>NW_026535813.1:0-10000000 GCF_028551555.1 Melozone crissalis | reverse complement strand
CTTGCTTTTTGGGTTGTGGCTCCTGGTTTCTACTAACTAGCTGCAGAGATAAAGTTTATTATGTATATAACACTGTCAGAAAACATTACATGAACAGGGAAACATTCCTTGTGGACAAAAGATTAAAAAGTGATACACTGGTACAAAAATCTGCTACACATACATTTATATGAAAAGCAGAACTGTAGTAAATTTCTACCCCTCTATGTTGCATTAAAAGGGTTGTGATGTCAGGCTGCCCTGTCCTGGGGTGACTTTATGATGCTTGTATCCCCATTCATCTGTTTAACCCAGAAATAAGTTTTGCACCTTTAAGAATGGTTCCAAGAGTGAAAGGGGGGAAAGAAGAAGCGTGGAGTTTGTTATCAGAAACTGCACTTTCTTCCCTGCATCCTTCCCCTGGACTGTGTTGTCTGCAGCATGGACAGCGAGAGAGAGCTCTCCTTTGCTTTTTAGTTAGTTTTTAGCTAGCTGAGGCAGAGAAATTCCCTGGACTGTGTTTTTTCTTTTTCTTGGAACTGTTTAAACCTGCTCTGGACTGAAAACCCAGAAGAGCACTGGGAGCTCACACCTGTGGCCCACTGGGCCGGGCCTGGTCCATGGCATTTCCAGCACCAGAGGGACTGACAACAGACTGGGTGAGCTGAGCTGCAACCCACGAGAAGGACTTTCTGAGTTTATCATCTCTTCAGATTGGTAAGAGATTTTATTGTTTAATAGTGTCCCTTTTTTTTTTTTTTTTTTTTTTTTTTGCTGGTGAATTTTTTGTCTGTTAAATGAACAGTTTTTTTCCACTTTTCTCCAAGGAAATCTTTTCCCAAACCAGTTGGGGGAGGGGCCGCTTGAATCCGCTTTCTAGAGGAACCCCTTCAGAGGTTTTCTCCCAAATTTGCCCTAAACCAGGACACTGCCCTTAATCTTCAGTTTGCTGACATTATTTCTAGCACTCTGTTCCTTCTAGGATGATAGTGAATAGAAATGGGTTAGAAATAAATAGTAGTATTTACTTATTAAAGTCCTTTTTGCCCTTTCCTCACAGATAAGCACATTTAAGTTTGCTTGACATCAGTTAACTCAAACCCACTGTACTGTAAATCACTCTACCTATAAAGAAGAGCTTCAAGTTACTTGTTACCGTGATGGACAGGGGTCTTGCCCAATCAAATATCTCCCAAGGCTGCAGGCATCTCACTGGCCAGAACCTGAAGGAACAAGGAGTTCAAACCAATGAGAGCATCCAGACCGAGTCTTTCAAATGCACTTTATAAGGGAGGGCTTGGGAAATAAAATCTCTGTTGCCACATGAACACCGGGGTGAGTGGTCATTGTTATGAACAAAAATTCAGTTGATTTTTTTCTGTGAGAAAAAAAGGGACCACTACTGCTGGGCTGCTGCCTGTGTTATGGTAATTACAGGTCGTTGCCATTAATGGTTGTTTTTGTATTAGTAAAAGCCCTGGCTAGGGTGAGGTAATGGCCCTTCTCTGACACAGTGAAGGGTGGGAACCTTCCCTAACCGTGAGGAGAAGACACCTGAAAAGGGGAGGGGGTTATGCAAAGTGACTCCAAGACCAGAATGCAGCATGGGTCCCCCGCTGCACTGAGAAGACCCCAAAAACAACAAGCCAAATAAGAGTTGAGAGACTGGAGTGATGTCTGGACGTGAGGAGCCGAGTGCTGGGCCTGCAGAGATGCGGAACATCTTCGGAGCCTCTCGCCCTGACCATGGGAGTAGCCCCCGGAGATGAGGGCCTGCTAAGACAGCCGGCAAAAGTAGGAACATCTGGCGGGGAATACCACGCCCTAAAGGCTCCCACGAGGACTGGATTCCCCCAGCTCTGCCCCTTGTGGACAGAGCTGCGCATATCCTCCTCCTCTGAGTCGCCCTGGGAGACGACGGGACGCTGCAGACCCGCCGAGCCACCCAATCCTGAGCTGATCACTTTTAATAAAGGCATTAAAAAGGAGAAGAAGTCTCCTGGCCCTGTTTATTTCAGCTGGGCGCTCGTCCAGAATAGCCATGCCGCAAGAAGACTCAGGACTGGCCATCTTGGATCTTCAGAGGACAGCTGGCTACCAGGACCAGAGAGATCAGCTCAGGAACAGCGACGCAGAGGAGCACCGGAGCACCGGACTGGTGAGAAAACCGGTGGCGGGAGTGGGAGACGTGCTCATGTGTGTGTGAGTGAGACGCGGGCCGGCAGCCGGACCCTCGACCTGAGAGTGGACTCCTCAGTACTGCGTTTCTGGTTTTTCGCGAGAAACCCGGCCAGCAAACGGGGGGAAGCGAGTGGAATTAGTGTGAGTGAGTCTCCCAAGGGTGAATAAAGGGCCCCCCCCCCCCTCCGGGTGTGCGAAGGGAATTTGTGTTTGAGTGGCACGCACCCAAAGTAAGTCCTGACAGAGGAAGGTCAAGTACTTTTGTAAGTCTCGAGAAGGATTCGAGTAAGATTTGTCAGTCCCGAGAAGGATTCGGGTGTTTCACAAGCCCTGCAGGCAAAGTAAGTCCTGACAAAGGGAGTCAGGCACAAACCCCAGCGAAGGAGGCTGTGGTTTGCTTTTAAGTCCTGATACGGTGAAGCCTAAAAATAGGCAAACTAGAAATCAGGCGGTTGTTTTTCCTGACTGAGGGAGTCAGGCACGACCCGGACTCTTCCGCCGAGGCTTCGTGTGTTCAAGTCTCGATAGATGTAAGACCTGACATTGGGAAGTTGGGCAATCAAGAGATTGGGCAGTTGTTTCAGTATAAAGTCCTGAGCATCAGGCAGAAATTTGAAGTTCAGTGGAGGAGGCTGAAGCTCCTCAAACAAGGTTTTTTTGAAATTACCGGTCAGTAGAGGCACCTTTGGGACTTTTTTATTGAGACCTGAAAAATGGGAGGTTGTAATAGTAAAAAGACCGGCAAGAGACTGAGGTATATACATCCCTATAGTCCCTTAGGAGAACTGTTAGTAAAATGGGATTCTATAGAGGCCACGGAGGGATTAGATAAAGTGAAAATGATCCATTATTGTATGGAAGTGTGGCCAGAATTAGAGCTGCAAGGAGGATGGCCTTGGTGTGGGACAAAGGATAAGTGGATGTGCCAACTATTAAATAATTATCTGACAGCTCGAGGCGATACTGATCCTGAGCAATTACTGTATGTAGCTTGCTGGGTAAAGAGCGCTGTTGAGGATGAAGGGGTGCAAATTTGTAAGGTACAGAGGAAGAAAGAGGGGAGTGAAGGAGGGGATGATAGAACTAGTAAAAGATGGGACCCCCTGGATTATTTGCCTCCTTCTGCTCCTCCGCCTTATAATCCTCTTCTTCAAGCACCTCAAATGGCAGGTCCGGTTCTTCCCCCGGCTGCCATGTCATTACCACCTGCTCAAATTCTTTCTTCTACCTCTTCAGCTTCCGCTATGATAAACCCAGTATCTCCTCCAACCACTCCCTCACCGCCCCCTTCAGATCCTCCAGATCCTTCTGCATCACCACAAGCGCCTATTCCACCTGCTGCATTCTCCACCCCTTCTCCAGCTCCGCTTAATATCCACTCAGGCTCTTCTCCCCCTCCTATTGCTGTCCCTTTACCTCCTCCTAGTTGGGGCACAAATGCCTCCTCGCCTGATAAACAGCTATCAGCAAATAACGGAGCCCAGCTGGAACCCTAACCAGGAGGAGGGGAGGAAGGCCATGAGGGAATATAGATCTTTGATGATACGGGGGATCAAAGACTCAGTTCCCAAAGGAACTAATACCCAATTGGCATTTGAGGGTGCACAAGAGAAGGATGAAGCTCCTGCTGCCTGGCTTAATCGCCTAAGGCGGAACTTTCAGTTGTACTCTAGAATAGACCCAGACACCCCAGAAAGTCAAATGCTACTAAAAGTCCAATTTGTTACCAAATCTTGGCCTGATATAAGGAGAAAACTGGAAAAGATGGAAGATTGGCAAGAGAAGGATATTAATGAGTTATTAAGAGAAGCATTGAAGGTGTATTTAAGGAGGGAGGAAGAAAAAGCAAAGGCCAAGGCTAAGATCATGGTTGCTGTAGCTAGAGAAAGTGCAGGGTGGGCGGGTCCACCACCAGGAGGAGGCAAGGATAGGTCAGTACTGTCAGGTGCAAGAGGGAAGGAGACACCTCAAGGCCCTTTGAGAGAGCGACATTGCTCTTACTGTGGAAAGGCAGGACACGTCAGGAGGTTTTGTAGAAAGCTTAGTTTCGATGCGGCAATAGCCAGGGAACAAGATAATTTAGGGAAGATCCTTAGAGGTGACGATTAGAGGGTCAGGGGCTTTACACTATAGGGGACCCGATGCAACATCTAGAAGAGCCCTTGGAAAACTTTGAAGTGGGCCCCCTAAATGAAGAATTTGAATTTTTGAATAGATACAGGAGCAGATAAGTCCTGTCTCAACAAAGTACTAAGAAGTATAGTATAGTGAAAAAAACATCTGAAGTTAGACAAAAAACAGCTAGGTAGAAAGGATATCCAGTAGCACCAAAACTGGCCAGTAATACTAAACTTGTAATAAGTGATGTGAAAGTAAAAGGTACCTTATTGTTGTCTTGTTGTGTGTGTGAGAGTGAGTCACAAGCAAAGTCAGCCTCAACTTCCCGGGCAGGTGGGAAGGGAGCAGTAGAAGTGTGTGTATGTGTGACCTGCAAACCAGGCTTGTGTCCCCGGGCAGGTGGGGGCTGTGGCCAAAGAGTATGTGTGACCTGCAAACCAGACTAGTGCTCCCCAGAGGTGTGAGGGAGCTGTAGCTGTAAGAGTGTGAGTGACACGCAGGCAGCCTCACAGGGGACTGTGCAACAGAGGCAACCAGAGTAAGGGCCCTTCCAGGGGGCCCAGAGATGCTGAGACCTGTGGGCCAACCCCAAGGTGAGGGGGGGGGGCTACAAGACCCGTGATTATCTAGGAATAATGATCCAGTTTGTGTCTTGAGGGTGTGAAAGAATGTGTGAGAGTGAATATAGACAGAATAGAGGTGATGTATTTAAGCATTAAGTGAAAGTAAGAAACAGAAGCAAGAGATAAATAGATAAGATCTTGAAAAATAGAACAGAAAACCAGTGAATTAAATACACAGAAAAATAGGAGAATAAAAGTACTTTGGGAGTTAAGTTAGCTAACAGAAATACAACTCCTTGCAAAATACAGAGTATGTAGAGGTTGATGAGAGAAACATTCAAGCTATGGAAAAAGAGAAGTTAAACAATAACATGAGACAGAGAAACTGAGTTTTGATAAAATAATTAAATAGCAGACCATTAATGCCTGTGTTTGAAAGCCCGTTTCAGGTACTCTTCATTACTAATTCCACTGTGCAGACCAAAAGAAAAAGGTTGGACTCAGATCACTCTCTCCCCCTGGCATTGGACCAGGATTCAACATCAGGGTTTTTTCCCTCTGGCATTCTGGCATTGGACCGGAGTGCACCCCATTCTCCCTCTGGCATTGGACCGGACTGCACCCCTTTCTCCTTCTGGCATTGGGCCAGACTCCCAGTTTTTCCCTCTGGCATTGGGCCAGAGTCCACACCACTCTCACCCCCGGAGCTGGACAAGGTTCATCTGTTTCACAAGCTAAATCACCTGAGTATACTGTGGTAAAAGGACCAAAGGATTTAAAGTTGACTCTCAGAAGGCAGAGTCAAAAAGACTGAACTGTGTGGGAAAAAAATTAGGATCAAGAGTTCTAATATTGCTTAAAATGTTTCAAAACTGTTCTGTGTAAACTATGTTGGTAAAAAGTTTAAGACTGTAAATAAGTAATTCTGGTTAAGTTCCTTAATTTAATTCTAAAGATTCCAGGTTAATCCTCTACAGAGCACTCCCCTGGGAGGGGAAACCAAAATTGGTAGGGAACAGACCAAGAGGGGTTTAACCAGAGAAGCGGGTAGAAGGGACTCTAAAGAGCTTGGAAGCTTTTCCTCAGTAAAATTCCCCAAGAGGCAAGGCCGGGTGGGCAGGCTGTGCAAGATGACCCATACCGGACTCTTGGGAAGGGTAGTAATGATGGCTCTGATGGCTGGTAGTGCTCTGGGAAGCCCAGCTGAGCCATGCAGTGAATGCTACCAATCCCTCTATGAGGAGGAAGTGAGCTCCTTGTCGAGAGTCCACATCAGTTCTGACCCTGATCGTGTTAACCCCTCCCAATTGGTCCTTTATCAGAAAAATAAGAGTGTATTGGAGAGCATACAATACTGCCACTTTTAGGCAGCCACTCCTAGGAGAGTGTACTATAGGGGAAGCCTGGTTGTGCTTTGAATGTGATGCTGCTGAAACAAGCTCAGCAGAACTAGTAAAAAAGCAAAGAAATGGTGAAAATAGTAAGAAAAATTGTTTGCTACAAGTATTTATATGAGTGTACTGGAAAAGAGATAAACCCCTTTTGGAACACATTTCAGGGGAGCCCTAAACCCCTAGGTTTAATCTCGCCTGGCAGTTGCATTGCTAGAGTGATAAAACCAATTTTCTTATTACCCAAAGAAACTGGATCAAGTGTGGGAGTTCCTATATATAATGATTTGGGAGAAAATAAACAGAACCGGGAAAGTGAAATAGAAATTCAGAAAATCCAAAATTGTAAAAGCCAAATTTGGATCCCAATATCTATGTTAAACAAAGTCATCCGGCTCCAGGCAGTATTAAAAATAAAGAACTCAATTATTAAGAACATTTCAAACGAAATAAAAAGATTAGCATGTGTAAATAATCGAGATCAAACTCCTACACTTGATCCCAGTGGGTGGGAGAACCTAAAGATTTTCAAAAAGGATGTATGGGAAAAGGTAGTTTTTCTCGGTGTGTGTATACTTGGAGGATTGCTCTCTTTACTATGCTTATTTATCTGTTTTAGTAGAATAGTACTTGCCGTGCAGACCAACCTGAAGAAACCAAGAAAAGTAACAAGGTTAAGTACCCATGATTACCAAAGTGCACAAGAGATTTATAGTAGATTCAAAACGAAAAATTGTGAGTTGATGCGAGCTTAGAATTTAAGCTCGATCAAAGAAAAAGAGGGGGGACTGTTATGAACAAAAATTCAGCTGATTTTTTTCTGTGAGAAAAAAAGGGACCACTACTGCTGGGCTGCTGCCTGTGTTATGGTAATTACAGGTCATTGTCGTTAATGGTTGTTTTTGTATTAGTAAAAGCCCTGGCTAGGGCGAGGTAATGGCCCTTCTCTGACACAGTGAAGGGTGGGAACCTTCCCAAACAGTGAGGAGAAGACACCTGAGAAGGGGAGGGGGTTATGCAAAGTGACTCCAAGACCAGAATGCAGCATGGGTCCCCCGCTGCACTGAGAAGACCCCAAAAACAACGAGCCAAATAAGAGTTGAGAGACTGGAGTGATGTCTGGACGTGAGGAGCCGAGTGCTGGGCCTGCAGAGATGCGGAACATCTTCGGAGCCTCTCGCCCTGACCATGGGAGTAGCCCCCGGAGATGAGGGCCTGCTAAGACAGCCGGCAAAAGTAGGAACATCTGGCGGGGAATACCACGCCCTAAAGGCTCCCAGGAGGACTGGATCCCCCAGCTCTGCCCCTTGTGGACAGAGCTGTGCATATCCTCCTCTGAGTCGCCCTGGGAGATGACGGGACGCTGCAGACCCGTCGAGCCGCCCAATCCTGAGCTGATCACTTTTAATAAAGGCATTAAAAAGGAGAAGAAGTCTCCTGGCCCTGTTTATTTCAGTCATTGTCCCCTGTGCCGCCTTCCCCCCTCCCACCGTGACTTAATACTTGGTGACCCATGAAGTGATCAGGATTTAGCCATAGCCAGACACAAAGGAGACAGACAGCGTAATAGCCGGAACGGCGTAAAATCCAGAAATCGGTCCAGAACCAGGATATAGACAGCATAAATACTGGGAAGCGGCATGATAGCCAGAATGGCGGGAGAGCCAGCACAATGTACATCTGGGACTTTGCTAGGTAGACAGCGGAATTGTGGTCAATCTACCACAGGCAGGGGAAAACTGCAGCAAAAAATCCCCTCGGAAGACAGAGGAAAGTGCTATGTGGCTTCAAACTCTGTTTTTGTGGACTAGAATGTTATGAACAAAAAATTCAGTTGATTTTTTTCTGTGAGAAAAAAAGGGACCACTACTGCTGGGCTGCTGCCTGTGTTATGGTAATTACGGGTCGTTGTCGTTAATGGTTGTTTTTGTATTAGTAAAAGCCCTGGCTGGGGCGAGTTAATGGCCCTCCTCAGACACAGTGAAGGGTGGGGACGTTCCCAAACAGTGAGGAGAAGGGACCTGGAGGGGGGGGGGGGTTATGCAAAGTGACTCCAAGGACCAGAATGCTTTGTGAGACCCCCGACTCCAAACCCACGGAAAGACCCCAAAAACAACGAGCCAAATAAGAGTTGAGAGACTGGAGTGATGTCTGGATGTGAGGAGTCGAGCGCTGAGCCTTCAGAGATGCGAAACACCTTCGGAGCCTCTCGCCCTGACCATGGGAGTAGCCCCCGGCGCTGAGACCAGGCCGACTGGGTGGGAGGGGCACCATCTGATGGGATCAGCAGGCCCTAAAGGCTCCCACGAGGATCTGATCCCCAGCTCTGCCCCTGGTGGACAAAGCTGTGCATATCCTCCTCCTCTGAGTCGCCTTGGGAGAGCTGACGGATGCTGCAGACCCGTGGAGCCGCCCAATCCTGAGCTGATCACTTTTAATAAAGGCACTAAAAAGGAGAAGAAGTCTCCTGGCCCTGTTTATTTCATAGAATAATTATCGAGACCATGGGATCCTGGACTACAACAATAGAAAACTCCACCTTAAAGGTATGGATTTGCTTAATTTAAAAAAGAGAGATTAATTATAGTAAACGAGCTCTGTAAACTGCACACATGGTGTGAGAGCCATGAACTAAATGTGTCCGAAGAGACTGCTTTAAATTTATCCTTTTAGGAGGAGGTTGAACAATATATACTTGCTGCAGCCTCTAATGGTGAGGACACAGCCATCGGTGCTATAAAGCCTTGTCAATAGTTATGGACTTGCTAAAACAGTTGGAATATGAGAGGCAAAAGGGCAAGGGCAGCAGCGTAGCCGCTTCTTTGTACAACCCCGCGTGGGAGCCGGCACTTCCCAGGGAGCCGGCGGGACCTGGCCGCTGCGAAAACGTGCCCTGCAGCAGGACTCTGGCTGACTGCTGCAGAGCGACTGTGGGGAGCGGCACAGCTCCGGGGAGTGGGGGAATCTCAGAAAAATGAGACAATCTGAGGGCTGCCCGTGCCGCGAATGCCGGCACTGCCCCCGGGAGGCGGAGGGGCCGATTGCGCAATCCGGTCATTTGGAGATATGGCGGCCGCCGCAGCCCCGACAGCTCCGAGATGCCCCGTGTCCACTCCGGACTGCTGTAATCACAATGCAGCCAACTTGGGCCACTATATTGCCAATCAAGGCGCGCACACCATGCCGCCCTGTTGTGGAGGACCAGACCACGTGGCGGCCCGCTCGTGCCCCCCTCGGGACACCGTGCCATGCGGCCGCTGAGACCACCCCCCCACCATTTGCAACGGGGCCGCCCGCACTTCCCATCACCATGGAAACGCCAAGACTGCCCCCTCCGGAGACCGAGTGGGCTGGCTCCAAAGCCACGCCTTCATGGAGCCTGGCTGAGCCTATATCGGGGGATGTGCCTACTCCCCCGATCCCGCCTGCGTCAGGGGGTAGGGCCCCGCACCCAAGCCAGCCTCCGTGGAACACAGCCGTGCCTCTAGTGGGAGTGGCCTCATTTCCGACCCTGCCCCCAAGGCCGAGTCTGGGAACGTCACCACCTGGCGTTCCTGCACACGTCAAACCCAGAAGTGGAGCATGGGAAAAGCCCTTGCGAGGAGCCTGTCCGGCTAAAGGCAGAGGAAAAAAGCATGCAAAGATTTCGTGCCGTAAGAGCAGAAACAATCAAGTCTGCCCGAAGAGATGAGGCCGGATACATGGGATAACTGCAACACAACAGCTGAAATCAAACCAACCTTTCACCCAGTCCAGCGAGAAGCCAGCTTTTCCCTGCAAATGGATGATGAGGAGAAAAACAAAAACTGGGTTTCCGCCTCTCAGGAGCCTCACAACCACTTTGCCTCCTGATATATCAAGGTTTTCATATTTCAAAGACTCTAATAAACTAATAACATATGCCAAGAGTAAAAATATCGAAGGGTTATCACACAAGAGTTACAAAAATGCACAACTGTTTGTAAAATCTGCCTTAGAGTTCATAGTACAATATTTATTATTCTTGTTT
Source organism: Melozone crissalis (assembly GCF_028551555.1). NCBI lineage: Eukaryota > Metazoa > Chordata > Aves > Passeriformes > Passerellidae > Melozone > Melozone crissalis. Next base: position 9,989,759 of record NW_026535813.1, on the reverse strand, counting down.
GCATTTGCTAAAACCAAAATTGATAAGCCTGTGATTGCTAGTTCTGCTAAAGTTATTTGGAAAATATTACATTTCTGTCTCAGGCAGGTACTACTGTGTCTTAAAGAAACCCTATTATGTGTATTAACATGTCTTTTCTTAGTACTCCTAGTAATTATTCTTGCATTGCTTCAAGACAAATGGGTAAGATTCAAAGAATATCCACTGAGGTACACATAGAACATCAGTTTATCATAAGCAAATATCATTTGCAAAGTTTTTTAACTGAAATTCTGCCACTTGTCATAATTTTAAAAGTTAAAAGTCATCTATTAAAGTCAATAACAAAATTTCTAACAAAGGGAAAAAAGTATATCGCTTGCACTGTTATGTTAAAAATTCTTCTTGCACTAGGTATTAATAAAAGCTTGTTTTTAAAATATAAATACAGAAAACCTCTCCCAACCAAGTTCATGGCCCTGATCAAACCATGAACCTGGCTGGTAAAAAAAAATATATGTTAGTAAACCTAGATGAAGCTTTGCATAAGTTAAACCCTTTTCCCATTGGGATAAATGAAAAAGCCTCATCTGGAAGATGTTTTTTCAAGTCCCCATAGGGAAAAAGAGACCCCCTCAGTAACCCCCTAAGTAATAGTATTCAAATTCCATGTTTTGTTCCTATTTTTATTAATTTTACAAAGAAAAAAGGTTGAAGGTACATCCCCCTCTTTTGAGTCTTAAGTAGTATGATGTTCTCATGCTTTACAATAAATCATATAACAGTACAATAACCCTATGAGATGACAAATGATCACCTACCTCATGGACAGTTCATATAAGGACTTGATTTGTTTACAAATTATTTTTCATGTTTACAAACTCTTTTCCTGTTTACAGATTGTTTTCTGGGAGTTGGATTTTTCTCCAAGGGATAAATGGGTTACAGGTTGTTTTTTAATATTTGGGTTTTTTTCTAAGTGTGAAATGGGTTAAGGGTTAAATAGCTTTCTGCTTTTAGAGAGAAGTTGTAATTTGTAACCAATAAGCATAATGCCTGTGGCCTGAATTCTCCCCTAAGAGGTCCTGGAAGTGAATGCTGCAGCTCCAGTGCAAATTAGACCCATGCTGTCCTCTGTCACCCTGTTTGCAAAGGGCCCTTGCAGATAGGTGACAGAGAGCAATTCACAAAATTTTATAGACAAGAAGGGTGAGATATTACCGTGATTGACAGGGGTCTTGTCCAATCAAATATCTCCCAAGGCTGCAGGCATCTCACTGGCCAGAACCTGAAGGGGTGTGGAGTTCAAACCAATTAGAGCATCCAGACTGTATGTCAAATGCACTATATAAGGGAGGGCTTGGGAAATAAAATCTCTGTTGCCACATGAACACCGGGGTGAGTGGTCATTGTCCCTTGCGCCACTTCCCCCCCCCCCCCCCCCATCGTGACTTAACAGTTACTATGATTTCATTCTAAACGTAAATGTTTGAGATTATTATAGCAAGTGAAGGGGAAAGTGAAATTGTAACTGCTTGGCAGTGATAATCTGTGACCAAGAAAAGATCTGCCATGGAGGGCAAGAGGGCCCTAATGCAGAAGGGGTTGAACTGTCTGGAAGCAGGAATGCCAGAGACAGGACTCCCTGTAAGGAGTGTTCCCCTGGTGATGAGATAAACAGCTACAGCATTGTCTTGTAGCCATCCTGGAATGCAAGTGCTCAGAGGCCACCTTTGGGCAGCAGAACTGGGCAGAGGGGTGGTTCCAAGGCAGGGCTGACACCTCATACAACCGCTCATGGAATTGGTGCTGGTGCAGGGTATATAACAAATCAGCTTGTGATGCATCCTACACAAAAGATATTAAGAAATGGGGTTATATTTCTTTATAAATGTTATATTTATGTTCTATCTGTAAGTGCTCCATACTCAACTTCTGTGAAGATTCTCCTTCTGATACGACCTAAAAAATTATATTTTTTGAAGTGTGAAATCACAGTAATGGTCCTAGACTGGAAACCCTTTATCCTTTAATATTCCTAACTGGTGCTTTAAGATGATATTATTACAACTAACTGTTGCTTTCTTAGGATGTTACCTTCATTCAACAAGAAACAAGTTACTGGGTTATAAACACATGTATCACTGTGGCCAAATTGGTATCTGGAAGGATTAGGCTAATCCTCAAGCTGGTTGGGCCAGCCTAATTTATTTGGAATCTTACCACATCTTTGGTCTAGTCACTGCCTTATTTTACAATTTGAGAGTGAATATATTTAATGATAAGTCTTTAATAATATTCATAGATCTTGGGCTGCCCAGTCCTGAGTTGGAGGGCCAAAACTGCAGGAACAGTGACTTTCCGTTTGTGCACACTGAAAATGTACCAGCTGTATCAGTTGAGTGTTCATAAGTCCATAAGGCCAGATAGGATTCATCCCAGAGTACTGAAAGAGCTAGTGGATGTTACAGCAAGACCCCTCTTGATCAGCAGGACCCTGACCAAAGGTCTTTGGAGTCTGGGGAGGTCTCTGCTGACTAGAAGCTAGCCAGCATTATTCCAATTTACAAAAAGGGCTTGAGGGAAGACCCAGGAAACTACAGACCTATTAAGCTAACCCCAGTACCTGGAAAAATGATGGAAAATATCATACTGGGTGCTATTGAAAGACATGTAAAGGACAATGCAGTCATCAGGCACAGTTAACATGGGTTCACAAAAGGAAAACCCTGTCTATCTAATCTAATATCCTTCTACAATAAAGTCACCTGCCTAGTAGAATGAAGGGAAGGTGGTAGATGCAGTTTTTCTGACTTTTGGAAGGATTTGGATACTGACCCTTGCAGCATCTTTCTGGAGAAGTTGTCCAACTGTGGTATGAGCAGGTACACACAGCACTGAGTGAAGAACTGACTGAAGGGTGGGGCTCAAATGGCTGTAATGAATGGGGCTACATATGGCTGGTGACTGGCCACCAGCAGCATTCCTCAGAGCTCAATTCTGTTCAATATATTTATCAATTATCTGGATGCAGGAGTTAGTTGAATGCACCATTAGCAAGTGTGCTAGTGCCTCTTACCAGGGATCAGAGGCCTTGCAGGGGGATCTAGATAGACTGGAGCATTGGGCAATCATCAGTGGCATGAAATTAAACGAGAACAAATGCCGGCTTCTGCACCTGGGACAGAGAAACACCAGGCACAAGTATAGACTGGGAGACGAATGGCTGGAGAGCAGCCCTGCAGAAAGGGATCTGGGGGTGCTGATTGACAGCAGGCCCAATTGGAGTCAGCAGTGAGCCCTGGTAGCCAAGTGGGTAAACCATGTTCTGTGGTGCATTAAATGCAGTATAACCAGCTGGTCAAATGAGGTGATTATTGCCTCTGTAACTAGCAGTGCTTTGGCCCATCCTTGAGTACTGTGTGCAGTTCTGGGCTGTATAATTTTAAAAGGATGTGAAGGTGCTTGAATACATCCAGAGGAGGGCAACAAAGCTGGTGAAAGGGCTGAAAGGAATGTCCTATGAGGAGGTGCTGAGGGCTCTGGGTTTGTCTAGTTTGGAGAAAAGGAGGCTGAGGGGTGACCTCATGGCTCTTTGCAGCTTCCTGAAGAGAAGCAGAGGAAGCAGAGACAGGTGCTGAGCTCTGCTGTCTGGTATCCAGTGACAAGATGTGTGGGAATGGTTCAAACTGCACCTGGTTCAGACGACATTAAAAAGCCTTTATTTGCCAAGAGGGTTGTCAAGCACCAGAACAGGCTTCCCAGAGAGGTGGTCAATGCCCCATGTGTGTCAGTGTTTAAGAGGCATTTGGACAAAGCCCTTAAGAACATGCTTTAACTTTTTGACAGTCCTGAAGTGGTCAGGCAGTTGGACTCGAGGACTGTTGTAGGTTCCTTCTAACTGAACTATTCTACTCTATAGCTAATAACTGAAGAATAATAAACCTTGCTGGATGTCCAACCAAATGGAAGCAAGTCTAAAGAAATGAAACCTCTCACCAGACAAAAGCGTTTTCTGTTACAGTTCTAAATCATGCACGGACTAACACCCTCTGTCGTGGGTTGGCCTTCACTGACAGCCAGGTGGTCACCAAGCTACTCTCTCACTTTCCTTCCTCTGCTGGATGGGGAGAAAATAAGATGGTGAAACCTCTGGGTTGAGATAAAGGCAGTTTAATGAAGATAAACAAAGGTTGCATGCCAAAGTAAAGGAAACAAAAGGATTTATTCTCTACTTCCCATGAGCAGGTGATGTCCAGCCACTTCCTTGGAAGTAGGGTTTTACTATGCATAGCAGTTACTTCAGAAGACAAACACCTTAAAAATGCCCCTCTCCCTTCCTTTTCACTTTTAATTTTGGTCATTACATCATCTGGTATGGAAGATCCCTTTGGTCTTTCTGGGTCAGCTGGCCTGGCTCTGTCCCCTCCTAATCTCTTCCCCAGCCTATCAGCCTTTGGGGGCAGGGCAAGGTTGGAGAGACAGCCTTGATGGTGTGTGAGCACTGCTTAGCAGTAGCCAAAACATGCCTGAGTCATGGATACCATTCTCCCTACAAACAGAAAGCACAGCACCCTGAGGAAAGTTAACTCCATCCCAGCCAGACCCAATACAGCCTCTCAGAAAATAACCCAAAGATGCCTTGCACAGTCATGGCTTGCTTGGGTTTTCGTTTGAGAAAGAAAAGGGAGGACAAGGTAAAAGACCAAGTGTGATATGTAACGTAGTTAATTCATGCTGTATAAACAGATATGCGTGGGTATAAAATATTGTAGAAATAGTGTTTTAACCTCCCCAGCCAGGAACAGAGTTCTATTCCAATTGTAACTAATTCCTGGCAGCTCAAGATAGCATCAGGCCTGTTTAACGTCTGAATGGGACCTCCCTGGACCATCAACGATCACTTTGTTGTCTCCTGCACCTGGGAGATAACATCGGGGCCTTCCTGGCCCATAATTAATTGCTGTGTCCCAAGAATTTCACTAAATTTAGACACGTCCTGATTGCATCTGGGTACTCAGGGACCGATTCCAACATATTACATGTGAAAGCAAACCTCTCCTGTGTACCTAGACTTCTGTCTGCAGACTGGGACCCGTCTTTATCTATTTCAACATATGTATGGAAATGGATTTACATTCGAATAAGTGAATAGAAAGATGTGGTCATCTTTGCCTGAGGCAGAATAAACTGTATATAAACTGGATGCTGGAAACACTCGGTGTGAACCTTTGAGGGGAAGCGACACTCTGTCGGATGAACAACCAGCGCCTGTACCCGGGACTGACGCTGTCTTGATTGTGGTGGTTGCTTGAAATTCTATTTTTTTGTAATTGACCCAATAAATCGTTGTTAAATTTTTCATAAACTTTGCTATCGATTTGATCATTTATAACACCAAGGAATTAATAATTTATTACTTGTATGAAATAAAGCCTTTAAAGACTCATGCTTTACAAAGTTTTCTCCTCTTCTACTTCCCTCCATTTTTTCCATGGTCTAACATATATTGTTTGGATGACGAAAAGGCTTCCAAAGATACAGTCCAATAAAAAAATTTAAAAAAAAAACCCAAACTACCTCCTCTTCTAACTACCAATTTTACATTCTTTGAAAAAAAATCAAGGAAGGGAAAAAAGGAAAGAACAAAACCCAAGCAAACCATTTCTGATACTCTGTGGTAGTCTGTTATTTTACAGTTTGTTCTTCTGTAGTAGGTTTTAAATATTCCTTGTTATAAGTTTGTAATGGTTCATTCCATGTACCCCATTTGGCTTCCCTAATGGTTCAGTCCTGAGTTGTTTACCCCAAGATTTTCCCACCAAGTCTATGTCAATCCCCCTGTCTATCAAAGATAGCACAGCCTTCTGTTCTGGAGTGTTCCCTGTCTTTCATCCCTTCCTCGAAGCAAGATTGGATTGCAAGGTTTGCTCCTTCTCCTTGTTGGCTTCTATTGGATAGCCCTTACCCTGCACTCCTGCCCTAATGCCTTCCTATTGGTTAAAAGTTGTGTCCTCCCCTCATTCCCTCCCTTCCTTAAAAAGCAGGTTTTTGCCCTCAGTTATTATCACTTATCCCTGACTCCTCTGGGGAAATAAACTTTCCTTAGAACTCAAACAAGTGATCCCTCTTGTTTCCTTCGCCTCGGTCCCTCGTATTGGGTTGTTGCTGTGTCACGTGCGCCACAGCCATCTGCTGCAGGGAGCTGCGAGCCCCTGTAAGCACCTCCACCCGGGAAGGTCTCCGTAGAGATCTGGAGGCAGCCTCTCTTGTGACTGTCCATTGGTCTCAGGGAGTGAGCTGGCCGGAGAACATACTCCCTGTGACCACAGCCCACAGTTACAATACTCTATACACAGTAAGGTGTAGATTATCCTTTGAAAATTACTAAAGAGCTTCCACCAAAATGTTTTCATTTATACTTTGTTAAGCTTGTTTTTTTTTAAATACAATCTAAAAGCAGTAATTAAAAAAATTCAAAATTAAAGCCAGTGCAATTATACATGTACATCATCCTTGGAACACAACAACTATTTGACTACATTGTGAAAAGGTTAGACTAGTAAACATGAAGAGCAAATAAATAAGGATAGCTGTGGGTTCAAAATTATTAGTAATACTTAACATGCCAAAAAGTAGATCCCCTGTATGATACAATCATTCTTTTCTGATATTAAGTGATGTTAGAAACAGTTGGAGGGGTTAGGTTTGTTTTTTAAAATAAGTACATCGCTTTTAATTCCATTTATATATACACTTTTTTCCTCACATGAATATTTAGGAAATTTTAATTTCTCTACACTTCAGGTTCCTGGCATTATTGTAAGTGACTGCATCCAAACAGTTATTGTTTAAATGTACTCAACCATTTTAAGACAAGGCTGGTCATGTCCTATAGCTACCTCTTAAAAATCAGCTAAATAATCATCCTTGAAAAAAGTGTAAGAATTACCTGATTTGTTTTTTATTGTTTCCTGACAGTCCCTTAACCCATATCACCAGTCAAGAAGATAGAGGATTTTGCAGAATAAGAGTGATACATGAATATTTTAAATCAAGCCCAAAAAGTTCAAAAGTTTATTTCAATATTCTCACCATAAGAAACAAATTCCTAGCTGCTAAGACATCTCTCACTTTTCCACTAACATTTGAGAGAAAAAAGGCATACCACTTAACTTTAAAATTTAATTTTCAATAGTCTTTCAGGGAAAATTTTGCCATAAATATTTCCCAATGCATAATCTACAAGTTTGTGCATGTTATTTATTCAAACAATTCTTCAATTGTTCTAGATGCCTTGCATCTGTATCCTGTAGAATTAATACAGTGGCTTTAGACTGAAAAAGGAATCAACTCTATAGTCATCAGAGACCTATCAGTCATCCTTGACATTTCTCTAAACCATGCTTAAGCTTTGGATGTGAAATGGTATCTTTTTCAACATATTCATTTCAGGCAGTGAAAATCCAATTACACTTGTTCGAACATCATCAGCAAAATCTACTTTGAGATAAACTGAACCATCAGAAATTTTTGTGTTTATACCCCTGGACTCATTGCTGTTTGTGAGGTTTCTATTAAGACTTAAAATAAAACATCTAACTTTCAGAATTAGAAATTATTCTCTCATTTCATTAGCACTGTGAAGAGCACAAGTGAGAAGCCTTATTTACAATATAAACAGGCTGACGTCTGTATTTGTATCATAGAGGTGATTTTTACACTTTAACCACGTTAAAGCTTTGGAACTGATAACAGAAGGCTAGCCAGATCTATCAATGTTATCTAGAGACCCAGTCCAGGATTTGGCTATAATAGCACCAAATTTTGGTGGTCATTGTCTCAAGAACATCAGTGGTTAATATGCTCTAAGTTCTTGATAGTTTTGGAAGCATCTATGCACATTTAAATTGTATAACTTCACTTGGAACCTATTTATCCCCTAAAGGGGGATGACCAAGGAACTCAACCTCCCTACAGAATTACACCAAAGAAAAAATACTATAAGAAAAGTAAAAAAACCACAAGGTTTTTGTCTTCTGACATTATAACCCGCAGCTAATAAAAAAATACCCTGCCTTTAAGTTTGCCCCAAAACTCTACCACTTGGAAAAAACGGTATAGTTACTTACAGGAAATAACCCATTTGTTTACTCATTTCGATAAGTTTCTCATGTCGTCCATGCAGTCCTTAGCCTGTCACCAGCTTGGCGCTTCTACCCTGTGCCAAGACCCCCGGGGGCGGTAAGGCCAGCTGTCACCCCACATCCCGGCGGACACCGACTAGCTGCAGTGGATAGCGATGGATGCTAAGACAAGGTGGCCCGCCCCACCAGTCACATTAAGGACGACACATGCCTCCTTACTCCTCAAACAGGCTGACCAGAACCCAAGCCCCTTTCCCCACACCCTACCCTCAGCCGAACCACCCCATACACTTGTCTGAGGCAGGGGCGATGCCGAACGAGCGGGCGGGCAGAACCAGCGAGGCAGCCTGCTTCCCCTCACCTGAGTTGTAGGTGGGAAGAAAGACGAGAATACACCTACCCTCTGTACACAACCCCAAAATCACCGCGCAACTCAACAGCCAATAGGAGGCGTGGCGCCACGCGCGGCTTTAAGCATCGCAAGAACACTGCCCCGCCTCCTCCAGTACTAAGGAACAAGCACAAGACGGACTTTTCACGGACGCCATTTTTTTCAAAAAAACCTCAGCGGTCGCTCTCCTTCTCTGCCTTCTATTGTCTCCACTGTTCTTGCCGCACTTCTCGTGGCCCCCGTCAAGCAGGTAAAACAAACAACCCAGGCACACTGCAGCGGTGTAGGGTGGATAGTGCTCTTCTTCTCGTGATTACTTAGGCCTTTCTCTCCGTGGTCCACACGGAGGGCGGGGCGAACTAGAGGCCATCCCTGCCCTGATGGGCAGCTGCCTTACCCAACGGGGCCGCAGTGGGTCTCCCACAGCGGGAGGAGACGAGGTGGTTGGGCTAGTCATTTGGCGGTGCTGGTGGATGTGTGTTGGTAGTAGGAGTTGTTCGCCTTTCTCTCCTGTACGGGGTGCGTGCAGGTAAGCGCGGTTCAGAGGGGGTGTTGCTTGCACTGGGGGTGGGGTAGGGGGGAATGGGTTAAGCCGGCTTGAAGGAAACTAAGCTGTTGATCGAACCCCTCCCAACCCTGTTGTGTGACACAAAAACACGGGCGGCCTGTCGCCGCCGGGCCCCAGGATTTTCTTGGACTCTTGCAGAGACTGCGCTGGGCGGCGGAATTGAGTAGGTCTAGGAACTGCTGCGTGGAGAAGGAGGGGGCCGGGAGTATGACTCCTTAGCTAATGTGGAGTGGTTTTGTGTAACCTGCGGACCCAAGGGTCTCCCTCTACCCTAAGGGAAGGGTGTAAAGGATGATTTGTGTCTCACCCGTCGCGCTTCGGTGGCCTTAGTGCGAGCACGGCGGCCTAACTGGTGCCGTTCCCGGAGTGGCGATGTGGTGGAGGCTGGTCGCACTAGCGGGTGCGTACTAAGGCTGGGGGGGGGGGGGAGGGGGGCGGTCGCCGCCCTTTTCTGGCACCTGCCTAGGGTAGCTGTGGATGGGGTGAGTTTTTGGTAATTATGGTGGGTAGAGAGGAAGATGAGGGCACTCTGCTGCGGCCTGTGCGGAAGCAGCCGTGTCAAAACGATTGGGGAGCGTTCTGCAGCAGAGCCTGCTTTTAGGGGCCATGCCAGAGTTCTCGTGGCAGGGCTGTTGCGCTCTGTCGGCTCTGCTTGAGCTGGGGTGAGGGCTTCTGAGTGCCTCCTTTGTGTCTCTCTGGTTGGAGTGGGGGAAATCTTGTGACCGCGTGGTGGTCGTTTTTCGGCTCACGGCTCCGCCTAGCAGTGGGTAGGCGCTATCACAGTGGCCGCCATTTCTGCTGGTCCCTGCCACCGCGGAGGTGGGTCTCGGGCTGTGGGGTTATGTAACGGCGCCTTTCCCCCTCCCACCTAGGGCGCGAGCTGGGATTTCGAGCGCTCGGCGGCTGGCTGGTTTTAAAAGCTGTGCGAGGGGTAAAGGTGAACATTAGCCTGAGCAGATTGGCGCGTGGGCTGTGGAAAGGGAGGCTTTCGGGCGGGAAGGGCCCTTAGTCCCGGAGGGAGCGGGGGAGAGACACACCGGCATCTCCCAACCCTCTACTCATGTCCGTGACTGCTTTGTTCTTTAGATGTTTTTAAAAATTTTGCGTTAGCGAATTTAATCCTGCAAACTCGATCTGCACAAAAGAGCACAGCAACTAGTCGAGAGCATCTTGTCCTGAACAGTATATTACATTTCTTCCCCCGGCAGGTCTAAAATTTTTGGGAGGGTCGTAAATAGAATGGGGTCTGGAAGGGTTAACCATTTGAACCTGGTGAAATTTATCTTCCTGCCCCCATCCCTGCGTTCTAACGGCGTCTGTTTCGACACTTGGCTATTCTTTAGGCGGTGCTTTTTCTAGAAGCTCAAATTAGGGGCCTGGAAATACTAGCATGTGCTGGGGAGGTGGTGTCTCAGCAGCGACTGTAAAAGAGTGCATACCTACCGGCAGTGCTTGCTGTTAGCCTGCAAAAATAGGGTAACTTACAAATTAACGGACAATAAAAAGGATGCTTTAAAAAATTAAACATACCTCACTTTTTCTTTGTAGATATGTATATTAACCATTTGTTCAGGCTGTGAAAGTTGACCAATAAAATTCAAAGGAAGGAAAATAACGTTCTTTGTTTGGCTGTATCTGTACAAATTAATTTTTTAATAAGGTGCAAAATTATTCTGCCTGACTTCTAATTTGTTTTACAAGTATCCTTAAGTCGTGGATTTAGCAAAAACAGATCTTGTAAGAGGTACCTGTTTCACAAAGTCAAAAAAGTTTGTCTGCTTTTGAGATTCTTCATACATGTATGCAGAGGTTATACATGATAGTGTGCTATTTTTAACAGAATTTTTCAAGTGTGGCTTGTGTGTAATGTTTTGTTCATCTGTTATATTGATGGAAGGCATGCTAGTAAGTGGATAGAAAACGTCTAATCGCCAACATTAATTTTATAACTTTTGATCTAAATTGTTGAGTCTAAATTTAGAACTAAACAATTAGCATATTGAAACATAGCATCTCCTAAAAAGGAAATTCAAGATATGGTATATAACATCCTAAAAGTAGGACCCAGATAATTATTCACTTTAAATATTTGAAAGTCATTGTCAATAAATGTGATTGCTTAAAACTAGCAAATGCTTGAAAATGAGCAAGGTTGAAATAATTCAGAGTGCAATTGTGTGTCTATAAACCTTTGTACTTGATTATTGTTTCTCCTCTTAGTGATGTGTTTGGTCTTGTTGTTTTTTCATTTATAAAGAAAACCTTTGCCGCAAAATCTCAGTTCAAACTTCATTTTCAGTTGTAGCAAGATTCAGACCTGTAAGTGAACAGAGCCTGATCTATGCTGTTTTCATAGGCTTCTGAAGCAGTAGGGTTTTGATCCTGCCCAGAACACTTGGGTTTGCTCTGCAAGTATATATAAACCTGGTAAACTCTAAAAGCAGGCATTTCTTCTTGCTTTTCCCATTAGTATGATGTACAATTAACCTTTTCCCCCACAAAATAATGTACTAGCTCTTTTTTATTCTGCAACAGATTTTATCTTCACTCCTAAGAATAAAAGGTAATGGAGACTGAACAACAGGAGGAAACCTTTACCAACACAGAGACAAATGGTAAATTTTTTTATAGGGCTATTTTATTTTGGGAGGAAGGAAACTTTTTGAGTCTTGATGTTTCTAACTGTTTTGAAATGCTTTAACTGTATCAAATGCTTCATTTAATCTTTTAATTTTTAAATGTCCCATGTGGTTTTATGTAAATTTTGTATCATGAATACGTAATTTTTCTTTGGGAGTATTTTAGTCATGGTATAAGTAACTAAAAGTTATAAGGAAAGATTTGAAAATATTTGATAGCTAAATGCTCAGTATTTGTATGGACAACGTGATCACGTAAAGATACTGTTAGGCATATCTGTTACTGTATTTAATTTATAGCAGTTGTTAGTTTGAGGGAATGTATATATATATGAAATATCTCTAAATATTAGCTAAATGAAAAACCTTTTGGACATAATTAGTGAAGAAGAGTTAGAGCATTAGTATTGATTCAGGCCATTTTTTTAAAGTGACTTTAAATACTGCTTTCCTACTGTTTCACCAGTATTTCAGTATTGCACAAGCTACTTTTAATCTTTTGTGCTTTAAGGTTTTCCCAGTTGTAAAAGAAATACTAAGTAGGTGATGCAGCACTGTTGCAAACAGTGTTATTTTTTCACAAAGTTTGAAAAATTTGCATTTCAGCTGTAGTTTATAGATTTGAATAAGTCTTCACTTATTAATTGATATGTAGACTGATGAAGTAAAAACCTGTTTCTGTCCTATAGGTGCTCAGGGTAGATGTCAGAAGTTAGCATTGGGCTAATGGGAGGGAATGCTTCACTAGGAATTCAGTGCACAACTTGATATACAGTTTTATCATGACTTAGAAAGTTAAATATACATTTGTGTTTTCCCCCTATGGACCTGTCTACAGGCAAACGTCCTGCAGAAGATATGGAAGAAGAACAGGCCTTCAAAAGGTCTCGGAATACAGATGAAATGGTTGAATTGCGCATTTTGCTTCAAAGCAAAGTATGCTCTTAGTATTGCTATGTTCCTGCTTATACCATTGCTTAAGACAGTGGTGACAGTGTATGTTTAGAAAGAACTTGTGCTTTATTTAAAATTTATTTAGAAATACTTGTGTGCATGAATGACAGTAGAAGTGTATTGCGATCTTCAATAATTTTTTTCAAGGGTGAGTCTAACAATCTATGGGACTTCTTTGATTTTAAAAAAATGTACTTATTGAAAAAATAAAGACATAGAAATGATAAGCCGCTTCTCATGCTTGAATAGAACATAATTGTTTCCAAGGGAATGACTATGTATTAGTCTTTAGAAAGCAAGCAGTTTAGAAAATGATCAGCTTTTAATTGTAAATTAAATATGAGGCAAGATGAGAACTTCCTCAAAATTTTAGTAATTTCTCCAGATTTAATAAATCTATCAGTATCAACAGTAGGAAATATAAGAGTAATGTTTCATGGCTTGCAATTGCTTCATTGACTAGTATAAATAGTAAAACTGCTATTTATGAATCTCCTTTAGTATTTCCAGTTGATGCAGATGTTTGTGCTGTCTGAAGTAATTCAGTCTTTTGTCTTAGGGTAGGGGAATGTTACCTTAACTCTACATGGCATTTCTAATGAATAGTCGAGTGCTGCAAAATATTTTTAGCACTGTTAGCATCATGTATGAACTGCATAGTAAAAGTAATAATTTTGCATGTAGGTCTTGAAATAGCCTGGTAAAAAATTAGTTTTACAATTTCCCCTCTTGAATATCTTGAGTTTATTCCTCTTGATTTTAGCAACTAGAGATTAGCAATTGTGTATATTGGTTTTACATTCTTCAGACTGTACCTACCTGAGTGATCAGTTTTACGTAGGCTTCAGTCAAAAGTAGCATTTGCTCAAATGTTTGGAGTGAGAAAGTGAAATTTGCAAACATTAAAAAAGTGATCAAATAAACTAGCAAAGCTGTTGACTTACATAACATGCATGGAAACCTGTAAGCTTTTTTTTTCAGTCATATTCTAACTATGAGATGGTTGCACCCTGAGCAACCTGATCTAGCGAGTGGCATCCCTGTCCATGGGGGGGGAGGGGGTTGGAACTAGATCATCCATCTTTAAGGTCCCTTCCAACCCAAATCATTCTGTGTTTAAACATGACAGATCCCAGGACAGACCTCCGTGGTACCCCACTTCTTACCAGCCTCTAGGTGCAATAAGATCCATTAACTATTACCAATCATCCAACCAGTTTTTTATTAATCTGCTTGTCCACCTATGATTCTATGAGAATATAGGCAGAATTGCCTAGAAACTTAAATTTAAAATTGAAAAAATATTACTGAGTATTTTTATCTCTGCATTGATCTTTTTTTTACCTTTTTTTTCCTCATGATAAAATCACATCAGTTTGTTTTGATTTAATTTGAACCTTTCAAAAGGAAACAAGCCTCACCCCACCCTTAAATGCACCCCACAAGGTAATGCAGAAATAGATACGTTGTTCTTAGTCTTTGGTTCAAAAAAACAGTCTGTGCTGTTTTTAGCCTAATGTAAATTCTGAAAACTGTTTTCCAGAATGCTGGAGCAGTGATTGGAAAAGGTGGCAAAAATATTAAGGCACTTCGTACAGATGTGAGTATACATGAGTTTGAATTAATTTAACACCAATTCTTCCAGGGTACTGCATTGAAAACTTGATTGCATACATTTCTAGAAATTGAGAAATTCAAACCTAGACAACAATAATCTAATAAGCCACTTGTAATGATTGTTGGAGAAGATAACTTTAGTTTTTCAATTTGTGTTTTAATTGAAGCCCAGCTCAAGTCATGTGGGAGGAGAGGTTTATGTTAAACCTCTTTGCTTTCAAACAGGGTTCCTCTAAATTACACAATTACATGAGTTAACATCTCTTATTAGAAATATTGGTAAAACTTAAAACCTGTAACTATACCATTTCCCATTTATGTGAATCCATTATAGTGCTATTGAAAACTATCTCTGGTGGCTGGCTTAAGCCAGCAATAAAAGAATATTTGAACTTCCTTTAAAAAAAAAATCCCAAAACATAATGGTCCATCTGTTTTTGCTTTAACAGTGTGGACATAAAGCACAAAACCATTGATGTTAGGGTTGCATGATTTAGGTACAGGTATAGAACAGTAAAGAAGTATTTTATTTTACTTGGAAGAATTTTTAAATGGTCATAACTTACTTAGCTATTCGTATTTTATGTGGGTTGACTCTTGTGATTAGACACACATCCAGTGTAAATGTTATGTATTTATAAAACTTGGCAATGCTTCTTAAATTCCTTTTGTTTACACTCCTGTACTTAGGATCAGCTACAGTTTTTTTCAAGCAAGACTGTGTTCAACACAATATTTGCTAATATATCATCACAGAATCAGTTCCATCTAAGTTCACAAACTATTGCAACTAGAATTGAGGATTAAGCTGAAATGGTCAGGAATCATGCCAACAAACTTTGGCAGCTAGTGGTTTTGTTTGTTTGTTTAAGTAAATGAACACATCCCTTTACTCCAGATAATTTAACTGGTCTGGAATACTAACTTTCCCAACTTGCTCAAGGTTTCAGTAATATGCATCTCAACAGTTTTTGTGTCTACCTTCATGAGCCAGCCTGCTACTGAAACATCATTGTTAAAGTGTAGTTTAGTCAGATAACGTAACTTGTGAAGATCCATACTGTTAAGTCACATTTGATGTAGCAATCCATTATTGTGTTAGTCTTCAAAGCAACTTACGCTTGCTTCATTAACTGAAAGTAATAAGTATAGTTTGTATTAAATTAAAATTTATTGCTTTTCCCCCTTTTCCCTCTCCTTGTTTTTTTGGCCATATATCTCCGTTACCCATGTACTGGATCGACTTGCCCCTGCGTTGCCCACCATGACGTTGGCCCATCCGCCCCTGAACGCCCATGTGAAAACCCTGGTTGGCTATGCCCAAAAATGTGCTTGTTGCCAAACGGGTACCATACTTGACAACTACTGATTGAATGCCCATGCCCAATGCCAACATCCACGAACGCCAATGACCAATGCAGTACAATGCAAGTGTTTCAGTCCCAGACAGCAGTGGCCCTGAGCGGTATGTCCCAACAGTTTATGCCTCACTGCCTGATTAGAAAGAGAGAAATGTATTTTATTACCTGCCTTTGATATAAATAGTATCCCCTTATAGACCGTGTATTGTTTTTTTTAAAGTTTGCTGTCTTATTTTCCCCATTAAGTCTTTTTGTCACTGAATTTTTACGTGAGTTGGCCACCCAAACAATCCACTAATTTTATTTCAATTGAAAGAGCACAGCTTCAAGTGTTGTATATTTACTGGATTATAAATCAAATTGTTTCAGGAGTCTCTTGCTCTGGTCTTTGTGGCCCACCTTTCTCCCCCCAGCATTGTCCATTCATAATTATTTCTGCTGAAATACTAAATCTAGTTCACTTTTCTTCACTTCTCATTTGTGTTATATTTTTGTTTGTTTGTGGGGTTGGTTTTTGTTTTGTTTTGGGGTTTTCCCCCTTGTATTTATGTTGCATTTTTTGCAGAGCCCATTAGTAATCTAATTTTTAACTGGTATGTCGACCTTACTCCAGATATAATGTTGACTACTTACATATCCTCACCTTTTCTATAAAAAGGTGTGCTAGTTTTACCAATGTAATGTTAAGCGTATACTAAATTAGTGGTGGCAGGGGAAATGAATATTCACTCATACTTTAGTTTTGCGTCAATTTCTTGCCTGGTTAATCTGTCTGAGCCCTTCCAAAAGCTCTAGTGAGTTCTTTTGCTCTCTCTGCAAGGCCTGCCTAGCCTTAAATTCTTATATTCATCATGCATATGTATTGGACATAAACAAAGATGCATGTGTTGTAAATCCAGTGAACAGGTTTACTTTAAATGGAGAATATTAATTGTAAGGTCTTCTGTGTAGTCAGTCTTGTTAGAATTTTGTGTATGATTATGAATAATAAGCTTATTTCTGCTACTTTCCACCTTCTCTATGTTTTCTGACACTATGGCCTCTTAACAGTATCTTGAGTATAAGTGCAGATACAGAGACAATTGGAGAAATCTTGAAGAAGATTATCCCTACTTTGGAAGAGGTATGTCTCTTAGGTTTGTTTCTTTTTCAGAGGTATGAATTTAGATTTTAAAACAAGATAATTCTAGATGATTGTGTCCTATTTTTAATATATTAAAATAGAAAGTAAAACCTAGCTTTTTTTGAAAGAAGACCTATAGCTCTCAATGTATGTGTTGGCATTTTTTTAATAGGGGACAGAGAAAATTTCTTAAAAGAATAATATTTGGAATAGCCTCCTTCCCTTCAAACCACCTGTTTCCTGACTAGTTCCTGATTTAAAGTAGCTCTACTGTAATTTCCATTCTGCCTTTACATGGTAATCAAGTGTGTTGTGCTGTTGGATATATTAAAATTCTGTACAACAGCAATAATAATAAAATAAAGAAAGAAAGCTAATTTGACATCACCTTGTGTTGAGACAAATTACTTAAAAATGTGTTGGTTTTTTTTCTAATAGTAAATAAAGTATTACAGTTCAGCAGTAAATTAAGTCATACCATGCTGTTTGGAGAAAAATCTTGAAAAAGAAAATCAAAATTAGTATTTGTATTTTTCAATTATTTTTCCCCTGACTAATATTTTATTCTTGTATGCATCTTACAGTACCAGCACTACAAAGGTAGTGACTTTGACTGTGAATTAAGACTTCTAATTCACCAAAGTCTAGCAGGAGGAATTATTGGTGTCAAGGGTGCTAAAATCAAAGAACTCAGAGAGGTACAGTTTCCTATTCTTTTCAGATTCTGCTTTTATTCTATAAACAAATTCGTTTTTTGTGTTCATATGCTGTGAGTGTAAGCTTCATCTATGATCTATGAGATCCTTAAGAACATATTTCATACATGAAGTAGCGATTGGTGATAGAGCCCAGAACTACTTATAAAGCTTTTAAGTGTATTAGCAGTAATCTTTATAAATAAAGGATACTTTTTAAAATTAAAATGCCATTTATCAGGAACTGCTAAATAGGTTATATCGATGGTGTTAGACAAGGAAAGCTATTTAGTGTGAATAGATCTCCATAAGCTATTTAATGATAATTTAATTGATGTTTGAATATTGTTATAAAAAAGTATGGTGGAGTTTTCTTAGGGTTTTGTTTGTGGAGTTTTTGGGTATTTTAACTTTCACTTCCTCAAAGGCCATTTTTTCCTTTATGAAGGAATGAGGTTTTGTCTTAAAAAGCTAGTGGTCTCTATCAGTCTAGATTGTTCGTTTCTGTCCTTTCCTCACATTGCATCAAAGGCAATTCCAGGTCTGTTTAGGCATAACTTACTATTTGTGTGGAATGAGGGAAAGGCAAGATGAATAGACATGATCCTTGCAACATTGCTGTCTTGCATCCAAAGCATGTTTATATGAGATATGAAGGCTTATATAACCTGTAAGGTTATAATGAATATGTGGTCCTTTTGCTTGTATTTGATTAAATAACCGTGTAGATGAACCATAATTAAAAGACTTCAAAAATCTAAATTTTTCACTAGCATTTCATACCAGCTGGTGCCATTGCGTGGGTATTAAAAATATAATATTTTAAGATTAAATTTGTTGTAAGAACTTGGAAGCCAAGCATTCACTTAAAGTGACTGGAAGTTGAATGATTTGTTTGACTGTTTCTTTTCAAATGTTTTAGTGTGTGTCTTACCCATTTTGTTTTCAATAAGTTCATAAAATTGTTAAAATACTTCTATTTGAAAATTTTGGGGGTTGCTTTTCTTCTATTCAACAGAATACTCAAACCACCATTAAGCTATTTCAAGAATGTTGTCCTCATTCCACTGATAGAGTGGTGCTTATTGGTGGAAAACCTGATAGAGTTGTGGAATGTATCAAGATTATCTTGGATCTTATCTCTGAGGTAATGTGTCTTAAACTTATTCTTTCATTGGTATTTATGAAAGTCAGGATGATTTGGCTGGAAAATTATATATTTCCATTTCTATTTTTAATTCATTGCCTATTCTCCAGTAACAAAATAAGCATTGGACTGTTAGCACCCTTTGAAATTGTTCCTGCTTGCTAGAATTGGAGTGTACCTTATTGGGGAAGACATTTTTGGTACCAAGGGACTTAGTCATGCTTTACATATCCATAAAATAAGAAAATTTTATTTAGGGGAGGAAGTGAGAGAAATGTATGTGCCACCCATCGATAACAGCAATTTCTTTATCATAGATAAGCTCTCAGGAAGTCTATCACTCCCCCTGCCTTGCTTATGAGTATTGTGAAATAAAGAACATATTCAGCATGTATAAATTCATATTTATATATTTATTATATTAATGAAATATAGTTGCATCAGTGCTAACTGGTGGGAGGGGTGTTATTTTTGTTTTTGTGTGTCTTAGTCTCCAATTAAAGGACGAGCCCAGCCTTATGATCCAAATTTCTATGATGAAACATATGACTATGGTGGCTTCACAATGATGTTTGATGATAGAAGGGGACGGCCAGTGGGCTTTCCCATGCGTGGAAGAGGAGGCTTTGATCGAATGCCTCCTGGTCGTGGGGGACGACCTATGCCTCCATCAAGAAGAGATTATGATGATATGAGCCCTCGCAGAGGACCTCCACCGCCTCCACCAGGCCGTGGTGGCAGAGGTGGCAGCAGAGCTCGTAATCTTCCTCTTCCTCCTCCACCACCTCCTCGTGGCGGGTAAGCTGTTGCATAAATGCATTGTACAAGTTGAGTAACATTTACTGAATTGTGTTCATGTTTCCAGGACTTGTTTCACACTCCATGTTGCTAGTAGTTATTCAGAATTGAGTGTGTATTGCACCAGAAAATTTTGAAAGCATTTGAATTTAATTATTTCTACACTATTATCAGGACTAGTAGTTCTGTAACTTTATGTCATTCAGAACTAGGCTAAAGCATTTAGAAATTCATAATTGTGTGTAAATTGTTAAAACTTGAATTAGAATATATAAACTAGTTCATAACATGAGTCATATGCTGCTGCTTTTTCTCATTTTAGAGATCTTATGTCTTATGACCGAAGAGGTAGACCTGGAGACCGTTACGATGGAATGGTAGGAGGCTAAAATTTATTTTGCTTAGTAAATACAGTTAGCACTTTGAGGAAACTTCTTGAATACATACATTTAAGTGTGGAACATGTGTGCCTCTGATAAACTTTGATATCTCCACAATCTTTTGGCTATACAAATGGTCTCCCCAAGAATACAACTGTTGGAGGTGTAAGGAGTATTTGGGATGTGATCTGCTGTGTGGTTTTAGTTTGTGGGATTTTGTTTGTTTGGTTGGTTGTTTTTCCCTGCCTACCATCAATAATGGAATAGAAAGTTGGTAGAGCACAGTCCCTTCAGGTTTTAATTACACAGACCTTCTTGTAGACTGTTTCTTGTAAATCAGGATGACAGAAATAGAAATTGGTAGGCTGTTCAGATTAGGAAAGCATGTCAGAACAATGTTTTCCAACAAATGTTTACAAAATTTAAGAGAGCATGAATAATATCTTTAAAGGGATCTAGTTGGTTTGGCAGATAATTGCTTTTTCAATTCAGTTCTTTATGCCAATTTATATCTGAAAAAAATCTACTATGATTTCAAATGTTTTGGAGCCAGGACCACTGATAAGATGAATTTTAAATGAAATTAGATACGTTTCAACCATGTTGGGTGGTGAGGAGAATTAAAAAATGCGTAAAGATATTTTTCCATGTTGTACTCTGAAATATGACATCTCTCTTTTTTTTTTTTTTTTTTTTTTAACCTCTTCTGACTGTTTGGCACATTCTTTAAGATGACAGGTTAGATGAGATTATTTTAAATAAATGGAAGAGAAAGTAGAGGAACTATGAAATGGGCTACCTAAATGAGATTTACACATTGGTGCCTCCTGGGAGGAAGAGGCAATTACTTCCAGTAACACATACTGGAAGAACATATTGAAGCAATGTCACAATTGAGGCACTGGAAGCCTAGCAGAAATACTAAAATTAAAGACTTGCATTTAAAATTACTAAAACCAAACAAACCACCCCCACCCTCCCAAAAAAGAAGTAAACAAACCCACAACATTAAAACCAGCAAGTTGTTTATGCTACTCAGAATCTTAAGAAGCTAGGAGTTATGAACTAGACCTCTAAGAGCACTTCTTTGTATTTTCATGTTTTCAAAGCTTGGGTTTTGTGTTTTCTTATTAGCATCTGGTAAAACCAATGTCAGGGCATATAAACATAGCAATCTGCCCTTCCTTGGGTATGTGGTTGAGAACAGTCTTCAGCTTGGGGCAATAGTGTGTTCTAGTTCTGTTCCATTCCATTTAGAATAGAGAAATCTATTTGAACTCTAGTCTGACTTTGATCAGGTTGACCTTGGCTTTCTTGACACGAGTTTCTACAAATAAATAGGAGTCATCTCTGCTTGCTTGTTTTCCACGTTCTGAAAAGCAATTCTATTTCTTCCTCTTCACAGTGGAGCTGCTCGTGGCTTTGGCTGCTTTATGCATGAGTTTCATAGACAGCCTACAATGAGGACTGCTTTCTGACACAGATCTTAATTTCTACTTTTGGCTAGCCATAGTCCCAGTATCCTTAATTGTATAAGCACATGAAAAATCTTTCCATGGATTGTGAGGCTAAAACTGAAAGTGTCATACCAGAAATATAAGGTCTTGGGCTACTATACATTTCACATAGAAACCATTCTGTAGTGAAACCTTTAGAGTAAACTAACATCCTTGTGATTTGTGAAGTAATGCATGGGAAAGGCTAATTTCAGAGAGCAGGACTGCCATTTTACATAAATACATTAAAAGGCAAGAATAGTCTTTTCAGACCAACATCTTGGAGATGTTGAATCTGCAGAAATCCTCATTTTCTGCCAGATCTCTTCTCTAAAAATGAGAAAGTTCAGACTTGTAAGATGGTGAACCAAGACTGGATGGTGAAACTTGACTTTTTTGAGATGTAACAAGACTGACAGTCTTGTAAAGTTGAAGATGGGAGGAAAAAATAATTGTGTGTGTGTATATATATATATCATTTATTCTGAAGCATTTTACTGGAAAACATACATGCATTGTTTCTCTTATTTACAGTGGTATATATTTTAGGTTGTAAGTACTAAATGCCTATGGGCCATGACAGCTATTTTGATAGCTGAGAAAACACAAATGCATTTCTGCTATTTTTTTTTAACACCCCCATCCCCATGGGTGCTTTAGATAGACAAATGCACAAAAACATACCAGGGAAAAAATAAGGTGGAGAAGTACATATAAAGCTGTTTAATCTTCCACTTCCCCTTTTTTTTTTTTGTTATAATGGCCTATGCCTAATACTTTCAAAGTATTTTTAAATTGGAGTTGAACAAGAGCTAAATCAGTGTCTGTTGTAGTATATGTTCAGACACCTCATCTGGTTTTTCTCATTCAAATGATTTCTACTGCTAAATCATTATATATATATGTGTGTCTGTGTATATACATGTGTCTGTATTAGGACTTCAATAAAGGTACATACCCTAAAAAAATATTAAACATACTTTATTTTTTAAGAGACTTGATGTTAAGGAGCATGTCAAAGAAGAGAAAGTGAAGAAAATATGTTTGACACATCTACATAAATACTAAAATTACCAAAATTTCAATTTTCACTCTTCTTGGCCAAGGAATTTCCCATCAGTTAGTATTGCATGCGTATTTTTCAATTGCATGCTAAAGGCAATAAATTCTTATTAATACTAATAATTTTGTCTAATCCAGCCAGTGTTGTATTTGGTTTTGATTTAATTTGCGTTGGTTACCAGTAGTAACTAGCACAAATGAGTCTGTAGAGAAGAAAATTGTATGCGCCTAATATTTTAGGAACCATTTTTAAAGGAGCACTTATGTTTTCATAGAATCACAGAATATCCTGAGTTAGAAGGGACTCACAATGATCATTGAGTCCAACTCCTGGCTCTGTACAGGAGACCCCAACAATCCCACCCTGTGCCTGAGAGCATTGTCAAAATGCTTCTTGAGCTCTGGCAGCCTTGGGGTTGTGACCAGTGCCCTGGCTTCTAGTGCCCAACCACCCTCTGGGTGAAGAACTTTTCCTGGTATCCTCCCCTGACACAGCTTCGTGCTGTCTTCTTGGGTCCTGTCACTGGTCACCCAAAAAGAGATCAGTGCTGCCCCTCCACTTCCCCTTTTGAGGAAGATGTAGACTGCAATGAGGTATCACCTCAGTCTTCCCTTCTCCGATGACCTCAGCTGTTCCTCATATGGCTTCCCCTCAAGACCCTTAACCATCTTCATGGACTGCCTTTGGATGCTCTCTAATAGCTTAATATCTTTCTTCTAGTTTGGCACCCAAAACTGCACACAGGGCTCAAGGTGAAGCCACCCCAGTGCAGAGCAGAGCAAGAGAATCACTTCCCTTGACTGGCTGGTGATGCTGGGCCACAATTGGCCCTCCTGGCTGCTAGGGCACTGCTGCCTCATGTTAAACTTGCCATCAAGCAGGACCCCCAGGTCCCTTTATGTGGTGTCACTTTCCAACATCTTTTTCCCCAGTCTGTACATCCAGGGTTGTCCCATCCCAGGTTCAGAATGCAGCACTTTCCCTTGTTGTACTTGATATGGTTGGTGATGGCCTCTCATTTGTTGAGGTCTCTCTGCAGGGCCTCCCTGCCTTTAAAGGAGTCAATAGCTCTTCCCACTTTAGTGTTGTTGGCAAAATTACTTAGTATACCTTCAAATCTTGTATCCAAGTCATTTATGAAGATGTTAAAGAGAGCTGGCCCTAAAATGGAGCCCTGCAGAACCCCACTAGTGACAGGTCAGTAGTCTGATGTCACTCCATTCACTATAACCCTTTGTGCCTGACCTATGAGCCAGTTGTCCACCCATTGCATGATGTCGTTATCCAGCTGGACATTTTGTCTAGAAGGATCCTGAGAGAGACAGTATTGAAAGCTTTACTGAAATCTAAAATGATCACATCAACCGGCTTCCCTTGATCAAGTGGGTGGGTTACCTTGTCAAAAAAGAAATCAAGTTTGTCAAGCAGGACCTTCACCTCATGAAGCTGTGCTAGCTGTGACCAATGACTGCAACATAGTCATTATCTATCACGTGTTTTTCAGTAACTCCCAGAATAATCCTCCATAAGTTTACCAGGTACTGAAGTGAGACCGACAGGCCTGTAGTTACCATAGTCATCCTTCTTGCCCTTGAAAATTTGGACAACCATTGTCAGCTGAGACCTCTCCAGATTCCCGAGATTGTTCAAAAATCATTGAGGGGAGGTCTCACAATGACATCAGCCAGCTCTTTGGGTACTCTTGGATGAATCCTATCAGGCAGCATAGATTTATAGGGATGCACCTGGAGCAGCAGATCCTGCTGAACTACAGGGTTAACTGGGAGTTGATCGTTCTTGCAGTCATGGTCCTCCAGCTCAGAGCACTGGGACCTCCTTGGTTTGTCATCCGAGTTGAAGACAGAGGCAAAGAATGCGTTAGAGACGTTTGCCTTGTCTCTGTGAGCTGGCCATCTTCATCCTGTAACAGGCCAATGTTATTTATGGTCTCCTTTTTTGCTACTGATATATTTTTTAAAACTTTATTGTCCCCCACAGTTCCGGCAACTTCAATTCCAGTTGAGCTTTGGCTGCCCAGATTTTCTCTCTAGTGGGGCAAGCAGCATCTCTGTATTCTTCCCATATCTCCTGACCTTGCTTCCACTGGGCATACACCTTCCTCTTTTGCCTTAGCTCCAGAAAAAGATCCTTGCTCCGCCAAGCTGGCCTTCTGACTTGCCTGCTTGACTTCTGACATTTGGGAATTGCCTGTGCCCTTAGGAGGTGGTGCTTAAAAAGTGATCAGCACTAATGGACCCCAGCACCTTCCAAAGCATTTTCCCGGGGGCCTTACTTGTTCCCTGAGCAGCTTGAAGTCTCCTCTCCTCATGTCCAGGGTTGAAGTTTTGCTGGCACTTTTTTTCCTCTCACCAGAGATTTTAAACTTTATTGTTTTGTAGTCACTGTGGCCAAGATGGCCACCAATCGCCACTTCACTCTTGGGCTCCTCTCTGTTAACGAGCAACAACTCAAGGAAGGCCCCTTTCTTAGTTGGCTTCCCTAGTATCTGTACCATGATGTCATCCAGGTGTTTTTAGGAATCTTCTGGCCCTGGTTGTACCAGCTGTGTGGTGTTCCAGTTAACATCCAGCAAGATGAAGTCCCTCAAAATGTCAAGGGCAGTTGATTTGGAGGTGTCCCTTAGTTCCTTAAAGAATAATTCATCAGTGATGTCATCCTTTTTTTGGTGTGTCATCCATGTTATGTTGCATGTTTTAACTCAGCAAAGGCCTTTGCCATAATAGTAATTTGAAGTGGATACTACAAATTGTATTTCTATAATTTTGTTGAATTTTTTTTCCCAACATTTGTTAAGGAAGACTAAAGAAAAGATATGCTATATATCACACTTTAAAAAAAAAGTAATTGGATTTCCAATATAATTAGACAGTAGTAGATTATTAGTTTAGCTGTTGGCTGTATGAGGTATATGGAAAATAATAACATATGAGAAGCTGTCTCCTTCCTGCTTGACCTGTTGGTGACACAGATATATCAATGACAGTTACTTGTTTTATCAAATGCCTTTCCTGTTTTTTTTTTATGTATAAGAGAAGTAGAAGGTTTTGGTATCTGAGAGTAACATCTTTTACTATATAGTGCAGTTCCAGTACTTAGAGGTAAAAAAACCAAGTAACCAACTGTTCAAGCTTTGCTTGGCCCTTAACTGTCTGAATCCTTTGTGTAAGAGGAAAATGTGTTTATGCCACAGAAACAAGGGAAAAAGGAAGTGTGACCAGTAACAGTTCCCTAGCAGTGAAAGTAAAAGGGAGTAAATTGTGTAACTGGTCTGTTATTTACTTTTGAGCCTTTGTAGTAGTTTTAAGTAGTGCAGAAAAATGTTTCTTTATATTGCTCTGTGTGTGTTTGCCAAGTTATCTGTAAGTCTCCAAAACATGGACTTAATTTGGATTCATTTCCTCTTTTTCTTCTATTACATTGTCCCTGGAAGATGATGCAGTGTCATGTAGATGCCTGTGATGACATGCAGCCACCAGAGTTGGTGAGTGTGCTCATGCTTTTATTTGACTAGTTTAATAGTTTATTTTTGAGGAAAATAATTTGAATTGTTTAAGTGATAACTGGAATTTTTTGAGATTGAATGTAATTAGTGGCAGCTTGCACCTTTGAAAAGTCTCTAAAGCTGTCATTGTAACTCAAGTTATTAGCAGTTTATTTCATAAACAGTGAATCCTATACAGGCAGTTAATGTTCCTCAATGGAAGCATGCAGCAGCACAGCCAAGAGCTTTTCTCTAGTACTGTCTCTTTTGTACCCTATTTTACAGTTTCTGTTGTAACTTTTGCTGTAACTCTTGCTTTGTCAGCACCCTGTAGATGCATCTATTTAGGACTATGTTTTATTTTAACTTCATCATGTTGTGCTTTCCCCTGTTTCAAATGAGGAATGCTAAAAGTAATTCTTTACTTATAGTTCTGGATAAACTTGTGCATTATCTATCCATATATTTGAAATATTCCATTTGATTTGTGTTTATCAAACTTCTTACTCTTAGAGGGTTTAGGGAGGAAAGTTCAAAGGGTATCAGCAAGTGTTTATGCTGTGTAGATGTCAAAGTGCCACCAAATATTAAATGTTAGTTCCTATCTTACATAAACATTGCAGTTAGAATTACTCATCTGCTGTCAAATTAATTTGCTGTCTTGTAGTCTGGGGAGGGGAAGCAGCAGAAAGGATGAAGAAAATGATTGTTCATTACAAGTTAGCCCAAAAAAGAGATTCCCTGGGCAAAATATCAGCAGAAATAGGTAGAAGAGTATATGTGGAATATGCAGCTCTGATCAGTCTCTGAATTAAGTTCTACGCAGTGTCCTTCATTGTTTTGTATTTTGCACTCCACTACAAGCTCTTTTTATATTGTATTATGGTCAGTATTGCTAAGCAATGTGATTGCACAACACAGGTTGCTTAGAAACAGATAACTTTTTCTGAATAGCTTCCATTTTGATGTGGCTCTAAAAAGCTGACAGGTGTTTGGTTATTGTTTTGGAAAAAAATATTGCATTATAACTTCTGCAAACAAGTAGTTCACAGATTCCTGTATTTCAGTGTTATCAGTTGAGTTCTAGAGAAGTGTGCACATCTGTTTCTGCTTCTACAGGAAGATTAAAATGAATGTGTGTGCATACAAAAGGCATTAGATCAAATTAAGCACTTGATATCAAGTACCAGTCCTAAAAATAAAAACAGTCAGGAGTGCTGCAGTACAGTGATTTGGATTTGTTATATGATAGTTTTAGCAGAACAGTAGTAATAAGTGTCATGATTGTCCCTTCTAAGATGCAAAGGATTGTAGCATAGTCTAAATGGAGAGAGACAAGTTATAAAGTTATTAGAGTTGAATTGATTTTTCCTCAAGATGGAGTAGGAGGGTTGACAGTTACCGGGTAAATGTCTTGTCTCAAACTGAAACTTTAATTTCTCCTGAGCTGTATAGGTAGTAATAATAAGGCTGAACTCTGATCTTTGGATTTGAATACTAGTTTAGTTCAAGGGTCAGGAATAGATCAATATGAAGAGCTGTTTACCAACTGAATTGATAAGGTTGCTTGGTAAATTGGTATGGCTGGATCTTAATGACTTATTCTTACAGATTTTAACAGAGCTAGCTAAAAGGTTCTTGTGAGATTCCTCCCTGCCCTCTTGTTCCCGGTCTGCCCTCTTCCCCACTTTGTCTTTAATGACACTTAGATTAAGGTTGTGGGTTAGGATTTTTGCATAAAATAGGCTCAAAGTTAACAGTATAATACTTGAGATGAAAACATGTTAATGAATCACTGCTGGTTTCACTAATTAAGGTATTTCTTTCTCTTTTTCTTATAGTTTGAGGGTGGCTCTGGATATGGTAAGTTTTTATAGAGAACTTTGACATGCACTTCATTTAGTCAGTAAGAGGCTTGATGCATGTGTTTAAATCAGACTATTCTTACACAGGGGGCCGTGGTTCATATGGAGATCTTGGTGGACCCATCATCACAACACAAGTAACAATTCCCAAAGATGTAAGTAAAGCTGACTTGCTTTACAATTGTGTTTAAATAAATAAATTAAAAGTCACAGTCTTTTCTTAGGCTATGTAAGTAAATCAGAAGTATTTGGTATGCTTGATAAGTACTTTTAATATAAAGCAAGTGTTTCTAAATAATTGGAAGTTTATTCTCAAGGATGTTTGTTTTGTCTTGACTTTAGAGATTGCACTGAACTATTTTTAATTGTTAATATTCAATAATAGAGATGGTCTATATGACTTGGTTTTACAAACACTTGGTTCTTCCAACTTTATCCCACCTGTGTTTGCTAATATACATTACAGCGACTGCTTTGAGGCTGTAAAAGAGTAAGCTTCCATTGAAACTCATAAAACTAAATGGATGGAAGCTACTTGAACAGTACTGTGCAGAGAAAGTTATATCAAGAAATGAATGCTTTATTTTCTTCCCTAGTTGGCAGGTTCTATTATTGGGAAGGGAGGCCAGAGAATCAAACAAATACGTCATGAGTCAGGAGCTTCAATCAAAATCGATGAACCACTAGAAGGCTCAGAAGATCGAATAATAACTATTACAGGAACGCAGGACCAGATACAAAATGCTCAATATTTACTGCAGAACAGGCAAGTTGAAGCTTAATGCTGTCCTTACTATAATTTTTAAACTGACTTTCCTACTACTACATTCTAAAGCTCTTCTCTGTAATATAGTTTTTAGAAGACAGGATTTAAGTAACTATTGAACCTAACTTCTCTAGTGGTAGGTCTGCCTTGATTCTCTTTTCTCTGTTCTAACGAAAATGAAAATTCCCTCAAAACTAATCTTGATGGAAGACACCTTGGCCAAACAGTCCTTTCATTTCTCTGGTGAAAATTGCTGCAAAAAAATTACTTGTAATTAATTATATAGAACCTGTAGAAAATATAGAAGATTTCAGTGGATGTTGGTCTAGTTCTGTGTGGAAGACTAGTGATTTTGTTGTTTTTAGATAACCGACAACAAATCACAGTCTGCCATATGGCACAGGCCATGCCTCTACAGGACAAGTTGAAATCAATTGGTGCTGTTATGCAGCATTTCACACCTTGCTGGCATTACTTTCTCTTCTTCTGAATATTAATAATTTTGGACATAGTTTACCTAGTTTTGCTTTAATAACATGTTGGCTGTCATAGGATTATTTAATGTTTACTTGAATGTTTGGCTTTAGATTGCTAATATTTAAATGTACTTTTAAATAATTAAATGCCTATAATTATTAGTCATTACCCTTTCAAAATTATTTACTTTAAATAGTATTGGAAATTTATAGTTTAAGAATGCCATTGTAAATATTGATGTAAGTGTATGGTCAATCATTCTAATACATGCTTTTTTCTTTTTCTTTTATAGTGTGAAGCAGTATGCAGATGTTGAAGGATTCTAATGCAAGATTATTTTTTCTTTTTTATAGTGTGAAGCAGTATTCTGGAAAGTTTTTCTAAGACTAGTGAAGAACTGAAGGAGTCCTGCACCTTTTTTTTTTTTTTTTTTTTAATATCTGCTTCTGTTTAAATAGCCAACATTCCTCTGCTTCATAGGTGTTCTGCATTTGAGGTGTAGTGGAATCTGCTTTTCGCCAGATGTAATGTTTTAGTTCATTACAAATATTTGGGGTAGGAAAAGGTTGCACAAGACTAACACTGAAATTTTGAAACAGCAGCAGAGTGGATTTTATTTTTGTTCAATGGTAGTAAATTGTAATGTGGTTTTATTTTTCCTGTAGCAATTGTGAACACCCTGCTTTATGTACACTGTAATTTTTTAAATTTTTTTTTTTGAAGGGGGGAAAGGACTGGTTGTTCACATGTCCCTGGCATCCTTTGAGGGCAGTGTGCAGAATGTAATGTTCTTTTTTAAGATGTATTTTACAATTTTTAAATAAATTTAGTGAACCTATTATTGGTGGACGTTTTTTAATATATGTAAGGTAATATCTAAAATGAATACACCCTTCCCCCGCCCCCAAGAAAATGCGTAAATTAAAGTTGCTGTTAAGCTTACTCTTCTGCTTCTTTAATATAGATGGAGTTACATGTTTTTGGCAAATTAAAGAAACAGTGTGAAAACTGGCTTGGCTTTGCTATTTGGGGGAAAAAAGTAAAAAAATATTAATGCTTACATTGTGTGAAATTTGACCTTTTTTCATATTTTTGGCCCTCTGCCTTGTATATTTATCTATATATAGGTGACAAAAAATATTTTAAAACTGGGATGCCACTAAGTTAAGTGGGTTAAATACACCTGGTTCTACACAGATTGCTTAATGCAAATATAGTTAAAAATAGCAGTTGATGAAATTAATGACTGGTACTTTTCAGAGCTCATTTTTGTCAGATAAAACTTTTATGAATTGACAAATTGGCAGTATCTAACTTGATTTTCATTGTATACAGACTCAATTTCTTTGATTTCCCTGTTTCTTGAGTTCCATAGGAAATATTTGTGAGAAATTAAAAAATAATAATGTACTCCTGGATTTTTCATGTAATACCTTGGCATTTGTATTTATAGGTTACAAGTTTTATTTTCGCTTCCTAAATAAAAGCAAAAGCAAGACGTTCGAGAACTTTGTAAATCTCAGTGTGATTGATCCAGATTAAGTGGATTATTTCACTCTGGGGGGGGTTGTGTCTTGAACTTTTTTTTTCCTTATATTTTTGAACCATGTGGGGTAATTCCTGTCATAAGGAGCTACACTTAAAATGTCATAGGAAAGGGCAAGGAGCTAAGAGATTACCTACTTAGCAGAGCTGTAATAAATCCCTAGAAAACACCCAAAACCTGATTTTTACTAGGGTAAAGGAGTATGGCAGTTGTCTCAGTAAACAAACATACATGTAGAATTGGTATTTCCTTAGGAATGGCTGAACATAAATAAAGGAATTAGCAACCTAGTAAAAAGGGTCAAACAAAACTGCAAAGTTAAAACAAAATTGGTGCAGGTTTTTTTTCTATACACTTCTACACTGTGTCTATGGTTTGTGTTTTTAAAATATTTTAGCAGGGAAAAAGCTGCACAAGTCAATATACAGAAGAATGTGTTTTGTTTTTTCTTGTTAATGATTTGCATCTTTCTAGAAGCTAGCCTTTTCTTATAAACAAGTTAAGCACCGTCTCTAGCTTTAGTTGGATTTTCTTTAAGGTTTCCTTAAAACCAAGCACTTATGTTTTGAGATGAGCCTAAGGGATTCCTACTGTAAAAGGAACTGGGTTTGGGATTTGTCTTATGCCTCTGTCTCCACCCCTCTTTTACCTACTGAGTAAGGGCCAAAAAGATGCTTGTTTCTTGAGGAGGACTATGGTGATGTTCACAGGGGTCCCAGGACAAGGGAAGAGACGAGAATCTTGACTCCATGTTTCAGAAGACTGATTTATTATTTTATATATTTTATATGAAAAGAAAATTATATACTAAAACTACTAAAAGTATAGAAGAAAGGATTTCATCAGAAGGCTAGCAAGGAATAGAAAAGAATGGAATGGTAATAAAATCTTTTGACTGACCAGAGTCTCCAAGACAGCTAGACTGTGATTGGCCATTAATTAGAAACAACCATATGAGATCAATCAAAGATGCACCTGTTGCATTCCACAGCAGCAGATAATTATTGTTTTTCTTTTCCTCTGAGGCCTCTCAGCTTCTCAGGAGAAAAAATCCTAGCAAAAGGATTTTTCATAAAATATGTCCATGACAGAGGACTGCTGGGCTTTTCTGTTAGGAAAGGGATGTAGGGGAATACTGATAGCACGATAGTCCTTATACTTCTACTTCAAAAATAGTTTAGTAATACTGATTGTAGAAACTGAAACAATTTATTCTTTATGGAGGCCTTTTTTAAAGGCTGACTGTTATGCACAGAAACTGCTGGATTTGAAATGTAGCCCTTAAGGCATGGGTTCTATAGCAGCATTCAGGTCCATGTTTCTGTAGATTGTGTCTGAAATTAACTTGAAATATCTATGTGTAGAAAAATCACACTATGAAAAGCCAGTGTCCATAAAGGAGACAGAGGAGTCCAGCAACTTTATTAGAATAAAGAGAGTCCTCTGGGGCACACGTCCGCGGGGTTTTCTCTCTCAAGGGTTTGGAGGGCTCAGCCTCCTTTTACCCTAAACTTGTGGCTACATGTTGCTCTCTTCCTTTTCCCACTGGCTGAGGTACTAGGAAGGTACAGCCTTCCTGAACTGCCTACCACATATTCCCACCTTAAACATGTCATTTTACCCCAAAGTTCAGAAACTCAGTGTCCTTGGTTAGATAAGGAAGTGAGTTTTTTGGGAGGTTGTGGTCCAACCAATCAGTGCTCAGATTTTAATATTGCCACCTGGTGTGGCCACTGAAGACAAGGATACGCCTCTGAGAACACAGGGGGTTAAAAAGCAGAGAACTCCCAGGGGAACTCTCTCTTGGTTCTGGTCCCTGAAAGAGGTCAGATCTCCCCTGCGATCTGCGGGCTGGGTGGGGGAGGGGAAGCCATGCAGCGGGGGTTGAGGTAGGCCAGAGCCTTGGACAGAGAAGGCCCCTGCAGGATGGAAGGGTGGAGGAACACTGAGAGGCATCAGGCAGTCCATCTGTCTCCCCTGTCTCCGCCCCCCTCTCCCCCCCCCCCCCCCCCCCGGTAGGGAGAGCGAGTGAGAGCCTGTGCCTGTGCCACCTTGAAATTTGATATCTTGTGCTGGCAGCACGACCCTGCCGAGAAGGGGAGGGGGGACAGCGAGAAGGTGCCCGGCAGCCATAGGAGTTCTGGGCAGGCAGAGCCTGAGATTTTAACCTGTTTCTTGGACAATGAAAACTTTGCGAAACATTAAAACCTCCCAGAAGAGAGACAAACATAAAATAGAAGGAAATGGGCAACTGTGGTGAAGGTTTGAGCAAGTGAAAGATGCCACAAGAGTTGAGAAGAATCCTAGGTGGGAGGAGATGATGGAGTGGCCTTCAGCTGGAGTTTTCTTGTATAGCCATGGACAGAACCTTTTTTTTTCTGTAACACAGGGACTGCATTTGGGGCAAGGCAATGGCTTGGAGCCAAGAGAGTGTGGTGATGTTAAGTAAAGGAGTGACATGAACAGAGATGACAGATGAAGAGGGTGGTGCCCTCTCTCTTCAGTGAAGAAGAAAATCTCTGTTCTCTAGACCTCTCGGCCCCAGGGGGTGCATTTGGGGGAGAGTGGTGTCCCGAAAGTGAGAGACTGTTGCTTTTTTGGAACTGGGCAAAGCATCCTTACAAGGGGAACCCTAGAAGCAGCTCTGGTCCATGTGCAGCGGTGAAAGTGAAATAAACAGGGCAGGAGACTTTTTCTCCTTTTAATGCCTTTATTAAAAGTGATCAGCTCAAGATTGGGAAGCCCAATGGGTCTACAGTCTCTGTCGGCTCTCCCAGGGTGACTTGGAGGAGAAGGATATGTGCATCTTTGTCCACTAGGGGCAGAGCTGGGGGCCCAGTCTGTTATGAACAAAAATTCTGTTGATTTTTTTCTATGAGAAAAAGGTTACCACTACTGCTGGGGTGCTGCTTGTGTTATGGTAATTACGGGTCGTTGTTGTTAATAGTTGTTTTTGTATCAGTAAAAGCCCTGGCTGGGGCGAGTTCATGGCCCTTCTCCGAGACAGTGAAGGGTGGGGACCTCCCCGAACTGTGAGGAGAAGAGGCTTTGGAGGGGTTGGGATATGCAAAATACTCCAAGGACCAGCATGCTGTGTGGGACCCCTATTCCAAATGCACGGAGAAAAACCCCAAAAACAACGAGCCACCTAAGAGTTGAGAGACTGGAGTGATGTCTGGACGTGAGGAACCGAGTGCGGAGCCTGCAGAGATGTGGAACACCTTCGGAGTCCCTCTCGCCCTGACCATGGGAGTTGTCCCCGGCGCCGAGAGCGGGCGGGAAGGGGCTGGGAAAAGTAACATCGGATGGGATCACCACGCCCTAAAGGCTCCCACGAGGACCTGATCCCCAGCTCTGCTCCTAGTGGACAAAGCTGCGCATATCCTCCTCCTCTGAGTCGCCCTGGGAGAGACAACGGGAGACTGCAGCCCCGCCGAGCTGCCCGATCCTGAGCTGATCACTTTTAATAAAGGCATTAAAAAGGAGAAGAAGTCTCCTTGCCCTGTTTATTTCACAGTCCTTGTGGGGGCCTTTGGGGCATGACCCCAATCTCGAATTTCTAGTGCCTCCCGCTCCCGGTCTCGGTTTAAGATGATTTCTTTGCTCAGGGTGAGGGGCAATGAAGGTTTTCAGCATCTCTGCAGGCTCAGCACTCTGTTCCTCACGTCCAGACATGACTCTAAATTCTTAATTCTGCATTGGCTCGTTGTTTTTGGGGTCTTTTCAGTAAGTTTGACTCTTCCCATGGCATGCTGGTCCTGAAGTTATTTTCCATCTTCTGATGCCCCCCCCCTCCCACGTCTCATCCCCTCCCTTCACTGTCTGGGAGAAGAGCCATTAATTTAGCCCTAGCCAGGGCCTTTACTGATACAAAAAGAACCATTAACTTCAACGACTTGTGATTATCATAACAAACAGGTAGCACTGTAGCAGCAACACTGGTCTGACTGGTTTTTGTAACTCTTCTTTCACAAAAAAAATTGGTAGAATTTTGTTTATAACAAGAGCGCTGTACATGGAAGGAAGATGTCACGATAGCAAATGTTCTCCAGGCGGTGCCACGTGTGTCATGGAAGCACAAGAGGTTTCAGCCGTGTTTCCTGGGGAAGCCTATGGTACAAGAGGGACTCCTCTCTTCTTGATGAACTGAGAGTTGATTATCTGAAGGGTGGGGATGAACTGAGAGTTGGTGATCTGAGGGGTGGTAACTGGATTGAGAATCTAAGGTTCTGTTTCATGTGGTGGTTAAAACTGGGGGGAGGAGGAGGAATGTTTTTGGAAGGTTTTCAATATGACTTCTGTATGTTCCTTTTTTTTCATATTTTAAGTTAATAACTTTCTTTCCTGTATTCCCAAGCTGGAGCCTGCTTTGCTCTATTTCTGGTCACATCTCACAGCAGACACTAGGGAGAATATATTTTCATGGGGGCACTGGCATTGTGCCAGCATCAAACCATGACACTCAGGCTTATGCCAACACCCATTTGTCTATTTTAGGAGTCAAACTGTCTGGGCTCTGCAACAAATCTGCTGCCCAAAGTTAGTAGAGACACTAAGACCCATTTCAAAAACGTTAACACCCATAGCCTCACCCATTAAATTGTTTGTAAAGACATTAGCACACACTTTTCGTATCAAACCCTCCTTATTTGCCAATTTGTCTTTATAAATCTTAGTTATCATTAACTTACCTTTTTGTTAACTGCCCAGCATGATATAAAAATTTACATTTGAAACACCCCCTCCCAACTTTTCCGCATCTGGCCCCTGCACCAGGTGTTATAGGTGGCCATTGAATCTTAGTATGTATTGTATAGGTGCCCTTTGAGCCATAGTAAAATATATGTATTGTATAAGTGGCCTTGCCCCGATCCTAGTTGTTCTAAATGGGCTGCAGCTGTGATGTCCTTAATTGGGCGGCAGCTGTGGCTAATGACGATACCTGGGATAAAAGGGGGGGGGGGGGAGGCAGTCAGGGAGAGCCTTGGAGGAGCTCTGATCAAGAAGCAGGAACAACACTGCTGTGAAGAGATGATCGTGAGAAAACCACCCAGAAAGTATGGGACTCTAGAAATATGATAACAAGAAGGTGTGGCAAGTAAATACAAAGAAACAACTTCGAATAAAGTGAACAATGACAGTTCATATTAGCCCACTAATCACTAGAGGCCCTTGTAGATGATCCGTAGCTACTGATAGCTAAGGTCTCCCATCCTTGTCCTCCTACTGAGAAGTCCACGGTGGGTGGTACGGGGGCGGGTCGCACGGGGGTCATCCCTGAAAGGCATGACTGCCAGTGTAATAAACATATCACTTTTTAACTTTGATTAATTAGAGAGTCTTTGTCCATGATCTTCGGTTTAAACGATTCCATTGGCGAGCCAAGCTAGGAGGAGACTCTGCTCAGCTGTGAGACCAGCCCAGGTTGTGGAACCCCTCAGGGCGCCCCCAGGATATTCCTGGAAGAGTGGGCTCCGCTGCCCAGACTGTTGATCCAGCAGCAGACAAGGACCCTTGATTACTAAAACTCCGGACAAAATGGTATGTTTGAAAATTGAAACAGTTTTAAATAGTGACCTGTAAGGCATATGCATGGTCAAGAAAGGCCGTTTGGTAAGTCGTGGGAGACATCCCACGCACAACTTGTGCCTCTGTAGTGTGCTTGCAAGCTGAAGTTGCAGTTGAAATCGGGTTTATCTAGTTGCCAGCAGAAAGAGTTGTTGAACTGTTGTACCGAGCTCAGGCTTTTGTTGCTGGCAGAAGGGGATTTTGCCATTTGTTCTGCTGTAGAGGGCTCAGTTTGCTAACAATTTGGGGCTAGCAGTCATAAGGGCAAATCCTGGTCTAAGGTTGTTATAACTGTGTTGTGTGTGTGGAAAGAAATACCCCTTTCCCAGTTAGTTTGCATGTGTGAACTTTCTAGTTGCAGGGAACAGTATTCCCTGTGACACCTAGTACTTGACTATAACCAGTCTTTCATAACACTTAGTGTTCGGGTATTAACCAATCCTTTGCCTGTGGGACCTGGGAGGCAAGGGTCTAATGCTGTAACACGGTACATTTGTGGTCCCTCTCCTTGCAGAGTTTGCAAAGTTGCAAGTTTGGATTCATCTGGTGTAGTGTGAAATTTTGCTGGTTATTGTGTAAAACTTATAATTGTTACAAACTGGTAATTTTTGTTTTGTGTCAGCTGTGTTGTTAAGCTGTACATTAAGCTTGAGCCTGAGTTGAAAGGGTTAAGCAACCCTTTTAGAAGGGTTTTATCTTGAACCAGTGTTTGTGGGCTGTTAGAGCTGTAACAAAGACAGCTTGTTAAAAGTTGATTCCTGGGATTTGAGGCACATGGGGGGGTTGTGTGGTTTTCCCCACCGCACTGTAGTAATTTGATTCTTGGGACTGTATGGTTGTGTTTGTGGAGATTTTAAGATTTTGTTTGCAACAAATGCAGCATTTTATGTGGAAAAGACTACAGTGTGGGGATTTATGTATGTTTAAAACAAATTAAAAGAATTCCAGGAATTTCTGCTCCCCAATTTGTGTTTGTGGACATATCAGAGTTTTTGCTATAACAGGGACAGCCTTTTCATTTGTTTTAATCGTGGCTAGACAGATTAAAGGAGTCCCTTTACCTGGGAAGTTTGGATTTGATCTTTTGGAATTTGTGCAAGACGATATTATTTTTATTCTGCAAGGCAGCAAAGTAAGTGTGCCCTGTATCAGTAGAAATAACACTTTAATCGAGCTGATTTTGAACCAGAGATTTTAAAGTTAGTATGTTCAAAGTCACACTTAGTACTTGAAGATTGGATTGTGCAGGAAAAAACTAGAAAAAGACTGTAAAATTTTGTGAAACAAAGTTTAGGTAGAGTGAGTAAAAATAAGTAACTGAGGTGTCCTATAAATAAAATTAGAAATCAGAGGAGACCAAATTTGGTAGAGGTTGCTTGTCTGAAGGGCTGCCCTTGTGAACCCTGAGTTTGTTTTCACTGTATTTGGTGTAAAAAGTTGTAGTATAAATAGACATTTAGGAAGAGAAGGCCAAGACAGGCACTTTGTCATTTTAAAGAAACAAAGGCTACTCAGAGAGCTATAAAGATTTTGGTTGCAACTGGTCGTGAGGAGAAAGGAAATAACAAGTTGTTTGAGAAAAATGGAAACTAAGAAAATAGAATTTTTAGTAGACTATTACAGCGACTTGAGGAGGTCGCTGGGGTGAGAGATAGATGAGAATCTTGTTTCTTGATCAGAAGGCTGGATTTATTGATATATGATATATAATACATTATAACTATACTAAATAGAATAAAGAGAGAAGTTGCAGAGGCTTGCTAAGCTAAGAATAGAATAGAATCTATAACAAAGTTGTGTCCAGGGACTCTGTCCCCAGCTTGCTCCTGTGATTGGCCCTTAATTATAAACACATGGAACATGAACCAATCACAGGTGCACCCTATTGCATTTCACAGCAGCTGATAATAATTGTTTACATTCTTCTTCTGGGGCCTTTGCTTCCCAGAAGATGAACAAATCTGAAAGAAAGGATTTCTGTGAAAAAATGTCTGCGACATCTCACCTTTCTAAATTCTATAAATTAAAAAGAAAAATGCTGATGTGACATGAACAGGAAATTTCTTCACCTGTAAAATATACAATACTAACAAATCAC
This sequence comes from Melozone crissalis, assembly GCF_028551555.1. Lineage (NCBI taxonomy): Eukaryota > Metazoa > Chordata > Aves > Passeriformes > Passerellidae > Melozone > Melozone crissalis. Next base: position 9,951,579 of record NW_026535813.1, on the reverse strand, counting down.
TAAAACAATCCTACAATCTAAGAAAATGCAAAAACAATGCAAAGAAAATTCAAGTCCAAGCAGCTGAGTTTCAGAAACAGTCCAAGAGCTGAAGTTGTTTCCCTTGGAATATCTGAGAGTCCTTTTTGGTCCTGAAAACAAACTTGCTGCAAAAGAGTCCCATCAATAGTTATCACAAACCATTGACAGTCTTAACACAATTTCAAACAATTTCAAACAATTTGAACAATTTTGGAATGTCCTTTTCTGGCCCTTCAATGCTTCAGTGCTTCAGAGCTGCTGCCCGCTATTTTCAATCTTTTTTATTTAGTTTTAAATTTTTTTTTTTGATCGAAAAGGAAAAGAGCAGCAGCAGAGCAGTGCCAGAGAAGGAAAAGGCCCTGGGGGCCCTGGCCCATGATGGACCAGGAACCCCAAAACTGGCCCACAAAGGGGGACCGGGACCGGTAGGAGAAACCACAACTCCCAGAAACACCAAGAGGCCAAATTCTGGCCCTGGCCCAAAAACTTCGTGAGCCCAACAGGCCAGGCCAAACCCATGAAACAGGCTCTGCATTCCCACAGGCCTGCACCCTGCTGCCAGCACAATGGCAGCACGGGTGGTGACACACTTCCTTTCCCCAAAACCACTGAGGCATGCCAGCAGCAGGGAAATAGAAGCCTTCCCCAGCAATCCCATCTGGGGTCTGGAGATGTTTGTTTCCCACAGCAAACCAGCTATGGTCTCCTCCAACTGTGCCCTCTCCCTCTGCACTGCAAACGCAGCAGGTGTATCTTCCATCCGCCCCATGGCATCATCCCCACCCCCTCCAGGCTGGGGACCAAAGGCAGAACTCTCGGGACCCACCTGCCCCATGCCACTAGGGCACAAGAGAGGTGGCAGAGATGGCAGCCTCCATGGGACAATCCCCGAAAAAACACCCCCCAACCCGCCGAGAATGCTGATCTTGAACGCAGGCAAATGCACTGCCCCCACAGTCAGCTGGCGAGCACTCCCCGCTCCACGGAAGGGGAGGCCAGCCACCGGGGCCGCTGCTGGGGCAGCCAGTCCAGGATGGTCCGAGCTCGAACAAGCCGCCGGTTCCAGGGCAGTCTCTGACTCCGACACGGAGGACTGAGTCTCCGACAGAGGCAGAACTGCTGGCGCAGCCTGTGCAGGCAGCGGGAGGGAAGCCGGAACCGGGGAGGGAATCACGCTGGATGTAGGAGCAGCCGCGGGCTTTTCCGAGTGTCCCGCGGGTTCGGCGCTGTCTCCAGCACCCTCCTGAACAGGGACCGTCTCGGCTTGAGGCGACGGGAAGGCCGATGGAAGCGGCGGAGGGGCCGAAGGGGCCAGAGAGATCTCCTCCGCTGAGCCGGAAGCTGGAGACGCGTTGTCGTCGCCTGGCAACAGCGACTCAGCCGCAAGAAGGGAAGCTGGTGAAGCCGCGGGCGGGGCCGCCTGGAGAGGCGGAGACAGGATCACCCGGAGAGGCAGCACTGGCAGGGGCGGGGAGGCCTCAGAGACCGGTGCCGCCCCCATCTCTGAACGGGGCGGAGTCCGAGAGGCCGGCTGGGGAAGCACCGTCCACTCCCATCCCCCCTGCGGGGGAGAAGGGGGGGAAAGAGAGCATTCCATCTGCGCAGGCTTGGGAGAAAGAGTAAAAAAAACTTCTTCGCGTGGCGAAGTTTCGCCCCCCCCCCCCCCCCCCACCGCAAAGCAGGGGGGGCCGGGAAGCCCCAACTCATCCGCCACGGGGTCTTCTCCCACTGGGGACAGTGGAAACGGAGCCTGCCCATAGCAGTTAGAAATCCATGGAAAAGTAGCTGCTCTCCTTTTCAAAACTGGGAAGAGCTTTATAAATGCTGGGTAGATAGAAGGCAAAAGACGTCCCTGACTGTAGACGAAATAAAAGGTGGAATTCATGTACTCCCAGACGAAAACATCCAAAGCATATAGGACATCAGTAAAGAACCCAAAAAGCTTTGCCCATCGAAAGAACTCATAGAGATCTGTTTTTTCCAAAAAAAATCCGTCCTCTCTACACCAGTTTTGCCAGAGGGCAATAAGTTTCTCCTCTGAAGGAGAAAAACGAACCTCTTCTTCCAGGGCATGTGTCTGCCACACGAACAGCCACAAACTACGAAGAGCTGAATCCTCAGGGATAGAAAAATCAATAGTACCTTTTGAAAGAGTCCAGCTTGCTCTGGCCAGCTCCACGGGTCTGCTGCTCTTGTCTATCATGTTTCCTGAAGGTTTTCCAGAAGAAGGTTCTCTTTGTGGTCAGCCTTGGCTGTGAACTCTGTCCAAATCAGGATCTTCAGTTCTTCAGCTCCTGGCTTGAATCCACTTCTGTGGTCACTTCAAAGCAACCATCACATGCTACACATACAGGATTTTACCCAGTGCAGCCATTTTGCTCCTCTGGTCTTATCAAATTAATTCCTGCTCTGACACAAGGGGTCACCAAATATTACAGCAACCTGAGGAGGTCGCTGGGGTGAGAAAAAGACGAGAATCTTGTTTCTTGATCAGAAGGCTGGATTTATTGATATATGATATATAATACATTATAACTATACTAAATAGAATAAAGAGAGAAGTTGCAGAGGCTTGCTAAGCTAAGAATAGAATAGAATCTATAACAAAGTTGTGTCCAGGGACTCTGTCCCCAGCTTGCTCCTGTGATTGGCCCTTAATTATAAACACATGGAACATGAACCAATCACAGGTGCACCCTATTGCATTTCACAGCAGCTGATAATAATTGTTTACATTCTTCTTCTGGGGCCTTTGCTTCCCAGAAGATGAACAAATCTGAAAGAAAGGATTTCTGTGAAAAAATGTCTGCGACAGTAGACATGAAGGCAACCAACTCAGTGTTAAATAAAGCCTTAACGTCTATAACAGATGATTATGTTATGGTAAGGGGAGCCGCTGGCCAATCTGAAAAAGCACATTTTTGCAAACCATCAAAATATAAACTTGGAAAACAAGTGGGGATTTATAGATTTGTGTAGCAGTTAAAAGCAAAAGATGGGAAGATTATTTTGGAGGCAAAGGATCAACAATGTGTAGACATAGCTTAATGTTAATGAAATTACCAAGAAAATAATGGATCGGGTACCTCCTAAGGTGTGGGCTTCTAACATACCAGGGAGAGCAAAGAATGCACCCTCAGTGCAAGTTAAATTTAAAGAAGAAAAACACCCAGTTAGAGTTGGACAACATCCCTTAAAGAAGGAAGACAGAGAAGAGATTAGCCCAGTAATTGATTTTTTTTTTTTTTTTACAGCTAAGGCTATTAAAAGAGTGTCAGTCTGAGTTCAATACTCCTATTTTACCTGTTAAAAAGCCTGATGGATCATACTGAATAGTACAAGATTAAAGGGCTGGTAATAAGATAACTGAGGATTTATACCCAGTGGTTGCCAACCCCTGCACTTTGTTAACCTGTTTATAACCTGAATTAACCTAGTTTACCATTTTAGATTTGAAGGATGCTTTCTTTTGCTTCCCTCTCCATGAAGCCAGCCAGAAAATTTTTACCTTCGAATGGGAGAATCCCAAGAGTGGATGTAAGACTCAGCTCACATGGACGGTATTACTCCAAGGTTTAACAACAGCCCCAGGATATTTGGAGAACAACTTGCAAGAGATCTAGAGTCCTGGGAAGCTCCATCAGAGGAATAACAGCTGCTGCAGCATGTAGATGACCTCCGGATAACTACCTGAGCCCAAGAGGCATGTGTGGACTGGATGGTAAGCCTCCTTAACTTTTTGGGTTTACAAGAGTATAGAAAAAGGCTCGAGCAGTGAAGCAAATGGTCATCTACCTGAGTTATGAGGTCAGTGTTGGACAAAAGTCTCTAAGGCAAGACTGCAAGGAAGCAATATATCAAAACCCCAGACAAAAGGACTGTAAGTTTACAATTATGACCAATTAGTTAAACCCCTGTATACTCAGATCACAGAGGGAAACCGAGATCTCCAATGGAAAAAAGAAGCTACATCTGCCTTTGACCAGCTAAAGAAGGCCCTCGTGTCAGCTCCAGCTTTAGGACTTCTGGATGTGAATAAACCACTTTTTCTGTTTTCTCATGAGAAGCAAGGGATTGCTCTGGGAATACTAGCACAAGACTTAGGCCTGTATCAGAGGGCAGTTGCCTACTTTTCCAAGCAATTGGATGCGGCAGCTAAAAGATGGCCAGGGTGTCTCAGAGCCGATGCAGCAGTGGTGCTGAACATCCAGGAAGCACGCAAATTCACCCTGGGCCAGAAGATGACTGTGCTAGTGTCCCACACGGTGTCAGCAGTGCTGGAAGTAAAGGGGGGACATTGGCTCTCCCCACAGAGGTTCCTGAAGTACCAAGCCATAATGGTAGAACAAGATGATGTAGAAATTGTGGTAACTAATATTGTGAACTCAGCTTCCTTTCTCAATGGCAGTATGGGAAAACTGGTGAGCCATGATTGCCTGGAGACCATCGAAGCTATTTACTCCAGTCACCCAGATCTGAAGGACACCCCTCTCGAGGACACTGAGACCTGGTTTACTGATGGAAGCAGCTATGTGATCAGCAGAAAAAGACATGCTAGGTATGCAGTTACCACCTGCAGAGAGGTAATCGAGTCTGGACCACTGCCAAGAAACACCTCTGTGCAAAAGGCCAAAATAATTGTCTGGACCCATGCCTTAGAATTAAAAGAAATCAACATTTATATGGACTCAAGGTATGCATTTGGGGTTGTGCATGCACAGAGCGATCAAGCCATAGCAGAAAGCGAGCTTTGAATTGGAAGAAGGGAATGAGCTGGCGAACAAAGGCAAAAGGAGCAGCTAAAGATGAGGTAATTGTTAAAACAGTTAAGGCAGCCTTAATTCCAGATGGGCAGATTTCTACTGAAGTTAAATCAAGGTACAGTTAAAAAGAAAAGAGGCTTATTAAGAAAACAGAAGGGTTAATCAAGAGGGGTGGCCTATTGCAGATAAAGAGATCCCCTCTTATATGCTATAGCCATTAGTGAAAAGGGAATATAAGAAAGCACGTTGGGGAATAGATGCTTTGTATAATTATTTGAAAGATAGAATCATAACCAGAAACTTGCAAAGTACATTGATTCAGGTGACTCACCAATGTAGCCTTTGCCTCCAAACTAATCCCAAAAATATTCCTAAACCAAAGCTTGGGCAAACTGGGAGAGGATTTGGACCTGGGCAACAATGCCAAATTGATTTTTCAGAACTGCCCAGGAGAGGGGGGTATCGATACCTATTGGTGCTAACAGATACCTTTTCAGGGTGGCCAGAAGCTTTCCCTACGAGAACTGCCAAAGCGCGGGAGGTAACCAAAGCATTGTTACAAGAAATAATACCGTGTTTTGGAGTCCCAGCCACAATGTCTTCAGACAGGGAGCTGTTGGAATGTTGGGGGCCACAAGACAGATGATGGACATTGGACCTGGTTAACATAAGATATTTGATAACAGGATGCCTTGGCAATAGCAAACAGAACTTTGAAAATTAGACCTAAATAGCAAGAAGATGAAATCAAACTGGTTTACTGGAAAAAAAAAATCCTATTAAACTGTGCAAGCAAGAGATGTTGTTATATGCATAAGTTTGTGTGTGTGATTCTAACCTAATAATTGTGTTATGAGTAAAAAGAGGTTACCCATTTTTTTTGTAAAAAAGTTGCAAAGTGAACAGGTTGGACCAGTTGCTGCCAAGGTGGAGTTCTACTTGTTTGTTATTGTAATCACCAGTCATTTTCGTTAACTACTCCTTTTGTATCAGGACCATCCTGCCTAAAAGCCAGGTTGATAGCTGTGGAGGAATGGCTACATGACAGAGGTCATGTAGACATTCGCTTGTTAGCCAACCAAAGGCTGGGAAAGTACGGAGCTCAGCTAGTCTGAGTTCTTGCACCTGCAAGATATCGTGTCCTTGGGCATAGCTGGGTATGATAACAAGTAGACAGAGAGACATGGGAAAAGGGAATGTGGGCCCGAAAGAATGAGGAAGAATTGATGGTATAGCATAACCAATAGGTGGCTTGGCTTGCAGAATATTCATGAGCTTATTACTTGTTGTGTATAAACGTTTGATGCTCTTTGCAATAAACGGAGCTTGCTGATCTCATATTGAGCGTCCAAGTTTTCCCTCACCGTGACAAATGGCTGCCCGACCAGGAGACGAGGCCCTATAGCTGATTTGAACCTGCGAGCCATGGTCTGGTGTAATATTTGGTGTCGGTCCCGACGCACCACGGGAGGCAACAAAGGGCGGGCTCTGCGCCCCCAGGCAACCTTACAGAGGAGTCCTGGACAGAAGGCGAAAGAGCGGGCTCTGGTTGCCCCGGTGACCCCACAGGGGAGTCTGGCTGACTGAATGCCGTCGACGTCTTGCAAGGGCTGCAGCAGCGCGCTGAGTATCAGGTTAGAAGGTAATGGAAAGACAAGCGGGTTACCATCTTTTTAAATGCTTTTTAGAAAAGCGTGGATTACAGGGTATAGATTTAGCGAAAGACCTCCTGGGGTTACTTGAATATGGAGTTGCAAACGGGTGTTTTATAGATCCTAGTCAGGTCTATGAAGAGGTAGAGTTGTTATGAACAAAAAGATCTGCCATTTTTTTTCTGTGAGGAAAAGGTTACCACTGTTGCTGTTAGGCTGCTGCTTGTGTTATGGTAATTACGGGTCTCAGTAAAAGCCCTGGCTGGGGCGAGTTAATGGCCCTTTTCTGAGACAGTGAAGGGTGGGGTACCTCCCGAACAGCGAAGAGAAGAGACTTTGGAGGGGAGGGATATGCAAAATACTCCAAGGACCAGCATGCTGTGTGGGACCCCTACTCCAAACGTGCAGGAAGAACCCCAAAAACAACGAGCCACCTAAGAGTTGAGAGATTGGAGTGATGTCTGGACGAGAGGAGCGGAGTGCTGGGCCTGCAGAGATGCGGAACACCTTCAGAGTTCCTCTCGCCCTGACCATGGGAGTCATCCCCGGTGCCGAGGGCCGGCTAAGACAGCCAGCAAAAAGTAACTTCGGATGGGATCACCATGCCCTAAATAGCCCCCACGAGGACCGGATGCCCAGCTCTGCCCCTAGTGGAAAAAGCTGCGCATATCCTCCTACTCTGAGTCACCCTGGGAGAGATGAAGGGAAGCTGCAGCCCCATCGAGATGCCCAATCCTGAGATGATCACTTTTAATAAAGGCATTAAAAAGGAGAAGAAGTCTCCTTGCCCTGTTTATTTCAGCTGGGGCACCCGTCCGGGATAGCCATGCCGAAAGAGGACATCAGGACTGGCCATCTTGGACCTCAAGGACAGCTGGCTACCAGGACCAGAGGGATCGGCTCAGGACCAGCGACGCAGAGGAGCACCGGACGTACCGGACTGATGAGAAATCCGGTGGCGGGAGTGGGAGACATGCGCATATGTGTGTGAGTGAGACAAGGGCCGGCAGCCGGACCTTCGGAGCGAGAGCGGGCCCCTTAGTACCGCGTTTCCGAACTTTCGCGAGAAAGCCGGCCGGGAACAGGGGAAAGTGAGTGGAAGTAGTGTGAGTGAGTCGTTTCCTGAGGGGGAAAAAAGGGCCCCCCCTCTGGGCGTGCAGAGGGAATAGTTGTATGAGTGGCACGCACCCAAAGTAAGTCCTGACAGAGGGAAGTCAGGCAGATTTGTAAGTCCCGAGAAGGATTCGGGTAGGATTTGTAAGTCCTGAGAAGGATTCGGGTAAGCTCACAAGCCCTGCAGGCAAAGTAAGTCCTGACAAAGGGGTCAGGCACAAACCCCAGCGAAGGAGGCTGCGGTTCCTTTTTAAGTCCTGATACGGTGAAGCCTAAAAATTGGCAGATTAGGCAAACTAAAAATCAGGCAGTTGTTTTTCCTGACTGAGGGAGTCAGGCACGACCCGGATTCTTAGGCCGAGGCTTCGTGTGTTCAAGTCCCGATAGATGTAAGACCTGACGTTGGGAAAGTTGGGCAATCAAGAGATCGGGAAGTTGTTTCAGTATAAAGTCCTGAGCATCAGGCAGAAATTTGAAGTTCGGTGGAGGAGGCTGAAGCTCCTCAAAGGAGTTTTTTTTTTTAAATTCCCAGTCAGTAGAGGCACCTTTGGGATTTTTTTACTGTTAAATCCTGAAAAATGGGAGGGTGCAATAGTAAAAAGACCGGCAAGAGACTGAGGAATATACCTCCCAATAGTCCCTTAGGAGAACTGTTAGAGAAATGGGATTCTATAGAGGCCACAGAGGGATTAGATAAAGTGAAAATGATCCATTATTGTGTAGAAGTCTGGCCAGAATTAGAGGTGAAAGGAGGATGGCTTTGGTGTGGGACAAAGGATAAGTGGATGTGCCAACAACTAGATAATTATCTGACAGCTCGAGGGGATACTGATCCTGAGCAATTATTGTATGTAGCTTGCTGGGTAAAGAGCACTGTTGGGGATGAAGGGGTGCAAATTTGTAAGGTACAGAGGAAGAAAGAGGGGAATGAAGGAGGGGATGATAGGACTAGTAGAAGATGGGACCCCCTGGATTATTTGCCTCCTTCTGCCCCTCCACCTTATAATCCTCTTCTACAAGCACCTCAAATGGCAGGTCCGGTTCTTCTCCCGGCTGCCATGTCAGTACCACCTGCTCAAATTCCTCCTTCTACCTCTTCAGCTTCCGCTATGATAAACTCAGTATCTCCTCCAGTAACCACTCCCTCACCGCCCCCTTCAGATCCTCCAGTTCCTTCTGCATCACCACAAGTGCCTACTCTACCTGCTGCATTCTCCACCCCTTCTCCAGCTCCACCTAATACCCACTCAGGCTCTTCTCCCCCTCCTATTGCTGTCCCTTTACCTCCTCCTAGTTGGGACACAAATGCCTCCTTGCCCGGTAAACAGCTACCAGCAAATACACCTGCTGATGGGCAGAAAGTTCAGGGTAACCCAGATATCCCTCAAAGTAGTTTGGCATCTGAAGATGGGCCATACTGTAGCACCAGATCCAAGACCTCCAAGGCGGAGAGACTGTTTCCCCTCAGAGAGGTTCTTATGGGAGGAGTAGCGGGAGGTGTTGGCTTTGTGAATGCTCCCCTAACTGCTTCTGAGGTGAGAGGATTCAAGAAAGAGTTGGGGCATTTAGTTGAGGACCCAGTGGGCATAGCCAACCAAGTGGATCAATTTCTAGGTCCAAATATCTACACTTGGGGGGAGATGAATTCCATCCTGAGTATATTATTTTCCCCAGAAGAGGTCCAGATGATTAGGGCGGCTGGAATAAGAATTTGGGAGAAAGATAACAGTCCAGGACCCCAGGTGCCAACAGGTGAACAGAAATTGCCACTAACAGATCCCAGCTGGAACCCTAATCAGGAGGAGGGGAGGAAGGCCATGAGGGAATATAGGTCTTTGATCATACGGGGGATCAAAGAGTCAGTTCCCAAAGAAACTAACACCCAATTGGCATTTGAGGGTGCACAAGAGAAAGATGAAGCTCCTGCTGCCTCGCTTAACCACCTAAAGTGGAACTTTCAGTTGTACTCTAGAATAGACCCAGACACCCTAGAAGGTCAAATGCTACTAAAAGTCCAATTTGTTACCAAATCTTGCCCTGATATACGGAGAAAACTGGAAAAGATGGAAGATTGGCAAGAGAAGGACATTAATGAGTTATTAAGAGAGGCATTGAATGTGTATTTAAGGAGGGAGGAAGAAAAAGCAAAGGCCAAGGCTAAGATCATGGTTGCTGTAGCTAGAGAAAGTGCAGGGTGGGTGGGTCCACCACCAGGAGGAGGCAAGGATAGGCCTCTTGTACTGTCAGGTACAAGAGGGATGGAGAGACTTCAAGTCCCTTTGAGAGAACGATATTGCTATTATTATGGAGAGGCAGGACACGTCAGGAGGTTTTGTAGAAAGCTCAGTCTCGATGCAGCAATAGCCAGGGAACAAGATAATTTAGGGAAGATCCTTAAAGGTGGCGATTAGCGGGTCAGGGGCTTTACACTTTAGGGGACCCGATGAAACATCTCGAAGAGCCCTTGTTAAACTTTGAGGTGAGACCCCTAAATGAAGAATTAGAATTTTTGAGTAGATACAGGAACAGATAAGTCCTGTCTCAACAAAGTATTAAAGAAGTATAGTATAGTGAAAAAACATCTGAAGTTAGACAAAAACAGCTAGGTAGAAAGGATATCCAATAGCACCAAAACTGGCCAGTAATACTTAACTTGTAATAAGTGATGTGAAAATAAAAGGTACCTTATTGTTGTCTTGTTGTGTGTGTGAGAGTGAGTCACAAAGTCAGCCTCAACTTCCCGGGCAGGTGGGAAGGGGGCAGTGGAAGTGTGTGTGTGACCTGCAAAAACCAGGATACTGTTCCCCGGGCAGGTAGGGACTGCGTCCAAAGTGTGTGTGTGTGTGACCTGCAAACCAGACTAGTGCTCCCCAGATGTGTGAGGGAGCTGTAGCTGTAAGAGCATGAGTGACACGCAGACAGCCTCACAGGTGAATGTGCACCAGAGGCAAACAGACTCAGGGCCCTTCCAAGAGGCCCAGAGATGCTGAGTCCTGTGGGCCAACCCCAAGGTAAGGGCAGCCACAGGGACCTGTGATTTACTAGCAATGCTGATCCAGTTTGTGTCTTGAGGGTGTGAAGGAATGTGTGAGAGTGAATATAGACAAATTAGAATGGAGGTAATGTAGGTTGTGCATTACAAGTTTTACCACATCTCCTTAGAGGGAAGTGTTTTGTGTAGAAGAATAGAGTGAGAAAAAGTGTAAGGGGTTGAAAGAAAAGTAGTATTGAAGCTGTAAGTGAAAGTAAGAAACAGAAGCAAGAGTTAAATAGATAAGATCTTGAAAAATAGAACAGAAAACCAATGCGTTAAATACACAGAAATATAAGAGAATAAAAGTACTTTGCGAGTTAAGTTAGCTGACAAAAATACAACTCCTTGCAAAATACAGAGTATGTAGAAGTTGATGAGAGAAACATACAAGCTATGGAAAAAGAGAAATTACCAGTAACAATAAACAGAGAAACTGAGTTTTGATAAAACCATAAAATAGCAGACCATTAATGCCTGTGTTTGAAAGCCCGTTTCAGGTTCTCTTCATTACTAATTCAACTGTGCAGACCAAAAGAAAAACGTTGGACCCACATCACTCTCACCCCCTGGCATTGGACCAGGATTCAACATCACTTTTTTTCCCCCTGGCATTCTGGCATTGGACCAGACTCCACCCCATTCTCCTTCTGGCATTGGGCCAGACTCCCAGTTTTTCCCTCTGGCATTGGGCCAGAGTCCACACCACTCTCACCTCCGGGCACTGGATAAGGATTCAACCACTTCACAAGTTAATTCACCTGAGTATACTGTGATTTAAAGTTGACTCTCAGGAGGAAGAGTCAAAAAGACTGAACTGTATGGAAAAAATTGGTATCAGAGTTCTAATATTGCTTAAAATGTTTCAAGACTGTTCTGTGTAAACTATGTTGGTAAAAAGTTTAAGACTGTAAATAAGTAATTCTAGTTAAGTTCCCCAATTTAATTCTAAAGACTCCAGGTTAATCCTCTACAGAACACTCCCCTGGGGGAAACCATAATTGTTAGGGAATAGACCAAGAGGGGTTTAACCAGAGAAGCGAGTGGAAGGGACTCTAAAGAGCTTGGAAGCTTCTTCTCAGTAAAAAAAAAAAATCCCCAAGAGGCAAGGCCGGGTGGGCAGGCTGTGCAAGATGACCCATACCGGACTCTTGGGAAGGGTAGTAATGATGGCTCTGATTGCTGGTGGTGCTCTGGGGAGCCCAGGAGAGCCGTGCAGTGAGTGCTGCCAACCCCACTATGAGGAAGAAGAAGTGAGCTCCTTGTCGAGAGTCCACATCAGTTCTAACCCTGATTGTGTTAACCTCTCCCAATTGGTCCTTTATCAGAAAAATAAGAGAGTGTATTGGATGGCATACAATACTGCCACTTTTAGGCAGCCACTCCTAGGAGAGTGCCCTATAGGGGAAGCCTGGTTGTGCTTTAAATGTGATGCTGCTGAAACAAGCTCAGTAGATCTAGTAAAAAAAAGAAATTGTGAAAATGGTAAGAAAAATGGTTTGTAACAAGTATTTAGTAGTGAAGTATTCAGCTACCCAGTGGATCCCAAGAGATCCAAACAAATTAGAGACTGTTGAGAAAAGAGAAAGAGAGAAGTGTGATCACCATGAAGTTTATGAATGTTATGAGTGTACTGAAAAAGAGATAAACCCCTTTTTGAAAATGAAAGAACTATGTAAATGTTGGGAATGCCCAACAGAAGCTGAAAACACATTTCAGGGGAGCTCTAAACCCCTAGGTTTGATCTCTGATACCACAGCACACACCAAATTTTCAGGAGACTGGTCTGGTAGCTGCACCGCTAGAATGATAAAACCAATTTTCTTCTTGTTGCCCAAAGAAACTGGATCAAGTTTAGGAGTTCCTATATATAATGATTTGGCAGAAATTAAACAGAACAAGCAAAGTGAAATAGAAATTGAGGAAATTCAAAATTGTGAAGTACAAGTTCAGACCCCAATATCTATGTTAAACAAAGTCATCAGGCTCCAGGCAGTATTAAAAATAAAGAATGCAATTATTAGGAACATTTCAAATGAAATAAAAAGATTAGCATGTGTAAATAATCAAGATCAAACTCCTACACTTGATTCCAGTTGGTGGGAGAACCTGGAGATTTTCAAAAAGGATGTATGGGAAAGAGTAGTTTTTCTCACTGTGTGTATACTTGGAGGATTGCTCTTTTTCCTATGCTTATTTATCTGTTTCATTCAAACAGCATTTACCGTGCAGACCAACCTAAGGAAACCAAGGAAAGTAACAAAGTTAAGTAACCGTGATTACCAAAGTGCACAAGAAATTTGTAGTCGATTAAAAAAATTAAATATGAAACCCATGAATCAAAAAATTGTAAGTTGATGCGAGCCTAAAATTTAAGCTCGATCAAAGAAAAAGAGGGGGGACTGTTATGAACAAAAAATTCTTCCAATTTTTTTCTGTGAGAAAAAGGTTACCACTGTTGCTGTTGGGCTGCTGCTTGTGTTATGGTAATTACGGGTCTCAGTAAAAGCCCTGGCTGGGGCGAGTTCATGGCCCTTCTCTGAGACAGTGAAGGGTGGGGTACTTCCCGAACAGCGAGGAGAAGAGACTTCGGAGGGGAGGGATATGCAAATAACTCCAAGGACCAGCATGCTGTGTGGGACCCCTACTCCAAACGTGCAGGAAGAACCCCAAAAACAACGAGCCACCTAAGAGTTGAGAGATTGGAGTGATGTCTGGACGAGAGGAGCGGAGTGCTGGGCCTGCAGAGATGCGGAACTCCTTCGGAGTTCCTCTCACCCTGACCATGGGAGTCATCCCCAGCGCCGAGGGGCGGCTAAGACAGCCAGCAAAAAGTAACTTCGGATGGGATCACCACGCCCTAAAAGGCTCCCATGAGGACCGGATGCCCAGCCCTGCCCCTAGTGGACAAAGCTGCACATATCCTCCTCGTCTGAGTCACCCTGGGAGAGACGACGGGAAGCTGCAGCCCCGTCGAGCTGCCCAATCCTGAGCTGATCACTTATAATAAAGGCATTAAAAAGGAGAAGAAGTCTCCTTGCCCTGTTTATTTCAGAGTGGCGTAGGTTTGGAGATAAGTTATGGGAGACGGTGCTAGATGATTGTAAAACTGCCTAGAAGTTGTCAAAAACTTGGAGGATAGTTGTGAATGCACTAAAACAACATCAGGCCGAGCTGAAGGTTTCTCAGGCAGCCTCCGCTCAACTGAGAACGCCTTTTTCTAGTGGGGATAGCAGGGCTTCAGCGTCCACATCTCCTTATCCTCTCCCCCCAGCAAGTAACACTGTGTATCTGCCTGCGGGGACGGCCTCAATGGCAGCCGCACCCCCCACTCGCTCTGTGCCACCACTGGCCGTGGGGGCTTGCTCTCCCTCTGCTCCTCCTGTATCTCCGCTGGCCGCGGGGGATCGGCCCCCTCCTTTGGCTGAAGGGGACGGCAGGAAAAGAATGCCTGACCCAGAAGCGGTGTGAATTGCGAATGAAAGGCGTAAGGTTTGGCAAGCCATTACAGCAGGGGCAATAGTTGCAGGCGACACAGTGGCTGCTGAAGCTTTACTTGAGGTGGCTTGCCCCGTAGTTTTTGCACCAGATCCTGCTGGAGGTTTTCAAGCAACAATAACTGCCTTAGATTGGAAGTGGCTGGCGCAACTCCGTGCCACTGTAAGTGAGTGTGGTATCCACGGAGAGCCCACTTGCCAGATGCTGAATTATTTATGGGGAGGAAACATACTGTTGCCATCAAATATTAAAAGCCTCATGAGACTAGTGCTTACCCAGCATCAACAGTTGTTGCTCAATGGTCACTGGCAGGCTGCGTGCCAAGAGTCTGTGGCCACCCAGAGACAGCCGGGAGACCTGCTGTATGGAGTCACTGTAGAGGAGCTTATGGGGATAGGGGCATACCTAAGGATGGAGGCGCAAGTGTTAACCGGACTCAAGAAGCTGAGGGAGGCTATGCAGTTGGCCCAGGTGGGGCTCGATAGGGTGAAATCCCCAGGGGGTATTCCCTCATACATGGGAATTAAACAAGGGAGAGATGAGTGGGTTGTTTATTGACAGAGTGGCGAATGCTATTCAGACAGCAGGGGTCCCTGACTGTATGCACGGAGCACTATTAAAGCAATGTGACCTGCAAAATTGCAATTCTGCTACTCGGAATATACTTGTAACACTCCCTGGTACCTGGACTGTTGAGGAGGCTTTAGAACAAATGGCTCAGGTACCGGTGGGGCCGCAGGCTATGTTGGTGGAGGCAGTAAGGGACTTAGGAAGTAGTTTAAAAGAACAGGCGCAGGCGACACAGAGTCAGGTGTTAGCTGCTCTTGCCCCCTTGCAAACGTTGGTAATTCGGCCTCAGGGAAAAGGACCATCATGACCCTGATGCTTCTGCTGCAGAGGTTTTGGCCATGTGCAATGGAATTGCACAGTGAGAACTGTCTGGTGCTGGCGCTGCAAATCCAACTCACACCATGAATCAGCCTGTCATCGCGTGTCGGGAAACAGGAAGGCCAGCCGGAGGGGCCACCCCGCTCCGACAAAAGTGGCTGCCCAGAACCCGAGCGCCTTCCCAGCACAAGTGCCTCCTCCCTCCACCCCGCAACCAGTGGAAGCCTCGGCTTGGACCTGGCAACCTCAATAGACTGTACCTTAATAGACTGCAAACCACAGCGTATCCCAACGGGGATTAAGGGCCCTGTTACAGCAGACGGACAACCAGTGGGGGCTTTATTGATTGGACACTCGTCTGCCAGCATGGTGGGACTTACTATTATTACTGGATTAATTGATGCTGATTATACAGGAGAAATACAAATAATGGCACAAACACTATTCCCACCATTGTTCATTCCGGCTGGATCACGAATTGCTCAATTGGTTCCCTTATCTCAATTAACCAGAGGAACTTTGCCACTTGGTGAGCAGCAATGTGGTGAGGGTGGTTTTGGCTCAACAGGAACAATGGCATTGTTAACAGTGGACTTGAAGCATCGTCCTAAAAAGCATATTGACGTTCGGTATCAAGGCCACACCATCTCCCTGGTTGCGCTCCTAGACACCGGCGCAGATGTCAGCATCATAGGGACGCAGAAATGGCCACCTCAGTGGCCCACCCATGCGGCAAATGCTACAGTGGCAGGAGTAGGAGGACTCACACTTGCACGGAAATCCCCTCTGCTGAAAATTCTTATAGAGGGAAAGACTGTCACTTGTGCAGTTTCTGTAATACCACTCCCTGAGGGTGTCCACGCCTTGCTGGGCCGTGACGTGTTGGCACAGTTGGGAATGGTCCTTACCACAGATCTCCCTTTATAGAGACGGCCATTGCATGGACTTTCCCAATCCCACTACAATGGAAAACAGAAGAACCGGTGTGGGTTGAGCAATGGCCTTTAAAAGGGGAAAGTCTCATTCAGGCACATAAACTGGTACAGGAGCAGTTTGCCCAAGGACATCTCCGGCTATCTGTTAGTCCTTGGAATACTCCTGTTTTTGTGATCAAAAAGAAATCTGGCAAATATCGGCTCCTGCGTGATTTACGTGCCGTCAATGATCAGATGCATAGTATGGGAGCCCTGCAGCCCGGACTGCCTAATCCTGCAATGCTCCCTGAAGGATGGTCCCTCCTCATTATTGATCGAAAGGACTGCTTCTTCACCATCGCCTTGCATGAAGCAGATACGCAACGCTTTGCCTTTACCCTGCCTGCTTTGAATCAGGAAGGACCTGCCCAGAGATATGAGTGGACGGTACTCCCACAGGGAATGCGTTGTTCGCCTACCCTTTGTCAGTTGTATGTTGATGCAGCCTTGCAGCCAATTCGAAAGGCATGGCCCGGAGTTATAATTTACCATTATATGGATGACATTCTTCTTGCTTAATCATCACCGTTCTCTCCAGAGCAAAAGCAACAATTGGCTCAACAGCTCCAACTGCAAGGCCTGGAAATTGGTGCAGAAAAGGTGCAGGAAACGAGCCCTTGGAAATACCTAGGATGGAAGATCACTGACCAACATATTCAGCCTCAAAAACTCACTACTATGATTGATCTTCAAACACTCCATGATGCTCAGCGACTATTAGGAGATCTGCAATGGCTTCGCCCAGTGACTGGCATTCCTAACGAATATCTTGAGGAGCTGCGACCTCTTCTGAAGGATACGGACCCTGCAGCTAAAGTATCCTTAACTCCACAACAAAGAAGAGTACTGCAGGACATTGCCTCCATGGTTGCCCATCACGTCACTTGTTGCCGCCAGGAGGGCCTTCCATTAAATCCTACCATCCTGGCAGGAGATAGGCACCTATTAGGGGCCATCATGCAGCACAAAAAGAAAACAGGGGAGAAGCAGGCAGCCGAACAGATCATGTTAGAGTGGATTGCCCCTCCCCTACAGCCTCGAAGAATGGTGCAGGAAAAAGTACGGACATTGGCAGAGCTTATTAAGAGGGGCAGACTCCGAATTCTGCAAATTACAGGAGAGTGACTGGGTGAAATTCATGTTCCTATCCAGGAAGAAGATCTAAAGTGGTATTTGCTCAACTCCACAGCCCTCCAGATTGCATTGCTGGAAGATGAAGCTGCAATTCATATTGAGCCTTTAAAATCACCTGTGTTAGAGTGGATGGCAAATCAAGGCTGGATAAAAATTCCGAAACGGGCTGATCAACCACTGCCGAATGCTGTCACGATTTTTATGGACGCTGGGAGGTGGTCTCGAACAGCTGCCACCACTTGGAGAGACGTTGATGGATGACATCATCAAATCCTGCAGGTAGAGCAAAGTGATTCCCTGCAGACTCTTGAGCTGTTGGCAGTAGTATGGGCCCTGTCACACTGGTTGCACAAACCCTTGAACATTGTCACACATTCACTATATGTGGCAGGTGTAGCAAGTCGCATTGAGGATGCCAGTATTAGGGACGTGACCAATAAACGGTTAGGAGAGCTCCTGATGCAGCTCCAGCAGGCTACGCGGCAAAGGACTGCCGGCTATGCTGTTTTGCGTATTTGCAGTCATCAGTGGGACCAAGGGCTCGGAGAGGGCAATGCAAGGGCAGATCATCTAGTGACTCTGACGAAAGAAGCCCCATTGTTGCCTCATTGCCAAGCTAGAGAGGCTCATGCAATATTCCACCAGAACGCTCGGGGTCTCCACCGAGCATATGGTCTCTCCTTGGAAGAGGCTAGGGCCATTGTGAAGGCCTGTCCCACATGCAGCCATCATAATCAGGGTTTGGGGCTTGGGGCAGGAGTAAATCCGAGGGGGTTGAAGGCCAATGAAGTGTGGCAGATGGATGTCATGCATGTGCCTGCATTAGGTCGGTTAAAATACCTGCATGTTACCGTTGACACTTACAGCCACATGATTTGGGCCACCCTTCAGCCTGGTGAAGAGTCAAGGGATGTACAACGGCACCTTACAAGTTGCTTTGCAGTTATGCAATGCCTCAATGTATTAAAACTGACAATGGGCCTGCCTATAAAAGCAAGACAATTGTGCAATTCATGCAAACATGGAATATCAAGCACGTAACGGGCATAGCTCATTCCTCTACAGGTCAGGCAATAGTGGAACTGTGAAGAAGTATCTTGAGAAATTTCGGAGCATAGCAGACTGATGTGAAAGGGTTAATAAGAGCCTGTTTGTAATGAATCATTTATGTGTTTTTGGTGACCACCAAGAGCCTCCTGTAATTATGCATCATGTCAGCCATACAGAGAAGCAAAAAGAGCCATCTATGTGGGTCTCTTACAGAGACCCCAAGACAGGGCAGTGGAATGGGCCTGCAGAAGTGGTCTTTGTAGGCAGGGGTTATCTTTGTGTGCTTACCCCAACAGGCAACATCTGGGTCCCAAGCCAGTGGACCAAACCTGCAGTCGGCCATCCTGGATCCAGCAGCCAACGAGGAGGAAAGGCGGTTGCTCCGGCTGCACCTGGCAATCGACCCACTTCTCCGGCCAGTGAGACAGCAGATTGACCCTCAATTACTCAACTGGAGGGCTCTTGACCAGCTGGCACAGCTGTTAACTACCTTGCCTAATATAGGACCTAGTGGCCTTGTGCGCACTCTTTGTAGAATCTGTAGGGACATGCGTTGTTGCCGCTGGATCAAGATTTTCTGTGGGGGTTGTGAAAGAGATTTCTGGGTGCGGCAGAGTGTGTTGACAGGATTGTGGTGTGTTGAGTGTAATCGTGTGTGGAGAAGGAAAACAACACTTGATGCATTACAGGAGGAAACCGGATTACCTGGGATCCAGGGGTTATCCCTATATGACAGTTGGGAGCAAAGGAAGATTGCTAGGTTAAAGTGGGAAGTACGGCAGCAAGTCAGCAGAATTAAGAGCCAAGCAAAGACAAGAGTCCTGCAGGAAATTTGTGGTAAACATGTCGACCTGCCAGGGCAGTGGATGGTTCAACTAATGCAGATGGAAGAGCCATGTCATCGCCTTAGTATTCTCCCTCCTCCTAGTAGAGACAATGAGCCATGTAGAAGGCGCAATAGGAGGAGGAGGGGTAGGAATTCCCCGCAGGGCCCCAACTCAACCTAAGACCAATATTTGGGTCACTCTAGCAAAATTAACCAACCAAGAGGCCATTTGTTTGTGATTGTCTTCTCCAGGTAACCCATTTACAACCTGCTTGGTCGGGCTACCAGCCGATCGTTGGCCATGCCCCTCAAGTACACCCACCTGCCGGACCAACAATGCTAGGGCAAGTGTAGATCACTGCGACCAATGGGTTTCCCATTTTCCCATAGCACTGCAGGAATCCCAAGAATTAGAACTGTTAGGCTCAGTGATGGCAGATGCATGCCTTAATTTTCACCATATAAGCCGGCTGCCAGTCAAAAATCATTCCACTATTGTAACTTCCAGCATGGCTGTCTACCGTAATGCAACCGCCTGGTGCAATTATACAACAAAGAAAGTGTCAATCTCGTCAAATGACCCTATTCAATTGCTGGCCGGTTACTTCTTCATATGTGGAGACCGTGACTGGCCTGGTATCCCATCTATGCTGTGAGGGGGGCCATGTACAATTGGACGGCTGTCTCTACTTACACCCAACACTTCCATGATACTAAATATGAGCCGCCGCCATCATCGAAGTAAAACAATGGCCCATGCATTTACTGCTGATTGGAAGGATGATGTAAAATTTTGGTCCCCAGGGGCCATAATTGCGGCATCCTTTCTGGCTCCAGGGGTGGCAGCAGCAGGTGCCCATGCCACCCTAAATAAATTGGGATGCTGGCTTGTGAAGCAAACCAATGCCACTTCTCTGGCACTTTCTAGCCTTTTACTTAATGTTGATTCTATTCGCCATGCAATGCTTCAAAATAGAGCTGCCATTGATTTTCTTTTGCTTGCACAAGGCCATGGCTGTGAAGAATTTGAAGGCATGTGTTGCATGAATCTTTCCGACCATTCGCAGTCTGTCCACTCCCAGCTCTCTGAGTTGCAGAGGTTAACTGGAAACTTACAGGTAGAATCGGGCCTTGGTATTGATGGATGGCTCAAATCCTTAGGCCTGGGATCATGGCTACACTTTATTGTTAAGGCTGGTATTATAGTAGGTATTATAGCTTTGTTAGTAGTGTTAGTGTTGCCTTGCTTTTGTAAATGCTTGCAAAATATGGTGCAAAGGATGATATCTGCTGCATTTAATCAAACCTTGCTTGTGCAAAAAGAAACCAGGGGAATTGTGGAGGAATGGCTACATGACAGAGGTCATGTAGACATTCGCTTGTTAGCCGACCAAAGGCCGGGAAAGTACGGAGCTCAGCTAGTCTGAGTTCTTGCACCTGCAAGATAGCGTGTCCTTGGGCATAGCTGAGTATGATAACAAGTAGACAGAGAGACGTGGGAAAAGGGAATGTGGGCCCGAAAGAATGAGGAAGAATTGATGGTATAGCATAACCAATAGATGGCTTGGCTTGCAGAATATTCATGAGCTTATTACTTGTTGTGTATAAAAGTTTGATGCTCTTTGCAATAAATGAAGCTTATTGATCTCATATTGAGGGTCCAAGTTTTCCCTCACCGCGACAGATAGCTCTTCTCACAGTGAAAGGAGGGGACAGGAAGGGGAGACATCAGAGGACATGCAAATTAACCTCGCAACCAGCATGCCATGATTGTCACCCCATCAAACTTCTCGAAAGACCCCGAAAACAATGAGCCAACACAGAATTAAGAGATCCAAGTGATGCCTGGACATGAGGAACAAAGTACCGAGCCTGCAGAGATGCTGAGAACCTTTGTTGCCCCTCACCCTGAGCAAAGACCTCAGCTGGAGCCAAGACCCCAAGACGGCAAACCCAAAAAGTTGTTACAAGGGGCATATCCCCACTGCTCTCGTGAGGACGGGACCCCCAGCTCTGCCCCCTAGGAGACAAAGCTGCACATTCCTCCTCCTCCAAATCACCCTGGGAGCGATGATGGAGAGGCCGCGGACCCGTCAAGCCTCCCAACCTTGAGCTGATCACTTTTAATAAAGGCATTAAAAAGGAGAAAAAGTCTCCTGCCCTGTTCATTTCAATTGTAGTACACATTACTAGTCTCCCTGAAATAGTATATAAGCATTTGTATCCCACAGTAAAATCGGATTCTGATCACCGAGTCAGTCTCCCCGTCTCTCTCCATTGTCGACAATTGGAGCCTCCTTGTGAGGAAATGAACTGGCCTGACTGGTGGCAGTCAGCGAGCCCCTGGAACTGAGCGTGACGGTGAGAGAACCGTGTTTGGGCCCGCAATCCCTGTTTGCAGCTGACAGGTGAGCCAGGGGACCTAAAGGAATGGGAAAGAAAATGCCCAAGGAGAGAGATGTCTATGAAACCATGCTTGCTGGCAAGCATGACTCCCCCATCCTGAAGGAGGACCTTAAGTCACTTTTACTCCCATCCTGGAGAATACCTTTTAAAGATGTTGAAAAAGCGAGAGCGGCTGGATGGAGCCGGTCCCCTACCCGGCTCTGTCTCTCCTCACTTTGACTCTCCCTGCGCGCTAGAAACTGGCGCCTCTGAGACAGAGTAGGGATCCATTCTGAATTAGGTGAAGTGTCTGGAAAAGGTGAAAAGTCTGTGAGGCCAAAGCTGAAGGAAAAGCCACATTCCAGAGACAACAAGGAGACAGAGAAAGAAAAACAGAAAAGACCACGAGGTCAATTTGCCCCCGACCTAGAAATTCCTTTGATAAAGAAGAACTGGTGCTAAATGTCACGCGGAATGAATATGTATGAACTTATTGTGAAACTGTATGCATATGCATTTGGAAGGGGGATAAAAGAAGACCCGAGGTCTTCAGAGGCACGCATGCCTTTTGAGGAGAATTTTCTCCGTATGCGTCCGGCGTTGTAAATAAACATACCGGGCTTTACAACTTTTATAAAGTTGTGAGGTTTCTTCTTTTCTCTGCAAAACACCTCTGATACTGAAGAGCGGCTGCAGCCATCAACCTCGCCCCTGCCCAGACAAAGGAGGGGGAAGCATCCTTTCTCACGGTCATTAGCAGTTTATATCGCTGACCACAGCTCTAGCAGGGAGGAGGGAGAGCCCTTCGATCCAGGGCCGACAGAGTCAGATCATGAGACTGATCCATTCCCTCCTGACCCTCGTGAAAAATGGATGCAACTAAAGAAAAAAGCCCTCAAGGAGGGGGACCCCCAAACTTGCAGGAAATCTCGGCATTTGAAAAAGGACTGTTTTGAAAAGGGGGAGGCCAGATCCAAAGCTCCCGGTATTTGCCCTTGGTGCCATAATCAATGTCAGTCCAAGTATGATTTTGAAGGGTGTCCGATATTGAGAAACGGGAGCGGAAGCACAGAGCGGCATCATGTGAGACACAGATGCCCCAGCCGATGCCTCAGAGAGACCACCGCAAGCCTCAGCCCAGTCTCCCCAAGCAGCCTTTGCCGGACCACAGGCAGCCCTGGCCGGACCATCACCGACCAGCCACCCCAGTGCAGGGATGGACCTGGCAACCTCCAACACAGTAACGTTGCTTGATTCATCTGTTCATTTGATTCCCATAGGAGTCTTCACACCACCTAGACAGTGTATAAATACTTTGTTAGTTTTCCCTGGAGCTATTGACTCCGACTCATGGCATGGACCCCCCAGTCACCCTGTGTAGTCCCGGCCGCAAGCCATATATCCTAACTTGTTATGAACAAAAATTCGGTTAATATTTTTTTGTGAGAAAAAGTTACCACTACTGCTGGGCTGCTGCCTGTGTTATGGTAATTACGGGTCGTTGTTGTTAATGGTTGTTTTTGTATTAGTAAAAGCCCTGGCTAGGGCGAGGTAATGGCCCTTCTCCGAGACAGTAACGGGTGGAGACCTTCCCGAACAGTGAGGAGAAGAGACCTGGAGGGGGGGTTATGCAAAGTGACTCCAAGGACCAGAATGCTTTGTAGGACCCCGACTCCAAATGCACAGAGAAAACCCCAAAAACAACCAGCCAAATAAGAGTTGAGAGACTGGAGTGATGTCTGGATGTGAGGAGCCGAGTGCTGAGCCTGCAGAGATGCGGAACACCTTTGGAGTCCCTCTCGCCCTGACCATGGGAGTCGTCCCCGGAGATGAGGGCCTGCTAAGACAGCCAGCAAAATCAACAGCGGCAGGGGATCACCACGCCCTAAAGGCTCCCACGAGGACCGGATCCCCCAGCTCTGCCCCTAGTGGACAAAGCTGCGCATATCCTCCTCCTCTGAGTCGCCCTGGGAGACACGGCGGGAGACTGCAGCCCCGCCGAGCTGCCCAATCCTGAGCTGATCACTTTTAATAAAGGCATTAAAAAGGAGAAGAAGTCTCCTGGCCCTGTTTATTTCATAACTCATACTTTTTCCAGCAGCACCCCTCTCTGCATCCCTGATAATTGAACAGATGGAGGGGGATTTTTGGTACCACAGGAGTCCTGCAGATTTTATGGACACAACATATTATATCTGAGCGTCCAACATGCCAGTGCAAAGTGACTCTGAAAGGCAGAGACACTCCTAACAGGACTCATTGATACAAGAGCCGATGTGACTGTTATCTCAAGGAGCCAATAGCCCAATGAGTAGCCATTAACGACTCAGGAACTCTCTGGCATAAGTGGAAGGAGTGAAAGCCTGCAAAGCCAACACTCAGTGCAAATAACAGAGCCTGATAGGCAGATCGCCACAGTTAAACTTTCTGTGCTGTCTGTCCCCCTGGTTTTGTGGGAGAAAGATTTGTTAACACAGTGGAGAATTTTTATGCATTCAGATTTTGTACAAGAGTCATTTGGGACACTCGCCACCCCCACAATGGTCCCTGGCTGAAGCACCCCAAGCACTTTCAAACATTGGAAGGAACAGCCCAACTATTAAAAGCCACAGTTCATACAGATCTAAAGCCCTGAAGGACACCTAGCCTGAAATAAACAGGGCAGGAGACTTTTTCTCCTTTTAATGCCTTTATTAAAAGTGATCAGCTCAGGATTGGGCAGCTCGGACGGGTCTGCAGTCTCCCCGTCGTTTCTCCCAAGGCGACGAGGAGGAGGAGGTTATGCGCAGCTTTGTCCACTAGGGGCAGAGCTGGGGGTCCGGTTCTCGTGGGAGCCTTTAGGGCATGGCGACCCCTTCGGATGTTGAATTGGCCCCAATCTCGCTCCCTTCGAGACCCGGCCCGGGGGCTCTCAAACGCAGGGTGAGGAACAACGAAGGTTTTCAGCGTCACTGCAGGCCCAGCACTCCGCTCCTCACGTCCAGACATCACTCTAACTTCTCAACTCTGCATTGGCTCGTTGTTTTGGGGTTTTTCTCAGTACATTTGGAGCAGTAGTGTCCCATAGCATGCTGGTCCTGGAGTCACTTTGCATAGCCCCCCCAGGTCTCTTCACTATTTTGGGGAAAAGTACAACTTAGCCTCGGGCAAGGCTCTGCTAATACAAAAAGAGCAATTAGCCACAACGATCCGTGATTACAATAACAAAACAAGCAGAACTTTGGCAGCAACAGTGATCTGGCTGATTTTTGTAACCTTTTCTCACAAAAAAAAATTAGCAGAATTTTTGTTCATAACATAGCCCTGGTCAAATTTCCAGTTGCTTGTCTTTTTTTTAACAACATATTTATTGTGAATTTTTTGGTACAGCTATTTAGTACTATATAACTAAATACTAAGCCAAACATAAATCTATCCTACAAGCAATCTTTAAAGCTGCTGCAGGGGGTGCACCCCCCCCCCCTGCCTGGCGCCAGCCAGTGTTGGGAGTTACCTTCTAACTTGTGATTTGTGATTTTTAAAAAGATTGTTACTAGAAAAATTTAAAGGTGTTAGTATAGAGATAGTGTCTTTTTACATATTAGTAACATAGCAAAACTACATCGTTCACTAAGAGGAATTAGATAAGTTTTAAATTCAAGATTATTTAGCTCACATTCAACACAAACCTTGAACTTTATCTGTACTGATTTTTTTGAGACTTAATTCCACTGTCAGCTTTGTTAAGTTCTTGCTTTTTACTCCATAGTTCTAACAAGGTAATTCTATGGTGAAGATTTCAGTACAGTTGTTTACTTGCATGTTGTTTATTTTAATGTTTACCTGTTATATGACAAATTTTCAGTAACCGTTATTACAAATAGAGTTTAAATAAGTTAATTCTTGTTAAGATTGATTTTTGTTTAATCTCAGTGATGTTAACTTTAAGTTCTTTTAGAGATACTTTATTAAGGTTAAGTTTTAGTGAAGTTGATTTTAAGTTTTGTTGAAATACACCTGTTTGAGTTATATAATTCCTTTGCTGTACAAGTGAATGATATAAAGTCTGAATGAATTTTTGTCAAAATTTGCTCATTTAAATTACAAGATAACACTATCTTACTATAGAAATAAGAACAGTTTTTTGCTATTTTATTTTTTATAAGTAATACTGACGAATGAGAAACAATTCCATATTATGACTCTATTTAGGTATGAGTTATTTAATGCTTTCTTTTACTTTTTTCCTTTAATGTCATATATGTCTGGGGAAATATGACCTCAATTTCTTAAGACAATTTCTACTGATATATTAATTAACCCTGATTATACTGTTAATTTTATGATGTGAATTCACTGACTTTTTATAACAAGCATTACTTTATTCATTTGCTATTTGTCTATGGTACCATTGACTAACTAATGATAAATGAGAAAGCCAGCTACTTTACAAACCTTCCCTTATTGTTGTATAACTATTTATAAGACATATATTATTTTTCTAACTACTATTACTAAGAGGATTCTAAAATATATTAAAAAGACTCTTCCAGTTAGAAGCCTGGACCCTGGACAAGTCCTGGCCTTAACTAGCTGAGAAAATTTTCTGCACCAAAATTATATTCAAGTAAGTTTGAATTACCAAATTTGGACCTATAACAACTAAACCTCCTTTTAAGGTGAACTTAGAAATCTTACCCGGGAATGATTTTCCAAGCCCTAACTTTAAAAAATAAAGCTTGCCAATTACTACAGACTCTAAGTAATAGTACAATATTAAAGAAATTGATAAGGTATTGTTTTAAATCACCATTCTGTTTTTCACATGCTACTAATTGTATCTATTATCTGATTTATTTTTACTTAGTATAAGTTCATTGTTATGTTACATATTGTTTGCTTTGATACCTTCATGTTCATAATGACAAACACACATGTTATTAAAAAACAAAAAAATAGGGGGGAATATAGCTCCTCCAGAACTTTACACTAATTTTTTTTTTTTTGAAAGCCAATCAAATCACATTAAATTGGATCCCTTACCCTCCTGAAACACCATTGGTGGAACCCCAAGAATTAGAATTCCTGGGTTCTGTGAAATTGGATTTTTGTGTTAATTTTAAATACATGGGAAGAAATCAGTCTAAAAATGTTTCTCCCTATCACCCTGTGTATAAGAATCAAAACTTTTGGTACAATTACACTTCTGGCAGCCTTTCTAAATCGAGTAATGTGGCTGCCATCAGGAATGTTTTTAGTTTATAAAGATCAAGCCTGAGCCTTGTAGTGGCTGGAGTTTTTAACTAAAAGTTTCTCTTTAGAATAGGTACATATGTAGTAATTTTAATAATAATCGTATTAATCATGATAACTTTCAATGTGTGCAGAGATTAATTAATAAGGCCATTTAGTCAAAAGGAAAGGGGGAGATGTTGGAATGTTGGGGGACACAAGACAGATGATGGACTTTGGACCTGGTTAACATAAGAGATTTGATAACAGGATGCCTTGGCAAAAGCAAACGGAACTTTGAAAATTAGACCTAACTAGCAAGAAGATGAAATCAAACGGGTTTACCGGAAAAAGAAAATCCCATTAAACTCTGCAAGCAAGAGATGTTGTTATATGCATAAGTTTGTGTATGTGATTCTAACCTAATAATTGTAGTACACATTACTAGTCTCCCTGAAATCGTATATAAGCGTTTGTATCCCACAGCAAAATCGGATTCTGATCACCGAGTCAGTCTCCCCGTCTCTCTCCATCGCCAACAGGGGTCCACATTATATTTCAAAAATTGTGCAGCAAATTAGGCACCATTTAAGCATAGACTGGGAACTTCATACTCCATATCATCCTCAGTCAAGTGACCAAGTAGAGAAAATGAATCACTTGATTAAAACTGGGACAAGAGGTGAAGTTACCTTGGCCTTAGGCTCTTCCATTAGCATTATTATGAATTCGGACCAAACCAAGAGTAAAAGAAAAACTGAGTCCCTTTGAATTCAAGAAGGGACAACACCCACTCAAATAGGGAAGAAACCCTACACAGATATATGGTGGCCCTCAACAAACAACTCAAAGAAATTGAGAAACATGTGGCTGGGGCTCGAAGCAGAGAATTAGATGGACCAGTACATGATGTACAACCTGGGGATTATGTATATATTAAGTCTTTTACAGAAAATACTCTGGAACCGCAGTGGGGAGGAACCATTCCAAGTGCTCCTCACCACCTTTTCTGCAATCAACATTAAGGAACAAGGAGCCTGGATCCATCACTCCTGAGTAAAGGAGGCTCCTGAGGGACTTTGGAAAGTTATACCAGGTGACAACAAACTGAAATTAAAACTTTCTCGGGAAAATAAATAGTGTGTGGGTGAAATTATAAGCATAGTGTAATAATCCCCCAAAGAATAGAAAGTCTTGTAGTTGTTATGAATAATCAAGTAGGTGTAGCTTGGAGAGTTGTGACATTTATGATTATTGCTACAGCCACAGCTAATGCAGCACCACTTGCATATAATGTGACTGGTATATATAAGTGCCAAGGGAAAGCCTATGATTTTGACTCCTGTAGGTCTCTGGGTCAGATGCTAAAAGTTACAAATGCAGCTGTATGGGAAAGAAGAAATGTCTGGGGATGTGAATATGTGTTTGTCCAGGACTGATTTAATTAATTAATCTTAAATACTGTGACAAATGCTTAACTAACTGCTCTGAGTTTAGGCTCTGGATACAGAGCAAAGCACATGTCACTTTGAAATGCATCCCATTAACCAGACAACCTTACTTCTGTATGCAGGACAAGATTGTGTCTGTCTTAGGACAGCATGCCCCACTATCATGGTAGATGAGATCACTGTGAATGAAACTCAATTTAACCTGTGCATTTGTAACTTTGCTAAAATTGAAGGATGTGACTTCTATTGGGCACCTGTTATATTGTACCAACATACAAAGGCAAATTTGACTAATTATCACCTGTACCTATAGGGATGAACTTAACTTTAGTTGCCCACTTGTTGAAACATAATGAACTAAAGAAAATTCTTAGGGAAATTAAAGATGAAGGAAAGAGAACTTTGATTACAATACACCATGACACAGAGACTATACAGAGAGTGTTTAAAAGATTAGAGGAAGGTCCATCCCATCACTGGTGGGAAGCACTTTTTGGGTGGTCACCAACAGCAACCAGCTTGCTCAATACCTTGGTTCATCCAATTATTGTTTTGCTTATTTTAGTTGGTATAAGTTTGATTTTGTCTGTTATAATACTTGTTTGGAATTGGAGACTTGCAGAGAGCAGCATCTTTGACTTCAGTATTGTCCTGGGTTGACTATATGATGCTTTTATCCCAAATCATCTCATTTTGTTTATGCTGAATAATAAGCTTTGCACCTCTAATACTTGTTCCAGAGATTGAAGGGGGAAGAGAAGAAGCGCACAGTTTTTTTTCAGACACTGTACTCACTCCTCCACATTCCTGCTCCTGGACTGTTGTTGTCTGCGGATGGACAGACAGCAGGACAGAGCTCTCTTTTGCTTTTAGTTAGTTTAGCTAGCTGAGGCAAAGAAGTTCCCTGGACTGTGGGGTTTTTTTCCTTTTCTTTGGACCTGTTTAAACCTGCTCTGGACTGAACATCCAGAAGAGCACCGGCAGCTCACACCTGTGGCCCACCGGGCCTGGCCTGGCCTGCTACATTTCCAGCACCGGAGGGACTGATAAGAGACTGAGTGAGCTGAGCCGCAACCCAGGGAGGGGACTTTGTCAGTTTGTCATCTCTTTTGGAGTGGCAAGGGGTTATATTGTTTGATATTGTTTAGGTTTTATTGTTTAATAAACAGGTTTTTTCCACCTTTCGCCAAGGAGGTATTTTCTCCCGGACCGGTTGGGGGGAGTGGCCGATTGAATTTGCTTTCCTACCGGAGCCTGAGACAGAGTGAAAAATCCCCCCAGAGTAAAAATCCATTTTGAATTAGGTGAAATGTCTGGGAAGGATGAAAAGTCTGTAAGGCCAAAGCTGAAGGGAAAACTGCAGGACAGAGTTAGTGAGGGGACAGAGAAAAAAAAAACAGAAACGATTCAAGGGCAGGCCACCCTGACCCAGGAATTCTTTTTGATAAAGAGGAACTGGCGATAGATGTCACACGGAGTCCATAAGAATGAATATGTATGAACCTATTGTAAAACTGTATGCATATGTATTTGAGAGAGAGATAAAAAGAGATCTGAAGTTCTCACAAGTATGCATGCCTTTTTTTTGAGAGCAATCTCTGCATGCGTCCAGCACTGCAATAAACATACCAGCTTTAAACTTTTACAAAGTTGTGGGGTTTTCTTCTTTTCTCGGCAAAACATTATGGCAAGCCAGACAGGAGTTCTCTGTCCCTGCAGGGGCAAGGGGGATAGATGGACCTCCAAGGCGCACCCTGGGATTTTTTTCCTGGTGGGGCTCCGCTCGTCTCGACTTGCCTCCTGCGAGGACAGACAAGGACCTGCTGGCTGCGGAGGAGGATATGGTATGTACTGAGGGGCCCCCGGGGCAAAAGAGAGCTAGTGAGTAAATCACTCAGAGACGTCTGGGTGTAGCTGATGGAGCAGCTATATTTGAGACGGGGATTCATTGTTCTGATAGGGCAGACCACTAGCAACCCTGGGGGTGGGGGTGGGTCGAGCGGACCTCTATGCGTGTGTGTGTGTGGGGTCCAGACACTGTATTGGGGGTTCATTGCCTGATAGAGCAGCCACTAGTGACCCTGGGGGTGGGTCGGGAGAACCCGTGTATGTTTGTGTGTGTGTGTGTGTCCGTGTGTGTGTGTGTGGTGTCCGGACACTGTGTCGCTGTATGGTTAATGCATTGTGTGGTCATTGCATTGTGTTTGTAATCGTGCAAGTGTATAAGTGTATGGTGTATAAAAGAGAGTAGATCTACAGTGCTCTACAGTGGGGGGGGTGGGTACTACACATGTTTGAAGGAGCCGAGTGAGGCCTGAGGCGCCGGCTGCAGCAGGCTGTGAGGGCAGGGAGAGAAGTGCCCTGCGGAGAAGCGGAACGTCAGTGACGGTATTTATTGTGTTTAAATATAATGATTTGTGTAGATTTGGTACATTTTAACTATGAGTACGAGCTCAGAGAGTTTCTTTTCCCTGGATGTTTGGACTTGATCTCTGGATTGTGTGTTGTTTTTTTGTTATTTTGATTGTGTCCAGGGAAAACTGATGTAAGTAAATGCTGAATTATGGTATGATGTGTTGTGTTGAGAAGAGTGGGCACTTTGAGAGATATGCCCTTTCCCAGTGATTTTGTGTGGTGATTTTCTTCCACTGCATTGTGGTAATTTGATTCTCGGATTGTATAGTGGTGTTTGTGGAGATTTTAAGATGTTGTTTGCAATAAGAGTAGCATTTTACATAGAAGAACTATGGTATGGTGATTTATGCTTAACTATGATAAGGTGAAATAAACGAATTCCAAGAATTGTCCCCCCCACAGCAATTCAAGCCTTGGCTCTAGTGAATTTGAGATAAAGTGTGTGTGGGGGGGGTGGGGTGTGCGTGTGTCTGTGGGCATATCAGAGTTTCGGCTGTGACTAGCACAGCCTTTTTGCAAGGCAGTAAAACAAGTGTAAGTAGACACAGTACTTAATTAAATTGTGCAAGAAGAGAACTAGAAAAGACTGCTTTTTTGTAAAACACAGTTTAGATAGAAGAGACGAATGAGTTTATGAGACTTCAGCTGGTACTATAGTAAGTCTGGACTGGGAACAGCCTGCTGTCGCAGACATTTTTTCATAGAAATACTTTCTTTGGGATTTGTTCATCTTCTGGGAAGCTGAGGACCCAAAAGAAGAATGTAAACAATTGTTATCGGCTGGTGTGGAATGCAACAGGTGCAGCAGTGATTGGTCATCTGTGAGTGTTTGGATTTGCTGACCACTCACAGGAGAGTTTGTCCTTGCTTTCTGCTGGACACAGAACTTTGTTATTCATTCTTTCCTATGCTATTCTTAGCTTAGCAGCCTCTGCAACTTCTCTCTTTATTCCTTTTAGTATAGTTATAATGTATTATATATCGTATATCAATAAATCCAGCCTTCTGATCATGAACCAAGATTCTCGTCCACTTCTCTCACCCTGAAGACCTCATCAGGTCGCTGTAATAGCCTGCTGTAGGGATTTAGAGTTCTCTGTAATAAACGGAATAGCCTGCCTTTGTGGGCAGTTTCGGGGAGCCTTTGGTGCATCAAGAGGCTGGCACGCTGTGTGGGTATTATTGCAGTGCAGAGTTTGTGGGACACGTTGGTATGGCTGTTCTAATAAGCGTCAGGGCACATGCCGCAAGTGTAAATTAAAGTTTTCTGATCAAGCTGATTCAGAACCTAAGATCTTAAAGCTCGTGTGTGGGAAATCACATCTGATACCTGCCACCTGGAGCTGTGTGTGTGTGTGGGAGGAAGACTGAGAAACTACAGTGAAGCTTTGTAAAGAGAAGTTTGGGTGGAAGCGAGATAGGGCAAGGAGAAAGAGATAATGAGAACTGACCAGAGTAAAGAGGTTCCTAAATTAGCCCCTTTTAGGAGGGGCTCACTAAGAGAAGGCTGCCAGTAGGAGCAGATCAGAAAATAAAAATATTTATAATACTTCATTGCAGTTAGTACTGTTTTGAAATAGGAAGGTGAATGGGATGGGGTTTTGTATGCTGATGTGTCTTTTTGCTTTAAGAGAAAACCCAGAATGGCAAAGAGACTGTGAGATCAGACCACCCTCTGGTCTTGGCCCTTGAGAAGGAAAACAAGGCAAAGAGAAAGCAAATCAAACGTGTTGTTCAGCATGCAGCATAGGATAGCAACGTATGAAGTCAAACAAAGATTATCATGCTGAAATGCAAAGCAATCACAGTTCGCAAAATGAGTACATATGATTTGTTAAAGGCTTCTCCTAAGGTAAGGGAGGAAGGATAAGATGACCTCCTGTCCTGGGGTGACGTTGTTATGAACAAAATTCGGGTAATATTTTTTTTGTGAGAAAAAGTTACAAAAAGCAGCCAGACCACGGGTAGCTGCTGAAGTTCTTCGTGTTTTGTTATTGTAATCACGAGTCGTTGTGGCTAATCGCTCCTTTTGTATCAGCAGAGCCTCGCCCGAGGCTAAGTTGTACCTTTCCCAGAAGGGTGGGAACCTTCCCGAACAGTAGAAGAGACCTGAGAAGGTGGGGGGGGCTATGCAAAGTGACTCCAAGACCACAATGCAGCATGGGTCCCCCGGTGTACGGAGAAAACCCCAAAACAACGAGCCACCTAAGAGTTGAGAGACTGGAGTGATGTCTGGACGTGAGGAGCCGAATGCTGAACCTGCAGAGATGCAAAACACCTTCAGAGCCTCTCGCCCTGACCAAGAGAGACGACCCCGGCGGTGAGACCAGGCTGACTGAGCTGGCAAAGGTACCATCTGACGGGATCAGCAGGCCCTAAAGGCTCCCACGAGGACTTGATCCCCAGCTCTGCCCCTTGCGGACAGAGCTGCGCATATCCTCCTCCTCTGAGTCGCCCGGGAAGACGACGGAGACTGCAGACCCGTCGAGCCACCCAATCCTGAGCTGATCACTTTTAATAAAGGCATTGAAAAAGGAGAAGAAGTCTCCTGGCCCTGTTTATTTCAGCTGGGGGCTCGTCCGGGATAGCCACGCCGCAAGAAGACTCAGGACTGGCCATCTTGGATCTTCAGAGGACAGCTGGCTACTAGGACCAAGGATCGGCTCAGGACAGCGACGCAGAGGAGCACCGGAGCACCGGACTGGTGAGAAATCCGGTGGCGGGAGTGGGAGACGTGCGGATGTGTGTGTGAGTGAGACGAGGGCCGGCAGCCGGACCTTCGAAGTGAGAGGGACCCCTCAGTACTGCGTTTCCGGATTTTCGCGAGAAAACCGGCCAGGAGCAGGGGGAAGCGAGTGGACTCAGTGTGAGTGAAGCCGTCTCCCAAGGGGGAATAAAGGGCCCCCCCACTCCGGGCGTGCGGAGTGAATTACTGTGTATGAGTGGCACGCACCCCAAAGTCCTGACAAAGGGAGGTCAGGCACTTTTGTAAGTCTCGAGAAGGATTCGCGTAAGATTTGTCAGTCCCGAGAAGGATTCGGGTGTTTTCGCAAGCCCTGCAGGCAAAGTAAGTCCTGACAAAGGGAGTCAGGCACAAACCCCAGCAAAGGAGGCTGTGGTTTGCTTTTAAGTCCTGATACGGTGAAGCCTAAAAATTGGCGGGTTAGGCAAACTAAAAATCAGGCAGTTGTTTTTCCTGACTGAGGGAGTCAGGCACGACCCGGATTCTTGGCCGAGGCATCGTGTGTTCAAGTCCCGATAGATATAAGACCTGACGAAAGGTTGGCAATCAAGAGATTGGGCTGTTGTTTCAGTATAAAGTCCTGAGCATCAGGCAGAAATTTGAAGTTCAGTGGAGGAGGCTGAACCTCCTCAAACAAGGTTTTTTTTGAAATTACCGGTCAGTTGAGGCACCTTTGAGACTTTGTTATTGAGACCTGAAAAATGGGATGTTGTAGTAGTAAAAAGACCGGCAAGAGACT
This sequence comes from Melozone crissalis, assembly GCF_028551555.1. NCBI lineage: Eukaryota > Metazoa > Chordata > Aves > Passeriformes > Passerellidae > Melozone > Melozone crissalis. Next base: position 9,917,685 of record NW_026535813.1, on the reverse strand, counting down.
GAGGTATGTACATCCCAATAGTCCCTTAGGAGAACTGTTAGAAAAATGGGATTCTATAGAGGCCACGGAGGGATTAGATAAAGTGAAAATGATCCATTATTGTATGGAAGTGTGGCCAGAATTAGAGGTGCAAGGAGGATGGCCTTGGTGTGGGACAAAGGATAAGTGGATGTGCCAACAATTAAATAATTATCTGACAGCTCGAGGAGATACTGATCCTGAGCAATTACTGTATATATCTTGCTGGGTAAAGAGCACTATTGGGGATGAAGGGGTGCGAATTTGTAATGTACAGAGGAAGAAAGAAGGGAATGAAGGAGGGGACGATAGAACTAGTAGAAGATGGGACCCCCTGGATTATTTGCCTCCTTCTGCCCCTCCACTTTATAATCCTCTTCTTCAAGCATCTCAAATGGCAGGTCCGGTTCCTCCCCCGGCTGCCATCTCATTACCACCTGCTCAAATTCCTCCTTCTACCTCTTCAGCTTCTGCTATGATAAACCCAGTATCTCCTCCAACCACTCCCTCACCACCCCCTTCAGCTCCTCCAGTTCCTTCTGCATCACCACAAGCGCCTACTCCACCTGCTGCATTCTCCACCCCTTCTCCAGCTCCGCTGAATATTCACTCAGGCTCTTCTCCCCTTCCTATTGCTGTCCCTTTACCTCCTCCTAGTTGGGGCACAAATGCCTCCTCGCCTGATAAACAGCTATCAGCAAATACACCTGCTGATGGGCAGGAAGTTCAGGGTAACCCAGATATCCCTCAAAGTAGTTTGGCATCTGAAGATGGGCCATACTGTAGCACCAGATCCAAGACCTCCAAGGCGGAGAGACTCTTTCCCCTCAGAGAGGTTCCTATGGGAGGAGTAGCGGGAGGTGTTGGCTTTGTGAATGCTCCCCTAACTGCTTCTGAGGTGAGAGGATTCAAGAAAGAGTTGGGGCATTTAGTGGAGGACCCAGTGGGCATAGCCAACCAAGTGGATCAATTTCTAGGTCCAAATATCTACACTTGGGGGGAGATGAATTGCATCCTGAGTATATTATTTTCCCCAGAAGAAGTCCGGATGATAAGGGCGGCTGGCATAAGAATATGGGAGAAAGATAACAGTCCAGGACCCCAGGTGCCAACAGGTGAACAGAAATTGCCACTAACGGAGCCCAGCTGGAACCCTAACCAGGAGGAGGGGAGGAAGGCCATGAGGGAATATAGGTCTTTGATAATACGGGGGATCAAAGAGTCAGTTCCCAAAGGAACTAACACCCAATTGGCGTTTGAGGGTACACAGGAGAAGGATGAAGCTCCTGCTGCTTGGCTAAATCGCCTAAGGCGGAACTTCCAGTTGTACTCTAAAATAGACACAGACACCCCAGAAGGTCAAATGCTACTAAAAGTCCAATTTGTTACCAAATCTTGGCCTGATATAAGGAGAAAACTGGAAAAGATGGAAGATTGGCAAGAGAAGGACATTAATGAGTTATTAAGAGAAGCATTGAAGGTGTATTTAAGGAGGGAGGAAGAAAAAGCAAAGGCCAAGGCTAAGATCATGGTGGCTGCAGCTAGAGAAAGTGCAGGGTGGGCGGGTCCACCACCAGGAGGAGGCAAGGATAGGTCAGTACTGTCAGGTGCAAGAGGGATGGAGACACCTCAAGGCCCTTTGAGAGAGCGACATTGCTATTACTGTGGAGAGCCAGGACACGTCAGGAGGTTTTGTAGAAAGCTTAGTCTCGATGCGGCAATAGCCAGGGAACAAGATAATTTAGGGAAGATCCTTAGAGGTGACGATTAGAGGGTCAGGGGCTTTACACTTTAGGGGACCCGATGCAACATCTAGAAGAGCCCCTTGGTAAACTTTGAGGTGGGACCCCTAAATGAAGAATTTGAATTTTTGAGTAGATACAGGAGCAGGTAAGTCCTGTCTCAACAAAGTACTAAAAAGTATAGTATAGTATAGTGAAAAAACATCTGAAGTTAGACAAAACCAGCTAGGTAGAAAGGATATCCAATAGCACCAAAACTGGCCAGTAATACTTTACTTGTAATAAATTATGTGAAAGTAAAAGGTACCTTATTGTTGTCTTGTGTGTGTGAGAGTGAGTCACGAAGTCAGCCTCAACTTCCCGGGCAGGTGGGAAGGGGGCAGTGCAAGTGTGTGTATGTGTGACCTGCAAACCAGGCTTGTGTCCCCCGGGCGGGTGGGGGCTGTGGCCAAAGAGTGTGTGTGACCTGCAAACCAGACTAGTGCTCCCCAGATGTGTGAGGGAGCCCTAGCTGTAAGAGCGTGAGTGACACACAGACAGCCTCACAGGTGATTGTGCACCAGAGGCAACCAGAGTCAGGGCCCTTCCAAGAGGCCCAGGGATACTGAGACCTGTGGGCCAACCCCAGGGTGAAGGGGGGCTACAGGGACCCGTGATTTTCTAGCAATAATGATCCAGTTTGTGTCTTGAAGGTGTGAAAAAAATAGACAAATTAGAATAGAGGCAATGTAGATTGTGCATTATAAGTTTTACCACATTACCTTAGAGGGAAGTGTATTGTGTAGAAGAATGGTGTAAGAAAAAACCCCAAATTTTAAGTGTAAGGGGTTGAAAGAAATATTTAAGCTCTAAGTGAAAGTAAGAAACAGAAGCAAGAGATAAATAAGATCTTGAAAATAGAACAGAAAACCAGTGAATTAAATACACAGAGATATAAGAAAATAAAAGTACTTTGGGAGTTAAGTTAGCTGAGAAATACAACTCCTTGCAAAATACAGAGTATGCAGAAGTTGATGAGAGAAACATGCAAGCTATGGAAAAAGAAATTAACCAATAACATTAGACAGAGAAACTGAGTTTTGATAAAATCATTAAATAGCAGACAATTAATGCCTGTGTTTGAAAGCCTGTCTCAGGTATTCTTCATTACTAATTCGACTGTGCAGACCGAAAGGAAAAAGGTTGGACTCACATCACTCTCACCCCTGGCATTGGACCAGGATTCAACATCAGTTTTTTTTCCTCTAGCACTCTGGCATTGGACCGGACTGCACCCCATTCTCCCTCTGGCATTGGGCCAGACTCCCATTTTTTTCCCTCTGGCATTGGGCCAGAGTCCACACCACTCACCTCTGGGCACTGGATAAGGATTCATCTGCTTCACAAGCTAAATCACCTGAGTATACTGTGGTAAAAGGACCAAAGGATTTAAAGTTGACTCTCAGAAGGAAGAGTCAAATAGACTGAACTGTGTGGAAAAAATTGGTATCAGGAGTTCTAATATTGCTTAAAATGTTTCAAAACTGTTCTGTGTAAACTATGTTGGTAAAAAGTTTAAGACTGTAAATAAGTAATTCTGGTTAAGTTCCCCAATTTATTTCTAAAGACTCCAGGTTAATCCTCTACAGAGCACTCCCCTGGGAGGGGAAACCAAAATTGGTAGGGAACAGACCAAGAGGGGTTTAACCAGAGAAGCGGGTAGAAGGGACTCTAAAGAGCTTGGAAGCTTTTCCTCAGTAAAATTCCCCAAGAGGCAAGGCCGGGTGGGCAGGCTGTGCAAGATGACCCATACCGGACTCTTGGGAAGGGTAGTACTGATGGCTCTGATTGCTGGTGGTGCTCTGGGAAGCCCAGCTGAGCTGTGCAGTGAATGCTACCAATCCCTCTATGAGGAAGAAGTGAGCTCCTTGTCTAGAGTCCACATCAGTTCTGACCCTGATTGTGTTAACCTCTCCCAATTGATCCTTTATCAGAAAAATAAGAGAGTGTATTGGAGAGCATACAATATTGCCACTTTCGGGCAGCCACTCCTAGGAGAGTGTACTGTAGGGGAAGCCTGGTTGTGCTTTGAATGTGATGCTGCTGAAACAAGCTCAGCAGATCTAGTAAAAAGTAAAGAAATGGTGAAAATGGTAAGAAAAATTGTTTGTTACAAGTATTTATATAAGTGTACTGGAAAGGAGATCAACCCCTTTTGGAACACATTTCAGGGGAGCCCAAAATCCCTAAGTTTGATCTCATCTGGCAACTGCATTGCTAGAGTGATAAAACCAATTCTCTTATTACCCAAAGAAACTGGATCAAGTTTGGGAGTTCCTATATATAATGATTTGGGAGAAAATAAACAGAACCGAGAAAGTGAAATAGAAATTAAGAAAATCCAAAATTGTAAAAGCCAAATTCGGACCCCAATACCTATGTTAAACAAAGTCATCAGGCTCCAGGCAGTATTAAAAATAAAGAATTCAATTATTAGGAACATTTCAAATGAAATAAAAAGATTAGCATGTGTAAATAATCAAGATCAAACTCCTACACTTGATTCCAGTGGGTGGGAGAACCTGGAGATTTTCAAAAAAGATGTATGGGAAAAGGTAGTTTTTCTCACTGTGTGTGTACTTGGAGGATTGCCTTTTTTACTATGCTTATTTATCTGTTTTAGTAGAATCGTACTTGCCATGCAGACCAACCTGAAGAAACCAAAGAAAGTAACAAGGTTAAGTAACCATGATTACCAAAGTGCACAAGAGATTTATAGTAGATTCAAAACAAAAAAATTGTGAGTTGATGCGAGCTTGGAATTTAAGCTCGATCAAAGAAAAAGAGGGGGGACTGTTATGAACAAAATTCGGGTAATATTTTTTTTGTGAGAAAAAGTTACAAAAAGCAGCCAGACCACGGGTAGCTGCTGAAGTTCTTCGTGTTTTGTTATTGTAATCACGAGTCGTTGTGGCTAATCGCTCCTTTTGTATCAGCAGAGCCTCGCCCGAGGCTAAGTTGTACCTTTCCCAGAAGGGTGGGAACCTTCCCGAACAGTAGAAGAGACCTGAGAAGGTGGGGGGGGCTATGCAAAGTGACTCCAAGACCACAATGCAGCATGGGTCCCCCGGTGTACGGAGAAAACCCCAAAACAACGAGCCACCTAAGAGTTGAGAGACTGGAGTGATGTCTGGACGTGAGGAGCCGAATGCTGAACCTGCAGAGATGCAAAACACCTTCAGAGCCTCTCGCCCTGACCAAGAGAGACGACCCCGGCGGTGAGACCAGGCTGACTGAGCTGGCAAAGGTACCATCTGACGGGATCAGCAGGCCCTAAAGGCTCCCACGAGGACTTGATCCCCAGCTCTGCCCCTTGCGGACAGAGCTGCGCATATCCTCCTCCTCTGAGTCGCCCGGGAAGACGACGGAGACTGCAGACCCGTCGAGCCACCCAATCCTGAGCTGATCACTTTTAATAAAGGCATTGAAAAAGGAGAAGAAGTCTCCTGGCCCTGTTTATTTCAACGTTATGATGCTTGTATCCCCATTCATCTGTTCTGTGCCTTTAAGACTGGCTCTGAAGAGTGGAAGTTTTGTTTGGCTTTCTCTTATCAGGGACACAGAGACTAGCAGTACATAGGGCTGTTTTTCACTTCTTGCTTTCAGCTTGCTGCTTTGCTTGCTCTCTTTTCTGCTCTCGCTTCTGCTCTCACTTTTGCTTCTGCTTATAAGCTAGTTTAGCTAAACAGTCCACATCCCTTCCTGGACTGTTTCTCCTCTCCTGTTTCTGTGACCATCTCGAACCTGCTCCGGACTGGGACCCGGGAATACCGAAGGTTTGCACCGTTTGGCTGCAGCAGCTGGCCCAGCGCTGGAGGGACTGAGAACAGAGCAACCACCCCCGAAAGAGACTTTCTGATTTTGTCATCTTTCTCAGAGCGGTGTCATCGGGTATTGTTCATTTTGTGTGCTGGGGGGTGCTGGGCCAGTCAAATAAACAGGTTCTTTCCACCTCTCTCCAAGGAATTTTTTTTTCCCGAACCGGTTGGGGGGAGGGGCCGTGTGGGTTTTGCTTTCTGGAGGGGCCCTCCTTTGCAGATTCTTTAACAAATTTGCCCTAAACCAGGACACCTCCCCAAAAGGGAAGAAGACTTAGGCCCCAAAAGTATACCCTCTTGAACCCATCCCCCTCCGGGCAGTTCAATTTCATCCAGAACTAGGATGTAACAGACCCCTCTGCGAGAGGCAGTGAGATCAGAAGAAAGAAAAGGGTAGAATTTTAGTCGACACAAGGGCCATATATTCAGTTTTAAATAAAGCTTTAGTACCTGTGGAGAATATTTATGTTGTAGTGTGGGGAACTGTCGGAGAATGACTTAAAGAAAAGGCCATGAGACATACAATTGAGATAACAGCTTCCAGTCAAGAGCGCTAATTGTGGCTTGAATTCCTCCACCAGCCTGAGGGTTAAAGACAACCGGACAAACCAGCTCTCGAGCCGAACTTATCAGCTCCTGATCTCCCTTGTCAATTGCATCTTTGGCCAGGGCAGCCCACGCGTCCCGTCTTTCCCTTGCAATTGCCGCCGCCAAGCCGCTTTCGGACCCAGGGACCGGCTGATTGCTTGTCGGGAACGGAGTACACGTATTTGGCCCCAGCTGCTGAGACGCAGCAGGTACGGGAGAGTCAGAAGTGCTCTGTGTAGCCTGCGGCAAAGCAGACAACAAGGCACCCCGCGGAGCTTGGCTCGTTAGGGGGGGCTGCGAAGCGGGTACTAAAGCAATCTGCGTGGCCTGGTTTGTAGGCTGGCTCGTAGCCGGGCTTGTAGCCTGGCTCATTAAGGGGGGCTGCTCGGCGGGCAGTGAGGCAGACTGCGCCTGGCTCATTAAGGCAGCCCTTTTTTCAGCTTGAAATTGCAACAGTTCGGTGTTAACGACCTGCCATAATTTACCCCACTTCTTAGCAGTTTTATCATCATCTAACGTAGCCTGCCACAATAAATCACCAAATTTACGCCACTCAGACAATTCGTGAACTGTGTGAGGATTTATAAAGATCCCCCTTTCTAGGCCATAAGCTAAAAGACCCGGTAATTCTTTCTGTAAATATATTCCCTTAATTTGCCATTTTTGCAAAAGGGTAATAAAAAGTTCATACGCGGCTTGCCTTTCCATACGTATGTGCGCACGTTGCAGCTCTTCAAATCAAGGTCGCGGCCGCATGTATCGGACGAGCCTATCTGTATAGTCGCTCGCAGCACGGCGCGGGCCGGCGGGTTACCCTCCGCTTTGTCTTCCGCGCTTCTTTGCCGTTCCGGCTGCAGTTTCGATCTTACGGAACCCGAACCTGGCTTCACTTCGCGTGGCGTTTGCTTCCCCGTGGTGTTCGCTATCACGGTCGGAGGTCACCATATATTGAAGTGAAGGGGAGATGACCATCCTGGTAATGCATCGAACTCCAACTTTATTGATCAATCAATCACCTTAAATAACAATACTAACGAACTTCATGAATATTCTGTAATCCAATTTCATGATAGGCTAACAGAGAAACTTCTAACCACTCCCTTTGTTTTAGAATACCTACAATTGTTTATTAAAAACAGAAACCAAAAACAGAAACCAGAAACCAAAACAGAAACCAGTGTTCCCAAAACTTCTACATCTGTTCTCAGGATGGCAGGCCTTCCCAGAGACGGTGTTCTGCTTGTTATGGGAAGACAGTCTGAGAACTCTATTGTTTATAAAGTGATGCCTGAGAGAGTCTAATTGTTTATACAAATCAGAAGGCTGAGAACTGTTAGAAACTGCTTTACTTTTCCCTTATACTTTTCTCTCAATTGTATGTCTCATGGCCTTTTCTTTAAGTCATTCTCCGACAGGGAACAAATGAACAACTGGCCAGTCTGAGAAGGCATACTTTTGCAAACCTTTAAAGTAACATGTGTACTATGTGTACTTAAAAGCTTTTGTACAATTCGCTCAGTTTGCTAAACATTCTCAAATGAGAAAGCTTACTTTGGAGGCAAATGATATAAAGATGTTAGGCTTAACATTAACAGCCATTGAAATTAAGAAAGACATTAGTAAGGAGATATTAGAATAAATAAATAAGTGTTTCCGAGGGTATGGGCCTCTGCTGTACCAGGGAGGGTGAAAATTGCCCCCGCATAGTAATCAAGCTTAAGCAAAGAAAACAACCAGTGAGAATTGAGCAGTACCCTCAAAAGGAAGATAAGGAAGGAATCAGCCCAATAATTGATACTACAGTATTGAGGGCTGTCAAGAAGATGACACAAAATGTATACCCTGTGGTAGCAAATCCATATACTTTACTAACTTGTTTAACACCTGAGCTAACCTGGTTCACTGTTTTAGGCCTAAGTGATGCCTTCTTTTACCTCCCTATCCACGAAGCCAGCCAGAAAATTTTTGCATTCAAACACAGCTCACATAGTCCATTTGCCTGAAGGCTTCAAAATTCCCCACTCCGATTGGAGAACAGCTTGCAAAGACCCAGAGTCCCGGGAAGCTCCACAAGAGAAAAGGAGGCTGTTGCAGTACGTGGATGATCTTCTAGTAGCCACTCAGATGAGGGAAGCCTGGACGGTAAGCCTTTTGATTTTCCTAAGACTCCAAGGATACAGAGTCTCAAAGAAAAAGGCATAGGTAGTGAAACAGAAGGTAATCTACGTGGGGTAAGAAGTGAGTGCTGAGCAGCAGACTTTAAGGCAGGGAAGCCATATGCCAAACCCCGAAACCCCAGAAAATGAAAGAACTCCGAACCTTCTTAGGCATGGCAGGGTAGTGCCGGCTGTGGGTTTATAATTATGGACTGCTTGTCAGACCCCTCTATGCTCTTATTGCCGATGGAAACAGAGATTTCCAGTGGACAAGAGACGCCACACGGGCCTTTCACCAGCTAGAGAGTGCCTTCATGTCAGCTCCAGCTTTGAGACCTCCAGATGTAAGTAAACCATTCTTTCTATTTTTCCACGCAAGGAATTGCCCTGGGAATATTGGCTCAGGAAATAGGTCCATACTGAAAGGCACTTGCTTACTTCTCTAAGCAACTAGATGCAACAGCCAAAGGATGGCCAGGTTGCCTCAGAGCTGTAGCAGCAGTTGTGCTGAATATTCAAGAGGCACCCAAGTCTACCCTAGGACAAAAATGACTGTGCTAGTGTCCCACACAGTGTCCGCAGTACTGGAAGTAAAGGATGGCCACTGGCTTTCACCACAGAGGTTGCTGAAATACCAGGCCATCATGGTAGAGCAAGATGATGTAGAGATAGTAGTGACTAATATTGTCAACCCAGCTTCTTTTCTCAGTGGAATCAAGGAGAAGCAGTACACCATGATTGCCCAGAAACCATTGAAGCTACCTACTCCAGCCGCCCAGACTTAAAGGACACGCCTTTGGACGATGCAGAGACCTGGTTCCCTGACAGGAGCAGCTACATTGCCAGTTGAAAGCGACATGCAAAGTACACAGTGACTACCTGCAGAGAGGTAATAGAGTCTGGAGCCTTACCAACAGGTACCTCTGCACAGAAAGCTGAGATAAATGCACTGACCCATGCCTTAGAAACAGCAAAAGGCATTCAGAGTCGTGCATGCACATGGAGCCATCTGGAAGGAGAGGGGACTGCTGACCTCACAAGGGAAGGAAGAGACAATCCGGCTGTTGGAAGCAGTTCAGCTACCTGAAAAAGCATATTAAGGCACACCAGAGAGTGAGCTTAAAATTGGAGGAAAGAAATGAGCTGGTGGATGGAGAGGCAAAGAAAGCAGCAAAGGATGAGGTAGAGATCTCCCTCGAAGGTAAGCCATAACACAATAATACTAATCAAAAGAGATATACAACTACAAGGGGTGGGCTACCATTGAAAGAGAGCTAGTAATCCCTTCCCATTTTTGTGGTTACTAGTGAAGGAAGAGCACTAGAAAACACACTAGGGCCTAACTACTTAAAAGCTTTTTATTAAGTGTGTCTCCTTTCCCAAAATGACCAAGGCTGCCAGTGATACAGAGTTCATTGAAATGAAGTGTTGACTTTGAAGTAGTAATTTCCACAAGCTTTCTAAAACATACATCTGATTGAAAGAATCATTGTCAGGAATTTACATGCCACTATCACCCAGGTAAACCGACAATGTGATCCTTGCCTCCAGACTAACCCCAAAATACCCCCCCAGCCAAAACTCGGTCAGACTGGGAGAGGCCATGGGCCTGTACAGCAGTGGCAAATTAACTTTTCAGAACTCCCAAGGAAAGGGGGGTATCAGTATTTACTGGTATTGATAGATACATTTTCAGGGTGGCCAGAAACATTCCCCACCAGAACTGTCAAAGCTCAAGAGGTGACCAGATTATTTTTACAAGAAATAATACCATGCTTCAGAGTTCCAGCCGCAATACCCTCAGATAAAGAATCGTATTTCATTTCCAGAGCAGTGCAACAGATCAGTAGCCACCTGGGCATAGATTAGGAACTTCACACTCCATACAGCCCCAATCAAACAGCCAGGTAGAGAAAATGAATCATTTGATTAAGCAGCAGATTGTAACACTGGGGCAATAACTTAATCTACCCTAGCCCCAAGCTCTTCCACTAGCACTATTGCAAATTCGAACTAAACCTTGAGCTAAAGGAATGCTGAATCCTTTTGAAATGCCTTATGGAAGACCATATGGAATACAAAGGGAATGTCCACCCACATTAAAGTGATAACACTGGCCACCTACATGGTGGCTTTAAGGAAACAGCTCATAGAAATTGAGAAACATGTGGCTGGAACTCGGAGCAGGGAGTTAAATAGCCTGGGGATGATGTATATGTTAAGTCTCTTGCATAAAAGACTTTGGAACCACAGTGGGAGAGACCACTGCAAGTACTTCTCACCACCTTCTCTGCAATCAAAATCAAGGAGCAGAATGCCTGGATCCATCATTCTCAAGTGAAGAAAGCCCTGGAAGTCTCTTGGAGAGTGATACCAGAAGACAGTGGGCTGAGACTAAAACTTACTCGGGCAAAATGAGTATATTGCGGTCGGGAGTAGTTCATACTTTAGTTTACAGGATTTTTTTGTATGGAATTATAAGTGAAGTTTCAGAACTAAAGAGTACCTCTACCCAAAGCAATGCTGAATGGCCTTGGTCCCTGGCATTTAATCAGTATACTGGATCCATGAGACAACTTCCTGAGATAAAAGATTTAAACCTATCTACTGTAGTAATCCACGGGAATCGGGTATATGAGAAGCAAGAATGGCAGGAATGAGAACTGTGGGCACTTCAAGGAATCAGAGGAGAAGAAATCAAAGTAAGGTGCCAGGTCATCAGTAAGACGGCTTATGAGAGATCAGAGGCAATTAGTGTCTCAACTTCTCCTGGTGTATATGAACATCAAGAAGTTTGTGATAGCCTAAGTGAATCAGACTGTTGGTGTAATTTCACCTTGATACAGCCTGTAGAAGTGACCTGCTTTTGAGCTCGAGTTGCTGTCAGACTTTCATTTAAATTCAAAGTAGACACTGCACTTTTTACAACAGCAGGGCCTTATACAACCCATACTAGGACTCAAATAGTTCAGACTCTACCCAAACTTGAACCTAAAGTGCATGAAATAGGCCCCTACGTAGTAAAGAATGTGGGTGAACAACAACTGTTATTCAATCCAGCAATCCAGAATGGTCTCTCAAACGTGTAGAGTTGATAATGCAAATTAACATCTCAAAAATCCAACCAGCCTGCTCCTCCTTCCTAAAAACATCCTTTGAAGGTTAGACAACATACCTACAAAGACAAGTATATCTCAAGAGCAGAATAAGAAATGATCTAACTGAGATAATAGGGACAGGATTAGGAGTTTTAAATGGAATTGATTCAGAAATACTGATGAATAAGCTGGCCACTGCAGCAGGTAGCCTAACAAAATCCAAGCAACCTTTACAGTCATCTCTATTGGCATTAGGAACTAGCCAGTGGCAGATTTCAAAAGTACTGCCAAAATAAGGAAGTACGAAAAGGCCAGGGACCAAGACCACAAGTTAATAGTAGAAGCACTTAGTACAGTTCAAGATAATGTGTCTTTAGCTTTCAGTTGTCTACAAGCACAGTTATAGATGCAAGCAATGGCAGCTCTGATCATACAGGAAAGGGGTGAAGGTAATTTTCCAGCTGAAATTCAGAGAATTGTTTGGGATAATGCAATTGATTTTGAAAGGAAGTCTCAGTCCTGGTGGACTATGGTGAATTTCACCTATGACCCTGCTTCTAATGTGGCCACTGCCTTTGTGCTTACCGTACGTAATGCCGCTGTTTATGTTATCCATCCCATCATTGCACTAAGATTAAACCATGAAAAAACAATACTCTACCCTTCAGAACATAGAGTGTGGGCAAAAAAGATGAATGAAAAAATGGCAGACAGTAAACTTAGAATCCTGCATTACTAGAGAACAGATGAGATTCATTTGTGAAAGCAGTACTATTAATGCCCAGGATTTGTGTTTAGACACTGAACGGAGTATTTGTCACTCCGAAGTTCATCCAGTCACTGACCAGAAAACTGTGCTTGTATATACTGGAAAAGAGTGTGTGCCTGAGAACTGCTTGTGCTGCTGTAAAAATTGATAGCAATGATGTTATTTGTCTAGTAGAAATCATTCTAATTTCTGTATTTGTAATTTGTTAAGATTATAGAGTGTGGTTTTTCCTATGTGGCCCCAGTGACATCCCACCAGTTGATTGAAACCAATTACACAATGAATCACAGACTATCACCTACTCCGATTAGAATGGACCTTAGATTAGTAAAACAATTAATTAAGCACCAAGACCTACTAAGGATCTTGAAGAAAAACTGAAGGAAGCAGGGAGAACTGTCCAATGTGATACAAAAAGAAATAACTAGAATTTTGCAAAGAATAAAACAAAATGCAGATCATCACTGGTGGGATGTGGTCTTTGGGTGGTCACCAACTGCAAATGAAATCTTTAAAAAGTTGTGTCATCCCATTGTAGTTTTGTTTATGTTAGTTGGGATAAGTTTAGGATTATCTAGTCTATTGCTAATTTGGAATTGGAGAATACTACAACAAATAGCTGTATTAACCTCTTTATCAAACGTACAGGGTAAAGCATTAAGAGACACTTATTGTCGTAAGGGTTTGCATTAAGTAAAAGAATTTACTTATTTTCTAGGAAAGGGGGGAATGAGACAGAGTGAAAAATCCCCCCAGAGTAAAAATCCATTTTGAATTAGGTGAAATGTCTAGGAAGGGTAAAAAGTCTGTAAAGCCAAAGCTGAAGGGAAAACTGCAGGACAGAGATAGAGAGGAGACAGAGGGAGACAGAGAAAAAAAAAAAAAAACAGAAACGATTCAAGGGCAAGCCGCCCTGACCCAGGAATTCTTTTTGATAAAGAGGAACTGGCGATAGATGTCACACGGAGTCCATAAGAATGAATATGTATGAACCTATTGTGAAACGGTATGCATATGTATTTGAGAGAGAGATAAAAAGAGACCTGAAGTTCTCAGAGGTACGCATGCCTTTTTTGAGGAGAGCAATCTCCGCATACGTCCAGTGCTGTAATAAACATACCAGCTTTAAACTTTTACAAAGTTGTGGGGTTTTCTTCTTTTCTCTGCAAAACAAGCCCCGTTGGGGATTGTCTCCCAAATTTGCTCTAAACCAGGACAAATATCAAGAGCATATGGTACAGTTTTAAGAAACACCTGTGACGGTGGTCACAACGGTTGCAGGTAAAGAGAGATGCGAGAATGTTGACCTCATGTTTAGAAGGCTTGATTTATTATTTTATTATATATATTACATTATAACTCTACTAAAAAGAAATAGAAGGAAAAGTTCTCAGAAGGCTAGCTAAGCTAAGAATAGAAAAGAATGAATAACAAAGATCTGTGTCCCGGCAGAAAGCGAGAGCAGCTCTGCCGTGAGTGGTCAGTAAATCCAAACATCCACAGGAGACCAATCACGGATCCACCTGTTACATTCCACAGCAGCAGATAACCATTGTTTACATTTGTTGCTGAGGCCACAGCTTCTCAGAAGGGAGAAAAATCTCAAGAAAGGATTTTTCACAAAAGATGTCTGTGACAAACACCTACCTCACAGGTTGGTTAGATGAAGAAGAATCTATATTTTAGTAAAAGAATTTACTAACCTTGAAGAAGGAGTGGGGAATGAATCATGATTTTAAAAAGTTAAGATTTTAGCTGAGGGATAGAAACAATTTATCTAAGTTAGGTAGGTAGACAAAAGGTTAATGGTTGTTAGATGCTTATGCTAAAACTGATTGTTCCATTATGAGCTTGCTTATAGAAAGGAGTGGAGTAAGTGAACCGTTATAAGAACATGTTGAAACCAGTGGAACAATGGTTAGTACCTGGGCTTTACGTCAATCAATTACATAGCAGGGGGCCTTGGATTGTGCCAGAGTGTCACAGAGACCTGATGAAGACTGTCCTGACTTCATCCTTCAAGACCACTGACCCAATTTGAGACCACTGACCCAATTCAAGACAAGAATTGCACATGTGTGAAGGACTAATAACCTCATTTTAATACAGAGTGGAGATAGGAGGTGCTGGGGTTATGCATATGTATTGTATGTAAGATCTTGGGAAATAGAGGGAAAAGAACCTTGTACAGAGCGGTCATGCCTTTTGGGGACAATCCCCGTGCAGCTCGCCGACGTAATAAACATACCACTTTCTAACTTTGATTAGTTAGAGAGTCTTTGTCCGTGATCTTCAGTTTTAATGACTCACTCTTGAAGATCCATCAAGAAGCAACTTTACCCCATTTGGCGGAGGGGTATTCTTTAAATCTTCCCTATCTCGAGTTCCTTTGGCACAACCCTGTTTAACATCCACAGGCAAGTCCAATTGTTTTTCTGAGTCTGACTATAGTTTTGCTGTCTTTGTCATGTCCATACCACAACATTGGGGCTGTGTTTATGACGAGGTCTCTGGTGTCGAGATGACCCCGAGGTGTTAGAAAGTCTTTTTTTCCCAGCCCCGAGACTGACGAAGAAGACAGGATTCCTCGGCTCTTGTTCTCAAGGTTGTTTATTTTCTCTTATCTAATACATTGTCTTTCTGACCCACTGAGGTCTGTCTGGCAGGTCGGGTTGAGGCACACTGACCACTTTGGGGCGGTGATATCTTTTTATACTAAAAACTACGTGTACATAATTTACAATAATTTTCCAATACCTATCACCTAGAGACAGTTTGTCTCTACTCTAAACCAATCCAAAAGTGCCATCACAGCTGAAGATGGAGGCTAAGAAGAAGAAGGAGAAAGGCAGAACATGCCCAGATTCCTCCATCTTGCCTCCTGAACTCCCATTCTAAAAACCCCAAAATTCTACATTTTCCACCTGGTGATAAATTCACTATCATTCTATTCAAACTCTTGTGGCTTGTACATCTTCATACAAAGTTGGTAGTTTTTTCCAAGGGCTAAAATCAAAGGCGCAGGTGTCTTTGACTCTGTGCGGAGGTCTCCGAGCCCCCTGTCAGGGTCTCGAGTCCTCCAGGGCAGCCAGAGCAATGTCCTGGGTTGGGACATGTTTAAAAAGTCACAGAATAAAAAGTCCTCAACCCAAGTCCTGCAATACCCTATTAATTCTAAAAATTGTCACAGCTTCCTTTCAGTCCTGGGCAACTGCACCCCCAAGAATCCCTGGACCCCCTCTGGGCCAACACACCCCAAACCTTCAGTCAAAATCTGCCCCAAACATTCAGCCTTTCTCTCCATCACCTGTGCCCTCCCTTCAGATACTCCAAGCCCCTCTCAAGTAAAAAAATTAAGTGATTTTGCAGTGGCTTCCCCTACCACCTCCTCCCATTCTCCCAAAAGAAACAAGACCTTCACATACTGCAATAACGTAATTCCTAGGGATGGAGTAAATTAATTTAATATCTTGCCCAAATAAGACCAGTGCTTCTGTGTATTCCTGTGAAAGGACCATCCATGTCTTTACTATTTTCCCTTCTCCCTCTTGTTCCCACTGTGAGAAATGACACATCACTTTTAAAATTTCAAAGGTTTATTAAACCTTAACAAAAATACAACAAAGGACTGAATAAGGAAAAATTACAGCTCTGAGCGTCTCCATGACCAGCAGCCAAGTGCTCTCCTACAAAATGGATGCTCTGCCTTTTATACCCTTAGCCCCTCCCAAAGTTTTGTCAGTCAACTCCTTCTCTGCCATCCATCAGTGGAGATTACTTTCTTACGTCTTGATTGGAGGTCAGGTGTTGTCATGTTGCATCTCCTAGTAACAAGCTGGCCCTCCTCAAATGCCCTGACAACCAAGGCTATTGCAAGGGGGAGGGGAAAGAGGACTATGGGAGGACATATTACAATCTACATCACTATAAATCTACAAAACTTCTCTTAACATACACATAATATCTATCTCTTATTTGTGAGAGCCAACTATCACATTACTAATCTATAACAAACCCCCGTTTTCCATTTCTATAAGTCATTTGGCTCGAACAATTAACTCTCATTTTTGATTCCAATAATCTAGTCTTACTTCTCAAAAAAAAAATTCTTTTTAATGAGTCATACTAGCATTTGTTGATGTGGGAGAGGACAGTGGGAACAGAAGAAAAAATCCCAGGTTTTCCTTAGACACACTTATTTGGAATGGACAAAACGGGACATCACAGAGGTCCAGTATGGCTTTTTTTTTTTTTTACCCCCATCTACTGTGCCTATGGAGTTGCTACCCATAGCAGGTGTATTTTAGTGGCGACTACAGAGGTCAACTCGGTCTTGCCTTTTAGTCCCTGTTATATTAAAAGACAATTGAGGAATGATAGAGGTTTGGTATGGCCTTCTTGCCCCCACCTTACCATGGCTACAGGGTTGCTACTACAGGGTTGCTACCCACAGCAGGGCTATAATCTTCTTGGTGGCAAACACAGGGGCCAACCCAGTCTTGCCCTCTATTTCTTGTCTTACTCCGCTTGTTGGTTCCTAAGGAAACCCTCCCAATATCTCTTACGGTTTCCTATGTACTTCCCCTCAACAGATGCTTGTAATTCCCATCTATTAAAACAGGACAATTACATCAATAACCAATACAGTTCAAACTCTCTGCCCAAAACAGTCCTCTAGCTGGCTGGTGGAAACTCGACTCTACTTTTCGGATGTCTTTGAGCTTCTTTGGGTATCTCTCACCCGGTCTGGATGTTATAGTCTATTCTTTGGGTTCTTTCACCAGACCGTTAATTCTGTTGACATGAGTCCACTCTCGCTCTGCGGTTCACACAGCCCATTCAGTGGTTAGCAGTACCTACAAGGGACCTCCCCACTGAGGAGTTAAACTGAAGACAATGCACATAGCACAGCCTCGTATGTTTTATTATTTGAAAGGATGTCTTGGTTTGAAAAGACAGGTGTCTGCTAAGGAAGGCAGGGGAGCCTCTCTTGAAATGGAAAATGCAAACCTCTTCCTTCTGAATTACAGTTTTGAAATAAAGGGGCTGTCAGGCAAAGATATGGGAGTAGGAATAACAGTTCTTTATTAGGAAAAAAATAAAAATAAAAATGCAGTAATACAAAAAAATACTGACAGTCAGAATACGACCTGACACCCTCTTGGTCAGGGTGTTGATAGAAGTTTGATTAAATGGCTGCTGCAGTCCTTCTGGAGTGACAGATGTAGTTCTGTTGAAACAATGAGCCTGCAGGAAAGATATCGTTTTCCTTTGAAGGTCCAGTGGTGGTGTAGATGGGCCTGGTCGTCTTCTGGGAATCCAGTGGAAAAAAGGCTGATCTTCTGGGAATCCAGTGGGAAAAAGCTGCTTGTGGTGTTCCAAATTTCAGATTATATCCAGGTAGGAATGCTTTGCTCCTCCCCTTAGGCAGACCATCTCACAATGGAATGATGCAATTTTATCAGTCATGTAGTGAGACTCAATGGCCCATTAGCTGAAGTTATCTCCTGGGAGGGAGAATTGGTTGTGGAAGAGATAAAGAAAACTGCCCAACCTGGTTTTAACAGGTGGTCCAATTAACAGCAAATAACTGCCCCACCTCTAACAGATGACCATAGAATACACATCCCTGGTCACATCTTGCATTTACAACCTAAGACATTATCCACCCCTTATTCTATTGCCATCTGGATTATACCCAAATCAATAAACTCTACACAATGTAACCTTATACACAGTTCTCACTTAAGACTAGGTTTCCTTGTGGTACACAACGAATTTCTTCAGATTTCTGCATTACCCATGAAGTGTAACCAGATCTTTGAGCAAAAACAATTTCACAGATGAGTTTGCCTTTGTTTTGCGGAGAAAAGAAGAAACCTCACAACTTTATAAAAGTTGTAAAGCCTGGTATGCTTTTATTAGGACGTGCACCGGACGCAAGCCCCCAAAAAGGCAAGCGTGCCTCTGAAGACCTCGGGTCTTCTTTTATCCCCCTTCCAAATGCATATGCATACAGTTTCACAATAAGTTCATACATATTCATTCTGCGTGACATTTAGCACCAGTTCTTCTTCATCAAAGGAATTTCTAAGTCAGGGGAAAATCGACCTCGTGGTCTTTCTGTTTTTCTTTCTCTGTCTCCTTGCTGTCTCCTTGCTGTCTCGGCATGCAAGTTTTTCCTTCAGCTTTGGCCTCACAAACTTTTCACCTTTCTTAGACACTTCACCTAATTCAGAATGGATCTTTACTCTGTCTCACCTTTGCCTGAGGTGGGACTAATCTAAACAGTCTTTACTAAAATACCTTTCATGTGTGCCACAGGGACTTTATCCACTGTGTGCAAGGGTTCAGACTGGGCAGGACCAGCTCGATTGCTGGACCCTTGGGTGTTGACCATCTAGGTGGCTTTTGCTAAGCTCATTTATTAATTTTTGAAGGTTCCCCCACCAAGTGCCTTTAGGGTAGTCTTAAGTAGTTTGTTGCACTGTTCAATTTCCCCAGCAGTTGGTGTATGATAAGGGATATGATGTATCCATTCAATACTATGTTTTCTGGCCCAGGTGTTTATAAGGCCATTCTTGAAATGGGTCCCGTTATCTGACTCGATTCTCTTAGGGGTGCCATGTCTCCACAGGACTTGCTTTTCCAGGCCCAAGATGGTGTTCTGGGCAGTAGTGTGAGGCACGGGGTAGGTCCCCAACCATCCAGTGGTGGCTTCCACTATGGTTAGTACATAGCACTTCCCTTGGTGGGTTTGGGGAAGGGTGATGTCAATCTGCCAAGCCTCCCCATACTTATATTTGGACCATTGCCCACCATATCATAGAAGCTTTACTTGCTTGGCCTGCTTGGTTCTCAGCACACAACTCACAGTTATGGATAACTTGAGAAATACTGTCCATGGTTAAATCTACCCCTCTGTCTCATGCCCACTTATAAGCAGCATCTCCGCCCTGATAACCTGAGGCATCATGGGCCCATTGAGCTAGGAACAAATCCCCATTATGTTGCCAATCTAAATCTATCTGATACCTCTGTCTTTGTAGCCTGATCTACCTGATGATTGTTTCGGTGCTCCTCACTGGCCCGACTCTTGGGGACATGGGCATCTACATGATGGACTTTCACAGATAGCTTTTCTACCCAAGTGACAATGTCTTTTTACGCATTATCAGCCCAGATTGGTTTTCCCCTAGGCTGCCAGTTGGCCTTTTTCCACCTTTCCAGCCAACCCCACAGAGCATTGGCTACCATCCATGAATTGGTATAAAGGTATTGTTTTGGCCACTTCTCTGTTTCAGCAATGTCCAGGGCCAGTTGAAAGGCCTTGAGTTCAGCAAGTTGACTTGATCCACCTTCTTCTTCAGTAGTTTGTGCAACTTGCTGTGTGGGGCTCCATACATCTGCTTTTCACTTTTGTTTCATCCCTATGATGCAACAGGAATAGTGAAAAGAGTGCATTGTGTTTCTTCTGCTGGTCATTGGTTGTACAATGGAGCTTCTTCAGCTTGTGTCACTTGTTCCTGCTCTTTGTCAGTGAGACTACAGTATTCACCTTCTGGATAGTTTGTAATTATTTCTAAAATTGCAGGGCGATTCTGGTTTTCAATACAGACGCGCTGTGTGATGAGGGTAATCTATTTGCTCCATGTGGTGATGGTGGCGTTGGTGGCATGGTGGGTAGAGGGAACTTTTCCTTTAAACATCCACCCCAGCACTGGTAGTCAGAGTGCCAGGAGGAGTTTTGCTTCCATGCCAATTACCTCCGAGGTGGCTTGAACTCCTTCATAGGTGGTTAAGATTTCCTTTTCTGTGGGGGTGTAGTTGGCTTTGGACTCTGTGTAACTTTGAGTCCAAAATCTTAGAGGTTGGCTTCAAGTCTCCCCTGGCACCTTCTTCCAAAGGCTCCAGGATTAGCCATGGTTCCTGGCTGCAGAATAAAGTACATTGTTCACATTTGGTCCTGTCCTGACTAGGGCTACTGGGCTACTGTCCTGTCCAGGGGCTACTACATGAGCAATCTCCTGTTTGATCTGGGTGAAGGTTTGTTGGTGTTCAGGGCCCCAGTGGAAATTGTTTTTCTTGCAGGCAACCAGGTAGAGAGGGCTCACAATCTGGCTGTACTCAGGAATGTGCATTCTCCAAAAACTTATGGTGCTTAGGAAAGCTTGTGTTTTCTTTTTGGCTGGTTGGTGGAGACATCACGGTTATCTTATGGATGACCTCAGTGGGAATCTGACACCATCTGTCTTACTGCTTTACACCCAGGAACTGGATCTCTTGGGCAGGTCCTCTGACATTGCTCTTTTGGATGGCTGTGCTGGTTTGACCGGGAAATGGGAATTCTGGGATGCTGTAGTCAAACTAATGGGTGCTCAGATTTTAATATTGGCACCTGATGTAGCCAGTGAGGTTTGGACACGCCTCTGAGAACACACAGGGGTTAAAAACCAGAGCTGCGCCCCTGGCAAGCTCTCTTGGGACTTCGAGGGAAAGAGGCCGGATCTCCGATCCGTCCCCCGTTCAGCTGCTGCTGCTGGGCGGGGGGAGGGACAGCCATGCGGCAGGCCTGGGCCTGGACAGAGATGGGGTGTGAAGAGGCCCTTGAGGATGGCAGGGTGGAGGAGCACCAAGAGACATCAGGCAGCCACCCCCCCCCCCCTTCCCCTCAGGAGAGAGAGAGGGAGAGCTGGCATCTGAATTTGATAGCGGCCGGCCCAGGAGGAGAAGGGGGGGGGGTGCTGCAAGAAGGTGCCCGGCAGGGCAGTGTGGGAGTTCCGGAGCTCTGGGACAGGCAGAGACTGAAATTTTTAACCCTTTTCCTGCATGATAGAAACCTTGCAAATGCTAATCCTCCTGGAGCTGAATGAGAAGAAAGGTTAGAGATGAGATAAGAGGGAATGGGCCACGAGGGAAGTGCAGAAGACTCTTGAGTGGGGGGAGAGATGATGGAGTGGCCTTTTGGCTGGACTTTTCTTGTGTGGCCATAGACAGAACCATTTTTTTTTCCCCTGTGACACAGAGACTGCATTTAAGGGGAGGCAGTGCCTTAGAATCAGGAGGGTTCAGTGCGGGTACCCCTTGGCCCCAGGGGGTGAAAAAACTGGGGGGGGACAGATGTCCCAAAGGAGAGACTGTGCCTTTTTTGGAGTGAGACAAGGCATCCTTGAAAGACAACCCTAGAAGCAGCTCTGGTCCATGCACAGTGATGAGAGCACTGGGCATGGAAGGAAGGTGTCACGATGGCAAAATAATTTTCTGGACGGTGCTGAGTGACATGGGAGCACACGAGGTTTCAACGTGTTTCCAGGGGAAGCCTATGGTGCAAGAAGGAGTCCTCTCTTCTTGATGAACTGAAGATTGAGTATTCTAAAGCGTGGTGCCGGACTGAGAGTTGGTGATTTGCGGGAATGTAATTGCATTGGGAAATTTGGTGGGGGGGAGGAGGAAAATGCTTTTGTAAGGTTTTCATTTTTTCCTTATGGTTTTTTTCCCTCTTTTTTTGTAGTTTAGTTAATAAAATTTTCTTTATTTCTAAGCAGGAGCCTGCTTTGCTTATTCCTGGTCACATCTCACAGCAGACACCAGGGAGAGGGTATTCTCATGGGGGCACTGGCATTGTGCCAGGGTCAAACCATGACAATGGCGAAGCCAGCTTCCAGCAGAATTTGGATGATCCATTTTCCTTTCTTAAATATTTCCATTCCATGTTCCCCCACACAATGATGTCATTGATATACTGCAGATCTTCTGGAGCTTCGCCTTTTTCCAGTGCAGCCTGGATCAGTCTATGCCAGATCGTGGGGCTGTGTTTCCACCTCTGGGGCATTTGGTTCCAGGTGTACTGAATGTCTGTCCAGGTGAAAGCAAACTGAGGCCTGCATTCTGCAGCCAGAGGAATGGAGAAAAATGCATTGGCAATGTCAGTAGTGGCATTCCACTTTGCTGCCTTGGACTCCAGCTTGTACTGGAGTTCTAGCATATCCGGCACAGCAGCACTCAGTGGTGGAGTCACTTCATTCAAGCCACAATAGTCTACAGTCAATCTCCATTCTCTGTCAGAGTTGCGCACAGGCCAAATAGGGCTGTTGAAGGGCAAGTGGGCCTTACTGACCACCCCTTGGCTCTCCAGCTCACAGATCATTTTATGGATGGGGATAACAGCAACTTAATTCGTCTAATACTGCCAGAAGTGTACCGTTGAGGTGGCAATTGGTACTTGTTGCTCATCCACCCTCAGGAGTCTTACTGCACATGGGTTTTCTGATAGTCCAGGCAAGGTGTTCAATTGTTTAATGGTTTCTGCTTCTACTGCAGCTATTCTAAAAGCCCACCTGAGTCTCTTTGGGTGTTTGTAATAGCTGTTCCAGAGGAATTCTATGTCTAGAATACACGGGGCCTCTGGCACAGTCACAATAGGATGTTTCTGCCACTCCTTCCCAGTCAGGCTCACCTCGGCTTCCAAGAGGGTCAATTGCTGCAATCCCCCTATCACCCCATCTTGGGAGGCTGCAGTTTATTGCAGCCCCAAGACACATGAAAAGTCGGTTTCGGCCCGCACATTCAAAGAATGAGTCGGAGTTCTTCAGTTCTCGGTCTCAGAGTTGTTTATTGTAACTTATCTATAAAAATTTTTCTCCTGCCCTGCGAAGGTCTGTTCAGCAGGACAATTCCGGGCACTCTGACTGCCCTCGGGGCGGTGTTATCTCTGTATACTAAAAACTACGTATAACATGTTTACGATTACTTTCCAATACTTATCACCTATGTTAGACAGTGAGCTTCTATTCTAAACCAATCCAAAAGTGCTAACATCACAGTAGAAGATGGAGGTAGAGAAAAAGAAGAAGA
This sequence comes from Melozone crissalis, assembly GCF_028551555.1. NCBI lineage: Eukaryota > Metazoa > Chordata > Aves > Passeriformes > Passerellidae > Melozone > Melozone crissalis. The sequence goes on along the minus strand of NW_026535813.1, from coordinate 9,894,603 downwards.
AAGGCTGGACATGCCCAAGTACCTCCATCTTGTCCCCAAAACCCCTATTCTAAAAACCCCAAAATCTACTTTTTCACCTAGTGATAATTTTATTATTGCACTACTTAAACTTCTGTGGCTTTCAGGTCTTCATACAAAGCTGGTAATTTGCTCCACGGGTCATAATCAAACCCACAGGTGTTCTGGGCTGTGTGCCAGGGTCTCCGAGCCCCCTGGCAGGGGTCCCGGCAACTCTGGACACCCAGAGGGATGTACTGAGTTCTGACATCTCCCCCTTCTGTTTGCACCAAAAACACCTCTTTGGCAACTTGGTTCATGGCCCGTCGCATGCACAAAAAGATGCATGACAAGATGAGCAGAAGAACCACAAGCCCTGCTAAAATATAAAAACCTATCTTTAAAAGTTCCTTCCACAACGGTGAAAGGTTAAAAAATCCAACCACATCATCCATCCAGGATCCAGTGACCTCTCCAAGCTTTTTAATACTTTCTTGTAATTTTTTGATGTTCTCATGAATCGACTTTGAATTATCTGACATGTTCATGCAGCACATTCCCTCAAATTCCTCACATCCATGTCCATGTGCCAGCAGCAGATAATCAGTTGCTGCTCTATTTTGAAGAGTTGCTCGTCTCACACTGTCAATGTCTATTAACATGTCACTCAGTGCAACAGAAACAGCTCGAGCATGTTTGCTCAGCCAGCAACCTATATGGTCCAATTGAGTCAAGGCCACCCCCGATGCTGCCTGAGGTGAGAAAATTACAATGGCAATTCTCCGAGCCTTGTCCCATGTGTGCAGCTCATCATCACAATTTGGACTATATTGTTCCACTGATCTTTTCTCTTTATGTTTTTGCTCTTTCAAGAATTTCAAATCAGGTGATAACAATGAAATTCTTCCAATGCTGTATGGACCACCTTCGACATTTGCAGGGATGCCATGCCAAATTCTGTCCCCACAAATGAGAAAGATCCCTCCTGGTAACGGTGCTGGAGCCTGGAGTGATGCTTTGGTTGTCGTCTTGGTGTACTTGCACCAAGCAGATGCATTTCTATAAATTCCATGATTTGGAGTGACATCAATTGTCTTATTTTTTGCTTGCATCACATCCGGAAATTCAAATTTTATGCAAAATTCCATTGTTGTTGACCCGAGAATTTCCAGTTCCTGAGGTTCAGAAGAAGCCACAGGAAGGAGTTGTGTCCAAAAATGCCACTCATTCACAGGATCCATAATGACCTGTGAAACTTTTACAGGAGTGTGTTTTGGAATCGGCCATTCATCCACTGGCAAACCAAACATACATGTTGCGAATGGTTTCCCTGGTCTTGAGTGTGTCAAACAAATGCTGTCTAAACCCGCTGCTTGAGCTAAAGCTTCCCAAATGTTTTGTTTTGGTTGGACAATGGGCAAATTCGCCCCATTGCCTAAGGCGATAGGTGGAAGAATGAGGCACATGAGCAATACCAAGCTCATGGCTTCACTCCTCGCGAGAAGTTTTGCCATGTTTTGACACCCAAGCCCTAAAAGAAACCCCAAGTCCTTGGACTTTTTATGTTTTTTCCGAGTAGATGTCCACAGTCTGGTCCTCCTTCTGTCTGCGTGCTTGCCTCTCTGTTTCTGGGATCTATATCTTCTTGCGTCCAAGTCCGATAGGGCTTCACGTGTCGTGCTGACACCCACTTAAGACCTCGTCCTGTGGAAACACAAGCGAAACCCTTGCCCCATGTAATTAATTTGAAAGGGCCTTCAATCTGTCCTGTCTCTGGATTTCTGATCAAAACTAAAGGATTCTCCCTTAGTTTTGCCTGAGTGTTGTTCGAAAAATGTCTGAGAATTGGTGGATTGGGTTCTGAAAAGGAGCTGTTAAGAAAATTCAACACATACAATGCCTTATTCAATCTCATGTGAGGCGTTGCCTCTGGCTCACCCCTTTTTTGTTTATCCAAAAGGGATTTGAGAGTATGATGTGTTCTTTCAATGATTGCTTGACCTGTGGGGGAGTGTGGAATACCAAATGAATGTCTGACATCCCACTTTTTCAGAAACTTGTCAAGCACCTTCCCTGTATATGTTGGGCCACTGTCTGTTTTCATCTCTTGAGGCACACCAAATGATTCAAATGCTTGCAAAAAATGTCGACAGGCATGTTGTGCAGTTTCTCCCGCATGTAATGATGCAAAAATTGCTCCTGAAAATGTGTCAACTGAAACATGGATATTTTTTAGCTTCTTAAAAGATGGATATTTTGTGACATCAGCTTGCCACAGTTGAAGACTTTGCAGTCCTTGCGGATTGACTGCTCCTGTGGATGCAGGTGGCTGCACAAGCTGACAGTCTGGGCAAGCACTAATGATTTCCCTCGCTTGGCTTTTTGAAATGCGAAAGGATTCCATCAGTGCCTGTGCATTCTGATGAAAAAATGCATGGCTCAACCTTGCCTGCTCAAAAATATTTGGTAAAGTTTGTGAAATGGGCATTGTCAACCTGTCTGCCTGGGCATTCCCTTCCGCCAAAAATCCTGGAAGTGATGTGTGTGCTCTTATGTGAGTGATGAAATATTTATGTTCTCTGCTTTCCAATAGTGTTTTCATGCATGACAAGTATGAATATAAAACGCCATTGCTTGTCTCTTTTAAAAGTGAACCTTCCAACTGTTTGACCACATTTGCAACATATGCTGAATCTGTGATCAGATTGAGAGGTTGTTTGAACAATTAAAAGGGCCTTACCATGGCTGCCAATTCCACGATTTGTGATGAACCCTGAAATATTTATATGTCTGAGTTCCATTCTCCTGTTACTGAATTTTGCCAAGTGATTACTGATTTGTGTGTTTTTCCTGAACCATCAGTGAATACTGTGATCCTGTCCAATGGTTCCTCACTTATTCTTGGTTTTTTGCGCGTGGGCGTACACGGCCCTAAGTCCGGCTAGCTGAAGGGGTGAAGCGGCCGACGCCCCTGCGCATCGGAAGCCAGCCCCCCTTGGCGTCCTGGCCTCGGGCTGGGCTGGATTGCGGACTTGGATTCGCGCTGGACGAGACGAGAGAGGAGGCGACCACTTGCTGGGGGTAAAACGTCGGTTTATTGAAGAGCCCACATGCAGCACAGGGCAAACCAACAGGTGGAAAAACCCACAGCAAAATGGCCCCGAACACGGGGGGAGACAGAGTTTTACAGGGAAGGGGTGGAGATGGGAGGGGAAGCCCAGCTAACCAATAAGAGAACATGTGGGGAGGTACATAAGAAAACTGACACAAGAACTTATCCAATAAACATAGAACAAAGGAGGGGCCCCGGGACGCCAGCCAACCACAACCCCCAGAGAGAAGAATGTTCTCGAAAGCAGGGAGGAGTGGGGGGTGATTGGCTGGGCCCAGGGAGGAGGAAAACTTTACTTATATGGTGGGATAAAGGAGGAGCAGTTATGTAACTTGGGAGATTGACAATTAACGGGGGCAGGGGTGACCATAGTAACATAACTGCCAAAGGCTCTGTGGCGGGAAAACTGGAGGGGGAAGAACCATCTTACAAAGAACAGGGGGGGAATAATACATAAAACGGGGGAGCAAACTGAGAAACTTAAAAACACACCACAACAGTTTTTCCCTATAACATATATTTGATTGCAACAGTCTGTGACGTGGGAAATGAATTGTGCAAGTGCCTGGATAGCCTAACAACGCGAATAACAAATCTTTTGATTTTTGCATCGCCCAATCAAAATAATCTTTTTTCAATGGTAGATAAATTAGTGAAAAGTCCCTGCCTGACATTGTCAGCAACCTTGTTCTCGCTTTTATGATAATTTGAGATGCCATCTTCAGATCTGTGAGAATCGTCTTTGGAGACCTGTAAGATAAAAAGATCCACTCTATGATTAAGAGAGTCTCTTTGAGACGAATCCCACTGGAAGATCAGACCATGAAACTGTACTTTTTCCCCCAACATTGCCAATTGAAAGGGCAGTGATTCTATGAATCGATGTGCTTGTTTCTTCTGAATCATCTCTGTAACTTTCTCAAGTTCTTTTCGTGCTTCGTGTGTGAGTGTCCTGGGAGACCTGATGTCTATGTCCTCTCTCAGAAGGTCGAGCAATGATGGAATATCATCATTTTTGATTCCCAAAATTGGTCTCATCCAGTTGATCTTTCCTAGGAGCTGTTGTAAATTATGTAAATTGCTGACTTTGGAACTGACTTCCATCTTCTGTGGTCTTATTGTTCGCTCTGAAATCTTCCACCCTAGGTATTTCCACGGTTCAATCTCTTGGATCTTTGAAACACTGATTTCCAGTCCTGCCTTTTGCACCTCTGCAATCACACGGTCGCGGGTTTCTTGCAGTTCCTGTTGTGTTGGCGCTGCAATGAGCAAATAATCCATGTAATGAATGATTTTTGCCTTTGGATATTTCTTCTGCGCTGGTGACAAAGCTGCTGCCACGTACCATTGGGAAATAGTCGGTGAGTTTTTCAGGCCTTGTAGAAGAACCACCCAATGGTACCTCTGCAGAGGCTTCTCCCTGTTGATACTTGGAATGGAGAAGGCAAGTCGAGGAACATCATCTGGATGAAGCAGAATGCTAAAGAAACAGTCCTTGAGGTCAATGACCACAAGCGGCCAATCTCTGGGAATCATTGAGAGTGAGGCAAGTCCCAGTTGAAGTGCTCCCATGTCTTCGAGGACTTAGTTGATCTTCCTGAGGTCATGCAACAGTTTCCATGAGCCTGAAACTTTCTTTCGAATGATGAACACTGAAGAATTCCATGGGCTGTTTGTTGGTTTGATGTGTCCCTTTTGCAGTTTTTCTTGAACCAGGTTCTTCAGTGCACTCAACTTCTTTCGCTCAAGGGGCCACTGATCCACCCAGACAGGACTGTCTGTCTTCCAGGTTAACTTCAGTGTGGCGAGTGTCGCGGTGACCCCCACTAAAAATCCGCCTCCAATTTCGTGCTCCATTGTGCTAAAAGGTCTCTTCCCCATACTGTGATGGGCTTTTGCACAACAAAGGGACGAATGATTACTGTTTTGTCTCCTGGTCCTGTAACAACAATTGCGTTCTCACTCTGCAGACACAGGGAACTTCCCCCTATGCCTGTGAGAGAACCCAAGGGAGCAACCAAATTCCATTCTCGGGGCCAAAAGACGTATGATATAACTGTGATGTCGGCCCCTGTGTCAAACATCCCTCCGATGGCAATTGTCCTTTCTCCACAAGTCAACTGACAAGTGACAGTGGGTCGATCTCGGCCTATATGTTTTATCCAGGAAGCGTGTACTTCCACGTGTTCCCCAGAGGGAAATCCTTCTTGTTCAAACACTGGCATGACTTGTTCCATTGCATGGGGTGGCAAAGCAATAGCTTTGGCTACCGGGGTGTTTTCTGGAACAATCAGTGGTGGTTGAAGAGCCTTGGCTAAAACTGTCAACTCCTCGTTCCGATTTGCTGAAATAATTGAAGGATAAATGACGAGTCCGAGGGTACTACTCCTGTCTTTTCCAATTATCAAAAAGTCTTGTCTTTTGTGCGAAGTTCCGGTGACACCCATGGGTATCACTGCATGGCTTCCATCCATGAAGCACGTCAATTTAGAAGCTGCCAAGATGCACTGTGCCCCTGGTGGAAGGAGCTCTGGGTCACTGGGGATTCTGCTGATGGTTTTGCTGAGGGAGTTTGTTCGACGTTCTCCGATGACTGTCCTGTTTGTTCTTGTGTCAGCACCATCACTTGTGTCGACATGCATTGGCAGTGCTGAGCATTCTTTTTTGAGTTTCCTGGATACGGTAGAAGTTTCCCATCTATATCCGTTATATCCATCTGAGAATAACATTCGTTCGCAAGATGTTTTCCTCTCCTGCACCTTGGACAAAGGTCCGATGGCTTTTCCGTCTTTGGCACGTGTGCTTGTGGGCAATTCTTCTTGAAGTGTCCAGATGCCCCACATTTGTAGCATTGTCCTCCAGATGAACGGTTTTTCTTTTCAAAGTTCGCTAAAACTCTGTCAGTCCTGTCGATCTTTTAATTCTGCGTTTGAAGTATTTTCGCCATTTCTTCTCCCAATCGTCGTTACAGTTGTTCTTCTAATTGTCCTTGCAATTCTTGTCTCACGATGGATGCAACATGCTGAGGTGTTCCCACTTTGCTGCATGCCTCTACCATTTCTGCCAAAGATGGTTGACCGGGCATTGCACTGATGACCTGTTGGCAATCTGGATTGGCATTGGCATAGGCAAGACTTTTGATGAGGTGTGGCTTTGCCCCTTCATCAGGCACTTGTCAATCCACTGCTTGTGTGAGTTGATCTGTGAACGAAGAAAAGGGTTCAGTGGGACCTTGCCTAACATTTGTATAGAGGGTATCTTCCACTCCCGCTGGTGCGATCTGCAGAATTGCTCTCTGTGCTGCTTCTTTGATGTCATTCAGCACCTCTCGTGGAAGCCTCACTGCTTGATGCGTTGGATTGTCGCCTGGAGGATCACTTGCTAACTGTGCCACAGTGAGGTTTGCATTTGGTCCGCCTTGGTATCTGAGCCTCAGTTCAGTGAGAGCTCTTCTCCATCTGGCGTCCCACATGTGATTCTGCGTGTCTGTAAGAATCGTTGACACAAGACATCTGATATCATAAGGTGTTAAGTCATACATGTTGAAAGTGCCCCACAGAAGCTGCTTAAAATATTGAGAACCCAGTCCATTGTCTCTGATAGCCTTAGCTAATTCTTTGACTACTTCGTGGTCTAGTCTATCCCATCTTGGATTCTGACCCTGTGCATAGTATGTCACTGGCATTGTGATGTCTCCCGCACTTTGCAATAGATCCTTTTCTTTCTTTAGTTCTTGTCTAATATTTGCCCAATCTATTGTTGGAATTGTTTTCTCTTTGGGTACCTGCATTTCCAGGGATACTTGCATGTACAGTGGAGTCATCTGTGGAGGCTGTGACCATGCTGCAGCCTCTTCCATCTTAGAAGTCATCGGTGTCACTGGAATCTGCATTCCTTGTCTGGTTGAAGCCTTGGCCCTTGATCCTAAATTTGGAACAGGGATTTGAAATACTCGTACTGTTGTTCCCATAGCTTTGCTTAAATACTGTAAAATATATTTGGCTGCACTCCTTGGTACAGTAACTCTTGGTCCCCGGCCAGATGAGCCAGCAGCTGCTGCTGAAAGCATCCAGACTGGAACACCCTCTGAGGCAGTAATGTGTACTGTATCATCCTGTTGCTGCACCTCATCAGAAGTGTCCTGAGCCTCATGAGATTCAGGAGCTGATGGAAGCTCCATTTGCTGTGCTGGAGCTGTTTTCTTCGATCTATATTTCTTTTTATATGAAGTTGGGAAAAAACGTTGCAATGTTACAGTCCCGCCACTAGATGGCGTTGCGGTTTGACCGACCAGATCTGGCATGGTCTCCTGCAATGTGGTGGTCCCACCACAAGGTGGCGCTGTCGCCCACCTGGTTGGATCTGGCACGGCGCTTGACTGCAACACTTCTGATTTTGATTGAGGCTGAGGCTGTACAGTTTGTATCTGGGCTGACTGTTGAGATTGGATACGTGTCTGTCGCCTTGGGACCGGAGACGGGGTGGTACCCCGGGACACGACCGAGCCCCGATCACGCCCCTTCTCTGCCTGTGTTGTCACGGGGGAGCGGGCAGACCGCCCCCGACCGCTTTCAGCCCATGCCCTTCTCTGCGCATGCGCGGTCTCGGGGACGCCCCCTTCCTCCCCGAGACTGACATTCCCCCCGTCCCAGTCCAGTTCCGTCTCCGATGTTTCCTCCCTAGCTTGATCCCTTTCGTAATCCTCCTCCTCTGACACTGTATCCGCCCCCACAACCAACGGGCGCAATTCCCGTGACGCTTCAGCAATCCGAGCAGATCTCCTCTTTCCGACTTCCGAGTGTGGCATCATCACTGCGCGCCTGCCGCATTTCCCTGCGGTGGTCACCTGGGACTCTGCAGCTGTCCCGTCTAACTTGTTCCCTCCCAATGCAGCCGCTGTGGTCTGAGAGCTTTCCCCGAGTGGCTGCTTCTCGCACACCACAACTGCCTCACGAGTTCTCCCTCTTGCTCGCGTCTTTTGCACTGCACCACCCGAAACTTCCGCCGCCCTCGGCACTGCGCCCGCGCAAACCGCATTAGCTCCCGAACCTCCCACCGCCTCCGTGGCCCCCCTGGCTGGCCCCGCCACCGCCCCAGGCTGCTGCCAGCTGCATGGTGCTGCCGCAGCGGGACCCCGCCTCTCGCAAGAGGGCACTTCCCCCTCCCCCTCGGGTCCCGACTCGGCCCCCCTTCCTGCCGATTCCGCTGCTGTCCCTGCCCTGCCCTGCGACCGCTTTTTGGCTTCTGCAAATTGGGAGGACATGTCTCAAGAAAGGCAAAGTCCAAGTCTTCCAACTCGTTTGGGGAAATTTCCACCCTAAGCTCTCCCGGGAGTGACAGGGATGTGTCGGAATCAGAGTCAGATGGCCCTGAAATTTCTGGGGTTCTCGGATACCCTGGGAGTCCCGCGGACCTTTGAGGTGATGAGGAAATTGGAGGAGCCATCAGGGATTTGGTCTGCTAGACATGGTGGAAGCTTCCAGCAGCTTCCCACAGGAGTCACCTCTGTGGCCCCCTGCTACCAAAAACCAGGCTGTGCAAAACCAATACACCTCCCCATCATCCCTCACAACACTAAGCCTTGGGCCCACAGAATCAATCTCTCCAAACCATCCCAGGAAACAGACGCCTGTTTCCACTCCAGGACCCCCCTCCAGAGATCCAAAATGAGGGAATCATCCTGGAAAAACACAGAGGTTTTCATTGCCCGAGAACAGCAGGCAAAGCACCAAAAAAGGAGGGGGAGAAAACCTCACGGCAATCCGCTGTCCGTGTCTCAGCCTAGGCTGCAATACACTTCGGCGGTCACCAGATGTCGCTGAAGGACACGAAAGAACACAAGCACACCACCCCTCTCAAGGTGAAGGAAAAAAAGGAAGTTTTATTCTCTGACTCCAATATTTATAGTTTTACAAAAGTGACAGCGGATTGGAAGGTGACAGTGACACCTCTGCAATGACACTGGTCAAACCAACAGTCCATCAACTCTCTCCTCCTCCATAAAGGAATGCAAAACAATGAGTTATTTACAGAAAGTGTGTGAGAAAGTTCACTACAAGAATGTCAACATCAGAAGGCTTAGAAAATCTTAAAAAAACAGGGTGACAAAAGGGTTAAAATGTGGAACATCCATTGTGTGGATGAGCACATGGTGGGAAACATGCTTTGCTCCTGGTGCCATAATATTTTCTCTTTTCAGTCTTCTGTTGTATTTTTTATAAGGTTTTAATAAACCTTTTAAATTTTTTGGAAGTGATTATCATATCTTGTTGTGGTGTGTTTTTAAGTTTCTCAGTTTGCTCCCCCATTTTATGTATGTTCCCCCTTTGTTCTCTATAAATGGTTTCTCCCTTCCCAGTTTTCCCGCCACTATTGCCCTGAGAGTTGAGTTACTATGGTTACCCCTGCCCCCTTTAGTTGTCAATCTCCCAAGTTACATAACTGCTCCTCCCTTATCCCACCATATAAGTAAAGTTTTCCTCCTCCCTGGGCCCAGCCAATCACCCCCCACTCCTCCCTGCTTTCGAGAACATTCTTCTCTCTGGGGGTTGTGGTTGGCTGGCGCCCCGGGGCCCCTCCTTTGTTCTATGTTTATTGGATAAGTTCTTGTGTCAGTTTTCTTATGTACCTCCCCACATGTTCCCCGATTGGTTAGCTGGGTTTCCCCTCCCTTCTCCACCCCTTCCCTGTAAAACTCTGTCTCCCCCCCGTGTTCGGGGCCATTTGCTGTGGGTTTTTCCACTTGTTGGTTGCCCTTTGCTGCCTGTGGGCCCTTCAATAAACCGACGTTTTACCCCCAGCAAGTGGTTGCCTCCTCTCTCGTCTCGTCCAGCGCGAACCCAAGTCCGCAATCCAGCCCAGCCCGAGGCCAGGACGCCAAGGGGGGCTGGCTTCTGATGCGTAGGGGCGTCGGCCACTTCACCCCTTCAGCTAGCCGGACCTAGGGCCGCGTACACCCTCGCGCAATATCTCACAAATGAGGGCACTCTGCCATGGGCAGGGATGCCTTCCTCTATCCCAGGGTGCTCCAGGCCCTGTCCAACCTGACCTTTAACAATTGCAAGGATGAGGCAGCCACAACCTCCCTGGGCAACATCTACTAATTGTTTTTCTAGAAGTCTCTTTGTTTGCTGAGGCAGGGGGGACCCTCCCCTGAGGGCTGCCGCAATGATCTGCCTCAGTGCAGCACACAATCTCCTGAGCTCTGAATAGACCCCATCTGTACTGGGAGCACTGGTCCTGTTGTGGGCTGACAGCCAAGAGCCACACAGGAGCACACAGGCTTAGCTACCAGAATATTTGAACACTACAATATTTAGCTGTTACTTCCGCTTTAGTAACTGAGATTAACAAGTAACAGCTAGTCTCTCCTGGACAATCAGGGAGCTGGCTAGAACACCCAAGCTCTGCCCTGCTGCTCCACCTTGTCTTCCTCATTTTTCAGAATAACCAGAGAGCACAGACATGCCTGAGTGTCTCTAAGCAATGCCCTCTCCCTGCTGTAGGGAGGGTAGAGGAGCAGAACTGAGTAAGCTCTTCCTTTCTTCACTTGTCTTCATTCCTTCTCCTTCTATCCAGTTAAGAGGGTGGGCCTTACTGAGGGGACCTGTAGTTTGCTATTGGAGGGGTCTCCAGGGGGAAAGGGAAGATCCTCTCCTGTGGAAACCTCTGAATCCTTCCCCCTCAGGGAAATCCCCAGGGCCTTGCCTTGGAAGAATATACCATAGAGTTTTCCCCACCTAGGCTAAAAAGAGGACCTAGCCCATGGTGCTCTGCAGCACTACTGTCAATCTACATTAGATTACTTCCCCCATTGGCCAGTTGACACTATCCACCCCAATTATTCATCCCTCATCCCCCCTACAGGTTGTTGTCCTTTTCCCTGCCCTTTGCACTGCCCTGTGCCCTCAGGTCATTGGTCCTTGACCCCATATTTAAGTCTGTGCAGATCACATGGTTTCGTCTTTGTCCCTGATCCCTTTGGCGTGCTTTGGAATAAACCTTCACTGGAATCCATCATACAAAAACCCTTCTTGTCTTTCCTCTGCTGAGCTATCTGTGGGGTGTGTGTGTGTGCATGGACTTGAAATGACTGTTCTGGTGGCCTTGCTCTGAGTGGCTTCTGAAGGAGACACTTCAAACAAGGTTGCAGCATTTCTACCACCCTGCCATGCTGCAACACTCTCCCCTCTTCTCTTGCCCTCCTCTGGGCTGCTAAACCTCTGGGCTTTTCTTTGTCAAGCTTTTCATCTTGTAGTTGCCGAGGAGAAGAGGGTTAAGTGTCAGGAGGTTTGGACACAGTTGCCTTTCTCTCCTTCAGTCTGAGATGACGGGCCTGTCTGCTCCCACCCCAAGGGCACAAAAAGTGCTCTTTGAACTAAACCACAATGTCACACCCATGCTCCCCTCTTGTGTCCCCATCCTTGCCATGACATGGGAGACCCACAGGGGTGTCAGAGCCAAGAGAGCTCTGACAGGGTGCTGAACACGTGTGTACCAGTGTGTACAACTCTGTGTGCACATGTGTTTTTCTAGTGTGCCAGATATAGGTGTGCATGTCCTGCTTTGCACAGTGTGAATGTATACTAGTGTGCACAGCACTATTCACATAGATGCACTGAAGTATGCCCACAATGTGTGCACTGCTGTTTGCATGTGTGTTAAATCACATACTCTCAGGTGTGAGTGGGTCTGTGCACAGCTCTGTGCTTGAGTAAGCACAGGTTCTGCTAGTGTGAACATAGCTCTGTGTGAGACATACGTGTATTAATATGTATAACACTGCCCACATTGGTGTGCTCAAAACACTATGTGCAAACAAGTCATACTTGTAGACACGTGTGCATCAGTAGAGACTACATAAGTGAGTGTCTGTGTAACACATGTATGCTGGTGTAACCAATTAAGAGTACACAAGTGTGTGCTGCTAGCAGGTACTGCAGTGCACAAGAACTCTGTGCAAGTGAGCAAGTACCTGTGTGTATGTATACTAGCTCTGCACATGTTCCTGTGTACATACACGAGTTAGGCAGGCCCAGAGACATAGCTCTAGATACACAGTTCCGTACACCCGACTGCTGTCCCACCTGGAAAAGCAGATGGGTGTGTAAATATGTGTTTGTGTATATGTCACTACCTAGCTCTGCTAACTGAGGTAGCCCCTGGCTCTCTGTGTACACTCTATTCTTGTAAAGAGAAAAAATATGCCTGTTCATAGAAGTTTGCCAAAAAGTTTATATAAGGTTATGTACAGTGTTTTCCATCAAATTTAATAATGCTTAAGTTTCCGTTAAATCCCTATAAACAGAGGTATCTATAATTGCTGTAATTCACTACTGTTCTAACAAACGTTCCCTAGGAACTGCTTCCATCAAAACAAGATACTAGGCCAAGTACGAAACCTCTCTGTGATTGTAATACTTCTTAGACCGCACAGTTCCCTTGTGTCAGCAGTAGTAAGTTCAAATAATGAAACATATGAAGCAGTGCTATGTGCATTGTCTTTAGTTTAACCCCTCAGTGGGGAAGTCCCTTTCAGGCACTGCTAACCCGTGAGTTGTCTGTGTGAACTGCAGAGTGAAAGTGGACTCATGTAAATAGAATTCAAAACCCTGTTCAAGAACCCAAAGAATGGACTAGAGATAACCGAAGAAGCTTGAAGATGTCCAAAAGTAGAATCTAGCTTTCATCAGCCAGCTTAAAGATTGTTTTAACTAACACTTTGGGTGAGGAGTTTGAACTGTATAGTTTATTGATGTAATTATCCTATTTTAATAGATAAGAATTACAAGCATCTGTTGAGGGAAGGTACACATGGAACCATAAGGAGTATTGAGACAGTTTCCTTAAGAACCAACAAGTAAGGTAAAACAAAAAAAATATAGAGGGCAAGACTGGGTTGGCCCCTATGTTTGCCACCAAGATTATAGCCCTGCTGTGGGTAGCAACCCCGAAGACATGGTGAGGTGGGAAGAAGAAAGACATACCAGACCTCTATCATTCCTCAGTTGTCTCTTAAGCCAACAGACACTAAAGGGTAAGACTAAATAGGCTTCTGTAATCCCATATTGTTCAATTTTTCCTGTTCCCACTGTCCTCACTCACAGATGTTATTATTTATTTTTTTGAGAAGTAAGGGTAAAGTATCTGAATAAAAAATAAGAGTTAATTATTCGTGCCATATGACTTATAGAAAAGGAAAAGGGGAGTTTTCTATAGATAAGTAATGTAATAGTTGGCTCTCACAATTGGGAGATGGCTATTATGTAGATGCATAATAATGTTATTGTAATATGTCATTCCATAGTCCTCTTTCCCTCTCTGCCTTGTAATAGCCTTAGTAGTCAAGACATTTAGAGGAGGCTGGCTTGTTACCAGGAGGCACAGCATAACAACACCTGACCTCCAATCAAGATGTAAAAAGTAATCTCCGCCAACGGACGGCAGAGAAAGAGTTGACTGACAAAACTTTTGGAGGGGCTAAGGATATAAAAGGCAGAGCATCCATTTTGTAGAGGAGACACAGGACTGGTAGTCACGGGGCGGGAGGAGGAGGGGGCTCCCAGTGCTGTAATTTTTCCTTATTCAGTCCTTTGTTGTCGTTTTTTGCTAAAGTTTAATAAAATTTTAAAAAGTGAGCAGTTGTTTCTCACAAAAGGAATGCAAGGATATCCTGATAAGGAGAGCTTCTTACCCTAAACAAGGTGGAAGGAATGCAAGGCCTGCAGAGCTGTTGAAGATAAGAGAAGCTCCTTGGACCCTAAACTGGCTTCAACCAGCCTTGTGGTTTGAACTGCAACCAAGAGACTAGAGGGCATGCGCAGCCAAAGAAAGGTGAAGAGTTCACATTGATGAACACTCATTTGCCCTTCCTCTTGTGACCACAGAAAGACCACCAGAGAGCACTGCGCAAGTACAGAATGACTGCTAAGCTAATTATAAGGCAAAGCGGGGCTCAGTGGAGCAGGGAAATGAATATGCTCAGATCTATTCCAAAACTTGATGCATATGAAACATTTTAGAGAATAAAAAGTATTGTAGCAGCAAGCTCCTGAATGGGTAATAATTGGCATTGACTCCTTTTGTAGTGTGTTTTGTTAGTTTATTTAATTACTCCCCCATTTTCTGTATCACTCCCCCATTTTCTGTAATGGTTCTGCCCTCACCAGTTCTTCCTGCCATTGTATTGTCTATCATTTGGTTACCTTGGTTACTCCCACCACAGTTTATGTCAATCCTCTCTGTTATATGATTTCCCCTCCCCTGTGTTTCCTTATATGGGAATTTGTTCTCCTCCCTGGGCCCAGTCAATCACTCCCCACCCCTCCCAAGTCTCCAGAATCTTCTTCTACCTGGGAGTTATGATTGGCTGTGGCTCCGGGGCCCCTCCCTTATAATGTAACTACTGGTTTCTCCCCAGTGCCTATTATGTTAAGTCCACTCCCCTACCTTCCCCTATTGGTCCTTTGTAAACCCCTCCCTGAGATCCCTCCTCCCCTTTATAACCCTGTTGCACCCTTTGTTCGAGGTCACTCACTGGCTGACCCCTGTTAGATACCAGCCAGGTTGTCACTCCCTGGTTGGCACGTTGGGTTCTACAATAAATCTGACAAGTCCCCAGTGAGTGTCCGGACTCTTTACTCTCGTCGGCCAGCAGTGATTCCGTCTGCTGTGAGCACAGCCCGAAGCCTTCTGACGCCGAGGGGTGCTCACACATTTGCAGTTGGGTGTTGGCCGCCCTTCTGCCAGCCGGACACCTGACTTTAAGGCCACACCTCGCTCCATGATTCCAGAAGGCTGATCAATCTCTTTATTATACCATACCATACCATACCATACCATACCATACCATACCATGCCATTAAGAAAACCCATTGCCATTGCAGACAGTCCGATACAGCTTTGACCAGATTGGTCAATTGAAATCCAAACTCCATCACCAGTGGCCAATTAAGAAATTACCCTTTAGTAAAGAAATCTACATAACATATTCCACATGTTCACAACAACAGGTGCAGCAAGTGAAAATAAGAATTGTTTCTCATTCTTTTCTCTGAGCTTTCTAACAGCCTTTTTCAGCACAATGCCTGGGAAAGTTGTGCCTGCTGATCTCTGTGGAGAAAGCTGCGGCCACAATTCACCCTTTTGTGTTTAAAGAAAAAAGGGGGTGTTTGTAGTCCTCTGTAGGGCCCTTTATAGAAAGTGGAACAAACACAGCTCAAGAGGTTCCCTTAGCAATTTACTGGTTGTCAATCAAAACCTCAATCAGATGCTGACTTCGAATGATCAGGGAGATTCTTTACCTGTAGAATATCTATTTCGATCATATCATTAAAACAAGGTTTACAATATAAGAAAACCAAACAACAATGCAAAGAATGATCATTGTTTCAAAGTCCAAACAGCTGAGTTTCAGGAGAAGGTCCATTAGTTGGAGATGTTGATCTTTGACATCCCTGAATGTCCTTCTTGGTCCTGAAACAGAGAACAGCTGAAGACGGTTACTAACAACTATTAGAAATCAATCAGATAATGCACATAATCAAGAACACATGTGACATTACACAACTATCAGTCACTATAGCACTGACTGCCATTCCAGAGTCTGCAACAGCTGATAAACCTCAACTCAGCAGAGTTGGAAATCATGTCTGAATCATGATGTTCCAAACTCCCTTTGAAAGTAGGCTTAGCTGTCATATATATATGTGGTCAAATTGCCAAGCCAAAATTACTTGAATCCTTTGGATGCAGAAAACATCTGGGTTGATTGTCAATCATCCCCATCCAGGTAGAGTTAGGAGCTGGCCACAGCCCAAGCTCTAATTGGATGGTTTGCAGGATTACCTTTTCTGTGTAACACTGCTATCAAATTCAGAGGTACTGAGAAAATCTCTGGAATGCCGTGACCACAGCCTTTAATTCAACCACTTGGTCTGAGGCTGACTCGTGGCCTTCCAGCACACTGAGCTGTCAGTGAAGACGGTAGTTCTTTCCACCTTCTTTTGTTCTTCTTCTTCAGAAGGCCAGAAGCGGAGGCGGGCCATAGGACCCGGCCGGGGTGGGCGGTCCAAGGAACCCAGACCTGGCCGTTGGGACGGCCACACCGCTGCTGCTGAGGCCAGATTAATTTGGCTCGTACCCTTACCCCAGCTTTTCACTGGTATCATTTGGGGTCCCTGGATCTGGGATGCCTGGGTGTCACAGTTTGACACTGGCACAATGCCAGTGCCCCCATGAGAATACCCTCTCCCTGGTGTCTGCTGTGAGATGTGACCAGGAATAAGCAAAGCAGACTCCAGCTTAGAAATAAAGAAAACTTTATTAACTAAACTACAAGAAAAAGAAAAAAACAAAAAAGAAAACCTTACAAAAGCATTTTCCTCCTCCTCCCCCCCCACCAAATTTCCCAATGCAATACATTCCCCCAAATCACCAACTCTCAGTCCAGCACCACCCTTTAGAATACTCAGTCTTCAGTTCATGAAGAGGAGAGGAGTCCTTCTTGCACCATAGACTTCCCCTGGAAACACCTTTGTAACCTCGTGTGTTTCCATGTCACTCAGCACCGCCCGGAAATCCTTTGCCATCGTGACACCTTCCTTCCATGCCCAGTGCTCTCACCACTGTGCACGGACCAGAGCTGTTTCTAGGGTTGTCTTTCAAGGATGCCTTATCTCATTCCAATAAAAGGCACAGTCTCTCCTTCGGGACGTCTGTCCCCCCCAAATTTTTTGCACCCCCTGGGACTGAGGGGTACCCACACTGAACCCTCCTGGTTCTGAGGCACTGCCTCCCCCTAAATGCAGTCTCTGTGTCACAGGAAAAAAAATGGTTCAGTCTATGGCCACACAAGAAAAGTCCAGCCAAAAGGCCACTCCATCATCTCTCCCCCTACTCAAGAGTCTTCTGCACTTCCCTTATGGCCCATCCCTTCTTATCTCATCTCTTATCTCTCTTCTCATTCAGCTCCAGGAGGATCAGCATTTGAAAGGTTTCTATCATGCAAGAAAAGGGTTAAATATCTCAGTCTCTGCCTCTCCGGAGCTCTGGAACTCCCACGCTGCCCTGCCGGGCACCTTCTCGCCGCACCCCCCCCTTCTCCTCCTGGGCCGGCCGCTATCAAATTCAGACGCCGGCTCTCCCTCTCTCTCTCCCCTGGGGGAATGGGGGGCTGGCTGCCAGATGTGTCTTGGTGCTCCTCCACCCTGCCATCCTCAAGGGCCTCTTCACCTCCCATCTCTGTCCAGGCCCAGGCCTACCGCATGGCTGCCCCTCCCCCGCCCAGGAGCAGCAGCTGGACGGGGGAGGGAGATCCGACCTCTTTCCCGCTGAAGTCCCAAGAGAGCTTCCCGGGGGAGCAGGTCTGCTTTTAACTCCTGTTTGTTCTCAGAGGCGTGTCTGAAATTCAGTGGCTAACCAGGTGCCAATTTTAAAATCTGAACGCCTATTGGTGGCCACATCATATCCAAAAAAAAAACCTACTTCCTGTCAATGTCTCAAACCACGACACTGGGACAGCCCGTGCCCATCCCCAGATGGGCGATTCACTTCCGCCTTCTCCTTCACTGCCCGCCCCCACCACGCTGCCAATGTCTCGGCATTACTCTGGCATTCCGTCCTTTCCCCGCCCCTCCCAGGCATAGACCAAGCCATAGCCTCTTGGGACCCCGCTTCTACCGCCCTGCGAACGAGAGCGGGATGCACAGAGTGCCCCAAGGCACGTCAGGGAAGGCTTTTCCCCCAGAGGAATGTTGATCTTCAGATTTCACAGCACAGTCGGGCCAGCGCCCTGCTGCGAGGGCATGCCCCTGCTGACGGACAGGCTATTGATGCTCAGTGCTGTCCGTGTTCCCGGGAAACCCAAGGGAAACAGCAGGGGGCGGGGCAGGGGGGGTGGTCAGGCAGGCTGAAGATCTTCAGTGCCATAGCTCGCATCCCGGATGGGAGCTGGGCCGGCTGGAGGTGGCGGAGCCGGCGGGGAGACATCCCTGGCCGGTGCTGCCGGCGCCGCTACTGATGAATCAGCTTCAGGCTGCGGCGCAGGAGGGCTGGATGTGCTCTCCAGCGTGGGGCTGCCGGCTGCTGTCGCGGAACCGGCTGCTTCCCTTGTCGGCAGCAGGGACGACTCCTCCCCCTCCTGCGGCGCGGGGGGGGGGGGCGGGGGGGAACCCAGAAGCAGGGCTGATCCAAAGCTGCACGGGGGGGAGGAGGAGGAGGCGATGGTCCCCCTTGCACTGGCGAAGGCAAAGAGGCAGAAGTGATCACGGCTCCGGTTGGAGAATTGCTGACCAAGAAAGTGGAGCCGCTGAAGGCTTCAGTCCTTCCTGCCCATGCCCCGGGAAGACAGGAGAGAGCTGCTCTGAGTGCTCTGTGGGCAATGCCAGAAAGGAGCCAGCGTCAGCTGTCTGTGAAAGGATCGGTCCCCAGCTGGCCGTGGCGGAGAGGCTGATGGCAACCCACTCGGGGCCAGGCTCTCCTCCATGTCCAAGTCGGACATGCCCACCAAGGTGGAATCACTTTCCAAAGGGGTCCGGCCCCATACTACTCTGGAGAGCACTGACCAGATCGGTAGTAGTCGAGGTGAAATTGGGCAGGAGATTTTTTTCTCCTTTTAATGCCTTTATTTAAAAGTGATCAGCTCAAGACTGGGCAGCTCGACGGGTCTGTAGTCTCCGTCGTCTCTCCCAGGGTGACTTGCAGGAGGAGGATATGCGCAGCTTTGTCCACTAGGGGCAGAGCTGGGGTCCAGTCCTTGTGGGAGCTGGTTTCGGCGTGGTGACCCAGATGTTGAATTCTCAGCTTCCGTCCTCTCCGGGTCCCGGTCTGAGAGGACTCTCCCACTCAGGGTGAGGGGCAACGAAGGTTTTCAGCATCTCTGCAGGCTCAGCACTCCACTCCTCACGTCTAGACATCATTCTAATTTCCTAACTCTATATTGGCTCGTTGTTTTGGGGGTCTTTTCAGTAAGTTTGGAGTAGTAGCCTCTCATGGCATGGTGGTCCTGAAGTTATTTTGCATGTCTCCCTCCCACGTTTAGTCTTTTCTCCTCACTGTCTGGGGAGGTCCACGCCCTTCACTGTCTCGGGAGAAGAGCCATCAACCCAGCCCCGGCCAGGGCCCTCACCGATACAAAAAAGATCCATTTAACGACAACGACTTGTAATTATCATAACAAACAGGTAACACTTCAGCACCAACAGTGGTCTGCCTAGTTTTTGTAATTTTTTTCTTAAAAAAAAAAAAGGCAGGTTTTTGTTCATAACAGAGGTATTCTCGTACCTCGCCTGAGTTTCCCCAAAAGATAGAGACCCAGTGAGTCCCAGGCCCGCGGATCCAGGGTGGATTCCACATTCAAGGGGAAATCATGAACTTTTTCCCAACTGAAAAACCTGTAGAGAGCCTCTTCTGACACAGGGAGTCTGTGATGATGAATCAGAAATTTCCACATCTCAAGGGTGTCCTCTTCTAACATCTAAAATTGGACACCCAATTCTGCAGGCATCACTTCCCAAGTGCAAACCCACCCCAGGTCACAGGCAGTGCTATTGTTGGGAGATATGTTCCCTGCCCCAGCCTCTAGGCTACGGGGCCAAAACGCAGTCCCAAGAGAGAAATCTTCTCCAGGAAGACGCAGGGAAAAGTCAGTGTTACCTTTCCGAGGAAGCAAAAGGTGTCCAGTTATGAGTGGGCTGCGCAGGGTTCCACAGGTCCCAGCAAGAGTCTGATGGCGTCTCCCATCCCGCGACTCCACAAAGAGTTGCCGGACGCGATTTCTGTGAGGGTTCAGCAGACCCTCCTGTGTTCAGCCTTGGCTGCAAACTCGGCCAGATCCATTGGGGTCCTGTTTCTTCAGCCTAGGCTGCATTCAGCGTCCGGGTTCACCACTTATTGTACCAGTGAGCCCCCAAACAGGGAATAATTAGCATTGACTCCATGATTCCAGAAGGCTGATCAATTGCTTTTTGTACTATACTGTATTATACTAATAAGAAAAAACCCATCACCCTTGCAGACAGTCTGATACAGCTTTGGCCCGATTGGTCAATCAAATCCAAACACCATCACCAGTGGCCAATTAAGAAATCACCCTTTGGTAAACAAATCTCCATAACACATTCCACATGTGCATAACAACAGGTGCAGCAAGTGAAGATAAGAATTGTTTCTCATTCTTTTCTCTGAGCTTTCTCACAGCTTCCCAGGAAAATCCTGGGAGAGCTATGTCTCTCTCTGTTCAGATGATATGTGATTATCACAGTTTATGTCCAAAACGGTGACAGAGGAGTCCTTTTACTTTATTCGAATAAAGGGAGAGGCCATGGGGCATTCCCCTGGGGTGTCTCAAATTTTTGGAGGACGCAGCCTCCTTTTTATCCTAATTTCCCTGACGCATTTCCCTTCTCTCTTTCCCCATTGGTTGAGGTACTTGAGAGGTACAGACTTCCAGATATGCCTGATACCGAAGATTTCCCTCTAATGTATAACTCTCCCTTTTAATTTTTAGTTCTTATGGAATTCAGGGGTTTTCCCCATTGTTTCTTTAATCTTTCAATGTCCAATTTCATCTATCAGCAAACCTACAGTTTATTTGTAAAAGCAAATATCGTTTTCCATTCATCCATCAGTGGAATCCTTCCCATTGTTTTTTTTCTCTCTCAGTGCTAGTTTTATCTACCAGCAGACCCACAGCTTGTTTGTAAAGACAAATCCGTCATTCCTCTCACTGGTGACATAGCTGCTATTTTGTAAACCTCATGCATTGAAATCTGACAACATCCATCTTGCCATTTTACTCCTAAAAAATGGAATTTCCTGTTCAAGTCCCTTAACAACACTTTATTTTATGGTAGAACTGGCCTTAGGATCTGGATTATCTTCTCCACTTTCTCGAAAACTTCCTCTGCTGTGTTCCCCACATGATGATGTCATCAATGTATTGCAAGTGTTCTAGAGCCTCACCATTTTCCAGTGCAATCTAGATCAGTTCTGGGCAAATAGTGAGGTTGTGTTTCCCTCCCTGGGGCAGTTGGTTCCACATGTACTGCACACCTCTCCAGGTGAAAACAAACTGTGGCCTGCACTCTGCTGTTAAAAGAATGGAGAAAAATGCATTACCATTGTCAGTGGTGGCACCACTTTGCTGCCTTGGACTTCAGTTCATACTGAAGCTCCAGCATGTCCAGTACAGCAGCACTCAGTGGTAGTGCAAATTCATTCAGGCTGTGATAGTCCACTGTCAGTCACCATTCTCCATTGGGCTTATACACAGTCCATACAGGACTATTGAAGGGTGAGCGAGTCTTGCTGACCACTCCCTGGCTCTCCCATTCAGGAATAATTTCATGGATGGGGATCACCAAGTCCTGGTTGGTGCGATATTGCCGATGGTGCACTGTTGTGGTAGCAGTTGGTACCTGTTTTTCTTCAATCCTCAGCAGTCCCACAGCAGAAGGGTCCTCTAAGAGACCAGAAAGATATTCAGTTGTCTAATTTCCTCCGTCTCCACAGCAGCTATTCCAAAAGCCCAATAATGTCCTTTTGAGTCTTTGGAACACCATCTCCTGAGGTAATCTATGTTAAGGATCCACAGGGCCTCTGGGCCAGTCACAATGGGGTGTTTCTGCCACTCATTCCCAGTCAGGTTCACTTCAGCTTCCAGTACAGCCACCTGGTGGGATCCCCATCGCCCCAGAAATAGAGATGGGTTCTTCTCCCAACATATCTTGATGGCATCAGGGTACATTGTGCGCTGCTGTCAACTAAAGTCTTATATTCTTGTGGATCTAATATTCCAGGGCATCAGATCCACTCTGATGCCTTGAGAAGCTACCTAGAACAGAGGCTAGACAGTGTTAAAGGAATAAAGTAGGCATTTATTAAAAGGCCTTCAAAAGATACACCTTGGGCAGTACAAGAGCCTGGACGAGGCTACACCCAAGATGGACGATGGGATACACCTTTTCACACTTTTATAAGTTTTGGTCCATTTGCATATTGAGGTTAATTGTCCAATTACAGCTTCAGGTTATGAAGTCACATTTTCCCAGTTGCTCCCCCCAATTTGCTGTTGTTTATACTTTTTGGGCCTGAAGCTGCAACAGTGTCCGGTGTCCTTGGTTCTCGGGCTGGAAAAGGATTGTTTTGTCTAACTTAACTGTGAAGAGAACTTGCTAACACTCTATATGAAGTTCAGAGTTATATAATAATACAGTACCGAATCTGGAAAATATGAAAGCTAAAACTTAAGGCATCGACACCGTCCAATACATTTGATTATTCCTTTACTCCACCTGGCCAGACGCAGGGCCCCTCTAGTTCTGGTCACGTTACTCATTGCTCACTCCTTGTAAATATGAACTGGAGGTCCCTTCAAGAGGATCAGAGGCAACATCAGACCTATTCTGCCTGAGGGCTTTCCTGCTGAAAACTGGTGTGGCATTTATCCTTGAAGAGTTTCCTGCGGTAGTCGCTCTTTCTCTCAACTCATGCACCTGTGCTTGTAGGGCAGGGGTGGGTTTTCCATCCCACTTCATCATGTCTTCTCCATGTTCATGCAGGTAAAACCACAGATTACCTTGTGGAGCATATTCTCTCTCTCAAGCTGGGGGGCATTGTAAGGCCCCAGAACTCACTCAACGAGCACCCTAAAAGTGCTTATATTTTTATTTATATACCCTGAGTTAGACACACAGGAGAAATACTGACAAGATATTCTCAAGAGGTCAAAACAACAAAAATTTACTGGCAAAATTTAGAAAATCAGAGAACTTAGGCAAAAGCTTACAGCAATATTCAATCAACATGAAACTTTCCAAAGAGCATTAACTTAGCCTATTCAACTTAACAATCTCCAAGCCCATCTGTAGTCAAGTTACTTAAATGTCGGAGAATGACTTAAAGAAAAGGCCATGAGACATACAATTGAGAGAAAAGGATAAGGGAAAAGTAAAGCAGTTCTTAGCCTTCTGATTTGTATAAACAATTAGACTCTCTTTATAAACAATAAAGTTCTCAGGCTGTCTTCCCATAACAAGAAGAACACCGTCTCTGGGAAAAGCTGGCATCCTGAGAACAGATGAAGAAGTTTTGGGAACACTGGTTTTGTTTTTAATAAACAATTGTAGGTATTCTAAAACAAGAGGAGTGGTTAGAGTTTTCCCTGTTAGCCTATCATGAAATTGGATTACAGAATATGCATGAAGTTCGTTAGTATTGTTATTTAAGGTGATTGATTGATCAATAAAGTTGAGTTCGATGCATTATAGAATGGTTGTTTCTCCCTTCATCTCCAACACTTAAACTTAGAGAAGAGGGAATTAAAAGAAGATAAAGAAAGGGAGAAAGATATAAGAAATATAGAAAAGAACAAATGTGCCTTCCACTCCTAGTTCCAGCGGTGTTCAGTTCATAGAAATTCCAAGAGGAGATAGGGTCAAGACATGTGATCTCCTCATGCTTTGACTTTCCTTGGCCCTTCCCCCAGGTGGGACTTGTGGTCATCTGGCTACTCTGGGGCTAGATTGGAGCTCCAGGGATGGTGTATGGAGCATTGCCTCCAGTGTGCCAGTGATTGGTGGCCACTGTGGGGACTGGGGTCTAGGAGGGGTGGGGTGTGCAGAGCAGGGCATTACCTCACATGGGTAAGACCCGACCTGCCCCTTCATCCACACATGTGCCCAAAATGTTTCGAGACAGCATTCTCATACAATCTCTCACAGGCACCTGCTCCTAATAGCAGAGACTCTGCTCTGTACTGGCAGGGCATGGAAAATTTCCTATTTCATCTCCTCTTTAAGTTTCTGGTGACCCTTTTTAATTTCCTCTTAAATTCAGGCAATCCTTGGTTAGTCTTTCCATGGACAAAACATAGACCTATAAAGGGGCAGAGATAGTTTCTTCATATTTATGAAGTTTGCCAACCATAATGTACAATTTTTGTTCTCCCTCCTTCAATGACATCACTTCCAAGGAGTCGGCATATGGTGCCAGTGCATGCTGTACAAATTTCTGCCACATGCTTCCTGTATACTGGACACTGTCTGAATTATTAGGGAATTACTCGATATGTGTGTAGTGGGCTGACCCAGGCTAGATGCCAGGCATCCACCAAAGCAGCTTTCTCACTCCTCTCCGTGTTGCTGTTGTATTGAGGACGGGTGAATAAAGCAACATATAGACTCTAAGGTCTCAGAAGGCAAAATGCAAAGCTTATTCAAAACCACACATGCTTTTTATAGACAGTTACGATAAAGACGGACCTGATTGGCCCTTAATGAACATCCTTCACACCACTGGCTAACTGGGAACAACCCCTGTCTTGTAAACATTTTACAAGTAACAAGTTCAAAACACCAGCTGCAGGATTATTTTAATTCTTCCTCTGAACTTTCTCAAAACTTCCCAGAGAAATGTCTGGGAAAGTTTATGACTTTCTTCTCTGATCAGTTCTCAGCACCCACATCTCTGCAGCTGGACAGAGGAGAGAAAATTTAACAAAAGGTTCATGTGTTGAGATAAGGACCAGGAAAGATCATTCATCAAATACCATCATGGGCAAAATAGGCTTGAATTAGAGATATGAAATGAATTTATTACTAACAAAATGAGAGCAGGATAATGAGAAATAAAATAAGCCCTTAAAAACACCTTCCCAGCTCTTCCTTGTGGAGGCCCTGGAGGGGCTTCTCCTAAGTTACACCCTATTGGCTCCTTCCCCTGTTCCTATGCCTGAACATAGGTGTTCCTGAGGCTCTCCCTCCCTTTTCCCTGATTGGGCCTCACCTTGATACTGCCTGGAGGACCAAGGTCATCTGGGAGGCCCCTGGGGGAGAGAGCTGCACCTTGGGGAGGGGGGAGGGGAGGGTGTGTCTGAGGGGAGAACATCTCACCAAGCAGCTGAATTAAACATCTATGGATATTATGCAAAAGCCTTTTTTGCTTCTTTACCTTGAACTTTACTTTACTAGCAGCAATTCAGGCTGCAACAAATGGTGCCCTGAACATGGAGCCTCGGGATTAGTCTGAGACCTCTTCTCCTGGAAAACATCTGCACTAGACCACCCTGAGAATTTTCTTACCCCAGTGTGATGAGTTTGAAATTTTAGTTCCTTCCTCCTTGTACTCTCAGGTGTTGGGAAGAGACTTGGCTAAGATGGAGACAACACTCATCCATGCACAACAAGAAGTTTACCTTAAAGAGTCTTTCCTTCAAGAAAATTTTTGCTTTTCAGAGGAGGAGTTGAAGTATTTTATACAGTTGTTATTTAAGCATTTTCCTTATATGAAATGGGAATGGGAACCATTGGAAAATCTTCCACCCCCTTACCTTGTGTCCCCACAGCAGCCCCATCCCGCGCAGGCACAAGCGGCGCCAGGGATGCCTCCCGAGGCGGGAGCTCAGCAAACCCAGGCGACCGCACCGCCGCCGCCACTGGAGCAGGTGGCAGCATCCGCTTTCCCTCATGGCCACGTGGCGGCGGCACAGCCACTGCAGCAGGTGTCTTCAAAAATCAAGGAAAGAAAGGTAGACATCTCTAGGGACGTCTCTGCCCCGGCACGCCGAATGAGGTGGCGAACAAGGAGGGTGACCACGGGAAAGTGGGGAGGAGGAGGAAACACCTGGCATCTATCCCTTACGGGAGGTGCTTACAGCTCCGGGGGTGACTGGATACGTACACATCCCGATTGACACCAGTGATGTGAGGGCGTTCAAAAAGGAAATGGGAAAACTGATGGATGATCCTTTGGGGGTGGCAGAGAGGTTGGATGAGTTTTAGGGAACCAGCATATACACCTATGAGGATCTCCAAGCGATCTTAAGATCGCTCTTTTACAACGAGGAGAGAGACATGATCTTGGCAAGCCGCCATCAAGGACTGGGAAAAATGGAACCCAAATGGGGGGGACAGGGAGGAATGGTGGCCAAACCAGAATCCATCTTGGGAAGCCCAGATGGACGAGGGGAGGCAAAAGATGATTAATTTAAGAAATATGGTTATTCAAGGCGTTCGGGAGGTGGTACCGAAGGGGCAGAACATGAGCAGGGTACTCAGAGAATGTCAGGGGAAAGATGAAACCCCCACAGAGTGGTTTGAACGGCTCTGGAAGGGTCTGAGAATGTACTCAGGAATAGACCCTGATTCCCCGGTGGGAATGGTGTTTTTAAAAAGGCAGTTTGTGACGAAATCTTGGGAAGATATTCGGAAAAAGCTAGAGAAAATAGACGGGTGGCAAGAGCAGGGATTGCAGGAACTGCTGCAGGAAGCCAAAAAAAGGCTATATGCCAAGGTTTGGGTGACAGCAGTAAGGGAGGCACAGAAGCAGGAGCAAGGGAAAAATCCCGGCTCAGGGTGAGACTTTACAGCCTCACTGTTCAAGACGAGGGAAAGATAGACTTGAGGGTGTGGTATGTTCGGGGGAAGCCGGGAGGCTGGACATAGAACCAATTCGGGTTGGAATTGAAAGACCAGAAGACCCGATATGGGTCAAACAATATCCCCTCTCCATGGAAGGGAGGAGGGGTTTGAAACCAGTGATTGATGAATTAATAAAGAAAGGTACACTGTCAGCTTTTGGGGTTGTTGGGGTATTGCCAGCAGTGGATTGAAGGGTACAGTGAGAAGGTGAAGTTTCTGTAAGAGAAACTCCCCACGGACCGGATCAAATGGACACAAAAAGACGAGGAAGAATTCAGGTGAGTCAAGGAGGAACTCACGGCAGCACCAGTGCTGAGTGTCCCTGACGTGAGAAAACCCTTTCAGTTGTTTGTGGACGCTAGCAATCACACAGCACACAGGGTGTTGATGCAAGACTGGGCGGGAGGTCAGGAAACCTGTGGGTTACTTGTCTTGGCTTTTGGACCCGGTCAGCAGGAGTTGGCCCACGTGCTTGCAGGCAGTTGTGGCTGTGGCTTTGCTAGTGGAGGAGGCAAAGAAGGTGACCTTCGGGGCACCTTTGGTAGTATTCACACCACACAACAACAAATGGCTCACTGATGGCAAGGTTGCTAAAATATGAAACCATTCTGATTCAGTCGCAGGACTTGGAATTGAGAACTACCACTGCGCAGAATCCTGCGCAGTTTCTGTTTGGGGAAGCTGCAGAGAAGTTGGTTCATGACTACGTGGAGGTGGTCAAGTTGCAGACCCAGATCAGAGAGGATTTGGAGGAAGAAGAACTGGATGAGGGCGAGAAGTGGTTTGTGGATGGGTCAAGCAGAGTGATCGAAGGGAAAAGGAAGTCAGGATATGCAGTTGTGGATGGGAGAACAGGAAAGGTGATTGAAGCAGGTCCCCTGAACGCGAGCTGGTCAGCGCAAGCATGCGAACTGTACACAGTTCTGAGGGCATTGAAGGGACTGAAAGGGAAAAGGGAAGATTTTCACAGATTCAAGGTATGCCTTTGGGGTGGTTCACACATTTGGGAAAATTTGGGAAGAAAGGGGACTGATGCACACGAGAGGGAAAGGAACTGATGCACGGGGAATTAAACCGACAAATTTTAGAAGCTCTAAGGGAGCTGGAGGAAATTGCTGTGGTCCATGTAAAGGGGCACCAGACAGGAATTCAGTTCCGGACCAGGGGGAACAACTTGGCAGACCAGGAGGCCAAAACTGCGGTGTTGATGATGGTAAGTGCCCTGGAGATCGAAAGAGAAGAAATCCCTGACGATCCTCCTCAGCTCTCCCAAAAGGAGTTCGAATGCTGTGAAAAGATGGGAGGAAAATTGAAGGAGGTAAGTGGAGGTTACCTGATGGGAGGGAACTAGTTTCCAGAGGCTTTACCAGAAGAATTCTGTGGAAATTGCACCAGAAAACGCATTGGGAGGGCACAAGCCCTGGCAGAGCAATTTCTGAAATTTTTCAGGTGCAAGGGAATTTATGAATTGGCGACAGAAGAGGTACAAGGGTGTTTGATTTGTCAAAAGGTAAGCAAATCAAGGGCCAAAAAGGCTGCCCTGGGGAGTCGCCCCATTGCGTACCGACCATTTGAAAGAATCCAAGTTGATTTCACTGAGCTGCCGAAAGTGGGAAGGTTCAAATTTGTACTGGTAATTGTGGACAAATTGACTCATTGGGTAGAAGCCTTCCCCAGCTCTCGTGCAACAGCCCAGACCGTGGCCAGAAAATTGTTAGAAGAAATTGTACCCTGTTATGGGGTGGTGAATTGTATTGATTGAGATCAAGGAACACATTTCACATCGAAGGTTATTAAGCAGATGGCTGATGCACTGGACATCCGATGGGAGTACCACACTCCATGGCACCCCCAGAGTTCAGGACAAGTGGAAAGAATGAATCAAACTTTGAAGGCACAGTTACCTAAATTTTAGAAACTAAGATGTCCTGGCTGAAGTGCCTGCCTTTGGCACTGCTTAATATCCAAACCATGCCTCACTCAGAGACGGGGCTCTCACCATTCGAAATGCTATATGGAATGCCATATAGACATGGAATGCTGGTGGGACACCCCAGGTTTGAGGATGGTCAGATTCAACCATATCTGGTTGCAATCAACAGGAATTTACAGGAACTCCAAACGCAGGGAATAGTGGCCCAGAGTGTTCCTCTGGGGTTCGCTATTCACAAAATCCAACCGGGTGACAAAGTGTTTGTGAACGTATGGAAAGAGATGCTGCTCTCTCCTCACTGGGAAGGTCCTTTTCTTGTGCTCCTGACAACAGACATGGCCATTTGGACAGCGGAGAAAGGCTGGACACACGTGTCTAGAGTGAAGAAAGTCGAACCGCAGGAAGAAGTACCCGAGTGGAGGGTTACTTCTTCCCCTGGAGATTTGAAGATCAGACTCCAATGTCCTTGTAAATGACCGACGGTGAGCGGATAAGTTGTATACTGTCACATTGTGTATGCTATCCATTTGTACACTTAAAGTGTGAATATTGTCAAGGGGTTTTTGTCATTCATTGTAGAAGGGAACAGAGGCCAAAGGGACTGTGTACCCAGTGTTTAGAGGAGGACCTTGAATTAACTGACAGTATTCTGACCTTAGCCACCAATTTGGGGATCATTGAATTGGACTCTCAGGATTGGTTCCGCATTTTTCAAAATGGGGATGCATGGGAAGCTTAGATCTCAAGCAGAAATCTTGGATGTGGAGTGCCGGAAATTCATCAGGGTGCCGTGCTGTTCTGATGCAATCAGAGTGTTGTGGTGGGGCGCCTTTAAAAGGAGGCATGCGGCTAGGTCTGAGGGCGTCTTCCCTGAAGAATACTCCTGCTGCCATGAAGATGGTCTTCCTCGCTGCTGGTGGCACCCCAGGGGGCAGAGGCAAAGGCAGAGGACTACTCCTGGTGGGAATCTTGATTGGCCTGAGCCTAGTCATGTGCAGGACGCAGAGTCTGCGCACTGAGGTCCTGAGGAAAGGCAGAAGCAACAGCTCCATGGATGAGTGTGGAAAGTGCACTCAGGTGGTCCCAGTTGCAGGGGACGGTGGACACTCAGCATACCAAGCCCCAAAAGAATGTCTTAGGAGAACTGGCAGGTACTGTTGGAGGAATGGCACTGGAGTAAAATTATGTGAATTGGAGATCGGGATTTGGTGTATCTGTCCTGAGGCTGGGCTGAGGAACGGGCAGTCAAGTGAATATAAGCATCAAATGAAGAAACGAAGTGTGGAACTGATGTCAATCCCCATGTGTAACCAATGTAACTGAACCATGTGGGTCGGGGGGAAGACAGAATCTATTTTTATTGCATATCAACAGGTGAACCCATTGTGCTATGACAATGCAAGGTTGGGAATATGCATGATGAATGGGAAAATGTATTGGATGGCAAGAAATTTGTCAGCAAATTTACCTTGAACAAAGACCCACTCATATTGGACCTGGCACCAGCAAACCATGACAGGGTGTGCCTGCAATATGATCGGGTTGTTTCACAAAAAAATAAAAATGACAAGGATCCTGAGGGGAGAATGAGGGAGATAACTCAGGAACTGAGGAGAAGGGAGTCAGAAATGAGGAAGAAAAGAGTTGAACAGGAGCAATTGAAAACATTGGGCAAACAGTATGAATTGCTGGAAAAACAATATGCTGATGGCGAATTACCTTCCCCAGACAGCAACCTGTTCATTGATTTGATGCAAGAGATTGCAACTGAATTGGGATTGTCAAATTGCTGGATTTGGGGGGGGCTGAAGTCTGCAGAGAAATGGCCTTGGAAAGGGGAAGGTTTGGCTCCGGAACAGCTTCTAAAGTGGGACAATCCAAGGGTCTCAAAATTGGCACAGAGACCCGAGGGATGGATTTTGGATCAAAGGGTAATTGGCACAATCTGTGTCAATCGGGAGGGAAGAGAGTACAACGAGATGGTGGGTTACACTCCGTGCGCATCTACCCTGACAGTGAACTCAGACACAAAGAGCAGGGTCTGGCACTCAGTCCCTCCCTTGGGGTACTGGAGCCAGAAGAAGGAAACAAATTGTGAATTGGACAAAAGAATAGGATTGTGCTAGGTCAAAAGTCGAGGAGCCAACCCTTTTCAATCCTTGGAAGGTATGAGGGAATACTGGAGAAATCCAGGGAGAATAAACTTCAAATGGAAGCCCCTGATGGAATTTACTGGATATATGGGAAAAAGGCAAATGAATAATGTGGTGTATCAGGGCATCCCACCAGGGGAGTACCGAATAGTGTAAAGGAGAACTCTGTTTGTGGGGAACCCTTATCAGTGATGGGTAGATATAGATAATTAAAAATGTAATAATTGTGAGGATGAATTAAATTGGTGAAATAAATGGGGAGGGATTGTAGTATATGGTAGAGATAATTCATGCTATATATGTGTATAAAATATTGTAGAATCTAAGGTATGTCTGTGATCACCCTGGCTGGGAGCAGAGTCTCATGGTTATTCAGTTAGTTCCCGGACAATGTTAAGATAATATCAAGTCTGTTAATGTATGAAAGAAACCTTCCTGGCCCATGATTGATAGTTTCTGTGGAATGTCTAAATCACTCACGGGACTTGCACCTGGGAAGATTACATCTACCGTACTCAAGAACCATCGTCACTGTACTACATACGAATGCAGACTTCGCTGAGGTGTTCAAACATTCGTCTGGACCC
Source organism: Melozone crissalis (assembly GCF_028551555.1). Lineage (NCBI taxonomy): Eukaryota > Metazoa > Chordata > Aves > Passeriformes > Passerellidae > Melozone > Melozone crissalis. The sequence goes on along the minus strand of NW_026535813.1, from coordinate 9,863,404 downwards.
CTGGACCTACCTTTGTCTATTCTTGCACATGTATGGATCCGGTTCTACATGTGAAGAGACACAAAGAAACGTTTGGTAATCCCTGCCTCAGGCAGAATAAACTGTATATAAGCTAGTTGCTTGAAGCATTCGGGGTGAGCCACTGGGGAAATGCTGCCACTTTGTCAGTCGGATCCTGGTTCACCCAGCGCCTGCACCCGGGGCTGACGCTGTCTTGGCTGTGGTGGTTTTTTGAAATTCTATTTTTGTTAATGATCTAATAAATCTTTGTTACGTTTTTATTATAAAATTGGCTGCTGATTTGATCATATATAACAATGTATGAAATGTATGAATATGCAACAGGCTATTGTTTTTAAGGGTTAATCCTTTGTTAATGGGTGTCCTTTTTCGGGCTTATGCTGCCCAGAAAATGTACCTGGATGTCTGTAATTCTTTGTTTCTATTGTCTCATATTGTCCTAATTCAAATTGTCCAAATTATTATTACTCTAATTGTATTACTATTTTTATAACCATTTTATTGCTATTAAACTTTTAAAATTTTAAAAACAAGTGATTGGCATTTTTCACAGTGAAGTATGTGTTAATAAGGTCCCAGTTCAGTGGCTGGTCTCACAAGCAGAGGCTCACCTGAAATAAACAAGGGCCAGGAGACTTCTTCTCCTTTTTAATGCCTTTATTAAAAGTGATCAGCTCAGGATTGGGTGGCTCGACGGGTCTGCAGGTCCCGTCGTCTCCCAGGGCAACTCAGAGGAGGAGGATATGCGCAGCTCTGTCCACAAGGGGCTGAACTGGGGGAATCCAGTCCTCGTGGGAGCCTTTAGGGCATGATTCCCCGTCAGATGGTGCCCCTCCCACTCAGTCGGCCTGGTCTCACCGCCGGGGTCGTCTCTCTTGGTCAGGGCGAGAGGGTCCGAAGGTGTTCCGCATCTCTGCAGGCTCAGCATTCGGCTCCTCACGTCCAGACATCACTCCAGTCTCTCAACTCTTTGGTGGCTCGTTGTTTTGGGGTCTTCTCTGTACACCGGGGGACCCATGCTGCATTGTGGTCTTGGAGTCACTTTGCATAGCCCCCCCCACCTTCTCAGGTCTCTTCACCCTTCTGAGAAAAGAACACCTTAGCCTCGGGCGAGGCTCTGCTAATACAAAAGGAGCGATTAGCCTCAACGACCCGTGATTACAATAACAAAACACGAAGAACTTGGGCAGCTACCGTGCTCTGGCTGCCTTTTTGTAACTTTTTCTCACAAAAAAAATATTACCCGAATTTTGTTCATAACATCACCCAACAGCAGAAGCATCATCTCTGGGCTGGACTACGGCCGCAGCAGTGAATTTCCTTCCCCCAGCAGCAGCTGCAACTGTTCTCCAACGAAGCTGAGAGAGAGGAAAAAGGAGAAAGAGAGAGAGAGAGAGAGAGAGAGCTGGCAGCTGCCCCAGCCCTGTCTTTTACCAGTCCAATTCTCAAGGTATCTCTGCCCCTTGGAGAGAAACTCCCAGATAGGAGAAGTGCAACCAGATGCCCTCCTCCCCTGAGCTTGGCCACTTGTGTTTTTCTTAAGTACCCAGCCGTTTCTGTTTCCTAGCAACTTATGGGAAAAAATTCCCTAAATAAAAAGGAACAAAAAGAAAGAAATCTAACCCCCAACACAGAGCAACCACCACATGTGCTAAAGCGCTGCTTCCAAGGAAGTGTCTGAACATTGCTCGCTGATGGTAAGTAGAGATTTTTTTCCCCTTTGCTTATGTGTGCACAAGCTTTCACTTGTTTTTTTCGCTTTGATTTAGTAAACTGCCTTAACTCAACCTACGAGTTATTTTCCATCTAATTTTCTCTCCCGTCCTGCTGAGAAGGGGAGTGATAGAGTGACTTTGTGTAGGAAGCAAAGCAACAGAGTCCCCAGGCAGGTGCAAAGGAGAGCCCCTTTATTGCAAAAAACGTGCCTTTTAAAGCAGTTAGGCCTTTATCAGTTACATTCCATTTAAGTATAACAAATATAATTCAACCAACCACCATAAATCACGATGTGAGCATGCAATGTTTATATAACTTGATTTTCTACCTCCAATTCAGCTGAGTCACATTCCCATAGTCATTTTCTGCTTAGCCGAAGTAGCAAGCCTGAGCCATGATTTTACAAAGGTAACAAGGCCCTTATTTTATAAGGTTTACACAACAGCTTGGTGGGCACCTGGCACCCAGCCAAGGTCAACCTGCTACAGTCCTTTTTGGTGCCCAAATGTGGGGCAAAATAGAGGCAATTATATAGACATAAACATTGCACGCTATAGTAAATGATAAATAGTAGTTATCAAGCAGCAGGCTTGTGTGCAGCAGCACATGGTGTTTCTCAGCTGCACTGCTTATCTTTCTATTGTGCTGCCTTTGGGAACATGTTAACACAAACGATGGTGAGGGAATCACTTCCTTCTCCCTGATCGAGGTAGATGTGAATGCATTTATAATGCAGGCTCCCACCGACTTTGCTCATCCTTACGTAAGCTGTTTAATACTGTTAATAATATTAGCTAATATTGTTGGCACACTATGGAGTTCATGGAATCTGTTGTCATCCTGGTGTAAGAGAAAACAAACTTTAGGTGAGGAGCTTTTGAAATCTGGCCTGAGGCATCCAGTTCCTGGGTGGCAGGGTGCGTGGAAGGATTTGGGAAGGGTTTCAAGATAGTTATGACCTCCCATTACCTGGGATTTTAGACCTGAACAGGTAAAAATCTTTAAGAAACGGACCTGTCAACTGATAGAAGGGTGCCTTACCTACCCTAACAAAAAACCAGAAGCTTCTCACCCTGTACTGGGGCCTGGTCTGTGCCTACAGAGCCACTGTTCAGTACTCTCTGAGGACTGTAGTTGAGGCAGGAAGACAAATGGTGTTTGAGGACACTATGCCTGAGACAGGGACTCAAACCACAGCAACTACAGTTATTGCCTCAGTAGTAAAAACAAAAAAATGGACAAGGCAAGTTATCAGGCCTGTACCATCAATTCGTAAAGGAGTGCCCTGGTTTGAAAGACAGATGTCTGCCAAGGAAGGCAGTAACCTTCCTGGAATGGAAAATACGACCCCTTACCTCCTTATTAGTATAAGTTTAAAATAACAGGGCTTTCAGGCAAAGATGTGGCAAAATGAATAAGTTCTTTGCTAGAATATATGTATTTATATATAAAACAAGGCAAACAAACAACAACAACAGCAGCAACAACAAAAAAACCAGACAACCCAATAACAGTCTTTTCCCACCCATCAAGCAATTTCCCCTTTGGTGTAGTCATGACCACAACCAGCAGGGGGCACTATTGGCTGGTGTTGAGGCACGGAGGCTGCAGTGATTTCCTCGCAGCTTCAGAGGGCACTGTTGTCAGAGGGGCTGTGATGGTTCCCATGGCCTCAGTGGTGCTCCAATGCAGGCTCCAAAACCTTCTGAGGGGGGCCTGGGAGCTCGGGTGAAGGGGAGGACAGGAGATTGCTCCTTTGCACAGCTCACAGGCAGTGGCTGGTTGTGATGTCGGACTACCATGCAGAGAAGTGGCCTGGTGGGGGCAGCCTCAGTCCCAGCAGCACCTCACACATTGACTCTGGACCTCCAAACAACTGGGAAACAGGGAGAAGGCGAGCAGGCTTGCAGTGTAGAAACAGTGGCAGATCATAGTCTCGGAGCCTAACACACAGGAGCAGCTATAGGGGCAGGGGCTTGGCAGAAGGTGGTCCCAGGTTTCACCATCTCACGTGCTGACTCTGAGCTCCAGAGTGGCAGGGAAGCAAGCAGGTAGGCCCTGGTTGCAGTGCCAAAAGGAAAAAACACCCCAAAAAATCCCTCCAGGGCAATAGGATCTCAGGTCAGATCCAGTCACCATGCCAACCATACAGCATTGATCCCCTCCCCCCACCGGAAAAAAGGGCCAGCCCCCGCCCCTACGTCCTCTGGATCCTGGGCTGAACCTTCACCCATAATGATATTCCCCAAGCCACGGGGGAGAGGGGACGAGACAGGACGACACAGTAACAATTCTGGGCACAAAATTACTATGGGATAACCCCATCAGCATGAGCCACCATCCCAAGACAGAGAGGAAGAAGAAGAAGAAAAGGAAGTACTAGTAGAAAAGGAGGTGTGAGATCAAGAGGCAGGTCCTTCAACAAAGGCATTGAAAGGAATGAGGTCAATCAAACAGTAAACCAAAGTTATTAGGTCCCTAACCTCATCAGAACTTCAAGACTTGCAAAAATATTACAGCTGCCAGCCAGGTGAGCAGATTCTGCCTGGCTGCTTTGATGCTGGGATAATGGGGCCAACAGTCAGCAGTTAGAGGGTCATGAAGCGCAACAGCTGGGATTCCTCGCCAAAGAAGAAGAAATTTAAAGAGGAATTGGAAAGGAAGAAGCAATTTGCGCTCTCTGGAGATGGCTTCTCTCAAGCTTGAGAGCAAGATATCCATTTAAGAAAGAGCTTCTGAACTCCACCGGGAAGTGCAACACTGCAGACAAAGGTATCCAGTACTTGAAGGAATTAGCAATCTAAAAGGTTACAGTGTCTCTAAAGATCCAGAGGACGTCCCTTGCACACTGGCCATGTGGAGGAAGGTGGTTCAAAGCACCCTTGCTTTACATTCTAGAAGCTTGGTATTCTGTCACCTACAAAAGGATATACTAAGTGTAGAGATGGTGTCGCCCTAGCTCCAAAATGTAGAAGAAACTCTGGGTACTTCCTCATCCCTATGAGTCAGCAACCCAGCTTTTAGGGGCAGCCCAAGAGATCGTTCCTCTCCTGCCCTGGTAAGAGGAAAAGGAAGCCCCAAGTGCAGGCCATGTAATGAACTCTGGTTCTTTCTGCATGAGTAGAGGGTCACCAATTGTGACCGTGGTCACAGGGGTTTTCAGGTGAAAGGAGAGATGAGAATGTTGACTTCATGATCAGAAGGCTTGATTTATTATTTTATGATATATATATTACATTGTAACTATACTAAAAAGAAATAGCAGGGAAAGTTCTCAGAAGGCTAGCTAAGAATAGAAGAGAAAAGAATGATCACAAAGGCAGCTCTGTCCGACTCTGTCCGAGATAGCTCTGTCTTGATTGACCATTAATTATAAACATTCAAGATGGCCCAATCAAAAATCCACCTGTTGCATTCCACAGCAGCAGATAACCATTATTTACACTCTTTTTCTGGGGCCTCAGCTTCCCAGAAGGGAAAATCCTAAAGAAAGGATTTTTAGTGAAAAAGATGTCTGCGACATGTCACCTTTTTTATTTAGTTAAATTAAAAATAAAAGTGTTTGTAATTTTCTCTGCTGGGCACATGCAGAGGAAAAACAAACACTTGACAGGTTTTCTGTTGCCAATCCAAACCTCAATCAAGTGCTCCTGTGGAATGAACAGGGAATTTCTTGACCTGCAGAACATAAAATTCTATCATATCAGTAAAGCACTTTTACAATATAAGAAAATGCAAAAACAATGCAAAGAAAATTCAAGTCCCAACAGCTGAGTTTCAGGAAAAGGCCATGGACTGAAGATGTTCCTCTTTCACATCTCTGAAAGTCCATTTGGTCCTGAAACAGGCTTGCAGAATCCTGAAAAACCAAACTGCTGAAGAAAAATCCATAAATGTTATCAAAAGTCCATTGACAGTCATCAAACAATTTCAAACTATTTTGAGAAAATTTCTAAAATGTCTTGGCCACAGCCCTTTATTGAACAACTTGGGCTGAAGCTAATTTTTGGCCCTTCAATGCTTCTGAGCTGCTGCCAGCTCTTTCAACTCTTTTTATTTAATTTAATTTTTTTTTTTTGGCGGAAAGAGCAGCAACAGCAGCAGAGGATTCAGAAAGAGGCCCTGGGGGGCCCTGGCCCATGTGGAAGGATCAGGAACCCCAGACCTGGCCCACAGAATGGTGGCCCAGGACCAGAAGGGGGAAGCGAAGCCCCCAAACCCAGCAGGAAGCCTGGAGGTGGCCCTGGCCCAAGGAACCAAGCCAAACAGCCCAGGCCCAGCCCCCGAGGCAGGCTCTGCATTGTCACAGACCTGCACCCTGCTGCCAGTACAATGGCAGAACGGGTCACCAAACGCTTCCTTTCCCCAAAATCACTGAGGCATGCCAGCAGCAGGGGAATAGAAGCTGTCCCAAGAATCCTCATCTTGCGTCTAGAAATGTTCGTTCCACACAGCAAGCAAGCCATGATCGCTTCCCACTGTGCCCTCTGCCTCTGCAATGCAAATGCAAAAGGTGTTACTCCCATCTGCCTCCTGGTACCACCCCAACCCTCTCCGGCCTGGGGACTGGAGGCATAACTTTCGGCAGGCACCTGCCCCCTGCCGCTGGGGCGCGCGAGGGACGACAGGGACTTCTGGAACCCCCAAGGAGAAACCCCTGACCAAACATGCACCCACCCGCCAAGAATGCTGATCTTGAAAGCAGGCAGTCAGGCTGCACCCACACCCAGCTGTCGGGCCATGCCTCCTCCACGGAAGGAGAGGCTGACACCCTCTTCCCCTGTCCCAGCTTCCCCCGCAGGGGCAGCCCTGGGACAACCCGAAAAACGGGGGGGAAGTCATGCTGGGTGCAGGAGCCATCACGGCAGCTGCCGCCGGGGGCAACGGGACCGCGGGCAGCTTCGAGGGTCCCGCGGGCTCGGCGCCTTTTTCAGCAGCATCCTGAAAAGGGACCGGTTCAGCGGAAGGCTGCGAGGCCGGAGAGAATGCGGTCGCAGAAGGCAAAAGTGGCGGAGCCGGCACAGGCGGCGGCGGCGGCGCGTCGTTGTTGCCTAGCGGTGTTTCAGAGGTCAGCCTCCCAGGCGCAGGCGGGGCTGGCACGGGAGGACCCGGGTGAGGCGCCGGGTCTCTGTCATCGCCAAGTGTGTTGCCTAGCAGGAAGCAGTGTTTCTGAGTGCTCAGGCACAGGCGGGGAAGCGGGCGGTGCCGTGGGCGGGGCTGCCGCGGCCGGACCCTCCACAAGCTCTGCTGGAGGGGCGGCCGCGGGAGGGGCCATGCAGGGAAGCGCCTGCACCCGCGGGGCTGGTTGGGACGGCGGCCCCAGGAGGCCGGACCTCCGGCACCGATGCCGCCCCCAGGTCTGGGGGGGCGGGGTCCAGGGGCCCAGCTGGGGCGGTGCCTGCAGGGCTGCCAGGGGCAGCACCACCCACTCATCATCCCCTGGAGAGAGACGAGTAGGGTTAAAAGACGGCTCCGTCTGAGCATGCTCTGAAAACACAGGGAAAAAAACTTCTTCGGCTCCGGAAAAGGTTCCCACCCCCCGCTGCGATTCAGGGGGGCTGGGAAGCAGCAGATCGCCCCCCTCCAAAGGGTCTTCTCCCGTGGGAATCAGGGGGAATGGGGCCTGCCCCTTGCAGTTAGCAATCCAGCGAAAAACAGCTGCTCTCTTTTTCAAGATCGAAAAGAGCATGCTGAACACCGGGTAAACGCGAGGTTATCCCAAACCACGGTCCCAAACAAAACGGAAAATGGATTCCATGCATTCCCAGACGAACATATCAAGGGCATACAGCACATTCGTAAAAAACCCAAAGAGCTTTGCCCATCGAAAAAACTCACATAAATGTCTCTCCAACAGCAGAATTCCGTCCTCTTCACCCTATTTTTTCCAGAGGGCAATAAGTTTCTCCTCTGAAGGGGAGAAATGAACCTCGGCCTCTGTGGGAGAGGTCCTCCACATTAGCAGCCACAAACTGCGAATGGCAGCATTTTCAGGAGGGGAAAAGCTAACAGTACCTTGTGACAGTGTCCAGCACTCTCTGGCTGACTGCATGGTGCTGCTAGGCTTTCCAGACATCTTCCTGGAGGCTTTTCAGAAGGTTCTCTTTGTGGTCAGCCTTGCTGTGAACTCTGTCAGAATCAGGATCTTCAGTTCTTCAGCTCCTGGCTAGAATCCACTTCTGTGGTCACTTGTGAAGCGACCACCAATGCCACACACTCGGGGTTTACCCAGTGTAGCACTGCTCCTCTGGTGTCTCACCAATTGATGAATGTCTTCCTCAGTCGAGGGTCACCAATTGTGACCGTGGTCACAGGGGTTTTCAGGTGAAAGGAGAGACGAGAATGTTGACTTCATGATCAGAAGGCTTGATTTATTATTTTATGATATATATATTACATTGTAACTATACTAAAAAGAAATAGCAGGGAAAGTTCTCAGAAGGCTAGCTAAGCTAAGAATAGAAGAGAAAAGAATGATAACAAAGGCAGCTCTGTCTGACTCTGTCCGAGATAGCTCTGTCTTGATTGACCATTAATTATAAACATTCAAGATGGCCCAATCAAAAATCCACCTGTTGCATTCCACAGCAGCAGATAACCATTATTTACACTCTTTTTCTGGGGCCTCAGCTTCCCAGAAGGGAAAATCCTAAAGAAAGGATTTTTAGTGAAAAAGATGTCTACAACAGGACATGAGGAAGTGGGATGGTGAACCCACCTTTATGCTGGAGGCCCATGTCTATGAACTGAGGAGGAAGAGAGCTGTTAAGAAGGGATCACCCAAGAAGACTGTCAGTGTAGTTGCTGCAGAGAGACCAGAAGGCAATCAGTGATCTCCCAGATATAAAAGAACTGCAATCACTTCTGATCTGGCATTGCAAAGATCAGATAGTAAATATTCTGTCCAGGAACAGGAATAGAGGGTCCCTGCCTTCGGCCAGGAGGAAGAAAATTATGACTGAGCATACTGGACCATTTGGATTTGATAGCCTGGCACATCAGATCCACAAAAGTATAAAGCTTTAATAGATACCAGTGCACAGCGTACACTGATGCCATCAAGGCACAGGAGTGCAGAACCCATCTGGATCTCTGGAGTGACAGGGGGATGCCAGGAGCTATCTGTAATAGAGACTGAGGTGAACTTAACAGGGGACAGATGGCAAAAGCATTGTGACTGGCCCAGAGGCCCCTTGTCTCTTTGGCATGGACTACCTCAGGAGAGGGTACTTCAAGGATCCAAAAGGGTATTGATGGGCTTCTGGTGTAGCTACAGTGAATATAGAGAAGATCAAACAGTTATCCACCCTGCCAGGTCTCTCAGAAGATCCTTTCATTGTAGGATTGCTGCAGGTTGAAGACCAGCAAGTACCAATTGCTACCAGGACAGTGCATTGTCAGAATTATCACACCAACTGAGACTCTGTAACTCCCATCCATGAACTAATTTGTCAACTAGAGAGCCAAGGAGTAATCAGCAGAACCATCTCACCCTTTAACCGTCCCATATGGCCAGTGTGAAAGTCTAACAGGGAATGGAGGCTGACAGTACACTATTGGGACCTGAATGAAGTCACACGGCCTCTGAGTGCTGCCATACCAGACATATTGGAACTCCAATATAAGCTGGAGTCAAAAGCAGCCAAATGGTTTGCCACAATTGGTATCGCTAATGCATTTTTCTCAGTCCCTCTGGTGGCAGAGTGCAGGCCACAATTTGCTTTCACCTGGAGGGGTGTCCAACTGGCCCAGGGATGGAAACATAGCCCCACCATCTGCCATGGCCTGATCCAGGCTGCCCTGGAACAGGGTGGAGGTCCAGAACACTTAGAATGTATTGATGATATCATTGTGTGGGGTGATACAGCAGAAGAAGTTTTTGAGAAAGGAAAGAAAATAATCCAAATTCTTCTGAAAGCTGGTCTTGCCATAAAAAAAAGTAAGGTAAAGGGACCTGGACAAGAGATCCAATTCTTGGGAATAAAATGGCAGGGTGGATGTTGTCATGTGCCTACAGAAGTGGTTAAAAAAATTGCAACTATGTCTCCACCAGCTGCCAAGAAGGAAACGTGAGCTTTTCTAGGCCTTGTGAGGTTCTGGAGAATGCATATTCCAGATTATAGCCAGCTTGTGGGCCCTCTTTATCAAGTGACCCAGAAAAAGAACCATTTCAAGTGGGGCCTTGAGCAACAAGGGGCCTTTGAGCAGATCAAACAGGAAATATCTTGTGCAGGAGCTCTTGGGCCTGTTAGGACAGGATCAGCTGTGCAAAATATACTCTACACTACATCTGGGGAACAGGGTCTTGTAGTAATCATATATCCTCTGAACAGAGAGAGAGGCATACCTGTCCCAGGATTTTTCTGGGAAGCTGTGAGAAAGCTCAGAGAAAAGAATGAGAAACAATTCTTATCTCCACTTGCTGCACCTGTTGTTGTGCAAATGTGGAATGTGTTATGGAGATTTGTTTACCAAAGGGTGATTTTTTAATTGGACTCTGGTGATGATGTTTTGGATTTATTGAACAATTTGGATCCATGTGTGTGTTGTGACTGTCTGGTGTTTTGCGGAGGCAAACAAAACTCCACAACTTTGTGGAAGTAGTAAAGCTGGTATGTTTACTACAGCACTGGATGCATGTGGAGATTACTCTCCTTAAAAGACATGCACACCTCTGGGAACTCCAGATCCTTTTTTATCTCCCTCTCAAATACATATGCATGCAATTTCACAATAAGTTCATAGATATTCATTTTTACAAATTTCGCATTACATTTGCCCCTAATTCTTCTTTATCAGAAAGAATTCCTAGGTCAGGCTGACCTGCTCTCACAGCAGTCTCTGTCTCTCTCTGTCTCCCCCCCTTATCTCTGTCCTTTGGCTGAAGCAGTTTCTCTGAGCACAGACTTTTTATGAGAACAGGCAGTCAGACTAAACAGCCATGTTTTCAAACTACAGACTTAACTCAAAGATGTACATTTCACCTAAATCAAAATGGATTTCTACTCTGGAAAATTTCCACTCTATCTCACTGGCAAGGGTGATGGGGTTTTCTGAATAGTATAGTATAATATAGTACAATAAAGGGATTGATCAGCCTTCTGCAATCATGGAGTCGATGCTCATTATTCCCCAGCAGGACCGCTGCTACAATTGGGTCTGTCCTGGAGCCTCTGGCAAAGGACCTCAGGAGAAACCCGAGGTCGACCATTAGGGTTTTGGAGCTGGAGTTATCAAGGATCAGAAGCCCACTGTACTCCAACTGAAAGAGAGATATTAGCAGCCTACAAGGGGGTTTGAGCTGCCTCAGAAGTTGTTGGGACAGAAGTGTGTCTCCTCTTAGCACCGTGATTGCCTGTGCTACAATGGATGTTCAAAGGAAACATCCTCTCAATGCATCATGCAACCAGTACATAGAGGAAGTGGGTAGCACTGATTACACAACAAGTCCAAATGGGAAAACTCAATTTCCCAGGAATCCTACAAGATATTGCTGACTCACCAAGAAGCCAGAGATTTTTGAGCATTGATACTAAATGGGTTAATTAAATTTTTACTGTGTCTGTGAACTTTTAGCCGAGAAACAATGCATGAAAACACTGCTTTTCCAGAAAGGACAGTTGGAAGATAAGAAGACACCTGGCTCAAAAATGCAGTAATAGACAAAACAAGGGCTGAATCTGGGAACTTGGGGTGGGAGTTATGGTAATGGGTAAATTGTAATATGCATGTGTCATGGTTTGAGGCTGGAGCAATGCCAGTGCCTCCATGAAAATATATGCTCCCTGGTGTCTGCTGTGAGATGTGACCAGGAATAGAGCAAAGCAGGTTCCAACTTAGGAATAAAGAAGAAAAACTTTGTTAACCTACAACTGTATATAAAAAGAAACACACACAGAACTCAGAATGAAAACCTTGCAAAAACATTCCTCCTCTCCCCACGAAATTTCCAATATTCACAGTAGTACAAAACCTTGGATTCTCAATTCAGTTACCACCCCTCAGATCACCACCTCTCAGTCCATCACCACTCATTAGGTAATCAATTCTCAGTTCATCAAGAAGAGAGGAGTCCCTCTTGTACCATAGGCTTCCCCTGGAAACACAGTTTAGACCTCTTGTGCTTCCATGTCACATGTGGCACCAACCAGAGATCATTTGCCATTGTGACATCTTCCTTCCATGTACAGTGCTCTCACCACTGCACATGGGCCAGAGCTGCTTCTAGGGTTCCCCTTTTAGGATGCTTTGCCCAGTTCCAAAAAAAACACAGTCTCTCACTTTCGGGACACCTGTCCCCCCCAAATTCACCCCCTGGGGCCGAGGGGTCTCAAGAACAGAGATCTTCTCCTCCACTGAAGACTGAGGGCACCAACCACCTTCCTCACCCATCGTCTCTGTTCATGCACTCCTTCACATATCACTGCACTCTCTTGGCTCCAAGCCATTGCCTCCCCCTAAATGCAGTCTCTGTGTCACAGGAAAAATGGTTCTGCCCATGGCTATACAAGAAAATTCCAGTCAAAGGCCACTCCACCATCTCCTCCCACCTAAGATTCTTCTCAACTTCTCTCGTGGCCCATTTCCTCTTATCTCATCTCTGTCTCTCTTCTCATTCAACTCCAGGAGGATCAGCATTTGTGAGGTTTCCGTCATCCAAGAAAAGGGTTAAAAATCTCAGGCTCTGCCTGTCCACCTTCTTGCCACACCCCCCCCCTCCTTCTCAGCTGGATGTGCTATCAAATTTCAAGGTGGCACAGGCCCAGGCACAGTCTCTCTCTCTTTCTCTCCTGGGGAGGGTCTGCCTGATGCCTCTCATTGCTCCTCCACCCTTCCATCCTGCAGGGGCCTTCACCTCCCTTCTCTGTCCAAGGCCTGGCCTACCTCACCCACCGCATGGCTTCCCCTCCCCCACTGTCAAGGTTTGACACTGGCACAAGGCCAAATGCCCAATGAAAATACACTTTCTCTAGTGTCTGCTGTGAGATTTTGACCAGGAATAAACAAAGCAGGCTCTCACTTGAAAAAAAGAAAAGTTTATTAACTAAACTACAAAAACAATTTCTAAACTACACACAAAAGAAAAAGAAAACACAAGGAAAATGAAAACCTCACAAAAACACTCTCCTCCTCCTCCCCCCTAAATTCCCAATACAATACATCTTCCAAAGTCACCAATTCTGGGTCCAGCACCACCCTTTAGAATGCTGAACTTTCAGTTCCTCAAGAGGAGAGGGAGTCCTTCCATGTGTCGTGGTGGCCTTTTCCGTCCTTGTTCCGGTGCTCTCACCACCGAACAAGAATCAGGGCTGCTTCCAGGGTTGTCTTTTTAAGGATGCTTTGTCCAGCTCCAGAAAAGCCCAGTATCTCACCTTTGGGACATCTGTCCCCCCCATATTTTATATACCCCCTGGGGCCGAGGGGTACCCACACTGAATCTTCTTTGGCTCTGGGACATTTCTCCCCCTGGACTCAGTCTCTGTATCACACGGAAACATGGCTCTGTCCATGGCTACACAAAAGAGTCCAGCATAAAATGCCACTTCCTCTTCTCCATTCTTCCAACATCTCTCACTCTCTCTCTCTCTGGTCCAGACCTTCATCACTCGTCTAGGAAGGGTTAATGTTCTGTAAGGTTTTCATTGAAATAAACAAGGGCCAGGAGACTTCTTCTCCTTTTTAATGCCTTTATTAAAAGTGATCAGCTCAGGATTGGGTGGCTCGACGGGTCCGTCGTCTCCCAGGGCGACTCAGAGGAGGAGGATATGCGCAGCTCTGTCCACAAGGGGCAGAACTGGGGGAATCCAGTCCTCATGGGAGCCTTTTGGGCGTGGTATTCCCCCGCCAGGTGGTGCCCCTCCCACTCAGTCGGCCTGGTCTCACCGCCGGGGTCATCTCTCTTGGTCAGGGCGAGAGGGTCCGAAGGTGTTCCGCGTCTCTGCAGGCTCAGCATTCGGCTCCTCACGTCTAGACATCACTCCAGTCTCTCAACTCTTAGGTGGCTCGTTGTTTTTTTGGGGTTTCTCCGTACAGCGGGGGACCCATGCTGCATTGTGGTCTTGGAGTCACTTTGCATAACCCCCCCCACCTTCTCAGGTCTCTTCTACTGTTCGGGAAGGTTCCCACCCTTCACTGTGTCAGAGAAGGGCCATTACCTCGCCTCAGCCAAGGCTTTTACTAATACAAAAACAACTATTAACGACAACGACCTGTAATTACCATAACACAGGCAGCAGCCCAGCAGTAGTGGTCCCTTTTTTTCTCACAGAAAAAATCAACTGAATTTTTGTTCATAACATTCATTGTCCAAGAAGGGTTAAAAACTCCTCCAAGCGGCTGGACTCCTGGCTGCACCCCCCTCCCCCATCTCCTCAGCCAGGCTGCCTGCTGCCAGCACATGTTTACTAAATTTCAAGGTAACGGCCACAAACACAGGCTGCACTCTTTCTCTGTCTGTCTCCAAGGGGGGGGGGGGGGCGGGAACAGGGGCTGCCCATTGCTTCCCGGCATTTCTTTACTTCTTCCTTCCACCCTTGGGGGGGCCAGGCCTACCTCTCCCGGGCTGGGCCGCATGGCTTTTCCCCTCCCCCCGCCCAGCCAGCAACTGGGCCTGGGGAGAGACCCAACTCCTTCCCGCCAGAAATCCAAAGAGCAACTGCCAGGGGGAGAGCCCTGCTTTTACCCTGTGTTCTCAGAGGTGGATCCAATGCCCAGTGGTTGGGCCAGATGGCAATATTCAAATCTGAGCACTCATTGGCCCTATCTACAGCATCCCAGAAATCCTGTTTCCGGGTCAAACCATGACACCCACCCAGCCAGCAGCTGGGCAGGGGAGGTCTGACCTCTTTCACAGATGGAACCCAAGAGAAAGTTTTCCTGGGAGCTCTCTGCTTTTAACCCCCCATGTTCTCAGAGGTGTATCCATGTCCTCAGTGGCCACACCAGGTGCCAATATTCAGATCTGAGCACCTATTGGTTTGACCTCAGCATCCCAAAAAACTCCCTTTTCAAACCAGGACAGCATGTAGCAATTTTATATAAGCAACACACTTGTAGAATCATGTATTACAGCGTCCTGAGTGGGTCGCTGCTGGTGAGAGAGAGACGATGAATCTTGTTTCTTGATCAGAAGGCTGGATTTATTGACATATGATATATAATACATTATAACTATACTAAATAGAATAAAGAGAGAAGTTGCAGATGCTTGCTAAGCTAAGAATAGAAAAAAAAGAAATCTATAACAAAGTTGTGTCCAGGGGCTCTGTCCCTAGCTTGCTCCTGTGATTGGCCATTAATTATAAACATGGGAACATGAACCAATCACCAATCAAAATAGGTGCATCCTATTGCATTTCACAGCAGCTGATAACAATTGTTTACATTCTCTTTCTGGGGCCCTTAGCTTCCCAGAAAATGCAGAAATCTGAAAGAAAGGATTTCTGTGAAAAATGTCTGCGACAATCATGTGTCTGCATAAGGTTAGGAGTTATGCCCCGTGTGACCTCAGACCTGAATAAATGATGCCCTCTTTAACACCACATTAGTGTTAAGGAGTGTTATTCCGATATTTTGGAAGATTTGATGACAGCATTGTCTGAGAAGGTGATTCATACCCAAAAAGCATCACCATATAACAACTTACCAGAAAACAAAAGAGGCTATGCTTTATTTACTGATAGATCCTGAAATGTCATAGGAAGACATCAGAGGTGGAAAGCTGCTATCTAGGCATCTGGGAAGGGATGCAACATACAGATGGGCTTGTGTATGATGGGTAGACCTGACCATGGAGGCCATCACACAGATCATTCATGAATGTGAAATGTGCTGCCATCAAGTGAGCCACACAAGTGAAATCTCCTTGGAAGAGAGGGCAGTGGCTGGGTTTCTGATATGGTGAGGCCTGGAAAACTGACTATATTGGACCACTGCCATGAACACGCCAAGGCAAATACTACATCCTCACCATGGTAGAGGCAACAACTGTCTGGCTGGATATATACCCAGTAAAACATGCTACTGCTTGAAACACCATCTCAGGCCATGAGAGGCACATTTTGTGGCCACATTGAGTCAAGGGGCCAGCTGGGAATATAATTAGAACAGCAGAAGATTGAATATTTTAGTTAAGATTTTAAAATTAGTTAAGAAGCTAAGTTAGTAATATAGATGGCAAGAATTAAGTACCTTAGTTAAAGAGTAACAAATACATTAGGAAAGAGAAGCTAGGAGTGACAGGGATAAATGTAGCAATTGCGAAGGAGCAGAGACCATAGAAATACCTTGCCTTAAGAATAATCAAACAGTTAGGAGAGGCTTGAACCCTGACCAGCAGATCAAAAAGTCCTGCCAACTGGTCATGGGTGAAGAGTTCACCATGAGGAAGACGGCTTTCTTCCTCCCCTATGCCCACTCCCTTATTTCAAAATCCCACCAACCCAATTAAGGGAGTACAATTGAGTAGTGGTAATGGATATTCAGCTGATCATAATACAAAGCAGGCAGGTAATGATTATGTGCTATGTGTCCTCAGAAACCGCTTAGATATGTCAAACCTATTCTGTATAAATATAGGGCAGGAGTCTGCAACTCCTTGCACGTGTATTTAGAAATGATTCCACATGTGTCCAGCGTGCTGCAATAAATATCCTTCTTTTCAACTTAATTAGTTGAAGAGTTGTCTGTCCGCGCATGAACATCGTACCCCAGAGAGAATTGAATCAGACAATGGGACTCATTTTCAGAACAATCTCATAAACTCTTAGGCAAAGAAACATGACATTGAGTGGATATATCACAACCCTTATCATCCACAAGCCTCTGGGAAGATTGAAAGGTATAATGGACTGTTGAAGATTATGTTAGGAGCGATAGGTATGGAATAAACCATGTGGTCACACCCACACAGTGCTAAAAACTCCACCCCCTTTCTCTGTCACCAGGACATGGGGGAAGGAGTCCGTGTGAGAGTCTGTCCGAAATATCCTTAATTTTTGCCTCACAATTGTCATGAAGAAAAGACCACCGAAAAGTTAAAAACTGTTCAGCCAGTGGGGAGGGGGAAGTCATGTGCTTCTCAGCTCACTGTTTCCACAGGTGTTGTTTGCAGAACACACCACGCTGAACTTGAAGGGGGCATTCTGCCCTTTCTGAACAATGGATCTGGACTTTCTCCCTACCTCCTGGCCGGGCTGGTCTGAGCTCTGGGGCGGTCCTCCCCCTCCAAGAGAAGACCCCTCTTGCCTGCCTTCAACCACCATGACAGACAAGCAGAGATGGCAGAGATGTGAGCCTCTTCATCAAAGAACCAAGACAAGAAATCCCCGTGCAAGAAAAACGCCCCTCGCACTTTCTTCTAGAGACTGGGACTGAATACCCCCCCCAGCTCTGGGGAGGTGTGCACGAAGGGGGGAAAAACTGCCCACGATAGACACACCTGCGAGCATTGGGCCATGAAAACAATGATTTTGCCTGTTGCTTGGCTTGGACTCTGTGTACCCCCCTTTTTCTGTTCTTTACCCCTCCCTGGAGACCTTTGTTTCGGCTCCCCTTCCCCCCAACGAAAAAATCGTATAATTGGAGCCCTGGTGAGGCCTGCTTTTTGAGATCTCCCCGGGCGTGACCCAGTGAGCTTTGACGGCTGGACCCCGAAAGACAAAAGCGGCACCACGTCTTGGTAGCTATAACCCCTCTGCCCTCCTTTCCTCCCTCTTTCCTTATCTTCTCCCTTTCTTCCCCATTTCCCCTCACCAACGCATTTCAGTTGTGGTTATTTCAATAAAACTGCATTTTTGTTGATTTGTTACTGCAAATCCCCTTTGCCTTGTTGGTTATTTTTGCACCTAAAAATCATGGCATTACCTGTTCACTGGGACGGATCACGACAGTCTGTCCCCACGTTTGGTGTTTCAAAACCAGCTTCTCTTCTTGGCATAAACAAGCATTGCTTCAGCTGCGGATACCCTGGTCTGAAATTTGATTATTTGATTTATTTTATGTATATATATATATATATATATATATATACACATAAATATGAGAGAGTTTTGACAGCTTTGTGCTGTTTCTTTTGCCACAAATGCCCTGGCTGGCCACATTCACACCCCATCACCTCAGTTTGTCTCTTGCTTTGCAGCTGGGATATCTCACTCCATAAGATTTGGATGGAAGAGAAACTGCTGGAGCCCCACAACCAATGAGGCCAGCCCCTCAGGCATAGACAGAAGTCTCTGGGCTCAGGAAGTAAACAGAGCTGCTCACTCAGGCTCTTTCAGGATGAGAATAAACACCTTGTCTGTCTCCAGTTCTTGCTTTTACAGTAGGTCTATTATTTGGGTTTTTAAAGGAGGTTTATTAGCTTTCAAGTCAACTGCAGCCCAGACAGACTAATGATGTCTCTGATTCTGGCAGGATGATTGCTGACTCAACTATTTTAAGGGTTTCTTTTCCTGCAGGAGTCTCTGATGAAGCATTTAAGCACCTGATGACCACAGCAGCATTTTGTAGGTCACCTGTTGAGGGCACCACCGTGTCTTCATCCTGGATGATATTCTCATCATCCCACCTATGCCAGAAGGACTTGAGGAAGAAGAAAGGAACTCTCTTCTGCTTTAGTTTATTTTGTCAGTACCTATCTGTATGTATAACTGAGCTTTCCATGCACGGGATGTAAAATTTTGAGTAGAATAAAGTATGTCAAATTTTGCCTTCAGCAAATAGCCCCTCTGAAGCAGCAGGTTCTCATCATTGCTAGGCTTCTTGCTATTTTCCTGAGACAAAACATTTGAGGTTGTGTGAAATACCTCAATGACTTGTTTTAAAATTTTAAAAGTTTAATAGTAATAAAATGGTTATAAAAATAGTAATACAAATTAGAGCAATAAGAATTTGGACAATCAGACTTAGGACAATAAAGGACAATAAATGCAAAGAATATGAATGTTCGGATGCTTTAAAAAAAAGCATGGCTCTCTAACAAAGGATTAACTCTTAAAAGCAGTAGAAGAAAGTTTTTCTTTTCTGATAATGAGGCAATTTTTCTTTTCTTGGAGCTTGTTGCTGTTATCTCTGTGCAAAGAATTCCTTGATTATCTCATTTCTTTCTTGAGCTAGTTAAAGAGTATCTTACATAGCATAGTTTCTGTTTTAACATTATGTTATAACCTAAAACTATATTTAACACACTACTTAAGAGAATTAATACAGCATAACTTTCTAACATAACACATATAATATTCATTTTAAAATTTGCGAAAAGCCAATCATATAATAAACATTTTTCACAGCTGGAGCATTTCCCATTGGCAGAGATCCACCAGTTCCCACTGAATTAGGAAAGAACTTATGGAGGCTCTTAACATCTTTCCAGAGATGCTCAGTGCTTCCCCAGAAGCAGCCCTGGGAGGATTCTGAGACAGGATACAGTCCTTCCCACACAGGTTCCAGCACCTTGTGGACTCTGTGCTTGGCAGCATAAGGAGCCAGGCAAGCTTGCCTCAATTCTCACTGCTAAGGTGATGTAGGAACTCCCCTGGCACCTCAGTATCTCCCTGAATACACACTTTTAATAAAGAGCAATTTTAATTTCCGAAACACTGAATCATCTTGTGTTATCACCTGGCATATGGTACCCAGAACAGTAGCCATAGCATCTTTTCCCTGAAAGAAGGACATTTGTGTTCTCTCCTACAATAGGATTAAGCCAAAAGCAGGGATAAAAGGATCAGGTCAAGACATGCAGCTTGGAGGGGTTGAAGCACCAGGCTGAGGGGAGCAAGGTTGCACCTGCATGGGGACAGGACCAGCGGCTCTGCTGTGCTCTTTGAACCTGGAGCTGTGCCAGATCCTTGAGAAAAATTCCCGATTACCATAAAGCTACACTTTCTTTGTTATTTGACACATTAATAATGAATGGAATGCTGTGACCAGGGTGGCCATGGAGCTTGGAACCCATGTGAGGGAGGGAGTGCAGGGGTGAGATGGCAGTGATGGCCCCTTTTCCCAAATCCCAGGCTGATGCTGCCCAGTACCCATCCCTGGGTTTATCTTTAGTCACCCTACTGTTATTCCTGTCCAAATTCCACCTCCACCTACTAGAGGAATGAATCCAATTTCCTCACACACTCTCACAGACACCATGCTTTGCTGGATGGTTCATTACCCAAAAAGCTCAGGCTAGAAGTTGTGTGCCCTGATCCAGCACTTATTTTGGCTCCTAAACCAGAGCCTCCAGCTCCCAGCCTTGCCACCTTCCAGCTTCCAGCAAGGATGGAGGGAAGCTCATAGTGGCATTTTCTGATGTCACCAGGCCAAGGATGCCTTGAGCAGGTTGGGGCAGGACCAGGATGCACAGAGAGGTCCCACTATGTGGGGCCAGGACCTGTTATGCCCACCCAGAAGCTGGATTTACACACTTCAGTGTGTTGACACCATTAATATTATGGGCCAGTATTCTCCAAAGAGGGCTATTTGCTTTAAATAGCTAGATGAGATGAATTGTTATCAGGTTAAAGTTGACAATTCCAGTTGCACTGGGATTTCAAAAAAATTATCATTAATGCAAGGGCAGATCCTGCCTTTTTCTTTTTCCCTAACCTTGCTCCTATTATATACCAAGAACATCCCTGGGAAATCCTGAGCCTGGGGGGTCTCAACTGAGAGGCTTGGGGGCTGGAGGGAATGGGAGGGAGCTGCATGAGATGTGCCACAAAAAAGAGATGCAGGCAGAGGTGTTTTCTGCCCCAGTGAGCCCTTCATGGCAGCTCAACTTTCACTGAAGCAATGCTATTTGTGCTTGGAATAATAATTAAACCATAATATGATAATAGATAAAGATATGAAAATCCAGACAGTTCCTCTTTGCTTAAAATACAACAAAATAAAAAAATCTGGAGCTAAATTAACAATGTACTCTCCTAATTATAGCCATGCTCCTGTGAATATTGGGTTGTCATGGAAACTTGCCCAGCAAACTGATATGGCCCTGGGCACAGCAGGGAGAGAGATCTTTTGAATCTGATTTTGCTGTCAGAGTAAAATTAAGGTTTATTCAGAGGCCAGATCTGGTGAATTTATGGTTGTGGTTCTTCTGTTGATGTTCATTATCATGATCCATTTATCCGGATTAATGTTACAGCAGAACCAGACAGAAAGCAACAAAGACTCCATGGTCAGAAATAAAGTTAACCTCTTGAATATTGCCCAAGAAATAAGAAAAAGGGAATGATTGTTGGGTCAGTGTTTTTGAGAGCCTGGTGGGGTAAAGAAAAAGTGGTTTAAATCCCTTGTAGGAACATTTGAGCAGGTCTGAAGGGGTTAAATGGATCCAGTTAGCTAGAAGGGTGTTTAAAAGGTGTTTGAATTATTTTTCTTTACATTTCTCAACTCAGAGTTGTGTGCATTTATATAGAAGCGCTTTGATTATTTGCTATCCAGAAGGACCTAGACAGGCTTGAGAGGTGGGCCCGTGTGAACTACATGAAGTTCAACAAGGCCAAGTACAAGGTCCTGCATCTGGGTTGGGGCAATCCCAAGTGCAAGTAAAGGCTGGGCAGAAAATGGATGGAGAGCAGCCCTGAGGAGAATGACTTAGGGGTATTGGTGGATGAGAAGCTCAACATAACCTGGCACTGTGCACTCAGGCCAGAAAGCCAACTGTGTCCTGAGCTGCATCAAAGGCAGGTCAAGGGAGGGGGATTCAGCCCCTCTACTCTGCTCTGGTGAGACCCCACCTGTGGTACTGCATTCAACTCTGGAGCCCACAACATAAGAAGGATGTAGACCTGCTGGAGCGAATCTAGAGGCAGCCACAGAGATGCTCAGAGGGCTGGAGCACCTCTGCTATGGAGACAGGCTGAGAGAGTTGGGATTGTTCAGCCTGGAGAAGGTGCCAAGGAGACCTTAGAGCACCTTCTGTGAAAAATGCATATTTTATGATTGGCTTTTTGCAAATATTAAAATGAATATTATATATGTTATGTTAGAAAGTTATGCTGTATTAATTTTCTTAAGTAGTGTGTTAAATATAGTTTTAGGTTATAACATAATGTTAAAATATAAACTGTGCTATGTAAGATACTTTTTTAAAAGAGAGGACTCACACTGAGATAGCAGCCACAGGACACCTAAATCTTTCAGAGAAAAAGAATTTATTGCTCTCTTATCAGAAGAAACCAACTTCTTCCTGCCTTGCTCAACCCTGAAGATGCTGTCAGGATTAAGAGGAAGAAGCTAACACTGACCAGACTGAATCCTTTGTTTGAATTGAATTTATTCATCATGTATGAGATGTATGAATATGCAACAGGCTATTGCTTTTAAGGGTTAATCCTCTGTTAACGTGTGTCCTTTTTTCAGGTTTATTTTGCCCAGAAAGAGGTACCCGGACTGTCCGTAACTCTTTGTTTTTATTGTCTCGTATTGTCCTAATCCCAATTGCTCAAATTTTTATTACTCTAATTATATTACTATGTTTATAACCATTTTATTACTATTAAACTTTTAAAATTTTAAAAATGAGTGATTGGCATTTTTCACACCTCCTAATACCTAGAGAGGCTACAAGAGAGCTGGAGAGGGACTTTGGACAAGGGCATGGAGTGATAGGACAAGGGGCAATGGCTTCAAACTGACAAAGGGCATGTTTAGATTAGATACTGGGAAGAAATTTTTGACTATGAGGGTGGTGAGGCGCTGGCATAGGTTGCCCAGAGAAGCTGTGGTTCCCCATTCCCCAAAGTTTTCAAGGCCAGGTTGGATGGAGCTCTGAGCAACCTGGTCTAGTGGAAGATGTCCCTGCCCATGGCAGGGGGTTGGAACTAGATAATCTTTATGTTCCCTTCCACTCTAAACCTTTCAAGGATTCTGAAACACTTGCTGTTTCCTTCTTTTAAGCTCAGTTGAAATCACTCTCCTGTAAGCTCGATGGCCATGAGGAGGAGGGATGGACCGGAGACGATGTGGTTCTAGGTCTGAATCCCAAAGGATGAGGATAGGAACATGAGACAGTGTTCAGCCCGGGCAGGGAAAGGTGTGTATGTAGGGGGAAGTAAGTAGCACCACAAAGGCTGCTCTGCGACCTGGTCGGTCTCAGTCGCCCCGCCGGGCTGGCCTCTCGGTAGTTGCGGGGGCACCGGCAGAGCCTCGGGGCCCGGGTGATCGGGCCGTGGCGGGCAGGCTGGACCCAGGTCCAGGCCCGAACTACTTCTCCCGACAGGCCCGACGGGAAGGCTGGTGGCGGGGCGGGGCGGGTCCGGTCCGAGTGAGCGGTGCGTCACTCCCTGGCCGCCCCGGCTTGTCTCTGCAGAGCCGAATTTTCTTCCCCGGTGGGTGATATTCCTAGTGTCCATCCGCATTTTCCCCGCACCACAGCGCTGCGCCCATGAACCTCCCGGCGGGGGTCTGATTGCACCCGGTGCCCCGTAGGGTAAGGCCGGGGCGGAGGGGAGGGGTCATGACAAAGCAGCGGCGAAGCGGGGGTTGAGCACGTCCGGCCTTTGTCTCCCTAGGAAAGAATCAACCCCCCACGCGCCGGGCTGCCGTGGGTCTGGGGTGTTGTTTTGCACACGGACCCGGTTTCTCATCTGGTACCAGCGACGGTGCTACCCGAGTGGCCTCGTCCCGGGTGGGTTTCCCCCTCTTCGCCGACATTCTGTGCGTGGACTTGGAGCCCTCCCTCCCTCCATGATATTCCCTCTCCTGGAGAAGGTGAGCAGCGGGCAGGGCGGTAACTGCGGCGGCAAGGTCCAGGGCCGGATTTGGATACGCTCCTGACCTCTGGAAGCTACCTGGCAGCTTCATTAGCCCTGCCAAAGGGCAGGGCTGACCTCTCTCTCCGGGTCCTCCAGCGAGCCCCCTACGGACAAAAAGGAGAGGGAGACCCATTGAGTCCCCATCGCAATAACTACTGTTCATCGTGGTCCCTGCCGCAGCAAAGGTGGCGGAGGTTCCTGTACAGCAGCATCTGCAGACACAATGGTGCCACCTGGTTTAGGCTTGAGCATCTTCACAGGGGGGACGTTCCCAGTGGGAATGCTGCTGTGAGGTACCGAGGTGGGAGTATCTCCCACCTCCTGGGAGGTGCTTTCCTTGTCTTTGGTGCAGGATTGAGTTTGGGTGTAGCAAGTGAGGACACAGCAGGGACTCAATTTTGTTGTTATTTTATGGTTATCATTTTCCTGCAGAGTCATTCTGGCTGCATGTGGTCTCAGGGGCTGTGGGTGACAGTAGGGGAAAACAGATGTTGTGGCAGCGGAGCAGTCGGCACTTGTGAGACTTTTGCCACAGCTGCCCCCAGCAATGCTGAACAGCTGGAGGCACATTTGCTGGTTATCCCTAGCATTCCAATGCCTCAAAACTCAGTCCTTGGAGTTGTTTTTCCATAAAATGAGACTAAGATTCATCTCCTGGGGCTGTTACATGTGTTAGGCTCCTCTGGAAGGGATGAGACCCCCACCAGTAAGACCCCACACTGGATAAGGTAGCAATACCATTAGATTGGAAAGGGGCAGGTGCAGTATGATGTGGAGGGCTGGAGTGCCCGGGGCCTCTCTGGAGACCTGATGACTCCTCTGAAATAGGCTGTTTCCACATGTCCATTTGTGTCGCTTTCACTCCTGCTTCAGTAATCCATTATTCTTCCTCCACCACTCAAGTAGGTATGGGATGAAGCTTGAAGTCATGGCCTTGTTAACAGAAATTAAAAAGGTGTGAAGGAGCAGAAGATATACTGAGCTTCCAGGTTGTTTCTCTCAACCCAAAGATACCAAAATAAAGCCAGGAGATTTAATAGTCACTCCCCTCCAAAATCTAGAAAGGCTTTTTGATGGTGGACTATCCTCTGAGCATCCAGATGATGGCAGGGGAGTGCCACATGGGATGGAGAGGGAAGCATCCCACTCCCCTTGCAGTTTATGTCACCCTGAAAAGCAAATATCCACACTCTGTCTCCAGTGAGTGAAAAAAACATTTTATTGTGTTGATATACATTATGTTTCCCCATAAGGACTGTACCATAAAGACTTTGCTGTGCCATTGATGATCCTGAGGTCCAAGAGCAAAACCTTGCACTGGACTTTATTCTCAAGCCTTGGGTAAAATGTGTAGGTTGTGGTTTCCCTGCTTTGTGTTATCTTTGGCAGAGAGATTGTTACCAAAAATTCAGTAAAATAAAGAAACTCCTTAACACCAACGTAGCATTAAGAAGCAGACATTCTTTATTTGGCCGGATGCATGATGGGGGGGGAAGCATAGCTCCTCCCAAATCTGTGAATACTGGGTACAGGAAAGTTTCTGTTTATATACTGTATTCTACATACATATTCATTGATTGTCCCAGACTAAACATACATATGATAATAATTTCCTCAAAATCATTAACATATTTCCCCTCCCCTTTACGCATGCCTTCTTCTGTCCTGGGGATCTCTCTGGTGGTCCTTAGTGGTCGGAGACCCCAATATTCCAGTCGACCTGGTTGAGTTGGCAAGGCACTGGTGCTAGTGAACTTACAGTTCTCCTTACACAATGGGCACTGTGTAATTCCATAGGCCAATGGTTTTGGTAGAACAAGAATTGTGTTAGCTCACCAGGTATAGACAATTTATCATCTGGTAACAAGATGAGTGGTGTCTGAGGAAGTTCAGGCTATGCTTGTATGTGACGCTTCTTCCTTCTGAGCTCTATCTGTGCCCTTCTTGCAATGTGGATACTGTACCAGAGGGCTCTGTGAATTTGAGGTGTTGTGGTTAGTGTCTTGTTGAACTTGTCCAGCTCTTAGGAAGCATTTTTTAAAACAATTTAGAAGATCTCTGGATGCTTTTAAAGGAAAGCAGAGGAGCAGTGGTTGGATGCTGAAGGTGAAAGTGATATGTGGAAGTGACTTGTCTCAGGTGACCTGGAAGGTTAAGTCTAGCACCCAGGAGCTCCCCTGCTGATGGGAGACTGGAGAAACTGTGGAGATAAATTAAACATCAGCTCTGCCACTTGCAATGGGATTTGGGAGAGGAGTGAGCTTTCTGAGGGGCTTGGCTGGGTTTGACACCTTCATTTCCATAGCTGAGTCAACCTCATCCACAAATGGGATGGGAGTGGTCTATGCAGGGTTCCTGAGAGGTGTGAAAAATAATGTGCAAAGCATGAAAACATACTTGATACTTGTTAGCCCTTGATCTAAACTGTGGGAGCTGACAAGCTGCTGAGCTTTATCTTTAGATGTCTCTCCTTCAGCACTTGATCTCGAATGAGAAAAATATTTTTTTTTGCTCTCTCAGCATCCTCACTTTGGGATGAAGCATTCCCTGGTGTTCACTCTACCAGGGTCTCCTGGTGAGGACAAATTTTGCTCACTGATTCTCCCATTTCATTTTGGGTTTCTCTCCTGTTTCCTCTTTTCATCCTTGCTGCTGCTTGGTCTTTTCCCAGCAGGAGTGGGATGAAATTGTGGTAGTTATCACTGGTTGAGATTTTGTCTGCTGATCTCTGCAGAACAGCAAGAAAACCCTCCTGGGTCTTATTTAATTTCATGTTCTTGCTGCTCAAGTGAGTCTTTGGGGTCTTGTGTATTTGTAAGGAGCTGTAGCTAAAAATATAGCAAGACCCTATGGTATCTAAGGAAGCTGGGGGCAGCAGATGAGTGTCTCATTTTAGAGACAAGTTTAGAAGAAAAACACTCTGGAATGAGTGTTTCCTTTAAAAAAAAGTGTTCCAACAATAATTTTCTGCCAATAAGAGATGAATACTAGTGGATGAAAGTGAAAAAAACCTCAACCATTTATTGTCAGTGCCCACATGGCACAAAAAAAAAAAAAAAGACGTCGGCTCCTGTCTCAAGGAAAAAAACAAACAAAAGGTTCATGCAGGAGCTCAGGCAAGCATATGAGAACCTGGTGAATCTCTGGTGTTGGTCCCCTCTTTACAGCGGACAAAGCAGGTGGATTTGGTGTCCTTTTCTCTCATCGGTTTGGCTTTTCTGAGCTCTGGGGCCGAAAGGGAGCAGCCCCATGCCTTCCCGCTGGTCCCCAGCTGATTCCTCTCCTGTCAATTGTTCTCTCTGACCTTGGACCAAAACCAAACTGTCCAATTCAAGAAAAAAACTGCCAAAGGAATGCTGTCACAGTCTCCAAGGCCAGGGAAAGAAAAAAAGAACTTGTTACCTAAGCTAACAAAACCCCAAACTAGCTAAGCAGAAAAAAAAACCACACCGCAGTCCACGAAGTCCACAAGGCACCACGGATGCCTGGGGAGTGAAGCTTTGAAGAAAGCCTGCCAAAAAGCCCCGGGGCTCCCCCCTCTCCCCCTGGACCCACCTTAAAGCTACAACAACCATTTCTGGGCATAGAGCAGACGATCAGGGAATAGAGTATCATCATTAAATCACCCCAAGACAAGAGCTATTTCAGGAGCTCTTTGGGGCACATTTAGTATATTGCCTTACTATTTCAATGGAGCAATTAAATATTGTTAATTATTTCACTGTTTTTATGTTTTGCAGAAGTATTGAGACATTTACATTACTTATGCCATTGTTTAGTTTCAAATTTAACAGTGTGGTGTTCTCTTTGGGGTAACTCATAGTCTTCATCAGGTTGGGAAAAGGACAGCTCTTCCTGTCTTGAAAATCTGGAAGCATTCAGGCTTCTGGATGAGCCTTGGGATGTTCTGAAACTTCTTGGAGAAGGTACAGTTCTGCTACCTGAGTATAATTAGCACATTACTAAGTCATCCAAAATAAAGCACTACTGTAGCTAACCAATAATTTTCTGTTTGAGACCCTGGCTATTTTATTTTTATTTTTTTATGTATGTGTGTGTGTGTGCATATATATATATATTCATTTATAGCAAAGATGCCTTGCTAGTGATCCTAAGAAAAATACATTTCCTGTTTCGTTCAGACTGAAATGGGAATAACATGGGATACTCTCAAAACTTTTGTGCATTTAGCCATCAACTTTCCTGCTAAAAAGAGAAGTTTTGTTTTTTCCACATCTACTTTGTGCTGTGCCAGGTTAATGTAGATGTACTTCAACAGTGGCCAGGAATGGGGATGGTGTCTCTATTGTGGGTGGATAGTGAAAAATTTGTTATGGAAAGTAATGGATTTTAAATCTTTACTGTTTTGAGTTAGCTTTGGAGACTCCTTTGAGGCAGTCCATGGACCTCTGAGGCTTTAGGGACCACAGCTTGACTAGATGTGGTCTTATGCTTACTTCAGAAAAGTCACTACTCCCATCTCCTATAGAGACAATCCTTGGCATCCTCTGTCCTCCAGGCATGTAACAGTTGTGGTACAGGAGAAGAAAAACCTTGTTTCTTAGGTGATAGGAGAAACTGTGGTGATAAAACTTAAACTTCTGCCTCTGCTATCTCTGTAGGACCAAATCCTACCACACCTGTGAGCTAGGAGCCTGTCACAAGAGTATTTTATAATGTGCAACCATTTATTGAGGGCATCTCCTCTGTGGCCACCAGCACTGGCTCAGCTTCATCTTCTTCCTTAGCATGGTTGTGTTCACCATGCTGTTGAGTGGTGATGGAAGTCATCTGCATCTCTCAAATGGCAAGATAGAAAGGATTATGGATGGGATGACATGTCCATGATGGGGATGTCCCTGAGATGGGGAGTGGAGCTGGGTGGCTGTGTGGTGTGCTTCATCCCTTGGTGTCATGTCATGCCTGGGTGATCTGAGGATGCATGTGGGCTTCCACAAGCTTCTAATTTCTCACCAGCAATTTTAATTTGCCTTAATGCAAAAGAAAACAACCCAACCAACCTTCCCTCTCCCTCTGGAGCTGTCCTGGCTCACTGGGACTGGTTTGTACAGCCTGTGCTGACCTGGGAAGGGTTCACCACCACTGGAGCCTGCCCCATGCTGGAGCAGAAACTACAGGGAGACACACAGCTGCCACCAGCTTTCTCAGCCACCTGTGATGGGGAACCATTAATGGGGTTCGTAATTAATTCTGAAAAATGCTTTTGAACTTACAAAATCCTGGAGGAGCTGTGTTGCTTGGCTTGTGTTCACTGGGACCTTGGGACAAGCTTGGGAGAAGTTGGTGTTCACAACCAAGCTGTCGCCATCCCTGTGCTGCTGGTTGTGTTGGGTGATCGCTGGCCTGGGAAATGAGCACTTGGGTTGGTGTGGGAATGGTGGCTTGAGAGACTGCAACATAGCGGTGTAGCATGCTGCAACAGTCCAGGTCTCTGCCATCAGGTGTGCTGTGCCACGTGGCAGGGAGGGCACCCAGTCCATCCCCAAGCTAGCACTGAGGTCTTCTGCAAATAAGTATATACAATCTCAAGTGTTTTGCATTGTTTGATTAAGTCTCAGGAGTCTGTCTGCAAGCACAATCTTTCGAGCTAGAACAGAATTGCATTGTAGATAATTCAGGGGTCTTGGCCATTCCAAGCATTGAGCACCTCCTTTGTGAAGCCAAAGCTTTGCCAACTGGCCTGGAGCTGGTCGCAGATGACATAACCTTGGGTGAGATCAGGGCTGGGGCAGCTGCTTTGCACAGCTGGGTTTGTCTGTGTCTGTGATTGCAAGCTGCTTCTTCTGCTACTTGGTCCATGGAGGCACTGTTTTAGGGGCACCATCTTCTTCAGAGGACTTTGAAGGGTGTTCATGTCTGTGAAAACACATCTTAGTGTTTGCTAATGGGGGATCTTGCATGAATTATCCTGGAGTATATTTTAACGGACTTTTTTGTTCTGCAGAGAAGCGTGCACTCCAAGTAGGGCTATGGTATGATCTAGGTCCTACCAAGCCAGCCCAAAGCAGTAGTCTGCAAATGCTGATTTGCTTTTGGGTTCTGGCATCTCCCTCTACCACCCACCCAACCAGAAGTAAACCCCCTGGGTTGGAGGGCTCCTGGGTGCCATGTTCAACTGCAATGAAGCCAGAAGGGATTTTCATAATGTTGTCAAAAATACCATGTTGGATTTCTGGGCAAGAGAGGAAAAGAAAGCAGGAAGGATTGTGGTTGTGCTGTGGTTGTCAGCTGGAGTTTAATAATAGAGAAATGTTTTATGTTTAAGGTGGTCTGCTTTACATGGTGAGAGGAGACAGGGGAAGATGCCTGTACCCACAGGAGCTGTATTCCCTTAAATCAGGGTATATTTCCAGCTGGGTAAATGCCTTGGAGACATCTTTGATTACATTTTTCTCTAGCTCAGGAAGCCAGGCTGGTGATTCTAAAACTTGCAGCAATAATTTTTAGAGCTGGAGGTTTTACAGCAGGACATGAAGGTGAGGAGTGCTTTTGAAAATTATTTATTTATTTTTCTTGCCATGTGCATATTTCATTATTGAAAAATTACTTGGAGTTTTCAGTGTCCATGGGGTCTCACCGCGATGGCTACAGATCCCTGTAAAGGAAGAGGAGGCCATGGATGGGGATGAAGAGCTTCAAGGCACTAGCTGTGACGAAGTGATGAATAGCTTTATCCAACAGTTTTTTCCCCTTCTTTTGAGACCAGCAGATTCTTGCATCCTTATGGCAGCTCTGCAATGAAATGCACGCTTCTGGAAAGCTCTTCTGGTGAACAGTGGGTTTTCCATCCCTTTCTGCATCCCTGCTCTGTCCATCCCTGTGCCGGCCTGGTGCAGGTAGAGGAGTGTTTTTACTTGCCCTTGCAGGTGCTCAGAGCAGCATCAGTGGTGGGCAGGACACTGTAACCCTGTGGAGCGCTTAGTTGTCAGCAGAATTGCAACATTCCTCCCTGCCAGGATGCTTTTTAACGCAAAGATTCACCCCAGGGTGCTGGTCTCTCTCCTTCCCTCCTGAGTTTCAGAGCATCTGTGAAGTACACATCATCTTTCTCAGAACTGGCTCTGAAAAAGGATATTTACACGTTGTTTGTTTAATATATATTTTCATTACATTGGGTGAAAAATTTATTTACTGTTTCTGTGCTTGTTTTTTTTTTTTTTTAATTAATAGAAATGAAGCTTATCTAACTCAGAGTGGCTGCCACTTGCTATTCCTCTGGAAGCTCTTTTTAACTCAGGGACTAATTTCAGCCAAATTTGACAGAGGAGTGCATGTCTCAAAGTTAAGAAATTACAGGCTGTAAGAAAGAGGGTGGAAAAGTGAAATGCAGATTTCTTCTTGCCTCCAAGGAGAGTCTGCAGCAACTGTAAGCTTAAATATCTGTCTGTGTGCAAGCAGATCAGTTAACTTAGAAGTACCTTTAGTAAATCACTACATTTTCTTTAAGGAAATAACCTAAATTGTCTTGAACATGGGGAAGAGAAGCTGGCCCCAGGGATGCTGCCAGGGAGGGTGTGATGAGATAATGCTAGATGATTTTTAAAGGTCCTTTCCAACTCAAACTATTCCATGCTGCCATGCTGTTGTCCCAGGACTTTGTGCTTGTGCATGACCACCAAGCTTGCAGTGAAAAGCTAGTGGTTGATTTCTCCCCAATCTCCTGCCTGTACTGGTATTCTGCAGTTCAAAATGCTTTTCCAGCCTTGAGCTTAGCCTCACTGCATACCTGCTGGGATGGATAATCAGGTATTATATTGTTACTGCTCTTAATAATGACATTTCAAGTTCTACCACCTCACTCACATAGAGCATTTGCACGCTGAAGACTGGATAAAATCTGTCCTCAAAAGCTTGGCTAGGCTGTGCCCACACTTGCTGCAGTTTCCTGTTGAGACCAAGGTCTTGACTGACTGCATCACCTGGAGGAGATGAGGCAGTAGTGCAGTGGCTTTTCAGCATCATCCATGGTCCATGAACTTGCCTTGAAACTGGAGCTGCTGTGTTTGGTGAACCTCCAGTTCCCAAAGGATCCGGGGATGATGCTCTGCCCCTCTCTGCTCCTGACAGCCTTTCCCATTACAGCTGCAGCAAGAGGCTTCCTTTTCTATCCCTTCCCCTTCTACTGTCACTATATGCACTTTCATTTTTCTTTTTTTTTTTAACTGTGGATTTTCCTCCTTTTTTGTCAGCTTGGAGAGTGATTTTCCTTATGTTCTTCTCTATTTAGGGCTGTGGGGGAGAAAGTGACAGCCTTTCCCATGCTCTGGTGTCCAGGTTTAGAGCAAAGTTGGGGAAGAATCCCCCAAAGGAGCTCCGGTGGGAAAAGCAGATCCAATCAGCCCCTCCCCCCAACTGGTCCGGGAGGAAAAAATACCTCCTTGGAGAAAGGTGGAAAAAACCTGTTTATTAAACAATAAAACCAAAACAATATCAAACAATGAGACCCCTTGCCACTCCAAAAGAGATGACAAACTGAGAAAAACCCCGTCCCTGGGTTGCAGCTCACTCAGTCTCTTATCAGTCCCTCCGGTGCTGGAATTGTCGCAGGCCAGGCCCGGCCCGGTGGGCCACAGGTGCAGCTGCTGGTGCTCTACTGGGTGTTCAGTCCAGAGCAGGTTTCAAGAGGTCCAAAGAAAAGGAAAAAAACACAGTTCAGGGAACTTCTTTGCCTCAGCTAGCTAACACTAACTAATAAGCAAAAGAGAGCTCTGTCCCGCTGTCTGTCCGCAGACAACAACCGTCCAGGAGCAAGAATGTGGAGGAGTGGAGTACAGTGTCTGAAAACAAACTGCGCGCTTCTTCTCTCCCCCCCTTCACTCTCTGGAACACTCTTAAAGGTGCAAAACTTATTATTCAACATGAACAGAATGAGACGATTGGGGATAAAAGCATCCTATAGTCAACCCAGGACATCTGGTTTTCATAGATATCCCTCGCTAGCTTAGCTAAGGTTTTCCTTGAGCACCTCCCATTACACTTGTTTCTTTCAGCAGAAACGTGTCTTCCTCCTCACTGCACGTTTCAGTAGGGAAGGGCATGGTGGGGGAGGATGAGCCATCAGCATGAGTTTTCCCTGTGCCAGGAGGATAGCAATGCAGCAAGGAGGACACTCTGCCAGACCTGTGGCAGCTACAGGTCTCCTGCTCTGCTCCTCATCCATGCATACAGACATCTGTAGAGAGACAAGCGAGTCTAGTCAAATGAAACTTTGAGGGTTGAATCTGTTGAATCTGATCCATCCAGTTTAGCCAGATGTTTCTGGAGAAGGCTTGGTAGCCTTGCAGGAGGTAGGTTTCACCCCAGAAAACTAAGCCTACTGTTTCTTGTAATAGTCATGTCAGATCACATTTCTTCTCCTTCCTTGAGTCCCTTGGTCCTTGACCTGGGCTAGCCCCTTGCAGCAGGTGGGGCATGAGTGCCTGGGGATATAATGTGTTTTCTGTCCAGTTCTGGCTGTTGTGAGACAATACAGGCCTTACAGTCAAGTTTTATTGGAAGTGCTTTAAACTTGCATCATGATAAGGTGATGGCTGATGTTGTGAAAGCTTGTAATTGAGGAGTTGTAGAAATTTAGCAGCCAAGGTGAATATTTGCATAAAGAAATAAGGTGTGCTGAGAAGTCTGAAGTTCACCAAGAAAAG
This sequence comes from Melozone crissalis, assembly GCF_028551555.1. Taxonomy (NCBI): domain Eukaryota; kingdom Metazoa; phylum Chordata; class Aves; order Passeriformes; family Passerellidae; genus Melozone; species Melozone crissalis. Next base: position 9,830,253 of record NW_026535813.1, on the reverse strand, counting down.
CTTCAGTAAACCAACTTGGGTTTGGCTTTTTTGTGTTCATCTGTTGGAGATGAAGGGGAGACGACCATCCTTTAATGCATCGAACTCCAACTTTATTGATCAATCAATCACCTTAAATAACAAAGTTAATGAACTTCATGCATATTCTGTAATCCAATGTCATGATAGGCTAACAGAGAAATTTCTAACCACTCCTCTTGTTTTAGAATACCTACAATTGTTTATTAAAAACAGAAACCAAAACAGAAACCAGAAACCAAAACAGAAACCAGTGTTCCCAAAACTTTGACATCTGTTCTCAGGATGGCAGGCCTTCCCAGAGACGGTGTTCTACTTGTTATGGGAAGACAATCTGAGAACTTCATTGTTTATAGAATGATGCCTGAGAGAGTCTAATTGTTTATACAAATCAGAAGGCTGAGAGCTGTTAGAAACTGCTTTTACTTTTCCCCTATACTTTTCTCTCAATTGTATGTCTCATGGCCTTTTCTTTAAGTCATTCTTGAAAAACTCTCCAACATTTCCCCTGTTTTTTTTCTTTGAGAGAAAAGTGGTTAGGTTGCCAGGTTTTCTCTACCATCCTACCAACCATCTTTTTGAATGCAACAAGGTAAGATAATGGTGAAGTTTTTCCTCATAGAAACTCTTGTGGAGGAGGCATTACCAGATGTCAAGAGAAGTGCAGACCCCGCTCTGCCAGGGCTCAGCTGCACCAAAGGCCTGAGGATAAACAGGACACTCAGTGTCAGAAATGTGATCCTGTGGAGAAGGATCAGAACCAGTGCTCAGAGGTGGAATAATGATAACTTGCTTAAATAACAAGATCCACCCTGCGCTTGGGCTGGTGTTCCATTCCAGGCTCTATCTCTGCAAATTAAAAATATCTTAGGTGTCATAATAGTAGAGCCTTTACACTGGTTATAAAGCTGTTTGGACACTATTTCCAGGTTTAGAGATGAATCCAGAGTAGCCCATGTCTGTTTATGCTGACTCATCCTTTGAAATTTTTAGTAATCAAAGCTGTAACTCCTCCAAGGCTGAGACAAAGCAATGACTGATTAATCTGTCTAGCAAGTGTTATCCATACATTATCTCTAGGTTGACTAAAATGTGCTACCTTTAATTCTTCAGCTACTACTATACTAAGCAATATAACAAAAGTGAACCTCATTTTTCTGTTTTTGTATTGACCTTCCTTTTCATCTCAGTTTTTAACCTTACTGTTCCTGACACCTGAAAACCACACCTTTGTAACCTTCTAATGCAGTTATCTAATGCTTAATTGGGATCTCCTCTTATAGGACCTACAACAGAATGTTGTGTTAAAGGCACCAGTTTTCTACACCCTATCGAGGCTATATATGATGCACTTTGAGCTTTAACCCCTTTCAAAATACACTGTACCTCTCACCGATAATAAGCTAAGATTTACTGCTCATGAGATTCATAAAGGTCTAAAGCTGAGGCAGTGTTTAGCTCTGTCTCATTGTCTCATTCCGTAGTGCCCACTCCCAATTATATTCCCAGGTCGTCCGGCAACGGCGTGTTACGGCCTTATCAGGCATTGCACGACAGGTGGTAATTGGACTAAGAAAAGAAAGCTGTTAGCTGTTTTCATTCATGCGAACCTGGAGAGGAGGTGAAAAAGTCTGAAAATTATTCTTTTTTGTCCTTGAATTATCACATCCACCTTTTTTCATGGGTTTCTCAGAAATGTTCAAAGTCAGTTTTTAGTCTGTAATCCTTTAGTCATTTGGCTCAAATGGCATCAGCTGGGCGATTCTCAGTCCTTTGTTAATTTGGAGTGGTGAGAAAGTAGTATGCATTTAAAGCACTTAAAATATTTAACTTAAAATTTACAGAACTAACAGAAAGATGTCATACAGCAGACTAGCAAGTAGGACAGAGACACCAGTACAGAGTAGAGGGCAAACATTTGTCATTTTCTTGACTCTCATATTTTTAAAGCTGACAAACAGAGGTCACTAGATCACTAGATAATTAACTTGCACACTTCTGTAAAAGCATGATCTGAGAAACTAAAGCTATTTCCCAGTAAGGAGCAGGACTTACTGTAGTATCTTTTTTGCAACTAAATAGGACTCTAGCAAATAAAAGATGCTTAGGGTTTTTCTATTTTTATCTTTTTACTGGTGTGTTCTGTGACACAGAAAATAAATACCATTGTAAGACCTATTTTTATCTAATAGAAACACTTGGAGCAAAACTTTAACAAATCTTCCTAACAAATGAGTATGGCTTCCAGCTTTCAGCTCCCAGTAGGAAATAATATTTGATTCATATTCAGTGAATTAATAGCCTTTACAATTGGAGACAAGATGTCACTTGAAAACTCATAACTTTTTTTAAAAAAGTGTTCTGGAAGATACAGACTTAGAAAGCAGCAATAAATTAATGCTCCGAGAATTTTAGAATATATGAAAGTAATTTACAAGATTAGCTGCTTTGAGGAAATTATGCCTAAAATAAATATACTAAACAGGATTATTAAAATAAAGTTAATTTCAGTTACTCATTCATTCTCTGGGAAGTCTAACAAGGCTAATTATAGCAGACTTATTTGCAAAACATGTAAAATCACTTAAATCTAATTCAAACTTATCTATAACAAAATTTACCTGACTTTAAATTCTACACACCTTAACCCAATATAATCTAAACAGAATCTAGCTTTACCCAAACTTAATAACACTCAAACTAAACAGAAACCAATTTCAACAGAACTTAACTGGCTTCAAATCCCACACAACTTAAATCTATATATAATTTAAACTTAGAAGACCTCGAACCCAACCGAAAACAAACTCAACAAACTTAACCTTAACATTTAATGGCACTTAATTGATAACCCAACTTAAACTACTTAATAACAGATAAAACTCACTATAGAAATAATATATGGCATTCACTATAACTCACTCACGGGCCCGATTCCAAAACACTCAACTAAAACAACTTTTCTCACGCTTTTTGCTGCAGCATTTATACCAAAAAACACACTCACAACATCTCACTCATACAATCAATCCAACACATCTCAACATTTTTAAACTTTTCAAAACACAGCTTTAAAGTCTAATGTTCCACCGGCCCAGCCATCCGGGCTTCTGATGTTCAAAGTCTCTGGTAATACAGATGTTTCCAAGACAGCATAACCAATGCCGAGCCAAATCGGCTGAAATTTGACTCCTGCATTCATTTACGCTGATCTGCTTTACAGTCTGTGCTGGGGAGAACAAAAGATCTCTCTAACTTAGGTGAAAAACATCCTGACAGCAACAGTCCTTGGTGTCGCTTGTTTAGTTTCACTAGTCTTTTAATTGCAATAGGAATCTTTTCTTTTGTTGACAAGAGTCACGATTATTACGGCTGTTAGATCTCAAACTGTAGCTCCTGCCGGCTACGGGGCGGAGGGAGAAGCGCTCCCGCTCGAAAAAGCACTCTGAAGTCGGAATCCGCTAAGGAGTGTGTGACAACTCACTTGCCGAATCAACTAGCCCTGAAAATGGATGGCGCTGAACGCTCATCAGAGCCCAAAAAAGATGTCGGTCGATCTAAACAGCAGGACGAAAACTATCAATGCACAGCATGATTGCTCCTCCATCACCTGCTCTCTGATGTCCAGTCACTGTTCCCAAGCAGCAACTGGCCGCCCGTGGACATCTGGCCCCCAGTTCACACATGAGGTCGATGCGGCTCCGGTCGCTCCCCCCGCGGCGCTCTTTGTTCACTTCCGGCGCGGCGCGGCTTGGTTTCTGCGGCGGCGGCTCCGTTCTCGGGGCGGCGCGGCCGCTCCCGCGCGGCGGCTCCTGCGGCGGCGGCTTTTGATCTTCCCGCCGCTGCCTCCGACGCGCCTGTGCCGAGTTCGGAGTAGCACAGCACTGCAATTCTACCATAAATCACCGAATTCACACATTTCCGTTAATCCGTAAACTATATGGAAAATCCCTTTACCGTAACTATAAGTCCAAAGTCCTGTTAAATCCTTCTACTAATTCATCTCTGCTCTGCGCTGCGGGTCACTCCCTTCGCGGCGGTTCTGCTTCGCCCGCGGCGGCTCCCTGTGGTGTCGGGTAGAAGGCTCCCTGTTGCGGAGGGTTAGAGGCAGGATAGAATACCGATGCTGCAGCGATGACTTCTGTTGGTGCCTGGCATTCCCGGCACAAGTGACCCGTGCCTTCGCATCGGCAGCATTTCGTGCGGCCCTCTTTATTTGATGCTGCAAACGCAGCTGACGTTTGAAGAGGTGCAAGAGCGGCTAACACCTGAGTCTGAGAGGACTTTGCTTGTTCTTGTAAGCCTACTCCTAACTGTTTTATTGCGTCTACTACGAGAGCCTGTTGTCTGGTTGGTATAAGAGCCATCCTTTCTAATGCTTCCTCTACAGTCCAATTCGCACCTAAGGCATTAAGTATGTTTCTAGTAGCAGAATTACAATTTTGAAGGACACACTGCCTGAGTAGGACCTCGCGCAAATATTCTGGCACGCCTGCTTTCTTAATTGCAGCCGCAGCTCTACCAACAAAAGCATCAAATGCTTCCTCTCTGCCTTGCTTAATTCCTACAGACACTGGTATCTCTCCCGGTTCCTTCACCATGTCTATTGCGAGTCTGACTAACCGCATTGCCTCCCGGCACTTTTCTTGGCCTATTAAAGCTTGTGCCTCAGTTCGAAGGAAAGGTCCCAGACCCATAAGCTCATTTATAGTGATACCATGCAAGGGGTCGCCTGGCTGTCTCTGAACTGCTACGCACTCATTTACGAGCCCTTGCCAATGGGCATTAAACAGCAATTGTTGATGTTGGGTAAAGATTAATTTTACTATGCCACGACAATCATTAACAAGGAGAATGCTAGTGTCAAAAATATAGTCGAGCATTTGCCTGGCTGGTTCGCTTTTAAATCCAGACTGACTAACAGTAGCTCGCAATTGAGATAACATTTTCCAGTCAAGAGCACTGATCGTCGCCTGAATTCCCCCCCCCCGCCTGAGGGGTAAAAACAACTGGACAAGCCAGTTCGTTAGCCATGCTCATTAGCTCCTGATCTCCCTTTTCAATTGCATCTTTGGCCAGGGCAGCCCACGCATCTCTTCTATCCCTGGCAATCGTCACCGCCAAATCGTTTTCCGACCTAGGGACCGACTGATTGCTTTTTGGGAACGGAGTATACGTTTGTGGCCCCGGCTGCTGTGAGATAGCAGATACGGGAGAATCAAAAGTGCTCTGTGTAGCCTGCGGCAAAGCAGACAACAAGGCACCCCGCGGAGCTTGGCTCGTTAGGGGGGGCTGGCTTGTTAAAGGAGGCGGCGAAACGGGTAATACAGTGCTCTGCGAAGCTTGGCCCGAAACCTGGCTCGGAGCCTGGTCCGGAGCCTGGCTCGCAGCCTGGCTGGAAGCCTGGCTTGCTAAAGGAGGCGGCGAGGCTGGTAATAAAACCGTCTTCAATGCAGGGCCAAGGGGAGTGCCCGAATCCTTATCAAACTCCCTGTCTCGATCATAGTCCTTATTACGGTCATGAGCTGCAGAAGCCTGGTGCGCAGCCCTTTTTTCAGCTTGAAACTGTAAGAGCTCGGTGTTAACAACCCGCCATAATTTACCCAACTTCCTGGCAGTTTTATCATCATCTAAGCTAGCCTGCCACAATAAATCACCAAATTTACGCCACTCAGACAATTCGTGAACTGTATGAGGGTTTACAAAGATACCCCTTTCTACACCATAAGCTAAAAGACCCGGTAACTCTTTCTGTAAGTCTATTCCCTTAATTTGCCTTTTTTGCAAAAAAGTAATAAAAAGATCATATGCGGCTTGCCGGTCCATACCTATATAAATGAGCGCGCTCTGCAGCACCTCCGGCGTCGGCCACACGTACCAGCCAAGACTCTTCTATAAGGTCGCTTGGGGCCCGGCATGTCTCGGCGACTTTTGTCCGCTTTGTATTCGTGCTTAAAGCTGTTCCGCAGCTGCTCCTCGGAACCTGGACAAGTCCTCACCTCCCCGTGGTTTTCGTTATCCCCAAGAGCGTTCGATCGTGGTTCGGTATCACGTCCAGGGGTCAACCATTTGTTGGAGATGAAGGGGAGACGACCATCCTTTAATGCATCGAACTCCAACTTTATTGATCAATCAATCACCTTAAATAACAAAGTTAACGAACTTCATGCATATTCTGTAATCCAATGTCACGATAGGCTAACAGAGAAACTTCTAACCACTCCTCTTGTTTTAGAATACCTACAATTGTTTATTAAAAACAGAAACCAAAACAGAAACCAGAAACCAAAACAGAAACCAGTGTTCCCAAAACTTTGACATCTGTTCTCAGGATGGCAGGCCTTCCCAGAGACGGTGTTCTACTTGTTATGGGAAGACAATCTGAGAACTCCATTGTTTATAGAATGATGCCTGAGAGAGTCTAATTGTTTATACAAATCAGAAGGCTGAGAGCTGTTAGAAACTGCTTTTACTTTTCCCCTATACTTTTCTCTCAATTGTATGTCTCATGGCCTTTTCTTTAAGTCATTCTTGAAAAACTCTCCAACATTCATCTTTTTTTTTTTTCTTTTAAGAAATCCAATCAAATCATGAACCTGTCAGAGGCCATTAGTTAACCAGTGTGGTGGTTGTAGAGCATCCAGTGATGTAACTCTTGGATCCTTCTAACTGGATGTCAAGAGGTAGATCTGTTGGTGAGTTGTCCCTATCCCTTAATGCTTCTGACCTTTTCTACACATCTACTAGTGCTACACTGAGCTTGACGGGAAGTGTAAGCCAGTAAAGCCTTCATCTGCTCTTCATAGGCTAATAAGTATAAGAATATAATTTTCCACTTATTTCAGTAATTCTGTTTATCCACTTGATTACAGTAGACACATCCATCATGTGCTTCCAGCTTCTCTCTTCTCATGTCTCTTCCACATCATCCAGTGACATGAATGAAAAGCTGTAGCCTTGTTCTCGCAGCACCTACACTCAGCTGAGGCCATGTTAGCTCTCTTATGAGCATCTCTGTCTATTGATTAAAGCATTAGGAGGAATGTCATCTTGGAAGCAATGGGTTTGATCAGCCAATTATTTTAACAAAAAAGCAGTGAACTTGATTAAAAGTACATAAGAAACTGTAGCCATTGGTTTTTTAATCTGCTGGAGGGAGGTTGAAGCACATAACCAAATGAGAGCATTGGTTGGGAAGCTAATGAGAGGAGTTTGCAGGCTGAATATGAACATCATGCATGAGGTCTTCTGCAAGACCTAGGAGTATGCAAAAATGCTTATGTGTATCTAAGGGGCACTGCCATTTTTTTGCTAGTGAACTGTAGTGACTGCAGGAACTTCATGGTTCCATGAAGCATGTAGAGGTACAGTTGAGTCTGTAGGATGTTCTTGTGTGAAGATTGGGTTTAAGACAATTTACAGGGCGTAGATTCCTAAATAAGTTACCTCCCCTTAGTTTTCAAGATACAAATGCAAGAAGACATTAGTGAAAAAAATAACAGTTTACTAAAAAAGAAACAGAAATAACCACTAGATAAAAAGGTGCTGAGTCATTTGGCCCCCCAGGGACAAAGAAAACAAGATGGCAGCCACTGGGGCAGTCCATGTAGCCCAGAAGACAAAGAAAAGATGGGGGAGAAGCCCCTTCTCTGGACCACCTGGCAGAGAGAGAGAACAAAGGAAAAACAACATGGCAGCTGAGTCTCTGTGGTTCCAGAACTCCCTTCCCCTCAAAAAACAAAAACAAAACCTGGAAAAACTATTTTTTTTGTTTGGAAGGAGTCAATGTTCCCAGAACGCTGGAAGAAACTTCCTGGCAGTTGCAGAGCTGACCCCCTCAGTGGCTGGAACTCATGGAGTGGGCCATCTCCCTCCTGGCACTGCGTGGCTGGACTGGGGCCAGCGGTGAGCTGCTGGCAGCGGCTGGAAACTCGTGGAGTGGTGTAACACCCCAGACACTTAAATGTAAGGGAGTAAACCAAAGTTCCTTTGCTCTGGGTAGGTGCAAGGGAGAGATACTGACCAGATATTCTCAAGAGGTAAAAATTACACAAAAAGTTTACTGGCAAAATATAGACAATCAAGGAACTTTGGCAAAAGTTTTAGTACAACATAAAACACTTAATCACAGCATAGACTTAGCCCACTCAGTTTAGCAACCTTTAAACCCATTTGATGTTACATTCTATGAGAAGAGATTTAGAAGCCCCTGGGATATCACTGTTGGGTTTCTCAGCTCCTCAGGAATGTTGCCACTTTCGAGCAAGGCAGCAGTGCACACATGCCTGTGTGCACTGAGAAGGCTTATTGCCAACAGATCTAATTATTATAATCTCATTCTTCCTTAGATAGCACAGGTTTCCTTGGCTGTCATGAGGCTTCCCAGCTTTCTCCAAGCTGCTGTTTTGATCTCTCATCTGTCTTTTAATAATATTATTCGTTTGCTCAGGCTGAGTAAAGTCAGAGAATAAGGCTTGTAGCCAGATAGAGTGTAATACTTGTGAACTGCCCTTCCTGCTCTGATGGACATCTTACTGGGTTTGGTGGCCTCAGCCTGCCAAACCTTCCAGGCAGCCCCCTGCATGCTTTTCCTTACAACCCTGCTTTTCATTGTGACTCCCTCCTCTTTCCCCTGCCCCAACTGTACACATGCATCCTCTCTACTGTGGAAATCATCTGGCTGCTGAAGTTAATGGGTAAAAATTGTGCATTGCCACTTTCTTCCCTGCTCTTGGATGCAGGGTTGTTGCCTATCCCATTTTTTTGTCCCCTATTTCATTTTATTGTTCCCCATCCTATTTTTGTTGTTGTTCCCTATCCTGCTTTTTGTTCCCCATCCCATTAAAAAAAAAAAAATTGTTCACTACCCTTTTTTTTTTGTTCCCTATCTTATTTTTTCTTTCTTCTGCCCTGCCTTGCCTGCTGCGGATTCTCCCTTCCTTACCTGCTCCCTTCCCTGTTCACAAGGGGTTTATTTGGCCACAGATATAGGACAGGTACTTGTTAAAGGTGCCAAATTCTTTTTTTCAGCAAGACACAGATTTGCAGCATGTTAACAGGATTTTTTAGAAGAGAAAAAAAACCCACAAAACCCAGCCCAACAACCAAGTCTTGCAACCTGGTACGAGTTCCTTCCATTCATAAACTTAATTTTCTTCTTGAAAATTTTATTTGGGATTTATCCCTGTGCTATCTGAAAGCCTCTGCGTTCACTGTCAGCCAGAGAATAACCTGGTATAACATGGTGCCTCCTTGCAGGGATAGGGCTTATTGGTAAGCTTCCTGGTTAAACCACCTGATAGGATCAAGAGAGGTAAGCAGCACCCCGGAGGCTTGCTGGCAGAGGGTTTGAAAAACAAGTTGTTACAAAGCCATGCAACGTAGAGTCCCCAGGTAGGTGCAAGAGAGAGTCTTTTATTTCAAAAACCAGGCCTTTTTAAGCAGTTAGTCCTTTATCAATTACGTAGTTTTAAAACATAACAAACATAATCCAACCAACCACCATACACCATGATGTGAACATATGATGGCTATATAACTTGTTTTTCTACCTCTAATTCAGCTGAGTCACTTTCCCATAGTCCTCCTCTACTTAGCTGAAGTAGCAGGCCTGAGTCATGATTTTACAAGTGTAACAAGGCCCTTATTTTGTAAAGCTTTACCTATATGCAACATCTTCCCGTCTTTGTTTTTTGTGCAAAGGGTTCATGTACCCTAATGCCAAAAAAATCTGCACCTGTAAGACCATTATCTTATTAAGACTATTACTGGTCATCTGCTGGACTCAGGATAAGATACATGGAATACAGATCACATTCAATAAAAACCCATCAAATACAACCATGCCACTGAGAATCCTGCAGCATAGGAAAACACAAATATAGTGTTCGATGTCCCCAGGAAGTGGAAGTAAATGGCTACTGTTCCAAAGCTCACATGGCTGGATTTCAGGGGCTGTGCTGTTTAGGCAGGAGGAAGTCCATTAGCTGGAAATGCTGTCTTTGACATTACTGAATATCCTTCTGGAAGCATGGAACAGGGAATAATTAAAGGATATCAGCATGAACGCAATAACATGATGGTAGGTGCAGTGGGACCTGTTGGCAGGCTGCCTCTGTAAGCCTCCAGACACAGCCATGTTCCTGGCAGTCCTACCCCTGCTCCTGCCTGGGCTATGAGGGCTGGATAGTGATTAGATCATTTTTTTTCTCACTGGGCCTCGTCTCCTCAGAGGTGATTGATGTTTGTCCAGATGAGGTTATTACTAACAGGATCAGAGGAGGATAATGAGAAGTAAAATAAGCCCTTAAAACACATTTCCCCCCCCCCCCCCCCAGCCCCTCTCCCTCCTTCCCACTGATAGCGCAGGGAGATGGCATGGGAGTTTTGGTAAGTTCATCACTGAGATTTTCTTCTGTTGCTCTGGAAGAGGAGTCTTTCCCCTGTGAGGCCATGGGGTCCCTCCCATGGGAAACAGTTCTCTGTGAACTTCTCCAGCATGGGTCCACTCTCACAAGCAGCAACCATACCACAACTGCTGCAGTGTGAATTCCCCCCACAGGCACAGTCCTCCCAAAACTGCTGTGGCGTGGGTCACTCTTCCACAGGGTGCAGTCATCCAAGGACAGGCTGGAAGCAGGGGCTCCTTCTCTCCACCGGGTCTTCTGGATCACAACCTCTTCCAGACATCCACCTGCTTTGGCATGGGCACCTCCCTCCTGGGCTGTGGCAGATCTCTGCATTCCCTGTGGACCCATGGGCCGCAGGGGGACAGCCTGCTTCACCATGGTCCTCACCACGGCCTGCTGAAGAATCTAAGCTCCAGCGCCTGGAGCACCTCCTCCTTCTTCGCTGACCTTGGTGTTGCCATGTTGTTTTGCCTCACATATTCTCACCTCCTCTTCTCTGACTAGACGCCCAACTTGTGACTTTGTTTTGATTTCCTTCTTAAATATGTCATCACTGAGGCATTGCCAGCCTCTCTCATTGGCCCAGTTTTGGCCAGCAGCATGTCCATCTTCAGAGCCATCAGCCATTGCCTCTGCTGGACATGGTGGGAAGCTTCCAGCGGCTTCTCACAGGAGCCATCTTTGCTGCCCCCCCCCCCCCCCCTGCTGTAGCATATTAAAATGAGACTCACAAGCTGAGAGCAAAATGAATCTGTTTATTGCAGAGTTAAAACAGTACTTATACACTTAGTGTGAGAATTTTTGTTCAGTCCTTCACATGCAACCTGGTTGCAGGCCTGTAATAAATCCATCAGCCTGACAGTTTGTTAGTTTCCTCAAGGTTTGCAGGCTTCAAAGAAACAGGATGCCTTTCCTGTTCTCAGATAGCGTGTAAATCTACTTTCTCTTGTGCTTCCCAGGAATTTTCTGCAGTGCCAGACTTTGCTGTTTCCTTTCACCCTGCTACCAAAAACCAAGCTGTGCCAAACCAATACATGCCCATTATGAAAAGTCAGTGAATTCACACTATTACATTAACGACATATTCAGGTTCATTAATAGAGCAACAGTAACTGTCCTAAGAAGTTGAGGTAAGATTTATCCACACATGCATACATATATGACAATAAAGCAAAATAAAAGTAAGAAAGAAAGCACTAAGAGCCATAATTTGGAGTTGTTACTCATTCTTCTGTGCTACCTATGGATGATAAAACAGCAAAGATTGTTATGAATAATTATGTTAATTGACTGATGTAGAATAGTTATACCCATAGAATTTTCAATAAAATTAACGATCTTATAAACTGCATCTTCACATATTTTTACACAACTTATTATCTTATATTCTTAAACAGTTGCTTACCAATTCTTCATTATAATTATTTCAGTTGGTTCCATCATATCTGTATAACAAAAGAACTGTATCTTGCAATTTAAATGATCAGATTTCAACATAACTTAAACTTAACATCATTCAAACTTAATGTCACTCATCTCTGTAACAAAAAAATTGTATCTTGTAATTTAAACGAGCATATTTCAACAGAACTTAAACCTAACTTCACTGAAACTTAATGTCACTTAAACGTAACAGAAAGTACACATAACAGAACTTAGTTAACATTACTGAAATTGAACAGAAATTAATCTTAATAGAATTTAAACTTAACAGAACTTAAACTGAACTACACTTAAACTTAACTCTGCTTAGTTATCAACACTTAAGCTTGACAGAAATTAAACTTTACAGAACTTAACCTCAACAGAACTTAAATTTACCAGAACCTAAACTTAGCAGAATTCAAATGCAACAGAACTTCAAATTACCAGAATGTAAACCTAACATCACTTAAATTTAACAACACTTAAGCTTAACAGAACTTAACATCACTTAAACTTAACACAACTTAAACTTAACATCACTTAAATTTAACAAAACTAAAGTCAGAGTTGAGTGTTCCTTTAAAAGTTTCAGACACAACAGAATTTAACTCATTTTGACTCCATCGTTGCAAGAAAGGTACCGAAAATTTGTCATACAGCAGTTAAACATCAATGGACAATATACAGGCAAACAACTGATTCAAAAATGAAATACCAGCAACATGGATTTACTGGAGAGATTATAAAGGTGTGGCAAATACATTGTGATTTTATATAACTTAGTTTTGGGAATAGCTCATGGCAAATGTAAATGTTATTGAAAATACCCATTCACAGTCAGGACTTTTCTGGTGTAAGCATAACTTTGCCAGGGTATTTTAAAGTGCAGCTTTACTCAGAAAAATGACAACAGTGTCTATCTTGGCAAATTGCACTGCAAACCTGCTCAGTTCACAGATGGTAAGACAGATTTTCAAGATTTCCTGTACAGTAGATTTGAGTTGGGACTATTAAAGGTAATGGGATATAAATATTTAAAGCTAAACCAGCAAGGACCTAGTTATATAATAATGCCATGAGTTTTGCACATGTAACTCAGTTAGGTCAGTGGGTGTGTAAGATTGACACTTGTATATAAACAGCTACAAAGTCATGGTGTCAGATGATTCTAAAGGAGTGAGCTACTGTTTACAGCACTTTTGGTCCATCAATGTACTTACACTCTTTTGATGTCAAGTCCAATTTCAATTTATATGTGGCAAGGAAGAATAACTACACTTGAATCACTAAGTAGCTGTACCTATCCGAAATGCTGTCATAAGTTTCTTCATGATGAAAGAGTCACAATAAAATTACCTTATCAAAGCTGTGAAAAAGGCGAGCTAACAGGCAAAGCTGGCACAATTCTGTCTGCTTTTACAGTGGAGAGGTGTGAGCTAATTATATCTTATTCTCAAATAGCTGCTGCAGATAAAGCTCAGGGTTTGCCTTCAAGTGAGCAAAGGAGTGCCTGATTTACAAGTGGCTTGGGCCTCCCCTAGCTAATTGCTCCCTGCAGGTAAATCATGCAATGTTTTGACATCAGGCTTGAAAGTTAATTGCTGTGGTGTAATATTTTGTTCCATTAATATCCACTCAAAGTATTTCCATGGAGGGATCTATGGAATTTTCTAAGGGACCACAATATCTTACAAGTATGAATCTTGCTATCCACAAACTAAAACATTATCTACATAGTGATAAATGGTGCTCTCAGGGTACCAACTTACAAATATTTTTTCAGGTATACAAGTTTCTAATTTTTGTGGTAACAGCTAACTGAGAAAAGAATCAATATTAATTCAGTGCAATCAGACTTTTTAATCAAAATTCCTGAAAAAGCAGTATACATCCCACATGGCAAGTTTTACCAATCGTGCAATATATCAGCATTTCTGTTGAAGAATTTAGACCTTGCTATGCTACCGGTATGCAGGAAGACTCTACATTCACACAGCTAGCCTTTAATCTCTCCAATAAACAGTCCTGTCAAAATACACAGCTCACTGAAACTACAAGGTTAGTTTTAACCAAGTTCCGGTAATGATGTCACAAATATCATGAGGATAGCCCATCTGCATTCTGGGGTTTGAATACGCAGCATCACCTGCTAACTGAACTAGAAGCTGTCCTGTACCAATTTCCGCAATTTTCTGATAACAGAGTAGCCTAAGATCTCTATGTTTCAATGCGTCTTCTCAGCATTCTGACAGCGATTTGCTGTAGCTTTAGCACTCCGTGTAGGCCATAAATTTGCCGTGAGCGGTGATTTATGGTTCCGCGTTCGGGGGAGGGGGTGGGCCGAGCCAGGGTAGCTATCAAAGTAACAGCTCTCTGAGTCAGCTCGTATGCTGCTAGCTGGTGGCTCAGCTGGGGGCTCCCGAGGGGGTGGGGGACATGTAAGGTTCAGGAGGGTGACTGTGCCCGAGTTGCCAACTGAGGCCAAGAAGCCAACCATAGCCAGGGGGCTTCAAAAAGCCAGGGGGCGACTGTGCCCAGGGGACCGAAGGAGGCCGAGGGGGCTGCCCCTAGAGGAGCAGCCGCGGGGGGGCAGCTGGCGAGGGAGCCGCTGCGGGGGGAGCTGGCAGCCGAGAAGCCGCATGAATGGAAGGCACTCTGCAGAGCGGCCTGTAGAGTGGCCGCAGCAGGGGGGGAGCGTTCTGCTCTGGGGGCAGCTCCGGGGTGGCTTCGTTAATGCCCGCAACAGTGCGCGCTGAGGAGTGATTTGTTCCTTGGATCCGTGCCCTGGATCCATGCCTGGATTCGTTATTAGTATCTTTTCTAGCAGTCCCTGCCTCAGCTGCACACAGGAGTTTTTAACATCAAGGACTCTCTTACTTAGGAAAGAGTTACAGGGTTCTTTAACCCGTAATAAAAGTTGCTCCATGTGGAGAATGTGCTGCTATATCTTTGAGCTGCACCAACACTACCAGGACACCTCCCCAGTCCCAGGATACTCACAGTCCTGTGGTTCTTCATCCAGCGAACACCACTGACCTAACCTTATTGGCTGTGCCAGCATCTTGCTCTCTGTCACGCTGGTTTGCAAAGAAAGTTCCCTGTCTTTGTAGCAGGGTCTGAGCTCTGCTCTCTGCTTGCAGTCTGAGGGTCTGCCTTGCCGAGTTGCAGTCCATCTCTTCATTGCAATCTGCTATCCCAGTGTTCTGGGTCTGTGGGTCTTTGTTGTTGGCTGCAGTCCTCCCCACTGTGATCTTATCTCCTATCGTTTGTGCACCAGATGTTAAGAAGCCATGCAATGCAGAGTCCCCAGGCAGATGCAAGAGAGAGCCCTTTATTGCAAAAAACCAGGCTTTTTTAAGCAGTTAGGCCTTTATCTGTCTCTATAGAGCACGACACAGTACAATAATACACAACTCCATCAGAAGGGTGAAAGAGAGAGATTTTATTAAACCAACGTAGCTTTTATAGTTCTTCCAGATATTGACACCCATCTAACACATATACAGTGCCCATTGGCCATAAAAGAGAAACAAAGTTCTCAGTAGACAACCGGAGAGCCACGTCACTCGGCGAGCCAGCTAGAGTCCATATCTCTCACCTTTCTCTCCTTCCTCTGGTCTCCAGGGTAATGACCTTGGCGTTCCTTCAGGAGAGATATAGGGCTTCTCCTTATCTTCAGGAGGCCCTTGCTAGCTCACAGGGACAGCACAGAATGTCTTTCCCACATTTATCAGTTACATAGTTTTAAAACATAACAAACATAATCCAACCAACCACCAATACACCACAATGTGAACATGTGATGTTTATATAACTTGTTTTTCTACCTCTAATTCAGCTGAGTCATTTTCCCATAGTCCTTTTCTACTTTAGCCTGAGCCATGATTTTACAAGGGTAACAAGGCCCTTATTTTGTTAGGCTTTACCTAGATGCAACAACAAGTCCCCAGAATTATCCCGAAAACATTTGGCTTTTTATCCCCTTGTCATGTACAAGATCCAGTTTGACCTGAAAGGGAGCAGGAGAGATGTAGTAGGGCATCTGAGTGTCAGCAAGGCTTTATCTGCACTGGAGCTTTTGCAGCTCTGAGTATTATCTTGTGTGATGCCTGATAGTCTCTAGAGAGTAAATATTTTCTCCTGGGGCAGAGCAGCCTGTGGAGGAGCTGGGAGCAAGCCAAAGCAGAGGCATTACTGTAAGGATAAAGCCTAAAGTGCTGTGAGCGGGGTTGTGCCCCACATCATGCCTTGCCTCTAAAACTGGGGCTGCAGCAGTGTCCCCTCTCACTGGGGAAATGTTGGTTCCCATTTTCCTTATTTCAAAGAATCACAGAATCATTGAGGTTGGAAAAGACCTCTAAGATTTCCCTCTTTTTTAAAAAAGCCCCAAATATATATATATATATATATATGTGACCTCCCCTGAGGTTCCTATGACTTTCTAACATATATGTGGATCACAGTAGCACTTTAAATTACATCTGTCCTGGAGCACTGCTGCATCCTTTGGGTGGGTATCCCAAGTTATTCTCAGGTATTCTGAATACTCCTCAACTTCAGCCCATAGAATAAATAATTGATGCTAATTGTATTTTTTATCCAGTTAATTAGTCTGTAGAAAAATTTTGGTAGTGAAAATAGTTTTGGAGGATAAGATAATTTTTAGCTGGGATCAATGAGAATAGGTATTTTTACTTTGTTTAAACAGGAACCAAAATAATGTCAAGTCCTATTTAAATCCAAAATGAAATCTGTCTTTCAATATTTTACACCATAATGGAGAGACGTGGAAATTTAGGGTATGTCAACATAAATTAAAAGTAAAAATCCTTTGTTTAAAAATACCAGTCCTTAAAATAAACCATGAAAGAACTTCTAGCATTTTCTTCCCAGTGTTTTAGCTTCAGTGACTTGACCAAAACTATTAAAAATTCACCAAGACAAAAGTAGGCTGTTAGCAAACAAGTGGTTTTTAAAAATTATTTGATGGGTTCAGTCTTTTACTTCTGCAAAAGTGGATTGAGTGACTGTGACAGGAGAAACTTGACCCTCATCCCACACTGGAGGAGGGAACATATGGGGCTTGAGTGCTAGATGTCACCTCTGGTTCCTCATACTGAAAGGCATTGGGCTTCTCTGGACATTGTGGACATGTGGGGATACTCACCAGCAGCAGCGTGTCCCTGTGGACTAGGTGTAGTAGTTTGGCTGGAAATAAGATTTTTGAGATGCTGTAGTCAAACTAATGAGTGCTCAGATTTTAATATTAGTACCTGATGTAGCTATTGACACATTTAGATCTGCTTCTGAGAACAGAGGGTTAAAAGTAGCACTCTCTCTTAGAAAGTTCTTTTTAGATTTCTAGCAAGAGAGAGTTTGATTCCTCCCCCGGCCCAGCTGCTAGCTGGATCGGGGGAGGGGAAAGCTACACGGCTTAGGAGAAGTGGGCCTGACCTTGAGGGGCTCAAAGGTAGAAGCATCAAAAAACTACTGAGAAGTATCCCCCTCCCTTCTAGGAGATAGAGACAGAGACAGAGAAAGAAATAGAGCTGTGCTTGAGAGTTACCTTGAAACTTGATAAACATATGCGGCAGCAGGCAGCTTGGCTGAAAAAGAAGAAAGGAGGGGGGGGGGGGGAGAGGCAGAGGAAGCAGCAATGTGTCCAGCTGCTTATAGGAGCTTTTAACTTCTTTGTAAATAATGAAAACTTTACAGAACATTAACTCAGAAGAGTGAGGAAAGTATGAACAGAGAGAGAGATGTTAGAAGAATAGAGAAGATAGAGTAGCATTTTTTGCTAGACTTTTTTTGTATAGCTATGGACTGTTTGCTTGTGATACAGAGACTGCTTCTAAAGGAAGCAATGCTTCAGAACTAGGAAGGTTCAGTGTGGGTACTCTTCGGCTTCAGGAAGTGCAAAAAACATGGGGGGGACAGGTGTCTTAAAGTTGAGACTGTACTTTTTTAGAAGGAGAGAAAGCATCTTTAAAAAGAACTCTAGAAGCAGCTTTAGTCCATGCGCAGTAGTGAGAGCACTGAGCATAGAAAAGAGATATCATGATAGCAAATGATCTCTAGGCAGTGCTACGTGTGACAAGGAGCTCATAGCACAAGGAAAGACTCTTTCTCTTCTTGATGAACTGAAGATTGAATATTCTAAAGAGTAGTGCCAGACCGAGTGTTAGTGATTTGAGAGCTGTATTGTATTAGAAATTTAGTGAGAAGAAGAAGAAAATGCTTTTGTGAAGTTTTCATTTTCCTTGTATGTTTTTTTTTCTTTTCCTTTCCCTTGTAGTTTAGTTAATAAAGTTTCCTTTATTCTTAAGTAAGAGCCTGCTTTGCTTATTCTTAGTCACATCTCACAGCAAACACCAGGGAGAGGGTATTCTCATGAAAGCACTAGCATTGTGCCAGTGTCAAACCATGACACTGGGGGTCATTAGCAAGCACAAAGGTTCTTCCAGGGCTCTCCAGGAGGGAGAAGCCCTGAAGAAGGTAAAACACTGGCACAGGTTGCCCATAGAGGTCGTGGATGCCCCATCCCTGGAAACATTCAAGGTGAGGTTGGATGGGGCTCTGAGCAACCTGATCTACTTGAAGATGTCCCCCCTCATTGCAGAGGGTTGGACTAGATGACCTTTTAAGGTCCTTCCAACCCCAACACATCTATCATTCTATGAAAGCACTAGCAGGAGTGGGGAAAGCTTGCCCCAAGCTCCAGCATTCTGTGTTTATGTTGGCATTCTTGGCATCTTCCTCTGAAGTCTTCAAGTGCTGCAGAAACTCAGGGCTAGGTACAAAATTTATTTTCTTAATCATTCATATTGTATAATTTATTCCAGAAGTGTCTTTTTCAGTCCCTTGTTAAGCTCAGCTACTAAATTGCTGGGTCATAACGATTCCTCAGATGACCTCATCTGACCTGCACTGTACAGGCATCCAAGAGCCAGCAACAGAGTGGGCTTCCATCTGCAAGGCCCTTTGATGTGAGGTACCGTCCGGGTATATAGTGTTATACAGTCTCTTGATTAAACAAATTCACATCTCTTTTCTTTCCTTTTTTCCCCTCCAAAGCTATATAGTTTGAGCTCTTTATTTGCATCTTTGAATTCAGAGGTACGTCAATAGCAGTTGTCCTGCTATGATGTTTTTGCTGAAACTGCTAATGTTGCTCCCATTTGTTGCAATTATAGTCCTCTTTTCATGTTGTCATTATGACTACCTTTCACAGAATCACAGAATATGCTGACTTGGAAGGTACCTGCAAGTATCAAGTCCAGGTCCTGGCCCTGCACAGGACTATCCCCAAGAGTCACACCATATCCCCTAGAGTATTGTCCAAATACTCCTTGAACTCTGTCAGGCTTGGTGCTGTGACTACTCCAGTGAGCTTGTTCCAGTGCCCAACTACCCTCTGGGTGAAGAACCTTTTTCTAACATTCAGCGTAAACCTCCCCTGAGACAACTTCAGGCCATTCCTTCAGGTCCTGTCACTGGTGAACCAGAGAGAAGAGATCAGTGCCTGCCCCTCCTCTTCCCCTCACAAGGAAGTTGTAGACTGTAATGAGGTCTCCCCTCAGTCTCCTATTCTCTAGGCTGAACAGACTGAGTTGTTTGACCCTGGCTAAGTGCCAGATGCCCATTAAGCCACTCTACCACTCCCCTTCTCAGTGGGACAGGGAAGAGAAAATAAGATGGAAAACAACTCACAGGTTGAGATAAGGCAGTTTGCTAAAGCAAAAAAAAAAAAAAGTGAAAGTTTGTGCACATAAGCAAAGGGAAAAAGTGGGAGAGGTGCTAACACTGGAGTGGGTGGATGCCTGGAGGAGGTTGTGGTCCAGTGGAAGTCCTGGTGGAGAGACGGAGCCCCTGCTTCCAGGCTGAAGTAGCCTGTCCTTGGCAGACTGCACCCTGTAGATGAGTGACCCATGCTGCAGCAGTTTTGGGAGGACTGTCTGCCCATGGGAGGAACTCATGTTACGGCTGTTTTGGGAGGACTGCTGCTCGTGAGAGTGGATCCACACAGAAGTTGTTCATGGAGAACTGTTGCGGTATTCACATATTTTTGAACAGAGATTTAATTCTCTCCCAGGATTTTTCTGAGAAGCTGTGAGAAATCTCAGAGAAAGAAGAAAAACAATTTTATCTTCACTTGCTGCATTTGTTTTTTGGCACATGTGGAATGTGTTATGGAGATCAGTTACCGAAGAGGGATTTCTTAATTGGACACTGGTGATGGGTGTTTTGATTGATTGACCAATTAGGTCAAAGCTGTGTCGTGACTGTCTGAAAGGGTCACGGGTTTCTAATATAGTATAGTATAGTATAATATAGTATAGTATAGTATGGTATGTAGTATAATATAGTATAGCTTAATAAAGCTTTTGTTCAACCTTCTAAATCATGGAGTCAATGCATGTTACTCCCGCGTCGGGGGCTCTCTGCTACAACAAACTGTCTCCTGTGGGAAGGGACCCCACGGTACAGCAGGGGAAGGACTCCTCTCCCTAAGCAGCGGAAGAAAACCTTGGGTGACAAACTGATCAAAACCCCCACACCATCTTCCTGAGCTGTCGGTGGGAAGGAGGGAGATATTACGTGAGGTGCCACATGCCATGTGTTACATGGGGTCGGTGGGTCGGAGACAGGGACGACACACACTCTCAGAGATCCATGCAACAACAGCGAGTTTTACTGTTTGAACTCTTTATATAGGGGGTTTGAAACACCCCGGTCTAAACTGCTGATTGGTCTGATTTTCACACAGCCCAGCTTTTTGACCAGTGAGATGCCTGCAGCTTAGGATGGAACATGACTGGGTGAAGTATCTGTTTAGGTTTGAATCCAACCTATCCCTGCCTCATCTGAGGACTTGTTTTGAAGGTCTGATATGACCAAATTTATTTGGCAGCTACAGGCTAGCTGCAACTGTGACAGGGAGAGGCTGGGGGAAGAAAAGGTGTTTTTAAGGGCTTATTTTAATTCTCATTATCCTCCTCTGATTTTCTTTATAATAAATTTAATTTGTACCTTTAAGCTGAACCTGTTTTGCCCTTGGAGTGTTTTCTTGTGGTCTTTATCTCAACTCATAGACCCTTCATTTAAATTTTTCTCTCCTCTGCCCAACTGTGGCAGGGGAGGGTGAGTGAGCAGTTTTTGAGGTTGTCTGGTGTTTGGCCAGTGTCAAACCATGACACTTTCTTACATTGTGGTGCCCAAAATTGCGCACAATGCTTAAGGCGAGGCCACACAGTGCAAAGTACACCAGAACAATCACCTCCCTTGACCAGCTGGTGATGCTTTGCCTGATGCACCCCAGGACACAGTTGCCAGGGCACTTCTGATTCTTATTCAACTTTCCATCAATTGGGACCCCTAAGTCCCTTTCTGCAGCACTGCTTTCCAGTGTCTCATTCTCCTGTCTCAGTTCATCCAGGGTTGTCCCATCCCAGGTGCAGAATCCAACACTTTCTCTTGTTGAACTTCATATGGTTGGTGATTGCCCCATCCTCTAATTTGTCAATGTCTCTCTGCAGGGCATCCCTGCCTTTGAGGGAGTCAACAGCTCCTCCCAGTTTTCTATCCTCTGCAAACTTGCTTAGTATTTCTTCAAGTCCTGCGTCCAAGTCAATAATGAAAATGTTGAAGAGCACAGGGCCTAAGATGGTGTCCTGTGGAATCTCACTAGTGACAGGTTGCCAGTCTGACGTCACCCCATTCTCTGTAATCCTTTGTGCCTGACCCATGAGCCAGTTGCTCATCCATCACATTATGTGTTTATCCAGCTGTGTGCTGGACATTTTGTCCAGAAGGATACTGTGAGAGGCAGTATCAAAAGCATTACTGAAATCCAAAAAGATTACATCAACAGGCTTCCCTTGATCAACTACATGGGTTACCTTGTAATAAAAGGAAATCAGGTTTGATAAGCAGGACTTCCCTCTCATGAAGCCATGCTGGCTGTGACCAATGACTGTGTTGACTTTCGTGTGTTTTTCAATACCTCCTAGTATAATCTTCTCAATAACTTTACCAGGCACTGAAGTGAAACTGACAGGACTATAATTTCCAGGGGCCTCCTTCTTGCCCTTCTTGAAAATCGGGACAATGTTCACTAGCTTCCAGTCAGCTGGGATCTTTCCAGATTCCCAAGACCGCTCAAAGATCATTGAGAGAGGTTTTGCAATTACATCAGCCATTTCTTTGACTATTCTCAGATGAATCCCATCAGGCCACATAGATTTGTAGGGATCCAGCTGGAGCAGCAGATTCCACACAATTTCAGGTTTGGCTGGGAGTTGACCATTCTTGCATTCATGGTCCTCCAGCTCTGGGCACTGAGACCCCCTTGGTCCATCACCTGTGTTTAAGACAGAGGCAAAGAATGCATTAAATACCTCTGCCTTGTCTCTGTCCCTGTTTGTGAGGTGACCATCCTCCTCCTGTAATGGGCTGATGGTTTTTTTACACTGCATTTTGCCATTAATTAATTTGAAAAAACTCTTTTTATTGCCCCCCACAGTTCTTGCACCTTCAACTCCAGTTGGGTTTTGGCCACACAAAGTTTCTCCCTACAGTGGTGAGCAGCATTTCTGTATTTTTCCCATGTCACATGACCTTTCTTCCACTGGGCATACACCTTCCATTTTTGCCTTATTTCTGAGGGAAGGACCCTGTTCAGCCAAGCCAGCCTTCTGCCTCACCTGCTTGACTTCTGACATTTGGGAATTGCCTGATCCTGGGCCCTTAGGAGGTGATGTTTAAAAAGTGACCAGCACTGATGGACCCCAGCACCTGCAAAAACATTTTCCATGGGGACCTTACCTACTAATTCCCTGAGCAGCCTGAAGTGTGCTTTCCTCATTTCTGGGGATGAGGTTTTGCTGGCACTTTTCCTTCTGTCAACAGAGGTTTTAGACTCAATCACTTTGTGGTCGCTGTGGCCAAAACAGCTGCCAATCTCCACTCTGTTGACAATCAGTAGATCACGGAGGTCATCTTTCCAAGTCAGCTCCCTTAGGACCTGTTCCATAAAGTTTTCATCCAGGTTTTTTAGGAACCTTCTGGCCCAGGTTTTACCAGCTGTGTGATGCTCCCAGTTAACTTCTGGCAGGCTGAAGTCCTCCCTAAGGACAAGGGCAGTTTACTTGGAAGCATCCCTTAGTTCCTCAAAAAATAATTTGTCAGTGTCATTGTCCCGTCTTGGAGATCTATAGTAGACTCCCACAATGACAGCCACATTATTTGTTTGCCCCTTTATTCTTACCTGGGAGTTCTCAACTGTGCTATTGCCAACTGGGAGCTCCATACATACCCTTCTATTACATACAGTGCCACCTGTCTGCCTCTTCTGCCCTGCCTATCCCTCCTGAATAGTCTGGAACCATCCAGCAGGGCACTCCAGTCACAGGACTCATCCCACCAGGTTTCACTTATGCCAATGATGTCAAATCTCTGGGACTGGGCCAAAGCCTACAGCTCCTCTTGCTTGTTCCTCATGCTGCATGCGTTAGTGTCAAAACATTTCAGGTGTGGTACATTGTATCCAACACCTTGTGAAGTAGATTGAGGGATCTCATTAGTGCTCCTTTCCTCAAGTTTTTGCACACCATCCCATCACTCATCACTAGCAAGCCTGGTTTTATCCCTCTCCCCCTTCCAAGCTAGTTTAAAACTCTATCAACAAGCCCCACTAGCTCTTGTGCTAGAACTCTCTTGCCCCTCTGAGATAGGCGCATCCTGTCAGGCGTCAGTAGACCAAGTGTTGAGTAATTCATCCCATAGTCAACTGTGCTGGTTTGACCAGGAAATGGGAATTCTGAGATGCTGTGGTCAAACCAATGGGTGCTCAGATTTTGATATTGGCACCTGATGTTGCCAGTGGGGTTCGGACACACCTCTGAGAACACACAGGGGTTAAAAACCAGAGCTGCACCCCTGGGAAGCTGTCTTTGGTCTTCGTCGGGAAAGCGGTCGGATCTCCCTCCCCCGTTCAGCTGCTGCTGCTGGGCAGGGGGAGGGGCAGCCATGTGGTAGGCCTGGGCCTGGACAGAGATGGGGGGTGAAGAGGCCCTTGAGGATGGAAGGGTGGAGGAGCACCAAGAGACATCGGGCAGTCACCCCCCCCCCCCCTTCCCCAGGAGAGAGAGAGGGAGAGCCGGCATCTGAATTTGATAGCGGCCGGCCCAGGAGGAGAAGGAGGGAAAGTGCAGCGAGAAGGTGCCTGGCAGGGCAGTGTGGGAGTTCCGGAGCTCTGGGACAGGCAGAGACTGAAAATTTTAACCCTTTTCTTGCATGATTGAGACCTTGCAAATGTTGATCCTCCTAGAGCTGAATGAGAAGAGAGATAAGAGATGAGATAAGAAGGGATGGGCCACAAGGGAAGAGGAAAAGACTCGAGTGGGGGAGAGATGATGGAGTGGCCTTTTGGCTGGACTTTTCTTGTGTGGCCATAGACGGAACCATTTTTTTCCTGTGACACAGAGACTGCATTTAGGGGGAGGCAGTGCCTCAGAACCGGGAGGGTTCAGTGTGGGTACCTCTCGGCCCCAGGGGGTGAAAAATTTGGGGGGGACAGATGTCCCAAAGGAGAGACTGTGCCTTTTTTGGAGTGAGACAAGGCATCCTTGAAAGACAACCCTAGAAGCAGCTCTGGTCCATGCACAGTGGTGAGAGCACTGGGCATGGAAGGAAGGTGTCACGATGGCAAAGGATTTCCGGGCGGTGCTGAGTGACATGGAAACACACAAGGTTTCAACGTGTTTCCAGGGGAAGCCTATGGTGCAAGAAGGACTCCTCTCCTCTTCATGAACTGAAGATTAAGTATTTTAAAGGGTGGTGCTGGACTGAGGGTTGGTGATTTGGGGGAATGTATTGCATTGGGAAATTTGGTGGGGAGGGAAGAGGAAAATGCTTTTGTAAGGTTTTCATTTTCCTTGTGTTTTTTTTTTTTTTTGTCTTTTCTTGTAGTCTAGTTAATAAAGTTTTCTTTATTTCTAAGCAGGAGC
The DNA here is from genome assembly GCF_028551555.1 of Melozone crissalis. Taxonomy (NCBI): domain Eukaryota; kingdom Metazoa; phylum Chordata; class Aves; order Passeriformes; family Passerellidae; genus Melozone; species Melozone crissalis. The sequence goes on along the minus strand of NW_026535813.1, from coordinate 9,805,394 downwards.
CTGCTTTGCTTATTCCTGGTCACATCTCACAGCAGACACCAGGGAGAGGGTGTTCTCATGGAGGCACTGGCATTGTGCCAGGTCCAACCATGGCATCAACAAACCCAAATTTTTTCCCCTGACACCAATCTCGGAGCTATGCATCGTCCTGATGAATCTGCCTAATCCTATCAATACTATTTGTTGTTACTGGAAGAATTGAGGAAATCACTACCTGTGCTCCTGATCCCTCTGCCAATTGTCCCAGGGCCCTGAAGTCTCTTTTGATTGTACTTGGACTTCTCTTTGTTATTTCACCACTGCCAGTTTGAACAACCAACAGCAGATAACAATCAGAAGGACTTACCAGACTGGAGAGTTTTCCAGTGGTGTCCCTTATGTGAGCCCCTGGGAGACAGCAAACTTCTGTGAGTTGTGTCTGGTCTGTATATTAGGCCATCCGTTCCCCTTAAAAAGGAGTCTTCAATTACTCTTTTTTTCCTCCTAACAGAGGAGGTCTTGATGCGGGGTAGAGGTGGTGTTGTTTTAAGATGTCCCATGATCCCAGAAAGACCCACCTCATCAGTTGTCCGGCCTTCTAGTTCCAGAGCCTCATACCTGTTGAGCCATGGAGAAATAGTGATGTGTTACTCTTCAAGCCAGGTCGTATGAGCTCTCAGAGAAACCCATCACACCCAAGATAGCTCAGCCACCCCAAACAGCATAAAATTAGCAGGATGTCTTCTGAAGTAGTGTTGGAAACAGAAAAAAGTTTAATAAAAGGCAAAATAACAAAGCTCTTACAGAGAAAAACTGAGCCAGGGACAAGAGGTTCTTGCTTCTGCTAAAACATCCCACAAAAACAGTTATTTCCTTTGTTCTCTTCCTTTTCTAGTGAATTACCTAGGCAGGACCTCTTGGCCTCTGTCCAATCAGACAGCCTCAGGTCTGAGGTGAAGTCCCAAAGGTCCTATGAGGTATCTTTTGTACCAAATTGGGAGAGAAGCTTCTGGGTTTTTTGCCTTTTTAAGCAAAGAATAATTTGGTCACTCTGTCAACAGGGGGCACATTCCTACAAAAAAGGAAGGAGAAGAGCATCATAAAGCCTGTATATCTTCTATAGAGCCACTGTCCTGAAGAAAGAGAGGTTTTAAAAATCAATTCTAGTGGGATGTCTGTTTCACCTCCATGTGCAAACCTCCTCTCTTGACCATTTGCAGTCACATCATTGACTCAGCACCATTTACTGCCACTGTCCTAGAGAAGCTTTTCAGTTATCATCCTCTTCCTCACATCCTTGCCCAGTATCCCCAGCTACTCACCCTTATCCAGCACAGCTGATGATGTGGACTTTTCAAATTACGTTTTTTAATTTTGTTCTCCTCTTGTGCATTTCTGGAGGTTTTCAGTAGTTTAGGTTTTAAGGAGGACAGGAAAACTGTCTGTTGTCCTTAGATGTAGGAATATTACAGAAATCACTTTTTTTTTTGCACACATGAAAACGCTAAATATGACCACCTAGGATTATTATAAATATTACTGGAAATGTAGATGTACAGCGAAAAATATCCTGTCCCTGGAAACCAATAAGCTTCAGCTCCTGTTTTTTTAATCTTTTTATAATTAGTGGAAAATAATTTCTTGCTCCTTTTTATTTTGCTCTCTCAGGCCCCCTCTGTTCTTGACATCTCTCCTGAAGGGATGGAGAACTCGTTAGTGGCATCAGCCTCCTCAGAGGCAGGGAGCAGCCACTCTCAAGAGATCGAGGAGCTGGAGCGTTTCATTGACAGTTATGTCCTGGAGTACCAGGTCCAGGGGCTGCTGATGGATAAAATGGAGGGGGATGGTGAGAGCCAGAAGACGCAGTCCCACATCTCACAGGTAGGTGGACAAAGGGCACATTGTGGGATGGGAGAGGGGCTGTCAAATGCTGGTGGCTTACAGCCTGGATTGGGGATGCACATCCAGCTTAAGCAGGATGTAGTAAAACACAAGATTTGGGGCAGCTTGCTTGCACAGCTATATATGAGGTCTCTAACCAGCTGGTAGAGGTCTCCTGCCAACTGAATTTTAGGTTTTATGGTCTCAAGATGCATCATTGGAAATGTTCAAGGTCAGGTTGGATGGGGCTTTGAGCAACCTGGTCTAGTTGAAGGTGTCCCTGCCCATGGCAAGGGAGTTGGAACTAGATGAGCTTTGAAGGTGCCTTCCAACCCAGGCCATTCTAGGATTCTATGATTCTATGAATACATGAAGTCTTTCAGGACATAAGTACTTGACCAATTGATTGATCCAAGTTAAATTCAATCTTCACACAAGAAGACCATCCTACAGACTCAATTGTCCTCAACATGCTTCATGCAACCGTGAAGTCTCTGCAGTCACTACAGTTTACTGCCTTAAAGGATGCATTAAGAATGAATTCTCATCTCCCAAAGATATTTTTTTCCACCTCATATCCCAAATTTGGATAAGAAATAATCAGGAATTTTAATTTCTGATTTTGTCTTCCTGATCACTTCTTAGCAAATCAAGGAATAAGCACTCTTATATCCTGAAGCTTGCTGGAGTAACCCTGGTGGAAGCCAGCCTGATTGAAAGTGGCATGTTCTCTCTTAATGAGAGCCAGAGGAAAAAGAATGGGTTTAGAGGGAAGGCACTGGACTGAGACCAAGAAAATTGTTTTTAACTGTGAGTTTCTGCTGGCAACTTAATCTTTAATGTTGGGCAAGTTGCTTAATCTCTCTGCAGTTCTTTTCCTTCTGGCTGTAAAATGGTTTTTCCTGTCTGAGGGAGGATAAATACACTTACCCATGTGTGTGAGATGCTCAGATGGTACCACATCCCCTGATAGCCTCTCTGTGCTGGGGGAAGGAATGGAAGGCACACTGTATGCTGCTTCATCCTCCATACCGCTCACAGCAGGGCTGAATCCATCACCAGTCTAGAAAATTCCAAGGTGTGGATGTTCCCATGGTGGGGATGTCTCCAACCTTGCTCCCACCAGGAAAGAGAGGAAAGTCAGAGGGAAAATGTAATTTTCTTTTGTCTGCAGACATAATAATAGTTGAGCTGTACCTTGGGAAAACTTTCCAGGCATGTGGTTGCACTCCAAACTGTTAAAGGAGATGGGGATAGGTGTAGTAGAAGGCTCTCAAGCATGATAGTATCATGAGCTTCTCCAGGTAGGTCAGCAGAGGTAGCAGGAGAGTGATGAGCAGCTCTTTAATGAGAGGCTGAGGTCCTCCATCTGTGAGCTAGAACCAATAAGGGCAGAGCTGTGTAGGGATTATGGGTAGTTCTATTGGTGGCTCTTCCTCTTATTTTGTGGCCTCATCCATACCTGTCAAAGAGCTCTCAGGTGGTTGCTGCTTGTATGAAATTGACTTTTCATTTTCTCGACTCGTCGGCCTTGGTGATGACATCCAAGCAGTGAGTCTCTCTGGAGCAGCCAAACATTTCCAGGATGAAAGACCTCAGAAATGGGGATGGTCACCGAGGTTCAGTCTCAGCTTTGTTGGTAGGTGTGGAGAGCCATGAAGGTATACAGCTGAGGGAAAAGTAAAAAAGGTAGTTGTGAAGCATTTCCCAGGCTTGATTCTTTAATATTAGGCTCTCTCAAGCACCACTTTATAAACAATAAGATTCTCAGACAGTCTTCCCATAACAGGCAAAACATTCTGTCCTTGGGTTCTCTGGGAATAGATAGCTGTTTTGAGAACTTTTCATATCACAGTGAGAACGCTGTCCTGTTTTCAATAAACAAATCATAGGTATTGTAAAACAAAAGGAGGGGTTAGAGTTTTCTCTGTTAACCTATCGTGAGCTTGGATTTTGCAATATGCATGAAGTTCATTAACACTATTATAAAAGTGGCTGGTTTGATCAATAAATCGGAGTTCGATGTTCATCAATCGGATGGTCATCTCCCTTCACTTCAACAGGTAGGGGTGACAAAATGACTTTAGAATTAGGCAGCATCCTTTATATTTGTTTAATGAAAAATGCTTTTAAAAAATATTATGTTTTCCTCACTATGATGCAGCCCTTCCTTTCTTCGAGGGAAAAACCCCAACAAAACAAATTACCCCAAACTGAATTATTTTTGTGGAGGCACCTTGGGGGAAGCTGACCAAAGCAGCTCATGGTCCCCCATGGCCGGGAAGTCTCCTGATGTCCACGTCCTTCACCATGGGGCAAAGCCGGTGTGAGAGTAGTGCTGTCATCCAGTGGCACGTCACAGTTGCCACATTTTTTGTTTTATTTAAAATAAAACCATAGTTTTTCTAGAAGCTCAAGGCTCATATCTGTCCCTGAAGTGAATGGAGTTGGGAAAAGCAGAAATTTCCCAACTTTCCGTGGAAGACTCCATAGAAAAGAGTTATCAAGTCAAGTCACCTTGGTGCATACCACATGCCTGAGATACCAAACACTGATGGAGTCTGCTAGGAAATAGTGGGGATGGATTTTATTGCAAAGCATAATTTCAGGTGCCTTCCTGTAATCGTTCCTGCATCTTCCCTCTGTTTGCCATCAGCAGGTGGAGTGTTTCCTAGCCAAAGCCTGTGGGATGATCCTCTAAAATGAGGGAGTGTTGCACATGTACTGTGATGCCTGCAGCCAGATGGTGTTTGCTGTGTGCTGTGGACAGACACAGCAGTTTTCTCCTGACTATTATTTTATACAATGCCTTTTTTTATCCCTATTACAGTGGACAGCGTGTTGTAGTGAGCAGCTTGATGGCAGCTGTTCCCTATCCCAAGGGAAGGGCTCATCATCTCATGAACACAGTCAGGTAGGAGTTGTGTTTAGCTCTTCCTCACCAAACCTTTTCTTTTGTTCTTGTACTGTCTCATGCATCAGCATGAAGCCTGCCCATGCTGCCAACTTTCCCTTTCCCATGGCAGGGAGATGTGTCCCTCTGTTTGGCATCTGAAAGCTCATTCCCACCCAAACCATGGAAGATGAGCAACATCCCAATGTGAGGATGGATTTTTTGACCAGGAGCTTATTGCTCTGTTATAAAAGGGAAAAAATATGGAGTGTCTCATTTATTGCTGAAGAGCTTCTTGTGGCCACCTGTGAAAGCAACCTATTTGGAGCATCAAAGCTGACTTGAAAGTATGAGATGTAGCTGGGATGAGTGATCTTTGTGTAGCTGTGCTTCTTGGTTATATGTCACAACACAAGGATGATGTTATAGGGAAGAGGATTAAATAGCTGAGGGAGTGAATTGGGAAAAGCAAAATTGTATGTGTCAAGAACCTGTTTGGTGTACAATGACAGAAGCCAGGTGTAAGTTGATTTGGGTGGTTGTACATGGTGTGAACGTCAGTGAACAGTATTTACCAAGTGCTGTTGGAGGTGGCTGTCTCTCCTCTGCGTGAGCACTAGCATGGGAGAGGGTTGGGTAGGGTAGAGGAATGGCTCTGACCATTGTCATCTGGTTAAGGAGCTACTGTGCCACCATGAGACTATCGACTGTAAGAACAGTGTTTGCCTGAGGAGATTTGAGACTGAGGTGGCTGAGGAAAGGGTGAAGTGGCATTTGCAGTAGCTGTGGCTGATATATATGCCACCTGGAGAAGGGGCTTCAGGCTGGTGATTTTGGTGCTCTTGTCTTGCTTGATGTCCTCCAGGCTTCAGTCCCACAAGTGGGATCCATGAAAAGAAACCTGGGAGCCTCTTGCAAGGTGTACAAGAGGCTGTGTCAGTCAGAGCAGTGCCTATTGCAACTTTAATTTTGGGTACAATTTCTTCCTGCACAGAGACGTGATGGAAACTGCTTGGCTGTGGGATGGGGGCTCATGCATGCCCTCCCTGCCATGGGTCTGGACGCAAGGATGCTGGGAATATCTATACCAACACCTGTGTCTGACAAAGACAAGATCTTGTTGTGTAGGAAGGTGCATGCTGTATGGAAATGCTGCTTCAGATGAACCTTTGAAGGTGCCAAAAGAAATTGTGGACCTAATTTATTATAGTTTTGATCTGCTCAGAAATATTCACCATCAAAACCTCATCCATGTTCCAGCTGGCTGCTTGATATTCAGCTGTGAAGCTAGCCACTTCCATTGAACCTCCTTGGGTTGCTAAGGGTGATAAGAGGACCAGATGTTTACCCTGGGGGTAGAAGGTCCCTTGCTCTTCACCCAAAGGCTCAGCTAATGTGCTGAGCTGGTGGGTACTACAGGAGGATGCAGGAGTGTCATGGTTTAGCCCTGGCACAAAGCCAGTGCCTCCATGAGAATACCCTCTCCCTGGTGTCTGCTGTGAGATGTGACCAGGAATAAGCAAAGCAGGCTCCAGCTTAGAAATAAAGAAAACTTTATTAACTAGACTACAAGAAAAGAAGAGGAAAAAAAACTATAAGGAAAAAGAAAAAAAAGAAAACCTTACAAAAGCACCTTCCTCCTCCCCCCCCCACCAAATTTCCCAATGCAATACATTCCCCCAAATCACCAACCCTCAGTCCGGCACCACCCTTTAAAATACTCAATCTTCAGTTCATGAAGAGGAGAGGAGTCCTTCTTGCATCATAGGCTTCCCCTGGAAACACGTTGAAACCTCGTGTGTTTCCATGTCACTCAGCACCACCCGGAAAGTCTTTTGCCATCGTGACACCTTCCTTCCATGCCCAGTGGTCTCACCACTGTGCATGGACCAGAGCTGCTTTTAGGGTTGTCTTTCAAGAATGCCTTGTCTCACTCCAAAAAAGGCACAGTCTCTCCTTTGGGACATCTGTCCCCCCCAAATTTTTCACCCCCTGGGGCCGAGAGGTACCCACACTGAACCCTCCCGGTTCTGAGGCACTGCCTCCCGCTAAATGCAGTCTCTGTGTCACAGGAAAAAAATGGTTCAGTCTATGGCCACACAAGAAAAGTCCAGCCAAAAGGCCACTCCATCATCTCTCCCCCACTCGAGTCTTTTCCTCTTCCCTTGTGGCCCATCCCTTCTTATCTCATCTCTTATCTCTCTTCTCATTCAGCTCTAGGAGGATCAGCATTTGCAAGGTCTCAATCATGCAAGAAAAGGGTTAAAATTTTCAGTCTCTGCCTGTCCCAGAGCTCCGGAACTCCCACACTGCCCTGCCAGGCACCTTCTCGCTGCACTTTCCCTCCTTCTCCTCCTGGGCCGGCCGCTATCAAATTCAGATGCCGGCTCTCCCTCTCTCTCTCTCCTCTCCCCTGGGGACTGGAGGGGTGAGGGGGTGGCTGTCTGATGTCTCTTGGTGCTCCTCCACCCTGCCATCCTCAAGGGCCTCTTCACCCCCATCTCTGTCCAGGCCCAGGCCTACCGCAGGGCTGCCCCTCCCCCGCCCAGCAGCAGCAGCTGAATGGGGGAGGGAGATCCGACCTCTTTCCCTCGAAGTCCCAAGAGAGCTTACTGGGGGAGCAACTCTGGTTTTTAACCCCTGTGTGTTCTTGGAGGTGTGTCCGAACGTCAGTGGATACATCAGGTGCCAATATTAAAATCTGAGCCCCCATTGGTTTGACTACAGCATCCCAGAATTCCCATTTTCCGGTCAAACCAGCACACAGAGCGACCATCCCCGAGAGAGACTTTCTGAATTTGTCACCTTTTTCAGAGCAGTGAAAGAGTGGTATCATCCAGTATTGTTCATTTTGTGTGCTGGGGGGTGCTGTGCCTGTTAAATACACAGATTCTTTCCACTTCTCTCGGAGGAATCCTTCCCAAACCGATTGGGGGGAGGGGCCGTGTGGGTTTGCTTTCTGAAGGGGCCCCCTTTTGGAGGTTTTCTCCCAAATTTTCCCTAAACCAGGACAGACAGGTACAGGCTTCCTCCATTTGCTGAATGGTGGGTTCAGGGTCTGAAGGGAGCGCTCTTATAATTTTCTTGCATTCTGCATTCGCGTTGGACACTGCTAGCTTGCTGAGCAGCTCCTCTCCAGCCCTTGGGCAATCTATTTGCTTATCAATAGTGTCTTTTAGTCTATCTATGAATTTAATAAATGTCTCATCAATGCTCTGGTGAATGTCAGATAAAATTTGTTGTGGGGTGGTGCCATCTGGTGTTTGAAATAAAGCATTCTGGGCAGAATTTTTAATGTCCTCTAAAACAGTTCTGGGGATAAATTGTGCCTGCTCATGCTTGTTTTTGAAATTGTCATCTCCATTTAATTTCACTAAAGTCAAATGGGTCTGTCCATCCTCACCTTTGTAATTATTTAATAATGATTTTAGTTGTTTTTTCCAAATATATTCCCACAGAAAAATCTCTTTGGGTGAGAGGAGGAGGGACGTAATGTGCTGAAGGTCGTGTGGCACAAGGGCATGGCCTGAGAAAGTCACTCGTAAAAGGTTTTTAAATTAGGGTGATTTCCTCCCATAATCTTTACATAATTCCTTAAGTTCCCCATATGGAATTGACTCTCACTTAGTGTTCCTCCCTCTTTTAAATATAACTGGGGCTGCTGGGATTTGCAGCTTTCTAGCTATATCCCAATCACCCTCCCGAGCTGCTTGCTTTCATACCTCTGCCCAGTGATCTCCAGAATCAGTATCTGAATCTGAGGAATCACTGCCCTTCTCTGAGGAGGGAGATGTGCTGGCATGGCCATGAGAGCCCCGGCTGACTGGCAAGCCCTGGGGCTTGGGGTCTTTGGTATCCAAGATGGCTACCTTCTGGTCAGCTTCACTTCCGGTTCCCAAAGTGGAAGCGTGGGAACCAGGAGCGGCCAGGTTGGAGGGGGCAGGGGCTGCACAAGGGCAGGGCTTCCCAATGGAAGCAGAAAGGTCCTGATGGGAGGGCAAAGCCCGATGTGGAAGTGAAGCCCGACACGGGGGCAGGAGAGGGGAAGGGAGGAGGAGGAGGATCACAGGCGCCATTTTGTGTGGCTACGGCAGGAAATTTCGCACCAGATCATTCAAAATGGAGGGTCCACCCATGAGGCTGGTGCCATTTTGAGCCATAGAACTGAATGGGGGAATTGGGCACATGGGCATAGGAAAGAGGGTTAGGTTGGAGCCCTGGGTGGCATGGCCAATGTCATCCTGAGAAGGGGACAGGAGAGAACCAGAGACAGCAGAAGGCAGGTAGCTCTCCTGCGCCTTTAGGCGGTTTCCATCTCCAGACCTGTCCTGAGTGGCGAAGGAACAGGGACATGGGGGGAGGGACAAAACAGCTGGGGTAATAATTGGAGTACTGAACTCAACATTCCTTGAATTCCCCCCCAAACTCTCAACCACTTCATAAATAGAGAAAATTTGGATAAAATTTCCCAACCTGAAAATTCCCCTCAGATTGCAAGATATAGAACTTTTTCCCAACTTTCTCCCAGACTGCACTGGAAAAGGGCGAGGCTCCAGAATACTTGCAGTACATCGATGACATCATCGTGTGGGGCAGGACAGGAGAGGAAGTTTTTGAGAAAGGGGATAAAATAGTCCAGATTTTCCTGAAAGGTAGTTTTGCCATCAAACAAAGTAAAGGGACCTGATCAGGAAATTAAGTTCCTAGGAGTTAAGTGGCAAGACAGATGCCCAGATTCCAACCAAGGTTATCAGTAGAATAGATGCTATGTCCCTCTGATCATCAAGAAAGAAACACAAGCTTTACTAGGCACCATGGGTTTTTGGAAGATGCACATCCCCAAGTACATCCAGATTGTAAGTCTTCTCTACCTTGTGACATGAAAGAAAAATGACTTCAAGTGGAGCCCTGAGAAACAGCAAGCCTTTGAACAGATCAAGCAGGAAATTGGCCATGTGGTAGGCCTTGGCCCAGTCAGGACAGGAGAGGATGTGAAGAACATGCTCTACACCACAGCCACGGATAATGGTCCTTCTTGGAGCCTCAGCCGGAAGGTACCTCGAGAGACTCGAGAATGACCTCTCAGGTTCTGGAGTTGGGAAAACGCATATGGGCTGCCGAAGAGTGGCAAGACATCGTTACCTAGGTAGAGAAGCTGATAGTGAAAGTCTGCCATGTAGATGCACATGTGCCTGAGAGTTGGGCTAATGAGGAGCACCACAACAACAGACAAGTGGATTGGGCAGCCAAGATCCAAGTGTCATAGGTAGATCTAGACTAGCAACATAAGGGAGAGTTATTTCTGGCTCAGTGGGCCCATGACACCTCAGGTTATCAGGGAAGAGATGCAACATACTGATGGGCTCATGACTGAGGAGCGGACTTAAACATGGACACTATATCCCAGGTTATCCATAAGTGTTAAAAGTGTGCTGCAATCAAGCAGGCCAAGTGGGTAACAACCCTGTGGTATGGGGGTAAGTGATCTAAGTATGGGGATTCCTGGCAGATCAATTACATCACACCACTGCAAACCTGGCAAGGCAAGCATTACATGCTTACAATGGTAGAAGCAACCACTGGATGGCTGGAGACGTACCCAGTGTCTCACACCACTGCCCGGAACACCATCCTGGGCCTTGAAAAGCAAGTCCTTTGGTGACATGGCACCCCTGGAAGAATTGAGTTAAACAGTGGGACTAATTTCAAAAGTAGCCTCATAGACACCTGGCCTAGAGAACATGCTATTGAGTGTATTGTATTCCCTATCATGCACAAGTTCCTAGGAAAGTCGAATGATACAATGGACTGTTAAAAACCACGCTGAAGTGAATGTGCAGTGGAACCTTCAAGCAGTGGGATCTGCATTTAGCAAAGGCTATATGGTTGGTTAACTTCAGAAGTTCCACTAACTTAACTGGCCCTGCTCAATCCAAACCCCTGTGTACAGCTGATGGAGATAAAGTCCCTGTCGTGCATATGAGAGGTATGTTAGGAAGGATGGTGTGGATTAATCCCATTTTGAGCAAAGGCAAACCTGTCAGTGGGATTGTTTTTGCTCAAGGAGCTGGTTACACTTGGTTGTAGGAGTGACGAGGGGTAGGATGGTTGGGATGGAAGGAGACGAGAGATCTCTGAAGCTAGGTCTTGGAACTTGTGGTTTATTGTAAAGGGTGTGCGTGCAGGGGCCCTGCTTGGAGCTGCCAGCTGCAGCCCGGAGCAGGCCCGAAAGAGGGAGAGAGAGGTAAAGAGAGTGGTAAAGAGAAAGAAGGCAAAAGCATGGTAAAGAGGATGAGAGAGAGCGAGGTTGTTGCTATAATACTATAAGTCTTCTTCTGTGTTGAATATTCTAATTTTTATTAACTAATCTAATACTTTCAGGACTTCTGCTGGTCAGAGTGACCCCGAGATATGTTAGAAAGTCTCTTTTCCCAGCCTGGTGGTCGAAGAAGGAGTCAGAACTCTTCAGCTCTCGGTCTCAAGGTTGTTTATTGTTTCTTATCTATAAAATTCTTTCTCTGGCCTGTCGAGGTTCGTTCAGCAGGTCAGACAGAGGTACTCCAGCTGCCCTTGGGGCGGTATCTTTTTATATTAAAAACTACGTGTACATTATTTACTATAACTTCCCAATACCTATCACCTATGTTAGACAGTGAGCTTCTACTCTAAACCAATCCAGAAGTGCCAGCATCACAGCAGAAGATGGAGGCAAAGAAGAAGAAGGAGAAAGACTGGACACGCCCGGATTCCTCCACCTTGCCTTCTGAACCCCCATTCTAAAAACCCCAAAATTCTACATTTTGCACCCCGTGACAAACTAATTATTATTCTACTTAGACTTTCATGGCTTGCAGATCCTCATATAAGACTGGTAATTTTTTCCATGGGTCATAATCAAAGTCACAGGCATCTTGGGCTCTGTGCTAAGGTCTCTGAGCCCCCTGGCAGGGGTTCGGGCAATCCAGGACAGCCAGAGGGATGTCCTGAATTCCGACATAATACAAGATATAAATCTTATAGCATTTACATACAGCCTATAAGAATTATACATTACCATACTGTGTTACATTTTAAACCCTAAAAACTACTCTTTGGACCCCTTATGCCAAGTTACTAGGGTCTGCTCTGACCCTTGGATTTGTCTGCAAGCAGTGAGTATTGTTTCATCAAAAGGGGATTGCCTTCAGCCAGCCATACTATTGTTTTCCAGTTGTTCAGTAACTAAGGTATCTCAAGGCTTGCTTTCATTTCAATTTCGCTTATAGTTTCCATATTCTTAAAATTTTTTGCCAGGCAATTAGATTTATAAGGCTTTCCTGTTTCATCGTCCCCAACACTTGGTGTATAATGCAGAGGGACAAGGAAACATGTTGTGTACCTCAGGGGCATTTGACTTTGGGTGAGAACAGCCTGTAATGTTGGAATGCATATGTAACACTGGTTGCTGAATGGCACTGCCACTGCATGTTTTAACTACTATGGACAATGAGAATGGTCTGCTCCAGATACATCAGTCATGGACCAAATGAACTCCATCCATGTCCTGGGGAATGGTCAGTGGCTACTGAAATAATTGTATTTGTATGCAGTTATATGTATATCTATAGATATGTATACATCTGAAAGGTATTCATTTGGGCATGAGGTAAATGATATGGAGTAAGGTGCTGTGGTGTTGTGAGGGTCCCCAGGACGAGGTGAGAGATGAGAATTTGACTGCAAGTTCTCAGAAGGCTGATTTATTATTATGTTATGTTATGTTATGTTATGTTATATTATATACTAAAACTATACTAAAGAAAGAGAAAGGATACAGAGAGAAGGCTAGCAAAGAATAATAATAAAAACCCGTGACAAACTCAGAGTCTGACACAGCTGGCTGTGATTGGCCATTAATTAAAAACAATTCACATGTTTGGATAAACAATCTCCAGACCACATTCCAGAGAGGCAAAACATGGAAAAGCTGAGGCTTCTCATCTTCTCAGGAGAAAAAATCCCAGCGAAGGGATTTTTCAGAAAATATCATGGTGAAAGTAAGGGGTGGATAATGTCCTTGGTATCCCAAGATGTTGATGTACTCCATATCTATCTGTTCCAAAAATGTGTTGCTGTCTCTTAAAGTCCTGGCAACGCAGCCAGAAACGAAATCACAAAATCAGGAGGTGCCGGTCTTTTAAAAAAGTCAGGACACCCAAGCCAAGTCCTTTTCTGCCTGGTGGCTTTTGCTTGGGGCAGAAGCTCTACTTCGTTAAAGGTTGTCTCAGGTGGGTTTTTCTGGGTTTGCAACAGCAGCAACTCAGAAAAACTGCATTTCGCAATCAGAAACTCTTTCGGAGTGAATTTTGCAAACCCTGTCAGCGGCACAAAGCTTGAACTGGTCCCAAGGCTGGGCCATGTTGCGTCGGTGCGGAGAGACTGTTTTTTTCCACCCCCTCCCTGCCCTTCCCCAGCCAGCAGCTTGGAAGACAGCAGCACCAATACTGGTGGAGTCCAGCTGGTGGTAGGAGCAAGCGGCAGAAGATGCAGAATGGAGGGTGAGCAGTGCCACATCTCACTACCATGGGGCTTCAGCTTTCTGCTAAAGTCAAGCTACCTGTATGGGTTTGGGATGGGATTCTCATGGGTTTTGTGATGATGATGCTGGTGGGAGACTTTTGTTGTTTGGTTGTTTTTTTAAGGATTGATCATTACTTGTATACTCTTGCCTGGTCCTGGAGCATCACCCATGAGGTTTGTGTGAGCTTTGTGCCTTCCACAGAAAGGAGGTCTGTAAGGAGTATTCATTTTAGCACAAAAAGGCTTTATTAGAGGAGACAAAGCCATCAGAAATGTCTGGGAGAGTTTCTGATGGACATATTTTTGTTCTGGAGTTTTGAACCACCACTGGTAAGGTAGCATTAAAAAGTTGTTCATCTTTGTCAATTAGTCAGAAGTTTTGGGGAAATATTGAGCTTGGTTGTGCTGTTGAGTTTGAACATGAGTATATTTAAGCCATACTTGAATGGACTATTTCAGCTTCAACAGAAGTTGCAACAATTTTTAGTTTAACATTTTTTCTTTTAAAAATATTTTGGTTATATATATATATATATGGTGTGATAAAGATGAGGAACGTGAATGGGGAAAAGACCCCAGGCCATGAGTTAGAGCTAGGAGAGAAGCTGATTTAGTGAACAGGTACATGTGATTTTTATCTAACTGGTTTGTGCTGTACCTGCTGGCTTGTCTTGGTGAGTTTGGACATTGATATGTGGTGCTACCAACCTCCCCATTTATTAGAAGTGTTTTATTGTGGTCAGTCATGTTTCTGGAATTTGAAGGTTGCTTGTAGAGAACCACAACCAAAAGTTGGGTCCACTGACTATAAGTGAATGGTGATGTTTATATTCAGGGTGTGTTTTAAAGTGAAGGGTGTGGATGCTGATGTGGTCCCATGGTAGCATTTGGCACAGAAATTTTTCATACATGGATGAACAAAATGTTAAGTGTGTAGGATACAATAAACTGGTAATTAATCCTTAAAACATCTAGGTGGTGAAGGTTCATTTCTCCCAACCACCTTTTCAGTTACTGCACATCTTTCTCACATCAAATGAGATATTTCTCACTTCTCAGGATGCCTGCAAGGCTGGATCTTCCCCAAAGCTTCCTAAAGTGGCCACCTGCTTGTGTCTCACAAGTGGCATCGATCAAGTTTGTTTTCCCTCTGTGTCAATTTAACAGCTCTCTGAACTTTGTCCCACTCAGTATTTCTCAGCCATTGGAGATTGAGATCAGGGTGTGATGAGGAGGGAAAGAAGGTGCTTTCTACTGTTATTGTAACATGGTGGGAAAAACCATAACCTCTCAAATTTCATCTATATACAACTTGAAAACCAGATGACCTCCTCTTTTCAAGTCAGTACTGATTTTAGGTTATAGCAACCACAATATATTTGAGCTTGCTTGAGACTTGGTCGGTTTGAGGATGAAGAACGTGCAGCTGGAGCAATACAGACACCAGCACTGATGTGTTTTGCTTCCAGTCCCTCATGTTGGGTAAACACTTACATGTTTCTTATACACAAAGGTCAGTTCTGGACCACTGGGTAGCATGACCTTAGGTAGTTTAGGGTCTGCTGTGGAACTGTCTCCCTGACCTATCCAACCCAGGTGGCAGTAGTGGAGCTAGGACCTGGTCTGTGCCCTCAAATTAGTGACCTGGACTTGGCTGTTGTGTGCAAAGAGGAGTTTGAGTATTGAGTCCTTTTGGCTCTTGAAGGCCAAGGTTGCTGTGCCCTTGACTTAGCCCATGGCAGTGGCTGCAGGACCTCATGTAGTCCTGCAAGGATGTCTGAGACAAGAGAAGCCCTCTTTAAGTGTCAGATCTCACACCAGTCCTAAAATGAATGCTTCCCTTTGTATGTCCCAGGTTTTCAGAGTGCTTGAAACAGTTGAATATTCTGCACTCTGGGATTTCATGTCGTTTTTTAGGTCACTTCAAAAGTCTCTCCCAAGTGTCTTGGGGTGATTTTATGATGATGCTTTATTCTCTGTCTGCTTTATGCCCAGAAAACAAGTGCTGTAGCTTTAAGATGGACCCGGAGGATGGGTCAGGGAGCCTTGGGCTCCTGCGCCTGCTCGGTTCAATCTCTCCCTCTCTGGCATGATGGTCAGCAGCTACACGGAATGTTACTTCTTTGCCTTTTTTTTTTTTGGGAGGGGGGATTAATTTTCACCAATTTAGGCACGAAGCTTCTGGGAGTTTTTTTATTTTTCCTTGTCGCAGCCTGGAGGCTTTTCACTGGCAAATATTTTTGGGGGTTTTTTTTTTTGTTTTTTTTTTTGTGTTTCCTCTCCGACCCAGGGAGCCTGCAGGGTGGCTCTAGCCAGTACGAACCCCAGAAAGACTGAGTCAGCAAAAGAAAGGACGTTAAACTCCACCAACTTTGCCGGCTGCGAGGAGAACACCCACACCAGAAATCCAACAGGTGCCCAGCCGCGTCATGAACTCTGTTCTCCTCCCCTCACAGGGACAAAGATGGGCAGTCGCTGTCTTTGCCTCTTGGCCACTCGATGAGATGGGGTGTAATGTTCAATTTCCTTTTTCTGTGCCTTGTGGGCACCTTTTTTTTTTTTTGGTGTTTTTTTTTTGTTAATAAACAGGGCTTTTGCCACTTTCACCTGCTGGTATCAATTTCTCTCATGGGCAGACGAAAAGGGAGTTATTGAAGTCCTTTCCCTTTTAGAGTGCTTTCCCAGGGTGTTTTTTTCCTGAAATTTGTCTCCAAAACCAAGACACTAAGCATCTGAGCAAACCTTTTGAAGCAATTACCCTGACAATACACACCCAAGCACCTTGGGGGATATTTGGGTAGATGGGTCTGGTCTGGTGAGTTATTCTGGTTTTCAGATGACTCATCTTGCTCTTAGGGCTGCCAGCTGAACAAGAAAACTTGCAGGTTGCTTCACAGCAGATAAAAAGTGTAGGGGAATAAAGGAGAACATTTGACACAGCTCCTTAAGAGGCAAAAATAGTTATTTGTGCAATGCTGACTCCTGCTGAACTCCAAGTGTTTTCAGGTATGTTAACAGCTGGACTCCAACAGTGGGCTAAGAAGAAGGAAAAACTGACTAAGAAGTTGATTTGGTCTTGGGAGAGGAATTAAGGAGATAGGACAGGCTAGAACAGAACAGAATGTTTTGGTTGGAAGGGACCTATAGTGATCATCTAGTCCAACTGCCTGACCAATTCAGAGCTGACCAAAAGTTAGAGTGTTGTTAAGGGCGTTATGCAAATACCCTTAAGCAATTTCTAGAGGATGTGGGTTTGCTGAATATGCACAATTAATCCTCATGAAGACAGAGGAGGTAAGTATTATTTTCCCCATGCATAAACCAGAGCACTAGAGCCAAATCTTATCTTCATTGAAGCCTCATAAAATGTCATCCCTTTGAAAAGTGTAAATATGTGAGAAATGACTGCTCACTTTAAAATTTTTAAAAGGTTTATTAAACCTTAACAAAAATACAACAAAAGGACTACATAAGGAAAAATAGCAGTGCTGGGAACTGCCCTCATGGCCGCCTACCACATGGCCAGTTCATCTTCAAGATGGATGGCTCAGTCTTTTATACTCTTGAGGGTTGCATCAGCCAACCCTGGCCCTCCCAAAGTCTGTCAGTCAACTATTCTTATTGGTGGAGACTGCTTTCTTGTAACTTGATTGGAGGGTTAGGTGTTGTCATGCCACGCCACCCTAGCAACAAGCTTTTCTGTTCCCAACTGCCCCATGCAAGGGGCACATGTGCACACCTTTGTCGCTGACGGACACGAAAGAACACAAGCACACCACCTCTCTCAAGGTGAAGGAAAAAAGGGAAGTTTTATTCTCTGACTCCAATATTTATAGTTTTACAAAAGTGACAGTGGATTGGAAGGTGACAGTGACACCTCTGCAATGACACAGGTCAAACCAACAGTCCATCAACTCTCTCTTCCTCCATAAAGGAATGAAAAACAATGAGTTATTTACAGAAAGTGTGTGAGAAAGTTCACTACAAGAATGTCAACATCAGAAGGCTTAGAAAATCTTAAAAAACCAGGGTGACACACCTTCTTTCTTTCTACCTGCCCTAAGCAACCCAGGCTGTCGGATGGCAACAATACAGGGGGGAAGGGGAACTGGGGAGAGAACAGAGGACATCTACACTGAAATAACATAACTATACATCACTAAAGCTTCTCTTAATATTCACACAATATTCATCCCTTAAGGGCAAGAGCCAATAATCTCATTATCCATCCATAACAAATAGAACATATTAAAGAACTCTTGAGAAAATCCCAAAATCAGGGCATTAGGCATGGATGTGATTTTGTAAGTACTTTCACTTGTGATCTGGGAGCTGGAGCTCTTCTGCCTCACCAGGTGGGTGGTTTTTATTAGTGTGGACATTGTTGCCCTTGACTAAAGTGAACCGTTAGTTGTTTCCAGAAAGAGTGGGATTGTTGCAGCAGACCTCGCATTTGAGATACAAATGAGCTAAGACACACACTCTTATTTATCAGTGTGAAAAGGGTCCCAGTTTATTCTTCTTCACAACTCAGCCATCCTGACTAACTACTCACTGACTGACTACAGCAAACTCCCACTGTAGGCTTCCCTTGCAGACCCAGACTGACCTCACAGCAGATCCCTCACAGCAGCAAATCTCTCTCTCCTGTTTGGCCCATCCTCCAGTCCTTATGAATCATTCCTTCAGTTCCCCCCTCCTCGGAATGCTCCCCTGACTAGGCAACCCGCCCTTTTATCACACTCGTCCTTATTGGATATAGCTGTGGCTCATCAGGGGCAAGGTTGTTTTGGGTAATTAACACATCTGTGACTCATCAGGGGCATGGTCACCTGTAATCCCTTCTCCTGCATGGGATCACAATTGCAGCGGGAGCTCAGGCTCCAAGCATGGGCCCGGATCCAGGTCTGGCAGCCATGTGTTTTGTGGAGAAAAAAAAAGTACTCTACAACTTTGTGAAAGTTCTAAAGCTGGTATGTTTATTACAGCGCTGGACTCATGCGGAGATTGCTCTTCTCAAAAAAGGCATGCGTACCTCTGGGAACTTCAGGTCCCTTTTTATTTTCTTTTCAAATACATATGCATATAGTTTCACAATAGGTTCATACATATTAATTTTTATGAATTTTGCGTGACATTTGCCACTAGTTCTTTTTATCAGAAAGAATTCCGAGGTCAGGTTGACTTGCCCTTACAGCAGTCCTTGTCTCTCTCTATCATCTTCTGTCTCTCTCCCTTTATCTCTGTCCTTCACTAAAGTAACTTCACAGAGCTTAGGCTTTGCAGTCAGGCTAAATAACTATGGTTTCTAACCACAGACTCAACTCAAAAATGTACATTTCACCTAAATTAAAATGGATTTCTATCCTGGAAAATTTTTGCTTTGCTTCATTCCCCCCTTTCCTAAAAGGTGGAAGTAAATTCTTTTACTTCGTACAAATTCCTATGACAACAAGTGTACTTTAGCGCTTTATCATGTACGTTTGATAATGGATAATCTTAAACTTATTCTAACTAATATTAACAAAACTACAGTAGGATGACACAACTTATTAACGATTCTATTTGCAGTTGGTGACTACTTAAAGACTACATCTCACCAGTGATGATGTGCATTTTGTTCTATTCTTTGCAGAATTCTAGTTATTTCTTTTTGTATCACACTGGACAGTTCTCTCTGCTTCCTTGAGTTTTTCTTTAAGATCTTTAGTAGGTCTTGGTGCTTAATTAATTGTTTTATTAATCTAAGGTCTATTCTAATAGGAGAGGGTGATAGTCTATGATACATTGTGTAATTGGTTTTATGTAACTGGTGGGATGTCACTCGGACTAAGTACGAAAAACCACACTCGATAATCTTAACAAATTACAAATACAGAAATAAGAATGATTTCTACTAGACAAAATAACATCATTGATACCAATTTTTACAGCAGCACAAGCAGTTCTCAGGCATACACATTTTTTCTAGTATATATGAACACAGTTTTCTGGTCAGTGACTGGATGAACTTCAAAGTGACAAATACTACGTTCAGTGTCTAAACACACATCCTGGGCATTAATAGTATTGCTTTTACAAATGAATCCCATCTGTTCTCTAATAATGCAGGATTCTAAGTTTACTGTTTGCCACTTTTCATTCATCTTTTCTGCTCACACTCTATGTTCTGAAGGGTAGAGTATTGTTTTCTCATGGTTTAATCTTAGTGCAATGATGGGATGGATAGCATAAACAGTGGCATTATGTATGGTAAGTACAAAGGCAGTGGCCACATTAGAAACAGGATCATAGGTGAAATTCACCATAGTTTACCAGGATTGAAACTTCTTTTCAAAATCAATTGCATTATCTTAAACAATTTTCCGAATTTCAGCTGGAAAATTACTTTCACCCCCTTCCCGTATGATCAGAGCTGCTGTTGCCTGCATCCATAACTGTGCTTGTATACAACTGAAAGTTAAAGACACATTATCTTGAACTGTACTAAGTGCTTCTACTATTAACTTGTGGTCTTGGTCTCTGGCCGTTTCTCACTTTGGCAGCACCTTTGAAATCTTCCACTGGCTAGTTCTTAATGCCAATAGAGATGACTGTAAAGGCTGCTTCAATTTTGTTAGGCTACCTGCTGCAGTGGCCAGTTTATTCATCAGTATTTCTGAATCAATTCCATTTAAAACTCTTAATCTTGTCTCTAATATCTCAGTTAGATCTTTTCTTATTCTGCTCTTGAGATATACTTTTCTTTGTAACTACGTTGTCTAGCCTTCAAAGGATGTTTTTAGGAAGGAGGAGCAGGCTGGTTGGATTTTTGAGATGTTAATTTGCATTAGCAACTCCACACGTTTGAGAGACCATTCTGGATTGAATAATAGTTGTTGTTCACACACATTCCTCACTATGTAGGGGCCTATTTCATACACTTCAGGTTCAAGTTTGGGTTGAGTTTGAACTATTTGAGTCCTAGTGTGGGTTGTATAAGGCCCTGCTATTGTAAAAAGTGCAGTGTCTACTTTGAATTTAAATGAAAGTCTGATAGCAACTCGAGCTCAAAGACAGGTCACTTCTACAGGCTGTATCAAGGTGAAATTACACTAAAAGTCTGATTCACTTAGGCTATCACAAACTTCCTGGTGTTCATATACACCAGAAGAGGTTGAGACACTAACTGCATTTGATCTCTCATAAGCCGTCCTATTGATGACCCGGCACTCTACTTTGATTTTTTATCCTCTGATTCTTTGAAGTGCTCACAGTTCTCATTCTTGCCATTCTTGCTTCTCATATACTCGATTCCTGTGGATTACTACAGTAGACACGTTTAAATCTTTTATCTCAGAAAGTTCTCTCAAGGATCTAGTCTACTGATTAAAAGCCTGGGACCAAGGCCATTCAGCATCGCTTTGGATAGAGGTACTCTCTAGTTCTGAAACTTCAGTTACAATTACATACAAAACAATTCTGTAAACTAAAGTATGAACTACCCTTGACTGCAATATACTCATTTTGCCCGAGTAAGTTTTAGTCTCAGTTCATTATCTTCTGGTGCCACTCTCTAAGGGACTTCTAGGGCTTTCTTCACTCGAGAGTGATGGATCTAGGCATTCTGCTCCTTGATTTTGATTGCAGTGAAGGTTGTGAGAAGTACTTGCAGTAGTCCTTCCCACTGTGGTTCTAAAGTCTTCTCTGTAAGAGACTTAGCATGTACATCATCCCCAGGCTAACTCCCTGCTCTGAGTTCCAGCCACATGTTTCTCAATTTCTCTGAGCTGTTTGCTTAAAGCCACCATGTAGGTGGCCAGTGTTATCACCTTAATGTGGGTGGACATTCCTTTTGTATTCTATATGGTCTTTTATAAGGCATTTCAAAAGGATTCAGCATTCCTTTAGCTCAAGGTTTAGTTTGAATTTGCAATAGTGTCAGTGGAAGAGCTTGGGGCTAGGGTGGATTAACTTCTTGCCCTAGTCTTACAATCTGCTACTTAATCAAATGATTCATTTTCTTTACCTGGCTGCTTGATTGGGGCGGTAGGAGTGCGAAGTTCTCAATCTATGCCCAGGTGGCTACTAATCTGTTGCACTGCTTTGGAAATGAAATATGATTCTCTATCTGAGGATATTGTGGCTGGAACTCTGAAGCATGGTATTATTTCTTGTAATAATACCCTGGTCACCTCTCAAGCTTTGACAGTTCTGGTGGGGAATGTTTCTGGCTACCCTGAAAATGTATCAATCAATACTAGGAAATACTGATACCCCCCTTTCCTTGGGAGTTCTGAAAAGTTAATTTGCCACTGCTGTACAGGCCCATGGCCTCTCCCAGTCTGACCGAGTTTCGGACAGGGGGTATTTTGGGGTTAGTCTGGAAGCAAGGATCGCATTGTCGGTTTACCTGGGTGATAGTGGCATATAAATTCTTGACAATGATTCTTTCAATCAGATGTATGTTTTAGAAAGCCTGTGGAAATTACTACTTCAAAGTCAACACTTCATTTCAATGCACTCTGTATCACTGGCAGCCTTGGTCATTTTGGGAAAGGAGCCACACTCTATAAAAAGCTTTTAAGTAGTTAGGCCCTAGTGTGTTTTCTAGTGCTCTTCCTTCACTAGTAACCACGAAAATGGGAAGGGATTACTAGCTCTCTTTCAATGGTAGCCCACCCCTTGTAGTTGTACGTCTCTTTTGATTAGTATTATTGTATTCTGGCTTACCTTCAAGGAAAATCTGTCCATAATTACCTCACCTTTTGCTGCTTTCTTTGCCTCTCCATCCGCCAGCTCATTTCTTTCCTTTAATTTTAAGCTTACTCTCTGGTGTGCCTTAATATGCTTTTTCAGGTAGCTGAACTGCTTCCAGCAGCCGGATTGTCTCTTATTCCCTTGTGAGGTTAGCAGTCCCCTCTCCTTCCAGATGGCTCCATGTGCATGCACGACTCTGAATGCCTTTTGCTGTTTCTAAGGCATGGGTCAATGCATTTATCTCAGCCTTCTGCGCAGAGGTACCTGTTGGTAAGGGTCTAGACTCTATTGCTTCTCTGCAGGTAGTCACTGTGTACTTAGCATGTCGCTTTCTACTGGTAATGTGCAGCGTGGTGTGGCCTTAAAGTAAGGTGTCCGACTGGCAGGAGGGCGGCCAACACCCAACTGCAAATGTGTGAGCACCCCTCAGCGTCAGAAGGCTTCGAGCTGTGCTCACAGCGGATGGAATCGCTGCTGGCCAACGAGAGTAAAGAGTCCGGACGCTCACTGGGGACTTGTCAGATTTATTGTCAGCCAGGGAGTGACAGACACCCAGATGTTGAATCTAACCTGTCTGCCAGTGAGTGACCTTGAACAAAGGGTGCAACAGGGTTATAAAGGGAGGAGGGATCTCAGGGAGGGGTTTACAAAGGAACCAATAGGGGAAGGCAAGGGAGTGGACTTAGGATAATCGGCATGAGAGAAAACCCAATAGAAACAATGTAAAGGAGGGGCCCCGGAGCCACAGCCAATCAAGTCTCCCTAAGCACAGAAGATTCTGGCAAACTAGGAGGAGTGGGGAGTGATTGACTGGGCCCAGGGAGGAGAACAAATTCACATATAAGGAAACACAGGGGAGGGGAAATTATATAACAGAGAGGATTGACATAAACTGTGGCGGGAGTAACCAAGGTAACCAAATGATAGATAATACAATGGCGGGAAAAACTGGTGAGGGCAGAACCATTACAGAAGATGGAAGGAACAATACAGAAAATAGGGGAGCAATCAAACAAACTAACAGAACACACTACAACAGTAATGTAGCTGCTCCTGTCAATGAACTAGGCCTTTGCATCGTCTAGAGGAGTGTCATTCAAGTCTGGGCATCTCGAGCAAGTAGCTTCAATGGTCTCCAGGCAATCGTGGTATACTGCTTCTCCTTAATTCTACTGAGAAAAGAAGCTGGGTTGACAATATTAGTCACTACTATCTCTACATCATCTTGCTCTACCATGACGGCCTGGTATTTCAGGAAGTTCTGTGGTGAGAACCAGTGGCTGCCCTTTACTGCCAGTACTGTGGACACTGTGTGGAACACTAGCACAGTCATTTTTGTCTCAGGGTAAACTTGTGTGCTTCTTCAATATTCAGCACGACTGCTGCCTACAGCTCTGAGGCAACCTGGCCATCCGTTGGCTGTTGTATCTAGTTGCTTAGAGAAGTGAGCAACTGCCCTCTGGTACGGACCCAAGTCTTGAGCTAGTATTCTCAGGGCAATTCTTTGCATGGGAAAATAGAAAGAATGGTTTACTTACATCTGGAAGTCTCAAAGCTGGAGCTGACATGAGGGCACTCTTTAACTGTTGAAAGGCTTGTGTGGCTTCCCTTGCTCACTGGAGATGTCTTTTTCTATCGGCAATAAGAGCATAGAGGGGTGTGACGAGTAGTCTATCTTAAAGTCTGCTGCTCAGCACTCACTTTTTATCCGAGGTAGATTACTTTCTGTTTCACTACTTATGCCCTTTTCTTTGATACTCTGTATCCTTGGAGTCTTAGGAAATTCAAAAGGCTTACCATCCAGGCCACACGTACTGCAAAAGCCTCCCTTCTTCTTGTGGAGCTTCCCAGGACTCTGGATTTTTGCAAGTTGTTCTCTAATCTGAGTGGGGGAATCTTTGAAGCCTTCAGGCACATAGATCATGTGAGCTGTGTTCTAGGACTTTCTCATTTGAATGCAAAAATTTTCTGGCTGGCTTCGTGGATAGGGAGGCAAAAGAAAGCATCTCTCTCAGGTCTAAAACAGTAAACCAGGTTAGCTCAGATGTTAAACAAGTTAGTAAAGTATATGGATTTGCTACCACAGGGTATAAATTCTTTGTTATCTTATTGACAACCCTCAATCTAGTACTATCATTTGTTCGGCTGATTCCTTCCCTATCTTCTCTTTGAGGGTACTGCTCAATTCTCACTGGTTGGGTTCTTTCTTTAAGCTTGATTACCATGCAGGGGCATTTTTCACCTTCCCTGGTACGGCAGAGGCCCATACCCTCGAAAACACTTATTTACTTATTTTAATATCTCTTTACTAATGTCTTTCTTAATTTCAATGGTTGTTAATGTTAAGCCTAACATCTTTATATCATTTGCCTCTAGAGTAACTTTTCTCATTTGAGAATGTTTAGCGAATAGAGCATGTACAAAAGCTTTTAAGTACACATAGTACACATGTTACTTTAAAGGTTTGCAAAAGTATGCCTTCTCAGACTGGCCAGTTGTTCCCCACACTACAACATTAACATTCTCCACAGGTACTAAAGCTTTATTTAAAACTGAATATATGGCCCTTGTGTCGACTAAAATCCTACCCTTTTCTTTCTTCTGATCTCACTGCCTCTCGCAGAGGGGTCTGTTACATCTTTGTTCTGGATGAAATTGAACTGCCAGGAGGGGGATGGGTTCGAGTGGGTAAAATTTGGAGCCTAAATCCTCTTCTCTTTTGGGGAGGTCATCTTTATCTTTCCTTCCTTACCTTAGGAGGAGCCTTTACAAATCATATGTACTCATTTTGCGAACTGTAATTGTTTTGCCTTTCAGCACAATAATCTTTGTTTGACTTCACATGTTGCTATCTTATGCTGCATGCTGAACAACACGTTTGATTTGCTTTCTCTTTGCCTTGTTTTCCTTTTCAAGGGCCAAGACTAGTGGATCTGAGGGCAGTCTGATCCCACAGTCTCTTTGCCATTCTGGGTGGTTTCTTAAAACAAAATGACATATCAGCATTCAAAAACCCCATCCTATTTACCTTCCTCTTTTAAAACAGTATTAACTGCAATGAAGTATCATAAATATTTTTATTTTCTGAGCTGCTCCTACTGGCAGCCTTCTCCCAGTGAGCCCCTCCTAAAAGGGGCTAGTTTAGGACCCTCTTTGCTCTGGTCAGTTCTCATTATCTCTTTCTCCTTGCCGTATCTCACTTCCACTCAAACTTCTCTTTACAAAGCTTCAGAGTAGTTTCTTAGTCTTCCTCTTACACACAACTCCAGGTGGAAGGTATCAGATATGATTTCTTACACACAAGCTTTAAGATCTTAGGTTCTGAATCAGCTTGATCAGAAACCTTTAATTTACACTCAGGACATGTGCCTTGATGCTTATTAGAACAGCAATACCAGCGTCCCCCACAAACTCTGTATTGCACATAAGGTGCCAGCCTCTCAATGCACCAAAAACTCCCAGGAATTACAGAGGCAGGATATTCTGTTTTTTACAGGTTGTTCTCAGTCCAGACTTTCTATAGTACCAGCTGAAGTCTCATAAACTCATTCATCTCTTCTATCTAAACTCTGTTTTACAAAATGTCAGTCTTCTCTAGTTCTCTTCTTGCACAATGTAATTAAAGAATTGTCTCTACTGACACTCACTGTACTGCGTTGCAAAAGGCTTGTTCCAGCAAAACCTCTGATATGCCTACAAACACAGATGCACACACTCCTCTTATCTCAAATTCACTAGAGCCAGGGCTTGAATTACTGTGGGGCGGGGGGAATTCTTAGAATTCCTTCAATTCGCTTTAACACATATCACCATAATCACCATACCATAGTTCTTCTGTGTAAAATGCTACACTTGTTGGAAACAAAATCCTAAAATCTCTACAAACACTATTATACAATCTGAGACTCAAATTACCACAATGTGGTGGAAGAAAATCACCACACAAAATCACTGGGAAAGGGCATATCTCTCAAAGTGCCCACTTTTCTTAACACAACACAGCATACCATAATTCAGCATTTACCCACATCAGCTCTCCCTGGACACAATCAAAATAACAGCACACAGTAAAATTCTAGAGATCAAGTTTAAACATCCAGGGCAAAGAAGCTCTCTGAGCTCGTACTCACAGTTAAAATGTACTAATTCTACACAAATCACTACATTTAAACACAATAAATACCATCACTGATGTTTCTCCACTTGTTCCACTTCTCCGTGGGGCACTTCTCTCTCTGCCCCCACAGCTTGCTGCAGCCAGGGCCTCAGGCCTCACTCGGCTGCTTCAAACACGGGTAGTAGTCACAGCCCCCCGCGCCATGGGTGAACTCACTTGTTCTCTTTCTCTTTCATATACCACACACTTGCACGATTACAGACACATTAACATTAACCACACAATGCATTAACCATACAATGATACAGTGTCCGGACACGACACACACACACACAGGTTCACTCGACCCACCCCCAGGGTCACTAGCGGTCTTCCCTATCAGAACGATGAACCCCCATCTCTAATCCATCTGCTCTATCAGCTACATCTACAGGCCGAGCACCCAGACATCTCTGAGTGACTTACTCAGCCATCCTAGCTCTCTTTTCCCCCGGGGGCCCCTCAATACATACCGTGTCCTCCGCATGCCAGCAGGTCCTTGTCCGTCCTCGCAGGAGGCAAGCTGAGATGAGCGGAGCCCCACTAGGAAAAAACATCCTAGAGCACACCTTGGAGGTCCGTCTATCCCCCCTGCCCCTGCGGGGACAGAGAACTCCCATCTGGGGTGCCATAATGTTTTGAGGAGAAAAGAAAAAGTACTCCACAACTTTGTGAAAGTTGTAAAGCCCGGTATGCTTATTACAGCACTGGACGCATGCAGAGATTGCTCTCCTCAAAAAAGCATGCGTACTTCTGGGAACTTCAGATCCCTTTTTGTCCTCCTTTCAAATACATATGCATACAGTTTCACAATAGGTTCATACATAGTCATTTTTATGGATTTCGCGTGACATTTGCCACCAGTTCTTTTTATTTGAAAGAATTCCGAGGTCAGGTTGACTTGCCCTTACAGCAGTCCCTGTCTCTCTCTATCATCTTTTGTCTCCCCCCTTTATCTCTGTCCTTCACTGAAGTAACTTCACTGAGCTTAGGCCTTGCAGTCAGGCTAAATAACTATGGTTTTTAACCACAGACTCAACTCAAAAATGTACATTTCACCTAAATTAAAATGAATTTCTGTCCTGGAAAATTTTCACTTTGCCTCACATGAGAGAAGCAGCCAGTTCAGGCAATCAAGCAAGGTATACCTGGTACCAACTTGCTGAAGTGGTGTTCTTTGCTTGCTGTTTACTGGAGGTATCCTCCTAACAACTTGTTTGGTGTGTGTGTCCCACATAGGGTGTGAGTACATGTCAATTATGAAGGACACCCTAAAGACCTACTTAATTGCTCCATAATGCCTAACCTGGCTGCTGAGGGCTATTGCTGTCCTTCAACCTCAAGAAATCTGATGAGATGTCCTGAGCGCCTTAATAATGGGAAAGTCCCTAGTCAGCTGGTTTAGTGCAAAGGAAATTGTTTTGGTTTTTTTTCTTGATTTGAAGTCTTGGAATAATTTAATTTTGAGAAATTAAGATATGTCTGTAATTATTTTTTGTTAAGTCTTCATTAGAAGTTGATATATCGAGTGGACACCACATAGATGGAGTTAAATGGTGACAAGATATTCTCAAGAGGTCAAAACAACAAAAAACTTTACTGACAACTTCAGAAAATCAGAGAACTTAGGCAAAAGTTTAGAGCAGCATTCAATCAACATAAAACATTTCACAAAACATTAGCTTAGCCCATTCAACTTAGAAAACACCAAGCCCATCTGATTTCAGAGTTACTCAAAACTCCAAGAAAAGGTAATTAGCAGGAGAAAGAGAGGAAGATAAAAAAGAGATAGAAAAGAACAAATATAGCTACCACTCCTGGTAGTGGTGTTCACCTGATGTAAAGTCCAAGGGAGATAGGGTCATGATATACTTGCCTAATGTTCTGGATTAAGCACACTTTGGCTTTCCAGGACCATTCTCCCAGGTGAGATTTCCAGTCATCTGGCCACTCTGGGGCTAGATTGGGGCTCTAGGGCTGGGGTGTGCCAGTGATAAGTGGCTACTGCAGGGACTGGGCTCTAGCTGGATAGGGGAGAGTGTGCGTGTGTGCAAAGCAGGGCATCGCCTCACCAGGGCAAGATTCAACCTTCCCCTTTCCCCACACACGTACCCAAAATGCTTCAAGCCAACAATCCTTCTAGTCTCTCGCAGCAGCTGAGAAGGAGGAAAGATGGGTGAAGCTCCTTAAACTTGGAACTGAAAAATGCTTGGGGTAACACATGACACAGGATAATTCCTGCATTTATACCATGGATTGAGCCGAGCACTTGGTATTTTTCTATGTTGATGCCAGGCACAGAGATGAACTAACAAGGTTGTAGTCATGCAACAAAGAGCATGATTTTGTATTTGTAATGCTTTGCTGGAGGATGATAATAATGAATGTTGAGGCCGAGGACGCTGAGCTAGGCTTTGAAAAGTTGCTGCATGCATGCAAATGCAGACTTTGTGGGCAATTTGCTGTTGCATGCATGGGTAAACAGTCAGAGTCCATGTGGTTGGTAGTGTGGTCCATCCCTCCTCAGCTACAGGGGTTGGGCAGTGGTGGATGGAAGTGATGTGTACTCACAGGGGCTGAAAGACATTATAAATGTGCATTTAAACCATACTGTGTGTAGGATCTGTTTTACCAGTCCTCTGACCTCTCTATTGATGTTATTCTTGTTAGTGTGCATCTCAGTCATCATTCCCAGTGACTTAATTAATTTTCGGTTTTACTAGCTCCTTTGCAAAGAAAATTATTTTCTAAAGCTGAGGCTTGGGTCATTGGGAGCTTCATGTTAAAACTGCTTATGGTTATAATTCCAGTCCTGGGGAGATTGACAGCAAGTCACTTTCCTAAAAACTTGCAGTTTGTTGGGAGATTTTTTGTCATTGAACTTGAGAATTGGCTTTTTTAGTGTCTTGCTATTAAGTCTTGGTATCATGCTGTGAGCATTTTAGTAAACACCCTGCAGTGCAAGGCAGCAGACACACTCCCTGCCTTGTGAGTTCAGAGAGAAACCAGTTATAAAGACAGGTCAACAAAGACCAGAAGGATATCTTGAAATTACCATAGTGACACATGACTTAATTACAAGGTGTGTTATTTTTTGGCCCTGGTGCCATCTTTATGGAGTCTGGCTGATTCTTGGAGTGTCTCCAGAAGTCATAGGAATGTTGTTTACAAGGAGCAGGTTTAGGTGAGAGCATCCAGCTGCTGCCTAGAAGCCTGCACCCATCTGACCTCCTGCACCACCTGAACTTTCCCCTAAATGCTGGGTGTATTGGATTTGTGTGGAAAGGTTTTAGTAGTGGGAGGGCTACAGATGTGGCTTCTTTGAAAAGCCACTAGAAGCTTCCCCTATGTCTGACAGAGCCAATGCCAGCCAGCTCCAAGACAGACACACTGCTGGCCAAGGCCAAGCCAATCAGTGATGGCAGTAACACGTCTGTGACAACATAGTTAAGAAGGGGAAATAAATTATTGTGCAGAAGTAATTGTGGCCAGAGAAGAGAGGGGTGAAAATATGTGAGAGGAACAACTCTGCAGACACCAAGGTCAGTGAAGAAGGAGGGGGAGGAGGTGCTCCAAGCACTGGAGCTGACATTCTCCTACAGCCATGGTGAAGACCATGGTGAAGCAGCTGTCCCCCAGCAGCCCATGGAGGTCCACAGAGAATCAGAGATCCACCTGCAGTCCATGGAGTAGCCCCACACCAGAGCAGGTAGATGACCAAAAGAAGGCTGTGACCCCATGGGAAGCCCGTACTGGAGCAGGTTCCTGGCAGGACCCGTGGATCCATAGACAGAAGACTCCATGCTAGAGCAGGTTTTCTGGTAGGACTTGTGACCTTGTGGGGGACCCATGGTGGAGCAGCCTGTTCCTGAAGAACTGGACCCTGTGAAACAGGACCCATGCTAGAGAAGTTTGGGAAGAACTATAGCCTGTGGGAAGGACTCGCATTGCAAAAGTTCGTGGAGGACTGTCTTCCGTGGAAGGGACCCCAAGCTGGAGCAGGGGAAGGACTCCTCTCTGAAGAAGCAGCTGCATGAACTGACCATAACCCCTTGTCTTGGTTTAAGACAATTAAAAGGAGAACCCTGTGAGTTATCTCCTTTAGGGTTCCAATAATCCCTTTCCACCAATAAGAAATTAATAATAATAGATAAAAGTGAAAAAACAATGGTTTATTAACAAACAGGATGCCAACAGACAGGAAAAAAAAAGTAAATAATGGCTAGATATCAAACTGCTAGACCTCACCACTCCATTGGAACAGAGAGACCTGAAATGGGAGAGGATTCCCATTTTTGATACGGCCCCAAGCTGGGTGAGAGAGAGCCTGGGCAGTCAGATTTTAAAAATTGCACACACCAAAGCAAAATCCCCCTCCATTCCCTCACATACACACACAAAGTTCCCAGCTGTGGGGTCTTAAAGATACAGTAACAATTTTTGGGCTCAGATAATTTTTGGGGTACACTATCATTATGAATCACCCCAAGATACCCCTATTTCCCATCTCCCTATGTCACTGTGTGGGAGGAGGTAGAGAATCAGGAACAAAGTTAAGCCTGGGAAGGAGGGACGGTAGGGGGAATGTGTTTTTAAGATTTGTTTACTTCTCATTATTCTACTCTGATTTTGATTGGTAATAAAATCAATTAATTTCCCCCAGTTGGGTCTGTTTTGCCCCTGACAGTAATTGGTGAATGATCTCTCTGTCCTTATCCCAAATCCATTAGTCTTTCATTATATATTCTTTTCCCTGCCCAGTTGAGGAAGGGAGTGACAGAGCAGCTTTGGTGGACACCTGGCATCTGGCCAAGGTCAAACCACCATACTGGGATTAGTGCTAGATCTGACCTGACTGTGCTCACCAGTAGAGCACTAATGAGCTGATGCACGAAGGAGGTGTGGGGAACCGGGTAGGACAGCTTGTGCTACATCTACTTATGCCGCAAATTAGAAGGTATCGGTGCCAAGGGTCTCCATTCACATCCAAATAGATCTCAAGCCAAGCATCAGAAGGTAACTGCTAGATGCTTAGCTTCAGGGCTGTGGTGGTTTAAAATCCAGCTGGAAAAACAACCCACTCAAGTTGCTCCCTTTCCCTCACCCCTTCCAATAATGGAGGAACACTAGGAGAGATTATCAGTTGGAATAAAAATTTACTGAAAATTGCAATAAGCATAATAGTATTAATAAAAAGAGTACAAAAGAGAGAAATTTGTACCTATAAAAGGGTATTTACCACTGAACAAACAGAAATGCTTCCCAAAGACAGCACCTGTCATAGTTTCCAGACAAATGCCCTGCACTCAGGCCACATGGTATTCAGGAAAACAAAAGCAATATGACCATGAGAACTTCTGTGGTTTAACATTCATCTCCCCTCCCTCCCCCATCCAAAAAAACAATGAAGAACTAGAGCAAACAAGCCCTTTCGGAAGCTGGATAATCCATGTTGTGCCACGCCTCCACTTTGGACCGCTCTGCTTTTCTGGTTTGATTCCATGCAGTTGCCTCCAGGACCAATTCTGCTCTGCTAGTCTCTGCTGGGGCTTGGGCTCCATACGGCATGGCTGGGCTTTGCCCTGCACCAGCGCCTCTCTCTCCCTTTTCTTTTTCTCAGAGCAGCATCTCAGGCTCACAGTCCTTCAGCACCAAGCCACAAAAGCCGCAGCACAGAGGAATGGGAAAGGATGTGATGGAGTGGGACTAGATCTGCCAGGCTGACCCTGATACCTTCTCCCCACAGGAAGTCATGCAAAAAATGGCACAATTTCCATTTCTGGCCCCAGCTTCTTCCAGCCGAAAATCACACCCTCAGCCATGATGTGGATGGTATTGAATAGACAGCACTAAAACCTCCACTCCTTTTTCTCTATAACCATGACAAGGGCTTAAGAAAAGGCTTTTCAGAAATTCTGTACCGAGCTGAATTTGGGCAATAATTTTAGGATGCTACCTTTTGCATCAGGAACTCGCTTGAATGTTTGCTATTTAAGATCTTTGTTGCTCTTTTGTCCCAGAGTCATAGAATCATAGAATGATTAGTGTTGCAGGGGACCGTAAAGATCATCTCATTCCAAACGCCCTGCCATGGGCAGGGACACCTCATACCAGACCAGGTTGCTCAAAGTCCCATCCAACATGGCCTTGAACACTTCCAGGGATGGGGCATACTACACAGTTTCTCTGAGGAACCGATGTCAGTGCCTCACCACCCTCACAATGAAGAATTTCTTCCTAATATCTAATCTAAACCTGCCCTCTGTCAGTTTGAAGCCATTTTCCCTCTTCCTGTCACTACATGCCCATGTCTAAAGTCCCTCTCCATCTCTCTTCTAGGCTCCCTTCAGGTGCTAAAAGGCTGCAATAAGGTCACACCACAGCTTTCTCTTTTCCAGACTGTGAAAAATGCCATTCACTTGTGTCAAAATATTAGAAGTTTAATAGTAATGACAATAGTAATAAAAATAGTAATAAAAATTAGGACAATAAGAATTTGGACAATCAAAATTAGGACCATAAAAGACAATAAAAAGCAAAGAATTACAGATGTCTGGGTGCCTTGCTCTCTGCCACAAAGCACACTTTGCTAACAAAGGATTAACCCTTAAAAACAATAGCCTATTGCATATTTATATATCTCATACATGATTCAAACATTCCTTTCAAAGTAGGGTGCTTGGCTTAATTTCAGCTTCCCCCCATCTTGTAAATCAATCTTCTTAGTCTATCGAAGTCTGGGCCTTCCCGATAAGGAGGCAATAATTCTTCTCTTGAGATCTTGGTGTCTTGCTGCTGTTATCTCTATGTGAAGAATTTCTTGATTATCTTATCCATTCCTTGAGCTAGTTACAAAAAGTATCCTACATCACATAGTCTCTATTTCAATATTATGCCATAGCCCAAAAACTATATTTACCACACTATTACAGCGACCTGAGTGGGTCGCTGGGGTGGTGAGAGAAAGACGAGAATCTTGTTTCTTGATCAGAAGGCTGGATTTATTGATATATGATATATAATACATTATAACTATACTAATTAGGAATAAAGAGAGAAGTTGCAGAGGCTTGCTAAGCTAAGCTAAGAATAGAAAGAAAGAATCTATAACAAAGTTGTGTCCAGGGACTCTGTCCCCAGCTTGCTCCTGTGATTGGCCCTTAATTATAAACATGGGAACATGAACCAACCACAGGTGCATCCTATTGCATTCCACAGCAGCTGATAACAATCGTTTACATTCTCTTTCTGGGGCCCTCTGCTTCCCAGAAAATGGACAAATCTGAAAGAAAGTATTTCTGTGGAAAAAATGTCTGCGACACTACACTACTTAAAAGAGATGAATACAGCACTGCTTAAAAGAGATTAATACAGCACAAATTTCTAACATAACACATATAGTATTCATTGTAATATTTGCGAAGAGTCAATCATATAATATGCATTTTTTACAAGACTGAACAACCCAAACTCTGTCATCCTTTCCTCATAGGAGAGGTGTTCCATCCCTCTAATAATTTTGGTGGACTCCTATGTTGGTTTGCCACAGCCTGGTTTTTGGCAGCAGGGGGCCACAAACATGGCTCCAGTGAGAAGATGGTGGGAGCTTCCTACCATGTCTAGCAGAGCCAATGGCTCATGGCTCTGAAGATGGACATGCCGCTAGCCAATGCTGAGCCAATGAGAAAGGTTGGTAATGCCTCTGTGATAACATTTAAAAAGAAAATCAAAACAAAGTGGGGCACACAAATATGGGGATTTTTTCTAGCCAGAGAAGAGGAGGAGGTTGTCCACTTGCAGCCTGTGGAGATCCACAGGGGGTGCAGAAATCCATCTGCGGTCCATGGGGGGATGCTCGTGCCAGAGTGGGGGGATACCTGGAGAAGGCTGCAATTCAGTGGGAGACCTGGTGGAGAGAGGGCCCTTGCTTCCAGGCTGGAACAGCCTGTCCTTGGAGGACTGCACCCTGTGGAAAAGTGACCCACGCCGCAGCAGTTTTAGGGGGTCTGTGTGCCCACGGGATGGACTCACATTGCAGCAGTTTTGGCAGGACTGCTGTTCATGAGATTTGGAGCCACATTGGAGAAGTTCATGGAGAACTGTCTCCTGTGGGAAGAGACCTCACGGTGCAGCAGGGGAAGGATTTTTCTCCCTGAGCAGCAGAAGAAAACCTTGGGTGATGAACTGACCAAACCCCCACATCATCTCCCTGCACAGTCAGTGGGAAGGCGGGAGGGGTTGGGGGGAGAAAAGGTGTGAAAAGGTGTTTTTAAGGGTTTATTTTACTTTTCATTATCTTCCTCTGATTCTGTTAGTAATAAAATTACCTTTGCAATTTAAGTTGAGCCTGTTTTGCCCTTGAAATATTTTGCCCCTCCTTATCTCACTCACAAAGTGTTTGTTAATTTTTTTTCCCTCCTCTGCCCAGCTGTGGTAGG
The DNA here is from genome assembly GCF_028551555.1 of Melozone crissalis. Classification (NCBI taxonomy): domain Eukaryota; kingdom Metazoa; phylum Chordata; class Aves; order Passeriformes; family Passerellidae; genus Melozone; species Melozone crissalis. The sequence continues at coordinate 9,770,749 of NW_026535813.1, read as the reverse complement.
ATGAGCGAGCAGCTCTCATGGGTGCCTGGCATTCGGCCAGTGTTAAACCAGAACACCAATGCACATGATCATTAGCAAAGAATTATAAAAGAATAAGCTAGGCAATTTGCCTAATTATTGCTACAAAAGACTGATATCTTAGGTTGCAAGATGTAGCTGGGGGTGTGTATTCTATTGCAATCTGTTAGAGGTGGGACAGTTATCTTCTGTTAATTGGGCAGTTTTCTTTATCTCTTCCACAACCAATCCTACCTTTGGGAAATACCTTCTGTTAATGGGCCATTGAGTCTCACTGAATGACTGATAAAATTACATCATCCCATTGTGAGATGCTCTGCCCAGGGGGAGGAGCCAAATATTCCTACCTGGATATAATCTGAAATTTGGAACAGCATAGTCAGCCTTTTCCCACTGGATTCCCAGAGGAGCAGCTTTCTTCTCGACTGGATTCCCAGAGGAAGACCAGGCCCATCTACACCACCACTGGAGCTTCAGAGGAAAACTACACCCTTCTACAGGATCACTGCTTCAACAGAACCACATCTGTCACTCCAGGAGGACTGCAGTCACCATTTAATTGGACTACTACAAACACCCTGACCAACAGGGTGTCAGGTTGTATTCTGACTCTGTCGTTGGCTTTTGTTTTTTTTTTTTTTTTTTTTTTGTAGTATTGCATTTGTATTTTTAATTTTCCTAGTAAAGAACTGTTATTCCTATTTCCCAAATCTTTGCCTGAGAGCCCCTTAATTTCAAAATTATAATAATTAGGAGGGAGGGGGTTTATATTTTCCATTTCAAGGGAGGCTCTTGCCTTCCTTAGCAGAAACCTGTCTTTTCAAACCAAGACAATTGCCTATAGTGATTAAGAAACCACTTACCCTGATACTTTACTCCTTCATCCAGATCCGCAATCAGCAGCTGGGGGAAGCTGTCTCAGCAAAGTATTGGAGAACCACTCCCGGTAACTGGGAAATCCTGCAATGCATCCACCTTTGCAGGCAATGAGGCTCCTGACTTCTCTGTGAGAGTAGTCCAGCTTTTATCATAAACAACCTACCATTACTTCTAATGCAGGAACATCTGATTTTATTCTTTTGTTGGATTTCTCCTAAAGCCTGGCCCGGGCCCAAGGAGGAACCAAGGGAGTTGTCTTTGATCTTGCATCCCCAAACAAGGCCAGATGTGGCCTTGTCCAGTTTCTAAATTTGGAAAGGTAAATGCATATTTCACCAATGAAAGGTTGCATATATTGTATTGCTATTAATACTTCGTTGATAAGCAGATGCCTATAACATTTGGTTGGAAGGTTCATCTAGAGGTCAACTTTGGCTCAGGGCCTGTTGTTCAGGCCTTAGTACCTGAATCAGTCCTCTGACCTATAGATGAACTACAACCTTCATAATAATTCTTTTGATAATAGAATCTTAGTTTTAGGTATTAGGCATAAAGGCATAGCCTCTTGTTCTTCAGTTAAGTGCTTTTCGAGTTCAATACTCAGAGCTATGATTTGCATTTCTTTTAAAACATGTTTAATTAGTTGCTGTTCTCTATGTATTTATGAAATACCCTTTCCTTGAGACTATATATCCTTTTAGACAAGTCTCAAGACTCCATTTTCCAGCACAAAGTGTTACAACAATTATAACATTGAATCATAATACGAGGAATTACACATACTACAATGATTACAATGACTGCCATGAATGCATTTGGCAGCAGCCTCCAATTTGGTAGCCATGAAGTATGCCAATCCCACCAAGAAGAATTTTCGTCTTTCTGCCACTCTTCTACTGCTCTTTCTATCAAGGTAATTCCTGATTGTTGGACTTCAAACTCATCACCGATAAAAGTGCAACATTCTTGTCCTGTAGTAGCACATGTTCTTCCCTGGCTAGCAAGCAGATAATCTATGGCCATGCAGTTCTGTAGAGTCACCATTTGTGTTTGCTGGAGCTCATAGGATGTGCTATTTGATATTTTACTAGTATCACTTGCTACTTCTAATAATCTATTTAGCTTTTTAATGGAAACTCCATATGATGAGGCAGCACACATGGGGCATAGGGTGAACCATAACCTTTTGCTTTCTGAAATCAAAGGCACTCTTTGGGTGGAAAATGTTCTCTTAGTAATAACTCTTCCTTCTGGTTGTTGCCAAAGTACCCTAAAGGGAGGCATTAATATTGCCTGGAAACAGGAACCAAAACATCCTTTAGGAAGCCATTTATAGGCATTGTCTCTGCATAACCAATAGGTCCCATTCCCAGTACCAAAGGTCTGATTTCCTATTTCCCACTGTTGTGCTACTGATGGATCTAGGGCTCCTACATGTTCTACTGTTGTGTCTTTGGTGCTATTAGGCCAATGGAGTTTCATAGTGGCATTGTGTCTGGGAGTGATGTAGTACTGACATTGACTCGTTTCAGCACTCCAAGTTCTATTTACATTTTGAGTAATGTTAAAGCATATGAATCCTTTCACATTGTGACCTCTAACTATAATAGGGCTAGGTTTCTCCTGACAGGAAATCTTATTGAATTCTGTAAAATTGATAATTTTATTCCTTTGTTCCACAGTACAGATTTCTTTAACTATCCTGTCACTGACTCCATTACAAGTCATAGCCCATTGACAAAGTTCTGGCCACCCCGTAGGGTGGGCCCTCCAATGCAATCCCATTCCTCCCAATATTATGTGAGAACATATCCAGCACTTAATTATATTTAGTATTTTGGCTATTTTGCTCTTTAAATTTTCATAAGAATTTTCATGACTGAATCCTTGGTGAAACTCTAGAGGTGTCTTTGGGGAAGAAAAATTCTGGTTAGCTATCAAGATAGAACTTGAAGACATAAGTAATACTTTAGTGACAAGGTTATTAATTCTTTTTCCTCAGTGTTATTTGGGTTGGGGACATGAATTCTGTTGTTCACAGAACTGATGCCTTTTTAATTCTAGAATAATGCACCCAAGGTCCTTTTCTGTTCAGCTTTACCACAGTGTATGTGGTTAACAGTACTTGGTAAGGTTCCTTTTCATTTCGGTTAGAAAGGTGACAAATTTCAGTCCTTGAGGTACACCCAGTTTCCTGGTTGGAATTCGTGCGCTGGTGTCTAAATCACTCAGTGTGCGCATCAGTCTTCATATCAAGCCACATGGACAACAGTGTTTTCAAAATGGTCCATTGTGGTAAACAGGTAGATTTAGTCACACTGGATGTGTAAAAGAATATTCTATGACATCTAGTAATTCTCACATATAACACTTGGTTGCAGGGACACATTCCACTCTTTCTTGCCCAGGTTTCCTGAATAAGACAGTATTGTCTTTCCCTAAAACTATTACTTCAGCTAGTTTGGTAGGGCCATTTGACTCCATTATTAGCACTGGTGGATCTAAACCCTTTATCTCCATGAACAGTAGTGACTGGAGGTGGATCTCTTTTTTTCTCAATTGTTTTTAAAAATGAATATCAATAATTGTGCTACCCTGTCATGGAGTTGAATAATCAAGTCTTGTTCACTATTGTTTAACAGAATGACTTTAATTTCTCCTTGATAATTACTCCTTCCATGACATGAACACTTTTCAGGGCCAAGCTCTAGCAAGCAGTTATCAAACTGTCGCGATGAGGGAGAGCTCAGACGCTCAATATGAGTGTTCAGCAAGCTTCATTTATTAATGAGAGCATCAGACATTTATGCACAACAAGTAATAAGCTCATACATATTCTGTAAGCTAAGCAATCTATTGGTTATACCATAGATATCAGCTCCTCTCTTACTTCCTCATTCCTTACGACTTACATCTTCTTTTTCTCATGTCTCTCTCTCAGCTACAGCATCTTGTTATCGTAATACAGCTATGCTTCAAGGTTACGGTGTTTTTGCAGGTGCAGGGAGTCAGATTACCTGGGTCCGGTACTTTCCCAATTCTTGGTCAGCTACTCAGAGCATGTCTACGTGCCTTTTGTCATGTAGCCATTCCTCCACATCAAATCAAAGTGTGCTGGAGGAATCTGAATTCCTGTTCCAGTACTGACAACTCTTATTTGCTTCTGATTTAACCTAATTAATTCTAATGCATCAAGGTCATGCCCTGCAGCCTCTGGAGTGGACCTGTAAGGGGCCATTGCACCTGGAACAATTTCCCAGTAAGTCAAAGTCTCACTTAATGGTTGTATTTGCAAATTGGGTGTAGTCATGCATCTCAAGGGGGTTTCCATTTCCCCAATGGGCCTATTGTTAAGGAAATGTAGCGCATCTGTGAGATAGGTTCTCCATCAGGACAGGTTCCCATCTCCTAATTTTTTTCAGCTGCTCTTTTAACAATCTGTTCATCCATTCAATCAATCCTGCAACTTGTGGATAGTATGGTATATGAAAACCTCACTGAATGTGTTGCTGCTTAGCATATTGTTGAACAAATTTGTTTCAAAAATGAGACCCGTTGTTGGCTTGGATCTGTAAGAGAATTACATAGTACAAAATTATTTGGTCTATAATACAGATGGTACTATGGTGTGTAGCCTTCTTAAAAGGATGGGGAATCAAATATCCAGAATATGTATCTACAGTGGTACAGACATATTTACACCCATGGTCCTGCAGTAAAGGTCCAATATAATCCATTTGCCAAATTTGTCCTGGCAATTTTCTTCTCCCCAACTGTCCTTTCACAAAATTTGGGACTGGGCATTTGTGAGTGTGTTGGCGCATGGGATACTGGGCAATTATGGTTTTGATCATATCAAGTGACATTGTAATGCCATGTTCTTAAGCTCCTCTGTAAGTGTCTTTTTCTCCAATATGCCCACACTTTTGGTGTGCCCATTTTGCCAAGCCTTCATGATTTTCCTTCTGAGGGAATTCCAATCCAGCTTGAGAAATCTTTGCCTGATTGTCTGCAACAGAGTTATAATGTCATTCTAAAGTGTCCATTTAACCATGAACATCAACACGAAACACAGTCAACTTGGTCCTTTGTACTATTTCCCAAATATCTTTCCTCAGATTTCCTTAGAATCTATGTTGCAATCTTTGGCTGCCCAAGTTGGTAGCCAAGTAGCTAACCCATTAGCTATTGACCAAGAATCTGTATACGAATGACATTCTCCTAGATCTTCCTGTTTTAGAGCCATATAATCAGCCTATAGTTCAGCATATTGGCTGCTTTTCCCTTCTCCAGTTGTTTCCAGAAATTTCTCTGAATGGGAATGGTAAGTTACAGATTTCTAAAACCTCTTTCCTCCTACATATTTAACTGATCCATCAGTAAACCAAGTGTGTCCCATTTCAAAGGGCATTAATTGATCTAAAGGTTTTCCCCATCATACTGGGGATTCCTGTTCAACTGTACAATTGGGAATTATTTCCTGATCCCACATGGAGGCAGTAGCCACTCACTCATTGGAGAGCAGTTAATCTGCCAACCAACCTCTGCATCATCCCTACTTCGGCTCTATCCTTAATATATTATTTCCAATTTATGATGCTTGATTCCTGAGCATGCACAATTTGATGGATTTTCAGAGAACTTTTGACCCATTGCATGATGGGAATTTCAGGGTGAAGTGCCACTTCACATCATATTGTAAGTTGTTCTGTCTCCACAAATGCCCAATAACATGCTAACAATTGTTTCTCAAAAGGGGCATAATTGTTTCCTGCCTCTGGCAGCTTTATTCCTCAAAAGCCCAAGAGAACCTTTTTCTTTCCCTGTTTTTGCCACAGGCTCCAATTGGCATGTGACCCATTTACAGATACATTAAATTCCACTTCTCCTTTCTTTGTGGGCCATTAATCTAAAGCCCTTAGAATAGCCTCTTGTCATGGTTTGACACTGGCCAAACACTAGACACCCACGAAACCCACAAAACCTACACAGTCGCTCTCCCCTACCACAGCTGGGCAGAGGAGAGAAAAATTTAAATGAAATGTTCATGAGTTGAGATAAGGACCAGGAGAAAACACTCCAAGGGCAAAACAGGCTCAACTTAAATTGCAAAGGTAATTTTATTACTAACAGAATCAGAGGAAGATAATGAAAAGTAAAATAAACCCTTAAAAACACCTTTTCACACCTTTTCTCCCCCCAACCCCTCCCGCCTTCCCACTGACTGTGCAGGGAGATGATGTGGGGGTTTGGTCAGTTCATCACCCAAGGTTTTCTTCTGCTGCTCAGGGAGAAAAATCCTTCCCCTGCTGCACCGTGAGGTCTCTTCCCACAGGAGACAGTTCTCCATGAACTTCTCCAATGTGGCTCCAAATCTCATGAACAGCAGTCCTGCCAAAACTGCTGCAATGTGAGTCCATCCCGTGGGCACACAGACCCCCCAAAACTGCTGCGGCGTGGGTCACTTTTCCACAGGGTGCAGTCCTCCAAGGACAGGCTGTTCCAGCCTGGAAGCAAGGGCCCTCTCTCCACCAGGTCTCCCACTGAATTGCAGCCTTCTCCAGGTATCCCCCCACTCTGGCACGAGCAACCCCCCATGGACCGCAGATGGATTTCTGCACCCCCTGTGGATCTCCACAGGCTGCAAGGGGACAACCTGCTTCACCATGGTCTTCACCACAGCCTGCAGAGGAATCTCAGCTCTGGTGCCTGGAACACTGCCTCCCCCTCCTTCACTGACCTCGGTGTCTCTGTGTTATTTCCCTCACATGTTCTCACCTCCTCCTTTTTTCTGGCTAGAAAAAAACCCCATATTTGTGTGCCCCACTTTGTTTTGATTTTCTTCTTAAATGTTATCACAGAGGCATTACCAACCTCTCTCCATGGCCCAGCATCGGCCAGGGGCATGTCCATCTTCAGAGCCAACAGGACATGGTGGAAGCTTCTAGCAACTTCTCACAGAAGCCATCTCTGTGGCCCCCCCACTACCAAGAACCAGGTCATGCAAAACTGACACACAGTACAATAAAAGTTGGTGCCTCATTCTTATTACAAGATGCTGCAAAATCCAAAATAATATATCAATCTTTGGTAATATTTCCCTTTGCCTGCAATGCCACTGAATTCCTAGAAATTTCACTGTTTGGTACAGTCCTTGGATTTTAGTGAGATTAATTTCCCAGACTTTCTGTTTCATATGATCCACAACTGCTTCCAGCAGCTGTTGTATTTCTTCCTCATTATTTCCTTGAAGTAGTGTCATGGTTTGAGAGGAAGTGAGTTTTTTGGGACACTATGGTGAAACCAATAGGTGCTCAGATTTGAACATTGGCACCTGGTGTGGCCACTGGGGACATGGATACGCCTCTGAGAACACAGGGGTTAAAAGCAGAGAACTCCCAGGAAAACTCCTCTTGGGTTCCGGTGGTGAAAGAGTTCAGACCTCTCCCCTGCCCAGCTGCTATGGCTGCGCGGGGGAGGGGAAGCCATGCGGCTGGGTGAGGTAGGCCTGGGCCCTGAGGATGGAAGGGTGGAGGAGCACCAAAAGGCATCGGGCAGCCACCCCCGCCCCAAGAGAGAGAGAGAGACGGTGCCTGTGCCACCTTGAAATTTGATAGCAGGCCGTCTGAAAAGGAGAAGGGGGGGGGGTGCGGCAAGTTCTGGACAGTCAGAGCCTGAGATTTTTAACCCTTTTCTTGGATGATGGAAACATTACAAATGCTGATCCTCCTGGAGCTGAATGAGAACAGAGATAGAGATGAGATAAGAGGAAATGGGCCACGAGAGAAGTGGAGAAGAATCTTAGGTGGGAGGAGGTGATGGAGTGGCCTTTGGCTGGACTTTTCTTGTATAACCACGGACAGAACCATTTTTCCTGTGACACAGAGACTGCATTTAGGGGGAGGCAATGGCTCGGAGCCAAGGGAATTCAGTGATGTTATGTGAAGGAGTGGCATGAACAGAGACGACGAGTGAGGAGGGTGGTTGGTGCCCTTGATCTTCAGTGAAGAGGATCTCTGTTCTCAAGACCCCTAAACCCCAGGGGGTGAAATTTGGGGGGGAGAGGTTTCCCGAAAGTGAGAGACTGTGCTCTTTTTTTGGAACTGGACAAAGCACCCTTAAAAGGAAAACCCTAGAAGCAGCTCTGGTCCATGCGCAGTGGTGAGAGCACTGGGCAAGGAAGGAAGATGTCATGATGGCAGATGATCTCCGGGCGGTGCCACGTGTGCCACGGAAACACAAGAGGTCTCAACTGTGTTTCCAGGGGAAGCCTATGGCACAAGGGGGACTCCTCACTCCTTTATGAACCGAGAATTGATTATCTAAAGGGTGGTGATGGACTGAGAGCTGGTGATCTGAGGGATGGATGTATTGGAAATTAGGTGAGGGGAGGAGGAAATGTTTTTGGAAGGTTTTCATTCTTTCTGTGTGTTTCTTTTCACATATAGTCGTAGGTTAATAAAGTTTTCTCTTCTTTATTTCTAAGTGGGAGCCTGCTTTGCTCTATTCCTGGTCACATCTCACAGCAGACACCAGGGAAGATATATTTTCATGGGGGCACTGGCATTGCGCCAGCGTCAAACCATGACAATTAGAATGTCATCTATATAATGAAGTACTTGCATATGAGGAGGCAGCTCTATCTCATCCAAATGCTTAGTCACTATTTGGTTACAGATTGTAGGACTATGTAATCATCCCTGAGGCAATCGAGTGAAAGTGTACTGCCGTTCCTGACCCCAGTGTTCTTCTGCAACTGGGATAGTAAAAAACTGCATTAACCAAATCAATCACAGCATACCAAGTTCCTGAATGCTTCTGAATTTTTTTCTATTAAAGTAACTGTCTGGTATGGCTGCAGTGAGAGGTGGAGTGTGCTTTTTTAATTCCCTACAATCTAGTCATTCTCCATGACCCATCATTCTTTTTGACAGTTCATAGTAGATTATGCCAAATGGTGCTAGTTGATTTTAAAACTCCAGTATCCAACAAATCTTTAATTGTCTCTGTTATTTCTTTATGCTCTTTGGGAACACTACATTGTTTTATGGTGACTAATTTGGTTGGAACATGAATCTGCGCAGGAGGCATTTTTACTTTTTCTACTAAAATTCTCCAGACATTATTATGGTTCTTTATTTGAAATTGGTATTGACTATCAGGAAGATTGAGGGTTAATCCCTTTAGACTATCTATCCCTTGTCGGAACTCATCCCTGAACAGGCCACCAATTATTGGCGTCAGTGCTTGGCACCAATCTGACTGCCGCTGTCAGTTTATCATCTTACTATAAAACTTTCATACCTTCTCTCAGTGAGTTCCCATGGGCAACTTCTCGTAACACTGACTCCTTTTCTTTTCCTTCTGCATGGCCAGCTGACTCCTTCCTGTCCCTTGCACGACCACCTAACCCTTACTGTCCCTCGCAATACATACTAACCCTTACTGTTCCTTGCACGACCGCCTTACCCTTACTGCTCCTCGCAGCACTGCCAACAAACTCTAACTCTCCAGGTCTCTTCTTGATCAACTAACTCATTCTTTTATAACACCCATCTTTATTGGACATAGCTGTGGCCTATTAACGGCAGGGCTGTTCCTACTCTTTCATAATTAGTACAGTTGCAACTCCTCAGGGGCGAGATTGCCTTCAGCACTACCTCTATTCTCCTACATTCCATCCTCCCACAATACCTATTATATATTAAGGGACAGGGAGAATCATAACTGAGTAAGAGCATTTTTGAAGATTTCCTATTTTCATTTCTATTTGTGTTTATACGGTTTTAATTTGTTTCCCTCCCAGACCTGTACTAATTACAGATCATCCTTTAAATTTCTGGGAGTTCCGATATATTAAAGAGGCCTCATCTCCAGTGTCAATTAAAGCTGTTACTGTTTGCAAGGACTGGTTTTTCAAAAAAATTGTAAGCTCTACATGGAGCAGCCAGTCTTTCTGCTCCCACTGCACTGCTGCTTGGCCACTATCTCAGTCTTGTTTATTACTCTGAACTTCTGAACTATTTCCTGACGCGTTGGTGTTCATATGTCTGAGACTTAACACATGACAGACTTCCCATGTTTTCATCAGCCAGTCTGGTTTATTGTTTCCGAACTCCTTTTATAGACAATTCAAAAACTCCCGATGCTATACAGACATTGGTCTGGTCTCTGCACCCCCTAGACTCTGAACCAATCAAATGCTGGGATTTTAGGAGAGCTGCCATTGGTTGGAACCTCTGTCAGTGTCTTGGTTTGGAAAGACAGGAGTCTGCTAAGTAAGGCAGGAGCCTGTCCTGAAATGGAGAATGTTAACCCTCCCCATCCCTCCGAATTGCTATAAATTTTAAATTAAGGGGGTCTCAGGCAAAAATACGGGAGCAGGAAATAACAGTTCTTTAATAGGGAAAAAAAAAAGATAAAATTACCAATGCGGTACACTAGAACAACACTGACAGAGTCAGAACCCAACCTGACACCCTGTGGGTCAGGATGTTGGTGGCAGTCCAATTGGAAATGGGGCTGCAGTCCTCCTGAAGTATCAGGTGTGGTTCTGTTGGAGCAAGTGGGATCTGTAGGGAAGGATGTACTCTTCCTCTGAACTGTTTTGTGGAGATAATCAAAATCTTACAACTTTTGTGAAAGTTGTAAAGCTGGTATGTTTATTACAGTGCTGGACAAAGGTGGGAATTGTTCTCCTAAAATGACATGCATACCTCTGGTAACTTCAGGTCTCTTTTTATCCCTCTCTCAGATACATATGCATAAAATTTCACAATAGGTTCATACATATTCATTTTTACGAATTTCGCATAACATTTGCTGCTAGTTCTTCTTTATCAGAAAGAATTCCTAGGTCAGGCTGACCTGCTCTCACAGCAGTCTCTCTGTCTCTCTCTATCACCCTCTGTCTCTCCCCCCTTATCTCTGTCCTTCACTGAAGCAACTTCTGTGAGCTTAGGTTCTGCAGTCAGGCTAAATAGCTATGTTTTCTAAACACAGACTCAAATAAAAAATGTGCATTTCACTTAAATCAAAATGGATTTTTACTCTGGAAAATTTCTACTTTGCCTCTTTCCCCCCTTTCCTAAAAGGAGGAAGTAAATTCTTTTACTTCATGCAAATTCTTACGACCACAAGTGTACTTTAGTGCTTTACTATGTGCGTTTGATAAGGAGGTTAACACAGCTACTCGCTGTAGTATTTTCTAATTCTAAATTAGTAACATAATGGATAATTTTAAACTTATTCTAACTAATATTAACAAAACTACAATGGGATGACACAACTTATTAAAGATTCTATTTGCAGTTGGTGACTACTCAAAAACTACATTTCACCAGTGATGATCTGCATTTTGTTTTATTCTTTGCAGAATTCTACTTATTTCTTTTTATATCAAGTTGGACAGTTTTCTCTGCTTTCAGGTGTTTTTCTTTAAGATCTCTAGTAGGTCTTGGTGCTTAATTAATTGTTTTACGAATGTAAGGTCTATTCTAATAGGAGAGGGTGATAGTCTGTGATACATTGTGTAATTGGTTTTATGTAACTGGTGGGATGTCACTCGGGCTAAGTACGAAAAACTACACCTGATAATCTTAACAAATTACAAATACAAAAATTAGAATGATTTCTGCTATACAAAATAACATCGTTGTTATCAATCTTTACAGCAGCACAAGCAGTTTTTAAGCACACACACTCTTTAAGAGTATATACGAGCACAGTTTTCTGGTCAGTGACTGGATGAATTTCGAAGTGGCAAATACTCTGTTCCGTGTCTAGACACACATCTTGGGCATTAATAGTATTGCTTTCAGAAATGAATTTCAGCTGTTCTCTAGTAATGCAGGATTCTAAGTTTACTGTTTGCCACTTTTCATTCACTTCTTGTGCCTACACTCTGTGTTCTAAAGGGTAGAGCACTGTTTTTTCATGATTTAATCTTAGTGCAATAATGGGATGGATAACGTAAATAATGGCATTACATATGGTGAGCACAAAGGCAGTGGCTACATTAAAAGCAGGATAATAGGTGAAATTTACCATAGTCTACTAGGATTGAAACTTCTTTTCAAAATCAAATGCATTATCTCAGACAACTTTCTGAATTTCAGCTGGAAAATTACTTTTTTCTCATATGATCAGAGCTGCTGTTGCTTGCATCTATAACTGTACTAGTATACAACTGAAAGCTAACGACATTCTCTTGAACTGTACTGAGTGCTAAAACAATTCTGTAAATGAAATTACAAACTACTCTTGGCCGCAATATACTCATTTTGTCTGAGTAAGCTTAATCTCAGTTCATTGTCTCTTGATGTCACTCTCTAAGGGGCTTTTGGGGCTTTCTTCACTCAAGAGTGGTGGATCCAGGCATTCTGCTCTTTGATCTTGATTGCAGTGAAGGTGGTGAGAAGTACTTGCAGTGGTTCCTCTCACTGTGTTTCTGAAGTCTTTTCTGCAAGAGGCTTAACATATATGTAATCTTCAGACTGTATGTTATGTACTGGCCTACCTAACTCCCTGCTCCGAGTTCTAGCTACATGTTTCTCAATTTCTCTGAGCTGTTTGCTTAAAGTCGCCATGTAGGTGGCCAGTGTTACCTCCCCAATGTGGGTGGAAATTCCCTTTTGTATTCTATATGGTCTTCCATAAAGCATTTCAAAAGGACTCAGCGTTCCTTTAGCCCGAGGTTTAGTTCAAATTCGCAATAGTGTCAGTGGAAGAGCTTGGGGCTAGGGTAGATTAACTTCTTGCCCTAGTCTTACAATCTGCTGCTTAATCAAATGATTCATTTTCTCTACCTGGCTGCTTGACTGGGGGCGGTATGGAGTGTGAAGTTCTCAATCTATGCCCAGGTGGCTACTAATCTGTTGCACTACTTTGGAAATGAAATGTGATCTTCTATCTGAAGATATTGTGGCTGGAACTCTGAAGCATTGTATTATTTCTTGTAATAATACCTTGGTCACCTCTTGAGCTTTGACAGTGTTGGTGGGGAATGCTTCTGGCTACCTTGAAAATGTATCTGTCAATACCAGTAAATGTCAATACCAGTAAATGCCAATACCTCTTTTTCTTTGGGAGGTCTGAAAAGTTAATTTGCTACTGCTGTCTAGGCCCATGGCTTCTCCCAGTCTGACTGAGTTTCATCTTGGGAGTATGTTTGGGTTAGTCTGGAGGCAAGTATCTCACTGTCGGTTTACTTGAGTGATAGGGGCATATTAATTCTTGGCAACGATTCTTTTAATCAGATGTGTGTTCTAGAAAGCTTATGGAAACTACTACTTCAAAGTCAACACTTCATTTCGATGCACTTTGTATCACTGGCAGCCTTGGTCATTTTGGGAAAGGAGCTACACTTTATAAAAGCTTTTAAGTAGTTAGGTCCTAGTGTGTTTTCTAGTGCTCTTCTTTCACTAGTGACCACAAAAATGATAAGGTATTACTAGCTTTCTTTCAATGGTAGCCCACTCCTTGTGGTTTCATGTTGTCCCGTTCTCAGCTGTTTTTGATGGCCTGGAAAGGCTCAGGATGGCCTTGGACAGCCCGCGCTCCAAAGGACGAAACAAGTCTTCAGGTTTTTTCTCGGTCTTCAGTGTTTATTAGTTTTTATCTACAAGATTTTCTCTCGGCCCAACAGAGGTCTGCACAGCACGCCAGCCATGAGCACACTGAGAGCCCTCGGGGCGGTCACTTATCTTTATACCCAAAACTACGTATAAGATATTGACCTATTTTCCCCAATACCTTTTACCCTTATTGACAAGTGCACTTTTAGTAAGAACCAATCCCAAAGTGCCACCACCACCACAGAAGATGGAGGCCAAGAAGAAGAAGGAGGACAGGACACGCCCCAATTCCTCCATCTTACTTCTCTAGACCCCCCTGAACCGAAATTCTAAAACCTGTGTTTCACACTATAATTAACCTATCCCTTCACCATTTATCCCAGTGAGATCCTTCCATCCTCATACAGGTGTTGTCTCCTGTGCAGGATCAAAGTCCAGCCACCAGACACTTCTGGCAACATTCCAGGACCTCCGAGCCCCCCAAGGGTTGTCTCGGTGTCTCTGCACATCAGGACTGATGTGCTGAGATCCCACAGCATGTCTCTTTTGATTAGTACTATTGTATTCTGGCTTACCTTTGAGGAAAATCTGTCCATAATTACCTCATCTTTTGCTGATTTCATTGCTTCTCCATCTGCCAGCTCATTTCTTTCCTCTAATTCTGAGCTCATTCTCTGGTGCACCTTAATATGCCGTTTCAGGCAGCTGAACTGCTTCTAGCAGCCGGATTGTCTCTTCTTTCTTTGTGAGGTCAGCAGTCTCTTCTCTTTCTAGATGGCTCCATGTGCATGCATGACTCTGAATGCATACCTTGAGTCCGTATAGATGTTTATTTTCTTTTCTTTTTGCTGTTTCTAAGGCATGGGTCTGTGCATTTATCTCGGCTTTCTGTGCAGAGGCACCTGTTGGTAAGGGTTTAGGCTCTATTACTTCTCTGCAGGTAGTCACTGTGTAGTTAGCATGTCGCTTTCTACTGGCAATGTAGCTGCTCTCATCAGTGAACTAGGTCTCTGCATCGTCTAGAGGAGTGTCTTTCAAGTCTGGGCATCTGGAGTAAGTAGCTTCAATGGTCTCCAGGCAATCATGGTGTACTGCTTCTCTTTGATTCTACTGAGAAAAGAAGCTGGGTTGACAATATTAGTCACTGCTATCTCTACATCATCTTGCTCTACCATGATGGCCTGGTATTTCAGGAAGTTCTGTGGTGAGAACTAGTGGCCGGTCTTTACTGCTAGTACTGCAGACATTGTGTGGGACACTAGCACAGTCATTTTTGTCTCAGGGTAGACTTGTGTGCTTTTTGAATATTCAGCACGACTGCTGCCTACAGCTCTGAGGCAACTTGGCTATCCTTTGGCTGTTGCATCTAGTTGCTTAGAGAAGTAAGCAACTGCCTTCTGGTATGGATCTAAGTCCTGAGCTAGTATTCTCAGGGCAATTCTTTGTCTTTTATGTGAAAATAGAAAGGATGGTTTACTTACATCTGAACGTCTCAAAGCTGGAGCTGACATGAGGGCACTCTTTAGCTGGCGAAAGGCCAGTGTGGCTTCCCTTGCTCACTGGAGATCTCTGTTTCTATTGGCAATAAGAGCATAGAGGGGTCTGATGAGCAGTCTATAATTATAAACTCACAGCTGGCACTACCTTGCCATGCCTAAGAAGGTTTGGAGTTCTTTTGTTGTCTGGGGTTTCGGGGTTTGACCTATGGCTTCTCTGCAAGCCTGCCCTCAAGTCTGTTGCTTAGCATTGACTTCGTACTTTAGGTAGATTACTTTCTGTTTCACTACTTGTGCCTTTTTCTTTGATACTCTGTATCTTTGCAGTCTTAGGAAATTTGAAATGCTTACTGTCTAGGCCACACATGTTTCTTCTGTCTGAGTGGCTACTAGAAGATCATCTATATACTGCAACAGCCTTTCTTCTTCTTGTGGAGCTTCTCAGGACTCTGGATCTTTGCAAGTTGTTCTTCAATCGGAGTGGGGGAATTTTTGAAGCTTTCAGGCACATGGACCATTTGAGCTGGGTTTTTCACTGCTTCTAGGGCTTTCTCATTCGAATGCAAAAATTTTCTGGCTGGCCTCGTGCATAGGGAGGCAAAAGAAGGCATCTCTCAGGTCTAAAACAGTAAACCAGGTTAGCTCAGGTGTTAAACAAGTTAGTAAAATATATGGATGTGCTACCACAGGGTATAAATTCTTTGTTATCTTATTGACAGCTCTCAATCCAGTACTATCAATTATTGGGCTGATTTCTTCTTTATCTTTTTTATTGAGGTGGTACTGTTCAATTCTCACTGGTTGTGTTCCTTCTTTAAGCTTGATTACTATGGGGGGCATTTTTCACTTTCCTTGGTACAGCAGAGGCTCATACTCTTGAAAATACTTATTTACCTGTTCTAATATCTCTTTACTAATGTCTTTCTTAATTTCAATGGCTGTTAATGTTAAGCTTATCATCTTTATATCATTTGCTTCTAGAGTAACCTCTTCATTTGAGAATGTTTAGCGAATTGAGCATATACAAAAGCTTTTAAGTACACATGTCACTTTAAAGGTTTGCAAAAGTATGCCTTCTCAGACTGGCCAGTTGTTCCGCACACTACAACATTAACATTCTCTACAGGTACTAAAGCTTTATTTAAAACTGAATGTATGTCCCTTGTATTAACTAAAATTCTACTTTTTTTCTTTCTTCTTATCTCACTGCCTCTCGCAGAGGGGTCTGTTGCCTTCTAGTTCTGGATGAAATTGGACTGCTAGGAGGGGGATGGGTGCGAATGGGTATACTTTTGGGGCCTAAGTCCTCTTCTCTTTTGGGGAGGTCATCTTTATCTTTCTTCCCTTACCTTAGGAGGAGTCTTTAACAAATCATATGTATTCATTTTGCGAATTGTAATCACTTTGCATTTCAGCATGATAATCTTTGTCTGACTTCATACATTGCTATCTTATGCTTCATGCTGAACAGCACATTTGATTTGCCTTCTCTTTGCTTTGTTTTTTTTCTTTTTTTTTTCAAGAGCTACACCAGTAGGTCAGAGGGAGCTCTGAACCCACAGTTACTCTGCCATTCAGGGTGATTTCTTAAAGCAAAAAATCACATCAGCATTTGGGGCTTTGTCTCATTTACTTTTTTATTTTAAAACAGCATTAACTGCAATGAGGTATTATAAATCTTTTTATTTTCTGAGCTGCTCCTACTGGCAGCCTTGTCCCAGTGAGCCCCTCCCTAAAGGGGTTAGTTCAGGAACTTCTTTGCTCTGGTTAGTTCTCCTTATGCTATCTTGTTTCTTCTTAAGCCTCACAGTGTCTTTTCTCAGTTTTTCTTCACACACAGATCTCCAGGTGGCAGGTATTAGATGTGCTTCTCCACACACAAGCTTTAAGATCTCAGGTTCTGAATTGGCTTGATCAGGAACCTTTAATTTACACTTAAGACACAGAACAGCAATACCAGCGCCTCTCGCAAACTCTGCATTGCATGCAAGGTGCCAGCCTCTCAATGCACTAAAAACTCTCGGGAATTGCTTGCAAGCTTTCTCGTTTATCACTTCGGCATTTATCATTTAACCTCTATGGCAGGTTGTTCTCAGTCTAAGCTTACTATAATACCCACTGAAGACCCATAAACTCATTCATCTCTTCTATCTAAACTCTGTTTTACAAAATGTCAGTCTTTTCTAGTTCTCATTTTGCACAATCTAATTAAAGCATTGTTTTTACTAACACTCACTTTACTGTCTTGCAAATGGCTGAGCTTGTTACAGCAAAACCTCTGATATACTTACAAACACAGACACACACACACACCTCTTTTCTCAAATTCACTAGAGCCAGGGCTTGAATTGCTGGGGGGGGGGGGGGGAATTCTTGGAATTCCTTTAATTCGCTTTACCACAGTTAAACATAAATCACCATACCATAGTTCTTCTGTGTAAAATGCTACACTTGTTGCAAACAAAATCTTAAAATCTCTATGAAGACTACAATGTGAGAATTAAATTACTACAATGAGGGGGAAGAACTGCACAAACTCCCTGGGAAAGGGCATATCTCTCAAAGTGCTTACTTTTCTCAACACAACACAGCATACAATAATTCAGCATTTACCTACATCAGCTTTCTCTGGACACAATCAAAATAACAGCACACAGTAAAATTCCAGAGATCAAGTCTAAACTACCAGGGCAAAGGAACTCCCTGAGCTCATACTCACGATTAAAATGTGTCAAATTTACACAAATCACCACATTTAAACACAATAAATACCCTCACTGACATTTCTCCACTTGTTTTACTTCTTTGCAGGGGACTCCCTGCCCCTACAGCCTGCCGCAGCCGGTGCCTCATGCCTCACCTAGCCGCTTCAAACACGGGTAGTACTCATCCTCCCGCGCTATGGGTGAACTTACTTGTTCGCTCTCTCTTTCATATGCTACACACTCACACGATTACAGACACAATACCATTAACTACACAATGCATTAACCGTACAATGATACAGTGTCCGGACACTACATACACACACACAGGTTCACTTGACCTACCCCCAGGGTTGCTAGCGGTCGCTCTATCAGACAGTGAACTTCTGTCTCTAGTCCAGCTGCTCTATCAGCTGCATCTACAGGCTGAGCACTCAGACGTCTCTGAGTGACTTATTCAGCCATCCTATCTCTCTTTTCTCCCGGGGGTCCCTCAATATATACCGTATCCTCCGCACACCAGCAGGTCCTTGTTTGCCTCTGCAGGAGGCAAGCCAAGACGAGTGGAGTTCCTCCGGGAAAATCCCAGGGGTGCGCCTTGGAGGTTCGTCTATCCCTTCTGCCCCTGCGCGGACAAAGAACTGCCATCTGGGTCGCCAAAATGTTTTGTGGTGATAATCAAAACCTTACAACTTTTGTGAAAGTTGTAAAGCTGGTATGTTTATTACAGCGCTGGGTGCATGTGGGAATTGTTCTCCTAAAATGACATGCATACCTCTGGTAACTTCAGGTCTCTTTTTATCTCTCTCTCAGATACATATGCATAAAATTTCACAATAGGTTCATACATATTCATTTTTATGAATTTCGCATGACATTTGCTGCTAGTTCTTCTTTATCAGAAAGAATTCCTAGGTCAGGCTGACCTGCTCTCACAGCAGTCTCTCTGTCTCTATCACCCTCTGTCTCTCCCCCCTTATCTCTGTCCTTCACTGAAGCAACTTCTGTGAGCTTAGGTTCTGCAGTCAGGCTAAATAGCTATGTTTTCTAAACACAGACTCAATTCAACAATGTACATTTCACCTAAATCAAAATGGATTTCTACCCTGGAAAATTTCCACTTTGCCTCAGAAGATCCTGTGGAAGAAGAAGACAGCTGCTCTTTCTCTGGGGAATCCCATGAAGAAAGCAGTGCCGATGTCTCAAAAACTTCTGGATTATATCTGGGTAGCAATGCTTGGCTCCTCCCTCTGGGCAAAGCATCTCACAATGGGATGTTATAGTTTTTATCAGTCATGCTGTTACATTCAATAGTCTGTTATCAGCAGATGTCCCCTCCCAAGGGAGGTGTTAATGTGGTCACTCAAAGAGAGAGATAAAGCAAACTGCCCACTTGACAAAGTTTATCTGCCATACAGATGGTAATTGAAAACAACTTGCATTGCAATCTTCAACAGTCAGTCAGCCCAGAAGCTAGGTAATGGAACCGGGCTGGATTTCTTATTTACAACTGGATTAATGCTATCTACAGATCAGCTTGCACAGCAACAATTTCCCTAATCTCTTTCCAAGGATAAAAATCAGAATATGGTTCCCAATCTGCTTTTTCCCCTGGAATAACTGATCCACTTGCAGAGGACCCTTTGTGAGCAGATGTGAAATCCTATTGAGTCTCCAGCAGGGATGACATAGGCTGAGTTGTTCCTGGATTGTTTGCCACAGAATTTTGCATTTTCTTACTACATTTATTCAACCTTCTCTGTTAATAGATCGGCCATCGTTATGAGTTGGAACATCATCAAGTTTCTCCCAAGACATACCATCCTTTAATAAAGCCAGAAACATTTCCTTATGAGGAATTCTGTTTTCACTCCCCTTATAGCCATCTCAAGTGTCTTGGTTTCCTGCACTTCCCCATGAGCTCCATTTAACAAGGTTACTCAACTGCTGCATTTTCTCAATTACTTCATCGAGGGGATTCCCTGTCTCCTTAATCAAGGGAGCCATGATTACATTTTTATATGCTGGTGAAGCCATCCTAATCAGTTTATTTCTGACAGTAACAGACAAAGCATTCCACATTGTAGAATCAGCATCTCCAATAAAGATAGCTGATCTCATTCCTGTTGCCTTCTGATATAAGGCAAGGCGACCTGGTTCTGAGGAACAGCATGGTGACCCAAACTCTCCAGGGTCGCTTGGGCCAAAGAGCACGCAGACACCAATGTGGTGGACGGTCAAAGGCGTTTATTATCTCTTCTCGTGGGGTTTTATAATCTAAGGGGTTCTCTTCGTCAGAGGGGGTCTGCCTTTACTATGTATGGTTAGTAAGGAGTGGAAAGTTACCAGGGGTGGAATGGAAAGTTACTGGCTCTACTGTTAGGGGGGCTACATTCCTAGGGTAATCTCTTATCTTAGGGGAAAAAGGAGTCCTGCCTTTCCGTTACATCGCGTAATCTTCCGACCGCCTGTCCCTATCTACCACATCTCCCCCCCCTTTTTCACAAATGAATGAGGTAGTCATATACATAGGCACTGAAATGAGGTATAAGGTTGTAGTTCGACAAGGAAAGGGGTTTGGTAAACCTGAGTAAGTTTTTGCCAGGCAAGTTTAGAAAATCTTGTGACTGGCAGTGTTCCCCTGTTGAATTCACAGCAATTGTTGCCGGCCTATGAACCGGATGTTGGCCCGTTCTAGGCGGGTCTGAACGAATGAGACTAGCTTGTTCAGCAGGCATGGTCCGAAGGTAACTGCTAGAAGCAGCAATGCCAATGGACCTTCTAGGGTAGAAATCAGAGTGGTTAGCCATGGTGATTGTTTGAACCAGGACTCGAACCAACCCTGTTGGGCTTCCCTGTCTTTCTTTCTCTGAGCCAGTCTGTTTCGGAGTTCCGCCATAGAGTCTCTTACGACTCCCGTGTGGTCTGCGTAGAAGCAGCACTCCTCTTTCAAGGCGGCACACAGGCCTCCTTGCTGCATGAACAGGAGGTCCAGTCCTCGCCTGTTCTGCAAGATCACTTCCGAGAGTGAGGAGACTGACTTCTCTAGAAAGGAAATGGATTTCTCGATCCTTTGCAGGTCCTCATCGATGGTCATTTGCAGCTGGGACAGTCCTTGGTGTTGGGTCGCTAGGGCTGAGACGCCCGTTGCCGTTCCTGCTGCTCCTAGGCCGAGCAGCATTGCGATAGTTATACCTGTTATTACTTCTCTTTTGTGGAGCCGGCTGGGTTCCTCAAAAAGGTGGTACACTTCTTCGTCTGAATGGTACAGGACCCTAGGAACAATCAGAACTTGGACACAAAAGTCATTAGAGTCATCGAATTTGGCAAGGAACACACAGGGACTCACTCCAGATCGCTGGCAAACCCACCTCCCAGATGCGGATGGGACTACCCACTTATTGTTTTTCCTGTTGGGCTTGACTACTTTGGTGCAGACGTTGCCTTTCCGCCTAGCTAGGGTTGCATTGCCAAAGCATCTGCCCTGGCCTGTGACTTGACTCAGGGTGATTCCTTTGTTAGGGCTATCCCATCTGCACTGGTGAGGGGCATCGGCTGTGGAGTAACTGAAGGGAGTGTTTAAAGTGACTCCTTCGTAAAAGGGGGGTTTGACATAGTAACAAAGCCAGCAGGACTCCGTTAGGTTAGGGTTGGATTCGTTCAGAGATACAAAGGTAGCTTCTAACATACGAAGGATTGGGTCTGAGTCCGACCCGGCTGTACAGCCTATCTGAAAGGCTTCCGCATGGTCGGTCGGGACATTGCTGACCCTTGTGGGTAAGGTTTTGGGGTAGGTCGCGTTTCTCCCTTTCGGCACGCTTTTAATCACTTTGTTGGGTCCGACTGCTCGGGATGCCGATGGTTGGAACCTGATAATTCGCACATTCACCCTCTCTTTTGACCCCTGAAGGACTATTGTCCATGTTTTGCCTATTGCCAAACTAGGGTGATCTGGCTGCAAGACCGTCATGTTGTAGCCTGTGCATTTCCAAATTTTTGGGACTTTATGGCGATTTCAATAAAAGCTTCCCTGGAGGAAGACGGGTGTTTTGCAGCTGCTGGGTGCCCAGGTGAACTGTAAGAATTTGTCGGGCTCTTGTGGATCCCACCCAGGCCCCGACTGTCTGGCATCTGTAACGATGGTTTCGCAGCCCCAGTGCCCACAATATCCCCACCCTGGGTGATTGCAGTAGCTTTTTCCTGGGTTTGAAGCTGGGCACCAATAGGATAGGTACATGTGTGTGGCGTGTGGGGAATTGGGGTCTACCTTTGGTTGTCCTGGAAACAGGTCGGTGATGCGGAGCACAAAGGATGGGGTGTTCGGTGTGGTGATTTCTTTGAGCACCTTGTCGCTACTAAGGTGTCGCATGACCCACCTGAATGGCCGATGGGAGTAGTGGTCTGGGCTGGCTTGCCCTCTGGCAACAAGCCCCAACAGCAAAATCACACAGAAACACCCTTGATGCTTGGGTCTCTCCCGTGCGGGTGTCTTGGGCTCTGCCTGGCGGCTTGGTGGTCTGTCTCTTTCCTCTGGAATGGGGATGTACGCGTCACGAGGACGTCCCACGACCATGTCCTGTAAACAGAAACTCGCAATTCTCGTCAGTCTCATTCTGCTCGTTGTGAAGGTCGGGCTTGATTGACTTAAGTGGACACCACCTGATTTTGCCGTCCTTTTTGACAGCTGCGTACCCTCGCCCCGTGAGCATCAGCCTCCAGCCCCGTTCCCATTCACCTAGCTCGTTTCTAATTACCACCTGCGGGCCCTCCTCTAGCGTTCGGGTGGCCCAGTGTTTTTGAACGGGACTGTTTGTTTCATCTCCCCTAGGGAATTGATTCAGTGCTAGCAAAGCGGTTTCCAACATACGTGCCTGATCTCCTGGGGGAATGGAATTGGCAAAGCCCTCTGCTTTCGCCAACACTTCTAGCTTGGTTTTCAGGGTCTGATTTGCTCTCTCAACTATGGCCTGCCCAGTACTGTTATACGGGATACCTTGCACTAATGTGATGCCCCAATTTGAGGCGGATTCTTGCACTGGTTTGGAGGTGAAATTGGAACCGTTGTCAGTTTTGATCTGCTTGGGGATACCAAGCCAAGCCATGGCTGTCAGCCAGTGCTGGATTGTGGCCTTGGAGTTTGTTTTGGGGTGCTGTGTGGCTATGATCGTTCCGCTATAAGTGTCTACTGTCACTGCAAGCCATGCTCGGGGCTTCAGCAGTTGACACCAGGTGAAGTCCGACTGCCAGATCTCTGAAGGCTTGAGACCTCTCGAGTTTACCCCGCAGGTCCATAGTGGTGACTTCTGGCAATGAGGGCAGGTGGCTACCACATGTTTTGCGTCCGCTGTCGGGATTCCGCATCTCTTCGCCAGTGCTTTGGCTCCGATGTGGAGCAACTCGTGCAGTTGACGAGCTTCCTGCAACGTCCATACACCTTTCGCTGCGGCGTCTGCTTTGTCGTTGCCGATCTGGAAGTAACCTTTGACTGGGTCATGGCTGTTGATGTGGATGACTGACACGGTGCCCTGTCGGGAGGAGAGTGCTTCTTCCAGCATTAGGGCTGCTGCAGATGTTGACACACCTGGTCCTGCCATGGCTAGGCAAAGCCTTGCCACGAATATAGAGTCCATTACTATGTTGAGGTGTTCGTCTTGGAAGAGTCCGCACGCCAAGACCACTGCTGCTGCCTCCAGTTGTTGCACTGACAGTGTGGGGTCACACGCTTTGACGCAATGCCATTGTTCTCCTGCCTGTCACACTGCCGTTGCGGTTGAAGTCGTGGAGGAAGCGTCTGTGAAGACCGTTGGTCCTGGCTGCGGTCAGTCCTTGACCTTTGGCGGCATGTCCATGTCGACTACGGTCAGCAGCTGAGTCCAGAGTGGTCTGGCAGAATAGGAGATTTCTCCTCCGAAGCCGGAGAGAGCAAGGGCTAGGAACTCCGATATTGTGGCTGACTCCGTGGTCGGTTGCTTGCGAAACGGAAGGTGGATGCTTGTCGGCTCGGTTCCTAGGTGTTTCAAGGCAAGTTTCCTGCCTTTCATGATGAGGTTAGCGATGCATTCGATTCCCGGGGAAAATGCACGAGCGGGTCTTCCGAGGACCACCCATTGGATTGGTCGGGCCTTTTCGGAAGGTCCTTGGGCCAGTGCTCCCACTCCCCCCTTCGGTGTAAAGTGGACGTATAGGTCCTGCGGCACGGCTGGGTTCCACCTGGCAAATGTGCCAGTGGACATCTGGTTTTCGATGAAGTCGAGGGAGCTCGTGGCTTGCGGTGTCCGCTCCTTGGGTTCCCAGGGGTGCTTTCCTTTCAGGAGGTCATATAGAGGGTCCATGACCTCGGGAGGAATTAGGACGATGTTGCGAAGCCACTGCAGCGATCCTACCAGGCGTTGCACGTCTGGTCCCTTTTTCGTGTGAAGTGTTATAGCCACCAGCTGGGTGCTTTTCCATGTCCGGGACTGCCCTCCCACTCCATTCACTGGAGGGACTTCTTTGAATTTCCAATGTCCAGGCCACTGTGCTTGGGGAAAAATCGTGCAGTCTGATCCCGTGTCCGCCCAAAACTGAAACCCTATGACGTGGGGATCCTGACTGCCATAAAGGCGGCATGTCCTCCACACCATCAGGGGTTCCTTCCCTATTTTCATGGCCAAGGCCACCCAGGGGTCCCGCTCTGGGGCGTCCCCTGCTGACCCTGTGACACCGGCGCGGCTTGTGGCGATGGGGGGTGTGCAAGTACTGCTGGCAGGGGTGCGAAACTGACTGCTCCCTGTGGGGGCATGGGGTATGAGGGTCCCCTGCCCCACTGGGGGTTGGCATAGATGGGCCGTCTTGCATTCACAGCGGGAGGAGGCTGAGTATGGCCCGGCTGCCCCCTCCCTCTCCCGTTTCCCCGAGGCCGGGATCTACAGTCCCTAGCGAGGTGTCTTCCCGCAGCTCCCACAGATCCCTCTCGGGCGTGCTTGGAGTGGGGATGCTGCCAGGGAAAGCTGTGCCGGCTGGGGACAGCTCGCTGAGTTTCTGCCCTTCCCCAGAAGCCTGGGCTAACGCGGTCGTCCTGCCACACCTGCCTAAATACAATCAGCCCCGCCCCATCAAAAAGCATGCGGCTTATTTGCGTAATATCAAAAGGGAGCAGATCGTCATTGCTAAAAAGGCCGTCCACAAGAGTGGATACTACAGCTGAGTTGATCCCTTTTTCTGAAATCGCTTTGACAATAGCTCGCACTTCTTTTGGGTTAACCGGGGTATATGCCCTTTGTTGATTTCCCTGCGCTCCGGTGACCCTCACCGGGAAGGCGTGTATCGTAGCTGCCGGTGCCCGGTCCGCATAAGCTATTTTTATTTTTCCCCAATCGGTGAATTTGTGTTGCGATTGTTTCCCGATATTGTTTAAAGCTTTATTCGGTTTCGCTTGAAACCGCATTAACTCTGCTCTCTCAGTTTCCAAGTCCCAGCCGGGCTCACTCGGCTCTCCCGAGCTGTCTGAGCAGCTGTTACTTGACTCTGAGCCAGAAGTTGACTGCCAGTACATTTCCTGCGCTCCGTGCCATTTTGTGCGGCTTCGACCCCGCTCCTCCCTTCGGGGGTGGTGCCGTTCCCTGCCCCTGGGCTCCCGCCGCCTCCTGCTGGGGAAGGTCCTTGCCGCATAAGGACCCAATTTGAATTGAGTGCTCTGATTGGTCTTATGCTCCTCCGAGGGGGCTGCCCCTTCTCCCCGCTCGCCTGCGCATGCGTTGTTGAGCAGGCTGACTGCATTTCCGCCCCCCTCCTCCTCCTTTCCGCCCTGACCACGCGGCTCGGCGCCATTTTCAAACGCATACGGTTTGGGGGGCGGTTTTATCGATCCCTATGGCGTCTGACAATCCGGCCGCTTCCCGCGCCTCCTCCGCGAGTCCCTGCCAAAAGGACCACGCGCGCTGCTCTGCCCCCTGCGTCGGATCGGCGACCGGCGGGGAAGGGACGGGTAGAGAGACCGCGGACTCCTCGGAAGGTTCCACGGGGGAGCCAGGACCTGGCGGGCTCCACGGGAGGGTCGGGGGGTCCCCTGGGGGCTCCGGGGGGTCTCCTGGGGGCTCCGGGGGGTTTTGGCTCGAGCTCGGGGAGGGGTGGAACGCGCCCGGCCCCCGCGTATTCCCGCTTTCCATCAGATCGCTCTCAGAGGCGGTTTGCGTCGCAGCTTCCCCCCCCAGCTTTGGTGTAGCTAATAAACATGTACGCTTGGCTTTCCACGTCTCCTGTTCTTCTAACGCCTTGCGTAGGGCCTCTTCTACTTTCCCCCATGCTTTGAGGCTTTTTCCACTGCCTGAGGACTTAGTGTCCTTCGCTGGGGCGGCAGTGCATTTCTCCCACACTTCCGAATATAATATATTTACCGGACGTTCGATTGTCCCCAGCTCTAGGAGCCTTGCAATAGCAAGATTAAAATTCCTGAGCTCACATTTAATTCCCCATTGCTCATGAGTCTGACTTACGACCTTCGCTGTGGATTCCATGGTCCACGCTGGTCCGGAGGCATCCCTCCAGCTGCACTAGGCCAGCTGTGCAGCCGCCGTCCTCTGTCCAGGCGAAATCCCCGAACCCCGGGCGCTGATTGGCTCCAGGGTTTCAGCACCAGTTGTTGCCTTCTGATATAAGGCAAGGCGACCTGGTTCTGAGGAACAGCATGGCGACTCAAACTCTCCAGTGTCGCTCGGGCCAAAGAGCACGCAGACACCAATGTGGTGGACGGTCAAAGGTGTTTATTATCTCTTCTCGTGAGGTTTTATAATCTAAGGGGTTCTCTTCGTCAGAGGGGGTCTGCCTTTACTATGTATGGTTAGTAAGGAGTGGAAAGTTACCAGGGGTGGAATGGAAAGTTACTGGCTCTACTGTTAGGGGGGCTACATTCCTAGGGTAATCTCTTATCTTAGGGGAAAAAGGAGTCCTGCCTTTCCGTTACATCGCGTAATCTTCCGACCGCCTGTCCCTATCTACCACACATTCCCTCCTTCTTTATTTATTTTATACAGTCTGGCAAAGTATACCACTGATGTTCAGATCCTATCCAATCATTTTCTGTAGGGTATTGAGTATTATAACCTTGAGCAGCCAAAACTAACAAATCAGTACTGTGAACATTATTCCAAAATGCATCCTGCACAAAAGAAGCTGAGTTCAAAACTAAAAATTTCTTAGAGTTCCCTGAGTCTAGGGTTACCCCAATGCTCCCTAATTGTGCAAATGCACCATTCAAGAGAGGAGGGGTTTTCCCACTCTTTACCTAAACCGTTCAATTATAAAATTTACTTCATGCTTAGTGTAATCCTCTGTCACATCTCTGCTAACATGCTGACCATTAGCTTCTGTCCTGTCCTCCAATTCTATCTTTTATCTCTATGCTGGTCACACATCAACAAATTCTTCTGGGGAACCAACCTGATGCCTTAAGGAGCTGGAACAGAGGCTAGATGGAGTTAAGAGGAATAAAGTGGATATCTATTGAAGTGTCTTCAAAGGCCACACCCTGGCAGTACCAGAGCCACAGTCATGGCTCTGCCCAGGTGGCTCCAAGATGGAAGCAAAAGAAGGCTTGATCACGAGATCTCACATTTTTATAAGTTTTTGTCCATTTGCATATAGGAGTTAACTGTCCAATTAATAGCTTCAAATTATGAAGTTTCATCCTCCTTGCTTACTTGCTCGCTCTCCTCTTTTCACGTTGTTTATGCTTTGGGCCCGAAGTTTGAAAAGATTGTCCGTGAGTCTCCAGCTAGAATAGGATTGTTTTGTCTTCACCACCCTGTGAAAAGATCCTAGTAACACAATATAAAGCTTAAAGCTGCACTAATATGGCCTCCTTCTGGGTTCAGGGTGTCTTCCAGCAGGCCGCACGGGTCTGGATAGCGCAGTCCTCTCCAGGACAGACTGCCCTAGTACCCAAGCAGTTCTCAGCCACTGGCAACCTAAGCAAGCTTAAGTGATATCAGCTCTTCAGTGATTATCAGCCCATCGTGATCTCAGCTCTTAGCTTGCTAGGTGCCGCAGGCAGGCAGACGCAGGGGAGAGAGAAGTCCATTTGGAGTTCCACAGTGATGTCTTTATTGAGTCTTCTGAGAAGGGTTCAAGTGACAGCTCTTCTACCAGAACCAGGCTAAACCAGCCCTTTATATAGGATACAGGGGGATCAGAAATTGTCCAATAGCAAGGGTTAAAGGAAAGTGACCTATAGGGTTACAGAGAGATAAGCAGGGGTCCAAAGGCAGAAAAGGGTCTTTCTAGCCCATTCACCATGACTTGGCATTTCCTATCTTTAGGCTTCTGCTCGCCACGGGGCCCTTGCAGGCCCTGTGCCTGCTACACTGCGCACCAAAACAGAACAGAAAAAGTTAAAACCTAAGGTATCAAGCCTCATCGGAATCCATAGAATCCCAATTATCTCCATCCCATTTATCAGGATTCCTCTGTACACCTGCCTCTGCAATCACCGTATGCACTTGCTTGTGATTCACTTGCACCCTTCTTTTCTTATACTTCTAATGAGCCACTCGAACTGCAGCCTTCTTGGCTACAGTCTGGTAAGTGTCCAACTTATCAGCAAGCAGCTTGTTTTGACACTGTGACATTACAATTTAATTCTGCAACTCAGACATCTGTTGCTTCATGTTAGAGCATTTCAACAACAACTGTCCCTTCTGTTGGTGGTTTTTTTTTTTATGTGTTCTTAACAAAATCCATCTCCGTTTTCCCAAACCCACAAGGTCTTTTACTTTTTCAGTATGCAATTTTTGGATACATTTCAATACATCCAGTGGTTTAGCTTCTTTTAACTGAATTCCCCATTGATCACACAGTCCTCCAACCTAAGCCCACTCAAGAGCCAGTGAACTATGGGGAAGATCTTTCCATCCAGGAATTTTGGAGAGGACTGATTCCTTGAATTTAGATTTCTTACATTTAGATTTAAAAAGCGGCATTTCGTTCTGATCTAGCTAACTACACCAATTTTGTTTTGCTGGTGGGTAGGGTCAACACCAAAGACACAGACACCAACTTAAGGAATAGTGTAATTTACTATGATCCAAAACTGTAAAGAATTGCAAAAGGATGAGCTAAGCTGTCCCAGACGAGTGTGCTTGTGATCGCCCGAAAATCACCAACAAGGATATGAGCAAAAGTCAGATTCAATATTAAACTACAAAGCTCAACTTTCACTCTACTTACAAAGGACAACTAAGGCACAACTAGGGAAAGCAAGCAACAACAAAACCAAACAGAATTCAGGCAATCAAACCAGAAATTAATTGAAAACTACCTAGGGGGGTGAGTGGGGGTGTGTGTGTGTGTGTAAAGACAGTGTAAACAAGGGTGAAAAGGAATGCAGTCTAAAGCTTAACAACACTTAACAGTACTTTAACTTAACTCATACCTTAATTTATAGCCTAACCTTAACAATCTAACAGAGAAATAACACTTAACAGCATTTAGCCTAAATTGTAACTATAACTTGACCTAACTTCCAGATTTGCTATAGGTGTTTTCAAAGACAAGGAGGCCTAACAATCATTTTCTCAGATCACACTGCAGCCTAGGAAGGAGTGGGGAAGTTGGGGGGGAGGGTGTCGCTACAGACCCCCAGCTGGGTAATAATTAGCATTGACTCCATGATTGCAGAAGGCTGATCAATCTCTTTCTTATACTATATTATACTATACTTGTTAAGCTCGTAACCCTTACAGACAGTCCGATACAGTTTTGACCTAATTGGTCAATCCATCAAAACACCATCCAGTGTCCAATTAAGAAATCACCCTTTGGTAAATAAATCTCCATAACGCATTCCACATGTGCACAACAACAGGTGCAGCAGGCTAAGATAAGAATTGTTTCTCATCCTTTTCTCTGATCTTCTCACAGCCTTCCCCAGAAAAATCCTGGGAAAGTCGTCTGTTGCTTTCTGTGGCCAGAGAGCTGCTGCCACAGGGAGGGATGAACCACCACATAAGCAATGCACCTTAACTTTGTACAAAAGATTGCCTATAATGATTAAAAGATACATCACTAGTGACTGTAATACTTTACTCCTTCATCCAGATCCGCAATCAGCAGCTGGGGGAAGCTGTCTCAGCGAAGTACTGGAGAACCACTCCCGGTAACTGGGAAATCCTGCAATGCATCCACCTTTGCAGGCAACGAGGCTTCTGACTTCTCTGTGAGAGTAGCTCAGCTTTTATCATAAACAACCTACCATTACTTCTAATGCAGGAACATTTGTTTTTATTCTCCTGCTGGATTTCTCCTAAAGCCTGGCCAGGGCTCAAGGAGGAACCAAGGGAGTTGTCTTTGATCTTGCACCCCCAAATAAGGCCAGATGTGGCCTTGTCCAGTTTCTAAATTTGGAAAGGTAGATGCATATTTCACCAATGAAAGGTTACATATATTGTATTGCTATTAATACTGCGTTGATAAGCAGATGCCTATAACATTTGGTTGGAAGGTTCATCTAGAGGTCAACTTTGGTTCAGGGCCTGTTGTTCAAGTCTTAGTACTTCACAGAGGAGACAATATATAATGAAAGGTTCATGAGTTAAGGACAGTGAGAGATCACTCACCAAATACTGTTACAGGCAAAATAGGCTGGAATTAGAGATATTAATTGAATTTATTACTAGCAAAATCAGAGCAGAACAATGAGAAGTAAAATAAGACCTTAAAAACATCTTCCTCCCCTTCCTTCTTTTCAGGTCTACCTCCTCCTCTCCAGTGGTGCATGGAGACAGAGAATGGGGGTTAAAATCAGTTCATCACATGTTTCTGCTGTTGCTCAGGGAGATGAGCCCTTTCCCTGCTCCAGTTTGGGGTCCCTCCCACGGGAGACAGTTGTCCATGAATTCTCCAATATGAGTCCATCTCATGGGCAACAGTTCTCCACAAACTGCTGCAACGTGGGTCACTTTTCAGTGGCTACAATCCTTGAAGAACAGGCTGTTTCAGCACAGGGCTCCCACAGGGTCACAGCCTCTTCTCAGGCATCCACCAGCTCCATCATGGGTCTCCTCCATGGGCTGCAGGTGGGTGTCTGCAACCCTGTAGTCTTCCATGGGTTGCCGAGGGACAGCCTACTTCACCCTGGTTTTCACCATGGGCTGCAGAGGAATCCCAGCTCTGGTACCTGGAGCACCTTCTCCCTCTCTCTTACATGGGGTCATTGGTTGGAGACAGGGATGACACAAACTCTCAGAGATCCATGAGACAACAGCATTGGTTTATTATGGAGGCCTGCTTATATAGGGGGTTTGAAACTCCCGGGTTAAAACAGCTGATTGGTAGAATCTCTCTCCACTCAGATCTCTGGCCAGTGGTGTGCCTGCATCTAAGCTTGAACAGGGTTGGCTGAGGGTCCCCTGTAGAGGTTTAAATCCAACCTATCCAGGGACTTGTTACTGTGACACCCTTCCTTCTCCATTGGCCTTGGTGTCAGCAAAGCTGTTCGTCTCACATATTCTCACCCCACTTTCCTCTGGCCGCAATTACATCTGCACAATAACTGCTTTTTTTCCTTCTTCTTAAATGTGTTATAACAAAAGGCAGTACCACCATTTCTGATTGGTCCGGACTTGGATCCAGATGGCATTGGATCTCCTGGACATGGAAGGAAGCTTCTAGCAGCTTCTCTCAGAAGCCACCCCTGTAACCCCCCCCACTACCAAAACCTGGCCATAAAAACCCAATACACACTGATGTCCATCAGGACTGAGCCATTGACTACTACCCTCTGGATTCAATCATCCAACCCATTCCTTATCCATTGAAAAATCTCTCCAATTTAAAGGGAAGGATGTTGTGGGGGTCGGTGTCAAAGGCTTTAGAGGAGTCAAGATAAATGACACCTCTAGCCCTTCCCTTGTTCACTGATGTAGTCACTTCATCATAGAAGGCCACTAGGTTGGTCAGGCAAGACTTGCCCTTGGTGAAATTGTGCTAGCAGTCTCAAATCACCTCCCTGTCCTCAATGTGCCTTAGCAGAGCTTCTAGCAGGATCTGTTCCATTATCTTCTCAGGCATACCAATGAGACTGACAGGTCAGTTGTTCCCAGGGTCCTCCTTTCTACCCTTTTTAAACATGGGGGTAGTGTTTACCTATTTCCAGTCACCAGAGATGTCACCTGACTGCCATGACTTTTCAAATATCATGGAGAATGACTTGACAGCTACATCAGCTAATTCCCTTGGGACTTTGGGATGCATCTCATCAGGTCCCATGGACTTATGTACAATCAAGTTCCTTGGGTGTTCACAAACTTGTGTTATGACCCATGCCACAAGGCAAGAGTAACCCAGGTTCTTGTTGATAGATCCCTTGGGGTGGATTAGAATAAAATTACACTGAATGATTGGTTTTTGTAAATATATGGATGTAGGGTTTATTTTAGAACAATTTGGTTGCAGTGGAAAGCAGGTATGTAGCCATTTTGATTATTACCATCTATAGTAATATAGCAATATGAAAACATTAAAATATCACTTAAGAAAATGCATAAGGTAAAAGAAAGAAAGAGAAAGAAAGGATAAGAGCATAAACATATGTAATATATGATATGTATAAATTCATGCTGAGGCTACAGTAATCTCACCTGATAAAAATCCTGACATACCAAAGGAGGGTTCCAGGAAATTCCCTCTGATGAGATTACAGCGATATGCACCAAAATCCTAGCCTGAATATTCATCTCCAGAAATGTTGATTCCAGAGAATTATTCTTTGGACCAAAGCCCACCAATATGCATTCAATATGCATCATCGATAAGGTAAATATGTGTCTCCTAGAATGTATATTGCAAGAGATTTTCCTCTAACTAAGTGAATTATTTACCAGTTTCAAGAAACTCTCTGCAAGAGGGACAGCAAGAAAGGAAAAACTACATGAATATGCTAAAAAGATAAGATCAACAATAAGAAAGCAAGAAACCCTCCCCGGCCACCCTCGGAGGTTGGAAATGTATAAAAAAGACTTTGTAAGAGCTGTCTCTTTGTAATGTTCAGAGGAGAGGAGCCATAGTGCCCCCTCCACACTGTTAGCCTGGTTCAGGGCAGATGTGATCTTTGCTTGTGGCGTTTTTACGATTGTATTTTAATTATAAAATAAATTCTCCTCATTAATCAAACTGGCTAATTCGTTTATAACACATATAATCACCAATGAATCTCACAATGAAACTTGGTCATTGCAATTAATATGTCCATTGGTCGAAGTGATGGTCGTAGTCTTGTCAAAGTGAGGGTCACCATCTTGATCTGTCAGGGTGGACAAAAAAGCCCATGAAACACAAAATACAATGGGTTAATATATGCTCATGCTAGGTGAGAACTCCCAGGTACTTTCCCTGGGGGGCTGAGAGCTTTCAGTCCTGTCTTGAGGTGACTTTATGATACTCTATCCCCTATTATCTGCTTTATGCCCATATGCCCAGACATGGGTACTGTAACTTTAATCTAGGTCTAGGGAGCGGGGGGGGGAAGCTGGGGGAATTCTTTCAGTGGTTTGTGTTTAAACACACATCCTCCCCTGTTCTTTCTCAGTAGAGAAGGAGTGATTTATTAAAAATATGGATATTGATCTAGTACTGATATCCAACTGTGGCGGACAAAGACTCTCTAACAGTTTTAAGTTAGAAAGTGTGTGTTTATTGTGATGCTGGGCAGCATGCGGGATAGCTCCCAAATACACACTGTGATTTACAGGTGATTACAGAATCCTTTTATCTATACAAGTATTGAATACCCAAAATACAAATGCATATTCATAACTTTGGTCCATCCCATTCCCCACTTCATATGGTAATTAGTTCAAAAGCTATTAGGCATGAGTAGTTTGATCCTTGAAATGGGTCAGTGGTCCCTTTCATGGGGAGGGGTCCCAAAATGAGGAAGTAAATTAAGTCTTCCTCGTTCTGACCTTTCTACCTTTTCAATGCAAATATGACAAATGAACTCTTGGTAGAACTCCCATTCCCGGTCTTCAATTGGTTTCAGAACAGAGGAGGCCTAAAATTGTCTTATGTTCCTAAAAGCTATTTATCAGTTTCTATATTCTTCATTATAAACCCAGATAACCAAACATTATGTTGACAAGCAATCAATTATTAGTTAACTACTAACTCTTAACTTCATCAAGGCCTACCCATTTATTTTGATTAACTCCAATAAAGCTTATCTTTAACTAAAACCTCAGATACTCTAAAATCCCTAAATTTCTTAAAGTTTATGTCTCAGGAGAGTTAATCACTTTGCTTTTAGCTAGCTTCTTTTTTGTTAGCTGAGGCAAGAAGTTTTCCCAGGACTTCATACAGCTTCTTTGTTGACTTCTGTGGCTTCTTCTGGACCTGTTCAGCTTTGCTCTGGTCCAAGAACAGACCATAGCCGGGAGCCAGTGGGGAGGCCCCGGGATGTTGGGATGTCGCATCCTGGCTCTTGACCTCGGGAAGAGCTAAGCCACACCTACAGAAAGAACTCTGAATTCACCAGCTTTCTCCACAGTAAGATGGTTTTAATAATTAACATTATTCTTTTTTTCCCGTGCCTGTGTGCACTTTGTGTGTGTTAAAAAAACAGTTTTTTTTCACTTTCCTCCAAGAAATTACTTTCATTTGGTCAGAGGAGGCAGTGCCAAAACCTGCTTTCTTTAAAGGAGACGTTCATTTCAGGATGTTTCCTCCTAACTTGTCTCAAACCGAGACAAGTCCTCTGGTGAAAGGCCTCAGAAATGAGTCTGGACACACTTTGGGAGCCTTTGATGGTTTATGATGTCATCGTTGAGTTACAGACAGCAGAATGAGCAACACATACACCCTAGGTCTCTTCAGAAGGCATTAAGCAAGCTTTATTACAAACTCCCCATATTTAGAAGCAGGATCGTTCACCCAGAACCTGGTTGGTCCTTAAAACAACACCTTTCACACCATAAGTTGATTAGGAACAACACCTTCTTGTACATCTCTTTCCATAAACATCACATACGTGCATTCCACGTGTTCAAAAACAGCAGGTGCACAGACTGAGATAAGAATTGTTTTAATTCTTTCTCATAGTTCTCACAGCTTTCCCAGAACAATGCCTGGGAAACCAATCTGTTTGGCTCTCTGACCAACTTGTCACATCCACATTATGACACCTTCTAAGACATGACAGCTGCCTCTCACCTCTGTGCAGTTGAGCCAGTTATGCCCCATCAGAAGGGATGAATACCCTTAGGCCTATGTTTAACTCTCCCATGTGAATGTGACCTTCCCCAGGGGTTGGGGGGGAGATTTTACAATTTAGCCAATTTTTGTAAGGGAGGACAGTTGTCATGGTAAAAAGCACCATCCTATCTCTGCAGGGTCTGCCTCATCTAGTTTGTAGCTTCCATGGTAGGTGTTCCTCTCTGTTTTATGCAGACCAGAGGATGTGCCACCACACATCCAAACACACCTCCTTCCCCTAAGGGAGTGCAAACCTAGCCTCAGAAAAGCACCCTGCTGCCTCTACAAAGGGCTGATTGTTTTGAGTCATTAGCCATCAACATTTCAGTCTCTCACAACCGCATCTTCACTCACAGCAGGAAGAACTTTCTTCCTCCAGTCCCCATTTTGTGGTCAATCCACTTGAGAGGTGCGGGAAGAGTGACTGCAATTGAAGACTGAGGCAAATGTCATGGTTTAGCCCTGGCACAAAGCCAGTGCCCCCATGAGAATACCCTCTCCCTGGTGTCTGCTGTGAGATGTGACCAGGAATAAGCAAAGCATGCACCAGGTTAGAAATAAAGAAAACTTTATTAACTAAACTACAAGAAAAGAAGAAAGAAAAAAAAAACCATAAGGGAAAAAATGAAAAACCTTACAAAAGCACTTTCCTCCTCCCCCCCACCAAATTTCCCAATGCAATACATTCCCCCAAAATCACCAACTCTCAGTCTGGCACCACCCTTTAGAATACTCAATCTTCAGTTCATGAAGAGGAGAGGAGTCCTTCTTGCACCATAGGCTTCCCCTGGAAACACGTTGAAACCTCGTGTGCTTCCATGTCACTCAGCACCGCCCAGGAAGTCCTTTTGCCATGGTGACACCTTTCCTTCCATGCCCAGTGCTCTCACCACTGTGCATGGACCAGAGCTGCTTCTAGGGTTGTCTTTCAAGGATGCCTTGTCTCACTCCAAAAAAAGGCACAGTCTCTCCTTCGGGACATCTGTCCCCCCCAATTTTTCACCCCCTGGGACCAAGGGGTACCCACTCTGAACCCTCCTGGTTCTGAGGCACTGCCTCCCCCTAAATGCAGTCTCTGTGTCACAGGAAAAAAATGGTTCAGTCTATGGCCACACAAGAAAAGTCCAGGCAAAAGGCCACTCCGTCATCTCTCCCCCACTCAAGAGTCTTCTGTGCTTCCCTTGTGGCCCATTCCCTCTTATCTTATCTCTTTTCTTATTCAGCTCCAGGAGGATCAGCATTTGCAAGGTCTCAATCATGCAGGAAAAGGGTTAAAATTTTCAGTCTCTGCCTGTCCGGAACTCCTACGCTGCCCGACCACTCCTCCCCCTTCTCCTCCTGGGCCAGCACCGCTATCGAATTCAGATGCTGGCTCTCTCTCTCTCTCTTCTCTGGGGCGCGGGGGGGGGGGGGGGGGGCGGGGGGGGGGGGGGGGGCTGCCTGATGTGACTTGGTCTCTTCTACCCTTCCATCTTTGGGCTGGGCCTACCTCATGGCCGAGTGGCTTTTCCCCTCTCCCCGCCCAGCCAGCAGCTGGGACAGGGGGAGAGATGCAAAGCCTTTCCCGACGGAAGTCCCAAGAGAAACTCCCAGGGACGAAGCTCTGGTTTTTAACCCCTGTGTGTTCTCAGAGGTGTGTCCAAACCCCACTGGCCACTGGCCACATCAGGTGCCAATATCAAAATCTGAGCACCCATTGGTTTGACCACAGCATCTCAGAATTCCCACTTCCTGGTCAAACCAGCACAGGCAAAAAAGTTGTTGAGTACCTCAGTCTTCTCCTCATCTGTTGTTAATGGTTTGCCAGTATTGTTTATCAGGCTTTGTTTATTTCAGCCTCATTGTAACTTCAAATATTCCATATCCATAGGAAACATTTAGGGGCATGGTTTAGTGGTGGACTTAGCAGTGCTGGGTTAATGGTTGGATTCAATGATCGTAGAGGCCTTTTCTAACCTTAATAATTCTATGATTCTATGAAGTGGAAAGAGAAATGGATTTGTCTGCAGGATGGCTTAGAAGACCTGCCCATGTGTATTTTCATTATACTGCATGAGGATGTTTCTATGGCTTTAGAAAACTAATTTATCTTCTTGGTGGGAGAAAATCATATTTGCCTAAAATAAAAAGATTGCTTTCCATCATCGATCATGAGAATTTAATATATTTCTCATGCTTTGTTTCTTGATGAAGACATGTTAACCTGCAGATCCCTGGAGGTTAAAGTCATAGTCCATAAACCCCTTCGAGGAGACCAAAAAAAGGGGGGCAATATGGCTTTGTTTGGAGTATCTGGTGTCTAAATTGATTGTACTGGGAATGGCTGTGAAGTGAAACTATCTGTGATGTGCACTGAGGATGTGCATCCTGCTCATTGGGAAAAGATTCCTCACTTTATAGGCAGATTGAGGTCTGGGACTTCATTAAGAAACAGTCGCATTTTTGAGTTTTTAGTACCTTGGTTATTAGCAATAATATTTTAAAATTATAGAAATTATACAATGGGGAATATATGGAAGCCACCTTCTCCAGCATGTTTCACCAGTGGGACTATTTGTGCTGAAGTACTTCAATAACCTGAATATGTTCAAGATAAATAATCCGAAAATGCATAAGAAATGGGAGGGGGAGAATTGGTAATATGGGATTCCCTATTTGTGATGCATTTACTTTTCTATCCTATTTAAGTCTGAGTTGTTTGTTTTCTTGAATGGTCTTGAATTGTAAAATCTGATCCGCTTTACTTCTTCCCCTGTTAAGGGTAGAGAGGGCAGCCCTCTTTCTGCAGGGACGATATGTGAGGGCTGATGACTGTAAAGAGGCCTTGAAGGATGAGTGTAAGGTCTTCACCTTAGTGTTGGTAGAATGTGTACCAGAATAACCATGTGAACCCATTTGCTAGTGTTATAAATGATCAAATGTGAGCCAAAATTATCAAAAATTTTGAAAAAATTTATTAATTTGTCTGCAAGACTGAAGTTCGGTCTTCGAAACCACCACAGTCAAAGAGCGTCAAGCCTGGGATCAGCGCCGGGTGAACGCAGATCTGACCTCCCAAGTGTCAGAGTCGCCTCAGTTCACGCTCGCGGCTTCGCTCAGCGAGGTTTTATACAGTTTATTCTGCCCAAGGCAAAGATGACCAAATTTCCTTTGTGTCTCTTCACATGCATCGCTGTTGCTTTTCATGTGCAGAGGTGGACAAAAGCCTCGTCCAGGTGTGCCATTGGTGTCAATTGGCTCCGGAGGAGCCGTGCATTCAGATGTATCAGAGTGGCGTTGCTGACTATCTTGATAGATGCAATCGGCAAGGCGATAATCGCTTTCGGGTGGCTCCCGACAACTCAGGAAACAGACAATCATCATCCTGGAAGCTTCTATTCTTACATTAAGGTGTAGATTGTTATCTTGTGTCTGGGAACTAGTTGAATCTGAATAAGACAGCTGCTCCCGGCCAGGGTGGCCAAAAGACATGGTTTGGATTTCACAATATTTTTATACCATACATTAATAGCATGAATTATCCCTACCATATATTACCCTAGTGTGCATGGCAGAGGTGGCACAGTGCACGGTTCCAATGTTCCCTGCCTGGTTTTAGAGCAAGGAGAAGTCATGACACCATGACTCCTTGAAGAAATAGGATGACTTTCCCCATCTTTTTTGGCGACAACAGGCTCTGATAGCTGCTGAGAAAGAGTATCTCCATCCTTAGAGATATTCAAAAGCCATATGGATGTCATCTTAGGCACCTGATTTGACTAGGTGACCTTTAAAGGTCCCTTCCAACCCAAACTATTCTATATTAGATGATCCTGCTTGAGCAAGAGGGTTGGATAAAATGAGCTTCAGAGGTTCCTTCCCACCTCAATGGCTCTGTGACTCTGAAGCTGTGTCTTTATGACAGGAATAGCACTGCACCCACTGGACCTTAGTGAGTTTGAAGGTTATGGAAAAGAGGGGCAGAAGTCAGAGCTGAGTCTATAAATTATCTGCTCCATGTTGTCCGCAGCTTTGTGTCCTCAAGGCTGTAACTCTCACTTCTTGCCTTCATTGGTGCACTTTTGCAGTGGGCAAGGGGACTCTGCATTGCAGTGAGCATTGATTCATATAGGAGCAGAGGAGCCCACATGCAGAGCTGGAACAC
Organism: Melozone crissalis; assembly: GCF_028551555.1. Lineage (NCBI taxonomy): Eukaryota > Metazoa > Chordata > Aves > Passeriformes > Passerellidae > Melozone > Melozone crissalis. The sequence continues at coordinate 9,731,712 of NW_026535813.1, read as the reverse complement.
TTAAGCAGCTGGCAGTGGGAGAGGCTGTGCCAGTCAGTGTTGTGGTTGGGATAGTGCTTTGTGCCTTCTGGCCAGTAACTGCCTTTCCCTCCCTCCTAGAATGGCAACAAGGAGAGCTCCCTTGACATGCTGGGCACGGACATCTGGGCTGCCAACACCTTTGACTCCTTCAGGTAAGTCAGTTTTTAAATGCTTTAAGTGAGAGATGGACTGTGGCGTCTCAGCCTTTGCCTGCATATCCACCCTGCTAGAATCCAAGCACCAGTGAATACCCTGCCAGTACTTGCATCACTGCTCCTCCTCCCCTCCATCCCAATTTAACCTGCAGCACTAAGAACAGTCAGTCTACTTAAAGTGTCCTATGTGCTTTGGAGAAGCTTCTGAATGGATTTGCAGTCCAAACATCTGAAAGTGATACTGATTAAATTACTTGTAATCATCCAAGAGCTGCACAGGCAAGACTTGAGGCAGTTTTGAGCTACTGCTCCAGGTTTTTACACTTCTATTAAATGGAGGTGTGATTATGTGTTGGCTTTGCAGCTACTGGAAAGAGCTCTTCAATTCATGCTTCAACATGGAGAAAGAAGTGAGATATGTTTTCTGTCCAGTTTTATGCATCTCTCTCTGTGTGCCTGGAGCACTGCAAGAATCTATGGGGGTTGAGTTCCCACCTGGCACTTCCTCAAGGCCATTGGAGCAGGTTGTGCAGGACCAGAGAGAATATCTCCATTGCATGGACCAGACCACTACCTGTTGCAATACCCCCTTTATATAGAGAGCAAGTATAGCTTGCAAGGTGCGTGTTGGATCACGCTGCATCATTTTACAAAACTAGGGGTTTAGATCAAGCAACAGGAGCTCAGTATCTCAAAAACAAAAAAAAAAAAGAGAAAAAAATTAAAAGAAAGGAGACAGAAGTAGGAACAGAAATATGAAGACTGGAGGCCTCCATCCATGCGTTCTGCAGCAGGGAGTGGTGATTTGTGAAATATCAACTTTCCTTGCCTGTAGGCTCCTATGTGCCCTCTCGTCTTCAGCTCAGTGGTGTTTAGTTAGTAGTGAACTTTCTTTCTTTGATTTTTCCCGTTTTTCTTTCCTAGTGGTGCGACATGGGACTTGCAGTCTGAAAAACTAGATTTCACCCAATTTCACAAGAAGCTGCAAAACAACTCCAAACACCTGTTGCCTCAAAAAGACAGAGAAGGGTGAGTGCTGTGCATGCAACACCGTGCTGAGAGGGACCGATTTGATTTTTCTTATAGATGAGTAATGAGATGGTTGGCTCTCAAAACTAAGGGGTGAACATTATATGTATGTTAAGAGAAGTTTCGTAGATGTATATGTATGTTACTGTAATATGTCCTCCCCCCCCCCACTGTTATCATGGGATCACCTTGGTAGTCAGAGCATTTGTGAGGGTTGACTTGTTACTATAGTAATACCTGACCTCCAATCAAGGTAGGAGAAAGTGAACTCCACCACTGGACAGCAAGGAAGGTGTTGACTGACAGGACTCTAGGAGGGGCTAGAGATATAGAAGGGGGAGCATCCATTTTGAAGATGAGCCACGTGGCTGGTAGTCACGGGGGGCAGGGGAGCTCCCAGTGCTGCAATTTTTCCTTATTTAGTCCTTTTGTTGTATTTTTGTTAAGGTTTAATAAACCTTTAAAATTTTAAAAGTGAGTGGTTGTTTCTCACAATTTTTATTTATGCCTCAACATATGTTATACATGAGGTGAAAAATTACTATAGGGACTGTGCATGTGCTGGGAGCCTTAACAGGTATCATATGTTAAGGGGAGACATCACCTGGCAGCCAGTCAGGGGAGAGAATGCTTTTGGGAATGGGCTGCGAGTGACCTCCTCCCCCTTTGCCAGGGGGACAGACTCCTGGATGCCTGGGAAAAAATGCCCAGGAAATCAGGCTATGGGAGGAGCCATAGCACATAAAAGCAGTTAACTCCACCACAACTGGGGGCATTTTTCCAGCTTGATCCCCCTCCCCCCTGCCTTTTCCTCCCTGCAGTCCTGCTTCCCACTCCACACCTGTCGATCTGCACTGCTTTGCTGCTTCCCTGAGGCAGCTCATCATCACGACAACCTAGTGTGTTGTGAACAAAATTCGGTTAATATTTTTTTTGTGAGAAAAAGTTACAAAAAGGCAGCCAGAGCACTGTAGCTGCCCAAGTTCTTCGTGTTTTGTTATTGTAATCATGGGTCGTTGAGGCTAATCGCTCCTTTTGTATTAGCAGAGCCTCGCCCGAGGCTAAGGTGTTCTTTTCCCAGAAGGGTGAAGAGACCTGAGAAGGTGGGGGGGGGCTATGCAAAGTGACTCCAAGACCACAATGCAGCATGGGTCCCCTGGTGTACAGAGAAGACCCCAAAACAACGAGCCGCCTAAGAGTTGAGAGACTAGAGTGATGTCTAGACGTGAGGAGCCGAATGCTGAGCCTGCAGAGATGCGGAACACCTTCAGACCCTCTCGCCCTGACCAAGAGAGACGACCCCGGCGGTGAGACCAGGCCGACTGAGTGGGAGGGGCACCACCTGGCGGGGAATACCACGCCCAAAAGGCTCCCACGAGGACTGGATTCCCCCAGTTCAGCCCCTTGTGGACAGAGCTGCGCATATCCTCCTCCTCTGAGTCGCCCTGGGAGACGACGGGAAATGCAGACCCCCCGAGCCGCCCAATCCTGAGCTGATCACTTTTAATAAAGGCATTAAAAAGGAGAAGAAGTCTCCTGGCCCTTTGTTTATTTCAGCTGGGGGCTCTCATCTGGAATAGCCACGCCGCAAGAGGACTCAGGACTGGCCATCTTGGATCTTCAGAGGACAGCTGGCTACCAGGACCAAGAGGGATTGGCTCAGGACAGCGACGCAGAGGAGCACCGGAGCACCGGACTGGTGAGAAATCCGGTGGCGGGAGTGGGAGACGTGCACATGTGTGTGAGTGAGACGAGGGCCGGCAGCCGGACCTTCGAAGCGAGAGGGACCCCTCAGTACCGCGTTTCCTGACTCCTGCGAAGGGGCAGGCCAGAAACAGGGGAAAGCGAGTGGAATTAGCATGAGTGAAGTCGTCTCCCAAGGAAGAATAAAGGGCCCCCCCCACTCCGGGCATGCAGAGTGAATTACTGTGTATGAGTGGCATGCACCCCAAAGTCCTGACAGAGGGAGGTCAGGCACTTTTGTAAGTCTCGAGAAGGATTCGCGTAAGATTTGTCAGTCCCGAGAAGGATTCGGGTGTTTTCGCAAGCCCTGCAGGCAAAGTAAGTCCTGACAAAGGGAGTCAGGCACAAACGCCAGTGAAGGAGGCTGTGGTTTGCCTTTAAGTCCTGATACGGTGAAGCCTAAAAATTGGCGAGTTAGGCAAACTAAAAATCAGGCAGTTGTTTTTCCTGACTGAGGGAGTCAGGCACGACCCGGATTCTTGGCCGAGGCTTCGTGTGTTCAAGTCCCGATAGATGTAAGACCTGACGCTGGGAAAGTTGGGCAATCAAGAGATTGGGCAGTTGTTTCAGTATAAAGTCCTGAGCATCAGGCAGAAATTTGAACTTCAGTGGAGGAGGCTGAAGCTCCTCAGACAAGGTTTTTTTGAAATTACCGGTCAGTTGAGGCACCTTTGAGTCTTTGTTATTGAGACCTGAAAAATGGGATGTTGTAGTAGTAAAAAGACCGGCAAGAGACTGAGAGATATACCTCCCGGTAGTCCCTTAGGAGAACTGTTAGTGAAATGGGATTCTATAGAGGCCACGGAGGGATTAGATAAAGCGAAAATGATCCATTATTGTATGGAAGTGTGGCCAGAATTAGAACTGCAAGGGGGATGGCCTTGGTGTGGGACAAAGGATAAGTGGATGTGCCAACTATTAAATAATTATCTGACAGCTCGAAGAGATACTGATCCTGAGCAATTGTTGTATGTGGCTTGCTGGGTAAAGAGCGCTATTGGGGATGAAGGGGTGCGAATTTGTAAGGTACAGAGGAAGAAAGAAGGGAATGAAGGAGGGGATGATGGAACTAGTAAAAGATGGGACCCCCTGGATTATTTGCCTCCTTCTGCCCCTCCACCTTATAATCCTCTTCTACAAGCACCTCAAATGGCAGGTCCGGTTCCTCCCCCGGCCGCCATCTCACTACCACCTGCTCAAATTCCTCCTTCTTCCTCTTCAGCTTCCGCTATGATAAACCCAGTATCTCCTCCAACCACTCCCTCACCGCCCACTTCAGCTCCTCCAGATCCTTCAGCATCACCACAAGTGCCTACTCCACCTGCTACATTCTCCACCCCTTCTCCAGCTCCGCTGAATATTCACTCAGGCTCTTTTCCCCCTCTCCCCCTCCTATTGCTGTCCCTTTACCTCCTCCTAGTTGGGGCACACATGCCTCCTTGCCCGATGAACAGCTATCAGCAAGTACACCTGCTGATGGGCAGGAAGTTCACGGTAACCCAGAGATCCCTCAAAGTAGTTTGGCATCTGAAGATGGGCCGTACTGTAGCACCAGCTCCAAGACCTCCAAGGCGGAGAGACTCTTTCCCCTCAGAGAGGTTCCTATGGGAGGAATAGCGGGAGGTGTTGGCTTTGTGAATGCTTCCCTAACTGCTTCTGAGGTGAGAGGATTCAAGAAAGAGTTGGGGCATTTAGTGGAGGACCCAGTGGGCATAGCCAACCAAGTGGAACAATTTCTAGGTCCAAATATCTACACTTGGGGGGAGATGAATTCCATCCTGAGTATATTATTTTCCCCAGAAGAGGTCCGGATGATAAGGGCGGCTGGCATAAGAATATGGGAGAAAGATAACAGTCCAGGACTCCAGGTGCCATCAGGTGAACAGAAATTGCCCTAACGGAGCCCAGCTGCAACCCTAACCAGGAGGAGGGGAGGAAGGCCATGAGGGAATATAGGTCTTTGATAATTCAGGGGATCAAAGAGTCAGTTCCCAAAGGAACTAACACCCAATTGGCATTTGAGGGTGCACAAGAGAAGGATGAAGCTCCTGCTGCTTGGCTAAATCGCCTAAGGCGGAACTTCCAGTTGTACTCTAAAATAGACACAGACACCCCAGAAGGTCAAATGCTACTAAAAGTCCAATTTGTTACCAAATCTTGGCCTGATATAAGGAGAAAACTGGAAAAGATGGAAGATTGGCAAGAGAAGGACATAAATGAATTGTTAAAAGAGGCATTGAAGGTGTATTTAAGGAGGGAGGAAGAAAAAGCAAAGGCCAAGGCTAAGGTAATGGTTGCTGTAGCTAGAGAAAGTGCAGGGGGGGCAGGTCCACCATCAGGAGGAGGCAGAGGTAGGCCAGTACCGACAGGTGCACAAAGGATTGAGAGACCTCAAGTCCCTTTGAGAGGACGACAGTGTTATTACTGTGGGGAGGCAGGACACACCAGGAGGTTTTGTAAAAAGCTCAGTCTCGATGAGGCAATAGCCAAGGAACAGGACAATTTAGGGAGGATTCTTAAGGGGGAGGACTAGGGGTGTCAAGGGCTTTTTACTATAGGGGACCCGATGAAACATCTAGAAGAGCCCTTGGTAAACTTTGAAGTGGGACCCCTAAATGAGGAATTTGAATTTTTGGTTGATACAGGGGCAGATAAGTCCTGTCTAAACAAAATACCACAAGGTATGGAAATTGGGAGAAAATTTTGTGAAGTATTGGGTGCAGAGGGGAGACCATTTAGAGCATCGGTGATTGAAGAAGTGAAAATAATTGGAAACTCAAGGCAGTGTGAAGCTAATTTTCTTTATCTGCCTAACTTAGAAAAAAGTTTGTTAGGAAGGGATCTGCAAGTTCATTTGGGGGTTGGGATTGTTCCAAGGGAAGGGAGAATGGTAGTACAAGTGATGAAGCTGTCTCAAGGAGATGTTGCAGAGATAAATCCTGTGGTATGGGCTGAGGGGGGGAAGAGAGGCTTATTAGACATTCCACCGATAACAAAAAAATGCAGGATGATACCTCACCCATACGTGTTAAACAGTATCCGATTTCCCTAGAAGGAAAGAAGGGACTTGCTATAGTCATTGAACAACTGTTGCAAGAGGGAATTTTAGAACCCTGCATGTCACCACATAATACCCCTATACTGGCAGTTAAAAAGGCTGAAGGGAAATATAGGCTGGTGCAAGATTTGAGGGAAGTCAACAAAAGAACCATTGCCAGACATCCAGTTGTGCCCAACCCATATAGTCTCTTAAGCAGAATTCCAAGAGAACATGCTTGGTTCACTGTTACAGATTTGAAGGATGCTTTCTGTGCGTGTCCTCTGGCAACAGAAAGTAGGGATTGGTTTGCCTTTGAATGGGAGGACCCGGGTACAAAAAGGAGACAACAGCTAAGGTGGACCCGATTACCACAGGGGTTCACTGAATCCCCCAATCTCTTTGGACAAGCTTTAGAGAGTTTGTTGGAACAATTTGTCCCTGAACAAGAAGTGCAGATCCTGCAGTATGTTGATGACCTGATGGTATCAGGAAAGGAAAAAGATCAGGTCAGACAAACTAGTATTAAACTTTTGAATTTTCTGGGGGAGAAAGGACTAAAAGTGTCCCAAGGGAAACTACAATTTGTGCAATCAGAAGTAACATACTTGGGGCACATAATAGGGGGAGGGTATAAGAAATTAAGCCCCGACAGAATTTCAGGTATTTTAGCTCTCCCGGCCCCAAAAACGAAAAGAGATGTGAGAAAACTCCTGGGCTTGTTTGGGTATTGTAAGTTATGGTTAGACCAATACACACAGAGTGTGAAATTTCTGTACAATAAACTAGTGGATCCAGAACCCCTTATTTGGACAGCTGAAGATGATCAACAATTGGAAAACTTAAAAAACAAATTGTCTTCTGCCCCGGTCTTAAGCTTACCAGACCTCAGGAAGGGCTTTGACCTGTTTGTGAGTGCAGAAGGAGGTATAGCCTATGGAGTATTAACTCAAGAGTGGGGAGGGTGCAGGAAACCTGTGGCGTACATATCCAAATTGTTAGATCCAGTGGCTAGAGGCTGGCCAGTTTGCATACAGGCAGTAGCAGCAACCGCAGTTCTGATAGAGGAGACTCAAAAATTGACCTTACAAGGAAAAATTAAAGTCCATACTCCTCATGATCTTAGGGCAGTACTGAGACAGAGAGCTCCGCAGTGGTTAACCGATGCTAGAATATTAAAATATGAGATAATACTAATAAATACAGAGGACTTAGAATTTATCACATCAAATGCCCTCAATCCAGCACAATTCTTAATGGGAGAGCCTATAGAGAATTTAGAACATGATTGTCTTGAATTGGTTTATCTCCAAACAAAAGTAAGAGAAGATTTGGAAGATCAGCCTCTAGCAACTGGAAGAAGCTTATTCATAGATGGCTCTTCGAGGGTAGTAAATGGAAAAAGAGCTTCAGGTTATGCCATTATAGATGGAGAAACATTACAAATTGCAGAAAAAGGGAAACTATCCCCAAACTGGTCAGCCCAAAGTTGCGAAATATATGCCCTGAAAAGGGGACTGGGCCTACTGGAGGGGGACCAGGGAACCATTTATACGGACTCCCAATATGCATATGGGACAGTTCACACATTTGGGAAAATATGGGAGGAACGTGGGTATTTAAGTTCAAAGGGAAAGAGCTTAGCCCATGAGAACCTAGTCTGATCAGTACTCGAAGCCCTACATAAACCTACAGAAATAGCAGTGGTCCATATAAAGGGGCACCAAAGAGGAGACAGTTTAGAAGTTAGGGGAAACCGACTGGCTGATCAAATAGCCAAAGAAGCAGCTTTAGAACCAGGAGATCCAGTAAAAATTTTGAAGACAAAAATGACGCCTGAAAAAGGAGAAGAACCTGTATTTAGTGAAGAAGAATTAGAAGCAATAAAAGATTTAAAGTTACATCAAGGACAACAGGGGGAGTGGGTAACCTCAGATGGACGGGTGTTTTTGAATAAAGCACTGGCTCGGACAGTGCTAACAGAACCACATAAATTAACTCACTGGGGAGTCCAAGGACTATGTGATCATTTCCTAAGAAATAACCTATGCATCGGTGTATATAGCCTGGCTAAGGCTGTTACCAGAGGGTGCGTCATTTGTCAAAAAGTGAACCAGAAAGTTATGAGAAAAGTAGCACCTGGAGGAAGGGAATTAGCCCTGAGACCCTTCCAAAGCATACAGATAGATTTCACTGAGATGCCTCCAGTACAAGGGTACAGATATTTACTGGTTATAGTTGATCATCTCACACACTGGGTAGAAGCCTTCCCGACCAGGAGGGAAACGGCTCAAGTTGTGGCAAAAGCAATCCTAGAGAACATTATCCCCAGATATGGTATGGTGAACACCATAGATTCAGACCGAGGTCCACATTTTGTGTCCCAAACATTACAAAATATAATTGGGGCTTTAGGAATAAAATGGAGGTTGCATACTCCATGGCACCCCCAGAGTTCTGGGAGGGTGGAGCGAATGAACAAAACTCTCAAAAATGTGTTAACTAAATTGATTGAAGAAACAAAAATGAATTGGCTGAAATGTTTGCCCCTAGCGCTATTGCGCATCAGAACAAGACCTCGGGCTGACATAAGAATTTCACCTTATGAAATGATGTTTGGGCTGCCATTCTTGTTAACACCTTATAGCACAGGAGACTATCTGGAAGGGGAAGAAGCTACCAGAAAGTATTTAGAAATAATTGGAAGAACTCTGGAGGGACTTAGAAAGAAAGGATACCTTCCTCAAACTTCCCCTCTCGACACAAAAGTTCACAATATTAGCCCAGGAGATTGGGTTTTGATAAAATCATGGAATACGGGAACATTAATGCCTAAATTTGAAGGCCCCTTCCAGGTGCTCATGATCACTAATTCAGCTGTGCGGACCAAAGAAAAAGGTTGGACTCATATTACAAGAATAAAAGGGCCAGTGTCACCCCCAGGTACGGGACCAGATCCAACATCAGCTTCCTCTGGCATTGGACCAGAGTCCACATCACTCTCGCCCCCCGGCGCTGGACAAGATTCATCTGCTTCACAAGCTAAATCACCGGAGTATACTGTGGTAAAAGGACCAAAGGATTTAAAGTTGACTCTCAGAAGGAAGAGTCAAATAGACTGAACTGTGTGGGAAAAAATTGGTATCAAGAGTTCTAATATTGCTTAAAATGTTTCAAAACTGTTCTGTGTAAACTATGTCGGTAAAAAGTTTAAGACTGTAAATAAAAAATTCTAGTTAAGTTCCCCAATTTATTTCTAAAGACTCCAGGTTAATCCTCTACAGAACACTCCCCTGGGAGGGGAAACCAAAATTGGTAGGGAACAGACCAAGAGAGGTTTAACCAGAGAAGCGGGTAGAAGGGACTCTAAAGAGCTTGGAAGCTTTTCCTCAGTAAAATTCCCCAAGAGGCAAGGCCAGGTGGGAAGACTGTGCAAGATGACCCATACCGGACTCGTGGGAAGGGTAGTACTGATGGCTCTGATTGCTGGTTGTGCTCAGGGGAGCCCAGCTGAGGGGCACAGTGAATGCTACCAATCCCTCTATGAGGAGGAAGTGAGCTCCTTGTCGAGAGTCCACATCAGTTCTAACCCTGATTGTGTTAACCCCTCCCAATTGGTCCTTTATCAGAAAAATAAGAGAGTGTATTGGATAGCATACAATACTGCCACTTTTAGGCAGCCACTCCTAGGAGAGTGCCCTATAGGGGAAGCCTGGTTGTGCTTTGAATGTGATGCTGCTGAAACGAGCTCAGCAGAACTAGTAAAAAGCAAAGAAATGGTGAAAATGGTAAGAAAAATTGTTTGTTACAAGTATTTATATGAGTGTACTGGAAAAGAGATAAACCCCTTTTGGAACACATTTCAGGGGAGCCCAAAATCCCTAGGTTTGATCTCGTCTGGCAACTGCATTGCTAGAGTGATAAAACCAATTTTCTTATTACCCAAAGAAACTGGATCAAGTTTGGGAGTTCCTATATATAATGATTTGGGAGAAAATAAACAGAACCGGGAAAGTGAAATAGAAATTGAGAAAATCCAAAATTGTAAAAGCCAAATTCGGACCCCAATACCTATGTTAAACAGTCATCAGGCTCCAGGCAGTATTAAAAATAAAGAATTCAATTTTTAAGAACATTTCAAACGAAATAAAAAGATTAGCATGTGTAAATAATGAAGAACAAACTCCTACACTTGATCCCAGTGGTTGGGAGAACCCGGAGATTTTCAAAAAGGATGTATGGGAAAAGGTAGTTTTTCTCGGTGTGTGTATACTTGGAGGATTGCTCTCTTTACTATGCTTATTTATCTGTTTTAGTAGAATAGTACTTGCCTGGCAGACCAACCTGAAGAAACCAAGGAAAGTAACAAGGTTAAGTAACCATGATTACCAAAGTGCACAAGAGATTTATAGTAGATTCAAAACAAAAAAAATTGTGAGTTGATGCGAGCTTAGAATTTAAGCTCGATCAAAGAAAAAGAGGGGGGACTGTTATGAACAAAATTCGGTTAATATTTTTTTTGTGAGAAAAAGTTACAAAAAGGCAGCCAGAGCACTGTAGCTGCCCAAGTTCTTCGTGTTTTGTTATTGTAATCATGGGTCGTTGAGGCTAATCGCTCCTTTTGTATTAGCAGAGCCTCGCCCGAGGCTAAGGTGTTCTTTTCCCAGAAGGGTGAAGAGACCTGAGAAGGTGGGGGGGGCTATGCAAAGTGACTCCAAGACCACAATGCAGCATGGGTCCCCCGGTGTACAGAGAAGACCCCAAAACCACGAGCCGCCTAAGAGTTGAGAGACTAGAGTGATGTCTAGACGTGAGGAGCCGAATGCTGAGCCTGCAGAGATGCGGAACACCTTCGGACCCTCTCGCCCTGACCAAGAGAGATGACCCCGGCGGTGAGACCAGGCCGACTGAGTGGGAGGGGCACCACCTGGCGGGGAATACCACGCCCAAAAGGCTCCCACGAGGACTGGATTCCCCCAGTTCAGCCCCTTGTGGACAGAGCTGCGCATATCCTCCTCCTCTGAGTCGCCCTGGGAGACGACGGGACCTGCAGACCCGCCAAGCCGCCCAATCCTGAGCTGATCACTTTTAATAAAGGCATTAAAAAGGAGAAGAAGTCTCCTGGCCCTTTGTTTATTTCATAGTGCTCCGCTGTTTCCCCAGTGGAACAGCTGCTGCCTGCGCCCTGCCTGCACCCACCCCACAGCCATTGCTGCTGCCATGTTTCCCATGTTGCCCGGCAACAGCCTACCGCAGCTAGCCTGCAGCTGTCAATCACCGACACCAGAGGCAGGCTGCCCGCTGCTGCTAGGGAATAGCGACCAGCTGGTCACAAGAGCAGTGCAGGCTCACCACAGCTTGCAGCACTCACCCCATCTGCCAAGCTGACGCAAACAGGGCGCCTGGGGTCCTAGTGGTAAAGCTGTTCCTGTCTTCTGTTTCTCCCTCCGTCTCTCTTTCCCCCCTCTGCTCTCTTTTCTATTTGTCTTTGGTAAGAACACTTATCTTTTGTGAAAAACACCAAATACTTGTTTTAAAATTCTAAAAGTTTAATAATAATAAAATGGTTATAAAAAAAGTAAAATAATTAGAGTAATAAAAATTTGAACAATTATGATTACGACAGTACGAGGCAATAAAAAACAAAGAGTTACGGACAGTCCGGGTGAGACAGAGTGAAAAATCTCCCAGAGTAAAAATCCATTTTGAATTAGGTGAAATGTCTAGGAAGGGTGAAAAGTCTATAAGGCCAAAGCTGAAGGGAAAACTGCAGGACAGAGATAATCCGGGAAACAAAAAAAACCCCAGAAACGACTGCAAGGGCAGGCCGCCCTGACCCAGGAATTCTTTTTGATAAAGAGGAACTGGTGATAAATGTCACAAGGAGTCCATAAGAATGAATATGTATGAACCTATTGTGAAACTCTATGCATATGTATTTAGGAGCGGAGATAAAAGGAGATCTGAAGTTCTCAGAGGCACGCATGCCCTTTTAGGGAGAGAAATCTCCGCATGCGTCCAGCGCTGCAATAAACAAACATACCAGCTTTACAACTTTTACAAGGTTGTGGAGTTCTCTTCTTTTCTCAGCAAAACATTATGGCAAGCCAGCCAGAGGTTCTCTGTCCCCACAGGGGCAGGGGGGATAGACGGACCTCCAAGGCGCGCCCTAGGATTTTTTTTCCTGGAGGGGCTCCACTCGTCTCGACTTGCCTCCTGCAAGGACAGACAAGGACTTGCTGGCCTGCCGAGGAGGATACGGTATGTTCTGAGGGGCCCCCGGGGGAAAAGAGAGCTAGGGAGTAAATGACTCAAAAATGTCTGAGTGACCCTGATGGAGCAGCTGGATTAGAGACGGGGGTTCATTGTTCTGATAGGGCAGACCACTAGTGACCCTGGGGGTGGGTCGAGTGAATCTCTATGTGCGTGTGTCAGACACTGTATCATTGTATGGTTAAAGCATTGTGTGGTTAATGTTAATGCATCTGTAATCATGCGAGTGTGTGGTATATGAAAGAGAAAGCAAAAAAGTGAGTTCACCCATGGCGTGGGGGGGCGTGAATACTACCCATGTTTGAAGCAGCTGAGTGAGGCCTGAGGTGCCAGCTGCAGCAGGCTGTGGGGGCAGGGAGTGCCCCGCAGAGAAGTGGAACGAGTGAAGGAACGTCAGTGATGGTATCTATTGTGTTTAAATGTAGTGATTTGTGTAGATTAGGTACATTGTAACCGTGAGTACAAGCTCAGAGAGTTCCATTACCCTGGATGTTTGGATTTGATCTCTAGAATTTTACTGTGTGCTGTTATTTTGATTATGTCCAGGGAAAACTGATGTGGGTAAATGCTGAATTATGGTATGCTGTGTTGTGTTGAGAAAAATAGGCACTTTGAGAGATATGCCCTTTCCCAGTGATTTTTTGTGGTGATTTTCTTCCACTGCATTGTGGTAATTTGATTCTTGTATTGTATAGTGGTGTTTGTGGAGATTTTAAGATTTTGTTTGCAACAAGAGTAGCATTTTACATGGAAGAACTATGGTATGGTGATTTATGTTTAACTGTGGTAAAGCGAATTAAAGGAATTCCAAAAATTCTCCCCCACACAGCAATTCAAGCCTTGGCTCTAGTGAATTTGAGATAAAGGGGTGTGTGTGTGTGTCTGTGTCTGTGGGCACATCAGAGTTTCTGCTGTGACAAGCACAGCCTTTTTGCAAGGCAGTAAAACGAGTGTAAGTAGACACAGTGCTTATTTAGATTGTGCAAGAAGAGAACTAGAAAAGACTGATATTTTGTAAAACAGAGTTTAGAAGAGATGAATGAGTTTATGAGACTTCAGCTGGTACTATAGTAAGTCTGGACGGGGAACAGCCTGCTGAAGGGGATTTAGAGTTCTCAGTAATAAACAGAATACCCTGCCTCTGCGGGCAATTCCTGAAGGCCTTTGGTGCATCAAGAGGCTGCCATGCTGCGTTAGTATTATTGCAGTGTAGAGTTTGTGAGAGACGCTGGTATTACTGTTCTAATAAGCATCAGGGCACATGCTCCGAGTGTAAATTAAAGTTTTGTGATCAAGCTGATTCAGAACCTAAGATCTTGAAGCTCGTGTGTGGGAAATCACATCTGATACCTGCCACCTGGAGCTGTGTGTGTGAGTGTGGGAAGAAGACTAAGAAACTACTGTGAAACTTGGTAATGAGAATTTTTGGTGGAGATGAGATAGGGCAAGGAGAAAGAGATAATGAGAACTGACCAGAGCAAAGAGGTTCCTAAACTAGCCACTTTTAGGAGGGGCTCACTGGCAGAAGGCTGCCAGTAGGAGCAGCTCAGAAAATAAAAAGATTTATAATACTTCATTGCAGTTAATACTGTTTTAAAAGAGGAACGTAAATGGGATAGGGTTTTTGAATGCTGATATATCTTTTTGTTTTAAGAAATCACCCAGAATGGCAAAGGGACTGTGGGATCAGACCGCCCTCCGGTCTTGGCCCTTGAAAAGGAAAACAAGACAAAGAGAAAGCAAATCAAACGTGTTATTCAGCATGTAGCATAAGATAGCAACGTATGAAGTCAAACAAAGATTATCATGCTGAAACGCAAAGCGATTACAGTTCACAAAATGAGTACATATGATTTGGTAAAGGCTCCTCCTAAGGTAAGGGAGGAAGGATAAAGATGACCTCCCCAAAAGGAAAGAAGACTTAGCCCCAAAAGTATACCCACTCGAACCCATCCCCTCCTGGCATTTCAATTTCATCCAGAACAAAGATGTAACAGACCCCTCTGAGAGAGGCAGTGAGATCAGAAGAAAGAAAAGAGTAGGATTTTAGTCGACACAAGGGCCATATATTCAGTTTTAAATAAAGGTTTAGTACCTGTGGAGAATGTTTATGTTGAAGTGTGGGGAACAACTGAACAACTGGCCAGTCTGAGAAGGCATACTTTTGCAAACCTTTAAAGTAACATGTGTACTATGTGTACTTAGAAGTTTTTGCACAATTCGCTCAATTCGCTAAACATTCTCAATTGAGAAACGTTGCTCTGGAGGCAAATGATATAAAGATGTTAGGCTTAACATTAACAGCCATTGAAATTAAGAAAGACATTAGTATAGTGATATTAGAATAAGTAAGTAAGTGTTTTCGAGGGTATGGGCCTCTGCTGTACCAGGGAGGGTGAAAAATGCCCCCCCCATAGTAATCAAGCTAAAGAAAAGAGCACAACCAGTGAGAATTGAGCAGTACCCTCAAAAGGAAGATAGGGAAGGAATCAGCCCAATAATTGATAGTACTGGATTGAGGGCTGTCAATAAGATAACACATATTTATACCCTGTGGTAGCAAATCCATATACTTTACTAACTTGTTTAACACCTGAGCTAACCTGGTTTACTGTTTTAGACCTGAGAGAGATGCCTTCTTTTGCCTCCCTATCCAGGAAGCGAGCCAGAAAATTTTTGCATTCAAATGAGAAAGTCCTAGAACACAGCTCAAATGGTCCATGTGCCTGAAGGCTTCAAAGATTCCCCCACTCAGATTGGAGAACAACTTGCAACGATCCAGAGTCCTGGGAACCTCCACAATAAGGGGGGCTGTTGCAGTACGTGTGTGGCCTAGATGGTAAGCCTTTTGAATTTCCTAGGACTCCTAGGATACAGAGTATCAAAGAAAAGGTCATAGGTAGTGAAACAGAAAGTTATCTACCTGGGGTAAGAAGTGAGTGCTGAGCAGCGGACTTAAGGATGGACTGCTCGTCACACCCCTCTATGCTCTTATTGCCAATGGAAACAGAGATCTCCAGTGGGCAAGGGAAGCCACACAGGCCTTTCACCAGCTAAAGAGTGGCCTCATGTCAGCTCCAGCTTTGAGATTTCCAGATGTAAGTAAACAATTCTTTCTATATTTCCATGCAAGGAATTGCCCGGGGAATATTGGCTCAGGACTTGGATCCATACTGAAAGGCACTTGCTTACTTCTCTAAGCAACTAGATGCAACAGCCACAGGATGGCCAGGTTGCCTCAGAGTTGTAGCAGCAGTTGTGATGAATATCCAAGAGGCACCCAAGTCTACCCTAGGACAAAAATGACTGTGCTAGTGTCCCGCACAGTGTCCACAGTACTGGAAATAAAGAGTGGCCACTGGCTCACACCACAGAGGTTGCTGAAATACCAGGACATCATGGTAGAGCAAGATGATATAGAGATAGTGGTGACTAATATTGTCAACCCAGCTTCTTTTCTAAGAGGAATCAAGGAGAAGCAGTACGCCATGACTGCCTAGAAACTATTAAAGCTACCTACTCCAGCCGCCCAGACTTAAAGGACACTCCTTTGAACGATGCAGAGACCTAGTTCATTGACAGGAGCAGCTACATTGCTAGCAGCAAGCGACATGCTAAGTACACAGTGACTACCTGTAGAGAGGTAATAGAGTCTGGACCCTTACCAACAGGTGCCTCTGCACAGAAGGCTGAGATAAATGCATTGACCCATGCCTTAGAAACAGTAAAAGGCATCCAGAGACGTGCATGCACATGGAGCCATCTGGAAGGAGAGGGGACTGCTAACCCCACAAGGGAAGAAGAGACTATCCGGCTGCTGGAAGCAGTTCAGCTGCCTGAAAAAGCATATTAAGGCACACCAGAGAGTAAGATTAAAATTGGAGGAAAGAAATGAGCTGGCGGATGGAAACGCAAAGAAAGCAGCAAAGGGTGAAGTAATTATGGGCAGATTTTCCTCGAAGGTAAGCCATAATACAATAATACTAATCAAAAGAGACATACAACTACAAGGGGTGGGCTACCATTGAAAAAAGCTAGTAATCCCTTCCCATTTTCGTGGTTACTAGTGAAAGAAGAGCACTACAAAACACATTAGGGCGTAACTACTTAAAAGCTTTTTATAGAGTGCGGCTCCTTTCCCAAAATGACCAAGGCTGCCAGTGATATAGAGTGCATTGAAATGAAGGGTTGACTTTGAAGTAGTAATTTCCACAGGCTTTCTAGAACACACATCTGATTGAAAGAATCGTTGTCAGGAATTTATATGCCACTATCACTCAGGTAAGCTGACAATGTGATCCTTGCCTCCAGACTAACCCCAAAAATATCCCCAGACCGAAACTCGGTCAGACTGGGAGAGGCCATGGGCCTGTACAGCAGTGGCAAATTAACTTTTCAGAACTCCCAAGGAAAGGGGGGGTATCAGTATTTACTGGTATTGATAGATAAATTTTCAGTGTGGCCAGAAACATTCCCCACCAGAACTGTCAAAGCTCGAGAGGTGACCAGAGTATTATTACAAGAAATAATACCACGCTTCAGAGTTCCAGCCACGATATCCTCAGATAGAGAGTCATATTTCATTTCCAGAGCAGTGCAACAGATTAGTAGCCACCTGGACATAGATTAGGAACTTCACAATCCATACCACCCCAATCAAGCAGCAGGTGGCCTAACAAAATCCAAGCAGACTTTACAGTCATCTCTATTGGCATTAGGAACTCGCCAGTGGCAGATTTCAAAAGTACTGCCAAAGTGGGAAGCGGCCGGGGACCAAGACTACAAGTTAGTAGTAGAAGCACTTAGTACAGTTCAAGATAATGTGTCTTTAGCTTTCAGTTGTATACAAGCACAGTTATGGATGCAGGCAACAGCAGCTCTGATCATACGGGAAGGGGGTGAAGGTAATTTTC
The DNA here is from genome assembly GCF_028551555.1 of Melozone crissalis. Classification (NCBI taxonomy): domain Eukaryota; kingdom Metazoa; phylum Chordata; class Aves; order Passeriformes; family Passerellidae; genus Melozone; species Melozone crissalis. The sequence continues at coordinate 9,714,541 of NW_026535813.1, read as the reverse complement.
CAGCTGAAATTCGGAAAATGTTGTGGGATAATGCAACAGATTTTGAAAGGAAGTTTCAATCCTGGTGGACTATGGTGAATTTCACCTATGATCCTGCTTCTAAGGTGGCCACTGCCTTTGTGCTTACCATATGTAATGCCACTGTTTATGTTATCCATCCCATCATTGCCCTAGGATTAAACCATGAAAAAACAATACTCTACCCTTCAGAACATAGAGTGTGGGCACGAAAGATGAATGAAAAGTGGCAAACAGTAAACTTAGAATCCTGCATTACTAGAGAACAGATGGGATTCATTTGTGAAAGCAATACTATTAATGCCCAGGATGTGTGTCTAGACACTGAACAGAGTATTTGTCATTTCAAAGTTCATCCCGTCACTGACCAGAAAACTGTGCTCGTATATACTGGAAAAGGGTGTGTATGCCTGAGAACTGCTTGTGCTGCTGTAAAAATTGATAGCAATGATGTTATTCTGTGTAGTGGATATCATTCCTATTTCTGTATTTGTAATTTTTTTAAGTCTGTCGGGTGTGATTTTTCGTACTTGGCCCCAGTGACATCCACCAGCTGGTTAAAACCAATTATACAATGTATCACGGACTATCACCTACCCCTATTGGGATGGACCTTACATTCGTAAACCAATTAATTAAGCACCAAGACCTACTGGAGATCTTGAAGGAAATCCAAGAAAGTGGAAAGAAAACCTTAATTACTGTCCAACATGATACAAAAGAAATAACCAGAGTTCTACAAAGAATAAAGGAAAATGTGGATCATCACTGGTGGGATGTGATCTTTGGGTGGTCACCGACTGCAAATGGAATCTTTAACAAGTTGTGTCATCCCATTGTAGTTTTGTTACTATTAGTTGGGATAAGCTTAGGATCATCTATTATATTGCTAATTTGGAATTGGAGAATACTACAACGAATAGCTGTATTAACCTCTTTATCAAACGTACATGGTAAAGCATTAAGAGACACTTATTGTCATAAGGGTTTGCATTAAGTAAAAGAATTTACTTATTTCCTAGGAAAGGGGGGAATGAGAAAGAGTGAAAAATCCCCCAGAGTAAAAACCCATTTTGAATTAGATGAAATGTCTAGGAAGGGTGAAAAGTCTGTAAGGCCAAAGCTGAAGGGAAAACTGCAAGACAGAGATAATCCGGGAAACAAAACAGAATTCTTTTTGATGAACAGGAACTGGCGATAAATGTCAGGTGGAGTCCAAAAGAATGAATATGTATGAACCTATTGTGAAACTCTATGCATATGTATTTAGGAGCGGAGATAAAAGGAGATCTGAGGTTCTCAGATGCACGCATGCCCTTTTAGGGAGAGAAATCTCCACATGCGCTGCAATAAACAAACATACTGGCTTTACAACTTTTACAAAATTGTGAAGTTCTCTTCTTTTCTCCGCAAAACACGGGTACCTCTTTCTGGGCAAAACAAGCCCAAAAAAGGACACACCTGTACAGTGGATTAAGCCTTAAAAGCAGTAGCCTGTCGCAAATTCATACACCTCATACATGATGCATAAATTCCATTCACACTAAGGATTCAGTCTGGTCAGTGTCAGCTTCTTCCTCTTAATCCTAATGGCATCTTCCGACCTGAGCGAGGCAGGAAGAACTTAGTTTCTTCTGATAAGAGAGCAGTAAATTCTTCTTCTCTGAAAGATTTAGGTGTCCTGTAGCTGCTATCTCAGTACAAGTCCTTTGTTTAAAAAATGTATCTCACATACATAGTACCTATTTTAACATTATGTTATAACCTAAACTATATTTAACACACTACTTAAACGAAATTAATACAGCATACCTTTCTAATATAACACATATAATATTCATTTTAATATTTGAGAAAAGCCAATAATAAAATACGCATTTTTCACAATCCCTCCTCTTATTTTTTGTAAATCATTTGGCTTGAGCAATATTTCTTGTCTACTTGCATCTTCTGGACTATGCTGGCAACATAAAACAGGGGATTAGACAAGGAAGAAATATCAAAACAGTTGTAACACATAAAAGGAAAAATCTTAATTTCTTCTAATACATTACCCTACCAGGTAGGTTTTATTATTGTTTCCTTATTATTGGACTGGTACCTGGATTATTTTAAGTAATTTTTTTTCTTTGATTTCTTTTACTTTTTCTAGAATGACTTTTCTGTGGTCATCAATTTTCAACACTCTGATATATTAAACTTTCCACAAACACCCCCTTCGTTAGCCAATAAATAGTCCATAGCCAACCTATTCTGATACACTACAGCTTTTGTTTGGCTTTGCTGGTTCAATATTAATTCCAATGCCTGAGCAGCTTTATTTGTTATCATTTCTCTAACTGCTTGGAGTCTTGTAATACAATACAACATATTTGGGGTCAGTACAGAGTTAGATTGCTGAGTTGGTTTTACTTTTTTGTTTACTAGTTGTTTTTTTTACCAAACCCTGAACTGTATCTTTAAGATTAAATGTAAAACAAATCCATCTCTCTCCTTTTGGACATTCAATTCCCCGTCTATTACCACTTTTTCATAAGTTTCTTGCAATCCAATAATTTTCTCAGTTTTGCTTTCAGGTTCTTAATTTGGATGGGTTATAACAGTGGCTGTTGACATGGGTATGTGTAATAAAAGAGGAACTTTGGTTTCTTTCCATGTGATGCTTTCTGTAGCATTTGTGACATGATCTTGCTGGTATCCCAAAAGGGAAAAGACAACAAATGAGTGCCAGAAACAGGAATAACAGAGGTCCAGTATGGCTTATAGTCCCACCTCCCATGCCTGTGAGGTTGCAACCCACAGTAGGTGGATTTGATCTTCTTGGTGGTGAATATAGAGGCCAATCTGGTCTAGCCCTCTATTTCCTTGCCACTTTATCTTAGCTAATTTCCAGGCAAATAGTTTTTGACACCCCTTAACTGTAGTTTCCCACTGTTCCTCAGGTATCTCCCATTCAACAGGCACTAATAATTCCCATCCACAGAGAGCATAAATTTTGTGAACTACAATAGTAATTATTCCCACAATTCAAACCTTTACTTATAACCCAGCTGGCATGTCCAGTATTGGGATGAGTCATATAAAGTATACAGTATGGCACTGATGGAAATGGTAATTCCTCCTCTCCCCTGTACAATTCACACGCTAAGGTCAGAATATAAGAACTCTTTGACCAAAACAGTCCTGATCCTTCTAGAAGTCTGAAGTATTTCTCCCCAAGGAGATGTTTTATTCAGGCAGTGCTTGAAACCAGTGATGCAAGCTTTGTCTTATTTCTTAATTAGGTGTAATTCTTTGTACATTCCTTGGATCATTTCGGGTCTTCCCAAACCATTACCACCCAGTCCCCGTTTGAAAGTCAATTTGATCTTACCCGGTTTAGGTGTGATAGTCCATTCCTCAGGTTCCTTCACAAGTCCTTTGATTTTGCTGGCATGAATTCACCCTCTTTCCCTGGTTCGGATTGCTGTTTCAGTAGTACCTGGAAAGGACTTCTTAATAGCATAGTGATAAAGGAAAGACAATACTGCATTAACTTTTACCATTAGCTTTCTTCAAAACTTTCTGGGTTTAGCTAAAAGCTTTCTCCACAGCCGCCTCTTCTTCTTGTATCCAGCTGTGCTAATAGCTGCAGAGGTAAATTCTTCTTTCTGTCAGCTACAATTAATTAAACAAGAAAGGCCAGGCCAATTTTAACACAAGATGAATCACATCTACTGCTTCTTACTTTTGGGGCAACATTTAATTGTTTTAGCCTTACAGACCAATTTTTCAGAACAAAACCTTCTTCTTTTTAACAGCAAACAAAACCAAAAAACCCCTTACTTACAGCCATGGGCATGGGACTCTGGGGGAATGCCTTGGGTCCTTTTCACCCCCTCTGTCCCTCTTTGTCTCTTTCTCTCTCTCTCTCTCTCAACCCACTTGCCCGGGCTGACACTGCCATCCTGAACTCAGGATTGCTATGGCCTGGGAGCCACCCTGGCAGTTCCGCCACTGAGCCAGCCTGCTCCTGGCTAGCAAACCTATGTAGTCTGCTCCCAACACTGCCACCGGGTCACCTCCATGAATCAGTCCCTGCTGCAGCCCCTGAGACCCCACTGCTCGTACAGAGGGGTCAAACACCTCCCAACCTTGACAACCCCAAATTTGGTGTACCCAGGTGCTCCTGACATTCTTTTTTCCTTAGTCAACTTATCCTCTTTTCCCTTCAAGGAGGGCCTGTTCTGCTAAACCTTTTCCGGACCCTAGTTCGGCATCAAACAACCTCCTAAAACCTTTTATGAACAAAATTCGGGTAATATTTTTTTTGTGAGAAAAAGTTACAAAAAGGCAGCCAGAGCACGGTAGCTGCCCAAGTTCTTCATGTTTTGTTATTGTAATCACGAGTCGTTGTCGTTAATAGTTGTTTTTGTATTAGTAAAAACCCTGGCTGGGGCGAGTTAATGGCCCTTCTCCTGAGTGGGGACCTTCCCGAAGCTAAATTGTACCTTTTCCAGAATAGTGAAGACACCTGAGAGGGTGGGGAGGGGCTATGCAAAGTGACTCCAAGACCACAATGCAGCATGGGTCCCCCGCTGTACGGAGAAAACCCCAAAACCATGAGCCACCTAAGAATTGAGAGACTGGAGTGATGTCTGGACGTGAAGAGCCGAATGCTGAGCCTGCAGAGACGCGGAACACCTTCAGACCCTCTCGCCCTGACCATGAGAGACGACCCCGGCGGTGAGACCAGGCCGACTGAGCCGGCAAAAGTACCACCTGGCGGGGAATACCACGCCCAAAAGGCTCCCATGAGGACTGGATTCCCCCAGTTCTGCCCCTTGTAGACAGAACTGCACATATCCTCCTCCTCTGAGTCGCCCTGGGAAATGACGAGACCTGCAGACCCGCTGAGCCGCCCAATCCTGAGCTGATCACTTTTAATAAAGGCATTAAAAAGGAGAAGAAGTCTCCTGGCCCTTTGTTTATTTCAGCTGGGGGCGCTCGTCCGGAATAGCCACGCCGCAAGAGGACTCAGGACTGGCCATCTTGGATCTTCAGAGGACAGCTGGCTACCAGGACCAAGAGGGATCGGCTCAGGACAGTGACGCAGAGGAGCACCGGAGCACCGGACTGGTGAGAAACCCGGTGGCGGGAGTGGGAGACGTGCGCATGTGTGTGAGTGAGACGAGGGCCGGCAGCCGGACCTTCGAAGCGAGTGGGACCCCTCAGTACCGCGTTTCCTGACGCCTGCGAAGGGGCAGGCCGGAAACAGGGGAAAGCGAGTGGAATTAGCGTGAGTGAATTCGTCTCCCAAGGAAGAATAAAGGGCCCCCCCCACTCCGGGCATGCAGAGTGAATTACTGTGTATGAGTGGCACGCACCCCAAAGTCCTGACAAAGGGAGGTCAGGCACTTTTGTAAGTCTCGAGAAGGATTCGCGCAAGATTTGTCAGTCCCGAGAAGGATTCGAGTGTTTTCACAAGCCCTGCAGGCAAAGTAAGTCCTGACAAAGGGAGTCAGGCACAAACCCCAGCGAAAGAGGCTGTGGTTTGCTTTTAAGTCCTGATACGGTGAAGCCTAAAAATTGGCGAGTTAGGAAAACTAAAAAACAGGCAGTTGTTTTTCCTGACTGAGGGAGTCAGGCACGACCCGGATTCTTGGCCGAGGCTTCGTGTGTTCAAGTCCCGATAGATGTAAGACCTGACGCTGGGAAAGTTGGGCAATCAAGAGATTGGGCAGTTGTTTCAGTATAAAGTCCTGAGCATCAGGCAGAAATTTGAACTTCAGTGGAGGAGGCTGAAGCTCCTCAAACAAGGTTTTTTTGAAATTACCGGTCAGTTGAGGCACCTTTGAGTCTTTGTTATTGAGACCTGAAAAATGAGATGTTGTAATAGTAAAAAGACCGGCAAGAGACTGAGGTATGTACATCCCAATAGTCCCTTAGGAGAACTGTTAGAAAAATGGGATTCTATAGAGGCCACGGAGGGATTAGATAAAGTGAAAATGATCCATTATTGTATGGAAGTCTGGCCAGAATTAGAAGTGCAAGGAAGATAGCCTTGGTGTGGGACAAAGGATAAGTAGATGTGCCAACAATTAAATAATTATCTGACAGCTCGAGGAGATACTGATCCTGAGCAATTACTGTATATATCTTGCTGGGTAAAGAGCGCTATTGGGGATGAAGGGGTGCGAATTTGTAAGGTACAGAGGAAGAAAGAAGAGAATGAAGGAGGGGATGATAGAACTAGTAAAAGATGGGACCCCCTGGATTATTTGCCTCCTTCTGCCCCTCCACTTTATAATCCTCTTCTTCAAGCATCTCAAATGGCAGGTCCAGTTCCTCCCCCGGCTGCCATCTCACTACCACCTGCTCAAATTCCTCCTTCTACCTCTTCAGCTTCTGCTATGATAAACCCAGTATCTCCTCCAGTTCCTTCTGCATCACCACAAGCGCCTATTCCACCTGGTGCATTCTCCACCCCTTCTCCAGCTCCACTTAATATCCACTCAGGCTCTTCTCCCCCTCCTATTGCTGTCCCTTTAACTCCTCCTAGTTGGGACACAAATGCCTCCTCGCCTGATAAACAGCTATCAGCAAATACACCTGCTGATGGTCAGGAAGTTCAGGGTAACCCAGATATCCCGCAAAGTAGTTTGGCATCTGAAGATGGGCCATACTGTAGCACCAGATCCAAGATCTCCAAGGCGGAGAGACTCTTTCCCCTCAAAGAGGTTCCTATGGGAGGAGTAGCGGGAGGTGTTGGCTTTGTGAATGCTCCCCTAACTGCTTCTGAAGTGAGAAGATTCAAGAAAGAGTTGGGGCATTTAGTGGAGGACCCAGTGGGCATAGCCAACCAAGTAGAACAATTTCTAGGTCCAAATATCTACACTTGGGGGGAGATGAATTCCATCCTGAGTATATTATTTTCCCCAGAAGAGGTCCGGATGATAAGGGCAGCTGGCATAAGAATATAGGAGAAAGATAACAGTCCAGGACCCCAGGTGCCATCAGGTGAACAGAAATTGCCACTAACGGAGCCCAGCTGCAACCCTAACCAGGAGGAGGGGAGGAAGGCCATGAGGGAATATAGGTCTTTGATAATTCAGGGGATCAAAGAGTCAGTTCCCAAAGGAACTAACACCCAATTGGCATTTGAGGGTGCACAAGAGAAGGATGAAGCTCCTGCTGCCTGGCTTAATCGCCTAAGGCGGAACTTCCAGTTGTACTCTAGAATAGACTCAGACACCCCAGAAGGTCAAATGCTACTAAAAGTCCAATTTGTTACCAAATCTTGGCCTGATATAAGGAGAAAACTGGAAAAGATAGAGGATTTGCAAGAGAAGGACATAAATGAATTATTAAAAGAGGCATTGAAGGTGTATTTAAGGAGGGAGGAAGAAAAAGCAAAGGCCAAGGCTAAGATCATGGTTGCTGTAGCTAGAGAAAGTGCAGGGTGGGCGGGTCCACCACCAGGAGGAGGCAAGGATAGGTCAGTACTGTCAGGTGCAAGAGAGATAGAGACACCTCAAGGCCCTTTGAGAGAGCGACATTGCTATTACTGTGGAGAGCCAGGACACGTCAGGAGAGTTTGTAGAAAGCTTAGTCTCCATGCGGCAGTAGCCAGGGAACAAGATACTTTAGGGAAGATCCTTAAAGGTGACAATTAGAGGGTCAGGGGCTTTACACTATAGAGGACCCGATGCAACATCTAGAAGAGCCCCTTGGTAAACTTTGAGGTGGGACCCCTAAATGAAGAATTTGAATTTTTGAGTAGATACAGGAGCAGATAAGTCCTGTCTCAACAAAGTACTAAGAAATTCTGGTTAAAAACAGCTAGGTAGAAAAGATATCCAGTAGCACCAAAACTGGCCAGTAATACTTAACTTGTAATAACTAATGTGAAAGTAAAAAGTACCTTTTTGTTGTCTTGTTGTGTGTGTGAGAGTGAGTCACGAAGTCAGCCTCAACTTCCCGGGCAGGTGGGAAGTGGGCAGTGGAAGTGTGTGTGTGTGTGACCTGCAAACCAAGATACTGTTCCCCAGGCAGGTGGGGGCTGTGACTGAAGTGTGTGTGTGTGACCTGCAATACGAGGCCTGTGTCCCCCGGGAGGGTGGGGGCTGTGGCTGAAATGTGTATGTGTGACCTGCAAACCAGACTAGTGCTCCCCAGGTGTGTGAGGGAGCCATAGCTGTAAAAGCGTGAGTGACACGCAGACAGCCTCACAGGTGAATGTGCACCAGAGGCAACCAGAGTCAGGGCCCTTCCAAGAGGCCCAGAGATACTGAGACCTGTGGGCCAACCCCAGAGTGAGGGGGGGCTACAGGGACCCGTGATTTTCTAGCAATAATGATCCAGTTTGTGTCTTGAAGGTGTGAAAGAATGTGTGAGAGTGAATATAGACAAATTAGAATAGAGGTAATGTAGATTGTGCATTATAAGTTTTACCACATTTCCTTAGAGAGAAGTGTATTGTGTAGAAGAATAGTGTAAGAAAAAAACCCCAAAAATTTAAGTGTAAGGGGTTGAAAGAAATATTTAAGCTCTAAGTGAAAGTAAGAAACAGAAGCAAGAGATAAATAAGATCTTGAAAATAGAACAGAAAACCAGTGAATTAAATACACAGAGACATAAGAGAATAAAAATACTTTAAGAGTTAAGTTAGCTGAGAAATACAACTCCTTGCAAAATACAGAGTATGCAGAAGTTGATGAGAGAAACATGCAAGCTATAGAAAAAGAAATTAACCAATAACATTAAACAGAGAAACTGAGTTTTGATAAATCATTAAATAGCAGACCATTAATACCTGTGTTTGAAAGCCCGTTTCAGGTACTCTTCAGTACTAATTCGACTGTGCAGATCAAAAGAAAAAAGTTGGACTCACATCACTCTCACCCCCTGGCATTGGACCAAGATTCAACATCAAGTTTTTTTCCCTCTGGCATTCTGGCATTGGACTGGACTGCACCCCATTCTCCTCCTGGCATTGGACCAGGATTCAACATCAGGGTTTTTTTTCCTCTGGCATTGGACCGGACTCCACCCCTTTCTCCTTCTAGCATTGGGCCAGACTCCCATTTTTTCCCTCTGGCATTGGGCCAGAGTCCACACCACTCTCACCTCCGGGCACTGGATAAAGATTCATCTGCTTCACAAGCTAAATCACCTGAGTATACTGTGGTAAAAAGACCAAAAGATTTAAAGTTGACTCTCAGAAGGAAGAGTCAAATAGACTGAACTGTGTGAGAAAAAATTGGTATCAGGAGTTCTAATATTGCTTAAAATGTTTCAAAACTGTTCTGTGTAAACTATGTTAGTAAAAAGTTTAAGACTGTAAATAAGTAATTCTGGTTAAGTTCCCCAATTTATTTCTAAAGACTCCAGGTTAATCCCCTACAGAACACTCCCCTGGGAGGGGAAACCAAAATTAGTAAGGAACAGACCAAGAGAAGTTTAACCAGAGAAGCGGGTAGAAGGGACTCTAAAGAGCTTAGAAGCTTTTCCTCAGTAAAATTCCCCAAGAGGCAAGGCCGGGTGGGCAGACTGTGCAAGATGACCCATACCGGACTCTTAGGAAGAGTAGTACTGATAGCTCTGATTGCTAGTGGTGCTCTGGGGAGCCCAGCTGAGCGGTGCAGTGAATGCTACCAACCTCTCTGTGAAGAAGAAGTGAGCTCCTTGTCGAGAGTCCACATCAGTTCTGACCCTGATCATGTTAACCCCTCCCAATTAGTCCTTTATCAGAAAAATAAGAGAGTGTATTGGAGAGCATACAATACTGCCACTTTTAGGCAGCCACTCCTAAGAGAGTGTACTATAGGGGAAGCCTAGTTGTGCTTTGAATGTGATGCTGCTGAAACAAGCTCAGCCGATCTAGTAAAAAGCAAAGAAATGGTGAAAATAGTAAAAAAAATTGTATGTTACAAGTATTTATATGAGTGTACTGGAAAGGAGATAAACCCCTTTTAGAACCCATTTCAGGTGAGCCCAAAACCCCTAAGTTTGATCTCGTCTGGCAACTGCATTGCTAGAGTGATAAAACCAATTTTCTTATTACCCAAAGAAACTGGATCAAGTTTGGGAGTTCCTATATATAATGATTTGGGAGAAAATAAACAGAACCGGGAAAGTGAAATAGAAATTGAGAAAATCCAAAATTGTAAAAGCCAAATTTGAATCCCAATTTCTATGTTAAATAAAGTAATCCGCCTCCAGGCAGTATTAAGAATAAAGAATTCAATTATTAAGAACATTTCAAACGAAATAAAAAGATTAGCATGTGTAAATAATGAAGAACAAACTCCTACACTTGATTCAAGTGAGTAGGAGAACCAAGAGATTTTCAAAAAGGATGTATGGGAAAAGGTAGTTTTTCTCACTGTGTGTGTACTTAGAAGATTAGTTTTTTTACTATGCTTATTTATCTGTCTTAGTAGAATAGTACTTGCCGTGCAGACCAACCTGAAGAAACCAAGAAAAGTAACAAGGTTAAGTAACCAAGATTACCAAAGTGCACAAGAGATTTATAGTAGATTCAAAACAAAAAATTTGAGTTGATGGGAGCTCAGAATTTAAGCTCGATCAAAGAAAAAGAGGGGGGACTGTTATGAACAAAATTCAGTTAATATTTTTTTTGTGAGAAAAAGTTACAAAAAGGCAGCCAGAGCACTGTAGCTGCCCAAGTTCTTCGTGTTTTGTTATTGTAATCACGAGTCGTTGTCGTTAATAGGTTTTTTTGTATTAGTAAAAACCCTGGCTGGGGCGAGTTAATGGCCCTTCTCCTGAGTGGGGACCTTCCCGAAGCTAAATTGTACCTTTTCCAGAATAGTGAAGACACCTGAGAGGGTGGGGAGGGGCTATGCAAAGTGACTCCAAGACCACAATGCAGCATGGGTCCCCCGCTGTACGGAGAAAACCCCAAAACCACGAGCCACCTAAGAATTGAGAAACTAGAGTGATGTCTAGACGTGAAGAGCCGAATGCTGAGCCTGCAGAGACGCGGAACACCTTCAGACCCTCTCGCCCTGACCATGAGAGACGACCCCGGCGGTGAGACCAGGCCGACTGAGCCGGCAAAAGTACCACCTGGCGGGGAATACCACGCCCAAAAGGCTCCCACGAAGACTGGATTCCCCCAGTTCTGCCCCTTGTAGACAGAACTGCACATATCCTCCTCCTCTGAGTCGCCCTGGGAAACGACGAGACCTGCAGACCCGCCGAGCCACCCAATCCTGAGCTGATGACTTTCAATAAAGGCATTAAAAAGGAGAAGAAGTCTCCTGGCCCTTTTTTTTATTTCAAAACCCATGTCTTAAGACACTTCCCTGCCCTTCATGGAGAAACTGCATTCACCACTCTTGTTTTCCTCCTGCACCAAGACATCATCACTCCACATTCCAACATCCCAGAGTCTGCTAACCACCCCCCTTTTTCAACTTCTCTCTTTCTTGTCTTCTTACTTTCTTTTTCTTTTCCTTTTCCTTATCTTTTTCTCTTTTCTTTTATTCAACACACCTCAGACTGTATGAAGTGTACACACAACTAGTTTACATCCAAAAGTAAGCTTACAACTTTCTTTTACTACGATTGCAGTAGCTGATATAGATACTGGCCAGCTGTGGCTTACTGGGTCTAACATCTTTGATAAATAAGCTACTAGTCTCTTTACTCCTCCCCACTCCTGAATTAAAATTCTGTGAGCTACTCCATTTTCTACATTTAAGTACAAATGAAAAGGATTTTTCTAACAAGGGTAAGCTTAAAGCTGGTACTTAGACTAGTTTTAACTTCAACTCTTCTAATTTAACATCATTTTCCTTAGTTAATTTTCTATATAAAAATTTTATTACTCATGTGTACCCATCAATCCATAGTCTGCAATATTCTAATAATCTGAGTAGTTTTCTGATTTCTCTCTTTGAAGAGGGAGGGGGAAGAGATAAAATTCCTTCGTGGTTTAGTTTCCAGCTACTCTTTTATTAAATGTCTAAAATATTTTACCTCTGGTTCTACAAATTACAGTTTCCCTCTTGATACCCTTAATCCTTTTTCCCCCAGAAAATTCAAAAGTTATATAATAGCTTTTCTAACTTTAACATGGGTTTCTCAAAAAAAAAAAAAAAGTTTCTATTGGCCTTTTTTACTGGGAGAATAGGGGTATTATGAGGAGACATACAAAGTTCTAATGTCTCATGTTTTATAAGTTCTTTTATTACTGGCTTCAAACCTCCACGTCCTTCTAAAGATATGGGATACTGACGTAAACGTATGGGACAATCTTCTCTCTCAGTTGTAACCCTTATGGGGTCAATATTTAATCCTCCCCTATTTCTTTCCCCAGCCCAAACTTTCTTGTTGATTTTTTTTTCCCTCTTGGCCTAATTTCAAAACTCTAGCTGTCATTTTCCCATCTTCTAGTATAATCCCTCTTTCTAATTTCACTTGTAAGTCTCTTCCCAATAAGTTGCTACCTGCCCCTGGGACCAATACGACATTCCTCATCCAAATTTTAGTTTCCCCCTCAATTACTACATCTTTAATAACTGGAACTGTAAAACTTTTTCCTTTTGCCCCTATTACTTTTACAGTATCTTTGCTCACACTATAACCTTTTGGAATATTTAACAGGCAGATTCTTTCTGCCCGTGTCCACCACAAGTTCCAATTCTTCTTCTTGGGGACCCACTTTTAAGGTTATCACAGGCTCCAGATGGTATTGCTTCCCTAAAAAATAAAGGCTATGACCTCCCTATTCCTCCTCTGTGCCCATCTCTTTAAAGATTTTCAGATCTTTTGCCTGCTTAGGACAATTTTTTCTATAATGCCCTTTGCCCCTACAGTAAAAACAGACATTTCTGAAATGCTCCTGAGACTTGGTTTGTATTGGGTTGCTATTCTTCTCCTGTCTCTACCACCTTCATATTTTGGAGTAGTGCCTGTGTGGTTTTGATTTTTCTGGAAATTGTTTTCTCTCATGGTGGCTACCATAAGTTGTGCTTTAAGTTTAGCCTTTTCTTCATCTCTCTCTGGACATAAACGTTCTGAGCTTCCGTTAATAAATCATCTAATGATCTATTATGCCAATCCTCAATTTTTTCTATTTTTTTTTTTTGTAATATCTGGCCAAGCATTAGTAACAAAGTTAACCCTTAACAAAGCTTTCCTCACATCAGTTTCAGAGTCTATCCCGGAATATTGTTTCATATTTCTCCTAAGTCTGTCTAACCATTCTGTTGGACTCTCTTCTTTCCCCTTCTGTGCCTCAAAAACTTTTTTAGCATTGTGCCCTCTGAGTGCTACCTCTCTTATTCCCTTGATTATTAAATGATGATAGTCATTCATTTGTTTCCTCCCCTCCTCATTATTTTGACCCCACTCAGGAGGTGCAGTTGGCATTTTGTCTTCTCCGGGGGGCTCCTGCGGATTATCTTTTTCCCAAGCCTTTATTCCAGCGGCTTTGATTAATTGCCTTTCGTACTGAGAAAATATTATTTTCAGTATGGACTGCATCTTTTCCCAAGTATAAATGTTTGGACCTAAAAATTGGTCTAATTGTTCAGCTGTGCCCATGGGATCTTCCAAAATCCCTTTGATTTATTTCTTAAAATTTCTGACCTCAGAAGAAGTCAAAGGGGCATTTACAAACCCCGTTCCACCCCCTACCATGGGAACCTCTCTTAATGGAAATAGACCAATCCCTTCATCTAACTCTTTTCCTTTTTTATCTTCTATAGCCTTTCTCCCGTGTTTTGAGAAAGAAATTGGAGAGGGCTGTCGTTTAACTGAGCTCCTAGTATTTCGATAAGGTGATTCCTCTGGAGAGAGAGAGTTTCCCTGAACAATCGGAGCTGTGGTTACCAAGGGAACAGAGCTCAGGGCAGGATGGGAGGTAAGGGGAGGATATCCTGCCAAGGCTTGGTCTTCCAAGGATGGGAGGTAGGCGTGGTCTGCTGCCAGAACCACCAGAGGAAGGAGTATTTCTGGGGGATAACAGACGGGACCATTGATAGCCTGCACGTAGTTAAATGGCGGCTGAGTCAGCGGTTCCCGGCAGAGGCAAAGCAACAGCGACAGTGCCCAACGCAGCTGGCACAGGCAGGGCAGCCGGGGATTGGGCAGTGGGGGAAGTGGTTGGGGATGGGACTGCTGCGACCGATGGGACCTCGGCGCGGTCGTGGCAGTGGTCATAGACCATGTAGCAGGAGGGACCCCAGCCATGGCTGTTAGGGTGGCCGCAGACCAGGTGGCTGGGACGGGGGCAGACAAATTCACCGGCGGGGCGGTGTCTGGGGTGTGGGCAGGGGCAGGCGGAGCTGAAGCGGGCAGTGAGTCGGGACCCCAGACAGGTGCCTTGGCTGCGAACGGACGGGACAAGACCTGCAAAGGATCCCACTCTTTTTCTGTTTTTTTTCTCTTGTTCCCCTCCCTTTCCTTTTCCCTTTTTCTTTTCTTGTTTTGTCTCTGGGGTTTCTGACACTTTAAAGATTTTTATTCTCCTAAAATCTCCTGTCCAACATATGGCATATTCTCTTTCTTCTGGATTAAACGGGTTTTTTTACAAATAAATCCAGAACCTAACAAATCTAAACTTCTGCTTGAATACGTTGAAATGGTCAACGAGCTAACTCATGACCTCCTAATGTTGTTTTTCTCATCACCTTTTTATTTTTTCTTTTGGCAAATTATACATCTTTCAGTTACTTGCTTTGCTACTCCCAAAATCCCAATGCACCCATAGTTCCTTAAAAAATGATCACACAAAGCCTGAGTACCCCAGTGGGTTTTCTGATGCATGTCTTCTAATATTTCCCTAGTGTTATAAATGATCAATCAAAAAGCCAAATTATCAAAAATGTGAAAAGATTTTATCTTTTTCCATGACCAAAATATGGTCCTCAAAACCACCACAGCCAAAGACACAGCGTCAAGCCCGGGTTCGGCGCTGGGTGAACCTGGATCCGATCTCTATCACATCGAATCCCCCCCCCCCCCACCCCGTTCACGGAGAGTCGCTTCTAGCGACGAGCTTTTATACAGTTTATTGTGCCCAAGGCGAAGGAGTCCAAATTTTTTTTGTAACTCTTCACATTCATAGTTGGTTCTTTCACTGTGCAGAGCTGGACAAAGGCCGTCTCCTGGCTGTCTCCTGGTTGATAGCCAGCGTTGATTGAGTTCGGGGAAGTCATGTATTCACATGTATGTTCCTGGCGAATCTGGCTATCTTGATTGATGTTATCTGCAGGACGATGATTGCTCTTAGGCAGTTTCCGATGACTTGAGATACCAGTGATCATCGTGTTGGGTGTGTCTATTCTTAGGCTAAGGTGCCGATAGTTATCTAGCCATCTCCAGGAATTTTGGAGTTTGAATAGACATCCCCCTCTCAGGCTGCTTGTGGTCAGAGACTCGTTTGGATTTCACAATCCTTATAAAATACATTCTTTGACAGCAAGAATTATTTCTAACAAATATTACACTAGTAAGCATTTTATTAAGTAATTGTCTTCCATGAGGAAGTTTTCATTTCCCTGATTTATCTTCTTCACCTCCTATCTTGTTTAATTGATTTTTCTTTGCTTCACTAAACTTTGGAATTTCCAATTTCTCCTCATTTAGAGTTAATATTAACATAACCCTTTCAGCTCCATTTTCTGCTGCATCCTTAGCTTCCTGATCTGCCAAATTATTTCCTCTTATTTCTGGGGTCTTTACCTTTTGGTGTCCCTTAATATGTACTATAGCTATCTCTTTTAGGTAATCATAATGCCTCTAAAACCTTTAAAATAAGTTTCTCATGTACTAATCGTTTTCCTCTTTAATTAAATAATCTTCTCCCTCTTAAATTTTTTTAGAGGTATGTACTACTCCAAAGGCATACCTTGAATCAGTATACATATTTCCTTTATTTTATGTTTAATATTCTAGTGCTCTTTTTAAAGTATATATAATTCACAAGTTTGAGCTTACTAGTTTAAGGTTAATTTCCCTTTTTCCATAGTTTGCATGTTTTTTCCATCAACTACTGCATACCCTGTATTTTTTTTTCTTCTGCAAGGAGTTGTATTTTTGTTAGCTAACATAGCTCCCAAAGGGCTATCTCTGCTAGTATGCTTTTATTCCCCCCCTTTTTCCTGTATCCAACTTACTGGTTTTCTGTTCCATTTTCAAGATCTTATCTATTCATCCCCTGCCTCTGTTTCTCACTTTCTCTAACAACCGAAACAACACTTTTCTTTCAACTACACACACAAAAAAAAAAAAAACCTTTTTTTTTTCCACACTACTTTTCAATACATACACCTCCCTCCAAGGAGATACAGTGAAGCTTAAAATACACAATCTACATTACATACACTTTCATTCATCTACATTCACTCACTTTTATTTCTCATTCACTTTCACACATTTTTTCACACTCGCAGGACACAAAGTGGATCCCTGTCACCAGAGAATCGCCGGTCCCTGTGGCCCCCCCATCGCCTTGGGGTTGGCCTCCGGGTTTCAGTATCCCCGGGCCTTCTGGAAGGGCCCTGGCTCTGGTTGCCTCCGGTGCCAGTTCACCTGTGAGGTTGTCTGCGTGTCACTCACAGTCTTTAGCCACAGCACTCTCCACACACCCAGGAGAACAATGGCCTGTTTGCGGGTCACATACACCTTTTTCCACAGCCCCCCCTTCCCATCCCCCTGGGAAGTTGAGGCTGATTTTGTGTTTGACTCACTCTCACACACACAACAAGACAACAATAAGGTACCTTTTACTTTCAAATCACCTATTAAAATTTTAGGTGTTACTGGCCAGTCCCGGTGCTCTTGGATATCCCTCAACCCAGCTGTGTTGTCCAACCCCAGATGCTCTTGGGTATTTGTTTTATATCCCTCAATTCAGCTGTATTGTCCAACCCAAGATGCTCTTGGGCATTTTTTTATCCCTCAATCCAGGTGTGTGGTACAACTGCAGATGCTCTTGGGCATTTTATATTTTTTGGCTGTGTTGTCCAACCCTGGACGCTCTTGGGAAAATTTCTATCTCTCAATCTAGTTGTGTTGTCCAACCCTGGATGCTCTTGGGTATATCCTCAACCAGGCAGAATTTTGCTCAACCCTGGATCCTCTTGGACATATCCTCAATCCAGCAGAATTTTGCTCAACCCTGGATCCTCTTGGAATGTTAATCCCTCAACCCAGCAGGTTTTAATTTTGGATGTTCTTGGGCACTCATCCCTCAATCCAGCAGAATTTTTAGGGGCCCCTTTTTCCCATTTCCTAGTGGTTTGGGCTAGGAAACTCTGCTCCCTTCCTCCAAGGAGTCCAACCCCTCCCTGAGACCCAGTCCCAGTTACCCCCGGAGATTCTCTCACTCCTTTTATCTCTCGCTTCATCTCTTTACTGGCCACTTTTCCTGGGAAAAGATGAAAACGCAGCATGGGAAACTCCTCACTCACATAGCAGGTCTGGGATAACCAGCCCACCTCTCATTCACACACACATTCATCCCCCTGTACCTGTCCCCCCGAAAAGTACTTGCCAATCCTTTTTCCTTTCAGGGTTCTTCGTGCGCACTACTAGTCTTAGGGGGCCAATTACCACTGTTGTAGGGAGCATTTTTCATTTTTCGTTGTTTTATTGCCTCCTTTTGTCCACCGATCATAACCTGTGTCTGTCAGTCACACTAGGGGAAACAGAGCGAGGCTGCCAAATTGGGCAGGGCATGCCTTCCCCACTCTGACTCTCCTAAAGCACCAGCAGTGAGGTGTTAACCATCCTCTGCTACCATAATTGTGAAAAACGCCAATCACTTGTTTTAAAATTCTAAAAGTTTAATAGTAATAAAATGGTTATAAAAATAGTAATATAATTAGAGTAATAACAATTTGAACAAATGTGATTAGGACAATACAAGACAATAAAAAACAAAGAGTTACGGACAGTCCGAGTACCTTTTTCTGGGCAAAATAAGCCTGAAAAAGGACACACGTTAACAGAGGATTAACCCTTAAAAGCAATAGCCTGTTGCATATTCATACATCACATACATGATGCATAACTCCCATTCAAACAAAGGATTCTGTTTGGTCAGTGTCAACTTCTTCCTCTTAATCCTGACAGCGTCTTCATAGCTGAGCAAGGCGGGAAGAAGTTAATTTCTTCTGATAAGAGAGCAATAAATTCTTCTTCTCTGAAAGATTTAGGTTTCTTGTGGCTGCTATCTTGGTGCGAGCCCTCTCTTTAAAAAAAAGTATCTTACATAGCATAGTTTCTATTTTAACATTATGTTATAACCCACAACTATATTTACCACACTACTTAAGAAAATTAATATAGCATAACTTTCTAACATAACACATATAATATTAATTTTAATATTTTCAAAAAGCCAACTATAAAATACTCATTTTTCACATCTTTCCTTATCTATAAACAGTTCTCAGATATAATATTTGCTACTTTGGTGCTTTATTTTCATCCGAGAAATCTATCAAAAAGAATTCTCTCCAACTCCCCCTTTTACAGTGGAGCAGGACATGTGCTCTCCAGGAAGGTGTCTAACTTCTCCCTTTTTTTAGGAATGCTAGCTTGGTGGCATGGCTCATGTGGAGAACATGGGGAAAAGGTGCTGGACCACATAGTGGGTTTGAGGATGCTACAGTCTATCTGACTCTTCTATTATCCAGTTCTGGGCTAAAGCAGAGTTGTTCAATGTATTTTTTCCTTGCTTGGTGTAGCAGTTTCAGTTCAATCAGGTGGAAACATCAATGAAGTGTAGCAGTTTTGGTTTGCTATTCCAAGTCACGGCACCAATTCAATATGGTGGTTTGAGTGCTGGCCCAAGGCCAGTGCACTCACTAGAATTATTTACTCATTTTCTGCTGTGAGATAACAATTAGAAGGGCAAAAGCAGGCTCAAAACTTTAAAGACTATAAAGAAAGCTTTATTAACAGAACTAAAAGAAGAATAATAAGAATCAGAATAAACTTTCAGAACACTTCTCCTCCCCTCAACTCTTCTTTCCCACTGACAACATAAAGAGACAAAACCTGGAACTTTCAGTCAATTTACCACCTCTAAAATAGTCTTCAGTTTACTTTGGGAGAGGAGTCTCTCCTGCCATGCCATGGAGACTTCTTCACAAGAAACAGTTCTCTCTTGGCTTTGATGTCACAGTGAAGCAGTCGCCCAGGAGATGGAAATTTGTTGCTATGTGAAAGTCCTTACCCCCAACTTAGAGCTTCCCCCATAACTGTTTTTGAGGGCTCAATCTTTAGCTAATGGGGTACAAGTTTAAGGATGAGCTGATCAGAAGCAAAGGTTCTCTTCGTCTGTCTCTGAGATTATCTTCATCTCTGGGAACAGAGGTCTTTCTCTTTTCCTCTGTGGGCAAAGGGTCTTCATTACTCTCATCTATGTTCAAGGTTCTCACTGGATCACAGCTACGTCAACATTTGCTTGCTTTAGCAGGGGTGCTTTTGCTCATGTCTATGGTTTGAACGCTCCATCCTGAAAGGAATGAGAAGGAGGTGTCTTTACAAGCAAACTGTGGGCTTGATAGTAGATAAGGCAAGATACAGAGAGGTGAAAGAAGCAATTGGGCAAACCATAAATTCCATAGGAATTCCACTTATTGACAAAGACTGTTGCTCACTCAAGACTGTGCTGCATCTCTGGATTTAGAGAAAAATAACAGAGACACAAGGAAAAAGAAAAAGGGGCAGGCACATATTAGAAGGGAATCTGTATTAGGCGTTTCAGGAAGTCTGTACCTCTCAAGTGTCTCAGCCAATGGGGAAAGAGAGAGGGAAATGTGGACCGTAAATTAGGATAAAAAGAAGGTTGCATCCTCTAAAAATTTTGAGAGACCCCATGGTCTCTCTCTTTATTCAAATAAAGTTACAGGACTCCTCTGTCTCCTTTTTGGACATAAATCTCTGGTGTTTGTGGATTAATTTTTCTGACAGTTCCCTCATGCTTTTCATGAATTACAGGGATATTTTAGTGTATCATAGTCCATCATCATGGCTTTACAAAAGAATTTCAGCCTAAGACTAAGGCATCCTTTCATTCTCCTCCTATCTGTGATTTGGCTCTTCTTTCTTTACTGATGTTGGTGTGTCTATGCTGTTTTCTTCACATACCTTCACCTTTCCTTTTCTCTGATTTGGGAGAAGTGATGCCTGGAGGTTTATCTGTTTTTAAATGGAATTCTACAGCACTGAAAGAGTTAATCTAACTTGGGCCTTGTTTTAGGTAATGGTCTTTTGCTGTTGGTCACATGATCTGTGCCCGACAGTGGCTGTGGAGGCTTGCGGCATTGATTTCGGCTGCATAATTTCCTGCGCCACCCAGACGGTTTTTTTAGCAGCGCGATTCCAGTGGAATCTCAGCAGCCTGTGCAGTGGCCCAGCCCAGCCTGGCCCAGAGCTGCTCTCAGGGCCCAGCAGACTCCTTCTCGGTCCAGGCCGGCAGCAAGGCAGGGCTTAGTGGTGACCAGATGTTGGCAGCCGTGGCCTGGTCCAGTCTCAGCCAGGACCCTGCGGCCTCCAGTCCCCCGCCTGGCCACCAAGACAGAAACAAGAGACAGCTTTTCTCACTCCTCTTTTCTTAAATATATGGATTTATAGGGCGATTTTAGCTAAATATTAGTTCTGTAAGCCACGGAGGAAGCTGTAATATTTCCACAGGGAAGGTCACTTAATTTTCCTTATCAAAAAGACTCAGTTGAGGAAGACCCAGGACACCTGGTAGAGTTCAGTCTTTAGACTGTGCTGGATCCAAGTTTTCTAGATGCAAGTCTCCTAGATTTAAATGTCTCAGAATACTGGAGTAAAGATCCTGTCTTACTGCTGATCCTGGTTACAGGTGGCTTGTCTTCTGCTGTTCTCCCAAGCAGCATTTCAGGCAAGGAGAGAGCATCAATGTGATAAATGTAGATGCAAGTGTTCATCCCCAGCGAGGTATAAAATTGTGAAAATATTAAATAGCCCCTTTTGGTGGTGACAGTGAGACAGAGTAAAAATCCATTTTGAATTAGGTGAAGGGTCTAGGAGAGGTGAAAAGTCTATAAGGCCAAAGCTGAGGGGAAAAACTGCAGGACAGAGATAGTGAGGAGACAGAGAAAAAAAACAAAACAGAACCGACCACAAGGTCGATCTGCCCTGACCTAGGAATTCTTTTGATAAAGAGGAACTGGCGATAAAGGTAATGCGGAATGAATATGTATGAACCTATTGTGAAACTGTATGCATATGTATTTGGAAGGGGAGATAAAAGGAGACCTGAAATCCTCAGAGATGCGCATGCCTGTTGAGGAGAGCAATCTCCGCATGCGTCCAGCCCTGTAATAAACATACCAAGCTTTACAACTTTTACAAAGTTGTGAAGTTTCTTCTTTTCTCTGCAAAACAACAGTCTCCAGGGGCTTTTATGGTATTGCTGGATTTCTCTTTGATTGTTGGTTCGTTAAGACAAATAAATGCATACTGGCACCTAGAGGATCACCAATATGGCTTAGATGACCACCACTGTTTCTCTGCAGATTCTTTGGAGATTAGGAAACAAACACTACCTGAAAGGGGGACCTAGCGAGGTGAGGATCAGTCTCTTCTCCCAAGTAACAAGTGTTAGGACAAGAGGAAATGACCTCAGGTTGCCCCAAGGGACATTTAGATTCAATATTAGAGAAAATTTCTTCACGGAAAGGGTTGTCAAGCCCTGGAACAGGCTTGCCAGGGAAGTGGTAGAGTCACCATCTCGGGAGGGCTTTAAAAGACATGTAGATGTGGCACTCAGGGACGTGGTGTAGTGCTGTAATTAGCAGTGGTTGGTAAACAGTTGGACTTTGTAGCAGCCTGGTAATATGGATGGTTTTAGCTGCTACCTCCCAAAAGCATCTTCTGAGAAAGCTGCTCATGTAGGCAGAGGCAGTCACTCAATCCACACTCACACCACAGATAAGTCAGTGAAGAAAGATGGAAAGGGTCTCTATATCAAGTTCCAGTGAGGTTTATTGTAGAATCGCGCCAAAGGATTCCAGGGGCAAAAGACGAGCAAACAGGACAGGGTCATGGTTTAAGTATGGGGTCAGGGACCAATCACCTGCGGGCACAGGGCCAGTACAAGGGCAGGGCAACGGGCAGTGACCTATAGGGAAAGGGCAGATTAACATAATGCTGCAGGAGCATCATGGGAGAAGCCCCTTTTGATTCACCCTAAGGATGAGGCATTTGCGAAGCCAGTGGTAAATTCTTCCAGGGCAATATACTAGAAGTTTCCCTAATAGGCTCAAAGACCTCGACAGGACTTGATCTTAGAGATCTTTTCCAATCTAAATTATTCTATTCTATTCTATTGTTTGGGTTTTCCTCTCCTTATTGTTCAGGACATATGGGAAGGAAAAAAATCAGAATGGGTCTAAAAGATGGGGTTGAGAAAATTGCAGGTGATTTATCATTGCCATGTTGCATGTGGGGATAGAAATCCTCTCTCAGAGAAGTTTTTCTGTTGATATGTTGGTTTTGCCAGAGTACTGGCCAATACCATATATGCGGGCTACACATCTTGATTAGAAACACCAGGCCAGCAATCCCACCCCAGCCCAGGCTCAGCATCTGCAGAAGACTCCCATACCATATAGTGACAGGCAGATTCACACAACTAGATAAGTATTGTGCAACAGATAAGACTTTTTTTTCAGCACTGTAAATATTTATTGTAGGTATATAAGCAGAAATTTTCAGAATATTTGAAACAGTGTGACACAATTTTTAAGTTACTATCTGCCTTAGACATGTTTATGTAAGAAATCGTGCCTGGTGGGCAGTTCGGGTCAAATCTGGCTAGCTAAGGACCCTAGCCCACAGGATCTTACATAAGACAAAAGGCAAAAAACGAGAGGCGCTCGTCTTCATGTGGGGACAAAGTCCTATTTTATTTCCTAGATAGGAGAGCACCAGGTCATCCAGGTGACTCCCCAGGTGAAAAAGAGGAGGTGGCCTTCTCCCGGGGGGATTTTGAGCTGAGGGGAAAGGGGGCAGAGAAAGAGGGCAACAGCCAGTGGGATACAAGTGAGGAGGGGCAAGACGAGGGGCAAATCAGGAAGAGACCACCAACACTGACACTTAGGGGGGAAAGGGGATGACCATGTAATGATAGGATACAAGTCATGTGAACAGTGCAAATTACCAAACACCCAGTGCAAATAACTAAATAACTATTTAGTACAATACAACATGTTTACTCACATTTTTATGGATGGTTTTGACAAATAAGATGAAGTGCTCTCTGTAAAATAAGATATAATATGTTCCATGGTTGATGGTGATTTCCGGAAAGAAAAAAACTCTACAACTTTGTAAAAGTTTGCAGCTTCAGCTTTGGTTTTTGTCTGTTTTAAAGTTCAAGGGGTTCTTCTTATCTCTCCCACATTTTTCCTTTAGCTGAGGCAGTTTTTTAAAGAGCACTTTTCACCTAAATCTAAAATGGATTTCTACCCTGGTAAATTTCTACTCTGTTTCATTCCCCCCTTTCCTAAAAAAAAATAAGTAAATTCTTTTACTTAATGCAAATCTCTACAATAATAAATGTGTCTTAATGCTTTACCATGTACATTTGATAAGGAGGTTTCTCAAGCATACACAACTTTTACCAGTATATACAAGCACAGTTTTCTGATTAGTGCCTGGATGAATCTCGAAGTGGCAAATACTTTGTTTGGTGTCAAGACACACATCTTTGAGCATTAATCTTAGTTGTTCCTTAGTAACACAGGATTCTAAGTTCACTGTTTGCCACTTTTAATTCACCTTTTGTGCCCACACCCTATGTTCTGAGGGGTAGAGCACCGGTTTTTCCATGATTTAATCTTAGTGCGATGATGGGGTGGATAACATAAACAGTGGCATTACCTATAGTAAGCACAAAGGCAGTGGCTACATTAGTAGCAGGATCATAGGTAAAATTTACCATAGTCTACCAGGATTGAAACTTCCTTTCAAAATCAATCGCCTTATCTCAGACAACCTTCTGAATTTCAGCTGGAAAATTACTTTTACTCCCTTTACGTATGATCAAAGCTGCTGTTGCCTGCATCCATAACTGTGCTTGTATACAACTGAAAGCTAAAGACACATTATCTTGAACTGTACTAAGTGCTTCTACTATTAACTTGTGGTCTTGGTCTCTGGCCTCCTCTCACTTTCTCACTTTGGCAGTACTTTTGAAATTTGCCGCTGGTTAGTTCCTAATGCCAATAGAGATGACTGTAAGGGCTATTTCAATTTTGCTAGACTACCTGCTGCAGTGGCCAGCTTGTTCATCAGTATTTCTGAATCAATTCTATTTAAAGCTCCTAATCTTGTCTCTAATATCCCAGTTAGATATTCTTATGCTGCTCTTGAGGTGTACTTGTGTTTGTAACTACGTTGTCCAGCCTTTAAAGGATGTCCTTAGGAAAGAGGAGCAGGCTGGTTGGATTTCTGAGATGTTAATTTGCATTAGCAATTATAGCATCTATATTAAATTTAAATGAGAGACCAATAGCATCCTGAGCCCAAAGACAAGTCACTTCTACAGGCTGTATTAATGTGAAATTACACTAACAATCTGATTCACTTGGGCTATCACAAACTTTCTGGTGCTGGTATACAGGAGAGGCTGAGACACTAATTTGATTAGGTCTCTCATGAGTGGTCCTATTGACCACCCGGCATTCCACCCTGATTTCTTCTCTTCTGATCTCTTGAAGTGACTACAGTTCCTATTCTTGTCACTCTTGCTTCTCATATACTTGCTTCTTGTGGATTACTACAGTGGATAGGTTTAAATCTTTTGCATTAGAAGGTTCTCTTAGGGATCTAGTATACTGATTAAAAGCTTGGGACTAAGGCCATTCAGCATCAGTTTTGATAAAGGTACTGTCTAATTCTAAGACTCTAATTATAATTATACATAAAACAATTCTGTAAATGAAATTACAAACTACCTCTGGCTGTAATATACTCATTTCACCCGAGTAAATTTTAGTCTCAGTTCATTGCCTTCTGGTGTCACTTTCTAAGGGGCTTCTGGGGCCTTCTTCACTCGAGAGTGGTGGATCTAGGCATTCTGCTCCTTGATCTTGATCACGGTGAAGGTGTTGAGAAGCACCTGGAATGATCCTTCCTACTGTGGTTCTAAAGTCTTTTCTGTAAGAGATTAAACATATACCTAATCCTCAGGTTGTATGTTATGTACTGGTCCATCTAGCTCCTTGCTCTGAGTTCCATGTTTTCAGTTTGTCTGAGCTGTTTACTTAAATGAAATGTGATCCTCGATCTGAGGATATTGTAGCTGGAACTCTGAAATGTTGTATTATTTCTTGTAATAATACTCAGGTCACCTCTTGAGCCTTGACAGTTCTGGTGGGAAACGCTTCTGGCTACCCTGAAAATGTATCTGTCAATACTAATAAATACAGATACCCCTCTTTCCTTGGGAGTTTTGAAAAGTCAATTTGCTACTGCTGTTAAGGCTCATGGCCCCTCCCAATATGACTAAGTTTTTGGTCTGGGGGTATTCTTGGGGTTAGTCTGGAGGCAAAGATCACACTGTCAGGTTACTTGAGTAATAGTGACATATAAGTTCCTGGCAATGATTCTTTCAATCAAATAGGTGTTTAGGGCATCTATTCCCCAGTGTGTTTTCTGGTGTTCTTCCCTTAATAGTGACTACAGTAAATGGGAAGGGATTTTCAGCTTCCTTTCAATGGTAGCCCTCCCTTCTTGGTTGTATGTCCCTTTTTGATCTTTGATTAGTTTTTTATCTTTCTTATTATATTCTGGCTTACCTGGAATTAGAGCTCCTTTAATAGTTACTTCACTTTTCGCTGCTTCCTTTGCCTCTCTATCTGCCTGTCGTAGGAAGGAGACCAGGACACCAGATGGTTCATCACAAGTCCAGTTTATTAAAGAAAGCATCAAACACTTATACAGCAAATAATAAGCTCATGAATATTCTGTAAGCCAAGCAATCTATTGGTTAAACTATACCATTAACTCATCCACATTCCTTTGGGCCTACGTTCTCTACTTCTCACACCTCGCTGTCCATTTCTTTATCATCCTCCGCTAGGCCCAAGGACACGTTATCTTTGCAGGTGCAAGATTTGGAATTAACCACTGTCTTGTACTTTTCCATTCTTTAGCCTGCTACTTTCTCAACAGACACCCTGCCTGCAAAAAGGCCTCTGCCCTAGTTAGGACATCTTTACCAAATCAATTTGGCTGTGTCCTCTCTCCTCAAGCCACTCTTTGACAAAACTCTCCACACTTCCCCCGTTTTGTTCTTGGGCAAGAAGGCTAGTCTGCCAGGTTCTTTCTATCATTCGGCTAACCATATTTTGAATACAATTAAAAATACAAGGCAAAATAAGCAAAAGCAGACAAAATCACACCCAGTAACCCTATAGCATATATCACAAGGTTTCTCAGCCACGGTCCAAGTCCTAAGCTTTTAAGCCATTCGTCAATTCCTAAACCCTCTTCTTCTTTGAGATTGTAAAGTCCCTGCTGTAATTCTTTTATCTTCGCATGAATAGACACAGAGTGATCAGACAAATTCATGCAACACATTCCCTCAAACTCTTCACATCCATGACCTTGTGCTAAAAGCAAAAAATCTATAGCAGCTCTATTTTGCAAAACAGCATGATTAACACTTTGCACATCTGCAGTTAGCATATCTAAAATTTGTGACGTCTTGTCTAGCTCATCCCTGGCCCAGCATCCCAACTGCTTTGCTAAGTTCATAGCTTTATTTGCAGCTCCTCCTGGCAAAATAGTTGAGACTACCACTTGTTTAAACTCACTCCAAAACCGTGGGCCTCCTATCCGGCTGCAGTCTAAGTTATGCAGGCTACGTCTCCTCCTGCTTGAATTTTGACTGAGTTGCATTAATGAAGACACACTGGGGTGAAACAATGACAATTTCCCCAAATAGCAAGGTCCACCCTGTGGCCTGACTGGTATACCATTCCAAGCTCTGTCTCCACAGATTAGAAATATCCCTGCGGGTAATTTCCTCGGTGCCCTAATGTTAGTGCCTTTACATTGGCTATAAACCTGTTTGGATACTGTATCCAAACTGAGGGATGAATCCAGGGTAGCCCATACGTCTCTAGGCCGATGTAAATTCTGTGGATCTAAGGGCTCAAAACTGAACCATCCGCCATTTGAGGTGTTAGTTATACTGGCGTTTGCACTTCCAAAGAGATCTAGTTCCTCTGGAGGAGAATGCAGGGTAGTATTAAGAGATAAGATTATTAAGCATTGGCGGTAACCGTCACTTTGACCTGCGGTGTAACCTGGCGTGGGTGGTTTAATGTTTGTCATATTGCGCATGCATAGAGTTTGATTATTGATCAGACTGCAAAATTCCCGAGGAGACCACACTGGAAGACCCACCAAACATGTTCAAAATGGATTAGTAACCCCCCCAAGGCTAAGACAAAGCGAAGATTGGTTAGTTTGATTAGCAAGCGTTATCCATATGTTATCTCTTGGCTGATTAAAGCGCGTTACTTCTACTGCCCCATCCGCCACAGCACTGAGCAGTATAACAAAAATAAGCCTCATTTTTCTGGTTTCTTTCTCGCTCTCTTTTTCTTATCTGTCTTTAACCTCACCGATCCTAACTTTCGCAATCCAAATTCCTGAAGACTCTCAATGCAGGAGTCCAATGCCTCATCGGGATCTCCTTTAATGGGTCCTATTACAGAATGCTGTGTTAAAGGCACCAATTTTCTACACCTGGCAGAAGCTATGTATGACTTACTTTGAGCCTTAACTCTTTTCACAATACACTGTACCTCCCACCGGTAGTAGGCCAAGATTTTCTGCTCAGGAGACTCATAAAGATTTAAAGCTAGAGCCGTACCTAGCCCCGTCTGTCTCCTTAGTTCCCTTTGCCAGTCTTCCCCCCATGTGTAGTCATACTTGCAGGTGTTACACCATAAACCCCAGATCCCGGACTGTTCTAACCAAAAGGTTCTACCACAACCCCCACAATATAAAGCTACCCACGCGGCACAACAGGGGCTGCGACACTCAAGGCAGCGTTCCCTCGCTGGTCCTTTTATGTGGAAGGTTGATAGTGCTTCAAATGTGTCAATCAGCTCCCTGGCCGTCTGGTAGCGGCGTGTCACTGCTCTGTCCACTGCTTTCGAGTGTCCCCTCAGTTGCAGCAATAAGGGTTTTAAGATCAGCGGCAGCTTCTTCTTCAGGCGCTCCTTGTCCCCCTCCGTAAGGTTGTTCACCAGATGCTGCATTAAAGACAGGTTTAGTCCACTTGGCAGGCACCCACAGAGGCCCTGTTGGTGAGGAAACACAAAGATATCCCCGGCCCAAATATAACACCTTTGCGGGTTTTTCCCATATCCCTGTGCTTGGGTTCTTATACTTCACCCAGGCCTCTGTTTCCTTAATAGTTTCCTGACTTGATCTCGGATGATGTTTAACTGCAGGGGGGGCATCGTCCTCCCCAAAAACACATAAATGATTGATTACATACAAAACCCTAGTCAGGCATGCTTGTGGGTCCTTTAAATCCTGGTGTTTGTCAATATATTGTTTGAGGGTACCATTTGCTCTTTCTACTATCGCCTGTCCTGTGGGGGAATGTGGAATACCTGTCACATGCTTGACAGACCATTGGTCCAAAAACTTTCGGACCCTAGCACTTGTGTAAGCCAGACCATTATCCGTTTTGATACCTTTTGGGACTCCCATAACAGCAAAGCAGCTCAATAAGTGCCTGATCACATGTATCGCTTTCTCTCCTCCCTGAGCTGTAGCCCATATGTAGTGGCTATATGTATCTATAGTAACATGCACATATTTGAGCCTACCAAACCTAGCTACATGTGTGACATCCATTTGCCATTTCTCATTCATTTCTAAACCTCGAGGATTAACTCCGCAGCCCAAACCTATGATAGCTGCATATTGGACAAGCCCCATTATGATAGCTGCATATTGGACAAGCCCTGACAATGGCCTTGGCTTCTGATAAGCCCAAATCAAAGTTCCTTGCCAACCCTTTTGCATTTTGATGATATCTACTATGGGCTTCTCTTGCTAAGGTATGCTTATCAACAGGACAAGAGTTATCAATGGGTAAGGTAACCAATTTATCTGCACGCTCATTCCCTTCTCCTAGGCCCTCGGACCACTTATGGCTCCTGATATGGATTACAGAGTACACCGCACTTCTATCCCGGAGAGCTTTCCTTAATTGAACCAGTAACTCATACAGCCATTTGTTATTCACTTCCTTAATTGCTGCTCCTTCTATACGTCTGGCTACTCCCACAACATACATAGAGTCTGTGACCACATTCAAGGGCTCATGCAGGTTGGACATTGCCCATACTACTGCTAACAATTCTAAGGTTTGTAGGCTCTCTGCAGGGTCTGCTGTAAGAAGTTGGTGCTTCCATTGTCCTTTTTCTTGCCAAGTAACAGCAGCATGTCTCGATTTCTTCCCTGCGTCTGTAAAGGCTGTGATGGCTCCTTCTATGGGTCGCTCTCTTCTCAGCAGCCGAGTGATCCAGTCCCATTCTGTCATCCATTGCAGGACCCTGGGCACTAACTTGCTTGTCTCCACCTTTGCAGATGATGTCAATAATGCTTCATGTAAATCCACTGAATTAACCAGGTACCAGTCTAGCACCTCTTTTTCCATGGGTAGCCTAATGGTGGCAGGTTCTCGACCGTCCACTTCAGTAATTCTGAGACGGCCTTTTTTAATCAACCCAGCCAATTGTTCAATTTTTGAAAATATTGTTCTTTTATGTTGTAATGGTGGTGACAGCCATTCCAATACCCGTATCTCCCCCGTTTTGTTCTCATATTGGGAGAGAGTGCCAAGCAGGTGACAAGGACTATTCCAAACAGTGAGGTCAATAGGGCAATCTAGCTGTCGACGGGACACATATCCTTGTTGTACACAATTACTGATTTGCTGTAGGGCAGTATGCTGTTCCTTCGTGAGGCATACAGGGGTAGTGGGATCAGTACCCTTTAACAAGGGTTGTAGGGTCTCCAACAAGTGATTTGGTACTCCCACAATGGGTTTTAGCCACTGTAAGTCTCCTAGCAACTTTTGAGCATCATGTAAAGTCTTAATGTCCAAGTGCAGTTCTAATTTTTGGAGTACCACTGTTTGGTCCATTAGAGTCCATCCCAAATACTTCCATGGTTTTGTGGTCTGAATTTTCTCTGTGGCAATAACAAGTGAAGATGCTGCAAGAGTGTCTCTGATGCTGTCAACCTGTAAAGGGGAAAATGGCTGTTACTGCGCAAACAAAATATCATCCATGTAATGATATATTATGGTAGCTGGCCACTGCTGACGTAATGGCTGTAATGCAGCGTCAACGTAAAGCTGGCACAACGTGGGGGAGTTCCGCATGCCCTGCAGAAGTGTCTTCCATTCAAATCTTTTGTCTGGTTCCCCACGATTTATTGCTGGTAGGGTAAAGGCAAACCTCTTCATGTCATTGGGATGCAGTCCAATAGTGAAAAAACAATCCTTTAAATCGATGATTAAAAGCCGCCAATCTTGAGGGATCAGGGCTGGATTCGGAAGACCAGGTTGCAAGGCCCCCATCGGTTCCATCTGGTCATTCACAGCTCGTAGGTCGTGTACCAGGCGGTATTTCCCTGACTTCTTCTTGATCACAAAAATGGGTGTGTTCCACGGACTCGTTGAGAGTCGTAAATGTCCTTGCTCGTATTGTTCCTTCACCAATTCATGGGCATGCATAAGACTCTCCCCTTTCAAGGGCCACTGCTTAACCATCACCGGTGTATCTGTTTTCCAGGTGAGTGGAATGGGGAAAGTCCAAGCAATGGCAATTACCCCAAAGGGTGGTGATTGGTCAACACCACCCCCAGCTGTGTTAAAACATCCCTGCCAATCAGGCAAGAGACTGTAGGGGGCAACTGAACAACTGAAAACACAACAGACACTTGTTGCCCATCAATGCGCACCGACAGGGGTGGTGTTTTGCTTGCCAAAGTGAGTCCTCCTACTCCCGTGAGCATGTTTGTTGATGGGAGCAGGGGCCAATGCTGTGGCCATGCTTCTGACGATATGATGCTGGTGTCTGCTCCCGTATCCAATAATCCATAAAGGGTTATGCTCTGATGTCCATGGGTAATTTCAACTTTTTGTTTTGGCCTCTCTTGAAGATTTACAGTCAGGAGTGCAACACCAGTAGAGCCAAAACCCTTTCCATCCCGCTTCTGTCCAGTAAACGATGGAATACCAGATGTCATCTGTGGTAGTGGTACCAATTGCGCGATGCGTTGTCCTTTGGTTATCTTTATCGGGGGATAAGGGGTGTAAGCCATGATTTGTATTTCTCGGTATAGTCTGCATCTATGACCCCAGGTAATACAAATAGTCCCAGCATGGATGTTGAGGAGCGTCCCAGCAATAAGGCTCCACATTTTTGCCCTTGTAGCGAGAGAGGACCGTTTACTCCCGTTGGTATCCTTTCAGGCCAGTTCGTCATTAATGTGACATCTACTGCTGCTGATATGTCCAAGCCGAGGCTCCCTGCTGTTGCTGGTTGCGGACAGGAGGTGGCGCTGTTGTCACGGCGGCAACTTGTGTCTGGGCGCGGCCGGCAATTGCCCTCCGCCGCCCGTTTCCCGATTGACGCCGGCAAGCCGAGGTGTTGTGGGAGCTGGATTGGCAGTTTTGGCACCACAAGCCAGTCGCTCTGCATTCTCGGCGCATGTGTCCCCCACTGCCGCATCGGTAACATTTGGGGTATGTTCTCGAGCCTCCCTGCGTGACTGCCATTGAGCCGTTTCGGAGAGGAGCAAGAGCGGCTAACACCTGATTTTGAGTGGATTCTGCTTGTTTTTGCAGCCCTACTCCTAATTCCTTTATTGCATCTACCAAGAATACTTGTGAGGCTGCTGGCTGTAACGCCATTCGCTCTAGTGCTTCCTCAATGGTCCAATTTGCTCCCAGAGTGGCTAGCACCCTTTGCGTGGCCGGATTGCTATTCTGTAAGGCACACTGCTTCAATAACGCCCCCTTCATGTATTCTGCAACGCCAGCCCGGTCTATAGCCGCAGCTGCTTTGTCGATAAAACTCCCAAACGATTCCTCTCTGCCTTGTTTTATGCCCATGTACGCCGGCAGCCCTCCTGGCTCTTTAACTCTTTCTATGGCTGCACGTACCAACCGCATGGCTTCTCTAAGCTTATCTGCTCCTGATATCAACTGTGCCTCCGTGCGCAAGTATGTCCCCAAGCCCATGAGCTCATCAATTGTCACTCCATGCAACGGGTCCCCCTGAGCTTGCTGTGTCGTGACCGACTCATTAACCAAAGCTTGCCAATGCGCATTAAACAACAACTGTTGATGCTGAGTAAATATTAGCAGCACTATTCCCCTCAAATCATTCGGGCACAAAATTTGCGTATTAAAGAAGTAATCTAGCATCTGCCTAACAGGTTCGCTTTTCACCCCGAACTGACTAACCGTGGACCGCAACTGGGATAACAACTTCCAGTCTAAAGGAGTGTACTCCGCCAGATTCTGTATGTGGTTCCCCTGAGCATCATACTGTGACGTGTATGTAACCGGACAGGCGAGAGCAGAAGCGGCCTCCACTGCCTCATGATCCCCCATTCGCATTGCCTCTTTTGCCAGAGCAGCCCAAGCCTCTCTCCTTTGTTTAGCCATCTCCCACCATGGGTCACTGAGTGCCCCTGGGATAGGATCTGACTCTTGGAGAGTTTTGCGCTGTTGCCGTCTCTGCGCAGGCCGTTCGGGTGGGGGAGGTGGCAGGCTCGGCTCACGCTCTCTGCGGGGAGGCGGCAAGCTCGGCTCACGTTCCCTGTGGGGGGGCGGTTGGCTTAGCCCGCTTTCCCTGCGGGGGGACAGCGGGCTTTGTCTGCGCTCTCCTCTATCCTCCAGCTCGTCCTCCTCCTCCGACAGAGGAGGTGCAGACGGCCCCCCCGCGCCTGTAACTGGATCCTCCATCCCAGACTGTTGTGAACCCATCGGTATTAACACCTTGTTTACCGAAGGCGCGAGAGGATCGTCCTCGTGACCATACCCTATATTTTTCTTATGAGCTTCTGTCGCCCTTTCTGCCACCTTACGCTCAGAGACATGTTGAAGTAGTGGGTTAGGAACCACGTGCCATAGCTTGCCCAATTTCTTTGCTGTTTTATCATCTTCTAATACCGCCTCCCACAATATATCCCCAAACTTTCTTCATTCAGCAAGTTCATGAACTGTATGTGGGTTACGGAAAACCCCTTTAGCATAGCCGTAGGCTAGTGTCAGGGTCTGTCCTAGTGGACAGATGACCTGATGGTGGGTAGGAATGATCTCAGAGTGCAAAACACCAACACGGTACAAGGGGGTTTGCAGTGATAATCAAAACAAATGCAGTTTTATTGAAATAACTACAGCAAAAATGCGATAGAGGGATTAAGGGAGAGAAAAAGAGAGAGAAAGAGAGAGAGAGAGAGAGAGAGTGGATACAGCTACCAACGCAGAGACGAAGTCCTTTGGTGCAGTCCAGCCGAGGGTCCGCCTGCTACGCTGGGGAGATCTCAAAGGCTCTAGCTAACTCAGAGGTTTTTATTACTGAAAATTGCGAGGGGGGGGAAACAGATACAATAGGGAACAGACGTAGCAGGTAGTCCATGTTCTCAGCAGTAAATGAGCTTGATAGATGTAACAGGTAGTCTATGTTCTCAGCAGTAAGCGAGAGCCATTGTTTTCTTGCTCCAGTGGTCACAATCTGCAGGCAAACATCTCGCTTCGGTCAGCTTGCCTCCCTACACACCTCCCCCGGGCTGGGGGGTTTCAGTCCCAGTCCTTGGAAGGAGCAGAGGAGCCTTTTAGGAGTTTCATGTCTCAGTCCTTGATGGAAAAGCTTCTCACATCTCTGTCTGTCTGTCACGGTGGTTGTAAAACAGGTGAGGGTCTTCTGTGGGAGACCACCTGGAACTCAGGAGAAGTCCAGCCAGGCCGAGAGGTGGGACAGCTTCCAAAGCTGCTATTGTTGCAAACGGGGCATGGTGCCCTCTTCTCTTTCAAGTCTCAGGGCCCGTGGCGTGTGACTTTTCTCCTTCAGAGCCAGATATTCTAGACAGGGGGGTCTTCTCTTCAGTGGGCTCCCAGGGACGATCGTGAGGCAGATGAGGGAAAATTAGGACAGACTCTCACAGCTAGCAACCCTGGGAGTTCCTTTTTTAAATCTATCCCTTTTACCCCTCGCCTTTCTAAATACGCGGCGAAGAGTTCATATGCTGCTTGCCTATCCATACCGTTTTATTCGTGAGCGCTCTTGCAGCTTTCCAGGCTCCGGCAGCACGTGAATGGCTTGAGTCACCGATGTGAACCCCAAGGGTGCTTCAAAACTCCGGCACCGTCCTGGCTGCGAACGGGAC
Organism: Melozone crissalis; assembly: GCF_028551555.1. Taxonomy (NCBI): domain Eukaryota; kingdom Metazoa; phylum Chordata; class Aves; order Passeriformes; family Passerellidae; genus Melozone; species Melozone crissalis. Next base: position 9,680,077 of record NW_026535813.1, on the reverse strand, counting down.
CCAGCTCCAATTTCCTCGACCGTGGGACGTTCTTTCCCCCTTTTTCTTTTAGTCGAGATGAAGGGTCAGCGTTAGGGGTCACCATGTGTCGTAGGAAGGAGACCAGGACACCAGATGGTTCATCACAGGTCCAGTTTATTAAAGAAAGCATCAAACACTTATACAGCAAATAATAAGCTCATGAATATTCTGTAAGCCAAGCAATCTATTGGTTAAACTATACCATTAACTCATCCACATTCCTTTGGGCCTACGTTCTCTACTTCTCACACCTCGCTGTCCATTTCTTTATCATCCTCCGCTAGGCCCAAGGACACGTTATCTTTTCAGGTGCAAGATTTGGAATTAACCACTGTCTTGTACTTTTCCATTCTTTAGCCTGCTACTTTCTCAACAGACACCCTGCCTGCAAAAAGGCCTCTGCCCTAGTTAGGACATCTCTACCAAATCAATTCGGCTGTGTCCTCTCTCCTCAAGCCACTCTGACAAAACTCTCCACATCTGCCAGCTCATTTCTTTCTTCTAATTCTGAGCTCATTCTCAGGTGTGCCTTAATATGCATAATTGCTACCTTTTCAGGTAGCTGAACTGCTTCTAGCAGCTGAATTACTTCTTGCACATGTTTGATGTTCTTTCCTTGTGAGGTTAGCAGTCCCCTCTCATTCCAGATGGCTCCATGTGCATGCACAACTCGGAATGCATACCTCGAGTCTGTATAGATGTTTATTTTCTTTCCTTTTGCCATTTCCAAGGCACTGGCCTGGGCAATTATCTTGGCCTTTTGCGCAGAGGTGCCTGTTGATAAGGTTCCAGATTCTATTACTTCTCTGCAGGTAGTCACTGCATATCTAGCATGTTGCTTTCCACTGATGCCGAATTTTGCCCCAAAAGGCGATAATAAGCTGCCCAGAGACTAGATTTGAGGTCTATAGGCAGGAGGTATTTATTGACAACGCGTTGGAGAAATCACCAAGTGGATTTCTGAATTAGGTACAGCAAAAGCAGGTTTTTATACAATTTTGAACAAGAATTACATCATTTATTACATGCATATTCATAGGCAGGTAGGAATATAGGCGGAGTCTTCCGGGAACTCTTGGTCTTCCTTGGTTAAATTTTAAGCTTCTCCTAATTTGGGCATTTTCCTGTCATCCTTGGCATGTTTTTCCATGACTTGGCAGAAATCACTGTTGCACTTGGCTTGATTCTGACGGCTTGGCAGGTCACCTTAACTTTTTGGCTTCTACTTTCGCTTCTTCAAATATTCTAATTCCAAAGTTTCTTTTGTGAGTGTATTTTAGATTATTTATTAACTTATCTAATCAAAGTTTTCCCAAACAATGTATTTTAGGTTATTTATTAACTTCTGTGTTTCCCTTGATAGAGTGTCTTTTAATTCTTTTATTCCTCAGATCTTTTAATTCTTTTATTCCTCGGAAACTACTGTTCATTGTAATGAATGGCTTCATTCCCCCCTTTTCTTATAACTTACGAATTCTTTCGTCAAATTCTAATCCTATAGGGCGCTGGTACGCTCGTACCATAGCCCAAAACATTTGGGTCCTTTTCATTATGATTCCTAGTAGTTGAAGACCTGTGTAGCTGTTGAGTAGTATACAGCATTGAGCAGTATAATAGGAATAAGCTTTATTTTTCTTTCTGCCTTCTCTGTTTTTCCTTTCTTTGTTGTCTTTTCCCTGGTTTGTTAGAATGTCTATTATAAGGCTGTGTCAATTTTTGAATGCACTGGTCTAATTCCAAATCTGCATCTTTGCTTACAGGTATAGCGTGAGGTAAGTTTGAAGGCAAATCAGCTTTACAGCGAGCTGCTATAATGTGGGAGGATGTAGTAATTTCAAGCTCTCTAAGTACTTGCTGTAATTTCCACCTCATATATGCTATGGCCACTTGTTCTGTACTCTCATAAAGTTGTAATCCTGACCTTCCTGGTAGACCAGTACTGTGCTCAAGAGCTCTATACCAGGAAGAATATCGAATCCATCTTCCAAAACAAGGTCTACACCATAAAAATCCTATTGATCTTTGTGAGTACCAGTAAATCTGATTACAATCAGCACAATGCAGAGCTATCCAAGCATAACACTTATCAACATCCCTTTTACAAACATAACAAGGAAGTGAATGTAAGTAAGGGCCAGTATAAAAGTCTGATTCTTCAATCCAATATAACCAATTCAATGGTGGTGACTGTAAAGCCTCTTCGGCTTTCTTACTATATGCGGCTACGAATTCAAGCTCCTTCTTTAAGGCAACATGTATCTTACTTCGTAATCGTTGTTCTTGTTCTTCAACACCTATAGCATGCCACGAAGCAGGGTCCCATGGAGCAACAGCGTCCCACAAGGCAGGGTCCCTTAGACGTGAAATTGTCCTAATCATAGGGAACTAATTAACAATTACTAATAACCTTATTTAGATGAAGTCGTTCCTTTTCTTGCCTTCTTTTTCTTATCTATTTTCAGTTTTGCTGCTCCTAACTTTACTGGTCCCGTCACTTGCAAACTCAATTTTTGCAATTTTCCAATACAATGATCTAATGCCTTTTCAGGATTTCCCCTGAAGGGCCCTACAATTGAACGCTGTGTTAAAGGTACTAATTTTCTACACCTTACAGAAACTATACGTGATTTACTTTGAACCTTAATTCTATTCACAACACATTGTACTTTCCAACGACAATAAGAAAGAATTTTCTGTTCGGGAGACTCATAACGATTTAAAGCTGCATATGCATTTTGCCCCGTCTGTCTCCTTAATTCATTTTCCCAGCTTCTACCCGACGTGTGCTCGTGCTCACAAGTATGACACCATAAATCCCATAATAATGATTGTTCTATCCAAAAAGTGTTATCACAACCTCCACAATGTAAAGCTATCCAGGTAGCACAATGTGGATCATAACAATCAAGGCAAGGTGCCTTTGCCGGACTTGACTAATGAGTCAATAAAATCATTCAAATCCTGGGCCGTTTGATAGTGACGTATCAGAGCTCTGTCTAACCCTCTCGAGTGTCCCTTCAGCTGTAGCAGCAGTGGTCGTAGGACTAGGGGCAGTTTCTTCTTCAGTCGCTCCCTGTCCTCTTCCGTGGGGTGCCAAGGCTGCATCAAAAACAGGTTTCGCCCACAAGGCCACCCATTGGCCTGTGGACAGTAAGGTGTGTGTAATTGCCATTTAATTTGTAATGCTCTGCTTATTGCTCTCACCACTTTTGCACAGAAATGTGTGCCCCTATCCGAAGATATGCTCTTCGGTACTCCAAACCGTGGAATAATTTCATTCAACAATACTTTAGTCACCTCTCTTTCCTTATTTGTCCTGCAAGGGAATGCTTCAGGCCACCCAGAAAATGTATCAGTTAATACCAACAAGTACCGAAACCCCCCCTTTTCTTGGGAGTTCAGAAAAATCAATTTGCCATACCTCACCTGGAAATTTACCTCGATTTATTGCTCCCTGGTGTATCTTAGTCCCTGTATTCGGGTTGTTCTTCAAGCATCGCTCGCACTGGGATGTGACACGTTTTATGGTGATAAATAATTTCAGTCCTGCTATCCTGGCTTGCAAATATTGGTAAAGTGGATCTAGACCCCAATGGGCCTTTTCATGCTCCGTCTTTACAATCTGCCACATTAGGTTCCCTGGTATTACCAACTGTCCTGTCTCTAATTGTCCCCATCCACTGTCTAACAGTTTACCTTTATTCCTTTGAATCCATCTATGATCTTGATTCCTGATAGTTTGGTTGGAGGTTTACATCCAGCTCTCCTGGTATCAGAGCTGCTATATTTACCTTTCCGGTCCTTGCAGCAGCTAATTTAGCTTCTGCATCTGCCTTTCTACTCCCAACTTCTGGAATAGTGTTACCTTTTAGATGTCCTTTACAATGCATTATGGCCACTTGTGCTGGGAGTTGGACTGCTTCTAGCAATCGTAGAATCTCCTCTGCATGTTTGACTGTTTTCCTTTGAGTAGTCAACAGTCCTCTTTCTTTCCAAATGGCTCCATGAGCGTGAACAACGGAGAAGGCATGCTTAGAGTCTATCCAAATATTTATTCGCATGTTCTCTGCCAATTCTAGGGCTCGAGTCAGAGCTATCAATTCTGCCTTCTGGGCTGAGGTCCCTGCAGGCAAAGGGTTTGACTCGATTACCTTTTCTGTGGTAGTTACTGCATAACCAGCCATTCTTATTCCTTGTTTTACGAAGCTGCTACCATCCGAGAACCAATCGTCTGCATCTTCGAATGGCTCTTCTTTGAGATCCGGGCGACTGGAGTAAACGGCTTCGATCGTTTCCAGGCAATCGTGCTCGATGGGTTCTGCTGAGGTTTTCCCTTCTAGGAATGAAGCTGGGTTCACAACGTTAGTTACCTGAATAGTAACATCATCTGACTCAGCCAAAACAGCTTGATACTTTAGGAATCTGGAAGGTGACAGCCAGTGATTCCCTTTCTGCTCTAACACAGCAAACACAGTGTGAGCCACTAACACAGTCATTTTCTGGCCCAGCGTGAGCTTTCTGGCCTCTTCAATGTTGATTATCACTGCGGCCACTACACTCAGGCAGCCAGGCCATCCTTTACTCACTTCATCCAATTGTTTGGAGAAGTAGGCCACAGCCCTTTTATGTGGTCCTAACTGTTGTGCTAGGACTCCTAGGGCCATTCCTTGTCACTCATGAGAAAACAGCCAGAATGGTTTTGTCACGTCTGGAAGACCCAAGGCTGGTGCTCTCATGAGTTCCTGTTTCAGTCTCTTATAGGCTCCCTTTGCCTCGGGAGTCCAAACTAGAACACCCTTACTTTCCTTCAGTAAGTCATAGAGTGGTTTGGCGAGTATTCCATATTGATAGATCCATAGCCGACACCAACCGGTCATCCCTAGGAAGGCGCGCAAATCTCTCACCGTCTGTGGTCTAGGCATTTGGCAGATGGCTTCTTTCCTGGCTGCTCCCAGGGATCGCTGTCCTCTGGAAACTTCACATCCCAGATACACCACTTCTTCTTGCACCAGCTGTGCTTTCTGTTGAGAAACTCAATATCCACTTAAACCCAGAAATTTTAACAGGGAAATAGTCCATTCAGTGCACTCTTCTTCTGTTTCTGTTGCTATTAGGAGGTCGTCTACATATTGCAAAAGAGTACCATCTCCCAGCGGCCTTTCCCACTGTTCTAATTATTTGGCTAACTGCAGATTCCCATTCAAACACAAAGATCTTTTGGCTCTCCGGAGCTAAAGGAAGGCAGAAGAATGCGTCTTTTAAATCTAACACTGTGAACCATGTCAAATTTCCTTTTAATTTAGTTAAGAGTGTGTAAGGGTTAGCAACTACCAGATGTAGCGTCTTGGTTATCTCATTTACTGCCCTCAGGTCTTGGACTAATCTATCAGCTCCATTAGGTTTCTTTACTGGCAGAATTGGGGTGTTAAAATATGATTCACATTCTATCAATAAACCTAATTCTAAAAACCTTTTGATTATGGGCTCAATTCCCTTTCTATCTTCTAACCTCAGTGGGTATTGTTTCCTAACTACCGGCCTCGCTCCAGGTATAAGTTCAATAATGATAGGTGTTGCTTGTTTTGATCTCCCAGGTATATCGGTAGCCCATACTAATGGATATGTTTCACTCAGGATACGCTCAATATTGTGGCCTTCAGGCTTCGGTTCTATACAACTGATTGTTAGGCTTAAGGCTGTAATCAGTTGCTCTTCACTTACTTGAAATTCCAATTTGTCTTTGTTGAATTTTATAATGGCTCCCAAGTTCTCCAGTAAGTCTCTTCCTAGTAGAGGCTTTGGTGAATTTGGCAAATACAGAAACTGGTGAATTCCCATTTGTTTCCCAATTTTGTATTTAATAGGTTTCAAAAGTAAGCTTTTTCTGGTTGGCCTGTTGCTCCCACAACTTGTACAAATTCATCACTCTTAGGTACCAATTCTTGATTTAAAACCGAAAATGTTGCTCCTGTATCAATCAAAAATCCAATTCCTTTTTACCTTCCCCTAGCTCCATTTTAACCAGTGGGTCTGCTAGGGTACGGCCCACCGGTCCCCCTCATTCACTGCCCTGATGTGCGATAGTAGTAGTGTCCATTGATCTTTCTCTTAATTGGGGGCACTCATGTTTCCAGTGTCCCGTTTGGAAGCAATAGGCACACTGGTTTGGCCCTATTCTAACTGGGTGGGGTTGGAACCTCCCTCCCCCTCTCACTGGGTAGCCTCTACCTCTACCCCTGGTGTTAGGCCCCAAATGGTTTGTATTTTGAGCTCCTACTGCTACAGCCACTATTCGAGCTAGCCTCTTATCTTCCTTTTCCTTTTCCTCTATTTCCCTATTATTATACACCTTCCATGCCTCATTCAGCAATGCCTCCAGGTTTATATTTGCTGGATGTTCGAGCTTTTGTAATTTCTTCCTGATGTCTGGATTACTCTGTCCCATCATTAATCCTAACAGGTGTTGCTTCCCTTCTTCCGTTGCTGGGTCCAGGGGTGTATACTGTCTCATGGCTGCCCTAAGTCTATCCAAAAACTCTGATGGGGTCTCATCCTTTCCCTGCCTGATGTCATATAGCATCGACCAACTGATAGCCTTAGGGATCGCATTACGCAAGCCCATCGCTATCAGTTTTCTATACTGTACCAGCCGCCGATAGTGCTCTTCGTTGCCCGGGTCCCATTCTGGTTTACTGCTGGGGAAATTATCTTCTAGTCTCCCTGATAATACTTGAGCATGTCGTTTCCCTGTTTCCAATACGAGTTCCCTTTCGGTATCTGTCAATTCTGAAAGCATCACCTCTATATCTTCCCAATCAATATCTAAATTCTTTGCCATTAATTCAAACCTCTTCGCTATTCCCTCTGGGTTCCTCCTGAAGTTCCTTGCCTCATCTCTCCAATTGTTCAGATCACTCGTGGAGAACGGCACCTTTACCCTAGTCCTTTCCCCTACCATTGGCATAATTTGTCGGAGAGGAGCTATCGTATGGTTACCTTCCTCTCTTTGCTTCGCTTCCCTCCGTGCCACAGATCTGGTATAATACGAGTGACTGATCCCCTCCCCGGGATCTTCTTCCTGTGCCTCAGTGTCTTCCCTATTCTTTCTCTTCCCTTTTCTCTTTCCCTTTCCCTGTTCTTCATCTTCACTTTCAATTTCTGTCAACTCTTTTCCTACTACTTCCCTAGCATGGTTTACACAGTCCAACCGCCTCTCGCTCTGCATCTGTCGCCTTTCTTCCCGCATCTGCCGGCGCCTGTCCTGTTCCGGGCTACTGTCCTCCTCAACTGTTGTCTAACTTCTGAGGGCTATGCCCAAACTTAGATTTCCACCATCATTCCGGTTCCTTTAATGGGCTAAGATCCCCTTGTTCCTCTTTTGGCCTGGGAAGGGGGCCCTTCCCATCCTGGGGCGAATGGATGATATTCCCACAGGCTTATTTCACTCTCCTTTCCACTATCCCTTCTTGTTAACTTAAGACATTGTTCCCCAATGCTACATGCATCACAGCAACGTTCTTTAGGCTTTGAACCTTTCTTATCTTTTTCTAGAGCTAGTACTAGGGGGTCCTGAGGTGCTACATAAAGAACATGTCAGCATACATCACTTCATCCCATTTATTAAGTCAACGGAGGAAAAGCATCAGTTGTAAAATAGTGTTATAATTAGTTGTTCCCTCCGGTGGCCATTTCTCATTGTCATCTAACTTATACAATGGCCACCACTGTGTGCAATATTTAAGGAGTGTCTTTTTACTTATGTTTCCCCCCGAAATCCCTCCCAAGTCCTTCCAGTGCTTAGGATACATCCTAAGGGGGTTTTCATATTTACGTCCTTACTCTGTTGACCTCCCATTGCTATTTCCCGTGTCTGCGTTTTCTGTTTAACCGGAACAGTCTCTTTTTCGCAAATACTGTATGCCAATTGATTTTAACACTTCACACACACAATTTCCAATCGCTTTGTCCGTTTCCGACCTGGCTTCTCGCGAAGAACAGGAAATGCGGAGTGGGACTCCCTCTCGCTTCGCAGCGATGCTGCGTCTCATTCACTCTCACCCACACACCTTTATGAAATAGTTCCTACCTTATGGTCTATATCAGAACGGATTGTTTACCAGGTAGGGTCACGAGAGGTCGCCTACAGACCGTGAGATACCGGTTTGCCAGATTCATGCAATCGCAAAGCACCGTAACAATTGCAGGGGGTGACAAATTTCTTCCCGGGATTGAGACGTGCGTCTATTACATGAAGAGTGACAAGACGCCTCCTGTAAGATTTTGCAACAGACACATAGAGCAGACACAAAAATACCACAAACTGACCGACCTCTCTTCCGGTCTCAGAGAACAATTTCAGTTCTTGACCCTTAATTCACAGTATTATAACATTAAACACAATGTTAAAACGGTTTCCCACATAATGAGAACAAACCAAAGATACCAAGATAAACGAAAACAAATATTCTTTCCAAAGATACCAAGATAAACGAAAAACAAATATTCCTCACAGCAGGACTCTAACCTGCGTTACTATTACCGTACCTCTAACACAACTGGGATTCTTTACCAGGGCGTCCCCCGGCTTCCCTTCGAGCGGTCACGTCTGACCCTCGTTTCCCAATAAAGCGCTTTACCATAAAACCCTTAAGCAAAGATAAATACCTCTTAATTTGGAGCAGGAGATGCAGAAAGTTCTTGTCCACCGTTGTGCGTTGGCTGGGGGATGGGGATCCCTTCTGACAGAATTCCGTCAAGGGCCCTGAAGAGATCCCGGTCCCCCGAGCCAAGGCTCGGGAGGACCCTTTCCGTCCTGCCGCGGTCGCCAAAAATGATGCCGAATTTTGCCCCAAAAGGCGATAATAAGCTGCCCAGAGACTAGATTTGAGGTCTATAGGCAGGAGGTATTTATTGACAACGCGTTGGAGAAATCACCAAGTGGATTTCTGAATTAGGTACAGCAAAAGCAGGTTTTTATACAATTTTGAACAAGAATTACATCATTTATTACATGCATATTCATAGGCAGGTAGGAATATAGGCGGAGTCTTCCGGGAACTCTTGGTCTTCCTTGGTTAAATTTTAAGCTTCTCCTAATTTGGGCATTTTCCTGTCATCCTTGGCATGTTTTTCCATGACTTGGCAGAAATCACTGTTGCACTTGGCTTGATTCTGACGGCTTGGCAGGTCACCTTAACTTTTTGGCTTCTACTTTCGCTTCTTCAAATATTCTAATTCCAAAGTTTCTTTTGTGAGTGTATTTTAGATTATTTATTAACTTATCTAATCAAAGTTTTCCCAAACAATGTATTTTAGGTTATTTATTAACTTCTGTGTTTCCCTTGATAGAGTGTCTTTTAATTCTTTTATTCCTCAGATCTTTTAATTCTTTTATTCCTCGGAAACTACTGTTCATTGTAATGAATGGCTTCACCACTGGCAACGTAGCTACTCCCGTCAGTGAACCAGGCCTCTGCATCGTCCAAAGGAGTGTCTTTTAAGTCTGGGCAACTCGAGTAAGTAACTTCAATGGTCTCTAGGCAATCGTGGTGCACTGCTTCTCCTTGATTTCCACTGAGAAAAGAAGCTGGGTTGACAATATTCATTACCACTATCTCTACATTGTCTTGTTCTACCATGATGGCCTGGTATTTTAGGAACTTCTGTGGTGAAAGCCAGTGGCCACCCTTTACTTCCAGTACTGCGGACACTGTGTGGGACACTGGTACAGTCATTTTTTGTCCCAGGGTAAACTTGCATGCCTCTTGAATATTCAGCACAACTGCTGCTACAGCTCTGAGACAACTTGGCTATCCTTTGGCCGTTGCATCTAGTTGCTTGGAAAAGTAAGTCCCTGCTCTCCAGTATGGACCCGAGTCCTGAGCTAATATTCTCAGGGCAAGTCTCTGTTTTTCATGGGAAAATAGAAAGGATGGTTTACTTACATCTGGAAGTCCCAAAGCTGTAGCTGACATGAGGGCACTCTTTAGCTGGTGAAATGCCTGTGTGGCTTCTTTTGTCTACTGGAGATTTCTATTTCTATTGGAAATCTGATGAGCAGTCCATAATTATAAACTTACATCTGGCACCACTCTGCCATGCCTATGAAGGTTCGGAGTTCCCTTATCGTCTGGGCTTTTGGGGTTCCGCATATGGCTTCCTTGCAAGCTTGCTCTAAAGTCTGTTGCCCAGCCCTAACTTCATACCCTAGGTAGATTACCTTCTGTTTCGCTATCTGTGCCTTTTTCTTTGATACTCTGTATCCTTGGAGTCTTAAGAAATTCAAAAGGCTTACTGTCCAGGCCACACATGTTTCCCTCGTCTGAGTGGTTACTAAGAAGGTCATCTACATACTGCAATAGCCTTCTTTCTGCCTGTGGAGTTTCCCAGGACTCTAGATCTTTTGCGAGTTTTTCTCCAAACAGAGGAGGGGAATTTTGAAGCTTTGAAGGCCTTGAGGCAACACAATCTATGTGAGCTGGGTTTTGCACCTGCTTTTAGTGCTTTCCCATTCGAATGCAAAAATTTTCTGGCTGGCTTCATGGATAGGGAGGCAAAACAAGGGTTCTTTCAGATCTAAAATGGTAAACCAGGTTAGTTCAGGTACCAAACATGTTAGTAAGGTGTATGGGTTTGCTACCACTGGGTGCAGATTAGGCTTTTACTGCCTGACCCTATCTGGTTTTTTTCCTTAACTTGCACAGGAGGTCTTCTCTGCCCTCTCTGGTATGTTAGAGGCCCATACCCCAGGAAACACCGGATCCATTATTTTCTTGTTAATTTTATTCTTATTTTCAATTTCAGTTTCACTAATTGTTAAAATTAAGGCTAGTACGTCTACATATTGTTGATCCTTTACTAAAATAATCTCTTTATCTTTAAATGTGATCTTTGCTTCCAGCTGCTCTAATAAGTCTTTACTCAACAGGGCCTTTGCAGAGTTGGGCATATATAAAGCCTATGAATATTTTGATGGTTTGCAAAATATACTTTTTCAGATTGGCCAGTTGCCCCCTTACCATAACATAATCAGCTGTTATAGGCATCAAGGCTTTATTTAACACTGAGTGTGTTGCCCCCGTGTCTACTAAAAACTCTATTTTCTTAGTTCCTATCTTTCTACTCCATCCCAACTCTTTGCTTTAATTCAAAGTCTTGGGGTATAAAATAGGCTGAGCACACTCAACTTTAATTATTTTTGCTGGGTTTCTTAAATTATTTGAAACTCTCTTTTCTAATAATTTAAACACCCTGTTACTTCTTTGCTTCTCGTGACTGGCTGTTACTAAGATCCTTATAGTTGTCTAAGTAGCCTTTGTTTCCTTAGAATAACACAAATGCCAAAGTGCCTGTCTTGGTCTCTTCCACTTAAACTCTGCTTTATGAAATCTTAGTCTTTTCTAGTTTTCTTCCCACATAATCTAATTAAAGCATTGTTTACACTGACACTCACTTTGCAGCCTTGCAAAGGTTGTGCCTGTTACAGTAAAAACTGATATGCCCACAAACATAGACTCTTCTTCTCACCCCTTCCCTGTATCTCAAATTCACGAGTCAGGGCTTGAATTGCTGTGGGAGGGGAATTCCTGGAATTCCTTTAATTTGTTTTACCACAGTTAAACATAAATCAGTATACTGTAGTTCTTCTGTGTAAAATGCTACACTTGTTGCAAACAAAATCCTAAAATCTCCACAAACACAACCATGCAATCCCAAGAATCAAATTACCACAATGTGGGGGAAGAATCACACAAACTCCCTGGGAAAGGGGATATCTCTCAAAGTGCCCACTTTCCTCAACACAACACAGCATACAATACTTCAGCATTTACCCACATCAGCTTTCTCTGGTCCTCACACACTCTGGACACAATCAAAATAACAGTACACAGTAAAATTCTAGGACTCAAGTCCAAACTACTGGGGCAGAGGATTTTGTCTAGCCACAGTTAAAATGTGCAAAATCTTCACAAATCACCACCTTTGAACACAATAAATGTCCTCACCCACATTTCTCCACTTGTTCCACTTCTCCCTGCTCCCACAGCCTGCCCTAGCCAGCACCTCAGGCCTCACTTGGCTGCTTCAGATGCAGGTAGAACTTCTCCCCCGCACACCGTGGGTACACTCACTCGCTCGATCTGTTTTATACACCATGCACTCACACAATTACAAACACATGTCCAGACACCACAAGCACACAAAGTTTGGTTTCACTCGACTCACCCCCAGAGTCGCTAGCGGCCGCTCTATCAAACAATGAACCCATTCCCCAAGTCGCTCTATCAATCGGGGACGTCTGCTGCTGACTGTGCTCTCGGTCGATGGCTGCCTGCAAGCACAGGGATGAGGCTGTGCACTCAGACATCTCTGAGTGACTTATTAGCAGTCCTATCTCTTTCTCCCCCAGGGCCCTCCTTTGATATACATACCGTTTGTACGCACACCAGCAGGTCGTTGTCTGTCCTCACAGGAGGCAAACCCAGATGGAGAGGAGCTCCTCCAGGGAAAATCCCGGGGCGCACCTCAGAGGTCCATCCTCCCCTCTGCCCCTGTGAGGACAGAGATGGTCTCCAGGCTGGCCTTGCCAAAATTATTTGAGGAAGGAAAAAAAACTCCACAACTTTGTAAAAGTTGTGAAAGTGGTATGTTTTTTACAGTGCTGGATGCATGTGGGGATTATTCTCCGTAAAGGACATGTCCCCCCCCAAGAATTCACGATCCTTTTTTTATCTCTCTTACTGATACATATGCATAGAATTGAATTTTACATTAAGTTCATACACGTTCATTTTACTGGTTTCCCGTTACACTTGCAGCTAGTTTTTTTATCAGAAAGTACAGAAAGAATTCCTGGGTCATCTTGCCCTGTCTTCTGCAGCTTCAGCTTTTGTTTTCATCTGTTTCAAAGTTCAAGGGGTCCTTCTTATCTCCCTTTAGATGAGGCAATTTTTAAAACAGCACATTTCACCTAAATCCGAATTGGATTTCCACCCTGGTAAATTTCTACTCTGTTTAATTGGCACTTGCCAGATGATCCTGCCAGTGACACCTGCTATGTATAGGGAGGATGTAACAGGGTCTGCTTTTTGGTTTGCTTCTGGTTCCCGGTGTACTGTGAATGCCCAGGATGAAAACAGGTAGAGAAGGCAGTGTGAAGGTGAGATATTTAATTACTCCTAAATATTATTGCTGAAAAAATGAAATAAGAATTAGTTTATATGCAGAAAAGTTAAACAGATGCTGCCAGCACAAGCAATGCATGTCCCAAAATACAGGTCATATAAGTAACCTCTGTTAGAATAGACAAAGCACTGACAAAATTGGTTTTATTTTTTAACTTTTAAAGTTGTTTGTATTGCTCAACCAAGAATCTACACCTGCTAGCTAGGCATTTTCCCTCTTGCTTGAGTGGATATTTTTAACAGGCTAACTGTGCAATGAACAAATTAATAGAAAAAAAAGAGAAAGATGCTGTTCAGTATGTTTTCTGTATTGTAAGTACCGAAGGGACCATTTTATTCCTTAGTCTGATCACTTGCCCAAGGTTGGCCATGTAGTTGCATCCAGTTGATTGACATTGTCACATTTGCTTGGCTGAAGCATTTTCCATCAGAGAGACATCTGATTTTATTGGAAGATTCTGAGTTTGGTGGTATGATGAATAATCAAAGCAGAATGGTTAAGGAATACCGGGGAACTGTACCTCATTTCTGACCTGAATTATTCTGCCTTTAATTTCCAGCATTAGCTCTTGCTCTGCTTTTACTCTTCCATTTCAAATAACCTTTTGTAACTGATATTTTCTCTTCATTCAAGATATTTCCCAAGCCCATGTATTACTTTAGTTTTTTTCTGTATTCTCTCTAACACCTCTTTGAAACATGACTGCCAGTGCTGCCTGCAGTCCTGTAGTTCAGCCTCAGATGTGCATGATGTCTCTAGAGGAAAGATACCTTCATCCCCCTAATCCCTATATCCTCATCCCCTGCCTTTATGCCGCAGTCTGGCATCAGACATTCAACCTGTGACAGTCTCCAACCTTTTCAGATAACCTTTTCCTACAATATGGTTGCACATTCTGTACCTGCAACTGATATTACTTGTCCACAGATGTTTTACTTGATTTTTCTCATATATATATATATATTTTTTTTTTTTTCCCTTTGTAAATTAAAGTCCCTATTTCATCTATGAGGGAAAGTCAGTTGTTAAACACCTCTGATTTCCCATAAATCATAGAATCACAGAATGGTTTGGGTTGGAAGGGACCTTCAAGACCATCTTGTTCCAACCCCCCTGTTATGGGCAGGGACACCCTCCACTAGATCAGGTTGCAGTTAGGATGCTAATTAAATTAATTGTTTCCCTTCAGCTTGATGCCTTTTGGGCCTAGTACTTCAGCACATGCCATTTTTCTGGATTTTTCCCCCCATTTGCTGTAATTCCACTAAAATATGCTGTGCTCTGACTTCCAGGCACTGATTACCTGGGTCTGTTGCTATCAAAGTTTCTGTTTAATATATGTTATTTAACAAGATCTTGTCATTGATCAAAAAATGCATTATCATTCTTGCATAATAAAAAAAAGATCATCTCAATTGTTTATAAATGTGGAAGGATGATATTTTATTGGCCATTTTTTCTTCTTCAGTATCATTACAAACTCTCTGCATCCAGTTAGTAATTATCTTTGAATTGTCTTAGTTACTTTCTTGATACAAGAAAGTCCTTTAGCTGCCAGGCTTCTCACCCCAATTTTTTGACTTACAAATTGTATGTTTGTATTTTTACTGATTGCTGTTTGCTGTCTGAGATGTATGCTTGTGCTTGTTTACCAACACCTTTTTCAGCCATGGAACTCGATCAGCAAATGAGAAGTGCTTCAAACATTTTTATTATTTTTGTGTCTTTTTTTTTTTTTTGGTCTGCGTGGGCTGTGCTTTCGGTTTTCCTTCAACTGGGAATTGAATCACCCAACACTACTGCTCAGGATTGCCTTTGGCTTTGGTTTTCTCACTCCTGCTATTACCAAAAGCATTTGAACGCTGTAGCAGATGGTGCAGGTCCAGGACTGAGAAAAGCATTTAATTTTGTATTAACAGC
Organism: Melozone crissalis; assembly: GCF_028551555.1. NCBI lineage: Eukaryota > Metazoa > Chordata > Aves > Passeriformes > Passerellidae > Melozone > Melozone crissalis. The sequence continues at coordinate 9,664,951 of NW_026535813.1, read as the reverse complement.
TTTGTGCCTTCGTGGGAGTGTTTTGAAGGCACAGCATACTCACTTCCGAGACTGTCTTTGTTTTCATGAGAGCCCTTCGCAGTAAGAAGTAATCTTCCCCATGTGCTATAATAATAGAAAATTAACTTTGGCTCCAGTGAGGTTTCATGTGGTTTTGTTTGTTTTCTTCTTGCCACAGGCTTGGAAAAGGGAAATTCGAGGATGGTGATAGCATCAACTTAAACGACATAGAGAAAGTCCTTCCAGTGTGGCAGGTAGGTGATGAGGGTATCTCCTGCCCATGCTATGGTGGAGACCAGCAGCTCCTTCCCTATCCTTACAAAACTCTCCACAGAAGTGGGAAAACTGCTGGATTGGATGTGCTGAGCTATGGTCCTTTGGGGTTTATGATGGAGAATTATGCCTGTGATTTTGGCAAGCCTTGCAATGACCCTTAATGCTGGGTGAGGGCAGTTATCATGTAGATTTCATTGGGAGGTGAAATGTTGAGGACAGTTGTTCTGGTTTAGGGCAAATTTGGGAGAAAACTTCCAAAAGCAGCCCCCCAGAAAGCCAACCCATGCATTCCCTCCCCCCACCTGGTTCGGGAAATAATTTCCTCATAGAGAAGTGGAAAGAACCTGTTTATTTAACAGGCCAAGCACTCCCCAGCACACAAAATGAACAATACTGGATGACAAAACACATTCACTGCTCTGAAAAGATGACAAATTCAGGAAGTTTCTCCAGTGGGTGGTTGCTCTGTTATCAGTCCCTCCGGTGCTGGGAAAGGCTGCAGAGTAGGCCCCAGCAGGCTACGAAGTGCAAGCTCTCGGTGTTTCCCTGTGTCCTGGTCTGGAGCTGGTTCGAATGGTTCCAAGAAAAGGGAAAGTAAAACAGTCCCGGGAAAGCTCGGACTGCCTCAGCTAGCTAAACTAACTAACCAACTAAAAAGCAAAAGGAGCATGGTGTTCTGCCCCGTCCGCGCCCAGACAACAACAGTGTTCCAGCAGACTGTGGAGGAGCGAGTCTCGTTCTTGATAACAAAACTCCGTGTTTCTTCTTCTCCCCGCCTGTACTCTCAGCCAGTCTTGAAGGCACAGAATATAATGTCCAGCATAAACAGAACACATGATTTGGGATAAAAGCATCATAACATCACCCTAGGACAACAGTATATATATATACACATACATATATATAGGTATATGTACACAAAGCTCATATATTTTAGGAAAGGCGATTCTGAAAAGCATCAACCCTCCTGACAGCTTCAAAATAAATTGCTGCCAGGAAGCCAGCAGTGATGGTGTGCTGACCCAGCTGTTTCCCCTTTGCGGTGTATATATGTTTAAATGCAGTGGTCATCCACTTGCTTGTTTTCTCCAGCCTGTTCCTTCTCCAGATCTCTCTATTCAGCCCAGTTTTAGTAGTTCTGGTTAAATGACCTTTAATGTTTGGATGTTGGGAAATAGCAGGATGAGACCCTCAGTTCTAAAGTCTAATTGAATAAGTCAATTTGTCAGCATCATATAATTTTTCACTTTCCAGAGCCCAAGTCCTCAATGAATCTGAGTGTCCTGGGCTGGGCAAGCTTCTGAGGATGCTCAGTATGTTTTTGCTGAAGTCTCCTCTGCCTTCAGAGGGAAGGGTGGAGACATCTCATGTGCTTTGGTAGTGTTACCCTTTTCAGTGATGAGCAAAAAGCTCATTGGGCTTTTTGCTCATGCATCATGTGAGGAAAAGCTTTGCTCATCCTGAAAAACATGGGATGATCTGCCTTATTGTTTCTTTTGGGTGAGCTAGCTGGCACTAAATACACAAATCAGTGGAAGGAGTGGAGAAGTGATGCTAACTTTGCCAGGAAGACTGCAGCTACTTCCTGCTCAGTCTCTTCCATGATTGATATGACTGGACTTTAGGTCACAGGAAGAAAACATCAGGTTCAGCTTCTACAGACCCCAGAAATTCTGCAAAATAAGGTGATTTTCCCCAAGGAATAATTGGAAATGAGAAATCAAACCATCTTTGGTGCAAGGAACTGATTTTCTTCTCTAGGGTTTAACTTTCAGTCAACAACTATTAAATAAACCAGATCCTCCTGGTCTATTTTTCATCTGATCATGTCCTAACACAAAGTTGTCATCCTGTCCTAACACCAGGTTGAGTCCATTGACTCCAGTGAATTAATTCCAACATATACATTGATATCTAGATTAATTGCTAGTGTGGCATCTCTAAGATGGAAAACCTAGCAGAAATGCTGGATTTAGTGTTTTGTTTGTGCCTCTGGGCAGATTCATGCAATGCTGTATTATTTTGGAGACATGCTTACCTAGGCATATATAGTCATATGTGCATGTGGGAACTGGGAGCTGGGTAGTTCTGTGTAAAGATTTATCTTGTTTGGCATTGACAAGTGAAATACTTGCAGACAGCTGGTTTAATCCTGACATATCATTAACTGGATTTGAATGTAATTGTGCAATGACAACAGTGATTTTGTTGGCCTTTATTCCTTGTTTCAAATGGGTCTGTGGAGCAGTGTGTGGGAGCATAAAGGAAAATATTTGAGTGAACCTATGGAAGAAAAATCCACCTTCTATGGGGCTATCCCACACTGTGGTTATCTTTGTGTCATATCCTGAAGAAGAGGTTTTTCAGGTTGGAGATATATAAACTTCTGTTCTCTGTTTAAGAACTCAGGGGTTGATTACAGCATCTGTACATGGATGGAGGGGCCAATCTGAGCATCCTCCAACGCCACTGGGGTGGTCAGAGCACCCTCCAAGCACCACTGCGGTGGTCCTAGCATGCTCCAGTGTGACTGGGCCAATCCAAGTATCCTTCAAGATGACTCAGATGAAAATGTTTTGCTGCTGAATGTGCTTCAGCAGCTATAGCAGGGTTAAGAATATAATGTTTGAGAGATATAGTGTCTTACTTGCAGGCTGCTTTGGAAATTTGTGTTCCTTTAATGATAAGGTATAATAGGACATGAATCTAGAACTAATTTGTAGTGTACATCCAGATCTGTATGTGTATCTCTACAGAGAGATACAGTGACACCTCTAACATTTTAAGCAGAATATTCTGGATATCTGTGTGTTAATATATATACATGAGTTTTGCTGCTGAAACCCATCAATATTATTTTAACAAAATATTTCAAGGAAAGCCTATAACTATTTGGCAATTAAAAGGTGAAAAATAAACAAAGCCCAAAACAACTACCCCTAAAATCCTCTTCTTTTGTTTGGAAATTTGAGAATGGGTTCATCTACTCCTCAGAGATGCTCTTGCACCGTGGCACACTGCCATCTTGTGGACATTCACAGGCAGGCAAATCTGTCTCTGCTTTGGCAGTGGGCGAATTCCTTCACCATAACTAGTATTTTGAAGCTTTCTCTTGCCCCATCTTTTCAAAGCTCATCTGAGGTGCTTGTTCTTACTGTTAAATAGGCTTTGTTTTGAAAACTTCATGGCTAGGAGCTCATGAGGTCATTGCTTTGTCTCAACTTGTTAGCTGTAACCTTTTCATCTCTCCTTACTCATAAGTCTGTAGCTGGATTTGGGCAGTAATTCACCTAAGTCCTGACAAAAAACAACTTTGGAAGAAAATAATCTTTTGAAGACAAATGTTCCCCATACATAAGATCTTTTTATTGCACCCTAGGGAGGATCAGTTATCTGCTGCATTTGAGACATGCAGCTCAGATGCAGAATGGGTCTTCATCACCTTCTCCATTTTTATCTCAGCTGGTTTGTTGGAGAAGACCACTTAACAATCTTGGCATCATGAAGACATCACAGTGAGGGCTGAGTCAGTGCATTTTTCTTTTGCTCCCTTTGGCAAATGCTTGGAAAGACTTTCATTCTTGGATGTGTCACAGCCAAATGTCCTGGTCCTAGATAGAGTCTTCAGACTGCGAGTCCTTGGCAAAGTCTACACTTACCAGAGAAAACAACCCAGGGGGCCATCTCCTACAAAATACTCTTTTGCCTCCCTGTGAAGCTACTGTAGCTCACAAAGGATAAAGGAGGCTGCATGTCATGGGGACATGCTGTAAATGCTGCTAGAAAATGAGCAGAGAGTTTTGGGACATGTCTCAAGTGGTTTGTAGACTGGCATCTTGCGTTTTTTGGCTTTCAGTTTGTTTGACTCACCTCCAGGGTGGGCTTGCCCTCCTCTGAACGGTGCGGTTGTGCCTTTGCTGGCCAGCTGCTCCTTGTCTTGTGTTACATGGCGTTTTTCAAATGCTGGGCTTTACTGGTGCTATGGTGTGGTGGTTTTGCATGGGAGGTAAAGCTTCCGACACACTTCTGTGAAAATCACATTAAAGACAAAAGAAACCCAGGAACTTTCTTTTCCAGTCGGCAAAGAGGTAATGGGCTGGGTGGCCCCTGCTGCAGGGCTGGGCCCCTTTCCCCGGGGTACCCGCCAGCTCCTCACCAGCTCCCCATCGGCTGCAGGGCAGGGGAGGGAAGGCTGCACAGCTGAGGCCAGGCCAGGCCATGGCTGTGATTTCTAACATCTTACTGCTACTCAGCCCTGCCCTACCGCCAGCCTGGGTTGAGCCGGGTCTACTGGGCCCTAAGAACAGCCCCAGACAGAGATGGTTTGGCCAGGATTCTACTACCACTGACGTTTGCCTGCAACTACCAAGCAGGGGAGAGGAGAAGCCATGCCACCAACAACCACCCCCCCCCCCCCCCCCCCACCCTTCCCCCCTTTCCTGCAGCAGCTCTGGCCGCAAGCTAGTGAGCTCAGCTGGGGTCAGATGACCATCGGCAGGCTCTGGGCAAGTTATTAACTTTTTCAGTGCTTCAATTCTCCCTCGAGTGAGAGAAGGGAACAAAATGTAGCCAGTGTAGAGGAACAACATGAAAGACATCGAGGTCAGTAAAAAAGTCAAGTCCCAGATGGGAGGGATAAGGAGATGCCTTTATCTTGGGGCTGAAATCCTCTTGTAAAGCTGTGGAGAAAGATGTAATTGATACATCAGACTCTTTCCCTGTAACACATGAAAGCACAGGGAGATGAAGAGCTCAAACTGATGTCGAGCAAAGGCCTCCATACCGAAGAAAGCAGCTGTTAAAGTAGCTGTGATCCTATGATAAGTTAGAACAGAGAAGGAGAGAAGAGTGATAAAGATCCTGTGCCCCCGAAAGAAGATTATTTCAGAGACAGATAAAGAGAATCTTTGCCTTTGAACAGCTCATCTTTAAAACAATACCCCATAAGTTAACATGGCCCATAAACACAGCTGTAGGAAAAGCTTGTGGAAAATGGGAGAGATTTCACAATGGCAGATTTCCCCGGGCGGCTGCTGTTCGTGGAGAGAACTGTTTTCTTGTGGAGGAGTTTTCATAACATTAACAAGAGGGACTTCTCTTCCTAAGTGAATTGAAGAAAGAGTATTTTAGAGGTGGTAAACTGATTGAAATTTTCAGGTTTTTTTCTTTACATTATCAGTGGGAAAGAAAAGGTTGTAGGGGGAGGAGAAGTTTTCTGAAGGTTTTGTTCTGATTCTTATTACTCTTTCTTTTAGTTACAGTAAATAAATTTTTCTTTATACCCTTTTAAAGTTTTGAGTCTGCTTTGCCTTTCTCCTAATCCTACCTCACAGAAAATGAGTAAGTACATTCTAGTGAGTGCACTGGTGATTAGCCAACACTAAACCCACTATACTCATTGGTGCATTGGCCGAGAAATCTTAAATTAGTGAACCAAAACCACAACATATGGGATAAACTTGGAAGGCAGCACTGATATAATTTGGTTTGGCATCTTAATTGCCTTGCAGCTCATGTCCTTCTGATTCCTTACTGATTTTTGACCCTTTTTGTCATATACTTGGAGTTATACACTGCTTGTTTGTCTTCAGACTACACTTGTCATCCAGCTTCCTTGTTGGATGAAAAACAAGAGAGCAGCTCCTCAGGAGAAAGACAGACTCTTTAATTGTTCATGTTCCTTTTAGAACCACGGTATTCTTGACTTTGTCCAAACAGGCTTAGAAGTGCCGGGATTCCTGACCATGCTGGGATCTCACCTGAATTTAGGCACTTACCAGGCATTGGAACACCTCCTCATTGACAAGTATTTTCAAGTCAGACATAACAGTTTGACATGAAGATCATGTGAGTAAAGCCAGGACATCTGTGTGGGCTGGTCACTCAAATTTCTTGTCCCAGGAGAGGCATGGACACATTGGGACATTATTTGTTGCATCTCAGTGTAGAGATCTAGAGAAGTATGAAAAACATAGTTCACTTTCCTGGTAAAATTTAAAAGCTTAATAAAGAACAATAGGAGATAAAGACAGTAAAGCAAAGATTACGGCTGGGTGTGTCTTGGCACTCAGCCAAGTGTGCACTGTTACCTTCGGGGATAGCCCTTAAATACTTTTTCCATTACATCAGCCCATTGCATATTCATAGGCCCTTATGCATATTAATATTTTAATAAACTAGTTTACATATTCCAGAAACTATTTTGCATGGCCCCTCCTTGGGTCCACCTTTTTAGAGTATGCGTGTTTCTTGGCTGTGGTTTTGGCTCCTTCTCTATCACTTCCAGTTTGGGCCTTGGTCCATACTTTCTTCAGATGGCAGATGCTGATAGCTGGCATATCAATAGCCGGGTCCTCATTACATGTTCACTGAATGTTATCCCGACCAAACAGACAGTTCACTCATAACTATATCAGCTACCACTACTACTATGTCTAATTTTTTTGTTAATAGCATAAATAAAAGCAAAGTTATTTTAACATTATACATATAGCATTCATCTTAATATTTGCGAAAAGCCAACAATATAATGTATATTTATAACAGAAAGTTGAATGATTCCTATCTGGGTATACCCATGTCCTTTCCCTGTCTGCTCTGCAGGAGCCCGGTGGGACCCACTCACACATGGACTTGGTCAGACACGGTAGGTTCTTTAAGAGTGATGAAGTCAATCCAGGTGTCCAGGGAAAGAAGGGTGGATCATGGGCAAGCATCACCTCTGCTGTCACTCTGAATGGGGGGGGGGGAGGGGGGAGGGGAGGAAATCAGTGTTTAGCACTGGTGTGAGGGCTTGTTTCTGGACCCTACAGATCACTGATCCTTCCAGGGTAGTAGTGGCAGGGGGACATGTCTCTTTGGAGCTCAGGGACGGCTCTTTGATGGGGTGGTGTTATTTACTATCACCATACAGAATCCTCATCCTCTCCATACCCTCTCTTGCCCACTCTTTCTGCACTTTAGGGTTGGGCAGTTGTCATTTTAACCAGCTTGGTCTGCAGCTCAGATCCTTCCTCTTTCAGTCTTGCCCATAACAACATGGCCCTCTCTCAGTAGTCTGTTCTGCACCCATTAAGCTGGGATGGGCTCATCCCTATGTCTTGCATTCCCTCTGTCCAGGTTTAGGAATGGTATTCTCCAATTTAGTACTCCCACTAAAAAGAAAATCATGAGCCATTCCCCTCCTCCCTCCAGTGAGAGACACAAAAAGCAGAGATAATGGGTTAAGATAAGAACAATCAATTGGAAACAGCAACGAGATAAGAAAAACAGTAACAGCAGCAATATTAATTACAAAAGTGTACAAAAGCAAGAGTGATTTACATGCAAAATGCTCACCATAGACCCCAGGTGATAATGAACACTGGCAGACCGGTTTCCCCCTCTAGCAATGCTTTTCTTGATCCCAAGCCATGCTCCTCTTCACAAGGGAGAGTTCCTTACTTCACCCCTGGTAATAACATGAAATTATATAGACTAACAACCTAGACACACTCACATGGCTCTAGGGTCTGCCCCCTCACAGCTAGTGTGAAAAAAATAACTTCCCCGGCCAAAACTGGGACACTACCCACCCCTTTTTTCTTTACCATCTACATCAAGCCCAGGTCCTGCTCCTGTATAGATAGATATTTATATGTTTATACACACACAAGCACCGGTGTCATTTCCATAATCAACAGCCATCCCTCCAAGATGTCTGTTGAGTTCATTTAGTCCAAGACTACTGTGGGTTCTATCTGTCCTAGATGTCTTCCAGGGCAGGGGTCTGGTGTGCTGTCAGATGGTTGCAAGCTGCATCAGGAGCTCACAACTGCTGTATCTGGAGCAGTCCCTTTTCATCGTCCATGGTAGTTATGGCACACAGTTGCAGTGCCATTCAGCAACCAATATTATACAATTCAACATTACAGACTGTTCTCACCAAAAAATCAAATCCCCCTGAGGTACACATGGTGTTTCCCTGTCCCTCTGCATTGCTGACCAAGTGCACCCAGGTCCTTGAGCAAAAGCAGTCCCATGGATGGGTTTGCCTTTGCTTGAGGCAGGACTAATCCAAACTGTCTTCCCTAACACATTCCTTATATGCACCATGGGGACTTTATTCCCTTCTAAGGTACATTCAGGTTTTGATTGGGCAGGGTCAGTTTGATTGGTAGAGCCTTGGGTGTTAACTAAGCCCATGGCCTTGGCTAAATGTAGATTCCAATATTTGAAGTTCCTACCTCCCATTGCCTCTGCTGTGGTTTTTAGCAGTCCATTGTACCATTCAATTTTCCCAGAGGCTAGTGCATGATAGGGAATATAAGACTATTTCTGAAATGAGTCCCATTGTCCAATTCAGTTCTTTCTGGGGTCCCATGTTTCCATAGAAATTGTTTTTCAAGGCCCAAGATGGTGTTCCAGGAAGTGGTGTGAGGCACAAGGTACATCTCCATCCACCCAGTGGTTGTTTCCACCATTGTAAGCATGTAACACTTGCCTTGGCAGGTTTGCGGGCGTGTGATGCAATCAATCTGCCAGGCCTCCCCATATTTATATTTTAATCATCGTCCCCCATACCACAGAGGCTTTGCCAGCTTGGCCTGCTTGATTGCAGGGCATGTTTCTGTCCCGTTCTCGGCTGTTTTGATGGCCTGGAAAGGCTCGGGGAGGCCTTGGGACAGCCCGCGCTCCAAAGGACGAGAAGAGTCTTCAGGTTTTTTCTCGGTCTTCAGTGTTTATTAGTTTTTATCTACAAGATTTTCTCTCGGCCCGACAGAGGTCTGCACAGCACGTCAGCCATGGACACACTGAGAGCCCCCGGGGCGGTCACTTATACCCAAAACTACATATAAGATATTTACCTATTTTCCCCAATACCTTTCACCCTTATTGACAAGTGCACTTTTAGTAAGAACCAATCCCAAAGTGCCACCACCACCACAGAAGATGGAGGCCAAGAAGAAGAAGAAGAAGAAGAGGACACGCCCCAATTCCTCCATTTTACTTCTCTAGACCCCCCTGTACCAAAATTCTATAACCTGTGTTTCACACTATAATTAACCTATCCCTTCACCATTTATCCCCGTGAGATCCTCCCATCCTCATACAGGTGTCGTCTCCTGTGCAGGATCAAAGTCCAGCCACCAGACACTTCTGGCAACATTCCAGGACTTCCGAGCCTCCCAAGGGTGGTCTCGGTGACTCTGCACCTCAGTCCTGAGGCGCTGAGATCCCACATCTCCCCCTTCTGTTTGCACCAAAAAGATTTCCTTTGCCACCTGACTCATGGCCCATCTTAGACATGCAAAGATGCACGGGACAACAAGTATGAGGATTAAGAGAATTATTAAGATATAGAATGCTATCTTTAAAATTCCTCTCCATATGGGAGAGATGTCAAAGAATTCTACCAGATCATCGATCTATGATCCTGTAATCTCGCCAAGTTTATTTATGCTGTCCTTTATTTTTTGAATACTTTCATGAATTGATCTTGAATGGTCTGAGAGATTCATGCAGTACATCCCTTCAAATTCTTCACACCCATGTCCATGAGCGAGCAATAGATAATCGATCGCCGCTCTGTTTTGAAGAGTCGCCTGTCTTACACCACTGATGTCTTTTAACATGTCACTCAATGTGACAGACACAGACTGAGCGTGTTTGCTCAACCAACAACCCATGCGGTCGATTTGAGTCAAGGCCACCCCTGATGCTGCTTGAGGTGAGAAGATTGCTATAGGAACTCTCGCTGCCTTGTCCCAAGTAAATATTTCGTCATTGCAATCTGCCGCATAATGTTGTATTGATCTTTTTTCTTTGCACTTTTTCTCTCTTAGCGAGTTCAAATCAGGCGATAACATTGAAATTTCCCCAATGCTGCATGGACCTCCCGTGGCATTAGCAGGAATGCCGTGCCAAATTCTGTCCCTGCAAATTAGAAACAAACCCCTGGCAATTGCACTGGGACTTGGATCGATCCTCTGGCAGTTTTCTCTGTGTATTTGCACCATGCTGATGCATTCTTATAGAATTCATGATTGGGAGTCAAATCGATAGTTTTTGCCTTTGTGACATTTGGAGTTTCAAACTGCATGCAGAGTTCCATTGTCATGGACCCAAAAATCTCCAATTCCTGAGGTTCTGCAGAAGCCACAGGAAGTAGATGTGTCCAAGCACACCACTCTTTCACAGGATCTTTAATGACCTGCGAGATGTTAACTGCAGAGTGCCCTGGAATTGGCCATTCATCCACTGGCAATCCAACCATGCATGCTGAAAATGGTCTCCCTGGCCTCGAATGTGTCAGACAAATACTATCCAAATTCGCTGCTTGAGCTAAAGCCTCCCATACATTTTGTTTTGGTTGATTAATAGGTAAATTTGCCCCATTGCTTATTGCAATGAATGAAAAAATGATGCACATGAGGATCATGAAGCTCATTACTTCGCTTTTGTGTGAAATCATTGTTTTGTTTTTCATTCAAGACCCCAAAGGAAAAATTCCCAAAGTCCTTAGTTTCTTTTTATTTCTCTTCTGAGTCATCTTTTGCAGTCTGAGTCTCGACTTCTGTCTGAGTACTCGTCTCTTTGTTTCTCGGATCAGCGTTCTCCTGTTCTCGCGTTCGAAATGGCTTCACGTGTCGCGCTGACACCCACTTCAGACCTCGATCTGTGGAAACACAAGCGAAACCCTTGCCCCAAGTGATTAGTTTGAAAGGACCCTCTATTTGTCCTGTCTCTGGGTTTCTGATCAAAACTAAAGGATTTTCCCTTAGCTTTGCCTGTGTGCTGTTTAGAAAATGCCTCACGATTGGTGGATTAGGTTCTGAGGATGAACTATTTAGGAAATTCAACACAGACAGCGCCTTATTTAATTTCATGTGAGGTGTTGCCTCTGGCTCACCCCTTCTTTGTCTGTCCAGAAGGGATTTCAGGGTGTGATGTGTTCTTTCAATGATTGCCTGACTTGTGGGCGAATGTGGAATACCAAACGTATGTTTGACACCCCATCTTTTCAGAAATTTGTCAAGCACCCTGCCTGTATATGTTGGGCCATTGTCTGTCTTTATCTCCTGAGGCACACCTAATGATGCGAATGCTTGCAGAAAATGTCGACAAGCATGGTCTGCTGTTTCCCCTGCATGTGCTGAAGCAAAGACTGCACCTGAGAATGTATCTACAGAAACATGAACATTTTTGAGCCTCCCAAAGGATGGATATTTTGTGACATCAGCTTGCCACAATTGAAGACTTTGCAGTCCCCGCGGATTGACTGCTCGGGTAGAAGAAGGTGGCTGCACAAGCTGACAGTCTGGACAAGCACTAATGATCTCCCTCGCCTGACTCTTTGTGAGACGAAAGGACTCCATCAGCGTCTGTGCATTCTGATGAAAGAACGCATGACTTAATCTTGCCTGCTCAAAAATGTCTGGCAGTGTTTGCGAAATGGGCATTGTCAACCTGTCCACCCGAGCATTCCCTTCCGCTAAAAACCCCGGAAGTGTTGTGTGCGCTCTAATGTGCGTGATAAAATATTCTCTTTCCCTGCTTTCTAGCAATGTTTTTAAGCTCGTCAGATATGAGTATAAAACCTCATTACTGACTTCTTTCAAGAGCGAACCCTCCAATCTCTTGACCACACCCGCAACATATGCGGAATCTGTGACCAGATTGAGGGGTTGTTTGAACAACTGAAATGCTCAGACAACGGCTGCCAACTCCACAATTTGTGGACTGCCCTGAACCATCTTCACGTCTGATTCCCAATCCCCTGTCGTTGAGTTTCTCCACGTGATCACAGATTTGTGTGTCTTCCCTGAGCCATCAGTGAACACTGTGATCCCATCCAAAGGTTCTTCACTTATTCTTGGTTTTGCTCTGTAACATATTTGTGATTGCAGTATTCTATGCTGTGGAAAATGGACTGTGCAAGTTCCTGGGAAAGCTAACAACGCGATTAATAAGTCTTTCGATTGTTGCATTGCCCAATCGAAATAGTCTTGCTTCAGAGGTAATCTGATGACTGAGAATTTCCGTCCTGCCATTGCCAGCAACCTCGTTCTAGCCTTTATGATGATTTGTGCTGCCATCTCTAAATCTGTGAGAATTGTTTTTGAGGGCCTGTGTGGTAGGAAAACCCACTCTATGATTATCAAAGAGTCCTTTTGTGATTCATCCCATTGGAAGATCAAACCATGGAACTGTGTTTTCTTCCCCAGCACTGCCAACTGAAAAGGCAACATTGGAACAAATCGATGTGCCTGCCTTTTCTGTATCGCGTCTGTGACTTTCTCCAACTCTTTCTTTGCTTCTGGCGTGAGAGTCCTGGGAGATCGAATGTCTGGGTCTCCTCTCAAAAGATCGAGCAACGCTGGAATGTCGCTGTTTGTGATTCCCAAAACTGGCCTCATCCAGTTGATTTCTCCCAAAAGCTGTTGAAAATCATGCAAATTGTTGATCTTAGTGCTGATCTCCATTCTCTGAGGTTTTATTGTTCTCTCTGAAATTTTCCACCCTAGATATTTCCAAGGTGCAACCTCCTGAATCTTTGAAATGCTGATTTCCAGACCTGCCTTTTGCACCTCTGCGATCACACAGTCACGAGCTTCTTGCACCTCCTGTTGTGTTGATGCTGCAATGAGCAAATCATCCATGTAATGAATGATCTTCACCTTCGGAAATTTCTTCCACGCCGGTGCCAAAGCTCGTGCCACGTACCATTGACAGATCATTGGAGAATTTTTTAGGCCTTGTGGAAGGACGACCCAATGGTACCGCTGCAGAGTCGTTTCCTTGTTGATACTCAGAACTGAAAACGCAAATCTCGGAGCATCATCTGGATGGAGCGGAATACTGAAAAAACAATCCTTGAGGTCAATGACCACAAGCGGCCATTCTCTGGGAATCATTGAGACGGATGGAAGTCCCAGCTGAAGTGGTCCCATGTCTTCTATGACTTCGTTGATCTTCCTGAGATCATGTAACAACCTCCATTTGCCCGATAGCTTTTTCTTGATGACAAACACTGGAGAGTTCCAAGGGCTTTCTGTTGGCCTGATGTGTCCCTTCTGCAATTGTTCTTGGACCAGGTTTTTCAAAGCACTCAACTTTTTCCGCTCAAGGGGCCACTGATCCACCCAAACTGGATCGTTTGTTCTCCATGTCAACTTCAATGTGGCGAGTGCCGCAGTGACCCCTATTAAAAATCCACTTCGATCTTCGCACCCCATTGTGCCAAAAGGTCTCGACCCCAGACTGTGATCGGCTTTTGGACGACAAAAGGACGAATGATCGCCGTCTTGTCTCCTGGTCCTGTGACAACAACGGAATTCTCACTTTGCAGACACAGAGATGCTCCCCCTATGCCTGAGACAGAACCCAAGGGCGCAACCAAACTCCAATTGCGTGGTCAAAAGATGTACGATATTACTGTGACATCCGCCTCTGTGTCGAGGATACCTCTGATTGCTATTGTCCTGTCTCCACATGTCAATTGGCACGTGAGCGTGGGTCGATCTCGACCTATGTGCTTCACCCATGTTGTGTGTACTTCAACATGTTCCTTCATAGGGAACCCTTCTTCGTCGAAGATTGACATGACTTCTCCAACTGCGTGTGGCGGCAAGGCAAAAGCTCTCGCAACCACAGTATTTTCCAGTACAGTCAATGGTGGACGAAGCGCTCTTGCCAGAACTGTCAATTCTGTATTTTTGTCTGCAGAGACAACCGTAGGATAAACAATGAGTCCAAGAATACTGCATTTGTCTTGTTCAATTATCAAGAAATCTTGTTTTTTGTATGAATCTCCACGGATACCCGTTGGTATCTCCGCATGATTTTCATCTAGAAAGCATACTAGTTTTGAAGCTGCCAATGCACACTGTGTCCCTGGTGGGAGGAGGTCTGGGTCGCTATGGAATCGACTAAGGGTTTTGCTGAGGGCATCTGCTGGTTGCTCACTGATGATTGCCCTGTCTGCTCTTGTGCCACCGCCAGTACTTGTGTCTGAGCGCGCTGGCGATTTACGGCCGCGCTGCGTTTTCCGTTTCCCAGATGTGGTAACGGATTTCCTTCCACGTCTGTCCGGGAATAACATTCTTTCACAGAGTGTCTTCCTTTTCCGCACCGTGCACAAATTGGCCTTTCCGCTTTTTGTGCTGGCGCTGGTGTATGTGTTCGTGGACAATTCTTTCTTATGTGTCCAAATTCCCCACATTTGTAGCACTGTCCTCCTGGGGGATTGCTCTTCTTCTTCATCGTTGCAAGAACTTTGTTGATGTTCTCATTCTGTTGATGGAGTATTTTTTCGAGCATCTTTTCTAATGCCTTGTCTTCTGATTGCCTCTCTGAGTGTCCCTTTATCTGTTCTTCCCATTCCTCTCTTAATTCGTTCTTCACAATCGATGCGACATGCTGAGGTGTCCCCACCTTGCTGCATGCCTCCACCATCTCTGCCAAGGATGGCCGTCCTGGCATGGCACTAATGACCCGTTGACAATCAGGGTTGGCATTGCCAAAAGCTAAGCTCTCCAAGAGAGGCCTCTTCGCTTCTTCAATCGTCACCTGTCGATCCACGGCTTGCATGAGTCGATCGATGAACGACATGAATGGCTCTGCGGGACCTTGCCTGATGCAAGAGAACGGAACATCCGGAGCTCCTGTTGGCGTAATCTGCATGATTGCCATTCGTGCTGCTTCTTTGATGTCACTTAACACTCATCGTGGAAGCCGCACTGCTTGTTCCCCTGGGTTGTCATCTGGAGGATCCCCTGCTGACTGCGCTTCCGTGAGATTCGCATTTGGCCCACCTTGATATCTATTCCGCAACTCAGAAAGATACTTTCTCCACCTTTTTTCCCAGACGGGACTCTGTGTGTCAGTGAGAATCATTGCCACAATGCTTCGAATATCATATGGCGTAAGGTCATACCTGGTGAATGTCCCTCTTAATAGTTTTAAATATTGTGAGTCCAGCCCAAAAGTTTGAGCCGCCTTCCCTAAGTCTTTGAGTGTTTCGTGACCCATCCTTTCCCATCTTGGATTCTATCCCTGGGCATCATATGTCACTGGCATTGTCAAATCTCCTGAACCCGGAAATAAATGCTTCTCTTTTGCCAGTGCTTTTCTGATATGCTTCCAATCCATCGTCTTCACCGGCTGTTGAAATTCCTCCTCTTGAGACTCCATTGGGATTTGCATGAATAACAGCGTTGTGAATGTCATCGGTGATTCATTGTACCTCATTTTTCGCCTTGAGGTTTTTGGCCTTGCTCCTAAATCCGAAAAGGAAACTTGAGGATCCCGTTGATATTTCTTTTTTGCTGTATCAAATGAATGCAAGAAGCTTTTTGCTGCTTCTGCTGCTGACAGCATCCATGCCGGAACACCTTCCGATGCTGTGAGCCGTATGACATCTTCTGCTTGTTGCTGTGCTTCATCTGAACTTTCATTGTCTTCACGAAATCCCGAAGTTGACGGATAATCCATTTTTTGTGTTATCATTGTCTTCTTGGAAGTACTTTTCTTTTTATATATTGTTGGAAAAAATTGCTACATTGTTGCAGTCTCGCCACGAGATGGCGTTGTGGCTCCACCGAACAGATCCGGCATGTGGTGCACTTCTGTCATCCCCCCACGAGGTGGCGATGTCACCATACTCCGTGGCTCGGATGACGGAATGAACTCGACTGCCCCTCTTCCGGTCGTTTGCCGAGTCTGTGATCTCGTTTGAGACCTGGGTTGCCTGGCTTTTAATTCAGCTGAAAATGGAGCTCGGACACCAGAACGTCTCCCTTGAAGGGAAGGGGCCTGGACTCCAAGGGTTTGGGTTAGAGGCACCGGGTCTGGAGAGGGGGTGGAGCCCCAGGATGTGGAACCCCGAGCACGGCCCCTCCTTGCCCGAGACGTCACAGGGGATCGGGCCCGCCTCCGCCCATGCTCTGCTCTCCGCGCATGCGTGCTTTCGGAGCTGCTCCCCGTCTCTCCCGAGCTAACGTCACTCTCTCCCCCCCGTTCCGCCTCCGAAATCTCCTCCCCTCGGTCTGTCCCCGACTCTGTCTCCTCCTCCTCTGACGCTGTGTCCACTCCGCCCACCGGTGCGCGCAGCCCGCCCCTCGCCGGCACCCGGGCCCGCTCTGCGATACGAGCCGACCTCCGCACCAGGTCTGACGTCACAACCGCGCGCCTCCTGCGTCTCTCTACGGTGGCCCTTTGGGGCCGTGCAGTTTCCCCCAACTCGCCGCCGGTGTCTGACGCCCCTGCGCTGGTCCGTGACTCCCCCTCGGGGTTTGGCACCGTGCCGGCTGGAGCAGCCACCACTCCCGGCGTTGTGCTGACGAAAGCCGCACCGGAACTCGTATCTCCTGTTACCTCCTTACCCGCGCCCCCCGTCTCCGCCTGCACCGCCGCAGCCGCGCCGCTCTGCTCTGCCGCCGCCGAGCCGCCTTGCACGCTGCGAGAAAGCACTTCCCCCGACCCCTTTTCTCCCCCCCGCATCCCCCCTTCCGATCTCGCTTCTGAGTAGGAGCCTGAAGCCCCTGTGCTCTCTGGGGTTTCAGGACGTTTTAGGGATTTCTTGGGGTTTCTGGGTCTTGGAATCGGAGGCTTTGATATTATTCCCTGCTCCCATTCCTCGAGAGCTTTTTCCCCCTAGCTAACTGGGGCCAGAGCCAATCTCTGCTGAGAGCCTTGCTCTCCTCCCCCTTCTTCTAAGGGTCCCGCAACTTCTTGTTGCCTTTCCAGTCTTTTTGACTGCACAGAAATGCCTTCTAACATTATTCTAGCCGGCGAGAGCAGCTTTAAAGCTGTCTCATCTTTTTTCGTGGCTAAGAGATATAAGTGCCTATTAATTTCCTGCAAAAAACCTACTTTGAAAAGCAGACGTGTCTCTGAAAATGGGTAATTAAGTCTCACCCACAATAAAAGCTGTTTCAGCTCCTTCTTTGAGATCCCGACCGTATAGGTGTGGGCTACTCCTTGCAAGGCTGACAAAATTCCCAGCTGTTCCTGGGAGAGTGTGCCCCCCATGTTCTTATTTTTGACCTTCTCACCGAATCTCTGTCGTCAGAGCAGTCCGAAGGCTCCTGATCTCCGTCCAGCAGGTCACAGGAGGTGGATCCAGAGGCGCCTTTCTGGTTCCGATCCGGGCTGTTCTGCTACGAACTTTCTTCGGCAGAAGCTGAGAGATGTAATACTCAGTGGCTGCTGTCTTTTTCAGACTCTGTCGGCCGTTTTTTTTTCTTCTGGCTTGTCTCCTCAGGAGTTATCAGTGCTCTCCTGGGAATCCGTCCAAGTTCGGAGCTGCCCTCTCAGCTCTTCAGGGCCAATACCCCCTCCTCTGTGGGAGTAGCCCACCCAGGGACGCCACTTGTCCCGTTCTCGGCTGTTTTGATGGCCTGGAAAGGCTCGGGGAGGCCTTGGGACAGCCCGCGCTCCAAAGGACGAGAAGAGTCTTCAGGTTTTTTCTCGGTCTTCAGTGTTTATTAGTTTTTATCTACAAGATTTTCTCTCGGCCTGACAGAGGTCTGCACAGCACGTCAGCCATGGACACACTGAGAGCCCCAGGGGCGGTCACTTATCTTTAAACCCAAAACTACGTATAAGATATTTACCTATTTTCCCCAATACCTTTCACCCTTATTGACAAGTGCACTTTTAGTAAGAACCAATCCCAAAGTGCCACCACCACCACAGAAGATGGAGGCCAAGAAGAAGAAGAAGAAGAAGAGGACACGCCCCAATTCCTCCATTTTACTTCTCTAGACCCCCCCGTACCAAAATTCTATAACCTGTGTTTCACACTATAATTAACCTATCCCTTCACCATTTATCCCCGTGAGATCCTCCCATCCTCATACAGGTGTCGTCTCCTGTGCAGGATCAAAGTCCAGCCACCAGACACTTCTGGCAACATTCCAGGACTTCCGAGCCCCCCAAGGGTGGTCTCGGTGACTCTGCACCTCAGTCCTGAGGCGCTGAGATCCCACAGTTTCAGTTATGGATAACCTCAGAGATAGTGTCCATAGTTAAGTCCGCCCCTTGATCACAAGCCCATCTGTATGTTGCATCTCTTCCCTGACGACCTGAGGCATCATGGACCCACCAAGCAAGAAATAATTCATTCTTATCTTTCCAGTCCAGATCTACCTGAGTCACTTTCATCTTGGCACTCTGATCTACCTGTCCATTGTTGTGATATTCTTCGGTAGCTCGACTGTTGGGTACATGTGCATCTACATGATGTACTTTTATAGCCAACTTTTCTACCCAGGCAGCGATGTCTTGCCACAGTTCAGCAGCCCAGATGGGTTTCCCTCTGTGCTGCCAATTGGTCTTTTTCCATCAGTCCAGCCACCACCACAGAGTGTTTGCTACCATCCACAAGTCAGTGTACAGGTAGACAGCTGGCCGTTTCTCTCGTTCAGTGTTATCTAAAGTCAGCTGGACAGCTTTCAGCTCTGCAAGATGACTCGATCCACCCTGTCTCTCCATAGCTTCTGCAATTCACCTCGTAGGACACCATACAGCAGATTTCCATTCTATGTATACCTATGATACAGCAGGAACTGTCGGTGAAGAAAGCGTATCACTTTTCATTTTCTGGTAGCTGATTACATGGTGGGGCTGTTTTGCGGAGAAACGAAGAAACCTCACAACTTTGTAAAAGTTGTAAAGCCCGGTATGCTTTTATTACGACGCGCCGGACCCAAGTCCCCCAAAAAGGCATGCGTACCTCTGAAGACCTCAGGTCTTCTTTTGTCAACCCTTCCAAATGCATATGCATACAGTTTTACAATAAGTTCATACATATTCATTCCGCGTGACATTTAGCACCAGTTCTTCTTTATCTAAGGAATTCCTAGGTCTGGGGCAGACTGACCTTGCGGTAATTTCTGTTTTTCTTTCTCTGTCTCCTTGCTGTCTCTGGAATGCAGCTTTTCCTTCAGCTTTGGCCCTACAGACTCCTCACCTTTTCCAGACACTTTACCTAATTCAGAATGGATCCCCACTCCGTCTCATTCCCCCCTTTCCTAGGAAATAAGTAAATTCTTTTACTTAATGAAAACCTTCACGACAGTAAGTGTCTTTTAGTGCTTCATCATGTACGTTTGACAAAGAGGATAGTACAGCTATTTGTTGTAGCATTCTACAGTTCCAAATTAACAATGTAATAGATAATCCTAACAAAATTACAAATACAGAGATTAGAATGGTTTATACTAGACAGAATAACATCATTGCTATCAATTTGTACAGCAGCACAAGCAGTTCTCAAGCATACACCCTTTTCCAGTATATACGAGCACAGTTTTCTGGTCAGTGACTGGATGAATTTCAGAGTGACAAATACTCTGTTCGGTGTCCAAACACACATCCTGCACATTAATAGTATTGCTTTCACAAATGAATTCCATCTGTTCTCTAGTAATGCAGGATTCCAAGTTTACTGTCTGCCACTTTCCATTCATCTTTCGTGCTCACACTCTATGTTCTGAAGGATAGAGTATTGTTTTTTCACAGTTTAATCCTAGGGCAATGATGGGATGGATAACATAGACAGTGGCATTACGTATGGTAAGCACAAAGGCAGTTGCCACATTAGAAGCAGGATCATAGGTGAAATTCACCATAGTCCGCCAGGATTGAAACTTCCTTTCAATATCAATTGCATTATCCCACACAATTTCTTGAATTTCAGCTGGAAAATTACCTTCACCCCTTTCTCATATGATCGGAGCTGCTGTTGCTTGTATCCATAACTGTGCTTGTATACAACTGAAAGCTAAAGACACATTATCTTGAACTATACTAAGTGCTTCTACTATCAACTTGTGGTCTTGGTCCCAGGCCTTTTCGTACTTCCTTACTTTGGCAGTACTTTTGAAATCTGTCACTGGCTAGTTCCTAATGCCAATAGAGATTCCTATAAAGGCTGCTTCAATTTTGTTAGGCTACCTGCTGCAGTGACCAGTTTATTCAGCAGTACTTCTGAATCAATTCCATTTAAAACTCCTAATCTTGTCCCTAATATGCCAGTTAGATGTTTGTTATGGGGAACAGGAACTGCTTTCTGTCCATGACCATCCCTTCCTGCCAGAGGGGCTCACACTGCAAATTCAGAAACACTTCACAAGTGTATCTGACAGAGGTTTAGGTCATATTTGAGGCAGATGTTTTTTCTGAAATGTAGAGACCTCAGGGAAGCTCCTTCCCCCTCCAAAGCACCGGATTTCCCAGATGTGTGGCAAGCAGAGATGTCTCTCCTAGTCTACAAAACCTCACCCACCTTGCCCCTAGCTTCAGGTCCAAGCCTCAAGCAAATAATGAAGGGGAAATCTGAGAGAAGAGCCTAAGTTCATTGCAGTGTTGCAGTGCCTCAGAAGAAACTGGGATCAGGTTTCTGCTGCTTGAAACACTCAGCACAAAAGTGATGCTCAAAATCCTACAGCCTGCTGCTGAGCTCTGAGGGGGGGTCTCTCTCTCTCTACCTCTTTTAAGCAGAATCCAACTGCCTCAGACTGGGATGATCACTGATCCAAATCTCAGTAGGAAAAGAGAAAGCAACTCGAGCTCAAAGGCAGGTCACTTCTACAGGCTGTATCAAGGTGAAACTACACCAACAGTCTGATTCACTTAGGCTATCACAGACTTCCTGGTGTTCATATACACCAGGGGAGGTTCAGACACTAATTACATCTGGTCTCTCATAAGCTGTCCTATTGATGACCCAGCACTTTACTTTGATTTCTTCTCCTCTGATTCCTTGAAGTGTTCACAGTTCCTGTTCCTGCTACTCTTGCTCCTCACATACCTGATTCTCGTGGATTACTACAGTAGATATGTTTAAATCTTTTATCTCAGAAAGTTTTCCCATGGATCCAGTATACTTATTAAATGCCAGGGACCAAGGCCATTTACCATTGCTTTGAATAGAAGTACTCTCAAGTTCTAAAACTTCAGTTATGATTACACACAAAACAATTCTACAAACTAAAATATGAGCTACTCCCGACCGCAATGTACTCATTTTGCCCGAGTAAGTTTTAGTCGCAGTTCATTTTCTCCTGGCGTCACTCCTCAAGGGGTTTCTGGGCCTTCTTCACCCGAGAGTGATGAATCCAGGCGTTCTGCTTCTTGATTTTGATTGCAGTGAAGGTGGTGAGAAGTATTCACAGTGGTCTCTCCCACTGTGGTTCCGAAGTCTTCTCTGTAAGAGACTTAACATATACATCATCCCCAGGCTATCTAACTCCCTGCTCCAAGTTCCAGCCACATGTTTCTCAATTACTCTGAGCTGCTTGCTTAATGCCACCATGTAGGTGGACATCCTGGACATTCCTTTTGTATTCGATATGGTCTTCTATAAGGCATTCCAAAAGGACTCAGTATTCCTTTAGCTCACGGTTTAGTTTGAATTTGCAATAGTGCTAGTGGAAGAACTTGGGCTAGAGTAGATTAACTTCTTGCCCCAGTCTTATGATTTGCTGCTTAATCAAATGATTCATTCTCTCCACCTGGCCGCTTGATTGGGGGTGGTATGGGGTGTGAAGTTCCTAATCTATGCCCAGATGGCTACTAATCTGTTGCACTATTTTGGAAATGAAATGTGACTCTTTATCTGAGGATATTGTGGCTGGAACTCTGAAGCGTGGTATTATTTCTTGTAAAAATAATCTGGTCACCTCTTGAGCTTTGACAGTTCTGGTGGGAAATGTTTCTGGCCACCCTGGAAATGTATCTATCAATACCAGTAAATACTGATACCCCCCTTTCCTTGGGAGTTCTGAAAAGTTCATTTGCCGCTGCTGTACAGGCCCATGGCCTCTTCCAGTCTGACCGAGTTTTGGCCGGGGGGTATTTTGGGGTTAGTCTGGAGGCAAGGATCACATTGTCGGCTTACCTGAGTGATAGTGGCATATAAATTCCTGACAACGATACAACGATTCTTTCAATCAGATGTGTGTTCTAGAAAGCCTGTGGAAATTACTGCTTCAAAGCCAACACTTCATTTCAATGCACTCTGTATCACTTGCAGCCTTGGTCATTTCGAGAAAGGAGCCACACTCTACAAAAGGCTTTTAAGTAGTTAGGCCCTAGTGTGCTTTTTAGTGCTCTTCTTTCACTAGTAATCACGAAAATGGGAAGGGATTACTAGCTCTCTTTCAATGGTAGCCCACCCCTTGCAGTTGTACATCTCTTTTGATTAATATTATTGTATTAAGGCTTACCTTCGAGGAAAATCTGTACCTCACCCCTTGCTGCTTTCTTTGCCTCTCCATCCGCCAGCTCATTTCTTTCCTCCAATTTTAAGCTCACTCTCTGGTGTGCCTTAACATGCTTTTTCAGGTAGCTGTACTGCTTCCAGCAGCTGGATTGTCTCTTCTTTCCCTGTGAGGTCAGCAGTCCCCTCTCCTTCCAGATGGCTCCATGTGCATGTATGACTCCAAATGCATACCTTGAGTCTGTGTAGATGGTTATTCTCCTCCCTTTTGCCCTTTACAGGACACGGGTCAGGGCAATTATCTCAGCCTTCTGCGCAGAGGTATCTGTTGGTAAGGGTCTGGACTCGATTACCTCTCTGTAGGTGGTCACTGCATACCCAACATGTCGCTTCCCATTGGCAATGTAGTTGCCCCCGTCAGTGAACCAGGGCTCCACATCATCCAAAAGAGTGTCCTTTAGGTCTGGGCGGCTGGAGTAGGTAGCTTCAATGGTCTCTAGGCAATCATGGTGGGCTGAGAAAAGAAGCTGGGTTGACAATATTAGTCACCACGATCTCTACATCATCTTGCTCTACCATGATGGCCTGGTATTTCAGAAACCTCTGTGGTGAAAGCCAGTGGCCACCCTTTACTTCCAGTACTGCGGACACTGTGTGGGACACTAGCACAGTCATTTTTGTCCCAGGGTAAACTTGCGTGCCACTTGAATGTTCAGCACAACTGCTGCTACAGCTCTGAGGCAACCTGGCCATCCTTTGGCTGTTGCATCTAGCTGTTTAGAGAGGTAAGCAACTGCCCTTCAGTATGGGCCCAAGTCCTGAGCCAATATTCCCTGGGCAATTCTTTGCGTGGAAAAATAGGAAAAGTGCTTTGTTTACATCTGGAAGTTTCAAAGCTGGAGCCAACATGAGGGCACTCTTTAGCTGGCGAAAGGCCCGTGTCGCGTCTTTTGCCCACTGGAGATCTCTGTTTCCATTGGCAATAAGAGCATAGAGGGGTCTGGCGAACAGTCCATAATTATAAACCCACAGCTGGCACTACCCTACCATGCCTAAGAAGGTTCAGAGTTCCTTCGTTGTCTGGGGTTTCAGGGTTTGGCATAAGGCTTCCCTGCCTTAAAGTCTGCTGCTCAGCACTCACTTCTTATCCCAGGTAGATTACCTTCTGTTTCAATACCTGTGCCTTTTTCTTTGAGACTCTGCATCCTTGGAGTCCTAGGAAATTCAAAAGGCTTACCGTCCAGGCTTCTCTCGCTTCCCTCGTCCGAGTAGCTACTAGAAGATCGTCCACGTACTGCAACAACCTCCTTTCCTCTTGTGGAGCTTCCCGGGACTCTGGGTCTTTGCAAGCTGTTCTCCAATCGGAGTGGGGAATTTTGAAGCCTTCAGGCACACGGACTATGTGAGCTTGTGTTTGAATGCAAAAATTTTCTGGCTGGCTTCGTGGATAGGGAGGCAAAAGAAGGCATCTCTTAGGCCTAAAACAGTGAACCAGGTTAGCTCAGGTGTTAAACAAGTTAGTAAAGTCTATGGATTTGCTACCACAGGGTATAAATTCTGTGTTATCTTATTGACAGCCCTTAATCCGGTACTGTCAGTTATTGGGCTGATTCCTTCCTTATCTTCCTTTTGGGGGTACTAGTCAGTTCTCACTAGTTGTGTTCTTTCCTTAAGCTTGATGCTCATGGGGGAGCATCTTTCACTCTCCCTGGTACAGCAGAGGCCCATACCCTTGAAAGCACTTGTTTACTTATTCCAATATCTCCTTACTAATGTCTTTAATTTCAGTGTCTGTTAATGTTAAGCCTAACCTCTTTGCATCATTTGCCTCCAGAGTAACCTTTCTCATTTGAGAATGTTTAGCAAATTGGTCAAATTGTACAAAAGCTTTTAGGTACGCATAGTACACATGTTACTTTAAAGGTTTGCACAAGTATGCCTTCTCAGACTGGCCAGTTGTTCATTCCCCACACTACAACATAAACATTCTCCACAGGTACTAAAGCTTTATTAAAACTGAAAAATGGCCCTTGTGTCGACAAAAATTCTTCCCTTTTGGGGAGGTCATCTTTACCCTTCCTCCCTTACCTTGGGAGGAGCCTTTAGCAAATCATATGTACTTATTTTGCGAACTGTGATTGCTTTGCATTTCAGCATGATAATCTTTGCCTGATTTCATACGTTGCTATCTTATGCTGCATGCTGAACAGCATGTTTGATTTGCTTTCTCTTTGCCTTGTTTTCCTTTTTCAAGGGCCAAGACCAGAGGGCGGTCTGATCTCGCAGTCTCTTTGCCATTCTGGGTGATTTCTTAAAACAAAAAGACATTTCAGCATACAAAAACTCTATCCCATTTATCTTCCCATTTTAAAACAGTACTAACAGCAATGAAGTATTATAAATCTTTTTATTTTCTGATCTGCTCTTACTGGCAGCCTTCTCCCAGTGAGCTCCTCCCAAAAGGGGCTAATTTAGGAAACTCTTTGCTCTGGTCAGTTCTCATTATTTATTTCTCCTTGCCCTATCTCGCTTCCACTCAAACCTCCTTTCACAGACCTTCACAGTAGTTTCTCAGTTTTCCTCCTACACACAAGCTCTAAGACCTTAGGTTCTGAATCCGCTTGACCAGAAACCTCTAATTTACACTCGGGGCATGTGCCCTGACAGCAAAACAGCAATACCAGTGTTTCTCATAAACACCGCACTGCAATAATACCTGCACATCCAGCTTTTGCCCACAGGCCATTCCCGTGTTCCCTGGGGAGACGGGGAAGTCAGAGCTGTCCCTGTGCCCAGGGGACAGCCACTGTCACCTCATACAGCATGCTAATCAAAAACGTGACATAGACACTATGTTCTGATCAAACAAAATATCAGTATTTTCTAGTTCTCTTCTTGCACAATCTAATTATGCACTGTGCCTACTTACACTTGTTTTACTGCTTTGCAAAAAGGCTGTGCTAGTCACAGCCGAAACTCTGATATGCCCACAGACACGGACACACGCACCCGCACCCCCCCTTTATCTCAGATTCACTAGAGCCAAGGCTTGGATTGCTGTGAGGGGGAGAATTCTTGGAATTCCTTTAACTCGCTTCGTACTATAGTTCTCCTATGTAAAATGCCACTCTTGTTGCAACAAAATCTTAAAATCTCCACAAACACTACTATACAATCTGAGAATCAAATTACCACAATGCAGCGGAAGACAATCACCACACAAAATCACTGAGAAAGGGCATAACTCTCAAAGTGCTCACTTTTCTCAACACAACACAGCATACCATAATTCGGCATTTACTCGCATCAATTTTTCCTGGACACAATCAAAATAACAGCACAGTCTAGAGATCAAATCCAAACATCCAAAGCAAAGGAATTCTCTGAGCTCATACTCGCGGTTAAAATGTACCAAATCTACACAAATCACTGCATTTAAACACAATAAATACCATTACTGACATTCCTCCACTCGCTTCTCTGCGGGGCACTTCTCTCCCTGCCCCCGCAGCCTGCTGCAGCCGGTGCCTCAGGCCTCACTCGGCTGCTTCAAACACGGGTAGTACTGACCCCCCCCCGCACCGTATAGCACTGTAGCTCTACTCTCTTTTATACACCATACACTTATACACTTGCACGATTGCAAACACAGTGCACTGACCACACAATGCACACATTAACCATACAGCAACACAGTGTCCAGACATCACACATGCACACAAACAAAACACACACGGGCTCAGCAGTTCTGCTCTATCAGAACAAGGAACCCCCAACACACACATACATGGGTTCACCCGGCTCACCCCCAGAACCGTTTGCGGTCTGCTCTATCAGAACGATGAACCCCGTCTCTAATAAGCTGCTCTATCAGCTGAACCCAGACATCTCTGGGTGGTTTACTCTCTTGCTCTCCTTTCCCTCCCCCGGGGGCCCCTCAGTACATACCGTATCTTCCTCCGCAGGCCAGCAGGTCCTTGTCTGTCCTCGCAGGTGGCAAGTTGAGACGAGCGGAGCCCCACCAGGAAAAAAATCCTAGGGCGCGCCTTGGAGGTCCGTCTATCCCCCCTGCCCCTGCGGGGACAGAGAAGTCCCTTCGTGGTCGCCATAATGTTTTGCGGAGAAACGAAGAAACCTCACAACTTTGTAAAAGTTGTAAAGCCTGGTATGCTTTTATTACGACGCGCCGGACGCAAGTCCCCCAACAAGGCATGCGTACCTCTGAAGACCTCAGGTCTTCTTTTGTCTCCCTTCCAAATGCATATGCATACAGTTTTACAATAAGTTCATACATATTCATTCCGCGTGACATTTAGCACCAGTTCTTCTTTATCTAAGGAATTCCTAGGTCTGGGGCAGACTGACCTTGCGGTAATTTCTGTTTTTCTTTCTCTGTCTCCTTGCTGTCTCTGGAATGCGGCTTTTCATTCAGCTTTGGCCCTACAGACCCCTCACCTTTTCCAGACACTTTACCTAATTCAGAATGGATCCCCACTCCGTCTCAGGGCCTCCTCAGCATGCCACCTGTTCCTCCTCCTCTTCTGATTATAGTCTGAGATTCTCAACTTCAGGCCAGTTTGTGGTGACTTCCAAGATGCCTGGGCAATTGAGATTTCCTATTTGAGCTCACTGTGTGATCAGAGCTATCCACTTACTCTATGTAGCATCAGTGGCATAATGTATGGACGGGGCTTTCCATTTGAACATCCAGCCCAGCACCAGCAGTCAGGGTGCCAGGAGTAGCTGTACTTCAGTGCCAATCACTTGTGAAGCACCTCGAACCCCTTAATAAACCGCCAGCATTTCCTTTTCAGTTGGGGTTTAACAGGCCTCAGATCCTTTGTATCCCCAACTTCAGAACCCCACGGGTGGTCCTCAAGTCTCCCCAGGTACTTTTTTCCAGAGACTTCAGAAAGAACCATTCACCCTAGCTGTGGTGTAGACCATATTTTTTACATCTTGTCCTGTCCTGACTGGCCCAAGGACTACTATATGAACATTCTCCTGTTTAATCCGTTCAAAAGCTTGTTGTTTTTTGGGACTTGAAAACTGTTGTTCTTCCATATCACATAATAGACATATCTTACAATCTGAGTGTAATCTGGAATATGCATCCTCCAGAAACCTACAGTGCCTAGGAAACCCTGTGTTTTCTTCTTGCTGACCAGTGGGGACATAGCTGCTGTTTTGTTGACCACGTCCATTGGAATCTGGTGATGTCTTGCCATTGCTTTCAGGAGGATCTGGATTATCTGCTTTCTCCAAAACTTCCTCTGCTGTGTTGCCCCACCCCACCCTTTTCCACTGCAGTCTGCATCAGTTAATGGCAAATCATAGGACTGTGTTTCTACCCCTGAGGCAGTTGGTTCCAGGTGTACTGGATGCCCCTCCAGGTGAAAGCAAACTGTGGCCTGCAGGCTGCTGCTAAAGGAATGGAGAAAAGCACATTAGCAATGTTGATGATGGCACCACTTTGCTGCCTTGAACTCCAGTTCGTACTGAAGTTCCAGCATGTCTGGCACGGCATCACTCAGTGGTGATCTGACTTCGTTCAGACAGCAATAGTCCACTGTCGGCCTCTGTGGGTGAGGGTCTGTAGTGACACAGAGTCCCCAGGCAGGTGCAAAAGAGAGACGCTTTATTGCAAAAACCAGGCCTTTTTAAGCAGTTAGCCCATTATCAGTTACATAGTTTTAAAGCATAACAAACATAATTCAGCCAACCACCATACACCATGATATGAACATACGATAGTTATATAACTTGTTTTTATACCCTTAATTCAGCTGAGTCTCTTTCCCACAGTCCTTTTCTACTTAGCCGAAGTAACAGGCCTGAGCCATGATTTTACAAGGTCTTCCTTTTGCAAAGTTTTACTTATCGGTAACAAGTCTCCACTCTCCACTGGACTTATGCACAGGCCATACAGGACTATGAAAGGGTAAGGGATTATTGCTGACTACTGCCTGGCTCTTCAGTTCACAAATCATTTATATGGACGGTGGTCACAGAGTCCTGGTTGGTGCGGTATTTTTGATGATGCACTGTTGTGATAGTGATTGGTATCTGTTATTCTTCAACCCTCAGCAGTCCCACAGCAGAAAGGTCCTTTGAGAGATCGGGCAAGGTATTCAACTTATTTCCTCTGTCTCCACAACAGCTATCCCAAAAGCCCAATGATGCCATTTTGGGTCCTTGAAATACCTTCTCCTGAGGTAATCTATGCCAAGGATGCACAGGGCCTCTGGACCAGTCACAATGGGGCGTTTTTGACATTCGTTTCCAATCAGGCTCACTTCAGCTTCCAGTACAGTCAGTTATGGGATCCTCCTGTCATCCCAATAATAGAGATGGATTCTGTCCCTACATATCTTGATGGCACCAGGATACATTGTACACCGGTATCAACTAAAGCCTTATACTCTTGAGGGTCTGATGTGCCAGGCAATCTGAACCACACAGTCCAATAGATCTGATTGTCCCTTTCCTCCACCTGGCTGGAAGCATGACCCCTCTAGTCCTGGTCATAGCACTTGTTGCTCACTTGTAAATATGACCTGAAGGTCCCTTCAAGAGGATCAAAAGTAACATTAGCCCTTCTGTTCTGTCTGAGGACTTGCCCACAGGAAACTGGAGCAACATTTATCTTTGAAGAATTTCTTATGGTTGCTGTTTTCCCTTCCAAGTCACATCCCTGTGCTGCTAGAGCTGAGGTGGGTTTTCCATCCCATTTCCTCATGTCCTCTCTGTGGTCGTGCAGGTAAAACCACAGCTTACCCCAAGGTATGGACCCTCTCTCTTGAGCAGCGGTGTGCTTGCTCCCAATAGCAGACGCTGGTCCATACTGGTGAGGCATGGGACATTTCCTCTCTTACTTGCTTGAGTTTTTCCAATCTGTCTGCAGTTTTGGACAGTCTTTCCACAGCCGAGGCGTAGGTTGGTAGGGAGGAAAAAAGATGATAATATTGCCAGAGTCGAGTAGCCACCTGAAGCACTGTCTGTTCTCCTTTCATTGACATCAATGCCAATGAGCTGGTGTACAACGATGGCACGCTCCATGTAAACTTCTGCCGCACGGATTGTGTACACCAGACCTCACCTGAATCTATAGGAGACTGCTTGTTATTTGAATTCCTATATAGTACCTCCAGCACATCTAATTGTCTCAGGTACTAGATACCTTTCTCCATGACATTCCACCTGCTTGGGCACACTACTAGATCATCCTTGAGAGAATACCTTTCCCTCACACTTGACAGGTGTCAACTCCAGAGGCTGAATTTCTGTCCTCTTCCCAATCCCCTTGTCAATGCCTGCATCCCTGGACAGGGATACCAGTTGCTTGGCTTTGCTACCATCTAGTTTCATATTGTGGGCTGTGCTATCCCAGCATCGGAGCAGCCAGGTCAATAGGGGCTTACCTAGCTGGAATCTAAAATGTTTTAGCATATCTCACAGCTCACCCAGATATAGGGATTGAGTGGTTATCACTGGCCCTGCCTTTTCCTCCTGTTGTGAGCGTCCTACTTCTTCATCCCTGACGAAGCAAACTGATTTGGTCTTGGATTTCTTCTTCTGTATAGGGGCAACTGCTACCAGCACAGGTTTTTCCTCTGGTTCAGCTGCAGTCTGAGTGGCCACAGTGCCTGTTGCTCTGCTTTTTTCCTCCTCCCCTGAGGGTGCTGACTAGTATCAAACAGTGTCTGATAAATAGTAGCCAGGGCCCAACACACCGCAATAAGTTGCTTCTCCCTGGTGTTGCCACAGCATTCTCCTTGAAAATATTCTGTCGCTTTATCAGGGTCCTATAGTTGTTCAGGGTGGACTTCCAAACCATTGGAGAAGAGAATGTCCCCAAATACTGGCCTATGTCCTCCCACATTCCATGTCACTCAGGGCTATCCGCTCTCAGGGCAGATCTCTGAAGGACCTTCCTAGAAATCTCTTTTGTAACTCTACACATGGTGTTGACCATACTTAGGAGACCTGGTGGACTTAGCAACAAGAACATGCTTTCCTTAACATCCAAAGGGAATTCAAAATTCTCAAAAGCTGTTGTAACAGGCCTGAAGGAAGAAAAGCTGGGGAAATTCATCCTCCCCTGTTCCCCTCACAGGCTGAGTATGATTATTAATGAATTCCCAGAGGCAGCACCCAAGGCAGGGGCAGGAGAGCAACACTGAATATACATCCCAAATGATCCTCATTGCCATTGATGTTAATCATGTCATAAGCTGATATCACACAGGACGTTAATGAAGCAATCCTGATTCCTTTGTCTGCTCTGATAAAGAGCACCGTGAGGAGCACATAAGGGAATATATACAGGGTTAGATGCCACAACCACATGAATAGACCAAGAAACCTCCAGTCTCTCAACTCTTATTTGGCTCGTTGTTTTTGGGGTTTTCTCAGTACGTTTGGAGCCGTAGTCCCCCACAGCATGCTGGTCCTGGAGTCACTTTGCATAACCTCCCCCCCCCAGGTCTCTTCTCCTCACTGTTTGGGAAGGTCCCCACCCCTTACTGTCTCGGAGAAGGGCCATTACCTCGCCCCAGCCAGGGCTTTTACTAATACAAAAACAACCATTAACAACAACGACCCGTAATTACCATAATACAGGCAGCAGCCCAGCAATAGTCGTAGCTTTTTTCTCACAGAAAAAAATCAACTGAACATTTGTTCGTATCACTTTGCTCAGCAAAGAAGGGCGTGCATGGAATGATCCAATACAGCAACTCTCATGCACAGCAATGTGTTCTCCCACACAGAAAGCATGTTTTGTTCCTCTGTAGAAGTTTGATTCCCCATCTTGAATGGAATCTCTTCCCAGCAGTCTGTCTAAGGAGTGGTTCAGTCCGGAACACAAACTTTCACTTGCTGGGGACCTGTCCTAATAGTCTAAACTGAGTCCATGACCTGTGGTCAAAAAAAGACCAGCCCCCTCTGAGGAGAGAGTGGGGGAATCACCGTACCTGTTGTTCCAGAGAACAGTGGGCGACTCCGAGTCTCCAGTCTTGGCTGCAGGGAACGTTGGAGATTACAAGACTCTTTGTTTGTCAGCCCCGGCTGCACAGAAGGAT
Source organism: Melozone crissalis (assembly GCF_028551555.1). Taxonomy (NCBI): domain Eukaryota; kingdom Metazoa; phylum Chordata; class Aves; order Passeriformes; family Passerellidae; genus Melozone; species Melozone crissalis. The sequence continues at coordinate 9,633,385 of NW_026535813.1, read as the reverse complement.
TGGGTCCACCAGACCCCCAGTTCTTCAGTCTTGGCTACAAAGACATCCGGAGTCCACCAGATGTCGCTGTTGTATTGAGGACGGGTGAATAAAGCAACACGACTCCTATGTCTTCTCAGAAGGCAAAATGGCAAGTTTATTAGAAACCACACATTCTTTTCATAGACAGGTATGATAAAGGTGGACCTAATTGGTCCTGAATGAACACCCCTCACACCACTGGCTAATTAGGAACAGCACCATTCTTGTAAACATCTTACAAGAAGCAACAAGTTCAAAACACCAGCTTCAGGATTGTTTTAATCCTTCCTCTGAGCTTTCTCAAAACTTCCCAGAGGAATGTCTAAGTTTATCTGCCTTCCTGCTCTGACCAGTTCTCAGCACCCACACCTGAGTATAGTTTTGGTGCAGAAAACACCTGGATCTGTTGGCATACCTCCCGACCAGATATGGCCAGGGCTTGGCCAGAGCTGAAACCTTAACTGGTAGGGTTTCTCTAACATATCCTTAAAACAAGTTTCTCATTAATAGCAGTTAGGAAAGTTTCTTAAAATGATGCATGTCTTGCAGATAGCTGTTGACGATGGAGAGACATGGGGAGACTGATTTGGTGATCAGAATTTGATTTCATTGTGGGATACAAACGCTTATATACTATTTCAGGGAAACTAGTAATGTGTACTACAATTATTTGGTTAAAATCACATACGCAAACTTATGGATATAGCAACATCTCTTGCTTGCAGAGTTTAATAGGATTTTCTTTTTCGGGTAAACCCGTTTGATTTAATCTTCTTGCTATCTAGGTCTAATTTTCAAAGTTCTGTTTGCTATTGCCAAGGCATCCTGTAATCAAATCTCTTATGTTAACCAGTTCCAAAGTCCATAATCTGTCTTGTGTCCCCCAACATTCCAACAGATAGCTACACAAAGATATGTAAAGTTTGTAAAGTAGCCAGCTTTGTCATTTATCCTTAGCCAAGTAGTCAATGGTACCATGAACAAACTGCAAATAACCAAAGGTCGGTGAATTCATGCTATGAGATTAACATATTCAGAATCATTAATATAGCAGCAGTAACTTTCCTAAGGAGTTGAGATAATATTTTTCCACACATCTATGCATATATAACATTAGAGCAGAATAAAAGCAAGAAAGAAAGCACTAAATAGCTTACAATTAATAACAGCTATAATTTGTAATTGTTATTCATTCTTCAGTGCTACCTATGGAAGATAAAACAGCAGAGATTGTTATAAATAATTATGTTAATTAATCACTGCAAAACATTTGCACTCATAGAATCTTTGATGAAAGCAAGGACCTAAAACCCCTCATCTTTGTATATTTTTACTCAACTTATAATTTTATGTCCTTAAACAGGGGTTTACTAATCTTTCATCATAATTGTTTCAGTCGGTTCCATCTTATCTTTATGTCCTAGAGTGATGTTTGTATCCCCAATCGTGTGTTCTGTTTATGCTGGATATTATGTTCTGTGCCTTCAAGACTGGCTCTGAAGAGTGAAGTTTTGTTTTGTTTTGTTATCACCCTGCTCACTCCCCCAACGGTTGGCGGGACACAGAGACGGGGCAGTACAAAGGGCAGCTTTTGCTTTTTGCTTTGCCCTTGCTTCTGCTTGTTAGTTAGTTTAGCTAGGCAGTCCGAATTTTCCCTGGACTGTTTTTCTTTCCCTTTCTTGGAACCACTCGAGCCTGCTGCAGACTAGGACCTCGGAAACACCGAGAGTTTTCACTTTGTGGCCTGCAGCAGCTATCCCCAGCGCCGGAGGGACTGATAACAAAACGATCACACCCAAGAGAGACTTTCTGAATTAGTCATCATTTTCTGAGCAGTGAAAGAGTGTTGTCATCTGGTATTGTTCATTTTGTGTGCTGGGGGGTGCTTTGCCTGTTAAATAAACAGGTTCTTTCCACTTCTCTCTGAGGAATCCTTCCTGAACCGGCTGGGGGGAGGGGCCATGTGGGTTTGCTTTCTGGAGGGGCCCCCTTTGGAGATTTTCTCCCAAATTTGCTCTAAACCAGGGCACTTCATAACAAAATAACTGTTTATTATAATTTAAATGAGCAGATGTCAACAGAAGTTAGGTTCATAGAAACTTCACTCATCTCTATAAAAAAAGAATTTAATCTTGTAATTTAAACAAGCATATTTCAACAGAACCCTATCTCACTAAAACAACATTACTAAAACATAACAGAAAGTACACTTTACAGAACTTGAAGTTAAAATTACTGAAATGGATTAGAAATTGATCTTAATAGAACTTAACATAAAATAACAGAACTTAAACTGAACAACAATGAAACTTAACTTTGCTTAAAGTCAACACTCTTAACAGAAATTAATCTTAACAGGAATTAAATTAACAGAACCATAACTTGGTAGAACTTAGATGTATCAGAACTTCAAATTAACGGAACATAAACCTAACATTACTTAAATTTAACAAAACTGTTATGAACAAAAATTCTGCCTATTTTTTCTGTGAGAAAAAGGTTACCACTGTTACTGCTGGGGTGCTGCTTGTGTGTTATGGTAATTACGAGTCGTTGTCGTTAACAGTTGTTTTTGTATCAGTAAAAGTCCTAGCTGGGGCGAGTTAATGGCCCTTCTCTGAGACAGTAAAGGGTGGGGACCTCCCGAACAGTGAGGAGAAGAGACTTGAGGGGAGGGATTTGCAAAATAACTCCAGGACCAGCATGCCATGAGAAGCTACTGCTTCTAGCTTGCTAAAAAAGACCCCAAAACAACGAGTCATCTAAGAGTTGAGAGATTGGGGTGATGTCTGGACATCAGGAATGGAGTGCTGAGCCGGCAGAGAGGCGGAACACCCTCATAGGCCCTCTCGCCCTGACCATGGGAGTCGTCCCTGACGACCGGGACTGGGCCAAGAGAGCCGGCAGGCGTAACATCTGAAGGGGTCACCATGCCCTAAAGGCTCCCACAAGGACCGGACCCCCAGCTCTGCCCCTAGTGGACAAAGCTGCGCATATCCTCCTCCTCTGAGTTGCCCTGGGAGAGACGACGGGAAGCTGCAGACCCGTCCGAGCTGCCCAATCCTGAGCTGATCACTTTTAATAAAGGCATTAAAAAGGGAAAAAGTCTCCTGCCCTGTTTATTTCAAAAACTGAACTTTATTATCACTTAAACTGTACAGAATTGAAAGACAACTGAAAATTAACATTACTTAAATTTAACAAAAGTAAAGTCAGAGTTGAGAGTGTTCTTTCAAAAGTTCCAGATGCAACAGAATATAACTCATTTTGACTCCATCATTACGAAAAAACTGCTAGAAATTTGTCATATAACAGTTAAACATCAATGAACAATATGCAGGCAAACAACTGATTCGTAACTGACATAGCAGCAACGTGGATTTACTGGAGACAATATAAAGGTGTGACAAGTATGCTGTGATTTTATGTAATTTAGTTTTGAGAATAGTTCATGGTAACTGCAAATGTTATTGAAAATACTTATTCATAGTCAGGACTTTTCTGGTGTAAGTATAACTTTGCTAGAGGTTTTTAAAGTGTAGCTTTACTCAGAAAAATGATAACAGTGTAGATTTAGGCAAATTGCCTTTCGAACTTGCTCTATTTGCAGATGGTAAGACAGCTTTTCAAGACTGTAGAATAGATTTGAGCTTGGTCTAATAAAGGTATTGGGATATAAATACTGAAGTCTAAACCAGCAAGAACTTAGGTATATAATACTGCTATGAGTTTTGCACAAGGAATTTGGTTAGATCAATGGGTTTGTAAGATTGACACTTGTATATAAACAGTTAAAAAAGCAGGGTTTTGGATTATTCTAAAAGAGTGAGTTACTGTTCACTGAACTCGTAGTCTATAAATATACTTCAACTGTTTTGATATCAAGTTTAATTTCAATTTATACGTGGCAAGGAAGAATAACTACACTTGAATGACTAAGTAGATGTACCTATCTGAAATTATGTTAGATGTGTCATCATGGAGAAAGATGCACAACAAAATTATCTTATTAAAGCTGTGGGGTAAAAAGCAAGCAAACTGGTATAGTTGGCACAATTCTGTTTGCCTTTGCAGTGGAGTTTTGTGTACTAATAGATAAGTTTCAAATAGCTGCTGCAGATAAATTTAGAGGTTTGTCTTCAAGTTGTGACGGTGTTCACAGGGGTTTTCAGGTGAGGGAAGAGACGAGAATGTTGAGTCCATGTTCAGAAGGCTTGATTTATTATTTTATGATATATATTACATTAAAACTATACTAAAAAGTATAGAAGGAAAGGTTTCATCTCAGAAGGCTAGCTAAGCTAAGAATAGAAAAGAGAAGAATGATAACAAAGGCAGCTGCCTCGGACTCTCTGTCCAAGCTAGCTCCACTGTGATTGGCCATTAATTACAAACAAACAAATGGGACCAATCACAGATGCACCTGTTGCATTCCACAGCAGCAGATAACTATTGTTTACATTTTGTTCCTGAAGCCTCTCAGCTTCTCAGCAGGAAAAAATCTTAAGGAAAGATTTTTAATTAAAAGATGTCTGCGACATCAAGTGAGCAAAAGAATGTCTGATTTATGACTCAGTTAATTGCTTCTAGTGAATCATGCAGTGTTTTGACTTTGGGCTCAAAAGTTAATTGCTGTTCTGTTAATGTCTACTCAAAATATTTGCAAGGAGGGATCCCCCAAATTTTCTAAGGGGTCACCATATCTTACAAATATGAACTTTTTGGTCCACAAACAAATATTTTCCACTTGCAAATATTTTTAGGTATATAGGTTTCTCATTGTTGTGGTAATAGCTACCACCATTGTAACTTGGCAAAAAATCAGTGTTAATTCAGTCTAATCAGACCTTTAAATCAAAATTCATGAAAAGGGAGTATACATCCCACATGATAAGTCTTCTCAATTATGTAATATATCAGCATTTCTGTTAAAGAATTTAAGTCTTGCTATGTTACCGATATGCAGGAAGACACTACATTCATACAGCTTTGAATGTCTTAAGTAAACAATCCTGTTAAAAATCACAGCTCACTGAAAATACAAGGTTCGTTTTAGGGTAGGGGGAGCTCCAGGGGGGCTTCATCACTGCCTGTAACATTGCCCACTAAAATGAGGATCGATCCATTCCCTGGATCCATTCTGTGGATCTGTTCCCAAGATCTGTGTTCTAGATCTGTGCCCAGGTTCATTATCAGTATCTTTCCTAGCACTGTCTGCTGCAGGTGCACTCAGGAGTTTTTAACATCAAGGCCTCTCTCATTTAGGAAAGAGTTACAGGGTTCTTTAACCCATAATAAAAGTTGCTCCAAAGTGGAGAAATTGCTGTAATCTCTGCAAGCTGCACTGATGCGACGGGGGCATCTCCCCAGGCCCAGGATACTCACAGTCCTGTGATTCTTTGACCAGTGAACACCACTGACCTAACTTTATCAGCTGTGCTGGCATCTTACGCTCCGTCAGATTGTGACTCACAAAGAAAGTCCCTTGTTGTTGTAGCAGGGTCTGACCTCTGCTCTCTGCTTGCAGTCTGAGGGTCATAAGGATCTTCCTTGCCAAGTTACAGTCCATCACTTCATTGTAATCTGGTATCCCGGTGGTCTGAGTCTGCGGAGCTTCATTGTTGGCTGTAGTCCTCCTCCTCACTGTAATCTTATTGTTAAGAATGTGCCACCTGTTGACAGAATGACCAAATTATTCTTTGTCTGCTTAAAAAGGCAAAAAGCCCAGAAGTTTCTCTCCCAATTTGGTACAAAGACACCTCAGAGGACCTTTTTGACTTCACATCAGACCTGGGACTGTCCGATTGGACAGAGACCAAGAGGTCCCACCTAGGTAATTCACTAGAAAAGGAAGAGAACAAAGGAAATAATTGCTTTTTTTGGGTGTTTTAGCAGGAGCAAGAACCTCTTGTCCCTGGCTCAGTTTTTCTCTGTAAGAGCTTTGTTATTTTTCCTTTTATTAAACCTTTTTCAGTTTCCAACACTACCTCAGAAGCCATCCTGCTAATTTTATGCCGTTCGGGGTAGCTGAACTATCTTGGGTGTGATGGGTTTCTCTGAGAGCTCATAAGACCTGGCTCGAAGAGTAACACATCACTTATTGCCTGTCGTTCATAGGCAGAGGAAGATAGAATGGGTTTGTGGAAACAGGGGGTGTTCAGCGGAGGGTCCCCCATGAGCTGGGCGGTGGCAGCGGGGGCAGCAGCTGCCACTTCTCTATTGGCTTTTAACTGCAGCAGTAAGTCCTGAACCAAGTGCCTTGTTGTTAGTGATGTGGCTATTTTTCCTCCCTTTGTAGCTGCCTCCCATAATGCTTGCCCTGCTTCCTCCCATGTTTCGACAAAAACAATCATCTTTACATCCATGCTCACCCCATTTATTTTGCACCACAGTAATAAAGTTTGCAGTGTCTATTTATCACATTTTATCCCTTGTTTGCCCAACATATGGGTCCATGTATTTGCTATGGCTTTCTTTTTGGTAGATACCTGCAGCCCCAGTGTCCCCAGCAGCTCACCGTGTTAAGATTACGGTCTCTCGCAGCTCTCCGTCTGCTTTCTTTTGCAACTCTCTGGCTGCTTTTCTCTGCAACAGGCCTCCATCTCCGCCACTATTCCCACAGCTGGCTATTGTCACATCGCATCAGGGGCACCAGATGTTGCTGTAGAGACGGACAAGACACCTTTTTTTTCATGCAGCAATAGCCAAGCTTTACTGTTCACAGCTCATATTTATATGGTTTTCTCAAAGCATTGTGCTTAATTTTAATTGATCAGCAACTTGTTGCTACTCAGTTTATTGGTTAGTAGTTGCTAGTGTACATTTACGCCAAAGACTTTCTTCCCTAAAGATGTTTACATGCTTATCTCACGGGTACAAGCTGATGTGCAGGCTGATTCTCATGGGTACTTGTCAGGCCAGTCGTTAGCTGTACTAAGCCAAAGCAGCAGGCCTCAGCCATGATTTTACAAGGCCTTTCTTTTGTAAGGTTTTACCTATATGCAACAACAACCAGCAACACCTCCTTGAACAGAAACAATGTTTGGTTATCGTTGCTCCATGCATTGAATTTTGTGCGTCTATGGCACTACCAGAACAACCTTTTCGCACCTGCTTAGTGGGGATACCTTTGAATGGCACACAAAGTATACAAGTAACATAAATTGTTGTGAAAATGTGACACTCTTCCCAGAAAAAAATTGTAATACCACAACCCACTGTATGGAACTATGGGATCTTTGGGATGACAATTTTGCTTCACCTGAACCCCAAGAATTAGACATTTTAAGGACATTATCAGTAGAAGAATGTGCATTTTTAAATTATACACCAGGACATGATATGTGGGACTGAATTGGAACAGGAAAGGGAAATGTTACCCCTGATAGTTTCTGAATTAGATTGGCTTGCTTTTTGGCTAAAATAGTAAATGAAACTTCCTTACTTTTGAGTGCTTTGGCTATAGGTGTAGATAGCATGTGGCACGCTACCTTGCAAAATTGTGCTGCTATTGGTTTTCTTTTTTTAGCTCATGGACATGGTTGATGAGGATTTTCTGGGATAGATCACTGTCTGGAAGAGTTAGGTTTATCAAGCTGGGTGAAGAGCCTCATTCAAACTGGGCTTATAATTTTTTGTATTATCATAATTATTTTGCTCATTGTGCTGTGTTTGTTATTCTGTCTGCAAAGGGCCCTGCAGAGGACAATAAAGACTGCCGTTGTAGTCGAAAAACAAAAAAGGGAAACTGTGATGGCTAACAGCTGGCCTGAAGGCCTCACAGACACAAGTAATCTTGACCTTGACTTGATCAGTCTACTCGTGAGGAAAGGAAGTAAACACCTTTAAGGAAGAAAGCACTGAGGAGTGGAAGGACTTAACTGCAGGGAAGGGATGTTGGGCAATCTTTGGCGAGAGCATACGTCGGCAGCTACTGGACAGTGAACTGGGTGGCAACAAGTTACTAGCCAATTGGAATCGAATGTGCGGTTTTTGAAAACCATATAAACATGAGTTGTGAACAATAAAGATCTGCTTGAACTTTGGAGTGTTGTGTCCATCTCTACTGCAACAATGGGTTGGATATTTGAAAACTTTTTTCTGAACTGTTAAGAGTTCCCTTTGTCTCTAAATCACATCATGAGCATAGACAATTCCATAAGCATATTGGGAGTCTGTCCAAATACTGATGATTTTTCCCTTGGCTAGTTTCAATGCTCAGGTTAGAGCTATCAGCTCAGCCTTTTGTGCTGAAGTTCCTGCAGGTAATGAATTTTACTTGATTACCTTAGAGACAGTGGTCACAGCATACCCAGCCATCCACATCCCTTGTTTCATGAAACTGCTGCTGTCAGAAAACCAGTTCATGGCATCTGGGAAGTGGTTCTTTTTGATCTTGGTGGCTGGAGTAGACAGCCTTGATGGTTTCCAGGCAATTGTGTACCACTATTTCAGCTTCAGATTTTCCTTGCAGAAAGGAAGTAGGGTTAACAATGTTAATTACTTGAATGTCAATGTCATCAGATTTGGCCAGAACTGCTTGATATTTCAGGAATCTTGAAGGAGACAACCAGTGATTTCCTATCTGCTCTAGGACAGCCGACACTGTGTGTGACACTAGAACAGTCATCTTTGGCCTATTGTGAATTTTCTTGCTTCCTTAGTGTTCATTATAACTGCTGCAACTGTTCTAAGGCAGGCCGGCCACCCCTAGCTCACAGTGTATAGTTGCTTGGAGAAATATGCTACTGCTCTTTTATAGGGGCCCAATTGCTATGCTAAGACTTCCAGAGCTATCTCCTGCCTCTTGTGTGAAAACAGAAAAAAAAGGGTTACTGATGTCAGGAAGTCCGAGGGTTGGAGCTCTCATAACTTCATGCTTCAATTATTTGAAGGCCTTGTCAGCTTCAAGAGTCCATACCACAGTATTTTTAGAGACCTTTACCATTTCATATAAAGGTCTTACAATTAGTCCATAATTGTATATCCGCAATCAACACCAACCTGTAATTCCAAGGAAAGTGCAAAGTTCTCTTACAGTTCGTGGCTTAGGTGCTTGTTAGATTGCTTCCTTCCATGCAGTTCCCAGGGATCGCTGTCCTCCACTGATCTCGTATCCGAAGTAGATCACCTGTTGTTGTACGAGCTGAGCTTTCTGTTGAGAATCTGGATAAGCATTTAGTCTAAGAAAATTTAACAGACTCATTGTCCATACAAGGCACTCTTCAGAAGTTTTTGTAGCAATCAACAAGATATCTACATATTGTAGAAGTGTACCTTCCTGTCCTGGTTTAGGGCAAATTTGGGAGAAAACCTCCACAAGGGCCCCTCCAGAAAGCAAACCCATATGGCCCCTCCCCCAAATGGTTCAGGAAGGATTCCTCAGAGAGAAGTGGAAAGAACCTGTTTATTTAACAGGCAGAGCACCCCCAAGCACACAAAATGAACAATATCAGATGACAACACTCTTTCACTACTCAGAAAAAAGATTACTAATTCAAAAAGTCTCTCTTGGGAGTGGTCGCTCTGTTATCGGTCCCTCCAGTGCTGGGGATGGCTGCTGCAGTCCACAATATGCAAATTCGGTGTTTCCCAGGTCCCAGTCTGGAGCAGGCTCGAGTGGTTCCAAAAAAAGGAAAGGAAAAACAGTCCAGGCAAAAATTCAGACTGCTTAGCTAAACTAACTAACGAGCAGGAAGCAAAAGCAAAGCAGAAGCGAAGCAAAAGCAAGAGCAAGAGCAAAGCAAAAAGCAAAGCAAAAAGCAAAAGCTGCACTATGTACTGCCCCGTCTCTGTGTCCCGCCAGCTGTAGGGGAGCAGGCTGATAACAGAACAAAACATTCATTCTGCAGACCCAGTCTTGAAGGCACAGAACGTAATATCCAGCATAAACAGAACACACAAATGGGGATACAAGCATCATAACATCACCCTAGGACACTTCCCCAGGTGGAGATTGCCATTGCTCTAATTCTTCAGCCAATTAGTTTCTAAAAAGCATGGGACTGTTTTTGAATCCTTTAGGTAACATTGTCCAGGTAAGATGGCTTTTCCTTCCTGTTCTAGGATTTTCCCATTCAAATGCAAAAATGATCTGATTCTCTTCTGCAAGAGGCAAGCAGAAGGCATCTTTGAGATCTATGACTGAAAACCAGATTAAATCCTCTCGTAATTTTGCTAGCAGCATGTAAGGATTAGCTACTACTGGATGAATCTTAGCTATTGGTCTGGGTCCTGTTTGTAATTCAATTTTAATAAGGTCAGCTAATTTTGATCTTCCTGGAGTATTAGTATCCCATATGCCCAGGTACACCTGATTTAATATTTGTTTCAAATAGATGCCATTATTCCTGTCTCTGACTCAATTGTTAATCCTAATGCTAAAACTTTTTTGTCATCTGGCACTTTAAATTTTATTTACACTTTTAAAAAATTCAATTGTTACTTTCAAATTTTTGAGTAAATCCCTGCCTAACAGAGATTTAGGTGAATTAGGTAAATAGAGGAATTTATGTATTACCATACTTTTCTCAGTTTTGTATTCAAGTGGTTTTAAAAAGAATGCATTTTTTGGTTGGCCCATGACTCCCTTGACTCTAATGTATTTTTCACTCTTAGGCACCAAAGCTTGATTCAAAACTGAAAATGTGGCTCTGGTATCTATTAAAAATTCAATTTATTTATCATTCCCTAGTTGCATTTAAACTAGCGGATCTGCTAGGGCCGCATCCACCAGTCTCCATCACTCATTATTATCTACAGTGGCAGTGATCGTTTCTTGCACTTGATTTGCCAAGTCAGGGCACTGTCACCTCCAGTGACCTTCCCTTTTACAAAATACGCATTGATTCAGTTTCAGTATGGATTGTGATTGATTTGAGCCCCTGTTGCAATAGGAAATGAGATGAACGACGCACTCTGAAACCTTCAAGGTAAAAAAGAAGGGAAGTTTATTTTCAAACTCCAATATTTATAGACTTTCAAAAGTGACAGTGGCTTAGAGGATGAAATTGCCACCTCTCCAATGACACTGGTCAAACCAACAGTCCATCAAATTTCTCCTCCTCCAGAAAAGAATGCAAAAACAATCATTATTTACATAAAAGTGTGTGAGAATTCCGTTGCAAAAAATGTAAACATCAGAAGGCTTAGAAGAACTTAGAAGAACAGGGTGACAAGCCCCCCCCTACCACTGCTTCCACCTTTGCCTCTGCTCTGTCTTTGACCACGCTCACCATTCTGGTGCTGATTCAGCGCAGCCACTATAGCCATGGTCAGCTTTTTCTGTTCTTGCTTGTCCCTGTTATTATATACTCTTCAAGCTTCTGCCATTAATACTTCCAGGTGCCTGGTTGCAGGCTATATCATTTTCTGAAGCTTAAATCTGATATCTGGGCATGATTGCCCTAACATTAGAGAAACTAACTGCTGCTTTCCCATGTCTGATAAGGGGTTTAGGGTTGTATATTTCTGCAAGGCTGCACAGAGTCTGTCCACAAAAGCAGTAGGAGACTCCTGGCATCCTTATTTAACCTGAAATGTCATGGACCAATTAATTGCTTTTGGGATAGCGTTTTCTGTCACAGACATTTTTTCATAGAAATCCTTTCTATGGGATTTGTTCATCTTCTGGGAAGCTGAGGCCCCAGAAAGAGAATGTAAACAATGATTATTAGCTGCTGTGGAATGCAATAGGATGCACCTGTGATTGGTTCATGTTCCACGTGTACAATTAAGGGCCAATCACAGGGCAAGCTCTCTGGAACACAGTGACAGAGAACTCTCTCGTTTTTAGATTCTATTCTATTCTTAGCTTAGCAAACCTCTGCAACTTCTCTCTTTATTCCTTTTAGTATAGTCATAATGTATTATATATCATGTATTAATAAATCCAGCCTTCTGATCATGAACCAAGATTCTTGTCCATCTCTCTCATCCTGAGAAGACCCTCATCAGGTCGCTGTAATAGTTTTCCAATACAATTTTAATCAAATTTCAGTATCCAACCAGCAGCACATAATCTCCTTCATAATTTGGATTCCATCGGGGGGTGGAAGTGGGAAACACTTGTTCCAATGTACCCTGCAGGGGTCCACTAGTAATTTGTCCCTCTACATGTGCTCAGACTGTTTTAATTACCAATTCATTTTCTGTTTCTGTAAACTCTGACAACATTAAATCAATATCACACCAATCAGGGTTCTGGTTCTTTACAACTAATTCAAGCCTTTTTGCAACTTTCCAGGATCGTCTTTGTAATTTCTAACTTCTCTCCAGCTATTCAGATTACTAGTGGAAAAGGGAACTTTCATCCACATTGCTTCTCCCCCAGGACCTATTACTTCCCTCAGAGAGGCTATCAGAGGTAAAGCCTTTTTCATTTTACTTCTCATTTGTGCTGTTATTGGAGTCCCTGAACTCATTCCCTCACCAAGATCATCCATTTCACCCTCATTACTGCTCAGGCTTGGCGGGGGGGAGAGTAGTTGGAGGACAGTGTGCAGCTGGCCTTGGATATTTCAGCTGTAAATCCTCAATGTCTATAACACTGTCTCTTTCATGCTTGTCCACTAACTTCAAACATGTCTGCCCTATACTACATGCAGAACAACATCTCTTCATCTTCAGTCTGTTATCTTTTTCTAATGGTAACACAAAGGAATCACAGAGACCCAAATTTATGCCACATTCTCTTTGCCACTCAGGCTTATTTCTCAGAGCAAAAAAAGGTCTGCATACATTGCCTCATCTTACTTTGATTCTTTCCTTAAAACAACATTAACTGAAACAAAGTATTGTAACTTAATGTACCATTCACAGACAATTTTTCCCACTGTCCAATGAATAAAGAGGCCACCATTAGTGGCAATATTTTAATAAATCAATCTTCTTTAGGTTACCTACTGGAATGCCTCCTAACTCCCTCAAATGGGCCAAAACACACCCTAAAGGGATCTTTTTGACTATTTCTTTACTGCTGGAACTACTCATTTCAATGTAACCTCAATTGTATGTGACTGAACTTTATAGAAAGAATAAAAATCCTACTTTCATCAGCTCTCAGCCCCTGCGCATGACACTGCACACACAGCGGATATCAGAGGTGTGACAGACTCCAATTTTTTTTTATGTTTTTTTTTTTACAATTAAAGCATTCAATATGTACCCAAGGGTCACACAGCCATGGGACACTGAACCGACACAATATTCCACACATGAAACAAGGATTTGGGATCTTATAAATGGAAGGGATGAAACAGGGTATTGGAGCAGGATGAGACATGGATTAAAACTGTTACCAAAGAAAACCATAAAAACTTCTGGCAAACACCCAAACAGTAACAGCTGTAAAGGCACTAACACAGACAGCAAAAATTTTTGGCAGACACACAACAGTCAGTAACAACTGTTAGCACACACATGGAAAAGAAACACAAATTTTATACAAATGTCCTAGGGTGATGTTATGATGCTTGTATCCCCATTTGTGTGTTCTGTTAATGCTGGATATTATGTTCTGTGCCTTTAAGACTGGCTCTGAAGAGTGAAAGTTTGTTTGGGTTTTCTTATCAGCTTGGCGAGACACAGAGGCAGCGCAGTAATGTGCAGCTTTTGTTGTTTTTGCTTTTGCTTTTCGCTTTGCTCTCTCTCGCTCTTGCTTCTGCTTTGCTTCTGCTTGCTTTTGCTTCTGCTTGCTTTTGCTTCTGCTCGCTTTTGCTTCTGCTCATTAGCTAGTTTAGCTAAACAGTCCAATTTTCTTCCTGGACTGTTTCTCCTTTCCTTTTTTCGACCAACTCGAACCTGCTCCAGACTGGGACCCGGGAACACCGAGAGTTTGCACCTTGTGGCCTGCAACAGCTGCCCCAGCGCCGGAGGGACTGATAACAGAGCGACCACCCCCAAGAGAGACTTTCTGAATTTGGCATCTTTTTCAGAGTGGTGTCATTCGGTATTGTTCATTTTGTGTGCTGAGGGGTGATTTGCCTGTTAAATAAACAGGTTCTTTCCACTTCTCTCAGAGGAATTCTTCCCGAACCGGCTGGGAGTAGGGGCAGTGTGGGTTTTCTTTCTGGAGGGGCCCTCCTTTGGAGATTCTCTACCAAATTTTCCCTAAACTTGGACAAATACACATACAAGAATCAAGCTCAAAATTCCAAGACCAAAACCAATAGTAAAAGTCATCAGACTTCTTTGAAGGACGCTAACTGCTTGTACTTCTTTTGGGGACTTTAATCCCTTCCTTTTGGGACTCTAAACCCTTTGTATCAACTTCAGAATTTTTTTCTGCGATACTGCACCCTGTGAGGGACATCTCCCCCATCTCACAGGAGTTTCTTAACCAAACAAACCAAGAACATTTTAAATCAAATTGCAAATACCTTGTATTTTTGCAGTCAGTCGGTCCTTGTCTACCCCCGCAGAGAGCTGGTGAAGCCCAGAGTCCCTCTGAAAAAAATCTCAGGGCTTGCCAAAGGAGTCCCCAAATCCAATGGATTTTGCAGCCGGGCAGATAGGTCCTGCTGCACTAGGTTGCCAAAACTGGTGCCTGAAAGATATTCTGGAAATAAATCCCCATAGACCGATGTCTATAGAGCAGGTATTTGTTTATTGCAGTGCTGAAGATGAGGGGGATATTGCCACCTAACTCACCCACCTTTGTCAAGGGCTGTGGTATATTTACACAGTAAGTATTGCTTAGTGTTACTATGTCACTATAACATCATCACATACGTGCCAGAACTAATTTACATAGTATGATCTCATGGTTATTAGATAGTTCTTTTGCACTGTGCTTGCACCTCCCCAATTTGGGAGTTGTTGGGGGTCTTTGATGAAGGCTTCCAAGGTCTTCTTCGTATCTGAACTTTTCAACTTTGTCTTCCAAGCATGTACAGTTCTGGTGTTCCTTGGTCTGTCTGGTCCTAACCAGTCTAAATTCTTTATTTTGTGGCTACTTTGCTTTACATTTGCCAATTTCTCATTAGTACTGTAGTTATCTATCTCTAAAGCTATCCACCTAGTGAGTTTTTTTCTTCTTTTTTTGTCTATTCAGCATTAAGCAACAAGTTAACTATATACTAGCAATTACATTGTACAGAAGGTTATTTATATCAAATTATATAGGTATAAAAAGCTATAATTCAGGTTATATAGGTATAAAAGATTATGATTCTGGTTATATAGGTATCAGGTTATATAGACATATAAAAATTCATGATTTAAGTTATATTGATATCAGATCATATAGATATATCAGGTTATATTGATGTCTTATAACTCAAGTTATATAAGCAACTTGTAACTTTTACCTAAGTTATATAGGCATCAGTAGACATGGGAACTTCTCTATCTATGCCAAAGGGGGAACAATTGTTTAAATGTTCTTTTTATAAGTGGGAAAGATGTGTGTGTTAATTTGAATTTTACTGGCAAATAAAAGTAACACGGGGATGCCGGTGAGAGTTTATTGAATATGTGAGATGAGTCTCCCTAGGACAGATGGGTTTGAAAAGCATGAGTTTCTGATTATTCCTAGTTGTGGTTGTGGTTTGCCAGTGTCAGGAAAATTAATCCACTAACATCAGAAGTTTGTGTCCAAAAAGGAGACAGAGGACTCCTCTAACTTTATTATAATAATAGGAGACGCTATGGGGCATTTCCCCTCGAGTCACGCAAATTTTTAGGGGACACAGCCTCCTTTTTATCCTAATTTCCCGGCTACATTTCCCTCTCTCTTTCCCCATTGGCTGAGGTACTTGAGAGGTACTGACTTCCCGAAATGCCTAATACTGAAAACCCCTTCTAATATATACCCCCCACTTCCCCTTTTTCCTTTTCTTTGTGTCTCTGTCCTTTTTCTCTATATCCAGAGACTTAGCACAGTCTTGAGTTAGTAACAGTGTGTCAATTAGTGGAATTCCTCTGGAATTTATGGTTTCCCTCACTGCTTCTTTCACCTTGCCATATCTGGCCTTATCTACCATCAGGCCCACAGTTTGTTTATAAAGGCATCTCCTTCTCATTTCTTGCAGTCCCTCACTTCTTATTTTCTCAATAATTGTATTTACAAATCTTAGTTATCATTGACTTAATTTTCTGTTCTTGGGTTCTTTTTGTTTTTGCAATTATTTGCAGTGACATCATTTTCTGTCTTTTTGTAGACATTTCTGGATTAGTAGTAGTCCAGATATGATGATACAAGCATCATATAGCTAACCCAGGACATTGGTAAAAAAGATTAGAGTTGCTACAGCACATAAGAGGGAAAAAAGCATTTGTTTAACCCATAGTCCACCAGGTAACCATGAAAACATGTCCCATTCCCATACTTTCCACGTTTGGACCAGTACATGAGCTGAATTTCTTATTCCCTTTGTTTTTGGTTTTACCACTTTTCCATTGTCACCTATTTGCAAACAGCAGTTAGAGTAATTTAATTTTTCCACACACTCCCCTTCTTCTGCTAATAGATAATCTAATATCATCTGATCTTGAAGCATCGCATTCCTCATCTGAGTGGATTGATCAGCAAGAAGGTTAAGAGCTGTAGCTGTTTGCTTGGTTATTATTTCTGAGACATAAACTTTCAGGAATTTAGAGATTTTAGAGGAGCTAAGATTTTAGTTAGAGATAAGCTTTATAGGACTTAAAATAAATGGGTAGGCCTTGATGAAGTTAAGAGTTGGTACTTTACTAATAATTGATTGCTTGTCAACACAATGTTTGGTTAGCTGGGTTTATAATGAAGAATATAGAAACTGATAAATAGCTTTTAGGACCATAACACAATTGTAGGCTTCCTCTGTTCTGAAACCAATTGAAGACGGGGAATGGGAGTTCTACCAAGGGTTCATTTGTCATATTTGCATTGAAAAGGTAGAAAGGTCAGAATGAGGAAGACTGAATTTACTTCCTCATTTTGGGACCCCTCCCCATGAAAAGGACCACTGACCCATTTCAAGGAACAAACTGCACATGCATAATAGCTTTTGAACTAATTACCGTACGAAGTAGGGAATAAGATGTACCAAAGTTATGAATATGCATTTGTATTTTGGGTATTCAATACTTGTATAAAGAAAAGGACTCTGTAATCACCTGTAAATATTGGTGTGTATTTGGGAGCTATCCTTCACACTGCCCAGCATCACAATAAACATACACTTTCTAACTTTAAACTGTTAGAGAGTTTTTGTCTGTCACAGTTGGATATCAGTACTAGATCAATATCCATATTTTTAATAAATCATTTAAAAGACAGCTTATAACCTAATTATCCCATTTAAATTATAAATGGGTTTGCTGCCACCTGATATTAATTCATTAGGATTCCAAGTGGCTGGTCCATAGTGTTGTATGATTTGCTCAGGTGGCCATTCATCTTTTTTCCCCATTTCGGGTGCTTCCTCCAGCCAGGGATGCATCAATTGACCACTTGTCTCTAATTAGATCATCATACACCTTGATTCGTAACTGATTTCCCTGAAGCTGTGGTAGCAGTAAGAACAACGTTCTAATCTACTATACATAACATATTCCTGGCCAGTTTGGAGGTAACTTGTGATAGGCATGTTGGCCACTGATGGCCAGTTGTCAGATCTTCCTGGCCCTCGGCAGATCCAACAATTGCTAAGGTTCAAAGTTTTTGCTACTTCTTCTCCTAGGACTAAAAAAATGATTCTTCCAAGTCTACCTAAATCTAACTGACAATATAAAGGTAAGATTATTAAGAAAAACATTCTGATGGTGTCATCTAATTTTCACGCTGTCTTCCGCACCACCTCTGATGAGTGAGGGCACAGAAACAGCTTAATATAAAGAAAACAATGACAGCGAAGATTAGCCCCCAGTGACTGGTGATTCTACAGGAGGGATGCCTATACAGACTATTTCAGCAGACAGTCTATGGGTAGGCACATGAGGCTTCCCCCAATGATGGTGCCCTGGCTGCTGCTCCAGTCCACTCCTGCGGAGTGTCTGTTGTGGCCTTCCGTCCCTCTCCTCATGCTGAGATGTCCAAATTTCTGGGGCTTCAGAGATCTTGACCCAAGTGTGAAGGGTACACCTGTTTTCAGCTGTCTTGACGTCTCTATCTGTGGTCAGTAACACTTGGGAAGGTCCACGCCACTTTGTCACCAGTGGTGCTTCTTTCCACTCCTTAACTAGGAACCAAACTCTGTGACAGTGTTCACAGGGGTCCGAGGATGAGGGAAGAGACGAGGATCTAACTCCATGTTTCAGAAGCCTTGATTTATTATTTTATGATATATATTACATTAAAACTATACTAAAAGAATAGAAGAAAGAATTTTATCAAAAGGCTAGCTAAGAATAAAAAAAGAAAGAATGAATAACAAAGGCTTGTGTCTCGGACAGAGAGTCCGAGCCAGCTGATTGTGATTGGCCATTAATTAGAAACAACCACATGAGACCAATCACAGATCCACCTGTTGCATTCCACAGCAGCAGATAATAATTGTTTACATTTTGTTCCTGAGGTCTCTCAGCTTCTCAGGAGGAAAAATCCTAAGGAAAGGATTTTTTAGAAAATATCATGGCTACAAATCTCCTGGTTGGATGCTGCGAACAGAAAAGTCCAAAGGCAGGGTCCGTGCCAGTTGAGCTTCCTGTTGAAAAGATTTCACAAGAGACAGTATTCTGGCCACATATTGTTTTTAATATACATCACTTATTTCCATCTCCCACACTAGGTTGAGAATTACAAGGGTAAGGAATTCCAAACATCAGATCAAAGGGAAATAATTTAATATCTCCTCTGGGTTCGGCCCTTATTCAAAAGGTGTTTCTTTATTTATCCATTCATTCTTTCAACCTGGCCTGAGCTCTGTGAGTGCCAGGGGGAATGGAGTTTCTATTGTATCCCTAAAGCAGTCATAACCCCTTGAAGAATTTTTTCCTGTAAAATGAGTTCCCCTTATATTAGTCTATTGCTTCTACAATGCCATTATTGGAATTATTTGTTCTAAAAATACTTTAATAACTGATCCTGTAGTTGCTGAAACAGTTGGAAATGGTTCTGTTCACCCTATTAGCTGACATACTATTACCAGAAGATATTTAAACTTTGCCACTCAGGGCATTTTGGTAAAATCCATCTGGCATCTTTGGAAGGGATGTACAGACCAAGACCTCCCTCCCCTGGCAGTTTTCTTTGTAACCCTGTTATTGGTTTTAGCTTAAATCAAACAACTCTCAACAGCTCGCTTTGCCAAAGTAAAAAGACTCACAGTTAACATACATTTTGAGGAAGGCTTCTGCCAGTTCTCGAGAGCCCCAATGACTCCTTTCATGAAGTCCTTTTTTAATATCAGTAAGGCCAGAGCTTTTGGTATCCACTGCTTACTATTTCTTGTAAACCAATTATCCCCTCTTTCTTCTGCCCCACTCTTTTTAATTATCTCAAGCTCCTCTGGTGGAAAAGACAGTTTCTCTGGCAGTGTTGGGGTTACTGGGAGCAAGGGGAGGATCTTAGAGATTTTTGGCATCAATGCGGCTTTTCAAGTTTCTTCACCAGACAGTCGGTTACTTATTGCCGCTTCTGAGCAGCCTGCCTGGTCTCCCCTAACATGTATTATTGGCATCCATTTGTAAAATTCACCACCTACAATAGAAGAGAAATTAAGCTCTCATAAGTTAACCTTTCCCCCCTGCAGGTTAATAAGCCTCTTTCTTCTTATAATTTTCCAAATGCATGTATCACCCCATATGCATATTTAGAATCAGTTAAAATATTCACTATTGCGAGAAACTATGCTCACTTTTAAAATTTCAAAGGTTTATTAAACCTTAACAAAAATACTACAAAAGGACTAAATAAGGAAAAATTACAGCACTGGGAGCCCCCGTGACTATTAGCCATGTGCTTCTCTTCAAAATGGATGCTCCGCCTTTTATACCTCTAGCCCCTCCTAAAGTCTTGTCAGTCAACTCCGTCTTTGCCATTTAGTGGTGGAGATTACTTTCTTGCATCTTGATTGAAGGTCAGGGGTTATCATATGTCCTAGGGTGATATTATGATGCTTGCATCCCCAATTGTGTGTTCTGTTTATGCTGGATATTACATTCTGTGCCTTCAAGACTGGCTGAAATCAAAGGCGGGGAGAAGAAGAGGCAAAGAGTTTTGTTATCAAGAACTCGACTCACTCCTCCACAGTCTGCTGGAACACTGTTTTTGTCTGGGCACGGATGGGGCAGAACACCGTGCTCCTTTTGCTTTTTAGTTAGTCAGTTAGTTTAGCTAGCTGAGGCAGTCCAAGCTTTCCCTGGACTGTTTTTCTTTCCCTTTTCTTGGAACCATTTGAACCTGCTCCAGACTGGGACCCAGGAAAACACTGAGAGCTTGTACTTTGTAGCCTGCCGGGGTCTGCTCTGCAGCCTTTCCCAGTGCCAGAGGGACTGATAACAGAGCGACCACCCACCGTAGAGACTCTCTGAATTTGTCATGTCTTCAGGGCAGCGAATGAGTTTCGTCATGTGGTATTGTTCATTTTTTGTGCTGGGGAGTGTTTTGCCTGTTAAATAAAAAGGTTCTTTCCGCTTGTCTAAGAGGAAATTTTTCCTCAACCAGGTGGGGGGGGGGGATGCGTGAGTTGGCTTTCTGGAGAGGCCCCTTTTGGAGGTTTTCTCCCAAATTTGCCCTAAACCAGGACACCATAGTAACAAGCCGACCCTCCCCAAATGCCCCAACTACCAAGGCCATCCCATGATAACAATGCAAGGGGAGGACATATTACAGTAGCATAACTATACATCTACAAAACCTCTCTTTACATATGCATAATATTCACCCCTTAATTGTGAGAGCCAACCATCTCATTACTCATCTATAACACTATCTTGTCCCGATATAACTCACAGGTCCTAACAAGCGCATACAGCTCTGCTGTCTGAGCTGGCCATGTGGGTGGCAACCTCCCCCCTTCTTTAACTCCCTTCCATTAGCAATAGCATATCCTGTGAATCTCTTCCCTTCTACCACCCTTGAAGACCCATCAATAAACGCATTTTCTCCCTCAGGCCAGCAACTGTCTGGTAAATCTTCCCTAGCCCGGGTCTGGCGATCTATCACTTGAATGCAGTTATGGGATTCTTCCCGACCCCCCTCTTCAGGGCCGTTCACAGAGGCCGGGTTAAACCCTTCCCACTTTTCAATTCTAAATCCTCCTGTTCCATTAAGCAAGATTCATACTGTAATAACCAAGTGCTGGTCATCAACTTAGAGGATCTTTTGGTTAACAAATCTTTAGTCTGATTTGACAATAACAATCAGATATCTTCCTACATTCAGTTTTTGGGCCTCAGTTACCATCAAGGCTGTGGCTGCACAGTTCTGCAGACAGTGAGGCCAGCCTCTTGCCACTGGGTCTAACAGCTTCGAAAAATAAGCAACAGGGTGCTGTGTTCCTGAAGCAAAGTGAAAATTTTCCAGGATAGAAATCCATTTTAATTTAGGTGAAATGTACATTTTTGAGTTCAGTCTGTGGTTAGAAACCATAGTTATTTAGCCAGACTGCACGGCCTAAGCTCAGTGAAGTTACTTCAGTGAAGGACAGAGATAAAGGGGGAGGGGGAGACAGAAGATGATAGAGAGAGACAGGGACTGCTGTAAGGGCAAGTCAACCTGACCTCGGAATTATTTCTGATAAAAAGGAACTAGTGGTAAAAGTCACACAAAACCTATAAAAATGAATATGTATGAACCTATTGTGAAACTGTATGCATATGTATTTGAGAGAGAGATAAAAAGAGACCTGAAGTTCTCAGAGGTACACATGCCTTTTTTGAGGAGAGCAATCTTCGCATGCATCCAGCGCTGTAATAAACATACCAAGCTTTACAACTTTTACAAAGTTGTGGGGTTTCTTCTTTTCTCCGCAAAACATTATGGCAAGACAAGCCGGGAGTTCTCTGTCCCCGCAGGGGCAGGGGGGATAGACGGACCTCCAAGGCGCGCCCTAGGATTTTTTCCTGGTGGGGCTCCACTCGTCTCGACTTGCCTCCTGCGAGGACAGACAAGGACCTGCTGACTGCGGAGGAGAATATGGTATGTACTGAGGGGCCCCCAGGGGAAAAGAGAGCTAGGGAGTAAATCACTCAGAGATGTCTGGGTCCAGCTGATGGAGCAGCTGGAGTGGAGATGGGGGTTCATTGTTCTGATAGAGCAGCCGCTAGCGACCCTGGGGGTGGGTCGGATGAACCCGTGTATGTTTGTGTGTGTGTGTGCGTTTGTGTCACTGTATGGTTAATGCATTGTGTGGCCAGTGCACTGTGTTTCTAATTGTGCAAGTGTATAAGTGTATGGTGTATAAAATAGAGCAGATCTACACTGCTCTACAGTGCGGGGGGGGGAGTTGAGTACCACCCATGTTGTAAGGAGCCAAGTCAGGCCTGAAGTGCAGGCTGCAGCAGGCTGTGGGGGCAGGGCGAGAAGTGCCCTGCGGAGAGGCGGAACATCAGTGACGGTATTTATTGTGTTTAAATGTAGCAATTTGTGTAGATTTGGTACATTTTAACCGTGAGTACGAGCTCAGAGAGTTCCTTTGCCCTTTGCCCTGGATGTTTGGACTTGATCTCTAGACTGTGTGCAGTTATTTTGATTGTGTCCAGGAAAAACTGATGTGAGTAAATACTGAATTATGGTATGCTGTGTTGTGTTGAGAAAAGTGGGCACATATTCCCTTTCCCAGTGATTTTCTTCCACTGCATTGTGGTAATTTGATTCTCAGATTGTATAGTGGTGTTTGTGGAGATTTTAAGATTTTGTTTGCAACAAGAGTAGCATTTTACACAGAAGAACTATGGTATGGTGATTTATGCTTAACTATGATAAAGCGAATTAAAGGAATTCCAAGAATTCTTCCCCCCCAACAGCAATTCAAGCCTTGGCTCTAGTGAATTTGAGATAAACGGGGGGAGGGGGGGGTGGGGTGGGTGGGTGCATGTGTGCCTGTGTCTGTGGGCATATCAGAGTTTCGGCTAGGACAAGCATAGCCTTTTTGCAAGGCAGTAAAACAAGTGTAAGTAGACACAGTGCTTAATTAGATTGTGAAAGAAGAGAAGTAGAAAAGACTGATATTTTGTAAAACAGAGTTTAGATAGAAGAGATAAATGAGTTTATGAGACTTCAGCTGGTACGATAGTAGGTCTGGACTAAGAACGGCCTGCTGTAGGGATTTAGAGTTCTCTGTAATCAACAGAATAGCCTGCCTTGCAGACAATTCCTCAGAGCCTTCGGTGCATCAAGAGGCGGGCACGCTGCATTAAGTATTATTGCAGTGCAGAGTTTGTGAGAAACGCTGGTATTGCTGTTCTAATAAGCATTAGGGCACATGCCCCGAGTGTAAATTAAAGGTTTCTGATCAAGCTGATTCAGAACCTAACATCTTTAGGCTCGTGTGTGGGAAATCACATCTGATACCTGCCACCTGGAGCTGCGTGTGTGTAGGAGGAAGACTGAGAAACTACTGTAAAGGTCTGTGAAAAGAGGTTTGGGTGGAAGCGAGATAGGGCAAGGAGAAAGAGATAATGAGAACTGACAAGAGCAAAGAGGTTGCTAAATTAACCCCTTTTAGGAGGGGCTCAGTGGGAGAAGGCTGCCAGTAGGAGCAGCTCAGAAAATAAAGATTTATAATACTTCATTGCAGTTAGTACTTTTTTAAAATCGGAAGGTAAATGGGATGGAGTTTTGTATGCTGATATGTCTTTTTGTTTTAAGAAACCACCCAGAATGGCAAAGAGACTGTGAGATCAGACCACCCTCTGGTCTTGGCCCTTGAAAAGGAAAGCAAGGCAAAGAGAAAGCAAATCAAACGTGTTGTTCAGCATGCAGCATAAGATAGAAACGTATGAAGTCAAGCAAAGATTATCATGCTGAAACACAAAGCGATTACAGTTTGCAAAATGAGTACATATGATTTGTTAAAGACTCCTCCCAAGGTAAGGGAGGAAATATAAAGATGACCTCCCCAAAAGGGAAGAAGACTTAGGCCCCAAAAGTATACCCACTCAAACCCATCCCCCTCCTGGCATTTCAATTTCATCCAGAACTAAGAGGTAACAGATCCCTCTGCGAGAGGCAGTGAGATCAGAAGAAAGAAAAGGGTAGAATTTTAGTCGACACAAGGGACATATATTCAGTTTTAAATAAAGCTTTAGTACCTGTGGAGAATGTTTATGTTGTAGTGTGCGGAACAACTGGCCAGTCTGAGAAGGCATACTTTTGCAAACCTTTAAAGTAACATGTGTACTATGTGTACTTAGAAGCTTTTGTACAATTCACTCAATTCACTAAACATTCTCAACTGAGAAAGGTTACTCTAGAGGCAAATGATATAAAGATGTTAGGCTTAACATTAACAGACACTGAAATTAAGAAAGACATTCGTAAGGGGATATTAGGATAAGTAAATAAGTATTTTTGAGGGTATGGGCCTCTGCTGTACCAGGGAGAGTGAAAAATGCCCCCCATGGTAATCAAGTTTAAGGAAAGAACACAACCAGTGAGAATTGAGTAGTACACTCAAAAGGAAGATAGGGAAGGAATCAGCCCAATAATTGATAGTACTGGATTGAGGGCTGTTAATAAGATAACACAGAATTTATACACTGTGGTAGCAAAACTATACACTTTACTAACTTGTTTAACACCTGAGCTAACCTGGTTCACTGTTTTAGGCCTAAGAGATGCCTTCTTTTGCCTCCCTATCCATGAAGCCAGCCAGAAAATTTTTGCATTCAAACACAGCTCACATAGCCCATGTGCCTGAAGGCTTCAAAAACTCCCCACTCTGATTGGAGAACAGCTTGCAAAGACCCAGAGTCCCGGGAAGCTCCACAAGAAGAAAGGAGGCTGTTGCAGTACGTGGATGATCTTCTAGTAGCCACTCGGACGAGGGAAGCCTGGATGGTAAGCTTTTTGAATTTCCTAGGACTCCAAGGATACAGAGTATCAAAGAAAAAGGCACCGGTAGTGCAACAGAAGGTCATCTACCTGGGATAAGAAGTGAGTGCTGAGCAGCAGACTTTAAGGCAGGGAAGCCATATGCCAAACCCTGAAACTCCAGACAACGAAGGAACTCCGAACCTTCTTAGGCATGGCCGGGTAGTGCCAGCTGTGGGTTTATAATTATGGACTGCTCGTCAGACCCCTCTATGCTCTTATTGCCATTGGAAACAGAGATCTCCAGTAGACAAAAGACACCACACGGGCCTTTCATCAGCTAGAGAATGCCCTCATGTCAGCTCCAGCTTTGGGACTTTGACATGTAAGTAAACCATTCTTTCTATTTTTCCATGCAAGGAATTGCCCTGGGAATATTGGCTCAGGACTTGGGTCCATACCGAAGGGCAGTTGCTCACTTCTCTAAGCAACTAGATGCAACAGCCAAAGGATGGCCAGGTTGCCTCAGAGCTGTAGCAGCAGTTGTGCTGAATATTCAAGAGGCACCCAAGTCTACCCTGGGACAAAAAATACTGTGCTAGTGTCCCACACAGTGTCCGCAGTACTTAGAAGTAAAGGGTGGCCACTGGTTTTCACCACAGAGGTTTGTGAAATACCAGGCCATCATGGTAGAGCAAGATGATGTAGAGATAGTAGTGACTAATATTGTCAACCCAGTTTCTTTTCTCAGTGGAATCAAGGAGAAGCAGTACACCATGATTGCCTGGAGACCATTGAAGCTACCTACTCCAGCCGCTCAGACTTAAAGGACACTCCTTTAGACGATGCAGAGACCTGGTTCACTGAAAGGAGTCAGTACATTGCCAGTGGAAAGCAACATGTGAAGTACACATTGACTACCTGCAGAGAGGCAATAGAGTCTGGAGCCTTACCAACAGGTACCTCTGCACAGAAGGCTGAGATAAATGCATTGACCCATGCCTTAGAAACAGCAAAAGGCATTCAGAGTCGTGCATGCACATGGAGCCACCTGGAAGGAGAGGGGACTGCTAACATCACAAGGGAAGAAGAGACAATCTGGCTGCTGGAAGCAGTTCAGCTACCTGAAAAAGAATATTAAGGCATGCTGGAGAGTGAGCTTAAAATTGGAGGAAAGAAATGAGCTGGTGGATGGAGAGGCAAATAAAGCAGCAAAGGATGAGGTACAAATTTTCCTCAAAGGTAAGCCATAATACAATAATACTAATCAAAAGAGACATGCAACTACAAGGGGTGGGCTACCATTGAAAGAGAGCTAGCAATCCCTTCCCATTTTCGTGGTTACTAGTGAAGGAAGAGCACTAGAAAACACACTAGAGCCTAACTACTTAAAAGCTTTTTATAGAGTATGGCTCCTTTCCCAAAATGACCAAGGCTGCCAGTAGTACAGAGTGCATTGAAATGAAGTGTTGACTTTGAAGTAGTAATTTCCACAGGCTTTCTAGAACATACATCTGATTGAAAGAATCGTTGTCAGGAATTAACATGCCACTATCACTCAGGTAAGCCGACAATGTGATCCTTGCCTCCAGACTAACCCCAAAAATACCCCCACACCAAAACTCGGTCAGAATGGGAGAGGCCATGGGCCTGTACAGCAGTGGCAAATTAACTTTTCAGAGCTCCCAAGGAAAGGGGGGTATCGGTATTTGCTGGTATTGACAGATACATTTTCAGGGTGGCCAGAAGCATTCCCCACCAGAACTGTCAAAGCTCAAGAGGTGACCAGACTATTTTTACAAGAAATAATACCACGCTTCAGAGTTCCAGCCGCAATACCCTCAGATAAAGAATCATATTTCATTTCCAAAGCAGTGCAACAGATTAGTAGCCACCTGGGCATAGATTAGGAACTTCACACTCCATACCGCCCCAATCAAACAGCCAGGTAGAGAAAATGAATCATTTGATTAAGCAGCAGATTGTAACACTGGGGCAATAACTTAATCTACCCTAGCCCCAAGCTCTTCCACTAGCACTATTGCAAATTCGAACTAAACCTTGAGCTAAAGGAACGCTGAATCCTTTTGAAATGCCTTATAGAAGCCCATATCGAATACAAAGGCAATGTCCACTCACATTAAGGTGATAACACTAGCCACCCACATGGTGGCTTTAAGAAAACAGTTCAGAGAAATTGTGCAACATGTGGCTGGAACTCGGAGCAGGGAGTTAGCCTGGGGATGATGTATATGTTAAGTCTCTTACAGAGAAGACTTTGGAACCACAGTGGGAGAGACCACTGCAAGTACTTCTCACCACCTTCACTGCAATCAAAATCAAGGAGCAGAATGCCTGGATCCATCACTCTCGAATGAAGAAAGCCCTGGAAGTCCCATGGAGAGTGATACCAGAAGACAATGGACTGAGACTAAAACTTACTCGGGCAAAATGAGTATATTGCGGTCGGGGGTAGTTCATACTTTAGTTTACAGAATTGTTTTGTATGTAATTATAAGTGAAGTTTCAGAACTAAAGAGTACCTCTATCCAAAGCAATGCTGAATGGCCTTGGTCCCAGGCATTTAATCAGTATACTGGATCCATGAGAGAACTTCCTGAGATAAAAGATTTAAACCTATCTACTGTAGTAATCCACGGGAATCGGGTATATGAGAAGCAAGAATGGCAGGAATGAGAACTGTGGGCACTTCAAGGAATCAGAGGAGAAGAAATCAAAGTAAGGTGCCAGGTCATCAGTAAGACGGCTTATGAGAGACCAGATGCAATTAGTGACTCAGCCTCTCCTGGTGTATATGAACACCAGGAAGTTTGTGATAGCCTAAGTGAATCAGACTGTTGGTGTAATTTCACCTTGATACAGCCTGTAGAAGTGACCTGCCTTTGAGCTCGAGTTGCTATCAGACTTTCATTTAAATTCAAAGTAGACACTGCACTTTTTAAAACAGCAGGGCCTTATGCAACCCATACTAGGACTCAAATAGTTCAGACTCTACCCAAACTTGAACCTGTCATGTATGAAATAGGCCCCTACGTAGTAAAGAATGTGGGTGAACAACAACTATTATTCAATCCAGAATGGTCTCTCACACATGTGGAGTTGATGATGCAAATTAACATTTCAAAAATCCAACCAGCCTTCTCCTCCTTCCTAAATACATCCTTTGAAGGTTAGACAACATAGCTACAAAGACAAGTATATCTCAAGAGCAGAATAAGAAATTATCTAACTGAGATATTAGGGACAGGATTAGGAGTTTTAAATGGAATTGATTCAGAAATACTGGTGAATAAGCTGGCCACTGCAGCAGGTGGCCTAACAAAATTGAAACAGCCTTTACAGTCATCTCTTTTGGCATTAGGAACTAGCCAATGGCAGATTTCAAAAATACTGCCAAAGTAAGGAAGTACGAAAAGGTCAGGGACCAAGACCACAAGTTGATCGTAGAAGCACTTAGTACAGTTCAAGATAATGTGTCTTTAGCTTTCAGTTGTATACAAGCACAGTTATAGATGCAAGCAACAGCAGCTCTGATCGTACGGGAAAGGAGTGAAGGTAATTTTTTCAGCTGAAATTTGGAGAATTGTTTGGGATAATGCAATTGATTTTGAAAGGAAGTTTCAATCCTGGTGGACTATGGTGAATTTCACCTATGATCCTGCTTCTAATGTGGCCACTGCCTTTGTGCTTACCATATGTAATGCCGCTGTTTATGTTGTCCATCCCATCATTGCACTAAGATTAAATAATGAAAAAATAATACCCCTCAGAACATAGAGTGTGGGCACGAAAGATGCATGAAAAGTGGCAAACAGTAAACTTAGAATCCTGCATTACTAGAGAACACATGGGATTCATTTGTGAAAGCAATACTATTAATGCCCAAGATGTGTGTTTAGACACTGCACAGAGTATTTGTCACTTCGAAGTTCATCCAGTCACTGACCAGAAAACTGTGCTCGTATATACTGGAAAAGGGTGTGTATGCCTGAGAACTGCTTGTGCTGCTGTAAAAATTAATAGCAATTATGTTATTTTGTCTAGTAGAAATCATTCTAATTTCTGTATTTGTAATTTTGTTAAGATTATCAGGTGTGATTTTTTGTACTCGGCACCAGTGACACCCCACCAGCTGGTTAAAACCAATTACACAATGTAACACAGATTATCACCTACCCCTATTGGGATGGACCTTACATTAGTAAAACAATTAATTAAGCACCAAGACCTACTGGAGATCTTGAAGGAAATCCAAGAAAGTGGAAAGAAAACCTTAATTACTGTCCAACATGATACAAAAGAAATAACTAGAATTCTGCAAAGTATAGAACAAAATGCAGATCATCACTGGTGGGATGTGGTCTTTAGGTGGTCACCAACTGCAAATGGAATCTTTAATAAGTTGTGTACATCTACAGTATAGTTTTGTTAATATTAGTTAGAATAAGTTTAAGATTATCCATTATCAAAGGTTCATGGTAAAGCACTAAAGTACACTTGTCATAGGAATTTGTACGAAGTAAAAGAATTTACTTCCTCCTTTTAGGAAAGGGGGGGAATGAAGCAAAGTGAAAATTTTCCAGGATAGAAATCCATTTTAATTTAGGTGAAATGTACATTTTTGAGTTGAGTCTGTAGTTAGAAACCATAGTTATTTAGCCAGACTGCACGGCCTAAGCTCAGTGAAGTTACTTCAGTGAAGGACAGAGATAAAGGGGGAGGGGGAGACAGAAGATGATAGAGAGAGACAGGGACTGCTGTAAGGGCAAGTCAACCTGACCTCGGAATTATTTCTGATAAAAAGGAACTAGTGGTAAAAGTCACACAAAACCTATAAAAATGAATATGTATGAACCTATTGTGAAACTGTATGCATATGTATTTGAGAGAGAGATAAAAAGAGACCTGAAGTTCTCAGAGGTACACATGCCTTTTTTGAGGACAGCAATCTTTGCACGGGTCCTGCGCTGTAATAAACATACCAAGCTTTACAACTTTTACAAAGTTGTGGGGTTTTTTCTTTTCTCCGCAAAACATTCCCCTGTGTTCTAGTACCAAAATTCCTTTAGCATGGCCCTGTTTAACATCCACATAACTCAAATTCCTTTTCTGAGATCTAATACTGGGCCATTAATCAATTTTTCTTTTAAATTTCTAAAGCTTTTGCTCTCTTTCTGGTATCCCTATCACGACATTAGGACAGTCTTGGGTTAAAAAGTCATATAAAGGTCTGGTCAAAACAGAAAAATCTTCAATC
This sequence comes from Melozone crissalis, assembly GCF_028551555.1. Classification (NCBI taxonomy): domain Eukaryota; kingdom Metazoa; phylum Chordata; class Aves; order Passeriformes; family Passerellidae; genus Melozone; species Melozone crissalis. The sequence continues at coordinate 9,603,188 of NW_026535813.1, read as the reverse complement.
CATGCTCTGTAGTATCCCATCAACCCTAAAACTCCTTCTTTATTTGGGATAATGGTACTTGAAAAATTCCTTGTATTCTTTCAGGATCAATACACCGTAACCGTCCAGTCGACATGTCTCCCAAATATTTAACCTTTTTCTTTACCAACTGCACCTTCTTTTCAGACACTCCAAGTCCCTATCCCTATTAAGTAAGAAAATTAAGCAGCTTCACAGTAGCTTCTTCAATCACCTTTTCCTGTTCCCGTGATAAAAGCAACTCATCCACATATTGCAACAACCTGAATCCTGAGGGTGGAGTAAACTCTCAATATTTTCTGCAAGGCTTGTCCAAACAAAACCAGTGACTCTGTATATCCCTGCGGGAGGACTGTCCATGTCAATTGTTGTTTTACCATCTTCCCTGAAGCTGCCCACACTTCTGGATTTATTTCAGCATAAGCCTTCTCAGACATTTTACTCAAAGTTGCCACAGTGTTAGCTTCTGTATAATTTTTTGATAATACTAATTTGCATTCCCACTTCAGCCATCAAATCCCTTCCCAGGAAATTATGATCACAAGTAGGAACAAAGAGGAATTCATGCATTTGAAACCTATTCTCCACATCTACTAACAGCAGTTGAATAAAACGCACCCACTCATCCTTTCCACTCACCCCTTGAATAATCAATGATCTTTTTGACAATTTTCTCCCCCTAGAGATAAAATACAAAGTGGATCGAGAGGCTCCTGTGTCTATCAGGAAACACAGCTCCTCTGAATCCAGACCCACCTTAAAAGGTAGCAAGGGCTCCAGTGTGGTGGGTCTCTGGTATAATGGGAGCCCCTGACACCCCTAAGAGTCCATCTCCATTATCCTCTGGACTTCCTCCTCCTGAGGGTCCAATTGTCTATGCAGACAGTCCTGCTTCCAGTGTCCCTCTGCCTTGCAGATAGCACACCAATTCCTATCCAACTGCTGTTTGGGTTGGCTCTCCCCTGTTGCCACATTTCTCTTCACAGAGAAAAGCAAGGCAAAATTCTTCCCAAGGATTTCTGAGATTCGCATTCTCTGAACCTCAGAGAAAGGGAAAACACAATTCTTATCACTTGCTGTGCCTGTGCTGTGCCAAAGCAGAATGAAATATGGAGATTGTTCATCCAAAGTGAGGATGTTTTGTTTCCTTGGCCTATCAGGGCCAAGTGTGTGTGTGTGTGTGTGTGTGTGTGTGTGTGTGGACTGTCGGGTGACAGTCACGAGATTCAGTGCAGTGTGAGCAGGTGTGAGCAAGAGTGAGTGCATGGCAGATTCAGTATAGATTAAATGTACATGGTATAATATAATAAAGTAATTAATTAGCCTTCTGATATCAATGGAGTCAGATGCATCATTCTCTCTCCCCTATGTCAGAGTCACCTTTGATTTACAATACTCCCCTGCTGAGGAGGGAATGCTTCTGCCACTTCCTTGTGGCCAATTCTGCAATTCTGTCCTTTCTATCCTGGAGGACCCTTTGGGTCTTGAAATTTATCCCTCTGGGGCTGTAAAAACTCTTTGCCTTTGCTTTCACCTTTTCCTCATCCATTGTTACATACACTTGCTGTATCTTTCTAACCAGTTTATCCAAGGGCTTCTTCTGTTCTTCCTCTAGCTCCCACCCCTGCTACTGTCTGTAGGGACTCATTTTCTCACAGCTCAAAACCATTCAATTTTCCAGTGAACCAAGCAAAATCCTTAAAAGAAAATCCTAATCCTTCCATGTACAATCTGCATTTCCCAGATAGTTCTTCTCCTTTGTGCTCACTCTCTTAATCACACACCGTATACCAGAGCCTGTCGCTACACAGGCTATACAATGACAGGCACAACACTTCAAAGTTTCAGTGGCAAAAGCCCTACTTTAATGTTACAGCCCACTTTTATACAGTTTTCAAAGTCATCATGTTTAACTCCAATTGGCCAGCAACCTTCTTGCCACTCAATTCTTGTTGCTACCTACCCTGCCCAGGGGCGGTGGGGTCAGGCGCTGAGCCCCAGCTGCCCCACAGCCCCCATAGGCCCCCAGATCATGCTCCTGGTCCCTCACTTCCGCGCCCAGTCCTGCCACTCCTTGCCTCAACCATATCTCTCTACATTTCCCTTCACCTAATCTTTTCTCAACATAGCACCACTATTTGTCCATCTCCTGTTGTCAAGAGTTATTGCTCCCCTGGGCATGGATTGTCGAGACCCCTTCTTGACTTTCCCTTATTGCCCTCTTTGGGCATCTATGCCCTTAATTATCTCTAGGAGAATGTGCAAACCAACTCCACATTCTTCCACAGGATTCTTCAGAGATATTTTGGGATTGTCATCCCTTCTGCCGGGGCTTTACCTTTGCAACCCTCCATAGATGCCCTGTTTTACCTGTGCTACTCTTCATGGGCGCCCTCCCAGGCTTACTCCCTGAAGATCCCACTTTATTCACCGGTGAGATTTGCAGCGGTCTTTCCCTGCAGGCTCTTCACAGACCCCCTGGTCTGCCCCTTGTCTGTCTCCTGGACAGTTTCGGGAAACCAATCAATTGCCTGGTGCCAGCTGCCACCAAGTGGAGCTAATCCCCCAAACTGGATGTGGCATGCCTTTAGCTCCGCTTGCTGCCCACCGCCCCCGGACGGTGGAAATATACCAGACAAGAGCCCCCTAGATGTCAGGAAAATTAATCTACAAACACCAGAGGTTTATGTCCAAAAAGGAGACAATTGGCTTCTGTAACTTTATTCAAATAAAAAGAGAGGCCATGGGGCATTTGCCATGGGGTCTCTCAAATTTTTAGGGGATGCAGCCTCCTTTTTATCCTAATTTCCCAACCATGTGTCCCTCTCTCTTTCTCTATTGGCTGAGGTACGTGAAAGGTACAGACTTCCCAAAACGCCTAATATTTGAGACCCCTTCCAATGTATATCCTCCCGTTTGTCTTTGCCTTGTGTCACTCAGTGGAATTACTATGGAATTTAGTGTTCTTCTTATTGTTTCTTTTTTTTCTCAGTATCCAATTTTATTTATCAGCAGAACGACAGTTTGTTTATAAAGACAAGTCCATCATTTCTTTCACTTTGATGATAACTGATGGCAGGATTGTCAGTCTGGCATGAAGTTCTAGGTGGACTACCAGCACTAGGTTGTTACAGTGTGAAATGGAACAGGAGGATTTAGAATTGAGAACACAGCCTCCTGTTTAACTGGTCCCAAGAAAAGAGCCTTAAAGGAGGCTCGTGACTGTATCCAGGTAACAGATCTCCAGACTCAAGCAAGGGAAGATTTACAGGACCCCTCTGGCAAATGCAGAAAAGGTGTTCATTAATGGATCTTCAAGGATAGTAGGAGTTTGAAAATGAACTCCACTCCTCAGCTGAATTATTTAAAAATTTTAATAAAGGACAATAGGGGATAAAAACAATAAAGCAAAATGAGCAGTGCTGGGTGCGTAGCCATAGCCAGAGGCACACCGGCTAACCATAGCAACTCTTCTTACATACACTTTCTATTGCATCAGTCAAATACATAAATGATTATACATATTCAAACATTTCTTTGAACTCAATTACATGTTCCAGGAAGTTTTTAGCATGGCCTCTCCTTTGATCTGCCTTTTTAGAGCATGTGCAGTAATCTTGGATGTGATTTTGAGGGTGATGTGTCACCTCCTCACAATGGCCCCCTGTTCCATAGTTTCAGCAGGTCACAGTTGTTGATAGTCAAAGCGTCAGCAGCAGGAGCCCTCCATCATGACCATTTCACAAATGTTATCTGACCATGCAGACAGTTTAGTTGTTTCATTCATTGCAAGTTAACCACAAGTTCTCTAAATCAACATCAGCTACTTCACAAATGTGTCTGAGTTATTTAAATTATTGTCAGTCACAAAAATAAAATCATTAGGTATTATTTCGCAACTATAGCTACTGCTGCAAAAGTTAACATTATATTGTAATGCACAGCATGTTATAAATTGAGCCGACAATATGCCAAGTAAAACCAATTGAGAATTTATTAATTACAGCGGGCAAAGCAATAAGCAAATCAGCGCTGGGCGACAGGGGAGTCTCCACTCTGCCACTGTCACACTCTCCTGATTTTCCCTGGAGTTCTTATACAGTCCTTCTTCTGGATTGATGTGTAGCACTCTGCGTATTCTTCTTTTGTTACTGAGCGGATAAGCTGATACTGTGTTATCAATCATAGCAAACCCCCCACTCATATTAACAGTTTACTAAACAGATAAACAAATGTTTGTGAAACCTATTGTCCTTTTGGTTTCACCTTCCTTATCCTTTGAAGTCTGGAAATTTACTTAAACAAACTAGAGATGCAACAGTCTTACTGGAATAGCTTTGTCAGTTTTGATGAACAAACTTAAAGTTTTAACCCATTACACAGCACATAGCATCCACTTTAATATTTGTGAAAGCCAAAACTATAATTTGTGTTTGTCACAGGAGGAAAACGAGTTATCGGATATACTATGGTGATGTGCGGAAAAAGACTCCACAACTCACAAAAGTTGTAAAGTAGGTATGAATTATTCAGCCCTGAGACACATGAGTGGATAGCTTCTCCAAAATCATGCGCATTGTCAACAATACTTATCCCTCTATTTATTTTCTAAAGTATTACATATTCATTAAGTTTCATACATATTCATTACCTAGCTACCTAGCCTCGCCCAGCCTCGCTTTGCATTTTAATGAGTCAAAAAGTAATTTCCATATGCCTTGTGCTTGTGCTGTGCTCCCTGGTGGTCGTGTGATGGTTGTGTAAGATGAAGTAAATAAGTCTTCCTCAGGGTTGAACTTTTCACCTTGCGTCCTTGTGCCTGCTCCCTGGTCTTTTGGTCTCAGTACAAGCCTTAAGGCTGGTTTTGGTCAGTTTGGGGTCCAGAGAGCCGAACCAGGTCATGGTTCCTTCCTTTGAACAATAACCTTACATCCTGTCATCTTGCTTTTGCAAGCACAATAAACGTTAAGCAAGCGATATACATTGTTTAGCCAACTGCCCCTAATCAATCATTCTTCAACTCCTAATTCCTTTGCATGAATTGTAAAGGGAAGGGAATTGCAAGAAGGGGGGAGGTGACCATGAACATGGTCAGAACAAACCACAGAATCATATGCCTTAATAAAAGCCTGCAAAGTGTATCAAGGAAAGATAGTGAATATTTACAGATTCCAAGTATGCATGTGGAGTGGTATGTGAGTTTTGAGAGCTGGGAGGTGAGAGGTTTGTTAAAGTGCAGGGAAAAACATTTGCTCAATAGAGCTCAATTACTCACTTGTTGGAGGTGATGAATTTACTAAAAGAGGTAGAAATAAGAGCTGTTAAGGGACATCAGGCAGAATGCTCAGAAGAGACAATAGGTAATCAGCTGGCCAATGGAGATATTCAGAAAGCAGCACTTCTGCCGGAGGTCTCTAGGATCCTCCCTTTGCTTTCTGTGACAGCTGTTGCCAGGAGGAGGGTGGAAGTGGTGGTGGTGCTGTTTTTCACCAGAGGAGCTGGAGATAATTAAAAGCGACGGGGCAGAAGAAAGAGGTGAGAATTGAGTTGCAAAGGACAGTAAAGAGTGGATGCCAGGAGCTTTGAGTCTGCAAATATTGGGACAGCTCCATGGGGGGAGTCATTGAGACACTTGAGGATTGGCAGAGATGTTCTTCTAGATGTACTGCCTTGGGTCTTTTTGTTTTAGCAAAAGGAGCTATTGAGAGGTGCCTGGCTAAAGTTAATAGCCAGTATACAAAGGAGATTGCAAGGTAGGAAAAAGGCCTTGGGCTACACATCCTTTCCAGGGATATTTGGTGTATTTTGCTGAGATCCCCTGGGCAAGAGGGTTTAGATATCTTCTGGTAGTGATATGCCAGCTGGCAGGGTGGCCAGAGGAGTTTCTAGTCGCTTCAGCAACTATTTGATCAGTTAACAAGATTTCTGAATGGGGTGTGAAAAACGCCAAACACTTGTGTTAAAATATTAGAAGTTTAATAGTAATAAAATAGTAATAAAAATAGTAATAAAAATTAGGACAATAAGAATTTGGACAATCAAAGTTAGGACAATAAAAGACAATAAAAAGCAAAGAATTACGGATGTCTGGGTGTTATGCTCTGCCACAGGACACACTTCGCTAACAAAGGATTAACCCTTAAAAGTAATAGCCTGTTGCATATTCATGTCTCTCATACATGATGCAAGCATTCTTTTCATACAAAGGGTGTCTTCTGATTAATTTCTGCTCCCCCCCCTATCTTGTAAATCAATCATCTCGGTCCCCACAAAGTCTGGGTTTTCCCGATAAAGAGGCAATAATTCTTCTCCTGATTTCTTGGTGTCTTGTTGCTGTTATCTCTATGCAAAGAATTTCTTTATTATCTTATCCATTCCTTGAGCTAGTTACAAAAAGTATCTTACATTCTATTTTAATATTATGCTATAGCCTAAAATCTATATTTACCACACTACTTAAAAAAGATTAATATAACATACCTTTCCACCATAACATATAGGATTCATTTTAATATTTGCAAAGAGCCAATGATATAATATGCATTTTTCACAGTGGGATTGTGAAGGCAGTGGACTTGGACAGGGGCAACTCATTTTATAAGGGGATCCTTCAAAGGATTATGACTGCTCTGAGAATTCAGTGGGACCTCCATATCCCCTGGCACTCAAAGAATTCAGGTCAAATAGAAAGGATGAATGGAAATATAAAGAAACATCTTTTGAAGTTTGTGACAGAAAGTAAGATGCCATGGATATGGCTTTTGTCATTAACTTTGGCAAGAATAAAATCCAAAACCTAAGGAATATTCAGTTATTCCCCTTTGTGAAAAATGCATATTATATGATTGGCTTGTCACAAATATTAAATTGAATACTATATGTGTTATGTTGGAAAGTTATTTTGTAGTACTGTATTAATCCTTTTAAAGTAGTGTGTTAAATATAGTTTTAGGCTATAACAGAATATTGAAATACAAACCATGTGACATAAGATACTTTTTCTAACTAACTCAAGAAATGGATAAGATAATCAAGAAATTCTTTGCACAGAGATAACAGCAAAAAGACACCAAAATCCCCAAGAGAAGAATTATTGCCTCCTTACCGGGAAAACTCGGACTACTTCCACCTCCTTCCAGACTCCAAGGAGCCAACAAGATGAAGGAGGGGAATTTGACAATAAACAGAAAAATCTCTAGTTTGAAAGGAATCTTTGCATCATGTATGAGATACATGAATATGTAACAGGCCGTTGCTTTTAAGCGTTTTTCATTTGTTAGCAAAATGTGTTCTGGGACAGAGCAGAACACCCGGATGTCTGTAATTCTTTGCTTTTATTGTCCTTTATTGTCCTAACTCTGATTATCCAAATTCTTATTGCTCTAAATTTTTTTACTATTTTTCTAACTATTAAACTTCTAAAATTTTAAAACAAGTGATTGGTGTTTTTCACAATTTGGTGCCAAAACCTGGGAATTAACACCTCGCTGCGGGGGCCTAAGAGGATTCCAAGTGAGGGAGGAGCACCTTGCCAAGTTTGGCAGCCTCGCTCTGTTTCTTCTGGCATGGCTGGCAGACGCAGGTTCCAACCAGTGGACTAATAAAGCCTTGTATTTTGGCCTTATTATCATGCAAGGCTGCTCAGGAACTCAGTCCCCAGGGGAGACCGGTGCCCGATGCTCGGCTCAGGCCGAATAGCCGCGGGCCCAACCCAAGCAAGCTCAGTAGTGATTAGCTCTCTAGTGATATCAGCTCTCTTAGGATGTTCAACTCGGCTTGCTGGGTAGTGGTGCCCTTGGCATGAGGCTGCAGCAGATGGAGAGAGAGGAGAAGAAGACGACACTGGCTGGTTCCACAGAGATGGTTTATTGGGGATATCTGTGAAGGGTCTCAGCTCTTCTTCTAACTAATGGGGCCCAGTATGCCCTTTATATAGGCTTGGCTAGAATCCAAGCTTAACCAATGGCAAGGGTTTTTAGGAATATCCAATAGTAAAGGTTTAGGTGTAACATTGCCATATAGGGTTACAGAGATAGGTTATGGGGTGGAGGTCAGAAAGACAGGATATTCTTTGCTGCCTCAGCATTCCTGTTATTCAATTCTCCATGGTGCCTTTCCCAAACCTTTGGGGTTTGCTACAGTGGACAAAAACAGACAATAAAACAAAGAAAAGGGAAAAGGCTCCCTAAAACCGCGGTAATTGGCCCCCTAAGACTAGTAGTGCACAGAAAGAACCCTAAAAGGAAAAAAGGGTTGGTAAGTACTTTTCGGGGGGACAGGTACGGAAGGATGAATGTGTGTCTGATGAGAGGCAGGCTGGTTATCCCAGACCTGCTACGTGAGTGAGGAGTTTCCTATGCTGCGTTTCCGTCTTTTCGCGAGAAAAGCGGCCAGTAAAAAGATGAAGCGAGAGATAAAAGGAGTGGGAGAATCCTCCAGAGTAACTGAGACTGGGTCTCAGGGAGGGGTTGGACCCCTTGGAGGACAGGAGCAGAGGCGTTTCCTAGCACAGTCCACTAGGAAATGGGACAAAAGGGAGGGGCCCCTAAAAATTCTGCTGGGTTGAGGTATAAAATGCCCAAGAGCATCCAGGGTTAAGCAAAATTCTGCCGGATTGAGGATATGCCCAAGAGCATCCGGAGTTGGACAACACAGCTGGATTGAAGGATAAAAATGCCCAAGAACATCGAGGGTTGGACAACACAGCTGGATTGAGGGATCCCAAGAACATCCGGGGCTGGCCAGTAACATTTGAAATTGTAACAAGTGATTTGAAAGTAAAAGGTACCTTATTGTTGTCTTGTTGTGCGTGAGAGTGAATCACACACAAAATCAGCTTCAGCTTCCCGGGCGTGTGGGGGGGCTGTGGCAAAAGGTGTATGTGACCTGCAAACAGGCCATTGTTCTCCAGGCATGTGGGGACTGTGGAGAGAGAGAGAGAGAGTGACACACAGATAGCCTCACAGATGAACTGGCACCAGAGGCAACCAGATTCAGGGCCCTTCCTGGAGGCCCAGTGATACTGAAGCCCAGTGGACAACTCCAAGGTGAGGGGAGGCTACAGTATCATAGGACCTTTTTAGCACCGTGACTGTAAGGAGTAGTCATGTGGCCTATTCCTCAGGGTATGGGGGGTGAGAAGTCCAGCTCAGTCAAGGTGCAGAGGTCCGAACCCCTGACTCTGAGGCTATCTCTAGGGAAGAGGGATAGCCAAACCTCAGGGGAGGTGGAAGGGGTCAGGGTGGGGGACTCACACCGACCTGTGATTCTCTGGCAACAGCAGTCCACTTCGTGTGAGTCTAAGAGGCTTGCTAATGTTTCCTTCCTCTGTCCAATAAAATAAACGGGAAATTAACGGGACTGCTGAACCTAGGTCAGTAGGGAAACTTAGGGGTGTCAGTACTTAAAGTTCTGGGGTGTCGAGAAAAAGTACCTTACGTAGCCTGTGTGAGGGAGGCGCCAAGGACCAAAAACTCGGCTAAGCAGAAGTCGAGAAGTATGAATGAACAGGTCCGAGGATGCGAATAAATATGTGAGAATGAGTGAGAAATAAAAGTGAGTAAATGTAGATGAATGAAAGTATGTAATGTAGATTGTTTACTTCAAGCTTCACTATATCTACTTGGAGGGAGGAGTATTGTATTAAATTGTATTGTGAGAAAAAGCTTTTTTTGTGTGCGCAGTCGGAAGGTGGTATTCAGATTGCTAGAGACAGTGGGAAACGGAGGCAGGAGACGAATACATAAGATCTTGAAAAATGGAACAGAAAACCAGTAAGTTAGGTACAGGAAAAAAGGGGAATAAAAGTGTACCAGCAGAAATACCCCAACATAGCCCTTTGGGAGTTATGTTAGCTAACAGGGATACGAATCCTTGTACAAGGAGAAAAGACAGGGTATGCAGTGGTTGATGGGAAAAACATGCAAACTATTGAAAAAAAGGGAAATTAACCTTAAACTGGTAAGCTTAAACTTGTGAATTATATGCTCTAAAAAGAATACTGGAATATTTAGCACACAAGAAAGGATCTATGTAAATACTGATTCAAGGTGTGCCTTTGGAGTAGTACATACCTTTAAAAAAATTTGGGAAGAAAGGGGATTACTTAATTTAAGAGGAAAGGGATTAGTACATGAAGGACTCATTTTAGAGGTTTTAGAGGCATTAAAATTACCTGAAAAAGATAGCTATAGTACATATTAAGGGACATCAAAAGGGAAAGACATCAGAAATAAGAGGAAATAATTTGGCAGATCAAGAAGCTAAAGATGCAGCAGAAAATGAGGCTGAAAGAGTTAATTTTAACCCCAAATAAGGGGTGTAGGAACAATACTTCCCTGTTTTTCCCTATCCTGGAAGCCAGGAATACAAAAGACTTGCAGCTGGCCCTGTATTAGACTGCAGATTTTGAAGAGAAGGCAGAGACCTTCCCAATCTTCCCTTATCACATAGCCTCCTGCTGCTATTTCCTTTAACCATATTTCTCCACACTCCCCTTCTACCAATCCTTTCCTAAACAACACCATATTGCCCTCTCTGGGAATGGGTTGCCAAGACCCTTTCTCGGTACCTCTTATTGCCCCCTCTAAGCGTCCATGTTCCCCATATTGCCCTCTCTGGGCATACACCATTGTGAAAAATGCATATTATATGATTGGCTCTTTCCAAATATTAAAATGAATCCTATATCTGTTATGTTGGAAAGTTATGCTGTATTAATCTCTTTTAAGTAGTGTGGTAAATATAGTTTTTAGACTATAGCATAATATTAAATTAGAAACTATGTGATGTAAGATACTTTTTGTAACTAGCTCAAGGAATGGAAAAGACAATCAAGAAATTCTTCACATTATCCTATCTGGATAGAGATAACAGCAACAGACAACAAGATCCCAAGAGAAGATTTATTGCTTCCTTTTTGGGAAAGCTCAGACTTTGAGGAACCAAGAAGACTGATTTACAAGATGAGGGGGGAAGCTAAAATTAAGTAGAAACACCCTAGTGTGAAAGGAATGTTTGAATCATGTATATGATATATGAATATGCAAAAGGCTATTGCTTTTAAGGGGTAATCCTTTGTTAGCAAGGTGTGCTTTGTGGCAGTGCCAGGCACCTGGACATCCATAATTCTTTGCTTTTCATTGTCTTTTATTGTCCTAATTTTTATTACTATTTTCATTACTATATTCATTACTATTAAACTTCTAAAATTTTAACAAAAGTGAATGGTGCTTTTACAACCATATTGCCCACTCTGGATGTCCATGTCCTTGTAACTACCTCTGGGAGAATGTGCAAACTATCCCAACATTCTCCTAAAGGACCCTTCGGAGGTATTTTGGGACTGTCATCCATATAGTCGAGACCCTTTTTCTGACTTTCTTTTGTTGCCCACCGACCCTTTTTCTGACTTTCTTTTGTTGCCCACCCTGGACATCCTGCCATGTTTTACTCCCTGAAGTTGTACTTACCAGTGAGATTTGCCAAGACCCTTCCTGACTTTCCCTTACTGCCCCCTCTGGGCATCCATGTCCAGTGGACTCTTTCCTATAGACTCTTCACGGACGTCTGTGGTCCACCTCTCATCTGTCTCCTGGACAGTCTCGGGTACCCAATCAATAGTCTGGTGCCAGCCAGTGCTGAAGGGAGCTGATCACCAAATCTGGGTGAGGCACACCTCTTGCTCCTCTTGCTGCAAGCCGGACCTAGACAGTAGAAGGACATGGGACCGAGCCCCCAATTGTCAGGAAAATCCACAAACACCAGAGGCTTATGTATAAAAAGGAGACAGAGGAGTCTTATAACTTTATTCAAATAAAGGAAGAGAAGTCACCATGTGTCCTGATTTAGGACAAATTTTGGAGGAAACCTCTGAAGGGGTCTTTTCTAGAAAAGCAGATTTCAGCAGCCCCTCCCCCTACCAGTTTGGGATAAAATCTCCTTCAAAAAAGTGGAAAAAACTGTTTATGTAACAAGCAAAGTACTCACAAGCATGGAAAAATGAGTAATTATAAACAATAAATCCTCTCGCTGTTCTGAAGAGATGGCAAATTCAAAAAGAGTCCTTCTGTGGGTGTGGCTCAGTGTCTCAGTTTCTCTGTGGCTCAGGCCCAGTGTGCCAGGTCTGGCATGCAAATTGGGGGCCCCCCCGGGTGATTCTCCTGATGTCCTGGACCGTCTAGAAGCTGAACAGTCCCAGAAAAAGAAGGCACAAACCAGGGAAAACTTTTCCTGCCATAGCTAACCAGGAAAAACAGTGAAAAGAACAAAGAAAAACGCCCTCTCTCTCTCTGCAGAAGCTGAGAACTCAGAGAGAACTGCCACCAGCTTGGAGAGAGCTAAACTCTCATCTCTGTGTTTTGAATACAGAGCAAAAAAATTCCACCATTAGCCCCTACTTTCTCTTTCTCTGGGTCTAGCTTAAAGTTAGAAGACCCATTTCTGAGCAACAAGGTTGATGATCAGGATACCTGCATCATGAAGTCACCCCAGGGCACTGGGGCACACACCCATGGGCTTTTCTCTCTCAGATTTTCAGAGAGTGCAGCCTCCCTTTTATCCTGAACTCCAGTCCGCATGTTGCCTTCTTCCTTTCCCCATTGGCTGAGGTACTAGGAAGTTACAGCCTTCTGCCTACTCCATATGCCCCCTTGAATCTGTCATTTTACCCCAAAGTTCAGAAGTTTAGGCTTGTGCAGACCTTTGTCTATCTCAGGAGCCAACCTGTCTGGGCTCTGCAAGAAACTTGCTGCCCCAAGTATGTAGAAACATTGTGATAACTGCATGTTATAGTTTTGGCATTCGCAAATATTAAAGTGGATGCTAAGTGTTGTGCATTTTAATATAATGTTAACTTTTGCAGAAGTAGCCATAGTTGTGAAATGATAACTAATGCTTTTATTTTTGTAGCTAACTGGCAATAATTAAAATTACTCAGACATATTTGTAAAGTAGTTGATGTTCATTTAGAGTACTTGTAGTTAACTTGCAAAAACTGAAATAACTAAACCATCTGCATGGTCAGATCGTTTGAGGAACGGGCGTGATGAGGACCCCTGCTGCTGACACTGACTATCAACAACTGTCACCTGCTGAAGCCATGGAACAGGGGGCTGTTGTGAGGAGGTGACACATGACCTTGAAAACGACATACAAGATTACTGCACATGCTCTAAGAAGGTGGATTAGAGGAGGGACCATTCTAAAAACTTCCTGGAACATGTAAATGAGTTTAAAAAATGTTTGAATATGTATCATCATTTATGTATTTGACCAATGCAATAGAAAGGGTATTTAAGAAGAGTTGCTATGGTTAGTCGGTGTGCCTCTGGCTATGGCTACGCACCCAGCACTGTTAGTTTTGCTTTATTGATTTTATCCCCTGTTGTCCTTTATGATTTTTTTTTAAAAATTCAACCAAAGAGGGGGCTTAATTTCTCACTGCCATTATGACACATTTCACAGATGTTAACACCCATACTTTCACCCACCAAATTAATTTAAAAACATTAGCACATATCTTTCCTATCAGTAGCATTTGGTACCTGCTGTTCTTCAACCTTCAACAACCCCACACTAGAAGTGTCCACTGAGAGACCGAGCAAGGTAGGCAGCCACTTAATTTCCAACATTTCCTGGGCAACTATACCAAAAGTCCCCTGGTTCCCTTTTGGATCCTTGAAATATCCTCTCCTGAGATAGTCTATGCCAAGGATGCACAGAGCCTCTGGGCCAGTCACAGTGGGGTGCTTTTGCCACTCATTACGAGTCAGGCTAAGATCAGCCTCCAGTATAGTCAACTGATAGGATCCCCTTGTCACTCCAGAAATACAGATGGATTCTGCCCCTGCATAACTTGATGGAATTAGGGTACACTGTGCACCAGTGTCTACTAAAGCCTTGTACTCCTGTGGGGCTGCTGTGCCAGGCCATAGGATCCACACAGTCCAGTAAACCTAGTTATCCCTCTCCTCCACCTGGCTGGAGGCAGGGCCCCTGTGAATACTGATAAAAAGATTCCTCACTTAAATCCTGAAGAAATGGACTAGAACTTCTTTCCATGGAGTCAGTAGCATAATCGGCTCTTCCATTCGGCCTGGGAAGCTGTCCACTGGAGACTGGAGCAGAAACTTTCCTGGAAGATGCCCCATTTATGACTTTTACCCTGCAATTTCTGCACCCGTGTCTCTAGGATCAAGGTAGGGTTTTGTTGGAGGTTAGGATTTCTCCTTTTTTTTTTTCCTTTCTCTCAGGAAATTTTGTCTCCTTTGTTGCCTAAGAGATGATAAAGTGCTGTACCTAAGAGACAAAAGAAGTGGCCAAGGTGAGGAAAAGGGTGCTGGCTACTCTCTTAGCTGGCAGATTTTCTCTTGGAAAGGGCAGGGATACCATGAGATTTTGGCTGGGGGATGAGGGACTGGGCTCAGCTCCTCTCTCGCTCTTGGATCAGAGGGGAATGGTCGAGTTGCTACTACCGCAGGGAGAATTCACTGCCACCACAGAGTCCAGCCCCTGTACTACTTCTTCCTTACTGTGAGTCTTTGCTTGTAAGAGCAGCCATTGAACTGGGACCTTATTAACATGTGATTGTAGTGGAAAGGACCCTCACTATTGTGAAAACATGTATTTTATGTCTGGCTTTTTGAAAATATTAAAATGAATATTATACGTGTTATGTTAGAAAGTTAGGCTGTGTTAATTTTCTTAAGTAGTGTGTTAAATATAGTTTTAGGTTATAACGTAATGTTAAAATAGAAACTATGCTATGTAAGATACTTTTTAAAAAGAGACGAATAAGGTACTTGCACCAAGATAGCAGCCACAGGACACCTAAATCATTCAGAAAAAATAATTTATTGCTCCTCTATCAGAAGAAACGAACTTCTTCCTGCCTTGCTCAGTCATGAAGATGCTGTCAGGATTCAGAGGAAGAAGTTGACACTGACCAGACAAAATCCTTTGTTTGAGTGGAGTTTATGCATCATGTATAAGATGTATGAATATGCAACAGGCTATTGTTTTTAAGGGTTAATCCTCTGTTAATGGGGGTCCTTTTTTGGGCTTGTTTTGCCCAGAAAAAGATACCTGGACTGCCCGTAACTCTTTGTTTTTATTGTCCTGTATTGTCCTAACTGTTATGAACAAAAATTCTGCCTATTTTTTCTGTGAGAAAAAGGTTACCACTGTTGCTGCTGGGGTGCTGCTTGTGTGTTATAGTAATTACGGGTCGTTGTCATTAATAGTTGTTTTTGTATCAGTAAAAGCCTAGCTGGGGCCGAGTTAATGGCCCTTCTCTGGGACAGTAAAGGGTGGGGACCTCCGGAACAGTGAGGAGAAGAGACTTGAGGGGGAGGGGGGGAATGTGCAGAATAACTCCAGGACCAGCATGCCATGAGAAGCTACTGCTTCTAGCTTGCTAAAAAAGATCCCAAAACAACGAGCCAACTAAGAGTTGAGAGATTGGAGTGATGTCTGGACGTCAGGAATGGAGTGCTGAGCCTGCAGAGATGCTGAACACCTTCGAAGTCCCTCTCACCCTTAGCATGGGAGTCATCCTGATGCCGGGAGCGGACCGAGAGATGCGGCAGCAGTAACATCCGAAGGGGTCACTCTGCCCTAAAGGCTCCCACAAGGACTGGACCCCCAGCTCTGCCCCTACTGGACAAAGCTGCGAATATCCTCCTCCTCGTCGCCCTGGGAGAGACGACGGGAGACTGCAGACCCGTCCGAGCTGCCCAATCCTGAGCTGATCACTTTTAATAAAGGCATTAAAAGGAGAAAAAGTCTCCTGCCCTGTTTATTTCAGCTGGGGCGCTCGTCCGGGTTAGCCACGCCAGAAGAGGACACCAGGACTGGCCATCTTGGACCTCCAGGACAGCTGGCTATCAGGACCAGAGGGATCAGCTCAGGACCAGCGACGCAGTGGAGCACCGGAGCACCGGACTGGTGAGAAATCTGGTGGTGGGAGTGGGAGATGTGTGGAGGCGTGTGACTTAGACGAAGGCCGGTAGCCGGACTTTCGGAGCGAGAGTGGACCTCTCAGTACCGCGTTTCCGTACCCCTGCGAAGGGGCCAGCTGGGAACAGGGGGAAGCGTGTGGAATTAGTGTGAGTGAGTCGTCTCCTAAGGAGGAAAAAGGGCCCCCCCCCCCCCCCGCCCCGGGCGTGCGGAGGGAATAGTTGTATGAGTGGCACGCACCCCCAAAAGTCCTGACAGAGGGAAGTCAGGCAGATTATAAGTCCCAAGAAGGATTCGGGAAAGCTCACAAGCCCTGCAGGCAAAGTAATTCCTGACAAAGGGGTCAGGCACAGATCCCAGCGAAGAAGCCTGCGGTTTGTTTTCAAGTCCTTATATGGTGAAGCCTAAAAATTGGCAGGTTAGGCAAACTAAAAATCAGGCAGTTGTTTTTCCTGACAGAGGGAGTCAGGCACGACCCGGATTCTTAGGCCGAGGTTTCATATGTTCAAGTCCTGATAGATGTAAGACCTGACGTTAGAAAGTTGGGCAATCAAGAGATTGGGCAGTTGTTTCAGTATAAAGTCCGGAGAATCAGGCAAAAATTTGAAGTTTGGTGGAGGAGGCTGAAGCTCCTCAAACAAGATTTTTCTTGAAATTACCTGTCAGTAAAGGCACCTTTGGGATTTTTTACTGTTGAGACCTGAAAAATGGGAGGGTGTAGTAGTAAAAAGACCGGAAAGAGACTGAGGAATATACCTCCCAATGGTCCCTTAGGAGAACTGTTAGTAAAATGGGATTCTATAGAGGCCACAGAGGGATTAGATAAAGTGAAAATGATCCACTATTGTGTAGAAGTCTGGCCGGAATTAGAGGTCCAAGGAGGATGGCCTTGGTGTGGGACAAAGGATAAGTGGATGTGCCAACTATTAAATAATTATTTGACAGCTCGAGGAGATACCGATCCTGAGCAATTACTGTATGTATCTTGCTGGTTAAAGAACGCTATTGGGGATGAAGGGGTGCAAATTTGTAAGGTACAGAGGAAGAAAGAGGGAAATGAAGGAGGGGATGATAGGACTAGTAAAAGATGGGACCCCCTGGATTATTTGCCTCCTTCTGCCCCTCCACTTTATAATCCTCTTCTTCAAGCACCTCAAATGGCAGGTCCGGTTCTTCCCCCGGCTGCCATCTCATTACCACCTGCTCAAACTCCTCCTTCTACCTCTTCAGCTTCCCCTATGATAAACCCAGTATCTCCTCCAGTAACCACTCCCTCACCACCCCCTTCAGCTCCTCCAGTTCCTTCTGCATCACCACAAGTGCCTACTCCACCTGGTGCATTCTCCATCCCTTCTCCAGCTCCACTTAATATCCACTCAGGCTCTTCTCCCCCTCCTATTGCTGTCCCTTTGCCTCCTCCTAGTTGGGACACAAATGCCTCCTTGCCCAGTAAACAGCTGTCACCAAATACACCTGATGATGTGCAGGAAGTTCAGAGTAACCCAGATATCCCTCAAACTAGTTTGGCATCTGAAGATGGGCCGTACTTTAGTACCAGATCCAAGACCTCCAAGGCAGAGAGACTCTTTCCCCTCAGAGAAGTTCCTATGGGAAGAGTAGTGGGAGGTGTTGGCTTTGTGAATACTCCCCTAACTGCTTCTGAGGTGAGAGGATTCAAGAAAGCGTTGGGGCATTTAGTCGAGGACCCAGTGGGCATAGCCAACCAAGTGGATCAATTCCTAGGTCCAAATATCTACACTTGGGGGAAGATAAATTCCATCCTGAGTATATTATTTTCCCCAGAAGAAATCCAGATGATTAGGGCAGCTGGCATAAGATTTTGGGAGAAAAATAACCATCCAGGACCCCAGGTACCAAGAGGTGAACATAAATTGCCACTAACGGATCTCAGCTGGAACCCTAACCAGGAGGAGGGGAGGAAGGCCATGATGGAATATAGGTCTTTGATAATACAGTGGATCAAAGAGTCAGTTCCTAAAGGAACTAACACCCAATTGGCATTTGAGGGTGCACATGAGAAGGATGAAGCTCCTGCTGCCTGGCTTAACCACCTAAAGCGGAACTTCCAGTTGTACTCCAGAATAGACCCAGACACCCTAGAAGGTCAAGTGCTACTAAAAGTCCAATTTGTTACCAAATCTTGGCCTGATATACGGAGATAATTGGAAAAGATTGAAGATTGGCAAGAGAAGGATATCAATGAGTTATTAAGAGAAGCATTGAAAGTGCATGTAAGGAGGGACGAAGAAAAAGCAAAGGCCAAAACTAGGATCATGGTTGCAGTAGCTAGAGAAAGTGTGGGGTGGGCAGGTCCACCACCAGGAGGAGGCAAGGATAGGCCAGTATTTTCAGGTACAAGAGGGATGGAGAGACCTCAAGTCCCTTTGAGAGAACGACATTGCTATTACTGTGGAAAGGCAAGACACGTCAGGAGGTTTTTTAGAAAGCTCAGTCTTGATGAGGTATTAGCCAGGGAACAAGATAATTTAGGGAAGATACTTAAAGGTGACGATTAGAGGGTCAAGGGCTTTTTACTATAGGGGACCCTATGCAACATCTAGAAGTGCCCTTGATAAACTTTGAGGTGGGACCCCTAAATGAAGAACCAGAATTTTTGAGTAGATACAGGAACAGATAAGTCCTGTCTCAACAAAGTACCAGAGAGTATAGTGAAAAAACATCTGAATTTAGACAAAAACAGCTAGGTAGAAAGGATATCCAATAGCACCAAAACTGGCCAGTAACACTAAACTTGTAATAAGTAATGTGAAAATAAAAGGTACCTTATTTTTGTCTTGTTGTGTGTGTGAGAGTAAGTCACAAGCAAAGTCAGCCTCAACTTCCTGGGCAGGTGGGAAGGGGACAGTGGAAAGAGTGTGTGTGACCTGCAAACCAGGCTTGTGTCCCCCGGGCAGGTGGGGGCTGTGGCCAAAGAGTGTGTGTGACCTGCAAACCACACTAATGCTCCCCAGATGTGTGAGGGAGCCGTAGCTGTAAGAGCGTGAGTGACACGCAGACAGCCTCACAGGTGAATGAGCACCAGAGGCAACCAGAGTCAGGGCCCTTCCAAGAGGCCCAGAGATGCTGAGACCTGTGGGCCAACGCCAAGGTGAGGGGGGCCACAGGGACCCGTGATTTTCTAGCAATAATGATCCAGTTTGTGTCTTGAGGGTGTGAAGGAATGTGTGAAAGTGAATGAGAAATAAAAGAGAGTGAACATAGACGAATTAGAATAGAGGTAATGTAGATTGTGCATTACAAGTTTTACCACATCTCCTTGGAGGGAAGTGTACATGTAGAAGAATGGTGTGAGAAAAAAAAATAATTTTAAGTGTAAGAGGTTGAAAGAAAAGTAGTATTTAAGCTGTAAGTGAAAGTAAGAAACAGAAGCAAGAGATAGATAAGATCTTGAAAATAGAACAAAAAACCAGTAAATTAAATACACAGAAAAAGAGGAGAATAAAAGCACTTTGGGAGTTAAGTTAGCTAACAGAAATACAACTCCTTGCAAAATACAGAGTATGCAGAAGTTGATGAGAGAAACATGCAAGCTATGGAAAAGAGAAATTAACCAATAACATTAAACAGAGAAACTGAGTTTTGATAAAATCATAAAATAGCAGACCATTAATGCCTGTGTTTGAAAGCCTGTTTCAGGTACTCTTCATTACTAATTCCACTGTGTAGACCAAAAGAAAAAGTTTGGACCCACATCACTCTCACCCCCTGGCATTGGACCAGGATTCAACATCACTTTTTTTCCCTCTGGCATTCTTGCATTGGACCGGACTCCACCCCGTTCTCCCTCTGGCACTGGACCGAACTCCACCCCATTCTCCCTCTGGCATTGGGCCAGAGTCCCAGTTTTTCCCTCTGGCATTGGGCCAGAGTCCACACCACTCTCACCTCTGGGCACTGGATAAAGATTCATCTACTTCACAAGTTAATTCACCTGAGTATACTGTGATTTAAAGTTGACTCTCAGAAGGAAGAGTCAAAAAGACTGAACTGTATGGGAAAATAATTGGTATCAGAGTTCTAACATTGCTTAAAATGTTTCAAGACAGTTCTGTGTAAACTATGTCGGTAAAAAGTTTAAGACTGTAAATAAGTAATTCTGGTTAAGTTCCCCAATTTAATTCTAAAGACTCCAGGTTTATCCTCTACAGAGCACTCCCCTAGGAGAAACCAAAATTGGTAAAGAATAGACCAAGAGAGGTTTAACCAGAGAAGCGCGTAGAAGGGACTCTAAAGAGCTTGGAAGCTTCTTCTCAGTAAAATTCCCCAAGAGGCAAGGCCGAGTGGGCAGGCTGTGCAAGATGACCCATACCGGACTCTTGGGAAGGGTAGTAATGATGGCTCTGATTGCTGGCGGTGCTCTGGGAAGCCCAGCTGAGCTGTGCAGTGAGTGCTACCAACCCCTCTATGAGGAGGAAGAAGTGAGCTCCTGGTCTAGAGACCACATCAACTCTAACCCTAATTGTGTTAACCTGTCCCAATTGGTCCTTTATCAGAAAAATAGGAGAATGTATTGGATAGCACACAATATTGCCACTTTTAGGCAGCCACTCCTAGGAGAGTACCCTATAGGGGAAGCCTGGTTGTGCTTTAAATGTGATGCTGCTGAAACAAGCTCAGTAGATCTAGTAAAAAGAGAAGAAATGGTAAAAATGGTAAGAAAAATGGTTTGTAACAATTATTTAGCAGTGAAGTATTCAGCTACCCAGTGGATCCCAAGAGATCCAAACAAATTAGAGTCTGTTGAGAAGAAAGAAAGAGACAAGTGTACTCACCATGAAGTTTATGAATGTTATGAGTATATTGAAAAAGAGATAAACCCCTTTTGGAAAATGAAAGAACTGTGTAAATATTGGGAATGCCCAACAGAAGCTGAAAACACATTTCAGGGGAGCTCTAAACCCCTAGGTTTGATCTCTGATACCACAGCACACACCAAATTGTCAGGAGACTTGTCTGGCAGCTGCACCGCTAGAATGATAAAACCAACTTTCTTCTTATAACCCAAAGAAACTGGATCAAGTTTAGGAGTTCCTCTATACAATGATTTGCGGGAAACCAAACAGAAGAAGCTAAGTGCAATAGAAATTGCGAGGATCCAAAATTGTAAGAGCCAAGTTCAGACCCCAATATCTATGTTAAAGAAAGTCATCAGGCTCCAGGCAGTATTAAAAAAAAGAATGCAATTATTAGAAACATTTCAAACGAAATAAAAAAATTAGCACGTGTAAATAATCAAGATCAAACTCCTTCATTTGATTCCAGTTGGTGGGAGAACCTTTAGATTTTCAAAAAGGATGTATGGGAAAAACTAGTTTTTCTCACTGTGTGTATACTTGGAGGATTTCTCTTTTTACTACGCTCATTTATCTGTTTCATTGAAATAGTATTTGCTGTGCAGACCAACCTAAAGAAACCAAAGAAAGTAACAAGGTTAAGTAACCGTGATTACCAAATTGCTCAAGAAATTTATAGTAAATTCAAAAAATTAAATATGAAGCTCATGAGTCAAAAAATTGTAAGTTGATGCGAGCTTAAAATTTAAGCTCGATCAAAGAAAAAGAGGAGGGATTGTTATGAACAAAAATTCAGTCGTTTTTTTTCTGTGAGAAAAAGGTTACCACTGTTGCTGCTGGGGTGCTGCTTGTGTGTTATAGTAATTACGGGTCGTTGTTGTTAATAGTTGTTTTTGTATCAGTAAAAGCCCTAGCTGGGGCCGAGTTAATGGCCCTTTTCTGGGACAGTAAAGGGTGGGGACCTCCGGAACAGTGAGGAGAAGAGACTTGGGGGGGGGAGGGATATGCAAAATAACTCCAGGACCAGCATGCCATGAGAAGCTACTGCTTCTAGCTTGCTAAAAGAGACACCAAAACAACGAGCCAACTAAGAGTTGAGAGATTGGAGTGATGTCTGGATGTCAGGAATGGAGTGCTGAGCCTGCAGAGATGCTGAACACCTTTGAAGTCCCTCTCACCCTTAGCATGGGAGTCGTACCGACGCCGGGAGCGAGAGATGCAGCAGGAGTAACATCGGAAGGGGTCACCACGCCATAAAGGCTCCCACGAGGCCCGGACCCCCAGCTCTGCCCCTACTGGAAAAATCTGTGAATATCCTCCTCCTCCTCCTCCTCGTCCTGGGAGAGACAATGGGAAACTGCAGACCCGTCCGAGCTGCCCAATCCTGCGCTGATAACTTTTAGTAAAGGCATTAAAAGGAGAAAAAGTCTCCTGCCCAGTTTATTTCACTAACTGTTGTCCAAATTTTTATTACTCCAATTATATTACTATCTGTATAACCATTTTATTCCTATTAATCTTTTAAAAAATTAAAAACAAGTGATTGGCGTTTTTCACACCATCGACTCAGGTGCCTCAGGGGAAAACCTGGGACCCTGAACCCCTCCTCCTTCCTGAGCGCACATCTCATGGCTGTGCGCAGCTGCTGCTTGCAGAAACCTGGCTGCTGCACACAGCTGTGCTGTTTTTTGCCACTGCTTCGGGCTTTTTTGCTGCACTATAACACCCCCTGCCTGCTGGGACACCCCGCAGCTTTAGCAATGGCTGCAGAGTTTCTGCTACATTGTGTTTGTCACCTTGGATATGTATTACAGCAACCTGATGAGGTCTCCGGGGTGAGAGAAGGACGAGAATCTTGTTTCATGATCAGAAGGCTGGATTTATTGATATATGATATATAATACATTATAACTATACTAAAAAGAATAAGGAGAGAAGTTGCAGAGGCTGCTAAGCTAAGAATAGCATAGGAAAGAATGAATAACAAAGTTCTGTGTCCAGCAGAAAGCAAGGACAAAACTCTCCTGTGAGTGGTCAGCAAATCCAAACACTCACAGAAGCCAAATCACCGCTGCACCTGTTATATTCCACACCAGCCGATAACAATTGTTTACATTCTTCTTCTGGGGCCTCAGCTTCCCAGAAGATTAACAAATCCCAAAGAAAGGATTTCTATGAAAAAATGTCTGCGACATCTCACCTTTCTAAATTGTATAAATTAAAAAGAAAAATGCTGATGTGAAATGAACGGGAAATTTCTTCACCTGTAAAATATACAATACTAACAAATCACTAAAACAATCCTACAATCTAAGAAAATGCAAATAACAATGCAAAGAGAATTCAAGTCCAAGCAGCTGAGTTTCAGGAACAGTCCATGAGCTGAAGTTGTTTCTCTTGTAATATCTGAGAATCCTTTTTGGTCCTGAAACAGACTTCTGCAAAAGTCCCATCAATAGTTATCACAAACCATTGACGGTCTTACAACAATTTCAAACAATTTGAACAACTTTTAGAATGTCCTTTTCTGGCCCTTCAATGCTTCAGAGCTGCTGCCCGCTATTTTCATTTTTTTTTTTTTTTTTTTTTTTTTTTTTAGAAAAGGAAAAGAGCAGCAGCCGAGGAGAGCAGTGCCAGAGAAGGAAAAGACCCTGGGGGCCCTGGCTCATGATGGACCAGGAACCCCAAAACTGGCCCACAAAGGGGGGCCAGGACCGGTAGGAGAAACCACAACTCCCAGAAACATCAGGAGGCCAAGTGATGGCTCTGGCCCAAACCCATGAGGCAGGGTCTGCATTCCCACAGGCCTGCACCCTGCTGCCAGTACAATGGCAGCACGGGTGGTGAGACGCTTCCTTTTCCCAAAACCACTGAGGCGTGCCAGCAGCAGGGAAATAGAAGCCTTCCCCAGAAATCCCATCTGGGGTCTGGAGATGTTTCCCACAGCAAACCAGCTATGGTCTCCTCCATCTGTGCCCTCTTCCCCTGCATTGCAAATGCATCAGGTGTATCTTCCATCCGCCCCATGGCACCATCCCCACTGGGCTGGGGACCAAAGGCAGAACTCTCGGGATGCACCTGCCCCATGCCACTAGGGCGCAAGAGAGGCGGCAGAGATGGCAGCCTCCATGGGACAATCCCCGAAAAAACACCCCCCAACCCACGGAGAATGCTGATCTTGAACGCAGGCAGACGCACTGCCCCCACAGTCAGCTGGCGGGCACCCCCTGCTCCATGGAAGGGGAGGCCAGCCACCGGGGCCGCTGCTACAGAGGCAACCGGCCCGGGATGGTCCGAGCTCAAACAAGCCACCGGTTCCAGGGCAGTCTCTGACGCCGACATGGAGGACAGAGTCTCTGATAGCAGCAGAACTGCTGGGGCAGCCGGTGGAAGCAGCGGGGGGTCTGGAACCAGGGAGGGAATCACGCTGGATATAGGAGCGGCCGTGGGCCGCTCCGAGGGTCCTGCGGGTTTGTCGCTGTCTCCAGCACCATCCTGAACAGGGACTGTCTCGGCTTGAGGCGGCAGGGGGCCCGGTGGAATCAGCGGGGGGGCCGAAGGGGCTGGAGAGAACAACTCCTCCGCTGAGCCGGAAGCTGGAGACGCGTCATCATCGCCTAGCAACTCAGGAGCCACAGGAAGTGCTGTTTCTGCATTCTCAGACGCAGGCTGGGAAGCCGGTGAAGCCGCGGGCAGGACCACCTGGAGAGGCGGAGACGGGATCGCGCGGAGAGGTGGCCGTGCCGGCGAGGCGGGTCTTGGAGGCAGACGCGGCGCTAGCAGAGGCGGGGGGGCCTTAGGGACCGGTGCCACCCCCATCTCTGAGCGGGGCGGGGTCCGAGAGGCCGGCTGTGGCAGGCCCGTCCACTCCCATCCCCCCTGTGGGGGAGAAGGGGGGGGAAGAGACAGTTCCATCTGCGCAGGCTCCAGAGAAAGAGTAAAAAAACTTCTTCGTGTGGCGCAGTTTCACCCCCCCCCCCCCGCTGCGAAGCAGGGGGGGCTGGGAAGCCCCAACTCATCCCCCACTGGGTCTTCTCCTGCTGGGGACGGTGGAAATGGGGCCTGCCCATAGCAGTTAGAAATCCATGGAAAAACAGCTGCTCTCCATTTCAAAACTGGGAAGAGCTTTCTAAATGCTGGGTAGACGGGAGGGAAGTTGCACCCCTGACCCCAAACGAATTGGAAAATGGAATCCATGCATTCCCAGACAAAAACATCCAAAGCGTATAGGACATTAGTAAAGAACCCAAAAAGCTTTGCCCATCAAAAAAACTCATAGAGATCTGTTGCTGACAGAAAAAACCCATCTTCTCTACACCATTCTTGCCAGCGGGCAATAAGTTTCTCCTCTGAAGGAGAAAAACGAACCACGTTCTCCAAGGGGTGTGTCCCCCATATAAACAGCCACAATTTTCTCACGGCTGAACCCTCAGGGACAGAAAAATCAACAGTACCTTTTGAAAGGGTCCAGCTTGCTCTGGCCAGCTCCATGGTTATGCTGCTCTTGTCTACCATCTTTCCTGAAGGTTTTCAGAAGAAGGTTCGCTTGTGGTCAGCCTTGGCTGTGAACTCTGTCCAAATCAGGATCTTCAGTTCTTCAGCTCCTAGCTTGAATCCACTTCTGTGGTCACTTCAAAGCAACCATCACATGCTACACATACAGGATTTTACCCAGTGCAGCAATTTGCTCCTCTGGTCTTATCAAATTAATTTTGCTCTGACACGAGGGGTCACCAAATATTACAGTGACCTGATGAGGTCTCCGGGGTGAGAGAAGGACGAGAATCTTGTTTCATGATCAGAAGGCTGGATTTATTGATATATGATATATAATACATTATAACTATACTAAAAAGAATAAGGAGAGAAGTTGCAGAGGCTGCTAAGCTAAGAATAGCATAGGAAAGAATGAATAACAAAGTTCTGTGTCCAGCAGAAAGCAAGGACAAAACTCTCCTGTGAGTGGTCAGCAAATCCAAACACTCACAGAAGCCAAATCACCGCTGCACCTGTTACATTCCACACCAGCCGATAACAATTGTTTACATTCTTCTTCTGGGGCCTCAGCTTCCCAGAAGATGAACAAATCCCAAAGAAAGGATTTCTATGAAAAAATGTCTGCGACAGGTATGTCCACCTCTGCTGTTCCAACCACTGCTCCAAGGTTCCTGCTACAGTCCATTTTACTATCCAGATGGGCACTGAGACTAGCTGGCCCTGTGGGTTTGTAATGGAAGCACCTTTACTATCTCTCTTGCCAGCTTTCCCGCCATTACCACGTGGAGAGGTGTGGCTGACCTCTCACCACAGCGCACCCCTACAGTTGCAGGGGAATCATTGCACCACTCCTGCCAGTTGTGACCATAACTAGACCAAAATGGAAAGTGCTTGACAGCTGAGAGGAGGCTGTTATCAGGTTTCTGGGGTTTTTTTGTTTGTTGTTGCTGTCATTGTTGTTGTTTACCTTGTTATATATATACATACTACTAAAGAACTGTTATTCCTTTTCCCATATCTTTGCCTGAAAGCTCCATAATTTCAAAGTTATAATAAGAGGGAGGAGGTCATATTTTCCATTCCAAGGGAGGTTCCCACCTTCTTTAGCAGACACTTGTCTTTCAAACCAAGACAGTTTTCCATCCCACTTCCTCATGTAATCTCTCTGGTCCTACAGGTAAAACCACAGGGTACCCTGTGGTGTGTACCTTCTATATACTTTCTCTTGAGCAAAAGGACACTGGTTGTCAATTGCTGACATACAGATGATACTGAAATAAACCAGATAGAAACTTTCTAACACAGTTTTGAGTATCAGAAATCAGGCATTCTTTATTGCACTGCTGAGCACTTGGGGGATTCTTCCTCCATTTGAGAGCCTTGAGTGTTGGGTGAATAGAGATTTTATCATATGTCACAGACACATTTTATGAAAAATCCTTTTGTTAGGATTTTTTCTCCTGAGAAGCTGAGAGGCCTCAGAAACAAAATGTAAATGATAGTTATCTGCTGCTGTGGAATGCAACAGGTGCATCTTTGATTGGTCCATGTTGGTTGTTTCTAATTAATAGCCAATCACAGTCAGCTGGCTTGGACTCTCTGTGAGTCATGAGCTTCTGTTATCATTTCATTCTCTTGCCTGCTAGCCTTCTGATGAAATCCTTTCTTTTATTCTTTTAGTATAGTTTTAATATATCATTTTAATATAAAATATATAATAAAATAATAAATCAGTCTTCTGAAACATGGAGTCAAGATTCTCGTCTCTTCCCTCGTCCTGGAACCCCTGCAAACTTCCACAATCATACACACGGGTTGCATACTCATTAGCTATCCCCACTTCCTTGACTTTATTTGACATAGTCACACCCCTTATTGGAAGTCCTAATATGGTTCTTTGGGGTCTGTCTTCAGCATCCAGTGTCCTTTTTAGGTGGCAGTTCCTAGACCCCTGCTTTTGAGTGCACACAATACCGTTGTTTTGCATAACTTCTACTTTGTCAGCCTTACAGAGCTGAGCAGGCATCCTACTTGTGTTTTGCATGACTTCTGTTTGCCTAAGTTACATGCTTTATTTCTCCAAAGCTGTGCTGTTGTGTTCTATCATCCTTATCAAGTAAGTAAAATTCTGTTCTGTTCTACGGTCCTTTTAACAGGCATGAATGAACTCAGAAATTAACTCAGAAAGTATACCTGAGTTAGTCAATGAGAAGCACTGTGAGAGCATTTTGATGAAGTATAATACCAGGAAAAATGCATGCATGCAACTAACGCACAGCACAAAGTCCTGCAAGTTGTTATTCCTCATCAGAAATCACTCTATGGTCCTTCACTTTTACCTGTCTGGCAGGACAATTTATCTCTCATTGGAGCTGTTCAAGCACTTATTTATTAAGATGTTGTTCAGGTTTAGAGCAAATTTGGGGAATAATCCCCCAAAGGAGCTCTGGTGGGAAAAGCAGATCCAATCAGCCCCTCCCCCCAGGTGGTCCAGGAGGAAAAAATACCTCCTTGGAGAAAGGTGGAAAAAAAATGTTTATTAAACAATAAAACAAAAACAATATTAAACAATGAGACCCCTTGCCACTCTAAAAGAGATGACAAACTGAGAAAACCCCGTCTCTGGGTTGCAGCTCACTCAGTCTCTGATCAGTCCCTCCGGTGCTGGAATTGTTGCAGGCCAGACCCGGCCCGGTGGGACAGAGATGTGAGCTGCCGGTGCTCCCCTGGGTGTTCAGTCCAGAGCAGGTTTCAAGAGGTCCATACAAAAGAAAAAAACACAGCCCAGGGAACTTCTTTGCCTCAGATACCTAACACTAACTAAAAAGCAAAAGAAGAGCTCTGTCCCACTGTCTGTCCGCAGACAACAGTCAAGGAGGAGGAATGTGGGGGAGGGACAGCAGTGACTGGAGGAAAAAACCCTGCACTTCTCTCCCCTCTTCACTCTCTGCAATAGGTCTTAAAGGTGCAAAACTTACGATTCAGCATAAACAGAAAAAGACGATTGGGGATAAAAGCATCATACAGCCAACACAGGACAGCCCCACAACAGAAACCTAGCAACTATTCCCTGGCAAACAAAACTCACCTGCCCCAGTTCTTGATGGCAAAATGCCGGTGCCACTTGGCACCGTCACACCAGCCCAACTTGGCACTGGTGCCAGCTTGGGTCTGGGAACCATCCTGCGTAATGCAGAATTTCAGGAGCCAGCTGGCAACTCGCAGCCCCAAGCCCCCGAACAAAAACCTCGGTCCTTTTTCCTGGCAAAAAAAAAAAAAAAATCACCTTTCCATGGCAGATTGCAGGAGCCACTTGGCACTGTCTAACCAGCCCGACTTGGCACTGGTGTCAGCTTGGGTCTGGGAACCATCCTGCATATTGTGGAATTTCAGGAGCCAGCTGGCCACTCTCAGACACAGGTGCTCGAAAAAAACCTTGCTGCTTTTTCTTGGCAAACAACACTCACCTGCCCCGTTCTGTGATGATCGATTGCAGAGGCCACTCGGCCCTTTCAAATCAGCCCAAGTTTTTACTGTTGCCAGCTTGGATCTGGGAACTATCCTGCATATTGTGGAATTTCAGGAGCCAGCCAGCCACTCTCAGCCCCAGGCCCCCTAATAGAAACCTCGCTCCTTCTTCCTGGCAAACAAAACTCACCTTCCCCAGTTCTTGATGGCAGATTGCAGGAGCCACTTGGTACTGTCAAACCAGCCTCACTTGGCACTTGTAGTAAACCCCTCAGGTTTAGCCAGGGCCCCTTGGAGAATCTGAATGCTGACATAGCAGCAGAGAAGCTTCCTGACTCCAGGGATATCCGCCCTATATCCTATTCCTATAGCCATGTAAGGCAGTATCTTGTTAACCCTACTATTGGTCACTTATGGTCACTCTAACACCTTTTCCATTGGTCAGGATTGGATCCGGGCCAAGGGTATAAAAGTAGCATACTGTACCCCTACTAACTTGGAAGAAGAAGAGCTGAGACCCTTCACGGAACCCTACAATAAAGCCATACTCGTGGAACAGCCAGCGTCTTCTGCTTCTCCTCTCTCTACCATATGCTGGAGCCTTAGGCCAAGGGAAAAAGCTACCTAGCAAGCAATGCTGAAATCACAAGAGCTGCCTAATCACTAAGAGCTGAATATTCCCTGCTTGCTAGGGGCTGACCTGTGGCCTTGGTCTGAGAGCGAGCTGGCTTCTAGCACCCAGTCCCCTTGGGGACTGAGCTCTGGAGCTGTAATAGCTTGCCTAGGATAAGACCAAGTAAGGCTCATTTAAGTGGTGGCCCAAACGTGTCATTGGACCCGGGCCCCCAGGAGCAAAGCGCCACCGGAGCATCGGAGCCTTTCAGGGCCTCCTGTTATTGCCTGTTCGGGAAGCCTCTCCTTCTGCGAAAGGACTTTTCGTTTTAGAAAATCCTTTCTGCGGAAGGCTCAATTCGACCCTCAACAATACATCTGGATGAGATAAAGTCCGAGGAGAATTGAGGAGCAGACACCCTTCCACAGACCCCTGACCCCAAAGGGCGTAAGTATTAATTAAGATCGCGCGCATACCTTTGGGTGCTCTAAAAAGCTTTTTCATTTTTTTTCTTTTTTTCTCGTTTTTCTGTGGAAAGGGCTTGAAAATCATGGGTACTTGTTTAAGCACCCTAAGACTAACCACACTTGAGAGAGAGTTATATTTAACTATTGTAGAAACCTTATCTGTTAACAATTTCACTTTTTCTAAAGGTAGTCTGTCAAAAAAGACTCTTAAAAAATTTGTAACTTGGATTGTGCTGCATTTCCCTGAAACTGATAAGACCACAATTACTGAAAATTCTTTCTGGGATACAGTTGGAAACACCATTTATATGTCTCAAACAAAACAGGACTTTTCTGTTACTAACTTCTTACCTTTATTTCATATAATAACAAAAACGATTGAAGAATCGAATTCTGAAAAAAGTTCCAAACTAACAGAACTTTCCTCCTCTTATGCCAATTGCGCTGATAAGATAACAGAGGAATGTGCCTTGCAGGCCAGAGAGCCGCTGGGCTCTGAAGAGCTTCCTGCAGATACCACCTCGCAGGCAGAAGCCAAGCAGTCCCCCCCCACATTTCCCCCCCTCGCGGGACCCGCGCTGCCCAACTCCCCGTTTCCTGTAGCCCCCCATCTCCCCGGCTCCGCTTCCTTCCTGCGTCCGGCCCCGGGGGCCTCGTTCCCTGCCCCTACCACCTTAGCCTCTGCTGCGACCACCCCTCCCCCTGCGCCGCTCTACCCCCTCCTCCCTCCCCCCGCGCCCGTGCTGCCGTTGACGCCTCCCATCGCCGCGATCCCGGTCCTCCCTACCCCTGTGCCGCTGTTCCCCGCCCCCACTTGCTCCACCGTGGTATCCCCCGCTCCCGCTGCTGCCCCCACCCTGCCCCCTGCCACGCCTGCCGTGTTCCCCGGCCCTGTTATCGCTGCTGCCCCCTCACAACCCCACGCTGCTACCCCCCGCCCCTGCGACGGCCCTCCCTGCCGTCACCGCCCCCGCTCCCGCCCCTCCCGAGACCTCCCCGGCCCCTCCCACTTCTTTCCCGAGCCATGCCCACACCCTGTCCCCCCGCGCCGAGCCGCACACATGTGCAGTACCCCAAACCAGCAGCACTGTTTGCGCACCCCTATACCCCCCAGGCGTGCATCCCCAGCCTGCCCACCCCCCCTGCCCCCACACGTCCCTCCAACCCCCCACCCAACCCTCCTGCCACCCGAACGGATCAGAGACTACCAGCAGCGTCACCCCCCCACCCAATCCTGTCCCTGCTGTGCTGCAACCCCTTACCCAATAGTGCCAACTTCGGGCCAGTCACTGAAAACCTTGAAAAACACTTCTAAACGACAAAAAAGGAATTCACGGGTAGCATATCCCTCACAGCGTTCCTCAGACGATGAGAGTTCTTCTGATAAATCTGATTTTGATACGATTAATATAGACCCATGGGCTCTTATTGAGATAGAAGCTACAAAGTCTGGGAACTGGGACCTAGCACAGAAAATCACAGCCTTTCCAGTCGAGTACAGGCAAGGAAGGAATGGTGGGGAATCTAATATCAAGACATGGAAATCAATTTCTAATAAGGAACTAGTGCAATTGAGAAATATAGCTAAGGAACATGGATGTAGTTCACATATCTTTAGAAATTTCCTAGAAGCCATGTTCTCTGCACATGTCTTGCTTCCTCACGATGTAAAAAATATTTCACAATGCCTTCTGTCACCGGCAGAATATTTGTTATGGGATAGGCATTGGAAGAAACACATTATCAGATTCATATACTGCTGATGCTACTAAGACCAACTTCACAGTAGAACCGAGTGCCGGTGGAGGAGACTTTGAAAAGCCAGCTGTACAAATGGAAACACTGAATAAAGAAGCGCTGCAGGATGTAGCAATTGAGCAAAAACCTCCTTGCTTCTAATGCAGGATGAGTCAATGCCAACAATGCATTTTTCTACTATAAAACAAGGCATTGAAGAAAGCTTTATAAAATTTGTGGACAGACTTAGAGATGCTTTGGAGAAACAAATAGAGAGTGCTGAGGCAAGAAAGGAACTCTTATGTAAGCTTGCTTTCAGCAACTCACATGAGAAATGTAAGGCCATTTTGAGGTCTCT
This sequence comes from Melozone crissalis, assembly GCF_028551555.1. Classification (NCBI taxonomy): domain Eukaryota; kingdom Metazoa; phylum Chordata; class Aves; order Passeriformes; family Passerellidae; genus Melozone; species Melozone crissalis. Next base: position 9,571,238 of record NW_026535813.1, on the reverse strand, counting down.
ACCGGTGGATTCAGACCCTACTATAGAGCAAATGCTAGAATGCTGTACACGTCACATGTCCACTGAAAATACAGGGGCCCAAGCAGTTGCTAAGGGTATTGCTGAAGGAGTTTCGGGTGCATATGCAGTCATAACCTCTAAAGAACAAGCTAAATGCTATCACTGTGGAGAGCTAAGACATTATATAAAGGACTGCCCGGAGAGATCACCTCCCCGATACCATCGTAATTATTATCAAAGACCCCAACATCAGCAACGCTATCAACTGCGTCCTTTAAACTCCTTGAGGCGCCCGTTTGATCTTCGGGCGCAGAATACAAATCAAAGGCCACCAAGACCCAATCACGCACAAACCCAGCCTGCTCGAGACCCAAAGGAGAAGCCCCAACCCACGGGACAACCCAGAGGGGTACCCGCCGGCAACTGGTAACTGCTTTGCTCATAGACTTTAATGATAAGAATGTTCACCGTCTTCCCACAGGAAAATATGGACCTAAAGGGAGTCCTTCAGACATTCTAATTACAGGTGACTCGCTTAATACTCCAAAGGAGATCTTCATTGTTCCAGAAGTGCTGACAGTGCAGCCAGGACAAGAGATCCTCGTGCAGGTATACTGCATGGACTTAGCATTTTTTCTTTCTACGGGAACTCCAATAGCTCAGGCATTTTTACTCCCAAAGAATCACAGGGAATAGATTCCTCTCAACCCTACAGCTATGTGGGCACAAGTCATGGGACCATCCAAGCCTACCATCGAGTGCGGCCTCTCCTGCAAAGGAGAGAAGACCCACGTGCCAGGGATGCTGGACACCGGAGCAGATGTGACCATCATCGCCCGTTCAGATTGGCCAGCACAGTGGGATCTACAACCTGTTGCAGGCATGATTTCCGGGATTGGTGGAACTACAGTATCCATGAGGAGCAAGAACAACATCCTGGTAGAAGGGCCAGAAGGCAAGCTGGCAACCATCTGTCCATTTGTGGTAAAGGCCCCCATCACTGTTAGGGGCACAGACGTTTTATCCCAGTGGGGTGCTTCCCTACGTATTCCCATTCAGGATTTTTGACTGGGGCCACTGAGTTGAGCGTGCTGCCAAAAATACCCCGTCTCACCTGTAAAAGCCACAAGCCTATCTGGACAGAGCAGTGGCCCCTAAAGAAAGCCAAGCTGCGCCCCCTAAACACCCTCGTGGAAGAACAGGGACTGGTGCCAGCTTGAGTCTGGGAACCATCCTGCATTTTTCAAGAATTTAAGGAGCCAGACGGCCACTCTCAGCCATAGGCCCCGGAAACGAACCTCAGCTCTTTCCTCTGGAAGACTAAACTCACCGCCCCGGTTCTTGATGGCAGATTGCAGGAGCCACTTGGCACTGTCAAACCGGCCCGACCTGGCACTGGTGCCAGCTCTGGTCTGGGAACCATCCTGCATATTGTGGAGCTTCAGGAGCCAGCCGGCCACTCTCAGCCAAAGGCCCCTAAACAGAAACCCCACTCGTTTTTCCTGGCAAAAACTCACCATCACCGGTTCTTGATGGCAGATTGCCGGAGGCACTTGGCACTGTGAGACCAGTCTGACTTGTCACTGGTGCCAGCTTAGATCCGGGAACCCTCCTGCGTATTGTAGAGTTTCAGGAGCCAGCCGGCCGCTCCGGGCACAGGCCCTCGAGCAAAAACTTCGCTCCCTTATCATGGCAGAAAAAACTTACCTGCCCTGGTTCTTGATGGCAGATTGCAGGAGCCACTTAGCACTTTCAAATCAGCCCGACTTGACACTGGTGCCAGTGAGGGTCTGGGAACCATCCTGCGTAATGCGAAATTTCAGAAACCTTCCAGCAACAGTCAGACACATGCCCTGAAGAAAAAACTCCCTCCTTTTTCCTGGAAAACAAAACTCACCTGCCCCAGCACTTGATGGCAGATTGCAGGAGGCACTTGGTACTGTCAAACCAGCCCTACTTGGCACTGATGCCAGCATGAGTCTGGGAACCATCCTGCGTATTTTGGAGTTTCAGGAGCCAAAAGCCCATGCTCGGCCACAGGCTCCAGAAAAAAACCTCTCTCCTTTTTTCGTGGCAAATATAACTCACCTGCCCCGGTTCTTGATGGAAGATTGCAGGAACCACTTGGCACTGTCAAACCAGCCTGACTTGGCACTGGTGTCAGCTTGGGTCTGGAAACCATCCTGTGTATTGTAGAATTTCAGGATCCTGCCGGCCACTCTCAGCCCCAGGCCCCCAAAAAAAACCCTGCTTCTGTTTCCTGGCAAACAAAATTCACCTGCCCTGGTTCTTCGTGGTAGATTGAAGGAGCCACTTGGATATGTCAAATCAGCCTGACTTGGCACTGGTGCCAGCTTGAGTCTGGGAACCATCCTATGTATTGCAGAATTTCAGGAGCCAGCCGGCCACACCAACCATCGGCCCTGGAACACTAACTTCGCTTCTTTTTCCTGGCAAACAAAACTTAGATTTCACTGGTTTTTGATGGTAGATTGCAGGAGACGCTTGGCACTGTCATCCCAGCTCGACTTGGCACTGGTGCCAGCTTGGGTCTGGGAACCATCCTGAGTAATGTAGAATTTCATGAGACGGGGGGCCACTTCATGGAAAGATGCCCGAACAAAAACCTCGCTCCTTTTTCCTGGCAAACAAAACACAGCTTCCCAGGACCTGGATGGTAGATGGCAGGAGCCACTTGGAACGGGCAAAGCAGCTTGACTTGGGAAGGGTGCCAGCTTGGGCCTGGAAACCACCCTGCGTAAAGTGGAATTTCAGGAGCCTGACGGCAACTTTCAGCCCCAGGCTGCCGAACAGAAACCTCGTTCCTTTTTCCTGGCAAACAAAAGTCACCTGCCCCGGCTCTTGATGGCAGATTGCACGAGCCACTTCACGCTGTAAAACTAGCCCGACTTGGCACTGGTGTCGGCTTGGGCCTGGGAACCATCTTGCGTATTTCGGAGTTTCAGGAGCCAAAAGCCCACTCTAGGCCACAAGCCCCCAAACAGAAACCATGCTCCTTTTTCCTGGAAAAAAAAAATCACCTGTCCCGGTACTTGATGGCAGATTGCAGGACCACTTGGAACTGTCAAACCAGTCTGTCTTGGCACTGGTTTCAGCTTGGGTCTAGTAACCATCCTATGTATTGCAGAATTTTAGGAGCCAGCCGGCCACTCGGGCCAAAGGCCCCCTAATAAAATCCTCGGCTCCTTCCCCATTGCAAACAAAACTCACCTGCCCCGGTTTTTGATGGCAGATTTCAGGAGCCACTTGGCACTGTCAAATCAGCCCGACTTGGCAATGGTACCAGCTTGGGTCTGGGAACCATCCTGCGTCTTGTGGAATTTTAGGAGCCTGCCGGCCACTCGCAGCCACAGGCCCCTGAACACAAACCTCGCCCCTTTTTCCTGGCAAAAAAAACTCACCTTCCCTGGTTCTGGATGGCAGATTGCAGGAGCCAATTGGCACTGTCAAACCAGCCCGATTTGGCACTGGTGCTTGCTTGGGTCCGGGAACCATCCTGGGTATTGGAAAATTTCAGGAGCCAATCGGCTACTCTAGGCCACAGGCCCCCAAACAAAACTTCGCTCCTTTTTGCTGGCAAAAAAAACTCACCTGTCCCGGTTCTTGATGGTAGATTGCAAGACCCACTTGGCACTGTCAAACCAGCCCGACTTGGCACTGGTGCCAGCTTGGGTCTGAGAACCATCCTGCGTATTTTGGAATTTTAGGAGCCAGGCGGCCACTCCAGCCATAGGCCCCGAACAAAAACCATGGCTATTTGCCCTGGAAAACTAAGTTCACCATCCCTGTTTCTTGATGGAAGATTGCAGGAGCAACTTGGGACTGTAAACAAATCTGACTTGTCACTGGGCCCAGCCTGGGTCTGGGAATCATCCCGCGTAATTTGGATTTTCAGGAGCCTGCCATCCACTCTCAACCATAGACCCCCGAATAAAAACCTCGCTCCTTTTTCCTGGCAAACAAAACTCACTTGCCCTAGTTCTTGATGGCAGATTGCAGGAGCAACTTCGCACCATGAAACAAGTCCGACTTGGCACTGATGCCGGCTTTGGTCTGGGAACCATCCAGCGTAAAGTGGAATTTCAGCATCCAGCTGGCCACTTTCGGCGACAGGCCCCCAAACAAAAACCTCCCTCCTTTTTCCTGGAAAAAATACTCACCTGCCCCGTTTCTTGATGGCAGATTGCAATAGTCACTTGGCACAGTCAAACAAGTCTGACTTGGCACTGGTGCCAGCTTGGGTGTGGGAACCATCATGGGTATTGCGGAATTTCAGGAGCTTGCCGGCTTCTCTAAGCTATAGACCCCCGAATAAACACCTCGCTCCTTTATCCTGGCACACATAACTCACTGGGCCCGGTGAGTTAATGGCAGATTGCAGGAGCCACTTGGCACTGTCAAACCAGCCCGACCTGGCCCTGTTGCCAGCCTAGGTCTGGGAACCGTCCTGGGTATTGTGGATTTTCAAGAATCTTCCGGCCACTCTCAGCCGCAGGCCACCGATTAAAAACCTCGCTCCTTTTTCATGGCAAACAACACTCACCTGCCCTGGTTCGTGATGGTAGATTGCAGGGGCCACTTGGCCCTCTCAAACCAGCCCGAGTTGGTAGTGGTAGTGCCAGCCTGGGTCTGGGAAACATCCTGCGTATTGTAGAATTTCAGCAGCCCACCGGCCACTTAAAGCCACAGACCCCTGAACAGAAACCTCGCCCCTTTTTCCTGGCAAACAAAACTCACCTGCCCTGGTCCTTGATGGCAGATTGCAGGAACAACTTGCCATGTTCAAAAAGTCTGACTTGGCTCTGGTGCCAGCTCTGGTCTGGGAACCCTCCTGCGTAATGTGGAATTTCAGGAGCCAACCGGGCACTCTTGGCCACAGGCCCCCAAACAAAAACCTCGCTCCTTTTTCCTGGCTAACAATACTGACCTGGCTTGGTTCTTGATGGACGATTGCATGAGCGACTTGGCCCTGTCAAACCAGCCTGAGTTGGCACGGGTGCCAGCTTGGGTCTGGGAACCATCCTGCATATTGCTGCATTTCCGGAGCCAGGCAGTCACTCCAGCCATAGGCCCCGAACAAAAACCTCGGCTCTTTCCCCAGGAGAACTAAACTCACCATCCCCGTTTCCTGATGGCAGATTGCAGGAGCTACTTGGGACTTTCAAACAAGTCTGATTTGCCACTGGTGCCAGCTTGATTCTGGGAACCATCCTGCGTAAAGTGGAATTTCATGAGCCTGCCAGCAACTCACTGCCATAGACCCCCGAAAAGAAACCTCGCTCCTTTTTCCTGGTCAAAAAAAGTCACTTACCCCGTTTCTTGATGGCAGATTGCAGGAGCCAATTGGCACTGTCAAACCAGCCTGAGTTGGTACGGGTGCCATCTTAGGTCTGGGAACCACCCTGCATACAGCAGAATTTCAGGAGCCAGCCAGCCACTCTCAGCCACAGGCCCCTGAATAGAAACCTCGCCCCTTTTTTCTGGCAAACAATACTAACCTGCCCTGGTTCTTGAAGGCAGATTGCAGGAGCTACTTGGAACTGTCAAATTACCCCGACTTGGCACTGGTGAAAGCTTTGGTCTGGGAACCATCTTGAGTATTGCCTAATTTCCGGAGGCAACTTGCCACTCAAACCATAGGATCCGAACATAAACCTCGGCTCTTTCCCCTGGAGAACTAAATTCACCATCCCCGTTTTTTGATGGTAGATTGCAGGAGCAACTTAGCACTGTCAAACCAGCCTGACCTGGCTCTGGTGCTAGCCTAGGTCTGGGAACAATCCTGCGTATTGTGGGATTTCAGGAGCCAGCCGGCCGCTCTCAGCCACAGACCCCTGAACAGAAACCTCGCCCCTTTCTCCTGGCAAACAAAAATCACCTGCCTTGGTCCTTGATGGCAGATTGCATGAGCGACTTGGCCCTGTCAAACCAGCATGACTTGGCACTGGTGCCAGCTTGGGTCTGGGAACCCTCCTGCGTAATGTGGAATTTCAGGAGCCAGCCAGACACTCTGGCATCAGGCTCTCGAACAGAAACCTCGCTCATTTTCCTGGCAAATAATACTCACCTGCCCCATTTCTTGATGGCGGATTTCAGGACCCACATGGCACTTTCAAATTAGCCCAACTTGGCACTGGTGCAAGCTTGGTTCTGGGAACCATCCTGCGTATTGCTGAATTTCCGGAGCCAGGCGGCCACTCCAGCCATAGGCCCCGAACACATACCTCGGCTCTTTCCCCTGGAGAACTAAACTCAGCATCCCCGTTTCTTGATGGCAGATTGCAGGAGCAACTTGAGACTTTCAAACAAGTCTGACTTGGCACTGGTGTCAGCTTGGGTCTGGGAACCATCCTGCCTATTGTGGAATTTCAGGAGCCAGCCAGGCGCTTTGGCATCTGTGGAAGGGGCTAGCAGCGGACCTGTTAGCTAAAGGAGCGAGAAGTAAGAAGAAGAAGAAGCTGATAAGGAGCTTTCTCCAAGGCCGTAACCAAGGAGATAGCGAGAAGGAAGATAAGAGCATTCTTCAGCTGGATGAAGCATTTTTAAAAAGTTAGGTGGAGTCAGAGTAACTTTTCACCAATGGCGTGGTATTGAATAATTGCGGCCAATAGCTAAGGTAGAAGAAGGGTAGACAACTGGAAAGTGTATAAAAGATCAGCCATTTTCACTAATAAACTGTTTCCAAGTTTTGCCAACTGAGACTGCTTGTGTTCTCTGCTTTATGTCATGACAGCCTCGACTGCGACATTTTGGTGATCCCCGACGTGATAAGAACATAGTCGGTAGGGGCCCATACGGGGTCCTAGCAATTGGCAACCATGACTCACTGGGATGTAGTGGGGGAGGCGGCGTTTGTGCAGCTGAGAGTGGCAGGTGGAAGCCACAGGGAGGTCCGGACCTGATTCCCTCCAATCAAGACACCTGGAAGTAGGTGAGCCACCAACTAGTAATAATGGGACAAAATTTATCTAAAGAGGAAGAAAATGTTCTTTCTACTTTTAAAGTTTTGTTAAGAAATAAGGGAATTAATACGTCAGACTATGCGCTTCATAATATATTGCTGTGGGCTAAATCACAGAATTTTGGCACTGATCCCCACACAGCATTTAGTGTTACGGCATGGCAAAAGGTCGGGGACAGACTTTGGCAAGTCATTCGAGCGGGAGGTAAAACAGCTATTGATTTAGCAGTAACCTGGAACTCGCTCTTTGAGGCTTTAAAGGAATGTAAAATAGAGAAAGAAACGGAGCAAGATGCGGACGAAGAGTCAGGGCTGATACAGAACCTGACGGGGGGGCCTCTGTGGTAGAAGGGGGCTGTGATGGGGAACTTAGTGAAGAAAGTTCGGATGCCATGGGAGTTACCTGGCACGCTGCCAAAGCTTCTGGGAAAGCTGCCAAGGCTTCTGGGAAAGCTGCCAAAACTTCTGGGCAACCTGCCCTAGCCTCCTCTTATCAGACCCCTAAGCCTCCTTACCTCACATCTGCGCAGCAGCTCGCGATGGTGCCTGTATATACTACACCGCTACGCCAGTTAGCTGAAATGTTTCTAGCAGAGAGAGAAACCCAGCCATCTGTCCCCCCCTTCCCTCCTCTCTGGTCCAGCCGTCTGCCCCCCCGCTCCCCTCTGAGCGGCTTGAACAACCTGCAAGGCCGTAACCTCCTTTACCTGACAGTGACAGCAACAGCGAATCAAGTGATGAGTCGCCCGCAGTAACACCTGAGTTGGGGCAAGGAGCTCTGGTCCCTTCATCTCCTAAGAGCTCTAGCCTTACTGCCCCATGTACTTTGCCTCCATGCCAAGTCACTGTGTTTCCTCGACACCCTCAGGAGTTTTGGGAATTTGTTAGGAGGAAAGCAGTTGAAGAAAAGAATTGGGACATCATAGAAAGGTTAGGTGCTCCAAGAGTACCTCAGGAGAACAGCGCCATTGCAAATGTTGCTTGTGATAACCCTATGGCTTTTCCAGTTTTCAAAGCAGTTCCTGGAACAGGACAGAACGACAGTCATCACGTCTACGCCTGGAGGGTGGTACAAGACCTCCAATCGAAAGTAGCTCAGTATGGTATTAATTCCTCAGAGGTAATGAAATTAATATGTGTGATTAATGCAGATTTGCTTGCACCTTATGACATCACTCATCTTGCTACAATTCTATTCCAGCCAGTACAATATGGTGTATTTCAAGAAACTTGGAGGCGAGTGGCTGAGCGCACCGCTTTAACAAATATGCAGTTGCCTCAACACGACCCTCGTCATGCCGTGGGTGTTGATGCCCTACTGGGCACTGGGCCTTTTGCTAATCCAGATTCACAGGCAAGGTGGGATCCTTCGATTTTGGCACAAGCTCAGCAAATTGGCATGAGTGCCTTAACTAAAACAATGGAAATAGCAGTTCCAAAACAGAAATATGTCACTATACAACAAGGGACGAGAGAACCATTTTTGCAGTTTGCAGAAAAACTTGCTGCCGCTATTGAGAAACAGGTAGATGATGAAACTTTGCGAGACAAATTGTGCGTACAATTGGCTAAAGAAAATGCAAACCCAGACTGCAGAAAGATTATTGACACTTTGCCTGGGGAACCCACCTTGTCTGAAATGGTTACTGCTTGCTCGAAAGTAGGTTCAGTTGAACATAAAATGGCAGCTCTTGCTGCAGTGCTAAGACCTTCAGCGAAGTGTTATAATTGTGGACAACAGGGGCACGTAAAGTCACAGTGTACTGTCCGGAAAACAACATTTAGGCCAAGTGCAAGCAGCGATGTTGTATGCAATCGTTGTGCTAAATCTGGGCACTATGCTAAGCAATGCAGGAGTAAATATCATGCAAATGGTCAGCTATTGCCGGGAAACCCAAAGAGGAGTGCGAGGGGGCGTGTGGGGAAACAAATACCCCAACAACCACAACAGCAAATGCGGGTCTTCCCAGCCCTGCAAAGCTACCCATTTGCGAACAATACTCAGGGGCAGCAAGCGGGTCCGCAGGGATTGATATACCCACCGCTGACACAGTAACCATTTTAACAAAAGAAATATGTAAAGTGCCTCTTGATGCCTATGGTCCGATAGGACGGGGATTGAGTGCGTTTTTGATAGGGAGATCAAGTACTACACTTAGAGGTATTCATGTGCATCTAGGGCTTATTGATGCTGAATATTTAGGGCAGATTCATGCTATGGTATCCATTGATGACCCTCCTGTCACTATTCAGAAAGGAACTTGCATTGCTCAACTTGTACCTTTTGTGAGTTCTGTTCCAAATACAGTGGACTGAAGTTGCGGCACGGGAAGTTTTGGATCGACAGGAGTACCTCAAGTATTTTGGACTGAGAAAGTAACAGAGAGCCGTCCAGAAAAGACATGCACTCTCGCGGCCAGTGGATGTCATCCAGGAACTATATCAGTAACAGGTTTGATTGACACTGGAGCAGATGTCACAATACTCTCTCGACTTTGCTGACCTCAATCGTGGCCTCTCACTCGTGCAAGTTTTGGACTCCTGGGGTTGGGTGGTGCTACAACAGGTGGCCTGTCAGCCATTGTAATTAATGTGAAACATCCTGATGGCCAACAAGCTAACATCAGACCCCATGTTGCCGATGCTCCTCAAAGTTTTTGGGGACGAGATTGTTTATCTTAATGGGGTGTCAAAATTACTACGGATTTTTAATGGGGGCCACTGTGTTGCAGGGCAATGAACGTCCAGTTGTACCCCTGACATGGTTGGCAGATAAGCCTGTCCGGGTTCGCCAGTGGCCCCTGACTACTGAAAAGCTTACTGCCCTGCAAGAATTAGTTACAGAACAATTGCAAGCAGGACACATTGAGGAATCATTTAGTCCCTGGAACACCCCTGTTTTTGTAATAAAAAAGAAATTGGGAAAATGGAGACTCTTACATGATTTACGGCAGATAAATGCTGTAATGGCAACAATGGGAGCTTTGCAACCAGGCCTTCCTACACCCACGATGATTCCACAGGAATGGCAAATAGTTGTCATTGATCTAAAAGATTGTTTCTTCACTATTCCATTGGCTGAGCAGGACAAAGAAAAATTGGCTTTTATGGTGCCTTCTATAAATCATGCTGAACCTGATAAAAGATATCAATGGAAGGTACTCCCAATAGGCATGAAAAATTCGCCAACTATTTGTCAATGGTTTGTGGCACAGGCCTTGTCAAAAGTCCGGGAGCAATTTAAAAACTGCTACAGCTATCATTACATGGATGACATCTTGTTGGCATCTGACAACAAAGAACAGTTGTCAGCTCTTAAACAATGTGCTGTGACAAATTTGAAAGCCTTTGGTCTGATTATTGCCCCAGAGAAAGTGCAGGAACACATGCCTTGGAAATACCTAGGTATGTTGGTGACTAACACTCAAGTTATGCCTCAACCTGTAAAGTTGGACATTGATGTTAAAACTGCTACTGATGTACAGAAATTGGTTGGTTTAATAGGTTGGATTCGATCATATTTAGGCATAACTAATCATCAGATGCAGCCATTGTTTGATTTGCTCTCAGGCATCACTTCCTCCACTGATGAGAGGCAATTGACCTCAGCGGCAAAAAAGACCCTAGAAGAAGTTGAATTAGCCCTAGCACACAAATTTGTTTACAGGATAGATCCCTCTGTTGGTGTTACAGGCCAAATCTTATATCATTTGCCTTTTTATCCTGTTCTAACACTGACTAAAGAGATTCCTTTTGAAGGCAAGCAAATTTGTTCTCCTGTTCCAGTGGAAGGTATAACAGTTTTTACAGATGGGTCCGGGAAAACCGGAAAAGCAGCTGTGGCTTGGAGAAAGGATGATCACTGGGAATATCAGACAGTGATTCAGCAGGGATCTTCTCAACTGGTTGAACTTTCTGCTGTTCTTTCGGCTTTTACTTTGTTTCCTGGTTTTGTAAACATAGTTACTGATTCAATATATGTTGCCAATTTGGTTAAGCATTTAGATCAAGGCCATACATCATTGCCAGGATTTTTTGCTGAAGGCAATGCCTATGTAGACTCTTTAGTAGCTGCTGCTGCAATCAAAACTGTACCCAATGTGTTGCAGCAGGCAATTTTATCCCATCAATTTTTTCATCAGAGTGCTCAAGCTTTACAGCAGCAATTCAAATTGTCTACTGCCGAAGCAAAATCTATTCTTTCCTCTTGTCCCGACTGTCATATGACTCATGTCACTCAGTATTATGGTACCAACCCTAGAGGTCTTTCTGCATTAGAAGAATGGCAAACTGATGTTACAAAAATGCCAGAATTTGGTCGCTCTAAGTATGTTCATGTTACAGTTGATACTTTTTTTCATGCAATGGCTGCTTCAGCATTCACAGGAGAAAAAACTCAAGATGCTATTCGTCATTTTTATGATGCCTTTTCTATTCTAGGTGTTCCGTGTCACATAAAAACAGATAACGGCCCAGCATATGCTTCGCAGAAAATGCAAGCATTCTTTCGTGCTTGGGGCATTGAGCATTCAACAGGTATTCCACATGTCCCCACAGGCCAAGCAATTATTGAAAGAGCTCACGGACTTCTTAAACGTCAGGTTCAAAAACAAAAAGGGGAAATGCAACAGGAGTCACCTCAAGTCAGATTAGATAAAGCTGTTTATGTGTTAAACTTCTTGCGTCTCCTACCTGACTCACAGTTACCTCCAATCTTTTGCCATTTTTCTTCTTTGAATTCTAAGCAGCCAAATTTCCATAGAAATGTCAAGGTATGGGTCAAGGATTTGATTACTGGTATATGGTCTGGTCTAGTGGAACTAATAACCCCAGGGGAGGGGTTATGCTTGTGTTTTGACAGATAATGGTCCTCGATGGGTTCCTGCTCGCTGTGTCAAACCTTACCTAGAGCGTGCGGGAAAGGACACGATCGATGGTTCCGGAGCTGAAGCAGAACGTGCGGATGACACTGGCTAAGACCATATATCAGAACTTAAAGATGGATGAAGGACAGAAACGATTGTATTAAGAATGGGAAATTTTGTTGATGGTTGTGATTGTGATTTTGTGTGTCCCCTCTCTGCTTGGGTTTTTGCAAAGGGCCCTGCAAAAATCCATAGCAGCTGTATTTACAGTTCAAAAACAAAAAAAAGGGGGAATTGTGGAAGTGGTTAGCAGCAGGCCTGTTAGCTAAAGGAGCGAGAAGTAAGAAGAAGAAGAAGCTGATAAGGAGCTTTCTCCAAGGCCGTAACCAAGGAGATAGCGAGAAGGAAGATAAGAGCATTCTTCAGCTGGATGAAGCATTTTTAAAAAGTTAGGTGGAGTCAGAGTAACTTTTCACCAATGGCATGGTATTGAATTATTGTGGCCAATATCTAAGGTAGAAGAAGGGTAAACAACTGGAAAGTTTATAAAAGATCAGCCATTTTCACTAATAAACTGTTTCCAAGTGTTGCCAACTGAGACTGCTTGTGGTCTCTGCTTTATGTTGTGACCGCCTTGACTGCGACAGGCATCAGGCCCCCTAAGAGAAACCGCGCTCCCTTTTTTCTGGCAAACAAAACTAACCTGCCCTTGTTTTTGATGGCAGATTTCAGGAGCCTATTGGCCCTGTCAAACCAACCTGAGTTGGTACTGGCGATAGCTTGGATCTGGGAACCATCCTGCGTAATGTGGAATTTCAGGAGCCTGCCGACCATTCCAGCCATAGGCCCTGAACACAAACCTTGGCTCTTTCCCCAGGAAAATTAAACACACCATTCCTCTTTCTTGATGGCACACTGCAGGAGCAACTTGGCACTGTCAAACAAGTCTGACTTGGCACTGGTGCCAGCATAGGTCTGTGAACCATCCCCCGTAATGTGGAATTTCAGGAGCCTGCCGGCCACTCTCTGCCACAGGCGTACAAAAAAAAACACCCTCCTTTTTCCTGCAAACATAAATCACCCGCCTCGGTTCTTGATGGCAGATGGCAGGAGACACTTGGCACAGTCAAACCAGCCTGACCTGGCACTGGTGCAAGCCTAGGTCTGGGAACCATCCTGGGTAGTGTGGATTTTCAGGAACCTGCTGGCCACTCTCAGTCGCATACCCACGAATAAAAACCTCGCTCCATTTTCGTGGCAAAAAAACTCACCTGCCCCGGTTCGTGATGGTAGATTGCTGGGGCCACGTGGCCCTGTCAAACCAGCCTGAGTTGTCAGGGCTGCAAACTTGGGTCTGGGAACCATCCTGCGTACTGCAGAATTTCAGGAGCCAGCACGCCACTCTCAGCCACAGGCCCCCAAATAGAAACCTCGCCTATTTTTTCTGGCAAACAATACTAACGTTCCCTGGTTCTTGAAGGCAGATTACAGGAGCTACTTGGAACTGTCAAATTACCCCGACTTGGCACTGTCTCCAGCTTGAGACGGGAACCATCCTGCGTAAAGTGGAATTTCGGGAGCCTGCCGGCCACTCTCAGCCATAGACCCCTGAATAAAACCCTTGCTCCTTTATCCTGGCAAACACAACTCACCTGGCACGGTTCTTGATGGCAGATGGCAGGAGCCACTTGGCACTGTCAAACCAGCCTGACCTGGCACTGGTGCCAGCCTAGGTCTGGGAACCGTCCTGGGTATTGTGGATTTTCAGGAATCTTCCGGCCACTCTCAGCCGCAGGCCCGCAAACAAAAACCTCGCTCCTTTTTCATGGCAAACAACACTCACCTTCCCCGGTCCGTGATGGTAGACTGCAGGAGCCACTTGGCCCTGTCAAACCAGCCTGAGTTTTCAGGGCTGCCACCTTGGGTCTGGGAACCATCCTGTGTATTGCAAAATTTCAGGAGCCAGCCAGACACTCTGGCATCAGGCCCACAAACAGAAACCTCGCTCATTTTCCTGGAAAATGAAACTCACCTTCCCCATTTCTTGATGGCAGATTGCAGGAGTCACTTGTCACTGTCAAATTAGCCAGACTTGGCACCGGCGCAAGCTTGGGTCTGGGAACCATCCTGCGTTTTACGGAATTTCAGAAGCCAGCCAGCCACTCGAGGCACAGGTCGCCAAACAAAAACCGCGGCTCTTTACCCTGGGAAGCATAACTAACCTGCCCCGGTTCTTGATTGCAGATTGCAAGAATTACTTGGCACTGCCAAAACTAGCCCGACTTGGGACTCTTGACAGCTTGGGTCTGGAAACCATCCTGCGCAATGTGGAATTTCAGGAGCCAGCCGACTGCTCACAGCCACAGGCCCCTGAATAGAATCCTCGCCCCTTTTTCCTGGCAAAGAAAATTCACCTGCCCTGGTTTTGATGGCAGATTGCAGGAGCCAGTTGGCCCTGTCAAACCCGCCGGCTTGGTACTGGTGCCAGCTTGGGTCTGGGAACCATCCTGCGTCTTGTGGAATTTCAGGAGTCAGCCGGCCACTCCAGGCACAGGCCCCCAAACAAAAACCTCGCTCCTTTTTCCTGGCAAACAAAACTGACCGGCCCCGGTTCTTGATGGAAGATTGCAGCAGCCATGTGGCACTGTCAAACCCGTATGACTTGGCACTGGTGCCAGCTTGGGTCTGGGAGTCATCCTGCGTAAAGCGGAATTTCAGGAGCCCGCCGGCCACTCCAGCAACAGGCCCCCAAAAAGAACCTGTGCTCCTTTTTCCGGGCAAACAAAATTCACCTGCCCTGCTTCTTGATGACAGTTTACAGGGGCCGCTTGGCACTGCCCAACAACTCTGACTTGGTACTGGTGCCAGCTTGGGTCTGGGAACCATCCTGCGTATTGCAGAATTCCAGGAGTCGGCCGGCCACTCCAACCATCGGCCCCGAACACAAACCACGGCACTTTCCTTTAAAAAACTAAACTCACCATCCCTGTTTCATGATGGCAGGTTGCAGGAGCCACTTGGCACCATCAAAGCAGCCGGACTTGCCGCTGGTGCCACCTTGGGTCTGGGAACCATCCTGCGTATAGTGGAATTTCAGCAGCCAGCCGGCCAGTCCAGTCTTAGGCCTCGAACACAAACCTTGGCTCTTTCCCCTTTAAAATTATACTCACTATCACTGTTTCACGATGGCAGATTGCAGGAGCCACTTGGCACAGTAAAACAACTCTGACTTGGCACTGGTTTCGGCTTGGGTCTGGGAACCCTCCTGTGTATTGAGGAATTTCAGGAGCCAGAAGGCCACTCTCAGCCACAGGCGCCCAAAACAGAAAACGAGCTCCTTTTTTCTGGCAAACAGAACTCACCTGCCCTGGTTTGTTATGACCAGCTTGGGTCTGGAAATCATCCTGCGTATAGCGGAATTTCAGGGGCCAGCTGGCCACTCCAGCCATAGGCCCGAAACACAAACCTCGGCTCGTTACCCGTTAAAACAAATCTCACTATCCCCATTTCATGATGGCAGATTCCAGGAGCCACTTGGCACTGTCAAACGAGCCCGACGTTGCACTGGTGCCTGCTTGGGTCTGGGAACCATCTTGTGTATTGTGCAATTTCAGGAGTCCACCAGACACTCTCGGCCACAGGCCCCAAAACAAAAACCTCCCTTCTTTTTCCTGGCAAACAAAACTCACTTGCTCTGGTTCTTGATGGAAGATTCCATGACCTACTTGGCACTGTCAAACCAGCCGGAATTTGCAGTGGTGCCAGCTTGGGTCTTGTAACCATCCGGCGTATTGCGGAATTTCCGGAGCCTGTCGTTCGCTCCAGCCATAGGCACCGAACAAAAACCTCGGCTCTGTCCCCTTTAAAACGAAACGCACCATGCCCGTTTTATGATGGCCGATTGCAGGAGCCAATTGGCACTGTAAAACCAGCCCGACTTGGCACTGGTGCCCTCATGAGTGTGGGAAACATCATTCGTTATGTGGAATTTCAGGAGCAAACAGGCAACTGCCAGTGACAGGCCCCTGAATAAAATCCTCGCACCTTTTTCCTGGCAAACAAAACTGACCTACCTGGTTTCTTGACTGCAGATTGCAGGAGTCACCTGGCACTGTGAAACCAGCCCGACTTGCACTGCTGCCAGCATGGGTCTGGGTACCTTCCTGCGTCTTGTGGAATTTCTGGAGCCAGCTGGACACTCTCGGCCACAGGCCCGCAAACAAAAATCTCGCTCCTTTTTTCTGGCAAACAAAACTTACCCTCCCCAGTTCCTGATGGCAGGTTGCCGGAGCCACTTGGCGCTGTCAAACCAGTCCGACTTGGCACTGGTGCCAGCTTTGGTCTAGTGACCATCCGGCGTATTGTGGAATTTTGGGAGCCAGCCGGCCACTCCAGCCACAGGCCCCAAACACAAACCTCGGCTCTTTCCCCTTTAAAACTAAACTCACCATCACCATTTCTTGATGGCAGATTGCAGAAGCCACGTGGCACTGTCAAAGCAGCCCGCCTTAGCACTGGTGCCAGCTTGGGTCTGGCAACCATCTCGCGTAATGTGGAATTCCAGGAGCCTGCTGGCCACTCTCAGCCACAGGCCCCCGAATAAAAACCTCGCTCTATTTTCCTGGCAATCAACACTCACCTGCCCCGGTTCGTGATGGTAGATTGCAGGGGCCACTTGGCTCAGTCAAACCAGGGTGACTTGGTACTGATGGCAGCTTGCGTCTTGGAACCATCCTGCATATTGCGGAATTTCAGGAGAGACCCGGCCACTTCAGCCATAGTCCCCGAACACAATCCTCGGCTCTTTCCCCTTTAAAACTTAACTTACTATCCCCATTTCATGATGGCAGATTTAAGGAGCCACTTCGCATTTTCAAGCCAGCATGACTTGGAACTGGTGCGAACTTGGGTCTGGGAACCCTCCTGCGTATTGTTTTTTGGAGAAAAGAAGAAACTTTACAACTTCGTAAGAGTTGTTAAGCTTGGTATGCTTTTATTACTATGCGCGCTGGACGCAAGCTTCTCCAATAGGCAAGCGTACTTTTGAAGACCTCGGGTCTTCTTTTATCCCCCTTCCAAATGCATATGCATACAGTTTCACAATAAGTTCATACATATTTATTCTGCGAGACAATTAGCACTAGTTCTTTTTTATCTAAGGAATTCTTAGGTCTGGGGCAGATTGACTTTGTGGTAATTTCTGTTTTTCTTTCTCTGTCTCTTTGCTGTCTCTGGAAGGCGGCTTTTCTTTCAGCTTTGGCTCTACAGACTCTTCACCTCTTTTAGACACGTCACTTCATTTAGAATGGATCTTCGCTCTGTCTCATTCTTTCTTTTTTTAGGAAATAAGTAAATTCTTTTACTTAAGGAAAACTCTTATGACAATAAATGTTTTTTAACGCTTCACTATGTGCGCTTGACAAAGAGGTTAGTACAGCTATTCGTTGTAGCATTTTACAGTTTAAGATTAATAATGTAATAGATAATTTTAAACTTATTTCCATTAATATTAGTAAAACTACAATGGGGTGACACAACTTATTAAAGATTCTATTCGCAGTTGGTGACTACTCAAAGATTACATCTCACTAGTGATGAGCTATATTTTGGTTTTTTTTTTGTAGAACTTTGGTTATTTTTTTGTATCGTGTTGGACAGTAATTAAGGTTTTCTTTCTACTTTTTTGGATTTCTTTCAGGATTTTTGATAAGTTTTGGTGCTCAATTAATTGTTTCACTAATGTAAGGTTCATTTCAATAGGGGTAGGTGATAGTCTGTGATACGTCGTGCAATTAGTTTTAATTAGCTGGTGGGATGTCACTGGGGCTAAGTACGAAAAATTACATATTTTAACAAAATTATAAATACAGAAGTTGGAATAATTTCTACTAGACAGAATAACATCATTGCTATTAATATTTACTGCAGTACAGGCAGTCTTCAGATACACACACTTTTTTTTAGTATATACGAGTACAGTTTTCTGGTCAGTGACTGGATGAACTTTAAAGTGACAAATACTCTGTTCAGTGTTTAAACACACATCTTGAGTATTAATAGTATTGCTTTCACAAACGAATTTTATTTGTTCTTTAGTAATGCAGGATTTTAAGTTTACTCTTTGCTACTTTCTATTAATCTTTCGTGTTTACACTCTATGTTCTGAAGGATAGAGTATTGTTCTTTTATGGTTTAATTTTAGGGCAATGATGGGATGGATAACGTAAACAGTGGCATTACGTATGGTAAGCACAAAGGCAGTTGTTACATTAGAAACAGGATCATAGGTGAAATTCATTATAGTCTACTAGGATTGAAACTTCTTTTTAAAATTAATTGCATTATTTCACACAATTTTCTGAATTTTAGTTGGAAAATTACTTTCACTCTTTTCTTGTATGATCAGAGTTGCTGTTGCTTGCATCTATAACTGTGCTTGTATACAACTGATAGTTAAAGATACATTATCTTGAACTGTACTAAGTGCTTCTACTCTCAGCTTGTAGTCTTGGTCTTTGGCTGTTTCTTATTTTGACAGAACTTTTGAAATTTGCTACTGGCTAGTTCTTAATGCTAATAGAGATGACTGTAAGGGTTGCTTCAATTTTGTTAGGCTACTTGTTGCAGTGGCTAGTTTATTCATTAGTATTTTTGAATTAATTTTATTTAAAACTCTTAATTTTGTCTCTAATATGCTAGTTAGATCTTTTCTTGTTTTGTTTTTGAGGTATGCTTGTTTTTGTAACTATGTTGTTTAGCTCTTAAAAGAAGTTTTTAGGAAGGGCGAGCAGGCTGGTTGGATTTTTGAGATGTTAATTTGCATTATCAACTCTACACGTTTGAGGGACTATTCTGGATTGAATAATAGTTGTTGCTTACTCACATTCTTTACTACATAGGGGCTTACTCTATACACTTCAGGTTCAAGTTTGGGTTGAGTTTGAACTATTTGAGTCTTGGTGTGGGCTGTATAGGGTCTTGCTGTGGTAAAAGGTGTAGTGTCTTTTTTGAATTTAAATGAAAGCTTGATATCTTCTTGTGCTTAAAGGCAAGTTATTTTTACAGGTTGTATTAAGGTGAAATTACACTAGTAGTTTTATTCATTTGGGTTATTACAGATTTTTTGGCGTTCATGTACACTAGGAGAGGTTGAGACACTAATTTCATTTGGTCTCTCATAGGCTCTCTTATCATTTGGCACTCTACTTTGATTTCTTTTCTTCTAATCTCTTGAAGCGTCTACAGCTTTTGTTTTTGTTATTTTTGTTCTCTATATACTTGATCTTTATGAATTACTACAGTGGATAGGTTTAAATCTTTTATCTCAGAAGGTTTTCTCATGGATTTAGTATACTGATTAAATGCAATATACTCATTTTGCTTGAGTAAGTTTTAGTCTCAGTTCATTGTCTCTTGGCGTCACTCTTCAAGGGGTTTTTGGGTCTTTTTCACTTGAGAGTGATGAATTTAGGTGTTCTGCTCTTTGATTTTGATTGCAGTGAAGGTGGTGAGAAGCACTTGGAACGGTCTCTCTCACTGTGGTTCTAAGGTCTTTTCTGTAAGAGACTTAACATATACATAATTTTTAGGTTGTATGTTATGTACTGGCTCATCTAATTTTCGGCTCTGAGTTTTAGCTACATGTTTCTCAATTTCTTTGAGCTGTTTGTTTAAGGCCACTATGTAGGTGGCTAGTGTTACTTCTCTAATATGGGTGGATACTCTTTTTTGTATTCTATATGGTCTTCTATAGAGTATTTCAAAAGGGCTTAACTTTTCTTTAGCTCGAGGTTTTGTTCGAATTCTCAATAGTGCTAGTGGAAGAGCTTAGGGCTAAGGTAGATTAGCTTTTTGCTCTAGTCTTATGATTTGCTGTTTAATCAAATGATTCATTTTCTTTACTTGGTCGCTTGATTGGGGGCGGTATGGGGTGTGAAGTTCTCAGTCTATGCTCAGGTGGCTACTAATCTGTTGCACTATTTTGGAAATGAAATGTGATCTATCTGAGGATATTGTGGCTGGAACTCTGAAGCGTGGTATTATTTCTTGTAATAATACTCTGGTCACTTCTCTAGCTTTGACAGTTCTGGTGGGGAACGCTTCTGGCTACTCTGAAAATGTGTCTGTCAATATTAGCAAATATTGATACCCCCCTTTCCTTGGGAGTTCTGAAAAGTCAATTTGCTACTGTTGTCTAGGCTTATGGCTTCTCTTAATTTGACTGAGTTTTGGTCTGGGGGTATTTTTGGGGTTAGTCTGGAGGCAAAGATCACACTGTTGGGTCACTTGAGTAATAGTGGCATATAAATTTTTAGCAACAATTCTTTCAATTAGGTATGTGTATAGGGCATTTATTCTCTAGTGCGTTTTTTGGCGTTCTTTTCTTACTAGTGCCTACAATAGATGGGAAGGGATTACTAGTTTCTTTTCAATGGTAGCTCACTCTTTTTGGTTATACGTCTTTTTTTGATCTTCAATTAATTTCTTATCTCTTTTGTTGTATTTTGGCTTACTTTCAAGGGAGATTTATCTGTCTGGAATAAGGACTCTTTCAGTAGCTACTTCACTTTTTGCTGCTTCTTTTGCCTCTCTATTTGCTAGCTCATTTCTTTCTTCTAATTCTGAGCTCACTTTTTGGTGTGCTTTAATGTGCATAATTGTTACTTTTTCAGGCAGCTGAACTGCTTTTAGTAGCTTGATTATCTCTTGTGCATGTTTGATGTTCTTTTTTTGTGAGGTAAGCAGTCTCTTCTCTTTTTAGATGGCTTCCTGTGGATGTACAACTTTGAATGCGTACTTTGAGTTTGTGTAGATGTTTATTCTCTTTTTTTTTTGCTCTTTTTAGGGCTTGGGTCAGGGCAATTATTTTAGCTTTCTGCGCGGAGGTACTTGTTGGTAAGGGTCTAGACTCGATTACTTCTCTGCAGGTGGTCACTGCATACTTAGCATGTTGCTTCTCATTGGTAACATAGCTGCTCTTGTCAGTGAATTAGGTCTCTGCATCATCTAGAGGGGTATTTTTTAAGTCTGGGCGGCTGGAGTAGGTAGCTTCAATGGTCTCTAGGCAGTCATGGTGTACTGCTTCTCTTTGGTTTCTACTGAGAAAGGAAGTTGGGTTGACAATATTAGTCACGACGATTTCTGCATCATCTTACTCTACTATGATGGCTTGGTATTTTAGAAATTTCTGTGGTGAAAGCTAGTGGCTACTCTTTACTTTTAGTACTGCAGATACTGTGTGGGACACTAGTACAGTCAATTTTTGTACTAGGGTAAACTTGTGTGCTTCTTGAATGTTCAGCACAACTGCTGCTACAGCTCTGAGGCAACCTGGCTATTCTTTGGCTGTTGCATCTAGATGCTTAGAGAGGTAAGCAACTGCTTTCTGGTATGGGCTCAAGTCTCGAGCTAGTATTCTCAGGGCAATTCTTTGTTTTTCATGGGAAAATAGGAAGAATGGTTTACTCACATCTGGAAGTCTCAAAGCTGGAGCTGACATGAGAGCATTCTTCAGCTGGTGAAAGGCTCGTGTTGCTTCTTTTGTCTACTGGAGATCTCTGCTTCTATCGGCAATCAGGGTATAGAGGGGTCTGACAAGCAGTCTATAATTATAAACTCATAGCTGGCACTATCCTGCCATGCCTAAGAAGGCTCGGAGCTCTTTTATGGTCTGGGGTTTTGGGGTTTGGCATATGGCTTCTTTGCGAGCTTACCTTAGAGTCTGTTGCTTAGCACTTACTTCGTACTTCAGGTAGATTACTTTCTGTTTCACTACTTGTGCCTTTTTCTTTGATACCCTGTATCTTTGGAGTCTTAGGAAATTCAAAAGGCTTACTGTCTAGGCCACACATGCTTCTTTCGTTCGAGTGGTTACTAGAAGGTCATCTACATACTGCAAAAGCTTTCTTTCTTCTTGTGGAGCTTCTCAGGACTCTAGATCTTTTGCAAGTTGCTCTCTGAACAAAGTAGGGGAATTTTTTTAGCTTTGGGGTAGTCTGGTCTATGTGAGCTGGGTTTTGCGCTCACTTTTAGGGCTTTTTCATTCGAATGCAAAAATTTTTTGACTGGCTTCATGGATGGGGAGGCAAAAGAAGGCATCTTTTAAATCTAAAACAGTAAACTAGGTTAGCTTAGGTGTTAGGCAAGTTAATAAAGTGTATGGATTGGCTACTACTGGATACAGATCTTCTGTTATTTTATTGACAGCTCTCAAATCTTGTACTATCTGGTATGACTCATCAGATTTCTGAACAGGTAAAATGGGAGTACTGAAATTAGATTAGCATTCTTTCAGTAATCTTAACTGCAGAAAATTTTCGATTATTGGGCTGATTTTTTCTCTATCTTCTTTCTTTAGGGGGTACTGCTTGATTCTCACTGGTTGCGCCTCCTTTTTGAGTTTGATTACTATGGGGGAGGCATTTTTCGCTCTCTTTGGCACATCAGAGGCTTACACTCTAGGAAATACTTGACTTAGTATTTCTTCATCAATTTTTTCTTTAACGCTAATAGCTGTCAGAGTTAAACTTAATACTTCTATGTACTTTTGATCATTTACCTCTAGAGTAATTTCTTCATTTTTGAATGTAATGGTTGCTTGTAATTGTTCTAATAAATCTCTCTCTAAGAGTGCTCTTGGTGAATTAGGCATGTACAAGAATTTATGAATACTCTATTGTTTTCTCAATTTATACTTCAAAGGTTTACAAAAATATGCCCTTTCAGACTGGCTAGTTGCCTTCTGCACTACAACATAATCATTTTCTACAGGTACTAAAGCTTTATTTAAGACTGAATATGTAGATCTTGTGTCAACAAAAAATTCTACACTTTTCTTTTCTTTTTTCAGCCTCATTCTTATAACCAGTGGATCTGCTTCAGTTGTCTTGTATGTGTGCAGCCATCTGTTGGTCACTCTTTCTTCGTTCTGGGCATTGGCTTTTCTAGTGACCAATTCTTTTGCAGATTGCACACTGGTTCCTGCCCAGCCGAGGTGGTCTTTGTCTCGGCGGTCTTTGGTTGCATTTCTTCTGCTTTTCTTCTTGTACTACTGCCACTAACTTTTTCATTTTTTGTTTATATTTTTCTTTTCGGTTACTAAATACTCTCTAGGCTTCTTCTAACAAGGCTTCAAGATTTTTCTTATCTGGTCTCTGAACTTTCTGAAGTTTATGCCTGATATCTTTAGCAGACTGCTTTAAAAATGAATTAACTAGTTGATTTATCCCTATCTCAGACTCTGGATCTAATGATGTATGACGACGCATAGCATCTCTTAAATGCTCTAGAAATTTAGATGGAGTCTCAGAAGGCCCCTGCTTAAGGGAATATAAGGCAGACTAGTTTATGGTTTTTGGAATAGCTCTTTCTACCTTTGTTGCTATCTACTTTTGATACTCTGTTAATTTCTTTACTTCTGCTGACACATTAGGATCTCATTCTGGGTCTCGGAGGGGGAAATGTTCTTTTACATCTAGCTGTGTGGCTTTACAGTAATCTTTTGCTAAATTCTCTGCTGTCTTTAAGATCAGCTGTTTCTCTGTTTCAGTGAAAGCATCTAGTAGTAGCTGGATGTCAGCTCAGTCTGGATTGTGTTGTTTGATAACATATCGTAGGCGTTTGGCAGTGAGTATTGGGTCAACACGATAATTCTTCGCAATCTTTTCTCATGCTTCTAAATCAAGGGTGGTAAATGGCACTTTAATCATTAATTTGGCCTCTTCTGGTCTCACTGCCTGTCGCAGAGGGGCTTGTAGCACTACTTGACTCTTAGTTCTAGATGCAACTGGACTCCCACGGGTAGGGCGGGTTCTAGTAGATGTGCCTTCTCCACCTGAGTCTTCTTCTTTTTTGGGGAAGTTAACTTTTTTTTCATCTTCAGTTTCAGCCTCAACCTCCCCAGCTTCCCCCCCTCGGGGAGGAGCTGGAGGAGCTTTTACTCACTCAAATGTGTCTCGTTCCTGCTCTTCAGAACGATAGACTTTATCTGATTTCATACACTGTTGTCTTATACTGCATGCTGAACAACAGCGTTTGATTTGCTCTCTCTTTGCTTTGTTATCTTTTTCAAGGGCTAAGACTAGTGGGTCTGAGGGTGATTTAATCTCACAGTTTTTTTGCCACTCTTGGTGATTTCTTAAAACAAAAAACATATCAGCATATGAGACTTCATTTCATTTACTTCCTTGTCTTAAAAACAACATTAACTGCAGTAAAGTATTATAGTCTAGGGTTCTAGTGGGTGGCTACCTTGCTCTGTCCCCTAACTTGTATAAGGGCCACTAGCGTGTGCAATACTGGATTAGATCTTTTTTATTCTCAGAGCCCCCCCGGCTAGTGACTTCTTTCTAGTGGGCTAAGATGCACTCTAAGGGGCTGGCCCGTGGAACTTCCTTGCTCTGGTTAGTTCCCATTATTTCTTTCTTGCTTTATCTCGCTTCTACTTAAACTTCTTTTCACAGGACTTCACAGTAGCTTCTCAGTCTTCTTCCCACACACTCTAAGTGGTAGGTACCAGATGCGATTTCTCACACAGAAGCTTTAAGATCTTAGACTCTGAATTAGCTTGATCAGAAACTTCTAATCTACACTTGGGGCACGTGCCCTGTCGCTTGTTAGAACAGCAATACCAGCGTTTCCCACAAACTATGCACTGTAATAATACCCACGCAGCGTGCCAGCCTTTTGATGTACTAAAGGCTACTCGAAATTTCTCGCAAAGGCAAGCTATTCTATTTATTACAGGGAGCTCTAAATCTTCTACGGCAAGTTGTTCTCAGTCTAGACTTACAAGAGTGCCAGCTGAAGTCTGGTAGAGCCCCTCTAAATGAACTCGTTTGTCTCTCCTATCTATCTAATAATCTACCGGATTAACAAACTCCCAGAGGTTGAGTCTAAACTACTGAGGCAGAGGAACCCCTTGGGTTCGTCTAGCCACGGTGAAAGCATGCACAACCTACACTACAATTTACCACCTTTATTCAATAAACGTCTTCACCTACACTTTTCCACAGTTTACTCTGTTTTCTCTGTCGGGCGCTCCCCGCCCCCACAGCTTGCCCCGGCCGGTGTTTACTCAGCCTCTCCAGTGGCGGGTAGGATTCCCCCCCCGTGCAGCCTGTTTCGGCTGGAGTTTACTCAGCCTCTCCAGCGGCGGGTAGGACCTCCCCCCCCGCGCAAGAGAGCACTATGGCTCTACTCTCTTTTATACAACATACACTTTATACACTTGCACAATTACAAATACAGCGTGCTGATCACTCAATGCAACATATAGCAACACAGTGTCCGGACACCACTCACACACACACAAAAAAAGAAAACATACGCGGGTTCAGCTCTGCCCTGTCAGAACAATGAACTCCAATACACGCATACACGGGTTCACCCAGCTCACCCCAGAGCTGCTGGCGGTTCTGCTCTATCAGAATGATGAATTCTGTCTTTAATACAGCTGCTCTATCAGCTGAACCCAGACGTCTCTGGGTGATTCACTCTCTTGCTCTCCTTCCTCCCCCCCTGGGGGCCCCTCAGTACATACCGTATCTTCCTCCACAGGCCAGCAGTTCCTTGTCTGTCCCAGCAGGAGGCAAGCCGAGAAGAGTGGAGCGCCACCAGGAAAATCCCGGGGCGCGCCTAGGAGTCCGTCGGTCTCCCCCCTGCCCCTGCGGGGACAGAGATGGAGACAGAAAGTATCTCCTTGTCCTAACTGGCTCGCCAAGAATGTTTTGCGGAGAAAAGAAGAAACTTCACAACTTCGTAAAAGTTGTAAAGCTCGGTATGCTTTTATTACAACGCGCGCTGGACGCAAGCTTCTCCAATAGGCAAGCGTACTTTTGAAGACCTCGGGTCTTCTTTTATCCCCCTTCCAAATGCATATGCATACAGTTTCACAAGAAGTTCATACATATTTATTCTGCGAGACAATTAACACTAGTTCTTTTTTATCTAAGGAATTCTTATGTCTGGGGCAGATTGACTTTGTGGTAATTTCTGTTTTTCTTTCTCTGTCTCTTTGCTGTCTCTGGAATGCGGCTTTTCTTTCAGCTTTGGCTCTACAGACTCTTCACCTCTTTTAGACAGTTCACTTAATACAGAATAGATCTTCACTCAGTCTCATTATTGTGGAATTTCAGGAGCCAGCAAGCAACTCCAGGCATAGCTCCCGTACAGAAATCTCGCTCCTTTTTTCTGGCAAACAAAACTCACCTGCCCCGGTTCCTGATGGCAGATTGCAGGAGCCACTTGGCACTGTCAAACCAGCCTGACTTGGCACTGATGCCAGCTTGGGTCTAGTAACCATCCGGCGTATTGTGGAATTTCAGGAGCCTGCCAGCAACTCTCAGCCACAGGCCCCCGAGTAAAAACCTCGCTCCTTATTCCATTCAAACAAAACTAACCTCCCCCAGTTCTTGATGGCAGATTGCAGGAGCCACTTGGCACTGTCAAACCAGCCCAACTTGGCACTGGTTTCAGCTTGGGTCTGGGTACCGTCCTGCATATTGCTGAATTCCACGAGCCAGCCGGCAACTACAGCCATAGGCCCTGAAAAAAACCACGGCTTTTCCTTTTTAAAACAAAACTCACTATCCCCGTTTCATCATGGCAGATTGCAGGAGCCACTTGGCACTGTCAAGCCATGCCGACTTGGCACTGGTGCCAGTTTTAATCAGTAAACCATCCTGTGTATTGTGGAATTTCAGGAGCTAGCCATCCACTTTTGGCCACAAGTCGACAAGCAAAAACCTAGCTCCTTGTTCCTGGCAAAAAAAACTCACCTGTCCCGGTTCTTAATGGCAGATTGCAGGAGCCAGTTGGCCCTGTTAAACCCGCCGGCTTGGTACTGGTGGTAGCTTGGGTCTGGGAACCATCCTGCGCCTTGTGGAATTTCAGGAGTCAGCCGGCCACTCCAGGCACAGACCCCAAAACAAAAACCTCGCTCCTTTTTCCTGGCAAGCAAAACTTACCTGCCCCGGTTCTTCATGGCCAGCTTGGGTCTGGAAACTATCCAGCGTATAGTGGAATTTCAGGAGCCAGCCGGCCACTCCAGCCACAGGCCCCCACAAAGAAAGTTTGCTCCTTTTTCCTGGCAAAAAAAACTGACCTGCCCCGGTTCTTGATGGAAGATTGCAGCAGCCACGTGGCACTGTCAAACCCGTATGAATTGGCACTGGTGCAAGCTTGGGTCTGGGAACCATCCTGCGTATTGCAGAATTCCAGGAGCACGCCGGCCACTCCAACCATCGGCCCCGAACACAAACCACGGCACTTTCCTTTAAAAAACTAAACTCTCCACCCCTGTTTCATGATGGCAAATTGCAGGAGCCACTTGGCACCATCAAAGCAGCTGGACTGGGCACTGGTGCCACCTTGGGTCTGGGAACCATCCTGCGTATAGTGGAAGTTCAGCAGCCAGCCGGCCAGTCCAGCCATAGGCCCCAAACACAAACCTCGGCTCCTTCCCCTTTAAAACTATACTCACCATCCCCGTTTCATGATGGCCGATTGCAGGAGCCAATTTGCACTGTAAAACCAGCCTGACTTGGCACTGGTGCCCTCATGAGCTTGGGAAACATCATTCGTTATGTGGAATTTCAGGAGCAAACGGGAAACTGCCAGCGACAGGCCCCTGAAGAAAATCCTCGCACCTTTTTCCTGGCAAACAAAACTGATCTACCTGGTTTCTTGACTGCAGATTGCAGGAGTCACCTGGCACTGTGAAACCAGCCCGACTTGCACTGGTGCCAGCATGGGTCTGGGTACCTTCCTGCGTATTGTGGAATTTCTGGAGCCAGCCGGACACTCTTGGCCGCAGGCCCCCAAAAAAAAATCTCGCTCCTTTTTTCTGGCAAACAAAACTCACCTGCCCCGGTTCCTGATGGCAGATTGCAGGAGCCTCTTGGCACTGCCAAACCAGCCTGACTTGGCACTGGTGCCAGCTTGGGTCTAGTAACCATCCGACGTATTGTGGAATTTCAGGAGCCAGCAAGCAACTTCAGGCATAGCTCCCGTACAGAAACCTCGCTCCTTTTTTCCTGGCAAAAAAAACTCACCATCCCCATTTCTTGATGGATGATTGCAGCAGCCACTTGGCATTGTCAAACCAGCCCAACCTGGCGCTGGGCCCAGCTTGGGTCTTGTAACCATCTGGCGTATTGTGGAATTTCAAGAGCCAGCCGGCCTCTCCAGCCACAGGTCCCCGAGTAAAAACCTCGCTCCTTATTCCATTCAAACAAAACTGATCAGCCCTGTTTCTTGATGGCAGATTGCAGGAGCCACTTGGCACTGTCAAACCAGCCCGACTTGGCACTGGTGCCTGCTTGGGTCTGGGCACCATCCTGCATATTGCTGAATTCCACGAGCCAGCCGGCAACTACAGCCATAGGCCCTGAAAAAAACCACGGCTTTTCCTTTTTAAAACTAAACTCACTATCCCCGTTTCATCATGGCAGATTGCAGGAGCCACTTGTCACTGTCAAACCATTCCGACTTGGCACTGGTTCCAGCTTTGACTAGGAAACCATCCTGTGTATTGTGGAATTTCAGGAGTCAGCTGGCCACTCCAGGCACAGGCCCCCAAACAAAAACCTCGCTCCTTTTTCCTGGCATACAAAACTGACCTGCCTCGGTTCTTGATGGAAGATTGCAGCAGCCACGTGGCACTGTCAAACCAGCCCGACTTGGCACTGGTGCCAGCTTGGGTCTTGGAATCATCCTGCGTATAGCGGAATTTAAGGAGCCCGCCGGCCACTCCAACCAATGGCCCCCCAAAAAAAACTTTTCTCCTTTTTCCTGGCAAAAAGAACTCACCTGTCCCGGTTCTTAATGGCAGTTTACAGGAGTTGCTTGGCACTGCCAAACGACTCTGACTTGGTACTGGTTCCAGCTTGGGTCTGGGAACCATCCTGCATATTGTGGAAATTCAGGAGCCAGCCAGCCACTCGCAGCCACAGGCCTCGGAACAGAAACCTCGCCCTTTTTTCTGGAAAACAAAACTCACCTGCCCTGGTTTTGATGGCAGATTGCACGAGCCACTTGGGACTGTCAAACCAGCCCGACTTGGTACTGGCGCCAGCTTGGGACTGGGAACCATCCTGCGTATTGTGGATTTTCATGGGCCAGCCGGACACTCTTGCATCAGGCCCCCGAACAAAAATCTGTATCCTTTCTCCTGGCAAACAAAACTCACCTGCCCCGGTTCTTTATGGCAGATTGCAAGAGCCACTTGGCACTTTCTACTTGCCAGACTAGCCATAGGCCCCGAACACAAATTTCGGCTCTTTCCCCTGGAAAACTAAACTCACCATCCCCGTTTCTTGATGTCAGATTGCAGGAGACAATTGGTACTGTCAAACGAGTCTGAGTTGGTACTGGCACTAGCTTGCGTCTTGGAACCATCCTGCATACTGCGCAATTTCAGGAGCCAGCCAGCCACTCTCGGCCACAGGTCCCCAAACAAAAACCTCGCTCCTTTTTCCTAGCAAAAAAAACATCACCGTCATTGTTTTTTGAGGCAGATTGCAAGAGCCACTTGGCACTGTCAAACAAGTCTGACTGGGCACTGGTGCCAGCTTGGGCTTGGGAACCATCCTGCGTATTGTGGAATTTCATGAGCCAACCTGGAACTCTCGGCCTCCGGCCCCCAAACAAAACCTCGCTCCTTTTTCTTGGCAAACGAAACTAACCTGCCTTGTTTCTTGATGGCTGATTGCAGGAGTGACTTGGCACTGCCAAAACTAGCCCGACTTGGCACTGGTGCCAGCTTGGGTCTGGGAACCATCCTGCGTATTGCGGAATTTACGAAGCCGCTCAGCCACTGTCAGCCACAGGCCCCGGAACAGAAACATCTCCCCATTTTCCTGGCAAAGAAAACTCACCTGCCCTGGTTTTGATGGCAGATTGCAGGAGCGACTTGGCCCTGTCAAACCAGCCCGACTTGGTTCTGGTGCCAGCTTGGGTCTGGGAATCATCCTGCGTATTGCGGACTTTGAGGAGCCAGCCTGACACTCCGGCTTCAGGGACCCAAACAGAAAACTCTCTCCATTTTCCTGGAAAAAAAAACCTCACTTACCCTGGTTCTTGATGGCAGATTGCAGGAGCCCATTTGCACTGTCAAACCAGCCTGAGTTTGTACTGATGCCAGCTTGGGTGTGGGAACCATCCTGCGTACTGCGGTATTTCAGGAGCCGGCCAGCCACCCTCAGCCTGAGCCCCTGAATAGAAACCTCGCCCCTTTTTTTCTGGCAAACAAAGCTAACCTGCCCTTGTATTTGATGGCAGATTGCAGGAACCACTTGTCATTGTCAAACCAGCCCGACTTGGTTCTGGTGCCAGCTTGGATCTGGGAACCATCCTGCGTATTGTGGATTTGAGGAGCCAGCCTGACACTACGGCATCAGGGCCCCGAGCAGAAACCTCTCTCCTTTTTCCTGGCAAAAAACCTCAGCATCCCCGTATCTTGAGGCAGATTGCAAGACCCACTTGGCACTGGAAAATCAGCCTGACTTGGCACTGGTGCAAGCTTTGACCAGGAAACCATCCTGTATATTGAGGAATTTCAGGAGCCAGCCGGCCACTTGAGGCACAGGTCACCAAACAAAAACCTCACCCCTTTTTCTGACAAACAAAACTCACCTTCTCGGGTTCCTGATGGCAGATTGCAGGAGCCACTTGGCACTGCCAAACCAGCCCGACTTGGCACTAGTGCCAGCTTGGGTCTAGTAACCATCCAGCGTATTGTGGAATTTCGGGAGCCTGTCAGCAACTCTCAGCCACAGGCCCCGGAGTAAAAACCTCGCTCCTCATTCCATTCAAACAAAACTGATCAGCCCTGTTTCTTGATAGCAGATTGCAGGAGCCACTTGGCACTGTAAAAGCAGACATACTTCGCACTGGTGCCAGCTTGGGTCTGGGAACCATCCTGCGCCTTGTGGAATTTCAGGAGCCAGCCGGCCACTCCAGTAACAGGCCCCCAAACAGAAACCTTGCTCCTTTTTCCTGGCAAAAAAAACTGACCTGCCCCGGTTCTTGATGGAAGATTGCAGCAGGTACGTGGCACTGTCAAATCTGTATGACTTGGCACTGGTGCCAGCTTGGGTCTGGGAATCATCCTGCGTATAGCGGAATTTCAGGAGCCCGCCGGCCACTCCAGCCACAGGCCCCCAAAAAGAAACTTTGCTCCTTTTACCTGGCAAACAAAACTCACCTGCCCTGCTTCTTGATGGCAGCTTACAGGGGCCGCTTGGCACTGCCAAACGACTCTGACTTGGTACTGGTGCCAGCTTGGGTCTGGGAACCATCCTGCGTATAGTGGAATTTCAGCAGCCAGCCGGCAAGTCCAGCCTTAGGCCTCGAACACAAACCTCGGCTCTTTCCCCTTTAAAACTATACTCACCATCACCGTTTCATGATGGAAGATTGCAGGAGCCACATGGCACCGTAAAACCACTCTGACTTGGCACTGGTGTCGGCTTGGGTCTGGGAACCCTCCTGTGTATTGAGGAATTTCAGGAGCCAGAAGGCCACTCTCAGCCACAGGTGCCCAAAACAAAAAACGAGCTCCTTTTTTCTGGCAAACAGAACTCACCTGCCCCGATTCCTAATGACCAGCTTGGGTCTGGAAATCATCCTGCATAGAGCGGAATTTCAGGAGCCAGCTGGCCACTCCAGCCATAGGCCCGAAACACAAACCTCGGCTCGTTACCCGTTAAAACAAATCTAAGTATCCCCGTTTCATGATGGCAGATTCCCGGAGCCACTTGGCACTGTCAAACCAGCCCGACGTTGCACTGGTGCCTGCTTGGGTCTGAAGCCATTCATTACAATGAACAGTAGTTTCTGAGAAAGAAAAGAATTAAAAGACCTGAGGAATAAAAGAATTAAAAGACACTCTATCAAGGGAAACACAGAAGTTAATAAATAACCTAAAATACATTGTTTGGGAAAACCGTGATTAGATAAGTTAATAAATAATCTAAAATACACTCACAAAAGAAACTTTGGAGTTAGAATATTTGAAGAAGCGAAAGTAGAAGCCAAAAAGTTAAGGTGACCTGCCAAGCCGTCAGAATCAAGCCAAGTGCAACAGTGATTTCTGCCAAGTCATGGAAAAACATGCCAAGGATGACAGGAAAATGCCCAAATTAGGAGAAGCTTAAAATTTAACCAAGGAAGACCAAGAGTTCCCGGAAGACTCCGCCTATATTCCTACCTGCCTATGAATATGCATGTAATAAATGATGTAATTCTTGTTCAAAATTGTATAAAAACCTGCTTTTGTTGTACCTAATTCAGAAATCCACTTGGTGATTTGTGGGATCTCAGTCTCTCAGAACTGGGGTGCAGGGTGAACCAGACTACCCCTGGGGGGCTCGGGAGTCCTGGAATGTTGCCAGAAATGTCTGGTGGCTGGACTTTGATCCCACATGGGAGATGACATCAGTATGAGGACGGGAGGATTTCACTGGGGTGAATGGTGAAGGGATAAGTTAATTGGAGTGTGAGATACAGGGTTTAAGATCCCTGTACAGGGGGGTCTAGAGAGGCAAGATGGAGGTATTGGGGCGTGCCCTTCTCCTTCTTCTTCTTCCTCTAGGCCTCCATCTTCTGTGGTGATGTTGGCACTCCAGGATTGGACCTTACTAGGGGAACACTGGTTAATATGGGTAGAGGGTATTGGAGAAAAATGATAAATATTGTATACGTAACTCCGAGTATAAAGATAGGTGGCTGCCCCAGGGGCTCTCAGTGTGTGCCCATGGCTGACTGCTGAGCAGAACTCTGTCAGGCCAAGAGAAAATCTTTTAGATAAGCAATTAATAAACACCGAGACCGAGAACAATTCTGAAGCTTCCTCTCGTCCTTTCGAACCCCGGGGGCCCAAGGCCATCTTTGGGCTTTTCCCAGACCATCTAAACAGCACCAAAATCCAACAGTGATTTCTCCAACGCGTTGTCAATAAATACCTCCTGCCTATAGACCTCAAATCTAGTCTCTGGGCAGCTTATTATCGCCTTTTGGGGCAAAATTCGGCATCAGGTCTGGGAACCATCTTGTGTGTTGTGGAATTTCAGGAGCCAGCCAGACACTCTCGGCCACAGGCCCCAAAACTAAAACCTCCCTCCTTTTTCCTGGCAAACAAAACTCACTTGCTCTGTTTCTTGATGGAAGATTCCATGACCCACTTGGCACTGTCAAACCAGCCGGAATTTGCAGTGGTGCCAGCTTGGGTCTAGTAGCCATCCGGCGTATTGCGGAATTTCCGGAGCCAGTCGTCCGCTCCAACCATAGGCGCCGAACAAAAACCTCGGCTCTGTCCCCTTTAAAACTAAACGCACCATCCCCGTTTCATGATGGCCAATACAGGAGCCAATTGGCACTATAAAACCAGCCCGACTCGGCACTGGTGCCCTCATGAGTGTGGGAAACATCATTCGTTATGTGGAATTTCAGGAGCAAACGGGCAACTGCCAGCGACAGGCCCCCGAATAAAATCCTCGCACCTTTTTCCTGGCAAACAAAACTGACCTACCTGGTTTCTTGACTGCAGATTGCAGGAGTCACCCGGCACTGTGAAACCAATCCGACTTGCACTGGTGCCAGCATGGGTCTGGGTACCTTCCTGCGTATAACGGAATTTCTGGAGCCAGCCGGACACTCTCGGCCACAGGTCCCCAAACAAAAACCTCGCTCCTTTTTTCTGGCAAAAAAAACTCACCTGCCCCGGTTCCTGATGGCAGATTGCAGGAGCCACGTGGCACTGTCAAACCAGCCCGACTTGGCACTGGTGCCTGCTTGGGTCTGGGCACCGTCCTGCATATTGCTGAATTCCACGAGCCAGCCGGCAACTACAGCCATAGGCCCTGAAAAAACCCACGGCTTTTCCTTTTTAAAACTAAACTCACTATCCCCGTTTCATCATGGCAGGTTGCAGGAGCCACTTGGCACTGTCAAACCATTCCGACTTGGCACTGGTGCCAGCTTTGACCAGGAAACCATCCTGTGTATTGCGGAATTTCAGGAGCTAGCTGGCCACTCGAGGCACAGGTCGCCAAACAAAAACCTCGCCCCTTTTTCATGGCGAATAAAACTCACCTGCCCCATTTCTTGATGGCAGATTCCAGGAGTGACTTGGCACTGTCAAACAAGTCTGACTGTGCACTGTCCAGCTTTTGTCTGGGAACCATCCCACGTAATGTGGAATTTCAGGAACCAGCCAGCCAACTTTGGCCACAGGCCCCAAAACAAAAACCTCGCTCCATTTTACTGGCAAAAAACCCGCACCTTGCCCGGTTTAGATGGGCGATTGCAATAGTTACTTGGCACAGTAAAATCCGCCCGACTTGGTACTGTGTCCAGCTTGGGTCCGGGAACCATCCTGTGTATTGCGTATTTTCAGGAAATACCCGGCCACTCGAGGCACAGGTCGCCAAACAAAAACCGCGGCTCTTTACCCTGGGAAGCATAACTCGCCTGCCCCGGTTCTTGATTGCAGATTGCAAGAGTTACTTGGCACTGCCAAAACTAGCCCGACTTGGGACTCTTGACAGCTTGGGTCTGGAAACCATCCTGCGTATTGCAGAATTCCAGGAGCCGGCCGGCCACTCCAACCATCGGCCCAGAACACAAACCACGGCACTTTCCTTTAAAAAACTAAACTCACCATCCCTGTTTCATGATGGCAGATTGCAGGAGCCACTTGGCACCATCAAAGCAGCCGGACTTGCCACTGGTGCCAGCTTGGGTCTGGGAACCATCCTGCGTATAGTGGAATTTCAGCAGCCAGCCGGCCACTCCAGCCTTAGGCCTCGAACACAAACCTCGGCCCTTTCCCCTTTAAAACTATACTCACCATCACCGTTTCATGATGGCAGATTGCAGGACCCACTTGGCACAGTAAAACCACACTGACTTGGCACTGGTGTCGGCTTGGGTCTGGGAACGCTCCTGTGTATTGAGGAATTTCAGGAGCCAGAAGGCCACTCTCAGCCACAGGTGCCCAAAAATAAAAACGAGCTCCTTTTTTCTGGCAAACAGAACTCACCTGCCCCGGTTCCAAATGACCAGCTTGGGTCTGGAAATAATCCTGCGTATAGCCGAGTTTCAGGAGCCAGCTGGCCACTCCAGCCATAGGCCCCAAACACAAACCTCGGCTCGTTACCCGTTAAAACAAATCTCACTATCCCTGTTTCTTGATGGCAGATTGCAGCAGCCACTTGGCATTGTCAAACCAGCCCAACTTGGCACTGGGCCGAGCTTGGGTCGGGGAACCATCCTGCATATTGTGGAATTTCAGGAGCCTGCCGGCAACTCTCAGTCATCAGGCCCCCGAGTAAAAACCTCGCTCCTTATTCCATTCAAACAAAACTGATCAGCCCTGTTTCTTGATGGCAGGTTGCAGGAGCCACTTGGCACAGTCAAAGCAGCCCTACTTGGCATTGGTTTCAGCTTGGGTCTGGGCACCGTCCTGCATATTGCTGAATTCCACGAGCCAGCCGGCAACTACAGCCATAGGCCCTGAAAAAAACCACGGCTTTTCCTTTTTAAAATTAAACTCACTATCCCCGTTTCATCATGGCAGATTCCAGGAGCCACTTGGCACTGTCAAACCATTCTGACTTGGCACTGGTGCCAGCTTTGACCAGGAAACCATCCTGTGTATTGTGGAATTTCAGGAGCCCGCCGGCCACTCCAGCCAAAGGCCCCCAAAAAGAAACTTTGCTCCTTTTTCCTGGCAAACAAAACCGACCGGCCCTGCTTCTTGATGGCAGTTTACAGGGGCCGCTCGGCACTGCCAAACAACTCTGACTTGCCACTGGTGCCACCTTGGGTCTGGGAACCATCCTGCGTATAGTGGAATTTCAGCAGCCAGCCGGCAAGTCCAGCCTTAGGCCTCGAACACAAACCTTGGCTCTTTCCCCTTTAAAACTATACTCACCATCACCGTTTCATGATGGAAGATTGCAGGAGCCACTTGGCACAGTAAAACCACTCTGACTTGGCGCTGGTTTCGCCTTGGGTCTGGGAACCCTCCTGTTTATTAAGGAATTTCAGGAGCCAGAAGGCCACTCTCAGCCACAGGCGTCCAAAAAAAAAAACGAGCTCCTTTTTTCTGGCAAACAGAACTCACCTGCCCCGGTTCGTTATGACCAGCTTGGGTCTGGAAATCATCCTGCATATAGCGGAATTTCAGGAGCCAGCTGGCCACTCCAGCCATAGGCCTCAAACACAAACCTCGGCTCTTTACCCGTTAAAACAAATCTCACTATCCCCGTTTCATGATGGCAGATTCCAGGAGCCACTTGGCACTGTCAAACCAGCCCGACGTTGCACTGGTGCCTGCTTGGGTCTGGGAACCATCTTGTGTATTGTGGAATTTCAGGAGCCAGTCAAACACTCTCGGCCACAGGCCCCCAAACAAAAATATCGCTCCTTTTTCCTGGCAAACAAAACTCACTTGCTCTGGTTCTTGATGGCAAATTCCATGAGCCACTTGGCACTGTCAAACCAGCCGGAATTTGCACTGGTGCCAGCTTGGGTCTAGTAGCCATCTGGCGTATTGCGGAACTTCCGGAGCCTGTCGTCCGCTCCAGCCATAGGCACCGAACAAAAACCTCGGCTCTGTCCCCTTTAAAACTAAACTCACCATCCCCGTTTCATGATGGCCGATTGCAGGAGCCAATTGGCACTGTCAAACCCCCCTGACGTGGCACTGATTCCAGCTTTGGTCTGGGAATCATCCTGCGTAATGAGTAATTTCAGGTGCAAGCCGGCCCCTCTAAGCCACAGGCCCCCGAATAAAAACCTCGCTTCTTTTTTCCTGGCAAACAAAACTGACCTACTTGGTTTCCTGATTGCAGATTGCAGGAGCCAGTTGGCCCTGTCAAACCAGCTGACATGGTAATTGTGCCAGCTTGGGTCTGGGAACCCTCCTGCGTATTGTGGAATTTCAGGAGCCAGCCGGCCGCATGTGGCCATAGCCCCCGAACACAAATCTCGGCTCTTTCCTTTTTAAAACTAAACTCACCATCCCCATTTCATCATGCCAGGTTGCAGAAGCCAATTTTCACTGCCAAAGCAGCCCGCCTTAGCACTGGTGCCAGCTTGGGTCTGGCAACCATCTCGCGTAATATGGAATTCCAGGAGCCTGCCGGCCACTCTCAGCCACAGGCCCCCGAATAAAAACCTCGCTCTATTTTCCTGGCAATCAACACTCACCTGCCCCGGTTCGTGATGGTAGATTGCAGGGGCCACTTGGCTCAGTCAAACCAGCCTGACTTGGTACTGGTGGCAGCTTGCGTCTTGGAACCATCCTGCATATTGCGGAATTTCAGGAGAGACCCGGCCACTTCAGCCATAGTCCCCGAACACAATCCTCGGCTCTTTCCCCTTTGAAACTAAACTTACTATCCCCATTTCATGATGGCAGATTGAAGGAGCCACTTTGCATTTTCAAGCCAGCATGACTTGGAACTGGTGCAAGCTTGGGTCTGGGAACCCTCCTGCGTATTGTGGAATTTCAGGAGCCAGCAAGCAACTCCAGGCATCGCTCCCGTACAGAAACCTCGCTCCTTTTTCCTGGCAAAAAAAACTCACCATCCCCGTTTCTTGATGGCAGATTGCAGCAGCCGCTTGGCATTGTCAAACCAGCCCAACTTGGCGCTGGGCCCAGCTTGGCTCGGGGAACCATCCTGCATATTGTGGAATTTCAGGAGCCTGCCGGCAACTCTCAGCTACAGGCCCCCGAGTAAAAACCTCGCTCCTTATTCCATTCAAACAAAACTGATCAGCCCTGTTTCTTGATGGCAGATGGCAGGAGCCACTTGGCACTGTCAAAGCAGCCCTCCTTGGCACTGGTTTCAGCTTGGGTCTGGGCACCGTCCTGCATATTCCTGAATTCCACGAGCCAGCCGGCAACTACAGCCATAGGCCCTGAAAAAAAACACGACTTTTCCTTTTTAAAACTAAACTCACTATGCGTGAGGGCGTACGCGGCCCTAAGTCCGGCTAACTGAAGGGGTAAATTGGCCGACGTCCCTACGCATCAGAAGCCAACCCCCCTTGGCGTCCTGGCTTCGGGCTGGGTTGGATTGCGGACTTGGGTTCACGCAGGGCGAGACGAGAGAGGAGGCGACCACTTACTGGGGGTAAAACGTCGGTTTATATAAGAGCCCACAGGCAGCAAAGGGATAACCAACAGGTGGAAAAACCCACAGCAAATGGCCCCGAACACAGGGGGAGACAGAGTTTTACAGGGAAGGGGTGGAGAAGGGAGGGGAAACCCAGCTAACCAATAGGAAAACATAAAGGGAGGTACTAAACATAATGGACATTCAGAACTAACCAGTGAATACAAAATCAAGGAGGGGCCCCGGGACCACAGCCAATCACAACCCCCAGGGAGAAGAAAGTTCTCGAAGCCTGGGAGGAGTGGGGGGTGATTGACTGTGCCCAGGGAGGAGGAAAACTTTACTTATATGGTGGGATAAGGGAGGAGCAGTTATGTAACTTAGGAGATTGGCAACTGAAGGGGGCACGGGTAACCATGGTAACATAACTGTCAGGAGAGCTGTGGCGGGAAAACTGGAGGGGGAAGAACCATTATACAAAGAACAGGGAGGGAATAATACATAAAATAGGGGAGCAAAACAAGAAATTTAAAAACACACTACAACATCACTATCCCCGTTTCATCATGGCAGATTGCAGGAGCCACTTAGAATTGTCTAACCATTCCGACTTGGCACTGGTACCAGCTTTGACCAGGAAACCATCCTGTGTATTGTGGAATTCCAGGAGCTAGCCGGCCACTTTCGCCACAGGCCGACAAGCAAAAACCTAGCTCCTTTTTCCTGGCAAACAAAACTCACCTGTCCCGGTTCTTAATGGCAGATTGCAGGAGCCAGTTGGCCCTGTCAAACCCGCCGGCTTGGTACTGGTGCCAGCTTGGGTCTGGGAACCATCCTGCGTCTTGTGGAATTTCAGGAGTCAGCCGGCCACTCCAGGCACAGGCCCCCAAACAAAAACCTCGCTCCTTTTTCCTGGCAAGCAAAACTTACCTGCCCCGGTTCTTCATGGCCAGCTTGGGTCTGGAAATTATCCAGCGTATAGCGGAATTTCAGGAGCCAGCCGGCCACTCTAGTAACAGGCCCCCGAACAGAAACCTCACTCCTTTTTCCTGGCAAACAAAACCGACCTGCCCCGGTTCCTGATGGCAGATTGCAGGAGCCACTTTGCACTGTCAAACCAGCCCCACTTGGCACTGGTGCCTGCTTGGGTCTGGGAACCATCTTGTGTATTGTGGAATTTCAGGAGCCAGCCAGAAACTCTCGGCCACAGGCCCCAAAACAAAAACCTCCCTCCTTTCTCCTGGCAAACAAAACTCACTTGCTCTGGTTCTTGATGGCAGATTCCATGACCCACTTGGCACTGTCCAGCAGACCACAAGCTGTGTTCGAATGTTGTCTCCTTGGGCAGGTGGGCTCTGAGTTTGGCTTTTTGTTTTTCAAAAAGTTCCCAGACCCACCATTTCTTAAGTATATATTTAAGCCTTTCAAGTCAAATTGGTGCTGCACAGGGTTTCTCCAGATCCCACGGCATCCTGGTATGTCGTGTTTTGGGATGGAAGGTTTGGCTGCCCAAACCCCATGGCCTAAAAAATGTGTGAACAGAAGTTTACACCCGCCTTGTAGGAGTGATATGAAACCTTGTTCATTTTAGATAGGGTTTGCAAAGAATATATGGCGTTGCAACAGGTTAAGACAGGTGAGTTTGTACCTACTTGGTCTTCTAGTTAACAGAGTACTGAAATGGTTCTGTGTCACCTAATGTAGGGGATAGTTTTGCTGAAGACCAGGAAAACGTTGCTGGGGAAGTCTTAAAAAGTTTGTGTCATCATAATCATATTGATTCAATCACATCTTGTTGGACTCAAAAGTCGAATCAAGCTGAATATCTTATCTAAATGTATAGGTGGCCATTGAATCTTAATATGTATTGTATAGGTTGCCTTTGAGCCATAGTAAAATATATGTATTGTACAAGTGGCCTTGCCCCGATCCTAGTTGTTCTAAATGGGCTGCAGCTGTGATGTCCTTAATTGGGTGGCAGCTGTGGCTAATGAAGATAACTGGGATAAAAGGGGGTGGGTTGGCTGATCAGGGAGAGCTTTGGAGGAGCTCTGATGAAGAAGCACGAACAGCACTGCTGTGAAGAGCTGCTTGTGAGAAAACCACCCGGAAGGTATGGGACTCTAGGAATATGATAACAACAATATGATAACAACAATATGATAACAACATAAAGGGAATCCTCATGTGTGCTTAGATGCTGGCTGGTATCTCATGAGGCTTTTATTGGTCAATCTATGGGCAAGGACAGGAGAAGATGACAGAGGGAAGCACAGCTCCATGTCTTGGGGAGAATGGAGTAAAAGACTGAGTTTATCAATCCCCTCTTTGCAAAAGACATCTGATTTCCCCTTTTCACTAGAAAAAATATGGATCCCTTTTGCTTCCTCCATGTGCAGCTGGTGAGTCTCCAAGCTTTGAAATGACCAGAGCCATAAGGGGCTGCTCTGCCTGTCCCAGCCAGGGCTATTGAGGACCATGGCCAATGTCCCTGCAGCTGAGAGCAGATGCTTTCAAGGTACTTGCAGGTAAATGGTGCGGACAGAGAAGGGCTATTTCTGCTGAAGAAACACGCTGTTGTGAACAGCAA
The DNA here is from genome assembly GCF_028551555.1 of Melozone crissalis. Lineage (NCBI taxonomy): Eukaryota > Metazoa > Chordata > Aves > Passeriformes > Passerellidae > Melozone > Melozone crissalis. The sequence continues at coordinate 9,530,675 of NW_026535813.1, read as the reverse complement.
ACAGTTAAAACTGGTCATTTAATTAAGATTGGGAAGCAGAGCAATGTCAGCCTTGATTGCCACCAAGGGAATAACAGATATAGGGAGCTGGAGAGGGTTGCAGTGGCACAAGGTCCTTCCTCCCCATGTTTGTGGTTACTACCACACCCTCTCATGAGGCTATTTACTATATCATTGGGACCCAGTTAGTCCATCAAGTGCTCTTTGGGCAAGGTAGTGATGGAGCAGGGCAGTGATGGTATCAGGAGGGGTCAAGCCGAAGACATCTGTAGTTCAGTCAAGTTTATACCTAGCATCAATCCTCAACTGGTTCATCTAAGAACGACTTGGCTGCCCCAGCACCATCCCCAGAGTTGCACGTGTAATCTTCACACTAGCCAAGCTGTCCATGTGTAGTAACATGGAGCAGTTGGTATGTAGCATCCGTCAGGGAGTTTGTTCTGCCTGTCACCCATGTCTCAAGCTCTGGTGAGGTGAGGTTTTTCTACCCAGCCATTCTTGTTTCTACCATTGTGATCAGTGCTAAGCCCTTACTTGCTTGGGGGTATCAGTGAAAATATGCCCAGCCATGAGTCATCCCTGAAGGCAGATGTATGGCTGTGATCCTGTCAGCAAAACATCATGAAAGGCAATGCCAAATTTACAGCTCTTTTCCTGATGCTAGCAACAACTAAAAGGCTTTTGCATTTCATGTGATGCAGGAAAAATGTACTTCTGTAAATATCAGAGCATGTTGTGGGCTCAAGGCTAATGTTAAGAGAAAGATAACCTTTTTTATTTCAACAAGATAGGTTCCACATGAGCCGGACTTAAGGAGTTGCCCATCCATTACTGTTCTCCATATCTGCTCTGTCCTCCTTTTGTGTCTAGCTAAAGGCACAGTGCGGAAGTATTAAAAGATACTCATCTAAGCAAATTTAATCCTTTCTTTTCATTGTTCCTGTTTTATTAATAGCAGGAGGCAGTGGCAGGACCAAGCCAGGTGTGTTTTCTAGCTGCAGGTTTGCCATGTCTCTATTGAGACCTGCTTTGTCATTACATAAAACTCTACAACACAAGACTTTTTAGTCCCTTTTTTATTTTAATAATCTCGGTGATCCCTGTCCTGCAGACTAAATATAGCATGATTTGCCAAGCTGTCAGTAGACTTTATAGCATCATGATGCTTTTGTAGATTGTTTTTCTCCATCTCTTCAGCTGATTGAAAGAGTATGTATCACCAGCAAAGCATGCTACTGTTATCAGACTTCTGGGCTTCACCTCCATGATCACAGGTGCTATTTCAGATACCCTAGCATATAGTAAAATCCGTGCAAGGAGCTGGCAGACACCAGACCTTGTGACACCTGCACCAAAATGGAGTGGAAGCCAGACAAGATGGCATAAAGCATTTCCAGTTACATCACCATCTGGATCCCACCCCATGTGTCTATAACTATGTTAATCATATATGAACTGAGTGCCAAAGTTCCCTTTATGCTCAGAGAGGATGTGGTCAGTGGAGTTTGGAGGATGGCTCACCCCAACACATAAAAAATTAGTCTAGAAAAAATTAGTCCAGCCATCATATAAGAACAGGTTTCCTTGATTTATTTTGCCTTTCCATGTTGACCAGAACCAAGGAAGTGTGAAAAACAAAGAGCTGTGGGAGGAGTTGAGCTAAAACATCTCGCACCGGAGGAAGCGCTGGGACAGGGATTTGTTTTTGGGGTCTTTTCAGTGAGAACAAAGACTTGAAACTGGGCATCCCATTTCTCCGTATTACGTTAGGGGTCGTTGGTTGGAGGCAGAAATGACACAGACTCACTGAGGGTCCTCAACAAACAGCCAAGAGTTTATTATGGCAGCCCCTTTTATAGGGGATTCAAAATTCCCAGGCCTGGAAAACTGATTGGTCAGAATCTCTGTACCACCCGGAACTCTGGCCAGTGATGTGTCTACATTTATGGTTGCATGTGACTGGCTGAGGTCTCGGAGTTTAAATCCTTCCTATCATTGCTTACCCAGAGACTTCTTGTTTTATTTCTAGGCTGGTCGAGTTTGGAGGTCTGATATGACCAAATTCATCTGGCAGCTACAGACTAGCGGCACTGTGACAATTCCCCCTTGGCATTTTATTTAAAAAATCAAATTGTTCTTTGTCTTCCTTTGCAGGCACCTTGCAGTTAAGATGACAAAGATAACATAATGACACAGATAATAAATCTAGTTTGAATAAGACTTTACACTCAACAAGCCTAGTCTCCCTCAGCCAGTGATGTATTTCATGTATCATTGGAGTTGTGACATTCACATTCAGGAGCTGTTAAAGGGGATTACCAGAAATACAAGTTTTTAAGATGGCATGCTGCAGGCTCATTACTGAGAAGATACAATTTTACAACTTAACACTATAAACAATAAACAATTTAATTCAAAACCTTTTCAATTAAAAGCACATATCTTTTTTACTGATGTCTTCTTAAATATTTGAGTCTTGGAGTTCGAGTAGGGTGATGTGCAAATTGTCTTACTATTGAGAATCTTCTGCTTCGGACAAGCTGTTGGCTTGCTATGTTATGTTGTGAATTGATTGAAAAATATGAGGAGAACAGAGAGCACCCACTTTTGAGGGGATGCATATCCACCCAAGACTTCTCCCCTTTTCTTTGTTTTAACTACTATAACAGGAACAAAACATGGATCTTTGAACAAAATTAATAAGGTGAAACTTATAACTGCCTATATGCTTTACCATCACCCAGGGTCTGCCATTGCTGAAGAGCCTCCTTTTCACAATGAGGACTTGGAAGCCCTCTTCTGAACCAGGCCTCCATATTTATCTCAAAGGAAAGGGGTTCAGCTTCTGCAAAGCTAAATCAGCCAAAGTGACTTCCTTTCATCTTTAGCTCAGAAATACCTAGGTTTGATAATTTTCCTGCCAGTTAAGGCCATAGCCTGGCCAGGGCTAAGACCAAGACTGGGTGGAGTTTCCTTATCATATATTTCAAAGAAATCTTTCAGTAATAACTCATAGAACAGCTGGCTTTGTCATCTATCCTTAGGTAAATAATTAATGATACTGTAAAGAACTTAGAAATAACTATATGCATATATATACAACTCTTTTGAAAGTACTATTTGGCTTTTTGTTACAAACAATACAATTTAAAACTATCAAAGGAAATCTTGTCTCAGTTAGATTTTACAGGTCATATCATGGTATACGATTAAAAGTGACACATCCTTGTGTTTGTAATGTCCTTAAAATATGATTTTTGAGGTCTTTTGAATAAAGTCATAAGTAAATTGTCATTCTAAATCTCATGGATGATGTAAGGTGTATATATGGAGTTTTCAGATTTCGTTTATGAAGGCTTTTTTGCTTGATTGTGATTTTTGCTTATTATTTGATGGGTAAATACAATATGACTGGTGGCTCAAATATCAGTATGGGGAGGCCTGGCAGAATTGCTTCGTAAAATCACAATGCTAAAAACATAGTGTAAAATTAGTTGGGTTGTGTCGAGTTGTAAGTGGGTCTTGGGTCTTCAAAGAGGCATGAGCAGTTGTTGTTTGTTGTAAAGTTGTTTATTGCATGAATACATCAGTCTTGAAGGCAAAGAGTTCAGAGTATTCAAGTCCATGTTAAAAGTTTTCTGGCATAGAGTCCCCATGTTCTGAGCAGAAAGAGCAGCAGCAGCAGCTCCCACACCCTTTTTCTTCTTCCTCCCTTGCACCCCAATACAGGGGGATTTTATTAATAAATCATCCAATCAGCTAAAACCATGATTCTAAAACATTCCTCCTAAACCTATCCGAGGTTGATTCTGTGTGTGAAAGTAGTGTCAGTTCTTACACAAAATCTACGCATATAGTTCTATCTGTTCTATCTAGAAACACAAGCAATGTTTTGCTATGTTTCTATGTCTGGAGCTAAGTTAATTTGTGAAAGGTAACACTACTGAACTTTAAACTAGGCTTTAGGGCCTTTTACTAGCTAACACAGTCTCTTAAGGCACTTAAGATATATTTCTACTTACTTAAAACTATAACTTATACTCTTATTTCATGTCTGTGTGACAATATATGAGGAAGCGAAGGGAGCCGACCCATCTTAATTGATCAGCATCGAACTCTGATTTATTGATCCAGTATGCACACTTTTATAACAGTGTTAATTAAGTTCATACATATTGCAAAACCCGAGCTCATTATTGGCTACAGATTACACACCAACCCCTCCTTTTGTTTTCAATACCTGTGGTTTCTTATTGAGACCAAAACTTGTTTTTCTCATCCTGTTATTGACTGTTCTCAAGGCCTCCATGTTTGTCATCCTGCTTTCCCATCACTATCCAAGGACAAGGTATTTACTTGTTATTAAAAAACAAGCCTGAGAACTTTGCTGTATACAGGAACGGGCCTGAGAACTTTGCTGTTTACAGGAACAAGCCTGAGAACTTGCTGCTTACAGCTGCCTTTTACTTTTCCATCAGCTGTATATTTTCATGGCCTTTTTTCCTTCAAGCCATGTCTGAGCAAAATTCTCCAACAAATATATTTCAGTTTCTCTAAAGGTTCTACTTCAATCCCTGTATTCCTTTCTCTGAGGAACTCAGAGGCTTTTATTTCATGCATTCCAACAGGGTTGCTTGTTTTTATAAATATAGATTATTTACAGTATTACAGAACACAGAAAACAAAGGTGAATAATTTTGATATCTAAGAACACTTATGAAGTTGTTTCTTGAGGTTGGAAGGAATGAAGTTACACAGTTATTGTACTATTATTAGTGTAAAAAATGCCAATCAGTTGTTTTTAATATTTTAAAAATTTAATAGTAATAAAATGGTTATAAAAATAGTAATATAATCAGAGTAATAAAAATTTGAACAATTGGGATTAGGACAATACGAGATAAAAACAAAGAGTTACAGACAGTCCAGGTACCTCTTTCTGGACAAAATAAGCCCAAAAAAGGACACACGTTAACAGAGGATTAACCCTTAAAAGCAATAGCCTGTTGCATATTCATACATGTCATATATGATAAATAAATTCCATTCAAACAAAGGATTCTGTCTGGTCAGTGTCAGCTTCTTCCTCTTAATCCTGATGGTGTCTTAATGGCTGAGCAAGGCAGGAAGAAGTTAGTTTCTTCTGAATAAGAGAGTAATAAATTCTCGTTCTCTGAAAGAATTAGGTGTCCTGTGGCTGCTATCTGGTGCGAGTACCTCATTCCTTTCTTAAAAAAAAAAAATCTCACATATATAGTTTTTATTTTAATAATATGTTATAACCTAAACTATATTTAACACAGTACTTAAAGGAAATTAATACAGCATTCCTTTCTAACATAACACATATAATATTCATTTTAATATTTGTGAAAAGCCAATCATAAAAAAAGCATTTTTCACATTAGTATACTTAACATATCTTAATGGCAGTAGTGTAAATGAGTTTTTTCCTTTTGTCAGGAGTTTTGAAATTGAGTTTGAGTTAGTGAAAATTTAAAAAAAGTAAGATGAGAATTTATAGTATACATGGGCTAATCAACAATTTCAGTTAAACTTTTTTGGGATGATTATGTATTTTCATTTAATATGTTTCTTGAAGTATAAATAATTTTTGTTTATTAGAAGTTCTTGTTTATACTTTCTTATATATAGTTTTTGACCTTTTTTGTAATCTTAAATGACCTCAGTTCTATGAATATTGCATCTGTATATTTAGCTGTAAAAACTTATTATTAAAAGCCATGGTTAGATTTTGGTTCAAAAAAAAGAAAACATGCAAATCAGTATTTTAGTGATAACAGTGATAGACTTGCTATATTTAGAAACTTTCTATTAATTTCAACAGGAGTTGTCATGAATGTTTTAGCTATGCACAAATATGAAAGGTAGTAGTTGGTGATTTTTAACATTTAGAAAATTATTTTATAGACATTGTAAACAAAAGTGACAAGAGGCAAGTACTTAGTCAGAAAACTCTGTAACTGAAAACTGTTAATGAAACACTTAATTTAAAGCTGTGAAGTTCATGCAAACTTTTAGGTAATTAAATATAGTATATATTTTAAGGACAGCATATTTAACAAAAGAGTTTATGCATTTTCAGTATTTTGCTTGAAGATGAAAGAGGGTTAGGTGTTTTATGCCAGTGGTAACCTTTTCTATATCAGGGAAGGGGCAAAGTAGAAGCTGCCCTTCCAGAAAAGGGTGCCTTGAAAAAACGTATTAGTTAATTTCTGCTTGAAAGGATAGCTGTTATAAATGATCAATCGTGAGCCAAATTATCAAAAATTGCAAAAAGATTTATTAATCTTTCTGCGTGACCGAATTACGGTCTTCGAAACCACCACAGCCAAAGACACAGCGTCGAGCCCGGGATCAGCGCTGGGTGAACCTGGATCCGACCTCTATAGCATCGGACCCTACCCCGTTCACGAGAACCGCTTCTTGCAGCGAGGTTTTATACAGTTTATCGTGCCCGAGGCGAAGGAGTCCCAATTTCTTTTCTAACTCTTCACATTCATCACTGTTTCTTTCAGTGTGCAGAGCTGGACAAAGATCATCTCCAGGTGGATAGTCAGTGTTGATTGACTTCTATCTTGATTGATGTTACCTGCAGGACAATGATCGCTCTTAGGCAGTTTCCGATGACTCGAGATACCGGTGATCATCGCCCTGGAAGCGTCTATTCTTACACTAAAGCGTTAATCGTTATCTTAGCCGTGTCCGGGAATTCGTTGGAATCTGAATAGACATCTGCTCTCAGGTCGTATGTGGTCAGCAACACATTTTGGATTTTACAATCTTTATAACATACATTCTTTAATAGCATGAATTATTACTACCATATATTACAATAGCTTATAATTTAAAATTATTACAGGAGCATCTATTCATAAAAGGTAATCAAAACAATGCAGAGGGTTATAAGGTGGTATGGTAAGAGGGTTTGGGGTAGTGGTAACACAAGCATAACAACAGTACTGAATCCTTAAATCATGTAGCAATTTCTATTTGAATAATAAAAAACCAGAAAAATTCCATGGATTAGCTGTAGAAATGACAGGCTTAGCTCGTAGCTGCTTTTGTACAAGTCTTGTGCAAATGCTGGAGTTTCCCCGAGGAAGGGATTACTTGTTCAGCTAGGTTTCCGTGTCAGTTCACGAGGGTCCACAACAGATGGAGCTTGGACTGTTGCAGAAGCAGTGGGAGTGGCTTGAAGGGCTTTGTTAGCCCACAAGATGCTGACTGTGCTTTCCCGAGCAGAGTCTGCCGTGTGTAGGGGGCAGGGACATAGTGCTGCTTTTGCCAGCGCCACTTCCGCCGGTGCCCCTGGACTCTTCGGGTCGCCCCCCTCACTGCCTACATGCAGAAAGCTGTGGGCACCCTACCAGACCTGCATTTGATGGTGGCCCGCTGCCTGCTGCTGCCTCACAGCCGTGCCATGTGCTTGGTGCCGCGGGGCGGCCATGTGCTGACACCCATGCCCTCAGTACTGCATGCTTGCCGCAGCAGTTCCTGCAGCCCCCTCCCCTCCTGCCACTTCTGCTGCCTGCGCTCCGCTTTTGCAGAGGGTGGTTTGAGAGGGGGGCACACTGCCAGGGAAGCCCCTCCAGCATCTGGCCTATCTCGCACATCTCCTTCACTAGAACCCCCACCTAATCTGGGTGGTTCATTTCTGAGGTGGGTTATGGGGCAAGGTCAGGCTCTGGGGTAGCATCTCTCTTCTTTGGGGTAGGTGTCAGAGTGGTTATCTAGGTTAATCTTCTCTTATCTCTGAATGTTAAATAGAATAGGTTTAGTGGGCATATCAGCAACACCAACTACTGTATGATATCATTAGCATTTAGAGAGGATTTGAACCCTTTGAAAAATGGTGGGGCAGACCTAAAGAGCTGGTTAAAGGGTTGCGAAAAAATTTTCCCCAGTGTCATTTCCTCACAGTAGGTACCATTATTAAAGTAACCCCAAAAACATAGATAGTGCGTGATAGCTCTGAATCCATGTGCCTGCCTTACAGAGGAAGTTAAAGACCTATGAATTTTTCACCTTATTAATTCATAAAGAAAACTGGATAATAGCTACAGTAGCTTTAGTTATAGGAACTATGTTTAGATAAGGGCCTGCAAATGGGAGAAATATAGGCATGACTACGTGCCACCTAAACCAGGGTAAGCTAGACCACATGGTGACACTTAATGAGGTTTCTATATCAGCACACAAAAATTAGGTTACTCAAGAACTGTTATTCCTTTTTCATCCTTTTTCTCTCGATGCCCTCATGCCTCATGTTGGGTACCAAAATCTGTCTTGGTTTGAAAAGACAGGTGTCTGTTAAGGAAGGCAGGAGCCTCCCTTGAAATGGAAAATGTAAACTCCCTCTCTCCAAATTATAATTTTGAAAATAAGAGGCTGTCAGGCAAAGATATGGGAATAGGAATAACAGTTCTTTACTAGAAAAATTTAAAATATAAATACAATAGTACAAACAAAAAAAACCCCACCAACTAGAGTCAGAATCTGACCTGACATCCTGTTGGTCAGGGTGTTGGTTGCAGTCTGATTAAATGGTGGCTGCAATCTTCTTGGAGTGATAGGTGTGGTTCTGTTGAAGCAGAGATCCTGTAGAAAAGTGTAGCTTTCTTTTGAAGGTCCGGTGGTTGTATAGATGGGCCTGGTCTTTTTCTGGCAATCTAGTGGAGAAGAAAGCTGGTCCTCTGGGAATCCAGTAGGAAAAGGGTATCTCTGTTGTTCTAAATCTCTGATTATATCCAGGTAGGAATGCTTGGTTCCTCCCCTTGGGCAGAGCATCTGACAATGGAATGATGTGATTTTATCAGTTAAGCAGTGACACTCAATGGCTCATTAACAGAAGATATTTCCCAGAGGGAGGATTGGTTGTGGAAGAGATAAAGAAAACTGCCCAACCAACAGAAGATAGCACACATCTAACAGATGGCAAATTAGAATACACACCCCCAGCTACATCTTTCAACTCAAGACAAGGGGCTCCTTTAGAAAGCAGATTCAAATGGCCCCTCCCCCAACTGGTTTGGGAAAATATTTCTTTGGAGAAAAGTGGAAAAAACCTGTTTATTTAACAGGTAAAGCGTTTACCAGCACAAAAAGAAAATGAACAATGGAAACAATATAACCTCTCGCAACTCTGAAGAGATGACAAACTTAGAAAGTCCCCTTTGTGGGCCATAGCTTGACTTAGTCTCTTACTAGTCTCTCCAGCACTGGAAATGCTGCAGCCTAGGCCCAGCCTGGTGGGATACAGGTGTGAGCTGCTGGTGCTCTTCTGGGTTTTTAGTCCAGAGAAGGTTTAAACAGTTCTAAGAAAAAGAAAAAACTAGTCTAGGGAACTCTTCTGCTTCAGCTAGCTAATACTAACTAAAAGTAAAGGAGAGCTCTCTCCTGCTGTCTGTGCTGCAGACAATACAGTCCAGTAGAAGGATGCGGGGGAGCAAGTGCAGTTTTTGATAACAAACTGCACTTCTTCTCTCCACCCCCTTCACTCTTAGAACTAGTCTTGAAGGTGCAAAAGTTATTATCTAGCATAAACAGAACAAACAGTTGGGGATACAAGCATCATATAGCCAATCCAGGATGACTTGACAAGCCTAATCTTTCTAGCTATTGGTGTGTCCCATCAAAATTTTTATGATCATATCCAGGAGCGATCAAAAGCACAATTGTATTGGGTGGCACACCGCAGCCTAATTACTTGAAACTTAAAACTTACAACTTGAACATTACGAGCAAACCAACTTTAAAACTATCAGAGGTATCATTTCCTTTTGCTAGTAATGTCCTTAAAGTATCCAACTTTTGAGGTCCAGGTGAAGTCACAGCTGAGTTGTCATTCCAAAGATCTCAGATTTAAATCCAGCTGGTGCAGAAGGTTGTTCTGGTTACTGTTCTATGGCATCTGCTGAGGGGCTGTCAGAGAGGTGTTGTTGGTTGCAGTCCAGAGCAGAGCGCAGAGCAGGTCGCACACACTGAGCAGGTACCCATTGAATGCCAGCATCTCCGGAAGTACATGCATACGTGCACCCCCAAGTGACAAGGTCCCAAAGGCCTTCCCATTTGTTAGTGATGAGGTCCTGTACCAATACCTTAAGTTTAGGTAACTGGATGCCACTAGAGGACTGTAATGACAAGAAATGATTTAAGATGACAGGGTTTGGGGAGGTTTGCGATATTGTTAGATGGTTTGAAGTGTACAGGGCTTTGGCCACCCTACTCTGCAGAGTCTCACCACGCATCCTTCTCTTTGATTTTTCGAGGACATGCTTTAAAGTGCCATGTGCATGCTCAACAATGGCTTGTCCTATCTTCCTTTAGCTAATACTGGAATTATAGTTTCCTGAATTCTTTCCAGCAGCTCATACAAGAAAGTACTAGATGTTCACATTCTATTCCATTTTTTATATAAACAATTCCATAATTGCTGGCTTAGTCACATCTGGTTTCTTTTAAGCATGCACTGTGTGTTCAGTTGTCTCTAGCACTCATCTGTGGTACGTAAATTGAACTGGACTGAATTCAGCTCAGGTAAAAGAACAGATCTACAGTGGTAAGGCACAATATTTCACTGCTTGATGCCCTGATTTTTCCAATAAAATGTGTATTTCTCACAAAAAGGAAGAATTTATATGTTAAAAAACATTAGGGCAGATACTAGGACAAATTTAAACTCAGTGACAATTTTCTTACTTTCTTAATTACCTTTTGCAGATGCACTTAACAGATGCTCTTTGATTGCATATCTGGTATATGCAGACCATTGGAATATGTTCAAACTTTACCAGAATTACTATAGTTTAATAGTTCTCAGTGAACTTCCTCTAACTGAGTTTGAGGAGCTGCCTGTCACCATTGAGTCAGAGATGACATGGATATATGAGTGACACACTCCATGGATTCTCAGAAAGCAATAATAGCTTTATTAAGAACCCATTCCTTTTTATACTCTAGTTTGGTCCTTTAATAAAAACACCATCACCGTTGGCTAATTAAGAAATGACCCATCTGTAAACAACCTTATGGGCAAACCAGCTTATCACAAAACACCACCTGCAGATTGTTTCCATTTGATTATCATTCTTTCTCTCCAGCTCCCTAAAGCTTCCCAGGCCAACTCATGGGAAAGCTTATCGAGCTTTCTCTCTCTCTCTGACCAGACTGTCACATCCACAGCTGACCACTGTAAACTTTGCCAGTCAATTTATCTGACATTTGCATTGACAGGTTTTCCTAAATATCTTGCTGGTCTGAACTTGCTGAGGCTGAGAGACTCACTGCTGATCCCATGGAATCGCTTGTTTCCCACTTGTGGTGGTGGGATAAGAAATCTGAGTATTGTGGATGGACAGTCAGTCTACCAAAGAGAGGAAATAATTAATGTTGTCTGTTGTAATCAAAGAGAAAATTGGTCACAGATCAGAACCCCACTGATGCTTTAATTCTTTGACAATTAAGGCAATTACCTTAAAAATTCAGTTCAATTTTAGTGTTGCAGGCAAGGAGACACTTCTCCTCATAGATAAGTGCCAAGGCAGCTGTTTCATGCATGTTCAGCTGCACAGCCTGGCCCAGGTGAGTTTGTGATAGCAGCCTACAACTCCATAAATAGTTTGGGCTGCTGAGATTAATACATATGACTTCAGAGTAAAAATTTGTTAGTCAGCCTCACTGATAAAAATTCAGTGGATTACAGTATCTTTGGACAATCTTTAAGAAGCCTTAAGCTTTTACTCAGGATGAATGCTGGCTGTCAGGCTGGAACACAATAGTTTTTTTAAGGATCGCTGTGAATATGAACAAAATTATCATAAACATCAGTGAATGATGGGTCAGACAGAATCATTTAAAGGGCTTCAATGCTTGTGCAGGCCTTGACCTGGTGAGCACTAGTCAATCAAAATGCATATTTGTAGGCATCCTGTATTTGATTTTTTTACATTTGCATCTCTGCTTTTAGACACAGAAACAGAAGATGCAGAAGGAGCATAGCACTGAGCAACCAGGCTGATAATTTTTCCAGTCTTTGATTCCCATTCCACTGTATAGTACCATTTAGATGTGTTTACATCAAGGCAAATAAGCTCTGTTTGCTGTGGCAGCTGAACAGGTTATCAGTGCCTACCTGTTTTCTGCCTTAACAACTGTGACATGAACATAATTTACCTATTAAATTCAGAAGGGTGTTGTCCTGGGTTGACTATATGATGTTTTTTAATTGCAAGAGCCAATCATCTTATTCTCCATCTATAACACAGGGATTGTCTGGCATCCAGTCTCTGTAGCCAAATCCCTCCGTCATACTTCACAATGAAGTTCCTCAAGGATTAAGTGTTCATATGCATAAAAATCCCGAGTAAAAAGTTGGTACTTACTCCACGTGCCCAAGCAGACCTGGTGGTTGCAGGGCATCACCTGAAGGGTTGGTTACAGGCAATTTAGACACAGGTCATAATTTCTTTTGGTTTGATTGCCTGCAACATTGCTGGGAGTTACTAGACTAAATTAATTCTCCGAATTGCAGGTCCTCAGGGGATAATATTATCTCAGTGGTTTGTTCCTAAAAGGGCTCAGCGGGGTGATTGCATTACTGTGGTTTAATGAATTAGAGCACGTGAGCTGAACCGCAGTAATTGCCTGTGTGTGCTGCTGGCTGTGCGTGCAGAGTGCCTTGTGCTGCAACTCCTCCACCCAGTTAGGAGATAACTCGTGGTTTCCATGCAATCTTGCATCAGCAGTGGGGCAGGAGTTTTTAATTTGCAATTAGATGTGCAAGTGATGTGCTGAGCTGGTTAGGAGATCGGTAAGATCAGGAGGAGAGCTGTTATGGGTCACGCCAGACCACCTGGCTTGGTGACCAGTAATGGACTCCAGAAGTGTGAGAATAGGGTACACATGCAATGCTGCTTCCCAGCAGTGCTCTCCTTTTCTTAATGTTTGGACTTTATATGGTCTTGAAGGGAATGATTCTCCAGGAATTTACACTTTGAGCATTTGCAGCACCACATTCGAGCACCTTTGTATACAGTAGCTCCTGATGGATTTTCCTTTCATGAATTGAGCAGTGTGCTTTTTGAAGCCTTGTAAACTCCTTGTACTTACATTTCCTATAGCATATCTCCACAGTTTATCTGTGCATTGCGTGAAGAAATATCTCCTTTTGCTTATTTTGAACAATCCTTTTCACATCATGAGAGTTAAAGTTCTCATGTGGCTGTGCCTGTAGTCTAAGTGCCTGTTGAGCACTACCTTGGCTCTTAGGTTGTGTTCAGCAAAGTGGGAGTCAGCATTTAAAACAGGTTTTGCCATTTTGAAAGCAAGACCATAAGAGTATCAACAGAAGCATTTAGCAGTGCCTGCTCTGGGATCAATATAATGGTTTGGGTTGGAAGGGAAGGGAGTCTAGTCCAAACCCCCTGCAATGAGCAGGGACACCTTCCACTAGACCAGGTTGCTCAGACCCCTGTCCAGAATGGCCTTGAATGTTTTCAGGGGCATTGTCCTGGGTTACCTGAGGGTGAGATGTAACCAAACTATGTATTCTAGACCCATCTAGGTTATTCCTGGTGAACTGTTAATGGTGGGTTGTTTGAAACAGCTCTCCAGTGCACACCCCACCCCTCAGGCTATGAGCCGGCTGTTAAATGAGATAAGGAAAAAGGGGCAACCTTGAAATGCAGCATATTGTTTCTTTTTCTTCTCACCAATCACTCAGCCCTGATAACTCCCTCCAGAAAAGCAGCAGCACAGTCCCACCCATCCTGAAGGGGTCTCTCTCTGCTAATGGGCCATAATGAACCAGAAAGGCATCAGCCTAATAGGCAGCTGGAACAACCTTTAAGGACTGCAAAAATATCCTCTGACTCATAGGATTGCATCATTCCATTGTGAAACTCGCTGCCCTGGGGAAGGTACCACCTGAACTCCACTGTATATAATCTGGGCAGTTTAGAGACTTGGGACACCACCACCAGTGGACATTCAGAGGAGGACCTGCACTTCCATGGGAGGACCAGACTTTCCTCAGGACCACCACTTTAGACAAGACTGCAACCATCACTTCAACAGCGCTACAACCACTGTTTAATCGGACTGTGACCATCACCATGACCAACAGGGGCCAGGTTGTACTCTGACTTTGTGGTTTTAAGCCAGTTTTTCTGTATCCTTGCATTTATTGCAATCTTTCTATCAAAATGTAACTCTGACTTGAAATCTCTTGGAAGGTATTTGTCTGGGGTTGTCCTGGTTTAGGGCAAATTTGGTAGAGAATCTCCAAAGGAGGGCCCCTCCAGAAAGCAAACCCACAGGGCCTCTACCCCCAACTGGTTCGGGAAGAATTCCTCAGAGAGAAATGGAAAGAACCTGTTTATTTAACAGGCACAGCACCCCCCAGCACACAAAATGAACAATACCAGATGACACCGCTCTGAAAAGATGACAAAATCAGAAAGTCTCTTTCGGGGGTGGTTGCTCTGTTAGTCCCTCCGGCGCTGGGGCAGCTGCTGCAGGCCAAATGGTGCAAACCCTCGGTGTTCCCAGGTCCCAGTCCAGAGCAGGTTCGAGATGGTCAAAGAAAAAGGAGAGAAACAGTCCAGGAAGGAATTTGGACTGTTTAGCTAGAACTAGCTAATAAGCAGAAGCAAAAGCAAGCAGAAGCGAGAGCAGAGAGAGAGAGAAAGAGCAAAGCAGAAAGCCAAAAGGAAAAGCAGCCCTATGTACTGCCTGTCTCTGTGTCCCTGATAAGAGAAACCCAAACAAAACTTTCACTCTTCAGAGACAGTCTTAAAGGCACAGAACATATGAATGGGGATACAAGCATCATAACGTCACCCCCGGACAGGGGTTCATTTCTCACACTGATTTACTTTCAAACCAGTGCAGGCATACATCACCTCTCTGGGCAACATGTGGCACTGTTTCACGACCCTCATCATAAAAATTTTGTTCCTTCTATCTAGTATCTATCTTCTACCCTCTTTCAGTTTAAAATCATCACCCCTTGTCCAATTGCAACAGGCCCTGATAAAAAGTCTGTCCCCATCTTTTTTTTCTCTTCCTTTAGGTACTGAAAGGCTGCAATAAGGTCACCCCAGAGCATTCTCCAGACTGAACAACCCCAACCCTCTTAGCCTTTTCTCATAGGAGAGCTACTCCTGCCCTCTGATCATTTTTGTGGCACTCCACCCATTGCACCTTGATCACCTTGGTTGTATTGGTGTTGCTTTGGTAGCTGATGATGTTGATGCCTAGAAAGGCTATCTGTAACAGAGGCTAGACAGTGTTAAAGGAATAAAGTAGGTATTTATTAGAAAGGCCTTCAAAGGATACACCTTGGGCAGTATAAGAGCCTGGCCATGGCTCTGCCCAAGATGGATCCAAGATGGATGACGGGTCACGAGTTTTAACAGTCTTATAAGTTTTGGTCCATTTACATATTGGGGTTAAATGTCCAATTACAGCTTCAGGTTATGAAGTCCCATCCTCACAGATTACTCTTCTCAATTCACTATTGTTTATACTTTTTGGACCTGAAGCTGCAATGGTGTCCTTGGTTCTCAGGCTGGAAAAGGATTGTTTCGTCTAAGTAAACTGTGAAGAGAACTTGCTTACACTTTATATGAAGTTCAGCGTTATATAATAATGCAGTACAGAATCTGGAAAATATGAAAGCTTAAGTTTAAGGCATCAGTGTGACATTTATTTTTAACCAACCTGGCAGCAAAATCCTCTTCAAACATAAGGTGCTGTTGGGTCAATCAGCTGTAGGAACAGTTATGGGGAAACAATGCAAAAGTTGCCCCCTGGGAAGACAGCCAGAGATGAAACAACGCTGCAGTGTTTTGTTGTCCATCAATCTCAGTATACTTTTTGGCAAAGGGCTGCTCTCAGCATTCCTCATTTCCTTGCAAGAAAACCAAGGCAAAATGGAGGGAAGAGGCTATGGTTGGACCTTCCCCCACTGCAGACCTTGCAATGAACTTGTGGCCACCAGATCCTCAAATATGTGAACCTCTTTACCAATGAAACTCCCTTTCAACTTGTCATGGTCCGGTTATTAAAGTTATTAGAAATGCCTCCACCCAAATTAAGGTACAGATGAGACCATATCCCAATGTCAATAGTATGGGTTTTATTTGATAGAAAATATGTCTTGGTTTGAAAGACAGGTGTCTGCTAAGGAAGGCAGGAGCTTTCCTTGGAATGGAAAATGTAAACCCCTTCCCTCCAAATTATTACAATTTTGAAATTAAGAGGCTTTCAGGCAAAGATATGAGAATAGGAATAAGAGTTCGTTACTAGTATGTATAATAATGCAAACAACTATGGCATTAACAACAAACAGAACCAGAAACCCAGTAACAGCCTTCTCAGCCGCAGGCACTTTCCCTTTTTGTGTGGTGATGGTCACAGCCGGCAGGGGCGCTGGTGGCTACCAGTGGGCAGGGCAGGTGTGATGATTTCCCTGGTGATGCAGGGGGTGCCCCAGCTCAAGCTCGGGGAGCATGTGGTAATGGTGGCTTGACTGAGACTGGAAGGGATGGAAGTGAGGCTTGCTTCACAATCTCTCCCCCCCCCGGGGCACCCAATCCCGGTGCTCTAGCAGGACTCTCAGAAGTGGCAAGCTGGAACAGCAGGAATGAGCAACAATCCCAGGGTGGTAGATGTGAGAGACAACTGCTCACTTTAAAATTTTTTAAAGGTTTATTAAACCTTAGCAAAAATTCAAAAAAGGACTGAATAAGGAAAAAGTGACGCGCTGGGAACTGCCCTCGTGGCTGCCTACCACGTGGTTGGTTCATCTTCAAGATGGATGCTCAGTCTTTTATAATCCTAGGGGTTGCATCAGCCAACCCTGGCCCCTCTCAAAGTCTGTCAGTCAACTCTTCTTTGCCGTTTATTGGTGGAGACTGCTTTCTTGCAACTTGATTGGAGGGTCAGGGGTTGTCATGCCGCACCCCCTTAACAACAAGCTTTTCCATTCTCAACTGCCCCATGTAAGGGGCAAAGGGCACATGTAGATGTCTTTCTACCTGTCCTAGATAACCCAGGCTGTCTGATGGCAACAATACGGGGGGAGGGGGGGGGAAGGGAACTATGGGGAGAACAGAGGACATCTAAGTTACAATAACATAACTATATATCACTAAAGCTTCTCTTAATATTCATACAATATTCATCCCTTAATTGCAAGAGCCAATCATCTCATTATCCATCTATAACAGTGGAGGAAATATATCAAACTCTGGAGCTGTAGTGGGTGTGGGAACTCAGCACAACAGTCCTGATGTGCAGAGTCACCGAGACCACCCTTGGGGGGCTCGGAGGTCCTGGAACATTGCCAGAAGTGTTTGGTGGTTGGACTTTGATCCTGCACGGGAAACAACACCTGTATGAGGATGGGAGGATCACACGGGGATAAATGGTGAAGAGATAGATTAATTATAGTGTGAAACACAGGTTTTAGAATCTCGGTACAGGGGGGTTCTAAGAGGACAAGATGGAGGAATTAGGGCGTGTCCTGTCCTTCTTCTTCTTCTTGTCATCCATCTTCAGTGGTGATGGTGGCACTTTGAGATTGGTTCTTACTGAATGTGCACTTGTCAATAAGGGTGAAAGATATTGGGGAGAAAAGGTAAATATCTTATACGTAGTTTTTGGTATAAAAATAAATGACCGCCCCGAGGGCAGTCAGTGTGCTCATGGCTGACTTGCTGTGCAGACCTCTGTCGGGCTGGGAGAAAATATTGTAGATAAGAATTAATAAACAACACTGAAGACCAAAAAACCTGAAGACTCCTTTCGTCCTTTGGAGCGTGGGCTGCCCCAAGCCCATCTCGAGCCTTTCCAGGCCATTAGAACAGCCGAGGAACGGGACAAGTGGGAGTCCCAGGATGTCTCAACAGGCAGGGGGTGCATGGCTTAGTGTAGCAAAAGCTCAGAGCAGTGCCGAAGAAGTGACGGGGGGCGGGGCAATGGCATCCTGGTTCCAAGAAGGGCTGGGAGAGGTGGGCTCAGGATCCCAGGCACCCAAGCAGATGGTGAAAAGTCCTTCTTTTAGTGAGGCGGTTGTTAATAAGGTTTCAGTTCAGTGGCTGCTCTCACGAGCCAAGGTTCACCCCACAGCAGTAGAAGCAGGACCGGGCTAGACTACAGGGATGTCAGCAAATTCCCTTCCCCAAGCATCAGCTTCGACTGTCCTCCTCCGAAGCTGAGAGAGAGAGAGAGAGAGAGAGAGAGAAAGAGAGAGTGTGTGAGTGAGAGAGTGAGGACGTGGGCTAGGGGCTGCACTGCACCTCAGGTAAAGATAGACTAGCCAACTGCACCTCTCCCCTGAGCTGACAACTTCTTTTTTCTTTGTTAAGTATCCAGTTGTCAACACCTATGGGGGGAAATTCCTTAAGAGGAAAAAAAACAGAAGGAGTACTCCTAAAACCCCAAAAATATGAGAGAAAGAGGAAGGAAGGAAGGAAGGAAGGAAGGAAGGAAGGAAGGAAGGAAGGAAGGAAGGAAGGGAAAGAGAAAGAAAGAAAGAAAGAAAGAAAGAAAGAAAGAAAGAAAGAAAGAAAGAAAGAAAGAAAGAAAAAGAAAGAAAGAAAGAAAGAAAGAAAGAAAGAAAGAAAGAAAGAAAGAAAGAGAAAATAAATAGGTAGAGGCGACAGAAAGAGAGTGACAGAGACCAAATAAAGAAAATATCACCATCCGTGGATCTCAACAATGTTCTGTTGCCCCTCTCCATCTGGTCTTGGTGGTGATGATCTCCCTTTGAAAAGCATAGAATCCAATGGGTTCATGTGAGAAACGCCAATCACTTGTGTTAAAATTTTAGAAGTTTATTAATAATAAAATAGTAATAATAATTAGGACAATAAGAATTTGGACAAAGTCAGGCCAATAAAAGACAACAGAAAGGAAAGAATTATGGAGTCCGGATGCTCTGCTCTGCCACAGAACACACTTTGTTAACAAAGGATTAACCCTTAAAAGCAATAGCCTATTGCATATTCATGTATCTCATACATGATTCAAATATTCCTTTCAACATAAGGGTGCTTCTGTTTAATGTCTGCTCCCTCCCCCCTCCATCTTGTAAATCCATTGTGTCGGTCTCCACAAAGTCTGAGTTTTCCCAATAAGGAGGCAATAATTTTTCTCTTGTGATTTTGGTGTCTTGTTGTTGTTATCTCTATGTAAAGAATTTCTTGATTATCTTATCCATTCCTTGAGCTAGTTACAAAAAGTATCTTATATCACATAGTTTCAATTTTAATATTATGCTGTAGCCTAAAAACTATATTTACCACACTACTTAAAAGGATTAATACAGCACTACAAAAAAATTAATACAGTATAACTTTCCAACACAACACATATAGTATTTATTTTAATATTTGCAAAGACCCAACCATATAATATGCATTTTTCACAGTTCATATAGCTCAGGCTAGGTAGAAAAACCCAGGCACCTCCCGAGGCAGGGGGGATTTTCTAAAGTCTCTCACAACAGACTCCGGATACATTGCATCACATGCAGTCCAGTGGTGCAAGGCTTTAGGAATTCCTCTGGGGAGCACTTCAGGGGGCATTTGATGGCTTTATGGCACCCTCTCAGCTGATTTTCACATTAATTTCCCATGGATGTAGCCTCCTCAGGGTTGGGGGTTCCATAGCCAGTTTGTGAACTTCCTCCTCCCCCACCTTGGCTGGCAGGGAAATCTGTGCAAACCTGCTCCCAGAAAAATGGGTCTGTGGGCTATGGCCTCCTCCACTCTGAAACAAATCATAGATTATTTTTAGCACAGCTTCTGGATTTGGCTGGCATTCTTTTCCTTGTTTACTTGTTTTTTTCTCCCTAGGCCTTAGGTAATTGAAGGTGATTGATTCCCTTTATCAAATCTCAGCGGTTTGACTTAAAGTTGGAAGTTCTTCAAGGAGGTTTCTGTGGTTGTGTTGGGGGTGAGGGTTTTTCCTTATGTTTCTTTCTCTTATGGAATTTTGTCTCATAAGTTGCTAGGAAACAATAACTATCGATACTTGAGAAAACAAGGATGTTGCTGGGCATTACAACATTCCATTTAAATGGCCCTGGGCGGGGGTTGCAAGTGATAACATGAGAAAAAAAAGGTGAATGGGCTACCCTGGAGGTTTGGCTGGGTTTTTGATCAGTGCACCTTCTGGGTTCAGGAGAGGAAGGAGCTGTTTGCCGTTTTCCCTGCCACCTGACCGCTCAGAGCTCAGAACCAGAATGTGTGATGCCAAAACATTGGGACCGGCTCCCACCAGACCCTCTGCCTGCGACGTGTTGCTGCGGCCACTCCTGTGTGTTGGACTCCGAGATGCCAGTCTGCTGCTGTTTTCCTGCACCGCATGTCTGCTTAATTCTTTTTTTTTGTTTCCTGGCCATTTGGAGCTGACATGTGAAGTGTCCTCGTATGGGCCACCTCTGCGTGGTAGCCCTGCAATCGAGACCAGCTGCCACCCGTGACTTCCTGTCTCGACCAAGCTGCCATTGATCGTGTGGTCTCTGAGCTGGAACCAGAGCGCCCCTGCAGCCACAGGGAAA
Organism: Melozone crissalis; assembly: GCF_028551555.1. Taxonomy (NCBI): domain Eukaryota; kingdom Metazoa; phylum Chordata; class Aves; order Passeriformes; family Passerellidae; genus Melozone; species Melozone crissalis. Next base: position 9,510,082 of record NW_026535813.1, on the reverse strand, counting down.
TCATTGCATCTGCCCTGCCCACTGGGAGCCCACTAATGCCCCTGCCAGCTCTGACCATCACTACACCAAAGGGGAAACTGCTTAAAGAGTGGGAAAAGACTGTATATTGGGTTTTCTGGGTTTTTTTGTTTGTTGTTGCTGCCATTGTTGCTATTTGTTTGCCTTTTTATACACATACATACTAATGAAGAACTGTTAGTCCTTTTCCCACATCTTTTTCTGAAAGCCCAAAGTTATAATAATTCAGAGGGAAGGGGGTCATATTCTCCATTCCAAGGGAGGCTCCTGCCTTCCTTGGCAGACACCTGTCTTCCTGTCATGGTTTGGGCCTCGCACAATGCTAATGATCCTATGAGAATACTTTCTCTCTGGTGTCTGCTGTGAGATGTGACTAGGAATAAGCAAAGCAGGCTCTTACTTAGAAATAAAGAAAACTTTATTAACTAAACTACAAGAAAAGAAGAAAAAAAAACCATAAGGGAAAAACTGAAAACCTTACAAAAGCATTTTCTTCCTCCCTCCCCCACCAAATTTTTCAATGCAACACATTCCTCCAAATCACCAACTCTCAGTCCGGCACCACCCTTTAGGATACTCAATCTTCAGTTCATGAAGAGGAGAGGAGTCCTTCTTGCACTATAGGCTTCTTCTGGAAACACGTTGAAACCTCGTGTGCTTCCATGTCACTCAGCACCGCCCGGCAAGTCCTTTGCCATCGTGACATCTTCTTTCCATGCCCAGTGCTCTCACCACTGTGCATGGACCAGAGCTGCTTCTAGGGCTGTCTTTCAAGGATGCTTTGTCTCACTCTAAAAAAGGCACAGTCTCTCTTTCAGGACATCTGCTCTCCCTAATTTTTTCACCTCCTGGGGCTGAGGAGTACCCACACTGAACCTTCTTAGTTTTGAGGCACTGCCTCCTCCTAAATGCAGTCTCTGTGTCACAGGAAAAAAATGGTTCAGTCTATAGCTACACAAGAAAAGTCTAGCCAAAAGGCTACTCTATCATCTCTCCCCCTACTTAAGAGTCTTTTCCACTTCCCTCGTAGCCTATTCCTTCTTATCTTATCTCTTATCTCTCTTCTCATTCAGCTTCAGGAGGATCAGCATTTGCAAGGTCTTAATCATGCAAGAAAAAGGTTAAAAATTTCAGTTTCTGCCTGTCTCAGAGCTCCGGAACTCCTACGCTGCCCTGCCGGGCACCTTCTCACTGCAATCCCCGCCCCCTTCTCCTCCTAGGCCGGCCACTATCAAATTCAGACGCCGGCTCTCCCTCTCTCTGTCTTCCCTGGGGGACAGGGTGGGGGGTGGCTGCCCGATGTCTCTTGGTGCTCCTCCACCCTTCCATCCTCAAGGGCCTCTTCACCCCCCATCTCTGTCCAGACCCAGGCCTACCGCAGGGCTGCCCCCCCCCCCCCCGCCCAGCAGTAGCAGCTGGACGGGGGAGGGAGATCCGGCCTCTTTCCCTCGAAGTCTCAAGAGAGCTTGCCAGGGGCGCAGCTCTGGTTTTTAACCCCTGTGTTTTCATAGAGGCGGATCTAATCCTCAGTGGTCATACCAAATGCCAATCTTAAAATCTGAGCATCCATTGGTGGCCTGTTGGTAGTGACCACAGCATCCCAGAAATCTCATTTCCGGTCCAACCACCACACTTTCAAACCAAGACAGATTTTGGCACCCAATATGAGGCCTGAGGGCTTCAAGAGGAAAGGGTGAAAAAGGAATTACACTTCCTGAGTAACCTAGTTTTTGTGTGCTGAATATAGAAATCTCGTTAGGCGGCACCATGTGGTCTAGACTACCCTGGTTCAGGTGGCACATGGTTGTGGCTATACTCTTCTCATTTGCAATTCCTTTTCTAAACATGGATCCTATGACTAAGACTGCTGTGGGTGTTCTCTGATTTGCACTATAGGTTAATAAGGTGAGGAAATTGATTTTTAACTTCCTCTGGAAGGCAGGCACATGGATACAAGGCTATCACACACTAAGTGTATGTTTTTCTGCTTACATTAATAATTGCATGTACTGTGAGGAAGCAATATTGGGGAAAGTTTTCTCCCAGCCCTTCAACCAGTTCTTTGGGCCTACCCCACCAGCTTTCAAAGGGTTCAAATTTCCTCTAGAGGCTAGCCATTTGCTGCTGATATGCCTATTCTATTTAGCATTCAGAGATAAGGGGAGATTGGATAACCACCCAGACACCTACCCCAGAAACTAGGGATGCTGCCCCAGTAGCTGACACTACCACACAGCCCAGCTCAGAAATGAACCACATGGATTGGATGCAGGTACTTGAAGTGAATGCCAGAACCCAGGCTAGCTCTTAGAACTCCAGCTCCATGCCAGGAGTGGGGAACTGCCTCGGTATGGGGATTTACCAGAGGCAAAACCTTTAGAGCCACTTGCTCTACGGTGCCAGACACAAGCCCCGACAGGGACCAGGAAGAGGAGAAAGGAGGAGGCTCTCTGTCTTGAGGTTCCACAAGGAAAGGTTTATTCCAGGTGAAGGGAGCAGGACAAAAAGCCCCTCTCTTCTTTGTGCAAGGGGTTTTGTACAGATACAAGTCAGGGGGTGGATACAAACAGCTAACCAATAGGGAATCCTCAGGGGCAGAGTAAGGGGATTACATCAAGTGTCTGGGGCCAATTGGGATAGGAGGGTGGAGAGGATGGGTCACATGGGCCAATGGGGCTTTGAGGAGTAGGGGAATTCCAAAGGGCTGTTGCAGACAGGGATTGGCCCGAGGTTTGAGTAGCAGAGAAGGTTTGGGAATAAAGGGCTGGGTTGCCTTGACAGGCAGGCAAAGAGCTGGAACAAGAGGCAGGGAATGGCATGAGGAGCAGCTTTGAGGGAGAGTAAAATCCAGAGGTAAACCAATTTGGGGAGAACATGGGGGTACACTAGAACAAACCACTTAACAAGGAATCAATAAAATAGATTTGAACCGCAATAGATTGTCCTCATGCAGTGGTTTTGGTTTGCTAATTTGAGATTTCTCAGCCAGCACACTAATTAATGTGGTGGGTTTAGTGTTGGCTAAGTGCTAGTGCACCCACTAGAATATATTTATTTCTTGTTGTGAGATAGGATTAGGAAGAAGGCAAAGTAGGCTTAAGGCTTTAAAAGGGTATAAAGAAAATTTATTAACAGTAACTAAAAGAAAGAATAATAAGAATCAGAATAAAACTTTTAAAACACTTCTCTTCCCTACACTTTTTTTTCCTACTAACAACGTACAGAAACAATTTTGTCAGTTTATTACTTTTAGAATGGTTTTCCTTTAGTTTACTTAGGGAGAGGAATCCCTCTTGTCATTTCATGAAGCCTTCTTTACAAGAAAACAGATTTTTGGTGGCTTTAAATTTTCATGATAGCAGCTGCTTGGGAATCTGTAATCGTGAAATTCTTATTTTTTATAGCTTTCTCATAGTTGTGTTTATGGGCTATGTCAACTTATGGGATATTATTTTAAGGATGAGTTGTTTAAGAGCAAAGATTATCTTTATTTATTTCTGTGATTATTTTTATCTTTGGGAGCAGAGGTCTTTTTCTTCTTTCCTTGTAGGTTAAGGGTCTTCAATACTCTTTGTTCTCTGTTCAAACTTCTCATGGGATCATAAGTACTTTAACATCTGTTTACTTTAGTATAAATGTTTTTGCTTATAGCTACAATTTGAACACTTAATCTCCTATACTGTTTCATGATTTATAGGGAAAAAGAGTCTGATGTATTAATTATTGTCACAATCCGCTAGTAAATGTGGGGGTCATGATGGTTCGTTTTACTGATGTCAGAGTGCAAAAGATGCACAGCAGGGGACTTTCAGTTTTAATCAAAACAAATGCACCTTTTATTGAGTGCCCACAGCAAATTCAATAGGATTAGAAAGGAGATAAAGGATAGAGAGAGAAAGAAAAAGGAGGGGGGAGGGAGGGGGTATAGCTACCAACGAAGAGATGAAATCCTCATGGTCCAGCCAATAGATCCATCTTGTCACGTCGGGGATAATCTCAAAATCTTTGTTTAACTCAGGGGTCTTTTATAGTCTACTGCCGGGAGGGGAGCAGGACAGGATGTCAAGAGAACAGGTAGAGGACAGTGGAGAATAAGTCCGCTGACAACAAAGTACAGACAGTCCAGTTCCGAACAGGACCAACCAGTCCCAGCAGTGAGTGGGGCCCATTGTTTCAGGACTGGTTCCCATGGGAAACCAGTCTTGGTCCAGAGAACACACCTGCAGGCAACACTTAGCAGGCATCCTGCTTCAGTCAGGCCAGCGCCCCCATGTTAGAATTTTAAGGGTCTCAGTCTCAGTCCTTGGGAGGGGGCTTCAATCTCCATCCTTGACAGCAGTCATGAGGCAGATGAGGGATCTTCTGTGGGGAATCACCAAAGTTCTCTGGACAAGAGGTGGGGAAATTCATGGGCTGTTGTGATGAGCGGGTATTGTGAAGCAGGTATAAGCATACAGAGCAAGCCACTAATTGCCAGTCCCTACTCGAAGCAGTGTACTGTGGCAGCACAGCAAGCACACCTGCAAACAATCACTTGGCAAGCATCCACCTCAACCAGGCCAGAATTCCAGTCAGGGTCTTCAGGGTCTTAGTCTCTGTCCTTGCGACAGTCGTGAGGCAAATGAGGGAAACTTCGGACTGTCTCTTACAATTATATTCTCTATAGTTTTGTAAGAGGAATTTAGGCTAAAACTAAAGGCATTTCTTCAAGTCTTCTATTTGGGACTTTTTCTTATTGACTTTGATGCCTCGTGTTGTTTTCTATGTCTTTACTCTGTCTTTTTTTTCACCTGAGGGAAGACTGAAGGTTTGTAAGTCTTAACTGTGTACTGAAAGAGTTAATATCTCACCCAGGGCCAGCAGATGGCCATGTGATTCCTACCGGGCAGCGGCCAAAGCAGTCACAGTGATGGATTTTTAGGCTGCATTGGCGGCTGTGTTAGAATCGGCCGTGTGGCTGGTCTTCAGCCCCTGTTGTGTTTAATTTTAGCTGCGGGGCTCTTTTTTGCACAGGCTGCAGGGCCGCCTCTGGGTTTCTTCCAGCAACCACACTGGGGGAGGGTTAGGATCTCAGCAGCTAGGCTAGGACTCAGGGGCCAATGGCCTCCCCTCTCCCTGCTTGGCAGCTGCTGGGGCCTGGCCTGGCCTTACCTTGACTGGGGGCCCCGTGGCTTCCCCTCTCCCACCCGGGCACCAGTCCAGGACGGGGGGAAGAACTTGTCTCTCCAGACGCCGGAAAAAAAGAGAGCTTTTCTCAGGGTTTGTTTGTTTTTAACATCTGTGTTCATAGAGGCGTGTTAAGCTTTCTAGTGGTTTAACCAGGTGTCAGTCTTCAAAACTAGTCACTGATTGGTGCTGTTAGACATGGAGGAAGTTCTCATCAGCTCTTCTCAGAAAAATCATTTCTGTGAGTGGCTTTTTCTTTCCTCACCAAATGTCAGTGCAAAACCAGCACACCTCATCACACAGTGCACCTGTACTGGAAAATTGAATCACCCCGGGATTTTGGAAATAATTAAAAATTGGCCTGAAGGTGAAAAGTTTAGTCTTGCTGATGAAAAGGAGCAGGAACAGGTGACCCGTGCTGAGGAAGCTCCACCATACAACCAACTGCCGCAAGAAGAAACACACTACGCTCTTTTCACTGACAGTTCCTGTTGCACTATAGAGAAAAATCAAAAATGGAAGCAGCTGTATGGAGCCCCGTGCAACAGGTCACAGAAGCTACTGAAGGAGAAGGTGGATCAAGCCAACTTGCTGAACTCAAAGCTGTTCAGCTGGCCCTGGACATTGCACAAAGCTCTATCTTTGCACTGATTCATGAATAGTAGCCAATGCTCTGTGGAGTTGGCTGGAAAGGTGGGAAAAGGCCAACTGGCAGTATAGAGGAAGACCAATCTGGGCTACTGAAGAATGGCAAGGCATTGCCACTCGGGTAGAGAAGCTACCTGTAAAAGTCCATCATGTAGATGCACATGTCCCCAAGAGTTGGGCTAATGAGGAGTACCGAAATAATGAACAGGTAGATCAGACTGCAAAAATAGAGGTGTCACAGATAGATTTGGATTGGCATCGCAAGGGAGAGTGGTTCCTAGCTCCATGGGCACATGATGCCGCAGGCCATCAGGGTAGAGATGCCACCTATAAGTGGGCACGGGACTGAGGGGTGGATTTAACCATGGACAGTATGCCCCAGGTTATCCATGATTGTGAGATGTGAGCTATGATTAAGTGGGTGAAATCCCTGTGGTATAGGGGAAGGTAGTCCAAATATAAGTATGGAGAGGTCTGGCAGATTGATTACTGTGGGATCTCAGTCTCTCAGAACTGGGGTGCAGGGTGAGCAAGACCCCCCCTGGGGGGCTCGGGAGTCCTGGAATGCTGCCAGAGATGTCTGGTGGCTGGACTTTGATCCCACATGGGAGATGACATCAGTATGAGGACGGGAGGATTTCACTGGGGTGAATGGTGAAGGGACAAGTTAATTGGAGTGTGAGATACAGGGTTTAAGATCCCTGTACAGGGGGGTCTAGAGAGGCAAGATGGAGGGATTGGGGCGTGCCCTTCTCCTTCTTCTTCTTCCTCTGGGCCTCCATCTTCTGTGGTGATGTTGGCACTCCAGGATTGGACCTTACTAGGGGAACACTGGTTAATAAGGGTAGAGGGTATTGGAGAAAAATGATAAATATTGTATACGTAACTCCGGGTATAAAGATAGGTGACCGCCCCAGGGGCTTTCAGTGTGTGCCCATGGCTGACTGCTGAGCAGAACTCTGTCAGGCCAAGAGAAAATCTTTTAGATAAGCAATTAATAAACACCAAGACCAAGAACAAATCTGAAGCTTCCTCTCGTCCTTTCGAACCCGGGGGCCCAAGGCCATCTTTGGGCTTTTCCCCAGACCATCTGAACAGCCCAGAAATCCCACAATTGGCGTCCGCTGTGCGGGCTATCTCCCACCAAACCTTTCGGGGGGGGGAAAGCCCTGAAGAGCTGAAGAGCCAAGAGAACAGCACTGATAACTCCAGAGGAGGGAAGCCTGAAGAAAGAAAGAAGAAAAAGAAAAAACCGGCCGGGAGAAGCTGCAAAAATCAGCAGTCACTGAGAAATCCCATCTCTCAGCTTCTGCTGAAGACAGCTCGTAGCAGAGCGGCCTGGACTGGGACCAGAAAGGCGCCTCTGATCCATCCCTCGTAATCTGCTGGACGGAGAACAAGGGCCTCCAGACCACGCTGACGACAGATTCGGTAAGAAGGCCAAAATAAAATTATGGGGGCAACACTCTCCCAAGAACAACGGGAAATCTTATCCACCTTACAAAGTGTAGCAGAATTATATACAGAAGGGATCCCAAAGAAAGAATTAAAACAGCTGTTATTATGGGCAAGGCTCAATTACCCACTTGCAGAAACATATCTTTTGTTCGAAGTCGGGTTTTGGCAAGAGATTAATAGGCATTTATATATTTTAGCAACAAAAAAAGATGAGACAGCGTTAAAGCTACTCTCGCCGGCAAGAATCATGTTACAAGGTATTTCAGTCCAGTCTAAAAGACTGGAAAAGCAGCGAGAAGCTGCGGTACCCTCAGAGAAGGGGGCGGAGCGGCAGAGCTCCGGGAAAAAAATTGCTCTGGCTTTGAAAGACCAGGGGGAAAGGGCTCTCGAAAAAAGAGAGCGGGAAAAAATATTAAAACCCCCGATCAAAAAATGCAACAAACCCCAAGGGCGTCCTGAAACTCCAGAGAGTGTGGAGGAGTCAGGAGCAGAAGGGGGGGAGCAGGAAGATAAAGGATCGGGGGGGGGGCCTGTTCGCGGTGAAAGCGGCGACGCGGCGGCGGCGGCAAACGCGAGCAGCGCGGGTGAGGATGAGGACACGCGCGCGGAGGGCGAAACTCGCAAAAACCGGGGTGTAGACTCACACGCGAACGCGGAAGGCGGGCTGAGGGAAAATTTGCAGCCTCAGAGGGCCGCCGCGGTGGGACGCAGGAGGCGCGCGGGTGTGACGTCAGAGCCGGTGCGACGGTCAGCTCGAATCGCGGGTAGAGCCGGGGTGCCGGCGGGAGAGGCGAACACAACGTCAGAGGAGGAGGGGTCGGATTCCGGGACAGACCGAGGGGCGGGAACCTCGGAGGTGAAACAGGGGGGAGACGATGATGACGTCACCTTGGGGGACACCGGAAGTAGCTCAGAGAGTACGCACGCGCAGAGAGTAAGACGCGGGCGGGCCCGAGCCCGGTCCCCTGTGACGTCGCGGGTGAGGAGGGGCCGTGCTAGGGATTCTACGTCCCAGGGCTCCACTCCGTCTCCAGATCTGGAGATGGCAGCACAAATCATCATAAAGGCGAGAACAAGGCTGCTGACAATGGCAGGAAGAGAATTCTCAGTCATCAGGTTACCTCTGAAACGAGACTACTTCGATTGGGCAATGCAACAATCGAAAGACCTGTTAATCGCATTGTTAGCGTTCCCAGGAGCTTGCACAATCCACTTTCCCCAACACAGAATACTGCAATCGCAAATATGCTATAGAGCAAAACCACAGATAAGTGAAGAACCTTTGGACGGGATCACCGTGTTCACGGATGGCTCGGGGAAGACACACAAGTCAGTGATCACGTGGAGAGACTCAACGACAGGGGATTGGGAATCAGACGTGAGGATGGTTCAGGGCTCTCCACAGATTGTGGAGTTGGCAGCCGTTGTCCGAGCATTTCAGTTGTTCAAACAGCCTCTCAATCTGGTGACAGATTCCGCATATGTTGCGGGTGTGGTCAAGAGATTGGAGGGTTCGCTCTTGAAAGAAGTCAGTAATGAGGTTTTATACTCATACCTGACAAGCTTGAAAACACTGCTAGAGAGCAGGGAAAGGGAGTATTTTATCACACACATTAGAGCGCATACAACACTTCCAGGGTTTTTAGCGGAAGGGAATGCTCGGGCGGACAGGTTGACAATGCCCATTTTGCAAACGCTGCCGGACATTTTTGAGCAGGCAAGGTTAAGTCATGCGTTCTTTCATCAGAATGCGCAAGCACTGATGGAGTCCTTTCGTCTCACAAAGAGTCAGGCGAGGGAGATCATTAGTGCTTGTCCAGACTGTCAGCTTGTGCAGCCACCTTCTTCTACCGGGGCCATCAATCCGCGGGGGCTGCAAAGTCTTCAGTTGTGGCAAGCTGATGTCACAAAATACCCATCTTTTGGGAAGCTCAAAAATGTTCACGTTTCTGTAGATACATTCTCAGGTGCAGTCTTTGCTTCAGCACATGCTGGGGAAACAGCAGACCATGCTTGCCGACACTTTCTGCAGGCATTTGCAGCATTAGGTGTGCCTCAGGAGATAAAAACAGATAATGGTCCAACATACACAGGCAGGGTGCTTGACAGATTCCTGAAAAGATGGGGTGTCAGACACACATTTGGTATTCCGCATTCACCCACAGGTCAGGCAATCATTGAGAGAACACATCACACCCTAAAATCCCTTCTGGACAGACAGAGAAGGGGTGAGCCAGAGGCAACACCTCACATGAAATTAAATAAGGCATTGTATGTGCTGAATTTCCTAAATAGCTCATCCTCGGAACCTGATCCACCGATCGTGAGACATTTTCTAAACAACACACAGGCAAAGCTAAGGGAAAATCCTTTAGTTTTGATCAGGAACCCAGAGACCGGACAAATAGAGGGTCCTTTCAGACTAATCACTTGGGGAAAGGGTTTCGCTTGTATCTCCACAGATCGAGGTCTGAAGTGGGTGTCGGCACGGCACGTGAAGCCATTCCGAACGCGAGAACACGAGAATGCTGATCCAAGAAACAAAGAGACGAGTACTCAGACAGAAGTCGAGACTCAGACTGCGAAAAACGACCCAGAAGAGAAATAAAAAAGAAACCAAGGACTCTGGGGGGTTTTCACACAAAAGCGAAGTAATGGGTTTCATGATGCTTATGTGCATCGTTCTTTCATTCATTGCAGTAAGCAGTGGGGGAGATTTACCTGTTAGTCAACCAAGGCAAAATGTATGGGAGGCTTTAGCTCGGGCAGCGAATTTAGACAGCATCTGCCTGACACATTCAAGACCAGGTAAACCGTTTTCAGCATGCATGGTTGGATTGCCAGTGGACCAATGGCCAGTTCCAGGGCACTCTGCAATTAACATTTCGCAGGTCATTAAAAATCCTATAAAAGAGTGGTGTGCTTGGACACACCTGCTTCCTGTGGCTTCTACAGAACCTCAGGAATTGGAGATTTTTGGGTCCATGACAATGAGACTCTGCATGCAGTTTGAAGCTCCGAAAGTCACAAAGGTGAAAACTATTGATTTAACTCCCACTCATGAATTTTATAAGAATGCCTCAGCTTGGTGTAAATATACAAAGAGAACTACCAAAGGATCGATCCAAGTTCCGGTGCAATTGCCGCGGGGTCTGTTCTTAATTTGCGGGGACAGAATTTGGCACGGCATTCCTGCTAATGCCACGGGAGGTCCATGCAGCATTGGGGAAATTTCAATGCTATCGCCTGATTTGAACATGTTAAGAGAGGGAAGGCACAGAGAAAAAAGATCAATACAGCAATATGCAGCAGATTGCAATGATGAAATGTTTTCTTGGGACAAGAAAACGAGTATTGCTACAGCAATCTTCTCACCTCAGACAGCATCGGGGGTGGCCTTGACTCAGATCGACCGCATGGGTTGTTGGTTGAGCAAACATGCGCGGTCTGTGTCTGTCACATTGGATGACATGTTAAAAGACGTCAGTAGTGTGAGACAGGCGACTCTTCAAAATAGAGCAGCAATCGATTATCTATTGCTCGCTCATGGACATGGGTGTGAAGAGTTCGAAGGGATGTGCTGCATGAATCTCTCAGATCATTCAAAGTCAATTCATGAAAATATCAAAAATATAAAGGACAGCATAAATAAGCTTGGTGAGATCACAGGATCATGGATCGATCAATTGGCAGAATTCTTTGACATCTCTCCCATTTGGAGAGGAATCTTAAAAATAGGGTTTTATGTTTTAATAGTTCTCCTAGTCCTCATACTTGTTGTCCCATGCATATTTGCATGTTTAAAACATGCAATGAATCGGATGGCGAAAAAGATCTTTTTGGTGCAAACAGAAGGGGGAGATGTGGGATCTCAGTCTCTCAGAACTGGGGTGCAGGGTGAGCAAGACCCCCCCTGGGGGGCTCGGGAGTCCTGGAATGCTGCCAGAGATGTCTGGTGGCTGGACTTTGATCCCACATGGGAGATGACATCAGTATGAGGACGGGAGGATTTCACTGGGGTGAATGGTGAAGGGACAAGTTAATTGGAGTGTGAGATACAGGGTTTAAGATCCCTGTACAGGGGGGTCTAGAGAGGCAAGATGGAGGGATTGGGGCGTGCCCTTCTCCTTCTTCTTCTTCCTCTGGGCCTCCATCTTCTGTGGTGATGTTGGCACTCCAGGATTGGACCTTACTAGGGGAACACTGGTTAATAAGGGTAGAGGGTATTGGAGAAAAATGATAAATATTGTATATGTAACTCCGGGTATAAAGATAGGTGACCGCCCCAGGGGCTTTCAGTGTGTGCCCATGGCTGACTGCTGAGCAGAACTCTGTCAGGCCAAGAGAAAATCTTTTAGATAAGCAATTAATAAACACCAAGACCAAGAACAAATCTGAAGCTTCCTCTCGTCCTTTCGAACCCGGGGGCCCAAGGCCATCTTTGGGCTTTTCCCCAGACCATCTGAACAGCCCAGAAATCCCACAGATTACATCACACTGCCTCAAACCTGCCAAGGCAAGTGCTACATGCTCTCAGTGATAGAAGCCACCACTGGATGGTTCGAGACCTACCTTTTGCTTCATGCTACTGCCCAGAACACCATCTTGGGCCTTGAAAAGCAAGTCCTTTGGAGACATGGTACCCCTGAGAAAAAATGAGTCAGAAAACAGGACTCATTTCAAGAACAGCTTTATCAACACCTGTAATGGGGTGACTTTATAATGCTGTGCATCCCCTATGGCATGATCTGCTGTGTGCCCAGAAATGAGTCCTGTAGCATTAAGCTAGGCCCAGAGGGATTGCAGGGGATGGGGGGAGGAGGGAGGGAAGTGCTGGAATTTTTCACCACTTGTATTCAAAACACAGAGAGAGAAGGCTCTCAGTTTTCTCCCAGTTCTGTGCAAGACGGGGAGTTTTTCCTTTGCTTTTTTCACTGATTTTCCTCAGGAACCGTTTAAATTCTCTCCAGTCTGGAACACAAGGGCAATTTCCTGGGGCCCCCCCAAGCTGCACTGCAGCCTGGATGCTGGGCCTGAGCCCCAGAAAGACTAGGCGAGACAGAGACAAACCCACAGAAGGACTCTCTAAACCACAGAAGGACTCTCTTAATCTACCATCTCTTCAGAGCAACGAGGAGTTTTATTGTTTAATATTGTTATAGATGGCTAATGAGATGATTGGCTCTCGCAATTAAAAGATAACTATTGTGTGAATATTAAGAAAAGCTTTAGTGATGTATAGTTATGTTATTGTAGTTTAGATGTCCTCTGTTCTCCCCATAGTTCCCCTTTCCCCCCTTTTATTGTTGCCATCAGACAGCCTGGCCTGTCTAGGATAAGTAAAAAGAAGGCGTGCACATGTGCCCCTTGCATGGGGCAGTTGGGAATGGAAAAGCTTGTTGCTTATGGGGTGCGGCATGGCAACACCTGACCTTCAATCAAGTTACGAGGAAGCAGTTTCCACTGATAAATGGCAAAGAAGAGCTGACTGACAGACTTTGGGAGGGGCCAGGGTTAGCTGATGCAACCCCCAGGGGTATAAAAGACTGAGCATCCATCTTAAAGACAAACTGGCCATGTAGTATGCAGGAGGGGCAGTTCCCAGAGCTGCAGCTTTTTCCTTATGTAGTCCTTTGTTGTATTTTTGTTAAGGTTTAATTAACCTTTTTAAATTTTCAAAGTAGGGAGTTGTCTCTCACAATAGTATTGATTTTTTTATGCTTGTGAGTACTTTTCTTGTGAAATAAACAGTTTTTTCCACTTTTCTTCAAGGAGATTTTCTCTCAAGCCAGTTGAGGAAGAGGCTACTGGAATCTAACTTTTAGAGGAGACATCCTTTGGGGAAGTTTCCTCCCAAATTTGTCTCAAACTGGGACAACACCTTGGCTAGAGAACATGGTATTGAGTGGGTGTACCATATTCCTTGTCATTGTAATATATGGTCGAAATAATTCATGCTATTAAAGAATGTATGGTATAAAGATTGTAAAATTCAAAACGTGTCTCTGACCACCCACAGCCCGAGAGCAGATGTCTATTCAGATTCCAACAAATTCTCGGACACAGCTAAGATAACGATTAACGCTTTAGTGTAAGAATCGACGCTTCCAGGGTGATGATCACCAGTATCTCGAGTCATCAGAAACCTCCTAAGAGCGATCATTGCCTTGCCAATTGCATCAATCAAGATAGCCAGCGACGCCAGAATTATACATCTGAATACATGACTTCCCCGGAGCCCATCAACACTGACTATCCACCTGGAGCCGATCTTTGTCCAGCTCTGCACACTGAAAGGAACAGGGATGAATGTGAAGAGTTACAAAAGAAATTGGGACTCCTTTGCCTCGGGCACAATAAACTGCATAAAACCTCGCCGCAAGAAGCGGCTTTCGTGAATATGGGGAATTCTGATGCGGTAGTGGTCAGTTCCAGGTTCACCAAGTGCCGATCCCGGGCTCAACGCTGCCTCTTTGGCTGTGGTGGTTTCGGAGACTGCAATTCGGTTGCACAGAAAGATTACTATATCTTTTTGAAATTTTTGATAATTTGGCTCACGATTGATCATTTATAACAATCTGGTGACAACCCGACATGATTTGAATTTGGGGTTCAGGGACCCCTTCCCAGCCAGAAGGCACCCCGCTGATTTCAGTGGTCTGAACGGGATTGGGAGTTCGCAAGACCAATCAAAAATCACTGAACCGAAACCAGAGCCACAGCCAAAGAGGGATAAAAATGGGCCCAGTTCTCGGAAACTTGGTACGATCCAGGGGGGATCTCCGAGACCAAGGTGCTTTTTCCACTCGAAAATTGACATGCATGAAGAATACACGTGGGAAAGGAACCGTGAGTATCCCGTGGTTGAGTGGGGTGTGACTGAGCGTGTGTGTGAGACATGATTCTATCACGAAGTGAGTGTGGACCCCATGATCGCATTTCCACCATCCTGCGATGGACGTGGTCGGTCAAGGGGGAAGCGGACACTTTTTCTTAACACACGTGGGACCTGGGACTCATAGGGAATTGGTCACGGTTTGGTCAGAAAGGGAAAAAAAACAATCCTGGAAAATTCCAGGAGCCCGTCTGCCTTCTGATCCAGAGGAACAGGTAAGAAAATCAGAGATCAGTCGAAAAGTCCATGGAACGGTTCTCTGCATGACTAAGACTGGCGGCGTTTCGCAAGCTCAGGAAATCGACATCAGACAGAGACTTGGGACCCACATCAAGCGTCCCAGACGGAGGAGACAAGGTGAGAAAATTCGCAGGCGGGATTTTTGGAAAAATGGGATTGGGAAAAAGCAGGTTTCAGAAAAAGCCCCAGGAAAAATCTTCCCAGGGTCCCGGGAAGGTTCTGCCAGAAATTCCAAGGGAAAGTCCATTGGGATGGATGTTAGAACATTGAGATGACAGCCCCAGGAGAGCGGGGAGGTCCAAGGAAAAAATTATACATTTTTGCATGGAAAAATGGAGAGGGAAGGAGAATACGTGGTCTGGTCAGTGTTCGGCACTTTTGAGGCATGGGCATGCGAGTCCCTGTACGACCATGTATTCGATCGCCGCCTGCAGGATTTCGAGGAAATTGAGTATGCTGAAATGTGGAGATATGCTTGTATGAGTTTATATCCAGTACGAGCTCTCAGATGTGCGGCAAACTGGGGAAAGGAGTGGGAACTGGGACAATCTTCCACCCCCCTACCTTGTCCCTCTACCCCAGCCCAGACCAGCCTGTGTACCGCTGGTGCCCACGTTGCCTCCCTAGACAGCGATCCCGCAGGGACAGGTCTCGGCGCCGCCGCTACCACCAGAGCAGACTGCGGCGCTGTTGGAGATGAAGGGGAGATGACCATCCTTTAATGCATCGAACTCCACTTTATTGATCAATCAATCACCTTAAATAACAGTACTAATGAACTTCATGAATATTCTGTAATCCAATTTCATGATAGGCTAACAGAGAAACTTCTAACCACTCCTCTTGTTTTAGAATACCTACAATTGTTCATTAAAAACAGAAACCAAAACAGAAACCAGTGTTCCCAAAACTTCTTCATCAGTTCTCAGGGTGCCAGCTTTTCCCAGAGACGGTGTTCTTCTTGTTATGGGAAGACAGCCTGAGAACTTTATTGTTTATAAAGAGAGTCTAATTGTTTATAGAAATCAGAAGGCTGAGAACTGCTTTACTTTTCCCTTTTACTTTTCTCTCAATTGTATGTCTCATGGCCTTTTTCTTTAAGCCATTCTTGAAAAACTCTCCAACACGGCGCCTTCCCTCCCACGTGAACAGGCGACAGCGCCTCTGTTCCCATGTGAGCAGCCACTGCCACCAACCCTCCCCAAGACCGAAGAAAAACAAGTAATTTTCCCCAAGAAAGTCTGCTCTCCCCTGACCCATCGAATGAGGCAGCGAACGAGGAGGGCAACCACTGGAGACAGTGAAGATGAGGAGGAGAAGCCAGGCATCTTTCCTTTACGGGAGGTGCCGACGGCTCCGGGAGTTATCGGTTTTGTACACGTGCCGATTGATACCGGAGATGTGAGGGCGTTCAAGAAAGAGATGGGAAAATTGATAGACGATCCTTTGGGGGTGGCAGAAAGGCTAGATGAGTTTCTAGGGACCAGCACCTGCACTTATGAGGATCTCAATGCGATCCTGAGGTCACTGTTCAACAATGAGGAGAGGGAGATGATCAGACAAGCCGTGATCAAGGATTGGGAACGTAGAAATCCCAATGGGGATAGCGGGGGCCAGAGGTGGCCAAACCAGAAACCGTCCTGGAGTGTCCAGACGGAGGAGGGGAGGCAGAAAATGATAAATCTAAGGAACATGATAAATCAGGGTATCAGAGAAGTGGTACCCAAGGGGCAGAACATGAGTAAGGTACTCAGAGAATGCCAGGGAAAGGATGAGATGCCCACAGAGTGGTTGGAGAGGCTCCGAAAGAGCCTGAGAATGTATTCGGGGACAGATCCTGATTCTCCGATTCGGGCAGTTTTGTTGAAAACTCAGTTTGTGGCAAAATCTTGGGAAGACATGGAAAAAGTTAGAAAATATAGATGGATGGCAGGACAAGGGATTGCAGGAATTGCTCTGAGAAGCCCAGAAGGTCTGCATGAGAAGAGATGAAGAAAAACAGAAGATTCAAGCTAAGGTATTGGTAGTTGCAGTAAGGGAAGCACAGAAACAGGAACAGGTCAGAGACACAGCGAAAGCGGCGCCGGCAAAGAAGCAAAACCCTTCTCAAGGAAAAGGACCGAACAACCAAAAGAAGGACTTCGAGTGCTATTACTGCAAGCAAAAGGGACACATCCGAAGGAATTGTCCCAACAAAGCCAAGGACCAGGCGATGTTTCAGGAAGATTAGGGGTATCAGGGGCTTTTCAGTTTGGGGTCCGGAACACTGAGGGAGCCCTTGATAAAATTAAGAATATAACCCCACAGGCAAGAGATGTGGTTTTTAGTAGACTCTGGGGCGGAATGAACCGTGGTGCAACAGCTACCGCAAGGGTGCTCTCTGAGCTACGACTCGATGGTAATTGGGGCAAAAGGGGAACCCTTCAATGTTCCGATCACAAAAGATGTTGAGATAAGAGACAGAAAACAAAAAATGTACAGGAAATATATTATTGATAAGGGACATGGACTTTAATTTACTAGGGTGGGACTTGATGGTAGCCCTAGAAATCACCTCGGCAGTGGAAAATTCCCAGCTCAGGGTGAGGATGTATAAACTCACCATCCAGGACGAGGAGAAAATAGATCCAAAGATTTGGTATGTCCAAGGGGAGGCCGGGAGGTTGGACATAGAGCTGATTCGTGTTAAATTGAGAGACCAGAGGACCCCATTTGGGTCAAACAGTACCCCATCCCCATGGAGGGGAAGAAGGGATTTAAACCGGTGATTGATGAATTAATAAAGAAAGGTACGTTGGAGCCATGCATGTCCTGGCACAACACCCCAATTCTGGCTGTGAAAAAGACAGACGGTAGCTATAGGCTAGTGCAAGACTTAAGGGCTGTGAATCAGAGAACAAAGACTTTGTTCCCCATGGTCTCAAATCCTTACACCCGTCTAAATAACATCTCTCCCGAGGACACGTGGTACAGTGTGATTGATTTGAAAGTTGCTTTCTGGACCTGTTCTTTAGCAGAGGACAGCAGAGATTATTTTGCGTTTCAGTGGGAAGACCCGGAGACGAACAGATAGCAGCAGCTCAGATGGACATCGTTGCCTCAGGGCTTCATTGATTCCCCGAACTTATTCGGGCAAGCACTTGATCAGGTGCTGAGTCACTTTGTACCAACGGAGGGTACAAAGTTGCTACAATATGTAGATGATTTGTTGGTTGCAGGTCCGAGGGAGGAGGTTGTGTGGGCGAGCACCATTGAACTTTTGAACTTTTTAGGGTAGAAGGGGTTGAAGGTGTCAAAGTCGAAGTTGCAATTCACAGAGCCTGAGGTCAGGTACTTGGGACATTGGTTAACCAAGGGAAAAAAGAAATTGGATCCAGAAAGGGTGGCAGGGATTATTGCCTTACCACCCCTGCAAACAAAAAGGGAGGTCAGACACCTTTTGGGGCTGTTGGGATATTGCTGGCAGTGGACTGAAGGGTACAGCAAAAAGGTGAAGTTTCTATACGAGAAACTCACCACGGACAGAGTCAAATGGACGGAAAAGGACGAGGACGAATTTAGGGGAGTCAAGGAAGCACTCACAGTGGCACCAGTGCTGAGCCTCCCTGATGTGAAGCGACCATTCCAGTTGTTCATGGACGTGAACAATCACGCAGCACACGGGGTGCTGAAGAAGGATTGGGCAGGGGTCAGGAAACCAGTAGATTATTATCAAGGCTTTTGGACCCGGTCAGCAGAGGCTGGCCCACCTGCTTGCAAGCGATTGTTGCTGTAGCATTGTTGGTGGAGGAAGCTAAGAAAGTAACCTTTGGGGCACCTTTGGTAGTATTTGCACCGCACAATGTGTGGGGAATACTACAACAGAAAGCAGATAAATGGCTCACTGATGCTAGATTGCTAAAGTATGAGGTCATTTTGATTCACTCACAGGATTTGAAATTGCGGACAACAACCGCACAAAACCCTGCGCAGTTTTTGTTTGGGGAAGCTTCAGAGGAACTTGTTCATGATTGCGTGGAAGTGGTTGAGTTGCAGATGAAAATCAGGGAGGATTTAGAGGAGGAAGAATTAGATGAAGGGGGGAAAATGGTTTGTAGATGGTTCAAGCAGGGTGATTGATGGGAAAAGAAAGTCGGGATATGCAGTTGTGGACGGACGAACAGGAAAAGTGATTGAAGCAGGTCCCCTGAGTGCAGGTTGGTCAGCACAGGCTTGGGAACTGTATGCAGTTCTGAGAGCCTTGAAAGGACTGAAAGGGAAGAAGGGAGCAATTTTTACAGACTCTAGGTATGCCTTTGGAGTGGTTCACACCTTTGGGAAAACCTGGGAAGAAAGGGGGTTGATCAACACCCGGGGAAAGGGACTGATGCAAAGGATATTGATCTGGCAAATCTTGGAAGCTCTAAGGGGACCGGAAGAAATTGGGGTGGTCCACGTGAAGGGACACCAGGCAGGGATACAGTTCCGAACCCGGGGAAACAATTTGGCAGACCAGGAAGCCAAGACCGCGGCACTGATGATGGTAAGTACCCCGGAGATTGAAGGGATCGAGGTCCCAGACGACCCTCTTCAAGCCTCCCAAAAAGAGATTGAAAGCTATTAGAGGATTGGGGGAAAATTGGAAGAAGGTAAGTGGAAATTGCCAGATGGGAGAGAACTAGTCTCTAAAGGTTTTACCAGGAGGATTTTGAGGAAACTGCACCAGTGAACACATTGGGGGGGCACAGGCACTGGCAGACCAATTTTTGAAATTTTTTGGGTGCAGGGGAATTTACGAATTGGCCAAACAAGAGGTAGAAGGATGCCTGATTTGTCAGAAAATTAACAAGAATAAGGCAAGACAGGCCATCCTGGGGAGTCGTCCCATTGCGTACTGACCATTTGAAAGGATTCAAGTCGATTTCACTGAATTGCCCAAAGTGGGGAGGTTCAATTTGTGCTGGTGATTGTGGACAAATTGATCCATTGGGTGGAGGCTTTCCCCAGTCCATGGGCAACGGCTCAGATGGTGTCCAGAAAATGGCTGGAGGAAATTGTGCCCCGATATGGGGTGGTGAATTACATTGATTCGGACCAAGGAACTCATTTTATGTCAAAAAATATTAAGCAGATGGCTGATGCACTAGGCATTTGGTGGGAATACCACACTCCGTGGCATCCCCAGAGCTCAGGACAGGTGGAAAGGATGAATCAGACATTGAAAGCACAGTTATATAAATTAATTTTAGAAACTTGGATGTCTTGGCTGAAATGCCTACCTTTAGCCTTGCTTAATATCAGGACAATGTCTCATTTGGAAATGGGGCTCTCACCCTTAGAGATGCTATATGGAATGCCATATAAGCATGGGGTGCTGGTGGGAAACCCCAGGCTTGAGGACAGCCAGATTCAACCATATTTGGTTGCAATCAACAAAAATTTACAGGAACTGAGAAAACAAGGGATAGTATCTCAGAGCACCCCTCTGGAATTTGCTATCCACAAAATTCAACTGGGTGACAGAATGCTTGTGAAAGTGTGGAAAGCTGTACCCCTCTCCCCTAACTGGGAAGGTCCCTTTCTTGTGCTCCTGACAACAGAAATGGCCATTTGGACTGCGGAGAAGGGCTGGACACACGCGTCTAGGGTGAAGAAAGTCGAACACCAGGAGGAAGCACCCGAGTGGAGGGTCACTTCTTCTCCAGGTGACTTGAAAATCAAACTCCAACGTCCTCGTAAATGACCGATGGTGAACAGATAGGTTGTATACTGTCTGACTGTGTATGCTATCCGTTTGTACATTTTAAGTGTGAATATTGTCAGGGTGTTTTTGTTGTACACTGCAGAAGGGGGCAGAGGCCAAAGGGATTGTGCACACAGTGTCTGGAAGAGGAGCTTGAGCTGACTGACTGCATTCTAACCCTAGCCACAAATTTAGGAATCATTGAGTTGGACTCCCAGGATTGGTTTCACATTTTTCAGAACTGGGTGCGTGGAAAGCTCAGGTCCAAGGTGGAGATTCTGGATGTGGAGTGCCAGAAATCAATCAAGGTACTGTGCAGCTCAGATGCCGTCAAAATTTCACGGTGGGGTGCCTTCAAAATGAGGTACGCGGCAAGGTCAGAAAATGTATTCCCTGAAGAATACTCCTGCTGCTGCGAAGATGGTCTTCCTCGCCGCTGGTGGCACCCCAGGGGGTGGAGGCAAAGGCAGAGGAGTATGCCTGGTGGGAATCCTGATTGGCCTGAGCCTAGCCATGTGTGGGACGCAGAGTCTGCACATGGAGGTCCCAATGAGAGGCGGAAATGAGAGCTCCGAAGACGAGTGCAATAAATGCACTCAGGGCGTCCCGATTGAATGAAGGGACAGGGAAACCTCAGCATACCAAGCCCCAGAGGAGTGCATCAGGGAGCCTGGCAGGTACTGTTGGGTGAACAGCACAAGGGTCAAATTATGTAAATTGGACAAAGGGATCTGGTGTATCGATCCAGAGGCAGGGACACGGAAAGGGCAGTCAGGCAAGCACCAACATCAGCTACGGAAAAGGAATGTGGAAATGATGTCAATCCCTGTTTGCAATCAATGTAATCGAACAATTTGGGTTGGGGGAAAAACTGAATCAATTTTTGTAGCATATCACCAGGTGAATTCATTGTGTTATGACAATGTGAGACTGGGGATGTGCGTGACGAACGGGAAAATGTATTGGGTGGGAAGAAATGTCAAATTTGATAGCAAATTCACTCTAAGCAGGGAACCAATCATATTGGATTTGGCACGGGCGAATGATGATAGAGTATGCCTACAATATGATAGAGTTGTCTGCTTTGCAAAAAACAAAGACAGTGAGGATCCTGGGGAAGAATGAGGGAAATTACTCCGGAATTGAAAAGAAGGGAGTCAGAATTGAGGAAGAAAAGAATAGAGCAAGAGAGACTGAAAACTTTGGGAGAGCAGTATGAAGTGCTTGAAAAACAATATGCTGATGGGGAATTACCTTCCCCGGATCGAAACTTATTTATTGATTTAATGCAAGAAATTGCAACAGAACGGGGATTGTCAAATTGCTGGATTTGTGGGGGATTGAAGTCAGCAGAAAAGCAGCCATGGAAAGGGGAAAGTTTGGCTCCAGAACAGCTTCTGAAATGGGACAATCCGAGGGTCTCAAAATTGGCACAGAGGCCTGAGGGATGGATTTTGGACCAAAGGGTGATCGGAACCATTTGCATCAGTTGGGAAGGAAAGGAATATACCGAAATGGTGGGATACACTCCGTGTATAACTACCCTGACAGTAAATTCGAACAATAAGGGCACGGTCTGGCAGCCAGAACCCCCTATGGGGTATTGGAGCTGTAAAAATGGGACAAATTGTGAATGGAACAAAAAGATAGGACTTTGCTGCATCAAAAGTCCTGGAGCCAACCCTTACAAATCCTTGGAGGGCCTGAGAGCATACTGGGGAGACCCAGGGAAAACGAACATTAGATGGAACGTCCCGGATGGAATCTATTGGATTTGCGGGAAAAAGGCATGGAGTGAGTTACCCCCAAGATGGAAGGGTTCATGCACTCTGGGCATGATCTGGCCAGTCTTCTTCACTCTTCCTCAAATGAAAAGTAACCTACTAGGGGCTCCATTATACGAGACCCTGAGGAGGGAGAGGAGGAGTCTGAAAAAGATAATACCGGTGATAAGTGGTAAACAAAGCTGGGGGGAGGAAGAGTGGCCGGCTGCGAGAATAATTGACTATTATGGACCAGCCACATGGGCTCAAGATGGAAGCTACGGGTGTAGGACTCCAATTTATCTACTGAACCGGCTGATTTGGCTGCAGGCAGTGGTAGAAATTGTATCAAATCACGCCTCAGAGGCCCTGGATTTACTTAGTCGGCAGCACACCCAGGTACAGGCATTTGTGTACTAAAACTGAATAGCTTTAAACTATTTGCTGGCCAAAGAAGGGGGAGTGTGTGGAAAATTCAATGAATCGGAATGTTATATCGAAATTGATGATTATGGGGAAACCATAAGAGGATTGGCAGCCGAGATCAAGAAGGTGGCCCATGTCCCAGTTCAAAAATGGAATTCGATTTTACAATCATCGTGGTGGGACAGATTGTGTGATGGGGCCTGGTGGAACAAAATAATATTCTTTGTGCTGTGTTCAGTAGCTGGAATCCTATTTCTTCCATGTCTAATTCCTTGTTTTATTAGACTAATTCATTCCGTGGTACAGGGGATGCAGATAGCAATAGTACCAATGGACCCAGAATTGGCTTCCGGAAGCAACAGATCTAACATCACGAGCCTGGGAGAGAGAAAGTATGCGAGCAATGGTGCCGAAGTATTGGCAAAGTTTGAGAAATGAGTCAAAACGAGTGTAAACAATACTGAGTATCAGGGGATTCCACAAGGAGAGCATGGAATGATTTAATAAAGTTTTGTTCTCTTTGTGAAAGACCCTTAAAGGTGGCGGGTAGAAGTAGAAATAAATAGATTTTAGCAATTTGGGTTATAGAGGGAGCATGAATTAATATGGTGATATTAAAGGGGAGGGATTGTAATATACAGTCGAAATAATTCATGCTATTAAAGAATGTATGGTATAAAGATTGTAAAATTCAAAACGTGTCTCTGACCACCCATGGCCTGAGAACAGATGTCTATTCAGATTCCAACAAATTCCTGGACACAGCTAAGATAACTATCAACGCTTTAGTGTAAGAATAGATGCTTCCAGGGTGATGATCACCAGTATCTTGAGTCATCGGAAACCTCCTAAGGGCGATCATTGCCTAGCCAATTGCATCAGTCATGATAGCCAGCAACACCAGAATTATACATCTGAATACTTGGCTTCCCCAGAGCCCATCAACACTGACTATCCACCTGGAGCCGATCTTTGTCCAGCTCTGCACACTGAAATGAACAGGGATGAATGTGAAGAGTTACAAAAGAAATTGGGACTCCTTTGCCTCGGGCACAATAAACTGTATAAAACCTCGCTGCAAGAAGCGGTTTTCGTGAACGAGGGGGATTCTGTTGCGGTAGAGGTCAGGTCCAGGTTCACCAAGTGCCGATCCCGGGCTCAACGCTGCCTCTTTGGCTGTGGTGGTTTCGGAGACCGTAATTCGGTTGCACAGAAAGATTACTATATCATTTTGAAATTTTTGATAATTTGGCTCACGACTGATCATTTATAACATCATGAACCAGCTTCTGGGAAAGTTGAACAATGCATTGGCCTGTTTAAAACCACCTTGAAGGCACTGGGTGGCAGTAGTTTCAGAAATTGGGAGATGCATTTAGTCAAGGCCACCATCTTAGTTAACACCCGAGGCTTCACCAACAGAGCTGGCCCTGCCCAATCTGAACCCCTGCATACAAAAGACAGGGATATGTTTCTGTTGATACACATGAGAGACATGCTGGGAAAAACTGTTTGGATTAATTCTGCCTCGAGCAAAGACAAGCCCATCTGTGGGATTGTCTTTGCTCAGAGACCAGATTGTATCTGGTGGGTGATGCAGAAGAATGGAGAGACACAATGTATACCTCAAGGGGACCTTGTTTTGGGGTGAACTGTCTGTTACACTGTCCCTGTTATCTAGATGTATATATGTTTATAATTAGTTTAATACATGTATGTATATAGTTTAAAAGTTTTAGTTTGATTTAACGTTGGTATGGGAAAAAATTCATGGGGGACAATGAAATAAACAGGGCAGGAGACTTTTTCTCCTTGTAATGCCTTTATTAAAAGTGATCACCTCAAGGTTGGGAAGCCTGACGGGCCTGCAGTCTCCGTCATTGCTCCCAGGGTGACTCGCAGGAGGAGGATATGCGTAGCTTTGCCCACTAGGGGCAGAGCTGGCGGTCCAGTCCTCGTGGGAGCCTTGGGCATAACCCCGATCTCAACTTTCCACTGCCTCCCGGCTCCGGGTCTTGGTTTCAGATGATGTCCTTGCTCAGCGTGAGGGGCAACAAAGGTTTTCAGCATCTCTGCAGGCTCAGCACTCTGTTCCTCACATCTAGACATCACTCTAATTTCCTAATTCTGTATTGGCTGGTTGTTTTTGGGGTCTTTTTGGTAAGTTTGACACTTCCCATGGCATGCTGGTCCTGAAGTTATTTTGCATCTTGTGATGCCCCCCTCCCATGTCTCGTCCCCTCCCCTCACTGCCTGGGGAGGTCCCCTCCCCTCACTGTCTGGGGAGAAGAGCCATTAACTTAGCCCTAGCCAGGGCCTTTACTGATACAAAAGGAACCATTAACTACAACGACTTGTGATTATCATAAGAAACAGATAGCACTGTAGCAGCAACACTGGTCTGACTTGATTTGTAACCTTTTTTTTTTTTTTCACAAAAAAAATTGGCAGATTTTTTGTTTATAACAGTCCCCCCTCTTTTTCTTTGATCGAGCTTAAACTTAAGCTCGCATCAACTTGCAATTTCTGACTGATGAACTTCATATTTCTTAAATTTTTTGTATTGATTATAAATTTCTTGAGCACTCTGGTAATCATGGTTACTTAACTTTGTTATGTTTCTTGGTTTCTTCAGGTTAGAATTTTTTGAGATCTTTAGATTGGTCTGCACAGCCAATACTACTATTTTAATGAAACAGGGAAATAAGTATAGTAAAAAAAGCAATTTTCCAAGTATATACACAGTGAGAAAAACTACTTTTTCCCATACACCCTTTTTGAAAATCCTAGGTTATCTCACCAACTTGGATCAAGAGTAGGAGTTTGTTCTTGGTTATTTACATATGCCAATTTTTTTTATTTCATTTGAGATGTTTCTAATGATTGCATTCTTTATCCCTAATACTGCTTGGAGTCTGATGATTCTTTTTAACATAGATATTGGGGTCTGAACTTGGCTCTTACAATTTTGGATCCTCGCGATTTCTATTGCACTTAGCTTCTTCTGTTTGGTTTCCCGCAAATCATTGTATAGAGGAACTCCTAAACTTGATCCAGTTTCTTTGGGTAATAAGAAGAAAGCTGGTTTTATCATTCTAGCGGTGCAGCTGCCAGACCAGTCTCTTGACAATTTAGTGTATGCTGTAGTACCAGAGATCAAAACTAGATGTTTAGGGCTCTCCCGAAATGTGTTATTAGTTTCTGTTGGACATTCCCAATATTTACACAGTTCTTTCATTTTCCAAAAGGGGTTTATCTCTTTTTCAGTACACTCATAAAATTCATATACTTCATGGTGGGTACACTTGTCTCTTTCTTTTTTCTCCACAGACTCTAATTTATTTGGATCTCTTGGGATCCACTGAGTAACTGAGTACGTTACTGCTAAATACTTGTTACAAACCATCTTTCTTACTGTTTTTACCATTTCTTTTCTTTTGACTAGATCTACTGAGCTTGCTTCAGCAGCATCACATTCAAAGCACAACCAGACTTCTCCTATAGGGCACTCTCCCAGGAGTGGCTGCCTAAAAGTGGCAGTATTCTGCGCTATCCAATACATTCTCTGATTTTTCTGATAAAGGACCAATTGGGAGAGGTTAACACAATTAGGGTTAGAACTGATGTGGACTGTAGACAAGGAGCTCACTTCTTCCTCCTCGTAGAGGGGTTGGTAACACTCACTGCACGGCTCTCCTGGGCTCCCCAGAGCACCACCAGCAATTAGAGCCATCTTTACTACCCTTCCCAAGAGTCCGGTATGGGTCATCACCTGGCCTTGCGTCTTGGGGAATTTTTACTGAGAAGAAGCTTCCAAGCTCTTTGAGTGTCTTCTACCCACTTCTCTGGTTAAACTTCTCTTGGTCTGTTCCTGACTAATTTGGTTTCTCTTAGGGGAGTGCTCTGTAGAAGATTAACCTGGAGTCTTTAGAACTAAATTGGGGAAACTTAGCTAGAATTACTTATTTACAATCTTAAACATTTTACAAACTTATTTTACACACAGAACTGTCTTGGAACATTTTAAGCTATGTTAGGGCTCTGATACCAATTATTTTCCCATACAGTTCAGTCTTTTTGACTCTTCTTTCTGAGAGTCAACTTTAAATCTTTTGGTCCTTTTATAACGGTATACTCAGGTGAATTAACTTGTGATGTGGTTGACTCTTGTCCAGTGCCCGGAGGTGAGAGTGATGTGGAATGTGGTCCAATGCCAGAGGGAGAGTGGGGTGGAGTCCGGTCCAATGCCAGAGGGACAAACTGATGTTGAATCCTGGTCCAATGCCAGGGAGTGAGAGTGATGTGGAATCTGGTGATGTGGGTCTGTTAGCATTCAGAAACACATAATCATGAAAATGATTATATGTCAGTGCTTTTATTAAGAGCTCTGGGTGTCAGGGGTATGATCCCAAATCTGACTCTGACCATACATTTGAGATGAACATGTTTATATATTCTATCATTATATAACTTTCATGTTAATTATTAAGCTTATATTGTTCTATTGTATACATAGATTTCAGCCAAGCATAGCCCCCCTTAAATTTCCAACATAGTTTCTCATTATTCTTCTTATTATTATACAATAATTAAATTACTAAACAATCATCACATCTAACAATTATATAATTTATCATACTGCTTACGCAGGTGCAATGATCTGGCAAAACACAAAGCTTAACATTTTCAGAGTCTATCTATTACATTTTCCAAGGCCCCCAATATCATTCTACCCCCTTTGAAAGCATTTTCACTTCACTATAGGTGTAAATGTTTTCATTTGATACAGTCCTTTATTTCTCAATTTATACTTGACGTTCTTCAAATCCGTGGTTGATGTAAACGTTGTCGTGGATGCTATCATGAACTGGAGAACCAGAAGATGGTGGGCGTGGATCTTGTGTCAGTGCCTTTATTATTTTCTGGTTCCAGGGCGTTTTCTTCTGTATCTCTCCTTTTAAGATGCTGTAAACTAACCAAATTGCTAAGAAGACAGTTAGTAGGATTATCACACTCTCAATGACAGATTTAATCCATGAACTCACATTCCACCCAAACCCTTTAAAGATTTTGCTAGCCAGCTCTTAGTCAAATCCTTTTGCTCTTCTTGTGCTTCATGCTCTATTTGTTTCAACTGATTGATGTCATATTCTACATCTGCAGTTACATTTGGGATGTGAACGCAGCAATGATCAATCCGTTCCTTTAAAAATCCACATACTCCATGCTCCTTCAGGAGTAACAAATCTAAGGCTAATCGATTTTGTAAAGTCATTTTTGTGGTGGCTTGTAATTGTACGTTTAATTCTTTAAATCCTTCCCGGGTGACTCTTGCCAGTCTACCTACCTGACCTGTAAGTTTGTATAGCATCTCTCTACTCTGATAGTTTGCTATAGGACCAAGCAAAGACTCTAGGACCCACCCAAATTTCACTCCACTTGAGGATTCTTGCCAAGTGTCATCTGGATTTTCATTGTCTAGAACTTCTCGTCTTGCTCTTATCTGCAGAAGTTCATGTTTTCTGCTAAATGGGGACCTTTTCCAAATTGGACATAAGCTTGGGAGGCCTAAAGTAATTTCCTTTACTTTCCCGTCTACAGGCAGATGTGTTGTCCAGGTACCATCACTTGCTGCCCATACAAATTGTCCTGGACCTCGGATTGTAATCCTGGTACACCCTATAATTACTTTATAATTCACTATGCCTTGTTTATGTTTGATCCCTCTGCAAGCACAACCAATTTGTAGGGCTATTGCCAGGGGTGGCATCTGTTTTATCTCTGCATCATCAGAAATGCAGTCATAAGTTTTATTACATGCCCACCAACTTACTTTGTCTGCCCTCGTTCTGCTACTAGTGGCAGTGTATGTTACTGCTGGATCTGTTTCATTCTCGGAGCCTTCCCACTTAATGCACCAAGGGGTGTTTGCCATATATTGGAATTTTTGAAGTATACTCACAGACCACGCACTTTCCCAAGGCTCTATCTGATCTTTCTGATCCTTGGCCTCACACTTCCATACCAGAGTGGTTTCTGTAACATTTTCTATAATCTTTTTATAGTGTGGCAAATAGCATTGCCATTATGTGATGCCTCCCGACTCTCCCATAGGGATTCCTAGTATGCCATCACTTAGAGTACAGTCTTTCTGGCTCATAGGTCTCATCCATTTTCCTATTTTCTCCCAAGTTTCCTTGACTACTTGCCTTGACTCGGGTACCTGTTTGCATGCAATTGTTTTGTTCTTTTGTATTTCAGGTAGTTTTGATGCTATGATTCCCCAATTTACTGGGTCTCCTGCTGCCTTTGGTATTGGCAGACAGGCAGTTATTCTACTGGTGTTTTGCATTTTGGCAAAATCTTTGACTAATCCAATCATTACATTCTCGGCCCGAACTGCATTAGAAACCTTTATCACCTGTGCTTCTACTTGTACCTCTCTCTTTATTCTAGAATGAAGAGTGGTAAGTTGATCTTTTTGCATTCCACATCCCAAAGACATTAATGACCATAACATTGGCACAATTACTAATAGCATTCTCAAAACAATTAAACACATCTTATCTGCAGCCTTGTTGGTTCCACAGTTTACACAGTCCGTGATCCAGGATGGATTTTCTTCACTCGGGTATAGTGAATCCAGGGGTTCACGCCGGCTACTTTGACTGCTGTAAAGGTGGTCAGCAGTACCTGATGGGGTCCACTCCACTTTTCTTTCAGTGGTTCTTCGTTCCAGTTTTTAATGTACACCTCGTCTCCTGGATGTATGTTTTGAACTGGATTCTCGAGAGTCAGTGGTCTATTCCACATGAGGATGCTCCAGAGCCGAGCTAAAGTTTTCCCGAGAGACAGAACATAATTATACACTTCTTGCTTTCCTGTGACGTGTACATTAGGGTTAGGCTCAGGAGATTCATATGGTTTCCCATACAATATCTCATAAGGACTGACTGACATCCAACTCCTAGGCTTTATCCGAATCCTCAACAGTGCTATTGGCAAAGCCTGGGGCCATGGCAGCTTGGCTTCTTGGCATATTTTACTGATTTGCCTTTTTAGTGTCTGATTCATCCTCTCTACCTGTCCACTTGACTGGGGTCTCCACGGTGTGTGGAGGTCCCAAGTTATCCCCAGCAATCTACTTACCTCTTTTACTACTGTAGCTATGAAATGGGGTCCCCTATCTGATGATACCCCTAGGGGCACCCCGAACCTGGGAATAATCTCCTGTAGTAACCGCTTAACTGTTTCCTTTGCTTGGTTTGTGCAACAGGGAAGGGTTTCTGGCCATCCAGAAAATGTGTCAACCCCCACTAACAGGTATTTTTATCCTCAAGTTCTTGACAATTCTACAAAATCTACCTGTCAATAGTCTCCTGTCTCTATTCCTATCCGAATTCTTCCTAGCTGTGCCTGTCGCCTAGCCACTGGGTTGTTTTTCAAGCAGATATCACATTTTGACATTACCGATTTTGCCATTGTAAACATCCGTACTGAAATTAAACTCTGCTTTAGCAATTTTACCAATGCCTCTGCTCCCCAGTGACATTCGTTATGTTTAATTTGTAGAACTTCGCTCATTATCAAGGGGGGTACAACTATCTGTCCTTGTGCAGTCACATACCATCCTTCTGAATTCTTTTGTGCATTTAGCAAACGTGCCAGTCTCTCATCTTCTACTGAATATTTTGGTTTTGGAGACAAATTGAATTGGGATACATTAAGCTTTAAAGGTATCAATGCCATTGTTGTTTGCACCTCTCGAGCAACCTGTCGGGCTGTCCAGTCTGCCTTTTGATTTCCCTCACAGATTTTGGAGTTTCCTGATTGGCGTGCTTTACAGTGTATAATTGCCACTTGTTCAGGTTTTTGTACTGCTTTTATCAATTGCAGGACTGCATCTTGGTGTTTAATGTGCGTACCTGGAGAAGACAATAGTCCTCTTTCTTTCCACAGTGCTCCATGTACATGCACCACTCCAAAAGCATATTTTGAGTCAGTCCATATATTTACCCTTTTCACTTCACTTAATTCTAGTGCCCTGGTTAAGGCAACCAATTCTGCCTTCTGGGCAGATGTATTTGGTGGTAATGCTTTTGCCTCCAATACTGTACTGACTGTTGTTACCGCATATCCAGCGTATCTGGTTCTGTTTTCCATGAAGCTGCTCCCATCTGTAAATAGCTCCCACTCTGGCTGCTCTAGTGGGACGTCTTTCAGGTCTTCTCTTGCTGAATAGATGTACGCTATTACTTCTACACAGTCATGTTCTAATGGGCCTTCTTCAGTTGTGGTACCTAGGAACAAAGCTGGATTCAAAAGGTTAGTTGTTTTTAATGTGGCATCATCCTGCTCAGTCAGGACTACCTGGAATTTTATCATCCTGCTTGGGGATAGCCAATGGCCCCCCCTTTTGTTCTAAGACAGTGGTTACCATGTGTGGTACATAGACATCTATGTGCCTTCCCATAGTAAGTTTTCTGGCTTCTTGTATCAGGATCACAGTAGCTGCGACTGCCCGCAGACATGGGGGCCACCCAGCACTTATGTTGTCGAGTTGTTTGGAAAAGTAGTCCACCAACCTTTTCCAACTTCCCAGACGTTGGGTCAGGACTCCTAGTGCTAGGCGCAGCCTTTCATGTACAAACAGCTGAAAATCTTTAGACAGATCAGGTAACCCTAATGCTGGAGCAGTTGTCAGTGCTTCCTTTAATTTTAGGAAGGCTTCTTTCTGTGGCTTGCCCCAGGTGAATGGCTGTGTCTTCTGAGCTTCATACAGGGGTTTTGCAATCAGTCCATAGTCCATGATCTACAGGAGACACCATCCTGCCATCCCGAGGAAGACTCGCAGCTCATGTAAATTCTGGGGCTCTGGAATAGCACAAATAGCTTGGATACGGTTAGTACCTAGTTTTCGTTGCCCTTGTGAAATTTCACATCCCAGGCAGATCACAGTCTGTTGGGAAATTTGTGCCTTTCCTCTGTGAACTTTATAACCTCCCATTCCCAGTGAATTTAAAATCTCAATGGTTACCTTTATACAGGTTTCTTTTTCTTCTGTAGCTATTAGTATATCATCAACATACTGCAACAACAGGTATTGGTCTCCTGGTATTTGCCCATTTTCGGTCCAAATCTCCAGCTCCTTTGCCAGTTGGTTTCTGAACAGGGTTGGATAGTTCTTGTACCCTGGTGGAAGTCGTGTCCAGGTGAGCTGGGTCTTCCTTCCGCTCCCTGGGTTTTCCCACTCAAAGGCAAACAGTTTCCTACTTTCTTTGTCAAGGGGTATGCAGAAAAAGGCATTTTAAAATCAATTACAGTAAACCATTTATATATCTCTGTTGCCTTCTGATATAAGGCAAAGCGACCTGGTTTCGAGGAGCAGCACGGCAACCCAAACTCACCAGGGTCGCTCGGGCCAAAGAGCACGCAGATACCAATGTGGTAGATGGTCAAAGGCCTTTATTATCTCATCTTGTGGGGTTTTATAGTCTAAGGGGCTTCTCTACGTCAGAGGGGGTCTGCAGTACCATCTATGGTTAGTAAGGAGTGGAAAGTTACCAGCATTACTATTGTTAGGGGGGCTACATTCCTAGTTACATTCCTAGGGTGATCTCTTATCTCAGGGGATTAGGGGAAAAGGAATCCTGCCGCTTTCCGTCACATTGCGTGATCTTCTGATCGCCTGTCCCTATCTACCACATATCTCTTTTACGGATGTCAGCAATGTGTAGGGATTTGTTACCACTGGATAAATGTCCTTTGTTATTTTACTTATTGCTCTCAAATCCTGCACTAATCTATATTCACCATTTGGTTTATTTACTGGAAATATCAGTGTATTAAATTCTGATTCACATTCTTCTAAAATTTGGTATTTTAAGAATTTCTCAATAATCTACTATTCCTTGCCATGCTTCTGGTTTTATGGGATACTGTTTGACTTGTACAGCCCTCGCCCCTTCTTTTAACTCTACATGCACTGGCTATGCCAATTTAGATTTTCCTGGTATATCCATTTCCCATACAGAGGGAATCACTGCATCTTCTACCTCCCTAGGGATAGAGGGAACAGGTTTTTCTTTGATCATTAAAACCTGTCCCGTCTTTGATTCAGGTATTTTCAATATAAGTTCCCCATTTTCAAAAGTTATTGCCACATCAAGTTTCACTAGCAAATCTCTCCCTGAAAGTGGAATTGGGAACTCAGGTACATATAGGAATTCATGTGTTAAAACCTTGTTCCCAAAGCACAAATCTTGGGGTTGCAAGAATGGCTGTTTTTCCTCTTTCCCTGTAGCCCTGACTATTGTTGTTTCCTTGTCCCCAATTTGTCCTTGCAAATCATTTAGTACTGAGTAAGTAGCTCCCGTATCTATTAGAAATTTGACTTCCTTATGCCTTAACTGTATATTTATGCCAGGTTCTTGAACCTGTTTTACAGGTTCCATGTCTAGTCAGCTGCTATACTCGCCCAAGACCATCGTCTTGGCAACGTTTTCCTGCTGGAACTGATTGCCCTGGTGAAATCGGTTATCTGGGTTGTCTGGGCACTCCCTTTTCCAACGCCCCTCCCGCTTGCGATACACACATTGATTTAGGCTTAACCCTTGCATAACTGGTCTTCTACCTCGACTACTTCTGCCACGTCCCCTGAAATTTGGGTTCCCTTTTCCTTGTATTACTGCCAAAAGATTTTCCTGCTGCCTTTTACTAGCTTCTCTTTCGCAATTATTATATACCTTCCAGGCTACCTCAAGTAGCTTAACCAAATTCCTTAATTCCTCCCCTTCTAATTTATTGCAATTTCTTCCGAATATTGCCTTGTGACTGGCCCAAGAATATGAGAGCGAGTTGAACCTTTGCTCGTTCTGTGTCTATTTGGAGATCTGTATATTTCCTTGCTGCCTCCTTAAGCCTCTCCTAAAATGCAGTGGGAGATTCTTTCTTTTCCTGTTGGACCTCATATAATTTAGACCAATTCATAGTTTTTGGCACAGCATTCTGAACTCCTATTTGGATCCACTCCTGATATTTCCGTAGTCTCCTCATATTCCCAGATAAATTAGGGTCCCATTTTGGATCCTCAATTGGGAAATTCTCATCTAAATTTCCTGTTACGAGCCAGTTTCTGATATTCTCCCTTGCCCTTTCTCTGGCTACCTAAGTACCATCTCTTTCTCAGTAGAACCCATTAAAGTATCTAGTATTACTTGTATGTCATCCCAGTCAGGATTCTGAGTTTTTATAACCATTTTTACTACTCGTGCCACCTTATCAGGATTTTCTCTATAAGTTCCGGCTGATTGTTTCCAAATAACTAAATATGCAGGAGAAAAAGGCACTTTTACAAATACTGGCCCTTCCACTCCTACACCTTGTCACAAGAGGGCAATCACAGTCCGTTTTTGTCTGCCTGTGTCTTTTCAAACCACGACTGGTGCAAGCTTTGACTGACTTTGAGTTCTGTGGGCTACCGGGGTCGCTGATTCATTACTACTGCTATCTTTTTTACTTGCATCCCTCCCCCTCCTTTCTATCACAGTTAGGTTTTGCTCATCTTCCGAGGAAGAGGGATTAGGTGACGATGGGAGAGGAGGATAAAGAGAGAAAGGTGTACTAGATGAGACAGGTTCAGGATTAGGTGAGGTAGGGGCAGGCAGTGGGATAGGGACAGATGAAGCAGGTGGGATAGGGCTAGGTTCTCTTGGTCTTATTGGAGCTACCTGTGAATCAATATCTGTATAATTTTCCCTACTCAGACTTTCTTTCAATGCCAAGTGTTCTAGACAATGTTTCTCACAAACCCCCCACTTATCACTTGCAGATGCTCTAAGCACTGTTAATCCACATTCATCTAGCCATTCTGGCTTTCCCCATAAATAGAAAAACAAATCAACATACGGAACTATTGGAATATGATCCCAATATTACCGGATGGAACATGCAACATGCCTGGGCTCGTCTGACCCTTGCTGCTTGACCAGAGGCGGCAACTGAGTTATTCACCTCAGAGACACCTTTGGCTAGCTGGAAATTGCAGCTAGGCACTTGAAACAAGTCCAGGCAAGCAGGAACTCAGTATTACCTCTGGTGGAAAGGCTTTAGGCGAGGTGAAGAGGAAAAGGAGATGGATTCTGCCGTAGGGTTTAATCCAGAGTTTTATTCCAGGGTCACAGATCTCTTAATTTTGTAACAGCTACAACAGAATCCCGACTGCATGATCTCAGTGTCCTTTTTAAACCGGGGAAAGGGGGGAGGGAAGGGATAGGTGTGCCACCAACCAGGTGGGAGGGAGGGAGTCTCAGGGGACAATGACACCTAGACAGGCCAATGACCCCAGGGCTGAGAAGCATCTTTTGAACTTCTGCCAATCACACTACGCCCTTGCTGGAATGTTAAGCTTGATGGACAGCACTTAGCAGGAGGCAAGAGGAGGGGAAGGGAGAAGGTATTGCCACACCTGGGGGACTGGGGTAGGTGAAACAGGATATTGCTTCACACCGCAACACGGAACCTCATTCCATTTTCCTTCTTGTTTACAAAATGACATTAACTGTGAAATAGTGTTCTATTTCAGAGTCCCTTATTTTGGCCCTTTTTCGCCATTTTCCAAGACATATTCTGACCACCATATATTACAATAGTCAATCAATTTAGCCTTAGGTAATTCTTCCACAAAATTACCCTGTTTCCAATGTGCTAATAAGCACCCCAAAGGAGAAGTTTGCAGAGTAGAGGCATTGCTGCCCAAAATCCCTTTGCGCTTCTCCATCCAAAAATACACCACAAATGCCGAACCCGCAACACTTTTAACGATTGTCTTATGGAACGGCGCCTAGACAATACCACCAGGAATTCCTTAGCCCAATCCAAGCATAGTTTTCGCTGCGTCTTATTGGCAGGCAACCAAACCAAAGCAAAACACCTTACCTTTCTTCTGGGGACATTGTGAGCGGCAGAGGCAGGTCATGGCCGATTGAGCTCCCCGAGAATCCCTCGCTGCCAATTGGAGTGTGGTCAACTCGCGAACTCACTCAGCAGCACTGACAAGTGTCCCATCTGGGTGGCCAAAATGTTAGCGTTCAGAAACACATAATCATGAAAATGATTATATGTCAGTGCTTTAATTAAGAGCTCTGGGTGTCAGGGGTATGAACCCAAATCTGACTTTGACCATACATTTGAGATGAACATGTTTTTATATTCTATCGTTATATAACTTTCATGTTAATTATTAAGCTTATATTGTTCTATTGTATACATAGATTTCAGCCAAGCATGGCTTCTTAAATTTCTAACATAGTTTCTCATTATTCTTCTTATGATTATACAATAATTAAATTACTAAACAATCATCGCATCTAACAATTATATAATTTATCATACTGCTTGCGCAGGTGCAATGATCTGGCAAAATACAAAGCCTAACATTTTCCAGGGCCCCCACTATCAGGTCCAACCCTTTTCTTTTGGTCTGCACAGTCAAATTAGCAATGAAGAGTACCTGAAACGGGCTTTCAAATATAGGCATTAATGGTCTGCTATTTTATGATTCTATCAAAACTCAGTTTCTCCGGCTAATGGTATGTATAATTGATTAATTTCTCTTTTTCTATAGCTTGCATGTTTCTCTCATCAACTTCTGCATACTCTGTATTTTGCAGGGAGTTGTATTTCTGTTAGCTAACTTAACTCCAAAAGTGCTTTTATGTTGGGAATTTAGCTGACTAGAGACTGGAAAAGTACAAGGCCGTGGCTAATTCCAAGTCCTGCACCTACGAGATAGCGTGTCCTTGGGCCTAGCTGGGTATGATAACAAGTAGACAGAGAGATGTGGGAAATAGAGAATGTAGGCCCAAAAGAATGAGGAAGAGTTGATGGTATAGTTCAACCAATAGATCGCTTGGCTTACAGAATATTCATAAGCTTATTACTTGCTGTATAAGTGTCTGATGCTCTCTTCAATAAATGGAACTTGCTTATCACTCATATTGAGTGTCCGAGTCTCCCCTCACCGACAAATGGCTCATCCCCGACAAAGGCCTCATTCTGCAACACTTTTATTCTCCTATTTTTCTGTGTATGTAACTTACTGGTTTTCTGTTCTATTTTCAAGATCTTATCTATTCATCTCTTGCCTCTGTTTCTTACTTTCACTAACAGCTTAAATACTACTTTTCTTTCAACCCCTTACACTTAAAACGAATTTTTTTCTCACACTATTTTTCAACACGATACACTTCCCTCGAAGGAGATGTGGTAAAACTTATAATGCACAATCTACATTACCTATACTTTAATTCATCTACATTCACTCTCTTTTATTTCTCATTCACTTTCACACATTCCTTCACACCCTCAAGACACAAACTGGATCTTTATTGCTAGAAAATCACGGGTCCCTGTGGCCCCTCTCACCTTGGAGTTGGCCCACAGGTCTCAGTATCTCTGGGCCTCTTGGAAGGGCCCTGACTTTGGTTGCCTCTGGTGCCCGTTCACCTGTGAGGCTGTCTGCGTGTCTCTCATGCTCTTACAGCTACGGCCCCCTCACACGTCTGGGGAACACTAGTCTGGTTTGCAGGTCACACACATACTTCAGCCACAGCCCCCACCCACTCTGGGGACAATAGCTTGGTTTAAAGGTCACACACACTTCTTTCCATTGCCCCTTCCCACCTGCCCGGGAAGCTGAGGTGGACTTTGTGACTCACTCTCACACAAACAACAAGACAACAATAAGGTACCTTTTACTTTCACATCACTTATTACAAGTTAAGTGCTACTGTCCAGTCTCAGTGCTATTGGATATCCTTCCACCTAGCTGTTTTGTCTAATCTCAGATGGTTTTGGGTATTTCACTATACTCTCTGGTACTTTTTTGAGACAGGACTTATCTGCTTCTGTATCGACCCAAAAATTCAAATTCTTTATTTAGGGGTCCCACTTCAATGTTTACCAAGGGCTTTCCTAGATGTTGCATCGGGTTTCCTAAAGTGTAAAGCCCCTGACACCCTTAATCGTCACCTCTAAGAACCCTCTCCCAGGCTTCTTGTTCCCTGGCTATTGCCTCATCGAGACTGAGTTTTCTACAACACCTCCTGACATGTCCTGCCTCTCCACAATAATAGCAGATTCGATCACTCAAAGGGACTTGAGGTCTCTCTATCTCTCTTGTACCTGACAATACTCGCCTATCTCTGCCTCCTCCTGGTGGTGGACCCACCCACTCCACACTTTCTCTAGCTACTGCAACCATGATCTTGGCCTTGGCCTTTGCTTTTTCTTCTTCCCTCCTCAAATACACTTTCAATGCTTCTCTTAACAAGTCATTTATGTCCTTTTCTTGCCAGTCTTCAATCTTTTCTAGTTTCTTCCATATATCTGGCCAAGATTTGGTAACAAATTGGACTTTTAGTAGCATTTGACCTTCTGTGGTGTCTGGGTCTATTCCAGAGTACAATTGGAAGTTCCACTTTAGGCGATTAAGCCAAGTAGCAAGAGCTTCATCCTTCTCTTGTGCACTCTCGAATGCTAATTTGGTATTAGTTCCTTTGGGAACTGACTCTTTGGTCCCCTGTATTATCAAAGACCTATATTCCATCATGGCCTTCCTCCCTTCCTCCTGATCAGGGTTCCAGCTGGGATCCGTTAGTGGCAATTTTTGTTCACCTGATGGCACCTGGGGTCTTGGACGGTTATCTTTCTCCCAAATTCTTATGCCAGCCGCCCTAATCATCTGGACCTCTTCTGGGGAAAATAATATATTTAGAATGGAATTCATCTCCCCCCAAGTGTAGATATTTGGACCTAAGAATTGATCCACTTGGTTGGCTATGCCCACTGGGTCCTCAACTAAATGCCCTAACTCTTTCTTGAATCCTCTCACCTCAGAAGCTGTTAGAGGAACATTCACAAAGCAAACACCTCCCACAATTCCTCCCATAGGAACTTCTCTGAGGGGGAAAAAGTCTGTCTGCCTTGGAGGTCCTGGATCTGGTACTACAGTATGGCCCATCTTCAGATGCCAAACTGTCCCGTTCTCGGCTGTTTTTGATGGCCTGGAAAGGTTCGGGATGGCCTTGGGACAGCCCGCGCTCCAAAGGACGAAAAGAATCTTCAGGTTTTTTCTCGGTCTTCAGTGTTTATTAGTTTTTATCTACAAAATTTTCTCTTGGCCCGACAGAGGTCGGCACAGCACGTCAGCCATGAGCGCACTGAGAGCCCTCGAGGCGGTCACTTATCTTTATACCCAAAACTATGTATAAGATATTTACCTATTTTCCCCAATACCTTTCACCCTTATTGACAAGTGCACTTTTAGTAAGAACCAATCCCAAAGTGCCACCACCACCACAGAAGATGGACGACTAGAAGAAGAAGAAGAAGGACAGGACACGCCCTAATTCCTCCATCTTGTTTCTCTAGAACCCCCCTGTACTGAAATTCTAAAACCTGTGCTTCACACTATAATTAATCTATCCCTTCACCATTTATCCCCGTGTGATCCTCCCATCCTCATACAGGTGTCGTCTCATGTGCAGGATAAAGGCCAGCCACCAGACACTTCTGGCAACATTCCAGGACCTCCGAGTCCCCCAAGGATGGTCTCGGTGACTCTGCACATCAGGACTGCTGTGCTGAGATCCCACACCAAACTACTAGTTTGAGGGATATCTGGGTTACCTTGAACTTTCTGCAGATCAGCAGGTGTATTTTGTGATAACTGTTTACTGGGCAAGGAGGCATTTGTGTCCCAACTAGGAGGAGGTAAAGGGACAGCAATAGGAGGGGGAGAAGAGCTTGAATACATATTAAGTGGAGTTGGAGAAGGGGTGGAGAATGCAGCAGGTGGAGTAGGCACTTGTGGTGGTGCAGAAGGAACTGGAAGAGCCGAAGGGGGTTGTGAGGGAGTGGTTTCTAGGGGAGATACCGAGTCTACCATAGAGAAAGCCGAACAGGTAGAAGGAGGAATTTGAGTAGGCGGTAATGAGATGGCAGCTGGGGGACGAACTGGACCTGCCATTTGAGGTGCCTGAGGAAGAGGATTATAAGGTGGAGGGGCAGCAGGAGGCAAATAATCCAGGGGGTCCCATCTTTTACCAATTCCAGCATCCCCTCCTTCATTCCCCTCTTTCTTCTTCTGTACCTTACAAATTTGCACACGTTCATCCCCAATAGCGCTTTTTAACCAGCAAGCTACATACAATAATTGCTCAGGATTGGTATCTCCTCGAGCTGTCAGATAATGATTTAGTTGTTGGCACATCCACTTGTCCCTTGTAGCACAACAAGACCATCCTCCTTTCACCTCTAATTCTGGCCAGACTTCTACACAGTAGTGGATCATCTTCACCTTATCTAATCTCTCTGTGGCCTCTATAGAATCCCATTTCACTAACAGTTCCTCTAAGGGGCTATTTGGAGGTATATTCCTCAATCTCTTGCCTGTCTTCTTACTATTACACCCTCCCATTTTTCAGGTCTCAACAGAAAAAAATCCCAAAGGTGCCTCTACTGGCAGGCAATCTCCAGAAAAATCTTGTTTGAGGAGCTTCAGCCTCCTCCACTGAACTTCAAATTTTTGCCTGACGCTCAGGACTTTATACTAAAACAACTGCCTGATCTCTTGATTGCCTAACTTTACGAATGTCAGGTCTTAGATCTATCAGGACTTAAAAACACGAAACCTCGGCATAAGAAGACAGTTTGTGCCTGACTCCCCTCTGTCAGGAAAAACAGCTGCCTGATTTTTAGTTTGCCTAACCTTCCAAATGTTAGGCCTCACCGTATCAGGACTTAAAAACAAACCCCAGCTTCCTTCGCTGGGATTTGTGCCTGACCTCTTTGTCAGGATTTAATTTGCCTGCAGGGCTTGCGAGCTTGCCCGAGTTCTCCTCGGGACTTGCAATCTGCCTGACTTCCCTCTGTCAGGACTTTTGGGGTGCATGCCACTCATACACTATTTCCTCCGCACACCCGGAGGGGGGTCCTCTCTCCCCCTTAGGAGACGACTCACTCACGCTAATTCCACGCGCTTCCCCCTGTTCCCAGCCGGTCCCCTCACAGGTGTCTGAAAACGTGGTACTAAGGAGTCCACTCTCAGGTCAAGGGTCCGGCTGCCGGCCCTCGTCTCACACACACACACACACACACACTCGCTTGTCTCCTACTCCCGCCACCGGATAGTTCTCACCAGTCCGGCGCTCCTCTGCGCCACTGGTCCTGAGCCGATCTTCTCTGGTCCTGATAGCCAACTGTCCTTGAGGTCCAAGAGGGCCGGTCCTGGTGTCCTCTTCAGGGGTGGCTATCCCAGACGAGTCCCCAGCTGAAATAAACAGGGCAAAGAGACTTTTTCTTCTTGTAATGCCTTTATTAAAAGTGATCACCTCAAGGTTGGGAAGGCTGACGGGTCTGAAGTCTCCGTCATCTCTCCCAGGGTGACTCGCAGGAGGAGGATATGCGTAGCTTTGCCCACTAGGGGCAGAGCTGGCGGTCCAGTCCTCGTGGGAGCCTTGGGCATAACCCCGATCTCAACTTTCCACTGCCTCCCGGCTCCGGGTCTTGGTTTCAGATGATGTCCTTGCTCAGCGTGAGGGGCAACAAAGGTTTTCAGCATCTCTGCAGGCTCAGCACTCTGTTCCTCACATCTAGACATCACTCTAATTTCCTAATTCTGTATTGGCTGGTTGTTTTTGGGGTCTTTTTGGTAAGTTTGACACTTCCCATGGCATGCTGGTCCTGAAGTTATTTTGCATCTTGCGATGCCCCCCTCCCATGTCTCGTCCCCTCCCCTCACTGTCTGGGGAAAAGAGCCATTAACTTAGCCCTAGCCAGGGCCTTTACTGATACAAAAGGAACCATTAACTGTTGCGGTTTTCCAGCCATTTGTCTGGTGCCGGGAAAACTCGGGGCTCAATATGAGTCATCAGCAAGTTCTGTTTATTGAAGAGAGCATCAGACACTTATACAGCAAGTAATAAGCTCATGAATATTCTGTAATTTACACCGTCCATTGGCCACACCACAACATCAGCTCTTCCCCATTCCTTAGGAGTTACATCTCTCTTTTCTCAAGTCTCTTTCACTATTTGTTATCATACTACAGCTAGGCCCAAGGACATGCTGTCTTGTAGGTGCAGGACTTGGAATTAGCCATGGCCTTGTACTTTTCCAGTCTCTAGTCAGCTAAAATCCCAACATTTCCCCCATTTTCTTTTGGAACAAGCAAAGTTCTATGGGCTAACTGCATCACACTCTTTGCAATACAAGAATAGGCAATTCCAACAACTATTACGTTACAAGCAGTATTCTCAACTAGCAAGGTTTCTCTCTTACAAGGGATCTAAGCCAGGGAGACAAACCGAAAAGGCTATCACTATTTATAGGGTATGCCATACGACAGATACAAAAAGGATTCTATGCTGCTACAAGGCTCAAACAAAATTCAGGCGTGCTAATACAACTTACAAAAATAAGCTAAAGGAGCAACATGTCTGCAGGTTTCATCTGCGTCGATTGTCTGGTAAGTTTGCTTTCCATTCTCCAACAGCAGATATACTTCAAACAGGAATGGCTCTACTCACAAATGCCTCTGATTGTCTCTTCTAACGAGAGTTTCTCTGATGTTCACGACAACACTTTTCACACAAGTCATAAAATAAACGTCTAGCATAAATCTATCTAACATCACTTGAACTTAATAGCACTTAAACTTAAAACACTTAAAATATTTAAACTTAACAGAACTTAACATCACTTAAACTTATCTTTACTTAAACTTAACAGAAATTAAACTCAACAGAACTTTAACTTAGCAGAACTTAAGTTTAACAGACCTTAACCTTAAAAAAATTTAACTTTAACAGAACTTAAACTTAAAAGATTTCCAAATCAACAGAACTTACATGTAAAATCACTTAAATTTAACAAAACTCAACTTTAACAGAACTCAACCGACTTAAAATTTTACATAATTTAAACTTAATATAATTTAAATGTAATAGAATCTAACTTCACTTAAACTTAATAACACTTAACAGAAATGAAACTTAAAAACACTTAACTTTAACAGTATTTAACATTTAATGACACTTAATAGACAATTTAACTTAAACTACTTAGCAACGGATAGAACTTACTGTAGAAATAGAATAGAATATAGAATTTACTATAACTTACTTACAGGCCTAACTCTAAAATACTAAGCTAAAACATCTTTCTTCGTGTGTTTGCTACAGCATTTTTACACTTGAATGCACCTAAACATAAGGAGTTTGTTCAAGGTATACCTGTGGAAAAATTCTTTTGAATTCAGTGCTTGCTTTTTACATCTACTACATCTAAGCAAGGCCCAAAGAATACAAAAAGCACACTTATTACATCTTACTTATACAATCACTTGAACACATCTTTAACATTTTTAAATTTTTCAAAATACAATTTCAGAGTTTGATGTTCCACTGACTGAGTTATCTGGGCTTCTGATGTTTAAAGTCTATGTTAATACAGGTGATTTTAAGGCAGCATAATGGATGCTAAGCCAAATCGTCCAAAATTTGGCTCAATGCATTCACCACACTGATTTCTCTTTCACAGTCTCTGCCAGGAAGAACCAAAAGTCTTTTTTAATCTAGGTGAGGAGCATCTTGATAGTAATGCTCCTTGGTGTTGCTTATTTATCATCACTGGTCTCTTAACTGCTTCGTGCGCTGGAAAGGCTGGGCTCATGCGGACTCTTGAGTTGTCTCTGTCGCCAAGCGCTGGCTGGCGGCACCGAGTTTTGTGCACCGGAGACACTGTGCATGGCGGCGCTGGCTCAGCAGCGGAGCTATACTTGCAGTCTGTTAAGGTACAGTCTGTTTAGGTTGCTAAGTCAAAACTAAGGCCCCCACCAGCTGTGGGGCGGAGGGAGAAGCGCTCGCACTGGAAAAGCGCTCTAGTCCGTGCTCTGCTTGTGTTGGAGTGGGGCGACCCCCCAGCGCTGGACTTCCTGTTTTGGGAGACGCACCGGCAGGCTGAATCACTGCGTGTGCCAGACTCGCAGCACAGCATCCGCGGCGGCGTAGGTTACTCCCCCCGCGGCGGGGCTCCGCTCTCCCCGCCACTGCCGCCTCAGGCGAGCTGCTCGCCGTGGCTGCTCCCCATGGCGCAGCGCCCATGCTGAGTTTGGAGTGGCACAGCCTGGCAGGCGCCCCGAGCCGTGGCTGCTGCCACCATCACAGCACGGCCGCTGATTTATTGTGCATGTACTTGCAGCGCCAGCACCACAATGCACGTTTTTGCAAGTCTATATGCAGCAATCTTGGGAATTCTCTTATCAAGTCGACAGTCTATAGTCCCCGCTTTTCTAAAAAGCACTTAAAAGTCTATACGCCGCTTGTCTCTGTATTACCTTTTAACCTGAGATTCAGTGCGCTGCAGCCTTTCCAGGACGTTGGCGGCATTCAGTCAGTTGGACTCTCCTATGAGGTCGCCAGGGCACCGCAGCCGGCCCTTTCGCCTTTCGTCAGGTCTCCTATATAGGGTCGCCTGAGATGCGAGGCCCACTGTTTGTGCCTCCTGGGCTGCATCGGGACTGAAACTGAAATACTGCACTGGACCGTGGCTCGCAGGCCAAAGTCTTCTGTAAAGTCCGTAGGGTCTGTAGGGTCCGTAGGGTCTGTAGAGTCCATAGGGTCCCTGTTCGGGCCCCAATTGTTGCAGTTTTCCAGCCATTTGTCTGGTGCAGGGAAAACTCGGGGCTCAATATGAGTCATCAGCAAGTTCCGTTTATTGAAGAGAGCATCAGACACTTATACAGCAAGTAATAAGCTCATGAATATTCTGTAATTTACACCATCCATCGGCCACACCACATCAGCTCTTCCCCATTCCTTAGGAGTTACATCTCTCTTTTCTCATGTCTCTTTCACTATTTGTTATCATACTACAGCTAGGCCCAAGGACACGCTATCCTGCAGGTGCAGGACTTGGAATTAGCCACGGCCTTGT
Organism: Melozone crissalis; assembly: GCF_028551555.1. NCBI lineage: Eukaryota > Metazoa > Chordata > Aves > Passeriformes > Passerellidae > Melozone > Melozone crissalis. Next base: position 9,465,750 of record NW_026535813.1, on the reverse strand, counting down.
ACTTTTCCAGTCTCTAGTCAGCTAAAATCCCAACAATTAACTACAACGACTTGTGATTGTCATAACAAACAGGTAGCACTGTACAGCAACACTGGTCTGACTGGTTTTGTAACCTTTTTTTTCCCAAAAAAAATTGGCAGATTTTTTGTTTATAACAGATAATGTTGGAGGTTAGGATTTTTTTTCTCTTTTTTCCCTTTTTTTCAGGGAATTTTCTCCCATCTGTTGCCTAAGAGATAACGACCAGTACTTAAGAGAGACAAAAGTGGCCAAGGTTGGGGGAAGAGGTGCAGCTGGCTGCAGCCTCTTAACCGGGGGCTTTTCTCTTGGGAAGGGCAGAGATACTGGGAGATTTTTTGCTAGGGGGTCAGGGGGCTAGGCTCAGCTCTATGCTTTTTCTCTTGGTCTCGAGATTGGAGGGGAAAGGTCGAGCTGATACTGCTGCAGGAGAATTCGCTGCTACTGTGGAGTCCAGTCCATCACTGCTTCTTCTTTACCATGGGTGAGCCTTTGCTTGTAAGAGCAGCTGGTTAAGTGGGACCTTATTAATAGCCGATCTGACTAAAAAGAACCCTCACCATCCACTTAGGAGCCTCAGGGAAAAAACCTGGGACCATGACCCCCTCCCCCTCCCTGGAGGGGTGCATCTCCACGGCTGTATGTGGCAGCTGCTATGGAGAAGCCTGGCTGCTGCTGCCCAGCCCCACTATTTTCTGCCACTGTCTCAGGCTTTTTTGCTACGCTCTAACTCAACACCCTGTGTCTACCTGATTCCCCATGGCTCCTGCTAAGACTGCAGAGTTTTCTGTTACATTTTGTTTGACATCCCAGGGTATGCCTGCCTGTTATTCCAGCAGCCCCTCCAAGGTTCCTGCCACAGCCCACTTTGCCCTTACCCATGTTCAGAGAGGAGGCTGAGCTCATGCCCACAGCGCCCCCTGCAGTCTTGGGGGAATCATCGCACCCTCCCAGCCCAGGCAGGAACCAACTGTGCCCCTGCTGGCTGTGACCATAACTACAACAAAGGGGAATGTGCTTGACAGCCAAGAGAAGGCTGTTATTGGGTTTCTGTTTTAGTTTGTTGTTGCTGCTATTGTGATTGTTTGTTTGCCTTGTTATACATCTCTATATATATATATATATATATATACACATACTAGTAAAGAACTGTTATTCCTTTTCCCATATCTTTGCCTGAAAGCCCCATAATTTCAGAGTTATAATAATTTAGAGGGAAGGAGGTCACATCTTCCATTCCAAGGGACGTTCCCGCCTTCCTTGGCAGACACCTTTCTTTCAAGCCAGGACAGGGGTCAAGAGGAGAAAACTTCTTTAGACAGCAGTACAGAGTTAGGCAAATATTTGGAAAATGGCTTAGGATCTTCACTGGGTTGCAATAAGTCAGTGTCCAGATCAATCCTGGCTCTCAAAGCTCTACACTAAATGCTATAACATGTTGCATCATTTTAAAAGAAATTTATTTAATGTGTTTAATATAGGCTTTTGCACATCTCAATTAAAAACCTCTCTGCTTCTTGAGTTGGTGTTTTACCAAATCCCTGTGTCAAAAGTAACTGCTTGCCATTGATTTTGGGTCAGTTTTTGGACAGCTGTTGGGACAGCCTGTCAAATTTTCCCTTAGCTTCTACAGGTAAGACATTTATTTCTTGACTAGAAAGCACTAGTATAAATAGAACATGGAAAAAAAATCCTATCATGTCTCCTTGCTGTAGGTCAAAGAGTCACAAAGGTCTAAAGGAAAATGGCTGAACACAAAGACAAAAGATGGGGGCTCATGCATACTATTAAGGATGTGTGTTGAGGGACAGTATTGTGGAGCAATGGTGGTGGGCTGTGTCTGTGCATCTTGTTATTGGTTTAAAGTTTATATCTTTTGGAGGACTATCAGATCTCAGGATAACTGATCAGCCTGGCTGTATTTTTAAAAGTGGCAGTCTGGAGTCTGAAATCTAAGTTCTTTTATTGCAAAGTAATAAAAGATGAATCTGTATTCATTCAAGTCACATTCTTATCAGTAGTCCAGGATCGTTGCTGTTGAGATGGTCTCAACAAACAGAAGAACACTGTATTTAAGAAGACTTCTCTATATTTATTTTTACAGCGTGCTGTCTATTTATACCCTTTCACAAAGTTTATACTTACTCATTGATCACAATAAATCAACATAGTGTTCATTTGAGCAAGGCGGTCTCCACCACTATTTTCTGCCCAAAACCTAACTACAGGCCCCTCATTTATCGCTCCTTCTCCTTTGTTTCCATGCCAAGGGCCTTGGTAAAGCTCCTTTCAGGAGCAAAGGCGACTTTTATCATCTTCTCTCTTTAACTAGCTCTTTCTGACTCACAGACCAGCTGTGAGCCCCTTCCACACAGGATCTGTCTTTGCACTCAGCAGATGTTTGGGAAATGCTTTGTATTCCAGTTGTGTACTTTACGTTTAGACTAAACTGGATTCAATTCTTTGTCACTGTAGTTTTTAATGGTTTTCATGTAATTTTTGTAATCATGTTTACAGTGCACTAAGAATCAAAAACCATAATTCCAAGTAATGCAGTTTATGCAGAGCACCATTTTCAAGCAAATTCTACTTGAAATCACTGCAGTGATTTCTACACCAGTCTGGGCAGTCACCCTTGAATTCCAAGGGGGTGTCTTCCTATCTGGTTGCTCACTCTGTGCAACAAGGGCCTTCATCTTAACGTCCCTAATGATTTCTCTGCATCAGTGGAAGATCCAGTGTGGAAGCCCTGGGGGGGAATCTCCTAAGTTACACCTCATTGGCTCCTTCGCCTGTTCCTATGCCTGAGCATAGGTGTTCCTGAGCCGCTCCCTCCCATTTCCCGGATTGGGCCTCACCTTTGTACTGCCCTGAGACCAGGGTGAGCCTGGGGACCCCTGGAGAGAGAGACCTGGACCCTCGTGGTATGTGTATGTCTGGGACCTGAACATCTCACCGCGTGGCTCAATTAAACATCTGTGGATATGCATAGGCCCTTTTTGCTTCTTTATCCTGGAGTTTGCTAGCAGGGATTCAAGCTGCAACAATCCAGCAAAGCATTTAAAGAGCTGTTTTAGAGCTATCTTCCATGCCATCTGTACTTCGGATGTCTTTCCCAAGCTGGTGATGCGAAACAGCTACTTAAATTCTTCATGAAGAATCATTTCCATGAAGCTTATAAGAAAATAGCTGACTCAGACAGCCCATTGCAGAATGTGAGGACTTTCATTGGACTTCAGCAGTAGACGAGTTTGCTCTTCAATGTTTTGCTGAGTCTGCTCCGATGCACTTTGTACCATGTCCTTTCAGCCCAGAAGTGCTGTCTCTGCTCCTGAAGCACATCCTGGGTGCTCATCTGGTGGTCTTGTGAATGGGGTGTCCAGCACTCTTGTGGGAGAAGTATCACAACAGTGGTGTGAAGTGATGCTGTGGGAAGGCACAGGGAGAAATCAGATCCATTTATGTGTTTGGAAAGGCTGAATCAACTGGCATCCCATAGCAGAAGATAGCACATCCTATGGTGAGCCAATGCTTTATGTCAATCCTACAGCACTTTTTTGGATGCATTATTGCATGAGCACCTTGGGTGTCTCTGTGTGAAGCCCTTCCATCATGTAATCAAAGAATCACAGAATTGTTTGGGTTGGAAAGGACCTTTAAAGGTCATCCAGTTCAACCCCCCTGCAGCAAGAAGAGACATCTTCAACTAGATTAGGTTGCTCAGAGCCTTGTTCAGTCTGACCGTGAATGTTTCCAAGGATGGGACATCTATAACCTCTTTGGGCAATATGTGCCACTGTTTCACCACCCCCACTGTAAAAATCAATGCTACCCTGTTGGTTTATAGTGAGTCTAATTATGTTGTAAAGGCTAAACCAAATCAACTCTAGCAAACAAGACAGATGTAATTGTCCAGACCCAAAGGAGGATTGTCAACAGCAGCTGTACTCCAGGACCAAGGTGATGACAAGAGTTGTGCCCATATAGGTAGCTCATGTGAAGGTTTCATAAGGTTTTTCCCAGCAGCCAGATGCTGTAAGACTCATCAGAAACATCTCTACCCCCCATAGTGTTGGTTTTGTTGGCTGTGCTTTTCTGCTGGAGTTCATTGTATATTTTCAAAGATGTATACATGTAACATCTAAAGCCCACACTGCATCTCAGCTGTTCAAAGATGATTTTAAATCCTGATCACCACCATCTTGACAGGTGGATTTTCTACGCTTCCAAAATGCTGTGTCCATCCAGATGCATGGCCTCAGTCTAGTGATCAGGATAGTCTTTAACCCTAGTGACAGAAAGGCATAAATGAAGTGTGAATAACTTCATTTTTGTTTTCTGAAGTGAACATGACATCTTGTTCCCTTCTAATCTGAGGAAAATTCAGAAATTAAATTGGACCCAATTTAAACCAGTTTTAAAGAGAAAGTCAAAAGAAAAACACATGTAAGTCCCATGTTCTTCATCCTTGGAGCTGGTGGTTGTTGCTTTCTATGGGGTTTTGAGGTTTTTGATTAAATTGTGTGGACTGATACTCCCTGCACCAAAGCAATTCTGAGTTACTATTATGCATGAGTGTAAAACATCGGAGTGCCTTTGATGGATATAGGATTGGTGAAGAATACTTTTGGGGGAAGTCAGGCCTCTAGAATAGAAATTCAGACCTTCCCCCTCATATTCATAACAATATGCCCCAGACCTCCAGGACCAGTTTCAAATGCTATAAAATTCCACCAGCTCTTAACTGGGGTCCTTCAGGCCCTCCAGTTTGGACCACAGTGTCCCTTAGATGCCCAAAGCCAGTGATGATGGGCATTTTTTACTTCAGCAGCACTGCCTTGCCCAAATCCCTCTGTCAGTGCCTGCTTGGGGGTACCAGTCCAGTTATTAATGAAGCTGCATTGCACAAGGTGAAGCAGCTGGTCTGGCTGGAATATGCTTAGTTCAGAAAGGCAGAAATTGGTTTGTTACTGGTATGTTACAGAGGATTTAGTTTCTTCCTGTCCTTTCCCTTTTCAGGCTGAGTATTCTAGACAGCTAGCTAGTACAGCTGGAAAGAATCCAGCTGCTATCAATCTCTGTGAATTTAACTCTTTCAGTGGTGACTAAGAGGTTTTTATAATTTCCCTCCCTCAATGCAGAATTGCAGTGGGATTTCCAAAAAGAAGGTGGGGAAAGGTGGTCCTTTATCCCATAGAGCCAGCCCCACCAGTACTCCATTTGCAGGTACAGTTGTTGCATGACTTGTGGAAGGTCTGTTCCTCCAGCTTTGAGGGGTGTTGCACATAAGTGGGATCTTGGGTCCTTATGGGAATGGAGGGTCCCACAGAGTCCATTTCTGCAGCAGATCCTAATCTGACCCTTATAATGGCAGTTGCTACTTAATTGCAGGCATGTTAATAGCAAAGCTGATCATGAGATACTACCAAGACTTAGCATCATATTCCTGAGCCTGATCCTGGCACATAGATGAAATCCTGCCTGGGCAGAAAAGTGAAGAGAAATTTATTGTCCGCCAAATGCAGTGAGGAATGTTTTCATTCACTCACCAGAAGAATGAAGGGGATGCAGAAGGATGCCCAGATCCCATGGCCAAAGGATGCATCCCTTGGCCATAGCAATGCTCTTCATTCTCAACCTTTTGCCTGAGTAGCTGCAAGCCCAAATAAGTTATTAAATGCTGGGTGGCCCCAGCCATGCCCACCAGGTATCAGGCTCTGCAAAAAAACAGGACAAAACCAGAATCCTTTCCCTTCAAGGCATGTAATGTGCCTTGGAGAGTTTTGTCCTATGGGAGAATTGCTTGGGATTGAGGGCAAGAGTGGTGTCCAGGAAGGTTCTTCCATGTTAAGAACCAGTATGTCCAGAGCACCCAGTCCCTGAGCACATGCACAGGATCTCAGTCTGTTTGGCCATGCAGGATGCTCTGCATCATGGGGTAAAAGTCCCAAGTGTCATGGAGGATGAATACAATCACAGAATCATTTAGGTTGGAAAACACCTTTAAGAACACTGATGCCAACTGTTAATCCAGCACTGCCAAGCCCACTGCTAAACCATGTCCCCAAGTGCTGCATCTACACATCTTTTAAATCCCTCCAGGGTTAGTGACTCCACCCATGCCCTGGGCAGTCTGTTCTAATGCTTGACAGCCCTTTTGGGGAAGACATTTTCCCTAATATCAAATCTAAACCTTACCTGACTCAACTTGAGGCCATTTCCTCTTGTTCTGTTGCTTGTTGCTTGGGAGAAGAGACAGAGCCCCACCTGGCTACAACCTCCTTCCAGGTAGTTGTAGAGAGTGAAGTCTTCCTTGAGCCTCCTTTTCTCCAGGCTGAATACCCCCAGCTCCCTCAACTGCTCCTCATTAGACTTGTACTCTAATGTAGCTTCTTACCTCTCAGTAATTTTAAGAACTGCCTAACCAAATCTCCATATAACCACCGGGAGAATGTATCCCCACATTGTCTTCAAGCTCTTCACATGCTAGACAAATGGTGGGGGTTCTCAGAGGACTTGTGTCCCTTGAGGGGTGTCCTAGTCACAGGATATAGTGGTTTTGGTTTGCCAATTTAAGATTTCCCCAATTTTGAGATTTTCCCAACCAATGCGCTGATGAGTATGGTGGGTTTCAGTGCCAGCCAATCACCCATACACTCACTTCCTGCTGTGAGATAGGAAGATAGGATTAGGAGAAAGGAAAAGCAGGCTCAAAACTTTAAAAGGGTATAAAGAAAATTTTATTAACAGTAACTAAAAGGAAAAAATAAGTAGCAAGAATCAAAACAAACCCTTCAGAACACTTGTCCTCCCCCCACAACCTTTTTTTCCCCACTGACAATGTAAAACAACAAAACTTCAAATTTCCAGTCAGTTTACCACCTCTAAAATAGTCTTTTTGCAGTTCACTTAGGGAGAGAAGTCCCTCTTGTTAATGTTATGGAGACTTCTCCACAAGAGGAAAAAACAGTTCTCTCATGGCTCTCAATTTCATCACAAATAGCAGCAGCCCAGGGGAAATCTGCTATCGTGAATCCCCTCCCATTTTCCACAAGTCTTCCCACAACTTGTTTATGGGCCATGTTGACTTATGGAGTACTGTTTTAAAGATGAGCTGTTCAAAGGCAAAAGTTGTCATTATCTATTTCTAAAATCAACTCCATTCCTGGGAACAGAGATCTTTTTCTCCTGGGGGCACAGGACTACTCTTCTCTCTATCGCTGTTCAAACTTCTCATGGGATCACAGCAACTTTAACATCCACTTACTTTAGCATGGGGGTCTTTGCTCGATATCAGTTTGAACCCTTCATCTCCCCATAGTTTCATGTGTTATAGGGAAAAAGAGTCTTTTCTCCATAGCTTACAAGAGGCTTTCAGCTCCAAAATCAAGGCATCTTCTCATCCCTCCCATCTGGGACTTAACTTCTTCCTCATTGACTTCAATATCTTCATGTTGTTCCTTTACATGCTTGCATCTTGTTCCTTTCTCTCACTCGAGGGAGGGTTGAAGCACTGAAAGAGTTAACATGTCGCCTGGGCCCTTCAAATGGTCACCTGACCTGCTGGTAACTTGTGGCTGGAGCTGCGGCTGGGGCTGTGCCAGGATCGTCTTCATGGTTGGTTTTGGGTATTTTCTGTGTTCCATTCCAGCCGCAGGGCCACTCTGCACGGGCTGCAGGGCCACCTCTGGTCTCAGCTGTGCTGGGGGGAGAGGACCTGATGGCAAGATTTTAACAGCCGCAGCCAGCCCTGCTGTGGCCAGGGCTCCGCAGCCTCCCCCGCCTTCCTGCCTGGCAACTGCTGGGGCCCAGACCAGCCAGAACGGGGTTCAGCATCCCCTGGACCCCCTGGAGAGGGGCCTGGCCCCCCACGGCAGACCCTGCCCAGCCCAACCCAGGAAGGGGTCCAGCGGGCACAGGGTGTGTTAACTTCTTGCTGGCTGGGAAAGAAAGAGGAAGTTCACGGGTTTCTTTAGTCTTTAACATGTGTTTTTCACAGCTGCGTGTCCAGCTTCTCAGTGGTTCAACAGACTGTCAGTTACGCAAAAAGCTTTTGCATCACTTCCCTAAATTCCTCCCATGTCAAACTATGACACAGGAGTAGGGCACCAGTTTAGCACTATGTCGGTGTAACCAAACAGTGTATTCTACTCCCCTCTACATCAGTCCTGATAAACTGCTAACGATGGATTGTTTGCAGTAGTTGCCCAGTGCACACCCAACACCTCAGGCTACAATCTGGATGTTAAATGAGATTAGGAAAAGAAGCAAACCCTGGAGGCAGACTAGTGGGTTTTTTTCTTCACATAAATGACTCAGCTGTGATAACTCCCTCCTGGGAAGCACCAGCACATTCACACCCAGCCTGAGGGGTCATCTCTCTTAATGAGGCATAATGGACTCAATGGTTGTCTTGGTTTAAAAGACAGATGTCTGCCAAGGAAAAATGACCCCCCCCTCCAAATCATTATAACTTCGAAATTATGTGGCTTCCAGGCAAAAATATGGGAAAAGGAATAACAGTTCTTTATTAGAAAATATGTATATAGCAAGACAGAATAAGCAATGAAAAGAAATAGTGACAGAAATTCCTCACCCTTTAAGCCATTTCCCCTTTGGTGTAGTTATGACTACAACCATCAGAGGGCACTGGTGGCTCAGGCAAGGCTGAGAGGCTGCAGTAACTCTCCTGCGGCTTCAGAGGGTGCTCCAATGCTAGCCTGGAACCTCTCCAGGTGGTCAGTGGCAACTCGGAGAGAATGGGGGGAAAGGACGACTACCTCAGGGTCTCACTCAAATGGCGATCAGTCTTTGGCATCACCTACGGCAGCCAGCACACACTAGGGACGTGGGCAGGGCTTGGTCGTGATGTTGCTACTGTGCAGAAAGGGAACTGGCAGGAGTGGCCCTGGCCTCAGATGACACCCCACACATTGGCTCTGGACTCATCCAAAATGGCAAGAAAGCAGGAAAAAGCAGGGAGGCTTGCTGTGCCAAGACCGCAGTGCAACAAAAATCCCAGAACAAAGCACACAGATGCTGCTGTGGCCACCACGCCACTGACTGCTTGCTGCAGCACCATACCTCCGACTTTTTCCTCCTGCGCTCAGCAAGAGAACCACACCTCCTTCCGGCGCCAGCTCTCGCTGCTGCTTCCCTTCATGCAATATCTTTGATCCTACACCATAAAGGCAAGAAAGACTGCCTAGGCAGTGCCCCCCCTCCCCCCCCCCCCCCACCCCGTGGCCAGGAAATCTTAAAAATACAATGACAATTTTTGAGCACAAATGATCATGAGATACCTTGTCATTATGAACCATCCCCAAGACAATGGCACTAGCAGAATAGGCAGCTGCAATGACTTAGACTATGGAAGACTTCCAAAATATCCCATGACTTGCAGTATTACATCATCCCATTGTGAAACTCCCCACCCTGGGGGAGGTACTGAGCATTCCCCACCTGCACCTGAGCATATATAATCTTTAGGTTTGGGGACTTCTGGTACCACTCAATGAATCCAGAGCAGGACCAGAACTTCAATAGGACTGTGACCATTACTTCAACAAGACTGCAACCATCACTGACCAACAGGGTGCCAGGTTATACTCTGCCTTTGTGGGCTGAAACCAGTTTTCTCTGTATCATTGTGTTCATTGTAATCTCTTTAGGAGATTGTAACTCTGCCCTGTAATCTCTCTCAAGGTAATTGAGTGGGGTTCATTTCTCCTGCCAGTTTACTTGTAAACTAGCACAGGGGGCTATGAGCAGGGCTGATGGAACAGACCAATTGTGTTTTAGACCACAGCTGTCCATGTGTCTGGTGTTATTTTCTTCAGCCTTGTGTCTTCCAGCCCCTTTCCTTGGGAGGAAATCATGTTGTAAAAAACTGGCAGGAATCCTGTTTTTCTGAGCATGTAGACTGGTAATCACTAAGACAGCTAAAGCCTTAGATTTGATTGCATAAGCTCCTCTGACAGAGTAGACATTTGTCAGATATAAATTCTGTTGAAAGGTATCTCATTTAGTTAATTAAATTTAAAAATTGGTGGAGAAATGATAGCAGAAATGTCGCAGTCTTCCTCGCTGCCACCCCTGATCTGTCTTGGCCGGGGAGAACCTGGTGAAATAAAGGAATGGGTGTGATGGTCTTGCCCAAAAAATAAAGACTTTAATAACAAAATAACAAATGTGGATCCAAAGACAGGGGGGTGTGGTAAATGCCACAAGGTATAGGAGTCTTCTGAAGGCAAGGGTCCGATCATGAATGTGAACTCGGAACAAGACCTTATTTGTAACAGGTTCTGAACCAACTGAGGACAAGAACCAGAAACTCGACCAAATATAGGATAGTTCTATTAGCATACTACTAATTCCCATGACCACACTCTTCTTGCCATGACCTGAAAAGGTGTCCCCTGTTCAGTATCCTGTTTCCCATGCTCTCACGTTGATGATTCCTGTATATGACACCGAGGCCAAATCAGTATTTATTCCAGCTGGACGCGTTTCCACACAGAAACAACACCATCCTATTTCCAGCTTGGTAATCATGATTATCTCCCCTTGGTTTTTAATACTTCTGCAGGTTTTTTTTGTGACTGAATGTCTGTTTAGTTTCCACATTGACCAATGGCCGAATCCCTGGTCCTACTGAAGTCAGAGGGAGTTTTGAGCTGAATTGGAATTTGGCCTTTGAAGTGAAAATAATTAATGTTGAATGGAGTCAAGATGTTAGAGACTATTGTGCTATCTACATACTTTTTCTTCTAGCTGAAGTAGAGTTCCCCACAAGGCACTGTGTCCTTACACCAAAGGATGAGCAGAGAGGGACAGAAGAAGGGTTTCCCAGTAACTGCAGCATTTTTTATGCGGTGAATTCTTGCTTTTCTTGGAGATGTTACTGTGTGATTCAAGCTTCAGTTGTTCTTCCCTTCAGCATCACAACCTAAAAGCCTGGGTTGGAAAGTGTCTCTGGATTGCTACATTGTTTGGTTTCCTAAGCTTGGCATGTCACCCCAAGCTGCCATCTGTGCTCCTACATTCCTGCCCTTGAACAAGCATGAGGTTGTTACCATCAATTCAACCCACAGTGGGTGCATGTTGTGGGGTGCCCTGGTCCCCAACTGTCACAGGACGAGTGGGAGCTTCAGAAAGGCCCTGCATTGGCCTCAAATTTTGGCAACAGTTTGAATTTAAGGAATCACTCTGGCCCTCAAGTTCTAGTAATGGCAGATCAGGTCTATTTATAAAAAATAATTATTTATTAAACAGACAAAAGATAACAGACAAAAGATCTTAATTAGAGTTACCAAAGTATAAAACTCAAAAGAACTACTAGTAGATTACAGCGTAACATAAAACAGTGCACGATATCAAGGTACCTGTATTAAAGCTAGCAAAAGAAATAGTATTGATTAGGAGTTAAATGTAACTTACCACAGAAATTATGATAATGTACAGAGATACCCTTGCTCTTATAGTCATAAAGTGAGGCATCTCTTAGAAATCGAGCTTATCTTTCCAGATATCACTGCAACAGTAAGATGTTTATTGTCAGTTGGGAGATGCCGGACCAGTGTTAACTCCATGGTGCCAAAATAACTTACTATAAGACATCTTGTCCTGTTTGAGTTATCTGATCAGTTAACAAACAATAGATAAACTCTTGTGGGGGGCAAGATGCCCTGGTACACCAACTTATCCCTTCCTGGGGCTCTCTATGTCCCCAGGACCTTGGTTAAACGTAAGAGCAAGGATAGGTCATCCCAACCTCCCAGGCTTTGCGATGCTGTGCATTCAAAAAAGTTTCAAGATCTGGTATAGTAAAAGCAGGGCGACCCCTACGATGGGGGAGATGATGAGGAGGACTCTATCTTATTAGAAGGCTAATTAATTACTTTATTATACTTTATTATTCTATACTATGTTACACTACATCTAAACTGAATCTGCACAAGCATCCAACTCAACTGCCCAGAATCTTGTGACTGTCTGCTGACCGAGAGTCTGCACATGTACTTGGCCCTGATAGGCCAAGGAAACAAAACACTATTACTTTGGGTAAACAATCTTTATATTGCATTCTACTTTGGTGCAACACAGGAACAGCAAATGAGATAAGAATTGTTTTGATCATTCTTTTGTCTGCTTCTCTCACTACTGTTCTCAGGTTCAGAGAATGTGAATCCCACAATCTGGGTCCCGTTCTTCCTGCTTTGGCTCTTCTTCCCTGCAGATCCTGTTCCTTCTTGGCTTTTCTTCTTTGCTGGAGTGTTGGGAAGATAAAAGCATGAGAGTCTTTGCTTGAATGCTGGATAATTGTTTAGACCTCTGCCTGCTGCCAAGTCACAGACATTGATCCTTGTTTACCATTCTCCTTCCTTTGCCTTTTCTTTCTTGCAATCTTTATTCCTTAACTTTTTTAACTCTGTGGTTTTCCATCCTATGGTCAGTGACTGCAGAGCTTCAGTCTGTTTGCTCTGCCCCTTGCCATGGGTATATCACCTTTTAGCTGTCCCACACAGGGATGGAGCTGCCTGTCCTCTCTCCATCTAGTACAAAAGCCCCAAATAGAACAATCTTGCATACTCCACATTGACCTAACTAGGGCTTTTTTTAATCTTAAACATTTTTTTCTTTCACAGCCATTAAACAGAAACAGTTTTGATTATAATATCATTATGCCTTTAGGAAAAAACTTTCCCCACATGCATTTCTTGCAGAAATTCACAGCAGTTTGGTTTCCAGCTCATTTCCAGGCATTTCCCCTTACTTCTGCTGAAATTAAAGCTGTGTCTGTGTGCAACTTTTATAATTTCTGTGCAATATTTTCCATTTAAATAAAGTAACAGTCTGTCTGTTTTATAACCCAAGGCTGGAAGTGTACCCAAACAGTTAGATGCTTGAGAGAAGAGAAGAGCAAAGCCACAGAAAGCACAACTTGCATGCTTAAGCATGCGAAGGCTTAGTACTAGATAAAGGTTTTAATTAACTTGTAATTTGACATTCCTCTTTTAATAAGAGCTGATTTTTACAAAATGGTTTATGTGATTGCGTTACTGAGAGGAAACAAAGAAATGCCAGGAAAACTTGATGTGGAGAATCTGTACTCATAAACTGCTTGTAAGCTTCAGCTAACAGGAAAACTTCTCCTCCACTTTTTTTTTTTTTTTTTATTCCCTGCCATTCAACTTGCAAAAAACCAAAAAAAAACAAAACAAAAAAAAAAAAACCAAAACAAAAACAAAAACCAAAACAACAAAAACCCAAAAAACAAACAAACAAAAAAAAAACTAAACCCAAAACAACCCAAACAAAACCCCTACATTGAATATCTCAGAAAACTGGTTCTGGTCATTTGAGACTAAAGACAAATTCCTGCCACTGCCACTAAGCCTCTTCCTCCCATGTTTGCCAATTATGAACCCTCACGCTTTATGGTTAAGAGCCAGTTGGCCTCAAATATAGGTTTTAACTCCGGGGGATGCCGAGGAATACAGATTCCATGGGCAGATGGCTTAGGCAGGCAAGGTTAGCAACTGTTGACCATGAAATGTATTTGTGAATGGCCAATTCCTTCATCTGACTGAGCATTAAAGCATCTCACATGCTCTCAGAGTCAAGACTGAGCATTAAAGAGGCATTGGAAAGGCAAGGAGGTGCTGCCTTGCTTAGAGCTAACCCTGCACTGTCCTGGGTGAAAGCACACCATGTCAAGACAATTTCCTCCTTAGTTGCATCCTTGATGATGGCATTCTGTCTCTGCCTTCTCTGCTCGGGACAATCAAGCTGCAGCCTATGTGGAAATACGAAATGTCTGAGGCTGTCAGTGTTTTTTCCTTTCAACTGTTTTTTGGGGGGGAGTTATCATCTCAGCTACCAGTTCTAGCCAGCAGATGGGCTTGCTTGCCCCTTCTGAGCCACTGTAGTCTCTCTAGACAACCATTTGCGGGCAGTTCCTCCTCTTTGTGGCTGTTGAATTCCCATGTTATCTGTTTGGACCTGTATGCATTTAGCCTGCTATCTGGTGGCAATGGTTCTAGCACTCTCTGCTGCCAGAGCCAAGCATGATACTCAGCTTCTTCATTCATGCATATGTCTTGTCCTGGTGTAGCAATGACGAAGGACATGCGTAAAGAAAGGTGTATTGGGTTTACACGGCCAAGCTTTGGTAGCGGGAGAGGGAGGAGGGGGGTGCACTACAAGGATGGCTTCTGTGAGAAGCTGCTGGAAGCTTCCTCCATGTCAGCTAGAGCCAACCCCTGGTATCTCCAAAGACGTATGTGCCACTGGTCAAGACTGGGCCAATTAGAAATCGTGGCAACACCTCTGTGATAGTATATTTAAGAAGAAGACGAAGAAGAAGAAGGAAAAAAAAGTTATGGCACAGTTGTAATTGTGACCAGAGAGGAACAGAGTAAGAACATGTGAAAGGACCAACTCTGCAGACACCAAGGTCAGGGAAGAAGGACAGGGAGGAGGTGCTCAAGGCACCAGAGCTGAGATTGCTCTGCAGCCCGTGGTGAAGACCATGGTGAAGCATCTGTCTCCCTGCAGCCCATGGAGATCCATGGGGATGCAGAAATCCACCCACAGCCTGTGGAGGACACCCATACTAGAGCAGGTGGATGTCTGAGACGAGGCTGTGACCCCTGGGGAGAGAGGACCCCATGCTGGAGCAGCCTATCCTTGAAGAACTGCACCCTGTGGAAGTGACCCCCAGTGCATCTGTTTGTAAAAAACTGTTGCCCATGGGATGGACTCACATCAGAGAAGTTCATGGAGAACTATCTCCAGTGGGAGAGATCCCATGTTGGAGCAGGAGGACTCCTTTCTCTGAGCAGCCGGAGAAATAACACCTGATAAACTGACCATAACCCCCATTCCCTATCTCCCTGCACTGCTGAGAGTGGAGGTAGAGCTGGGAAGGGCAGGGGGAAAGGTGTTTTTTTAAGGTTTTATTTTACTTCTCATTATCCTGCTCTGATTTTGTTAGTAATAAATTCAATTAATATCTTTAATTTGAGCTTTTTTTGCCAGTGACAGTTTTTGCTCAGTGATCTCTCCTGGTCTCATGAACCCTTTGTTATATTTTCTCTCCTCTGTCCAGTTGTGGAAGGGAGTGATAGGGAGGCTTTGGTGGGTGGCTGGCATCCAGCTGGAGTCAACTCACTACAAAAGGCCAAACAAAGCCATTTAGTGTGGTCATCTGGTTTATTTGGCAATTTACTTTTTAGCTTATTTTTTTCCACTTAGAAATTCCTTATATGCTTTCAATGGTTCATTGCAAATCCATGCAGCAGTATGCTATGTTAGTACAGCAGAGAGGGCAGGCAAGAGGAGCAAATGATGCTGTAGGCCAGGTGTATCAGGAGGTCCTTAAGTCTTCTGAAAAAAAAAAATCTCCTGATATTTCTTGCCTGCCTGACTTCCCCTTGCTCAGCTGGGACTAACCAGATATTCCCCAGTTTGGTATAGAAGCAACACAGAAAACACAGAAGCCTGGGAGAGATTTTCCTGGTAACCAAAGCAATGTTATCTAACTGTTCATGAAAACTTTCAGCTGAAATATCTCTGTTGCTGAAAGATTGAGGTGTGAGATTGTGTTCGATGTCAAGAAATTGGCTCTCTTCCTGTAGTAGGGACACCCACAGAGCCTACCCACCAAGGACCAGTCTGGTGGGACAGATGTGTTGACCAAAAAGGCCCATGCAGAAAAGAGTGAACTAATGATCTTCTTTGACTTTCTAGGCGACAGCAGAGACTTCCTGGTGGGAACAAGTCTCAGCAGCATGCAGATCATCAGCAAGGTGGCACCAAACACAACAGGGACCACCAGAATCTTTACCAAGGAGGCCAGGCCCTTCACTCCTCAGGTAGGACAGGCCACCATGGCTGCAGTCAGAACCGGAGATGGCATCACAACCAGAAGCACTTGCCCAATGACAAAGAAACACACAGAAATGCCAAAGAGACAGAGAACTTGAAAATCAAGGACACCACCATCTGTGCAGTTCATATTCCCTTGGAGATGCACCGAGGCCTGGAGGATATGGAGAAGCAGTCTCAGCAGTACATCCAAGAGTCAGAGACCAAGCAGAAAGACAGTATTCATGATCGCATTAGGGAAAGACCCAAGATCAATTTGCTTCAGTCTTCCAAAGACAGGCTGCAAAGGAGACTAAAAGAAAAGGTATTATTTCTTATGGAAACATTGAGTTTCCCTTTTTCCAAGTCTGGCTGTTGGCTATTTTCCATACAAAGGGTGGAGTGGGCTCAAGAAAACTTTCCATCAATGCATCTTAATCTCCCAGTGTCAACACTTCTCGCAAAGTGTTTTCATGCTTCTTCAGGAGGCCTTTTATTCACTCAATTAAGTCTTTTAGCTTGACTTCTTGGTTGAGGTTGCTACCAGCTTGAGTTCTTCAAAGACTGGGAACTCTTTTCCTGCACACCCTTGGGGAAAGCTGATTCACACGTGAGCTACAATGTGGGTACACCTCCCAACTGATAGCCTTCCAGTCTGCAGAGCTCATCAACTTTGCAAAGAGGTCTAAAAAAAGGCAATTTGTGTCTCTACAATTACAGAGCTAAATCCCAAGCTTTGACTTTTGAGTGCTGAATAGCTGTAGTCAGCTACTTCAGTGTTGATATTCATTTATCTCAGCAATTAATTGAAATGACCCTATCTTTTCCACTTCCTTCCAATAATCTAAACAACAACAAAATGATTGTATGCAAGTGACAGAGGATAAATGCTTTTTTGAAAAAATATTCAGCATCAGATTTCTGAAGAATTTGTAGATCTCTTTATTTGCCCCCTGTAAAACTCAGATTCTTTCTCTAGAGATTTTTTTTGTCAGACTAGAAAATTAATCTGTAAGGGTATCTCCAATGACATTTCCAAAATAAGTAGCAAAAATAACTTGAACATATACAACTCTATGGGAGTGCATGTTGGAAATGTATACCTTTGAATGCATGAGCACTTACTATTTATGTATGTGGCATGAGGGGGAGGAAGAGATTTTGTTAGTTATTTTTATGTTCTTTAAAGCAATATCAATATAGAAGAGACTTTTAGATTATTCATTTTAATGTTCTTCCTGTGAATTTACAGTCTTATAAGAAACACATCACATAAGCACTCAATCTTGGGTGGTGAGTGGGTGTTGTCAACACAATTGGCCTCCTGATGGGAGTTTTGGACAACTCCAACTGCTGTTTGGCATTGGGGTTGTCCAAAAAATTGTTGCAGTTTTGTATTATATAGCATGTTTTAAGAGTTTTTCAAATGCTGGGATCATGTGACATCTTTAATCTCAATTTAAATGATTAAATGTATCACAGAATCACAGAATATGCTGACTTGGAAGGTCCCACAAGGATTGAGTCGAACTCCTGTCCCTGCACAGGACACCCCAAGAGTCATACCATGTGCCTGAGAGTATTGTCCAAATGCTTCTTGAACTCTGTCAGGCTTGGTTCTGTGATCACTTCCCTGGGGAGCTTGTTCCAGTGCTCAACCACCCTCTGGGTGAAGAACCTTTTTCTAATATCCAGCCTAAACCTCCCCTGACACAACTTCAGGCCATTTCCTCGGGTCCTGTCACTGCTCACCACACTGAAGAGGTCTGGCCCTCCTCTTCCCCTTGTGACTTTGACATCCTGGATCAGGACCCTTGAGGAAATCTTCTCCCTGAGCTGAGGGGGAAGACTTTGGGATTGAGTGCTGTGGGAAATGGACAAAGAGCATTTCTGGGACAGGATTCATTTACTTGTGGTTTTTAATGCTGAGATTATACCATTGTGTTGCTAAAAGATGCTTTGTTTTTTCTATGTCTGTTTAAATGTTTGTCCAGTCCCCTTCCCTCTTTTCTGTTTGTGGAAGGACAAAGACTGATATGTCTGTTTTTTCCTTGTGTAACAGACGCCTTGTCTTTCCCTTTTCATGGACCAGGATGAAGTCACAGTGGAAACCACCAATCCTGAAAAGAATAAAATGAACAAATTAATTGAAATTCTCAATAGCATGAGGAACAACAGCAGTGACGTTGACTCCAAGCTCACCACATTCATGGAAGAGGCCCAGAACTCTACCAGCTCTGAGGAAATGCTGGGGGAGATAGTCAAGACCATCTACCAGAAAGCAGTGATGGACTGCAGCTTTGCTTCCACTGCAGCTAAGCTCTGTGACAAAATGGCCCTCTTCATGGTGGAAGGAACCAAATTCCGGAGTCTACTTCTCAACATGTTGCAGGTAATGAGATAAAATTTGTTGGTTAGATACCTGCAGCATCACCCTGCCTGGTCCTAGCATGCATTAGAACAGGAGCTGAGCTGCTATCAAATTCCTTTTGAACTCAGTTGATGAGATGAGAACAGAAGTGTACCTGCAATTTTGTCTGTGCACATCTTTAATGGTTGCCATAGATAACATGGCACCGAGGGCATTGTCAAGTTGCTCTTCATTCCCATTTCATGAGCTGTAAGTGTAATTACAGTATCTCACTCCAGGGCCTATTGAAGTGATATGCGGAATAAATAGACTCCAAAACCTGATGTTATGAAGTGGGTATGTATGGTCGCGCCTGGCACAAGTGAGATAGCTCTCATGAAAGCTTGTGCCCCCCACATCGTTATTCACAAAGATGTTCCATATGCATTACATTACACAATCTCTTCATGCATATTCAACCCCTGGCCTTACCTGTCCTCTCCTCACATGGTAATTAGATCCACACCCTTCTGAGCATGCGTTGTTTGCTGCGGTGGTCGCACAGGAGTATTTGGTGGTCTCTGAGGCCGAAGGTTGTGGTCTTCATCATGATTGAACTTTTGAACTTTTCTCCTTTGCACGTGCGCTGTGGTCCCTTGGTGCTTATCTGAGTACGTCTGTCGGTTTTGATCAGCTTGGAGACAGAGGAGCTCCTTTATCTGGGTTTCTGCATTCCCTGGTCTTCTCTAGGTATTGTCCCTTATTGCAAGAAGCTTCAGAAATTTGCATTTTCCTATGCCCTTTTTACCATGGCAGAGGTTTCTTAAATAAAAGGTAAAAATTCCACACATAATTCTACAAACTAAATTTTAAATGCTTAATTCATATTGCTAATTTAAACAAACTCCCCAAAGCCTCCATTTCACTATCTGTGAAAGGAGTGGGTTGCTTGTGGCAGCATCCCCATGTCATGAAGAGAATTCAGAGGATCTTACAGTGGAGGGTCTATTTCAGCACCAGAGATACCAAGTTAAGTCATGTTCCCTGAGTAGGTTATTTCTGGCTGAGGGATTCAGTCCTGGTTTCTGATTGCAACATAGACTGAAATAATTTGTGTATTTGCTAATTATTCTGGGTAACTTTTTGTCTTGGTTTAGGGTAAATTTGGGAGAAAACCTCTAAAGGGGGTTCCTCTAGAAAACAGATTTAAGCGACCCCTCCCCCAACTGGTTTGGGAAAAGATTTCCTTGGAGAAAAGTGGAAAAAAACCTGTTTATTTCACAGGCAAAGCATTCACCAGCAGAAAAAAAAGAACAATATTAGACAATAAAACCTCTTGCCATTCCAAAAGAGATGACAAACTCAGAAAGTCCCCTCCGTGGGCTCACTCAGTCTGTTATCGGTCCCTCCAGTGCTGGAAATGCCGTCGCCTAGGCCTGGCCTGGTGGGCCACAGGTGCGACCTGCTGGTGCTCTTCTGGCTGTTCAGTCCAGAGCCAGTTTAAACACTTCCAAGAAAAAGAAAAACCACACTCCAGGGAACATCTCTGCCTTAGCTAGTTAAAAACTAACTGAAAGCAAAGGAGAGTTCTGTCCTGCCATCTGTCTGTGCTGCAGACAACACAATCCAGGAGCAGGAATGTGGACGAGTGAGTGCAGTTTCTGAAAAGAAACTGTGCGCTTCTTCTTTCCCCCTCTTTGCTCTCAGAATGAGTCTTAAAGGTGCAAAACTTATTTCTGGGCTAAACAGATGAATGAGGATACAAGCATCATAAAATCACCCCAGGACACTTGTTTATCAACGTATGCAGCATTGGTTGACTGCTTACTCCAAAACCATCACTGACAATAAAATTGGAGGGGGAGAAAAAATAGTGCCTCTGATAACTGGTCCATGAGTTTAACAGTTGAACTTGATTATCTTGGAGGTCTTTGCCAGCCTAGGTGATTCTATGACAATGGTGGATGATGGGGAAACAGAGCTGTCTTCAGCTGCCCACAATCTGCTGGGAGAAGCATGCTTTACTATAGTCCCACAGTTTGCTTTCTGGAGCGGGTGTCACACGGGCCTCCATCTTTCTGCCTCTGAAGACAGGACCTATAGAGTTGAAACCATGAATTTCTGTCCTTACCTTAATATGTGTTTCCATGTGACTATTCCCTCACACACCCATGCCATCTGTGGGGCATATTAAGCTCTTGTTTCATGTCTGTGATATCCCTTGGATTCTGTGCCTTGCTGCCTGTACCTTAAGTTGGCTTTTGGGCAACAAAGCAGGAAATAAGCAAAAAAAAGTAATGAAAATTAATATTTATCATAACCAAAGATAATTCTAGAACGTCACTGGTTGGTTTTGCTTCTCTTGCTGCTCTGGGTGCATATCAAACTCAGCATCTCTCCCTGTGCTTGCTCCTTTTCTTCTATCCCCTGCAAAGCCTTTGGGCAGCACACATATCTGCCCATTGCCTGTACCCAGCCTGGATTTTTTTTCCCCAATTGATTTATTTCCAAAGCAATTATACAGCAGGAGGAGAAAAACTGTGGTCTGCATTAGTCTCAGATTTAACAGCAAGGGTCTGGAGGGAGCTCTAAACCCTCCATGCATCTCTTTCTTCCTATGCCAAGTAACTCTTGTGTCTTCTCCCATTTGTCCGAGTGATTATAAGAAATCCAAAATAAAGTCCAGCAGCAATGGTCAAGGAGCAGCAGGGTGTTATACAAAAATTGAGGACAGTGGGTTATGAAGGACTCTTCAAACTTAGTTTCTTCTCTTGCCCCAACATTTCCACCCCTACCACCAGACCCAATAGACTGACTTATACTGAAGCATCGTGTGCAATAAATAATGCCTTCAAATTCAGCTATTCATAGCATGAATGTAGGATAAATAATACACCTCATATCTACAGATGTTGGCAATTGAAGAGATGTGGACTCCATGGTTTGCATGCATGAAGCCAATTTATTGATTCCACAAGCTCAGTATATATACCTTTTCAGCTATAGCTAAAAATAGCAGCAATCACAACATTTACATTTCTTAGTAACATTGCTTAATCATAGCTTTGTACAGACTCACATAGGCATGTACGGTCTTGCATGGTTTGTCATAAAACATACCAAGCACACCCAAGCATGCCATTGTCTTCTTCAGGGTTCTGCTTGCCAAGGCTTGTGGCCTAACAGAGTTAGCACATCTGTGTTGGTAAGCTGAGCAGTACTCTCCGTCCTGCTTTCTAGCTGTATTCCCATATACAGAGTCTCAAAGTGCTTATCAGGAACATGCAGCGGATCACGATATTATGACAGCATGATGTCCTGTCCTGGTTCCAGCCAGGACAGGGTTAATTTTTGCAGTAGCCAGGAGGAGCATGGCCAGGGCCCTGAGGTTATTCTATACCACCTCATGCCATACACAGGAAGTGGAGGGAGATGGGTCCCTTCCAGTTGGGCTGGTGTCAGAGTGAATGGTCAGGGTAGCGCTGGGTTCAACATGGTGAGCACTTGTGTGTGAATCATTCGCCTATCTTATGCACTCTGTTACTAATATTGTTGTTGTTATAGTTCAGTTCTTACTTCATTGCTGTTTGTAATATATTGTTCTTAACTCATGGTCTTTACCTTTTGTGCCTCCAATTCTCCTCTCCAGCTTGCCACATGGAGAGAGAGAGGAGGGAGGGAGTGAGTGGCACTGGTTTGGAGTGTTTCAGTGAGAACACTAAATCGGGGAATATCATTCTGTCGCAGTCGAGGCGGTCACGACATAAAGCAGAGACCACAAGCAGTCTCAGTTGGTAACACTTGGCAACAGTTTATTAATGAAAATGGCTGATCTTTTATACGCTTTCCAGTTGTTTACCCTTCCTCTACCTTAGCTATTGGCCACAATAATTCAATACCATGCCATTGGTGAAAAGTTACTCTGACTCCACCTAACTTTCTAAAAACGCCTTCCTTCTCTCGATCTCCTTGGTTACGGCCTTGGAGAAAGCTCCTTATCAGCTTCTTCTTCTTACTTCTCGCTCCTTTAGCTAACAGGCCCGCTGCTAGCCCCTTCCACAATTCCCCCTTTTTTGTTTTTGACCTGTAAATACAGCTGCTATGGATTTTTGCAGGGCCCTTTGCAAAAATCCAAGCAGAGAGGGGAGACACAAAATCACAATCACAACCATCAACAAAATTCCCATTCTTAATACAATCATTCCTGTCCTTCATCCATCTTTAAGTACTGATATATGGTCTTAGCCAGCGTCATCCGCACGTTCTGCTTCAGCTGCGGAGCCATCAATCCTGTCCTTTCCCGCACGCTCTAGGTAAGGTTTGACACAGCGAGCAGGAACCCATCGAGGACCATTATCTGTCAAAACACAAGCATAACCCCTTCCCCAGGTTATCAGTTCCACTGGACCAGACCATATACCAGTAATCAAGTCCTTGACCCATACCTTGACATTTCTATGGAAATTTGGTTGCTTAGAATTCAAAGAAGAAAAATGGCAAAAGATTGGAGATAACTGTGAGTCAGGTAGGGGATGCAAGAAGTTTAACACATAAACAGCTTTATCTAATCTCACTTGAGGTGACTCCTGTTGCATTCCCCCTTTTTGTTTTTGAATCTGACGTTTAAGAAGTCCGTGAGCTCTTTCAATAATTGCTTGGCCCATGGGGACATGTGGAATACCTGTTGAATGCTCAATGCCCCAAGCACGAAAGAATGCTTGCATTTTCTGCGAAGCATATGCTGGGCCGTTATCCGTTTTTACATGACACGGAACACCTAGAATAGAAAAGGCATCATAAAAATGACGAATAGCATCTTGAGTTTTCTCTCCTGTGAATGCTGAAGCAACCATTGCGTGAGAAAAAGTATCAACTGTAACATGAACATACTTAAAGCGACCAAATTCTGGCATTTTTGTAACATCAGTTTGCCATTCTTCTAACGCAGAAAGACCTCTAGGGTTGGTACCATAATACCGAGTGACATGAGTCATATGACAGTCGGGACAAGAGGAAAGAATAGATTTTGCTTCGGCAGTAGACAATTTGAATTGCTGCTGTAAAGCTTGAGCACTCTGATGAAAAAATTGATGGGATAAAATTGCCTTCTGCAACACATTGGGTACAGTTTTGATTGCAGCAGCAGCTACTAAAGTCTACATAGGCATTGCCTTCAGCAAAAAATCCTGGTAATGATGTATGGCTGCGAATGTGCATGATAAAGTAAGAATGTTTTCGAGCACCAATAACTGTCCACAACTTCACTAATATGGTAAACAATGGTTTCTCTTGAATATTATACAACACTGCTTGATCTAAATGCTTAACCAAATTGGCAACATAAACTGAATCAGTAACTATGTTTACAGAACCAGGAAACAAAGTAAAAGCCAAAAGAACAGCAGAAAGTTCAACCAGTTGAGGAGATCCCTGCTGAATCACTGTCTGATATTCCCAGTGATCATCCTTTCTCCAAGCCACAGCTGCTTTTCCGGTTTTCCCGGACCCATCTGTAAAAACCGTTATACCTTCCACTGGAACAGGAGAACAAATTTGCTTGCCTTCAAAAGGAATCTCTTTAGTCAGTGTTAGAACAGGATGAGAAGGCAAGTGATACAAGATTTGGCCTGTAAAACAAGATAAGGCAGATTGCAATTCATGATTATTTTGAAAGCACCATTCAAAATACCACTGTTGCACAGGTATCACAATGGTCACAGGGTCCTGCCCCAAAATCTCATGACAACGCCTGCGACCCTTGATGATAATATCTGCAAAAAGCTCATAAAGTCCTGGAGCTGTTTTCCGAGATCTGAAAGATAAAAATATCCATTCCAGAATATGCAATTGATCTTCCCAATTATCATTCCATTGACACAGTATTCCACATGGTATTTCATGGTCTTTCAGAATAAACAATTGAACACCAACAGAGGGATCTATCCTGTTAACAAATTTGTGTGCTAGGGCTAATTCAACTTCTTCTAGGGTCTTTTTTGCCGCTGAGGTCAATTGCCTCTCATCAGTGGAGGAAGTGATGCCTGAAAGCAAATCAAACAATGGTTGCATCTGATGATTAGTTATGCCTAAATATGATCGAATCCAACCTATTAAACCAACCAATTTCTGTACATCAGTAGCAGTTTTAACATCAATGTCTAACTTTACAGGTTGAGGCATAACTTGAGTGTTGGTCACCAACATACCTAGGTATTTCCAAGGCATGTGTTCCTGCACTTTCTCTGGAGCAATGATCAAACCAAAGCCTTTCAAATTTGTCACAGCACATTGTTAAGGAGCTGACAACTGTTGTTTGTTGTCAGATGCCAACAAGATATCATCCATGTAATGATAGCAGTAGCAGTTTTTAAATTGCTCCCGGACTTTTGACAAGGCCTGTGCCACAAACCATTGACAAATAGTTGGCGAATTTTTCATGCCTTGTGGGAGGACCTTCCATTGATATCTTTTATCAGGTTCAGCATGATTTATAGAAGGCACAGTAAAAGCCAATTTTTCTTTGTCCTGCTCAGCCAATGGAATAGTGAAGAAAAAATCTTTTAGATTAATGACAACTATTTGCCATTCTTGTGGAATCATCGTGGGTGTAGGAAGGCCTGGTTGCAAAGCTCCCATTGTTGCCATTACAGCATTTATCTGCCATAAATCATGTAAAAGTCTCCATTTTCCCGATTTCTTTTTTATTACAAAAACAGGGGTGTTCCAGGGACTGAATGATTCCTCAATGTGTCCTGCTTGCAATTGTTCTGTAACTAATTCTTTCAGGGCAGTAAGCTTTTCAGTAGTCAGGGGCCACTGGCGAGCCCGGACAGGCTTATCTGTCAACCATGTCAGGGGTACAACTGGACGTTCATTGCCCTGCAACACAGTGGCCCCCATTAAAAATCCGTAGTAATTTTGACACCCCATTGAGATAAACAATCTCGTCCCCACAAACTTTGAGGAGCATCGGCAACATAGGGTCTGATGTTAGCTTGTTGGCCATCAGGATGTTTCACATTAATTACAATGGCTGACAGGCCACCTGTTGTAGCATCACCCAACCCCAGGAGTCCAAAACTTGCACGAGTGAGAGGCCACAATCGAGGCCAGCAAAGTCATGAGAGTGTTGTGACATCTGCTCCAGTGTCAATCAAACCTGTTACTGATATAGTTCCTGGATGACATCCACTGGCGGTGAGAGTGCATGTCTTTTCTGGATGGCTCTCTGTTACTTTCTCAGTCCAGAACACTTGAGGTACTCCTGTCGATCCAAAGCTTCCTGCGCCGCGACTTCGGTCCATTGTATTTGGAACAGAACTCACAAAAGGTACAATTTGAGCAATGCAAATTCCTTTCTGAATAGTGACAGGAGGGTCATCAATGGATACCATAGCATGAATCTGCCCTAAATATTCAGCATCAATAAGCCCTAGATGCACATGAATACCTCTAAGTGTAGTACTTGATCTCCCTATCAAAAACGCACTCAATCCCCGTCCTATCGGACGATAGGCATCAAGAGGGACTTTACATATTTCTTTTGTTAAAATGGTTACTGTGTCAGCGGCTGGTATATCAATCCCTGCGGACCCGCTTGCTGCCCCTGAGAATTGTTCGCAAATGGGTAGCTTTGCAGGGCTGGGAAGGCCCGCATTTGCTGTTGTGGTTGTTGGGGTATTTGTTTCCCCACGCGCCCCCTCGCGCTCCTCTTTGGGTTTCCCGGCAATAGCTGACCATTTGCATGATATTTACTTCTGCATTGCTTAGCATAGTGCCCAGATTTAGCACAACGGTTGCATACAACATCGCTGCTTGCACTTGGCCTAAATGTTGTTTTCTGGACAGTACACTGTGACTTTACGGGCCCTTGTTGTCCACAATTATAACACTTCGCTGAAGGTCTTAACACTGCAGCAAGAGCTGCCATTTTATGCTCAACTGAACCAACTTTCGAGCAAGCAGTAACCATTTCAGACAAGGTGGGCTCCCCAGGCAAAGTATCAATAATCTTTCTGCAGTCTGGGTTTGCATTTTCTTTAGCCAATTGTACACACAATTTGTCTCGCAAAGTTTCATCATCTACTTGTTTCTCAATAGCCGCAGCAAGTTTTTCTGCAAACTGCAAAAATGGTTCTCTCGTCCCTTGTTGTATAGTGACATATTTCTGTTTTGGAACTGCCATTTCCATTGTTTTAGTTAAGGCACTCATGCCAATTTGCTGAGCTTGTGCCAAAATCAAAGGATCCCACCTTGTCTGTAAATCTGGATTAGCAAAAGGCCCAGAGCCCATTAGGGCATCAACACCCACAGCATGACGAGGGTCGTGTTGAGGCAACTGCATATTTGTTAAAGCTGTGCGCTCAGCCACTCGCCTCCAAGTTTCTTGAAATACACCATATTGTACTGGCTGGAATAGAATTGTAGCAAGATGAGTGATGTCATAAGGTGCAAGCAAATCTGCATTAATCACACGTATTAATTGCATTACCTCTGAGGAATTAATACCATATTGAGCTACTTTCGATTGGAGGTCTTGCACAACCCTCCAGGCGAAGACATGATGACTGTCGTTCTGTCCTGTTCCAGGAGCTGCTTTGAAAACTGGAAAAGCCATAGGGTTATCACAAGCAACATTTGCAATGGCACTGTTCTCCTGAGGTACTCTTGGAGCACCCAACCTTTCTATGATGTCCCAGTTCTTTTCTTCAACTGCTTTCCTCCTAACAAATTCCCAAAACTCCTGAGGGTGTCGAGGAAGCACAGTGACTTGGCATGGAGGCAAAGTCCATGGGGCAGTAAGGCTAGAGCTCTTAAGAGATGAAGAGACCAGAGCTCCTTTCCCCAACACAGGTGTTACTGCGGGCGACTCATCACTTGATTCGCTGTTGCTGTCACTGTCAGGTAAAGGAGGATACAGCCTTGCAGGTTGTTCAAGCATCTCAGAGGGGAGCAGGGGGGCAGACGGCTGGACCAGAGAGGAGGGAAGCAGGGGGGCAGATGGCTGGACCAGAGAGGAGGGAAGCGGGGGGGCAGATGGCTGGGCTTTTCTCTCTGCTAAAGACATTTCAGCTAACTGGCGTAGCGGTGTAGTATATACAGGCACCATCGCGAGCTGCTGTGCAGGTGTGAGATAAGGAGGCTTAGGAGTCTGATAAGAAGAGGCTAGGGCAGGTTGCCCAGAAGTTTTGGCAGCTTTCCCAGAAGCCTTGGCAGCTTTCCCAGAAGCTTTGACAGCTTTCCCAGAAGCCTTGGCACCCAGCCCAGAAGCTCTGGCAGCCTTCCCGGAAGCTTTGGCAGCTTTCCCAGAAGCTCTGGCAGCGTGCCAGGTAACTCCCATGGCATCCGAACTTTCTTCACCAAGTTCCCCATCACAGCCCCCTTCTACCTCAGAGGCCCCCTCTGCCTCAGCCCCCCCATCAGGTTCTGTTATCAGCCCCGACTCTTCGTCCGCATCTTGCTCCGTTTCTCTCTCTATTCTCCATTCCTTTAAAGCCTCAAAGAGCGAGTTCCAGGTTACTGCTAAATCAACAGCTGTTTTATCTCCTGCTCGAATAACTTGCCAAAGTCTGTCCCCGACTTTCTTCCATGCCTTAACACTAAATGCTGTGTCGGGATCAGTGTCAAAATCCTGTGATTTAGCCCACAGCAATATATTACGAAGCTCATAGTCTGACGTATTAATTCCCTTATTTCTTAACGAAACTTTCTATGTAGACAGAACACTTTCTTCCTCTTTAGATAAATTTTGTCCCATTATTACTAGTTGGTGGCTCACCTACTTCCAGGTGTCTTGATTGGAGGGAATCAGGTCCGGACCTCCCTGTGGCTTCCACCTGCCACTCTCAGCTGCACCAACGCCGCCTCCCCCACTACGTCCCAGTGGGTCACGGTTGCCAATTGCTAGGACCCCGTATGGACCCCCACCGACTATGTTCTTATCACGTCGGCGGTCACCAAAATGTCGCAGTCGAGGCGGTCACGACATAAAGCAGAGACCACAAGCAGTCTCAGTTGGTAACACTTGGCAACAGTTTATTAATGAAAATGGCTGATCTTTTATACACTTTCCAGTTGTTTACCCTTCCTCTACCTTAGCTATTGGCCACAATAATTCAATACCATGCCATTGGTGAAAAGTTACTCTGACTCCACCTAACTTTCTAAAAACGCCTTCCTTCTCTCGATCTCCTTGGTTACGGTCTTGGAGAAAGCTCCTTATCAGCTTCTTCTTCTTCTTACTTCTCGCTCCTTTAGCTAACAGGCCCGCTGCTAGCCCCTTCCACATCATTCCTAAACCATGACAGCCTTATTTGGTGCCCAATATGGGGCTCAAAGGGTTGAGGTGACAACAGATTTGCCCAGAGTGGGTTGGAACCAAATTTGATCTAAGCATTTGTTGTATTAGGTACAGAGCCAATGGTCACAAGGTTGCTCAGTCTGTTCACATGGTTGTGTTACCTAACACTGTATATACTGTATATGCAACATTTGGCTCCTCATGATGATCTTTTTCAGAGCAGGGAGAGGGATTGGGATTGCTTTGTTGCTGTACTGTGTGATATCAGCTGATGACATTATAACATCAAGGGCTGTCACAGACAACTTTTATAAAAAATCCTTTCCTTGGGATTTTTTCCTCCTGAGAAGCTGAGAGGCCTCAGAAACAAGATGTAAACAATGATTGTCTGCTGCTGTGGAATGCAACCAGGTGGATCTGTGATTGGTCTCATGTAGATGTTTGGAATTAATGACCAATCACAGTCAGCTGGCTTGGACTCTCTGTCCGAGACACAAACCTTTGTTATTCATTCCTTTCTATTCTTAGCTTAGCTAGCCTTCTGAGATGAAACTTTTTCTTCTATTCTTTTAGTATAGTTTTAATGTAATATATATCATAAAATAATAAATCAAGCCTTTTGAAACATAGAGTCAACATTCTCGTCTCTTCCCTCATCTAAGAACACCTGTGAACACCATCACAAAGGGCAATGAGTGTTATTTGGGATGTGTATTCATTGTTGCTCTTCTGCCCTCTCCCACACTACCTCTGGGAAATTCATTAATAATTGTACCCAGTCTGTAGGGAGAACAAGGCAGGGTGATTTTCCCCAGCTTTCACCCTTTTTTCCTCCTTCAGGCCTGTTACAACAGCTTTTGAGAATTTTGAGTTCCCTTTGGATGTTAAGGAAAGCATGTACTTGTTGCTAAGTCTATCAGGTCTCCTCAGTATAGTCAACACCATGTTTAAAGTTATAAAAAAGATTTTTAGGAAGGTCATTCAGAGATCTGCAGCAAGGGTGAACAGTTACGACTGGCATGGAATATGGGAGAAAATGGACCAGCTTTTGGAGAAATTCTCTGCTCCAATGGTTTGGAAGTTCACACCTGAACAACTACAGGACTGATAAAATGACAGAATATTTGCAAAGAAAATGCTGTGGCAGTTCCAGAGAGTTGCAAAGTTCTTACAATGTGTTTAACCCAGGCTACTCTTTACTGGACAAGGTTTGACATTAAACTGCACCCTCAGGGGGAGGAAAAGGAGGAAAGCAGACCAACTGGCACAGTGGCCACTCAAACTGCAGCTGAACCAGAGGAACAACTTGTGTCAGTAGCAGTTGCCTCCATACAGAAGAAGAAATCCAAGACCAAATCCATTTTCTTAGTGAGAGGTGAAGAGGAAGTAGACCCACAATTGGAAATTAGAGGGAAGTGAAGCCAAGCAGCTGGGATCCCTGTCCTGGTATGTGAGCATTGGGAAGAGGACAGAAGCTCTCAGCCTCTGAAGGTGATTCCTGTCAAGCATGAGGGAAAGGTATCCTTTCAAGGATGAGCTACCAGTGTATCCAGGCAAGTGGAACACCATGCAGACAGGTATCCAGCACCCGAGAGAATTAGCTGTGCTGGAGGTACTCTATGAAAATTCAATAGTCCATTTTCTTCCCTCCCACCCCTGCTCACTGCCCAATTGGAGCAGTGTCCTGAGAAAGCAGTACAGAGACTGAGTCCAGCAGGTGTCAGGAGGAGGCAGCATGTGGCAGGACTGACCTTACACACCCACACACTGCTGCAGTCATAGAGAAGGAGCAGGGAAACTAACCCCAGAGGTCCAGAGCTGCCCCAGACAATGTCAGCACCCCTCATCTGCCACCAGAACTGCTTCTTAAGCTCCTACCTGCACAGGGTTTTTTTGTCCAGGGGGAAGGTTGAGCCAAAAGGGACTTCTCTGCCATATTGTCTTTATCTTGTGCTTCATGTGGTCTCTGTGGTGACAGCCATCTTGGGAGGAGGGACTTCTAGGCCATCTTGTTTTCTTTGTTCCCAGGGAGGCCACAGGGTTCAACACATTTGTATCTAGCGGTTATTGCTGTTATCTTGGTTGTTGCTGTTTTTCTTTTTAGTAAACTGTTATTTTTTCACCTATATCTTCTCACATTTGTATCTATTGGTAAAAGGGGATTGGTTAAAACTAAAGGAGAGGTAACTCATTTTGGAGTCTCTGCCCTGTATAATTGTCTTTAACTAAGAAAGTATAATATTGGTTGCTGAATTACACTGCCACTGTATGCCATAACTGTTATGATCTGAATTAACACAGAAGAGTGTGGTGTTGTGCGGTCCCCAGGATGAGGTGAGATAAGAATTTGACTCCATGTTCTCAGAAGGCTGATTTATTATTTTATGATATTATATTATATTAAAAGAAATTATATACTAAAACTATACTAAAGAAAGAGAAAGGATACATCAGAAGGCTAGAAACGAATGAATAATAAAAACCTGTGACTGACTCAGAGAGTCCGACACAGCTGGGTGTGATTGATCATTAATTAAAAACAATTCACATGTTTGGATAAACAATTCTCCAAATCACATTCCAAAGCAGCAAAACAGGGAGAAGCTGAAGCTTCCCAGGAGAAGAAATCCTGGCAAAGGGATTTTCATAAAATATCACGGTGACAGAAGAGCAAGGAAAACTAAGTCTCTGTGAATAAAATGGATGGAATCCAGAAAGGTCTGAAATATACACCAAAACTCAATGAAAACCAAATGAGGTTAGATGCTAGTGCCAAAAAAATTGATATATTTTATTTAATAGTGAAAGAGGCAAAGAGAAAGAAAGAAGAAAGAAGGAAAGAAAGAGAGAAAGAGGGAGGGAGGGTGGGTGGGGAGGGTGCAGAGAGAGAGTGACTGGTTAGTAGAAACAGATCACCATTCCGAGGGTCCCAACAACATCTCATTGCTCCCCTTCACCTGGTCTGGGTGGTCAGGGTCCCCCACCGCTCACACCGCTGAAAAGTATAGCATCCAATGGATTACTATATGTTTGGACCAGGTGGGAACGCCCATGTGCCTCCCCTGGTGTCCTGGGGTGACTTTATGATGCCGGTATCCCCATCATCTGTCTTTTTGCTCAGAAATGGGTCTTGTATCTTTCAGTTAGGCCCAGAGAGATCTGAGAGCAAAAGGAGAGGGAAGTGGTGGCGTGCAGTTTGTGTGTGCAGAAGCTTCATTTTCACTCCCCCAGAATTCCTTTCTCTCAGTGTGTGTTGTCTACAGCCTGGACAATGAGTGGGAGAGAGTTCTCCTTTGCTTTTAGTTAGTTTTTTCTAGCTAGCTAAGGCAGAGAAGTTCCCAGGACTGTGGCTTTTCTTTTTCTTGGAACTGATCAGCCCTGCTCTGGACTGATAACCAAGAAATACACCGGGAGCTCACGTCTGTGGCCCACCGGGGCTCGGGATGCCACATTTTCCAGCACAGGAGGGACTGATAGAGACTGAGTGAAAGCCAAGGCCACACACACAAAAAGGACTCTGAACTACAAAAGGATTCCATCACAGATGGCAGAGATGGAGAGATGACACACATCAGGGTTTTGTGCAGTAGAGAGAGGTTATTAGTGTGTACAGCTCTTTATATAGGCTATTCAAAAGACTCTGTGTTTGAACTTGATTGGCTATGATTGGTTACCACCCAGCTCATTGACCAATAGCTACCTGCTTACATTAATGTCAGGGATTGGCTCTCTGTAGCCAAACCCCCCCTCCGCTTATGAAGCACACAATTTATCTATATCCTGTGATAATTCCCCCTTTTCTGTTATAAAATAGAAAAGCTGTGTTTATTATCTTTTTGCAGGGCCCCTTGCAAGAAGGACGACAAACACTGTATAAGGAGAATGAAACTCCTCACCAAACTGACAAAGCCAATTTTTTCAGCTATTGGTGTGCCCCATCAGCTTTTTATTATCATGTCTAAGAGCTATCAAAGGTACAATGTTACTGGGTGGCATGCTGCAGGTTACTTACTTCAAATTTACAACTTAAAATTTGAACATTACAAACAAACTGTAGTGGTTTTGGTTGGCTAATTTAAGATTTTCTTAATTTTGAGATTTTCTTGGCTAACGCACTAAAGAATTTGGTGGGTCCGATGCTGGCTAATTACTAATACACACTTCTTGCTGTGAGATAGGATTAGGAGAAAGGTAAAGCAGCCTCAAAACTTTAAAAGGGTATGTATAAAGAAAATTTTATTAAAAGTGACTAAGAGGAAAAAGGTAGTAAGGCTCAAAACAAACTCTTCAGAAGACTTCTCTTCTTCTTACAACTTTTTCTTTCTTACTGACAATGTAAAGAAATAAAACTTTAAATTTCTAGCCAGCTTACTACTTTAAAAATAGTCTTTTTTCAGTTTACTTAGGGACAGAAGTCTCTCTTGTTAAGGTTATGAAGACTTCTCTACAAGAGGGAAAAAACAGTTCTCTCGTGGTTCTCAATTTTGTCACAAATAACAGCCGCCTGGGGAACCCTGCCATTGTGAAGTCCTCCCCATTTTTACAAGCCTTCCCACAGCTTGTCGATGGGCCATGTCGACTTATGGGGTATTGTTTTAAAGATGAGCTGTTCAAAGGCAAAAGTTCTCATTATCTATCGTTAAAATCATCTTCATCCCTGGGAACAGAGACCATCTTCGTCTTCTTCCTGGGGGTATAGGGTCTCATCACTCTTCTCTTTTTCTCTGTTCAGACTTCTCATGGGATCACAGCTACTTTAAAATCTGCTTACTTTAGCATGGAGGCCTTTACTCGATACTAATTTGAACACTTTCATCTCCCCATAGTTTCATGTGTTATAAGGAAAAAGAGTCTTTTTTCTATAGTTTACAAGAGGATTTCAGCTCCAAAAACAAGGCATCTCCTTACCCCTCCCATCTGGGACTTACCTTCTTCCTCACTGACTTTGATGTCTTCATGTTGTTCTTTTACATGCTTGCATCTTGTTCCTTTCTCTCACTCGAGGGATGATTGAAGCACTGAAAGAATTAACATCATGCCTGCGGCCTACCTGACCCGCTGGTAACTTGTGGCAGGAGCTGCAGCTGGGGTTGTGTCAGGATTGGTTTCATGGTTAGTCTTTCGTTTTTTCTGTGTTCAATTTTAGCCACAGGGCCACTCTGCACGGGCTGCAGGGGCTTCTGGTCTCAGCCACGCTGGGGGGAGGAGGCTTAATGGCACGATCTTAACAGCCATGGCCAGCCCTGCTCTGGCCAGGGCTCCACAACCTCCCCTGCCATCCTGCCTGGCAGCTGCTGGGGGTCTGGCCCAGCCAGAACGGAGCCAATGAGGGCCTGGTGGATGACCCAGGGAGAGGTGAAAGGGCCTGGCCCACAGCAAGACGGCTCGGCCCAGCCTGGCCGAGACAGGGACCGGGGCTGGGGCCTGCCACCTCCTCGCCGACCGGAAAGGAAAGAGGAAGTCCCCGAGTTTTTTCGTCTTTAACATGTGTGTTTCACAGAGGCGTGTCCAGCTTCTCAGTAGTTTAATAGACTGTCAGTTGCACAAAAAATTTTACATCACTTCCTCAAATTTTCTTCCCATTCCAAACCACAACACAAACCAACTTAAACATGATCATTTAAAAGGTTTCAATGCTCGTGCAGGCCTTGACCTGGTGAGCACTAGTCAATCAAAATGCATATTTGTAGGCATTCTGAATATGATTTTTTTAAGTTTGTATCTCTGTTTTTAGACACAGAAACAGAAAATGCAGAAAGAGAATTGCACTGAGCAACCAGGCTGATAATTTTCAAGTCTTTGATTGAGATTCCACTGTAAAGTACCATTTCGATGTGTTTATAACAAGGCAAATAAGTTCTGTTTGCTGTGGTAGCTAAACAGGTTATTAGTACTTCTGTTTTCAGTCTTAACAGCTATAACAAGAACATAATTTAACCTATTAAATTCAGATAACATGCACTTATTATGAACAGTAAAGCAACACATCTAGTAAACAATAAATGCCACTGAACAAAAATACTTACGAATGCCTAAATGCTTTACCTTCACCCAGGGTCTGTCATAGCTAGACTTGGATAGCTTTTTCCAGAACAAGGCTTCCAAGTTTACCTCGAAAAGAGGGTTCAGCTTTTACAAGACCAACTTTACAAGTCAAAGTGACTTGATTTCATTTTTAGGACAAAACCACCTGGGATTCATGGCATACTTCTCTGCCAGACAGATCCAAGGCTTGGCCAGAGCCAGGAACTTGACTGAAGGACTTCCCTAACACTATCTTAAAAACAGAATTTTATAATATTTAGTGAAAAAGTTTCTTAACATAACTTATAAATAATCAAAGGAATATGGATAAGTAACATCAAATAATATTTTGTAGCTGGATGCCTGTTTGTGCCAGGCATTGAGCATAAAACTTAGTAAAAATAAACACTTAAGACACAAGGTTACATTTAGAGATTGATTTAAATTTTGTAATATGTTCCTAATTTTTGCAAATGTATCATTAGTATACTTAACAACGTCTTTCTTTGAAAACTGTAGCTGACATGATTTTACACCAAGTCCAAAAAGGATCTTTTAAAAACCTTTAGCTTATTTTTAAGTGGGTAAATATTAACACTAGTTGGCAGAGTTTAACACCAGAATTTCCAGAAGTTATTTTTGTGCAGATTTTGTGCATATAATTCTTTTGGGTCTTGTTTCATACTTGAGTACCTCTCCTTCCAGGAGCTAACTGGATTATGTGTGGGGGTGGTATCCGACAGGAGCGGGGGTGGAGCGGAGGCTTCCTCTCGGGAGTCGGCAGGAGGGCAGTAGCTCGTGTTCCCCTCTCTGGGGGTCTCGCGTATCCATCAGTAATATGGGTTCCTCAGGCTGTTTAAGCCTTGGTTGAAGGTGGGGTGGGGTGCGGTGCGGCAGCAGGGCTCCGAGAGCACGCTGCTGGCACTTCCGGGTTCAGGAGCCGTTCGACGTCCGGCTTCCGGCATTATTCCGGATTACGGCTGGCGCGACGGAGGGAGTCCTGGGCGCCACGGCGGGGCCGATCCCGGCTGCCGTGCAGGCTCCTTTGATGCCGGTGGCTCAGCAGTCACCGCGTGGGCTGCGCAGATGCATCCGGCGCCGACGGGGGCCACGGCTCTGGGGCTGCCGGCTTCTCTTCCAGCTTCCGGCGCTTCGATGCTTCCGGTTTCTCTGGGGGGCCCGGTGCCGCAGGGAATGGGTGTGTCAAGCGAAGGCCAAGTTCCAGGACTGAACCAATCAACGGGAGGCGGAGGTGGGCCGAGCGCTTCCATAGCAACACAGGGCGTGGAAAAAGTGGCGAAGGGCTCGTGCAGGCACGACGGGGACGGCCCCGGACGCCGCTGTGTGGGCGCTGCAGGGGCTTCTGGCGCTTGCGGGGGGGCGGCCACCGCGTGGGCTGTGCAGATGCCTCCATCGTCTGCGTTGGGGAGGGCTCCGGCCCCGATATCATGGCGCGCCGGCACTGCGGGGTTGGGGGAGCCTGAACAACGGCCGCTCCCCCCCTGCCGCCAGTCTTCTGATGATGGTGTATACATGGGTAGAGAAATTAGTTCAGCCCCCTCTGTATCCCCACATTCTATTGCTTTTTGTTTGTCTTAGGTTGGAAATAGAGGTATTCTATTCCTATCTGTTAGAGATGGGGCAGTTATCTTTTGTTAATTGGGCAGTTTTCTTAATCTCTTCCACAACCAATCCTCCCTCCGGGGAGATAGCTTCTGATAATGGGCCATTGAGTCTCACTGCATGACTGATAAAATTACATCATCCCATTGGTAGAAGCTCCGCCCAGAGGGAGGAGCCAAGCATTCCTACCTGGATATAATCTGAAATTTGGAACACCACAAGCAGCCTTTTCCCACTGGATTCCCAGAAGAGCAGCCTATTCCCACTGGATTCTCAGAGGAAGACCAGGCCCATCTACACTACCACCGCACCTTCAGAGGAAAACTCCACCCTTCTACAGGATCACTGCTTCAACAGAACCACATCTGTCACTCCAGAAGGACTGCAACATCCATTCAATCAGACTGCCACCAACACCCTGACCCACAGGGTATCAGGTCATATTCTGATTCTGTCAGTAGGGGTTTTTTGTTGGTATTATAATTTTTTTTTATTTATTTTTTTAGTTTTCGTAGTAAAGAACTGTTATTCCTATTCCCATATGTTTGCCTGAGAGCCTCTTAATTTCAAAATCATAATAATTCGGAGGGAGAGGGTTTACATTTTCCATTTCAGGGGAGGCTTCTACCTTCCTTAAGCAGACACCTATCTTTTTAAACCAAGACATTGTTTTACCTCCATCCAGAAGATTACAGGGTCTCGAGTGCGGATGGCTTCTGCTCAGAACATCGATGAGGCTGGAGCTGGTATCGGCAGGGTTGCAGGGGCTTCCTTGGGTTGTTGGAACCTTGACTGTAGGTGGAATGGTGCTGCGACAGCAGCAGGTGCGGGGCCAGGGCCAGGAGCGTGATTTGGCATTGTTGTGCTGGGACTTCGTGGTTCTGGTACATTTCCGGGTGTGATATAGTGACAATATCTGGGCATTTTTAGTGATGTCATCTGCCCCCCCCCCTTCCCCCCCCCCATGTTGCGGTGGCAGGCAGGCACGGCCAACGGAAGGAGGACTGTGGGCGTGGTTTCTGGGCTGAACCAAATAGCTATGGGCAGGCGCAGGCTGGGCATTTCCATGGTGATGAGGGGCATGGGTGGCTCCAGTGGTGAGGGGGTGGTCCCAGGAGCCGCATGGAGCTGCAGCATGGTCACGGGCCGCCCAGCCAAAATGGTGTCATGGTCTGACCCAAGACAGCAGCTCCACACAGCCACAAGGCGGTTTAGCTCCGCGCAGCAGCCCTGCAGCATGGGCACAGGGCGTTCCGGCAGCTCACAACATCTTGGTACAGGTGCATTCAGGGCGGCACACCCATGTTGTCCAGTTGTCTCTTCTGTGGGCTTGGAAGAGTGCCCAACTCCCCCGCTAACTCCTCCAGCACCCAGTCCTCACCATGTGCCTCGGTATTTAACATTCTCATTAAATCTAAAATAAGTTTCCGGGGCTTTATAACTTCTATTGCACTTTCGTCGCCTCTGGAAGCTGCTTGAATTATAAATCGTCCAGTTCATGCCCAAGTATTCAAATCAAGGGCAGCCTCTTTAGTTGTGTCCAATCCGTGGTCCTTAGCCCACATTAGCAAAGCTAACCATGCCTCTTCATCATAATCTATGTCCCATTCCTCAAGAAGTTGTTTCCATACCTTCGTAACTGGATGATCCTGCATGGAGACAAAGCCACCCATTTCTTCAGTGGGGTTTTTCTTCTATTTTTCAGCTTCTCCAGCTTTTTGTTTCATGCAGCTCTTTGGCTGTATTTTCCTCACAGATCACAACTGTCACTCTCTGGTGTTCTGTCCATTTTCTTTTCTTTTCTTTTCTTGTGTTTTCTTAGTTATTTTCTTAGTTATCATCCTCACACAGGGCACCATATGTTATTGATGGTGGAGAAAGTGAGACAACACCCATTGGGGTTTCATGCAGTAGAGAGAGTTTATTGGTGTGCACAGCTCTTTATATAGGCTATTCAAAAGACTCTGTGTTTGAACTTGATTGGCTATGATTGGTTACCACCCAGCTCATTGACCAATAGCTACCTGCTTATGTTCATGTCAGGGATTGGCTCTCTGTAGCCAAACCCCTCCTCCTCTTATGAAGCATACAGTCCATCTTTATGCTGTGATATCTCTCTGAATTTGCCATCTCTTCAGAGCAATGAGATGTTTCATTGTTTAATATTACTCCTTTTTTCGTGTTTGTGAGTAATTTGCTGGTTGAATAAACAGTTTTTTCCACTTTTCTTGAAGGAGATTTTTTTCCTGAACTGGTGGGGGGAGGTGTCGCTTGAATCTGATTTCTAGAGGAGACCCCTTCGGGAAGTTTCCTCCCAAATCTGTCCCAAACCAGAACACCTAGGGAGGGCAAGTTTGACACTCCCTTGCAACACTGTGGATCTGTTGCATCATGTTGCAGTGCTCTGGTGCAGGGTCCGGGGACCCCTTTGGGGCGGCCTTTGATGTGCCATGACACCCCCTCTGCTGTCCTTCATGTGGACTGCTCTGGATACCCTAGATGTGAGTTCCTGATACAGCTTATAACCAGCTGACAGCACACCTGCCCTTCTGCCCTGGAAGACATTTAGGATGGATGGAAACCACAGTCCTGGACTAAATTAACTTAACAGGCATCTTGGGGGGATGGCCATTGACTATGGAAATGATACCCATACTTTTCTGTGTGTGTGTATATATATAAATATATATATAAGAATATATATATAGTTGGAAGATGTATGTCTGGGCATGAGGTAGATGGTATATAACAAGGAGTGGATAAAGTAAAGCTGTTGTGGTTTAGGAATGATATTCCCCAATTTAGTGTTCCCACTGAAACCTTCCACAATGTGTGCCATTCGCTCACTTGTCCTCCCCCTCCAGCAGGATGAAGAGGAGAATTGGAGGCACAAAAGGTAAAGATCACAGGTTGAAATAAGAACAATTTACTAGGAACAGCAATGAAGTAAGAAATTAACAGTAACAACAATAATATAAATAACAGAGTGTACAAGATAGGCAAATGAGTCACATGCAAGTGCTCACCATGTGGAACCTGGCACTACCCTGACCATTCACTCTGACACTGCCCCAACTGGAAATGACCCATCCCCGTCCACTCCCTGGATATGGTATGAGGTGGTATAGAATAACCTCAGGGTCCTGGTGAAACAGAGTAGAAATTTAACAGTGTAGAAATCCATTTCAGATTTAGGTGAAATGTACTGCTTTGAATTATTAAGTCTGTAGCTTGCTAGCATAGATGAAATATACTGTTTTAACTTGTTTAGTCTGTTAACTCTACTGTGCTCACAAAACTGCTTAAAACAAGGAAAAATAATGTGAACTTCCAAGCTAAAAAGATAAGAGGGGCCCCTTGAACTTTGAAACAAAAGCAAGAGATGGACAAGATGACCAGAGAGTTCTCTCTGTACAAGGACTAGTTGCAAGTTGTAATGGGAAATCAGTAAAATGAATATGCATGAACCTATTGTGAAACTCTATACATATGTACAAGTAAGAGGGGGGATAAAAAAAGTTTGAGAATTCTCAAGAGTGCACGTGTCCTTTAAAAAAACCAATCCCCACATGTGTCCAGCGCTGCAATAAACATACCAGCTTTACAACTTTTACAAGTTGTGGAGTTAGGTTTTTCCACAAATCATTTTCGCAAGGCCAGCCAGGAGACTTTCTCTGTCCTCGCAGGGGTGAAGAGAGGGGCCAGACCTCCTAGGCACGCCCCGGGATTTTTCCTAGAGGGGCTCTGTTCTGTCTCAGCTTGCCTCCTGCGGAGACAGGAAACGACCTGCTGGTGTGCAGATAAACGGTATGTATATCAAAGGGCCCTGGGAAGAGAGAGATAGGGCTGCTGGTAAGTCACTCAGAGACATCTGAGTGCACAGCCTCGTCCCTGTGCTTGCAGGCAGCCATCGGCTGAAAGCACGGTCAGCAGCAGAGGTCCCCTAGTTGATAGAGGGACTGGGGATGGGTTCATTGTTCGATATAGTGACCGCTAACGACTCTCGGGTGAGTCGAGTGAACCTGAACTTTGTGTGCTTGTTGAAATAAACAAGGGCCAGGAGACTTCTTCTCCTATTTAATGCCTTTATTAAAAGTGATCAGCTCAGGATTGGGTAGCTCGGCAGGTCTGCAGCATCCGTCGTCTCTCCCAAGGCGACTCAGAGGAGGAGGATATGCACAGCTCTGTCCACAAGGGGCAGAGCTGGGGATCACGTCCTCGTGGGAGCCTTTAGGGCCTGCTGATCCCCGTCAGATGGTGCCCCTCCCACTCAGTCGGCCTGGTCTCACCGCCGGGGTCGTCTCTCTTGGTCAGGGCGAGAGGCTCCGAAGATGTTCCGCATCTCTGCAGGCCCGGCACTCGGCTCCTCACGTCCAGACATCACTCCAGTCTCTCAATTCTTAGGTGGCTCGTTGTTTTTTTGGGGTTTCTCCGTACAGCAGGGGACCCATGCTGCATTCTGGTCTTGGAGTCACTTTGCATAACCCCCTCCCATCTTCTCAGGTCTCCACTATTCTGGGAAAGGTACAACTTAGCCTCGGGAAGGTCCCCACCCAGGAGAAGGGCCATTAACTCGCCCCAGCCAGGGCTTTTACTAATACAAAAACAACCATTAACGACAACGACCCGTGATTACAATAACAAAACGCGCAGAACTTGGGCAGGGC
This sequence comes from Melozone crissalis, assembly GCF_028551555.1. NCBI lineage: Eukaryota > Metazoa > Chordata > Aves > Passeriformes > Passerellidae > Melozone > Melozone crissalis. Next base: position 9,424,898 of record NW_026535813.1, on the reverse strand, counting down.
CAGTGATCTGGCTGCCTCTTTGTAACTTTTTCTCACAAAAAAAATATTAACCGAATTTTTGTTCATAACACTTGTAGTGTCCAGACACTGTAGTTAATGTTAATGTGTTTGTAATTGTGTGAGTGTGTGGTATATAAAAGAGAGAGCGAGTGAGTGTACCCACAGCGCAGGGAGGAGTTCTACCCGCATCTGAAGTGCTCCTAGTGAAACCCAGGGCACCGGCTGGGTCAGGCTATGAGAGCAGAAGGTGCCCTGTGGAGAAGTAGAACAAGTAGAGAAATGTGAGTGAGGACATTAATTGTGTTTAAAAGTGGTGATTTATGTAGATTGTGCACATTTTAACCGTGGCTAGACAAACTCAAGGGGTTCCTCTGCCCCAGTAGTTTGGACTTAATCTCTGAGAGATTGTGAATCCAGTAAATCACTAGATCCAGTTAATAATTTTATTGTGTACTGTTATTTTGATTGTGTCCAGAGTGTGAAAAGACCAGAAGAAACTAATATAGGTAGATGCTGAAGTGTTGTATGCTGTGTTGTGTTGAGAAAAGTGAGCACTTTAAGTGATACTCCCTTTCCTGGTGAGTGTGTGTGGTTCTTCCCCCGCATTGTGGCAATTTTATTGTCAATATTGTATGGTTGTGTTTGTAGACATTTTAGGATATTGCTTACAACAAGTGTAGCTTTTTATGCAGAAAACCTACAGTTTAGTAATCTATGTTTAACTGTAGTAAAATGAATTAAAGGAATTCCAGGAATTGCCCTCCCACAGCAACTTAAGCCCCATCTTGTGAATTTGAGATACAAGGGGTAGGGGAGGGTCTGTGTTTGTGGGCATATCAGAGTTTTTGCTGTAACAGGCACAGCCTTTTGCAAGGCAGTAAAGTGAGTGTCAGTAGAAACAATGCTTTAATTGAAGATTAGATTGTGCGAGAACTGGAAAAGACTAAAATTTTGTAAAACAGACTTTAAGTAGAAGAGACCAAGACAGGCACTTTGTAATTTGTGTTATTCTAAGGAAACAAAAGCTACTCAGAGAGCTATAAAGATTTTAGTAGCCACCGGTCACAAGAAACAAAGAAGTAATATACGGTTTGAATTATTAGAAAAGAGAGATTCAAGTAATTTAAGAAACCTATCAGAAATAATTAAAGCTGAGTGTGCTCAGCCTATTTTTATACCCCAAGACTTTGAATTAAGGGAAAGAGTTGGGATAGAGTAGAAAGATAGGGACTAAGAAAATAGAATTTTTAGTAGACACAGAGGCAACATACTCAGTGTTAAATAAAGCCTCTATGCCTATAACAGATGATTATGTTATGATAAGGGGGCAACTGACCAGTCTGAAAAAGCATACTTTGCAAACCATCAAAATACTCATAGGTTTTTGTATATGCCCAACTCTCCAAAGGCCCTGTTGGGTAGAGATTTGTTAGAGCAGCTGGAATCAAAGATCACATTTAAAGATAGATAGATTGTTTTAGAGGTAAAAGATCAACAATATGTAGACATACTAAGCTTAATTTTAACAACTAGTGAAACCAAAACTGAAAATAAAGATGAAATTAACAAGAAAATAATAGATCCAGTGTTTCCCAGGATATGGACCTCTAACATACCAGGGAGGGCAGAGAATGCACCTCTGGTGCAAGCTAAGAAAAACAACCAGTTAAGGTCAGACAGTAAAAGCCTAATCTGCACCCGGTAGTCACAAACCCATACACCTTGCTAGCATGTTTAACACCTGAACTAACCTGGTTTACTGTTTTAGATCTAAAAGATGCCTTCTTTTGCCTCCCTATCCATGAAGCCAGCCAGAAAATTTTGCATTTGAATGACAAAGCCCTAAAAGCGGTGCAAAACCCAGCTCACATGGACTGTGTTTCCTCAAGGCCCTCAAGGCTTCAGAAATTCCCCCACTCTGTTTGGGGAACAACTTGCAAAAGATCTAGAGTCCTAAAAAGCTCCATCAGAAAAAAGACAGCTGCCGCAGTATGTAGACAACCTCCTGATAGCTACACAAACCCAAGAAGCATGTGTAGATTAGATGGTAAGCCTCCTGAACTTTTTGAGTTTACAAGGGTAAAGAATACCTCAGAAAAGGCTTAGATCATGAAGCCAACAGTCACCTACCTGAGTTACGAAGTCAATGCTGGGCAACGGACTCTAAGGCAAGACTGAAAAGAAGCATGCAAGTTCACCCTAGGCCAGAAAATGACTCTGCTAAGATCCCATTCAGTGTCTACAGTGCTAGGAGTAAAAAGAGGACACTAGCTGTCCCCACGAAAGTTCCTGAAGTATCAAACCATAATAGTAGAACAAGATGTAAAGATTGTAGTCACTAACCTTGTGAACCCAGCTTCTTTTCTCAGTACAATACAAGAGAATCAGTGATCCATGATTGCCTAGAAGCTATCGAGACCACCTACTCCAGCCATCCAAATTTGAAGGATACTCCCCTAATGTGGCCTTAGCTGGGTTTCGGGGGGCCCCCAGCGGGCTGCAATGGATCTGGATAGCTCAGTCCTGCTGGGCACAGGCCTGTCTGAGTTCCCAAGCAGTTCTTCCCCTCAGGCAACCTTAGCAAGCTTAAGTGATATTAGCTCTTTTAGTGATTATCAGCTCACTGTGATTTCAGCTCTTTGCTTGCTAGGTGCTGCAGGCGGGCAGACACAGGGAGAGAGAGGAGAAGGCTGTGTGAGATTCCACAGCAATGACTTTATTAAAGTCTTCTGCGAAGGTCTCAGGGACAGCTCTTCTGCTGAGCTGGGCAAAAGCAGCTCTTTTTATAGGGTACAGGGGTTTTGGAAATTGTCCAATAGCAAGGGTTAAAGGAAAGTGACCTATAGTCTTACAGAGAGATAAGCTAGGGTCCGAAGGCAGAAGAGAGGGGCTTCTAAGGTCCAGTCATCATGACTGGAAGGAAGCCTTGGAGGCCCTGGGCCTGCTACAACTCTACTTTCTGTATTTAGAAAAAAGGAGTTCCCTATAGTTCTTTTGAAACAATGAACAAGGCATGAGAACATAGCTAATACAATGACAATTACAAGAAAAATCCACAACATTCCCTTAACCAAAGATGCAACCCATCCTGTTAATCCCCATTGACTGAAAAGGTAATTGACCCAGTCTGGGTTGTTTTCTACTTTCAAGTCTGTCCTGGTTTAGAGCAAATTTGGGAGAAAACCTCCAAAAGGGGGCCCCTCCAGAAATCAAACCCACACAGCCCCTCCCCCCAACTGGTTCGGGAAGGATTCCTTGGAGAGAAGTGGAAAGAACCTGTTTATTTAACAGGCACAGCACCCCCCAGCACACAAAATGAACAATACTGGATGGCAACACTCTTTCACTGCTCTGAAAAAAGATGACAAATTCAGAACGTCTCTCTTGGGGGTGGTTGCTCTGTTATCAGTACCTCCGGCGCTGGGGTAGCTGCTGCAGCCACAAGGTGCAAACTCACAGTGTTCCCCAGGTCCCAGTCTGGAGCAGGTTCGAGTAGGTCCAAAAAAAGGGAAAGGAGAAACAGTCCAGGAAAAATTTGGACTGCTTAGTTAAACTAACTAATGAGCAGAAGCAAAAAACAAGAGCAAAGCGGGAGCAAAGCAGAAGCAAGAGCGAGAGCAAAGCGAAAAGCCAAGCAAAAAGCAAAAGCAGCACTATGTACTGCCCTGTCTGTGTGTCCTGCCAGCTGTGGGGGAGTGGCTGATAGCAAAACCAAAACAAAACATTCACTCTTCAGAGCCAGTCTTGAAGGCACAGAACATAAATTCCAGCATAAAAGGAACACACGAATGGGGATACAAGCATCATAACGTCACCCTAGGACAAAGCCCTTCACGAGTTCCTTCAGTTTCTGGATGTTTGCATGGATGGATTCTGAGTGTGAAGAGAGATTGAAGCAGCACATCTCTTCGAAGTCTTGGCAGCTGTGTTTGTGGGCAAGCAGCAGGAAGTCAATTGCTGCTCGATTTTGGAGTGATAAATATCTTGTGGTTTCTTCTTCCTTTAAGAGATTGCTCAGGGCAGCAGATGTAGCGTTGGCTTGCTTATTGAGCCAGCACCCAAGGTGATTTATTTCACCAAGGACTTTAGCTGCAGCTCCCCATGGTAGGAATAGGGAGACAGCAATCTGTTGGGGAAGATGAAACAGGAAAGCCTTATAAATATGATTGCCTGGCAAAATATTTTGAGAATATAGAAACTATAAGCGAGATTGAAATGAAAGCAAGCTTTGAGATTCCTTAGTTACTGAACAAATGGAGAACAATGGTGTGGCCGGCTGAAGGTGAAACAATACCCTCTGTTTGCAGACAGGTCCAAGGGTCAGAGCAGAACCTACTAGCTTAACAGAAGGAGTCCAAAGAGTAGTTTTTAGGGTTTATAATGTAACACAATATGGTAATGTAATAATTATTATAGACTGTATGTAAATGCTATAGGTTATGTATATTGTACTTGACTGGTTAGTGAGAATTAGAATATTCAACACAGAAGATGATTTATTGTATTGTAACGGGAACTTCACACTCTTACGCTCTTACTCTCTCACCCTCTCATCCTCTCTCTCTCTCTCTCATCCTCTTTACCACTCTTCTCTCAGGCCTGTTTTGAGCTGTGGCTGGCAGCTTCAAGCAGGGCCCCTGCACCCACGCCCATTACAATAAACCACAACTTCCATGACCTGGCTTCAGAGATCTCTCATCTCCATCCGTTCCAACTGTCCTACCCCCCGACGCTCCTACAGCAATCTTTTTTGGTTTGTCCCAATTGTATAATTTGGGATCACAATTTTCATCAAATTCCGTGTAGGATCTTTTGTGGCGTTTTAATTCACTTTCTTTTTTCCAATTATGTAACAAGGTGATATTTGGCATGAGGGTAGAAAGTTTTCCAAGGGTACAGGGACCTCTCTGGAGTCAGGAGGGGATCCCAGCCCATACTCTTTCACCACAGATGAGAAACGTTCCCTTGGGTAATACTTTGGGGTGGAGAGAGGACACAGAGATCACACAAACTGTGTAATTACACCAATCTGGATAGTTATAGGCTTTGTTAAGTGGTGATATGTCTTTTCTGTATGTGTTTTTTGTCTGGTCAATTTCTGGCCAATTATTTTTCGGACGTCTAAAGTAAAATTTGACACAGTATGTGGCCTTGGAAGACCCCAACAGGTCCAATTCTTGGGGTTCCTCTAGAGTATTGGGCAATATTTTTGTCCATTCATCCCAAGTATCTACCAGGCTGGGTCTCATACCTGTGGTGCGGAGGAGCTCTGAGTTATAGACGGGCCAATCATCTGCTACAAAGGGAATTCCTACCAGACATGTTGTTATGGTTTAGGCCTGGCAAAGCCAGAGCCCCCATAAATATACCTTTTACCTGATATCTGCTGTGAGATGTGGCCAGGAAATAAGCAAAGCAGGCTCCAACTTAAACATAAAGAGAAGTTTATTAATTAAACTACACACACAATTACTAAACTACACACACAATTACTAAACTACACACACAAAGGAAAAAAAAAAAAACCACAAGGAGAATGAAAACTACACAGAAACACTTCCTCATCCTCCTCCCACCAAATTCCCAAGCACATTTACATTTCCAAAAATTGTCCACACTCGGTCTGGCACAACCCTTTAGAAAAAAAAATCAAATCTTCAGCTCATAAGGGATAGACGGAGTCCTTCCTTGTGCCACGGACTTCTTCTCACAATCAGCAATCCGCCCGGAGTCTTGCTATCTCGTGACATCTCCTTTCCATGCCAAGGTGCTCTCACCACCAGGCATGGGATGGAGCAGGGGCCTGCCTTCGGGGCCTTTTAAGAATGCCTCGTCTCGTTCCAAGCAGAGCACAGTCACATCCCTGGGACCTTTGTCCCCCCCATCTCTTCTATACCCCCTGGGGCCGAGGGGTCTCAAAACCAAACTCTCTTGACACCGAGCCTCCGCTTCCCCCTGCAATACAGCCTCTGCATCACCAGGACAGAGTCCATGGATATACAACAAAAAAGAGTCCAGCAAAAACTGCCACTCCATCTTCCTCCATTCCTTCAACATCTCTCTTCTCCCTTTGCCAGACCCCCCTTACTGGCCTGGTTTCTTCCTTCATCTTCCACTCCTATCCCTTTCCCGGGAAAGGCAATGTTCTGCGAAGCCTTCATTCTCCACAAGGGTTAAAAGCTCTCCCAGGCGGCTGGACTGCCCGCTGCCCCCCCCTTTCTCCTCCCAGCCATGCTGCCTGCCGGCACATGATATCAAGTTTCAAGATATACAGTTCGAGCACGGGCTGCATTCTCTCCATCCCAAATGGGGGATGGGGGGGATAAACAGGTCGCTCAAGGGTCCGCCACCCTTCCTCCGAACCCGGGCCTACCGTAGATGGGCCACGTGGCTTTCCCCTCCCCCAGCCCAGCCAGCAACTGGGCCGGGGGAGAGACTCCTTCATGCCGGAAATCCCAAGAGGGCTCTGAAGGACAAGAACCCTGCTTTTAACCCCTTGGGTTCTTAGTCTCAAGAGGCGGATCCAAATGCCGCACTGGTCAAACTAGGTGCTCATCTTAAAATGCGACCACCCATTGGTAACCACAGCAAAACAACATATCCCAGATGTCCCATTTCCGGTCAAACCACGACACATGTGGAAAGTGGGTTATCAATGCTTCCCATGGATAAGCACATGTTATCCTGTTTTAATGTCTTTGCTAAGGCTCAGCAAGCATTATGGCTGGGCTGTGGGCTAATCCAGCCGAAGGCATATGGTATGGTGAAGAACATCCAGGCAGCAGTGAGGACACCACCAACAGAGATATTTTTCATCTTTGGACAGGAATAGGGCTTCTGATAGGGAATATAAGCAAAATTTGAGGGTTAGGGTTTTCTCCCTTGTTCCTTTCCTCCTTTCCTTTCCTTCCCCCCTCCCCCCCCCTTTTTTTTTTTTTCCTAAGCTAAGAGAGGAGGAGTGGGTATAAGGTTAGGGGGTTTTGGTAAGAAATGAGAAAATGGAATAATAGGGTTTTTTAGGGTAAAAAGGGGTAACAACATATAATTCTGAAAACAGTTTTGTGTTCAGGCTCTGTCTGGCTTATGGCTTGATGCAGCAGAATGTTGTTCAGCTTTCTATTTTGTCTGCTGTTGCATGATGGGACGGTCTTTTCTTCTGCATGTGGGTATGCGGCAATGTCTTCATTTCCAGGCAGAACTGGTTTGGTTTTGAGAAGGTCTTGTGTTTGACTCAGGGGAATTCTTGTCACTGTTTGTGGGAGTGGTGTTTGCGGTGCCCAGGTATGGTTTTATGTTTTTTCCTGAGTACCATTTTGGACCAGATGGTAGTAGAACACATGCATATCCTCTTCCCCAAGTAATCAACTGGAAAGACCCAGAAATTTGGTGTGTTTCTGGGTCCTTCACTGGCACATATGGTTTCTCAGTGAGCTTTACTTGGATGGTATTTGCAAAGTGGCGAAGTATTGAGGGGTCAGGCTCTGATGTTGTACAATTTAGGAAGTTGATGACATAGCCTTGTAAAGTCTTCTCACTGGAGATATGATTCTTGTTTCTCTGCGCTGCTGCTTGAGGACTCTTGAGTGTTTGATGTGTCCTTTCCACGATGGATTGTCCTGTGGGATTTGCAAGTATGCCTGTTTTGTGTTCTATTCCCCATTCACTGAAGAACTCTTTTAACTTACGAGAGATATAGGCAGGTCTATTATCTGTTTTGATCTCCTTTGGTATTCCCAGGGTAGCAAAGGCAAGGAGGAAGTGTTTTATGGTGTGCTGTCTAGTTTTTCCTATATGTCCTGATGGAAATACTGCTCCAGAAAACGTGTCGACCGATACATGCACATATTTTGACCTTCCAAAAGGTGTGAAGTGAGTCACATCTGTCTGCCACAGCTGGCAACTGTTCAGACCTCAGGTATTGACTCCTGTCCCCATAGATGGTATCTGATAGTTTTGACAGTTCGGGCATGTAACGACAATAGCTTTTGCTTGATCTTTTGAAAGCTTGAACATTCTGTTAAGAGCAGGCACATTTTGATGAATAAATGTGTGTGACAACTTTGCCTGGGCAAAGATGTTAGGGAAAATAGAAGTTTCTACTGTCATGGCCTAATGCATCTGCTTTCCTGTTCCCTTCTGCGATGGTACCTGGGAGGTCAGTGTGTGACCTCACATGCATTATATATATGGTAAGGTTGCTTTCTGCGGGAGATTGAGCGTGTTAATGTAGAAATCAATTGGTGTAACTTTGGACTGGAAACCTCTTTGAGAAGAACATGTTCTGCTCTCATGGCTATACCAGCAACATACGCTGAATCTGAGACCAGATTAAAGGGTTCATCTTTGAATTTCTCAAAGGCTCTGACAACAGCTGCTAACTCTGCTATCTGTGGAGATCCGTCCACTATTTGGATGTCAGATTCCCATTTTTGGGTCTTAGGGTCTTTCCATGTAATCACCGACTTGTGGGATGACCCTGAGCCATCTGTAAAAATGGTTAGAGCTTTGAGAGGTGTTTTACTTTGGACTTATTTTGGGATCAGATGAAAGGTTACATCACAATAAAAAAGTTTGCGTTTTGGGATATGAACTGAAATTTGGCCTGTATAGCTATCTAGGGAAAACTGGAGATTTTCATTGTTCTGGAGCAAATGCTCCAGGTCCCCAGTGGTCAGTGGCAAGTATATGCATTGAACTCACACTCTGCAAGAGAGTGGAGGCGAGTTCTAGACTTTTTTATAAGATGTGCCATGATTTCTTGGAAGGTGGTAATTGTCTTTGAGGGTTGGTTGTTTGTAAAGATCCATTCCAGTATCAACAAAGGGTCTCAAAGCTGAGTGTCCCATTGAAAAATCAGTCCATAGAGTTGAGGTGCTTTTCCCAGAATGACAAACTGGAAAGGCAGGCTGGGCTCAAAGCGATGGGCTTTGCGTGAAGACAGGGCTTCTTGGACCTTGATGATGGCATCTCAGGCTTCTGTTGTGAGAGTGCATGGAGAGCCCAGGTCTTCGTTGCCACGAAGAAGGTTGAACAGGGGAGCAAGGTCCTCTGTTGTAATTCCTAGCAGTAGATGTACCCAGTTGATGGAGCCGCACAGACTGTGTAAGTCTCTCAGATTTTTTGGGTCATCTTAGATGGCAAGCTGCTGGGGTATGATGGTCCTTTCCCGGATCTGGACTCCAAGATAAGTCCATGGGTTGGTGTACTGTATTTTGTCCTCACGGATCTCGAATCCTGCCTTTTCTATGATTTCAATGGTCTTTTTAACTGCTTTGTCTAAGTAAGCTTTTTCTGATGCACAAACCAGGATATCATCCATATAGTGGTAGATGATTGCATCTGGAAATAGGTTCTGAATGGGAGACAGGATGTGAGGAACATACCACTGGCATATAGTAGTACTGTTCTTTAGTCATTGGGGAAGAAAACACCAATGATATCTTTTGAGTGGAGCTTCTCTGTTAAGAGAGGGAGCAGACAAAGCAAACCATGGAGCGTTCTGGGGGTGCAGCGGAATGCTGAAGAAACAATCTTTAATATCTATGATGGCAAGTGTCCAGTCTCTAGGCAGCATCAATGGTGATGGCAGGCCAGGGCCCATGTCCTCGATGACCTCATTGATTTTGTGAAGGTCGTGGAGGAGCCTCCACCTGTCCATTCCAGGCTTTTGCAGTACGAAGACTGGAGAGTTCCAAGGGCTGGTGGTCTCAACGATGTGGCCTTTGGCGAGCCGTTCTTCCACGAGGGCTTGTAGTGCGAGCAGTTTGACTTTAGAGAGGGGCCACTGTTCCATCCAGATCGGGTCTTGGCATTTCCAGGTGAGCCTCTCTGTACAAGGACTAGTTGCAAGTTGTAACGGGAAACCAGTAAAATGAGTATGCATGAACCTATTGTGAAACTCTATGCATATGTACAAGTAAAGGGAGAGAAAAAAAGTTCAAAAATTCTCAAGAGTGCACATGTCCTTTAAAGAAAACGATCCCCACATGTGTCCAGCACTGTAATAAACATACCAGCTTTACAACTTTTACAAGTTGTAGAGTTATTTTTTTTCCACAAATCACTTGCCATGCTCTTCCTGGCTACTACAAAAATTAACTGCTTCCTGGCTGGACTCAGGACATGTCCATTGTGGAAACTGGGGAGAAATGAAGTGCAAAGAGTGAGTATGGTGTACATGTGACCCACTTCATTTCCTGAAGCATAGACAAATATGCAAAAGGGATTTGTTCAGCCCCTAGCTGCACAAGTTTTATAAATGTCTTGATGGGGCAAAAAGGTCAAAAACTAAATGCTATGTGAAATTAAATAACTTGACATTTCCTTTCTGATAGTAAAAGAGTTTGAGTTTCTCCAAGCACAGTTTCTTTTTTTGAGCAAAATAATCAGATGCATTCACACAGATTCATTCAATACTTCAATCAAGCCCTAAACCAGGAATTTCTGTGCTGCATTCAGTCTTGATAGCCCTGGCTGGAGATAGACCCAGGTATGAAGCCCAAAAGACTCATCACAACTGCCCTGGTGTGTAATAAGTTTGTTGATGGTAATATGATATATTATCAATATCAATCTGACATATTGGACAATATATGATATTATGAAGTAATATGGATATCATATTGATATATTAATATATATTGATATATTTTTGATTGCACAGTGTTGGTATATTTTAATAATATGATATATTGATACATGGTTGATGATATAACATTACACAGCTCTTCCATCAGCCATTTCAAGATAATTTGCTGTAAATTAAAAAAAAAAAAACCAAAACAAAAAAACAAAACAAAACAAAAAAACAAACAACTAATAAAACACTTTTTCCAGAGCTGGATTTATTTTTCTCTTGCACCTTTCAGACAAATGTGATCCTTGGACTTAAGGAGCTCAGTTCACTGGTGCCCAGAAAGCTGGGGAATTACTCTGCCAGGTTGTGATAAATCAGGATCAATGTGAATACTCCCCTCCCCCATGCTTCTGGTGCCTGGGGCTTGGCCACTTGTCCCTCTATCTGCTCCCAGCAGGTGCTCCTGTTTTGTAGGGGCTTGTTTCTCCCTTGCTCTCAGGACTGTGATGGCAACAGCTCAGTCTCACTAGAGAATCTGAGAAATTAATTCATTAATCCATTGAGCTGCCCTACCAGCATCCTGGTACCTATAGCCCACTGGACCTCAAAACAAGTAGCAAAAGTTTTTCCTGCAGAACAGGCAATAAACTCTTTTTAACCTAGCTCCTCTAATATTTTCAGCTGTTTAACAAGGTGTTCATGCTCAGGGGCTGCACGTTTCCAGCTTATCTTGGGGGATTTGTTTGTATTTGTTTGTTCCCAAAAGAGATGACAACACCGTGGCATGGGAATGTTGTCACATCATTTCCCTCTGTGTCTGCAGCTCCTCTAAAGAGCATGTCCCTGACCAGTGTTGCAGCATTTCAGTCTCTAAGGGGACCCACTGGGAAAACTGTGCTTTGAATTTATCCCTCACTCTGTGTTTTGGTCCCAAATCTTGGCTGAGTCTTGAATTTGCGTACTGAGAACCTTTCAGGAAGGGAGATGCAGAAAGAAGAGTCATGGGCTGGGCAGCTGGTAGAGCTTGGGGAGTGTTACGAGGGGTTGTGCGTTGGAGACAGACACACGACAAATCACACTGTGAGTCATCAGCAAACAGCAATGAGTTTTTTATGGCTGACCTTTTTATAGGGCATTTGAATTTCCCTGGCTTAGACAGCTGATTGGTCTGGTTTTAACACCGTCTAGCTCTTTGACAGGTGAGATGTCTGCAGCTTAGGATGGAACATGATTGGGTGAAGTCCCTGGCTGGGTTTGAATGTATCCTATCATTGTTCATCCAGGGACTGGTTTATGGAACCAGGCTGGGTTTCTTATTTGTAGCTGAATTAATTGCCCAGCCACAAACCAGCTGTGCTGTGACAGGGGAGATGCTGTCATGCAGGGTCTTGGCACTGGGAGGGTAATTTGACATCTGGGTGGTCAGGTATTGGAACAGGCTGCCCAGGGCAGTGGTGGATGCACCATCCCTGGAAGGATTTATAAGACACGTAGATGTGGCACTTGGGCACATGGTTTAGTGGTGGGCTTAGCAGTGGTGGGTTAATAGTTGGACTTGATGATCTTAGAGGGCTTTTCCAACCTAAACAATTCGATTATTTGGGTTTGATTTACTGCTCATTGAGTTTGGTTTGGTGTTTTGAGCTGTGCTAGATCTTGGAATGGACCTGGATGAATTGGACCTGGGGAGCTTGGGCATCTGGGGACATGCTAGAACATGTTGGTGGGCACAAATACAGTTTCTTCACCCATCTAGAAATACCTTCTTAATACATTGAAAGCGTGTCTCCTCTGAGAGGTTTTTGCTTGTCAGTTTCCCTTGCACTGGAGAGTTGTTAAGCAATGTACCACAAACCCTTCACATGTAACCTAAGTTGGAGTATTCCTCTGTTGAATCAGCCATGCTCTTTATAGCAGAGCTGTGTCTGCATCTGAGATATGCAGAGTCAAGTTATTATTAGAGTGGACATCACTGGGACTGTAAGTGTACACTGCTCCCCTTAGCAACCATGGCTAACAACACATCAAACAGAAGGCTGATACCTTCTTTCAATAAAAAAACCCCCTAACACTATGAAATTAACATCTCTGCCCACTTCAGAGTATCCACTGACTTGCAGGCAGAACCAGAGCCTGGTGCATCCCTGCAGTTGAAAATGCCTCAGTGACAGTGGAGAAGGGATGTTTCTGTTGCATACCCTATGGCATACCCTGCTGCATGCCCTGTTGGGTACCCTACAGCATATCCTAATGCATACTCTGTTGGATGCTGTATAGGATACTCTATGGCATATGCTATTGCATAACCTAATGCATACCCTAATGTATTCCAAAACTCACACATTATTGCATACTTGATCACATATCCTATGGTGTACCCTAATGCATACCCTGTTGCATGCCCTGCATCTCAGTTTTGAGACAATTTCAGGAGGAAAACACTATGGAATGAACGTCTTCTCTTAAGAAGGCAGGTTTCGGCACTCCCTCCCCCACTGATACAAAAGGAATTTCTTGGAGGAAAGTGAAAAAAACCTGTTTATTTAACACAGTGCCCACGGGGAAAAAACGAATAATGTTAGATATTAAACCTCCTCGCTGCGGAGAAAGCTGGTGGATTCAGAGTTCTTTATTTATTTGGCTTCCTTCGAGGTTTGGAGCCGGGATGCAGTGTCCCACGGCACCCCGCCGGTCCATGCCATTCAGCTCCTGGCGATGTTCTGGTTCTCGGACTGGAGCTAAGCTGAACAGTTCCAGAAGAAGCCACAGAAGTCACCGGAGAAATGCTATTGCAGTCCCACAAAAACTTCTTGACTCAGCTAACAAAAAGAAGCTAGCTAAAAGCAAAGAATGTGATTCCCTCTCCGCTGCAAAGCCAACCACGGGGGAGTGTGAGAGTTTGAACATAGACCTCGCAGAAGAATTCCCCCGGCTCACCCCCTTCACCCAGGCCCAGCTTAAAGCTACAGGACTCATTTCTGAGAATAAAGCAGACAATAGAGGAATACAGTGTTATCATAAAATCATCCCAAGACACCGTGTTGGATACCCCATGGGATACTCCAGTGCACACCCTATAGTATACCCTACTGCATATCCTACAGCATACTATAGTGCATACCCTATGACACACTCTAGTGCATACCCTGTGGTGTACCATAATGCATACCCTGTTGCATATTTTATTGCACACCCTATTGCACATGCTACTGCACATCCTAAAGCATACCCTATGGCATATGTTATTGTATACTCATGCAAGGTTTCTTCATTGTCTTAATTTAGCTTCTTGATGCCCCCGTGTCTTGGGGTGCTTTTCTATTCCCTAGTCGTATGCTCTATGCCTAGAAACAGTTGTTATAGCTTAAAGGGGGAGAGGCCCTGGGGCTCTTGTGCAGGCTTTTGCAAAGCCTCACTCCTCAGGCATCTGTGGTGCCCAGGAAATGGTGCTACTTTGCTGCTTAGCTAGCTTGGGGTTTTTTGTTAGCTTAGGCAAGAAGTTTTTTTTCCTTTCCCTGGCCTTGGAGACTGTAGCAGCAATCCTTTGATCCTTTGGTGCCTTTTTTTTTTTTTCCTGAACTGTTCAATTTGGTTTTGGTCTGAGATCAGAGAATCGATGGGAGAAGAATTGGCTGTTGTCTGGCTGAAAGCCAAGGGGTCACTGCCTCCTGGCCCCAGACCTTAGAAAAGTCAAACCCACAGGAGAAAGGACACCAAATCCACCAGCTTCACCTGCTGTGAAAGGGAGACCAATATCAGACATTTACCAGGTTCCCATCTGTTTTTGCCCAAGCTGCTGCATGAACCTTTTGGGTTTTTTTCTTCCCCGACACAGAAGCTGGCGCTATTTTGCTTCTTCTTGCCACATGGTTGGCCATTGTTTTTTTCTTTCCCTGGCATTTAGGGATTGTTATTTTGTTTTGTTCCGGTGTGGGTGGGTGTCTGTGTGTGTGAGGGGGTAAGGTCTGACAGTTCAATATCTAGCATTTGTGTACCCTTTTATTCCCATGCTGTGCTGTCATTCTGCTTGTTAATAAACAGTTGGGGTTTTTTTTTCACTTTCATCCACTAGTGTTAATGTCTCATTGGCAGAAAGGGATTGATGGAACCCTTTTTTAGAGGAAACAGTAATTCCAGAGTGTTTTCTCCTAAACTTGTCTCTAAACTGAGACACCCAGAAATGGCCCTTCCTTGCTTTGCTGCTGTGCTTTGTTCTGGTTGTAAATACTTGAGTCGAGTCCCATGGTTTCTGACAGAGGTTGCACTCAAGTTTCAGTGGACTGGTCTGGGTTTGAAATGGTCAAGGGGCTCAACCAGGAAGCTGGTCAAAAATCTGTTGTCAGCCCAGGCAGAGGATGGAAGAGGAGAATTTAGTGAAGTGTTTACCATGCTGAGCATGAGGATTTGGGAGGAATGAACTGAAAATTGTCCTCTCCCATAGACTTCCTCTTTATTCAAGCAACTGACTTAACATCACAATGACAGCAGCCCTTTCTGCATCCTAGGGGTTCTGAGAACAGACACCGAGGGAATACTGAAAGAATTGGGACATGGAAGTCAGTTGGACTTGATGATCTTAGAGGTCTTTTCCAATCTTAATGATTATTTGATACTCCATGATAGTCTAAGTAATACACATGGTTATTGCTGAAAGGCAATTTTTTTTTCTCCCTTAACATGATTACGATCTGCATCTTTGGTGGAGCAGTTTGTGATTTGGCACAAATGGAGGCAGGAGGATCCAAGCACAGCTGGAGAGCGTCTACCTGTACGCCATGTCCAGCACGGACTGAAAAACTCATTTACCCTCTTTATGTGGCTGTTTTAAATTTAATTTTATTTTAGATGGTCCAGGTCATGCACAGAAATCACAGTGGTTCTGATGCCTTAGGGTTTTAGCTTTTATATTTTTCAAATCCTTTACTCCTTTAGTGTATAACTCTAAACTCCATATAGAGTGTTATTTACTGTCTTCACATTTTGGTCAGACAAAACAATTCCTCTAGACCTTAAACTCAAGGACACCTTACTGCCTCAGGCCCCAAAAAGTATAAACAAAAGTGAGTTGAGGGGGAGCAAACTGGGGTTATATGACTTCATTACCTGAAGCTGTAATTGGACAATTAACCTCGATATGTAAATGGGCCAAACTTATAATTGTTTGGAAAACTCACAACCATCGTCCATCTTAGGCTTAGCCTCTGAGGCTTCTGACTGCCCAAGGTGTACCTATTGAAGGCCTTTAATAAATACCCACTTTTATTCTCTTAATCTTGTCTAGCTTTTGTTCTAGGTAGCCACTCCAAGGCATTAGTACTGTTTTGCGGAGAAAAGAAGAAAACCCCACAACTTTGTCAAAGTTGTAAAGCTTGGTATGTTTATTACAGTGCTGGACGCATGCAGAGATTGCTCTCCTCAGAAAAGGCATGCGTACCTCTGAGAACTTCAGATCTCCTTTTATCTCCCCTTCCAAATACATATGCATACAGTTTCACAACAGGTTCATACATATTCATTCCGTGTGACATTTATCGACAGTTCCTCTTAATCAAAAAGAATTCCTAGGCCAGGGCAGACTGGCCTTGTAACCATTGCTGGGTTTTTTTCTGTGTCCTTACTATCTCTGTCCTGCAGTTTTTCCCTTCAGCTTTGGCCTTACAGACTTTTCACCTCTCCTAGACACTTCACCTAATTCAAAATGGATTTTTACTCTGGGGGATTTTCACTCTGTCTCATTCCCCCCTTTCCTAGGAAATAAGTAAATTCTTTTACTTAATGCAAACCCTTACGACAAGTATCTCTTAATGCTTTACCATGTACATTTGATAAAGAGGTTAATACAGCTATTCGTAGTAGCATTTCCCAATTCCAAATTAGCAATATAACAGATAATCCTAAGCTTATCCCAACTAATATTAGCAAAACTACAATGGGATGACACAACTTATTAGAGATTCCATTTGCAGTTGGTGACCACCCAAAGATCACATCCCACCAGTGATGATCCACATTTTGTTTTATTCTTTGTAGAACTCTGGTTATTTCTTTTGTATCATGTTGGACACTAATTAAGGTTTTCTTTCCACTTTCTTGGATTTCTTTCAAGATTTCCAGTAGGTCTTGGTGCTTAATTAATTGTTTTACTAATGTAAGGTTCATCCCAATAGGGGTAGGTGATAGTCTGTGATACATTTTACAATTGGTTTTAATCAGCTGGTGGGATGTCACTAATGGCGAGTACAAAAAAACACACCCGATAATCTTAACAAAATTACAAAAACAGAAATTAGAATGATTTCTACTAGACAAAATAACATCATTGCTATCAATTTTTACAGCAGCACAGGCAATTCTCAGGCATACACTCCCTTTTCAAGTATATACAAGCATAGTTTTCTGGTCAGTGACTGGATGAATTTCAAAGTGGCAAATACTCTGTTCAGTGTCTAGACACACATCTTGGGCATTAATAGTATTGCTTTCACAAATGAATCTCATCTGTTCTCTAATAATGCAGGATTCTAAGTTTACTGTTTGCCACTTTTCATTCATCTTTCATGCCCACACTCTATGTTCTGAAGGGTAGAGTATTGTTTTTTCATGGTTTAATCCTAGGGCAATGATGGGATGGATAACGTAAACAATGCCATTACATATGGTAAGCACAAAGGCAGTGACCACATTAGAAGCAGGACCATAGGTGAAATTCACCATAGTCTACCAGGACTGAAACTTCCTTTCAAAATCAATTGCATTATCCCAGACAATTCTCCGAATTTCAGCTGGAAAATTACCTTCACCCCTTTCCCGTATGATCAGAGCTGCTGTTACTTGCATCTATAACTGTGCTTGTATACAACTGAAAGCTAAAGACACATTATCTTGAACTGTACTAAGTGCTTCTACTATTAACTTGTGGTCTTGGTCCCTGGCCGTTTCCTACTTTGGCAGTATTTTTGAAATCTGCCACTGGCTAGTTCCTGATGCCAATAGAGATGACTGTAAAGGCTGCTTCAATTTTGTTAGGCTACCTGCTGCAGCAGCCAGTTTATTCATCAGTATTTCTGAATCAATTCCATTTAAAACTCTTAATCCTGCCCCTAATATCTCAGATCATTTCTTATTCTGCTCTTGAGATATACTTCTTTGTAACTACGTTGTCTAACCTTCAAAGAATGTTTTTAGGAAGGAGGAGCAGGCTGGTTGGATTTTTGAGATGTTAATTTGCATTATCAACTCCACACGTTTGAGAGACCATTCTGGATTGAATAATAGTTTTTGTTCACTCACATTCTTTACTACGTAGGGGCCTATTTCATGCACTTTAGGTTCAAGTTTGGGTAGAGTCTGAACTATTTGAGTCCTAGTATGGGTTGTATAAGGCCCTGCTGTTGTAAAAAGTGCAGTGTGTACTTTGAATTTAAACGAAAGTCTGATAGCAACTCGAGCTCAAAGGCAGGTCACTTCTACAGGCTGTATCAAGGTGAAACTACACCAACAGTCTGATTCACTTAGGCTATCACAGACTTCCTGGTGTTCATATACACCAGGGGAGGTTGAGACATTAATTGCATCTGGTCTCTCATAAACCATCTTATTGATGACCTGGCACCTTACTTTGATTTCTTCTCCTCTGATTCTTTGAAGTGCCCACAGTTCTCATTCCTGCCATTCTTACTTCTCATATACCCGATTCTTGTGGATTACTACAGTAGATAAATTTAAATCCTTTATCTCAGAAGGTTCTCCCATGGATCTAGTATACTGATTAAAAGCCTGGGACCAAGGCCATTCAGCATTGCTTTGGATAGGGGTACTCTTTAGTTCTGAAACTTCAGTTATAATTACACACAAAATAATTCTGTAAACTAAAGTATGAACTACCCCTGACCACAATATACTCATTTTGCCTGGGTAAGTTTTAGTGTCAGTTCATTGTCTTCTGGTGTCATTCTCCAAGGGACTTCTAGGGCTTTCTTCACTCGAGAGTGATGGATCCAGGCATTCTGCTCCTTGATTTTGATTGCAGTGAAGGTGGTGAGAAGTACTTGCAGTGGTCTCTCCCACTGTGGTTCCAAAGTCTTCTCTGTAAGAGACTTAACTTATACATCATCCCCAGGCTATCTAACTCCCTGCTCTGAGTTCCAGCCACATGTTTCTCAATTTCTCTGAGCTGTTTGCTTAAAGCCACCATGTAGGTGGCTAGTGTTATCACCCTAATGTGGGTGGACATTCCCTTTGTATTCCATATGGTCTTCTATAAGGCATTTCAAAAGGATTCAGCATTCCTTTAGCTCAAGATTTAGTTCAAATTTGCTAGTGGAAGAGCTTGGGGCCAGGGTAGATTAACTTCTGGCCTCAGTCTTACAATCTGCTGCTTAATCAAATGATTCATTTTCTTTACGTGGCTGTTTGATTGGGGCAGTATGGAGTGTTAAGTTCCTAATCTGTGCCCAGGTGGCTACTAATCTGTTGCACTGCTTTGGAAATGAAATACAATTCTCTGTCTGAGGATACTGTGGCTGGAACTCTGAAGTGTAGTATTACTTCTTGTAATAATACTCTGGTCATGTCTTGAGCTTTGACAGTTCTGGTGGGGAATGTTTCTGGCCACCCTGAAAATGTATCTATAAATACCAGTAAATACTGATACCCCCCTTTCCTTGGGAGTTCTGAAAAGTTAATTTGCCACTGCTGTACAGGCCCATGGCCTCTCCCAGTCTGACCGAGTTTCGGCCTGGGGGTATTTTTGGGGTTAGTATGGAGGCAAGGATCACATTGTCGGCTTACCTGAGTGATAGTGGCATATAAATTCCTGACAACAATTCTTTCAATCAGATGTATGTTCTAGAAAGCCCGTGGAAATTACTACTTCAAAGTCAACACTTCATTTCAATGCACTCTGTATCACTGGCAGCCTTGGTCATTTTGGGAAAGGAGCCACACTCTATAAAAAGCTTTTAAGTAGTTAGGCCCTAGTGTGTTTTCAGTGCTCTTCCTTCACTAGTAACCACGAAAATGGGAAGGGATTACTAGCTCTCTTTCAATGGTAGCCCACTGTCCTGGTTTAGGGCAAATTTGTTAAAGAATCTGCAAAGGAGGGCCCCTCCAGAAAGCAAAACCCACACGGCCCCTCCCCCCAACCGGTTCGGGAAAAAATTCCTTGGAGAGAGGTGGAAAGAACCTGTTTATTTCAGGCACAACACCCCCCAGCACACAAAATGAACAATACAACGCTCTGAGAAAGATGACAAAATCAGAAAGTCTCTTTCGGGGGTGGTTGCTCTGTTCTCAGTCCCTCCGGCGCTGGGGCAGCTGCTGCAGCTGAACGGTGTTCCCGGGTCCCAGTCCGGAGCAGGTTCGAGATGGTCACAGAAACAGGAGAGGAGGAACAGTCCAGGAAGGAATGTGGACTGTTTAACTAGAACTAGCTAATAAGCAGAGGCCAAAGAAGAGCAGAAGCAAGAGCAGAAAAGGGAGCAAGCAAAGCAGCAAGCTGAAAGCAAGAAGTGAAAAACAGCCCTATGTACTGCTCGTCTCTGTGTCCCTGATAAGAGAAACCCAAACAAAACTTCCACTCTTCAGAGCCGGTCTTAAAGGCACAGAACAGATGAATGGGGATACAAGCATCATAACGTCACCCCAGGACACCTTTAGTCCTTTCTCCCCCAGAAAATTCAAAAGCTTAATACTAGTTTGTCTGACCTGATCTTTTTCCTTTCCTGATACCATCAGGTCATTAACATACTGCAGGATCTGCACTTCTTGTTCAGGGACAAATTGTTCCAACAAACTCTCTAAAGCTTGTCCAAGGAGATTGGGGGATTCAGTGAACCCCTGTGGTAATCGGGTCCACCTTAGCTTTTGTCTCCTTTTTGTACTTGGGTCCTCCCATTCAAAGGCAAACCAATCCCTACATTCTGTTGCCAGAGGACACGCCCAGAAAGCATCCTTCAAATCTATAACAGTGAACCAAGCATGTTCTCTTGGAATTCTGCTTAGGAGACTATACGGGTTGAGCACAACTGGATGTCTGGCAATGGTTCTTTTGTTGACTTCCCTCAAATCTTGTACTAGCCTATATTTCCCTTCAGCTTTTTTAACTGCCAGTATAGGGGTATTATGTGGTGACATGCAGGGTTCTAAAATTCCCTCTTGCAACAGTTGTTCAATGACTATAGCAAGCCCCTTCTTTCCTTCTAGGGAAATCAGATACTGTTTAACCTGTATGGGTGAGGTATCATCCTGCATTTTTATTGTTATCGGTGGAATGTCTAATAAGCCTCTCTTTCCCCCCTCAGCCCATACCTCAGGGTTTATCTCTGCAACATCTCCTTGAGATAGGTTCATCACTTGTACTACCATCCTCCCTTCCCTTGGAACAATCTCAACCACCAAATGAGCTTGCAGATCCCTTCCTAACAAACTTTTTTCTAAGTTAGGCAGATAAAGAAAATTATCTTTACATTGGCTTGAGTTTCCAGTTATTTTCACTTTTTCAATCACTGATGCTCGAAATGGTTTCCCCTGGCACCCAATACTTCACAAAATTTTCTCCCAATTTCCATACCTTTTGGTATTTTGTTGAGACAGGACTTATCTGCCCCTGTATCAATCAAAAATTCAAATTCCTCATTTAGGGGTCCCACTTCAAAGTTTACCAAGGGCTCTTCTAGATGTTGCATCGGGTCCCCTATAGTAAAAAGCCCCTGACACCCCTAGTCATCCGCCTTAAGAATCCTTCCTAAATTATCCTGTTCCTTGGCTATTACCTCATCAAGACTGAGCTTTCTACAAAACCTCCTGATGTGTCCTGCCTCCCCACAGTAATAACACTGTCGTCCTCTCAAAGGGCCTTGAGGTCTCTCAATCCTTCGTGCACCTGTCAGTACTGGCCTACCTCTGCCTCCTCCTGGTGGTGGACCCGCCCCCCCTGCACTTTCTCTAGCTACAGCAACCATGATCTTAGCCTTGGCCTTTGCTTTTTCTTCCTCCCTCCTTAAATACACCTTCAATGCCTCTCTTAATAACTCATTTATGTCCTTCTCTTGCCAATCTTCCATCTTTTCCAGTTTTCTCCTTATATCAGGCCAAGATTTGGTGACAAATTGGACTTTTAGCAGCATTTGACCTTCTGGGGTGTCTGGGTCTATTCTAGAGTACAACTGGAAGTTCCGCCTTAGGCGATTAAGCCTGGCAGCAGGAGCTTCATCTTTCTCCTGTGTACCCTCAAATGCCAATTGGGTATTAGTTCCTTTGGGAACTGACTCTTTGATCCCCCGAATTATCAAAGACCTATATTCCCTCATGGCCTTCCTCCCCTCCTCCTGGTTAGGGTTCCAGCTGGGATCCGTTAGTGGCAATTTCTGTTCCCCTGTTGGCACCTGGGGTCCTGGACGGTTATCTTTCTCCCAAATTCTTATGCCAGCCGCCCTAATCATCTGGACTTCTTCTGGGGAAAATAATATACTCAGGATGGAATTCATCTCCCCCCAAGTGTAGATATTTGGACCTAGAAATTGATCCACTTGGTTGGCTATGCCCACTGGGTCCTCAACTAAATGCCCCAACTCTTTCTTGAATCCTCTCACCTCAGAAGCAGTTAGGGGAGCATTCACAAAGCCAACACCTCCCGCTACTCCTCCCATAGGAACCTCTCTGAGGGGAAAGAGTGTCTCTGCCTTGGAGGTCTTGGATCTGGTGCTACAGTACAGCCCATCTTCAGATGCCAAACTACTTTGAGGGATATCTGGGTTACCCTGAACATTCTGCCCATCAGCAGGTGTATTTGCTGATAGCCGTTTACTCGGCAAGGAGGCATTTGTGCCCCAACTAGGAGGAGGTAAAGGGACAGCAATAGGAGGGGGAGAAGAGCCTGAGTGGGTATTAGGCAGAGCTGGAGAAGGGGTGGAGAATGCAGCAGGTGGAGTAGGCGGTTGGGGTGATGCAGAAGGAACTGGAGGAGCTGAAGGGGGTTGTGAGGGAGTGGTTACCAGAGGAGATACTGGGTTTACCATAGGGGAAGCTGAAGAGGTAGAATGAGGAGTTTGAGCAGGTGGTAATGAGATGGCAGCCGGGGGACGAACTGGACCTGCCATTTGATGTGCTTGAAGAAGAGGATTATAAGGTGGAGGGGCAGAAGGAGGCAAATAATCCAGGGGGTCCCATCTTTTAGTAGTTCTATCATCCCCTCCTTCATTCCCCTCTTTCTTCCTCTGTACCTTACAAATTCGCACCCCTTCATCCTCAACAGCGCTCTTTACCCAGCAAGCTACATACAATAATTGCTCAGGATCAGTATCTCTTCGAGCTGTCAGATAATTATTTAATAGTTGGCACATCCACTTATCCTTTCTCCCACACCAAGGCCATCTTCCTTGCAACTCTAATTCTGGCCACACTTCCATACAATAATGGATCATTTTCACTTTATCTAATCCCTCCGTGGCCTCTATAGAATCCCATTTTACTAACAGTTCTCCTAAGGGACTACTGGGAGGTATATCCCTCAGTCTCTTGCCGGTCTTTTTACTATTACAACCTCCCATTTTTCAGGTCTCAATAAAAAGGTCCCAAAGATGCCTCTACTGACTGGGAATTTCAAAAAAAACCTTGTTTTAGGAGCTTCAGCCTCCTCCACCGAACTTCAAATTTCTGCCTGATGCTGAGGACTTTATACTGAAACAACTGCCCAATCTCTTGATTGCCCAACTTTCCCAACGTCAGGTCTTACATCTATCGGGACTTGAACACACGAAGCCTCGGCCTAAGAATCCGGGTCGTGCCTGACTCCCTCAGTCAGGAAAAACAACTGCCTGATTTTTAGTTTGCCTAACCCGCCAATTTTTAGGCTTCACTGTATCAGGACTTAAAAGCAAACCACAGCCTCCTTCGCTGGGGTTTGTGCCTGACTCCCTCTGTCAGAACTTACTTTGCCTGCAGGGCTTGTGAAACACCCGAATCCTTCTTGGGACTGACAAATCTTACTCGAATCCTTCTCGAGACTTACAAATGCTACCCGAATCCTTCTCGGGACTTACAAATCTGCCTGACTTCCCTCTGTTGCCTTCTGAAGCAAGGCAGGCGACCTGGTTCAGACGAACAGCACGGTGGCCCATTCACCAGGGCCACTCGGGCCAATGACACACGCAGACATCAATGTGATGGACGGTCAAAAGGCGTTTATTATCTCGTCTCTTGGGTTTTTATAGTCTAAGGGGTCTCTACGTCAGCGTGGGTCTGTCTTTACCATCTATGGTTAGTAAGAGGTGGACTGTTACTGGGTAGGGGATGGAAAGTTACTGGAATTTGGTTAAGGGAGGCTACCTTCCTATGTTAGTTTCTTATCTATGGCAAGCAGATGGTCTTATCTAAGGGGATCTGAGGGTCCTGGCTTTCCGTGACATCGCGAGATCTTCCGCAGCGCCTTTCCCTGTCTACCACATCTCCCCCCCCCTTTTCACAAATGAATGAGGTAGTCATGCATATAGGTACTTAAATGAGGTATAAGGTTGTAGCTTGACAAGGGAAAAGGGTCTTGGGAGTCCTGAGTAAGCTTTTGTCAGACAAGTTCGGAGGATCTTGTGACTGACGGTGTTCCCTGGTTGAATTCTCTGGCTAAATTCTCCGGTTGAATTCACAGCAATTGTCGTCGGCCTAAGAACCAGATATTGGTCCGTTCCAGGCGGCTCTGAACGAACGAGACCAGCTTGTTCAGCAGGCATGGTCCGAAGGTGACTGTTAGAAACCTGTCTATATTTCTCTTTTGTGGATCCGGCTGGGTCCCTCAAGAAGATGGTACATTTCTTCGTCTGAGTGGTACAGGATCCTAGGAACAATCAGAACTTGGACACAGAAGTCGTTAGAGTCATTGAATTTGGCAAGGAACACACAAGGACTCACTCCGGATCGCTGGCAAACCCACATCCCAGAAGCGGCTGGGACTGCCCATTTATTGTTTTTCCTGTTAGGCTTGACGATTTTGGTGCAGACGTTGCCTTTCCGCCTAGCTAGGGTTGCATTGCCAAAGCATCTGCCTCGGCCTGTGACTTGACTCAGGGTGATTCCCTTGCGAGGGGTGTCCCATCTGCACTGGTGAGGGGCGTTGGCTGAGGAATACCTGAAGGGGGTGTTTAAGGCGACTCCTTCGAAAAAGGGAGGTTTGACATCGTAACAAAGCCAGCAGGATTCGGTTAGGTTAGGGTTGGATTCGTTCTGGGATACAAAGGTTGCTTCTAACATGCGAAGGATTGGGTCTGAGTCTGACTCGGTTAAGCGGCTCATCTGAAAGGTTTCCGCTTGACCGGTCGGGACTTTGCTGACCCCTGTGGGTAAGGTTTTGGGGTAGGTTACGTTTCTCCCTTTCGGCACGCTTTTAATCGCTTTGTTGGGTCCGACTGCTCGGGGTGCTGATGGTTGGAGCCTGATAATTTGCACGTTCGCCCTCTCTTTTGACCCTTGAAGGACCACTGTCCACGTTCTGCCTGTGGCCCAGCTAGGGTGATCTGGCTGCAAGACCGTCATGTTGTACTCAGTGCATGCCCGAAATCTAGGGACCTTATGTTGGTTTCGATGGAAGTTCCCATGAAAGAAGAGGGGTATTTTGCAACCGATGGGTGCCCAGGTTAATTGTAAGAATTTGTCTGGCTCTTGTGGATCCCACCCAGGCCCCGATGGTCTGGCATCTGTAACTATGGTTTCGAAGCCCCAGTGCCCACAGTATCCCCACCCTGGGTGATTGCAGTAGCTTTTCCCAGGGTTTGAAGCTGGGCACCAGTAGGATAGGTACGAGTGTTTGACGTGTGGGGAATAGGGGTGTACCTTTGGCTGTCCTGGAAACAGGTCGGTGATGCGGAGCACGAAGGATGGGGTGTTCGGCGTGGTGATTTGTCTGAGCGCTTTGCCCCTACTAAGGTGTCGCATGACCCACCTGAAGGGCTGATGGGGGTAGTGGTCTGGGCTGGCTTGCCCCCTGGCAACAAGCCTCCCGGCTTGCCCCCTGGCAACAAGCCCCAACAGCAAAATCGCACAGAAACACCCTTGGTGCTTGGGTCTCACCCGTGCGGGTCTCTCGGGTGCTGCTTGGCGGCTTGGTGGTCTGTCGCTTTCGTCCGGAACCGGGAAGTACGCGTCACGAGGGCGTCCCACGAGCAGGTCCTGTAAACAAATACTCGCAATTCTCGTCAGTCTCATTCCACTCGCCCTGAAGGTCCGGTTTAATCGACTTAAGTGGACACCACCTGATTTTGCCGTCCTTTTTGACCGCTGCGTACCCTCGCCCTGTGAGCATCAGCCTCCAACCCCGTTCCCACTCGCCTAGCTCGTTTCTGATTACCACCTGTGGGCCCTCTTCTAGCGTTCGAGTGACCCAGTGTTTTTGAACGGGACTGTTTGTTTCATCCCCCCTAGGGAATTGATTCAGTGCCAGCAAGGCAGTTGCCAGCATGCGTGCCTGATCTCCTGGGGGAATGGCATTGGCAAAGCCCTCTGCTTTTGCCAACACTTCTATCTTTTTTCAGGGTCTGGTTTGCTCTTTCTACTATGGCCTGTCCGGTACTGTTATGTGGGATGCCGTGCACTAGCGTGATACCCCATTTCGAGGCGAATTCCTGTACTTGTTTGGATTTGAAGTTGGAGCCGTTGTCCGTTTTGATCTGCTTGGGGATACCAAGCCAAGCCATGGCTGTCAGCCAGTGCTGAATTGTGGCTTTGGAGTTGGTTTTGGGGTGCTGTGTAGCTACGATCGCTCCGCTATAAGTGTCTACTGTCACTGCAAGCCATGCTCGGGGCCTCAGTATTTCGCACCAGGTGAAGTCCGACTGCCAGATTTCTGAGGGCTTGAGACCTCTTGGGTTGACTCCGTAGGACCAAAGGGGTGACTTCTGGCAATGAGGGCAAGTGGCTACCACATATTTGGCGTCCGCCGTCGAGATTCCGCATCTCTTCGCCAGTGCTTTGACTCCGATGTGGAGCGACTCGTGCAGCTGACGGGCTCTTTGCAAGGTCCAAACGCCTTTCGCTGCGGCGTCCGCTTTGTCGTTGCCGATCTGGAAGTAACCTTTGACTGGGTCATGGCTGTTGATGTGGATGACTGACACGGTGCCCTGTCGCGAGGAGAGTGCTTCTTCCAGCATTAGGGCTGCTGCTGATGTTGACACTCCTGGTCCTGCCATGGCTAGGCTGAGCCTTGCCACGAATATGGAGTCCGTTACGATGTTGAGGTGTTCGT
The DNA here is from genome assembly GCF_028551555.1 of Melozone crissalis. NCBI lineage: Eukaryota > Metazoa > Chordata > Aves > Passeriformes > Passerellidae > Melozone > Melozone crissalis. The sequence goes on along the minus strand of NW_026535813.1, from coordinate 9,398,094 downwards.
CTTGGAAGAGTCCGCACGCCAAAACCACTGCTGCTGCTTCCAGCTGTTGCACTGACAGTGTGGGGTCCCTCGCTTTGACGCAGTGCCATTGCTCTCCTGCCTGCCACACTGCTGCTGCGGTTGAAGTCGTGGAGGAAGCGTCTGTGAAGACCGTTGGTCCCGGCTGCGGTCTGTCCTTGACCTTCGGTGGCATGTCCATGTCGACTATGGTCAGCAGCTTGGTCCAGGGTGGCTTGGAAGAGTAGGAGATTTCTCCTCCAAAGCCGGAGAGAGCAAGGGCCAGGTACTCCGATATTGCGGCTGACTCTGTGGTTGGTTGCTTGCGAAACGGAAGGTGGATGCTTGTCGGCTCTGTCCCTAGGTGTTTCAAGGCGAGTCTCCTGCCTTTCATGATGAGGTTGGCGATGCACTCGATTCCTGGGGAAAATGCACGAGCGGGTCTTCCGAGGACCACCCATTGGATCGGTCGGGCCTTTTCTGCAGGTCCTTGGGCCAGTGCTCCCACTCCCCCCTTCGGTGTAAAGTGGACGTACAGGTCCAGTGGCATGGCTGGGTTCCACCTGGCAAGCGTGCCAGTGGCCATTTGGTTTTCGATGAAGTCGAGGGAGCTCTTTGCTTGCTGTGTCAGCTCCTTGGGATCCCAGGGGTGCTTTCCTTTCAGGAGGTCGTACAGAGGGTCCATGACCTCGGGAGGAATCAGGACGATGTTGCGAAGCCACTGCAGCGATCCCACCAGGCGTTGCACGTCATGGAGCGTCTCGATGTCTCGGTTGATCTTCATCTCGGGGGGTGTTACGTAGGAGCTCGTGATGCCTACTCCCAGGAAGGTCACGCAGGGTCCTCTCTTGATCTTTGCGCTCGCGATCTCGAAGCCGTTGGCCTGAAGGGTTTCCGTGACTGTGGTCACCAGGTGATCCACTTGGCTTGTCGATGGTGCTGCGACCAGGATGTCGTCCATGTATTGGATGATGGTTGCGGTGGGGTAGGAGTGTCGGACTGGCGTCAGTGCTTTGTCCACGGTGATTTGGCATATGGTGGGACTGTCGACCAGGCCTTGCGGAAGTACTCTCCATTGGAAGCGAAGGTTGGGCCGCTCGCCGTTCCAAAATGCCACGGAAAAGGCAAATCGTTCTCTGTCCTCAGGGTGCAGGGGTATTGAAAAGAAGCAGTCCTTGATGTCCAGTACTGCACACGGCTGCCCTGTGGGGATGGCTGAGTTCGCGGGAAGCAGTGTCTGGACTGGACCCATGGGTCTGATCGTCTTGTTCACTTCTCTCAGGTCGTGGACGAGACGATAGCCTTGTCCGGACCTTTTGGGGACCACGAATACCGGGGTGTTCCAAGGGCTGGTGGAGGGTTCTATGTGACCCTTTTGCAGTTCTCGATCGACCAGTTCCAGCAAGGCTGCCATTCGAGGCTCTGTCAGGGGCCACTGCTCAACCCATACAGGGTCTGATGATTTCCAAGTCAATTTGATTGGCAGCGGAGGGTGTACGGCAGTGGCCCTCAGGATAAATTTGTGATCCGGAATCCTAGCAAGGAGAGAACATCCCTTCCTAACAGGGGTGGAGAATTCTGCAAAATGTAGGGGTAGATTGCTACTGTCTGTTCTGGTCCTTTTTTCGTGTGAAGTGTTATAGCCACCAGCTGGGTGCTTTTCCATGCCCGGGACTGCCCCCCTACTCCGTTCACTGGGGGGACTTCTTTGAATTGCCAATGTCCGGGCCAATGTGTTTGGGGAATAATCGTGCAGTCTGATCCCGTGTCTGCCCAAAACTGAAGGCCTATGACGTGAGGATCTTGGCTGCCGTAAAGGCGGCATGTCCCCCACACCATCAAGGGTTCCTTCCCTATTTTCATGACCAAGGCCACCCAGGGATCCCGCTCTGGGGTGTCCCCTGCTGTTCCTGTGACTCCGGCGCGGGTTGTGGCGGTGGGGGGTGCGAAGGTATTGAGGGTGCTGCACAACTCTGCCATTGTGTTGCTGGGGGGGATGCAAAGGTGACTGCTCCCTGTGGGGGCATAGGGTATGAGAGTCCCCTGCCCCACTGGGGGTTGCTGTAGCTAGGCCGCTGCATATTCCAGGTGGGAGGGGGCTGAACACGGCCCGGCCACCCCCTCCCTCTCCCGTTTCCCTGGGGCCTGGATCTGCATTCCTTAGCTAAGTGCCCCTTCCTTCCACACCCCCAGCACGGTCCCCTGCCTCCCGCTTGGCGTGGTGGAGCAGCTGCTGATAGGCGCCTTGGCTGGGGGCAGTTTACTGCCAAGTGGCCTGCCTGGCTGCACTTAAGGCATGCCATCACGCCGGTTATTGCAGTTTGAACTGCTGCTTGGATGGGAGCTAGGTGTTCCTCCTTTGCAACATGTCTGATCATGGCAGCTATATTAGACCCCTGCGGCAGTGATCTTAAAATGTCCTTAGTGGCTGAGTTGCATTGCTGGCGTAAGCACTCTGCCAGCACGGGACCCTTTGCCTCTGAAGGTAACGTCGAGGAATCTAATGCAGCCTGGAGCTTATCCACGAATTGAGTGAAGCTCTCACTCTCACCCTGTTTTATGGAAGACCATGGAGAGGGTTTGGCTACCACTTTAGAAGCGTCACGGATGGCTTCTCGGGCAGCTCGGGTCGTTGTCATGACCTCATGGGCTCGCAGGCCCTCAGCCTGTTGCTGGGGGGTGATCATAGTGGGGTCTGTGCCCATAAGCCTCTGTATGCTGGAGCCGTGCAGTGGATGGTCTGCCCCTGCTACCAAGGCTAGCTCTTTCATGCAATTATCCTCCCATTCTTGTTTGAAAACGATCATCCCTGCACCATCAAATATCATTCTACATGTCTGCTTAATATCGAAGGGAAGCATATCGTCCCCACCAAAAAGGCCGTCAATAAGTGTGCAAACCATGGCAGAATTAATTCCCTTATCCGCAATCGCTTTAACAATTGCCTGCACATCTTTCGGATTGACTGGTGAATAAGTCCTTTGGTTTCCGCCTGCCCCCCCCACACGGACCGGGAACACTAAAGTGGCAGACGGAGCCCATTCCGCGCAAGCCATTTTTATTTTCCGCCAATTTGTGAGTGGGGTCTGGTTTTTCTCTGGTAACCCCTTCACCCAAGCGGGAGCACTGTGGCTAGTAACCTTACATGCCGCTTCTCTCTCTCTGTTAAAGCCGTAATCCAGATCGGAATCCTCCGATCCTATCTCGGGCTCGGAGCTCGAGCCCGAGTCCGAGCCGGAAGTTGAATAAGGAGACGCTTCCGGGCTGCTCTGCCTTTTCCCCGGACTCCGACCCCGCCCCCTCCTGCGGGGGTCGGGCCGTTCCCTCTCCCTGGGGTCCCCCCGCCTCCTGCTGGGGGAGGTCCTTGCCCTATAAGGACCTAATTTGAACTGAGGGCTCTGATTGATCTTACGCGCCTCCGCGGGGGCCGCCCCGTCTCCCTGCTCGCCCGCGCATGCGTTGTTGAGCGGGCTGACCGCGCTTCCGCCCCCCGCCTCCTCCTTTCCGCCCGGACCACGCGGTTCGGCGCCATTTTCAAACGCATATGGTGGGGGGGCGTTTTTATCGGTCCCTACGGGGTCCGCCGATTCGGCCGCGTTCCGCGCCTCCTCCGCGAGCCCCCGCCAGAACGTCCGCGGGTGTTCCCCCCCCTCCGATGGTGAATCCGCTCGCTGAGGGGGGTTTGGCGTTTGCGCCTCCGCGCGCCCGCCCGGGTCAGGCCCCTCCGCGGTTTGTGTCACCGCGCCCACCCCCAACTGCGGCACGGCTAATAAACAAGTTCGCGCGGCTATCCAGGTTTCTTGCTCTTGTCGAGCCTTTTGCAGAGCCTGGACAACCCTGCCCCACGATTTTAGGGCTTTCCCTGAGCCCGAGGACATGGTGTCCTCCGCCAGGGCTTTTGTACAATTATCCCACACGTCCGAATGTAGGACGTCCACGGGGCTTTCAATAGCCCCAAGCTTAATCAGTCTCGGCAATGCGAGAGATAAATCCCTAAGTTTACATTCTATACCCCATTGTGCATGCATCTCTGTTACGACCTTCGCAATGGCTTCCATGGTCCACGCTGGTCCGGAGGCGTCCCTCCCGCTGTGGTCAGACCTGCTGCCAGCAGCCGCTGATATCTGGCCAGGAGAGTTCCCGAACCCCGGGGGCTGCAGCAGTCCCGGGTTCGGCACCAGTTTGTTGCCTTCTGAAGCAAGGCAGGCGACCTGGTTCAGACGAACAGCACGGTGGCCCACTCACCAGGGCCACTCGGGCCAATGACACACGCAGACATCAATGTGATGGACGGTCAAAAGGCGTTTATTATCTCGTCTCTTGGGTTTTTATAGTCTAAGGGGTCTCTACGTCAGCGTGGGTCTGTCTTTACCATCTATGGTTAGTAAGAGGTGGACTGTTACTGGGTAGGGGATGGAAAGTTACTGGAATTTGGTTAAGGGAGGCTACCTTCCTATGTTAGTTTCTTATCTATGGCAAGCAGATGGCCTTATCTAAGGGGATCTGAGGGTCCTGGCTTTCCGTGACATCGCGAGATCTTCCGCAGCGCCTTTCCCTGTCTACCACATCCCTCTGTCAGGACTTACTTTAGGTGCTTGCCATTCATACACAGTAATTCCCTCCGCACGCCCGGAGGGGGGGGCCCTTTATTCCCCCTTGGGAGATGACTCACTCACACTAATTCCACGTGCTTCCCCCTGTTCCCGGCCGGCCCCTTCGCAGGAGTCCAGAAACGTGGTACTAAGGGGTCCACTCTCAGGTCGAGGGTCCAGCTGCCAGCCTTCGTCTCACTCACACACACATGCGCACGTCTCCCACTCCCGCCACCGGATTTCTCACCAGTCCGGTGCTCCGGTGCTCCTCTGCGTCGCTGCTCCTGAGCCGATCCCTCTGGTCCTGGTAGCCAGCTGTCCTGAAGTTCCAAGATGGCCAGTCTTGAGTCTTCTTGCGGCGTGGCTATCCCGGACGAGGGTCCCAGCTGAAATAAACAGGGCAAGGAGACTTCTTCTCCTTTTTAATGCCTTTATTAAAAGTGATCAGCTCAGGATTGGGCACCTCGGCTGGGCTGCAGTCCCCATCATGTCTCCCAGGGCGACTCAGAGGAGGAGGATATGCGCAGCTCTGTCTACTAGGGGCAGAGCTGGGGGATCCGGTCCTTGTGGGAGCCTTTAGGGTGTGGTGTCCCCCGTCAGATGTTGGTTTGGTCTGAGTCTCGCTTCCTCCCAGACCTGGCCCGGGGGTTCTCGAAGACAGGGTGAGGAACAATGAAGGCTTCCAGCATCTCTGCAGGCCCAGCACTCCGCTCCTCACATCCAGATATCACTCCAGTCTCTCAACTCTTATTTGGCTCGTTGTTTTTGGGGTTTTCTCAGTACATTCGGAGCGGGGGACCCACACAGCATTCTGGTCTTGGAGTCACTTTGCATAACCCCCCCCACCTTCTCAGGTGTCTTCACTATTCTGGGAAAGGTACAACTTAGCCTCGGGCAAGGCTCTGCTAATACAAAAGGAGCGATTAGCCACAACGACCCGTGATTACAATAACAAAACACGCAGAACTTGGGCAGGGCCAGTGATCTGGCTGCCTTTTTGTAACTTTTTCTCACAAAAAAATATTAACCGAATTTTTGTTCATAACAAGGCTGCAGGAATTAAGTTTTGCAACAAACGTTACAATAAATCGCAAAGGGCTGTGGGGAAAAAGAAACCAAAGAAGCTGAAAAAGCTGGAAAGAGGCCGGGAGAGCCTGAAAATAGGCAGCAAAGGCTGCAAGGATACAAGTAGCAACAAAGGTTGCAAGAAGTCATAGCCAAAGGGCTATGTGGAAAAGAAACCAGAGAAGCTGAAAATAGAAGAAAAACCCCATAGGAGACCATGGGAGCCTGGATTTCAACACCAGAAAACCCCACTTTAAAGGTATGGAAAACCTTTCTTAAGGAGTAAGACATAGACTGTGATGAAAAACATTATCAGCATTAATTAACTGGTCTGCAAGCCACAGATTAAACCTAACTAAAGACACTGCTTTTGACTTTAATGTCTGGGAACATACGGGTAAAATTATCCTGTGAGCAGTATCCAAAGGTGATTAAAATGCAATTACTCATAAAGCCATGGAAACTTGTTTTGGATTTAATAAGACTATTAAATACTGAAATAAATGGGGAGGAAAACACATCCGATGGGTTTTCAGGGGGAATGCGTACCTTTCTAAGCCTGCAAAGGACGTGGCCGGAGACAATGGCCAGCCATGCTGCCCATTGTACCCAAGCTGCTTGGAATTCCCCTCCCGCACTGACACTGTTCCCGCGCGAGCAATCCCCCGCATGGAGAGGCACTGCTGCACAGCAAGACGGAGGGGGTGGTGGGGTCCCGGCCGACGGTGGAGATATGCCCATGCCAAAGTGCCATGCGGAGCAAGGGCGTGTGATACTGGCATCCCAGAAATATTTCTCGATGCCGGCTCCCTCGAGCTGCTGCAGGGGCTCAGACTGCGCCGCCGCTTTGGAGAGGCAGCATGTGACCATGACAGCCTGCGCCGACCGGATGCTCCTCCACCGAGCAGAAATGGGAGGCCAGCTCACACTGGGACATGCCGCTGGCAGGGCACTCCCTCGCAACTGTGGAGAACGGCACAGCCCCGGGGAGTGGGGAAATCCCGGGAAGCAGAGACCATTCCCAGGCTGTCTGTGCCATGGCTGCCGGCATTGCTCAGGGAGGCGGCGGGATGGCGGCCACCAAGGTCCCGGCAAGCTATGCAGCCCCGAAATGCCCGGTACCTACTCCAGATCCCACAGCCATGAGAACACACCATACAGTCACTGGGACTGCCCCCCCACCATCCTCGCTGGGGACGCCCACACCCCCCATCCAGCCTGCGTCAGGGGGCGGGGCCCCGCACCCAAGCCAACCTCCGTGGAACACAGCCATGCCTCCAGTGGCGGGTGGCCCCACCGCCGACCCTGCCCCCAAGGGCGGGTCTGGGAACGTCACCACCAAGAGCTGAAAACATCAAACCTGGAAGCAGAGTGTGGGAAAAGCTCTTCCAAAAACCCAGACAAACAATCTTCAAAGATACGCAGGAATACTATACCATAGGAGCTTTAGTAAACTGGCCTACCCGAAGAAATGGTTTTATCCACTGAACACAACTGCATCTCGGCAGCTAAGAGAAAAGCATCTTCTCAACAGGAAACCAGCACCCCCCCACATAGTGGAAGTGAAGAAGCAAACAGACTCTTAACAGCTCCAGCCCAGACAGAAAGCTTCTACCAATCAAACCCCAACAAACCTTCACAGACACTCTGCCTTCTGATAGTTCAACTATATGAAAGTTTCAATACTCCAAAAACTGATAAACTAATAATGTCGTAAAAGTAAAAATACTGAAGAGTTGTCACACAAGAACTACAAAATCACACAGCAGTTTACTAAATATGCCCTAGAACTCACAGTATAGTGTTTATTATTATTGTTTGCATTTACTAAAACCAAAATTATTAAGCCTGTGGTAGCTGACTCTGCTAAAGTTGTTAAGAAAGTATTACATTTCTGTCTCTAGCAAGGGCTACTGTGTCTTAATGAAGTCCTAGGATGTATATTAACAAGTCTACTCTTAGTATTCATAATGGTTCTGCTTGCATTGTTTCTAGATTGACCTAGGAGGTTCAAAGAATGCCCTTGTCCTAATACTCTAGACCCACTAAGCTTACATAGAACATTAATTTAGAAATATCATAAGCAAATTTCAGTTGCAAAATTCTTTTTAACTGAAAATTTGCCACCTGTCATCATTTTAAAAGCTAAAAGTCACCTGTTAAAATCAATAACAAATTACAAATTTCTGACTTCTAACAAAAAGATTACTTGCATGGTTACCATATTAATTAGAAAATTTAAATACCTAATTTCTTATTCATTAGCTATTCATGTTAAATTTTCTGCTTTGCACTAAATATTAACACAATCTTGTTAAAAAAAATAAAAGTAAATATCTCTCCTGACCAAAATCATTTGCCCTGATCAAGCCATGAACCTGGCTGGTGGAGAAAAATATAAGTTGTTATAAATGATCAGATCTGTAGCCAAATGTATAAGGAAAATTTAACAAAGATTTATTAGATCAATAACAAAAATAGAATTTAGAGAAACCACCACAGCCAAGACAGCGTCAGCCCCGGGTACGGGCGCTGGGTGAACCAAGGTTTGACTGACAAAGTGACAGCGTCTTCCCAAGGGGTTCACCCCGAGTGTCTCGAGCAGCCTGCTTATATACAGTTTATTCTGCCTGAGGCAGGGATGACCAAATGTTTCTTTGTCTCTCTTCACATGTAAAATTGCATCTATACATGTGCAGTAAATGAGCCTTAATTGGTCTTATCCTGGGGCAAGCTATCACAGCTCCAGTGCTCAGCCCCCAAGGGGACTGAGTGCCAGAGACCAGCTCGCTCTCAGACCAAGGCCACGGGTCAGCCCCTAGCAAGCAGGGAATATTCAGCTCTTAGTGATTAGGCAGCTCTTGTGATTTCAGCTTTGCTTGCTAGGTAGCTTTTTCCCTTGGCTTAAGGCTCCAGCAGACGGTCCAGAGAGGCGAAGGAGAAGACGCTGGCTGTTCCACGAGTATGGCTTTATTGCAGGGTTCCGTGAAGGGTCTCAGCTCTTCTTCTTCCGAGTTAGTAGGGGTACAGTATGCTACTTTTATACCCTTGGCCCGGATCCAATCCTGACCAATGGCAAAGGTGTTAGAGTGACCATAAGTGACCAATAGTAGGGTTAACACGATATTACCTTACATGGCTATAGGGATAGGGTATAGGGCGGATGTCTCTGGAGTCAGGAAACTTCTTTGCCGCTGGGTCAGGATTCAGATTCTTCAAGGGGCCCTGGCTAAACCTGAGGGGTTTACTGCAACTCCACTTTCTGTTTTTACAAAAAATGCAGTCGCGAGAGTTCTTTTGAAACAGTGAACAAGACACAAGAACATAGCTAACACAATAAGAATTACAAGGAGAATCAACAACAATCCCTTAACTAAAGATGCAGTCCATCCTGTTAGTCCCCAATGCCTAAAAATTTCATTGACCCAATCTGGGATTCTTTCTACTTTCAAGTCCTTCACGAGATCTTTCAGTTTCTGGATGTTCGCATGGATGGACTCCAAACACGAAGAGAGGTTGAAGCAGCACATTCCTTCGAAGTCCTCACATCCATGTCTGTGGGCAAGCAGCAGGAAGTCGATTGCTGCTCGGTTTTGGAGTGAAGCTTGTCTTGTGGTTTCTTCTTCCTTTAAGAGATCATTCAAGGCTGCTGATGTGGCGTTAGCTTGTTTACTGAGCCAGCACCCAAGGTGATTGATTTCACCGAGGGCTTTAGCTGCAGCTACCCAGGGTAAAAACAGAGACAGCAATCTTTTTTGGTCTGTTCCAATCGTATAATCTCGGATCACAATTTTCATTGAATTCAGTGTAGGACCTTTTTTCACGTTTTGATTCTCTTTCTTTTTTCCAATTATGTAACAGGGTGATGTTTGGAGTAAGGGTAGAAAGTTTTCCAAGGGTACAGGGACCTCCCTGGAGTCGGGAGGGGATCCCAGCCCATACTCTGTCACCCCAGATGAGAAACATTCCCTTGGGTAATACTTTGGGATGGAGAGTGGACACAGAAATCACACGAGCCATGTAATTGCACCAATCATGAGGGTTATAGCCTTTGTTAACTGGTGATACATCTTTTCGATGTGTTTTTGTGTTGGTCAATTTCTGGCCAATTATTTTTTGGACGCCTAAAGTAAAATTTGACACAATATGTGGCCTTGGAGGATCCCAAGAGATCCAATTCTTGGGGTTCCTCTCGAGCATCTGGCAGAATTTTTGTCCACTCGTCCCAAGTATCAGCCCCATTGGGTCTCTTACCTGTGGTGCGGAGAACCTCTGAGTTCTGGACAGGCCAATCATCTGCTACAAAGGGAATTCCTGCTAGACATGTAGAAAGTGGATTATCAATGCTTCCCATGGACAAGCACATGTTGTCTTGTTTTAGTGTTTTTGCTAAGGTTACCCAAACATTATGGCTGGGCTGAGGGCTAATCCAGCTGAAGGCATGCGGTACAGTGTAGAGCATCCAGGCAGCGGTGAGGACAGCACCGACGGAGATATTTTTCATCTTTGGGCAGGATTAGGGCTCTGATAGGGAATATAAGCACAATTTGTTATCTTTATGATGAGAGGGATTTCTGCCTTGTTCTTTTCTGTGTTCCCCTCCTCCCCCCCTTTTTCTTTTAATTTCTAAGCTGCACTACGGGAGGAGGAGTGGGTAGAAGGTTAAAGGGTTTTAAGGTTAGGAAGAGGGAATAATAAGGTTTTTTACAAAACACAACACAGTGTAATAACACATAATTCAGAGAATACTTTTGTGTTAAGGCTATCTGTGGCCTGTTACAGCAGACTGTTATTTAACTTTCTGTTTTGTCTGCTGCCTTGTAATAGGGCGGTCTGTCCATGTGTTTGTGAGTGTTCGGCGACGTCTTTGTCTCCAGGCTGAGCTGGTTTGGTTTTGAGGTGGTCTTGTGTTTGCCTCAGGAGAGTTCTTGTCCTCGTCTGCAGTAGTGTTCGCTTTGCCTAAGTATGGTTTTACGTATTTTCCTGGGTACCACCTTGGACCTGACGGTAGTAGCACGCATGCATAGCCTCTACCCCAGGTAATCAACTGATGAGGCCCTGAAATTTGGTGTGTTTCAGGGTCCTTCACGAGAACTGGTGGTTTCTCAGTGAGCTTTGCTTGTGTGGTATTCGCAAAGTGGCGAAGTATTGGTGGGTCAGGCTCTGATGCTGTGCAGTTCAGGGAGTTGATGACATAGAGAGCCTTGTAAAGTCTCTCCACTGGAGATGTGATTTTCGTGTCCCTTTTCTGTTGCTCGAGGACTCTTTTGATGGTTTGATGTGTCCTTTCCACGATGGATTGTCCTTTGGGGTTTACAGGTATGCCCGTCTTGTGTTCTATGCCCCATTCATTGAAGAACTCCTTAAACTTGTGGGAGGTATAGGCTGGTCCATTTTCTGTTTTAATCTCCTTTGGTACACCCAGGGTGGCAAAAGCGAGGAGAAAGTGTTTTATTGTGTGCATGGTCTTTTCTCCTGCATGTGATGATGCAAACACTGCTCCTGAGAACATGTCGACCGAAACATGCACGTACTTTGACCTTCCAAAAGGCGTAAAGTGAGTTACATCTGTCTGCCAAATCTGACAGCTATTCAGACCTCGGGGATTGACTCCCATACCCATAGATGGTATCTGGTAATTTTGACAGTTCAGGCAGGTAGCCACGATAGCTTTTGCCTGATCCTTTGAGAGCTTAAACATTCTCATAAGAGCAGGTACATTTTGATGAAAAAATGCGTGTGACAGCTTTGCCTGAGCAAAGATGTTAGGAACATTAGCAGTTCCTGCTGCCATTGCTAATGCATCTGCTTTCCTGTTGCCTTCTGCAACAACACCTGGGAGGCCCGTGTGAGACCTCACATGCATTATGTGATAGGGTTGCTTTCTGTGGGAGATCAGGTGTATTAATTTAGAGAGCAGTTGGTATAACTTTGGGTTAGAGACCTCTTTGAGAAGAGCATGTTCTGCTCTCATAGCTATTCCCGCAACATAAGCTGAATCTGTGACCAGATTGAAAGACTCGTTTTTAAATTTTTCAAAGGCTCTGACAAGAGCTGCTAATTCTGCAATTTGTGGCGATCCTTCCACTGTCTGCACGTGAGATTGCCATTCTTGTGTTTGGGGGTCTCTCCAAGTAATCACCGACTTGTGGGAAGACCCTGAGCCATCTGTAAATAGAGTTAGAGCCTTGAGAGGTTTTCTACTTTGGATTCGTTTTGGAATCAAATGGAAAGTTTCATTCTGGTTGAAAAGCTTGTGTTCTGGGATGTCTGATGAAATTTTAACCCGTATAACTGTCCAGAGCAAACTGTAGACTCGCATTGGTCTTGATCAAATCCTCAAAGTCTTTAAGGGTTATTGGCAAATATATGCCTTCAAAATCAAAACCTGAAAGTGAGCAAAGGCGAGTCCTAGCCTTTTTTAATAAGTGTGCTATAATCTCCTGGTAGGTAGTACGTGTCTTTGTAGGCTGGCTACTTGTAAAAACCCATTCCAGTATCAACAAAGGATCTCGCTGCTTAGGGTCCCATTGGAAGATCAGTCCATGGAATCTGGGTGCTTTTCCCAGGATGATGAACTGGAAAGGCAGACTGGGCTCGTAACGATGGGTTTTGCGTGAAGACAGGGCTTCCTGGACTTTGACGATGGCACCTCTGGCTTCCTCTGTGAGAGTGCCAGGGAGAGTCCAGTTCCTTGGGTCCACGAAGAAGGTTGAACAAGGGAGCAAGGTCCTCTGATGTAATTCCTAGCAGTGGACGTACCCAGTTGATAGATCCACACAGGCTGTGTACGTCCCTCAGGGTTTTTGGGTCATCGTTGATGGCGATCTGCTGAGGTACGATTGTTCTTTCCTGAATCTAGACTCCAAGGTAAGTCCATGGCTCAGTGTACTGGATTTTGTCCTCACAAATTTCCATTCTTGCCTTTTCAATGGCTTCAATAGTCTTTTTAACTGTTTTGTCCAAGTAAGCCTTGTCTGAAGCACACACCAGAATGTCATCCATATAGTGATAGATGATGGCGTCTGGAAATGATTTCCGAATGGGAGACAGGATATGAGACACGTACCACTGGCAGATAGTCGGCGAGTTTTTTAATCCCTTAGGAAGAAAATGCCAATGATATCTTTTGAGCAGAGCTTCCTTGTTAATAGAAGGAACGGAGAAAGCAAACCGTGGAGCATCCTCAGGGTGCAGTGGTATGCTGAAGAAACAGTCCTTAATGTCTATGATAGCAAGTGTCCAGTCTCTAGGCAGCATTGATGGGGAGGGCAGGCCAGGCTGAAGAGGGCCCATGTCCTCGATGACTTCGTTGATTCTGCGAAGGTCGTGGAGAAGCCTCCACTTGTTTGTACCAGGCTTTGGTAGAACGAAGACTGGAGAGTTCCAAGGGCTGTCGGACTCCACTATGTGGCCTTTTTTGAGCTGTTCTTCCACAAGGGCGTTTAGGGTGCGCAGCTTGGCTTTCTTTAGGGGCCACTGCTCAGTCCAGATTGGCTTGTGGCTTTTCCAGGTGAGATGGGGTATTTCTGGCAGCACGCTCAACTCAGTGGCCTCAGTCAGAAATCCTGAATGGGAATACGTAGGGAAGCACCTCACTGGGATAAAACGTCTCTGCCCCAAAGGGTGATGGGGGCCCTTACCACAAATGGACGGATGGTTGCCAGCTTGCCTTCTGGCCCTTCTACCAGGATGGTGTTCTTGCTCCTCATGGATACTGTAGTTTCACCAATCCCGTAAATCATGCCTGCAACAGGTTGTAGATCCCAGTGTGCTGGCCAATCTGAACGGGTGATGATGGTCACATCTGCTCCGGCGTCCAGCATCCCTGGCAGGTGGGTCTTGTCTCCTTTGCAGGAGAGGCCGCACTCAATGGTAGGCTTGGATGGTCCCATGACTTGTGCCCACATAGCTGTAGGGTTGAGAGGAATCTGTTCCCTGTGATTCTTTGGGAGTAAAAATGCTTGAGCTATTGGAGTTCCCTTAGAAAGAAAAAATGCTAAGTCCATGCAGTATACCTGCACGAGGATCTCTTGTCCCGGCTGCACTGTCAGCACTTCCGGAACAACGAAGATTTCCTTTGGAGTATTAAGTGAATCACCTGTAATTAAAATGTCTGAAGGGCTCCCTTTAGGTCCATATTTTCCTGTGGGAACACAGTGAACATTCTTATCATTAAAGTCAATGGACAAAGCAGTTACCAGTTGCCGGCGGGTACCTCTCTGGGTTTTCCTGTGGGTTGGGGCTTCTCCTTTGGGTCTGGAGCAGGCTGGGTTTGTGCGTGATTGGGTCTTGGTGGCCTTTGATTTGTATTCTGCGCCTGAAGATCGAACAGGCAGCTCAAGGAGTTTAAAGGACGTGGCTGATAGCGTTGCTGATATTGGGGTCTATGATAATAATTACGATGGTATTGGGGAGGTGATCGCTCTGGGCAGTCCTTTATATAATGTCCTAGCTCTCCACAGTGATAGCATTTAGCTTGTTCTTTAGAGGTTATGACTGCATATGCACCCGAAACTCCTTCAGCAATACCCTTAGCAACTGCTTGGGCCCCTGTATTTTCAGTGGACATGTGACGTGTACAGCATTCTAGCATTTGCTCTATAGTAGGGTCTGTATCCACGGGTAAAGACCTCAAAATGGCCTTACATTTTTCATTTGAGTTGCTGAAAGGAAGCTTACATAAGAGTTCCTTTCTTGCTTCTGCACTCTCTATTTGTTTCTCCAAAGCATCTCTAAGTCTGTCCACAAATTTTATAAAGCTTTCTTCAATGCCTTGTTTTATAGGAGAAAAATGCATTGTTGGCATTGACTCATCCTGCATAAGAAGCAAGGAGGTTTTTGCTGCGATTGCTACATCCTGCAGCGCTTCTTTTTTCAGAGTTTCCATTTGTTCAGCTGGCTTTTGAAAGTCTCCTTCGCCGGCCAACTGTTCTACTGTGAAGTTGGTCTTAGTAGCATTGGCAGTATATGAATCTGATAATGTTTTTAAGTGTTTCTTCCAATGTCTATCCCATAATAAATATTCTGCCGGTGACAGAAGGCATTGTGAAATATTTTTTACATCGTGAGGAAGCAAGACATGTGCAGAGAACATGGCTTCTAGGAAATTTCTAAAGATATGTGAACTACGTCCGTGTTCTTTTGCTATATTTTTCAATTGCACTAGTTCCTTATTAGAAATTGATTTCCATGTCTTGATATTAGATTCCCCACCATTCCTTCCTTGCCTGTACTCGATCGGAAAGGCTGTGATTTTTTTGTGCTAGGTCCCAATTCCCAGACTTCGTAGCTTCTATCTTAATAAGAGCCCATGGGTCTATATTAATCGTATCAGAATCAGATTCATCAGAGGAGCTCTCATCGTCTGAGGAATGCTGTGAGGGATATGCTACCCATGAATTCCTTTTTTTTAATTTAGAAGGGTTTTTCATGGTTTTCAGTGACAGGCCGGAAGTTGGCACTATTGGGTGAGGGGTAGCAGCACAGCAGGGACCCGATTGGGTGGGGGGAGGGTGACGCCACGGGTGGTCTCTGATCCGTTCGGGTGGCAGGAGGGTTGGGTGGGGGGTTTGAGGGGCGCATGGGAGCAGGGGGGGTGGGCGGGCTGGGGATGCATGCCTGGGGGGTTTGGGGGTGCCCAAGCAGTGCTGCTGGTTTGGGGTACTACAGGTACAGGGTGAACTGGTGTTACTGCACATGTGTGCGGCTCGGCGCAGGGGGACAGGGTGTAGGCATGACTCGGGAAAGCGGTGGGAGGGGTCGGCCCGCTCCCAGCCGCGGCCGGGAGGGCCGAGGAGGTCTCGGGAGGGGCGGGAGCGGGGGCGGTGACGGCGGGGAAGGCGGTCGCGGGGGCGGGGGGCAGCAGGGCGGGGTTGGGGGGGGCAGCGGCAATAATGGGACCGGGGCTCATAGCGGGCGCGGCGGGGGGAGTGGGGGGCAGGGTGGGGGCAGCAGCGGGAGCAGAGGATACCGCGACGGAGCAAGCGGGGGCGGGGAGCGGCGGCGCGGGGGTTGGGGGGAGCGGAATCGCAGCGACGGGAGGCGGCAGCATGGGGGCGGGGGGAGGGAGGAGGGGATAGAGCGGCGCAGGGGATTGGGTGGTCGCAGCGGAGGGCACGGTGGTAGGGGCAGGGAGTGGGACCCCCGGGGCCGGAAGCGGGGCCGGAGGAATGGGGAGCTGCAGGAAATGGGGATTTGGTCAGCGAGGGTCCCGCGAGGAGGGGGGGGGGGGTGGGGAAGGGGCTGCTTGGCCTTTGCCTGCGAGGTGGTATCTGCAGGAAGCTCTGCAGAGCCCAGGGGCTCTCTGGCCTGCAAGGCACATTCCTCTGTTATCTTATCAGCGAAATTAGCATATGAAGAGGAAAGATCTGTTAGTTTGGAATTTTTTTTCAGAATTAGATCTTTCAATCGATATTGTTATTATATGAAATAAAGGTAAGAAGTTAGTACCAGAAAAGTCCTGTTATGTTTGAGACATATCAATGGTGTTTCCAACTGTATCCCAGAAAGAATTTTCAGTACTTGTGGTCTTATCAGTTTCAGGGAAATGTAGCACAATCCAAGATACAAATTTTTTAAGAGTCTTTTTTGACAGACTACCTTTAGAAAAAGTGAAATTGTTAACAGATAAGGTTTCTACAATGGTTAAATATAACTCTCTCTCAAGTGTGGTTAGTCTTAGGGTGCTTAAACAAGTACCCATGATTTTCAAGCCCTTTCCACAGAAAAACGAGAAAAAAACCAAAAAAAAACGAAAAAGGTTTTTTAGAGCACCCAAAGGTATGCGCGCGATCTTAATTAATACTTACGTCCTTTGGGGTCCGGGGTCTGTGGAAGGGTGTCTGCTCCTCAATTCTCCTCAGACTTTATCTCGTCCAGATGTATTGTTGAGGGTCGAATTGAGCCTTCCGCAGAGAGGATTTTCTAAAACAAAAAGTCCTTTCGCAGAAGGAGAGGCTTCCCGAACAGGCAATAACAGGAGACCCTGAAAGGCTCCGATGCTCCGGTGATGCTTAGCTCCTGGGGGCCAGGGTCCGATGACACGTTTGGGCAGCCACTTAAATGAGCCTTAATTGGTCTTATCCTGGGGCAAGCTATCACAGCTCCAGTGCTCAGCCCCCAAGGGGACTGAGTGCCAGAGGCCAGCTCGCTCTCAGACCAAGGCCGCGGGTCAGCCCCTAGCAAGCAGGGAATATTCAGCTCTTAGTGATTAGGCAGCTCTTGTGATTTCAGCTTTGCTTGCTAGGTAGCTTTTTCCCTTGGCTTAAGGCTCCAGCAGACGGTCCAGAGAGGCGAAGGAGAAGACGCTGGCTGTTCCACGAGTATGGCTTTATTGCAGGGTTCCGTGAAGGGTCTCAGCTCTTCTTCTTCCGAGTTAGTAGGGGTACAGTATGCTACTTTTATACCCTTGGCCCGGATCCAATCCTGACCAATGGCAAAGGTGTTAGAGTGACCATAAGTGACCAATAGTAGGGTTAACACGATATTACCTTACATGGCTATAGGGATAGGGTATAGGGCGGATGTCTCTGGAGTCAGGAAACTTCTTTGCCGCTGGGTCAGGATTCAGATTCTCCAAGGGGCCCTGGATAAACCTGAGGGGTTTACTACAGTGCAGGATCAGACAAAGGCCAGTCCAAAGGTCCAGACAAAATGTCTGAGTATCCATGCAGAGTATGTATTCTCATGTAGTAGAGTGATGCCAGTTCCTGAGCCAGGCAGATGAGATCATTGCAGGTTTGGGTCTTGTGAGTAGCTTGAGACATATTCCAGGCTGGTTTTAGATGCTATCAGCCCAGGCGCAGAGGCCAGGGAAGTCCTTGATGATGGCCCAGGACAGTCCCATTCATACCGTAAGGGACCTGATATTATCTTAACGCTTTCCGGGAAGTAGTTGCATACAAATGAGACTATGCTCCCAGCCAGAGTGGTCAAAGACATAACTTTTAGGCTTTTACAATATTTTATACAAACATAGACATATATAGCATGAATTATCTCTACTATATACCACATAATTAAACCCTTAAACCCTTTTTCCATTGAGATAAATGAAAAAGCCTTGTCCGGAAGAGGTTTTTTCAAGTCCTCATAGTGAAAAAGAGGCCCCCTCAGTAACTCCCTAAGTAATAGTTTTGTTCCTATTTTTTCTTATTAATAAAAAGAAAAAAAAGGGGGGGAAAGGTCCGAGTGAATGTATACCCCCTCTCTTAGTTGTATACCTTTCAATAAATCATATAACAGTACTATAATCCTATGATAATTCAGCTGCCTAAACCCAAGGTAAGTGCATTACAATGGACACTGGAAACCACAAACAGCATCCTGATGTCTCTTCAACAGATATTACAGAGCCATGTAACCACAACAATTAGTAACTACCTCATAGAAATCTGTGACTTTTGAAATAACAGGTTATATAAAGACAGTGTTTGTTTACAAATTGCCTTATCTGTTGTTTGTTTTTTCTTACAGTCCTAAAGTTGAATGTTTCAAGATTTTCTAATTTTAGTTCAAAGTTAAGATATAGCTCACAACTTTGTTTACAAACTATTTTTCATGTTTACAAAATGTTTTCTGCTTACAAATTGGTTTTTCTAGTATTTAGACTTTCTTTAACAGTTTTAAGAGTTAAGTAGTTTATTGTTCTAAAGATAAGCTATGATTTATAACCTAAACCTTAAGCCTGTGACATGCTAATTTGAATCTTGCCTACAGACTCTAAACCAAAATGCTGCATATTCACTAATATATAATTCATGCAAATTAAAACCATGCTGTTTTCTGTCACCCTCTTTGCTAGGGACTCCTGCAAGGGGATGACAGAGGACAAGTCACAAATTTTGGTAAAGACAAAGGGTGAGATGTTGCACTGCAAGCTGATCTGTAGTTAGCATTAATCCGGTTATGAATAAGAAGTCCAGCCCAGCTCCATGAACTAGTCTCTGGGCTGACTGACAAAGTTTTCAACCAATGGCAGCTCTCCTAAAATGCAAGCATTTGGTTGGTTCAGAGTCTGGGAGCACACAGACCAGACCAATGGCTTTGTAGCACCGGGACTTTTTGAATTGTTTATAAAAGGGTGTTGGATTCAATGAACGCTGCTGTTTGTCTCAGGAAACATGGAGTGGTTTGTTTTATGTTGTCTCAGACATATGAACACCAACACATTAGTGGTGAGCAATGTCAGGAACATCCCTGGCTGAGCTGCTGCCTGCTGCCACTGCCTGCTAAAAGCACAGCCAAGTTCAGACCAGAGGTGGGATCCATGCACACCATGTGTGTAAACTACAGCATGGAGGCAATGCAGAGCAGAGGCTTTGCTGGGCTGTAAGTGCAGACTGCAGCTCTGGGCCAGATATAGGAAATGGGCTACTGGTGGAGTGGGATCCTAGCTGCTGATGGGTGAGTATGCTTGGGGTCCCCTGGGGCTTTGATAGGAGAGGTAGCAAAAAAGAAAAAGTGCCTCAAAATCCATGTATCCATTGATTTAGAGTTGAGGAAATGCTTGAGGATCCCCCTCCATCTGCTGCGCTAGAGGCCTGGAAGGCACTTCAGCATTGAGACCCCTCAGACCAGGCTGGACTAGCATCATCTCTGGTTCTCTGTTTTCTTCTAAAAAGCTCACATCCAGTCCTAGGATGCAGGACCATGTTCCTGCCAGCCCAGGGACTCAGCTGGTCTGAGGCACCCTCCTGCCAGACCCTCTATTCCTGCCTGCTCCGGCAAAAATCTGGCTCAGGCTGCTGCAGCTGCCACAAGGAGGGGACTTTGTGATGTTGTGGGATTGGAAGATCCCTGCTGCTGTTACCTGCAGCCACCCTGCCATCCCCAGCTGTGCTCTTAGGTGATTCCCTTTGCTTCACCTGTAGACAGGATTTTCTGAGGCTTATTGAGACCCTGCAATGCAGGGTCCCTGCCTGGGACCTGTCCTGAACACCCCCACATCCACTAGTCACTTTGATAGGGGATGAAGCATCCTTCTGGAAGAGGAGCACATGGGAGAAGCAGGTGCCAGGGATGTCACATCCTGAGCCAAGGCCAGAGCAAACACAGGTGCCAGCATCAGCCCAAAGCTGGAGTTTGGGTAGAAAGACACTGGAGAGGGCAGGACCTCCTTTTCTTCCTTGGGAAGGGGGAAAATGGGATAGCTTGTGCTTTTCCTGGGCACATAGGATACGAAGGATGCTCTTGTGCTCGCCAGCAGGAAATCTTTTTAAGGATTTCTAGTTGAGCCTCAAGGATTTGTACCATATTCAGTTTCAGACCAAATGGGCTTGATTGGTGTGCTCGAGCACCAACTGTCCCAAATGGATTTTGGCTAGTCTTGACAGCTAGCCTGCTGCGGTGATACCCCAGAGGGACAGTCCTGTGGGACCTGCAGTGTGGGTGTCACAGCATGGGCACCCTCAGCATCCCCCAACCAGGCTTTGGCTCATTTATTTTTTCACTGCTGGATGCTTTTTTATGTACCTATCTGTCAAAATCTGGGTTTGGGGAATCAGTGCTGCCCATGGAGTCCACATTACCCCTCCCCCCCCCACAGGGATCATTTTGCACAGCCTCATAATTTCCTTCTGCTGGCATTTAAACAAGCAAATGCAAAAAGATGGTGTGAAATGGCTTTGGTAGGATGAGTCCCAGGAGTGAAGGAGCCAGAGGATATGTAATGGGTGAGGAATGAGATGCATAAGAATTGTTTAAGGTCCCTGTCCCATACCTGGCCAGGGCTGATACCAGCATGAAACACAGCATGCAAGTATTGAGGACAGGAGAAAACAATGTGTGGCCTCCTCAGTGCTCTCCCCCTGTGCTGAGCATCCAAAACCAATGCTTCCTTCTACCTTCCCAGTGATTCCTTCCTTCCTTCCTTCCTTCCTTCCTTCCTTCCTTCCTTCCTTCCTTCCTTCCTTCCTTCCTTCCTTCCTTCCTTCCTTCCTTCCTTCCTTCCTTCCTTTCCTATTGCTCTACATATTACTTTTTTAATCAAGAAGGGCTAGAAGGAGCGTCTCTGGCAGCACTGGGAACCCAAATCCAGCAATATTGGCTCCAGTCCAGGAGCAGCAGGAACTAAAAGCAAAGATGGTGAGAACAAAGTTGTACTGGCTAAGGAAATAGTGTCAGGCTAGAAAAACAAAACCTTGCCATTTCTGATTTGTTAATAAGAGCAAACTGTGTTTCCTTGCATATCTTTAATATTCCTGCCCATACCATCCAGTAGTCTTACACAGAGATGCTCAGTCTACCAATATGATGTAAAATATGCCATAGCACTCATGAGCATCCTTTTAGAGAAAGTTTGGAGGGATCGAAGGTGTTGGAGATGAAGGGAGAACGACCATCCTCTAATGCATCGAACTCAACTTTATTGATCAATCAATCACCTTAAATAACAATAGTAACGAACTTCATGCATATTCTGTAATCCAATTTCATGATAGGCTAACAGAGAAATTTCTAACCACTCCTCTTGTTTTAGAATACCTACAATTGTTTATTAAAAACAGAACCAGAGTTCCCAAAACTTCTTCATCAGTTCTCAGGGTGCCAGCTTTTCCCAGAGACGGTGTTCTTCTTGTTATGGAAAGACAGCCTGAGAACTTTATTGTTTATAAAGAGAGTCTAATTGTTTATAGAAATCAGAAGGCTGAGAACTGCGTTAGGACTGCTTTACTTTTTCCTTTTACTTTTCTCTCAATTGTATGTCTCATGGCCTTTTTCTTTAAGCCATTCTTGAAAAACTCTCCAACATGAAGGCGTTTGCAGGTTAATGTTTTCTGCAGCTCTTTTCTGTAATCTCAGCTTTTCCAGCATGGACAGGCAGTTTTGGAGGCATTGTAGGATGCTCCATACCTGCATGCTTCAGGGGATGAGCAGAAAAAGTTAATGTGTCTTTTACAGCAATTAAAAAACCCCAACCAAATACATCTTTTCAACATCTTCATAAAAGACTTGGACACTGGACTCAAAGAGATACTGTGTTGATTTGGCACAGCCTGAATTTTTTTTTTTTTGTGGGAGAGGGCTACAGGGGTAGCTTCTGTGAGAAGCTGCTAGAAGCTCTCACCATGTCCAACAAAGCCAATCTCTGATGGCTCTGAAGATGGACATGCTGCTGGCCCGATTAGACAGGTTGGTAATGCCTCTGTGATGACATATTTAAGAAGAAAATGAAAACAGTTTTTTCCTCGGGGGGGGGAGAGGCTCAACGGCCACCACCATCTTGGCACAGCCGCTGCCATCTTGGCAAGGCCCGCCGCGAGTTTTGACTGCCTGGCCGCCCCTAGCTAGTCGTGCCACAGGTAGAAGGGCAGGGGTGATGGCAGTCGCTTCTCCTTCCCAGCATCCTGCATGAAGAGAAGTGTTAAACAGCACCAGTGTCGCAGCGGCTGCCACCGCCTGCACGATGGCAGCGAGACCACATAGCCAATGGTGAAAAAGTGGCATGTTCCCTGATGCAAACCTGGACAAAATCGACCTCTAAGTGCTGCAGGATCCTGCAGGAATCATTGAATTAGTGGAACTTGTTGGCAATGGTACCTAAGAGCAGCAACTTTTCTTCTAGTCAGAGAAGAGGAAGAAGTGAGAACATATGAAGGAAAACGACATGGTAGAAACAAGGTCAGTGGAAAAGAAAGAGGGAGAGGAGGTGCTCTAAGCATTGGAGCCAAGATTCCCTTGCAAGCCGTAGTGACGACTATGGTGAAACACTGTCCCCTTGTAATGCATGAAGTCCATGGGGGATGCAGAGATCCACTTGCAGCCTGTGAGAAAAGTGCTCACGCTGAAGCGGGTGGATGCCAAAAAAAGCTGTAATCTAGTGGGAGGCCCAAATGGAGAGAGGGCCCCTGCTTGCAGAAACAGAGAAAAAAAAGCCCTTACTTCCAAACTAGAGCAGCCTAGCCTTAAAAGACTACACCCTGTGGATGGGCAACCCACACCACAACAGTTTTGGAAAAACTGCCTGTGGGAGGGACTCATGGTGTAGCAGAGAACAGACTCCTCTCCCTGAGCGAAAAGAAGATCTCAAATGGCAAACTGACCGAAACCCCCACGCTCTGTCTCCCTACTCTGTCAGTGGTAAAGAGGGAGGGGCTGGGAGCAAAAAAGGTGTTTTAAAGGCTTATTTTACTTCTCATTATCCTCTTTTGACTCTGTTAACAATACATTTACCTTATACCTTTAAATTTGAACCTGTTTTGCCCTTAGAATGTTTTCTCTCAGTCCTTAACTCATGAGCCCTTCGTTAAATTTTTTCCCCCTCTCCCCCGCTCAACTGTAGCAGATGAAGGTAAGCAAATTACTTTTGTGGGTACCTGGTGTTTGGCCAGTGTCAAACCACAACAGTAAGTTTGCTGATGATACTAAATTGGAAGAAGCTGTTGACTCCCTTGAAGGCAGAGAGGGCCCTGCAGAGACCTTGACAAATGAGAGGGCTGGGAAATTACTAACCATATGAAGTTTAGCCAGGGCAAGTGGCAGATTCTGTAACTGGGATGGGGCAACACTGGTTGTGTGTATAGACTGGGGAATGAGAGGCTGGAGACCAGCACTGCGGAAAGGGATCTGGGCATCCTGATTGATAGCAAGTTGAGTAAGAGTCAGCAGTGCCCTGGCAGCCAGGATGGCAAATGGTCTTGGGGTGCATAAGGCAAAGCATTGCCAGCCAGTCAAAGGAGGTGATTGACCCGCTCTGCTCTGCACTGTGGCTGTGTGCAGTTTTGAGTGCCTCAATATAAGATAGATATAAAGGTATTAGAGAATGTCCAAAGAAGGGCAACAAAGATTGTGAATGATGTGGAAGGAAGCCATACAAGGAGTGGCAAGTGGTCATGACACCAAGACTGCCAGAGTTCAAAAAGTGTTTGGACAATGCTCTCAGGCACATTGTGTGATTCTTGGGGCTGTCCTGTGCAGGGCCAGGAGCTGGACTTCCATGGTCCTTGTGGGACCCTTCCAACTCAGGATATTCTATGATTCTGTGAACATTTCCGATAGCAGAAGATCCCTGGCTGCATAAGCTTTGAAAATATTATCCCCTGAGAAAGATTTTCTGAGCTCTTTTGGGTAATTAGCATTTTTAGCAGACTGGTACTTCACCTTCAGATCCTGGTTTTCAGTGGTTGCTTGTCCTGCATCCCAGGGAGCCCAGAACCGTATTTTCATCAGGGAGCTCCAGCACCAGTAACTGATGCCTATGGGATGCTTGACCAAAGTGGTGGAAGAGACGGTGAAAAGCAGGTGGATAAGAGAGTTCTCAGCCCTTTGGCTTTCCAGCATGTTTGCTCAGTGATGTTGAGTGTTGCACCAGAGCCACCACCTTCTTGCAGACTAAACAGTTGCAGTGTTTTCTCCCATGATGTCCTGGTTTAGGGCAAATTTGGGAGAAAACCTCCAAAAGGGGCCCCCCAGAAAGCAAACCCACACGGCCCCTCCCCCTAACTGGTTCAGGAAAAATTTCCTCGGAGAGAAGTGGAAAAAACCTGTTTATTTAACAGGCAAAGCACTCCCCAGCACACAAAATGAACAATACCAGATCACAAAACTCATTCGCTGCTCTGAAAAGATGACAAATTCAGAAAGTTTCTCTGGTGGGTGGTTGCTCTTTTATCAGTCCCTCCGGTGCTGGGAAAGGCTGCAGAGTAGGCCCCGGTAGGCTACAAAGTGCAAGCTCTCAGTTTTTCCCCGTGTCCCGGTCTGGAGCAGGTTTGAATGGTTCCAAGAAAAGGGAAAGAAAAACAGTCCAGGGAAAACTCAGACTGCCTCAGCTAGCTAAAATAACTAACTAAAAAGCAAAAGGAGCGCGGTGTTCTGCCCCATCCATGCCCAGACAACAACAGTGGAGTTCTGTGTTCCAGCAGACTGTGAGGGAGAGTGCAGCTGATAACGAAACTCTGTGCTCCTTCTTCTCCCTGCATTATAAACAGAACAGACGATTGGGGATACAAGCATCATAACATCACCCTAGGACACATGATCAAAATAATTTAGTAAAGGGTCCTGATATGACTTTGCATGAACTCTGGGTGCCATTAATATCTCTGGCAAGAAGTGTTAACTCCTTTGGTTCTCTCCTTGCATGTCCAGTACAATGTCTGGTCAAATGAAGGGAAAATCCATCCCACAGTGAATCTGGCCAGCTGCTCCCCATGCTCTCCTACCTGATGTAGTTTTGCACATCCATCAGTCTGAGTTTTTTTTTTTCCCTTTCTTTTAAAGGAGGAATCCAAGATCTCTGGTCATAACGGAGCTCTGAGGTCCTCAGTTCAGGAAAGACATGGACCTGTTGGAGTGGGTCCAGAGGAGGCCATGAAGATGCTCAGAGGGCTGGAGCACTGCTCCTAAGAGGATAGGCTGAGGGAGTTGGGGTTGTTCAGCCTGGAGAACAGAAGGTGCTGGGGACACCTTAAAGCACTTTCCAGTAGTTAAAGGGGACTTAGAAAAAAGATGGGGACAGACTTTCTAGTAGGGCCTGTGGGAACAAATATTCTGAGAGTGGTAAAACACCAGCACAGGTTGCCCAGAGAGGTGGTGAATGCCCCATCCCTGGAAATATTGAAAGTCAGGTTGGACAGGACTCTGAGCAACCTAATCTAGTTGAAGATCTCCCTGCCTGTGGCAGGGAGATTGGACTAAATGACCTTTAAAGGTCTCTTCCAACCGTAATCATGATTCTATGATGCCCCATGCCTCTTCGACCTGTTTGTAGTCCTCTGGGTGCATTGAGGTCCATCCAAAGGTTTCCCGCTTCCCTGTACCACCCAGCTCAGGGGCTTCCACTTCAGGGGCAGGTTTTAGGGATGGGATAAGCCACCAGGGCTTCATTCATCCAACAGTCCTGGCTTGCAGAGAAGCAGAGGTCCCTCTACAGTTAGTTCAACAGATTGATGGTCCCAGTCCCATCCCATGGTGAAGCACTACCAAGCACATACTTGCTAGAAAGTTCTTAGATCCCACAGGGAAAGCATCCTGCTGCCATCTTTCAGGAACCCAGGAAAATCCTTCCTAGAACCCAGATGATGCGAACCAGGAACTCCCATGCAGAAAAGCTCCTCATAGCAGATGGGATTAGCTTCCTGCTTTTTTTCCCAGCCTGGTTTCATTCATCCACAGGCAAGCTGGTGTTTCAATGGGGCAGCTTCATTTCAAATGCAAGTGGAATTTCTCCAGCCATGATGCCTGGATGAAGCAGCACCTGCATCCACATCCACTTTTCCTTCTCTTATATCCCTCTTTCCAAACTTGGCCTATCCCCATAGATCCCTTGGCACCTCTGCCTAATAAAGACAACATGTTTCATTTGAAGAGCTTAAAATATTAATATATCCTGCTGGAAAAATCCAGCTGGGCCCCCAGTGCATCCCCCCAGGCTGCAAGGCTGAGTATCTCCAGCAGCAGCATTTGCAAGCGGGATCCATCCATCCATCCATCCGTCCATCCATCCATCCATCCATCCATCCATCCATCCATCCATCCATCCATTTCTGTTGGGATACCAGTCATAGCCCCAAGTTGATGTTGGGCATTTTTTCAGGGACAGAAGTGGCCTCTAAGCAGATATGCATATGGTGTTGGGGCTCAGACCTTGCCCTAATGAGAGGAAGGGCTTGAAAACAGCCCATCAAACCATCCCCACCCATATAAAACAGCTCCTCTACACTTGTTTGAGGGATTTCTTCAAACCAGCATGGTTTTACACTGAGCTCATGCTTTGGGAAATGCTGCCTGTGGGCTAGGAGATTTATATTAATATATTTTACTATGGAATGGGAGTACCAGCACTGCTGCAGATGCTGGGATGAGCAGGGATCTGCTGTGCTTAGTCCCTTCTCTTCCTACCACCTCCATGAAGAGGGGATTACTGACCTGGGGACAGAATGCTCTTGGAGACATGGATGCTTTGCCCTGTCTCTGGGGATGGCTGCCCAGGAGAGGACTCATGGTGTCTCCCAACATCCAAAGGTAGCCTGAAGTTTTCCCACACATACTTGCAAAGACAAAGGACACATCACCACCTCAGGGTTCCTGCAGCTCTGGGACTTAAATATAACAAGGATGTTCTGACATGCTCCAGAGGAGCAAGCCTGCTGAGCGAGAGCTGCCTCATCCAGCCATTATAGCCATGGGGTGTCTGCAGGGTTGGGTCAAATGGTGCTCTGGTGACAACCCAGCAAGGAAACTGATTTGTATTTCTTCATGGTCCCTTGTCTCCCCACCAGTCCCTCTCTACAGGACTGAGAGGTTGGTTTCTGGGTCTCAAAGGTATCATTAGTTCCCTATGTCTGTGTGTCCTGTGGTCTGTTTGTGTTCCTCTGCTCACTGTAAGGTCTGGCTAGGGCAGACAATGACATTTTGCTTTGTGATTGTGTCTGGGTTCATGGGATAACAAGGCTTTTAAGTGGTGATAAACTGCTGTTATGCAGCTGAGCTGCCGTTCCTGGCAAGTGTTTGGAAATCCAGAAAGGTGCAAGATAGGAAGGGAGGCAACAAAAATAAGTAATGAGGAAGAGAACTCTATTACCTGGGTACTGCTAGAGGAGGTGCTGGTGAACATCCAGGACAAAATAATGTTTGCTGTTCGTGGTATGCAGACCATGCTACTTCCCCCTCTTGGTCAACACAGAGCTTCCACCAAGACACTGCTCCAAGATTTCTAGCAACTGCTAAGGTTAACAGCTGTGCTTTTCTATTTGCACATTCATCATTATCACAGAATCACAGAGTGAGTAAAGTTGGAAGGGACCACAGTGGGTCATCTGATCCAACCTCCCCGCTTAAGCAGGGTTGTCCTAGAGCACATTGCACAAGATTGCATCCAGATGGTTCTTGAATATCTCCAGTGAGGGAGACTTCCCAACCTCTTTGGACAATCTGTTTCAGTGCTCAGTCACTTGAACAGTTGTGCTGGTTTGACCAGGAAGTGGGAATTCGGGGATGCTGTGGTCAAACCAATGGGTGCTCAGATTTTGATATTGGCACCTGATGTGGCCAGTGGCCAGTGGGGTTTGGACACACCTCTGAGAACACACAGGGGTTAAAAACCAGAGCTGCAGCCCTGGGAGGCTCTCTTTGGGACTTCAGTCGGGAAAGGCTTTGCATCTCTCCCCCTGTCCCAGCTGCTGGCTGGGCGGGGGGAGGGGAAAAGCCACGCGGCCATGAGGTAGGCCCAGCCCAAGGATGGAAGGGTGGAAGAGACCAAGAGACATCAGGCAGCCCCCTCCAGGTAAGAGAGAGAGAGAGGGAGCCAGCATCTGAATTTGATAGTGGTGCTGGCCCAGGAGGAGAAAGGGGGGGAGTGTGAGGGCAGTGTGGGAGTTCCGGAGCTCTGGGACAGGCAGAGACTGAAAATTTTAACCCTTTTCCTGCATGACTGAGACCTTGCAAAATGCTGATCCTCCTGGAGCTGAATAAGAAGAGAGATAAGTGATGAGATAACAAGGGATAGGCCCGAGGGAAGTGGAGAAGACTGGCTGAATGGGGGGAGAGATGACGGAGTAGCCTTCTGGCTGGACTTTTCTTGTGTGGCCATAGACTGAACCAGTTTTTTTCCTGTGACACAGAGACTGCATTTAGGGGGAGGCAGTGCCTCAGAACCAGGAGGGTTCAGTGTGAGTACCCCTCGGCCCCAGGGGGTGAAAAATTGGGGGGGACAGATGTCTCGAAGGAGAGACTGCCTTTTTGGAAGGAGACAAGGCATCCTTGAAAGACAACCCTAGAAGCAGCTCTGGTCCATGCACAGTGGTGAGAGCACTGGGCATGGAAGGAAAGATGTCACGATGGCAAAGGACTTTCCGGGCGGTGCTGAGTGACATGGAAGCACACGAGGATTCAATGGTGTTTCCAGGGGAAGCCTATGGTGCAAGAAGGACTCCTCTCCTCTTCATGAACTGAAGATTGAGTATTCTAAAGGGTGGTGCCGGACTGAGAGTTGGTGATTTGGGGGAATGTATTGCATTGGGAAATTTTGGTGGGGAGGAGGAGGAAAGTGCTTTTTGTAAGGTTTTCATTTTTTTTTTCCCTTAGAGTTTTTTCTTCTTTTTTTGTAGCTTAGTTAATAAAGTTTTCTTTATTTCTAAGCAGGAGCCTGCTTTGCTTATTCCTGGTCACATCTCACAGCAGACACCAGGGAGAGGGTATTCTCATGGGGGCACTGGCTCTGTGCCAGGCCTAAACCATGACAACAGTAAAGAACATTATGTTCCCACCTGTGTGCTTTAGACCTCAGATATATTGATAATTAATTACTTGCACCTCCACAACCCCATAGGACCTCAGAGACATCTCTAGTTCAAGGTGTGAGATGCTTGTGTTGCGTGGGTAATTGCTGCTGATCCTGGATCTGGAGCCAGACAGAGAGGTCATGGTGAGACCAGGGGGCAGGAGGTTCAAGTGACCACTTGCTTGGTTACCTCAGGGTCTTTGGAGACATGGGAAGTACCCACAGCTCCTGTTGGCTCTGATTATCAGCTGCCTTGGTAACCCAAGCTGGAGGAATTTCAAATTCATGTATATTCCTAATCCTGGGAGTTTGCTCAGCATCTCCTTTAGGAGAACCGTGAGTTTTCTGATCTTGGTTTTCCCTTTCTGCCCAAATTCTTTTTAGTGAAATATGAAGTGTTTGTGTCTGTCTGATGGCTGTGAGATCTTTGGTGAGTTGTTCTTGTAGAATTGGTCAGTGGCATTTGATGCAAGTTATATATCAGCTGATGGTCAACTGATAGGTGATAGATGCTCACAGAGTGGTGGTCACAGTGCCTGGTAGCCTGGACCTTCACCACAAAATGCATTTTGGAGACCTCTGTGATTAGAAATGTTCAGAGAGCTGTGGCCATCATGGAATCAAGTCCACACTGAAGGCCACCAGTACAATTTACTGCTCTTCCCAAAGTGGCCAAAACACCCTGAAAAGAAACGAGTGAATGTTCATCTGATTTATATCCAACTTGGAGGAAATTGTGTGATGAAAGTCTGTGAGAGTGAAATGCCTCATGGCTGAGTGAAGCCAGGACCTTTGCAAGTCTCAGCACAGGGTATCATCTGTAATTTAAAAGCTTTTTCTGCTTTAAATGTGAATAGCTCATTTTTTTGAGTAATAATAATTGTTGTGATTTGCATTTATCAGTCACACACTCTAAAGCACTTTGCATAGGAAGATGAGTAAATTTTTCCCATTTGCCAGCTGGGAAATCAGGGTGCAGAGGTGATAGGACCCCACACAGGACTGGAAATAAATGTCTTCTGTCCTGTGGTTTCCCAGTCTTTTGTTGTAGCTGTTGGCTCAAAGCAGGTTGTCTATCATCATCTTACTCTGCTTTGTCCTATTGTCCCTTTGGTAGCAGTAGCACGGACAGGGATGGTGTGGTGGGATCTCAGTATGCTTCAGTTCTCAGGGCCTGTCAGTAGGGTGCAGGCAGAGAGGCCAGAAGTGTTGCTATAGGTGACTGGAGGAAGAGCAGAGGCCATGGAAGAGCTGATGGTCCCACCTCATGTCCTACCATCTCCAGTACTTTAGTATAGCAAAGGAGCTTCTGTAGTCATGTCTGTGTGAAATGAGATGCTCTTGATGAAGCTGTGACAAGTAGCTCTGATTCAGAAGCTCTTGGTGAGACCCCAGGCATCCATGGACAGAGATGTTTGATCACTCCCTGGTGCTGTCACAGTGTTACAGTCTGGTTTTTAAAGTTATTAGAAATGCCTCTGCCCGAATTAAGGTGCAAACAAGACCATATACCAAAGTCAATAATATGGGTTTTATTTTATAATAAATATGAGAGAGAGAGAAAGAGAGAGGAAGAGAAAGAAATAGAAAAGAGGTGAGGGGACAGAAAGAGAGCGATAGAGACAGATTAAAGAAAATATCACCACCCTGTTGATCCCAACAATGTTCCATTGATCCTCTCCAGCTGGTCTTCTTGGTGGTGAGGGTTCCCCAAAAAGCAGAGAATCTGATTAATTAATATTCATTTAGACCAGGTGGGAATACCCAGGTACCTTCCCAGATGGGAAGGGGGGCAGTCTCTTGCAGCAGACTTGATCTCCTGCATCATTTTGCATCACATGCAGTCCTGAGGTGCAAGGCCTCTGGGGAGCAATTTGGGGGGGTCTTTGATGGATTATGACACTCTCTTAGCTTCTTCTCAAATGAATGTCCGGTGCATGTGGCCTTTTCCGGAGTTGGGGGTTTCACCGCTTGGCCAGTTTTTGTGAGGATGGATATTCAGTGCTTCTGACCAGAGATTTTGACTCACACCTGAAACCCCCTCCTTTCCCCCATGATGATGGGGGAGCCTGTGAAAACCTGGCTTCTATGGACTGTGGTCTCCCTCACCCCAAACCCATCCAGGGATGATTTTCTGCTGCGTTTGGCTTTCTTGTGGATGCATTCCTTTTCCTCAGCCTTGTTTGCATCTCCCTAGACCTGAGATGATTGAACAATAGTGTCCCCTTTATCTTATCTAGGTGGCTTAACTCATAGTACAAAGTTCCAGTCAGGCATCTTCAAGGAAGGGTGGGCTTCTGTGGTTGTAGCTTCTTTATACAGTTTTTGCTATAATGGGCGTGCCAGTTTAAAAGCAAGCCAGTGGGAGATCTTAAGTGAGAAATACAATTTAATAGGAAAATTAAAATAAATGCAATAATACAGAAACTGACAGAGTCAGAATGCAACCTGACACCCTGTTGGTCAGGGTGTTGGTAGTAGTCTGATTAAATGGTGGCTGTAGTCCTCTTGAAGTGATAGATGTGGTTCTGTTGAAGCAGTGATCCTGTAGAAGGGTTTGATTTTCCTCTGAAGGTCTGGTGGTGGTTATGGAGCTCTTGTCCTCTGGGAATTCAGTGGATAAGGCTGCTGTGGTGTTGTAAACCTCAGATTATATCCAGGTAGGAAGGCTTGGTTCCTCCCTCTGTGCATCTCACAATGGGATGTTATAATTTTATGAGTCATGCAGTGAGGCTTGATGGCCCATTAACAGAAGATACCCTCTCCTTGGGAGGTTTGAGGGATGGGTCATGGAAGAGACAAAGAACACTGCCCCACCTGGTTTTAACAGATGGTGATATAATACATACGCTTGGTTGAATCTTACATTGTAACCCAAGACAATGGGCAAAACCCCTTCATAACAATGTTTAAGGCATGAACCATTTCATTCTCTGACACACAGTACCTCCTGAGCCTCTTCCAAATTCCAGTGCTATAAACTACTCATCTCACTAGGTTATACTCCCCAGAAAGCAAAGCTATGCTCCAGAGCTTCCTCCAAGCCAGGACCTAAACGCAAGTAGTATTTAAATTATAAACAGCGAATAATACAGTGATGTTAAGTGTTCAAAATATCATTTATGGAACCCTTTCTAGGAGGGTTTAAATGTTGTCCTGTTTGACTTTGCTGCCCACCAAAAATGGTAGAGGATGGATTTTCCTCCTCTCCCGTGGAATGGCTAGTCTTCTTGGCTCTTCTAGCTTGGCCCTTGTCTTGAAGATGTTTCATGTCCAGGCCAGGAAAGTATAACATTGCATGAGTTGCATCTATACTGAGATGAGGAGTGGGCTTTCACTTGGGTGCAAGAGTGAAGTCCTCCAAGATAAAGGCATTTTCTATTTCCATTGCTGGCAGAAGCTTCAGTCAAGCTTAGAAAAGGTCCAATGTGAGATGTCAGAGAATGGGCAGAGCCATGGCCCATCTCTATCATGCATGAACATGGGCCACCCTGACCTCCCCATCACCTGTGGTGAGGCCCAACTTGATGAACATGCTTAGCCTTCAGGTCTGTGTGATTTGCAAAAAAAAAGCTCCACAACTTGTAAAAGTCATGAAGCTGGTATGATATATTCCAGTGCTAGACGCATGCAGGTGTTAAAAATACTTATGTTGTTGGCTTTTCGCAAATATTAAGATGAATGTTATATGTATAATGTTAAAATAACTTTGCTTTTATTTCTGCTATTAACAAAAACTTAGACATCGTAGTAGTGGTAGCTGATATAGTTGGGAGTGAACTGTTTGGTCAGGATAACATCCAGTGAACATGTAATGAGGACCCTGCTATTGATATGCCAACTATCAGCATCTGCCATCTGAAGAAAGTATGGACCAAGGCCCAGACTGGAAGCGATAAGGAGAAGGAGCTAAAACCACAGCCAAGAAATATGCATGCTCTAAAAAGGTGGACCCAAGGTGGGGCCATGTAAAATAGTTCCTGGAATATGTAAACTAGTTTATGCATATGCATAAGGGTCTATGAATATGCAGTGGGCTGATGTAATGGAAAATATATTTAAGGGGTGTCCCTGAAGGTGAAGGTGTGCTCTTGGCTGAGTGCCAAGATGCACCTGGCCCATAATCTTTGTTTTACACTCTTTTGTCTCCTATTGTCCTTTATTAAACTTTTAAAATTTTCACACGAGGGTGAACTTGTTTTTCACACAGGATAGCTCCCCAAAGGACATACGCACCCCTGAGAATTCTCAAGTCTATTTTATTCTCTAACTTGTTGCAAATGCATAAAGTTTCACAATAGGTTCATGCATATTCATTTCCTAGCCCCGTATTAAAACTGTCTTATCAGTTTTTATGAACTTATGCATTTCTCCAGGAACTGTAACATTGCTGTGTCTGCAACCCAGCTTCAGTTTTTTGTCTGCTCCAGTTCCAAGGTCAGTGGGGTCCCTCCTTATCTCTCTTCAGCTTGGAAGCTTGCATTCTTTTCTAAGTAGCCTTGAATCTCCTTTGTTTCCTCTGCAGGCCTTGTTCGAGCACAGCAAGTTAACAGACTAAACAAGTTTAAACAGCACACTTCAGCTAAATCCAAAATTAGTTTCTACCCCAAGTTAAATTTCTAACCCTGTGTCTCATATGCCCCAAAATTTTCCTGTATGAAACCTCTTTAGAGGCCTCCTTGCATCCCTCAACTTGCCATATGGTTTTCCAATGAACTCTTCTATCAAACCAGGCAGAGAAGGGAGATCAACCCTGCTACCTGCTATAAACACATTTTATTTTTAGCTATAGGCACTGAAGGAAGCTCATCCATTAAATACATCCAGATTATCTACAGACCAGAGCACCCCCAAATTAGTAATGCAATTCATGTTTACAAATACAGCCAAACTAATGAAATATAATTTGTTTACTGCCCTGATATCATTACATAAGCATGGGACAAGCCAATCCACAGGTGATTTTTATATAACTCCATGAGGCATTTCCAGAGCAAATAAAGTTCACAGGGCAGGGCAGTGACCCGGCCATCTGGTTTCAGTGCTCTTCAGCCTGCTCAGGACTTCTCATCAGTGGTGCAGAGGTCTGTGGGTCAGGGTATGGCTCCTTTGGATGTGCCCCAGGCACGCAGGACATTTGTTTTGTTCTCTGCTGTGCTGCTCTTCTCTGTTGACCAGCTCTTCACCTCTCCCACACTGTTGGTCTGGCTCCTCCACTTTTATTGCACACCTTTTGGAGAAGCAATTGAGTTGCTTTTGATGTTCTCAAAGTCCAGCATGATGGGTTGCAGATCCTGCTGGGACCATGGCCAACATGCAGCCAGATGAATTGTACCCATATCTCCACTGATTTAATTCCTAGAAGACAGCAGTGGTTTCCTCAAACATGGACAACCAAGGGAGGTGGGACACCTCTGCATGGGTGACATTCAGGTTGGCTTGCCTGTCTGTGTGAGCTATGGTACTGGCCAAACCTACTGTCTAAAGGCCAAATTTAAGGACAAAGCTCCCTGGACCACCTACCTCGTGCACACCGTGACACTGGTGTAGCACCGCCCTGTGGGGCTGAAGCAGATTGGTATCTCAGGATGCTTCAGGAGAACCATAGCACTGTAAGTCCAGCTACCATAAGGGTTCACAGAATCACATGTCTGTACAAGCAAAACTCTTGCCTCTAGGCAAGCATGGTCCAAAAAATGCAATCCTTACCTCTGAAAAGGTGCTTTTTCTACTTTGTCAAAGGAAGTGATATCACACTTCCCTTTTGCAAAGAACATGCAAACAATCTCATTTTGCAAAATTGTGCCCCATCTAGGTGAAAATGTTAATGGTGACTAATATAAAATTTCAATAGCCAAACCAAATTTCATTTTTATATTTTTTATTTTAAAGAAAGCAAGCAAGCAGCCCTGGGTGGCTGGGGAGTCACCACTCCACTAACAGCACACACCACTTACAAGTTTGGCAAAGTGTATATACTTTTTTTAAGCCTACAGAGCATTTTACAGTGTGCTTGTGTTATTCCGAATCAGCAAATATCAATAAGCTGGGATCAGCAATTTCATAATCTTTCCAGGTGGTCGTTGGCTTCCTTTCCATCTTGTGGTCATCTGGAGGGAAGCCCTTCACCAGAGTCTGCTACATAATTTTAGTCTCATAGAAGTGCATCAAGATTTTTATTATATATAAGCATTTAGTTGCTTTGTTGCAATATCCCTTAGCTTTACCACAACTTCCTCTATTTTATTCTAAGCATCAGTGGTTTTGCTACCTCATGTCTTTACTATACTTCTGTTTTCTTGTTCAATGCTTTATTTGGTCAGAAAGTTTCAAAACTGTTCTTTGTAGTTATCCCAGGGAACGCGTCCACTTTCGACACAGCAGATACAAGCATTTGCTGATTCCATTGCCGATCGACACGAATCACAAAAACATTTTTCACAGTGACCTTTGAATCCATTTCACATTCCATCCCCTGCTCCTGTCCTTCATGGAGGTCCATCAAAGTCTACACAAGCAGAAAAAAAAAGACCCCAGTCCCTTTTCTTTTGCAAGGGTCTTCTTCAGATGCAAAGTTGTGGGCAGTGTTCATTGGTGTCTCTGCTTGGTGGCATCACCCACTGGGTCCCATAGGATGAAAAAAGAGGGTACTGAGTGGTGGCATTCCTTCCTGTTCAGCTCCCATC
Source organism: Melozone crissalis (assembly GCF_028551555.1). Lineage (NCBI taxonomy): Eukaryota > Metazoa > Chordata > Aves > Passeriformes > Passerellidae > Melozone > Melozone crissalis. Next base: position 9,362,533 of record NW_026535813.1, on the reverse strand, counting down.
CTGGGCCTGATGAGTTTGGTTTGGTTTGAGGGTTATTTTATGGAATTTTTTTGTTGGGTTGGTTGGTTTGATGGGGTTTTTTTTACAGAAAATATTTTCTTAAAATGTTGAAGAGTCAGTTTTCTCTCTTGCAAGGCTGTGGAGAAGGGCAATGTGCTTGAAGCAGAAACAGGAGGGAAGAGAGTTTTCTGTGGTGCTTTTTATTCTTTCCCAGTAATCTGGGACCACAGAGCTCATGTGGTTATCCCAAGATGCTAGGACTTTCCTAGCATGCCCCAAGGATACTGAAATACTACACTGTTCCCTGTGTGCATCAGTGTGGACCTTCTCAGGCAGGACAGGAGAGCTGTTGGAGCACATCCAACCTGGAAGGGGCAGGATGGCTTGGGGGCCAGAGCCATGTGAGATGTTGTCCCGGTTTTGGACAAATGATGAGAAAACATCCTGAAATGAGCATGTCCTCTAATAGAAGGCAGGTTACAGCAGCCCATGTCTCCAAAGCAGGCTCTGAGGAAAGTGAAAAAAACTGTTTATTTAACAAGCAGGGTGCTGGCAGGCACAAAAAAGAGTGAATATTGTTAGATAATGAACTTTTTTGTTGTGGAGAAGAGTTGGTAAATTCAGAGTCTTTTCTGTAAGTGTGGCTCAGCTCCTTCCGGGATCCAGATCTGACCTCTGGGCCGAGGCATGGGGGGGCCCCTGGCGATGTTCTGGTGTTTCGGACTGGAGCAAAGTTTTGAACACAGGCCACCGAATGAATTCCACCACCTTCTCTCCCAGACCTAACTTAAAGGTCCAGGACTCATGTCTGGGCATAAAGCAGATGATAGGGGATACAGTATTATGAAGTCACCCCAAGACAGATGTGGAAGACAGCTCAGAGTCCGAGGAGGGAGACATCTCAGGGCAACAAAGAACAGCTCCATGGTTCAAAGGGTGTTTTTTGCGCACCTTATGGGTGGATGAAGCAGAAGATGGACATGGGATGCTATCACTCATTTTTTTAATTTCTCAGTAGTCAGGACATAATTTCTCTGACATTTTTTAAAATTAAAATACAAGTGAAAACTCCAAAATGAATAATTTGGTAACCTTGGGGTAATAACCTGAGCTGGCAAATAACTCTCTTCTCCATGGGACTGACTGGATAATAAAGGGATGAACTCTGCAAACTTCCCCAGAGAGTCTGAAAAGACCCAACAAGATCTGGCTGCAGGTTGACTTCAGAGTCACAGACACAGTTGGGCAATTGCCTTACAGAAATGAGTATAGAGATAAATTAGTCATCACTGTCTGGTTAATAAGTGCCTCAGTTATTTTACAAAGCTTTTTCCTGCAGATGTAATTTTTTTGTCCTTTTGTAATGAAACATATAAATAGCTCCTGTCTTGGATCTTCTGTTCATAGAGTTCTGTCATGTAAATAATTTTGCATCTCTTTCTTTAGCAGCTGCTTTACTTACCTTTATTTCAAAAGAAATACCTCCTATGTGTTGTCCAGGCCATGAGACCAAACTTTGGTATGGTGGCTTCATATCTCTCTGGCTTTCCAGAATACAGCAGCAGGTCAGAGCATTCACAACAGCAAAGCCCTTTGTCTCAGTCAGTAGGAATAAACAGAGATGAAAAAGATAAAGAATAACTTATTTAGTTGCTGGATTTCAAATGTCATGCAACATACACTGGGAACACACAGTGTTGATAACAAACTTGTCTTGTTTTTTAACTTTCTACTATGTAGTGTCTACTACTTTTAAATACCAAGGAATGGTCACCATGGAGACAGTCAAACAAAATCACATCGGATATCATGCGAGAAGCTCTGTAGCATTGCAGAGAGCACAGAGAAATCCTCTTGTCTCTGAGTGCAATGCATTCTCTTGTGCCATCCTTTAGAAAGGTTTTTATTTGCTTTTCTTTTTGTCACACACTCCCAACACAAACATCCCTTTTTATATCCTGCCTTTGGGAAACCCTCTTTTTTTTCTCTTGTATTGGGTTGCATGGCCTGGTTTTTGGTGGGAGGGGGGAGATGTAACAGAGGTGGCTTCTGTGAGAAGCTGCTAGAAGCAGAGCCAATCCCTGGTGACTCCAAAGAGGGACATGCTGCTGGCCAAGGCTGGGCCAATTAGAAATGGCGGTAACGCCTCTGTAATAACACGTTTAAAAAGAAATAATAAGAAAGGATGTGGGGCAGTTTTAATTATGACTTAAGAAGAGCGAAGTGAGAACATGTTGATGCCTAGAGAGGCTGACCTGGAACAGAGACTAGACAGAGTTAAAGGAATAAAGTAGGTATTTATTAAAAGGCATTTAAAGGATACACCTTGGGCAATACAAGAGCCTGGCTGTGGCTACACCCAAGATGGACCCAAAATGGACACAAGATAGATGACTGGTCATGAATCTTCACACTTTTATAAGTTTTGGTCCATTTACATATTGAGGTTAATTGTCCAATTACAGCTTCAGGTTATGGAGTCCCATCCTCCTTGTTTGCTCTCTTCAATTCGCTATTGCTTATGCTTTTTGGGCCTGAGGCTGTAATAGCTGTCCTTGGTTCTCAAGCTGGAAAAGGATTGTTTTGTCTACCTACTGATTTGCGGAAAGAAAAAAACTGCACAACTTTGTAAAAGTTATAAAGCCGGTATGTTTATTACAGCACTGGATGCATGTGGGGATCGTTGTCCCCCTAAAGGACATGTGCACCCCTGAGAACTCCCGATCCTTTTTGTCTCCCTTACTAATTTATATGCATAGAATTTAACAATAGGTTCATACATGTTCATTTTACTGGTTTCCCGTTACACTTGCAGCTAGGTTGTTTTGTTTTTCTTTATCAGAAAGTACAGAAAGAACTCCTGCGTCATCTTGCCCTGTCTTCTGCAACTTCAGCTTTGGTTTTACACTTGCAGCTAGTTACCCTTGCATCTAGTTTTTTATCAGAAAGTATAGAAAGAACTCCTGGGTCACCCGGCCCTGTCTCCCACAGCCTCAGCCACAGTCTCCGTCTGTTTCAAGTTCAAGGGGCCCTTCTTATCTCTGTCCTTCGGCTGAATCAGTATTTTCGAGCATAGGTTTTTTGTGAGAACAGGCAGTCTTGAATGCAGACCAAAACAGTTATGCTTGCAAGCTACAGACTTGATAATTCAAAGTGGCACATTTCACCTAAATCCAAAATGGATTTCTACTCTGAAAAATTTCCACTCTGTTTCACTACCCTGTGAAGAGAACTTACTAACACTTTATATGAAGTTCAGACTCACACACTAAGGCAGTACATAATCTAAAAATATGAAAACTAAAACTTAAGACATGAGTGTGAGGAGAACAGCATGCAAACACCAAGGTTGGTGAAGAAGTAGGGGGAGGAGGTGCTCCAGGCACTGGAGCTGAGATTCCTCTGCAGCCTGTAGTGAAGACCATGGTGAAGCAGCTGTCCCTCTGCAGCCCATGGTGGTCCACAGCAGTGCAGAGATCCACCTGCAGCCTGTGGAGGACCCCATGCCAGAGCAGGTGGATGTCTAGAGGAGGCTGTAATCCTGTGGGAGATCTGTGGAGAGAGGGGCCCTGATCCCATGCTGGAGCAGCCTGTCTTTGAAAGACTGCACTCCGTGGAAGAGTGACCCATGTTGTAGCAGTTTGAGGGGTACTGCTGCCTGTGGGATGGACTCACGCTGCAGCAGTTCTCAGAGATCTGTTGCTTGTGAGATTGACTCATGTTGGAGAACGTCGCAGAGAACTGTCTCCTGTGGGAGGGACTCCATGGTGCAGTAGGGGAAGGACTCCTCTCCCTGAGCAGCAAGAGAAATAAATGGGTGATTGTCAGGATCTGTCCTAGTGAACAGATGACCTGATGGTTCGTAGGAGTGATCTCAGAGTGCAAAAACCAACACGGTACAAGGGGGTTTGCAGTGATAATCAAAACAAATGCAGTTTTATTGAAATAACCACAGCAAAAATGTGATAGAGGGATTAAGGGAGAGAAAAAGATAGAGAGAAGAGAGAGAGAGAGGGAGAGGGGATATTGCTACCAACACAGAGACGAAGTCCTTTGGTCCAGTCCTGTCGAGGATCCGCCTGTTACGCTGGGGAGATCTCAAAGGCTCTAGCTAACTCAGAGGTTTTTATTACTGAAAATTGTGAGGGAGGGGAAACAGATACAATAGGGAACAGATGTAACAGGTAGTCTGTGTTCTCAGCAGTAAATGAGAGCCATTGTTTTCTTGGTTCAGTGGTCACAACCTGCAGGCAAACATCTCGCTTTGGTCAACTTGCCTCCCCCCCACATCTCCCCCGGGTTGAGGGTTTCAGTCCCAGTCCTTGGAAGGAGCAGAGGGGCCTTTTCATGTCTCAGTCCTTGATGAAGAGGCTTCTTACATCTCAGTCTGTCTGTCACGGTGGTTGTAAAACAGGTGAGGGTCTTCTGTGGGAGACCACCTGAAACTCAGGAGAAGTCCAGCCAGGCCGAGAGGTGGGACAGCTTCCAAAGCTGCTATTGTTGCAAACGGGGCACGGTGCCCCCTTCTTAGCATACAGCAAACACACCTGTGAAAACAATAGCTTAACACTGAGCTTTCAGGTCTCAGGGCCCTTGGCGTGTGACTTTTCTCCTTCAGAGTCAGATATTCTAGACAGGGGGGTCGTCTCTTCAGTGGTCTCCCAAGGATGATCGTGAGGCAGATGAGGGAAAATTTGGACAGACTCTCACAGTGATGAACTGACCAAAACCCCCATTCCCTGTCTCCTTGCACCACTCAGGTAGGAGGCAGAGCTGGGAAGGAGGGAGGAGTGGGGGGGGGAAGGTGTTTTTTTAAGGTCTTGTTTTACTTCTTATTATCCTGCTTTGATTTTGTTAGTAATAAATTCACCTTATATCTCTAATTTGAGCCTGTTTTGCCCTTGATATTATTTAGTGAGGCATCTCTCCAGGTCCTTAACTCATGAGCCCTTTGTCAAATTTTCTCTCCTCTGTCCAGTTGCAGAGGGTTTAGAGGGAAGTGAGTGAGCAGCTTTTGTGGGTGCCTGGCATCCAGCAAGTGTCAACCCACAACATGTCCCCAGCTGGAGGACTCCCCAGCTCCATAAATCATGTCACTTGGATAATCCTTTGTCATGGCAACCATCAGCTCAAGAGCAGGGTGACCTTTCAATGCCAAGCCTAGGCTGCACTGATCTTTTTCTGGTCTGTCAGGGACCCAGTATTACCATAATTTTGTGAGATCCCAGGGAGTAGCCAGGCCATTAGGATGGTTCTGGCCAGACACTGGTTGTGCTGAAGATAGAGGAATGAACAGGCTGGACAAGTTCACCTGGACCACCAAACCCCGCATGGCCACCAGCATTCATTGTCTTTCTCCTGGATTTCATTTAACCTCTTTGTTCCTGCTTTTATTTGATCTTGGTTGTGCATATGGAAAAGAGTCCCCATGTCGGTCCAGGGGGGATGGCAGGCCATGGGAGACTCCATGTCTAGCACAAACCATGACAGATATTGATAGGGTTGGTAATATTTCTACGAGTACCTGCTTTCTGGTGGCTTTGCTGTGTTGAAATTCCAGCTACTTCACATGTGTTGAGTAATCTCCCTGCTGTTACTAAAGAGACTGTCTGTCTTCCTTCTCCCCTGCCATTTCAATTTTCTCTTATTTCTCTCTCCAGACAGCCATTGCCTCTCTCATGGTGATGTGGTTTTGCTGATGTAGCCTGTTGTCTCTGTCTTTCTTGCAGAAGGACTTCACCATGCAGGAGGAGTTGCAGCAGCGGGATGTGGAACGCTGGCTGGGGTTCATCACCTTTCTCTGCCAAGTCTTCAGTACCATGAGAAGCAGCATGGGAGAGCCCTTTCGAGTTCTTGTCTGCCCCATTTATACCTGCCTCAGGGAGGTAAATGCCTTCAGACTTTGTCCTTCTCCACTGGTGAGCCAAGCTATTACGTTGCAGCTCTGAGGTGCTCATGATTCATAAATGACACTGGAAGTTGCCCAAAGAAGCTCTGGCCCCCTGTTACAAAAGGATGTGGAGGTTTAGATAAGTCCCTGACTTTTTCCCAGGCCTCCAGCAGCAGGCAGTAGCTTTATTGAGGCAGCCACCACCCCAAAACCTACTCTCGTTCCCAAGTTCTTTAATAATGGCTGATTCAGTCCATTGTAGAATGAATTATTTATTTAATAGATACAAAACTAACAGACATAAGACTTAAACTAATACCACACAGGAATAAGGACAAAAAGAGAGAATACTAGTAGATATATACAGTGCGAGGTTAAAGGTACCTATTAATTTTACAGCTAGTGAAGAAATCATACAACTTAGGATTCCATGTATCTTACCATCCCATTGTTGGTGGGGCACACATCGAGATCCTTTCCCTCAATTCCCAGGAAAGTAACCACAGAATCTGCATCCAAACTCTGGGGAGAAGTCTCAAACAATTGTCAGGGTGTGTGTTTAGAAGGCTTCTACCTCTGTGATAACTCGTGTGTCTTTTATAGTTTGCAAAACAGTGTGTCTCAGTCAAGAATATTTATTTTATCTCTTCCCACATCTGCTCTCCAGACTAAGATGGTGATTTGTAGCTGAGGCCTGAGCCCTTTTGGTGTCAGAGATGACCCCTTGCTGGGCCTTTCAGCCCCTAGGTTATCTCTTTATGCACCAACTATCTGTGGTAGAGAGGGGGAGGACACGTCCTGCCACACCCCCGATCCCTGACAGTGTTCAAGGCCAGGTTAGATGAGGCTTGGAGCAACCTGGTCTAGTCAAAGATGCCCCTGCTCATGGCTGGGGGTTTGGAATGAGATGATCTTTAAGGTCCATTCTAACCTAAGCCATTCTATGATTCTGTTTGTTTTATGATTCCTAGAGATTTGCTTTGCTAGCATCAACACTTCCCACCTCAAAAGTACCTACGCCTGCACAGATGCTTGGCTTTTCCTGCATATTGTGTTTTTGCTAAATAAGGACATGTGCTCCAAGCAAGGCCCTTTGTCCAAGGGTTTGCAAAGCCCAACAGTTGGGATTGCGAACCCAACATTTGAGTTTGCCAGTCCCAGTGTTGCAAAAATCCACACCCAAGGGGCTTAAAAAGCTTCTTAAAGTTGGTGAAGTCCCCTGAATAGATGAGATGGACCGAGGGGAGAGAAGAGCAGAGAAGTAAGGTTCTACATGTCCTTACTCCCCACCTAGTTCAGCACAAATCTAGCCCTGCCACCAGGGTTGGGAACATTTCAGAACCCAAGCTCCAGATGAGTTTGTTTCAGAGCCTGAGAATCTCATGGTTTGAGATGGTGGCAGATATCTTGGTGAGGACAAACAGAAAAGGCAACTCAAGGAAGGTTTCCCCCCATCCTGTTTTAATGGTGGTTTTGTCTCTTGTTGCTGTCTGTAGAAGACTTTCTCAGAAAAACCTGCCTCATTGCCCAGGGCTGGAGCTGTGAATCTCAAATTGTCAGTAGTGCTTCTGTTGGGCCATAAATATTTTGCTGTAAAGTAAGTTCTCTGCTAGACCCTTGCCAAAGGAAGCATAAAGAAACTGCTGACAGTGACTTTTAACATGTATGGGAAGTTTTCTTTGAATGAAAACACATAATAAACATTTTGTCTTCACAGTAATATTGTATGTAGGGCTCACAGATGGTGACTGTAGCAGTGAGAAAGAGTGCAGGCATTGTGATGGGGCCTATATCTCCAGAGGAGAAGGTAGGAGAGGGTGTTGTTTGTCAGAGAAGACTCTTAGCTGACATGGGTGCGCCTGAGTCTTCTGGCGCTCCTGCCCCAAAATGGTTGATTTGAGACTGCTCTCTCCACAGGGTTGTGACCTTGACTCATGCTGTTTCTCTTCCATGGCTCTGCAATAGGCTTTCATCTTGCCATCATTTTTTGCCACCATCAGGTAATTGTGATGCCCGGGGCCAACCCAGGAGATCACGACCACCTATTTTTTAGTAGTGATAGGTGCCAGGCTCTGAGATGGTTGCCAGAACCAAAGTCAGGCTGTAGACTCAGATGAGGAGGAGGTGGTGAGCTCCTCTAGCTTTACCCAGGAGAGGACAAGGATATTTGCACAGACTGGCTCTGCCAGGTGCTCTGTGATAGGGTGAAAATTCCCTAATCATGCAGAGTACTTGTCCTTTGATGAGCTTCATGAAACACATGGGCTGGTGTTCCAGGACAGGAGGGGGTGTTACCATGGCCTATAAGGTTTGGGTCCTCCACTTTCCTCAGGACAGGTTCACTGGGTTTTTCCCTTCCTGCTGATCAGCACATATGCCCCTGTGTACAGTTTCATCCCCTTGCCCCTAACTCCTGCCCCCTTGGGTATCCCCCAGCAAAACCCCTCTGTGTTGTCCACAATCATGCTTAGCTCTCTGCCTCCATTCACCCATCCTTTGACAATGAATCATTAGCAGAGACAAGATAACATCTCTCCCTCTGCCTGTCCTTTTAGCTCCTCTTGCTTTTTAGTTTCTCTTTTTTTTCCTTTTTTCCTCTTCCTTTTCCTTTACAGCTCTGGCAGACTCAGTCAAAGCTCAGCAAACAAGAGGAAGGGGAAAGCTGCCTGATGAATGAGCCAGGAATGTCTCTTTCCTTTCCCCTGCAAATCTTCCTCTCTCCAGCTCCTTTCCTTTCCCCACAAATAAAAACTTATTAACACCATAATTAGTTGTGGAACTGGCCCAGGTGGGAAGGAGGATGGCAACAAGGAAATTGGTGCTAGGTGTCTCAGTGAGGAATCTGTGCTGGGGACATGGCTGGGGCATCAGGTGACAATGCAGTATTATTTATTGAGAGGTATGGATGGATTGGTGTAGTGGGTTGACTCTGGCTGGGTGCCAGACACCCACCAAAGCTGCTCTCTTATTCCCCTCCACAACTGAACAGGGGAGGAAAAATATAACAAAAGGTTCATGGATTGAGATAAAGACCAGGAGAGATCATGCACCAAATACCATCATGGACAAAACAGGCTCGAATCAGAGATATTAATTGAATTTATTGCTAACAAAATCAGAGCAGGAAAAGGAGAAGTAAAATAAATCTAAAAAACACCTTCCCCCCACCCCTCCCTCCTTCCCAGCTCTACCTCCTCCCCCAGTGGCAGAGGGAGATGGGGAATGGGGCTTATGGTCAGTTCATCACATGTTGTTTCTGATGCTGCCCAGGAAGAGTAGGCCTTTGCCTGCTCTAACATGGGGTCCCTCCCATGGGAGACACTTCTTAATTAACTTCTCCAATGTGAGCCCATCCCGGGGGCAACAATTCTCCATGAACTGCTGCAACGTGGGTCACTCTCCCATGGGGTGCAGTCCTTCAAGCACAGCCTCCTCCACTGTGAGTCCCCTACAGGGTGATAAGTCCTACCAGCAATCCTGCTCCAGTGTGGGCTCCTCCCTCCACAGGTTTCCAGGTCCCTGCCAAGATCCTGCTCCAGCATGCGTTTCCTACAGGTTTACAGCCTTCTTTCAGGCATCCATCTGCTCCAGCATGGGTCTCCTCCAAGGGCTGCAGGTAGATCTTTGCATCCCCATGGTCCTCCATGGGCTACAGGGGCACAGCTGCTTCACCATGGTCTTCACCACGGGCTGTAGGGGAATCTCAGCTCTGGTGCCTGGAGCACCTCTTGCCCCTCCTTCTCCACTGACCTTGGTATCTGCAGAGCTGTTCCTCTCACATATTCTTATCGGAATAAATCAGGTGAGACTCCATTTTCTTCATGCAGGAAAAGCTAATTTTTTATTCACACAACTCATTTTTATAGAGTTTTTACAGACCTCGTGCGCAACTTTAATTGGTTAATAGTGTCCTAGGGTGACGTTATGATGCTTGTATCCCCAATCGGGTATTCTGTTCATGCTGGACATTATATTCTGTGCTTTAAAGACTGGCTCTGGAAGAGAAGGGCGGGAGAAGAAGAAGCACGGAGTTTTGTTATCAGCCTGCTCTCACTCCTCCACTGTGATGTCTGGGCACGGATGGGGCAGAACACGGCGCTCTGTTGTTTTTTAGTTGGTTTGGCTAGCTGAGGCAGAGAGGTTCCCTGGACTGTTTTTCTTTCCCTTTTTTTTGGAACTGTTCGAACCTGCTTTGGTCTGGGACCTGGGGAAACACCGAGAGCTCTCACTTTGTAGCCTGCCGGGGCCTACTCTGGGCAGCAGCCTTTTCCAGTGCCAGAGGGACTGATAAGAGAGTGACCACCCACCGGGGAGATTTTCTGAATTTGTCATCTCTTCAGAGCAACAAATGAGTTTTTTCATCTGGTATTGCTCATTTTTTGTGCTGAGGAGTGCTGTGCCTGTTAAATAAACAGGTTTTTTCCCACTTCTCTCCGAGGAAATTCTTCCCGAATCGGTCGGGAGGAGGGGCCATGTGGGTTTGCTTTCTGGGGGGGACTCCTTTTGGAGGTTTTCTCCCAAATTTGCTCTAAACCAGGACAATAGATTTCTTGCCAATTACTCTGTTGGTTAGTAAAAGGTATCTTACTTGTCCATCAAATCTCTCTATTCTTAAACTGTTTACATATTTTCTTCACTGATTCTCATGGGATAGATTTAATGTTTATGCAGGTGATGGTTGTTTTTTACCCAGGAATAGATTGTTATATTAACGAACTATTCATACCGGGTTAGTCTCCACGTGGGAACTTGCAAAGTGCTAGCTGCATGTAGAAGATGTGACAGGCTAGACACTGGTCTAACAGACCAGGCCTGATTTTATGAGGTCTTTCTTTTATAATTTTTCTACCTGACTGCAATATTCCAACAGTCTGCAAAGCTGCTAGAAAACAAACCAGAAACAAAAACGAAAAGCCTTTTGTAACTAAGGTTGAGTATCATATAACAGGCCATGCAGATTCTGGCATGCAGCCTTCTCTCTTAGGAAATCAAGCAGACTCTTTGTCTGCTTTGCAGCAGGAACTGCTCTTTTATTGACCAGATATTGGTGATGAACAAAGACAGAAAGACTCCAATTTGGTCAGAAGAATCCAAATTTATTGTGGAATACCTATACTTATGTACTATTTTAGGAAGGCTGGTAATGTTTTACTACAATGATTGGGTTAATCATCACATAAACAAACTTATGCATTTTACATTTCTTGCTTGCAGAAGTTGATGTAATTTTCTTTTCTGCTAAGTCCTGATTTAATCTTCAGCTTAGTCTTGATTTAATCCTCAAAGTTCTGTTTGCTCTTGCAAAGGCATCCTGTTATGAAATCTCTTATGCTCACCAGGTCCAAAGTCCATCATGTCATGTGCGTCCCAATATCTCCCCATTCTCTTTTCAACCAAAACCACTCCTTTTATTAATTAATCTCTGCACACATTGAAGCAAGCAAGGTATCATGATTAATACAATTATTATCAAAATCATCACATACATATCCATCTTAAAAAGAATCGTTTAGCTAAAAACCTAGCCACTAAAGGCTCAGGCTTGATCGTTATAAACTAAAAACATTCCTGATGGCAGCCACAGGGGGGGCATTACTGGATTTAGAAAGGCTGCCAGAAGTATAATTGCACCAAAAGGTTTGATTCTTATACACGAGGTGATAGGGAGAAACATTTAAAAATTTTAGACTGATTACTTCCTGGGTATTTTAAATTAACATAAAAATCCAATTTCACAGAACACAGGAGCTCTAACTCTTGGGGTTCCTAGGGTGTTTCAGGAAGGTAAAGGATCCAATTTGATATGATTTGATTTGCTTTTAAAATTTTTAGTGTAAATATTAGTGTAAAGTTCTGGAGGAGCTATACCCAGGCAATATGGGGGAAAACTGCAAAGGGCAGTTTTTCTTGCAAACAGCCCCAGCCTCTGGGGGATGATTACAGGTTAAATCTAGAAGCATAAGAGTCTTGGCTCACCTACTGTGTTCTCTGCCTCACATTCCTTTTCCAACTCCCTTGTCAACATTCATCAGCTGGTTTGAACCATGTGGGAGTCCATTAGAGAGGAATGAGATGGTGTCCATGGTGGGAGTTGGGCAGATGCCTACAGCAGAGATGAGTGGCTATGCTGTAATTCCAATAATAATTCCATTATGGGAGTACTAATTTAATGGGTTTTCATAGTTTTAAGCCCAGCTGAAAATTAAACACCATGGAACTGCTTGCTTGCTCAACTGCCCCCCCCCCCCCCTTTGGAATAGGGAGAAGAATCAAAGTAAAACTTGTATGCTGGGATAAAAACAGTTCAATAATTGAAAATTAAGCAAAATACAGTAATAATGGTAAATGATAATAATAATGATGATGATAATCAAAATGGAAAAAAACGTGATGCACAATTCAATTGCTCTTCACCCACTGACTGATGCCAGACTATCCTTCCCAAACCCAGATTGGCTGCAGTCTATATAGTGGGCATGACGTTCTATGGTGTGGAATATCTCTTTGGTCAGTTTGGGTCACCTGTCCCAGCTGTGCTTCCTCTCAGTTTCTTTAGTGAACCTCTTCACTGTCAGAGCATGAGACAAGAAAAAAACCTCCTTGACTTAGGATAATCACAACTTAGTAAAAAAACAAAACATCAGTGTATTATCAACACCATTCTCATTCTGAATCCAAAACAAAACACTGTAGCAGCTACTGAGAAGAAATTGACTCTATATCATCTGAAACCAGGACAATATCCACCCCTTATTCCATACCATTTATGTCATGCCAAGTTTCACATTTCCCAATATTCCATCACCTTCACTATTTATCTGTTTTGATAAATATACAATACAGACATCATTCCCTTAGTCTATAGAACACCTCTGCAAGTGTTCATAAAATGTCCACCAAAATAAAAAAAAAAGTTTGCTGAATTCATTTAGTCTGTGACTTTGGTCTTCATCCTTGGTAACAGTCTTTCAAGCAAGAAAGATGGTGTGAGGTGTTGGATTGTTGCATGTTGCACATTTGAGTCAGTTCCAATTCCAGTGCTGCTGCACTTGTTCAGTTTTATCAAAGTTCATTCTTCATTGGTGAGAGTGCAAAGATCACAGAAAATCAGGCTCAGATCCCCAGAACATTTGTAGTTAAGATCCATGCCATGAGGTGCTTAGTGAGGTGAAGTGCACGCAGCTGCCATAAAAGTGGCAGTACACAGTGTTGGACAGTTATTAATATAATACAATTTAATTCATTGGCTGTTCTCACCCAAAATCAAATCTCCTTGAGGCACACCCTGGACTTCCCTATCCTCTCACATTACCCACCATGTGCACCTGGCTCCTTGAGCAAAAGTAATCCCACAGATGGGTTTGCCTTTGCCTGAGGCAGGAATAATCCTGGATGTTTTCCCCAGCATGTTTTTAATGTGCACTACAGGAACTTTATCACTTACAATATGTAGAAATTTTGATTGGGCAGGGCCAACCTTGTTGGCAGATCCTCTGGTATTGACTAACAAGGTGGCCTTTTGTTAAATGTCTATCCCAACATTTGAAGGTCCCAGCACCCATTGCTCTCAGTGTAGTCATTAACAATCCATTACATCATTCAATCTTTCCAGAGGTTGGTGTATGATAGGGAATGTGATACACCCACTCAATACTATGTTCTTAGCCCCAAGTGTCTATGAGGTTGTTTTGTAAATGAGTTACATCATCTGATTCAATTCTTTCTGGAGTACCATGTCACCGTAAGACTTGCTTTTCAAGGCCCAGGATAGTTTTCTGGGTGGTGGCATGGGGCACAGGATATGTTTCCAGCCATCCAGGTTGCTTCCACCATCATAAGCACATGGCACTTGCCATCACAGGTTTGAGGGAATATGATATAGTCAATCTGCCAAGCCTCTCCATACCACAGAGGCTTTACCTGCTTGGCCTGCTTGATTGCAGTACGTTTCACATCAATTGATAACCTGTGTGACAGTGCCCATGGTTAAGTCCAACCCTCAATAATGAGCCCACCTATATGTTGCACTTCTTGATGGCCCAAGGTATCATGGGCCCACCGAGCTAGAAATAATTCACCCTTGTGTTGCCAATCCAAATCCAGCTGAGCCACTTCAATCCTAATAGCCTGATTCACCTGCTGGTTGTTCCAATGTTCTTCAGTGGCCCAATGAAGTGACTGCTGGAACCCAGGCTAGCTCTTAGAACTCCGGTGCCACACCAGGAGTGGGGAACTGCCTTGGTATGGGATTTACCAGAGGCAGAACCTTTAGAGCCGCTTGCTCTATGGGGCCAGACACAAGCCACGACAGGGACCAGGCAGAGAAGAAAGGAGAAGGCTCTCTGTCTTGAGGTTCCACAAGAAAGGGTTTATTCCAGGTGAAGGGATCAGAAACAAAGAGCCCTGGGCACTCCTGTGCAAGGAATTTTGTACAGATACAAATCAGGGGGTGGATACAAACAGCTAACAAACAGAGAATCCTCAGGGGAGAAGTGAGGGGATTACATCAAGTGTCTGGGGCCAATTGGGGTAGGAGGGTGGAGAGGATGGGTCACATGGGCCAATGGGGTTTCGAGGAATAGGAGAAATCCAAAAGGCTGTTGCAGTCAGGGAAGGTTTGGGAATAAGAGGCTGGGTTGCCTTGACAGGCAGGGAAAGAGCTAGAACAAGGGGCGGGGAATGGTACGAGGGACAGTTTTGAGGGAGGGTAAAACCCAGGGGTAAACCAACTCGGAGAGAACATGAGGGTACAACAGAATGAACCACTTAACAAGGAATCAATAAAATAAATTCAAACTGCAAAAGCCCAACTCTTGGGTACATGAGCATTTACATGACGCACCTCCACAACCAAGTTCTCTGCCCTGGCAACAAGATCTTGCCACAGTGCAGCAGCCCAGATGAGTTTACCCCTGTGTTGCCTGTTATTCTGCTTCTATTGCTGCAACCACCCGCAAAGGGCATTTGCCACCATCCATGAGTCAGTATAAAGTATCGACCATTTTTCTTGTTCAGCAATGACTAAGGCCAACTGGATGGCATTCGCCTTTGCAAAATGACTCAATTCACCTTCTCCTTCAGCAGTTTCTGCGACTTGTCATGGGAGACTCCATACAGCTGCTTTCCATCTCCAATGCTTTCCCACAAGACAGGAGGATCCATCAGTGAACAAGGCATATAGCTTCTCACTTTCTGGTAATTTATTATATAGTGGGGCCTCTTCAGCATGTGTTATCTCCTTCTCTGGCGGCATTCCAAAATCTTTGCCTACTGACCAGTCCACTTCTAAGATTCCTGGATGACTGGGGTTTCCTATCCAAGCTTGTTGTGTGATCAGTGTGACCCATTTACTCCATGCAACATTAGTTGCATGATGTATAGAGGAGACCCTCCCTTTGAACATCCAATCCAACACAGGTAACTGGGGTGCCAGACGGAGCTGGGTTTCAGTACCAACCACCTACGAAGTGGCTCAAACATCTTCATAAGCTGCCAGTATCTCTTTTTTGATTGGAATATGGGGGGCTTCAGATCCTCTGTATCCCCTACTCCAAAAACCTAGAGGTCGATCTTGAGTCTCCCTTGCCACTTTCTGCCAGAGGCTCCAGGTAGGGCCATTCTCCCCAGCTGCAGTAGAGCACATTTTTTACATCTTGCCCTGTTCAGACTGGCCCGAGGGCTACTGCATGAACTATCTCCTGCTTGATTTGTTCAAAGGCTTGTCGTTGCTCAGGGCCCCATTGGAAATCATTCTTCTTCTGGGCCACTTGATAGAGAGGGGTGACAATCAGACTCATTTGGAATGTGCATTCTCCAAAATTCCACAACACCTAAAAAAGCTCGTGCTTCTTTCTCAGTAGTTGGTGGAGACATCTCTGTTACTTTATTAATAATCTCTGTCACCGACATCTTTTGTGAAAAATCCTTTCTTTGGGATTTTTCCCTCTTCTGGGAAGCTGAGGCTCTAGAAATAGAATGTAAACAATGGTTATCTGCTGCTGTGGAATGCAACAGGTGCACCTGTGATTGGCCCATGTTGCGTGTGTACAATTAAGGGCCAATCAGAGACTGAGCTCTCTCTGGGACAGAATCAGAGAGAGCTCCTTTGTTTATTCATTCCTTTTCTATTCTTAGCTTAGCAAGCTTCTGAACTTCTCTCTCTATTCCTATTAGCATAGTAATAATGTAACATATATCATATAATAATAAATCCAGCCTTCTGATCATGAAGTCAAGATTCTCGTCTATCTCTTCACTCCTGCAACCCTTGCAAGCCCTGTAACAAATCTCCATTGGGATCTGCTGATGTCCATTCTTCCATTTTATCCTAAAAACTGGATCTCCTGTGCATGTCCCTTTACCTTACTTTGTTTTATAGCAAACCAGGCTTTTAGAAGGATTAGTTTTATTTTCTTCTCTTTCTCAAAAACTTCTGCTGTATTGCCCCATATAATGATATCATGAAAGTATTGGAGGTGTTCTGGAGCTCCACCCTCTTCCAGTGTAGTCTGTATCAGTCCATGGCAGATGGTCAGGCTGTGTTTCCACCCCCGGGGCAGTTGATTCCAGGTGCACTGGACACCTATCCAAGTAAAACTAAGCTGTGATCTGCACTCTGCTGGCAAAGGGATTGAGAAAAACACATTAGTGATATCAATTATGGCACTACTTTGCTGCCTTTGACTTCAGTTCATATTGAAGTTCCAACATGTCTAGTATGGCAGCACTCAGAGGTGGCACAACCTCATTTAGACCACAAGAGTCTACTGTCAGCCTCCATTCTCTGTTAGAATTTTGCACTTGCCATATGGGGCGGTTAAAGAGTGAGCAGGTCCTACTGATCACTCCTTGGCTCTCCAGGTGATGAATTAGTTCATGGATAGGAATTGCGGAGTCTTGATTTGTGCAGTATTGCCTCTGATGCAGTGTTGGTGATAGCAATTGGCACCTGCTGTTCTTTAACCTTCAGCAACCTCACAACAAAGGGATCATTTGAAAGACCAGGCAAGGTAGACAATTGTTCAGTGCCCTCCATCTCCATGGCAGCTATAACAATAGCCCACCAATACCCTTTTGGATCCTTTCAAATATCCTCTCCTGAGATAGACTATGCCAAGGATTCATGGAGCCTCTGGTCCAGTCACAAGGGGGTGTTTGTGCCACTCATTCCCAATCAGGCTGATTTCAGCCTCCAATAGAGTCAGCTGTTGGGATCCCCCTGTCACTCCAGAAATACAAATGGATTCTGCCCCTGCATAGCTTGATGGCATTAGGGTACACTGCACCAGTGTCTATTAATGCCTTGTAGTCCTCTGGGGCTGCTGTGCCAGGCCATTGAATCCACATATTTCAGTAAACCCAGTAATGCCTCTCCTCCACCTAGCTGGAGGCAGGGCCCCTCTAATACTGATCACAAGGTTCCCTGCTAAGATCTTCTAGAAATGGCCTATAACTTCTCTCCACAGAGTCAGGAGTATGATCAGACCTTCCATTCTGCCTGGAAAACTGTCCGCTGGAGACTGGAGCAGCAACTTTCCTGGAAAAAAAAAATTTGTGGCTGTTTTCCCTGCAATTACCTCACCCGTGCATCTAGGATTGAGGGGGTTGTTCGTCCCACTTCCTCATATCCTCTCTGTGGTCCTGTAGGTAAAACCACAGAGTAGCCCATGGTGTATACCTTCTATATCCTCTCTCTTGAGCAAGAGGATGCCTGCTGTCAGTTGCTGAAATATGGACCCGTACAGGTAGGGAATAGAACATATCCTCTCTGAATTGCTGGAATTCCAGAGTCAGTTTATCTCACAGCTTCTCCACAGCCTCAACAACACAGGAAGGTATACTGTCTTCATATTCCCAGAGCTGCCAAATCATATCACCCACTGTTGGTGGTGTGTGGTATTTTCAGGGTCCCCCACGGCAGGAAGGAAATGATGAATCTGACTCCATGTTCTTAGAAGGCTTATATTATATTATATTATACTATACTATACTATACTATACTATACTATACTATACTGTACTATACTATACTAAAACTATACTAAAGAATAGAGAAAGGATACTTACAGAAGGCTTAGCAAGATACTAATGAAAAACCCGTGACTCTCCAGAGCCTTGACACAGCTGGACTGTGATTCGTCATTAGGTAAAAAACAATTCACATGTTGCATAAACAATCTCCAACCACATTTCAAAGCAGCAAAACACAGGAGAAGCAATCAGATAATTATAGTTTTAATTTTTGTCTGAGGCTTCTCAGCTTCCCAGGAGAAGAAATCCTGGCAAAGGGATTTTTCAGAAAATATGACAGTGACAGTGGTGCATCATCTTTCCAGAGTAATATTTTCAAGGGGTTTCATGCACTGTTGGTGCACTCCATAAATTTCTGCCACATGGGTCACTGACATAAGACATCATCTGGATCCATGGGGAGCTGCGCATTGTCCAAGTCAAAATAGATAATATCTTCCATGGCAAATTCCCTCAGGTATTGAATACCTTTATTGCAGTCCATTTGCCTGAGTGACATGGAATATCATTTCTATAGGGATACCTTGCCCTCACACTTGATAAGAGTCACCTCCAGAGACTTAAGACTTGTGTCTTTTTTCCCATTTCTTTGTCAGTGTCTGGTTCCTTAGGAAGTGATCCCAGCTGCTTGGCTTCCTTACCCTCTAATTTCACACTGTTGACCCTGTTGTCCCAGCACCAGAGCAGCCAGGCGGTAATATGCTCACATGGATGACAGCTGAAATCTTCTTCTATTTCCTGCAGCTCACTCAGGGATAGGGATAGAGTGGTGGTTGTCTCTTCTGTATCCTCTTCTAGTTCCTGTGATGGCCGTGATGATGACCCTGAAAATCACCCTTGTGATGGTTCTGCTTCATCGTCCTCTTTGCTTTCCTCGTCCTCCTTGACTGTCTTTGCTGAAGCTTTTTTACAGAGTGACTTTTGTGTACATTTCTTCTGCTTCTGTACAGGGGCAACTGACAACCAGCACATGTTGATTCGCAGTTTCAGTGGCTTCAGTGGCATGGGTATAGTGTGTTTGCATCAAAATATTTTAAGTAAATATGAATTAGATTGCACATGATGAATGCAATTGGTTGAGTTCAGGTTTGTGGTCATAAAAGTGCTAGTACTTCTTTCATTACATTTTCTCTCCCCTGTCAATTTGTGGCATGAGAGTGGCTTTGGTGAGTGTCTGGCATTCAGTCATGGTCAGCTTACCACAGGCATGGACTCGGACTATGATTCCCAGAATACCAGCAGTTCTGTCTGCTGAGCCCTACTCTGCTGCCTCTGCCAGGGCTTGGTGGTCAGACTGTGGGCCTTCCCCAACCCAAATATCAAGGCAAAGGTTGAACTGTGGCCCTTGCAACTGGTATCTCTTGGTGCCGTAGTGGAGCACATAGTGCTTGAATGGATGAGGTGGAGCACATGTCTTGATGGACATGGTGGAGCACATGGTGCCCTGATAGACAAGATGGAGCAAATGCATTCTCCTTGTTCAGCTTAGTCACATCAGATGAGGTCCTGGAGGGCAGCATGACAGTGGATGGTGCCTGCTCAAGTCTGGGGATAGGATATGGTCTCTGTTTCATCATAAGTAGATAAGACTGTTCTTCAGTAGGCAAATATCTGAGCACTTGACAGTGACATATTCCTCCTCATAACTGCCTTTTGAGGTAGGGAAGTGTGTCCCAACCTTGTGAGTGGGAAGGTGGGGCAAGAAAAGCCCAAGTGAAGTTACAGACTTTCTCTGACCATGTCTTCCTGGCAGAGAGCAGGATCATCAAAGACACCACAACAGCGGAAGGACTGGAGTTGGGCCACCACAGGTCCTTCTTTATCAATCCTACATTGGGATACACAAGACAGATGATGGACTTTGGACCTGGTTAGCATAAGATATTTGATAATCAGGAAGCCTTGGCAAGAACTAACAGCTTTGAAGATTTCTAGAAGATTAAATCAGACTGACTTACCGGAAAGGAAAATTACATCAAGGCTTCTGCAAGCAAGAGATATTGTAAAATGAATAAGTTTGTTTATGTGATGACTAACCCAATCATTGTAGTAAAACATTACTAGCCTTCCTAAAATAGTATATAAGCATAGGTAGTCCACAATAAATTTAGATTCTGACCATCTCTCAGTCTCCCTGTCTGTCTCATCGTTGCTGATAATACTAACTCCACTTTATTGCTTTGAGTTCCACATTATATTCTTTACTAAAGAATAGCAAAAATAAAAAAGGTGAGTATATATTTTATTTGTAGCCCGGCTCAAAAGCTAAACACTCCAGGAGTGAATTTCTAGACTACTGCCTGTTTATATTTGTCCCTAATTTATATATTTTTTTCCTTGTTCTTGTGTTTAAAATAATTTTGTGTGTTTCTACAAAGAATCTGTGAACTGTTTGGGAGAATTTAATAGTATGTGCCTTGGGCTTAGCTAACATTTTCCAAACATCTCAGCAGAAAGATGAACTGGGGGGAAAAACCTATTGTATGTCTTGAAAACTCTGCCTGAAATTTTGGCTAATATGAGGTAAACACTGATGGACCATATGCTCATTGAAATGCTGTAAACATCATTTTCAAAGCAAACAAACAGCTCTCTGCTGAAAACAGAAGAGAGTGAAGACAAAATTTTCAGAGCAATAATAATTCTTTGAATTACTGTTCAGGTTTAAAGGACAGGTGTCTGGCAAGGAAGGCGGGAACCTCCCTTAGAATGGAAAATGTGACTCTTTTCCCTCTGAATTGTTATAACTTTGAAATTACGAGGCTTTCAGGCAAAGACATGGGAAAAGGAATAACAATTCAACAATTCTTTACTAGCCTGTATATATATGTACATATAACAAGACAAGCAACAACAATGGCAGCAACAGCAACAAACAAAAACAGAAACCTAATAACAGCCTTCTCTCAGCTGTCAAGCACTTTCCCCTTGGGTGTAGCTATGGTCACAGCCGGTAGGGGCATGGTTGGCTCCTGGCTAGGCAGGGCAGGTGCAATGATTCCCCCAAGACTGCAGGGGGCACTCTGGTGCTAGCTCAACCATCTCTCTGCATGTGGGTGATGCCTTAAGTTTTTAGCTTTTATATTTTTTAGATTCTGTACTGCATTAGTGTATAACTGAACTCGATATAGAAGACTAGTTAGCTTTCTTCACATTTTGGTCAGACTAAACAAACCTTCTGGGCCTGGGAACCAAGGTCACACCATTTGCCTCAGACCCCAGAAAGTATAAACAAAAGCAAATCAGGGGGAGAAGCTGTCTTGGTTTGAAAAGACAGGTATCTGCTAAAGAAGGCAGGAGTCTCCCTTGAAATGGAAAATGTAAACTCCCTCTCTCCGAATTATTATAATTTTTAAATTAAGGGGCTCTCAGGCAAAGATATGGGGATAAGAATAACAGTTCTTTATTAGGGAAACAATAAAAATAAAACAAAAATGCAGTAATACAAAACAACACTGACGGAGTCAGAATACAACCTGACACCCTGTTGGTCAGGGTGTTGGTAGCAGTCCCATTAAATGGTGGCTGCAGTCCTTCTGGAGTGACAGATGTGGTTCTGTTGAAGCAGTGATCCTGTAGAAGGGTTTAGTTTTCCTCTGAAGGTCTGGTGGTGGTGTAGATGGGCCTGGTCTTCCTCTGGGAATCCAGTGGAAAAGAAAGCTGCTGCTCTGGGAATCCAGTGGAAAAGGCTGACTGTGGTGTTCCAAATTTCAGATTATATCCAGGTAGGAATGCTTGGCTCCTCCCTCTGTGCAGAGCATCTCACAATGGGATGATGTAATTTTATCAGTCATGCAGTGAGACTCAATGGACCATTAACAGAAGAAATCTCCCCAGAGGGAGGACTGGTTGTGGAAGAGATAAAGAAAAACTGCCCCACCTGGTTTTAACAGGTGGCCCAATTAACAGAAGATAACTGCCCCACCTCTAACAGATGGCAATAGAATACACACCCCAGCCACATCTTGCATTTCCAACCCAAGACGTTATGCACCCCTTATTCTATTACCATCTGCATCATACCTAAAATCAATAAACTCTACAAAATAAAACCTTACACATGTTCCCACTTAGGACCAGGTTTCCCTGTGGTATTCAGCGGGCTTCACCATCTTTCTGCATTACTCACCAAGTGTAACCAGGTCCTTGAGCAAAAACAATCCCACAGATGGGTTTATCTTTGCCTGAGGTGGGACTAATCCAAACAGTCTTTCCTAAAATACCTTTCATGTGCACCACAGGGACTTTATCTCCATCCACTGTGTGCAAAGGTTCAGACTCAGCAGGACCAGCTCAATTGATGGACCCTCGGGTGTTGACCATCCAGGTGGCTTTTGCTAAGTTCATTTCCCAATTTCTACAAGTTCCCCGTGAAGTGCCTTCAGGGTAGTCTGAAGCAGTCCGATGCACCATTCAACTTTCCCAGCAGCTGGTGCATGATAAGGGATATGATATATCCATTCAGTATCACGTTCTCTCCATTTGCTCCATGTGGTGTTAGTGGTGTGATGGGTAGAGGGAACCTTTTCTTTAAACATCCACCCCAGAACCGGTAGTCAGGGTGCCTGGAGAAGTTGTGCTTCCATGCCAATCACCTCCGAGGCAGCTTGAACTCCTTCATAGGCAGCCAAGATTTCCTTCTCTGTGGGAGTGTAGTTGGCTTCTGGTCCTCTGTAACTTCAGCTCCAGAATCCCAGTGGTCGTCCTCAAGTCTCCCCAGGCACCTTCTGCCAAAGGCTCCAGGACAAGCCATTGTTCCTGGCTGCAGAGTAGAGAACATTCTTCACCTCTGGTCTCATCCTGACTGGGCTAAGGGCTACCACATGAACGATCTCCTGCTTGATCTGGGCAAAGGCTTGTTGCTGTTCAGGGCCCCAGTGGAAATCGCTCTTCTTGTGGGTCACCAGGCAGAGAGGGCTCACGATCTGGCTGTACTCGGGAATGTGCATTCTCCAAAAACCTATGGCACTTAGGAAAGCCTGTGTTTCCTTCTTGCTGGTTGGTGGAGACATCGCAGGGATCTTGTTGATGACCTCAGTGGGAATCTGACGCCATCCATCTTGCCACTTTGCTCCCAGGAACTGGATCTCTCAGACAGGTCCCTTGACTTCGCTCTTCTTGATGGCGAAGCTGGCTTCCCGTAGAATCTGGATGATCCTCTCTCCTTTCTCAAATACTTCCATTGCTGTGTTCCTCCACACAATGATGTCATTGATATACTGCAGATGTTCTGGAGCTTCACCCTTTTCCAGTGCAGCCTGGATCAGTCCATGGCAGATGGGGAGACTGTGCTTCTACCCCTGGGGCAGTCGGTTCCAAATGAATTGCATGCCCCTCCCAGTGAAAGCAAACTGAGGCCTGCATTCTGCTGCCAGAGGAATGGAGAAAAATGCATTGGCAATGTCTATAGTGGCATACCACTTTGCTGCCTTGGACTCAAGCTCATACTGGAGCTCTAATATGTCTGGCACGGCAGCACTCAGTGGTGGAGTCACTTCATTCAGTGCACGGTAGTCCACAGTCAATCTCCATTCTCCTTCAGATTTGCGCACAGGCCAAATGGAGCTGTTGAAGAGTGAGTGGGCCTTACTGACCACCCCTTAGCTCTCCAGCTCACGGATCATTTTGTGGATGGGGATCTTGATCCGATACTTCCAGTGCTGAACCTTTGATGTGGCAATTGGTACTCGTTGCTCTTCCACTCTCAGGAGTCCTACTGCAGATGGGTTTTCTGATAGTCCAGGCAAGGTGTTCAATTGCTTAATGTCCTCTGCCTCTGCAGCAGCTATTCCAAAAGGCCATCTGCATCCCTTTGGGTCTTTGTAATAGCCATTCCAGAGGAAATCTATGCCTAGAATACACAGGGCCTCTGGGTCAGTCACAATATGATGTTTCTGCCATTCCTTCCCAGTCACGCGCACCCTGGCTTCCAACAGGGTCAATTGCTGCGATCCCCCTGTCACCCCAGCAATGGAAACAGGTTCCACCTGTCGTTATAGAGCACAAATGCACAAAGTACCACGACTCCATCAGAAGGGTGCAAGAGAGATTTATTACAGCAACATGTTGCTTTTATACTTTTTCAAGATATTTACATTCACTCAACATACACATTCACTGTCCATTGGTTATAAGAAAGAAACAAAGTTCTCAGTAGGTGATCAAGGAGCCACGTCATTCTGTGAGCCAGCTAGAGTCCGTATCTTTTAACTTTCTCTCCTTCATCACATCTCCATGGTGACAACCTTGGTGTCTTCCTCAGGAGAGATATGGGGCTTTCCTTATCATCAGGAAGCCTTTGCTGGCTCACAAGAACAGCACAGAATGTCCTTTCTACATCCGTCCCCACATGTCCCAATGGCATTAGGGTACACTGTGCACCACTATCAAGTAATGCTTCATATTTTTGTGGGTCTGATGTGCCAGGCCATCAGATCCACACTGTCCAAAAGACCCGGTTTTCCTGTGCTCCTTCCTGGCTTGAGGCAGGGTCCCTCTAGCCCTGGTTAGTATTTCTTTCCTGGGCATACATACTAGAGGTACCTTCAAGGGTGTCTGACAAATCATACCCGGTAGCTCGGTCATGGGAGGTTGGGGCTACCTTCACTTTAGTAGAACTCCCTCTATTAGTGTTTCCCTCCTTGAGTTGATGCACCCGTGATGTCAGGACAAAAGTGGGTTTCCCATCCCACCTTCCCATGTGTTCCCCATGGTCACGCAGGAAGAACCACAGGTCAGCTTGTCAGGTGTACCCTCTCTCTCTAGCTGGGGGACGTTGGGCTCTGACTTTGGGGCCTGTGACTCACACTGGTGCCATATGGGAACTGTTCCTCCTCACCTCCTCCTTCATCTCCCTCATCTCCTCTTGGAGGCTCTTAATTACAGCAGAGACATGAGCCTGCATTGGGCCACTGATCATACTCTTGTAATTTCTAAGCTTTTTGGCAACAGAACCCACTGTCTCTCGGTTGGTATCAGCAATAACCGTTGCAATGAAGGTGGTGTATTGAGATGACCCTAGGTTTGCCAGACTCCACACCATTTGCCCTGTGCACCTGACCTTGTCGGGGTCATTATCATGCTGTCCATCCCTCTCAAAAAGTACCTCCAATACTGCCACTTCTCTCAGCTGTTGGATCCCTTCCTCAAGGGTCTTTCAGCACATTCTATGATGGTGCTCCTGCATTCTCTCTCTGTGGACAAACCTCTCTCTGACACTCATTAAAAGCCTCTCCCAGAGGGAAAGTGACCCCAGTTCCTTTTCCGAATACCTGATTCACACCTGAGTCCTGGGTCAAGGGTGCCAAATTCCTTGCCTCACCAGCATCCAGTTGCACACCTGTACCCATAAGGTCCCAAACCCGAAGTAACCAGGTTGTATAAGCCTCATGTCCCTGTCATACAATGTCTTTGTGCAGATTATGGAGACTTTCTTATGTCAGGGACTCAGCGATAATTGCAACCTCTGGCTCCTCTGCAGGTTGTGGGGGCCCTCCTTTCTTATCCTTATCTGGGTGCTCCAATTTCATCTTAAACTTCCTTGTTTCCACAGGGGTGACTGCTGGTGGCTGTGACTGCCCTTGCAGTTCAGCTGGAACCTGGACGGCTGTAACGTTTGTGGGTTCCACTGCTGCTCCATTAGGCTCTCCCTCTTCGAGGCAGGGGAAGGGTTTCTCACCAACTGGGGAAATGTACTCCTTCAGCATCTGGCCCATCTCATATATCTCCTTCACCAGAACTCCCACCTAATCTGGGTGGTTCATTTCTGAGGTAGGCTGTGGGGCAGGGTCAGGCAGTGGGGCAGCATCCCTAGTCTCTGGAGCAGTGTCAAGCTCTGTGGCAGCCTCCCTAGTTTCTGGGGCCATGTCAGGTTCTGGGGCAGCATCCCTATTCTCTGGGGTAGATATCAGGCTGGTTATCCAAGTCAATCTTCCCTTATCTCTGAATGCTAAATAGAACAGGAATATCAGCAACACCAGCCACTATATGATATCATTAACATTTAGAGAAGAGTTGAACCCTTCAAAAACTGGTGGGGCTGAAGGGTTGGGAGAAAATTTCCCCCGGTGTCATTTCCTCACAGTAAGTACCATTATTAAAGTAACCCCAAAAATATATAGTTAGTGTATGATGCTCTGAATCCATGTGCCTGCCTTCCAGAGGAAGTTAAAAATCCATTAATTCCTCACCTTATTGACCCATAGTTATAGTAATTGCATGGCAACCCCAACATCTGTGAATGATTGGCATCTGACTCCAAGGTTTCGGAATGCTGAACACTCGCTTTATTAAAACTATACTATATTACATTACAACTCTATTAAAGATCTACTATCCTATACTATATCATGCTTACTTCTAACTACTAAAGAATACTAAAGAAAACTCGTGACTGTCTGCCCGAGAGTCAGGACACAGCTTTTTGCAATTGGCCAAGGAAACAAAACAACCCTCAGCAGAATCCAATTACCAAAGTTCTTCAGGTAAATAATCTTCCAACACATTCCACATGTGCAAAACAACAGGAATAGCAAATGAGATAAGAATTGTTTTTTCTTTCTCTGAGGTTCCTTGCTGCGATTCCCAGGAAATATCCTTGGGAAATTGTGCCTTGCTTTTTTCTGTGAAGAGAAATGCAGCCACACATAGTGCCAACTGGATAACAGCCACAGTTGCCTTGGTCATAGGGCCCATATTTAGATAAGGAGCTGCAAATGGGAAAAATATAGCCACAACCATGTGCCAACTGAACCAGGGTATGCCAGACCCCGTGGTGCTGCCAAACAAGGCTTTTATATTCAGCTCACCAAAATTAGGTTACCCAGTAACTGTTATTCTTTTTTCACCCGTTCCTCTCAATGCCCTCAGGCCCCACATTGGGCACCAAGATCTGTCCTGGTTTAAAGGACAGGTGTCTGCCAAGGAAGGTGGGAACCTCCCTTGGAATAGAAAATGTGACCCCCTTCCCTCTGAATTATTATAACTTAGAAATTACAGGGCTTTCAGGCAAAGATATAGGAAAAGGAATAACAGCTCTTTATGTGTATATATATATATGTATATATATATGTATAACAAGACAAACAAACAACAGCAGCAACACAATTGGCTCTTTTTTCCCTAGCTACTTTCCAGTTGTTGGGGAGCTGGTAAAAAAATAGGCATTTATTTGTAAAGGAAAGGAAACATGAAAAAATAAGAGTGGAAAAGAGACATAAGGTTGAGAATTTGAACTGTGATTTTAACTAAAGGATGTGACTTTGAAACATGTTTAGTTCTGCTGAGAAAATTTTATATGGGCATCTTTAATCACTCCAAACACTTTTCAAAAGTTTGCCTTTCCCTAATGAGTTTCAGATACTAAGGAAGCCAGTTTTCCCACATTTTCTCCTTTTTCTCAGTGTTTAATGCATGCACTCATCTTGTTCATCCCAAGCTGATGAGATGGAAGTGGTTCTATGTGAAAAACACGTTCACTCTCCTGTGAAAATTTAAAAAGTTTTAATAAAGGACAATAGGAGACAAAGACAGTAAAGCCAAGATTACAGCCGGGTACATCTTGGCACTCAGCCAAGAGCACATCTTCACCTTTGGGGATACCCCTTAAATACCTTTTCCATTACATCAGCCCACTGCATATTCATAGACCGTTATGCATATCCTATTTTTTCCATAAACTAGTTCACATATTCCAGGAACTATTTTACATGGCCCCTCCTTGGGTCCGCTTTTTTAGAGTCATGCGTGTTTCTTGGCTGTGGTTTTGGCTCCTTCTCTTTATCACTTCCAGTCTGGGCCTTGGTCCTTACTTTCTTCAGATGGCAGATGCTGATAGTTGGCATATCAATAGCAGGGTCCTCATTACATATTCACTGGATGTTATCCTGTCGTAGGAAGGAGACCAGGACACCAGATGGTTCATCACAGGTCCAGTTTATTAAAGAAAGCATCAAACACTTATACAGCAAATAATAAGCTCATGAATATTCTGTAAGCCAAGCAATCTATTGGTTAAACTATACCATTAACTCATCCACATTCCTTTGGGCCTACGTTCTCTACTTCTCACACCTCGCTGTCCATTTCTTTATCATCCTCCGCTAGGCCCAAGGACACGTTATCTTTGCAGGTGCAAGATTTGGAATTAACCACTGTCTTGTACTTTTCCATTCTTTAGCCTGCTACTTTCTCAACAGACACCCTGCCTGCAAAAAGGCCTCTGCCCTAGTTAGGACATCTTTACCAAATAAATTCGGCTGTGTCCTCTCTCCTCAAGCCACTCTTTGACAAAACTCTCCACACTTCCCCCGTTTTGTTCTTGGGCAAGAAGGCTAGTCTGCCAGGTTCTTTCTATCATTCGACTAACCATATTTTGAATACAATTAAAAATACAAGGCAAAATAAGCAAAAGCAGCAAAATCACACCCAGTAACCCTATAGCATATATCACAAGGTTTCTCAGCCACGGTCCAAGTCCTAAGCTTTTAAGCCATTCGTCAATTCCTAAACCCTCTTCTTCTTTGAGATTGTAAAGTCCCTGCTGTAATTCTTTTATCTTCACATGAATAGACACAAAATGATCAGACAACTTCATGCAACACATTCCCTCAAACTCTTCACATCCATGACCTTGTGCTAAAAGCAAAAAATCTATAGCAGCTCTATTTTGCAAAACAGCATGATTAACACTTTGCACATCTGCAGTTAGCATATCTAAAATTTGTGACGTCTTGTCTAGCTCATCCCTGGCCCAGCATCCCAACTGCTTTGCTAAGTTCATAGCTTTATTTGCAGCTCCTCCTGGCAAAATAGTTGAGACTACCACTTGTTTAAACTCACTCCAAAACCGTGGGCCTCCTATCCGGCTGCAGTCTAAGTTATGCAGGCTACGTCTCCTCCTGCTTGAATTTTGACTGAGTTGCATTAATGAAGACACACTGGGGTGAAACAATGACAATTTCCCCAAATAGCAAGGTCCACCCTGTGGCCTGACTGGTATACCATTCCAAGCTCTGTCTCCACAGATTAGAAATATCCCTGCGGGTAATTTCCTCGGTGCCCTAATGTTAGTGCCTTTACATTGGCTATAAACCTGTTTAGATACTGTATCCAAACTGAGGGATGAATCCAGGGTAGCCCATACGTCTCTAGGCCGATATAAATTCTGTGGATCTAAGGGCTCAAAACTGAACCATCCGCCATTTGAGGTGTTAGTTATACTGGCGTTTGCACTTCCAAAGAGATCTAGTTCCTCTGGAGGAGAATGCAGGGTAGTATTAAGCGATAAGATTATTAAGCATTGGCGGTAACCGTCACTTTGACCTGCGGTGTAACCTGGCGTGGGTGGTTTAATGTTTGTCATATTGCACATGCATAGAGTTTGATTATTGATCAGACTGCAAAATTCCCGAGGAGACCACACTGGAAGACCCACCAAGCATGTTCGAAATGGATTAGTAAACCCCCCAAGGCTAAGACAAAGCGAAGATTGGTTAGTTTGATTAGCAAGCGTTATCCATATGTTATCTCTTGGCTGATTAAAGCACGTTACTTCTACCTCCCCATCCGCCACAGCACTGAGCAGTATAACAAAAATAAGCCTCATTTTTCTGGTTTCTTTCTCGCTCTCTTTTTCTTATCTGTCTTTAACCTCACCGATCCTAACTCTTGCAATCTAAATCCCTGAAGACTCTCAATGCAGGAGTCCAATGCCTCATCGGGATCTCCTTTAATGGGTCCTATTACAGAATGCTGTGTTAAAGGCACCAATTTTCTACACCTAGCAGAAGCTATGTATGACTTACTTTGAGCCTTAACTCTTTTCACAATACACTGTACCTCCCACCGGTAGTAGGCCAAGATTTTCTGCTCAGGAGACTCGTAAAGATTTAAAGCTAGAGCCGTATCTAGCCCCGTCTGTCTCCTTACTTCCCTTTGCCAGTCTTCCCCCCATGTGTAGTCATACTTGCAGGTGTTACACCATAAACCCCAGATCCCGGACTGTTCCAACCAAAAGCTTTTACCACAACCCCCACAATATAAAGCTACCCACGCAGCACAACAGGGGCTGCGACACTCAAGGCAGCGTTCCCTCGCTGGTACTTTTATGTGGAAGGTTGATAGTGCTTCAACCGTGTCAATCAGCTCCCTGGCTGTCCGGCAGCGGCGTGTCACTGCTCTGTCCACTGCTTTCGAGTGTCCCCTCACTTGCAGCAATAAGGGTTGTAAGATCAGCGGCAGCTTCTTCTTCAGGCGCTCCTTGTCCCCCTCCGTAAGGTTGTTCACCAGATGCTGCATTAAAGACAGGTTTAGTCCACTTGGCAGGCACCCACAGAGGCCCTGTTGGTGAGGAAACACAAAGATATCCCCGGCCCCAATATAACACTTTTGCGGGTTTTTCCCATATTCCTGTGCTTGGGTTCTTATACTTCACCCAGGCCTCTGTTTCCTTAATAGTTTCCTGACTTGATCTCGGGTGATGTTTAACTGCAGGGGGGGCATCGTCCTCCCCAAAAACACATAAATGATTGATTACATACAAAACCTTAGTCAGGCATGCTTGTGGGTCCTTTAAATCCTGGTGTTTGTCAAAATATTGTTTGAGGGTACCATTTGCTCTTTCTACTATCGCCTGTCCTGTGGGGGAATGTGGAATACTTGTCACATGCTTGACAGACCATTGGTCCAAAAACTTTTGGACCCTAGCACTTGTGTAAGCCGGACCATTATCCGTTTTGATACCTTTTGGGACTCCCATGAAAGCAAAGCAGCTCAATAAGTGCCTGATCACATGTATCGCTTTCTCTCCTCCCTGAGCTGTAGCCCATATGTAGTGGTGTGAAGGTCCGCCCGAAATGAACGGGTGACGAATGATTTTTGGGTGCAAAAATAACCAACAAAGGCACAGGGGTTTTGCAGTAACAAATCAACAAGGTGCAATTTTATTGATTATAACCACAGCTAAATATGCATTAGGTTAAGGGATCCGGGGAAGATAAGGGTAAGACAAGGAAAAAAGGGAGGAAAGAAGGTCAGGGAATGGGGTATAGCTACCAAAACGTGAGGTCTTCGGGGTCCCGCCGCCGAAACTCGCTGGTACACGTCTTGGGGAGTACTCAAAGGACAGCTGAACCGAACCCCAATATATATACTGTTCTTGGTTGGGGGAAGGGTAGCTGAAATTAGGTTTCTATGGAGGGGAGAAGCCCATTGTTTTCATGGCCGAATGCTCACAGGTACGTTAGGTTTTTCCCTCTCCCTGAGTTGGGAGGGGGTACAGTCCCAGTCTCTGGAAGGAGGTTGCCATGGGGGTGCCATGGGGGTGCCAATAGGGTGCCAGAGGGGTTCTTGGTTCCTTGATGAGGGGATTCGCATCTCTGTTGGTCCGTCACGGTGGTTGAAGACAGGCAAGAGGGGTCTTCTCATGGAGCGGGGGGGGAGCCACCCCAGAGCTCAGTCCAGCCAGATCAGGAGTTTGGAAGAAAGTCCAGTTCAATTGTCCAGAAAAGGGCAGCATGCCCCCTTCGAGTACAGCATGGCGTGTTCTGCAAACATCACTTGTGAGCACACTAGATAAGTAGGAGACTGTGGGATCTCAGCCTCTCAGAATTGGGGTGCAGGGTGAACAAGACCACCCCTGGGGGGCTCGGGAGTCCTGGAATGTTGCCAGAAATGTCTGGTGGCTGGACTTTGATCCCACAGGGGAGATGACATCAGTATGAGGATAGGAGGATTTCACTGGGGTGAATGGTGAAGGGATAAGTTAATTGGAGTGTGAGATACAGGGTTTAAGATTTCTGTACAGGGGGGTCTAGAGAAGTAAGATGGAGGAATTGGGGCGTGCCCTTCTCCTTCTTCTTCTTCCTCTAGGCCTCCATCTTCTGTGGTGATGTTGGCACTCCGGGATTGGACCTTACTAGGGGAACACTGGTTAATAAGGGTAGAGGGTATTGGAGAAAAATGATAAATATTGTATACGTAACTCCAAGTATAAAGATAGGTGGCCGCCCCAGGGGCTCTCAGTGTGTGCCCATGGCTGACTGCTGAGCAGAACTCTGTCAGGCCAAGAGAAAATCTTTTAGATAAGCAATTAATAAACACCGAGACCGAGAACAGATCTGAAGTTTCTTCTCGTCCTTTCGAACCCGGGCGGCCCAAGGCCATCTTTGGGCTTTTTCCAGACCATCTAAACAGCCCCAAAATCTGACAGGAGACTTTCTTTCCCAACTGGCTCAGCAGTTTTAACCCTTCGGTAGTCTTTTCTCATGACAATTGTGAGGCAAAAAATGAAGGATTTTTGGATGGACTTCTACAAGTGGCCATATGTATCTACAGTAACATGCACATATTTGAGCCTACCAAACCTAGCTACATGTGTGACATCCATTTGCCATTTCTCATTCATTTCTAAACCTCGAGGATTAACTCCGCAGCCCAGACCTATTCCCCCATTATGGTAGCTGCATATTGGACATGCCCTGACAATGGCCTTGGCTTCTGATAAGCCCAAATCAAAGTTCCTCGCCAACCCTTTTGCATTTTGATGATATCTACTATGGGCTTCTCTTGCTAAGGTATGCTTATCAACAGGACAAGAGTTATCAATGGGTAAGGTAACCAATTTATCTGCACGCTCATTCCCTTCTCCTAGGCCCTCGGACCACTTATGGCTCCTGATATGGATTACAGAGTACACCACACTTCTATCCCGGAGAGCTTTCCTTAATTGAACCAGTAACTCATACAGCCGTTTGTTATTCACTTCCTTAATTGCTGCTCCTTCTATACGTCTGGCTACTCCTGCGACATACATAGAGTCTGTGACCACATTAAAGGGCTCATGCAGGTTGGACATTGCCCATACTACTGCTAACAATTCTAAGGTTTGTAGGCTGTCTGCAGGGTCTGCTGTAAGAAGTTGATGCTTCCATTGTCCTTTTTCTTGCCAAGTAACAGCAGCATGTCTCGATTTCTTCCCTGCGTCTGTAAAGGCTGTGGTGGCTCCTTCTATGGGTCGCTCTCTTCTCAGCAGCCGAGTGATCCAGTCCCATTCTGTCATCCATTGCAGGACCCTGGGCACTAACTTGCTTGTCTCCACCTTTGCAGATGATGTAAATAATGCTTCCTGTAAGTCCACTGAATTAACCAGGTACCAGTCTAGCGTCTCTTTTTCCATGGGTAGCCTAATGGTGGCAGGTTCTCGACCGTCCACTTCAGTAATTCTGAGACAGCCTTTTTTAATCAACGCAGCCAATTGTTCAATTTTTGAAAATATTGTTCTTTTATGTTGTAATGGTGGTGACAGCCATTCCAATACACGTATCTCCCCTGTTTTGTTCTCATATTGGGAGAGAGCGCCAAGCAGGTGACAAGGACTATTCCAAACGGTGAGGTCAATAGGGCAATCTAGCTGTCGACGGGACACATATCCTTGTTGTACACAATTACTGATTTGCTGTAGGGCAGTATGCTGTTCCTTCGTGAGGCATACAGGGGTAGTGGGATCAGTACCCTTTAACAAGGGTTGTAGGGTCTCCAACAAGTGATTTGGTACTCCCACAATGGGTTTTAGCCACTGTAAGTCTCCTAGCAACTTTTGAGCATCATGTAAAGTCTTAATGTCCAAGTGCAGTTCTAATTTTTGGGGTACCACTGTTTGGTCCATTAGAGTCCATCTCAAATACTTCCATGGTTTCGTGGTCTGAATTTTCTCTGTGGCAATAACAAGTGAAGATGCTGCAAGAGTGTCTCTGATGCTGTCAACCTGTAAAGGGGAAAATGGCTGTTGCTGCGCAAACAAAATATCATCCATGTAATGATATATTATGGTAGCTGGCCACTGCTGACATAATGGCTGTAATGCAGCATCAACGTAAAGCTGGCACAACGTGGGGGAGTTCCGCATGCCCTGCGGAAGTGTCTTCCATTCAAATCTTTTGTCTGGTTCCCCACGATTTATTGCTGGTACGGTAAAGGCAAACCTCTTCATGTCATTGGGATGCAGTCCAATAGTGAAAAAACAATCCTTTAAATCGATGATTAAAAGCCGCCAATCTTGAGGGATCAGGGCTGGATTCGGAAGACCAGGTTGCAAGGCCCCCATCGGTTCCATCTGGTCATTCACAGCTCGTAGATCGTGTACCAGGCAGTATTTCCCTGACTTCTTCTTGATCACAAAAATGGGTGTGTTCCACGGACTCGTTGAGAGTCGTAAATGTCCTTGCTCGTATTGTTCCTTCACCAATTCATGGGCATGCATAAGACTCTCCCCTTTCAAGGGCCACTGCTTAACCATCACCGGTGTATCTGTTTTCCAGGTGAGTGGAATGGGGAAAGTCCAAGCAATGGCAATTACCCCAAAGGGTGGTGATTGGTCAACACCACCCCCAGCTGTGTTAAAACATCCCTGCCAATCAGGCAAGAGACTGTAGGGGGCAACTGAACGACTGAAAACACAACAGACACTTGTTGCCCATCAATGCGCACCGACAGGGGTGGTGTTTTGCTTGCCAAAGTAAGTCCTCCTACTCCCGTGAGCATGTTTGTTGATGGGAGCAGGGGCCAATGCTGTGGCCATGCTTCTGGTGATATGATGCTGGTGTCTGCTCCCGTATCCAATAATCCATGAAGGGTTATGCTCTGATGTCCATGGGTAATTTCAACTTTTTGTTTTGGCCTCTCTTGAAGATCTAGAGTCAGGAGTGCAACACCAGTAGAGCCAAAACCCTTTCCATCCCGCTTCTGTCCAGTAAACGATGGAATACCAGATGTCATCTGTGGTAGTGGTACCAATTGCGCGATGCGTTGTCCTTTGGTTATCTTTATCGGGGGATAAGGGGTGTAAGCCATGATTTGTATTTCTCCGGTATAGTCCGCATCTATGACCCCAGGTAATACAAATAGTCCCAGCATGGATGTTGAGGAGCGTCCCAGCAATAAGGCTCCACATTTTTGCCCTTGTAGCGAGAGAGGACCGTTTATTCCGGTTGGTATCCTTTCAGGCCGGTTCGTCATTAATGTGACATCTACTGCTGCTGATATGTCCAAGCCGAGGCTCCCTGCTGTTGCTGGCTGCAGACAGGAGGTGGCGCTGTTGTCACGGCGGCAACTTGTGTCTGGGCGCGGCCAGCAATCGCGCTCCGCCGCCCGTTTCCCGATCGGTGCCGGCAAGCCGAGGTGTTGTGGGAGCTGGATTGGCAGTTTTGGCACCACAAGCCAGTCGTTCTGCATTCTCGGCGCATGTGTCCCCCACTGCCACATCGGTAACATTTGGGGTATGTTCTTGAGCCTCCCTGCGTGACTGCCATTGAGCCGTTTCGGAGAGGAGCAAGAGCGGCTAACACCTGATTTTGAGTGGATTCTACTTGTTTTTGCAGCCCTACTCCTAATTCCTTTATTACATGTACTAAGAAGGCTTGTGAGGCTGCTGGCTGTAACGCCATTCGCTCTAGCGCTTCCTCAATGGTCCAATTTGCTCCCAGAGTGGCTAGCACCCTTTGCGTGGCCGGATTGCTATTCTGTAAGGCACACTGCTTCAATAACGCCCCCTTCATGTATTCTGCAATGCCAGCCCGGTCTATAGCCGCAGCTGCTTTGTCAATAAAACTCCCAAACGATTCCTCTCTGCCTTGTTTTATGTCCATGTACGCCGGCAGCCCTCCTGGCTCTTTAACTCTTTCTATGGCTGCACGTACCAACCGCATGGCTTCTCTAAGCTTATCTGCTCCTGATATCAACTGTGCCTCCGTGCGCAAGTATGCCCCCAAGCCCATGAGCTCATCCATTGTCACTCCATGCAGTGGGTTCCCCTGAGCTCGCTGTGTCGCGACCAACTCATTAACCAAAGCTTGCCAATGCGCATTAAACAACAACTGTTGATGCTGAGTAAATATTAGCCGCACTATTCCCCTCAAATCATTCGGGCACAAAATTTGCGTATTAAAGAGGTAATCTAGCATCTGCCTAACAGGTTCGCTTTTCACCCCGAACTGACTAACGGTGGACCGCAACTGGGATAACAACTTCCAGTCTAAAGGAGTGTACTCCGCCAGATTCTGTGTGTGGTTCCCCTGAGCATCATACTGTGGCGTGTATGTAACTGGACAGGCAAAAGCAGAAGCGGCCTCCATTGCCTCATGATCCCCCATTTGCATTGCCTCTTTTGCCAGAGCAGCCCAAGCCTCCCTCCTTTGTTTAGCCATCCCCCACCATGGGTCACTGAGTGCCCCTGGGATAGGATCTGACTCTCGGAGAGTTTTGCGCTGTTGCCGCCTCTGCGCGGGCCATTCGGGTGGGGGAGGTGGCAGGCTCGGCTCACGCTCCCTGCGGGGGGGCGGCTGGCTTAGCCCGCGTTCCCTGCGGGGGGGCAACGGGCTCTGTCTGCGCTCTCCTCTATCCTCCAGCTCGTCCTTCTCCTCCGACAGAGGAGGTGCAGACGGCCCCCCCGTGCCTGTAACAGGATCCTCCATCCCAGACTGTTTTGAACCCATCGGTATTAACACCTTGTTTACCGAAGGCACGAGAGGATCGTCCTCGCGACCATACCCTATATTTTTCTTATGAGCTTCTGTCGCCCTTTCTGCCGCCTTACGCTCAGAGACATGTTGAAGTAGTGCGTTGTGAACCACGCGCCATAGCTTGCCCAATTTCTTTGCTGTTTTATCATCTTCTAACACCACCTCCCACAATATATCCCCAAACTTTCTCCATTCAGCGAGTTCATGAACTGTATGTGGGTTAAGGAAAACACCTTTAGCATAACCATAGGCTAGCAACCCTGGGAGTTCCTTTTTTAAATCTATCCCCTTTACCCCTCACCTTTCTAAATACGCGGCAAAGAGTTTGTATGCTGCTTGCCTATCCATACCGTTTTATTCGTGAGCGCTCTTGCAGCTTTCCAGGCTCCGGCAGCACGTGAATGGCTTGAGTCACCAATGTGAACCCCAAGGGTGCTTCAAAATTCCGGCACCGTCCCGGCTGCGAACAGGACCCAGCTCCAACTTCCTCGACCGTGGGACGTTCTCTTCCCCTTTTTCTTTTAGTCGAGATGAGGGGTCAGCAGTCAGGGTCACCATGTGTCGTAGGAAGGAGACCAGGACACCACATGGTTCATCACAGGTCCAGCTTATTAAAGAAAGCATCAAACACTTATACAGCAAATAATAAGCTCATGAATATTCTGTAAGCCAAGCAATCTATTGGTTAAACTATACCATTAACTCATCCACATTCCTTTGGGCCTACGTTCTCTACTTCTCACACCTCGCTGTCCATTTCTTTATCATCCTCCACTAGGCCCAAGGACACGTTATCTTTGCAGGTGCAAGATTTGGAATTAACCACTGTCTTGTACTTTTCCATTCTTTAGCCTGCTACTTTCTCAACAGACACCCTGCCTGCAAAAAGGCCTCTGCCCTAGTTAGGACATCTTTACCAAATAAATTCGGCTGTGTCCTCTCTCCTCAAGCCACTCTTTGACAAAACTCTCCACATTATCCCAACTAAACAGACAGTTCACTTACAACTATATCAGCTACCACTACTACTATGTCTAAGTTTTTGTTAATAGCATAAATAAAAGCAAAGTTATTTTAACATTATACATATAGCATTCATCTTAATATTTGCAAAAAGCCAACAATATAATATACATTTATGACATGTACCTTCAAGTGTTGCCACCACTTGTAATTTTATCAGCTACCTCATGGTACAGTGTTTTTCATAACTCTCCCTCTCACTTTGTTGGCTTATTAGGAATCTCAGTATGTGGAAGAGCAGACAGCTATAGAAGCTGAGCTGGGTAGTGCCACCAACCTTTTGGCCTTGACACAGTGGATGCTGTGGTAAAAATAAACTCAAGGTAAGAAGAGAAGTAAAGACATCATGTCTGGTCACTCTGACCACTATGACGCTGACTGCTCTGACAAGGGAAGATGCAACAAGGACATTGCTGGTGAAAGAATGAAAGAAGGAGCAGCTAGGATCTCAGCAGCCAACATGCTGGGGCTTATGGCTTCTTCTTCCCCCTGTCCAATGGTTGCAGGAGAATCTCAACAGTGGTAGAATCTTGGCCGAGCCAGCCATGGCCAAGGACTGCTCCTGGGGCCCAGCAGACCCAGCTCGGCCCAGTACTGGTGGTGGGGAAGGGTTTAGTAGCAGCAAGGTGTTAGCAATTGCAGCCACAGCCCTGCCTGGCCTCAGCCCTGCTTGGCCTCGGCCCTGTGGCCTCCCCTCCCCCCTGCCTGGCACCTGATGGGGAGGGGCCCGGCTGGTGGCCCACAGCAGGGGCTGCCTGGCCCAGCTTGTTACCTCTTTGCTGACTGGAAAAGGAAGTGAAATTTCATGGGATTTTTTGTTTTTTAACATGGGTATTCACAGAGGTGTATCAACTTCCTCTTTGTACCACTTCCGTGAGTGCCTCCCATGCAAAACCACCACACACAGTTACTGCTGATGTAGTCTCATAATGTGAATTCACTGACTTTTTATAACAAGCATTATCCATAAGATATTATTAAAAGTTACACATATGCATTACTTTAGTTATTCGCATTTTGTTCATGGTACTGTTTGTGGATGTGACAGCCTGGTCAGAGAGCGAGAAAACTAGATAAATTTTCCCAAAATTAGCCTGAGAGACTTTAGGGAGTTGAAGATAAACCATGATAGCTTATTACCATAAACAACCTGCAGGTGTTGTTTTTTCCTACTCTCTGTTTTCTTGTTTTTCTCAAAGATTGTTTATAAAAAGGGTGTCTTGTTAATTAGCCAATCAGGGGAAATGTATTAACTAAATGACCAATCAAGTGCACCTGGATCAGAACAGTGTATTAAAAGGAAGCAGACCAAATTAAATGGCGTGTTATTCCAATCAACCTTTTGGTGAATGTGTGTCATTTCTTACTCAACAGTGGCAACCACTGACTATTTAGCTAAGGATAGATAACAAAGCTGGCTGCTTTACAAACTTTAATATATCTTTGTGTAGCTATCTGCAAGACATGTTGTGGTATTCACATTCTCTGGACAGAGAGAGACATCATTCTCTCTCCCAGGATTTTTTCTGGGGAAGGCAGTGAAAAGCTCAGAGAAGAGAAAACAATTCTTATCTCTTTGGCACATGTGGAATGTGTTATGGAGATTGTTTACTGAAAGTGATTTGTTAATTGGATTCTGGTAATGATTGTTTGGATTGATTGGCCAATTGGGTCAAAGCTGTGTCATGACTGGACACAGTCACCGGTTTTTCTTTAGTATCTCTTTAGTATAGTATCTTTTTAATATAGTATTAGTGTAATATAACCTAGCTTATTAAAGCAATTGCTCAGCCTTCTGAATCATGGAGTCAGAGCACATTATTCCCTGCATTGGGGTCACCCTGAAGCGATAACATGTACCATTTTAAGAAACTTTCCTAACGGTATTACTGTGAGGCTTGTTTGTAGAATATGTTAGGGAGACTCTTCCAGTTAAGGCCTGGGCTCTGGCCAAGCTCTGGCCCTACCTGGTCAGGAAGTATGCCAACAAACCCAGCAGTTTTCTGCACCAAAACTGTACTCAGGTCACTTTGACTTGCCAATTTGGACTTATAACAGCTGGACCCCCTTTTGAAGTGACCTTGAAGGCCTTACCCGGGAATAGTTCTCCAGGTCCTCACTGTGAAACGAGGCTTGCCAGCTGCTGCAGACTGGGTGACTGTACAGTATTTAGGGAATTGATGATGTATTGTTTTAAATCACCATCCTATCTCTCGTGTGCTACTAATTATGGATATTATCTGACTTATTTCTGCTTAGTGTAAGTTTATTGTATTGTATTGTTTTCTTTTATGTTGCCTTCATGTTCATAATGAGAGACACATGTTGTTGAAAACACAAAGAGGGGGAATATGGCTCCTTAAGAATGTTTAGATAATGCCATATTTACACTAAAAATTTTGAAAGCAAATCATCAAATTGGATCCCTGGCAGAGCGATACCATTTTGAAGATTTGCATGTGCAGAACCAATTTCTAAAAGTTTCTGCGTAAAGATTCCTGATTGAATGTACACTGGCAAGGCATAGCTGATTTACTAACCTAGGGAGAAGGTATGCATGTGTTTTATCACCAAAAGGTTCAAAGTAGTTCTCTGCTCGTCTGGACAAACATCGATCATCTCCAAGAAAATGAGTCCCAGAGAGAAGAAAAATTACCTAATTACCAGCCAACCCTTGTGGCCAAGGCAGGAGCAGGGGTAGGACTGCTAGGACATGGCTGTGTCTGGAGCCTTATGGAGGCAGCCTGCCAAAAGAGGCCTTGTGTCCTACTGCACTCACCATCATGGCATTGTGTTCCTATTGACCTTTTTCAGTTATTCCCTGTTCCATGCTTCCAGAAAGCCATTCAGTAATGTCACAGTCAACATTTCCATCTTATGGACTTCCTCCTGCCTAAACAGCATGGCTCCTGAGCTCCAACCATATGAACTTGTCTTGGTTTGAAAAGACAGGTCTCTGCTAAGGAAGGCAGGAGCCGCCCCTGAAATGGAAAAT
The DNA here is from genome assembly GCF_028551555.1 of Melozone crissalis. Lineage (NCBI taxonomy): Eukaryota > Metazoa > Chordata > Aves > Passeriformes > Passerellidae > Melozone > Melozone crissalis. The sequence continues at coordinate 9,322,080 of NW_026535813.1, read as the reverse complement.
GTAAACTCCCTCTCTTTGAATTATTATAATTTTTAAATTAAGGGGCTCTCAGGCAAAGATATGGGGATAAGAATAACAGTTCTTTATTAGGGAAACAATAAAAATAAAACAAAAATGCAGTAATACAAAACAACACTGACGGAGTCAGAATACAACCTGACACCCTGTTGGTCAGGGTGTTGGTAGCAGTCCCATTAAATGGTGGCTGCAGTCCTTCTGGAGTGACAGATGTGGTTCTGTTGAAGCAGTGATCCTGTAGAAGGGTGGAGTTTTCCTCTGAAGGTCTGGTGGTGGTGTAGATGGGCCTGGTCTTCCTCTGGGAATCCAGTGGAAAAGAAAGCTGATGCTCTAGGAATCCAGTGGAAAAGGCTGACTGCGGTGTTCCAAATTTCAGATTATATCCAGGTAGGAATGCTTGGCTCCTCCCTCTGTGCAGAGCATCTCACAATGGGATGATGTAATTTTATCAGTCATGCAGTGAGACTCAATGGACCATTAACAGAAGATATCTCCCCAGAGGGAGGATTGGTTGTGGAAGAGATAAAGAAAAACTGCCCAAATAACAGAAGATAACTGCCCCACCTCTAACAGATGGCAATAGAATACACACCCCCACCCTAAGACAGAACTTTGGAACAGTAGTCATTTATTTCGACTTCCTAGGAGGCCTTGGACATTATCCTTTTGTTCTCCTATACTGCGAATCTATTTATCAGTGACATGATTGCATTTGATATGTCTATATTGATTGTGATCTGTATTCTATGTATCTTATCCTGTATCTAGCAAATGACTAGTAATAGTTGTAATAAGATAATGGCCTTACAAGTGCAAACTGTTTTAACATCAAAGTACACAAACTCTTTCCATAAAAAACAAAAAAGGGGGAGATGTGGAAGAGCAGACAGCTATAGAAGCTGAGCTGGGTAGTGCCACCGACCTTTTGGCCCTGATACAGTGGAAGCTGAGATAAAAATAAACTCAAAGCAAGAACAGAAGTGAAGACATCATGTCTGGTCACTCTGACCACTCTGACACTGACCGCTCTGATGAGGGAAGATGTAACAAGGACATTGCTGATGAAAGAATGTAACAAGTAAGTTCCTGGTGCAATAATGATAGCCAAGAAGATTGCGATGCTATGGAACAGGGGCAAAGGGGTCTGGATGGAAAGTTTTGTACTAAACGTAGTGACGTATAAATTTTGATGATCTTGTGTAATAAAATGGCTTTGCTTGCATAGCATGGTACGTGTCTCCCAATTCCTGTGTCAGTATTTTATCTACTAGAACAATTGTGTTTTTAGCAAAATACCTGAAACAGCATCTCTGTGTGTGTAACAAAGTCATAAAGATAAAAACAGTGGAAAATAGGTATTTCTGATCCCTTTTTCAGGGTCCTTGCTAATAGTTTCTGTTACTGGGCTTGCAAGGGTTTTTCAGGAGTGAAGAGAGAGACAAGAATCTTGACCCCATGATCAGAAGGCTGGATTTATTATTATATGATATATGTTACATTATAACTATACTAATAGGAATAGAGCAAAAAGTTCAGAAGCTGCTAAGCTAAGAATAGAAAAAGGAATGAATCAACAATGGAGCTCTCTCTGATTCTCCCAGAGAGAGCTCAGTCTCTGATTGGCCCTTAATTGTACACATGCAACATGGGCCAATCACAGGTGCACCTGTTGCATTCCACAGCAGCAGATAATCATTGTTTACATTCTCTTTCTGGGGCCTCAGATTCCCAGAAAAGGGAAAAATCCTAAAGAAAGGATTTTTCACAAAAGATGTCTGTGACAGGTTTCAAGGTTCGTGGGGTGAGATGCTTAGCTCCTATGCTTTGCCATTGTCAGGAAGAGGCATTGACCCTCACTGTACACCCTTGTGCTGGTTTGCAAGTAATCCAGTGTGAGAAATGAACCCCACACAAATACCTTGAGAGAGATTTCAGGTCAGTGTTAAAATTTATAGAAAGATTACAATGAATGCAATGATACAGAAAAACTGGCTTAAAAACACAAAGTCAGAGTACAACCTGGCACCCTGTTGGTCAGGGTGGTGATTGTAGTCTGATTAAGTGGTGGTTGCAGTGCTGTTGAAGTGATGGTCGCAGTCTTGCCAAATGCAGTGGTCCTGTGGAAGGTCTGGTCCTCCAGTGGAAGTTCAGGTCCTCTGGAGCTGTCCAGTGGTGGTGGTGTCCAGTCCTCAAACCCCCAGATTATATACCCTCAAGTCGAGGCATGAATGCTCAGTATCTCCTCCAGGGCAGGGAGTTTTGCAATGGAATGATGTAATCCTGTGAGTCATAGGATATTTTGGGGAGTCTTTGATGGGCATTGCAGCTGGCTGCTGAGCCATTATGGCCCATTAGCAGAGATGGTGCCTTCAGGATGGGTGTAACCATGTTGATGCTCCCCTGGAGCGAGTTATCACTGCTGGGTCATTTGTGAAGATAAAGAAACACTACCCCATCTGGCAGGGTTTGCCCCATCCAGATTGTACCCTGAGGGATTGGGTGTGCCCTGGGTAGCTACTGTGAACAACCAATCATTAACAGCTTATCAGAAATTATGTAGATGTCCCTAGAATACAGTTTGGTTGCACCCATATTGGCACCCTTTTTCCTGTAACTACGACAACCCTGAGTCTGAACCACTAGGTGAGCATCTTCCTTCGCCATCCCATGCCATGCCCAACAACATTTCGGGTCTCTATTGAAAGTTGCTGGTGCTTACAAGCTCATGTTTATAATGCAAAGTTAATGGACAGCAGAGTAGGATTGGAGTCGCTACACTTAAGACACCATAGTTTTGTTGGCACTCATTGCACTTGTATCACTATAGAATCTGTCTAGAGGGAGCCGTGTTACAGTGTATTGGATGTAATGCTTTGCCATCAGGTAATTTTATGTCTGTTATAAGTGGCCTCACAGGGATGAAAAGGTTCAGTGAGGGGGGGATGCCTCTGGGGCAGAATGCTTCCCTTCCAAATAACAAATGCTGTTGTCTGATGGCTGCATTTAGTCACTGTGTATGTGAAACTAGTGTGTTTTCTCATTGCCTGTTGTGGAATTAAAAAAGCTATGTAACGTAATGTATTGGGTCTGATGGAGGTAAAGTTCACAGCGCTGTGCTTTGCACTGGTAGCTGGACAAGTGTTGATAACCAGTGTTTTGGCCACTGATGAGCAATGCTGTCCCTCTGACATTCCTTCTCCCATCAAAGGGGATGGGAGTGGGCAAGATCCTGGGAGGGGACACAACCAGGCCAGCTGACCCAAATTAGCCAAAGGGATATTACAAACCATATGACATCAGCTCAGATATATAAGCTAAGGGAGAGAGGAGGAAGGGGGAGCATTCATGAGTTTTCAGTGTTTGCCTTCTGAAGGAACTGTTATGCATGCCGAAGTAGAGACCGACTTTTTTTCCTCTTTAGCTCTTGCATGCACAGATCTCCACTCATTTCTTTCTTTTACTGTAATAAAACTGCCTTATCTTACCCTGCTGGTTGTTCTCCATCTTATTGTCTCCCCTGTCCCAGTGGGAAAGGGAGTGATACAGCAACTGAGTGGGCACCTGGCACCCAGCCAAGGTCAACCCACTACACCTAAATAATTTGATTTTGAAAGCTGTTAATCTAAAGTCTACATTCTGTCCTACTTGCTTGCTCTCAGCAGTGGGTAGGCTGGTGATACCCTTTACCCTGCATTTTGTCACTGTTTATCTTAATTTTTTGTGTTGATTATATCTTTCCTCCTCCCTTTTCTGATTTTCTGTCCTTTCCTCCTGGAACTGGCAAAAGTCAAGCTAGATGAAGAGATGAAAGGAAGGTTGTAAGAGAGGAAGAGGAGGTCATGCATTTCTCACCACCTCTCTCTTCTCTTTTGCAGTTGTTACAATCTCAGGATGTGAAGGAAGATGCTGTGCTTTGCTGCTCCATGGAGGTAGGGAAGCACCTGCACCACCTGCCCCAGTCCTCACTGCTCTGCTGCTGCTGTCCTTTGCAACATACATGTCAAGCAGCTATTAGATGTTTCCAAACCCAAACAGCTGTGTTGCCCCTTTGCATTATGGAATCACCAAATGGTTTGGGTTGGAAGGGACCTTTAAAGAGCATCTAATCCAACCCCCTACCATGGGCAGGGACATCTTCAAATAGATCAGATTGCTCAGAGTTCTGTCCAACCTGACCTTAAAACCTGAACCTGTTTCCAGGAATAGCTCATCCACAGCTTCTCTGGGCAACCTGTGCCGGTGCCTCACCACCTTCACAGGAAATAATTTTTTCCCAATATCTAATCTAAACCTGCCCTCTCTCAGCTTCAAGCCATTGCCCCTTGTCCTATCTCTACATGCCCTTGTTCAAAGTCCCTCTCCAGCTCTCCTGTATCCCCTTTAGATAATGGAAAGTGCTCTAAGGTCTCCCTGGTGCTTTCTCTTCTCCAGGCTGAACAACCTCAACTCTCTCAGCCTGTCCTCTTAGGAGAGCTGCTCCAGTCCTCTGACCACTTTTGTGGCATCCTCTGGACCTTCTTTAACAAGTCCATGTCTTTCCTGTCCTGAGGACCTCAGAGCTGGATGCAGTACTCCAGTTGGGGTCTCATGAGAGCGGAGTAGATAAAAGACACTACTGTGAGATAAGAGATGGCCCTTGAGATTCTATCACTGGACTTGTGATGCATGTACATGGATGCAAAAGGTTTGGTAGCCAGAGTCCCATCACAAAATTATGTCATCCTGGTTCCTTCAAATCTCACCCTACACTTATATTTTAAGCACAAAAACACCTGTGTTGGAGAAAAAACTGCCTCATGGGTCACACGGACAAGTTTGTTTAGCTCAGCAGCATATTTGCAGGGAAATGCTGGTATAAATATGGAAGAGTTTCATTAGTATCTTTTTTGGGAATTGATTTGCCTGTAAGGATGGATGCTTTCCTTGCAGAGAGTGATTGAAATTATAGCCCAAATGGTTGAAATTCAGCAAAGTGACAAGCAACTGAGGAGAAGGGTTTGAATTTTTAAGGTGAGGACTTTGAGGAGCTCTGCATTCAAGACCCACTAATCTTCCATGATGGTGGACTCACTGCCGTCCAGTCCCAGCTTGGACCTTCTCTGTGGAACCACCTAAGGCTTATGCTGCTCCATGGAGGCTCTCCAAGGAGTAATTGTTTAAGAAAAACCCCTTGGCTGTCCTCAGTGAAGTAGCATGACAGGTATAAATGCAGATCTTGTCAGGGTGGGATTTGTTATGCATACAGGAGGGCTCTGCTTATTACAATTAATGACTGGGAGTTACTGTGAGCTGTGAATCAGCAAGTAAATGAAGGGCCAGGTAGAAGGCAAGAAAAACACATCACAGCCTGCAAATTGTTTTGACAATAGCATGATTTTTAGGTGGGATTATTTTTTTTTTCAAAACAATCTTCCTTTTATATCAGCAGTAGCTGGACCATTTGCTCCTCTAGCAGCCCAGTGCAGATGCTTTTCAAAACCTCGCCCTTCATGCTCTTGGAGCTTTCTGCCAGGTGGATTTGGTTTTCAAAAGTCACAATGCCTTATAACCTTGCCTGGTGGCTCTACCACACCAAGCAGGGAAGAATTGGAGGGATGGAGCATGTTTGTAAAAGCCAGTGGAGTGTCTGAATATTATAGAATGATAGAATCATAGAATGTCTCAGCTTGGGACACACAAGGATCAATAAGCCATGGCTGACCCCTTCTTTTCCTGACAGCTGCAGAGCAGCGGCTGGTTACTGGAGGAGCAGCTGCCCGAGATGATGACAGAGCTGCTGGCGATAGCACGTGACAAGATGCTGTGTCCCTCTGAGTCCATGCTGACACAGTCCCTGCTGCTGGAAGTCATTGAGCTGCATGCCAACAACTGGAACCCCCTGATGCCCACCATCACTCAGTACTACAACAAGACCATCCAAAAACTGACAGCCTGAGCGGCAGGACAAGGTGGGGTGGGAAGGAACAGGAAGAAGACATGCACCTTGACGGGATCTGGCAAAAACTTTTCTGATTTAAATTCCCCAGAAGAGCAACCCCCATCATGCTTTAGAATACATTCATGGGATGGGGATGGAGAAGTATGTTTCCTTTTCAGCTGCGTCAGGTTTCTTTTTCTGAACTCATTGCTCAAGAAGCAGCAACATGCCCACCAGGTTATTGTTTGACTTTCAAAAGAAGACAGAGAATTTGGAAATTAAAAAACACAAACAACTAATCCAAGTGGGGGCTATTATTGTTTTTATGCTGTCCTCCTGCCTTGCCCTGGCCAAGTGGCAGGAAACAGCAGGCAGCAGATGTCTTGGGAGGACAAAGCTAGATACACACTGTACCAGACACTCATAAGTGATGGCTTTTGTCCAGAGGGTCTTGTGCTAGGTTCCCATCCTGTCTTTGACTTTCTGTGTGCCCCTCCACTTACTTGCCACCCCTTTGAAAGTAGATTGGAGAGTGGGATGACTTTCTTATTTGCACTGGGGTTTTTTTTCTTTATTATTTGTGATTTCTTCTTATTTTACTGTATCATCGAATGAACAATTGCAAGCAGCTCAGAGATGAGGAAAGCAATGCCTTCCCAAAAGCTTACTAATGGTTTATGTGAGGATTCTGAAGCAGGACTATTTTAAAGGAGCCCAAATGCCACTGCAGAAGTAACATAGCCATCATCAGCTTGCCAGTAATCTTCTCGATGGATTGAAAATCATGTCCTCTGAGCTGGGAGCTCTAAGAAACAGGGAATTCTGTGGCCCTTGCTTTTCAAGTCACCATTATCCCTCAGCCACTATAACCCTTTTTTTAATGTAATAATTTTTTTTTCTATTGAAAGAGTGCTTTATTGTAGTTACTGTCATAGCTATAATTATACATTTTAATCCAGGCCTGTTACAGTCAGGCCTAATAACATACAGGGCAAGGGAGAAATGGAAGAGTTCATGTTCTTCTTTGGTGACTGGTAAAGAGAAGACAAGCAATGCATGGAAAAAAGGAGGAAAAAAGAAGAGGGGAAAAATAGAAAAAGCCAAAAATAGAGGTTTTGAGCCTGGCTTCTAACTAGCTGAATTTGCTGTCCAATGTTTCCAGGTGTGCAATGTACAAGAGCAACTCTGTCCCGTGGTTGGTGTAAGTGGCACCACATCATTGAGGGATGGGTGGCATATTCCAGGGGGAGAGTTTGCCCAGGGGTCTCCAGGTTGCTCCAGGATACCTGGGTTGCTCTGTGATAGAGCATCCCAAAGGAAAAGGCGACTGCTGGGAGGTGAAAGCAAGATGCCTCCTGGACGAGGAAATGCCCAGAGAGTAAGGGGGCTGGTACACAGAAATGCCATTCTGTTGCATCCCTCCCCGAATGATGAAGATGACTTGGTGGTCTCCTTATTTGTCGTCTACTGACACTGCTTATTAAAACACAGAATCACAGAATTAACTAGGTTGAAAAAGATCTCCAAGATCATCAAGTCCAACCTATGACCTAACACTACCTTGTCAACTAGACCATGGCACTAAGTGCCACATCCAGTCTTTTCTTAAACACCTCCAGGGACATTGACCCCACCACCTCCCTGGGCAGCCCATTCTAACACCCAAACACACTTTCTGAGAAGAACTTCTTCCTAATGTCCAACTTAAACCTTCACTGGTACAGCTTAGGTTGTGATGCTGTGGTTCAGTATTATTTGAATTTTCATCTGGTTGTCTGCAATTGTGGTTTTTATTCTGCACATGGAGTATCAGTAGGAACAAACAGGAGCTTCAGCTTTTCTGTGTACTCAGCAGCAAAATGATTGCTGGGTGCACTGGACTTGTCTAGAAAATTTATTTTCTGCTTTATGGATTCAAGCCCAGGAGATTTGCATGGTGATGGCACCCTGTGTTGGGTCAGCTTCATTAGTAGCAATGGTGCTTGATAGAATTATGAGCAGCTGAACTTGATTAAGATGGTTGCAGTGGGTTGATTCTAGCTGGATGCCAGGCACCCACCAAGCTACTCTCTCACTCCCCTCTATAGCAGGGCAGGAAAGAGAAAATATAATGACGGGTTCATGAGCTGAGATAAGGACAGGGAGACATCACTCGTCAAATACTGTCATGGGTAAAACAGGCTCAAATTAGAAATATTAATTGAATTTATTCCTAACAAAATCAGAGCAGTGTAATAAGAAGTAAAATAAACCCTTAAACACACCTTCCCTTCATCCCTCTCTCCTTCCCAGCTCTACCTCCTACCCCAGCGGTGCAAGGAGACAGGGAATGGGAGTTATGGTCAGTTCATCACCCATTGTTTCTCCCTCTGCTCAGGGAAAGGAATTGTTCCCCTGCTCCAGGCATGGAGTTCCTCCCATGAGACACAGTTCTCTGCGAACTTCTCCAATGTGAGTCCATCTCACAAGCAACAGATCTCTGAGAACTGCTGCAACATGAGTCCATCCCACTGGCAATAGTCCTCCCCAAACTGCTGCCACGTGGGTCATCCTTCCACAGGGTGCAGTCCTTCAAGGACAGGATGCTCCAGTGTGGACCCCTCTCTCCACAGGTCTCCCACAGGTTCACAGCCTCCTCTCAGGTATCCCTCTGCTCCAGCACAGGCCTCCTCCATGGGCTGCAGGTGGATGTTTGCATCCCTGTGGACGGACATCCATGGGCTGCAGGAGGACAGCTGCTTTACTCTGGTCTTCACCGCAGGCTGCAGAGGAATCCTAGATCCAGTGCCTGGAGCACCTCCTCGCACTCCTTCTCCACTGACCTTGGTGTTTGCAGAGCTGTTCCTCTCACATATTCTCACCCTGCTCTTCTCTGGTTGCAATTACAACTGCGCAATAACTTTTTTCCTTTTTTTTTCCTTCTTCTTCTTAAACATGTTGTCACAGAGGCATTACCACCATTTCTAATAGGCACAACCTTGTATTTGAAGCAGCTACAGATTGGCTCTGCTGGACATGAAGGAAACTTCTAGCAGCTTCTCACAGAAGCCACCTCTGTGGCCCTCCTGCTACCAAAAACCAGGCTGTAATAAACCAACATACCCTCCTACTACCAAAGCTTGGCCATGCAAACCCAACACAGTGGTAAAGCCCATCAGTAATATAAGGCTTAGGGTAGTGCCCGTTGCTCTTGGTTTTTCCCACTCCCTGATTTATCAGGAAGCAGAGGAAAAAGGGCTTTAACACCCATTGCAGAGCACTCAGGCACAGCATCTGTCCTCTGGGAGAAGACTTGAAAACCAATTTTGCCTTGATTTTTTTTTTCTTTAAAGAACAGAGAAGTCCTATAATCCATTACCTCTCTGGACAGCCTGTTCCAGTGCTCTGCCACCCTCAACATAAAAAAATTCTTCCTCATGCTGAGGCGCAACTTCGTGTGTTTTAGTTTATGGCCCTTGCACCTCATTTTGTTGCTAAGCACCATTGAATAGTCTGACACCATCCTCCTGGAACCCACATTTGAGATATTTATATGCATTGATGGCATCCCATCTCAATCTTCTCTTCTCTAGACTAAACAAAAAATAATTGTGGGGGGACAATAAAAAGAGGTTTTTTTAAATATGTTAATGGCAATAGGCAGTGTAGAAATAACATCAGCCCTTTTCAGGATGAGGATGGTCATCTCACAAACAGGGACATGGACAAGGCAGAGGTGTTTAACACATTCTTTGCCTCTGTCTTCAACCTGTATGACAGACCAAGGGGGTCTCAGTGCCCTGAGCTGGAGGTCCATGACTGTGAGAATGATCAACTCCCAGTTGAACCTGAACTTGTGCAGGATCTACTGCTCCAGCTTGATCCATACAAACCTGTGGGCCTGATGGGATTCAGCCAAGAATTCTCAAAGAGATGGCTGACGTCATTGCAAAACCTCTGTTGATGATTTTTGAGCAGTCTTGGGAATGTGGAGAGGTCAGAGCTGTCCTGAGGCTGGTGAACATTGTCCCGATTTTCAAGAAGGGCAAGAAGGACCCTGGAAATTACAGGCCTGTCTGTTTCAAATCCATGCCCAGTAAAATCATAACAAAGATTATTCTGGGGGGTGTTGACAAACACCTGGAGGACAACGTAGTCATTGGTCACAGCCAGGAGGGCTTGAGGGAAAAGTCCTGCTTGTCAAACCTGATTTCCTTCAACAACAGGGTAACTCACTGTCACGGTTTGAAGCTGGCGCAATGCCAGTGCCTCCATGAAAATGTGTTCCCTGGTGTCTGCTGTGAGGTGTGACTGTTTTGAGGAGAAAAGTAAAAGTACTCCACAACTTTGTGAAAGTTGTAAAGCCAGTATGTTTATTACAGCGCTGGACGCATGCGGAGATTGCTCTCCTCAAAAAAGGCATGCGTACCTGTGAGAACTTCAGGTCTCTTTTTTCTCAAATACATATGCATACAGTTTCACAATAGGTTCATACATATTCATTTTTATGGATTTTGCGTGACATTTGCCGCTAGTTCTTTTTTATCAGAAAGAATTCTTAGGTCAGGTTGACCTGCTCCCATAACAGTTTCTGTCTCTCTTTATCATCTTCTGTCTCCCCCCCCTTATCTCTGTCTTTCACTGAAGTAACTTCACTGAGCTTAGGCCTTGCAGTCAGGCTAAATAACTATGGTTTCTAACCACAGACTCAACTCAAAAATGTACATTTCACCTAAATCAAAATGGATTTCTATCCTGGAAAATTTCCACTTTGCCTCAGACCAGAAATAGAGCAAAGCAGGCTTCAATTTAGGAATAAAGAAGAAAAAACCTTTATTAACCTACAACTATATATAAAAAGAAACACACGCAGGACTCAGAATGAAAACCTTCCAAAAACATTCCTCCTCCCCCCACCAAATTTCCAATACATCACAGTAGTACAAAACCTTGGAGTCTCAATTCAGTTATCACCCCTCAGATCACTAACTCTCAGTCCATCACCACCCTTTAGATAATCAATTCTCAGTTCATCAAGAAGAGAGTAGTCCCTCTTGTACCATAGGCTTCCCCTGGAAACACAGTTGAGACCTCTTGTGTTTTCATGTCACACGAGGCACCGCCCAGAGAACATTTGCCACCATGACATCTTCCTTCCACGTACAGTGCTCTCACCACTGCACACGGGCCAGAGCTGCTTCTAGGGTTCCCCTTTTAAGAATGCTTTGCCCAGTTCCAAAAAAAGCACAGTCTCTCACTTTTGGGACACCTGTCCCCCCAAATTCACCCCCCGGGGCCAAGGGGTCTCCCAGACAGAGGTCTTCTTCCCTGAAGACGGAGGGCACCACCATCCTCCTCACCCATCGTCTCTGTTCATGCGCTCCTTCACATAATATCACTGCACTCTCTTGGCTCCAAGCCATTGCCTCCCCCTAAATGCAGTCTCTGTGTCACAGGAAAAATGGTTCTGTCCATGGCTATACAAGTCCAGCAAAAGGCCACTCCATCATCTCCTCCCATCTAAGATTCTTCTCAACTTCTCTTGTGACCCATTTTCTCTTATCTCATCTCTGTCTCTCTTCTCATTCAACTCCAGGAGGATCAGCATTTGTAAGGTTTCCATCATCCAAGAAAAGGGTTAAAAATCTCAGGGTCTGCCTGTCCAGAACTCCCACGCTGCCCTGCTGGGCACCTTCTCGCCGCACCCCCCCTTCTCCTTCTCAGCCAGCCGTGCTATCAAATTTCAAGGTGGCATAAGCACAGGCACCAGCTCTCTCTCTCTCCTGGGGGGAGGGGTGACTGCCCGATGCCTCTCAATGCTCCTCCACCCTTCCATCCTACAGGGGCCTTCATCTCCCTTCTCTGTCCAAGGTCCCGGACTACCTCACCCAGCCGCATGGCTTCCCCTCCCCCGTCCAGCCCACAGCTGGGCAGGGGAGGTCTGACCTCTTTCATGGACGGAACCCAAGAGAACTTCCGCCTGGGAGTTCTCTGCTTTTAACCCCCTGTGTTCTCAGAGGCATATCCATGTCCTCAGTGGCCACACCAGGTGCCAATATTCAAATCTGAGCACCTATCGGTTTGACCACAGCATCCCAAAAAACTCACTTCCTTTTCAAACCAGGACACCCACCTAGTTGATCTAGGAAAGCCAGTGGATGCCATCTCTTTGGATTTCAGCAAAGCTTTTGATACTGTCTCTCACAGGATCCTTCTGCACAAAATGTCCAGCACGCAGATGGATAACCGTGTTACGCAATGGATGAGAAACTGGCTCACAGGTCAGACACAAAGAGTTATAGTGAATGGGGTGACATCAGTGTCTTGGCTGGAGAGACAGGTGTCTGTTAAGGAAGGCAGGCGCCTCTCTTGGAATGGAAAATATGACCCCCTTCCTTCCGAATTATTAAAATTTTGAAAGTAAGGGGCTTCCAAGCAAAGATATGGGGAAACGAATAACAGTTCTTTACTAGTATGTATAGCAAGGCAAACAAACAACAACAATGGCAGTGACAAGAAACAGAACCAGAAATCCAGTAACAACCATCTCAACTTCAGGCACTTTCCCCTTTGGTGTAGTTATGGTCACAGATGGCAGGGGCACTGGTGGGTCCCAGCTGGGTAGGGCGAATGTGATGATTCCCCTGCGACTGCAGGGGGCGCTCTGGTGCGAGTTTGGGGACCAAGCGGTAATGTCGGGCATAGCCGGCAGGACGGGATGGAGAAGGAGCTTCTTTTACAAACCTCCAGGGGCAGTCAATCCTAGTGCCCCCTCTGGATAGCAAAAGGACCTGTAGCAGGAAACCTCCAGAGAAGCAGGCTGGAATGGCAAGACCTCCCGGCAGGCAGAGGGTGAAAAGCTACAGTGTAGCACAAATCCAGAGCAATGGCGGAGGTATGGTAAGGGTTGGGCAGTAGCAGTCTGGCTCTCAAATGCAGTAAAAGGCTCCTCAAGCTTTTCTCACCAGCACTGGTTGGTCCTTTGGACCTCGGCTGTGCGGAGGGTGGGGGCAGCCGCCCAGCGGAAAATTAGGGCGGTCCCAGGTCCTGGTGGGGCATGCACTGGCTCTGGACTTCCCAACAACAGAGCAGCAAAACAAGTTCATCCGGCAAGCTCAGTCACAGTGCCGAAGCAAAAAAAAAAAAGCAAAAAGAAGCAGGCAAAATCCACAGAAACAGCAGGATCCCTGGTCAGAGATACCGGCTGCGTGTGTGCCATTGAACTGCCCTCCGGAAGAGCAGAGACTGACGCTCACCCCACCCCCAACTCCCCTTGGAAACCCCGGCTCAGCCTCAGCTTCCATTCATCGGGACCGCCCCGGAGTCAGGGAGGATGGGGGGTGGGGCGGGGACAGCTGCCACCCCTGGGCACAAAACAAAACAGATCAAAGACCCCAAAAATGGGATGGGATAATAAACTATCTCCAAGAGAATCAGGCTGGTCACCGGTCACAAGTGGGGTTTCTTAAGCCCAGTTCTCTTCAACATCTTCATTACTGACTTGGACACAGGACTTGAAGGAATACTAAGTTCAACAGACATACTAAATTGGGAGGAGATTGGGAGGAGGTGTAGACTCCCTCAGGAGCAAAGAGAGCCTGCAGAGACACCTGTATAAATTAGAGAGATGAGCAATCAACAATCGTATGAAGTTCAACAAGAGCAAGTGCTGGATTCTGCACCTGGGGTGGGGCAACCCTGGATGTACTGATAGACTGAGGAACAAGAGGCTGGAAAGCAGTGCTGCGGAAAGGGATCTGGGGGTCCTGGTTGATGCAAAGTTGAATATGAGTAAGCAGTATGCCCTGGCCACCAGGAGGGCCAACTGTGTCTTGGGGTGCATCAGGCAAAGCATTGCCAGCTGGTCAAAGGAGGTGATTGACCCACTTTGCTCTGCACTGGTGTGGCCTCATTTTGAGTGCTGTGTGCAGTTTTGGGCACCGTAATATAAGAAAGACATTAGGCTATTAGAGAGTGTCCAAAGGATGGCCACGAAGATGGTGAAGGGTATGGAGGAGAAGCCTTATGAGGAGCGGCTGAGATCACTTGGTTTGTTTAACCTGGAGGAGACTGTGGGGAGACCTCATTGTGGTCTTCAACATCCTCACAAGGGGAAGCAGAGGGGCAGGTACTGATCTTTTCACTCTCATTGAAAGTACTTGAGGAAACATCATGAAGCTGAGTCAGGGGAGGTTTAGGTTGGACATCAGGAAAAGGTTTTTCAACCAGAGGGTGATTGAACACTGGAACAGGCTCCCCATTGAAGTGGTCACAGTGCCAAGCCTGAGTTCAAGAAGTGTTCGGAAAATGCTCTCAGGCACATGGTGTGATTCTTGGGGTGTCCTGTGCAGGGCCAGGAGTTGGACTCAATGATCCTAATGGGTCCCTTCCAACTCAGCATAATCTATGATTCTAAACAGGCACAGCTCCTGCAGTCTCTCCTCATAAGAGAAATATTCCAGACCCCTAATCAGCTTTGTGGCCTGCAGCGATGTGTGGCCTTAAAGTCAGGTGTCCAGCTAGCAGGAGGGCAGCCAACACCCAACTGCAAATGTGTGAGCACCCCTTGGTGTCAGAAGGCTTCGGGCTGTGCTCACAGCGGACGGAATCGCTGCTGGCCAACGAGAGTAAAGAGTCCGGACACTCACTGGAGACTTGTCAGATTTATTGTCAACCAGGGAGTGACAGACACCCAGGTGTTGAATCTACCGTGTCTGCCAGAGAGTGACCAGGAACAAAGGGTGCAACAGGGTTATAAAGGGGAAGAGGGATCTCAGGGAGGGGTTTACAAAGGACCAATAGGTGAAGGTAGGGGAGTGGACTTAACATAATAGGCACTGGGGAGAAACCAATAGTTACATTATAAGGGAGGGGCCCCAGAGCCACAGCCAATCATAACTCCCAGGTAGAAGAAGATTCTGGAGGCTCGGGAGGAGTGGGGAGTGATTGACTGGGCCCAGGGAGAAGAACAAATTCACATATAAGGAAACACAGGGGAGGGGAAATTATATAACAGAGAGGATTGACATAAACTGTGGCGGGAGTAACCAAGGTAACCAAATGATAGACAATACCATGGCAGGAAGAACTGGTGAGGGCAGAACCATTACAGAAAATGGGGGAGTGATACAGAAAATAGGGGAGTAATTAAACAAACTAACAGAACACACTACAACAGTGGCCTCCACTGGACCCTCTCCAGTAGTTCCTTATCTTTCTTGTATTGAGGAGCACTGAACTGGACACAGTATTCCAGATGTGGCCTCACTAGGGCCAAGTAGAGGGATAGGATCACGTCCCTCAACCTGCTGGCCACACTCTTCCTGATGCACCCCAGAATAACATTGAGCCTCTTGGCCACAAGGGCACATTGCCAGCTCATGGTTAACTTGCCATCCACCAAGACTCCCAGGTTGTTCTTCATCAGGAGGCATTCAGAGGTGGAGTATAAGCCCCAGGGCGGTATTTCTGCTTAAGTATTTCCCTACCCCTGCAAGCCATGGGGATTTATTCATTTTTCCCATTGGGGGACAATCCTGCAACCCCCATCAACCAGGCTTGGTCCATGATTTTTTCCCCCCAACACTGGGTTTTTTCCCACCAAAGAACTCTTATGTGAAATCTTATGGTTGTTAATGTCTTGCCATCTATCTCCATTATAAACATATGCTCATCCATCCATTAACTGCTTTGCTACATAACTCACCCCATTGGTTTCTGAGAATCAAAATGTACACCAACATTTTTTATTATCCCAAAATTGCATGCTGCCAGTGGTATTTTTCTGAAATCTATCAGCAGGAAGCCAGCAGGCATGTGGCATCAATGAACCATGGTACCATGTTGGGAAAAGAGACACCGTGAGGTCATTTGATGGACAGCTGGTGAGCAACACTGGGAAGTTTTGGGGGTCCCTGGTGACAGCAACTAGGAACGTCATTGAGTGTCTTCTTTTTCTCAGCTTTCTTTAGAAACAGTTGCCAAAGAGTATAATTCTCCAATGTGTATTTTTGAACATGTGAAGCCACAAACAACATCTCCCCAAATTAGCCAGATCTGATCTTTGCCGCTCAATAAAAGTATCCACGTGGGATTTTAATATGTTGCCCCCAAATTATTACATCAGCAAAGGGGAAAATAACCTTCTCGGGCTGAATATGTGGGACTGTCGTGGTTTGACACTGGCCAAATGCCAGGCACCCACAAGAGTTCCTCGCTCATCCTCTCCTGACACAGCTGGGTAGAGGAAAGGAAAAAAAATTTAAGAAGGGTTCATGAGATAAGGACTGGGAGAAGCACTTCAACGGCAAAACCAGGCTCAACTTAAGGTTGCAAAGTGAATTTTATTGCTAACAGAATCAGAGGAGGATAATGAGAAGTAAAATAAGCCCTTAAAACACCTTTTTCCCCCCAGCCCCTCCATCCTTCCCACTGACAGTGCAGGGAGACAGAGCATGGGGGTTTTTGGGTCAGTTCATCACTAAGATTTTCTTCCACTACTCTGGGAGAGAAGTTGTTCCCCTGTGAGACCGTGGGGTCCCTCCCATGGGAGACAGTTCTCTGTGAACTTTTCCAGCATGAGTCCACTCATGAGCAGCATCCCTCCCAAAACTGTTGCAACGTGAATTCCCTCCATGGGCAAACAGTTCTCCCAAAACTGCTGCGACGTGGATCTCTCTTTCCACAGGGTGCAGTCCTCCAACGACAGGCTGCACCAGCCTGGAACCAGGGGCCCTCTCTCCCCACCAGGTCTTCCACTAAATCACGGGCTCCTCCAGGCATCCACCTGCTCCAGCATGAGCACCTCCCCCATGGTCTGTGTGTGGATCTCTGCATTCCCTGTGGATCCCCATGGGCTGCTGGGAGTCAACTTGTTTCACCATGGTCTTCACCACGGCTTGCAGAGGAATCTTGGCTCTGGTGCCTGGAATACCTCCTCCACCTCCTTCTTCACTGACCTTGGTGCCTTCATGTTGTTTCCCTCACATATTCTCACCCCCTCCTCTTCTCTGACAAAATGAAAAACTGTGTGACTTTGTTTTGGTTTTCTTCTTAAATATGTTATCACAAAGGTGTTACCAACCTCTCTTATTGGCTCAGTTTTGGCCTGCAGCATGTCCATCTTCAGAGCCATCAGAGATTGGTTCTGCTGGACATGGTGGAAGCTTCCAGCAACTTCTCACAGGAACCACCTCTGTGCCCCCCCCCCCCCCACTACCAAAAACCAGGCCGTGCAAAACCAGCACAGGGACTAAACCTCGGGCTGGTGGGAAGACAAGTGGCTGAAGCATCTGCAGAGGAGCAATGCTCTGCACCACTGCGGTGCCAGTCCCCCTTGGATGCAGAGGAGGTTTGCCAACTCCCTGCCAGACACCCCAGCATCTAATTCACCTAATTTCTGGTGAAATTATTTCCAAACTGAAGATTTATGCTACCCAGAAAGTGACTTGCTTGATTTCCCCATGAGGGATTTCACCCTTGTTTGGAGAAGTTTCATGTATACGGAGGTGAAACAAAAATGGGGGGAAAACAGAAAAGTAAGTAATTTGCTTGGTTCGCTTCTTCCCTACAAAGAGATTAAGTAGTATCCATTCTTGGCATGATTGATGGCTTTGAAAGAAAACTTATCAGATTAACTTATTATTTATTTTCATGCTTATTTTTGTAACATCCCTCACTTGGAAGTCTCTCAAAATCTTAAATACTTTTTAAAAAAATTATTTCCTCAATGTGTATTTTATGGCTTTACATCAATTTTGCTCTTTTTGGTGTTAGCTATTAGCCAGACCCAGTTATATTTACAGTATTTTTTTCAGGAGAAACAATACTAAAGGTTGTAAAGTTCACTGCCAATAGCCAAGGGAGCTGCAGTGTCCTGCAGAAGATGATGTTAACAACTGTAATTTTTTATTTATTTATTTATTTGCATTAGAAAAAGCAGCATTTTTAATTAAATCATATTTGTTAAGCTAAGTGCTTTAATTTCTTTTTTTTTAAAGGAAAAAGGTGTTGTGGAGAATAAAGACTATCTGGTCTATCACTTCTGCTGGTCTGGAAGAGACCTTCCTTTTGTTTAGGATGGAAGAAAAAGAAAATGGGGGGGGCAATATCCTTAATGGTGTCTGCTTGGAAATGCTGTGTGGGGATGGATCAGCCTGTGCTCCTGGTGCTAGGTCACATCCTGTTGCAGCTTCTATTGGAGTTAGTCTTTCTCCCTGTCACTTCTCACAGAGGTGAGGATGAAGCCCATGGGAGCAGTGCAAAGGGCTTAGAAATCCATGGGTGATGGATTGGGTGCTCTCCTGGTTCTTTTACCCCATTCAACCTTTAAAAAAATCCAAAATAGCCATTTTTCTAAGTCTTCCCTGGAAAACCCTTCTCTAACCCAAGCCAATTAATTTTTGGTTAATTGAAATGTGTGCATTGTCCTGAGAAGCCACACAGGTCACTGGAAGTGAGTGGTTTGTGCTGGTCTGTCATTGGGCTCCATCCAGAAAACTGGAGGTGAAATGGTTTCTGCTTTTGAAGAAGTGTTCAAGGCCAGGTTGGATGGGGTTTTGAGCAATCTGGTCTAGTGGAAGGTGACCCTGCCCATGGCAGGGGTTTGAAACTAGATGGTCCTTAAGGTCCTTTCCAATACAAACCATTCTATGGTTCTACAGTTCTATGATGTGACCATGTACATGTGCTCAGAGCTCACTGCAACAGAGGTGGAAGAAGTTTGTGCCACGGCAGAGGGAACTCTGCTGCTGGCTGGGGGCTCAGCTAATTGCTGTAAAGCCTTGAATAAACAGGTGGGACATTAAAATGAGGTGCAGGCATGACATGACCTACCAGGCAGTGTTACTCACAACATGGGGCATCACCTGATCCATCCTTCTGCCACAAAGCAGGACCAACAACACCAGCATGCTTCCTGGGGAAGTTTGTCCAACCTGCTCATAAAACCTCTGCTGATGGAGGGCAGATTGCCCATTTCCTATACAAAATGCCTC
Organism: Melozone crissalis; assembly: GCF_028551555.1. NCBI lineage: Eukaryota > Metazoa > Chordata > Aves > Passeriformes > Passerellidae > Melozone > Melozone crissalis. Next base: position 9,303,171 of record NW_026535813.1, on the reverse strand, counting down.
GTGATGAACAATGGAGTCATTCCTGGATGTTTGCATAAAATAGAAATATATAACCCCCGTTTAGTCCTTCAAACAATCACCAGGCATTGCTTTGTGTTGGAACCCTGGATGCTGAGAATTTTAGACTTTCTGTGCTGATGGGGACTGACTCCCATGAGAGCACTGCATTTGACCTGAGGCTGTGGAACCAGCTTCCAAAATTGATTGATAGCACTGGGAATATGGGTGTGTAGTTGGCTAGAAGTGTGTAATATCACACGGTGGAAAACTTAGACTTGGGATCTTAGTATTGTCCGGGTTTAGGGCAAATTTGTTAAAGAATCTGCAAAGAAGGGCCCCTCCAGAAAGGAAAACCCACACGGCCCCTCCCCCCAACCGGTTCAGGAAAAAATTCCTTGGAGAGAGGTGGAAAGAACCTGTTTATTTCAGGCACAGCCCCCTTCCCCCAGCACACAAAATGAACAATACCAGCTGACACCGCTCTGAGAAAGATGACAAAATCAGAAAGTCTCTTTCGGGGGTGGTTGCTCTGTTCTCAGTCCCTCCGGCGCTGGGCCAGCTGCTGCAGCCAAATGGTGTGAATCCTCGGTGTTCCCAGTCCCAGTCCAGAGCAGGTTCGAGATGGTCACAGGAACAGGAGAGGAGAAACAGTCCGGGAAGGAATTTGGACTGTTTAGCTAAACTAGCTAATAAGCAGAAGCAAAAGCGAGAGCAGAAGCAAGAGCAGAAAAGCAAGCAAGCAAAAGCAGCAAGCTGCAAGCTAGAAGTGAAAAACAGCCCTATGTACTGCTCATTTCTGTGTCCCTGATAAGAGAAACCCAAACAAAACTTCCACTCTTCAGAGTCAGTCTTAAAGGCACAGAACAGATAAATGGGGATACAAGCATCATAACGTCACCCCAGGACATTCCACCCCTTATCCCCATATCATCAACATACTACAACGCATCATGCATTATTCATGCAAAATTTCCATCTGTTTCCCCAAAATTACAAGCAATACCCATCATGCCTTCATCACATCCCCACACTGGACCACTGAATCCAGGCCCTATATTACAGAGCTGCAGGATTCCCCCTTTTCACTTTAGTCACTTAAAGCTCCATCTATCACTTGCTCAGACCTTCGACACTTACACATTTCCTTCTATTTCATGTCTGTATGGTTTAATGTACAGACAATGGCAGTAACATCCAATGAACAGTGATATTGCATATCATTCTTACCTCACAATCCGATCTCCCTGAGGTACACATCGTGTTGTTCCATCTCTTTGCATTATCCACCACGTGCAACCTGGTCCCTGAGCAAAGACAACCCCACGAATGGGTTTGTCTGTACTCGAGGCAGAATTGATCCACACAGTCTTCCCTAACAAACCTCTGATATGTACCACTGGGACTTTGTCTCCTTCTATTACATTCAGGGACTCAGACTGGGCAGGACCTGCTCACTTGGTGGAACCTCGGGTGTTGACTAACCAGGTGGCCTTTGCTAAATGCTGCTCCCAATTCTTGAAAGATCCCCCACCCAAAGCTTTCAACTGGGTTTTTAGTAGTCCATTGTACCTCTCCACTTTCCCTGCAGCTGGTGCATGGTAGGGGATATGGTACACCCACTCAATGCCATGATCCCTAGCCCAGGTGTTGATAAGGCTGTTCTTGAAATGAGTCCCGTTGTCTGACTCGATCCTCTCAGGGGTGCCATGTCTCCACAGAACTTGCTTTTCAAGGCCCAGGATGGTGTTCCGGGCTGTAGCATGAGACACAGGGTAGGTTTCCAACCATCCAGTGGTGGCTTCCACCATGGTCAGCACGTAGCGCTTGCCTTGGCGTGTCTGGGGCAGTGTGATGTAGTCAATCTGCCAGGCCTCCCCATACTTGTACTTGGACCACCGCCCACCGTACCACAGGGGCTTCATTCGCTTGGCCTGCTTGATGGCAGCACACGTCTCACAGTCATGGATAACCTGAGAAATACTGTCCATGGTTAGATCCACCCCTCGGTCTCGTGCCCATTTATAGGTGGCATCTCTGCCCTGGTGGCCTGAGGCATCATGGGCCCATCGAGCTAGGAATAACTCTCCCTTATGTTCCCAATCTAGGTCTATTTTGGACACCCCTATCTTTGCAGCTTGGTCTACCTGCTCATTGTTCTGGTGCTCCTCATTGGCCCTACTCTTGGGTACATGGGCATCTACATGGCGGACTTTCACAGGTAGCCTCCCTACCCTGGTAGCAATGTCTTTCCACTCATCAGCAGCCCAAATTGGTTTCCCTCTACATTGCCAGTTAGCCTTTTGCCACCTCTCCAGCCATCCCCACAGAGCATTGGCTACCATCCATGAGTCAGTGTAGAGGTAGAGCTTTGGCCACTTCTCTCTCTCAGCAATGTCTAGGGCCAGTTGAACAGCTTTGAGTTCAGCAAGTTGGCTTGATCCACCTTCTCCTTCGGTAGCTTGTGCCACCTGTCGTGTGGGGCTCCATATGGCTGCTTTCCACTTCTGGTTCATCCCTACGATGCGACAGGAACCGTCAGTGAAAAGAGCGCAGCGTGTTTCCTCTGGGGGCAGTTGGTTATAGGGAGGAGCCTCTTCAGCACGTGTCACTGGTTCTTGTTCCTCTTCATCTGTGACACCAAAATTCTCACCTTCAGGCCAATTTGTAATGACCTCCAAAATCCCAGGGCGATTCAGTTTACCTATACGGGCACGCTGAGTGATGAGAGCAATCCACTTGCTCCATGTAGCACTGGTGGCATGGTGAGTGGAAGGAACCTTGCCTTTGAACATCCACCCCAGCACCGGTAGTCGGGGTGCCAGGAGGAGTTGTGCTTCAGTGCCTATTACCTCCGAGGCAGCCTGGACTCCTTCATAGGCAGCCAGGATTTCTTTTTCTGTTGGAGTATAGTTGGCTTCAGACCCTCTGTAGCTACGACTCCAAAATCCCAGTGGTCGACCCCGAGTCTCCTCAGGCACCTTCTGCCAAAGACTCCAGGACAAGCCATGGTTCCCGGCTGCAGAGTAGAGCATGTTCTTTACCTCTGGTCCTGTCCTGACTGGGCCAAGGGCTACTGCATGGGCAATCTCCTGCTTGATCTGGACAAAGGCTTGTTGCTGCTCAGGGCCCCACTGGAAATTGTTCTTCTTGCGGGTGACCAGGTAAAGAGGGCTCACGATCTGACTGTACTCAGGAATATGCATCCTCCAAAAACCTATTGCACCCAAGAAAGCTTGTGTCTCTTTCTTATTGGTGGGTGGAGACATTGCTTTGATCTTGTTGATGACATCTGTAGGAATCTGATGCCGTCCATCTTGCCACTTCACTCCCAGGAATTGAATCTCACGAGCTGGTCCCTTTACTTTGCTCTTTTTAATGGCGAAACCAGCTCCCAGGAGGATCTGGATGATTTCCTTCCCTTTCTCAAACACTTCCGCAGCTGTGTTCCCCCACACAATGATGTCATCAATATACTGCAGATGTTCTGGAGCCTCTCCCCTTTCTAGTGCAGTCTGGATCAGTCCATGGCAGATGGTGGGGCTGTGCTTCCATCCCTGGGGCAGTCGGTTCCAGGTGTACTGCACTCCCCTCCATGTGAAGGCAAACTGAGGCCTGCATTCTGCTGCCAGAGGAATGGAGAAAAATGCATTGGCAATGTCTATAGTGGCATACCACTTTGCTGCCTTGGACTCAAGCTCATACTGGAGCTCTAATATGTCTGGCATGGCAGCACTCAGTGGTGGAGTCACTTCATTCAGTGCACGGTAGTCCACAGTCAATCTCCATTCTCCTTCAGATTTTCGCACAGGCCAAATGGGGCTGTTGAAGAGTGAGTGGGTCTTGCTGACCACCCCTTGGCTCTCCAGCTCTCGGATCATCTTATGGATGGGGATCACTGCATCTCAAGTGGTCCTATACTGCCGTCGATGCACTATGGAAGTGGCAATTGGCACTCATTGCTCTTCTCCCGTCAGGCATCCTACTGCAGATGGATTCTCAGACAACCCAGGCAAGGTGTTCAATTGCTGGATGCCCTCTGTCTCTACAGCAGCTATTCCAAATGCCCATCTGAGTCCCTTTGGGTCTTTGAAGTACCCACTCCGAAGGTAGTCTATGCCCAAAATACATGGGGCCTCTGGGCCAGTCACAATAGGATGCTTCTTCCACTCATTTCCCATTAGGCTCACATCAGCTTCCACCACAGTGAAATCCTGGGATCCCCCTGTCACACCAGCAATAGAAACAGACTCTGTCCCCACATGTCTTGATGGGATTAATGTGCATTGCGCACCAGTATCGACCAAAGCTTTGTACTCTTGTGGTTCCGATGTGCCAGGCCAACGAATCCACACAGACCAGAAAACACGATTTTCCCTGGCCTCTACCTGGCTAGAGGCAGGGCCCCTCTAAGCCTGGTTATCCTTCTTTCCCTGGGCGTATGTTTTGGATGTTCCTTCGAGGGGATCAGACATGTCATCATCATCATACCTGGCCGTTCGGCTACGGGCAACTGGAGCTGCTTTCCTCCTGGTGGCTTCCTTCAGTTCACGCACCCGTCGTGCCAGAACAGCAGTAGGTTTCCTATCCCACCTTCTCATGTTTTCCCCACAATCACGCAGGTAAAACCACAGCTCAGCTCGTGGGGTGTACCTTCTCTCACCATCTGGGAAACGTCTGCCTTGGAGACCGGAACCTCTGATCTGTACTGCCGAGATTTGGAGAAGGTCTTCTTTAATCTCCTCTCTAAGCTTCTTATGGTTCTCCTCTATCTTATCCTCTAAGTTCTGCAGACGTGTTTCTACCGCTGCAATTCTGGCATGTGTCGGGCCATGTACAGCATCTGCATATGCTCGCAGCTTCCTTGCCATGTCAAGCACAGTCTCATCCCTCTCATCCCTCTTCATGATGGCTAAGGCAGAAGCATATTCGTGTGGCCCAAGTCGTACGAGTTTTCGCCACATCACAGACGTGCATGGTACTAAGTCTGGGTTCCTAGTTGTTACATCATCTGAGAAGATAATCTCTGCCACTGCCATTTCTCTCAGGCATTGGATCCCTTGCTCTATTGTCTTCCACTGAGTTTGCTGCATATAGAGATCGTCCGCACACAGGTATCTTTCTGCTACGCTTCTTAGGACCCGTTCCCAGAGGCTGTGAGGGTTAGCCCCCCTCATCATTCCTTGGTCTATGACAGGATCCTGTGACAGGGATCCCAAATGCCTGGCTTCAGTGCCGTCCAGAATTGTAGCCTCGCCTGCAGCATCCCAGAGATGGACCAGCCAACTAATTATGGATTCATCAGACCTTCGAGTGTAATCCTTCCGTAGGCCACGAAGGTCCTTCAGGGAAAAGGACTCATCTGATCTTGCACCTGCTGCTTTGACTCATGATTTTATGTCAGGAGGCACTGAGGTTCCTTCTCCTTCATCATCATCATCATCATCATCCCCTGGTCGATTGGTCCTGTCCGTGCATTTCCCACTTCTAGTGCTGGTAGCAACAGCCATGGGTTTACATGCTGGCTTTGAGCCCGGGCTGTTGGCTGCAGCCTGAGTCACCGGGACAGTTGCTGATTTATCTCCCTGCCCCCCTGCCTCTGTCTGCTGCCCAACAGTATCTAGCAGTGTGCGATAAGCATATGCCAGGGCCCAGCTCACTGCAATGACCTTCCTCTCCTTAGGCTCATCCTGGTACTTCTCTTTCAGATATTTCCCCACCTCAGCTGGGTTCTGAATTTGTTCATGGGGAAAATCCCAGACTATAGGGTCAGAGAATTCTTTCAGGATTTGGCCCATATCCTCCCATTTCCCACACCACTTAGGATTTTCCACACCGGGGTTTACTCCTGAGTCAGGGGTCTCATCAGCCCATCTAGAAATCTCAGCCCTCATTCTAGAGAAGCAGCAGGCTGTATAGAGGAAGGTTACCAGATTGAATACCAGGAAGATGGTTTCTTTAACATTGAGGGGAAACTGAACATCCTTCACTAGTGATGCAACTGATTCATAGGAGAAGGAGGAAAGCAGAGGCTGAAAAACCTCATTCCCTCCTGCTCCTCCCGCAACAAACCGGATGCATAACCATAGCCATGAACCATTCATACCGGGAGCAGACCCTAGCATGTTTATAAACTTCTTGCACATTTTTGCCACCAAGCCCAGCAAGATAGCTACTCTGGTCACTGCCCCTCTGATGTAAAAACTACGTATTAGGGGCAATACTAAAGCTATTTCTGGACAAGAAAATAAACCTAGGGACCAGAGAGGTATTAAAATCTCAAAAAACCCTAGGGACCAGAAATGCATGCAAACCTTCACCCCAATAGACATTATGAATTCAAAAAGCATGGCTATTAGCTGATTTAAATGAACACAGAGTAATAGCAACCAAAATGCAGTCAAAACAGGGTTTTTCCACTCTCTCTCGAGCCCCACGTTTGGGCACCAATATTTTGTCCTGGTTTAGGGCAAATTTGTTAAAGAATCTGCAAAGAAGGGCCCCTCTAGAAAGGAAAACCCACATGGCCCCTCCCCCCAACTGGTTCGGGAAAAAATTCCTTGGAGAGAGGTGGAAAGAACCTGTTTATTTCAGGTACAGCCCCCCCCCCAGCACACAAAATGAACAATACCAGCTGACACCGCTCTGAGAAAGATGACAAAATCAGAAAGTCTCTTTCGGGGGTGGTTGCTCTGTTCTCAGTCCCTCCGGCACTGGGCCAGCTGCTGCAGCCAAACGGTGTGAATCCTCGGTGTTCCCAGTCCCAGTCCGGAGCAGGTTCGAGATGGTCACAGGAACAGGAGAGGAGAAACAGTCCGGGAAGGAATTTGGACTGTTTAGCTAAACTAGCTAATAAGCAGAAGCAAAAGCGAGAGCAGAAGCAAGAGCAGAAAAGCAAGCAAGCAAAAGCAGCAAGCTGCAAGCTAGAAGTGAAAAACAGCCCTATGTACTGCTCATTTCTGTGTTCCTGATAAGGGAAACCCAAACAAAACTTCCACTCTTCAGAGTCGGTCTTAAAGGCACAGAACAGATAAATGGGGATACAAGCATCATAACGTCACCCCAGGACAGGTTTATATGGGATATATATGATATATGGGAGTCAAGATTGAGAATTTTGGGTGTGGGTTAGATGTCATTTTTTGTTCCTTCTTCTTTATTAATCTGGGTAGTTTTCTCTAATTGGGTGAAAGATGCCTGCATTGCAGGTTTTGGGTGATCATAATTGGGTTAGAAACATGAATAATATAGATGTCAACTGTTTACTGGATAATTGGAACTTAAATAGCCTTGAACAGACACCATTTTAGCTCACTTTTTTGACTTGTCAGAGAGAGCTCACATCTTGTGAGTTTGTAATAGATAAGGAAAATAAACTTCAGAGTGAGACTTCAAAAACAATGTCTCCTGAGTTTTATTCACCCTGACCTTGGAGCAAGAAAGAACCTGGCATTCCAACAGCTTTGGATTATTTTGCTGATAGCATGGGGAAAAACAATAAACTGGTTAATGCCATCTGTCACTGAAAAGATGACCCGGTAGAAACTGGTTTTGTTGTGTTGCTTCTCTTGGGAAGTACTCCTGGGTCCTTCCCATTATTTCTGTTGCTGCATCAGCTGGGTAGGAGAAAGCTTTGCAGCAAATGAGACAAATCACTGCTGGTAAATGAGGGTTAAAACCATCCAAATCTCTCCTCCAAAGCCACCCTCTTCAAGGATCCATCTTTAAATGTCCCCATCAACCTGCAGCCACACCCTACTGCTCCAGGATGAACTGCAGTCGGAGTTTGGCTTGTTCCACCAAATCAAGGTTGTGAGCATCTGGATAAGCTTCAGAAAGAGCTTGTCAGTACTGGAGTTGGGCTGGGATCAGCAAAGTCAACAGTGAAGACAGTCCCTGGGCCTCTGGGACCACCAAGATATATTAAATGAGAAAATAACCTGCAATAAAACAAGATTTTGGAGCAGATGGATGGGCTGAAGCTTTCAAGACGTAGAAATATTTCTGTAAATTCCTTTTTCACTGCCAAAAACCCAGACAAAAGCAAATAAAGAAACCCCATGGATGAGAGAAAGTTTGCTTCACTTTCCTAAAACAAGTCAAACCCGCAAATAGCCAGGATGTGGGATGTTCTCCTCTTCTAGCAGCTCCATTTCTAATAATGAATAATAAGCAGGGGTTTTAAATACTCATGCTAGTGGCAAAATGGGTAGCAAAGATAAATCCTAAGTGGCAAAGGATGTTCACGCTTAAGTAACAGCATTAATGCAATGTTTGCAAGATGAACTGTAGCTTAAATTATTATTTATTGGGGTGCAACAAGAAAAACAATGGTATTAAAACAATAATGAGCATTACAAGTCTGTATGGACTCTTACTTTTGAATCCTATATTGTCATCAGTAATTATAAAGCCAAATACTTTAGTGGATACATAAATGTGACTATTGAGCCTAGCTTTAAGTCTATACCACTCCTAAGGGCTTCTCTGAATTCCTAGAGAAAGATTTCTGCAAAAAAGTATTACATCCTTGGGCTAAAATGTAATGATTTAAAAATTTCTAGGGATGCAAACACTGCCTGTAACTCTTGGAGAGATACTCAGGTTATCTTCACAGGGCCTCAAGGATGGATGGTCCCAGGGCAGGACACTGAAATGGAATTTTTGTAGGGAGGTTTGTCTTTGCCCTTTGCCAAGTCATCACTCCCCTCAGAGCTGCAGCTTTCCAGGGGGATTAGCAGTGTTGCAGAGGACAAAGCCTTGGTGGATGGGTTGCTAAGCTGATGCCTTATCCCATGCCAAATCAAAGCTGGCTAACCATTTCCCACCAGTCATAGCCATGCCACAGAGTTAATGGTAAAAAATGCAAAATTCGTCTCAAGAGAAATGCTGAGATTTCAGAATTCCATTCTGTCTTAAATCTGAGTTTTTCATCAATACATTTTGTTTCAATGCATGTTATGTTGCTGCAATAATAACATTTAAACAACATGTTTGGACTTTATTAGCTCAGACTTTTTCAATAACTTCCCATAGAGCTTTCCCATCAAAAGTTTCCACTTTAAGAAAGTGATGCCAGGAGGTGGCAAAGGTCTGATGGGAGCAATCACCTCCAATGTGCATTGTGTGGACCTGGGCTTGCTCTATGCCTCTTCTCCCAGCCCTGATGGAGGGAAATGCACTGTGTTTAATTTCTATCCCCACACATGTCATTCTTGAGGCCCAAATACATGACATGAACATGTGGCCTCACAGCCAAGACAGGGAGGGAGCTGCACAGACCACACCAATGCTGCTGGTGATCTTGCAGCTGTAATCGGCAACGGAGCTGTGAAACAAGATCCTGGAGCAGATCAGTGTCTTACAACTGGTAGGGATGTGGTGAATACAGCTGGCTAAGGAACTGGGCTGCAATGAGTGTCTGCAGATGTATGAGGTGGAAAAAGTGGTTCATGAGAGTCCCCAGTGTCTAGGAGCTTTGCAAAGTCCAAGACAGTGGTTATGGAGAGCATTTCCACACTTCCACAGTCAGCACTGAGCCTGGGTTTTATCTGGGGGATGCTCACAGGGGTACTGGTTGGATCCAAGAGACAAATCTCATCAGTTTTTGCATCTTGCATGTATCAGGGAGGCGTTTTTTTCTGATTGTTGTTCTATTTGTGGACATGGGGAACAAGAAACTCTCTCTTACCTTTAAAAATAATAATAGTGAATTCTGCAGTATCTTGGGCTTTCTTGGCACACAGACATAGTCTCATGCTCCAACATCAGATATGCAATCCCCTGTGCAGGAGCTGGAGCCAAGGTGCTGTGTACAGGTGGGTCATGAGCAGCATCAGCCTGACATTCTGTGGTCAGGCATCAGCTGAGCTATGGTTTCCCCAGGTCCCATGTGTCAATCACAGCCAAATTATCTGTCAATGGCACTTACTTGTCCATGAGATAAAGCCTGAAAGAAATCCTGATCAGCATTTATTATTCCCTTCCTTGATCATACAGTCATGGAATCCCAAAATGGTTTGGGTTGGAAGGGACCTTCAAGATCATCTAGTTCCAGTTCCCCTGCCATAGTCAGGGACAACTTCCACTAGACCAGGTTGCTTAAAGTCCCATTCAACTTGGCCTTGAACATTTCCAGAGAAGAGCACCCTTCAAGATCAGAGATCAACTCTGAAATAATATTTTTTTAAAATTTTAAATGTTGAGCTCCAAAAGAACTCAAATTCACCTTTCAAAGCAAGTCTGGAAGAAGCCAGATTGGATAAATCAGAAACTACAGAGCATGAGAGGAAATAGTGCACCAGGAGATGGATTACCAAAAATCTGTCTGCTGGTAATTGCACATCTGAGGGCAAACACTGTAAAATATTTCTATGGGGAGAGAAAGATGACAAAGGTGGATTGTTTTACAGCTAAGGTAACTTTGATCCTTAGAGCTGGATTTTAGAACTTGTATAAGAAACCAACCCCTGTTTCACAGGTCTGCTCTGCTCTTCCTGTAAAGCACCAAGCATGCAGCATATTTGTTAGAGAACAAGGTTTTGTGCTGCTTTCCTAAAGATAGTCTTCTTTTTTAGAGCAATAAAACATTTGGGAGAGGCATGGTGTTGCATGTGGAGACTGCAAGTGGTTTTTATAATCATTGCATGGACACTGTATATGTTCTTTATATAAAATTGCATTTCTGTTGCTTTTCTGAGCACTTAAAAGTGGTGCTGCAGGGGCTCACCACTTTCCCAGGGGGCTAAGCCCAAATAACCTGGCTCTAGTGCTTGGGTTCTGTTTTTCAGCACAATTTACTCATTTGTTCCCCATTTGCTTTCTGTCCTGTAACTTATATTTCTGTTTGGTCCCTCTGTCTTTGCAGGTAGGGCCCCTTCCCCCCTCCATCGCTGTGCTGTCACATTTGTCCACCTTGGCTCCCTTTCCAGACCTGAGGATGTCGCCCCTTTGAGGATGAGTTCTCCTTGTGCCAGTCCCCATCTGCACTCACCTTTTTGGGTGATCCTTGATCCCTGCATTTCCCATTTAGATACCCAGAATCTTGCACAAGGGTTTTATCTCTTTTGAATACTTTCTGCAAACACTTTATCTGGAGTGTTTTGTATGTCAAAATCCCACCAGGAATTGCCACCACACATGTACATTGATGTCACCCATGGAAATGCTGTGAGGAATATGTAGGGACCCTCATCTCCCCCTGCTCCTCCTGCCCCTCTGTGTACAACCTATTGCTTCCCAATTCCTCCCCTAAATACCCTCTTCTCTACTTCACCTAATTGCTCCCATAGGGCTGGATCAAAGCACCATTCCTAAAGGAAGCAATGGGAAAAAAATCCAGAGGAGCCCTGAGCAAAGGCAAATCCAACAGCAGTTGTCCTATAGAGACCTGGCTGAGCATAGGGTGGCTCTAGCTGGATACGAATGGGGACAACCAGCCCCACAGGATGGTGATATACCATGGTCACCTCCAGATGCTCCCATGGAGTATCTGGGGCACATGGCCTCATGCTGGCTGTCCCACCTGGAGGTGGCAGCTGGTGTGCAAGGCGTTTGTGGAAAGATGTCTGTTGGTAAAATAAGAGGAAAATGAGAAATTATATTCACATCCTGACAGAAGTTATAATGGTATGGAAAATATAGGGTAGCATACAGCTGCTACTCCCTGGATAGAATGTGGTTGGCATGCTCCATGATGATTCCCCATAACAAAAGTAAGTACCTTCTAAGGAGAATGGAACAGGGGTGAAACCGAGTGGAGACACCACAGCCAGGCTCTGTTGAAATCCTTGCAGGGAGGGGAACTCAATGGTACTTTGCAGCTGAGAAACTACATAGCACCTGTCAACCAAGGGAGAGATGTCCTGCTGCTGAGCCAGGAACTGTGGCCAAATTTCTCTCCTTGAATGAACTTGGTTCATTATAGTCTAATGTCCTGGGGTGACTGTATGGTCTGGTATCCCATTGTCTGTTTTTTTTCTCTCCAGAAATGGGTCCTGTAGCTTTAAGCTAGGCCCAGAGAGACAGAGAGAGAGAGAGAGCGAAGTGGGGGAGAAGTGGTGGCACACAGTTTGTCTGCAGAACCTTCACTCCCTCCCCCGGAATTCCTTTCTCACAAACTCACGGACAGCGGGAGAGAGCTTTCCTTTGCTTTTAGTTAGTTTTTTTCTAGTTAGATGAGGCAGAGAAGTTTCCTGGACCGTGGCTTCTTTTTCTTATAACTGTTCAGCTCTGCTCTTGACCAAAAACCCAGAAAAACACTGGGAGCTCACACCTGTGGCCCACCTGGGCCTGGGACACTGCATTCCAGTCCCGGAGGGACTGAAAGAGACTGAGCAAGCCGAGACACACCCACGAAAGGACTTTGAACTACAGAAGGACTCTGAATTTGCCATCTCTTCAGAACAATGAGAGGTTTCATTGTTTTTTATTATTCATTTTTCATGTTTGTGAGTCCTTTGCTTGTGAAGTAAACAGGTTTTTTTCCACTTTTCTCCAAGGAGAATATCTCCCAAACTGGTTGGGGGAGGGGCTGCTGGAACCTGTTTTTTTTAGAGGAGACCCCTTTGGGAAGTTTCCTCCTAAATTTTGTCTCAAATCAGGACACCTAATAATAATATTAACACACACTTCCATCCCAAAGTTACCTGCCTCCAAGTTACGACCACACCTCACTAGGCATGCATTCTACATTTTTTGGACTAAATCTTTAAAAGCAAAATGAGTGAATTTTACACCAATCAGTAACAAAAGTATGTATGACTAAAGTCACTTAAGCTCCACCTAAACACAAAGAAATAGTATAAGAGGAAAGTTAGGGAAGACCCCATCCTACCTGCTGGGATCCGTCGGCAGGCTGAACCTATCTTCTGCGCCATCTTCTGCCTGCTGGGTAAGAACCATACTCATTGTGCCCTGAATACTTTTACTGGGCATAAGAGTTGCCTGTGTATTACTTTGAATACATTTTTGCAATCTGATATTATCACCATCAATCCTCGAACCTTAACCTGTCAAAATTTTATATTAATAAATAAAGAGGGTTATTCAGTGAACTGTTAGCATGAGTCCTTCACAGGCACTGGCAGTCACTGGCAGTGGGTTACATACTCAAAGGGGAAGACCTGCTGAGGGGTTTCCCGTATGCTGTTGATATGTGTCTCTGAATAAGTCAGTTGAGTCACCCTCCAATCCATCAGGACTGCTCAGTGAAGGATCCCTATAACAGGATGCTGACAGAATGGCTGGGCACAAGGGTCTTGGCTTTCCTGAAGTGCTAACAGACAGATCAAACACTGAGTGGTGCTAGCCAGTGAAGCCTCTAGGTAGCTCTTTTAGAACACCAGCAGCCATGCCAAGGTGTATGGAACAACTCCAGGATGAATTCACCAGGAGCTGAACTTCAGAGCTGTGGCTCTACAGTGGGATTAACTTTACCAGCATCAGGGAGAAAAGTAAAAGAGTCGAAGGATGCTCTCCACCTGATCTCCCAATAGTCCCTTAATCCAGATTCAGAAGCAAAAGAGGACCAGACCAGCCCTCAAGGGGTTTATAAACAGGCCAAAACTGGTGGGCGGGTACAAAGAGCCAGCCAATGGGATAACCTTAGGGGAGTGGTTTACAGAGCCAGTTCCAATGAGAGTAAAGGGGAGGAAAAGGAGAGTGGTTTACATCAGGGGCGGATACAACTTAGGGAGAAACCAACTTGGAACATAGGGAGGGATTTGGAAGCAGCCATTATCAGACAACCCGGATTATGAAACTGAAAGCTGGGGTAACATAAACACTAACTGCAACATCTCCCCCTATCTTTGTCAAAAAGAGGAAGGAACAAGGTTACACTCTGATTTTGGGCATAACTCGTACCACCATTAAGGTGGAAGGCTGTCATCAGGAGAATCCTTAGTATTGGGGTTATTGGCATTGGGGTTTTCAGAGTCAGGAGCATCAGGGGTCTCGGTAACATTAATTTCAGGAGGGAAAAAGGTGAGGTGTGCAGCAGTGGAAAGGCAACATCTTGTTAAGATAGCAAAGGAAATTACTATAAGGAAAACAATTAAAATAAACCAAACAATGGATTTAACAATGGAAGAGAGCCACCCAGTCAACCCCCACCCTGAGAAGATGTTCCCCAGCCAGTCTTCTGGGGTTTTTTTTATGTCAGTTATTAGTTCTTGCATTTTTTGCAGGGATGTGTGGGCGTCCGGTGCTTTTGATGTTAGGTGGAGGCAGCAGAGGTCTTCGAACTCTTGACATTCATGTCCATGCAGCAGCAGCAGGAAGTCAATAGCTGCCCGATTTTGTAGGGTAGCTTTCCTAGCGATTTCTTCGTCTGCTAGGAGGTCACTGATTGTGGTTTGTCGGGTGTGGGAAGACTCGGACACTCAATATGAGATCAGCAAGCTCCGTTTATTTAGCAAAAGCATCAAACTTTTATACACACAAGTAATAAGCTTCATGAATATTCTGCAAGCCAAGCAACCCATTGGTTAAGCTATACCACCAGCTCTTCCTCATTCTTTCAGGCCTACATTCCCTTTTCCCACGTCTCTCTGTCTACTTGTTATCATACCCAGCTAGGCCCAAGGACACGCTATCTTGCAGGTGCAAAAGCTCAAACTAGCTGTGTTCGGTACTTTCCCAGCCCCTGGTCGGCTAACAAGCGAATGTCTACGTGACCTCTGTCATGTAGCCATTTCTCCACAGTGGTTGTTGTTAAATTGGCTTGTTTCACTACCCAACACTCAAGGTGGCCCAATTCACATAGTGCTTTAGCAGCAGCAACCCATGGTAAAAATAGAGAGACTGCAGTTCTTTTTAGCTTAGACCAATGAATAATTTCTGATTCACAGTGTTCGTCTAAATTATCAATGCTTCACTTTTGGATTCTCAAATTGTTTTTCTGTTGTCAATCCATAATTGGGGTTTGGTTGAGCGTGAACAGTGACAACCGTCCAAACGTGCACGGACCTCCGAGCAGACGAGAGGGGATACCTGGCCAAGCTCTATCCCCACAAATGAGGAAAGTACCTTTTTCTAGTCTCTTTGGTTGGTGGTCCTCTGTGGATACCATCTTAACATGCTCAATCTTATCGCACCCCCTGTTAGCCTGGTAATCTTTTTTATACTGGAGGACATTGGTATACTGTTCTATGTGGTGCCTTGGTTTGTAGACAAACTGAATGCAATTGGCTGCACTCAAAGACCCTAAAATTTCAAGTTCTTGTGGTTCAGTTCTCATGTTGAGCAGCTTGCCTACCCACTCTCGCCACAGCACGAGGGGGTTGTAAACTGGAAATTTGTGTTCATAGGTCATGCTTGGTGTTTGGTAAACTATGTGGGTGCTTTGTTTACTATTTATGTGGGGTTTTTTTGTTTTTTCAGGATTTCAGGGTACGCCTCGGGTTTAAACGGGACCCCCACTAGGCAGGTTGACATAGGATTTTCTGCTGTTGCTGTAGACAAGCAGATATGGTCTTGCTTAAGGGCCTCTGCTAGTGTAACCCAGATGTTTTTCCTGGGTTGTGGGACAATCCGCGCATTAGAGGACTGGTTAAGGGTGAACAGGATGAAACAAATTCCAGTGAGGGCTGGCCTGGGGAACATGGCTTCCTCCTAAAATAATAAAAAGTTTAACAAAGGTTATTTAGCACTTCATAATCATCGATGAACATATTAAGTAATGGAAATTTGGGGTAGAGGGGGGAATTTGGGTGTCCTTTTCCACCCAACAGACATTCCCTTTTTTTAGCTGCTATGGCAACATCGTTTTTAGCATCAAGAGGCCTGTTAGGGTGTTTAGTGACATAGGGTTTCACCCATTTTTGTGGGATTCACTGCAGGCCTAGTGGCGTAGACACGCAGGCATACCCACATCCCGATGTTACCAGTTTATAGGGTCCTTCGATTCTGGATGTTTGTGGGTCCTGGATGTTCTTTGTATCTGTGATCTCCATGTGGCACAAAGTGTCTTACCACTGGGGGATTCAGGTTCTCAAAAGAACAGTTTAAGAAGTTAGTAGTGAAGACAGCATTGCAAAGTTTCTCCTGAGGTGTTTGTTTCTTGATGTCCTCCTGCTGACATTCTCGAACCTGTTTGAGCAATAGATGTGCTCACTCTACCACACCTGGACCCGTGGGGGAGTGAGGGGTGCCTGTCTTATGTTCAACTCCCCATACCTGCAGGAATTTGTTGAATCCCTTGGAAGTGTAGGCTGGGACATTGTCTTAATTGCTTTAGGGACCCTCAACACTGAGAAAGCCTGCAGCAGATGTTTCTTTGCATGCTCGGCCTTCTCTCCTGCGTGGGCGGTGGTGTAGGTTGCCCCAGAGAAAGTGTCAATAGAGACATGCACATATTTCAGCCTGCCAAATTCAGATATGTGGGTGACATCAGTCTGTCACAATTCACAAGTGCCCAGACCCCTGGGATTAACCCCCTCTCCTAATGATGGAATGGTGGTTGACTGGCAGTTGGGACAAGTTGCCACAATGGCCCTGGCCTGATCTCGCTTCAGGTGGAATTGGCGGACCAGCCCTGGCACATTCTGATGGAACATCTGATGGCTCATCTTTGCTTGATGGAAAATGTCAGGAAGACTCACTAGATCTACAAGGGCTGCAGCCAGGGAATCTGCTCTTTGATTTCCCTCAGCCTCTGGTCCTGGCAGGTTGGTATGCGATCTCATGCATGACGAAAAATGGATGCTCTCGGTGGGAAACTATTACAGCGACCTGATGAGGTCTTCAGGGTGAGAGAAGTGGACGAGAATCTTAATGATCAGAAGGCTAGATTTATTGATATATGATATATAATACATTATGACTATACTAAAAGGAATAAAGAGAGAAGTTGCAGAGGCTTGCTAAGCTTAGAATAGCATAGAAAAGAGTGAATAACAAAGTTCTGTGTCCAGCAGAAAGCAAGGACAAACTCTTCTGTGAGTGGTCAGCAAATCCAAACACTCACAGAAGACCAATCAGCACTGCACCTGTTGCATTCCACACCAGCTGATAACAATTGTTTACATTCTTCTTCTGGGGCCTCAGCTTCCCAGAAGATGAACAAATCCCAAAGAAAGGATTTCTACGAAAAAATGTCTGCGACAGGAAACAGCATAAATTAATTTTGAGAGCATCTCGAAGAGTCTGGTTTGAGACCTCTTTTAGAATTGCATTCTCTGCTCTAGCTACTATTCATGCTACATAAGCTGAGTTAGTAACTAAATTGAATGGCCCAGAAAACCTCTCAAAAGTTCTAAGGACAGCAGCCAACTCAGCTATCTGCAGACACCCCTCCACGTATTCTACATCAGTTTCCCACCTCTGGGTTTGAGGATCCTTCCAGGTCATTAATGACCTATGGGATGCTCCAGATGCATCAGTGAAAACTGTCAGAGCTTTTAGAGCCCTCTGGCTCCTTTTCTCTCTAGGGATCAAATTAAACTTTTCATGAAACAATTTGTGGGCAGGAGCTTGGACAGAAATCTGTCCTACATAGTTATCCAATGCTATTTGAAGGGTCTAATTTTCTCTTAATAATTGTTCAAACATATCTACTGTCAACCTCCCCAGGGATGCTGTATCCTTAGAGAGGTCAATCAGCAGATGAATGCATGCAAAATCACACCCAGCAAGTTCCAGGATCCTTACTCGTGCTTTCTTGACCAGCTGAGCCATCAGCATTTGTGGCCTTGTTATACTCTTGGACCGATGGTGACTGAGGAAAACCCACTCTATGATCAAGAGAGGGTCCCTCTGGTCCTGGTCCCACTGGAATATTAAACTGTGTAAGTGGCAATTTTCCCAAAATGATAAATTTGAATGGCAGCTTTGTTTTACAGTGGTGGGACTGTCTCTCTGTCAGAGCTTTCTCCACTTTCTCTAAGGCAAGCCTCGCCTCTGGAGTCAGGGTCCTGGACGAACTTAGTTCCTCTCCCCCTTTTAATAAACTAAAGAGGGGTGCTAGGTCTTCTGTTGTTATACCCAGCCAAGGCCTAATCCAATTTAAAGACACGCACAGGGAGTGGAGGTCTGCTAAAGTTTTGGGATCGCTGTCAATAGCCAATTTTTGAGGAACAATGGTCCTTGCAGCAATCTGAAGCCTCAGATACTTCCAAGGGGGCACCCTTTGAATTTTTTCCTCCTATAATTCAAAACCCACAGTTATCAAAACATTGACCACTCGGTCAAGTGCGTGTTGGAGCATATTGTCACTGGTAGCACACACAAGCACATCATCCATATAGTGTAGGAGGATGGTTTCTCCTACCTTGGCACATACAGGAGACAGTAACGAGGCTATGTACCATTTGCAGATAATGGGAGAAGCTTTCATTCCTTTTAGCAACACTTTTCAATGGAATCACCTCATAGGAGCTTCCCAGGTTTTGGTTGGGACCAAGAATGCAAAACACGGGGCGTCACCTGGGTCAAGAGGAATTCTGAAAGAACAATCTTTGATATCAATAACTGTTAGATTCCAATTTTGGGGAAGCATCACTGGGGAGGGCATCCCTGGTTGAAGGGGTCCCATGTTGACAATGACTTCATTTATTTTTCTGAGATCATAGAGGAGCTGCCACCTGTTTTTCCCGGCTTTCTAATAACGAAAATTGGGGAGTTCCAGGGGCTGAATGTTGGCTCAATGTTACCTCGAGCCAACTGCTCCTCCACTAATTCATTGAGCGCCTGCAATTTTTCATTGCTGAGAGGCCACTGAGCTACCCATGCTGGCTCATTAGTGGTCCAATTCAGCTTCTGGGTAAGACGCTCCACAGTGGCCGCTCTTAAAAATACCGAGGGGTTTTCGGGATTTCAGTGTGTACTCCCCATTGTGACATGAAGTCCCTTCCCCACAAGGGAACCCTGTAATCTGCAACGAATGGGCATATATTAGCCAATTGCCAGTCTAACCCCTCAAATTGTAAGACACTTTTGGATATTCTTGCCAATTGGGCACCCCCTATGCCCTGTATTTTGCCTGCTACGTTTTGCAGTTCCCAATGCGACAGCCATGCCCTTCCGGGGATGATTGTCTCATCTGCTCCCATGTCCAACAAGCCTTTCATCCCTATCCCATCCTGGCCTTGCCAAATATGGCAGGGAATCATAGGCTTCTCCTCACCCGCCACTTCTGCCCAGTAGACTTCTGGTGCTTGATTGTCTACTGGGATCTTTGCTGGAATAGGAATAGCCTGGGCGATGACCTGGTCCCTGGCTAGGTAAAATGGTGGGTGGATACAATGTGCCAAGAGAACAAGACTGCTCAGATTTGCTAAAAGCGTCACTGGAACAGTATCAATCTCAGATGATGTGTGGTTGGCATCACCCATGACAATATACTTCCCACCAGGTTCTAGAGGTATCAATGTTTTTCCCTCAGTGGTTTGACATCTAGCAGTGTCCAGCTTCAGGACCTGCAAATCTTTTTGTCAGATGTTAGAAGTAGCAGCGGTGGCTGAGGCAGCCACACTTTGCTACAACTGTTAATATCAGCTGAGTGTGTGTCAAGTCCAGTGTGGATGTCATGTCCAGTAATGTTATGTACTTTTGTTTTTATTTGTCCCACTCCCCCTTGCCCCTGGGATCCTGATCTATTTATTTTTCCATGCAAAGCAGGATCATGCTTGCCCCACTAGTTTTTTGTAGTGGGTGCCCCTCCCCCATGGTTCTCTTTTGGTTCCGTCCTAGTGCGGTGGGGTGCTGGACAGGATTTGGCCATGTGTCTAATTTGCCCTCAGTGATAACAGGTTAGTGGTCCCTGTCGAAAGGGTGGTGTGTCAACAGCGGCAGTGGTGGTCGCTGCAACAGTCCTGCCCAACGGTTGCACTCTACTCCAGTCAGTTGCTATGAAGTTCTTGGTGCAGACCTCGATAATTGATGTTTACGAGGGTGGAGGGTCTAGTGGCATCCCTCTGATGATTTGCTGGCAGGCCTTGTTGCCGTTAGCCTTTGCCATTTCCAGGAGAATCACCACGTGTGAGTCTGGGTCCTCCACCTGTCTTTCAACTTGTACTTTCAATCTATTAATAAAATCTATAAAAGGTTTGTTGAGCTGCTGCCTGACAGCAGCAAAGCTGGCATGGGACCCATGGGAGGGAATTTGATGGAATGCCCTCTCAGCAGCTCCCAGGATTAAATCTAAAGTTGGCACAGCCAGCACGTTGGCTTGTAGCCTAGGCTCAGCACATTCCCCTCACCACACAGGTGGTTCATAGTAATAACATTTCCAATTGAGTCATGGGAATGATTTGGAATCTGCAAAAGGTCAGAAAGAATTCCCCGCAACAATCTCTTACATGCCCCCTCCCACAGCAAGTATTCTGCTGGAGAGACAAGGCATTCAATCAAATACTTGAGATTGTATGACACTAAGATATCAGAGGAAAAGGTAGCTCTAAGCAAGCCATCAAAATACTCACTCCCCCTCCCAAAATCTTTTTGGGCTTTGCAGATTTCTTTTTTACTTTCGAAGGGGAAAGAGGCCCGTTCTCAGAGGAAACTTTCCCTGTCATTACTAAAGGTCACCAGTGCAACGAGAGGAAGAGCCTCTTGTTTTGTGTTTAGAGATTTTGGATTGTAGCTTTCGGTTTTCACATTGCGGGAACCGGAAGCAGAAGCCTGGGATCCAGGGAAGGGGCATGGGAAATGAAAGTAGGAAGGGGGTGGTTACCATGGAAGCTGCTGGGGGAGGAGAAGGGGGGGTTAGGGGCATGGCTAGGGGCAAAGCAGCAGCATGAAGGGGCAGTGCCTTTAGGAGGAGGGGCTGAGGTGGGGGAGGAGGGACCCAAGGGAGGAGAAAGGGGAGAGGTTGGGGAGGGGAGGATATTGGAAAAGGCTGGAAGAAAGGGGTTCCGAGGAAGAGACACACATGCCGGAGACTTGACCATGTGGCCACCGCCATTTTGAATAGGGGAAGGGAGGGGACTGGGAAAGGAGGGAAGAAAAGGATTTTGGGAAAGAGGAGCACATGTCTGGAGAGTGACCATGTGGTCATCACAATTTTATGCTCTCTGGGGACCATTTTGAGGAGCAGAGAAAGTGTGAAATATGCCAATCACTTGTGTTAAAATTTTTGAAGTTCAATAGTAATAAAATAGTAATAAAAATAAGGACAATAAGAATTTGGACAATCAAAATTAGGACAATAAAAGAATAAAAAGCAAAGAATTATGGCTGTCCGTGTGCTTTTGCATTTCTGCCACAGAAGCACACCTTGCTAACAAAGAATTAGCCATTAAAAGCAATAGCCTATTGCATATTCATATATCTCACACATGATTCAAACATTCTTTTCAAACAAAGGGTGTCTTCTGATTAATTTCTGCTCCCCCATCATCTTGTAAATCAATTTCTTGGCCCTTAGAAGTCTGGAAGAAGTCTGGATTGTCTGGATAAGGAGGCAATAATTCTTCTCTTATTATCTTGGTGTCTTGTTGCTGTTATCTTTATGCAAAGAATTTCTTAGTTGTCTTATCCATTCCTTGAGCTAGTTAAAAAAGTATCTTAGATCACATAGTTTCTATTTTAATATAATGTTATAGCCTAAAACTACATTTACGACATTACTTAAAAACATGAATACAGCACTGTCGGATTTTGGGGCTGTTTAGATGGTCTGGGAAAAGCCCAAGATGGCCTTGGGCCCCCGGGTTCGAAAGGACGAGAGGAAACTTCAGATTTTTTCTCGGTCTCGGTGTTTATTAATTGCTTATCTAAAAGATTTTCTCTTGGCCTGACAGAGTTCTGCTCAGCAGTCAGCCATGGGCACACACTGAGAGCCCCTGGGGCGGCCACCTATCTTTATACCCGGAGTTACGTATACAATATTTATCATTTTTCTCCAATACCCTCTACCCTTATTAACCAGTGTTCCCCTAGTAAGGTCCAATCCCAGAGTGCCAACACCACCACAGAAGATGGAGGCCTAGAGGAAGAAGAAGAAGGAGAAGGGCATGCCCCAATTCCTCCATCTTACTTCTCTAGACCCCCCTGTACAGAAATCTTAAACTCTTTATCTCACACTCCAATTAACTTATCCCTTCACCATTCACCCCGGTGAAATCCTCCTATCCTCATACTGATGTCATCTCCCATGTGGGATCAAAGTCCAGCCACCAGACATTTCTGGCAACATTCCAGGACTCCCGAGCCCCCCAGGGGTGGTCTCGTTCACCCTGCACCCCAGTTCTGAGAGACTGAGATCCCACATCTCCCCCTTCTGTTTGCACCAAAAGACCTTTTTCGCTTTTATGTGAAAACCCCCCAAAGTCCTTAGTTTCTTTTTATTTCTCTTCTGGGTAATTTTTCGCAGCCCGAGTCTCGTCTTCTGTCTGAGTACTCGTCTCTTTGTTTCTCGGATCAGCGTTTTCGTGCTCTCGCGTCCGGAATGGCTTCACGTGCCGTGCCGACACCCACTTCAGACCTCGATCTGTGGAGATACAAGCGAAACCCTTTCCCCAAGTGATTAGTTTGAAAGGACCCTCTATTTGTCCTGTTTCTGGGTTTCTGACCAAAACTAAAGGATTTTCCCTTAGCTTTGCCTGTGTGTTGTTTAGAAAATGTCTCACGATCGGTGGATCAGGTTCCGAGGATGAGCTATTTAGGAAATTCAGCACATACAGTGCCTTATTTAATTTCATGTGAGGTGTTGCCTCTGGCTCACCCCTTCTCTGTCTGTCCAGAAGGGATTTTAGGGTGTGATGTGTTCTCTCAATGATTGCCTGACCTGTGGGTGAATGCGGAATACCAAACGTGTGTCTGACACCCCATCTTTTCAGGAATCTGTCAAGCACCCTGCCTGTGTATGTTGGACCATTATCTGTTTTTATCTCCTGAGGCACACCTAATGCTGCAAATGCCTGCAGAAAGTGTCGGCAAGCATGGTCTGCTGTTTCCCCAGCATGTGCTGAAGCAAAGACTGCACCTGAGAATGTATCTACAGAAACATGAACATTTTTGAGCCTCCCAAAAGATGGGTATTTTGTGACATCAGCTTGCCACAACTGAAGACTTTGCAGCCCCCGCGGATTGATGGCCCCGGTAGAAGAAGGTGGCTGCACAAGCTGACAGTCTGGACAAGCACTAATGATCTCCCTCGCCTGACTCTTTGTGAGACGAAAGGACTCCATTAGTGCTTGCGCATTCTGATGAAAGAACGCATGACTTAACCTTGCCTGCTCAAAAATGTCCGGCAGTGTTTGCAAAATGGGCATTGTCAACCTGTCCGCCCGAGCATTCCCTTCCGCTAAAAACCCCGGAAGTGTTGTGTGCGCTCTAATGTGTGTGATAAAATACTCTCTTTCCCTGCTCTCTAGCAGTGTTTTCAAGCTTGTCAGGTATGAGTATAAAACCTCATTACTGACTTCTTTCAAGAGCGAACCCTCCAATCTCTTGACCACACCCGCAACATATGCGGAATCTGTCACCAGATTGAGAGGCTGTTTGAACAACTGAAATGCTCGGACAACGGCTGCCAACTCCACAATTTGTGGAGAGCCCTGAACCATCCTCACGTCTGATTCCCAATCCCCTGTCGTTGAGTCTCTCCACGTGATCACTGACTTGTGTGTCTTCCCTGAGCCATCCGTGAACACGGTGATCCCGTCCAAAGGTTCTTCACTTATCCGTGGTTTTGCTCTATAGCATATTTGCGATTGCAGTATTCTGTGTTGGGGAAAGTGGATTGTGCAAGTTCCTGGGAATGCTAACAATGCGATTAACAGGTCTTTCGATTGTTGCATTGCCCAATCGAAGTAGTCTCGTTTCAGAGGTAACCTGATGACTGAGAATTCTCTTCCTGCCATTGTCAGCAGCCTTGTTCTCGCCTTTATGATGATTTATGCTGCCATCTCCAGATCTGTGAGAATCGTTTTCGCGGGCCTGTGCGGTAGGAAAATCCACTCTATGATTATCAAAGAGTCCTTTTGTGATTCATCCCATTGGAAGATAAAACCATGGAACTGCGTTTTCTTCCCCAGCACTGCCAACTGAAAAGGCAACGATGGAACAAATCGATGTGCCTGCCTTTTCTGTATCGCGTTCGAGATTTTCTCCAACTCTTTTCTTGCTTCTGGTGTGAGTGTCCTGGGAGAACGAATGTCTGTGTCTCCTCTCAAGAGATCAAGCAGTGCTGGAATGTCGCTATTTGTGATTCCCAAAACTGGTCTCATCCAGTTGATTTCTCCCAAAAGCTGTTGCAAATCATGCAAATTGTTGACCTTTGTGCTGATCTCCACTTTTTGAGGCTTTATTGTTTTCTCTGAGATTTTCCACCCTAGATATTTCCAAGGTGCAACCTCTTGAATCTTCGAAATGCTGATTTCTAGACCTGCCTTTTGCACCTCTGCGATCACACAGTCACGAGCTTCTTGCAGCTCCTGTCGTGTTGATGCTGCAATGAGCAAATCATCCATGTAATGAATGATCTTCGCCTTCGGAAATTTCTTCCGTGCTGGTGCCAAAGCTCGCGCCACGTACCATTGACAGATCGTCGGAGAATTTTTCAGGCCTTGTGGAAGACAGACCCAATGGTACCGCTGCAGAGGCGTTTCCCTGTTGATACTCGGAACTGAAAAGGCAAATCTCGGAGCATCATCTGGATGGAGTGGGATACTGAAAAAACAATCCTTGAGGTCAATGACCACAAGCTGCCAATCTCTGGGAATCATCGAGACAGATGGAAGTCCCAATTGAAGTGGCCCCATGTCTTCTATGACTTCGTTGATCTTCCTGAGGTCGTGTAACAACCTCCATTTGCCCGACAGCTTTTTCTTGATGACAAACACCGGAGAATTCCAAGGGCTGTCTGTTGGCTTGATGTGTCCCTTCTGCAATTGTTCTTGGACCAGGTCTTTCAAAGCACTCAATTTTTTCCGCTCAAGGGGCCACTGATCCACCCAAACTGGATCATCTGTTTTCCATGTCAGCTTCAGTGTGGCGAGTGCTGCAGTGACCCCTATTAAAAATCCATTTCGATCTTCGCGCCCCATTGTGCCAAAAGGTCCCGACCCCAGACTGTGATCGGCTTTTGAACAACAAAAGGACGAATGATCGCCGTCTTATCTCCTGGTCCCATGACAACGACGGAATTCTCACTTTGCAGACACAGAGATGCTCCCCCGATGCCTGAGAGAGAGCCCAATGGCGCGACCAAGCTCCAATTGCGTGGCCAAAAGATGTACGATATTACTGTTACATCCGCCCCTGTGTCGAGCATACCTCTGATCGATATTGTCCTGTCCCCACATGTCAATTGGCATGTGAGCGTGGGTCGGTCTCGACCTATGTGCTTCACCCATGTTGTATGTACTTCAACATGCTCTTTCATAGGGAGACCTTCTTCGTCGAAGATTGACACGACCTCTCCAACTGCGTGTGGCGGCAATGCAAAGGCTCTCGCAACCACAGTATTTTCCGGTACAGTCAATGGTGGACGAAGCGCTCTTGCCAAAACTGTTAACTCTGTATTTTTATCTGCTGAGACAACTGTTGGATAAACAATGAGCCCAAGAATACTGCACTTATCTTGTCCAATTATCAAGAAATCTTGTTTCTTGTATGAGTCCCCGCGGATACCTGTGGGTATCTCCGCATGACTTTCATCTAGAAAGCATACTAATTTTGAAGCTGCCAATGCACACTGTGCCCCTGGTGGGAGGAGGTCTGGGTCGCTGTGGAATCGACTGAGGGTTTTGCTGAGGGTATCTGCTTGTCGCTCACTGATGACTGCCCTGTCTGTTCTTGTGACACCGCCAGTACTTGTGTCTGAGCGCGCTGGGGATTTCTCGCGCTCAATTTCCCGTTTCCCGGAAGCAGAAACGGATTTCCTTCCACATCTGTCCGGGAATAACATTCTTTCACAGAGTGTCTTCCTCTTCCGCACCGTGCGCAAATTGGTCTTTCCGCTCTCTGGGCTTGCGTTGGTATATGTGTTCGTGGGCAATTCCTTTTCATGTGCCCAGACTCCCCACATCTGTAGCACTGTCCTCCTTGGGGTTTGTTCTTTTTCTGCATTGCCGCAAGAACTTTGTTGACATTTTCGTCCTGTTGATGGAGTAATTTCTCGAACATCTTCTCCAATGTCTTGTCCTCCGATTGCCCTTCTGAGCGTCCCTTTAGCTGTTTCTCCCATTCCTCTTTTAATTCATTCTTTACAATCGCTGCGACGTGCTGAGGCGTCCCCACCTTGCCGCATGCCTCCACCATCTCTGCCAAGGATGGCCGTCCTGGCATGGTGCTAATCACCCGTTGACAATCCGGGTTGGCATTGCCGAAAGCTAAATTCTCCAAGAGAGGCCTCTTCACTTCTTCTGTTGTCACCTGTCGATCCACGGCTTGCGTGAGTCGGTCGATGAATGACATGAATGGCTCTGTGGGACCTTGCCTGATGCAAGAGAACGGGACATCCGGAGCTCCTGTCGGCGTAATTTGTATGATTGCCAATCGCGCTGCTTCTTTGATGTCGCTTAACACTCTCCGTGGAAGCCGCGCTGCTTGTTCCCCTGGATTGTCATCTGGAGGATCCCCTGCTAATTGCCCTTCTGTGAGGTTCGCATTCAGCCCACCTTGGTATCTGTTCCGCAACTCAGCAAGATATTTTCTCCACCTTTTTTCCCAGATAAGACTCTGTGTGTCAGTGAGGATCATTGCCACAATACTTCGAATATCATATGGTGTGAGATCATACATAGAGAATGTCCCTCTTAATAGCTGTTTGAAGTATTGTGAGTTCAGCCCAAAAGTCTGAGCCGCCTTCCCTAAGTCTTTGAGTGTCTCATGACCCATCCTTTCCCACCTTGGATTCTGTCCCTGGGCATCATATGTCACTGGCATTGTCAAATCCCCTGATCCTGGGAATATATGCTTTTCCTTTTCCAATGCTTTTCTGATTTGCCTCCAATCCATTGTCTTCACCGGCTCTTGAAACCCCTCTTCGTCAGACTCCATTGGGATTTGCATGAATAATGGTGTTGTAGATGTCATCGGTGATTCATGGTGTCTCATTTTTCGCCTTGAGGTTTTTGGCCTTGCTCCTAAATCCGAAAAGGAAACTCGAGGATCCTGTTGATATTTCTTCTTTACTGTATCGAATGAATGCAAGAAGCTTTTTGCTGCTTCTGCTGCTGATAGCATCCATGTTGGGACACCTTCCGATGCTGTGATCCTTATGACATCTTCCCCTTGTAGCTGTTCTTCATCTGAGCTTTCATCATCTTCATGAAATTCCGAAGTGGATGAATAATCCCTTTGTCGTGTTAACATTGTCTTCTTCGAGGTGCTTTTCTTTTTATATATTGTTGGAAAAAATTGCTGCATTGTTGCAGTCTCGCCACGAGATGGCGCTGTGGCTCCGCCGAGCCGACCCAGCATGTCGTGCACTTCCGCCCTCCTGCCACTAGGTGGCGCTGTCACCGGCCTCCCTGGCTCGGATGACGGAGCAATCTCGACTGCCCCACTTCCTCTTCCGGCTCGGCGTCCCCCGTGAGGGGAAGGGACTGGGACTCCGAGGGTCTGAACCAAAGGCACCAGGTCTGGAGACGGTGTGGAGCCCCGGGACGTAGAATCCCTAACACGGCCCCTCCTCACCCGCGACGTCACAGGGGACCGGGCTCGGGTCCGCCCGCGCCCTACTTTCTGCGCATGCGTACTCTCCGAGCCGCTCCCTGTGTCCCCCAAGCTGACGTCATCGTCTCCCCCCTGTACCACCTCCGAGGTCCCCGCCCCTCGGTCTGTCCCTGAGTCCACCTCCTCCTCCTCTGACGTTGTGTTCGCCTCTCCCGCCGGCACTCCGGCTCTCCCCGCGATTCGGGCTGACCTTCGCACCGGGTCTGACCACACAACCGCGCGCCTCCTGCGTCTCACCGCCCCCGCGCTGTCATGTGAGTCTAAACCCCGGTTTTTGCGAGTTTCGCCCTCCGCGCGCGTCTCCTCATCTTCACCCGCGCTGCCCGCGTTTGCCGCTGCCGCCGCGTCGCCGCTTTCGCCGCGAACGAGCGCCCCCCCCGATCCCTTATCTTCCTGCTCCCCCCCTTCTGCTCCTGACTCCTCTACACTCTCTGGAGTTTCAGGACGCCCTTGGGGTTTGTTGTGTTTTTTGATCGGGGGTTTTAATATTTTTTCCTGCTCTCTTTTTTCGAGAGCCCTTTCCCCCTGGCTTTTTAAAGCCAGAGCAATTTTTTTCCCGGAGCTTTGCCGCTCCGCCCCCTCCTCTGAGGGTACCGCAGCTTCTCGCTGCTTTTCCAGTCTTTTAGACTGCACTGAGATACCTTGTAACATGATTCTTGCCGGCGAGAGTAGCTTTAACGCTGTCTCATCTTTTTTTGTTGCTAAAATATATAAATGCCTATTAATTTCTTGCCAAAACCCCACTTCGAACAACAAACATGTCTCCGCAAGTGGATAATTAAGCCTTGCCCATAGTAACAGCTGTTTTAATTCTTTCTTTGGGATCCCTTCTGTATATAATTCTGCTACACTTTGTAAGGTGGATAAGATTTCCCGTTGTTCCTGGGAGATTGTGGCCCCCATGATCTTATTTTGGCCTTCTTACCGAATCTGTCGTCAGAGTGGTCTGAATGCTCCTGTTCTCCGTCCAGCAGATTACAAGAGATGGATCCAGAGGCGCCTTTCTGGTCCCAGTCCAGGCCGCTCTGCTACGAACTGTCTTCGGCAGAAGCTGAGAGATGGAATTTCTCAGTGACTGCTGATTTTTGCAGCTCCTCCTGGCCGGTTTTTTCTTTTTCTTCTTTCTTTCTTCAGGCTTCTCTCCTCAGGAGTTATCAGTGCTGTCCTCTTGGCTCTTCAGCTCTTCAGGGCTTTTCCCCCCCCCGAAAGGTTTGGTGGGAGATAGCCCGCACAGCGGACGCCAGTTGTCGGATTTTGGGGCTGTTTAGATGGTCTGGGAAAAGCCCAAGATGGCCTTGGGCCCCCGGGTTCGAAAGGACGAGAGGAAACTTCAGATTTTTTCTCGGTCTCGGTGTTTATTAATTGCTTATCTAAAAGATTTTCTCTTGGCCTGACAGAGTTCTGCTCAGCAGTCAACCATGGGCACACACTGAGAGCCCCTGGGGCGGCCACCTATCTTTATACCCGGAGTTACGTATACAATATTTATCATTTTTCTCCAATACCCTCTACCCTTATTAACCAGTGTTCCCCTAGTAAGGTCCAATCCCAGAGTGCCAACACCACCACAGAAGATGGAGGCCTAGAGGAAGAAGAAGAAGGAGAAGGGCACGCCCCAATTCCTCCATCTTACTTCTCTAGACCCCCCTGTACAGAAATCTTAAACTCTTTATCTCACACTCCAATTAACTTATCCCTTCACCATTCACCCCGGTGAAATCCTCCTATCCTCATACTGATGTCATCTCCCATGTGGGATCAAAGTCCAGCCACCAGACATTTCTGGCAACATTCCAGGACTCCAGAGCCCCCCAGGGGTGGTCTCGTTCACCCTGCACCCCAGTTCTGAGAGACTGAGATCCCACACAGCACTACAGCACAACTTTCCAAAACAACACATATAGTCTTCATTTTAATCTTTGCAAAGACCCAATCATACAATATGCATTTTTCAAAATCCTCCATCTATCTTTTTAAAAATCATTTGGCTTGAGCAATATTTCCTTGTTTTCTAGCCTTCATTATTCGCTCATTTTTTTTCACAAATCAATCTTGCTTCTTTTAAGGGGTCTTCGATATTATTTTATTTCTTTAACACCATAATCCTTTGCGCCGTTCTAGAGGTCGTCAACTTTTGCTCCATGGGCATGGTCACTACTTGCATGCCTTGGACTACACTGGTGATGAGACAAATGAAACAGGGGATCAAACAAGGAAGAAATATTAGACCAGCTGGAGTGCATAAAAGGAAGAAGCCTAACTTCTTCCACCATTGTATTCCCAATACATTACCTCACCAGCATTTAGCATTGATTCCCACTTTTCAAGCAGCACATGGGCAATTTTTCTGGTATCATAGACTATATCGAGGACAGCATCCCCATTGTCATCTGTTTTTAAACTACAATCTGACGTATTGAATTTTCCACAAACACCTCCTTCATGAGCTAATAAATAGTCTAAAGCCAACCTATTGTGATACACGGCAGCTCTTGTTTGGGTTTGTTGCCTTGATATTAATTCCATTGCCCAACCAGTTCTGTTTGTTATTATCTCTACAGTGGCTTGGAGCCTTATGACACGATTTAGCATATAAATTGGGGTTCCATATCCCCAACTCCCATCTTGTGCCCAGGTGGCTGGCCCATACGTTTCCAATACGCGTTCAAGGGGCCATTCCTCATCTTCCCATTTTTGGAATCTTCCAATCAAATCTCTTTTATTTCTCTTTAGGTCCTCATAAACTGGTATCCCTAATTGATCTCCATCAGGTCCCAGTAAAAGAAAAAATCCTGGTTCTATGATTCCCAGAGTACAGCTCCTTGTCCACTGAGAGGGGAGTTTTGGGTATACTCTTTTTCCACATATCCAAAACAAGCCATCTGGAGTTTTCCAATAAGCATTTTTCTGTTGATCTATATTCTCCCAAAATTTGGAGATTTCTGGGATGCCAAAGTAAGGATTCTTGCCTGTATCATTACATTGAAAAGTATAATTTTAATATTATACTTATGATTTCTTTTTTTTGTTTTTCCCTGGGTCCAGTACGGGGTTGGTTCCTCTGGGATCCACCATATAGAAGTCCCATTACTAACCTTGTATCTTTTACAGGCTGCTTTTCCTACTTCCTGAAGAAACTTTTTCCCAGTGCGCCAGACATTCTTCCCCTATCACTGTTGAACTTAAAATCCACCCTTCTGGTCGGTTTTCTCCACTTGTACTTGTTTGGTTCCACTTAAGGAGCTCAATTGGGCCTAAGCTGCTGCCTTTCTATGGCCATTCTTCTGACATCAAAGCCCCTCCACAGACCCTGTTGGGGAGGATGAAACAAGAAAGCCTTTTAAATATGACTGCCTGGCAAAAGATTTTGAGAATATAGAAACTATAAGCGAGATTGAAATGAAAGCAACCTTTGAGATACCTTAGTTGTGACCAGTTGAATGTAATCCCTCCTGGAGGAAACAATTCCCTCTGCAAGCAGGCAGGCCTAAGAGTCAGAGCAGGCCTTGCAGCTTGGCAGATGGGGCCCAAAGAATAAGATTTAGGGTTTAACACGTAAACATAGTATGGTAATGTAGTGATTCTTATAGGTTGTGTGGAAATGTTATAGGATATGCATGCTGTAGTAGATTGGTTAATGAGAATCTGAATATTCAACACTGAAGATGATTTATTGTATTGTAACGGGAGCTTCGCTCTCTTTTTGCTCTCTTTCGCGCTCTCTTATCTCTCTTCTCTCTTATCTCTTTGCTCGCTCTCACGCTCTTCTTCGCACCCTTTTTTTTTCTTTGTCTCTTTGTCTTCCCCTGCACTTCTTCACCCCCTCCTTTCTACATGCTCTCCGCTCTTAAACCTTTGCTTTTAACTCTCTTACACTTTAAGCCTCTCTTCTCTCGGGCCTGCTCCAAGCTGCGGCTGGCAGCTCCCAGCAGGGCCCTGCACCCACGCCCTTTGTAATAAACTACAAGTTATACGACTTGGCTTCAAAGAGATCTCGTCTCCGTCTATCCCAACCGTGCATGACCCCCTGCAACTCCTACAGACCCAACAGTTGGTTATAAATTCCCTACTTATTCTTTCTCCCAATTCCACAAACTGATTTTTACCCATTCTTGAGATATCTATTTCTCTTTCAAATTGCTGTTCAGGTTTTGTATACAAATTGTCAAGTGAAATTGGCATGGGATTAGATTGTTGTGCTGTCTTAGCCATTTTGTTTATCAATTGCTCTTTTACCAAATCTTGTGCTTTATTCCCAATAGCGTATGTGAAACAAATCCATCTCTCCCCTTTTGGGCATTGACTTCCCATCCTGTTACCACTTGTTCCTAAGTTCTCCGCAATCCAGTACTTTTTCCCATTGTGCATGCAATTGCCTAATTTGGATGGGTTATAACAGTGACTGCTGACACGAGTGTGAGTAATTAAAAAAGAAACCTCGCTGTCTTTCCATATACAGATTTCGATAACACGTGTGACGTGGCTTTGTTGGTATCTCAAAAGGGAAAAGATTAAAAATGAGTGACAGAAAAAGGAATTACAGACATCCAGTATGGCTTATACTCCCACCTCCAATGCCTATAGGGTTGCAACCCACAGTGAGTATATAGGATCTTCTTGGTGGCAAATACAGAGGCCAATCCGGTCTTGCCCTCTATTTCCTTGTCACTTTCTCTTAACTAATTTCCAGGCAAATTGTTTTTGACACCCCTTAACCGTGGTTTCCCACCATTCCTCAGGTATCTCCCATTCAACAGGCACTAATAATTCCCATCCACAAAACTAAGTTATTACTTTAACACTTCTTGCAGCAAGAGCATAATTTTTTTGAACTACAATGCTAATTATTCCCACAATTCAAATATTTGCATTTAACCCAGCTAGCATGTCCAGTATTGGGATTAATCAAATAAAGTTTACAGTATTCTAGTGCTCTTTTTAGAATATATAATTCACAAGTTTGAGCTTAGTAGTTTAAGGTTACTTTCCCTTTTTCCATAGTTGGCATGTTTTTCCCATCAACTACTGCATACCCTGTATTTTCTCCTTCTGCAAGGAGTTGTATCTCTGTTAGCTAACATAACTCCCAAAGGGCTATTTTGGGGTATCTCTGCTAGTATGCTTTTATTCCCTCCTTTTTTTTTCTTTCCTGTATCCAACTTACTGGTTTTCTGTCCCATTTTTCAAGATCTTGTCTATTTGTCCCCTGCCTCTGTTTTTCACTTTTCTCTAACATCCTGAATACCACTTTTCTTTCAACTACACACACAAAAAAATTAAAAAACCCTTTTTTTCACACTACTTTTTAATACAGTACACCTCCCTCCAAGGAGATATAGTAAAGCTTAAAATACACAATCTACGTTACATATACTTTCATTCATCTACATTCACTCACTTTTATTTCTCATTCACTTCCACACATTCTTTCACATCCTCAGGCCTGTTCATTCATACCTCTTGACTTCTGCTTAGCCAAGTTTTTGGTCCTTGGTGCCTCACCCACATGGTCAATGTAAGGTATATTTCTTTTTCCGACACCCCAGAACCTTAAGTACTGATATCCTTAAGTTTCTTCACTGGCCTAGGTTCAGCACTCCTGTTAATTTCCCTTTTCTTTTATTGGACAGAGGAAGGAAACATTAGCAAAGCTGTTAGACTCACATGAAGTGGACTCCTGTTGCCGAAGAATGACTGGTCCATGTGAGTCCCCCACCCTGACTCCTTCCACCTCCCCCGAGGTTTGGCTATCCCTTTTCCCTGGAGATAGAGTCAGGGGTTCCGACCTCCGCACGTGTCCCGATGTGAAAAATGCATGTATTTTATCATTGGCTTTTCGCAAATATTAAAATGAATATTATATGTGTTGTGTTAGAAAGTAATGCTCTATTATTCTCTTAAGTACTGTGTTAAATATAGTTTTAGGTTATAAAAATTGTTAAAATAGAAACTATGCTATATACGATGCTTTGTTTAACAGAAAGGGCTTGCAGCAAGACAGCAGCCACAGGACACCTAAATCTTTCAGAAAAAGGGAATTTATTGCCTTCTTATCAGAAGAAACGAACTTCTTCCCGCCTTGGAGGCACTGTTACGATTAGAAGGAAGAAGTTGACACTGACCAGACAGAATCCTGTATTTGAATGGAATTTATGCATGATGTATGAAGTGTATGAATATGCAACAGGCTATTGCTTTTAAGGGTTAATCCTTTGTTAACGGGTGTCCTTTTTCAGGCTCGTGATGCCCAGAAAAAGGTACCTGGACATCCGTAACTCTTTGTTTTTATTGTCTCATATTGTCTTAATTCAATTTGTCCAAATTGTTATTACTCTAATTGTGTTATATTTTTTTATAACTATTTTATTACTATTAAACTTCTGAAAATTTTAAAAACAAGTGATTGGCGTTTTTCACAATTTGGTGGCAGAGGATGGTTACTAACACCTCGCTGCCAGTGCTTTAGGAGAGTCAGAGTGGGGAAGGCGCGCCCTGCCCTCTTTGGCAGCCTCGCTCTGTTTCCCCTGAAGTGACCGACAGATGCAGGTTACGATCTGTGGACAAAAGGAGGCAATAGAACAAAGAGAAGGGAAAAAGGCTCCCTACAACCGCGGTAATTGGCCCCCTAAGACTAGTAGTGCGCACGAAGAACCCGAGAAGGAAAAAGGATTGGTAAGTACTTCTCGGGGGGGCAGGTACGGGGGGATAAATGTGTGTGAATAAGAGGCGGGCTGGTTGTCCCAGGCCTGCCAAGTGAGTGCGGAGTCTCCCATGCTGCGTTTTCGTCTTTTTGCGAGAAAAGCGGCCAGTAAAGAGACGAAGCGAGTGATAAGAGAGTGAAAGAATCCCCCGGGGTAACTGGGACTGGGTCTCAGGGAGGGGTTGGACCCCTCAGAGGTAGGGAGCAAGGTTTCCTAGCCCAATCCACTAGGAAACAGGACAGGAGGGGCCCCTAAAACCTGCTGGGTTGAGGGATTTATATTCCAAGAGCATCCAAGAGCAGGGTCGAGCAGAATTCTATCGGAGTGAGGATATGCCCAAGAACACTCAGGGTGGGACAACACAGCTAGATTGGGGGATGAAAATTTTGCCCAACAGCATCCGGGGTTGGACAACACAGGTAGATTTTTGCCCGACAAGATCCAGGGTTGAACAACACAGCCGGACTGAGGGATAAAAAAAATGCCCAAGAACATCCAGGGTTGGACAACACAGCAAAACAAATTAAATGCCCAAGAGCATCTGTAGTTGTACCACACCGCCGGGTTGAGGGACAGAAAATGCCCAAGAGCATCTGGGGTTGAACAACATGGCAGGACTGAAGGAAAATTACCCGAGAGCATCTGGGATTGGACAACACGGCAGGATTGAGGGAAAAATTGCCCAAGAGAATTTGGGGTTGGATAACACAGCTGGGTAGAGGGATATCCAATAGCACCGGGACTGGCCAGTAACACCTAAACTTGTAATAGGTGAGGTGAAAGTAAAAGGTACCTTATTGTTGTTTTGTGGTGTGTGAGAGTGACACACACACAAAGTCAGCCTCAACTTCCCAGGCAGGTGGGAAGGGGGAGGCAGTGGAAAGAGGAATGAGTGACCTGCACACTCACTGTAGGCTGTAGCTCCTGGGTAGGTGGGGGCTTCTGGGCCGAAGGATATGTGTGACCTATGCACCAGGCTGTAGCTCCCGGGTAGGTGGGGGCTTCTGGGCCGAAGAGGAGTGAGTGACCTGCGAACCAAGCTAGCGTTCCCTGGGCGTGTGAGGGGGCCGTAGCTGAAGCATGTGAAAGACATGCAGACAGCCTCACAGGTGAACGGACACCAGAGGCAGCCAGAGTCAGGGCCCTTCTAGGGGGCCTGGTGGAACTGAGACCTGGAGGTAAACCCCAAAGTGAAAGAGGGGGCCACAAGTGAAATAAACAGGGCCAGGAGACTTCTTCTCCTTTGTAATGCCTTTATTAAAAGTGATCAGCTCAGGATTGGGCGGCTCTACGGGTCTGCAGCATCCGTCGTCTCTCCCAAGGCGACTCAGAGGAGGAGGATATGCACAGCTTTGTCCACCAGGGGCAGAGCTGGGGATCAGATCCTCGTGGGAGCCTTTAGGGCCTGCTGATCCCCGTCAGATGGTGCCCCTCCCACTCAGTCGGCCTGGTCTCACCGCCGGGGTCGTCTCTCATGGTCAGGGCGAGAGGGTCCGAAGGTGTTCCGTGTCTCTGCAGGCTCAGCATTCGGCTCCTCACGTCCAGACATCACTCCAGCCTCTCAACTCTTATTTGGCTCGTTGTTTTAGGGGTTTCTCCGTGGGTTTGGAGTCGGGGGTCCCACAAAGCATTCTGGTCCTTGGAGTCACTTTGCATAACCCCCCCCCTCTCAGGTGTCTTCTCCTCACTGGTTGGGAAGGTCCCCACCCTTCACTGTGTCAGAGAAGGGCCATTACCTCGCCCTAGCCAGGGCTTTTACTAATACAAAAACAACCATTAACGACAACGACCTGTAATTACCATAACACAGGCAGCAGCCCAGCAGTAGTGGTAACTTTTTTCTCACAGAAAAAAATCAACTGAATTTTTGTTCATAACAGTCCCCCCTCTTTTTCTTTGATCGAGCTTAAATCCTAAGCTCGCATCAACTGACAATTTTTTTGTTTTGAATCTACTATAAATCTCTTGTGCACTTTGGTAATCATGGTTACTTAACCTTGTTACTTTCCTTGGTTTCTTAAGGTTGGTCTGCATGGCAAGTACTATTCTACTAAAACAGATAAATAAACATAGTAAAGAGAGCAATCCTCCAAGTATACACACACCGAGAAAAACTACCTTTTCCCATACATCCTTTTTGAAAATCTCTAGGTTCTCCCACCCACTGGGATCAAGTGTAGGAGTTTGTTCTTCATTATTTACACATGCTAATCTTTTTATTTCATTTGAAATGTTCCTAATAATTGAATTCTTTATTTTTAATACTGCCTGGAGGCGGATTACTTTGTTTAACATAGATATTGGGATCCGAATTTGGCTTTTACAATTTTGGATTTTCTCAATTTCTATTTCACTTTCCCGGTTCTGTTTATTTTCTCTCAAATCATTATATATAGGAACTCCCAAACTTGATCCAGTTTCTTTGGGTAATAAGAAAATTGGTTTTATCACTCTAGCAATGCAGCTGCCAGGCGAGATTAAACCTAGGGGTTTAGGGCTCCCCTGAAATGTGTTCCAAAAGGGGTTTATCTCTTTTCCAGTACACTCATATAAATACTTGTAACAAACAATTTTTCTTACCATTTCTTTGCTTTTTGCTAGTTCTGCTGAGCTCGTTTCAGCAGCATCACATTCAAAGCACAACCAGGCTTCCCCTATAGGGCACTCTCCTAGGAGTGGCTGCCTAAAAGTGGCAGTATTGTATGCTCTCCAATACACTCTCTTATTTTTCTGATAAAGGACCAATTGGGAGGGGTTAACACAATCAGGGTTAGAACTGATGTGGACTCTCGACAAGGAGCTCACTTCCTCCTCATAGAGGGATTGGTAGCATTCACTGCACAGCTCAGCTGGGCTTCCCAGAGCACCACCAGCAATCAGAGCCATCATTACTACCCTCCCAAGAGTCCGGTATGGGTCATCTTGCACAGTCTGCCCACCCGGCCTTGCCTCTTGGGGAACTTTACTGAGGAAAAGCTTCCAAGCTCTTTAGAGTCCCTTCTACCCGCTTCTCTGGTTAAACCTCTCTTGGTCTGTTCCCTACCAATTTTGGTTTCCCCTCCCAGGGGAGTGCTCTGTAGAGGATTAACCTGGAGTCTTTAGAATTAAATTAAGGAACTTAACCAGAATTACTTATTTACAGTCTTAAACTTTTTCCCAACATAGTTTACACTTAACAGTTTTGAAACATTTTAAGCAATATTAGAACTCTTGATACCAATTTTTTCCCTCACAGTTCAGTCTATTTGACTCTTCCTTCTGAGAGTCAACTTTAAATCCTTTGGTCCTTTTACCACAGTATACTCAGGTGATTTAGCTTGTGAAGCAGATGAATCTTTATCCAGTGCCCGGAGGTGAGAGTGGTGTGGACTCTGGCCCAATGCCAGAGGGAAAAACTGGGAGTCTGGCCCAATGCCAGAATGCCAGAGGGAAAAAAACCCTGATGTTGAATCCTGGTCCAATGCCAGGGGGTGAGAGTGATGTGAGTCCAACCTTTTTCTTTTGCTCTGCACAGTCGAATTAGTAATGAAGAGTACCTGAAACGGGCTTTCAAACACAGGCATTAATGGTCTGCTATTTAATGATTTTATCAAAACTCAGTTTCTCTGTCTAATGTTATTGCTCAACTTCTCTTTTTCCATAGCTTGAATGTTTCTCTCATCAACTTCTACATACTCTGTATTTTGCAAGGAGTTGTATTTCTCAGCTAACTTAACTCCCAAAGTATTTTTATTCCCCTATTTTTCCGTGTATTTAATTCACTGGTTTTCTGTTCTATTTTTCAAGATCTTATTTATCTCTTGCTTCTGTTTCTTACTTTCACTTAGAGCTTAAATACTTCTTTCAACCCCTTACACCTCGTCTATATTCACACTCTTTTTTCTCATTCCCTATCACCCACTCCTTCACACCCTCAAGACACAAACTGGATCATTATTGCTAGAAAATCACAGGTCCCTGTAGCCCCCCCTCATCTTGGGGTTGGCCCACAGGTCTCAGCATCTCTGGGCCTCTTGAAAGGGCCCTGACTCTGGTTGCCTCTGGTGCACATTCACCTGTGAGGCTATCTGCGTGTCACTCATGCTTTTACAGCTACGGCTCCCTTACACACTTGAGGAGCACTAGTCTGGTTTGCAGACCACACACACACACACTTTGGTCACAGCCCCACCCGCCCGGGGGACACAAGCCTGGTTTACAGGTCACACATACACACACACACTTCCACTGCCCCCTTCCCACCTGCCCGGGAAGTTGAGGCTGACTTTGTGACTCACTCTCACACACACAACAAGACAACAAAAAGGTACCTTTTACTTTCACATCACTTATTACAAGTTTAGTTTTACTGGCCAGTTTTGGTGCTATTGGATATCCTTTCTACCTAGCTGTTTTTGTCTAACTTCAGATGTTTTTTACTATACTATACTTCTTAGTACTTTGTTGAGACAGGACTTACCTGCTCCTGTATCTACTCAAAAATTCAAATTCTTCATTTAGGGGGCCCACCTCAAAGTTTACCAAGGGCTCTTCTAGATGTCGCATCGGGTCCCCTATAGTGTAAAGCCCCTGACCCTCTAATCGTCACCTTTAAGGATCTTCCCCAAAATTATCTTGTTCCCTGGCTATTGCCGCATCGAGACTAAGCTTTCTACAAAACCTCCTGACGTGTCCTGGCTCTCCACAGTAATAGCAATGTCGTTCTCTCAAAGGGCCTTGAGGTGTCTCCATCCCTCTTGTACCTGACAGTACTGACCTATCCTTGCCTCCTCCTGGTGGTGGACCCGCCCACCCTGCACTTTCTCTAGCTACAGCAACCATGATCTTAGCCTTGGCCTTTGCTTTTTCTTCCTCCCTCCTTAAATACACCTTCAATGCCTCTCTTAATAACTCATTTATGTCCTTCTCTTGCCAATCTTCCATCTTTTCCAGTTTTCTCCTTGTATCAGGCCAAGATTTGGTGACAAATTGGACTTTTAGTAGCATTTGACCTTCTGGGGTGTCTGGGTCTAGTCTGGAGTACAACTGGAAGTTCCGCCTTAGGCGATTAAGCCAAGCAGCAGGAGCTTCATCTTTCTCCTGTGTACCCTCAAATGCCAATTGGGTGTTAGTTCCTTTGGGAACTGACTCTTTGATCCCCCGTATTATCAAAGACCTATATTCCCTCATGGCCTTCCTCCCCTCCTCCTGGTTAGGGTTCCAGCTGGGATCTGTTAGTGGCAATTTCTGTTCACCTGTTGGCACCTGGGGTCCTGGACTGTTATGTTTCTCCCATATTCTTATGCCAGCTGCCCTTATCATCTGGACCTCTTCTGGGGAAAATAATATACTCAGGATGGAATTCATCTCCCCCCAAGTGTAGATATTTGGACCTAGAAATTGATCCACTTGGTTGGCTATGCCCACTGGGTCCTCCACTAAATTCCCCAACTCTTTCTTGAATCTTCTCACCTCAGAAGCAGTTAGGGGAGTGTTATGGTTTAGGCCTGGCAAAGCCAGAGCCCCCATAAATATACCTTTTACCTGATATCTGCTGTGAGATGTGGCCAGGAAATAAGCAAAGCAGGCTCCAACTTAAACATAAAGAGAAGTTTATTAACTAAACTACACACACAATTACTAAACTACACACACACTGGAAAAAAAAAACACAAGGAGAATGAAAACTACACAGAAACACTTCCTTATCCTCCTCCCACCAAATTCCCAAACACATTTACATTTCCCAAAAATTATCCACACTCGGTCTGGCACCACCCTTTGGAAAAAAATCAAATCTTCAGCTCATAAGGGATAGACGGAGTCCTTCCTTGTGCCACGGACTTCTTGTCACAATCAGCAATCCGCCCGGTATCTTGCTATCTCGTGACATCTCCTTTCCATGCCAAGGTGCTCTCACCACCAGGCATGGGATGGAGCAGGGGCCTGCCTTCAGGGCCTTTTAAGAATGCCTCGTCTCGTACCAAGCAGAGCACAGTCACATCCCTGGGACCTTTGTCCCCCCCCCATGTCTTCTATACCCCCTGGGGCCGAGGGGTCTCAAAACCAAACTCTCTTGATGCCGAGCCTCCGCTTCCCCCTGCAATACAGCCTCTGCATCACCAGGAGAGTCCATGGATATACAACAAAAAAGAGTCCAGCAAAAACTGCCACTCCATCTTCCTCCATTCCATCAACATCTCTCTTCTCCCTTTGCCAGACCCCCCTTACTGGCCTGGTTTCTTCCTGCATCTTCCACTCCTATCCCTTTCCCAGGAAAGGCAATGTTCCGGGTAAGTTCTCACTATCCACAAAAGTTAAAAGCTCATCCAGACGGCAGGGCTACTAGCTGCCCCTCCCCCCCACTTCTCCTCCCAGCCGTGCTGCCGGCACATGATATCGAGTTTCAAGGTAACAGTTCCAGTTCCAGCACGGCTGCATTCTCTCCGTATCCAAAAAGGGGGGGGGGATGATAAACAGGTCGCTCGATGCTCCCTCCACCCTTCCACCACATCCGGGCCTACCGTAGATGGGCCACATGGCTTTCCCCTCCCCCAGCCCAGCCAGCAACTGGGCCGGGGGAGGGAGGCCCAGCTCCTTCACCCCGGAAAATCCCAAGAGGGCTCCGAAGGACAAGAGCCCTGCTTTTAACCCCTTGGGTTCGTAGTCTCAAGAGGCGGATCCAAATGTCCCACTGGTCAAACTAGGTGCCCATCTTAAATTCCAATTACCCATTGGTAACCACAGCAAAACAACATATCCCAGATGTCCCATTTCCGGTCAAACCACGACAGGGAGCATTCACAAAGCCAACACCTCCCGCTACTCCTCCCATAGGAACCTCTCTGAGGGGAAAGAGTCTCTCTGCCTTGGAGGTCTTGGATCTGGTGCTACAGTACGGCCCATCTTCAGATGCTAAACTACTTTGAGGAATATTTGGGTTACCCTGAACGTTCTGCCCATCAGCAGGTGTATTTGCTGATAGCTGTTTACTGGGCAAGGAGGCATTTGTGTCCCAACTAGGTGGAGGTAAAGGGACAGCAATAGGAGGGGGAGAAGAGCCTGAGTGAATATTAAGCGGAGCTAGAGAAGGGGTGGAGAATGCAGCAGGCGGAGTAGGCGCTTGTGGTGATGCAGAAGGAACTGGAGGAGATACTGGGTTTATCCTAGCGGAAGCT
Organism: Melozone crissalis; assembly: GCF_028551555.1. Taxonomy (NCBI): domain Eukaryota; kingdom Metazoa; phylum Chordata; class Aves; order Passeriformes; family Passerellidae; genus Melozone; species Melozone crissalis. The sequence goes on along the minus strand of NW_026535813.1, from coordinate 9,261,689 downwards.
GAAGAGATAGAAGGAGGAATTTGAGCAGGTGGTAATGAGATGGCAGCCAGGGGAGGAACCGGACCTGCCATTTGAGGTGCTTGAAGAAGAGGATTATAAGGTGGAGGGGCAGAAGGGGGCAAATAATCCAGGGGGTCCCATCTTTTGCTAGTCCTATCATCCCCTCCTTCATTCCCCTCTTTCTTCCTCTGTACCTTACAAATTCGCACCCCTTCATCCTCAACAGCGCTCTTTAACCAGCAAGATACATACAGTAATTGCTCAGGATCAGTATCTCCTCAAGCTGTCAGATAATTATTTGATTGTTGGCACATCCACTTATCCTTTGTCCCAGACCAAGGCCATCCTCCTTGCACCTCTAATTCTGGCCACACTTCCATACAATAATGGATCATTTTCACTTTATCTAATCCCTCTGTGGCCTCTATAGAATCCCATTTCACTAACAGTTCTCCTAAGGGACTATTGGGATGTATATACCTCAGTCTCTTGCCGGTCTTTTTACTATTACAACCTCCCATTTTCCAGGTCTCAATAAAAAAGTCCCAAAGGTGCCTCTACTGACCGGTAATTTCAAAAAAACCCTTGTTTGAGGAGCTTCAGCCTCCTCCACTGAACTTCAAATTTCTCCCTGATGCTCAGGACTTTATACTGAAACAACTGCCCAATCTCTTGATTGCCCAACTTCCCAACGTCAGGTCTTACATCTATCGGGTCTTGAACACACGAAGCCTCGGCCAAGAATCCGGGTCGTGCCTGACTCCCTCAGTCAGGACAAACAACTGCCTGATTTTTTAGTTTGCCTAACCCGCCAATTTTTAGGCTTCACCGTATCAGGACTTAAAAGCAAACCGCAGCCTCCTTCGCTGGGGTTTGTTCCTGACTCCCTTTGTCAGGACTTACTTTGCCTGCAGGGCTTGTGAAACACCCGAATCCTTCTCGGGACTGACAAATCTTACCTAAATCCTTCTCGAGACTTACAAAAGTGCCTGACCTCCCTTTGTCAGGACTTTGGGTGCGTGCCACTCATACACAGTAATTCACTCCGCACGCCCGGAGTGGGGGGGCCCTTTATTCCCCCTTGGGAGACGACTTCACTCACGCTAATTCCACTCGCTTTCCCCTGTTTCCGGCCTGCCCCTTCGCAGGAGTCAGGAAACGCGGTACTGAGGGGTCCCTCTCACTTCGAAGGTCCAGCTGCCGGCCCTCGTCTCACTCACACACACATGCGCACGTCTCCCACTCCCGCCACCGGGTTTCTCACCAGTCCGGTGCTCCGGTGCTCCTCTGCGTCGCTGTCCTGAGCCGATCCCTCTTGGTCCTGGTAGCCAGCTGTCCTCTGAAGATCCAAGATGGCCAGTCCTGAGTCCTCTTGCGGCGTGGCTATCCCGGACGAGCACCCCAGCTGAAATAAACAGGGTCAGGAGACTTCTTCTCCTTTGTAATGCCTTTATTTAAAGTGATCAGCTCAGGATTGGGCGGCTCGACGGGTCTGCAGCATCCATCGTCTCTCCCAAGGCGACTCAGAGGAGGAGGATATGCACAGCTTTGTCCACAAGGGGCAGAGCTGGGGATCAGATCCTCGTGGGAGCCTTTAGGGCCTGCTGATCCCCGTCAGATGGTGCCCCTCCCACTCAGTCGGCCTGGTCTCACCGCCGGGGTCGTCTCTCATGGTCAGGGCGAGAGGGTCCGAAGGTGTTCCGCGTCTCTGCAGGCTCAGCATTCGGCTCCTCACGTCCAGACATCACTCCAGCCTCTCAACTCTTATTTGGCTCGTTGTTTTAGGGGTTTCTCCGTGGGTTTGGAGTCGGGGGTCCCACAAAGCATTCTGGTCCTTGGAGTCACTTTGCATAACCCCCCCCTCTCAGGTGTCTTCTCCTCACTGGTTGGGAAGGTCCCCACCCTTCACTGTGTCAGAGAAGGGCCATTACCTCGCCCTAGCCAGGGCTTTTACTAATACAAAAACAACCATTAACGACAACGACCTGTAATTACCATAACACAGGCAGCAGCCCAGCAGTAGTGGTAACTTTTTTCTCACAGAAAAAAATCAACTGAATTTTTGTTCATAACAACAAGGACCTGTGATTTCCTAGCAATAAGGATCCACTTTGTGTCTTGAGAGTGTGAAGGAATGTGTGAAAGTGAATGAGAAATAAAAGTGAGTGAATGTAGACGAATGAAAGTATAGGTAATGTCGATTGTGCATTTTTTGCCTTACCATATCTCCTTGGAGGGAGGTGGATTGTATTGAAAAGCAGTGTGAGAAAAAGGGGGGTTTTTTTTGGGTGTAAGTAGTTGAAAGAAAAGTGGTATTTAAGTTGTTAGTAAAAAGTGAAAAAGGGAAGCAGGAGACAAATAGATAGAAAATTTAAAAATGAGACAGAAATCCAGTAAGGTAGATACAGGAAAAGAAAAGCAGAAAAAATACCAACACAAATACCCCAAGATAGCACTTTGGGGGTTATGTTAACAAACAGAAATACAACTCCTTGCAAAATATAGGATATGCAGAAGTTGATGAGAAAAAAACATGCAAACTTGTGAATTATATACTTAAAAAGAGCATTAGAAAATTTAACACAAAAGAAAGGAGTTATATATTGATTCAAGGTATGCCTTTAGAGTAGCACATACCTTAAGAGAAATTTAAAAAGGGAGATTACTTAATTAAAGAAGAAAAAGATTAGTACATGAGAAACTTATTTTCGAGGTTTTAGAGGCATTAAAACTACCTAAGAGAGATAGCAATAATACATATTAAAGGACACCAAAAAGTAAAGACCCAGAAATAAGAAGAAATAATTGGCAGATCAAGAAGCTAAAGATGCAGCAGAAAATAGAGCTGAAAGAGGTGATATTATCTCCAAATGAAGAAAAATTGGAAATTCCAAAGTTTAGAGAAGCAAAAAAAAAAGGGAATTAAAACAAGACAGGTGGTGAACAAGAAAAATCGGGGAAATTGAAACATCTTGATGGAAGACAATTAGATAATAAAACACTTACTAGGGAATAGCAGAGGACATGTATCAAAAAAAAAAAAGCCCAGTGGGATACTCAGGCTTTGTGTGGTCATTTTTTTAAAAGAACTATGGGTGCACTGAGACTTTTAGAGTAGAAAAACAAGTACCTGAAACATGTATAATTTGCCAAAAGATAAATAAAAGGGTGATGAGAAAAACAATATGAGAAGGTCGTGAGTTAGCTGGTCGACCATTTCAAAGTATCCAAGCAGAAGTTTAGATTTGTTAAGCACTGGATTTATTTGTAAAAACCATTTAATCCAGAAGAAAAAGAGTATATTACATGCTGGGGAAGGGGGAGGCTGTAAAAAAATAACATTTTTGAAAGGCAATTGTTATAAATTGAGCCGACAATATGCCAAGTAAAACCAATTGAGAATTTATTAATTACAGCGGGCAAGGCAATAAGCAAATCAGCACTGGGCGACAGGGGAGTCTCCGCTCCGCCACTGTCACACTCTTCTGATTTTCCGTGGAGTTCTTATACAGTCCTTCTTCCAGGCTGATGTGCAGTACTCTGCGTATTCTTCTTTTGTGTTTAGGTGGTCATAGTCCACCTCCCGCGGTCTGAAGATGAAGGTTGGTAATTTTCCTTTGTCTGATTCCTGGAATTTTTAGGTTCAATCTGCTGAGTTCCTGGGATCCTAGGTTTACTGAGCGGATAAGCTAATACTGTGTTATCAATCATAGCAAACCCCCCACCCATATTAACAGTTTACTAAACAGATAAACAAATGTTTGTGAAACTGATTGTCTTTTGGTTTCACCTTCCTTATCCTTTAAAGTCTGGAAATTTACTTAAACAAACTAGAGGTGATGCAGCCGTCTTACTGGAATAACTTTGTCACTTTTGATGAACAAACTTAAAGTTTTAACCCATTACAGCAATAAAAGCAAAACGGGGAAAGTATAGAGCTGAGAACAAATTACCTCATCCATTCCTGTTCGTTCCCCCACTTGTTCGCACCACCCCTCCCAGCCCCTGTGCCGGCTCCGGCACAGTCCGTCTGTCCCAGTCCGGCCGCCTGGCCCGCGGCCGCTCTGCCGCCCGTGCCAGGGGGTGGGGGTCTGTCCTGCCGTGTGCACCGTGGTTACTGCGCTGACCGCACCGAGGGGGGTCCCGTCTGTCCCATCCCCGGCTGCCTTGATTCTGTCGGCTCCCGCCGCTGCAGCCGGGGTCAGTCGGCAGCTTTGTCTCGGCCAGATCAGCCACCATGAGCCATATGGGGGCTATCCACGCTCCAGCTCGGTCTGCACCGGAACAGCCCCTCGGGCGATCCCGACCGCAGACCCCGCCTTTGGAGGACCGAGACTCTTGAGCTGTGCCGAGTCTCCCCGTCCTGCCCTGATCTCCGTTCCCTTGGTAACCACAGCTCCGGCTGCTCAGGGGAACTTTCTAAAAGAATCACTTTATCGAAACACTAAAAGTTCAGTTAAAAGAAAGCCCTCTCCTGATTCTTCCTAAAAATACGGGAGAAAGGCTATAGAAGATAAAAATCCAAAAAGAATGACATAAAGAGATTGGTCTATTTTCATTAAGAGAGGTTCTCATGGGGGGGACGGATCAGAGTTTGTAAATGCTCCTTTGACTTCATCTCAGGTCTGAAATTTTAAGAAATAAATAAAAGTGATATTTGGAGAATCCCATAGGCATAGCTGAACAATTAGACCAACTTTTAGGTCCAAACATTTGTACTTGAGAAGAGATGCGGTTGGTAATGAAAATAATATTTTTCTCAGGAAGAAAAGCAATTAATCAGAGCAACTGAAATAAAAGCTTAAGAAAAAGATAGTCTGCGGAGACCCCCAGAGAAGACAAAAAGCCAACTGTACCTCCTGAGTGGGGTTAAAATAATGAGGAGGGGAGTAAACACATGAATTGTTATTGTAATTACATAGCCAAGAGAATAAATGAGACAGCATATCAAAGGCGAAATGCCAAAACAAAAGGTTTTTGAAGGGCAGCTTTTAAAGGGGAAAGAAGAAACTCCAACTAAATAGATAAACAAACCTGAGAGAAAAAGGAAAATGGTCCTAAGTAAGCGGAAGATCTGAAAATGTTTAAAGAAATAGGCACATGAAAAAAGTAAAGTCGTAGGCTCTAATTTTTTGGGGGGGACAAATACCATCTGGAGCCTGTGATAACTTTAAAAGTGGGAGAATTGGAATTTGTAATAGACACAGGGGCAAAGAGAACCTGCCTGTTAAATGTTCCAAAAGATTATAGTGTAAGCAAACATATAGTGAAAGTAACTGTTATGAACAAAAATTCGGTTAATATTTTTTTGTGAGAAAAAGTTACAAAAAGGCAGCCAGATCACTGTAGCTGCCGAAGTTCTTCGTGTTTTGTTATTGTAATCACGGGTCGTTGTCGTTAATGGTTGTTTTTGTATTAGTAAAAGCCCTGGCCGGGGCGAGTTAATGGCCCTTCTCCTGGGTGGGGACCTTCCCGAGGCTAAGTTGTACCTTTCCCAGAATAGTGAAGACACCTGAGAGGGTGGTGGTGGGGGGAGGGGTTATGCAAAGTGACTCCCAAGACCAGAATGCTTTGTGGGACCCCCGACTCCAAACCCACGGAGAAACCCCAAAAACAACGAGCCACCTAAGAGTTGAGAGACTGGAGTGATGTCTGGATGTGAGGAGCCGAATGCTGAGCCTGCAGAGACGCGGAACACCTTCGGACCCTCTCGCCCTGACCATGAGAGACGACCCCGGCGGTGAGACCAGGCCGACTGAGTGGGAGGGGCACCATCTGACGGGGATCAGCAGGCCCTAAAGGCTCCCACGAGGATCTGATCCCCAGCTCTGCCCCTTGTGGACAGAGCTGTGCATATCCTCCTCCTCTGAGTCGCCCTGGGAGAGACGACGGACGCTGCAGACCCGTCGAGCTGCCCAATCCTGAGCTGATCACTTTTAATAAAGGCATTATAAAGGAGAAGAAGTCTCCTGGCCCTGTTTAATTCAGTAACAGGGGCAAAAAGAGAAAGTTTTACATTTCTAGTCATTAAAGATGTGGTAATTGAAGGAAGATACTAAAATTTAGATGGGAGATGTGTTATTGGTCCCAGTGGCAGGTAGCAATTTATTGGAAAGTCTTACAAGTGCAATTAAGAATAAGAGTTATATCAAAAAATAGGAAAATGACAGGTAGAGTTTGGAAATTAAGCCAAGAGGATGAAGGAAAAAAAATCAACAAAGAAGTTTGGGCAGAAGAAAGAAATAGGGGAAGATTAAATATCGACCCCATAAGGGTTACAATTGAGAGAGAAGAAAGAGAGAAGTTGAAGTAGAGAAGTAGTTAAAAATCTCTGAGATGTTAGAATGTGAAGTGATGACATCTTGGTGCTAGAAGAGAGTAGAAGTGTGAATGAAAGTTTTTTGCATGAAAGGCAGAGAACTATCCTAACACATGGTTGTTAAGAGGTTATTCAATGCCACACTGGGGTCCGGAAAAGCCTTAGCAGAACAGGCCCTGCTTGAAAGGAAAAGAGGACAAGTTGACTAGAGAAAGAAAAAGAATGTCAGGAGCACCTGGGCACGCCAAGTTTGGGGTTGTCAAGGTTGGGAGGTGTCTGACCGCTCCCTACAAGCGGCAGGGTCTCGGGGGCTGCGGCAGGGACCGATCTATAGAGGTGACCCGCGGCGGTGCTGCCAGCAGGGGACACAGGTTTGCCGGCCAGGAGCGGGCTGGCTCCGTGGCGGAACTGCTGGGGGGGCTCCCAGACTGTCGGGGTCCCCAGTCCAGGATGGCAGCATCGGCCCGGTAAGTGGGCTGAGAGAGAGAAGAAGAGAGAGAGAGAGAGAGGGCAAAAGAGACCCAAGGCATATCCCCAGGGTCCCCATGCCCGTGGCTGCTCTCCCCTGCTCCGGCCCTGCAGCCAAGGAGCAGCAGCGGGGAAAGGGCGAAGAACAGCACTGACAGCAAGGCCGTGAAGAGAGGGGGAGGGGGACTAGCACTAAAAGATAAAATCAAAGCAGAGATTGATGACTCTCCAAACCTCACAAAGCGGTTTGTTTTTCTTAAGAAATAAGTTTTTTTGCTTTTATTCTTTTGTGTGTTTTGTTTTTAACGAGAAGGTTTTTGTTATGAACAAAAATTCTGCCAATTTTTCTGTGAGAAAAAGGTTACCACTGTTGCTGCTGGGCTGCTGCTTGTGTTATGGTAATTACGGGTTGTTGTTGTTAATAGTTGTTTTTGTATCAGTAAAAGTCCTGGCTGGGGCGAGTTAATGGCCCTTCGCTGAGACTATGAAGGGTGGAGTACCTCCCGAACAGTGAGGAGAAGAGACTTTGGAGGGGAGGGATATGCAAAATACTCCAAGGACCAGCATGCTGTGTGGGACCCCTGCTCCAAACATACTGAGAAAACCCCAAAAACAACAAGCCACCTAAGAGTTGAGAGATTGGAGTGATGTCTGGACGAGAGGAGCGGAGTGCTGGGCCTGCAGAGATGCTGAAAACCTTCGTTGTTCCTCACCCTGCGTTGGAGAGCCCCCGGGCCGGCTCTCGGAGGGGGCGAGATTGGGACCAATTCAACATCGGATGGGATCACCACACCCTAAAGGCTCCCACGAGGACCTGATCCCCAGCTCTGCCCCTAGTGGACAAAGCTGCGCATATCCTCCTCCTCTGAGTCGCTCTGGGAGAGATGACAGGAAGCTGCAGACCCGTCTGAGCTGCCCAATCCTGAGCTGATTACTTATAATAAAGGCATTAAAAAGGAGAAGAAGTCTCCTTGCCCTGTTAATTTCAGTTTTTTTCCTGAAGAATGAGACAGAGTAGAGATCCATTCTGAATTAGGTGAAGTATCTAGGAGAGGTGAAAAGTCTGTGAGGCCAAAGCTGAAGGAAAAGCTGCATGCCAGAGACAGCAAGGAGACAGAGAAAAAAACCCCCCAGAAACAACCACAAGGTCAATTTGCCCCCGACCTAGGAATTCCTTTGATAAAGAAGAACTGGCGATAAATGTCATGCAGAATGAATATGTATGAACCCATTGTGAAACTGCATGCATATGCATTTGGAAGGGGGATAAAAGGAGACCTGAGGTCTTCAGGGGTACGCATGCCTTTAGAGGAGGATTTCCTCTGCGTGTGTCCGACGCGTGTCGTAATAAAAGCATACCGGGCTTTACAACTTCTATAAAGTTGTGAGGTTTCTTCTTTTCTCCGCAAAACAAGAAGAAGAGGTGGCTGTAGAGAAAGCTTTTAGCTAAACCCAGAAAGTTTAGAAGGAAAGCGAATTGTAAAAGTTAATGAAGTATTATCTTTCTTTTATTATTATGCTATTAAGAAGTCCCTTCCAGGTACTACTGAAGCAATGATCAGAATCACGGAAAGAGGGTGGATTCATGCCAGCAGAATCAAAGGACTTGGAAGAAACCTGAGGAATGGACTATCACCTTTAAACCGGGTGATACTGAACTGACTTTCCAATGGGGACTGAGTGGTAATAGTTTGAGAAAACCCAAATTATCCAAGAAATGTACAAAGAATAACACTGAATTAAGAAATAAGATAATGCTTATATCACTGGTTTCGAGCACTGCCTGAATAAAACATCTCCTTGGGGGAGGAAAACTTCAGATAGAAAGATCAAGACTGCTTTTGTATTCTGACCTTAGCCTGAGAATTATACAGGGGAGAAGGGGAATTGCCATTTCCATTAGTAAACTTTATTTGATTCATTCCAATACTGGACACACTATCTGGGTTATAAGTAAATGCTTAAATTGTGAGAGTAATTAGTATTGTAATTCACAAAATTTATGCTCTTATTGCAAAAAGTGTTAAAGTAATAACTTGGTTTTGTGGATGGGAATTATTAGTGCCTGTTGAATGAGAGATACCTGAGGAACAGTAAGAGACCACAGTTAAAGAGTGTCAAAAACAATTTGCGTGGAAATTAGTTAAGAGAAAGTGTCAAGAAAATAGAGGGCAAGACCAGATTGGCCTCTGTATTTTGCCACCGAGAAGATCAAATAAACCTGCTGTGGGTTGCAACCTCACAGGCATGGGAGGTGGGAGTATAAGCCATACTGGACCTCTGTTATTCCTGTTTCTGGCCCTCATTTGTTGTCTTTTCTCTTTCGGGATACCAGCAAGATCGTGTCAAAAATGCTACAGAAAGCATCACATAGAAAGAAACCAAAGTTCCTGTTTCATTACACACACCTATGTCAACAGCCACTGTTATAACCCATCCAAATTAAGAACTTGTAGGCAAAATAGAGTAAATTATTAGATCACAAGAAACTTAAGAAAAAGTGGCAATAGATTTAGAACTGAATGTCCAAAAGGAGAGAGATGGATTTGTTTTAAATTTAATCTTGAAGATATGGTTCAAGATTTGGTAAAAAAACAAATAATAAATGAAAAGGTAAAACCAGCACAGCAATCTAACTCTGTATTGACTCCAAATTATCTGTTGAATTGTATTACAAGACTCCAAGCAGTTATAGAAATGATAGCAAATAAGGCTGCCCAGGCATTAGAGTTAATGTTAAGCCAGCTAAGGCAAACGAAAACTGTAGGGTATTAGAATAGGTTGGCTTTAGACTATTTATTAGCCAAAGAAGGGGGTGTTTGTGGAAAGTTCAATATATCAGATTGTTGGAAATTGATGACCACAGAAAAGTCATTCTAGCAAAAGCAAAAGAAAACAAAAAGAAAAATATATATGCATATAATAACCCAGGTACCAGTCCAAAAATTAGAAAACAATGTCAAAATCTAGCTGGTGGGGTAATGTATTAGAAGAAATTAAGATCTTTCATTTTGTCTTACAACTGCTTTTATATTTCTTACTTGTGTAATCCCCTGTTTTATTTTATCAGCATAGTCCAGAAGATATAAGTAGAAAAAATATTGCTCAAGTCAAATGATTTACAAAGAATAAGAGTGGGGATTGTGAAAAATGCATGTATTTTATCATTGGCTTTTCGCAAATATTAAAATGAATATTATATGTGTTGTGTTAGAAAGTAATGCTCTATTATTCTCTTAAGTACTGTGTTAAATATAGTTTTAGGTTATAAAAATAGAAACTATGCTATGTAAGATGCTTTGTTTAACAGAAAGGGCTTGCAGCAAGACAGCAGCCACAGGACACCTAAATCTTTCAGAGAAAGGGAATTTATTGCCTTCTTATCAGAAGAAACAAACTTCTTCCCGCCTTGGAGGCACTGTCAGGATTAGAAGGAAGAAGCTGACACTGACCAGACAGAATCCTGTATTTGAATGGAATTTATGCATGATGTATGAAGTGTATGAATATGCAACAGGCTATTGCTTTTAAGGGTTAATCCTTTGTTAACGGGTGTCCTTTTTCGGGCTCGTGATGCCCAGAAAAAGGCACCCGGACGTCCGTAACTCTTTGTTTTTATTGTCTCATATTGTCTTAATTCAATTTGTCCAAATTGTTATTACTCTAATTGTGTTATATTTTTTTATAACTATTTTATTAATATTAAACTTTTAAAAATTTTAAAAACAAGTGATTGGCATTTTTCACACCCGAGCTGGGCTTTTGGGAAGGGCACTGAATCTGGTTGCCTCTGGTGCCAGTTCACCTGTGAGGCTGTCTGCGTGCCACTCACTCTCTTTAGCCATGGCCCTCTCCACACGCCTGGGAGAACAATGGCCTGTTTGCGGGTCACATACACATTCTGTCAGAGCCTCCACCTGCCCAGAGGAACAATGGCCTGTTTGTGGGTTGCATACACCTTTTTCCACAGCCCCCCCCTTCCCACCTGCCAGGGAAGTTGAGGCTGATTTTGTGTGTGACTCACTCTCACACACAAGAAGACAACAATAAGGTACCTTTTACTTTTAAATCACCTATTATAATTTTAGGTGTTACTGGCCAGTCTCAGTGCTCTTGGATATTCCTCAATACAGCTATGTTGTCCAACTCCAGATGCTCTTGGGCATATCCTCAATCCAGCAGAATTTTGCTCAATCCTGGATGTTCTTGGAATGTTAATCCCTCAACCCAGCAGGTTTTCATTCTGGATGCTCTCTGGCACTCCTATCCCTCAATCCAGCAGAATTTTTAGGGGCCCCTTCCACACTTTTATTTTTCTCAGTGAATTATGCCAGAAAAACCCTCAGCTTCCTCTCTCCAAGGGATCCCACCCCTTCCTTGAGACCCAGTCCCAGGTTCCCCGGGGGGGATTCTTTCACTCTTTTTATCACTTGCTTCGTCTCTTTACTGGCCGCTTTTCTTGCGAAAAGACGAAAACTCAGCTTGGGAGACTCATCACTCACGTAGCAGGTCTGGGTTAACCAGCCCGCCTCTCTTTCACACGCATTCACACCCCCCCCCCTCTTACCCGCCCCATCCAAACTTACCCATCCTTTGTCCTTAGGTCTTTGTTCTTTGTGTACACTTTAGTCTTAGGGGCCAATTACCGTGGTTTTAGGGAATCCTTTCCCTTTTCTTTGTTTTATTGCCTCCTTTTGTCCATTGATCGTAACCTGCGTCTGTCGGTCACACTAGGAGAAACAGAGCAAGGCTGCCTAATCGGGCAGGGTGCACCTTCCTCACCCTGACTCTCCTAAGGCACTGGCAGTGAGGTGTTAGTAACCATCCTCTGCTACCATAACTGTGAAAAACGCCAATAACTTGTTTTTAAAATTTTAAAAGTTTAATAATAATAAAATGATTACAAAGATAGGAATAAAATTAGAGTAATACAAATTTGGACAATTAGGATTAGGACAATACGAGACAATAAAAACAAAGAGTTACGGACAGTCCGGGTACCCTTTTCTGGGCAAAATAAGCCCAAAAAAGGACACATGTTAACAGAGGATTAACCCTTAAAAACAATAGCCTGTTGCATATTCATACATCTCATACACAATGCATAAATTCCATTCAAACAAAGGATTCTGTCTGGTCAGTGTCAACTTCTTTCTCTGAATCCTGACGGTATCTTCAGGCCTGAGCAAGGCAGGAAGAAGTTAGTTTCTTCTGATAAGGGAGCAATATATTCTCTTTCTCTGAAAGATTCAGGTGTCCTGTGGCTGCTATCTCCGTGGGAGCACCGCATTCCTTTCTTTAAAAAAATTTACCACATACATAGTTTCTATTTTAACATTATGTTATAACCTAAACTATATTTAACACACTACTTAAGAAAATTAATACAGCATAACTTTCTAACATAACACATATAATATTCATTTTAATATTTTTGAAAAGTCAATCATAAAATACACATTTTTCACACATAAGAAGTAAAAATTAAAAGGGAGGGTTATACATTAGAGGGAAATCTTCAGTATCAGGCGTTTTGGGAAGTCTGCACCTCTCAAGTACCTCAGCCAATGGGAAAAGAGAGAGGGGAAATGCGGTCGGGAAATTAGGATAAAAAGGAGGCTGCATCGTCCAAAAATTTGAGAGATCCCAGGGGAATGCCCCATGGCCTCTCCCTTTATTTGAATAAAGTAAAAGGACTCCTCTGTCTCCTTTTTGGACATAAACCTCTAATATTTGTGGATTAATTTTCCTGACAGTAGTAGTGGTAGCTGATATAGTTATGAGTGAACTGTCTGTTTGGTCAGGATGACATCCAGTGAATATGTAATGTGGACCCTGCTATTGATATGCCAACTATCAGCATTTGCCATCTGAAGAAAGTATGGACCAAGGCCCAAACTGGAAGCGAAAAAGAGAAGGAGCCAAAACCACAGCCAAGAAACATGCATGCTCTATAAAGGCAGACCCAAGGAGGGGCCATGTAAAATATTTCCTGGAAAATGTAAACTAGTTTATGGATATGCATAAAAGTCTATGAATATGCAAAGCAATAATGTAATGAAAAAGGTGTTTAAGGGGTATCCCGAAAGGTGAAGATGTGCTCTTGGCTGAGTGCCAAGACATACCCAGCCATAATCTTTGTTTTACTGTCTTTTGTCTCCTATTGTACTTTATTAAACTGTTTAAATTTTCACAGGAGAGTGAACGTGTTTTTCACAAATCCCAAACTTCACCTCTTCCTGCCCTGCTTGGAGCCAGGCCACCGATGTCTCGCCCCTGCTGGCTTTTCGGTACTGCTCTGGGTTTCTCCATGCTGTAGTTCACACACTCCTGCCTTGCCGGCATATCCCGCAGTTTCCAGTTACTACCGTGGACCTTCTGATACATCTCATCCATTACCACAGGATTTTTTTGCTCATTCCTGCCAGCTGTGATGGTAACTCCACCAAAGGGGAAAGTGACAGTGACCGACAAGGCTGTTACTGGGTCCCTGGTTCTGTTTGCTGCTAATGCCATAGTTATTATTGTTTTGTTTTCCTTGTTATACATACTAGTAAAGAACTGTTATTCCTATCCTCATATCTTTGCCTGAGAGCCCCTTAATTTCAAAATTATAATAATTCAGAGGGAGGGGGTTTACATTCTCCATTCCAAGGGAGGCTCCTACCTTCCCTACCAGACACCTGTCTTTCAAACCGAGACAAAAGGCTACCATGGATCACTGAGTAACTGAGAGATGCAAGGGAGAAATGGGCCAGATATCAAAAGCCAAGCTTAAAACCCAGATTTTAGGATCCTGGGATAGACCCTGAAATACGACCACTAAAGGCAAAACCACAGAGGGGCAGAAGTTTGTTGCTTCAGGACATGATAAATATAGGAGACCATGTTATAGATAAATAATTGTCAGGACTCATCCCCATACGGGCAACCAATTGTTGGCGTCGGTGCTTGGCACCAATCTGTCACCGTCAGTTTATCATCTTACTATAAAACTTTCATACCTTCTCTCTGTGAGTTCCCATGGGCAGGTTCTCGCAACACTGACTCCTTTTCTTTTCCTTCTGCATGGCCAGCTGACTCCTTCCTGTCCCTTGTACAACCGCCTAACTCTTACTGCCCCTCACAGCACAACCAACTAATTCCAGCTCTTCTCTTGATTGGCTAACCCACTCTTTTATATCACCCATCCTTATTGGACATAGCTGTGGCCTATTAAGGGCAGACCTGTTCCTACTCTTTGGTAATTAGTACAGCTGCAACTCCTCAGGGGCAAGATTGCCTTCAGCACTATCTCTATTCTCCTACAGTCCATCCTCCCACAATTAATGAGATGATTTGCTCTCACAATTAAGGGATTAATATTGTGTGAATATTAAGAGAAGCTTTAGTGATGTATAGTTATGTTATCGTAGTTTGTTGTTTAGATGTCCTCTGTTGTCCCCATAGGCCCCTTTCCCCCTCCCTCTGTATTGTTGCCATCGGACAGCCTGGGTTTTCTAGGACAGGTAGAAAGAAGGTGAGTACTTATACCGCTTGCATGGGGCAGCTATGAATGGAAAAGGTTGTTGCTAGGGGATCACGGCATGACAACACCTGACCCTCCAATCAAGTTGCAAGAAAGTAGTCTCCACCAATAAACGGCAATGAAGACTTAACTGACAGACTTTGGGAGGGGCCAGGATTTGCTGATGCAACTCCCAGGGGTATAGAAGGCAGAACAGCCATTTTGTGAGTGAGCCATGTGCCAGGCAGCCACGGGGGAGGCCGGGCAGGGCCGGGCAGGGCAGGGCAGGGCAGGGCAGCTCCCAGTGTAGCAGGCACAGGGCCTGTAAGGGCCCTGTAGAGAGCAGAAAGACAGAAAATGCTAAGTCATGGTGAATAGCTAGAAGCCCCTCTCTTCTGCCTTTGGACCCCTGCCTATCTCTCTGTAAGCCTATAGGTCACTTTCCCTTAATCCCTGCTATTGGACAATTTCTGATCCCTCTGTATCCCATATAATGGGCTGTTTTAGCCTATTCTGGTTAGAAGAGCTGTTACTGGGACCTTCACAGAAGAATCAATAAAGACATCACTGTGGAACACCAAACAACCTTCTCCTCTCTCACCCTGTGTCTGCCTGCCTGCAGCACCGAGCAAGCTAAGAGCTGAAATCACTAAGTGTTGCTGAAGGACATGAAAGAACACAAGCAGACCACCGCTCTCAAGGTGAAGGAAAAAAGCGAAGTTTTATTCTCTGACTCCAATATTTATCGTTTTACAAAAGTGACAGTGGATTGGAAGGTGACAGTGACACCTCTGCAATGACACTGGTCAAACCAACAGTCCATCAACTCTCTCCTCCTCCATAAACAATGAGTTATTTACAGAAAGTGTGTGAGAAAGTTCACTACAAGAATGTCAACATCAGAAGGCTTAGAAAATCTTAAAAAACCAGGGTGACATCTCACCCTTTTCCGTTTAAAAAGAAAAAAGAAATTAACAATGTGAAAAGAAAAATATGAACAATGTTCAGTGTCCACTTGCAGAGGAATCATCGGAGTGATCACTCTCATCATCTGCATCCGAATCATCACTCAATGATTCCCCCGCTTGATGCCTTTCAGGTTAGTCATCAGCTGGATTCTGTCTCTGCGGTCGCAGGTCAGGGTGAATACATTTTGAAGGTACCCAGCGTACCCCAGTATCTGTGGATACACAAGCATACCTGTGCCCCAAAGCGATAAGGTCATAGGGACCTTCCCACTGTTTGGTGACTAAATTCCGCACCCGAACCTTCACTCGAGGCTGATGTGCCTCATCCGCAGCCTGCAATGAGAGATGGTGATTCAAAATGACAGGGCTATTTGAGTTCTGCGGCACAGTGAGATGATTGATTGTGCACAAAGCTTTTGCCAACCGACTCTGCTTGGTTTCACCCTGCATCCCCCGTTTTTGTTTTTGAAGAACCCGCTTCAGAGTACCATGAGCGTGTTCTACAATAGCTTGACCAGTCGGAGAACGAGGGATACCAAACTTGTGCGAGACACCCCACAACTCCAGGAACTGCCACACCTTTTGCAATGCGTAAGCAGGACCATTGTCAGTTTTCACAGCAGAAGGTATGCCCAGAATGGCAAAGGCCTGCCTCCAGTGGGCAAGGACATCACAGGCCTTCTCTCCAGTGTGAGCCGAAGCCCACATCGCAGAGGAGAACGTGTCCACAGTGACATGCACATACTTGGACCGGCCAAACTCGGCAATCTGGGTGACATCGGTCTGCCAAAGCTCCAAGGCCCTAAGGCCTCTGGGATTTACCCCTGCCGGCAAAGGCGGAGCAAGTGCATGGCAGTCATCACATGACTCGACAATGTCACGAGCCTCAGTTGGCATCAGCTGAAACTGCTTCTGCAGGGTATGTGCGTTTTTGTGGAAAAAACCATGCGATGCCTCGGCCTGCGCGAGTGTATCAGGCTGAGGCGCTACCCACGCTGGGTTAGCCAACTTGTCAGCCCTCGTGTTACCTTCCACTATAAAACCTAGCAAATCGGTGTGACTCCTCACATGCAGAACATAAAATGGATGAACTCGGGCCTGAATGGCACACCACAAGGTCTTCAGTAAATGAAACAAGGCAGGATTACTGACCTCCTTCAAAGCCGAATGACCCAACCGCTGTGCGATATCAGCCACATAGGCAGAATCCGTGACCAAGTTGAAAGGTTCCTGGGAAAATTTCTCAGATGCCATGACAGCAGCCCTCAATTCAACCAATTGGGCTGACCCATCCTCATGGCCTTCCAGAACCTGCCACTCAGATCCATCCCTCCAGGTAACAATGGCCTTTCCTGTTCTCCCTGAACCGTCAGTGAAGACGGTGGGTCCTTGCACGGGTTCCTGACTATTCTTGGGTCGCAAAGAAATTTGTGTGGATTTCACCATATGCAACAGCCTATGGCTGGGCAGATGATAAGTGATCTGCCCTGAAAAATTTTCCAGAGCACTCTGCATGGACACACTGCTTGCAAAGCTCCAGTCAAAATCCTCCCGTTGCACCGGGAGTATGATCTTTGCAGAATCCTCACCAATCAATTGCAAACACTGTTGTCGGCATTTGATTATCAAGCGAGCAATCAGCTCAAACAATGTAGTTGCCGTCTTCTGCGGCTGATGGGGCAGGAAAACCCATTCTAGAACGTGCAAGGAATCAGACCATTTGTCATTCCATTGACCAATGATACCTGTGGGATGCGAATCTGGAGTGGTGATGAACACAGTGACATCAACGGAGGGATCAATGCGATAAACCTGACAAGCCGAAAAAGCTTGCTGAACCACCTCCAACGCCTTACGCGCCTCAGGGGTCAGTGTGCGAGGTGACTTGAGATCAGAGTCTCCTTTCAACAAATCATACAGAGGAGACAACTGTGCGTTGGTTAGCCCCAAGTACGGATGTAACCAAGTGATGACACCTATCAATTTCTGAGCATCATTCAGTGTCTTCACAGAATGCACAAATTGCACCTCCTGGTGACGGATCGTCCGTTCCAGAATTTTGACCCCCAAGTACTTCCAAGGTGGTTTTTGTTGAACCTTTTCTGGAGCCACCTGCAGTCCATGAGCATGCAAAGCATCGAGCAACCGAGGCTGAATCCTCAGCAGCTCATCCTCAGTGGACGCAGCCACCAAAATGTCGTCCATATAATGACACAGACGCGCATCAGGAAACTGCTTGCGAACTCCAGACAAGGCACGGGCCACAGACCACTGGCATATGGCAGGGGAATTGTGCATGCCCTGAGGCAATGTCCTCCATTGATATCTCTGTGTGGGCTCAGCCTCGTTAATCGCTGGCACCGAGAAGGCAAACTTCGGTCTGTCATCAGGATGCAAAGGAATTGTAAAGAAACAATCCTTCAGATCCGCAATGAGGACCAGCCAGCCTGCAAGAAGCATGGTAGGCGATGGCATGCCCGCCTGCAATGGTCCCATGCTTTCCATCATGGCATTGACCTTCCGGAGGTCTTGCAACAACCTCCATTTCCCAGATTTCTTTTTGATACAGAAGACAGGAATGTTCCAAGGACTGTTAGAAGGATCCAGATGACCCTGATCAAACTGCTCCTGCACCAAATTCCGAAGGGCGACTAATTTATCATCAGGGAGGGACCACTGCTTCTCCCAAATGGGTTTGTCCACCAGCCACCATATAGGAGGCGTAGGACATTCTGCGTCCTTCACTGCAGTGGCCCCCATCAAAAATCCGTCCCCATACGCATCCCCCAGGCAGACAGAACATCCCTCCCCCAGAGGTTGGCAGGAGTAGAAGTAACATGAGGCATAACCCAGGCCATCTGTCCCTCCGGGTTCGTGACCAGCACGGGCTGCTGGGCCACGTAGCATTGCGCCGTCCCTCCCAGGCCCGAGACAGACGTCCCCACCGGATCCAGGGGCCACTCCGAGGGCCAGGCGGCAAGGGAGAGAACCGTGATGTCAGCACCTGTGGGATCTCAGTCTCTCAGAACTGGGGGGCTCGGGAGTCCTGGAATGTTGCCAGAAATGTCTGGTGGCTGGACTTTGATCCCACATGGGAGATGACATCAGTATGAGGACGGGAGGATTTCACCGGGGTGAATGGTGAAGGGACAAGTTAATTGGAGTGTGAGATACAGGGTTTAAGATCCCTGTACAGGGGGGTCTAGAGAGGTAAGATGGAGGAATTGGGGCGTGCCCTTCTCCTTCTTCTTCTTCCTCTAGGCCTCCATCTTCTGTGGTGGAGTTGGCACTCCAGGATTGGACCTTACTAGGGGAACACTGGTTAATAAGGGTAGAGGGTATTGGAGAAAAATGATAAATATTGTATACGTAACTCCAAGTATAAAGATAGGTGGCCGCCCCAGGGGCTCTCAGTGTGTGCCCATGGCTGACTGCTGAGCAGAACTCTGTCAGGCCAAGAGAAAATCTTTTAGAGAAGCAATTAATAAACACCGAGACCGAGAACAATTCTGAGGCTTCCTCTCGTCCTTTCGAACCCCGGGGGCCCAAGGCCATCTTTGGGCTTTTCCCAGACCATCTAAACAGCACCAAAATCCGACAACTGGCGTCCGCTGTGCGGGCTATCTCCCACCAAACCTTTCGGGGGGGGGAAAGCCCTGAAGAGCTGAAGAGCCAAGAGAACAGCACTGATAACTCCAGAGGAGAGAAGCCTGAAGAAAGAAAGAAGAAAAAGAAAAAACCGGCCGGGAGAAGCTGCAAAAATCAGCAGTCACTGAGAAATCCCATCTCTCAGCTTCTGCTGAAGACAGTTCGTAGCAGAGCGGCCTGGACTGGGACCAGAAAGGCGCCTCTGGATCCATCTTTTGTAATCTGCTGGACGGAGAACAGGAGCCTCCAGACCACTCTGACGACAGATTCGGTAAGAAGGCCAAAATAATATTATGGGGGCCACACTCTCCCAAGAACAACGGGAAATCTTATCCACCTTACAAAGTGTAGCAGAATTATATACAGAAGGGATCCCAAAGAAAGAATTAAAACAGCTGTTATTATGGGCAAGGCTTAATTATCCACTTGCGGAGACATGTTTGCTGTTCGAAGTGGGGTTTTGGCAAGAAATTAATAGGCATTTATATATTTTAGCAACAAAAAAAGATGAGACAGCGTTAAAGCTACTCTCGCCGGCAAGAATCATGTTACAAGGTATTTCAGTGCAGTCTAAAAGACTGGAAAAGCAGCGAGAAGCTGCGGTACCCTCAGAGGAGGGGGCAGAGCGGCAAAGCTCCGGGAAAAAAATTGCTCTGGCTTTAAAAAGCCAGGGGGAAAGGGCTCTCGAAAAAAGAGAGCAGGAAAAAATATTAAAACCCCCGATCAAAAAATGCAACAAACCCCAAGGGCGTCCTGAAACTCCAGAGAGTGTGGAGGAGTCAGGAGCGGAAGGGGGGGAGCAGGAAGATAAGGGATCGGGGGGGGGCCCTGTTCGCGGTGAAAGCGGCGACGCGGCGGCGGCGGCAAACGCGGGCAGCGCAGGTGAAGATGAGGAGACGCGCGCGGAGGGCGAAACTCGCAAAAACCGGGGTGTAGACCCACATACCAGCGCGGGGGCGGCGAGCGCGGAAGGCGGGCTGAGGGAAAATGTGCAGGCTCAGCGAGCCGCCGCGGTGAGACGCAGGAGGCGCGCGGTTGTGACGTCAGACCCGGTGCGACGGTCAGCTCGAATCGCGGGGAGAGCCGGAGTGCCGGCGGGAGAAGTGAACACAACGTCAGAGGAGGAGGGGTTGGACTCTGGGACAGACCGAGGGGCGGGAACCTCGGAGGTGGTACAGGGGGGAGACGATGACGTCAGCTTGGGGGACACAGGGAGCAGCTCGGAGAGTACGCATGCGCAGAAAGTAAGACGCGGCCGGACCCGAGCCCGGTCCCCTGTGACGTCGCGGGTGAGGAGGGGCCGTGTTAGGGATTCTACGTCCCGGGGCTCCACACCGTCTCCAGATCTGGTGCCTTTGGTTCAGACCCTCGGAGTCCCAGTCCCTTCCCCTCACAGGGGACGCCGAGCAGGAAGAGGAAGTGGGGCAGTCGAGATCGCTCCGTCATCCGAGCCAGGGAGGCCGGTGACAGCGCCACCTAGTGGCAGGAGGGCAGAAGTGCACGACATGCCGGGTCGGCTCGGCGGAGCCACAGCGCCATCTCGTGGCGAGACTGCAACAATGCAGCAATTTTTTCCAACAATATATAAAAAGAAAAGCACCTCGAAGAAGACAATGTTAACACGACAAAGGGATTATCCATCCACTTCGGGATTTCATGAAGATGATGAAAGCTCAGATGAAGAACAGCTACAAGGAGAAGATGTCATAAGGATCACAGCATCGGAAGGTGTCCCAACATGGATGCTATCAGCAGCAGAAGCAGCAAAAAGCTTCTTGCATTCATTCGATACAGTAAAGAAGAAATATCAACAGGATCCTCGAGTTTCCTTTTCGGATTTAGGAGCAAGGCCAAAAACCTCAAGGCGAAAAATGAGACACCATGAATCACCGATGACATCTACAACACCATTATTCATGCAAATCCCAATGGAATCTGATGAAGAGGGGTTTCAAGAGCCGGTGAAGACAATGGATTGGAGGCAAATCAGAGAAGCATTGGAAAAGGAAAAGCATTTATTCCCGGGATCAGGGGATTTGACAATGCCAGTGACATATGATGCCCAGGGACAGAATCCAAGGTGGGAAAGGATGGGTCATGAGACACTCAAAGACTTAGGGAAGGCAGCTCAGACTTTTGGGCTGAACTCACAAAACTTCAAACAGCTATTAAGAGGGACATTCTCTATGTATGATCTCACACCATATGACATTCGAAGTATTGTGGAAATGATCCTCACTGACACACAGAGTCTTGTCTGGGAAAAAAGGTGGAGAAAATATCTTGCTGAGTTGCGGAACAGATACCAAGGTGGGCTGAATGCGAACCTCACAGAAGGGCAATTAGCAGGGGATCCTCCAGATGAAAATCCAGGGGAACAAGCAGCGCGGCTTCCACGAAGAGTGTTTAGCGACATCAAAGAAGCAGCGCGATTGGCAATCATGCAAATTACGCCGACAGGAGCTCCGGATGTCCCGTTCTCTTGCATCAGGCAAGGTCCCACAGAGCCATTCATGTCATTCATCGACCGACTCACGCAAGCCGTGGATCGACAGGTGACAACAGAAGAAGTGAAGAGGCCTCTCTTGGAGAATTTAGCTTTCGGCAATGCCAACCCGGATTGTCAACGGGTGATTAGCACCATGCCAGGACGGCCATCCTTGGCAGAGATGGTGGAGGCATGCGGCAAGGTGGGGACGCCTCAGCACGTCGCAGCGATTGTAAAGAATGAATTAAAAGAGGAATGGGAGAAACAGCTAAAGGAACGCTCAGAAGGGCAATCAGAGGACAAGACATTGGAGAAGATGTTCGAGAAATTACTCCATCAACAGGACGAAAATGTCAACAAAGTTCTTGCGGCAATGCAGAAAAAGAACAGACCCCAAAGAGGACAGTGCTACGGATGTGGGGAATCTGGGCACATGAAAAGGAATTGCCCACGGACACATATACCAACGCCAGCCCAGAGAGCGGAAAGACCAATTTGCGCACGGTGCGGAAGAGGAAGACACTCTGTGAAAGAATGTTATTCCCGGACAGATGTGGAAGGAAATCCGTTGCCGCTTCCGGGAAACGGGAAATTGAGCACGGGAAATCCCCAGCGCGCTCAGACACAAGTACTGGCGGTGTCACAAGAACAGACAGGGCAGTCATCAGTGAGCGACAAGCAGATGCCCTCAGCAAAACCCTCAGTCGATTCCACAGTGACCCAGACCTCCTCCCACCAGGGGCACAGTGTGCATTGGCAGCTTCAAAACTAGTATGCTTTCTAGATGAAAGTCATGCGGAGATACCAACAGGTATCCGCGGGGACTCATACAAGAAACAAGATTTCTTGATAATTGGACAAGATAAGTGCAGTATTCTTGGGCTCATTGTCTATCCGACAGTTGTCTCAGCAGACAAAAATACAGAGTTAACAGTTTTGGCAAGAGCGCTTCGTCCACCATTGACTGTGCCGGAAAATACTGTGGTTGCAAGAGCCTTTGCATTGCCACCACACGCAGTTGGAGAGGTCATGTCAATCTTCGACGAAGAGGGTCTCCCTATGAAAGAGCATGTTGAAGTACATACAACATGGGTGAAGCACATAGGTCGAGACCGACCCACGCTCACGTGCCAATTGACATGTGGGGACAGGACAATATCGATCAGAGGTATGCTCGACACAGGGGCGGATGTAACAGTAATATCGTACATCTTTTGGCCACGCAATTGGAGCTTGGTCACGCCATTGGGCTCTCTCTCAGGCATCGGGGGAGCATCTCTGTGTCTGCAAAGTGAGAATTCCGTCGTTGTCACGGGACCAGGAGATAAGACGGCGATCATTCGTCCTTTTGTTGTTCAAAAGCCGATCACAGTCTGGGGTCGGGACCTTTTGGCACAATGGGGCGCGAAGATCGAAATGGATTTTTAATAGGGGTCACTGCAGCACTCGCCACACTGAAGCTGACATGGAAAACAGATGATCCAGTTTGGGTGGATCAGTGGCCCCTTGAGCGGAAAAAATTGAGTGCTTTGAAAGACCTGGTCCAAGAACAATTGCAGAAGGGACACATCAAGCCAACAGACAGCCCTTGGAATTCTCCGGTGTTTGTCATCAAGAAAAAGCTGTCGGGAAAATGGAGGTTGTTACACGACCTCAGGAAGATCAACGAAGTCATAGAAGACATGGGGCCACTTCAGTTGGGACTTCCATCTGTCTCGATTCCCAGAGATTGGCAGCTTGTGGTCATTGACCTCAAGGATTGCTTTTTCAGTATCCCACTCCATCCAGATGATGCTCCGAGATTTGCCTTTTCAGTCCCGAGTATCAACAGGGAAACGCCTCTGCAGTGGTACCATTGGGTCTGTCTTCCACGAGGCCTGAAAAATTCTCCGACGATCTGTCAATGGTACGTGGCACGAGCTTTGGCACCAGCACGAAAGAAATTTCCGAAGGCGAAGATCATTCATTACATGGATGATTTGCTCATTGCAGCATCAACACGACAGGAGCTGCAAGAAGCTCGTGACTGTGTGATCGCAGAGGTGCAAAAGGCAGGTCTGGAAATCAGCATTTCAAAGATTCAAGAGGTTGCACCTTGGAAATATCTAGGGTGGAAAATCTCAGAGAAAACAATAAAGCCTCAAAAGCTGGAGATGGCAGCACAAATCATCATAAAGGCGAGAACAAGGCTGCTGACAATCGCAGGAAGAGAATTCTCAGTCATCAGGTTACCTCTGAAACGAGACTACTTCGATTGGGCAATGCAACAATCGAAAGACCTGTTAATCGCATTGTTAGCGTTCCCAGGAACTTGCACAATCCACTTTCCCCAACACAGAATACTGCAATCGCAAATATGCTATAGAGCAAAACCACAGATAAGTGAAGAACCTTTGGACGGGATCACCGTGTTCACGGATGACTCGGGGAAGACACACAAGTCAGTGATCACGTGGAGAGACTCAATGACAGGGGATTGGGAATCAGACGTGAGGATGGTTCAGGGCTCTCCACAAATTGTGGAGTTGGCAGCCGTTGTCCGAGCATTTCAGTTGTTCAAACAGCCTCTCAATCTGGTGACAGATTCCGCATATGTTGCGGGTGTGGTCAAGAGATTGGAGGGTTCGCTCTTGAAAGAAGTCAGTAATGAGGTTTTATACTCATACCTGACAAGTTTGAAAACACTGCTAGAGAGCAGGGAAAGAGAGTATTTCATCACACACATTAGAGCGCACACAACACTTCCGGGGTTTTTAGCGGAAGGGAATGCTCGGGCGGACAGGTTGACAATGCCCATTTTGCAAACACTGCCGGACATTTTTGAGCAGGCAAGGTTAAGTCATGCGTTCTTTCATCAGAATGCGCAAGCACTGATGGAGTCCTTTCGTCTCACAAAGAGTCAGGCGAGGGAGATCATTAGTGCTTGTCCAGACTGTCAGCTTGTGCAGCCACCTTCTTCTACCGGGGCCATCAATCCGCGGGGGCTGCAAAGTCTTCAGTTGTGGCAAGCTGATGTCACAAAATACCCATCTTTTGGGAGGCTCAAAAATGTTCATGTTTCTGTAGATACATTCTCAGGTGCAGTCTTTGCTTCAGCACATGCTGGGGAAAGAGCAGACCATGCTTGCCGACACTTTCTGCAGGCATTTGCAGCATTAGGTGTGCCTCAGGAGATAAAAACAGATAATGGTCCGACATACACAGGCAGGGTGCTTGACAGATTCCTGAAAAGATTGGGTGTCAGACACACGTTTGGTATTCCGCATTCACCCACAGGTCAGGCAATCATTGAGAGAACACATCACACCCTAAAATCCCTTCTGGACAGACAGAGAAGGGGTGAGCCAGAGGCAACACCTCACATGAAATTAAATAAGGCATTGTATGTGCTGAATTTCCTAAATAGCTCATCCTCGGAACCTGATCCATCGATCGTGAGACATTTTCTAAACAACACACAGGCAAAGCTAAGGGAAAATCCTTTAGTTTTGATCAGAAACCCAGAGACCGGACAAATAGAGGGTCCTTTCAAACTAATCACTTGGGGAAAGGGTTTCGCTTGTATCTCCACAGATCGAGGTCTGAAGTGGGTGTCGGCACGGCACGTGAAGCCATTCCGGACGCGAGAACACGAGAATGCTGATCCGAGAAACAAAGAGACGAGTACTCAGACAGAAGTCGAGACTCAGACTGCGAAAAACGACCCAGAAGAGAAATAAAAAGAAACTAAGGACTTTGGGGGGTTTTCACATAAAAGCAAAAAAAGGTCTTTTGGTGCAAACAGAAGGGGGAGATGTGGGATCTCAGTCTCTCAGAACTGGGGGGCTCGGGAGTCCTGGAATGTTGCCAGAAATGTCTGGTGGCTGGACTTTGATCCCACATGGGAGATGACATCAGTATGAGGACGGGAGGATTTCACCGGGGTGAATGGTGAAGGGACAAGTTAATTGGAGTGTGAGATACAGGGTTTAAGATCCCTGTACAGGGGGGTCTAGAGAGGTAAGATGGAGGAATTGGGGCGTGCCCTTCTTCTTCTTCTTCTTCCTGGCCTCCATCTTCTGTGGTGATGTTGGCACTTTGGGATTGGACCTTACTAAAAGTGTACTGGTTAATAAGGGTGAAAGGTATTGGAGAAAAATGATAAATATTGTATACGTAACTCCGAGTATAAAGATAGGTGACCGCCCCAGGGGCTCTCAGTGTGTGCCCATGGCTGACTGCTGAGCAGAACTCTGTCAGGCCAAGAGAAAATCTTTTAGATAAGCATTTAATAAACACCGAGACCGAGAAAAGATCTGAAGTCCCTTCTCGTCCTTTGGAGCGCGGGCGGCCCAAGGCCACCTTGGGCCTTTCCAGACCATCTAAACAGCCGAAAATCCGACAATCTGCATCAATGAGCCCCAGGTGCACAATGATGCCCTGCAGGGTGGCACTAGACCTCCCCATAAGGAGAGCACTCATG
Source organism: Melozone crissalis (assembly GCF_028551555.1). Lineage (NCBI taxonomy): Eukaryota > Metazoa > Chordata > Aves > Passeriformes > Passerellidae > Melozone > Melozone crissalis. The sequence continues at coordinate 9,235,829 of NW_026535813.1, read as the reverse complement.
CCCCCACCCAAGGGACCAAAGGCATCCAGGGGAACCTTACGTATCTCAGACGAGTCTAAGACAACTGTTGCTGCGGTCCAGACATCCACGCCTGCTGATCCACGGGTGCTGGCTGCAAGTCGGCAAAGGAGACCTCCATCGGCACCTGGGTCTGGAGGGAAGCTTGTGTCTGAGTGCACCCCTCCTGCTGCGCGCTCCGCTTCACGTTTCCCGAACCCGGTAAAGCCTGGCCATTAACAGGAACAGTCGCCTTACAAACGTTAGACACGTGATTCAGCCTACCACACCGACCGCACAAGAACATGGGGAATTTGACCTTCTGCACCTTCTTCCCCCGCTTCCTGCTAGCCTGCGCATTCCCCTGCTGTGGCCGCCCGCCCTGCGGTGCTGTCCAGACTAGCTGCACAGCAGCAGCCACAGTGGTCAACTTCCGACGCGAGGGAATGATGTTCGCACAGGCTTCTGCCATCTCCCAGATACTAGGATCACCAGGCATAGCCGCTATAACCTTACTACAAGCTTCATTACAATTACACTTGACAAGGTTTGCAATCGTAACGTCCCTCGCCAGAGGATCAGGCACCTGCCTCTCCACGGACGCAATCAACCTTGCCGCAGATACCATAAAAGGCTCATCATCCCCCTGGACAACGGTTGAAAACGGCTGCTTCGGAGCAGCCATTTCCAGCGTCTGCACTATCGCTCCCATGCTCAGCATGTTGCATTGCTGAAGCACAAGGGGATCATATCCAACCTGCCCCTGAACATTCTCATAACGCCCTGTCCCCATCAGCATGTCAACAACAACTCCATGCCTGGGGTCCTCCGGCGCCAGCGCAGCATTCCGCCTCACCGCTTGGGCTGCCAGACGAGCCCACTTGATCTCAAAAACACCAAATTGCACAGGGTCAAAAAGAGAATGTGCCAAACAATGGACATCGTGAGGTGTCAGCACGTCCTGATCAAGCCTCCGAAGAATGTGCATAACCTCAGCAGACCCCAAACCATGCTGAGCAACCGCTTCACGGAGTTCCTTCTCCAGCTTATATGCAAGGGGTTCATAGGTGTTATGAGTGACACCCCTGAGCACAGAGAAAGCCTGGGGACCCCCCGGCAAAGCCACCGCACCTGCTGTGTCCCGATCCTTGGGCCCCCCAGAGACAAGAGGGAGTGATTGACCGGGAGCCGGGGCAACACCACTCGTCCCTGCGCCCCCTGCAGCACCGGCAGAGCCAAAGGAATCCGCCCCGCGACCCTGCAGATGCCGTGAGGAGAGAGGTTCATTCATCTCGTTGGTCTTGGTTTTTGCCTTTCGCCAGAAACGTTCAGGGTACCTCGGATGCATGGTCAACTGGCACGCACGAAGTGTCCAATGACTTCACGAGAAAGTGCCATGGCCCCGGGCACCCACCGGCCTCCCGCCGGCCGTGTCAGCAGTTGCACTAAAGGTAAATACCCAATCCCCTGCCGCGCTGCAGCTCCGGCAGGGGCCGCCTCGGCGGCCGCAGGTGCCGGCACAGCCCGCAAATCCGGCACGGCCCCGGATGAGACCGGCGCAGCCCCGGACGAGACCGGTGCGGGGCCCCCATCCCCCGATATGGGGGCGGGGTGGGATACCGAGGGAGGCGCGGCCCGCGGAGCCGCGTCACTGCGGGGCAGCACAAGGGAGCCGGGCAGGCCCCCTATGAGAGCCCGCCCCAAGCCGCAAGATCCCGCAGCGGGCACCGCCCCCACCGAGCGGAGAGGGGAGGGCTGCCCGCCCACCGGAGCGGGGCCGGGCGGAGCACCGACCGACGCTCCGCCCCCGGCTGCCTTCACCGGCTGCGCATGCCCAGCAGGCTGCGCAGACCCAGAGGCGGGCGAAATCGCCCCCCTCCCCCTGAGGAACCCGACTCGGGGGTGGGAGAGCCCACCCCCACCGCGCTCAGGGGGAACGTGGAGGACACACCGCAATTCGGACAAAAGGTCGTCACCGAAGAAGCCTCAAGTCGAGGCAGAGGCTGACCCTCATGTTGCCTTCTGGAGCAAGGCAGGCGACCTGGTTCAGAGGAACAGCACGGCGGCCCAAACTCTCCAGGGCCGCTCGGGCCAATGACACACGCAGGCATCAATATGATGGACGGTCAAAAGGCCTTTATTATCTCATCTCTTGGGTTTTTATAGTCTAAGGGGTCTCTACGTCAAAAGGGGGTTTGTCCTTCTTACCTTTGTCCTTCTTACCTATGGTTAGTAAGGAATGGAAAAATACTGGGTAAGGAATGAAAAGTTACTGGTATTCGGTTAAGGGAGGCTACATTCCTATGTTAATTTCTTATCTAAGGGGAACAGAGGGTCTTATCTAAGGGGATCAGAGGGTCCTGGCTTTCCGTGACATCGCGAGATCTTCCGCAGCGCCTTTTCCCTATCTACCACATCTCCCCCCCCTTTTTCACAAATGAATGAGGTAGTCATATACATAGGTACTAAAATGAGGTATAAGGTTGTAACTTGACAAGGGAAAGGGGTCTTGGGAGACCTGAGTAAGCTTTTGCCAGACAAGTTTGGAAAATCTTGTGACTGGAAGTGTTCCCTGGTTGAATTCACAGCAATTGTCGTCGGCCTAAGAACCGAATGTTGGTCCGTTCCAGGCGGGTCTGAACGAACGAGACCAGCTTGTTCAGCAGGCATGGTCCGAAGGTGACTGTTAGAAACAGCATCGCCGATGGACCTATCAGGGCAGAAATCAGAGTGGTTAGCCAAGGTGATTGATTGAACCAGGACTCGTACCAGCCCTGTTGGGCTTCCCTGTCTTTCTGTCTCTGAGCCAGTCGGTTCCGGAGTTCTGCCATGGAGTCTCTCACTACTCCCGTGTGGTCTGCATAGAAACCACATTCCTCTTTCAAGGCGGCGCACAGGCCCCCTTGCTGCATGCACAGGAGGTCCAGGCCTCGCTTGTTCTGCAAGACCACTTCTGAGAGTGAGGAGACCGACTTCTCTAGAAAGGAGATGGATTTCTCGATCCTTTGCAGGTCCTCATCAATTGTTGCCTGCAGCTGGGACAGTCCTTGGTGCTGGGTCGCTAGGGCTGAGATACCCGTGGCCGTTCCGGCTGCTCCCAGGCCGAGCAGCATTGTGATAGTTATACCTGTCAATATTTCTCTTTTGTGGATCCGGCTGGGTCCCTCAAGAAGATGGTACATTTCTTCATCTGAGTGGTACAGGACCCTAGGAACAATCAGAACTTGGACACAGAAGTCGTTAGAGTCATTGAATTTGGCAAGGAACACACAAGGACTCACTCCGGATCGCTGGCAAACCCACATCCCAGATGCGGATGGGACTGCCCACTTATTGTTTTTCCTGTTAGGCTTGACAATTTTGGTGCAGACGTTGCCTTTCCGCCTAGCTAGGGTTGCATTGCCAAAGCATCTGCCTCAGCCTGTGACTTGACTCAGGGTGATTCCTTTGCAAGGGGTATCCCATCTGCACTGGTGAGGGGCGTCGGCTGTGGAGTAACTGAAGGGAGTGTTTAAAGTGACTCCTTCGTAAAAGGGGGGTTTGACATTGTAACAAAGCCAGCAGGATTCGGTTAGGTTAGGGTTAGATTCGTTCAGGGATACAAAGGTAGCTTCTAACATACGAAGGATTGGGTCTGAGTCTGACTCGGTTAAGCGGCTCATCTGAAAGGTTTCCGCTTGACCGGTCGGGACATTGCTGACCCCTGTGGGTAAGGTTTTGGGGTAGGTTACGTTTCTCCCTTTCGGCACGCTTTTAATTGCTTTGTTGGGTCCAACCGCTCGGGGTGCTGACGGTTGGAGCCTGATAATTTGCACGTTCACCCTCTCTTTTGACCCTTGAAGGACTACTGTCCACGTTTTTCCTGTGGCCCAGCTAGGGTGATCTGGCTGCAAGACCGTCATGTTGTAGTCAGTGCATGCCCGAAATCTAGGGATTTTATGTTGGTTTCGATGGAAGCTTCCGTGAGAGAAGAAGGGTGTTTTGCAACCGATGGGTGCCCAGGTGAACTGTAAGAATTTGTCTGGCTCTTGTGGATCCCACCCAGGCCCCGACGGTCTGGCATCTGTAACTATGGTTTCGCAGCCCCAGTGCCCACAATGTCCCCACCCTGGGTGATTGCAGTAGCTTTTCCCAGGGTTTGAAGCTGGGCACCAGTAGGATAGGTACGAGTGTGTGACGTGTGGGGAATAGGGGTGTACCTTTGGCTGTCCTGGAAGCAGGTTGGTGATGCGGAGCACGAAGGATGGGGTGTTCGGTGTGGTGATTTCTCTGAGTACTTTGCCACTACTAAGGTGTCGCATGACCCACCTGAAGGGCTGATGGGGGTAGTGGTCTGGGCTGGCTTGCCCCCTGGCAACAAGCCCCAACAGCAAAATCACACGGAAACAGCCTTGGTGCTTGGGTCTCTCCTGTGCGGGTCTCTCGGGTGCTGCCTGGCGGCTTGGTGGTCTGTCACTTTCGTCTGGAACCGGAATGTACGCGTCACGAGGACGTCTCACGAGCAGGTCCTGTAAACAAAGACTCGCAATTCTCGTTAGTCTCATTCTGCTCGCTATGAAGGTCCGGTTTAATCGACTTAAGTGGACACCACCTGATTTTGCCGTCCTTTTTGACAGCTGCGTACCCTCGCCCCATGAGCATCAGCCTCCAACCCCATTCCCACTCGCCTAGCTCATTTCTAATTGCCACCTGTGGGCCCTCTTCTAGCGTTCGAGTGGCCCAGTGTTTTTGGACGGGACTGTTTGTTTCATCTCCCCTAGGGAATTGATTCAGTGCCAGCAAAGCGGTTGCCAGCATACGTGCCTGATCTCCTGGGGGAATGGCATTGGCAAAGCCTTCTGCTTTTGCCAACACTTCTATCTTGGTTTTCAGGGTCTGGTTTGCTCGCTCAGCTATGGCCTGCCCGGTACTGTTATATGGGATGCCTTGCACTAACGTGATGCCCCATTTCGAGGCGAATTCCTGTACTTGTTTGGAGGTGAAATTGGAGCCGTTGTCCGTTTTGATCTGCTTGGGGATACCAAGCCAAGCCATGGCTGTCAGCCAGTGCTGAATTGTGGCTTTGGAGTTGGTTTTGGGGTGCTGTGTGGCTATGATCGTTCCGCTATAAGTGTCCACTGTCACTGCAAGCCATGCTTGGGGCTTCAGCAGTTCGCACCAGGTGAAGTCCGACTGCCAGATTTCTGAGGGCTTGAGACCTCTCGGGTTGACTCCGTAGGTCCAAAGGGGTGACTTCTGGCAATGAGGGCAGGTGGCTACCACATGTTTTGCGTCTGCCGTCGAGATTCTGCATCTCTTCGCCAGTGCTTTGGCTCCGATGTGGAGCGACTCGTGCAATTGACGAGCTCTTTGCAAGGTCCAAACGCCTTTTGCTGCGGCGTCCGCTTTGTCGTTTCCGATCTGGAAGTAACCTTTGACTGGGTCATGGCTGTTGATGTGGATGACTGACACGGTGCCCTGTCGCGAGGAGAGTGCTTCTTCCAGCATTAGGGCTGCTGCTGATGTTGACACTCCTGGTCCTGCTATGGCTAGGCAGAGCCTTGCCACGAATATAGAGTCCATTACGATGTTGAGATGTTCGTCTTGGAAGAGTCCGCACGCCAAAACCACTGCTGCTGCCTCCAGCTGTTGCACTGACAGTGTGGGGTCATTCGCTTTGACGCAGTGCCATTGCTCTCCTGCCTGCCACACTGCTGCTGCAGTTGAAGTCGTGGAGGAAGCGTCTGTGAAGACCGTTGGTCCTGGCTGCGGTCTGTCCTTGACCTTCGGTGGCATGTCCATGTCGACCATGGTCAGCAGCTGAGTCCAGGGTGGTCTGGAGGAGTAGGAGATTTCTCCTCCGAAGCCGGAGAGAGCAAGGGCCAGGTACTCCGATATTTTGGCTGACTCCGTGGTCGACTGCTTGCGAAACGGAAGGTGGATGCTTGTTGGCTCGGTCCCTAGGTGTTTCAAGGCGAGTCTCCTGCCTTTCATGATGAGACTGGCGATGCACTCGATTCCTGGGGAAAATGCACGAGCGGGTCTTCCGAGGACCATCCATTGGATCGGTCGGGCCTTTTCTGCAAGTCCTTGGGGCAGTGCTCCCACTCCCCCCTTCGGTGTAAAGTGGACGTACAGGTCCAGTGGTATGGCTGGGTTCCACCTGGCAAGCGTGCCAGTGGACATCTGGTTTTCGATGAAGTCGAGGGAACTCGTTGCTTGCGGTGTCAGCTCCTTGGGATCCCAGGGGTGCTTTCCTTTCAGGAGGTCGTACAGAGGGTCTATGACCTCGGGAGGAATCTGGACAATGTTGCGAAGCCACTGCAGCGATCCTACCAGGCGTTGCACGTCGTGGAGCGTCTTGATGTCTCGACGGACCTTCACCTTGGGGGGTGTCACGTAGGAGCTTGTGGTCCCCACTCCCAGGAAGGTCACGCAGGGTCCTCTCTTGATCTTCGCGCTCGCGATCTCGAAGCCGTTGGCCTGAAGGGTTTCCGTGATTGTGGACACCAGGTGATCTACTTGGCTTGTCGATGGTGCTGCGACCAGGATGTCGTCCATGTACTGGATGATGGTTGCAGTGGGGTAGGAGTGTCGGACTGGCGTTAGTGCTTTGTCCACGGTGATTTGGCATATGGTCGGGCTGTCTACAAGGCCTTGCGGAAGTACTCTCCATTGGAAGCGAAGGTTGGGCCGCTCGCCGTTCCGAAACGCCACGGAAAAGGCGAATCGTTCTCTGTCCTCAGGGTGCAGGGGTATTGAAAAGAAGCAGTCCTTGATGTCCAGTACTGCACACGGTTGCCCTGCGGGGATGGCTGAGTTCGCGGGTAGCAGTGTCTGGACTGGACCCATGGGTCTGATCGTCTTGTTCACGTCTCTCAGGTCGTGGACGAGATGATAGCCTTCTCCGGACCTTTTGGGGATCACAAATACAGGGGTGTTCCATAGGCTGGTGGAGGGTTCTATGTGACCCTTTTGCAGTTCTCGATCGACCGGTTCCAGCAAGGCTGCCATTCGAGGCTCTGTCAGGGGCCACTGCTCAACCCATACAGGGTCTGATGATTTCCAAGTCAATTTGATTGGCAGCGGGGGGTGTTCGGCAGTGGCCCTCGTGATAAATTTGTAATCTGAAATCCGAGCATGGAAAGGAGGTCCCGTTTCCCCGGGCCTGGGATGCTTGGAGTGAGGGTGCTGCCAGGGAAAGCTGTGCCGGCTGGGGACAGCTCGCTGAGTTGCTGCCCTTCCCCGGAAGCCTGGGCTAACGCGGTCGTCCTGCCATTCCTGCTTAAATACTATCCGCCCCGCCCCGTCAAAAAGCATGCGGCTTATTTGCGTAATATCAAAAGTGAGCAGATCGTTATTGCTAGAAAGGTTGTCCTCAGGAGTGGGTACTACAGCTGAGTTGATCCCTATTTCTGAAATCGCTTTGACTTCTTTTGGGTTAACTGGGGTATATGCCCTTTGTTGGTTCCCCCGCGCTCCGGCAACCCCCCCCAGGAAAGCGTGCATGGAGGCTGCCGGTGCCCGGTCCCCACAGGCTGCTTTTATTTTTCCCCAATCGGTGAGTTTGTGTTGCGATTGTTTCCCGATATTGTTTTAAGCTTTATTCGGTTTCGCTCGAAACCGCATTAATTCTGCTCTCTTGGTTTCTGAGTCCCAGCCGGGCTCGGTCGGCTCTTCCGAGCTGTCTGAGCAGCTGTTACTTGACTCTGAGCCGGAAGCTGACTGCTGGTACACTTCCGGCGCTCCGTGCCCTTTTGTGCGGCTCCGACCCCACTCCTCCCTTTGGGGGTGGTGCCGTTCCCGTCCCCTGGGCTCCCCCCGCCTCCTGCCGGGGGAGGTCCTTGCCCTATAAGGACCTAATTTGAATAGAGCACTCTGGTTGGTCTTGCACTCTACCGCGGGGACCGCCCCCCCTCCCCGCTCACCCGCGCATGCATTGTTAAGCAGGCTGACTGCATTTCCGCCCTTCTCCTCCTCCCTTCCGCCCTCACCATGTGGTTCGGCGCCATTTTTAAACGCACATGGCGGGGGCGAGTTTTTCTGATCCCTATGGGGCCCGACGATCCAGCCGCGTTCCGCGCCTTCTCCGCGGGTCCCTGCCAGAAGCATCGCGCGCGCTGCTCTGCCTCTTGTGCCGGATCGGCGACTGGCGGGGAAGGGACGGATAGAGAAACCGCGGTTTTTTCGGATGGTTCCGCGGGGGGGCTAGGACCCGGCGGGCTCCATGGGAAGGTCAGGGGGTCCCCTGGGGGCTCCGGGGGGTCTCCTGGGGGCTCCGGGGGGTCTGGGCTCGGGCTCGGGAAGGGGTGGAACGCGCCCGGCCCCCGCATGTTCCCGCCGTCAATCCGATCGCTCTCAGAGGCGGTTTGTGTCGCGGCCCCCACCCCCAGCTTTGGTGTAGCTAATAAACGTATACACGCGGCTTTCCGCGTCTCCTGTTCTCCTAACGTCTCGCGTAGGGCCTCTTCTACTTTCCCCCACGCTTTGAGGTTTTTACCACTGCCTGCGGACTTAGAGTCCTCTGCTGAGGCGGCAGTGCACTTCTCCCGCGCTTCCGAATATAATATATTTACCGGACGTTCGATCGTCCCGAGCTCTAGGAGCCTTGCAATAGCAAGATTAGAGTTCCTGAGCTCACCTTTAATTCCCCATTGCTCATGAGCCTGACTTACGACCTTTGCTGTGGATTCCATGGTCCACGCTGGTCCGGAGGCGTCCCTCCCGCTGTAGTCAGACCCGCCGCTACAGCCGCCGTCCTCTGTCCAGGAGAATCCCTGTTCCCCGGGCGCTGCAACTTTCCCGGGTTTCGGCACCAGTATGTTGCCTTCTGGAGCAAGGCAGGCAACCTGGTTCAGAGGAACAGCACGGCGGCCCAAACTCTCCAGGGCCGCTCGGGCCAATGACACATGCAGGCATCAATATGATGGACGGTCAAAAGGCCTTTATTATCTCATCTCTTGGGTTTTTATAGTCTAAGGGGTCTCTACGTCAAAAGGGGGTTTGTCCTTCTTACCTATGGTTAGTAAGGAATGGAAAAGTACTGGGTAAGGAATGGAAAGTTACTGGTATTCGGTTAAGGGAGGCTACATTCCTATGTTAATTTCTTATCTAAGGGGAACAGAGAGTCTTATCTAAGGGGAACAGAGGGTCCTGCCTTTCCGTGACATCGCGAGATCTTCCGCAGCGCCTTTTCCCTATCTACCACACCCTCAAAGGCCGGGAAGGCACAAAGAGAGGGCAACCCGTCCCCCGCCCCGCCACCCGCGCAGGGCGAGGCGGGGTGAGGACGGCCCGCCGAATCCAGAGAGCCCCCCCGGACCTGGGACCAGCTGGCTGTGAGTCCAATCCACCCCGGGCGAACAATGGCCACTCCCCAGCACACCGTCCAGGGACGGGGAAGGGAACTCCACATCGCACAGGAGCTCAACCTCCTCCTCGTCCACATCCGAGATAGAAGGGCTTCCCTGGGAACTCCGAGGGGTACAAGAACCAGACCCCCACCAAAGTTCCTCACATTTCTTCCACTGCACCAGCAGCGGTCCCACGTCTACAGTGCAATCATCAAAGAGGGCGTCCATGAGGTGGACCCCCAGGAGAGACCACTCCTCCTTAGAGAACGCCTTCGCAGGGTCCGAAAAAAACCTCGCTCTCGGTCCCACAGAATCAATCTCTCCAAATCATCCTAGGAAACAGACGCCTGTTTCCACTCCAGGACCCCTCTCCAGAGATCCAAAATGAGGGAATCATCCTGGAAAACCACAGAGGTTTCCTTTGCCCCTAGAACAGCAGGCAAAGCACCAAAAAGAGGGGGAGAAAACCTCACCACAGTCTGCTGTCCGTGTCTCAGCCTAGGCTGCAATACACTTCGGCGGTCACCAGATGTCGCTGAAGGACACGAAAGAACACAAGCAGACCACCGCTCTCAAGGTGAAGGAAAAAAGGGAAGTTTTATTCTCTGACTCCAATATTTATAGTTTTACAAAAGTGACAGCGGATTGGAAGGTGACAGTGACACCTCTGCAATGACACTGGTCAAACCAACAGTCCATCAACTCTCTCCTCCTCCATAAAGGAATGCAAAACAATGAGTTATTTACAGAAAGTGTGTGAGAAAGTTCACTACAAGAATGTCAACATCAGAAGGCTTAGAAAATCTTAAAAACCCAGGGTGACAACTAAGAGCTGATAATCACTAAAGAGCTGATATCACTTCAGCTTGCTTAGGTTGCCAGCAGCTGAGAACTGCTGGGGTATTCGGGCAGTCTGTCCTGTAAGAGGGCTGAACTACCTGGACCCATGCAGCCTGCTTGGGGGCAAACCTGAACCCAGCAGGAGGCTGCATAATCCCAGCACTGTTATTTTTTTCTTATTTAGTCCCTTTGTTGTATTTTTTGCTAAAATTTTATAAACCTTTAAAATTTTTAAAAAGTGAGCAGTTGTTTCTCACAACAAGAAGGATTATTCATGGCCCAGCTTGACCTGCCTCTGCTGCAGGACAACTGCTACTTTGTGTCTTCTCCCTCCAACCAACTCTTTTCATTTCTGAGAGTGGGAACATAATTCACCCTCAGATTTCCATCAAAATTGATTGACATTGTCACAAGGTTCAGGAGTTATTTGGTGCACAGCTGACAACCAGACAGACATGTAAGCATTGGAGCCTCTTGGCTTTCAGAAACAAGTGTTTTTAAAAAGCCAAGAGGATGGTCAGATTCATCACCAGGAGCAATTTGGCAATTTATGATGCTGGTCCAGTAGCATGACAAAGAGGACATGTCCTGGGCTTTTCCACTGGAGCTGATGACAGGGACCTTGTCTGGTTATTGTGACACAGCAGTGACTTCTCTGTTAACCACAAGAGCTACACAAGCCTCTCGAGTGTTTCAGTTTTTGTTTCATTTCATCTTAAAGCCACACAAAAATGTGTACCATGACTCACTGCAGTGTTCAGGGATGTCCCTCTGGCTCTGTTGTGCAAGGCTGGGCAGGGATATCCTCCTGTCAAAGTCTGGTGACACAGTGGGGTCATAGGGGGTAGCCTGCTCCAACCATGGGCTGGGAGTTCAGGTTGAATTCTGACCTTGCTGTCATCCCCAGCTCAACATCTCTCATTGCCACTTGTGCATAGGCTCCTTGGGGCAAGGTCTTTCTCTTTATAATGCCTGGCCCAAAAAGGTTCAGTACCCCATGTGAGTCCATGCTACTGTACAAATAAATGGCACAGGAGAAGCCCCATCCATTTCTTCTTGCTGTGAACACTTCTCCCAGTCAGTTGTCCCAGCCCACATTCATCTCCTCCCTTAAGGCACCAGTGATCTGTTCCCACCTTGACATCTTGTCGCCAAACTGTGTGCCCAGTAAACCAGGTTTTATTTTTAAACACATATAGACAACACAAAGCAAATACTGTTTCCATGTATGGGTGATTTTATTAATTTATCTTAAGCCAGTTCTTCACCACTTTGCCTCCAGAAGCCCTCGCAGACCAGGACATCCATCTATGTATATAGATCCAATTGAGTTACCATTTGCTACCTGAGTTAAGCTCCACTGGAACAACTTTACACCAGTAAATAGTGAGAGCAATATACAACCAGCATAAAGCAAATACTGTTCCAAGGACTCCCTCTTTGAATTGTCTGGAGCTGCCAACCCATTACCACCATATTTGTCCTCAGGGCTGCATGGGGAGAAGGTTTCATTTACCTCATGGGCTTGCAGACAACCTTCAAGACAAGAGCCCACAGATGCCTTGGGGACAATGGGTAACGAATCAGATGCTGAGCATCACCTGAGTGAGGCTCACATCATGGCTCTGCACCACAATCCCAGTGGAAACATACTTGCAAATTATTTTCCTGTGTGGAAAACCATGATCTCAGGATGGCAGTTTTACCTCTTTCCCTGGCAGAGAACTTTTATCAGCAATTGACACTTTGAGCATGTTTCGCATATGATTTAGCAGCAAAAATTATGTAGTTTGACCCTTCTTTATTGCATACTTCAATTACTACTTGGCAACATTGGGGAAAAAAGGCCCAACTGTGCTGTAATTTACTGAGTTGCAGTATATCATTAGAAGATTTAGCACTGATGATGTTGGAGCCATGGTTCAATGCAAGAGTACAGTTAATACTGATAAATAGTGATTGTTATTAATGTTATATGAATGCCTTAAAAAGGTTGTCTTAACCCCTTCCTGTTAATAAGTCGATTATATAATGTCACTTCTCAGATTTTTATAAGAATTATTTTTAAGGTATTGTTGTAATATTTGCAGCTGGTGTTTATGTATTTTGCTATCTCTTTGTGTGATCACCTACAAGACTCGTGTCTCTTCAGGATCCTGCCTTTTTATTTCTTAACTACTCATATGTTTTTGGGGGTTTTTTAAAATCCAGATTGCCAGTCTCGTGGTTTTCTTCAGTTATTATTACAAAAGTACTCCAGCAGAGAGTTCAGTTGTAACTTGGGTTTTTTTGAGTTTCAATTTTGTACTTAGTAATCAGTCTTTCATTCAGCTGCACTTCCTCCACACTCAGTGTCCAAATCCAAGCTCACAATCCTGACTGTGACCACTTTCAAATCTCTGAAGAAGAGATTTGCTGTGTTTGAAGAATCTCTATCCTGAAAAAAAACTTCGGAGGGATTAAATTACTTAATGGTATGATTAGTTTTTAACTCTAAGGTTTCTTATTCATAACTGCTATTTTTAAGAGTCTTGTTTTAAAATGTGTTAAGTGATACCCACCAATCAGAGTTCAGGCTCTGGCCAAGCTCTAGCTTTACTTAAATGGAGTAATTGACAATCAACCCAAATGTTTTCATCATCAAAAAGTATTCAAGTCCTTTTGACTTAGCAATTTGACCATATATGACAGCTGAACCTATATTCAGAGAGAGTTTGAAGAAACATGAATCCAGACATGATTTCTCCAATTTTCTGTTGTTTTAAGGTTTATCAGCTGTTGCAGACTCTGGGATGACAGTTCAAAGTTGTAGTGCTTGGTAATTGTATGATTTCACATGTATTATTAATTATGTGTATTATCTAATTAATTCCTAATTGCTGTTAGTTTCTTCTTTACTACACACATTGTTTTGCTCTTGATGCTTTCTCCTGTTCATAACCAAAGAATGTTAGTAATAGCATCTTATGTTGATATCTTATATTTCTCTATGCAATTTTGCAAAACAGAACTGATCAATGTTTTATTTTCACATCAGGACCCATTCTTCACCTCCAGGATTTTAAGAAAATCCTCCATTCCCTGAGGGGACATAGATTTGTTTGTGTTTTAACAAGTACAAAGTCCAGGTAAATTTCAGTGAAGAGTGTGAAACTCTATCAAGTGCAAAAAACCACTAACCACTCCACAAGCAGAGAAGAAGACACACAAACGTAGACTGCACAGAGATTCCAACCCTTGTGCTTTGCCCACAGAAGATTGTGGACTTCAGGTTTTTTCATAGGTGTGGAAATCAGTAATGTTGTAAAATTTTTGTTAAATAATAGCTTAAAAGAACTATGAGGTGTAGTCAAATGTGTGTCTAACAAATAGTTAACAAAGTTATCAATGCAGTATTTATAGTTCAAACAAGAAGGGGAGTTTGGACCAAATTTCTCCCTGAGGCTCTTTATGAACCTCAAGAATTAGAAATTCTTGGCTCAGTGAAGATGGATTTCTGTATAGTATTTAGTCTTCCTGGGTCAAAACAAAATAAGGGCAAAATAACAGATGTAACCCCAAATCACATTATATATAGAAATGCGACATCTTGGTGCAATTTCACAGCAAAGATTATCACACCGTCCAACAAGGTTCCATTGCAGTTACCGCAAGGAATCTTTTTCATTTGTGGGGACAGAATTTGGCCTGCCATCCCATCCAGTGTCAAAGGTGGTCCATGCAGCATTGGGAGACTTTCTTTACTGGCACCCAACATGACAATGATAAGAGAACAAAGATGTAGAGGGAAAAGATCTGTCAGTTGATACAACCCCAATTGTGATGACAATGTTAATTCATGGAAAAAAGGCCAGAAATTTATAGCAGCTCTGCTTCTGCCACAGGCAGCTGCAGGAGCGGCCTTGAAGCAATTGGATCAAATGGGGTGTTGGTTGAGTAAGCACTCTTGTGCTACCTCTCTCACACTGAGCAATTTATTAGATGATGTTCAAGGTGTGAGACAGGTGACTGCAAAACAAAGCGGCAATTGATTATCTTTTGTTAGTGCATGGACATAGATGCGAGGAATTTGAAAGAATGTGTTGCATGAATTTGTCCGATCATTCAAGATCTAGTCATGAAAGCATACAACAATTAGAAGATGGAGTGGCCAAACTCAGGAAAGAGAATGAGTCATGGCTAAATGGTGTGTTCAGTTGATTTAATCTTGCATCAACATGGAGGGAATTTTTGAAGATAGGTGTGTACGTACTGATTAGTGTTGCAGTCCTTTTAATATTTGTGCCATGTCTACTTTAGTGTATCTGACAGATGATGGATGAGGCTGTTAAAGGAGTTTTTTTGGTTCAAAGATAATGGGGAGATGTGGAAACCCAGGGCACAGGGAATATTTCTCTGTCTGTTCTGGGGTGCCCTGACCCCCAGGGGAGCACTGACTTTGACCCTCATTCATGGAGAAAGTTTCCTAGACTTCAAGATAGACTAGAATCCACAAAAGTGTGAAATAGATTACAGAGTAGTGTAGGTGTATCACTTGGTGAGAAATTAAGGTTTTGGGATTTTTAGTATGTTGTGGATGGAAGCAAGATGGAGGGTGCAGAGTGCCATCCTGGGTTTCTTCTTCATGCTTCTTCTTCCTTCTTCTTCATGGATTTGGGTGGCATTTTGTAATTGGGCAGAAAAGTCCACATTGCGGGCTCTTTGGAATCAGTTATTGGGTTAAAAGGGAAAATAATCTAGGTGTCATTTCTTAATAGGATAGTTTAGTCTTAAAAACCCTTGTAACAAGAGATTGTTAGCCATTTTGTGCCTTCTAATGAAAAGCTGCCGAACTCACAGTAATGAGACTGTTTTACTGATAAGAAATAATAAACACTTGAGTCCAACATGAACTGCCATCTCAAGTGCCTTCAATCCAGACACAGAGAAACTGACAACTAGTACCCCTACATTCCCTGACAGAGGCCATGTGCAAGTGGGATGTGGAGCAGTAAAAATCTGAAGGCAGGCCAAGGGGGGCAAAAGGAAAAACAACCTTTATTTCCAGTGGCATGGGAGATGAAGGGGGCAAGAAATAGTTGAGGAAAACCTAGAGGACTGGCTTTTCCCTCTTCTCAGATTTTCCTTCTTGCCTGGTGGCATGGACCACTCATGTTCCAGCACAGAGCAAAAGTTTGGCCTCCCCCAGTACTTCAGGGACTGGGACAGGGCCAAATAGGAGCTGAGTCCATAGCATGGCTGTTCTTTTACGTTGAAATTATGAGAAACAGGAGTAATAACAAAAATAACCCCAGCAGATTTTGGGCAGCCAGACCCTCCAGACTTGGGCTGATGGGATACAACCATGCCAAGGACCCCAAAGCCACATGCACCACACCAGCCCAATGGAGACCAAAGCTCAGGATGACCCTATCTGGGTACTACCCACACCAGAACTGTTGACTAGGGTGGGTGGCCCCACCACCAACCCCACGTGGTAGCCACTTTGAGCAGCATCTCTCCTGCCTGCCTCATCCCTGCCACTAAAAAAGACACTTGGCACAGCCTGGGATCAAGTGTACATTTTTATTTTTTAATGGAACATAAGCTCCTTTAGAAAAAACATTCATCTGGATGATAATACCCATAGAAAAACCCAGCAATTTCATTCTTTTTTTTAATTTATTTATCATTTGTTAATTGTATTTATATTCAAGCAAAGTGCATATTTCTTTTTTTTTTTCTCATTTATACACATTGCACAATACATAAATAATCATGCTTATAAAACGTCTTTATATTTACAAGTAATAATATTTTTATATATAACATAAAATGCATTTTTTCTTTAATAAATCTCAGGGGGTCTTAAGGAGTCCTTTTTTTGTGTGTATTTCCAAAGCACTACAGTGCTAAAGTTCCAATGAGAATGCTCTCTTGTTCATTTAAACCTTTATATACAGAAAAATAGCTTATGTTAAGGTCTAAACATGCTCATTGAGCTAAGAAGAGTGCAAAAGTATCATACTAGTGTATGATTTCAAGAAGAAATGAAAGCACAACCGCATTTTCAAATTGAATGTTACTGGGATAACCCGATCTAAGAAGTTAAAACAGACCGACTATTGTGAACACTTTTTCTTTTTTCTTCCCATTTGTTTTTTGTTTGTTTTGTTGGTTTTGCTTTGTTTTGGTTTTTTTAGGCTTAGGCTTCTGTTGCTTTATATCAGCTCAAATGATAAAGTGTGGTCCATGCAAGAGGTTTCTCTGCTGTTATTTTCTCCCCTTGCATCAATTCATGACCATACAAAATTTAAAAAAAAAAGCAGTAGAAGAATAAACACAGTGACAAGGTGTCAACTCAGCAACAAGAAAAAATAAAAATTAAAAAAGATGGGTAAAGACCTGGTTGGGAAGATTTTGCACCATTCTTTGGCAACAATGTGGGGTTAGCACTTGCTGGGGAAGAGGTCTTGGTGTCACCGTCACCAGGGATGGGAAGGTGGTGCATAAAAAATATAAGTATCTTGTTCTTTTATCCAAGAGAAGGAACTGTAACATATAGCAAGTGGCTTCTGAATCCATTGATCACATAGGATAATCCTTTCAGAGGCATGAAATAATTATCATATGTGAGCCACACCCTTTTCTCATCCTTCCGAGTTATTGGCCATTTATACTTTAAAAAACTAGGTTTATCAAACTACCCCAAAGCATAAAAAAATATTTCCAAATATTTTTCTCAAAACAAAGGAGGGGACATACAAACTAAACAAAACAAAACCAGAAAGTTTGCATGAATAGCAAGCACTCAGAAGGAAATATTAGCAGCAAAGTAATATAAATGCCTTGAGTCCACTCTGTCTTGAGTTATCGGTTATTTAAAATAACCTCCAACCAGCATGGGCAACTGCTGATGAACTGTCTAGTGTAGCATTGGCCCCAGCCTTTCACAAAGCTGATCTGAAACGTAAATCCTGTCCATGGCTGCTGCATGAACTCATGGTCATTTGGTCTCTGCAAGCTGTATGCCTTCTCATAGTCAAAAGCCTTGATGGAAAAACCAGGAAACAGTTTGTGAACCAGCAACATCCTGGAGTTGGGGTTGTCCAGTGTGGCTGACTTGATGAAGATGGGGTAACTGCTGCGGTTGTACACCCACACTCCATCCACTTCCCTGGTGAGCTGGATGCCGTAGCCAATCTTGCCGCGGACCTTCTGCACCAGTTGGCTTTTGTTTTCTGAGTTGAGCTGTCCGAGGCAGAAACCATGCCCCTGAGGTAGATCATAGAAGATATCCAGGGAGGGCTCTTGGACAGAGTACAGCCGACCCACACGTGTCTTCTCTTCCCAGTATGCTACCACACACCAATGTGACCAATCCCCTGGCTCCTGAAGAACTTGGGAATCTACAGAACAGGAGAAAAAAAGGAAGAAAACCAGAAATTTAGCACCAAAAGGGGTAATACAACCCAAAAGTGACACAATGCTGGCAGGTCATTGCCTGCCAATGTGTTCATGACGCTCTCCACGTACACACCAACACCCATGGCACATCCACCATTTCCAAAAGCAATGTTATTAGGATCATTTAAGTTGACCCAGATTTGGAGAATTCCTGTGCCATTTCAGCACCTAATTCTAGTTAGAATTATGAGTCTTAAATCACCATGTCTACCTTCAAAAGTGTCTTGAGACCTACCAGCAGCAACCATGGTGCAGTCATCCTCACTCAAACCATCACCAGGACCACCTTCAGTGGCACTAGGAGAGATGAGATGCTCTAGCCAGCTGCATTTACCAAGACCAAACACCCTAAATGTCCTTATTTTCACTCACCAGATAGTGGATCCACTTCCATAAATATCTACTCGACACAGATGCTGAGAAAAAATGAGGTGCTGCTAAGAAAACCACATTGAAGGTCACCCCATGGGACCAGAGGGGGCAAGGACTCACCTACTCTAGTTCACAGGGCTTTTCCCTACCTGTAGTCAGAGCCTGGGTGGTGGAGAGAATGGAAACATTGGATGACACCCCAACTTGTGGGAAGCACTGAGACATGGTGGGGACAAAAAAATCTCATACTTCTTAACAAAAATGGCCTAACCCCTCCCGAAATTCATTCATGTAGCTTTTTTTTTTACTTCCTTGTGCATAGCTATCCTGTGCAAGAAGCAGGGATACAATGTAGCAGGAAAAAGCAAAGGGGGGGGAGGGGGGGGGGAATGTGAAAAGCCCCTTTTCCTCATGAAGGATCCCTAACAGCCTGGCACTGCTCAGCAGGTAATTTGTTCTAGCCTTGGTAGTCATGTTAAGACCTGAGAACTATTTATCTCTGTTATTGCATTTTTTAAAAAAATCAACCTTGGTATGCTAGTGAGTGCTACCAAAATAATCTCCTGCAGCATGGGAGCAGCTATGGTAATGGGAATAGTGGGTAACCCAGCACCCTAAAGCTCTTTCTGTGGACCCCCAAACCCCTTTGCCCAACATAAGCAATGGCAGGAACATGTTGGCTGCCCCGATTTCTTTATTATTTGGTATTAAAAAGCCCATTTCCCCAGTGCAGGCATTTTTCTTCTGTCTCTGAGTTGTGTTTCAAGCCCTGCACTGTGCTTTTAAGAGAACAAAACTAAAACTCAGGCACACACTTTTAATTTCCTCATTTCTATCCCAGTGGGGGAAATATTTCTCCAGTTGCTGGAGGCAGCTACTAAAAATGGGCCTGGCTGTATATGCCGCATAATAGGGACCCTCCCTCCTGGGTGAAAGTGGGGATGGGAGTTCTGGCAGTGGGGAGGCGGTCCCTGGGACAGCATTCATCAAGGTGCACCCCAGTTTGTCCTTCCATCTCCCCTTTTCAGTGCCTCCCAAGACTTTGTTGCCAATAATTTTATATCCTGCTGAAATCTAGCACCACTCAAGGGAATGAAGGGGAATAAGGTGGGTGGTTTGAGTTACCTCTCTCCTAACCCAAATGGGGTGCCCCCAGTTGGTCAAGAAACATGCCCAGCATAGTGTTTCCTCCACCCATTAAGGAGGGTAATGCTCAGGAGATAGAGGAATTTGGGGGGATGCCCCTCAGTCCATAGAGGGGATACTACTGAATACAGGAGGAGAATGCTCCTTTATCCATCCTCATCTCAACCAGCCATCACTTCCCTCCCTCCAACTTCCTGCTACACATTAAGCATACTGAAATTCTTATAGGTTTTTATTTATTTGGACATAAAAGCATCCCTTTCAGGAGGCAGCAGGGGGCAGAAGCCTTTTTCACTTGATATTTGTGCTTGCATTAGTGAAGACCACTTAACAAGTAGCTCATTGCTGCTTACAAAGAGTTATTTAATTGTCAGAACAAAAAAAAACAAACAAAACCCCAAACCACAAAAAAACAACTGCCTTGGCAATGAATGAACAGACCTTTATGGAGGGCTGAATGAATTCCACTAGGTTTTTCAATTATATGGGGTGACCAGACCTCAAGGACCAATCTTAGGTAATCCAGGATATTTTTTTTAGGAGACGATACCAGCACACAGTATAAATACGCCAGAGCCTCTTTCATTTGTGGACTTCAGCTGTTGACTGGATGTCTAGTCAAAAAGACATGAGAATATAAGGGTTGAGCTTGGATAAGTAGGCTCAGGCCTCCCTGCTACCAAAGATGCTTTTCATGGTTTTCATGGTTGTTTGGACCCCAGCAGAGCTTCCCTGCTCCCATCTGCCTCTGTGATTCTGGCATCCACTGGGAAAAGCCAGTAGCATCATTTGGGCAGCAGAGGCAGGAGAGGAGGAAAAAAGTTATGCAAAGATGCTTCCTACAGTGATGGATATTTTTTTCCCCAAAAGGCTTTTTTAGTGGCAATGAGCATGGATCCGGGCAAATGAAGCAGATAGATGGATTTTGCCCCAAAACACCCCACTGTATTCCTCCTGTGCAACCTGGAGTCATGGCAGTGACCCACTATCCAACTCCCATCTCTGTCTGCTGCCAACTCTTACAAAAGACCCAGATCCCAGGAAATTTGCAGCCACATCACTCAATGCTTTGGGATTCTTGTTTGAGTTAAAAACATTGTGTTTTACAAGCTCCTTGGAGCAAATACATCCCTTTCTAAATGACTGGAAAACTCACAGCAAACAGGGAGTGTTCCCATATTCCAGCAAACTGATAATGTTTAATGCTATAAACATCTGCACTATTATTTCATTATTAAGTATCCCTCCATTTGCTGCTATCACTAGGTTATTAAGATTTTCCATGGTTTCACAGAATCAATTAGGTTGGAAAAGACCTCTGAGATCATCAAGTCCACCCTATAACCGAACACCACCATGTCAACTAGACCATGGCACTGAGCGCCATATCCAGTCTTTCCTTAAACACTTCCAAGGATGCTGACTCCATCACCTCCCTGGACAGCCCATTCCAATACCTATCACCCTTACTGTAAATAATTTCATTATAATATCCAACCTAAACATCCCCTGGCACAGCTTGAGGCTATGTCCTCTCTTCTGGTTGCTAGTTGCCTGGGAGAAGAGGCTGATGCCCATCTGGCTACAATCTCCTTTCAGGGAGTTGTAGAGAATGATAAGGTTCCCTCTGAGCCTCCTTTTCTCCAGATCAAACACTCCCAGCTCCCTCAGCTGCTCCTCATAGGACTTGTGCTCCAGACCCTTCACCAGCCTTGCTGCACTTCTCCAGACCCACTCTAGCACTTCAATGCCTTTTTTGTAGTGAGGAGCCCAAAACTGGACACAGCACTCAAAGCGTGGCATCACCAGTGCCGAGTACAGGGAGACAATCACTTCCCTGGTTCTGCTGACCACACTATCTCTGATACAAGCCAGAAGGCCATTGGCCTTCTTGACCACATGAACACACTCTGGCTCATGTTAAACCAGCTGTCAAACAGCACTCCCAGGTCCTTTTCCGCTGAGCCACTTCCCAGCCATTCTGTCCCCAGCCTGTAGCGCTGCATGGAACTATTGTGGCTGAAGTGTAAGACATTGTTATGGTTTAGGCCTGGCAAAGCCAGGGCCCCCATAAATATACCTTTTACCTGATATCTGCTGTGAGATGTGGCCAGGAAATAAGCAAAGCAGGCTCCAACTTAAACATAAAGAGAAGTTTATTAACTAAACTACACACACAATTACTAAACTACACACACAATTACTAACCTACACACACACAGGGGAAAAAAAAACAAGGAGAATGAGAACTACACAGAAACACTTCCTTATCCTCCTCCCACCAAATTCCCAAACACATTTACATTTCCCAAAAATTATCCACACTCGGTCTGGCACCACCCTTTGGAAAAAAAATCAAATCTTCAGCTCATAAGGGATAGACGGAGTCCTTCCTTGTGCCACGGACTTCTTGTCACAATCAGCAATCCGCCCGGTATCTTGCTATCTCGTGACATCTCCTTTCCATGCCAAGGTGCTCTCACCACCAGGCATGGGATGGGGCAGGGGCCTGCCTTCAGGGCCTTTTAAGAATGCCTCATCTCGTTCCAAGCAGAGTACAGTCACAATCCTGGGACCTCTGTCCCCCCCATGTCTTCTATACCCCCTGGGGCCGAGGGGTCTCAAAACCAAACTCTCTTGACGCCGAGCCTCTGCTTCCCCCTGCAATACAGCCTCTGCATCACCAGGAAACAGTCCATGGAAATACAACAAAAAAGAGTCCAGCAAAAACTGCCACTCCATCTTCCTCCATTCCTTCAACATCTCTCTTCTCCCTTTGCCAGACCTTCCTTACTGGCCTGATTTTCTTCCTTCATCTTCCACTCCTGTCCCTTTCCCAGGAAAGGCAATGTTCTGCGAAGCCTTCATTCCCCAAAGGGTTAAAAGTTCTCCCAGGCGGCCGGACTGCCCGCTGCCCCCCCCCCCCTTCTACTCCCAGCCGTGCTGCCTGCCGGCACATGATATCAAGTTTCAAGATATACAGTTCGAGCACGGGCTGCATTCTCTGGGGGGGGAATAAACTGGTCGCTCAAGGGTCTGCCACCCTTCCTCCGAACCCGGGCCTACCATAGATGGGCCACGTGGCTTTCCCCTCCCCCAGCCCAGCCAGAAACTGGGCCGGGGGAGAGACTTCTTCACGCCGGAAATCCCAAGAGGGCTCCGAAGGCCAAGGGCCCTGCTTTTAACCCCTTGGGTTCGTAGTCTCAAGAGGCGGATCCAAATGTCCCACTGGTCAAACTAGGTGCCCATCTTAAATTCCAATTACCCATTGGTAACCACAGCAAAACAACATATCCCAGATGTCCCATTTCCGGTCAAACCACGACAGACATGGCACTTAGTCTTCTTAAACCTCATGCTCTTGGTCTCAGCCCATCTATCCAGGTCCCTCTGCAGGGCCTTCCTACCCTCCAGCAAACTGACACCCTCTTCCAACTTGGTGTCATCCACAAATTTGCTAATGGTAGATTCGATCCCCTCATCCAGATCATCAATAAAGATATTAAACTGTACTGGGCCCAACACTGATCCCTTAGGGGGCACTGCTAGTGACTGGCTGCCAACTGGATGTGGCACCATTCACCACCACTCTCTGGGCCTGGCTGTCCAGTCAGTTCTTAATCCAGCGAAGAGTACCCCTGTCCAAGTCGAGGGCTGCCAGCTTTTCCAGGAGTATGATATGGGAAACGGCTTTGCTGAAGTCCAGGTAGACAACATCCACAGCCTTACCTTCATCCACCTGGTCATAAAAGGAGATCAGGTTGGTGAAGCAGGACCTGCCCCTCCTAAATCCACGCTGGCTGGGCCTGTTCCCTTGGTTGTTCTGTAGGTGCTTGCTATGTGATCACACTCAGAATGATTTGCTCCATAACCTTGCCTGGCCCTGAGGTCAGGCTGAAAGGCCTGTAGTTTCTTGGATCCTCCTTCTGGCCCTTCTTATGGATGGGCATCACATTGGCCAGCTTCCAGTCATCTGGGACCTCCCTGATCAGCCAGGACTGATGATAAATTATGAAGAGTGGCTTGGTGAGCTCTTCTGCAAGCTCCCTTATTACCCTAGGATGTATCCCATCTTGTCCCATAGACTTGTGAGCATCTAAGTGGCCCAGCAGGTCTCTAACTGCTACCTCCTGGATTGCAAGGGGTCTATTCTGCTCCCCATCCCTGTCTACCAGTTCAGTGGGCTGGTTGTTCTGAGGATAACCGGTCTTACTGTTGAAGACTGAGACAAAGAAGGTGTCAGGCTGTCAGGCTGAATGTGCATCAGCAGTGCCCTGGCAGCCAGGAGGGCCAAGCCTGTCCTGGGGTGCATCAGGCACAGCATTGCCAGCTGGTCAAGGGAGGGGATTGTCTTGCTCTGCTCTAGTCACCTTGGTATTAGAAAGTTCCAGCAGGCTCCCCTCAGCATATTGTGCAAGCTTATTTTGAGATGACAAAAAAAAAAAAAAAAGGAAAAGGACTGAAAGAAAAGTGACTCTGCTCTCAGGAATTTAGGGAATTAGTTGTATTGATCACTCATAATTGGGTCTACAGAGAACGTCCATCTGCAGCAGAGCTCAGTTCTGCACAGAGTGGAGAAATCAAGGCAATAACTTGATGCCCCCAAAGTCTTTGGGGTAACATTGCTTGGAAATTTGGTGCAGATATTCATCACCAGTGATGCCCCAGCACAACCACATTATTCGATTTTTTCCCCATTTGTTTTATATCCTCCTGAATTTTCCTGAGTGGCTGACCTGACTTGACCAGTTATTTCCTAATACACAAGAGGTTGTGAGGCTTCCCACCACCTGCCTCAACTTTTATGAACATCAAATCCTGCCCAAAATCACTCAATAAAAGGCGACAGTCAGGATTTCTCTAGCGTTGAGCATGCTCATGCTGCCTGTGGGCTTGGAGCATCATCCTGCTCTGGGCAGAGATGCTGCAGAAACTGCTACATCCATACAGAAATCCTGGAGGATGAGACACCAAAGCAATAACCACAAAAAATATTAAAAGCTGCTGAAATCAAGAAAGTTCAGATGAAGGTGAGCGTGGGAGATTCACACCATGGAAACACTCAAATTTATCAGTAATAGCTCCATGCTTGGTTCTCCCAAGCTGTGGCAGGAGGACACATCTCCCATCAATTGGAAGTGGCAGAAAAATTCTGATATGGCTTTTCTCCTCGACACATGAACACTTTTAAGATGATGAAACCATGTCATCTGTACTTTTTTTCCCAAGCTCCACCAGTTTTATTAGGAGTTTGGAAAGAAAAAGTTCTTTTTCTTTCATTCAGGAAAAACCAAAGCATTTTATCAAAATGTAATAATAATAATAATAATAATAATAATAATAATAATAACAACACAGGTCCTATTCAGTTCTCAGCTCTCAGCCTTGTCCTGGTGCCAAGTTCATGAATGTAGAGGGGAGGTAAGCTGGATATCTTTTGTTTTGCTTGTTTTGTTTTGACATAGCTAAAGGTCTTCCTGTAATCAAGGACCTTGAGAGTGTCCTGGGGTGACGTTATGATGCTTGTATCCCCATTTATCTGTTCTGTGCCTTTAAGACCGACTCTGAAGAGTGGAAGTTTTGTTTGGGTTTCCCTTATCAGGGACACAGAGACGAGCAGTACATAGGGCTGTTTTTCACTTCTAACTTGCAGCTTGCTGCTTTGCTTGCTTGCTTTTCTGCTCTTGCTTCTGCTCTCGCTTTGGCTTCTGCTTATTAGCTAGTTTAGCTAAACAGTCCAAATTCCTTCCCGGACTGTTTCTCCTCTCCTGCTCCTGTGACCATCTCGAACCTGCTCCGGACTGGGACCCGGGAACACCGTTTGGCTGCAGCAGCTGCCCCAGCGCCGGAGGGACTGAGAACAGAGCAACCACCCCCGAAAGAGACTTTCTGATTTTGTCATCTTTCTCAGAGCGGTGTCAGCTGGTATTGTTCATTTTGTGTGCGGGGGGTGCTGTGCGTGTCAAATAAACAGGTTCTTTCCACCTCTCTTCAAGGAACTTTTTTTCCCGAACCAGTTGGGGGGAGGGGCCGTGTGGGTTTTCCTTTCTGGAGGGGCCCTTCTTTGCAGATTCTTTAACAAATTTGCCCTAAACCAGCACAAGAGAAAACATCAAGTTTAGCACACAGTGAGCTATCTCACCTGCTGGGACTACTCCCAGCCAATCAAGTCAAGAGCTGTCTAAATCATCATTGATATCTGCAATAATAACTTGTCACTGAAAATGAGAATAGAACTGTGTTCCTGATAAGGTTTTTAAATGTCTGTAATTGGATCTTTCCTCAGTGATATTAGGATTAGACCCAAACTAAATTATCCAATTGCAAAAGTGTTTCAAACTATTAATTTATATATATATATATATATGCATTTATGGATTTTTTTAAGGGCACACCTTTGACCTAAAGCACCTTCTCATGCCCTTCCTAAACTTCTCACCATGTCATCCTCTCTTCTCCTTCATTCCTCTGTGATCTCTAGGGCTGGATTTCCCACCAAACATCAACCCTGACACAACACTCACCATGGTATCATCTACCCATAATTGCTAACAAAAGTCTTCTAATTTTCATAGAACCATTGAATGGTTTGGGTTGGAAGGGATTTTTAAAGGCCATCTAGTCAAACCCCTCTACCATGAGCAAGGACACCTTCCACTAGATCAGGATGCTCAGGTTTTGTGGTACCCTCACCTTGGCCACTTGTGGAGGTGGCATTGCACACACAACCAATAATCCAGCATGAACAGGTAAAGGCAACAGATAAATTACTGTAGATGTCCACCAAGAAATCATAGCACCAAAAGTAGATTGGTCTTATGGACCTGTCCTAGAAGGGCCAGGACCCAGATGGGAGCTCCTGGGGCAGCAAGGAGATCATAGCATCCTAGAATGGTTTGGGTTGAAAGGAAACATAAAAATCATCTAGTTCAAACTCCCTGCTATGGGCAGGGACACCTTCCTCTAGACCAGGTAAGTCAAAGCCCCATCCAACCTGGACTTGAACACTTATGGTGAGCGGGTGTCTATCACCTCTCTGGGCAACCCGTGCCAGTACCTCACCACCCTCACAATCAAGAATTTCTTCCCAATATCGAATATAACCCTGCTCTCTGTCAGTTTGAAGTCATTCCCCCTTGTCCTGTCACTCCATGCCCTTGACAAAAGTCCCTCTTCAGCTCTCTTGTAGCCCCTTTAGGTACTGGAAGGTACTTTAAAGTTTCCCCAGAGCCTTCTCTTCTCCAGGCTGAACAACCCCAACTCTCCCAGCCTGTCTTCTTAGGAGAGGTGCTTCAGCCCTGTGATTACCTTCATGGCCTCTTCTGGACTTGCTCCAACAGGTCCATGACCTTCTTATGTTCCTAGGAGGCAGCTCTCTGCTGGAAAATGAATGCTGTGGGCACCACCAAAGAAGAGAAGAACCTATGGTCCTTCTTCCTTTATCCATCAGCACATTGTGCTTAAAAAAAGTTGGCTTGACTGGTGTCAGTACAACATGTTGTTTAACTGGGGCCAAAGCTGAGAGCAAGCTCAGCACATCTCATGCCCAGTAATCTCTCTTGGCTGACCTTAAGCAGCATTTGCAAGCCTGAGGCAGAGCCATGACTCCCATCTTCTCTACTTGTTGAGATGGAAGAGAAGGCGACAAAAACCCCAGAACTTTTTATTAGTTTTTGCATGCTCTTCTGGACTGTTCTCAGGACAGTTCGTGGCATTCCAGTTGCAGTTTTACCCCTCATGCTACTGGCAAGTGCTGGTTTTGCAGGATATCAGGAAAAACACCTCCTTGAACTCTTACTCAAAAGCAAACATCAAGGCAAGGAAAACACCAAGTATGATGTGCAACCACACAACTCATCAAAACAAGGAAAAACAGGCACAAGAAAGGAAATTTTACTTCCTTTCTAGTTTCTCAGATAATTTGCAGGCTATTTGGGTGGGAGAACAAAAAATAAAAAAAACAAAACAAAACAAAACAACAACAACAAAAAAAAAAAAAAACAAAAAAAAACCAAGAAAAATCCTTAAAGACAGATTTCCAGGTATGCTTAAAAAAAAAAAAACCCAAAAAAATTCAAATTAAAGAATATATCCTGCTGCAGAAAAGGATCTTTGTGCCTTTAACAGAGTTTGTGGCAGCCTAGAGATACCACCCATAGCAATATTTGCCCCAAACTTTTTATATCTCCCTACACACATTAGACACTTTCACCTCCCAGCTTTTGATGGCTGGGATGGTTTCTGAAAAAGCTAATTTAGAGGATGGGATGGTCATTTGTTAAGCTCCTGTTGTTTGCAAAGAAAATAAACCCTTACATACTGCAGGGATGCTACCACCCAAGGTGGCCCATGGGGCTCCTCCTCCACACCAACACAAGAGCCCCCAAAGAGCTGAGGCAGTCAGTCACATCAACATATACTTAGAGAGTCTTTAATCTGTGGACTATTGACATGATAGACCATAATATCTCTTTAGGAGCTATTACAGCCCATTGCGTCCATAGCTACTTATGGAGTCCTTAATCTGCAGATTGACAGGATAGACCATAAATTTGTGTCTATGTCTAACTAGGCAGCTCTTATTACTCATCATAGTAGTCATGCAGGCTAAAGAGCCTTAAGATTATTTGTTAAATTTTCTAACAACTTGTCCACTCAATCATTTAAATGGCTCCTTGCTCCTAGCAAAATCAGTCAACCTTGCATAAAAATAAATGTCCAACTGATTTCCCCCATGAATTCAGTTGGATGATATTTTCTAAAGACTGGCAGCCAGAAGCCAAGATGTTGCCAATGGATTTGTAACCTTGCAAGTCCAATGGAAACAAAGGGGATAAAATGTGGCAGAAGCCAACAGGGGAAGGAGTCTGGGATTTCCTGATATTTCTAGGGAAATATTTCTTTGGTTCAGACTCATGCTAGTGGCAACCTACAAGCTTGGGAGTACTCTGCTCAGTCCCCTTGTGACCCAACCAAGAACTTCCATCACCTTTACCACAGCTGGGAAACTTTCTTGTGAAATCAGGACAAACACAAGGTTGGGTTAGACAGTGGGCAGAGATGACTGATCCTCTCAGGTTCCCACCCCAACTTGGTGGTGCCTTGAGTCAACCTTCTCCCAACCTGGAACCCAGGCCTGACCTTTGAGGGTTAATTTAGGGATAGGATAATAATAGCAAGAAAATAAAGTGAGAAAGGGTCCTTGCAAACATGTTCTTGCAGACCTACAAAGCCTCACAAGTGGGCACGAGTATGGCAAATGCCAAGGCTGGCCCAGGAGGAATGTCCAAGATTGGAAAATATGGGGTGATTGATGTCCCCTGCATCAAAGGATGATAAAGAAAGAACCAAAGAGAAACCACTGATTTCATGGAGTCCACCAAACCAGAAATTTGATTCATAAACATCTTATTAGTCACTGCTACTGTCTAATTACAGTGATTAATCAATTACCACAGCTAAAAACAACTTGAGAAGAACCTTTTTTTTTTTTTGTGCCAGCCAAGTAAAGCTGGAGCTACAAGGTGAGGCAGAGAATACACAGGCACACACCAAAAATGCCTGTCTGCCTGTGTCCAGCAGTTAGAGAGGAGCCAGCTGACTCCAGTTTCCTCCATACCAGGCTTTGGGCCTCATCAGTTATGCAAATTATAGAGTACCATGCTGTCTGAAGGACAAATTTTGACTCAGCCCAGAGGAAAGCCTTAGAGGAAGGGTGAGGGTAAAGTAGCCTGCCAAATCCACTCATAATATTTACAGTAAATGGGCTTCTTTGCTGTTGTTTAGTATACAGTCAGTCTAATTATTTTTTAAGTTTTCATTTAAAGAACCTTCTTTATCTGCATCTC
Source organism: Melozone crissalis (assembly GCF_028551555.1). NCBI lineage: Eukaryota > Metazoa > Chordata > Aves > Passeriformes > Passerellidae > Melozone > Melozone crissalis. Next base: position 9,206,848 of record NW_026535813.1, on the reverse strand, counting down.
CTTCTATTCCCCTCAAAGGTGTGGGAAAACTTTTCCCTTGTTTCAAAAAAGCAGTAGGATAGGAATCCCTTCCCCAAGCCTCAACATGGCAGTCAGTTGGGATAAGGGGATGCTTCAAGAGGGAACACCCTTCCAGAAGGTTGCTGCTAACATCCACAGGGGTTTTTAAGATTCCTGGACCACCCCAATAGGCACAAGGGCATGCAGATCTATGTGGAAAATCCCCCCAAATCCTATTTTGATGTTGAAGCCACAAGAAGCCACTGGGCCATGCCAACCCTGGGGTCACAGCCCCCCTCAACACAGACACCAAGCTTGGGTTTAGAGGATGAAGACCTTAAAAAGCTTTTGAAATTAAAAATAAAGCTCCACTGTCACAAGGTTGCCTAGTACCCAGTGATGCCCTTGGGAGGGCAGGGATATAGTCCCTAGGAAAGCCACAGATCTCCACAGAAAACATATGACTGTGTGGGGGGCAAGTTAAAAACCTTGTAAAGACCTTAATAAAAACCGAAGCAGAGGAGTCTAAGATATCCAAACTGTCATGGTTATAGAGAAAAGGGGTGAAGTTTCTAGCACTGTTTGATTCCATACTGCCCACATCATGGTGGCAGCATGGTTTCAGCAGGAGAAAGCCAGGGCAGAAGGGTAGTCATCTTTTTTTGGGCTAAAGGGAAGGGTTTTCAGGTTTTGGGGTCAGCCCAGCATACCTAGTCCCTCTCTGCTACCGGCAGTCCCTTTCTTGTTTCTCCAAGCCACGTTTTTTCTGGTTTGATGTTGAAAGACAGCACTGGTGAGCCTAAGATGCTGCTCCTAGAAAAAGAAAAGGGAGCGAGCAGCAGCAGCATGGAGTGGAGCCCAGCCAAGCCATGTGGACTTCAAGCTGCAGCAGCTGCCATAGCTGCAGCCAGAACCCAAGCCACAGACAGAACCACCAAGCACTCCAGTACTGCTCCAGCAAAGTCAGGCCCAGGAGAATGGTCCCCTGACCTGTTTCAGAGCCCTGTCATGTCCCACCAGGTTTTGTCTTGTCCCTGTTTTTTCCATTGTTTTTGGCTAGGGTAAGAAAGCTCAGCAGCAAGCCTACCCAACATTTTGTCTTCCCATACACCACATGGCTCAGCAGAGGGCCAGTCGCCATTTTGCCTTTGTCTGGGAAACCATGCCAGGCGCTGTCTTCAAGAAGCGTTTTTGTTTGTTCAGTGGTGAATACCCTTTTGTGGGTAAAAAACTCTTTCTTTTGCACACTTTTTATTAATATTTTTGTTGTTATTACGATTTTCAGCAAATTGCGATTCCATCGTATAATCTCTCCTAGTGTTTCCTCCACTATCAGAAGGGGGGCAGGGGAAAAAGGGCAGCTTGAGTGGGTTTGATTTTCCCACTGGGTTTTAAACCAAAATACAAACTGATACCTAATACACAGATGTGTGTTAGAATATCCCCCCAAATGCGTTCCATGCAACACACATGGCATTACTGCCGGTCTCATTTCAATACAAAAAAAAATATCTCTGCTCAGTACACCAACCAAGAATTCTTCGCAAAGACTGAAAACAGACATAAAAACATGCTTTCCTCCCACACCAAAAAAAGCCTGCCTCCCCCATGCTGCTCCCTGTGAGCAGCATCCCTCTCAGGGATGTAAACACATGGTAAAAGCAGGGTTGAAACAAAAGTCCTTCTCATGCTTGTTGTGCCCTGATCCATAACAATTATGAAAACTGTTTAGCTGGGCTGGCATTTGGAGCATTTACTGCATTCCTGCCAATAAATTCCAGTCATGAATCTGATTAAAAGGTCTCCCTGCCACCCCCTTCTCCCTCCCTCCTTCCTTCCCTTCATTCCTCCTGGCTTTCTTTACAACCTAATACCCTGTCGATGTGGGGCCAGGGCCTACTTAGGAGAAAAAAACCACCCAGTGCCAGACTGGAGAAAGCATGCAGACTGAAAAAGTTTGACTTTATAATCTAATCACACCTATTCCTAAAGTCAGGCAGTGAAGCACGCTGGTGTACAGACAGGGTTGCTACCCAGGGATGGACCAATGGACAAACAGCATCAGCCCCTACCCAGGTAGGGAGAAAGCAAGGGATGGACAGACAAAATGGACAGTGTTTGGATGGAGTTCACAAGCTTGACCATGCACACATCCCTCCCCTTGCCTCTCACTTTGCTCTGGATTAATAACATGTAGCAATTATAGAGAATATTACATTCATTAACTAATTAACCCTCCTGATGCTCCGTCAGAGCTGGCACCCTCTTTTTGCAGATGGAGGCTGGCAGAGGTTTGCCCTGGGCTATAAATCAGGGCAGGTGGGCAGCACACAGATTAAGAAAGAAAAAAAACAACCCAAAAAGCTCTTTGTGGCTCATCCCACCCCACATTTGGGTGCAGCAGCTGAGGTGTGACCCAGCCATGGACTGTGCCACTGCCAGCCAGAGTGGCACCACCGAGACCAAGCAGCATCCTCCCATGGTGTCCTAGGGTGACATTATGATGCTTGTATCCCCATCTGTGTGTTCTGTTTGTTCTGGATATTATGTACTGTGCCTTCAAGACTGGCTGTGAAGACCGAATATTTTCTTTTGGTTTTGTTATTAGCCTGCTCCCCCACAGCTGGCGGGACACACAGACGGGGCAGTACATAGTGCTGCTTTTGCTTTTTGCTTGGCTTTTTGCTTTGCTCTTGCTTCTGCTTTGCTCCTGCTTTGCTCTTGCTTTTTGCTTCTGCTCGTTAGTTAGTTTAGCTAAGCAGCCCAAATTTTTTCTTGGACTGTTTTTCCTTTCCCTTTTTTGGGACTACTCGAACCTGCTCCAGACTGGGACCTGGGAAACACCAAGTTTGCACCTTGTGGCCTGCAGCAGCTGCCCCCAGCACTGGAGGGACTGATAACAGAATGACCACTCCCAAGAGAGACTTTCTGAATTTGTCATCTTTTTCAGAGCGGTGAGTGTTGTCATCCGGTATTGTTCATTTTGTGTGCTGGGGGGTGCTTTGCCTGTTAAATAAACAGGTTCTTTCCACTTCTCTCTGAGGAATCCTTCCCGAACTGGTTGGGGGAGGGGCCGTGTGGGTTTGCTTTCTGAAGGAGCCCCCTTTTGGAGGTTTTCCCCCAAATTTGCCCTAAACCAGGACACATGGGGGCAAAGATCAGGTAATTTGGGGTGTCACCAACACCCAGCAACATCATCCTGCGGGGACAAAGCCCCAGGGGATCTGGGGCTCAGCACCACCCTTCAGCAAACCCAGCACCAATAACACTGGCTGCTCCAGAAAATAACCTTAGTGCAACATCTCAGGTAAGCCAAAGCTTCATGCTCTTGACACCCAGGATACATTTTCTATGCTTGGCTGTGACAAAGAACAGGAAAACTACAGGTCACTGTGTATGACTTATGGGTTTGTTCCTTTATCATGAGCTAAAAAGTCTCAACATGGCTTACAAAGAAAATTAATTCATCAGTTCAAACACAGTGATGTAACTTCAGGGTCCCAACTCTTTTTCCAAATAAAACTCCTTTTATTTTATTCCCACTCAAAGGATGATTTTATGGAGTTATTTACTCTGTCTGCTTTGCCTGGGAAGGTACTGCCAGAGCCCAGCTACAGGGTCATTGGCAGCTGTCCTGTGTGGGCAAGTAGGATCTCATCTTATGGTTTAATTTCTCAACTATTTTGTCATTTCCCCTGCTTTTCTACTCAAAATCTCACCTTGTACACCAACATGCAGACATACAACCCCTCTTGTATTACTTTGCATCACTGGCAGTGATCCCCAGCAATTTTTAGTATCCATAAATTCAACCCATTGATTTCCATCACTTAAAATCATTAGATCCAGAGCCAACTTCACTGGTTGTAAAACTGAAGGATGTTTGAACTTCCACCACCTTCCCAACACCTGAGTTTCTCCAACACAAAGCAAACTCTTATTGATGCAGATTTGGCAGCTCTACAAACAAAATCTATTCAACCTTTGTATGTATTATATAGAATTCTATAAAAATATAAAATATTTTCAATATACAGTGAATATATTTAATATATTCAACCTATATAAAAATATATCATATATTCATTATATATTGAATATACCTATATATTATATATAATTATATATATAGAATATATTTATATATATATATAGGCTGAATAGATTTTGCTGAATATATAACTATCCATAGTCTCATTCATTATGTACACATATAGGTACATATTTGCAACAAGGCTTAACAGCCCAAGTGCTTCTGCATTATTCATTTAATAGCAATATTTGCCTTTCCACCTGCTCAGGAATTCAGGGAAAAAACAGGAAAGCCCATGGGAGCCAGAACTTTACCTCAAAGATAGCTCACCAAATCCCAGCACTCCACCAGGCATCTTACTTCATCCCCAAGGATGGGGCACAGAGCCGGGTATTCACCATTGCACATGGAGAAGCATCACCAAAAGCCCACTGGGCATTTTACTTCATCCCCAAGGGAGGTTGAGGAAGCACCACAGAGCCCGGTACTCGCCATTGCACATGGAGGAGCACCAGTGAGAGCATTATCAGGACCTCCTGCAACCACCCTACAGTGCTTTGGCATTGTCAGCACAAGCCAACTGGGGAGCTGAAGCCAGGAAGTTTTTTATACAGAGGTTAAAAGGGTAGAAAAGGACTGAGACAGCTCTTACAGGGTGGGAGGTTTTTCCTCCTTGCCAGTTAAAACCAAGATAATGATACTGTGTGTGGACCAATTTGAAGGGCTGAGCAGCCAAACCAAAATTAGTCTCCCAGGCAAGAGCTTCCCAAGCCTCACAGTTTAGGAAAGAAAGCTGAGGAAAAAGCACGAGAAAAAAAAAATTCCTTGGGAAGCTCGAGTTCACACTCAAGCAAAGGTGATCCAGCGAGTCAAATATTTTTCTGGCATAATAAAAATAAAATCAAGTGCTGGAACAGACTCCCTTGGAAAAGCAAGGCCTATAGGATATATTTTTCCTCCTTTTCTTTCTCCTCCTCCCCCAGCACTTTCTTTCCCTAATAACTATATTTTCTTGTATTTTCTTTTTCTTGTCTCTTTTCTCCTAAAAGACTGATGCAATTTCCTGTCTTGTCCCAATGTTTCCTGTTAATTAACAGGGTGAAAGTTATCATCAGGCATTTAAATGACTACCCAAAAGAGGAAGGGAAAAAACACAGGAAAAATAAAGAGAAAAGAAAAAAGAAAGGGGAGAGAAAGACTGTCTATTAGCAAGCACCATGTCACATCCCTAACAGCACAAAATCCCCTGGAAAAAAAATTTTGGACCCAACAACTTGAGTCCATCAACAAAGACCCCCCCCAGGGATGGCTGCCACAGCAGGTCTGTGTACAGGGGATGTGAGCCTCCACTCTTCCCTGGATGAGAATGGAAAATTCCTGCAATGCTTTCCCAGAAAAACTCTTTTCTTGCATTAGAAGGAGGACGAGGAGAAAGAGGAGAAGAAATGAAAAAAAAAAAAAAAAAAGGAAAATAAAATTTAAAAATAAATAAATAAAATAAAGTAAAATAAAATAAAATGCAGAGAAAGAGGCAGTTGGCAACATCCAAGATGTTGCTTTTATTAAAAGAAGTTAAAAGAATAAAAATCAAACAGAACAAAGTGAATAATCCAAAGCAAGTGAATAGAAATCCTGGGAGCTGCTGCGCTCCTTCCCTTCCTTGACCTTAGTCCCATGCAGGATCAGGCCACTGTCTCCTCTGTACCTTCCTCTTCCTCAGCAGCAACTGTGACTCAGCCAGTACCCCGGCAGCATCAAAGCCAAGCCAACAGGCTCAGCACGTTGATGGGGGGTGAAAACAAAGCAATTTAGGCAAAAAAGTGAGGGTGGTTAGAACAGAGACCATGCCTCAGCAGTTAATATCTCAGTGCTGAAAATAAACTGGAAAGGAAGCTCCTTTGTGACAGTAGGCAAGTGGTCAGGCAGGGGGTGGCAGAAGGACCTGGCACCTACCCGTTGCCCAGCCCATCACCCTCCTAAAGCACCTGATTGGGGCTGGGGAGGGAGCCCTTACACACCATTTATTCCATGTGCACTTGAAAATGGGGTGTATCTTTTTAAAGTCAGCATGGAGGTCTATGATCTTGGCTGCTGCAGTTCAAAATAGACATTTCCCATGCCGGCAGCAGGGAAATGCATGTGGTTAGTGGCACTGGTTCCTCTAGGGTAAGTAATATCCACTGGCAGACAGTGGAGATGGAAACGATACAGCCCACACCCCTGCCAGCCTGAGGCTGCTTCTCTACAAGTGTTTTGTCCCATCGAGTTTTAAATGTCCCCAATGATCTAGTTGCCAATGTTCATGGGGACAGCTTTTGCAAGCAGAGCATGGTCTGAATTGACACCTAACCTCCAAAATTCACCTTTTTATCCTCATTCCTCCCCAAAAAGTGTCAGGTTGCAGGATAAAACATGAGTGGTCCCCATCATGAAGGACTTGCTGGTGGTAGGGTCTTCTTCTGCATTTTATTGTCAGCTGCTCTCAAAGGACCATTTGGTTGGGAAAATCTATCAGTATCCAGAAAAATGGATTTAATGGAGCTATACAGGGATGGATTGAAATACCCAGCATTTAATGGGGGGCACCACCTCTGCCATAATTTCTGTTTAAAACCCATCATAGAGGAGTATCTAGGAAAGGTTCAAAAGGCCCTAAAGCATTTAAAAAGTAATTATTAAATGGGTCTTATTTGCTTTGGGGGAATTTTAATTGGCGAAGAGCCCGGAGCTGGCAGGAGGATAACCTCAGCATCCCCACAGCAGCACAGGGGTTATCCCAGGGTGTTCCTGGGGGGGTCACTGCAGGGTGAGAACCTCCTTAAAAAAACCTCACAAGGCTGAAGGAGCCAGAGAGGGTCACCAAGCCAAAGGTCCCAGGGTTGGTGCCAAGCTCCCAGCTCCCTCCTCCCTGTCAGCCACAGTCAGATGATGTGCAAGGCAAGTTGAGAGGTTCCTAGTCTAACCCCTGATAACTTTGTCCTTTCCAAGACGGGATGGTGGGTTTTTAGGTAAGCAGGGAGGAGAGGTTAGCTCTCCAATGAAGCTGGGAAGGAAAGGATGCAATGCCCTGTGATGCTCAAAACAAAACAAACAAAAAAACCCAAAACAAAACAAAACAAAAAAAGTAGAAAAGTATGCATGCTCAAAAATAAACTAAGAATAAGTGACTTAAAAAAAATCCCCAGCAATTGTTTATCCCTGGGACAAATATGGAATCCTAGTTCCACAGGAAGATGTCAATTTCAGATTATAATAGAATGCCAATTTGTAAAAAAAGGCACTTCACAGGTGGTTATAAACTCCATACAAAAGGGAGGTGGAAAGAGGGGAAATGGGAAAACACAGGCAGAACTCTGCCAGAGAAACTGCATGGGATCTTGTTTACATGGGGATATGTAATGAGGAGCCACTTTGGAGCACAAATAGCTCTGGATTTGGGCAAGGTGCTTCTTCCCTAGTGAGCAGATACCAGCAGGGATCAGAGCCATAGTGAAACATTTCTGACCTGTTTGCAATTTTGAAATGAAATATCATTCAGCCAAGTGGTCCCTTAAACCTGATGAGGTCCCACCACCAGAAGAACCAGAGAAGGGAGTGATGCTGATGCTTCTTCAGACTCCAGAGGTCTTTTCCTGTCTTTTTGTTTCAGAGGAGTTGGGAGGGAGAAACTGAGGCTGGGCTTGCTGCAGAAGAGCCCCATGGGTCTCCCATGGTCGAGCCTTGCAAAGCCTTGCTTGGTCCAGCATCCATCAAGAACTGTTACTCAACATCCACTGGCTCCAGGAGACCCTGGGGCAGTTCCAGAGTCAGGAAAAGTCAACAGGATTGGGCTGAAATCTACGTAAACTTCCAGGTTTGGTATTTTATGAATAACCCCTAAAGTGGAGGTGGTGAGGACATAAGCCAGTCATCTTGCTTTCCCTCTGTGATGGCTGGTTCTGGGCTTCTTGAAGAGCTTCACTTTGCCAGCAGATCCAGCACCATCCATTTATCCTGCAAGAGAGACATCTTCTCACCCACCATGAGCACCATAACCTTCCATCAGTCTCACGCAATGCATGGGTCAAGAGGAAGATGTCCAGGGCTGAGTGAAGATCATAGCATGGAGAGCCAGCATTGACACAATCAAGCACCATCAGCTCACTTCTACCCTTGCAACAGAACTTTCTCCACGGGTCATATGGGAATTCGGCTCTGACTAATCCAATGTCTCCAGACCACAGGCCAGCCACGTCCAGGGTCTCCAAGCGTGACTTTACTTGTTTGATATTACAGCGTACTGAGTGGGTCGCTGGTGGTGAGAGAGAGACGGTGAATCTTGTTTCTTGAATCAGAAGGCTGGATTTATTGATATATGATATATATTACATTATAACTATACTAATAAGAATAAAGAGAGAAGTTGCAGATGCTGCTAGCTAGGCTAAGAATAGAAAGAAAGAATCCCCAACAAAGTTGTGTCCAAGGACTCTGTCCCTAGCTTGCACTTGGTGATTGGCCCTTAATTATAAACATAGAAACATGAGCCAATCAAGGTGCCCCTGTTGCATTCCACAGCAGCTGATAATAATTGTTTACATTCATCTTCTGGGGCCCTTTGCTTCCCAGAAGATACCGAAATCTGAAAGAAAGGATTTCTGTGAAAAAATGTCTGCGACATCTCACCTTTCTAAATTGTATAAAATAAAAGAAAAATGCTGATGTGGAATGAACAGGAAATTTCTTCACCTATGAAATATACAATAACAAACAAATCACTAAAACAGTCCTACAGTCTAAGAAAATGCAAAAAACAATGCAAAGAGAATTCAAGTCCATGCAGCTGAGTTTCAGGAACAGTCCATCAGCTGAAGTTGTTTCTTTTGGACATCTGAGAGTCCTTTTTGGTCCTGAAAACAAACTTCTGCAAAAGAGTTCCATCAATAGTTATCAAAAAACCATTGACAGTCATAACACAATTTTAAACAATTTAAACAATTTGAACAATTTTTGGAATGCCCTTTTCTGGCCCTTCAATGCTTCAGAGCTGCTGCCCGCTATTTTCAATCTTTTTTTTTTTTTTTTTTTTTTTTTGATCGAAAAAAAAAGAGCAGCAGCCGAGCAGAGCAGTGCCAGAAGAAAGGGAAAAGGCCCTGGGGGCCCTGGCCCATGCTGGACCAGGAACCCCAAAACTGGCCCACAAAGGGGGACCAGGACCGGTAGGAGGAACCTCAATCCCCAGAAACACCAAGAGGCCAAATGCTGGCCCTGGCCCAAAAACTTCCTGAGCCCAACGGCCCAGGCCAAACCCGGTAGTGAGATGCTTCCTTTCCCCAATACCACTGAGGCATGCCAGCAGCAGGGAAATAGAAGCCTTCCCCAGAAATCCCATCTGGGGTCTGGGAATGTTTGTTCCCCACAGCAAGCAAGCCATGATCGCTTCCCGCTGTGCCCCCTGCCTCTGCAATGCAAATGCATCAGGTGTGTCTCCCATCTGCCTCACGGCACCACCCCCACCGGGCTGGGGACCAAAGGCAGAACTTTCGGCAGAACCCACCTGCCCCTCGCCACTAGGGCACAAGAGGGCCGGCAGAGATGGCAGCCACCATGGGACAGCAACCGACCAAACACTCCCCAACCCGCCGAGAATGCTGATCTTGAACGCAGGCAGGCAGGCTGCCCCCAGAGTCAGCTGGCGGGCAGCCCCCACTCCACGGAAGGAGAGACCCCCCGCCGAGGCCGCTGCTGCTGCGTCCCTTGGCTCTGAAAGCGGCGGCAGGCACGGCACGGGGTTGGCACCGTCTTCTGCCGCTGACTCTGGGGTCCGCTGCGGAGGCGCAGTCGCAGTCTCCGTCGGAGTGCACACGGGCAACAGTGGAGCCGGGAGAAGCGGCGGAGGAGCATCGCTGTTGCTTAGCAACAGCTCAACCCCAGGAAGTGCTGTCTCTTCTGCCTTCTCCGACGCAGGCGCTGGCAGGGGCAGGGAGGCCGGTGGAGCCGTGGGCGGGACCACCTGGAGAGGCGGAGACGGGATCGCCTGGAGTGACGGAGCTGGCAGAGGCGGAGAAACCTCAGAGACCGGTACCGCCCCCATGTCTGAAGGCGGAGTCTGAGAGGCCGGCTGTGGCAGCACCGTCCACTCCCATCCCCCCTGCGGGGGAGAAGGGGGAGGAGGAGAAGGCTCGGGAGAAAGAGTAAAAAAAACTTCTTCGCGCGGCGAAGTTTCAGCCCCCCTCGCCGCGAAGCAGTGGGGGCTGGGAAGCAGAATGTCCTCCCCCACCGGGTCTTCTCCCAGGGACGGTGGAAACGAGGCCTGTCCATAACAGGTAGAAATCCATTGAAAGACAGCTGCTCTGCGTTTCAGAACTGGGAAAAGCTTTATAAATGCTGGGTAGATAGAAGGCAAAAGACGTCCCTGACTGTAGACGAACTGAATAATCAAGTCCATGCACTCCCAGACAAAAACATCCAAAGCGTACAGGACATCAGTAAAGAACCCAAAAAGCTTTGCCCATCGAAAGAACTCATAGAGATCTGTTGCTGACAGAAAGAAACCATCTTCTCTACACCAATGTTGCCAGAGGGCAATAAGCTTCTCCTCTGAAGGAGTAAAATGAACCACATACTTCAAGGGGTATCTCCCCCATATAAACAGCCATAATTTTCTTGCGGCTGAACCCTCAGGGATAGAAAAGTGAACAGTACCTTTTTCAAAAGTCCAGCTTGCTCTGGCCAGCTCTGCAGGTATGCTGCTCTTGTCTACCATGTTTCCTAAAGGTTTTCCAGAATAAGGTTCTCTTTGTGGTCAGCCTTGGCTGTGAACTCTGTCCAAATCAGGATCTTCAGTTCTTCAGCTCCTGGCTTGAATCCACTTCTGTGGTCACTTCCAAGCAACCATCACAAGCTACTCATACAGGATTTTTACCCAGTGCAGCAATTTTGCTCCTCTGGTCTTATCAAATTAATTTTTGCTCTGACACGAGGGGTCACCAGATATTACAGCGTCCTGAGTGGGTCGCTGGTGGTGAGAGAGAGACGGTGAATCTTGTTTCTTGAATCAGAAGGCTGGATTTATTGATATATGATATATATTACATTATAACTATACTAATAAGAATAAAGAGAGAAGTTGCAGATGCTGCTGGCTAGGCTAAGAATAGAAAGAAAGAATCCCCAACAAAGTTGTGTCCAAGGACTCTGTCCCTAGCTTGCACTTGGTGATTGGCCCTTAATTATAAACATAGAAACATGAGCCAATCAAGGTGCCCCTGTTGCATTCCACAGCAGCTGATAATAATTGTTTACATTCATCTTCTGGGGCCCTTTGCTTCCCAGAAGATACCGAAATCTGAAAGAAAGGATTTCTGTGAAAAAATGTCTGCGACAGTTTGAAAGAAGAATTATAACCAAAGATATCTGCCAAGAATGAGTCAGCTTAAAATACAGGGAAAACTCCCCTCTGTCTCCCATTTACAGAATTTATTTTTATCGACAATGGGATATTTTTGCTTTTTTTTTTAACCACATTGAGGATAGAAAGGATCTGGGCTGAGCACAACCATGTCAGTGGGAGACACCATGAGCGAGGAGTCCTTACCTACCCACAGAGTGACCACCAATGAAAATAAATAAAGGTAAGGATAAGTGGAGCCAGTGCCTCGGGGAGAGCAAGGGGTACATCAGCTGGAGAATGGGATGGCTGGGGAAGAGACAGCAGAGGTGGGATGAGAAGAGGACACCAGCACAGCATGAAGGACTATCCAATATTGCATTCCTGGGCCAGGAAGAAGAACAGAAAATAGGAGGGGGAGGAAAAGAGCAGCTCAGATCAGTTATTGCAAAGGAGAAACACTTCCCATACATACCCCTGGCCTCACTGCTCCCCCTCCAAATCCTCCAGTGCCTCTGGTATCCATCAATGAAACTGCTTTCAGCCTCCAGAGATTGAGACCCCAGTAGTGGCTGGATCTCAGACTCCTGATCATCAAAGGAACTTTGTGGAGAGATGCAAGGGCACTCATTTTGATCCCCTTTTTAATGCTCCTCTTGTCATCATTCTTTCAAACCCCCCCACCATGTGGTTTCCCTGACAGAATGGCTGTGAACCCCAGTCTGGCTGCGTTCCCAAATTCTCATTGCTGAGAGCAATCTGCCTCACTAAATTGCGCCGTTCCAGCTTCAAGACATTAGAGGTCTACTGGCCTTGAACATTGCTACTACACCAGCATCCACTGCCCATCACTGGTGGTCAAAGCCTATGGTGCTATAGGAACCCACTACCACCAATTGCCCATAATGTCTTCTTCCTCGGCCACCTACTCCAGTTTCCAAATCTACCAAAATTGGCTTTTATTTTGGCTTTTATAAAGCCATCCTTTCATCAAGGAGCATCAAGAAGAGTGTATAGCCCTGGTCTGGAGAGGATGAGGGATGCTGGATTCTCCAACCGGCATTATGGATCCCAATCTTCCCAAACTAGATAAGACCAAGCCAAAGCACTCGCCACGTACCCTGCCAATAACCCATTAAAGCCCTCTTCAAAGACATTTTTCTGCTAACTAAAATATGCAGGAAGGGGTAGAAAAAAAGCAGGAGAAAGTCAGTTTTGGAGTATTGCAGCAAAGTGCATTTATTTTCCTTTCTTGACTGGGTCTCTCTAGTTGGGAATTTTCAGCTCTGCACTTCTGCTTGCAGAAGGGAGATGTCAGTAAATCAAAGCAAATTAAAAAGAAAATGCTCTTTCATGTGGAAGCATTCAGCTTTGTTTCAGGGCTTCAGTAACTAACTGTATTCCTTCATGAGTCAACTCTCCTATCAGCTCCTCATTAAATTAAATGGCTACAATTACATTTGGAGAGGAAAAAAGAGCAGGTAATGAACACAAAGAGTTCTGTTTCCAGACCTGGTGGGAAATGAACATTTCATAAGACCAAAAAAAAATGCAATACAATGAAATTATAAAAATAGAATAAGTTTAAAAAGCATTTTCAGGGCCAAATGTGCTTTCTTTTGGGGAGAAGGCTCTATTGAGGAGCTGGAGGTTCCCTTTCCAGAGGCCTTTGGGAGGCACCCAGAACAAGCCGTGTTATTTCCGGCAGCCCAAACCCTCACTCCCCACCTTCCCTTTGGGAGCAGAGCAGCCAGACAAGATGTTATCAATAGGTTCACCCTTATAGAAAACCCCCTTTTAAAAGTGTGTACTTCTTTTGCTTATTTCATGTGGTATACTGTGGAACTGAACTCTCTCCTTTGCAATGAGTGTATTTCAGAAGGAAAAAGGAAAAAAAATCTAACAACATCCTTATTGTATTGTTTTGCTTCTCGTCTTTTTTCTTTTTATAGTCTCTTTTTTAATTCCCTAAAGCTATAGGCTCCAATAACAGTAACAAAAAACCTCAAAACCCAAAAGTCTTCTGTATCAAAAAAAATAGTGTCAAGTTTCTCTTTTCCCTCTCCCCCTTCTTTTGATTAATTCTCATTAGGGCCTTTGAGCAAACAATACGCTCTTCTCTCAAATAACAGACAAGGTATATATTAGACCCAAATGAAAACAAACAAGACTCACTTAAAGACATCCACACCAAATGCAATTCCTGAAGAGAGGCAGAGGCAGATGCGTGCATGCAGTCACCAACGACCTATTTCTGAAATTTGTTTCAGGGCAATGAATAAAAATAATAAATAAATCAAGGAGACATCAGCACAAAAAGAAGGACCTTCAAACATCAGTCAGTACATACAGGTATATGGTTTCAGACACTCTAATTCTGGTAGAGACAGAGCCCATCCACCAACTTGGCCCATCCAGGATGGAAGATGAGGTGCTGAAGACATCACACCTTGGAAAAGGGGTGGGAGTTGGACTAGATGACCGTTAAAGGTCTGCTCCAACCCAAAGCCCAAGAAGGGTGGGGAAACCACCCTCCAAACCTCCATCCCATAACAGCACCTGGAGGCTAAAGGAAATGGCAAACAGAAAAATTATTAAAATCATAGAGTATCTCAAGTTGGAATAAATCCATAAGGATCATTGAGCCCAACTCCTTCTGCAATGTCCTCTGCAAAAAATGGGGTCACCTTTTGTCGTGGTTTGACCAGAAATGGGACATCTGGGATATGTTGTTTTTGCTGTAGTTACCAATGGGTGGTCGGATTTGAAGATGAGCACCTGGTTTGACCAGTGGGGCATTTGGATCCGCCTCTTGAGACTACAAACCCAAGGAGTTAAAAGCAGGGCTCTTGTCCTTCAGAGCTCTCTTGGGATTTCCGGCGGGAAGGAATGTGGTCTCTCCCCCAGCCCAGTTGCTGGCTGGGCTGGGGGAGGGGAAAGCCACGTGGTCCATCTACGGTAGGCCCAGATTCGGTGGAAGGGTGGCTGAGCATTGAGCGACTTGTTTATCCTCCCCTCCCTCCCTTTGGAGATGGAGAGAATGCAGCCCGTGCTTGTACTGTTACCTTGAAACTTGATATCATGTGCCAGCAGCACGGCTGGAGGAGAAGGGGGGGGCAGAGGGCAGTTCGGCCGCCTGGGAGAGCTTTTAACCCTTGTGGTTAGTGAAAGCATCACAGAACATTACCTTTCCTAGAAAAGGGATAAGAATGGAAGATGAAGGAAGAAATAGGCCAGTAAAGGGGTCTGGCAAAGAGAAAGAGAGATGTTGAAGGAATGGAGGAAGATGGAGTGGCAATCTTTGCTGGACTCTTTTTTGTTGTATATCCATGGACTGTTTCCTGGTGATACAGAGGCTGCATTGCAGGGGGAAGCAGAGGCTCGGAGTCAAGAGAGTTTGGTTTTGAGACCCCTCGGCCCCAGGGGGTATAGAAGAAATGGAGGGGACAAAGGTCCCAGAGATGAGACTGTGCTCTGCTTGGAACGAGACGAGGCATCCTTAAAAGGCCCTGAAGGCAGGCCCCTGGCCCATCCCATGCCTGGTGGTGAGAGCACCTTGGCATGGAAAGGAGATGTCACGAGATAGCAAGACTCCGGGCGGTTGCTGATTGTGACAAGAAGTCCGTGGCACAAGGAAGGACTCCGTCTATCCCTTATGAGCTGAAGATTTGATTTTTCTAAAGGGTGGTGCCAGACCGAGTGTGGATAATTTTGGGAAATGTAAATGTACTGGGAATTTGGTGGGAGGAGGATAAGGAAGTGGTTCTGTGTAGTTTTCATTTTCCTTGTGTTTTTTTTTCTTTTTCTTTTGTAGTTTAGTTTTTGTAGTTTAGTTAATAAAGTTTTTTTCCTTTTTTCCTTAAGCAGGAGCCTGCTTTGCTTATTCCCGGGTATCATCTCACAGCAGATGCCAGGGAGGGAGGTGTATTTTCATGGGGGGCACTGGCATTGTGCCAGTGTCAAACCTGAACACCTTTCCTTGCCAGGCACCATGAGCCTCACACAGATGCAGGATACTGGTTACCCTACCAGGAACAAAGCCCAAGCACAGCTCTCATCCCAGAGACAAGAGGTGCCACCACCACCAAGTCAAAGAGACCTTGACACCAAATCCTTCTGCAAGGCACAACTGCACCTGCTCCCATAATCCATGTATCTGAACAAATCATCAGCCAACATCACTTAGCCTTCCCCAACAGGCCTCTTCCTGCCTCGGTCCAAAAATTAATGGGGTGTAAGTCTGGAATTCAAAGGAAATATGGGCTTTCGGGGATGGAGAACCTCACCTGGGATTTCAGCACGTCCTCTGCATGAGAGGCATGCGACTGCTACTGAAATAAAACCTAATTTCCCCTTCAAGCGTGCCTTTCTCAACAAGGCACATCCCCAAAACTCCTCAGCATCACTTCGCCTTCTGTTGGGACCCTTGGTCAACTCAACCCACATCCAAGATCAAGAAAAAAAAGAGATGTCATACCTGAAAGCCTCCCAGAGGCTAGACAATTAGTTCTCCCTGTTTCAGTGGAGGAAGGCACAGAATCTGGACAATCTGATGGAGCAGAGGCAAAGAAAAAAAAATCCAGTATTTAAGCAGTTCTTCGCAGGTTCCCAGCAATGCCATGAGCAGAACACACATTCCAAAGGGCTTAGCAAAAAACAATTACTAACTGTCCAGTGCAGAGACTGTAGTTCATCAAGAAACATTCACCCTAACCTGTTGCCTCAGTCAAGTCTGCACACTGTGCTTCCTCACCATCCAACGCTGACTATAGACTGGCAAAAATTACAGACTGGCTGCCACCTCTCCGCCCAAGTCACTGGGTAACAAGATCAAGGTTGTCGCCATTCTGATGCAAGCAAGCTCCCAAAAATGTTTAAATGCATTAGATACTTAAATATAGAAATGTTTTACACTTCCAATTCAGTCAACACCTGTAACTCACCAAAATGGGAACTAAAAAGGAAATGTATCATTGCTGCACTTTTGCAGCAAACAGTCTACATTTGCATTTCTCTACTCAATTTTTGTCACCACCAGTTGCTGGTCAATCTTATACCCTGCTGTCACCTCCTAAGGCAGGTGGGCAACTGGATTTACTCCTCCATGCACCACCAAAGGGCAGAGTAAGATTGCCAGCCCTATTAAAAGTTTCTCCTGATGCATGAATGTAGTTGAGGTCAAGATTTGGAACTTTGCATCCCAAGCCTGTTCCTCCAGATGAGAACAGCCAGAAGCCAACACCAATCTCCTTGTCCTGCAGGCAAACTTCAACTTTTTGGTCACTACCATGTGTGGAACAAGCTCAAGGACAAACCTGAGAAGGCCTGTGAAGTTCACAAAACCTTCTGCTCCTCAGCAAGTTCCCAGAGACTTCGGGTTCTGTCAAATTT
Organism: Melozone crissalis; assembly: GCF_028551555.1. Lineage (NCBI taxonomy): Eukaryota > Metazoa > Chordata > Aves > Passeriformes > Passerellidae > Melozone > Melozone crissalis. The sequence continues at coordinate 9,190,055 of NW_026535813.1, read as the reverse complement.
GGGCTCCCTAATGACATCACTTTGCTCACAGCTGTATCTCAAAGCAAGGGTCACCACCAGGAGTCAAGATAATTTTCTCCCTACTGATAAAGTAATTTTTCAAGATTTCATCCCTGAAATCCAAGTGGACAAAAAATTCCTGTCTGTAAAACCTCATTTTATCAGAGTAAAGCCCTAACAGGAATATACAGTTTAACAGAATTTACCTAATCAAACCAAAAACAATAGGGGAGACAGGAAATGGACTTACTTGCAAAATACTGTATATGATGCCTTGTCATGAGAAATATGGGTGGTTAGTGGTGTCGGGTTTTTTCCCTTTGTTTTTTGGGTTTTTAACCCTTTATATTCCGGGCAGAAGATTCCCCCTGCCCCTCTCCTGGGATGGCTGCAACTGCTTGGGCAACAGATGCTTCCTGAATGCAGGCTGGACCACCCTGCTCTGCACTGGGCTCCTGCCCCCAGCTACAGCTCCCTGAAGAGTCCCTGTGGGATAGAGGACATAATTTGTCCTTCCCATGTTGTCTTGTTCTAGGGATCATACGCAACCAGGTCCCCTGTTAGCACATCAAACAGGATGGCAGGAGAGAATCCTATCCCAAATTAAAATGCATAACCCTAGCAACGGGGTGAAGTGCTTTCATGACTTATCAGTTCCCTTCTTGTATCTCATCATCCACAGCCAGTTCTTCTCATCAATGAATTATCTTCTGAAGTTGCTTTAGAAATGCAATATTTCTCACAATATAAAACCATTGCAGAGACATACAATTAATCCTGGTGGTCACCAGCATAACTTTGCAACATCTCCAATAGCTCCTGGAAGCTGCCTAACCTTCAGGTCCCCTGAAATTCAAGGCCACAGGAAGGCATTCAGCTCTTCAATGACGTCTCAGTGGGTTTCCTGAACTCTCATACTCCAGCACCACCATGACTAGCCACCCAGGAGCATGATGGACACAGCAACTTGCAGCCCCTTGTCCCACTTAATGATGGGTCAAAATGCCTGCTTGAATTATGTGGAGGCACTGCTGTCCACCTTGCTTCTAACACAGCTGCAAGCAGCAGCTCCTGCAGGGACATCAGGGATGCTGAACGCCCACATGCCTCCAGGCTTGCAGGGTGAGACTAGCCCCGTGCAAACCACTGTCACCCATGCCTGCAAATGTCCCATGTAAAGAAGAGGGGAAGTCCTCTCCTTGATGAATGTCCTCCCCATCCCTGGAAGTGTTCAAGGCCAGGATGGATGGGGCTTTGAGCAAACTAGCCTAGTGAAAGGTGTCTCTGCTCATGGCAGGAGACTTGAAACTAGATGATCTTTAAGGTCCCTTCCAACCCAAACCATTCTAGGATTCTATGAATGAGCAAGCCAGTCTGGACCTCCAAGCTTCCCACAGGTAACCTGGCCATCAAGGGCAGATCTTTCCACTCTGCCAGATCTAGTCTGCCAATGTACAAATTGATGTGGCATTTCACTGCCTGAAGCAGACTTCCAGCTTCCTGTCCACCCCTGCTTTCCTTCAGACAGTGACACAGCCTGTATCAGCCTCCATCACCTCCAAAAAAACCAGTTGAATCCCCATCACAATGGTTCTAATCTAAAAGAGGGGAGATTCAGACTAGATAGAATAGAGAAATTTTTTACAATGAGGGTGGTGAAACACTGGCACAGGTTGCCCAGAGAGGTGGTAGATGCCCCATGCCTGGAAACATTAAAGGTTAGGTTGGATGGGGGTCTGAGCAACCTGGTCAGGTTGAAGATGTCCCAGATCGTGGCAGGGGGGTTGGACTGGATGAGCTTTAAAGGTTCCTTCCAACCCAAACCATTCTGTGATTCTATGATCATGGGCACTGGTGACCACTTTGAGAGCCCATATTGATCCTGGTATTCCTGTCTGTCTCTCCATATCAAACACAAGACATGGCACTAAATACTTAAATATTTTTGTTGCCACTATCACACTTGATGGAAAAGCAAAAGTTTCTTGCTGAATGCATATTCCCAGCTCTATCAGCAGATGCAGCTGCCCAAGTCTAAATGGAGGGACCATCCTCCCCCCAAGGTCCCAGGGGAGAAAATGGCTGAGACAGGAAACGCTTGGTCCCTCCCCAGAAGAAATGCCAAGAAACCCTGAGCTTGGAAAACCCACCTGCAACAACAGACTTCCAGGCTCCACTTCAGCCTGTTGCAGCCCAGTAAAGAGTTCAGCTGTAAAACAGATTTTTCTTTCAAAAAGGAAAAAAAAGGAGGATTTTTTTGGTGAGTAACCCAGTTGTTCCTGTGTTTCTGATAAGCAGCATTAATCACTTCCTATTGGCCAATAGGAATAACTTTTCCTTTCAAAATGGCACATTCATGTTCTGCAGCTTTTCTGTTTACACACGTTTTGCTTCTTTATGTCATCACTTGCTGATTAATAAATATATCACTGGGCTAACTGAAAATGAGGTCCTAGCAGAGGCAGATTGGATGTTTAAACCCTGCTAACAGATTTATCCTAACATCTTTGCAGGAAACTAAAATCAAGCTTTAAACCTTCTCTCCTGCAGCTCTGAAGCTCTTTACACCCCATGCCAGGATCATTGGCGAGTGGAAAGAAAAGCAATAAAGGCAGAAGAAATAGAAACTTTTGGGGAAGCACTGCAGGGATGCAGGCAAAATAATGCCAATCTCACACAAACCCACAAAATTTCGCAACCTGGCAGATCCTCAAAGTCTATTACAGAGCAACCATTCTGCATACCAGCACATGCTCAGGATGTTGAACCTACTCCAGATATCCTTCTTTCATTCATGACTCTTTATCTCCTGGCTTTTTTAAGCTGAGGCAAAATAGTTCATGCTTTGTGACCTGTTGTATTGTGTTCTTATATGTTTTAGTTGCATTAAGTTGTACTTTGGTTTATCCCAGTTTCCCCCCTGTTATAATGGTTCTGCCCCTGCTGCCTCCTCCCTTCCTGTTAATGTCAATCTCCCTACCTCCTCCCCCTGTTCCCCAAAAGTGGCTGAATCTTTCCCTTAACCCCTCCCCGGTGTCCTATCCTTCACTCGATGGCCCATCCCCTCCCTCTAGAAACTTCTACCAAGGGCATCAAGTGATGGGTTCAGGCACCGGGGCCCCTCCCTCGGGTGGCTCTTATTGGTCCCCCTACCTGCCTGTTTCCCTGGTCCCCACGCCCTCCTGTATCCCCATTGGCAGGCGGGCAAACCCCTTCCTGGTTTACTCCCCTCTTTTTAACACCCTGCAGACCCCCAAATCGGGTGTCTTCAGCTGGCTGGTTTCCCTGGGTTTGGGACCTCTTTTGAGCTCTGGAATAAACCTGGACTTTGCCCCCAACTGGAGTCCACTCTCCTTCTTCTGCCTACGTCGTGCTGCTGTCTCATCTGAAAGGGGAAAGCCTACGCCGCTCTCCTGACCTCCCAAGGAACGGGAGAGTGTCCGTAGCTGCTCGCTGTGCCAGAGCAAGCCGGGGTGGCTCCGAGCACACGCTCGGAGAGGCACTGCGACAGTAACCCAATTTTGAGTTAAACATCTTTGCCTATTTCCACAAGTCATAAAATGACTTTTAAGTGTTTCTTTAAAAGTGTGCAGAGGGGGAAAAAACAACAGTCCAGCCTCCAAAGGAACAGTATGCAAGATGGGACCCCACACAGTACCAAAACAACCTCAAAGCTGGGGTTTCTTTTAGTCCCAAAAAACTGATGAACAACAATGTAACAGAAACTGTTCTTTTAGCAAAAAAAAACCCAAAACAAAACAAACCAAAACAATAACTTAGTATTGGTCTTCTTTGCCTCCATGTACCACCATGCCCTTCCTGACTGCCATGGCCATGGGACATGATCACAGAGACCACTGTGCTCCAGCCAACACTCCAGATCCACTAATTCTTGAGGAGCCAGGAGCTGCTCCTTCCTGACCTGCTCCCCTTTCTGATTCTCCCCACATCTCCTCCTTCTTCCAGACTGATTTATCTCACACCCGGCAAGCTCACTGCCAACCAAGCGTTTATGCAATCACAAAAGAACTGGTGCCAGCCTCAAACGGGCTTCTCCCCTGGCACCCTGACATTCAATTACAAGCAACAGGCATGCAAAGCTGTGCTAAAAAATAAGAAAAGAACAAGAAAAAAACCATTTCAACCCCTTTTCCTAATTTTTTCAACCTGACAAGGTGGGATTAAGTTCCTTTAAAAAGACAAAGATTTCTAACAAGTCCATTTATCAAGGTTCATTTGGATTCCCAGGAATCAGGGAGATGAGGTGCTGGTTCCTAGCACAAATCCCTACAAAATTCACCTAGGGGTGCGGGACCACTGCCATTTCCAGCTGGGTCCCATGATTTTCCTGGCTGATTCGAGCAATGAAGGCCTGTGCTGCAGTGCAATCCCTCATAGAGTTTTTTGTCAAAGCTTTAAAATCCTACTTTATGCAGAGGGTGTCTTAGATAAATTATATGTTAATTATATGTTAATTCTTCAAGAAGTAGCAGGAAGCACAGAGGCAAGCAGCCCAAAAGCAAAATGCATGACAAAGGCTGGAGATGTTTCCCTTAGTTAAGAAAGGGATTGTTTTCCCTTTTATCTGTAGTCTGCATTGCAAAAAGTCCACTTACCACTTGGCTTGAGAAAATCCACTGAATATCTGGAGTAGGGTGGAGGGGGAGTCTCTGGAATTAGAAAAGTACAGAGAAAATAAAGGCAGAGCCATGAGAAAGAAAAAAAAAAGGATGAGAATTTATGATAAGAGTGGTATTCTTTTAGCAAAACTGTTTGTCTTAGCTCTGGGGGTTGGAGGCAGGGCAGAGGCAGTGATTGCCTTGATATTTAGCTCTTAGATAAACAAAAGGGGCCGTCTGGCGCCAACCTCCGTGCTATCTACTCGGGCTGTCTAAGCAGGGCCTCCTTGGCTCGGCGGAGCCACAGCAGCGCTTGGGCCGCTCGGCCCTTAATCCCCAGCACCGCGTGGAGACGGAGGAGAGACTGCTCCGCCCGCCGCGCCGGGGCCCCCGGGGCGGGAACTCACCCCCTCCCCTCTAAACAGAAAAAAATTAAAAAATAAACCAAGGCAATGGAAATGAGGTTTCGTGTGTTGGTTTGTTGGTTTGGTTTGTTTTGGTTTTTTTTCCAGAGGGGGAAAAAAATTGGTGGGCTGGAAGGCGAATGGGGCTTCATCCCTCCATCCCCTCCATCCTCCCGTACCCCTGCTCCCTCCGCCGCCGTACCTAGCTCGCACAGCCGACTGAGGTGGTGCGGGTTGCAGCAAACAAGCTCGGGGTGAGCCTTGCTGTAGGATTCACAGCAACATAATCGCTTCACTTCGGAGCAGTGGCGGAGGTCGGGCCAGCGGAACACCTTGCAGAGCAGCATCGGCAGAGGGTACCAGTGCTGGCCCAGCCGGGAGTCAGCCTTGGCGGGCAGCAGCAGGCAGGGAGTCCGCACCCCACCGCAGGACTCCACGGCGTGCAGCAGCTCCTCCAGCTGCCGCTCCTTCAGCCGCTTCAGCACGGCGTGGATCAGCGCCTTCAGTTCCGCCTCCGCGCCCGCCGACGCCCGCCCGCCTCAGCCCGCACCCCCTGCCGCAGGCAGGAGCCCGGGCCTCGGCCTCGGCCACGGGCGCGCCGGACTCGCCCGCCGCCACCTCCTCCTCCTTTCCGCCGGGTGCACGGCTCCGCCAGAGCCGCCGGACGAGCACAGAACGTTTGGTCCTGAACATACGGGACGAGAGGAGGGGGCTCCGGCTACAAAACGGGCATGTCGTCCGCCGAGCATGAAGGGGCCGGGAGCCGAGACGTGGCGGCGGCCAGCGGCGGGCGGCGGCAGGGCCAAGACGGGCTGTGACATGCGCCAGTCTCCGCGCTGGGGCCGCGGGTCCCACCGCCTCCTGCGGGGGGCTGCATTGGTCTCCGCAAGGGAAGAAAAAAATCAAATTAGGGAAAAACCGGGGAGGAGTGGGGAGCCGCTGCTCGCCTCGGCTTTGCACTTAAAAGAAAAAGCCCGTTTAGAACCTGCGGCGCCCGACACGGGAAGAGGGGGGCGGAGGCTGTCGGCGTCGCGCCGCCCTGTGAGACGGCGGAGCGCGGCCGAAGCCGCGGGAGAACCTTGGCTGCCCGGGAGCCGCAGTGCCCATCAACCCGTTCGCCGAGGAGGGAGTGCGAGGGGGGATAAGGAGGCAGGGATACGGCAGGGCAGTATCAAAGGATAAAAAATAAAAAGCGATTCAAAAGGGTGTGTAGTGAAAAAAAAAATTAGAAATATTTAAAAAACCTGAAACACCAACCCTAAGTTTTGGACGTCGGTTTAAGCATCTGTCACAAAAGAGACGAACAAGCGCATCCAGTGTTGTATCCCTTTTTAAAGCCCGGATCGTCTTGAGGGAGTGTTCGAGGTGGACTATTTTCCTTCTTTTTTCCAAAGATTTTAGTCCACATGGACACACACATGGAATCTTGATCCGACTGCTACGAAAAGAGAAGGGGGGGGGGAGGAGAGTGGGGCTGTGTCTCCTCCTCCTTGCCTTCCCCAGCAGCGTGCCGCAGCGGGGGGAGCCGCGCCGAGCCAATCAAGCCGCCCGCAGCTCCCGGCGGTGCTTACGAGTGCGGGGCTGCCCATCGCCTGGCGACCCTCTCCTTGCTGCCAGCGCCTCTGTTTCGGTGTTTAGGGTTTTTTCCTCCTGTCTCCTCCTTCCTGCCTGCCTTCCTTCCCCCCCTCCCACTTCTTCCTCTTTCTCCTCCTCCTCCTTTCTTGGCTTGAGTTGTTTTTGTTTTTTTTTTTTTCCTTCCCTCCACTCTCTGCAACGAGTCTCCATCCCCGCACGAGCGCCTCCGTATTGTCCTTGCTGCCGGAGAGAGGAACCCCAGCGACAGAGCGGGGCAAGGCGGGAGCGGAGCCGACAGCGGCGCGATGCCTGCGCCCCCTCTCCTCCGCCCAGTCCTCCGCTCTGCTCCCCCCCTGGCTCCGACGGCGACTCGCAGTGCGCAGCGGCTCCGCCCAGGCTTGGCCCCGGCCCGGCCCCGTCACGTGGGCGTCTAGACGACGTGTCGCTCCAGGGAAAAAAAATTTAAAAATCTATATATTATATTTACCTCCAACCGCCTTGCACAATCGACGACTGGGGTCGCTGAAAGGTTGTGGGTCCCCCCGTCCTCGTTCCCCCATCCCAAACTCCATCCGTGCCCCAGGATGAGGGAGCCCCCTCCGGGAGCACGGCGAGGGTGCGCAGCGGCTGCTCTCTCCCCTAGACCCAGTGGGGCAGAGCAGAGCCTCCGGGACCGGGGTGTGCCGGAGCCCACTGTAAGTATTGAAATTTTGAACCAAATCAGTCATAAAAATGAAAGTTTATATATATATATATATATATCTCGTTCTGGGCATCGAAAGAGGACACGGCACAAAAAGCAATAATAATACTTTCCACTTTTACAGCACTGGTCGCCAAAGGATGGGAAAATATTTCATAGAAGGTTGGTACACTTCAATTCTCACCAAATGCAAAGCAGAAATGATCAGCACATAGCACTCTGATATTCTCATACTACTAGTGGTAATAATCCCTTGCACCTTGGGAGCTCTGCAGATCTCACATTCCAATTGTGGACCTGCAGAGTGTTGAGAGTTTTTTGCAAGACAATGGACATATGCAACATAAGCACAATCCAGCCTTCATAGAACCTGAGTAAGGTCACCATGCCCTTGAAGGACATGAAAGGAGAACATGCTCAGAAGTAGACAGTTCAGGATGTAAAGGCAGACAAGAAAACCGCAGTGAGACACATGAAGAAGAAAGACTAACTAAAATTAACTGAAAGCTTAAAACGTGCGCAAAAGGATTTAACCAATCATGTATTAGCTTGAGGTGTGAGCAGTAGAACACAATATAAATATAGCTTGCTTTTTTCAATAAATCGGCTTCACTTGATCATGTTGATCATGGCGTGATGTCCCATTCCTGACCCTCTGCAGCAGAGGATGGGGAAACTGAGTCACCAAGAGGCTGTGCAGCTCTACCAGCCCTACTGCACTCTGTGGCAGAGCTGGGAAGTTCAGATAGACTTCCTAGTGCCAGGTTTCGCAGGGCAGAAGCCCCCAAGGGTCCCCATCCCACATGCACTCCCATGGAGGAGTAACTCCTTTTTCATATAATAAGTGCAGGTGCATAAGTTGCTTCAAGGTCACTCACTAAGTCAGTTATCACATTGGAAGGAAAAGCCAAGGCTTAAATCATGGCTGCTGAAAGCTAATCTAATTCTAAAACAATTGCACCCAACTAAATGCAATAAACCACATAAAACTAATACACCATGCAGGCAGGGCATCCCTGGGGTGCCTGTCCTGAATCCCTGCCTTTGGTGCTGGCAGGAGTACAGGAATAATTTTAAAGCCCAGTCATGCAAACGTTAATGTAAGCAGGTCAGTGGGAACAAACAAAGAGAATCTGGAAAGAAAGGAACCAGGAAAGAAGGAATAGGAGAAAGGCTCCAAGAGCAGGAGGTGCAGTTAGTTCAGATTTTGCCCCTGATCTCATAGGGGAAGGGTTCTTTACCGATGAGCGAGATAAAGAACCGCTTTAAATTAGAGATGCGGGTTTTCGAAAGTCTTTTTTCTGTTAGCTGTAATAAGCGGTAACATCTGTAGTGCAGAGGAAATTAGCTTGACAGGATGGCATTGGCATAATATGTGGCTTACTTGAGCCAATGCTACTGGAGTGGATTCCTTTTGTTTATCTTTAGCCATGCCCAGAGATCCTTTTCGCACATGTCTAATTGGTATCCCAGTGAGTAATTTTACTGGTTTTGCAAAGTGGGTAGGAGCTAGAGGAAAGCCATATGTAGGAACAAATCGATCAAGCGCAGAGAATCATTGGTGTAACATCACCAAAGGTGGTACAGAATTGGACATATGCTAAAGGCTGGGAATTAAGCCAAACGGCAAAGGCTTCCAAGCAGGTATGATAACACAATCACTGAATGAAACTGGACTAGAATCCCAAGAACTAGACCTGTTAGGATCAGTTCCTGGGAATTATTGCTTGTTTTTTAACTACTTTCTGGACCCAAAAACAAATAATATGAGCGATTTTCTAGTCCCACATCCCAAGAATAATAGTGTTGTTCTTAATCCCAATTCTCCATGGTATAAGAACATGGCCAAATGCAGCCACAATTGGACTTACCATGGCAGTGCTGGTGCAAATGCGACTGTAAGAAAGCTTCCACCAGGTATCTTTTTAATTTGTGGGGGTAGAGCCTGGCCTGCAATTCCGAGTAATCCATTTGGTGGACCTTGTTACTTAGGAAAACTAACCATGTTTGAACCTAGCATGCGAGAGATGCTGAATCAGACTATCTGGAGAGCAGGACATAGAAAAAGAACTAAAAGAGCAATCACAAGCTGAGGATCTAATTGTAATGATCATGTAGAGCTTTGGGGTGCTCCAGCAAGAATCATAGCATCAGTCCTTGTTCCAGGTGTTGCAGCTGCTCAGGCTTTGACTACGTTGAATAAGTTGGGATGCTGGACAGCTAAGCAACTGAACACAACTTCAGCTATTCTAAATCAAATGCTCACTGGTGTAGGTAGTATTGGACATGGCACACTTCAAAATAGAGCCGCTATAGATTTTTTGTTGTTGGCACATGGGCACGGGTGTGAGGAGTTTGAAGGGATGTGTTGTATGAACCTTTCTTACAATTCTGGATCCATTCACAAAAACCTCAAACAACTACAAGATAACATGAAGAAATTGACTGTGAATGACTAGGGTTTGGATGAATGGTTCAAGGGATAGGGAATAAGTGGATGGTTGAAAGATATGGTAAAAGGAACTTTGTTAGTTTTAGTAGTTATTATTTTATTGCTTTATGTTATTCCATGCATAATCAAGTTGGTGACCCGCTTAGTAGAAAAGACAGTAAAGAGGGTCTGGCTGGTGCAAGAAGAAGAAGGGGGAATTGTGTGACGGTGTTCACAGGGGTTTTCGAATTGGGGAAGTATTACAGCGTCCTGAGTGGGTCGCTGGAGGTGAGAGAGAGACGAGAATCTTGTTTCTTGATCAGAAGGCTGGATTTATTGATATATGATATATAATACATTATAACTATACTATATAGAATAAAGAGAGAAGTTTGCAGATGCTTGCTAGGCTAAGAATAGAAAAGAAAGAATCTATAACAAAGTTGTGTCCAGGGACTCAGTCCCCTAGCTTGCACTGGTGATTGGCCCTTAATTATAAACATAGAAAATGAGCCAATCAAGGTTCCCCTGTTGCATTCCACAGCAGCTGATAATAATTGTTTACATTCATCTTCTGGGGCCCTTTGCTTCCCAGAAGATACAGAAATCTGAAAGAAAGGATTTCTGTGAAAAAATGTCTGCGACATCTCACCTTTCTAAATTGTATAAAATAAAAGAAAAATGCTGATGTGAAATGAACAGGAAATTTCTTCACCTGTAAAATATACAATACTAACAAATCACTAAAACAATCCTACAATCTAAGAAAATGCAAAAAACAATGCAAAGAGAATTCAAGTCCATGCAGCTGAGTTTCAGGAACAGTCCATCAGCTGAAGTTGTTTCTTTTGGACATCTGAGAGTCCTTTTTGGTCCTGAAACAGACTTCTGCAAAAGAATCCCATCAATAGTTATCAAAAAACCATTGACAGTCTTACAACAATTTCAAACAATTTGAAACAATTTGAACAATTTTGGAATGTCCTTTTCTGGCCCTTCAATGCCTCAGTGCTTCAGAGCTGCTGCCCGCGATTTTCAATCTTTTTTATTTAATTTTAATTTTTTTTTTTTTTTTTTTTTTTTATCGAAGAGCAAAAGAGCAGCAGCCAAGCAGAGCAGTGCCAGAGAAGGAAAGGCCCTGGGGGCCCTGGCCCATGCTGGACCAGGAACCCCAAAACTGGCCCACAAAGGGGGACCAGGACCAGTAGGAGAAACCTCAACCCCCAGAAACACCAAGAGGCCAAATGCTGGCTCCGACCCAAAAACTTCCTGAGCCCAACGGCCCAGGCCAAACCGGGTAGTGAGATGCTTCCGTTCCCCAATACCACTGAGGCATGCCAGCAGCAGGGAAATAGAAGCCTTCCCCAGAAATCCCATCTGGGGTCTGGAGATGTTTGTTTCCCACAGCAAACCAGCTATGGTCTTCTCCAGCTGTGCCCTTTCCCTCTGCAATGCATCGGGTTTGTCTCTCATCCGCCCCGTGGAATCACCCCCACCCCCTCTGGGTTGGGGACCAAAGGCAGAACTCTCGGGATGCACCTGCCCCCCCATGCCACTAGGACGCAGGAGAGGCGGCAGCCTCCATGGGACAGCAACCGAAACACCACCCCCCAAACCGCGGAGAACGCTGATCCTAAAAACCGGCGGCGGGACTGCTGCAAGAGTCAGCTGGCGGGCAGCCCCTGCTCCACTGAAGGAGAGACCCCCCGCCGGGGCGGCTGCTGGGGCAGCCGGTCTGGGATGGTCCGAGCTCGAACAAGCCGCCGACACGGAGGGCAGGGCCTCCGACAACGGCAAAGCCGCTGGGACGTCCGGTGGAAGCAGCAGGGGGGAAGCCGGAACCGGGGAGGGAATCACGCTGAGCGTGGGATCCGCCGCGGGCTGCCCCGAGGTTCCCGTGGATTCGGGGCCGTCTCCAACACCGTCCTGAACAAGGACTGTCTCAGCTTGAGGCGATGAGGAGGCCAATGGAGTCGGCAGAGGGGCCGATGAGATCTCCTCCGCTGAGCCGGAAGCTGGAGACGCATCCTCGTCGTTGCCTAGCAACAGCTCAACCACCGGAAGTGCCTCTTCTACAGTCTCCGACGCAGGCGCTGCCAGGGGTGGGGAGGCCGGTGGCGCCATGGGCGGGACCGCCTGGAGAGGCGGAGACGGGATCTCCTGGAGAGGCGGCGCTGGCAGGGCCCGGGAGGCCTCAGAGACCGGTGCCGCCCCCATGTCTGAAGGCGGAGTCTGAGAGGCCGGCTGTGGCTTGAGCAGCGCCGCATCCTCCCATCGCCCCGGAGAGAGAGAAGGAGGGGGAGGAGAAAATCCCTTCTGCGCAGGCTCCTCAGGAGAAAGAGTAAAAAAAACTTCTTCGCGCGGCGAAGTTTCAGCCCCCCCCGCCGCGAAGCTGGGGGGGCCGGGAAGCCCAAAATCATCCCCCACCGGGGACGGTGGAAAGGGAGCCTGTCCATAACAGTTAGAAATCCATTGAAAGACAGCTGCTCTGCGTTTCAGCACTGGGAAAAGCTTTATAAATGCTGGGTAGATAGAAGGCAAAAGACGTCCCTGACTGTAGACGAACTGAATAATCGAGTCCAAGCATTCCCAGACAAAAACATCCAAAGCGTACAGGATATCAGTAAAGAACCCAAAAAGCTTTGCCCATCGAAAGAACTTATAGAGATCTGTTTTTTCCAGAAAAAATCCGTCTTCTCTACACCATTCCTGCCAGAGGGCAATAAGCTTCTCCTCTGAAAGAGTAAACTGAACCTCTTCCTGCAAGGCATGTGTTTGCCATACAAACAGCCACAGACTACGAAGGGCTGAATCCTCAGGGATAGAAAATTGAACAGTACCTTTTGAAAGAGTCCAGCTTGCTCTGGCCAGCTCCACAGGTCTGCTGCTCTTTTCCATCATCTTTCCTGAAGGTTTTCCAGAAGAAGGTTCTCTTTGTGGTCAGCCTTGGCTGTAAACTCTGTCCAAATCAGGATCTTCAGTTCTTCAGCTCCTGGCTTGAATCCACTTTTGTGGTCGCTTCAAAGCAACCATCACAAGCTACACATACAGGATTTTTACCCAGTGCAGCAATTTTGCTCCTCTGGTCTCATCAAATTAATTTTTGCTCAGACACGACGAGTCTCCAGATATTACAGCGTCCTGAGTGGGTCGCTGGAGGTGAGAGAGAGACGAGAATCTTGTTTCTTGATCAGAAGGCTGGATTTATTGATATATGCTATATAATACATTATAACTATACTATATAGAATAAAGAGAGAAGTTTGCAGATGCTTGCTAGGCTAAGAATAGAAAAGAAAGAATCTATAAGAAAGATGTGTCCAGGGACTCAGTCCCCTAGCTTGCACTGGTGATTGGCCCTTAATTATAAACATAGAAAATGAGCCAATCAAGGTTCCCCTGTTGCATTCCACAGCAGCTGACAATAATTGTTTACATTCATCTTCTGGGGCCCTTTGCTTCCCAGAAGATACAGAAATCTGAAAGAAAGGATTTCTGTGAAAAAATGTCTGCGACAGGGAAGAGACAAGGATCTGACTCCATGTTTCAGAAGGCTTGATTTATTATTTTATGATATATATTACATTAAAATTATACTAAAAGAATTGAAGAAAAGGTTTCATCAGAAGGCTGGCTAAGAATAGAATACGAAGGAATGACAACAAAGGTTTGTGACGCGGCTCTCTGTCCAAGCCAGCTGGGCTGTGATTGGCCATTAATTACAAACACCCAACATGGGCCTATCAAAGATGCACCTGTTGCATTCAACAGCAGCAGATAATCAATGTTTACATTTTGTTCCTGAGGCCTCTCAGCTTCTCAGGAGGAAAAATCCTAAGGAAAAGATTTTTCATAAAAGATGTCCGCGACATGTCACCTTTATAAAAAGAAAAGTGTTTGTAATTTTCTCTGCTGGGCTCATGGAGAGGAAAGAACAAACACATGTCAGGTTATCTGTTGCCAATCAAAACCTCAATCAAGTGCTGATGTGGAATGATCAGGGAAATTCTTCACCTGTAGAATATAAAATTCTATCATATCACTTAAAACAATCTTACAATATAAGAAAAAGCAAAAACACTGCAAAGAAAATTCATTGCTCCAAGTCTAGACAGCTGAGTTTCAGGAGAAAGTCCATGGACTGAAGATGTTTCTCTTTGACATCTCTGAAAGTCCCTTTTGGTCCTGAAACAGACTTGCAGAATCCTGAAACAAAGAACTGCTAAAGAAAATCATCAACAGTTATCAAAAATCCATTGACAGTCATCAAACAATTTTGAGAAAATTTCTAGAATGTCTTGGCCACAGCCCTTTATTGAACCACTTGGACTGAGGCTAATTTTTGGCTCTTCAATGCTTTTGAGCTGCTACTAACTCTTTCAACTCTTTTTATTTAATTTTTTTTTTTTTCGGAAAGAGCAGCAGCAGCAGAGGAGCCTGAGAGGAGGCCCTGGCCCTCTTGGAAGGATCAGGAACCCCAGACCTGGCCCACAGAATGGTGGCCCAGGTCCTGACGGGTGAAGCAAAGCCCCCAAACCCTACAGCTGGCCGGGTGGTGGCCCTGGCCCAGGGAACCGAGCCAAATGGCCCAGACCCGGTCCTAGAGACAAGCCCTGTGTTCTCACAACCTGGCACCCTGCTGCCAATGCCTGGGCAGCATGAGTGACCAAATGCTTCCTCCTCCCTTGACTACCAGGACACACCAGCACCTGGGGAAGAGGAGCTTCCCGAGAATCGTCATCTCGGATCTGGGGATGTTTTGTCCCCACAGCAAGCGAGCGATGGTCGCTTTCCGCTGTTTCTCTTGTCCCTGAAATGCAAATGCAAAAGGTGTTCCTGCTTCCTGCCCCTTGGCACCACCTCAACCCCCTCTGGGCTGGGGACCAGAGGCAGAACTCCCGGGAGCCACCTCTCCCTCGCCGCTGGGGTGCGCGAGGGGACTCAGCCACTCAAACCCCCAATGAGAGCCTCCCGACCAAACACAAACCGGCCCGCGAAAAACACTGAGTTGGAAAGCAGGCAGCCAGGTTGCGCCCACACTCAGCTGTTGGGCTGTCGGAATTCGGGGCTGTTTAGATGGTCTGGAAAAAGCCCAAAGATGGCCTTGGGCCGCCCGGGTTCGAAAGGACGAGAAGAAACTTCAGATCTGTTCTCGGTCTCGGTGTTTATTAATTGCTTATCTAAAAGATTTTCTCTTGGCCTGACAGAGTTCTGCTCAGCAGTCAGCCATGGGCACACACTGAGAGCCCCTGGGGCGGCCACCTATCTTTATACTTGGAGTTACGTATACAATATTTATCATTTTTCTCCAATACCCTCTACCCTTATTAACCAGTGTTCTTTTAGTAATGTCCAATCCCAGAGTGCCAACATCACCACAGAAGATGGAGGCCTAGAGGAAGAAGAAGAAGGAGAAGGGCACGCCCCAATTCCTCCATCTTACCTCTCTAGACCCCCCTGTACAGAAATCTTAAACCCTTTGTCTCACACTCCAATTAACTTATCCCTTCACCGTTCACCCTGGTGAAATCCTCCTATCCTCATACTGATGTCATCTCCCATGTGGGATCAAAGTCCAGCCACCAGACATTTCTGGCAACATTCCAGGACTCCCGAGCCCCCCAGGGGTGGTCTTGTTCACCCTGCACCCCAATTCTGAGAGGCTGAGATCCCACATCTCCCCCTTCTGTTTGCACCAAAAAGATCTTTTTCGTTTTTATGTGAAAACCCCCCAAAGTCCTTAGTTTCTTTTTATTTCTCTTCCGGGTTGTTTTTCGCAGTCTGAGTCTCGACTTCTGTCTGAGTACTCGTCTCTTTGTTTCTCGGATCAGCGTTCTTGTGCTCTCGCGTCCGGAAGGGCTTCACGTGCCGCGCCGACACCCACTTCAGACCTCGATCTGTGGAAATACAAGCAAAACCCTTGCCCCAAGTGATTAGTTTGAAAGGACCCTCTATTTGTCCTGTCTCTGGGTTTCTGATCAAAACTAAAGGATTTTCCCTTAGCTTTGCCTGTGTGTTTTTTAGAAAATGTCTCACGATCAGTGGATCAGGTTCCGAGGATGAGCTATTTAGGAAATTCAGCACATACAGTGCCTTATTTAATTTCATGTGAGGTGTTGCCTCTGGCTCACCCCTTCTCTGTTTGTCCAGAAGGGATTTTAGGGTGTGATGTGTTCTCTCAATGATTGCCTGACCTGTGGGTGAATGCGGAATACCAAACGTGTGTCTGACACCCCATCTTTTCAGGAATCTGTCAAGCACCCTGCCTGTGTATGTTGGACCATTGTCTGTTTTTATCTCCTGAGGCACACCTAATGCTGCAAATGCCTGCAGAAAGTGTCGGCAAGCATGGTCTGCTGTTTCCCCAGCATGTGCTGAAGCAAAGACTGCACCTGAGAATGTATCTACAGAAACATGAACATTTTTGAGCCTCCCAAAAGATGGGTATTTTGTGACATCAGCTTGCCACAACTGAAGACTTTGCAGCCCCCGCGGATTGATGGCCCCGGTAGAAGAAGGTGGCTGCACGAGCTGACAGTCTGGACAGGCACTAATGATCTCCCTCGCATCTGTAGCACTGTCCTCCTTGGGGGTTGTTCTCTTTCTGCATTGCCGCAAGAACTTTGCTGACATTTTCGTCCTGTTGGTGGAGTAATTTCTCGAACATCTTCTCCAATGTCTTGTCCTCTGATTGCCCTTCTGAGCGTCCCTTTAGCTGTTTCTCCCATTCCTCTTTTAATTCATTCTTTAAAATCTCTGCGACGTGCTGAGGCGTCCCCACCTTGCTGCATGCCTCCACCATCTCTGCCAAGGATGGCCGTCCTGGCATGGTGCTAATCACCCGTTGACAATCCGGGTTGGCATTGCCAAAAGCTAAATTCTCCAAGAGAGACCTCTTCACTTCTTCTGTCGTCACCTGTCGATCCACGGCTTGCGTGAGTCGGTCGATGAATGACATGAATGGCTCTGTGGGACCTTGCCTGATGCAAGAGAACGGAACATCCGGAGCTCCTGTCGGCGTAATTTGTATGATTGCCAATCGCGCTGCTTCTTTGATGTCGTTTAACACTCTTCGTGGAAGCCGCGCTGCTTGTTCCCTTGGATTGTCATCTGGAGGATGCCCTGCTAATTGCCCTTCTGTGAGGTTCGCATTTGGCCCACCTTGGTATCTGTTCCGCAACTCAGCAAGATATTTTCTCCACCTTTTTTCCCAGATAAGACTCTGTGTGTCAGTGAGGATCATTGCCACAATACTTCGAATATCATATGGTGTGAGATCATACATAGAGAATGTCCCTCTTAATAGCTGTTTGAAGTATTGTGAGTTCAGCCCAAAAGTTTGAGCCGCCTTCCCTAAGTCTTTGAGTGTCTCATGACCCATCCTTTCCCACCTTGGATTCTGTCCCTGGGCATCATATGTCACTGGCATTGTCAAATCCCCTGATCCCGGGAATAAATGCTTTTCCTTTTCCAATGCTTCTCTGATTTGCCTCCAATCCATTGTCTTCACCGGCTCTTGAAATGCCTCTTCGTCAGACTCCATTAGGATTTGCATGAATAATGGTGTTGTGGACGTCATCGGTGATTCATGGTGTCTCATTTTTCGCCTTGAGGTTTTTGGCCTTGCTCCTAAATCCGAAAAGGAAACTCGAGGATCCTGTTGATATTTCTTCTTTACTGTATCGAATGAATGCAAGAAGCTTTTTGCTGCTTCTGCTGCTGATAGCATCCATGTTGGGACACCTTCCGATGCTGTGATCCTTATGACATCTTCCCCTTGTAGCTGTTCTTCATCTGAGCTTTCATCATCTTCATGAAATTCCGAAGTGGATAAGTAATCCCTTTGTCGTGTTAACATTGTCTTCTTTGAAGTGCTTTTCTTTTTATATATTGTTGGAAAAAATTGCTGCATTGTTGCAGTCTCGCCACGAGATGGGGTTGTGGCTCTGCCGAGCCGACCCGGCATGTCGTGCACTTCTGCCCTCCTGCCACTAGGTGGCGCTGTCACCGGCCTCCCTGGCTCGGATGACGGAGCAAGCTCGACTGCCCCACTTCCTCTTCCGGCTCGGCGTCTCCCGTGAAGGGAAGGGACTGGGACTCCGAGGGTTTGAACCAAAGGCACCGGGTCTGGAGACGGTGTGGAGCCCCGGGACGTAGAATCCCTAACACGGCCCCTCCTCACCCGAGACGTCACAGGGGACCGGGCTCGGGTTCGTCCGCGCCCTACTTTCTGCGCATGCGTGCTCTCCGAACCGCTCCCTGTGTCTCCCAAGCTGACGTCATCCTCTCCCCCCCGTTTCACCTCCGAGGTCCCCGCCCCTCGGTCTGTCCCTGAGTCAACCTCCTCCTCCTCTGACGCTGTGTTCACCTCTCCCTCCGGCACCCCAGCTCGCGCCGCTATCCGAGCCGATTTCCGCACCGGGTCTGACGTCACAACCGCGCGCCTCTTGCGTCTCGCCACGGTGGCCCTCTGGGGCTGCACATTTTCCCCTAGTTCGCCGCCCGCGTTCGCCGCCCCCGCGCTGGTATGTGGGTCTGCACCCCGGTTTTTGCGAATTTCGCCCTCCGCGCGCGTCTCCTCATCTTCACCCGCGCTGCCCGCGTTTGCCGCTGCCGCCGCGTCGCCGCTTTGCCCGCCGCGAACAAGCGCCCCCCCCGATCCCTTATCTTCCTGCTCCCCCCCTTCCGCTCCTGACTCCTCTACACTCTCTGGAGTTTCAGGACGCCCTTGGGGTTTGTTGTATTTTTTGATCGGGGGGTTTAATATTTTTTCCTGCTCTCTTTTTTCGAGAGCCCTTTCCCCCTGGCTTTTTAAAGCCAGAGCTAATTTTTTCCCGGAGCTCCGCCCCGCCCCCACCTCTGAGGGTACCGCAGCTTCTCGCTGCTTTTCCAGTCTTTTAGACTGCACTGAGATACCTTGTAACATGATTCTTGCCGGCGAGAGTAGCTTTAACGCTGTCTCATCTTTTTTCGTTGCTAAAATATATAAATGCCTATTAATTTCTTGCCAAAACCCCACTTCGAACAACAGACATGTCTCTGCAAGTGGATAATTGAGCCTTGCCCATAGTAACAGCTGTTTTAATTCTTTCTTTGGGATCCCTTCTGTATATAATTCAGCCACACTTTGTAAGGTGGATAAGATTTCCCGTTGTTCCTGGGAGAGTGTGGCCCCCATGATCTTATTTTGGCCTTCTTACCGAATCTGTCGTCAGAGTGGTCTGAAGGCTCCCGTTCTCCGTCCAGCAGATCACGAGAGATGGATCCAGAGGCACCTTTCTGGTCCCAGTCCAGGCCGCTCTGCTACGAACTGTCTTCGGCAGAAGCTGAGAGATGGAATTCTCAGTGACTGCTGATTTTTGCAGCTCCTCCTGGCCGGTTTTTTCTTTTTCTTCTTTCTTTCTTCAGGCTTCTCTCCTCAGGAGTTATCAGTGCTGTCCTCTTGGCTCTTCAGCTCTTCAGGGCTTTTCCCCCCCCGAAAGGTTTGGTGGGAGATAGCCCGCGCAGCGGACGCCAGTTGTCGGATTTCGGGGCTGTTTAGATGGTCTGGAAAAAGCCCAAAGATGGCCTTGGGCCGCCTGGGTTCGAAAGGACGAGAAGAAACTTCAGATCTGTTCTCGGTCTCGGTGTTTATTAATTGCTTATCTAAAAGATTTTCTCTTGGCCTGACAGAGTTCTGCTCAGCAGTCAGCCATGGGCACACACTGAGAGCCCCTGGGGCGGCCACCTATCTTTATACTTGGAGTTACGTATACAATATTTATCATTTTTCTCCAATACCCTCTACCCTTATTAACCAGTGTTCTTTTAGTAATGTCCAATCCCAGAGTGCCAACATCACCACAGAAGATGGAGGCCTAGAGGAAGAAGAAGAAGGAGAAGGGCACGCCCCAATTCCTCCATCTTACCTCTCTAGACCCCCCTGTACAGAAATCTTAAACCCTTTGTCTCACACTCCAATTAACTTATCCCTTCACCGTTCACCCTGGTGAAATCCTCCTATCCTCATACTGATGTCATCTCCCATGTGGGATCAAAGTCCAGCCACCAGACATTTCTGGCAACATTCCAGGACTCCCGAGCCCCCCAGGGATGGTCTTGTTCACCCTGCACCCCAATTCTGAGAGGCTGAGATCCCACATTGGGCCATGCCTCCTCCACGGAAGGAGAGGCCGACGCCCCCTTCCCCTGTCCCAGCTCCCCCCGCAGGGGCAGCCCCAGGACAGCTCGAAAAAGTCATGCTGGGTGCAGGTGCCGCGCCACCTTCCACTGGGGGCGGCTCTGATGACAGTTCCGCGGGCTCGGCGTTGTTTTCAGCATCATCTTGAACTGGGACCAGTCCGGCGGAAGGCGGCGAGGCTGCCAGGCGGGCCAGTGGGGGCGGCAAGGCTGGAGGGAGTGCCTCCCCCGCTGGGTAGGGGACAGCAGCTACATCTACTCCGGGTTATGGAAGCTGCGGTGGAGGCACAGACAGCAAAACCGGTGGAGCTGGCATGGGAGACAGTGGGGCAGCCAGAGGCGGGGGGGGGTCGGCCCTTGGGGCGTCTGGGATCGGCCACACAGGCGCAGTCGCTGAAACAGCTGGAGCTGCAGGCGGGACTGCCCAGGGAGGCGGTCGCACCCGTGGGACGGCCCCGCGGGCCCGGGAGGCCGTGCCACAGGGACCGGCGCTGCCCGCAGTGCCGGGCAGGGCAGGGCCCGCAGTGCCGGGCAGGGCGAGACCCGCGGCACTGGGTGGGGTGGGACCTGCGGGGCGGGCTCAGATTCCCCCTGAGGGCAACGAGGGGGGGAAATCTGCTCCGTTTGATCATGCTCCAAAGGCGCAGAAAAAAACTCTTTGGCTGCAGGCAAAGCTTCGCCCCCCCGCTGCAATTCAGGGGGGCTGGGAACCAGCAGGTCTTTTTCCCGCAGAGGGTCCTCTCTTGCTGGAAAAGGGGCTTGCCCCCTGCAGTCGGCAATCCACTGAAATGAATCTGCTTTCCATTTCAAAACTGGGAAGAGCGTTTTGAATAGCGGATGTTATGAACAAAAATTCAGTTGATTTTTTTCTGTGAGAAAAAGGTTACCACTACTGCTGGGCTGCTGCTTGTGTTGTGGTAATTACGGGTCGTTGTTGTTAATAGTTGTTTTTGTATCAGTAAAAGCCCTGGCTGGGGCGAGTTAATAGCTCTTCTCTCAGACAGTAAAGGGCGCAGTACCTCCCGAACAGTGAGGAGAAAAGACTTTGGAGGGGAGGGATATGCAAAATAACTCTAAGGACCAGCATGCTGTGTGGGACCCCTACTGCAAACGTGCAGGAAGAACCCCAAAAACAACGAGCCACCTAAGAGCTGAGAGACTGGAGTGATGTCTGGACGTGAGGAGCCGAGTGCTGAGCCTGCAGAGATGCGGAACACCTTTGGAGTCCCTCTCGCCCTGACCATGGGAGTCGTCCCGACGCCGGGAGCCGGCGGGAAGGGGCCGGGAAAAGTAACATCGGATGGGATCACCACGCCCTAAAGGCTCCCACGAGGACCTGATCCCCAGCTCTGCTCCTAGTGGTCAAAGCTGCGCATATCCTCCTCCTCTGAGTCGCCCTGGGAGAGACGATGGGAGACTGCAGCCCCGTTGAGCTGCCCAGTCCTGAGCTGATCTTTTTTAATAAAGGCATTAAAAAGGAGAAGAAGTCTCCTGGCCCTGTTTTTTTCAGTGGATAAACCTGAGAGTATCCAAAATCCTGACACCGGGCCACAATAATGAATTCCATGCATTCCCATATGTGCGAATCAAGGGGATAGAGCACATTCGTGAAAAACCCATGGAACTTTGCCCATTGGAAACACTCATAGAAATGTCTCTTCACCATAGAAACTCTGTCCTTATGACCTCATTTTTGCCAGAGGGTAATAAGTTTCTCCTCTGAGGGGGAGAATGGAACCTCTGCCTCTGTAGGCACCCTCACCCACATGTGCAGCCACATTCTGCGAAGGGCAGCATCGTCAGGAAGGGAAGAGTTAACAGTACCTTGTGACAGTGTCCTCCAGGCTCCAGCAGGCTGCTTGGTGCCGCTAAGCTTTCCGGACATCTTCTCTGGAGACATTCCAAAAGGATCTCTTAGTGGTCAGCCTTGGCTGTGAACTCTGCCCAAATTCAGGATCTTCAGTTCTTCAGCTCCTGGCTAGAATCCACTTCTGTGGACACTTGTGAGGTGACCATCAATGCCACACACTCGGGGTTTACCCAGTGTAGCAATGCTCCTCTGGGGTCTAACCAAGTGATGGATTCCTCTTCAGTCACTCGGGGTCACCAATTGTGACGGTGTTCACAGGGGTTTTCAGACTGGGGAAGAGACGAGGATCTGACTCCATGTTTCAGAAGGCTTGATTTATTATTTTATGATATATATTACATCAAAACTATACTAAAAGAATAGAAGAAAAGGTTTCATCAGAAGGCTAGCTAAGAATAGAATAGCAAGGAATGATAACAAAGGTTTGTTGCTCGGCTCTCTGTCCAAGCCAGCTGTGCTGTGATTTGCCATTAATTACAAACACCCAACATGGGCCTATCAAAGATGCACCTGTTGCATTCAACAGCAGCAGATAATCAATGTTTACATTTTGTTCCTGAGGCCTCCCAGCTTCTCAGGAGGAAAAATCCTAAGAAATGGATTTTTCATAAAAGATGTCTGCAACAGAATTGTTGCAATGTATCTGAACAACTTAGGCCTCAGTGTACACCAGCCATACCATCTCTAATTGTTCTTATCAGAATTTTCTCAGGGCGCCATGGAATTCATTAAGGTTGCTAAGATATAAACTGTGCTAAAATAAGAACAAAGAAGCTGAGAGACTGCATACCAGGATCACAATGACTAGATAACAGAGGACTGTAGAGCACCTGCATGGTAACCAGTCATGGACATTGAGAAATGGAGGCAGAGAAGGAGGGAACAAGATGAAGGCACCAGTCAAGAAGTGTGATCTTAGTAGTCTGTAGAATCTATAAAAGTGTGTGTAACGTAAACAATAAAGGGCTTCGGCTTGATCATATTGGTTAGTTGTTCAGGAGTCCTGGTTTACCCACAATAATTACCTAGCTGGGTGGTATGGGGAAGGACAAAAGGTGAAGAAACCTGTTCCATAATGCCCCATCCATCCTGGAGAGGAATTTACCTCTGCATTTAAATTTGCCGAAAGGTTTATGTGAGATTGTGTGCTGTGATTTCCATCAAGTTTAACGGTGTTTAAAATGTAACTGCTCCAACAACAAGATGCTGCTTGGTGAATTTCCTGCTGAAGGTTTCCATTAAATCTCTATAAACAGGGTTATCTGCAATTGCTCTAACTGTTTTTCACGCTTGCAGCCTAAATACCAGAGTTGAGGCATAAAGGGATGATCCCTCAAACTACTACCTTGGATTTCAGAATTCATAATGTTAACCCTGGAGATTGGGTAATAATCAAGTCATGGAAAGACCAGGTTCTGACCTCTCAATGGGGAGGTCCCTTTCAGGTGCTACTCACGGTTGAATTGGTGGTGCGAACTACGGAGGGGAGATGGTCTTGTGCCCACAGAATTAAGGGTCTGGTGGAAGAACCAAAGGAATGGACCATAACATCCAGACCGGGTGAGACGAGATTGACTTTTAAGTAAAGACTGAACGGTAACCAGAAAGGCCCAGGACATCCAAGAAATAAGGTCAGGCTTCCACCAGCCATCTTAAAGACTGCTTAGATAACGCTTTGAGTGGGAGATTTGGATTGTATTGGTCACTGATGTAGTCGTCCTATTTAGTAGATGGGGATTGCTGGTGCCTGTTGAGGGGAAGTATATGGGAAACAGTGGAAAGTGCTGGGATGATTCGCTTGGGAATTGACAAGTGGAGTACGACAGGAGCTGGAGGGCAAGACCGGGTTGATCTGTGTGCTCTCCATTGAGAAGATTATATAACTCTGCTGTGGGCAGCAACCCTGTAGGCATAGTAGGTGGTGGTAGAAGCCATACTGGACCTCTATCATTCCCTTTCTGTCTATTCCTCCTGGAATCCAAACAAATTCTTGACCAATCATTTTATGTGGGTACTCTTTTCATTGCTCACACTATTGTCGATTTGCACTGTGTCCTGAATTGCCAAGCAAATTGTATTCTATTTGCCATCTGTATGGCAGTTGTCTTCTGTTAAGTGGGCAGATTTCCCTATTTCTTCCACAACTAATCCTCCCTCGGGGAGTCATCTGCTGATAATAGGCTATTGAATGTCACTGCATGACTGGTAAGAACTATAGCATCCCATTGTGAGATGCTCTGCCCAGAGGGAGGATCCAAGCATTCCTACCCAGATATAATCTTGAGATTCTGGAACACCAGCTTCTCCAATGGATTTCCCTGAGGAATAGCTGCCTCTTCCACTGGATCTTCAGAGGAAGACCACACCCTTTCTACAGAATCACTGCTCCAACAGAACCACACCTGACACTCCAGGAGGACTGCAGCCACAATTCCAATTGGACTGATACCAACATCCTGACCAACAGGGTGTCAGGTTGTATTCTGACTCTGTCAGTGTTGTTTTGGTTTACTGCATTGTTTATTTTATCTTTTTATTTTCTTCCCTAGTAAAGAACTGTTATTCTTGCTCCCATATTTTTGCCTGAGAGCTCCTTAATTTAAAATGTATAGCAAGTCGGAGGGAGAGGGTTTACATTTTCCATTTCAGGGAAGGGTCCTGCCTTCCTTAGCAGACACCTGTCTTTCCAAACCAAGACACACTGTTATGACCCATCCAAATTATGCTGAAGAAGCAAAATAAACTAGAAGACCCTCACAAAGAAGCCAAAGAGATCTATGAAAAGCATGAGTGGAAAATGAGAATTTATTGCTCTAGCCAAATGACTCTAAAAAGGAAAAGGGGGCATTGTTATAGATGATTAATATGATGATTGGCTCTCACAATTAAGGGATGAATATTGTGCGCATGTTAAGAGAAGCTTTGTTGATGTATGGTTATGTTATTGTAGTTTGTTGTTTGGACACCTTCTGTTCTCCCCATAGTCCCCTTTCCCCTCCCCCCTCTGTATTGTTGCCACCAAACAATCTTGGTTGTCAGAATTTTCAGGGACATGTGGAGGGAGGGTGTGTACATGTGCCCCTTGCATGGGGCAGTTGGGAATGGGAATAGCTTATTGCTGGGGAGGCTTGGCATGACAACACCTCACCTCCAATCAAGTTGCAAGAAGGTCTCCACCAATGGATAGCAAAGAAGAGTTGACTGGCAGACTTTGGGAGGGACCAGGGTTGGCTGATGCAATACCAGCGCTATAAAAGACAGAGCCGCCATTTTGTGGATGAACCTCTGGCAGTCAGCCACAATCCCAGTGCTGTCCCTTTTTCCTTATTCAGTCCTTTGTTGTGTTTGTTGAGGTTTAACGAACCTTTGAAATTTTAAAGTGAGCAGTCGCTTCTCACACTAGAAAAGGAGGATATAAATACCTCTTAGTCCTCACAGACCCTTTTTTGGGTTGGCCAGAAGCTTTCCCTTGTAGAACAAATAAAGCTAGAGAAGTTGTTAAAGCCTTAGTACAATAAATTTTTCCACTATTTGGAATACCTAGGGAAATTAATTCTGATAGGGGACCACATTTTGTAGCCCAGGTAGTGCAGAAAGCAAGTAATTTATTAAGAATACAAGGGCAAAAGCACAAACTTAGAAACAAAATAAAGAAGGGTACTTACTTTTAAGGCATGCAATACTTGTAAAGAATTAAAAATCAACAGAAAAAGGGGGGATTGAAAGGAGTTGATTAATAGTTAACCTGTGTAAGAATGAGTTAACTATTAAGAGTCAGCAAATATTAATCATAAGCCTAAGAAGCAGGATGTGCCTTAGCCTTGTCAAGAGAAGAGGAAAAAAAACTGTTGAAACCAAAGGGAAGAAAACCCAAACACTGAACCAGCCAGCGAAGGACTGTGCATGCTTCAGAAAGAAAGGTGGAAAGTGCAAAGTAAGGAAGACTGCCAGCCTTCATCAGAATGGCCACCGAGGAAGACTCGGAGCCTTCCTCAGTGCGACAACCAAAGTACACTGTGCTTGCACGCCACATATGCTAATGATATTAATGACTTTTAAGAAGTAATTTGTATAACCACTCCTATCCCAAGGAATGTAATGAATATGCATGAAATTTAACCATATATTGTGCTGTGTAAAGTGCTGAGTGTGTGTGTTAGGAGGAATGATCCCCCAAGTGCCAGGTGCCAAATAAAGCAAATACTTCACTGAGTCATTCTCTGAGGTGACCCTTGGCTCAGCGTTGAAGCGAATCATGGCCAGGGCCCAAGCTTTGACTGGTAAGCTTTCCCTAGAATACTTACAAGCAAACTTTTAGTAATATAACCAAAAGAATGCATATAAGTAATATAAAATAATTATCTTTGAGCTAAATCTCTTTATACATACTTTATGTATTAACATTATCTGGATCCAGAAACATATTACAATCACACAGTTAACCTTAAATCTTTCTAATAGACAGTCATGTCAAAATTTACAACTTAGCAAAAACATAAATTAAGTTTTAATTATGAAATGGAATGCAAACATATTGACTTCTTTCAATTATTTATCTCTTCACTTGCTAAATGACATATATAATAATTAAATACACCAGCAGGAAACTTAATATTTAAATTAGCCAATTTTCTTTCACAGAAGATATATATAAGTTTATAAATCCAGGTCTGGAACATTACAATTATATTAACATTAACTCCCTAAGTGGTTTCAAAAGATAGGAACATGACTTCACAAGAGCTGATCTTTCCCTGAACAGGGGGACAGATCAAAATACCCAATAACTGGTAACAACACGTCTTTCTCATGAATGGAGACAGTGATTAAACAGACAGAACCTTGGGAAACAATTTAAAATTTCCAGGGAATGTTTCTGCTTAGGGATGAAAGGAATGAGGGACTTGTCTTTACAAACAAACTGTGGGTCTGCTGATAAATAGAACTTGATACTGAGAGATGAAAGAAACAATGAGAAGAATCATAAATTCCATAAAGAATTCCACTGAGTGACACAAGGAAAAGACAAAGTGGTGGGGGCTATACATTAGAAGGGGGTCTTAGAAATTAGGCATTTCAGGAAAATCTGTACCTCTCAAGTACCTCAGCCAATGGGGAAAGAGAGAGGGACGTACGGCTGGAAAAATAGGACAAAAAGGAGGCTGCGTCCCTCAAAATTTTGAGAGACTCCAGGGGAAATGCCCCATGGCCTCTCCCTTTATTTGAATAAAGTAACAGGACTCCTCTGTCTCCTTTTTGGACATAAACCTCTGGTGTTTGTGGATTAATTCTCCTGACAATTTGGGGGCTCTTGTCCGCGATATTTCCACCAGGCAGGGGTGGTGAGCAGTGAGCGGAGCTGAAGGCGTGCCTCACCCAGTTTCGGTGATCAGCTCCCCTTGCTGGTGGCCATCACTGGGTGATAGATGGAGTTCCTAAGACTGTCCAGGAGACAGATGAGTGGTGGACTGGGGGGTCTGTGAAGAGTCCACACAGGGAAGGACCACTGAAAATCTCACCAGTGAGTAAAATGGGATCTCTGGGGAGTAAACCTGGGACAGTACCCATGGAGGGTTTCAAAGTAAAGCCAGGAAGAGGTCCCAGCAAAAGGGATGATGATCCCAAAATATCTCCAAAGTATCCCTTGGAAGAATGTGGAGTTGGTTTACACATTCTCCCAGAGGTAATTAAGGACATAGATGCCCAAAGGGGGCAATAAGAGAAAGTCAAGATGGTGTCTCAAGAATCCATGGTCCAGGGGCAATAAGGGGAGTTGAGAAGGGATCTTGACAACAGAGGATGGATGGATGGATGGATGGATGGATGGATGGATGGACGGATGGATGGGTGGATGGATAGTGTTGGTGTGTTGGAACAGAATTGGTTGAAGGGGAGTATGGAGAGATATGGTTGAGGCAAGGAGTGGCCGGACTGGGTGCGGAGGTCCAGGATCAGGAACACAGGCTGGGGATCTGTGGGGGCTGTGGGGCAGCCAGGGCTCAGCATCAGGCAGTGCCTGATCCTGCTACCCCTGGGCAGGGGCAACAGTGGCTGTGGCCCCCATGAGGCTGCGGGACACCCTGGCCCAATGAGCCCAGTGAGCCTGTGGGAGACCCTGGCTGCCTGTGATGCTGCTGACTGTGCCGACCTGGAGCACTGGGCGGGGGACCGCATTTGGACACTGCGGCAGGATAGACACCGACTCTGGTATACAGTGTGTGATAAAGAGAGAGAGAACAAGGAGGAAAAAACATCTGGGAAATGTAGATTGTACGTGGAAAGATTAGCACTTTCTTTTAAGGATTTTTTTTTTTGGTTCACTGGAGAAACGAATGGTTTTGAGCTGTGGGACAATGAATACCCATAGGCAGTAGTGGAGGAGACTGGAGGAAGGACAGAATAAGCCCCTGGATGAACTGGTTAGGAAGCTTATGTAGGAAGGGATGAGGAAAAGGTGAAAGCAAAGGCAAAGGTGAGGGCAGAAGCGCCAGGTTTAAAACTAAAAAGGGGGAATGTATAGGGAGTTACCTTAAGTGAGATTAGATAAAACTGTTTATGTGCTAAACTTTTTACATCCTTTAACTGACTTACAACTGTCTCCTATATTCTATAATTTTTCTTCTTTGAATTCTAAATAGTCAAATGTTTGTAAAAATATTAAGGTATGTATCGATGCCAGGCAACCCCAACGTAGGGAATAATGTGCTCTGACTCCATGATTCAGAAGGCTGAACAATTGCTTCATTAAGCTATACTTTATTACACTAATACAATACTAAATTACACACTAAAAAGATACTAAATATAAATCCGTGACTGTCTGAGACAGCCAGGACACAGCTTTGACCCAATTGGCCAAGGAATCAAAACAACCTTCACCGGTATCCAATTAACAAATCCCTTTGGGTAAACAATCTCCATAACACATTCCACATGTGCAAAACAACAGGAGCAGTGAATAGAGATAAGAATTGTTTTCTCTTCTTCTCTGAGGTTCTCACTGCCTTCCCCAGGAAAAATCCTTGTGAAACTTGTGCCTGTTGCTCTCTGTGAAGAGAGCTGCGGCCACAGGTATGGGTTAAAGATTCGATTCCTGGAAGGTAGACTGGCTCAGTGGAATTAATAATGCGAAGGAAAGGACATGTGTTCTGTTAGAGAATGGCCCTCATTGGGGTTTTGCTCATTGCTAAGTCTTATTTGGACTATATAGGAAGAAATAGGATAGGTGGTTCTGAGACAGAGTAGGGATCCATTCTGAATTAGGTGAAGTGTCTGGAAGAGGTGAAAAGTCTGTGAGGCCAAAGCTGAAGGAAAAGCCACATTCCAGAGAAAACAAGGAGACAGAGAAAGAAAAACAGAAATGACCACAAGGTCAATTTGCCCCCGACCAAAGAAATTCCTTTGATAAAGAAGAACTGGTGCTAAATGTCACGCGGAATGAATATGTATGAACCTATTGTGAAACTGTATGCATATGCATTTAGAAGGGGAATAAAAGAAGACCCGAGGTCTTCAGAGGCACGCATGCCCTTTTGGGGGGCGCTTGTGTCCGGCGCGCGTTGTAATAAAGGCATACCAGGCTTTACAACTTTTACAAAGTTGTGAGGTTTCTTATTTTCTCCGCAAAACATTATGGCGAGCCAGGCAGGAGTTCTCTGTCCCCGCAGGGGCAGAGGGATAGACGGACCTCCAAGGCGCGCCCTAGGATTTTTTTTCCTGGTGGGGCTCCGCTCGTCTCAACTTGCCACCTGCGAGGACAGACAACGACCCGCTGGCCTGCGGAGGAAGATACGGTATGTACTGAGGGGCCTCTGGGGGAGGGAAAGGAGAGCAAGGGAGTAAATCACCCAGAGACGTCTGGGTTCAGCTGATGGAGCAGCTGTATTAGAGACGGGGTTCATCGTTCTGATAGAGCAGAACTGCTAGAGGCTCTGGGGGTGAGCCGTGTGAACCCGTGTATGTGTGTATTGGGGGTTCATTGTTCTGATAGAGCAGAGCTGCTGAGCCCATGTGTGTTTGTGTGTGTGTGTGATGTTCAAACACTGTGTCGCTGTATGGTCAATGCATGGTGTGGTCAGTGCACTGTGTTTGTAATCGTGCAAGTGTATAAGTGTATGGTATATAAAAGAGAGTAGATCTACAGGGCCCTACAGTGCGGGGGGGAGGGGTCAGTACTACCCGTGTTTGAAGCAGCCGAGTGAGGCCTGAGGCACCGGCTGCAGCAGGCTGCGGGGGCAGGGAGAGAAGTGCCCTGCGGAGAAGCGAGTGGAGGAATGTCAGTAATGGTATTTATTGTGTTTAAATGTAGTGATTTGTGTAGATTTGGTACATTTTAACCATGAGTATGAGCTCAGAGAGTTCCTTTGCCTTGGATGTTTGGACTTGATCTCTAGACTGTGTGCTGTTATTCTGATTTTGTCCAGGAAAAATTGATGTGAGTAAATGCTGAATTATGGTATGCTGTGTTGTGTTGAGAAAAGTGAGCACTTTGAGAGATATGCCCTTTCCCAGTGATTTTGTGTGGTGATTTTCTTCCGCTGCATTGTGGTAATTTGATTCTCAGATTGTATAGTAGTGTTTGTGGAGATTTTAAGATTTTGTTGCAACAAGAGTAGCATTTTACACAGGAGAACTATAGTACGGTGATTTATGCTTAACTACGATAAAGTGAGTTAAAGGAATTCCAAGAATTCTCCCCCTCACAGCAATTCAAGCCTTGGCTCTAGTGAATTTGAGATAAAGGGGGAGGGGGTGCAGGTGCATGTGTCTGTGTCTGTGGGCATATCAGAGTTTCGGCTGTGACTAGCACAGCCTTTTTGCAAGGCAGTAAAACAAGTGTAAGGAGACACAGTGCTTAATTAGATTGTGCAAGAAAAGAACTAGAAAAGACTGATATTTTGTAAAACAGAGTTTATATAGAAGAGACGAATGAGATGAATTAGTTAATGAGACTTATGAGATTTATGAAACTTCAGCTGGTACTGCAGTAAGTCTGGACTGGAAACAATCTGCTGTCAATCTGCTGCAGGGATTTAAAGTTCTCTGTAACAAACAGAAGAGCCTGCCTTTGTGGGCAATTTCGGGGAGCCTTTGGTGCATCAAGAGGCTAGCATGCTGTGTGAGCTGACAGTGGCTGTCCCCTGGGCACAGGGACAGCTCTGGCTGCCCTGTCTCCCCAGGGAACACGGGAATGGCCTGTGGGCAAAAGCTGGATGTCCAGGTGTTATTGCAGTGCGGTGTTTATGAGAAACACTGGTATTGCTGTTTTGCTGTTCTAATAAGTGTCAGGGCACATGCCCCGAGTGTAAATTAGAGGTTTCTGGTCAAGCAGATCCAGAACCTAAGGTCTTAGAGCTTGTGTGTGGGAATCACATCTGATACCTGCCACCTAGAGCTGTGTATAGGAGGAAAATTAAGAAACTACTGTGAAGGTCTGTAAAAAAGTTTGAGTAGAAGCGAGATAGGGCAAAGAGAAATAAATAAAGAGAACTGACCAGAGCAAAGAGTTTCCTAAATTAGCCCCTTTTGGGAGGGGCTCACTAGGAGAAGGCTGCCAGTAAGAGCAGCTCAGAAAATAAAAAGATTTATAATACTTCATTGCTGTTAGTACTGTTTTATAATAGGAAGATAAATGGGAAAGAGTTTTTGTATGCTGAAATGTCTTTTTGTTTTAAGAAATCACCCAGAATGGCAAAGAGACTGCGAGATCAGACCGCCCTCTGGTCTTGGCCCTTGAAAAGGAAAACAAGGCAAAGAGAAAGCAAATCAAACATGTTATTCAGCATGCAGCATAAGATAGCAACGTATGAAATCAGGCAAGGCTTATCATGCTGAAATGCAAAGCAATCACAGTTCGCAAAATGAGTACATATGATTTGCTGCTGAAGGCTCCTCCCAAGGTAAGGGAGGAAGGGTAAAGATGACCTCCCCAAAAGGGAAGAATTTTTGTCGACACAAGGGTCATATATTCAGTTTTAAAAAAAGTTTTAGTACCTGTAGAGAATGTTTATGTTGTAGTGTGGGGAATGAACAACTGACCAGTCTGAGAATGCATACTTGTGCAAACCTTTAAAGTAACATGTGTACTATGTGTACCTAAAAGCTTTTGTACAATTCGCTCAATTGGCTAAACATTCTGAAATAAGAAAGGTTACTCTGGAGGCAAATAATATCAAGAGGTTAGGCTTAACATTAACAGACACTGAAATTAAAGACATTAGTAAGGAGATATTAGAATAAGTAGATAAGTGTTTTCAAGGGTATGGGCCTCTGCTGTACCAGGGACAGTGAAAGATGCTCCCCCATGAGCATCAAGCTTAAGGAATGAACACAACTAGTGAGAACTGAGTAGTACCCTCAAAAGGAAGATAAGGAAGAAACCAGCCCAATAACTGATAGTACTGGATTAAGGGCTGTCAATAAGATAACACAGAATTTATACCCTGTGGTAGCAAATCCATATACCTTACTAACTCGTTTAACACCTGAGCTAACCTGGTTCACTGTTTTAGGCCTAAGAGATGCCTTCTTTTGCCTCCCTATCCACGAAGCCAGCCAGAAAATTTTTGCATTCAAACTCAAGCTCACATAGTCCGTGTGCCTGAAGGCTTCAAAATTCCCCACTCTGATTGGAGAACAGCTTGCAAAGACCCAGAGTCCCGGGAAGCTCCACAAGAGGAAAGGAGGGTGTTGCAGTACGTGGGCGATCTTCTAGTAGCTACTCGGACGTGGGAAGCTGGAGAAGCCTGGACAGTAAGCCTTTTGAATTTCCTAGGACTCCAAGGATGCAGAGTCTCAAAGAAAAAGGCACAGGTATTGAAACAGAAGGTAATCTACCTGGGGTAAGAAGTGAGTGCTGAGCAGCAGACTTTAAGGCAGGGAAGCCCTATGCCAAACCCTGAAACCCCAGACAACGAAAGAACTCCGAACCTTCTTAGGCATGGCAGGGCAGTGCCAGCTGTGGGTTTATAATTATGGACTGTTCGCCAGACCCCTCTATGCTCCAATTGCCAATGGAAACAGAGATCTCCAGTGGACAAGAGATGCCACACAGGCCTTTCACCAGTTAGAGAGTGCCCTCATGTTGGCTCCAGCTTTGAAACTTCCAGATGTAAGTAAAGCACTCTTTCTATTTTTCCACGCAAGGAATTGCCCTGGGAATATTGGCTCAGGATTTGGGTCCATGCCGGAGGGCAGTTGCTTACTTCTCTAAGCAACTAGATGCAACAGCCAAGGGCTGGCCAGGTTGCCTCAGAGCTGTAGCAGCAGTTGTGCTGAATATTCAAGAGGCACGCAAGTTTACCCTGGGACAAAAATGACTGTGCTAGTGTCCCACCCAGTGTCGGCAGTACTGGAAGTAAAGGGTGGCCACTGGCTTTCACCACAGAGGTTTCTGAAATACCAGGCCATCATGGTAGAGCAAGATGATGTAGAGATAGTGGTGACTAATATTGTCAACCCAGCTTCTTTTCTCAGTGGAATCAAGGAGAAGCAGTACACCATAGTTGCCTAGAGACCATTGAAGCTACCTACTCCAGCCGCCCAGACTTAAAGGACACTCCTCCAGATGATGCAGAGACCTGGTTCACTGACAGGAAAGCGACATTGCAAAGTTCACAGTGACTACCTGCAGAGAGGCAATAGAGTCTGGAGCCTTACCAACAGGTACCTCTGCACAGAATGCTGAGATAAATGCATTGACCCATGCCTTAGAAACAGCAAAAGGCATTCAGAGTTGTGCATGCACCATGGAGCCATCTGGAAGGAGAGGGGACTGCTGACCTCACAGGGAAAGAAGAGACAATCCAGCTGCTGGAAGCAGTTCAGCTACCTGAAAAAGCATATTAAGGCACACCAGAGAGTGAGCTGAAAATTGGAGGAAAGAAATGAGCTGGCAGATGGAGAGGCAAAGAAAGTAGCAAAGGGTGAGGTACGCGAGGGCGTACACGGCCCTAAGTCTGGCCAGCTGAAGGGGTAAAGCGGCCGACGCCCCTGGGCATCTGAGGCCAGCCCCCCTTGGCGTCCTGGCCTCGGGCTGGGCTGGATTGCGGACTTGGGTTTGCGCTGGATGAGACGAGAGAGGAGGCGACCACTTGCTGGGGGTAAAACGTTGGTTTATTGAAGACCCCACATGCAGCACAGGGCAAACCAACAGGTGCAAAAACCCACAGCAAAAATGGCAACGAACACGGGGGGAGACAGAGTTTTACAGGGAAGGGGTGGAGACGGGAGGGGAAGCCCAGCTAACCAATAGGGGAACATGTGGGGAGGTACATAAGAAAACGGACACAAGAACTTATCCAATAAACATAGAACAAAGGAGGGGTCCCGGGACGCCAGCCAACCACCACCCCCAGAGAGAAGAATGTTCTAGAAAGCAGGGAGGAGTGGGGGGTGATTGACTAGGCTCAGGGAGGAGGAAAACTTTACTTATATGGTGGGATAAGGGAGGAGCAGTTATGTAACTTGGGAGATTGACAATTAACAGGGGCAGGGGTAACCATAGTAACATAACTGCCAAAGGCTCTGTGGCGGGAAAACTGGAGGGGGAAGAACCATTTTACAAAGAACAGGGGGGAACAGTACATAAAATGGGGGAGCAAAAACAAGAAACTTAAAAACACACTACAACATGTCCCCGTTTCTTAACAAATAAAACTAAATGAACGGAAAAGTCTATAATGAACTTGAAACGCAGGGACCCGCGGCTGGTCTTGCCAAGTGCTTTGCAAAGTCCATCGGCCCATGGATGGCGGACAGGTGAAGTGGTGGGCCCCTCTCCATCAGCGGCTCTCACTGCCTCCGAAGAGAGGTTACAGATGCGGGATCGCTTTTTTCCATGGGACCGAGGTTTTACGCGCTCGCACCCGGCACTGTCACTTTCTCAGGACCAGCTCGCGGATCAGGGAAGCAAAATTCAAAAGTAAATTGGGGAGATGTACTAAAAGGTAAAAAGATAACAGTTAGACATAACATACTCACAAAAATGGTTCTTCCCCGAACAGCCAATTTAAATAAAACATACGAGGGGTAAGAGCTGGAGCCGGGGGTGAATGGGAGGAAACGTGACATAGGAGGTCAAGGGGTGGAGGAGAAGCTGGAGGAGAGGGCTCTTCAGTAACTGGGGGGAGATCCGGAGAGAAGGACGAATACTGATGGTGTAGTTTCCTCCGCCGACGCCAACAAGCTTGCCGGACCTGTGGTACTGCCTCCCTCTTGGTCCTCTGTTTCGGGATGAAGGGCCTGACCCACTTAGATGGAATCCACCTGGGGCCTGAGGGAGTGGACACGCAGGCATATCCCCTCCCCCAGGTCACCAGGTCAAAGGGGCCCTCCGTCCGCCAGGTCTCCGGATCTTTTACAAGAACCGGTGGCCTGGCTTTAGGCTGCAGCTGCTGGTGACTGCCGAAGTGCCGGACCACTGGAGGATTTTGGCTGTCAAAAGAGCAATTTAGAAAGTTAAGCGTGTACAATGCTCTTGACAGCCGGACGTGGGGGGTCTCCACCTTCATTGCCGGTTGTTGCTGGGATAAGATCTTCTTAAGGCTCTGGTGGGCCCTCTCCACCATGGCTTGGCCTGTTGGGGAATAGGGGATGCCGGTCTTATGGACTATTCCCCATTGCTGCAGGAAGCTCCGCAGCTCCTTGGAGATATACGCAGGGCCGTTATCTGTTTTTAGGGCCCTAGGGATGCCCAAGACAGCGAATGCTTGAAGCAGATGCTTCTGGACATCCGCTGCCTTTTCGCCTGTGTGAGCAGAAGCATAGATAGCCCCAGAGAAGGTATCAACTGAGACATGGACGTAACACAATCGACCAAAAGATGGGATATGTGTCACGTCCATCTGCCACACCTCGCAGCTTGCCAAACCTCGGGGATTGGCCCCCGAGGCCACAGTAGGCATCTGATCATGTTGGCATTGGGGACATGTGGCCACTATCGCCTTGGCCTGATCCTGTGTCAGATTGAATTGCCGGACCAGGCCAGGCGCATTCTGATGGAAAAGTTGGTGACTGATCTTAGCCTGGCCGAATACGTATGGGAGAGGGGCCTGTGTAACAGCAGCCGCGGCCAAAGAGTCGGCACGACGGTTGCCTTCCGCAATAAACCCGGGCAGATCAGTATGTGATCTCACATGCATAACATAAAAAGGGTGCTCGCGGTGGGAGACTAGCTCGACGAGCCTGTTAAGCAACTCAAATAATCTTTTGTTGGTGACCTCTTGAAGAACCGCAGAGTCAGCTCGAGACACTACACCTGCGACATACGCAGAATCTGTAACTAAATTAAAAGGCCTAGGGAACCTCTGGAATGCCCTGACGACTGCGTCCAACTCAGCAACTTGTGGAGAGCCCTCCACAACAACAACATCGGTCTCCCACTGCTGAGTCTGAGGATCCTTCCAAGTCATCACTGACTTGTGGGATGCTCCAGACGCGTCTGTGAAAACTGTCAAGGCATCCAGCGGCTTCCTGCTCTGAACCTTTTTCAGCGATAATTTAAACTCCGAATTGAATAATTTGTGGGCCGGCCGATCTACTGCGATGCGCCCAGTGTAGCTATCTAGTGCAAACTGCAGGTATTCATTAGTTTGCAGCAGTTCTTCAAAGGTCTTTAAGTTGTCCCGATTCTAATTTAATTGGGATATGTATGCATGCGAAATCACACCCTGCCAGCTCCCTGATCCTCGATCTTGCTTTGAGGATCAGTTCGGCTACCAACTCCTGTGGCCGTGTCATTCTTTTGGACCGATGGTGGCTGAGGAACACCCACTTCATAATTAAGAGGGGGTCACCCAGCCCCTGGTCCTTTACACTGGTGTCCCACTGGTGTATCATGCCATGGAGGTGTGGCAATTTTCCCAGTATAATAAATTTGAAGGGCAGGCCCGGATGGTAACGGTGGGCCTGCCTGGCCGAAATAACTTTCTGTATCCTCTCCAAGGCCACCTCTGCCTCTGGGGTGAGATCCCTAGGGGAACTCAGCCCCTCTCCCCCTTTCAACAAATTGAAAAGGGGGGCTAGGTCCTCAGTTGAAATGCCTAGCCAGGGTCTCACCCAATTTAAAGACCCACACAGCTGATGGACATCTGCTAGGGT
Source organism: Melozone crissalis (assembly GCF_028551555.1). Classification (NCBI taxonomy): domain Eukaryota; kingdom Metazoa; phylum Chordata; class Aves; order Passeriformes; family Passerellidae; genus Melozone; species Melozone crissalis. The sequence continues at coordinate 9,153,175 of NW_026535813.1, read as the reverse complement.
CTGGACTTTCGTCCTAATAGCCAATTTCTGCGGAACAATGGTCCGCTTTGTGATTTCGAGGCCCAGGTATTTCCAAGGTGGCATCCGCTGAATTTTGTCCTGCTGGAGCTCGAACCCTGCAGCAACCAACGCATTGGTTGTCAGGTCAAGCGCATGGGCAAGCAGACTGTGGTTGGGTGCACACACGAGGATGTCGTCCATGTAATGGTGGATGATGACGACATCACCGAGGGCTGTACGTATGGGTGACAGCAGCGAAGCGACATACCATTGGCAGATCACAGGGCTGTTCTTTAGGCCTTGCGGAAGCACTCGCCAATGATAGCGCTTGGCTGGGGACTCACGGTTGATGGACGGAACCGTGAACGCAAAGCGCGGAGCATCGTCTGGGTGCAGGGGAATCTGGAAAAAACAATCTTTTATATCTATAACTGCCAAATTCCAGTTTTGGGGGAGCATTGCTGGGGAGGGCATCCCTGGCTGAAGAGGACCCATGTCCATTATTTGTTAGTTAATTTGGCGGAGGTCGGTCAGGAGCCGCCACTTGTCCTTATTAGGCTTCTTAATGACAAACACTGGGGAGTTCCAAGGTGACATGGTCTCCACCAGGTTGCCTTTCAGTAACTGCTCCTGAACGAGCTCATTGAGCGCCTTTAATTTTTGCTTGTTGAGTGGCCACTGCAAGACCTGTACTGGTTTATCTGACAGCCAATTCAGCTTCCAGGTCTGGCGCTCCTCAGTGGCCACTGCCTGAAAAACCTGGGGAGCCTTTGGGAGGTCAATTCTGACTCCCCACTGGGCTAGTAGGTCCCTTCCCCAGAGAGGCTCGGTGTAATCTAAAACGAACGGGCGTATAGAGGCCAATTGCCCATCGGGCCCCTTAATTTGCACAATGCTCTTAGATTGATTGGCCAATTGAAGGCCCCCAACACCTGAGATTGTGCCCGCAGCACTTTGCAAGTCCCAATGTGACGGCCACTCCCGAGAGGGAATGATCGTCACATCCGCACCTGTGTCCAAAAGACCCCTCACGATCTTTTTGTCCCCGCCCAACGAGAGCTGACAAGTCAGGCGGGGCTTCTCCCTCCCCACCAGCTGTGCCCAGGCTACTGTCGGAGGCGATGTCCTCTCCACGGAGTTCTTCCAATGATCTTTATCTGGAACCGGAATAGCCTGGGCAATGATCTGTCCCTTAGGGAGGAAGAGCGGGGGTCGGACACAGTACAGCCCTACCGCGAAATGGTCCCGGTCGGTAGTTACCAGACCAGGGACGATGTGAATGTCTCGCGGTGTGTGCTTCGTGTCCCCAACGACGGTCCACCTGCAACGTCCAAGTTTCCTCCAGCGACCCGGGTGTTGCAGGTCGACAGACACTAGCTGGATGTCACTACTAGGGAGATAAAAGTCCCTAGTTAGCTGCAGCCTGTAGGGAGAAACAGAGGACATGGTGTTAAGCGCAGATGTAGGCTGAATACCACAGGTATGTGTCAAGTCTGGTACTAAGTAAGACAAATCCGGCAGTGTGTACGGCAGCTCTCTCTCGTCTCCTCCCTCCCCGCTTGTTGTTAAGTGACCTGCCGCATTTTTGTCTTCGCGCAGGGAGGGGCTGCGCTCCGGGCCTAGTTTTTTGTGCCCTTACTCTCCTCCCTTTCCCGCTTCCTTCTATACTCCAAATAATCTAATCGCATCGGGCATTGGGGCATCCAATGCCCTGTCTTGCCACAGAGGTGGCAGGGGTGGGTGGCTGTTGATCTTCTGCCGGACCCGGGTGTTGGGGGTCCGGCAACGGGGGCAGCTTCTATATCAAAGAAGTCCGGTTCGGGGTCCTCCGCAAAAGCCACTGAGGCTCTTTTAGGCCGCGATGGTAGGGATACCTGGCCTACCACGGCCTCTATCATGGCCTCCACCGTGGGCCGGGGACTTCGAGAGAGCCTCCTGATGGCCTTCCGACACTCTAGGTTAGCGTTGCTATACGCCATCCTCCAGAGCATCTTCTCCCTGTCGTCGTCCCTGGTCGCCTGCGCCTCCATGTATCTGTAGAGGCGCTCGATGAAAACCATGTAAGGCTCTTGCGGCCCCTGCCGGACTTCATCATCCTCCCATTGGGAGGTCACCACCTCTAGCTTATAAAAGGCCCACTCAGCTGCTTTTGCGGTCTCTACAAGCTGAGGCGGGAACAAGGCCTTTGCTTGAGCTACCCCCTCTGCCCACTGTCCCTCGCCCAAAAGATGTTCTTGGGAAATTGCCAAACCGTCCGCGTCATGAGACACTGAAGGATTCCCCCAAAGAATCGGGAGAACCTCCACTATCTCCCTCCTCCATTCCCCCACCCAGACCCTAAACTCCATGGGTCTTGTTAAACTGGAGAAGAGGGCCCTCAGGTCCGCCGGCACCAGATCTCCCTGTGCAAGGGCATTCCGGAGCATACCCCGGAAGTATTCAGACCCGCGGGAGTAGTCCTTCTGCGCCTTGCACAGTTCCTTAATCCGGGCCTGTGCTAAAGGCACCCACTGGGCCTGAGAGCTCCCCTCCCTGCTGAGGTGGTACGTAACCGGAGCGGCTTCCAATAAAGGCACCTGCCCCGGCTTCCAGTCATCCATCCCCCCCCCCCCGCCGAACACAAGGCGTGAGAACCGGAAGGGGGAGCGTGGGAACCGGAGTTGGAGGAGGTTGAGGCGGGGTCTGGCAATGGGGCAGGGCGAGGGAGTGGGCGCGGCACACCGCCCCTCTCCGCCTCCTTGATGGAGTTCGGAGGCGGAGCAGAGTATGAAGGTGGAGCAGGGGAGGAGTAAACAGGGGGCTGAACTGAGGGAGGAACCTGGGGAGGAGCCGACGGAGGATTGGAGGGCGGAGAACTGGAAGGAGCAGAGGGAAGAGATGGGGGAGGGACGACCGAAAAAGAGGTTGGGTCCAGGGGAAGGAAGGGGTTGGCATCAGGGAGGAAAGGGTTAGGAGGAGAAGAAAGAGCCCTGGCGGGAGCGGCCGCGTAGCCGCCGCCATCTCGGGCACCAAGGGACCCCTTTTGAGGGTCTTTGCAAAACCGAACAACTTTGGGGTTTGAAACCGGGGACTTGGGGACTGGGGTAGAGGGTAAGGGAAGAGAAGGAGCCTGGCCAGGGCTCCTCAAAGGGGGAGGCCAAGCCGATCGAGGGGGAGCAGGGGCAGGATGGACCCCCTGCCTCTGGTCGGCCCTCAAAATCCCCCTCGAGGGCTCCTGCCTACGGGACAAGGGAAAGGTTTGGGGGACGAGGGCAACTGAACGAGGAGAACGAGGGGACAAACCAGAAACCGCGGGACTTTTCTTAGGCTCCATAGGCGCGTGGAGTGTTGCATGCACTCTGCGCGCGCAATACGCCACGGTGGCCAGTTTTGTCTCCCCGGAATTTATGGCCTCTTCTAATTTTGCCACAATGGCTGCCCAAAACCGCGGCTCTTTTACGCGTTCCAGGGAGACCTTGGGAAACCTAGAAAATACCCACTTAACTAAACATTTTAACTCCTGCTCGCGGGCTTTTTGACCACCCCCAAGCAACAAACCCTTCACAACATAATAAACCTTCTTCTGGGATTTTACCAAGCCTGCACCCATGGAACCTTTCTAGAGCAGGAACTGCTGCCGCTAGAAAGGGGGAAAATCCTCTGATGACGCAACCGCACGCCCGGGAAACAACGAGAACTTAAACAATGAGCCGCCCGCCGCCGGCCCCTGCCCCCCTCACTGCCCCAAAGTCTGGGTAAACAGCTGGAGGGAAAAAAGGAAATTGGGTGATGGGTCCGGCCCCACGTCTGGGGAAATCCGGCACCCAAAGGGAAGAGAAAACAAAAACGGCCTGGGGGCGAGGAAAAACCTCAAGGAGAGAAGGCGGGGAGTAGGTCCCCAACGCAGGGCATATACCCCTAGGGAAAGTTAAAAAGGCAGAGGGGAAGCCGGAGAGTCCCCAGGACGGGGCCCGAACTCACCAATCATGCAGCGGCGACAAAGAAAAAACCAGACGAGGGTCGCTCGTCTCAGGGAGTCGTCCTCTGAGGGTGCGAGGAGTCCCGACTCCCTTCTGCCGGGGAGCGCTGCTCCTAAAACGAAGCCTGCTACTACCCGGGGTAGTCTGGCGTCCAGAGGGTAAGTAAATCCCAACTCCGCAGGGTCCAGTCCGTGGTCAAAAGTCCACTTAGTCGGCCCCACGTTGGGCGCCAAACTGCGCGAGGGCGTACACAGCCCTAAGTCCGGCTAGCTGAAGGGGTAAAGCGGCCGACGCCACTGGGCATCTGAGGCCAGCCCCCCTTGGCGTCCTGGCCTCGGGCTGGGCTGGATTGCGGACTTGGGTTCGCGCTGGATGAGACGAGAGAGGAGGCGACCACTTGCTGGGGGTAAAACGTTGGTTTATTGAAGAGCCCACATGCAGCACAGGGCAAACCAACAGGTGGAAAAACCCACAGCAAAAATGGCAACGAACACAGGGGGAGACAGAGTTTTACAGGGAAGGGGTGGAGACGGGAGGGGAAGCCCAGCTAACCAATAGGGGAACATGTGGGGAGGTACATAAGAAAACGGACACAAGAACTTATCCAATAAACATAGAACAAAGGAGGGGTCCCGGGACGCCAGCCAACCACCACCCCCAGAGAGAAGAATGTTCTAGAAAGCAGGGAGGAGTGGGGGGTGATTGACTAGGCTCAGGGAGGAGGAAAACTTTACTTATATGGTGGGATAAGGGAGGAGCAGTTACGCAACTTGGGAGATTGACAATTAACAGGGGCAGGGGTAACCATAGTAACATAACTGCCAAAGGCTCTGTGGCGGGAAAACTGGAGGGGGAAGAACCATTTTACAAAGAACAGGGGGGAACAGTACATAAAATGGGGGAGCAAAAACAAGAAACTTAAAAACACACTACAACATCGAGGTACAGATTTTCCTCAAAGGTAAGCCATAATACAATAATACTAATCAAAAGAGACATACAACTGCAAGGGGTGGGCTACCATTGAAAGAGAGCTAGCAATCCCTTCCCATTTTTGTGGTTACTAGTGAAGGAAGGGCACTAGAAAACACACTAGGGCCTAACTACTTAAAAGCCTTTTATAGAGTGTGGCTCCTTTCTCAAAATGACCAAGGCTGCGAGTGATACACAGTGCATTGAAATGAAGTGTTGACTTTGAAGTAGCAATCTCCACAGGCTTTCTAGAACACACATCTGATTGAAAGAATCGTTGTATCGTTGTCAGGAATTTATATGCCACTATCACTCAGGTAAGCCGACAGTGTGATCCTTGCCTCCAGACTAACCCCAAAATACTCCCCGGCCAAAACTCGGTCAGACTGGGAGAGGCCATGGGCCTGTACAGCAGTGGCAAATTGACTTTTCAGAACTCCCAAGGAAAGGGGAGTATCAGTATTTACTGTTATTAATAGATACATTTTCAGGGTGGCCAGAAACATTCCCCACCAGAACTGTCAAAGCTCAAGAGGTGACCAGATTATTTTTACAAGAAATAATACCACGCTTCAGAGTTCCAGCCACGATATCCTCAGATAAAGAATCACATTTCATTTCCAAAATAGTGCAACAGATTAGTAGCCATCTGGGCATAGATTAGGAACTTCACACCCCATCCCACCCCCAATCAAGCGGCCAGGTGGAGAGAATGAATCATTTGACAAGGCAGCAAATCATAAGACTGGGGCAAGAAGTTAATCTACTCTAGCCCAAGCTATTCCACTAGCACTATTGCAAATTCAAACTAAACCTTGAGCTAAAGGAATGCTGAGTCCTTTTGGAATGCCTTATAGAAGACCACATAGAATACAAAGGAAATGTCCAGAATGTCCACCTACATGGTGGCATTAAGCAAACAGCTCAGAGTACATGTGGCTGGAACTCGGAGCAGGGAGTTAGATAGCCTGGGGATGATGTGTATGTTAAGTCTCTTACAGAAAAGACTTCGGAAACACAGTGGGAGAGACCACTGCAAGTACTTCTCACCACCTTCACTGCAATCAAAATCAAGGAGCAGGACGCCTGGATTCATCACTCTCGGGTGAAGAAGGCCCAGAAGCCCCTTCAGGAGTGACACCAGGAGACAATGAACTGAGACTAAAACTTACTTGGGCAAAATGAGTACATTGCGATTGGGAGTAGCTCATATTTTAGTTTGTAGAATTGTTTTGTGTGTAATCATAACGGAAGTTTTAGAACTTGAGAGTACCTCTATTCAAAGCAATGCTGAATGGCCTTGGTCCCTGGCATTTAATCAGTATACTGGATCCATGGAAAAACCTTCTGAGATAAAAGATTTAAACATATCTACTGTAGTAATCCACGAGAATCAGGTATATGAGGAGCAAGAATGGCAGGAACAGGAACTGTGGACACTTCAAGGAATCAGAGGAGAAGAAATCAAAGTAGGGTGCCAGGTCATCAATAGGGTAGCTTATGAGAGACCAGATGTAATTAGTGTCTGAACCTCCCCTGGTGTGTATGAACACCAGGAAGTCTGTGATAACCTAAGTGAATCAGACTGTTGGTGTAATTTCACCTTGATACAGCCTGTAGAAGTGACCTGCCTTTGAGCTCGAATTGCTATCAGATTTTCATTTGAATTCAAAGTGGACACTGCACTTTTTACCACAGCAGGGCCTTATACACCCCATACTAGTTCAGACTCTACCCAAACTCCAAACTTAAACCTAACGTAGTAAAGAATGTGACTGAACAACAGCTATTATTCAATCCAGAATGGCCTCTCAAATAAGTGGAGTTGATAATGCAAATTAACATCTCAAAAATCCAACCAGCCTGCTCCTTCTTCCTAAAAACTTCCTTTGAGGGCTGGACAACATGGTTACAAAAACAGGCATATCTCAGGAGCAGAACAAGAAAGGAAGGAGCCAGCTCTCCTGGTGCCTAAAACCAGGAACACCAAGAAATCAGTTTCCTTAGGTCATTTTCCAAGCTGGTTGGCTGAACACTCAGGCAATGGCTGGTAAAGGGTGCTGAACTGCAGGTGGTAAATTAACCCAAGCAAGGAAGGTGATTTTCTTTATTTATAGCTATCCCTTTTCCTACTGAGATTTGGATCAGTGATTGTCCCAGTCTGAGGCGGTTGGATTCTGCTTAAAAGAGGTAGAGAGAGACACCCCCTCAGAGCTCAGCAGCAGGCTGTAGGATTTTGAGCATCACTTTTGTGCTGAGTGTTTCAAGTAGCAGAAACCTGATCCCAGTTTCTTCTGAGGCACTGCAATGAATTTAGGCTCTTCTCTCAGACTTCCCCTTCCTTATTTACTTGAGGCTTGGACCTGAAGCTAGGGGCAAGGTAGGTGAGGTTTTGTAGACCAGGAAAGACATTCCTGCTTGCCACACATCTGGGAAATCAGGTGCTTTGGAGGGGGAAGGAGGTTCCCTGAGGTCTCTACATTTCAGAACAAACATCTGCCTCAGGTATGACCTAAACCTCTGTCAGATACGCTTGTGAAGTGTGTCTGAATTTGCAGTGTGAGCCCAGCACATCCCTCTGGCAGGGAGGGATGGTCATGGACAGAAAGCAGTTCCTGTTCCCCATAACAAACATCTAACTGGCATATTAGGGACAAGATTAGGAGTTTTAAATGGAATTGATTCAGAAATACTGATGAATAAACTGGCCACTGCAGCAGGTAGCCTAACAAAATTGAAGCAGCCTTTATAGTAATCTCTATTGGCATTAGGAACTAGCCAGTGACAGATTTCAAAAGTACTGCCAAAGTAAGGAAGTATGAAAAGGCCGGGGACCAAGACCACAAGTTGATCGTAGAAGCACTTAGTACAGTTCAAGATAATGTGTCTTTAGCTTTTAGTTGTGTACAAGCACAGTTATGGATAAAAGCAACAGCAGCTCTGATCATATGGGAAAGGGGTGAAGGTAATTTTCCAGATGAAATTCAAGAAATTGTGTGGGATAATGCAATTGATTTTGAAAGGAAGTTTCAATCTTGGTGGACTATGGTGAATTTCACCTATGATCCTGTTTCTAATGTGGCAACTGCCTTTGTGCTTACCATACGTAATGCCACTGTTTATGTTATCCATCCCATCATTGCCCTAGGATTAAATCATGAAAAAAACAAGACTCTATCTTTCAGAACATAGAGTGTGGGCACGAAAAAAGAATGGAAAGTGCCAGACAGTAAACTTAGAATCCTGCATTACTAGAGAACAGATGGGATTCATTTGTGAAAGCAATACTATTAATGCTCAGGATGTTTGTTTGGACACTGAACAGAGTATTTGTCACTTTGAAGTTCATCCAGTCACTGACCAGAAAACTGTGCTCGTATATACTGGAAAAGGGTGTGTGTGTCTGAGGACTGCCTGTGCTGCTGTACAAATTGATAGCAATGATGTTATTCTGTCTAGTAGAAACCATTCTAATTTCTGTATTTGTAATTTTGTTAAGATTATTGGGTGTGATTTTTCGTATTTGGTACCAGTAACATCCCACCAGCTGATTAAAGCCAATTACACACTGTATCACAGACTACCACCTACCCCTATTGAGATGAACCTTACATTAGTGAAACAATTAATTAAGCACCAAGACCTATTGGAAATCCTGAAGGAAATCCAAGAAAGTGGAAAGAAAGCCTTAATTACTGTCCTACACAATACAAAGGAGATAACCAGGGTTCTACAAAGAATAAAACAAAATATGGATCATCACTGGTGGGATGTGATCTTTGGGTGGTCACCAACTGCAAATGGAATCTTTAATAAGTTGTGCCACCCCACTGTAGTTTTACTAATATTAGTTGGGATAAGCTTAGGATTATCTATTACATTGTTAATTTGGAACTGTAGAATGCTACAACGAATAGCTGCATTAACCTCTTTGTCAAACGTACATGGTGAAGCACTAAAAGACACTTACTGTCGTGAAGGTTTTCATTAAGTAAAAGAATTTACTTATTTCCTAGGAAAGGGGGGAATGAGACAGAGTAAAGGTCCATTCTGAATTAGGTGAAGTGTCTAAGAAAGGTGAAAAGTCTGTGAGGCCAAAGCTGAAGGAAAAACTCGCATGCCGGAGACAGCAAGGAGACAGAGAAAGAAAAACAGAAAAGACCACAAGGTCGATTTGCCCCGACTTAGAAATTCCTTTGATAAAGAAGAACTGGTGCTAAATGTCACGCGGAATGAATATGTATGAACTTATTGTGAAACTGTATGCATATGCATTTGGAAGGGGGATAAAAGAAGACCCGAGGTCTTCAGAGGCACGCTTGCCTTTTTGGGGAGGCTTGCGTCCGGCTCGCGTCGTAATAAAAGCATACTGGGCTTTACAACTTTTATAAAGTTGTGAGGTTTCTTCTTTTCTCAGCAAAACACTACCTTAATAGGCCCACTCACTATAATCTTACTAACCCTAATCTTTGGGCCTTGCATATTAAACAAACTGGTGCTATTCGTTAAAAAGCGTTTAGAAACGGTTGACATTATGTTTGTCGAGCGCCGACAATTACTTTAAGGCGTGCCAGTTACTAACACACTTACAATTTTATACTAATTTCACTAACCCATGAAATTTTGTAACGTCTACATTTTATAATCTTATACGATTTTTACTAATCATGAGGGAGGGGGGAAATGTGGAGAGTTAGGGATCTGCGTGCGGAAGAAATCGGGCTGTACGGTCAGTCAGGACATCCCCCCCCCCCCCCCCGCAGTCAGACCTTTGCTACGTACCTGGCTGCACCCAGCCGGACGTGAGCAGAAGGAAATGACACTGACTGCCCAAGCCATAAAAACCCCTGAGACCCCTCAATAAATGCCATTTGCTGTCCACCACGTTGGTGTCAGGAGCATATGGACCGAGTGACCCTGGTGTTAGGGCCACTGTGCCGGACTAAGAACCAGGTCGCCACGCCTTGAGAAGGCAACAATAAGGGTGGGTCTTTTGGAACCGTGTGTGTCCCCCCACTAACACTCTTATCCTGCCGGTTATAGTGCAGGACCTGAAAATAGGTGAAACTAATAAACCCAGGAACTCCACGGTCCTAGATCCTTGTACCATCTTGAGCTGGGTTCCCTCCTCACACAGATGCTATTCAGTACTTGATTTAATGTAGGAGAAGGGATTGCAGGCAACCTCACCCCGATGAGTCACAGCTATGTTAATTACCTAAAACAACCTTGCTTTTCATGAGTCACAGATATATCCAATAAGGATGAGCATGATAAAAGGGTAGGTTGTGTGGTCAGAGGAGGATCCTGAGGAAGAAAGGAGTGAAAGTACTGAAATAATGATCCAGAGGGACTAGAAGATTGACCAAACAGGAAAGACAATTTCTGCTGTAAAAGATCTGCTGTGAGGTCAGTCTAGGTCTGTAGTTAGAGCCTGCAGTCAGAGTCTGCAAAGAAATATCTGCAGTCAGAGTCTGCAAGGGAAGTCTACACTGAGAGTTTGCTGTAATCAGAGTCAGTGAGTAGTCAGTCTGTGTGAAAAATGCATATGTGATTGGATCTTCGCAAATATTCAAAAGAATACTATGTGTGGTATGTTCGAAAGTTATTTTGTAGTACTGTATTAATACTTTTTAAGTAGTGTGTTAAATATAGTTTCAGGCTATAACATAATATTAAAAGAGAAACTATGTGATGTAAGACACTTTTTTCAACTAGCTCAAGAAATAGATAAGATAATTAAGAAATTCTTCACACAGAAATATCAGCAACAAGACACCCAAAATCTAAAGAGAAGAATTATTGCCTCCTTATCGGGAAGAACCAGACTTCAAGGAGCCAAACTTTGATTTACAAGATGAGGAGGGAAGTTGACAATAACCAGAAAACACCCTTTGTTTGAAAAGAATTTTTGAATCATGTATGAGATATATGCATATGCAACAGGCTATTGCTTTAAGGGTTAATCCTTTATAAGCGAGCCATGCTTTTTGGGGCTTAATGCCCAGGAAGCATCCGGACATCCGTAATTCTTTGCTTTTATTGTTCTTTATTGTCCTAACTCTGATTGTCAAAATTCTTATTGCTCTAATTTTATTACTATTTTTATACTATTTTATTACTATTAAACTTTTAAAATTTTAAAACAGACTGGCATTTTTCACAGTCTGTAAACAAAGTCGTTTAAAAGAATTAACCAAGACCCTTTTCACACTAATAAACAAGAGTGTGTCTCAACTAATTTCTATCTCAAACAGGAAGTCTGCTTCAACAATTTAATGGACGCTTCCTGGGGATGCCATCTTACAGAGCATAGTAAACAATATTTTTCCTTTGAGTGGGAATGAGAGGGAGAAGAGGTTAAGTTACTCCATCCCTAGGAATTAAGTTATTGCAATATGTGAAAGGCTTGCTCCTATCGAGAGAATGGAAGGAGGTGGTAATGGAAGCCACTATAAAATTGTTCAGTTTTCCGGCTGGAGGGGAGGCTTGGAGTGTCTGAAGGGAAAGCACAGGTGATAAAGGTTGAATGCTCGGGGTGCATTTTGACTTAAAGCTTGGGGTGCGTTGGCCCAGAGGGAGTCCAGGGAATTTTGGAGGTGCTGTTTCCCAGGACTGAAGGGGAGCTGTAACAATGTTTAGGATTAATAGGATATTACAAGACTGTGGTATTCACATACTCTTTGAACAGAGAGAGACATTGTTGTCTCTCCCAGGATTTTTCCTGGGGAAGGCAGTGAGAAAGTTCAGAGAGAGAAGAGAAAACAATTCTTATCTATTCACTGTGCCTGTTGTTTGGCACATGTCGAATGTGTTATGGAGATTGTTTACCAAAAGGGATTTCTTAACTGGACACTGGTGATGATGTTTTGGATTGATTGACCAATTAGGTCAAAGTTGCGTCGTGACTGTCTGAAAGGGTCATGAGTTTTTCTTTAGTTTAGTATAGTTTAGTATATAGTATAGTATGAAGTGTAATATAATATAGTATAGCTTAATAAAGCATTTGTTCAGACTTCTGAATCATGGAGTCATTGCACGTCATTCCCCAGCTGGGGGCCATCCTGCATCAATACAAGACCTGGATTAAGGACTTTTTATTCTGTGGCTTTTTAACCCAGCATAGCCCCAATGTTGTTGTGTAGACAACAGTAGGAAAGCAGAACTTAAAAAAAATAGGGGAAAGGTTGATTAATGCCCCAGCTTTAGCTCTCCAAGGCCTGGAAAAGGAATTGGAATTGTATGTGGACTGGTTGCAAAGACTGATTTCTCCTGTGTGAATCATTCATGAAAGTGAAAATACTCTTTGCGTGATCCCATGCCCAAATTTAGGAATGGTGAAAGAATTTGCAGAGCAGAGAAAATGCATAGGCTATTTCTACTAACTTCAGGTTATGCTGAAGGTACCCAGAATGGTAGTGGACAGCGTGGTCCTCTGATATGGGGCTGTGCCAGGGGAATTCTGGTGCTGGTATGTTTGCAAAGCGGGGTGATGGCCCCATTGTTTGCTCTAAGGGTAACTGAGGCTCTGTTGTCTGCAGAATTGTGCAGCCATGGCTTTGATGATAACTGATGGCAGGATTGTGTTATAGATGAGTAATGTAATAGTTTGCTCTCACAATTAAGAGGTAGATATGATGTGGATGTTAAAATGTATAGTGACATTATTTTAAGATGTCCTCCCATAGTCCTCTTTCCCCTCCCCCTTGTAATACCCTTAATAGTCAGGATGTTTAGAGAGGGCTAGCTTATTACCAGGAGGCGCAGCATAACAACACCTTACCTCCAATCAAGATGTAAGAAAGTAATCTCTGCCAATAGATGGAAGAGAAGGAGTTAACTGAAAAAACTTTGGGAGGGGATAAGGTTATAAAAGGAAGAGCATCCATTTTGGAGATGCTCCCGTGGCTGATAGTCACGGAGACTCCTAGCACTGTAATTTTTCCTTATTCAGTCTTTTTGTTGTATTTTTGTTTAGGTTTAATAAACCTTTGAAATTTTAAAAGTGAGCAGTCATTTTTCACAATTGTTAAAGTCTGGCACTGTGAAAAACGCCAGTCACTTGTTTTAAAATTTTAAAAGCTTAATAGTATAAAATAAAATAGTCATTAAAATAGTAATAAAAATTAGAGGAATAAGAATTTGGACAATTAGAGTTAGGACAATAAAAGACAATAAAAAAGCAAAGAATTACAGACATCTGGGTGCTCTGCTCTGCCACATAACACACTTTGCTAACAAAGGATTACCTCTTAAAAGTAATAACCTGTTGCATATTCATATATCTCATACCTGATGCAAACATTCTTTTCAAACAATGAGTGTTTTCTGCTTATTATCAATTTCTTCCCTTGCAGCAATTAGCAGAATAAATAGACACTACCACCTGATGTAGTTATGAAGTGGGGATGTATTGTCGGTGCCGGGCACAAGTGAGATAGCTCTCGTGAAAACTTGTGCCCTGAGCCCTGGTCTGAACCACATCTTTATTCACCAAAGTGTTTCATATGCATTATATTGCCCAATCTTCCCATGCATATTCAACCCCTGGCCCCACCTGTTTTCATCTCTCATGGTTATTAGATCCATGCCCTTCTGAGCATGCATTGGTCACAGTGAAGGTCTCATGGGGGTCTCTTGCTGGTCTCTGAGGCTGAAGATCGTGGTCTTCTTCACGACTGAACTTTTGAACTTTTCTCCTTTGCGCGTGCACTTTGGTCCCTTGGTGCTTATCTGAGTACGTCTGTCGGTCTTGATGAGCTTGGAGACAGAGGACCCCCTTTATCTGGGTTTCTTGCATCCCTTGGTCTTCTCCTGATATTTTTCTTTATGCAAGAAGCTTCAGAAATTTGCATTTTCCTATTCCCTTTGTACTACGGCAGAGGATTCTTAAGTAAAAGGTTAAAATTCAACACATAATTCCATAACCTAAAATTCAAATGCTTAATTCATATTGCTGTTTGTCCTGGGGTGACGTTATGATGCTTGTATCCCCATTTATCTGTTCTGTGCCTTTAAGACCGACTCTGAAGAGTGGAAGTTTTGTTTGGGTTTCCCTTATCAGGGACACAGAAATGAGCAGTACATCGGGCTGTTTTTCACTTCTAGCTTGCAGCTTGCTGCTTTGCTTGCTTGCTTTTCTGCTCTTGCTTCTGCTCTTGCTTTGGCTTCTGCTTATTAGCTAGTTTAGCTAAACAGTCCAAATTCCTTCCCGGACTGTTTCTCCTCTCCTGTTCCTGTGACCATCTCAAACCTGCTCCGGACTGGGACCCGGGAACACCGTTTGGCTGCAGCAGCTGGCCCAGGGCCGGAGGGACTGAGAACAGAGCAACCACCCCCGAAAGAGACTTTCTGATTTTGTCATCTTTCTCAGAGCGGTGTCAGCTGGTATTGTTCATTTTGTGTGCGGGGGGTGCTGTGCCAGTCAAATAAACAGGTTCTTTCCACCTCTCTCCAAGGAATTTTTTCCCGAACTGGTTGGGGGGAGGGGCCGTGTGGGTTTTGTTTTCTGGAGGGGCCCTCTTTTCCAGATTCTTTAACAAATTTGCCCTAAACCAGCACAAAATATTGGCGCCCAAACGTGAGGCTCGAGAGAGAGTGGAAAAACCCTGTTTTTGACTGCATTTTGGTTGCTATTACTCTGTGTTCATTTAAATCAGCTAATAGCCATGCTTTTTGAAGTGATAATGTCTATTGGGGTGAAGTTTTGCATGCATTTCTGGTCCCTAGGGTTTTTTGAGATTTTAATACCTCTCTGGTCCCTAGGTTTATTTTCTTGTCCAGAAATAGCTTTAGTATTGCCCCTAATACGTAGTTTTTACATCAGAGGGGCAGTGACCAGAGTAGCTATCCTGCTGGGCTTGGTGGCAATAATGTGCAAGAAGTTTATAAACATGCTAGTGTCTGCTCCAGGTATGAATGGTTCATGGCTATGGTTATGCATCCAGTTTGTTGCAGGAGGAGCAGGAGGGAATGAGGTTTTTCAGCCTCTGCTTTCCTCCTTCTCCTATGAATCAGTTGCATCACTAGTGAAGGATGTTCAGTTTCCCCTCAATGTTAAAGAAACCATCTTCCTGGTATTCAATCTGGTAACCTTCCTCTATACAGCTTGCTGCTTCTCTAGAATGAGGACTGAGATTTCTAGACGGGCTGATGAGACCCCTGACTCAGGAGTAAACCCTGGTGTGGAAAATCCTAAGTGGTGTGGGAAATGGGAGGATATGGGCCAAATCCTGAAAGAATTCTCTGACCCTATAGTCTGGGATTTTCCCCATGAACAAATTCAGAACCCAGCTGAGGTGGGGAAATATCTGAAAGAGAAGTACCAGGATGAGCCTAAGGAGAGGAAGGTCATTGCAGTGAGCTGGGCCCTGGCATATGCTTATCGCACACTGCTAGATACTGTCGGGCAGCAGACAGAGGCAGGGGGGCAGGGAGATAAATCAGCAACTGTCCCGGTGACTCAGGCTGCAGCCAACACTCCAGGCTCGAAGCCAGCATCTAAACCCATGGCTGTTGCTACCAGCACTAGAAGTGGGAAATGCACGGACAAGACCAATCGACCAGGGGATGATGATGATGATGATGATGAAGGAGAAGGAACCTCAATGCCTCCTGACATAAAATCAGGAGTCAAAGCAGCAGGTGCAAGATCAGATGAGTCCTTTTCCCTGAAGGACCTTCGTGGCCTACGGAAGGATTACACTCGAAGGTCTGATGAATCCATAATTAGTTGGCTTGTCCGTCTCTGGGATGCTGCAGGCGAGGCTACAATTCTGGATGGCACTGAAGCCAGGCATTTGGGATCCCTGTCACAGGATCCTGTCATAGACCAAGGAATGATGAGGGGGGCTAACTCTCACAGCCTCTGGGAACGGGTCCTAAGAAGCGTAGCAGAAAGATACCTGTGTGCAGATGATCTCTATATGCAGCAAACTCAGTGGAAGACAATAGAGCAAGGGATCCAATGCCTGAGAGAAATGGCAGTGGCAGAGATTATCTTCTCAGATGATGTAACAACTAGGAACCCAGACTTAGTACCATGCACGTCTGTGATGTGGCGAAAACTCGTACGACTTGGGCCACACGAATATGCTTCTGCCTTAGCCATCATGAAGAGGGATGAGAGGGATGAGACTGTGCTTGACATGGCAAGGAAGCTGCGAGCATATGCAGATGCTGTACATGGCCCGACACATGCCAGAATTGCAGCGATAGAAACACGTCTGCAGAACTTAGAGGATAAGATAGAGGAGAACCATAAGAAGCTTAGAGAGGAGATTAAAGAAGACCTTCTCCAAATTTCAGCAGTACAGAACCGAGGTTCTGGTCTCCAAGGCAGACGTTTCCCAGATGGTGAGAGAAGGTACACCCCACGAGCTGAGCTGTGGTTTTACCTGCGTGATTGTGGGGAAAACATGAGAAGGTGGGATAGGAAACCTACTGCTGTTCTGGCACGACGAGTGCATGAACTGAAGGAAGCCACCAGAAGGAAAGCAGCTCCAGTTGCCCGTAGCCGAACGGCCAGGTATGATGATGATGACATGTCTGATCTCCTCGAAGGAACATCCAAAACATACGCCCAGGGAAAGAAGGATAACCAGGCTTAGAGGGGCCCTGCCTCTAGCCAGGTAGAGGCCAGGGAAAATCGTGTTTTCTGGTCTGTGTGGATTCGTTGGCCTGGCACATCGGAGCCACAAGAGTACAAAGCTTCGGTCGATACTGGTGCGCAATGCACATTAATCCCATCAAGACGTGGGGACAGAGTCTGTTTCTATTGCTGGTGTGACAGGGGGATCCCAGGATTTCACTTTGGTGGAAGCTGATGTGAGCCTAACGGGAAATGAGTGGAAGAAGCATCCTATTGTGACTGGCCCAGAGGCCCCATGTATTTTGGGCATAGACTACCTTCGGAGTGGATACTTCAAAGACCCAAAAGGACTCAGATGGGCATTTGGAATAGCTGCTGTAGAGACAGAGGGCATCCAGCAATTGAACACCTTCTCGGGGTTGTCTGAGAATCCATCTGCAGTAGGATGCCTGATGGGAGAAGAGCAACAAGTGCCAATTGCCACTTCCATAGTGCATCGACGGCAGTATAGGACCACTTGAGATGCAGTGATCCCCATCCATAAGATGATCCGAGAGCTGGAGAGCCAAGGGGTGGTCAGCAAGACCCACTCACCCTTCAACAGCCCCATTTGGCCTGTGCGAAAATCTGAAGGAGAATGGAGATTGACTGTGGACTACCGTGCATTGAATGAAGTGACTCCACCACTGAGTGCTGCCGTGCCAGACATATTAGAGCTGCAGTATGAGCTTGAGTCCAAGGCAGCAAAGTGGTATGCCACTATAGACATTGCCAATGCATTTTTCTCCATTCCTCTGGCAGCAGAATGCAGGCCTCAGTTTGCCTTCACATGGAGGGGAGTGCAGTACACCTGAAATCGACTGCCCCAGGGATGGAAGCACAGCCCCACCATCTGCCATGGACTGATCCAGACTGCACTAGAAAGGGGAGAGGCTCCAGAACATCTGCAGTATATTGATGACATCATTGTGTGGGGGAACACAGCTGCGGAAGTGTTTGAGAAAGGGAAGGAAATCATCCAGATCCTCCTGGGAGCTGGTTTCGCCATTAAAAAGAGCAAAGTAAAGGGACCAGCTCGTGAGATTCAATTCCTGGGAGTGAAGTGGCAAGATGGACGGCATCAGATTCCTACAGATGTCATCAACAAGATCACAGCAATGTCTCCACCCACCAATAAGAAAGAGACACAAGCTTTCTTGGGTGCAATAGGTTTTTGGAGGATGCATATTCCTGAGTACAGTCAGATCATGAGCCCTCTTTACCTGGTCACCCGCAAGAAGAACAATTTCCAGTGGGGCCCTGAGCAGCAACAAGCCTTTGTCCAGATCAAGCAGGAGATTGCCCATGCAGTAGCCCTTGGCCCAGTCAGGACAGGACCAGAGGTAAAGAACATGCTCTACTCTGCAGCCGGGAACCATGGCTTGTCCTGGAGCCTTTGGCAGAAGGTGCCTGAGGAGACTCGGGGTCGACCACTGGGATTTTGGAGTCGAAGCTACAGAGGGTCTGAAGCCAACTATACTCCAACAGAGAAAGAAATCCTGGCTGCCTATGAAGGAGTCCAGGCTGCCTCGGAGGTAATAGGCACTGAAGCACAACTCCTCCTGGCACCCCGACTACCGGTGCTGGGGTGGATGTTTAAAGGCAAGGTTCCTTCCACTCACCATGCCACCAGTGCTACATGGAGCAAGTGGATTGCTCTCATCACTCAGCGCGCCCGTACAGGTAAACTGAATCGCCCTGGGATTTTGGAGGTCATTACAAATTGGCCCGAAGGTGAGAATTTTGGTGTCACAGATGAAGAGGAACAAGAACCAGTGACACGTGCTGAAGAGGCTCCTCCCTATAACAAACTGCCACCAGAGGAAACACGCTGCGCTCTTTTCACTGACGGTTCCTGTCGCATCGTAGGGATGAACCAGAAGTGGAAAGCAGCCGTATGGAGCCCCACACGACAGGTTGCACAAGCTACCAAAGGAGAAGGTGGATCAAGCCAACTTGCTGAACTCAAAGCTGTTCAACTGGCCCTAGACATTGCTGAGAGAGAGAAGTGGCCAAAGCTCTACCTCTACACTGATTCATGGATGGTAGCCAATGCTCTGTGGGGATGGCTGGAGAGGTGGAAAAAGGCTAACTGGCAACGTAGAGGGAAACCAATTTGGGCTGCGGATGAGTGGAAAGACATTGCTACCAGGGTAGGGAGGCTACCTGTGAAAGTCTGCCATGTAGATGCCCATGTACCCAAGAGTAGGGCCAATGAGGAGCACCAGAACAATGAGCAGGTAGACCAAGCTGCAAAGATAGGGGTGTCCAAAATAGACCTAGATTGGGAACATAAGGGAGAGTTATTCCTAGCTCGATGGGCCCATGATGCCTCAGGCCACCAGGGCAGAGATGTCACCTATAAATGGGCACGAGACCGAGGGGTGGATCTAACCATGGACAGTATTTCTCAGGTTATCCATGACTGTGAGACGTGTGCTGCCATCAAGCAGGCCAAGCGAATGAAGCCCCTGTGGTACGGTGGGCGGTGGTCCAAGTACAAGTATGGGGAGGCCTGGCAGATTGACTACATCACACTGCCCCAGACACGCCAAGGCAAGCGCTACGTGCTGACCATGGTGGAAGCCACCACTGGATGGTTGGAAACCTACCCTGTGTCTCATGCTACAGCCCGGAACACCATCCTGGGCCTTGAAAAGCAAGTTCTGTGGAGACATGGCACCCCTGAGAGGATCGAGTCAGACAACGGGACTCATTTCAAGAACAGCCTTATCAACACCTGGGCTAGGGAACATGACATTGAGTGGGTGTACCATATCCCCTACCATGCACCAGCTGCAGGGAAAGTGGAGAGGTACAATGGACTACTAAAAACCCAGTTGAAAGCTTTGGGTGGGGGATCTTTCAAGAATTGGGAGCAGCATTTAGCAAAGGCCACCTGGTTAGTCAACACCCGAGGTTCCGCCAAGTGAGCAGGTCCTGCCCAGTCTGAGTCCCTGAATGTAATAGAAGGAGACAAAGTCCCAGTGGTACATATCAGAGGTTTGTTAGGGAAGACTGTGTGGATCAATTCTGCCTCGAGTACAGACAAACCCATTCGTGGGGTTGTCTTTGCTCAGGGACCAGGTTGCACGTGGTGGATAATGCAAAGAGATGGAACAACACGATGTGTACCTCAGGGAGATCGGATTGTGGGGTAAGAATGATATGCAATATCACTGTTCATTGGATGTTACTGCCATTGTCTGTACATTAAACCATACAGACATGAGATAGAAGGAAATGTGTAAGTGTTGAAGGTCTGGGCAAGTGGAAGATGGAGAAGGAAATGTGTAAGTGTCAAAGGTCTGAGCAAGTGATGGATGGAGCTTTAAGTGAGTAAAGTGAAAAGGGAGAATCCTGCAGCTCTGTAATATAGGGCCTGGATTCAGTGGTCCAGTGTTGGGATGTGATGAAGGCATGATGGGTATTGCTTGTAATTTTGGGGAAACAGATGGAAATTTTGTATGAATAATGCATGATGTGTTGTAGTATGTTGATGATATGGGGATAAGGGGGGGAATGTCCTGGGGTGACGTTATGATGCTTGTATCCCCATTTATCTGTTCTGTGCCTTTAAGACCGACTCTGAAGAGTGGAAGTTTTGTTTGGGTTTCCCTTATCAGGGACACAGAAATGAGCAGTACATCGGGCTGTTTTTCACTTCTAGCTTGCAGCTTGCTGCTTTGCTTGCTTGCTTTTCGGCTCTTGCTTCTGCTCTTGCTTTGGCTTCTGCTTATTAGCTAGTTTAGCTAAACAGTCCAAATTCCTTCCCGGACTGTTTCTCCTCTCCTGTTCCTGTGACCATCTCAAACCTGCTCCGGACTGGGACCCGGGAACACCGTTTGGCTGCAGCAGCTGGCCCAGGGCCGGAGGGACTGAGAACAGAGCAACCACCCCTGAAAGAGACTTTCTGATTTTATCATCTTTCTTTGAGTGGTGTCAGCTGGTATTGTTCATTTTGTGTGCGGGGGGTGCTGTGCCAGTCAAATAAACGGGTTCTTTCCACCTCTCTCCAAGGAATTTTTTCCCGAACTGGTTGGGGGGAGGGGCCGTGTGGGTTTTGTTTTCTGGAGAGGCCCTCCTTTCCAGATTCTTTAACAAATTTGCCCTAAACCAGCACACTGTTATAGATGGATAATGAGATTATTTGCTCTCACAATTAAAAGATAAATATTGTGTAAATATTAAGAAAAGCTTTAGTGATATATAGCTATGTTATTGTAGTTTAGACGTCCTCTGTTCTCCCCATAGTTCCCTTTTCCGCCCCTGTATTGTTGCCATCAGACAGCCTGGGTTGTCTAGGATAAGTAAAAAGAAGGCATGCACATGTGCCCCTTGTATGGGGCAGTTGGGAATGGAAAAGCTTGTTGTTTGGGGGGTGCAGCATGGCAACACCTGACCTCCAATCAAATTACAAGAAAGCAGGTTCCACCGATAAATGACAAAGAAGAGCTTACTGACTGACAGACTTTGGGAGGGGCCAGGGTTAGCTAATGCAACCCCCAGGGGTATAAATGCTGAGCATCCATCTTGAAGATGAACTGGCCAAGTGGTATGCACGAGGGACAGTTCCCAGTGCTGCAGCTTTTTCCTTATGTAGTCTTTTGTTGTATTTTTGTTAAGGTCTAATAAACCTTTTTAAATTTTCAAAGTGAGCAGTTGTTTTTCACAATGGGGGCTAGTAAACCGGGATAAAAAGCCTCTTCACCTGTGACCCAGGAGATTTCAGACTAATGACGCTGCTGCTGATTTTAGCAGATTGAACGACTTCTCTTGGGACCATCGGCGATTGCAGGTAAACCTGGAGACTACAAAGGACTGTATAACAAAAAAGAAGAAGGAGAAGGATCTAGAAGAATGTGAGTATAAGTGTGTGTATGCCCGAAGTGTGAGTGAAGTAGTGTTGGGAGTGTGCTTAAGATAAAAGATCCTCATAATTGTTTTGGCCAAAATATAGTTCCGTAATTCCAGTATATGAACGTGAGCTTCACGTTAGTAATATAGGGATCCATCCTGGTCTGTTAAAGCTTCAGGATAGTGGATGGTGGGAAGCAGAGTGGGACGCGTATGAGAAGAAGGGGAGGGAACCCAGTAACTGGCTGGACGCATGGAAAAGAAGGGCTGAAATGCAGTGGGCGATATGCGTAAAAGACAAAAGCAGGAACCCCCGGCTTGGCGGGACGTGTAAAATTAAGGAATTTGTAAGAGCTCAAAAGCACTTGAAAGTCACCAAGCTGAGAGCTACAGTATTAAAGTGATAGCGAAAATCACTATTCAGCAGTGTTTGCGGTCGCACAGGACACGGCGAGTTTAAAATAGCGTATGTTTTGGGACGACTAGTCTAGGTAACTTTCCCAGCCCACGGGGCGGGGGGGGGGAAGAAAGGGGGAACAACCACGTGTGTGAAAAATGCCTGTATTTTATGATTGGCTTTTCGCAAATATTAAAATGAATATTATACGTGTTGTGTTAGAAAGTAATGCTGTATTAATTCTCTTAAGTACTGTGTTAAATATAGTTTTAGGTTATAAAAATTGTTAAAATAGAAACTATGCTATGTAAGATGCTTTGTTTAAAAGAAAGGACTTGCAGCGAGATAGCAGCCACAGGACACCTAAATCTTTAAGAGAAAAAGAATTTATTGCCTTCTTATCAGAAGAAAATAACTTCTTCCCACCTCAAAGGCGCTGTTAGGATTCAGAGGAAGAAGTTGACAATGACCAGACAGAATCCTGTATTTGAATGGAATTTATGCATCATGTATGAGATGTATGAATATGCAACAGGCTATTGCTTTTAAGGGTCAATCCTTTCTTAACGGGTGCCCTTTTTCGGGCTCGTGATGCCCAGATAAAGATACCCAGACGTCTGTAACTCTTTTTCTTTATTGTCTCATATTGTCCTAATTCAAATTGTCCAAATTATTATTACTCTAATTGTATTACTATTTCTATAACCATTTTATTACTATTAAACTTTTGAAATTTTGAAAAACAAGTGATTGGCGTTTTTCACAATTTGGTAGCAGAGGATGGTTACTAACACCTCGCTGTCAGGGTGAGGAAGGTGCGCCTTGCCCTATTTGGCAGCCTCGCTCTGTTTCCCCTGAAGTAACCGACAGACGCAGGTTACATCTGTGGACAAAAGCAGGCAATAAAACAAAGAGAAGGGAAAAAGGCTCCCTACAACCTCGGTAATTGGCCCCCTAAGACTAGTAGTGGGCACGAAGAACCCCGGAAGGAAAAGGGATTAGTAAGTATTTCTCAGGGGGGGCAGGTATGAGGAGATGAATGTGTGTGAATGAGAGGCGGGCTGGTTGTCCCAGACCTGCTAAGTGACTGAGGAGTCTCCCATGCTGCATTTCCATCTTTTCGCGAGAAAAACGGCCACTAAAGAGACAAAGTGAGTGATAAGAGAGTGAAAGAATCCCCCGGGGTAACTGGGACTGGGGGTCAGGGAGGGGTTGGACCCCTCGGAGGTAGGGAGCAAGGTTTCCCAGCTCAATCCACTAGGAAACGGGACAGGAGGGGGCCCTAAAAAATACCTGCTGGGTTGAGGGATTTATATTCCAAGACCATCCAAGAGCAGGGTTGAGCAGAATTCTGTCAGAGTGAGGATATGCCCGAGAACACTCGGGGGGGGAAACACAGCTAGATTGAGGCATGAAAATTTTGCCCAAAAGTATCCGGGGTTGAAAAACACAGCCAGATTGAGGGATAAAAAAATGCCCAAGAACATCCATGTTGGACAACACAGCAAAAGAAATTAAATGCCCAAGAGCATCTGTAGTTGTACCACACCGCTGGGTTGAGGGACAGAAAATGCCCAAGAGCATCTGGGGTTGGACAGCACAGCTAGGTTGAGGGATATCCAATTGCACCAGGACTGGCCGGTAACACCTAAACTTGTAATAGGTGATGTGAAAGTAAAAGGTACCGTGTCGGAGATTGAGGGGAGAACGACCATCCTTTAATGCATCAAACTCCCCGTGGTGTTCGCAATCCCCGAAAGCGTTCGCTATCACGTCCAGGGGTCAACCATTTGTTGGAGATGAAGGGAGAACAACCATCCTATAATGCATCGAACTCCACTTTATTGATCAATCAATCACCTTAAATAACAATAGTAACGAACTTCATGCATATTCTGTAATCCAATTTCATGATAGGCTAACAGGGAAACTCTAACCACTCCTCTTGTTTTAGAATACCTACAATTGTTTATTAAAAACAGAACCAGTGTTCCCAAAACTTCTTCATCTGTTCCCAGGCTGCCAGCCTTTCCCAGAGATGGTGTTCTGCTTGTTATGGGAAGACAGTCTGAGAACTTTATTGTTTATAAAGAGAGTCTAATTGTTTATAGAAATCAGAAGGCTGAGAACTGCGTTAGGACTGCTTTACTTTTTCCTTTTACCTTTCTCTTAATTGTATGTCTCATGGCCTTTTTCTTTAAGCCATTCTTGAAAAACTCTCCAACATTTCCCCTGTTTTTTTTCTTTGAGAGAAAAGAGGTTAGCTTGCCAGGTTTTTTCTATCATCCTACTAACCATCTTTTGGATACAACTGCAGAAGCAAGGTAATATAAATAAAAGCAATAAAAGTACACCTAATATCCCTAAAGCATATATTACAAGGTTTCTTAACCATGGACCCAATCCTAAGCTTTTAAACCATTCATCAATTCCCAATCCTTCTTCTTCCTTAAGGCTGTTAAGCCCTAGTCATAGCTCTTTTAACTTAGCATGAATAGATACAGAATGATCAGATAAGTTCATGCAACACATTCCTTCAAACTCTTCACACCCGTGGCCTTGTGCTAGCAGTAAAAAATCTATAGCAGCTCTATTTTGTAAAACAGCGTGATTAACACTTTGTACATCTGCAGTTAACATATCTAATATCTGTGATGTCTTATTCAATTCACTCTTAGCTCAACACCTTATTTGTTTTGCTAAAGTCATTGCCTTGCTTGCAGCACCCCATGGTAGGAGAGCTGAAACCATCACTTGTTTAAATTTACTCCAGAACAACGGATCTCCTATTTGACTACAGTCTAAGTTGTGTAAGCTGCACCTTTGCCGGCTTGTCTTATGACTTAGTTGCATCAGCACAGATATGTTAGGGTGGAAGAATGATAACTTGCCTAAATAACAAGGTCCACCCTGCGGTTGGGCTGGTATTCCATTCCAGGCTCTATCTCCACAGATTAGAAATATTCCTGTGGGTAATTTCTTAGGTGTCATGATACTAGAGCCTTTACACTAGTTATAAAGCTGTTTGGACACTATTTCCGGGCTTAGAGATGAATCCAGAGTAGCCCATGTCTGTTTATGCTGATTCATCCTTTGAAAATTAGACTAATCAAAGCTGTAACTCCTCCAAGGCTGAGACAAAGCAATGACTGATTAATTTGTCTAGCAAGTGTTATCCATAAATTATCTCTAGGTTGACTAAAATGTGCTACCTTTAATTCTTCAGCTACTACTATACTAAGCAATATAACAAAAGTGAACTTTATTTTTCTGTTTTTATATTGACCTTCTTTTTCTTCTCAGTTTTTAACCTTACTGTTCCTGACACCTGAAAACCACACCTTTGTAACCTTCTAATGCAGTTATCTAATGCTTAATTGGGATCTCCTCTTATAGGACCTACAACAGAATGTTGTGTTAAAGGCACCAGTTTTCTACACCTTATCGAGGCTATATATGATGCACTTTGAGCTTTAACCCTTTTCAAAATACACTGTACCTCTCACCGATAATAAGCCAAGATTTTCTGCTCATGAGATTCATAAAGGTCTAAAGCTGAGACAGTGTTTAGCTCTGTCTCATTCCGTAGTGCCCACTCCCAATTATATTCCCAGGTCGTCCGGCAACGGCGTGTTACGGCCTTATCAGGCATTGCACGACAGGTGGTAATTGGACTAAGAAAAGAAAGCTGTTAGCTGTTTTCATTCATGCGAACCTGGAGGGGAGGTAAACAAGCCTGAAAATGATCCTTTCTGTCCTTGAGATTATTACATCTCCCTTTTTTTTTATGGGTCTCTCAGAAATGTTCAAAGTCAGTTTTCAGTCTGTAATCCTTTAGTCGTTTGGCTCAAATGGCATCAGCTGGGCGATTCTCAGTCCTTTGTTAATTTGGAGTGGTGAAAAGGTAGTATGCATTTAAAGCACTTAAAATATTTAACTTAAAATTTACAGAACTGACAGAAAGATGTCATACAGCAGACTAGCAAGTAGGACAGAGACACCAGTACAGAGTAGAGGGCAAACATTTGTCATTCTCGTATTTTTAAAACTGATAAACAGAGATCACTAGATAATTAACTTGCACACTTCTGTAAAAGCATGATCTGAGAAACTAAAGCTATTTCCCAGTAAGGAGTAGGACTTACTGTAGTATCTTTTTTGCAAATAAATAGGACCCCAGCAAACAAAAGATGCTTAGGGTTTTTCCATTTTTATCTTTTTACTGGTGTGTTCTGTGACACAGACAATAAATACCATTGTAAGACCTATTTTTATCTAATAGAAACACTTGGAGCAAAACTTTAACAAATCTTCCTAACAAATGAGTATGGCTTCCAGCTTTCAGCTCCCAGTAGGAAATAATATTTGATTCATATTCAGAGAATTAATAGCCTTTACAATTGGAGACAGGATGTCACTTGAAGACTCATAACTTTTTTTAAAAAAGTGTTCTGGAAGATACAGACTTAGAAAGCAGCAATAAATTAATGCTCCAAGAATTTTAGAATATATGAAAGTAATTTACAGGATTAGCTGCTTTGAGGAAATTATGCCTAAAATAAATATACTAAACGGAATTATTAAAATAAAGTTAATTTCAGTTACTAATTCATCCTCTGGGAAGTCTAACGAGACTAATTATAGCAAACTTATTTGCAAAACATTTAAAATCACTTAAATCTAATAAAACTTAACAGAATCTAACTTAACTTACTTAATAAGACTTAAACTTAACAGGAGATAAACTTAACAGGACTTAACCTTAACAGTATTTAACATTTAATGGCACTTGATAGATAACTTAAACTACTTAATAACAGATAAAACTTACTATAGAAATAATATATAGCATTCACTATAACTTACAGGCCTGATTCTAAAATATTAAGCTAAAATAACCTTTCTCATGTTTTTGCTATAGCATTTTTACACTTAAATACACCCAAACATAAGCTTACTCAAGGTATACCTGTGAAAAAATTCTTTTGAATTCAGTGCTTGCTTATACATCTATCACATCTAAACAAAGCTTAAAGAATACAAAAAATACAGCCATTACATCTTACTTCTACAATCACTTTAACACATCTTAACATCTTTAACTTTTTCAAAACACAGCTTTAGAGTCTGATATTCCACCGACTGAACTATCCGGGCTTCTGATGTTTACAGTCTCTGTTAGTACCGGTGATTCTGACAGCATAGCCAATGTCGAGCCAAATCGGCCGAAGCTTGACTCCCGTATTCACTACGCTGATTTGTCTTTCATAGTCTCTGCTGGGAAGAACAACAGTCCCTTTAACTTCGCTTGTTTACCATCACTGGTCTCTCAATTGCAACAGAGATCTTTCCCTTTTGTTGACAAAAGTTCACAATTATTACGACTGTTAGATCTTAAACTGTAGCTTTTGCCGGCTGTGGGGGGAGGGAGAAACGCTCCCGCTTGAAAAAGCGCTCCGGTCCTGCGGCGCTCGTGTCGGAGTGGGCGAAACCCCCCCCGTGCTGCGCTCTTTGTTTACTCACTGGCAGGACTGGCAGGCTGACTCCGCTGCAGACACCACTGCACCCGTGGCTCCCCCCGCGGTGGCTTCGATCGCTCCCCCCGCGGCGCTCGGCTCCCGCGGCGCCGGCTTCTTTGGTTGCTGCGGCGGCGGCTTTGATCCCAGGGCGGCGGCTCCGCTCTCGGGGCGGCGCGGCTGCTTCCGCGCGGCGGCTCCGCTCTCCTCCCAGGCCGGCGTGGCGCAGCAATTCAGGCGGTCGCTCGCCGCGACTGCTCGCCATGGCGGCGCGCCCGTGCCGAGTTCGGAGTAGCACAGCACCGCAAGCGCCATGAGCTGCGGCTGCTGTTTTGCACTCAGAGAGATAGTAACACAGCGCACCATACATCACTCGCCATGGCTTGCTTAGCTTCTTGGCAGTTTTATCACTCTCTAAAGCAGCCTCTGACGATAAATCACCGAATTCACGGCATCCCGTTAAGTCGTAAGCCTTACGGAAAATCCCTTTATCATAGCCGTAAGTCCAAAGTCCTTTTAATTCCTTTTGCCAATTCATCCCCTTAATTTGCCTTTTTTGCAAGAAAGTAATAAAAAGTTCTATGCGGCTTGCCTTTCCATACCTATGTAAATGCGCGCGCTTTGCAGCTCCTCAAGGTCATCGGCCGCATGTACCAGCCAAGACTCGTCTATACGGTCGCTTGGGGTACGGCACGTCTCGGCGGTTTTCCACCGCTTTGTTTATTCGTGCTTTTTGCCGTTCCGCGGCTGCTTCTCGGAACCTGGACAAGTCCTCATCTCCCGTGGTGCCCGCATTCTCCACCATTTGTCGGAGATTGAGGGGAGAACGACCATCCTTTAATGCATCGAACTCCCCGTGGTGTTCGCAATCCTCGAAAGCGTTCGCTATCACGTCCAGGGGTCAACCATTTGTTGGAGATGAAGGGAGAACGACCATCCTATAATGCATCGAACTCCACTTTATTGATCAATCAATCACCTTAAATAACAATAGTAACGAACTTCATGCATATTCTGTAATCCAATTTCATGATAGGCTAACAGGGAAACTCTAACCACTCCTCTTGTTTTAGAATACCTACAATTGTTTATTAAAAACAGAACCAGTGTTCCCAAAACTTCTTCATCTGTTCCCAGGCTGCCAGCCTTTCCCAGAGATGGTGTTCTGCTTGTTATGGGAAGACAGTCTGAGAACTTTATTGTTTATAAAGAGAGTCTAATTGTTTATAGAAATCAGAAGGCTGAGAACTGCGTTAGGACTGCTTTACTTTTTCCTTTTACTTTTCTCTTAATTGTATGTCTCATGGCCTTTTTCTTTAAGCCATTCTTGAAAAACTCTCCAACAGTACCGTATTGTTGTTTTGTTGTGTGTGTGAGAGTGAGATACACACAAAGTCAGCCTCAACTTCCCGGGCGGGTGAGAAGGGGGAGACAGTGGAAAGAGGAGTGAGTGACCCACACACCAGGCTATAGTTCCTGGGTAGGTGGGGACTTTTGGGCCAAAGAGAGTGTGTGACCTGCAAACCAAGCTAGTGTTCCCTGGGCGTGTGAGGGGGCCATAGCTGAAGAGTGTGAAAGACACGCAGACAGCCTCACAGGTGAACAGGCACCGGAGGCTGCCGGAGTCAGGGTCCTTCTAGGGAGCCTGGTGACACTGAGACCTGGAGGTCAACCCCAAGGCAAAAGAGGGGGCCACAGGGACCTGTGATTTTCTAGCAATAAGGATCCACTTTGTGTCTTGAGGGTGTGAAGGAATGTGTGAGAGTGAATGAGAAATAAAAGTGAGTCAATGTAGACAAATGAAAGTATAGGTAATGTGGATTGTGCATTTTAAGCCTTACCATATCTCCTTGGAGGGAGGTGGATTGTATTGAAAAGCAGTGTGAGAAAAAGGGGGTTTTTGGGGTGTAAGTAGTTGAAAGAAAAGTGATATTTAAATTGTTAGTAAAAAGTGAAAAACAGTAGCAGGGGACAAATAGATAGAATATTGAAAAATGAGACAGAAATTCAGTAAGGTGGATACAGGAAAGAAAAGCGGGAAAAAATTACCAACAGAAATACCCCAAGACAGCCCTTTGGGAGTTATGTTAGCAAACAGAAATACAACTCCTTGCAAAATACAGGGTATGCAGAAGTTGATGAGAAAAAAAAAAACATGCAAACTTATGAATACATACTCTAAAAAGAGCATTAAAATATTTAACACAAAAGAAAGGAGTTATATATTGATTCAAGGTATGCCTTTAGAGTAGCATATACCTTAAGAAAAATTTAAAAAGGGAGATTACTTAATTCAAGAGGAAAAGGATTAGTACATGAGAAACTTATTGCAGAGGTTTTAAAAGCATTAAAATTACCTAAGAGAGATAGCTATAGTACATATTAAAGGACACCAAAAGGTAAAGACCCCAGAAATAAGGGGAAAAATTTGGCAGATCTAGAAGCTAAAGATGCAGCAGAAAATGGAGCTGAAAGAGTTAATATTAACTCCAAATGAGGAAAAATTGGAAATGTCAAAGTTTAGGGAATCAAAAAAGGGGAAATAAGGTAGGTGGCGAACAAGATAAATCAGGGAAATAGAAACATCTTGATGGAAGACAATTAGACAATAAAATGCTTACTAGGGAAATAGTAGAGGACATGTATCAAAAAGCCCAGTGGGATACTCAGGCTTGGTGTGTTCGGTTTTTTTTAGGAACTATGGGTGCATTGAGATTTTTTGGAGTAGAAAAACAAGTAACTGAAAGATGTATAATTTCCCAAAGTATAAATAAAAGGGCGGTGAGAAAAACAACATGAGAAGGTCGTGAGTTAGCTCGTCGACCATTTCAAAGTATCCAAGCAGAAGTTTGGATTTGTTAAGCTCTGGATTTATTTGTAAAAACCATTTAATCCAGAAGAAAAAGAGTATATCACATGCTGGGGAGAGGGGAGGCTGTAAGAAAATAACATTTTTGAAAGGCAATAAAAGAAAAACGGTGAAAGTATAAGACTAGGAACAAAATACTACCTCATCCATTCCTGTCTGTTCCCCCACTTGTTCGCAGATGCACCACCCCCCCCCCACCCAGCCCTGTGCTGGCTCTGGCACAGTCCATCTGTCCCAGTCCGGCCGCCTGGCCCGCGGCTGCTCCCCTGGCCGTGCCGCGGGGGGTGAGGGTCTGTCCTACCGTGTGGAAACGTGGTTACCGTGCTGACAGCACCGAGGAGGGGTCCCGTCTGTCCCATCTGTCCCCTCCCCAGCTGCTCTGACTCTGGTTGGCTCCGGCCGCTGCAGCCGGGGTCAGTCGCCGGCTTTGTCTCTGCCGGATCAGCACCCGTGAGCCATGTGGGGCCATCCACGCTTCAGCTCGGTCTGCACCGGAACATCCTTTTGGGTGATTCCGCCTGCAGACCCGGCCTTTGGAGGACCGAGACTCAGAGTTATGCCGAGTCTCTCCGTCCTGCCCTGATCTCCGTTCCCTTGGTAACCACAGCTCTGGCTGCTCAGGGAAACTCTCTAAAGGAATCACCTTATCGAAACACTAAAAGTTTAGTTAAAAGAAAGCCCTCTCCTGATTCTTCCTAAAAATACGGGCAAAAGGCTATAGAAGATGAACAAACTTAAGAGAAATAGGAAAATGGTCCAAGTAAGCAGAAGATCTGAAAATCTTTAAAGAGATGGGCACAGAAGAGGAGTAGGGAGGTCATAAGCTCTAATTTTTTCTGGGGACAAATACCATCTAGAGCCTGTTGCAGTGTGTTATAATAGCCTGTTTTAAACTTCCGGGTCCCTTCCCAGGTGTGCCTATACCTCTCTCCCTTCCCCCTCGCCCCCTTGCTGAGTGAGTCCTGTCAATCAGGCTTAACATTCCAGGAAGGTCGTCATGTGGTTGGTCAAGTTCAAAAGATGCCCCTATGCCCAGAGGTCATTGGCCTGTCTAGGTGTCATCCTCCCCTGAGACCCTGCCCCTCCCACCTGGTTGGTAGCTCACCTGCCCCTTCCCTCCCCCTCGAGCTTAAAAGGTGAATCAGACCATGTGCTCGCGATTCTGTTGGAGCTGTTGCCAAGATTCAGACCTCTGTGACCATGGAATAAAGCTCTGGATATAACCCTCCGGCAGAATCCGTCTCCTTCTTCCTCACCATTAGCCTAAAGCCTTCCCTCCTGAGGTAAACGGAGTTCCTACCAAGCCTGGACTTGCTCAGCTGCCCAGCTGCAACCACCAGCAAGCTAAAGGTGTCTCTGGGGTGATACACCACAGTTGCCGCCTTTGGCCTAGCAGCAAGGGTCAGACTGGCCCAGGCACAATCTACCTGGTAATATTGGGATTCATATTCCAATAGAGCCTGTGATAATTTTAAAAGTGGGTCCCCAAGAAAAAGAATTAGAATTTGTAACAGACACAGGGGTAGAGAGAACCTGCCTGTTAAATGTTCCAAAAGGTTATAGTGTGAGCAAACATATAGTGAAAGTAACAGGGGCAAAAAGAGAAAGTTTTACATTTCTGGTCATTAAAGATGTGGTAATTGAGGGAAGAAACTAAAATTTGGATAGGAGATGTGTTATTGGTCCCAGGGGCAGGTAGCAATTTATTGGGAAGAGTCTTACAAGTGCAATCAAGAATAGGAGTTATATCAGAAAATGGGAAAATGACAGCTAGAGTTTTGAAATTAGGCCAAGAGAATGAAGAAAAAAAAATCAACAAAGAAGTTTGGGCTGGAGAATGAAATAGAGGAAGATTAAATATCGACCCCATAAGGGTTACAATTGAGAGAGAAGATTGTCCCTTATGTGTACGTCAGTATCCTGTATCTTTAGAAAGACGGGAAGGTTTGAAGTCAGTAATAGAAAGACTAATAAAGGATGGGGCATTAGAACCTTGTATGTCTCCTTATAATATCCCTAATCCCCCAGTAAAGTCTGATGGGAGTTATAGACTAGTACAAGATTTAAGGGAAGTTAATAAAGAACTCAGACTCACTACCCAGTGGTAAAATATCTTAGACGCTTAATAAATAAAAGTAACTAGAAATCCAACCATGAGAAAATTGCAAGAATTTTATTCCTTCTCCCTCCCTCTTTAAAGAGGGAGATCAGAAAATTACCTAGATTATTGAAATATTTTAGATTATAGATTGAGGGGTACACACAGGTAGCAAAATTTGTGTATGAAAAATTGACAGAAGGAGATGATATAAAACGGACCAAGGAAGATATTGTTAAATTAAAAGAGTTAAGTTAAAACTAGTCTAAGTACCAGCTTTAAGCTTACCCTTGTTTGAAAAATCCTTTATCATTTATACATAAATACAGTAAATGCAGTAGCTCATAAAATTTTTATTCAGGAGTGAGGAAGAGTAAAAAATATCTAGTAGTTTATATATCAGAGATGTTAGACCCAGTAAGCCACAGCTAGCCAGTATGTATTTAAGTTATAACAGCTACTGCAATCCTAGTAAAAGAAAGTTGTAAGCTTACTTTTGGAAATAAATTAGTTAGGTTCACGTCGTACCATCTGAGGTGTGTTGAATCAAAAAAAAAAAAAGTAACAAGAGAAGAAAGAGAGAAGTTGAACTAGGGAGGTGGTTAGGAAACTCTGAGATGTTAGAATGTGAAGTGATGACATCTTGGTGCTAGAAGAGAGCAGAAGTGTGAATGCGGGTCTTTTGCATGAAAGACGGGGAAGTGTCTTAATACATGGTTGTTAGGGGGTTATTCAAATGCCGAACTGAGGTTCAGAAAGGGTTTAGCAGAACGGGCCCTCCTTGAAGAGAAAAGAGGACAAGTTGACTAGAGAAAGAAAAAGAATGTCAGGATCACCTGGGGACGCCAAGTTTGGAGTTGTCAAGGTTGGGAGGTGTCTGACTGCTCCCTACGAGCGGCAGGGTCTCGGAGGCTGCGGCAGGGACCGATTCATGGAGGTGACCTGGCGACGGTGCTGGAAGCAGATGACGCAGGTTTGCCGGCCAGGAGCAGGCTGGCTCCGCGGTGGAACTGCCAGGGTGACTCCCAGACTGTCGGGGTCCCGAGTCCAGGATGGCAGCGTCGGCCCAGTAAGTGGGCCGAGAGAGAGAAGGAAAGAGAAAGAGAGAGGAGAGGGAGAGGGCAAAAGGGACCCAGGGCATGCCCCCAGGGTCCCCATGTCCGTGGCTGTTCTCCCCTGCTCCGGCCCTGCAGCCAAGTGGCAGCACCGGGGGAAGGGCGAAGAACAGCATTGACAGCAAGGCTGTGAAAAGAGGGGGAGGGAGCCAGCACTAAAAGATAAAATCAAAGCAGAGATTGCTGACTCGCCAAACCTCACAAAGTGGTTTGTTTTTCTTAAGTAAGAAGTTGGTTTTTTGGTTTTTTCTTTTGTGTGTTTTGTTTGCTGTTAAAGAGAAGGTTTTTCCTGAAGAATGGGTTTGTAAGGCAATAGATGTGATACATCTCGGGTTAAAATTGGTCTAGCTTTTCTTATTTAACTAACTGTAACTCACAGAAGAATTTGCCTCTGCAGCTATTAGCACTGCTGGATAGAAGAAGAGGCTTCTGTGGAGAAAGCTTTTAGCTAAACCCAGAAAGATTGGAAGAAAAGCGAATGGTAAAAGTTAATGCAGTATTGTTTTTTTATTACTATGCTATTAGGAAGTCCTTTCCAGGTACTACTGAAGCAACAATCAGAATCACGGAAAGAGGGTGAATTCATACCAGCAGAATCAAAGGACTTGGAAGAAACCTGAGGAATGGGCTATCACATTTAAACCGGGTGATACCGAACTGACTTTCCAATGGGGACTGAGTGGTAATAGTTTAGAAAAACCCAAATGATCCAAGAAATGTACAAAGAATAACACTGAATTAAGAAGTAAGACAATGCTTATACCACTGGTTTCAAGCACTGCCTGAATAAAACATCTCCTTCGGGGAGGAATACTTCAGATAGAAAGATCAAGACTGTTTTTGTATTTTGACCTTAGCCTGAGAATTGTACAGGGGAGAAGGGGAATTACCATTTCCATCAGTAAACTTTATTTGATTAATTCCAATACTGGACATGCTAGCTGGGTTATAAGTAAATGCTTGAATTGTGAGAATAATTAGTATTCTAGTTCACAAAATTTATGCTCTTATTGCAAAAAGTGTTAAAGTAATAACTTAGTTTTGTGGATGGGAATTATTAGTGCCTGTTGAATAAGAGATACCTGAAGAATGGTAAGAGATCACAGTTAAAGAGTGTCAAAAACAATTTGCGTGGAAATTAGTTAAGAGAAAGTGACAAGGAAGTAGAGGGCAAGACCAGATTGGCCTCTGTATTTCACCACTGAGAAGATCAAATACACCTGCTGTGGGTTGCAACCTCACAGGCATGGGAGGTGGGAGTATAAGCCATACTGGACCTCTGTTATTCCTGTTTCTGGCACTCATTTGTTGTCTTTTCCCTTTCGGGATGCCAGCAGGATTGTGTCACAAATGCTACAGAAAGCATCACATGGAAAGAAACCAAAGTTCCTCTTTTATTACACACACCTATGTCAACAGCCACCGTTGTAACCCATCCAAATTAAGAACCTGTAGGCAAAACGGAGTAAATTATTGGATTGCAAGAAACTTAGGAAAAAGTGGTAATAGATTTGGAATTGAATGTCCAAAAGGAGAGAGATGGATTTGTTTTAAATTTAATCTTGAAGATATGGTTCAAGATTTGGTAAAAAACCAAATAGTAAACAAAAAGGTAAAACCAGTACAGCAATTGTTCTGGTTTGACCAGGAAGTGGGAATTCTGGGATGCTGTGGTCAAACCAATGGGGGCTCAGATTTTGATATCAGCACCTGATGTGGCCAGTGGGGTTTGGACACACGTCTGAGAACACACAGGGGTTAAAAACCAAAGCTGCAGCCCTGGGAGGCTCTCTTTGGGACTTCCATCGGGAAAGGCTTTGGATCTCTCCCCCTGTCCCAGCTGCTGGCTGGGCGGGGGGAGGGGAAAAGCCATGCAGCCATGAGGTAGGCCCAGCCCAAGGATGGAAGAGACCAAGAGACATCAGACACCTCCCCCCCCCCAGGGAAGAGAGAGAGAGAGACAGTGTCTGAATTCGATAGCAGCGCAGGCCCAGGAGGAGAAGGGGGGAGTGTGAGGGCAGTGTGGGAGTTCCGGAGCTCTGGGACAGGCAGAGACTGAAAATTTTAACCCTTTTCCTGCATGATTGAGACCTTGCAAATGCTGATCCTCCTGGAGCTGAATGAGAAGAGAGATAAGAGATAAGATAAGAGGGAATAGGCCACGAGGGAAGTGCAGAAGACTCTTGAGTGGGGGAGAGATGACGGAGTGGCCTTTTGTCTGGACTTTTCTTGTGTGGCCATAGACAGAACCATTTTTTTTTCCTGTGACACAGAGACTGCATTTAGGGGGAGGCAGTGCCTCAGAACCGGGAGGGTTCAGTGTGAGTACCCCTCGGCCCCAGGGGGTGAAAAATTGGCGCGGACAGATGTCCCGAAGGAGAGACTGTGCCTTTTCTGGAGAAGACAAGGCATCCTTGAATGACAACCCTAGAAGCAGCTCTGGTCCATGCACAGTGGTGAGAGCACTGGGCGTAGAAGGAAAGGTGTCACGATGGCAAAAGGACTTTCCGGGCGGTGCTGAGTGACATGGAAGCACACGAGGTTTCAACGTGTTTCCAGGGGAAGCCTATGGTGCAAGAAGGACTCCTCTCCTCTTCATGAACTGAAGATTGAGTATTCTAAAGGGTGGTGCCAGACTGAGAGTTGGTGATTTTGGGGGAATGTATTGCATTGGGAAATTTGGTGGGGGGGAGGAGGAAAGTGCTTTTGTAAGGTTTTGCATTTTTTCCCTTATGGTTTTTTTTTCTTTCTTTCTTCTTTTCTTGTAATTTAGTTAATAAAGTTTTCTTTATTTTTAAGCAGGAGCCTGCTTTGCTTATTCCTGGTCGCATCTCACATCAGACACCAGGGAGAAGGTATTCTCATGGGGGCACTGGCTTTGTGCCAGGGCTAAAGCATGACAGCAATTTAACTCTGTATCGACCCCAAATTATCTGTTGAGTCGTATTACAAGACTCCAAGCAGTTATAGAAATGATAGCAAATAAAGCCGCCCAGGCATTAGAGTTAATATCAAGTCAGCTAAGCCAAACAAAACCTGTAGTGTATCAGAATCGGTTGGCTTTAGACTATTTATTGGCCAGAGAAGGGAGTATTTGTGGAAAGTTTAATATATCAGATTGTTGAAAATTGAAGACCACAGAAAAGTCATTCTAGAAAAAGCAAAAGAAATCAAAGAAGAAAAATATATATATGCGTATAATAACCCAGGTACCAGTCCAAAAATTAGAAAACAATGTTAAAACCTATCTGGTGGGGTAATGTATTAGAAGAAATTAGGATCTTTCTTTTCTTCCTTGTGTAATCCCGTTTTATTTTGCCAGCATAGTCCAGAAGATGCCAGTAGATAAGAAATATTGCTCAAGCCAAATGATTTACGAAGAATAAGAGTGGGGATTGTGACAAATGCATGTATTTTATGATTGGCTTTTCACAAATATTAAAATGAATATTATACGTGTTGTGTTAGAAAGTAATGCTGTATTAATTCTCTTAAGTACTGTGTTAAATATAGTTTTAGGTTATAAAAATTGTTAAAATAGAAACTATGCTATGTATGATACTTTGTTTAAAAGAAAGGACTCGCAGCGAGATCGCAGCCACAGGACACCTAAATCTTTCAGAGAAAAAGAATTTATTGCTTTCTTATCAGAAGAAACTAACTTCTTCCCGCCTCAAAGGCGCTGTTACGATTCGGAGGAAGAAGTTGACGATGACCAGACAGAATCCTGTATTTGAATGGAATTTATGCATCATGTATGAGGTGTATGAATATGCAACGGGCTATTGTTCTTAAGGGTTAATCCTTTGTTAACGGGTGTCCTTTTTCCGGCTCGTGATGCCCAAAAAAAGGTACCCGGACGTCCGTAACTCTTTTTCTTTATTGTCTCATATTGTCCTAATTCAATTTGTCCAAATTTTTATTACTCTAATTGTATTAATACTTTTATAACCATTTTATTACTATTAAACTTCTGAAATTTCAAAAAACAAGTGATTGGTGTTTTTCACAATTTGAGTCATAGACAATGAAGCAGGAGGGCCCCCAGGCATGGCCATTAGGGCGGCCGTGGACCAGGCGGCCAGAACCGGGGTAGACAAATTCACCGGTGGGCCTGGGCCGGGGTGTGGGCAGGGGCTTGGGGGGGGGAGGTGGGGCACTTGGGATCCAGGTTGGGCGGAGCTGAAGCAGGCAGCAAGCCGGGACCCGGTACAGACGCCTGGGTCGCGAAAGGAGGGGGCAAGACTTGTTAAAGATCTGAAATAAATAGGGCAGGAGATCTTTCTCCTTTTTAATGCCTTTATTAAAAATCAGCTCAGGTGGGAAGAACCAATGGGTCGCACTCACGCCGCTACTGCTTCCAGGAGTAGCACGAAGGAGGAGGAAAAGTGCAGCTCTGTCCGCTGGTCAGCACGCAGAGCTGGGGCTTCCGTCCTCAGAAGAGCACCGGGAGATTCTTGATCTTTTGGTTTCACATTCGAGGTCCTCTGTCCAGCCGACATCTTTTTAGGTTAGTGTGAGGGGTAAAAAGGGTCTTAGCGGATACTGGATTCTGTTCCTCACGTCTAGACATCGCTTTGATCCCTCGATTCAGTGTTGGCTCGTTGTTTTTAGGGGTTTTTGCTAGGTTTGGTGAGGGGTTTCTTCATTTGCATGCCAACCCCGATGTCCCCTCCTCTTCACCATCCCAGGTGCCATCCTCCAGGAAGCAGCAGGGTGCCACTCAACAAAAAGGGGGAATTCTTAACCATGAACAACAGGTAGTTTATGAAAACGACAGGTGATGATAACAACAAATAGTTAGAACTCCACCCTGGCAGCAACTAGCCCAACCTTTTAAAAAATGGGCAACTTTTCTACTCATAACAGATCCCACTCTTTTTTTCTGTTTTTTCCTCTTGTTCCCCTCCCTTTCCTTTTCCCTTTATCTTTTCTTGTTTTTTTCACAGTGGCTTCTGATAATTTAAATATTTTTATTTTCCTAAAATCTCTTTTCCAACATATGGCATATTCTCTTTCTTCTAGATTAAAAGGTTCTTTTGAATTTACAAATTCATTTAAAGCCTGACAAATCCATTTTTCAAAAGAGTTGTATTTAGGCCAATAAACATGGTCAGATCTTATTCCCTTTTTTGGCCATTCAAGCATACAGAATTGTATCATCTTTACCTTGTCCTTTTTCCTTGTACAAGGGTTTTTTTTTCCCAATTGGCTAACATTACTCCCAGAGGGCTATCTTGGAGTATTTCCGTTGGTAATTTTTTTCTCCTGTTTTTCTTTTCTGTATCCACCTTACTGGGTTTCTGTCCCATTTTTCAAGATCCTATCTATTCATCTCCGGCCTCTGTTTTTCACCTTTTTTTCAACAACTTAAATAACACTTTTCTTTCAGCTACTCACACACAAAAATAAAAAAACCCACCTTTTCCTCACACTACTTTTCAATACAATACACCTCCCTCCGAGGAGATATAGTGAAACCCAAAATATTATAGTGAAACTTAAAATATACAATCTACATTACATATGCTTTCATTTGTCTACATTCACTCACCTTTAATTCTCATTCACTTTTACACATTGTTTCATACCCTCAGGACACATATTGTAACCCTGTCACCTGAGAATCGTGAGTCCCTGTTGCCCCTCTCGTCTTGGGGTTGGCCTCCAGGTTTCAGTATCACCGGGCCTCCTAGAAGGGCCCTGATTCTGGTCACCTCAGGTGCCAGTTCACCTCTGAGACTGATTTGCGTGTCACTCACATGCTTTAGCCATGGTTCCCTCACTCATCAGGGAGGACAATAGCCTGTTTGCAGGTCACCTACACTTTATGCCACAGCCCCCACCTGTCCGGGGGAGACAACGGCTCGTTTGCAGGTCACTTGCACCTCTTCCCACAGGCCCCCCCTCCCCCCCCCCTTCCCACCTGCCTGGGAAGTTGAGGCTGATTTTGTGTTTGACTGACTCACACACACAACAGGATAACAATAAGGTACCTTTCACTTTCAAATCACCTATTACAAGTTTAGGTGTTACCGGCCAGTCCTGGTGCTCTTGGATATCCCTCAACCCAGCTGTGTTGTCCAACCCCAGATGATCTTGGGCATTTCTTTAACCCTTAATCCAGCTGTGTGGTACAACTACAGATGCTCTTGGGCATTTAATTTTTTTGGCTGTGTTGTCCAATCCCAGATGCTCTTGGACATTTTTTTATCCCTCAATCTAGCTGTGTTGTCGGACCCTGGATGCTCTTGGGCGTATCCTCAATCCAGCAGAATTTTTCTCAACCCTGGATGCCCTTGGAATGTAAATTCCTCAACCCAGCAGATATTTAGGGGCCCCTCTTGTCCTGTTTCCTAGTGGATTGGGCTAGGAAACACTGCTCCCTACCTCCGAGGTGTCTTTACTGGCTGATATTCTTGCGAAAAGTTGGAAACGCAGCATGGGAGACTCATCACTCACTTGGCAGGTCTGGAATAACCAGCCCGCCTCTCATTCACACACATTCATCCCCCTGTACCTGACCCCCCGAAAAGTACTTACCAATCCTATTTCCTTTCAGGCTTCTTCATGTGCACTACTACTCTTAGGGGGCCAATTACCGGGGTTTTAAGGAGCTTTTTTCCCTTCTCTTTGTTTTATTGCCTCCTTGTGTCCAGTGATAGTAACCTGCATCTGTCGGTCACACCAGGGGAAACAGAGCGAGGCTGCTAAAGAGGGCAGGGCGCACCTTCCTCACCCTGACTCTCTTAAAGCACTGGCAGCGAGGTGTTAGTAACCATCCTCTGCTACCATAATTGTGAAAAACGCCAATCACTTGTTTTTACAATTTCAAAAATTTAATAGCAATAAAATGGTTATAAAAATAGTAATATAATTAGAATAATAACAATTTGGACAATTTGGATTAGGGCAATATGAGACAACAGAAACAAAGAGTTACAGACGTCCGGGTACCTTTTACTGGGCAGCATATGCCCGAAAAAGGACACCAGTTAACAAAGGATTAGCCCTTAAAAGCAATAGCCCATTGAATATTCATACATCTCATACATGATGCATAAATTTCATTCAAACAAAGGATTCAGTCTGGTCATCATCAACTTCTTCCTCTTATTCCTAATGGTGTCTTCATGACTGAGCAAGGTGGGAAGAAGTTAATTTCTTCTGATAAGAGAGCAATAAATTCTCTTTCTCTGAAAGATTTAGGTGTCCTGTGGCTGCTATGTGGTGCAAGTACCTAATTCCTTTCTTTAAAAAATATCCCACATACATAGTTTCTATTTTAACTACAAAAGTTACCTTTTAACTACAAAACTACATTTACCATACTATTAAAATGTTAATACAGCACTATTAATCAATACAACAAATTACATATAGTAAATATCTGTGTAGAGCCACATAATATGCACTTTTCACATTACTATTTTCATTACTATTAAACTTCTAAAATTTTAACAAAAGTGAAGGGTATTTTTCACATTCAGGACCCCAGCTGTTGCTGCCCAGCCCTGCCATTTGTCTGCTGCTTCTCTGGGTTTTTGCTACACTGTAGCCCTGCACCTCCTGCCTGCCAGGACACATCTTGGCTCCTGCCACAGCTGCAGTTTCTGCTACCTTTTGCTTTCTACCCAGGGTAAGCCCACCATACCATTCCAGCTGCTGCTCTGAGGTTCATGCTACAGCTCATTCTGCCATCCAGCAGGGCACTGGGATCGGCTGCCCCAGGGGTTTGTAAAGAAAACCCCTTTTCTATCTGTTCTGCCAGCTGCGCCTGCCATTACCCATGTGAGACAGATGTGAATGAGCTCGCGCCACAGCACCCCCTGCAGCCGTGGGGGAATCATGGAACCCGCCCTACCTGGCCTGGGAGCCAACAATGCCCCTGCCAGCTGTGACCTTAACAACACCAAAGGGGAAAGTGCCTGACAGACAACAGAAAGCTGTTGTTGGGTTTCTGGTTTTGTTTGTTGCTGCCATTGTTGTTATTTGTTTGCCTTGTTATACATACTAGTAAAGAAGTGTTACTCCTTTTCCCATATCTTTGCCTGAAAGCCCGTTAATATCAAAGTTAAAATAATTTGGAGGGAGGGGGCTCATATTCTCCATTCCAAGGGAGGTTCCCGCCTTCCTTGGCAGACACCTGTCTTTCAAACCAAGACACATGCCATCCCAAGTTGTGGTAGTGGCACATATTCCTCATGGATTCCCGGGGTTTGGACTGTATAAGAGTGGTACCTCCAGAAAAACACTGAGGATCTCCACCACCAAGATCAGAAAAAGAACTGGCAGAATGCCACAGGGACACATGTGGTGGTGACTATCCTTCTACCTAATCTATCTCTCTGTCCTGCCCCTGCCCCCTCCCCCCTCCCCTCCATTTACTGTTAAACCAAATCCATACTATTGACTTTGGCATATGATCTTGTTTGCACCTTAATTCAGGCAGAGGCATCTTTTAATAATCAGACTCTAACATTATTTCAGGGTACCAAAACATTTATTTTGGTGTATGAAGTGGGATCATAACAGCCATTTATTTTGTTTTTCCCACTGCAGAAACAGGTATATGTCATGGTTTGACGCTGAGGCAATGCCAGTGCTCTCGTGAAAATATATTTTCCTTAGTGTCTGCTGTGAGACGTGACTAGGAATAGAGCAAAGCAGGCTGTAACTTAGGAATAAAGAAAAAAAACTTTATTAACCTATAACTATATGTAGAAAGAAACACACACAGAACTCAGAATGAAAACTTTCCAAAACATTCCTCCTCCCCCCACCAAATTTCCAACACATCACAGTAAGACAAAACTGTGGATTCTTAATTTATTTACCACCTCTCAGATCACTAACTCTCAGTCTATCACCACCCTTCAGATAATCAATTCTCAGTTCATCAAGAAGAGAGGAGTCCCTCTTGTACCATAGGCTTCCCCTGGAAATACAGTTGAAACCTCTTGTGTTTCCATGTCACACGTGGCACCGCCCAGAGAACATTTGCCATTGTGACATCTTCCTTCCATGTCCAGTGCTCTTATCACTGCACATGGACCAGAGCTGCTTCTAGGGTTCTCCTTTTAAGGATGCTTTGCCCAGTTCCAAAAAAAGCAACAGTCTCTCACTTCCAGGACACTTGTCCCCCTCAAATTCACCCCCTGGGGCTGAGAGGTCTTGAGAACAGAGATTTTCTTCTTCACTGAAGATTGAGGGCACTAACCACCCTCCTCACCCATTGTCTCTGTTCACACACTCCTTCACATAATACCACTGCACTCTCTTGGCTCTGAGCCATTTCCTCCCTCTGAATACAGTTTCTGTGTCACAGGAAAAAAAATGGTTGTGTTCATGGCTATACAAGAAAAGTCCAGCCAAAGGCCACTCCATCATCTCCTCCTGTCACTCTTGCGCCAAGGTCGGGGTAGGAACAGGCGAGAGGCAGGATCGTAGAAAAGGCAAAGAAGGCTTTATTCAAAAGAACTGCGTGGTTTTTATAGAGTGGTACTATAGATTCTATTCTATTGGCTAACTAACAGAAACATCTTTCTCACACACTGTCCTTGAGAGGAACAGAAAAATAAAGTAGAAAAACACCACCTGCAAATTGTTTATAGTCAGCAAGTTATCACATCTTTCCAGCTCCCTAAAATGACTCACAAGCTGCTGTGAGAAACACTTGCCATTTCTCTCTCTCTGTCCCATGGCATCCATATCCTCCCACCTGGGATTCTTCTCAACTTCTTTCGGACATTTTTCACTTGCACAGCCTTGCCTCACACTGGCTTATTTCTCCTTATTTCATGTCTATCTCTCTTCTCATTCAGCTCCAGGAGGATCAGCATTTGTAAGGTTTCCATCATCTCACCCGGCTGCGTAGCTTCCCCTCCCCCACCCAGCCCGCAGCTGGGCGGGGGAGGTCTGACCTCTTTCACTGACAAACCCAAGAGAACTCCCCCCTGGGAGTTGTCTGCTTTTAACCCCCGTGTTCTGAGAGGTGTATTCATGTCCTCAGCAGCCACACCCGGTGCCAATATTCAAATCTGAGCACCTATTGGTTTGACCACAGCATCCCAAAAAACTCACTTAGCTTTCAAACCAAGACATTCCTGCGGTTTGGACTGTATAAGAGTGGTACCTCCAGAAAAACACTGAGGATCTCCACCACCAAGATCAGAAAAAGAGCTGGCAGAATGCCACAGGGACACATGTGGTGGTGACTATCCTTCTACCTAATCTATCTCTCTGTCCTGCCCCTGCCCTCTCCCCCCTCCCCCCCATTTACTGTTAAACAAAATCCATACTATTGACTTTGGCATATGATCTTGTTTGCACCTTAATTCAGGCAGAGGCATCTTTTAATAATCAGACTCTAACATTATTTCAGGGTACCAAAACATTTATTTTGGTGTATGAAGTGGGATCATAACAGCCATCTATTTTGTTTTTCCCACTGCAGAAACAGGCATATCAGGAAAGGGCACCTGAAAACAACAAAAAAGAAGTATTTTACATTCAGATAAATTCTACCATAAATTATCTGAAATCCAGATAACTTCTGCCATAAAACCTTTAACAGCAAACCGGAAATTTTCAACATTGAACTTTGCCAAGGATACCCATGACACACTGTCACCATCATGCACAGTTTTACAGGACACTGGTTTTTTTTTAACCCTAAAACCATTTTCTTTGGACAGCTTTTTTTTTTTTCTTCCCTATGTGTTCAATTTCCAGAAGCAACTTTTGCACAGAAGCACAGTAAAAGAAGTCTGTAAAGGACCTGACTCTGAAAGCTGGTGTTTC
The DNA here is from genome assembly GCF_028551555.1 of Melozone crissalis. Taxonomy (NCBI): domain Eukaryota; kingdom Metazoa; phylum Chordata; class Aves; order Passeriformes; family Passerellidae; genus Melozone; species Melozone crissalis. The sequence goes on along the minus strand of NW_026535813.1, from coordinate 9,108,960 downwards.
TAGCCCTCTATGGAGTATTTGCCAGTCAACAACAAAAAGACTTGCTATTGAAAATCCTCCCACAAACATCTAAATCAAGCCTCAGAGATAATCTGATTAGGATGCTGCTTGCTTGGTTCACTCGGATAACAGTGTAGGCACCAGTTTAAGGGCTGCAGCCTTGATAGTGCCACTGGAATGAAGGGCTGTGAGTGAAAGCACAGGATTAGGTAACAAGCAAGCCATGGAAGAATTCAACAGATTATAAAAAGCCTGACCCAATGAAACTGCCTCTCATGAAAGAAATAAAAATACAAATGCTGCTTCCAAAACAAAGTCCACAACCTCTTTCCTCATTTTACCCTGTTAAGGCTGTTAAAAGAACAATCAGGTTTGTGGTTCGTAGGAACATCATACCCCATGCATAAAGCCTCATTTTTATCAACAAACTCTAGGTTATATGACTATAAATACAAGGTTGGATACAAACTGTCAGTTCCTCACGCCAGTCTGTTGCCACTGTGTCAATAGAAATCTGCTTCCAAAATGTTGATATTGAGCTGTTCAATAGAGTTAAGCTTCATTCTCCATAAGCTTTAGGGTCAGAGGGCGCAAACTGGAAGGAGTCATGTATTAATGTTGCAGAATGAGCCATTTGTCGGGTGCAGGGAAGACTCGGACACTCACTATGAGATCAGCAAGCTCCGTTTATTGAAGAGAGCATCAGACACTTATACAGCAAGTAATGAGCTCATGAATATTCTGTAATTTACACCGTCTATTGGCCACACTACAACATCAGCTCTTCTTCATTCCTTAGGGGTTACATCTCTCTTTTCTTATGTCTCTTTCACTATTTGTTATCATGCTACAGCTAGGCCCAAGGACATGCTATGTTGCAGGTGCAAGACTTAGAATTAGCCACAGCCTTGTACTTTTCCAATTATTAGCTACTCCCCCAACATATTAACACAGTGTGGAGTTTTGTTTTCTGTGAGAAGATGGAGTTGAGTTGGCTTGGCTGCAGCATCTCCTTCAGCTGGAGTCCAGAGGGAAGAGCTGGATGTCAGATGGGTTCCAGTACAGGGCCACAGCAGAGTTGTAGACCAAGGACCAAACACAGGGGATGAAGAACTCCTCAGGTTGCTCCTCCTCCACATACTTGAATTCAGCTAGGGGAACTTCTGTTACAAGAAACCAAAGTCCAGTGAGGGAAGGTTTGCATGTCTTTGTAAACATGCAGCCCATGTGAACACTGAAGAAAGAGGTCTGGTGAAAAAAATAATGGAAGGAACTGAACTGTTAGACCTGAAAGAAAATATTTATGAGATAAAAAAAAAAAAATATAATTTCCTCTTTGAACTGAATGCTACATTAGCATATTGTATTCAACCCTTTTACCAACAGTCACACTCAATTTGCCTGTTAACAAAGACTAAACATGTGAATCCTTTACAAAACACAAAGGTTTTAAGAAAAACTCATTTTTAGCAGCTCCTCAACAGCTTTCTTGCCTGTGCATGTACTGCCCTGTTTATTCCAGTTTTCCCTAAAAAGCACTGTGCTATTAATTGTACTCAGCTCCTTAGCAGGACAATCCTTTGTAAAGACTATAAGAATAAACACAGCCTTTGATATGCTTTCAGGAACCCACTGTTATTGCAAACTGACTTTTCCCATCTAAGTCTCAAAGCCTTTATGTATGTAGGAGTTTCCAGGAGAGGAATGCTCTTCCTCCAGGAAGCGAGGTGGGAAGCATGTTTAGGCTCTGTGGGTGGGCCACTGGGGTCCGGGAGACCACTTTCAGTTTTGCGACTGGTTCTTCTGTACTTTGGGATAAGTCATTACCTTTGTTCCTTGGTTTTCCTGTGGCTGAGGAGCATCACAATGGCAATGAAAGTGTAAAAACCCTGTCAAGTCAACTGCAATGCGTCACCCATCTATCCCACTTCAGCCTCTAAGGCTGTAGCTGCAAGACCTGTGCACATAGACCTTATTGCCCATTGTTGTGGTTTGGAATGGGAGGAAAATTTAGGGAAGTGAGGTAAAAGTTTTTTGTGTAATTGATAGTCTGTTGAATCACTGAGAAGCTGAACGCACCTCTGTGAAAAACACATGTTAAAGGTGGAAGAAACCAGGGAACTCTCTTTCCCTTCCGGTCAGAAGCGTGGTAACACAACTGGGCACCCCCTGACATGGGGCCGGCCCAGCCGGCACTGCCGCGGGGTTGAGCCCCTTCCCTGGGGTGCCTGCCGGCCCCCAACATCAGCTACTAGGCAGGGAGAGGGGGGATGCCACAGGGCCAAATGGAGCTGGCCTTGCTAACATCTAACTGTCTACTACACCCTCCCCCCCCCCCCCCCCCCCCCCCCCCCAGTCCGGGGCCCAGCCATGCCCACCGGGCCCTGGGAGCAGCCCCGGGTCAGTGCCGGGATTTTACTCCTGTAGAAACTACCCACAGTCATCAAGCAGGGGCAAAGATAATTCACCCCTGGTGTGTTGCTGCTGCTGAGTTCTAGCCTGGCTGATTCAATCCAAACCACTTCCGTAATTACAACTCCCACCATCCTGACCGGGCTCCAGGTGGGATATCAACCCTTTCAATGCTTCAATCTTCCCTTGAGTGAGAGAAAGAAACAAAATAAAAGCCTGTAAAGGAACAACATAAAAACATCATGGTCAGTGAAAAAGAATTTAAGTCCCAGATGAGAGGGAAGAGAAAATACCTTGATCTTGGGCCTGAAATCCTCTTGTAAACTATAGAGAAAAAACTCTTTTTCCCTATAACACATAAAACTATGGAGAGATGAAAGTGTTCAAATTTTAGATATTGAGTAAAGGCCTCTATACTAAAGTAAGCAGAAAATAAAGTAACTGTAATCCCACAAGAAGTTTAAACAGAGAAAAACAGAAGAGTAATCCTGTATCTCCAGGAGAAGATCTCTATTTTGTTTTGTGGAGAAAGAGAAAAAGAACTCCACCACGTTGTGAAAGTTGTAAAGCCGGTATGTTTATTATTACAGCTCCGGATGCATGCGGGGACTGCTGTCCTCAAAAGGCATGCGTACCTCTGGGAACTTCTGGCCCCTTTTTATCCCCCTCTCAAATACATATGCATACAGTATCACAATAGGTTCATACATATTCATTTTTACGAATTTCACGTGACATTTGCCACTAGTTCTTCTTTATCAGAAAGAATTCCTAGGTCAAGCTGACTTGCTCTCTCAGCAGTTTCTGTCTCTCTTTATCTCTCCCTGTCTCCCCTGTCTCTCCCCCCCCTTATCCCTGTCTTTCATTGACACAGCAAAAAAGAAATATCAACAGGATCCTCAAGTTTCCTTTTCAGACTTAGGAGCGAGGCAAAAACCTCAAGGCAAAGAATGAGGTACAACGAATCACCAATGACCTCCACAACCCCCTTATTCATGCAAACCCCAATGGAGTCTCAAGAGGAGGAATTTCAACAGCCGGTGAAGACGATGGATTGGAAGCGCATCAGAAAAGCATTGGCAAAAGACAAGCATTTATTTCTGGGTTCAGGAGATGTGACAATGCCAGTGACATATGATGCCCAGGGACAGAATCCAAGATGGGAAAGGATGGGTCACGAAACACTCAAAGACTTAGGGAAGGCGGCTCAAACTTTTGGGCTGGACTCACAATATTTCAAACAACTATTAAGAGGGACATTCACCACGTATGACCTCACGCCATATGATATTCGAAGCTATGTGGCAATGATTCTCACTGACACACAGAGTCTTGTCTGGGAAAAAAGGTGGAGAAAGTATCTTTCTGAGTTGCGAAATAGATATCAAGGTGGGTCAAACGCGAATCTCACAGAAGGGCAGTTAGCAGGGGATCCTCCAGATGACAACCCAGGGGAACAAGCAGCGCGGCTTCCACGAAGAGTGTTAAGCGACATCAAAGAAGCAGCGCGATTGGCAATCCTGCAAATTACACCGACAGGAGCTCCGGATGTTCTGTTCTCTTGCATCAGGCAAGGTCCTGCAGAACCATTCATGTCGTTCATCGATTGACTCACGCAAGCCGTGGATCGACAGGTGACGATTGAAGAAGCGAAGAGACCTCTCTTGGAGAGCTTAGCTTTCGGCAATGCCAACCCTGATTGTCAACGGGTCATTAGTGCCATGCCAGGACGGCCATCCTTGGCAGAGATGGTGGAGGCATGCAGCAAAGTGGGGACACCTCAGCATGTCGCATCGATTGGGAAGAACGAATTAAGAGAGGAATGGGAAGAACAGATAAAGGGACACTCAGAGAGGCAATCAGAAGACAAGACATTGGAAAAGATGCTAGAAAAAATACTTCATCAACAGAACGAGAACACCAACAAAGTTCTTGCAATGATGCAGAAGAAGAGCAATCCCCCAGGAGGACAGTGCTACAAATGTGGGGAGTTTGGACACATAAGAAAGAATTGTCCACGAACACATACACCAGCGCCAACACTAAAAGCGGAAAGGCCAATTTGTGCGCGATGCGGAAAAGGAAGACACTCTGTGAAATGTTGCAGTGTGTTGTAAACTTCCTTCCCCAGGTGTGCCAATACCTCTCTTCCCCTTCCCCCCTTGCCCCCTGCTGGGCTGTCAATCAGGTTTAACATTCCAGCAGGGCGTCATGTGGTTGGTCAAGTTCAAAGGATGCCCCTCAGGCCCAGGGGTCATTGGCCTGTCTGGGTGTCATCTTCCCCTGAGACCCAGCCCCTCTCACCTGGTTGGTGGCTCACCTGTACCTCCCCTCCCCCTGTCCCTGAGCTTAAAAGGTGAATCAGACCATGCGGCCAGGATTCTGTTGGAGCAGTTGCCTACATTCAGACCTCTGTAACCATGGAATAAACCTCTGGATTAAACCCTCCAGCAGAATCCATCTCCTTTTTCTCCTCACCATTCGCCTGAAAGCTTTCCTCCTGAGGTAAACGGAGTTCCTAACAAGCCTGGACTTGTTCAGTGCCCAGCTGCAACCACCAGCAAGCCAAGGTATCTCTGGGGTGATTACACCACAGTTGCTGCCTTTGGCCCAGCAGCGAGGGTCAGACTGGCCCAGGCACCATCTAACTGGTAATATTGGGATTCATATTCCAATAGTGAAAGGATGTTATTTCCAGACAGACGTGGAAGGAAATCCATTACTGCATCCGGGAAACGGAAAAATCAGCGCGGGAAATCGCCGGCGCCCTCAGACACAAGTACTGGTGGTGACACAAGAGCGGACAGGGCAATCATCAGTGAGCAACAAGCAGATGCCCTCAGCAAAACCCTCAGTTGATTCCATAGCGACCCAGACCTTCTCCCACCAGGGGCACAGTGTGCATTGGCAGCTTCAAAACTAGTATGCTTTCTAGATGAAAATCATGCAGAGATACCAATGGGTATCCGCGGAGATTCATACAAAAAACAAGATTTCTTGATAGTTGGGCAAGACAAATGCAGTATCCTTGGACTCATTGTTTATCCTACAGTTGTCTCTGCAGACAAGAATACAGAATTGACGGTTCTGGCAAGAGCGCTTCATCCACCATTGACTGTGCCGGAAAATACTGTGGTTGCGAGAGCTTTCGCCTCGCCGCCACACGCAGTTGGAGAAGTCATGTCAATCTTTGACGAAGAAGGGTTCCCTATGAAGGAACATGTTGAAGTACATACAACATGGGTGAAGCACATAGGTCGAGATCGACCCACACTCACGTGTCAATTGACATGTGGAGACAGGACGATAGCAATCAGAGGTATGCTTGACACAGGGGCGGATGTCACAGTAATATCGTACATCTTCTGGCCACGTAACTGGAGCTTGGTCGCGCCCTTGGGTTCTGTCTCAGGCATAGGGGGAGCATCTCTGTGTCTGCAAAGTGAGAATTCCGTCGTTGTCACAGGACCAGGAGACAAGACGGCGATCATTCGTCCTTTTGTCGTCCAAAAGCCGATCACAGTGTGGGGTCGAGACCTTTTGGCACAATGGGGCGCGAAGATCGAAGTGGATTTTTAATAGGGGTCACTGCGGCACTCGCCACATTGAAGTTGACATGGAGAACAAACGATCCAGTTTGGGTGGATCAGTGGCCCCTTGAGCGAAAAAAGTTGAGTGCTTTGAAAAACCTGGCCCAAGAACAATTGCAGAAGGGACACATCAGGCCAACAGAAAGCCCTTGGAACTCTCCAGTGTTTGTCATCAAGAAAAAGCTATCAGGCAAATGGAGGTTGTTACATCATCTCAGGAAGATCAACAAAGTCATAGAAGAATAAAACCTCAGAAAATGGAGATCAGCACTAAGATCAACAATTTGCATGATTTACAACGGCTTTTGGGAGAGATCAACTGGATGAGGCCAGTTTTGGGAATCACAAACAGCGACATTCCAGCGTTGCTCGATCTTTTGAGAGGAGACACAGAAATTCGATCTCCCAGGACACTCACACCAGAAGCGAAGAAAGAGTTGGAGAAAGTCACAGACGCGATACAGAAAAGGCAGGCACATTGATTTGTTCCGATGTTGCCTTTTCAGTTGGCAGTGCTGGGGAAGAAAACACAGTTCCATGGTTTGATCTTCCAATGGGATGAATCACAAAAAGGCTCTTTGATAATCATAGAGTGGGTTTTTGTACCACACAGGCCCTCAAAGACAATTCTCACAGATTTAGAGATGGCAGCACAAATCATCATAAAGGCGAGAACAAGGTTGCTGACAATGGCAGGACGGGAATTCTCAGTCATCAGATTACCCCTGAAGCAAGACTATTTCGATTGGGCAATGCAACAATTGAAAGACTTATTAATCGCGTTGTTAGCTTTCCCGGGAATTTGTACAATCCATTTTCCACAGCATAGAATACTGCAATCACAAATATGTTACAGAGCGAAACCAAGAATAAGTGAAGAACCTTTGGATGGGATCATAGTGTTCACTGATGGCTCAGGGAAGACACACAAATCGGTGATCACGTGGAGAAACTCAACAACAGGGGATTGGGAATCAGACGTGAAGATGGTTCAGGGCTCTCCACAAATTGTGGAGTTGGCAGCCGTTGTCTGAGCGTTTCAGTTGTTCAAACAACCCCTCAATCTGGTCACAGATTCCGTATATGTTGCGGGTGTGGTCAAAAGATTGGAGGGTTCGCTCTTGAAAGAAGTCAGTAATTGCGCGAGGGCGTACACGGCCCTAAGTCCGGCTAGATGAAGGGGTGAAGCGGCCCACGCCCCTGCGCATCGGAAGCCAGCCCCCCTTGGCGTCCTGGCCTCGGGTTGGGCTGGATTGCGGACTTGGGTTCGAGCTGGACGAGACGAGAGAGGAGGCGACCACTTGCTGGGGGTAAAACGTCGGTTTATTGAAGAGCCCACATGCAGCACAGGGCAAACCAACAGGTGCAAAAACCCACAGCAAAAATGGCAACGAACACGGGGGGAGACAGAGTTTTACAGGGAAGGGGTGGAGACGGGAGGGGAAGCCCAGCTAACCAATAGGGGAACATATGGGGAGGTACATAAGAAAACTGAAACAAGAACTTATCCAATAAACATAGAACAAAGGAGGGGCCCCAGGACACCAGCCAACCACAACCCCCAGAGAGAAGAATGTTCTAGAAAGCAGGGAGGAGTGGGGGGTGATTGACTGGGCTCAGGGAGGAGGAAAACTTTACTTATATGGTGGGATAAGGGAGGAGCAGTTATGTAACTTAGGAGATTGACAATTAACAGGGGCAGGGGTAACCATAGTAACATAACTGCCAAAGGCTCTGTGGCGGGAAAACTGGAGGGGGAAGAACCATCTTACAAAGAACAGGGGGGGAATAATACATAAAATTGGGGAGCAAAAACAAGAAACTTAAAAACACACTACAACAAGTAATGAGGTTTCATACTCATATCTGGCGAGCTTGAAAACATTGCTAGAAAGCAGGGAAAGAGAATATTTTATCACGCACATTAGAGCGCACACAACACTTCCGGGGTTTTTAGCGGAAGGGAATGCTCGGGCGGACAGGTTGACAATGCCCATTTTGCAAACACTGCCAGACATTTTTGAGCAGGCAAGATTAAGTCATGTGTTCTTTCATCAGAATGCACAGGCGCTGATGGAGTCCTTTCGTCTCAAAAAGAGTCAGGCGAGGGAGATCATTAGTGCTTGTCCAGACTGTCAGCTTGTGCAGCCACCTTCTTCTACAGGAGCAGTCAATCCGCGGGGACTGCAAAGTCTTCAATTGTGGCAAGTTGATGTCACGAAATATCCATCCTTTGGGAGGCTCAAAAATGTTCATATTTCTGTAGATACATTCTCAGGTGCAGTCTTTGCTTCAGCACATGCAGGGGAAACAACAGACCATGCTTGTCGACATTTTCTGCAGGCATTCGCATCATTAGTTGTGCCTCAGGAGATAAAAACAGACAATGGCCCAACGTATACAGGCAGGGTGCTTGACAAATTCCTGAAAAGATGGGGTGTCAAACATACGTTTGGTATTCCACATTCGCCCACAGGTCAGGCAATCATTGAAAGAACACATCACACCCTGAAATCCCTTCTGGACAGACAAAGAAGGGGTGAGCCAGAGGCAACACCTCACATGAAATTAAATAAGGCGCTGTATGTGTTGAATTTCCTAAATAGTTCATCCTCAGAACCTAATCCACCAATCGTGAGGCATTTTTTAAATAGCACACAGGCAAAGTTAAGGGAAAATCCTTTAGTTTTGATCAGAAACCCAGAGACAGGACAAATAGAGGGTCCTTTCAAACTAATCACTTGGGGCAAGGGTTTCGCTTATGTTTCCACAGATCGAGGTCTGAAGTGGGTGTCAGCGCGACACGTGAAGCCATTTCGAACGCAAGAACAGGAGAACGCTGATCCGAGAAACAAAGAGACGAGTACTCAGACAGAAGTCGAGACTCAGACTGCAAAAGACGACTCAGAAGAGAAATAAAAGAAGCTAAAGACTTTGGGTATTTTTCCTTTGGGGTCTTGAATGAAAAACATAACAATGATTTCGCACAAAAGCGAAGTAATGAGCTTCATGATGCTCATGTGCATCATTTTTTCATTCATTGCAATAAGCAATGGGGCAAATTTACCTATTAATCAACCAAAACAAAATGTATGGGAGGCTTTAGCTCAAGCAGCGAATTTGGATAGTATTTGTCTGACACACTCGAGGCCAGGAAGACCATTTTCAGCATGCATGGTTGGATTGCCAGTGGACGAATGGCCAATTCCAGGGCACTCTGCAGTTAACATCTCACAGATCATTAAAGATCCTGTGAAAGAGTGGTGTGCTTGGACACATCTTCTTCCTGTGGCTTCTACAGAACCTCAGGAATTGGAGATTTTTGGGTCCGTGATAATGGAACTCTGCATGCAGTTTGAAACTCCAAATGTCACAAAGGCAAAAACTATCGATTTGACTCCCAGTCATGAATTCTATAAAAATGCATCAGCATGGTGCAAATACACAGAGAAAACTGCCAGAGGATTGATCCAAGTCCCAGTGCAATTGCCACGGGGTTTGTTTCTAATTTGCGGGGACAGAATTTGGCACGGCATTCCTGCTAATGCCACGGGAGGTCCATGCAGCATTGGGGAAATTTCAATGTTATCGCCTGATTTGAACTCGCTAAGAGAGAAAAAGCGCAAAGAAAAAAGATCAATACAACATTATGCGGCAGATTGCAATGACGAAATATTTCCTTGGGACAAGGCAGCGAGGGTTGCTACAGCAATCTTCTCACCTCAAACAGCATCAGGGGTGGCCTTGACTCAAATCGACCACATGGGTTGTTGGTTGAGCAAACATGCTCAGTCTGTGTCTGTCGCATTGAGTGACATGTTAAAAGACATCAGTGGTGTAAGACAGGCGACTCTTCAAAACAGAGCGGCGATCGATTATCTATTGCTCGCTCATGGACATGGGTGCGAAGAATTTGAAGGGATGTGCTGCATGAATCTCTCAGACCATTCGAGATCAATTCATGAAAGTATTCAGAAAATAAAGGACAGCATAAATAAGCTTGGCGAGATCACAGGATCATGGATCTATGATCTGGTAGAATTCTTTGACATCTCTCCCATATGGAGAGGAATTTTAAAGATAGCATTCTATGTCTTAATAATTCTCTTAGTCCTCATACTTGTTATCCCGTGCATCTTTGCATGTCTAAGACGTGTCATGAGTCAGGTAGCAAAAGAAGTCTTTTTAGTGCAAACAGAAGGGGGAGATGTGGGATCTCAGCACATCAGTCCTGATGTGCAGAGTCACCAAGATAACCCTTGGGGGGCTTGGAGGTCCTGGAATGTTGCCAGAAGTGTCTGGTGGCTGGACTTTGATCCTGCACAGGAGACGGCACCTGTATGAGGATGGGAGGATCTCACGGGGATAAATGGTGAAGGGATAGGTTAATTATAGTGTGAAACACAGGTTTTAGAATTTCAGTACAGGGGGGTCTAGAGAAACAAGATGGAGGAATTAGGGTGTGTCCTGTCCTTCTTCTTCTTCTTCTTCTTGGCCTCCATCTTCTGTGGTGGTGGTGGCACTTTGAGATTGGTTCTTACTAAAAGTGCACTTGTCAATAAGGGTGAAAGGTATTGGGGAAAATAGGTAAATATCTTATACGTTGTTTCGGGTATAAAGATAAGTGACCGCCCCGAGGGCTCGCAGTGTGCTCATGGCCGACGTGCTGTGCGGACCTCTGTCGGGCCGAGAGAAAATTTTGTAGATAAAAACTAATAAACACTGAAGACCGAGAAAAAACCTGAAGACTCTTTTCGTCCTTTGGAGTGCGGGCTGTCCCAAGGCCATCCCGAGCCTTTCCAGGCCATCAAAAGCAGCCGACAACGGGACAGCTACACAGGCTTAAAGATGTACCTTTATCCTAAATCACGATGGATTTCTACTGTGGGGGATTTTTACTTTGCCTCATTTCCCAGAGATGATTTTAGAGATAGATAATAAGAACTTTTGCCTCTGAACAACTCATCTTTAAAATAATACCTCATAAGTTAACATACCCCATCAACAAGCTGTGGGAAGGCTTGTGGAAGAGAAAAGAGACTTCATGATAACAGGTTCCCTGGGCGGCTGTTATTCATGACAAAATTAAAAACCATGAGAAAACTATTTTTTTCCTCTTGTGGAGAAGTCTCCATAACCTTAACAAGAGGGATTTCTCTACTTAAGTAAACTGAAGAAAGACTATTTTAGAAATAGTAAACTAACTGAAAAATTTAAGGTTTATTTCTTTACATTATCAGTGGGAAAGAAATGGTTGTGGGGCGAGAAGTATTCTGAAGGGTTTGTTTTGATTCTTACTACCTTTTTTCCTTTTAATTACTTTTAATAAAATTTTCTTTATACCCTTCTAAAGGTTTTAAGCCTGCTTTACCTTTTTCCTAATCCTATCTCACAACCAAAAAAAAGTACACTAGCAATTAACCAGCGCTGAAACCCACCATACTCATCAACATATTAGTTAAAAAATCTCAAAATTAGGGAAATATGAAATTAATGAACCAAAACCACTACACCCATCCATATAGACACCTCTCCCTCCTGGAACTCACAGGCTAGACAATATAGTTTCCATGAAAGCCTAGTTTTTTAGCTTTAAGCAAAGCACGTCCAGAATTATAGCACATCAGATGTGCCAACAAAGCCCATCCTAACTGGATAGACATGCTGCAACCTCGATTTTCCAATTTTCTAATTTCTTCCCTCCCAAAACATCATATACACTGCAAGCACACGGTGTTTGCTCTCGGCAAGCATGTGTTTTGGGGAAGACATGAGCCTACTTTTGTATTGTGCTTTTTACTTCATCCACTTCTAAATGTTGACTGTCAAGAGCTTGACAGATTGTCCTGGGGTGACTTTATGATATTCGTATCTGCATTTGTCTGTTTAGCCCAGAAATAAGTTTTGCACCTTTAAGATTAGTTCTGAGAGCGAAGGGGGGGGGGGGGGGGGGAAGAAGAAGCACTCCATTTGTTTTCAGAAACTGCACTCACTCCTCCACATTCCTTTGGATGGACAGAGGGTAGGACAGAGCTCTCCTTTGCTTTTACTTAGTTTCTACCTAGCTGAGGCAGAGAAGTTCCCTGGACTGTGTTTTTTCTTTTTCTTTGGAACTGTTCAAACCTGCTCTGGACTGAACACCCAGAAGAGCATCGGCAGCTCGCACCTGTGATCAAAACCACATTACAACGATCACTGGGGTAAGATAAAACACAACCCATTTTATTATTTATAAAGTTGTGGCTAAGACCAAGAATAAACTCTATGGTGTGACATGATCAGAACAAGCATAGCAATGGCTAAGAAGCCTCTTTGCCCATTGATAATGAACGGATACCCTATCATCTTTCTTGAGGTCACAGTGTTCTCTTTCCTTGCGTTAGGGTACAAGACCCTTCTGAATGGAACTGTCTCCTTTGAAGGGACACTTCTTAGCTGCTTGGCTTTCAGGGTTATGTATTTAACATCTATGCACTCAGGTTATTTGTATTCTTGCAGTCAGGAAACATGGAAACTTGTATAAAACTCATAGAAATGGCTCTCGCTAGCCATTCAGGCATAGGGCGGAGCTTCTTCTGGCTATCGGAGGTGGGACTAAAAGAAGGCTCTAGGGAGCATGATGACCCGGAGGGTGGTGGCATGGAGTAGGCAAACAGGGGCGTGGCATGTCTCTGAGGGCGTGGCATGGCAGTTTGTGCAGCAGTTCTTGCAGGTAGGGCAAGCAGGCAGGGTTGCAGGTATCCTCCTGCTAGTGGGCTTTTTATTTTATTTTGCTTCATTTTTGGGGGGAGGGGGATGTTGAGATTGTTTGGGGGTGTTTTGGTTTTTTTTTTCAGCAATGGCCTCTAAACAACCCAAACCTATAGCTAGTAAAAGTGTACCAAGTCAAACAGAACCCTCCAAGAAGGATGCATCTGTCCAGACCCCTTCCTCTACAGAGTGTTTGAGCCTGTCAGCAATACCAGTGGCCGGTGCAAAAGATCCCTGTGTGCGGTGCGAACAGATGAAGGATCTCCTCTATCTAGTGGCCAAGCTTAAGGAAGAAGTAGAAAGACTAAGGAGTATTAGGGAAAGTGAAAGGGAAATAGATTGGTGGAGTTTCACCCTTCCATCCCTGAGAGAAGCCAACCAGGAGTTAGAGGACTCCCATGCCTCCTATGAAATAAACAGGGCAAGGAGACTTTCTCTCCTTTTAATGCCTTTATTAAAAGTGATCAGCTCAGGATTGGGCAGCTCGGCGGGGCTGCAGTCTCCTGTCGTGTCTCTTAGGGTGACTCAGAGGAGGAGGATAAGCACAGCTCTGTCCACTAGGGGCAGGGCTGGGGAATCATGTCCTCGTGGGAGCCTTTAGGGCGTGGTGTTCCTGTCAGATATTGATTTTGCTGGCTGTCTTAGCCGGCCCTCATCTCCGGGGACGACTCCCATGGTCAGGGCGAGAGGGACTCTGAAGGTGTTCCGCATTTCTGCAGGCTCAGCACTCGGCTCTTCACATCCAGACATCACTTCAGTCTCTCAACTCTTATTTGGATCGTTGTTTTTAGGGTTTTCTCCGTGCGTTTGGAGTCGGAGTCTCACACAGCATTCTGGTCCTGGAGTCACTTTGCATAACCCCCCCCCATCTTCTCAGGTCTCTTCACCCTTCTGGGAAAAGTACACTTTAGCCTCGGGCAAGGCTCTGCTAATACAAAAGGAGCGATTAGCTACAACGACTCGTGATTACAATAACAAAACATGCAGAACTTAGGCAGCTACAGTGATCTGGCTGCCTTTTTGTAACTTTTTCTCACAAAAAAAATATTAACTGAATTTTTGTTCATAACATCCTACTGTCAGGAAGGAGGAGGAGACCTAGTAGATGAAGGGGAGTGGAAATAGGTCCTTCCTCGAGGAGTTAATAAAAATTCCTCCTGACCCCCATCCCTTACACAGGTGCCACTTCAGAATAGGTATGAGGCCCTGGATCCAGAGGGTCAGCCAGATGACATCAAAGAAAATAATCTGCCTGGAGAGCCTCCCAATTATGCTTCATCTGTCAGATGGATCACTACCTCTAGGATTAAAAGAAAAGAAGGGTAGTCATAGTAGGTGACACCCTTTTGAGGGGAAGAGAGGGCCCCATATGTCAACCGGACCCATCCCACAGAGAGGTCTGCTGTCTCCCTAGAGCCCAGGTACAGGATGTCACCAGGAGACTCCCTGAGCTGATTCAGTTCTCTGGTTATTACTCACTGCTGATACTCCAGGTTGGCAGTGATGAGTCTGAAAAGAAGAGCACCAGGACAATTAAAAGGGACTTCAGGGCTCTGGGTCAAGTCGTTTATAGGGCAGGAGCACAGATAGTGTTTTGCTCAGTCCCTTCAGTGGCAGAGACAAATGATGAAAGGAACAGGAGAACCCACATTATCAACAAATGTCTCAAGGGTTGGTGCCATTGGCAGAATTTTGGGTTCTTTGATCATGAGGTAACTTTCATGGCACCTGGCCTGCTGGAGCCAGATGGGCTCCATTTCTCTGTTAAGGGCAAAATGATTTTAGCCCATAAACTGGCAGAACTCATTGAGAGGGTTTTAAAGTAGGTTTGAAGGGGGAAGGGGATGCAACTAAGCTCTCCAGAAACAAGTCCAAGGGTGGCAAGCCAGTCAGGGGAAAAATCAGCAGCCCAGCTGAAGTGCATGTATACTGATGCATGCAGCATGGGTAACAAACAAGAGGAGCTGGAAGACATGGTATAACAGCAAAGCTATGATGTAGTCACCATCACAAAAACATGGTGGGACGACTCGCATAACTGGAGCCCTGCAATGGATGTCTACAAGATCTTCAGAAGAGACAGGATAGGGAGAAGAGGTGGAGGGGTTTCTCTTTATATTAGGGAAGCTCTTGATACCATGGAAATTGAAACTAATGACGATAAAGTTGAGTGCCTATGGGTAAGAATCAGGGGGAAGGCTAATAAGGCTGACATCCTGGTGGGAGTTATAGACCACCCAACCAGGAAGAAGAGGTGGATAACTTATTCTACAAGCAGCTGGAGGATGTTTCAAGATCACCAGCCCTTGTTCTTGTAGGTGACTTTAACTTACCAGACATCTTCTGGGAACTCAACACAGCAGAGAAGAGGCAGTCCAGAAGGTTCTTAGAGTGTGTGGAGGACAACTTCTTGTCACAGCTGGTGAGCAAGCCTAAAAATGCGGTTGTTAAAGTGGTAAGCGCTGCTGCCTATCTCTTGTCCCCAGCAAGCCTCTCCTGTCAAAAGGCAGGCTGAATTTACAGTCAGGCAATGCAGTCAAACCTCCACTCAACACTCACCACAGCTGACTCAGCAGTAGAAGCAAGAAAGGCTCTTTTGCAAGGTTTTATTCCAGCAGAGTTACACAGTCGCTGGAGGACAAACCCGGGGAAAAGAGAAAAACTACATGGAGCAGGCAGCTTATAAAGGGGAAATGTCGCAGTCGAGGCGGTCACGACACAAAGCAGAGACCACAAGCAGTCTCAGTTGGTAACACTTGGCAACAGTTTATTAATGAAAATGGCTGATCTTTTATACACTTTCCAGTTGTCTACCCTTCCTCTACCTTAGCTATTGGCCACAATAATTCAATACCATGCCATTGGTGAAAAGTTACTCTGACTCCACCTAACTTTGTAAAAATGCTTCATCCAGCTGCAGAATGCTCTTATCTTCCTTCTCTCGATCTCCTTGGTTACGGCCTTGGAGAAAGCTCCTTATCAGCTTCTTCTTCTTCTTACTTCTCGCTCCTTTAGCTAACAGGCCCGCTGCTAGCCCCTTCCACAGGGAAGGGGTGGGGGGCAGAGCTAAGGGGTGGGCAGAGGGGCCTGGTCTCCAGGGGTAGGGGGTGGTCACCAGGGGTACCAAGCCAGTGACAGGGGAAGGAGAAACCCAGGGAAGTTGCGACACCAGGTCCATGGGGGAGACTGTTTTTCCCTTTGGGAGGGATGACTCTATGGTAAGTAGTTAATGTTTCCAAGCCTGAGGGCTTGGGGATTGACCAAAGGGGAAGAGTTCATGGATGCTACACAAGCCTACCAGCAGAGGGACTATGCAAGATCATCTGTTTGCAAACAGAGATGGGCTGATGGGAGATGTGGTGGTTGGAGACCCTGTGGGGCACAGTGATCATGAAATTCCTGTTTTCAATATTTGGCGAAACAAGGAGGGGCATCAATAAAACTTCCACACTGGCCTTCTGGAGGGCAGACTTAGGCCTATTCAAGAGACTTATTTGAAGAGTTCCTTGGGAAGCAGCCCTTAAGAACAAAAGAGTCCAGGAAGGATGGGCATGCTTCAAAACAGAAATCTTGAAGGCACAGGAACAGACTGTCCTATGTGCTGAAAGATGAGTCGACAAGGAAAACTACCAGTCTGGGTGGGCAAGGAGCTCTTGAAGGAACTAAGGAAAAAAAAAAGGTGTATCACCTTTGGAAGGAGGGTCAGATATCTCAGGAAGTGTTTAAGGGGGTTGCTAGGGCATGTAGGAAAAAAATTAGAGAGACAAAAGCCAGGTTAGAACTCAAACTGGGAACTTCTGTGAAGGACAATAAAAAATATTTCTGTAAATGCATTAATGGCAAAAGGAAGGGTAAGGACTACCTCCATTCTCTATTAAATGGGGAGGGAATTTAGTAACTAAAGATGAGGAAAAGGCAGAGATACTGAACACCTTCTTTGCCTCAGTTTTCAACAAAAACACAGGTTGTCTTCAGGACAACTGTCCTTCTGGGCTGGTAGATAGTGTCAGAGAGCAGAATAGGCCCCCTGTTATCCAGGAGGAAGCAGTCAGAGACCTGCTGAGCCACTCAGATTCTCATAAATCTATGGGACCCGATGGGATCCATCCTAGGGTGATGAACTGGCAGATGAGATTGTGAAGCCTGCCTCCATCATTTACCATCAGTCCTGGCTCACTGGGGAGGTCCCAGATGACTGGAAGATGGCCAATGTGACACCCATTCACAAAAAGGGATGGAAGGAGGATCTGGGAAACTATAGGCCAGTCAGTCTGACCTTGGTACCTGGCAAGGTTATGGAACAAATAATCTTGAGGGCCATCACATGGGTATCAGACCTAGCCAGCATGGGTTTAGAAGGGGTAGGTCGTGCTTGACCAACCTGGTCTCTTTTTATGACCAGGTGACCTTCCTGGTGGATGTGGGAAAGGCTGTGGATGTTGTCTATCTGGACTTCAGCAAAGCCTTTGGCACTGTCTCCCATAGCATACTCCTGGAAAAACTGGCAGTCACAGCTTGGACAGCTACACTCTTTTCTGGGTTAAGAACCGTCTGGATGGCTGGGCCTAGAGAGTAGTAGTGAATGGTGTTGCATCCAGTTGGTGGCCAGTCACTAGTGGTGTCCCTCAGGGGTCTGTGTTGGGGCCAGTTCTGTTTAATATCTTCATTGATGATTGGATGAGGGGATTGAATCCACTATCAGTAAATTTGCAGATGACACCAAGCTGGGAGCATGCATCGATCTGTTGGAGGATAGGAGGACTCTGCAAAGGGACCTGGACAGGCTGGATAGATGGGCTGAGTCCAATAACATGAAGTTTAACAAGTCCAAGTGCCGAGTCCTGCATTTTGGCCACAATAACCCTCTGCAGTGCTACGGATTGGGGACAGAGGGACTGGACAGTGCCTAGGTAGAATGGGACCTGAGGGTAGTGGTCGACAACCGACTGAACATGAGCCAGCAGTGTACTCAGGTGGCCAAGAAGGCCAATGGCATCCTGGCCTGTATCAGGAATAGTGTGGCCAGCAGAACCAGGGAAGTCATTCTTCCCCCATACTTGGCACTGGTGAGGCCGTACTTTAAGTACTGTGTCCAGTTCTGGACCCCTCAGTTTAGGAAGGATGTTGAGATTCTTGAATATGTCAACACATACACAAGCCCTATGAGGAACGGATGAGGGAGTTGGGGTTGTTTAGCCTGGAAAAAAGGAGGCTCAAGGGAGACCTTACCACTCTCTACAACTACATCAAAGGTGGTTGTAGTCAGGTGGAGGTTGATTTCTTCTCCCAGGTGACAACTGATAGAACAAGAGGACACAGTCTTAAGCTCTGCCAAGGAAAGTTTAGGTTAGACACTAGGAAAAAATTCTTCACTGAAAGAGTGATAAAGGACTGGAATCGTCTGCCCAAGGAGGTGGTGCAGTCACCATCCCTGGACATGTTTAAAAAAAGACTGGACATGGCACTCAGTGGCATGGTTTAGTTGATGAGAAGGAGTTAGGTCATAGGTTGGACTAGATGATCTTAAAGATCTTTTCCAACCTAGTTCATTCTGTGATTCTGTGAAAATATGTAGATGTGGCACTTAGAGACATGGTTAAATGGTGAGTTTGGCAGTGCTGGGTTAAGGGCTGGACTTTATGACCTTAGAGGTCTTTTCTAACCTAGATGATTCTATGATTCTACTCCTACCTTGTGTTGCTGCTGTTACTAGAGTAGTTTGGTGTAAATATTGAGCATACAATTACACCAAGCCACAAAGGTGTCACCTGCATTATGCTTTACAAGGAAGACGCCTCCATGGACAGCATCATTCAACCCCAGGTGACTGTGCCATCTCCTACATGTCTCCATAGACAGCTTTTTCAGCTTCACTCAATCACAGCCTTGGGTGACAATGTGCCATCTCCTCCATTGATCAGGATGCTAGTGTCACCTTACAGTATGCTCCAACATTCTTGTGCTGATACAGTGTGGCTTATGTGGGGGTCAGGCCCTTCACTACAGCTCTAACTTAGCTAGATGCCAATATTTAGGCTGGGAGGAACATTTTAGCCACGGGTGTAGCCATCATTGTGCAGCAATGTATCTGAATAACTTAGGCAACATTGTGCCCCAACAAAACTATTTCTAGTTATTCTTATCAGCACCCTCTGGAATTTGTCAAGGTTACTAAGACATAAACTGTGCTAAATTAAGAAAGAAGAGGCTGAGAAACAGAATACCAAAACCACAAGAACTAGATAACAGAGGGCAGTGAACCACCTGGACTGTAACCAATCACATACTCTGAAGAGTGCGTGCAGAATGGATGGACAAGATAGAGGCACCAATGAAGAAATGCGTGACTAGCGTGTGCAGTAGTTTTAGAATGTATAAATAAGTGCATAATGTAAACAATTAACAGCTTCTACTTAATCATATTGGTTAGTCATGCAGAAGTCCTGATTTCCCGCATCATTGTACTTGATTCTTTTGGTAGGTTAAACCTCATCCCAATCAAGCCTTCATGTATGTTTGTATTATTAATTTTTTTTAAGAGCTGATATTCTATTCTGCTTATCCTCAGTGTAATCTTCCCCACTTCCCTCCTGACTTGTGGTCAGACTAGACAGGAACATGTTCCGTTCAACATTACATCAGCAGAATGAATGACTAACCCTCATGATTAAACCATTGCAACATTTCTTAGAAGAGAAAAGCCCTTACACAGCTGTCATTCTTCATCCAAAAGGTGGCTGCACCCCAGTGCTGCAGCCTGTAGTAGTCCTTCTGGGATAGAATGGGAAAAAAAGTGATCAAAGATGCTGATTTGAGTTGAATTAAACACAGATAACTTTTTTTACCTTCAGGTCACAGATTCTAGCTACTGGTTTTTCAAACACTATGGCAGAAGACTGGGACCATTTGGGCTCTTGTGCAGCCTAGAAACATTGTGAGCTTTAAAACAGTAGGTAAAATTGTATTAGAAATTCCAATAGCTATATCTAAGATGTTCAGCTCTCACAGATTCAGCTCCTCGAATCTGTGAAAATTGTCCCCTTTTTCCCTTTCAGTCCCTTCAATGCCCTCAGAACAGCATAAAGTTTACATGCCTGTGCAGACCAGCTCGCATTCAGGGGACCTGCTTCTATCACCTTCCCCCATCTCCCATCCACAACTGCGTATTCTGATTTCCTTTTCCCTTCTATCACTCTGCTTGAACCGTCCACGAACCATTTCTCTCCCTCGTCCAATTCCTCTTCCTCCAAATCCTCCCTGATTTTGGTTTGCAATTCCACCACTTCCACACAGTCGTGGGTCAGCTTTTCTGCAGCTTCCCCAAACAAGAACTGGGCGTGGTTCTGCGCAGTCATAGTCCGCAATTCCAAGTCCTGTGAATGAATCAAAATGGCCTCGTATTTCAACATCCATTTGTCCACTTTCTGCTGTAGTATGCTCCGTACGTTGTGCGGTGCAAATACTACCAAGGGTGCCCCGAAAGTCACCTTTTGGCTTCTTCCACTAACAAAGCCACAGCCACAATTGCTTGCAAACACGTGGGCCATCCCCTGCTGACCGGATCCAACAACTGAGACAAGTAACCCACAGGTTTCCTGACTCCAGCCCAATCCTGTGTTAACACTCCGTGTGCTGTGTGATTGCTAGCGTCCACGAACAAATGAAAAGGTTTCCTCACATCAGGGAGACTCAATACCGGTGCTTCCGTGAGAGCCCCCTTAATTCCCCTGAATTCCTCATTATCTTTCTGTGTCCATTTGATTCGATCCGTTGTGAGCTTCTCATAAAGAAACTTCACCTTTTCGCTGTAACTTTCAATCCACTGCCGGCAGTACCCTAACATACCCAGCAGCTGCTGAACTTCCCTTTTTGTCTGCGGCTGCGGCAGGGGGATAATTCCTGCCACCCTCTCTGAGTCTAATTTCTTTGTGCCCTTCATGAGCCAATGTCCCAAGTACCTGACCTCAGGTTCCGTGAACTGTAATTTTGATTTTGAAACCTTCAATCCCCTTTCCCCCAGAAAATTCAAAAGCTCAATTTTGCTTGCCCTTACCTCCTCCTCCCCCTGACCCGTGACCAACAAATCATCTACATATTGTAGAATCTTTGTCCCCCTGCTTGGTACAAAATGACTTAAAACCTGCTCCAGCATCTGTCCAAATAGGTTTGGTGAATCCACAAAATCCTGAGGTAATGAGGTCCACCTGAGTTGTTGCTTCCTATTGGTCTCCGGATCTTCCTACTGAAATGCGAAAAAATCACGCCTGTCCTCAGCAAGAAAGCATGTCCAAAAAGCGTCCTTTAAGTCCATAACACTGTACCACGTATCCTCAGGAGAGAGATGGTTTATTAACGTGTACGGATTTGAAACGGTGGGGAAAAATGTCCCGTTGATCATCACCCAGGAAATTCCAGATGATATCTTCCAGGTGCTGGTGTCAGAGGAAATCCTCTCTGATGGCTCCAACCTGGCTCCTACATCTGATAACAGGTCTGTTATAGTCCCAGAGCTTGTCCAGGAACTGGTTACAATGTGAATACCTCTAGCCTCGACCAGGGCGATTGCAGACATCGTGGCTCAGGGATACCCTTATTCATACGATAACAGGGTTTGATTTTATCTCAACTCTGTCTGGGAATCAGTTATAATGTGAATAGGACTCTGTTCCTGGACAGAGTGGTTTCACAAGCATGGGTTTAAACTTTACTAATATTTTATACACACATATACCTATTTCTATAGCATGAATTATCTGTACTACATATAGCACTCTGGTTTGTGAAGTCATGAAATAAATTTACTCTTTGTATTTCAGACGTGTTTTTGTGTTTGTTCCAGCCATATGCCTGTGTCAATTCACACTCTACCCATGGCAGGGGGGTTTGAACTAGATGAACTTTACTGTCCCTTCCAACACAAACCATTCTAGGATTTTATGATTCTACGTACAAATACAATTCACTTTGTTGTTTAAGTTTTTAAACTCATTGCCCTGACATAAATGTGTCTAGTGGATGAAATAAACAGGGCGTGAGACTTCTCCTTTTAATGCCTTTATTAAAAGTGATCAGCTCAGGATTGGGCAGCTCGGACGGGTCTGCAGCTTCCCGTCTTTTCTCCCAAGGGGATGAGGAGGAGGAGGATATTCGCAGCTTTGACCACTGGGGCAGAGCTGGAGGTCCGGTCCTCGTGGGAGCTTTTAGGGCGTGGTGTCCCCTTCCGATGTTACTATTCGCCGCCTCCCTCTGTCCGGTCCCTGCATCGGGATGACTCCCGTGCTCAGGGTGAGAGGGACTACGGAGGTGTTCCACATCTCTGCAGGCTCAGCACTCCGTTCCTGATGTCCAGACATCACTCCAATCTCTCAACTCTTAGGTGGCTCGTTGTTTTGGAGTCTTTTTTAGCAAGCTAGAAGCAGTAGCTTCTCATGGCATGCTGGTCCTTGGAGTTATTTTGCATATCCCCCCCCCCCAAGTCTCTTCTCCTCACTGTTCGGAGGTCCCCACCCTTCACTGTCTCAGAGAAGGGCCATTAACTCGGCCCCAGCTAGGGCTTTTACTGATACAAAAACAACTATTAACAACAACAACCCGTAATTACCATAACACAAGCAGCACCCCAGCAGCAACCGTGGTAACCTTTTTCTCACAAAAAAATTAACAGAATTTTTGTTCATAACAGTGGAGCCATTATTTGCATTTCTCTCTAATTGTTACCAGAAGACATAAAACTGCAGCTAGTTTAAAACAAACCAACCTGAGACAGTACTTGAAAACCTGAGAGCTGGAGGTAACACTAGGATTTGAATTGCACAATTGAGATACAGATACCACTTATTAGCTCTGGTGAATCAACCTACCACAACACCCTATCTCCTTTTCTTCTGCCAGAGAAAGCAAAAGTCAGATTTAGTGGTCAGGATGAGGGTATAAACGAGACAGACCAAGAACTTTGTAGACTGTCTGCACTGTCAATCATGATTTGATAAAAAAACCCACAAGAAATCCAAAGAACAGATGCAGCACTGAACTTGTTTGTTTTTTGGGGGTTTTTTTGCAGGTAATGATTAGGTAGATTGCATCACAGACAGCCAGCAGCACCTGGCACTGCTCCAGGCAACACAGTGGCATTTGAGCAAGACTTGAGTAATACATTAATCAAAACATCCTCTTCCCTTCACAAATGAACCACCAGAGCTGCTTTCAGGCTTCAGTGTCACGTCAGGGAATGATCTCCACTCAGATAATGTAATCAAGTGCAGATAGAGCTGCTTCAAGAATGATGGAGTGAAGCTGTCTTTGCTTCTTCACTGATCTAGATGCTTTACTGGATGAAAAGCTGACCTCATCAAAGAAATGGGGCAGTCACTGGAAAAGAAAGGAAGCAAAGAACTGGATTAACATAAAACTTGTTATAAACAAAAATCTGCCAATTTTTTTTGTGAAAAAAAAGGGTTGCAAAACCAGTCAAACAAGTTGCTGCTAAACTGAAGTTCTACCTGTTTGTTATTGTAATCACTGGTCTTTGTAGCTAATTGCTCCTTTTGTATCGGTAAAGCCTGCCTGAGGCTAAGTTGTACTTTTCCCCAGACAGTGAGGGGGGCTTCAGAAGATGCAAAATAACTTCGGGAACAACATGCCATGGGAAGGAACCCTGCCAAACTTACTGAAAAGACCCCAAAAACAACTAACCAATAGAGAATTAAGAAATTAGAGTGATGTCTGGACGTGAGTAACAGAGTGCTGAGCCTGCAGAGATGCTTAAAACCTTTGTTGCCCCTCGCCCTAAGCAAGATGACTTCGGCTGAAGGCAAAAACCTGGCTGGGGTCACTGGAGAGTTGCAAAAGACGGGGTTACACACACTGCTCTCGTGAGGACAGCACCCCCGGCTCTGCCCCTAGTGGACAAAGCTGCGCATATCCTCCTCCTCCGAGTCACCCTGGGAAGGACGACGGAGACTGCAGATCCGTCGAGCTCCCCAATCTTGAGCTGATCACTTTCAATAAAGGCATTAAAAGGAGAAAAAGTCTCCTGCCCTGTTTATATCAAAACTGAAGAATTCTCTTTTCAAGTCCTCAGTTAGAAACATTGGTTTCTGAAACAGCAATCCAATGTGAGTCAGTATTTCCAAAACCAGATGACTGCTTAAGGAGAAAAGCACCATTTCCAAAGGAGTCAACCCATTTGAGGGTCAAATTCACATGAACTTTTCATCAATCTAAAGCTTCAAATTATTTCTGAAAATGGGATTTGGGTGCATTTGAAAAGCTTATCTTGTTTGGTAACCTAATGACATGCTGGCAAATTATGTGCCTTGTTATAGATTGAGCCTACAATTTTTCAAGTAAAATCAATTGAGAATTTATTGATTACAGCGGGCAAGGCAATAAGCAAATCAGCGCTGGGCAACAGGGGAGTCTCCGCTCTGCCACTGCCGCGCTCTTCTGATATTTCGTGGAGTTTTTATTCAGTCCTGCTTCCGGGTTGACGTGGTAGTACTCTGCGTATTCTTCTCTTGTTTCTAGGTGGTCGTAGTCCACCTCCCGGAGGTCTGAAGATGAAGGCCGGTATTTTCCTTATTTGATAAGTTTATCTGATTCCTGGAATCAGAAGAAGTAGTTAACGAAAACGACTGGTGATTACAATACCAAACAGTTAGAACTCCACCCTGGCAGCAACTGGTCCAACCTGTTCACTCTGCAACCTTTTAAAAAATATTGGCAGCTTTTTCTACATATAACATCTGGAACCCCGTTAATGGTACAGATGTACAGGTACACATGCAAACATTGACATAGTTAATTTTTCTATGAATATAAACTTTTAAGTGCTTTGACAGAACAGAACATATGGAAGAAAATTTCTCAGTGATTGTTCTAAGATACTGATAGATTGAATTTTTTGCCATTACTTAATTGTTCCATGGAGATAGCACCATTTCATCTTTCTCCAGTTCTGTTTGTGTCTACAATGCTTCTGTTTGACTTAAGACAGAAAGTCTAGGCGGTTTGGTGAAATATCTGTATGGGCTACACCACATCTGCCTGATATAATTTTTTTCTCCTCCTCAGGCTTGAAGCACTGACAGCTCAGCAGATGATGGTGGGGAAATGAAGGAAGCAAACAGGAAATCTAGAGTTAGCATGAGGCCCCACATCTCGTTCAAAGACCTGTGTAAGGAATAGGTGCAAATTCAAAGACAGAGAGGAAAACAGTGGCTTAGAGCATGCCAGGGGGTTTTGAAAAATAAACAAAAATCTCAAGGTGGTAAGAAGAGGTACAAAACAATGTATGCATGGGCTAAATATAGTAAATATAATATAATAAAGATAATATTATGTATAATAATATGTCACGATCAGCTAGTGCTAGCAGGGGTCGTGATGGTTCGTTACATGATCTCAGAGTGCAAAAACAACACAGAGGGGATTACAGTATTGATCAAAAAAAATACGCCTTTTATTGAATGACCACAGCAAATGCGATAGAGGGATTAGAAAAGAGATAAACTATAAAGAGAGAGAGGGAGAGAGAGAGAGAGAGAGAGAAAGGTGGTATAGCTACCAAACGTAGAGACAAAATCCTTTATCTCTGTCCTTCGCTGAAGTAACTTCACTGAGCTTAGGCCTTGCAGCCTGACTAAATAACACGATTTCTAACCACAGACTCAAAAATGTACATTTCACTTAAATTAAAATGGATTTCTATCCTGGAAAATTTTCACTTTGCTTCATTCCCCCCTTTCCTAAAAGGAGGAAGTAAATTCTTTTACTTCGTACAAATTCCTATGACAACAAGTGTACTTTAGTGCTTTACCATGTACGTTTGATAATGGATAATCCTGAACCTATTCTAACTAATATTAACAAAACTACAGTAGGATGACACAACTTATTAAGAATTCTGTTTGTGGTTAGTGACCACCTAAAGACCACATCCCACCAGTGATGATCTGCATTTTGTTCTATTCTTTGCAGAATTCTAGTTATTTCTTTTGTATCATGTTGGACAGTAATTAAGGTTTTCTTTCCACTTTCTTGGATTTCTTTCACGATTTCCAGTAGGTCTTGGTGCTTAATTCATTGTTTTACTAATGTAAGGTCCATCCCAATAGGGGTAGGTGATAATCTGATTTACATTGTGTAATTGGTTTAAACCAGCTGGTGGGATGTTACTGGGGCTGAGTACAAAAAATCACACCTGATAATCTTAACAAAATTACAAATACAGAAATTAGAATGATTTCTACTAGACAAAATAACATCATTGCTATCAATTTACAGCAGCACAGGCAGTTCTCAGGCATACACACCCTTTTCCAGTATATACGAGCACAGTTTTCTGGTCAGTGACTGGATGAATTTCAAAGTGGCAAATACTCTGTTCAGTGTCCAAACACACATCTTGGGCATTGATAGTATTGCTTTCACAAATAAATCCCATCTGCTCTCTAGTAATGCAAGATTTTAAGTTTACTGTTTGCTACCTCTCATTCATCTTTCGTGCCCACACTCTATGTTCTAAGGGGTAGAGTATTGTTTTTTCATGGTTTAATCTTAGGGCAATGATGGGATGGATAACATAAACAGTGGCATTACGTATGGTAAGCACAAAGGCAGTGGCCACATTAGAAGCAGGATCATAGGTGAAATTCACCATAGTCCGCCAGGATTGAAACTTCCTTTCAAAATCAATTGCATTATCCCAAACAATTCTCTGAATTTCAGCTGGAAAATTACCTTCACCCCCTTCCCGCATGATCAGAGCTGCTGTTGTTTGCATCTATAACTGTGCTTGTATACAACTGAAAGCTAAAGACACATTATCTTGAACTGTACTAAGTGCTTCTACTATTAACTTGTGGTCTTGGTTCCCAGACTTTTCATACTTCCTTACTTTGGCAGTACTTTTGAAATCTGTCACTGGCTAGTTCCTAATGCCAATAGAGATGACTGTAAAGGCTGCTTCATTTGTGTTAGGCTACCTGCTGCAGTGGCCAGTTTATTCATCAGTATTTCTGAATCAATTCCATTTAAAACTCCTAATCCTGTCTCAAATATGCCAGTTAGATCTTTTCTTATTCTGCTCCTGAGATATGCCTTTCTTTGTAACCACGTTTCCCAGACCTCAAAGGATGTTTTTAGGAAGGAGGAGCAGGCTGGTTGGTTTTTTGAGATGTTAATTTGCATTATCAGCTCCACTCGTTTGAGAGACCATTCTGGATTGAATAATAGCTGTTGTTCACTCACATTCTTTACTACGTAGGGGCCTATTTCATACACTTTGGTTCAAGTTTGGGTAGAGTCTGAACTAGTATGGGTTGTATAAGGCCCTACTGTTGTAAAAAGTGCGGTGTCTGCATTGAATTTAAACAAAAGTCTGATAGCAACTCGAGCTCAAAGGCAGGTCACTTCTACAGGCTGTATCAAGGTGAAATTACACCAACAGTCTGATTCACTTAGGCTATCACAGACTTCCTGGTGTTCATATACACCAGGGGAGGTTGAGACACTAATTACAGCTGGTCTCTGATAAGCCGTCCTATTGATGACCTGGCACTCTGCTTTGATTTCTTCTCCTCAGATTCCTTGAAGTGTCCACAGTTCCTGTTTTTGCCATTCTTGCTCCTCATATACCTGATTCTCGTGGATTACTACAGTAGATACGTTAAAATCTTTTATCTCAGAAGGTTCTCCCATGGATCCAGTATACTGATTAAACGCCTGGGACCAAGGCCATTCAGCATTGCTGTGGATAAAGGTACTCTCAAGTTCTAAAACTTCAGTTATAATTACATACAAAACAATTCTGTAAACTAAAGTATGAACTACTCCCGACTGCAATATACTCATTTTGCCCGAGTAAGTTTTAGTCTCAGTTCATTCTCTTCTGGTATCACTCTCCAAGGGACTTCTAGGGCTTTCTTTACTCCAGAGTGATGGATCCAGGCATTCTGCTCCTTGATTTTGATTGCAGTGAAGGTGGTGAGAACCACTTGGAACGGTCTCTCCCACTGTGTTTCCGAAGTCTTTTCTGTAAGAGACTTAACATATACATCATCCCCAGGCTATCTAACTCCCTGCTCCAAGTTCCAGCCACATGTTTCTCAATTTCTCTGAGCTGTTTGCTTAAAGCCACCATGTAGGTGGACATTCTGGACATTCCCTTTGTATTCTCTATGGTCTTCTATAAGGCATTCCAAAAGGATTCAGCATTCCTTTAGCTCAAGGTTTAGTTTGAACTTGCAATGGTGCTAGTGGGAGAGCTTGGGGCCAGGGTAGATTAACTTCTTGCCCCAGTGTTACAGTCTGCTGCTTAATCAAATGATTCATTTTCTCTACCTGGATACTTGATTGGGGCAGTATGGAGTGTGAAGTTCTTAATCTATGCCCAGGTGGCTACTAATCTGTTGCACTGCTTTGGAAATGAAATACGATTCTTTATCTGAGGATATCGTGGCTGGAACTCTGAAGCGTGGTATTATTTCTTGTAAAAATAATCTGGTCACCTCTTGAGCTTTGACAGTTCTGGTGGGGAATGTTTCTGGTCACCCTGAAAATGTATCTATCAATACCAGTAAATACCGATACCTCCCTTTCCTTGGGAGTTCTGGAAAGTTAATTTGCCACTGCTGTACAGGCCCATGGCCTCTCTCAGTCTGACCAAGCTTCGGCCCAGGGGTATTTTGGGGTTAGTCTGGAGGCAAGGATCACATTGTCGGCTTACCTGAGTGATAGTGGCATATAAATTCCTGACAACGATTCTTTCAATCAGATGTATGTTCTAGAAAGCCTGTGGAAATTACTACTTCAAAGTCAACACTTCATTTCAATGCACTCTGTATCCCTGGCAGCCTTGGTCATTTTGAGAAAGTATCTACACTCTATAAAAAGCTTTTAAGTAGTTAGGCCCTAGTGTATTTTCTAGTGCTCTTCCTTCACTAATAACCACGAAAATGGGAAGGGATTACTAGCTCTCTTTCAATGGTAGCCCACCTCTGGTAGTTGTATGTCTCTTTTGATTAGTATTATTGTATTATGGCTTACCTTCGAGGAAAATCTGTACCTCACCCTTTGCTGCTTTCTTTGCCTCTCCATCCGCCAGCTCATTTCTTTCCTCCAATTTTAAGCTCACTCTCTGGTGTGCCTTAATATGCTTTTTCAGGTAGCTGAACAGCTTCCAGCAGCTGGATTGTCTCTTCTTTCCCTGTGAGGTCAGCAGTCCCCTCTCCTTCCAGATAGCTCCATGTGCATGCACAACTCTGAATGCCTTTTGCTGTTTCTAAGGCATGGGTCAATGCATTTATCTCAGCATTCTGTGCAGAGGTACCTGTTGGTAAGTGTCCAGACTCTATTACCTCTCCGCCGGTAGTCACTGTGTACTTAGCATTTCGCTTTCCACTGGCAATGTAGCAGCTCCTGTCAGTGAACCAGGTCTCTGAATCGTCCAGAGGAGTGTCCTTTAAGTCTGGGCGGCTGGAGTAGGTAGTTTCAATGGTCTCTAGGCAATCATGGTGTACTGCTTCTTCTTGATTTCCACTGAGAAAAGAAGCTGGGTTGACAATATTAGTCATCACTATCTCTACATCATCTTGCTCTACCATGATGGCCTGGTATTTCAGAAACCTCTGTGGTGAAAGCCAGTGGCCACCCTTTACTTCTAGTACTGCGGACACTGTGTGGGACACTAGCACAGTCATTTTTGTCCTAGGGTAGACTTGGGTGCTTCGTGAATATTCAGCACAACTGCTGCTACACCTCTGAGGCAACCTGGCCATCCTTTGGCCATTGCATCTAGTTGCTTAGAGAAGTAAGCAACTGCATTTCAGTATGGACCCAAGTCCTGAGCCAATATTCCCAGGGCAATCCCTTGCATGGAAAAATAGAAAGAATGGTTTACTTACATCTGGAAGTCTCAAAGCTGGAGCCGACGTAAGGGCACTCTCTAGCTGGTGAAAGGCCCGTGTGGCATCTCTTGTCCACTGGAGATCTCAGTTTCCATTGGCAATAAGAGCATAGAGGGGTCTGACGAGCAGTCCATAATTATAAACCCACAGCTGGCACTACCTTGCCATGCCTAAGAAGGTTCGGAGTTCCTTCGTTGTCTGGGGTTTCGGGGTTTGGCATATGGCTTCCCTGCCTTAAAGTCTGCTGCTCAGCACTCACTTCTTACCCCAGGTAGATTACCTTCTGTGTCACTACCTGTGCCTTTTTCTTTGAGAGTCTGCATCCTTGGAGTCCTAGGAAATTCAGAAGGCTTACCGTCCAGGCTTCCCTCGTCCGAGTGGCTACTAGAAGATCATCCATGTACTGCAACAGCCTCCTTTCCTCTTGTGGAGCTTCCCGGGACTCTGGGTCTTTGCAAGCTGTTCTCCAATCGGAGTGGGGAATATTGAAGCCTTCAGGCACATGGACTATGTGAGCTTGAGTTTGAATGCAAAAATTTTCTGGCTGGCTTCGTGGATAGGGAGGCAAAAGAAGGCATCTCTTAGGCCTAAAACAGTGAACCAGGTTAGCTCAGGTGTTAAAAAAATTAGTAAAGTATATGGATTTGCTACCACAGGGTATAAATTCTGTGTTATCTTATTGACAGCCCTTAATCCAGTACTATCAGTTATTGGGCTGATTCCTTCCTTATCTTCCTTTTGAGGGTACTACTCAACTCTCACTGGTTATGTTCTTTCCTTAAGCTTGATTGCCATGGGGGGGGGGCATTTTTTACTGTCCCTGGTACAGCAGAGGCCCATACCCTTGAAAACACTTATCTACTTATTCTAATATCTCCTTACTAATGTCTTTCTTAATTTCTGTGTCTGTTAATGTTAAGCCTAACATCTTCATTTGCCTCCAGAGTAACCTTTCTCATTTGAGAATGTTTAGCAAATTGAGCGAATTCTACAAAAGCTTCTAAGTACACATAGTACACATGTTACTTTAAAGGTTTGCAAAAGTATGCCTTCTCAGACTGGCCAGTTGTTCAGTTGTTCCCCACACTACAACATAAACATTCTCCACAGGCACTAAGGCTTTATTTAAAACTGAATATATGGCCCTTGTGTCGACTAAAATTCTTCCCTTTTGGGGAGGTCATCTTTATCCTTCCTCCCTTACCTTGGGAGGGGCCTTTAACAAATCATATGTACTCATTTTGCGAACTGTAATCGCTTTGCATTTCAGCATGATAATCTTTCCGTGACTTCATACGTTGCTATCTTATGCTGTATGCTGAACAACGCGTTTGATTTGCTTTCTCTTTGCCTTGTTTTCCTTTTCAAGGGCCAAGACCAGAGGGCGGTCTGATCTCACAGTCTCTTTGCCATTCTGGGTGATTTCTTAAAACAAAAAGACATTTCAGCATACAAAAACTCATCCCATTTATCTATTTATTTTAAAAAAGTACTAACTGCAATGAAGTATTATAAATCTTTTTATTTTCTGAGCTGCTCTTACTGGCAACTTTCTCCCAGTGAGCCCCTCCTCCCAAAAAGGGGCTAATTTAGGAAACTCTTTGCTCTGGTCAGTTCTCATTATCTCTTTCTCCTTGCCCTATCTCACTTCCAGTTTCTCAGTCTTCCTCCTGCACACACACAGCTCCAGGTGGCAGGTATCAGATGTGATTTCCACACACGAGCCTTAAGATCTTACGTTCTGAATCAGCTTGATCAGAAACCTCTAATTTACATTCGGAGCATGTGCCCTGATGCTTATTAGAACAGCAATACCAGCGTTTCTCGCACTGCAATAACACCTGGACATCCAGCTTTTGCCCACAGGTCATTCCCGTGTTCCCTGGGGAGACAGGGCAGCCAGAGCTGTCCCTGTGCTCAGGGGACAACCACTGTCACCTCACGCAGCGTGCCAGCCTCTTGATGCACCAAAGGCTCTGAGGAATTGCCCGCAAAGGCAGGCTATTCTGTTTATTACAGAGAACTTTAAATCCCTACAGCAGACTGTTCCCAGTCCAGACTTGCTATGGCACCAGCTGAAGTCTCATTAACTAATTCATCTCATTCATCTCTTCTATCTAAACTCTGTTTTACAAAATATCAGTCTTTTCTAGTTCTCTTCCTGCACAATCTAATTAAGCACTGTGTCTACTTACACTTGTTTTACTGCCTTGCAAAAAGGCTGTGCTTGTCACAGCCAAAACTCTGATATGCACACAGACACAGACACAGATGCACCTCCACCCCCTTTATCTCAAATTCACTAGAGCCAAGGCTTGAATTGCTGTGAGGGGGAGAATTCTTGGAATTCCTTTAATTCGCTTTATCATAGTTAAGCATAAATCACCATACCATAGTTCTTCTGTGTAAAATGCTACTCTTGTTGCAACAAAATCTTAAAATCTCCACAAACACCACTATACAATCTGAGAATCAAATTACCACAATGCAGTAGAAGAAAGTCACCACACAAAATCACTGGGAAAGGGCATATCTCTCAGAGTGCCTACTTTTCTCAACAAGCCACAGCATACCATAATTCAGCATTTATTCACATCAGTTTTTCCTGGACACAATCAAAATAACAGCACACAGTCTATGAAAAAAACAGGGCCAGGAGACTTCTTCTCCTTTTTAATGCCTTTATTAAAAGTGATCAGCTCAGGATTGGGCAGCTTGGCAGGGCTGCAGTCTCCCGTCATCTCTCCCAGAGCGACTCAGAGGAGGAGGATATGCGCAGCTTTGTCCACTAGGGGCAGAGCTGGGGATCAGATCCTCGTGGGAGCCTTTAGGGCGTGGTGATCCCTTCCGGTATTACCCCTCCTGGCCCAGTCGGCTCGGTCTCACCGCCGGGGACGACTCCCATGGTCAGGGCGAGAGGGACTCTGAAGGTGTTCCGCATCTCTGCAGGCTCAGCGCTCTGCTCCTCACGTCCAGACATCACTCCAGTCTCTCAACTCTTATTTGGCTCGTGTTTTTGGGGTTTTCTCCATGCGTTTGGAGTCGGGGTCCCACACAGAATTCTGGTCCTGGAGTCACTTTGCATAACCCCCCCCCTCCAGGTCTCTTCTCCTCACTGTTCGGGAAGGTCTCCACCCGTTACTGTCTCAGAGAAGGTCCATTACCTCGCCCTAGCCAGGGCTTTTACTAATACAAAAACAACCATTAATAACAACGACCCGTAATTACCATAATACAGGCAGCAGCCCAGCAGTAGTGGTAACTTTTTTCTCACAGAAAAAAATCAACTGAATTTTTGTTCATAACAGTCCCCCCTCTTTTTCTTTGATCGAGCTTAAATTTTAAGCTTGCATCAACTTACAATTTTTTTTTTTTTAATCTACTATAAATTTCTTGTGCACTTTGTCTAATCACGGTTACTTAACTTTGTAACTTTCCTTGGTTTCTTCAGGTTGGTCTGCACGGCAAGTACTATTTTACTGAAATAGATAAATAAGCATAGTAAAAAGAGCAATCCTCCAAGTACACACACAGCGAGAAAAACTACCTTTTCCCATACATCCTTTTTGAAAATCTCTAGGTTCTCCCACCCACTGGGATCAAGTGTAGGAGATTGTTCTTGATTATTTACACGTGCTAATCTTTTTATTTCTTTTGAAATGTTCCTAATAATTGAATTCTTTATTTTAAATACTGTCTGGAGCCAGATGACTTTGCTTAACATAGATATTGGGGTCCGAACTTGGCTTTTACAATTTTGGATTTTCTCCATTTCTATTTCACTTTGCTGGTTCTGTTTAATTTCTCCCAAATCATTATATATAGGAACTCTCAAACTTTATCCAGTTTCTTTGGGTAATAAGAAGAAAATTGGTTTTATCACTGTAGCGGCCCAGCTGCCAGACCAGTCTCCTGACAATTTGGTGTGTGCTGTGGTATCAGAGATCAAACCTAGGGGTTTAGAGCTCCCCTGAAATGTGTTCCAAAAGGGGTTTATCTTTTTTTCAGTACACTCATATAAATACTTGTTACAAACAATTTTTCTTACCATTTTCACCTATTCTTTTCTTTTTACTAGATCTGCTGAGCTTGTTTCAGCCGCATCACATTCAAAGCACAACCAGCTTTCCCCTATAGGGCACTCTCCTAGGAGTGGCTGCCTAAAAGTGGCAGTATTGTATGCTATCCAATACACTCTCTTATTTTTCTGATAAAGGACCAATTGGGAGAGGTTAACACAATCAGGGTTAGAACTGATGTGGACTCTCGACAAGGAGCTCACTTCCTTCTCATAGAGGGGTTGGTAGCACTCACTGCACGGCTCAGCTGGGCTTCCCAGAGCACCGCCAGCAATCAGAGCCATCAGTACTACCCTTCCCAAGAGTCCGGTATGGGTCATCTTGCACAGCCTGCCCACCCGGCCTTGCCTCTTGGGGAATTTTACTGAGAAGAAGCTTCCAAGCTCTTAAGAGTCCCTTCTACCCGCTTCTCTGGTTAAACCTCTCTTGGCCTGTTCCCTAACAATTTTGGTTTCCCCCAGGGGAGTGTTCTGTAGAGGACTGAACTGGAGTCTTTAGAATTAAATTGGGGAACTTAAACCAGAATTACTTATTTACAGTCTTAAACTTTTTACCAACATAGTTTACACAGAACAGTCTTTAAACATTTTAAGCAATGTTAGAACTCTTGATACCAATTTTTTCCCACACAGTTCAGTCTTTTTGACTCTTCCTTCTGAGAGTCAACCTTAAATCACAGTATACTCAGGTGAATTAACTTGTGATGTGGATGAATCCTTATCCAGTGCCCAGAGGTGAGTGCTGTGGACTCTGGCCCAATGCCAGAGGGAAAAACTGGGAGTCTGGCCCAATGCCAGAAGGAGAAAGGGGTGCAGTCCGGTCCAATGCCAGAATGCCAGAGGGAAAAAAACCTGATGTTGAATCCTGGTCCAATGCCAGGGGGTGAGAGTGATGTGAGTCCAACCTTTTTCTTCTTGGTCTGCACAGTCGAATGAGTAATGAAGAGTACCTGAAACCGGCTTTCAAACACAGGCATTAATGGTCTGCTATTTTATAATTCCATCAAAACTCAGTTTCTCTGTTTAATGTTATTGGTTAATTTCTCTTTTTCCATAGCTTGCATGTTTCTCTCATCAACTTCTACATACTCTGTATTTTGCAAGGGGTTGTATTTCTCAGCTAACTTAACTCCCAAAGTATTTTTATTCCCCTATTTTTCTGCCTATTTAATTCACTGGTTTTCTGTTCTATTTTTCAAGATCTTTTCTATTTATCTCTTGCTTCTGTTTCTTACTTTCACTTAGAGCCTAAATACTTATTTTCTTTCAACTTCTTACACTTTTTCTCACACTATTCTTCTACACAATACACTTCCCTCTAAGGAGATGTGGTAAAACTTATAATGCACAATCTACATTATCTCTATTCTAATTCGTCTATATTCACTCTCTTATTTCTCATTCACTTTCACACATTCCTTCACACCCTCAAGACACAAACTGGATCATTATTCCTAGAAAATCACTGTGTCTCCCCTCAGCTTGGGGTTGGCCCACAGGTCTCAGTATCCCTCGGCCTCTTGGAAGGGCCCTGACTCTGGTTGCCTCTGGTGCCCATTCACCTGTGAGGCTGTCTGCGTGTCACTCACGCTCTTACAGCTACAGCTCTCTCATACACTTGAGGACCACTAGTCTCGTTTGCAGGTCACACACACACACACTTCCACTGCCCCCTTCCCACCTGCCCGGGAAGTTGCAGCTGACTTCGCTTGTGACTCACTCTCACACACACAACAAGACAACAATAAGGTACCTTTCACTTTCACATCACTTATTACAAGTTTAGTTTTACTGGCCAGTTTTGGTGCTATTGGATATCCTTTCTACCTAGCTGTTTTTGTCTAACTTCAGATGTTTTTTCACTATACTATACTTTTTAGTACTTCGTTGAGACAGGATTTACCTGCGCCTGTATCTACTCAAAAATTCAAATTCTTCATTTAGGGGGCCCACCTCAAAGTTTACCAAGGGCTCTTCTAGATGTTGCATCGGGTCCCCTACAGTGTAAAGCCCCTGACCCTCTAATCGTCATCTTTAAGGATCTTCTCTAAATTATCTTGTTCCCTGGCTATTGCCGCATCGAGACTGAGCTTTCTACAAAACCTCATGACATGTCCTGCCTTTCCACAGTAAGAGCAATGTCGTTCTCTCAAAAGGACTTGAGGTGTCTCCATCCCTCTTGTACCTGACAGTACTGACCTATCCTTGCCTCCTCCTGGTGGTGGACCCACCCACCCTGCACTTTCTCTAGCTACAGCAAGCATGATCTTAGCCTTGGCCTTTGCTTTTTCTGCCTCCCTCCTTAAATACACCTTAAATGCCTCTCTTAATAACTCATTTATGTCTGTCTCTTGCCAATCTTCCATCTTTTCCAATTTTCTCCTTATATCAGGCCAAGATTTGGTAACAAACTGGACTTTTAGTAGCATTTGACCTTCTAGGGTGTCTGGGTCTATTCCAGAGTACAACTGGAAGTTCCGCTTTAGGCGGTTAAGCCAAGCAGCAGGAGCTTCATCCTTCTCTTGTGTACCCTCAAATGCCAATTGGGTGTTAGTTCCTTTGGGAACTGACTCTTTGATCCCCCGTATTATCAAAGACCTATATTCCCTCATGGCCTTCCTCCCCTCCTCCTGGTTAGGGTTCCAGCTGGGATCTGTTAGTGGCAATTTCCTTTCACCTGTTGGCACCTGGGGTCCTGGACTGTTATCTTTCTCCCATATTCTTTTGCCAGCCACCCTAATCATCTGGACCTCTTCTGGGGAAAATAATATACTCAGGATGGAATTCATCTCCCCCCAAGTGTAGATATTTGGACCTAGAAATTGATCCACTTGGTTGGCTATGCCCACTGGGTCCTCCACTAAATGCCCCAACTCTTTCTTGAATCCTCTCACCTCAGAAGCAGTTAGGGGAGCATTCACAAAGCCAACACCTCCCACTACTCCTACCATAGGAACCTCTCTGAGGGGAAACAGTCTCTCTGCCTTGGAGGTCTTGGATCTGGTGCTACAGTACGGCCCATCTTCAGATGCCAAAATACTTTGAGGGATATCTGGGTTACACTGAACATTCTGCACATCAGCAGGTGTATTTGCTGATAGCTGTTTACTGGGCAAGGAGGCATTTGTGTCTCAACTAGGAGGAGGTAAAGGGACAGCAATAGGAGGGGGAGAAGAGCCTGAGTGTATATTAAGTGGAGCTGGAGAAGGGGTGGAGAATGCAGCAGGTGGAGTAGGCACTTGTGGTGATGCAGAAGGAACTGGAGGGGCTGGAGGGGGTTGTGAGGGAGTGGTTACTGGAGGAGATACTGGGTTTATCCTAGCGGAAGCTGAAGAGGTAGAAGGAGGAATTTGAGCAGGTGGTAAAGAGATGGCAGCTGGGGCAAGAACCGGACCTGCCATTTGAGGTGCTTGAAGAAGAGGATTATAAGGTGGAGGGGCAGAAGGGGGCAAATAATCCAGGGGGTCCCATCTTTTACTAGTCCTATCATCCCCTCCTTCATTCCCCTCTTTCTTCCTCTGTACCTTACAAATTCGCACCCCTTCATCCTCAACAGCGCTCTTTACCCAGAAAGATACATACAGTAATTGCTCAGGATCAGTATCGCCTCGAGCTGTCAGATAATTATTTAATTGTTGGCACATCCACTTGTCCTTTGTCTCACACCAAGGCCATCCTCCTTGCAACTCTAATTCTGGCCAGACTTCCATACAATAATGGATCATTTTCACTTTATCTAATCCCTCCGTGGCCTCTATAGAATCCCATTTTACTAATAGTTCTCCTAAGGGACTACTGGGAGGTATATCCCTCAGTCTCTTGCCGGTCTTTTTACTATTACAACCTCCCATTTTTCAGGTCTCAATAAAAAGGTTCCAAAGGTGTCTCTACTGACTGGGAATTTCAAAAAAAAAAAAAAAACAACTTGTTTGAGGAGCTTCAGCCTCCTCCACTGAACTTCAAATTTCTGCCTGATGCTCAGGACTTTATACTGAAACAACTGCCCGATCTCTTGATTGCCCAACTTTCCCAATGTCAGGTCTTACATATATCGGGACTTGAACACACGAAACCACGGCCTAAGAATCTGGGTCATGCCTTACTCCCTCAGTCAGGAAAAATAGCTGCCTGATTTTTTAGTTTGCCTAACCCGCCAATTTTTAGACCTCACCGTATCAGGACTTAAAAGCAAACCACAGCCTCCTTCGCTGGGGTTTGTGCCTGATTC
This sequence comes from Melozone crissalis, assembly GCF_028551555.1. Lineage (NCBI taxonomy): Eukaryota > Metazoa > Chordata > Aves > Passeriformes > Passerellidae > Melozone > Melozone crissalis. Next base: position 9,070,995 of record NW_026535813.1, on the reverse strand, counting down.
CTTTGTCAGGACTTCCTTTGCCTGCAGGGTTTGTGAGCTACCCGAATCCTTCTCGGGACTGACAACTCTTACTCAAATCCTTCTCGAGACTTACAAATCTGCCTGACTTCCCTCTGTCAGGACTTACTTTGGGTGCGTGCCACTCATACACAACTATTCCCTCCGCACGCCCGGAGGGGGGGGGCCCTTTATTCCCCCTTGGGAGACGACTCACTCACACTAATTCCAAGCACCACTCCCTGTTCCCGGCCGGCCCCTTCGCAGGAGTCCGGAAACGCGGTACTAAGGGGTCCACTCTCCGGTCGAGGGTCTGGCTGCCAGCCTTCGTCTCACTCACACACACATGCGCACGTCTCCCACTCCTGCCACCGGATTTCTCACCAGTCCGGTGCTCCGGTGCTCCTCTGCGTCGCTGTCCTGAGCCGATCCCTCTGGTCCTGATAGCCAGCTGTCCTGGAGGTCCAAGATGGCCAGTCTTGACGTCCTCTTGTGGCGTGGCTATTCCGGACGAGCACCCCAGCTTAAATAAACAGGGCCAGGAGACTTCTTCTCCTTTTTAATGCCTTTATTAAAAGTGATCAGCTCAGGATTGGGCAGCTCGGCAGGGCTGCAGTCTCCCGTCATCTCTCCCAGGGCGACTCAGAGGAGGAGGATATGCGCAGCTTTGTCCACTAGGGTCAGAGCTGGGGATCAGGTCCTCGTGGGAGCTTTTAGGGCGTGGTGATCCCTTCCGTTGTTACCCCTCCTGGCCCAGTCAGCTCGGTCTCACCGCCGGGGACGACTCCCATGGTCAGGGCGAGAGGGACTCTGAAGGTGTTCCGCATCTCTGCAGGCTCAGCGCTCCGCTCCTCACGTCCAGACATCACTCCAATCTCTCAACTATTAGGTGGCTCGTTGTTTTTAGGGTTTTCTCCATGCGTTTGGAGTTGGGGTCCCACACAGCATTCTGGTCTTGGAGTCACTTTGCATAACCCCCCCCCTCCAGGTCTCTTCTCCTCACTGTTCGGGAAGGTCTCCACCCGTTACTGTCTCAGAGAAGGTCCATTACCTCGCCCTAGCCAGGGCTTTTACTAATACAAAAACAACCATTAACAACAACGACCCGTAATTACCATAATACAGGCAGCAGCCCAGCAGTAGTGGTAACTTTTTTCTCACAGAAAAAAATCAACTGAATTTTTGTTCATAACAGTCTAGTGATCAAGTCCAAACATCCAGAGCAAAAGAACTCTCTGAGCTCATACTCACGGTTAAAATGTACCAAATCTACACAAATCACTACATTTAAACACAATAAATGCCATCACTGACATTCCTCCACTCGCGTCTCTGCAGGGCACTTCTCTCCCTGCCCCCACAGGCTGCTTCAGCCGGCGCCTCAGGCCTCACTCGGCTGCTTCAAACATGGGTAGTACAAACACAGTGCGCTGACCACACAATGCATTAACCATACAGCGACACAGTGTCCGGACACCACACACACACACACACACACACACACACACACACAAACAAAAACACACACGGGTTCAGCAGTTCTGCCCTATCAGAACAATGAACCCCCAATACACACATACATGGGTTCACCCGACCCACCCCCAGTGTCGCTAGCGGTCTGCCCTATCAGAACCATGAACCCCGTCTCTACTGTAGCTGCTCCATCAGCTGTACCCAGACGTCTCTGGGTGGTTTACTCCCTTGCTCTCTTTTCCCTCCCCCGGGGGCCCCTCAGTACATACCGTATCCTCCTCCACAGGCCAGCAGGTCCTTGTCTGTCCTCACAGGAGGCAAGCTGAGACGAGCGGAGCCCCACCAGGAAAAAAATCCTAGGGCGCGCCTTGGAGGTCCGTCTATCCCCCGTGCCCCTGTGGGGACAGAGAACTCCCGGCTTGGCTCGCCATAATGTTTTGCGGAGAGAAGAAGAAACCTCACAACTTTATAAAAGTTGTAAAACTCGGTATGTTTATTTACGGCGCTGGACACATGTGGAGAATGCTCTCCTTAAAAGGCATGCGTACCTCTGAGAACTTCAGATCTCCTTTTATCCCCCTTCCAAATGCATATGCATACAGTTTCACAATAGGTTCATACATATTCATTTTTATGGGTTTTGTGTGACTTTTACCACTAGTTCCTTTTTATCAGAAAGAATTCTGAGGTCAGGCTGACTTGCCCTTACAGCAGTCCCTGTCACTCTCTATCATCTTCTGTCTCCTCCCCTTTATCTCTGTCTTTCGCTGAATTAACTTCACTGAGCTTAGGCCTTGCAGCCTGACTAAATAACTCGATTTCTAACCACAGACTCAAAAATGTACATTTCACTTAAAATGGATTTCTATCCTGGAAAATTTTCACTTTGCTTCACAGGCACAGACAGTCTAAGTTCCAAAGCAGGATAAGTCAATATCAGCAGGACCCATTGTTTCAGGACTGGTTTCCATGGGAAACCAGTCTAGGTCCAGTGAACACGACTGCGGGCAACACTTGGCAGACATTCCGCTTCAGTCAGGCCAGCACCCTTGGATCAGAATTATAGGGGTCTCAGTTTCAGTCCTTGGAAGGGGGGCTTCAATCTCTGCCCATCATTGTGATAGTGAAGCAGATGAAGGATTTTCTGAGGGGCACCTCCAAAGTTACCCCAGCATTTGGCCGAGAGGTGGGGAAATTCATGTGCCATTGTCATGAAGCAGGTGCAAATATAGGGCAAGCTGCTTCTTGAAGCAGTGTACCATGGCAGCAAACGCAGCTGCAAACAATCACTTGGCCGGCCAGAACTCTGCTCAGGGTCATCAGGATCTTGGTGAGCATCCACCTCAACCAGGCTAGTCCAATTAGGGTCTTCAGTGGTCCCGGTCTCTGTTCTTGCGACAGTCGTGAGGCAACTGAGGGAAACTTCAGACTGTCTCTTTCATAATAGAAATAGAAAAGTTTAAGCAATCACATGAACTATAGAAGAAAACAACATTTTTCCAAGGGAGTAAAATTCTGTAAGCCACGTAACCCTTACTCATGTAATGAGATACAATCTTCCTGGTCCAATAGGGGAGATAAATTTATCTATAGAGTGACAACTGGTTTATCAAGTTAGGATCATTGAGACGTAATTTCTGTTTTCAGATCCCTCCAAATAAAGGTTTGTACAACCACAGCTGCAGGAAAATAAATGTTTAACAGTGAATTTGCAGTATAAGATGTGAACTACCACTAGAGAAGCAGATGTGCCTCTGGTGAGAGTTCAGCAATTATAATTTTTTTTAGACAATACTGAGAAGCCAGGTCAGTTTGGGAAAAATCAACCAAATAACTGTACCTAGATGTTTGTAGGTAAAAACACAATGATTATAAGAAGTGAAATATTTGCAGTAAGCCTGCTAGGGCATAAAGCTTTGCGGAGTACCAGAAAAAGAAAATTACATTTCTTCCTGGGATAGCCTCACAAACACTGATAGCTTTAAAGTCCTAGAAATTCAGGGATGCACATGCATATGAAACAGAGTAGAAATTTACCAGGGTAGAAATCCATTTTGGATTTAAGTGAAATGTGCCACTTTGAATTATTAAGTCTGTAGCTTGCTAGCATAGCTGAGATATGCTGTTTTAATTTGTTTAGTCTGTTAGCTTTGCTGCGCTCACAAAAACTGCCTCAGCAAAATGCGAATTTCCAAGCTGAAGAGATAAGAAGTCCCTTGAACTTTGAAATGAAGGCAAGAGACAGACAAGATGACCAGAGAGTTTTCTCTATACAAAGACTAGTTGCAAGTTGTAACGCGAAATCAGTAAAATGAATGTGCATGAACCTATGGTGAAACTCTATGCATATGTACAAGTGAGGGAATGCACATGTCCTTTAGGGGGAATGATCCCCACATGCATCCAGGGCTGTAATAAACATACCAGCTTTATAACTTTTACAAAGTTGTGGAGATTTTTCTTTCTGCAAATTACATATACACTTGTTTCTTTTCTGTCCAACTAAGAAATATTGCTAATAAATGTCAATAATTCAAAAACATGCCATAGAAATTATTTTTGTCTTCATACCAAGTCATTAATCTGTACAAATTCCAAAAGCACTGTATAAAAACAGAAATTTGAGCATATGAAGAGGCCAGGTACTCACTTCAGGCTGCCCTGTGTCCACCTGTCATGGTTTGGCATGGGTGGAATTTAGGGAAGGGATGCAAAAGCTTTTTGTGTAACTGACAGTCTGTGGAACCACTGGGAAGCTAAACACGCCTCTGTGAAAAACACGTGTTAAAGACAAAACTTCCGGGAAAGCTGTCTTTCCCTTCCAGCTAGCAAACAGGTAACATGGCCACATTTATCTGGGCCAGGGTTGGCAGGCCCTGCCACGGGGACAAGCTTCTTTCCCTGGGTGCCCGCCAGGCCCCCCATTGGCTGCCAGGCAAGAGAGAGAGTGCCATGGGACCGGACCCTTTCCAGGCAGCCCACTGGGCCCCATCCTGGCCGGGCTGGGCAGGCTCTGCCACGGGGCTGGATGCCTCTCCAAGGGTCCAGGGGACTCACTGGCCGAAGCAGGGCCGCAGTTGTTAAGATCTTGCCATCAGGTCCCCTCCCCCAGCGCAGCCAGCCACCGCATGAGATCATGTGACTGGCATCAGAGGCTGCCCTGCAACCTGTGCAGAATGGCCTTGTGGCTAGAATTGAATGCAGAGAAAACCAAAGCCCAGCCATGGAGCCAATCCTGACACAGCCCCAGCCGCAGTTCCTGGGGTGCCCCAGGCGAGATGGCAACCCTTTAAGTTCTTCAATCCTCCCTTGAGTGAGAGAAAGAAACAAGATGCAAGCATGTAAAGGAACAACATGAAGACATCATGGTCAGTGAAAGAGAGGTTAACTCCCAGATGGTAGGGATGAACATACGCCTTAATTTTAGAGCTGAAATCCTCTTACACGCTATAGAGAAAAAGAATCTTTTTTTCCCTGTAATGCATGAAACCATGGGAAGATAACAAGTTCAAATTGATATTGAGCAAAGGCCTCCATGTTAAAGTAAGCAGATGTTAAAGTAGCTGTAACCCCATGAGAAATTTGAATAAAGAGAGGAGTGATGAGACCCAGTGCCCCCAGGGAGATAAGAATTTCTCTGTTCCCAGGAATAAACATTGTGACGGTGTTCACAGGGGTTCTTGGATGAGGGAAGAGACGAGGATTTGACTCAATTTTTCAGAAGGCCTAATTTATTATTTTATGATATATATTACATTAAAACTATACTAAAAGAAGTAAAGGTTTCATCAGAAGGCTAGCTAAGAATAGAATCAGAAAGAATGATAACAAAGGTTTGTGGCTCGGCTCTCTGTCTGAGCCAGCTGGGCTGTGATTGGCCATTAATTACAAACATCCAAGATGAGCCAATCAAAGATCCACCTGTTGCATTCCACAGCAGCAGATAATCAATGTTTACATTTTGTTCCTGAGGCCTCTCAGCTTCTCAGGAGGAAAAATCCTAAGGAAAGGATTTTTCATAAAAGATGTCTGCGACAAAACATGATTTTAGAAATAGATAATGTAATATATGTTATAAAGTAATTCGTGCTTAAGGCGACAATGTATAAAATAAAAATTGTAAAAAGAATCTAACATCCAGCAAGCCTCTGACCATGAGCAACCTGGAGACAGATTACTACATTGGAATTACGAAACTCCTGCTGGTAGCAGGAGAACAATGTCTCATTTAGTAATAAAAGAACGTGGCCAAGGCGGAGATGGGCTTCCTCAGGAGCCATCGGGGAACACCCAAGGGCGATCATTGCTTGGTAGATATCATCTATCAAGATAACCGAAATCCCCAAGGAACATACATCTGAATGCACTACTTCCCCTGACATGATCAGAGCCCCGCCACTACCCGGGAATCAGCAATTGTCCAGCCCTGCACAGTGAAAGAAACCACCATACATATGCAGGGTTACAAAAGAAATTGGGGCATCTCTGCCTCAGGCATAAAAACTGTATAAAACAGCCCTGCTGGAAACGGCATTGGTGAACAGAGGGAGATCTGGAGAGATAGAGGTCAGATCTCGGTTCACCTAGTGCTGATCCCGGGCTTGACACTGTCTCTTTGACTGTGGTTTTTGAGGACCGTATTTTGGTCACGAAAATAAAATCTTTTCGCATTTATTAATTTGGCTTTCTGGCTGATCATTTATAACAATAATGAGACCTTTTGCCTTTGAACAGCTCATTTTTAAAACAGAACCCCATAACTTAACACGACCCATAAACACAGCTGTAAAAAAAAAACTTGTAAAAAATGAGAAAGACTTCACAATTACAGATTTCCCCAGGTGGCTGCTAGCCATAAAAATTAAGAACCACGAGAGAACTAGCCTTTTTCTTGTAGAGAAGTCTCCATAACATTAACAAGAGGGACTTCTCTCCCTAAGTGAACTTAAGAAAGATTATTTTAGAAATAGTAAAGTAACTAGAAATTTTAAGTTTTGTTTCTTTACATTGTCAGTGAGAAAGAAAAAGTTGTGAAAGGAAAAAAAGCATTTTAAAAGTTTTGTTCTGATTCTTACTACTCTTTCTTTTTGTTACTGTTAATAAAATTTTCTTTATACCCTTTTAAAATTTTGAACCTGCTTTACTTTCCTCCTAATCCTATCTCACAACAATAAATAAGTACACAAGTAATTAACCAACATTAAACCCACCACACTAAGTGCATTAGCCCAGAAATATAAAAATTAGTAAATACAAATGGTGCACTGAACAGAGACCTTTTCTCTTAGAAAACATCTGCACTCGACCACCCAGAGAATTTCATTGTCTTACCCCAATGTGGTGAGTTTGAAATTTTGATTCCTTCCTCATTTTACTCTTGGGTGTTGGGAAGAGACTGGGTTAAGATGGAAGCAACGTTGATCCACACAGAACAAGAAGTTTACCTCCACCTTAAAAAGTCTTTTCTTCAAGAAGATTTTGGTTTTTCAGAGGGGAAGTTGAAGTGTTTTGTACACTGGTTATTTAAGCATTTTCCTTATATTTCACGGAACGTAGTCTTAACTGATAACCTTTTGGAAGTAGTTTGGGAAAGATTAAGACCTGAGGAAGAACTCCATAAAGAATTCTATCCTTTATTTATTATGATGATGACATGTGTTCGGAATCTGGAGGAACAGTTAAAAAATAGTGAACCCCAGCTGAAAACCCCTCCTCCAGGTTCTCCTGTTTTTACTCCTGCTGCCTAGGTTGGCTCTCACGACATGGCTGCAGCCACATGGTCGCATTCACATGCTGAAGATGGCGGAGACTGCATGGCAGGAGTCACGGGGTCCCCCCATTCGCCCTCTGGTCCTCACGCCTCCTTCCACAGCTTTCACAGTCCCATGAGTGAGGGAGGGGGGATCAGAGGAGCTGCCCCTGATTGGAAAATTACAGCTGCACCAGTCTCTTACAACGAAGGGGAAAGAAACCCCACGTGCACTTGCAGTGCTGGAAAGGACAGTAAACAAAAGAACGGATGTGTTTACCTCGGTTGCTATAGCACCACAAGACGGATCGAAGGTGCTGAGACCCACTCCTTGCACTGAACTGCTGCCCCCGCAGAAAACTGGTGGCTGCCTGCCGCCGCTCTGCATGGCCAGATCGAGCTGACCGATGCAACCAAGCCTGGGTCCCGGCAGCCCGCAGAACTGGGGCCGAGGGCGGGTGGGCGAGACCAGCGGGCAGGCAGCCCTGCCAGGGGATGCCTCAGAACCACAGTCCTGGCAGCGAAACTGCCGCCTCCCACCCACCCGTGGGACCTGCGCCACTGCCACTGCTCTGGAAGTCCTGCACCCGGCATCAGCTGAGAGAGATCCCCGAAAAAATCCAGGTCTCAGCGTGGTCACCAGCGCTGGGAGCAGGATGAACCCTGCACGGCAGTGCACCAATCTCAACACCAACATCAACAACAGGTCCAGCACCAGCAATACCAACACAAACCCACTGGCCAAGGTAAAAAAGTCCTTGCCATGAACGTTTTGGGGACAGTAAAATGGTTCCATGTAAAAAACAGATACGATTTCATCACCCGGCATGATAACAAAGATGTGTTTGTTCATCAGACTGCTATAAAAAAATATAACCCCAGGAAATACCTCCGCAGTCTAGGAAATGGAGAAATTGTGGAATTTAATATAATACAAGGAAGAAAAGGCCCCCAAGCAACCGATGTAACAGGACCTGGTGGAGTTCCAGTGCAAGGTAGTAAACATGCACCAAACAGCAAACCTGAGAAATATTACTCACATCATAGAAGGCCTCCACACTCCTACCAAGGAAATAAAACCCAAAACCAACAACCAAGCCCCAGGAACAGCCTAACAGCTGAAAGAGCACAGAACACCAATGAGCCGTCCTCAGTCCAAGAGTCCACCTCCATAATTCTAATACCCTTCCCCAATTCCTGTGACCTCCCTGCTCCCCCTCCCACTTTCCCCTTTTCCTTTCCATTGTCCTATTACCCCTTTTTTATGTTTCCACAAATTCCTACCACCTTTTCCCCCTTTCCATGGCCTCCCTCCACTAATCCCTTCCCCCAGAGTTCCTTCACAATACCAGAGGGAGGGTGATTGGGAAGGAAAGAAAGGAAAGTTTCCCTGAAGTAACCATCTTTTTCTTAAAAGTTAATGATTTCTATTTGGAGTTTCCAGCAGACACACCACCACCTACACTACCTTGTACAGCCAACAACACTGCGTCAGGTGGCAGAGAACCAGTCCCCTCTGAAGGAACCTTCTCCTGACTCGGTTTCCTGATAAACTGTACTAAGAAAGTCCCACATCCATCCTGCCAGCTCTAAGAAAATCTGTTTGGACATTGGGGATTCAGAATTGTTTGCATTTTGAAAATTGTCTTATGGGCACTTCTGATTGTTTTTGTCATTTTGTGTTGATTCAGTTAGTCCTTCAGAGAAGCTTTCTTAATAATATCGAAAGGAGGAATTGTGGAGACCCTGGGGGTCATTCCCTGGTTTAGGGAGACACAAGAAACTTACCTCAAAAACCTGTTAAGACCCTATTGGCTCGTTCCCCTGTTCCTATGTCCCTGAGCTACTCCCTCCCTATTCCCTGATTGGCCCTCATCTTTGTACTGCCCCGAGACAAGGGTCACCTCCAGGCCCCTTAGAGATTGATAAGCTCAGACCCTCCTTGTGTGGTGCTGGGAGACCTGATCATCTCACCGCATGGCTGAATAAAACATCTGTGGATATTATGCAAAGGCCCTTTTTGCTTCCTTACCCTGGACTTTACTAGCAGTAATTCAGGCTGCAACAGTACACTAGTAATTAACCAACACTAAACCCACCACGCTAAGTGCATTAGCCAAGAAATGTAAAAATTTGTAAAATCTCTAATTAGCAAACCAAAACCACTACACCACCTCAGAAACATCTGACTCTGGGCTGCTTCTACACAGGACATTAAATAAATTGTACCACTGGTCAGCAGCTTCTTCAGCAAATCTGTCTGGAAAGGTGCCATCTGAAGAGAAGGCTCTAGGGAGACTTTATTGTGGCTTTTCAGTATCTAAAGGGGCTTATAAAAAATATGGAGAATGACATTTTATACAGGAAGATAGTGATAGGACAAGGGGCAATGTCTTTAAAGTGACAGAGGTCAGGGTTAGATTAAATATCAGGAAGAAATTCTTTCCTGAGAGGGTGGTGAGGCACTGGCACAGGTTGCCCAGAGAAGCTGTGAATGCACCATCCTCAGATAACGAGGCCTCCGCTGGGCTTCAGGGTGTCCCCAGTGGGCTGCAGCAGGGTCCAGATAGCGAAGTCTTGTTCAGCACAGGCCTGTCCACCTGTCTGAGTTCCCAAGCAGTTCTTAGCCGCAGGCAACCTTAGCAAGCTTAAGTGATATCAGCTCTTTTAGCGATTATCAGCTCATTGTGATTTCAGCTCTTAGCTTGCTCGGTGCCGCAGGCAGGCAGATGCAGGGAGAGAGAGGAGAAGGCTGTGTGAGGTTCCACAGTGATGACTTTATTGAATCTTCTGCGAAGGTTCCCAGGGACAGCTCTTCTCCTGAGCTGGGCAAAAGTAGCTCTCTATATAGGTTACAGGGGTTTTGGAAATCATCCAATAGTAAGGGTCAAAGGAAAGTGACCTATAGTCTTACAGAGAGATAAGCAAGGGTCCGAAGGCAGAAGAGAGGGGCTTCTAAGGTCCAGTCATCATGACTCAGCATTTCCTATCTTAGGCTGCTGAACACCAGGGAGCCCTTGCAGGTCCCAGGCCTGCTACACTTGGAAGTGTTCAAGGCCATGTTGTATGGGGCTTTGAGCAATCTTGTCCCAGCACAGCTAGTCTGTAGCTGGACAGATATATCTGGCCATAAACAGAAATCCAATTCGGCTAAGCCTAGTTCATTATAAAAAATAAATAAACAAGTCCCTGGGTGAGCAATGGTGGGATGGATTTGAACTCAGACAGGGACCCCAGCCAATCTCATTCAAACCAGAATGCAGACATATCATTTGTCATTATAGAGCACGACACAGTACAAAGTACCACGACTCCATCAGAAGGGTGCAAGAGAGATTTATTACAGCAACATGTTGCTTTTATACTTTTTCAAGATATTTGCATTCACTTAACATATACATTCACTGCCCATTGGTTATAGGAAAGAAACAAAGTTCTCAGTAGGTGATCAAGGAGTCACATCATTCTGTGAGCCAGCTAGAGTCTGATCTTAACTTTCTCTCCTTCATCGCATCTCCATGGTGACAACCTTGGTGTCTTCCTCAGGAGAGATATGGGGTTTTCCTTTATCTTCAGGAGGCCTTTGCTGGCTCACAAGAGCAGCACAGAATGTCTCTCCTGGCCAGGGAGCTGGGCGGTACAGAGACCCTAACCAATTAACTGTCCAAGCACAGGAGTTTTGAACCCCTCTATAAAAGGGGACGCCAAACAATAAACTGAACTGTTTGTTGCTGACCCTTGGAGAGTCCTGTTGTATATCTGTCTCCAATCAATGACCTAATGTAATAAAATTTCATCTAGTGGAAGGTGTCCCTGCCCATGGCAGGGGGATTTGAACTATGTGATCTTGAAGACCCCTTTCAACCCAAACCATTCCAGGATTCTATGACAGTGTATGATCTGTCAATTTAAGTACGCGCAATGTAAACTTTAAAAAAGGTGTGAGAAATGACTAATCACTTTTTAAAATTTTATTAAACTTTAACAAAAACTACAATAAAAGGACTAAATAAGGAAAAATTACAGCACTGAGAGACCCCATGGCTACCAGCCACGTGCTCCTCTTCAAAATGGATGCTCCCCCTTTTATATCTCTAGCCCCTTCTAGAGTCCTGTCAGTCGACTCCTTCCTTACTGTCTAGTGGTGGAGATCACTTTCTTACACCTTGATTGGAGGTCAGGTGTTACTATAGTAACAAGCCAACCCTCCCAAATGCCCTGATACCAAGGCCATGCTGTGACAACAAGGCGGGGGAGGGGAGGACATATTACAGTAACATAACTGTACATCTACAAAACTTCTCTTAACATATATATAACGTTCAACCCTTAACTGTGAGAGCCAACCGTCTCATTACTCATCTATAACAAACCCCCCTCTTTCTTTTTATAAGTTGGCGGCGATAGAGAGAGACGGGGAAGACTGATTCAGTGATCAGAATCCGATTTTATTGCGGTATACAAACACTTATATACTATTTCAGGGAGACTAGTAATGTGTACTACAATAATTAGGTTAAAATCACATACACAAAGCTATGCATATAACAACACCTCTTGCTTGCAGTTTAATGGGATTTTCTTTTTCTGGTAAACCTGTTTGATTTAATCTTCTTGCAATCTAAGTCTAATTTTCAAAGTTCCATTTGTTTTTGCCAAGCCATCCTGTTATCAAATATCTTATGTTAACCAGGTCCAAAGTCCATCATCTGCCTTGTGTCCCCCAACATTCCAACATCTCCCCCTTTCCTTTCGACCAAAAATACTCTTTAATGGCCTTAATTAATCTCTGCACACATTGAAAGGTATCATGATTAATAAAATTATTATCAAAATTACCACATACATACCTATCCTAAAGAGAATCTTTTCGTTAAAAGTTCCCGCCACTAAAAGGCTCAGGCTTGATCTTTATAAACGAAAAACATTCCTGATGGCAGTTGCATTATTGGATTTAGAAAGGGTGCCAAAAGTGTAATTGTACCAAAAGTTTTGATTCTTATACACAGGGTGATAGGGAGAAACATTTTTAGACTGATTCCTTACCATTTCTATAAAATTAACACAAAAATCCAATTTCACTGAACCCAGGAACTCTAATTCTTGGGGTTCCACCAAGGGTGTTTCAGAAGTGTAAGGGATCCAATTTGATATGATTTGGTTTGCTTTCAAAATTTTTTAGAGTAAATATTAGTGTAAAAATCTGAAGGGGCTATATTCCCCCATAAGTTTTTTTTTTTTTAATAACACGTGCGTTTCTCATTATGAACATGAAGGTAACATAAAAGCATAACACTATGTTAACAAAAAAATAAACTTCTAGTAAATAAAAATAAATCAGATAATAGATAACAATTAGTAGCGCATGAAAAATAAAATGGTGATTTAAAACAATACATTATCAATTATCTTAAATATTGTACTATTACTTAGAGTTCGTAGTAATTGGCAAGCTTTATTTTTTAAAGTGAGGGCTTGGAAAATCATTCCCGGGTAAGATTTCCAAGTTCACCCTAAAAGGATGTTTAGCTATTATAGGTCCAAATTTGGTAAGTCAAAATTACTTGAATATAATTTTGGTGCAGAAAATTTTCTCTACCAGTTAAGGCCAGGACTTGGCCGGGGTGCAGGCTTTTAACTGGAAGAGTCTTTTTAATATGTTTTAGAAACCTCCTTAGTAATAATTGTTAGAAAAATCATATGTCTTATAAATAGTTATACAACAAGTGAAGGTTTGTAAAGTAGCTGGCTTTCTCATTTATCCTTAGTTAGTCAATGGTACCATAGACAAATAGCAAATGAATAAAGTAATGCTTGTTATAAAAAGTCAGTGAATTCACATAATAAAATTAACAACATAATCAGGGTTACTAATATATCAGTAGAAACTGTCATAAGAAATTGAGGTTATATTTTCCTAGACATTTATGCATATAAGACATTAAAGCAAAAAAGTAAGAAAGAAGCCATTAAATAACTCATAATTAATAATGGTCATAATGTTGTTAAAAACAAGACCAGACTCCTGGTACTAAAAGTGATTTCAGCATTTATTATAATAAAAAAGAAAGGCCTAAAGCATGGGGGCTTGCGGGCCGAGCAGGAGCATTCCTGTCGAGGATGCTGCAGCGCCAGCGCTTGGTCTTTTTCAGCAGTGATGTCTCCAGTGTTCCAGGTGGAGCAGCACAGATTCAGTGGGTCAGATGCCCCTTTTTATCCTGTTTTTTGTCCCTTTGGATTGGTTTTTTTTTGGATCCTTCATTTGCATGAATGTTTAAGGCACTTGATTGGCCCATTACAGTTCTGTCCAGGCTGGCTCAGTTTGCTTGGGGGGTGGTGCACTTTACTTAAGTATAAGACGATATATTGAGTACGGTATTTCTTATAACTACCTTTTAACCCCTTTTACAACATAATAACCAAACTTTTTAACAGTACATACTTAACAATTATCAACTATTTTACAATAGTTTCTGTTGTGAACAAAAATCCTGCCAATTTTTTTCTGTGAGAAAAAGGTTACCACTGTTGCTGCTGGGGTGCTGCTTGTGTTATGGTAATTACCGGTCATTGTTGTTAATAGTTGTTTTTGTATCAGTAAAAGCCCTAGCTGGGGCGAGTTAATGGCTCTTCTCTGGGACTGTGAAGGGCGGGGACCTCCCCAAACAGTGAGGAGAAGAGACTTGAGGGGAGGGATATGCAAAATAACTCCAAGGACCATCATGCTGTGGGGGAATACTGCTCCAAACGTACTGAGAAAACCCCAAAAACAACGAGCCACCTAAGAGTTGAGAGATTGGAGTGATGTCTGGACGTGAGGAGCGGAGTGCTGGGCCTGCAGAGACGCTGAAAACCTTCGTTGTTCCTCACCCTGCATTCGAGAGCCCCCGGGCCGAGTCTCGGAGGGAGCGAGACTGGGACCAACTTAACATCGGAAGGGGGTCACCACGCCCTAAAGGCTCCCACGAGGACCTGATCCCCAGCTGTGCCCCTAGTGTACAAAGCTGCGCATATCCTCCTCCTCCTTGTCGCCCCGGGAGAGACGACGGGAAGATGCAGACCCTTCCGAGCTGCCCAGTCCTGAGCTGATCACTTATAATAAAGGCATTAAAAGGAGAAGAAGTCTCACGCCCTGTTTATTTCAGTATCTAACCTATTTTTAACAATATAGAATTGCTTCTCATTCTTCAGTATTACTTATATTATAAATGAATATTCGAATTTAATAATTAAGGAAATTTATGAAATAATCAAAGTATAAATTTGGAAAAAGCCACAAGCAATTCGACTCTGAGCCAGGCGATCAGAGGTGGGGAAACCCAGTATTTGGCTTCTATCGCACCAAAGTCCCCGTGGGTGACCATATGTCATTTCTAAGGGGTTTGTTTTATGCAGTCTTTTGGGCTCTGGAAGGCGCTCTTCTTTAACGTATTATCATAGTTTCTTTCTTTCTTTCTTGCTGCCGCGTTTCCCCGGAACTGGTGAATAATTGCTGAAATCCTGTCAGGTGAAAATCTTCTGGGATAAACTTCTGGCATCTACTCTTATCTTAATGATGATGCCTATCAAATGCCTCCTGCTGGGGTCTTGTCAGATGAAAAAAATCCCTTGAAATATACATCTCTGGAGGCAATCGTCCTCCTGGCGTTTGAATCTCCATCCTTATCACTTAGCCTATTACTTCTTGTTGCCCGACACTGGCTTTAGTACACAAAATGCTGTGGTTTTTAATTTCCTTTAACATGAATTATTTTATAACATATATTTCACTTATAAAAAATAAAATAGTAAAAAATTGTTTTAATTTCTATAACAAAATAGTGTTATCTTGCAATTTAAATGAGCAAATTTTGACAAAAATTCCCTCAGACTTTGTCATTCACTTCTATAGCAAAGGAATTATATCTTATAACTCAAACAGGTATACTTCAGCAAAACTTAAAATCAACTTCACTAAAACTTAATCTTAATAAAGTATCGCTAAAAGAACTTAAAGTTAGCATCACTTGAGACTAAACAAAAATCAATCTTAACAAGAATTAACTTATTTAAAGTCTATTATTACAAAAAGGTTACTGAAAATTTGTCATATAACAGTTAAACAGCAAAGTTATCAACATACAAGTAAACAACTGTACTGAAATCTTTACAATAAAATTACCTTGTTAGAACTATGGAGTAAAAAGCAAGCACTTAACAAAGCTGACAATGGAGTTGAGTCTCAAAAACTCAGTACAGATAAAGTTCAAGGTTTGTCTTGAATTTGAGCTAAAGAATCTTGAATTTATGACTTATCTAATTGCTCTTAGTGAACTATGTAGTTTTGTTATGTTACTAATATGTAAAAAGACACCACCTCTATACCAACACCTTTGAATTTGTGGAGGTGTCAGTGTCCCAATGACTCCTATACAAAATTTGAATGCATAAAAATTCCCCACCATGTTAACACATCCCTCCCCCACAAAACCAGGGGGACAGACAGCACAAAAAGTTTAACTGTGGCTATCCGCCCACCAGGCTCTGTTATTTGCACCAAGTGTTGGCTTTGCAGGCTTTCACGATTCCCACCCATGCCTGGGAGTACCTGGGGCACAGTCATTAGTGGCCACTCACTGGGCCACTGGCTTTTTGAGATAACAGTCACATTGGCTCTTGTAGCAGAGTCCTGTTAGGAGTGTCTCTGCCTTTCAGAATCACTTAGCATTGGCATGTTGGATGCTCATATGGACTATGCTGTGTCCATAAAATCTGTGGGACCCCTGTGGTATCAAAAATCCCCCCTCCCTCTTCTCAGTTATGGGGGATGCAGATAGGGGTTGAAAGGAATAGTGGATTTGTCTTTACAAACAAGCTGTGGGTCTGCTGGTAGATAAAACTAGCACTGGGAGATAAAAGAAACAATGAGAAGGATTCCACTGATTGATGAATGGGAAAAGATATTTGCTTTTACAAATAAACTTTAGGTTTGCTGATAAATGAAATTAGACATTGAAAGATGAAAGAAACAATGGGGAAGAAAAACCCCTAAATTCTGTAAGAATTAAAAATTAAAAGGGAAGGTTATACATTAGAGGGAAATCTTCGGGAAATCTTCACTATCAGGCGTATCGGGGAGTCTGTACCTCTCAAGTACCCCAGCCAATGAGGAAAGAGAGAAGAGAAATGCAGCCAGGAAATTGGGATAAAAAGGGAGGCTGCGTCCTCCAAAAATTCGAGACATCCCAGGGGAATGCCCCATGGCCTCTCCCTTTATTTGAACAAAGCCAGAAAGGACTCCTCTGTCTCCTTTTTGGACATAAACCTCTGGTGTTTTTAGATTAATTTTCCTAACAGGGTGGTGCCAGGGAAAATATGAGTTGAGCTATATGGCTCCTGGCTGGGACTACACAGGTCAGCTGGGAGGTCCATGCCATGAGTCAGAGTCAATAGCTCCTGGGAGAACAAGCAAAGTATGCATACGCTGTCCAGGTGGTCTGAAAAACTCCAGTGGAAACCAAACGAACAGATGAATGAAGTAACATTACTGTTGTATTGTTTGATGTGTCCAGTCTGGTACTCCCTGGGATGGATCCATGTAGGTCAGCGACAGTGGTCTGGCCAGGGCTGCCTGTGGTCCGGTAAAGGCTGCCTGGGGCGGTGGCTGGGCTGAGGCTTGCGGTGGTCCCTCTGAGGCATTGGCTGGGGCATCTGTGTCTTTGCGTGGTGCTGCACTTTGCACTTTGGCTCCGGTTTCCCGATATCAGGATGCCCTTCAAAATCATACTTGGCATTGATTACAACACCGAGAGCAAATAGTGGGAGTTTTGGATCTGGTCTCCCCCTTATCAAAACAGTTCTTTTCAAATGCCAAGATTTCCCACAGGTTTGGGGGTCCCCCTCCTTAGGGGCCTTTTTCTTTAGTTGCATCCAGTTATCATGAGGGTCAGGAGGGAATGGATCAGTCTCATGATCTGAGTCTATCGGCCCTGGATCGAAGGGCTCCCCCTCCTCACTTCTAGATCTGCGGTCAGCGATATAAACTCCTAATGATCGTGAGAAAGGATGCTTCCCCCTCCTTTGTCTGGGCAGGGGCGAGGCTGATGGTTGCAGCCACTCTTCAGTATCAGAGGTGCCAGTTTCAAGCGGGCAAGGAGAGTCAGAGCGAGGAGAGACAGAGCGGGGTAGGGGGCTGGCAGTATCCAGCCATTCTCACTTTTTCAATGTCTTAATGTCCTCCTTTAGCATGGGGAAGTCATGCTTGTCCAGAAGGGCGAGCATGATTTCATAAATGTTTCTCTCTTTGGACATTTACTTTCCTATTTTTAGTTCCTTTTGTAGTTCCCCTGGCTCACCTGTCAGTCGCAGCAGACAGGTGGTTGTGGGCCCAGATGCAGTTCTCTCACCATCACAATCAGTTCCAGGGGCTTGTCAGCTGCCACCAGTCAGGCTGGTTCATTTCCTCACATGGAGGTACCAATTGTCAGCGATGGAGAGAGACGGGGAGACTGACTCAGTGATCAGAATCCGATTTTACTGTAGGATACAAATGCTTATATACTATTACAGCGACTTGATGAGGGTTCCTCAGGGTGAGAGAGATGGACGAGAATCTTGGTTCATGATCAGAAGGCTGGATTTATTAATATATGATATATAATACATTATGACTATACTAAAAGGAATAGAGAGAGAAGTTGCAGAAACTGCTAAGCTAAGAATAGCATAGGAAAGAATGAATAACAAAGTTCTGTGTCCAGCAGAAAGCAAGGACAAACTCTCCCGTGAGTGGTCAGCAAATCCAAACACTCACAGAAGACCAATCACAGATGCACCTGTTACATTCCACATCAGCAGATAATTATTGTTTACATTCTCTTTCTGGGGCCTCAGCTTCCCAGAAGATGAACAAATCCAATAGAAAGGATTTCTATGAAAAAATGTCTGTGACAATATACTATTTCAGGGAGACTAGTAATGTGTACTACAATGATTAGGTTAAAATCACATGCACAAACTTATGCATATAACAACACCTCTTGCTTGCAGAGTTTAATGGGATTTTTTTTTTCCAGTAAACCCGTTTGATTTCATCTTCTTGCAATCTAATTTTCAAAGTTCCGTTTGTTTTTGCCAAGCCATCCTGTTATCAAATCTCTTATGTCAACCAGGTCCAAAGTCCATCATCTGTCTTGTTTCCCCCAACATTCCAACATCAAGTCATTTGGCTTGAACAATTAACTCTTATTTGATAATTTACTCTTAGTTCTCAAAAGAAAAAATTTTGAATGAGTCATGCTAGCATCTGTTGATATCGATGAGGACAGAGGGAACAGGAAAAAAAATCTCAGGTTCTCCTTAGGTCCACTTATTGATGAATTGGTTGGACAGACAAAAAAGAATCATAGAGGTCCGGTACAGCTTTTTGCCCTCATCTACCATGCCTATGGGGTTGCTACACATAGCAGGTGTATCTTAAGGGCAAATAGAGGGGCCAACTCAGTCTTGCCCTCTAGTCCCTTGTCCGGGTTTAGAGCAAATTTGGGAAAGAATCCCCCAAAGGAGCTCCGGTGGGAAAAGCAGATCCAATCGGCCCCTCCCCCCAACTGGTCCGGGAGGAAAAAATACCTCCTTGGAGAAAGGTGGAAAAAAACTGTTTATTAAAGAGTTAAAACCAAAACAGTATCAAACAATTAGACCTCTTGCCACTCTAAAAGAGATGACAAACTGAGAAAACCCCGGGTTGAAGCTCAGCTCACTCAGTCTCTGATCAGTCCCTCCAGTGCTGGAAATGTCGCAGGCCAGGCCTGGCCCGGTGGGCCACAGCTGCAGCTGCCGGTGCTCTCCTGGGTGTTCAGAGTAGTTTCAAGAGGTCCAAAGAAAAGGGAAAAAAAAAAACAGTCCAGGGAACTTCTCTGCCTCAGCTAGCTAACACTAACTAAAAAGCAAAAGAAGAGCTCTGTCCCGCTTGTCTGTCCGCAGACAACACAGTCCAGGAGCAGGAATGTGGAGGAGGAGTGCAGTGTCTGAAAACAAACTTCGTGCTTCTTCTCTCCCCCCCTTCACTCTCTGGAACACTCTTAAAGGTACACAACTTATTATTCAACATAAACAGAATGAGACAATTGGGGATAAAAGCATCATATAGTCAACCCAGGGCATTCCTGTTATTAATTTCACCTGTATTGGGTGTTGAAGGGAAAAGACAGACGAGGAATGATAGAGGTCTGGTATGAACTTTTTGTCCCCACCTTACCATGCCCATGGGATTGCTGCCTGCTGCAGGGCTATGGAATCTTCTCGGTGGCAAACATGGGCCAACCCGGTCTGGCCCTCTATTTCTTGTCTTCCTAAGAAAACCACCCTAGCACTTCTTAAGGTTCTCTGTCTACCTCCCCTCAACAGATGCTTGCAATCTCCATCTATTAAAGCAGGACAATTACATCAGTAACAGATATGGTTCAAACTCCCTGTCCAAAGTATTACTTAAAAGAGTCTTCAAGCTGGCTGGTGGGAGCTTGACTCTGTGGTTTTTTTTTCTTCTTCGGGCTTCTTTGGTTATCTCTCTGTCTCTGCTTGAGAGTGGCATAGTCGATTCAGTGGTTAGCAGTACCTGGAAGGGACCTCCCCACTGAGGGGTTGGAAGCTCGTCTTTCTATTATATGATCAGTACTTAATCTCTAGGGTTACCATTATGAATTAATGCTTTAAACCCTTCTCCTTTTGTACCCACTACTTGCAAGGTATTTTGACTCTTCTCATATCCCCTTTCAATTGTATAAACACAAGTTCTTTGATTTTAATTCCCATGCTCACCACAAATTTAAATTCTTCTTCTTGGGGACTTATTTTATTAAGGGCTTCTGATGATATTCTGTCCCCAGGAGATAGAGTCCTTGACATCTCTAGTCTTCTACCTCCCCTTGTTGCCCGATTGATAAATGACACAAAACTCGGATAAGTTTTGTGCGGTGCTTTATTAAGGGCCCGGGAGCCGGTGGACTAGCGTCCCAAGTCCGAGCCCCAACTTCATGCACAGGTGCTTCCCTTTTATACATGCAATTCATAACAAGGTCTCCAAGAAACAGTTCCCCTTGCCTAGCCACAGACCCCTTGTGATACATTCCTTAGTTCACAAACAAAATCATAAATCTTCTGCTTATCTTATTCTAAGAACATTGTATGCTGCCTCCAGACAGGTTAGCATTCTTACTTTCCTACACTAGTTTAAATATTTATTAAGTTCCTAAGACTACCTGCTAGGTTACACACGAAACCCAACACATACTATCAACGGCTACAAAACTTAACAAACCAATTCACACACAACTCATAACTAAATTGTAATTAAACATTTTGCTAAATTTCATTTCTTTTCCAACATTTCCCCCCTTTTGAGCATCCTTCAGTCCTGCTGCAAGGATGCTCAATCAACCGTATTGACAGTAACATCTTCATAACAAGGTGGGGAGTGTTCTTCATTCTGCCGCCCACGGGTCATCGCCTTCAGCAACCGGAGAGATTGCTTCTTTTCCTTTTCGATCACACCCAAAAGGCATCTATATACAATCCATATAGTCACTAAAAATACTAAAAACATTAGTACATACTGTATAGCAGACGTAATCCAGCCAGACAGGTGAAGCCCCAAAGAATCAAATACTGCTCCTATCCAATTATGCTGTGCTTCCTTTTCAATTTCCTTGGTTTTTGTTTCCACTTCTGCCAGTTGAGAAATATCTTTCTCAACTTCAAGTGTAACATTTGGAATGTGTACACAGCAATGATCTATTCTCCTACTCAGGTAACCACAAACTCCATGCTCTTTTAACAGTAGCAAATCCAATGCCATTCTGTTTTGTAGGGTCATTCTTGATGTAGCTTGCAATTGCAAATTTAGATCTTTAAATCCCTTCTTAGTAGCTGCTGCCAACCTTTCTGCCTGTCCTAACAAGTTGTTGAGCATTTCCCTATTTCGATATGTCGCTACCGGAGGGAATAATGACTCTAATATCCATCCAAATTGTACTCCTGAGCCAGGTTCATGCCACTGCTCCTCTAGGGATTTTTCCCTCTTTCTGAGTCCTTTCCTTTGGATCAATCTATTCTGTTTCCAGTATGGACACAATGTGGGAACTCCTAGGGTGATTTGGGTTACTGATCCATCTAGAGGTAAATGTGTGGTCCACTGTCCGTGTCCCAACACCCAGACTAGATTTCCAGGGCTGTGCACAGTAGTATATCTGCAATCTATAGGTCCATCCATGGACTCTCTGCTAACCGTGTGATCATACCCCCTACACTCGCATCCCCACTTTAATGCCATTTTCACCGGTACCAATCCAATTTGGTCTTCTGGTGCATCACATGTAAAAACCTCAGTACAATTCCAACCCTCATTCTGCGGTCTGAACTCTCGGGAAGATGTAGACGTGATGAGGGCCCTATAATGTGACTGATTCTTTACTCCTGACCACTGGATGCACCATTGTACTTCCCCAAGGTAATTATAGTGTTCCAAAACACTGGGTCCCCATAATGTCTTCCAACTATTCCAGGTGTCAAAATTCTGTGTGACATTCTGACAACTCATCTCATTTTGGTGGAATCTCCTTCTTATTCGTACTTTATTGCATGTCTCATCTATTGGGGTTGCAATCAAGCACCTCCTGGTATTTTGAATCCAACTCTCATGAGTGGGTTTCTTTTCACATTCCTCTTTAGTCATAGCCCGAATGGTCATACACAAATCCTTCCATACCTCTACTGGTTTGGGAACTGACTGGCAGGACCATGAAACATTCTTGAATGTTTCAGGCATTTTGGTTATCAGTATTATTCCCCAGGGAATTGGTTCACCTGCAGCCTGTGGTAATGGCAGGCAAGCTGTTATTTTAGTCACGTTCTGCATGATCCCAAAATCTCTAATTAATCCTACCACTAAGTTTTCCTGTTCAGCATTTCATTCTATTGTATCATTAACCTCCCATCTACTCCTTCTACCGTGTCTCTGTGAGGATAACGTCATTCTGTCATGCTTCCACCATGCATTTCCTATTCTAGGATTAGTGACATTCGACCACCCACAACCTTTACCTTCCTTCTCCCGCCAACTGGTCCCGTCCTCTATTCTGTCCCAGGTCAGTTCCCTATTTTGCTTCCATCATTTGACCCGAAGGTTCCTTTGATATCTTGATCTTACTAGGAAGGAACAATTTATTCTGAGGGGTGGCCCATCCCACATGTCCGCTGCCATTGATACTGGATTAACCTTTATGTTTTCAGCACGATCCCCCGTCCATGGCAAAACCCTCATACTCACTCTTTTGTAATCAAAACTATCCCGTATTTTGACCAAACATGTATATTCTCCTGTATCGTTTGTGGTTACCTTGGTAAGATTCAGTACCGTGTTTCCTTGTTGTTTATCCTGATCCCAACCGACTCCTATCTTGCCTCGGCTTCTTTCAGCCCCCCGTTGCCATATTGCAATAACTTCATCGGCCTCAACTTTCTGGCTGTCAGATATAACACAAGTTAATTGAACATCCATCCCTTCCATGACTGTAACCTTTGTTTCTTCAACCTGTACTAGAGTAGACCCTTGAACGGGTACTAGTCTCATGATCACTAGCAGTAATATAATTAAGAAGGCGGCTTTGCGCGGAAGATCATCCGGGTTGGAGACACTATCTGGGTTTCCCATTGGAACGGTGCCTTCTTTATCCTGGTGTAGTGGATCCAAGCATCCATCCCCTGGACCTTCACTGCCGTGTAGGTCGTCATCATCACCTGGTGGGGTCTGCTCCATGATTCCCGTAGCGGATCCGTGATCCAATTCTTGACGTACACCTGGTCCCCAGGCTGGATGTCGTGGACAGAATTCTCCAGCGTGAGCGGTCTATTCCACTGTAACGTATTTCTTAAAGAATTCAAGATCTTATTAAGTGACATAACATACTCTGCAATCGCCTGGTCCCCACTCACATGTACCTCCCCTTTTAATACAGTTGCATGATATGGTTTGCCATATAGTATCTCATATGGACTTACGCCTACCTTTTCCCTTGGTTTAATTCAAATCCTGAGTAGGGCCAAAGGCAAAGCTTGAGGCCAGTGCAGTTTAGCTTCCTGGCAAATCTTTTTGATTTGTCCTTTCAAGGTTTGATTCATCCTTTCCACCTGCCCACTTGACTGAGGTCTCCAGGGGGTATGCAAATTCCAGGTTATATCTAACAGTCGTGCTAATTCCTGCACTACCCCGGCTATAAAATGCGGACCCCTATCTGATGGCAATCCTAAAGGTACTCCAAACCTTGGTATTATTTCTTTTAACAAGGTTTTTACCACCTCCTTAGCCTGATTAGTTCTACATGGAAAAGCTTCCGGCCACCCTGAGAACGTACATACGTACACTAACAAGTATCTGTATCCCTGTGCCCTAGGCAATTCGGAAAAATCAACTTGCCAGTAATCTCCTGGTTGTGGCCCGACTTGCAACTTCCCCATTTGTATTTGTCTCCTAACTACTGGATTATTTTTCAAACATACCGGGCACATTGTATTAACTCTTTTTGCCATTGTTAACATCTGATTAGAGATTATCTCATTCTTCAAAAATTTTACCAATACTTCTGCCCCCCAATGACATTTATTATGTTCTGATTCCAAAATAAATTTCATTATGCGAGTAGGTACCACTATTTGTCCCATTGGTGTAACATACCACCCAAGTTGATTCCTCTGTGCCCCTAGCAAGTTTATTAGTTTTCCATCTTCTATTGAATATTTGGGCTCCTGATTCAGGTATGGGGTAGCCGGATTTGTTCTTACCGGTACCAATGCCATTTGAGTCCATATTTCCCGTGCCACTTGCCGTGCTGTAACATCAGCAAATCGATTTCCTCTGTAAACGTCTCCTTCCGCAGTCTGATGTCCTTTAACATGCATTACTGCAACTGCTTTGGGACTATGTACCGCATCCAGTAGCTGTAGCACTTCTTCCCGGTGCTTGATGTTGGTTCCCTGTGAATTCAAAAGCCCCCTTTCTTTCCATAACGCCCCATGTACATGAACCACACCAAAGGCATATTTAGAATCTGTCCAGATATTAACCCTTTTGTCCTTGCTCAAATACAGGGATCTGGTGAGTCCAATCACCTCTGCCTTCTGGGCCGAAGTTCCAGGTAACAGGGCCTTTGCTTCTATTACCTGATCCAATGTTACTACTGCATACCCGGCATAGCGAGTCCCATTCTCGACAAAACTGGATCCATCAGTGTATAGTTCCCATTCAGGTTCTTCCAATGGTTCATCCTTTAGGTCGGGTCTGCTGGCATATACTTGTTCCATTACCTCTACGCAATCGTGCACCAGTCCCCCAGCCTCCTGGTCACTGCGTAAAAACTCTGCTGGATTAACATGATTAGTAGTTTTTATTTCAATATCATCCTGTTCTCTCAGGATAGCCTGGTATTGCAACATTCGACTTGATGATAGCCAGTGACCCCCCTTTTGCTCCAAAACGGCCATGACCATATGGGGAACGAACACTTTCATTTTCGCCCCCAAAGTCAATTTCCGGGCCTCTTGAATAAGAATTATTGTTGCCTCCATGGCTCGTAAACACGAGGGCCACCCGGAACTTACTGAATCCAGTTGTTTAGAGAAGTATCCCACTGGCCTCTTCCAGGATCCCACCTTCTGGGTGAGGACCGCCAATGCCAGTTTTTGCCTCTCATTCACATACAACTGGAATTCCTTGGTCAGGTCAGGGAGTCCTAGGGCTGGGGCCTCTTTTAGTGCCTGCTTCAATTCCTGGAATGCCTTCTTTTGCTGTGTCGTCCATTCCAACTGATGCTGCTTCAAGGCCTCATACAGTGGCTTGGCTAGGAGACTGAAATTCATGATCCACAGTCGACACCATCCCACCATTCCTAGAAAAGATCTCAATTCCTGATGGTTACGAGGCAAAGGAATAGCACATATTGCCTCTATTCGGTTTACTCCCAAACGTCTCTGCCCTTGTGCAATCTCACAACCGAGATAAATAACGCTATTTTTGAGCAATTGAGCTTTTTCCTTAGAAACCCGATAGCCTGCTTGGCCAAGCATATTGAGTAATTTAACTGTTAATTCCACACACATTTCCCTTTCCTTAGTAGCCAGAAAAATGTCGTCCACGTACTGCAGGACTACATACAAGGATGGGGATATTGTTACCTGGGCTATCTTCCATTCCTCCAGCTCCTTGGCCAGTTGATTTCCAAAAAAAATAGGGCTGTTTTTAAATCCTTGTGGGAGTCTTGTCCATGTAAGCTGCTTCTTTCTCCCAGAATCAGGACTCTCCCACTCGAAGGCAAAATATTTCCTACTCTCTACTGCCAGTGGGATGCAGAAGAAGGCATCTTTAAGGTCAATCACTAAGAACCATTTAAACTCCTCCGATACAGATGTTAACAAGGTGCAAGGATTAGCAACAACTGGATGTATGTCTTTCACTATTTCATTAATAGCCCTCAAGTCCTGTACCAAACGGTACTTACCATTAGGTTTCCTCACTGGAAAAATTGGAGTATCATACTCCGATTCACATTCCTGTAATATTCCTTGAACCAAAAATTGTTTAATTAACGGGGCTACTCCCCTCCTTGCCTCAAGCTTCAAGGGGTATTGCTTTACCCTCACTGGTTGGGCCCCTTCCTTTAGTTCCACCTTTACTGGCTGCGCAGCTTTAGATTTTCCGGGGACCCCTGACTCCAATAACCAGGATACTACAGCCTGCTCAATTTCTTCTGGAATAGGAGAGGCATCCACTTCCTTGATCACAAAAATGCCCGCTATTTGTTCCTCAGGTATTTCCAATTTCACCCTTCCCCCCTCAAATATTATTTTCACATTAAGTCGGGACAACAGGTCTCTGCCAAGAAGGGGTATGGGGCAGTTTGGCATGTACAAAAATTGGTGATCTAATTCCTTCCCCCCAAACCTGAGATTTAAAGGTTGTAAAAATGGTTGTTCCTCTAGCTTCCCTGTTGCCCCCACCACCTGTACCGTTGTGTCACTCAAAGGTCCCAATCGTCTATTGAGTACAGAATATGTGGCTCCAGTATCTACCATAAATTCTTGATCCTTTCCATCTATCTCTAAAACTACCCTCAATTCCCGGTCTAGTCAGCTTTGATTCTGATAGTGTCCCAAAACTAGTGCTTGAGCGACCTCTGCTGGTCCTCCCGTAAATCCTCCCACAGGAGCATTCCCCATTGGACCCGTCCTTAATCCTATGTTTCCCATGCCCATACCTCCTCTAACCAGGCATTCATTTTTCCAGTGTCCCAATTGTCAGCAAAACGCACACTGGTTTGGATCCAACCTCCCCGTGTTAGGTGCAAACCCAAATCCTCCCCGACCTCTTGCCATCCCCCTCTGTCCGCGATTAGCTCCTCCCCGACCTCGACCCCTAATGGGTCTTCCTCCTGCCCCTGTGTGTTGCATTACAGCCAGAATACTAGCTTGTTGTCTTTTTGCAGTTTCTTTTTCCCTGTTGTTGTATACCTTCCACGCTACCTCCAACATTTTATCCAAACTCCAAGTATCCTCCCCTTCCAGCTTTTGTAACTTTTTCCTAATATCCTCTTGCGATTGCCCCATAAACAACAATGCCAAATGGAGTTTTCCTGATTGATCCTCTACATCTAAATTAGTAAACTTCCGAGCCATGTCTTTTAATCGTTCCAAAAAGGCAGACGGAGACTCATTCTTGTCCTGCTTGACCGAATACAGCTTAGACCAATTCATAGTCTTAGGTATTCCTGTCCTAATTCCTTCCACCAACAATTCCTGATATCGTTTTACAGCCCTTATTCCTCCTGTAGAGTTTGGATCCCACCTTGGTTCCTCACTAGGTACCAATTCATCAACTGTTTCATTTAGTTGTCGCAATCGAATCTCCTCACGAGCCTTTTCTCCAGTGGCTCTAATAACCATTTCCTTTTCCGTGGAATCCATTATAGTATCTAATAATACCTGTAAATCATTCCAGTCCGGATTCTGAGTCTTTATAACCATTTTAACCACCCTTGCTACCCTTTCCGGATCCTCCCGATAACTCCCCGCTGATTGCTTCCATATTACCAAATCCCCTGGGGAGAAAGGCACCTTTATAAATATCCTTTCTCCCTGTGGTCCCACAGCTTCCCTTAACGGCGCAATTAACTGTGGCCCCTTCTGCCCCTTCCTTCCTTGGTGAGTCCGCCCCGCTAACGGAGTTCTTTTAACGCTCTCATTCTTTTCGCCATCACCATCACTGTCACTCTCACTAGATCCCATTTTTATAGATATATTGGCAGGGGGAGCAGGGGGCACATTAGGAGCAACCAGAACCCTCGGGGGTGCTATACAATAGGACAAATCTTCCTCGATCGGAGGATGCAAATTACCCTCCTTTCTTTCTTTACATCCAACACACTCCCTCTCATCATTCACTTCTAAAACCAAGATACCGCACTCCTTTTGCCATTCTTCTTTCCGGTATAAAACACAAAACAAATCTAAATACGGTATTTCATCCCATTTCTCATTTTTCCTTAAAAATTGCATCAGAGATTCCACTATCCCCAATTCCAGTATACCATTCACCGGCCATCCCGCTTCCCTAATCTCATATTCAGGCCACCAATGATTACAATAATCTATCATTTTACTTTTATCCAATTCTTGATAGTACCCCTCACTTTTCCATCATTTCGATATACAACCTAATGGTATATTTCCAGGTATTTTACCATTGGCTTGCACTAAGGTTTTAAAAGTTTTAAAAGACATCATATTACAGCCTTTAATTCCACCTTTAGTCCCAATAAACCGATATACCTTCTCGCCGTCCTTCCCAAAGAACAGGAGGCGAGTTCCGGTCCTGCGTACTTAGACGTCTTATGGCCGGAGCCTAGGCTTTTCCATCAACCACCAAATCCAAATCCAATTGTCACCTTTTTCCAATATAAAGCACCTTCAGGCTTACCTTATGCAGTTGTCCGACAGGCGCGGGGGTCAGGCACGAACCGATGACTCCCCGAGAAGTGCTCGGTGCCGGCTTGGAGTGGATCGAGACGCGAATCGCCCCGGCAACCCTCGGAGTCCTACCGCGGTCGCCAGAAAACTGTTGCCCGATTGATAAATGACACAAAACTCGGATAAGTTTTGTGCGGCCCTTTATTAAGGGCCCGGGAGCCGGTGGACTAGCGTCCCAAGTCCGAGCCCCAACTTCACGCACAGGTGCTTCCCTTTTATACATGCAATTCATAACAAGGTCTCCAAGAAACAGTTCCCCTTGCCTAGCCACAGACCCCTTGTGATACATTCCTTAGTTCACAAACAAAATCATAAATCTTCTGCTTATCTTATTCTAAGAACATTGTATGCTGCCTCCAGACAGGTTAGCATTCTTACTTTCCTACACTAGTTTAAATATTTATTAAGTTCCTAAGACTACCTGCTAGGTTACACACGAAACCCAACACATACTATCAACGGCTACAAAACTGCTTTTAACAAACCAATTCACACCCAACTCATAACTAAACTGTAATTAAACATTTCGCTAAATTTAATTTCTTTTCCAACACCCTCTTTGCTCGTTCTTAAAAACCTTCAGATCCCTTTCCCTTTGAAGGCAATTTCTCTTGAAGTGTCCGTTTTCCTTACAATAAAAACAAATTTGTCCTTCTCTAATGGCAGTTAGCATTACTCTGGCCTTTGCCTTCTCTTCATCCCTCCTGATGTATACATTCTGACCTTCTCTTAAGAGACCCTCCAATCCCCTTTCTTGTCAACTATCTAATTTCTCTGGTTTCCTCCGCATATCTAGACACGCATGGGTGACAAAATACGTTTTTAGTAAGATCTGTCCGGCTGCTGTTTCAGGGTTGATATATGAATATTGCTTCATATTTTTCCTCAGCCTTTCTAGCCCCTCTGTTGGGGTTTCTTCCCTCTTTTGCTGTTCATCAAATGCTCTATGAGCATTTTGGCTTAGTGGGGCCACTTCTTAATTACCCCTTATAATTAATGTTCTCTACTCCTCCATGTTTTGCCTTCCCCTGGGGTTGTTGTAGTCCCAATTAGGGCATACTGTGGGCATTTTCAGATCCCCAGGAGGTCCTTGCATGTGTTCCCATTCCCATATCCGCATCCCAGCTGCCCAGATCATCTGTCTTTCCTCTGGTGTAAATAATATGACCATTGCTGATTGCATTTCTTCCCATGTATAAATATTTGGGCCTAAAAATTGGTCTAACTGTTCTGCTAACCTGATGAGTTCTTCTAGTAATCCTTTTAATTCTTTCTTGAACATTCTCACATCAGAGGAATTGAGTGGTACAGTTACAAACCCATTTCCCCCATGCACTCCACCCAGTGGTACTTCTGTCAGAGGGTACAAGCCTATTGCTTGGTTCTGAGACAGAGTGAAAATCCCCCCCAAGTAAAGATTCATTTTGAATTAGGTGAAGTGTTTAGGAGAGGTGAAAAGTCTGTAAGGCCAAAGCTGAAGGGAACACTGCAGGACAGAGATAGTGAGGAGACAGAAAAAAAAACAAACCAGAAAGAGTTACAAGGCCAGTCTGCCCTGGCCTAGGAATTCTTTTTGATAAAGAGGAACTGGCGTCACGCAGAATGAATATGTATGAACCTATTGTGAAACTGTATGCATATGTATTTGGAAGGGGAGATAAAAGGAGATCTAAAGTTCTCAGAGGTACGCATGCCTTTTTTGAGGAAAGCCATCTCAGCATGCGTCCAGCGCTGTAATAAACATACCAAGCTTTACAACTTTTACAAAGTTGTGGGGTTTTCTTCTTTTCTCAGCAAAACAGTTCCTATTCCTGAATTTGTTCTCCTCCCCCTGTGTCATTTTGTTATTAGTATTTTGACTAGGCCCACCAGAGAGCAAGGGAGGTGCGGTCAGTGCCAGTGAAGGAGGAGGCTAATAGTCTAACTGGTCCCATTCTTTACTCTGTTATTTTAAACTCACCCACCCCTGAAGGTGGACTTTCTGCTTCCCAACAGGCAGCATAATCACTCTCTTCTTGATTAAATGGCTTCTTAGTCTTTACATAAATGTTTAAAGCGCGACATACCCACCCTTCATCTGACCCATACCTCGGCCAGTATACATGGTTGCTCCTAATTTCCCTTCTGGTTCATTCTACCATGCAGTACTGAATCATTTTGTGCTCATCTTTATCTCTAGTATTGGGGTCATATTTCCACTGGGCTAGTTTCCTTCCTAGTGGGCTATCTGGGGAGATACCTATCGGTACCTCCTCAATTTCTACTTATCCCTTTGGGTATTCCCTACTTGCCCATAGTCCCATCCTGATCAGCTGATCACAGGTCCTCCCCTGACAGACCCCGTTTTTCCAACCACAGGCCCTCCCGACAGAGCCTGCCTCTCCAATCGGCCAACTACAGGCTCTGCCAACAGAGCCTGCCTCTCCAATAGGTTAGAAAGAAAGAGAAAGTAGAAAAACAGAGAAAGGGATAGAGAAAGAAGGAAAAAAACTCCTTACTTTTACCCTGGAAGGCTGGAACAAATAAAAAACCCCGCCTGCAGTCTAGGAACTTCCGTGTGATTGGGTTGGCCCTTCTACTCTTTCACCACTTGGGTCTCATACCCCAATGCCTTTTGGT
The DNA here is from genome assembly GCF_028551555.1 of Melozone crissalis. NCBI lineage: Eukaryota > Metazoa > Chordata > Aves > Passeriformes > Passerellidae > Melozone > Melozone crissalis. The sequence goes on along the minus strand of NW_026535813.1, from coordinate 9,040,109 downwards.
GTGCTAGGGCAACTGCTGAAAGCTCCCTCCCCCCCCCGTGGGCTCCCACTGCCCCGCGGCTTTTATGCTGGCAGATTACTGCAGAGAAGTTTCCGCAGTCCGGCAATCCCGGGTCGGTCAGTCCACCGGGCGCCACCGCTCCTGGCACCCCTGAGACACCGTGGTCAGCCCAGCGCCAGGGATTTGCCATGAGGCACCCATCACCAGCTGCGCCGCGTGCAACCGTGCCTGTGCTTCCAAGCTGCCACCCCACTCCCAGCCGAATTTGCAGAGCTGGCGATTATAGTGCTGGGTTTAGCCACTCCAATCACACTCTCGCATTCTCACACACATGCAAATACTCACAATTTTCGTCTGCTTTTTCTTCATTTAGTCCTCTATTGTCCCTGATGCTGACCTGCAATCACCGATGGTTGCAGGAGAACTTGACAGACCTGCCGAATTTGTGGCAGGGCATGCTTCTCCTTCGACATCTCCTACAGTCACGGAGACGATGTTTTTATCTGGGATGAGCTCCCAGTGTGAGAAACGACTACTCACTTTTTAAAATTTTATTAAACTTTAACAAAAACTACAATAAAAGGACTAAATAAGGAAAAATTACAGCACTGAGAGCCCCCATGGCTACCAGCCACGTGCTCCTCTTCAAAATAGATGCTCTCCCTTTTATATCTCTAGCCCCTTCTAGAGTCCTGTCAGTCGACTCCTTCCTTGCTGTCTAGTGGTGGAGATCACTTTCTTACACCTTGATTGGAGGTCAGGTGTTACTATAGTAACAAGCCAACCCTCCCAAATGCCCTGATACCAAGGCCATCCTGTGATAACAATGCAGGGAGGAGGACATATTACAGTAACATAACTGTACATTTACAAAACTTCTCTTAACATACATATAATGTTCAGCCCTTAACTGTGAGAGCCAACCATCTCATTACTCATCTATAACATAAAGAAATTGGCATTAATAAATCAGTTGGGAACATCTCACTTTTAAGTATTGTGTAAATCGGGGGGGGGAGGGGAGGGGGGGGTGGGAAATCAACTATTTGAAGGTCTCAAACTGGGCAAAAGCTTAACTTTTCCTAAATCTATATGGTCACTGTTTGGATCACTCTGCCACAGGCAGAAAAAATATATATTAAGTTTAGCAAGCAAGCAAAGGCAGGAGAAGATCAGTTATGCAGTCAACCAGCAGATCTGAAGCAGATAACCATCCCTGGAGGTTTTTAAAAGATGTGATATGGCAATTAGAGGCATGGTTTAGTTGTGGGCTTGGCAGTGCTGGGGTAAGCATTTGACTTGATGATTTTCGAGGTCTTTTCTGACCTAAATGATTCTATGATCTGCAAAATGTTGAGATGCTCAGTCCCTCCAGAGGAAGCTCATGGTGCCTTCAGAGCCCCAGTATCATCTGGTCAATGGAGAAACCCTTATACAAAATGTGAAAAACACCAATCACTTGTTTTTAAAATGTTAAAAGTTGAATAGTAATAAAATGGTTATAAAAATAGTAATATAATTAGAGTAATAAAAATTTGGACAATTTGGATTAGGACAATATGAGACAACAGAAAAAAAGAGTTACAGACGCCAGGGTACCTCTTTCTGGGCAGCATAAGCCCGGAAAAGGACATATGTTAACAGAGGATTAACCCTTAAAAACAATAACCTGTTGCACATTCATACATCTCATACATGATGCATAAATTCCATTCAAGCACAGGATACTGTCTGGCCATTGTCAGCTTTTTCCTCTTAATCCTAAAAGCGTCTTCATGTCTGAGCAAGGCAGGAAGAAGTCCGTTTCTTCTGATAAGAGAGCAATAAATTCTTTTTCTCTGAAAGATTTAGGTGTCCTGTGGTTGCTGTCTCGCTGTGAGTCCTTTCTTTAAAAAAAGTATCTTACACAGCATAGTTTCTATTTTAACATTTTGTTATAACCTAAAACTATATTTAACACACTACTTAAGAAAATTAATACAGCATAACTTTCTAACTTAACACATATAAAATTCATTTTATTATTTGTGAAAAGCCAATCATAAAATACACGTTTCACACAAAACAAAAATGGTTTGTGATGGTTTGGACTTGGCAAAGATCAAAGTAATTTCTCCCATACAATTTGATTATTTGCAACAAAGTGAAGGAGTCTAAAGCAGAGCGAAGCAGGCATGAAAAAGGCAAAGTGTTGTACAAGAGAAGCCTGATAGGTGAAGACAGCAGAGAAATAACTTGTGTATCTGGGCAACAAATTCTGTTCCAACTTCTAGATAACAGTTACAGATTTGTATTCCCTTCATTAATCTTTTTTTAAAACAAAGACAATACTATAAATACCAACCAATATTCCAGTTGTCACATCAGAGACAATTATCTGCTAATTATTGCACACTTTAAATCTAATTGATATATTAAACTTTAACAATGAAGAAAACCTAACCAGAAAATTCTTAAAAAGGCATATGAAGCTGTTGTGCTTTAGGAATGCTACTCCCTAATTTAGTGTTCCCACTGAAACTCCAAACCACACTGCTGCTCACTCCCTCCCCCTTCAGTAGGCTGGAGAGGAGAATCAGAGGCAAAAAAGGCGAAGATCACAAGTTGAGATAAGAACAATTTACTGGAAACATCAACAATACTAATGACAGAGGGTACAAGAAAAAGAAACATTATTGCTCACTTCTACTTTGGAACCCTCCCCTCCCCCCCCAGAAAATATCCAACTGCAGTCTCATGTCAACCGAACCCCTCCCTCTGGCTTGGGACCAATGTTACCCTACCACTCTTTCTACCATGCTTGCTCAACCAGAAGGAATCCCTCCTCCTCAGCAGAGACTCCCTTCTCCTCTCCCCCAGCAATGAGGTGAGGTGGGAGGTGGTATAGAATAACCTCTGGGTCATAGCCATGTTCCCTACTGGCTACTGCAAAAATGTAACGTCGTCCTGTCTGGAAACAGGACAGAAGCACATGAAAGGTTTGGAGAAAATTGTTGCAGCAGACCTCTCGTTAGGGGTAGAAATGAGCCAAGACACAGACTCTCATTTAACAACATGACAAGGATCCCAGTTTATTCTATTTTACAGCTTAGCCATCCTGACTCTGACTACAGCAAGCTCCTACTGTTGGCTTCTCTGACAGATTCTGATTACTGGCTATTTCCTGATGGCATATGACTGCAAGTATTTCCTTGCTGCCTCTGACCGCATGCTTTTAACTAGCTCGACTATGACTGCAGGCTCCAACAGCAGGCTCTATCAGACTCATACTGACCCCATAGCAGATCTTTTGCAGCAGCAACTCTTTTCCTTGTTTCGTTCTTCTTTGTGTCTCTCTGGATTGTTCCTTCTTTCTCAGAGCTCCTGTACCTCAAGATCTTCTTTCTCAAGGCACTCCCTGTCGCACCAACCGACCCCTTTTATCACACTTATCTTTATTAGTCAAGCCGTGACCCATTAAGGGCAAGGCTGTTCTTCTTCTTTGGTAATTAGTACAATTGTGATTTATCAGGGGTGAGGTCACCTGTAATCCCTTCTTCTACACCTACAAAAATAATCCTGCTAAATAATGAATGTATACTAATAAGTACAGCTACTCAAAGACATGGTGAATCTACTCTAGACAAATCTTAGAGACAACTATATATTATATATTTTGAGCAGTAAGTTTAAGTCAGAGCTTTTAATAGCAGACTAACCTAAAATAGGAGGAATGTTGCTTACTGTGGAAATGTTTTGTGCTCCAGATAACATCACAGAAAATTGCTTCACCTAGGCTAATACACCATTCAATTGTTCTGAAACAAACCCCTGATAAAACTCTCACTGTTGCCTCACCCCCTCTACTCCCATCAAAACCTCAGCCATTGATCAAATAAAACTCTTCCCATGATGTGTGCCATGCAATCAGCAATGCAAAACAAGCACAGGGTGTTGGATGCAAGTGTGGCAATGAAGGAAATACCTAAAGACCATGAAACACGTTCTTGTGTTTCATTAAGGCACCAGAGCAAGCACTCTGCCTTGCTGCAGGAGGGACTCACCTCAGAAACCCTGTCTAGGCAATGTCAAAATTCTGACCCAGTAATATTTACATATTACTCTTTTATCATTTTTTTTCATAGAAATTGTCATGCCCAGGGTTAGATTTTTCTTCCCTCACCCTGGGAAATGACCTGGAAATATCACCATCTGTCTTTACTGACTCAGTCCCACCCTATGCTTGTTGGTAGAGTTGGTCACCACCTATGAAGTCTAGCACTGACCTCCCTGCTCTTCAGGATCTAAGCTAGTGTCCTAGGGTGACGTTATGATACTTGTATCCCCAGTCATCTGTTCTGTTTATGCTGGATATTATGTTCTGTGCCTTCAAGACTGTCTCTGAAGTGCGAAGTTTTATTTTGTTTTGTTATCAGCCTGCTCACTCCCACACAGTCGATGGGACAGAGAGGAGCAGTACATAGGGCTGCTTTTGCTTTTTTTTTTGTGCTTGCTTTCACTTTGCTCTTGCTCCTGCTCTACTTTTGCTTTTGCTTCTGCTTGTTAGTTTAGCCAGGAAGTCCGAATTTTCCCTGGGCTGTTTTTCTTTCCCTTTTCTTGGAACCACTCAAACCTGCTCTGGACTGGGACCTGGGAAACATCGAGAGTTTGCACTTTGTGGTCTGCAGCAGCCATTCCCAGCACCAGAGGGACCGATAACAGAGCAACAACTCCCAGGAGAGACTTTCTGATTTTGTCATCTTTTTCAGAGCGGTGAAAGAGTTTTGTCATCTGGTATTGTTAATTTTGTGTGCTGGGGGGTGCTTTGCCTGTTAAATAAACAGGTTATTTCCAGTTGTCTCTGAGGAATCCTTCCCGAATCGGTTGGGGGGAGGGGCCGTGTGGGTTTGCGTTCTAGAGGGGCCCCCTTTGGAGGTTTTCTCCCAAATTTGCCCTAAAACGGGACAGCTAGGAAGGGACTTGCCTTAGATTAAGACAATTATACAGGGTGGAGACTCCAAAATGAGTTACCTCTCCCTTAGTTTTAATCACTCCCCTTTCACCTATCAGGAGAGACAAATATGAGAAGACATAAGTGAAAAAAGTACCAGTTTACTAAAAATAAAAAAAAACCCCAGCAATAACCAAGATAATAGATATAACTACAAGATACAAAGGTGCTGAGTCACGTGGCTCCCCTGGAAACAAAGAGAACAAGATGTTGGAGGAAACCCACTCCTCCCAAGATGACAGCCAGTGTAGCAGCTTGCACGGCCCAGAGGACAAAGACACGATGGCAGAGAAGCCCCTTTTGGTTCAACCTTCCCCTTGGAACAAAAACCCAGGAAGGTAGGAACTTACAAAGCAGTTCTGGTGGTAGATGGGGGGTGAACAGGGCAAGTGACTTCAGCTGCTCCTCATACAGATTCCCTTCAAGGCCCTTCACCATCTTTGTTGTCCTCCCTTGGATGCTCTATTATAGCTTTATATCTTTCTTATATTGCGGTAACCAAAACTGCACACAATATTCATAGTGAGGCCACACAATGCAAAGTAGAGTGGAACAGTCCCCTCCCTCAACCAGCTGGCAATGCTTTGCCTGATGCACCCCAAGACACAGTTGACCCTCCTGGCTGCCAGGGTACTGCTGACTCATATTCAACTTGCCATCTGATGCCTTAAAAGTCTAGAAACAAAACATCCCACATTTGAGACAATATTAATATAGGAAGTAATAGAAAAGATGGTCTTTAATTGGAGGCCTCCAGGTGCAAGTATGGAAAAATGCCCCCGTGACATAGACCAAGTATATTTTTATTAGTTTATCAAATTAGTCTAATTTACAAAAATCCCCAATTAGAAGCACAGTTAAAGAAGCAATTCCCCCTCTTAGTTCAACCTCTTGTGTAGACCCCCTTTCTTGCTATTAGCTTTACATTGTTTATGAGAAAGTGTCTTGGGAGGGTAGTTCGTCCTTGGTTCCCAGAAGAAGCAAGATTAGGACTGGGTCTTTGGAATGTGTTTTGTCTTTTGGTCCAATAGGGTAGGAAAATACTGGAGTTTGCTAGGAACTATATAACTATACAAAAATAGTGTGTTAGGTTGGAAATGGGGATGTGCATTCTATTCCTATCTGTTAGAAGTGGGGCAGTTATCTTCTGTTAATTGGGCAGTTTTCTTTATCTCTTCCACAACCAATACTCCCTCCAGAGAGATATCTTCTGTTAATGGGCCATTGAGTCTCACTGCATGACTGATAAAACTACATCATCCCATTGTGAGAAGCTCTACCCAGAGGGAGGAGCCAAGCATTCCTAACTGGATATAATCAGAGATCTGGAAGACCACAGCAAGCCTTTTCCACTGGATTCCCAGAGGAAGACCAGGCCATCTACACCACCACTGAATCTTCAGAGGAAGACTACACCCTTCTACAGGATCACTGCTCCAACAGAACCACATCTGTCACTCCAGGAGGACTGCAGCCACCATTTCAATTGGACTGCTACCAACACCCTGACCAACAGGGTGTCAGGTCATATTCTGACTCTGTCAGTGTTGTTTTGTATTACTGCATTGTTTATTTTTTTTTTTTATTTTCTTCCCTGATAAAGAACTGTTATTGCTGCTCCCATATATTTGCCTGAGAGCCTCTTAATTTCAAAAGTTATAACAATTTGAAGGGAGAGGGTTTACATTTTCCATTTCAGGGGAGGCTCCTGCCTTCCTTAGCAGACACCTGTCTTTTCAAACCAAGACAAATAGTCTACAGAGCTACAAATATATATGAAGAAAATATAAAAGCAAAAACCATCTTGGCATCACATCAACCAGGACCCTCAGGTCCCTTTCCGTGGCACTGTTTTCAAGTATTTCATTCTCCAGTCTGTACATATATCCAGGGTTGCCCCATCTTAGGTGCAGAATACAGCACTTGCCCTTGTTAAACTTCATATACTTGGTGATTGCCTGGTCCTCTAACTTGTCAAGGTCTCTGTGCAGGGCCTTCCTGACTTCAAGGGAGTCAACAGCTCCTCCCAGTTTTTACTGTCTGCAAACTTGCTCAGTATCCCTTCCAGTCCAAGCCATTTATGAAGATGTTGAAGAGCACAGGGCCTAAGATGGAGTCCTGTGGAATCCCACCAGTGACAGGTTGCCAGTCTGATGTCACCCCATTCAATATATCTCTTTGTGTCCAACCCGTGAGCCAGTTGCTCACCCAGCGCATGATCTGTTTATCCAGATATGTGCTGGACATTTTGTCCAGAAGGATACTGTAAGAGGCAGTATCAAAAGCATTTCTGAAATCCAAAAAGATTACATCAACTGACTTCTCTCAATCAACTAGGTGGGTAACCTTGTCATAGAAGAAAATCAGGTTTTTAGCGGGGCTTCTCTCTCATGAAGCGGTGCTGGCTGTGACTGATGACTGCATTGTCTTTCAGGTGTTTTTCAATACCTCCTAGTATAATCTTCTCCATAACTTTATCAGGCACTGAAGTGAGACTTACAGGCCTGTAATTTCTGGGGTCCTTCTTCTTGCCTTTCTTGAAAATCAGGACAATGTCCACCATTTTCCAGTCAGCTGAGACCTCTCCAGATTCCCAAGACCACTGAAAAATCATTGAGAGGGGTTTCACAATATCAGCCATCTCTTTGAGGATTCTTGGATGAATCCCATCAGGCCCCATAGATTTGTAGGGATCCAGCTGGAGCAGCAGATCCTGCACAGTTTCAGGGTTGAGTGGGAGTTGATCATTCTTGCAGTCATGGTCCTCCAGCTCAGGGTTCTGAGATCCCCTTGATCCATCATCAGTGTTGAAGATGGAGGTAAATAAAGCATTTGACACCTATGCCTTATCCATGTCCCTGTTTGTGAGGTGACCATCCTCATCCTGGAACGGGATGATGTTATTTTTACACTGTCTATTTCCATTAATATATATGAAAAAACTCCTTTTATTGTCCCTCATGTCTGGCCAGATTCAACTCCAGTTTCAAGGAGAAAAACTGTGTAGAAGAGAGTGTAGTAGGGCTTGATAAAGTAAGGATTCAACATGAGAACACAGTCAAGAAAAATCAGTCTTTGTTTGCAAGCTCAAAAGATTGTGGCTTAAAAGTTACAACCTTAGGAATCATAAACCTAGACTAAATCCCCATGGATTCAAGATTCAGGATTGAACTCATTCATCTGATTCTGCACAACCACAACCCCAGCTACAGGAAAGACATGGTGACCTAAACCAGCTGCCCTTTAAATCCTTACAGCAGAGTTCTCAGCAGCAACACTGATTTACATGAGAAATCCCCTGCTCGGCTAGGAAAAAGCCATCTACATCACTAATGATCCTAAGCAGGAACAAAAAGCCTGTAAATCAACTGGAGAGAAGCTTTGCAACTTGCAACAAAGGTTGTGACAAAATAAGTATGGTAATGTAGTGGAGGCAGCCATCAGCTGACAAAGTACATCTCTTCCTCATTCTCACTTCATGGTATAGTTGTTGTAAACATTCAAGATGTTTCTCTGATTTATGCATTTAATTAAAGATATCTGTAATATCCCAGTTGTTTACATTTAACCCTATACTGCAATGAAAGCTGTAATTTTGTCTGGGATTTATATTCTGTACTCACATTTATTACGATTCCTTGATTAAAACATTCCTACAGAAGCGAAACTGTGTCAAAATCATGAAAATGGAAAATATTATAGTCCATCATCTATTTCATTCATCAACCAGGGCAGAAATTTTCTGAGGACTGTTTTTCTCAATCTTCCACATGTTAGAGTATCCTGGGTAATCCAAAATGTTATTGTATTCCGTATCTATGTGCCCACATATTTTACTGTCTCTTTAAGACCTGGAACCACAACCAGAAACAGAACAACAAGCAATGGGGATTTGCTGGGGTTCCTTTAAAAAGTCAGATTTGCCCAAGCAGACCTCTTTTGCCTCATGGTTGTTGCTCAAGGCAAAGGCTTTGCTTATTTTTTTTTTCTTTTGTTTCTCTCTTGCATCTTGGGCCACCTCAAGATGAATTTCATGAGTACCTAACTGTAGCCACAGCATTGCACTGGGAGGAGTGGAGCAGCCTCACTCTGTGCAGTCCTCAGCCCATCAGCAGTGCCCGGATGAAGCGAGAAGGCAGTCGCCCCAGCCCAGTTTCCTTGCTTTCCCTTGCTGTCTCCAGACAAGAGTTAGGCTAAGACCCTCCATGAGTTCTAGCACTTGACCAAGTACCAGCTGCCAGTGAGCCAGCTGCATTTGCTGAATGACTTGCCACCACCAGAGATATGAGGGGTGAGGAGAGGCCTGTCGCTATATTTTCCCTTTGATTTTTGAGCCATTCAGGCAGCTGCAGAGGCTGCCCACCTGGGCAGGGGGGAGGGGGGGGTGTCACTCTGCCATTTTAAGTTTCTCTTTGTTCCGGGGGAGTCTGCAAAATTTCAGCAACTTTGTAACTAGTGACTACTACTGATATTTTTTGCCTATGGCTGCTTTTGTTATGAACAAAAATTCAGTTGATTTTTTTCTGTGAGAAAAAAAGTTACCACTACTGCTGGGCTGCTTCCTGTATTATGGTAATTACAGGTCGTTATTGTTAATGGTTGTTTTTGTATTAGTAAAAGCCCTGGCTAGGGCGAGTTAATGGCCCTCCTCTGAGACAGTAATGAGTGGAGACCTTCCCGAACAGTGAGGAGAAGAGACCTGGAGGGGGGGGGGGGGTTATGCAAAGTGATTCCAGGACCAGCATGCTTTGTGGGACCCCGACTCCAAACGCACGAAGAAAACCCCAAAAATAACGAGCCAAATAAGAGTTGAGAGACTGGAGTGATGTCTGGACGTGAGGAGCCGAGTGCTGAGCCTGCAGAGATGCGGAATACCTTCGGAGCCTCTCACCCTGACCATGGGAGTCGTCCCCAGCGGTGAGACCAAGCCGACTGGGCCGGGAAGACTAACAACTGGAAGGGATCACCACGCCCTAAAGGCTCCCATGAGGACCTGATCCCCAGCTCTGCCCCTACTGGACAAAGCTGCGCATATCCTCCGCCTCTGAGTCACCCTGGAAGAGATGAGGACTGCAGCCCTGCCAAGCTGCCCAATCCTGAGCTGATCACTTTTAATAAAGGCATTAAAAAGGAGAAGAATTCTCCTGGCCCTGTATATTTCAGCTGGGGTGCTCGTCCGGGATAGCCACGCTGCAAGAAGACTCAAGACTGGCCATCTTGGACCTTCAGGACAGCTGGCTAAAGGACCAGAGGGATCGGCTCAAGAGCAGTGGCGCAGAGGAGCACTGGAGCACCGGACTGGTGAGAAATCCAGTGGTGGGAGTCGGAGATGTGCGCGTGTGTGTGTGAGTGAGACGAGGCCGGCAGCCGGACCCTCGACCTGAGAGTGGACCCCTTAGCACTGCATTTCCGGCTTTTCGCGAGAAACCCGGCCAGGAACAGGGGGAAGCATGTGGAATTAGTGTGAGTGAGTCGTCTCCCAAGGGGGAATAAAGGGCCCCCCCCCTCCGGGCATGCCGAGGGAATAGTTGTGTATGAGTGGCACGCACCCAAAGTAAGTCCTGACAGAGGGAAGTCAGGCAGATTTTTAAGTCTCGAGAAGGATTTGAGTAAGATTTTCAGTCCCAAGAAGGATTCGGGTAGGTCACAAACCCTGCAGGCAAAGGAAGTCCTGACAAAGGAGTCAGGCACAAACCCCAGCGAAGGAGGCTGTGGTTTGCTTTTAAGTCCTGATACGGTGAAGCCTAAAACTTGACGGGTTAGGCAAACTAAAAATCAGGCAGCTATTTTTCCTGACTGAGGGAGTCAGGCACGACCCGGTTTCTTAAGGCCGAGGCTTCGTGTGTTCAAGTCCCGATAGATGTAAGACCTGACGTTGGGAAGTTGGGCAATCAAGAGATCGGGCAGTTGTTTCAGTATAAAGTCCTGAGCATCAGGCAGAAATTTAAAGTTCAGTGGAGGAGGCTGAAGCTCCTCAAACAGGGTTTTTTTTTGAAATTCCCAGTCAGTAGAGACACCTTTGGGACCTTTTTATTGAGACCTGAAAAATGGGAGGTTGTAATAGTAAAAAGACCGGAAAGAGACTGAGGGATATACCTCCCAGTAGTCCCTTAGGAGAACTGTTAGTAAAATGGGATTCTATAGAGGCCACGGAGGGATTAGATAAAGTGAAAATGATCCATTATTGTATGGAAGTCTGGCCAGAATTAGAGTTGCAAGGAGGATGGCCTTGGTGTGGGACAAAGGATAAGTGGATGTGCCAACTATTAAATAATTAGCTGACAGCTCGAAGAGATACTGATCCTGAGCAATTATTGTATGTAGCTTGCTGGGTAAAGAGCGCTGTTGAGGATGAAGGGGTGCGAATTTGTAAGGTACAGAGGAAGAAAGAGGGGAATGAAGGAGGGGATGATAGGACTAGTAAAAGATGGGACCCCCTGGATTATTTGCCTCCTTCTGCCCCTCCACTTTATAATCCTCTTCTTCAAGCACCTCAAATGGCAGGTCCGGTTCTTCCCCCGGCTTCCATCTCATTACCACCTGCTCAAACTCCTCCTTCTACCTCTCCAGCTCCGCTTAATATACACTCAGGCTCTTCTCCCCCTCCTATTGCTGTCCCTTTACCTCCTCCTAGTTGGGACACAAATGCCTCCTCGCCCGATAAACAGCTATCAGCAAATACACCTGCTGATGGGCAGAAAGTTCAGGGTAACCCAGATATCCTTCAAAGTAGTTTGGCATCTGAAGATGGGCCGTACTGCAGCACCAGATCCAAGACCTCAAAGGCGGAGAGACTCTCCCCTCAGAGAGGTTCCTATGGGAGGATTAATGGGAGGTGTTGGCTTTGTGAATGCTCCCCTAACTGCTTCTGAGGTGAGAGGATTCAAGAAAGAGTTAGGGCATTTAGTTGAGGACCCAGTGGGCATAGCCAACCAAGTGGATCAATTTCTAGGTCCAAATATCTACACCTGGGGGGAGATGAATTCCATCCTGAGTATATTATTTTCCCCAGAAGAGGTCCAGATGATTAGGGCGGCTGGCATCAGAATTTGGGAGAAAGATAACAGTCCAGGAACCCAGGTGCCAACAGGTGAACAGAAATTGCCATTAACGGATCCCAGCTGGAACCCTAACCAGGAGGAGGGGAGGAAGGCCATGAGGGAATATAGGTCTTTGATGATACGGGGGATCAAAGAGTCAGTTCCCAAAGGAACTAATACCCAATTGGCGTTTGAGGGTACACAGGAGAAAGATGAAGCTCCTGCTGCCTGGCTTAATCGCCTAAGGCGGAACTTCCAGTTGTACTCTAGAATAGACTCAGGCACCCCGGAAGGTCAAATGCTGCTAAAAGTCCAATTTGTTACCAAATCTTGGCCTGATATAAGGAGAAAACTGGAAAAGATGGAAGATTGGCAAGAGAAGGACATTAATGAGTTATTAAGAGAGGCATTTAAGGTGTATTTAAGGAGGGAGGAAGAAAAAGCAAAGGCCAAGGCTAAGGTCATGGTTGCTGTAGCTAGAGAAAGTGCAGGGTGGGCGGGTCCACCACCAGGAGGAGGCAAGGATAGGTCAGTACTGTCAGGTGCAAGAGGGAAGGAGACACCTCAAGGCCCTTTGAGAGAGCGACATTGCTCTTACTGTGGAAAGGCAGGGCACGTCAGAAGGTTTTGTAGAAAGTTCAGTCTCGATGCGGCAATAGCCAGGGAACAAGATAATTTAGGAAAGATCCTTAAAGGTGACAATTAGAGGGAAGGAATGAATCTGACTCCATGTTCTTAGAAGGCTAATTTATTATTTTATGATCTATATTATATTAAAGAATACTATACTAAAACTATACTAAAGAATAGAGAAATGACACAGACAGAAGGCTAAAAGATACTAATTAAAAACTCATGACTCTTTCCATCATTGGAAACTTGGACTCTTTCCGTCATTGGCCAATAAGTAAAAACAATTCACATGTTGGATAAACAATCTCCAACCACATTCCAAAGTAGCAAAACACAGGAGAAGCAAATGAGATATTATTGTTTTCCTTTTTCTCTGAGGCTTCTCAGCTTCCCAGGAGAAGAATCCTGGGCAAAGAGATTTTTCAGAAAATATGACAGTGACACATTTGTCTATTGGGTACAGAACTCACTGGCACTGTGCTGTTCGGTCTAATTATAGGGGTGTGGCACCTAAGCTTATATACTTCTCCATATATATGGTACAATTTGCCCATGATTTGGCTCTTTTTTGGATCAGGGGCAGAAACCAAGATTGCTTTGTTGAAACACTGCAATATCATCTTATGTAGAGATAACATCAAAGGAAATGAGGATTATCTGGGATGTGTATCCATTGCTGTGTCTGTCCTGGTCTCAGCTGCTACTTCTGGATGTTTATCAATAATCACACTCAACCTGTTGGGGGAACAGTAGGGAATGATTTTTCCCAGGCTTTCGTCTCCTTCTCCCCCTTCAGGTCTGACAAATCACCTTTTGAGAATGTTCATTTCCCTCTGAATGTTAAAGAAACAATATGTTTGTTGCTTATTCTGCTATGTCTCCTCCATATGGCCTACAACACATTTAGAATCAGGGCTGAGATTTCCAGGGAGTTTGCCCAGAGATCTGCCCCACTGGTGGAAAATCCTGAGTGGCATGGGATGTGGGAGGATATAGGCCAGGGTCTGAAGAAACACTCTGCCCCAATAATTTGGAAGTTTCCCTCTGAACAAATTCATAACCCAGATGAGGTAGCAGAATATCTGAAAGAAAATTGCAGTGGCAACTCCAAAGAGGGGGAGCTCATTGCACTGTTCTGGGCCCTGGCTAATGCTTATAGCATGCTGCTCATTACTGTACAGCAGTAGCTACAGCCAGAGGGGAAGGACAACAAATCTATAGACACCATGGTCACAGGCTAGCATAAAGCCAGAAGGGCAGCCTAAACTAATAGCAGTTGCCCCTGTCCAGAGGAGAAAATACAAGACCAAATCCATTCACCCAATGGATGACAATGGGGAGGCAGGACCCTCACAGTCAGCAGAGGAATCAGAAATAATCACTGAATCTTTATCCTTAGAAAGCCTCCACAATCTGAGCAAAGACCTCACCCCACAAACCCACAAGTCTATATTGAGCTGGTTGATTCAAGTCTGGGACAATGCAGGTAATGGTAAAATTCTGGATGGTACTGAAGCGAGGCACTTGGGGTCTTTGTTGAGTGATGTAGTTATTGACCAGGGGATTGTGAGGAGGCCAGAAGCTCTCAGTCTCCAGACACAACTCTTAGCAAGTGTGAAGGAGAGATACCTTTGGCAAGAAGATCTCCAGCTGCAGCAAGGCCCTTGGAAGACCATGGAGCAAGGAACCTAATGCTTGCAAGAACTGGCTGTGACAGAGATTGTTTTCTTAAATGTCATCTACAGCACTAAGAGTCCAGATCTTGTAAAATGTACAAAACTGATGTGGCTCAAACTCGCATTGCTCAGGACCCAAGTCTACACCCAATTCCTAGTGACATTGCAGTGAAATGAGGGAAACAAGACAGTGGGCACTATGACAAGAAGGCTCCAGACACATGAAGACCCTGTCCACACCCTGACACAAGCCCAAGTCTTGGCAGTAGAAACAGACTTGACCGAGCATATGTGGAAATTGGAAGAGAGGATTAAAGAGAGATATCAGAAAGTCAGAAAGGAGCATAAGGAGGGTATTTTCCAAATTTTGTTAGTACAGACCAGATCCCCTGTTCTCAGAAGCAGGTGTCCCCCGGTGTTGGAGAATGGCTTAAAGAAAAGGGCCATGAAGACATACAATTGAGAGAAAAGTAAAAGGTAAAAGTAAAGCAGTTCCAAAAGCAGTTCCCAGCCTGATTTCTATAAACAATTAGACTCTCTTTATAAACAATAAAGTTCTCAGACAGTCTTCCCATAACAAGCAGAACACCCTCTCTGGGAAAAGATGGCACCCTGGGAACAGATGTAGAAGTTTTGGGAACTCTGGTTCTGTTTTTAATAAACAATTGTAGGTATTGTAAAACAAAAGGAGTGGTTAGAGTTTTCTCTGTTAGCCTATCATGAACTTGGATTTTGGAATATGCATGAAGTTCGTTAACACTATTATTTAAGGTGGCTGATCGATCAATAAACCTGAGTTCGATGCATTAAAGGATGGTCGTTCTCCCTTCATCTCCAACACCCCGGCAAGGGAGAGAGACTACACCCCATGAGGTGATCTGTGGTTCTTCCTGTGTGAGCATGGGGAAGATATGAGAAGATGAGATGGAAAACCTACTTCTGCCCTGGCAGCACAGGTGCATAAACTAAAGGAGGAAACTACTAACAGAAGGCATTTTACAAGAATGAATGTAGCTCCAGTTTCCCATGACCGAGCTGCTAGGCATAACAGAAAGGAGGATGATGTCTGATGCCCTTGAAGCTGTTGCCTTTTTTGGCCCCTAAAATCAGGAGCTAGACATGATTAGGTTATAAAAATGTGGTTACCTTTTATGAAGGGTCCCCTCAGGTGCACCACGTGCTGAAATACACACTGAAAATACGCCAAAGGTGCACACATTCCATAGAGCAAGTGCAGTTTTATAAGTTTAGCAAATTAACATAATTGACAAGAATCCCCAAGTAGAAACACAGATGATAAGGTAATTCCCCCCCTTAGTTCGACCCTCTTCTGAAGTCCCCCTTTTGCTACTAGCTAAGCTTTGTTTATGAGGAAGTGTCTAGATATGATTTGCAGAAGAGAGGATAGGGCCTTAAGAATGTGTTTTATCTTTCTTTCTTATGGGGTAGGTAAAATGCTATCTACGAATCTATATAGTTATACAATAATAGGCTACAGAGCTACAAATATTTGTGAAGAATATATAAAAGCAAAAATCACTTTGGCATCAAAGGCATCTCCAGAATGCATACCCAGGGAGGGAACAATAGCCAGAATTAGAGGGGCCCCGCCTCTAGCCAGGTAGAGGCCAGGGAAAATTTGGTTTATTGGACTATTTAGACCTAATGGCCTGGTATATCAGAACCACAAAAGTACAAGGCTTTGGTTGACACTGGCACACAATGTACTCTGATACCATCAGGACATGGGGGCAGAACCTGTTTATATTGCTAGGGTGACAGGGGGGGTCTCAGCAGTTGACTGTTGGAAGCTGAGGTGAGCATGACTGGGAAGGAGTGGAAAAAACCACCCTGTTGTGACTGGTCCAGAGACCCTGTGTATTCTTGGTATTGATTACCTCAGGAGTGTGTATTTCAAAGACCAAAAGGACACTGATGGGCTTTTAAAACAGGTGCTGTGGAGACAGAAGACATTAGACAATAGAACACCTTGCCTGCTCTCTCTCAACTCTCCCTTATGTTGCCAGTCTAAGTCTATCTTCGACATGTTTATCTTTGCAGCTCGGTCTACCTGCTCATTGTTTTGGTGTTCCTCATTAGCTCGACTCTTGGGGACATGGCCATCTACTTGACAGACTTTCACAGGTAGCTTCTCTACCCAAGAGGCAATGTCTTTCCACTCTTCATCAGCCCAGACTGGTTTTCCTCTATGCTGCTAGTCAGTCTTTCTCCACCTTTCCAGCCAGCCCCACAGAGCATTGGCTACCATCCATGAACTGGTGTAGAGGTATAACTTTGGCCACTTCTCTCTTTCAGCAATGTCCAGGGCCAGTTGAACAGCCTTGAGTTCAGCAAGTTGACTTGATCCACCTTCTCCTTCTGTAGCTTGTGCAACCTGTTGTGTGGGGCTCCATATGGCTGCTTTCCACTTCTGATTCATCCCTACGATGTGACAGGAACCGTCAGTGAAAAGAGCATAGTGTGTTTCCTCTGCTGGTTGTATGGTGGAGCTTCTTCAGCACATGTCACTTGCTCTTGTTCCTCTTCATTGATGAGACCAAAGTTTTCACCTTCCAGCCAGTTTGTAATTATTTCCAGAATCCCAGGGTGATTCAGATTTCCAGTACGAGTGTGATGTGTGATGAGGGCAATCCATTTGCTCCATGTGGTGTCAGTGGTGTGGTGAATAGTGGGAACCTTTCCTTTAAACATCCAACCCAGCATCAGTAGTCGGGGTGTCAGGAGTTGTCCTTCTGTGCCAATCACCTCCGAGACAGTTTGAACTCCTTCATAGGTGGCCAAGATTTCCTTCTCTGTGGGAGTGTAGCTGGCTTCAGACCCTCTATAACTTCGGCTCCAGAATGCCAGTGGTCGGCCTCAAGTCTCCCCAGGCACCTTCTGCCAAAGGCTCCAGGATAAACCATTGTTCCCAGATGCAGAGTAGAGCACATTCTTCACCTCTGGTCCCGTCCTGACTGGGCCAAGGTCTACTGCATGAGCGATTTCCTGCTTGATCTGAGCGAAGGCTTGTTGCTGTTCTGGGTCCCAGTGGAAATCATTCTTTTTGCAGGTGACCAGGTAGAGAGGGTTCATGATCTGGCTATACTTGGGAATGTGCATTCTCCAAAAACCTATGGAGCCTTGGAAAGCTTGTGTTTCCTTCTTTCTGGTCGGTGGAGACATTGCTGTGATCTTGTTGATGACCTCAGTGGGAATCTTGCCACTTTACTCCCAGGAACTGGATCTCTCGGGTAGGTGAGACAGAGTGGAAATTTTCCAGAGTAGAAATCCATTTTGATTTTGGTGAAATGTGCATCTTTGAATTAAGTCTGTAGCTTGCAAACATAACTGTTTGGTCTGACTGCCTGTTCTTGCAAAAAACCTATGCTCTAAGAAACTGCTTCAGCTGAAGGACAGAGATAAGGGAGGGCCCCTTGAACTCTGAAACAGATGGAGAGACTGTGGGAGACAGGGCAGGGTGACCCAGGAGTTTTTTCTGTACTTTCTGATAAAAAAAAATAGCTACAAGGGTACCTAGCTGCAAGTGTAATGCGAAATAAGTAAAATGAATATGTATGAACCTATTGTGAAATTCCATGCATACAGATTAGTAAGGGAGATAAAAAAAAGAATCTGGAGTTCTCAGAGGTACATGTCTTTTTAAGGGGATCGATCCCCACATGCGTCCAGAGCTGTAATAAAGATACCGGCTTTACAACTTTTACAAAAGTTGTGGAGTTTGTTTTCTTTTTCCGCAATTCATAGGTCCCTTGACTTTGCTCTTCTTAAAGGCAAAATCTGACTTCTAGCAGAATCTGGATGATCCTCTGTTTTTTCTCAAATACTTCCATTGCTGTGTTCCCCCACACAATGATATCATTGATATACTGCAGGTGTTCTGGAACTTCACCCTTTTCCAGTGTAGCTTGGATCAGTCCATGGCAGATGGTGGGGCTGTGTTTCCACCCCTGGGGCAGTCGGTTCCAGGTGTACTGCATGCCCCTCCATGTGAAAGCAAACTGAGGCCTGCATTCTGTTGCCCGAGGAATGGAGAAAAACAGGCTAGCAATGTCAATAGTGACGTACCACTTTGCTGCCTTGGACTCCAGCTCGTACTGGAGTTCCAGCATGTCTGGCGCAGCAGCGCCCAGCAGTGGAGTCACTTCATTCAAGCTACAATAGTCCACAGTCAATCTCCATTCTCTGTGAGACTTGTGTGGAGGCCAAATGGGACTACTGAGGGGTGAATGGGTTTTGCTGACCACCCCTTGGCTCTCCAGCTCATGAATCATTTTGTGGATGGGCATCACAGCATATCGATTCATCTGATACTGCTGGTGGTGTACTTTCGAGGTGGCAATTGGTACTTGTTGCTCTTCAACCCTCAGGAGTCCTACTGCAGATGGGTTTTCTGATAGTTCAGGCAAGGTGTTCAACTGCTTAATGTTCTCTGCCTCTACAGTAGCTATTCCAAAAGCCCATCTGAGTCCCTTTGGGTCTTTGTAATAGCCATTGTGGAGGAAGTCTATGCCCAGAATACACGGGGCCTCTGGCCCGGTCACAATAGGATGTTTCTGCCACTCCTTCCCAGTCAGGCTCATCTCGGCTTCCAACAGGGTCAACTGCTGTGATTGCCCTGTCCCCCTGGCAATGGAAACAGGTTCCGCCCCCACATGTCCCTATGGTATCAGGGTACACTGTGCACCAGTATCAACTAAGGCGTCATATTTTAGTGTTTCTCTCCTTGAACTGCCAGGACAGAAGTAGGCTTCCCATCCCACCTTCCCATGTCTTCCCCATGGTCACGCAGGAAGAACCACAGGACAGCTTGTGGGGTGTACCCTCTCTCTCTAGCTGGGGGACATTGGGCTCTGACTTTGGGGCCTGTGACTTGCACTGGTGCCATATGGGAATTGTTTCTCCTTACCTCCTCCCTCATCTCTCTCATCTCCCCTTTGAGATCCTTTGGTGACACAGCCCACTGCCTCTCGGTTGGTGTCAGCATTAATTGTTGCATTGAAGGTGGTGTATTGAGATGGCCCTAGATTTGCCAGACTCCACAACATTTGCTCTGTGTACCTGACCTTGTTGGGGTCATTATCATGCTATCCATCCCTCCTAAAGAGTACTTCTAATACTGCCACTTCTCTCAGCTATTGGATCCTGTCCTCAAGGGTCTTCCAACGCATTCTATGATGGTGCTCCTGCATTCTGTCCCTGTGGATAAACCTCTCTCTGACACTCATTAAAAGCCGCTCCCAGAGGGAAAGGGACCCTGGCTCCGTTACAAAAATCTGATTCCTACCTGAGTCCTGGGTCCAAGGGTCCCAAATTTTTTGCCTCACCACCACCCAGTTGCACGCCTGTACCCATAGGGTCCCAGACCCGAAATAATCAGATTGTATAAGCTTCACGTCCCTGTCGTACAATGTCTTTGTGCAGATTATGGAGATTTTCATACGTCAGGGACTCAGTGATGATCACAACCTATGGAAAATATGAAAGTTAAAATCCTAAGGCATCAGTCTTGATGAACTTCTGGGACAAGGTGCATATGCTGCCCCCACAGCCCAAGGTAATATGTTTTGCGCAATACTACAGCAGAGCTCTGAGCTAGCCATAAAGGCTCTTAAAAGACTTCCAGAGATCAGATGAAAGGACTCTTCTTTTGCATCCATTCAGAAAGACCCTCAGGAATCATATGTTGCATTCATTGATAGGTTGCAGACAGACATTAGTAGGCAAATAGAAATGGAAGAAGCAATCACTATATTGTTAATACAACTAGCCTTTGAAAATGCTAATACAGATTGTCAGAAAGCACTGCTCTCTGTAAGGAATGAGTGTGCTAATTTACCCAGCTACATCAAAGCCTATCTGAATGTGGGGACAGAGGAGTACAGAAAATATGTTTTAGCTGCATCCTTAGAGCAAGCCTCTAATACACATCAAAAAATGGGCTCTGCTGTTTTAATTGCCGCCAAGAAGGCCATTTACTGAGAAATTGTCCCACTCATAGGAAAGGACAGCTTCGGCCCTGGTGTGTCCTGTCCCGTCTGTCCCCCCCCCCCGCGCCCCCTCCATGTCCCCAGTGAAAAAAGGTTATCACTGGAGTGCAGCTTTAGGGCAAAATTTGATAGACGGTAACCCTCTCAGCCCTCAGCAGGGAAATGGGGGAGGTGGCGCAGGACCAAGTGCCCCTCAAACCAACAGGGTCTTTGCAATCCAAACCCAAGAATCTCAGTCTCCTCCCTTCTTGCCAACACCCGTGGGAGCTCAGGTTTGGACTTACCCCTCTCAGACAATGCCCTAATTACAGACTTGACTAGTCATGTGCTAAATACAGGGGTTTATGGACCTTTACCAGAAGGATTGCTTGGACTTTTAATTGGTAGATCGTCTGCCACACAGTCTCATAAAACATGTTGGTGTAATTGATTCAGACTATTTAGGGGTGTCCTGGTTTAGGGCAAAATTTGGGGGGAAACTTCTGAATGGGGTCTCTTTAGAAAGCAGACTTAAGCAGGTCCTCCCCTAATTGGTCTGGGAAAGGATTTCCTTGGAGAAAAGTGGAAAAAAATGTTTATTTAACAAGCAAAGGGTTTACAAGCATTAAAAAAAAACTGTCTGGGGAACTTTTTTGCCTCAGCTAGCTAAAAACTAATTAAAAGCAATGGAGAGCTGTTGGGAGTTTTTTGCAGGACAATGGACATCTGCAACATATGCACAATCCAGCCTTCATAGAACCTGAGTAAGGTCACCATGCCCTTGAAGGACACAAAAGGAGAAGAACACGCTCAGAAGCAGACAGTTCAGGATGCAAAGGCAGACAAGAAAACCACAGCGAGATGCATGAAGAGGGAAGATTAACTAAAATTAACTGAAATATTAAAATGCGTGCATAAAGGATTTAACCAATCATGTATTAGCTTGAGGCGTGAACAATAGAGAACAGTATAAAAATGGCTTGTTTTTTGTAATAAATTGGCTTCACTTGATCATATTGATCATGGAGTGATGTCCCATTAATGATCCTCCACAGATAGCTCTCTCCTGCTCTCCATGCTGCAGACAACACAGTCTAGGAGAAGGATGTGGAGGAGCAAGCGCAGTTTCTAAAAACAAACTCTGCACTTCTTTTTCTCCCACTTTGACGTCGGAACTAGTCTTAAAGGTGCAGAACGTAATATCTAACATAAACAGAACAGACGATTGAGGATATAAGCATCATAAAGTCACCTTAGGACATTCCACCCTTTATCCTTATATTGTCAGCTTACTACTAAAGTTAATATATATTTTAACTCTATAAACATATACACTTTTATATATATATATGATATACAGCTAGATATAGGCAATGGAGGTGACATTTAGTAAATAGTGATATTTATATATGGTTTTTACTTAGTAAGTAGATTTTTTTGAGGTACACATTGTGTTGTTTTATTTTTTGCATTATTTACTATGTGTAATTTGGTTTTTGAGTAAAGACAACTTTACGGATGGGTTGATTTGTATTTGAGGTAGAATTTATTTAAATTTTATTTTTTAATAGACTTTTGATATGTATTATTGGGACTTTGTTTTTGTTTATTGTATGTAGGGGTTTAGATTGGGTAGGCCCTGCTCGGTTGGTGGAATTTCCGGTGTTAATTAGGTGGTTTTTGTTAGATGTTGTTATTAATTTTTGAAAGATCCCCCACCTAATGTTTTTAAGATGGTTTTTAATAGTTAATTTTATTTTTTTACTTTATTTGTACTTGGTGTATGATAAGGAATATGGTACCCTTAATGTTTTGGTTTTTAGTTTAGATTTTTTTTTAAATATGTTTTGTTGTAAATTTTTTGGGGTACTATGTTTTTAAAGGATTTGTTTTTTAAGGTTTAGGATGGTGTTTTGGGTAGTGGTGTGAGGTATAGGATAGGTTTTTGTAGCCCCACATTTGATTGGCAAGGGATAACCTCTCAAGATGTGTTTGTTCTCTCTTCTGCAAGGGCCCAGCAGAAGAATTACAAACATAGTCTCCTTTTCTTTTTATTATAGTAAGAGGGGTGAGATGTCACCCCACATTTCTCTTCACAGAGAAAAGCAAGGCACATCTTCCCAAGAATATCTCTGGGTTTCACATTCTCTGAACCTCAGAGAAAGGAAAAACAATTCTTATCATTTGCTGTGCCTGTGTTTGTGCAAAAGTAGAATGCAATATGGAGATTGTTTACCCAAAGTGATGGTGTTTTGTTTCCTTGGCCTATCAGGGCCAAGTGTGTGTGTGTGTTGGGACTGTCGGGTGACAGTCACGAGATTCAGTGCAGGAGTGCAGGGTTGAGTGCTTGGCAGGTTCAGTTTTAGATGTATAGAATAATATAGTATAATAAAGTAATTAATTAGCCTTCTGATAACATGGAGTCAGATGCATCGTTCCTCCATCATCGGGGCCTTCTCAGCACAGCAATAGGTTTTTAATTAGTGGTGGCTTTTACTATTGTGAGTATATAGTGTTTATTTTGGTGTGTTTGAGATAGTGTAATGTAATAACTTGCTAGGTTTTTTATATTTATATTTGGATTATTACTTACTATATTGCAGGGATTTTATTTGCTTAGCTTGCTTGATTGCAGCATATGTTTTATAGTTATGGATAGCTTGAGAACTATTGTTTATGATTAGATTTATTCTTTGGTTTTATGTTTACTTATAGGTGGCATTTTTATTTTGATGACTTGAGGCATTATGAGTTTATTGAGTTAGGAACAAATTTCTTTTGTGTTGTTAATTTAAGTTTAGTTTTGATACTTTTATTTTTGTGGTTTGATTTATTTGCTTTTCAGGTGTTTTGTATTTGCTTTATTTTTGGGGATATAGGCATTTACATGGTTGACTTCTATTGATAGCTTTTTTAATTTGGTAGTGATGTTTTTCTATTTTTTAGTAACTTAAATTCGTTTTTTTTATGTTGTTAATTCTCGGGACTTCTGCTGGTCAGAGTGACCCCGAGATGCGTTAGAAAGTCTCTTTTCCCAGCCCGGCGGTCAAAGGAGTCAGAACTCTTCAGCTCTCGGTCTCAAGGTTGTTTATTGTTTCTTATCTATAAAATTCTTTCTCTGGCCTGCCGAGGTCCGTTCAGCAGGTCAGACAGAGGCACACTGATGCCCTCAGGGCAGTGTTATCTTTTTATACTAAAAACTACATGTACATTATTTACAATAACTTCCCAATACCTATCACCTATGTCAGAAAGTGAGCTCCTACTCTAAACCAACCTAAAAGTGCCAGTATCACAGCAGAAGATAGAGGCCAAGAAGAAGGAGGAGAAAGGCCGAACATGCCCAGATTCCTCCATCTTGCCCCCTGAACTCCCATTCTAAAAACCTCAAAAAATCTATTTTTCACCCTGTGACAAACTAATTATTATTCTACTTAGACTTTTGTGTCTTGCAGATCCTCATATAAGGATGGTAATTTTTTCCATGGGTCATAATCAAAATCACAGGTGTCTTGGGCTCTGTGCCAGGGTCTCTGAGCCGCCTGTCAGGGGTTCGAGCAATCCAGGACAGCCAGAGGGATGTCCTGAATTCCAACAGTTAATTAGCTTTTAAAATTTTTTTATTAACCATCCCCACGGAGTAATAGTAATTATTTATGAATTAGTGTAGAGGTAGAGTTTTGGTTACCTTTTTTTTAGTGATGTCTAGGTCTAGTTGAACAGCTTTGAGTTTGGTAAGCTGGCTTGATTTAGGGGTTTTTTTGTACTTTTTTTGATTTGTTGTGTTGGATTCTATATTGTTGTTTTTTGTTTTTATTTTATCTTTATAATGTAATAAAAACTAAGTGTAAAAAGAGAGTAATGTGGGTTTTTTTGTGGGTAGTTGGTTGTAAGGTGCAGGTTTTTTACAATCTGTTATTTGTTTTTCTTTTTTGTTACTGAGACTAAAGTTTTTACTTTTAGGCTATTTTGCAATTATTTTTAAAATTTCAGGGGAATTTAGTTTTCTAATATGGGCGTGCTGAGTGATGAGAGTAATTGGCTTGCTTTATATGGTATTGGTGGTATGGTGGGTAGAGGGAACTTGTTTTGAATATTTACTTTAGTATTGGTAGTTGGGGTGCTAGGAGGAGTTGTGTTTTAATGTTTATTATTTTTGAGTCAGCTTGGATTTTTTATAGGTTGTTATGGTTTGTTTTTTTTGTTGGGATGCAGTTGGCTTTAGACTTTTTGTAGTTTTGACTTTCGAATTTGAGTGGTTGGCTTTGGACTTTGGGATAGGTTATGGGTTTTGGTTGTAAAGCAGAGCACATTTTTTATATTTGGTTTTGTTTTGATTGGGTTAAGGGTTATTGTCATAGACATCTTTTATGAAAAACCCTTTCCTTAGGATTTTTCCTCCTGAGAAGCTGAGAGGCCTCAGGAACAAAATGTAAACATTGATTATCTGCTGCTGTGGAATGCAACAGGTGGATTTTTGATTGGCCCATGTTGGTTGTTTCTAATTAATGGCCAATCACAGACCAGATGGCTCAGAAAGAGAGTCTGATACAGCTGCCTTTGTTATCATTCTTTCCTATTCTATTCTTGGCTAGCCTTCTGATGAAATCCTTTCTTCTATTCTTTTAGTATAGTTTTAATGTAATATATATCATAAAATAATAATTCAAGCCTTCTGAAACATAGAGTCAAATCCTCGTTTCTTCCCTCATCCTGAGGGTTATTGTATGAGTGATTTTTTTGTTTGATTTAGGTGAAGATTTGTTGTTGTTTAGGGTTTTATTGGGAGGTGGATTTTTTGTGGGTCATTAGGTAGAGAGGGTTTATCACTTGGCTGTTATTAGGAATATGTATTTTTTAAAAGTTTATGGTATTTTAGAAAGTTTGTAAGTTTTCTTTGTTGGTTGGTGGAAATATTGTTGCAATTTTACTGATGATATTGTTGGGAATTCGATGTTTAGTTACTTTATTTTTAGTAAGTGGATTTTTTGAGTAGGTCTTTTAATTTTGGGGTTTTTTTTGATGATGAAACTAGGTTTTAGGAGAATTTGGATAATTTTTTTATTTTTTACACAAGATTTTTGTTGCTGTGTTCTTTTACATAATGATGTTCACAGAATTCACAGAATGACTAGGTTGAAAGAGACCTTCAAGACCATTGAGTCCAACCCATGCCCTAACACCTCAACTAAACAATGGCAGCGAGTGCCATATCAAATTTTTTTTAAACACATGCAGGGGTGGTGACTCCACCACCTCCCCGGACAGGCCATTCCAGAACTTTATGACTATTTCAGTGAAAAATTGCCAAAGTCCACCGGAACCTGGACTAGCTCTGTACACTCCGGTAGCCTGGGGTTTGCCCACAGCTGAACCTGAAGAGCTGCAAGCTCTACAGTGCACGCTGTTACAGCCATGGCAGGGACCAGGCGAAGGAGGAGGCTCTTTGTATTGAGGTTCCATGGGAAAGTTTATTCCAGGTGAAGGGAGTAAGGCAGAAGAGCCCCAAGCACCTCAGTGCAAGGGGTTAAATACAGCTACAAACCAGAGCATGGATACAGAAAATCAACCAATAGGGGGATTTCAAGGGTGGAGCAAGGGGATTACATCAACACTGTAGTGTGGGAACTCAGCACATCCCTCTGGATTTCCAGAGTTGCCGAGAACCCTCTCGGGGGGCTCAGAGACTCTGGCATGTTGCCCGGAACACCTGGTGGCTTGATTTTGATTCTTCTAATGAATTGCCACCTGTCTATGAGGACATGAGAGCTACATGGGTTTGAATGGTGTGAGAATGATGTGTTCACAGGGTGAAAATACAGATTTTAGGATTTTTGGTATAGGGGTTATGGGGACAGGATGGAGGAATCAGGGCGTGTCTCATCCTTCTTTCTTCTTGTTCTCCATTTTCTGCTGTGATGTTGGCACTTGGGGATTAGTTTAGAGTAGAAGTGCACTGTCTAACATAGGTGATAGTGAGACAGAGTAAAGATCCATTCTGAATTAGGTGAAGTGTCTAAGAAAGGTGAAAAGTCTGTGCGGCCAAAGCTGAAGGAAAAACTCGCATGCGGAGACAGCAAGGAGACAGAGAAAGAAAAACAGAAAAGACCACGAGGTCAATTTGCCCCGGCCTAGAAATTCCTTTGATAAAGAAGAACTGGTGCTAAATGTCACGCAGAATGAATATGTATGAACCTATTGTGAAACTGTATGCATATGCATTTGGAAGGGGGATAAAAGGAGACCTAAAGTCTTCAGGGGTACGCGTCCGGCGGGCGTAATAAAAGCATACCGGGCTTTACAACTTTTATGAAGTTGTGAGGTTTCTTCTTTTCTCCGCAAAACAATAGGTATTGGGAATTAAAGTAAATATGATATACGTAGTTTGTAGTACATAAGGACGACACCACCTCGGGGGCGGTCAGAGTGCTTGTGGCTGCCTTGCTGAGCAGATCTCGGCTGGGCAGAGAGAAAATTTTGTAGATAAGAAATAATAAACAACCTGAAAACCGAAAAAGTGAAGAGTCCAGACTCATTCTTCAAAGTGTGGGCTGCCTCAGAACCATCCCACGCATCTCAGGGCAGAGACTAGACAGCCGACCCCCAAGACTGTGGGACCAATCAGGATAGGGGGAGGAGAGGGAAAGGTCACATGGGCCAATGGGGCATAGTGGATTAGGGGATTTCCAAGTGAGTGTTTCAATCAGGGATTGGCCCAGGGGGTGAGTAGCAGGGAACATTCAGGAAAAAGGGGCAGGGTTGCCTTGACAGGCAGGGAAGGAGGGCAGGGTTGCCTTGATAAGCAGGGAAGGGACTAGAATAAAGGGAGGGGAATAGCTTGAGGGACAGCTTTAAGGAAGGGTACAACTTAGGGAAAAACCAACTTGGGGAAAACGTGGGGGGATAACAGAATGAACCATTTAACAATAACTTAATGAAATAAACATGAACTGCAACAAAATACTTTTTCCTAATATCCAACCTGTATTTCCCTCAGTGCAGCTTGAGACTGTGTCCTCTGGTTCTGTCAGTTGCTGCCTGGTGAAAGAGACCAACCCCCACCTGACTTCAACCATCTTTCAGGAAGTTGTAGAGAGTGATAAGGTCACCTCTGAGTATCCTGTTCTCCAGGCTTAACAACCCCAGCTCCCTCATTCATTCCTCAGAGGGCTTGTGTTCCAAGCTGTCATGGTTTGACACTGGCACAATGCCAGTGCCCCCATGAAAATACCCTCTCCCTGGTGTCTGCTGTGAGATGTGACCAGGAATAAGCAAAGCAGGCTCCTGCTTAGAAATAAAGAAAACTTTATTAACTAAACTACAAGACAATAACTAAACTACAAAGAGAAAGAAGGGAAAAAAAAACACACAAGGAAAATGAAAACCTTACAAAAGCATTTTCCTCCTCCCCTGTACCAAATTTCCAATACAATACCTATTCCAAATCACCAACTCTCGGTCCGGCACCACCCTTTAGAATACTCAATCCTCAGTTCATCAAGAGGAGAAGGAGTCCTTCTTTGTGCCATGGTGACCTCTTCCTTCATGTCCAGTGCTCTCACCACTGAACACGGACCAGGGCTGCTTCCAGGGTCGTCTTTTTAAGGATGCCTCGTCCCACTCCAAAAAGGCACAGTCTCAACTTTGGGACATCTGTCCCCCCCATATTTTTCCACCCCCTTGGGCCGAGGAGCACCAACTCTGAACCCTTCTGGCTCTGGGGCATTGCTCCCCCTGGACGCAGTCTCTGTATCACAAGGAAACATGGTTCTGTCCATGGCTCCACAAAAAAGAGTCCAGCATAAGCTACTCCATCATCTCTTCCCACTAAGGCTCTTCTCTCTCTCCCTTGCTCAGACCTCCATCTCACTTACTCAGTTCCTTCTCCATCTTCTGCTCCATTTCCTCTGCAGGAAAGGTCAATGCTCTGCAAAGTTTTCATTATCCACAAAGGGGTTAAAAACTCCTCCAAGCAGCCAGACACAGCATCCCCCCCCTCTTCTCCGCTGGCGGGCTGTGCGCTGGCGGGCTGTGCGGCCAGCACAGGATATCAAATTTTGAGATAACAGTCCCCAGCACGGCTCTCTCCTCTCTCTCTTTCTCCGATGGGGGGGCTGCCCCGTACATGGCTATACAAACTCCTGGTGCTTCTCCCTCTCCTCCACCCTTGGGCCGGGCCTACCTCATGGCCGCGCGGCTTCCCCTCCCCCCGCCCAGCCGACAGCTGGGACAGGGGGAGAGATCCAAAGCCTTTCCCGCTGGAAATCCAAAGAGAGCCTCCCAGAGGAACAGCTTTGCTTTTTAACCCCTGTGTGTTCTCAGAGGCGTGTCCAAACTTCAGTGGCTACACCAGGTGCTAATATTAAAATCTGAACACCTATTGGTCACCACAGCATATCCCAAAAAAAACCCTACTTCCTGTCAGTCAAACCACGACCCTCACCAGCCTTGTTTCCCTCCTCTGAATGTGCTCAAGCATCTCAATGTCCTTCCTAAACTGAGGGGCCCAGAACTGGACACAGTACTCAAGGTGCAGCCTCACCAGTGACGAGTATAGGGGAAGAATGACCTCCTTTGTCCTGCTGGCCACACTATTCCTGATACAGGCCAGGATGCCGTTGGCCTTCTTGGCCACCAGGGCACGCTGCTGGCTCATGTTCAGCCGGCTGTCAACCAGTACCCCCAGGTCCTTTTCTGCCTGAGCACTGTCCAGCCACATCATCCCCAGCCTATAATGTTGCAGGAGGTTATTGTGGCCAAAATGCAGGACTCGGCACTTGGATTTATTAACCTTCATCCTATTAGACTCTGCCCATCCATTCAACCATTCCAAGTCTCTCTGTAGAGCGCTCCTACCCTCCAACAGATCAGCACACGACCCCAGTTTAGTGTTATCTGCAAACTTACTAATGAAGGACTCAATTCCCTTCATCCATGTCATCAATAAATATATTGAACAGAACTGGCCCCAGCACAAACCCCTGAGGGACACCACTGGTGACTGGCCCCCAGCTGGATGCAGCACCATTCACCACCACTCTCTGGGCCTGGCCATCCAGCCGGTTCTTAACCCAGCAAAGAGTGCTCCTGTCCAAGCTGTGAGCTGCCAGCTTTTCCAGGAGTATGCTGTGGGAGACAGTGTCAAAGGCCTTGCTGAAGTCCAGGTACACAACATCAACAGCCTTTCCTGCATCCACCAGGTGGGTCACTTGGTCATAAAACGAGATCAGGTTGGTCAAACATGACCTACCCCTCCTAAACCCATGCTGGCTGGTTCTGATACCCTGGCCATCCTGTAAATGCTGCGTGATGACAGTATAAACTGTTCCATAATCTTACTAGGTACTGAGGTCAAGCTAACCGGCCTATAATTAACAGGATCCTCCTTCTGACCCTTTTTGTGAATGGGCGTCACATTGGTCAGCTTCCAGTCATCTGGAACCTCACCAGTGAGCCAGAACTGTTGGTAAATGATGGAGAGAGGCTTTGCAAGCTCCATCTGCCAGTTCCCTCATCACCCTGGGATGGATCCTGTCGTAGTTGAGATGGTCATGGTTGAGACTGAGAAAATACAAAAAACACACTCCATTTTCAGAAGGCTTCAAAATCCCATTTTATTTTAGCATGCATGCTTTTTATACATTCTTACAAGACTCATAAGTTTACACTTTACTCATTGGTCAGAGGAGACAAACAAATGCTTATTGGAATAGACAGTTGCAGGTTTGTCTTATTTATCCTTCTCTCTTTCTTGGTTTCTATGTCAAAGACCTTGGTAGGAAATTCTTTCAGGGGTAAACATGGATCCTCTTATCAAACTTCTCTCTAGCTCAGGGAAGCCGCTGTAAAACCTCTTCCACAATTCCCTCTTTTTTTGTATATGAACCACAAACACAACTGCTAAGGACTTTTGCAGGGCACTTGCAAAAATCCAAGCAGACAGGGGAAACTCAAAGCAATGATTACAACCACCAAGCAAAATTAGGAGTCCACCTTTCACCAATACGCCAAACCGTTCAACAATACTCCAACTTGCAAAGAAACCACTCAACCATTTCCATCCTTCATTCACCTGCAAATTACTAACTTCTTCCTTCAAATCCAAAACTCCCGTGAACTGATCCACTATGACCTAACAAGCCCATACAACACATACCCTCAAAATCCCGATGTTCATAACCATGCACCAACAAGAAAGATGTGCCAACAAGGCACATAGAAAATTAGTTTTCAAATGCTATTACAGACCCTGCTGGGGCTGCATTTCTCTTCACAGAGAAAAGCAAGGCACAACTTCCCAAGGATATTTTCTGGGAATCGCAGCAAGGAACCTCAGAGAAAGAAAAAACAATTCTTATCTCATTTGCTGCTCCTCTTGTTGTGCTCATGTAGAATGTATTCTGGAGATTGTTTACCCGAGGTGACCAATTGCATCCACGTGTGTTTGTCGGGACTGTCGGCTGACAGTCACAAGTTTTCAGTAGTTAAGTAGTTAGAAGTGAGAAGTAAGTATGATATAGTATAGCATGTATCTCTTTAATATAGTACAGTATAATAAAGTAATTAATTAGCCTTCTGATATTATGGAGTTCTGCGCACCATTCTTCCCTGCAGCTGGGGTCGCCCTGCAAATTCGATACCCCACAGTCCCTTAAGGATACATTTATGGCAGGATGACGCTTTCACTTTTAGTTGAATAGATTTTTTTCCACACAGAATTAGAGACCAAGTCATCTGCCTAGTCACCACTTAGAACTAAGTAGTATCCACTTAACTTTAAAACTAGTTGCTGCTATCATAATGGGCAACTAACCTAGTTGTTCAAAGTGTGGGACTTTAATTACTAACTCAAAATCCCTATTCAAAGGCAACACTTCTCCCCTAGGTACATTAAATTCCCCTATTTTGGGAACGTTGGTGCCATGCAAAGGGAAATGGTACAAGACACATTACTCAGTACTACCAACCTCTCTGTAGAAAAATACAAAGAACTAAAGTAAAGGTAACATCCACCAACTTAAATTTGAGTTTTCAGTGTGAGTCAATATCCCCCATTCGCTCTGCCTTGAATTATCATCTTCACAGCATGTTCTTTGAGGGTCCGTGCTTCAATCCACCTAGAGGCCAGTGTCACCCACTCATTCTACTTCAGCTGTGAAATCACCCATCCTGTTCCTTCCTACATACTCCAAATAAGACTTAGTACAACGAGCAAAAAACCCCAACAAGGGCCATTCTCTGTCAGAAAACACATGTCCTTTCCTTCACATTATTAATTCCACTGAGCCAGTCCACTTTCCAGAAATCAAATCTTTAACCCATACCTTAATATTTTTACGAACATTTGACTATTTAGAATTCAAAGAAGAAAAATGATAGAATATAGGAGACAGTTGTAAGTCAGGTAAAGGACGTAAAAAGTTTAGCACATAAACAGCTTTATCTAATCTCACTTAAGGTAACTCCCTATACATTCCCTCTTTTTATTTTTAAACCTGGCACTTCAAAACACCATGAGCGCATTCAAAAATTACTTGGCCTATTGAAATATGGGGAATGATCAACACTCCAGGGATGAAAAAACATCTGCAGTTTTTGTGAAACATATGCTGGGCCATTATCTGTCTTTACATATGTTGAAACACCTAAAATAGAAAAGGCATGGCAAAAATGATGAATAACATTCCAAGCTGCTTTACCTGCCAATGCTAATGCAACCATGACATGAGCAAAGATGTCAATTGTAGCATAAACAGACTTTAAATGGCCAAACTCCGGCATTTTTATAACATCTGATTGCCCTTCTTACAAAGGGAGTAGGTCTCTAGGATTGGTACCATAATATTATGAAATATGAGTCATATGCCAATCAGGACAAAAAGAAATAATTGATTTTGCTTAACTTTGTGACAAATTATTGCCATAGTGCCAAAGCACCTT
The DNA here is from genome assembly GCF_028551555.1 of Melozone crissalis. NCBI lineage: Eukaryota > Metazoa > Chordata > Aves > Passeriformes > Passerellidae > Melozone > Melozone crissalis. Next base: position 9,007,843 of record NW_026535813.1, on the reverse strand, counting down.
GGTGAAAAATTGATGAGATAACACATTAGGTATAGGAATGTGCCTCTTGTTGACAGAGTGACAAAATTATCCTTTGTCCCCTTAAAAAGGAAATAAGCCCAGAAGTTTGTCTCCTCAATTTGGTAAAAAGACACCTCAAAAGACCTTTGGGACTTCACCTCAAACCTGGGGCTGCCCAATTGGACAGAAGCCAAAAAGTTCCATCTGAGCAATTTACTAGAAAAAGAAGAGAACAAAGAAACTAATCATTTTTGTGAGGTGTTTTACCAGGGGCAAGGATCTTGCACCTGGCTCAGTTTTCCTCTGTAAAGAGCTTTGTTATTTTGCCTTTTATTAAAACCTTTTTGTTTCCAACACTAACACAGAAGCAATCCTGCTGATTTTATGCCTTCTAAGGTAGCTGAGCTATCTTGGGTATGAAATTGATCTCCAAGAGCTTGAGACCAGGCTCGAGGAGACCCATATTTCAATTAGGTACCGCTTTTACTGCCAAAGCAGCCACAAGGTAATCCATATCGACCAATTAAGGAGACACTTGTTGAATCATAAATTCATATTCCCAACAATCATCCTAGTTCCAAGGTACAGCAGCTTTTCCAGTTTTTCCGCTATTCATCTGTAAAAACTGTTATACCTTCCACTGGAACAGGAAAACCAATTTGTTTTCCCTGAAAAGGAATGTCCCTAGTCAAAGTCAAAATAGGATGAGAAGGTAAATGATACATTATTTAACCTGTAAAGTAAGATAAAGCAGATTGCAATTCATGATTGTTCTGAAAACACCATTCAAAATACTATTATACAAGTATCACAATAGTTACAGGATCATGGCCTAAGATTTTATGACAATATCTGCGACCCTTGATAATGATATCTGCAAAAAACTCATGAAGTCCTGAAACTGTTTTTTGAGATCTGAAAGATAAATATATCCATTTCAAAATATACAATTTCTCTTTCCAATCATCATTCCATTGACACAATATTCCATGGTATTTTTCTTCTTTCAAAATAAATAAACACCAACAAAAATATTTATTCTGTTAACAAGTTTGCATGTCAAAGCTAATTCAACTTCTTCCATGACCTTTTTTTACTGCATGAATCAAATATCTCTCTTTAGTAGAAGCAATCCCTGACAATAATTCAAACAAAGGTTGCATTTCATGATTAGTTATCCCTAAATATGACCTAATCCAACCTACTGCATCAACCAATTTTTATACATCAGTAACAGTTTTAACTTCAATATCTAATTTTACAGTTTGAGACATAATCTGAGTATTGGTTATCATTAACCCCAAATATTTCCAAGGCATCTATTTTCGTACTTTCTCTGTGGCAATAACTAAACCTAAAAGTTTTCAAATTTGTTACAGCAAGATCTGACAACTGTTGTTTATTATCAGAAGCCAACAAGATTTCATCCATGTAATGACTGCAATAGCAATTACTAAATTACTCTTGCACCTTTGATAAGGCCTGTGCCAAAAAACCATTAGAACTTTCCATTGTATCTTGTTCAGCCAATGGAATGGTAAAAAAGCAATCTTTTAAATCAGCGATAATTATCTCCCTTCCCTGTGGAATCACTGTAGGTGTTGAAAGACCTGATTGTAAAGCTCCCAGTGTAACCATTACAGCATTTATCTGCTGTAGATCGTGCAAAAATCTCCATTTTCCTGATTTCTTTTTTATCACAAAAACAGGGGTATTCCATGAGCTAAATGACTCTTCAGTATGTCTAGTTTACAGCTGTTCTGCTACTAATTCTTGCAGGGCAGTAAGCTTTTCAATTGGAAGGGGACACTGGTCAATCCAGACAGGTTTATCTGTCAACCATGTCAGAGTTACAACTGGACACTTAAGGCCCTGCATCACAGTCATCCCTACTAAAATTCCATAGTAATTTTAATGCCCCATTGAGATAAACAATCTTGTCCCCATAAATTACATGGGGCTTTCGCAACATAAGGCCTGATGTTAGCTTGTTGGCCATCAGCATTTTTTACATTAATCACAATGGCAGACAGACCACCTGTAGTAGAGCCACCCAGCTCCATGATTCCAAAACCGGCTTGAGTGAGAGGCCATGACTGAGGCCAAAAAAGCTGTGAAGTTATAGTTACATCTGCTCCCATGCTAATCAAACCTGTTATTATTATGGTCTCTGGATGATGTCTATTGGCTGTAATGATGCATTCCTTTTCTGGGCATTGATCTGTCATTTTTTGAGTCCAAAATACCTGAGGTGCTCCTGTAGATCCAAGAACTACTGTACCACAACTCCGATTCACTGCAATTGGAACATAACTCACAAAAAGAACAAGTTGAACAATACAAATGCATTTTGAATAGTAACAGGGGGTTCACTAACAGATACCATAGCATAAATTTGTCCCACTGTCATGGTTTGAGAGGAAGTGAGTTTTTTGGGATGCTGTGGTCAAACCAATAGGTGCTCAGATTTAAATATTGACACCTGGTGTGGCCACTGAGGACATGGGTATGCCTCTGAGAACATGGAGGGTTAAAAGCAGAGAACTCTCAGGAAAACTTTCTCTTGGTTCCAGTCAGGGAAAGGTTCAGACCTCTCCTGCCCAGCTGCTGCTGGCTGGGCGGGGGAGGGGAAGCCATGGTGCCGGGTGAGGTAGGGCCTTGGACAGAGGGGAGGTGAAGAGGCCCTCGCAGGATGGAAGGGTGGAGGAACATTGGAGAGTCATCGGGCAGCCCCCCCCCCTCTCAGGAGAGAGAAAGAGAGAGTCAGGCTGTGTCTGTGCCACCTTGAAATTAGCATGGCGGCCGAGAAGGAGAAGGGGGGAGTGTGGTGAGAAGGTGCCTGGCAGGGCAGCCATGGGAGTTCTGGACAGGCAGAGACTGAGACTTTTAATCCTTTTCTTGGATGATGGAAACCTTACAAATGCTAATCCTCCTGGAGCTGAATGAGAAGAGAGATAGAGATAAGAGGAAATGAGCCATGAGGGAAGTGGAGAAGACTTTTAGGTGGGAGGAGGTGATGGAGTGGACTTTGGCTGGACTTCGGCTGGACTTCTCTTGTATAGCCATGGACGGAACCATTTTTTCCTGTGACACAGAGACTGCATTTTGGGGGGAGGCAATGGCTCTGAGCCAAGAGAGTTCAGTGTTGTTATGTGAAGGAATGCGTGAACAGAGACATCGGGTGAGGAGGGTGGTGGTGCCCTCCATCTTCAGGGAAGAAGATCACTGTTCTTGAGACCCCTCGGCCCCAGGGAGTGAAATTTGGGGGGGACAGGTGTCCCAAAAGTGACAGACTGTGCTCTTTTTTGAACTGGGCAAAGTACCCTTAAAAGGAAAACCCTAGAAGCAGCTCTGGTCCATGCGCAGTGGTGAGAGCACTGGGAACAGAAGGAAGATGTCATGATGGCAAATGATCTGTGGGCGGTGCCACATGTGACATGAAAACACAAGAGGTTTCAACTGTGTTTCCAGAGGAAGCCTATGGCACAAGATGAACTGAGAATTGATTATCTAAAGGGTGGTGATGGACTGAGAGTTGGTGATCTGAGGGATGGATGTATTGGAAATTTGGTGGGGGGAGGAGGAATGGCTTTGGAAGGTTTTCATTCTTCCTGTGTGTTTCTTTTTACATATAGTTGTAGGCTAATAAAGTTTTCTCTTCTTTATTGTTTAGTTGGAGCCTGCTTTGCTCTATTCCTGGTCACATCTCACAGCAGACACTGGGGAGAATGTATTTTTATGGGGGCACTGGCATTGATTTCAAAAAGGGAAGATGGACATCACTATCATAGATTAATGGTCCTAGAAAATAGAAGCTGGACCCCACCATCTGGGATGCACATCTTGGGATGTACATCCTGGAATATTGAAATCTGGAATAGATCACAATAGAGTACAGAAATTGGAAAGGAATCAAACATCAACATTGTTATAAATGATCAAATCTGTAGCCAAATTTATAAAAATTCGACAAGGATTTATTAAGTCAATTAACAAAAATAGAAAATTTGAAATCCCACCACAGCCAAGACAGCGTCAGCCCTGGGTGCAGCTGCTGGGTGCCCTTGGGTTCCTAATGACAGAGAGACAGCGTTCCCCCGAAGGTACATCCTGAGTGTTTCCAGCGACCAGCTTATATACAGTTAATTCTGCCTGAGGCAGAGATGACCACATAATTCTTTGTGTCTCTTTGCATGTAAAGTTGGATCCATAGATGTGTAGAAACAGACAATGTCCAAAAGCTAGACGAATGTCTGAGTGCCCAAGAGGAAGAGCCATTCATATGTAATACATGATGCCATCTCTTGAGTAGCAGAGATTTCATCAAATCCAGGTGCATGATCTCGCAGGCTTCCTTGAGATGTCTCATCGATCATCACCTAGGAAATTCCAGATATCTTCCAGGTGCTGGTGTCAGAGGAAATCCTCTCTGATGGCTCCAGCCTGTGTCCTACATCTGATAATGGGTCTGGTATAGGCCCAGTCCGGCAGTCCGGGAACTGGTTACAGTGTGAATACCTCTAGTCCCAACCAGGATGATTGCAAACATCGTGGCTCAGGGCTACCATGTTCGTATGATAACAAGGTTTGATTTTATCTCAACTCTGTCCGGGAATCGGTTTTAATGTGACTAGGACTCTGTTCCTGGACAGGGTGGTTTCACAAGCATGGGTTTAGACTTTACTAATATTTTATACATACACGTACTTATTCCTTTAGCATGAATTATCTCTACTACATATAACAACCATCATAGATTTATGATCCTGAAGTATAGAATTGTGATGTAAAAAATTGGAAATAGAAACTGCTGAGAAAGCTTATGAATATGCATGAATATGATCAATAAATACCAGCAAGCCCAGCAATCAGTGTGCAGTTGGAGGGAAAAAACCCCACCACTGTACCCAGTGCTGGTTTTGCTCATATGTTAGCATATTAATTAATAAATTTAATTACTGCTTGATATATTGGCTGAGTCGTTTCTCATTTCTAACAGTGAGGGAGGGGTCCAGGTTCCTCTAGGTGGAGCGGCAACACAGAGCTCTGAGCAGCTAGCAAGACTTTCGAAAGTCCTGAGAGGAGCCTAAGGCCGCCATCAGCCGAAGGGAGGTAGGGAAACGGCACAGGACGCCTCCAGCCCTGCCCCTACAGATTTCCTCCAACTGCAGCAGACACGGCCCCCACTGTCTGGGCGCAGCTATCGCCCCGCCTTGCACAGCTTCTGAAAGGACAGCAAGGGCGGGGGGAGGGGGGGGCTGCCAGGGGGGTTCGAGGCGGGCCTCGAACAGTCATGTCCCTCCCCCACAGCCGCAGCACCCCATCCTGGGTGCAGGAAGCCCCTAGGCGCAGGGTGGGGAGGAGGAAGGGCAGAGGCTCCTCCAGGAGATCTTATCACCGGCTTTTCCGGCAAGGAGGAATACAGAGTTAATTAATCCATCCATCTGTTCGGGAGAGAGTGGAGGGACAGACGACTGGGGGGGAATGGGGGGACAAATAACATAGCTTGTTCTTAAATTTGTCTCTTCTTTGAATGCATTTTGGCAGAAGTAACATATTTTAACTTAGCATTAAGTTCGATTAATTGCTGTGCTAAATGTGAAAAACACCAATCACTTGTTTTTAAAATTTTAAAAATTTAATAGCAATAAAATAGTTATAAAAATAGTAATATAATTAGAGTAATATTAATTTGGACAATTTGGATTAGGACAATATGAGACAATAGAAACAAAGAGCTACAGACGCCAGGGTACATTTATCTGGGCAGCATAAGCCTGAAAAAGGACACACGTTAAAAGAGGATTAACCCTTACAAACAATAACCTGTTGCATATTCAAACATCTCATCCATGATGCATAAATTCCATTCAAACACAGGATTCTGTCTGGTCATCCTCAGCTTCTTCCTCTTAATCCTAAAAGCGTCTTCAGGACTGAGCGAGGCGGGAAGAAGTTAGTTTCTTCTGATAAGAGAGCAATAAATTCTTTTTCTCTGAAAGATTTAGGTGTCCTGTGGCTGCTATCTTGCTGGGAGTCCTTTCTTTAAAAAACGTATCTTACATAGCATAGTTTCTATTTTAACATTATGTTATAACTTAAAACTGAAATAAACAGGGCAGGAGACTTTTTCTCCTTTTAATGCCTTTATTAAAAGTGATCAGCTCAGGATTGGGCAGCTCGGACGGGTCTGCAGTCTACCATCGTCTCTCCCAAGGCGACGAGGAGGAGGAGGAGGATATGCACAGCTTTGTCCACTAGGGGCAGAGCTGGGGGTCTGGTCCTCGTGGGAGCCTTTAGGGCATGGTGACCCATTCGGATGTTGGTTTTCGCCGCTTCTCCCCGTCCGCTCCCGGTTTCAGGACGACTCCCGTGCTCAGGGTGAGAAGGACTACGAAGGTGTTCAGCCTCTCTGCAGGCTCAGCACTCCGTTCCTCACGTCCAGACATCACTCCAATCTCTCAACTCTTAGTTGGCTCGTTGTTTCAGGGTTTTCTCAGTACGTTTGGAGCAGTAGCCCCCCACAGCATGCTGGTCCTGGAGTCACTTTGCATGCCCCCCCCCCACTTCTCTTCACTATTTGGGGAAAAGTACAACTTAGCCTCGGGCAAGGCTCTGCTAATACAAAAGGAGCAATTAGCCACAACAACCCGTAATTATAAAACAAAACAGGCACAACGCCAGCAGCAACAGTGATCTGGCTGATTTTTGTAACCTTTTCTCACAAAAAAAATTGGCAGAATTTCTGTTCATAACAATAACTATATTTAACACACTACTTATGAAAATTAATACGGCATAACTTTCTAACATAACACATATAAAATTCATTTTATTATTTGTGAAAAGCCAATCATAAAATACGCATTTTTCACACCAAAGAAAGGCACATAGTCTTTCTTTCTGTGAAAAACAGAATTCACTGCTTACAGTTTTTAAAAGTTTAATAATAATAATAGTGATAGCAGTAGTAATAGGATAAAAAAGGACAATATTTCCAGTGCTGAGGTGCTCCTGGCCAACAGCCAAAAAACACACTGGGGTATACAGACAATGTTATCATTCTTCTGTTACATAGCTGAGATACATGCATTATTCAAACATTCCTGTGAACTTTCTGATGCTTTGGGAACTCCTTTGTTTGAGTTCTTCACACTCTGGCTTATCTGCATCACATCCTGGGTGTCAGGCTGAAATAGAGATTTTTGGAGTTCACTCGAGTTAGCAATATGTATTAAGCATTTAAAGTTTAGTCTGTAGAACTATGTGTTGAATTTTAACCTTTTTACTTAAGAAACCTCTGCCATGGTACAAGGGGCATAGGAAAATGCAAATTTCTGAAGCTTCTTGCATAAAAGAACAATACCAGAGGAGACCAAGGGATGCAAATAACCCAGATAAAGGGACTCGTCTCCAAGGCCGACAGACATACTCAGATAAGCACCAAGGGACCAAAAGCGCATGCGCAAAAGAGGAAAAGTTCAAAAGTTCAGTCATGAGGAAGACTACAATCTTCAGCCTCAGAGACCACCGAGAGATCCCCGTGGGACCACCACAGCAAACAACACATGCCCAGAAGGGCATGGATCTGATTACCATGCGAGGCGAGAACAGGCAGGGCCAGGGGTTGAATATGCATGGAAAAGTTGTGCAATGTATTGCATATGGAATACCTTTGTGAATAAAGATGTGGATCAGACTGAGGCTCGGGGCACAAGTTTTCATGAGAGCTATGTCACTTGTGCTGGGCGCTGACATACATACCCACTTCACAACTATATCTGGTTGTGGAGTTTATTTATTCTGCATACCACTTCAAGGCAATATATTTTATTTCTTCTTGTGTCTCTATCCTGCTGTTTCACATCCTCTGATAAGGATTCAGTATGCCGTCCTTAAATTTAATATGGTATTCTCTAATTGTCCTCAGGTGCTCTGGTTTGTGTCACAGTTATCACTTGGACAGGTTCATCAGCGGATGGCCTTACACTGTTTTTTAGTTACACAAAAGCCTTTTTTTTAATGTTTTGCTAAGGTCCATATTACAATACATTCACTACAATATTATTTCCATAAGTGATACATAGATATTATATTTATTACACTGCTATTTCTATGAGTAACACAGTGCATACTTAAGCTGATAGATTATATTAACAAGCAGCTAAAAAGAGTTATAGTTGATGCTCTTTCTAAATACTTATAATCGCTAGCAATGTGCATAAGCTAATACATAAATGCGAAAGCCAATATTATCTGGTCATTTTTCACAGCAGTTATATATTAAACCTCCTGAAGAAGCTTTTATTGATGGGATGAAAATCCCACAAACATCTTTATGTTAAAAAATTGACAGAGCTTCCATTTAACTTTGTGAAAAATGCATGTATTTTATGATTGGCTTTTCGCAAATATAAAATGAATATTATATGTGTTGTGTTAGAAAGTAATGCTGTATTAATTCTCTTAACTGCTGTGTTAAAAATAGTTTTAAGTTATAAAAATTGTTAAAATGGAAACGATGCTATGTAGGATACTTTTTATAAAGAAAGGACTTGCAGCGAGATAGCAGCCACAGGACACCTAAATCTTTCAGAGAAAAACAATTTATTGCCCTCTTATCAGAAGAAATGAACTTCTTCCCGCCTCGAAGGCACTGTTAGGATTCGGAGGAAGAAGTTGACTATGACCAGACAGAATCCTGTATTTGAATGGAATTTATGCATCTTGTATGAAGTGTATGAATATGCAACAGGCTACTGCTTTTAAGGGTTAATCCTTTGTTAACGGGTGTCCTTTTTCAAGCTCGTGCTGCCCTGAAAAAGGTACCCGGACATCCGTAACTCTTTGTCTTTATTGTCTCATATTGTTCTAATTCAAATTGTCCAAATTATTATTACTTCAATTGTATTACTATTTTGATAACCATTTTATTACTATTAAACTTTTAAAATTTTAAAAACAAGTGATTGGCGTTTTTCACAACTTTTAAAGGTAAATATGCATTTATAGCACTTAAGTACTTCTTTGTCTAATTTACACAGATGCAACAAAACATATCTCTAGTTCATTAATATAAAATTCCACAAGATCTATTAGGGACCCCTTAATTTTTTTCATGTCTAATGTTGCTAGCTATGCTTCCACACTGAAACACGGCATTTGTGGCCAAATCTCCCTAATGTTCAGAAGTCTCTAAAATTTATAATGAATTAACAAAATTTAAAGCTGCAAAAACGACATAATTTTTTCTGACTACCTACATAAGTCCTAAATAACATTTTATGAAATAATTACTGCACCAAGCCTACTGTGAGAAACAATGGTCACTTTTTACATTTCAAAGGTTTATTAAATGTGAAAAGTGCATATTATATGGCTCTACGCAGATATTTACTATATGTATTATGTTGTATTGATCAGTAGTGCTGTATTAACATTTTAATAGTATTATAAATGCAGTTTTGTAGTTAAAACGTAACTTTTGTAGTTAAAATAGAAACTATGTATGTGGGATATTTTTTAAAGAAAGGAATGAGGTACTCGGCACCAGATAGCAGCCACAGGACACCTAAATCTTTCAGAGAAAGAGAATTTATTGCTCCCTTATCAGAAGAATCTAACTTCTTCCTGCCTTGCTCAGGCATGAAGATGCCGTTAGGATTAAGAGGAAAAAGCTGACACTTACCAAACAGAATCCTTTGTTTGAATGGAATTTATGCATCATGTATGAGATGTATGAATATGCAACGGGCTATTGCTTTTAAGGGTTAATCCTTAGTTAACGGGAGTCCTTTTTCAGGCTTATGCTGCCCAGAAAGAGGTACCCGACTGTCCATAACTCTTTGTTTTTATTGTCTCGTATTGTCCTAATCCCAATTGTTCAAATTTTTATTACTCTAAGTATATTACTATTTTTATAACCATTTTATTATGGTTAAACTTTTAAAATTCTAAAAACAAGTGACTGGAGTTTTTCACATTAAGCCTTAACAAAAATACAACAAAGGACAGAATAAGGAAAAATTACAGCGCTGGAAGTCTCCATGACCAGCAGCTACATGCTCATTTACAAAATGGATGCTCTGCCTTTTATACCCTTAGTCCCTCCCAAAGTTTTGTCAGTCAACTCCTTCTCTGCTATCCATTGGTGGAGATCACTTTCTTGCATTTTGATTGGATGTCAGGTGTCATCATGACGCACCTCCTAGTAACAAGCCGGACCTCCCCAAACACCCTGACTACCAAGGCTATTACAAGGGAGAGGGGAAAGAGGACTGTGGGAGGACATATTACAATATCATCACTATACATCTACAAAACTTCTCTTAATATACACATAATATCCATCTCTTAATTGTGAGAGCCAACCATCACATTACTCATCTCTAACACTACTAAGCTGAGAGTAGAATGGTAGCATCAGTTCATCAGTTTTAGAAATACATCCTATCATAGTGGGGAAGGAGAGGTGGTATGGGAGAAATTAAAAAAAAATTACCTCTACTCTTACATCCCAAGTTTAAGTCAGAATTGAAACAAAGCAAGTGTTTTCTGGAATACATACAGAAATAATTTCTTTAATGCAATTAGAAAAACACCATTAGAAGACTTAATTTCTCTCCACCTGTTAAATAGCTATTTAAGTATATAAGATATTTTCCAAAACCTTCAAGAAGTGAACAGTCAAATACTAATTCTGCTCTTTGCAGTGGGCAGATATTTTTAAAAAGTTTTGTTTGCACTCACCAGTGAGATTCCTGATGCTTGCAGGACAGCTGTACTGGAACTGTAAAATTAGAAGAACAAACTGAATTTTAAACAAGAATCTCAGGGGAATGTGGACATTAAAAAAAAGACTAATCAAAATTATGCACAACCCATACTGAGATCTGACTTTACAGCTTAAGAATATACTGCATATCAGTACAACTACTACTGGTTTAACCATATCTTCTTCCAGTAGCCAAAGAGACTTTTATCATAACAAATACAGAAATGGTTTTCAAAATCATAATTTTACACCAGCTACCTGATAATGTATGATGGATTATATAGTGCTGGAGATTCTGTTTGATATGAAGATGTTTTATGATTATTAATTTGTCCCTTACCTAAAAACAATTCATAGTAACTGATTCAGTTTCTACCACAATTGGGCTGCTGAGCTGGATGTGACACAAGTCATACTAAACCTAGCACAATTTTATAATCTAAGTAGCTACTACCTTGGTAAAGTTAATGCTTTATGGAAGGGGTGTTAAGATTACAATTACACATGAAGATTTTCTCCCTATTTCACTCTCAAACATAAATAAAAGCTGTCCAATTGCCAATGTGATGTTTCCAAAAGAAAAATACAACTGCCTTTTAAGCCTCAAACAAATGCTTACATGTTAATTAGAAGGTCTGCATTTCTTTGTATACTGGTATATTTTGCTCTATTTCAAAGATTATACAATTGTTTTGGCATCTGTACTCTTGCACAATTGGTCATTATGCATATTTTTACAACAGAGCTACCTACCTCTGCTTTAAATGTTTCCCACAGCTAGAAATCTATGTACAGCATTAAAAATACATATTGCACAGAAGGCAAAATCCGTTTTCCATGTACACCTAATTTTGTATTATACTATATATCATGATTTATATTGCCTATCTTCAAGATCTTTTGCAAATGAAATTATACTTGCCAAAGCGTGCAATAGGCTTTCCACTCTAGAGAATACACTTTGAAGAAATATCATTATCATCTTTAACCATCCACTTGGACAACAGTTCATTGGCCAGGAAACAGAATTTCTTCCTTTGAACACCTTCAGTCAGTCATCAGCATGTTGAAAACATTCTGATATCCTCCATTAATCTGGTAAAATCACTGGAAATACCAGAGCCACTCAAGTTTAGTAATAATTTGCTATAAATACTTTTCTACTAAATTTAGCAGAAAATATTAAGCATTAGAAGCTGTGCTAGTAAAGCATCAGCACAGGACTGGAAGAGAAGGAGCTGATGGTTCCTTCAGCCAGGTGAGAGTGCTGAGCAGGGCCCATTATTCCTCGGGCTGTCCATAGGCTTTTCCTGATGCAGCAGCAATGTAAAGAGAGAAAACAGTCCAGGGAGAGAACAGAAGGGGGCCTTTCCAAGATCCTGGCAATTTAAGGAGCAATAACAATTTTTCAGTCACCCCAAATGGAGCAACTTCAACATTTTTTTACTTGGGAATTGACAGTACAAAAGAACAAACAACAGTGCTTGGCATGAAAGTATACAAGATAATACAAAGCCTAATAATTAAGATACAAATTCTCATTAAAACTATTTACCACTTTTGTTAAATATTAGCTTTCAGAAGTATGAAAACAAACTAGCAAGAATGAACAGGAACCAAAATGAGCCTGAACAGACCTGTTGTACTGCAGCAGTAACCACTGAGAACTAGAAAATGTTGTTTCACAAAAGCAGAATGGAAATTATGTCATTTTATAGTCTTTTCATTAATAATAAATGCTACTAAGAAAACAAAATGAGAAATACAGGTATGAACCCCTCTCGTTCTGTATTTGAGCACATACAAAGGGACAGCAAGCACAACCTCCAAACCCTGAAAGATTCCTGGAGTCCCTGGCAGGGAGCACCCAGGTGGGAGCACAGTATGTGCCAGTGCCCCTTAAAATAGAAACTTTCTCTTCCCCTGGAGTTGCTAGATAGAGCTTAAAGACTAGTTAGCAAAAACGATAAAAGAATGTAAAGGTGTGCACACAGGATGATAAACGTTGCTGAAATCAGTGGAGAAACAGATGAGGACTGTAGTGGGGGTTTTTTTTGCAAGTTATGTAACAAGAAGCAACAGTGCATGGCCAAAGAAAAAGTTCAAGGAAAGGTCGTCTATAATATCGAGGGATTCAGTGATTACGACGACCAGAGACCCCTTTAGATGACCCTCTAGGACCATAAAAGGACTTCCAGTAGGAGGCGGATACATGCAAATTAGTTCTAGGAAAAGTGATGTTTATGTATTAGCTAGAAGGTACATTGTAATTAATACGTATGATTATGATGGAATAAATACCCCGTTGTCAAGTTTCCGCACACATCAGATTAAAGGAGATACCCAGCGCTGATAAACAATGCCTGCTTTCTAATGCTTCAAATTGTGTTAGAAAGTTTATTGTCTGGCCGACATCAGTATCATCCTGGGAGCGGACACCCTGTAGAGCCGGCGGCACCGGGAACTCTCTGCAGCGACGGTGCTACAGCACAAGTGCAAGCCTCTGTCGTGATATGGTGCGAGCCACGAGGTAACGGTGGCCACCAGGACAATCAGGATATTGCGGGGAGTGTAGCAACTCCGTGCACTCCCGCCCCTTTCGGAGCCGGCACTGAAGGTCAGGAACGGAGAAGAAACCCGGCGGTCCACCCGCCCACGCACCTCGGCCGCCCAGCCAGCCCCTGCGCTGGGGCGGACCCAGAGGTACTGCCAGTGCCCCGCTTACCCCGTCTACGGCAGCCGTCCGCTCGTCCTGTCGCATCTCAACGCTAAGGTGGTCAATATCACGGCCCTAGTACCTCAGCAGGCCTGGCTTGCTGCCAAGACGGCTTCCACGGGTGCGGTTAGCCACGCCCCCGCCACAGAGCCGAGCCCATTCCTCGCAACGGTCGCCGCCCATAGCCCTCGCACAGCGCAGGCGCGCGCATCCACTGCTACCACCCACTTCCAACTACTACGTCTCCAGCGCGGCCCGCTACACATGCGCAGATGAGGCACGGAGGGTGAGGCAGCACCACCACGAGGCATGCCGGGAAGTGTGGTCTGGGGTGGGCCGGCTCAGTTGCCGCCGCTACGCATCTCTCCGGGCATTACCTCTCCCCGGGGAGATCGTCGTTCTCCAGATGAACCCTTCTGAGGGCAGGAGGCTTTCCTCGATAACCCTGGGAAGCTCGGGGACATGGGCTTGCGGTCATAGCCATTGGTGCTGCACCTGGGTCAGGGCAATTCCAGACATGAGTACAGACTGGGAGGAAAAGTCATTGAGAGCAGCCCTGAGGAGGACTCAGGTGTGGGTTGAGGAGAAGCTCAACATGAACTGGTAACGCCCACTCACAGCTCAGAAAGCAAATCGCGTCCTGGGCTGCATCAAAAGCAAGGTAGCCAGGAGGTCAAGGGAGGTGATTCTCCAGCTCTACTCTGCTCTGGTAAGACCCTGTCACCGAAAACTTCAGCTAGCTTTTTATCTTGGGCTTGCTATTCTGGGGTTACATTTGAAAGGTTCACACATTTTGAAGGAACAACTATTAGGATGCTTTTCTCTGCCACCTCTTTAGCAATTTTATCTGCTAATCAATTTCCTACATTAGTTGGCATATTTCCAAACTGATGAGCTACACAATGTGTGAGAGCCACTTTAGTTGGTAATTGAACACTTTCTGGTAATTGTCTAATAATGTCTCCATATTTGACAGGAGATCCTTGTGCTGGAAAGGAGCCCTCTTTCTTTTCCATGGGCATGTACTACTCCAAATGCATAGTTAGAATCAGTCCATATGTTGACCTTCTTACCTTCAGACAATTCTAGGGATCGCTACAGAGTGATTAACTCAGCTTTTTGTGCAGAGGTGGTAACAGGTTGATTTCAGTTACCTCGGTTTGGATCATTACTGCATATCCACATTTCCACTTTCCTTCACACACAAAACTTCTCCCATCTGTGAACAGTTCCCAGTCTGAATCTTCTACTGGAGTATCCCTTAAACCTTCTCTGCTGGAGTAAACCTGCTCAATAGTTAGAAGACAGTAATGTTGTAAGGCTTCTTGGCATTCTGGTACAGATTCAAGGAACATAGCTAGATTCAAGACAGTAGTAATTTTCAGTTCCACATCATCCTGTTCCAACAGGAAAACTTGATATTTAAGCATTCGACTTGAGGATAACCAGTGACCCCCTTTTGTTCTAAAACAGATATAACCACGTGTGGAACATAAACAATTATTTTCTGGCCCATGGTCAATGTCTGGGCTTCTTCTATTAAAAGGATAGTTGCCGCTACAACTCTAAGGCAGGTGGGCCATCCCTTACTTACATTGTCCAGTTGTTTGGAAAAATATCTCACAGCTCTTTTCCACGTCCCCAACCTCTGATGTAGCACACCTAATGCAAGGTATAAGCATTAATGTGCAAACAGCTCAAAAGTGTGGAGAGGGCTGACAGCTGGTCTGTGAGCCAAAAGACTGAGTTAGCAGAAGAAGTTGATAAAATTTGTGTTTACCCCAGAAAGGAAGAAGACAAGGTCATTTTCATGGGAACCGAGAGAACAGAGATAAAAAAGGATATTTGCAGTTAGAGAAACAGAACGAATATGTGCCTTAAAGATTTTTGTAAATGCTTGCCAAATATGTTCACGCAAATTGCTTTGTACCAATGAACACAATGAGCAATTTTATTGTGACCAGTGATTTAATTACACGCTTTGTTAAGAAACGTGCTTTGTTAATAAATGTATTAAAAGAGAACATGCAGCAATAAAAGAGGTCTTTAATATGTTGCTCAGTGTATGTCATGTCCGTCTCTACAACAACACAAAGGGTTTGGTCAAGTCAGGTAATACCAACACAGGGGCTCATATTAGAGGTCTCTTTAAGTCTCCGAAAGCTATATGGCATTCTGAGTCCACTGTAATACCTCCTTAGGGTTTCTCAGGGACTCATATGAAGGTCTTACTAACAGTCCATAATTAGGAATCCATAGCTGACACCAACCAGCCATTCCTAAAAATGTTCTTTACTCAGATAGTCTCAGGAAATGGTAAATCCTGGATATGTAACATGCTCTTTTGCAATTTGGCCCTTCTTGGATACCCTGTAAGCAGCTTGTCACAAAAAGTTTAGTAAACTTACAGTCATTTCAATGCATCCAGCGTGAGTTCCTGTAGCAATTAAAATATCATCTACATACTGCAGCAAGTAATTTCTTTGTTCTCCTTTTTCCCTATCTCCAATTCTTTTGCCAATTGGTTTCCAAGCAAAGTGGGACTATTTTTGAATCCTCAAGGGAGAACAGTCCATGTTAATTGGGTTTTATGTCCCATTCAAAGGCAAACAAGGGTTGACTTTCAGTGTCAAGGGATATGCAGAAGAAAGCATCCTTAAGATCCAAAAGTGAACCATTTATCAGATTCCTTAATTGTAGTTAAAAGTGTATAAAGATTTGCTACCACAGGGTGTATGTCTTGCACTATTTTATTAATAGCACTGAGATCTTGCATTGGCCTGTATTCATTAGTATGTGGCTTCTTTACCGGTAGGATAGGAGTATTATATTCTGACTCACATTCCCCTAGTACAAATGTAGCAATTAATTCCTCTAACCCTTTTCTAGCTTCTAATTTCAAAGGATATATTTTCTGCCTTACTAGTCTGGTGTTAGGTTTAAACTGTATTCTTACTGGTTCTGCTGCTTTTGATTTCCCTAGAACTCCAGCAGCCCACACCAATGGAGTGACAGTATTTTCCACCTCCTCTGAGATTCCTTGTTGCTTTTGGTTGCTGTAGGAACATAAAAAAACCTGGGCCTCCAGGGCTTTACTTACTGGAATACATACTTGTATTTGTCCATTTTCAAATATTTGTGCATTTAATCTGCTTAAAATATGTCTCCCTAACAAAGGCATTGGGCATTCAGGCATATATAGAAATTGAGGTGTTAACCACTGTCTACCTACCTTAAATTTTAAAGGCTGGAAAACCAGCAGATTTTTATTCTCCCCAGTGGCACCAATGGCATTTACAGTATCTTGCCTAAAAGCTCCTTTACATGTACTTAGAACAGAGTAAATTGCCCCTGTATCCACCAGAAAATCCACCAGTTCATTCCCCAGCATCAGGGTAACCAGGGATTCAGCTGAAGACTACTCCCCCAGTTCCCTTCATGCTTCATCTACTGTTAAAAGCCTTGCAGCCTGATCAAGGTTGTGCCTATTTCTTCATAGGTAGTCACACTTCAAATTAACTTCTTTTTTACATCTTGCACACTGATTTCTACCTAGAGGCCGACTATGAGAGCCACTCCTCTCTGGGTTCCCTTGATCCCTTATTTCATATCCTCCCCCCTGGGCTTTCAGGCTCATTAAAGCTGCTATGAATTTCCTATCCCTGCTTTCCTTGACATTCTCTCAGTTATTATATACTTTGCAGGCGGTTTCCAATAATCTGTTTATGTTTCTAGAATCTTCCCCCTCCAGTCTCTGAAGTTTCTTTTTAATATCTGGAGCCGACTGTCCCATGAATAAAGCTGCTAACTGTAACGCATCTCCCTCCCTTTCTGGCTCCAAGTTAGTGTACTTTCTGGCCACATCCATTAATCACTGGTGAAAATCAGAAGAGGATTCATCTTTTCCTTGGACCACTTGATATGACTGACATATTTATAGCTTTCTGGAATAGCATGTTTCACCCCAAATATAACTAGTCTTTGATATTGAATCAATAATTCCCTTTGACTCAGGATTTAGGATCCCACCAGGGATCTGCAAGAGGGAAATGCCAATCCACCATTCCCTGCTGAACATTCTGGGCATGCATTCTCTCAACCTCTTCCCTTGCTTTTGCTATTACTATAATTCTTTCACTCGGAGTTAGCAGTGTACCTAAAACTACCTGTATGTCGTTCCCATCCGGATCCTGAGTCTTGATGATGGTTTCAAGATTTTAGCCACCTTCTCAGGATCTTCCCCAAATAATCCTGCCAATTCTTTTCAAGATCTTAAATCTGTCATTGAGAAAGGTCCCTTAGCTGTAATCAGTCCTTCTGTCCCCATTGCCTGCTGGAGAGGGGCTTGGATCACTGCCTTTTCCTCATTCCTTCTCTTTCCTCCTGCATGTGTTCTCCCTGCCACCTGACTAAACCCTTCATTGTTTTCTGAACCCTAAATCCTTTCTTCCACTCCTCTGTCAGCTTGACCACTTGTGCTTCCTTCACCTGCAGCTGGAGAAACCTCCTCAGCTGCAGCCTCAGCTCCTCTCTACCTCCTTCCAGGGCCTACCAACAGTTCAATTTCTTCCCCTGCACAACCATGCTTCATACATCACTTCCCAGTATTACATGACAACCATGTTCAGGAGATTTCTGCCTATTGTACTGATAGTGGGGCCCTGGGAAAATGTTAAAGATAGACTCTGAAAATGTTAGGCTTTGTGTTTTGTCAGATCACTGCACCTGCGTAAGCAGTATGATAAATGATATAATTGCTAGATGTGATGATTGTTTAGTAATTAAATATAATTACTGTATAATCATAAGAAGAATCATGAGAAACTATGTTGGAAATTTAAAGGGAGCTATGTTTGGCTAAAATCTATGTATACAATAGAACAATATAAGTTTAATAATTAACATAAAAGTTATATAACTATAGAATATAAAAACATGTTCATCTCAAATGTATGGTCAGAATCAGATTTGAGTTGAAATACCCCAATTCCCAGAGCTCTTAATAAAAGCACCGACATAATAATTTTTGTGATTATGTGTTTCTGAACGCTAACAGTACTTCTCCAAAACTAACACCATAGAATCAGTCAGTTCCCTTGGTATCAAACCACACATCCTTCTCAAATCTTGACTGTTTCTCAATTTAAAGAACAGATCTACATAAGGCACTTTGTTCCACCTCTCTTTTCTCTGGCAATATTACATTAACTGTAAAACCATATAATAATCCACACTACCATTAACAGGCCACTTCTCTAGATCATCTAATGGATACTCTGGCCACCAACAATTACAGCATTCTATGAACTGTTTCCAAGTTAAAGGGCTGCCTTTAAACTTTTTTCATTGTTGTAAAATACAACTTTAAGGTGAACATCTTGGTATTCCCCCTTCTCGGGTTTGTGAAGACAAGCCTAATCCCATTATGATACCAAATCTCTATATCCCTGACAACCACTTTAGTGTCAGAGCCACAATTAATGCAAATCCAGACCTTGCATTTACTAAAAAATAACTGAAGATTAAAGACACTCTCAATAATTAACACTAAAGCAGTAAGTCTCACTGTGCCAACATTTGAGAGCACTCTAAACACACAAGCCTAGCTTAGGAGATGCTTTGACAATTTATGTTCTAACATTCACAATAAACAAACATTTAATACACATCAAATACTTTAAAACTTACACAATAAACAAGCACTTGCATTTAACACTCTTACAGCGAATGAATTTTTCTTTTTTAAATATATATACACTACGGGCATCCCCAAGTCAGGCAGGCTCAATAATACTGTAACACACATTTACAAAATAATTTACATTTAAGGCATTAATGCTTATCATAGAGTTTTAATAGGTGCAGAACACCTGGCAAACCTCTCTACAAGGTAGCTCATGTGCATGCAGCACTGTGTCCAACTAATGCAAAGGCAAGTAGGACTTGAACCCATGTGTGCACCTTCTGATTGTTGCTCGTAATAGTTTTCCAACTAGACAGTAGGACTCAAACCCACACCCTTTGACACTCACAGTTTTACAATTATATTTAATAGAAAATAGCCAATTATATCATCACTAGTGATTCCTTTTTATAACCCAAATATCGCACTCCTTTTTTACGGTTGTATCACCACTTTTATAACCCAATTGTATTATAGAGCTCAATTTCTGCAGCGATTTTCAGCTGCAGCTTATGGTTATACCTTTTATGCCTTCAGTAATGCTATAATAAAAGCCATGGGGCCTTGCCCTGAACTCACTAGATCAGGAGATCAGAGGACTTCCCTGAAAAACCTTTGGTGCATGCTAAAGCCTCTCTCAATCCCATGAATCCGTGGCACGTCACAAGCAGTTGTCCCATCTGGGTCACCAAAAATTGTCGCCAAAAACATTGGGATAAATTAAACTCTCTAACATTCTTTTTTAGTATTAGGGAGTAGGCATTACTTTATTCTGGCCAGGGTGCATAGGGATGGCTCCACCTACATGCACACGACTTTCAAAACTTTTCATTTATTTATACATTTTTCGCAAACAAAGAAATTAATGTTCAGTGGTTCTAAATTACATAATTCTCTTCATTAATTAGTATTCTGTCTTCTATTGGTTATTGATTTCTCACTTCTCGTGCTAATTAGTCCACATTTTTCATTCTTTTTATTATCTTTTTCCCAGACAGGGAGTCTCCAGCAGATAATGAATTGTCTTTGTTAGTCTCTTCTTTATCTTCTGGTTACTTCAACATATCCTTGGAGGGCTATATATTCTGGATTCCAGATGTTCAGACTTTAGCTGCCCCAGCCTTTGTTCATTGAAGCTTGTCAGGGTTAGTTTAGCAAAACCTAAAGTTTCAGTAATCTAATAACCACACTCTAGTACTCTGTGGGAAAAGCTTAGCTACATGCTGGCTAAAATGGAAAATTACACTGCTTAAGACTAATACACTGATTGTGATTAAAACAATTAATTGAAAAGTTAATTAAACAATTAATTAGAAAAATTAATTACGACGGTTATATAATTTCAAACAACCTCACCTGGAAGCATAGAGGCATTTAAGTTGGGCCCCCAATGAAAATAGCTGATTTTCAGTTGGGAGTGGCTGGAAGAAGGAGAAAACTGCACAAGGAAGATGATCCCTACTTTCATGTCTTAGGTAGATTAATGCAACAGAATTACTTCTCACTGAATGCAGATTTAGTTAATCTAAGTGTAAATTAATTTTTTCTTCATTTCCTTTACCTGCAGCCTCTGAAACAACTGTTCTTTCAGCAATAAAATTCTGCATTGTACAGAGATCAAGAAGGAATGACTACAAGGACTGAACCTTAGCGGTATGCCCAAAAGCTCCCAGAAGGCTGGGGTGTGATTGCTATATTTCAGTAATAACAACAAATTGTACTACTGTCTGTCCTGGATTGCCAAGCAAATTGTATTTTATTTGCCATCTGTATGGCAGTTGTCTTCTGTTAACTGGGCAGATTTCCCTATTTCTTCCACAACTAATCCTCCCTCGGGAGAGACATCTGCTAATAGGCTATTAAATGTCACTGCATGACTGATAAGAACTATAGCATCCCATTGTGAGATGCTCCACCCAGAGGGAGGAGCCAAGCATTCCTACCCAGATATAATCTTGAGATTCTGGAACACCAGAACAGCTTCTCCACTGGATTTCTCAGAGGAACAGCTGCCTCTTCCACTGGATCTTCAGAGGAAGACCACACCCTTTCTACAGGATCCCTGTTCCAACAGAACCACATCTGTCACTCCAGGAGGACTGCAGCCACGATTCAATTGGACTGCTACCAACACCCTGACCAACAGGGTGTCAGGTTTTGTTCTGACTCTCTCAGTGTTGTTTTGGTTTACTGCATTGTTTATTTTATCTTTTTAATTTTCTTCCCTAATAAAAAACTGTTATTGCTGCTCCCATATTTTTGCCTGAGAGCCCCTTAATTTAAAATTTATAGCAATTCGGAGGGAGGGGGTTTATATTTTCCATTTCAGGGGAGGCTCCTGCCTTCCTTAGCAGACACCTGTCTTTCTAAACTAAGACATTGTCATTAGATCAGTTTTGTGGGGAGAATTTAAATGTGTTCTATGAACACATCTGAATGAAGATAATTTTGTGCAGAATTCATTATTAGTTTAGACATCCTTAGGGGCTGATCATGTTCAATTCCTTGCTTTCAGAATCAGGCCTATGACAATAATCAGCAACATAAAACTTTCTCAACTTTTAAGATTTTTTTGCATATACTTGCAGTTTCTAAAACATGTATTTAAATTAGGTCCTTGGCATCCAGCTACCTTTGCAAACCAACACATGGAAGGTACCATGACATTTAGACCTGCCCATAAAAAATATATTCAAAATTAGTTGATTTGAATTATTTTTCAACTATTTTCAAGAACTGATTTTTTGATCCTTCCTCAATAGTATTTAAACAAA
This sequence comes from Melozone crissalis, assembly GCF_028551555.1. Classification (NCBI taxonomy): domain Eukaryota; kingdom Metazoa; phylum Chordata; class Aves; order Passeriformes; family Passerellidae; genus Melozone; species Melozone crissalis. The sequence goes on along the minus strand of NW_026535813.1, from coordinate 8,985,896 downwards.
ACCAGACAGCTTTAGTGCTGAAGATCTTAGGACTAGATTTGCAGAAGTACTTTGAGCCCTAAAGATGCCTACTCTGCAATTTTCTAAAAGTCTTTGGTATAAATGAAGCTGCTACATCATTATGTGCCTAAGCCCTTTTGTAAATCTTGGTTTTAGCGAGTAGTTTATTTGATATATATTATTTGTCCTGGTTTATGGCAAATTTGGGAGAAAAGCTCCAAAAGGGCCTCCCCCCAGAAAGCAAACCCACACGGCCTCTCCCCCCAACTGGTTCGGAAAAAAATTTCCTTGGAGAAAAGTGGAAAATTGTCACCCTAGGACAATTATTTTCTCATGTAATTATTTCTTTAATTTCTGTCTACTTATTTTTCTTAAACAAGGCTTTGACCACTTCTTTGCATCCCAGCAGATAATCAGGCTCAGGCAGTTCCTTTGCTGTCACCTGATTGTTTTACTATTCACAACACAATAGGATTATTGACCTATTTTTGGAAAAGAATAGGAACAGAAGAGTTGCAACACCAATCTGCCGGAACTTCCAATGAATTATCTTATTCAAGAAAGTTGCATGATGCAGAATACTCAAGGTAGAATTTAACTGCAGCTGATAAAAGTACTGAAACCTCATTCCAGAAAGCACAAAATGGTATAATTTCACTCACATTATCTTCCTGGTTTGCTTTTTGCAGTCTTTTCAGTAGGCCTGGTGTTTACAGTGCTGGCTGGCACACTGCTAGAAACTGAGTTCACCCTACAGTCTAATTTACTATACACTTTATTTTCCCATGTTAGTCTGTTGTACTTCCTCGTATAATATCCCAAATAACTCAATGAATTATGTACACTTTCTAAAATGACTGCATACATTTACAAATTGAAGGAGCCCTGGTAGAGCTCTTGCTCTACTTTTTGTTGTGCTCACATCTGTTAGGGGTGAACATACTCTAAAATTTAGGCCTGTTTATGAGATGCCCAACATTTTAAAACAGCGGCTGAGGTTACCTGCCCAGGGACAGGAAGCACAGCAGAAGGGACAATCTTTTCAGATATCCTCACAATGTCAGAACACGTATTTCTGTCCAGCTGCACACTTGCCATCAATCTCCATTTCTACAGCCATTTGAAATACATGGGAGTGACTTTCTCAGGCAGTTTATTCCTTTCTCATTGCAAGGTGATTCCAGACCCTTAGAAAGTTCCCAGTTTTCAGATTTAGAGCATAAACTGTGAGACTAGTGGTAGCAGAGGAACTTATTGTTTAGGGTGAGATGGGGGTTGATTGGTTTAGAAAACCCAATCCACACCAGCAAAGATTACACCTACCTTTTACCAGGTGAAGTTCTCATTGATAAAGGTACAATTTGTTGCAACAATGTGGGCAAAATATCCAATGATACAGAGATCAAAAACAATGGGAAAATAGCATAGCCTTTTAATACATATCTTAGGTAGGATTTTAGGGAAAATAAATCTTAAATAACAATCCAAAACTACTGAAATGGTTTTGATTTTGAATCTTTTAAAGAGCACTCTGTTTTGGCAGAGAGGACAAAGCAGGAATTAATTTTTATTCCTTACTAAACACAGGGACATCTAAAATGTTTCACAAGTGGAATGCAGGTCAGTAGCAGAATGCATCTTCTCAGGAGGAGGCAAAGCTGGTCTTTATTATGAAGTCAGTAGTTTTATGGTCTCCTTCTGCCTGGGGCCTGTCTCCAGGTTTTCAAAAACTTTGTTACCACTTTATATATTTATAGCTCAGAAGCCTAAGGACAATTTTATGAAGCAACTTATTTTTAAATAAAATCCTGGTTTATTATAATTCAAATTCCTCAAGCATGTTAAAGAGATTTTAGTTGGAGGGTGGGGTTTTTATGAAAGACAGGTCTGCAACATTCTAAACCACTGCAACACAATATAAAGCAACAATTCTCTTGCATCATGCCTCTGCTGCTTTGCTTCAGGAAAGAAAGGCACAATATTTCCAGGAAAATTATTAATGGAAGTATGATATCAAGACTTTCTGCTTTTAGTAAGTTAATTTTACATATAGCGTAACTCCTTTAGCTCATCCCCAGATTTGACATGAAAAATCTAAACTCTTCATAATTTAAATGTGACACTTCTGTCACCACAATGCAATCCATAATTCTTAAGCAAGGTCAAGAACTGCCATAGCTTTTAAGGTGAAAGCCTGAAAGATTACACTAGCAGTTAATTAAATTAGGATGCTAAGATACATTTACCTTTCCAAGCTAGATTTATTCATAAGTTATTAAACATAAACTCTAATCACACCAAATAGACGATAGATGAAAAGCAGTTCCAGTGAGAAAAATAGAAGAACTTGATTTTTCAAACATTTTAAATTAATGTGCTAGCCGTCGTTTAGTGATAAGGGGTTTTATTCAGCTAAAACAGACAAAGAAGAAAAGTCTCAGCACGAGAGGAGAAATACCACCAGTTCATATTGGACACAAAGGAATAAAATCCTTAGGATTGAATTCTTTTAATCCATTTTCTTGTTACAAACTTTTGTGTACCTCTTTGTGGCAATTCCAATTGCAACACCATTGCTTTCAAACTGCAAATAAAAGACAGCATGATAAATGGGATGTTAAAAAAGGACTTCACATGCCGAACAGTGACAGCTGGTGATGAAAATGACTTTTAGAAGCAGGGTCAGTGATCTATGAAATCTGCAGCAAAACCCAAAGTGTTGGTGTCCCTTTAGCTTTACAAATAGTTATTACTTCAGGAGGGGAACGAAGGCAAAGTCAAGATATATAAATCTTTGCATTTTGATAGAGGAGATAAATAATAAAAGCACAATTTAGATGCACTAAACATTTTCCTCCATTACAAGAGGCAGAGGTGGCTAAAGAGTGTATTTTGGGGTTTTTTAAATTCTGCTTCATGTATCTGGTGTAATGTGCCAATTATTAAACTTTTTTCTTCTCTTTTTTATTCTCTGAAAGAACAGCCAGTCATTAAAAAAAATTAACTAAGCTGTTTCAGAAAACAGGTGCAATTCCTATCTTTCCAAGACCTACCAGAAGCTGTCTTGAAGTAAATATTTCTAGTTGGCTCAGTACCAGCAACTCCCTTTCATAAGAAAATAGCCACAAAAATGTCTAAAAACATGCAACAATTTACTCTTTTGCTGTGCTCCCACTTAACTATGGCTGGGTACTTTATCTGCAGTTTCCCTGGTTAGCTAAATGCATTAATCTTACTTTATAAATACCAGATTCATCTTCCTGATCTCTTTTCGTGGCTGAAGGTGCCTGTGGATTTCCACTGCTGCCTCCTTGACCTTGTTTTGTGGCTATTGTTTCTTGCACAGCTTTCTTGGGCCACACATGCTTAATTAAAGGTGCAATAATGGGATAGATATAGGGTTCCAGGAATTTCTTGTAGACCCAGAGGAGGACCAGAATGACAATGCAAGGAATACACACCATAGCTTCCTCTTGTTCTGTGACAAAGCTGGTGAGGAAAAAAACCAAAATAACTTAGGATGACTGTTTGTATGCCATGAGCTAAAAAAAGTGTCTTTAAAAAATGAAGAAAGATTTTAGTTGATATCCAAACATAAAAGATTCTTAAATTATAGACTAGCTGTTAATGTTTCAAAAATGCTGTGTGTTTCAATTTTATAAAGTTCTCAACAAGGAAAACATTCTTGATATTTTAACAAAAAAAGAGCTTGCTATTAATTCATCAGTTCTACAGCTGCAACTCTGAAAAACAAATTCAGAAAATAAAGGTTTTTGCTTAAACCACACAAAAACAGTTTAAGCAGCAAGCTGCAGATATTAGCCCGGTTCTTACTATATTATAACAGTGGCTCCAAAAGGTTTGCTTTTCATATTCCCTTTTTATTTAAGGTGAAATTAGACAGCAGGACTCCAATCTACCCAATGGCTGACTATCACTGAAGGGCAAGTCAGTGGGAGGGGAAGAGAATCCCAGTCAAGATTTGAGAGAAGCAAAATATGGGTTACTTCCTCCTGTGCAAGAGGAATCACTTGATCCAACACCAATCCCATACAACTGGACAAATGATTAGAAAATTAATCCTTCCCTCTCTCCCCAAACCAGGAGGAACTCTTCAAAAACAGGAGCCTAAAGTCTGTGATGAAAAAAAGGGGAAAACCAAAGCACAGGAGCAGAAAAGTTCAACTGGGAGAGGAAGCAGTTAAGTAGGATTAGAGCTGTCCCTCTCAGTGCTGATGAGCAATATATATTGTATTGTATTATATATATCACTGCTGAGCAATATATACACTCTGCTGCACAGCAGCAACTCTGCCCTTTACATTCCACCTTTCTAGGCTGCTATCTGAATTCAAAACAAAAGCTTTCCAAGATGGAGAATGAAGACAGATGTGCACACTTCATCTGGGATCAGTTTAACTTTTTTTTGAGCTTTCCTAAAGATTTTTAGCCCTGTGGAAGAACAAAATATCAATTTTCAGTTGACTACTTCAGAGTGTAGCTTTGGCTGCTTCAAATATAGTTTTACAGGATCTACTTTATGAAGTCAGAGAGAAATCGTCAGTCAAAAGAACACAAATGAGTTAATCCTTTAAAACGATTCAAAAAGATAATTCAGACACTTTCTCTGCCAGAACTTCCTAGATACAAAATTTACAGCAATATCTTGTGAATTTGTCCACCAGCTAAAGAACGTGGCTGGAGGGAACACCCCAGGCTGGCCTTCTGAGCCAGCTGTACGTGTCTCTGCAGCCAGTTTCTGTGAAGATTTCAGACCAAAAAATAAGTCGTACCTCTGCCAGATGTAAAAGCAAGCCATTGGAAGTATAACACCTGTCCTAATGGAGTGAAATACCGTTTACAAGTTTCATTTGTGATTCGGTGATGCTCTGTTCCTTGATTAGCAAGAAAAAAACCAAAAACGCACAAAAAAACCAAAAAAACAAAAAAAAAAAAACACAAAAACAAAAAAATCCCCTGCGGTGGCGTTTCCCTCTCCCGCTGAATTAAAGCCGGGAGCACAAATATTTTTCCGAATCGGTGAAGTTCCACTCAAACACGTGTTGAAACCGAAGAGCTCCACACCTTAACATAGGCTATCACATTTCGGGGTTCGTCCGCTCCCGGTTAACGGAGCCGCTCTGGGCCCATAGAAGGGCAGACCCCAGCCGAGATAGAGAAACGGCAGATCACGAAAGGACCCTGGGGGAGGTCGCCCCACACTCACCTCCGTCGGCACCAATCCAGCGCTTCTACCAACACTCACAGCTTCCTCTACCACACCGGAAGTAATCCCACGCTTCCGACTCACTCGCGGCCAATAGGAGAAGGCGGCGTTCGCGTCACGTGGCCGACGCCCCGCCCCCAGGAGCCGCATTAGCGCCCGGCGGTAGCCGCTAGCAACCGCGTTCCGGCTGCAGCCACCATCAGGCGCCCCGAACGCGCCAGGACAGTGGGGCAAGAAAAGTGAATGCCTGCGTGTGTTCCAAATTATCTCGCTTTATATATGAATAATAGCGGTAAGTCAACAACATCCCCAGCGTTGCAACAACAAGCATCCCGACTACTGTGCTCAGCTGCCTGTGGCTGTCCCACAGCAGCACCCTTCTGAAGCCAAAACAGAGAAACACACAGGATAAATCTAAACTTTCTCATTTTATTTATGTACATCTGGCAGAGCAGATTTAATCCCGGGCCATTAGCTTTTGCTTCTTCAGCTTCTTCTGGGATATCTGAAAAACAAACACAGAAATGAGAAAATGGCAAAATGAGAAAACACCTTCTCAAAACATGTTACAAATAAATTTACAGTTATCTTTTGAAGGTACTGAGAACTGTTCTCCCTACAAGTACTACATTGCTTACAGGCTCGCAATTTAAATTTTATTGCGGCACATCCCAGTTTCACACACATGGACTGAGGAAGGGAAGAACAAACTCCCTGTACTATATAAACCCCTGAAAATCATTTTCTGCAGTTATCCATGTGGTGTTCACAATAAATATCGAGGTTGCTCAAAAAGAACTTAGTAGGTTTTTTCATAGGTATTCCAAAGGTGTTCTAAGATAGTCATCGCAGCAACCCTTCTGCCTGAAAAATGCCAAGTATGAACACTCAGCTCTCCTGCTGCTGACATTAAAGAGGACTTAAGGGTATGATGCTCTACCTTTTTCTTTTGAGCAACTTCCTCCTCTGGCTTGGGAACGATCTGCTCCTTCTCAGTGAGGATCATCTCGATATGGCAGGGGGAGCTCATGTAGGGGTTGATCCTACCATGTGCTCTGTAGGTGCGTCGGCGCATTTTGGGAGCCTTGTTGACCTGGATGTGCTCAATGACCAGAGAATCCACATCAAGACCCTAGCAGGGAGAGGAATAGAACTTGTGACTTGTTTTTTATCTTCAAATAAATAGTCTCCACAGCAAAATTCTGAATAATCATGCCCCCTCCCCAGACACATACCACTGCTGGCAAATAAAACACCTGAATTCTGCAGTGTCACAGAACTGAGCAAGCTCCAAAGTCAGAAAAACAGAGACCTCCCCTCTACACATCACAATTTATTTAAAATTATGCCAGTGGCTCAGAAAGAGACAATTATTATTTCACAGTTACTCCAAAGGTGTCCTAAGACAGTCACCACTGCCATCAAAATTACTAAATTAAGCACTAAGTATATTACAAAGATACAAACTGACCAAGAGTTCACGTTTTGCTTTGTTTTGTAGTTTTTAGGAGACTTAAACACCACTTAAACAGTTGATAACCACATGCAAACTATCTCCCAGTGAAAAATTATTACTCCCATTTTAACTTGAAAAACGCACACAGCCTAATTCAAACAAAGAGTATACCAACACCTTGATACAATTCAGTTTCATTGACAAAGCAGGCATTACCTGGCTTTCCATGTCAGAGACACCCAGTTCAGGAGTGCTGACACACAGCACAACATGAACACTTTGCATTCACTAGTACTGACACAGCCTACCTTGAGCTCAGCATTGCTCTCTGCATTTTTGAGCATGTGCAGCAAGAACTCTGCACTCTTCTTGGGCCAGCGTCCCTGCGTCCAGCCCCACTGCTTGGCCTGGAAGAAGACAACAATTCATCCCTTTTTGTCCCAGTACAATAAAATTTACCCTTCAGGCACCATTAACTTGCCATTACATCCCCTTCTATAAAGATTGCATACCAAAACAATTAAATTTGATCAATTACTTGACACTGCAAGTAGATGCAATGCTGTACTGGAATTAAAAGCAACTCTTTTCTCCCTCTTGAGCAACCTGGTCTAGTGGAAGGTGCCCCTGCCCATGGCAGGGGGGCTGGAATTAGATGATCTTTAAGGTCCCTTCCAACCCAAAACATCCTATGATTCTGTATTTTAATACAAAGTTATAATCAACAGTGACACACTATTCTCCATACCATCTCAAATTCATCTTTTCCTCTTAACCAGACACAGCATCCTTCTCACATTTTTATCTTGAGCCTCACCTGGGCGCATCTACCAACTCCCCCGTTGTAGCGCTGGAAGGGAACACATTGCTTCTTCAAGGTGATGTCCTTTAAGTACTTGGTGGCCTTGCGGATGTGCATGCCCTTGATGGCCTGGGCAGTTTCTCGAGTGTTCTAGCAATATAGAGTACAGTGAAGTTGTTAACACATCTGTACAAGTTACAATGTGAGCAAAACCACTCCTCTGTCCTGGATCCTATTATTTTTGCTACAAACTCAATTTAAAGGAAGCACTCACACACATACAAAAGCTCCACGCCTAAATTAAGAATGAAGAATAATTAAGAAGACTTTTTTTTTTTGATACCTACTTTTCTAACCCTTGGTGTGACTGCCATTACTGAATTTGCAGCTCTAACACATCTTGATTGTTTTTTACCTAATGCCTAGATCTTTCCAACCAACAAAAAAATTTGAGTAGTTATACTTTTCATAGCTCCTCCTTGGTCACTAATCCAAAGAAGCAGGAGCCTGAAGGATGAATTCCTACTAAAATGTCAGATATGGCACCTCAGAGGAAGTGATGAGAACACAAGATAGAAACAATCTAAATATCTCTGTAAGTGAATTATAAAGGGGAGAAACGAAAGAAAAATTAAAGGTAAAGTATTAGTGCTTAAGACATTAAATGCAGGTCAGAGAGTAACTATAAGCCTACCTGATCATAGTAAAAAAGCAAATCAAGACAACTGAAATATCTTTTCACATGAATTATGTACCACTATGGAGCAGAAAAGCATATGCTCAGGCTTGGTTTCATGGTTAGCTCAAACGTGTCCTGGATTTACTGCCACACCTAAACTTTTTCCAGAGGGACCTATGCCCTCATGCCAAACATCGCATGCCTCCCCTGCCATACTTCTTGAGCAGCAGCATAAGCAGGTGAATCCAATGTTCCTTCCAAACAACCAGAAAGGCAGAGTAAGACAAATGAAACAAATGTCACATCTCACTCTAGCCCCATTCCTCCTGGTAAATTCACTGTAACTGCTTTCCTAGTGTATTTTATTATCTGTATTAGAGGGAAAACTCTTTCGGACATGTTATCTTATTTTTGATCCTGTGGATGAAAACCATTACAAGCAGGTAAAGCAAATACAGGCCATAACCTACACTACACCACCCTAAAGTAACCATGTAATGACACAGAATAGGAGGCACTTCCTCCAAAAAATGCCCAACAAAATATAACAAAACCAAACCAAAACCAAATGAAATTGCATTTCTTACTATGCACACACTGCCTACCTTGAAATGCACTCGCAGGTTGGATCCCCGTGATTTGCATGCTGCAGAAGAAAAAAAAGATGAACTTCAAGATTTAAAATCTCAATTGCTTTGGTCAAGTTCTACTCGAATATTCATGAAAACAACTCACATTTCGTGGGATTGTCTGGATCCAGAGAGTAGCGCACCATTTTTGGATCTCAGCTGCAAAAAACAAGCAATTAAACCCCCCCATAACAAAGCTTCTAACACTGATAAGCAGAACCTGGATTGTTTACCTTACTGCCGATAACTAACTACAGGAGCTGCTCAGGAATTACACTGTCATATCACAATTTAATCCAAAGGTGTCCTAAAAAAGTCATCACTACTGCCATAGCCTCTCCCTAGGGCCTGTTTCCACCTCACACCAGACAGCTACCCCCAAGCTCACTATCTCCAACCCCTACCCGTCCTCCCCCGCGCCAGCCCTGCAAATAACAAGGGTCAAATATATTGAGGCAGACCGAGACTTCAAGACCTCACCCCCTCATCGCCTCTCCAGGGCGCCCTGAGCAGGATGGAGGCGGATTAAGACGGCTCACTAACGGCCCTAAGTCCTCACCTCCAGACAGCGGTAGGGAAGAGGAAATGTAGGTGGCGTCGCGAGCATCTAGAGCCGCCTGCTCTCGCGAGAATCCTGGCGAAATTTCGGCCAGGGAGCGCCGCGGAGGTGCTGCGCCGCGCCTCGCAGAGCGAAGAGACTCGGAGAGACTGTCGGTAAAGGCGCGGCGACGGGAGGGGTGAGGGACCGGTCAGGACGGCATATGCCCATGTGCGAGCCCGAGGTTCGGAAGTAAAACATGTGTGCGCATCAGCCAGCGTCCTCGTGTCTGTGCGCGGTTCACACGGTCTGTTCCCTCTCAGCTCAAGGTCACTGTTGTTTGCAGATTTGAAATCAGCCGAAACCAGACTCAGGAGCAAGCCCAAGGGCTGCAGCTAGATGGCAGTTTAGGATGAGAATAGTGAAGAACATAGTTTAACAGATTTCCAGGAGACGAGACCGAAGAGATTCATGTTTATAAATCAAAACTGGTATTTAGTGCACCATTATAAAAAAATTTCAATTACTTGTTAAAGTAAAAAGCTTTGGGTTTTTTGTTTTTTTTTTTTTTTTTCCATTTTAGGCAGCGTTTGCAATTAGAACTGCCTGGGAAATCTGACAAAGCAGTGGTTCAATAAAACCACAATGTTTCCTGAAAGTGGAACCCAGCTCCAGCAAAAGGCTCATAAAGAAAAAATTGACAGAGTGGGAAGAAAAAGGGAAATTACTTCCCAAGTAGCCAGTAGTCCAGGCACCTCCCTGGCACGAGAGTCTGGATTTAACTCTGTGTTTAGAAATATGCCTTACTGTCTGTATAAATGCTTTGAGCAGGAGGCTATTTTTGAATCTCTTGTTTAGGGCTAAAATCTCCCATAGCTCTGAAGCTAGAATTTCACCCAGATGGAAAAAAGAAAATATCTGAACTATGGCAAATATTTACATGGCTGGAAACTGTAGAGCTCTAATTGTGGCTGCAGCTGTCTTATTTATCTGCCTTAAAATGTGCCTTTGCTTTCAAGGGAAAGCTTTCTACAAATTACATGTACTGCCAGTGGAGGATAGGGGCCTTTTCATGGGAAGTACCTTCACATGCAGCTTCTTGTTAGCAGCAGATCACAGAAACAATAAAACATTCAGAGAAAGCTGGAATAGAGGTGTGAAACATAAGTAGTTGACAGATGGTGGGAATTATTACCTGGTCATTGTGTTCATCAATTAAGTCCAAAGCAAATGGCACATTTTTTGTTACTTAATTCTGCTTCCCCAACACAAGGAACTGTTTACACTCAGCTGCTGAGGGCTTGCAGTGGAGGAAGCATAAAGGTGGGAGCTTCTGCTGATAGTATCAGGAAATGAGATGCATGTTTTCAGCTTTGTTGGGAGGTTAACAACTGCTCTCAGAGGCAGCCTAGCACATATCTGGTGCTGAGATGAGGACTGAGTCAGCTGAGCATTCACCTTTCTTGAGATTTACCCGGATTATTCCCCTAGTGCACCAGTTGCCTTGGATATTTAGCTTGTATGAGCTGACTAGAAAAGAACTTTTGTATCTTAAGCAGAAAATATAGGCATGTAAGTCCAAAATCATGTTCCTGAAAACTGTGTAGGAGGCAGCCACCTCCTAATTCCACTGGAATCTCAATTCCACAGGCTGTGCTGTGCATGCCCAGGAAGACCTGAGTCTTTTAGCAGGCATTGAATGCAAAGATCCAACGCTGTTCAGACCTGAACTGTTCCTCTACTTTGTGTTCTTGAAGCTTCTGCCTGTAGCATCCTTCTGTAAAGGGCTCATCACAAGGGTGGTGCCGTCTTGAGTTTTGCCTTTTTTTTCTTTCTATATTCTCTGTATTCTTTACACATATATTTCTCTCTCTGTAGCCTATTATTGTAACTTAGCTTCAGTATTTTCCTAGGCAGAAAGACAAAACTAATTCCAGGATCCCTATGCTATTTCATTTCTCATTAGAAACCAAGGCTGAGAGCAGCTCTTCAGACATATTTTTTTATAAACAGTTTAGTCCTCATCTGAGGGGAGAGGACTTAGAAGGTGCTAGAGCTGGGGGGCATGACTTCACCAAGTGTGCTTCTAATTGGGGACTCTTTTCAGATGCTAATTTGCAAAATCTATGAAAATTTTACATGTATCATGCGGGGTATGCATCTTCAGCATTTTCCACCTGACGAATTGTGCACCTAAGGATCCTTATATAAAGCTAACCCCTTTTTATCACCCTGTGTCTGGCTCATATTTCTAGAACCAGAGAAAAAGGCATCAAGGGCAGTAAAGGTTTCTACCATCTCCTCATGGTAAAAAGGGACAGTGCCGATCTTAACCCAACAGCATGGTGGCCACAGCACACTACCAAGACACAGGAGACCCATTTTCAATTTTCTTCCCTTGAGAGGTTTCAAAGCTTCTCCTTAACCACAAGGCTAGAGACTATTCTATGGCAAAGATGTTCCCACCCTGCCTGCTGCAGGTTTTCTGCAAAGCAGCCCGCAATGTGTCTGCTTCAAATGTCTTCTCTGGATGTGCTCCTGGGGCTAGAAGGGGGCTGCATCCCTTAACCTGCCCTGGAAGAGCCCAGCAGGCAGCAGGGAGTATACAGATACAGGATTGTTGTCTCATATTAAGTCTTTTTGTGGCTTTAGTTGTAAATAAACAAGTGGCTTTATCAGTCCTATTGAAATTGCCAAGCCCAATGTCATCCTAAGTGACAATCAACGACCATCCCTCCTGTCCAGAGTGAGAGGTGAGCTCCTAGACTGGCCAGGATTATGTTTTCATGGCAGGTCTGGAACCAAAAGAAAACTCAGTTCCAGCCTGTCTTGGTTTGAAAGACAGCTGTCTGCTAAGGTAGGCCAGAACCTCCCTTGGAATAGAAAATATAACCCCCTTGCCTCCAAATTATAACTTTAAAATTACGGGGCTTTCAGTCAAATATATGGGAAAAGGAATAACAGTTCTTGAGTCGAATGTATATGTATAACAAGGCAAACAAACAACAGCAACAACAAACAGAAAAACCCAGAAACCAAATAACAGCCTTCTGTTTGCTGTCAAGCACTTTCCCCTTTGGTGTAGTTATGGCCACAGCTGGCAGGGATGCTGTTGGCTCACAGCCAGGCAGGGCAGGTGTGAGAGACTGAGGCACAGATTCAGACTGGCAGGGAATCTGAATCGTTTATTCAAAGAAACAAGCTGGTTTTATACACTTTTTCAGTGCACAGTATTTCCTTACATGGTAATTCTCACTATGTGACCTATCCCATTTTACCACATCAGCAACACATGTTCTAAATGTCCTTCTGTGGCGTGATCATGTGCTGTTCACCTGTCAGTCAGCTTCCAGCAGGCTTCTCTCTGTAGGGGTCTGCCACGTGACACCTCCTTCCCCCTCAATGTCAGACAGAGACAAGCCTCTCTGTGTTGCCATGTGCTTCTGCAGATGCATCCCACAGCCTTCAGCTCAATTCCATCCCACCTCTTCCTACAACTCCCTCTTTTATGTTTTATTCAAACAGGAATCATAAAACAAAACACTTCTAACATTAGAATATGTTTGGCCCACTGTCTAAACCAAACAAGCTCAATTCCTCACAAAAGCAGTATCTTTCCTATGAATAAGGGGATTAATGAAAACACCCAATAACTGGTAACCACACACATCTCCTTCCCATGAATGGAGACAGTGATTAAACAGATAGAACCTTGAAAAACAACTTAAAATTGTCTAAAAACTTTACCATCACCCAGACTCTGCAATTGCTGGAGAGTCCCATTTCACAGTGAAGACTCAGAGAGCCTTTCCTGGGGAGGACTTCCAAGTTTACCTTGAAAGGGGGTCCAGCTTTTATAAGATCAGATTAGCAAGTCAAAGTGACTTGATTACACTTTTAGGGCAGAAACACCTGGGTCTGATGGCATAATCCCCAGTCAGCCTGGGCTAGGGCTTGGCCAGAGCCTCAAGCCTTGACCGAGATGGTTTCCCTAAAATACCTACAAAATTGCCTAAAAACTTTATTAATATCAGTTAGAAACATGACTTCAGAAGCGTTATCTTCCCCACAAGATGATTATGAAGCTGGGGTATCCAAGGCTGGTCGGACTACTCTTGCAGGTACCCATCTTGGTCTGGAATCGGTGGAAACACAAGCATATCCTCACCCCCAGGTTATCAGTGGGAAGGGGCCTTCCCTTTTTTCACTTTCAAGATTCCTAACAAGTACCTTAGCTTTTTCTAATTGAGCCTGTGATTCACCAAAACATTGTTGGATGGGATTTTGGTTGTTCTGAATGCAATTCAAAAAATTGACAACATATAGGGCTTTCTGCAGTCTTTTGTGGGAGGTATATCCCATTCCCACACTCCCTCTTTTTTGTTTTACCATCACGGACTTGAGAGTGCTGTGGGCCCATTCCACAATGGCTTGATCTGTAGGGGAATGTGGAATACCCGTGACATGACATATCCTCCACAAATGAAAAAAGTTGGCCATCCATTTGGATGTATAGGCTGGCCCATTATCGGTCTTTATGGAGACAGGTATTCCAAGGGCTGTAATAGCAGACACAAAATGATGCTGGACTGTTGCATTAGCATTAATCAAGTTTTAATAAGCAGCCCAGCTGAGCTCCATGAACCAGCCTCTGGGATGACTGACAGAAACTCACAGCCAATGGGAACTCTCCTAGGATGCAGGCATCTTTATTGGATCAGGGTCTGGGGGCACATGGATAGACCAATGACCTGTCTCGACCTGGGAGTTTTGAATGGGCTATCAAAGAAAGCCCTGGACAATAAATTGTGTTGTTTGCTGATGACCAACAGGAGTTTGTCGTGTGTCATGTCTCAGACATACGAACATCACAGGAATTATTAATGTAATACGTGATGACCCCCTGATGTGAGGACAACCAGTCCAAGGACCCATGGAAATTGCGGAGAGAGACGGAGTGAAAAGCTGAAAAATCAAGAGGCCAGAAAGACCCCGGAAATAGGCAGCAAAGGCTGCAGGAGCTAACTCTTGTGACAAAGATTGCAGAAAATCACAGCTAAAGGGCTGTGTGGAAGAGAAACCAGAAAATCTGGAAAAGGAAGAGGCTTGAAAGAGCCCAGAAGCTGCAGCAAAGACTGCAGGAATTAAGCTTTGATACAGTTTGCAGAAAATCACAGCCAAAGGGCTGTGTGGAAAGGAAACTGGAGAAGTTGAAAATAGAAGAAAAAACCCACGGGAGACATGGAAAATCTCATCTTTAAGCAGGAAACCCCCATTTTGAAGGTATGGAAGGATTCTTTTATGGCATGGGATATAGATTATGATGAAAAAGCATTATCGGTATTAATTAACTGGTCGGAATGTTATGGATTTAAATTAACTAAAGACACTGCTTTTGACTTTAATATCTGGAAACATACGGGTAAAATTATCCTGCCAGCAGCATCCAAAGGGGATGAAAATGCAATAAAAGTTATAAAACCATGTAGGCTCTTTTGGGATTTAATAAGACTATTAAATACTGAATTATATGGGGAGGAAAACACACCGGATGTGTTTTCGGGGGGAATGCATACTGTGAGAAATAGCTACTCACTTTTCATAGTTTAGGAAGGTTTATTAAACCTTATCAAAAATGCAACAGAAGACTGAATAGAGAAAAAGGTTACGGAGCTGGGAGTAAAGGATTTTTCCCGCCATGTGCTCAGCCCCTTCACATCGGAGGTTTTCCCTTTTTAACCCTTTAACCCCTCCCAAAGTTCTGTCCATCAACCTGTTATAAATGATCAGCCAGAAATCCAAATTAATAAATGTGAAAAATTTTATTTTCGCAACCAAAATATGGTCCTCAAAAACCACAGTCAAAGAGACAGCGTTGAGCCTGGGACCGGCGCTGGATGAACTGAGATCTGACCTCCCTCTCATCAGATATCCCTCTGTTCATGAATGCCGTTTCCAGCAGGGCTGTTTTATGCAGTTTTTTATGCCTGAGGCAGAGATGCCCCAATTTCTTTTGTAACCCCGCATATGTATGAAGGTTTCTTTCACTGTGCAAGGCTGGACAATTGCTGTTTCCTGAGTAGTGGCAGGCGCTTATCATGTCAGGGGAAGTAGTGTATTCAGATGTATGTTCCTTGGTGACTTTGGTTATCTTGATTGATTATATCTTGATTGATTATAGCTGATCACCCTTGTGTGTTCCCTGATGGCTCCTGAGGAAGCCCATCTCCGTGCCAGCCATGTCTTTTATTAGTAAACGAGGCATTGTTCTCCTGCTGCCAGCAGAAGTTTTGTAATTCCAATGTAGTAATCTGTCTCCAGGTTGCTCGTGGTCAGAGGCTCGTTGGATGTTAGAGTCTTTTTACAATTTTTATTTTATACATTTTCCCCTTAAGCATGAATTACTTTATAACATATATTAGAGTCCCTCCCCTTCTATATAAACACATTAATTCATGCTTCCCACTACAACCCTTATATCTATTGTCTAAATTTTAGCTAAATCTACCCTTCACCTCTTGGGAGTTCCTACAAGAAGAGGGGGGACTTTTCAGACTCTTTGTGTGTCCTGTTCTCCTTGTGGGTCCCCTTGGTATAATTTGTAAATGTTTCCATCACCTTTGATTTTTTTTTTTTCAAATTTCACTAAGACTTCAGTGGCCTTACTTTCCTGTTCACCTTCCCCCATGTTCATGATTTTGGATATCTTGCTATTTTCGGAAGCCAGCTCTGGGTCCATTGGCATGGCCGCTATTTGCATGCCCTGTACCATGGAGTGTGTCAGCCTAATAAAGCAAGGTATTAGGCACAGTAGGAATTTGACCCCGGTTACTGAACACATCACAAAGAATATTATCTTTTTTCACCAGGCCCCATCAAATAGTCGGTCCCACCAAGTTGCCTGCAAGATGGAATTCCATTTTTGGACTGGGACATGAGCCACCTTTTTGATCTCTGCTGCTAAACCTCTGATGGTTTCTCCATAATCCTCAATCTCAATGCAGCACTCGGACTCATTAAATTTTCCACACACTCCCCCTTCTTTGGCCAACAAATAGTCTAATGCTATTCTGTTTTGGTACACGAAAGCCCGCACTTGAGAATGCTGCTGGCTTAACAATTCAAGAGCTTCTGAGGTGTGGTTTGAGACTATTTCTACCACTGCCTGTAGCCTAATCAGTCTGTTCAGCAGGTAAATTGGGGTCCTATATCCCCAGCTCCCATCTTGTGCCCATGTGGCCAGCCCATAATATTCTATTATCCTCTTGGCCAGCCATTCTTCCTCTCCCCATGTCTGACTGCCTCCTACAGCAGGGAATTTCTTTTTCAAACTTCTCCCTGTTCAGAGTCTCATACAAGGGAGCTCCTAACAGGTCGCTTTTTGATGGGGGGAGAGTGAAGAACGCAGGTCGTATCATACCTAAAGTGCACAACCCTTTCCACTTTGGGGGTAATTCACTATACTCTTTCTTCCCACAGATCCAGTAAATTCCGTCAGGGGCTTTCCACCTGATATTTGTTCTTCCTGGTTCCTTCGACTATTCTCTTAATTCCTCCAAGGATTGGTAAGGGTTAACTCCGGAGCCTTTGACCCAACAAAGTCCAATCTTATTGTTCCAGTCACAATTTGCTTCTCTTTTCTGACTCCAATAACCCATAGGAGGCTCTGGTTGCCAGATTTTGCTCCTACTACTTGAATTTACCGTTAACATGGATATACACAGGGTATACCCAACCACCTCGGTATATTCTTTTCCTTCCCTGCTGATACAAATCGTTCCAATCACTCTCTGGTCCAACACCCAACCCTCAAGTCTCTGTGTCATCCTAGAGACCTGGGTGTTATCCCATTTCAACAGCTGTTCTGTGTTGGGAATTTAGCTGACTAGAGACTGGAAAAGTACAAGGCCGTGGCTAATTCCAAGTCCTGCACCTGCAAGATAGCGTGTCCTTGGGCCTAGCTGGGTATGATAACAAGTGGACAGAGAGACGTGGGAAATAGGGAACATAGGCCCAAAGGAATGAGGAAGAGTTGATGGTATAGTTTAACCAATAGATCGCTTGGCTTACAGAATATTCATAAGATTATTACTTGCTGTATAAGTGTCTGATGCTCTCTTCAATAAACGGAACTTGCTGATCACTCATATTGAGTGTCCGAGTCTCCCCTCACTGACAAATGGCTCATCTCCGACAAAGGCCTCATTCTGCGACAGTTCCGGGGTTAAACTCTCACCTTTCCAAGGCCACTTCTCGGCAGATTTCAGCCCTCCACAAATCCAACAATTTGACAATCCTAGTTCCGTGGCAATTTCCTGGACAAGGTCCATCAATAAATTTCGATCTGGGGCAGGTAGTCCCCAGTCAGCATATTGTCTCTCGAGTTGCTCATATTGCTCACTCAGAGTTTTCAGCCTTTCTTGCTCCACCCTCCTTTTCCTCAACTCTGACTCCTGTCTCTTCAACTCCTGAGCTATCTGCTTCATTTTGCTTTCGGGATCTATCCCTTCCTTGTTTTTAGAGAAGCAGAAAGCCCTGTGATATTGCAGACAGACCCTGTCATCATTTGCCTCAAGGAGGTCCAAGATGACAGGCTCGCTGTTCAGGGAGAGCCTATTTTCATATTTCAAATTCTTTCCAACCCAGTACATTTTCCCATTCATTAAACACATTTCAAGTCAGGTATTATCATAATACAATGTGTTAGCTTGATAATACGCTACAAAAACCGGTTCAGTTTTTCCCCCGACCGACACAGTTCGATTGCATTGGTTACAAACAGGGACTGATGTCTTTCCCGCATCCCTCTTTTGTATTTTGTGATTGAACCCTTCTGAC
Organism: Melozone crissalis; assembly: GCF_028551555.1. Classification (NCBI taxonomy): domain Eukaryota; kingdom Metazoa; phylum Chordata; class Aves; order Passeriformes; family Passerellidae; genus Melozone; species Melozone crissalis. Next base: position 8,967,727 of record NW_026535813.1, on the reverse strand, counting down.
AACCTGCCCTTAACTCTTGCCTTTTGATTGAAACATAATGTTTCTTTGCCCAATCTGCATAATTTCAGTTGAGTGCCATTCATGATGCAGTACCTGCCTTGCTCCATGATGCAATCTTCCAGAGCCTGGTATGCTGAGACTCCCTCTCCTTCTTGTCCCTCTTGGACAATCCGAGTGCATTGTCTGCACTCTTCAACAGGATTCTGCCCTCCTGTCTGAGACAGGATCTCAGTGTGCAAACCGGTTGTTCTGCACACGACTAGACTCAGGCCCATTAGGATTCCCCATAGGCGTACTCCTCTGCCTTTGCCTGCGCCCCCTGGGGTGCCACCAGCAGTGAGGAGGACCATCTTCTTGGCAGCAGGAGTATTCTTCCAGGATCTCACTCTCAGCCTGAGCCACATACCTCCTCTTAAAGGTGCCCCACCTTGATACCTTGACTGCATCTGCACTGCAAGGAACTCTGATCGATATTCAGCACTCGACCTCTAAGACCTCAGCCTTAGAATCTAGTTTCCCTCTTATACTGTTCTTGAATATGTGATACCACTCTTGAGAATCCAAATCTATTATTCCTAAATTTGTGGCAAGAGTTAAAATGCGGTCAGTCAGTTCGAGTTCTTCCTCCAAACACCAGGTACACAACTCCTTCAGCCACTGTCCCCTTCTACAATGTATAACAAAGACTTCCAGACAGTACTTGCACTTGAAGTACATGAAGAGATAACATACACAATTTGGCAGTATACAGCTTATCCGCTCTCCATCGGTCATTTACTTGGACGGTGTAGCTTTATCTTTAGGTCTCCAGGGGAAGAGGCAATCCTCCACTCAGGAGCCTCCTCCTGATGCTTGACCTTTTTCACCCACAATGCGTGTATCCAGCCTTTTTCCGTCGTCCGAATGGCCGTGTCTGTTATCAGAAGGACAAGAAAGGGACCTTTCCAGTGAGGGAAGAGGGGAACTTCTTTCCAAACTTTCACAAGCACTTTGTCTCCCGGTCGTATTTTGTGGATAGCAAACCCCAAAGGAGCACTTTGGGATACTATCCCATGTTGCATTAGTTGCTGTAAATTCTTATTTATCACTATCAAGTAAGGTTGAATTTGACTATCCCCCAACCTGGGGTGTCCCACTGGCATTCCATGTTCATATGGCATTCCATATAACATTTCAAACAGTGAGAGCCCCGTCTCTGAGTGAGGCATAGTCCTGATATTAAGCAAGGCAAGGGGGAGGCGCTTCAGCCAGGACATTCGGGTTTCTAATATTAATTTTGATAATTGCGCTTTCGATGTCTGATTCATTCTCTACCTGTCCCAAACTCTGGGGATGCCACAGAGTGTGGTATTCCCACCGGATGCCTAGAGCCTCAGCCAACTGCTTAATAATCTTTGAAGTGAAATGAGTTCCCTGGTCCGAATCTATGTAGTTCAATACCCCATATGGGGGTACAATTTCCTCCAAAAGTATTTTGGATACTGTTTGAGCTGTTGCCCTTGAGCTCGGAAAGGCTTCCACCCAATGGGTCAGTTTATCTACTATTACTAACAAGAATTTGTACCTTCCCACCTTGGGCAGTTCAGTAAAATCAACTTGAATTCTTTCAAACGGTTGGTACGCTATGGGTCTGCTTCCCAGGATTGCCTGTCGTGCCTTAGCCCGGTTAACTTTCTGGCAGATCAAGCATCCTTGTACCTCCTGCTTGACCGATTCCTAAATTCCTGTGCACCTGAAAAATTTCAAGAACTGTTCTGCAAGGGCCTGTGCCCCCCAGTGAGTTTGTTGGCGCAACCTCCTTAAGATTCTTCTGGTATAACCCTTTGACACTAATTCTCTCCCATCTAGAAATTTCCACTTACCTTCCTCCAATCTTCCCCCAGTTTTCTCATAACCTTCAATTTCTTTTTGGGAGGGCTGTGGAAGATATTCTGGAGCCTCGGTTCCTTCGATCTCCGGGGTACTTACCATCAGTAACGCTGTGTTTTTGGCCTCTTTGTCTGCCAGGTTGTTTCCCTGGATTCGAAACTGCATTCCTGCCTGATGCCCTTTTACATGTACTATTGAAATTTCCTCTGGCTCCCTTACTGCCACCAAAATTTGCCTTATTAATTCTCCATGCACCAGTCCCCATCCTTGAGTGTCAATCAGCTCTCTCACTTCCCAGATCTTCCTGAATGTGTGGACCACCCCAAAAGCATATTTGGAGTCTGTAAAAATGGTCTCCTTTCTCCCTTTCAGCCTTTTCAAAGCTCTGAAGATTGCGTACAGTTCGCATGCTTGAGCCAACCATCCCGCATTCAGAGCACCTGCTTCTATCACTTCTCCTGTCCTGCCATCCACGACTGTATATCCTGATTTCTTTTTTCCTTCTATCACTCTCACTGATCCATCCACAAACCATTTTTCTCCCTCTTCTAATTCCTCCTCCTCCAAATCTGGTCTTATCTTGGTCTGCAGCTCCACCACTTCCATGCAGTTATGTACGAACTTCTCTGAGACTTCCCTGAACAAAAATTGGGCTGGATTTTGTGCGGTCGTTGTTCGTAGCTTCAAGTCAGGCGAGTGAATCGAAATGGCTTCATACTTTAGCAACCTAGCATCTGTGAGCCATTTGTCTGCCTTTTGTTGCAGTATATTCCGCATATTATGTGGCACGTATACCACCAACGGAGCCCCAAAGGTTACCTTCTTAGCTTCTTCCACCAACAATGCCACAGTTACAATTGCCTGCAAACAAGTGGGCCAACCCCTGCTTACAGGGTCCAGAAGCTTACATAAGTAACCTACCACTTTCCTGGCCCCCGCCCAGTCCTGCGTCAACACACCATGGGCGGTATGACTGCTGACATCCACAAACAACTGGAATGGCCGTTTCACGTTGGGGAGGCTCAGCACTGGTGCTGCCATGAGTGCTTCTTTTAATTCCTTAAATCTCTCCTCATCATTTTCTGCCCATTTTAATTTGTTAGTGGTGAGCTTTTCATATAAAAACTTTACCTTCTCACTGTACCCTTCAATCCATTGCCAGCAATATCCCAAAAGTCCCAATAATTGTCTCACTTCTCTCTTTGTGGAGGAGGCAAGGCAATGATCCCTGCCATCCTCTCGGGGTCTAATTTCTTCTTACCTTTTGTTAACCAATGTCCCAAATACCTGACTTTGGGCTCTGTGAACTGCAGTTTCAACTTAGACACTTTCAATCCTTTGTCCCCTAAGAAATTCAAGAGCACTATAGTGCTCATCCTTACATCCTCCTCCCGTGAACCAGCAATCAGTAAATCGTCCACATACTGTAATAATTTTGTTCCTTCCACTGGTACAAAGTGACTCAGCACTTGCTCAGGTGCTTGCCAAAACAAATTTAGCGAGTCCACAAACCCCTGAGGCAAAGATGTCCATCTGAATTGCTGTTTTTGGTTGGTTTCTGGGTCTTCCCATTGAAATGCAAAATAGTTTCTGCTGTCCTTAGCTAAAGGACAGGTCCAAAAGGCATCTTTCAGATCAATCATGCTGTACCACGTGTCCTTGGAAGAGACATTATTCAACAAAGTGTAAGGATTTGAAACCGTGGGGAACAGTGTCTTAGTCCTTTGATTCACAGCCCTTAAATCTTGCACTAACCTATAACTACCATCTGTTTTCCGCACTGCCAATATTGGGATATTATGTCTCGACATGCACAGCTCCAACGTTCCTTTCTTCACTAATTCTTCGATCACTGGTTTCAGCTCCCTCCTCCCTTTCCATGGGAATGGGGTACTGCTTTACCCTAATAGGGTCTTCTGGCCTCTCAATTTCAATGTGAATTGGTTCAATGTCCAACCTCCCAGCCTCCCCTTGAGTGTACCAATCTCCCTTCATCCTCAGCAGTGAGTTGGTACAACCTCACCTTGAGCTGGGAATTCTGCACCACTAGGCTGATTTCTAGTGTCACCATCAGATCCCTTCCCAGCAGATTGTATTCTGCTTCCTTGACCAGTAACATATTTCCAATGCAACGCTTATTCTCTGATTCTATTTGCACGTTTTTAATAATTGGAACCTTAAAGGGTTCCCCTTTTGCCCTGATTACCATCATAGTATCATCGCTAATAGAGCATCCCAGTGGTAATCGCTGTACAGTGGTCCGCTCGGCTCCAGAATCAACTAAAAACACTACTTCCTGCTTGTGAGGTCCCAGTCTCAACTTTATCAAAGGGTCCTTGGATGTTCCGGACCCCAAATTAAAAAGCCCCTGACATCTCTAGTCTTCCTGAAACATTTTCTCGTTCTTAACTTTCTTCAGACAATTCCTTCAAATTTGGCCCTTTTGTTTGCAGTAAAAGCTCTCAATATCCTTTTTCTGGCTGAGTCCTTACTTTGGGAAGAGTTCTGCTTCCTCGGGGACGCTGACTTTGCCAAACCCCGGACCTGTTCTTGTTTCTGTGTTTCCCTTACTGTGGCCACTAGTACTTTTGCCTGGATTTTTTGTTTCTCCTTATCCCTTCTCATGTAGACTTTCTGGGCCTCCCAAAGCAAATCCTGTAATTCTTTATCTTGCCATCCCTCTATCTTTTCTAGTTTCTTCCTGATATCTTCCCACGATTTCTCCACAAATTGAGTTTTCAACAGGACCACTCCGATTGGGGACTCAGGGTCCGTTCCTGAATACATTCGGAGGCTCTTTTTCAGCCTTTCCAGCCATTCGGTGGGTGTCTCATCCTTTCCCTGGCACTCTCTGAGTACTTTGCTCATGTTTTGCCCTTTCGGCACTGCCTCCCGTATACCTTGTATTACCATGTTTCTGAGGTTTATCATCCTCTCTCTACCTTCCTCTGTCTGGGTGCTCCAAGACGGTTTCTGGTCTAGCCATCGCTGGTCCCCTTGTTCCCCTTGTGGGTTCCTGTGTTCTCAGTCCCTGATCAAGGCTTGCCTGATCATTTCTCTTTCCTCGTTGTTAAACAACGACCTTAATATTGCATTAAGGTCATCATAGGTGTAAATGCTGGTTCCGAGGAACTTATCCAGTCTTTCTGCAACCCCCAATGGATCATCCATCAATTTCCCCATCTCCTATTTGAAAGCCCTGACGTCCCCTGGATTGATCGGCACATTCACGAAGCCGATAATTCCCGGAGCGGTCGGCACTTCCCATAAAGGGAAGAGGTTGGGCTTTTCTTCCTCGTCCTCGCTACCATCATGTTTACCTTCCTAGTTCTTTGTCTTGTTTGCCAGGCTGGGAGAGAGCTGGCTCCTCCCATGAGGAGGACTTGCTTTTCTTCCGATTTGGGTGGTGGCTAGGGCTGGGGCCGCTCCTGTGGGAGCAAAGGTGTTGAAGCCTGTTTTTGTGGGAGCAGAGGCACTGAAGCCTGCTCCTGTGGGAGCGAGGCTTCTGGAGGTGACATGGGCACTGGAGGTACCTGGACTTGCGAAGGTCCCGCAACTGCGGGCACGGGGACTTGGGCTTGCACAGGCTGGGGCAGAGGGACCAGATAGGGAGGTAGGAGGTTATCCAGCGGCTCCCATTCCCTGCCCTGAGTTGCCGCGCGTCTGTGGGCTCGTATCGGGTATAATCCCGAATAAGCATTTTTCCACATTCCAGCATATTCTAATTCTTCCAAGTCTTGTGGGTACTGGTCGGCCACATGATCATATAAAGTTTGGCATGTCCACATTTTGAATGTGCCGAAAACAGGCCAGACCACATACCTCCCGATCTCTTTTCCTCCCCATTTCTCGATGCAAAAATGGATCATTCTCTCCTTGGATTTTCCCTCCCTCCTAGGGTTGTCCTCCCAATGTTCTAACATCCATCCCAACGGACTATCCCTTGGGATTTCAGGTAGAATCTTTTCTGGGGCTTTTGAAGGTTTTTCCTGGGGTTTTCTCTGAGCCTCGCTTTTTCTCTGTCCCATCTTTGAAAACAACTTCCCCCGACCTTTCTTATGTTAAGTTTTTTCCGGCTAGAATTCTCGAAGAGAATCCCGGGTCTCCACCCAGTAGTGTTTTTTGACGTCAGCTGAAAAAAATCTACCAGCTTACTTAGCCTCATGGAGAACTGTTCCGTGCGCTTTTCAGCTGGTAACGAGCTCTCTTACCTGAAATTCCAGACCAGAAGGTTTATCAGCTCCCAAACACTTTGGGAACATCCCTTCCCTCCTGATCCAAACCTGTGATCAAACCCCTGAACTCCCCCAGAGTTTCAGGCTTCACGTGTGTAATGAGCCAAGGCGTTTGCTTCCCCCACGACTGACCACTTCCCTCATGGGAGAGTGGAACTGCGATCTTGGGGTCCACACTCGCTTCATGATAAAATCATGTCTCACACACACGCTTGATTACACCCCACTCAACCATGCGGTACTCATGGTTCCTTTTCTGGTGTGGATTCTTTGTGCATGTAGACTTTTCTGAGTGAAAAGCACTGTGGCCCTGGAGATCCCTCTCTGGATAGCTCCAAGGTCCTGAGAGCTCTGGGCCCGTTTTTATCCTCTCTTTGACTGTGGTTCTGGCTTTGGTTCAGAATCTGATTGGTTCCGCCAGTTCCCAATCCTGTCAGGCCGCTGAAATCAGTGGGGTGCCTCCTGACCGGAGGGGGGGTCCCCAGAACCCAAATTCAGATCACATCGAGGTCACCAGAATTGTTATAAATGATCAGCCAGAAATCCAAATTAATAAATGCAAAAGATTTTATTTTCGCGATCAAAATACGGTCCTCAAAAACCACAGTCAAAGAGACAGCGTTGAGCCTGGGACCGGCGCTGGATGAACCGAGATCTGACCTCCATCTCATCGGATATCCCTCTGTTCATGAATGCCGTTTCCAGCAGGGCTGTTTTATGCAGTTTTTTATGCCTGAGGCAGAGATGCCCCAATTTCTTTTGTAACCCCGCATATGTATGAAGGTTTCTTTCACTGTGCAAGGCTGGACAATTGCTGTTTCCTGAGTAGTGGCAGGCGCTTATCATGTCAGGGGAAGTAGTGTATTCAGATGTATGTTCCTTGGTGACTTTGGTTATCTTGATTGATTATATCTTGATTGATTATATCTACCAAGCGCTGATCACCCTTGTGTGTTCCCTGATGGCTCCTGAGGAAGCCCATCTCCGTGCCAGCCATGTCTTTTATTAGTAAACGAGGCATTGTTCTCCTGCTGCCAGCAGAAGTTTTGTAATTCCAATGTAGTAATCTGTCTCCAGGTTGCTCGTGGTCAGAGGCTCGTTGGATGTTAGAGTCTTTTTACAATTTTTATTTTATACATTTTCCCCTTAAGCATGAATTACTTTATAACATATATACAAACCCCTTCTTCGTTGTCCAGGAGTGGAGATCTCTTCCTCAAATCCTGATTGGAGGTCAGATGTTGCCATAGTGACAAGCCAGCCGTCCCAGATGTCCCAACCCCAGATGTCCCTCGATAATCATGCGAGGGGGTTAAACATAACTATAAATCTATAAAACTTTTCTTAACCTATATACATGATGTAATATATGGTAGTGATAATTCATGCTAATAATGTATAGTATAAAATATTGTGAAATCCAAAAGCATGTCTTTTGACCATCCCAGCCGGGAGCAGCTGTCTATTTAGATTCTACTAGTTCCCAGACACAAGTTAAGATAACGATTGACGCCCTTACGTAAGAATAGAAGCTTCCAGGGCGTTGATCACTGGTTTTCCGAGTCGTTGGGAGCCACCCAAGAGAAATTATCGCCTTGCCGATTGCATCTATCAAGATAGTCAGCGGCGCCAAACTGATACATCTGCATACATGGCTTCCTGGAGCCTATTGCTGCTGACTACACCCCTGGACCTGGCTTTTGTCCAGCTCTGCACATGGAAAGAAACAACGATGCATGTGAAGAGATACAAAGGAAATTTGGTCATCTTTGCCTCGGGCAAAATAAACTGTATAAAACCTTGCTGCAAGAAGCAGCATTTGTGAACCGAGGGGGAGAGTGACACTCTGGAGGTCAGATCCCGGTTCACCCGGCATCGACCCCGGGCTCGACGCTGTCTCTTTGGCTGTGGTGGTTTTGAAGACCGAACTTCGGTCTCGCAGACAAATTAATAAATCTTTGCTAAATTTTTGATAATTTTGGCTCACGATTTGATCATTTATAACAATGATATTTGTCTATTAATTGTGAGAGTCAATCATAGCATTACTCATCTATCACAGTACCTTTCTAAGCCCAAAAAGCACGTGGCTGAACACAATGGCCGGCTATGCCGCCTCACATGGCCGAGCTGGACTGAATAACCCCCCACATCGGCATTGTTCCCGGGAGAACCGTCCCCCGCAGACCCCCTGCAGAGAGAGACACCACCGCACAGCGAGATGGAGGGGAGCGGCGGGGTCCTGACCGGCAGCGGCGATGCGCCCATACCAAAGTGCCATGCGAAGCTGGGGTGTTCGATACCAGCATCCCGAAAATGCCACCCAGTGTCTGCCCCGCGCAGCTGCTGCAGGGGCTCGGACAGCACCGCCATTTCGGCTGGGCAGCCAGTGAGCATGACGCAGCTCCAGCTCCTTGCTGGCCCCGGGACCGCACCCCTGCCACCGGGGCCGACCGTGCCCCTCATCGCCATGGAAACAGCCGGACCGCCCCTGCCCGGAGCTGGTTGGCTCAGCCCACAAACTGCGCCCACAGCCCCGCTTCCGCAAACCACGCCTGTCTGCCACTGCAACACGGGGGTGGAATCTGAGATGACATCACTACAAATGCCCGGATGTTACCACGTCGTCACACCCGGAAGCACACCAGAACCAGGAAGCTCCAACACCATGATACAGAGCCTCGTTCCCAGCACCAGCCCCCGACATGCAGCTGTTACTGCCGCAGCACCATGGCAGCTACAGTCAAGGTCTCAACAAGGCGAGGAAGCCCCTACAACCCTGCTGACGCCAGCTCCAGCCCCTTTGATGTTCCGAGCAGGAAACATTCCCACCCGAGACCCGGTAATCTTCTGGACAGAGGTAAAATAAAAGGCTATAGATTGTGGAGATATAGAAGAGGCTGAACTAATTTCTGTACCCATGAGCTCACCATCATCCGAGAACTGGCAACAGGGTGAGGGAACAGTTACAGCATTCCCAGTGGTGCAAGGTAATGGGGCAACACCTGTCAAATACATACCCTTTAATTGGCAAATCCGCTCAGAGCTATGCCAGCTAGCTGCTAAGCATGGGTTAGGATCGCCTGCTGTTGCAAATATGCTTTGATTTATAACACCTAGTGAATTAACTCCCTATGATATGAAGCAGCTTGCAAAACTGTTTGGTAGTCCAGCGCAATATGTTTGAATTGAGCTGGCAAGCGTAGACAGAAGATCAGGGACTAAAAGGCTCAAGAGCTTTGCAGCAGAACCCATGTTTTGTGGCAGGGATCTCTCAGCTTATAGGACTGTCTCTCATGGAAGACCCACAAAGCAAAGCACGTTTAAACCCCTTTATTCTAGCCCAAGCAGAGGATTTAGCGATGAAGAAGCAAACAAAAAATCCTAACAGCTCCAGCCCAGACAGGAAGCTTCTACCAATCAAACCCCAACAAAACTTCACAGACACCCTGCCTTCTGGTATTTTGACAATAGGAAAGGTTCCGTATTCCAAAAACTATAATAAACTGATAACGTATGGTGAAAGTAAAAATATTGAAAAGGTACCACAAAAGAATTACAAAATTGTTCAACTGTTTGTTAACTATGCCTTAGAGTTCATAGTACAATATCTGTCATTACTGTTTACATTTATTAAAATCAAAATCGTTAAGCCTATGGTAGCTGATTTTACTAAAGTTATTAAGAAAGTATTATATTCCTCTCTCAGGCATGGGCTGCTGTGTATCAAAGAGATCATAGGATATATATTAATAATTAGTCTCTTAGAATTCCTAATAGCCCTGCTTGCATTATTTCTAGATCAAACCTGAAGATTCAAAGAATGTAATCATCTTAATATTCTAGGTCCATTGACACATACACAGAATATTAATTTACTAACTTCATAGGCAAATTTCAACTACAAAGTCTCTAACCAAGAATTTACCACCTATCATCATTTTACAACCTAAAGTCACCTGTTCAAGTCAATAACAAAATTTCTAACTCCTAACAAAAGGGAAAAAGTAGATTGCTTGCACTGTTATTCATATTAACAAAATTTTCTTACACTAGAATATTATTCAAAACCAATATTTTGTTCCTATTCTTATTTAGTATACAAAGAAAAAAGGGGAAAAAAGGTTGGGGTGAATACATACTCCCTTTTGAGTCTTAAGTAATATCATGTTCTCATGTTTTACAATGAATCATGTAACAGTACAATGATCCTATGATAATTCAGCTGCCTAAAAAAACAAGGTAAATGCATTACAACGAACACTGAAAACCAGACACCAGCCCGATGTCCCTCCAACAGACATTACAGAGCCATGTAACCAAAACAACTGATAACTGCCTCATAGAAATCTGTGACTTTTGAAATAACAGTTCATGTAAGGACTCTGTTCATTTACGAATTGCCTTATCTGTTAAGCTTGTTTTTTGTTACAGTACTAAAGTTGAATGTTTCGAGGTTTTCTAATTTCAGTTCAGAGTTTAGATATAACTTACAGCTTTGTTTACAAACTAGTTTTCATGTTTACAGACTGTTTTCTGTTTACAAATTGTTTTGCTAGGTTTCTGTTTACAAATTGTTTTCTCTAGTAGTTAGACTTTCTTCAACAGTTTTAGGAATTCAGTAGCTTGTTGCTGTTAAAATAAGCTATGATTTGTAACCTAAACACTAAGAAATTCTTGCCTACAGACTCTAAACCAATATACTGCACCTTCACTAATACATAAGTCATGCAAATTTAAACCATGCTGTTTCTGTCACCCTGTTTGCTAGGGACTCCTACAAATAGATGACAGAGCACAGATCACAGTTTTTAGTAAAGACAAATGGTGAATTGTTGCATTAGCATTAATCAAGTTTTAATAAGCAGCCCAGCTCAGCTCCATGAACCAGCCTCTGGGCTGACTGACAGAAGCTCACAGCCAATGGGAGCTCTCCTAGGATGCAGGCATCTTATTGGTTCACGGTCTGGGGGCACATGGATAGACCAATGACCTGTCTCAGTCTGGGAGTTTTGAATGGGCTATCAAAGAAAGCCCTGGACAATAAATTGTGTTGTTTGCTGATGACCAATGAGAGTTTGTCATGTGTCATGTCTCAGACATACGAACATCACAGGAATTATTAATGTAATACTGGACATCTTTTGCGTGTTCACCTGTATGTGTGGAGGCAAAAATACATGTCAAAAAGGTATCAATGTAACATGAACGTGTTTCAATTTAGCAAACTCAGGGATATGTGTAACATCAGTCTGCCAGATTTCTAGAGCTTGGAGTACCTGGGGATTAACTCTGAGGGCAGGTAAGGGTGCCACCTATTGACAGTTGGCACAGGTTTGCACAATTTGCCGTGCTTCTTAGTGTGTAAGCTGAAATTGTTTTTGAAGAGCTGCTGCACTCTGATGAAAAAAACCCATGTGACAGTCATGCCTGAGAAAAAGCATCTGGCACAACAACGGCCCCTGCTAACTTGTCTGCACGGGCATTACCTTCAGAGATACCAGGAAGACCAGTATGGGAACATATGTGGAGGATATAATACCTCTTAGTACATAACTGCACTGCAAAACACAAACACAGTAATAAAGAAAAGAGCAATGGGTTAGTTACTTCCTTGATAGAAGCTTCTTCTATTCTTGTCACTCTACCTGCAACATAAGCAGAGTCAGTAACAATATTAAGTTCATCTTGAAATTTTTCAAAAGCCCTAACCACAGCTGCTAATTCTACCAGTTGAGAAGAACCATGAACTACTTTTATATCTTGTAGCCACTGCCTGTTACTTTGCCACACTATCACAGACTGCCCAGTCTTTCCAGAGCCATCTGTAAACAGTGTAGGCACTGGCAATAGGAATTGGGGAACAGTAAGATTTTTCAATAAAATTAAGATAAAAAATAACGGGGATACCATCAAATTTTCTGCGAGCCTGTCAAGCACTTAACACCTGTGTGATCTGTTCTAAGGTTCCTGTTGCTCTGGGTGTCAGGGTGTGAGGGGAAGTAAGTTCAGGGTTCCCTTTCAATAACTGGAAAAGGGGGTAGAACTGTTCAGTTGTAATACCCAATTAATTGTTCTCAAGAGCTTTTGCAAATCATTCTGCATGGACACTCGAGATAATTGAAGGCACAGAAAATGTAAATCGGGGGTATTGTGTTCACAAAGTGGTACAGTAAAAAAAAGCAATATTTTAAATTAATAACTATGAGGGTCCAGAATTGCAGCAACATTGCAGGAGACGGTAGCCCTGGCTGTAGGGCTTCCATAGGTAAAATAGCATTACTGATTTTTTCAAGATCGTGCAGCAATTGCCATGTTCCCTCTTTTTCTGAATAACAAAAACAGGAGAGTTCTACGGGCTAGTTGTGGGAACGATATGGCCAGCATGAAGCTGCTCTTGTACAAGCTGGTGTAAATGTTGCATCTTTTCCCGAGATAAGGGCCACTGGTCCACCCACACAGGACGATCTGTCGTCCAGGTGAGGGCTGGGACGTGCTGCTCAGAGGTGGCCCCTATGATAAATTTGTTCCCAGCATGAGACCCCATTGGCTAAGGCATTCTTCTCCCCCCCAAAGTAACAGGGAGTGATAGTACATAAGGTTTCATGGTGGCACTGTGACTTTCAGAGCCCTCTATTGTGACAAAATTGACACTCTGCTTTGGAATAGAGAGGCCTCCAACCCCAGCTAGACCTTTAACAGCTTGAGTCAGGGGCCAATGAGTGGGCCATGCTGAGAAAGCTATAACAGTACAATCAGCACCACTATCAAGTATACCAGCAATTTGTAGCTTCTCGTTTTGATGCCAAAGAGTACATTTGAGAGTGGGTCTATGACTGGAAAGTGATTGTGCCTAGAAGATTTGTGGCTGCCTAGTGAAATCAAAGCCACTGTTATCTCTAACTTGTGAAAAACTACTGGGGGGGTTAACATGGAAATAAACAAGTTGAGCAATTTGTGCCCCTTCAGAAATTCGATATTATGTTAGAGGTCATTGGTTGGAGACAGAAATGACATGAACTTACAGAGGGTCCTCAACAAACAGCGCTGAGTTTATTATGGCTGCCTCTTTTATAGGGGGTTTGAATTTCCTAGGTTTAGATAGCCGATTGGTTGGGATTTCTTACTGCCCAGATCTCTGACCAGTGGTGTGTCTGCATCTAGGCTTAAACAGGGTTGGCCAAGGTCTCTGAGTTTGAATCCAACCTATCACCGCTTTATCCGGGGACCTGTTTTTATTTCTAGGCTGGTCGAGTTTAGGGGGGCAGCTTCAGACTAGCTGCACTGTGACAATTTGACATGGGGGTACAGGGGTCCAAACCATTATCTGAACCTCCCCAGTAAAATCCCTGTCTATAAATCTAGACAGAACAAAAAACCCTGCTTTTTGGTTGACGCTTGACCAATCAAAAGTGCACTGCATCCCCAGCCCAGCGGTCCCCAGACATCTGAAGGCAAACACTGCGCATCAATGTCCTGAAGAGTTACTGTGATGGCAGAGGCCAGGTCCATGCCAGTGCCTGCTGTCCATGCTCGCAAGGCTTTTGAGGGGATAAGTGCAGCAGGGCTTGATTTGCTATCCACGCGCAGCTCTCCCCTCTTCTCTGCTGGCAGTTTCCTGGAGCACCCATTGATGTAGCTGGGAGCAGCCCCTCTTCTTTATTAAATCTAGACCAGCATTGTTTTACATGATGCTGTCCCTTCCGGCAATGTGCGCATACACCTGAGTCCCCAGAACCTCTTTTGTTCTGGGGGCATTTGCATCTCATGTGACCCAGCTTCCCGCACAAAAAACAAACACTCAATCCGGAATGAACGCTCATCGTAGCAAGAGCCTCCAAAAGCAAAGTCATGTTATGACCAGCAGTGCCAATTCCCTGACAAGCCTTAAGCCTTTCTACAACAGTGGGGCTTGCAGGGGCTGTAAAACCTTTTGACAGGATTTGTGTTTTCCACTGCTAACTGCTTCAGTAATATTTCTCGCATGGTGATGTTGCCTATTTGCTTATCTAGGGCAGCTTTTAACTTATCTAGAAACTTTAGAAAAAGTTAATCAGCTCCCTGTCTTATGTTAACAAATGAGGTTGTAGTGAGACCACCATCTGGCACTTTATGAAAAGCCAACAGAGCAAGCTCCTTTGACTAAGAGCTTCCGCAGGCAGCCAAGACTGCATTGCGGTCGGCACATATTGACCCTCCCCCATAAGAGTTTCGTCACCAATAGGTCACAAAACATGCCCCAGAGGTTGCTGTAAATTTTCCATAGTTTTAACAGTGCAGAGCTCTCTCCACTCCGACATCCAGACAGTGAATTGTATACTCATCAGCATAAGCCGTGCTATTTGCTTCAAGTCTTGTGATGCCAAGTCATACGAGTTCACCACAGTTTCCAAAAGGTTAGTAGTGAATGGGGCACTGATGCCATTGTCTATGGCAGAGCGATGCGGCACTTTTATGACACCATAAGGCAAGCTTTCCCATATAGGTAGTTGGTGGGATTGGTAGATAACCAGGAAGGCATGCAATAAGTCCGCATCTCCTTCTGTGGCAGCCTGTTTTGTCACCACTGCCCACCGATCAGGGGGTGTAAGAGCCTAAATGAGGGATGCGGGACTCCAGGCGGCTCTTCAAAATGCAGTTTATTACATCCAAGACATTACAGCAGTCCAGGGTCGTGGGTGACAGAGCTTGTGCCTACAGCTGTCAGCTCCAGCTGCAGACAGGCCTAGAGACCCTTTAATTTTGGTTACAATGCATTATATACTTTGCTGAGCATCTTAATACAGAAGAACTAATCTATACCTTAATTTTTACCTATAGCCTATCATAACTACTATAATTACCATATTCATGTTACTGTTCTCCAATCACTGAAAGTTAGTATGTTACAGTTTAAGCTAGAAGTTATTTTTCAGTTTTCTTGCAGTGGAAAATTCTGAGACCTTTTTTCTACTTGCAACATTGGCAGACTTGTTTGCCTGTGCTTTCTGCTTGCTAAAAACATCTTCTTGTTTGAGGTGGGTTTATCCTTTGCTCTAAGTCATAAAAACTCCTTCTAACATACCCTTTGCCTTCTTAGTTATCCAGTAAGACTGGCTCAGTAATTCTTTTCTTCTATATCAAAACTTGCTTTCAATTCTGTTCCTTCTTCAGATTCTACATTCAAAAATATTTCTGCCAAGCATACATGTCTGTTAAACTTTTTTGTCAAACTTTCATCCTTCCCAACGGGAGGGAAGATGTTGAGTTCCCTTCCTGATGCAAACAGATCAAGGGACCAGGGGCCACCCACAGGTTCTCCTCCCACCGCCGGGAGACACTTACGGTTAAAGTCTTGTGTTTCGTGCAACAGCGGTGCTGAAGGAGCAGGCAATGAAGGAGCAGGCACCTGAAGAGCCTTCATGACTGTTGCAGTGCCATGAGCGTCTTTCTTTTTCCAGTTATCTGGTGATGTATACGCCACAGGTAAGGCATACACAGTCTGCCGCGAATACAAAAGCTCCACCAGCACTCTGCCGCCTCGCCTAACATGGTCCCACACAGCGTCCCCTAAAACGTTCCATGTCTGAGGGTCAAAAACATTGATACTATTCAAAGTTGGATCCCAGTCTTTCCAATCTGAAGGTTCAACTTTCCTGCCATGTTTCTGTGACATCTGTTTCAGCATCTCTGCGACGTTCTTCTGCTCCTGGGAAACACCACTCCCCATAGTTCTCGGCTACTACCCATTTGTTGCGTCACATTGCAACTGAGTTCATCGTGTCCAGGGAGGGTGCAGCTGCCAGTGCCGGGCATGGGAACAAACGAGATGGGTCTTCATTTCATAAAGCTCGAAAATCCATTTATTGCCCCTGGGGAGGAGGGGTGGGACGAAGATGAAAGATCAGGCAAAGGCAGGGTCATGGGGTTTTTATAAGGTATTGCAGGGGTGGAGTTAGGGTTTGGGTCAAGGGAGGAGTTATTAGCAACACAAGAAGGGTAAGATCAAATTCCTGCCTCTTAGGAACAGGGGTATTCCACACCCTCTGTCCTGCAGAAAGGTCAACTGGCACCAGGAGCTTCTTTTCAGCTCCTGGACTTCATTTCAGCTCCCAGGCTTCCTTTCAGCCCCTCTGTAAAGTTCAGCCAAGTCATCCTCACTGGTGCAACTGCTAGTTGCCTTTCAATCCCTGATGCAGGGCACCATTTGTGAGAGACTGTGACACAGACTCAGACCAGCAGGGAATCTGAATCGTTTATTCAAAGAAATAAGCTGGTTTTATACACTTTTTCAAGGCACATTATTTCCTTACATGGTAATTCTCACAACGTGACCAATCCCATTTTACCATGTCAGCAACACACGTTCTAAATGTCCTTCTGCAGGGTGATCATGTGCTGTTCACCTGTCAGTCAGCTTCCAGCAGGCTTCTCTCTGTAGGGCTTTACCACGTGACACCTCCTTCCCCCCAATGTCAGACGGAGACAAGCCTTTCTGTGCTGCCATGTGCTTCTGCAGATGCATCCCACAGCCCTCAGCTCAATTCCATCCCATCTCTTCCCACAGGCAGGTGCGATGATTCCTCCGCGGCTGCAAGTGGCGCTGTGGTGTAAGCTCAGATGACTCTTCACGTGGGTAATGGCAGGCACGCAGGTGGGAGAAATAGAAAAGGGGCTTCCTTTACTATGCAAACTCACAGTAGGCAGCCAGTCCCAGTGCCCCTCCAGATGGCAAAATGGGCTGTAGCAGGAACCTCAGAGTGGCGGCTGGAATGGCAGAGGCAGGCACACCCGGGATAGCAAATGAAATGTAGCAGAAGCTCTACAGCTGTAGCAGGAGCCGCAGGGTGTCCCAGCAGGCACAGAGTGCTGTGTTACAGTGTAGCAAAAAACCTGGAGCAGAGGCAGAAAAACAGCAGGGCTGGGCAGCAGCAGCGGGGTTCCTAAACACAGTCCGGAGAGGCTCCATCAGAGTGAGGAGGGGCTCGGGGTCCCAGGTTAGCCCCTGAGGCACCTGAGTAGATGGTGAGGGTCCGTTCCAGTGAGGTAGGGTGTTAATAAGGTCCCAGTCCAACAACCGCTCTTACAAGCAGAACCTCACAATAGGAGAAAATAGTAGGAGATGGACCTCCGCACTGGTGGCAAATTCTTCCCATAGCGACCGCAGCCTGTCTCACCTCTGATCCCAGGACCGAGTGCTTGGAGCTGAGCCCAGCCCCTCACCCCCCAGGCAAAATCTCTGGGTACCTCTGCCCTTCCCAAGAGAAGAGACCCCAGCTAAGGGGCTGCAATCACGTGCACCTCTTCCCCCTGTTATAGATGACTAATGAGATGGTTGGCTCTCACAATTAAGGGGTGAATGGTATGTGTATATTAAGATAAGTTTTGTAGATGTATAGTTATGTTATTGTATATCCTCCCCCTTGCATTGTTATCATGGGATGGCCCTGGTAGTTGGGACATTTGGGGAGGGTTGGCTTGTTACTATGGTAACACCTGACCTCCAACCAAGATGTAAGAAAGTGGTCTCTGTGGGAAAGACATTCTGTGCTGTCCCTGTGAGCCAGCAGGGCCTCCTGAAGATAAGGAGAAGTCTTATATCTCTCCCGAAGGAACGTCAAGGTCGTTACCATGGAGACCAGAGAAGGAGAGAAAGTTGGGAGATATGGGCTCTTGCCTGGCTCAAAAGTGACGTGGCTCTCTGGGTGTCTACTGAGAACTTTTTTTCTCTTTATGACCAATGGGCACTGTATATGTGTTAGATGGGTGTCAATATTTTGAGGAACTATAAAAGCTACGTTGGTTCAATAAAATCTCTCTTTCACCCTTCTGATGGAGTTGTGTATTATTGTACTGTGTCGCGCTCTATAGCGACATCTGGTGGCCATCCTCCGTGATTACAACAGACTGTAAAGAGAAAAAAAAAAAGTTTAAGGGTACCCTAAAAAATTAGTGAAGGCAGCAGGGACGCTGCGAAGGTCTGGACCTAATTCAGACGTCTGATTTGAGGTGAGCGACTGGGAGAATAATGGGAAATAATTTATCAAAGGAGGAAGTGACTGTTTTGTCCACTTGGAAAACTTTATTGAAAACACAAAGTGTTCAAACTTCTGATTTTGCGCTTCGCAGTTTACTGATATAGTGCAAATCACAGGACTTTGAAGCTGATGACGACACTGCCTTCGGTGTCCGGGCATGGAAAAAGGTTGGGAAGAGACTATGGGAAGTGACATCTAAGGGGAATAAGACCGTTGTTGATTTGGCTGCTACTTGGAGGCTGTTGTATGAGGCATTGAAGGAATGGAAAGTAGAACAAGAGAGAGAGGAGGAGGTGGAGGAGCAGGAATTGGAGCAAGAAACTGGAGTAGAGGAACAGAAGGAAGATAAGGCTGAGCCTGTCGATGTATCTCCCCCTGAGGAGGCTGCTGCAGCTGCTGTGGAGCTCCCCCTTCGCTCGGTCGGCTGTTCCCCCCTCCCCTCGCTCGGCTGCTCCCCCCGCACCTTCCCGCAGCTCAGCTGTTTCCCCCGCACCCTCCCGCGTGTTACGTGTCCCTCCCGTAACCGTCCTTAGGTCAGCTGTTCCTCCCCCACTCTCCCACGGATCAGCTGCTCCCCCCCCCCCGCGCTTTCCCTTGAGCCGTCCGCCCTGCCTTTGCCCTCCTTCGAGTCCTCTGCCTCCTCCTCATGTTCCCTTGAGCCAGCCACCCCCTCTCTGCCCCACTTCGAGCTGTCTGCCTCCGCTCCACCCCCCGCTGAGCCGTCTGCCCCCCCCCCCCCCCGAATTAGTCGAACAAATGCAATCTTTAACATTTTGTCCTGCCCTGTCTAGTGACAGCTCTGATGATGAACTGCCGGTTATGAGTACATCTAAAAAGACACAGGACTCTGTTTCTGTTCAACCTCCTAGCAGATCCAGGTCTGCTGTTTCTTGGACTCTGCCTCCCTGCCTGGTGGCTGTGACCCCTCGACATCCTTTGCATTTTTGGGAGCATGTAAGAATGAAAGCAGCTGAAGTAGGAGATTGGAATTTGTTAGAGAAAATAGGTCCACCTAGAAGGATGGGGATGACTGCTGCTGCTTCTGGTGGGGCTGTGGCTTTTCCTGTTTTCAAAGCTGCTCCTAATTCAGGACAACAAGATAGCCATCAGGTTTTTTCATGGAGGGTTGTACAGGACCTTCAGTCAAAAGTAGACCAGTATGGTGTTAACTCTTCTCAGGTGATGCAAGTGATTCGTGTTTTAAATGCTGATGTACTTGCACCTTATGATATTGTTCACCTTGCTAAGATTCTGTTTCAGCCAGTGCAGTATGGTGTGTTTCAAGCTACCTGGAAGCAAATGGCTGAAAGAGTAGCTTTTGACAATATGCAGTTACCTCAGCAGGACCCACGTCACGCTGTGGGAGCTGATGCCTTACTGGGAAATGGACCATTTTCTAACCCGGATTTACAAGCAAGATGGGACCCCCTGGTTCTTGCATAGGCCCAGCAGCTGGGTATGAGTGCCTTGTTTAAGACAATGGAGATGGCAGCTCCTAAAGCGAGGTATATTATCATCCAGCAAGGGGTGAAGGAACCTTTTCTGCAGTTTGTGGAGTGGATTGCTGCAGCCGTTGAGAAGCGAGTTGAGGATTGTAGGTACGTCTGCGGGAGTGTCTGTAGGAGTGATGGGGGTCACGCACGGTCGGGACGGACGGAGACGAGAGATCTCTGCAGCCAAGTTGTGAAACTATTGGTTTATTACAAAGGGCGTGGGTGCAGGGCCCTGTTGCGAGCTGCCAGCCGCAGCTCGGAGCAGGGCCGAGAGAAGAGAGGCTTAAAGTGTAAGGGAGTTAAAAGACAAAGGTTTAAGAGTGGAGAGCATGTAGAAAGGGGGTGAAGAAGTGCAGAGGTGAGCACAAAAAGAGAAGAGGAAGAGCGAGGAAAAAGAGACGTGGAAGAGAGAGGAAAGAGGGAGGAAAGAGAAGTGGAAGAGAGCGAAGTTCCTGTTACAATAGAATAAATCATCTTCAGTGTTGAATATTCAGATTCTCACTAACCAATCTACTACAGCATGCATATCCTATAACATTTCCATACAACCTATAAGAATCACTACATTACCATGCTGTGTTACATTTTAAACCCTAAATCTTACTCTTTGGGCCCTATCTGCCAAGCTGCAGGGTCTGCTCTGACCCTTGGACCTGCCTGCTTGCAGAGGGTATTGTTTCATCAAGAGGGGATTACCTTCAGCTGGCCACACCATTGTTTTCCAGTTGTTCAGTAACAAAGGGATCTCAAAACTTGCTTTCATTTCAATCTCGCATATAGTTTCTATATTCTCAAAATCTTTTGCCAGGCAATCATATTTATAAGGCTTTCCTGTTCCATCCTCACCAACAAGGATGATAAGTTGAGGCAAATTTATGCAGACAGCTAGTTCGAGAAAATGCGAATGATGATTGTAGGAGAATTATTGATTCTTTACCAGGAGAACCCTTGCTGTCTGATCTTGTAGTTGCTTGCTCAAAGGCCAATTTGGTTGAACATAAAATGGCTGCTTTAGCAAGAGTCATGAAGTCCTCACCGAGATGTTCTGCTTGTGAAGAATCAGGACATGTGAAGACCCAATGCCATCAAACTGCTGGATGATGTGTACACTCTTGGGAAGTTTGGGCCAGTAAAGTGCCTTGTCATCGATGTGGTGACTTTGGCCATATTGCTAAATTTTGTAAGTTAAGATCTTTTTCAGGTGGTCGACAAGCACAGGGAAACTGGAAGCGGAACGCGAAGGGGCGCATGGAGACACAAATCCCCCTATGACAATCACGAACCCTGCCAGCGCTGCAAAATTTTCCATTTGTGACCGATACACAGGGGCCACAAGAGGCTCGGCAGGGATTGAAATACCGGTAGCTGACACAGTGACTATTTTGACCAGAGGTATATGTAAAGTGCCTCTTGATGCTTATGGTCCTATAGGCCAAGGTTTGAGTGCTTTTTTGATGGGAAGATCTAGTAGCACTATTCAAGGTATTAATGTCCATTTGGGTCTTATTGATTCTGATTATGTGGGATGAATTCGGGCTATGGTGTCTGTTAGTGAACCTCCTGTTTTTATTCAAAAAGGTACTTGTATTGCTCAACTTGTTCCTTTTATGAGTTGTGTTCCAACTGTAGTGGACCGGAGTCGTGGCACTGGAGGTTTTGGATCTACAGGACCACCTCAGGTTCTCTGGACTCAAAAGGTGACAGATGCCATGGAAATATTTGGGGTTGATAATCACTAATACACAAATTGTGCCTCAACCTATAAAATTGGACATTGATATTAAAACTGCTGTTGACAGGCAAAAAATGGTTGGCGCAATAGGTTGGCTTAGGCCATACTTGGGGATAACCAATCATCAACTGCAACCTTTGTATGACTTATTATCGGGGATAACTTCCTCTACCGATGAGAGACATTTGACTACTGCAGCAAAAAAGGCTGTAGAAGAAGTTGAATTGGCCTTAACATCTAAATTTGTTACCAGGTTGGATGTTTCCGTTGGTGTGCAATTGTTGATTTTGAGAGATAATAATATACCATGTGGATTGTTGTGTCAATGGAATGAGAAATGGGAAGATAAACTGCATATTTTGGAGTGGATATTTTTGTCTTTCAGGTCCCGAAAAACCGCTCCAGGTCTGTATGAGCTTTTTGCAGACATCATTATCAAAGATCGCAGACGCTGCCATGAAATCTTAGGTTGCGATCCTGTAACTATTATCATACCAGTACAGCAATGGTATTTTGAGTGGTATTTTCGAAGTAATCATGAGCTGCAATCTGCTTTATCTTCTTTTACAGGTGACATAACATATCATTTGCCATCTCATCCTATTTTGAATTTTACTAAGGAGATTCCTTTTCAGGGGAAACAACTTTGCTCTTCAGTACCAGTGGAAGGCACAACAGTTTTTACAGATGGATCTGGAAGAACTGGAAAGGCTGCTCTCGCTTGGAAGAAAAATGACCGCTGGGAACATGACGTAATGGTTCAACAAGGGTCTCCTCAGTTAATTGAACTTTGTGCCGTACTTTTGGCATTTACCTTATTTCCTAGCTCCGTAAATATAGTTAATGACTCTGTTTATGTTGCTAATTTAGTGAAGTAGTTGGATCAAGCTGTGTTGTACAATGTAAAGGAGAAACCATTATTTGTCATGTTGTTGAAATTGTGGACCGTTATTCATAATTGAAAGCATTCTTATTTTATTATGCATATTGGTAGCCATACATTGCTACCTGGATTCTTTGTGGAAGGTAACGCCTATGTGGATTCCCTTGTGGCTGCCTGAGCGGTAAAAACTGTGCCTAATGTGTTACAGCAAGCTGTTCTATCTCACCAATTTTTTCATCAGGGTGCTCAGGCACTACGGCAGCAATTTAAATTATCACATAATGAAGAAAAGTGAATTATTTCTTCTTGCCCTGATTGTCATATGTCTCATGTCTCACAATATTACGGTACTAATCCTAGAGGCTTACTCCCTTTGCAAGAATGGCAAACAGATGTTACAAAAATGCCTGAATTTGGCCGTTTAAAGTATGTTCACGTCACAATTGACCCCTTTTCTGATGCCATGGTTGCTTCGGCAATGGCAGGTGAAACAGCTCAGGATGTTATTCGTTATTTTTGCCACACCTTTTCCATCTTCGGGGTTCCATCATATGTAAAGACGGATAATGGCCCAGCGTATGTTTCAAAGGAATTGAATGTGTTTTTTTTGCTTGGGGTGTTGGTCATTCTGTTGCAGGGCTTGCAAGGGTTTTTCAGGGTGAAGAGAGAGACGAGAATGTTGACTTCATGTTTAGAAGGCTTGATTTATTGTTTTATGATATATATTACATTATAACTATACTAATAAGAATAGAAGGAAAAGTTCTCACAAACTAGCTAAACTAAGAATAGAAAAGAAATGAATCAACAAAGTTCTGTGTCCAGGCAGAAAGCAAGAACAGCTCTGCTGTCAGTAGTCAGTAAATCTAAACATCTACAGAAGACTAATAACAGGTGCACCTGTTGCATTCCACAGCAGCAGATAACTATTGTTTACATTTTGTTGCTGAGGCCACGGCTTCTCAGAAAAGAGAAAAATCCTAAAGAAAGGATTTTTATGAAAAGATGTCTGTGACAGTCATTCTACTGTTATCCCTCATGCTTCGACAGGCCAAGCAATTATTGAACGTGCTCATGGTGTGTTGAAGCACCAGGTACAAAAACAAAAAGGGAGAATGCAGAGGGAGTCGCCTCAAGTGAGATTAGACAAAGCCATTTATGTCTTAAACTTTTTGTGTCCTTTACCTGACTTACAAGTCTCTCCTATATTCTACCATTTTTCATCTTTGAATTCAAAACAGCCAAACTTTAAGAAAGGTATTAAGGTTTGGGTAAAAGATTTAATCACGGGAAAATGGACTGGCCCAGTAGAATTAGTAACATGGGGAAGAGGATATGCATGTGTTTTAACAGAGAATGGCCCTCGATGGGTCTCTGCCCGTTGTGTCAAACCTTATTTGGAGCACACAGCAAAGGACAGGATGAGTTGTTCTACAGTGAGAGTAAAATGAATAGGTAATTGTATTGGTTATTAGGTAGATGGAAGCATGGACCCTCAAGAAATATGTGGTAAAGATAGTTATTTAAGACAGAGTAAGGGGAGTTATAGGCTTACACTGAAATTCCAAAAGTTAAGTTAGTGGATGTTACTTTTGCTTTGTTTTCTTTAATTCTCTTATAGAGAGGTTGGTAGTACTGAGAAGTGAGCCTTGTCCCATCTCCTTTTGCAGGGCACCAATGGTCCCAAAAAAGGGGAATTTTATGTACCTAAGGGAGAATGAGAAGTGTGCCTTGTACCATCTCCTTTTGCAGGGCACCAATGGTCCCAAAAAAGGGGAATTTCATGTACCTAAGGGAGAAGTGTTGCTTTTGCATAGGAGTTGAACTTGTAGCTGAAGTCCACACTTTGAGTAACTAGGTTGGTTGCCCATTATGATAGCAGCAACCAGTTGCAAGGTTAAGTGGATGCTACTTAGTTCTGAGTGGTAACTAGGCAGATGACTTGGTCTCTGACTCTGTGTGGAAGAAAGTTATTTGATTAGAGGTGAAGGTGTCATTCTGCTACAAATGTGTCATCTGGAAATTGCGAGGTCTGTAAGGGTATTTGAAGATCTGTCTTTATGTGCGTTGTTTGTATATGAACCTTAAGATTGTGAGGGTGTGTGTGTGTTGTGGAGTTAGTAGAAGTTGGTTGTCTGTAAGTGAATGAAGAATGAATCCTCCATCTTCTTGGATTTTTGCAAGGGCCCTGCAGAAGTCCTTAGCAGTTGTATTTGCGGGTCAAATACAAAAAGGGGGAACTGTGGGAAAGACATTCTGTGCTGTCCTTGTGAGCCAGCAGGGCCTCCTGAAGATAAGGAGAAGCCCTATATCTCTCCTGAAGGAAGGTCAAGGTCGTTACCATGGAGACCAGAGAAGGAGAGAAAGTTGGGAGATATGGACTCTCACCTGGCTCAAGAGTGACGTGGCTCTCTGGGTGTCTACTGAGAACTTTGTTTCTCTTTATGACCAATGGGCACTGTATATGTGTTAGATGGGTGTCAATATTTTGAGGAACTATAAAAGCTACGTTGGTTCAATAAAATCTCTCTTTCACCCTTCTGATGGAGTTGTGTATTATTGTACTGTGTTGCGCTTTATAGCGACAGATCTCCGCCACTAGACAGCAAAGAAGGAGTCGACTGACAAGACTTTAGGAGGGGTAGAGCTATAAAAGGCAGAGCATCCATTTTGTAGACGAGCACATGGTGGTTTATTCCGTGCTCCCAGCTCTGTAATTTTTCCTTATTTAGTCCTTTTGTTGTATTTTTGTTAAAGTTTAATAAACCTTTGACATTTTAAAAGTGAGCAGTCGTTTCTCACAAAATGGGGGGTTGTTCTGGGAGAAAAACCTCGTCTCTGTGGCCCTAGGAGATTTCGAAAGAGAAGCATACCCTGCTGCAAGTTTGGCAGCTCAGTCGGGTCTCCTGGGACGATCGGTGATTGTAGGTCAACACCCTGGGGTTGGCAGAGGACTAAATAATGAAAAACAAGAGGGGGAAGAAAAAGCAGACAAAAATTGTGAGTATTTGCGTGCGTGTGAGAGTCCGAGAGTGTGCTTGGAGTGTGTGTGAGATTTGAGAGATTTACCGGATTTGGGGGGGCTCAAGAACACCTGGTGATGCCGGGTTGAGAGTCACCAGATTTTGGGGAGGGGTTGACTGCGCTTGTGTGAGCAGCAGGGTCTCAGATACCAGGCATGAACGCACTTGGGTGACGGCAGGTGGGGACCCAACACAGCAGCTCTCAGCACCCGCTGGCCTGGCAGGAGCAGTGGCAGCAGCGGCAGCGTGAGGCACGGTTTACGTGCAGCACTGCTGAGGACTGGGACACCAAAGCCCAGCGTTGTAATCTCCGGCACCACCAACTTGGCTAGGAGCGCGGACGGCAGCTTGGAAGTGTGGGCACAGTTGCACATGGAGCAGCCGGCAATTGGTGCCTCTTAGCGAAGCTCTGGCACCAGGCTGCCTGTGGCGACTTGGGGTGCCAGGAATGGGGATGGCCAGCAAGGCTGACCCAGGAGCGCCAGACTGTGGAGACTTCTCTGCAGTATCCGCTGGCATAAAAAGCCACAGGGTCACAGGACCCCACATAGTGGGAGGGGGACCTTTCAACAGTTGCCCTAGCACGCCAAAAGGCACCGGGGTGTGAGACCCTGGTGGCAAAAGAGTAGAAGGGCTGACCCAGTCACACGGGTTTTATTTGTTCCAGCCTTCCAGGGAGAAAGTAAGGGTTTGTTTTTCTTCTTTTTATTTTCCTTTGTCTCTCTTTTTCTGCTTTCTTTTTCTTTCTAACCAATCGGGGAGGCAGGCTCTGTCGGGAGGGCCTGTAGTTGGTCTATCGGGGAAGTAGGCTCTGTCAGGAAGGCCTGTGATTGGCCAGTCAGGATGGGACTATGGGCAAGTAAGGAATCCCCAAGGGGAGAAGGAGAAATTGAGGAGATATCAGGAGGTATACCCCCAGATAGCCCACTAGGAAGAAAATAAGCCCAGTGGAGATATGACTCCAACACCAGAGATAAAAATAAGTTCAAGATGATATAGTACTGTATGACAGAATGGTCTAAAGAAGAAATTTGGCCTGATAATTTACTTTGGCCAAGGTATGGGTTGGACAAAGGGTGGATATGTCAGGTTTTAAACATGTATGTAAAGGCTAAGAAACCATTTAATCAAGAAGAGATTCACTACGCTGCCTGTTGGGAAGCAGAAATTCCACCTTCAGGGGAGGGCGAGTTGAAAGTAACAAAGAGTAAAGAATGGAACCCGTTAGACCACTAGCCCCCTCCTCCTCCACTGGCACTGACCACACCTCCCTTGCTCTCTGATGATCCTAGTCAAAATACTGGCAACGGAATGGCACAGCAAGAGGAAAAGAAGTCAGGCGACAGGAACCAAGCAATAGGATTGTGTCCTCTTGATATGGGAAACATATGTGTATGTGAAAATTCAGAATTTTAGAAGCATATAATGTACTTAGGCGGGTGGAGGAAAACAGAAATATATATATATAGCTTCTTTAGCAAGTTTGCAAAAGTACAGAACACAGTTTGTAACAGGAATGTAACTTGCTAGGTAGAGACAACTTGTAACAGAACACATAAGAATTTAGTTGCTTGGTAAAGGCCATAAAGATAAAAAACTCAGTAAAGCAAGACTCAGGTATTGCTGAAACCCATAAAGCAGAACCTTTTGCTTAAGGAGCCCGCAAGAACCAGGCTCCTGGTTTTGGCCAGGACAAACTGACCTGAGAGAAAGCCAAACCTCCACTGTGCCTGCCCAGAAGAAAGGGTCAAGCAGCGAACATTGAGGAAGATGTTACTTCATCAAAGACGCCCACCCACGACCACCAGGAGGTGTGGCACCACCAAAGACTCTGGGTGGGGAATGGGCGGGCAGGGCGGTATAGGCTTGTGAGATCAATGTGTATAAAAAACCTGTAACCTGCCTTAACAGCTACACATGTTTTTGGTGGAAATATCTCCCATCCATCCCAGCTAGAATAAAACATACCTGCTTTACAATTTCTAATTGTAAAGTCCTTACTCCGCGTATCACTCTGAGGGAAGTACCACTGGGTGGGGCGCATGGGGGAATTGGGTTTGTAACTGTACCACTCAATTCTTCTGATGTGAAGATGTTCAAGGAAGAATTAAAAGGATTACTAGAAGACCCCTTCAGATTAGCAGAACAGATAGATCAATTTTTAGGCCCCAATATTTATACATGGGAAGAAATGCCATGGTCAATGGCAATAATGGCCAGTAATGGCAATAATGGCCAATAATGGCCATGTTATTTACACCAGAAGAAAGACAGATGATCCGGGTGGCTGGGATATGAATATGGGAAAGGGACCTCCTAGGGATCTGAAAATTCCCACAGTACACCCTAATTGGGACCACAACGACCCCGAGGGAAGACAAAACATGGAGGAGTATCGAACATTAATTGTAAGGGGTATTAAAGAAGCAGCCCCACTAAGCCAAAATGCTCTAAAGCATTTGATGAACAACAAAAGAGGGAAGAAACCCCAACAGAGTGGCAAGAAAGGCTGAGGGAAAATATGAGGCAATGTCCCAGACATCTTTTCATTAAAATACTTTCATTAGGATTTTTCCTGCTGAAGCTGAGAAGTTTCAGCAACAAGATGTAAACAATAGTTATCTGCTGCTGTGGAATGCAACAGGTCCACCTGTGATTGGCCCATCTTGGATGTTTATAATTAATGGCCAATCAAGACGGAGCTATCTCGGACAGAGTCGGAGAGAGCTGCCTTTGTTATCATTCTTTTCTATTCTATTCTTAGCTTAGCTAGCCTTCTGAAGAAACCTTTTCCTTCTATTTCTTTTTAGTATAGTTATAATGTAATATATATATCATAAAATAATAAATCAAGCCTTCTGATCATGGAGTCAACATTCTCGTCTCTTCTCTCATTCAATAACCCCTGTGACCATGGTCACAAGGCAATATTCAGGTATCAACCCTGAAACAGCAGACAGACAGATCTTGCTAAAAACATATTTTGTCACCCATGTGTGGCTAGATATACAGAGAAAACTAGAGAAATTAGACAGTTGGCAAGAAAGGGGATTGGAGGATCTCTTAAGAGAAGCACAGAAAGTATATGTCAAGAGAGATGAAGACAAAAAAAAGGAAAATGCCATAGTAATGTAAACTGCCATTAGAGAAGGACAAATTTGTTTTTATTCTAAGAAAAATGGACACTTCAAGAGAAATTGCCCCCTAAGGGAAGGGGATCTAAAGTTTTTTAAGAATGAGCAAAGAGGGGAGGTAGAAGACTATACATGTCATGGGCTCTGCCTCCTGGGGACAGAAAATCATCAGTAACCACTTAATAAATCCCCAAGAAGAATAATTTAAATTTGTGGTGAGCATGGGAATTAACAAAAACAAGAAACAACTTGTGTTTATAGAATTGAAAAGGGATATGGGAAGAGTCAAAATACCTTGCAAGTAGTGGGTGTGAAAGGGGAAGGTTTAAAGCATTAATTCATAATGTTAGCCCTAGAGATTAAGTACTGATCAAATCATGGAAAGACCACCTTCCAACCCCTCAGTGGGGAGGTCTCTTCCAGGTACTGCTAACCACTGAATTGGCTGAGTGACTCTCAAGCAGAGACAGAAAGATAACAAAAGAAGCAACAAGAAGTCTGAAGAAGAAGAAAAAAAAAAATAGAATCAAGCTCCTACCAGCCAGCTTGAGGGCTCTTTTAAGTAATACTTTTTGCGGGGCATTTGAACTGTACCTGTTATTGATATAATTGTCCTGTTTTAATGGATGGACATGGATGGAGATTGCAAGCATCTGTTGAGGGGAAATACACAGAGAACCGTAAAAGGTGCTGGGGTCGTTTGCTTAGAAAGACATGAAATAGAGGTCAAGACCGGGTTTGCCCCTGTGTTCGCCACCGAGAAGATTCCATAACCTTGCTGTGGGCAGCAATCCCGTAGGCATGGTAAGGTGGAGACAAAAAGGCCATACTGGATCTCTATGATTCCTCAGCTGTCTTTTCCCTTCAATACCCAATACAGGTGCAATTAACAAGAGGGACTAGAGGGTGTCAGAAGGACGCTCAATTTTATAATTTTAAAGGGTTTATTAAACCTTATCAAAAATACAACAAAATGACTGAATAAGGAAAAATTACAGCACTGGGAGTATCTGTGACTATCAGCTATGTGTTCATCTACAAAATGGATGCTCTGCCTTTTATACCGTTAGCCCCTGTTGGGGAAGATGAAACAGGAAAGCCTTATAAATATGATTTTCTGGCAAAAGATTTTGAGAATATAGAAACTATATGCGAGATTGAAATGAAAGCAAGCTTTGAGATACCTTAGTTACTGAACAACTGGAAAACAATGGTGTGGCCAGCTGAAGGCAATCCCCTTTTGATGAAACAATACCGTCTGCTTGCAGGCAGGTCCAAGGGTCAGAGCAGACCCTACTAGCTTGGCAGAAGGGGTCCAAAGAGGAGGTTTTAGGGTTTTAAATGTAACACAGTATGGTAATGGAATGATTCTTATAGACTGTATGTAAATGCTATAGGATTTGTATATTGTACTAGATTGGTTAGTGAGAATTAGAATATTCAACACAGAAGAAAATTTATCGTATTGTAATGGGAACCTCACCCTCTTAGCCTTTTACCCTCTTGCGCTCTTACCCTTTTACGCTCTTACCCTCTCATCCTCTCTACCCCTCTCTTCTCTCAGGCCTGCTGCGAGCTGTGGCTGGCAGCTCCAAGCAGGGCCCCTGCACCTACGCCCTTTGCAATAAACCACAAGTTCCACGACTTGGCTTCAGAGATCTCTCGTCTCCATCCCTCCCGACCGTCCAACCCCCCCCCCCCCCCCCTCCCCTCACGCTCCTACAAGCCCCTCCCAAAGTTTTGTCAGTCAACTCCTCCTCTGCCATCCATTGGTGGAGATTATTTTCTTACATATTGATTGGAGGTCAGGTGTTGTTACACTGTGCCTCTTAGTAATAAGCCAACCCTCTCCAGATGCCCTGACTACTGAGGCTATTACAAGGGAGAGGGGAAAGAGGACTATGGGAGGACATATAACAATAACATCACTATACATTTTAACATCTATATAATATCTATCTCTTAATTGTGAGAGCCAACTATTATATTACTCATCTATAAAAAATCCCCCTTTTCCTTTTCCAGAAGTCATTTGTCTTGAACAGTTAACTCTTATTTTTTATTCTGATAATCTACCTTTACTTCTCAAAAAAGAAAAAAAAATATTAGCATCTGTTGGTGTGGGAAAGGACAATGGGAACAGGAAAAAAAAATTTAGGTTTTCTTTAGACACGCTTATTTGGAATGGAAAAAAATGGGATCACAGAACTCCAGTATGGCCTTTTTACTCCCATCTACTGTGCCTATGGGGTTGCTACTCATAGCAGGTATGTCTTAGAGGTGAGTACAGAGGCCAACTTGGTCTTGCCCTTTAGTCTCTGTTGTATTAAGAGACAACTGAGGAATTAGAGAGGTCTGGTATGGCTTTCTTGTTCCCACCTTACCATGCCTAGGGGATTGCTTGCCCACAGCAGGGCTATAATCTTCTTGGTGGCGAACACAGGGGTCAACCCGGTCTTGCCCTCTATTTCTTGTTTTATTTTACTTGTTGGTTCTTAAAGGAAACTGCCCCAATACCTCTTACAGTTCCCTGCTTACCTCCCTTCAAGAGATGCTTGTAATTCTTTGAAACAGGGGGGTGGAAATTTAACTCAGGTTAGAAACCAATTTTGGATTTAGCTGGAGTCTGCTTGTTTAGTCTGTTAACTTGTGTGCTCACAAAAAAGACTGAAGAGAGAACAAAGGAGATTCAAGGCTACTTAGAAAGGAATGCAAGCATCCAAGCTGAAGAGAGATAAGGAGGGGGGGCCCCACCAACCTTGGGACTGAAGCAGACAGAAAAACTGAATCTGGGTTAAAAGCACCACATTACAGCTATGTGACTGAAGAACTGCGCAGGCTCATAAAAATTGATAAGACAGTTTAATGCATATGCATATGTCTTTTATGCATATGCAACAGGTTAGGGGATAAAGTAGACTCGGGGATTATCAGGGGCGTGCATGTCCTTAGGGAGCATTCAATCAGAGCTGAAATAAATCATACTGGCTTTACAACTTTTACAAGTTGTGGAATTTTTTTCTGCAAATCATTCTTATCCACTAAAATAGGACAATTTTATCAATAAACAGTACAGTTCAAATTCCCCACCCAAAGTGTTAGTTAAGACAATCTTCAAGCTGGCTGGTGGAAGCTTGACTTTACTTTTCAGATGACTTCAAGTTTCTTTGGCTGTCTCTTACCTGGTCTGGATGTTACAGTCTATTCTTTGAGTTCTTTCACTAGGCCTTTAATTTTGTTGACATGAGTCCACTCTTGCTCTGTGGTTTGTATGGCCAATTCAGTGGTTAGTTGTTCCTGAAAGGGATTTATCTACTGAGGGATTAAACTGAAGATAATGTACATAACATTGTACATGTAACATGTAACATTCATATGTTTAACTGAGTCTTAAAGTGGTTACTTACTACTGCTGACACAAGGGGACTGTGCGGCTTAGGAAGTATTATAATTACAGAGAAGTTTAGCACTTGGCCTAGCATGCCATTTTGACAGCAGTAGTTTTTAGGGAATGAGAGTTAGAATAGTAGTGGGTCACAGTGACTGTAGATACTCCTGTTTATAGAGATTTAATTGAAACTTAAACACTATTAAATCTGATGGAAATCACTGTATACAGCTTTACATAAAGTTTTGACAAACTTATACATAGAGACAAATTCTTCTCCTTACAAGAACAGAGTGTACACAGAGAGATAGGTAATGATACACACACACACACACACACACACACACACACACACACATATATATATATACACACACACGTCTGTTTTTCCCAGGTGGCACAGCAGTTGGATGCACGGAGCTGTGTATCTAGAGCTATGTCTCTGGGCATGCCCAGCTTGTGTGTGCACACAAGGACGTGCAGAGCTAGTGTACATACACACAGATACCTGCTCACATGCACAGAGTTCTTGTGTACTACAGTACTTGCTAGCAGTACACACCTGTGTACACTCAACCTGCCACACTAGCACACGTGTTATACAGACATGTATTAATGTACAGTCTTTAATAATGCACATGTGCCTACAAGCACAAGACTTACTTGCATGTAGAACTTCAGCACACCAGTGTGCAGCGTCATACACATTAATATACACATCTCATACAGAGCTATGCTCACACTTGTAGAACCTGTGCACACTCACAAGCACAGAACTGTGCACAAGTTCACTCACACTTGAGAGTAATTTAACATACATGTAAACAGCAGTGCACATATCACATGTACACGTCGGTACATCTATGTGAATAGTGCTGTGTACACTAACACACTTGTACACTGTGCAAAGCAGGATGTGTACACTCATATTTGAGCACACTAGAAAACACATGTGCACACAGAGCTGTACCCACTGGCACATACATGTACAGCACTCTGTCAGAGCTCTCCTGGCCCAAATGCCCCCATGGGTTTCTCTTTGTGGGATCATGTCACAGTGGGGATGGGGACAGGAGAGGGGAGTATGGGTGGGACATTGTGGTACAGTTTAAAGAGCACCCTCTGTGCCTTTGGGGTGGGAACAGACAGGCTTGTCTTAAAGGAAAAGTCAAAGAGAGACTACGCTGGATTTTTGCTTTTTGCTTCTCACTCTATAACGGGCACTTTTTGCTGTCTTGTTTGCCTCAGGAGCTTGACTAGCACAAAGGAGAGGGCTAGAAGGACTTATTGAGGATTACTGCCAGTGCATAACACTCATGGTGTTTTTCACTCCTTACATTATCATGGGATGTTGGGGTAGGAACTAACAACAGCCTTATCCCACTGCCTTGGAAGCTTGTGTTTTGTTAATGGGTCTTAACTGAGGGATACTTGTGTTTTTTATTACTTTGAAGGGTAGCTAATGGTCTTCTGGTGATATGCTAAGGAAAGCTTCAGGCCTCTCTGCAGGGGTGACAGTGACTTTGAGACAAAGTTTTTATTAAGTTGCCATCTTGGACTGAAAGAGGGAAAGGTATCTGTGTCATGCATGGAAAAATATCTACGTTTTTGACACTTAAGCTCTTCTCTTAACCTGAAAGAGAAGTAGCACTTTGCCAGTGTTAAAGTTGAGTGGAGGCAGCTCAAGACTTTTAGCTAAAGGAGTTCAAAGAGTGACAAACACGTTCTAACAGGACTCTACTTATAGGAAACAAGAATATAACACATTGGGTAAATATAACCCTCTCTACTTCTAGCACGGATGGTTTTTGAGGCTGGAAATGGAAGGACTTTTTTCATTACAGGTACAGGGCTTTGCTGAAGGCTGTTCTTGCTCTTCCTAACACTTGGCAGTGTTGCAGGGAAGCAGGAAAATCTTCAGGGAAGGAAAATAACACAACAGATGAGTTGAGTGATGAAGAAGGCATCAAACTACAGGGGAGAGGGGGCTACAAACTATAAAACATAGCTTGCCAGGAGCTGTTATGAACAAAATTCGGTTAATATTTTTTTTTGTGAGAAAAAGTTACAAAAAGGCAGCCAGAGCACTGTAGCTGCCCAAGTTCTTCGTGTTTTGTTATTGTAATCACGGGTCGTTGAGGCTAATCGCTCCTTTTGTATCAGCAGAGCCTCGCCCGAGGCTAAGGTGATCTTTTCCCAGAAGGGTGAAGAGACCTGAGAAGGTGGGGGGGGCTATGCAAAGTGACTCCAAGACCACAATGCAGCATGGGTCCCCCGCTGTACGGAGAAAACCCCAAAACCACGAGCCACCTAAGAATTGAGAGACTGGAGTGATGTCTGGACGTGAGGAGCCGAATGCTGAGCCTGCAGAGACGCGGAACACCTTCGGACCCTCTCGCCCTGACCATGAGAGACGACCCCGGCGGTGAGACCAGGCCGACTGAGCCGGCAAAAGTACCATCTGACGGGGAATCACGCCCTAAAGGCTCCCACGAGGACTGGATTCCCCCAGCTCTGCTCCTTGTGGACAGAGCTGCGCATATCCTCCTCCTCTGAGTCGCCCTGGGAGACGACGGGACCTGCAGACCCGCCGAGCCACCCAATCCTGAGCTGATCACTTTCAATAAAGGCATTAAAAAGGAGAAGAAGTCTCCTGGCCCCTTGTTTATTTCAGGAGCCAGCTACCCCTTTACTCTAAAATAGCAGAGGAAGTTACAAAAAAAAGGGAAAATGTTACTGCATTAGGACTGGTATGTGCAGTGAGGTACAAACCAGGAAAGTCTCTCATTTCTTTCCCTTCTTTCTTGAGCATCTCTGCTAGAAGGAGGAGGCATACCTTTGTGCTGGCAGCTCCTTGACTTTCCCTCTCACTTCTCTACAAGTGATGACTAATTAATCTTCTTGCAGCTACTAGAGTAGGAGGCAGCAGGAGACTGCACAGTAAATCCCTGGTACGACAGGTCTCAGATGCAGGAATGGATCTGAAATTGTGCTCATTTCACAGTTTTATGCTATGATCTCTTGTAGCTCTGCTATTCTTAAGAGTGTTTGTTCTTGGTTGTGGGAGTGTTATGAACAAAAATTCAGTTGATTTTTTTTTGTGAGAAAAAGGTTACCACTACTGCTGGGCTGCTGCCTGTGTTATGGTAATTACGGGTCGTTGTTGTTAATAGTTGTTGTTGTATCGGTAAAAGCCCTGGCTGGGGCGAGTTAATAGCTCTTCTCTCAGACAGTGAAGGGTGCGGTACCTCCTGAACAGTGAGGAGAAAAGACTTTGGAGGGGAGGGATATGCAAAATAACTCTAAGGACCAGCATGCTGTGTGGGACCCCTACCCCAAACGTGCAGGAAGAACCCCAAAAACAACGAGCCACCTAAGAGTTGAGAGATTGGAGTGATGTCTGGATGAGAGGAGCGGAGTGCTGGGCCTGCAGAGATGCTGAAAACCTTCGTTGTTCCTCACCCTGTCTTCGAGAGCTCTCGGGCCAGGTCGGGGAGGAAGCGAGACTGAGACCAATTCAACATCGGACGGGATCACCACGCCCTAAAGGCTCCCACGAGGACCTGATCCCCAGCTCTGCCCCTAGTGGACAAAGCTGCGCATATCCTCCTTCTCTGAGTTGCCCTGAGAGAGACGACTGGAAGCTGCAGCCCTTTCGAGCTGCCCAATCCTGAGCTGATCACTTTTAATAAAGGCATTAAAAAAGGAGAAGAAGTCTCCTGGCCCTGTTTATTTCAGGAGGAGAGCTTGGAAGGAGAAGCAGAGTGAAGCTTTCAGGATGCAGCCCTCAGCTAAAGAAAAACTCCCAGGAGCTGATCGAAACCACTAGACATGGGCACAGAGTTGGACTCAGGGAGTAAAGGAGGGCAGGGAGTCTGGTTTGGGTATTTCACACTCTTTCAGCCCCACAGAAATTGGGCTGCACTAGTTTGGAGCAATGGGCAGGTAAAAATAAAGAGGAAACTAGCTTTTTACTATCTCAGTGTCTGCCCAACTTAGGGAGCTTGTGTAGCCCCAATGGTAAGGTGGTCAGTGGTTCTGAGAGGCAACAGGGATCTAAACTATGGTAGGAAACAACAGGCACACTCTAGTCTCTAAAACTCATCTGCCAGTGCACTTCTTAATTTGCTTGGCAACTACTACATGAAAAGCTTAAAGATGAAGGAAGAAGAAAAGCTCAGAGGTTTAGCAGTCCAGAGGAGGGTCAAGGGAAGAGGGGAGAAGATCTTCCTTCTTCTTTTGGGGACTTCTTAGTTGCTCTTGGTCTTATCTTATTTTGGTAATCACAGGCCCTCTCAGCAAGATCCGCTTTCCTAATTAGCTAGGAGAAAGAAAGAAAACAAGGAAGGAAAAAGAGGAAGAAAGGAAAGAGAAACAAAAACTTTAATTTCTGCCTGAAAAGTAAATACAAAATAACAACT
Source organism: Melozone crissalis (assembly GCF_028551555.1). Classification (NCBI taxonomy): domain Eukaryota; kingdom Metazoa; phylum Chordata; class Aves; order Passeriformes; family Passerellidae; genus Melozone; species Melozone crissalis. The sequence goes on along the minus strand of NW_026535813.1, from coordinate 8,931,532 downwards.
TGCTTGTGATTACTACTGGGTTGGCTCTGCTGCTCTTTTCGCTGCCATGTTTCAGCTCTCTGGTGCCTCTCAGTTTACTAGCGCAGAGTAACTGCTGAAAACTACCCACATGGGCCTCTGAGACCCCTGCAGATCAGAGAGCTCTCGACTCCCAGCAGTGTGGAGGGTAAACCACGCTCCATGCACCCTGAAGCACTGCATCCAGCGGCAGCCCCTCGCTGCCCATGGGCCCTGTCATCCATGGCTCCCGTGGCCAGCAGCCCTGCGCATCCAAACCCCCCTGGTCCACAAATGCAGCTCTCGCCACCGGCAGCCTGCACTGCTGGACTAGAGGCTCTGGGCTATAGTGCTTCTGACTGCTGTGTTCACCCTCAGTATGGTCGGCACCCCTAAAAGTCACCGCACTGGGCGCCCCCAGCCCACTACCACCCATACGGGCCATGCAGTCCCTGGCCTGGAAACTCTGTGCAATCAGGCCTGCCCTGCCAGGCAACTCTGTACTCAGCAAAAGCCATATTTGTTGATGCTGGCAGCCCTCTCACTGGCCATGGCCCTCCACTGCTTCCAGGCGTTGCCACCCATGCAGCATCACGATCTCATGGCTTTATGCTGGCAGGTTTTATAGGGGAGCCACTGTGGTTCCATACCCTGGTCTGGGGGCACTCATACCTCTTGGCTGGTCCTCAACTGCCAGCAGCACACCGGGCCTCTGCCGCCTCCCCCCACCCTCGTTGGGTTGGCACACACTGGAAGCCTGCCGCGCCAAGTGCGGCCACGCACACCATTCCACATGGACCTGCTCCACGGTGTCCTTTGTGCCGACAGGTTGGGGAAACCACCACGGTTCTGTTCGGGGAAACCCGGTGCCACTGGGTACCCTGGACACTCCCATGCCCAGCATTTTTCAGTTGCTGCTACCAGTGGCAGAACCCCCTCCCATACCTCAGCTGGCAAGCTCTGGAAGTTATCATGCTAACTGAACACAAGAAGCTTACCAGGCTGAGCACTGTGCATGCTGCTGCTCCATGTGGAGCAAGTCTCCAGCCCCTCCCCCCCCGCCCCCCGCGCTGGCATTCTGGGAAAGCTGCTGCGACTCCTTGCACTGACACAAGAACAGTCCCCGCCCCGAGCAACCCCTGCCGCAAACCTGGAGACTCTCCACACGGCACCCCATGATGCTCCCTGCGAAAAATATGTATTATATGATTGGCTTTTTGCAAATATTAAAATGAATAATATATATGTTATGTCAGAAAATTATGCTGTATTAATTCTCTTAAGTAGTTGTCCTGGTTTGAAAAGGGAGTTTTTTGGGAGGCCATGGTCAAACCAATCGGTACTCAGATTTGAATATTGGCACCTGGTATGGCCACTGAGGACATGGATATGCCTCTGAAAACACAGGGGGTTAAAAGCAGAGAACTCCCAGGGGAATTTTCTCTTGGTTCCGGACAGTAAAGGGGTCAGACCTCCCCTGCCCAGCTGCTGGCTGGGAGGGGGAGGGGAAGACATGCAGCCGAGGTGAGGTAGGCCGGGGCCTTGGACAGAGAAGGGGGGTGAAGGCCCCTGCAGGATGGAAGGGTGGAGGAACACTGAGAGGCATTGGGCAGCTGTCCCTCCCCCCCAGGAGAGAGAGAGCCTGTGCCTGTGCTTGTGCCACCTGAAATTTGATATCATGTGCTGGCAGCAGGTGGAGAAGGAGAAGGAGAAGGAGGAGAAGGAGAAGGAGAAGGAGAAGGAGAAGGAGAAGGAGAAGGAGAAGGAGAAGGAGAAGGAGAAGGGGGAGATGCAGCGGGAAGGTGCCTGGCAAGGCAGCCATGGGAATTCGGGGCAGGCAGATTTTAACCCTTTTCTTGGATGATGGAAATCTTACAAATGCTGATCCTCCTGGAGCTGAATGAGAAGAGAGATAGAGATGAATTACTAGGAAATGGGCAAGTGTGATGAAAGTTCGTGCAAGTGAAAGATGCCAGAAAAAGTTGAGAAGAATCCTAGGTAGGAGGAGATGATGGAGTGGCCTTTGGCTGGACTTTTCTTGTATAGCCATGGACAGACCCTTTTTTTTTCCTGTGACAGAGACTGCACTTGGGGGGAGGCAATGACTTGGAGCCAAGAGAGTGCAGTGATATTATGTGAAGGAGTGCATGAACTGAGACGACGGATGAGGGTGTGGTAGTACCCACTGTCTTCAGTGAAGAAGAAGATCTCTGTTCTCGAGACACCTCAGCCCCAGGGGGTGAATTGGGGGGGGACAGGTGTCCTGATAGTGAGACACTGTGCTTTTTTTTGGAACTGGGCAAAGCATCCTTTAAAGGGGAACCCTAGAAGCAGCTCTGGTCCATGCGCAGTGGTGAGAGCACTGTACATGGAAGGAAGATGTCATGATGGCAAACGTTCTCCGGGCGGCACCAGATGAAAACACAAGAGGTTTCAACTGTGTTTCCTGGGGAAGCCTATGGTACAAGAGGGACTCTTCTCTTCTTGATAAACTGAGAATTGATTATCTGAAGCATGGTGATGGACTGAGAGTCGATGATTTGAGGGGTGGTAACTGAATTTAGAATCCAAGGTTTTGTCTCACTGTGTTGTGCTGGAAATTGGTTTTGGAAGGTTTTCATTCTGAGTTCTGTGTGTTCCTTTTTTTTCATATTGTAAGTTACTAAAGTTCTTTCCTTTATTCCTAAACTGGAGCCTGCTTTGCTCTATTTCTGGTCACATCTCACAGCAGACACTAAGAAGAATATATTTTCATGGGGGCACTGGCATTGTGCCCGTGTCAAACCATGACAGTAGTGTGTTAAATATAGTTTTAGGTTATAGCATAATGTTAAAATAGAAACTATGCTATGTAAGATACTTTTTCTAACTAGCTCAAGGAGAGATAACAGTAACAAGACACCAAAATAACCCAATAGAAGAATTATTGCCTCCTTATTGGCAAGAACCAGACTTTGAGCTACCAAGACGATTGATTTACAAGACAAGGGAAGAAGTTGACAATAACCAGAGAAGACCCTTTGTCTGAAAAGAATTTTTGAATCATGTATGAGATATATAAATATGCAACAGGCTATTGCTCTTAAGAGTTAATCCTTTGTTAGCGACCCATGCTTTCAAGAGGAAAGTATCCAAATGTTTGTAATTCTTTGCTTTTATTGTCCTAACTCTGATTGTCCAAATTCTTATTGCTCTAATTTGTATTATTTTTTATAAGCATTTTATTACCAATAAACTTTTAAAATTTTAAAACAAGTGGTGTTTTTCACACTCCTGAGTCCCTCCAAATCCTGCAGGTCACAGGGTCCTCGCTTCCCACAGGGCTCCCGCTTTCCTCCCCCACGTGTCCCACTGGGTTTTTTTGGCTTTTTTTCCCAACTGTCCACTATCCTCAAGCTTCAACAGACCAGGACGGGTCCCATGTATTACTTGTCTGAAGCTGACATTTATACACCCGGATTATGGAATTACAATCTGGCCAGAGCAATTATAAAGATCTTCTAAGTTTCATACCTACCCCAAGCCCACTCCTGGAACTACCCCACTCACACTTCAAGCATACTCTCCACTCTTACATGCACTAATGCTCACAATTCTTTATATTTGCAGTTTTCAGGGGCTTTTTCTCTTCTTCCCCCTCCTCTTTTTTGTTACCCAGTCTTTGTTTTTTCTGGGGTGTCGACCTGCAATCACCGATGGTCCCAGGAAATGTCGTTCAAGCTGCCTAATTTGGCAGGGGCACGCCACTCATCTGAAATCTCCTAGGGCCACGGAGATGAGGTTTTATATCCAGACCAAGACCCCAAATTGTGAGAAACGACCCTCTCTTTTATCATTTTTATAATTTCAAAGGTTTATTAAACCTTAACAAAAATACAACAAAAGGACCAAAAAAGGAAAAATTATAGCGCTGGGAGTATCTGTGACTATCAGCCATGTGCTCATCTACAAAATGGATGCTTTGCCTTTTATATCCTTAGCCTCTCCCAAAGTTTTGTCAGTCAACTCCTCCTCTGCCGTCCATTGGTGGAGATTACTTTCTTACATCTTGAAAGGAGGTCAGGTGTTGTTATGCTGTGCCTCTTGGTAGTAAGCCAACCCTCTCCAGCTGCCCTGACTACTAAGACTGTTACAAGGGGGAGGGGAAAGAGGACTATGGGAGGACATGTTACAATAACATCACTATACATTTTAACATCTTTATAATATCTATCTCTTAATTGTGAGAGCCAACTATTACATTACTCATCTATAACAAGGCCAAGACTGAATTTGTCTCTGTACTCACCACCATGATACAACTGCTATGGGTAGCAAACCCATAGGCACAGTAGATGGGGGTAAAAAGCCATACTGGCTCTCTGTAAACCCTTTTTGTCTGCCCAACCAATTCATCAATAAGTGTGTCTAAGAAAAACCTAAGATTTTTTTCTGTTCCCGCTGTCCTCACCCACATTAACAGATGCTAGTATAACTCATCCAATTTTTTTTTTATTTTGAGAAGTTGGAGTAAATTATCAGAATTGAAAATAGGAGTTAATTTTTCGAGCCAAATGACTTATAGAAAAGGAAAAGCAGGGTTTGTTATAGATGAATAATGAGATAGTTGGCTCTCATGATTAAGGGGTGAATATTATATGTATGTTAAGAGAAGTTTTGTAGATGTATAGTTATGTTACTGTAATATGTCCTCTGCCCTTTGTATTGTTATCATGGGATGGCCTTGTTTGTAGGGGCATTTGGGGAGGGTCAGCTTGTTACTATGGTAACACCTGATCTCAAACCAAGATGTAAGAAAGTGATCTCCACCACTAAACAGCAAAGAAGGAGTTGACTGACAAGACTAGGAGGGGCTAAGGATATAAAAGACAGAGCATCCATTTTGTAGATGAGCACATGGTGGTTTATTCCATGCTCCCAGCACTGTAATTTTTCCTTATTAATCCGTTTGTTACATTTTTGTTAAGGTTTAATAAACCTTTGGCATTTTTGAAAAGTGAGCAGTCCCACCTTGATCACTTCTTTTGTCTCTCTTAAGTACCATTCGTTATTATCTCTCAGCAACAAATGGGAGAAAATTCCCCAAGAGAAAAAGGAAAAAGAAAAAAAAAGGAAAAAATCCCAACCTTCAACACAGACGTAGGGCTTGTCCACCTTCCAGCAGCTCTGAAGTTCAACCATTGCCGCTGCAGACACAACAAGTAAATCTGTGCTGTCATGAGCAAGCTTGTTCAGAGGCCAAGGCATTACTCTTAGTACCTACTCTGTCACCACTCAAGTGCCTGATGGTTAGCTCAGGCACACATGTGCCTCTGCCATCTTGTTTGGGAACAGTAATTTCTAAGAGGGGCAGGTTGAGCAACAAGAGGGTCTGTGCTAAAATCCTCATGACGGATCCACTGGGGCTGATTGGCCAAGGTTAACTTTGGCTTGCTAAAACACACAACTGCCATTATGAGAAACCACTGCTCACTTTTTAAAAATGTCAAAGGTGTATTAAACCTTAACAAAAATACAACAAAAGGACTAAATAAGGAAAAATTACCATGCTGAGAGCCCCCGTGACTATCAGCCATGTGCTTGTCTTCAAAATGGGTGCTCCGCCTTTTATACCTCTAGCCTCTCCTAAAGTCTTGTCAGTCGACTCATTCCTAGCAGTCTGGTGGTGGAGATCACTTTCTTACATCTTGGTTGGAGGTCAGGTATTACTATAGTAACAAGCTGACCCTCCCCAAATGCCCCTACAAACAAGGCCATCCTGTGATAACAATGCAAAGGGGACGACATATTACAGTAGCATAACTATACATCTACAAAACTTCTCTTAATATACATATATTGTTCACCCCTTAAGTGTGAGAGCCCACCATCTCATTACTCATCTATTACATCTTAATGTAGGAGGGGGGGTTGACCTGTTCTTTGCACAGTAACAGAAGCCAATTCCTCAAACTTTTTTGTAGATTTCTTGGCATTTTCCTTACAGACCCAGTTTTTTGAGTCAGAGGGTTATGTGGGGATATTAACTGCCATTCACAGAATTACATACAAAGGGGTTGCTTTTCTTAATGGTTAAGCAGAAAACCTTGAAGACAAAGACATTTTAAATTGAAAACAACCTAAATGCTGGAAATACTGAAACTTTCCATCCTTCAGTGTCACAGACATATTTTCATTAAAATCCTTTCATTAGGATTTTTCCTGCTGAAGCTGAGAAGTTTCAGCAACAAAGTGTAAACAATGGTTATCTGCTGCTGTGGAATGCAACAGGTGGATCCGTGATTGGTCTCCTGTGGATGTTTGGATTTACTGACTACTCACAGCAGAGCTGTTCTCGCTTCCTGCCAGGACACAGACATTTGTTATTAATTTCTATTCTATTCTTAGCTTAGCTAGCCTTCTGAGAACTTTCCTTCTATTCTTTTTAGAATAGTTATAATGTAGTATATATATCATAAACTAATAAATCAAGCCTTCTGAACATGAGGTCAACATTCTTGTCTCTCTCTTCATCCTGCAACCCTTGCAAGCCCTGTAACACTTCAGACTGACAGCTGCCTAGACATTCTTTCCCTGAAATCTCCTCTCTTGACTAATTTACAGACTCCTGTGTGGAAGGGGCTAACAGCAGGCCTGTTAGCTAAAGGAGCGAGAAGAAGCTGAGAAGCAAGAAGAAGCTGATAAGGAGCTCTCTCCAAGGCTGTAACCAAGGAGACCAAGAGAAGTGAGGAACTGAAGAAAGATAAGAAGAGAACTTTGCAGCTGGAAGAAGTATTTTTAGAAAGTTAGTTGAAGTCACTGTAGCTTTTCACCAATAGTGTTATGTTGATTTATTGTTGCCAATAGTTAGGGTAGAAGAAGCATAAAGAATTGGAAAGTGTATAAAAGGTCAGCCATGTTCAATAATAAATAGTTGCCATCTGAGACTGCTTGTGGTCTCTGCTTTGTGTCATGACCACCTCGGCAGCGACACTCCTGTCCTCCTCCTTCCAGATACATGGGTCCCCCAGGGGCACAGGTCACTCCAGTTATTTGCCTTTTCTTCCCATGGTCAGCAAAACGGTGGCATTTGGACACGTGGTAGTTAAGTTCTCCAGTTAAGCCACTGTCCATAGTCACATCTTAAAATCTACTGAGGAAGGCAGTGAGTCCCAGGAGCAAGATCTGTGGACTTGAAAAAGGAGGAAATGCATCTCCAGAAGATGGACTGAACATCATTGTGGGATCTCAGCCCCTCAGGACTGAGGTGCAGAGTGACCGAGACCGCCCTTGGGGGGCTCGGGAGTCCTGGAATGTTGCCAGAAGTGTCTGGTGGCTGGACTTTGATCCTACACAGGAGACGACATCTGTATGAGGATGGGAGGATTTCACTGGGGTGAATGGTGAAGGGATAAGTTAGTTAGAGTGAAACACAGGGTTTAAGATTTCTGTACAGGGGGGTCTAAAGAAGTAAGATGGAGGAATTGGGGTGTGTCCTGTTCTTCTTCTTCTTCTTCTTCTTCTTGGCCTCCATCTTCTGTGGTGATGTTGGCACTTTGGGATTGGTTATTACTAAAAGTACACTGGTTAATAAGGGTAAAAGGTATTGGGGAAAAATGATAAATATTGTATACGTAACTTCGAGTATAAAGATAGGTGATCGCCCCAGGGGCTCTCAGTGTGCTCATGGCTGACTGCTGAGCAGACCTCTGTCGGGCCAAGAGAAAATCTTTTAGATAAACAATTAATAAACACCGAGACCGAGAAAAGATCTGAAGTCCCTTCTCGTCCTTTGAAGCGCGGGCTGTCCAAGGCCACCCCGGGCCTTTCCAGGCCATCTAAACAGCCGAGAATCCGACAAGTGGCGTTTGCTGTGTGGGCTACTCCCCACCAAACCTTTCGGGGGGGGATAAGCCCTGAAGAGCTGAAGAGCTGAAGAGCCAAGAGGACAGCTCCGACCTAGGACGAGTTCCCAGGAGAGCACAGATAACTCCTGAGGAGAGAAGCCTGAAGAAAGAAGAAAGAAAAAAAAAAAAAAATGGCCAGGAGAGTCTGCAAAAACAGCAGTCACTGAGAATTCCATCTCTCAGCTTCTGCCGAAGACAGTTCGTAGCAGAGCGGCCTGGACCGGGACCAGAAAGGCGCCTCTGGATCCATCCCTCGTGACCCGCTGGACGGAGATCGGGAGCCTTCGGACCGCTCTGACGACAGATTCGGTAAGAAGGTCAAAATTAAGAACATGGGAGGCACACTCTCCCAGGAACAGCTGGGAATTTTGTCCGCCTTACAAGGCGTGGCTGCATCATACACAGAAGGGATCCCAAAGAAGGAGTTAAAACAGTTATTATTGTGGGTGAGGCTCAATTATCCACTTTCAGAAACACGCCTGCTGTTTGAAGTAGGGTTCTGGCAGGAAATTAACAGACATTTATATCTCTTAGCGACAAAAAAAGATGAGACAGCGTTAAAGTTGCTCTCGCCAGCAAGATTAATGCTGGAAGGTATTTCGGTGCAGTCGAAAAGACTGGAGAAGCAACGACAAGTTGCGGGGCCCTCAGAAAGAGGGGGAGAGCAAAGCTCTTGGAGAAAATTAGCTCTGGCCTCAGATAGTCGGGGGGGAAAGGCTCTTGAGGAAAGGGAGCAGGAAATAGTATCAAAGCCTCCGGTCCCAAGGCCAAGAAACCCCAGGAAACTCCTAAAACGTCCTGAAACCCTGGAGAGTACAGGTGAATCAGGATCCGACTCCGACAAGAGATCGGAAGGGGGGGTGCAGGGGGGAGAAAGGGGATCGGGAGGGGCGCTTTCTCGCAAAGGGCATGGCGGCGCGGCGGCAGAGCAGGGCGGCCAGGCTGCGGCGGTGCAGGTGGGGGGCGCGGGTGAAGAGATAACGGCCGGCAGGGAGCCAGAAACGCGCGCAGCGGGCAGGACTCGCAAAGACCGGGGAGGGGAGTCACAAACCGGTGCGGGAGTGTTAGGCACGGGTGGCGAATTGGGGGAAACCGCGCAGCCCCAGAGGGCCACCGTAGTGAGACGCAGGAGGCGCGCAGTTGTGACGTCAGACCCGGTGCCGAGGTCGGCTCGAATCGCGGAGCGGGCCCGGGTGCCGGCGGGAGGCAGGCGCATACCGGTGGGAGGAGTGGACACAGCGTCAGAGGAGGAGGAGACAGAGTCAGGGACAGACCGAGGGGAGGAGACTTCGGAGGTGGAACGAGGGGGAGAGAGTGACGTCAGCTCGGGAGAGACAGGGAGCGGCTCGGAAAGCACGCATGCGCGGAGAGCAGAACGTGGGTGGGGGCGGGCCAGGTCTCCTGTGACGTCTGGGGCAAGGAGGGGCCGTGCTCGGGATTCCGCATCTCGGGGGTCAACCCCCTCTCCAGACTCGGTGCCTTTAGTCAAAAACCTCGGAGTCCAAGGCTCATCCCTTCAAGGGAGACGTTCTGGTGTTCGAGCTCCATTTTCGGCTGAATTAAAAGCCAGGCAGGCTCGGTCTCGGGCGAGATCGCGAACGGGGCAGTCGAACGGAAGAGGAGCAGTCGAGCTCATTCCGTCATCCGAGTCAGGGAGGCCGGCCACAGCGCCACCTCATGGGGGGATGACAGAAATGCACGACATGCCAGATCTGTTCAGTGGAGCCACAGCGCCATCTCGTGGCGAGACTGCAACAATGCAGCAATTTTTCCCAACATTATACAAAAAGAAAAGCACTTCAAAGAAGACAATGATAACACAGCAAAGGGATTATCCGTCGACTTCGGGATTTCGTGAAGATGATGAAAGTTCAGATGAAGCACAGCAACAAGGAGAAGATGTCATACGGATCACAGCATCGGAAGGTGTTCCGGCATGGATGCTGTCAGCAGCAGAAGCAGCGAAAGGCTTCTTGCATTCATTTGATACAGCAAAAAAGAAATATCAACAAGATCCTCGTGTTTCCTTTTCGGATTTAGGAGCGAGGCCAAAAACCTCAAGGCGAAAAATGAGGCACGATGAATCACCGATGACATCCACAACACCATTATTCATGCAAATCCCAATGGAGTCTCAAGAAGAGGAATTTCAAGAGCCAGTGAAGACGATCGATTGGAAGCGAATCAGAAAAGCATTGGCAAAAGAAAAGGATTTATTCCCAGGATCAGGAGATTTGACAATGCCCGTGACATATGATGCCCAGGGACAGAATCCAAGGTGGGAAAGGATGGGTCATGAGACACTCAAAGACTTCGGGAAGGCGGCTCAAACTTTTGGGCTGAACTCACAATACTTCAAACAGCTACTAAGAGGGACATTCACTACGTATGATCTCACGCCATATGATATTCGAAGTATTGTGGCAATGATCCTCACTGACACACAGAATCTCATCTGGGAAAAAATGTGGAGAAAATATCTTGCTGAGTTGCGGAACAGATATCAAGGTGGGCCAAATGCGAACCTCACAGAAGGGCAGTTAGCAGGGGATCCTCCAGATGACAACCCAGGGGAACAAGCAGCGCGGCTTCCACGAAGAGTGTTAAACGACATCAAAGAAGCAGCGTGATTGGCAATCATGCAAATTACACCGACAGGAGCTCTGGATGTTCCGTTCTCTTGCATCAGGCAAGGTCCCACAGAACCATTCATGTCGTTCATCGATCGACTCACGCAAGCCGTGGATCGACAGGTGACAATAGAAGAAGCAAAGAGGCCTCTCTTGGAGAGCTTAGCTTTCGGCAATGCCAACCCGGATTGTCAACGGGTCATTAGCGCCATGCCAGGACAGCCATCCTTGGCAGAGATGGTGGAGGCATGCAGCAAGGTGGGGACACCTCAGCATGTCGCAGCGATTGTGAAGAATGAATTAAGAGAGGAATGGGAAGAACAGCTAAAGGGACACTCAGAAAGGCAATCAGAGGACAAGATATTGGAAAAGATGTTCGAAAAATTACTTCATCAACAGGACGAGAACATCAACAAAGTTCTTGCAACAATGCAGAAAAAGAACAATCCCCCAGGAGGACGGTGCTATAAATGTGGGGAGTTTGGGCACATGATAAGGAATTGCCCACGGACACATACACCAACACCAGCACAGAAAGTGGAAAGGCCAATTTGTGCGCGGTGCGGAAGAGGAAGACACTCTGTGAAAGAATGTTATTCCCAGACAGATGTGGAAGGAAATCCGTTACCGCATCCGGGAAACGAGAAACGGAGCGCGGTCGTAAATTGCCAGCGCGCTCAGACACAAGTACTGGCGGTGTCACAAGAACAGACAGGGCAGTCATCAGTGAGCAACAGGCAGATGCCCTCAGCAAAACCCTTAGTCGATTCCACAGTGACCCAGACCTCCTCCCACCAGGGGCACAGTGTGCATTGGCAGCTTCAAAACTAGTATGCTTTCTAGACGAAAGTCATGTGGAGATACCAACGGGTATCCGCGGGGACTCATACAAAAAACAAGACTTCTTGATAGTTGGGCAAGACAAATGCAGTATTCTTGGACTCATTGTTTATCCAACGGTTGTCTCAGTGGACAAGAACACAGAATTAACAGTTTTGGCAAGAGCACTTCGTCCACCATTGACTGTACCGGAAAATACTGTGGTCGCGAGAGCTTTCGCATTGCCGCCACACGCAGTTGGAGAGGTCATGTCAATCTTCGACGAAGAAGGTTTCCCTACGAAGGAACATGTTGAAGTACACACAACATGGGTGAAGCGCATAGGTCGAGACCAACCCACGCTCACATGCCAATTGACATGTGGGGACAGGACAACAGCAATCAGAGGTATGCTCGACACAGGGGCGGATGGAACGGTAATATCGTACATCTTTTGGCCATGCAGTTGGAGCTTGGTCACGCCATTGGGTTCTCTCTCAGGCATCGGGGGAGCATCTCTGTGTCTGCAAAGTGAGAATTCCGTCGTTGTCACGGGACCAGGAGACAAGACGGCGAACATTCGTCCTTTTGTCGTCCAAAAGCCGATCACAGACTGGGGTCGAGACCTTTTGGCACAATGGGGCGCGAAGATCGAAGTGGATTTTTAATAGGGGTCACTGCGGCACTCGCCACATTGAAGTTGACATGGAAAACAGATGATCCAGTTTGGGTGGATCAGTGGCCCCTTGAGCAGAAAAAGTTGAGTGCCTTTAAAGACCTGGTCCAAGAACAATTGCAGAAGGGACACATCAAGCCGACAGACAGCCCTTGGAATTCTCCAGTGTTTGTCATCAAGAAAAAGCTATCGGGCAAATGGAGGTTGTTACACGATCTCAGGAAGATCAACAAAGTCATAGAAGACATGGGACCACTTCAGCTGGGACTTCCATCTGTCTCAATGATTCCCAGAGAATGGCCGCTTGTGGTCATTGACCTCAAGGACTGTTTTTTCAGTATTCCACTCCATCCAGATGATGCTCCGAGATTTGCCTTTTCAGTTCCGAGTATCAACAAGGAAACACCTCTGCAGTGGTACCATTGGGTCGTTCTTCCACAAGGCCTAAAAAATTCTCCGACGATCTGTCAATGGTACGTGGCACGAGCTTTGGCACCAGCGCGGAAGAAATTTCTGAAGGCGAAGATCATTCATTACATGGATGATTTGCTCATTGCAGCGTCAACACAACAGGAGCTGCAAGAAGCTCGTGACTGTGTGATTGAAGAAGTGCAAAAGGCAGGTCTGGAAATCAGCATTTCGAAGATTCAGGAGGTTGCGCCTTGGAAATATCTGGGGTGGAAAATTTCAGAGAAAACAATAAAGCCTCAAAAAATGGAGATCAGCTCTAAGATCAACAATTTGCATGATTTACAACAGCTTATGGGAGAAATCAACTGGATGAGGCCAGTTTTGGGAATCACAAACAGCGACATTCCAGCGTTGCTCGATCTTTTGAGAGGAGACACAGACATTCGTTCTCCCAGGACACTCACGCCAGAAGCGAGAAAAGAGTTGGAGAAAATCACGAACGCGATACAGAAAAGGCAGGCACATCGATTTGTTCCAACGTTGCCTTTTCAGTTGGCAGTGCTGGGGAAGAAAACACAGTTCCATGGTTTGATCTTCCAATGGGACGAATCGCAAAAGGACTCTTTGATAATCATAGAGTGGATTTTCCTACCACACAGGCCCGCAAAAACAATTCTCACAGATTTAGAGATGGCAGCACAAATCATCATAAAGGCGAGAACAAGGTTGCTGACAATGGCAGGAAGAGAATTCTCAGTCATCAGATTACCTCTGAAACGAGACTATTTCGATTGGGCAATGCAACAATTGAAAGACTTGTTAATTGCATTGTTAGCGTTCCCAGGAACTTGCACAGTCCATTTTCCACAACATAGAATACTGCAGTCACAAATATGTTACAGAGCGAAACCAAGAATAAGTGAAGAACCTTTGGACGGGATCACAGTGTTCTCAGATGGCTCAGGGAAGACACACAAGTCAGTGATCACGTGGAGAAACTCAACGACAGGAGATTGGGAATCAGACGTGAGGATGGTTCAGGGCTCTCCACAAATTGTGGAGTTGGCAGCCGTTGTCCGAGCATTTCAGTTGTTCAAACAGCCTCTCAATCTGGTGACTGATTCCGCATATGTTGCGGGTGTGGTCAAGAGATTGGAGGGTTCGCTCTTGAAGGAAGTCAGTAATGAGGTTTTATACTCATATCTGACGAGCTTGAAGATACTGCTAGAGGGCAGGGAAAGAGAATATTTTATCACACACATTAGAGCGCACACAACACTTCCGGGGTTTTTAGCGGAAGGGAATGCTCGAGCGGACAGGTTGACAATGCCCATTTTACAAACACTGCCGGACATTTTTGAGCAGGCAAGATTAAGTCATGCGTTCTTTCATCAGAATGCGCAAGCGCGGATGGAGTCCTTTCGTCTCACAAAGAGTCAGGCGAGGGAAATCATTAGTGCTTGTCCAGACTGTCAGCTTGTGCAGCCACCTTCTTCTACCGGGGCCATCAATCCGCGGGGGCTGCAAAGTCTTCAGTTGTGGCAAGCTGATGTCACGAAGTGTCCATCCTTTGGGAGGCTCAAAAATGTTCATGTTTCTGTAGATACATTCTCAGGTGCAGTCTTTGCTTCAGCACATGCAGGAGAAACAGCAGACCATGCTTGTCGACATTTTCTGCAAGCATTCGCATCATTAGGTGTGCCTCAGGAGATAAAAACAGACAGTGGTCCAACGTATACAGGCAGGGTGCTTGACAAATTCCTGAAAAGATGGGGTGTCAAACATACGTTTGGTATTCCACATTCGCCCACAGGTCAGGCGATCATTGAGAAAACACATCACACCCTGAAATCCCTTCTGGACAGACAAAGGAGGGGTGAGCCGGAGGCAACACCTCACATGAAATTAAATAAGGCACTGTATGTGTTGAATTTCTTAAATAGTTCATCCTCAGAACCCAATCCACCAATCGTGAGGCATTTTCTAAACAACACACAGGCAAAGCTAAGGGAAAATCCTTTAGTTTTGATCAGAAACCCAGAGGCAGGACAAATAGAGGGTCCTTTCAAACTAATCACTTGGGGCAAGGGTTTCGCTTATGTTTCCACAGATCGAGGTCTGAAGTGGGTGTCAGCGTGACACGTGAAGCCATTTCGAACGCGAGAACACGAGAATGCTGATCCGAGAAACAAAGAGACGAGTACTCAGACAGAAGTCGAGACTCAGACTGCGAAAAACGACCCGGAAGAGAAATAAAAACAAACTAAGGACTTTGGGGATTTTCCATTAGGGTCCTGAATGAAAAACAAAACAAAGATCTTGCACAAAAGTGAAGTCATGAGTTTCATGATGCTCATGTGCATCATTCTTTCATTCATTGCAGTGAGCAATGGAGGAAATTTACCTATTAGTCAGCCAAAGCAAAATGTATGGGAGACTTTAGCTCGGGCAGCGAATTTAGATAGTATTTGCCTGACACACTCGAGACCAGGGAAACCATTTTCAGCATGCATGGTTGGATTGCCAGTGGACGAATGGCCAGTTCCAGGGCACTCCGCAGTTAACATTTCACAGGTCATTAATGATCCTGTGAAAGAGTGGTGTGTTTGGACACATCTACTTCCTGTGGCTTCTACAGAACCTCAGGAATTGGAGATTTTTGGGTCCATGATAATGGAACTCTGCATGCAGTTTGAAACTCCAGGTGTCACAAAGGCAAAAACTATCGATGTAACTCCCAATCATGAATTCTATAAGAATGCATCAGCATGGTGTAAATATACAGAGAAAACTGCCAGGGGATCGATCCAAGTCCCAGTGCAATTGCCACGGGGTTTGTTTTTAATTTGCTGGGACAGAATTTGGCACGGCATTCCTGCTAATGCCACGGGAGGTCCATGCAGCATTGGGGAAATTTCAATGCTATCGCCTGATTTGAACATGCTAAGAGAGAAAAAGCACAAAGAAAAAAGATCAATACAACAATATGCGGCAGATTGCAATGATGAAATATTTTCTTGGGACAAGGCAGCGAGGGTTGCTACAGCAATCTTCTCACCTCAAACAGCATCAGGGGTGGCCTTGACTCAGATCGACCGCATGGGTTGTTGGTTGAGCAAACATGCTCAGTCTGTGTCTGTCGCATTGGATGACATGTTAAAACACATCAGTGGCGTAAGACAGGCGACTTCAGAACAGAGCGGTGATCGATTATCTATTGCTCGCTCATGGACATGGGTGCGAAGAGTTTGAAGGGATGTGCTGCATGAATCTCTCGGATCATTCAAGGTGAATTCATGAAAGTATTAAAAACATAAAGGACAGCATAAATAAGCTTGGCGAGATCACAGGATCATGGATCGATCAGCTGGTAGAATTCTTTGACATCTCTCCCATTTGGAGAGGAATTTTAAAGATAGGATTCTATGTTTTAATAGTTCTCCTAGTCCTCATACTTGTCGTCCCATGTATATTTGCATGTTTAAAACGTGCGATGAATCAGATAGCAAAAGAGGTCTTCTTGGTGCAAACAGAAGGGGGAGATGTGGGATCTCAGAACCTCAGGACTGAGGTGCAGAGTGACCGAGACCACCCTTGGGGGTCTCGGGAGTCCTGGAATGTTGTCAGAAGTGTCTGGTGGCTGGACTTTGATCCTACACGAGAGACGACACCTGTATGAGGATGGGAGGATTTCACTGGGGTGAATGGTGAAGGGATAAGTTAATTAGAGTGTAAAACACAGGGTTTAGGATTTCTGTTCAGGGGGGTCTAAAGAAGTAAGATGGAGGAATTGGGGTGTGTCCTGTCCTTCTTCTTCTTCTTCTTGGCCTCCATCTTCTGTGGTGATGGTGGCACTTTGGGATTGGTTATTACTAAAAGTGCACCGGTCAATAAGGGTAAAAGGTATTGGAAAGAATAGGTAAATATTGTATACGTAATTTTGAGTATAAAGATCAGTGACCGCCCCGGGGGCTCGCAGTGTGCACGTGGCTGGCTTGCTGTGTGGACCTCTGTCGGGCAGAGAGAAAATCTTTTAGATAAACAACCAATAAATACTGAAGTCCGAGAAAGACCTGTAGCCTCTTCTCATCCTTTGAGGCGCGGGCTGCCCAAGGCCATCTCCGAGCCTTTCCAGGCCACAAAACAGCCGAGAGAAGGGACATGGGCAGAGAGTGGAAGCAGCAGCTTTTATGGAGGGGGGTGGATTCCCAGGAGGAGACCATCTTACTAATCAAGGGCTAGATAGGAAGGGTCTGGGGGGACAAATGTAAACATAAAATGGAGCGGGAAAGGTACATACCAATGAGAGAAGGGAAATATCATAGCTGGCAGAGAATCTTCTGGATAAATGGGTGTAGCAAATTATGACAGACAAGGTGCAGGGGCAGGATTTTTGAGGATAGACAGGGAAAAATCTGGAATTATCATAACTGCCATGGGCAAAAGGCAGGAAGACAGGTGGTCAGGGAGAGACTAAACATATAATCTTCAAACCCCCACTTCCACAATTCCCCCTTTTTTGTTTAATTTTTATGATAGTGTTGAGGGGATGATGGCAGTGGCAGTTAATTAAACTTCAGATTCTTCCCACCATCACTGAAGGGGAGAAGGTTTTCGACTAGAGCTAGTACCAGTTTTAACAAACAGTTTTTTACAAATGCCAGTTACAACAGAAATTTTAAACAGAATTAAAACAACTAAACAAATGTCTTTGATGACAGATGACATCCATCCCAACAAACCCCATTCTTTAAAGACGTAAGAAAACCAGTCTCTGGTGTCCTCTTTTATCTTTTGCACAAGGTCTTTCATCTTACTGGATGCTTTGACTTTTGTCGGTGATGTTGAAGCAACACAGTCCCTCAAACTCTTGGCACCCACGCCCATGTGCCAGCAATAAAAAAATCAATGGCTGCCCGATTTTGTAAAGTTGCCTTCTTAGTCACCTCTTCTTCTAGGAGGTCACTGATTGCTGTCGATGTTAAGTTGTCCTGTTTTACCACTCAGCATTTGAGATGTCCCAATTCCCCGAGTGCTTTTGCAGCTGCTACCCAAGGCAAAAATATAGACACAGCTGTCTTTGTTGGTTTGAACCAGGTTTCTACCTTGGGATTGCAGTTTTCATCTAACTGTATTGTGTTGCGTTTACCTTTTTGAGGGGTCAAATTATTTAATTTAGATTTCCAATCAATAATTTGGGTCTGGTTGGGGCAAAACAGGGACAGCTGACCAAGAGTACAAGGACCTCCTATAAGACAAGAGGGGATCCCAGCCCAGGCTCTTTTCCCACAAATAAAGAAAATTCCTTTTGGGAGTTTCAGGGGTGTGAGGTGCCCACTGGAATAGGAGAGAGGTAGCTGGATAATAGATTTACACCACGAGGCTGCTTGAAATTCTTTACAATACATCTTAACAGAAATATAAGTTTTGGGGTGAAAACGGGGCTTATAAGGGAAATGAATGCAAAAAGGGGCTATTGTCTAACCTAACAATTCAAATTCTATGGGCTCTCTTTCCAGTTGGGGCAAACTAGAGGACCATTTATTCTACAAAACTAAAGGATTGTTGATAGGGAGGTATTTCTTGAGATTTGGGGGAGGGTTTTGGTTTGTATTGTTTACAAGACACCGGAGATGTGAAGGGTACTGATCTAATGAAAGTGGGGCCCCTACTAGGCAGGTCGACATCGGGTCATCAGCTGAGGCCATTGATAGACATAAATGGTCTTGCTGTAGCACACGAGCAAGGGTTACCCACACATTTTGCCTCGGTTGAGGGACAATCCACACCTCGAAAATCCATGACTGGAGGAATACCAGGAGTAACGTGATCAGCTATTTCCACATGTTTTCTGGTATGGATGCCACTTGAACATAAAAGAAGAAAAACACATTAGGGAACTTAACAATAACTTTCATCAGGGAATAAAGAAAAGAAATATGGGAGGTCTGAGTTTTCTTGTTCCTTTCTCTTCTTTTGGTTGGAGGCTACAGCAACATCAGCTGGGTCCTCTAACGGCGACGGGGTGATAGTTTGGTGGTCTCTTTCTTTCTCAGCTAACAGATATGGCCTGACCCATTTGCGCAGGATCCACTTGGGACCAGAGGGCACAGACACACAAGTGTACCCAAACCCCCAAGTGATCAAGTCAAAGGGCCCTTGGACTTGCTGCAACTCGGGATCTTTTATTAACACTGGCAGTTTTTCTTTGAACTTTAACATGTGATTTTGGTTAAAGTGTCTCACTACTGGTGGGTTTAGACTTTCAAAGGAACAGTTCAAGAAGTTGAGGGTGAACAGTGCCTTTGACAGCCTGAGCTGGGGGGATAACACTTTGGCATCAGCCCTCTAACGTTCTAGGGTTCGTTTCAGGTTCTGATGAGTCATCTCTATTATTGCTTGGCCAGTGGAGGAGCATGGAATTCCAGTTTGATGTTCGATTCCCCATTCAAGCAGGAAATTACCGAAGGCCCTGGAGACATAGGCTGGCCTGTTTTCAGTCTTCATGACTTTTGGAATCCCCAACACAGAGAAGACCTGTATTAGGTGTTTCGGGGCATTCATTGCCTTCTCCCCTGTGTGGGCTGAGGCACAGACTGCACCAAGAAAGGTATCCATGCTAACATGAACATATTTAAATCCACCAAACTGGGGCACATGGATTGCATAAGTCTGCCAGATTTCACAGCTTTGGAGACCTCTGGGGTTTACTTCTTCCCCCAGTGAGGGTAATATGGACCCCTGGCATTGTGGGCATGTGGCCACGATTGCTCTGGCCTGGTCACGTGGTAGATGGAATTGGCAGACCAGACCAGGCACATTCTGATGGAACTGCTGATGGCTAAGTTTGGCTCGATGGAAGACGTTGCCTTGGGCAGCCAGCTGTAATGCTGCAGCCAAGGCATCAGCTATGCAGTTGCCTTCTGTGATGAAACCTGGGAGATCAGAGCGTGATCTCACATGCATGATGTAAAAAGGTTGCTCTCAGTGGGAAACCAGCAGTACTAATCTTCAGAGCAACTTGTAAATCACTGGGTTTGAGACTTCTTTGAGCACCGTGTGCTCGGCTCTAGACACCACCCCTGCCACTTAAGCTGAACCAGTTAGGATGTTAATAGGTTCAGAAAAGTTTTCAAAGACTCTAACAACAGCATCCAACTCAGCTACTTGAGGGTAACCTTCAACAATCTTAACATCGGCTTCCCACCACTGAGTCTGGGGGTCTTTCCAAGTCATTACAGACTTGTGGGTACCCCTGGAAGTGTCGGTGAAACTGTTTAGAGCCTTAAGGGGCTTATGACTTTGAAATTTTTTTGGCACTAGATGCAATTCACTGTTAAACAATTTATGACCAGGTTGGTGAATGGTCCATTTCCCAGGGTAACTGTCTAGGACAAACTGGAGGTTCTCATTCTCTTTCAGTAGATGTTCTAAAGTCTCATTATTTAATCTTCTGATGGACAGCTGAATTGGTATGTGAATGCATGCAAAATTGCACCCCACAAGCAACCACACGCGTGCCCTAGCCTTACAAATCAGCTAGGCCATCAGTTCTTGTGTCCTAATGATGCTTTTGGACAGATTGTGGCCAAGGAACACCCACGCTGTAATCAAGATGGGGTCCCTCTGACCTCTGTCCCACTGAAAAATCAACCCATGCAAGTGCAGCAGTTTCCCTAAAATGATGAAATTGAAAGGGAGTTTGGGCCAGCAGCAGTGGGCCTGCTGACTTTCCAATGCTAATTGGATCCTTTCTAATGCAGCCCGTGCGTCCTGGGTTAATGTCCTCAGGGCATCCATCTCCTCCCCCCCTTTAACATATAGAAAAGAGGAGACAGATCACCTGTGGGTAGGCCCAACCAAAGCCTCACCCAGTTTAAGGTTCCACACAACTGTTGGAGATCTCGCAGGGTTTTTAGCTCATCTTTGATCACCAACCACTGTGGTGTTATCATGCGGTTGGTGATTTAGAGGCCTAAATATCTCCAGGGTGGCAGCCTCTGCACCTTTTCATAATTTAACTCCAATCCTGCTGTCGACACAGCAATAATAATATCATCAAGAACCTGTGTGTTGTCGTCAGGGCCACATATGAGTACATCATTCATGTAACGATAGATTATGCTCTCCCCTGCTTTGGCACGCACTGGGCACAAGACTCTGGCAACGTAACATTGGCAGATGGTTGGAGAGTTCTTCATTCTTTAGGGAAGAACACACCAATGGTAACGTTGCATTGAGGCTTCTCGGTTGATGGAAAGAACCGAGAGGGTAAAACGTGGCGCATCGGCTGGGTGTAGGGGAATTTGGAAAAAGCAGTCTTTGATGTCAATGACTGCTGAAGCAAAGTGAAAATTTTCCGGGATAGAAATCCATTTTAATTTATGTGAAATGTACATTTTGAGTTGAGTCTGTGGTTAGAAATCGTAGTTATTTAGCCAGACTGCAAGGCCTAAGCTCAGTGAAGTTACTTCAGCGAAGGACAGAGATAAAGGGGAGGAGAGAGAAGATGATAGAGAGTGACAGGGACTGCTGTAAGGGCAAGTCAACCTGACCTCAGAATTCTTTCTGATAAAAAGGAACTAGTGGTAAAAGTCACACGAAACCCATAAAAATGAATATGTATGAACCTATTGTGAAACTGTATGCATATGTATTTGAGAGGGGGATAAAAGGAGATCTGAAGTTCTCAGAGGTACGCATGCCTTTTGAGGAGAGTTTCTCTCTGCATGTGTCCGGTGCTGTAATAAACATACCGAGCTTTACAACTTTTATAAAGTTGTGAGGTTTCTTTTCTCCGCAAAACACTGCCAATTGCCAGTTTTGAGGGAGCATCCATGGGGATGGCATACCCAGCTGGAGAGACCCCATGTCGTTAATTACATCATTAATTTTTCTCAAGTCGTGAAGGAGCTACCACTTGTCTTTCCCTGGCTTTTTGATAATGAATACTGGGGAGTTCCAAGGGCTGTTGGTCTCTATGATGTGTCCTTTGACCAACTGTTCCTCCACGAGTTGATTGAACACTTTTAATTTCTGTTTACTGAGTGGCCACTGATTTACCCAGACTGGTGTTTCAGTTAGCCAATTTAACTTCTGAGTAGGGTGCTCTTTTTCGGTGGCTGCTGTTAAAAACCCAGAGGGGTCAGCAGTTCTAATTTGGCCCCCAATTGGAACATGCAGTCTCTCCCCCATAGAGTAAACTTGGTGTTCAACACGAATGGGCCTATATTAGCTAATTGCCCATCAGGCCCTGTAATTTGCACGATGATCCTTGATTGTTTTGCGAATTGTGTGCCCCCTACACCTAAGACATTGCAGTCTACGTCTTGTAATTTCCATTTTGACGGCCATTTGTGTGGTGAAATGACTGTTACATCTGCCCCCGTGTCCATCAACCATTGAAGTTGGACGTCGTGCCTCTCGCTCTTAAGGCTGCACCATAAAAGGGGCTTCTCCTCTCCCACCACTTCAGTATAGTAAACTGAAGGTCCTGGTCATCCCATAAATACTGTGATAATGGAATGGCCTGGGCGACGACCTGGCCCTTTGGTAGGAAGAGGGGGGGATGGACACAGCGTGCCATGAGAATGAGACACTCCGGGATAGGTGGTAGAAGTCCCGGAGCAATCTCGATCTCGCAGGGTGTATGCTTTGTGTCCTCTATGACAAGGTACTCACATCCCTGATGGTAGAGAGACTGGACCCATTTGCAGAATGTGATTTCCAGCTCTGGATCCACGTAAAGTTCTTTCCAGTCCAAGTCGGTAAATGCCACAGATTGGGTAAGGTGTAGCCTAAAAGGCTCAGTCACATCCTGGGTAGAAAACAAGCCAAAGGGGCTATTATTACAATATTGTTCACAATCATCCTCCCAGCTCCCTGCCTCATTTATTTCCTCGCGCGAAGCAGTATCGCGCTAGCGCACCAGTTTTTTTGTTGGTTATTTTCTCCACGCTCCCTTCCTTTCCCCCTTCTTGGTGGAACTGGGGGGGCTTTCCCCAGATAGGGACAGTCTCTTATAAAATGTCCCTTCTTCTTGCAGTGAAAGCATGGATATAGTCTTGACACTCATGGTGAGATGGGAGGTAGTTGAGTGTCTGCCACTGCTGTTGCCCATTCTCTGATGGTGACCTTCTTCGGTGCTTCTACTTGAGGAAGTCTTGCTTTCCTGGTGCATTCCTCCATAATTAAGTCTAGTGATGGTGGTGACGATGAAGGAAGGCTGAGAATGGCTCTTTTGCAGTCTTCATTTGCACCTTTGGTTACGAGGTCTATGATGATGTCATCTTGGGTGTCTGATCTAGGGTTTCTCCTTCCCACAACATCTCTGACCCTGTCCACAAAATCTAGAAACGCTTCATTGGGTCTCTGCTTTAAAGAGACAAGGCTGGGCAAACGATCTTTAGTGGGTCAGAGGTTAAAAGCTTTTTCTGCCTCTACTTTAATAATTTCTAAGATTGTCTTAGGAATTTTTTCAGCTTGAGTTGTGGGTTGCTCCCATTCACCCTCCCCCACGAGATGTCCTATAAAAAGTGATTTGTCATCTTCATCATTTGCCGCTTGTTCATTGTCCCATAAATTTGGAAGCAGGTTGACGAGCCATTCCCGCCAGGCTTTCATCCACAGCCTATATTCTGAGGGACCATATAGGCTGGAAAATATTTCTTTCAGGTCCCTGGGAACTAGGACATTTGCTGAAAGGGTGATCCTTAGAAAGCCTTTAAAATATTCACTTAACCAACCAACCTTCTTCTGGGTTTTGAATAATTCTTTGATGTCGTTGTAGGGAAAAGGTGCCCACTTGGGACGCTTCCCCCTAGAACTGTAAGAAACAGGTGCTGTGAAGTTGACTGGGTTGTCATCCAACATCCGGTCTTCCACTTCGTCCTTCCTTTTTTCCACAGTACTGTGGGAACTGGAAGGAGGAGCGTGAGAAACTGGAGGTGGGAGGTACGGTCCCGAAGGGTGAGGGGCAGAGCCAAGGCAGGGATCGGAAGCACCGAGAGGGGCAGTGGTTTGGCCAGAGGGCGGAGCAGAGGGAGATACAGGGGGCAAAGCCAGGGTATTTTGAGGATGGGGAGAAGAGGAACCAGAGCTCAATAAAGTGTCTTGGGACAGGGGAAGGGAACAAGGGAGAAAGGGATTATGGGAAGAAGAACCATAAAATGGAGGCAAAGCCATGTGGCATCCTCTACTCTGTGACTCTGGGTGAGGTGAGGAATCTGGGAGACGACCTACAGGTTTTTCTACAGGTAAAGGAGGTGAGGTATTAGGGTCTAGGGAAGGAACTGTGACAGGGTGATCAGTCTTGCCAGAGCCAGAGGGGTACCGAGGAAGATGTGGGGAGGTGGGGACACCCACAATGTGGGCGCAGCTGTGCACCTACTACAGGTGGTGTCTTGGTTTGGAAAGACAGGAGTCTGCTAAGGAAGGCAGGAGCTTCCCCTGAAATGGGGAATTTAATCCTCCCCACCCCTCCGAATTGCTATCAATTTTAAATTAAGGGGCTCTTAGGCAAAAATAGGGGAGCAGGAAATAACAGTTCTTTAATAGGGAAGGAAAAATAAAAAAGGATAAAATAAACAATGCAGTACACTAGAACAACACTGACAGAGTCAGAACTCAGCCTGACACCCTGTGGGTCGGGGTGTTCATGGCTGTCCAATTGGAAATGTGGCTGCAGTCCTCCTGAAGTGTCAGGTGTGGTTCTGTTGGAGCAAAGGGGTTGTGTAGAGAAGGATGTATTCTTCCTCCAAAGATCCAGTGGAAGAAGAGACAGCTGCTGTTCCTCTGGGGAATCCAGTGGAGAAAACAGTGCTGGTGTTTCAAAACCTCTGGATTATATCTGGGTAGCAATGCTTGGCTCCTCCCTCTGGGCGGAGCATCTCACAATGGGATTTTTTAGTTCTTATCAGTCATGCAGTGGCATTCAATAGCTGTTATCAGCAGATGTCCCCTCCCAAGGGAGGAGTGATTGTGGTCACTCAAAGAGAGAGATAAGGCAAACTGCTCACTTGACAAAAGATAATCTGCCATACAGATGGTAATAGAAAACATCTTGCATTGCAATCTGGAACCGGAGGTTTGCTCTTCTTAGTTCACCTGGTTCAGAAAGCTGGGGGTTAGGGACACGGGTGACTGGAGCAGGGGTTTCAGGAGGAACTGAGGAAGATTTATTTGGTTTTTCTTTCACTTTCTTTTCTATTTCAAATGTGATAGTTTTTAATTTTATAAAGAGAGGCTATAAATCACCTTTTAATTCACTATCTATCATTGCATCTTCTCCAAGTTTAATTCTGATTTTATCCCAAAATCTTAGTATTTTTACCTCATCAGGGGTAGTTGTTCGAAAATGAAAATAAATCCACTTAAAAAATCTCTTAACTTTTCCCTTTGATAAACGAAACCTCCCTCCCACCAGGGAACCCACAACTTGGTCATAAACTTCCTTTTCCCTAGCAGACAGTCTTGCACCCATTGTGACTGAGACTATCTGCTAGGTTCTTTGCCATCCATGCTCCGAGGTAAAATGAAAACTAAATGGAAAACACCTGAGAATCGCTGGTGGGGAGGGGGGGGGTTTAACATTGCGTGCTACGTCTCCCCTAATCTGTGGGAGTACCCTGCACCCAAAACCCAGAGTACCCTAGTCGGATCCTTCCTGACCACTGGAATACTCACAAAACTGAAAATTCTTTGAAATGAAAGTCTCGGAGGTGGTCTCTGATCCAGAGGAAAGTCCCTCTCACGTCTGGAACTGGAATGGAGGGGGTTACCTTTCCCGCCCGTCACGAGCCACGTCAACCAAAAGGTGCGCCGTCTCACCAGCGGCGCGTGATGGTCCATGAACTTCACAGGGCATCCATGCACCCTGGAGACAGTTCTTTCCGTGGGGTCTTGCTCGCACTGCTTCCATGGTGGACGCTAATCTGACATTGCGTCCCACGCGCTTCAATCTCTTTTTGCTTTCGGCACGCGCACCAGGAATGGCCGCGCCTCACCTTTGCTGCCGGCAGGCAGGATTGTGGTTCAGCCACTGGCTGAGATCCCGGACCGCCAGGAGCGGTCGAAGGGTCGAAGCAAAGGAAAAAGGAAGGACTCTTTGCTTGCTTCTCTGAGCTGCCTTTTTTTTCCCGTGGCGGAAGCAGCGCCAAGGCTACAACACCATGCAGAAGCAGGGCAGGTGATGCAGCACCATGCGAGTGCAGGTGGGGCACAGAAGCTGTGTGGCTCGAAGAGGGAGCAGCGGCAAAGAGTGGGAAACAAAGAAAACCAGCAGCTTTTATGGAGGGGGCTGGATTCCCCAGAGGAGACTGTCAAACAAATCAAGGGCTAGATAGGAGGGGTCTGGGGGGACAAATGTAAGCATAAAATGGAGTGGGAAAGGTACATACCAATGAGAGAAGGGAAATATCATAACTGGCATTTTTCCACTTTTTTCCAAGGAAGTATTTTTCCCAAACTGATTGGGGGAGAGGCTGATTGAATCTCATTTCTAGAGGAACCCCTTCAGAGGTTCTGAAGCATGGACAGACGAGTCTTCAAGTAATTAACTTGAAAAGAGGGTATTTATTACAGTGCTGGACACATGCAGAATCATTTCCAAAGGCATGTGTCAAAAAATCACAAACTCCTGCTCTCTATTTATCCAAAAAGGTTTTACATATTCAAATGGTTTCCAGGACAGTTTCTATTATGATTATTACATAAACATTAGCTCTCACCTAGTATTATAATTAGCTGAAGATCCTTTACGGCTATGCAATTGTCTCCTTTAATTGGGTCAGTGGGCTTCTGGGGAGGAAGTAAGATGTCTTCCTCATGTTAAACTCTTCACCTGTGTCAAGTTGGCAGGGCTCCTTGACTTGCTGGTCACAGTCCAAACCTCCTCTCATTCTTAGAAGTCAGTGGTATTTATGGCTCCTGCACTCTTACAATACTTCATAGATCACCTGTCACTCCCAACTTTGTTTCAGTTATCCCCACCTGGTATCAATTACTTTCCTTGTTAAGTTCTAATCACAGTATATGATCTTTGCTATCTACATTTCTAACTTAACCCCTTGACTCAGTTCTCTCCCAAATTTGCCCTGAACCAGGAAAAGCTTATAGAAATAGTGGTGTGATGAACATTTTATACTATACACCTTAGCAAAACATAAGATGTTAAAAGGCTTTTGTGTAATAAGAGAACAGTATAAAGCAATTAGCTGACTGACGTATCCAAGTGATAGGATAACCGTGACACAAACCAGAGGACCAGAGAAGGACTTGGAGCAGAGAAGGAGAAGGACTTGGAGCAGAGAAGGACTTGTAGAAGAGCTCGTTAACTCCTCTTATCAGAGAAGTGTGCAACAATGGGGATGAAACCACAGGAAGGAATAAAATATATCAACTTGATTACCAGGATGTCATGCAAATAGGATGTAAAAACCAAAACAAAAGGAGCCCCTGCAACATCAAAAGCTCTCAAGAATATTTGAATACTATATAAACTAATTGTTATAGACAAGTAATGTAATATTTGACTTTCACAATTAAAAGATAGATATTATATAGATTTATAGTAATGCTATTGTAAGATGCCATTCCATAGTCCTCTTTCCCCTCCCTTAGACTTGGTAGGGCATTTAGGGGGTGGGCAAGCTTGTTACTAAGAGACACAGCATGGCAACACCTGACCTACAATTAAGTTACAAGAAAGCAGTCTTCACCAATGGACAATGATGAAGAGTTAACTGACAGACTTTGGGAGGGCCTAGGGTTACATGATGCAGCACCAAGGGTATAAAAGGTGGAGTGGCCATTTTGTGAATCAGCCACGTGGCTGTAAAGCCATGGGAGGGGGCAGGCTCCCAGCGCTGTAATTTTTTCCTTATTCAATCCTCTGTTGTAATTTTTGTCAAGGTTTAATAAACCTTTTTCTAAAATTTTAGAAATGAGGCTTGTTTCTCACACTAATGAATATGCATGTAATCCCAGCAATGTAACCATATATAGAGAACATGATTTTAAGCTATCAGTGTGCTCTTTGGCCATTTGCCAAAAGCACCTCAGCAGTGGTTTACTTATTTGTCCTTTTTTTATCCTTTATTGAACTTTAAAAAAAAAATTAAAGACTGAACTTTGTTTTTCACAAGCAGGTGTTCCAGGTGTTACACCCCAGACACTTAAATCCAGGGGTTAAACCATAAGTTCATTTACTCTAGTTTGGCACAAGGAGAAATCCTAACCAGACATTCTCAAGAGGTCACAAATCCATAAAGTTCACTGGAAAAAATATAGAAAATAAAGGAACTTTGGCAAAGGAGTAAATAATACACCAAATTCAACATAAAACATGTATTATATTGTGACAGTGTTCACAGGGGTTTTCAGGTGAGGGAAGAGACGAGAATGTTGACTCCATGTTCAGAAGGCTTGATTTATTATTTTATGATATACATTACATTAAAACTATACTAAAAAGAATAGAAGAAAAGGTTTTATCTCAGAAGGCTAGCTAAGCTAAGAATAGAGAGGAATGAATAATAAAGGTTTGTGTCTCGGACAGAGAGTCCAAGCTAACTGGGCTGTGATTGGCCATTAATTATAAACATCCAAGATGGGCCAATCACAGATGCACCTGTTGCATTCCACAGCAGCAGATAACCATTGTTTACATTTTGTTCCTGAAGCCTCTCAGCTTCTCAGGAAGAAAAATCCTAAGAAAGGATTTTTAATGAAAAGATGTCTGCGACATTATAGCATTACTTAGCATTAATTTAGTATTAACTAAGCATTCAACCTAGGAAGGCTTTAAAATCTTGAGACGTCATGTTACCCTGATACAAAAAAGTTAATTCAATTTCTAGTGTAACTGTGAGCTTTTAGTCGAAAGACACTGTAGCTGTGAACTTTTAGCAAAGAAGACAGTGTCTGCAAACCTCTTTAGCAGAGAAAAAAGGTGTGGTGGTTTTGCATGAGAAATGGGAGACCTCCAGGGGCAAATATGGAAAAATGTCCACAGAAGCCCACCCCCCAAGGGTTAATACAATTTTATAGGTTTAGTAAATTCGCATATTTGACAAAAATCACCAACTAGGAGCATAAGTAGTGATGCAATTCCCCCCAGTTCAAGCCTCTTCTAAATCCTCCCCCTTCAAATGAAAACTGAATTTGTTTATGACAATTATGTCCTGAAGAGCTGGTTTTTGGCCTTGGTTCCTAAGGCGAATCAACATAGGATAGGGGCTTTGGAATATGTTTTGTCTTTCTGCCTATCAGGGCAGGGAAAAGTACTGGGAAAACTAGTTATGAATACAATAACAGGTTACAGAGTTACTGTCTTGGTTGATACTGGCCAAACGCCAGGCATCCATGAAAGTCTTTTGCTCATCCTCTTCTGCTGTAGTTGAGCAGAGGAGAGGGAAAAAAAATAATGAAGGGCTCATGAGTTAAGGACTGGGGACTGGGAAAAAACACTCTAAAGGCAAAACAGGTTCAAATTTAAAGGTATAAGGTAAATTTATTATTAACAGAGTCAGAGGAGGATAATGAGAATTAAGACTTTAAAACATCTTTTTTCCCCCTAGTCCCTCCCTCCTTCCCACCGACAGTGCAGGGAGACAGGGCATGGGGGTTTTGGTCAGTTTGTCACTCGCGATCTTTTTCTGCTCAATCAGAGAGGGGGAGTATTTTCTGTGCTATGCTGTGGGGTCCCTCCCATGAGCAAAGAGTCTTCCCAAAACTGTTGTGGCATGGGTCACTCATCCACAGGGTGAAGTCTTTTAAGGATAGACTGCTCTAGTTTGGAAGTAAGGGCTTTTTTCTCTATTTCTGGAAGCAGGGGCCCTCTCTCTCTATTTGGGTCTCCCACTGGATCTCAGCTTTCTCTGGCATCCACTCGCTCCAGCGTGAGCACTTTTCCCATGGGCTGTGAGTGGATCTCTGCATCCCCCATGGACGTCATGGATTACAGGGGGACAGTTTCTTTCACCATGGTCCTCACCATGGCTTGCAAAGGAATCTTGTCTCCAATGCTTGGAGAACCTCCTCCCCCTCTTTTGTTCCACCGGCCTTGGTGCCACCATATTATTTTCCCTCACATGTTCTCACTTCCTCCTCTTCTCTGACTAGAAGAAAAACTGCTGCTCATAGGTACCATTGCCAACAAGTTTCACCAATCCAAAGATTCCTGCAGGATCCCACAGTGCTGAGACATTGATCTCGTCTAGTTGCTCGCCATGTTTTTGCTGCTGGCCATGCGGCCCCACCACCACCAGGCAGACAGTGGTAGCTGCCACAATTCTGGCGCTATTTAACACCTCTCCTCATGCGAGACGCTGGGAAGGAGAAGCTGCTGACACCATCCCTGCCCTTCTGCCTGTGGTGCGGCTGGCTAGGGGTGGCCAGGCAGGAAAGACTAGCCACTGGTGGGCTGTACCAGGATGGCCCCCGGTAGCCATGCCTCCCCACCCCTGGGGAAAAATCTTTGCATGCACTGATTTGATTTTCTTCTTAAATATGTCACCCCACAGGTGTTACCAACCTCTCTAACTGGACCAGCAGCATGTCCATCTTCAGAGCCATTAGAGATTGGCTCTGTCAGACATGGTGGAAGCTTCTAGCAGCATCTCACAGAAGTCACTTTTGTGACCCTTTCCACCACCAAAAACCAGGCAGTGCCAAATCAACACAGCTGCCAATATATGCGTAAATAATACAGAGAATATATAAAATAAAAAAGACAAAAATCATTAGGCAGCAAGACAATGCCAGGATGATCCCCTTGGAATAGCAAAAAAAAAAAATCTGGGTAATTCTTAAAGCCCTGGACCCTGATTGGGAAGATGTAGATCTAATGCTAGATGCTCTAACAGACACCAGGAAAGAGCTAGTGTTAAAAACTGCATGGAATTATGGAAGAACTAGGCTATGGTTAGGAGAAGATATAGAAGAGGCATGCCCTCTCACAAAACCTTTTTGGGATTACAATAATTCCGATCAGTATCAACTCGTGCAGAGGTATCGGGAATGGGTTAGTTTTGGGTTGTAAAATTGTATCCCTAAGCTGTAAATTGGGGTGCACTATATGAAGTAAAACAAGGCCTCATGAAACTATGACTGAATTTTTGGACTGATTGCAGGAAGCCATGTATAACTATATTACCCTAGATCCGTCAGATGATTATGGTTAGAACCAGCTTGCAGAAGTGGCTGCTTCTGGTCGATGTTAACAAGCACCTTTTTCCCATGAGAAAGTGCATACCAAACATCATCTGCAGCCACAAATACTGATGTGAGAATGTTTCAATTAAGCAGCCAGATCACTGGGCAGCAAGCTGTGTGAGATGTGTGAGAGTGTCCGAGATAAAAGAGCAAGAAACATCTGCTCTGCCATTTGCATAATTGGTTAGTCTCCTAATCACTGACTGCATAGTTTGATCCTAAACTTGTACACAGAGAAAGCATATAAACACTTGTGTGTGCTTAATAAAGCTATTCTGTCAACTTAGAACAGGGTTTGTGTTTTTTCCAATCGCTACACAACTAATTTCTTTTTTCCTGGGTCAATCCTCTCATGATAACAGAAAAAACTACAAATGTTGGAAACAGAAGACCAAACAAGCATAGGATAATTGCAAGACAAAGCATGCGTGTTTATAGAAATCATAGTCGGGTAGAATGTAAGCAACTAGAAAGGACAATCGTCAATGATACAATTGCAGCCCAAGGCTCCTTCCCAAGACAAAGAAAGGCCTGAGATGGGAGGAAATGTAACCCTAAACTTCAGACCACTCAATGTGCCTATTGTAAGAAGGAAGGACACTGGAAGAGGAATTTCCTGCAATTCAAACCCAAGGTGATTGCAGAGCTTAACCAAAGCTAGGGCTGACCAGAGGGCCTGGCCCCAGAAGACCCACTGGTCAAAACAGAGCTGGGGGAAGATATGGAAAGAATTGAATGTTTGGTAGATACAGGTGCAACTTATTCAGTATTAAATAAGAAATTGGAAGAAATTGATCCCGGTAAAATTGTGAGTGTTATTGGAGCCACAGGTAAACAGCAGAAGGCATTGTTTTGAAAGCAATTATCTTATAAATTGGGAAAAACAGTAGGAATACATAAGTTCTTGTATATGCCCATGGCCCCAAAAACCCCTCATAGGGAGGGATCTACTAGAGAAATTACAGGCAGAAAATAAATTCACCCCTGAGGAGTTCAGATCAAAGTCAATTAGGAAATACTGGAGGAAGTCCTTAATCGAGTTTATCCTAAGGTTTGGGTGGATGGGGCCTCAGGTAAGGCCAAATCAGCACAACCTCTAATTATGAAACTTAAGCCTGGAACACAACTGGTAACAATTAAGCAATATCCACTTAAGGTAGAAAACATAAGATGTATTAAGCCCATAATAGACAGTTTTTTGAAATATGGGCCATTAGTGGACTGTGAATCTGAATACAATACACCCATTTTACCTATACAAAACCTGATGGTACAAATTATAGGCTGGTTCAACTGCGAGCCATTAATAAAGTAGCTGAAGATCTCCACCCAGTGGTTGCAAATCCATATATCTTATTAATCAAATTGAAAGATGAGTACAACACAGAGCACAACACAGTACAATAATACACGACTCCATCAAAAGGGTGCAAGAGAGAGATTTATTAGAGCAACATTGCTTTTATAGTTCTTCCAGATATTTACACCCATCTAACACACATACAGTGCTCATTGGCCATAAAAGAGAAACAAAGTTCCCAGTAGGCGACCAGGGAGCCATGTCACTCTGCGAGCCAGCCAGAGTCCATATCTCTTAACTTTCTCTCCTTCCTCTGATCTCCATGGCAACAACCTTGGTGTTCCTTCAGGAGAGATATGGGGCTTCTCCTTATCTTCAGGAGGCCCTGCAAGCTCACAATGACAGCACAAAAATGTCTTTCCTACAATTCCCCCTTTTTGTATTTGACCCGCAAATACAACTGCTAAGGACTTCTGCAGGGCCCTTGCAAAAATCCAAGCAGAAGGAGGATCCATTCTTCATTCACTTACAGATAACCAACTTCTATCAACTTCACAACACACACCCTCACAATCTTAAGGTTCATATACAAACAAAAGACATAAAGACAGATCTTCAAATACTGTTACAGACCTCACAATTTCCAGATGACACATTTGTAGCAGAATGACACCTTCACCTCTAATCAAATAACTTTCTCCCACACAGAGTCAGAGACCAAGTCATCCACCTAGTCACCACTTAGAACTAAGTAGCATCCACTTAACCTTGCAACTGGTTGCTGCTATCATAACAGGCAACCAACCTAGTTACTCAAAGTGTGGACTTGAGCAACTAATTCAATCCCTATGCAAAGGCAACACTTCTCCCTTAGGTACATCAAGTTCCCCTATTTTGGGACCGTCGGTGCCCTGCAAAAGGAGATGGTACAAGGCACACTTCTCAGTACTACCAACCTCTCTATAAGAGAATTAAAGAAAACAAAGCAAAAGTAACATCCACTAACTTAACTTTTGGAATTTCAGTGTAAGCCTATAACTACCTTTACTCTGTCTTGAATTACCATCTTTGCCACACATTCCTTGAGGGTCCATGCTTCCATCTACCTAATAACCAATGCAATTACCTATTCATTTTACTCCCACTGTAGAACCACTTATCCCGTCCTTGGCTGTGTGCTCCAAATAAGGTTTGACACAACGGGCAGAGACCCATCAAGGGCCATTCTCTGTTTAAACACATGCGTATCCTCTTCGCCATGTTACTAATTCTACTGGGCCAGTCCATTTTCCCGTGATTAAGTCTTTTACCCATACCTTAATACCTTTCTTAAAGTTTGGCTGTTTTGAATTCAAAGATGAAAAATGGTAGAATATAGGAGAGACTTGTAAGTCAGGTAAAGGACACAAAAAGTTTAAGACATAAATGGCTTTGTCTAATATCACTTGAGATGACTCCCTCTGCATTCTCCCTTTTTGTTTTTGTACCTGGTGCTTCAACACACCATGAGCACGTTCAATAATTGCTTGGCCTGTCAAAGCATGAGGGATAACAGTAGAATGACCAACACCCCAGGCATGAAAAAACACTTGCAATTTCTTTGACACATACACCGGGCCATTATCTGTCTTTACATGTGATGGAACCCCGAAGACGGAAAAGGTGTGGCAAAAATGACGAATAACATCCTGAGCTGTTTCACCTGCCAATGTTGAAGCAACCATGGCATCAGAAAAGGTGTAAATTGTGACGTGAACATACTTTAAACGGCCAAATTCGGGCATTTTTGTAAAATCTGTTTGCCATTCTTGCAAAGGGAGCAAGCTTCTAGGATTAGTGCCATAATATTGTGAAACACGAGACATATGACAATCAGGGCAAGAAGAAATAATTGACTTTGCTTCACTATGTGATAATTTAAATTGCTGCCATAGTGCCTGAGCACCCTGATGAAAAAATTGGTGAGATAGAACAGCTTGCTGTAACACATTAGGCACCATTTTTACTGCTGAGGCAGCCACAAGAGAATCCACATAGGCGTTACCTTCCACAAAGAATCCAGGTAGCGATGTATGGCTACCAATATGCATAATAAAATAAGAATGCTTTTGATTACAAATAATGGTCCACAGTTTCAACAACAACAAATAATGGTTTCTCCTTTACATTATGCAACACAGCTTGATCCAACTGCTTTACTAAATTAGCAACATCAACAGAATCAGTAACTATATTTACGGAACTAGGAAATAAGGTAAAGGCCAAGAGTACGGCACAAAGTTCAATTAACCGAGGACACCCTTGTTGAAC
Organism: Melozone crissalis; assembly: GCF_028551555.1. Taxonomy (NCBI): domain Eukaryota; kingdom Metazoa; phylum Chordata; class Aves; order Passeriformes; family Passerellidae; genus Melozone; species Melozone crissalis. Next base: position 8,897,290 of record NW_026535813.1, on the reverse strand, counting down.
CATTACTTTGTATTCCCAGTGGTCATCTTTCTCCCAGGCTACAGCAGCCTTTCCAGTTCTTCCAGATCCATCTGTAAAATCTGTTGTGCCTTCCACTGGTACTGAAAAGCAAAGTTGTTTTCCCTGAAAAGGAATCCTCTTTGTAAAATTTGAAATAGGATGAGAAGGTAAATGATATGCTATTTCACCTTTAAAAGAAGATAATGCAGATTGCAGCTCATGATTATTTCGAAAACACCACTCAAAATACCATTGTTGTACTGGTATGACAATAGTTACAGCCTAAGATTTCATGGCAGCATCTGCAACCTTTGATAAGGATGTTTGCAAAAAGCTCATACAGACTTGGAGAGGTTTTTCCGGGCCTGAAAGGCAAAAATATCCACTCCAAAATATACAATTTATCTTCCCATTTGTCATTCCAATGGCACAACAATCTCCATGGTATTTCATAATCTCTCAAAATTAATAATTGCACACCAACAGAAGCATCTATCCTGGTAACAAATTTAGATGTTAAGGCCAATTCAACTTCTTCTACATCCTTTTTTGCTGCAGCAGTCAAATGTCTCTCATCGGTAGAGGAAGTTATCCCCGACACTAAGTCATACGAAGGTTGCAGATGATGATTGGTTATCCCCAAGTATGGCCTAAGCCAACCTATTGCACCAACCAATTTCTGCACATCAACAGCAGTTTTAATATCAATGTCCGATTTTACAGGTTGAGGCACAATTTGTGTATTGGTGATTACCAACCCCAAATATTTCCAAGGCATCTGTCTTTGAACTTTCTCCGGGGCAATAACCAAACCAAAGGCCTCTAAACTTTTCACAGCACATTGTTTGAGAGCCAACAATTGTTTATTTTCAGATGCCAACAAGATATCATCCATATTATGATAGCAGTAACAATTGCTAAATTGATCTCGGACCTTAGATAAAGCCTATGCCACAAACCACTGACAAATACTTGGAGAATTTCTCATTCCTTGAGGCAAAACCGTCCCCTGATGTCTTTGGGCCGGTTCCTCATGATTTAAAGAAGGCACAGTAAAGGTGAATATTTCTTTATCCTGATCAGCCAATGGAATAGTAAAAAAGCAATCTTTCAGATCAATGATAATTATTTCCCATCCTTGTGGAATCATTGTAGGTGTTGGGAGATCTGATTGCAAAGCACCCATTGCGGCCATCACAGCGTTTATCCGCCGCAAATCATGCAAAAGTCTCCATTTACCAGATTTCTTTTTTATTATAAACACAGGTGTATTCCATAGGCTAAATGAGTTTTCAATATGTCCAGCTAGTAATTGTTCTTTCACTAAGCTTTGCAGGGCAAGAAGCTTTTCAGTAGGCAGGGGACACTGCTCAATCCAGACAGGCTTATCTGTCAGCCATGTCAGGGACACAACCAGACATTTAAAGCCCTGCATCCCAGTGGCCCCCACTAAAAATCCGTGGTAATTTTAACACCCCATTGGGTTAAGCAATCACGTCCCCATAAATTAGCCTGAGCATTAGTAACATATGGTCTGATGTTTGCTTGTTGGCCTTCTGGATGTGTTACAGTGATCGCGATCGCAGATAAAGCACCAGCAGTTGACCCACCTAACCCAAAAACTGCAAAGGTTGATTGAGTGAGGGGCCATGTTGGAGGCCAAACAAGCTGTGAAATTATAGTTACATCTGCTCCTGTGTCAAGTAAACCTGATATTGTTATAGTTTCTGGGTGATATCCCTTAGCAGTGACCAAACATTGCATTACTGAATGCTCATCTGTCACCTTTTGAGTCCAAAGAACCTGAGGTGGTCCTGTAGATCCAAAACCTCCAGTGCCACAACTCCGGTCCACTACAGTTGGAACACAACTCATAAAAGGAACAAGTTGAGCAATACAAGTACCTTTTTGAATAAAAACAGGAGGTTCACTAACAGACACCATAGCCTGAATTCATCCCACATAATCAGAATCAATAAGACCCAAATGGACATTAATACCTTGAATAGTGCTACTAGATTTTCCCATCAGAGAAGCACTCAAACCTTGGCCTATAGGACCATAAGCATCAAGAGGCATTTTACCTCTGGTCAAAATAGTCACTGTGTCAGCTACCGGTATATCAATCCCTGCCAAGCCTCTTATGGCCCCTCTGTATCGGTCACAAATGGAGAGCTTTGCAGTGCTGGCAGGGCTCGTGATTGTCGTTGGGGTATTTGTGTCTCCACGCGCCCCTTCGCGTTCCTCTTCCGGTTTCCCTGCACTTGTCGACCGCCTGAAAAAGATCTTAACCTACAAAATTTAGCAATATGGCCAAAGTTGCCACAACGATGACAAGGCACTTTACTGGCCCAAACTACCCTAGAGTGTGCACATTGTCCAGCAGTTTGAGGGCGTTGGGTCTTCACATGCCCTGATTCTTCACAAGCAGAACATCTGGGTGAGGACTTCATGACTCTTGCTAAAGCAGCCATTTTATGTTCAACCGAACTGACCTTTGAGCAAGCAACTACAAGATCAGACAGTGAGGGATCTCCTGGTAAAGAATGAATAATTCTCCTACAATCGTCATTCGCATTTTCTCGTGCTAGCTGTCTGCATAAATTTGCCTCAACTTATCATCTTCTACTTGCTTCTCAAGGGCTGCAGCAACCCTCTCCACAAACTGCAGAAAAGGTTCCTTCACCCCTTGCTGGATGGTAATATATCTCGGTTTAGAAGCTGCCGTCTCCATTGTCTTAAACAAGGCACTCATACCCAGCTACTGGGCCTGTGCCAGAACCAGGGGGTCCCATCTTGCCTGAAAATCTGGGTTAGAGAATGGTCCATTGCCCAGCAAGGCATCAGCTCCCACAGTGTGACGTGGGTCCTGCTGAGGTAACTGCATATTGCAAAAACTACTCTTTCAACCATTTGCTTCCAGGTAGCTTGAAACACACCGTACTGCACTGGTTGAAACAGAATTGTAGCAAGGTGAACAATATCATAAGGTGCAAGTACATCAGCATTTAGAACACCAATCACTTGCATCACCTGAGAAGAGTTAACACCATACTGGTCTACTTTTGACTGAAGGTCCTGTACAATCCTCCATGAAAAAACCTGATGGCTATCTTGTTGTCCTGAATTAGGAGCAGCTTTGAAAACAGGAAAAGCCACAGGCTCACCAGAAGCAGCAGCAGTCATCCCCATCCTTCTAGGTGGACCTATTTTCTCTAACAAATTCCAATCTCCTACTTCAGCTGCTTTCATTCTTACATGCTCCCAAAATTGCAAAGAGTGTCGAGGAGTTACAGCCACCTGGCAGGGAGGCAAAGTCCAAGAAAGAGCAGGCCTGGATCGTCTATGAGGTTTAACAGAAACAGATTCCTGTGTCTTTTTAGGTGTACTTATAACTGGCATTTCATCGTTAGAGCTATCACTAGACAGGGAAGGACACAATGTTAAAGATTGCATTTGTTCGACTAGTTCGGGGGGGGGGGGCAGACGGCTCAATTTGGGGTGGAGCGGAGGCAGACTACTAGAAGGGGGGCAGAGAGGGGGCGGATGGCTCAAGGGAACATGGAAAGAAGGCAGATGACTCGGAGGAGGGCAGAGGAGGGGCGGACGGCTCAAGGGAAAGCCAGGGGGGAGCAGCCGATCCACAGGAGGGTGGGGGAGGAACAGCCGACAGAGGGACAAGTATGGGAGGGGCAGCTGACCTTGGGGAGGGTGCAGGGGGTGCAGCTGACCGAGCGGAGGGAGAGGGGGGAGCAAAGGGCCCAAGAAGAGACAGAAGGGCTGATGACCCAGCCTGTTTTTCACTTTGCTTCTTCTGTGACTTCATTTTTGCTAGTTGCTGTGCAGGCGTGAGATACTTTGGTTTAGCACTCATTTCAGCTAACTGTTGAGCAGGCGAAGTATACACAGGTTTAACATAGTCTTTTGGAGATAAATACCGAGGAACAGTCTTAGTCTGCCGTTTGATTCTCACGATAGTAAACCCTGGGGGGAGTATTACAGCGACCTGAGGAGGTCGCTGGGGTGAGAGAAGGATGAGAATCTTGTTTGATGATCAGAAGGCTGAATTTATTGATATATGATGTATAATACATTATTACTATACTAAAAAGAATAAGGAGAGAAGTTGCCGAAGCTGCTAAGCTAAGAATAGAATAGAAAAGAATGAATAACAAAGTTCTGTGTCCAGGGAATCTGTCCCCGAGCTTGGTCCTGTGATTGGCCCTTAATTGTACACATGGAACATGAACCAATCACAGGTGCATCCTATTGCATTTCACAGCAGCTGATAATCATTGTTTACATTCTCTTTCTGGGGCCTCAGCTTCCCAGAAGATGCACAAATCCCAAAGAAAGGATTTCTATGAAAAAATGTCTGCGACAGGGGGAGCTCCACAGCAGCTGCAGCAACCTCCTCGGGGGGAGATACATCGACAGGCTCAGCCTTATCTTCCTTCTGTTCCTCTACTCCAGTTTCTTGCTCCAATTCCTGCTCCTCCACCTCCTCCTCTCTCTCTTGTTCTACTTTCCATTCCTTCAATGCCTCATACAACAGCCTCCAGGTAGCAGCCAAATCAACAACGGTCTTATCCCCCTTAGATATCACTTCCCATAGTCTCTTCCCAACCTTTTTCCATGCTCGGACACCGAAGGCAGTGTCGTCATCAGCTTCAAAGTCCTGTGATTTGCACCATATCAGTAAACTATGAAAAGCATTATCAGAAGTTTGAACATTTTTCTTTTCAGTAAAGTTTTCCACGTGGACAAAACAGTCATTTCCTCCTTTGATAAATTATTTCCCATTATTTTTCCCAATCGTTCACCTCAAATCAGACGTCTGAATTAGGTCCCGGACCATCGCAGCGTCCCTGCTGCCTTCACTAATTTTTTAAGGTACCCTTAAACTTTTTTTTTTTTTCTTTTTACAGTCTGTTGTAATCATGGAGGACGGCCACCAGATGTCGCTATAGAGTGCGACACAGTACAATAATACACAACTCCATCAGAAGGGTGAAAGAGAGATTTTATTGAATCAACGTAGTTTTTATAGTTCCTCCAAATATTGACACCCATCTAACACATATACAGTGCCCACTGGTCATAAAAGAGAAACAAAGTTCTCAGTAGACACCCAGAGAGCCACGTCACTTTTGAGCTAGGCAAGAGTCCATATCTCTTAACTTTCTCTCCTTCCTCTGGTCTCCATGGTAACAACCTTGGTGTTCCTTCAGGAGAGATATGGGGCTTCTCCTTATCTTCAGGAGACCCTGCTAGCTCACAATGACAGCACAGAATGTCTTTCCTACAAGTACATGTGGTTCACCATTTTAGATCTCAAAGATGCTTTTTTCCGTGTACCCCTGAATCCTGGCAGCCAAAATGTGCTTGCCTTCGAATGGGGAAATCCAGAAACTGGAAGGAGGACTCAACTTACTTGGACTGTATTACCACAAGCATTCAAGAATAGTCCAACCATATTTGGAAACCAGTTGGCTAAAGATCTGGAAAGCTGGGTAAGTCCCTGTCCAAATGGAATTTTGTTACAGTATGTGGATGATCTCCTTATAGACACTGAAACCAAAGAAGACTGTATGGAATGGACCATAAGCCTATTAAATTACCTGGGACTAAGTGGATACAAAGTATCCAGAAATAAAGCTCAAATAATCAAACAGGAGGTCACTTATCCAGGATAAAAGATATCTCAAGGGCAGTGACGACTAAGACAGGAATGCAAAGAGGCCATACATCCAACTTCACGCCCTACTAACACCAAAGAACTGAGAATCTTTCTAGGAATTACTGGATGGTGCAGAGTCTGGATTGTTAACTACGGACTGCTGGTTAAACCACTATACCAACTGTTGAAAGACAACCCCAGAGACCTGAAATGGATATCCGAAGGTAAGAAAGCCCTTCAAAAGCCGAAGAATTGAAAAGATGAAAAGAGTACAAAGAGCACCTGCTCTGGGCTTGCCAGATGTCTCAACACCATTCCAGCTTTTCTCTTATGAGAGGCAAGGAATGACATTAGGAGTACTTGCTCAAACAATTGGTCCGTATAAGACAGCAGTAGCATACTTTTCAAAACAACCAGGTGAAGTAAGTAGGGGATGGCCCAGCTGTCTGCAAGAAGTTGCTGCTGTTGTTTTAAACATCCAAGAAGCCCAAAAATTCACTGTAGCTCAGCAAATAACTCTTCAACTCACATTAGGTGGCAGCAGTTCTTGAGCAAAAGGATGGGCATTGGCTCTCACCTTCCAGGTTTCTCAAGTACCAAGCTATCCTAGTTGAACAAGATGACATTACTATATTAATATCTTCTCTAGTTAACCCTGCAGCATTTCTGGCAGCATGTCAGATGAACAATGAGCCTTTACAGCACAATTGTATTGAAACCATGGAGTCCACATATTCTAGCCATTCTGATCTTAAGGAAACTCCAATTCCAGAGGCGGGAGCAGTTTTGTAAGAGCTGGACAACGTAGGTCAGGATATGCAATTACCACTGAGACAGAAGTAATAGAGACTCATCCTCTTCCACCTGGAGCTTTGATTCAGAAAGTAGAAATAATTGTGTTAAACCAAGCCCCTCAGCTGGCTCAGGACAAGATAATTAATACATGGACCACATCAAGGTATGATTTTGTAACAGTACATGCCTATGGAGGAGTTTGGAGAGAAAGAGGGTTATTACTAACCCAAGGGAAACAAATTAAACATTCTGAAGAAATCGTAAAGCTTCTGGAGGCAGTGCTGTTACACAAGGAAGTCACAATTATGCACTGCAAGGGACACAAGAAAGGAGAAATGGACCATGAAAGAGGTAACAGTTTGGCTGACCAGGCTGCAAAAAGGGTAGCAGAACAAAACAATGCTGAAATTCAGGCATTAATTCCTGAAGGTAAGGCACAATATGACAGTAATATATCATATACTCAGAAAGACTTACAATTAGCAAAATATTTATGAGCAGAACTAAATGGTAATGTTTATGTAACTCCTCAGGGACAAATAGTAATACCTGAAAGAGCATTATGGAAATTAGTTAAGGATGAACATAATCATGTACACCGGGGAGGAGATGCCTTACACAATTATTTGGTAAGGACAATAGTGGGATGCAACCTGTACTCTACCCTAAAGCAGGTAACCCAAGGATGTGATATATGCCTTAGAACCAAGCCACAAATAACAGAGCTGAGTTTGGCAAAATAGACAAGGGACAATATCCTGGACAACACTTGCTAACTGACTTTTCTGAACTCCCAAGAAAAGGGGGGATATAAATATGTGTTAGTATTGCCTGATACCTTCTCAGCATGATCTGAGGCATTCCCAACTCAAAAAAATAAAGCCAAAGAGGTTGTCAAAGTTTTGTCAAATATTATAACACCTTGATTTGGAGTACCTTTAGGCATTCCCTCTAACTGAGGGCTGTTACGAAGCCGAGCAATTCAGAGTCCCCAGGCAGGTGCAAGAGAGAGCTTTATTGCAAAAATCAGGCCTTTTTAAGCAGTTAGCCCATTATCAGGCACATAGCTTTAAAACATAACAAACATAATCCAACCAACCACCATACACCACAATGTGAACACATGATGGCTAGATAAATTGTTTTTCTACCTCTAATTCAGCTGAGTCACTTTCCCATAGTCCTCTTCCACTTAGGCCAAAGTAGCAGGCCCAAGGTATGATTTTACAAGGGTAACAAGGCCCTTATTTTGCAAAGTTTTACCTAAACTCAACAGAGGGCCACATTTCATAGCAAAGATTGAACAGCAACTTTGGATGTCCTCCAAATCAACTGGCACTTACACATGCCCCATTGGCCTCAGGCCAGCGGCCAGGTAGAGAAAATTAATCATTTAATAAAACAACAGATAGTCAAAATTGGACAAGAGACCAACAGGTCTTGGCCCCAGGCCCTACCTTTGGCTTTATTACAAATTCAAGTAAAACCAAGAAAAAAGAAAAGCTGAGTTCCTTTGAAATATTATATGGGAGACCATATAAACATAATTATCAAGGGGAAGATATTGTACAAGTTGAGGACGGGTATTGTTGCAGTTGAGATGGACACAACACAACACTCCTCAGTTCCTGCAGCAACAACAGCAAATTTTATTGTTTACAGCTTTCTTTTATAGGGTTTTCAAAAACCTCGCATTCAGTCCTGATTGGCTACAATTTGGTTACCACCCAGCTCACTGGCCAATAGCTGCCTGCTTATGTGCTCGTCTGGGATTGGCTGGCATCTGTTGTCTGCATTTGAATGTCTCAGCCTCTCAGTGCCTTCTTTATAGAGATGTTTACTTCTTTTCCTTTACCAGTATAGGCTGGTGAAGTTAAGGTCCAGGTTACTTATGATTGTGAGGCCTCCAAGTCAGCTGTTGGCTGTCACAGGATATCCCCAAGACAGTGTTATCCAGCTAACACAACAATTGCAGAGAATAAATTGACATGTTTTGAGCACATGAGGAAGAGGATTAGATGCTCCTCTCTACAATATCCAGCTTGGAGACCAGGTGTATATAAAAGCAGTTGAGGGAAATCCCCTTATGCCAAAATGGAAAGGACCCTATTTGGTACTTCTAACCACTTATACAGACTTTAAGCTTAAAGGGCTAACTTCTTGGATACATTATTCTGGAGTTAAAAAGCTTCAGCAAGAGACAAGTGGAACCCAAAAATGGACCTTGGAAAGAACAGCAGAAAACAAAATGTCTTACACACTATATTGCTTTGGCACGGCCAGGTTTCTGGTAGCAGAGGGGCCACAAAGATGGCTCTTGTGAGAAGCTGCTGGAAGCTTCCCACCATGTCTGGCAGACCAATGGCTGATGGCTCTGAAGATGGACAAGATTGCTGGCAAAAACTGGGCCAATGAGAGAGGTTGGGAATGCCTCTGTGATGACATATTTAAGAAGAAAATTAAAACAAAGTCATGGGGGGTTTTTGCTCCTAGTCAGAGAAAAGGAGGAGGTGACAACATGTGAGGGAAAACAACATGGTGAGACCAAGGTCAGTGGAGAAGAAGGGAGAGGAGGTGCTCCAGGTGCCAGAGCCAAGATTTCTCTGCAGGCCATGGTGAAGACCATGGTGAAGCAGGCTGTCCCCCTGTAGTCCATGGAGATTCACAGGGGAAGCAGAGATCCACCTGCAACCTGTGGGGGAAGTGCCTGTGCCAGAGCAGGTGAATGCCTGGAGGAGACTGTGATCCAGTGGGAGACCTGGTGGAGAGAGAGGGCCCTTGCTTCCACGCTGGAGCAGCCTGTCAATGGAGGACTTCACCCTGTGGAAAGAGAGCCATGTTGCAGCGCTTTTGGGAGAACTATCAGCCCATGGGGGGGAGTTCATGTTTCAGCAGGTGCGGTATGGCTGCTGGTCATGAGAGTAGACCCACTCAGGAGAAGTTCATGAAGAACTGTCTCCTGTGGGAGGGACCCCACAGTCTTATAAGGGAAGGACTCCTCTCCCAGAGCAGTAGAAGAAAATCTTGATGATGAATTGACCAAAACCCCCTTGCCCTGTCTCCCTGCACTGTCAGTGGGACGGAGGGAGGGACTAGGGTGGGGGATTGGTGTTTTAAGGGCTTAAGGGCTTATTTTACATTTTGTTATCCTCCTCTGATTCTGTTAGTAATAAATTTCATTTTGCAACCTTAAGCTGAGCCTGCTTTACCTTTGAAATATTTCCAGTCCTTATCTCACTCATGAAGCCTTCGTTAATATTTTTTTCCTTTTTCCCTGCTCTTCCCAGGTGGGGGGAAAGGAGGGGGGGGGAAGTGAGTGACTCTCGTGAGTGCCTGGCGTTGGGCCAGCATCAAACCATGACACACACGATCATAGTCTTCTTGATACTTCTAATCGGAATCCAAGCTATGGTAAATGACTGCCACTATCATCAAGATATCCTTGGCCTGCAAGATCCTGGCAGATGGAACACTCAAGCATACCCAGGACCTAATGGAGTAAAAGGGACTAAAACGGTAAAAACTATTTATACCATTTTAAGAATTAATAACTGAACGGTTGAAGACTGGGGAAGACCTAATTTCATGCCTGCCTTTCTTACCCCATCTGAAAGTAAGATGTCTATGGTTTACAAATTTGAAACTCATAAACATCTTGTAGATAAGTTTACTGCAGTGACCATGCGCATCTATGACCCTCTTAATGAGCAGTGTGTGACTTCATTTTCATGTGATTTTTATCAGGATTTTTCTGTTAACCAAATTGACCTAACACAAAATAGTCCCCTTCTTCCACGATGCATAGGTTGGGTAGGTGCATGAGCATCATATAGAGATGTAATAATTGAGCCCAACGATAATTCGATCCAACCAATGTTTCTTCCAGTAGCTAACTCTCCTGTAACTAGATTAACAGATTATATTGGTTGCATGCTTAGTACATGGAATGGATCTCATGTAGAACCTGCTTTTAAGAATATAATTTCATCTTTGGGATACTCTGGGCCATCAGGAACATTAACTAGCCCAGCTGGAGGGGTAGTTCAGAACATAACCACCCTACTAGTATATATAATGCCCAATTCTATGACCTTGGAGAACGGAAATGTCCATGTAAAAAAACTTAAAATACTGGGACCCGTGGCTGGTCAGGCCAAGTGTCATCTTCCTCGAGATGGAGCCCGTCTGCCCACAGATGGTCCTCAGGTGGTGTGGTGGGCCCCTCTTCATCCACAGCCCCCTCAGCCTCCGAAGAGAGGTCCTCCATCTCAAGCGGCTGGTTGTAGGGTGTTTTGCGGAGAAAAGAAGAAACCTCACAACTTTGTAAAAGTTGTAAAGCCCGGTATGCTTTTATTATGACGCGCGCTGGACGCAAGTCCCCCAAAAAGGCATGCGTACCTCTGAAGACCTCAGGTCTTCTTTTATCCCCCTTCCAAATGCATATGCATACAGTTTCACAATAAGTTCATACATATTCATTCCGCATGACATTTAGCACCAGTTCTTCTTTATCAAAGGAATTTCTAAGTCGGGGCAAATCGACCTTGTGGTCTTTCTGTTTTTCTTTCTCTGTCTCCTTGCTGTCTCGGCATGCGAGTTTTTCCTTCAGCTTTGGCCTCACAGACTTTTCACCTTTCTTAGACACTTCACCTAATTCAGAATGGATCTTTACTCTGTCTCATTCCCCCCTTTCCTAGGAAGTAAGTAAATTCTTTTACTTAAGGAAAACCTCTATGACAAGAAGTGTCTTTTAATGCTTCACCATGTACGTTTGACAAAGAGGTTAGTACAGCTATTTGTTGTAGCATTCTACAGTTCCAAATTAACAATGTAATAGATAATCCTAACAAAATTACAAATACAGAGATTAGAATGGTTTCTACTAGACAGAATAACATCATTGCTATCAATTTGTACAGCAGCACAAGCAGTTCTCAAGCATACACCCTTTTCCAGTATATACGAGCACTGTTTTCTGGTCAGTGACTGGATGAATTTCAAAGTGACAAATACTCTGTTCGGTGTCCAAACACACATCCTGCACATTAATAGTATTGCTTTCACAAATGAATTCCATCTGTTCTCTAGTAATGCAGGATTCCAAGTTTACTGTCTGCCACTTTCCATTCATCTTTCGTGCCCACACTCTATGTTCTGAAGGATAGAGTATTGTTTTTTCATGGTTTAATCTTAGGGCAATGATGGGATGGATAACATAAACAGTGGCATTATGTATGGTAAGCACAAAGGCAGTTGCCACATTAGAAACAGGATCATAGGTGAAATTCACCATAGTCCACCAGGATTGAAACTTCCTTTCAATATCAATTGCATTATCCCACACAATTTCTTGAATTTCAGCTGGAAAATTACCTTCACCCCTTTCCCATATGATCAGAGCTGCTGTTGCTTGCATCTATAACTGTGCTTGTATACAACTGAAAGCTAAAGACACATTATCTTGAACTATACTAAGTGCTTCTACTATCAACTTGTGGTCTTGGTCCCCGGCCTTTTCATACTTCCTTACTTTGGCAGTACTTTTGAAATCTGTCACTGGCTAGTTCCTAATGCCAATAGAGATTACTATAAAGGCTGCTTCAATTTTGTTAGGCTACCTGCTGCAGCGGCCAGTTTATTCAGCAGTACTTCTGAATCAATTCCATTTAAAACTCCTAATCTTGTCCCTAATATGCCAGTTAGATGTTTGTTATGGGGAGCAGGAACTGCTTTCTGTCCATGACCATCCCTCCCTGCCAGAGGGGCTCACACTGCAAATTCAGACACACTTCACAAGTGTATCTCACAGAGGTTTAGGTCATATTTGAGGCAGATGTTTGTTCTGAAATGTAGAGACCTCAGGGAATCTCCTTCCCCCTCCAAAGCACCTGATTTCCCAGATGTGTGGCAAGCAGGAATGTCTCTCCTGGTCTACAAAACTTCACTCACCTTGCCCCTAGCTAAGATCAAGCTGTGGACTGTGTTCAGGGCAGGTCCAAGCCTCAAGTAAATAATGAAGGGGAAATCTGAGAGAAGATCCTAAATTCATTGCAGTGCCTCAGAAGAAACTGGGATCAGGTTTCTGCTACTTGAAACACTCAGCACAAAAGTGATGCTCAAAATCCTACAGCCTGCTGCTGAGCTCTGAGGGGGGGTAGTAATTCGAGCTCAAAGGCAGGTCACTTCTACAGGCTGTATCAAGGTGAAATTACACCAACAGTCTGATTCACTTAGGCTATCACAGACTTCCTGGTGTTCATATACACCAGGGGAGGTTCAGACACTAATTACATCTGGTCTCTCATAAGCCCTCCTATTGATGACCCAGCACTTTACTTTGATTTCTTCTCCTCAGATTCCTTGAAGTGTCCACAGTTCCTGTTCCTGCCATTCTTGCTCCTCACATACCTGATTCTCGTGGATTGCTACAGTAGATATGTTTAAATCTTTTATCTCAGAAGGTTTTCCCATGGATCCAGTATACTGATTAAATGCCTGGGACCAAGGCCATTCAGCATTGCTTTGGATAGAGGTACTCTCTAGTTCTAAAACTTCAGTTATAATTACATGCAAAGCAATTCTGTAAACTAAAGTATGAACTACTCCCGACCGCAATATACTCATTTTGCCTGAGTAAGTTTTAGTCTCAGTTCATTGTCTCCTGGTGTCACTCCTGAAGGGGCTTCTGGGCCTTCTTCACCCGAGAGTGATGGATCCAGGCATTCTGCTCCTTGATTTTGATTGCAGTGAAGGTGGTGAGAAGTAGTCGCAGTGGTCTCTCCCACTGTGGTTCCGAAGTCTTCTCTGTAAGAGACAACATATACATCATCCCCAGGCAATCTAACTCCCTGCTCCGAGTTCCAGCCACATGTTTCTCAATTACTCTGAGCTGTTTGCTTAATGCCACCATGTAGATGGACATTCTGGACATTCCCCTTGTATTCTATATGGTCTTCTATAAGGCATTCCAAAAGGATTCAGCATTCCTTTAGCTCAAGGTTTAATTTGAATTTGCAATAGTGCTAGTGGAAGTGCTTGGGCTAGGGTAGATTAACTTCTTGCCCCAGTCTTATGATTTGCTGCCTTGTCAAATGATTCATTCTCTCCACCTGGTCGCTTGATTGGGGGTGGTATGGGGTGTGAAGTTCCTAATCTATGCCCAGATGGCTACTAATCTGTTCCACTATTTTGGAAATGAAATGTGATTCTTTATCTGAGGATATCGTGGCTGGAACTCTGAAGCGTGGTATTATTTCTTGTAAAAATAATCTGGTCACCTCTTGAGCTTTGACAGTTCTGGTGGGGAATGTTTCTGGCCACCCTGAAAATGTATCTATCAATACCAGTAAATACTGATACCCCCCTTTCCTTGGGAGTTCTGAAAAGTTAATTTGCCACTGCTGTACAGGCCCACCTGCACCGTCCTAATTTCCTCCAGCAACCGGGATGTTGCAGATCGGCAGACACCAGCTGAAAATCGCTGTTGGGAAGATAGATTTCCCTAGTTAGCTGCAGCCTGTAAGGGGAAGCAGAGGACAAGGTGGTAAGCACAGGTTGAGGCTGTAACTCACAGGTGCTAAATGTCAAATCCGATAATAAATAAGCCAAATCCGGTAGCGCGTATGGCGGCTCTCCCTTTACTCCTCCCACCCCACTGGATGTTAATTGGCCCGCCTTATTTTTGTCCTGACGCAGGGAGGGGCTGCGCTCAGAACTTAGTCTTTTTGTTCACTACCTCCCTCCCCATCCTTTTTTCTGAACTCAAGAAACCTCTGCCGCAGAGGACATTGCGGCATCCAATGGCCTATCTTGTCACATAGGTAGCACGGGTGAATTGCCGTTGTCCTCCGGCTGGAACCTGGTGTTAAAGGTCCGTTCGCGGCAGCAGCTTCAGCTTCAGGGTATTTGATGAATGGAAACTCTGCAAAAGCCACTGATGTTCTCTTGGGGCACATCTTCGGATCCTGAAGGGGAACCCTCCTCGCACAGACTTCTATCATTTGTTCAACTGTGGGTCAAGGCCTCAGGGGGAGAGATCGGATGGCCTCCCTGCATGCCGCATTGGCATTCAGGTAGGCCATCTGCCTCAGAACCTCCTCTCTCTCCCGCTCTCCCGGAACCTGAGCCCCTACAAACCGATACAGTCTTTCAACAAACGCAAGATAAGGCTCCTGTGCGCCCTGCTTCACCTCTTCCACTTCTAGCTGTGACGTGGCAGAGGGGAGCTTGTAAAAAGCCCCCTCTGCGGCCTTGCAGGTTTCCAATAGCTGAGCAGAGAACAAAACCTTTGCCTGCACCGCCCCGCTTGCCCAAGCCCTGGTGCCCACCAGATGGTCCATGGATAGTACCAAGCCGTCTGCATCGTGAGACGTGGTCTGGCTCCCCCAGAGCACTGGGAGAACCTCCACAATCTCCCTTCCCTACTCTGCTGCCCAGATCCGAAACTCCATGGGCCCCAAAAGGCTAGAGAAGAGAGCCCTCAGGTCCGCCGGCACCAGATCTCCCAGCGCAAGGACCGAGCGAAGGAGACCCCGGAAATACTTCGATTCCCGGGAGAACTCCCTCTGGGCCTTGCACAGTTCCTTGATCTGGGCCTGTGCAAGTGGCACCCATTGGGCCTGAGAACTCCCCTCCCCGCTGAGGCGGTATGTAATCGGGGCAGCTTCTAATACAGGCGCTTGCCCCGGCTTCAGGTCATCCACCCCCCCCCCCGCCCCCCCCTACCCCCGGAACACGAAGCGTGGGAACCGGAAGGAGGAGCCTGGGAACCGGAAAGGAGGGAGGCTGAGGCGGGGCTTGGCACTTGGGAGGGGCACTGGCTTGTGCAAGTTGGTTTCCTCCGCCTCTGGGGTGGAGTTCGGAGACAGGGTGGAATAGGGAGGAGGATTTAGGGAGGAGTTTGCGGGAGGCGGAGCTGTGGGCAGAGTAGGGGGAGGAGCAGGGGGAGGAACGGAGGGAGGGGAAACAGGAGAAGGGGATGGATCAAGGGAAGGATTGTGGGAGGGAGAAGGGATAGTGGTGGGAAAAACCACAAGGTCTCCCCCATTTTGTGCTCCCTGTGAGCCATCTTGAGTCGGTTCAACGAATCTGACAAACTTCGGAGTGGCAACTGGGGACTTAGGGAGAGGAGCAGAGGGATAGGGAAGAGGGCTCCGAAGAGTCTGGCCAGGACTCTTCGGAGGAGGTGGCTGAGCCGGTCGAGAGGGAGCAGGGGCAAGGTGAACCCCCTGCTTCTTGTTGGCCTTAAGAATCCCTCTCGAGGGCTCCTGCCTGAGGGAAGAGGTTGAGGAATGAGGGGTAGGAACATGACAACCGGGAGAACTGGGGACCAAACTTAAACGCGATGGACTCTTCTTCAGTTCCCTGGGAAGTCGGAGTGAGGTTAACACCCTGCCCGCCCAGTATGCCACGACAGAGAATTGGGTTTCCCCAGAGTAGACCGCCTGCTCTAATTTTGCTACAACAGCTGCCCAAAATCACAATTTCTGGGGAAACCTCGGGGAACTGAGAAAAGACCCACTTAATTAACCTTTTCAACTCCTTTTCGGGGGCTTGAAACCCTCCCCCAAGCAACAAACCCTTAACAACACAGTAGCCTCTCGTTTGAGTCCTGCCCAGACCTGCACCCATGGTCTAACCTCTAAGAAGCACTAGACAATGCTACCCTAAAGGGAGCTAGAACTTTTGATGTTGCACTCCACCCGCCCAGGAAAACGAAAACTAAAACACTTAGGTACACGCCACCGGCCCCTGCTCCCCAAGCTGTCCCCAGGTCTGGGGTTTCAACTCCAGGAAAGGAAGGATGTTGGGTGGTGAGGTCTGGCCCCAAGTCTGGGTATTCAGACCCCACGGGAAAGGAAAAATAAAAAACGAGGGGGAGAGGGCTGTCCCCAAAAGCCGGGGCTCCGCCTCAGCACCCGGGGAGACTGGTACTGCCCCCGCTGAAAGCCGTGGCGATGCCGCCCAGCGCCGAAAAAGCCGCAGGAGCCACTCGGTGCCGAAAAGCTGCCCCGGCGCCGCCGTGCAGGGAAACCGTGCACGCAAAAAGCGGCAGAGGGCTCCGCCGTGCGGCGCCGAGACCGGGCGGGCGGCGTCTACCGGGCTTCCTGTGGCACGTGATCGCCACGTGGGAGCTGAAACAGCTTGGGATTTCAGCCCTCTAGGGAAAAGGATAGGGAGTGGTCCCCAGAGCAGGGCATAAACTCCAAGGAGGGGGGATTAAAAAGGCAGGGGGGAAACCACCAAGTCTGGGGCTTACCTGACCCAGCGGCAGCACAAAAGAAAACCCGGGCAAGTGGCTCTTGTCTGCGAAGTCCTCCACGGATGCGGGGAGTTCTGACTTCAGATCCCCCAGGAGCGCTACTCCTAAAATGGAGTCTGCTGCAACTGAGGGTAGTCCGGTGGCCAGTGGACTCTAAGGAATCCGCCCGCGGGGTCCAGTGGTCCAAACGGCTAGGCATCCGGCCGTAATCCAGGCCCCGCATGGGCACCAAACTGCAGCCAGGTGTGGCCTTAAAGTCAGGTGTCCGGCTGGCAGACGGGCGGCCAACACCCAACTGCAAATGCGTGAGCACCCCTCGGCGTCAGAAGGCTTCGGGCTGTGCTCACAGCGGACGGAATCGCTGCTGGCCGACGAGAGTAAAGAGTCCGGACACTCACTGGGGACTTGTCAGATTTATTGTCAACCAGGGAGTGACAGACACCCAGGTGTTGAATCTAACGTGTCTGCCAGAGAGTGACCAGGAACCAAGGGTGCAGCAGGGTTATAAAGGGGAGGAGGGATCTCAGGGAGGTGTTTACAAAGGACCAATAGGGGAAGGTAAGGGAGTGGACTTAACATAATAGGCACTGGGGAGAAACCAATAGTTACATTATAAGGGAGGGGCCCCAGAGCCACAGCCAATCATAACTCTCAGGTAGAAGAAGATTCTGGAAGCTTGGGAGGAGTGGGGAGTGATTGACTGGGCCCAGGGAGAAGAACAAATTCACATATAAGGAAACACAGGGGAGGGGAAATTATATAACAGAGAGGATTGACATAAACTGTGGCGGGAGTAACCAAGGTAACCAAATGACAGACAATACCATGGCGGGAAGAACTGGTGAGGGCAGAACCATTACAGAAAATGGGGGAGTGATACAGAAAATAGGGGAGTAATTAAATAAACTAACAGAACACACTACAACATCTATGGAATCCTGATGGCTAAAACACATTCTTTTATGTACCTAGGTACTCAGAATGCAAAACTATTTTTATTGGGGAACTTTATTTAAAAAGGTATCCTTTTTAATGCTACCAGAGGTCAGTGTAATTGTCCTAGACTGCCAAGCAATATGTATTCTATTTGCCATCTGTTAGAGGTGTAGCAGTTATCTTCTGTTAATTAGGCATTTTCCTTATCTCTTCCACAACCCATCCTCCCTCCAGCGAGATATCATCTGTTAATGGGCCATTGACTATCATTGTATGACTGATAAAATGACAGCATCCCATTGTGAGATGCTCTGCCCAGAGGGAGGAGCCAAGCATTCCTAGCTGGATATAATCTGAGATTCTGGGACAGCAGAACAACCTTTCCACTAGATTCCCAGAGGAACAGCTGCCTCTTCCACTGGATCTTCAGAGGAAGACTACACCCTTCTACAGGACCACCTCCAACAGAACCACACCTGCTACTCCAGGAGGACTGCAGCCACAATTCCAATTGGACTGCTACCAACACCCTGACCAACAGGGTGTCAGGTTGTATTCTGACTCTGTCAGTGTTGTCTTGATTTACTGCATTGTTTATTTTATTTTTATTTTCTTCCCTAATAAAGAACTGCTATTCTTGCTCGCATATTTTTGCCTGAGAGGCCCCCTAAATTTGAAATTTATAACAATTTGGAGGGAGGGGTTTTACATTTTTCCATTTCAGGGGAGGCTCTTGCTTTCCTTAGCAGACACCTGTCTCTTTCCAAACTGAGACAGTAATGTTTCTAAATGTTTTGCAAATGCTTGTCTAAAGTCATTCAAGATATCTGAAGAAACCATAATTACATGCTTTGGGTACTTGACGAGACAAACCGAATGGGTCAGGGTATGGGCATTTAAAATTGAAACAAATAACCATGCACTAACAAACAATTCTGTAGCATTGGATACACTGGACCCATATTGATGCCAGAATGGTTTTTGCTTTTATATTTCCTTCATATATATATTTGTAGCTCTAAAGACTTTTGTTGTATGGTTATATAGTTCCTAGCTACTTCCAGTATTTTTCCCTACCTTTCCCCTACCCTGATAGGTATTGATTCAGGGCAATCCCCATGCAGCGAATAATGTGCTCTGACTCAATGATTCAAGAATGTTGAACAAATGCTTTATTAAGCTGGATTATATTACACTATGTAAAGGTTTGACACTGGCACAAGGCCAAATGCCCCCATGAAAATACACTTTCTCTAGTGCCTGCTGTGAGATTTTGACCAGGAATAAACAAAGCAGGCTCTCACTTGAAAAAAAGAAAAGTTTATTAACTAAACTACAAAAACAATTACTAAACTACACACAAAAGAAAAAGAAAACACAAGGAAAATGAAAACCTCACAAAAACACTCTCCTCCTCCTCCCCCCTAAATTCCCAATACAATACATCTTCCAAAGTCACCAATTCTGGGTCCAGCACCACCCTTTAGAATGCTCAACTTTCAGTTCCTCAAGAGGAGAGGGAGTCCTTCCATGTGTCGTGGTGGCCTTTTCCGTCCTTGTTCCGGTGCTCTCACCACCAAACAAGAATCAGGGCTGCTTCCAGGGTTGTCTTTTTAAGGATGCTTTGTCCAGTTCCAGAAAAGCCCAGTATCTCACCTTTGGGACATCTGTCCCCCCCATATTTTATATACCCCCTGGGACCGAGGGGTACCCACACTGAATCTTCTTTGGCTCTGGGACATTTCTCCCCCTGGACTCAGTCTCTGTATTACACGGAAACATGGCTCTGTCCATGGCTACACAAAAGAGTCCAGCATAAAATGCCACTCCCTCTTCTGTATTCTTCCAACGTCTCTCACTCTCTCTCTCTCTGGTCCAGACCTTCATCACTCGTCTAGGAAGGGTTAATGTTCTGTAAGGTTTTCATTGTCCAAGAAGGGTTAAAAACTCCTCCAAGCGGCTGGACTCCTGGCTGCACCCCCCTCCCCCATCTCCTCAGCTGGGCTGCCTGCTGCCAGCACATGTTTACTAAATTTCAAGGTAACGGCCACAAACACAGGCTGCACTCTCTTTCTGTCTGTCTCCAAGGAGGGGGGGGGGGGGAAAGGCTGCCCATTGCTTCCCGGCATTTCTTTACTTCTTCCTTCCACCCTTGGAGGGGCCAGGCCTACCTCTCCCGGGCCAGGCCGCATGGCTTTTCCCCTCCCCCCGCCCAGCCAGCAACTGGGCCGGGGAGAGAGACCCAACTCCTTCCCGCCGGAAATCCAAAGAGAAACTGCCAGGGGGAGAGCCCTGCTTTTACCCTGTATTCTCAGAGGTGGATCCAATGCCCAGTGGTTGGGCCAGATGGCAATATTCAAATCTGAGCACTCATTGGCCCTATCTACAGCATCCCAGAAATCCTGTTTCCGGGTCAAACCATGACACACTAATAGTATATTAAAACTATACACTAGAGATACCATACTACAAAGATACTATACTAAAGAGATACTAATGAAAAACCCATGACTGTCTGGAGACAGTCACAACACAGCTTTGACCCAATTGGTCAATCAATCCAAACAACCATCTTCTTCAATAAACAATCTCTATAATACATTCCACATGTGCCAAACAACAGGCACAGCAAGTAGATATAAGAATTGTTTTCTCTTCTCTGAGCTTCTCACTGCCTTCCCCAGGAAAAGTCTTTGGGAAAGTTGTGTCTGCTGCTCTCTGTGAAGAGAGCTGCTGCCACAGATAGGTAGAAAGACAAAACACATTCCAGAGGCTCCAAGCCCAGGGGGGTCCACGGCTCCTATCCTATATTGGCTCTCTGGGAGTCAAGGTTGAAACCAGCTCTTCAAGACACATTTTCATAAACAAAGTTTAGTTCCCATCTAAACGGAGGCTACAGAAGAGGTGGAACCAAAAGGAGGTAATTACCTCATGATTTGTGCTCCTAATTGGGGATTCTTGTCAATTGTGCTAATTTGCTAAACTTATAAAACTGTATTTACCCCATGCGGGGGTGGGCATTTTTCCATATCTGCCCCTGGAGGCCTCCAAGAAAGATCAACCTTTATACTACCTCCTATACTAAAATTGTCTTGAAAGCATGTTGTTTAATTTCTAGGTCTTTAAGGCATCAATATACAAAACAATATAACCTTTCACTCGCAGGTCCCTATGTGGTAAGGCAAACAAATGAAGCATTGTTGCTTTTAGATCCACAATACTCTCTGAAAAAGCTGGAGGTAACAATACAGGCTAATATTTCTGAAACTAAACGAGAATGCTACTAATTTATACAGCAAAGCCTAGAAGCATGGAAGTCATGGATACATTCCAGGACACCAAAGCATAGGTATAAAAGAGACCTAATGAGATGGTTTGAATCTCAACTGGGAATATTAAATTCAATTGATCAGGAAGTCTTAGTCAATAAATTAAGCACTGTTAGTTCTTATATTGAACAGATACAGACTCCTTTCAGATCAACCCTGCTAACACTTGCCAATACCCAGAGCCTCGCAGCTGATCTATTAACCACCTTGGCCAATCATACACAGCAGGATTTTCAGGTAGTTGCTGAATTTGTGGGACGTCTACAAGGTAAAATTTCTTGAGCATTGCAATGTATATGGTGTCAGCTATGGTTACAATCTGTAATATCAGGAATTATTAGAGAAGGAGAGCTGGGAAAATTGCCACAAGAATTAAAGGAAGTCATTGCTAAAAATGAAACCACTACACAATTCGAAAATGACTTCCACATTTTGTGGAAATTAGTCAGTTTTACATATAATGAACAGAATAAAACACTGCAGTCTTTTGTATTAACCATTAAAAATGCAACAGTATATGGTATATTTCTGAGTTTGGCCCTTGGAGTTAGAAGAGCTCACATAGTTTTCAGACCCATTCAGCATAATGTCTGGGCCATTTTCAACAATAAAACTAGGAACTGGCAAACTATTAGTATTGAAGCATGTGTACTGAGGGAGGCACTGGGTTTCATGTGCAAAAATGCAGTGGTTGAAAAGGAGGATCTGTGTCTGGACGTCAGAGACAGTACTTGTGTTTTTGAAATGACCCTGGTAACCCATGCACAGTCATGGGGATATTATGCGGGAAGAGGATGTGACTTTGTGAAAACTGCCTGCACAACTATTGTAATAGATTCTCATAATGAAACTACTAATGGTATTAACTTCTACATTTATAATTTCATAATCATAAGTGGATGCGACTTCAACTAGACCACACCAATAACTTCCTCGGAGATTATACAGAGTCCATATGATGTGTATCATGAAGTATCCTAACTTCAAATTGGAATGGATATTAACATTTAAAAGCAAATGTTGAACCATCCTGATATAGAATGGGTAGTCAAAGAAGTCAAAAATTCATCTCGCTGAGCGTCAAACACGATGTCAAAGAAATTACCAAAGCCATCACTAAAATACAGAAAGAAGGGGAACATAATTGGTGGGACATCTTGGAATGGACAAATTTGAAATCACCAATGGCTACTCAGTTTTTTAACTTCCTTGTCCATCCTGTTCTAGTTTCAATAATAACAGCCCTCATCTTGACCATCAGGAATTTATGGATGTGGTGGAAGATTAAACAAGTAGCACAACAGGTTCATGTGCTGTGGACTATTAATAACGCAAGAAATTAGGCCCACTCCTGAGCTGAATTTTAAAATATTTAATAAAGGTCACTAGGGAACAAAATCGATAAAGCAAAAATAACAGTGCTGGGTGTATAACCATAGCCAGAGGCACACCAGCTAACCATAGCAACTCTTCTTATATACCCTTTCTATTGCATCTGTCAAATACGTATTCTTACCATCAGACATATTTAAACATTTCTTCAAACTCGTTTACATGTTCCAGGAACTTTTTTGCATGGCCCCTCATCTGATCCATCTTTTTAGAGCATTTGCAGTAATCTTGGATGTGGTTTTGAGGGCTGTGTGTCACCCCCCACAATGGCCCCCTGTTCTGTGGTTTCAGCAGGTGATAGTTGTTGATAGTCGGTCAGTAGCAGGGGTCCTCATCATGCCCATTCCTCAAGTGTTATCTAACCGTGCAGATGGCTTAGCTATTTCAGTTATTGCAAGTTAACTACAAGTACTCTAAATCAACATCAGCTAGTTCACAAATATGTCTGTTATTTTAATTATTGCCAGTTAGCTACAAAAATGAAAGCATTAGTTATTATTTCACAACTATAGCTACTTCTGCAAATGTAACATTATATTATAATGCACAGCACACAGAATCCATTTCAATATTTCTGAAAGCCAAAACTATAAAATGTGCTTATCACAATAAGATGTTGCAAGAGAATTTACAACAGGATAAAGGAAAGGAGGGAATTAAAACAGGAGTGAGTAATTAACACATGTGAATTAAAGTATTGACATGACTATAGTCTAAGAAAATAAAGACTTTAAATTCAGTATACCAGAATAGGTAATCAATGAGCAGGAAATTTAGTAAGGAAAACTGGTAAAACAGGAAGGCAAGCAGCTGGATGTAATGCATACCTATACCTATACCCTTCTGCAGGGAAGAGATAAGGAAGACTGGATGGTTTTGCATGAACAATAGGTTAAAAATATAGTAGCTTGATGCAATGTATACCTAACCGCTTGCTCATTGAATACTAACCAAGAAAGGAAAAAAGGAAATGTATTAAAAATGCTCTATAAACCCACTGAAATCTATATGGAACAGAGAAGCATTTTGTAGAGCTTGGGCTCTAATGCTTTCTCTCTGCCAACTTAATAAATGTGTTTTTAACAAAGTTTTTTTTTTTTGTTGACCTCTGTTTCAGTACCACTGCTTCTGGAGACACTACAGATAGTCATAAGTGCTGCCGACTGAGATTGTTGCTGCCCAGGAAGCATTATTTCACAAACTCAAACTGCCAGCTGAGATCGCTGCAGCCTGGGAAAGCCCCTGCTGGGTGGCTTGGAGCAGGACACTTGGCAGTATAATTCCTAATTACAGCTAGCTCTACAGGTTTTGTTTTGTCCCTGGTTTTTTCCATTGTTTTTGAGCTGAGGAGACAGGGTTGAGCTGGGAGAACATCTCTGCCATTTTGTCTTTGTTCTGGGCCACGTGGACTATGTGGGCTGCTTGGCAAAGCAGCAGCCATTTTGTCTTTGTGTATTGGTTTTGCACAGCCTGTTTTTTGGTAGCAGGGGAGGGACAGGCCAAGGAGGTGACTTCTGTGAGAAGGTACTGGAAGCTTCCACCATGTCCAGCAGAGCCTATCCCTGATGACTCTAAAGATGGACATGCCACTGGCCAAGCCTCAGCCAATTAGAGATGCTGGTAACGCCTCTGTGATAACATATTTAAGACAAAAACCAGAACAAAGTGGGGTCGTAGTTTTAATTCCAACTAGAGAAGAAGTGGTGAGAACATATGAGGGAAAACATGGCGACACCAAGGTCAGTGGAGAAGAAGGGGGACAAGGTGCTCCAGGCAACTGTAAGAGCCAAATAAGGCTTCAAAAATTACTTTGCCACCATGTCTACTTATCAGAATCACTCTTGAACGCCTGAAAACTATGTGCAGTATGGACTGAGTAGCCCGCCTTGAGGCCCATAAAAAGTGTTATAGATACATATTATAATATTGTTTTTTAGCAAATATTAAAATACCATTGTTATAAAGATATAGCTTTTATTTCTGTTGTTAATTGTGAAAAATGCCATTCACTTTTGTTAAAATTTTAGAAGTTTAATAGTAATGAAAATAGTAATAAAAATAGGACAATAAGAGACAATAAAAAGCAAAGAATTACAGATGTCCAGGTGCCTGGCACTCTGCCAAAATGCACACCTTGCTATCAAAGGATTACCCCTTAAAAGCAATAGCCTATTGCATATTCATATATCTCATACACGATTCAAACATTCCTTTCAAACTAGGGTGTTTATGCATAATTTTAGCTTCCCCCTCCCCATCTTGTAAATCAATCTTCTTGATTCCTCAAAGTCTGAGCTTTCCCAATAAGGAGACAATAATTCTTCTTGTGGAATCTTGGTGTCTTGTTGCTGTTATCTCTATCCAGATAGGATAATGTGAAGAATTTCCTGATTATCTTTCCCATTCCTTGAGCTAGTTACAAAAAGTAACTTGCATTACATAGTTTCTATTTTAATATTATGCTATAGCCTAAAAACTATATTTACCACACTACTTAAGAGATTATACA
Source organism: Melozone crissalis (assembly GCF_028551555.1). Classification (NCBI taxonomy): domain Eukaryota; kingdom Metazoa; phylum Chordata; class Aves; order Passeriformes; family Passerellidae; genus Melozone; species Melozone crissalis. The sequence goes on along the minus strand of NW_026535813.1, from coordinate 8,872,388 downwards.
GCACTACTTAAAAGAGATTAATACAGCATAACTTTCCAACATAACACATATAGTATTCATTTTAATATTTGCGAAGAGCCAATCATATAATATGCATTTTTCACAATCCCTCCTCTTATTCTTTATAAATCATTTGGCTTGAGCAATATTTCTTGTCTACTTGCATTCTTTGGACTATGCTGGTAATCAAATAAAACAGGGGATTAAACAAGGAAGAAATATCAAAAGATTTGTAACACATAAAAGGAAAAATCCTAATTTCTTCTACCATCCTATTGATTTGCAGAAAAACCTAACTCCACAACTTCTGAAAGTTGTAAATCCGGTATGTTTATTACAACGCTGGACTCATGAGGAGATCATTCCCCCTAAAGGACATGTGCACCCCTGAGAACTCCTGATCCTTTTTTATTCCACCATACTGGTACATATACATAGAGTTTCACAATAGGTTCATGCATATTCATTTTACTGGTTTTGCATTAAAAATTGCAATTAGTCCTTGTACAGAGAACTCTCTGGTCACTTGGTCTGTCTCTTGCAGACTCAGCTTTGGCTCCTTGCCTTTGTTTCAAAGTTCAAGGGGCCCCTCATCTCTTCAGCTTGGAAATTCATATTCTGTTTCTTCAGCTGAGGCAGTTTTTACAAGCGCAGCAGAACTAAAAGACTAAACAAGTTAAAACAGCATATTTCACCTATGCTAGCAAGCTACAGACTTAATAATTCAAAGCAGCACATTTCACCTAAATTCAAAATGGATTTCTACCCTGTTAAATTTCTACTCTGTTTCATTCCCCCCTTTCCTAGAAAATAAGTAAATTCTTTTACTTAATGTGAATCCCTATGATAATAGGTGTCCCTTAATGCTTTACCATGTACATTTGATAAGGAGGTTAACACAGCTACTTGCTATAGTATTCTCCAGTTCCAAATTAGCAAGATAAAAATAACCCTAAACTTACTCCAGCTAATATCAATAAAACTACAATGGAGTAGCACAACATATTAAAGATCCCATTTGCAGTTGGTGACCATCCAAAGATTACATCCCACCAGTGATGATCTGCATTTTGTTTTATTCTTTGCAGAATTCTGGTTATTTCTTTTGTATCATGATGGACAGTAATTAGGGTTTTCTCTCCGCTTTCTTGGATTTTCTTTAAGATCTCTAATAGGTCTTGGTGTTTAATTGATTGTTTTACCAATGTGAGGTCCATTCCAATAGGAGTAGGTGATAGTCTGTGATACATTGGGTAATTGGTTTTAATCAGCTTGTGGGACGTCACTGGGGCCAAATACGAAAAATCACACCCAATAATCTTAACAAAATTACAAATACAAGAATTAAAATGATTTCTACTAGACAAAATAACATCATTGTTATAGATTTCTACAATAGCACAAGCAGTTCTCAAGCATACACAACCTTTACCAGTATATACAAGCACAGTTTTCTGATCAGTGACTGGATGAATCTCGAAGAGGCAAATACTTTGTTCAGTGTCAAGACACACATCTTGAGCATCAATAGTATCGCTTTCACAAATGAATCCTAGTTGTTCCTTAGAAGCACAAGATTCTAAATATACTGTTTGCACTTTTCATTCACCTTTCGTGCCCAGACCCTATGTTCTGAGGGGTACAGCACTGTTTTTTCGTGATTTAATCCTAGTGCGATGATGGGGTGGATAACACAAACAGTGGCATTACATATAGTAAGCACAAAGGCAGTGGCCACATTAGAAGCAGGATCATGGGTAAAATTTACCACAGTCAACTAGGATTGAAACTTTATTTCAAAATAAATGGCATTATCCCAGACAATCTTTTGAATTTCAGATGGAAAATCACCTTCATCCCCTTCCTGTATTGTAGTATTATGTTCTTATATGTTTTAGTTGCATTAAGTTGTACTTTGGTTTATCCCAGTTTCCCCCCTGTTATAATGGTTCTGCCCCTGCTGCCTCCTCCCTTCTTGTTAATGTCAATCTCCCTACCTACTCCTCCTGTTCCCCAAAAGTGGTTGAATCCTTCCCTTAACCCCTCCCCGGTGTTCTGTCCTTCACTCGACAGCCCATCCCCTCCCTCTAGAAACTTCTACCAAGGGCATCAAGTGATAGGTTCAGGCACTGGGGCCCCTCCCTCGGGTGGCTCTTATTGGTCTCCCTACCTGCCTGTTTCCCTGGTCCCCATACCCTCCTGTATCCCCATTGGCAGGCGGGCAAACCCCTCCCTGGTTTACTCCCCTCTTTTTAACACCCTGCAGACCCCCAAATCGGTGTCTTCAGCTGGCTGGTTTCCCTGGGTTTGGGACCTCGTTTGAGCTCTGGAATAAACCTGGACTTTGCCTGCAACTGGAGTCCACTCTCCTTCTTCTGCCTACGTCGTGCTGCTGTCTCGTCTGAAAGGTGAAAGCCTTAGCCGCTCTCCTGACCTCCCAAGGAACGGGAGAGTGTCCCTTGCTGCTCGCTGTGCCAGAGCAAGCTGGGGTGGCTCCGAGCACACACTCGGAGAGGCACTGCGACACTGTACTTTAAATTGGCTGGTTTCTCCCGGGGCCTTTTGACTCCAATCGAACTAGCTCTGGACCCTTGGCCCCTTGCAGCCTTTACAAGGACAAAAGTAAAAGACATGAAGTGCTCTCCTTCTTGGGACCAAAGTCCTATTTTTATTCCTTGATAGGTGTCACCTCGGGATTCAGGCGACATCCCAGGGAGAAGAGAGAGGTCGGGGTCTCCGCCCAGGAGACTTCAGCTCCGGGGAAGGGGGGCGGAGGAAGGGGCCCACAGCCAATGGGATACAAATGAAGAAGGGGCAAGGGGAGGAGTAAACCTGGGACAAACCATTACCACTGGGGGTTTAGGGGGAGGGAAAGATCATGTGATAAAAGAGGGGAATCCCATGAGGATACAAACATACTATTCAGTGCAATAATATGGAACCCAGTGCAAAACAACTGAATAAACTATTTAGTGCAATACAACACTGTATGATCAAAGCTACTTTTGCACATAACTGTTCTTGTATACAACTGAAAACTAAAGACGCATTCTCTTGAACCGTACTAAGCACTTCTACTATTAACTTGTGGTCTCGGTCCCCGGCCTTTTCCCACTTTGGCAGTACTTTTGAAATCTGCCACTGGCTAGTTCCTAATGCCAATAGAGATGACTGTAAGGGCTGCTTCAATTTTGCTAGACCACCTGCTGCAGTGACCAGCTTGTTCATCAGTATTTCTGAATCAATTCTATTTAAAACTCCCAAGCCTGTCCCTAATATCCCAGTTAGATCTCTTCTTATTCTGCACCTGAGGTGTACTTGTCTTGGTAACCATGTTGTCCAGACCTCAAAGGATGTCCTTAGGAAAGAGAAGCAGGCTGGTTGGATTTCTGAGACATTAATTTGCATTAGCAATTCAACACGTTTGAGAGACCACTCTGGGTTGAACAACAGTTGTTGTTGACCCATATTCCTCACTATGTATGGGCCTATTTCATATACTTTAGATTCAAGTTTGGTTTGGGCCTGAACTGCTTGAATACTGGTGTGAGTTGTATAAGGTCTTGCTGTTGTAAAAGATATAGCATCTATTTTAAATTTAAATGAGAGCCCAATAGTATCATGAGCCCAAAGACAAGTCACTTCTACAGGCTGTATTAATGTAAAATTACACCAACAATCTGATTTACTTGGGCTATCACAAACCTCCCGGTGCCTGTATAAAGGAGAGGTTGAGATACTAATTTGATTTGACCTCTCATGAGTGGTCCCATTGACCATCTGGCATCCTGTGGTATTTACATATTCTTTGAACAGAGAGAGACTTAATTCTCTCCCAGGATTTTCCCGAGAGGTTGTGAGAAAGCTCTGAGAAAGAAGAAAAAACAATTCTTATATCTACTTGCTGCATATGTTGTTTGGAACATGTGGAATGTGTTATGGAGATTGTTTACCAAAAGGGATTTCTTAACTGGACACTGGTGATGGTGTTTTGGATTGATTGACCAATTAGGTCAAAGCTGTGTCGTGACTGTCTGTAAGGGGTCATGGGTTTTTTCTTTAGTATAGTTTTAGTATAGTGGTATAGTTTTTAGGATAATATAGTATAGCTTAATAAAGCTTTTCTTCAGCCTTCTGAAATCATGGAGTCAAGGCTCGTTATTCCCCAGCTGGGGGACGCCCTGCTACTATAGCATCCTACCCTGATTTCCTCTCCTCTGATCCCTTGAAGTGTCCACAGTTCCCGTTCCTGCCACTCCTGCTCCTCATATACCTGATTCCCGTGGATTGCTACAGTGGATAGGTTTAAATCTTTTATCTCAGAAGGTTCTTCCATGGATCCAGTATACTGATTAAAAGCCTGGGACCAAGGCCATTCAGCATTTCTTTGGATAGAGGTACTCTCTAGTTCTGAAACTTCAGTTATAATTACATACAAAGCAATTCTGTTAGTGAAAGTATGAACTACCCCCGACCGCAATATACTCATTTTGCCCGAGTAAGTTTTAGTCTCAGTTCATTGTGTCCTGGTGTCACTCTACAAGGGGCTTCTGGGGCCTTCTTCACTTGAGAGTGGTGGATCCGGGCATTCTGCTCCTTGATCGTGATCGCGGTGATGGTGGTGAGAAGCACCTGGAATGGCCCTTCCCACTGTGGTTCCAAAGTCTTTTCTGGAATGTTTTGCGGAGATAATCAAAACTACAACTTCTGTGAAAGTTGTAAAGCCAGTAGTCTTATTACAGCGCTGGACACATGTGGGAATCCTTCCTCTAAAATGACATGTGTACTTCTGGGAACTTTAGGCCTCTTTTTATCTCCTTCTCAGATACATATGCATACAATTTCACAATAGGTTCATACATATTCATTTTTACTAATTTTACGTGACATTTGCCGCTAGTTCTTCTTTATCAGAAAGAATTCCTAGATCAGGTTGACCTGCTCTCACAGCAGTCTCTCTGTCTCTCTCTATCACCCTCTGTCTCCCCTCCCTTATCTCTGTCCTTCATTGAAGCAGTTTCCCTTGAGCCTAGGCCTTGCAGTCAGGCTACACAGATTCAAAGATGTACATTTCACCTAAATCAAAATGCATTTCTATTCTGGAGAATTTCTACTCTGTCCCATTTCCCCCCTTTTCTAGAAAATAAGTAAGTTATTTTACTTAATGCAAACTCTTACGACAATAAGTGTCTCTTAATGCTTTACCATGTGCGTTCAATAAGGAGGTTAACACAGCTACTCACTGTACTATTCTCTAATTCTAAATTAGCAATATAATGGACAATCTTAAACTTATTCTAACTAATATTAACAAAATTACAATGGGATGACACAACTTATTAAAGATTTAATTTGCAGTTGGTGACTACCGAAAGACCACATCCCACCAGTGATGATCTGCATTCTGTTTTATTCTTTGCAGAATTCTAGTTATTTCTTTTTGTATCATGTTGGACAGTTCTCTCTGCTTTCTTGGGTTTTTCTTCAAGATCTCTAGTAGATCTTGGTGCTTAATTAATTGTTTTACTAATGCAAGGTCTATTCTAATAGGAGTAGGTGATAGTCTGTGTTACATTGTGTAATTGGTTTTAATCAAATGGTGGGAGGTAATGAGGGCCAAGTACGAAAAACTACACCTGATAATCTTAACAAATTACAAATACAAAAATTAAAACAATTTCTGCTAGGCAAAATAACATCATTGTTATCAATTTTTACAGCAGCACAAGCAGTTCTCAGGCACACACCACTTTTACTAATGTATACGAGCACAGTTTTCTGGTCAGTGACTGGATGAACTTTGAATTGGCAAATACTCTGTTCAGTGTCTAGACACATATCTTGGGCATTTATAGTATTGCTTTCACAAATGAATCTCAGCTGTTCTCTAGTAATGCAGGATTCTAAATATACTGTTTGCTACTTTTCATTCCCTTTTCGTGCCCACACTCTATGTTCTGAAGGGTAGAGCACTGTTTTTTTATGATTTAATCTTAGTGCAATGATAGGATGGATAACGTAAACAATGGCATTACATATGGTAAGCACAAAGGCAGTGGCCACATTAGAAGCAGGATAATAGGTGAAATTTACCACAGTCTACTAGGATTGAAACTTCCTTTCAAAATCAATTGCATTATCCCACACAATTTCTTGAATTTCAGCTGGAAAATTACCTTCACCCCTTTCCCATATGATCAGAGCTGCTGTTGCTTGCATCTATAACTGTGCTTGTATACAACTGAAAGCTAAAGACATTATCTTGAACTGTACTAAGTGCTTCTACTATTAACTTGTGGTCTTGGTCTCTTGCCTTTTCCCACTTTGGCAGTACTTTTGAAATCTGCCACTGGCTAGTTCTTAATGCTAATAGAGATGACTTTAAAGGCTGCTTCAATTTTGCTAGACTACCTGCTGCAGTGACCAGCTTGTTCATCAGTATTTCTGAATCAATTCCATTTAAAACTCTGAATTTTGTCTCTAATATCTCAGTTAGATCTTTTCTTATTCTGCGCCTGAGGTATATCTTATCTTTGTAACTACATTGTATAGCTCTCAAAGGATGTTCTTAGGAAAGAGGAGCAGGCTGGTTGGATTTTTGAGATGTTAATTTGCATTAGCAACTCAACATGTTTGAGAGGCCATTTTGGATTGAACAACAGTTGTTGTTTACCCACATTCCTCACTACATAGGGGTCTATTTCGTACACTTCAGGTTCAAGTTTGGGTTGGGTCTGAACTATTTGAGTCTCAGTGTGGCTTGTATAAGGTCTTGCTGTTGTAAAAATTGCAGTGTCTATTTTAAATTTAAATGAGAGCCTGATAGCATCTCGAGCCTAAAGGCAGGTCACTTCTACAGGTCGTATCAAGGTGGAATTACACTAACAGTCTGATTCACTTAGGCTATCGCAAAGTTCTTGGTGCCTGTACATGGGAGAGATTGAGACACTCTTTGCATCTGGTCTCTCATAAGCCATCTTATTGACCACTTAGCACTTTATTTTGATTTCTTCTCTCTTGATCTTTTGAAGTGTCTACAGTTCTAGTTCCTGCCACTCCTGCTCTTCATATACTTGATCTTCATGAATTACTACAGTGGATAGGTTTAGATCTTTTTTTTCTCAGAAAGTTTTTCTATGGATTTAGTATACTGATTAAAAGCCTGGGACCAAGGCTATTCAGCATCGCTTTGGATAGAGGTACTTTCTAGTTCTAAGACTCCAGTTATAATTATATACAAAAAAATTCCGTAAATGAAATTACAAACTACTCTTGACCGCAATATACTCATTTTGTCTGAGTAAGCTTAATCTCAGTTCATTGTCTCTTGATGTCACTCTCTAAGGGGGTCCTGGGGCCTTCTTCACTCAAGAGTGATGGATCCAGGCATGCTGCTCCTTGATCTTGATTGCAGTGAAGGTGGTGAGAAGTACTTGCCGTGGTCTTTCTCACTGTGATTCTAAAGTCTTTTTTGCAAGAGGCTTAACATATACATAATCTCTAGACTTTTTATTATGTACTGGTCTATTTAGCTCCTTGTTCTGAGTTTTAGTTACATGTTTCTCAATTTCTCTGAGCTGTTTGCTTAAAGCCACCATGTAGGTGGCCAGTGTTACCTCTTCAATGTGGGTGGACATTCCCTTTTGTATTCTATATGGTCTTCCATAAAGCATTTCAAAGGGACTCAGCCTTTCTTTAGCCCAAGGTTTAGTTTAAATTTGCAACAGTGCCAGTGGAAGAGCTTGGGGCCAGGGTAGATTAACTTCTTGCTCCAGTCTTACAATTTGCTGCTTAATCAAATGATTCATTTTCTCTACTTGGCTGCTTGATTGGGGGTGGTATGGAGTGTGAAGTTCCCAATCTATGCCCAGGTGGCTACTAATTGGTTGCACTACTTTGGAAATGAAATGTGATCCTCCATCTGAGGATACTGTGGCTGGAACTCTGAAGCGTGGTATTATTTCTTGTAATAATACCCTGGTCACCTCTCAAGCTTTGACCGTTCTCGTGGGGAATGCTTCTGGCCACCCTGAAAATGTATCTATCAATACCAGTAAATGCTGATACCCCCCTTTCCTTGGGAGTTCTGAAAAGTCAATTTGCCGCTGCTGTCCAGGCCCATGGCCTCTCCCAGTCTGAACGAGTTTTGGCTTGGGGGTATTTTTGGAGTTAATCTGGAGGCAAGGATCACACTGTCGGTTTACTTGAGTGATAGTGGCATATAAATTCATGGCAACGATTCTTTTAATCAGATGTGTGTTCTAGAAAGCTTGTGGAAACTACTACTTCAAAGTCAACACTTCATTTCAATTCACTCTGTATCACTGGCAGCTTTGGTCATTCTGGGAAAGGAGCTACACTTCTTAAAATCTTTTAAGTAGTTAGACCCTAGTGTGTTTTCTAGTGCTCTTCCTTCACTAGTAACCACAAAAATGGGAAGGGATTACTAGCTTTCTTTAAATGGTAGCCCACCCCTTGTGGTTGCATGTCTCTTGATTAGTATTATTATATTCTGGCTTACCTTTGAGGAAAATCTGTCCATAATTACTTCACCTTTTGCTGCTTTCTTTACCTCTCTATCTGCCAGCTCATTTCTTTCCTCTGATTCTGAGCTCACTCTCTGGTGTGCCTTAATATGCCTTTTCAGGCAGCTTAACTGCTTCCAGCAGCCAGATTGTCTCTTCTTTCTTTGTGAGGTTAGCAGTCCCCTTTCCTTCCAGATGGCTCCATGTGCATGCATGACTCTGAATGCATACCTCGACTCAGTATAGATGTTTATTTTCTTTTCTTTTTGCTGTTTCTAAGGCATGGGTCTGTGCATTTATCTCGGCCTTCTGTGCAGAGGTACCTGTTGGTAAGGGTCTAGACTCTATTACCTCTCTGCGGGTAGTCACTGTGTATCTAGCATGTCACTTTCTACTGGCCATGTAGCTGCCCTTGTCAGTGAACTAGGTCTCTACATCGTCTAAAAGAGTGTCTTTCAAGTCTGGGCATCTGGAGTAAGTAGCTTCAATGGTCTCTAGGCAATTGTGGTGTACTGCTTCTCCTTGATTCTACTGAGAATAGAAGCCGAGTTGAAAATATTAGTCACTACTATCTCTATATCATCTTGCTCTACCATGATGGCCTGTTATTTCAGGAACTTCTGTGGTGAGAACTAGTGGCTGCCTTTTACTGCCAGTACTGCGGACACTGTATGGGACACTAGCACAGTCATTTTTGTCTCAGGGTAAACTTGGGTGCCTCTTGAATATTCAGCATGACTGCTGCTACAGCTTTGAGGCAACTTGGCCATCCTTTTGGCTGTTGCATCTAGTTGCTTGAAGAAGTAAGCAACTGCTTTCTGGTATGGACCCAAGTCCTGAGCCAGTATTCCCAGGGCAATTCTTTGTCTTTCATGGGAAAATAGAAAGAATGGTTTACTTACATCTGGAAGTCTCAAAGCTGGAGCTGACATGAGGGCACTCTTTAGCTGGTGAAAGGCCCGTGTGGCTTCTTTGTCTACTGGAGATCTCTGTTTCCATTTGCAATAAGAGCATAGAGGGGTCTGACGAGCAGTCTATAATTATAAACCCACAGTTGGCACTACTTTGCCATGCCTAAGAAGGTTCGGAGTTCCTTCGTTGTCTGGGGTTTTGGGGTTTGGCATATGGCTTCCCTGCCCTAAAGTCCATTGTCCAGCACTCACTTCGAACTCCAGGTAGATAACTTTCTGTTTCACTACCTGTGCCTTTTTCTTTGATACTCTGCGTCCTTGGAGTCCTAGGAAATTCAAAAGGCTTACCGTCCAGGCCACACATGCTTCCCTCGTCTGAGTGGCCACTAGAAGATCATCTACGTACTGCAACAGCCTCCCTTCTTCCTGTGGAGCTTCCCAGGACTCTGGATCTTTGCAAGTTGTTCTCTAATCAGGGTGGGGGAATTTTTGAAGCTTTCAGGCACATGGACTATGTGAGCTGTGTTTTGCACTACTTCTAGGGCTTTCTCATTCGAATGCAAAAATTTTCTGGCTGGATTCTTGGATAGGGAGGCAAAAGAAGGCATCTCTCAGGTCTAAAACAGTAAACCAGGTTAGCTCAGGTGTTAAACAAGTTAGTAAAGTATATGGATTTGCTACCACAGGGTATAAATTCTTTGTTATCTTATTGACAGCTCTCAATCCAGTACTATCAATTATTGGGCTGATTTCTTTCCTATCTTCTTTTTGAGGGGGTACTGCTCAATTCTCACTGGTTGTGTTCTTTCTTTAAGCTTGATTACTGTGGGGGGGCATTTTTCACCCTCCCTTTACAGCAGAGGCCCATACCCTCAAAAACACTTATTTACTTATTCTAGTATCTTTTTACTAATGTCTTTCTTAATTTCAATGGCTCCTCATGTTAAGCCTAACATCTTTATATCATTTGCCTCCCGAATAACCTCTTCATTTGAGAATGTTTAGCGAATTGAGCATATACAAAAGCTTCTAAGTACACATGTTACTTTAAAGGTTTGCAAAAGTATGCCTTCTCAGACTGGCCAGTTGTTCTCTACACTACAAGATAAACATTCTCCACAGGTACTAAAGCTTTGTTTAAAACTGAATATATGGCCCCTGTATCAACTAAAATTCTACCCTTTTCTTTCTTCTGATCTCACTGCTTCTCGCAGAGGGGCCTGTTACTTCCTAGTTCTGGATGAAATTGGACTGCCAGGAGGGGGATGAGTGCGAATGGGTATACCTTTGTGTTATGAACAAAAATTCGGTTAATATTTTTTTTGTGAGAAAAAGTTACAAAGAGGCAGCCAGATCACTGGCCCTGCCCAAGTTCTGCGCATTTTGTTATTGTAATCACGGGTCGTTGTCATTAATGGTTGTTTTTGTATTAGTAAAAGCCCTGGCTGGGGCGAGTTAATGGCCCTTCTCCTGGGTGGGGACCTTCCCGAGGCTAAGTTGTACCTTTCCCAGAATAGTGAAGACACCTGAGAGGCGGGGGGGGGGGGGGGGGGGTTATGCAAAGTGACTCCCAAGACCAGAATGCTTTGTGGGACCCCCGACTCCAAACCCACGGAGAAACCCCAAAAACAACAAGCCACCTAAGAGTTGAGAGACTGGAGTGATGTCTGGACGTGAGGAGCCGAATTCTGAGCCTGCAGAGACGCGGAACACCTTCGGACCCTCTCGCCCTGACCATGAGAGACGACCCTGGTGGTGAGACCAGGCCAACTGAGTGGGAGGGGCACCATCTGACGGGGATCAGCAGGCCCTAAAGGCTCCCACGAGGATCTGATCCCCAGCTCTGCCCCTTGTGGACAGAGCTGTGCATATCCTCCTCCTCTGAGTCGCCTTGGGAGAGACGACGGATGCTGCAGACCTGTCGAGCTGCCCAATCCTGAGCTGATCACTTTTAATAAAGGCATTAAGAAGGGGAAGAAGTCTCCTGGCCCTGTTTATTTCAGCTGGGGACTCGTCCGGGATAGCCACACCGCAAGAAGACTCAGGACTGGCCATCTTGGATCTTCAGAGGGCAGCTGGCTACCAGGACCAGAGAGATCGGCTCAGGACAGCGACGCAGAGGAGCACCGGAGCACCGGACTGGTGAGAAACCCGGTGGCGGGAGTGGGAGACGTGCGCATGTGTGTGTGAGTGAGACGCGGGCCGGCAGCCGGACCCTCGACCTGAGAGTGGACTCCTCAGTACTGCGTTTCCGGTTTTTCGCGAGAAACCCAGCCAGGAACAGGGGGAAGTGAGTGGACTTAGTGTGAGTGAAGTCGTCTCCCAAGGGGGAATAAAGGGCCCCCCCTTCGGGCGTGCGAAGGTAATTTGTGTTTGAGTGGCACGAACCCAAAGTAAGTCCTGACAGAGGGAGGTCAGGCACCTTTGTAAGTCTCGAGAAGGATTTGAGTAAGATTTGTCAGTCTCGAGAAGGATTCGAGTAAGATTTGTCAGTCCTGAAGAGGATTCGGGTAAGATTTATCAGTCCCGAGAAGGATTTGGGTGTTTCACAAGCCCTGCAGGCAAAGTAAGTCCTGACAAAGGGAGTCAGGCACAAACCCCAGCGAAGGAGGCTGTGGTTTGCTTTTAAGTCCTGATACGGTGAAGCCTAAAAATTGGCGAGTTAGGCAAACTAAAAATCAGGCAGTTGTTTTTCCTGACTGAGGGAGTCAGGCACGACCCGGACTCTTCGGCCGAGGCTTCGTGTGTTCAAGTTCTGATAGATGTAAGACCTGACGTTGGGAAGTTGGGCAATCAAGAGATTGGGCAGTTGTTTCAGTATAAAGTCCTGAGCATCAGGCAGAAATTTGAAGTTCAGCGGAGGAGGCTGAAGCTCCTCAATCAAGATTTTTTTGAAATTACCGGTCAGTTAAGGCACCTTTGGGACTTTTTACTGTTGAGACCTGTAAAATGGGAGGTTGTAATAGTAAAAATACCGGCAAGAGACTGAGGTATATACATCCCAATAGTCCCTTAGGAGAACTGTTAGTAAAATGGGATTCTATAGAGGCCACAGAGGGATTAGATAAAATGAAAATGATCCATTATTGTATGGAAGTCTGGCCAGAATTAGAGTTGCAAGGAGGATGGCCTTGGTGTGGGACAAAGGATAAGTGGATGTGCCAACAATTAAATAATTATCTGACAGCTCGAGGAGATACTGATCCTGAGCAATTACTGTATATATCTTGCTGGGTAAAGAGTGCTATTGGGGATGAAGGGGTGCGAATTTGTGAGGTACAGAGGAAGAAAGAGGGGAATGAAGGAGGGGATGATAGAACTAGTAAAAGATGGGACCCCCTGGATTATTTGTCTCCTTCTGCCCCTCCACTTTATAATCCTCTTCTTCAAGCACTTCAAATGGCAGGTCCGGTTCTTCCCCCGGCTGCCATTTCATTACCACCTGCTCAAATTCCTCCTTCTACCTCTTCAGCTTCCCCTATGATAAACCCAGTATCTCCTCCAACCACTCCCTCACCGCCCCCTTCAGCTCCTCCAGATCCTTCTGCATCACCACAAGCGCCTACTCCACCTGCTGCATTCTCCACCCCTTCTCCAGCTCCGCTTAATATACACTCAGGCTCTTCTCCCCCTCCTATTGCTGTCCCTATACCTCCTCCTAGTTGGGACACAAATGCCTCCTTGCCCGATAAACAGCTATCAGCAAATACACCAGCTGATGGGCAGAACGTTCAGGGTAACCCAGATATTCCTCAAAGTAGTTTAGCATCTGAAGATGGGCCATACTGTAGCACCAGATCCAAGACCTCCAAGGCAGAGAGACTCTTTCCCCTCACAGAGGTTCCTATGGGAGGAGTAGCGGGAGGTGTTGGCTTTGTGAATGCTCCCCTAACTGCTTCTGAGGTGAGAAGATTCAAGAAAGAGTTGGGGCATTTAGTGGAGGACCCAGTGGGCATAGCCAACCAAGTGGATCAATTTCTAGGTCCAAATATCTACACTTGGGGGGAGATGAATTCCATCCTGAGTATATTATTTTCCCCAGAAGAGGTCCAGATGATAAGGGCGGCTGGCATAAGAATATGGGAGAAAGATAACCATCCAGGACCCCAGGTGCCAACAGGTAAACAGAAATTGCCACTAACGGAGCCCAGCTGGAACCCTAACAAGGAGGAGGGGAGGAAGGCCATGAGGGAATATAGGTCTTTGATAATACGGGGGATCAAAGAGTCAGTTCCCAAAGGAACTAATGCCCAATTGGCATTTGAGGGTACACAAGAGAAAGATGAAGCTCCTGCTGCCTGGCTTAATCGCCTAAGGCGGAACTTCCAGTTGTACTCTAGAATAGACTCAGACACCCCGGAAGGTCAAATGCTGCTAAAAGTCCAATTTGTTACCAAATCTTGGCCTGATATACGGAGAAAACTGGAAAAGATGGAAGATTGGCAAGAGAAGGACATAAATGAATTATTAAAAGAGGCACTGAAGGTGTATTTAAGGAGGGAGGAAGAAAAAGCAAAGGCCAAGGCTAAGATCATGGTTGCTGTAGCTAGAGAAAGTGCAGGGTGGGCGGGTCCACCACCAGGAGGAGGCAAGGATAGGCCAGTACTGTCAGGTGCAAGAGGGATGGAGACACCTCAAGGCCCTTTGAGAAAGCGACATTGCTATTACTGTGGAGAGCCAGGACACGTCAGGAGGTTTTTTAGAAAGCTCAGTCTCGATGCGGCAATAACCAGGGAACAAGATAATTTAGGGAAGATCCTTAGAGGTGACAATTAGAAGGTCAGGGGCTTTACACTATAGGGGACCCGATGCGACATCTAGAAGAGCCCTTGGTAAACTTTGAGGTGGGCCCCCTAAATGAAGAATTTGAATTTTTGAGTAGATACAGGAGCAGGTAAGTCCTGTCTCAACAAAGTACTAAGAAGTATAGTATAGTGAAGAAACATCTGAAGTTAGACAAAAACAGCTAGGTAGAAAGGATATCCAATAGCACCAAAACTGGCCAGTAAAACTAAACTTGTAATAAGTGATGTGAAAGTAAAAGGTACCTTTTTGTTGTCTTGTTGTGTGTGTGAGAGTGAGTCACAAGCAAAGTCAGCCTCAACTTCCCGGGCAGGTGGGAAGGGGGCAGTGAGAGTGTGTGTGACCTGCAATACGAGGCCTGTGTCCCCCGGGCGGGTGGGGGCTGTGGCCAAAGAGTGTGTGTGACCTGCAAACCAGACTAGTGCTCCTCAGGTGTGTGAGGGAGCCGTAGCTGTACACGCAGACAGCCTCACAGGTGAATGTGCACCAGGGGCAACCAGAGTCAGGGCCCTTCCAAGAGGCCCAGGGATACTGAGACCTGTGGGCCAACCCCAAGGTGAGGGGGGGGCTACAGGGACCCGTGATTTTCTAGCAATAATGATCCAGTTTGTGTCTTGAGGGTGTGAAGGAGTGGGTGATAGTGAATGAGAAACAAGAGTGTGAATATAGACGAGGTGTAAGGGGTTGAAAGAAGTATTTAAGCTCTAAGTGAAAGTAAGAAACAGAAGCAAGAGATAAATAAGATCTTGAAAAATAGAACAGAAAACCAGTGAATTAAATACACGGAAAAATAGGAGAATAAAAATACTTTGGGAGTTAAGTTAGCTGAGAAATACAACTCCTTGCAAAATACAGAGTATGTAGAAGTTGATGAGAGAAATATGCAAGCTATGGAAAAAGAGAAATTAACCAATAACATTAAACAGAGAAACTGAGTTTTGATAAAATCATTAAATAGCAGACCATTAATGCCTGTGTTTGAAAGCCCGTTTCAGGTACTCTTCATTACTAATTCGACTGTGCAGAGCAAAAGAAAAAGGTTGGACTCACATCACTCTCACCCCCTGGCATTGGACCAGGATTCAACATCAGGTTTTTTTCCCTCTTGCATTCTGGCATTGGACCGGACTGCACCCCTTTCTCCTTCTGACATTGGGCCAGACTCCCAGTTTTTCCCTCTGGCATTGGACCAGAGTCCACACCACTCTCGCCCCCCCGGAGCTGGACAAGATTCATCTGCTTCACAAGCTAAATCACCTGAGTATACTGTGGTAAAAGGACCAAAAGATTTAAAGTTGACTCTCAGAAAGAAGAGTCAAATAGACTGATCTGTGTGGGAAAAATTGGTATCAGAGTTCTAATATTGCTTAAAAGGTTTCAAAACTGTTCTGTGTAAACTATGTTGGCAAAAAAGTTTAAGACTGTAAATAAGTAATTCTGGTTAAATTCCTTAACTTAATTCTAAAGACTCCAGGTTAATCCTCTACAGAACACTCCCCTGGGGGGGAACCAAAATTGGTAGGGAACAGACCAAGAGAGGTTTAACCAGAGAAGCGGGTAGAAAGGACTCTAAAGAGCTTGGAAGCTTTTCCTCAGTAAAAGTCCCCAAGAGGCAAGGCCGGGTGGGCAGGCTGTGCAAGATGACCCATACCGGACTCTTGGGAAGGGTAGTAATGATGGCTCTGATTGCTGGTAGTGCTCAGGGGAGCCCAGCTGAGCGGTGCAGTGAATGCTACCAATCCCTCTATGAGGAGGAAGTGAGCTCCTTGTCTAGAGTCCACATCAGTTCTAACCCTGATTGTGTTAACCCCTCCCAATTGGTCCTTTATCAGAAAAATAAGAGAGTGTATTGGAGAGCATACAATACTGCCACTTTTAGGCAGCCACTCCAAAGAGAGTGCCCTATAGGGGAAGCCTGGTTGTGCTTTGAATGTGATGCTGCTGAAACAAGCTCAGCAGAACTAGTAAAAAGCAAAGAAA
The DNA here is from genome assembly GCF_028551555.1 of Melozone crissalis. Classification (NCBI taxonomy): domain Eukaryota; kingdom Metazoa; phylum Chordata; class Aves; order Passeriformes; family Passerellidae; genus Melozone; species Melozone crissalis. The sequence goes on along the minus strand of NW_026535813.1, from coordinate 8,856,169 downwards.
TGGTGAAAATGGTAAGAAAAATTGTTTGTTACAAGTATTTATATGAGTGTACTGGAAAAGAGATTAACCCCTTTTGGAATACATTTCAGGAGAACTCTAAACCCCTAGGTTTAGTCTCACCTGGCAGCTGCATTGCTAGAGTGATAAAACCAATTTTCTTATTACCCAAAGAAACTGGATCAAGTTTGGGAGTTCCTATATATAATGATTTGAGAGAAAATAAACAGAACCGGGAAAGTGAAATAGAAATTGAGAAAATCCAAAATTGTAAAAGCCAAATTCAGATCCCAATTTCTATGTTAAATAAAGTAATCCGCCTCCAGGCAGTCTTAAGAATAAAGAATTCAATTATTAGGAACATTTCAAACGAAATAAAAAGATTAGCATGTGTAAATAATGAAGAACAAACTCCTACACTTGATCCCAGTGGGTGGGAGAACCTGGAGATTTTCAAAAAGGATGTATGGGAAAAGGTAGTTTTTCTCACTGTGTGTACTTGGAGGATTGCTTTTTTTACTATGCTTATTTATCTGTTTTAGTAGAATAGTACTTGCCGTGCAGACCAACCTGAAGAAACCAAGGAAAGTAACAAGGTTAAGTAACCATGATTACCAAACTGCACAAGAGATTTATAGTAGATTCAAAACAAAAAATTGTGAGTTGATGCGAGCTTAGAATTTAAGCTCGATCAAAGAAAAAGAGGGGGGACTGTTATGAACAAAAATTCGGTTAACATGTTTTTTGTGAGAAAAAGTTACAAAGAGGCAGCCAGATGACTGGCCCTGCCCAAGTTCTGCGCATTTTGTTATTGTAATCACGGGTCGTTGTCGTTAATGGTTGTTTTTGTATTAGTAAAAGCCCTGGCTGGGGCGAGTTAATGGCCCTTCTCCTGGGTGGGGACCTTCCCGAGGCTAAGTTGTACCTTTCCCAGAATAGTGAAGACACCTGAGAGGCGGGGGGGGGGGGGGGGGGGGGGGGGGGTTATGCAAAGTGACTCCCAAGACCAGAATGCTTTGTGGGACCCCCGACTCCAAACCCACGGAGAAACCCCAAAAACAACAAGCCACCTAAGAGTTGAGAGACTGGAGTGATGTCTGGACGTGAGGAGCCGAATTCTGAGCCTGCAGAGACGCGGAACACCTTCGGACCCTCTCGCCCTGACCATGAGAGACGACCCTGGTGGTGAGACCAGGCCAACTGAGTGGGAGGGGCACCATCTGACGGGGATCAGCAGGCCCTAAAGGCTCCCACGAGGATCTGATCCCCAGCTCTGCCCCTTGTGGACAGAGCTGTGCATATCCTCCTCCTCTGAGTCGCCTTGGGAGAGACGACGGATGCTGCAGACCTGTCGAGCTGCCCAATCCTGAGCTGATCACTTTTAATAAAGGCATTAAGAAGGAGAAGAAGTCTCCTGGCCCTGTTTATTTCACTTTGGAGCCTGAATCCTCTTCTTTTTTGCGGAGGTCATCTTTATCTTTCCTCCCTTACCTTAGGAGGAGCTTTTAACAAATCATATGTACTCATTTTGCGAACTATAATCACTTTGCGTTTCAGCATGATAATCTTTGCTTGATTTCATACATTGCTATCTTATGCGGCATGCTGAACAACACGTTTGATTTGCCTTCTCTTTGCTTTGTTTTTTTTCTTTTTTTTTTCCAAGAGCTACACTAGTATGTCAAAGGGAACTCTGAACCCACAGTTAGTCTGCCATTCTGGTTGATTTCTTTAAGCAAAAAAACCCACATCAGCATACGGGACCTTATCTCATTTACTTTCCCATTTTAAAACAGCATTAACTGCAATGAGGTATTATAAATCTTTTTATTTTCTGAGCTGCCCCTACTGGTAGCCTTGTCCCAGTGAGCCTCTCTAAAAAGGGACTAGTTCAGGAACTTCTTTGCTCTGGTTAGTTCTCGTTATCTCTTTCTCCTTATGCTATCTTGTTTCCTCCCAAGCCTCACAGTGTCTTTTCGTAGTTTTTCCTCGTACACAGACATCCAGGTGGCAGGTATTAGATGTGATTCTCTACACACAAGCTTTAAGATCTCAGGTTCTGAATTGGCTTGATCAGGAACCTTTAATTTACACTTAAAACACAACAGCAATACCAGTGCCTCTCACAAACTCTGCATTGAATACAAGGTGCCAGCCTCTCAATGCACTAAAAACTCCAAGGAATTGCCTGCAGGCTATCCCGTTTATCACTTCAGTGTTTATCACTTAACCTCTACGGCAGGTTGTTCTCAGTCTAAGCTTACTATAATACCCACTGAACTCCCATAAACTCATTCATCTCTTCTATCTAAACTCTGTTTTACAAAATGTCAGTCTTTTCTAGTTCTCTTCTTGCACAATCTAATTAATGCATTGCTTCTACTGACACTCACTTTACTGCCTTGCAAAAGGCTGTGCTTGTTACAGAAAAAACTCTGATATGCCTACAAACACAGACACACACACACTCCTTATCTCAAAGTGATTAGAGCCAGAGCTTGAATTGCTGGGGGGGGAGGGGGGAATTCTTGGAATTCCTTCAATTCACTTCACTACAGTTAAACATAAATCACCAAATCACCATACCATAGTTCTTCTTTCTTCTGTGTAAAATGCTGCACTTGTTGCAAACAAAATCTTAAAATCTCTACAAACACCACTATACAATCTGAGAATTGAATTACCACAATGTGGGGGAAGAACCACAAAAAATCACTGGGAAAGGGCATATCTTTCAAGGTGCCCACTTTTGTCAACGCAATACAGCATACAATAATTCAGCATTCACCCACATCAGCTTTCTCTGGACACAATCAAAATAACAGCACACAGTAAAATTCCAGAGATCAAGTCCAAACTACCAGGGCAAAGGAACTCCTTGAGCTCGTACTCACGGTTAAAATGTGCCAAATCTGCACAAATCACCACATTTAAATACAATAAATACCTTCACTGACATTTCTCCACTTCTTCCACTTCTCCGCAGGGCACTCTCTGCCCTTACATCCTGCCTCAGCCGGCCCTTCAAGCTTCACTCGGCCACTTCAAACACGGGTAGAACTCACCCCCCGTGCCATGGGTGAACTCACTTGTTCGCTCTCTTTTTCATATGCTATGCACTCGCACGATTACAAACACAATGCATTAACCACACAGGGCATTAACCATACAATAATACAGTGTCCGGACACTACACACACACACAGGTTCACTCGACCCACCCCCAGGGTCGCTAGCAGCCGCTCTATCAGACAGTGAACCCCCATCTCTAGTCCAGATGCTCTATCAGCTGCATCCACAGGCCGAGCACCCAGACGTCTCTGAGTGACTTATTCAGCCGTCCTATCTCTCTTTTCCCCCGGGGGCCCCCTCAATACATACCGTATCCTCCGCAGGCCAGCAGGTCTTTGTCTGTCTCCGCAGGAGGCAAGCCAAGACTAGCAGAGCTCCTCCGGGAAAATTCTGGGGCGCACCTTGGAGGTCCATCTATCCCTTCTGCCCCTGTGGGGACAGAGACGGTCCCATTTGGGGTGCCAGAATGTTTTGCGGAGATAATCAAAACTCTACAACTTTTGTGAAAGTTGTAAAGCCAGTATACTTATTACAGCGCTGGACGCATGTGGGAATCCTTCCCCTAAAATGACATGCATACCTCTGGGAACTTCAGGTCTCTTTTTATCCCCCTCTCAGATACATATGCATACAATTTCACAATGGGTTCATACATATTCATTTTTACTAATTTCGCATGACATTTGCCACTGGTTCTTCTTTATCAGAAAGAATTCCTAAGTCAGGTTGACCTGCTCTCACAGCAGTCTGTCTATCTCTCTCTAGCACCCTCTGTCTCCCCTCCCTTATCTCTGTCCTTCATTGAAGCAGTTTCCCTTGAGCCTAGGCCTTGCAGTCAGGCTATACGGACTCAAAGATGTACATTTCACCTAAATCAAAATGAATTTCTATTCTGGCAAATTTCTACTCTGTCTCGGTAAGAGACTTAACATATACATAATTCCCAAGCTCTATGTTATGTACTGGTCCATCTAGCTCCCTGCTCCGAGTTCCAGCCACATGTTTCTCAATTTCTCTGAGCTGTTTGCTTAAAGCCACCATGTAGATGGCCAATGTTACCTCCCCAATGTAAGTGGACATTCCCTTTTGTATTCCATATGGTCTTCGATAAAGCATTTCAAAGGGACTCAGCCTTTCTTTAGCTCTAGGTTTAGTTCGAATTTGCAACAGTGCCAGTGGAAGAGCTTGGGGCCAGGGTAGATTAACTTCCTGCCCCAGTCTTACAATTTGCTGCTTAATCAAATGATTCATTTTCTCCACCTGGCTGCTCAATTTGGGCTGGTATGGAGTATGAAGTTCCCAATCTATGCCCAGGTGGCTACTAATCGGTTGCACTACTTTGGAAATGAAATGTGATCCTCTATCTGAGGATATTGTGGCTGGAACTCCAAAACATGGTATTATTTCTTGTAATAATACCCTGGTCACCTCTCGAGCTTTGACCGTTCTCGTGGGGAATGCTTCTGGCCACCCTGAAAATGTATCTATCAATACCAGTAAATACTGATACCCCCCTTTCCTTGGGAGTTCTGAAAAGTCAATTTGCCACTGCTGTCCAGGTCCATGACCATGTTTTGGTCTGGAGGTATCTTTGGGGTTAGTCTGGAGGCAAAGATGACACTGTTGGGTCACTTGAGTAATAATGGCATAAAATTTCCTGGCAATGATTCTTTCAACCAAATAGATGTTCAGGGCATCTATTCCCCATTGTGTTTTCTGGTGCTCCTCCCTTACTAGTGACCACAACAAATGAGAAGGGATTACCAGCTTCCCTTCAATTGTGGCCCACCCTTCTTGCTTGCATGTCCCTTTTTGATCTTTGATTAGTTTTCTGTCTTTCTTATTATATTCTGGACTATCTTCAAGGGAAATTTGTCCATCTGGAATTAGAGATCCTTCAATAGTTACCTCACATTTCACTGCTTCCTTTGCCTCTCTACCTGCCAGCTCATTTCTTTCTTCCGATTCTGAGCTCACTCTCTGGTGTGCCTTTGCTCCAGATTGCAAGGCAAGATGTATTCTATTACCATCTGTATGGCGGTTGTCTTTTGTCAAGTGAGCAATTTTCCTTATCTCTCTCTCTGAGTGATCACAATCACTCCTCCCTCGGGAGGGGACATCTGCTGATAACAGGCTATTGAATGTCACTGCATGACTTATAAGAACTAAAACATCCCATTGTGAGATGCTCTACCCAGATATAATCCAGAGGTTCTGAAACACCAGCACGGCTTCTCCACTAGATTTCCCAGAAGAACAGCAGCTGCCTCTTCTTCCACTGGATCTTTGGAAAAAGAATACACCCTTTTCTACAGGACTCCCTGCTCCAACAGAACCACACCTGACACTTCAGGAGGACTGCAGCCACATTTCCAATTAGACTGCTATCAACATCCTGACCAACAAGGTGTCAGGTGAAGTTCTGACTCTGTCAGTGTTGTTCTAGTGTACTGCATTGTTTATTTTATCCTTTTATTTTTTTTTCTTCCCTATTAAAGAACTGCTATTTCCTGCTCCCATATTTTTGGCCTAAGACTCCCTTAATTTAAAATTTATAGCAATTCAGAGAAATGGGGAGAGTTTACATTCTCCATTTCAGGGGAGGGTCCTGCCTTCCTTAGCAGACTCCTGTCTTTCCAAACCAAGACAGCCTTAATATGCATAATAGCTACCTTTTCAGGCAGCTGAACTGCTTCCAGCAGCCCAATTATTTCTTGCTCATGTTTGATGTACTTTCCTTGTGAGGTCAGCAGTCCCTTCTCATTCCAGATGGCTCCATGTGCATGCAAGACACCAAATGCATACCTCGAGTTGCTCCCCGCACTACAATATAATCATTCTCCACAGGTACTAAAGCTTTATTTAAAACTGAATATGTGGCCCCTGTATCAAACAAAAATTCCAACCTTTTCCCTTCTTCCCCCAGCCTCATTGTAATAACCAGTGGATCCGTTAGGGTGGAATCCCTGGGTCCTCCTCAGTTGTTTTGTATGTGCATGTCCTAGGATGATGCTTGTATCCCAAATCGTGTGTTCTGTTTATGCTGGATATTACATTCTGTGCCTTCAAGACTGGCTCTGAAAAGCGAAGTTTTGTTTTGTTATCAGCCTACTCCCCCACAGCTGGTGGGACACAGAGACGAGGCAGTACATAGTGTGGCTTTTGCTTTTTGCTTGGCTTTTTGCTTTGCTCCTGCTTTTGCTTCTGCTTGTTAGTTAGTTTAGCTAGGCAGTCCAAATTTTCCCTGGACTGTTTTTTCTTTCTCTCTCTTGGAACCATTCGAGCCTGCTCCAGACTGGGACCTGGGAAACACTGAGAGTTTTCACCTTGTGGCCTGCAGCTGCCATTCCCAGTACCAGAGGGACCGATAACAGAGCGAGCACTCCCAGGAGAGACTTTCTGAATTTGTCATCTTTTTCAGAGCGATGAAAGAGTGTTGTCATCCAATATTGTTCATTTTGTGTGCTGGGGGGTGCTTTGTCTGTTAAATAAACAGGTTCTTTCCACTTCTCTCTGAGGAATCCTTCCCGAACTGGTTGGGGGGAGGAGCTGTGTGGGTTTGCTTTCTGGAGGGGCCCCCTTTGGAGGTTTTCTCCAAAATTTGCCCTAAACCAGGACACGGTGCCACCATTGACATTGCTAATGCATTTTTCTTCATTCCTTTAGCAGCAGAGTGCAGGCCACAGTTTGCTTTCACCCGGAGGGGTGTCCAATACACCTGAAATTGTATTGGGTTTGCATGGCCAAGCTTTGGTAGCGGGGGCGGCGGGGGGGCAACAGGGGTGGTTTCGCAGCTATCCCCCTGCAGCCCATGGGTGTTCATAGGGATGCAGAGATCCACCTGCAGCCCATGGGGGGAGGTGCCCACCCTGGAGCGAGTGGATGCCTGGAGCAGGCTGTGACCCCCATGAGAGGCCTGTGGAGAGAGGACCCCATGCTGGAGCAGCCTGTCTTTGAAGAGCTGCATCTCGTGGGAAGAGTGGCCCACAGTGCAGCACTTTGAGTAGAACTGTTGCTCATGAGATGCACTTACATTGGAGAAGTTCACAGTCTCCTGTGGGAGGGACCTCGCAGTGGAGCAGGGGAATGACTCCTCTCCCTGAGCAGTGGAAGAAGCCACAGGTGATGAACTGACCAAAATCCCCCATTCTCTGTCTCCCTGTACCACTGGTGTAGGAGGCAGATCTGGGAAGGGTGGGGGGAAGGTGTTTTTGAATGTTTTATTTTACTTTTCATTATCTTGCTCTGATTTGTTTGGAATAAATTCATTTCATATCTCTAATTTCAGCTTGTTTTGCCCATGAAAGTATTTGATGAGTGATCTTTTGTGATCCTTATCTCAACCCATGAACCCTTCATTATATTTTCTCTTTCCTGTCCAGCTGCAGAGGGGAGTTAGAGAGCAGTCTTGGTGGGTGCCTAGCACCCAGCCAGGATTAGCCCACTACACCTATATTTTAGGAGGACTCACAGGGAATCAAAATTATTCACGTGGTTTAGATTAAACACTTATGATGATTTATATGCAAATGTATATACACGCAAATATTCATATAAAATTACTTTATCTGCTTGTGTAAGAGACTTTTGGCCCCCTATGGAAGTGTGTCTTCCTAAAAATCACAGGGAGAAATATATAACATAACTGAGCTCTCCAAGTAAACAAGACAATTACTGATGCAGAAAAAAAATCCTATAGTGTCTCATCCGGCTGATGATGTGTCGGATTCTCGGCTGTTTAGATGGCCTGGAAAGGCCAGGGGTGGCCTTGGACAGCCCACGCTTCAAAGGACGAGAAGGGACTTCAGATCTTTTCTCGGTCTCGGTGTTTATTAATTGTTTATCTAAAAGATTTTCTCTTGGCCCGACAGAGATCTGCTCAGCAGTCAGCCATGAGCACACTGAGAGCCCCTGGGGCGGTCACCTATATTTATACTCGAAGTTACGTATACAATATTTATCATTTTTCCCCAATACCTTTTGCCCTTATTACCCAGTGCACTTTTAGTAATAACCAATCCCAAAGTGCCAACATCACCACAGAAGATGGAGGCCAAGAAGAAGAAGAAGAAGAAGAAGAACAGGACACACCCCAATTCCTCCATCTTACTTCTTTAGACCCCCCTGTACAGAAATCTTAAACCCTGTGTTTCACTCTAACTAACTTATCCCTTCACCATTCACCCCAGTGAAATCCTCCCATCCTCATACAGATGTCGTCTCCTGTGTAGGATCAAAGTCCAGCCACCAGACACTTCTGGCAACATTCCAGGACTCCCGAGCCCCCCAAGGGCGGTCTCGGTCACTCTGCACCTCAGTCCTGAGGGGCTGAGATCCCACATCTCCCCCTTCTGTTTGCACCAAGAAGACCTCTTTTGCTATCCGATTCATCGCACGTTTTAAACATGCAAATATGCATGGGACGACAAGTATGAGGACTAGGAGAACTATTAAAACATAGAATCCTATCTTTAAAATTCCTCTCCAAATGGGAGAGATGTCAAAGAATTCTACCAGCTGATCAATCCATGATCCTGTGATCTCGCCAAGCTTATTTATGCTGTCCTTTATATTTTTAATACTTTCATGAATTGACCTTGAATGATCTGAGAGATTCATGCAGCACATCCCTTCAAACTCTTCGCACCCATGTCCATGAGCGAGCAATAGATAATCGATCGCCGCTCTGTTTTGAAGAGTCGCCTGTCTTATGCCACTGATGTCTTTTAACATGTCACTCAATGCGACAGACACAGACCGGGCATGTTTGCTCAACCAACAACCCATGCGGTTGACTTGAGTCAAGGCTACCCCTTATGCTGTTTGAGGTGAGAAGATTGCTGTAGCAACCCTTGCTTTCTTGTCCCAAGAAAATATTTCATCATTGCAATCTGCCGCATATTGTTGTATTGATCTTTTTTCTCTGCGCCTTTTCTCTCTTAACATGTTCAAATCAGGCGATAGCATTGAAATTTCCCCAATGCTGCATGGACCTCCCGTGGCATTAGCAGGAATGCCGTGCCAAATTCTGTCCCCGCAAATTAAGAACAAACCCCGTGGCAATTGCACTGGGACTTGGATCGATCCTTTGGTAGTTTTCTCTGTATATTTACACCAAGCTGATGCATTCTTATAGAATTCATGAATGAGAGTCAAATCGATAGTTTTCGCCTTTGTGACCTTCGGAGCTTCAAACTGCATGCAGAGTTCCATTGTCATGGACCCAAAAATCTCCAATTCCTGAGGTTCTGTAGAAGCCACAGGAAGTAGATGTGTCCAAGCACACCACTCCTTTACAGGATCTTTAATGACCTGTGAAATGTTAACTGTGGAGTGCCCTGGAACTGGCCATTCGTCCACTGGCAATCCAAGCATGCATGCTGAAAATGGTTTTCCTGGCCTCGAATGTGTCAGGCAAATACTATCTAAATTCGCTGCCCGAGCTAAAGTCTCCCATACATTTTGCTTTGGCTGACTAATAGGTAAATTTCCTCCATTGCTCACTGCAATGAATGAAAGAATGATGCACATAAGCATCATGAAACTCATTACTTCGCTTTTAAGTGAAAATCCCCAAAGTCCTTAGTTTCTTTTTATTTCTCTTCTGAATCGTTCTCTCCAGTCTGAGTCTCGACTTCTGTCTGAGTACTCGTCTCTTTGTTTCTTGGATCAGCGTTCTCGTGTTCTCGCGTTCGGAATGGCTTCACGTGCCACGCCGACACCCACTTCAGACCTCGATCTGTGGAGATACAAGCGAAACCCTTGCCCAAAGTGATTAGTTTTAAAGGACCCTCTATTTGTCCTGTTTCTGGGTTTCTGATCAAAACTAAAGGATTTTCCCTTAGCTTTGCCTGTGTGTTGTTTAGAAAATGCCTCACGATTGGTGGATTGGGTTCTGAGAATGAGCTATTTAAGAAATTCAACACATACAGTGCCTTATTTAATCTCATGTGAGGTGTTGCCTCCGGCTCACCCTTTCTCTGTCTGTCCAGAAGGGATTTCAGGGTGTGATGTGTTCTCTCAATGATCGCCTGACCTGTGGGCGAATGTGGAATACCAAACGTGTGTCTGACACCCCATCTTTTCAGGAATCTGTCAAGCACCCTGCCTGTATATGTTGGACCATTATCTGTTTTTATCTCCTGAGGCACACCTAATGCTGCAAATGCCTGCAGAAAATGTCGGCAAGCATGGTCTGCTGTTTCCCCAGCATGTGCTGAAGCAAAGACTGCACCTGAGAATGTATCTACAGAAACATGAATATTTTTGAGCCTCCCAAAAGATGGATATTTCGTGACATCAGCTTGCCACAACTGAAGACTTTGCAGCCCCCGCGGATTGATGGCTCCGGTAGAAGAAGGTGCCTGCAAAAGCTGACAGTCTGGACAAGCACTAATGATCTCCCTCGCCTGACTCTTTGTGAGACGAAAGGACTCCATTAGCGCTTGCGCATTCTGATGAAAGAACGCATGACTTAATCTTGCCTGCTCAAAAATGTCCGGCAGTGTTTGCGAAATGGGCATTGTCAACCTGTCCTCCCGAGCATTCCCTTCCGCTAAAAATCCCGGAAGTGTCGTGTGCGCTCTAATGTGTGTGATAAAATACTCTCTTTCCCTGCTCTCTAGCAGTGTTTTCAAGCTTGTCAGATATGAGTATAAAACCTCATTACTGACTTCTTTCAAGAGCGAACCCTCCAATCTCTTGACCACACCCGCAACGTATGCGGAATCTGTCACCAGATTGAGAGGCTGTTTGAACAACTGAAATGCTCGGACAACGGCTGCCAACTCCACAATTTGTGGAGAGCCCTGAACCATCCTCACGTCTGATTCCCAATCTCCTGTCGTTGAGTTTCTCCACGTGATCACTGACTTGTGTGTCTTCCCTGAGCCATCTGAGAACACTGTGATCCCGTCCAAAGGTTCTTCACTTATTCTTGGTTTCGCTCTGTAACATATTTGTGACTGCAGTATTCTATGTTGTGGAAAATGGACTGTGCAACTTCCTGGGAACGCTAACAACGCAATTAACAAGTCTTTCGATTGTTGCATTGCCCAATCGAAATAGTCTCGTTTCAGAGGTAATCTGATGACTGAGAATTCTCTTCCTGCCATTGTCAGCAACCTTGTTCTCGCCTTTATGATGATTTGTGCTGCCATCTCTAAATCTGTGAGAATTGTTTTTGCGGGCCTGTGTGGTAGGAAAATCCACTCTATGATTATCAAAGAGTCCTTTTGCGATTCGTCCCATTGGAAGATCAAACCATGGAACTGCGTTTTCTTCCCCAGCACTGCCAACTGAAAAGGCAACGTTGGAACAAATCGATGTGCCTGCCTTTTCTGTATCGCGTTCGTGATTTTCTCCAACTCTTTTCTCGCTTCTGGCGTGAGTGTCCTGGGAGAACGAATGTCTGTGTCTCCTCTCAAAAGATCGATCAGCGCTGGAATGTCGCTGTTTGTGATTCCCAAAACTGGCCTCATCCAGTTGATTTCTCCCATAAGCTGTTGTAAATCATGCAAATTGTTGACCTTAGTGCTGATCTCCACTTTTTGAGGCTTTATTGTTTTCTCTGAAATTTTCCACCCCGGATATTTCCAAGGTGCAACCTCCTGAATCTTCGAAATGCTGATTTCCAGACCTGCCTTTCACACCTCTTCAATCACACAGTCACGAGCTTCTTGCAGCTCCTGTTGTGTTGACGCTGCAATGAGCAAATCATCCATGTAATGAATGATCTTCGCCTTCAGAAATTTCTTCCGCGCTGGTGCCAAAGCTCGTGCCACGTACCATTGACAGATCGTCGGAGAATTTTTGAGTCCTTGTGGAAGGACGACCCAATGGTACCACTGCAGAGTCATTTCCTTGTTGATACTCGGAACTGAAAAGGCAAATCTAGGAGCATCATCTGGATGGAGTGGAATACTGAAAAACCAGTCCTTGAGGTCAATGACCACAAGCGGCCATTCTCTGGGAATCATTGAGACAGATGGAAGTCCCAGTTGAAGTGGTCCCATGTCTTCTATAACTTCGTTGATCTTCCTGAGATCGTGTAACAACCTCCATTTGCCCGATAGCTTTTTCTTGATGACAAACACCGGAGAATTCCAAGGGCTGTCTGTTGGCTTGATGTGTCCCTTCTGCAATTGTTCTTGGACCAGGTCTTTCAAAGCACTCAATTTTTTCCGCTCAAGGGGCCACTGATCCACCCAAACTGGATCATCTGTTTTCCATGTCAGCTTCAGTGTGGCGAGTGCTGCAGTGACCCCTATTAAAAATCCACTTCGATCTTCGCGCCCCATTGTGCCAAAAGGTCCCGACCCCAGTCTGTGATCGGCTTTTGGACGACAAAAGGACGAATGATCGCCGTCTTGTCTCCTGGTCCCGTGACAACGACGGAATCCTTTCTTTGCAGACACAGAGATACTCCCCCGATGCCTGAGAGAGAACCCAATGGCGCGACCAAGCTCCAATTGCGTGGCCAAAAGATGTACGATATTACCGTTCCATCCGCCCCTGTGTCGAGAATACCTCTGATTGCTATTGTCCTGTCCCCACATGTCAATTGGCATGTGAGCGTGGGTCGGTCTCGACCTATGCGCTTCACCCATGTTGTGTGTACTTCAACATGTTCCTTCATAGGGAAACCTTCATCGTCGAAGATTGACATGACCTCTCCAACTGCGTGTGGCGGCAATGCAAAGGCTCTCGCAACCACAGTATTTTCCGGTACAGTCAATGGTGGACGAAGCGCTCTTGCCAAAACTGTTAACTCTGTATTTTTTCCGCTGAGACAACTGTTGGATAAACGAGTCCAAGAATACTGCACTTGTCTTGTCCAATTATCAAGGAATCTTGTTTCTTGTATGAGTCCCCGCGGATACCCGTTGGTATCTCCGCATGACTTTCATCTAGAAAGCATACTAGTTTGAAGCTGCCAATGCATACTGTGCCCCTGGTGGGAGGAGGTCTGGGTCACTGTGGAATCGACTAAGGGTTTTGCTGAGGGCATCTGCCTGTCGCTCACTGATGATTGCCCTGTCTGTTCTTGTGACACCGCCAGTACTTGTGTCTGAGCGCGCTGGTGATTTACGGCCGCGCTCCGTTTCCCGTTTCCCGGATGCGGTAACGGATTTCCTTCCACATCTGTCTGGGAATAACATTCTTTCACAGAGTGTATTCCTCTTCCGCACCGCGCACAAATTGGCCTTTCCGCCTTCTGTGCTAGCGCTGGCGTATGTGTTCGTGGACAATTCCTTTTCATGTGCCCAAACTCCCCACATTTGTAGCACCGTCCTCCTTGGGTATTGTTCTTTTTCTGCATCGTTGCAAGAACTTTGTTGACGCTCTCGTTCTGTTGATGGAGTAATTTTTCGAACATCTTTTCCAATGTCTTGTCCTCTGGTTGCCTTTCTGAGTGTCCCTTTAGCTGTTCTTCCCATTCCTCTCTTAATTCATTCTTCACAATCGCTGCGACATGCTGAGGTGTCCCCACCTTGCTGCATGCCTCCACCATCTCTGCCAAGGATGGCCGTCCTGGCATGGCGCTAATGACCCGTTGACAATCCGGGTTGGCATTGCCGAAAGCTAAGCTCTCCAAGAGAGGCCTCTTCGCTTCTTCTATCGTCACCTGTCGATCCACGGCTTGCGTGAGTCGATCGATGAACGACATGAATGGTTCTGTGGGACCTTGCCTGATGCAAGAGAACGGAACATCCAGAGCTCCTGTCGGTGTAATTTGCATGATTGCCAATCACGCTGCTTCTTTGATGTCGTTTAACACTCTTCGTGGAAGCCGCGCTGCTTGTTCCCCTGGGTTGTCATCTGGAGGATACCCTGCTAACTGCCCTTCTGTGAGGTTCGCATTTGGCCCACCTTGATATCTGTTCCGCAACTCAGCAAGATATTTTCTCCACCTTTTTTCCCAGATGAGATTCTGTGTGTCAGTGAGGATCATTGCCACAATACTTCGAATATCATATGGCGTGAGATCATACGTAGTGAATGTCCCTCTTATTAGCTGTTTGAAGTATTGTGAGTTCAGCCCAAAAGTTTGAGCCGCCTTCCCTAAGTCTTTGAGTGTCTCATGACCCATCCTTTCCCACCTTGGATTCTGTCCCTGGGCATCATATGTGATGGGCATTTGAAGCCATTCATTACAATGAACAGTAGTTTCTGAGAAAGAAGAATTAAAAGACCTGAGGAATAAAAGAATTAAGACACTCTATCAAGGGAAACACAAGTTAATAAATAACCTAAAATACATTGTTTGGGAAAACTTTGATTAGATAAGTTAATAAATAATCTAAAATACACTCACAAAAGAAACTTTGGAATTAGAATATTTGAAGAAGCGAAAGTAGAAGCCAAAAAGTTAAGGTGACCTGCCAAGCCGTCAGAATCAGGCAAGTGCAACAGTGATTTCTGCCAAGTCATGGAAAAACATGCCAAGGATGACAGGAAAATGCCCAAATTAGGAGAAGCTTAAAATTTAACCAAGGAAGACCAAGAGTTCCCGGAAGACTCCACCTATATTCCTACCTGCCTATGAATATGCATGTAATAAATGATGTAATTCTTGTTCAAAAATTGTATAAAAACCTGCTTTTGCTGTACCTAATTCAGAAATCCACTTGGTGATTTCTCCAACGCGTTGTCAATAAATACCTCCTGCCTATAGACCTCAAATCTAGTCTCTGGGCAGCTTATTATCGCCTTTTGGGGCAAAATTCGGCATCATTTTTGGCGACCGCGGCAGGACGGAAAGGGTCCTCCCGAGCCTTGGCTCGGGGGACCGGGATCTCTTCAGGGCCCTTGACGGAATTCTGTCAGAGGGGATCCCCATCCCCCAGCCAACGCGCAACGGTGGACAAGAACTTTCTGCATCTCCTGCTCCAAATAAGAGGTATTTATCTTTGCTTAAGGGTTTTATGGTAAAGCGCTTTTATTGGGAAACGAGGGTCAGACGTGACCGCTCGAAGGGAAGCCGGGGGACGCCCTGGTAAAGAATCCCAGTTGTGTTAGAGGTTCGGTAATAGTAACGCAGGTTAGAGTCCTGCTGTGAGGAATATTTGTTTTTCGTAACGCAGGTTAGAGTCCTGCTGAAAGGAATATTTGTTTTCGTTTATCTTGGTATCTTTGGAAAGAATATTTGTTTTCGTTTATCTTGGTATCTTTGGTTTGTTCTTATTATGTGGGAAACCGTTTTAACATTGTGTTTAATGTTATAATACTGTGAATTAAGGGTTGAGAACTGAAATTGTTCTCTGAGACCGGAAGAGAGGTCGGTCAGTTCGTGGTATTTTTGTGTCTGCTCTATGTGTCTGTTGCAAAATCTTACAGGAGGCGTCTTGTCACTCTTCATGTAATAGACGCACGTCTCAATCCCGGGAAGAAATTTGTCACCCCCTGCAATTGTTACGGTGCTTTGCGATTGCATGAATCTGGCAAACCGGTATCTCACGGTCTGTAGGCAACCTCTCGTGACCCTACCTGGTAAACAATCCGTTCTGATATAGACCATAAGGTAGGAACTATTTCATAAAGGTGTGTGGGTGAGAGTGAATGAGACGCAGCATCGCTGCGAAGCGAGAGGGAGTCCCACTCCGCATTTCCTGTTCTTCGCGAGAAGCCAGGTCGGAAACGGACAAAGCGATTGGAAATTGTGTGTGTGAAGTGTTAAAATCAATTGGCATACAGTATTTGCGAAAAAGAGACTGTTCCGGTTAAACAGAAAACGCAGACACAGGAAATAGCAATGGGAGGTCAACAGAGTAAGGACGTAAATATGAAAACCCCCTTAGGATGTATCCTAAAGCACTGGAAGGACTTGGGAGGGATTCCGGGGGGAAACATAAGTAAAAAGACGCTCCTTAAATATTGCACACAGTGGTGGCCATTGTATAAGTTAGATGACGATGAGAAATGGCCACCGGAGGGAACAACTAATTATAACACTATTTTACAACTGATGCTTTTCCTCCGTCGACTTAATAAATGGGATGAAGTGATGTATGCTGACATGTTCTTTACCCTAAGAAATAAACCAGAGTGGCAAAAAGAATGTGGGGTAAATGTAGCACCTCAGGACCCCCTAGTACTAGCTCTAGAAAAAGATAAGAAAGGTTCAAAGCCTAAAGAACGTTGCTGTGATGCATGTAGCATTGGGGAACAATGCCTTAAGCTAACGAGAAGGGATAGTGGAAAGGAGAGCGAAATAAGCCTGTGGGAATATCATCCATTCGCCCCAGGACGGGAAGGGCCTCTACCCAGGCCAAAAGAGGAACAAGGGGACCCTAGCCCATTAAAGGAGCTGGAACGATGGTGGAAATCTAAGTTTGGGCGCAGCCCTCAGAAGCTAGACAACAGTTGGCAAGAAGGTAGCCCATCAAAATCGGGGGTTGAAAAGAGGGAAAGCAGCCCGCAAGGACCAGATAGTCCACAGGGGTCGGGGAACTACAGGGATGCTGACAGCCCACCTAGACTAGAAGTTGAGAGGGAAGAAGCCAGTCCACATGGAGCTGAGAGCCGAGGGGAGACACGCAGCCTGCCCGAACTAAGTCCATGTAGGGCTAGTAGCACACCTAAGAATGGAAGTTTAAGGAAATCAGGTACCTGTAGAATGGAAACTAGTACACCGAGGACTAGAGACAAAAGTAGCTCACTGGGAGGCGATGTCTCTGAGTTGAAATATAGTGAGAAGAATGACTATGAGGCATGCGAAAGAGAGACAGAGAACAACTCACAGAAGCTGAATATAGTAATCCAGATAGAGGATAAGAGAGACGGAAGGGGAACGGAAGATGAGGAGGACAGTAACCCGGAACAGGACAGGCGTCGGCAGATGCGGGAAGAAAGGCGACAGATGCAGAGCGAGAGGCGGTTGGACTGTGTAAACCATGCTAGGGGAGTAGTAGGAAAAGAGTTGACAGAAATTGAAAGTGAAGATGAAGAACAGGGAAAGGGAAAGAGAAAAGAGAAGAGAAAGAATAGGGAAGACACTGAGGCACAGGAAGAAGATCCCGGGGAGGGGATCAGTCACTCGTATTATACCAGATCTGTGGCACGGAGGGAAGCGAAGCAAAGAGAGGAAGGTAACCATACGATAGCTCCTCTCCGACAAATTATGCCAATGGTAGGGGAAAGGACTAGGGTAAAGGTGCCGTTCTCCACGAGTGACTTGAACAATTGGAGGGATGAGGCAAGGAACTTCAGGAGGAATCCAGAGGGAGTAGCGAAGAGGTTTGAATTAATGGCGAGGAATTTAGATATTGATTGGGAAGACATAGAGGTGATGCTTTCAGAATTGACAGATACCGAAAGGGAACTCGTATTGGAAACAGGAAAACGACATGCTCAAGTATTATCAGGGAGACTAGAAGATAATTTCCCCAGCAGTAAACCAGAATGGGACCCGGGCAACGAAGAGCACTATCGGCGGCTGGTGCAGTATAGAAAACTGATAGCGATGGGCTTGCGTAATGCGATCCCTAAAGCTATCAATTGGTCGATGCTATATGACATCAGGCAGGGAAAGGATGAGACCCCATCAGAGTTTTTGGATAGACTTAGGGCAGCCATGAGACAGTATACACCCCTGGACCCAGCAACGGAAGAAGGGAAACAACACCTGTTAGGATTAATGATGGGGCAGAGTAATCCAGACATCAGGAAGAAATTACAAAAGCTTGAGCATCCAGCAAATAAAAACCTGGAGGCATTGCTGAATGAGGCATGGAAGGTGTATAATAATAGGGAAATAGAGGAAAAGAAAAAGGAAGATAAGAGGCTAGCTCGAATAGTGGCTGTAGCAATAGGAGCTCAAAATACAAACCATTTGGGGCCTAACACCAGGGGTAGGGGTAGAGGCTACCCAGTGAGAGGGGGAGGGAGGTTCCAACCCCACCCAGTTAGAATAGGGCCAAACCAGTGTGCCTATTGCTTCCAAACAGGACACTGGAAACATGAGTGCCCTCAATTAAGAGAAAGATCAATGGACACTACTACTATCGCACATCAGGGCAGTGAATGAGGGGGACCGGTGGGCCGTACCCTAGCAGACCCACTGGTTAAAATGGAGCTAGGGGAAGGTAAAAAGGAATTGGATTTTTTGATTGATACAGGAGCAACATTTTCGGTTTTAAATCAGGAATTGGTACCTAAGAGTGATGAATTTGTACAAGTTGTGGGAGCAACAGGCCAACCAGAAAAAGCTTACTTTTTGAAACCCATTAAATACAAAATTGGGAAACAAATGGGAATTCACCAGTTTTTGTATTTGCCAAATTCACCAAAGCCTCTACTAGGAAGAGACTTACTGGAGAACTTGGGAGCCATAATAAAATTCAACAAAGACAAATTGGAATTTCAAGTAAGTGAAGAGCAACTGATTACAGCCTTAAGCCTAACAATCAGTTGTATAGAACCGAAGCCTGAAGGCCACAATATTGAGCGTATCCTGAGTAAAACATATCCATTAGTATGGGCTACCGATATACCTGGGAGATCGAAACAAGCAACACCTATCATTATTGAACTTATACCTGGAGCGAGGCCGGTAGTTAGGAAACAATACCCACTGAGGTTAGAAGATAGAAAGGGAATTGAGCCCATAATCAAAAGGTTTTTAGAATTAGGTTTATTGATAGAATGTGAATCAGATTTTAACACCCCAATTCTGCCAGTAAAGAAACCTAATGGAGCTTATAGATTAGTCCAGGACCTGAGGGCAGTAAATGAGATAACCAAGACGCTACATCCGGTAGTTGCTAACCCTTACACACTCTTAACTAAATTAAAAGATAATTTGACATGGTTCACAGTGTTAGATTTAAAAGACGCATTCTTCTGCCTTCCTTTAGCTCCGGAGAGCCAAAAGATCTTTGCGTTTGAATGGGAATCTGTAGATAGGGGAAGAAAAGCCCAACTCACCTGGACGGTGTTGCCACAAGGATACAAAAACAGCCCTACAATTTTTGGGAATCAGTTAGCCAAAGAATTAGAACAGTGGGAAAGGCCGCTGGGAGATGGTACTCTTTTGCAATACGTAGACGACCTCCTAATAGCAACAGAAACAGAAGAAGAATGCATTGAATGGACTATTTCCCTGTTAAACTTTCTGGGTTTAAGTGGATATCGAGTTTCTCAACAGAAAGCACAGCTGGTGCAAGAAGAAGTGGTGTATCTGGGATATGAAGTTTCCAGAGGACAGCGATCCCTGGGAGCAGCCAGGAAAGAAGCCATCTGCCAAATGCCTAGACCAGAGACGGTGAGAGATTTGCGCGCTTTCCTGGGGATGACCGGTTGGTGTCGGCTATGGATCTATCAATACGGAATACTCGCCAAACCACTCTATGATTTACTGAAGGAAAGTAAGGGTATTCTAGTTTGGACCCCCGAGGCAAAGGGAGCCTATAAGAGACTGAAGCAGGAACTCATGAGAGCACCAGCCTTGGGTCTCCCAGACGTGACAAAACCATTCTGGCTGTTTTCTCATGAGCGACAAGGAATGGCCCTAGGAGTCCTAGCACAACAGTTAGGGCCACATAAAAGGGCTGTGGCCTACTTCTCCAAACAGTTGGATGAAGTGAGTAAAGGATGGCCTGGCTGCCTGAGAGCAGTGGCCGCAGTGATAATCAACATTGAAGAGGCCAGAAAGCTCACGCTGGGCCAGAAAATGACTGTGTTAGTGGCTCACACTGTGTCTGCTGTGTTAGAGCAGAAAGGGAATCACTGGCTGTCACCTTCCAGATTCCTAAAGTATCAAGCTATCTTGGCTGAGTCAGATGATGTTACTATTCAGGTAACTAACGTTGTGAACCCAGCTTCATTCCTAGAAGGAAAGACCTCAGCAGAACCCATCGAGCACGATTGCCTGGAAACAATCGAAGCCGTTTACTCCAGTCGCCCGGATCTCAAGGAAGAGCCATTCGAAGATGCAGATGATTGGTTCTCGGATGGTAGCAGCTTCGTAAAACAAGGAATAAGAATGGCTGGTTATGCAGTAACTACCACAGAAAAGGTAATCGAGTCAAACCCTTTGCCTGCAGGGACTTCAGCCCAGAAGGCAGAATTGATAGCTCTGACTCGAGCCCTGGAATTGGCAGAGAACATGCGAATAAATATTTGGACAGACTCTAAGTATGCCTTCTCCGTTGTTCACGCTCATGGAGCCATCTGGAAAGAAAGAGGACTGTTGACTACTCAAGGGAAAACAGTCAAACATGCAGAGGAGATTCTACGATTGCTAGAAGCAGTCCAACTCCCAGCACAAGTGGCCATAATGCATTGTAAAGGACATCTAAAAGGTAACACTATTCCAGAAGTTGGGAATAGAAAGGCAGATGCAGAAGCTAAATTAGCTGCTGCAAGGACCGGAAAGGCAAATATAACAGCTCTGATACCAGGGGAGCTGGATGTAAACCTCCAACCAAACTATCAGGAATCAGATCATAGATGGATTCAAAGAAATAAAGGTAAACTGTTAGACAGTGGATGGGGACGATTAGAGACAGGACAGTTGGTAATACCAGGGAACCTGATGTGGCAGGTTGTAAAGACGGAGCATGAAAAGGCCCATTGGGGTCTAGATCCGCTTTACCAATATTTGCAAGCCAGGATAGCAGGACCGAAATTATTTACCACTATAAAGCACGTCACATCCCAGTGTGAGCGGTGTCTGAAAAACAACCCGAATACGGGAACCAAAGTACACCAAGGAGCCATAAATCGAGGTAAATTCCCAGGTGAAGTATGGCAAATTGATTTTTCTGAACTCCCAAGAAAAGGGGGGTTTCGGTATTTGTTGGTATTAACTGATACATTTTCTGGGTGGCCTGAAGCATTCCCTTGCAGGACAAATAAGGCAAGAGAAGTGACTAAAGTGCTGTTGAATGAAATTATTCCACGGTTTGGGGTACCAAAAAGCATTTCTTCGGATAGGGGTACACATTTCTGCGCAAAAGTGGTAAGAGCAATAAGCAAAGCATTACAAATCAAATGGCAATTACACACGCCTTACCGCCCACAGGCCAGTGGGCAAGTGGAAAAGATGAATCATCTCATCAAACAGCAAATTGCCAAAATATGCCAGGAGACTAATTTGCAGTGGTATCAAGCTTTGCCTATTGCTCTGCTTAGGCTGAGAGTCAAACCAAGATCAAAAGAAAAGTTAAACCCATTTGAAATTTTGTATGGTAGACCTTATGCTATGCAAGCGGTAAATGGAGACGCTATAGATCAAATCGGTAATCAGTACATTTATGATTATGTAATTATGGTGGGGAAACAGTTCGATAAGAATGCTACTGTGGTGATAGAGCACCAGCCTAAACAACCTGATTGCAAATTGCATCCGTTTAATCCCGGTGATTGGGTGTATGTTAAGAATCTTTTAGGAAAACCCCTACAAGAAAAGTGGGAGGGACCTTTCCAAGTGCTGCTGACTACCTTCACCGCGGTTCGGATCAAGGAGCGACCTACGTGGATCCATTACTCACGGGTCAAGAAAGCTCCGGGGAATAAACAAGAGGAGCAGACACCATGATCCTGACTTCACCTCAGACCCTCCTGATCATTGGACTGATAAGTAGTCTTCCCCAAGACTCCGCCTCAATAGACCCATGGTCTAATGCACACCAGTGTATCCACCCGGAATTGGAAACGGAATCGAAGGGACCCTATTTTGAGGTATATGCCTTACGTAACCAACAGCCATACGCGAGTGGAGTATGGAATCAGCCTTCCATGGTAGCATATAAGGGAGACCAAATCCAAATTGGGTGTCGAGAACTTGACCCAGTAGAAGGAAAAACAAGGCGGCTAGTATTAACAATTCAACCCTTGATAGCAGCCTCTGAAAATAACCTAATTACCTATAGTCCAGTGAAAATGGGCAAGCCCACTGTCTGGATCCAACAAAAGGGCCCAATTTCATGTCAGTGGAGTGATCTTAGGGAAGATCCACTCGGAACACAAACACAACCCCAAAACTCGGTAATCTATACAGAAGATTCGCTTGGGGAACTACATCCTCGAAACATAACCCTCGACCCCCACCCTCTTCTCTCCCCTGCAGGAAAGATCGTAGTATCTAGTGGTCCTGAGGAAGGGAGAGCGCAGTGTGAGATGGCCTTTAGATTAGACCAGTCGGTGACGTTCACATGCGAAAGGGAGTTGAAAATGCCAGAGCGGGGTTTTGGCTTCCCTAGGCGTGCTGTCCAATATAAGGTGGCATTACCGGGAGACATGGTCCCATTGTATCCAGACCTAGACCTGCCCCAAGAAATCACTCCACCGGTGGAATGTAAAGCAGTACACAACCTAACCTTTATAGGGCCTCAGGTGATTAGAAGATCTAATGAACAAAAATTATTGTTAGACCCCACTTATTCTCTGAAAAAGGTGCAGATGAACGTTCACACCGATATTACGTATTTACAGAAGGATTGCCAACCATTTATACAGCAAAGCCTAAAGGGATGGAATGCATGGCTAGCAGCAAGGTCTCATCACAGAAGAGCACAACGAGATCTAAGTGGGTGGATTGGTACAGGATTTGGTATATTAAATACGATAGACCAAGAGGTTTTAGTGAACAAATTAAGTACCGTCACGTCAAACTTAGGAAAGCTTAAAATGCCCCTCAGTTCATCCATACTTACATTAGCAGAAACACAATCGTTAGTAGTAAAATTGCTAACCATGGTAGCAAACCACACTGCAGAGGACTTTGTGAAATTCGCTGACTATACAGGAGAACTTAGCAAGGAAATCGCACTAGCTATCCAATGCCCTCAGACGCAACAATGGGTACAATCAGTAGCGGCAGGAATAATGAGAGAAGGAACGGCAGGTATATTACCTCAAGAAATCAGAGAAACAATATTAAAAGACAATCATACTACACAATTTGAAAAAGACCACCAAGCCTGGTGGCAATTAGTAAATTTCACTTATGACTCTCAACAAGAACACATTGAAGCCTATGTCCTCACCATTAGTGCGGCAGAGGAAAGAGCTATCTTTCCTATCCTCACTCTAGGGACAATACATCAAGATATCATTGTTAAGCCAATAGACCATAATGTCTGGGCCAGTTATGATAATTCCAAAAATAGATGGCAATCGGTTAGTATAGATGCATGCATTCCTAGAGGACAATTAGGCTATATCTGCGAAAACGCTGTAGTGGAAGCAGAAGATTTATGCTTAGATGCCGAGAATAGTATATGTACTTTTGAAATGCTTCCACATAATAGAACACAATCACAAGTATACTATATAGGGAATGGGTGCGCTTGCGTGAGGACAGCTTGTGACAACATCACTATAGATAATTGCCAAGAAGAGACTAATAACACTAACTTCTGTGTATGCAACTTCACCAAGATAGTAGGTTGTGACTTTCATTATACTGTCCCAATAACGACTCAACAGCTAATTAACGCAGATTTCAACCTATATCAAGAGATACCAAAATTACAAATAGGGATGGACGTCAAAGTTCTTAAAGCAATGCTTGCACATCCTAAAATAGAGAAATTGGTGCGGAAGGTCAATCAAACAACTAAACGAATGGTATGGCAGGTAGAACATAATACAGAAAAAATAAAGAATGTCCTGACCGAAGTAGAACAAGTAGGCCAGCATCATTGGTGGGATATCTTCACAGGATACTCCCCAACAGCTACACAGGTCTTTAACTACCTGGTGCACCCAATGCTAATAGTAGTTGTAGTTCTGTTACTATTAACTCTCACAAATATTTGTATGTGGTGGAGACTAAGAATCATAATGAAAAGGACCCAAATGATTTGGGCTATGGTACGAGCGTACCAGCGCCCTATAGGATTAGAATTTGACGAAAGAATTCGTAAGTTATAAGAAAAGGGGGGAATGAAGCCATTCATTACAATGAACAGTAGTTTCTGAGAAAGAAGAATTAAAAGACCTGAGGAATAAAAGAATTAAGACACTCTATCAAGGGAAACACAAGTTAATAAATAACCTAAAATACATTGTTTGGGAAAACTTTGATTAGATAAGTTAATAAATAATCTAAAATACACTCACAAAAGAAACTTTGGAATTAGAATATTTGAAGAAGCGAAAGTAGAAGCCAAAAAGTTAAGGTGACCTGCCAAGCCGTCAGAATCAGGCAAGTGCAACAGTGATTTCTGCCAAGTCATGGAAAAACATGCCAAGGATGACAGGAAAATGCCCAAATTAGGAGAAGCTTAAAATTTAACCAAGGAAGACCAAGAGTTCCCGGAAGACTCCACCTATATTCCTACCTGCCTATGAATATGCATGTAATAAATGATGTAATTCTTGTTCAAAAATTGTATAAAAACCTGCTTTTGCTGTACCTAATTCAGAAATCCACTTGGTGATTTCTCCAACGCGTTGTCAATAAATACCTCCTGCCTATAGACCTCAAATCTAGTCTCTGGGCAGCTTATTATCGCCTTTTGGGGCAAAATTCGGCATCACATTGTCAAATCTCCTGATCCTGGGAATAAATGCTTTTCCTTTGCCAACGCTTTTCTGATTCGCTTCCAATCCATCGTCTTCACTGGCTCTTGAAATTCCTCTTCTTGAGACTCCATTGGGATTTGCATGAATAATGGTGTTGTGGATGTCATCGGTGATTCATCGTGCCTCATTTTTCGCCTTGAGGTTTTTGGCCTTGCTCCTAAATCCGAAAAGGAAACTCGAGGATCCTGTTGATATTTCTTTTTTGCTGTATCAAATGAATGCAAGAAGCTTTTTGCTGCTTCTGCTGCTGACAGCATCCATGCCGGAACACCTTCCGATGCTGTGATCCGTATGACATCTTCTCCTTGTTGCTGTGCTTCATCTGAACTTTCATCATCTTCACGAAATCCCGAAGTCGACGGATAATCTCTTTGCTGTGTTATCATTGTCTTCTTTGAAGTGCTTTTCTTTTTGTATAATGTTGGGGAAAATTGCTGCATTGTTGCAGTCTCGCCACGAGATGGCGCTGTGGTTCCACTGAACAGATCCGGCATGTCGTGCATTTCTGTCATCCCCCCACGAGGTGGCGCTGTCGCCGGCCTCCCTGACTCGGATGACGGAATGAGCTCGACTGCTCCTCTTCCGTTCGACTGCCCCGTTCGCGATCTCGCCCGAGACCGAGCCTGCCTGGCTTTTAATTCAGCCGAAAATGGAGCTCGAACACCAGAACGTCTCCCTTGAAGGGATGAGCCTTGGACTCCGAGGTTTTTGACTAAAGGCACCGAGTCTGGAGAGGGGGTGGACCCCCGAGATGCGGAATCCCGAGCATGGCCCCTCCTTGCCCAGACGTCACAGGGGACCTGGCCCACCCCCGCCCACGTTCTGCTCTTTGCGCATGCGTGCTTTCTGAGCCGCTCCCTGTCTCTCCCGAGCTGACGTCACTCTCTCCCCCTCGTTCCACCTCCGAAGTCTCCTCCCCTTGGTCTGTCCCTGACTCTGTCTCCTCCTCCTCTGACGCTGTGTTCACTCCTCCCACCGGTATGCGCCTGCCTCCCGCCGGCACCCGGGCCCGCTTCGCGATTCGAGCCGACCTCCGCACCGGGTCTGACGTCACAACTGCGCGCCTCCTGCGTCTCACTACGGTGGCCCTCTGGGGCTGCGCGGTTTCCCCCACTTCGCCGCCCGTGCCTAACACTCGCGCACCGGTTTGTGACTCCCCTCCCCGGTCTTTGCGAGTCCTGCCCGCTGCGCCCGTTTCTGGCTCCCTGCCGGCTGTTATCTCTTCACCCGCGCCCCCCGCCTGCACCGCCGCAGCTTGGCCGCCCTGCTCTGCCGCCACGCGGCCATGCCCTTCGCAAGAAAGCGCCCCCCCCGATCCCTTTTCTCCCCCCTGCACCCCCCCTTCCGATCTCTTGTCGGAGTAGGATCCTGATTCGCCTGTACTCTCCGGGGTTTCAGGACGTTTTAGGAGTTTCCTGGGGTTTCTTGGCCTTGGGACCGGAGGCTTTGATACTATTTCCTGCTCCCTTTCCTCAAGAGCCTTTCCCCCCCGGCTATCTGAGGCCAGAGCTAATTTTTTCCGAGAGCTTTGCTCTCCCCCTCTTTCTGAGGGCCCCGCAACTTGTCGTTGCTTCTCCAGTCTTTTCGACTTCACCGAAATACCTTCCAGCATTAATCTTGCTGGCGAGAGCAGCTTTAACGCTGTCTCATCTTTTTTTGTCGCTAAGAGATATAAATGTCTGTTAATTTCCTGCCAGAACCCTACTTCAAACAGCAGGCGTGTTTCTGAAAGTGGATAATTGAGCCTCACCCACAATAATAACTGTTTTAACTCCTTCTTTGGGATCCCTTCTGTGTATGATGGAGCCACGCCTTGTAAGGCGGACAAAATTCCCAGCTGTTCCGTGGAGAGTGTGCCTCCCATGTTCTTAATTTTGACCTTCTTACCGAATCTGTCGTCAGAGCGGTCCGAAGGCTCCCGATCTCCGTCCAGCGGGTCACGAGGGATGGATCCAGAGGCGTCTTTCTGGTCCCGGTCCAGGCCGCTCTGCTACGAACTGTCTTCGGCAGAAGCTGAGAGATGGAATTCTCAGTGACTGCTGTTTTTTGCACACTCTCCTGGCCGTTTTTTTTTCTTCTCTCCTCAGGAGTTATCAGTGTTCTCCTGGGAATTCGTCCAAGGTCGGAGCTGCCCTCTCGGCTCTTCTGCTCTTCAGCTCTTCAGGGCTGATCCCCCCCTGAAAGGTTGGTGGGGGGTAGCCCACACAGCGAACGCCACTTTTCTCTTCTCTCGGCTGTTTTGTGGCCTGGAAAGGCTCGGAGATGGCCTTGGGCAGCCCGCGCCTCAAAGGATGAGAAGAGGCTACAGGTCTTTCTCAGACTTCAGTATTTATTGGTTGTTTATCTAAAAGATTTTCTCTCTGCCCGACAGAGGTCCGCACAGCAAGCCAGCCACGTGCACACTGCGAGCCCCCGGGGTGGTCACTTATCTTTATACTCAAAATTACGTATACAATATTTACCTATTCTTTCCAATACCTTTTACCCTTATTGACCGGTGCACTTTTAGTAATAACCAATCCCAAAGTGCCACCATCACCACAGAAGATGGAGGCCAAGAAGAAGAAGAAGAAGGACAGGACACACCCCAATTCCTCCATCTTACTTCTTTAGACCCCCCGTACAGAAATCCTAAACCCTGTGTTTTACACTCTAATTAACTTATCCCTTCACCATTCACCCCAGTGAAATCCTCCCATCCTCATACAGGTGTCGTCTCTCGTGTAGGATCAAAGTCCAGCCACCAGACACTTCTGGCAACATTCCAGGACTCCCGAGCCCCTCAAGGGTGGTCTCGGTCACTCTGCACCTCAGTCCTGAGGTTCTGAGATCCCACATGCCCACACCCGCCCGATGCTGTGCCACCTGCCCTGCTTCTGCAGGGCGTTGTAGCCTCAGCGCTGCTTCCCCTGCAGGGAAAAAAAAAGGCAGCTCAGAGAAGCAAGCAAAGAGTCCTTCCTTTTTCCTTTGCTCTGATCCTTCGACATGGGTCCACATTTATCGGCTGCTCCTGGCAGTCCAGGATCTCAGCCAGTGGCTGAACCGCGATTGTGCCTGCCGGCAGCAAAGGTGGGGCGTGGCCACTCCTGGCGCCCGCGCTGAAAGCAAAAGGAGATCAAAGCATGTGGGCAACTGTCCCTCCCGTGATCAGGACACAAAATCAGAAAAAACTGTTTATTTCACAGGCAAAGCATTCAGCAGCCCAAAAAAAATAAAAAATAACCAAAACAAAATTGAACAATATGAAACCATAAAATCTCTTGCTGCTCCAAAAGAGGTGACAAACTCAGAAAAGTCCCCTCTGTGGGCTGTAGCTTGGATCACTCAGTCTCTTATCAGTACTCCTGGTGCTAGAAATGCTGCAGCCACAGGTGCGAGCTGACGGCGCTCTTCTGCGTGTTGAGTCCAGAGCAGGTTTAAACAGGTCCAAAGAAAAAAAAAAAAACCACAGTCCAGGGAACTTCTTTTCCTCAGCTAGCTAAAAACTAACTAAATGCAAAGAAGAGCTCTGTCCCTCTGTCTGTCTCTCTGCAGACAACACTGCCCAGGAGCAGGAATGTGGAGGAGTGAGTGCAGTTTCTGAAAACAAATTCCATGCTTCTTCTCTCTCACCTTCACTCTCAGAACCAGTCTCAAAGGTGCAAAACTTATTATTCAACATAAACAGAACAGACGACTGGGGATACATGCATCATATAGCCAGCCCAGGACATTGCTATACATAGATATTATATTCATTACACTACTATTTCTATGAGCTATGCAATGCATCCTTAAACTGATAGATTATGTTATATTAACAAGCAGCTAAAAGGAGCTATAAAATGTACCATTTCTAAATACTTATGATCAATCACAACATGCAAAAGCTAATACATAAATGTGAAAGTCAATATTATATGGTCATTTTTAACATACCCTTCCAAAATTCATGTCTGTAGCAACCCTTCCACATCTTCATTTATTATCCCAGTGTGTGGTTTCTGTGTTCATTACTTCGTGTTCATATTGTCAGAGATTTTCCCAAGTTTCTGTTCTCTCCTGATCAGATGACTGTGGCATCTTCAGGTGAGTGAGGAGTGATCTCCAGCTCATTTGCATGCCATTTAAAAAGGCTTGTGAAAAATGCATATTATATGATTGGCTCTTCACAAACATTAAAATGAATACTATATGTGTTATGTTAGGAAGTTATGCTGTATTAATCTTTTTTAAGTAGTGCTGTATTAATCCTTTTAAGTAGTGTGGTAAATATAGTTTTTAGGCTATAGCATAATATTAAAATAGAAACTATGTGATGTAAGATTTTTTGTAACTAGCTCAAGGAATGGATAGGATAATCAAGAAATTCTTCACATAGAGAGAACAGCAACAAGACACCAAAATCACAAAAGAAGAATTATTGCCTGCTTATTGGGAAGGCCTAGACTTTGAGGGGCCAAAAGATTGATTTACAAGATGAGAGGGGGAGGTTGACAATAAACAGAAAAATCCCCAGTTTGAAAGGAATGTTTGAATCATGTATGAGATATATGAATATGCAATAGGCTATTGCTTTTAAGGGTTAATCTTTTGTTAGTAAAGTGTGGTCTGTGGCAGAGCAAAGCACCCGGAAGTCCATAATTCTTTGCTTTTTATTGTCTTTTATTGTCTTAACTTTGATTGTCTTAATTCTTATTGTCCTATTTTTATTACTATTTTTATTATTACCTTTATTACAATTAAACTTCTAAAATTTTAACACAAGTGAATGGTGTTTTTCACAGGCTCTAGGGAGCAGGAGGCCCTTTATGTTGACCAGACCCATCCCACAGGGAAGTCTGCTGCCTCCATGGTGCCTGGGTATGGGATATCACCAGGATGTCACCAAATCTCCAAAATATTGGAGTAAGACTCCTTAACACTAATGTGATGTTAAAGAGGGCATCATTTATTCAGGCCTGAGGTTGCACAGGGGATACTCCTAACCATACGTGCACATGTGCTTTTACAAGTGTGTTGCTCATATACAGTCACTACATGCATATTGCAATTTACCCATTACTATAAAACTGGCCCCAAGTTTTTAGATTCAATCCTTGTTTTGCCTGTTACTACATTATTGAGCCAGATGTCATCTTCTTATCTTCCAACCCTCCTTGCTAGGAAAGCAGTATTTGCATGCCTTGCTTCTCTGCTAAAAGTCCAGAGGTAGAGTAAAAATTGAATTAACCTTTTGGTATCAATTCCCCTCTGTAAAAAACAGAGTTCAAGATAAAGAATTTTTGTAAAGTTTCATATGGGATAAAATAAGAGACAAAAATCCAGTGCTGGGGTGCTCCTGGCCAACAGCCAAAGAACACACTGGGACATACAGACAGTGTTATCATTATCCCGGTTGCTGAGGTACATGCATATTCATGTGTTTCATACATTATTCAAACATTCTTGTAAACTTTCTGATGTTTTAGGAACTTCTCTGTTTGGCTTCTTCACACTTGGGCTTATCTGCATGACATCCTGTGTGTCAGGTCAATATATTTTATTTCTTGTTGTGTCTCCATCCTGCTGTTTCACATCCTTTGACAAGGATTTAGTATGTCCTCCTTAAATTTACCGTGGTATTGTCTAATTGTCCTCCAGTGTTCTGGTTTGTGTCATGGTTATCTTATCACTTGGACAGGTCAGTCAGTGGATGGCCTTACACTGTTCTTAGCTACACAAAAGCCTTTTCACATCTTATGCTTTGCTAAGGTCTATAGTACAATAGGTTCATCACACTATTAGTTCCCTAAGTGATACACAGAAATTAAATTCATTGCAGTACTAGTTCTATGAACAATACAGGGCATACTTAAGCTGATTATATTATATTAACAAACAGCTAAAAAGAGTTATAATTTTTATTATATCTGTCACAGACACATTTTATGAAAAATTCTTTCCTTAGGATTTTTTCTCCTTAGAAGCCGAGAAGCCTCAGGAAAAAAATGCAAACAATGGTTATCTGCTGCTGTGGAATGCAACAGGTGGATCTGTGATTGGTCTCATGTGGTTGTTTCTAAGTAATGGCCAATCACAGTCAGCTGGCTCGGACTCTCTGTCCGAGACACAAGCTTTTGTTATCATTTTTTCTTTTTCTATTCTTAGCTAGCCTTCTGATGAAATCCTTTCTTCTATTCTTTTAGTATAGTTTTAATGTAATATATATAATAAAATAATAAATCAAGCCTTCTGAAACATGGAGTCAGATCCTCGTCTCTTCCCTCTTCCTTGGACCCCTGTGAACACGGTCACACTATATCTAAATACTTATAATCAATAACAACATGCAAAAGCTAATACATCAATTCAAAAGCCAATATTATCTGGTCATTTTTATCACCTCTGTCTTGGGGTGATTTTTTGATGACACTCTATTCCCTGATCATCTGCCTTATGCCCACAAATGGTCAATGTAGCTTTAAGGTGGGTCAGGGGGATGGGGGGGAGCCTTGGGGCTCTTGCAAGGTCTTTCTTAAATGCCTCACTCTCAGGCATCCATGGTGCCGTGCAGACTGTGTTACTTTGTTGCTTAGCTAGCTTGGTTTTTTGTTAGCTTAGACAAGAAGTTTTTTTTCCTTTCCCTGCCGTTGGAGACTGCAACAGCTATCCTTCAGTGTTTTGGTTTTTTTTTCTTGAACTGTTTGGTTTGGTTTGGTTTGGTTTGGTTTGGTTTGCTCCAAGGCCAGAGAGAACTATTGACAGTAGACAAACCCTGTGGTCACAGGGGTTTGCAGGATGAGAGAGAGGTGAGACTGTTGATTCCATGATCAGAAGGCTTGATTTATTATTTTATGATGTATATACTACATTATAACTATACTAAAAAGAAATAGAAAGAAAGGTTCTCAGAAGGCTAGCAAAGAATAGAAAAGAATGAATAACAAAGATCTGTGTCTCAGCAGAGAGCAAGAGCCAGCTCTGCCGTGAGTGGTCAGTAAATCCAAACATCCACAGGAGACCAGTCACGGATCCTCCTGTTGCATTCCACAGCAGCAGATAACCATTGTTTACATTTGTTGCTGAAACTTCTCAGCTTCAGCAGGAAAAATCCTAAGAAAGGATTTTAATGAAAATATGTCTGCGACAACTGGCGGGAAGTTGAGGGACTGCTCCATCTCGGCCTCTGTGATAAATGAAGCCTACTCCTCAGTTAAAAATTTAATAAAGGAAAATAGGGGACAAAATCAATAAAGCAGAAGTAACAGTGCTGGGTGCATAGCCATAGCCAGAGGCACACCAGCTAACCATAGCAACTTTTTTTATATACCCTTTCCATTGCATTGGTCAAATACACATTCATAAATTATTATACCTATTCAAACATTTCTTCGAACTTGTTTACATGTTCCAGGAACTTTTTTGCATGGCCCCTCATCTGATTCACCTTTTTAGAGCATGTGCAGTAATCTTGGATGTGGCTTTGAGGGCTGTGTGTCACCCCCCACAATGGCCCCCTGTTCCATGGTTTCAGCAGGTGATAGTTGTTGGTAGTCAAAGTGTCGGTGGCAGGGGTCCTCATCACGCCCATTCCTCAAATGTTATCTGACCATGCAGACAGTTTAGCTATTTCAGTTATTGCAAGTTAACTACAAATACTCTAAATCAACATCAGCTACTTCACAAATGTGTCTGAGTTATTTTAATTATTGTCAGTTCGTTATAAAAATAAAAGCATTAGTTATTATTTCACAACTATAACTACTTCTGCAAAAGGTAACATCATATTATAATGCACAGCACATAGCATCCACTTTAATATTTGTGAAAGCCAAAACTATGTGTTCATCACAACCTCAGACCTTCGAAAAGCCCACCCAGTGAAAGAAAAGACACTAAATCTGCCAGCTTCATCTGCTGTGAAGAGGAGACCAACATCAGAGATTCACCAGGTTCCCATCTGTTTTCACCCGAGCTGCTGCGTGAACCTTTTGGGTTTTTTTCTTCTGCGACAGAAGCTGGCACCATTTTGTTTCTCCCAACTACAAGGCCAGCCATTGTGGTTTCTTTTCTCTCCCTGGCATTTTGAGGTGTTTTTTTGTTCTGGTGTGGGGGTATGTGTATGTGGGGTAAGGTTCTGACAATTCAATATCTAGCATTCATTAATTTTTTTTCCATGCTGTGTGGGCGCTCTGTTTTTCAATAAATGGTTGTTTTGTTTCACTTTCATCCACTAATATTAATTTTGTATCGGTAGGAAAGGATTGCTGAAACCCTTTTCTTTAGAGGAAACACTCATTCTAGAGTGGTTTTCTCCTAAACTTGTCTCTAAACCGAGACACCCCCTTTGAAACTTATCAAATTACCTTAAGGAATTAAAGAAATTTCAACTTGGTTTCTATTTATAGTCACATACACTCTCACAAGATCACAGTTGATTATTCTATAAACACAACTAAAAGCAAAACAAATAATTACTACAATTGCAATTATGATTATGTTGGATTCCAGCATTCCAGCCAGCCATCCTCCCAGGGACCATCCCTCTATTTTTTGAAGAGTTGAATTGAGCCAATTAGTTTCAGAGGCCTTTTGGATAGCATTGCTATCCTTGGCAACTTGCTACATTTTGTTGTTTTTTGAGATCTTCTGTTACATTTGGGATGTGTACACAACAGTGATCTCTATCCAATTATAAATACCCACAAAGCCCTTTTACTTTGGCCAGCAATAGATCTAAGGCCAGTCTGTTTTATAACATTAATGCAGTATTTGCCTGTATTTGCCTATTCATAATTTGAAATCACCTTTGTGGCAGGACTTCCCCCCCTACCACAGAAGAGCTTATCTGTTCTATCAGCTGCTGCCATAGTTCCAGGCATCTTCCTCCTCACATGAATTGGTGAGATAACCCAGGCCGAACATCTGTCTGGTAGGGAGTTATCTCTGTTGTCAGAGAGTTGGGATCTCCAGCTGACAATAAACATCTTGCCATGAGAGCAAAATGTAGGGAGATAAGTTGCTGGAATTTCTGACTGATAGACACTTCACTTTACAAGCTATAAAAGCTACACACAAACTTCCACAAAATCAGAATTCTCTGACACATGCCGTGGAAATGTGTAGGGCTTCTCCCTGAAGTTTGGATGCAAACTCCATGGTTACTTTTCTGAAAATTGAGTGAAAGGACTCTGTGTGTTCCATCATCAATTCGGTGGTAAGCTACATTGACTCCTAACCTATACTATTTCTTTGCTAGCTGCAATATAGGTACCTTTTATTGTGCACCAGATTTATACTAGGTTTTTAGTTTTGTCCTGTGTAGTAAGTAGCTTGTTTAAAGTCTTCTGTCTGTTAATCTTGTGTCTATTCAATAAATAATTCATTTTATAGTAGACCTAATCAGTTATTCTTAAGACCTTGTGAGTGAGAGCCATTTGGGGTGCAGGCTACCTCAAACAGAGCTACTGCCAGAAATCTGAGTCAAAGGCAGGACTTGTCTAAGCTCTCAGTCCATTTGTAACACCCTTTCTGTGGCTTCTCATAGTTTCCTTACTTGCCAAGTTAGATTATCTAACAAAATTCTGTTTTCTAGAGCCATGGCTCCTGGTAAGAGAAAACTCTGTAGGGCCCATTCAAACTGTGTGGAAGTTGAAGGCCCTGTCCATTAATTCTCAGTATCTTGTTTTACCTTATTCCAGTACTGAGCTTTTATGGGACTTCTTTTCCAAGTTGGACATAAGGTTAATAACCCTAAGGTAACTTGCCAGGTGGTTGGTCTAAGCAGGAGTCAAGTGGTCCAATATCTGTCTGAAGTAGCCCAAACAGTGTAACCTGGGGAAGGAACTTCCAGAGATTTAATACAATCTAAAGGTTTTTATTACAATTTAGAACTAATTCAGACATCTAGCTTTGGTGTTGGAGTGACTTCCATGGTTTTCTTTTTCTCCACACCTCCATTGACTCTTCTTTAGGTTATACATAGGTGTGAATCCCCAATCCAGGCACCATTCTACCTTCTTTGGGCAGTTGCATTGCTTTGAGGAGGGACAATATTTCTTGTTTATATTTAATTGGAGATCCCTGTGCTATTAAGAGTCTTCTTTCTTCCCATGGCTCCATGGGCATGAACAATGCTAAAAGCATATTTTGAGTTGGCCCATATATTTACTCTTTTTCCTGCTGCCAATTCCAGGGCTTTTCATAGTGCTGTGAGTTTTGCCCTTAGTACTGAGGTATCCATGGGCAGCAGTGCAGCTTCTATTACCTTGGTTGATGCTGCTACTGCATAGCCAAATCTTCGTTTTCCTTTTTGCACCAACCTACTTTCACCTGTAACGAACTCTATCTCTGAATCTTAAATGGATGCATCCTGTAGGTCTGGTTGGCTTGCATAAACTTGTTCAATTGCCTGTAAGTAATCATGAGTGCCGAAGCCCACCGGAACCTGGGCTGGTTCTGTACACTCCGGTAGCCAGGACAGGAGTGGGGAACAGCTGAGGACTGGGATTTGCCCACAGCTGAACCTGAAGAGCTGCAAGCTCTACAGTGCATGCTGTTACAGCCATGGCAGGGACCAGGCAAAGGAGAAGGCTCTTTGTATTGAGGTTCCATGGGAAAGTTTATTCCAGGTGAAGGGAGTAAGGCAGAAGAGTGCCCCAAGCACCTCAGTGCAAGGGGTTAAATACAGCTACAAACCAGCCCGTGAATACAGAAAATCAACCAATAGGGGGATTTCAAGGGTGGAGCAAGGGGATTACTGTTTTTCGGAAAAGGTGAAA
The DNA here is from genome assembly GCF_028551555.1 of Melozone crissalis. Classification (NCBI taxonomy): domain Eukaryota; kingdom Metazoa; phylum Chordata; class Aves; order Passeriformes; family Passerellidae; genus Melozone; species Melozone crissalis. Next base: position 8,820,824 of record NW_026535813.1, on the reverse strand, counting down.
AGAACTCCACAACTTTGTGAAAGTTGTAAAGCCGGTATGTTTTATCGCAGTGCTGGATGCATGTGGAGATTTCTCTCCTAAAAAGGCATGGTACCTCTGAGAACTTCAGATCTCTTTTTATCTTCCCCCCAAAATACATATGCATACAGTTTCACAATAGTCTCATACATATTCATTTTATGGATTTCGCATGACATTTGCTGCTAGTTCCTCTTTATCAGAAAGAATTTCGGGGTCAGGTTGGCCTGGCCTTGCAGTAGTTTCTGTTTTTCTTTATCTGTCTCCCCCTGTCTCCTCCTTATCTCTGTCCTGCAGGTTTCCCTTTAACTTAGGCCTTACAGACTTTTCACCCTTTCCAGACATTTCACCCAATTCAAAATGGATTTCTACTCTGGGGGATTTTACTCTGTCTCATTACATCAATGCGGTGGGACCAATCAGGAAAGGGAGAGGAGAGGGAAAGGTCACATGGGTCAATGGGGCATCTTGGATTAGGGGATTTCCAAGTGAGTGTTTCAGTCAGGGATTGGCCCAGGGGGTGAGCAGCAGGGAACATTCAGGAAAATGGGGCAGGGTTGCCTTGACAGGCAGGGAAGGGACTAGAACAAAGGGAGGGGAATAGCTTGAGGGACAGCTCTAAGGGAGGGTGCAACTTAAGGAAAAACCAACTTGGGGAAAGCATAGGGGGATAATAGAATGAACCATTTAAAAATAACTTAATGAAATAAACACAAACTGCAACACATGAATTAGCTGCCCTTCCTGTTGCATTGGCATGTTCAGGAATTGGGCTGACTCCATTAGAACAGTCTGATATTTCAGCATATGGCTCAGGGAAAGTCTATGTCCTTTTTGGCCTAATACCGTGGTTACAGCATGCAGAGTATACACTACTCTCTTTTGTCTCAAAGTCAATTTTTTGGCCTCTTGGATGAAGAGAACAGTTGCTGCTACAGCCTGCCAACATCTGGGCCATCCCTGGGTGACACTGTCAAGCTGTTTTGAAAAGTACCCCACAGGCCTCTTGAAGTCTTCTACCTTCTGAGCCAGAATTCCAAGTACAAGGTGCTGTGATTTGGGTACAAAAAGCTCAAAGGGCTTTGTTAAGTCTGGAAGTCCTATGGCAGGTGCAGATATCAGGGTCATCTTTAAGTTACGGAATGCATATTCACTCTCAGGAGTCCAAATCAAAGGTCCTTCTGGGGCCTCCTTTAAAAGCTCATATAGTGGTTTAACTACAAGTCCATAATTCAGGACTCACCATCTACACCATCCCACCATATGCAAGAATGCTCTTAAATCTCGGATAGTCACAGGTTGAGGTAGCTGGCAGATGACTTCTTTTCTGTCCGTTCCAAATTTCTGCTGTCCTGGAATTATTTCAAACCCTAGGTAGGTAACTTGCTGCCTCACGATTTGAGCTTTTTCCCAAGATACTTTATAGGTCCTTCGGCCTAAGAAATTTAGAAGACTGATAGTCAGTTCCACATACTTTTCATGAGTTTCAGTTGCTTGTAAGATATCATCAACATACTGCAGGACCAACCCTTGAGGATTCTACTCCCAGATCTCTAATTCTTTTGCCAATTGATTCCCAAAAATTGTTGAAGTCTTCAAATCCTTGTAGTAACACAGTCCAGGTTAGCTGTGTGACGGTGGTCACAAGGGTTTTCAGGATGAAGAGAGAGGCGAGAATGTTGATTCCATGTTCAGAAGGCTTGATTTATTATTTTATGATATTTATACTACATTATAACTATACTAATAAGAAAGAGAAGGAAAAGTTCTCAGAAGGCTAGCTAAGCTAAGAATAGAAAAGAATGAATAACAAAGATCTGTGTCTCAGCAGAGAGCGAGAGCCAGCTCTGCCGTGAGTGGTCAGTAAATCCAAACATCCACAGGAGACCAGTCACGGATCCTCCTGTTGCATTCCACAGCAGCAGATAACCATTGTTTACATTTGTTGCTGAAACTTCTCAGCTTCAGCAGGAAAAAGTCCTAAGAAAGGATTTTAATGAAAAGATGTCTGTGACAAGCTGAGTCTTCTGACCAGTTTGGGGATTTTCCCATTCAAAGGCAAAAATGCTCTTTTTTTTTCAAGACATATGCAAAAGAAGGCATCCTTCAAATCTGTTACTGTGAACCATTGGTGATATTCTGTAAGGAATGTTAACATGGTATAGGGATTTGGTACAACAAAGTGGATATCCTGAACTCTTTGATTGATCACTCGTAGGTCTTGTACCAGTCTGTACTTGTCTGTCCCAGGGTTTTTAATGGGCAAAATGGGAATCTTATATTCTGATTAACATTCTATCAATAATCCAAATTCTTTGAAATTCTCTATTAGACTCACAATTCGCCTTCTAGCTTCTAATTTTAAAGGATACTGTTTCTGCCCTACTGGTTTTGATCCATGATTTAGGGAAACGCTTACATGGTGAGCTCATCAGGAACATCCTGGAGTTCCCCAGCCAAAACCAAGGGTGTTACTATATTTTTAATGGCTTCCAGTATTCCTGCAGAATTGTTTGGTTCCGATGTTCCCTGTAACAAAAGTTCTGGCCTCAATGGCCTTAGTCTCAGGTACCAATAACTGCACTTCTCCATCTTAAATATAATTTGAGCCTCTGATTTATTTAATAGATCTCTTCCCAAAACAGGTACTGGACACTCTGGCATATAAAAAAATCGGTGCGCTATCCATCATTTGCTGAATTTAAAATTAGTAGGATTAAAGAATATGTTTTGCTTTTCTCCCTGTTGCATCAACATTTAACTTTTTTTGGCCTAATTCTCCCATGTTTTTATTTAATACTGAATAAGTAGTCCCAGGGTCTATTAAAAAGTCAATTTTCTATTTCCATGGCAGTTTCTGATATCCTTGAAGGAGACTGCCTGTTCACACTTGAAGCAGCTGAGTGTGTTTAACACTTGAGCACAACATTGTACTGAAAACCTCTTTCAGATTACATATCAAGTTTTTGTACTGCAGTCAGAAGTACTATCTCTCTTTTTTCCTCGGACACACAGATGCACACAGCACACACATGGACATACAGGATACACACACACCAAAACGGGAGACACACAAATAGTACAGACACAGTGCGCAGAAAGCACACACAGCTTCACGTTCACAAACATGAGTCCAGCCTTACACACAAAAAACCAAAGCACATACTGCATACATACAGCAACCAAAGCAACCAAAGCACATATCAATTGCTTCAAAATCCCAACAGACACTCAGCTATATTTCCACACTCTCCCATCAAGCGGATTTTATATCACAGGTGTCACCATGTTAATTCTACATATATGAGATGGCTCTGGGATTTTCGGGATCTCCCTGAAAATGGCTGCCGTGGGTGTCCCAAACAGAGAAGTCCAGTTAAGCACAACCTGTCCGGGCCCCTCAGGCTCCGGAGCCACAGGCAATCTTAGCAAGCTCAGCTCTTAAGTGAGATCAGCTCTTTAGTGATTATCAGCTCATTAGTTATTTCAGCTCTTAGCTTGCTAAGTGCCTTTGGCAGAAACAGGGAGAGAGAGAAGCACTGTGTGAGGTTCCACAGAGATGTCTTAATTGGTATCTTCTGCGAAGGGTCTCAGTGACAGCTTTTCTGCCAAATTGGGCAAAAGTAGTGGTTTATATAGGGTACAGGAGTTTTAGGAAACAGTCCAATAGTAAGGGTCGAGGTGAAAGCGACCTATTGTCTTACAGAGAGATAACAAGGGTCCGAAGGCAGAAGAGGGGCTTCTTTTGGTCCAGTCATCATGACTAGGCATTTTCCCAGGGAGGCCTTGCAGGCCCTGTGCCTGCTACACATGACAGCAAACTCAAATCCACACACACTACTCACTCCCACACACACACTCCCAGAGCCCAAAAAGAATTCACAGTATCTGAGTAAATTTTACTATTAGGTGGGATTTAAGTAGTGGGTTTCCTTCCATTTTTTTCAGTGGTTCAATATACATTTCAACACAGAATTCAGAGTATCATTTCTTACTTTAATTTTAGAAGAAATCACCCCCATATTCGATAATTCAAGCAACAAAAAGCAAATTCAACAAATACTTCAGACAGATGCAGAGAATCCCTGCCACAGTTTCTGGGCTGTGGTGGGAGTGGGGGGGCTGCCCAGGCATGGTCAGGAGTGCCACAGGGAAGCCTCATGGGTTTGCAGTGGCAGGGATGCAGTCTATGGCTAAGCCACTGCTGGGGGGAGAGTGCCTGCCTGCCCATCTGCTCTCGCCTACGCTGGGAGTTTGGCACACAGTGCTTGCAGTGGAGGGGGGGGTCCAGCAGCATGGCACAGAACAGTACGCACAGACAACAGTTTTTCTCACCCATTTTTTTTCTTTTTCTCTTTACTGTGGGCATGACTATGGGGAAACACTTGACTGGGTAAAATGCCTCAGGTTCCCAGGAGGGACTGAAATCCCTATCTAGACACGGCCAAGGTGCTACAGCTGCTCAGCTAGGTACAAGGCTTTCAGAGGGGAATCAAACACCTTATCAGGTCACCCAGACCTGGGGGATTTTAACCTCCAGTAAGCTTACCAACAGACAAGACAGGGACTTAAACCTTGCCGGGGGGCTCAAACCCAGTTAGGAAAGTTACCAGAGTTATCAGAGTTACAGAGTTACTAGAAACTTAGTGGGGGGTTTGTACCCCATTGTCAATAACCCCAGTATTTAAATTATGCTTTTAATTACCCCAGGGATCTTGCCTCAAGCTGCTTGGAGGTCTGCAGTAGAGGGTGTCTCAAGAATTCCTTGGCTCTGGCTGGAGATCTGTCAACTGCAGATCTGCCAGACGCTCAGAGGCCAAGGTCCCATCTGGGTTGCCAATTACTGTCACCAAATTACTGAAAACAGTTGAATAAAGCTTCTTAACACAACTTTAGTGTTAAAGAGGGCATTATTTATTCAGGTGCCTGGAGCGGCATGGGGGATTGCTCCTCCTAACGTGTCCCCTGATTTCTACACGTGTGTTGCTAATATACAGTCACTACATACATATTATAATTTGCCCATTACCATAAAAACCCTTCCCATGTTCCCCAAGTTCCCAAACTCAGTTCTTGTTTTGGCTGTAGCTGCATTCCTGAGCCAGATGTCTCTTCTTTATCTTCCAATGTCCTTGCTTGGATAGCAATTTCTGCATGATTTTTGTCTCTGCTAAAGTTCCGCAGTGTCTTCTCTGCTAAAAGCTCACAGACACAGTGGAAATTGAAATAACCTTTTTGGTATCCCTGCAAATGCATTTTGCAGCAGCCTCCAATTTGGTAGCCATGAAGTAAGCCAATCCCGTCAAGAAATATTTTCTTCTTTCTGCCCCTCTTCTACTGCTCTTTCTATCAAGGTGATTCCTGATTGTTGATCTTCAAACCCATCACTGATATAAGTCAAACATCCATGTCCTAAATGAGCTCATGGGACATAGGGTGAACCATAACCTTTTGCTTTCTGAAATCAAAGGCACTCTTTGGGTAGAAAATGTTCTCTTAGTCCTAACTCTTCCTTGTGGTTGTTGCCAAAGTACCCTAAAGGGAGGCATTAATATTGCTTTGAAACAGGAACCAAAACATCCTTTGGTCCCATTCCCAGTACCAAAGGTCTGATTTCCTATTTCCCACTGTTGTGCTACTGATGGATCTGGGGCTCCTACACGTTCTTCTGTTGCGTCCTTGGTGCCATTAGGCCAATGGAGTTTCATAGTGGCATTGCATCTGGGAGTGGTATAATACTGATGTTGACTAGATCCAGCACTCCAAGTTCTATTTACATTTTGAGTAATGTTAAAGCATATGAATCCTTTCACATTGTGACCTCTAACTATAATGGGGTTAGGTTTCTCCTGCAGGGAAATCTTCTTGAATCCTGTAAAATTGATAATTGTATTCCTTTGTTCCTGTCCTAGGGTAACTTTATGATGCTGAATTGTATCCCCATCCATCTGTTTAGCCCAGAAATAAGTTCTGCACCTTTAAGACTGGTTCTGAGAGAAAAGGGGGAGGGGGGGAGAAGAAGCGCGCAGTTTGTCTACAAAAACTGCATTGCTCCCCCGCATTCTTTTTCACAGACTGTGCTGCCCAGCTTGGAAAGTGAGAGAGAGAGAGATAAGGCTCTCAGTGCTCTCAGAGTTCTCGGCTTTTGCAGAGTGAAAGAGAGACAGAGTTTTTTTTCTTTGCTTTTTTTGCCAGGTTTTCCTCCCTAGCTATGGCAAGAAAAGTTTTTCCCAGGACTGTGGGTTTTTTCTGGAACTGTCCAGCACTACTCTGGACCAAAAACCCAGAAAAACACTGGGAACTCATGCCTGTGGCCCACCGGGGCCCAGCATTTTCCAGTACAGGAGGGACTGATAAGAGGCTGAGCGAGTCGAGCTGCACCCCATGAAAAGGACTGTCTCTGAATTTAACATATCTTCAGAACAATGAGTGGTTCCATTGTTCAATATTATTCATTTTCCCATGTTTGTGAATACTTTGCTTGTTACACAAATGGGTTTTTTCCACTTTTCTCAAAGGAGATTTATGTCTCCCAAACTGCTGGGGGGAGGGGCTGCCTGAATTTGCTCTCTAAAGGGACCCCTTTGGAGGTTTCCTCCCAAATTTGCCCTAAACCAGGACAAACACAGCACTTACAGGATGGCCAGGGTATTGGACCCAGTCACCATGGGTTTAAGAGGGGTAGGTTGTGTTTGACTGACCTGGTCTCCTTTTATGACGAGATGACCCACCTGGTGGATGCAGGAAAGGCTGTGGATATTGTCTATTTGGACTTCAGCAGGGCCTTTGACACTGTCTCCTACAGCATACTCCTGGAAAAGCTGGTAGTCCACAGCTTGGACAGGTGCGCTCTTTGCTGGGTTAAGAACTGGCTGCATGGCCGGGCCCAGAGAGTGGTGGTGAATGGTGCTGCATCCAGCTGGCGACCAGTCACCAGTGGTGTCCCTCAGGGATCTGTGCTGGGGCCAGTTCAGTTCAATATTTTTATTGATGACATGGATGAGGGTATTGAGCCTTTCATTAGTAAATTTGCAAACGACACTAAGCTGGGAGCATGTGTCCATCTGTTGAAAGGTAGGAAGGCTCTGCAGAGAGACTTGGAATGGTTGGATGGATGGACAGAATCCAATAAGATGAAATTCAGTAAGTCCAAGTGCCGAGTCCTGCATTTTGGCCACAATAGACCCCTGCAATGTTATAGATTGGGGATGGTGTGGCTGGACAGTGCCCAGGCAGAAAGGGACCTGGGGATACTGGTTGACAGCCGGCTGAACATGAGCCAGCAGTGTGTCCTGGTGGCCAAGAAGGCCAATGGCATCCTGGCCTGCATCAGGAATAGTGTGGCCAGCGGGACCAGGGAAGTCATTCTTCCCCTATACTCAGCACTGGTGAGGATGCACCTTGAGTACTGTGTCCAGTTCTGGGCCCCTCAGTTTAGGAAGACATTGAGATGCTTAAATACATCCAGAGGAGATCAACAAAGCTGGTGAGGGGCTTGGAACACAAGGCCTATGAGAAAGGACTGAGGCAGCTGGAGTGGTTTAGCCTAGAGAAAAGGAGACTGAGAGGTGACCATATCACTCTCTACAACTTCCTGAAAGGTGGTCATAGTCAGATGGGGGTTTGTCTCTTTCTCCAGGCAGCAACTGACAGACCCAGAGGACACAGTCTTAAGCTGTGCCAAGGGAAATGTAGGTTGGATATTAGGAAATTTTTTTTTATTTAAAGAGTGATAAAGTACTGGAATGGTCTGCCCAGGGAGGTGGTGGAGTCACCATCCCTGCATGTGTTTAAAAAAAGATTGGATATGGCACTTGGTGCCACAGTTTACTTAAGGTGTTAGGACATGGGTTGGACTCAATGGTCTTGAAGGTCTCTCCCAACCTAGTGATTCTGTGAAATACTTTTTGGAGCCCAGTGGATGGCTTGGAAAAGTGGAAAAAACCTGTACTGATTGCATTTTGCTTGTACTTACTCTGTATTGGGATAAAGCAGTCAGTAGCCATGCTGCTTGAATTTAAACTATCTCTCTGAGTTGAGTTCTTCATGTTTTGCTGGTCCCTAACCCTGTTTGAGGTTTTAATGCCTTTCTGGTCCTTAGGTTTATTTTCTTATCCAGAGATAGCTCCAGTATTGTCTCTAATATTCACCTTTTACAGAAGAGGGGCACAGATTAGAATAACTATTTTGCTGGACATGGTGATAATGATTTATAGGGAGTTTACAGAGGTACTGAGGTTTATTCAAGATATGTATGGTTTATGGTTTCTTCATCCTACCCTGCATCCTAGTTCCAGTAGCATGTTTTGGGGGTTTATTAGTAATTGCATCCAGTTTGTTAGAGGAGGAGCAGGGGATGGGGCTTTTCTGCCTTTCCTTTCCTTCTTCTCCTTTGAATCTGTTATGTCACTTTTTGAGAATGGTCCATTTCCCCTGAATGTTGAATACACCACTTTCCTGATATTTTCTCTGATAAGCTTCCTCTGTATGGTCTGCAGTGTGTCTAGAATGAGGGTTGGTATGTCCAGAGAAGCTGATGAGACCCCTGACCCAGGAGTAGAATCAGGCATGGAAAATCCTGAGCGATGTGGAGAATGAGGGAGAATGGGCCAAACCCTGAAGGAATTTTCTGATCCCCCAGCCTGGCAATTTTCACATGAACAAATTCAGAACCCAAATGAGGTGGAGAAATAGCTGGAAGAGAAGTGCCATGGTGCTTCTAATGAGAAAAAGATCACTGCAATAAGCTGGGCCTTGACATATGCTTATCACACGCTGCTAGATACTGTAGGGCAGTAGATAGAAGCAGAGGGGCAGGGACATAAATCAGCAGACACCCCAGTCATTCAGGCTGCATCAGATACCCCAATCATTCAGATTGCAGCTAAACCAGACAGTGAGCCTAAGCCAGCAGCTGAACTAGACAGTGAGCCTCAACCAATGGCTGTTGCTCCTACCACAAGAGATGGGAAACATACAACCAAAACTGATCAGCCAGTGGATGATAATGATGATGTGGGGGAAGGAGCCTCAAAGTCAGAAACTGATTCAAAATCAGAAGTCACTATTGAGTCCTTTTCCCTGAAGGACCTTCGTGGCTTAAGAAAGGATTACACTGGACTAGCTGATGTATCTATAAATTGTTGATTAGTCCATCTTTGGGATGCTGCAGGCAAGGCTACAATTCTGGATGATACTGAAGTGAGGCATTTGAGATTCCTGTCACATGATCCAGTTATCAACCAAGGAATGATGGGTGGCTGACTCTCACAGCCTCTGGGCACAGGTCCTGGGAAGTGTGGCACAAAGATATCTGTGTGCAGATGATCTCTATATGCAGCAAACTCAGTGGAAGACCATAGGAGAAGGGATTCAATGCTTGAGGGAAATGGCAGTGGCAGAGATTGTCTTCTCAGATGACATAAAAATTAGGAATTCAGACGTGGTACTATGTGCATCCATGATGTAGTGAAAACTTGTGCAACTCGGGCCACAAGAATATGCTCCTGCTTTAGCAATAGTGAAGTGGGATGACAGGCAGAAGACAGTGCTTGATATGGCAAAGAAGCTCCGAGCATATGCAGATGCTGTATGTGGCCCAACACATGCCAGAATCATAGCTGTAGAAACACATCTCCAGAAATTAGAAGATAAGATAGAGGAGAATCACAAGAAACTCAAGGAGGAAATTAAAGAGGGCCTTCTCCAAATCTCGGCAGTACAGATCAGAGGTTCTGACACCAAGAACAGACGTCTCCTAAATAGGGAGAGAAGGTATACTTCCCGAGGTGAGTTGTGGTTCTTCCTGCGTGATTGTGGGAAAAATACAAGGAGGTGGGATAGAAGACCCACTGCTGCTCTGGCACAACGACTGTGTGAATTGAAAGAGAGCAAGACTCAGAGAGAGGAAGTTCCATCAAAAAGGAAGCAGCTCCAGTAGCCCATAGCTGAACTGCCAGGTATGATGACGACATGTCCAATATCCTTGAAGGAACCTCTAAAACGTACACCCAGGGAAGGAAGGATAACCAGACTTAGAGGGGCCCTGCCTCTAGCCAGGTACAGGCTAGGGAAAATCGTGTTTTCTGGACTGTGTGGATTCGTTGGCCCGGCACATCTGAACCACAAGAATATAAAGCTTTGGTCGATACTGGTGCACAGTGCACATTAATCCCATCAAGACATGTGGGGACAGAATCTGTTTCTATTGCTGGTGTGACAGGGGAATCACAAGATTTCTCTTTGGTGGAAGCTGATGTGAGCCTGACTGGAAATGAGTGGAAGAAACATCCTATTGTGACTGGCCCAGAGGCCCCATGTACTTTGGGCACAGACTTCCTCTCAAGTGGGTATTTCAAACACCAAAGGGACTCAGGTGGTCTTTTGAAATAGCAGCTGTAGAGACAGAGGGTGTTCAGCAATTGAACACCTTGCCTAGACTATCAACCCATCTGCAGTAGGACTTCTGAAGGGGGAAGAACAACGAGTACCAATTGCAACTTCAACAGTGCACCACCGACAATACAGAACAACTTGAGATGCTGTGATTCCCATCCACAAGATGATCTGTGAGCTGGAGACCCAAGAGGTAGTTAGTAAAGTCCACTCACCCTTCAACAGTCCAATTTGGCCTGTGCATAATTCTGAAGGAGAATGGAAATTGACTGTGAACTATCATGCCTTGAATGAAGTGACTCCACCACTGAGCACCACCGTGCCAAACATGTTCGAGGTACAATACGAGCTGGAGTCCAAAATAGCAAAATGGTACGCCACTATAGACATTGCCAATGCATTTTTCTCCATTCCTCTTGTTATGAAAAAAAATTCTGTTAATTTTTTTTGTGAGAAAAGGTTACAAAAAGGCAGCTAGATCACTGTTGCTGCCGAAGTTCTGCGTGTTTTGTTATTGTAATCACGGGTCGTTGTGGCTAATTGCTCCTTTTGTATCAGCAGATCCTTGCCTGAGGCTAAGTTGTACTTTCCCCAGAATAGTGAAGAGACCTGAGAGGGTGGGGGGGGGGGCTATGCAAAGTGACTCCAAGGACCAGCATGCTGTGTGGGACCCCTATTCCAAATGCATGGAGAAAATCCCAAAAACAACGAGCCATCTAAGAGTTGAGAGACTGGAGTGATGTCTGGATGTGAGGAGCGGAGTGCTGGGCCTGCAGAGATGCTGGAAACCTTCGTTGTTCCTCACCCTGTGTTTGAGAGCCCCCGGGCCAGGTCTGGGAGGAGGCGAGACTGAGACCAATTCAACAACGAAGGGAACATCATACCCTAAAAGGCTCCCATGAGGACCTGATCCCCAGCTCTGCCCCTAGTGGACAAAGCTGCACATATCCTCCTCCTCTGAGTCGCCCTGGGAGAGACGACGGGAGACTGCAGCCCCGCCGAGCTGCCCAATCCTGAGCTGATCACTTTTAATAAAGGCATTAAAAAGGAGAAGAAGTCTCCTGGCGCTGTTTATTTCAGCTGGGGACTCATCCGGGATAGCCATGCCGCAAGAGGACTCGGGACTGGCCATCTTGGACCTCTAGGACAGCTAGCTACCAGGACCAGAGGGATCGGCTCAGAGGCAGCGACGCAGAGGAGAACCGGAGCACCGAACTGGTGAGAAATCCGGTGGCGGGAGTGGGAGACATGCGCATGTGTGTGTGAGTGAGACGAGGGCCGGCACCCGGACCCTCGACCTGAGAGTGGACCCCTTAGTACCAGGTTTCTGAACTTTCACGAGAAAGCCGGCCGGGAACAGGGGGAAGTGCTTGGAATTAGTGGGAGTGAGTCATCTCCAAAAGGGGAAAAAGGGGTCCCCCCTCCAGGCGTGCAGAGGGAATAGTTGTATGAGTGGCACGCCAAAGGGAAGTCAGGCAGATTTGTAAGTCCCGAGAAGGATTCGGGTAGGATTTGTAAGTCTCAAGGAGAATTCAAGTAAGATTTTTAAGTCCCGAGAAGGATTCGGGTAGCATTTGTAAGTCCCGAGAAGGATTTGGGTAGCTCACAAGCCCTGCAGGCAAAGTAAGTCCTGACAAAGGAGTAAGCCACAAGCTCCAGCGAAGCAGGCTGCGGTTTGCTTTTAAGTCCTGATACGCTGAAGCCTAAAAATTGGCAGTTTAGGCAAACTAAAAATCAGGCAGTTGTTTTTCCTGAGTGAGGGAGTCAGGCATGACCCGGATTCTTAGGCCGAGGTTTCGTGTGTTCAAGTCCCGATAGATGTAAGACCTAACATTGGGAAAGCTGGGCAATCAAGAGATTGGGCAGTTGTTTCAGTATAAAGTCCTCAGCATCAGGCAGAAATTTGAAGTTCGGTGGAGGAGGCTGAAGCTCCTAAAACAAGGGGTTTTTTTTGAAATTACTGGTCAGTAAAGGCACCTTTGGGATATTTTTTTACTGTTGTGACCTGAAAAATGGGAGGTTGTAATAGTAAAAAGACCGGCAAGAGACTGAGGGATATACCTCCCAGTAGTCCCTTAGGAGAACTGTTAGAAAAATGGGATTCTATAGAGGCCACGGAGGGATTAGATAAAGTGAAAATGATCCATTATTGTATAGAAGTCTGGCCAGAATTAGAGTTGCAAGGAGGATGGCCTTGGTGTGGGAAAAAGAATAAGTGGATGTGCCAACAATTAAATAATTATCTGACAGCTCGAGGGGATACTGATCCTGAGCAATTATTGTATGTAGCTTGCTAGGTAAAGAGCGCTGTTGAGGATGAAGGGGTGCGAATTTGTAAGATACAGAGGAAGAAAGAGGGAAATGAAGGAGGGGATGATAGGACTAGTAAAAGATGGGACCCCCTGGATTATTTGCCTCCTTCTGCCCCTCCACTTTATAATCCTCTTCTTCAAGCACCTCAAATGGCAGGTCCGGTTCTTCCCCCGGCTGCCATCTGATTACCACCTGCTCAAACTCCTCATTCTACCTCTTCAGCTTCCCCTATGATAAACCCAGTATCTCCTCCGGTAACCACTCCCTCACAATCCCCTTCAGCTCCTCCAGTTCTTTCTGCATCACCACAAGTGCCTACTCCACCTGCTGCATTCTCCACCCCTTCTCCAGGTCCACTTAATATCCACTCAGGCTCTTCTCCCCCTCCTATTGCTGTCCGTTTACCTCCTCCTAGTTGGGGCACAAATGCCTCCTCGCCCGATAAACAGCTATCAGCAAATACACCTGCTGATGGGCGGAACGTTCAGGGTAACCCAGATATCCCTCAAAGTAGTTTGGCATCTGAAGATGAGCCGTACTGTAGCACCAGATCCAAGACCTCCAAGGCAGAGAAACTCTTTCCCCGCAGAGAGGTTCTTATGGGAGGAGTAGCGGGAGGTGTTGGCTTTGTGAATGCTCCCCTAACTGCTTCTGAGGTGAGAGGATTCAAAAAAGAGTTGGGGCATGTAATTGAGGACCCAGTGGGCATAGCCAACCAAGTGGATCAATTTCTAGGTCCAAATATCTACACTTGGGGGGAGATTAATTCCATCCTGAGTATAATATTTTCCCCAGAAGAGGTCCAGATGATTAGGGTGGCTGGCATAAGAATTTGGGAGAAAGATAACCATCCAGGACCCCAGGTGCCAACAGGTGAACATAAATTGCCACTAACGGATCCCAGCTGGAACCCTAACCAGGAGGAGGGGAGGAAGGCCATGAGGGAATATAGGTCTTTGATAATATGGGGGATAAAAGAGTCAGTTCCTAAAGGAACTAATACCCAATTGGCATTTGAGGGTACACAAGAGAAGGATGAAGCTCCTGCTGCCTGGCCTAACCGCCTAAAGCGGAACTTCCAGTTTTACTCTAGAATATACCCAGACACCCTAGAAGGTCAAATGCTGCTAAAAGTCCAATTTGTTACCAAATCTTGGCCTGATATACGGAGAAAACTGGAAAAGATGGAAGATTGGCAAGAGAAGGACATTAATGAGTTATTAAAAGAGGCATTGAAGGTGTATTTAAGGAGGGAGGAAGAAAAAGCAAAGGCCAAGGCTAAGATCATGGTTGCTGTAGCTAGAGAAAGTGCAGGGTGGGCGGGTCCACCACCAGGAGGAGGCAAGGATAGGTCAGTACTGTCAGGTACAAGAGGGATGGAGACACCTCAAGGCCCTTTGAGAGAGCGACATTGCTATTACTGTGGAGAGCCAGGACACATCAGGAGGTTTTGTAGAAAGCTCAGTCTCGATACGGCAATAGCCAGGGAACAAGATAATTTAGGGAAGATCCTTAAAGGTGATGATTAGAGGGTCAGGGGCTTTACACTTTAGGGGACCTGATGCAACATCTAGGAGAGCCTTTGGTAAACTTTGAAGTGGGACCCCTAAATGAAGAATTTGAATTTTTGGTTGATACAGGAGCATATAAGTCCTGTCTCAACGAAGTACTAAAAAATATAGTATAGTGAAAAAGCATCTGAAGTTAGACAAAAACAGCTAGGTAGAAAGGATATCCAATAGCACCAAAACTGGCCAGTAAAACTAAACTTGTAATAAGTGATGTGAAAGTAAAAGGTACCTTTTCCTTGTCTTGTTGTGTGTGTGAGAGTGAGTCATAAGCAAAGTCAGCCTCAACTTCCTGGGCAGGTGGGAAGGGGGCTGTGGCCAAAGTATGTGTGTGACATGCAAACCAGGCTTGTGTCCCCCGGGCAGGTGGGGGCTGTGTCCAAAGTGTGTGTGTGACCTGCAAACCAGACTAGGGCTCCCCAGATGTGTGAGGGAGCTGTAGCTGTAAGAGCATGAGTGACACGCAGACAGCCTCACAGGTGAATGTGCACCAGGGGCAACCAGAGTCAGGGCCCTTCCAAGAGGCCCAGGGATACTGAGACCTGTGGGCCAACCCCAAGGTGAGGGGGGACCACAGGGACCCATGATTTTCTAGCAATAATGATCCAGTTAGTGTCTTGAGGGTGTGAAGGAATGTGTGAGAGTGAATATAGACAAATTAGAATAGAGGTAATGTAGAATGTGCATTACAAGTTTTACCACATCTCCTTAGAGGGAAGTGTATATTGTAGAAGAATGGTGTAAGAAAAAAAAAATTAAGTGTAAGGGGTTGAAAGAAGTATTTAGGCTCTAAGTGAAAGTAAGAAACAGAAGCAAGAGATAAATAGATAAGATCTTGAAAAATAGAACAGAAGACCAGTGATTTAAATACACAGAAAAATAGGGGACTAAAAGTACTTTGGGAGTTAAGTTTGCTGAGAAATACAACTCCTTGCAAAATACAGAGTATGTAGAAGTTGATGAGAGAAACATGCAAGCTATGGAAAAAGAGAAATTAACCAATAACATTAAACAGAGAAACTGAGTTTTGATAAAATCATAACATTGCAGACCATTAATGTCTGTGTTTGAAAGCCCGTTTCAGGTACTCTTCATTACCAATCCAACTGTGCAGACCAAAAGAAAAAGGTTGGACTCACATCACTCTCACCCCCTGGCATTGGACCAGGATTCAACATCAGGTTTTTTTCCCTCTGGCATTCTGGCATTGGACCGGACTGCACCCCATTCTCCCTCTGGCATTGGACCGGACTCCATCCCATTCTCCTTCTGGCATTGGGCCAGACTCCCAGTTTTTCCCTCTGGCATTGGGCCAGAGTCCACACCACTCACCTCCGGGCACTGGATAAGGATTCATCCACATCACAAGTTAATTCACCTGAGTATACTGTGATTTAAAGTTGACTCTAAGGAGGAAGAGTCAAAAAAAACTGAACTGTATGGGAAAAAATTGGTATCAAGAGTTCTAACATTGCTTAAAATGTTTAAAGACTCTTCTGTTTAAACTATGTTGGCAAAAAGTTTAAGACTGTAAATAAGTAATTCTGGTTAAGTTCCCCAATTTAATTCTAAAGACTCCAGGTTAATACTCTACAGAGCACTCCCCTGGGGGAAACCAAAATTGGTAGGGAACAGACCAAGAGAGGTTTAACCAGAGAAGCGGGTAGAAGGGACTCTTAAGAGCTTGGAAGCTTCTTCTCAGTAAAAGTCCCCAAGAGGCAAGGCCGGGTGGGCAGGCTGTGCAAGATGACCCATACCGGACTCTTGGGAAGGGTAGTAATGATGGCTCTGATTGCTGGTGGTGCTCGGGGGAGCCCAGCTGAGCGGTGCAGTGAATGCTACCAACCCCTCTATGAGGAGGAAGTGAGCTCCTTGTCGAGAGTCCACATCAGTTCTAACCCTGATTGTGTTAACCTCTTCCAATTGGTCCTTTAACAGAAAAATAAGAGAGTGTATTGGAGAGCACACAATATTGCCACTTTTAGGCAGCCACTCCAAAGAGAGTGCCCTATAGGGGAAGCCTGGTTGTGCTTTGAATGTGATGCTGCTGAAACAAGCTCAGCAGACCTAGTAAAAAACCAAAGAAATGGTGAAAATGGTAAGAAAAATTGTTTGTAGCAAGTATTTAGCAGTGGAGTATTCAGCCACCCAGTGGATCCCAAGAGATCCAAACAAATTAGAATCTGTTGAAAAAAAAAGGGACAAGTGTACTCACCAAGAAGTTTATGAATGTTATGAGTGTACTGAAAAAGAGATAAACCCCTTTTGGAATGCATTTCAGGGGAGCTCTAAACCCCTAGGTTTGATCTCTGATACCACAGCACACACCAAGTTGTCAGGAGACTGGTCTGGCAGCTGCATCGCTGGATTGATAAAACCAATTTTCTTCTTGTTGCCCAAAGAAACTGGATCAAGTTTGAGAGTTCCTATATATAATGATTTGGGAGAAATTAAACAGAACAGGCAAAGTTAAATTGAAATTGAGAAAATCCAAAATTGTAAAAGCCAAGTTCGGATCCTGAGGAAGCGAAGGGAGCCGACCCATCCTAAATGATCAGCATCAAACTCCAATTTATTGATCCAGCATGCACACTTTTATAATCGTGTTAATTAAGTTCATACATATTGCAAAACCCGAGCTCATTATTGGCTACAGATTACACACCAACCCCTCCTCTTGTTTTCAATACCTGTGGTTTCTTATTGAGACCAAAACTTGTTTTTCTCATCCTGTTATTAACTGTTCTCAAGGCCTCCATGTTTGTCACTCTGCTTTCCCATCACTATCCAAGGACAAGGTATTTACTTGTTATTAAAAAACAAGCCTGAGAACTTTGCTGTTTACAGGAACGTGCCTGAGAACTTTGCTGTTTACAGGAATGAGCCTGAGAACTTGCTGTTTATAGTTGCCTTTTACTTTTTAACCAGCTGTATGTGATTATGGCATGTCTGAACAAAACTCTATAAGCCATGTGTGAACAAAATTCTCCAACAAATTCCCCGTTTTTCTTTTTTGCACAAGGAGGTTCGTCTGCCAGAGTTTTTCTATCATTCTACTGACCATACAATTAAAAATACAAGGTAAAATAAGTAAAAGCATTAAGAGCACATCTAATATCTCTATAGCATATGTCACAAGGTTCCCCAGCCACGGTCCGAGCAATGGCTTTTACCCCAAAGGGTTAAAACCACCCCCAACTGAGCCATAATATCCTGCCTTATCAGGCATTGCATGGTAGGTGGTAATTGGACTAAGAAAAGAAAGCTGTTAGCTGTTTTTCATTCATGGGAACCCGGAGAGGAGGCGAACGGCAAGCCTGAAAATGATCCTTTCTGTCCTTGAAATTCCACTTCCACCCTTTTCTTGGGTCTCTCAGAAAGGTTCAGAGTCAGTAAGGTAAGTCCTACGGTGGATTCAAAACCATTTCCCCCCTCTCTTGTTCTTTTACAGTCTGTAATCCCTTAGTCATTTGGCTCAAGTGGCACCAGCTGAGCAATTCTCAGTCCTTTGTTAATTTGGAGTGGTGGGAAAGGAGTATGGACCATAACATATAGCCCACACCAATGACGCCAAGCAAAACAAATAACCCCAAGAAACGCAGATGATCTTCCGAAAAACAAAGCACCCAGCTTGACTCTGTAACAATAGGTCCATGAATCCCTGTCGGAATTGGGGTCATCAGCATATCTCCTACGACGGCTCCTCTTTCCAAGTCAAAGCTCCCTGTGGTGTCGGGTTGGAGACAGGAGAGGGTGCTGATGCTGCAGTGACGACTTGAGCCGGTGCGTGGTCACTGCGGTTCGTACTTCCTGGTCTCTGCTTGCAGGCACTCGTATTGTGGGTGTCCGAATGGCATTTTTGGCCCCAATTAGCTGTCGGAGGCAGTGCTGCTGACGTTTGAAGAGGTGCAAGAGCAGCTAACACCTGATTCTGAGAGGTCCCTGCTTGTTCTTGTAAGCCTAGCCCTAATTGTGCTACGCATTCATTTACAAGCCCTTGCCAATGAGCATTGAATAACAATTGCTGAGGCTGAGTAAAGATCAATTTAGCTATGTCATGACAATCATTCTCCAGAAGGAGAAGACTGGCATCAAAAATATAATCTAACATCTGTTTGGCTGGCTCACTTTTCACTCCAAACTGGCTAACAGTAGACCTCAGTTGAGACAGCAATTTCCAATCAAGAGCTGTAATAGTAGCCTGCATGCCCCCTCCCTCCTGCGGAGTGAATACAACAGGACAAGCCAGCTCGGTAGCAGCGCAGATAACTTCCTTATCACCCTTTTTCATTGCCTCTCTGGCAAGCGCAGCCCAGGCCAACCTCTGTACCCTTGAAATAGCCCCTGCTACGTCGTTTTCCGCCCCAGGGATCGGCTCATTGACTTTCAGGAGATGATCGGGTGGTCTCGGCCATGGCTGCTGTTGTTCAGGGGGTGTGTAAGCCTCAGAAGCACTCTGTGTAGCCTGGCTTGAAGCAGGAGAGGGTGGCAAAGCAGGTAATAAGACCGTCCTCATTGCAGAGGCTAATGGTAATCCCCTGTCCGGATCGTATCCCCTGTACTGATCATATCCTTTATTACACCCATGAGCAGCGTTAGCCTGCTGGGCAGCCTCTTTCTCGGCCTGAAACTGCAGTAATTCATTGCTAACGACCCGCCATAATTTACCTAACTTCTTGGCAGTTTTATCACCCTCTAAAGTAGCCTCCCATAATAAATCACCAAATTTACGCCACTCCGTTAACTCGTGAACCGTATGGGGGTTAATAAAAACTCCCCTATCGTAGTCATAAGCCAAAAGCCCTGGTAAATCTTTTTGCAAATCTATCCCCTTAACCTGCCTTTTTTGTAAAAAGGCAGTGAATAAATCATAAGCTGCTTGCCTTTCCATACCTAAATCGTCAGCGCTGATTGCAGCCTCTTCAAGGTCCGTGCAGCACTTATCAGTCAGGCTCGCCTGTACGACACCCGAGGCACGACGCATCTCAGCTTCTTTTTTATCCCTTTTTTTTTCTTCCCGTTTTCTTCCATCCCGGCTGCTTCTCAGGACCTGACCCGTGTCTGCACTCCTCCGTGGTGCGTTGCCATATCGCGATCGGGTGTCACCTTTGGAGGAAGCGAAGGGAGCTGACCCATCCTAATTGATCAGCATCAAACTCCAATTTATTGATCCAGCATGCACACTTTTATAATCGTGTTAATTAAGTTCATACATATTGCAAAACCCGAGCTCATTATTAGCTACAGATTACACACCAACCCCTCCTCTTGTTTTCAATACCTGTGGTTTCTTATTGAGACCAAAACTTGTTTTTCTCATCCTGTTATTAACTGTTCTCAAGGCCTCCATGTTTGTCACTCTGCTTTCCCATCACTATCCAAGGACAAGGTATTTACTTGTTATTAAAAAACAAGCCTGAGAACTTTGCTGTTTACAGGAACGTGCCTGAGAACTTTGCTGTTTACAGGAATGAGCCTGAGAACTTGCTGTTTATAGTTGCCTTTTACTTTTTAACCAGCTGTATGTGATTATGGCATGTCTGAACAAAACTCTATAAGCCATGTGTGAACAAAATTCTCCAACAGGATCCCAATATCTATGTTAAACAAAGTCATCCGGCTCCAGGCAGTATTAAAAATAAAGAATTCAATTATTAGGAACATTTCAAACGAAATAAAAAGATTAGCATGTGTAAATAATCAAGAACAAACTCCTACACTTGATCCCAGTGGATGGGAGAACCTGAAGATTTTCAAAAAGGATGTATGGGAAAAGGTAGTTTTTCTCACTGTGTGTGTACTTGGAGGATTTCTCTTTTTACTATGCTTATTTATCTGTTTTAGTAGAATAGTACTTGCCGTGCAGACCAACCTGAAGAAACCAAGGAAAGTAACAAGGTTAAATAACCGTGATTACCAAAGTGCACTAGAGATTTATAGTAGATTCAAAACAAAAAAAATTGTGAGTTGATGCGAGCTTAAAAATTTTAAGCTCGATCAAAGAAAAAGAGGGGGGACTGTTATGAACAAAAATTCGGTTAATATTTTTTTTGTGAGAAAAAGTTACAAAAAGGCAGTCAGATCACTGGCCCTGCCAAAGTTCTGTGTGTTTTGTTATTGTAATCACGGGTCGTTGAGGCTAATAGCTCCTTTTCTATTAGCAGAGCCTTGCCCGAGGCTAAGTTGTACCTTTCCCAGAATAGTGAAGACACCTGAGAAGGTGAGGGGGCTTATGCAAAGTGTCTCCAAGACCAGAATGCTGTGTGGGTCCCCCGCTGTACTGAGAAGACCCCAGAAACAACGAGCCAAATAAGAGTTGAGAGACTGGAGTGATGTCTGGATGTGAGGAGCGGAGTGCTGGGCCTGCAGAGATGCTGGAAACCTTCATTGTTCCTCACCCTGTCTTCGAGAGCCCCCAGGTCAGGTCTGGGAGGAAGCGAGACTCGGACCGAACCAACAACTGGAAGGGATCAGCAGGCCCTAAAGACTCCCACGAGGATCTGATCCCCAGCTCTGCCCCTGGTGGACAAAGCTGTGCATATCCTCCTCCTCTGAGTCGCCCTGGGAGACGACGGGAGACTGCAGCCCTGCCGAGCTGCCCAATCCTGAGCTTATCACTTTTAATAAAGGCATTAAAAAGGAGAAGAAGTCTCCTGGCCCTGTTTATTTCACCATCTGGACCTTCCCGGAATGGAATGTCTGGAGGAGCGCAGGAGACATGCACCTGGGACATGACTTCATCGCGGTACTCAGGAATCGATTCCAACTTGTTACATATGAAAACAAACTTCCCTGTGTGCCCAGACTTCTGTCTGCAACTGGGACCTGTCTTTGTCTATGTGTAGAAATGGATTTACATTCAAAGAAGTGAATAGAAAGATGTGGTCATCTATGCCTCAGGCAGAATAAACTGTATATAAGCTGGACGCTGGAGACATTCGGCGCGAACCTTTGAGGGAAAACCGTCACTCTGTCGGTTGAACCTCTGGTTTCACCCAGCATCTGTTCCCGGGGCCGACGCTGCCTTGGCTGTGGTGGTTGCTTGAAATTCTATTTTTTGTAATTGACCCAATAAATCGTTGTTAATTTTTTTATAAATTCGGCTATCGATTTGATCATTTATAACACAGTGAACTATGCAGTTGTGCTATGTTACTAATATGCAAAAAGACATCACCTCTATAAAAACACCTTTGAATTTTTCTAGTAACAATCCTGTTAAAAATTACAAATCACAAGTTACTAAAATTAGAAGGTCAATCTCAACAGTGACTGGTGCCAGGTAGGGGTGGCTGCACCCCCTGCAGCAGTTTTAAAGATTGCTTGTAGGATAGATTTAAGTTTGGCTTAGTAAGAGTAATGGGATATAAACATTGAAGGTTAAAACAAAAAAAAGATTTAGTTATATAGTACTAAATAGCTGTACCAAAAAATTCACAACAAAATACATTGTTAAATAACCACAAGCAACTGGTAATATAACCAGTTTGACCAGGGCTAGATGTTCCTCAGGGCTTTAGATCTGTGTGAACTGTGGCTTTTGATAGCTGGGCTGCTCCTTCCAGTGCTTGAAAGTGCCTGGGGCGCTTCAGCCAGGGACCATTGTGAGGGTGTTGAGTGTCCTCATGACTCCTATACAAAATCTGAATGCATAAAATTCCCCACTGTGTTAATACATCCCTCCCCCACAAAACCAGGGGCACAGACAGAACAAAAAGTTTAACTGTGGCGATCCACCCATCAGGCCCTGTTATTTGCAACAAGTGTTGGCTTTGCAGACTTTCACTATTTCCATCCACACCCGGAGAGTACCTGAGGCACAGTCGTTAATGGCCAATTGGCCTTTTGAGATGTCACTTTGCATTGGCATGTTGGATGCTCAGATGTAATACCTTGTGTCCATAAAATCTGTGGGATCCCTGTGGAACCAAAACCCCCCTCCCTCTCATCAGCTATCGGGGATGCAGACAGGGGTGCTGCAGGAAAGGGTATAAGTTGAGCTATATTGCTCCTGACCAGGACTACACAGGGCAGCTGTGGAGTCCATGCCATGAGTCAGTCAATAGCTCCAGGGAGAACAAACAAAGTATGCATACGCTGTCCAGGTAGTCTGAAAACTCCTGTGGGAAGCATGTGAACACATGAATCAAGCAATGTTGCTGTGTTGGAGGTTTCCAGGTCCATTCCTGCACTGCCTGGGGTGACTGGTCAGTGATGGTCTAGCCTGGGCTGCTTGTGGTCTGGTGAAGGCTGCTTGGGGTGGCAGCTGGGCTGAGGCTTGTGGTGGTCCCTCTGAGGCATCGGCTGGGGCATCTGTGTCTCACATGGTGCCACTCAGCACTTCTGCTCTGGTTTCCTGATATAGGATGCCTTTCAAAATCATACTTGGACCAACATTGATCAGCATAATGACTCCCCTTTTGGCACCGAGGGCAAATACTGGGAGTTTTGGATCTGACCTCCCTCTTTTTGAAACAGTCCTTTTTCAAATGCTGAGATTTCTCACCAGTTTGGGGGTCTCCCTCCTTAAGAGTCTTTTTCTTTAGCTGCATCCATTTATCATGAGGGTCAGGAAGGAATGAATCAGTCTCATAATCTGAATCTATCCATCCTGGATTGAAGGGCTCCCCTTCCTCCCCCTTGCCGGAACTGAGGTCGTTTCGACCGTGAGAAAGGATGCCTTCCCCTCCTTTGTCTGGGCAGGGGCAGGTTGATGGCTGTGGTTCAAGTGGGTAGGGAGAGTCAGAGCGAGGAGACACAGAGCAGGGTAGGGGTCCAGTGGCTTCCAGCAACTCTCACTTTTTCAGTGTCTTAAAAAGTATTCTCCAGGACAGGAGTAAAAGTGACTTAAGGTTCTGCTTTGGCATGGGGGAGTCATGCCTTCCCAGAAGGGCGAACATAGTTTCATAGACGTCTCTCTCTTTGGACATTTCATTTCCCATATTTTTAGTTCCTTTTTTAGTTCCCCTGGCTCACCTGTCAGTTGCAGCAGACCGTGGGCCCAGATGGGGTTCTCTCACCATCGTGATCAGTTCCAGGGGCTCACCGACTGCCACCAGTCAGGCCGTTTCATTTCCTCACATGGAGGTACCAATTGTCAGCAATGGAGAGAGATGGGGAGACTGACTCGATGATCAGAATCTGATTTTATTGTGAGATACTGAGAGGAATGATGGATTTGTCTTTACAAACACGCTGTGGGTCTGATGGTAGATAAAACTAGCACTGAGAGATAAAATAAACAATGGGAAGGATTCCACTGATTAATGAATGGAAAAATATGTTTGCTTTTACAAATAAACTTTAGATTTGCTAATAAATAAAATTGGACATTGAAAGATGAAAGAAACAATGGGGAAAAAACCTAAATTCCATAAGAATTAAAAATTAAAAGGGAGGGTTATATATTGGAGGGAAATCTCTGGTATCAGGCGATTCGGGAAGTCTGTACCTCTTGTGAAAAATGCATATTATAAGATTCGTTCTTTGCAAATATTAAAATGAATATTATATATGTTATGTTAGAAAGTTATGTTGTATTAATTCTTTTAAGTAGTGTGGTAAATATAGTTTTTAGGTTATAGCATAATATTATAAAAGAAACTATGTGATGTAAGATATTTTTTTGTAACTAGCTCAAGGAATGGATAAGATAATTAAGAAATTCTTTGAATAGAGATAACAGCAACAAGACACCAAAATCGCAAGAGAAGAATTATTGCCTCTTTATCAGGAAGAACCAGATTTCTTCCACACTCCTAGGAGCCAAAAAAAATTGATTTACAAGATGAGGGGGAGAGCAGAAGTTAAGCAGAAGACACCCTTTGTTTGAAAAGAATTTT
This sequence comes from Melozone crissalis, assembly GCF_028551555.1. Classification (NCBI taxonomy): domain Eukaryota; kingdom Metazoa; phylum Chordata; class Aves; order Passeriformes; family Passerellidae; genus Melozone; species Melozone crissalis. The sequence continues at coordinate 8,796,688 of NW_026535813.1, read as the reverse complement.
TGGCTTATGTATGAGATATATGAATATGCAACAGGCTGTTGCTTTTAAGGGTTAATCCTTTGTTAGTGAGCCATGCTTTTTTGGGGGCTTAGTGCCCAGGAAGCATGGGGACATCCGTAATTCTTTGCTTTTTCTTGTCCTTTATTGTCTCAACTCTGATTGTCCAAATTGCTATTGCTCTAATTTTTATTACTAATAAACTTTTAATATTTTAAAACAAGTGATTGGCGTTTTTCACAATTTGGTGCTGAAACCTGGGAAATAACACTTTGCTGCCGGAGCCTCAGAGGATTCCAAATGAGGGAGGTGCACCCTGCCAAGTTTGGCAGCCTCGCTCTGTTTCTTCTGGCGTGATCAGCAGATGCAGGTTCCAACCAGTGGACAAAAAAGACAATAAAACAAAGAAAAGGGAAAAGGCTCCCTAAAACTGCAGTAATTGGCCTCCTAAGACTAGTAGTGAACACGAAGACCGGAAACAGGATTGTAAGTACTTTTTTGGTATGAGGGACAAATGAGAATGTGTGTGTGAATGAGAGGCGGCTGGTTATCCCAGACCTACTACGTGAGGAGTCTCCCATGCTGCAGTTCTGTCTTTTTGCGAGAAAAACAGCCAGTAAAGCAATGAAGCAAGAGATAAAAGGAGCGAGAGAATCCCCCCCAGGGAAACTGGGACTGGGTCTCAGGGAGGGGTTGGACCCCTCGGAGGAAGGGAGCAGAGGAGTTTCCTAGCACAATCCACTAGGAAACAGGACAAAGGGGGGAGAGGCCTAAAAATTGTGCTGGGTTGGGGGATTAATATGCCCAAGAGCATCCAGGATTAAGCAAAATTCTGCCGGATTAAGGATATGCCCAAGAGCATCTGGAGTTGGACAACACAGCTGGATCGAGGGATAAAAATGCATAAGAACATCCAGGGTTGGACAGCACAGCTAGATTGAGGGATGCCCAAGAGCATCTGGGGCTGGCCACAAGTAATTTGAAAGTAAAAGGTACCTTATTGTTGTCTTGTTGTGTGTGAGAGTGAGTCAAAAAAAATCAGTTTCAGCCTTGGTGGGGGGGGAAATGGGGAATGTGGGGGATCTGTGGCAAAAGATGTATGTACCCCGTAAACAAGTCATTGTTCCCCAGGCATGTGGGAACTGTGGGAAGAGAGTGAGTCACACGCAGACAGTCTCACAGGTGAACTGGCACCAGAGGCAACCAGATTCAGGGCCCTTCCCAGAGGCCGGGAGATACTGAAGCCCAGAGGCCAACCCCAAAATGAGGGGGGGGGGGGGGGGGCTACAGTATTGTAGGACCTTTTTTAGCACTGCAGCTGCGAAGGGTGGTTGTGTGGCCCATTCCTCAGTGTATGGGGGGTGGGAAGTCCAGCTTGGGCAAGGTGCGGAAGTCCAAACCCCTGACTCTGAGTCTATCTCTAGGGAAGAGGGATAGCCAATCCTCAGGGGAGGTGGAAGGGGTCAGGGAGGGGTCAGGGTTGCGTGGGGGCCTATACTGACCAGTGATTGTCTGGCAACAAGAGTCTGCTTTGTGTGAGTCTAAAAGGTTTGCTAATGTTTCCTTTGTCTGTCCAATAAAAGAAAAGGGAAATTAATGGGAGTACTGAACCTAGGTCAGTGGGGAAACTTAGGGGTATCAGTACTTAAGGTTCTGGGGTGTCGACAAAAAGTACCATACATAGTCCAGATGAGGCATCGAGGACCAAAAACTTGGCTAATCAGAAGTTGAGAAGTATGAATGTACAGGCTGTCAGGATCCGTCCTAGTGAACGGATGACCTGATGGTTCATAGGAGTGATCTCAGAGTGCAAAAACCAACACAGTACAAGGGGGTTTGCAGTGATAATCAAAACAAATGCAGTTTTATTGAAATAACCACAGCAAAAATGCGATAGAGGGATTAAGGGAGAGAAAAAGAGAGAGAAAGAGAGAGAGAGAGAGGGAGGGGATATAGCTACCAACACAGAGACGAAGTCCTTTGGTCCAGTCCAGTCGAGGATCCGCCTGTTACGCTGGGGAGATCTCTAAGGCACAGTTCATTTGCACCCCAATTATACTCTTTTTTGTTGGGGGAAGGGAGAATAAATTTCACAACTGAAACAAAGGATAGAAAGGAGGGTACACAGAGTCCAAGCTAGGCAGCAGGCAAGAACCATTGTGTTCTTGGTCCAGTGGTCACAACCTGCAGGCAAACATCTCACTTTGGTCAGCTTGTCTCCCCCACACACTTCCCCCAGGCTGGGGGTTTCCGTCCCAGTCCTTGGAAGGAGGAGAGGGGCCTTTTAGGAGTTTCATGTCTCAGTCCTTGATGGAGAGGCTTCTTACATCTCAGTCTGTCTGTCACAGTGGTTGTAAAGCAGGTGAGGATCTGCTGTGGGACACCACCTGAAACTCGGGAGAAGTCCAGCCAGGCCGAGAGGTGAGACAGCTTCCAAAGCTGCTTTTGTTGCAAATGGGGCACGGTGCCCCCTTCTTAGCATACAGCAAACACACCTGTAAAAACAATAACTTAACACTGAGCTTTCAGGTCTCAGGGCCTTTGGTGTGTGACTTTTCTCCTTCAGAGCCAGAGATTCTAGACGGGGGGGAGGGGGGGGTCTTCTCTTCAGTGGTCTCCCAATGACGATGGTGAGGCAGATGAGGGAAAATTCGGACACACTCTCATACAGGCCTGAGAGTGTGAATAAATATTTGGGAATGATTGTGAAAGAAAAGTGAGTAAATGTAGATGAATGAAAATATATGTAATGTAGATTGCTTATTTTAAGCTTCACTATATCTACTTGGAGGGAGGTGTATTGTATTGAATTGTATTGTGAGAAAAAGGGTTTTTTTCTGTTGTGAGAAGAAGGTGGTATTTAGGTTTATAGAGAAAGTGGGAAACAGAGGCAGGGGACGAATAGATAAGATCTTGAAAAATGGAACAGAAAACCAGTAAGTTGGATACAGGAAAAAAAGGGAAATAAAAGGGTACCTGCAGAAATACCCCAAGATAGTCCTTTGGGAGTTATGTTAGCTAACAGGGATACAAATCCTTGTACAAGGAGAAAAGACAAGGTATGCAGTAGTTGATGGGAAAAACATGCAAACTATTGAAAAAGGGAAATTAGCCTTAAACTGGTCAGCTCAAACTTATGAATTATATGCTTTAAAAAGAAAAAAAGAGCACTGGAGTATGCAGCACACTAGAAATGAACTATATATACTGTTATGAACAAAAATTCTGCTATTTTTTTTGTGAGAAAGAGGTTATCACTGTTGCTGCCGAAGTTCTGCTTGTTTTGTTATTGTAATCACGGGTCGTTGTGGCTAATTGCTCCTTTTGTATCAGCAGAGCCTTGCCCGAGGCTAAGTTGTACTTTTCCCCAGAATGGTGGAGACCTGAGAGGGTGGGGAGGGGCTATGCAAAGTGACTCCAAGGACCAGCATGCCATGAGAAGCTACTGCTTCTAGCTTGCTAAAAAGAACCCCAAAACAACGAGCCACCTAAGAGTTGAGAGATTGGAGTGATGTCTGGACGTGAGGAGCGGAGTGCTGGGCCTGCAGAGATGCTGAAAAACCTTCGTTGTTCCTCACCCTGCGTTCGAGACCCCCCGAGCCGGGTCTTGGACCGGGCCAAGAAGGGGCAGGAACAACATCGGAAGGGGTCACCACGCCCTAAAGGCTCCCACGAGGACCGGACCCCCAGCTCTCCCCCTAGTGGACAAAGCTGCGCATATCCTCCTCCTCCTCATCGCCCTGGGAGAGACGACGGGAAGCTGCAGACCCTTCCAAGCTGCCCAATCCTGAGCTGATCACTTTTAATAAAGGCATTAAAAGGAGAGAAAGTCTCCTTGCCCTGTTTATTTCATATACTGATTCAAGGTATGCCTTTGGAGTCGTACATACCTTTGGAAAAATTTGGGAAGAAAGGGGATTACTTAACTCAAGAGGAAAGGGATTAGTACATGAAAGACTCATTTTAGAGGTTTTAGAGGCATTAAAATTACCTGAAGAGATAGCTATAGGACATATTAATGGACACCAAATGGGAATGACTCCAGCAATAAGAAGAAATAATTTGGCAGATCAAGAAGCTAAAGATGCAGCAGAAAATGGGGCCAAAAGAGTTATGTTAATTTTAACCCCTGAGACAGAGTAGAGATCCATTCTGAATTAGGTGAAGTGTCTAGGAGAGGTGAAAAGTCTGTGAGGCCAAAGCTGAAGGAAAAACTGCAGGCCAGAGAGAGTGAGGGGACAGAGAAAAAAAAACAGAAGCGACCACAAGGTCGATTTGCCCCCGACCTAGGAATTCCTTTGATAAAGAAGAACTGATGATAAATGTCACACGGAATGAATATGTATGAACCTATTGTGAAACTGTATGCATATGCATTTGGAAGAGAGATAAAAGGAGACCTGAGATCTCCAGGGGTACGCTTGCCTTTTGAGGAGGATTTCCTCTGCTTGCGTCCGACGCGCGTAGTAATAAAAGCATACCGGGCTTTACAACTTTTATAAAGTTGTGAGGTTTCTTCTTTTCTCCGCAAAGCACCCCAAATAAGGAAAAAATTGGTAATTCCAAAGTTTAGTGAAGCAGAGAAAAAAGGAATGAAGCAAGATAGGAGGAGAGCAAGATGAATCTGGGAAATGGAAATTTCCTGATGGAAGACAATTACTTAACAAAACCTTTACTAGGGAAATATTAGAAGACATGCATCAGAAAACCCTTTAGGGTACTCAGGCTTTGTGCAATCATTTTTTTAGGGAACTATGGGTGCATTGGGATTTTTAGATTAGCAAAACAAGTAACTAAAAAATGTATAACTTGCCAAAAGATAAATAAAAAAGGTTATGAGAAAAACAAAATTAGGAGGTCGTGAGTTAGCTCGTTGACCATTTCAAAGTATCCAAGTAGAAATCTGGATTTGTCAGGCTCTGGATTTGTTTGCAAATTCAAAAGAACCGTTTAATCCAAAAGAAAGAGAATATGCCGCATGCTGGATGGGAGATTGTAGGAGAATAAAAATCTTGAAAATATCAGAAACCTCCTAGAAAAGGGAAGAAAATTAAAAAAAAGGGGGAAAGGAAAGGGCTGGAACAAGAGGAAAAAAAAAAGAAAAAGAGAAAAATCCTTTACAAGTATTACTTCCTCCATTCTTGCTTGCTCCTCCACCGTTTGCGGCTGCACCACTCCCCCCCAGCCCCCGTCCCGGCTTCGGTCTTGCCACTCACCGCTGCACTACCAGATCCAGCCCCTGTGATAGCTCTAGCTCCACCGGTGAGTTTGTCTGCCCCGGTCCTGGACACCTGGCCCGTGGCTTCTCCACCGGCCATGCCGGGGGTCCCTCCTGCTGCGTGGTCCATGGTCCATGGTCGCTGCACTGACCATGTCGGGGGGGGTCCCGTCTGTCCAGGTCATCCCATCCCTGACTGCTCCATCCCCAGCTGCCCTGCCCGTGCCAGCTGCCAGGGCCACCCCACCTGCTTTGTCTGCTCCGGGAGCTGCCGGCCCAGCCGCCATGAGCCATGTGTGGGCTATCCACGCTCTGGTTTGGTTTCCCCGGGAAGACCCCCCTCCTCTGGTTGTTCCAGCAGCAGACCTCACCTACTCCTTGCCCTTAGAGGACCAAGACTCTTTGCGAATTCCTCCCCTCACTCCCTTCCTCCATCCATCCATCCCTGCCATGGGTCCCATTCCCTTGGTATCAACAGCTCCTGCTGCTCAAGGAAACTTTGTCCCTAAAGACCAATTCTTAGGTCCAAACATTTTTACTTAGGAAGTGAAAGGGAAAATCAGCAGAGCCCCCCCCACCTTCCCCCAGGAGATCAGAAAATGCCAATAGCATCTCCTAATTAGGGTCAAAATGATGACGAGGGGAGGTGTTAAAAACGCCAATCACTTGTTTTTAAAAGTTTAATAGTAATAAAATGGTTATAAAAATAGTAATACAATTGGAGTAATAATAATTTGGACAATTTCAATTAGGACAATATGAGACAACAAATACAAAGAGTTACGGACGTCCGGGTACCTCTTTCCGGGTAGCATGAGCCCGAAAAAGGACACCCGTTAACAAAGGATTAACCCTTAAAAGCAATAGCCTGTTGCATATTCATACACTTCATACATCATGCATAAATTCCATTTAAATACAGGATTCTGTCTGGTCATCGTCAACTTCTTCCTCCGAATTCTAACAGCACCTTCGAGGCAGGAAGAAGTTTGTTTCTTCTGATAAGAGGGTGATAAATTCTTTTTCTCTGAAAGATTTAAGTGTCCTGTGGCTGCGATCTCGCTGCGAGTCCTTTCTTTAAAAAAAGTATCCTACATAGCATCGTTTCTATTTTAACAATTATTATAACCTAAAACTATATTTAACACAGTACTTAAGAGAATTAATACAGCATTACTTTCTAACACAACACATATAATATTCATTTTAATATTTGCAAAAAGCCAATCATAAAATACATGCATTTTTCACAATCCCCACTCTTATTCTTTGTAAATCATTTGGCTTGAGCAATATTTCTCATCTACTTGCATCTTCTGGACTATGCTGGCAAAATAAAACAGGGGATTACACAAGGAAGAAATGAAAGATCTTAATTTCTTCTAATACATTACCCCACCAGCTAGGTTTTAATATTGTTTTCTAATTTTTGGACTGGTACCTGGGTTATTATATGCATATATATTTTTCTTCTTTGATTTCTTTTGCTTTTTCTAGAATGACTTTTCTGTGGCCATCAATTTTCAACAATCTGATATATTAAACTTTCCACAAACACCCCCTTCTCTGGCAAATAAATAGTCTAAAGCCAACCGATTCTGATACACTACAGTTTTTGTTTGGCTTAGCTAACTTGATATTAACTCTAATGCCTGGGCGGCTTTATTTGCTATAGTTTCTATAACTGCTTGGAGTCTTGTAATACGACTCAATAGATAATTTGGGGTCAATACAGAGTTAAATTGCTGTGCTTGTTTTACCTTTTTTTTTACTATTTGTTTTTTTTACCAAATCTTGAACCATATCTTCAAGATTAAATGTAAAACAAATCCATCTCTCTCAGTTTGAACATTCAATTCCAAATCTATTATCACTTTTTCCTAAGTTGCTTGTAATCCAATAATTAACTCCGTTTTGCCTACAGGTTCTTAATTTGGATGGGTTACAACAGTGGCTGTTGACATAGGTGTGTGTAATAAAAGAGGAACTTCGGTTTCTTTCCATATGATGCTTTCTGTAGCATTTGTGACACAATCTTGCTGGCATCCCGAGAGGGAAAAGACAACAAATGAGTGCCAGAAACAGGAATAACAGAGGTCCAGTATGGCTTATACTCCCACCTCCCATGCCTGTGAGGTTGCAACCCACAGCAGGTGTATTTGATCTTCTCGGTGGCAAAATACAGAGGCCAATCTGGTCTTGCCCTCTATTTCCTTATCACTTTCTCTTAACTAATTTCCAGGCAAATTGGTTTTGACACCCTTTAACTGCGGTCTCCTACCGTTCCTCAGGTATCTCTCATTCAACAGGCACTAATAATTCCCATCCACAAAACAAAGTTATTACTTTAACACTTTTTGCAATAAGAGCATAAATTTTCTGAACCACAATGCTAATTATTCTCACAATTCAAGCATTTACTTATAACCCAGCTAGCATGTCCAGTATTGGAGTGAGTCAAATAAAGTTTACTGATGGAAATGGTAATTCCCCTTCTCCCCTGTACAATTCACAGGCTAAGGTCAGAATACAAAAACAGTCTTGATCCTTCTATCTGAAGTATTCCTCCCCCAAGGAGATGTTTTATTCAGGCAGTGCTCGAAACCAGTGATATAAGAATTATCTTATTTCTTAATTCAGTGTTATTCTTTGTACATTTCTTCGATCATTTGGATTTTCCCAAACTATTACCACTCAGTCCCCATTGGAAAGTCATTTTGGTATCACCCAGTTTAAATGTGACAGTCCATTCCTCAGGTTTCTTCACAAATCTTTTGATTCTGCTGGTGTGAATTCACCCTCTTTCCGTGATTCTGATTGTTGCTTCAGTAGTACCTGGAAAGGACTTCTTAATAGCACAGTAATAAAAGAAAGACAATACTGCATTAACTTGTACCATTCGCTTTTCTTCCAAACTTTCTGGGTTTAGCTAAAAGCTTTCTCCATAGCAGCTTCTTCTATCCAGCTGTGGTAATAGATGCAGAGGCAAATTCTTCTTTCTGTGAGTTACAGTTAGTTAAATAAGAAAAGCTAGACCAATTTTAACACGAGATGAATCATATCTATTGCTTTTTACTTTTTGGGCAGCATTTAATTGTTTTAGCCTTACAAACCTATTCTTCAGGAAAAAACTTCTTTTTAACAGCAAACAAAACACACAAAAGAAAAAAACCAAAAAGCTTCTTACTTAAGCAAAACAAACCACTTTGTGAGGTTTGGAGATTCAGCAATCTCTGCTTTGATTTTATCTTTTAGTGCTAGCCCCCTCTCCCTCTTTTCACAGCCTTCCTGTCAATACTGTTCTTCGCCCTTCCCCCGGTGCTGCCCCTTCGCTGCAGGGCCGGGGCAGGGGAGAACAGCCAGGGGCATGGGGACCCTGGGGGCATGCCTTGGGTCTCTTTTGCCCCCCCTCTCTCTCTTCTTCTCTCTCTCTCTCTTTCCTTCTCTCTCTCAGCCCGCTCGCCAGGCCGACGCTGCCATCCTGGACTGGGGACCCCGACAGTCTGGGAGCCACCCCGGCAGTTGCGCCACGGAGCCAGCCCGCTCCTGGCTGGCAAACCTGTGTCCTCTGCTGCCAGCACCACTGCCGGGTCACCTCCATGGATCGGTCCCTGCCGCAGCCCCCGAGATCCTGCCGCTCGTAGGGAGCCGTCAGACACCTCCCAACCTTGACAACCCCAAACTTGGTGTCCCCAGGTGCTCCTGACATTCTTTTTCTTTCTCTAGTCAACTTATCCTCTTTTCCCTTCAAGGAGGGCCCGTTCCGCAAAACCCTTTCTGGACCTCAGTTTGGCATTGAATAACCTCCTAACAACCATGTGCTAAGACACTTCCCTGTCTTTCATGCAAAAAACCCGCATTCACACTTCTGCTCTCTTCTAGCACCAAGATGCCATCACTCCACATTCCAGCATCTCAGAGTTTACTAACCACCCCCCTACTTCAACTTCCATCTTTCTTCCCACTTGTTTGGTTTTTTTGATTCAACACACCTCAGACGGTGCGAGGTGAACCTAACTAATTTACTTCTAAAAGTAAGCTTACAACTTTCTTTTACTAGTGTTGCCCGATTGATAAATGACACAAAACTCGGACAAGTTTTGTGGGTGCTTTATTAAGGGCCCGGGGAGCTGGGGGGACTCACGTCCCAAAAACCCGAGCCCCCGATTTCACGTATGGGTGCTTCCCTCTTATACATGCGATTCACAACAAAGTCTCCAAGAAACAGTTTCCCTTGCCTAGTCACAGTCCCCTTGTGATACATTCCTTAGTTCACAAGCAAGATCATAAATCTTCTGCTTAGCTTATTCTAAGAGCATTGTATGCTGCCTCCAGACAGGTTAGCATCCTTACTTTCCTGCACTAGTTTAATTATTTATTAAATTCCTAAGACTACCTGCTAGGTTACACACAAACCCAACACACACACTATCAACGGCTACAAAACTGCAAAACTGCTTTTAACAAACCAATTCACACACAACTCATAACTAAACTATAATTACACATTTTGCTAAATTTCATTTCTTTTCCAACACTAGGATTGCAGTAGCTGTTTTAAATACATACTGGCTAGCTGTGGCTTACTGGGTCTAACATCTTTGATATATAAGCTACTAGATATTTTTTTACTCTTCCTCACTCCTGAATTAAAATTTTATGAGCTACTCCATTTTCTGTATTTATGGATAAATAATAAAGGATTTTTCAAACAAGGGTAAGCTTAAAGCTGGTACTTAGGCTAGTTTTAACTTAACTCTTTTAATTTAACAATATTTTCCTTGGTCTGTTTTATATCATCTCCTTCTGGCAATTTTTCATGCACAAATTTTGCTGCTTGTGTGGTTCAATCTATAATCAATAATATTTCAATAATCTAGGTAATTTTCTGATCTCCCTCTTTAAAGAGGGAGGGAGAAGGAATAAAATTCTTGCAATTTTCTCATGGTTGGGTTTCCAGCTATCTTTATTTATTAAGTGTCATAAATGATCAAATCAATAGCCAAATTATGAAAAATTTAACAATGATTTATTGGGTCAATTACAAAAAAATAGAATTTCGAGTAACCACCACAATCAAGACAGCATCAATCCCGGGTACGGGAGCTGGGTGAAACCAGAGGTTCGTCCGACAGAGTGACGGTGTCCCCTCAAAGGTTCACCCTGAGTGTTTCCAGCGTCCAGTTTATATACAGTTTATTTCGCCTGAGGCATAGATGACCACATCTTTCTATTCACTTCTTCAAATGCAAATCCATTTCTATACATATGTTGAAATAGACAAAGATGGGTAGACAGAAGTCTGAGCACACAGGAGAAGTTTGAATAAGTTGGTATCGATTCCTGAGTGCCCAGATGCGATCAGGGTGAGTCCGAGTCTTGTGAGATTCCTGGGACACAGCAATTAATCACGGGCCAGGGAGGCTCCTGATGTTATCTCCCAGGTGCAGGAGACAAGGAAATCATCACTGATGGTCCACGCCCTAAAGGCTCCCACAAGGACTGGACCCCCCCACAGCTCTGCCCCTAGTGGACAAAGCTGCACATATCCTCCTCCTCCTCGTCGCCCTGGGAGAGGACGGGAGACTGCAGACCCTTTGAGCTGCCCAATCTTGAGCTGATCACTTTTAATAAAGGCATTAAATAGGAGAAAAATTCTCCTGCCCTGTTTATTTCAATTACTATTTTAATAACTACTTTATTACTATTAAACTTGTAAAATTTTAAAACAAGTGACTGGCTTTTTTCACACTTTCACCTACCTCAGCCAATGGGGGAAGAGGGAAAGGAAATGTGGCTGGGAAATTAGGATAAAAAAAAGGAGGCTGTGTCCTCCAAAAATTTGAAAGACCCCAGGGGAATGCCCCATGGCATCTCCCTTTATTCAAATAAAGTAAAAGGACTCCTCTGTCTCCTTTTTGGACATAAACCTCTGATCTTTGTGAATTAATTTTCTTGACAATACAAATGCCTATATACTATTTTAGGGAGACTAGCAATGTGTACTACAATGATTAGGTTAAAATCACATACACCAACTTATGCATATAACAACATCTCTTGCTTGCAGAGTTTATTGACATTTTCTTTTTCTGGTAAACTTGTCTGATTTAATCTTTTTGCAATCTAGATCTAATTTTCAAAGTTCCATTTGCTTTTGCCAAAGCATCCTGTTATCCAATCTCTTATGCTAACCAGGTCCAAAGTCCATCATCTGTCTTGTGTCCCCCAACATTCCAACACTTCATGATTGCAGATTCTCGGATGGCTGCCATTCGTGGAACTTAAAAGCCATGAGATAACTGTTTTCTTGTGGAGAAGTCTCCATAAAATGACAAGAGGGACTCCTCTCCCTATGTGAACTGAAGAAAGACTATTCTAGAGGTGATAAACTTACTGAATTGTTTCTGTACATTGTTAGTAGGGAAAGACAAGGTTGTAGGGGGGAGGACAAGTGTTCTGAAGGTTTTATTCTGATTCTCATTATTCTTTTAGTTTCTGTTAATAAAGTTTTCTTTGTACCCTTTTAAAGTTTTGATCCTGCTTTGCTTTCTTCCTAATCCCATCTCACATCAGGAAATGAGTTAATAATTCTAGGGGGTACATGGGCATTTCACCAACACTGAACCCACCGCATTAATCGGTGCATTGGCTGAGAAATCTCAAATTGGTGAACCAAAACCACTGCAGTTACGCTACCTCAGAGTATGAAAAACATCACTATTATCTGTCAATTTGTCGTTCACTTAGCGATACAACCATTACGGCAAAAATATCCGTCTATTTTTCTGTATCACTACATAGATGATATTTTAATTGCTTCTGACAGCTCTTCATTGTTACGTGATTGCCTTGCTGCTTTAAAGGTAACACTTGCCAGCAGAGGCTTGTGCATAGCCACAGAAAAAATCCAAACAGAACCTCCTTGGAAATACTTGGGGTTTAAATTATTAGAAACAACAGTCACCCCAAAGGCAATAACCCTAAAAACCGACATACACAAATTGAATGATTTGCAAGAGCTATTAGGCAATATCAGTTGGATTTGCCCTTTATTGGGAATCACCACAGAAGAATTATCCCTCCTATTCCAGTTGTTAAAAGGGGACCTGTAGGAATGTGCCCCCTGTTGACAGAGGGACAAAATTATTCTTTGTCTGCTTAAAGAGGCAAAAAGCCCAGAAGTTTCTCTCCCAATTTGGTACAAAGACACCTCATAGGACCTTTGGGACTTCACCTCAAACCTGGGACTGCCCAATTGGACAGAGGCCAAAAGGTCCCACCTAGGTAATTCACTAGAAAAAGAAGAGAACAAAGGAAATAGCTTATATGGAGTGTTTTAGCAGGAGCAAGAGCCTCTTGCCCCTGGCTTGGTTTTTCTCTGTAAGAGCTTTGTTATTTAGCCTTTTATTAAAACTTTTTCTGTTTCCAACACTACCTCAGAAGCCATCCTGCTAATTTTATGCCATTTGAGGTAACTGAGCTGCCTTGGGTGTGATAGGTTCTCTGAGAGCTCATAAGACCTGGCTCAAGGAGAAACCTATCAGGGACCCGGATATTTTCTCCCCATGGCAGTTAACAAAGACTGCCTGAGAGGCTTTGACAAATGTAAGTGACAAGATTAACAAATCCTTTGCCACGCATCAGAAACCAAATTTGCCTTTACGGTTGTTCCTAATTCTACAATTTTTTCAACCTTATGCTCTCATTGGTCAATGTGATGTACAGGAACATCACCTCTGGCTATTAGAATGGATTCTTCTGCCACACACCTTTTCAAAAACTATAACCACTCAACTCAAAGTAGTTTTTCGACTGTGGTAGATGGGATTACTCCGATGCCAGAGCCTGACAGCAATATGATCCAGCAGAAATACATCTTCCTATTACTGCAACAAAATTAGAGAATCTTTTCAGGGATTCACTGTCATTTCAAATTGCCCTTGCATACTATAACGGACCATTTATTCACTCCATGCCTCAACATGCCCTGTTACAATCCTTCAAAGAATTTCCCTTCCAACCACAAAGTTTACAGTCAAAAACACTTATCCCTGATGCAAAAACTGTTTTCACTGATGGATCACGGAAAACACACAAAGCTGTGACCCTGTGGAAAAATTATATGGGACAGTGGGAACATTCTATAACCTTTCTATCCAAATCTACACAGTTGGTCAAACTGGCAGCTGTGGTAGAAGCATTTTGCCTTATTTCACTGGAACCTATTAACATTGCTTGTGATTCTCTTTATGTTACAGGAATCATTGAGAGAATCAAGCATTCATTCCTGAAGGAAGTTGCTAGCAAAGATCTTTTAATGTTATTAACCACTCTGTACAACATTTTACTTCACAGGTCTCATGAATATTGCATTCTCCATCTTAGGTCACACATCACTCTGCCTGGACATATAGTGAAAGGTAATGCAAGGGTGGATGCCCTCACCATGACAGTCACTATACCACAAAAGTTATGGAAGGGAAAACTTTCTCATGATTTCTATCATCAAAATGCCTGAGAACTAGCCAAACAATTTGGTTTAACTTTGCCACAAACACAAGATGTAGTGAATACTTGCTCACAATGTCAATAGACTCTTTCTTTGCCACAAATGTTAGGTACAAACCCACAAGAGTTGAAACCTAATGTCATTTTGCAAACAGATATAACACACATATTGAGCTTTAGGACTTTTAAATATGTGCATGTTTCCATTGATAACTTTTCAGGATTCATAGTAGAAACAGCACACAAAGGTGGGAAATCAAGAGATGCCCCCCGACATTGGCTCTATGCTTTCACCATGATGGGAGTGCCCCAATAGACAAAAATAGATAATGGACCTGCATATACATCTCATAAAACACAAGAATTTTCCCTCACTTGGGGTATCAAACATCATACAGGTATTGCCCATTCTCCAACAGGCCAAGTCATAGTGGAAAGGGCACATTATACATTGAAAAGCATACTTCAAAAACAAAAAAGAGGGAAATCCAGTAGGTGTGCTCCCTCAAGAGCGGCTTGACAAAGCAACCTATGTTTTAAATTTTGTTAATCTCTCCACTAGAGATTGTGGGATCTCAGCCTCTCAGGGCTGAGGGGCAGGGTGACCAAGACCACCCCTGGGGGGCTCGGGAGTCCTGGAATGCTGCCAGAAATGTCTGGTGGCTGGACTTTGATCCCACACGAGAGACGACATCAGTATGAGGATAGGAGGATTTCACTGGGGTGAATGGTGAAGGGATAAGTTAATTGGAGTGTGAGATACAGGGTTTAAGATTTCTGTACAGGGGGGTCTAGAGAAGTAAGATGGAGGAATTGGGGCGTGCCCTTCTCCTTCTTCTTCTTCCCCTTGGCCTCCATCTTCTGTGGTGATGTTGGCACTTTGGGATTGGACCTTACTAAAAGTGCACTGGCTAATAAGGGTAGAGGGTATTGGGGAAAATGATAAATATTGTATACGTAATTCCGAGTATAAAGATAGGTGGCTGCCCCAGGGGCTCTCAGTGTGTGTGCCCATGGCTGACTGCTGAGCAGAACTCTGTCAGGCCAAGAGAAAATCTTTTAGATAAGCAATTAATAAACACCGAGACCGAGAAAAGATCTGAAGTCCCTTCTCGTCCTTTGGAGCGCGGGCGGCCCAAGGCAACCTCGGGCCTTTCCAGACCATCTAAACAGCCGAAAATCCGACAAGTGGCGTCCGCTGCATGGGCTATCTCCCACCAAACCTTTTGGGGGGGGGAAAGCCCTGAAGAGCTGAAGAGCTGAAGAGCCAAGAGGACAGCACTGATAACTCCTGAGGAGAGAAGCCTGAAGAAAGAAAGAAGAAAAAAAAAACGGCCAGGAGAATCTGCAAAAATCAGCAGTCACTGAGAATTCCATCTCTCAGCTTCTGCCGAAGACAGTTCGTAGCAGAGCGGCCTGGACTGGGACCAGAAAGGCGCCTCTGGATCCATCTCTCGTGACCTGCTGGACGGAGATCGGGAGCCTTCAGACCACTCTGACGACAGATTCGGTAAGAAGACCAAAAATAAGAATATGGGGGCCACACTCTCCCAGGAACAACGGGAAATCTTGTCCGCCTTACAAGGCGTGGCTGAATTATATACAGAAGGGATCCCAAAGAAAGAATTAAAACAGTTATTGTTGTGGGCAAGGCTCAACTACCCACTTGCAGAAACATGTCTGTTGTTCGAAGTGGGGTTTTGGCAAGAAATTAATAGGCATTTATATTTCTTAGCAACGAAAAAAGATGAGACAGCGTTAAAGCTGCTCTCGCCGGCAAGAATTATGCTAGAAGGTATTTCAGTGCAGTCAAAAAGACTGGAAAAGCAGCGAAAAACTGCGGCACCCTCAGAGGAGGGGGTGGAGCAAAGCTCCAGGAAAAAATTAGCTCTGGCCTCAAGTAGCCAGGGGGAAAGGGCTCTCGAGAAAAGAGAGCAGGAAATAATGTTAAACCTCCCGGTCAAAAAATGCAAGAAACCCCAAAAGCGTCCTGAAACCCCAGAGAGTGTAGAGGAGTCAGGAATGGAAGGGGGGGAGCAGGAGGAAGACAAGGGATCGGGGGGAGTGCTTTCTCGCTAAGGGCACGGCGGCGCGGCAGAGCAAGGCGGTGGCGCGGCGGCAGTGGCAAACGCGGGCAGCGCGGGAGAAGATGAGGAGATGCGCGCGGAGGGCGAAACTCGCAAGAACCCGGGGGGTGGGTCACATACCAGCACGGGGGCGGCAAATGCGGGCGGCGAAATGGGGGAAACCGCACAGCCCCAGAGAGCCACAGTAGCGAGACGCAGGAGGCGCGAGGTTGTGACGTCAGACCCAGTGTGGAGGTTGGCCAGAATCGCGGGGCGGGCCGGAATGCCGGCGGGAGGCAGGCTGGACACACCGGTGGGAGGAGTGAACACAGCGTCAGAGGAGGAGGAGACAGAGTCAGGGACAGACCGAGGGAAAGAAACCTTGGGGGTAGAACGAGGGGGAGAGAGTGACGTCAGCTCGGGAGAGACAGGGAGCAGCTCGGAGAGCACGCATGCGCAGAGAGTGGAGCCCGGGCGGCGGCGGGCCCGGTCCCCTGTGACGTCCCGGGCGAGGAGGGGCTGTGCTAGGGGCCCCACACCTTCTCCAGACTCGGTGCCTCTGGTTGAAACTCCCGGAGTCCCAGTCTCTTCCCTTCAGGGGAAACGCTTAGGTGTTCAAGCCCCATTTTTAGCTGAATTAAAAGCCAAGCAAACACGGTCTCAAATGAGATCGCCGGCACGTCGGACTGGAAGAGGAAATGGGGCAGTCGAGCTCACTCCGTCATCCGAGCCAGGGAGGCCGGTGACAGCGCCACCTAGTGGCAGGAGGACAGAAGTGCACGACATGCCGGATCGGTTCGGCGGAGCCACAGCGCCATCTCGTGGCGAGACTGCAACAATGCAGCAATTTTTTCCTACAATATATAAAAAGAAAAGCACTTCAAAGAAGACAATGTCAACACAACAAAGGGATTATCCATCCACTTCGGAATTTCATGAAGATGATGAAAGCTCAGATGAAGAACAGCTACAAGGAGAAGATGTCATAAGGATCACAGCATCGGAAGGTGTCCCAACATGGATGCTGTCAGCAGCAGAACCAGCAAAAAGCTTCTTGCATTCATTTGATACAGCAAAAAAGAAATATCAACAGGATCCTCGAGTTTCCTTTTTGGATTTAGGAGCAAGGCCAAAAACCTCAAGGCGAAAAATGAGACACGATGAATCACCAATGACGTCCACAACACCATTATTCATGCAAATCCCAATGGAGTCTCAAGAAGAGGAATTTCAAGAGCCGGTGAAGACGATGGATTGGAAGCGAATCAGAAAAGCGTTGGCAAAGGAAAAGCATTTATTCCCGGGATCAGGAGATTTGACAATGCCGGTGACATATGATGCCCAGGGACAGAATCCAAGGTGGGAAAGGATGGGTCATGAGACACTCAAAGACTTGGGGAAGGCGGCTCAAACTTTTGGGCTGAACTCACAATACTTCAAACAGCTACTAAGAGGGACATTCACTATGTATGATCTCACACCATATGATATTCGAAGTATTGTGGCAATGATCCTCACTGACACACAGAATCTCATCTGGGAAAAAAGGTGGAGAAAATATCTTGCTGAGTTGCGGAACAGATATCAAGGTGGGCCAAATGCGAACCTCACAGAAGGGCAATTAGCAGGGGATCCTCCAGATGACAACCCGGGGGAACAAGCAGCGCGGCTTCCACAAAGAGTGTTAAACGACATCAAAGAAGCAGCGCGATTGGCAATCATGCAGATTACACCGACAGGAGCTCCGGATGTTCCGTTCTCTTGCCTCAGGCAAGGTCCCACAGAGCCATTCATGTCGTTCATCGACCGACTCACGCAAGCCGTGGATCGACAGGTGTCGACAGAAGAAGTGAAGAGGCCTCTCTTGGAGAGTTTAGCTTTCGGCAATGCCAACCCAGATTGTCAACGGGTGATTAGCACCATTCCAGGACGGCCATCCTTGGCAGAGATGGTGGAGGCATGCAGCCAGGTGGGGACACCTCAGCACGTCGCAGCGATTGTGAAGAATGAATTAAGAGAGGAATGGGAAGAACAGCTAAAGGGACGCTCAGAAGGGCAATCAGAGGACAAGACATTGGAGAAGATGTTCGAGAAATTACTCCATCAACAGGACGAAAACGTCAACAAAGTTGTTGCGACAATGCAGAAAAAGAACAACCCCCAAGGAGGACAGTGCTACAGATGCAAGGGAGATCATTAGTGCTTGTCCAGACTGTCAGCTTGTGCAGCCACCCTCTTCTACCGGGGCCGTCAATCCGCGGGGGCTGCAAAGTCTTCAGTTGTGGCAAGCTGATGTCACGAAATATCCATCTTTTGGGAGGCTCAAAAATGTTCATGTTTCTGTAGATACATTCTCAGGTGCAGTCTTTGCTTCAGCACATGCTGGGGAAACAGCAGACCATGCTTGCCGACATTTTCTGCAGGCATTTGCAGCATTAGGTGTGCCTCAGGAGGTAAAAACAGATAATGGTCCAACATACACAGGCAGGGTGCTTGACAGATTCCTGAAAAGATGGGGTGTCAGACACACGTTTGGTATTCCACATTCACCCACAGGTCAGGCGATCATTGAGAGAACACATCACACCCTGAAATCCCTTCTGGACAGACAGAGAAGGGGTGAGCCAGAGGCAACACCTCACATGAAATTAAATAAGGCACTGTACGTGCTGAATTTCCTAAATAGCTCATCCTCGGAACCTAATCCACCGATCGTGAGACACTTTCTAAACAACACACAGGCAAAGCTAAAGGAAAATCCTTTCGTTTTGATCAGAAACCCAGAGACAGGACAAATAGAGGGTCCTTTCAAACTAATCACTTGGGGCAAGGGTTTCGCTTGTATTTCCACAGATTGAGGTCTGAAGTGGGTCTCGGTGCGGCACGTGAAGCCATTCCGAATGCGAGAACACGAGAACGCTGATCCAAGAAACAAAGAGACGAGTACTCAGACAGAAGTCGAGACTCAGACTGCGAAAAACAACCCGGAAGAGAAATAAAAAGAAACTAAGGACTTTGGGGGTTTTCACATAAAAGCGAAAGAGATCTTCTTGGTGCAAACAGAAGGGGGAGATGTGGGATCTCAGCCTCTCAGGGCTGAGGGGCAGGGTGACCAAGACCACCCCTGGGGGGCTCGGGAGTCCTGGAATGCTGCCAGAAATTTCTGGTGGCTGGACTTTGATCCCACACGAGAGACGACATCAGTATGAGGATAGGAGGATTTCACTGGGGTGAATGGTGAAGGGATAAGTTAATTGGAGTGTGAGATACAGGGTTTAAGATTTCTGTACAGGGGGGTCTAGAGAAGTAAGATGGAGGAATTGGGGCGTGCCCTTCTCCTTCTTCTTCTTCCCCTTGGCCTCCATCTTCTGTGGTGATGTTGGCACTTTGGGATTGGACCTTACTAAAAGTGCACTGGCTAATAAGGGTAGAGGGTATTGGAGAAAAATGATAAATATTGTATACGTAACTCCGAGTATAAAGATAGGTGGCTGCCCCAGGGGCTCTCAGTGTGTGTGCCCATGGCTGACTGCTGAGCAGAACTCTGTCAGGCCAAGAGAAAATCTTTTAGATAAGCAATTAATAAACACCGAGACCGAGAAAAGATTTGAAGTCCCTTCTCGTCCTTTGGAGCGCGGGCGGCCCAAGGCCACCTCGGGCCTTTCCAGACCATCTAAACAGCCGAAAATCCAACAAGAGATGACCTAACAGCACATCAGAGACACCTAGGTCACAGAACTGATGGAGAAGGAGTACACCCAGAAGTTACATACAAAGATGTCAGTTGAAAGATCCAGTTCCACTGTTAGCTTGGGGAAGAGGTTAAGGATGTGTTTCTTTGCCGTCAGGACCATACTGGCTCCTAGCAAGATATATCAGACCCAGCCAAGGAAGACAATGAATCTTCTCATCTTTCTACTGCTATACTGCCATCAAATGTCAGAAGGAGGAATCTACTGGTCCCACATCCTTCAGCCACCATTTCTTTTGCCTTCTGACTTATAGGGATCCAGAGCCCCTCCTCAGTAACAATGGAACAGAATGGGTAGGAGGAACTTGGCTTCCTTCCCTACATCAGGATATTGTAGATACATATAGTGTTAACACTACTTTTGTTACTGATTTACCACCTATATGCTTAACATGGAATCAAACAAGTACCTCTTTACCTTGTGCTAATTTTTCTATGCAATTACATTTAATAGATGTACACTTGGAGACTGCAAGATAATTGACTGCTATTACATTGTTAGCCATTCTGTCTACCTCCAACTAATCTGCAGATGCCACTCCACCTCATTTCCCCAAATGTTGTTTTACACCCATTTCCAATATACCATGTTTGGAATGGACATCATGTATAGGACAATGGCCACAATTCTTACAGTATGGGAGGGTAACTGATTGGGGACCACGTGGTATCCTTAGAGAAAATTGGACGAATACAACCATTTTCCTGTCACAAAAGGCAAACTGCAGTATAGTTTGGCATGATTGTGGGATGGCCAGACCCTTAATACAATATTATTTAGATAATAATCAGTCCCGTGTGTATAAACATTTGTGGAAAATATTGTTACCTGTTTTTGGCAATAGGATATACCAAGTAAAATTAGAGAAGAATGCTACAATTGCTAGCTTAACACTGCTGAAGGACCAATTACTAATGACTTGCACCTCACATCCATATGGTTTTGCTTTAGCGACTGATTTTTCAATATATTATAGAAATGGTTTGTATTTTTTGTCTGCTGATTCTTTTGTTTTCAGATCATGTTTAACCTATGGAGATATGCGCAACTATTTTGTCCTTCCTCCATTTAAAAGAAGATCAGAAATTTGGGTACCTGTAAATTTGACTCAGAGTTGGGACGGACAAAATGGTCTTTCACAATTGGCTTTACTAGTCCAAGAGGAAATCCAAAAGAGTAAGAAACGAGTACGCAAATTTCTGTGTTGGCTAATTTTTGCTATTGTTTTTGCCATGATAGTATTACCTACAGCTTCTGTGGCTGTCACTGCCTTAACTCATTCCATTCAAACTGCCCATACTATGGGACAGGCTTTAACTAATATCACAAAAGAATTGCAAACACAAGAAAACATTAATAAAGAAATAATGGCTAGATTAGACACCTTGGAAAGTGCTCTTTTATGGGTAGGCGAGAGACTTGAGGCCCAAAAAACCTGTCTATCTCTGCACTGTGATTAGGAGCATATTCATAATTCTTTATGTGTCACTTTCCATGGAATGACACAGAACAGAATTGGGAGACGGTTAAAAACCTTCTCCAAGGACCCTTTGAGAAAACCTTAAGACAAGATATCCAATCACTTCATACTCAGTTAAAGGATCAACTCAGAACTTTACAAACTCTGGAGGAACAAAGGTGTTGACAGATCTGAAAAATTATCTATCTTTGCTAAATTCAAAAAATTGGTTTCCTGGGATAAATTTACGAGTTTGGGGTTTCATTGAACTGGGTTGTTTGACAATAATATCCTTTTAAATCTTCTGTCTTGTCCTTTTTGACATAGTTAGGGCTGCTAAAAGCACGCAAAAACAAGTCATGGTCACCATAGTTTTATCTATGACCCCCCTAAAAACAGAGGGGAGAGATATGGAGTTACAGAGGAAACCTCTGCTGCATCACGTGAGCAAGAATGCTTAGAAACGGGGAAGAAAGCTGATTACACACGATCTAAAAATGGGAAAGACATCCTGTTTGCCAAGCCTGTAAACCTTGAAAGAAGAATAGCAAACTGTCAAGATGAAGAATTTATTATAGGCTTGTAACCACTTTTGAGAAAACTGATGAAGGCAGTTTCTCACACTAAAAAGTATAAATACTGTCTTAACTTTGCAATAAACCAGATTCACTTGCTTTTAGCTCATGTCTCTCTCATTCATATGCCACAATGTCAGGCATGGTATGACCTATGGAAAGAGATGAAAAGTTACTGGTATCAGCCTGTAAAGTCTTCCCAGGATCTGCATATCAGATGAATATGTGTGAAATCTGAGGAAACACAACAGAGGTAACAATTATGTTACACTGCATGTGAGCTGACTGTGACAGGACTGTCCCCTCTCCTCTCTACCACAGATAGTTGGTGCATAAAGAAATAACTCAGGCTGAAAGGCTCAGCAAGGGGTCATCTCTGGTGCTAAAAGGGCTCAGGCCTTGTTAGCGTTCAGGAACACAAAATCACAGAATGATTATATGCAGGTGCTTTTATTGAAGAGCTCTGGGTGTCAGGGGTGTAAAGACCCAAATCTGACTCTGCCATGGGTTCAGGATGAACATGTTTTTATATTCTATTGTTATATAACTTACATATCAATTATTAAACTTACATTGTTCTGTTGTATACACTGATTTCATCCAAGCATGGGTTTCTCGTGATCTCTCTCAAACCCTTGAACATAGTTTCTTATGATTCTTCTTACGATTTAACATTAATTATATCTAATTACTAAACAATCATCACATCTAAAAATTATATAATTTATCATATACTGGTTACACAGATGCAGTTTCACATAATCTGGCAAACACAAGGCTTAACATTTCCCAGGGCCTATCTTTAACATTTTCCCAGGGCCTACTAAGCCTAACTTTCTTTCTAACTCCCCTGAATATACTATGATTTTAGAAATATTTTATCCCTATAGTATTATATATTCCCCCCTTTGAAAGGATTTTCACTTCACTATAATATGTGTAAATGCTTTCATTTGATACAGTCCTATGGCTTCTGAGTTTATACTTGATGTTCATTTTCAAATCTGGCGTTGTTATAAATGTTGTCATGGATGCTGTCACGAACCAGAGGACATGAAGATGATGGATGTGGATTCTTGTCCTGTGTCAGTGCCTTCATTATTTTTCAGTTCCAGGAAGTTTTCTTCTGTATTTCTCCCTTTAGGATGCTGTAAACTAACCACATTGATAAGAACATGATCAGTAAAATTATCAAACTCTCAATAATAGACTTAATCCATGAACTAACATTTCATCCTAACCCTCTGAAGATTTTGTCTAACGAGCTTGTAGTCAAGTCCTTTTTTTCTTCTTGTGCTTCATGCTCTATTTGTTTCAACTGATTGATGTCATATTCTACATCTGCAGTTACATTTGGGATGTGGACGCAGCAATGATCAATCCGTCACTTTAAAAATCCACACACTCCCTGCTCTTTCAGGAGTAACAAATCTAAGGCAAATCGATTTTGTAAAGTTATTTTTGTGGTGGCTTGTAATTGTACGTTTAATTCTTTAAATCCTTCCCAAGTGACTCTTGCTAGTCTATCTACCTGACTTGTAAGTTTGTACAACATTTCTCTGTTCTGATAGTTTGCTATTGGACCGAGCAAAGACTCTAGGGCCCACCCAAATTTCACTCCACTAGAGGGTTCTTGCCAAGTGTCATGTTGATTTTCATTGTCTAGAACTTCTCGTCTTGTTCTTATCTGCAGAAGTTCATGTTTTCCATTAAATGAGGACTTTTTCCAATGTGGACATAAAGTAAGGAGGCCCAAAGTAATTTCTTTTACTTTCCCATCTACAGGCAGATGTGTTGTCCAGGTGCCATCGCTTGTTGCCCATACAAATTGTCCTGGACTTCAGATTGTACACCTGGTACATCCTACAACTACTTTATAATTCATTTTGCCTTGTTTATGTTTGATCCCTCTGCAAGCACAACCAATTTGTAGGGCTAGTACCAGGGGTGGCATTTGTTTTATCTCTATATCATCAGAAGTGCAATCATAAGTTTTATTACATGCCCACAAACTCACTTTGTCTGCCGTCATTCTACTATTAGTGGTAGTGTTCACTTCTGCTGGATCTGTTTAATTCTCAGAATCTTCTCATTTAATACACTAAGGAGTGTTTGCCTTATATTGGAATTTTTGAAGTATATTCATGAACCACACACTGTCCCAAGGCTC
Source organism: Melozone crissalis (assembly GCF_028551555.1). Taxonomy (NCBI): domain Eukaryota; kingdom Metazoa; phylum Chordata; class Aves; order Passeriformes; family Passerellidae; genus Melozone; species Melozone crissalis. The sequence goes on along the minus strand of NW_026535813.1, from coordinate 8,772,940 downwards.
TATCTGACTTTTCTGATCTTTGGCCTCACACTTCTATACCAGAGTGCTTTCTGTAACATTCTCTGTAATCTTTTTATCGTGTGGCATAAAGCATTCCCAATTTGCCATGTCTTGATTTTTACATCACCACTCTATGATTTGTCCTACCCTGCCATGACTTAAAATACAGTCCCATTTCCTCAGAGGTCTCATCCACTCTCCTGTTACTTTCCAGGTTTCTCTGACTATTTACTTCAACTCTGGTACCTGTTTATATACAATTGCTTTGTTCTTTTGTATTTCAGGTAATTTTGTCTTTATGATTCCCTAACTTATTGGGTCTCTCGCTGCCTTTGGTATTGGCAGACAGGCAGTTATTCTGCTGGTGTTTTGCATTTTGGCAAAGTCTTTGACTAATCCAATCATTACATTTTTGGCCCGAATTGCATTGGAAACCTTTATCACCTGTGTTTCTGACTGTACTTCCCTCTTCACTCTAAAATGAAGAGTGGTCAGTTGACCTTTTTGGATATCACATCCCAAAGACATTAATAACTATAAAATGAGCATTGGCACAATTACTCATAACATTCTTGAAACAGTTAAACACGTCTTATCTGCAGCTTTGTTGGTTCCACAGTTTACACAGTCAGTAGTCCGGAATGCATTTTCTTCACTGGGGTATAGTGAATTCAGCGGTCCACACCAGCTACTTTGACTTCTGTACAGGTGGTCAACAGTACCTGGTGGGGTCCAGTCCACTTTTCTTTCAGTGATTCTTGGTTCCAGTTTTTAATGTACACCTCATCTCCCGGATGTATGTCATGAACTGGATTCTCGGGAGTCACTGGCCTATTCCACACGAGGGTGCTCCAAAGCCGGGCTAAAGTTTTCCCAAGAGACAGAACATAATTATACACTTCCTGCTTTCCCGTGACATGTACATTTGGGTTAGGTTCAGGAGATTCATATGGTTTCCCATACAATAAGGACTAACAGTCATTCCACTCCTCGGTTTTATTCGAATCCTTAACAGTGCTATTGGCAAAGCTTGGGGCCATTGCAATTTGGCTTCTTGGCATATATTACTGATTTGCCTCTTTAGTGTCTGATTCATCCTCTCTACCTGTCCACTTGACTAGGGTCTCCATGGTGTGTGGAGGTCCCAGGTTACTCCCAGCAATCTACTTACTTCTCTTACTACTGTGGCTATAAAATGGGGCCCCCTATCTGATGATATTCCTAGGGGTACCCAGAACCTGGGAATGATCTCCTGTAGTAACCACTTAACTGTTTCTTTTGCTTGGTTTGTGCAACAGGGAAGGACTTCTGGCTATCCAGAAAATGTGCCAACCCCCACTAATAGATATTTGTATCCTCGAGTCCTTGGCAATTCTGCATAATCCACCTGCCAATAGTCTCCTGACTCTGTTCCTATCCAAATCTTTCGTAGCTGTGTCTGTCATCTAGCCACTGGATTGTTTTTCAAGCAGATTTCACATTTTGACATTACTGATTTTGCCATTGTTAGCATCTGTACCAAGATTAAATTTTGCTTTAGCAATTTTACCAATGCCTCTGCACCCCAACGACATTCGTTATGTTTAATTTGTAGAACCTCTCATTATCAACGGGGGTAACACTATTTGTCATTGTGCAGTTACACATCATCCTTCTGAATTCTTTTGTGCATTTAGCAAACATCCCAATTTCTCATCTTCTACTGAATATTTTGGTTTTGGAGGCAAATTTAATTGAGATACATTAAGTTTTAAAGGTATCAATGCCATTGTTGTTTGTACTTCTCGAGTAACCTGTGGGGGCTGTCTAGTCTGCCTTTCGATTTCCCTCACTGTCCTGGTTTAGGGCAAATTTGGGAGACAATATCCAAAGGGGGGCCCCTCCAGAAAGCGAACCCACACGGCCCCTCCCCCCAACCGGTTCGGGAAGAATTCCTCGGAGAAAAGTGGAAAGAACTTTTTGATTTAACAGGCACAGCACCCCCCAGCACCCAAAATGAACAATACCGGATGACACCACTCTTTCATCGCTCTGAAAAAGATGACAAATTCAGAAAGTCTCTCTTGGGGGTAGTCGCTCTGTTATCAATCCCTCCGACGCTGGGGCAGCTGCTGCAGGCCACAGGGTGCAAACTCTTGGTGTTCCCAGGTCCCAGTCCGGAGGAGGCTTGAGTAGGTCCAAAAAAGAAAAAGGAAAGGAGAAACAGTCCAGGAAGAAATTTGGACTGTTTAGCTAAACTAGCTAATGAGTAGAAGCAAGAGCAAGAGCAAAGCAAAAAGCAAAAGCAAAAAAGCAAAAGCAGCACTATGTACTGCCCCGTCTCTGTGTCCCGCCAGCCATGGGGGAGCGGCTGATAAGAAACCCAAACAAAGCTTTCAGTCCTCAGAGCCAGTCTTGAAGGCACAGAACATAATATCCAGCATAAACAGAAGACATGAATGGGGATAGAGGCTTCATAACGTCACCCTAGGACACTCACAAATTTTGGAGCTTCCTGATTGGTGTGCTTTATAGTGTGTAATTGCCACTTGTTCAGGTTTTTGTATTGCTTTTATCAATTGCAGGACAGCATCTTGATGTTTAATGTGGATACCTTGAGAAGACAGCAGTCCTTTTTCTTTCCACAGTGCTCTGTGTACATGCACCACTCCAAAAGCATATTTTGAGTCAGTCCACATGTTTACCTTTTTCCCTTCACTCAATTCTCGTGCTCTAGTTAAGGCAACAAGTTCTGGCCTCTGGGCAGATGTATTTGATGGTAGTGCTTTTGCCTCCAATACTGTACTGATTGTTGTTACCGCATATCCAGCGTATCTGGTTCCGTTCTCCACAAAGCTGCTTCCATCTGTGAAGAACTCTCACTCTGGCTGCTCTAGCTGGACATCTTTCAGGTCTTGTCTCGCTGAATAAGTGTACTCTATTACTTCTACACAGTCATGCTCTAATGGGCCTTCTTTAGTTGTGGCACCTATAAACAAAGCTGGATTCAAAAGGTTAGTTGTCTTTAATGTGACATCATCCTGCTTGGTAAGGATTACCTGGAATTTTATCATCCTGCTTGGAGACAGCCAATGGCCCCCTTTTTGCTCTAAAACAGTGGTTACCATGTATGGTACATAGACATCTATGTGCCCTCCCACAGTGAGCTTCCTGGCTTCTCATATCAGCATTACAGTGGCTGCAACTGCCCACAGACATGAAGGCCATCTGGCACTTACAGTGTCAAGTTGTTTGGAAAAATAGCCCACCAGCCTTTTCCAGCTTCCCAAACATTGGCTCAGGACTCCCACTGCTAAGCGCAGCCTTTCATGTACAAACAGCTGAAAATCTTTAGACAGATCAGGTAACCCTAATGCTGGAGGAATTGTTAGTGCTTCTAATTTTAGGAAGGCTTCTTTCTGTGGTTTGCCCCAGGTGAATGGCTGCACCTTCTGGGCTTCGTACAGGCATTTCGCAATCAGTCTGTAGTCCATGATCCACAGGGAACACCACTCTGCCATCCCGAGGAAGACTTGCAGCTCATGTAGATTCTGGGGCTCGGGAATAACACAAATAGCTTGGATACGGTTAGTATCTAGTTTTCATTGCCCTTGTGAAATTTCACATCCCAGGTACATCACAGTCTGTCAGGCAATTTGTGCCTTTTCTCTGGATACTTTATAACCTCCCATTCCCAGTGAATTTAAAATCTCGATTGTTACCTTTATGCAGGTTGCTTTTTCTTCTGTAGCTATCAGTATATCATCAACATAGTGAAATAACAGGTATTGGTCTCTCGGTACTTGCCCATTCTCAGTCCAAATCTCCAGCTCCTTCGCCAGTTGGTTTCCAAATAGGGTCAGACTGTTCTTTTATCCTTGTGGAAGCCATGTCCAGGTGAGCTGGGTTTTCCTTCCGTTCCCTGGATTTTCCCATTCAAATGCAAACAGTTTCTTACTTTCTTTGTCAAGGGGTATGCAGAAAAAGGCATCTTTTAGATCAGTTATGGTAAACCATTTATATATCTCTTTTACAGATGTCAGCAATGTGTAGGGATTTGCAACCACCAGATAAATGTCTTTTGTTATTTAGTTTATTGCTCTCAAATCCTGCACTAATCTGTACTCACCATTTGGTTTCTTCACTGGAAATATTGGTGTATTAAATTCTGATTCACATTCCTCTGGAATTTGGTATTTCAAGAATTTATCAATAATCTTTACTATTCCTTGCCGTGCTTCTGGTTTTATGGGATACTGTTTGACCTGTATAGCCCTCGTCCCTTCTTTTAACTCTACATGTACTGACTGAGCCAATTTAGATTTTCCTGGTATATCTATTTCCCATATACAGGGGATCACTGCATCTTCTACTTAGGGATAGAGGGGACCGGTTTTTCTTTGATCATTAAAATTTGTCCCGTCTTTGATTCAGGTATTTTCATTAGAAGTTCCCCATTCTCAAAGGTTATTATCACATCAAGTTTCGCCAGTAAATCCCTCCTTAAAAGTGGAATTGGACACTCAGGTACATATAAGAATTCATGCGTTAAAACCTTGTTCCCAAAACACAAATCTAAGGGTTGCAAGAATGGCCGATTTTCCTCCTTCCCTGTGGCCCGAACTATTGCTATTTGCTTGTTCCCAATTTGCCCTTGCAAATCATTTAGTACAGAATACATAGCCACCATATCCACCAGGAATTCTACCTTTTTATCCCCTAATTGTATGGTTACCATGGGTTCCTGTACTGATTCCAGTCCTAGTCAGCTGTGATACTAGCCCAGTACCATCGCCTTGGCAACGTCTTCCTGCTGGAACTGATTGCCCTGGTTAAATCCAGTTGTTCAGGTTGCTTGGGCATTCTCTCTTCCAATGCCCCTCCTGCTTGCAATACGCACACTGATTTAAGCTTAACCCTTGCATGACTGGTCCTCCGCGGCCCCTGCCAAACCCGCCTCTACCCAGTCCACGACCACCTCTGCCACATCCTCTGAAATCTGGGTTCCCTTTTCCTTGTATTACTGCCAAAAGACTTTGCTGCCTTTTACTAGTCTTCTTTTCCCTATTATTGTATACCTTCCAGGCTACCTCAAGTAGTTTATCCAGATTCCTTAATTCCTCCCCTTCTAATTTTTGCAATTTCCTCCTGATATCATCCTGTGACTGCCCCAGGAATATGAGAGCAAGTTGAACCTTCGCTTGCTCTGTATCTATCTGGAGATCTGTATATTTTCTTGCTGCTTCCTTAAGTCTTTTTAAAAATGCAGTAGGGGATTCTTTCTTTTCCTTTCTGACTTCATACAGTTTTGACCAATTCATAGTCTTAGGTATAGCATTCTGAACCCCTATCTGGATCCACTGCTGATATTTCTTTAACTTCTGCATACCCCCAGGTGTATTAGGATCCCACCCTGGATCCTCGGTTGGAAAACTATCATCTAGAGTCCCTGTCACCAGCCTATTTCTAATATCTTCTCTCACTCTTTCCTTGGCAGCCCTAAGCACCATCTCTTTCTCAGTAGAATCCATTAAAGTATCTAGTATCACTTGTATATTATCCTAGTCTGGATTCTGAGTTTTCATAATCATTTTTACCACCTGTGCCACTTTATCAGGATTTTCCCTATAAGTCCCAGCTGATTGTTTCCAAATTACCAAGTCCCCAGGAGAGAAAGGTACCTTTACAAATACTGGCCCCTCTGCTCCTATTCCCTGTCTCAAGGGGGCAATCACAGTCCACTTTTGTCTGCCCAGGTCTTTTTTAGCCAAGACTGGGGTGAGCTTTGACTGAGTTCGAGTCCTGTGAGATACCGGCGTCCCTGATTCACCACTATCCCTATCTTCTTCACTTACATCTCCCCCCTCCTTGTATTACAGTTAAATTTTGATCATCTCCTGGGGAAGAAGGATCAGGTGAAGGTGAGAGAGGGGGGTAGAGAGAGAAGAGTGAAGTAGGATTAGGTGAAATAGGATCAGGTGGAGGAGGGGCAGGCGAGGGCTGCAGAATAGGGCCAGGTGCTCTTGGTCCTGTCGGAGCTATTTGTAAATCAACTTCTGTATCATTCCTCTGACACAAACTTTTTTCCAACGCCAGGTGTTCTTAACAATGCTTCTCTTTTACACAAATCTCACACTTATCACTCACAAATGCCTTGACCATGACCAATCCACACTCAGTCTGCCATTCTGGCTTATTTCGCAAATGGAAAAACAAACCAACATACAGAACCTCATCCCATTTTCCCTCTCGCTTACAAAACAACATCAACTGTAAAATGGTGTTATATTGCAAAAACCCGTTCTTAGACCATTTTCCCCACACTCCAGGACATATTCTGGCCACCATGTATTACAATAATCAGTCAACTTAGCCTTCGTGTAATTCCTCCCCAAAGTTACCCTGTTTCCAATGCACTAATAAGCACCCCAAAAGAGAAGTATGGGGGCATTGCCACCCTAAATTCCTTTAAGCTTCTCCATATTACAGCTACAATACACCAAAAATGCCGAGCCTGCAACATTTTTGTGATGGTTTAGGCAATACCACCAGGAAATCCTTAGCCCAACCAAGCATAGCTTTCGCTGCGTCATATTGGCAGGCAACCAAACCAGAGTAAAAGCACCTTAACTTTCTAGGGGACGTTGTGAGCGGCTGGGGGTCATGCACCGATGCAGTCCCCGAGAATCCCTCAGTGCTGTCTGAAGAGTGATCAGGTTGTGGGATCCTCAGCATCACTCACAGGGTCCCATCTGGGTGGCCAAAAATGTTAGCGTTGAGGAATATATAATCACAGAATGATTATATGCAGGTGCTTTTATTGAAGAGCTCTGGGTGTCAGGGGTGTAAAGACCCAAATCTGACTCTGCCATGGGTTCAGGATGAACATGTTTTTATATTCTATTGTTATATAACTTATATATTATTTATTAAACTTACATTGTTCTACTGTATACATTGATTTCATCCAAGCATGGGTTTCTCATGATCCCCCTCAAACCCTTGAACATAGTTTCTTATGATTCTTCTTATGATTCAACAATAATTGTATCTAATTACTAAACAATCATCACATCCAACAATTATATAATTTATCATATACTGGTTACACAGATGCAGTTTCACATGATCTGGCAAACACAAGGCTTAACATTTTCCCAGGGCCTACTAAGCCTAACTTTCTTTCTAACTCCCCTGAATACACCATGATTTTAGAAATATTTTATCCCTATACTATCAGTCTCAGCTAAGAAGCAACATCTTAGTCTGGAGTCCAGATGTAGGAACTCAATAAAAGAATTATTCTGGACTAAGAGACACCGTTTTACAAACTATAAAAGACACACGAGTTATCACAGAGGCAGAAGCCTTCTACAAACACACCCTGAAAGTGTTTGAGACTTCTCCCCAGAGTCTGGATGTAAACCCATGGTTACTTCCCTGGAGACTGAGGGAAAGGATCTCAGTGTGTGCCCCATCAAGAATTGGATGGTAAGATACATGGAATCCTATGTTGTATTGTTTCTTCACTAGCTGTAACCTTAATAGGTACCTTTAACCTTGCGCTGGATATATCTACTAGTATTCTCTCTTTTTGTCCTTATTCCTGTGTACTATTAGTTTTAAGTCTTATGTCTGTGAGTCTTATGTCTATTAAATAAAAAATTCATTCTATAATAGACTAAATTAGCCATTATTAAAGAACTTGTGAACGAGAGTGGGTTTTGGGGTGGTGGCTGCCTCAATAAAGCTACTGCCTGCTGCCAGAGGCCTGGTCAAAAGTCAGGAAGTTATCAAAATCCCCACATCCTTTCATAACATTTTTTGGCGCAATCAATTCAGAATAATGGCAAATTATTCAAACAATGAAACTGAAGACTTATTCAACTATTTTCAGAGGCACAGTGTTAATCTCCTTCCAGTACACAACTGGTTTTAGTGGGAAAAAATCCACAAGAACATAAATGGAGAAAATATCATTGCTCTTGCACTTGTATCATGTTTAAAACTACATGTGAGTGGCAACAAGAAATGATCGGACAACATGACACATTAAAACAAGAGCTAAAAAAATTGAAAGAAAAAACCAAAACCTTGGAAGGAAAATTTGAATTAACATCATTAAAAAACCCAACTCTGCGGATGTTAAAGAAATTCCAAAATTAACAGCATCACTGAGGACGAGAATCATGACATTCAGAAAAACTCTAATGAAATTGATGATTCAGATGTTGAATTGAATTCTAACAAAAGCACAGAAATCCTGCCTCTTAAAGAGAGACATATTTCAGAACTTGAAATCTGTAATTAAAACCAAACTCTCCGAGGGACCCCAAGGTGGTCAGAGGAGAAATATGGTCACAACGTTTCCCTTTAATTCCCTACCATCACCAAATCTCCGTGATGTGTGGAAAAATTGCTTCACGTAGAAAAATGAAATATTATTGGATGATATAGAAAATGTTGGATTCTGGGCTGTAAGTGTCCTGTTACATCATGAACCAGACCCTCCTGTCTTAATTACCCACTGGGCAGGAGGAATAATGCAGTCAGCTAAAAATACCTCTACTACTTCAAAAAACAGCTGTTTTCAAGCAAAACACAAACATGCAGATGCAGATATCCCAGCCTCTGCAGAGATGAATCTTACCTTTGCTTAAAGAAGCTCTAAATGCTCTAAGAAATTGTTTTGTTGAGAAACGGGTAACAACTCCCTTGACTTTCAAGTATCGAGAGCTCCTTTCAGGCAGTGGAGGATAAAAAAGCAGCAATTCAAACCCTTACTCTCACAGAAAAAAACCAAAACAACCTAACAGTCCTTTACAGCAGAGAAACAAGAGACAAAACCTAAGGGCTAGATGACCTGTAAGTCAACTACCTCTGACGTTCCTGCATTTCAAGAGCTTCATATTAGCTGTGATGTTGTATTGCACTAAGTAGTTTATTTAGTTGTTGTTTTGCACTGGGTGATTGGAGATTTGCACTGAGTAGTCTTTATATTGCACTGAATAGTTTATGTTATATTTTGTGGTTTGTTATTCCCCTCTCTCTTACCACATGGCTTCTCCCTCACCCACCCCTCTACCCAGTACCCCCCAGTGGTCTCTTCCCTGGTCAGTCCCTCCCCTTGCCCCTCCTTACTGGTATCCCATTGGCCATGGTCCTCTTCCTCCACCCCCCATTCCCCCGGGTTAAAAGTGTCCCGCCATGAGCCAACACTCTCTTCCCATGCAGGTTTTTCCATCTGGTGGTTCTCAAGTCAATAAACAGAGGACATTTGTTCCCATGTGGAGAAGAGCGCTTCTCATCTTTTGTTTTGTCTATGTAAGATCGTGTGGGCTAGGGTCCATAGCTAGCCAGAGTGGACCCAAACAGACCGTCCAGACATGGTTCTTACGCTGTGAGAGCAAAAACACATTTGAAAACTTGTAGGTAAAAGTACAGTTTGGAATCTCTTTAAATGTGGGATCTCAGCACAGCAGTCCTGATGTGCAGAGTCACCGAGACAACCCTTGGGGGGGCTCGGAGGTCCTGGAATGTTGCCAGAAGTGTCTGGTGGCTGGACTTTGATCCTGCACATGAGACGACACCTGTATGAGGATGGGAGGATCACACAGGGATAAATGGTGAAGGGATAGGTTAATTATAGTGTGAAATACAGGTTTTAGAATTTCAGTACAGGGGGGTTCTAGAGAGACAAGATGGAGGAATTAGGGCGTGTCCTGTCCTTCTTCTTCTTCTTCTAGTCGTCCATCTTCTGTGATGGTGGTGGCACTTTGGGATTGGTTCTTACTAAAAGTGCACTTGTCAATAAGGGTGAAAGGTATTGGGGAAAATAGGTAAATATCTTATATGTAGTTTTGGGTATAAAGATAAGTGACTGCTCCGAGGGCACTCAGTGTGCTCATGGCTGACGTGCTGTGTGGACCTCTGTCGGGCCGAGAGAAAATATTGTAGATAAAAATTAATAAACACTGAAGACCGAGAAAAAACCTGAAGACTCCTTTCGTCCTTTGGAGCGTGGGCTGTCCCAAGGCCACCCCGAGCCTTTCCAGGCCATCAAAAACAGCCGAGAAAGGGACAACTGGCGTCCGCTGGGTGGGCTACTCCCACCAAGGGAGGGAGTATCAGCCCTGAAGAGCCGAGACTGAAGAGCCGAGAGGGCAGCTCCGGATTTGGACGAATTCCCAGAAGAGCACTGATAACTCCTGGGGAGACAAGCCAGAAGAAAAAAACAGCTGAGAGAGTCTGAAAAAGACAGCAGTCACTGAGAATTACACCTCTCAGCTTCTGCCGAAGAAAGTTTGTAGCAGAGCAGCCCAGATCAGGTACAGAAAGGCGCCTCTGGATCCACCTCCTGTAACCTGCTGGACGGAGATCGGGAGTCTTCGGACTGCTCTGACGACAGAGATTCGGTGAGAAGGTCAAAAATAAGAATATGGGGGGCACACTCTCCCAGGAACAGCTGGGAATTTTGTCCGCCTTACAAGGCGTGGCTCAGACATACACGGTCGGGATTTCAAAGAAGGAGCTGAAACAGCTTTTATTGTGGGTGAGACTTAATTACCCATTTTCAGAGATGCGTCTGTTATTCGAAGTAGGGTTTTGGCAAGAAATTAATAGGCACTTATATCTCTTAGCCACGAAAAAAGACGAGACAGCCTTAAAATTGCTGTCTCGGGCAAGAATAATGTTAGAAGGCATTTCTGTGCAGTCAAAGCGACTGGAAAGGCAACAAGATGTTACGGGTCCCTCAGGAGCAGGGGGAGGAGAGCAAGGCTCTAGGCAGAGATCGGCTCTGGCCTCAGCTAGCCAGGGGGAAAAAGCTCTCGAGGAACGGGAGCAGGGAATAATGTCATTGCCTCCTATTCCACCACCCATAAACCCCAAGAAATCCCTAAAATGTCCTGAAACCCCAGAAAGTACAGGGACTTCAGACTCCGACTCAGAAGCGAGATCGGAAGGGGGGGTCCGAGGGGGAGAGAAGGGTCGGGGGAAGCGCTTTCTCGCGGCGGGCACAGCGGCGCGGCGGCAGCGGAGCAGGGCGGCGCGGCTGTGGCGGTGCAGGCTGAGGAGGGGGGCACGAGTAAAGAGGTAATGGGAGACACGGGTTCTGGTGCGACTTTCGTGAAAATAACACCGGGAACGGTGGCCACTCCGGCCGGCAGGGTGCCAGAAACGTGCGCGAAGGGCAAGGCTCGCGGAAACCCTGGGGGGGGGGTCACAAACCAGTGCGGGAACCTCAGATACGGGCAGCGAGTTGGGAGAGGTTGCACGGCCCCAGAAGGCTGCCGTAGAGAGACGGAGGAGACGCGCGGTTGTGACGTCAGACCCGGAAGTAGGGACGTGGAGATCGGCTCGAATCGCGGAGCGGGCCCGAGGGCCGGCGGGGGGCGGGCTGCGCGCACCGGTAGGAGGAGTGGATACAGTGTCAGAGGAGGAGGAGAGAGAGTCAGGGACAGATCAAAGGGAAGAGATTTCAGAGGCGGAACGGGAGGGAGAGAGTGACGTCAGCTCGGGAGAGACGGAGAGCGGCTCCGAAAGCACCCATGCGCGGAGAGCCGAGCGTGGTCGTAGACGGATCCGGTCCGCTGTGACATCTCAGGCGAGGAGGGGCCGTGCTCGGGGTTCCACATCCCGAGGCTCCACCCCCTCTCCAGTCCCGGTGTCTTCAATCCAAACCCTTGGAGTCTGAGCCTCTTCCCTTCAAGGGAGACGTTCGCGTGTCCGAGCTCCATTGTCAGCTGAATCAAAAGCCAGTCAGCCCTGGTTTCAAGCAAGTTTGCAGACACGGCAGTCGGCCAGAAGAGGGGCAGTCGAATTCATGCCGTCATCCGAGCCATGGAGTACGGTGACAGCGCCACCTCGTGGGGGGATGACAGAAGTGCACGACATGCCTGATCTGTTCGGTGGAGCCACAGCGCCATCTCGTGGCGAGACTGCAACAATGCAGCGATTTTTTCCAACAATATATAAAAAGAAGAATACTTCTAAGGAGACAATGATGACACAACAAATGGATTATCCTTCAACTTCGGGATTTCGCGAAGATGATGAAAGTTCAGATGAAGCACAGCAACAAACAGAAGAAATCATACGGATCACAGCATTGGAAGGTGTTCCAGCATGAATGCTGTCAGCAGCAGAAGCAGCAAAAAGCTTCTTGCATTCATTTGATACAGCAAAAAGGAAATATCAACAGGATCCTCAAGTTTCCTTTTCGGATTTAGGAGCGAGGCCGAAAACCTCAAGGCAAAGAATGAGGTACAACGAATCACCAATGACCTCCACAACCCCGTTATTCATGCAAATCCCAATGGAGTCTCAAGAGGAGGAATTTCAGCAGCTGGTGAAGACGATGGATTGGAAGCGCATCAGAAAAGCATTGGCAAAAGACAAGCATTTATTTCCGGGTTCAGGAGATTTGACAATGCCGGTGACATATGATGCCCAGGGACAGAATCCAAGATGAGAAAGGATGGGTCATGAAACACTCAAAGACTTAAGGAAGGTGGCTCAAACTTTTGGGCTGGATTCGCAATATTTCAAACAACTATTAAGAGGGACATTCAGCACGTATGACCTCACGCCATATGATATTCGAAGCATTGTGGCAATGATTCTCACTGACACACAGAGTCTCGTCTGGGAAAAAAGGTGGAGAAAGTATCTTTCTGAGTTGCAAAATAGATATCAAGGTGGGCCAAACGCGAATCTCACAGAAGCGCAGTTAGCAGGGGATCCTCCGGATGACAACCCAGGGGAACAAGCAGTGCGGCTTCCACGAAGAGTGTTAAGTGACATCAAAGAAGCAGCACGAATGGCAATCATGCAGATTACGCCAACAGGAGCTCCGGATGTTCCGTTCCCTTGCATCAGGCAAGGTCCCACAGAACCATTCATTTCGTTCATCGATCGACTCACGCAAGCCATGGATCGACAGGTGACGACAGAAGAAGCGAAGAGGCCTCTCTCGGAGAGCTTGGCTTTCGGCAATGCCAACCTGGATTGTCAACGGGTCATTAGTGCCATTCCAGGACGGCCATCCTTGGCAGAGATGGTGGAGGCATGCAGCAAGGTGGGGACACCTCAGCATGTCGCATTGATTGTGAAGAACTAATTAAGAGAGGAATGGGAAGAACAGCTAAAGGGACACTCAGAGGGGCAATCAGAAGACAAGACATTGGAAAAGATGCTAGAAAAAATACTTCATCAACAGAACGAGAACACCAACAAAGTTCTTGCAACGATGCAGAAGAAGAGCAATCCCCCAGGAGGACAGTGTTACAAATGTGGGGAGTTTGGACACATAAGAAAGAATTGTCGACGAACACATACACCAGCGCCAGCACAAAAAGTGGAAAGGCCAATTTGTGGGGGATGCGGAAAAGGAAGACACTCTGTGAAAGAATGTTATTCCCAGACAGACATGGAAGGAAATCCATTACCGTATCCGGGAAACGGAAAAAGGCGAGCGGGAAATCGCCAGCGCGCTCAGACACAATTGCTGGCGGTGACGCAAGAGCAGACAGGACAATCATCAGTGAGCGACAAGCAGATGCCCTCAGCAAAACCCTCAGTCGATTCCATAGCGACCCAGACCTTCTCCCACCAGGGGCACAGTGTGCATTGGCAGCTTCAAAACTAGTATGCTTTCTAGATGAAAATCATGCAGATACCAATGGGTATCCACGGAGATTCATACAAAAACCAAGATTTCTTGATAGTTGGACAAGACAAATGCAGTATCCTTGGACTCATTGTTTATCCTACAGTTGTCTCTGCAGACAAGAATACAGAATTGACGGTTCTGGCAAGAGCGCTTCGTCCACTGTTGACTGTGCCGGAAAATACTGTGGTTGCGAGAGCTTTCGCCTTGCCGCCACACGCAGTTGGAGAAGTCATGTCAATCTTCGACGAAGAAGGGTTCCCTATGAAGGAACATGTTGAGGTACATACAACATGGGTGAAGCACATAGGTAGAGATCGACCCACACTCATGTGCCAATTGACATGTGGAGACAGGACAATAGCAATCAGAGGTATGCTCGACACAGGGGCGGATGTCACAGTAATATCGTACATCTTTTGGCCACGCAATTGGAGCTTGGTCGCGCCCTTGGGTTCTCTCTCAGGCATAGGGGGAGCATCTCTGTGTCTGCAAAGTGAGAATTCCGTCGTTGTCATGGGACCAGGAGACAAGACGGGGATCATTTGTCCTTTTGTCATCCAAAAGCCGATCACAGTCTGGGATCGAGACCTTTTGGCACAATGGGGCGCGAAGATTGAAGTGGATTTTTAATAGGGGTCACTGCGGCACTCGCCACATTGAAGTTGACATGGAGAGTAGACAATCCAGTTTGGGTGGATCAGTGGCCCCTTGAGCGGAAAAAGTTGAGTGCTTTGAAAAACCTGGTCCAAGAACAATTGCAGAAGGGACACATCAGGCCAACAGACAGCCCTTGGAACTCTCCAGTGTTTGTCATCAAGAAAAAGCTATCATGCAAATGGAGGTTGTTACATGATCTCAGGAAGATCAACAAAGTCATAGAAGACATAGGACCACCTCAGCTGGGACTTCCATCCGTCTCAATGATTCCCAGAGATTGGCCGCTTGTGGTCATTGACCTCAAGGATTGTTTTTTCAGTATTCCGCTCCATCCAGATGATGCTCCGAGATTTGCCTTTTCAGTTCCGAGTATCAACAAGGAAATGACTCTGCAGCGGTACCATTGGGTCGTCCTTCCACAAGGCCTAAAAAATTCTCCGACGATCTGTCAATGGTACGTGGCACGAGCTTTGGCACCAGCGCGGAAGAAATTTCCGAAGGTGAAGATCATTCATTACATGGATGATTTGCTCATTGCAGCGTCAACACAACAGGAGCTGCCAGAAGCTCGTGACTGTGTGATCGCAGAGGTGCAAAAGGCAGGTCTGGAAATCAGCATTTCAAAGATTCAGGAGGTTGCGCCTTGGAAATATCTAGGGTGGAAAATTTCAGAGAGAACAATAAAACCTCAGAAAATGGAGATCAGCACCATGATCAACAATTTGCATGATTTACAACAGCTTTTGGGAGAAATCAACTGGATGAGGCCAGTTTTGGGAATCACAAACAGCGACATTCCAGCGCTGATCGATCTTTTGAGAGGAGACACAGACATTCGTTCTCCCAGAACACTCACGCCAGAAGCGAAGAAAGAGTTGGAGAAAGTCACAGACGCGATACAGAAAAGGCAGGCACATCGATTTGTTCCAATGTTGCCTTTTCAGTTGGCAGTGCTGGGGAAGAAAACACAGTTCCATGGTTTGATCTTCCAATGGGACGAATCACAAAAGGACTCTTTGATAATCATAGAGTGGGTTTTTCTACCACACAGGCCCTCAAAGACAATTCTCACAGATTTAGAGATGGCAGCACAAATCATCATAAAGGCGAGAACGAGGTTGCTGACAATGGCAGGACGGGAATTTTCAGTCATCAGATTGCCTCTGAAGCAAGACTATTTCGATTGGGCAATGCAACAATTGAAAGACTTATTAATCGCGTTGTTAGCTTTTCCGGGAATTTGCACAATCCATTTTCCACAGCATAGAATACTGCAATCACAAATATGTTACAGAGCGAAACCAAGAATAAGTGAAGAACCTTTGGACGGGATCATAGTGTTCACTGATGGCTCAGGGAAGACACACAAGTCGGTGATCACGTGGAGAGACTCAATGACAGGGGATTGGGAATCAGATGTAAGGATGGTTCAGGGTTCTCCACAAATTGTGGAGTTGGCAGCCGTTGTCCGAGCATTTCAGTTGTTCAAACAACCCCTCAATCTGGTCACAGATTCCGCATATGTTGCAGGTGTGGTCAAAAGATTGGAGGGTTCGCTCTTGAAAGAAGTCAGTAATGAGGTTTTATACTCATACCTGACGAGCTTGAAAACACTGCTAGAGAGCAGGGAAAGAGAGTATTTTATCACTCACATTAGAGTGCACACAACACTTCCGGGGTTTTTAGCGGAAGGGAATGCTCGGGCAGACAGGTTGACAATGCCCATTTCGCAAACACTGCCGGACATTTTTGAGCAGGCAAGATTAAGTCATGCGTTCTTTCATCAGAATGCACAGGCGCTGATGGAGTCCTTTCGTCTCACAAAGAGTCAGGCGAGGGAGATAATTAGTGCTTGTCCAGACTGTCAGCTTGTGCAGCCACCTTCTTCTACAGGAGCAGTCAATCCACGGGGACTGCAAAGTCTTCAATTGTGGCAAGCTGATGTCAAGAAATATCCATCCTTTGGGAGGCTCAAAAATGTTCATGTTTCTGTAGATACATTTTCAGGTGTAGTCTTTGCTTCAGCACATGCAGGGGAAACAACAGACCATGCTTGTCGACATTTTCTGCAAGCATTAGCGTCATTAGGTGTGCCTCAGGGGATAAAAACAGACAATGGCCCAACGTATACAGGCAGGGTGCTTGACAAATTCCTGAAAAGATGGGGTGTCAAACATACGTTTGGTATTCCACATTCGCCCACAGGTCAGGCAATCATTGAAAGAACACATCACACCCTGAAATCCCTTCTGGACAGACAGAGAAGGGGTGAGCCAGAGGCAACACCTCACATGAAATTAAATAAGGTGCTGTATGTGTTGAATTTCCTAAATAGTTCATCCTCAGAACCTAATCCACCAATCGTGAGGCATTTTCTAAACAGCACACAGGCAAAGCTAAGGGAAAATCCTTTAGTTTTGATCAGAAACCCAGAAATAGGACAAATAGAGGGTCCTTTCAAACTAATCACTTGGGGCAAGGGTTTCGCTTGTGTTTCCACAGATCGAGGTCTGAAGTGGGTGTCAGCGCGACACGTGAAGCCATTTCGAACGCGAGAACAGGAGAACGCTGATCTGAGAAACAAAGAGTGCTCAGACAGAAGTCGGGACTCAGACTGCAAAAGACGACTCAGAAGAGAAATAAAAGAAACTAAAGACTTTGGGGATTTTTCCTTTGGGGTCTTTAGTGAAAAACATAACAATGATTTCGCACAAAAGTGAAGTCATGAGTTTCATGATGCTCATGTGCATCATTCTTTCATTCATTGCAATAAGCAATGGGGCAAATTTACCTATTAATCAACCAAAACAAAATGTATGGGAGGCTTTAGCTCAAGCAGCGAATTTGGATAGTATTTGTCTGACACACTCGAGGCCAGGAAGACCATTTTCAGCATGCATGGTTGGATTGCCAGCGGACGAATGGCCAATTCCAGGGCACTCCGCAGTTAACATCTCGCAGGTCATTAAAGATCCTGTGAAGGAGTGGTGTGCTTGGACACATCTACTTCCTGTGGCTTCTACAGAACCTCAGGAGTTGGAGATTTTTGGGTCCATGACAATGGAACTCTGCATGCAGTTTGAAACTCCGAATGTCACAAAGGCAAAAACTATCAATTTGACTCCCAATCATGAATTCTATAAAAATGCATCAGCATGGTGCAAATACACAGAGAAAACTGCCAGAGGATCGATCCAAGTCCCAGTGCAATTGCCACGGGGTTTGTTTCTAATTTGCGGGGACAGAATTTGGCACGACATTCCTGCTAATGCCACGGGAGGTCCATGCAGCATTGGGGAAATTTCAATGTTATCACCTGATTTGAAATCGCTAAGAGAGAAAAAGCACAAAGAAAAAAGATCAATACAACATTATGCGGCAGATTGCAATGACGAAATATTTACTTGGGACAAGACAGCGAGGATTGCTACAGCAATCTTCTCACCTCAAACAGCATCGGGGGTGGCCTTGACTCAAGTCGACCGCATGGGTTGTTGGTTGAGAAAACATGCGCGGTCTGTGTCTGTCGCATTGAGTGACATGTTAAAAGACATCAGTGGTGTAAGACAGGCGACTCTTCAAAACAGAGCAGCAATCGATTATCTATTGCTCGCTCATGGACATGGGTGCGAAGAATTTGAAGGAATGTGCGGCATGAATCTCAGACCATTCAAGATCAATTCATGAAAGTATTCAGAAAATAAAGGACAGCATAAATAAACTTGGCGAGATGACAGGATCATGGATCGATGATCTGGTAGAATTCTTTGACATCTCTCCCATATGGAGAGGAATTTTAAAGATAGCATTCTATGTCTTAATAATTCTCTTAGTCCTCATACTTGTTATCCCGTGCATCTTTGCATGTCTAAGAAGTGTCATGAGTCAGGTAGCAAAAGAAGTGTTTTTAGTGCAAACAGAAGGGGGAGATGTGGGATCTCAGCACAGCAGTCCTGATGTGCAGAGTCACCGAGACAACCCTTGGGGGGCTCGGAGGTCCTAGAATGTTGCCAGAAGTGTCTGGTGGCTGGACTTTGATCCTGCACATGAGACGACACCTGTATGAGAATGGGAGGATCACATGGGGATAAATGGTGAAGGGATAGGTTAATTATAGTGTGAAATACAGGTTTTAGAATTTCAGTACAGCGGGGTTCTAGAGGGACAAGATGGAGGAATTAGGGCGTGTCCTGTCCTTCTTCTTCTTCTTCTAGTCGTCCATCTTCTGTGATGGTGGTGGCACTTTGGGATTGGTTCTTACTAAAAGTGCACTTGTCAATAAGGGTGAAAGGTATTGGGGAAAATAGGTAAATATCTTATACGTAGTTTTGGGTATAAAGATAAGTGACTGCTCCGAGGGCACTCAGTGTGCTCATGGCTGACGTGCTGTGCGGACCTCTATCGGGCCGAGAAAAAATATTGTAGATAAAAATTAATAAACACTGAAGACCGAGAAAAACCTGAAGACTCCTTTCGTCCTTTGGAGCGTGGGCTGTCCCAAGGCCACCCCGAGCCTTTCCAGGCCATCAAAAACAGCCGAGAACGGGACATTTAAATACTCTTACAGAAGCCAAAAGCTAATGTTATAGATGAGTAATGAGAGGGTTGACTCTCACAATTAATGGGTGAAAGTTATGTATATGTTATGAGAAGTTTTGTAGATGTGTAGTTATGTTACTGTAATATGTCCTCCCCCTTACGTTGTTATCAAGGGATGGCCTTGGTAGTTGGGGCATTTGGGGAGGGTCGGCTTGTTACTATGGTAACACCTGACCTCCAATCAAGATGTAAGAAAGTGATCACCACTGGATGACAAAGAAGGAGTCGACTGACAAGACTTTGGGAGGGGCTAGAGGTATAAAAGGCATAGCATCCATTTTGTAGACGAGCATATGGTGGTTTAATTCCATGCTCCCAGTGCTGTAATTTTTCCTTATTTAGTCCTTATTTAGTCCAATTTTTTGTAAAGGTTTAATAAACCTTTGAAATTTTAAAAGTGAGCATAGTTTCTCACACTAAATTTAAGTTTTAAAAGAAATAAAATTAGAATTGGTTAAAATAACTCTAATGAAAAGCATTATCTCTTACACTACTAAAATCTGTTTTAATGTAATTAAGATTTTAAAACAAAAACATAATATTTAGAATACATTCTTCTTACAACTCTTTTGTTTGACTAATAAAAAAGGCAAACAGAAAACAATGTTTAAAAATTGATTCTCAAAACCTAATTGTGAGACAGAGCCTTTCTACTGTGGGTATCCCAGGTGCATTTGCACATGGCAGTTTTCATGTTGGCTGCCTTCAACTGAATGCCAAGTTCCCTTTTAGGGGATGAAATACCTGAATTTTCTCTGGTGGCCACAGGCAGAGTTCACTCAGGTACTTTGGCTTTCCTTTTAGTGTACGTTTGTGTGTATATGTGGACTGTCTGTATGCGTGTGGCTGCCATGTTCCAGATGGCCAGGAAAGCAGCTTCAGAAATGCAGGTTGGTGCTGCTGAAGGAAAAGATAGACAATAGAAACTCCTCCTGCCTGAAGGAGACATTAAACCAGTTTCCTCTGTCTCTCAACCCCCAAGCTCTGCCTACTTGCAAAGACAAAATTTACATACCAAAAATAAAAAAGCCAATACTAGTGATATCTCACTCTGTAGTAGAACTAATGAATACCCCTGCCTTTGCCTCAAATTCCAAAATAAAAAGTGTTTTGTTAACTGATGCCTCAACCAAACACGTTGATGGTAGATGGAAGTATAGAGCAGTGACTCTGAATATTGAAACAGAAGTGGAAGTGATAGAAGAAGGATTAAGAAGTATACTGGTGAAAGATTTGAAAGCAGTAGTACTGGTAGTAAGAAGAAAGACAAAGACTGTATTATTAATTTCGTATGATTATCTGAACTGATGCCACATAATTGTGTTAGAGGCAGTGTTAGATTGGCAAGTGAATGAAAAAGAGATTTGACAGAAAGAAAACTTGAATGGTTGTTTTCACAGACTCAGTCATAATAAATCCATATAGGTTGAGTTAAAACTCATGCAAAAACAAGGCTATTATAACAACAAAGTGGATTAGCTGAAAATTAATCCACAACACTAATATCAATTTAGTAAATGATTAAACCTTATTTTAACAACACAAAACAAAAGCTAACCATTGACCAAAAAAGTATGTAAAATACTTTTATATGATATTCCCAGTACCAACTAAAGCTTAGATAAAAACCATCCAGACCTGGCACCACCTTTACACATCAAAAGTAATAAGATGCTGGTCACCTCAGCAAATAGGTTATATTAAACCTCTAAACCATTTAACAGTTACAAATAATTACCACTAAAAGCAAACATACTGATGCAAAGGGTACTATATCAGGACTCAGTGACTGATTTTCCAGTCTCCCTATCCCAAACTCTATACAGAGTGAACATGGATCACACTTCGCCAGTGTGGTGATACAAGATTTTGCCAGGAAGGAAGCTATCAAATAGATTTTCCATGCACCTTATTATCCCCAGACAAATAAAATGATGAAGCACACCAATGGTTTACTAAAATGCTACCTTAACCCACACAAGCCTGGGTGGGATAAAAGATTACCTTCTGCACTGTACCAGATAAACAACCGATATGGGCCGATGGGCAACCTGGTTTCACAAGCTTTCCTGAGTCCTATGTCTTTTAAAACAACTCCAAATAACAAAACTAACACTTTTCAGAATAACTTGACAGTGAGCCAACCAGTCATGGTAAAGCTGCCTCAAATTAAAATTATACCTGACTGACAAATACTCGAGGGCCAATGGACTGAGTGGCTACTGATTCTCATAGCCACCAACACAGGATTAGCTCCCAATGGGTATTCACGACATTCTAAACTGTCCTTGTTTCTGTAATAAACATGCTTTTGCTCTAAACAAAACCAATTTCCCAATGAAGCCTCATAAACTGTTCCTATAGTGTCCCTGTGTGGCAGCAGTGAGCATAGCGTCATGTTTACAACTAGAGGCCAGAAAGGGAACCCCTACCATAATTCTTTATAAAAACCAAATCTATTATTGCTTAAGTTCTGTTATTTTGACTTCTCTAATAAGTAGGGTTTAAGTATGCCCTCACTAGACAAAAGCTAGGTGTGTATCCAGACCTGGAACAAGAAACCATTCAAGCAGCAGTGAAAGGACTGTCTACTACCTGAAAAGCTGTGAAAACTACTGAAATTCCTGGACTCCTGTTAGTGAATAAAGACGTTTCTGAACACAAAGAGGCCATACTGGAGTGCATAGAAACTAAAGAATCTGCTGCAACCAGAAATGTTAATTATAGTATTATCTACATTTTTATGCTTACAAGTCAATGTTTGCAACAATGTAGCATGGCTAATCAGCCATCTCAACAAAAACTAACAATGCTGTTTTTCCTAAACACGCCTACAACAAACGTTACCTGACCCTTGAAAAGGGAAATTCACATGTAAAGTTAATGCAAGCTCTGACATCGATAGCAAAT
Source organism: Melozone crissalis (assembly GCF_028551555.1). Classification (NCBI taxonomy): domain Eukaryota; kingdom Metazoa; phylum Chordata; class Aves; order Passeriformes; family Passerellidae; genus Melozone; species Melozone crissalis. The sequence continues at coordinate 8,751,123 of NW_026535813.1, read as the reverse complement.
TGCGATTACAGAATCACAGAATCACAGAAATTCTAGGTTGGAAGAGACCTTTAAGATCATCGAGTCCAACCCATGTTCTAACACCTCAACTAGATCATGGCACCAAGTGCCACATCCAGTCTTTTTTTAAACTCTTCGAGGGATGGTGACTCTACCATCTCCCTGGGTAGATGATTCCAGTATTTGACCACTCTTTCTGTAAAATACTTCCTCCTTAATATTAGCCTGTATCTCCCTTGGCACAGCTTGAGACTGTGTCCTCTTGTTCTGTCTGTTGTTGCCCGGAGAAAGAGACCTACCCCCAGCTCATCACAGCCACCCTTCAGGAAGTTGAAGAGAGTGATAAGGTCACCCCTGAGTCTCCTTTTCTCCAGGCTAACAACCCCAGCTCCCTCAGTCGTTCTTCATATGGCTTGTGTTCCAAGCCCCTCACCAGCCTCGTTGCTCTCCTTTGGACACGCTCAAGCATCTCAACGTCCCTCCTAAAGTGAGGGGCCCAGAACTGGACGCAATACTCCAGGTGAGGCCTCACCAGTGCTGAGTACAGGGGAAGAATGACCTCCCTGCTCCTGCTGGCCACACCGTTCCTGATACTGGCCAGGATGCCATTGGCCTTCTTGGCCACCTGGGCACACTGCTGGCTCATGTTCAGCCGACTGTCAACCAGCACCCCCAGGTCCCTTTCCACCTGCACACTGTCCAGCCACACCGTTCCTAGCTTATAACATTGCAGGGGGTTATTGTGGCCAAAGTGCAGGACTCGGCACTTGGACTTATTGAACTTCATCCCATTAGATTCTGCTCATCCATCCAACCGTTCCAAGTCCCTCTGCAAAGCCCTCTGTCCCTCTAACAGATCAGCACACGTTCCCAGCTTAGTGTCATCTGCAAATTTGCTAATAAAGGACTCTAAACCCTCATCCATGTCATCAATAAAAATATTAAACAGAACTGGCCCCAGCACGGATCCCTGAGGGACACCACTGGTGACTGGTTGCCAGCTGGATGCAGCACCATTCACCACCACTCTCTGGGCCCGGCCATGCAGCCAGTTCTGAACCCAGCAAAGAGTGCTCCTGTCCAAGCCACGGCCTGTGAATTTGTCTAGGAGTATGCTGTGGGAGACAGTGTCAAAGGCCTTGCTGAAATCCAAGTAAACAACATCTACAGCCTTCCCTGGATCCACTAGGCGGGTTACCTGGTCATAAAAGGTGACCAGGTTGGTCAAACATGACCTACCCCTCCTAAATCCATGCTGGCTGGGTCTGATACCCTGGCCATCTTGTAAATTTTGCGTGATGGCGCTTAATATAAACTGTTCCATTATTTTGCCAGGCACTGAGGTCAGGCTGACTGGTCTATAATTACCAGGATCTTCCTTTGCACCTTTTTTGTGAATGGGTATCACATTGGCCAGCTTCCAGTCATCCGGAACCTCACCAGTGAGCCATGACTGTTGGTAAATGATGGAGAGTGGCTTTGCAAGCTCATTTGCCAGCTCTCTCATTACCCTGGGGTGGATCCTGTCTGGTCCCATAGATTTATGAATATCCAAGCATTTCAGTAGTTCTATGACTGCCTCCTCTTGGATAATGGGGGGACCATTCTGCTCCCTGTCACCATCAACCAGCCCAGGCGGGCAGGTGTCTTGAGGGCAAGTCATCTTCCCACTAAAAACTGAGGCAAAATAGGCATTAAGCACTTCTGCCTTTTCCTCATCTGCAGATACTAAGTTCCCTCGTTTTTCCAATAAAGAACAAAGGCTGGTCTTACCTTTCCTTCTACCATTAATGTATTTGTAAAAACATTTTTTATTATCCTTTACAGAAGTTGCCATTCTAAGTTCAAACTGAGCTTTGGCCTCCCTAATTTTTTTCTGCATGCTCTAGCAGCCTTCTTGAATACTTCCTTAGAGACCTGACCCTTCTTCCAAGGCTGATACATCCTCTTTTTATTCTTAAGTTCCTCCAAAATCTCCTTGCCCAGCCAGGCTGGACGTTTACCCTGTTGACTGATCTTTTGGCACACAGGGATGGTCTGTTCCTGTGCCCTCAAGATCTCTGTTTTGAGGTATGCCCATCCTTCTGGAACTCCTTTGTTTTTTAGGACTGCTTCCCAAGGGACGCTCTGAATAAGTCTCCTAAACAGGCCAAAGTCTGCCCTCCGGAAGTCCAATGCAAGAGTTTTACTGGTGCTCTTCCTGACTTCACCAAATATTGAGAACTCTATTATTTCGTGATCACTCTGCCCCAAGTGACCTCCAACCACCACATCTCCCACCAGCCCATCTCTGTTTGCAAACAGCAGATCTAACATAGTCCCTCCCCTGGTGGGTTCACCCACCAGCTGCAACAAAAAGTTGTCCTCCATACATTCTAAGAATTTCCTGGATTGCCTCTTTATTGCTGTATTAAGTTCCCAGTAGATGTCTGGTAGGTTGAAATCACCCACAAGAACAAGGGCTGATGATCTTGAAACATTACCTAGCTGCTTATAGAATAAGTGATCTACCTCTTCTTCCTGGTCGGGTGGACGATAACAGACTCCCAGTATGGTGTCAGCCTTGTTGGCCTTCCCCTTTATTCTTACCCATAGACATTCAACTCCATCTTCCTTAGTTTCAATTTCGATGGCATCAAAAGTTTGCTTAATATAAAGGGCCACCCCTCCACCTCTTCTTCCTTTCCTGTCTCTCCTGAAGAGCTTGTATCCATCCAGTGCAGTACTCCAGTTATGTGAGTCGTCCCACCATGTTTCCGTGATGGCAACTACATCATAGCTCTGCAGTTGCACCATGGCCTCCAGCTCTTCTTGTTTGTTGCCCAAGCTGTGTGCATTGGTATACATGCACCTCATCTGGGCTACTGACTTCACCCCTAACTCAGCCTTGCAATTCTTGGGTCTGTTTCCAGATAGCTCAGCTGGTTCCCCTTCCCCCTTCAAACCTAGTTTAAAGCTCTCTCAATGAGGTCTGCCAGTTCATGAGCTAAAAACCTTTTGCCCTTAACAGAGAGGTGTACCCCATCTGGTTCCAGCAGAGAAGATCCTGTAAAAGTTTCCCCATGATCAAAGAATCCAAAATTTTGCCGATGACACCAACCCTTAAGCCACTTGTTGATGATGCGGATTCTTCTGTTTCTTTCATCATTTTCCTCCGCCACCAAAGGGACTGAGCAGAACACTACCTGTGCTCCTGCCCTATCAACTACCTGACCCAGTACCCTGAAGTCCTTTCTAATTGCCTTGACACTCCTCTTCTCAGTCTCATCACTGCCAGCCTGGAGTATCAGCAGTGGGTAATAATCAGAGGGCTGAATCAGCCCAGGAAGTCTCTCAGTGATATTTTGTACCCGGGCCCCAGGGAGGCAACAGACTTCCCTGTGGGATGGGTCTGGTCGACATATGGGGCCCTCAGTTCCCTTCAGGAGGGAATCACCTACTACGATTACCCTTCTTTTCTTCTTGATGCTAGAGGTAGTGATCCGTCTTGCAGATGAATCATAATTGGAGGGTTCACTGGGCAGGCAATTCTCTCCTAAATCATCTAGTTGGGTCTCTCTATCCAGGATCTCATACCTATTCTGAAGTGGTACTTGGCTGGATGATGGGGAGGACTTTTTGCTATTACCTCCCCGAATGGGGACCCGTTTCCACTCCTCTTCATCTACCAGGTGCCCTTCTGTTGCCTGACAGCGGGAGGCATATAAGTCCTCAGTCTCTTGGTCAGAAGCCTCCCTTAAAGATGGTAGGGCTGAACTCCACCAGTCTATTTCCCTTTCACTTTCCCTGATACTCCTTAACCTTTCAACTTCCTCCCTAAGCTCAGCCACCAGTGAAAGGAGGTCATTCACTTGTTCACACCGCAGGCAGGTCTCCTCCACAACACTTCCTGAAGCCACCGATAAGCTCAAACACTCTGGACACGGATGGGTCTGTACAGACACATCCTTTTTGGAGGGCCCGACTTGGTCACTTATACCAGCCACAGCTTTTGACCGTGTAGAAACCATTACTGACAAACACCTCAAAAATAACCAGGCAGCAGAAAGACCTCAAACAACACAGAGCACTCCTTACTAGCAAGAAAGCTGGCAACCCTGCCTGCTTGACCTGCCTGCGCGAACTGCCGCGCAAACAGCCTTGTATACTCCCCAGAGACTCACCACATCCCTGTTTGCCCGCTCCTGTTCGCCACGCTCCGGGTTGCCGCGCTCCCCAGACACCTCTTATAATCAGCCACTCAGCAGCAACTGAGGAAGCTCCACCCTCTGCTCCTCTCTGACTCACAATGCTAGTTTGTTCTCAGATCGCCATACATTTCCCGAAAGTATTCAAATAGTGAAAGCTCCACACCAAATATATTCACTAAAAGCCATCCTCCAACTGGAGTAATACTCCTCCTGGAAGGAAAGACAACCCAAGTCTCCATAAATCAACAAAGCCTGATGATACAATCAGTGCCTTAAAACCAAAGTTTGCTAACCATTCAGAGGTAATTGAACAATATCAAATAACTTTGGATTTGCTTTTGACTTCCAAAATTACCAACAACAATTGCTGTGTATACATAGATCAGACTCTAAAAATACAGACTAATCTAAAAGAAGTTAAAAAGAACACTAGAATTTTTCATGAAATGCAAAAGAATCAATAAAATATAGTTAATGGGATGATCTCATGAATTCCAAATTTCAATATGACCATGAAAAAATTATTTGGTATAATTACCACATCCTAACATTTATGTTTGATACATAAATTATATTTCAAATTTACAAAATTGAATTTACCAAATGTGCAAATCTGACAATAACCATTTTCTCTAAAGATCTCAAAAGAACATATTTAATGCTGTTCAGATAACATTAAAACCTTACTGAGTACTATTGGAGTGCCAAATAATTTGATAATTTTAGTTATTTTGATTGATATTTGTATATCATTTATAGTTTCACAAACATTACTTCAGAATTCTTGTCTTCACTCTGATTGTCACAGTGAGTAAGAAAGATTTCACCCTAAATAAAACTTAGATTTTCATATGATTATGAAATCAAATTTGTTTACCTCTTCCTACCTCTTCAAGGTGAAACATAAGTAAAAACATCATTGATTTCCCCAAGACAATCAAACTATTGTATAACATATGAGTATTTGCCTAGATTATTGTAGAATTTTCTAACACTTACTACATTAAGCAAAACTGAACTGCAGTGAAAAAGGATACTGAACCAAGAAGCATAAATGAAAAAGAAGACTCACTGACCATCCATTGAACTCGTTCAATCACTACAACAAAAGAACTACTTCCATGAATTCGTCCTTGTTCCTGGCTTGCATCTCATCCTCCTACAATTTCAGAATTCAAGGAGTGGGGGAACAACCTACCCTCCATGGACTAATAATTGAACTGTCCCCAATAACCAACTCAATGCAGTATCTTATAATCTTTTAGTTTGTCACTAATAATTTTTCTTTTTCTCTTTCCAAATATATACATATATCTGTGTTACATAACCTAATACATAAATACATAAGCCGAAGCAACAACAGGTGCTTCTTATCAATATCAATAACATGTTCAACATCTTTTAAAGAAATAATACAACTTAGATAAAAAATGTGTATCAAAATACTCAGTGATGGTGCACACATATATGAAAGTGGATGCTTTTATAACACGGAGGCAAGAGATACCTGTGCTATCACTCCATGAGGTAAAACCAGTGCCTCTAAGTCACAGGGGTGGATTGTGGCAGGACATGTCATCCCCTGTAGCAGGCACAGAACCTGCAATGCCTCCATGGCGTTCTGCAGCTTAAGATAGGAAATACCTTGTTACATGACTTGTGAGGGTTCCTCAGGGTGAGAGAGATAGACGAGAATCTTGCTTCATGATCAGAAGGCTGGATTTATTATTTTATGATATATATTACATTAAGACTATACCAAAAAGAATAGAGAGAGACAAGTTCAGAAGCTGCTAAGCTAAGAATAGAATAGGAATCTAAAACAAGAGAGCTCTCTGTGAATCTGTCTTCCAGAGAGCTTGGTCCTGATTGGCCCTTAATTGTAAACATGGAACATGGGCCAATCATAGGTGCACCTGCTACATTCCACAGCAGCCGATAATAATTGTTTACATTTTTCTTCTGGGGTATCAGCTTCCCAGAAGAGGAAAACTCCTAAAAGAAAGGATTGTTATGAAAGAATGTCTGTGACAATACCTAGTCATGACGACTGGACCTAAGAAGCCCGTCTCCCACCTTTGGACCCTTGCTTATCTCTCTGTAAGACTGTAGGTCACTTTCCCCTCGACCCTTACTATTGGACAATTTCTAAAACTCTTGTACCCTATATAAAGACCTACCTTTGCCCAGTTTGGCAGAAGACGCTGTCTCTGAGAACCTTCACAGAAGACTCCAATAAAGACATCTCTGTGGAACCTCACACAGCTTTCTCCTCTCTTTCCTGGCGTCTGCCAAAGGCACTTAGCAAGCTAAAGAGCTGAAATCACAAATGAGCTGATAATCACAAAGAGCTGAACTGCCTGCTAAGACTGCCTGCGGCTCTGGAGCCTGCCTGAGGGGCCCAGACAGGTTGTGCTTAATTGGACTTCTCTGTCTTGAACACTCATGTCAGCCAGGGTCTGAGAGACCCTGAAACGGCAGAGTCACCTCATATTGGGGCACCGAACAAAAAGAACTCTGGAGCAGCATTTCTTCTTGAAATTGTTACTGCCTTCACTTGCCAAGACCCCCTGAAGATAAGTTATCCATTACAGAAGAAGTTATCTGAAGAGGCGTCCGATGACTCTCAGACATTTGGGACAACATCCTGAAGATTCGGACAAGGCAGACCATCCACCAGCAGAGCTTTGACCCTCATCTAGCTGAAGAAGTGTAAGTTTTAAAATGGCCTTTATTGCACACATTTACCCTGGGTCCTTTTTCGTTTTTTTTTCTTTTTTTTTTTCTTTTTTTTCTGCTGGCGGGGAATGGGGAAATGTGGGATCTAAACCTAGTACATTAAAACGATCCCAGAACGAGAGAGACTTATATTTACAAATCCTAGAAATCCTATCTTCTAACAATTTTTCTTTCTCTAAAGGTAATCTCTCAAAAACTAACCTGAAAAAATTTAAAAAATTGATTCTTTCCCAGTTTCCAGATACAAATGCACACACTATCACTCTAGACTCCTTTTGGGACACAGTTGGGACCAGGATATATACTCTCCAAACTAATCAAGATTTTTCTGTATGTAACTCGGTTTTTACCTTTCTTTCACATTATTACCAAAACTGTAGGAAAAAAAAAAAAAAATAGAAAATTCAGGCCCTCTGCAATCACCCCCTGCAGAGAACACTCCAACCTTCTCTCTCTCACCAGACCGCCTCCCTTCAAATGCCAATCATGCTGATAACATTCTTCCCCTCTCAGCCCTAGAATTCAGTCCTCCCATTTCCCTCGGTCCTAATGCTGCCTCTGACTGTTTCACCCTCATTCCCTGTCCCTGCAACGGGGAACACAAAATTCGGGCCGCTCCCCCCCACCCCCTCCGCTCTTGCGGGGTTTGTGTGCTCCGCCTATTCCTTGGCACCCCCCTCGGATGCGGCATGCGTGAATTCCATTCCACCCATTGGGCAACCCACGGTATCCTGCCAGCATCCTTCCCCCATGCTATCTCTGAATGTAACTGCGCCGGTTTTCTATGGGGTCAACTGCCCCCACCCCTGCCGCTGCTACCCCCACCCTCACGTGTCTCCCTACCCCCACTACCATTCCTGCCACAGCAGGAGGTCTCCCTGCCTGCCTGCAGCCCCAGCAAACCCTGTTGTACACCCTGTCGTACCCGCAGAAGCCCCAGCCAATCCCACTGCCTCCTCTCCCCTGCTTCTCCCTTGCACCCATCCCCAAGTTTAGCAACCACACACCCACCCACAGAGTTCCCTGAACTGAACCTCCAAGACCCCCCACGGTGGCACTCCACTTCCCCACGTGCCCCAATCCTGTGCATGCTGTGCCACTCGTGGCACTGCCATTCCAGCTCCACTGCTTCCTCCCTCTAGCCAAGCTCTGCCATGTGCCTCCTCACATTCTCTCCAGTCTCATACACCCCTGCAAAATCTTGCTCCAACATGCCATAAAAAGCATAGGACACTGCCTGCTCACTCTCACTCCTCCTCAGAGGACAGCAGTGACAGTGACTCTGATTCTGATACATAGGACATTGATCCATGGGCTCTAATAAAAATGGAAACGACTCAGGCAGGGGATTGGGAAATGGCTCAGAAAATTTCAGCCTTCCCAGTAACTTATATAAAGGGTGGGGCCACTACTAGGAAAATGTGGGAACCTAACACAAATAAAGAACTTATACAACTACAAAATATAGCCAAAGAACATGGTAGAAGTTCACATATTTTTAGAAATTTCCTAGAAGCTATGTTCTCAGCACATGTTATAGTACCCCACGGTATTAAAAATATTGCCCACTGCCTCCATTCCCCAGCAGAATATATGTTATGGGAAAGGCATTGGAAAAGACAATTAAAAACATTATCAGACAACTATGCTACAGATGCTGATAGGCCAGGTTTTACGGTCAAACAGCTGGCTGGGGAAGGGGATTTACAGAAACCCTCTGACCAAGCTAACACCTTGCAAGCTTGCCATGAGTAACTCGAACGAACAATGCAAAACAATTCTGGGGGCCCTACCCTTGGATACAGAACCTACCATAGAGCAAATGCTGGAAAGTTGTACACGTCATTCGTCCACCAAAAACACAGTGGCCCAAGCAGTTGCTAAGGGTATTGCTGAAGGAGTTTCTGGTGCATTTGCAGTAGTGGCTTCTAAAAAGCAGGCCCCCTGCTATCACTGTGGAGACTTTGGACATTTTATAAAATACTGTCCAGACAGGTCACCTACCCAAAACCCCCATAACACCTACCAAAAACCCCAGAATCAGCAGCATTCAGGAAACTTCCAGCAGAGTGCAGTCAGGCCCCATGCAAAGACAACAAATCCAAAGCCATCCAGACCCAGCCACGCATCATCCCAGGAGATTCCAGACCACATGAAGAGGATCCAACACATGGAGCCATACAGATGGCAACCTGGCACCAGCTGGTAACTGCTCTGTCCATTTGCTTTAATAATGAGAATGTTTATTGTGTTCCCACAGGCAAACATGGGCCAAAAGGTGGTCCTTTTGACATTTTATTATAGGTCACACTCTCCATGGCCCAGAGGAAATCTTTGTTGTTCCAGAAGTACAAACAGTGCACTCGGGACAAGAAATCTCTGTCCAGCTGTGCTGCACGGACTTACCATTTTTCCTTTCAAAGGGAACACCAATCGCACAAGCCTTTCTACTCCCAAAGAATCACATGGAACAGCTTCCTGTCAACCCTACAGCAATGTGGGCACAAGTTGTGGGACCAAGTAAGCCTACCATCTAGTGTGGTCCTTCCTGCAGAGGGGAGAAGATCTACCAACCAGGGATGCTGGACACCAGTGCTGATGTGACCATCATCACTCGCTCAGAATGGCCAGCACACTGGGAACCACAATCGGTAGCAGACATGATTTCCAGGATTGGTGGAGTCACAGTGTCCATGCAAAGCAGGAACAATATCCTCATCGAATGGCCTGAAGGCAAGTTGGCATCCATCTGCCCATTCGTGGTAAGGCCCCCCATCACCCTTTGGGGCAGGGGTGTTCTATCCCAAGGGGGGGGGTGGGCTTCCCTACATATTCCTTGTCGAGATTTCTAATTGGGGCCACTGAGGAGCACGCACTACCAGATATCCCTCAGCTCACCTGGAAATACCATGACCCGATCTGGATCGAACAGTGGCCCTTTTCTAAAGTCAAACTGTGCACATTACAAGCTCTCGTGGAAGAACAGCTTGCCAAAGGCCACATCGTCAAGACAACCAGCCCTTGGAACTCTCCAGTCTTTTTACTGCAAAAATCTGGAATGGACAGGTGGAGGCTCCTCCACAACCTTCACGATCCATCCTTACGAATGGGTTTCATGATGGTTCGTGGATTGATCTCAGGGTGCAAAAAACCGACACGGTACAAGGGGATTTGCGTAATAATCAAAACAGATGCACCTTTATTGAATGACCACAGCAAAATGCAATTAGAGGGATTACGGGAGAGAAAAAGAGAAAGAGAGAGAAAAGAGGGAGAGAGAGAAAGAGGGGGATATAGCTACCAAACATAGAGACGAAGTCCTTTGGTCCAGTCCAGTCGAGGATCCGCCTGTTACGTCAGGGAGATCTCAAAATCTTTAGCTAACTCAGAGGTTTTTATTATGATAACTCTATTGGAAATTGTGAGGGGAGGGGAAACAGATACAATAAAGAATAGATGTAACACGTTGTCCATGTTCTCAGCAGTAAGTGAGAGCCATTGTTTTCTTGGTCCAGTGGTCACAACCTGAAGGCAAATATCTCCCTTTGGTCAGCTTGCCTCCCCCCACACACCTCCCCTGGGTTAGGTGTTTCAGTCCCAGTCCTTGGAAGGAGGAGAGGGGCCTTTTCACATAGGGGTTTCATGTCTCAGTCTTTGATGGAAAGGCTTCTTACATCTCAGTTTGTCTGTCACGGTGGTTGCAAACAAGTGACAGGGGTCTTCTGCAGGGAACCACCCAGAACTCAGGAGAAGTCCAGCCAGGCCGAGAGGTGGGACAACTTCCAAGGCTATTGTTGCAAAAAGGGCACAGTGCCCCCTTCTTCTTCTCATTTGGCTCAGTGTAGCATATAGTAAATACACCTGTGAAAACAATAACTTAGAAATGCTCTCAGATCTCGGGGCCTTGTTGCCATGTGACTTTCTCCTACAGGGCTAGATGGGGGGGGGGAATCTTTTCTTCAGTGGTCCCCCAATGACGAGCGTGAGGCAGATGAGGAATATTTCGGACAGACTCTCACAAGTACCTTCACAAAATCAGTGAGGTCATTGAGGACATCAGCCCCCTCCAGCCTGGCCTGCCCTCACCATTGATGCTGCCTAGAGACTGGAGACTTGCTACCATAGATATTAATGACTGTTTCTTCAGCATTCTGCTGCACCCCCAAGACACTCCATGGTTTGCTTTCTCTGTTCCCACTCTTAAAAGAGAGGTCACACTCAAAAGATATCATTGGCTTTTTCTTCCCCAAGGACTAAAGAACAGTCCCACTATATGCCAGTGGTACGTTGCTCACATCCTGTCTCCTGTTCGGAACCTATTTCCAGATGCAATAATCTACCAGTATATGGACGATATCCTGGTTTGTGCATCAGAAAATGTTTACTTAGACAAAGCAGTTAAAAAGACCATTGAAATCATAGAAAAGGCAGGATTCGGGATCTGTGAGGACAAAAATGCAGTACACCAACCCATGGACTTATCTTGGATTCCAGATCTGGGAAAGGACCATTGTACCCCAGCAGCTTGCCATCCGAGAAAACCCAAAAACCCTGAGAGACTTACAGAGACTGTGTGGATCCATCAACTGGGTATGTCCCCTGCTAGGAATTGCAACAGAGGACCTTGCTCCCCTGTTCAACCTTCTCCATGGCAACGAAGACCTGGACTCTCCATGCACTCTCACAACAGAAGCCAGAGGTTCGATCACCAAGGTCCAGGAAGCCTTGTCTTCATGCAAAGCCCATCGCTTCGAGCCCAGCCTGCCTTTCTAGTTCGTCCTCCTGAGAAAAGCACCTCGGTTCTATGGACTTATTTTTTAATGGGACACACAACTTTGTGACCCTTTACTAATACTGGAATGGATCTTTACAAACAACCAACCTACAAAGACAGTTACCACCTTCCAAGAAATCATGGCACATTTAATAAAAAAGGCCAGAACTCGCCTCCACTCTCTTGCAGGGTGTGAGTTCACATGCATATACTTGTGTCCTGGTTTAGGGCAAATTTGCGAGAAAACCTCCAAAGGGGGCCCCTCCAAAAAGCAAGCCTACATGGCCCCTCCCCCCAAGCTGTTCGGGAAGGATTCCTCAGAGAGAAGTAGAAAGAACCTGTTTATTTAACAGGCAAAACACACTCCAGCACACAAAATGAACAACACCGGATGACAACACTCTTTCACCGCTCTGAAAAAGATGACAAATTCAGAAAGTCTCTCTTGGGGGTGGTCTCTCTTGGGGGTGGTCGCTCTGTTATCAGTCCCTCTGGCACTGGGGATAGCTGCTGCAGGCCACAAGGTGTAAATGGTTGGTGTTTCCTAGGTCCCAGTCCGGAGCAGGTGTGAGTGGTTCCATAAAAGGGAAAGGAAAAACAGTCCAGGGAAAAATTCAGACTGCTTAGCTAAACTAACTAACGAGCAGAAGCAAAAAGCAAGAGCAAAGCAGGAGCAAAGCAGAAGCAAGAGCAAGAGCAAAGCGAAAAGCAAAGCAAAAGGCAAAAGCAGCACTATGTACTGTCGTGTCTCTGTCTCCTGCCAGATGTGGGGGAGCAGGCTGAAAACAAAACAAGACATTCACTCTCCAGAGCCAGTCTTGAAGGCACAGAACATAATATCCAGCATAAACAGAACACACAAATGGGGATACAAGCATCATAACGTCGCCCTAGGACAACTTGCCACTGACCTATGGGGACCTGGATCATTTGCTCCAGACCAATGAAAATCTCCACTTTGCCCTAGAGAGCCATGTAGGCCGAATTTCTATTCATATCCCAGAACATAAACTTTTTAATCGTGATGTAACCTTTCATCTGACCCCAAAATTAGTCCAAAGTAAAACACCTCTCAAAGCTGTACCCATTTTTACAGATGGCTCAGGGTCATTCCACAAGTCAGTAATGACATGGAAAGACCCTAAGACCCAAAAATGGGAATCTGACATCCAAATAGTGGAGGGATCTCCACAGATCTCAGTTAGCAGCTGTTGGCAGAGCCTTTGTGAAATTCAAAGACGCACCCTTTAATCTAGTCACAGATTCAGCGTATGTTGCAGGTATAGCTATGAGAGCAGAACATGCTCTTCTCAAAGAGGTTTCCAATCCAAAGTTACACCAATTGATTTCTGCATTAACACGCTTACTCTCCCACAGAAATCAACCTTACCACATCATGCATGTGAGGTCACACACTGACCTCCCAGGTATTATCACAGAAGGGAACAGGAAAGCAGATGCATTAGCCATGGCAAGAGAAATTGCTAATGTTCCTAACATCTTTGGCCAAGTAAAGTTGTCACACGCACTTTTTCATCAAAATGTGCATGTTCTTATCATAATGTTCAAGCTCTCAAAAGATCAAGGAAAAGCTATTATTGCCACATGCCCAAACTGTCAAAATGACCAGGTACTGTCTATGGGTACGGGAGTCAATCCCCGAGGTCTGAACATCTGCCAGCTGTGGCAGACAGATGTGACCCACTTCACACCTTTTGGAAGGTCAAAATATGTGCACGTATTCGTCAACACGTTTTCTGGAGCAGTATTTCCATCAGCACATCTAGGAGAAACTACGCAGCACACCATTAAGCATTTCCTCCTTGCCTTTGCTACCCTGGGAGTACCAAAGGAGATCAACACAGATAATGGACCTGCTGACATGGTTTGACAGGAATTCTGGGATGCTGTGGTCACACCACCTATGGGTGCTCAGATTTTAATATTGGCACTCGGTTTGACCACTGGCATTTGGATACACCTCTGAGAACACATTGGGGTTAAAAGCAGAGCTGCGCCCCTGGGAGGCTCTCTTGGGACTTCTGCAGGAAAGAGGTCAGATCTCCCTCCCCCGTCCAGCTGCTGCTGCTGGGCGGGGGAGGGGCAGCCATGCGGTAGGCCTGGGCTTCGACAGAGATGGGAGGTGAAGAGGCCCTTGAGGATGGAAGGGTGGAGGAACACCAAGAGGCATCAGACAGTCCCCCCCCCAGGAGAGAGAGAGAGAGCCGGTGTCTGAATTTGGTAGCAGCTGGCTGAGAAGGAGAAGGAGGGGGGGGGGTGCGACGAGAAGGTGCCCGCAGGGCAGCGTGGGAACTCCGGACAGACAGAGAGTGAAATTCTTAACCCTATTCTCACATGATGGAAACCTTACAAATGCTAATCCTCCTGGACCTGAATGAGAAGAGAGATAAGAGATGAGATAAGAGGAAATGGGCCATGAGGGAAGTGGAGAAGACTTTTAGGTGGGAGGAGGTGATGGAGTGGACTTTGGCTGGACTTTTCTTGTATAGCCATGGATGGAACCATTTTTTTTCCCTGTGACACAAAGACTGCATTTAGGGGGGAGGCAATGGCTCAGAGCCAAGGGAGTGCAGTGATGTCATGTGTAAGAGTGCATGAACAGAGACAACAGGTGAGGAAGGTGGTTGGTGCCCTTGCTCTTCAGTAGAAGAGAAGATCTCTGGTTTTTGAGACCCCTCAGCCCCAGGGGGTGAAATTTGGGGGGGACAGGTGTCCCAAAAGTGAGAGACTGTGTTCTTTGTTGGAACTGGACAAAGCATCGTTAAAAAGGGAACCCTAGAAGCAGCTCTGGTCCATGCGCAGTGGTGAGAGCACCGGGCATGGAAGGAAGATGTCACGATGGCAAAGGATCTCCGGGTGGTGCTATGAGTGACATGGAAACACACGAGGTTTCAACTGTGTTTCCAGGGGAAGCCTATGGTACAAGAAGGACTCCTCTCCTCTTGATGAACTGAAGATTGAGTATTCTAAAGGGTGGTGCTGGACCGAGAGGTTGTGATTTGGGGGAATGTATTGCATTGGGAAATTTGGTGGGGAGGAGGAGGAGATGTATTTGTGAGGATTTCATTTTCCTTGTGTGTGCTTTTTTTTCTTTCCCTTGTAGTTTAGTTAATAAATTCTTCTTTATTTCTAAGTGGGAGCCTGCTTTGCTTATTCCTGGTCACATCTCACAGCAGACACCAGGGAGAGGGTATTTTCATGGGGGCACTGGCATTGTGCCAGTGTCAAACCATGACACCTGCCTATACATCTCATGAGTTAAAAGAGTTCTTCAGTGAGTGGGGAATAGAACACAAGAAAGGCATACCTGCAAATCCCACAGGACAATTAATTGTAGAGAGGACACATCAAACCCTCAAAAGAGTCCTCAATCAGCAGCACAGAGAAACAAAAATCATATCTGCAGTGGAAAGACTTTGCAAGGCTCTCTACGTCATCAGCTTCCTGAACTGTACAACATCAGAGCCTGACCCCCCGATACTTTGCCACTTTGCAAATACCACCCAAGCAAAGCTCACCGAGAAACAACCACCTGTGCTAGTGAAGGACCCAGAAACACATCAAATTTCTGGGCCTTTCCAATTGATTACTTGGGGAAGAGGGTATGCGTGTGTTCTACTACCATCTGGTCCAAGATCATACCCAGGAAAAAACATAAAACCATACCTAGGCACTGCAAACACCACTCCCACAAACACTGACAAGAATTCCCCTGAGTCAAACACAAGACCTCCTCAAAACCAGACCAGTTCTGCCTGGAGATAAAGACCTCGCCAAATGTCCACATGCAGAAGAAAAGACCGTCCCATCACATGACAGTAGACAAAACAGAAAGCTGAACAACATACTGCTGCATCACGCCATAAGCCAGACATAGTCTGAACACAAAACTGTTCTCTGAATTATGTGTTGTTACTCTTTTTTTACCCTAAAACCCCCTGTTATTCCCCTTTCTCAATTCTTACCATAGCTAATAGGAAAAAAAAAAGGGGGGGGGAGGGGGGGGACGGAACGGTGGAAAGGAACAAAGGAGAAAAACCTAACCCTCCCCTCCCACCATAAAGATAGCAAATTTTGCTTATGTTCACTATCAGATGCCCCATCCCTGTCTAAAGATGAAAATTATCTCCATTGGTGCTGTCCTCACTGCTGCCTGGATGCTCCTCACTGTACCGTTTGCCTTTGGCTGGATTAGCCCACAGCCTAGCCATAATGTTTGGGTAACCTTAGCAAGGACATTAAAACAGGATAACATGTGCTTGTCCATGGGAAGCGTTGATAACCCAGTTTCCACATGCCTGGTAGGAATTCCCTTCATAGCAGATGACTGGCCCGTCTATAACTCAGAGCTCCTCCGCACCACAGGTAAGAGACCCAACCTGGTAGATACTTGGGACGAGTGGACAAAAATGTTGCCCAGTGCTCTAGAGGAACCCCAAGAATTGGACCTATTGGGGTCCTCCAAGGCAACATACTGTGTCAAATTTTACTTCAGGCGTCCAAAGAATAATTGGCCAGAAATTGACCAGACAAAAAACACATACCGAAAAGACATATCACCAATTAACAAAGCCTATAACTCTCACGATTGGTGTAATTACACTGCTCGTGTGATCTCTGTGCCCTCTCTCCACCCTAAAGAATTACCCAAGGCAATGTTTCTCATCTGGGGTGACCGAATATGGGCTGGGATCCTCTCATGACTCCAGGGAGGTCTCTGTACCCTTGGAAAACTTTCTATCCTAACCCCAAATATCACCTTGTTACATAATTGGAAAAAAGAAAATGAATTAAAACACCACAAGAGATCCTACATGGAATTTGGTGAAAATTGTGATCCCAAATTATACGATTGGAACAAACCAAAAAAGATTGCTGTCTCCCTGTTCCTACCATGGGGAGCTGCAGCTAAAGTCCGCGGTGAAATAAATCATCTTGGCTGCTGGCTCAGTAAGCAAGCCAATGCTACATCAGCTGCCCTGAGCGATCTTTTAAAGGAAGAAGAAACCACAAGACATGCCTCACTTCAAAATAAAGCAGTGATTGACTTCCTGCTGCTTGCCCACAGACACAGCTGCCAAGACTTTGAAGGGATGTGCTGCTTAAATCTCTCTTCACGCTTGGAATCCATCCACACAAACATCCAAAAACTGACAGAATGTGTGAAGGACTTAAAAGTAGAAAACAACCCAGACTGGGTCAATGACCTTTTCAGTCAATGGGGATTAACAGGATGGGTTGCATCTTTGGTTAAGGGAATGTTGTGGATTTTCCTTGTAATTGTCATTGTATTAGCTATGTTCTCACATCTGTTTCATTGTTTTAAAAGAACTATAGGGAACATCTTTTTTCTAAATACAGAAAGTGGAGTCGTAGCAGGCACAGAACCTGCAATGCCTCCATGGTGTTCTGCAGCCTAAGATAGGAAATGCCTAGTCATGATGATTGGACCTAAGAAGCTCCTCTTCTGCCTTCGGATCCTTGCTTATCTCTCTGTAAGACTATAGGTCACTTTCCCCTCGACCCTTACTATTGGACAATTTCTAAAACTCTTGTACTCTATATAAAGACCTACCTTTGCCCAGTTTGGCAGAAGACGCTGTCTCTGAGAACCTTCACAGAAGACTCCAATAAAGACATCTCTGTGGAACCTCACACAGCTTTCTCCTCTCTTTCCTGGCGTCTGCCAAAGGCACTTAGCAAGCTAAAGAGCTGAAATCACAAATGAGCTGATAATCACAAAGAGCTGAACTGCCTGCTAAGACTGCCTGCGGCTCTGGAGCCTGCCTGAGGGGCCCAGACAGGTTGTGCTTAATTGGACTTCTCTGTCTTGAACACTCATGTCAGCCAGGGTCTGAGAGACCCTGAAACGGCAGAGTTGCTTCACTCCCCCTCTCTACCACAGATAGTTGATGCATAAAGAGATAACCCAGGCTGAAAAGCTGAGGAACGGGTCATCTCTGGCACCAAAAGGGCTCAGGCCTCAGCTAAGAATCAACATCTTAGTCTCGAGAGCAGATGTGGGAAGAGATAATGATATGGGAAGCATGCATGTTTATCAAAAATTCATAATTTTAGAAGCATATAATATACTTAGATGGGTGGAAGGAAACAAATATATGTAGCTTATTTAGCAAGTTTGCAAAAGTAGAAAAAACAATTTGTAAGAACGCATAGGACTGTGACTTGTTAGGTAGAAACAACTTGTAACAGAACACATAAGAATATAGTTGCTTGGTAAAGGCTATAAAGATAAGATATATATTGTAAAAACTCAGTAAAGCAAGACTCAAGGATGGTGAAAACCCGATAAAGCAGAACCTTTTGCTTAAAGGAGCCAGCAAAAATCAGGCTCCTGGTTTTGGCCAGGACTAACTGACCTGGGAGTTAGCCAAACCTCCACTGCACTTGCCCAGAGACAAGGTAAAGAAGTGAACAACTGAGGAAGACCTCTTACTTCATCAAGAAGACCCCTGCCCATGACCACCAGAAGGCATGACACCACAAAAGACTAATTATAATATGAAGCGCAAGACGGCAGAGAATGGGCGGAGAATGGGTGGGGAAGGGAGGTGTGGTCTTGGGGGATCAATGTGTATTTAAACCTGAAATCTGTCTTGACCAGGTACGTGTGTGTAGTGGGAAATCCCTCATGCATCCCAGCTGGTAATAAAACATACCTGCTTTACAATCTTGATTGTGAAGTCCTAATTCTGCAACGCAATAAAAGAATTATTCTGGACTAAGAGACACCATTTTGCAAACTATAAAAGACACACGAGTTATCACAGAGGCAGAAGCCTTCTGCACACACACCCTGAAAGTGTTTGAGACTTCTCCCCAGAGTCTGGATGTAAACCCATGGTTACTTCCCTGGAGACTGAGGGAAAGGATCTCAGTGTGTGCCCCATCAAGAATTGGATGGTAAGATACATGGAATCCTATGTTGTATTGTTTCTTCACTAGCTGTAACCTTAATAGGTACCTTTAACCTTGCGCTGGATATATCTACTAGTATTCTCTCTTTTTGTCCTTATTCCTGTGTACTATTAGTTTGTTTTAAGTCTTATGTCTGTGAGTCTTATGTCTATTAAATAAAAAATTCATTCTATAATAGACTAAATTAGCCATTATTAAAGAACTTGTGAACGAGAGTGGGTTTTGGGGTGGTGGCTGCCTCAATAAAGCTACTGCCTGCTGCCAGAGGACTGGGCAAAAGTCAGGAAGTTATCAAAACCCCCACATGTATTCGTAACACTGACTTGAAATGTCAGTCAGAAGGAGAAATATTCAGAACCTAGCAAGAAAAGTTGGGGTCTTGAATTTAGTTGGTATCCTGAACTGTCTTTCATTTTTAGTGTTACCAGCTAATGCTCCCTCAAAGGTATAGGTGAGTGGATCACTGGCCAGCATGAGGTTTTAAACTTTCCTTTAATTAAGTAAAACTAGTTCCAATAGATCAGATCTCAGATGTTCTTTTTCTTTATTTAGATACTGTGACATACCTTGGGGAGTAAATTAGCTTAGTTTCATGTGGTTTAGATCCTACTTGAAGGGTTAAAGTACTGATAGCACCAAAAATACTGAAACATGGATGGGCATGGCTGTAATTTACAGGAATATTGTGCTGATTTGGCACAACAAGCTAGACCTAAAACTGCAACCAGTAACATGGTAGCACCATCTCCTTAAGCACTATATTGCTCCTTCTGAGATCTAGCAGTAAGGTTGAAACTAGATGATCTTTAAGGTCCCTTGCAACCCAAACAATTCTATGATGTCTGTAATTGAAAATCCATCTGAACATCCAACAGGTAGTAAAGTTGCCAAGCATGTGGTACGGTACTTCTAAATCTTGTGTTAATGTTGTTCTCAAGGTAACCCAGATCTGTCAAAGAACAGCAGTTGATATTAACAATTTACCACATTTCTCAGAGCTTTAAATAAGCATCACTTCCTAACATCTTTAAGATATTCTTCATCCTACTTTGTACAATCTATGGAACGTAGGGGGAGTAGAAGCAAAGATCCTCAAATAAAATATTAAAATAGAAAATAAACCAGCTATTTAACAGGCTAATAGTGTATCAAGATGCTTCACAGGACATATGTCAAATCAAACAAATTGCCCTAGAATTACCTGTAATCCACATTACATGTTATTTGTTAATCATAAAGACAATAGGTACCTTCTCTTGACTTCTGATTCCTCCTCCTAGGTTTGCTTTCTGTGTGGAGAATTCCCAGCTAACCGGTATACCTCCTGGCAAAGAGCTCTACTTTGTGAAGTGCACAGAGGAATGTCAAAAAAGATAGAGAGAATCAGCCAAGAGAAATCCTGTATGATGCATGTTGCTGTGCTTGGAAGAATGGGCCCTTTTTTTTTTCTCCAGACTCCTGGGTGTTGTAGTGTGTTTTGTTAGTTTACTTAATTGCTCCGCCATTTTCTGTATTTGTTCCCCCCATTTTATGTAAATGGTTCTGCCCTCCCCAGTTTTCCCGCCAAAGCCCTGCCACTCATTTTGTTGCCATAGTTACTCCCGCCATTGGTTCTGTCATTCCCCTATGTTATGTAATTCCTCCTCCCCTTATTCCCATATATGTATCCTGGTTTCTCCTCCCTGGGCCCAGTCAATCACCCCCACTCCTCCCTATTTGCCAGAAGCTTCTACTCACTCGGGGTGATGATTGGCTGTGGTCCCGGGGCCCCTCCCTTACTTTGTATCTATTGGTTTTTCCCTAATGTCCGTTATGTTAAGTCCACTCCCTTGCCCTTCCCTATTGGTTTTCTGTAAACTCCTCCCTTGTACACCTACCCCCTTTAAAACCTCGCTTCTCCCCCCTCTCTTGGTCACTCCCCGGTTGGTCACTCTCTGGTTGGCTTCTTGGGACCTCCAATAAACCCAACTTTACCCCCAGAGAGTGTCCAGCTCCTTTCTACTCATCTTAGCTGCAGCAAGACCCGTCCGCAGCCAGCACAGCCCAAGGCCATTAGACACCTAGGGGTGCTGGCAGGATTGGAGCTGGGTGTCAGCCTATCCTCAGCTAGCCGGACACTGACCTCTAAGGCCAGAGACACCTCGCTGCACCTGGAAATTCTTTTTCTTTCAAAAAAGTTAAATTCTAGCTCAAGATTACCAGCTATTAGTCTTAATTTTCATGTGTGCCAAAACTATCGCTAACTAGGTGATATTATCCTGATTTCTGACCTTGGTTTGCTGTCTTGTACTTTTACATGCTTACTGACAAATAGGTATAACATGAACCTTGTCCCTAAAGAACCCGTCTGCTTGTTGCTGTGGTAGATGCCAAAATGTGGTGCTACCAATCCCCAAGATCTGTGCAAAAGTGGAGACCTAATTAGAGGTGTCTATTAACTGCCCTGTAAAACAGAGGAGAGCTGGGAGGAATCCAAGGAATTTCTTCAAAGATCATTTCAGCCTGATAGAAGACCTTGAGCTGCCAAAAAATTTCTTGATTAAAGTTTGAACTCAACTGTATGAGCAAGACACAGCTGAAAACTTGCCATGGTGTTACAGTACTGACTCCTACTGCTTCATCTGCAGCCATGCTAATCTCTTCTGGTTCAGCAGAGTGTCAAGTCAGCTGTTGCCAGAGAATCTCAGCCCCGTTTAACCTCAAAGCATGGCTTCCAGTAAGTCTAGTCCCAGCAGTGACTGCTTGATTGTCTCAGACTGCTTCTGGTCATGTTCCGAATGAATCCCTGTTCATGTGACTAAATTATAGTCTCCTTTGGATGAAGTCCAACCTTTTGGATTGTCTTAAATTTCAGCTTGTAAACTTAGAGCTTTGTCACTTCTAATCTGAATACAAAGTGCTTGTTAGGGCTAACAAAGCCCTGTGGAAATCATGCTTTGCACAACCCTCCTGGGTGGCAGAGCTCAACTCAGAAATGCAAGCTGGTCCCATTTCAGGTTTGACAGAAACCAGCACACTGTGCTACATACAGTAGCAAATAAATCTGTGAATTAAACTCCTGTGCAAAAACTTGTTGCTTTGACACAAGTCTTGAAACACCAAGTAAACATTCCTGCAAGTACAATAAATGGCTGTATTGATATGCTCTTTGGGAACCCTCATAAAACAAAATTGCTGGCAGATGTGCCCTTCCTGCTTACTCATGGAGTATAGCTTTTTCACAAGGCAGAGGAGCTGAGCTGAGCTCCAATGCAATAGTTTCTAGGAAATTATCCTTCCTTTAGGAGAGCATGAGCAGTTACTTGCTGTTCAGCTCTCCATTCCTGCCAAGCTGCTGGAATATTATACTTCCCTACTTGGACACTGAGCCTGCAAACATCTGTTTACCCTGAACAGAGTTGAACAGGCAGAGACTAGCACCAAGTCCCATAATTTCTGTTTGCAGCCTACTTGTATACATCTGTTTCAGGCTCTCATTAAATAGGTACTTGGCAAAGTGCTACTTTGACAGAATAAAATACCAATCTGTACTGTATAAACCTTTTCCTAGTGTCCCAGAGTTTCATAGAAATTCTTTATTACTCCTCTTAACTTCTGCATTTTACTAGACTTTTTTCCTCTCTTCTGATTTGTGGAAAAAAAACCCTCTACAACCTGTAAAAGTTGTAAAGCTGGTATGATTTATTTCAGTATTTGGACGCATGCTCCCCAAGGACATGTGCACCCCTGAACATTCCCGAGTCTACTTTATCCCCTAACCTGTTGCATATGCATAAAAGCCATATGCATGTGTGTCAAAAATAGGGTAGAAACTGTTGTAAAATAGTTGATAATTGCTAAGCATGTGCTGTTAGTTTGGTTATTATATTGTAAAAGGGGTTAAAAAGGTAGTTATAAGAAATATGGTACTCAACGTACTGTATTACACCTAAGTAAAGTGCATCACCCCCCCAAACAAAATGAGCCAGCCCTGACAGAACTGTAATGTGCCAATGAAGTGCCTTAAACCTTCATGCAAATGAAGGATCCAAACAGAAACCAACCCAAAGGAACAAAAAACAGAATAAAAAGGGGGCATCTGACCCAGTGAATCTGTGCCACTCCACCTGGAACAAGGGGGACATCGTTGCTCCAGAAAGAAAGAAAACCCAGTGCCAGCGCTGCAGCATACTTGACGGAAACTCTCCTGCTCGACCCGCAGGTCCCCATGCTTTAGGTCTTACTATAATAAATGCTGAAATCACTTTTAGTACCAGGAGTGTGGTCCTGTTTTTAACAGCTGGGGACTTATCTGGGATACAACCTCGCTCAGCCGAGACTGGATGACAGGATGGCCGCCTGTCTTCCATGAAGGGATCTTGCGTCGGTATCTGGGAAAAAGGCCTGAGGCACAGGTGAGGCACAGGGGAGCAAGAAGCCAGCTGGTAAGTATCACCCATCCACGGGCAGGGGGAGGGCCTGAGGGGACAGTGGGAGCGAGTGTGTGAAGAGGGCTTGAGACCAGGCTGGCTCGGAGCCCCTAAATATGTGGGGACCTCCTAGTACCACAGTTCCGGCTTTCTGCAAGGAGACTGTCTGGGAACGGAGGGAAGCTAAAGAACGAAGATCGAGCAAGGCGCGCCCCCCAACCCTCCTTGTTGCAGCACCTGGGCAGGCCCCGTTAAAGCCTGGCAAGCCACTGTTCCCCGGGTGGGTGGGGGCTGTGGCAAAAAGGTGGTGTAACTGACCCGCAAAAAAGCCATTGTTCTCTGAGCGGGTGGGGAGCTGTGGCAAAGGTTTGAGCGACATGCAGACAGCCTCACAGGTGAACTGACACCAGAGGCAACCAGATTCAGGGTCCTTCCCAGAGGCCTGGGGGTACTAAAGCCTGGAGAGGCTGACCCCAAGGTGAGGGGGGCTACAGTATTGTAGGACTTTTTAGCACTGTGGCTGCCAGGGGTAGTTGTCGCAGACATTTTTTCATAGAAATCCTTTCGTTGGGATTTGTTCATCTTCTGGGAAGCTGAGGCCCCAGAAGAAGAATGTAAACAATTGTTATCGGCTGGTGTGGAATGCCACAGGTGCAGCGGTGATTGGTCATCTGTGAGTGTTTGGATTTGCTGACCACTCACAGGAGAGTTTGTCCTTGCTTTCTGCTGGACACAGAACTTTGTTATTCATTCTTTCCTATTCTATTCTTAGCTTAGCAAGCCTCTGCAACTTCTCTCTTTATTCCTTTTAGGATAGTAATAATGTATTATATATCATATATCAATAAATCCAGCCTTCTGATCATGAACCAAGATTCTCGTCCACTTCTCTCACCCTGAATGTTATGAACAAAATTCGAGTAATATTTTTTTGTGAGAAAAAGTTACAAAAAGGCAGCCAGACCACGGGTAGCTGCTGAAGTTCTTCGTGTTTTGTTATTGTAATCACGAGTCGTTGTGGCTAATCGCTCCTTTTGTATCAGCAGAGCCTCGCCCGAGGCTAAGTTGTACCTTTCCCAGAAGGGTGAGAACCTTCCCGAACAGTAGAAGAGACCTGAGAAGGTGGGGGGGGCTATGCAAAGTGACTCCAAGACCACAATGCAGCATGGGTCCCCCGCTGTACGGAGAAAACCCCAAAACAACGAGCCACCTAAGAATTGAGAGACTGGAGTGATGTCTGGACGTGAGGAGCCGAATGCTGAGCCTGCAGAGACGCGGAACACCTTCAGACCCTCTCGCCCTGACCATGGGAGACGACCCCGGTGGTGAGACCAGGCCGACTGAGCCGGCAAAAGTACCACCTGGCGGGGAATACCATGCCCAAAAGGCTCCCACGAGGACTGGATTCCCCCAGCTCCGCCCCTTGTGGACAGAGCTGCGCATATCCTCCTCCTCTGAGTTGCCCTGGGAGACGACGGGACCTGCAGACCCACCGAGCCACCCAATCCTGAGCTGATCACTTTCAATAAAGGCATTAAAAAGGAGAAGAAGTCTCCTGGCCCTTTGTTTATTTCAGCTGGGGGCTCGTCCGGGATAGCCATGCCGCAAGAAGACTCAGGACTGGCCATCTTGGATCTTCAGAGGACAGCTGGCTACCAGGACCAGAGAGATCGGCTCAGGACAGCGACGCAGAGGAGCACCGGAGCACCGGACTGGTGAGAAACTCGGTGGCGGGAGTGGGAGACGTGCGCATGTGTGTGAGTGAGACGAGGGCCGGCAGCCGGACCTTCGAAGCGAGTGGGACCCCTCAGTACCGCGTTTCCTGACTCCTGCGAAGGGGCAGGCCGGAAACAGGGGAAAGCGAGTGGAATTAGCGTGAGTGAAGTCGTCTCCCAAGGGGGAATAAAGGGCCCCCCCACTCCGGGCGTGCGGAGTGAATTACTGTGTATGAGTGGCACGCACCCAAAGTAAGTCCTGACAGAGGAAGGTCAGGCACTTTTGTAAGTCTCGAGAACGATTCGGGTAAGATTTGTCAGTCCCGAGAAGGATTCGGGTGTTTTCGCAAGCCCTGCAGGCAAAGTAAGTCCTGACAAAGGGAGTCAGGGACAAACCCCAGCGAAGGAGGCTGCGGTTTGCTTTTAAGTCCTGATACGGTGAAGCCTAAAAATTGGCGAGTTAGGCAAACTAAAAATCAGGCAGTTGTTTTTCCTGACTGAGGGAGTCAGGCACGACCCGGTTTCTTGGCCGAGGCATCGTGTGTTCAAGTCCCGATAGATATAAGACCTGACGAAAGTTGGGCAATCAAGAGATTGGGCAGTTGTTTCAGTATAAAGTCCTGAGCATCAGGCAGAAATTTGAAGTTCAGTGGAGGAGGCTGAAGCTCCTCAAACAAGGTTTTTTTTGAAACTACCGGTCAGTTGAGGCACCTTTGAGACTTTTTATTGAGACCTGAAAAATGGGATGTTGTAATAGTAAAAGGACCGGCAAGAGACTGAGGTATATACATCCCAATAGTCCCTTAGGAGAACTGTTAGAAAAATGGGATTCTATAGAGGCCACGGAGGGATTAGATAAAGTGAAAATGATCCATTATTGTATGGAAGTCTGGCCAGAATTAGAACTGCAAGGGGGATGGCCTTGGTGTGGGACAAAGGATAAGTGGATGTGCCAACTATTAAATAATTATCTGACAGCTCGAGGAGATACTGATCCTGAGCAATTATTGTATGTGGCTTGCTGGGTAAAGAGCACTGTTGAGGATGAAGGGGTGCGAATTTGTAAGGTACAGAGGAAGAAAGAGGGGAATGAAGGAGGGGATGATAGAACTAGTAAAAGATGGGACCCCCTGGATTATTTGCCTCCTTCTGCCCCTCCACCTTATAATCCTCTTCTACAAGCACCTCAAATGGCAGGTCCGGTTCCTCCCCCGGCTGCCATCTCACTACCACCTGCTCAAATTCCTCCTTCTACCTCTTCAGCTTCTGCTATGATAAACCCAGTATCTCCTCCAGTTCCTTCTGCACCACCACAAGCGCCTATTCCACCTGCTGTATTCTCTACCCCTTCTCCAGCTCCGCTTAATATTCACTCAGGCTCTTCTCCCCCTCCTATTGCTGTCCCTTTACCTCCTCCTAGTTGGGACACAAGTGTCTCCTTGTCCAGTAAACAGCTATCAGCAAATACACCTGCTGATGGGCAGAAAGTTCAGGGTAACCCAGAGGTCCCTCAAAGTAGTTTGGCATCTGAAGATGGGCCATACTGCAGCACCAGATCCAAGGCCTCCAAGGCGGAGAGACTCTTTCCCCTCAGAGAGGTTCCTATGGGAGGAGTAGCGGGAGGTGTTGGCTTTGTGAATGCTCCCCTAACTGCTTCTGAGGTGAGAGGATTCAAGAAAGAGTTGGGGCATTTAGTGGAGGACCCAGTGGGCATAGACAACCAAGTGGATCAATTTCTAGGTCCAAATATCTACACTTGGGGGGAGATGAATTCCATCCTGAGTATATTATTTTCCCCAGAAGAGGTCCAGATGATAAGGGCGGCTGGCATAAGAATATGGGAGAAAGATAACCATCCAGGACCCCAGGTGCCAACAGATGAACAGAAATTGCCACTAACGGAGCCCAGCTGGAACCCTAACCAGGAGGAGGGGAGGAAGGCCATGAGAGAATATAGGTCTTTGATGATATGGGGGATAAAAGAGTCAGTTCCCAAAGGAACTAACACCCAATTGGCATTTGAGGGTACACAGGAGAAAGATGAAGCTCCTGCTGCTTGGCTAAATCGCCTAAGGTGGAACTTCCAGTTGTACTCTAGAATAGACTCAGACACCCCAGAAGGTCAAATGCTACTAAAAGTCCAATTTGTTACCAAATCTTGGCCTGATATAAAGAGAAAACTGGAAAAGATGGAAGATTGGCAAGAGAAGGACATTAATGAGTTATTAAAAGAGGCATTGAAGGTGTATTTAAGGAGGGAGGAAGAAAAAGCAAAGGCCAAGGCTAAGATCATGGTTGCTGTAGCTAGAGAAAGTGCAGGGTGGGCGGGTCCACCACCAGGAGGAGGCAAGGATAGGTCAGTACTGTCAGGTGCAAGAGGGATGGAGACACCTCAAGGCCCTTTGAGAGAGCGACATTGCTATTACTGTGGAGAGCCGGGACACGTCAGGAGGTGTTTTAGAAAGCTTAGTCTCGATGCGGCAATAACCAGGGAACAAGATAATTTAGGGAAGATCCTTAGAGGTGACGATTAGAAGGTCAGGGGCTTTACACTATAGGGGACCCAATGCAACATCTAGAAGAGCCCCTTGGTAAACTTTGAGGTGGGCCCCCTAAATGAAGAATTTGAATTTTTGAGTAGATACAGGAGCAGATAAGTCCTGTCTCAACAAAGTACTAAGAAATTCTGGTTAAAAACAGCTAGGTAGAAAGGATATCCAGTAGCACCAAAACTGGCCAGTAATACTTAACGTGTAATAAATTATGTGAAAGTAAAAGGTACCTTTTTGTTGCCTTGTGTGTGTGAGCGTGAGTCACGAAGTCAGCCTCAACTTCCCGGGCAGGTGGGAAGGGGGCAGTGCAAGTGTGTGTGTGTGACCTGCAAACCAGGATACTGTTCCCCAGGCAGGTGGGGGCTGTGACTGAAGTGTGTGTGTGTGACCTGCAAACCAGACTAGTGCTCCCCAGGTGTGTGAGGGAGCCGTAGCTGTAAGAGCGTGAGTGACACCACAGACAGCCTCATCGGTGAATGTGCACCAGAGGCAACCAGAGTCAGGGCCCTTCCAAGAGGCCCAGGGATACTGAGACCTGTGGGCCAACCCCAGGGTGAGGGGGGGCTACAGGGACCCGTGATTTTCTAGCAATAATGATCCAGTTTGTGTCTTCAGGGTGTGAAGGAATGTGTGAGAGTGAATACAGACAAATTAGAATAGAGGTAATGTAGATTGTGCATTATAAGTTTTACCACATTTCCTTACAGGGAAGTGTATTGTGTAGAAGAATGGTGTAAGAAAAAAACCCCAAAAATTTAAGTGTAAGGGGTTGAAAGAAATATTTAGGCTCTAAGTGAAAGTAAGAAACAGAAGCAAGAGATAAATAAGATCTTGAAAATAGAACAGAAAACCAGTGAATTAAATACACAGAGATATAAGAAAATAAAAATACTTTGGGAGTTAAGTTAGCTGAGAAATACAACTCCTTGCAAAATACAGAGTATGTAGAAGTTGATGAGAACCAATAACATTAAACAGAGAAACTGAGTTTTGATAAAATCATTAAATAGCAGACCATTAATGCCTGTGTTTGAAAGCCTGTTTCAGGTATTCTTCATTACTAATTCGACTGTGCAGACCAAAAGAAAAAGGTTGGACTCACATCACTCTCACCCCCTGGTATTGGACCAGGATTCAACATCAGGTTTTTTTTCCCTCTGGCATTGGACCGGACTGCACCCCATTCTCCCTCTGGCATTGGGCCAGACTCCCAGTTTTTCCCTCTGGCATTGGGCCAGAGTCCACACCACTCACCTCCGGGCACTGGATAAGGATTCATCTGCTTGACAAGTAATTCACCTGAGTATACTGTGATTTAAAGTTGGCTCTCAGAAGGAAGAGTCAAATAGACTGAACTGTGTGAGAAAAATTAGTATCAGAGTTCTAATATTGCTTAAAATGTTTCAAAACTGTTTTGTGTAAACTATGTTGGTAAAAAGTTTAAGACTGTAAATAAGTAATTCTAGTTAAGTTCCCCAATTTATTTCTAAAAAAACTCCAGGTTACTCCTCTACAGAACACTCCCCTGGGAGGGGAAACCAAAATTGGTAGGGAACAGACCAAGAGAAGTTTAACCAGAGAAGCGGGTAGAAGAGACTCTAAAGAGCTTGGAAGCTTTTCCTCAGAAAAATTCCCCAAGAGGCAAGGCCGGGTGGGCAGACTGTGCAAGATGACCCATACCGGACTCTTGGGAAGGGTAGTACTGATGGCTCTGATGGCTGGTGGTGCTCTGGGAAGCCCAGCTGAGCCGTGCAGTGAGTGCTACCAACCTCTCTGTGAGGAGGAAGTGAGCTCCTTGTCGAGAGTCCACATCAGTTCTGACCCTGATCGTGTTAACCCCTCCCAATTGGTCATTTATCAGAAAAATAAGAGAGTGTATTGGATAGCATACAATACTGCCACTTTTGGGCAGCCACTCCTAGGAGAGTGTACTATAGGGGAAGCCTGGTTGTGCTTTGAATGTGATGCTGCTGAAACGAGCTCAGCAGAACTAGTAAAAAGCAAAGAAATGGTGAAAATGGTAAGAAAAATTGTTTGTTACAAGTATTTATATGAGTATACTGGAAAGGAGATTAACCCCTTTTGGAACACATTTCAGGGGAGCCCAAAATCCCTAGGTTTGATCTCGTCTAGCAACTGCATTGCTAGAGTGATAAAACCAATTTTCTTATTACCCAAAGAAACTGGATCAAGTTTGGGAGTTCCTATATATAAGGATTTGGGGGAAAATAAACAGAACCGGGAAAGTGAAATAGAAATTGAGAAAATCCAAAATTGTAAAAGCCAAATTCAGACCCCAATACCTATGTTAAACAAAGTCATCAGGCTCCAGGCAGTATTTAAAATAAAGAATTCAATTATTGGGAACATTTCAAATGAAATAAAAAGATTAGCATGTGTAAATAATCAAGAACAAACTCCTACACTTGATTCCAGTGGGTGGGAGAACCTGGAGATTTTCAAAAAGGATGTATGGGAAAAGGTAGTTTTTCTCGGTGTGTGTGTACTTGGAGGA
This sequence comes from Melozone crissalis, assembly GCF_028551555.1. Classification (NCBI taxonomy): domain Eukaryota; kingdom Metazoa; phylum Chordata; class Aves; order Passeriformes; family Passerellidae; genus Melozone; species Melozone crissalis. The sequence goes on along the minus strand of NW_026535813.1, from coordinate 8,721,269 downwards.
TTGCTCTTTTTACTATGCTTATTTATCTGTTTTAGTAGAATAGTACTTGCCGTGCAGACCAACCTGAAGAAACCAAGGAAAGTAACAAAGTTAAGTAACCATGATTACCAAAGTGCACAAGAGATTTATAGTAGATTCAAAACAAAAAATTGTGAGTTGATGCGAGCTTAGAATTTAAGCTCGATCAAAGAAAAAGAGGGGGGACTGTTATGAACAAAATTCGAGTAATATTTTTTTGTGAGAAAAAGTTACAAAAAGGCAGCCAGACCACGGGTAGCTGCTGAAGTTCTTCGTGTTTTGTTATTGTAATCACGAGTCGTTGTGGCTAATCGCTCCTTTTGTATCAGCAGAGCCTCGCCCGAGGCTAAGTTGTACCTTTCCCAGAAGGGTGGGAACCTTCCCGAACAGTAGAAGAGACCTGAGAAGGTGGGGGGGGCTATGCAAAGTGACTCCAAGACCACAATGCAGCATGGGTCCCCCGCTGTACGGAGAAAACCCCAAAACAACGAGCCACCTAAGAATTGAGAGACTGGAGTGATGTCTGGACGTGAGGAGCCGAATGCTGAGCCTGCAGAGACGCGGAACACCTTCAGACCCTCTCGCCCTGACCATGGGAGATGACCCCGGCGGTGAGACCAGGCCGACTGAGCCGGCAAAAGTACCACCTGGCGGGGAATACCACGCCCAAAAGGCTCCCACGAGGACTGGATTCCCCCAGCTCTGCCCCTTGTGGACAGAGCTGCGCATATCCTCCTCCTCTGAGTTGCCCTGGGAGACGACGGGACCTGCAGACCCGCCGAGCCACCCAATCCTGAGCTGATCACTTTCAATAAAGGCATTAAAAAGGAGAAGAAGTCTCCTGGCCCTTTGTTTATTTCACTGAAGACCTTATCAGGTCGCTGTAATAGGTAGTCATGTGGCCCATTCCCTCAAGGGTACAAGAGTGGGAAGTCCAGCTCAGCAAGGTGCGGAGGTCCAAGCCCCTTACTCTGAGGCTATCCCAAGGGAAGAGGAATAGCCAAACCTCGAGGGAGGTGGAAGGTGTCAGGGTGGGAGCCTACACGGACCAGTGATTCTCTGGCAACAGGGGTTTGCTTTGTTTAAGTCTTAGAGGTTTGCTAACATTTCCTTCCTCTGTCCAATAAAAGAAAAGGGAAATTTATAGGGGGTACTGAACCTAGGTCAGCAGGGAAACTTAGGGTGTCAGTACTCAAGGGTTCTGGAGTGTCAAAAAAGGTACCTTACATAGTCCCAGTGGGCGAGGCACAAGAGCCAAAAACTCAGCTAAGCAGAAGTCAAGAAGTTTGAATGAACAGGCCTGAGGGTGTGAATAAATGTGTGAGTGATAGAGTAAGTGTTCCTTAGATAAGAGCACCAGATAACAGTGCCCAGGAGCACCAAAGTCGATTGTTGCAAGGACACCTGATTCGTAAACAAAAAGAGATTAGAAGATCTTCTCTCTCTTAAGTTAAAAAAGAGTAAGACAAAACTTTTAAAACAGCCGTTAAGAGTAAGCAGTTTTATTTACCAGCCCGAAAGCTTATAGTAACTGAAAGTCACCATGGGTCAGAGCCACAGTAGTCGAGGAGGGCGACCAAGGAAAAAGAATAAGAATATTCCTCCTGGTAGCCCCCTTGGTGATATACTGGATGACTGGAATAAGTGGGAAAGAACTAAAAAGTAAGATCAAGTGAGGATGATTTCTTATTGTGTGGAACATTGGCCAAAGAGGAAGCTACAACAAAAATCCTTAAAGTGGCCCTGGTACGGAAGTAGAGATAAGTGGTTATGTAATTTATTATACCAGCAAGTGTGCAATCAAGAAAACCCTAATTCAGAAGAAGTAGAGTATAATACTTGCTGCGTCAAATTCTCAGAAGGAGATTCTAAGGTATACAAACTAAAAAAGGATAAAGAGCAGAAATCAGAGGAAAAGGATAAAGAAAACAAGGGAGTTATTCAAAAGAGGTTGGATCCCCTGGACTATGTAGCCCCACCAACTCTTCCTCCAAACTATCAAGCCACCCCTGTGAGAGTCTGTCTGAATTTTCCCTCATCTGCCTCACGATTGTCATTGGGGGCACCACTGAAGAGAAGACCCCCCTCTGTCTAGAATCTCTGGCTTTGAAGGAGAAAGTCACATGCCAAAGGCCCTGAAACCTGAAAAGACAGTGTTAAGTTATTGTTTTCACATGTGTGTTTGCTGTATGCTATACTGAGAAGAAGGGACACTGTGCCGTTTTTTTTTCAACAATGGCTTTGGAAGCTGTCTCACCTCTCGGCCTGGCTGGACTTCTCCTGAGTTTCAGGTGGTCTCCCACACAAGACCCTCACCTGCTTTATAACCACCGTGACAGACAGACTGAGATGTAAGAAGCCTCTCCATCAAGGACTGAGACATGAAACTCCCATGTGACAACGCCCCCTCTCCTCCTTCCAAGGACTGAGACTGAAACCCCTAACCTGGGGGAGGTGTGTGCGGGAGGCAAACTGACCAAAGTGAGATGTTTGCCTGCAGGTGTGACTACTGGTCCAAGAAAACAATGGTTCTTGCCTGCTGCCTAGCTTGGACTCTGTGTACCCTCTTTTCTATTCTTCCCCCCTGAAGACCTTTGTTTCGGTTGCAAAATTTATTCTCCCTTCCCCCAACAAAAAAAGAGTATAATTGGGGTGCAAATGAACTGTGCTTTTGAGATCTCCCCAGCATAACAGGCGGACCCTCGACTGGACTGGACCAAAGGACTTCGTCTCTACGTTGGTAGCTATATCCCCTCTCTCTCTCTTCTCTCTCTTTCTCTATTTTTTTTTCCTCTCCCTTAATCCCTCTATCACATTTTTACTGTGGTTATTTCAATAAAACTGCATTTGTTTTGATTGTCACTGCAAACCCCCTTGTACCGTGTTGGTTTTTTGCACCCTGAGATCACCCCTACGAACCATCAGGTCATCCGTCCACTTGGACAGATCCTGACAACCCCTCCCACTTAACACCCAGCCTCCTGCTTCTCAAAACCTACCTTTATTCCCTCCAATGATCCCCACCTCTCTTCTATCGCCTCAGGGATTCTCCATGTCATTTTTACCCCCTTCAACAACTCCACTCTGTCATATAAATCCACTCCTTGATGCTTTTCCCCCACTGCCTCCTATGACCACTAACCTGCAGCATGCTCAACCTGTAAGTCAGAATACAACACCTTTCCCTGAGAAAAAACCTCAGGATATATCCTCCAACCTAACAACTGAACCATTCCAAAATGATGACAAAGAATTAGAGACCCAGTCAAATGACCTTTCAGATGCTGGCCCTTACTGCAATACCAAATCAAAAAGTGGTATAAAACCCGAGGTAAATCTGGACAGGCTGTTGCCCCTGAGGGAAGTTCCACTACCTGGGGGGGTAGGAGGAATAGGTTTTGTAAATGCACCCCTGACAGCTTCTGAAGTAAGAATATATAAAAAGGAACTGGTTAGCCTAGTGGAAGACCCAATTGGGACAGCTCAGCAAATAGATTCCTGGGTGTCCTGGTTTGAAAAGGAAGTGAGTTTTTTTGGGATGATGTTGTCAAACCAATAGATGCTCAGATTTGAATATTGTCACTTGGTGGGGCCACTGAGGACATGGACAGGCCTCTGAGAACACAGGGGGTTAAAAGCAGAGAACTCCCAGGGGGAAGCTCACTTGGGTTCCATCCATGAAAGAGGTCAGACCTCTACCAGCTGCGGGCTGGGTGGTGGAGGGGAAGCCATGCGACCGGGTGAGGTAGGCCAGGCCTTGCACAGAGAAGGAAGGTGAAGGCCCCTGCAGGAGGGAAGGATGGAGAAGCACTGAGAGGCATTGGGCAGCCACCCCCCCTCCCCTGTCGGATTTCTGGGGCTGTTTAGATGGTCTGGGAAAAGCCCAAGATGGCCTTGGGTCGCCCGCGTTCCAAACGACGAGAAGAAACTTCAGATTTTTTCTCGGTCTCGGTGTTTATTAATTGCTTATCTAAAAGATTTTCTCTTGGCCTGACAGAGTTCTGCTCAGCAGTCAGCCATGGGCACACACTGAGAGCCCCTGGGGCGGCCACCTATCTTTATACCCGGAGTTACGTATACAATATTTATCATTTTTCTCCAATACCCTCTACCCTTATTAACCAGTGTTCCCCTAGTAAGGTCCAATCCCAGAGTGCCAGCATCACCACAGAAGATGGAGGCCTAGAGGAAGAAGAAGAAGGAGAAGGGCACGCCCCAATTCCTCCATCTTACTTCTCTAGACCCCCCTGTACAGAAATCTTAAACCCTGTATCTCACACTCCAATTAACTTATCCCTTCACCATTCACCCCGGTGAAATCCTCCTGTCCTCATACTGATGTCATCTCCCCTGTGGGATCAAAGTCCAGCCACCAGACATTTCTGGCAACATTCCAGGACTCCCGAGCCCCCCAGGGGTGGTCTCGTTCACCCTGCACCCCAGTTCTGAGAGACTGAGATCCCACATCTCCCCCTTCTGTTTGCACCAAAAAGATCTTTTTCGCCATCCGATTCATTGCACGTTTTAAACATGCAAATATGCATGGGACAACAAGTATGAGGACTAGGAGAACTATTAAAACATAAAACCCTATCTTTAGATTCCTCTCCAAATGGGAGAGATGTCAAAGAATTCTGCCAGTTGATCGATCCATGATCCTGTGATCTCGCCAAGCTTATTTATGCTGTCCTTTATATTTTTGATATTTTCATGAATTGACTTTGAATGATCTGAGAGATTCATGCAGCACATCCCTTCGAACTCTTCACACCCATGTCCATGAGCGAGCAATAGATAATCGATTTCCGCTCTGTTTTGAAGAGTCGCCTGTCTCACACTACTGACGTCTTTTAACGTGTCATCCAATGTGACAGACACAGACCACGCATGTTTGCTCAACCAACAACCCATGCGGTCGATCTGAGTCAAGGCCACCCCCGATGCTGTCTGAGGTGAGAAGATTGCTGTAGCAATACTAGTTTTCTTGTCCCAAGAAAACATTTCATCATTGCAATCTGCCGCATATTGCTGTATTGATCTTTTTTCTCTGTGCCTTTCCTCTCTTAGCATGTTCAAATCAGGCGATAGCATTGAAATTTCCCCAATGCTGCATGGACCTCCCGTGGCATTAGCAGGAATGCCGTGCCAAATTCTGTCCCCGCAAATTAAGAACAGACCCCGCGGCAATTGCACCGGAACTTGGATCGATCCTTTGGCAGTTCTCTTTGTATATTTACACCAAGCTGAGGCATTCTTATAAAATTCATGAGTGGGAGTTAAATCAATAGTTTTCGCCTTTGTGACTTTTGGAGCTTCAAACTGCATGCAGAGTCTCATTGTCATGGACCCAAAAATCTCCAATTCCTGAGGTTCTATAGAAGCCACAGGAAGCAGGTGTGTCCAAGCACACCACTCTTTTATAGGATTTTTAATGACCTGCGAAATGTTAATTGCAGAGTGCCCTGGAACTGGCCATTCGTCCACTGGCAATCCAACCATGCATGCTGAAAACGGTTTACCTGGTCTTGAATGTGTCAGGCAGGTACTATCTAAATTCGCTGCCCGAGCTAAAGCCTCCCATACATTTTGCCTTGGTTGACTAACAGGTAAATCTCCCCCACTGCTTACTGCAATGAATGAAAGAACGATGCACATAAGCATCATGAAACCCATTACTTCGCTTTTATGTGAAAACCCCCCAAGGTCCTTAGTTTCTTTTTATTTCTCTTCCAGGTCGTTTTTCGCAGTCTGAGTCTCGACTTCTGTCTGAGTACTCGTCTCTTTGTTTCTTGGATCAGCGTTCTCGTGTTCTTGCGTTCGGAATGGCTTCACATGCCGCACCGACACCCACTTCAGACCTCGATCTGTGGAAATACAAGCGAAACCCTTTCCCCAAGAGATTAGTTTGAAAGGACCCTCTATTTGACCTGTTTCTGGGTTTCTGATCAAAACCAAAGGATCTCCCTTTAGCTTTGCCTGTGTGTTGTTTAGAAAATGTCTCACGATCGGTGGATCAGGTTCCGAGGATGGATAATCCCTTTGTTGTGTTAACATTGTCTTCTTCGAGGTGCTTTTCTCTTTATATATTGTTGGAAAAAATTGCTGCGTTGTTGCAGTCTCGCCACACGATGGCGCTGTGGCTCCGCCGAGCCGACCCGGCATGTCGTGCACTTCCGCCCTCCTGCCACTAGGTGGCGCTGTCACCGGCCTCCCTGGCTCGGATGATGGAGCAATCTCGACTGCCCCACTTCCTCTTCCGGCTCGGCGTCTCCCGTGAGGGGAAGGGACTGGGACTCCGAGGGTTTGAACCAAAGGCACCAGGTCTGGAGACGGTGTGGAGCCCCGGGACGTAGAATCCCTAACACGGCCCCTCCTCACCCGCGACGTCACAGAGGACCGGGCTCGGTGCCGCCCGCGCCCTACTTTCTGCGCCTGCGTGCTCTCCGAGCCGCTCCCTGTGTCCCCCAAGCTGACGTCATCGTCTCCCCCCTGTCCCACCTCCGAGGTCCCCGCCCCTCGGTCTGTCCCTGAGTCCACCTCCTCCTCCTCTGACGTTGTGTTCGCCTCTCCCGCCGGCACTCCGGCTCTCCCCGCGATTCGAGCTGACCTTCGCACCGGGTCTGACGTCACAACCGAGCGCCTCTTGCGTCTCACCACGGCGGCCCTCTGAGGCTGTACATTTTCCCTCAGTCCGCCTCCCGCGTTCCCTGCCCCAGCGCTGGTATGTGGGTCTACACCCCGGTTTTTGCGAGTTTCGCCCTCCGCGCGCGTCTCCTCATCTTCACCCGCGCTGCCCGCGTTTGCCGCCGCCGCCGCTTCGCCGCTTTGCCCGCTGCGAAGAAGCGCCCCCCCCGATCCCTTATCTTCCTGCTCCCCCCCTTCTGCTCCTGACTCCTCTACACTCTCTGGAGTTTCAGGACGCCCTTGGGGTTTGTTGCATTTTTTGGTCGGGGGTTTTAATATTTTTTCCTGCTCTCTTTTTTCGAGAGCCCTTTCCCCCTGGCTTTTTAAAGCCAGAGCTAATTTTTTCCCGGAGCTCAGCCCCGACCCCACCTCTGAGGGTGCCGCAGCTTCTCGCTGCTTTTCCAGTCTTTTAGACTGCACTGAGATACCTTGTAACATGATTCTTGCCGGCGAGAGTAGCTTTAACGCTGTCTCATCTTTTTTTGTTGCTAAAATATATAAATGCCTATTAATTTCTTGCCAAAACCCCACTTCGAACAACAGACATGTCTCTGCAAGTGGATAATTAAGCCTTGCCCATAGTAACAGCTGTTTTAATTCTTTCTTTGGGATCCCTTCTGTATATAATTCTGCTACACTTTGTAAGGTGGATAAGATTTCCCGTTGTTCCTGGGAGAGTGTGGCCCCCATGATCTTATTTTGGCCTTCTTACCGAATCTGTCGTCAGAGTGGTCTGAAAGCCCTCAGTCTCCGTCCAGCAGCTCACAAGGGATGGATCCAGAGGCGCCTTTCTGGTCCCAGTCCAGGCCGCTCTGCTACGAACTGTCTTCGGCAGAAGCTGAGAGATGGAATTTCTCAGTGACTGCTGATTTTTGCAGCTCCTCCTGGCCGGTTTTTTCTTTTTCTTCTTTCTTTCTTCAGGCTTCTCTCCTCTGGAGTTATCAGTGCTGTCCTCTTGGCTCTTCAGCTCTTCAGGGCTTTTCCCCCCCCCGAAAGGTTTGGTGGGAGATAGCCCGCACAGCGGACGCCAGTTGTCGGATTTTGGGGCTGTTTCGATGGTCTGGGAAAAGCCCAAGATGGCCTTGGGTCGCCCGCGTTCCAAACGACGAGAAGAAACTTCAGATTTTTTCTCGGTCTCGGTGTTTATTAATTGCTTATCTAAAAGATTTTCTCTTGGCCTGACAGAGTTCTGCTCAGCAGTCAACCATGGGCACACACTGAGAGCCCCTGGGGCGGCCACCTATCTTTATACCCGGAGTTACGTATACAATATTTATCATTTTTCTCCAATACCCTCTACCCTTATTAACCAGTGTTCCCCTAGTAAGGTCCAATCCCAGAGTGCCAGCATCACCACAGAAGATGGAGGCCTAGAGGAAGAAGAAGAAGGAGAAGGGCACGCCCCAATTCCTCCATCTTACTTCTCTAGACCCCCCTGTACAGAAATCTTAAACCCTGTATCTCACACTCCAATTAACTTATCCCTTCACCATTCACCCCGGTGAAATCCTCCTGTCCTCATACTGATGTCATCTCCCCTGTGGGATCAAAGTCCAGCCACCAGACATTTCTGGCAACATTCCAGGACTCCCGAGCCCCCCAGGGGTGGTCTCGTTCACCCTGCACCCCAGTTCTGAGAGACTGAGATCCCACACTCCCCCAGAAGAGAGAGAGAGAGCTGGTGCCTGTGCTTCTGCCACCTTGAAATTTGATAGCATGGCTGGCTGAGAAGGAGAATGGGGGGGTGCGGGTGAGATGGCAGGGCAGCTGTGGGAGTTCTGGACAGACAGAGCCTGAAATTTTTAACCCTTTTCTTGCATGATGGAAACCTTACAAATGCTGATCCTCTTGAAGTTGAATGAGAAGAGAGATAGAGATAAGAGGAAATGGGCAAGTGTGATGCAAGTTTGTGCAAGTGAAAGATGTCTGAGAGTAGTTGAGAAGAATCTTAGGTGGGAGGAGATGATGGAGTGGCCTTTGGCTGGACTTTTCTTGAATAGCTATGGACAGAACCATTTTCCCTGTGACACAGAGACTGCATTTAGGGGGAGGCAATGGCTTGGAGCCAAGAGAGTGCAGCAATGTTATGTGAAGGAGTGGCGTGAGCAGAGACGACGGGTGAGGAGGGTGGTTATTGCCCTTCATCTTCAGTAGAAGAGAAGATCTCTGTTTTTTGAGACCCCTCTGCCCCAGGGGGTGAATTTGGGGGGGACAGGTGTCCCAAAAGTGAGAGACTGTGCTTTTTCTGGAACTGGGCAAAGCATCCTTAAAAGGGGAACCCTAGAAGCAGCTCTGGTCCATGCACAGTGGTGAGAGCACTGTACATGGAAGGAAGATTTCACGATGGCAAATGATCTGTGGGCGGTGCCACATGTGACATGGAAACACAAGAGGTTTCAACTGTGTTTCCAGGGGAAGCCTATGGTACAAGAGGGACTCCTCTCTTCTTGATGAACTGAGAATTGTTTATCTAAAGGGTGGTGATGGACTGAGAGCTGATGATCTGAGGGGTGGATGTATTGGAAATTTGGTGGGGGGAGGAGGAATGTTTTGGAAGGTTTTCATTCTGAATTCTGTGTGTGTTTCTTTTTATATATAGATGTAGGTTAATAAAGATTTTCTTCTTTATTTCTAAGTTGGAGCCTGCTTTGCTCTATTCCTGGTCACATCTCACAGCAGGCACCAGGGAGCATATATTTTCATGGGGGCACTGGCATTGTGCCAGCATCAAACTGTGACACTGGGTCCCAATATATATGCCTGGGGCGACCTGTATTCTATTATGAACATCCTCTTCTCCCCAGAGGAGATATGTCTCATAAGGTCAGCAGGGATAAAGATCTGGGAGAATGAGAATTGCACCAGACCCCTTGGTGAGCAAAAACTCCCTGTAGTGGACCCAAATTGGAATCCCAACCAAGAAGAGGGCTGGAGAAAAATGAAAGACTACAGGACCCTAATTAGAAGGGGCATAAAATCATCTGTACCCAAAAGCAGCAATACTAAATTGGCATTAGATGGGAGTCAAGAAAAGGATGAGTCTCCAGGGCATGGCTAATTTGATTAAAACAGAATTTCCAGTTACATTCCAACATTGATCCTGATGGACTAGAGGGCCAAGTACTATTAAAAGTACAGTTTGTTACCAAAGCTTGGCCTGAAATTAGATGGAAATTAGAAAAATTAGAAGACTGGGACGAAAGGGGAATTAGCGATCTGTTAAGGGAAGCTCTGAAAATTTATTTAAGGAGAGATGAGGAGAACAGAACAAAAGTAAAAATTATGGTGGCAGTAGCAAGAGAAAGTGTAGGAATGGGAAGAGGAGAGCCAAAAGGGGGAGCAGAAAATAAAGGAAAGCTGAGTCAGTGGAAAAGACCACCATTAGATGATGTGCATTGCTATTACTGTGGCAAAAAAAGGGGCACGTTAAGCGGTCCTGCAAAAAATTACAAATGGATGAAGCAATTGAGAAAGAACAGGACACCCTGGAGAAGATTCTGAGAGGACATGATGATTAAGGGTGTCAGGGCTCTACGCTCTGGGGAATGAGATCAGAAACCAGATAGAGCCCCTGGTAAACTTAAAAATTGGCCCCCAGAGAGAAGAATATCAGTTTTTAGTGGACACAGGTGCTGATCAATCCTGTGTGACAAAGCTCCCCAGAGGGACTCAGCTAAGCAAAAAGATCTCCAGGTGTGGAGAGCAAAAGGAGAACTGTTCGGAGACCAGGTTATAGAGACCATAATTATAAAAGGCAATTCAAAGGAATGCAGGGCTGATTTCCTTTATATCCCAAAATTAGGTTGTAAGTTATTGGGGCGGGACTGGCAAGTAAGGATGGGAATTGGAGTAGTGCCAAAGGCAGAGAGGATGGTACCCCAAATAATGCTATTAACTGAACGGGATATGAGAAAAATTACCCAATAGTCTGGGTGGAAGGAGGAGGGTGAGGGTTGCTAAATATCCTGCCAATTAAGATAGAAATGCAGCCAGGAATCCCCCCTTTTTGGATAAAACAATATCCCATCTCCCCTGAAGGCCAGAGAGGACTAACACATGTGATACAGGGACTCGTGGAAGAAGGCAGACTAGAACCATGCATGTCACCACATAATACACCAATTCTAGCTGTCAAAAAGGCTGACAGAACCTATCAATTGGTGCAGAATTTGAGGGAAATTACCAAACCAACTATTTCCAGATATCCAATAGTGACGTCATGCTGCGATTGCAGGAGGAGTGGCGGAGCCAGTCACCCGCGCGCTCCGAACTCCTTTCGCTTTCAGTATGTGGGCGCCAGGGATTGGTTGTGTTCCTTCTCTGCCGTGGGCAAGCAGGAATCACGGGTCGGCCATTGGCGCAGATCCAAAACCGCCTGGAGCAGCCGATAAACGTGGACCCTACGTCTAAGGAAGGAGGCGCAGGAAGAACAAATGGCTCTCTGCTTGTTATCTCCGAGTTGCCTTTATTTCTTTCCCGTGCAGCAGCGGTGCCGGGGCGGAGCCGCATGGGATCGGTTATTGTTTCCCACGGCGGGAGCAGCACCGAGGCGAGACAGGTGACGCAATCTCGCAGGCAGCAGCACAGCCAGCGGTGGCAGTCTTTCTCGTGGGCAGGAGCCGCGCGGGTGACTGCAGCCCGTGGCAGAAGCGGCAGCGCGGGGCAGCAGCTCAGGCGGAGGTGGAACTTTGCCGTGGCCGGAACGACAGCGGCAGCAGTTCGGGCGGTGGTGGAGCCTTTCCGTCGCCGGAACAAGACAGCAGTTGCCGCACCGTGCAGGCATTCTTCTCTCTCGCAGCGGAGAGTCGGGTCAGAGCTGCTGCCTTTGGTGCTGCACCGGGGGGATGGGGGGGGCGCGGGAATGGCGGGACTTGAAGGGGAGAACAGCAGCAAAAAGAGCGGGGAAACCGAGAAAACAGCAGCTTTTATATAGGAGGGGAGTGGGAAACCGAGAGGGGATTGTCTGGCTAGCCAGAACAGCAACTTGGAAACATAACCTGGACACAGACCAATCGCAAAAGGGAAAAATCCTGACAGGGAACTCTCCAGACGGAGGGGCAGGATCTTTGGGGAGAGACAGAGAAAAATGTGGAATTATTCTAACTGCCACGGCGAGACATGGAACCAACAACCCCAGACATAGACCAAACATCTTAAAACTTCCACAGGTAGGGAGAGATCTTCAAATCCCCACTGCCACACAATAGTATCAAATCCATATACCCTTCTTAGTCAAATTCCACAAGAGCATGCATGGTTCTCAGTAATAGATTTGAAAGATGCTCTCTGGGCCTGTCTGTTAGAGGTGGGGAGCAGGAATTGGTTGCTTTCGAATGGGAAGACCCAGACTGCAAACGTAAACAGCAACTTAGGTGGACCCACCTCCCACAGGGATTCACAGAGTCCCCTAACGTATTTGGATGAGCCTTAGAGGATCTTATAAAATTCTTTGTACCTGGGGAAGAAATACAAATTTTACAATATGTGGATAACCTACTAATATCAAGCAAAGACCAAGAACAAGACCAACAGGCCAGTATAAGTTTACTAAATTTCCTGGGAGAAAAAGGATTAAAAGTATAAAAAAACCCCTCCAATTTGTAGAAGAAGAGGTAAAGTACCTGGGGCACCTAATTGGAAAAGGGTACAAAAAGCTCAGTCCTGAAAGAGTTGTGGGGATCCTGTCAATTCCACCACCCAAGACTAAAAGAGATGTAAGAAAGCTATTAGGTCTAATGGGCTATTGTAAATTATGGATTGATCAGTATACTCAAACTGTAAATTTTTTGTATGAAAATTAATAAGCACAGAACCTATAGCCTGGACTCTGAAGGATACTGAACAGTTCCAAAACTTAAAGGCTCGATTGGAGAAAGCCCCAGTTTTGAGTCTGCCTATTTAAGAAAACCATTTGATCTGTTTGTTAATGTTAATGAAGGGATAGCATACAGAGTAATAACTCAAGACTGGGGGAAAAGCAGGAAGCGGGTGTCTTATGTGTCAAAATTATTGGATCCAGTTGCAAGAGAGCGGCCAGCCCATATTCAAGCTGTGGCAGCCACAGCTACCTTATTAGAAGACACTCTAAAGCTTACATTCAATGGGAGGATTTGAGTACACACACCCCATGATTTGAGGACAGTGTTAAGCCAAAAAGCTCCTCAGCAGCTAACAGACAGCCGAATCCTGAGGTATGAAATAACCCTGATGCATATGGAGAATCTAGAGATTGTCTTCTCAAAACGTTTAAATCCTGCTCAATTCCTAACTGAGGAACTGTTCTAGGGTGATGTTATGATGCTTGTATCCCCAATTGTGTGTTCTGTTTATGCTGGATATTATATTCTGTGCCTTCAAGACTGAGAGAGAAGGAGGAGAGAAGCAGCACGGAGTTTCGTTATCAGCTGCACTCTTCCCCCACAGTCTGCTGGAACACAAAACTCCACTGTTGTTGTCTGGGCATGGACAGGGCAGAACACTGCACTCCTTTTGCTTTTTAGTTAGTTTAGCTAGCTGAGGCAGTCCGAGCTTTCCCTGGACTGTTTTTCTTTCCCTTTTCTTGGAATCGTTATAACCTGCTCTAGACCGGAACCAGGGGAAACACCTAGAGCTCGTACTTTGTGGCCTGCCGGGGCCTACTCGGCAGCCTTTCCCAGCGCCGGAGCGACTGATAACAGAGCAAGCACCCACAGGAGAGACTTTCTGAATTAGTCATCTTTTCAGAGCAGCTAATGAGTTTTGTCATCTGATATTGTTTATTTTGTGTGCTGGGGACTGCTTGGCCTGTTAAATAAACAGGTTTTTTCCACTTCTCTACAAGGAAATTTTTCCCGAACCAGGTGGGGGGAGGGGACGTGTGGGTTGGCTTTCTGGGGGGGGGCCCCTTTTGGAGGTTTTCTCCCAAATTTGCCCTAATCAAGGACAGGAACCAATGGAAAAACTAGAGCATAAGAGTATTGTTTTATTCATATTTCTAAAGTCCCATACCTTCTGGGTGGTTTTCTTACAAGCGGCTCTTCACAGCAGTGTTGTTCCTGCTTCATTGTCAGGACTCCTCCAAGGCTCTCCCTGACCAGCCAACCCACCTCCTTTTATCCCAGTTATCTTCATTAGCCACAGTTGCCACCCAATTAAGGACATCACAGCTGCAGCCCATTTAGAACAACTAGGATTGGGGCAAGACCACTTATACAATACATATATTTAACTAGGACTCCTACTATATAGTATAGAGATAATTGAGATACAAACCAAAGTAAGAGAAGACCTAGAAGAAGACCCCTAACAATATGGAAGGATTCTGTATAAAGATGGATCCTCTCGAATTGTAATGGGGAAAAGGGCATCAGGATCCGCCATTATTGAAGCAGGGGAAACCAAAGAAAAAGGGAAATTACCCTCAAATTGGTCTGCACAAAGTTGTGAGATACATGCCCTAAAGAGAGGTTTAGATTTATTAGTAGACCATATAGGGACAATCTACATGGATTCTCGATACGTCTTTGGGATAGCTCGCACCTTTGGAAAAATCTGGCAAGAGAGGGGATACCTTAACTCAAAGAGGAAAAATCTGGTACACAAAAGTCTGGTCGGGGAAGTACTCGAATCCCTCAGAGGACCAAAAGAAATTGCCATAGCCCATATTAAAGGCCACCAAAAAATGGGATACTCTGAAATCCAAGGAAACAAATTTGCAGACCTGGTGGCCAAAGATGCAGCCTTAGAAATGGGGGTCCCAGTCATAGTCCTAAGTGTAAAAGAAGACCAGGGAAAAATAAGGGAAGAGGGAGTACCAATTTTCAATGACCAGGAGCTAAAATAAATAGAGAAAATGGGAGAGATAAAAACAGAGGATGGAAAGTGGTGGACCCCAGATGGGCAACAAATATTCAGCTGAATAATAACCAGGAAAGTGATGGAAGAGATTAACTCACTGGGGAACACAAGGAATATGCAATCATTTCCTGAAATATTACATGGGGATGGGAATATATGAAATAGCCAGATCCATCACAGAAGAATGTTTAACCTGCCAAAAAGTCAACAAAAGGTGATGCAAAAAACCACTCCGGGAGGGAGGAAATTAGCCATAAGACCTTTCCAGAGTATTCACGTTGATTTTCCTGAATTAACTCCAGCCCAAGCATATAAACACCTATTGGTCATAGTTGACCATCTAACTCACTGGGTTGAAGCATTCCCCACAAGAAGGGAGACAGCCCAAACTGTGACAGAAGTTCTCCTGGAAGAAATCATTCCGAGATACAGGCTAGTAAATATTATTGATTCGGACCATGGCCCCCACTTTACATCCAGTGTTCTGCAACAAGTCATCAGGGCCTTGGGAATAAAGTGGGAGTTACACACCCCTTGGCACCCTCAGAGTTCTGGGAGAGTCAAGAGGATGAATCAAACCTTAAAGAATATCTTAACAAAATTGGTCTTAGAAACCTAATGGAATTGGGTCAAATGTTTGCAACTAGCCCTATTACGAATGAGACCCAGAACAGATCTAGGGGTCTCTCCTTATGAAATGTTTGGGCTGCCTTTCTTGCTTACCCCATACAGTATTGGGGAACATCTAGAAGGGGGAATGACAGTGCAAAATATATAGAAACAGTAACAACAACCCTAGAAGAACTAAGGAAAAAGGGCTACCTTCCCCAAACTTCCCCACTGAACTGTAAAATACATGGTATTAACCCAGGAGATTGTGTATTGATTAAATAATGGAAAAACCCTCCACTAACTGCTTGCTTTGAAGGCCCCTTCCAGGTGCTGCTTGCAACAAACACCGCAGTAAGAACAAAGGAGCAGGAGTGGGCACATACAAGTCAAGTGAAGGGTCCAATACAACCCCTAGTTGAGGCAAGCAAATGGACTATAGCCAACAGAAACAATAAAGACTTGAAATTGGTCCTGAGGAAAACACCAAAAGAAGCGCAATCCTGAACACAACCCCCCCACAGGAAGCATCCACATTGTTATCCTTATATCCTTAAAGTTTGTTAATGTTTTTTATAGCTATAGTATAAGTTTAAGTTTTGTTCAGCTAAGAATTGACAATCTAAATGACATCTCAGTTTCCGGTACTGTTCCATAGAACACTCTTCTTCCTACCCTAATTGGGACCAAATTGAAGTAAGGGAGTCGGTACAAAAAGGGTCATGGCAGAATATCTCCAGAAGAAGGGAAAACCAGAGGTGGGAGGCAAGACTGGATGGGGAACTACCTCCTGGAAATGCTCTCAGGGCACTGAGAAAACCCTTGTGGTTTGAGAGGTGAGGAGGCCAGCCTGTACCAGACTCCCACTTGTAGCAAT
Organism: Melozone crissalis; assembly: GCF_028551555.1. Classification (NCBI taxonomy): domain Eukaryota; kingdom Metazoa; phylum Chordata; class Aves; order Passeriformes; family Passerellidae; genus Melozone; species Melozone crissalis. Next base: position 8,705,245 of record NW_026535813.1, on the reverse strand, counting down.
GCTACTACCCATCCACTTCAAAGGAAGTGGAGGAAACACTTGTGAGAAGTGTTACTATCCCTTGTATAGAGGAGATACAGTAAGTGTATTAATCAGAGTACACACAAACATGAGTCCCAAATGTATCGATCACTCCCAGTTAACAACCTGTAAAGAAGATAATAAAATATATTGGCTGGCTAAAAATATTGCAAACCCAAGCCAGAGGATGTCAGAAGAGTGCCCTATGAAAGAAAGATGGGTATGTTTTGAACAAGAAAGTGAAACCAACTTAGAGGATGCATTCAAAGAGAAAGCAGTACACTTAAAAAGACAAAGAGATAGAGAGGGACAAATACATGGAAATAATCTTTTTATCAATATGGTGGAAAAGATTACAAAATAATTTAATTTGACTGATTGTTGAATGTGCGAGGGGACACACTTAAATGAAATTTGGCCATTGGACGGTATCAGTTTAGGTCCCTTAGACATTTTAAAATGGATTACATCAAGAAAAAGCATGGTAGTACCCTATTGAAGTGAAGGGAGAAGGACCATCCGATTGATGCATCGAACTCCGATTTATTGATCAATCAATCACTTTATATAACAGTGTTAATTAACCTCATGCATATTGCAAAATCCGAGCTCACGATAGGCTAACAGAGAAAACTTTAACCACTCCTTTTGTTTTACAAAACCTACAATTGTTTATCAAACACAGAACCAACGTTCCCACTGTGATATGAAAGGTTCCCAAAACTTCCATATCGGTTCCCAGGGTGCCAGCTTTTCCCAGAGAAGGTGTTCTGCTTGTTATGGGAAGACTGTCTGAGAACTTTATTGTTTATAAAGAGAGTCTAATTGTTTATAGAAATCAGGCTGGGAACTGCTTTAGGAACTGCTTTATTTTTACCTTTTACTTTTCTCTCAATTGTATGTCTTCATGGCCTTTTTCTTTAAGCCATTCTTGAACTAAACTCTCCACAGTACCCAAAAGAAGGGAAGGAGAGTGGAAGCTAAAATCAACAATAATTGGGGAAGAGTGTTTATCAAGGAAAGGGAAAATGTATACTATAGAATCAGGAGAAACACCATGTAAAAGATATCTAGCAGCAAATGACACACACCAGGTGGATCCCAGAAACTTCCCATTCATATTGGTCAATAGAAAAAGCTGAGACTAGATGTGTATACAGTGAGAAAGAAAAAAAAATCGAATGCTTAGGAGATTATAATAACCCATTCTGAGAAATAGAAACCCTATCCAAATGTTGGAAACATATAACAAATCGATATTCTAATTTCTGGGAGGCATCTAAAAATATATTTTTGGATCTGTGGTAACACGACATATGTGAAATTACTGAGAGGGTGGACTTGGAGTTGCACAATTGGAGCAATAAAACCATCTTTTTTCTTACTGCCTAAGAATGCGAAATCAAACTTGGCAGTCCCAGTTTATGATGATCTGGCTAGAAAGAAAAGGAGTTTAATTGGCAGAACCCAAAATTGGAACAATGAAATTTGGACCCCACAAAAGATTATCAATACTTATGAGCTGGCTACCTGGGCCCATGATGCATCCTGGGTCTACAGAACCCCAGTATATATGCTCAATCGAATCATCTGTTTACAAGCAGTACTTGAAATAATGTCAAATCAAACAACTCTGACCATCGATGTCTTAAACCAGCAGAAACAACAAACACGATTAGTAATTTACCAGATCCAATTGTCAGTGGACTATCTCCTTGCAGAGGAAGGAGGGATCTGGAAATCGATGACCATAGTAATGTAATTAAAAAAATTACTCAAAATATTAAAAACTAACCTATGTTGGAGCACAAAAATGGACCCCTCTCATGGTTTGACGCTGGCGCAATGGCAGTGCCCCCATGAAAATATATGCTCCCTGATGTCTGCTGTGAGATATGACCAGGAATAGAGCAAAGCAATCTCCAACTTAGGAATAAAGAAGAAAAACTTTATTAACCTACAACTATATATAAAAAGAAACACACACAGAACTCAGAATGAAAACCTTCCAAAAACATTCCTCCTCCCCTCACCAAATTTCCAATACATCACAGTAAGACAAAACCTTGTATTCTCAATTCAGTTACCACCCCTCAGATCACCAACTCAGTCCATCACCACCCTTTAGATAAACAATTCTCAGTTCATCAAGAAGAGAGGAGTCCCTCTTGTACCATAGGCTTCCCCTGGAAACACAGTTGAAACCTCTTGTGTTTCCATGTCACATGTGGCACCGCCCACAGATCATTTGCCATCGTGAAATCTTCCTTCCATGTACAGTGCTCTCACCACTGTGCATGGACCAGAGCTGCTTCTAGGGTTCCCCTTTTAAGGATGCTTTGCCCAGTTCCAGAAAAAGCACAGTCTCTCACTTTTGGGACACCTGTCCCCCCCAAATTCACCCCCTGGGGCAGAGGGGTCTCAAAAAACAGAGATCTTCTCTTCTACTGAAGATGAAGGGCAATAACCACCCTCCTCACCCGTCGTCTCTGCTCACGCCACTCCTTCACATAACATTGCTGCACTCTCTTGGCTCCAAGCCATTGCCTCCCCCTAAATGCAGTCTCTGTGTCACAGGGAAAATGGTTCTGTCCATGACTATAGAAGAAAAGTCCAGCCAAAGGCCACTCCATCATCTCCTCCCACTTAAGATTCTTCTCGACTACTCTCAGGCATCTTTCACTTGCACAAACTTGCATCACACTTGCCCATTTCCTCTTATCTCATCTCTATCTCTCTTCTCATTAAACTTCAAGAGGATCAGCATTTGTAAGGTTTCCATCATGCAAGAAAAGGGTTAAAAATTTCAGGCTCTGTCTGTCCAGAACTCCCACAGCTGCCCTGCCATCTCACCCGCACCCCCCCCTTCTCCTTCTCGGCCCGGCCATGCTATCAAATTTCAAGGTGGCAGAAGCACAGACACCAGCTCTCTCTCTCTCTTCTGGGGGAGGGGGGGTGGCTGCCCAATGCCTCTCAGTGCTTCTCCATCCTTCCCTCCTGCAGGGGCCTTCACCTTCCTTCTCTGTGCAAGGCCTGGCCTACCTCACCCGGCCGCATGGCTTCCCCTCCACCACCCAGCCCGCAGCTGGGCAGGGGAGGTTTGACCTCTTTCATGGACAGAACTCATGAGAGCTTCCCCCTGGGAGTTTTCTGCTTTTAACCCCCTGTGTTCTCAGAGGTGTATCCATGTCATCAGTGGCCACACCAGGTGCCAATATTCAAATCTGAGCACTTATTGGTTTGACCACAGCATCCCAAAAAACTCACTTCCTTTTCAAGCCAGGACAACCCCCTTGTTTGGAGACTACAATTGGTGGGACAATTTCTTCACCTGGAATGGTAAATGGTGGAAGAAATTGGTCTTCTTTGTGGTGTGTGCACTAGCAAGTGTAATATTTCTACCATGTGCAATTCCATGTCTTGTCTGGATAGTAACCAGCATTGTCCAAAGCAGCATCATGCTGCAAGGTTATGTAGAAGGGAAAAATGGCAACAAAGTAATGTTAATAATAGAACAGAGTGAACATAACGCCAAAGATATGCTTGAACAGTACAAGAAACTGAGAAAAGTAGAAGTTGAACTTTAAAAGGTTGATGCAGGCTGGAAGTCTGATTGAATAGTTAGAGGGGGGAATTGTCAAAAATAGGTTAGAAACTGCTGTAAAATAGTTGATAATCTTTAAGCATGTACTGTAAAAAAAGTTCGGTTATTATATTGTAAAAGGGATTAAAAGGGTAGTTATAAGGAATACGGTACACAACATACCGTAATACATCTAAGTAAAGTGCATCCCCCCCCCCTCCCCCCATGCAGGCAAAGCAAGCCCCAGCCTGGACAAAACTGTAATGGGCCAATCAAGCTCCTTAAACCTTCATGCAAATGAAGGATCCCAACAGAAACCAATCCAAAGGAACAAAAAACTATAAAAAGGAGACATCCAACCCAGTGAATCCATGCTGCTCCACCTGGAACATCAGGAACATCAGGCCTTAAACGTCCAGTTGTGTCCTTGACATGGCTGACAGGTAAGCCTGTCTGGATTGATCAGTGGCTCCTGCCTACTGAAAAGCTTCTTGCCGTGTGAGACTTAGTGACAGAACAATTACAAGCTGGACATATTGAAAACTCATTTAGCCCATGGAATACACCTGTGTTTGTAATAAAAAAGAAATCAGGTAAATGGAGACTTTTGCATGATTTGCAGCCGATAAATGCTGTGATGGCCACAATGGGTGCTTTACAATCAGGTCTCCCAACACCTACAATGATTCCACAAGGATGGGAAATATTTATCAATAGTTTGAAAGATTGCATTTTTACAATTCCATTGATCAGAATAAGGAAAAATTTGCCTTTACTCTGCCTTCTTTAAAACAGGAGGAACAGTGCCAAAGATATCAGTGGACCATTTTGCCTCAAGGAATGAGAAATTCTCAGAGAATTTGTCAGTCATTTGTGGCACAGGCTTTATCTAAGGTCCGAGAGCAATTTAGCAATTTTTATTGCTATCATTATATGGATGATATCTTATTGGCGCCCGAAAATAAACAACAGTTGTTGGCTCTTGTTGCAGTGTGTTCTTGAACAATGCACTGTGAAAAATTTAGAAGCCTTTGGTTTGGTTATCACCCTGGAGAAAGTTCAGAGACAGATGCCTTGGAAATATTTGGGGTTGATAATGACGAATACACAAATTGTGGCTCAACCTGTAAAACTGGACATTGAAATTAAAACCACTGCTGATGTACAGAAATTGGTTGGTGCAATAGTTTGGCTTAGGCCATACTTGAGCATAAATAATCCTCAATTGCAACCTTTGACTTACTATCAAGGATTACTTCCTCTACCAATGAGAGACATTTGACTGCTGCAGCAAAAAAGGCTGTAGAAGAAGTTGAATTGGCCTTGACATCTAAATTTGCTACCAGGATAGATGTTTCTATTGATATGCAATTATTTATTCTGAGAGATGATGAAATACCATGTGGATTGTTGTGTCAATGGAATGATAAATGGGAACATAAATTGCATATTTTGGAGTGGATATTTCTATCTTTCAGGTCCCGAAAATTAGCTCCAGGTCTGTATGAGCTTTTTGCAGACATCATTATCAAAGGTCGCAGACGCAGCCATGAAATCTTAGGCCGTGATCCTGTAACTATTGTCATACTGGTACAACAATGGTATTTTGAGTGGTGTTTTCAAAACAATCATGAGCTGCAATCTGCTTCATTTTCCTTTACAGATCAAATAGCATATCATTTACCTTCTCATCCTATTTTGAATTTCACTAAGAGGATTCCCTTTCAGGGGAAACAACTTTGTTCTTCTGTGCCAGTGGAAGGTGCAACAGTTTTTACAGATGGATCAGGAAGAACTGGAAAAGCTGCTGTAGCCTGGAAGAAAGATGACCGCTGGGAACATGAAGTAATGGTTCAACAAGGGTCTCCTCAGTTATTTGAACTTTGTGCCATACTTTTGGCCTTTACCTTGTTTCCTAGTTCCATAAATATAGTTAATGATTCTGTTTATGTTGCTAATTTAGTGAAACAGTTAGATCAAGCTGTGTTGTATAAAGTAAAGGAGAAAGCATTATTTGTTATGTTGTTGAAATTCTGGACTGTTATTTGTAATCTAAAGCATTCTTATTTAATTATGCATATTTGTAGCCATACATCGCTACCTGGATTCTTTGTTGAAGGTAACGCCTATGTGGATTCCCTTGTGACTGCCTCAGCAGTAAAAATGGTGCCTAATGTGTTACAGCAAGCTGTTCTATCTCACCAATTTTTTCATCAGGGTGCTCAGGCACTATGGCAGCAATTTAAATTATCACATAGTGAAGCAAAGTCAATTATTTCTTCTTGCCCTGATTGTCATATGCCTCATGTTTTGCAATATTATGGTACTAATCCTAGAGGCTTGCTCCCTTTGCAAGAATGGCAAACAGATGTTACAAAAATGCCTGAATTTTGCTGTCCAAAGTATGTTCATCTTACAATTGACACCTTTTCTCATGCCATGGTTTCCTCAGTGTTGGCAGGTGAAACAGCTCGGGATGTTATTCATCATTTTTGCCACACCTTTTCCATCTTAGGTGTTCCATCACATGTGAAGACAGATAATGGCCCGGTGTATGTGTCAAAGAAATTGCAAGTGTTTTTCATGCCTGGGGTGTTCATCATTCTACTGGTATTCCTCATGCTTCAACAGGCCAAGCAATTATTGAACGTGCTCATGGTGTGTTGAAGCACCAGGTACAAAAACAAAAAGGGGGAATGCAGAGGGAGTCACCTCAAGTGAGATTAGACAAAGCTGTTTATGTGTTAAACTTTCTATGTCCTCTACCTGGCTTATAATTGTCGCCTATATTCTATCATTTTTCATCTTTGAATTCAAAACAGTCAAACTTTAAGAAAGGGATTAAGGTATGGGTAAAAGATTTAATCACGGGAAAGTGGACCAGCCCAGTAGAATTAGTAACATGGGGAAGAGGATATGCATGTGTTTTAACAAAAAATTGCTCTCGTTGGGTCTCGGCCGGTTGTGTTAAACCTTATTTGGAGCACACAGAAAAGGATAGGATGGGTGATTCTACAGCAGAAGCAAAATGAGTAGGCAATTGCATTGGTTATTACGTGGATGGAAATATGGACCCTCAAGAATGTGTGGTAAAGATGGTAATTCGAGACAGAGTAAAGGTAGTTATAGGCTTACGCTGAAAATCCAAATTTAGGTTAGTGGATGTTACTTTTGCTTCTTTTCCTTGAATTCTCTTATAGAGAGGTTGGTAGTACTGAGAAATGTGTCTTGTACCATTTCCTTTTGTAGGGTACCAACAGTCCCAAAATAGGGGAACTTGATGTACCTAAGGGAGAAGGGTCGAATTAGTAGCTGAAGTCCACACTTTGAGCAACTAGGTTGGTTGCCCAGTATGATAGCAGCAACCAGTTGTAAAGTTAAGTGCATGCTACTTGGTTCTAAGTGGTGACTAGGCAGATGACTTGGTCTCTGATTCTGTGTTGGAGAAAGTTATTTGATTAGAGGTGAAGGTGTCATTCTGCTACAAATGTGTCATCTGGAAATTGCCAGGTCTATAATGGTATTTGAAAATCTATTTTTTATGTGTCTTGTTTGTATATGAATTTTAAGATTGTGAAGGTGTGTGTTGTGGAGTTAGTAGAAGTTGGTTATCTCTAAGTGGATGAAGAACGGATCCTCTCCCTGCTTGGATTTTGCAAGGCCCCTGCATAAGTCCTCAGCAGTTGTGTTTGTGGGTCAAATACAAAAAGCGGGAATTGTAGGAAAGACATTTTTGTGCTGTTCTTGTGAGCCAGCGAAGGCTTCCTGAAGATAAGGAAAGCCTTGTATCTCTCTCAAGGAAGGCACCAAGGCTATCACCATGACAACGTGAAGAAAGAGAGAAAGGTAAAAGATATGGACTTCAGCTGGCTCATAGAGTGGCATGGCTCCTTTTCACCTATTGAAAGTTTTGTTTCTTTTTCATGACCAATGGGTGGTATATGTGTTTGTTAAGCAAATGTAAATATCCTGTAAAACCATAAAGGCAACATGTTTCTTTAATAAACAGCCTTATACAGTCTTCTGATCTGAGTCTTGGTGCTTGTGCCCTGTCATGCTCTATAGCGACAGATAGGCAAATAGACCAAACTTAATCTGCCTGAGAAACTCTTAACCATCATCCATTTTGGGTGTAGTCCCTTGGGGAGGCTTCGTCTACCCTTAATGTCCCTGAAGGCCCTTCATTAAATATATCCACTTTTATCTTTTTAACTTTGTCTGGCCTCTGTTTCTAGGTAAGCCCGTTCCAGGCATCAGCTCCATATCCAGTTTTCCATATTCCCTTGGGACTGCCCACACCTCTGGGCTCATTCCAGCATTCACAACAGTGTTAGCCTCCCCATTGTGAGAAACGACCCTCACTTCTAAAATTTTAAAAGGTTTATTAAACCTTGACAAAAATTACAACAAAGGACTGAATAAGGAAAAACTGCAGAACTGGGAGCCACCCACCTAAAATGGCTGCTCCACCTTTTATACTTTTGGTGTTGCATCAGGGAACCCTAGCCCCTCCCACAGTCTGTCAGTTAACTCTTTGTCGCCGTCTATGGGTGGGGACTGCTTTCTTGCAACTTGATTAGAGGTCAGGTGTTGCTATGCCGTGCCTCTTAGTAACAAGCCTGCCCTCCCCCTAAATGCCCCTACTACCAAGGCTATTACAAGGGGAGGGAAAGAGGACTATGGGGGACATATTACAATAACATCACTATTCATCTTAACATACTCATAATATCTATATCTTAATTGTGAGAACCAACTATTACATTATTCATCTATAACACCAACTCACATTTCCAACTCCAGCCATCAAATCCCCTCCTAGCAAACCACAACCCCAATGTTGGAGAATTTTGCTCAGACATGGCTTGAAGGAAAAAAGGCCATGAACATATACAGCTGGTTAAAAAGTAAAAGGCAGCTGTAAGCAGCAAGTTCTCACGCTTTTTCCTTAACAACAGTAAACACCACGTCCTTGAGGAAGTGGTGAGAAAGGCATGGTGGAAAACATGGAGGCCTTGAATGATAAATAACAAGTCAATAACAGCATGAGAAAAACAAGTATTAGTCTCAACAAGAAAACCACAGGTTTCGGCAACAAAGGAGGGGTTGGTGTGTAATCTGTAACCAATGATGAGCTCGGGTTTTGTAATATGTATAAGCTTAATTAATACCACTATAAAAGTGTGTAAGTGGGATCAATAAATCGGAGTTCGATGCTGATCAACAAGGATGTGGTCGACTCCCTTCGCTTCCTCACCCCAACTAGGAATAATCAGAAACTCATGCTTTTCAAACCCATCTCACACATTCAGCAAACTCTCATGGACATCCCCTTATAGACACACACACTGACCAATCATCTTTCCCACTTAGGAAAAGAACATTTGAACAATTGTTCCCCCTTGCCATAAAATTCAAATTATGGTAGCAGATCCTGACACTCTAAACAACCCATTTCTAATGTTTCATTCCTTCCCAATCGCTGTCTTGGTGGCCACCCCCTTCCCCTTGGTCCTGGGGCTCCCTGCACTTTTTCCTGTCAGGGGTTATAAAACCTGCTGTTATTCTTGCCTGTATCTTTACCATTTGTGAGAAACTATACTCACTTTTAAAATTTCAAAGGTTTATTAAACCTTAATGTTGCAGACATCCTTTTCTCTAAAAATCCTTTCTTTAGGATTTTCCCTTCTGGGAAGCTGAGGCCCCAGAAAAAGAATGTAAACAGTGGTTACCTGCTGCTGTGGAATGCAACAGGTGCACCTGTGATTGGACCATGTTGGATGTGTATAATTAATGGCCAATCAAGGACTGAGCTCTCTTGGACAGAGTTGGAGGGAGCTCCTTTGTTATTCATTCTTTTCTATTCTTAGCTTAGCTAGCCTTCTGAGAACTTTTCCTTCTATTTCTTTTAGTATAGTTATAATGTAATATATATATACCATAAAATAATAAATCAAGCCTTCTGATCATGGAATCAACATTCTCATCTCTCTCTCATCCTGAAACCCCTGTGACCACGGTCACACCTTAATGTGAAAAACACCATTCACTGTTTTTAAAATTTTAGAAGTTTATTAGTAATGAAAATAGTAATAAAAAATAGGACAATAAGAGACAATAAAAAGCAAAGAATTACAGACATCTGGGTGCCTGTCATTCTGCCAAAAGGCACATCTTGCTAACAAAGGATTTCCCCTTAAAAGCAATAGCCTATTGCATATTCATATATATCATACATGATTCAAACATTCCTTTCAAACTAAGGTGTTACTGCTTAATTTTAGCTTCCCCCTCTCATCTTGTAAATCAGTCTTCTTGGTTCCTCGAAGTCTGAGCTTTCCCGATAAGGAGGCAATAATTCTTCCCTTGCCATTTTGGTGTCTTGTTGCTGTTATCTCTATCCAGATAGGCTAATTCGAAGAATTTCTTTATTATCTTTTCCATTTCTTGTGCTAGTTACAAAAAATATCTAACATCACATAGTTTCTATTTTAATATGATGTTATAGACTAAAAACTACATTCACCACACTACTTGAAATAAATAAATACAGAACTACTTAAAAGAGATTAATACAGCATAACTTTTCAACCTAACACATATAGTATTCATTTTAATATTTGCAAAGAGCCAATCATATAATACGCATTTTTCACACTTAACAAAAATACAGCAAAGGACCAAATAAGGAAAATTTACAGCACTGGGAGCCTCTGTGACCAGGAGCCACGTGCTCATCTACAAAATGGATGCTCTGCTTTCTATACTCTTGGCCCCTCCCAAAGTCTTGTCAGTCAACTCCTTCTCTGGCATCCATTGGTGGAGATCACATCTTTACAACTTAATTGGAGGTCAGGTGTTGCCATGCTGTGCCTTCTAGTAACAAGCTTGCCTTCCCCTAAATGCCCTGACTAGTGACTACAGTATATGGGGGATGGGGGGGAAGAGGACTATGGGGAGAACATACAAAAATACTATACATCTATAAAACTTCTCATAACATACACATATTTATCTCTTAATTGTGAGAGCCAACCATCGCATTACCCATTTATAACACTTTTCTTCCAATCTTCTTTCATATCTTTCTAACAAATTCATCTAGGGACTTACTCTGCCCTTCCTCTAGCCCCCCTCACCCCCCCCACCTGCCTGTGGATGCTCATTCTCTCACAGCTCAAAATCACTCGTTTCTCCAGTGACCTAAACAAAATCCCTTTGTGTATCAGGCCAGGCTTTGGTGAACACATTGTTTCTTACACCATATACCAAAGCTGGTCTCTGTACCTTACACTGCACTTCAAAGCCGCTCCCCATCCAGTCGCAGTATCCAGACACCCCCCAGCACACCCGTCTGGGTTCCGGGCCGCTCTCCCCGTACCACAATCTCTGTAAAGCACCAGGTGTCGGTGCAGCTCAGCAGGCGGGAACAACTGATGGTGCTACAGGGATGGGCAGGCTGACGGCGGTTCCTGCAATCTCATATCATAGGGCTAGGGAGCCACTGCAGCCCCTGACCGCAGGGGTGGCGGCGTTGGGCACCACCTGGCGCCAAGCCCCCAGCTGTCCCACAGTCTCAGCTCGGTCTCGCACCTCCCCCACAGGTCCCCAGCCCGCGCAGTCCTCACAGCCAAAAGCTGCGGGATGGGTAGCCCCCCTACTCCAGCTCCAGCACCCTCGTCAGAGCCTGAGAAATCGCTCACCACAGCTCCCCCAGGGGACAGAGGACATCCTAGCCCTGCGGAGGTGCTCCCCACAGACAGGGGACCCCCTGAATTACTGGGGAGCATCCCAAGAGCGGGCGGACCCGTCCCCAGCCGGCAGCAGTTTGAAACCGCGAAAAGTTCACAAGATACGCAATCTGCACAGCCAGGAACTGCAGATTTATCAGTTTATGTAAACAGAAGAAAATAAGGAAGTGGCACAGCCCGATGCGGATGGGATGGCATCCAGTGCCAGCGGGATGGCCCCAGCGGCTTTGCGGCAATTTTTAAAAGTAGCAAACATGGCTTTGCCATCAGCAAGATTGCAGAGCCCAGCGGGAACGAGACAGGGGCAGACGGAGGTTGCGGGAGAACAAGGACCCCTCGGAACGAGCGAACGGGAACACGGTTCGGATTCCGGACCGGGGGTTGCAAACACAGACCCAGAAATCACAAACGATGGTTCACTAATGCCCATAGCAGCGGTAGAGTCTTCCTTCCCTGCCTGCTTTCTCTCAAATGCCAACAGACCACATGGCAACAGCCGCGGTCTTCCCAGGTCCTTGGATGCCCTCAGGCATCTCGGCAGCACCAATGTGTTATAAACAAAAATCTGCCAATTTTTTTTTGTGAGAAAAGGGTTACAAAGACTAGTCAGACCAGAGTTGCTGCTGGGGTGCTGCTTGTTTGTTATGATAATTACAAGTCGTTGTCGTTAATAGTTCTCTTTTGTATCAGTAAAGGCCCTGGCTGGGGCTGAGTTAATGACTCTTCTCCGAGACAGTGAAGGGTGTGGACCTCCCCAGACAGTGAGGAGAAAAGACGAGACATGGTGGGGGGACATGCAAAGTAACTTCGGGACCAGCATGCCATGAGAAGTACTATTCCAAACACACTGAAAAGACACCCAAAACAACGAGCCAGTAATGAGTTGAGAAATTTGAGTGATGTCTAAACGTGACGAACAGAGTGCTGAGCCTGCGGAGATGCTGGAGACCTTCGTGGCCTCTCACCCTGAGCGCGGGAGTCGTCCCGAAGCCGGGACCTGGAGGGGGGCGAGGCTGCGGAGTTGAAGACCAGGGGTCACTCCCAAAAAGGCTTCCACGAGGATTGGACCCCCAGCTCTGCCCCTAGTGGACAAAGCTGCACATATCCTCCTCCTCCTCATCGCCCTGGAAGAGATGACGGAGACTGCAGACCCGTCAAACTGCCCAATCCTGAGCTGATCACTTTTAATAAAGGCATTAAAAGGAGAAAAAGTCTCCTGCCCTGTTTATTTCAGATGGCTTCTCCCTTCGCACAGTCCATCACATACTGTGCCACGGTATGGCGGGAATTCCTGAGAGACCTTTTGGTTTAGCTGAGATTGTGCGCGGGATCTGCCCTTTTCAGAAAATGGTGGCGTCCTCCATCCATCTTCTGTACAACAAAATGGCGCTGCCTTCTACACGTCTTCCGTACAGCAAAATGGTGGCATCCTCAGCACTTCTGTAAACAATGCCTACGTATTTCTGCCGATGCCATTTTGAGACCAATAAGACATCCAACCTCCTCCTGCAGCATCACCTCTGGCCGCTTCTTATATTGCACCCTCCAAAACTGATAATATACGACAACGAATGCAAACGCCAAGTCCTTATACAGAAGGAGAAGGACTGAATACAGCCTCAAAGCCTGAAAAAGGAGCATCTTTACAGGATACAAACCCGCAAAATACAAACAGAGAATTAGTCCCCTTTCCTCACATCCCAGAAACCATCTCAAATAATAACACAAAAGATTCTTCAAGAGACACATCCAATTCTACCAATTGGGCAGAGATTAGAAGAAAAGCACTAAAGGAAGGAGATTTCAACATGGCATCAACAAAATTAATGGCCATGCCAATAAAATATAGCTGGCAAAATGCAAATCCCAAATGGATACTCTCGGGTTGGCTGTTTTGGTCTCTGCTTTGAGATGCGTGGGATGGTTCTGCGGCAGCTCGTGCTCAGAAAAATGAGTCTGGACTCTTCACTTTTCGGTCTTCAGGTTCTTTATTATTTCTTATCTATAAAATTTTCTCTCTGCTCAGCTGAGGTCTGCTCAGCAAGGCAGCTACAAGCACTCTCACTGCCCCCGAGGCGGTGTCATCTTTTTATACTACAAACTACGTATAAAAAATTTACTTTTAATTCTCAATACTTATCACTTATGTTAGACAGTGCATTTCTACTTTAAACCAATCTCTAAGTGCCAACATCACAGTAGAAAATGGAGAACGAGAAGAAGAAAGAAGAAGGACTAGACACGTTTTGATTCTTCTATCTTGTCTTTATAACTTTTATAGCAAAAATCTTAAAATTTACATTTTCACTTTGTGAATACTTTATTATTACACTATTCAAACCTGTGTGGCTTTCTCATCCCCATACCAAGCTGGCAATTTGTTGGAAGGATCAAAGTCAAGCCACCAGGTGTTCCGGGCAGCATGCCAGGGTCTCTGAGCCCCCCGACGGGGTTCTCGGCAACTCTGGACATCCAGAGGGATGTGTTGAGTTCCCACAGGATACCACTGACACATGGCATAATTAAAGACTTGAGACAAGCAATAAAGGACAGTGGCTTAAGCTCTCCCTACTTCAAGCAAAAAGGCACCTTTGGTCATTACGATTTGATTCCTTATGACAGGAAATATATTGCGACCAAAATTTTAACAGATTCTCAACGCATGCTATGGGAAGTCAAATGGAGAAGAGCTCTCACTGCATTAATAGAGTCTTATGCTGGTGGCCCAAATAGAAACCTCACAATGGCCCAAATGGCAGGAGATGCTCCTGATGATAAACCTGAGGACCAAGCTGCAATTCTGCCTCGAGATGTGATTTCAGATATTAAGGAAGCAGCTTGGAAAGCCATTCTGCAAATACAACCTATGGGGACCCCAGAGGGCATTTATACAGAGGTAAAGCAAGGAATATCTGAGTCGTTCACCTCTTTCGTAGATTACCTTACTCAAGTAGTGGAAAGGCAATGTAGCGATGAAGTGGCACATCCTCATCTGCTTCGAAGTTTAGCTTTTGCAAATGCCAACAAAGAATGCAAATGCCAACAAAGAATGCAAATGCATAGTCAGTTCCTAACCAGGTCCACAGCCAACCTTGTCTCAAATGACAGAAGCCTACAGCAAGGTAGGCACTGCTCAACATGTAGCAGCAATCCAAGCAAACATCTTGGGAGAACAATTTGGGAAACTTCTAGAAGCAGTAAATCAAAGACTTGAAGAAACCCTTGCAGCTCTCCATGTAACTCCTCAACAAGATAATTCCACAGAAATAATAGCAGCAGAACTCACCAAAAGGCCATGTTTCCTCTTGGGGTCTCTAGCTGGTCAGAGTGACCCCGAGAAATTTTAAAAAGTCTCTTTTCCCAGCCTGGCAGTTGAAGAAGGAGTCAGAGCTCTTAATTTCTCGGTCTCAAGGTTGTTTATTGTATCTTATCTATAACATTCTTTCTCCTGTCCTGCCAAGGTCCGCTCAGCAAGACAGTCTGAGGCACTCTGCCTGCCCCCGGGCGGTGTTATCTTTTTATACTAAAAACTGCGTGTACGATATTTACAATTACTTTCCAATACTTATCATCTATGTTAGACAGTGAGCTTCTACTCTAAACCAATCTACAAGTGTCAACATCCCAGCAGAAGATGGAGGCCAAGAAGAAGAAGGAGAAAGGCTGGACACGTCCAGATTCCTCCATCTTGCCCCCTGAACCCCAATTCTAAAATTCCCAAAAATCTATTTTTCTACTCTGTGATAAATTCACCATCCTTCTACTTAAACTTTCATGGCTTGTAATTCTTCATACAAGGTTGGTAATTGTTTTTTCCAAGGGCTAAATCAAAGGCACAGGGTTCTTGGGCTCTGTGCCAAGGTCTCTGAGCCCCCTGGGCAGGGTCTTGAGCCCTCCAGGACAGCCAGAGGAATTTCCTGGGTTCCCACAGTTTCAAGTGTGGAAAATTTGGGCACATAACAAAGTATTTCCCAGAGTCTTCGGGAAATGCGACAGCACCAAATTGTTGCCCAAGGTGCAGAAAAAGGAGACACTATGCAAATCAATGCTATTCCAAATGTGACATAGATGGAAATATTTTACCATGAAAAGTGATTCCCAGCTAGTAAAACCACTGTGTAAAGAAAGAAGTATTAGTAATGATTCAACTACCCAAAATTTCTCTGAAGACAGAACATTTGGGAAACTTCAATCACATCCTATCTGCAGGGTCAGCAGCTGATTCCTCAGTGATTTGGCGTTTGGGGATTGCTGGTAGTGAACTTGTAACCTCTGGTTTTTGTGTTTTCTATAGGTAATATCGATAAATAGTGACTGTTGATAATATTACATGGATGTTAAAAAAAAAGGTTGTCTTAACCCCTTTGAACACTTGCTGCTCATATATTGATTATATGTTAATTCCCTGATTTTTGTGACAAGATTTATTTATAAGGTATTGCTATAGTATTTATAGCCAGCTTTCATGTTTTACAATCTCTGTGTGATCACCCACAAGACACGTCTCTTCAGGATCCTGCTTTTTGTTTTCTAACTGCTTATGCATTTTCTTTATCCAGACTGCTAGTCTCGTGGGTTTTTTTCAGTTATTATTACAGAAGTACTCCAGCAGAAAGACCAGCTGTAACATTAACTTCTTTCTTTGGATTTTGTACTAGATAATCAGTCTCTCCTTCAGTTACACTTCCTCCACCTTCACACTCTCAGTGTCCAGATCCAGGCTCATATTCCTGCCTGTGACCACTTTCAGATATTTGAAGAAGGGGTTTGCTGTGTTCAAAGAATATCCTGAAGGAAACTTCAGAGGGATTCAATTACTTGATGGTCTGATTGGTTTTTAACCCTAAGGTTTTTTACTCATAACTGCTCTTTTTAAGAGCCTTGTTTAAAAATGTGTTAAGTGATGTAAGAATTTGTGTCTGGCAGGCTGTTTGCGACCAATCTGGCAAGCTATGTGAAATAAACAGGGCCAGGATACTTCTTCTCCTTTTTAATGCCTTTATTAAAAGTGATCAGCTCAGGATTGGGCGGCTCGACGGGTCTGCAGCGTCCGTCGTCTCTCCCAGGGCGACTCAGAGGAGGAGGATATGCACAGCTCTCTCCACTAGGAGCAGAGCTGGGGGATCCAGTCCTCGTGGGAGCCTTTAGGGCATGGCGGTCCCCGTACAGGTCTTCCTGCCCCTCTTGACCCAGTCGGCCCGGTCTCACCGCCGGGGACAACTCCCATGGTCAGGGCGAGAGGCTCCGAGGGTGTTCCGCATCTCTGCAGGCTCAGCACTCGGCTCCTCACGTCCAGACATCACTCCAGTCTCTCAACTCTTAGGTGGCTTGTTGTTTTTGGGGTTTCTCCGTGGGTTTGGAGTCGGGGGTCCCACAAAGCATGCTGGTCCTGGAATCACTTTGCATAACCCCCCCCCTCCAGGTCTCTTCTCCTCACTGTTTGGGAAGGTCTCCACCCGTTACTGTCTCAGGAGAAGGGCCATTACCTCGCCCTAGCCAGGGCTTTTACTAATACAAAAACAACCATTAACGACAACGACCCGTAATTGCCATAACACAGGCAGCAGCCCAGCAGTAGTGGTAACTTTTTTTCTCACAAAAAAATATTAACCGAATTTTTGTTCATAACACTATGGACTCTAGCCCACATGATCTTATGTAGGACAAAAGACAAAAGAAGAGAAGCACTCTTCTCCACGTGGGGACAAAGTCCTATTTTATTTCCTAGATAGGAGACACCAGATCATCCAGGTGACTCCCCAGGTGGAAAAAGAGGGGGTGTGTGACAGACATCCTTTGTGAAAAATCCTTTCTTTAGGATTTTTCCTTCTGGGAAGCTGAGGTCCCAGAAAAAGAATGTAAACAATGGTTATCTGCTGCTGTGGTATGCAACAGGTGCACCTGTGATTGGCCCATGTGGGATATTTACAATTAAGGGCCAATCAAAGACCGAGCTCTCTCGGGGACAGAATCAGAGAGAGCTCCTTTGTTTATTCATTCCTTTTCTATTCTTAGCGTAGCAAGCTTCTGAGATCTTTCCTTCTATTCCTTTTAGTATAGTCTTAATGTAATATATGTCATAAAATAATAAATCCAGCCTTCTGATCATGGAGTCAAGATTCTCACCTCTGTCTTCACCCTGAAAGACCCTTGCAAGCCCGGCAACAGGGGTGGCCTTCTCCCAGGGGGATTTTGAGCTGAGGGGAAGGGGGGCGGAAGAAGGGGGCAACAGCCAATGGAATACAAGTGAGGAGGGACAAGGGGAGGGGCAAACCAGGAAGAGACCACCAACACTGACATTTAGGGGGGAAAGGGAAAGACCACGTGATGATAGGTTACAAATCATGTGAACAGTGCAAATTACCAAACACCCAGTGCAAATAACTAAATAACTATTTAGTGCAATACAACAAGGTGACATCTACCAATTAGAGTCCAGGCTCTGGCCAAGCTCTAGCTCTACTTGGATGTGATGACTGATGATAAACCCAGATGCTTTCGGCATCAAATGTATTCAAGTCGCTTTGGCTTGGCAATTTGACCCTCTATATATGAAAGCTGAACCTACTTTTAAAGTGAGCTTGGGGAATCGTTATCTGGACATGATTTTCCAATTCTCTACTGATGTCCTGGTTTAGGACAAATTAGGGGAAATCTCCAAAAGGGAGCCCCCCCCAAAAAAAAACAAACCTCCAACCACCCCTCCCCCAATACCGGGTTCGGGAAGGAATTTCTCGGAGGAGCAAAGTGGAAAACAAAACCTATTTATTGACAAGTAACAAAAGAACACTCCCCAACACAAGAAAAGAAAAGAAACCAGGCAGTGTTGTGGAGGGTGCTGAGCTTCTCTCGCAGACTCTGGGGGTCCGGGACGTCCCAGGTCAAGTCCGGAGCCGGTCCAGTATCTTCAGGGGAGGGTAAGAAAGAGGGAACGAAAGAAAAGAAAAAAAACAGCGCAGAAAGCAGAAAGCAGCAAAAAAAAAAAAAAAAAGCTATCAGCTAGGGGCCGAGGCAGGAGCAAGCAAGCAAGCAAGCAAGCAGCAGCAAGCCAAGCCAAGCAGCCAAAAGCCAAAAGCGAAAGTGCCCGGTCGCACTCACTCCTCCCTCCCCGCCCCGCCGCGGCAAGACGGCCAGGGGGGGGGGGGAGAGAGAAAAGGCACAGCTGCCAGACACAACACACGATATTGGGATAAAGGCTGTCACCCCACGACACTCCACCCCTTATCCCATATCGTGAACATACAATAAAAAAACTTTCATTTCACTTACACCTTTGACACTTACGCATTCCTCTCATCTTACTTGCTCAGACCTTTGACACTTACAGTTTCCTTCTGTCTCACATTCAACAAACAATGACATTCATATATGAGTCTCATCCCACAATCAGGTCTCCCTGAGGTACACACCGTGTTGTTCCATCTTTCTGCATTATCCACCATGTATAACCTAGTCCTTGAGCAAAGACAATCCCACGGATGGGTTTGTCTGTACTCGAGGCAGGGTTGATCCATACTGTCTTTCCCAACAAACCTCTGATATGGGCCACTGGGGCTTTATCCCCATCTACTATATTAAGGAGCTCAGACTGAGCAGGACCCGCTAGGTTGGTGGAACCTCAAGTGTTAACTAACCAGGTAGCCTTTGCCAAATGCTGCTCCCAGTTTTTTAAAGACCCCCCACCCAATGCTTTTAAGGTGGTTTTTAACAATCCATTGTACCTTTCCACTTTCCCTGCAGCTGATGCATGATAGGGGATATGGTATACCCACTCGATGCCATGTTCCCTAGCCCAAGTATTAAGAAGATTGTTTTTAAAATGAGTTCCATTATCCGACTCAATTCTCTCGGGAGTACCATGCCTCCAAAGGACCTGCTTTTCAAGGCCCAAGATAGTGTTACAGGCTGTAGCATGAGACACAGGGTAGGTTTCCAACCATCCCGTGGTGGCTTCTACCATGGTTAGTACATAGCGCTTGCCTTGGCGGGTTTGAGGCAGTGTGATGTAATCAATCTGCCAGGTCTCCCCGTATTTGTACTTAGACCACCGCCCCCCATACCAGAGGGGCTTCACCCGCTTGGCCTGCTTAATGGCAGCCCACGTCTCACAGTCACGAATAACCTGAGAGATACTGTCCATGGTTAGATCCACCCCTCGGTCTCGTGCCCACTTATAGGTGGCATCTCTACCCTGGTGGCCTGAGGCATCATGGGCCCATCGTGCTAAGAATAACTCTCCCTTATGCTCCCAGTCGAGATCTATCTTCAACTCCCCTATCTTTGCAGCCTGATGTACTTGCTGGTTGTTTTGCTGCTCTTCATTAGCTCTACTTCTGGGGACATGGGCATCTACATGGCGAACCTTCACAGGTAACTTCTCTAACCGAGTAGCGATATCTTTCCACTCTTCCGCAGCCCAAATTGGTTTTCCTCTGCACTGCCAGTTCACCTCTTTCCATCTCTTCAGCCATCCCCATAGAGCGTTGGCTACCATCCAAGAATCGATATACAAATAGAGCCTTGGCCACTTCTCTCTCTCTGCAATACCTAGGGCCAGTTGAATAGCTTTGATTTCAGCAAATTGACTGGATTCACCCTCTCCTTCAGTAGCCTCTGCAACCCATCGAGTGGGACTCCATACAGCTGCTTTCCACCTCCGTTTCATCCCTATGACGCAACAAGAACCATCGGTGAATAGAGCGTAACGTGTTTCTTCTGCTGGCAACTGATTGTATGGCGGAGCTTCCTCAACCCGGGTCACTGGCTCTTGTTCCTCATCCAGGACACTAAAGCTTTCACCTTCGGGTCAATTTGTAATTATTTCCAGAATCCCAGGGCAATTTAACTTCCCAATTCGAGCGCGCTGTGTAATGAGGGCAATCCACTTACTCCAAGTAGCACTGGTGGCATGGTGGGTAGAGGGAACCTTTCCTCTGAACATCCATCCCAGCACCGGTAGTCGGGGTGCCAGAAGGAGTTGTGCCTCTGTACCAATCACCTCCGAGGCGGCTTGGACTCCTTCATAGGCGGCCAAGATTTCCTTTTCTGTTGGAGTATAGTTATCTTCAGACCCCCTGTAGCTCCGACTCCAAAATCCCAATGGTCGGCCTCGGGTCTCGCCAGGCAGCTTTTGCCAAAGGCTGCAGGACAGACCATGGCTCCCGGCTGCAGAGTAGAGCACGTTCTTCACATCTGGTCCCGTCCTGACTGGACCAAGGGCTACAGCATGAGCGATCTCCTGCTTGATCTGGACAAAAGCTTGCTGCTGCTCAGGGCCCCAATGGAAGTCGTTCTTCTTGCGGGTAACCAGATAAAGGGGTCTCACAATCTGACTATACTCAGGGATGTGCATCCTCCAGAAACCTACAGCACCTAAGAAAGCTTGTGTTTCCTTCTTATCAGTTGGTGGGGACATAGCAGTGATTTTGTTAATAACATCCGCAGGAATCTGACGCCGTCCGTCTTGCCACTTCACCCCCAAGAACTGAATTTCTCGGGCAGGTCCCTTGACTTTGCTCTTCTTAATGGCAAATCCAGCTTTCAGGAGAATATGAATGATCTTCTCTCCTTTCTTGAACACTTCTATTGCCGTGTTCCCCCAAACAATGATATCATCAATATATTGTAAATGTTCTGGAGCCTCATCCTCTTCTAGTGCAGCCTGGATCAGTCCATGACAGATGGTAGGACTGTGTTTCCACCCCTGGGGCAGTCGGCTCTAGGTATCCTGCACTCCCCTCCATGTAAAAGCAAACTGAGGCCTGCATTCTGCGGCCAGAGGGATGGAGAAAAACGCGTTAGCAATATCGGTGGTCGCGTACCACTTTGCTGCCTTGGACTCCAGCTCGTACTGCAGTTCCAGTATGTCCGGTACAGCCGCACTCAGTGGTGGAGTCACTTCATTCAAGGCACGATAGTCCACAGTCAATCTCCATTCTCCGTCAGATTTTCGCACGGGCCAGATAGGGCTGTTAAAGGGTGAGTGGGTTTTACTGACCACCCCTTGGCTCTCCAGCTCTCGGATCATCTTGTGGATGGGGATCACGGCATCTCGATTCGTCCGGTACTGCCTGCGGTGCACTGTTGAGGTGGCAATTGGCACTCGCTGCTCCTCTACCTTCAAGAATCCTACTGCAGATGGGTTCTCTGATAGTCCAGACAAGGTATTCAATTGTTTAATACCCTCTATCTCCACTGCAGCTATTCCAAAAGCCCACCTGAATCCCTTAGGATCTTTGTAATAGCCATTCCGGAGGAAGTCTATGCCCAAAATACACGGAGCCTCTGGACCAGTCACAATCGGATGTTCCTGCCACTCCTTCCCAGTCAAGCTCACCTCAGCTTCCAACAAAGTCAACTGTTGTGATCCCCCCGTCACTCCAGCAATGGAAACAGGTTCTGTCCCCACGTGTTCCGATGGCATTAAGGTACACTGTGATCCAGTGTCAACCAATGCTTCATAGTCTTGTGGCTCTGATGTGCCAGGCCATCTGATCCACACCTTCCAAAAAACCCGGTTTTCCCGTGCCTCTTCCTGGCTAGAGGCAGGGCCCCTCTAAGCCAGATTGTCCTTCTTTCCTTGGGCGTATGCCTTAGAAGTTCCTTCAAGGGGATCGGACATGTCATCGTCATCATCATACTTAACATCTGTCATGGTTTGACCCGGAAACAGGATTTCTGGGATGCTGTGGATGGGGCCAATGAGTGCTCAGATTTGAATATTGCCATCTGGCCCAACCACTGGGCATTGGGATCCACCTCCGAGAACACAGGGTAAAAGCAGGGCTCTCCCCCTGGCAGTTCCTCTTTGGATTTCCGGCGGTGAAGGAGTTGAGTCTCTCCCCCCGGCCCAGTTGCTGGCTGGGCGGGGGGAGGGGAAAAGCCATGCGGCCCGGCCCCGGAGAGGTAGGCCTGGCCCCCCCCAAGGGTGGAAGGAAGAAGTAAAGAAATGCTGGGAAGCAATGGGCAGCCTGTTCCCCCCCCTTGGAGACAGACAGAGAGAGAGAGAGGGCAGCCTGTGTTTGTGTGCCGTTACCTTGAAAGCAGTAAACATGTGCTGGCAGCAGGCAGCCTGGCTGAGGAGATGGGGGGGGTGCAGCCAGGAGTCCAGCCGCTTGGAGGAGTTTTTAACCCTTTTTGGACAATGAAAACTTCACAGAACATTAACCCTTCCTAGACGAGAGATAAGAGTGGAGGAGGACGAAGGAAATGAGCGAGTGATGAAGGTCTGGACCAGAGAGAGTGAGAGTGAGAGATGTTGGAAAGATGGAGAAGAGGGAGTGGCATTTTATGCTGGACTCTTTTGTGTAGCCATGGACAGAGCTATGTTTCCGTGTAATACAGAGACTGAGTCCAGGGGGAGAAATGTCCCAGAGCCAAAGAAGATTCAGTGTGGGTACCCCTCGGCCCCAGGGAGTATATAAAATATGGGGGGGACAAATGTCCCAGAGGTTAAAGACTGAGCTTTTCTGGAACTGGACACAGCATCCTTAAAAAGACAACCCTGGAAGCAGCCCTGATTTTGGTTCGGTGGTGAGAGCACCGGAACAAGTACGGAAAAGGCCACCATGACACATGGAAGGACTCCCTCTCCTCTTGAGGAACTGAAAGTTGAGCATTCTAAAGGGTGGTGCTAGACCCAGAATTGATTTTGAATTGCATCATATTGGGAATTTGGGGGGGGAGGAGGAGGAGGAGAGTGTGTTTGTGAGGTTT
The DNA here is from genome assembly GCF_028551555.1 of Melozone crissalis. Taxonomy (NCBI): domain Eukaryota; kingdom Metazoa; phylum Chordata; class Aves; order Passeriformes; family Passerellidae; genus Melozone; species Melozone crissalis. The sequence goes on along the minus strand of NW_026535813.1, from coordinate 8,682,175 downwards.
TCATTTTCCTTGTGTTTTTTTCTTTCTTTTGTGTGTAGTTTAGTAATTGTTTGTGTAGTTTAGTTAATAATTTTTTTTTTTTCAAGTGGGAGCCTGCTTTGTTTATTCCTGGTCAAAATCTCACAGCAGACACCAGAGTAGGTGTATTTTCATGGGGGCATTTGGCATTGTGCCAGTGTCAAACCAGAACAACATCTCGGCTACGAGCAACCGGAGCTGCTCTCTTTTTGGTGATACTTCCTCTTTCCTTCAAATCACGCACCCGTTGTGCCAAAGCAGCGGTGGGTTTTCCATCCCATCTCCTCATGTCTTCTCCAGACTCACGCAGAAAGACCCATAACTCAGCCCGTGGGGTGTACCTTCTCTCCCCATCAAAGGAGCGCCAGCGTTGGATACCAGGGCCTCTAATTTGTACAGCCGAGATTTGAATAAGGTCCTCCTTAATCTCTTCCCGGAGTTTCTTATGATTCTCCTCTATTTTGTCCTCCAGTTTCCGCAGTCGGGTTTCCACTGCTGCAATTCTGGCATGAGTTGGTCCATGCACAGCATCTGCATACGCTCGAAGCTTCTTCGCCATATCGAGCACAGTCTCATATGTATCATCCCGTTTCATTATTGCTAGGGCAGAAGCGTATTCAGGTGGCCCAAGTCGCACAAGTTTCCTCCACATTACGGGTGTGCATGGTACCAGGTCCAGATTCCTAGTTGTTATATCATCTGAGAAAATGAGCTCTGCCACTGCCATCTCTCTCAGGCGTTGGATCCCCTGTTCTATGGTCTTCCATCGTGTCTGCTGTATATAGAGATCATCTGCACATAAGTATCTTTGTGCTACACTATGCCTCTGAGGTCCTTCAGAGAAAAGGAGTCAATATTAGCTCCAGAATCTGTGCCCCTTGATGTGGCCTCTGATTTTGGTGAGGGTCCTTCTCCTGCATCATCATCATCATCCTCCACCTTTCGATCGGTCTTGCCTTTACACTTTCCACCTCTTGTATTAGCTGCAACAGCCATGGGTTGAGGCCTATTGTCTGATTCAGCTGCTAGCCTGGAGCCTGGGATGTTAGCTGCAGCCTGGGTCACTGGGATAGTAACTAACTTATCTCCCTGTTCCTTTTCTGCTATCTGCTGCTCCACAGTATCTAGCAGAGTACGGTAAACAAACGCCAAGGCCCAGCTCACTGCAGTAAGCCTTTCCTCCTTAGTATTACCATGGCACTTCTCCCTCAAATACTTTGCCACCTCGACTGGGTTCTGAATTTGATCAGATGGAAAGTCCCAGTCTATAGGATCAGAAAATTCCTTTAAAGTCTGGCCCATATCCTCCCATTTCCCACTCCAGTTAAGATTTTTCCTGCTTTGTTTTACTCCTGAATCAGGAGTCTCTCTAACCCCTCTAGAAATCTCAGCTTTCATTTTATATACACTCCAGACAGTATAGAAAAGGCTTAATAAATTAAATGCCAGAAAGATGGTTTCTTTTAAACTCAGGGGAAATTCAATATTTTCTAATAGAGATGTCAACAATTTGGAGGAGAAGAAGGAAGACAAAAGCTGGAAAGCCCCTTCCCCCTCTTCTCCCCAAACAAACTGAGTACACAGCCATAACAACAATCCATACATCCCTGAAACAAAGTCCAGCATTTTTATAAACCTCCGACAAATCATCACACATAAGACCAGCCCAATGACTATTCTGGTTAGTGCCTCCCGCTTACTTATTAGGGACAACACCAGAGCTATTTCTGGGTAAGGAAATAACCCTAGGGACCGCAAAGGTATTAAAACTTCAAAAACCCCTAGGGACCAGAAATACCGGCAAGCTTCCACCCCAAATGACATTATGAATTACCAATATGCCCACAAAACAACCAAAACCAAAATATTATTGTTATAGGTTTTTTTTCCACTGTCTTTGGCCTCCGTTTCCCGGCCAATGCACCAAAGAATATACTGTCCTGGTTTAGGACAAATTAGGGGAAATCTCCAAAAGGGAGCCCCCCCAAAAAAAAACAAACCTCCAACCATCCCTCCCCCAATACCGGGTTCGGGAAGGAATTTCTCGGAGGAGCAAAGTGGAAAACAAAACCTATTTATTGACAAGTAACAAAAGAACACTCCCCAACACAAGAAAAGAAAAGAAACCAGGCAGTGTTGTGGAGGGCGCTGAGCTTCTCTCGCAGACTCCGGGGGTCCTGGACGTCCCAGGTCAGGTCCGGAGCCGGTCCAGTATCTTCAGGGGAGGGTAAGAAAGAGGGAACGAAAGAAAAGAAAAAAAACAGCGCAGAAAGCAGAAAGCAGCAAAAAAAAAAAAAAAAAGCTATCAGCTAGGGGCCGAGGCAGGAGCAAGCAAGCAAGCAAGCAAGCAGCAGCAAGCCAAGCCAAGCAGCCAAAAGCCAAAAGTGAAAGTGCCCGGTCGCACTCACTCCTCCCTCCCCGCCCCGCCGCGGCAAGACGGCCGGGGGGGGGAGAGAGAAAAGGCACAGCTGCCAGACACAACACACGATATTGGGATAAAGGCTGTCACCCCACGACAACTGATTAGAGGCTTATCAGCTGCTGCAGACTCTGGGATGACAGTTCAGTGTTGTAGTGCTTAGTAATTATATAATTTCACATGTGTTATGGATTGTGTATATTATCTGATTAATTCCTAATTGCTGTTAGTTTCTTCACTACATGCATTGTTTTGCTCTGATGTTTCCTCATGCTCATAAACAAAGAGTGTTAGTAATAGCAACTTATGTCGTTATCTTACATGTCTCTATATAATTTTGCAAAACAGAACTAATCAATATTTTATCTTACATATCAGGACCCATTCTTCACTTCCAGGATTTTGAGAAAATCCTCCAGTCCCTGCGAGGATGTGGGTTTGCTTGTATTTTAACAGGTGCAGAGTCCAGGTGGATTTCAGTGAAGAATGTGAAACTCTATCAAGTGCAAGAAAATGCTGACCACTCCACAAGCAGAGAAGAAGACACAAAGGTATGGATTGCACTGAGATTCCAACCCTTGTGTTTTGCCCACAGAAGACTGTGGTCTTTGGGTTTCTTTATGGATGTGGGAATCAGTGGTGTTGTAGAATTTTTGTTAGATGATAGCTTAAGTGAAATATGGGGTTCGGTCAAATGTGTGTCCGACAGGTGGTTGACAGTTGTCAATACAGTGTTCATGGTTCAAACAAGAAGGGGAGATGTTGGAACCCTGGATGCTGAGAATTTTAAACATTCTGTGCTGAAAGCCACAGACCCACAAGAGAACACTACATTTGACCTGAAGCCATGAAACAGGCTTCCAATATTGATTGATAGCACTTGGATTATGGGTGTGTAGTTGGTTAGAAGTGTATAATATCACAGGGTGGAAAACTTAGAGTTTTGGGTTTCAGACTATAGTAATAAATATGAAGCAAGATGGAGGTTTTAGGGTAGAGGCAGGTTGTTCTTCTTTACCTTCTTCTGCACCTTCTTCTTCCTTCTTCATGAGTTTGGGTGGTATTTTGTAATTAGACAGAAAAGTCTGCAGTGCAGACTTCAAAGGATTAGTTATTGGGTTAAAAGTGAAAATAATTTAGGTGTCATTTCTTAATTGGATAGTTTAGTCTTAAAAGACCTTGTAACAAGACATAGTTAGCCATTTTGTGCCTTACTAATGAAAGACTACAGATAATGAAAGACTACAGAACTCACTGCTGTAAGACTGTAACATTGATAAGAAATAATAAACACCTGAGTCTGAACATGAACTATCATCTCAAGTGCCTTCAATTCCGACCTCAACAGAGGTAGAAACAGGAAGCCAAAAACCAGCAACCGTTGCAATACGACACAAAATGAACGACACGGACACACTGAAATTTCCAAGGTAAAAAAAGGGCAGTTTATTTCTGAACTCTGATATTTATAGAATATCAAAAGTGACCATGGATTGGAGGATGAAATTGCCAACGACACTGGTCAAACCAACAGTCCATTAATTCTCTTCTCCTCCAGAAAGGAATGCAAAACAATGATTATTTACATTAAAAGTGCGTGAGAAACTCCATTTACAAAAATGTAAACATCAGAAGGCTTAGAAGAACTTAGAAGAACAGGGCGACAGGCAACTTTCCTATTTACTTGTTGACATATGACACACCATTCAGTTACCTGCTTAACTACTCCAAAAACTCCTATGCAGCCCTAGTCCCTTAGGAACTGATCACTCAGTGCTTGTGTACCCCAGTGTGTTCTGTTATGCATGCCTTCTAGCATTTTCCTGGCAAGTGGTTCATTTAACAACTGTCACCCATCTGGTAACTTCCACTTCCCTTCATTATCTTTCCTTGCTTCCATTTGGAGGCGTTCTCTCCTTTACGTCTCATTAAACACTAGGACTTCCTGAATTTCTCCCATGAGGGTTAACACCATCATTAATTTTTCTGTCCCCAATTCAGCTGCATCCCTAGCTTCCAAATTGTTTCCCTGTGCCTCCAGGGTCACCCCTTTTTGATGTCCCTTAGCATATACCACTGCCGCTTCTTTTGGTAATTGTAGGACCTCCAATACCTCCAAAGTAAGCCTTTCATTAACCAATCCCTTCCCCTTTGAATTTAATAGCCCTCTCTCTTCCCAAATTCTTCCAAGGGTGTGCACCACCCCAAAGGCATACTTTAAATCTTTATACACCATTCCCCTCTCTTGTGCTAATATTTCTAGAGCTCATTTTAGGGCATATAACTCACATGCTTGGGCTGACCAGTTGGAAGGTAACTTTCCCTTTTCTATTACTACCAGCCTTTTATTGCTTATAGTATACCCTGACATCCAGTGGCCCTGGATTACCCTTGAAGATCCAATGGTGTACAATTGCTTCCCCCCCTTGGAGTGGTTGATCCATTAGATCCTCTCTTACCTTAGTTTGATACTGAATAACCTGTAGGCAATCATGCACTATTTCTTCCACTGGTTCTCCATACAAAAACTGGGCAGGATTGAGATGGTTATCCACAATTAGCTCCAAATCATCCTTATCTATTAAAGTGGCTTCATACTTTAACACTTGGGAATCAGTAAGCCATTTTTCAGCCTTTTGACTTAGGATGCTCCTAAATGAGTGTGCAGTATATACTTTCAATTTTCCTCCAAAGGTTCGTTTCCTGCTTGCCTCTACTAGTAGGATGGTTGTGGCTACTGCCTGAATGCAAGTTGGTCACTCTCGGCTGACAGGGTCTAGCAGTTTTGATAGATAGGCCACTGGTTTCCCAGACCCTTCCCAGTCCTAGGCCAACACTCCGTGTGCTACCCCTTTTTCTACATCCACAAACAGATAGAAAGGTTTATCTAAGGCAGGAAGATTCAATGCCGTTGCTCTGACTAATTTCTGTTTTAAATCTTCAAACTTCTGCTCATCCTCCTTTCCCCACCCAGTCTCATCTTCTACTAACTTTTGATACAAGAACTTGATAGCCTGAGTGTACCCTTCAGTTCATAGCCTGAAAAATCCTAACAAGCCTGAAAGCCTTCTAACTTCCCTCTTAGTTTTTGGCTGCAGAAGTGAGACTATTCCCATAATTCTTTCAGGATTCAGTTGCCAGGTCCCTTGACAAATTATATGTCCTAGGTATTTTACTTCATGTTCTACAAATTGAAGTTTCCCTTTTGATACTTTAGGTCCTTGGTTTCCCAGAAAATTTATTAGCACTATGGTGGATTCCCAAACTTTGTTTTCATCCTCTCCTGAGTGAAGCAAATCATACAAATGCGATATTCCGTGGGTCTCTAGGCTTAATATAATCCAGAGCCGGCTCGCTCAATACTGAAGTCCACATGGAATCACATGAACGAGACAAAAGACGATACGATACGTCTAGAGATGGAGACCACCCAGGCAGGAAAGAGGCTAAGCTTCACCTGCGGTAGGGTTTTATGCCCCAGGTGATGGGGGCAGGGAAAGAGGACCGCGGCCAATGGGATAACATTGGGGAGGGGCGAGGGGAGGGACCAACCGTGGGGCAGACCACTAGGGATACAGAGAGCAGGGGGGTGAGGGAGAAACCATGTGAGGGGGAATATACCATCCACGTGACCCAATAACATATTTTCCCAACACCCAGTGCAACCAACTAAATATTGAGTGCAATACAACATACAAACACAAGTTCTTTCAGCTCCCCTGTCTACCAAAAATTTAAATTCTTCCTCCTGGGGACCTATTTTTAAGGTTATAAAGGGCTCCTGATGGTAGCCTGTCCCCAGGAGGTAGAGCCCCTGACACCCCTAGTTTTCTGCCTCCACTTTTCACTTTTTCCCATAAACCTTCAGGTCCCTTTCCCTTTGGTGGCAATTTCTCTTGAAATGTCCATTTTTCTTACAATAAAAGCAAATCGGTCTTAGGTTTTCCAATTTCCCTCTTAGGGGTCCTGTCCTAAGGAACCATATTCCACCTGGTGCCCCCCGTTTTCCACCTCTTAATTGATTTTTGGTGAGGATGAAAGAAGCCAGCCACAAAAGTGATTTTCTAAGAGACTCTGCTAGCAGCTTCCTCTGTGCTGGGTAAAACCAATCGCTGGCTGATTCTGAGAACTGGCACATTGTTAAACCACTAAGAAAGCTAGATCTGCCTCTGTAAGACTCACATTTTAAAATGAACAAGCCCGGGAAAAGCTCTCTTACTTCCGGCTTTTGAAGAGAGAAGTTCTTCCCCCTGAAATAAATAGTGCAGGGGATCTTTCTCCTTTTTTGATGCCTTTATTAAAAGTGATCAGCTCAGGTGGGAAGAACTGACAGGTCACGCTCACGCCGCTGCTGCTTCCAGGAGTGGCACAGAGAAGAAGGAAGAGTGCAGCTTTGTCCGCTGGTATGCAGGCAGAGCTGGGGCCTTCATCTTCACGAGAACATCAGGAGATTCCTGCTCTTTGGGTTTGACATTCGAGGTCCTCTGTCTAGCCCACATCTTTTAAGGTTAGGGTGAGGGGTAAAAAGGCTTTTAGCAGATACTGGATTCTGTTCCTCACGTCTAGACATCACTTCGAACCGTCAATTCCGTGTTGGCTCATTGTTTTTAGGGGTTTTTGTTATGTTTGGTGAGGGGCTTCTTCATTTGCATGCCAACTCCAATGTCTCCTCCTCTTCACCATCCGGGTGCCATGCTCCAGGAAGCAGCAGGGTGCCACTCGAAAAAAGGGGGAATTCTTAACCATCAACAACAGGTAGTTAACGAAAACGACAGGTGATTACAACAACAAACAGTTAGAACTCCACCCTGGCAGCAACTAGCCCAACCTGTGAACTCTGCAACTTTTTAAAAAAATGGGCAACTTTTCTACTCATAACACCCCCCCCCCTCCCGGCCTGGTGGCTGTGTGGGGGAGGGGAGACCCTGGGCCCTGTCCGAGGCTGGGCCCGGCCACGGCTGCTAACATCTTGCTGACACTAAACCCCACCCTGCCTCCGACCCGGGCCAAGTCAGGGTCCGCTGAGCCCCGGGAGCAGCTCTGGGCCAAGCTGCTGAGATTCTGCCTTGCCACTTTCCCCTCCTCCCCCAAGGGTGGCCACTGAAAAATCCTCCTCTGTAAACAGCTCAAGCTGCTGCTCAGCAGATATCATGGGACCAACAACAAGAATTACATTCCTGATGAAAGGCCCCAATAAGATTAACTTTTTCGGTGCTGTAAAACTCCCCCAAACAGATGAAACTTACAAACATCAATCTTCTCCCAAGTCAGAGGAAAAGGGAGGGTAAAGACCTGTAAAGAAAACTATATGGAGACAGCAAGGTCAGTGAAGAAGGAGTCAATTCCCAGATGGGAGGAGAAGCCTTAGTCTTGGGCTGAAATTCTTTTGTAAGGCTATGATGGTGGATTGTGACACACTAGAATATCTCTGTAATTCATGAAAAAGCATGGGGGGATGAAGTGTTCAGACTGTAGACATGAACCAGGGCATCCATGCTGAAGCAAAGCAGATGTTAAAGTAGCAGTGACCTGAATGAGAAACTTGAACAGAGAAAGATTGAAATGGAGGTTTTGGGGAGTTTGCTTAAGTTAGCAATATGAATTAAGCATTTAAATTTTAGCTTGTAGAATTATGTGTTGAATTTTGACCCTTCACTTAAGAAACCTCTGCCATGGTACAAAGGCATAGGAAAATGCAAATTTCTGAAGCTTCTTCCGAAAAAGGACAATACCAGGAGAAGACCAAGGAATGCAAGAAACCTAGATAAAGGAGCTACTCTATCTCCTAGCTGATCAAAACTGACAGACATACTCAGATAAGCACCAAGGGACCACAGCGCACAGCCAAAGAAGAAAAGTTCAAAAGTTCAGTCATGAGGAAGACCACAAGCTTCGGCCTCAGAGACCACCAAAATCCCCGTGCGACCACCACAGCAAACAATGCATGCTCAGAAGGGCATAGATCTAATTAACATGTGATGCGAGGATAGGCGGGGCCAGGTGTTGAATATGCATTAAGAGATTGTGTAATGTAATGCATATGGAACATCTTCATAAATAAAGATCTGGGTCAGACCAAGGCTCAGGGCACTAGCTTTCATGAGAGCTATCTCGCTTGTGCCAGGTGCTGACAATACATACCCACTTCATAACTACATCAGGTTGTGGAGTCTATTTATTCCGCATATTGCTTCAAGATGAGTGATTGTGAAAAATGCCAGTCACTTGTTTTTAAAATTTTAAAAGTTTAATAGTAATTAAATGGTTATAAAAATAGTAATACAATTAGAGTAATAATAATTTGGACAATTTGAATTAAGACAATATGAGACAATAGAGACAAAGAGTTACGGATGTCCGGGTACCTTTTTCTGGGCAGCACAAGCCCGAAAAAGGACACCCGTTAACAAAGGAGTAACCCTTTAAAACAATAGCCTGTTGCATATTCATACACCTCATACATGATGCATAAATTCCATTCAAACACAGGATTCTGTCTGGTCATCATCAACTTCTTCCTCTGAATGCCAACAGTGCCTTCGAGGCGGGAAGAAGTTTGTTTCTTCTGATAAGAGGGCAATAAATTGTTTTTCTCTGAAAGATTTAGGTGTCCTGTGGCTGCTATCTCGCTGTGAGTCCTTTCTTTAAAAAAAGTATCCTACATAGCATAGTTTATATTTTAACATTTCTTATAACCTAAAACTATATTTAACACACTACTTAAGAGAATTAATACAGCATTACTTTCTAACACAACACATATAATATTCATTTTAATATTTGCGAAAAGCCAATAATAAAATACACATTTTTCACAATTATATTAAAGAATACTAACCTATATAAAACTAAAGAATACAGAAAGGATACTTACTGAATGCTAAAAAGCTAATAATGAAAACTCATGACTCTCTCCAGAGTCCCGACACATTTTGGCACTGACTGGCCAATGAGACAAAACAACTCACACCAGAATCCAATGAAACAATCACCTGTGGGTAAACAATCTCCAAACACATTCCACATGATCAAAACAGAGAAGCAAATGAGATAAGCATTGTTTTCCTTTCCCTCTGAAGCTTCTCAGCTTCCCAGGAGAAAAATCCTGGGTGAAGGGATTTTTCAGACAATGTGAATGCCACATTGTTTAATTTCCAACAGTCCCACCTTTTGCCTAACAGCCTGAATGGTTACATTTTTATGCACATAAATCATTTTGAAGGTGCATTTTCAACTACCAGAGCTGTGAAATGTGTTTTCTGTGGACCCCCTATGCAGAGCTGGGAGGTTGCAGTGGATAGGAACATGTAGCAGACCAGGAGGCACATCCTGCTCCTCTCCATGCAAGTCCAGAAAGGCCAAAGCTTGGAAATAGGGACAGCGTTGGGTCAGTCATGGACTGCAAAGCAGCTCAGAGCTGCAAATCTCCACCAAACCCCCTGAGTAGGAATTTGTGGGGGAGGGGTGACCTTGCCCAGTTAGGGAGGGGATCTGCCCTCAGGGCTTCAGGGCCACCCCTAGCCACCACCTGCAGGTCTCAGGTGCCTTTCCCAGCACAAGCTTCCTCATGAGTCTCATGGAACTCATCACGGCCCACTCCTGGTCACGGCCCACTCCTGGTCACGGCCCAGGCGTGGCGGGGGGAGCAGGTCCGTCCGCCTTCCCCTCCGCCACTTGGAGATGTCATTGCCAGGGCAATGCCCTGGGGCAGGCACCACGCACCTCCTGCTTGCCGCTTCTTCACCAAAGTCCCCACTGCCCTCTCCAGGCACAAGGCGGGAGGGCAAAGAGGGAAAAATGGAATCAAGTAAAAGTGAAACAGTTAAAAAAATTAAAATTTAATAAAATTTGCTCTAGATGAGTAATGAGATGGTTGGCTCTCACAATTAAGGGGTGAACATTATGTGTATGTGTATGTAGATGTATAATTATGTTACTGTAATATGTCCTCCCCTTTGCATTGTTATCACGGGATGGCCTTGGTAGTTGGGGCATTTGGGGAGGGTTGGCTTGTTACTATGGTAACACCTGACCTCCAACCAAGATATAAGAGTGATCTCCACCACTAGATGGCAAGGAAGGAGTTGACTGACAAGACTTTAGGAGGGGCTAGAGGTATAAAAGGCGGAGCATCCATTTTGTAGATGAGCACATGGTGGTTTAATCCATGTTCCCAGCGCTGTAATTTTTCCTTATCTTGTCCTTTTGTTGTATTTTTGTTAAGGTTTAATAAACCTTTTAAATTTTAAAAGTGAGCAGTTGCTTCCCACAAATTAATACATTTAAATAAATTGCCACCTGCGTGTGCTTGCCCCTTTGTCCCCAGTGTGGTAAATGTGTAGTGAGTCAGGTGCAAGCAAGGGGGCAGGTGAGCCGGTTGCGACAGACAACGCAGTGGCATGGAGCGGTGGGGTCATGGCTCTCCTGCAAGATGAGGATCCTGTCAGCCCGCAGCAGGGCAGGAGGCTCCCTGACACTGTGAGGGGGAAACAAGACTCTGACTTGTTTCACCGATGTCGTGGAGGGATCGGGGTCCGACCTGGTTCCCTGAGGGTGGGTCGGTCAGGACCGGGTCTGAGCCTCATTATCAGTGGTGGTGGTGCTGCAGCTGTCCCCGTTGTCCAGCCCAGGCTGGCAGGCAGAGCCGGAGCAGGCCCATGAGTGGCCTTCTTGTAGGGGCTGGTAACCCGGGGGCAGCTCGTGTTGTCCTTCAGGAAATCTAACATGGAACCCCTGAAGCTGTTCCTGTCCCTCTTCGCTGTCCCATCCATGCCATAGCAGCACCCAAGCAGCTGGAAATAAATGTCACTTTTCAAAAAAATGCAGGGCTGTGTGAAGTGTAGAGGAAGGGGTACATGGTGTTGGTCACAAACCTCTGTTTTCATCACTGCTTTACACAACAGGATATACCATGTTTGACTTTCTGCAGTGCTCAAGTCAGTTATGATACAAGCAATCCTCTAGCAAATGATGCATATGTATGTCCAATAACTGGCCATTTGGATTGGATATTAGGAGAAATTTCTTCACAGAAAGGGTTGTCAAGAACTAGAACAGGCTGCCCAGGGCAGCAGTGGAATTACCATCCCTGGAGGGATTTAAAAGACGTGTAGATGTGAAACTTGGGATGTGGTTTAGTGATGGACTTGGCAGTTCTGGGTTAATGGTTGGACTCAATGATCTTTACGGTGTTTTCCAACCTAAACAGTTCTATGATTCTATGTTTACATGCACTGACTAGAAGTGACGCTTGAAGTGACATTTTCTGTTGTCACATCCAGCCCCTGCCTGTGTTAGGAGGAGTGGTGAAGGATAAACCCCAAGTGCTAACAGTTCATGAAAGTGTGTGTTGTAAAGAAGTATTTTATGTTCTACATGGCTTAAATTTTGTGTCAGTTAAAAATGAAGTAAATATGCCCTTTTATACCCTATTCCTGTTTAAAAACAAAATTGAAATTTACTCATTTAGGGCTGCTTTATTTATTTGACAGTGCTTTGCTACTTGACAGACTGTGCCTAAATAATATGTGTAAATGTTATGGTTTTGGCCTGGCAAAGCCAGAGCCCCCATAAATATACCTTTTACCTGATATCTGCTGTGAGATGTGGCCAGGAAATAAGCAAAGCAGGCTCCAACTTAAACATAAAGAGAAGTTTATTAACTAAACTACACACACAATTACTAGACTACACACACAATTACTAAACTACACACACAAAGAGAATGAAAACTACACAGAAACGCTTCCTTATCCTCCTCCCACCAAATTCCCAAACACATTTACATTTCCAAAAAAAATTATCCACACTCGGTCTGGCACCACCCTTTAAGAAAAAAAATCAAATCTTCAGCTCATAAGGGATAGACGGAGTCCTTCCTTGTGCCACGGACTTCTTGTCACAATCAGCAATCCACCCGGTATCTTGGTATCTTGCTATCTCGTGACATCTCCTTTCCATGCCAAGGTGCTCTCACCACCAGGCATGGGATGGGGCAGGGGCCTGCCTTCAGGGCCTTTTAAGAATGCCTCGTCTCGTACCAAGCAGAGCACAGTCACATCCCTGGGACCTTTGTCCCCCCCATTTCTTCTATACCCCCTGGGGCCGAGGGGTCTCAAAACCAAACTCTCCTGACGCCGAGCCTCCGCTTCCCCCTGCAATACAGCCTCTGCATCACCAGGAAAAAAAGTCCATGGGTATACAACAAAAAAGAGTCCAGCAAAAACTGCCACTCCATCTTCCTCCATTCCTTCAACATCTCTCTTCTCCCTTTGCCAGACCCTCCTTACTGGCCTGGTTTTCTTCCTTCATCTTCCACTCCTATCCCTTTCCCAGGAAAGGCAATGTTCTGCGAAGCCTTCATTCTCCACAAGGGTTAAAAGCTCTCCCAGGCGGCCGGACTGCCCGCTGCCCCCCCCTTTCTCCTCCCAGCCGTGCTGCCTGCCGGCACATGATATCAAGTTTCAAGATATACAGTTCGAGCAGGGGCTGCATTCTCTCCATCCCAAAAGGGGGGGGGGGGGGGAATAAACAGGTCGCTCAAGGGTCCGCCACCCTTCCTCCGAACCCGGGCCTACCGTAGATGGGCCACGTGGCTTTCCCCTCCCCCAGCCCAGCCAGCAACTGGGCCGGGGGAGAGACTTCTTCACGCCCGGAAATCCCAAGAGGGCTCTGAAGGACAAGAGCCCTGCTTTTAACCCCTTGGGTTCGTAGTCTCAAGAGGCGGATCCAAATGCCCCAGTGGTCAAACTAAGTGCCCATCTTAAAATCTAACCCCCCATTGGTAACCACAGCAAAACAACATATCCCAGATGTCCCATTTCCGGTCAAACCACGACAGTAAGTCATGGTTTGAGGTTTCAATACTCAAGTCTGTCTAGTCAGCAATTCTGTATTGCTCTGCTGAGCTGGATAATACTGAGAGCAGCTTTGCCCATTCTTATTTGTACTTATATGTTAGTTTTCCGTGCCTGCTCCAGGATCTTCTCTCATCTATTACCACAATATTTTTCATACACTGTTCTTGCTCCTTAACTTTTGGATGTTAGTGATGGTTTTTTGGTTTTTCAAAATAAGATCTGATGAAGAAATATATTCAGACCAGGCCCATTCAAGAAATGTTGGAGGATTAGAGAGTATTTCAGATCCACATTCAGCAGCAAGTGGTTAACAAAACCAAATTAGAAGTTGTCTTGAATTGAATGTGTGGGAAAGAGATTTCTGTGCTGTTCTGTGGCAGTGAGGGTTTGAAGATATTTGGTCTCTCCCTGCCTATGACAGTGGGGATATGTAGATAATATGTTTAGTCTCTGTCCAAAGTTGTTTACCCCCTGTGTCGCCATGGCAGTTATGATAATTCCAAATTTTTCCCTGTCTATCTTCAAAAATCCTGCCCCTGTAGATTGTCTGCCATGGTTTGTTACACCCCTTTATCCAGAAAATTCTGTCAGTTATGATTTTTCCTTTCTCCCATTGGTATATGACTTTCCCGCTCCATGTAATGTTTACATTTGTCCCCCCAGACCCCTCCTATCCAGTCATTGATTCGTTAGATGGTCTCCTCCTGGCATTCCACACCGCTTCCATAAAGACCGCTGTTTTTCTTTTTTTTCGCTCTTTTTCACTGCCACCTCTTCGAGCCGCCGGCCCCCGCGTCCCGGCTGCACTTGCCCGGCGCAGCGCAGTGATTTGCAGCCTCGGTGTGCCTTCCGCCACGAGAAAAAACACCCGCGCAGCACGGCATCAGCTGCCCCACTCCTCCCGTGGGAAAGCCCCGCTGCCGCCCGCACTGCCGCGGCTCCTGCCGTGGGAAAGATCGCCCGCGCGGCCGCTGCTGTCCGCGCCGCCGCAGCCACCTCCGGCGCTGCCGCTGCCGATTCCACGCAGCGCCGCCCCAGCACTGCTCCTGCGCGGGAAAGAAATAAAGCAGGTCGAAGAAGCAAGCAAAGAGTCCTTCCTTTTTCCTTTACCCCGAATCCTTCGGCGTGGGTCCACGTTTATCGGCTGTCCCTGGCGGTCCGGGACCCCAGACAGTGGCCGAACCGTGGTGCTGACTGCCGGCGGCAGAGGTGGAGCGCGGCCACTCCTGGCGGGCGTGCCGATCGCCTCTCCCGCGATCGGGATGCAACGTCAGTGATCTTGTGAGCCAGCAAAGGCTTCATGAAGATAAGGAAAGCCTCATATCTCTCTCAAGGAATTTACCAAGGCAATCACCATGAAAACGCAAAGAGAGAAGAAAAAAGTATAAGCAAAAAATCTGGACTTTGGTTGGCTTACAGAGTGGTGTGGGTCCTTTCACCTATTGAAAGTTTTTTTCTTCTTTATGACCAGTGGGCAGTGTATGTGTTTGTTAAGTAAATGTAAACATCTCGTAAAACTATAAAAGCAACATGTTGCTTCAATAAATAAGTCTAAACAGCCTTCTGATTGAGCTCTGGTGCTTTGTGTCATGTGGGTCTCTATAGCAACAGAGTGTTTGGTAAGGATTCAGTGACCTTTGCTTTCTAGTCCCAAAAATTTCAAGATCTCTATGCATTTGGTAGTAGTCTGCTCTCACTAAACTGGGAGCAAGTGTTGACTCCCTCGAGGGCAGAGAGGCCCTGCAGAGAGACCTCAGAAAATTAGAGGACTGGGCAATCACCAACAATATGAAGTTTAACAAGGGAAAGTGCTGGATTCTGCACCTGGGATGGGGCAAACTTGATTGTGTGTATAGACTAAAGAAGGAGAGGCTGGAGACCAGTGCTGTGGAAAAGGATCTGGGTGTCCTGGTTGATAGCAAGCTGAATATGAGTCAGCAGTGTGCCCTGGCAGCCAGGAGGGCCAACTGTGTCCTGGAGTGCAGCAGGCAGTGTTGCCAGCTGGCTGATGGAGATCATTGTCCAGCTATGCTCTGCAACGATGTGGCCTCATCTGAGTTCTGTATGCAGTTGAGGGCATCACAATATAAAAAAGACATTAAGCTGTTAAAGAGCATCCAAAGGAGGACCATGAGAATGGTGAAGGGTCGGAAGGAGAAGCCTTATGAGGAACGGCTGAGATCACTTGGTTTGTCTAGCCTGGAGAAGAGGAGACTGAGGGGAGACCTTACTGTGGTCTTCAACACCCTCACAAAGGGATCTCTTCACTCTCATGACAGGGATGCCAGAATGATTTTTGCTTTTATATTTCCTTCATATATATTCACAGCTCTATTGTTGTATAGTTATATAGTTCCTAGTTAGCTCCAGTACTTTTCCCTACCATGTCCCTACCCTGATAGGCAGAAAAACAAAACACATTTCAGAGACTCCAATCCTCAGGGATCCAAGGCTCCTATCCTATCTTGGCTCTCTGGAAGCCAAGGTTGAAACCAGCTCTTTGAGACACATTTTCATAAACAAAGTTTAGTTCCTATCTAAAGGGAGGATGATTCAGAAAAGGGTTGAAGGGGGGGAGAATTACCTCACCAATTAAGTCTCTAACTGGGGATTTCTGTCAATTATGCTAACTTGCTAAACTTACTAAACTGTAATCACTCCATGCAGGGATGGGCATTTCCCATATCTGTCCCTTGGAGGCCTCCAATAAAGACCAGCCTTGATATTACCTCCCACACTAACAATATTTGAAAGTGTGTTGTTTCATATTTAGGTTCTCTAAGGCATCAACAGGACTCAAGGAAATGGCATGAAGCTGTGTCAGGCGAGGTTTAGGTTGGATATCAGAAAAAGGTTTTTCACCTAGAGGGTGGTTGAGCACTGGAACAGGCTCCCAAGGGAAGTAGTCACAGCACCAAGCCTGACAGATTTCAAGAAGTGTTTGTACAATGCTCTCAGGCACTTGGTGTGATTCTTGGGGCTTTCCTGCTTAGGGCCAGAAGTTGGATTTGATGATCCTGATGGGTCCATTCCAACTCAGCATATTCTATGATTCTACAAGTGAGCAGGAGAGGGACTTTAAACTGAAAGATGGTAGGTTTACATTAGGTGTTAGGAAGAAATTTTTCCCTGTGAGGGTGGTGAGGCACTGGCACAGGTTGCCCAGAGAAGCTGGAAGTGTTCAAGGCCAGGTTGTGTGGGGCCCTGAGCAACTTTGTCTAGTGGATGGTGTTTCTGTCCATTGCAGAGGGATTGAAACTAGATGGTCATGAAGCTCCCTTCCAACCCAAACCATTCTGTCATCCATTTCTGGTTGCTGATTTGAGTCCATTTACCTTGCGTTCTCTATAGAATTTTTTCTGAGTGACTATGAATTTACTATGAGCTGGAAGGATACATGATTTGACTGGCAGACACATTTGGACAATTATATCTTTTCCAAAGAGCTTGTGATGTAGATGCTATTGTATGCAGGGCACCACCATTGGAGAACTGCAGTTAGTCACAAATCTAGGTGAGGGTCTCTGTTTTAGGCAAGACAGCAAAGAACATTTCTAGTTTGGTTTTGTATTCTGACCTCACCATTATTAAGGGTAGGCACTCTTATTTTGCACTGAGTGTTTCAAAGATGCAGAAGAAACAAAATACTGAGAACTCTCATGGAAAATGAAAATATGAACACTATGCCTTCTTAAGGATTTTCAGCCAAAAGAGTAGCTTTTGATTATTCCGTTTCTTACAGCTACTATCTCAGCTTCTTTTATTCAACTTTTTAGGTTTTGTAAGAACTGGTTTTGGCCTAATAAAAAATAATTGCTGCATCCAAATCTCTTGCAATGTTTTCACATAAAAAAGAGCACTCTCCTAATAGATTGTCTTTTCATGTTGAAATGACATTTATTTTCCTTTGCATCATACTTCCCCCTCCCAATAGATTTTCTTTTTTTAGTCCTGGATTTCTTGGTAAATATTATTTGATTTAATTTAAATAACTATGAATATATTACCTTTTAAAACTCCCCTTCTTCAGCAGAAGCGGCTGGTTTAATTTCATTTTTTTCTTAACTTGCACTGGCATGTAGCATTGTGCACAGAACTTTTCCTTTATAATACGGCATGATCTGTAAGAGCATAAATTTTCTCTGTTTGGAAAAGATTAATTACTAGTCTACTGCAGTGCTGTTATAGTTTTTTATTCTGTGTCTGTGCTCATCATCATCTGCTGACTTTGTAGCTGAAATGTAGAAGCCTAATAATTTTTGTTTCATCTCATGTTGGAGCCTGGTTTATTAAAGGAGTGGGTTCTGAAGCAAACTGCTCTGTATGTGATACTTTGCTTTTCAAATAGAAATGTGATATACCCATCTTTGAAAAGCTGTGGAAGAATGAAATTTTGTTGTTGACACAGGCCAGTGTCCAATTACAACATCACTTATGACATTTCACAAAGTGGATATGAAACTGCAATATCATCCCTGCATTTTCCACACTGTCTTGTTTTTGGGGGCCTTGCCCTGTTAATCTGAGAAATTTTAATTTACTTTAAAATAATTGCTGCTTGCCAGTCAGGATCTGGTTTTGTGTCAGTCTGTTGTGTGTATGCTGAAAGCAGTTGATCAATAGTGTTATTGATAAGTAATGTAATAGTTGGGTCTCACAATTAAGCTATAATTATTATATAGATTTATAATAACGTTATTGTAAGATGTCATTCCATAGTCCTCTTTCCCCTCGCCTTGTAATAGTCTTGGTAGTCGGAGCATTTGGGGGGGGGGGTAGGCTTGTTACTAAGAGGCACGGCATAGCAACACCAGACCTCCAATCAAGTTACAAGAAAGCAGTCTTCACCAATGGACAGCGACAAAGAGTTAACTGACAGACTTTGGGAGGGGCTAGGGTTGCCTGATGCAACACCAAGGGTATAAAAGGTGGAGCAGCCATTTTTATGAATGAGTCATGTGGCTGCAAAGCCACGGTAGAGGGCAGGCTCCCAGTGCTGTGATTTTTCCTTATTCAGTCCTTTGTTGTAATTTTTGGTCAAGGTTTAATGAACCTTTTCCTAAAATTTAAGAAGTGTGCGCGAGGGCGTACACGGCCCTAAGTCCGGCTAGCTGAAGGGGTAAAGCGGCCGACACCCCTGCGCATCGGAAGCCAGCCCCCCCTTGGCGTCCTGGCCTCGGGCTGGGCTGGATTGCGGACTTGGGTTCATGCTGGACGAGATGAGAGAGGAGGCGACCACTTGCTGGGGGTAAAACGTCGGTTTATTGAAGAGCCCACATGCAGCACAGGGCAAACCAACAGGTGGAAAAACCCACAGCAAAATGGCCCTGAACACGGGGGGAGACAGAGTTTTACAGGGAAGGGGTGGAGACGGGAGGGGAAGCCCAGCTAACCAATAGGGGAACATGTGGGGAGGTACATAAGAAAACTGACACAAGAACTTATCCAATAGACATAGAACAAAGGAGGGGTCCTGGGACGTCAGCCAACCACAACCCCCAGAGAGAAGAATGTTCTAGAAAGCAGGGAGGAGTGGGGGGTGATTGACTGGGCTCGGGGAGGAGGAAAACTTTACTTATATGGTGGGATAAGGGAGGAGCAGTTATGTAACTTGGGAGATTGACAATTAATAGGGGCAGGGGTAACCATAGTAACATAACTGCCAAAGGCTCTGTGGCGGGAAAACTGGAGGGGGAAGAACCATCTTACAAAGAACAGGGGGGGAATAATACATAAAATGGGGGAACAAAACAAGAAATTTAAAAACACACTACAACATCTCCCCGTTTCTTAACAAATAAAATTAAATGAACGGAAAAGTCTATAATGAACTTAAAACGCAGGGACCCACGGCTGGTCTTGCCAAGTGCTTTGCAAAGTCCATCGGCCCATGGATGGCGGACAGGTGAAGTGGTGGGCCCCTCTCCATCAGTGGCTCTCACTGCCTCCGAAGAGAGGTTACAGATGCGGGATCGCTTTTTTCCATGGGACCGAGGTGTTACGCGCTCGCACTCGGCACTGTCACTTTCTCAGGACCAGCTCGCGGATCAGGGGAGCAAAATTCAAAAGTAAATTGGGGAGATGTACTAAAAGGCAAAAAGATAACAGTTAGACATAACACACTCACAAAAATGGTTCTTCCCCGAACAACCAATTTAAATAAAACATACGAGGGGTAAGAGCTGGAGCAGGGGGTGAATGGGAGGAAACGTGACATAGGAGGCCAAGGGGTGGAGGAGAAGCTGGAGGAGAGGGCTCTTCTGTAACTGGGGGGAGATCCGGAGAGAAAGACAAAGATTGATGGTGTGGTTTCCTCCGCCGACGCCAACAAGCTTGCCGGACCTGTGGTACTGCCTCCCTCTTGGTCCTCTGTTTCGGGACGAAGGGCCTGACCCACTTAGATGGAATCCACCTGGGGCCTGAGGGAGTGGACACGCAGGCATATCCCCTCCCCCAGGTCACCAGGTCAAAGGGGCCCTCCGTCCGCCAGGTCTCCGGATCTTTTACAAGAACCGGTGGCCTGGCTTTAGGCTGCAGCTGCTGGTGACTGCCGAAGTGCCGGACCACTGGAGGATTTTGGCTGTCAAAAGAGCAATTTAGAAAGTTAAGCGTGTACAATGCTCTTGACAGCCGGACGTGGGGGGTCTCCACCTTCATTGCCGGTTGTTGCTGGGATAAGATCTTCTTAAGGCTCTGGTGGGCCCTCTCCACCATGGCTTGGCCTGTTGGGGAATAGGGGATGCCGGTCTTATGGACTATTCCCCATTGCTGCAGGAAGCTCCGCAGCTCCTTGGAGGTATACGCCGGGCCATTGTCTGTTTTTAGGGCCCTAGGGATGCCCAAGACAGCGAATGCCTGAAGCAAATGCTTCTGGACATCCGCTGCCTTTTCGCCTGTGTGGGCAGAAGCATAGATAGCCCCAGAGAAGGTATCAACTGAGACATGGACGTAACACAATCGACCAAAAGATGGGATATGTGTCACGTCCATCTGCCACACCTCGCAGCTTGCCAAACCTCGGGGATTGGCCCCCGAGGCCACAGTAGGCATCTGATCATATTGGCACTGGGGACATGTGGCCACTATCGCCTTGGCCTGATCCTGCGTCAGATTGAATTGCCGGACCAGGCCAGGCGCATTCTGATGGAAAAGTTCGTGACTGATCTTAGCCTGGCTGAATACGTCTGGGACAGGGGCCTGCGTAACAGCAGCCGCGGCCAAAGAGTCGGCACGACGGTTGCCTTCCGCAATAAACCCGGGCAGATCAGTATGTGATCTCACATGCATAACATAAAAAGGGTGCTCGCGGTGGGAGACTAGCTCGACGAGCCTGTTAAGCAACTCAAATAATCTTTTGTTGGTGACCTCTTGAAGAACCGCAGACTCAGCTCGAGACACTACACCTGCGACATACACAGAATCTGTAACCAAATTAAAAGGCCCAGGGAACCTCTGGAATGCCCGGACGACTGTGTCCAACTCAGCAACTTGTGGAAAGCCCTCCATAACAACAACATCGGTCTCCCACTGCTGAGTCTGAGGATCCTTCCAAGTCATCACTGACTTGTGGGATGCTCCAGACGCGTCTGTGAAAACTGTCAAGGCATCCAGTGGCACCCTGCTCTGAACCTTTTTCAGCGATAATTTAAACTCCGAATTGAATAATTTGTGGGCCGGCCGATCTACTGCGATGCGCCCAGTGTAGCTATCTAGTGCAAACTGCAGGTATTCATTAGTTTGCAGCAGTTCTTCAAAGGTCTTTAATTTAAGTTGGCCCGATTCTAATTTAATTGGGATATGTATGCATGCGAAATCACACCCCGCCAGCTCCCTGATCCTCGATCTCGCTTTGAGGATCAGTTCGGCTACCAACTCCTGTGGCCGTGTCATTCTTTTGGACCGATGGTGGCTGAGGAACACCCACTCTATAATTAAGAGGGGGTCACCCAGCCCCTGGTCCTTTACACTGGTGTCCCACTGGTGTATCATGCCATGGAGGTGTGGCAATTTTCCCAGTATAATAAATTTGAAGGGCAGGCCCGGATGGTAACGGTGGGCCTGCCTGGCCGAAATAACTTTCTGTATCTTCTCCAAGGCCACCCCTGCCTCTGGGGTGAGAGCCCTAGGGGAACTCAGCCCCTCTCCCCCTTTCAACAAATTGAAAAGGGGGGCTAGGTCCTCAGTTGAAATGCCTAGCCAGGGTCTCACCTAATTTAAAGACCCACACAGCTGATGGATATCCGCTAGGGTCTGGACTTTTGTCCTGATAGCCAATTTCTGTGGAACAATGGTCCGCTTTGTGATTTCGAGGCCCAGGTATTTCCAAGGTGGCATCCGCTGAATTTTGTCCTGCTGGAGCTCGAACCCTGCAGCAACCAACGCATTGGTTGTCAGGTCAAGTGCATGGGCAAGCAGACTGTGGTCGGGCGCACACACGAGGATGTCGTCCATGTAATGGTGGATGATGACGGCATCCCCGAGGGCTGTACGTATGGGTGACAGCAGCGAAGCGACATACCATTGGCAGATCACAGGGCTGTTCTTAAGGCCTTGCGGAAGCACTTGCCAATGATAGCGCTTGGCTGGGGACTCACGGTTGATGGACGGAACCGTGAACGCAAAGCGCGGGGCATCGTCTGGGTGCAGGGGAATCTGGAAAAAACAATCTTTTATATCTATAACTGCCAAATTCCAGTTTTGGGGGAGCATTGCTGGGGAGGGCATCCCTGGCTGAAGAGGACCCATGTCACTTATTTGTTCGTTAATTTGGTGGAGATCGGTCAGGAGCCGCCACTTGTCCTTATTAGGCTTCTTAATGACAAACACTGGGGAGTTCCAAGGTGACATTGTCTCCACCAGGTGGCCTTTCAGTAACTGCTCCTGAACGAGCTCATTGAGCGCCTTTAATTTTTGGTTGTTGAGTGGCCACTGCAAGACCTGTACTGGTTTATCTGACAGCCAATTCAGCTTCCAGGTCTGGCGCTCCTCAGTGGCCACTGCCCGAAAAACCTGGGGAGCCTTTGGGAGGTCGATTCTGGCTCCCCACTGGGCTAGTAGGTCCCTTCCCCAGAGAGGCTCGGTGTAATCTAAAACGAACGGGCGTATAGAGGCCAATTGCCCATCGGGCCCCTTAATTTGCACAATGCTCTTAGATTGATTGGCCAATTGAAGGCCCCCAACACCTGAGATCGTGCCCGCAGCGCTTTGCAAGTCCCAATGTGACGGCCACTCCCGAGAGGGAATGATCGTCACATCCGCACCTGTGTCCAAAAGACCCCTCACGATCTTTTTGTCCCCGCCCAACGAGAGCTGACAAGTCAGGCAGGGCTTCTCCCTCCCCACCAGCTGTGCCCAGGCTACTGTCGGAGGCGATGTCTTCTCCACGGAGTTCTTCCAATGATCTTTCTCTGGAACCGGAATAGCCTGGGCAATGATCTGTCCCTTAGGGAGGAAGAGTGGGGGTCGGACACAGTACAGCCCTACCGCGAAACGGTCCCGGTCGGTAGTTACCAGACCAGGGACGATGTGAATGTCTCGCGGTGTGTGCTTTGTGTCCCCAACGACGGTCCACCTGCAACGTCCAAGTTTCCTCCAGCGACCCGGGTGTTGCAGGTTGACAGACACCAGCTGGATATCACTACTAGGGAGATAAAAGTCCCTAGCTAGCTGCAGCCTGTAGGGGGAAACAGAGGACATGGTGTTAAGCGCAGGTACAGTACCACAGATTGGTGTAGTCACATCAGATAAGTCAGTCAAGTCTGGCAAAGCAAATGTTGGCGGCTCTCTCTCGTCTCCTCCCTCCCCGCTTGTTGTTAAGTGGCCTGCCGCATTTTTGTCTTCGCGCAGGGAGGGGCTGCGCTCCGGGCCTAGTTTTTTGTGCCCTTACTCTCTTCCCTTTCCCGCTTCCTTCTATACTCTAAATAATCTAATCGCATCGGGCATTGGGGCATCCAATGCCCTGTCTTGCCACAGAGGTGGCAGGGGTGGGTGGCCGTTGATCTTCTGCCGGACCCGGGTGTTGGGGGTCTGGCAACGGGGGCAGCTTCTATATCAAAGAAGTCCGGTTCGGGGTCCTCCGCAAAAGCCACTGAGGCTCTTTTAGGCCGCGATGGTAGGGATACCTGGCCTACCACGGCCTCTATCATGGCCTCCACCGTGGGCCGGGGACTTCGAGGGAGCCTCCTGATGGCCTTCCGACACTCTAGGTTGGCGTTGCTATACGCCATCCTCCAGAGCATCTTCTCCCTGTCGTCATCCCCGGTCGCCTGCGCCTCCACGTATCTGTAGAGGCGCTCGATGAAAACCATGTAAGGCTCTTGCGGCCCCTGCCGGACTTCATCGTCCTCCCATTGGGAGGTCACCACCTCTAGCTTATAAAAGGCCCGCTCTGCTGCCTTAGCGGTCTCTACAAGCTGAGGTGGGAACAATGCCTTTGCTTGAGCTGCCCCCTCTGCCCACTGTCCCTCGCCCAAAAGATGTTCTTGGGAAATTGCCAAACCGTCCACATCATGAGACACTGAAGGATTCCCCCAAAGAATCGGGAGAACCTCCACTATCTCCCTCCTCCATTCCCCCACCCAGACCCTAAACTCCATGGGTCTTGTTAAACTGGAGGAAAGGGCCCTCAGGTCCGCCGGCACCAGATCTCCCTGTGCAAGGGCATTCCGGAGCATACCCCAGAAGTATTCAGACTCGCGGGGGTAGTCCTTCTGCGCCTTGCACAGTTCCTTAATCCGGGCCTGTGCTAAAGGCACCCACTGGGCCTGAGGGCTCCCCTCCCCGCTGAGGTGGTACGTAACCGGAGGGGCTTCCAATAAAGGCGCCTGCCCCGGCTTCCAGTCATCCATCCCCCCCCACCCCAAACACAAGGCGTGAGAACCGGAAGGGGGAGCGTGGGAACCGGAGTTGGAGGAGGTTGAGGCGGGGTCTGGCAATGGGGCAGGGCGAGGGAGTGGGCGCGGCACACCGCCCCTCTCTGCCTCCTTGATGGAGTTCGGAGGCGGAGCAGAGTATGAAGGTGGAGCAGGGGAGGAGTAAACAGGGGGCTGAACCGGGGGAGGAACCTGGGGAGGAGCCGACGGAGGATCGGAGGGCAGAGAAATGGAAGGAGCAGAGGGAAGAGATGGGGGAGGGACGACCGAAAAAGAGGTTGGGTCCAGGGGAAGGAAGGGGTTGGCATCAGGGAGGAAAGGGTTAGGAGGAGAAGAAAGAGCCCTGGTGGGAGCGGCCGCGTGGCCGCCGCCATCTCGGGCACCAAGGGACCCCTTTTGAGGGTCTTCGCAAAACCGAACAACTTTGGGGTTTGAAACCGGGGACTTGGGGACCGGGGTAGAGGGTAAGGGAAGAGAAGGAGCCTGGCCAGGGCTCCTCGAAGGGGGAGGCCGAGCCGGTCGAGGGGGAGCAGGGGCAGGATGGACCCCCTGCCTCTGGTCGGCCCTCAAAATCCCCCTCGAGGGCTCCTGCCTACGGGACGAGGGAAAGGTTTGGGGGACAAGGGCAACTGAACGAGGAGAACGAGGGGACAAACCAGAACCCGCGGGACTTTTCTTAGGCTCCATAGGCGCGCGGAGTGTCGCATGCACTCTGCGCGCGCAATACGCCACGGTGGCCAGTTTTGTCTCCCCGGAATTTATGGCCTCTTCTAATTTTGCCACAACGGTTGCCCAAAACCGCGGCTCTTTTATGCGTTCCGGGGAGACCTCGGAAAACCTAGAAAATACCCACTTAACGAAACATTTTAACTCCGGCTCGCGGGCTTTTTGACCACCCCCAAGCAACAAACCCTTCACAACATAATAAACCTCCTTCTGGGATTTTCCCAAGCTGGCACCCATTGCACCTTTCTAGAGCAGAAACTGCTACCACTAGAAAGGGGGAAAATCCTCTGATGATGCAACCGCACGCCCGGGAAACAACGAGAACTTAAACAATGAGCCGCCCGCCGCCGGCCCCTGCCCCCCCCCACTGCCCCAAAGTCTGGGTAAACAGCTGGAGGGAAAAAAGGAAATTGGGTGATGGGTCCGGCCCCACGTCTGGGGAAATCCGGCACCCAAAGGGAAGAGAAAACAAAAACGGCGCGGGGGAGAGGAAAAACCTCAAGGAGAGAAGGCGGGGGGTAGGTCCCCAACGCAGGGCATATACCCCTTGGGAAAGTTAAAAAGGCAGAGGGGAAGCCGGAGAGTCCCCAGAACGGGGCCCGAACTCACTAATCCTGCAGCGGCGACAAAGAAAAAACCAGGCGAGGGTCACTCGTCTTGGGGAGTCGTCCTCTGAGGGTGCAAGGAGTCCCGACTCCCTTCCGCCGGGGAGCGCTGCTCCTAAAACGAAGCCTGCTACTACCCGGGATAGTCTGGTGTCCAGAGGGTAAGTAAATCCCAACTCCGCAGGGTCCAGTCCGTGGTCAAAAGTCCACTTTGTCGGCCCCAACGTTGGTCGCCAAACTGCGCGAGGGCGTACATGGCCCTAAGTCTGGCTAGCTGAAGGGGTAAAGCGGCCAACGCTCCTGCGCTTTGGAAGCCAGCCCCCCTTGGCGTCCTGGCCTCGGGCTGGGCTGGATTGCGGACTTGGGTTCACGCTGGACGAGACGAGAGAGGAGGCGACCACTTGCTGGGGGTAAAACATCGGTTTATTGAAGAGCCCACATGCAGCACAGGGCAAACCAACAGGTGGAAAAACCCACAGCAAAATGGCCCCGAACACGGGGGGAGACAGAGTTTTACAGGGAAGGGGTGGAGACGGGAAGGGAAGCCCAGCTAACCAATAGGGGAACATGTGGGGAGGTACATAAGAAAACTGACACAAGAACTTATCCAATAGACATAGAACAAAGGAGGGGTCCTGGGACGTCAGCCAACCACAACCCCCAGAGAGAAGAATGTTCTAGAAAGCAGGGAGGAGTGGGGGGTGATTGACTGGGCTCAGGGAGGAGGAAAACTTTACTTATATGGTGGGATAAGGGAGGAGCAGTTATGTAACTTGGGAGATTGACAATTAACAGGGGCAGGGGTAACCATAGTAACATAACTGCCAAAGGCTCTGTGGCGGGAAAACTGGAGGGGGAAGAACCATCTTACAAAGAACAGGGGGGGAATAATACATAAAATGGGGGAACAAAACAAGAAATTTAAAAACACACTACAACAGAAGTGAGGGTCATTTCTCACAATAGTTAACTCATGTAAGCATGAGTTAACTGTAGTAAACTGTTTTGCGGAGAAAAGAAGAAATCTCACAACTTCATAAAAGTTGTAAAGCTCGGTATGTTTTTATAACGGCACGCGCGTTGGACACATGCAGAGGAAATCCTTCTCAAAAGGCATGCGTACCCCTGGAGACCTCAGGTCTCCTTTTATCCCCCTTTCAAATGCATATGCATACAGTTTCACAATAGGTTCATACATATTCATTCCGCGTGACATTTAGCACCAGTTCTTCTTTATCAAAGGAATTCCTAGGTCGGGGGCAAATTGACCTTGTGGTCGTTTCTGGTTTTTTTTTCTCTGTCCCCTTGCTGTCTCTGGCATGCAGCTTTTCCTTCAGCTTCTGCCTCACAGACTTTTCACCTCTCCTAGACACTTCACCTAATTCAGAATGGATCTCTACTCTGTCTCATTCCCCCCTTTCCTAGGAAATAAGTAAATTCTTTTACTTAATGAGAACACTCACGACAATAAGTGTCTTTTAATGCTTCACCATGTACGTTTGACAAAGAGGTTAGTACAGCTATGCGTTATAGTATTCTCCAGTTCCAAATTAACAGTAAAATAGATAATCCCAAGCTTATCCCAACTAATATTAGCAAAACTACAATGGGGTGGCACAACTTATTAAAGATTCCATTTGCAGTTGGTGACCACCAAAAGCTCACATCCCACCAGTGATGATCCATATTTTGTTTTACTCTTTGTGGAACTCTGGTTATCTCTTTTGTATCATGTTGGACAGTAATTAAGGTTTTCTTTCCACTTTCTTGGATTTCCTTCAAGATTTCCAATAGGTCTTGGTGCTTAATTAATTGTTTCACTAATGTAAGTGAAACACCCAATAGGGGTAGGTGACAGTCTGTGATACATTGTGTAATTGGTTTTGATCAGTTGGTGGGATGTCACTGGTACCGAATACGAAAAATCACACCCTATAATCTTAACAAAATTACAAATACAGAAATTAGAATGATTTCTACTAGACAGAATAACATCATTGCTATCAATTTGTACAGCAGCACAAGCAGTTCTCAAGCATACACCCTTTCCCAGTATATATGAGCACAGTTTTCTGGTCAGTGACTGGATGAATTTCAAAGTGACAAATACTCTGTTCAGTGTCCAAACACACATCCAGAGCATTAATAGTATTGCTTTCACAAATGAATCCCATCTGTTCTCTAGTAATGCAGGATTCTAAGTTTACTGTCTGCCACTTTTCATTCATCTTTCGTGCCCACACTCTATGTTCTGAAGGGTAGAGTATTGTTTTTTCATGGTTTAATCCTAGGGCAATGATGGAATGGATAACATAAACAGTGACATTACGTATGGTAAGCACAAAGGCAGTGGCCACATTAGAAACAGTATCATAGGTGAAATTCGCCATAGTCCACCAGGATTGAAACTTCCTTTCAAAATCAATTGCATTATCCCACACAATTTTCCGAATTTCAGATGGAAAATTACCTTCACCCCCTTCCCGTATGATCAGAGTTGCTGTTGCCTGCATCCATAGCTGTGCTTGTATACAACTGAAAGCTAAAGACACATTATCTTGAACTGTACTAAGTGCTTCTACTATTAACTTGTGGTCTTGGTCCCCGGCCTTTTCATACTTCCTTACTTTGGCAGTACTTTTGAAATCTGCCACTGGCTAGTTCTTAATGCCAATAGAGATGACTGTAAAGGCTGCTTCAATTTTGTTAGGCTACCTGCTGCAGTGGCCAGTTTATTCATCAGTATTTCTGAATGAATTCTATTTAAAACTCCTAATCTTGTCCCTAATATGCCAGTTAGATCCTTTCTTGTTCTCCTCCTGAGATATGCCTGTCTTTGTAACCATGTTGTCCAGCCCTCAAAGGATGTTTTTAGGAAGGAGGAGCAGGCTGGTTGGATTTTTGAGATGTTAATTTGCATTATCAACTCCACACGTTTGAGAGACCATTCTGGATTGAATAATAGCTGTTGTTCACTCACATTCTTTACTACCTAGAGGCCTATTTCATACACTTTGGTTCAAGTTTGGGTAGAGTCTGAACTAGTATGGGTTGTATAAGGCCCTGCTGTGGTAAAAAGTGCAGTGTCCACTTTGAATTCAAA
The DNA here is from genome assembly GCF_028551555.1 of Melozone crissalis. NCBI lineage: Eukaryota > Metazoa > Chordata > Aves > Passeriformes > Passerellidae > Melozone > Melozone crissalis. Next base: position 8,653,574 of record NW_026535813.1, on the reverse strand, counting down.
TGAAAGTGTGATAGCAACTCGAGCTCAAAGGCAGGTCACTTCTACAGGCTGTATCAAGGTGAAATTACACCAACAGTCTGATTCACTGAGGCTATCACAGACTTCCTGGTGTTCATCTACACCAGGAGAGGTTACAACACTAATTTCATTTGGTCTCTCATAAGCCGTCCCATTTATCATGCGGCACCCTACCTTGATTTCTTCTCCTCTGATACCTTGAAGTGTCCACAGTTCCTGTTCCTGCCATTCCTGCTCCTCATATACCTGATCCCCGTGAATTAGTACAGTGGATAGGTTTAAATCTTTTACCTCAGAAGGTTTTCCCATGGATCCAGTATACTGATTAAAAGCCTGGGACCAAGGCCATTCAGCATTGCTTTGGATAGAGGTACTCTCTAGTTCTAAAACTTCAGCTATAATTACATGCAAAACAATTCTTAAAACTAAAGTATGAGCAATATGCTCATTTTGCCCGAGTAAGTTTTAGTCTCAGTTCATTCTCATCTGGTATCACTCTCCAAGGGACTTCTAGGGCTTTCTTCACTCCAGAGTGATGGATCCAGGCATTCTGCTCCTTGATTTTGGTTGCAGTGAAGGTGGTGAGAAGTACTTGCAGTGGTGTCTCCCACCGTGGTTCCGAAGTCTTCTCTGTAAGAGACTTAACATATACATCATCCCCAGGCTATCTAACTCCCTGCCCTGAGTTCCAGCCACATGTTTCTCAATTTCTCTGAGCTGTTTGCTTAAAGCCACCACGTACGTGGACATTCTGAAAATTCCCTTTGTATTCTATATGGTCTTCTCAAAGGCATTTCAAAAGGATTCAGCATTCCTTTAGCTCAAGGTTTAGTTCGAATTTGCAGTAGTGCTGGTGGAAGAGCCTGGGGCCAGGGTAGATTAACTTTTTGCCCCAGTATTACAATCTGCTGCTTAATCAAATGATTCATTTTCTCTACCTGGCTACTTGATTGGGGCAGTATGGAGTGTGAAGTTTTTAATCTATGCCCAGGTGGCCACTAATCTGTTGCACTGCTTTGGAAATGAAATATGATTCTTAATCTGAGGATATCGTGGCTGGAACTCTGAAGCGTGGTATTATTTCTTGTAAAAATAATCTGGTCACCTCTTGAGCTTTGACAGTTCTGGTGGGGAATGTTTCTGGCCACCCTGAAAATGTATCTATCAATACCAGTAAATGCTGATACCCCCCTTTCCTTGGGAGTTCTGAAAAGGTAATTTGCCACTGCTGTACAGGCCCATGGCCTCTCCCAGTCTGAACGAGTTTTGGCTTGGGGGTATTTTTGGAGTTAATCTGGAGGCAAGGATCACATTGTCGGCTTACCTGAGTGATAGTGGCATGTAAATTCCTGACAACGATTCTTTCAATCAGATGTATGTTCTAGAAAGCCTGTGGAAATTACTACTTCAAAGTCAACACTTCATTTCAATGCATTCTGTATCACTGGCAGCCTTGGTCATTTTGAGAAAGGAGCCACACTCTATAAAAGGCTTTTAAGTAGTTAGGCCCTAATGTGTTTTCTAGTGCCCTTCCTTCACTAGTAACCACGAAAATGGGAAGGGATTACTAGCTCTCTTTCAATGGTAGCCCACCCCTTGTAGTTGTACGTCTCTTTTGATTAGTATTATTGTATTCTGGCTTACCTTCAAGGAAAATCTGTACCTCACCCTTTGCTGCTTTCTTTGCCTCTCCATCTGCCAGCTCATTCCTTTCCTCCAATTTTAAGCTCACTCTCTGGTGTGCCTTAATATGCTTTTTCAGGTAGCTGAACTGCTTCCAGCAGCTGGATTGTCTCTTCTTTCCCTGTGAGGTCAGCAGTCCCCTCTCCTTCCAGATGGCTCCATGTGCATGCACAACTCTGAATGCCTTTTGCTGTTTCTAAGGCATGGGTCAATGCATTTATCTCAGCCTTCTGTGCAGAGGTACCTGTTGGTAAGGGTCCAGACTCTATTACCTTTCTGCAGGTAGTCACTGTGTACTTTGCAATGTCGCTTTCCACTGGTAATGTAGCTGCTCCTGTCAGTGAACCAGGTCTCTGCATCATCCAGAGGAGTGTCCTTTAAGTCCGGGCGGCTGGAGTAGGTAGCTTCAATGGTCTCTAGGCAATCATGGTGTACTGCTTCTCCTTGATTTCCACTGAGAAAAGAGGCTGGGTTGACAATGTTAGTCACCACGATCTCTACATCATCTTGCTCTACTATGATGGCCTAGTATTTCAGAAACCTCTGTGGTGAAAGCCAGTGGCCACCCTTTACTTCCAGTACTGCGGACACTGTGTGAGACACTAGCACAGTCATTTTTGTCCTAGGGTAGACTTGGGTGCCTCTTGAATATTCAGCACAACTGCTGCTACAGCTCTGAGGCAACCTGGCCATCCTTTGGCTGTTGCACCTAGTTGCTTAGAGAAGTAAGCGACTGCCCTTCAGTATGGGCCCAAGTCCTGAGCCAATATTCCCAGGGCAATTCCTTGCGTGGAAAAATAGAAAAGGTGCTTTACTTACATCTGGAAGTTTCAAAGCTGGAGCTGACATGAGAGCACTCTCTCTAGCTGGCGAAAGGCCCGTGTGGCGTCTTTTGTCCACTGGAGATCTCAGTTTCCATTGGCAATAAGAGCATAGAGGGGTCTGGCGAACAGTCCAAAATTATAAACCCACAGCTGGCACTACCCTACCATGCCTAAGAAGGTTCAGAGTTTCTTCGTTGTCTGGGGTTTCAAGGTTTGGCATATGGCTTCCCTGCCTTAAAGTCTGCTGCTCAGCACTCACTTCTTACCCCAGGTAGATTACCTTCTGTGTCACTACCTGTGCCTTTTTCTTTGAGACTCTGTATCCTTGGAGTCCTAGAAAATTCAAAAGGCTTACCATCCAGGCTTCTCTCGCTTCCCTTGTCCGAGTGGCTACTAGAAGATCATCCACGTGCTGCAACAGCCTCCTTTCTTCTTGTGGAGCTTCCCGGGACTCTGGGTCTTTGCAAGCTGTTCTCCAATCGGAGTGGGGAATTTTGAAGCCTTCAGGCACACAGACTATGTGAGCTTGTGTTTGAATGCAAAAATTTTCTGGCTGGCTTCATTGATACGGAGGCAAAAGAAGGCATCTCTTTGGCCCAAAACAGTGAACCAGGTTAGCTCAGGTGTGAAACAAGTTAGTTAAGTATGTGGATTTGCTACCACAGGGTATAAATTCTGTGTTATCTTATGGAGAGCCCTTAACCCAGTACTATCAATTATTGGGCTGATTCCTTCCTTATCTTCCTTTTGAGGGTACTACTCAACTCTCACTGGTTGTTTTCTTTCCTTAAGCTTGATTGCCATGGGGGGGTATTTTTCACTCTCCCTGGTACAGCAGAGGCCCATACCCTTGAAAACACTTACTTACTTATTCTAATATCTCCTTACTAGTGTCTTTCTTAATTTCAGTGTCTGTTAATATTAAGCCTAACATCTTTATATCATCTGCCTCCAGAGTAACCTTTCTCATTTGAGAATGTTTAGCAAATTGAGCGAATTGTACAAAAGCTTCTAAGTACACACGGTACCCATGTTACTTTAAAGGTTTGCAAAAGTATGCCTTCTCAGTCTGGCCAGTTGTTCAGTTGTTCCCCATACTACAACATAAACATTCTCCACAGGTACTAAAGCTTTATTGAAAACTGTATATATGGCCCTTGTGTCGACTAAAATTCTTCCCTTTTGGGGAGGTCATTTTTATCCTTCCTCCCTTACCTTGGGAGGGGCCTTTAACAAATCATATGTACTCATTTTGCCAACTGTAATCGCTTTGCATTTCAGCATGATAATCTTTGTTTGACTTCATACGTTGCTCTCTTATGCTGTATGCTGAACAACACGTTTGATTTGCTTTCTCTTTGCCTTGTTTTCCTTTTCAAGGGCCAAGACCAGAGGGCGGTCTGATCTCACAGTCTCTTTGCCATTCTGGGTGATTTCTTAAAACAAAAAGACATTTCAGCATACAAAAACCCCATCCCATTTATCTTCCTATTTTAAAACAGTACTAACTGCAATGAAGTATTATAAATCTTTTTATTTTCTGAGCTGCTCCTACTGGCAGCCTTCTCCCAGTGAGCCCCTCCTAAAAGGGGCTAATTTAGGAACCTCTTTGCTCTGGTCAGTTCTCATTATCTCCTTCTCCTTGCCCTATCTCGCTTCCACCCAAACTTCTCTTTACAAAGCTTCAGAGTAGTTTCTCAGCCTTCCTCCTACACACACACAGCTCCAGGTGGCAGGTATCAGATGTGATTTCCACACACGAGCCTTAAGATCTTAGGTTCTGAATCAGCTTGATCAGAAACCTTTGATTTACACTCAGGGGCATGTGCCCTGATGCTTATTAGAACAGCAATACCAGCGTTTCTCACAAACACCGCACTGCAATAATACCTGCACATCCAGCTTTTGCCCACAGGTCATTCCCGTGTTCCCTGGGGAGACGGGGCAGCCAGAGCTGTCCCTGTGCTCAGGGGACAGCCACTGTCACCTCACGCAGCGTGCCAGCCTCTTGATGCACCAAAAGCTCTGAGGAATTGCCCACAAAGGCAGGCTATTCTGTTTGTTACAGAGAACTTTGAATCCCTACAGCAGGCTGTTCCCAGTCCAGACTTGCTATGGTAAACTAATTAATATCTTCTATCTCAACTCTGTTTTACAAAATATCAGTCTTTTCTAGTTCTCTTCTTGCACAATCTAATTAAGCACTGTCTAGTCACACTTGTTTTACTGCTTTGCAAAAAGGCTGTGCTTGTCCTAGCCGAACCTCTGATATGCCCACAGACACAAACACACATGCACCCCCCCCCTTTATCTCAAATTCACTAGAGCCAAGGCTTGAATTGCTGTGAGGGGGAGAATTCTTGGAATTCCTTTAATTTGCTTTATCGTAGTTAAGCATAAATCACCTTACTATAGTTCTTCTGTGTAAAATGCTACTCCTCTTGCATACAAAATCTTAAAATCTCTACAAACACCACTATACAATCTGAGAATCAAATTACCACAATGCAGTGGAAGAAAATCACCACACAAAACCACAGGGCGTATCTCTCAAAGTGCCCGCTCTTGTCAACACAACACAGCGTACCATAATTCAGCATTTACTCACATCAGTTTTTTCTGGACACAATCAGAATAACAGCACACAGTCTAGAGATCAAGTACAAACATCCAGGGCAAAGGAACTCTCTGAGCTCGTACTCACGGTTAAAATGTACCAAATCTACACAAATCACTACATTTAAACACAATAAATACCATCACTGACGTTCCTCCACTCGCTTCTCCGTGGGGCACTTCTCTCCCTGCCCCCACAGCCTGCTGCAGCCAGCACCTCAGGCCTCACTCGGCTGCTTCAAACACGGGTAGTACTCACCCCCCCGCACTGTAGGGCACTGTAGATTCATTCTCTTTTATACACCATACACTTATACACTTGCACGATTACAAACACAGTGCACTGACCACACAGTGCATTAACCGTACAGCAACATAGTGTATGGAAACCATACACACACACACAAACAAAACACACACGGGTTCAGCAGTTCTGCTCTATCAGAACAATGAACCCCCAATACACACATACATGGGTTCACCCGACCCACCCCCAGGGTCACTAGCGGTCTGCTCTTTTAGAATGATGAACCCCGTTTCTAATACAGCTGCTCCATCAGCTGTACCCAGACGTCTCTGAGTGATTTACTCCCTAACTCTCTTTTCCCCCCCAGGGGCCCCTCAGTACATACCGTATCTTCCTCCGCAGCCAGCAGGTCTTGTCAGTCCTTACAGGAGGCAAGTCGAGATGAGCGGAGCCCCACCAGGAAAAAGAATCCTAGGGCGCGCCTTGGAGGTCCGTCTATCCCCCCTGCCCCTGTGGGGACAGAGAACTCCTGGCTTGGCTCGCCATAATGTTTTGTGGAGAAAAGAAGAAACCTCACAACTTTATAAAAGTTGTAAAGCTTGGTGTGTTTATTACAGCTCCGGATGCATGCGGAGGATGCTCTCCTTAAAAGGCATGCTTACCTCTGAGGATTTCAGGTCTCCTTTTATCTCCCCTTCCAAATACGTATGCATACAGTTTCACAATAGGTTCATACATATTCATTCCGCGTGACATTTATCGCCAGTTCCTCTTTATCAAAAGAATTTGTAGGTCAGGGCAGATCGACCTTGTGATCGTTTCTGTTTTTTCTCTCTGTCTCCTCACTATCTCTGCCCTGTAGTTTTCCCCTTAAGCTTTGGCCTCACAGACTTTTCACCTCTCCTAGACATTTTACCTAATTCAAAATGGATTTTTACTCTGTCTCAATAGGACCTTGGGGACTTCACCTCAAATTTAAGGATAGCCAACTGGACAGAAGCCAAAAAGTCCTGCCTAAGCAATTTACTAGAAAAAGAAGAGAACAAAAGGAAATAATTACTTTTGTGAGGTGTTTTACCAGGAGCAAGAGCCTCTTTCCCTGGCTTGGGTTTTCTCTGTAAAGAGCTTTGTTTTTTTGCCTTTTATTAAAACTTTTCTGTTTGCAACACTACCTCAGAAGCCATCCTGCTGATTTTATGCCATCTGAGATGGCTGAGCTATCTCGGGTGTGATATAGATCTCCAAGAGCTTAAAAGACCTGGTTCAAGGACATCCTTATATCATACCTTCCCCCAGCAAGTGGCATAATCTTTTTCTTCTTGGCTGGCAGCTTTCTTGTCATTTACATAAGTATTTAAAGCTTGGCACATTTCCTTTCAAAAGACCCATGTAGGGGCCGAAATAAATGGTCTGATCTTCTGTCTTCTTTGGTCCACTCGATCATACAATAATGTATCATTTTGATCTTATTTTTATTCTTTGTGTGAAGGTTATGCTCCCATTGTTCCAACTTATACTAAGGGGGCTATGGGGAGGTATATCTATGGGTGCTTTGTTTTTGCTTACTTTGTGTCCCATTCTTATTAGTTTGTCCCAGCACCTCCTGCACCACCCCGGTGGCCTTCCTTTTTTCTTAGCTTCCAAGTGAATCTAAGTATGCACTCTTTACAGGTTTTCTCCCAATTCTCCTCAGATATAGTCTAAACCCTAGGAACTAAATACCGTTTTACACACACTAATTTAACGATCTCTGCCTGTCGTAACTCAGCTTCTGCTTCCCTCCAGGCTTTTCCTATTCTTGGGATACCTACTTGTTCATGTCCTACAGAAATTAAGAAATTTATTGTCTGAAATTTGATTCCAAATTCTACCCTACAACACTCCCGACACCAGGTACTCCTGTATGAAGTGGTACAGTCCCACCTCTTATGACAGGTTTTACACTCACACAAGACTCAAGGCTCACGCCCAGGTCCAGAACTCAAACATAAAGTTGCACTCATACAAAAACCACAAAAATTTTATTATAAAATACTACAACAAGCACTTCGCTTTTCTCTGGCCAGTCACATGAAACAAGGGACATACACATACACCTCACACACATTTACACAATAATAAGCTACTCTTGTTGTTGAGTTAGGTTCTGATATTCCTTTAAAAATGCTTATTAGTTACACAATGCCCTTCTTCCCAAAAATCATCTTTCACCCCTCTAAAATTCCCCAAACTTAAAATTTTCTCCCACTACTGGCCTACTTATGAAACCCCCAATACATACATGAACTTCAAAGGCTCTGCTACAAGGTTCTTAAAAGCTCTGTTGTCAAGCAGACCTAATCAGTTTTTCACGTCTCTCAGGCAGTGTTTCTCTACTTAGCAACTAAACACTCCAGATCAGCCAAACCAGTCATGCCTCAAGGATATATTGGGGCTTAGGCCCTCATCCTCTTGCCTTTTGCAGGCTCTACATCAACCTTTTAACTATCCTAACCCTCCAATATAACCTAGATTCCTATAGGATATCAGACATGGGTCGACTGCAGTACTACCTTGGAATTTGGATTTCTGCAGTTAAAATTGCAGGCAATCCCTTTCCTCTTCAATCCCTTAATTCCCGTTTTAACTGCAAAGTGGCTAAAATTTCCCTTATTCCAGATTTGCACTCAGCCTCCGACATTTACTGTGTCTCTTTGGTGACCGCCCAAGTCGCGCAAGACCGAAAATTCGGTTTGATCAGGATTCCTCATTTGCTTTGTGGTTAGGGGCTGCCCTGTCCATATCTCAACCACACACACACACATGTGGATTTTCCCCTGACTCTTTTTTTACGGTATACTCACCCGTCTGAGTCTTCGTGCACAGATTTAAAAGTTGCTGTGGTTTCTTTGGGAGTTTTGCCTCCCTTTTCTAACTTTGTGTCGTTTTATCCCACTGACTGAGGGTTAACCCATGGTCCTTTGGGACAGGAGAGCGGTCCACTGGAACTCAGTGGGGTGCCGACCACCCAGGACCCCCTGGAACCTCAGGGACTTGGGATCTTATCTCGGTGGAGCCTCCAAAATTTTGAAAAACAGAGTACAAGATAAAGAATTTTTTAAAAGTTTAGTAAGGGATTAAAAAAAGGCAAAAGTCCAGTGCTGGGATGCTCCTGGCGAACAGCCAAAGAACACACCAGTGCATACAGACAGTGTTATCTTTACACAGTTGCATAATCTCTGAGGTACATGCATATTCATGGATTTCATACATTATTCAAACATTCTTTCAAACTTTGTGATGTTTTGAGAACTCCTTTGTTTGGCGTCTTCACACTCCTGCTTATCTGCATGACATCCTGTGTGTCAGGTCATATTTTATTCCTTCTTGTGTCTCCATCCTGTTATTTCACATCCTCTGATAAGGATTTGGTGGGGCCTCCCTAAATTTAATATGGTGTTTTCTAATTGTCCTCTGGTTTGTGTTACGGTTATTTTATCACTTGGACAATTCAGTCAACAGAAAGGGGAATGACATGATCACTTTACACCATTTGTTTGGTTACATAGAGGTATTTTAACACCTAGTGTTCAGCTAAGGCCTATAATATAGTATATTCACCCCACTAATATTTCTGTAAACTATGCAGTACCTACTTAAACTTATAGATTTTGTTATACTGGCAAACAGCTAAATAAAGGAATACATTATATATCTGAATACTTATGATCAGTGCAAACAAATAATATATAAAGGCAAAAGCCAATATCATATTGCAGTTCTCTTTTTAACATAATTATATTAATTATAGAATCACAGAATGGTTTGGGTTGTGTAGTGGTTTTGGTTTGTTAATTTCAGATTTCCCGAATTTTGAGATTTCTCAGCCAATGCGCTTATGAGTGTGGTGGGCTTCAGTGCTGGTTAATTACCAAGGCACTCACTTCCTGCTGTGAGATAGGATTAGGAGAAAGGTAAAGCAGGTTCAAAACTTTAAAGGGCTATAAAAAAAAACTTTAGTAAAGGTAACTACAAGAAAAAAAAGTAGTAAGAATCAAAACAAACGCTTCAGAACACTTCTCCTCCCCCCGCCTTTTCTTTCCCACTGACAATGTAAAGAAACAAAACCTAAAATTTCCAGTCAGTTTACCACCTCTAAAATAGTCTTTCTTCAGTTCACTTAGGGAGAGAAGTCTCTCTTGTTAAGGTTATAGAGACTTCTCCACAAGAGGAAAGAAAAGAGTTCTCTCATGGTTCTCAATTTCGTCACGAGTAACAGCCACTCAGGGAACCCTGCCATGGTGAAGTCCTTCTCATTGCCACAAGCCTTCCCACAGCTTGTCAATGGGCCATGTTGATTTATGGGGTATTGTTTTAAAGATGAGCTGTTCAAAGGCAAAAGTGCCCATTATCTATTTCTAAAATAATCTTCTTCCCTGGGAACAGAGATATTCTCCTGGGGGCTCTGGTCTACTCTTCTCTCCTTCTCTGTTCAAACTTCTCATGGGATCACAGCTACTTTAACATAGGCTTATTTTATCATGGAGGCCTTTGCTCGATATTAATTTTAACTTTTCATCTCCCTATAGTTTCATGCGTTATAGGGAAAAAGAGTCTTTTCTCCATAGCTTACAAGAGGATTTCAGCCCTAAGATCAAGGTATCTTCTCTTCCCTCCCATCTGGGACTTAACTTTTTCCTCACTGACCTTGATGTTTTCATGTTGTTTCTTTACATGCTTGCATCTTGTTCATTTCTTTTACTTGAGGGAGGATTGAAGTATTGAAAGGGTTAACATCCTGCCTGGGGCCTACCTGACCTGCCGATAACTAGTGGCGAGGAGCTGTGGCTGGACTGTGTCAGAATCGGCCTCATGGTTGGTCTTTGGTTTTCTCTGTGTTCAATTCCAGTTGCAGGGTCACTCTGCATGGGCTGCAGGCTGCGGGGGTCTCTGGTTTCAGCCACACTGGGGGAAGGGACCTGACGGCAAGATCTTAACAGCCGCGGCCAGCCCTGCTCCAGCCTGGACTCCGCAGCCTTCTCTGTCTTCCTGCCTGGCAGCTGCTGGAGCCTGGCTTGGCCAGAACGGGGCTGATGGGGGGGCCAGTGGGCCGCCCAGGGAGGGGGAAGGGGCCTGGCCTGTGGCCCGGCTTGGCCAAGACAGGGGCCGGGGCCAGGGCCCGCCACCTCCTCACCGACTGGAAAAGAGAGCTTCCTGGGTTTTTTTGTCTTTAACATGTGTCTTTCACAGAGACGTGTCCAGCTTCTCAATGCTTCAACAGACTGTCAGTTACACAAAAAGCTTCTGCATCACTTCCCCACATTTTCCTCCCATTCCAAACCATGGCAGTTTGAAAGGGACCTTAAAGCTCATCTCGTTCCAATCCACCTGCTGTGGGCAGCAACACCTCCCACTAGACCAGGTTGCTCAAAGCCCCATCCAGCCTGGCCTTGAACACTTCCAGGGATGGGGCAGGCACAGCTTGTCTGGGCAACCTGTGCCAGTGCCTCACCACCTGTCACGATCCGTCCTAGTGAATGGATAATGTGGTGGTTCGTAGGAAGTGATCTCAGGATGCAAAAACCGACACGGTACAAGGGGGTTTGCAGTGATAATCAAAACAAATGTAGTTTTATTGAAATAACCACAGCAAAAATGTGATAGAGGGATTAAGGGAGAGAAAAATATATTGAAAGAGAGAGAAGAGAAAGAGAGGGGATATAGCTACCAACGTAGAGACTAAGTCCTTTGGTCCAGTCCAGTCGAGGATCCGCCTGTTACATCGGGGAGATCTCAAAATCTCTAGCTAACTCAGAGGTTTTTATTATTGAAAATTGTGGGGGAGGGGGAAAGAGATACAATAGGGAATAGATGTAACAGGTAGTCTATGTTCTCAGCAGTAAATGAGAGCCATTGTTTTCTTGGTCCAGTGGTCACAACCTGCAGGCAACATCTTGCTTTGGTCAGCTTGCCTCCCCCCACACACTTCCCCGGGTTGGGAGATTCAGTCCCAGTCCTTGGAAGGAGGAGAGGGGCCTTTTCACATAGGAGTTTCATGTCTCAGTCCTTGATGGAGAGGCTTCTTACATCTCAGTCTGTCTGTCACGGTGGTTGCAAACAAGTGAGAGGGGTCTTCTGCAGAGAACCACACAGAACTCAGGAGAAGTCCAGCCAGGTCGAGAGGTGGGAAAGCTTCCAAAGCTATTGTTGCACAAAAAGGGCACGGTGCCCCCTTCTTAGTGTACAGCAAACAACACCTGTGAAAACAAATAGCTTAACACTGTGCCTTCAGGTCTCAGGGCCTTTGGCGTGTGACTTTCTCCTTCAGAGCTAGAGATTCTAGACAGGGGGGGTCTTCTCTTCAGTGGTCTCCCAATGACAATCGTGAGGCAGATGAGGGAAAATTCGGACAGACTCTCACACCACCCTCACAGTAAAGAATTTCTTCCTAATATCTAACCTAAATTTCTCGTCCTGCAGTTTGAAACCATTCCCCCTTGTCCTCTTACTACAGTTCCTGATGAAGAGTCCCTCTCCAGCTTCACTGTAGGCTCCCTTCAGATACCAGAAGGTTGCTATGAGGTCTCTACTCAACCTTCTTTTCTCCACACTGAACAGGCCCAGCTTTCTCAGCCTGTTGTCCTAGAGGAGGTGGTCTAGTCCCCTTATCAACTTCATGGCCCTCCTCTGGACTTTCTCCAACAGTTGCATGTTGTTGTGACGGGCGGAGGTGATAAAGGGCCGTGACCTTCCCAGAGAAGCATCTTTAAAAAGACGTCCTGGATGCACAGGTGCATCCTCACTCTCACCGAGTGATTTCAGATCTTGGGTGATTTTAGCCATGAGTGACGCAAAAGGAAGGGACAGAGTCTTCGTATGGAGTTCCATGGAGGGTCTTTATTGAGCTCCTACCGCAAAGGAGTCCAGGGATGAAGAACTCTCTCAGGCAGAGAGAGCAGGGGTTTATATAGGGATAGCGAGGGGTGGGGCAGAATATCAGAATGAATGAGATGAGGGCACAGGGACAGAACAAAGGGGAAGGGCCAATGGCATACATAGTATCAGCATACAGCAACATTGCATTCTGGGGGAAGCTTTTTTCCTCACCATGACCAGGGATGTTGTTGCTCAAAGGTTGTCCCTCCAGGAGAGTGTGGTAAGCTTCTCCTCAGCCGGTTTACCAGCCTTCACAACTCCCCCTTCATTATTTATTAAACTGGAGGAGAGGGGGAAGGGATTGGAGCACAGGGGTAAGTAGGGTTTTTTAGGATAATAGGGTTAGAGGCAACTGGGGGGAGTAACTTTTTTAACTGGCTGCAACTCTGTTAGAAAAGTTCCTGGTTAGGAGCTTTGTCTTGTTTGGGATCTGGTGACTGGGCAGGTAAACTTGCGTTGGTCCCGCAGTCGGCGTCACCTTCTTTTCCAGGCTGGTACTATAGTAAATAAAAGACGACACCAATGTCTGGGAGGAATGATGCATCTGACTCCATTGATATCAGAAGGCTAATTAATTACTTTATTATATGAAATTATTCTATGTTATACTACATCTAAACTGAAACTGCACAAGCACTCAACCAAATCTCATGACTGTCTCCTGACCGACAGAACACAGCTTGCAGAGATTGGTCAAGAAAACAAAACACTCACACCAGAATCCAATTACCAATTCCCTTCAGGTAAAAAATCTTCCACAATGCATTCCTCTTGTGCACAAACACAGGCACAGCAATTGAGATAAGAATTGTTTTTTCTTTTTCTGAGGTTCCTTGCTGCGATTCCCAGAAAATATCCTTGGGAAGTTGTGCCTTGCTTTTCTCTGTGAAGAGAAATGCGGTCACGGTCTACCTCTGGTTTTTTTTGCCTGTCTCCTTAGACTCAGAAGCAGTCTTGTTAGTGTCAACATTGGTGGTGTTTGTTGGCCCTAGGTACAGTTTGATGTTTTTTCCTGGGAGACATTTTGGGCCTGATGGTGTAGAAACAGAGTCATAGCCTCTCCCCCATGTCCCAGTCTCCTGCTGGGCAGGATTGCCCCCAAGCAGGCAACACGGGCCAGATAGCTCAGTCCTTTATGGGGACAGAGTGTCCAAAACACAAGCAGCTCTCAGCTCCTGGCAACCTTTAGCAAGCATAAGTAATAGCAGCTCTTTAGTGATTATCAGCTCTTTTTGTCCAGCTCTTTTGCTTGCTAAGGCACCACTGCAGGCCAACTGAAAGGAAGACGTGAGAGAGGAGAAGGCAGCTGGAGTTCCACAGTGATAGCTTTATTGGGGTCTGTGAAGGGTTCCAGCGACGGCTCTTCTAACCAGAATGGGTTAAAACAGCCCAGTATATAGGGTATAGGGGGATCAGAAATTGTCCAATAGGTTAAGGGAAAGAGAGATAAGCAGAGGTCTGAAAGGTGGAAGACAGGGGCTTCTTGCTATGACTTGGTATTTCCTATCTTTAAGCCTCTGCTCTCCACAGGGCCCTAGCAAGCCCATGGTCTGCTACACCCCCAAGTAATCAATTGGAAAGGACCTGATATCTGTTGGGTTTCAGGATCCTTAATCAGCACTGGAGGCTTCTCACTGAGCTTAGCTCTGGTTGAATTTGAGAAGTGCTGGAGTATGGGGGAGGTTTGACTCTGAGGAAGAACAATTTAGGAAAGTAATAGTAAAAAGAGCTTTTCAGAGCCTCTCAATGGGAGGTATAGTCCCTGTTTCTCCCCGCTGCTGATCGAGGATCCGCTTGTGTGGAGCCTTCCCATTCTGAGGAAGCTGTAATCTGATCTTAAGACTCCTCCCATGGGACACCTGATAAAACCCCATGACCCTGGGTCTGCGCCCTCTCTGCTCTCTGGCTCTCTGGGCTTTGCTCCGGCTCCCAGGCCTCCGCCTCCTGCCCCACACAAGGTGGGGCGGGGGGGAATAAAATGGACTCTCGTGCTAACAACAAAGAGACTTGTCTTGTCTGTTTCCCCTGCCGTCAGGTTGTGGCCTTCCTGGACACGATCGTCACTGTAGCCACATGCTGCCACACACTTGAGGGTGCTATGGGTCCTTTCTACAATTGACTGCCCTGTGGCAGAGTGTGGTATGCCTGCAGGGTGCTTCACTTCCCATTGATTAAAAAATTCTTTAGGTTTGTTGGAAGCTTAAGCAAAGCCATTATCTGTTTTAATGTTTTCAGGGACTCCCAGGGTTGCAAATGCTAGGAGAAAATGCTGGATGGTATGTTTGATATTTTCTCCTGCCTGGGCTGAAGCAAACACTGCACCGGAAAATGTATCAACAGATACGTGGATGTATTCCAGTCTACCAAAAAGTGGGAAATGGGTGACATCAGTTTGCCAAAGCTGGCAACTGTTGAGGCCCTGGGGGTTGATCCCGGGACTCATGGATGGTATCTGGTTGAGACAGAGTAAAGATCCATTCTGAATTAGGTGAAGTGTCTAAGAAAGGTGAAAAGTCTGTGAGGCCAAAGCTGAAGGAAAAACTCGCATGCCGAGACAGCAAGGAGACAGAGAAAGAAAAACAGAAAAGACCACAAGGTCGATTTACCCCCGACTTAGAAATTCCTTTGATAAAGAAGAACTGGTGCTAAATGTCACGCGGAATGAATATGTATGAACTTATTGTGAAACTGTATGCATATGCATTTGGAAGGGGGATAAAAGAAGATCCGAGGTCTTCAGAGGTACGCATGCCTTTTTGGGGGACTTGCATCTGGCGCGCGTCGTAATAAAAGCATATCGGGCTTTACAACTTTTACAAAGTTGTGAGGTTTCTTCTTTTCTCCGCAAAACATGGTATGACTGGCAATTTGGACAGGTTGCTGCAACTGCTCTGGCTTGCTCTTGAGAAAGGTGGAACATTTTCATCAGAGCAGGAATGTTCTGATGGAAAAATGAGTGTGACAACTTTTCCTGGGTGAAGATGTTAAGGACTTTGGCAGCTTGGGCAGACATGGCTAGGGGGTCCGCTTTTCTATTTCCTTCCACAATAGCACCTGGAAGGTCAGTGTGTGATCTCACATGCAGGATGCGAAAAGGTTGCTTTCTGTGGGAGATAAGATATCTTAACTTAGAAAGCAAGTGATAGAAATTTGGGTTGGAGACCTCTTTTAATAAAGAACATTCAGCTCTCATAGCTTCGCCAGCAACATAGGCTGGATTGGTTACTAAATTAATAGGCTCTTGGAACCTCTCGAGTGCTCTGATGACAGCTGATAGTTCTGCAGTTTGTGGGGAACCTTCCATGACTTGGACATCAGACTCCCACTTCTGTGTCCTGGGATCTTTCCACATTACTACTGATTTGTGGGAAGATCCTGAGCCATCAGTAAAAATGGTGAAAGCTTTGGGAGGCATTTTACTTAGCATTAATTTTGGAACTAAATGGAAAGCTGAATTAAACAATTTATGACCGGGAAGATGGATAGAAATCTGACCTATGTAGCTATTGAAAGCAAACTGGAGGCTCTCACTGGTCTGGAGCAAATGCTCCAGATCCCCAGTAGTCAATAGCAGGTAAACACATGTGAAATCATACCCTGCAAGAGTGCAGAGGTGAATCCTAGCCTAATGAGGCCTGCTATCAGCTCTTGGGGCATTGTCATTGTTTTCGTGGGCTGACTGTGGGCAAAGATCCATTCTATGATTAAAAGAGGGTCTTTTAATTGGGCATCCCACTGAAAAATCAAACCATGGAAATGCTGCACTGTTGGAACCCAGGGCACAGGGAATATTTCTCTGCTCGGAGGAGTTCTGATCCCCAGAGAAGCACTGTCTTTGACCTTTTCCCATGGAGACGGCTTCCAAGACTTCGAGACAGAGTCTACCAGAGTGTGAAATAGATAATAGACAATAGTGTCGTTGGTCACAGGGTGAAAAATTTAGGTTTTGGGATTTTTTAGTATGGAAGTTAATAGGAAACAAGATAAAGGATTTCAGGCATTGTCTCAGGCTTCTTCATCTACTACATTTTCTGCAATGTTGGTGGCACATAATGATTGGGTGAGGAAAGCCGCAGTGCAGAGGTTACATGGACAGACAAGGGATGAGTTATTGGTAGAAAAGTGGAAATAAAGTACATTTTAAGAGTTAATTGGATGAAACAACTTTAAAAGACCTTGAAACTGTACATCTTGTAGCCATTTTGCGGCCCTTTCCTGCACGCTAAGTCTGGTGCAGATGGCATGCCAGAACTTTTGATAAGATAACAATAACAACCTGAAGACTGAAAAAATCCCATGTCTCTCTATCCTGGCACAGAACTGTTACAGGAGGGTTTCCCCCATCAGGGGAGCCCCCTGTGGGGCCCAACAAGAGGGGCAAAAACCTATACGGTGCCTTACCAAGGATGGGCATGTGGAAGGGCAGGCTAGGTTTGAACCGGTGAGCTCACCATGAGGACAGGGCTTCTTGGACCTTGGTGATGGACTCCCGAGCTTCTGGTGTAAGGGGACATGGAGAATTGAGGTCTTCGCTACCTCATAGGAGATTGAAGAGTGGTGCAAAGTCCTCAGTTGTGATCCCCACCAGTGGACGAACCCAGTTTATACTTCTGCAGAGCTGATGGAGGTCTCTCAGGGTCTTGGGTTCATCTATGATGGAAAGCTGCTGGGGCACAACGGTCCGTTCCCTGATGTGAAGTCCCAGGTAGGTCCAAGGGGAGGCGTACTGGATCTTGTCCTCATGGATCTCGAATCATGCTCCTTTGATACCTCTGATGGTCTCTTTTAAAGTCACATTTAGATAAGTCTGTTGTTCTGCAGGAATAAGAATATCATCCATGTAATGCAAAATAATTGACTGAGGGAACAGCTTCCTCTCAGGGGACAGAATGAGGGCCACATACCATTGGCGAATGGTTGGAGAGTTTTTCATTCCTTGTGGAAGGACAAGTCAATGATATCTTCATGGGGGCTTGTCTGTTAGGGGAGGAAACTGAAAATGCAAATTTGGGGATATGTTGGGGATGAAGAGGAATATTAAAAAGCATTCTGTTATCTATGATGGCTAGTTTCCAATCCCAGGGTAGCATGGATGGTAAGGGCAAACTGGGCTGCAGAGGACCCATATCTTCAATTACCTCGTTTATGCATCTGAGGTCATGGAGGAGCCTCCACCTGTCTTTTCTGGGATTTTTGAGGACAAAGACAGGGGAGTTCCAAGGGTTATTGGTCTCTTTAGTGTGGCCCTTGGTAAGCTGCTCCTCCACGAGGGACTCTAGAGCACACAATTTTTCGGAGGAAAGGGGCCACTGGTCAACCCACACTGAATGTTCTTGTTTCCAGGTGAGGTGGGGGATGGTGGGTTTTGCACACTCTTCAGTGGCCCTGACTAAAAATCCCAACAGCTGATGCGAATGGTGGCCCCCCATTGAGACAGTAGATCTCTGCCCCAGAGTGTAATAGGCGCCCTCACCACAAATGGCCTTGATAGCTGCCATTTTTCCCTCAGGTCCTTTAACTATGATGTTTCTTTTACTCTGCATGGAAACTGCCACACTTCCAATCCCCGAAATCAACCCTGTGTCCTGGGGTGACATTATGATGCTTGTATCCCCATTCATCCGTTCTGTGCCTTTAAGACTGGCTCTGAAAAGTGGAAGTTTTGTTTGGGTTTCCCTTATCAGGACACAGAGACAAGGCAGTACATAGGGCTGTTTTCACTTCTAGCTCGCAGCTTGCTGCTTTGCTTGCTTGCTTTTCTGCTCTTGCTTCTGCTCTCGCTTTTGCTTCTGCTTATTAGCTAGTTTAGTTAAACAGTCCAAATTCCTTCCCGGACTGTTTCCCCTCTCCTGTTCCTGTGACCAACTCGAACCTGCTCCGGACTGGGACCCGGGAACACCGAAGGTTTGGCTGCAGCAGCTGGCCCAGCGCCGGAGGGACTGAGAGCAGAGCAACCACCTCGAAAGAGACTTTCTGATTTTGTCATCTTTCTCAGAGCGGTGTCAGCTGGTATTGTTCATTTTGTGTGCGGGGGGTGCTGTGCCAGTCAAATAAACAGGTTCTTTCCACTTCTCTCCGAGGAATTTTTTCCCGAACCGGTTGGGGGGAGGGGCCATGTGGGTTTTGCTTTCTGGAGGGGCCCTCCTTTGCAGATTCTTTAACAAATTTGCCCTAAACCAGGACACCCTGCAACAGGCTGCATTTCCCAATTTGATGGCCACTCAGAGTAGGCAGTGATAGTGCCATCTGCCCCAGTGTCTAACATTCCTAGCTGAGAAATTTTTCACCTTTGCCAAACAAGCTACACCTTACAATTGGTTTGTTGGACCACACAATGTGAATCCACATAACAGTAGAAAGGAGGGGGATCGTCTCTTCTTGGTGGTTTGGGGGTAATATAAACCCTTGAGTGCATGGAGTCCATTTAGAGAGGTAAAATGGTGGGTCGTTGCAACAAATGGAGACTATGATTTCATCTCTGGGACTCTCAGTCTGCACCTCAGGTATAACATGGATTTTGTCTGGTCCATTTAAAGTGTCACCAATTATTAAAATGTCTCAGGGACCATCAGATGGCCCATACTTTCCTGTGAGGATCCTATAAAAACATTCATCAGTAAAGTCAATTGGCAACGCAGTTGCCAACTGGCGCCAGGTTCCCACCTGTATCTCTCCGTATGCTGAATCTCCTGCATCTGGGGTGGAACACTGTCCTGGTTTAGGGCAAATTTGGTAGAGAATCTCCAAAGGAGGGCCCCTCCAGAAAGCAAACCCACACGGCCCCTCCCCCCAATTGGTTCGGGAAGAATTCCTCAGAGAGAAGGGGAAAGAACCTGTTTATTTAACAGGCACAGTGCCCCCCAGCACACAAAATGAACAATACCGGATGACACCGCTCTGAAAAAGGTGACAAAATCAGAAAGTCTCTTTCGGGGGTGGTTGCTCTGTTAGTCCCTCCGGCGCTGGGGCAGCTGCTGCAGGCCAAACGGTGCAAACCCTCGGTGTTCCCAGGTCCCAGTCCGGAGCAGGTTCGAGGTGGTCGAAGAAAAAGGAGAGGAGAAACAGTCCAGGAAGGAATTTGGACTGTTTAGCTAGAACTAGCTAATAAGCAGAAGCAAAAGCAAGCAGAAGCGAGAGCACAGAGAGAGCGAGCAAAGCTGAAAGCCAAAAGCAAAAAGCAAAAACAGCCCTATGTACTGCCCGTCTCTGTGTCCCTGATAAGAGAAGCCCAAACAAAACTTTCACTCTTCAGAGACAGTCTTAAAGGCACAGAACATATGAATGGGGATACAAGCATCATAACGTCACCCCAGGACAAACACTCAGAGATGGTGCCTGCTTTCCCTGATTTTCGGGAATGGTGGGGAGACCCTACCCCTTGCTTACTGTTGGTAAATCAGTGATGAGATTGTGTCATCGGGTGTGAGGACCAGAGATGTTTTGGCTGCTGTGGCAATGCCAAGAAATGCGGCCTCTGGTAAATTTTGAGCTTGATCTGCTGGTTTTTGGAAGTCACCTTCTCCTGCCATTTGTTCAACTGTTAGATTTGGTCTGTTGGCATAGTTGGAAAAAGTATCCGATAGTGTTTTAAGGTGTTTTTTCCACAGCCTTTCCCACAGCACACACTCAGCTGGGGAGAGGAGGCAATTCATAATGTTCTTAATGTCATGCGAGACCAATGTGTGGGCAGAGAAGGTGGCTTTGAAAAGATTTTTGAAAAAGTGTGATCCCCGACCATGCTCCTTGGTTGCCTTACAAAGTTCCTTAAGTTCCTCATAGGGAATAGACTTCTGAGAGTTGGGTGTTGATTGCCTTCTCCCCCACTTATATACAATTGGAAAAGCTGAGATTTTATTTGCTAAATCCCAATCTCCCTCCCAGGTGGCCTTCCGTTGGGTTTTGGCCCAGTGATCCTCAGATCCAAAATCAGAGTCTGAGGAGTCACTGCTCTCATCCTCTGAGGAAGATGGATGTGGGATCTCAGCCTCTCAGAATTGGGGTGCAGGGTGAACAAGACCACCCCTGGGGGGCTCGGGAGTCCTGGAATGTTGCCAGAAATGTCTGGTGGCTGGACTTTGATCCCACATGGGAGATGACATCAGTATGAGGATAGGAGGATTTCACCGGGGTGAATGGTGAAGGGATAAGTTAATTGGAGTGTGAGATACAGGGTTTAAGATTTCTGTACAGGGGGGTCTAGAGAAGTAAGATGGAGGAATTGGGGCGTGCCCTTCTCCTTCTTCTTCTTCCTCTAGGCCTCCATCTTCTGTGGTGATGTTGGCACTCTGGGATTGGACATTACTAAAAGAACACTGGTTAATAAGGGTAGAGGGTATTGGAGAAAAATGATAAATATTGTATACGTAACTCCAAGTATAAAGATAGGTGGCCGCCCCAGGGGCTCTCAGTGTGTGCCCATGGCTGACTGCTGAGCAGAACTCTGTCAGGCCAAGAGAAAATCTTTTAGATAAGCAATTAATAAACACCGAGACCGAGAACAGATCTGAAGTTTCTTCTCGTCCTTTCGAACCCGGGCGGCCCAAGGCCATCTTTGGGCTTTTTCCAAACCATCTAAACAGCCCCAAAATCCGACAGATGGAGGGTGTTGTATTAGAGCACAGGGCTTTTTTGGGTGATCCAGATTTGCCAGATGCTGAGTGGCAGTGGAAGTCAAGATGGCTTCCTTCCAGTCGCTATCATTGTCATTTCCGGTCCCAATGTTATGGGGACCAGAAGGGGGCTGGCCAACGGGGGGAGGGATAACAACAGAAGAGGAAGATACTGAAGGAGGGGTGGGGTTCGCAATAGGAAGGAATTTTCAGTGGAAGGGGAGGGTCTTGATGCGGTTACACCCATCGACATGGGTGGAAGGGAGAAGCAGAGTGCGATGGAGGGTGCGGGAAAAGGCAGAGGAGAGGTGGGAAAGTGGCCATTTTGAAACCCAAGGGTGGGAAATCTTGGAAAATAAGAAGACAAAATGGCAGGGCTGGCCACATTGCCAGCGCTGTTTTGTGGGATAATAGCAGCATGGGGAGACGGAGCAGGGTACATGGGCATAGGGAGAAGGTTGAGGGGACGATCCAAGGTGGCATGGCCAGTGCCTTCCTGGTAAGGGGAGAGAGGGGATTGGAAGGCATCAGGGAGATGGTAGCAACCCTGTGCTGAGTAGCAACATCTGCCTGCTGATCGCCCCTCTGAAGGGAAAGAGGGTTTAGGGGCTTGGGGAGAGGATGAAGGGGAAGGGGTTTTAAACTGGGGACTTGAAACTTTTCCTGAATCATTCCCCAAATCATTCCCCATTTTTTCCATTGACTTAACAACAATGTGAAACAAAGGGTAAAACTTCCCAAAATGAATTAGAAAGAACAGAGTTACGATTAAGGTTACAAATCCCTTAAGATTCCCTTTAGAAAACCTAAATTTCCCTGCTTCAAGGGCACCCACAACTTGGAGATATATGTCCCTTTGAGGAGGGCTAAGTTTAGGACGGCTAAGTTGCTTGCCCATGCTCAGGCTTCTCTCCCACACCCAGCAGTAAAAGGGGAGAAAGAAGAAGTGAAAAAGGTGACCCAATAGATATATATGAAACTCACTGTCTTTCTTCGGGTCAAAAAAAACTCGCTGGATGGGTGGTTGCTCGTCGACCAGCCTCCTCTTCTTTTTCTGGCTTCTTTGGAGGGTCTCGGTCATCCTTCAGATAACACTCATTGGAACACAAGTGTTCTCAGGGAAGTGGCTCGTGTCCAGCAGCACAGGACTGGTGGAGATGCTTCTTCAGGGACCTCCTAAACAGAGTTCCTGTTTGGGCACCAGTTGTCGCAGCAGGCAGAGGTGATAAAGTGCCATGACCTTCCCAGAAAAAGACGTCCTGGGTGCACAGGCATGTCTCACTCTTGCCAAGTAATTTCAGATCTTGGGTGATTTCAGCCATGAGAGATGCAAAAGGAAGGGACGGTGTCACAGACATCTTTTGTGAAAAATCCTTTCTGTGGGATTTTTCCCCTTTCTGGGAAGCTGTGGCTTCAGCAACAAAGTGTAAACGGTGGTTGTCTGCTGCTGTGGAATGCAACAGGTGCGTCCATGATTGGTCTTGGGTGAATGTTTGGATTTACTGACCACTCACGGCAGAGCTGTTCTTGCTTTCTGCCTGGACACAGAACTTTGTTATTCTTTCCTCTTCTATTCTTAGCACAGCAAGCTTCTGAGAACTTTCTCGCTATTCCTATTTGTATAGTTATAATGTAATATATATCATAAAATAATAAATCAAGCCTTCTGAACATGAAGTCAACATTCTCGTCTCTCTCTTCACCCTGAAAGACCCTTGCGAGCCCTGTAACATGGCGGAATCTTTGTATGGGGTTCCATGGAGGGTCTTTATTGAGCTCCTACCGCAAAGGAGTCCAGGGATGAAGAACTCTCTCAAGCAGAGAGAGCAGGGGTTTATATAGGGATAGCGAGGGGTGGGGCAGAATATCAGAATGAATGAGGGCACAGGGACAGAACAAAGGGGAAGGGCCAATGGGATACATAGAATCAACATACATCAACAATGCATTCTGGGGGAAGCTTTTATTCCTCGCCATGACCAGGGATATTGTTGCTCAAGAGTTGTCCCTCCAGGGGAGTGTGGTAAGCTTCTCCTCAGCCGGTTTACCGGCCTCCACAGCATACCCCTACATTGGGGGCACCAGAACTGTAGGCAGTATTCCAGGTAGATATTGGCTATCAGATAATCACCTGATGTAATCTCCCTGAGAGAACCTTAAACCTTACTTAATATATGTGATATTCACATGCCCTCTGAACAGAGAGAAGCTATGAGAGAAGCAGAGAAAGAAAAAAATTCTTATCTCTGCTTGCTGCTCCTGTTGATTTGAACATGTGGAATGTGTTGGAAGATTATTTACCTGAAGGGATTGCTTGATTGGATTCTGGTGATGGTGTTTTGATTCATTGACCAATTGGATCCACGTGTGTGTGTCGGGACTGTCGGCTGACAGTCACGGGTTTTTCAGTAGTTAGTTAGAAGTAAGTATGATATAGTATAGTATAGTATCTGTCTTTAATATAGTTTAATGTAATATAATATAGTATTAATAAAGCGAGTGTTCAGCATTCCAAAGCCATAGAGTCAGATGCCAATCATTCCCAGAGTTGGGGTCACCTGATTTTACAATAAATATAAACCAGGTATTTCTTCTTTATCACAGTAAATTTCCAATGCCTTTTTTAGTGAACATCTTAATATAATAAAGTCAGCAAGTTTCATGAGGAATTGTTTTACTGATATTACACTACATTGATCTCTAGAGTTTAGGGAAATTGCTTTGTCTTGTGTAATGCCAGTCACTTTGCTTCCTCTCCTGCTTTCAGTTCAGTAAAATAAAAGGTAGCTACTACATTTACTATTTCATTACAGTTCCCTTTGTTTTTTTGATAGATCAGGGTCCTTTTAAAAATTCTGCTTGTGTGCTTTGTGTTTGCAATGTAGGTTTTTCTTAAATTACAGTATTCTTTTTTATTTCCTCTTAGTATGAAGATCAAGATTATGGCACCCTCAGATCTGGAAGATTTATACTTTCACATCAGCACAAAGATTTTAACTATTAAAAAGACTCTTCAATTAAGAAACATAGGTAAAAGAAATTTAGAGTTGGTTTTGGTTTGCACCTCCTTGCAGAAAATAGGAATGCTCCAATTAGACAAGGAATGTAACATGAAGTGGTAATCAAGGTAAATATAGAGAACAAGAACCAAGTGAGCAAAGATGGTGTCCTCGTTTAGGGCAAATTTGGGAGAAAACCTCCAAAAGGGGGCCTCACCAGAAAGCAAACCCACACAGTCCTTCCCCGCAACCAGTTCAGGAAGGATTCTTCAGAGAGAAGTAGAAAGAACCTGTTTATTTAACAGGCAAAACACCCCCCAGCACACAAAATGAACAATACCGTATGACAACACTCTTTCACCGCTCTGAAAAAGATGACAAATTCAGAAAGTCTTTCCTGGGAGTGGTCGCTCTGTTATCGGTCCCTCTGGCACTGGGAATAGTTGCTGCAGGACACAAGTTGCAAACTCTTGGTGTTTCCCAGGTCTCAGTCCAGAGCAGGCTCTAGTGGTTCCAAGAAAGGAAAGAAAAACAGTCCAGGGAAAATTTGGACTGCCTAGTTAAACTAACTAACAAGCAGAGGCAAAAGCAGGAGCAAAGCAGGAGCAAGAGCAAAAAGCAAAAGCCACACTATGTACTGCCCCGTCTCTGTGTCCTGCCGACTGTTGGGGAAGTGAGCAAAACAAAACACAGCTTCGCTCTTCAGATCCAGTCTTGAAGGTACGGAACATAATATCCAGCATAAACAGAACAACAACTGGGAGTACAAGCATCATAACATCGCCCTAGGACAGATGGTAAACTGGAAGCATTATAGGGGAACTAAGTGTCAAGCAGAGAACATAGGCTAAGTGGAAGTATCTTCTGAGGGACATGACTGGTTGTTTATTTATCCTATACTCTATATAGTTGGTGGAGAAAGCTCCAGATAGAAGAAGAAATTATAACTTGGTGAGTATGTTAAGCCTAATTACAAAAATTGGCAAAGGCACTGATGGTGGTTTATACAGGTGGTGCATCCTTAAATTTCAGGAGTGCCTGGCTGTGATGTAAATATGCAGTGTTGTTGCGGTGTGATGTCATAGTTTGCCTCAGTTATCCCTGTCCTTCTCCATGTGTGTCAATCACCTCTCCTTTCCCCCACCCTGACCCCTGCTGAGCGCTGTCTGTCATTCCTGGCATTCCAGAAGGGCTCAAGTGATTGGCAGAGTTCAGAAGATGCCTTATACCCCTGGAGGACATTGGGCCATCCAGGTATCCTTTGTCCCCTAAGACTTCCCCCCCCCCCCCCCCCCCCCCCGGTTGGTGGGATCCTTACCCCTTCCTGGGGTTAAAAGGAACAGCAACCACACGGTTCAGGAAGTTCTGTTTGAGCTGTTATTGCATTCAGAGGCCTGTGGGCCAGGAATAAAGCTCTGGATCGAAACCCTCCAGCAGAACCCGACTCCTTTTCCTTCATCCTTGCCTTAAAGCTTCTCCGCCAAGGTAAACCTGAGCTCCTGCACATCTGGACTTGCCTCAATGTGCCCAGCTGCAACATTCAGATAGTCAAAAAGTGTCTCTGAGGTCAAATCACCACAGTTGCCGCCTTTGGTCAAGCAGCAAGGGCCAGACAAGCCCAGGCATGTCCCATCCAGCTATATTAGTAATTATTCCAATACAGTGTATTATAATCACCGCTTTAATTGAAGGGATGGGACCACAGTCAGGTTAAAAACAATTTATTAATCAGCTAAACATCAGCCGCAAAGGCCATGAGATTTTAAAGGAGCAAGCAGACAGCCATAGCTCAAAAGTAGTCACACTTTTCTTTGTTACAAGACAATATATAACATTCTAATCCAATGGAAACTTGCCACAAAGTTATTCTGCTTTTCTAACCTATCACCTTTACTTAATTCTGCTGCACTGCGTATATTTTTATCCAATGGGCTGCCATTACATGTACATACATATGCTTCTATTATAACATCTAAACTCTTAGCTTATTCTATAGTTATATTAGTACACTATAAAACCCTTCACCATCTTGTTTCATACAGTTTCTTACTTACTTACGGCATATTCTTTCTTACCAGTACGGAAACATAAGTTTATAATTTTTCTGCTTAATGTCTGTGTACTTTATTTTTACATCAATCCAAGCTCCTTCCAAGGCTGCAAATCAAACCCTTCAGGGTCTGTGGAAGTTTCTATCTTTCCATTTCCTACCGCGGTGAGTAACAAATTTATTTACACAGATGTACTGAAAGGGATCTGAATGTTTTAAATTCATAACTTATCCTTTCCTAGGCACAAATAGATGTTACAGAGGATCATAGAAATGTTGGTTGGGAGGGTCATCTAGACTAAATTCCTGTTAGAAAAAGAACTATAACCCTAAACAGAGGGAGCTCAAGAAGGAGAACAGGGTGCTGCAGCTAAGCAGTTTTGAAAGCCAGGCCTGTGTCTATCACAGTCCGTCTCGCTGCGGCCCCTAGTCCGGCTTGGCCCAGGGGGAGTGTGGTATAAAATAGAGGAATGGGTATGATGAATATGCCGAAAAAAGATCTTTAATAGCAAAATAACAAACACAGAAACTGCGCAGTCTGAGGAGCAAGATCCAAAGACTGGGGGGACATGGTGAACATAACAAGATATAGGGGTATTTTGAAGGTAAGGGTCCAATCATGAAAGCGAACTCGGAAAATGACCTTATATGTGACAGATTCTGAACCAACTGAGAACAAGAACCAGAAACATGACCCAATACAGAATAGTTCCATTAACATACCATCAACGTACTGATTCCCATGACCACACTCTTCTTGCCATGACCTGACCAGCTATCTCCCTTTCAATACCCTTCTTTCCATGGTCTCAGGTTGATGACTCTTGTATATGCTACTGAGGCCAAACTACCACTCATCTCAGCCTGCTGTGTCCCCACATCTGTCGGAGATGAAGGGAGAACGACCATCCTATAATGCATCGAACTCCCCGAAAGCGTTTGCTATCACGTCCAGGGGTCAACCATTTGTTGGAGATGAGGGGAGAACGACCATCCTATAATGCATCGAACTCAACTTTATTGATCAATCAATCACCTTAAATAACAATGGTAACGAACTTCATGCATATTCTGTAATCCAATTTCATGATAGACTAACAGAGAAAATTCTAACCACTCCTCTTGTTTTTGAATACCTACAATTGTTTATTAAAAACAGAACCAGTGTTCCCAAAACTTCTTCATCAGTTCTCAGGGTGCCAGCTTTTCCCAGAGACGGTGTTCTTCTTGTTATGGGAAGACAGCCTGAGAACTTTATTGTTTATAAAGAGAGTCTAATTGTTTATAGAAATCAGAAGGCTGAGAACTGTGTTAGGACTGCTTTACTTTTCCTCTTACTTTTCTCTCAATTGTATGTCTCATGGCCTTTTTCTTTAAGCCATTCTTGAACTAAACTCTCCAACACACATCTTCCCCTTTCTGTTGAAAAATCTTCTGTAAAGATTTCTGAAATACTCTTAGTAGACAACTTATAAAACAGGGTAACAACGTAAACATAACAACAATAACTACAAAAAACAGTAAACCCATTTTGACCAAACATAGAGTCCAACTAGATAAGTTCAATTTTTTGTATAGTCTATTGAGCCAACCTTTGTAATCTTCTACTTGCAGTTTCTTGATTCCCTCTCTGAGAATTTGGATGCTTTTGTGTATAGACTCACTGTGATCTGAAAGATTCATGCAGTACATGCCCTCAAAGTCCTCGCAACCATGTCTCTGTGCTAACAGCAGGATGTCAAGTGCAGCTCTATTTTGTAGGGTAGCATGCCTGGTTCTGTCAATGTCTGTCAGTAGTTCACTCAGTGCCCGAGACGTGGCATAGGTTTGCCTACTAAGCCAACACCCTAAGTTGCCCAACATTTTTAAATCTTTTGCCGCAGCAACTCCAGGTGGTAATCCTGAGGCTGCTATCCTTTTTCCTTTACTCCAAAAGTTAATTTAGTCTTTGCAATCTGATTCAAATTGATGGATAAATTTCTTACGCCTAATCTTTCAGTCAAGAATTAAGGCAATTTCAGGTTCTAGCATAGTAAGCATCCCCAAACTACATGGTCGGCCCTTCATGTGAAGTGGAATGGCGATCCATGCTCTGTCTCCACAAATGAGAAATGTCCCAGATGGTAACTGTAACGGGGAAGCACTGGACAAGGAAAAGATGGGTGAGGTATAGTTACACCAAGTACTTCCATTTTTATAGACTGGATGATGTGGGGAAACATCTCACTATGTATTTGGTTGCTTTCTTATAGACTGAGCATACTGCACATTAATTTGGGAGTAATTTTAATATAATGAAATCTAACACAAAAATCCATTTTTACAGAGCCCAAAATTTCCAATTCTTGGGGTTCTAGAGATGAGTGTGATGGTTTCCAGGCCCAGTAATCCTAGTTATAAATGGGATTGTGAATCCATTAATTGTGGGTACGCAATAGACAGATGGCATCCTTGGTTAGCGGCCACACATCTGTTGGGAACCCAACTAAACAGGCAGAAAAGGGGTTATTGGGTGGCTACTGACAGACACAGGGTTTCCTGCTTGGTGATGTTAGTTAACGTAACCCAGACATTTTTCTTCAGTTGCGGGACTTTCCAGGTCTTAGCGAGGAGCATGACATCGATCAGGATGGGCATAGCAAGTAGGAGTCCTCTAGGAGTCATGTCTGGTGCAACAACCTACAGATTAAACTTAAAAATTAATAATGCTTAAGGAGTTAAGAAACTAGTGGTATTAATCAGCAATGGGTAGGAGATGAGGGATGGCTATCGGCAAGCCTCCAAGTGTTCTTTGTAGGTTCTTCCCAGGGTTCTTCTTGTTGAGCTTCTTGGTGTTCTTGTAGAGGCTGCAGATATGGCTTAATGTTCTTTGCTGGAACCCACCCAGGTCCTTTACCTGTAGAAACACAAGCAGACCCGTTCCCCCAAGTAATTAGAGGGAAAGGTCCTATAATTTGGCCTGTCTCATGATCTTTAATTAACACTGGGCGTGTCTGCTTTAATTGTGCCTGTGTTGTATTAGAAAAGTTCCTTATAATTGAGGGACTTGGTTCCATAAAGGAATTATTCAAAAAATCAAGTATATATGTGGCCTTAGCAAGCCTTTCTACTGTGGATAGGGTCTCTATTCCCCCCTTCTATTGTTCCAGCAAGCGTTTAAGAGACCCATGTGTTCTTTCAATAATTGTTTGGCCTGTGGAAAAGTGTGGAATGTCTGTGATACGTATAAGATTTAGATTCGAGGATTTATTCTTGCTCCAATAGATGGCAGAGAATATTTTTGGCAGTCAGCCCATGTAGTGACAGTGGCTCTAGCTTGGTCTCTTGTGATACCAAACATGCATGTTAGTGCAGGTGCATTTTGGTGGAAGATTGGATGGCTGAGCAGTGCCTGCTTGAAGATGTTTGGAAGTGTGGTTTGTATGGACATTGCAAGGGTGTCAGCTTGTCTATTACCTTCTGCTAGGAATCCTGGCAAAGAAGTATGAGAATGTATATGCACGACAAAATAGAGATGCTGTCTTTGTGAAAGAATAAAAATTAAAGTTTTAAGCAAAAAGTATAACTGATTATTAGAATCTGTATTTAGGAACAAATTTTCAGCTCCCTCAATGATACTTGCAACATAAGCAGAATCAGTTACCAAATTAAAAGGACATGTGAACTCAGAAAAAGCTCTAAAAACTGCAGCTAATTCAACTATTTGGGGTGAACCTTCTACTGTTTCGATGTCAGATTCCCAGTCATGTGTTACAGGGTTTTGCCAGGTTATGACTGTGTAGGAATGTGCCCCCTGTTGACGGAGTGACCAAATTATCCTTTGTCTCTGTAAAAAGGAAAAAAGCCCAGAAGTTTCTCTCCTCAATTGGGTAAAAAGACACATCATAGGACCTTGGGGACTTCACCTCAAATTTAAGGATAGCAAATTGGACAGAAGCCAAAAAGTCCTGCCTAAGCAATTTACTAGAAAAAGAAGAGAACAAAGGAACTAATCGCTTTTGTGGGGTGTTTTACCAGGAGCAAGAGCCTCTTTCCCTGGCTTGGGTTTTCTCTGTAAAGAGCTTTGTTATTTTGCCTTTTATTAAAACTTTTCTGTTTCCAACACTACCTCAGAAGCCATCCTGATGATTTTTTGCCATCAAAGGTAGCAGAGCTATCTCGGGTGTGATATATTTGTCCAAGAGCTCATAAGACCTGACTTGAGGAGATCTTTTATCATAACTGATTTATGGGACAGTCCTGATCCATCGGTAAAGATGGCTAGTGAATTAAAGGGTACGTTACTTTTTAAAGGTTTAGGAATTAAGTTAAAAGAGTAATATAACAGCCTATGTTTAGGGTAATGAATTGAAATTTACTCTGTAAAATTTTTGAGTGCAATTTGCAAGCATTCTGATTGCTGCAATAGCCAGTCTAAATATACAGTAGTTGTAGGCAAGAATATAGTGGAGAAATCTTTTCTTGTAAGAGAAAATAAACATGACCTGGCTCTTATACTAAGCTGAGCCATCATCTCTGGCTTTGTTGTTATGGTTTTACCAGGCTGATGGGATAGGAAAACCCATTCTAAAATTAACAAAGGATCAGATGCCTCAGGGTCCTATTGAAAAATAAAGCATGAGGTTGGTGTATTTTCCAAAAATAGCTAGCAGGAATGGTAAGTTTGGATTTATTCTGTGTGCCTGACGATTTTGAATGGCATGGGATACCTTATCTAAGGCATCCCTTGCTCTGGCAGTTAGCTGCCTAGGTGAATTTAACGCAGAATTTCCCTTTAATAAAACAAACAATGGAACTAAATCTTCATTAGTAATTCCCAGCAAAAACCTTACCAAATTAATGGTTCTTAACAGCTTTTGTAAATTGTAGAGTGTTTCTGGTTTCTCATTTATTTGCAATGGCTGGTGCCATGCAGTTTGAGAGAGAATTTTGAGTCCCAAATATTTCCAAGGTGATGTCTGTTGTATTTTTTCTTCTGCAATGGTAAGTCCTGCTTGTTGGATGGCTGTAACGGTGGCTTTTAAAGCTGCATCTAAAGATGGATCAATTCCAGCTGCAGTAGGTATATCATCCATATTATGATAAATAATTGCTTGTGGATGATTCTGGCAAACAGGAGCCAAAACTTTAGCTTTATGCATGGTTTACTAGGCTTTTGCTTTATGTCTACAAAGTCTTGTGCAGATGTGTTACTATCAGGCACTTGCATAAATGCCTTCCTTGCTGCATTTTTAATATCATCAAGCACTGGTTTTGGGAGGTGTCGTGGTTTGAGAGGAAGTGAGCTTTTTGGGATGCTGTGGTCAAGCCAATGGGTGCTGAGATTTGAATATTGGCACCTGGTGTGGCCACTGGGGACATGGATACGCCTCTGAAAACACAGGGGTTAAAAGCAGAGGACTCGCAGGGGGAAGCTCTCTTGGGTTCCGGTGGTGAAAGAGTTCAGACCTCCCCCAGCCCAGCTGCCCGCTGCTGGGCGGGGAAGGAGAAGCCATGCGGCCGGGTGAGGTAGGCTGGGGCCTTGGACAGAGATGGGAGGTGAAGAGGCCCTTGAGGACAGAAGGGTGGAGAAGCACCAAGAGGCATCGGGCAGCCACCCCCCCCCCCCACTCCCCCCTCCCCAGGAGAGAGAGAGAGAGTCAGCCTGTGCTGGTGCATCCTTGAAATTTGATAGCATGGCTGGGAGAAGGAGAAGGAGGGGTGCGGCAAGAAGGTGCCAGCAGGGCAGTGGGAGCCCTGAGCAGGCAGAGCCTGAGATTTTAACCCTTCCTCGAATAATGGAAACCTTACAAATACTGATCCTCCTGGATCTGAATGAGCAGAGAGATAGAGATGAAATGGAGGAGGAAATGGGCAAGTGTGATGAAAGTTCATGCAAGTGAAAGATGTTGGAAGAGTGGAGAAGAATCTTAGCTGGGAAGAGATGATGGAGTGGCCTTGGCTGGACTCTTCTTGTATAGCCATGAACAGAACCATGTTTCCTGTGACACGGAGACTGCATCCAGGGGGAGGCAATGGCTCAGAGCCAAGAGGGTTCAGTGTTGAGACCCCTTGGCCCCAGGGGGTGAAATCTGGGGGGGACAGGTGTGCCGAAGGTGAGAGACTGTGCTCTTTTTGGAAAAGGACAAAGCATCCTTAAAAGGAAAACCCTAGAAGCAGCCCTGGTCCATGTGCAGTGGTGAGAGCACTGGACATGGAAGGAAAAGGTCACGATGGCAAATGTTCTCCGGGCGGTGCCACGAGTGACATGGAAACACACGAGGTTTCAACGGTGTTTCCTGGAGAAGCCTATGGCACAAGAAGGACTCTTCTCCTCTTGATGAACTGAGAATTGATTATCTAAAGGGTGTTCATGGACTGAGAGTTGGTAATCTGAGGGATGGATGTATTGGAAATTTGGTGGGGGAAGGAGGAAATGTTTTTGGAAGGTTTTCATTTTTTTCTGTGTGTTTCTTTATTACAGCGACCTGATGAAGGTCTTCAAGGTGAGAGAAGTGGACGAGAATCTTGGTCCATGATCAGAAGGCTGGATTTATTGATATATGATATATAATGCATTATTACTATACTAAAAAGAATAAAGAGAGAAGTTGCAGAGGCTTGCTAAGCTAAGAATAGAATAGGAAAGAATGAATAACAAAGTTCTGTGTCCAGGGAATCTGTCCCTGAGCTTGCTCCTGTGACTGGCTCTTAATTGTGAATATGGAACATGAGCCAATCACAGGGGCACCTGCTACATTTCACAGCAGCCGATAACAATTGTTTACATTCTTCTTCTGGGGCCTCAGCTTCCCAGAAGGGATAATCCTAAAAGAAAGGATTTTATGAAAAAATGTCTGTGACATTTCTTTTTACATATAGTTGTAGTTTAGTTAATAAAGTTTTCTTTATTTCTAGGTGGGAGCCTGCTTTGCTTATTCCTGGTCACATCTCACAGCAGACACCAGGGAGCATATATTTTCATGGGGGCACTGGCATTGCGCCAGTGTCAAACCATGACAGAGGTTTGTGGCTTGATCATTGGGTTGGGAATGTGCCCCCTCTCCAGCTAGGTGTTCTAATGTAAGCATTGCCCGTGCTTGGTTCTCAGCATAGTCAAGCAATAATTGTTTTAACAGTCTTTTCCACTCCCCACAAGGTGAATTCAGTTAGGGACAGCAGTGTAGTCATCATGTGTTTTAAGTCATGAGGGATTAATAGATATGCAGTGAATGTAGCTCATATCAGATTGTTAAAGAAAGGAGAATCCCTCCCATAGTTTTTGGCAGCCTTACACAGTTCTATCATTTCCTTGTAGGCTAGAGGTTTTCATGTAGCACCAGCCCCTCCCCTTCTGTCCTTTACTGCACTCATCCGGATCTTCTGCCATGGATCGATGGAATCACTGGATCCAGAAGGGGTTAAGTCTTCTGAGTAGGTGTGGGAGGACGCAAGCACAGTGTTTTTATTGGTGAATGGGTAGAGGCAATGCTTGTCCTCCCATACAGGCACCGCCATGGGCAACACGAGTGCTGCCATGTTGGAGAGCCGTGCTTCCAGGACCATGGTGGGCGTGGTTCTGGTTTCCCCAGGAGAGGAGTGGCACAAGGCCGAAGGGACATGGCCTGGAGCGGGAGCTGTGGGACCCAGAGTGATGGGTGTGGAGCCGAGGGAGGAACCTTGAGGCAACATGGTGACTTGGGTGGAATACACAGCAGAAGGGTGGGTAGCAGGTAATACAGTAGGATATTCAGATGAATAGGAGGGAGGTTGGGATAGTGGAGGAATAGAGAAGGTGGGGGGGGAAGGATCCGAGACATCTTGGACCCCAGGCAGAGGAGGCACAAGGGGATGCAGAGTAGCGGAGTGACTTGTATCAAGGTTTTGTCTGTGCACTATGGCATTGTCTACCCTGTATTCCATTCTGGGGCAGTCAGAGGGGCAACAGGGAGAGAGCACAAGGGGGCAGGAGTTGCAATTTGCACGGGCTCCTGAATCTGGAATGGGTTCCACCCTCGAGTTCTGTCCCTGGGGTTAGAGGGGTTGGAGACAGTCTTGGTTTGGGAAGAGATCGTGTGCGTTGCGGTGGCCCTGGACCCTCAGGAGTGGTGGTGTTCTGGAGTGTAGTGTTGAAACGAGATTCGCTCCCTGATGGCAGAGTGGGGGCAGAGCCAAGCACCGAGAGTCGGTGCTCCTCAGCTTTCAGGGTTTTGAAAATCGCGCGGAAAGTAGGCAACAAGCACGCTGCTAGGGGGTCTTTCCTAGTAGCAAGGTCAAAAAGTGTGACCCTCACCGAATCCCAAAAGTCCGCAGTAAAGACTTTACAGTCTGTTCCGTTTTCCGTGGCGCCGTGCGAGGATGGGCTGGAGCAGTCAAGGCTGTTGGCGGCACTGGGCAGGGCAGAAGCAGCGGCGACGGTGAGCGGGGCCGGGTTGGGGCAGCTCAAGGGAGGCAGGCGAGAGCGAGGGGGAGCAGTGGCAGCTCCGCAGGGCTCTGTGTGCGTGGAGCTGCCCATTGGGGTTGACATGCCTGGCATGGTGCCGCTGGCCACAATCACTGGGAAGTTGGGAAGCACTCATTTTATTAGGTTTTTTAATTTGAGCTTCCTCACCTCTCTTCTGTGGATTGCTAAAAATAATTTAAAATGTCCATATACGTCCCTCTCTAATGTAGACAGTCTTATTCCCATCCTGCAGAGTAACTTGGTTTCGGTGGGATATACCCACTTGGTTGGGGTACGTGCAAGAGGAATAACTGTCCCTTTTCTCTGTTTACCTGCTTTTCAGGCAGGTGTCTTCCAAATCAACTGGGTAAACTCCGAGGATCACTTGTAACCATGTCAGGTAACGATTTGATCCACAGCAGAGAAAAAAGTCCTACCAGTTGACCAAGACCCAGACAAATCGAACCGAGGAGGTCCCTCAATATGTGGGTCCCTGTTCTCGGGTGCCGACTATCACAGTCCAGCTCGCTGCGGCCCCTAGTCTGGCTCGGCCAGGGGGAGTGGCATAAAATAGAGGAATGAGTACGATGAATTTATCGTAAAATAAAAATCTTTAATAGAAAAATAAACACAGAAACTGCACAGTCTGAGGAGCAAGATCCAAAGACTGGGGGGACATGGTGAACATAACAAGATATAGGGGTATTTTGAGGGTAAGGGTCCAATCATGAATGCGAACTCAGAAAATTACCTTATATGTGACAGATTCTGAACCAACTGAGAACAAGAACCAGAAACATGACCCAATACAGAATAGTTCCATTAACATACCATCAACATACTGATTCCCATGACCACACTCTTCTTGCCATGACCTGACCAGCTATCTCCCTTTCAATATCCTTATTTCCATGGTCTCAGGTTGATGACTCTTGTATATGCAACTGAGGCCAAACTACCACTCATCCCAGCTGGCTGTGTTCCCACGTGTCCTCTGCCTGCAACCTGCAGTGGTAGTAGGTATATTGCAGGTATATGTGCTGGAGAGAGGGTTTTGTTCCTTCAGCAGTGCTAAAGAAGAAATTGGAGCCTGGATTCTGAGGCAGTCAGTTTATTTCAGCTTGAGCTGGAGACAGACCTGGAACAAAGAAATCCCTGGGCTTTTATACCCTTACAGTCCATACACCTGGTCTTCATATACTCTTCACACTCTCTGCACATGCCTCTTGGTCCAATATTGATTTATGGTCTGGAGTCTTCTCAGACCTCATTGCATTCTTTCTCTATGTGCATGTGGGCAAGCCATTAACTGCTCTTATCTTCCAGCTTGGGCCAGCCTTGGGACCTTCCAGGGTCTCAACCCTTATCTGAAGGTATCCAGTCTTTCTCTGTTTCCTCCCCTGTTTAGCCATCCATACTAACAGACAGAGTTTTTTAAAATTCACCTGTGCCAAGTTTTGAGAAGGGCCCACTCATGCTAAATTGTAAGCAAGTTACAATTAAGCTTAAACCTACAAATAATTTCTAATATTCTATCAATACATTTATTTTAATCCCTAACAAGCAGCTTTGAACTCTTTTAGCTGGGTGGAGTAGGAGGTTGCCAGTTTCCCTTGCTGCTTCTGGGAGGGTATGGTGGTTGGGGAACATAAGAGTTAGTAGATAATCACTGCTTGTGAAGGGGAAGGAAATGGAATTTTTGTTTTGTGTTAGAGGCTTTTTGGCATAATGTCCCCTCTTTGACAGGTCAAGAACTATCCCTCAAATCCATGTTTTTTAAAATAGGACGTGAGATTATGCTCTTGAATAATGTCCTGAATAAAATGGAAACTTGTCACAGACATCTTTTCATAAATATCCTTTCTTTAGGATTTTCCCTTCTGGGAAGCTGAGGCCCCAGGAAAAGAATGTAAACAATGGTTATCTGCTGCTGTGGAATGCAACAGGTGCACCTGTGATTGGCCCATATTGGATGTGTGTAATTAATGGCCAATCAAGGACTGAGCTCTCTCTGGGACAGAGTGGGGGAGAGTTCCTTTGTTATTCATTCTTTTCTATTCTTAGCTTAGCTAGCCTTCTGAGAACTTTTCCTGTCTTTTCTTTTAGTATAGTCATAATGTAGTATATATATATCATAAAATAATAAATCAAGCCTTCTGAACATGGAATCAACATTCTTGTCTCTCTCTTCACCTGAAACTCTTGTGACCACCGTCACAGAAACTGAAGTAAAACAGCTAGAAAAACTGAAGAATTTGCTAAAAGCAATAAAATTTTTTGCCTGTTCATAAAATACTGAAAGGTTCGAAGGAATTTTTGGGAAGTGAGTACTTCCTCTTTTCTAGATCCTCAGTTATGTGTTTTGATGCATGTGCTTACAACGATAAGCTGTGTCTTGGAACAGGCTTACTGATGATTTATTAAGCATCTCTCCAGCATAGCGAACATGAAATATTTTTCAAGGTTTATACATTAAAACCATGTCTTCATCAAAATAGATGCTGTGATCTAAAGAGTTCTTCTGTTTTTACATCCTTGCAGTAATTATGAAAGCTATTTATTTAGGATATTTATCTGTTGTTCTAGTGTGTTTTTGCAGTGTCTTCATGTGTTGAGTCTTCTGTGAAAGTGTTGTTTGGGGAATGTAGATGAGTTTCCTGTATTATCTCTTCATCACCACTACCATTCCCCTGCCCAGACTTTGCTAGGGTATATTGTTAAAGATTTACTTCTTGCCTGCTCAAATTTCTCTGACACTTTGAGGGAAAGGACAGATATTCTTAGCTTTGTTTTTCAGAGCTTTACTACTTGCTCTTGGGAAATTAAGGGGTAAAAAGGTAAGATAATGGGGACAGAGCAAAGAATACCTCTTAATGAAGTTAAAAATTATTTTAGTATTACCTTAATTTTAATTTTACTTGCTTGGCCTTAGTAGGTTCAGATTTCTGATGAAATCTAACATAAATTTCAGGAACTCCATAAGTCTGCTGAGAGAGATCAAAACAAATTGCACCACCTCCATGAAAACATTCCTCCCCATCTGCCTAAACCCAACTCAGATCTGGTATGTGGTACACGAGTGTGGAGATGTTGGGCTGCTCCTGGCAGTTTCCAGCTGCTGCAGCACTGTACAGCTCTACTCCTTTTACTATATATTGACTATGAACTTTTGGAAGCAAAGGTTGTTATATGTATTGATTCTGGAGTTTGCTCTTGAATCTTCACTATGAGGCTTGTGCTAGGACCCTTAGAAGTCCCTTGAGTAAAATCTGTAAAATACAAAGATGTTCAGATGGAAATTTCTAGAGGCAGATGTGACATAATAGTAAGCTAATTCTATAAATTTTAGCATTCTTTGCTTTAGAATTGCAAACACAGTTACTTGATAGCTGCAGTGCCTAAGGATTGAAGGGTGGATTAGTGACCCAAATGCCATGTCACTAGAACTAAAGTTCAACCCTGCCCTTGTGAATAAAATTTTTCAAAAAAAATTCTCAATTATCTTTCTGTGGGGCTTTGAATTGCAGTTGTTGTATTTTTTCTTCTCCTGTCCCTGCAGCATTCTGGTATTTATTTGTTGGAGGTTAGGATTTGATGCCCAAAACTAGACAAGAAAATAAAACTCTATAGTCAGATGGCTATAGAGCAGGTATTTGTTTACTCAGCACCAGGAGTGAAGGGGATGGTTCTGCCACAAATACACTCCCTCTTCTTTAGCCTACTGTTACATTTTAAAGGTCATTCTGCACAACATCACGATTGCAACATATCATTAGCATATTCATATTTGCATAAAGCCGTGTCATGGTTATATAACAGTTTGTTGCTTTTGTGCATGCATCAGTTCCTTTTGTGGTGGTCATTAGTCTTCTGCTGGTCTTTGATGAAGACTTTTGTAGTCTTCCTCACATTTGAACTTTTTACCTTTGTCAATGCATGCTCTGTGTTCTTGTTTTTCCATCTAACTGTTTTTAGCTAACTTTGCAGTTTGCAAGTTCCATTAAAACTTGCTGTCTTGCTTGCTCTGCTTGCACATTTACAATATCTTGTTACAATATTACTTGTGGTTAACCTTTTGTTGCAGGCTCATCAACTAGGTTTAAAAATCCCTCCTTTCTTTTTTACTTTTGTGAATTCTTTCACATTTTATAATTTGTTCAGATTTTGAAAATATGTCCCTCTTTCCACTCAGTCTTTAAGTTTAGGATGTTTCCACTGTTAATGTGAAGTAATAGTCCAACTACACCACCAGAATGTACAAAGTACTGCACAACACATTCCTATAAGTAAAAGTCCAATTCCTAAAATGCTTACAGAAAGTTGTTTGAGCCAATTTAGATTCGGTAGTCAAGAGGTTAAATTCCACAAACTGCTTTCGTCAGGTAATTTTAGTTGCAACACCAGCTGTTTCAAAGTAGTGATACTTTTTTTAATCAATCTCTGAATACATTGAATCAAGCAAGGCATCCCTAATACAAACATTCCCATCTTAATTAAATTCTTGACCTATCCAGTGATCCCTCAGTTTCTAAAAAGGCTGTTAAACCAATCAGTTCCATCTTCTATTTCTAATTTGGCTACATTATCTTGTAAAGCTTTAATACTTGCATGAATAGATTGTGAATGATCAGAAAGGTTCATATAAAACATTCCATCAAAATCTTCACATCCATGTCCATGTGCTAAAAGTAAAAAATCTGTAGCCGCTCGATTCTGCAATGTAGCATGTCTAATCAAATCAACATCGGTTAACAGTCCTGTTAAAGCAAGCCAAGTAGCATTAGATTGATGAGCTAACCAGCAGACTAGTTTGTTTAACAATCCCAGTGCCTTTTCAGCTGCTACTCCTGGAACAAAGGAGGCAGCATAATGTGGGGCTTGCCTATGGGCAATAGCATCTGCCACCTTTTGCAAGGCCAATCGTGTTTAATGATTCAAATGTCTTGGGGAAGACAAATCTGACTCTCCTTTTAACAATGCAAAATGAGGAGTTAAATCTGAATTTGTGATTCCCAGTAAGGATCTCATCCAATTAATGGTCCCTAGCAACTTTTGTGCTTCACTGATCTACCCATACTGGTTCGTTAGTTTTCCGGGTCAGTTTCAGGGTAGTGTGCAAATCACTGACCCCTATGAAAAATTCAGACTCAATTCTGACTCCCATCTGTGAGAGCATGTCACCGCCCCATAATACCATGGGAATTTGCAAAACAAAAGGCTTAGTGGTAGAAGTATGTCCTTCAGGACCTACAATTTGAAAAAAATCCTTGTTTTGAAAGCTAGTACAGCTCCCCCCCAATAGCAGTGAGTGCTTGGGGAACTGCAGTAAGTGGCCGGGTGGGGGGCTGTTTAGCTTGTGAAAAGACCTGCTTGTGATCAGCTCCTGTATCAACAATGCCTGTGAGTGTGTCATGCTGTCCTTGCCATGACAGCTTGCATTTACAAGTAGGGCGTTGAAAAGTTAACTGCTGAGTCAGAAAATCTGAGGTAATCCTGTGGACCCAGAACCCTCCTCCCCTCTCCGTTTTTGCACTGTATTGGTAGACACTGGCATTGTAAAAAATATTGATTGAGCAATTTTAGAACCCTGGGATACAGTACATGGGGGGAAAGGAGTCCAGATCATGATTTTGATTTCTCCTAAAAAGTCTACATTTATTACTCTTAGGAGCACAAACAATCCTGTTAAAGTGGTGAAAGAATGCCCCAAAAGCAACACACTCTATCCCTGCCCTAAAGGTCCATTAACCCCTGTGGGGATCAGATGGGTGGAGGAATCTAAGTTACTGTGCAGTGTAGTATCCCATCAGGTGGAAGCACTCCTGCTACAGAATTCAGCTGAAGAATTTGTGTCTAAGCATTGATGAAAAGCAGCAATTGGGAAAGCGACATTAAATCATGAGGAGTCATAGTATAGGAATTGAGAACAATGGAAAGCATATTAGTAAAATATGAAGAAGTAATACCGTACTCAAATATGGAGAAGTAATACCATACTCATTCATGGTGTGCCATAATTCTTTGATGACCGAGAAAGATAAACTTTCCCATGGGATCACGTCCAGCTGAAATTTCTGCCTCAGTTGTGTTTGCAGAAGACTTTTGTTGCATTTGTGAGGTGCTCCATGGCAGGAAGAAAATTATGAATCTGACTCCATGTTCTTAGAAGGCTAATTTATTATTTTATGATTTATATAATATTAAAGAATACTAAACTAAAACTATACTAAACTATACTAAAAAATACAGAAAGGATGCAGACAGAAGGCTAGAAAGATACTACCAAAAACTCGTGACTCCTTCCAGAGTCCTGACACAGCCTGACCTGATTGGTCATTAAGTTAAAACAATTCACATGAAACCAATGAAGCAACCACCTGTTGGTAAACAATGTCCAAACACATTCCAAAGCAGCAAAACACAGGAGAAGCAAATCAGATAATTATTGTTTTCATTTTTCTCTGAGGCTTCTCAGCTTCCCAGGAGAAAATCCTGGGCAAAGAGATTTTTCAGAAAATATGACGGTGACAGACTTTGGCCACAGACCATGGGAGGCAGGGTACTGAGGGGAGGCAGCACCTGACCAGGCCACGGTGGGAAGAGTGAGGTCATGGGAATTAGTAGTATGCTAATAGAACCATCCTATATTTGGTCAAGTTTCTAGTTCTCATTCTCAGTTGGCTCAATGCCTAGTTCAGATAAGGCCATATTCCAAGTTCACCTTCATGATTGGACCTTTGCCCCTATACCTGGCTGTGTTTGCCCTGACCACAGGTCTTATAGGTTTTAGTCTCTATACTCTGCAGTTTCCACATTTGTTATTTTCATTATTAGAGTTTTTATTTTCCAGGCTAGACCATCATTTCCATCCCTCTTTTTGCCAGCTCCCTCCAGCCAAGCTGATAAAGGGGTGACAGCGAACTCTAAGCTGTAATACCTTCCCACATGGGGGTCTTTGCCTGTGGTATATAACCAGTGCAACAATTGCTTGCGCAATTTCTAAGTGGCCTGCTTCTAGTGCCAGCTGCCTGAGCTGCTGCCAATTGTTATGCGGATTTGGGGGATATAAATCAGGCTCATTCTCTGTGTCAACAGATCCAGGATCGAAGGGGTTGTCCTCAAATTTCAAATCCCCATCAGAAGCAGTGAACTGGATTTCAGGGGCCCTTATGGACATATTAGAAACCTGTACTTTTGCAGAAGGCGGGGACACAGGGCATGTTACAGACTCCTCTGCAGAGCCTTGAGAAGGGATCAATGTCACTAAGGGGGCAGTGGGAGACGATCCTCTCCTGGAACCTTTCTGGGCTTTAAGAGTTTCTAAAGTAGCTCGCCACAAGGGTAAGAAACCAGCCGTGATCTTATCACCTCTAGTCGCCTCTCACCCCCCCCCACACACACACACACACACTTAATCCCATAATTCCGCTGTGAAAGCAGTGCTGGAATTTAACCCTTTAATGTGTGATTCTGCCCAGTGTAAAATCATCTTAAGTAAGTGAGAAGCAACCCACTT
The DNA here is from genome assembly GCF_028551555.1 of Melozone crissalis. NCBI lineage: Eukaryota > Metazoa > Chordata > Aves > Passeriformes > Passerellidae > Melozone > Melozone crissalis. Next base: position 8,611,675 of record NW_026535813.1, on the reverse strand, counting down.
GCTGTGCTTGTCAAAAAGTTTAGACATAAGTACGAAAATATGTTTATCTTCTGAGGGCATATTACTGCCCATGTTCCCCACAGCTCACCTTCATAACCTGAAGAGATTGTTGCTGGCCGGCTTCTGCTTCCTTTCAGCAGCACTTCAGTTCCATGGGGCTCCCCACCAGACGCCAGAAAGGCAAATTGTTGTTCCTCACATGGAGACACCATTTGCGGTGAGTTAAGGAACACGGACCATGCTATGCAAGCAAAGCCCATTTATTACACTAATCACTAGTATTTTTAGTTCTCTAATGTCCATATAAAATTTTCCACTCGGACCTCTTAGCCTTGGTTCCCTTAGCAACACAATAATTTCAGTTATCAAGTCCCTGTTACGTTCTTTTGCTCCAGTAATGTCCTTGTTACATCTTATCTTGTCAGATCGGTCAGAGTGACCAGACATGATTTCTTCACTTTTGTTCTTGCCTTGAGTTTATCTGTCCCATGGCTTCCACTATATCAAGGCCAAGAGATTTGTGGCACTCCCCAGCTCAGCTTCTGTAGCTGTCTTATCTTCCACATATAGATATTTGCATTATATCACTCATGCATTTTAAGTGATTCACACACCCCTGAGAATTCAAATCCATCCTGCTGTCAGAAAGGAGAAACATAAGAACAGTGTTAAATCTGTAAGGAGAGTGGCATTCCTTTGCTGGGAAAAGAAAGAAATTGCTACAGATATGAATTGCCCTGGTTCTCTATCCCCAAAGTTTCTTAGAGTTTTCCAATAAATACCAAAGTTTCCACCATTGGAAATATTTGCAGTAGCTGAAAAGTGTCAGTTTCATCACATAATGCTTGGGGGCTTTTGTATTAGTTCTGATTGAGCAGCATTAACAAAAATAAAACAGCATTAAATTAAATTTCTTAGCTAATCAGTCCCCATTACAATTGATTGTAAGAAGACCAAAATTAAAACATTCATTTAAAAGCAAACCTATTATGATTAAAAGCTTGATGAAATTGGAACAAAAACCTGAATTGGGGGAAGACGAGCATTATAAACCTTGCACTGCTCTGGTATTTAGACAGAGACATGTATCCTGTACCATCCTAGGAGATGTTATATAGCACAACTGCAGTTATATTGCAGCTGAAAACAGTTTACAAAACAGTTGGAGTTGTTAGCTGAGTTTTTGCATGAACTGTATTCATGCTGTCATTGCATTTTAACATTCTCCAAATGCTTCTTGGCATTTAAATGCAATTCAACTTTAAAATTAAATTTCATTTTGTCTTTTCTACTGCATTTCAATTTACCTTCGTCTGTTAATGCATTATATTTAATACAGAAAATGCCATCTATGAATATTCTGATATTATCCTGATGAAACAGCAAGCCATGTGTCTAAACAACCTTCTGGCAGCCCTGGCGCTTTGTGCCATGTGGGGCTCAATAGCTACATCTGGTGACCATCTACCATGATTACAACTGGGCTGTGTCCTGGTTTAGGGCAAATTTGGGAGAAAACCTCCAAAAGGGGGCCCCTCTAGAAAGTAAACCCACACGGCCCCTCCCCTCAACCTGTTCGGGAAGGATTCCTCAGACAGAAGTAGAAAGAACCTGTTTATTTAACAGGCAAAACACCCCCCAACACACAAAATGAACAATACCGGATGACAACACTCTTTCACTGCTCTGAAAAAGATGACAAATTCAGAAAGTCTCTCCTGGGAATGGTCACTCTGTTATCAGTCCCTCTGGTGCTGGGGGCAGTTGCTGCAGGCCACAAGTTGCAAACTCTTGGTGTTTCCCGGGTCCCAGTCCAGAGCAGGTTTGAGTAGTTCCAAAAAAGGGAAAGAAAAAACAGTCCAGGGAAAATTTGGACTGCTTAGCTAAACTAACTAACAAGCAGAACCAAAAAGCAAGAGCAAAGCAGGAGCAAAGCAGAAGCAAAGCAGAAGCAAGAGCGAGAGCAAAGCGAAAAGCCAAGCAAAAAGCAAAAGCAGCACTATGTACTGCCCTGTCTCTGTGTCCCGCCAGCCGTGGGGGAGCAGCTGATAGCAAAACCAAAACAAAGCATTCACTCTTCAGAGCCAGTCTTGAAGGCACAGAACATAATATCCAGCATAAACAGAACACACAAATGGGGAGTCAAACATCATAACGTCACCCTAGGACAGACTGTAAAAAGGTAAAAAAAAAAAAAGAAGAGAGAGAAAAAAAAGTTGAAGACTACAAGCAGGCACCCTAATGAGTGAAGGCAGCAAGGAGGCTGCAGAGGTCCAGACCTAATTCAGACGTTTGATTCAAGGTAAGTGACTGGGGAAAAATAATGGGAAATAATTTATCACATGAGGAAAAGACTGTTTTGTCCACGTGGAAAGCCTTATTAAAAAGGAAAAATGTTCAAGCTTCTGATTATGCTCTTCATAGTTTACTGATATGGTGTAAATCACAGGACTTTGAAGCTGATGCCGACATTGCCTTTAGTGTTGAGACATGGAAAAATGTTGGGAAGAGACTATGGGATGTGATATCTAAGGGGGATAAGAAGGTTGTCGATTTGGCTACTACCTGGAGACTGTTGTATGAAACACTGAAGGAATGGAAAGCAGAACAAGATAGAGGGGAGGAATTGGAGGAACAGGAATTAGAGCAAGAAACTGAACTAGAGGAGGAAGAGGAAGATGGGGCTGAGCCTGTAGATGTATCTCCCCTTGAGGAGTCTGCTGCAGTTGCTGTGGAGGCTTCCCCAGGGTTTGCTATCATGAAAATCAAACAGCAGTTAGAGATTGCTCCTCTGTATTCATCTCCAAAAGACTATATTAAACCTGTGTATATTTTGCCTGCTCAGCAGTTAGTTGAATTGAGCACTAAATCAAAGTACCTTATGCCTGCACAGCAATTAGCCAAAATGAAGTTTCAGAAGAAGCGAAGTGAAGAACAGGCTGGGTCGTCGGCCCTTCTATCTGCCTCTGGGCTGTTTCCTCCCCTTCTCGGCTATCCCGTGGGTCGGCTGCTCTCCCCTCACCCTCCCATGGGTCATCTGGCCCCCGCTCTCCTGCGGGTTGGCTGCTCCTCCCCCACCCTCCCGTAGTTCGTTGTTCCCCTCCCACCCACCCCCACTTCCCCTTGAGCTGCATGCCCCTCCTTTGCCCCACTTCGAGTTGTCTGCTTCTGCTCCACCCCTTGTTGAGCCATCTGCCCCCCCTCTGCCTTCTGAACTGGCTAAACAAAAGCAATCTTCAACATTGTGTCCTTCTTTGCCTAGCGATAGTTCAGAAAATGAACTGACAGTGATAATTACATCTAAAATGACACAGGGATGGGATGGAAAATCTAATGCTGCTCTGGCACAATGGGTGCGTGAATTGAAGGAAGGCAAGATACAAAGTTCCACCAAAAGGGAAGCAGCTCCAGTGGCCCATAACCGAACTGCCATATATGATGATGATGATGATATTTTCAATCTCCTTGAAGGAATCTCCAAGACATATGCCCAAGGAAAGAAGGATAACCAGACTTAGAGGGGCCCTGCCTCTAGCCAGGTAGAGGCTAGGGAAAACCGTGTTTTTTAGACTGGGTGGATTCGTTGGTGTCCAGGTTTAGAGCAAATTTGGAGAAAAATCCCCCAAAGGAGCTCTGGTGGGAAAAGCAGATCCAATCGGCCCCTCCCCCCAACTGGTCTGGGAGGGAAAAAATACCTCCTTGGAGAAAGGTGGGAAAAAACTGTTTATTAAACAATAAAACCAAAACAATATCAAACAATGAGACCCCTTGCCACTCTAAAAGAGATGACAAACTGAGAAAAACCCCGGGTTGAAGCTCAGCTCACTCAGTCTCTGATCAGTCCCTCCGGTGCTGGAATTGTCGCAGGCCAGGCCTAGCCCGGTGGGCCACAGCTGCAGCTGCCGGTGCTCTCCTGGGTGTTCAGTCCAGAGCAGTTTCAAGAGGTCCAAAGAAAAAGGAAAAAAAACAGTCCAGGGAACTTCTTTGCCTCAGCTAGCTAAAACTAACTAAAAAGCAAAAGAAGAGCTCTGTCCCGCTGTCTGTTCATCCACAGACAACACAGCCCAGGAGCAGGAATGTGGAGGAGGAGTGCAGTGTCTGAAAACAAACTGCGCGCCTCTTCTCTCCCCCCCTTCACTCTCTGGAACACTCTTAAAGGTACAAAACTTATTATTCAACATAAACAGAATGAGACGATTGGGGATAAAAGCATCATATATGTTTTGTGGAGAAAAGAAGAAACCTCACAACTTTATAAAAGTTTTAAAGCTCGGTATGTTTTATTACGGCTCCAGACACATGCGGAGAAAACTCTCCTCAAAAGGCATGCGTCCCTCTGGGAACTTCAGATCTCCTTTTATCCCCCTCTCAAATACATATGTATACAGTTTCACAATTGGTTCATACATATTCATTCCGCGTGACATTTATCGCCAGTTCTTCTTTATCAAAAGGATTCCTAGGTCAGGGGCAGATCGACCATGTGGTCGTTTCTGTTTTTTTGTTCTGTTCCTCACTATCTCTGCCCTGCAGTTTTTCACTTCAGCTTTGGCCTCACAGACTTTATACCTCTCCTAGACACTTCACCTAATTCAAAATGGATTTTTACTCTGTCTCATATAGTCAAGCCAGGACAGTTGGCCTGGCACATCTGAATGACAGGAATATGAGGCTTTGGTCAACACTGGTGCACAGTGCACATTAATCCCATCAAGACATGTGGGGGCAGAAACTGTTTCTATTGCCGGCGTGACAGAGGGATCACGGGATTTCACTTTGGTGGAAGCTGAGGTGAGCGTGACTGGAAATGAGTGGAAGAAACACCCTATTGTGACTGGCCCAGAGGCCCCATGCATTTTAGGCATAGACTTCCTCCAAAGTGGATATTTCAAAGACCCAAAGGGACTCAAGTGGGCATTTGGAATAGCTGCTGTAGAGACAGAGGGCGTCAAGAAATTGAACACCTTACCTAGACTATCAAAAAATCCATCTACCATAGTTGCGGTGTGATGTCATAGCTTGCCTCAGTTATCCCTGTCCTCCCCCAGGTACCAATCATCTCTCCTTTCCCCCACACTGACCCCTGCTGAGGGCTGTCTGTCAGTCCTGGCATTCCAGAAGGGTGTCGAGTGATTGGCAGAGTTCAAAAGATGCCTTACACCCCTGGAGGACATTGGGCCATCCAGGCGTCATTTGTCCCCTGAGACTTCCCCCCCTACCTGGTTGGTGGGATGCTTACCCCTTCCCTCCCCCTCTCCCTGGAGTTAAAAGGAACAGCAACCACACGGTTCAGGAAGTTCTGTTTGAGCTGTTATTGCATTCAGAGGCCTGTGGGCCAGGAATAAAGCTCTGGATCGAAACCCTCCAACAGAACCCGACTCCTTTTCCTTCATCCTTGCCTTAAAGCTTCTCCACCAGAGGTCAACCTGAGCTCCTGCATGTCTGGAATTGCTTCCATGTGCCCAGCTGCAACATTCAGATAGTCAAAAAGTGTCTCTGAGGTCAAATCACCACAGTTGCCGCCTTTGGTCAAGCAGCAAGGGCCAGACAAGCCCAGGCATGTCCCATCCAGCTATATTGGTAATTATTCCAACACAGTAGGACTCCTGAAGGTGAAAGAAAAATGAGTGCTGATTGCCACCTCCACAATGCACCATCGACAGCACCAAACGAATCAAGATGACTTGATCCCTGTAAAATCTCTGCCTGGCAGGCTGTTCGGGTCCAGTCTGGCTAGCTATGGACCCCAGCCCACACAATCTTACATAGGACAAAAGGCAAAAGACGAGAAGTGCTCTTCTCCACATGGGGACAAAACTCCTAAATTTATTTCCTTGATAGGAGAAACCAGATCATCCAGGTGACTCACAAGGTGAAGAAAACAAAAGCCATGCCTCATGGTGGGGGACCTTTAAACCTGGGGGAAGGGGGGGCGGAGGAAGAGGACCACAGCCAGTGGGATACAAGTGAGGAAGGGGCGAGGGGATGAGTAAACCTGGGACAAACCATCACCACCGGGGGTTTTTTGGGGAGGAAAAGACCATGTGATATAAAAAGGGAATCCCATGAGTATACAAACACTATTCTGTGCAATAATACAGAACCCAGTGCAAAACAACTAAATAACTATTTAGTGCAATACAACAGATCCCCATCCACAAAATGATACTTGAGCTGGAGCCAAGGGGTGGTCAGCAAGACTCACTCACCCTTCAACAGCCCCATTTGGCCTGTGCGTAAATCTGAAGGAGAATGGAGATTGACAAGTGACTATCGCGCATTGAATGAAGTGACTCCACCCCTGAGTGCTGCTGTGCCGGACATGCTGGAACTCCAGTACGAGGTGGAGTCCAAGGCAGCAAGGTGGTACGCCACTATAGACATTGCCAATGCATTTTTCTCCATTCCTCTAGCAGCAGAATGCAGGCCTCAGTTTGCTTTCACCTGGAGAGGTGTGCAGTACACCTGGAATCGACTGCCTCAGGGGTGGAAGCACAGCCCCACCATCTGCCATGGACTGATCCAGAGTGCACTAGAAAAGGGTGAGGCTCCAGAACACCTGCAATATATTGATGACATCATTGTGTGGGGGAAGACAGCAGCAGAGGTGTTCGAGAAAGGGGAGAAAACCATCCAGATTCTCCTAAAAGCTTACTTCGCCATCAAGAAGAGCAAAGTCAAGGGACCTGCTCAAAAGATCCAGTTTCTGGGAGTGAAGTGGCAAGACGGACAGAGTCAGATTCCCACTGATGTCATCAACAAGATCACAGCAATGTCTCCACCATCCAGCAAGAAAGAAACACAAACTTTCCTAGGCGCCATAAGTTTTTGGAGGATGCACATTCCTGAGTACAGCCAGATTGTGAGCCCTCTTTACCTGGTCACCCGCAAGGAGAATACTTTTCAGTGGTGCCCTGAACAGCAACAAGAATTCACCAAGATCAAGCAAGAAATCACTCATGCAGTAGCCCTTGGCCCAGTCAGGACAGGACCAGATGTAAAGAACGTGGTCTACTCTGCAGCCGGGAGCCATGGCTTGTCCTGGAGCCTTTGGCAGAAGGTCCCTAGGGGGACTCGAGGCCGACCACTAGGATTTTGGAGTCGAAGCTACAGAGGGTCTGAATCCAACTATACTCCAACAGAGAAGGAAATTTTAACAGCCTATGAAGGAGTCCTAGCTGTCTCAGGTAATAGGCACTGAAGTACAACTTCTCCTGGCACCCCGACTACCATTACTGGGGTGGATGTTCAAAGCAAAGGTCCCGTCTACCCACCATACCACCAGTGCCCGTATTGGTAAACTGAATCGTCCTGGGATTCTGGAAAAAATTACAAACTGGCCTGAAGGTTAAAACTTTGGTCTTGCTGATGAAGAGGAACAAGAAGTGACGTGCTGAAGAAGCACCACCATATAACCAACTGCCAGCAGAAGAAACACGATATGCTCTTTTTACTGATGGTTCTTGCCGCATAGTGGGAATGAAACGAAAGTGGAAAGCAGCCGGATAGAGCCCCACACAACAGGTTGCAGAAGCTACTGAAGGAGAGGGCGGATCAAGCCAATTTACTGAACTCAAAGCTGTTCAACTGGCCCTGGACATTGCCAAAAGAGAGAAGTGGCCCAAGCTATACCTTTATACAGATCCGTGGGTGGTAGTCAATGCTCTGTGGGGATGACTGGAGAAGTAGAAGAAGGCTAATTGGCAGAGTAGAGGAAAACCAATTTGGGCTGCTGAAGAGTGGAAAGACATTGCTACCAGGGTAGGGAAACTGCCTGTGAAATTCCGCCATGTAGATACCCACATCCCCAAGATTCAGGCCAATGAGGAGCACTGAAACAACAAGCAGGTGGATCAGGCTACAAAGACAGAAGTGTCAAAGATAGACGTAGATTGGGAACACAAGGGAGAGTTGTTTGTAGCTCAATGGGTCCATGATGCCTCAGGTCATCAGGGTAGAGATGCCACCTATAAGTGGGCACAAGACCGAGGGGTGGATTTATCCATGGACAGTATTTCTCAGGTTATCCATGACTGTGAGACATGTGCTGCCATTAAACAGGCCAAGTCAGTGAAGCCCCTATGGTATGGTGGGCAGTGGTCCAAGTACAAGTATGGGGAGGCCTGGCAGATTGACTACATCACATAGTCCCCAGACATGCCAATGCAAGTGCTACATACTGACTATGGTAGAAGCCACCACAGAATGCTTAGAAACCTACCCTGTGCCTCATGCTACTGCCCGGAACACCATCATGGACCTGGAAAAGCAGGTCCTGTGGAGACATGGTTCCCCTGAGATTATTGAGTCAGACAATAGGACTCATTTCAAGAACAGCCTTATCAACACCTGGGCTAGGGAACATGGCATTGAGTGGGTGTACCATATCCCCTACCATGCACCAGCTGCAGGCAAAGTGGAGAGGTACAATGGACTGTTAAAAACCCAGTTGAAAGCCTTGGGTGGGGGATCTTTCAAAAATTGGGAGCAACATCTGTCAAAAGCCACCTGGTTAGTTACCACTCAAGGCTCTACTAACTGAGTGGGCCCTGCCCAATCTGAGCCTTTGCATAGAGTAAATGGAGACAAAGTCCCAGTGGTGCATGTCAAAGGTTTGTTAGGGAAGACAGTGTGGATCAATTCTGCCTTGAGTACAGACAAACCCATTGGTGGGGTTGTTTTTGCTCAGGGACCAGGTTGCACATGGTGGATAATGCAAAAAGATGGAACAACGTGATGTGTACCTCAGGGAGATCTGATAGTTGGGTGAGAACTATGTGTAAATATCACTGTTTCTGAACGTTACTGCCATTGTCTGTTTATAGTTGTATATTGTAAGTATAATGTATGTGCTTGTAGAGTTAGAATATATATTAGTTTTAGTAGTAAGGTGACGATATGGGGATAAGGGGTGGAATGTCCTGGGGTGACTTTATGATGCTTATATCCCCAGTCATCTTTTTTGTTTATGCTGGATAATAAGCTATTATTACTTGTAGGAAAGACATTTTTGTGCTGTTCTTTTGAGCCAGAGAAGGCTTCCTGAAGATAAAGAAAGCCTCGTATCTCTCTCAAGGAAGGTACCAAGGCTATCACCATGACAACATGAAGAAAGAGAGAAAGTCAAAAGATATGGGCTTTGATTGGCTCACAGAGGTCTGTGGCTCCTTTTCACATATTGAGAGTTTTGTTTGTTTTTCATGACCAATGGGCAGTGTATGTGTTGGTTAAGCAAATGTAAATATCCTGTAAAACTATAAAGGCAACATGTTGCTTTAATAAAGGAACCTATACAGCCTTCTGATCTGAGTCTTGGTGCTTGCGCCGTGTTGCACTCTATAGCGACATTACTCATATATTATTCATTATTCATACATTATTCACTACTCATATCCGAAATCCGGATATGTATAACTCTGCATTTCTTCTTTCCCCCCTTCGCTCTCGGAACCAGTCTTAAAGGTGCAAAACTTATCTAGCATAAACAGAACATATGAGTGGGGATACAAGCATCATATAGCCAACCCAGGACATGCAAACAAACAACAAAAACTATGGCATTAACAACAAAAAGAACCAGGAACCCAGTAACAGCCTTTCCCCTTTGGTGCAGTTAGGGTCACAGATGGCAGGGATGCTGGCAGGCTCCCGGTGGACAGGGCAGGTGCAGTGATCCCCACGTGGCTTCAGGGGGTGCTCTGGCGCAAGTTGGGGAGCACGTGGCAATAGCGGCTTTTGTCCGAAGATGGGAAGGGGTGGAAGAGAGGCTTTGCTTCACAAATCCCGGGGGCAGCCAATGCCAGTACCCCCAGCAGGACTCTCAGAAAGCAGCAAGCGGAACCAGCAGGATGTCTCGGCAGGGAGGGGGTGAGGGGCTCCCAGCAGGGCAGGGCGAGCTGAGCTCAGGATCCCAGGTGATAGGTCTCTCTTTTAGTGAGGTAATTGTTAATAAGATCCCAGTTCAGTGGCTGTTCTCACAAGCAGAGACTTACCCCATGGCAGAAGAAACAGCTCTGGTCCGGGCTCTGGCAGCAGCAGTGGAAACTCCCTTTCCCCAAGAGCAATGGCTCCGACCATACAGAGAAGGATAGGACCTGTACCCAGCCCCTTCCCCCAGCCCAAATCTCCTCTCCCCACGGAAAATTTCAAAAAATCCACAAACATCAGAGGTTTATGCCCAAAAAGGAGACAGAGGAGTCCTTTTACTTTATTCTAATAAAGGGAGAGGCCATGGCACATTCCCCTGGGGGTCTCTCAAAGTTTTGAAGGACACAGCCTTCCTTTTTATCCTAATTTCCCAGCCGCATTTCCCTTCTCTCTTTCCCCATTGGCTGAGGTGCTTGAGAGGTACAGACTTCCCCATACGCCTGATACCAAAGATTTGCCTCTAATGTATAACCCTCCCTTTAAATTTTTAATTCTTATGAAATGTAGGGGTTTTTCTTCCCCATTGTTTCTTTCATCTTTCAATGTCTAATTTCATTTCTCAGCAAACCTAAAGTTTATTTGTAAAAGCAAATATGTTTTTCCATTCATCAATCAGTGAAATTCTTCCCATTGTTTCTTTTATCTCCAAGTGCTAGTTTTATCTACCAGCAGACCCACCGCTTGTTTGTAAAGACAAATCCGCTATTCCTCTCAATCCCTCCTCTTTTATTTTTTCAATAATTGTCTTTACAAACTTTAGTTATCGTTGAATTAATTTTCTGTTCCTGGATCTTTTTTGGTTTTGCAATTATTTGCAGAGACATCAATTTCTGTCCTTTTGTAGCCATCTCTGGATCAGTAGGCATGGCTACTACCTGCATCCCTTTGATCACATGTTGAATAAGTTGTACTAAGCAAGAGATCATACATGGTAAAAAGATTAGAGTTGCTACAGCACATATGAGGAAAAAACCCCAGTTGTTTAACCCATAGTCCACCAGGTAACCATGAAAGCATGTCCCCTTCCCATTCCCATCCTTTCCATGTTTAGACCGGTACATGAGCTAACTTTCTTATTACTTGTGTTAGTTGTTTCACCCCCTTTCCATTGTAACATATTTGCAAACAGCAGTTTTAGTAATTTAATTTGCCACACACTCCCCCTTCTTCTCCTAATAAATAGTCTAATACCAGCTGATGCTGTAATATTGCATTTCTCATCTGAGTAAATTGGTCAAGCGATGCACATGTCTGGTTCATTATTACTTCAAAGACAGATTGTAACCTAATTATTCAATTTAAATTATAAATGGGTTCTCTGGCACCTGATATTAATTCCTTAGGATTCCATGTGGCTTGTCCATAGTGTTGTATAATTTGTTCAGGCAGCCATTCATCTTCACCCCACTTTTGGGTGCTTCCTCTAGCCAGAGACGCATCAATTGACTGCTTTTCTCTAATTAGATCATCATATACCTTGATTCCTAACTGATTTCCCTGAACTTGCGGTAGCAGAACAACAATGATCTGATATACCCTACATAACATATCCCGGACCAGTTTGGGGGTAACCTGCAGTAAGCATATCAGCCACAAGTCAAATAATGCCCTTTTAAAGCCCAGGTCCTGTGGGGAAAGGAACCTTTCCAATTTTCATCATCAATGGGTGGGTCAAAATACAGCTTGATTCCTGGGCCTAGCGGTCCCCTGAAAATGGTTGCCTCACCATAAGAATCACAGTATTTGCATCTCCAAGCTCCCACCTGAGGTTTCCAGCTGCAATTACATCCCAGGCCTGTTTTGTTACATCCGGACCAGAACCTATTAAAAAGGGTTAGAGTTCTGTTCCGATGTTGCCACTTCCACTGATAGTCACAGACAATAGGTGTCCTACCTGTGGAATTATCTCAAGGGGAGCTTAAAAATAAGGGGTCAAAAATCTTATCCTTCCCCACTGCACTACAGCCTTTAAAATCCTTTTGGAATTATGGAAGGAACACCTTACCCAGCTGCCATTAGTAAGCTTAACATGTGTTTGATTCCATCTGCCTTGATATCTGGAACAATCATAAGGACAGCAGTTGGGGGTCCAACAATCTAAACCCAAAGATAAAGTCCAGTCACAAATACTTTTCCCCACACATATGTTTCCTGTTCTATTTAGACAATAAATGCCTCTTTCAGAAGAATGAAGCTGCCATGGACTTCCTTCTTCATCCCAAAATCCTGTTCCATTATGGACCTCACTCAGGGTACTAACCCACCATTTAGGCTTGACTGGGCTGGCCCCCCATGGTCAGCTTTCAGATCCCCCTGGCCCTCCATAGACCCAACAATTGCTAAGGTTAAAGGTTTTTTCTGCTTCTTCTCCCAAGGTTAAAAAATTATTTTCCCACTTTTGGCCCCAACCTAACTGAAAATATAAGGGAAAGATTATTAAGAGAAAAATTCTAACGTTGTAATTGAATCTCCTAACCTAATTTTCACTTTCATGTTGTCTTCTGCACCACCTGTGGCAAGATAAGGCACAGAAACAGCTTAACATAAAGAAAACAATGACAGCAAGGATTGGTCGCCAATGACTGCATGTGAAAAACACCAATCACTTGTGTAAAAATTTTAGAAGTTTAATAGTAAAAAAATAGTTATAAAAATTAGGACAATTAGAATTTGGCCAAAGTTAGGACAATTAAAGACAATAAAAAGCAAAGAATTACAGAGGTCCAGATGCTCTTGGGCACTGAGCCACCAAAGCATATCCGCTAACAAAGGATTAACCCTTAAAAGCAATAGCCTGTAGCATATTCATGTATCTCATACATGATTCAAAAATTCTTTTAAAACAAAGGGTGTTTTCTAGTTATTGTCAACTTCTCCCCAATCTTGTAAATCAATGTTTTGGCTCCTCAAAGTCTGGTTCTTCCTGATAAGGAGGCAATAATTCTACTCCTGAGATTTTGATGCCTTGTTGCTGTTATCTCTGTGTGAAGAATTTCATTATTATTTTATACATCTCTTGAGCTAGTTAGAAAAAGTATCTTACATTGCACAGTTTTTATTTTAATATTATGTTATAGCCTAAAACTATATTTACCACACTACTTAAAAATTATTAATACAGTACCACAAATTAATACAGCATAACTTTCCAACATAAAACATATAGTGTTCCTTTTAATATTTGCAAAGAGCCAATCAAATAATATATATTTTTTACACTGGAGATCCAAGAGGAGACATGTCCAAACAAACTATTTCAGCAGGCAGTCCGTGGGTAGGCACACAGGGCTTCCCCCAATGTTGATGCACTGGATACTGCTCCAGTCCACTCCTGCGGAGTGTCAGTCATGGCTTCCCATCCTTCTCCTCCAGCTGAGATGTCCAAATCTCTGGGGCCCCAGAAACCTTGACCTGAGTGTGATGGGTCCACCCATGTTCAGCTGACTTGATGGCCGTTTCTGTGGTCAGCAACACTTGGAAAGTCCATGCCACTTCACCACCAGGGGGCTTCTTTCCACTCCTTAACTAGAACCCAGTCTCCTGGCTGGATGTTGTGAACAGCAAATTCCAAAGTTAGGGTCTGTGTCAGTTCAGTTTCCTGTCAAAGATTTCACAAGCGACAGTATCCTGGCCACATTTTGTTTCAAATATGCATCACTTATCTCTGCCTCCCCACTAGGCTGAGAATTACAAGGGTAAGGAATTCCAAACATCAATTCAAAGGGAGATAACTGAATATCTCACCTGGGTCTGGCCCTTATTCTTGCCAAAGCCAGTGGCAAGAGCTGAATTATTTGTTCCAAAAGTACTTTAATAACTCATCCTGTAGTTGCTAAAAAAGCTGGAAATGCTTCTGCCCCCCCCCCCTCCCCCATTAACTGACATACTATTACCAGAAGGTATTTGAATCTTGCCACTCATGGCATTTCAGTAAAATCCACCTGGCATCTCTGGAAGGGACATACAGCCCAAGACCTCCCTCCCCTGGCAAGTTTCTTTGTAACTCTGTTATTGGTTTAAGCACAAATCAAACAACCCTCAATAGTTTGCTTAGCCAGAATATAAAGACCCACAACAGGATACGTTTTGAGGAAGGCTTCTGCCAGTCCTCGGGAGCCCCAATGACTCCTTTCATGAAGTTGTTTTAACAATTGCAAGGCCAGAGCTTTTGGTATCCACTGCTTATCATCCCTTGTAAACCAATTATCCCCTCTTTCCTCTGTCCCACTCTTTTTAATTGTCTCAAGTTCTTCTGGTGGAAAAGACAATTTCTCTGGCAGTGGTGGGGTTACTCAGAACAAGGTGAGGATCTTGGAGATTTCTGGACACAATGCAGCTTTCCGAGATTCTTCATCAGCCAGTCGGTTTCCTATTACCTCCTCTGAGCACCCTGCCTGGTGTCCCTTGATGTGTATTATTGCTAATGTCTTTAGTAATTTCACCACCTCCAATAGGTGAGAGATTAGGCTCTCATGAGCTAATGTCTTTTCCCTGCAGGTTAATAAACTGCTTTCTTCCCATAATTTCCCAAATGCATGTATCACCCCATATGCATACTTAGAATCAGTAAAAACATTCACTCTCTTGTCCCTGTATACTTCACAGGCCCTCACAAGGGCAAACAGCTCTGCTGTCTTAGCTGACCAGGTGGGGGGGTATCCTCCGTCCTTCCTTTAATTGCTTTCAATTCACAATAGAGTATCCTGTAAATTGTTTCCCTTCTATCACACTGAAAGACCCATCAATAAACACATTTTCTTCCTCAGGCCAGGGAGTATCTCACACATCTTCCCCGGCCCATGTCTGGAGATCAAGCACCTGAATACAGTCATGGGTTTCTTCCTAGCCCTTCTCTCCAGGGCAGTTCAAAGCGGAGGTTGGGTGGAACCCTTCCCCACTTTTAAATTCTAAATCCTCCTGTTCCATTAAACAAGATTCATACTGTAATGACTGAGTGCTGGTCATCCACTTAGAGGCTCTTTCAGTTAACAAAGCTTTAATCTGATGTGAAACTTTAACAATCAGATAACTTCCCCTTGTCAGCTTTCGGACCTCAGCCACCATCAGAGCTGTGGCTTCAGTGTTTTACAGACAGTGAGGCCAGTCTCTGGCCACCGGGTCTAACAATTTTGAAAAATAAGCAACAGGTGAAATAGAGATTTTTGGAGTTGTCTTGAGTTAGAAACATGAATTAGGCATTGAAATTTTAGCTTGTAGGTTATGTGTTGAAGTTTTACCTTTTACTTAAGAAACCTCTGCCATGGTACAAAGGGCATAGGAAAATGCAAATTTCTGAAGCTTCTTGCATAAAGAACAATACTGGGAGAAGACCAAGGGATGCAAGAAACCCAGATAAAGGGGCTCCTCTGTCTACAATTTCATCAAGACCAACAGACGTACTCAGATAAGCACCAAAGGACCAAAAGCGCACGTGCAAAGGAGAAAAGTTCAAAAGTTCAATCACAAGGAAGACCACAATCTTCAGACTCAGAGACCACCAAAGACCTTCATGTGACCACCACAGCAAACAATCGCTCCATTTGCCGACTACGAAGGGACAGCTCTGCTCACCCGCTCATCCAGTTGGGGGCAGACACCCTCAGGTGCCGCGGGACTCTTCCCCGAGAGGGACTCTGTGCCTCGACTGTACACTGCAGGGACCAGACCACAACCCATTGTGACTGCGGACGAAAGCGGTATGTATTAATTTCCTTTTTTTTTGAGGTTGGCAACTGGTAAGTCACATTGAGACATCTTTGTGCGCAGTTTTGCCCAGGGGCCTTGCAATCAAACCGCCTGCCGTGGGTGAGACCGGTGGCTTGGGATGCCCAGCTGATAGAGCAGCTGGTGAAGTGGAGGGAGAAATCCTGGCTTTGTTTTGTTGTGTTTGTTATGTCTGGACGTGCGTGCTTGCGTGTGTGTGTGGGTGTGAGTGATGTTTTGCGGAGATAAACAAAACACCACAACTTTATGAAAGTTTTAAAGCCGGTATGTTTATTACAGTACTGGACACAGGTGGAGATTACTCTCCTTAAAAGACACGTGTACTTCTGGGAACTTCAGGTCCTTTTTTATCCCCCTCTCAAATACATATGCATACAACTTCCCAATAGGTTCATACATATTCATTTTTACGAATTTCGCGTGACAATTGCCGCTAGTTTTTATCAGAAAGAATTTCTAGGTCAGATTGACCTGCTCTCACAGCAGTCTCTCTGTCTCTCTCTATCACCCTCTGTCTCCCCCTCCCTTATCTCTGTCCTTCACTGAAGCAGTTTCTCTGAACCTAGGCTTTTTGCAGTCAGGCTAAATAGCTATGTTTTCAAACTACAGACTTAACTCAAAGATGTACATTTCACCTAAATCAAAATGGATTTCTACTCTGGAGAATTTCTACTCTGTCTCATTTTCTCCCTTTTCTAGAAAATAAGTAAATTCTTTTACCTAATGCAAACCCCTATGACAATAAGTGTCTCTTAATGCTTTACCATGTACGTTTGATAAGGAGGTTAACACAGCTACTTGCTGTAGTATTCTCCAATTCCAAAATACCAATATAATGGATAATCCTAAACTTATTCTAGCTAATATTAACAAAACTACAATGGGATGACACAACTTATTAAAGATTCCATTTGCAGTTGGTGACCACCCAAAGATTACATCCCACCAGTGATGATCTGCATTTTGTTTTATGCTTTGCAGAATTCTGGTTATTTTTTTTGTATCATGTTGGACAGTAACTAGGCTTTTCTCTCCTCTTTCTTGGATTTTCTTCAAGATCTCCAGTAGGTCTTGGTGTTTAATTAATTGTTTTACCAATGTGAGGTCCATTCCAATAGGAGTAGGTGACTGTCTGTGATCCATTGTGTAATTTGTTTTAATCAAATGGTGGGATGTCACAGGGGCCAAGTACGAAAACTCACACCCGATAATCTTAACAAAATTACAAATACAAAAATTACAATGAGTTCTACTAGACAAAAAAGGATCGTTGTTATCAATCTTTACAGCAGCACAAAGAGTTCTCAGGCACACACAACCTTTACCAGTATATACAAGCACAGTCTTCTGATCAGTGACTGGATGAATTTCAAAGTGGCAAATACTCTGTTCAGAGTCTAGACACACATCTTGGCATTAATAGTATTGCTTTCACAAATGAATCTCAGCTGTTCTCTAGTAATGCAGGATTCTAAGTTTACTGTTTGCCACTTTTCATTCACCTTTCGTGCCCACACCCTATGTTCTGAAGGGTAGAGCACTGTTTTTTAATAATTTAATCCTAGTGCAATGATGGGGTGGATAACGTAAATAGTGGCATTACGTATGGTAAGCACAAAGGCAGTAGCCACATTAGAAGCAGGATCATAGGTGACATTTACCATAGTTTACCAGGATTGAAACTTCCTTTCAAAATCAATCGCATAATCCCAGACAATCTTCCGAATTTCAGCTGGAAAATCACTTTCACCCCCTTCCTGTATGATCAAAGCTGCTGTTGCCTGCATCCATAACTGTGCTTGTATACAACTGAAAGCTAAAGACACATTATCTTGAACTGTACTAAGTGCTTTTACTATTGACTTGTGGTCTTGGTCCTTGGCCTTTTCCCACTTTGGCAGTACTTTTGAAATCTGCCACTGGCTAGTTCCTAATGCCAATAGAGATGACTGTAAAGGCTGTTTCAATTTTGCCAGGCCACCTGCTGTACTGGCCAGCTTATTCATCAGTATTTCTGAATTAATTCTATTCAAAACTCTCAATCCTGTCTTGAATATTCCAGTTAGATCTTTTCTTATTCTGCTCCTGAGGAATACTTGTCTTTGTAACCACGTTGTCCAGCTCTCAAAGGATGTTCTTAGGAAAGAGGAGCAGGCTGGTTGGATTTTTGAGATGTTAATTTGCATTAGCAGTTCAACACGTTTGAGACACTATTTTGGATTGAACCAAAGTGGTTGTTCACCCACATTCCTCACTACGTATGGGCCTATTTCATACACTTCAGGTTGAAGTTTGTGTTGAGTCTGAACTATTTGAGTACTATTGTGGGTTGTACAACGCCCTGCTGTTGTAAAAAGTGCAGTGTCTATTTTAAATTTAAATGAGAGCCTGATAGCATCACGAGCCCAAAGGCAAGTCACTTCTACAGGCTGTATCAAGGTGAAATTATACCAACAGTATGATTCACTTAGGCTATCACAAACTTCCTGGTGCCTGTATATGGGAGAGGTTGAGACACTAATTGCATCTGGTCTCTCATGAGTCATCCCATTGACCAGCTGGCACGCTACCTTGATTTCTTCTCCTCTGATCCCTTGATGTGTCCACAGTTCCCATTCCTGCCACTCCTGCTCCTCATATACCTAATCTCCGTGAATTACTGCACTGGATAGGTTTAAATCTTTTATCTCAGAAAGTTCTCCCATGGATCCAGTATACTGATTAAAAGCCTGGGACCAAGGCCATTCAGCATTGCTTTGGATAGAGGTACTCTCTAGTTCTCAGACTTCAGTTATAATTATATACAAAGCAATTCTGTTAGTGAAAGTATGAACTACCCCCGACCGCAATATACTCATTTTGCCTGAGTAAGTTTTAATCTCAGTTCATTGTCTCCTGGTGTCACTCTCCAATGGGCTTCTGGGGCCTTCTTCACCCGAGAGTGATGAATCCAGGCATTCTGCTCCTTGATCTTGACTGCAGTGAAGGTGGTGAGAAGCACCTGGAATGGTGCCTCCCACTGTGGTACCAAAGTCTTCTCTGTAAGAGACTTAACATATACATAATCCCCAGGCTGTATGTTATGTACTGGCCCATCTAACTCCCTGCTCCGATTTCCAGCCACATGTTTCTCAATTTCTCTGAGCTGTTTGCTTAAAGCCACCATGTAGGTGGCCAATGTTACCTCCCCAAAGTGGGTGGACATTCCCTTTTGCATTCCATATGGTCTTCCATAAAGCATTTCAAAAGGACTCAGTTTTTCTTTAGCCCAAGCTTTAGTTCGAATTCCCAACACTGCCAGTGGAAGAGTTTGGGGCCAGGGTAGATTAACTTCCTGCCCCAGTCTTACAATCTGCTGCTTAATCAAATGATTCATTTTCTCCACCTGGCAGCTTGATTGGGGGTGATATGGAGTGTGAAGTTCCTAATCTATGCCCAGGTGGCTACCAATCTGTTGCACTATTTTGGAAATGAAATGTGATCCTCTGTCTGAGGATATTGTGGCTGGAACTCCGAAGCGTGGTATTATTTCTTGAAATAATACCCTGGTCACCTCTCGAGCCTTGACAGTTCTGGTGGGGAATGCTTCTGGCCACCCTGAAAATGTATCTGTCAATATCAATAAATACCGATACCCCCCTTTCCTTGGGAGTTCTGAAAAGTCAGTTTGCCACCGCTGTCCAGGCCCATGGCCTCTCCCAATATGACCGAGTTTTGGCCTGGGGGTATTTTTGGGTTTAGTCTGCAGGCAAAGATCACACTGTCGGGTCACTTGAGTAATAGTGGCATATAAATTCCTAGCAACGATTCTTTCAATCAAGTAGGTGTATAGGGCATCTATTTCCCAGTGTGTTTTCTGGTGTTCTTCCCTTACTAGTGACCACAATAAATGGGAAGGGATTACCAACTTCTTTTCAATGGTAGCCCACCCTTCTTGGTTATACGTCCCTCTTTGATCTTCAATTAATTTTCTATCTCTCTTATTATGTTTTGGCTTACCTTCAAGGGAAATTTGTCCATCTGGAATTAGGGCTCCTTCAGTAGTTATCTCACCTTTTGCTGCTTCTTTTGCCTTTCTATCCGCCAGCTCGTTTCCTTCCACCAGTTCTGAGCTCACTCTCTGGTATCCCTTAATAAGCATAGTTGCTACCTTTTCAGGTAGCTGAACTGCTTCCAGCAGCCAGATTATCTCTTGTGCATGTTTGATGTTCTTTCCCTGTGAGGTCAGCAGTCTCCTCTCTTTCCAGATGGCTCCATGTGCATGCACGACTCCGAATGCATACCTCGAGTCTGTGTAGATGTTTATTCTCTTTCCTTTTGCCATTTCCAAGGCCTTCTTTTGGCTGTTGCATCTAGTTGCTTGGAGAAGTAAGCAACTGCCCTCCGATATGGACCCAAGTCCTGAGCCAGTATTCCCAGGGCAATTCCCTGTCTTTCATGGGAAAATAGAAAAAATGGTTTGCTTATATATGAACGTCCCAAAGCTGGAGCTGACATGAGGGCACTCTTTAGCTGGTGAAAGGCCCGTGTAGCTTCCTTTGTCTGCTGGAGATCTCTGTTTCCATTGGCAATAAGAGCATAGAGGTGTCTGACGAGCAGTCCATAATTATAAACCCACAGCCGGCACCACCCTGCCATGCCTAAGAAGGTTTGGAGTTCCTCTATTGTCTGGGGTTTTGGGGTTTGGCATATGGCTTCCTTGTGAGCCTACCCTAAAGTCCGTTGCCCAGTGCTGACCTCGTACCCCAGGTAAATTACTTTCTGTTTCACTACCTGCGCCTTTTTCTTTGATACTCTCTATCCTTGGAGTCCTAGGAAATTCAAAAAGCTTACCGTCTAGGCCACACATGCTTCTCTCATCCGAGTGGCCACTAGAAGATCATCCACATACTGCAACAGCCTCCCTTCTTCCTGCGGAGCTTCCCAGGACTCCAGATCTTTTGCAAGTTGCTCCCCAAACAGAGTGGGGGAGTTTTTGATGCCTTGAGGCAACATCGACCATGTGAGCTGGGTTTAACGCCCACTTTTAGGGCTTTCCAATTCAAATGCAAAATTTTTCTGGCTGGCTTCATGGATAGGGAGGCAAAAGAAGGCATCTTTTAGGTCTAAAACAGTAAACCAGATTAGCTCAGGTGTTAGACAAGTTAATAAAGTATATGAATTGGCTACCACTGGATACAAATCTTCTGTTACTTTATTGACAGCCCTCAAATCCTGTACTATCCGGTATGACCCATCAGATTTCCAAACAGGTAAAATGGGAGTATTGAAATCAGATTGGCATTCTTTCAGTAACCCTAACTGCAGAAATTTTTCAATTATTGGGCTGATTCCTTCCCTGTCTTCTTTCTTTAGGGGGTACTGCTTAATTCTCACTGGCTGTGTCCCTTCCTTGAGCTTAATTACTATTGGGAGAGGCATTTTTCGCCCTCCCTGGTACATCAGAGGCCCATACCCCCGGGAAATACTTGACTTCGTATTTCTTCATCAATTTCCTCCTCAATTTCAATAGCTGTTAAGGTTAAACTTAATACCTCTATGTACTTTTGATCATTCACCTCCAGAGTAGCCTCTACATTTTTGAATGCAATGGTTGCTTGTAACTGCTCCAATAAATCTCTCCCTAAAAGTGCCTTTGGTGAATTGGGCATGTACAAAAATTTATGAATACCCCATTGTTTTCCCAAATTATACCTCAAAGGTTTGCAAAAATATGCCCTTTCAGACTGGCCAGTTGCACCCTGCACTAGAACATAATCATTTTCCACAGGTACTAAAGCTTTATTTAAAACTAAATATGTGGCCCCTGTATCAACCAAGAATTCCACCCCTTTCCCTTCTTCCCCCAGCCTCATTGTTATAACCAGTGGATCCGCTGGGGCAGAATCCTCCAGTCCTCCTCAGTTGTTTTGTACTTGTGCAGCCACTTGTTGGTCACCTCCTCTCTGTTCTGGGCATTGATCTTTCCAGTGACCAGTTCTTTTGCAGATTGCACACTGGTTTCTGCCCAGCTGAGGTGGTCCTTGTCTGGGTGGTCCCTGGTTGCGCTTTCTTTGCCTTTCTTCCTGTACCACTGCCACCAACCTTTTCATTCCTTGTTTATATCCTTCTTCACAGTTACTAAATACCCTCCAGGCCTCCTCTAGCAGGACTTCGAGATTTCTCCCTTCTGGTCACTGAATTTTCTGAAGTTTACGTCTAATATCTCCATCAGACTGCCCCAAAAATGAATTAACTGGCCGATTCATCATTGTCTCAGACCCCGGATCCAATGATGTATGACGATGCGTAGCATCCCTTAAACGCTCTAAAAACTCGGAGTCTCAGAAGGCCCTTGCTTAAGGGAATATAAGACAGACCAATTTATGGTTTTTGGAATAGCTCTTTCCACCCCTGTTCCTATCCAGTCTTGATAATCTGTTAATTTCTTTACCTCTGGTGATATATTAGGATTCCATTCTGGGTCTTGGAGGGGGAAATGTTCCTTTACATCTAGCTGCTTGCTCTTGCAATAATCCTCTGCCAAAGTCCCTGTTGTCTTTAAGATCAACTGTTTTTCCGTTTCAGTGAAAGCATCCAGTAGTAACTGGATGTCATTGCAATATGGATTTTGTTGCTTGATAACATATCGTAGATGTTTGGCAGCAAGTATCAGATCAACACGATAATTCCTAGCAATCCTTTCCCATGCCTCTAAATCAAGAGTGGTAAATGGAACTTTAATCATTAATCTCCCTCCTTCTGGTCCCACTGCCTCTCGCAGAGGGGCCTGTAACACTGCTTGCCTTTTAGTTCTAGATGCAACTGGACTGTCGGGGGGAGGGTGGGTTCTAGTGGATGCGCCTTCCCAGCCTGAGTCCTCCTCCTTTTTGGGGAAGTCCTCTTCTTCCTCATCCTCAACCTCCCTCCTCTTAGGAGGAGCTTTCATCCACTCAAATGTATCTTGTTCTTGCTCCTCAGAATGATAAACCTTGTCTGATCTCATACACCATTGTCCTATACTTCATGCTGAACAACAACATTTTATTTGCCCCCTCTTTGCCTTGTTTTCCTTTTCAAGGGCTACGACAAGTGGGTCCGAGGGCGGTCTGATCCCACAGTCCCTTTGCCATTCTTGGTGATTTCTTAAAATAAAAAAACATATCAGCACACAAAACCTCATCCCATTTACCTTCCCATCTTAAAAACAACATTAACTGCAGTAAGGTATCATAATCTAAAGTTCCAGTGGGTGGCCACTTCGCTCCGTCCTCTAACCTGTATAATGGCCACCAGCAGGTGCAATATTGGATCAGATCTTTTTTATTCTCAGAGCCCACCCTACTGGTGACTTCCTTCCAGTGGGCCAAGATGCACCCCAAGGGGCTAGCCTGAGGAACTTCCTTGCTCTGGTTAGTTCCAGCTATCTCCTTCTCCTTGCCCTATCTCGCTTCCACCCAAACCTCTCTTCACAGAGCTTCACAGTAGTTTTGCAGTCTTCCTCCCACACACAACTCCAGGTGGCAGATATCAGATGTGATTTCCCACACACAAGCTTTAAGATCTTAGTTTCTGAATCAGCTTGATCAGGAAACTTTAATTTACACTCGGGGCATATGCCTGATGCTTATTAGAACAGCAATACCAGCGTCTCTCACAAACTTCACACTGCAATAATACCCATGCAGCATGCCAGCCTCTTGATGCACCAAAGGCTCTCAGGAATTGCCCACAGAGGCAGGCTATTCCGTTTATTACAGGGAAATCTAAATCCTCTACGGCAGGTTTTTCCCAGTCCAGACTTACTATATTACCAGCTGAAGTCCAATAAAGCCCCTCTAAATGAACTCGTTCATCTCCTCTATCTATCCAATAATTCACAGGATTCACAAACTCCCAGGGGTCGAGTCCAAACCACTGGGGCAAAGGAACCCCTTGAGTTCGTCTAGCCACAGCAGTCTGTTTCTCTCTATCACCCTCTGTCTCCCCCTCACTTATCTCTGTCCTTCACTGAAGCAGTTTCTCTGAGCCTAGGCTTTTTGCAGTCAGGCTAAATAGCTATGTTTTCAAACTACAGACTTAACTCAAAGATATACATTTCATCTAAATCAAAATGGATTCCTACTCTGGAAAATTTCTACTCTGTCTCAGTGAAATGGTGAATCATGCTGATCACTGCTCAGAGATCACTGCTTTAAGGGGAAAGGCAGCAGAGGTGCCGTGTGAGTCACCGCTAATAAACAGGGGCTCGCAGCGTGTTGCAGCATTGCTAGGAAGTGCATGCGCAGCAGCAACACTAGTGAGAGGATGCGTGTGGCCCTGGGCCACGGGCAGCAGCCCCAGGCGGCAGCACCAGCACGGTGCGGGGGCTTAAGTCAGGGCTTGCAAAACTGCTCTAGGCGTACCTAGCTGATAGAGCAGCTAGTGGGCACGGGCACAAGCCGTGGTTTGCGAGGTTGCTTTAAACACCGCTAAGCTGATAGAGCAGCTGGCGAGAGCGTGGTACAAGTTGGAATTTGCAAGCATCGCATCGCTAGTTGGTAACAGGCAGGAACCAGCTAAAGGTAGCCAGCTAAGGCTAAGAGTTAAGTGTTTGCTGTGTGATAACACTGCCCTTCAGTGTTAAAAGTTGTTACTGGGAGATCCTTTGCATTAAGGAGTTTGCTGCTTGGTTTTTGCTACAAGTGGGAGGTGATTTGCCCACAGTGGCTGCAGAACTTGAAGCCCAGGCTGAGAGAGCCCAGCCTCCCAGACAGGCTCTACACAGGTGATTTCAGCTTGAACCAAGTCAGTCTCTTCATCCAGCAGGGGACTGGGAAGTCATAGAATGGGAGGACAGAGGGAGAGACATTGTTCTTGGGAGGGATATACCACAGTTCAACAAGTTGATATCTAGCCTTTGACTGGGAACAACCGCCAGTTGAACAGGTGCTTAGAAACCCCTTGAGTTTGGGTCTGGAAGGGGTGATTCCCTGTTTTGTGTGCAGATTGACAGCTTTTTGCTGGGACCCAGACTGGCACACAGCTTGGGTTCTCCTCCGATGTTTAAAGTGTCAGAGGAGGTGGTATTGTATTTCACATAGGCCGAGATCCATGTGTCGTACATGCACCCCTGAATTGCTGAGATAATATAACCCAGGGGTTGAACAGGCAAGGTGTGAAATAGTGAGTTTAATCTGCGGAAAAAGCCACCTAGTCCCTGAAACCTGGGACCTTTTTTAAGAAGATTGGGAAAGGATGAAGGAGTGGCACAGCCTTAGTATCAAAAGATAGAACTAAGGAATTTTTCTTTTCTTTTCTCTCCGGTGGTTTGGATTGAACCCTTAGAAGTTCGTAAATTTGTGTGGGACTGGGCAAACAACAAACGAATAAAAGTTAATGGTTGATTATGATCTATTAGCTAATAAATTAATTATTGATATTTTAATAATATTAAACGTACTTAAACTATTATTGATTATTAATTTAGCTATTAATACTTAAATTTGGTTATTTGATTAACTATTAAATTTTTTATTACTATTTTTATTTTGGTTATTTGATTAATTTTTTTATCATAACTTTAAAAAAAAAGTTTTTGATTTGTGACTCATATTTGAACATTCGGAACTGAATAAGCTAAGCTTGCTCTAAAAGATATAATGGGAGCAAGGCAGAGTAAGGTAGTACCTAAGGCCAGCCCATTAGGGTGTGTCTTGGCACATTGGAAAGAAATAGCATGCAAAGGGGACATGGAAAATAAAAAAAGCCTAATTAAAATTGCTCCCATTGGTGGCCATTGTATTGCCTAGAGGAGGGGGCAAGGTGGCCTCCTACAGGTACATTGGAATATAATACCCTGTTACAGCTAATGTTGCTTCTACGGAGGGAAGGGAAATGAGAGGAGGTTTCTTACTGTGATATGTTCTTCTCCCTCCGAAATAACCCTGATTGGCAAAGAGACTGTGGCATCAGGGCCCCCTCTGACCCCCTCGTTCTGGGTCTTCAAAGAGAAAACAGAAGCAAAATGGGAGAACTTAAACGGTGCTGCTCAGCCTGTAGCATAAGACAGAGATGCACCAGGACAGATAAAGTTTATCACGCAGCACTAGAGGAACAAGAACAAGATCTAGCCGACCTATTTAGCCCTCACTTGTGAGGGCAGGGGGGAAGGGGTAGAGACTTAGGGGGGGCATCAGCACCACCTATTCCACCTACACCACCTACTCCACCTATTACACCTATCCCACCTATTCCTCCTACTCCACCTATTCCACCTATTCCTCCTACTACTCCTACTCCTACTCCTCCTCCTTTGGAAAAGACACCAGCTCCAACCCCTCCAGGCAGCCCAATTGCATCCCGAACCAGAGGACAAATACTGCAGGCCCCTTTACGGGAGACAGTGATACCAGGCAGAGAAAAGATACTGATTAAGGTGCCCTTCTCCACCCTTGATTTGCAAGCATGGGAAAGGGTTGCGGGAAATTACCGAAATGACCCAGTAAACACTGGTAAACATCTACGATACATTATGAAGCAGCACAATCCAGACTGGAGTGATATTCAATTGTTATTAGACGCATTCACTGAAACAGAAAAACAGATGGTTTTAAAACCAGCAAGGGACCTGGTAGCAGACCACTTTAGACAACAACAAGTAGATCTAAAGGATCATTTTCCACTTCAGGGCCCAGGCTGGAACCTGAACCAACCAGAAGAAAGACAGAGGCTAAAGAGTTATCAGGATTGGATTATATTGGGCGTGGAAAGAGCAATACCTAAAACTATAAATTGGTCAACTTTATATGCTATTAAACAGGGACCCCCAGAATCCTCTACAGAGTTCCTAGACCGCCTGAGAAATGCAATGCGGCGCTATACACCACTGAACCCTGCATCTGATGTGGGGATACAACAACTAATTAATCTATTTTTGGGACAGTCCACGGGGGATATTAGGCGCAAACTCAAAAAAATCCGAGAAGAAGATGCACGGAATTTAGAAAATTTATTGGGGAGGCTTGGAGAGTCTTTAACAACAGAGAAGAGGGGTATAAACGAGGGATGAAAAACTTAATAGCAAAAATGCAGGAGGAGCAGAGAGAAAAACGTGACAGCCGTCAGGGACCACTCAGGCAAGGCCCTCCTCAATTAGGCAGAAATCAATGTGCAAACTGTTAGAAACAGGACCATTGGAAGAAGGACTGTCCAGAATGTAAAAAGAATGGTCAAGGCAATCAAAGGAGAGGGATGGTTGCCCATGTGCAAGAGGATTAGAGGGGACTGGAGGAGACTACCCCAGCAGGCCCTCTGGTTGTAAATCTGAAGCTGGGGAAAATGGAAAAAGAAGTAAAATTCCTAGTTGACACAGGGGCAACGTACTCAGTTCTAAATACAGCCTTGATGCCCATAGGGGATGATTATGCTATAGTTACGGGAGGACCAGACAAACTAAAAAGGCATTTTTCTTTAGGCTGCTAAAATACAAACTGAAAGCAGTGGGGGATCCACAAATTTCTATATATGCCCAACTCCCGGTAGCCACTTTTGGGCAGAGATTTGCTGGGACAATTACAGGCAACTATTACATTTTAAAATGGGGAGATGACTCTGGAGGTAAATGATCAAAAGTATGTAGAAATATTGAGTTTGATATTAACCACTAGCGAAGTCACGAGGGAAACTGAAATTGATGAAGAGATAATGAATCAGGTATTCCCTGGGATATGGGCCTCTGATGTACCAGGGAGAGCGAAAAATGCTCCCCCTATACAGATCAGGCTAAAAGAGGGAAAGCAGCCTCTCAGGGTTAAACAGTATCCCTTGAGGAGGGAGGATAAGGAAGGAATTAGCCCAGTAAATGAGAAAATTTTGCATCTAGGATTATTAAAAGAATGTCAATCTGATTTTAAAACCCCTATCCTACCAGTCTGCAAACCTGAT
Source organism: Melozone crissalis (assembly GCF_028551555.1). NCBI lineage: Eukaryota > Metazoa > Chordata > Aves > Passeriformes > Passerellidae > Melozone > Melozone crissalis. The sequence continues at coordinate 8,584,120 of NW_026535813.1, read as the reverse complement.
GGGTCATACCAGTTAGTACAGGATCCACGAGCTGTCAACAAGGTAACGGAGGATCTGTATCCTGTGGTGGCCAATCCCTATACGTTATTAACTTGCTTAACACCTGAACTAACTTGGTTTACCATTTTAGATTTGAAAGACACCTTCTTTTGCCTTCCTATCCACGAAGCCAGCCAGAAAATTTTTGAATTGGAATGGGAAAGTCCTAAAAGCAGGCGAAGAACTCAACTTACATGGACAAGACTCCCACAACGATTTAAAAACTCATCCACTTTGTTTGGAGAACAACTTGCAAAGGAATTAGAGACCTGGGAAGCCCCTCCAGAGGAGGGGAAGCTGCTACAGTATGTAGATGGCATCCTAATAGCCACACCGACAAGGGAAGCGTGCGTGACCTGGACGGTAAGCCTCTTGAACTTTCTGGGGCTCCAAGGGTACCGGGTATCAAAGAAAAAGGCCCAAGTAGTAAAACAGAAAGTAACTTATCTGGGTTACGAAGTCAGTGCTGGAAAACGTACCCTGGGCCAAAGCCGGAAGGAGGCAGTATGCCAGACCCCAAAACCTCAGACTGCAAAAGAACTACGAACTTTCCTGGGGATGAAAGGGTGGTGCAGGTTATGGATCTATAACTATGGACTGTTCGTTAGGCCCTTATATGAACTTATTGCAACTGAAAGCAGGGACATCCAATGGACAAAGGAAGCTACGCAAGCTTTCAACCAACTGAAAAAAGCCCTCATGTCAGCTCCAGCTCTGGGATTGCTAGACGGGAGTAAGCCTTTCCTTTTGTTCTCCCATGAGAAGCAAGAAATCACCTTGGGAATATTAGCACAGGACCTCGGCCCATACCAGAGAGCAGTTGCTTACTTCTCTAAGCAATTGGATGCAGCAGCTGGAGGGTGTCCTGGATGCCTCAGAGCTGTTGCAGCAGTTGTACTGAACATCCAAAAGGCATGTAAATTCACCCTGGACCAGAAAATTACTGTGCTAGTGTCTCACATGGTGTCTGCAGTGCTAGAGGTGAAAGGCGGGTATTGGCTTTCCCTACAACTGTTCCTGAGATACCAAGCTACTATGACGGAGCTAGATGATGTGGAGATAGTGGTGACTAACATTATCAATCCAGCCTCCTTCCTCAGTGGAAACCAAGGGGAGCCAGTGGAACATGACTGCCTGGAGACTATCGAGGCCACCTATTCCAGCTGCCCTTACTTGAAGGACACCCCTTTCGAGAATGCAGAAATCTGGATTACTGATGGAAGCAGTTAAGTCATCAGTGGAAAATGACACGCTGGGTACACAATTGCTACCTGCAAGGAGGTAATAGAATCTGGACCCCTGCCAACGAATACCTCTTCACAAAAGGCCGAGATAGTTGCTCTAACTCGGGCCTTGGAATTGGCAAAAAGGAAAGAAATAATCATATATAAAGACTCAAAGTACGCATTTGGAGTAGTGCATGCTCGTGGAGCAATTTGGAAAGAGAGAGGACTGCTGAACTCTCAAGGGAAAAACATTAAATATGCATCAGAAATACTGTGACTTCTAGAAGCAGTCCAGTTGCCAGAGAAAGTGGCAATCATGCACATTAAGGCACATCAGAAGATAAACTCAGAATTGGAAGAAGGGAACGAGCTGGCAGATAGGGAAGCAAAAGAAGTGTTTTGCGGAGAAAAGAAGAAACCTCACAACTTTATAAAAGTTGTAAAGCCCGGTATGCTTTTATTACGACGCATGCCAGACGCAAGCCTCCCCAAAAAGGCAAGCGTACCTCGTACCTCTGAAGACCTCGGGTCTTCTTTTATCCCCCTTCCAAATGCATATGCATACAGTTTCACAATAAGTTCATACATATTCATTCCGCATGACATTTAGCACCAGTTCTTCTTTATCAAAGGAATTTCTAGGTCTGGGGCAGATTGACCTTGTGGTCATTTCTGTTTTTCTTTCTCTGTCTCCTTGTTGTCTCTGGAATGCGGCTTTTCCTTCAGCTTTGGCCCCACAGACCCCTCACCTCTTCCAGACACTTCACCTAATTCAGAATGGATCCCCACTCCATCTCAGAAGCAGCAAAAATTCAGGTAATAACTGAGGCGGCCCTGATTCCAGATGGGCAAATTTCCCTTGAATGTAAGCCAAAATACAACAAATTAGAAAAAAATTGATCCATGATCAGAAAGGAGACTATAACCAAGAGGGATGTGCCACCATAGAAGGAAAATTAGCTATACCCTCCTATTTATTATGGTCCCTAATAAGGGAGGAACACCAGAAAACAAATTGGGGAATTGATGCCCTACATAAATGTCTAAATGAAAGGATCATTGCTAGACATTTATGAGCCACTATCACCCAAGTGACTCAACAATGTGACCTTTGCCTCCAGACCAAGCCCAAGAATATTCCCAAACCAAAACTTGGCCAGATTGAGAAGGGTCATGGGCCTGAGCAGCAGTGGCAGATTGATTTCACAGAATTGCCAAGAAAAGGGGAGTAAAAGTTTTTGCTGGTGCTAACAGATACCTTTTCAGGATGGCCAGAAGCATTCCCCACCCGGACTTCTAAAGCTCAGGAGGTAACTAAGGTATTGGTACAGGAAATCATACCATGCTTTGGAGTCCTGGCCACAATCTCCTCAGACAGAGGACCACATTTTATGGCAAAATTGGTGCAACAGATTAGCCAATACTTGGGCTGTGGAGAGTTTAGTTCAAGAATGGCTTAAAGAAAAAGGCCATGAGACATCCAATTGAGAGAAAAGTAAAAGGGAAAAGTAAAGCAGTTCCTAACAGTTCTCAGCCTTCTGATTTCTATAAACAATTAGACTCTTTTTATAAACAATAAAGTTCTCAGACTGTCTTCCCATAACAAGCAGAACACCGTCTCTGGGAAAAGCTGGCACCCTGAGAACAGATGAAGAAGTTTTGGGAACACTGGTTCTGTTTTTAATAAACAATTGTAGGTATTCTAAAACAAAAGGAGTTGTTAGAGTTTTCTCTGTTAGCCTAGCATGAAATTGGATTACAGAATATGCATGAAGTTCGTTAACACTGTTATTTAAGGTGATTGATTGATCAATAAAATTTGAGTTCGATGCATTAAAGGATGGTCGTTCTCCCTTCATCTCCAACATTGGGCATAGACTGGGAACTTCATACCCCATATAACCCACAATCAAGTGGTCAGGTAGAGAAAATGAATCATTTGATCAAACAACAAATTGTACGATTGGGACAAGAGGCTAATTTGCCATGGCCTCAATCCCTCCCATTAGCACTGCTGCGGATTCGAACCAAACCCAGGACTAAGAAAAAGCTGAGTCCCTTTGAATTGCTTTATGGGAGACCATATGGGGTGTAGAAGGGAATGTCTGCCCAGGATGTATCGTTAACTTCCTATATGATCGCTCTAAATAAACAACTTATCGCAATTGAAAAATATGTGACTGGAACTCGGGGTACGAGGCTCGATGCACCAGTACATGACATACAACCTGGAGACTATGTATATGTTAAGTCTCTTACAGAGAAGGCCCTGGAACCACAATGGGAGGGACCATACCAAGTGCTCCTTACTACCTTCACTGCAATCAAGATTAAGGAACAAAGCGCTTGGATCCACCACAGCCGTGTTAAGAAAGCTCCAGAAGCCCTTTGGAGAATAACATCAGGTGATAGTGAACTGAAACTGAAACTTACCCGGACAAAATGTGTGCATCATGGTGGGTGAGGATTTTCGCTGAAGTGTTGTTTATAATCATAGTTGTAATCCAAGAACTAGAAAGTACTCCTAACCAGAGCAATGCTGAATGGCCTTGGTCCCAAGCCTTTACTCAATACACCGGATCCATGGGGAAAATTTCCAATTTAAAAGGTTTAAACCTAACAACTCTGGTCATGCACAGTAACCAAATATATAAAAAGCAGAAGTGGCAGAAATAGAGGTTGTGGTCACTTCAAGGTACCATAGAGGAGGTAATTAAGATAGGGTGTTGAATGATTAATGAGACTACCCATAGTAAAGCAACCCAAATCAGTGTGAATAAGCGCCGGAAGATTTGTAATCGTCCAAACGAATTAGACTGTTGGTACAACTTCGCATTAAGACAAACTGCCGACATGGTTTGCCTCTGGGCACACAACACTATTGGTCTGTCTTTCAAATTTAAAATAAAGGCTATAGCTAAGCCCTGTACAACCCATCCCAGCACTCAAGCACAAACCCAAAATACACCATTTAAGCTTGAATCTAGGGTTTATTTTCCGTGAGGGGGCTACCAAAGTTTCTCCAGCAAGTTCATCTGGCCAAGAGGTGGGAAAATTCCTGGGCTATTGTCCCAAAGCAGGTGCAAGCATATAGGGTGCATGGCCCCTTGGCAGGCCCTGCTAGAAGCAGTCACTGTAGACACAGCTGCAAACAATCACTTGGCAGGCCAGAATTCTTCTCAGGGGCCTCAGGATTTTTGGCATTCATCCACCACTGGCAGGCCAGAATTCCGATCAGGGTCCTCAGGGTCCCAATGTTTGTCTTTGGGACAGTTGTGAGGCAAATGAGGGGAACTTCAGACCGTCTTTCACAGGTGCGCAGTCAGCTCCTCTTGCTGCCTGCTGCCCTAGATGGTGGAAAGATCCCAGACAAGCACACAGTTGCTAGGAAAATTAATCCACAAACATCAGAGGTTTATGTCCAAAAAGGAGACAGAGGAGTCCTTTTACTTTATTAGAATAAAGGGAGAGGCCATGGGGCATTCCCCTGGGGGTCTCCCATAGTTTTGGAGGACACAGCCTCCTTTTTATCCTAATTTCCCAGTCGCATTTCCCTTCTCTCTTTCTCCATTGGCTGAGGTGCTTGAGAGGTACAGACTTCCTGATACGCCTGATACCAAAGATTTCCCTCTAATGTGTAACCCTCCCTTTTAAATTTTAATTCTTACAGAATGTAGGGGTTTTTCTTCCTCATTGTTTCTTTCATCTTTCAATGTCTAATTTCATTTATCAGCAAACCTAAAGTTTATTTGTAAAGACAAATATCTTTTTCCATTCATCAATCAGTGAAATCCTTCCCATTGTTTCTTTTATCTCCAAGTGCTAGTTTTATCTACCAGCAGACCCACAGCTTGTTTGTAAAGACAAATCCACTATTCCTCTCAGCAACAATACGGGGGGGGGGGGGGGGGCAGGGGGGGGGAAGGGGGAAGGGACCTATGGGCAGAACAGAGGACATTTAAACTACAATAACATAACTATCCATCAATAAATCTTCTCTTAATATTCACACAATATTCATCCCTTAATTGCGAGAGCCAATCATCTCATTATCCATATATAACACTCAGCTGTCCCACTTCCCTGGAGACCCAAAGCACGTGGATACAGTGTCCAGTGTATCATGTTCATCAGTCTTTCATTGAGCCACAGTTCACTTTCTGATTTTTCTATTGTTGTCCAGTATCCCCAGACTCCAGGAGGTGAAGCTACAGAAAACAGTCAGATCACAGTAGATTCATAACAAAACCATAAGAATTTGGAGTTCCAGAAGTATGTTTTTTGCACTTTTGTGACTTGAATGGAAAACCAGAAAATGTGACCCAAAAGCTCCCAAAGAAGAATCAACACAAAACCACTTAGTGAGAAATGTCAAGTTCTTCTGGCATATGATTCATGACTTTTGATGCTGATTTGGAATGCTGAATGTGTACATTGTGACCTTTCTTTGATTCCTGAATTTATCATACACCTTGAAAAGCTGTTCTAGTTCAAAGCAATCCATTAGGGTTTTCCAGGGCTTTCCTGAACAGCATGGTGAACCTACGACCACAGGAGAAGGAAGGAGAGAATTTATTTTGGAGAGGAACAGTAGCTTCTTGAGAGCTAATGGATAGCTGTGTGGTGCAGTCGACATACTGGAGGGAGGGGATGCCATCTAGAAGGACTGTGACAGGCTTGAGAGGTGGGCTGATGCAAACCTCATGAAGTTCAACAAAGCAAAGTGAAAGGTCCTGCACCTGGGTCACGGCAATCCCAGACACACCTATAGGTTGGGTGGAGAAGTGATTTTCGCCTTTGGGCCAATTTGGGATGACTTTCAAGATCCCTGGGCAATTGGGGTTTCCTATTCAAGCTCCCTGTGTGATCAGCGCGACTCACTTACTCCACATAGCATCAATGGCATGATGTGTGGAAGGGACTTTCCCTTTGAACATCCAGCCTAGCACTGGCAGTCAGGGTGCCAGGAGGAACGGTGCTTTGGTGCCAATCACTTCTGAAGCAGTTCAAACCCCTTCATAAGCTGCCAGTATCTCTTTTTCAGTTAGGGTGTGTGGTAATCACATATCCTCTGAACAGAGAGAGACATAGCTCTCCCGGGATTTTCCTGGGAAGATGTGAGAAGCTGTGAGAAAGCTCAGAGAAAAGAATGAGAAACAATTCTTATCTCCAATTGCTGCACCTGTTGTGCACATGTGGATTGTGTTATGGAGATTTGTTTACTAAAGGGTGATTTCTTAATTGGACACTAGATGGTGTTTGGATTGAATGACCAATTAGGTCAAAGCTGTATCGGACTGCTGTAGAGTGATGAGCTTCTTAATAGGCATAGTTTAATAAAGCGATTGATCAACCTTCCGGAATCATGGAATCGATGCTAATTATTACCCGGCTGCGTGCCTGCGACGACACACTTATTGGTGACATCTCTACCCTGATGACCTGAGGCATCATGGGGGCATCGAGCCAGGAACAACTCTCCCTTGTGTTCCTAATCTATCTTTGATACCTCTATCTTCGCAGTCTGATCTACTTGATGATTGTTTTGGTGTTCCTCATTGGCTCTACTCTTGGGGATATGAGTATCTACATGGTGAACTTTCACAGGTAGTTTTTCTACCCTGGTAGTGATGTCTTTCCACTCATCAGTAGCCCAAACTGTTTTTTCTCTATGCTGTCAATTAGTCTTTTTCCACTTTTCCAGCCAACCCCACAGAACATTGGTTACTATCTACGAATCAGTGTAGAGTTTTGGCCACTTCTCTCTTTCAGCAATGTCCAGGGTCAGTTTTACAGCTTTTAGTTCAGCAAGTTGACTTGATCTACCTTCTTCTTCGGTAGTTTGTGCAACTTGTCGTGTGGGGCTCTATACGGCTGCTTTCCACTTCCAGTTCATCTCTACAATGTGGTAAGAATCATTAGTAAAAACAGTGTAGCGTGTTTTTTCTGTTGGTAGTTGGTTATATGCCAGAGTTTCTTCATCATCTGTCACTTGTTCTTTTTTGTCAGTGGGATTAAAGTTTTCACCTTTAGGCTAGTTTGTAATTATCTTCAAAATTCTAGGATGATTCAGTTTTCTAATACATGTGCACTGTGTGATGAGGGTAATCTACATGCTTCATGTGGTATTGGTGGTATGGTGGGTAGAGGGAACCTTAGCTTTGAATATCCACCCCAGCACTGGCAGCTGGGGTGCCAGGAGGAGTTGTACTTCAGTGCCTGTTACCTCTGAGGTGGCTAGGACTCCTTCATAGGCTGCTAAAATTTCCTTCTCTGTTGGAGTATAGTTGGCTTCAGATCCTCTATAGATCTGACTCCAAAATCCTAGTGGTTAGCCTTGAGTTTCATCAGGCACCTTCTGCCAAAGGCTCCAGGACAGACTACGGCTCCTGGTTGCAGAGTAGAGCACGTTCTTTACATCTGGTTCTGTCCTGACTGGGCCAAGGGTTACTGCATGAACAATCTCCTGCTTGATCTGGGTAAAGGCTTATTGCTGTTTAGGGCCCCACTGGAAAGTGTTCTTCTAGCGGGTGATTAGGTAGAGAGGGCTTACAGTCTGGTTGTACTCATGAACGTGTATTCTCCAAAACCTATGGCGCCTAGGAAAGCTTGTGTTTCCTTCTTGCTGGTTGGTGGAGACATTGCTGTGATCTTGTTGATGACGTCGGTGGGAATCTGACGACGTCCACATTGTCACTTTACTCTCAGGAGTTGGATCTCTCAGGTAGGTCCTTTGACTTTGTTCTTCTTGATGGTGAAGCTGGCTCTCAGGAGAATCTGCATGATTTTCTCTATTTTCTCAAATACTTCCATTGCCGTGTTCCCCCACACAATGATGTTATTGATATACTGCAGATGTTGTGGAGCCTTACCTTTTTCTAGTGCAGCCTGGATCAGTCCGTAGCAGATGGTGGGGCTGTGCTTCCACTCCTGGGGCAGTCAGTTCCAGGTGTACTGCACGCCCCTCTAGGTGAAAGCAAACTGAGGCCTGCATTCTGTTGCCAGAGGAATGGAGAAAAATGCGTTAGCAATGTCAGTAGTGGTGTACCGTTTCGTTGCCTTGGACTCCATCTCGTACTGGAGCTCTAACATGTACGGTACAGCAGTGTTTAGCGGTGGAGTTACTTCATTTAAGGCATGGTAGTCCACATTCAATTTCCATCCTCCTTCAGATTTGCGCACAAGCCAAATGGGACAGCTGAAGGGTGAATGAGTTTTGCTGACCACCCCTTGGCTCTCCAGCTCACGGATCATTTTGTGGATGGGGATCACAGCATCTTGAGTTGTTCGGTACTATTGGCGGTGCACTGTCGAGGTGGTAATTGGTACTTGTTGCTCTTCTACCTTCCGGAGTCTTCCTGTAGATGGATTTTCTGATAGTCCAGGCAAGATGTTCAATTGCTTCACACCCTCTGTCTGTACAGCAGCTATTCCAGGTGCCCACCTGAGTCCCTTTGGGTCTTTAAAATACCCACTTCGGAGGAAGTCTATGCCCAAAATGCATGGAGCCTCTGGGCCAGTCACAATAGGGTGTTTCTTCCACTCATTTCCAGTCAGGCTCACCTCAGCTTCCATCAAAGTAAAATCCTGTGATCCCCCTGTCACGCCAGCAATAGAAATAGTTTCTGCCCCCACATATCTTGATGGGATTAATGTGCACTGTGTACCAGTATCAAACAAAGCCTCATATTCTTGTGATTCAGATGTGCCAGGCCAACGAATCCACCCAGTCGAAAAAACACGGTTTTCCCTAGCCTCTACCTCGTCAGAGGCAGGGCCCCTCTAAGCCTGGTTGTCCTTCTTTCCCTGGGCATATGTCTTGGAGGTTTCTTCAAGAGGATCAGACATATTATCGTCATCATCATACCTGGTAGTTCAGCTACAGGCTACTGGAGCTGCTTCCTTTTCAGTGGAACTTCTTCTCTGAGTCTTGCTATTTTCCAATTCAAGTACCCATTGTGCCAGAGCAGCAGTAGATTTTCTATCCCATCTCTTCATACTTTCTCCACAATCATGAAGGAAGGACAACAGCCCACCTCATGGAGTGTACCTTCTCTCCTTGTCTGGGGAACATCTACATTTAGGACCAGAACCTCTGATCTGTATTGCTGAGATTTGGAGAAAGCCCTCTTTCACCTCCTCCATGAGTTTCTTGTGATTCTCCTCTATCTTATCTTCTAATTTCTGCAGATGTGTTTCCACCACTGCAATTCTTGTATGTGTTGAATCATGCACTGCATCTCCATATGCTCAGAGCTTCTTTGCCATATCAAGCATGGTTTCCTCACTGTCATCCCACTTCATTATTGCTAAAGCAGAAGAGTATTCTTGTGGCCCAAGTTGTACAAGTTTTCGCCACATCACGGATGTACATGGTACCAAGTCTGGATTTACAGTGTTTACGTCATCTGAGAAGACAGTCTCTGCCACTGCCATTTCCCTCAAGTGTTGAATTACTTGTTCTATGGTCTTCCACTGAGTCTCCTGTATATAGAGATCATTTGTACATAGGTATCTTTATGCTATACTTCTCAGAACCCGTGCCCAGAGACTCTGAGTGTCAGTCCCCCTCATCATTCCTTGGTCAATGATGGGATCATGTGACAGGGATCCCAAATGCTTTGCTTCCCTACTGTTTAGAATTGTAGCCTCACCTGCAGCATCCCAAAGACGGATTAACCAATTAACTATAGATTCTTCAGGTCGTTGAGTGAAATCCTTTCTTCGGCCATGAAGCTTCTTCAGGGAATAGGACTCAGTATTGGCTTCTGATCTTGTGTTAGTTGTTTTACCGCCAGCTTTTGTGTTTGTAATTGGTGTTGAGGGTCCTTCTCCTGCATCATCGTCAGTCACTGGCCAATTGGTTTTGCTTTTGTGCTTCTTTGCTGGGGTGACTGCCAGTGGCTTAGGCTCACTGTCTGGTTTAGTTGCTGGCTTAGGCTCACTGTCTGATTTAGCTACAGCCTGAGTAGCTGGGGCATTTGCTGCAGCCTGAGTGATTGGGGTAGCTGGTGATTTATCTCCCTGCCCCTCTGCCTCTATCTGCCTCCCTACAGTATCTAGCAGTGTGTGATAAGCATAGGCCAGGGTCCAGCTTATTGTAATGAGCTTTTTCTCTTTAGAGTCATCATGGCACTTCTCTTTCAGATATTTCCCCACCTCAGCTGGGTTCTGAATTGGTTCACATGGAAAATCCCAGTCTACAGGGTCAGAAAATTCCTTCAGGGTTTGGCCCATATCTTCCCATTCTCCACACCACTCAGGATTTTCCACACCTGGTTCTTCTTCTGGGTCAGGGGTCTCATCAGCTCCTCTGGGCATCTTAGCCCTCATTCTAGAGAAGCTGCAGACTGTAGAGAGGAAGCTTACCAGATTAAATACTAGGAAAGTGGTCTCTTTCAGGGGAAACTGAATATTCTCAAAAAGTGATGTAACAGATTCAAAGGAGAAGAAGGAAAGGAATGGCTGGAAAGCCTCATCCTTTGCTCCTCCTCTAATAAACTGGATGCAATTACTAATAAACCCCCAAAACATGCTACTGGAACTGGGACACAGGGTAGGACAAAGAAACCATAAGCCATACATATTGTAAAGAGACTCCAGTACATTTGTAAACTCCCTATAAATCATTATCACTGAGCCCAGTACAATAGCTATTCTAATCTGTGCCCCTCCACTGTAAAAACTACATGTTAGGGACAATACTGGTGCTATTTCTGGATAAGAAAATAATCCTGGTGATCAGAAAGGTATTACAACCTCAAAAAAACCTAGAGCCCAGAACCACATGAAGGCTTCTATGCCGAGAGATAATATGAATTCAAGCAACATGGCTACTGACTGCTTTATCCTAATACAGACTAAGTACCACCAAAATGCAATCGGCACACATTTTTTCCACTTTCTCAAGCCATGCATTTGGCACGAAAAAAGTATCTGTCCTGGTTCAGGGCAAATTTGGGAGACAACCCCCAAAGGGGTTCCTATATGTCATGATTTGGAATGGGAGGAAATTCAGGGAAGTGGTGCAAAGCTTTTTGTGTAACTGACAGTCTGTTGAGTCACTGAGAAGCTGGACATGCTTCTGTGAAACACACATGTTAAAGATGAAAAAACCCCGGGAACTTTCCGGTCGGCGAGGACGTGGCAGGCCCCGGCCCCCGTCTCTGTCAAGCCGGGCCGGGCTGTCCTGCTGCGGGCCGGGCCCTTTCCCTCCTACCCGGGTTGCCCGCCGGCCCCACCATCAGCCCCGTTCTGGCCGGGCCGGGCTCCAGCAGCTGCCAGGCAGGAAGGCGGAGGAGGCTGCGGAGTCCAGGCTGGAGCAGGGCTGGCTGCGGCTGTTAAGATCTTGCCGTCAGGTCCCCTCCCCCCAGAGCAGCTGAGACCAGAGACCCCTGCAGCCCGTGCAGTGGCCCTGCAGCTGGAATTGAACACAGAGAAAACCAAAGACCAACCATGAAACCAATCCTGGCACGGCACAGCCCAGCCGCAGTTCCCCGCCACTAGTTAGCCGGCAGGTCAGGCAGGCCCCAGGCATGATGTTAACTCTTTCAGTGCTTGAATCCTCCCTCGAGTGAGAGAAAGGAACAAGATGCAAGCATGTAAAGGAACAACATGAAAACATCGAGATCAGTGAGGAAGAAGTTAAGTCCCAGATGGGAGGGAGGAGAAGATGCCTTGATTTTGGAGCTGAAATCCTCTTGTAAGCTGTAAAGAATGCGTATTTTATGATTGGCTTTTCGCAAATATTAAAATTAATATTATATGTGTTGTGTTAGAAAGTAATGCTGTATTAATTCTCTTAAAGTATTGTGTTAAATATAGTTTTAGGTTATAAAAAATGTTACAGTAGAAACTATGCTATGTAGGATACTTTTTTTAAAGAAAGGACTCACAGCGAGATAGCAGCCACAGGACACGTGAATCTTTCAGAGAAAAAGAATTTATTGCCCTCTTATCAGAAGAAATGGACTTCTTCCTGCCTGGCCAAGGATCAAAGGCTCCTTAGCATTAGGAGGAAGAAGTTGATGATGATCAGACAGAATCCTGTATTTGAATGGAATTTATGCATCATGTATGAGATGTATGAATATGCAACAGGCTATTGTTTTTAAGGTTTAATCCTTTGTTAACGGGTGTCCTTTTTCGGGCTTGTGCTGCCCAGAAAAAGGTACCCGGATGTCCGCAACTCTTTGTTTCTATTGTCTCATATTGTCCTAATTCAAATTGTCCAAATTATTATTACTCTAATTGTATTACTATTTTTATAACCATTTTATTACTATTAAACTTTTAAAATTGTAAAAAAACCAAGTGATTGGCATTTTTCACATAAGCTACGGAGAAAGGACTCTTTCCTTATAACACATGGAACTATGGGGAGATAAAAGTGTTCAAATTGATATTGAGCAAAGGCCTCCATGTTAAAGTAAGCAGATTGTAAATAGGTGTGATCCCATGAGAAGTTTGAACAGAGAACTCATCAGCATATTGGCTGGGAAATCTCAAAATTTGGGAAATCTGAAATTGGTGAACCAAAACCACAACAGGAAATTTGTGTTTCCGCCTGGTTTCAAACTGAAACCACCACACTCTAGAAAGCAGATTCAATTGGCCCTCCCCCCAACCAGTTTGGGAAAAAAACCTCCTTGGAGAAAAGTGGAAAAAACGGTTTATTAAACAATCAAACCTAAACAATATTAAACAATAAAACCTCTTTTTGCTCCAAAAGAGAGACAAACTCAGAAAGTTCCCTTCCTGGGTTGTAGCTCGGCTCACTCAGTCTCTAATCAGTCCCTCCAGCACTGGAAATGCCGCGGCCCAGACCAGGCCCAGTGGGCCACAGGTGAGAGCTGCTGGTGCTCTTCTGGGTGTTCAGTCCAGAGCAGGTTTAAACAGGTCCAAAGACAAGGAAAAAACCACAGTCCAGGGAACTTCTTTGCCTCAGCAAGCTAAAACTAAGTAAAAGCAAAGGGTAGCTCTGTCCCGCTGTCTGTCCATCTGCAGTAAACACAGTCCAGGAGCAGGAATGTGAAGGAGTGAGTGCAGTTTCTGAAAACAAACTCTGTGCTTCTTCTCGCTCCCTTTCGCTCTTGGAACACGTCTTAAAGGTGCAAAACTTATTATCCAGCACAAGCAGAACAGATTGGGGATACAGACTGAGGATACAGGCATCATATAGCCAACCCAGGACAAATCCTTCCCCACTTTTCAATTCAAAGTCCTCCTATTCCATTAAAAAAGATTCATACTGTAATTACAGAGCACTGGTCATCCACTTAGAGGCTCTTTCAGTTAATAAAACTTTAACTTGATGTGAAACCTTAACAATCAAATATCCTCCCATTGTCAGTTTTTGGGCCTCAATTACCATCAAAGCCATGTCTGCACAGTTCTGCAGACAATGAGGCCTGCCTCTGGCCACTGGGTCTAACAGCTTAGAAAAAGCTGCCCTGTCCCTCCATGTTCTTGTACCAAAATTCCTTTATCATGGCCCTGTTTAAAATCCACATATAGCTCAAATTCCTTTCCTGAGTCTGGAAGAGCTAAGACTGGGGCATTAAGAAATTTTTCTTTTAATTTGCTAAAGCTTTTCTCTCCTTCTGATGTCCATAGCACAATGTTAGGACAGTTTTGGGTTAAAAAGTCATATAAAGGTCTGGCTAAAACAGAAAAATCCTCAATCCGTGCTCGGCAGTAGCCCACCAACCCCAAAGCCTGCTGTAACTCCTTCTTTATTTGGGGTAATAGTACTTGTGAAATTCCTTGTATTCTGTCTGGATCAATATACCGTAACCCTCCAGTCAGAATGTTTCCCAAATATTTGACTTTTTTCTCTACCAACTGTGCCTTCTTTTGAGACACTCCAAGTCCCTTTTTAGCAAGAAAATTAAGCAGCTTTTCATTAGCCTCTTCAACCACCTTTACCTGTTCCCTTGATAAAAGCAAGTCATCCACATTCTGCAACAACCTAACTCCCGAGGGTGTAGTAAACTCTCTTAATATTTTCTTGCAAGGCTTGCCCAAACAAAACTGGTGATTCTGAATATCCCTGTGGAAGGACTGTCCATGTCAATTGTTGTTTCATCCTTTTCCCTCGTTCCTCTTGTTCCCACTCAAAGGCAAAATAGTGTTTACTCTCCACTGTAATCGGACACCCCCTAGAAAGCATCTGGTCCTGCACCATTCTGTAGGCTTCATCTGGTTTCTTAACCAGAAGGATAGGGGTGTTATAGGGAGACAAACATGGCTCCAAATGACCTGCCTTTAGCAGGGACTCAATGACAGGCTGTAACCCATTCTTTCTCTCCCTTGAAAGAGGGTATTGCTTTTTAGGCACCACTTGTCCCGGTTGCTTAAAAGTAATTTGGAGAAGCTCTATGTCTAATTTTCTGTATTTCCCTGGGACTGCCCACACTTCTGGGTTTATTTCAACCTAAGCCTTCTCAGATATTTTACACAAAGATGTCACAGTGTTGGACTCTGTGTCATTTTTTACAATACTAATTTACATTCCCACTTTAGCCATCAAATCCCTTCCCAGTAATTTATAATCACAATTAGGAACAAGGTGGCTTGAGAGGCCCCTGTGTCTACCAGGAAACACACCTCCTCTTGATCTGGACCCACCTTAAAAGTTAACGAGGGCTCCAGTGTGGTGGGTCCCTGGTATAATGGGAGCCCCTGATACCACTAACAATTCATCTCCATTAATCACTGGACTTCCTCCTCCTGATGATTCAGCTGTCTCTGTGGACATTCCTGCTTCCAGTGTCGCTCTGCCTTGTAGATAGCACACTGATTCTTTTCCAACCGCTGCTTGGGTTGCCTCTCCCCTGCTGAGGAGGGAATGCTTCTGCTACTTCTTTGTGGCTGACCCCATCTCTTCTATCCTGGGGGACCCCTTGGGTCCTGCAGTTTATCCCTCTGGGGCTGTAAAAACTCTGTCATTAAATGAGCTTTGATTGGTCTTATCCTAGGCAAGCTATGACAGCTCCAGAGCTCAGTTCCCAGGGGGACTGAATGCCAGAGGCCAGCTCACTCTCAGACCAAGACCGTGGGTCAGCCCCTAGCAAGCAGGGGGATATTCAGCTCTTAATGATTAGGCAGCTCTTATGATTTCAGCTTTGCTTGCTAGGTAGCTTTCTCCCTTGGCTTAAGGCTCCAGCAGACGGTAGAGAGAGGAGAAGGAGAAGACGCCGGCTGTTCCACATGTATGGCTTTATTGCAGGTGTTCGTGAAGGGTCTCAGCTCTTCTTCTTCCGAGTTAGTAGGGGTACAGTATGCTACTTTTATACCCTTGGCCCAGTTCCAATCCCGACCAATGGCAAGGGGTTAGAGTGACCATAAGTGACCAATAGTAGGGTTAACACGATATTGCCTTACATGGCTATAGGGACAGGGTAGAGGGTGGATGTCCCTGGAGTCAGAAAGCTTCTTTGCTGCTGTGTCAGCATTCAGATTCTCCAAGGGGCCCTGGCTAAAGTTGATTGTTCTACTACAACTCCACTTTCTGTTTTTACAAAAAATGCAGTCGCAATAGTTCTTTTGAAACAGTGAACAAGGCACAAGAACATAGCTAACACAATAAGAATTACAAGGAGAATCAACAACAATCCCTTAACTAAAGATGCAGCCCATCCTGTTAGTCCCCATTGCCCAAAAAGTTCATTGACCCAATCTGGGATTCTTTCTACTTTCAAGTCCTTCACGAGATCTTTCAGTTTCTGGATGTTCGCGTGGATGGACTCCGAACGCGAAGAGAGGTTGAAGCAGCACATGCCTTCGGAGTCCTCACATCCATGTCCGTGGGCAAGCAGCAGGAAGTCAATTGCTGCTCGGTTTTGGAGTGAAGCTTGTCTTGTGGTTTCTTCTTCCTTTAAGAGATCACTTAAGGCTGCTGATGTGGTGTTAGCTTCTTTACTGAGCCAGCACCCAAGGTGATTGATTTCACCGAGGGCTTTAGCTGCAGCTACCCAGGGTAAAAACAGAGAGACAGCAATCTTTTTTGGTCTGTTCCAATCGTACAATCTCGGATCACAATTTTCATCAAATTCAGTGTAGGATCTTTTTTGCCATTTTGATTCTCTTTCTTTTTTCCAATTATGTAACAGGGTGATGTTTGGAGTAAGGGTAGAAAGTTTTCCCAGAGTACAGGGACCTCCCTGGAGTCGGGAGGGGGTCCCTGCCCATACTCTGTCACCACAGATGAGAAACATTGCCTTGGGTAATACTTTGGGATGGAGAGTGGACACAGAAATCACACGAGCCATGTAATTGCACCAATCATGAGGGTTATAGCCTTTGTTAACTGGTGATACATCTTTTCGATGTGTTTTTGTGTTGGTCAATTTCTGGCCAATTGTTTTTTGGACGCCTAAAGTAAAATTTGACACAATATGTGGCCTTGGAGGATCCCAATAGATCCAATTCTTGGGGTTCCTCTCAAGCATCTGGAAGAATTTTTGTCCACTCATCCCAAGTATCAACCCCATTGGGTCTCTTACCTGTGGTGTGGAGAACCTCGGAGTTATGGACAGGCCAGTCGTCTGCTACAAAGGGAATTCCTACTAGACATGTAGAAAGTGGATTATCAATGCTTCCCATGGACAAGCACATGTCTTGTTTTAGTGCTTTTGCTAAGGTTACCCAAACATTATGGCTGGGTTGAGGGCTAATCCAGCCGAAGGCACGCGGTACGGTGTAGAGCATCCAGGCAGCGGTGAGGACAGCACCGACTGAGATATTTTTCATCTTTGGGCAGGATTAGGGCTTCTGATAGGGAATATAAGCACAATTTGTTATCTTTATGATGAGAGGGATTTCTACCTTGTTCTTTTCTGTGTTCCCCTCCTCCCCCCCTTTTTCTTTTAATTTCTAAGCTGCACTACGGGAGGAGGAGTGGGTAGAAGGTTAAAGGGTTTTAAGATTATGAAGAGGGAATAATAAGGTTTTTTAAATTATAAAACACAGTGTAATAACACATAATTTAGAGAACACTTTTGTGTTAAGGCTATCTGTGGCCTGTTACAGTAGACTGTTATTTAACTTTCTGTTTTGTCTGCTGCCTTGTAATGGGGCGGTCTGTTTTTATGTTTGTGGGTGTTCGGCGACGTCTTCGTCTCCAGGTTGAGCTGGTTTGGTTGTGAGGTGGTCTTGTGTTTGACTCCGGAGAGTTCTTGTCTTCATCTGCAGTAGTGTTTGCTGTGCCTAAGTATGGTTTTACGTATTTTCCTGGGTACCACCTTGGACCCGATGGTAGTAGCACACATGCATATCCTCTACCCCAGGTAATCAACTGATGAGGTCCAGAAATTGGTGTGTTTCAGGGTCCTTCACGAGCACAGGTGGTTTCTCCGTGAGTTTTGCTTGGGTGGTATTTGCAAAGTGGCGAAGTATTGGTGGGTCAGGCTCTGATGCTGTGCAGTTCAAGAAGTTGATGACATAGAGAGCCTTGCAAAGTCTCTCCACTGGAGATGTGATTTTCGTGTCCCTGTTCTGTTGCTCAAGGACTCTTTTGAGGATTTGATGTGTCCTTTCCACAATGGACTGTCCTGTGGGGCTTACAGGTATGCCCATCTTGTGTGCTATGCCCCATTCATTGAAGAACTCCTTCAACTTGTGGGAGGTATAGGCTGGTCCATTTTCTGGTTTAATCTCCTTTGGTACACCCAGGGTGGCAAAAGCGAGGAGAAAGTGTTTTATTGAGTGCATGGTCTTTTCTCCTGCATGTGATGATGCAAACACTGCTCCTGAGAACGTGTCGACCAAAACATGCACATACTTTGACCTTCCAAAAGGTGCAAAGTGGATTATATCTGTCTGCCACAGCTGACAGCTATTTAGACCTCGGGGATTGACTCCCGTCCCCATAGATGGTATCTGGTAGTTTTGACAGTTCGGACAGGTAGCCACAATAGCTTTTGCCTAATCCTTTGAGAGCTTAAACATTCTCATAAGGGCAGGTACATTTTGATGAAAAAATGCTTGTGACAGCTTTGCCTGAGCAAAGATGTTAGGAACATCAGCAGTTTCTGCTGCCATTGCTAATGCATCTGCTTTCCCATTGCCTTCTGCAACAAAACCTGTGAGGCCCATGTGAGACCTCACATGCATTATGTGATAAGGTTGCTTTCTGTGGGATATCAATTGTATTAATTTAGAGAGCAGTTGGTATAGCTTTGGGTTAGAGACCTCTTTGAGAAGAGCATGTTCTGCTCTCATAGCTATACCCGCAACATAAGTTGAATCTGTGACCAGATTGAAAGGCTTGTTTTTAAATTTTTCAAAGACTCTGACGACAGCTGCTAATTCTGCAATCTGTGGCGATCCTACTACTGTTTGTACATCTGATTGCCCATCTTGTGTTTGGGGGTCTCTCCAAGCAATCACCGACTTATGGGATGACCCTGAGCCATTTGTAAATAGAGTTAGAGCCTTGAGAGTTTTTCTACTTTGGATTTGTTTTGGGATCAAGTGGAAAGTTTCATTCTTGTTAAAAAGCTCATGTTGTGGGATCTCTGATGAAGTTTGACCCGTATAACTGTCCAGAGCAAACTGTAGACTCGCATTGGTCTTGATCAAATCCTCAAAGTCTTTAAGGCTTATTAGCAAATATATGCATTCAAAATCGCAACCTGAAAGAGAGCAAAGGCGAGTCCTAGCCTTTTTTATTAAGTGCGCTATAATCTCCTGGTAGGTGGTCAGTGTTTTTGTGGGCTGGCTACTTGTAAAAGCCCATTCCAGTATCAACAAAGGATCTCGCAGCTGAGGGTCCCATTGGAAGATCAGTCCATGGAATCTGGGTGCTTTTCCCAGGATGATGAACTGGAAAGGCAGACTGGGGTCGTGGTGATGGGCTTTGTGTGAAGACAGGGCTTCCTGGACTTTGACGATGGCACCTCTGGCTTCCTCTGTGAGAGTGCAGGGAGAGTCCAGTTCCTTGGGTCCACGAAGAAGATTGAACAAGGGAGCAAGGTCCTCTGATGTAATTCCTAGCAGTGGATGCACCCAGTTGATGGATTCGCACAGGCTGTGTAAGTCCCTGAGGGTTTTTGGGTCGTCGTTGATGGCGATCTGCTGAGGTAGGATGGTTCTTTCCCCGATCTGGACTCCAAGGTAAGTCCATGGCTCAGTATGCTGGATTTGTCCTCACGAATTTCCATTCCTGCCTTTTCAATGGCTTCAATAGTCTTTTTAACCATTTTGTCCAAGTAAGCTTTGTCTGAAGCACACACCAGAATGTCATCCATATAGTGATAGATGAGAGCGTCTGGAAATGATTTCCGAACGGGAGACAGGATGTGAGCCACATACCACTGGCAGATAGCAGGGCTGTTTTTTAGGCCCTGAGGAAGAAAACGCCAATGATATCTTTTGAGCGGAGCTTCTTTGTTAATAGAGGGAACGGAGAAAGCAAACCGTGGAGCATCCTCAGGGTGCAGTGGAATGCTGAAGAAACAGTCCTTAATGTCTATGATAGCAAGTGTCCAGTCTCTAGGCAGCATTGATGGGGAAGGCAGGCCAGGCTGAAGAGGGCCCATGTCCTCGATGACTTCGTTGATTCTGCGAAGGTTGTGGAGAAGCCTCCACTTGTTAGTCCCAGGCTTTGGTAGAAGGAAGACTGGAGAGTTCCAAGGGCTGTCGGACTCCACTATGTGGCCTTTTTTGAGCTGTTCTTCCACAAGGGCGTTTAGGGCGCACAGCTTGGCTTTCTTTAGGGGCCACTGCTCGGTCCAGATTGGCTCGTGGCTTTTCCAGGTGAGACAGGGTATTTCTGGCAGCGCGCTCAACTCAGTGGCCCCAGTCAGAAATCCTGAATGGGAATACGTAGGGAAGCACCTCACTGGGATAAAACGTCTCTGCCCCAAAGGGTGATGGGGGCCCTTACCACAAATGGACGGATGGTTGCCAGCTTGCCTTCTGGCCCTTCTACCAGGATGGTGTTCTTGCTCCTCATGGATATTGTAGTTTCACCAATCCCATAAATCATGCCTGCAACAGGTTGTAGATCCCAGTGTGCTGGCCAATCTGAACAGGTGATGATGGTCACATCTGCTCCGGTGTCCAGCATCCCTGGCAGGTGGGTCTTGTCTCCTTTGCAGGAGAGGCCACACTCAATGGTAGGCTTGGATGGTCCCATGACTTGTGCCCACATAGCTGTAGGGTTGAGAGGAATCTGTTCCCTGTGATTCTTTGGGAGTAAAAATGCTTGAGCTATTGGAGTTCCCTTTGAAAGGAAAAATGGTAAGTCCATGCAGTATACCTGCACGAGGATCTCTTGTCCTGGCTGCACTGTCAGCACTTCCGGAACAACGAAGATTTCCTTTGGAGTATTAAGTGAATCACCTGTAATTAAAATGTCTGAAGGACTCCCTTTAGGTCCATATTTTCCTGTGGGAACACGGTGAACATTCTTATCATTAAAGTCAATGGACAAAGCAGTTACCAGTTGCCGGCGGGTACCTCTCTGGGTTGTCCTGTGGGTTGGGGCTTCTCCTTTGGGTCTGGAGCAGCCTGGGTTTGTGCGTGATTGGGTCTTGGTGGCCTTTGATTTGTATTCTGCGCCTGAAGATCAAACGGGCTGCTCAAGGAGTTTAAAGGACGTGGCTGATAGCGTTGCTGATGTTGGGGTCTTTGATAATAATTACGATGGTATTGGGGAGGTGATCGCTCCGGGCAGTCCTTTATATAATGTCCTAGCTCTCCACAGTGATAGCATTTAGCTTGTTCTTTAGAGGTTATGACTGCATATGCACCCGAAACTCCTTCAGCAATACCCTTAGCAACTGCTTGGGCCACTGTATTTACAGTGGACATGTGACGTGTACAGCATTCTAGCATTTGCTCTATAGTAGGGTCTGTATCCACGGGTAAAGACCTCAAAATGGCCTTACATTTTTCATTTGAGTTGCTGAAAGGAAGCTTACATAAGAGTTCCTTTCTTGCTTCTGCACTCTATTTGTTTCTCCAAAGCATCTCTAAGTCTGTCCACAAATTTTATAAAGCTTTCTTCAATGCCTTGTTTTATAGGAGAAAAATGCATTGTTGGCATTGACTCATCCTGCATAAGAAGCAAGGAGGTTTTTGCTGCGATTGCTACATCCTGCAGCGCTTCTTTATTCAGAGTTTCCATTTGTTCAGCTGGCTTTTGAAAGTCTCCTTCGCCGGCCAACTGTTCTACTGTGAAGTTGGTCTTAGTAGCATCAGCAGTATATGAATCTGATAATGTTTTTAAGTGTTTCTTCATGTCTATCCCATAACAAATATTCTGCCGGTGACAGAAGGCATTGTGAAATATTTTTTACATCATGAGGAAGCAAGACATGTGCAGAGAACATGGCTTCTAGGAAATTTCTAAAGGTATGTGAACTACGTCCATGTTCCTTAGTTATATTTCTCAATTGCACTAGTTCCTTATTAGAAATTGGTTTCCATGTCTTGATATTAGATTCCCCACCATTCCTTCCTTGCCTGTACTCGACCGGAAAGGCTGTGATTTTTTGTGCTAGGTCCCAATTCCCAGACTTCGTAGCTTCTATCTTAATAAGAGCCCATGGGTCTATATTAATCATATCAGAATCAGATTCATCAGAGGAGCTCTCATCGTCTGAGGAACGCTGTGAGGGATATGCTACCCGTGAATTCCTTTTTTTCATTTAGAAGGGTTTTTCATTGTTTTCAGTGACAGGCCGGAAGTTGGCACTATTGGGTGAGGGGTAGCAGCACAGCAGGGACCCGATTGGGTGGGGGGAGGGTGATGCCACGGGTGGTCTCTGATCCGTTCGGGTGGCAGGAGGGTTGGGTGGGGTGTTTGAGGGACGCGTGGGAGCAGGGGGGGTGGGCGGGCTGGGGATGCATGCCTGGGGGGTTTGGGGGTGCCCAAGCAGTGCTGCTGGTTTGGGGTACTACAGGTACAGGGTGAACTGGTGTTACTGCACATGTGTGCGGCTCGGCGCAGGGGGATAGGGTGTAGGCATGACTCGGGAAAGCGGTGGGAGGGGCCGGCCCGCTCCCAGCCGGGGCCGGGAGGGCCGGGGAGGTCTCGGGAGCGGCGGGAGCGGGGGGGGTGACGGCGGGGAGGGCGGTCGCTGGGGCGGGGGGCAGCAGGGCAGGGTTGGGAGGGGCAGCGGCAATAATGGGACCGGGGGGCATAGCGGGCGCGGCGGGGGGCGCGGGGGGCAGGGCGGGGGCAGCAGCGGGAGCAGAGAATACCATGACGGAGCAAGCGGGGGCGAGGAGCGGCGGCGGGGGGGTTGGGGGGACCGGAATCGCAGCGACGGGAGGCAGCAGCATGGGGGCGGGGGGAGGGAGGAGGGGATAGAGCGGCGCAGGGGGCGAGGTGGTCGCAGCGGAGGGTACGGTGGTAGGGGCAGGGAGTGGGACCCCCGGGGCCGGAAGCGGGAAGGAAGCGGGGCCGGGGGAATGGGGGGCTGCAGGAAATGGGGAGTTGGTCAGCGAGGGTCCCGTGAGGGGGGGGGTGGGGAAGGGGCTGCTTGGCCTTTGCCTGCGAGGTGGTATCTGCAGGAAGCTCTGCAGAGCCCAGGGGCTCTCTGGCCTGCAAGGCACATTCCTCTGTTATCTTATCAGCGCAATTAGCATATGAAGAGGAAAGATCTGTTAGTTTGGAATTTTTTTCAGAATTAGATTTTTCAATCGATTTTGTTATTATATGAAATAAAGGTAAGAAGTTAGTACCAGAAAAGTCCTGTTTTGTTTGAGACATATCAATGGTGTTTCCAACTGTATCCCAGAAAGAATTTTCAGTACTTGTGGTCTTATCAGTTTCAGGGAAATGTAGCACAATCCAAGATACAAATTTTTTAAGAGTCTTTTTTGACAGACTACCTTTAGAAAAAGTGAAATTGTTAACAGATAAGGTTTCTACAATGGTTAAATATAACTCTCTCTCAAGTGTGGTTAGTCTTAGGGTGCTTAAACAAGTACCCATGATTTTCAAGCCCTTTCCACAGAAAAACGAGAAAAAAACCAAAAAAAAACGAAAAAGGTTTTTTAGAGCACCCAAAGGTATGCGCGCAAACTTAATTAATACTTACGTCCTTTGGGGTCCGGGGTCTGTGGAAGGGTGTCTGCTCCTCAATTCTCCTCAGACTTTATCTCGTCCAGATGTATTGTTGAGGGTCGAATTGAGCCTTCCGCAGAGAGGATTTTCTAAAACAAAAAGTCCTTTCGCAGAAGGAGAGGCTTCCCGAACAGGCAATAACAGGAGACCCTGAAAGGCTCCGATGCTCCGGTGACGCTTAGCTCCTGGGGGCCAGGGTCCGATGACACGTTTGGGCGGCCACTTAAATGAGCCTTACTTGGTCTTATCCTGGGGCAAGCTATCACAGCTCCAGTGCTCAGCCCCCAAGGGGACTGAGTGCCAGAGGCCAGCTCGCTCTCAGACCAAGGCCGCGGGTCAGCCCCTAGCAAGCAGGGAATATTCAGCTCTTAGTGATTAGGCAGCTCTTGTGATTTCAGCTTTGCTTGCTAGGTAGCTTTTTCCCTTGGCTTAAGGCTCCAGCAGACGGTAGAGAGAGGAGAAGGAGAAGACGCTGGCTGTTCCACGAGTATGGCTTTATTGCAGGGTTCTGTGAAGGGTCTCAGCTCTTCTTCCGAGTTAGTAGGGGTACAGTATGCTACTTTTATACCCTTGGCCCGGATCCAATCCTGACCAATGGCAAAGGTGTTAGAGTGACCATAAGTGACCAATAGTAGGGTTAACACGATATTACCTTACATGGCTATAGGGATAGGGTATAGGGCGGATGTCTCTGGAGTCAGGAAACTTCTTTGCCGCTGTGTCAGGATTCAGATTCTCCAAGGGGCCCTGGATAAACCTGAGGGGTTTACTACAGTGCAGGATCAGACAAAGGCCAGTCCAAAGGTCCAGACAGAATGTCTGAGTATCCATGCAGAGTATGTATTCTCATGTAGTAGAGTGATGCCAGTTCCTGAGCCAGGCAGATGAGATCATTGCAGGTTTGGGTCTTGTGAGTAGCTTGAGACATATTCCAGGCTAGTTTTAGATGCTATCAGCCCAGGCGAAGACGCGACCTGATATTATCTTAATGCTTTCCGGGAAGTAGTTGCATACAAATGAGACTATGCTCCCAGCCAGAGTGGTCAAAGACATAACTTTTAGGCTTTTACAATATTTTATACATACATAGACATATATAGCATGAATTATCTCTACCATATACCACATAATTAAACCCTTAAACCCTTTTTCCATTGAGATAAATGAAAAAGCCTTGTCCAGAAAAGGTTTTTTCAAGTCCTCATAGTGAAAAAGAGGCCCCCTCAGTAACTCCCTAAGTAATAGTTTTGTTCCTATTTTTTCTTATTAATAAAAAAAACAAAGGGGGGGGAAAGGTCCGAGTGAATGTATACCCCCTCTCTTAGTTGTATACCTTTCAATAAATCATATAACAGTACTATAATCCTATGATAATTCAGCTGCCTAAACCCAAGGTAAGTGCATTACAATGGACACTGGAAACCACAAACAGCATCCTGATGTCTCTTCAACAGATATTACAGAGCCATGTAACCACAACAATTAGTAACTACCTCATAGAAATCTGTGACTTTTGAAATAACAGTTTATATAAAGACACTGTTTGTTTACAAATTGCCTTATCTGTTGTTTGTTTTTTCTTACAGTCCTAAAGTTGAATGTTTCAAGATTTTCTAATTTTAGTTCAAAGTTAAGATATAGCTCACAACTTTGTTTACAAACTATTTTTCATGTTTACAAACTGTTTTCTGCTTACAAATTGGTTTTTCTAGTAGTTAGACTTTCTTTAACAGTTTTAAGAGTTAAGTAGTTTATTGTTCTAAAGATAAGCTATGATTTATAACCTAAACATTAAGCCTGTGACATGCTAATTTGAATCTTGCCTACAGACTCTAAACCAAAATGCTGCACATTCACTAATATATAATTCATGCAAATTAAAACCATGCTGTTTTCTGTCACCCTCTTTGCTAGGGACTCCTGCAAGGGGATGACAGAGGACAAGTCACAAATTTTGGTAAAGACAAAGGGTGAGATGTTGCACTGCAAGCTGATCTGTAGTTAGCATTAATCCGGTTATGAATAAGAAGTCCAGCCCAGCTCCATGAACTAGTCTCTGGGCTGACTGACAGAGTTTTCAACCAATGGCAGCTCTCCTAAAATGCAAGCATTTGGTTGGTTCAGAGTCTGGGAGCACACAGACCAGACCAATGGCTTTGTAGCACCGGGACTTTTTGAATTGTTTATAAAAGGGTGTTGGATTCAATAAATGCTGCTGTATGTCTCAGGAAACATGGAGTGGTTTGTTTTATGTTGTCTCAGACATATGAACACCAACACGTTAGTGGTGAGCAATGTCAGGAACATCCCTGGCTGAGCTGCTGCCTGCTGCCACTGCCTGCTAAAAGCACAGCCAAGTTCAGACCAGAGGTGGGATCTATGCACACCATGTGTGTAAACTACAGCATGGAGGCAATGCAGAGCAGAGGCTTTGCTGGGCTCTAAGTGCAGACTGCAGCTCTGGGCCAGATATAGGAAATGGGCTACTGGTGGAGTGGGCTCCTAGCTGCTGATGGGTGAGTATGCTTGGGGTCCCCTGGGGCTTTGATAGGAGAGGTAGCAAAAAAGAAAAAGTGCCTCAAAATCCATGTATCCATTGATTTAGAGTTGAGGAAATGCTTGAGGATTCCCCTCCATCTGCTACGCTAGAGGCCTGGAAGGCACTTCAGCATTGAGACCCCTCAGACCAGGCTGGACTAGCATCATCTCTGGTTCTCCGTTTTCTTCTAAAAAGCTCACATCCAGTCCTAGGATGCAGGACCATGTTCCTGCCAGCCCAGGGACTCAGCTGGTCTGAGGCACCCTCCTGCCAGACCCTCTATTCCTGCCTGCTCCTGTAAAAATCTGGCTCAGGCTGCTGCAGCTGCCACAAGGAGGGGACTTTGTGATGTTGTGGGATTGGAAGATCCCTGCTGCTGTTGCCTGCAGCCACCCTGCCATCCCCAGCTGTGCTCTTAGGTGATTCCCTTTGCTTCACCTGTAGACAGGATTTTCTGAGGCTTATTGAGACCCTGCAATGCAGGGTCCCTGCCTGGGACCTGTCCTGAACACCCCCACATCCACTAGTCACTTTGATAGGGGATGAAGCATCCTTCTGGAAGAGGAGCACATGGGAGAAGCAGATGCCAGGGATGTCACATCCTGAGCCAAGGCCAGAGCAAACACAGGTGCCAGCATCAGCCCAAAGCTGGGGTTTGGGTAGAAAGACACTGGAGAGGTCAGGACCTCCTTTTCTTTCTTGGGAAGGGGGAAAATGGGATAGCTTGTGCTTTTCCTGGGCACATAGGATACGAAGGATGCTCTTGTGCTCGCCAGCAGGAAATCTTTTTAAGGATTTCTAGTTGAGCCTCAAGGATTTGTACCATATTCAGTTTCAGACCAAATGGGCTTGATTGGTGTGCTCGAGCACCAATTGTCCCAAATGGATTTTGGCTAGTCTTGACAGCTAGCCTGCTGCGGTGATACTCCTGTGGGACCTGCAGTGTGGGTGTCACAGCATGGGCACCCTCAGCATCCCCCAACCAGGCTTTGGCTCATTTATTTTTTCACTGCTGGATGCTTTTGTATGTACCTATCTGTCAAAATCTGGGTTTGGGGAATTA
The DNA here is from genome assembly GCF_028551555.1 of Melozone crissalis. Lineage (NCBI taxonomy): Eukaryota > Metazoa > Chordata > Aves > Passeriformes > Passerellidae > Melozone > Melozone crissalis. The sequence goes on along the minus strand of NW_026535813.1, from coordinate 8,557,172 downwards.
GTGCTGCCCATGGAGTCCACATTACCCCCCCCTCCCCAGGGATCATTTTGCACAGCCTCATAATTTCCTTCTGCTGGCATTTAAACAAGCAAATGCAAAAAGATGGTGTGAAATGGCTTTGGTAGGATGAGTCCCAGGAATGAAGGAGCCAGAGGATATGTAATGGGTGAGGAATGAGATGCATAAGAATTGTTTAAGGTCCCTGTCCCATACCTGGCCAGGGCTGATACCAGCATGAAACACAGCATGCAAGTATTGAGGACAGGAGAAAACAATGTATGGCCTCCTCAGTGCTCTCCCCCTGTGCTGAGCATCCAAAACCAATGCTTCCTTCTACCTTCCCAGTGATAAATTCCTTCCTTCCTTCCTTCCTTCCTTCCTTCCTTCCTTCCTTCCTTCCTTCCTTCCTGTGGAAGGGGCTAGCAGCGGGCCTGTTGGCTAAAGGAGCGAGAAGTAAGAAGAAGAAGAAGCTGATAAGGAACTTTCTCCAAGGCCATAACCAAGGAGATCGAGAGAAGGAAGATAAGAGCATTCTGCAGCTGGATGAAGCGTTTTTAGAAAGTTAGGTGGAGTCAGAGTAACTTTTCACCAATGGCATGGTATTGAATTATTGTGGCCAATAGCTAAGGTAGAGGAAGGGTAAACAACTGGAAAGTGTATAAAAGATCAGCCATTTTCATTAATAAACTGTTGCCAAGTGTTACCAACTGAGACTGCTTGTGGTCTCTGCTTTGTGTCGTGACCGCCTCGACTGCGACATTTTGGAGACGCCGACGTGATAAGAACATAGTCGGTGGGGGCCCATACGGGGTCCTAGCAATTGGCAACCGTGACCCACTGGGACGTAGTTGGGGAGGCGGCGTTGGTGCAGCTGAGAGTGGCAGGTGGAAGCCACAGGGAGGTCCGGACCTGATTCCCTCCAATCAAGACACCTGGAAGTAGGTGAGCCACCAACTAGTAATAATGGGACAAAATTTATCTAAAGAGGAAGAAAGTGTTCTGTCTACATGGAAAGTTTTGTTAAGAAATAAGGGAATTAATACGTCAGATTATGAGCTTCGTAATATATTGCTGTGGGCTAAATCACAGAATTTTGGCACTGATCCCAGCACAGCATTTAGTGTTAAGGCATGGAAGAAAGTCGGGGACAGACTTTGGCAAGTTATTCGAGCGGGAGATAAAACAGCTGTTGATTTAGCAGTAACCTGGAACTCGCTCTTTGAGGCTTTAAAGGAATGGAGAATAGAGAGAGAAACGGAGCAAGATGCGGACGAAGAGTCGGGGCCGATAACAGAACCTGACGGGGGGGCTGAGGCAGAGGGGGCCTCTGAGGTAGAAGGGGGCTCTGATGGGGAACTTGGTGAAGAAAGTTCGGATGCCATGGGAGTTACCTGGCACGCTGCCAGAGCTTCTGGGAAAGCTGCCAAAGCTTGCGGGAAGGCTGCCAGAGCTTCTGGACTGGGTGCCAAGGCTTCTGGGAAAGCTGCCAAGGCTTCTGGGAAAGCTGCCAAAACTTCTGGGCAACCTGCCCTAGCCTCTTCTTATCAGACTCCTAAGCCTCCTTATCTCACACCTGCGCAGCAGCTCGCGATGGTGCCTGTATATACTACACCGCTACGCCAGTTAGCTGAAATGTCTTTAGCAGAGAGAAACCCAGCCATCTGCCCCCCCGCTTCCCTCCTCTCTGGTCCAGCCGTCTGCCCCCCCCGCTCCCCTCTGAGTGGCTTGAACAATCTGCAAGGCCGTATCCTCCTTTACCTGACAGTGACAGCAACAGTGAGTCAAGTGATGAGTCGCCCGCAGTAATACCTGAGTTGGGGCAGGGAGCTCTGGTCTCTTCATCTCCTAAGAGCTCTAGTCTTACTGCCCCATGGACTTTGCCTCCATGCCAAGTTACTGTGCTTCCTCGACACCCTCAGGAGTTTTGGGAATTTGTTAGGAGGAAAGCAGTTGAAGAAAAGAACTGGGACATCATAGAAAGGTTAGGTGCTCCAAGAGTACCTCAGGAGAACAGTGCCATTGCAAATGTTGCTTGTGATAACCCTATGGCTTTTCCAGTTTTCAAAGCAGCTCCTGGAACAGGACAGAACGACAGTCATCATGTCTTCGCCTGGAGGGTTGTGCAAGACCTCCAATCAAAAGTAGCTCAATATGGTATAAATTCCTCAGAGGTAATGCAATTAATACGAGTGATTAATGCAGATTTGCTTGCACCTTATGACATCACTCATCTTGCTACAATTATATTTCAGCCAGTACAATATGGTGTATTTCAAGAAACTTGGAGGCGAGTGGCTGAGCACACAGCTTTAACAAATATGCAGTTGCCTCAACACGACCCTCGTCATGCTGTGGGTGTTGATGCCCTAATGGGCTCTGGGCCTTTTGCTAATCCAGATTTACAGACAAGGTGGGATCCTTCGATTTTGGCACAAGCTCAGCAAATTGGCATAAGTGCCTTAACTAAAACAATGGAAATGGCAGCTCCAAAACAGAAATATGTTACTATAAAACAAGGAATGAGAGAACCATGTTTGCAGAAAAACTTGCTGCCGCTATTGAGAAACAAGTAGATGATGAAACTTTGCGAGACAAATTGTGTGTACAATTGGCTAAAGAAAATGCAAACCCAGATTGCAGAAAGATTATTGATACTTTGCCTGGGGAACCCACCTTGTCTGAAATGGTTACTGCTTGCTCGAAAGTTGGTTCAGTCGAGCATAAAATGGCAGCTCTTGCTGCAGTGTTAAGACCTTCAGCGAAGTGTTATAATTGTGGACAACAAGGGCACGTAAAGTCACAGTGTACTGTCCAGAAAACAACATTTAGGCCAAGTGCAAGCAGCGATGTTGTATGCAACCGTTGTGCTAAATCTGGGCACTATGCTAAGCAATGCAGGAGTAAATATCATGCAAATGGTCAGCTATTGCTGGGAAACCCAAAGAGGAGCACGAAGGGGCGCGTGGGGAAACAAATACCCCAACAACCACAACAGCAAATGCGGGCCTTCCCAACCCTGCAAAGCTACCCATTTGCGAACAATTCTCAGGGGCAACAAGCGGGTCCGCAGGGATTGATATACCCACCGCTGACACAGTAACCATTTTAACAAAAGAAATATGTAAAGTGCCTCTTGATGCCTATGGTCCGATAGGACGGGGATTGAGTGCGTTTTTGATAGGGAGATCAAGTACTACCCTTAGAGGTATTCATGTGCATCTAGGGCTTGTTGATGCTGATTATTTAGGACAGATTCATGCTATGGTATCCATTGATGACCCTCCTGTCACTATTCAGAAAGGAACTTGCATTGCTCAAATTGTACCTTTTGTGAGTTCTGTTCCAAATACAGTGGACCGAAGTCGCGGCGCAGGAAGCTTTGGATCGACAGGAGTACCTCAAGTGTTCTGGACTGAGAAAGTAACAGAGAGCCATCCAGAAAAGACATGCACTCTCACCGCCAGTGGATGTCATCCAGGAACTATATCAGTAACAGGTTTGATTGACACTGGAGCAGATGTCACAATACTCTCGCGACTTTGCTGGACTCAGTCGTGGCCTCTCACTCGTGCAAGTTTTGGACTCCTGGGGTTGGGTGGTGCTACAACAGGTGGCCTGTCAGCCATTGTAATTAATGTGAAACATCCTGATGGCCAACAAGCTAACATCAGACCCTATGTTGCCGATGCTCCTCAAAGTTTGTGGGGACAAGATTGTTTATCTCAATGGGGTGTCAAAATTACTACGGATTTTTAATGGGGGCCACCGTGTTGCAGGGCAACGAACGTCCAGTTGTACCCCTGACATGGTTGAGAGATAAGCCTGTCCGGGTTCGCCAGTGGCCCCTGACTACTGAAAAGCTTACTGCCCTGCAAGAATTAGTTACAGAACAATTGCTAGCAGGACACATTGAGGAATCATTCAGTCCCTGGAACACCCCCGTTTTTGTAATAAAAAAAAAAATCGGGAAAATGGAGACTTTTACATGATTTACGGCAGATAAATGCTGTAATGGCAACAATGGGAGCTTTGCAACCAGGCCTTCCTACACCCACGATGATTCCACAAGAATGGCAAATAGTTGTCATTGATCTAAAAGATTGTTTCTTCACTATTCCATTGGCTGAGCAGGACAAAGAAAAATTCGCTTTTACGGTGCCTTCTATAAATCATGCTGAACCTGATAAAAGATATCAATGGAAGGTACTCCCACAAGGCATGAAAATTTCGCCAACTATTTGTCAATGGTTTGTAGCACAGGCCTTGTCAAAAGTGCGGGAGCAATTTAAAAACTGCTACTGCTATCATTACATGGATGATATCTTGTTGGCATCTGACAACAAACAACAGTTGTCAGCTCTTAAACAATGTGCTGTGACAAATTTGAAAGGCTTTGGTTTGGTCATTGCTCCAGAGAAAGTGCGGGAACACATGCCTTGGAAATACCTAGGTATGTTGGTGACCAACACTCAAGTTATGCCTCAACCTGTAAAGTTAGACATTGATGTTAAAACTGCTACTGATGTACAGAAATTGGTTGGTTTAATAGGTTGGATTCGATCATATTTAGGCATAACTAATCATCAGATGCAACCATTGTTTGATCTGCTTTCAGGCATCACTTCCTCCACTGATGAGAGGCAATTGACCTCAGCGGCAAAAAAGACCCTAGAAGAAGTTGAATTAGCCCTAGCACACAAATTTGTTAACAGGATAGATCCCTCTGTTGGTGTTCAATTGTTTATTTTGAAAGACCATGAAATACCATGTGGAATACTGTGTCAATGGAATGATAATTGGGAAGATAAATTGCATATTCTGGAATGGATATTTTTATCTTTCAGATCTCGGAAAACAGCTCCAGGACTTTATGAGCTCTTTGCAGATATTATCATCAAGGGTCGCAGGCGTTGTCATGAGATTTTGGGACAGGACCCTGTGACCATTGTGATACCTGTGCAACAGTGGTATTTTGAATGGTGCTTTCAAAATAATCATGAATTGCAATCTGCCTTATCTTGTTTTACAGGCCAAATCTTGTATCACTTGCCTTCTCATCCTGTTCTAACACTGACTAAAGAGATTCCTTTTGAAGGCAAGCAAATTTGTTCTCCTGTTCCAGTGGAAGGTATAAAGGTTTTTACAGATGGGTCCGGGAAAACCGGAAAAGCAGCTGTGGCTTGGAGAAAGGATGATCACTGGGAATATCAGACAGTGATTCAGCAGGGATCTCCTCAACTGGTTGAACTTTCTGCTGTTCTTTTGGCTTTTACTTTGTTTCCTGGTTCTGTAAACATAGTTACTGATTCAGTTTATGTTGCCAATTTGGTTAAGCATTTAGATCAAGCAGTATTGTATAATATTCAAGAGAAACCATTGTTTACTATATTAGTGAAGTTGTGGACAGTTATTGGTGCTCGAAAACATTCTTACTTTATCATGCACATTCGCAGCCATACATCATTACCGGGATTTTTTGCTGAAGGCAATGCCTATGTAGACTCTTTAGTAGCTGCTACTGCAATCAAAACTGTACCCAATGTGTTGCAGCAGGCAATTTTATCCCATCAATTTTTTCATCAGAGTGCTCAAGCTTTACAGCAGCAATTCAAATTGTCTACTGCCGAAGCAAAATCTATTCTTTCCTCTTGTCCCGACTGTCATATGACTCATGTCACTCAGTATTATGGTACCAACCGTAGAGGCTTTTCTGCGTTAGAAGAATGGCAAACTGATGTTACAAAAATGCCAGAATTTGGTCGCTTTAAGTACAGTTGATACTTTTTCTCACGCAATGGTTGCTTCAGCATTCACAGGAGAGAAAACTCGAGATGCTGCCCTTTTTCTTCTTTGAATTCTAAGTAACCAAATTTCCATAGAAATGTCAAGGTGTGGGTCAAGGATTTGATTACTGGTATATGGTCTGGTCCAGTGGAACTGATAACCTGGGGAAGGGGTTATGCTTGTGTTTTGACAGATAATGGCCCTCGATGGGTTCCTGCTCGCTGTGTCAAACCTTACCTAGAGCGTGCGGGAAAGGACAGGATCGATGGCTCCGCAGCTGAAGCAGAATGTGCGGATGACACTGGCTAAGACCATATATCAGTACTTAAAGATGGATGAAGGACAGGAACGACTGTATTAAGAATGGGAATTTTGTTGATGGTTGTGATTGTGATTTTGTGTGTCCCCTCTCTGCTTGGGTTTTTGCAAAGGGCCCTGCAAAAATCCATAGCAGCTGTATTTACAGGTCAAAAACAAAAAAGGAGGAATTGTGGAAGGGGCTAGCAGTGGGCCTGTTGGCTAAAGGAGTGAGAAGTAAGAAGAAGAAGAAGCTGATAAGGAATTTTCTCCAAGGCCGTAACCAAGGAGATCGAGAGAAGGAAGATAAGAGCATTCTGCAGCTGGATGAAGCGTTTTTAGAAAGTTAGGTGGAGTCAGAGTAACTTTTCACCAATGGCATGGTATTGAATTATTGTGACCAATAGCTAAGGTAGAGGAAGGGTAAACAACTGGAAAGTGTATAAAAGATCAGCCATTTTCATTAATAAACTGTTGCCAAGTGTTACCAACTGAGACTGCTTGTGGTCTCTGCTTTGTGTCGTGACCACCTCAACTGCGACACCTTCCTTCCTTCCTTCCTTCCTTCCTTCCTTCCTTCCTTCCTTCCTTCCTTCCTTCCTTCCTTCCTTCCTTCCTTCCTTCCTTCCTTTCCTATTGCTCTACATATTACTTTTTTAATCAAGAAGGGCTAGAAGGAGCGTCTCTGGCAGCACTGGGAACCCAAATCCAGCAATATTGGCTCCAGTCCAGGAGCAGCAGGAACTAAAAGCAAAGATGGTGAGAACAAAGTTGTACTGGCTAAGGAAATAGTGTCAGGCTAGAAAAACAAAACCTTGCCATTTCTAATTTGTTAATAAGAGCAAACTGTGTTTCCTTGCATATCTTTAATATTCCTGCCCATACCATCCAGTAGTCTTACACAGAGATGCTCAGTCTACCAATATGATGTAAAATATGCCATAGCACTCATGAGCATCCTTTTAGAGAAAGTTTGGAGGGATCGAAGGCGTTTGCAGGTTAATGTTTTCTGCAGCTCTTTTCTGTAATCTCAGCTTTTCCAGCATGGACAGGCAGTTTTGGAGGCATTGTAGGATGCTCCATACCTGCATGCTTCAGGGGATGAGCAGAAAAAGTTAATGTGTCTTTTACAGCAATTAAAAAACCCCAACCAAATACATCTCTTCAACATCTTCATAAAAGACTTGGACACAGGACTCAAAGAGATACTGTGTTGATTTGGCACAGCCTGAATTTTTTTTTTTTTTTTTTTTTTTTGTGGGAGAGGGCTACAGGGGTAGCTTCTCTGAGAAGCTGCTAGAAGCTCTCACCATGTCCAACAAAGCCAATCTCTGATGGCTCTGAAGATGGACATGCTGCTGGCCCGATTAGAGAGGTTGGTAATGCCTCTGTGAGGACATATTTAAGAAAAAAATGAAAACAGTTTTTTCCTCGGGGGGGGGGGGGAGGCTCAACGGCCACCACCATCTTGGCACAGTCGCTGCCATCTTGGCAAGGCCCACCACGAGTTTTGACTGCCTGGCCGCCCCTAGCTAGTCGTGCCACAGGCAGAAGGGCAGGGGTGATGGCAGTCACTTCTCCTTCCCAGCATCCTGCATGAAGAGAAGTGTTAAACAGCACCAGTGTCACAGCGGCTGCCACCGCCTGCACGATGGCAGCGAGACCACATAGCCAATGGTGAAAAAGTGGCATGTTCCCTGATGCGAACCTGGACAAAATCGACCTCTAAGTGCTGCAGGATCCTGCAGGAATCATTGAATTAGTGGAACTTGTTGGCAATGGTACCTAAGAGCAGCAACTTTTCTTCTAGTCAGAGAAGAGGAAGAAGTGAGGACATATGAAGGAAAACGACATGGTAGAAACAAGGTCAGTGGAAAAGAAAGAGGGAGAGGAGGTGCTCTAAGCGTTGGAGCCAAGATTCCCTTGCAAGCCGTAGTGACGACTATGGTGAAACACTGTCCCCTTGTAATGCATGAAGTCCATGGGGGATGCAGAGATCCACTTGCAGCCTGTGAGAAAAGTGCTCATGCTGAAGCGGGTGGATGCCAAAGAAAGCTGTAATCTAGTGGGAGGCCCAAATGGAGAGAGAGGGCCCCTGCTTGCAGAAATAGAGAAAAAAAAGCCCTTACTTCCAAACTAGAGCAGCCCAGCCTTAAAAGACTACACCCTGTGGATGAGCAACCCACACCACAACAGTTTTGGAAAAACTGCCTGTGGGAGGGACTCATGGTGTAGCAGAGAACAGACTCCTCTCCCTGAGTGAAAAGAAGATCTCAAATGGCAAACTGACCGAAACCCCCACGCTCTGTCTCCCTACTCTGTCAGTGGTAAAGAGGGAGGGGCTGGGAGCAAAAAAGGTGTTTGAAAGGCTTATTTTACTTCTCATTATCCTCTTTTGACTCTGTTAACAATACATTTATCTTATACCTTTAAATTTGAACCTGTTTTGCCCTTAGAATGTTTTCTCCCAATCCTTAACTCATGAGCCCTTCGTTAAATTTTTTCCCCCTCTCCCCTGCTCAACTGTAGCAGATGAAGGTAAGCAAATTACTTTTGTGGGTACCTGGTGTTTGGCCAGTGTCAAACCACAACAGTAAGTTTGCTGATGATACTAAATTGGAAGAAGCTGTTGACTCCCTTGAAGGCAGAGAGGGCCCTGCAGAGACCTTGACAAATGAGAGGGCTGGGAAATTACTAACCATATGAAGTTTAGCCAGGGCAAGTGGCAGATTCTGTAACTGAGATGGGGCAACACTGGTTGTGTGTATAGACTGGGGAATGAGAGGCTGGAGACCAGCACTGCGGAAAGGGATCTGGGCATCCTGATTGATAGCAAGTTGAGTAAGAGTCAGCAGTGCCCTGGCAGCCAGGATGGCAAATGGTCTTGGGGTGCATAAGGCAAAGTATTGCCAGCCAGTCAAAGGAGGTGATTGACCCGCTCTGCTCTGCACTGTGGCTGTGTGCAGTTTTGAGTGCCTCAATATAAGATAGATATAAAGGTATTAGAGAATGTCCAAAGAAGGGCAACAAAGATGGTGAATGATCTGGAAGGAAGCCATACAAGGAGTGGCAAGTGGTCATGACACCAAGACTGCCAGAGTTCAAAAAGTGTTTGGACAATGCTCTCAGGCACATTGTGTGATTCTTGGGGCTGTCCTGTGCAGGGCCAGGAGCTGGACTTCCATGGTCCTTGTGGGACCCTTCCAACTCAGGATATTCTATGATTCTGTGAACATTTCCGATAGCAGAAGATCCCTGGCTGCATAAGCTTTGAAAATATTATCCCCTGAGAAAGATTTTCTGAGCTCTTTTGGGTAATTAGCATTTTTAGCAGACTGGTACTTCACCTTCAGATCCTGGTTTTCAGTGGTTGCTTGTCCCGCATCCCAGGGAGCCCAGAGCCGTATTTCCATCAGGGAGCTCCAGCACCAGTAACTGATGCCTATGAGATGCTTGACCAAAGTGGTGGAAGAGACGGTGAAAAGCAGGTGGATAAGAGAGTTCTCAGCCCTTTGGCTTTCCAGCATGTTTGCTCAGTGATGTTGAGTGTTGCACCAGAGCCACCACCTTCTTGCAGACTAAACAGTTGCAGTGTTTTCTCCCATGATGTCCTGGTTTAGGGCAAATTTGGGAGAAAACCTCCAAAAGGGGCCCTCCAGAAAGCAAACTCACACGGCCCGTCCCCCTAACCGGTTCAGGAAAAATTTCCTCGGAGAGAAGTGGAAAAAACCTGTTTATTTAACAGGCAAAGCACTCCCCAGCACACAAAATGAACAATACCAGATCACAAAACTCATTCGCTGCTCTGAAAAGATGACAAATTCAGAAAGTTTCTCTGGTGGGTGGTTGCTCTTTTATCAGTCCCTCCGGTGCTGGGAAAGGCTGCAGAGTAGGCCCCGGTAGGCTACAAAGTGCAAGCTCTCAGTTTTTTCCTGGGTCCCGGTCTGGAGCAGGTTTGAATGGTTCCAAGAAAAGGGAAAGAAAAACAGTCCAGGGAAAACTCAGACTGCCTCAGCTAGCTAAAATAACTAACTAAAAAGCAAAAGGAGCGCGGTGTTCTGCCCCATCCATGCCCAGACAACAACAGTGGAGTTCTGTGTTCCAGCAGACTGTGAGGGAGAGTGCAGCTGATAACGAAACTCTGTGCTCCTTCTTCTCCCTGCATTATAAACAGAACAGACGATTGGGGATACAAGCATCATAACATCACCCTAGGACACATGATCAAAATAATTTAGTAAAGGGTCCTGATATGAAACTTTGCATGAACTCTGGGTGCCATTAATATCTCTGGCAAGAAGTGTTAACTGCTTTGGTTCTCTCCTTGCATGTCCAGTACAATGTCTGGTCAAATGAAGGGAAAATCCATCCCACAATGAATCTGGCCAGCTGCTCCCCATGCTCTCCTACCTGATGTGGTTTTGCACATCCATCAGTCTGAGTTTTTTTTTCCCCTTTCTTTTAAAGGAGGAATCCAAGATCTCTGGTCATAACGGAGCTCTGAGGTCCTCAGTTCAGGAAAGACATGGACCTGTTGGAGTGGGTCCAGAGGAGGCCATGAAGATGCTCAGAGGGCTGGAGCACTGCTCCTAAGAGGATAGGCTGAGGGAGTTGGGGTTGTTCAGCCTGGAGAACAGAAGGTGCTGGGGACACCTTAAAGCACTTTCCAGTAGTTAAAGGGGACTTAGAAAAAAGATGGGGACAGACTTTCTAGTAGGGCCTGTGGGAACAAATATTCTGAGAGTGGTAAAACACCAGCACAGGTTGCCCAGAGAGGTGGTGAATGCCCCATCCCTGGAAATATTGAAAGTCAGGTTGGACAGGACTCTGAGCAACCTAATTTAGTTGAAGATCTCCCTGCCTGTGGCAGGGAGATTGGACTAAATGACCTTTAAAGGTCTCTTCCAACCGTAATCATGATTCTATGATGCCCCATGCCTCTTGGACCTGTTTGTAGTCCTCTGGGTGCATTGAGGTCCATCCAAAGGTTTCCCGCTTCCCTGTACCACCCAGCTCAGGGGCTTCCACTTCAGGGGCAGGTTTTAGGGATGGGATAAGCCACCAGGGCTTCATTCATCCAACAGTCCTGGCTTGCAGAGAAGCAGAGGTCCCTCTACAGTTAGTTCAACAGATTGATGGTCCCAGTCCCATCCCATGGTGAAGCACTACCAAGCACATACTTGCTAGAAAGTTCTTAGATCCCACAGGGAAAGCATCCTGCTGCCATCTTTCAGGAACCCAGGAAAATCCTTCCTAGAACCCAGATGATGCGAACCAGGAACTCCCATGCAGAAAAGCTCCTCATAGCAGATGGGATTAGCTTCCTGCTTTTTTTCCCAGCCTGGTTTCATTCATCCACAGGCAAGCTGGTGTTTCAATGGGGCAGCTTCATTTCAAATGCAAGTGGAATTTCTCCAGCCATGATGCCTGGATGAAGCAGCACCTGCATCCACATCCACTTTTCCTTCTCTTATATCCCTCTTTCCAAACTTGGCCTATCCCCATAGATCCCTTGGCACCTCTGCCTAATAAAGACAACATGTTTCATTTGAAGAGCTTAAAATACTAATGCATCCTGCTGGAAAAATCCAGCTGGGCCCCCAGTGCATCCCCCCAGGCTGCAAGGCTGAGTATCTCCAGCAGCAGCATTTGCAAGCGGGATCCATCCATCCATCCATCCATCCATCCATCCATCCATCCATCCATCCATCCATCCATTTATCCATCCATTTATCCATCCATCCATCCATCCATCCATCCATCCATCCATCCATCCATCCATCCATCCATCTATCCATCCACTTATCCATCCATCCATCCATCCATCCATCCATCCATCCATCCATCCATCCATCCATTTCTGTTGGGATACTAGTCATAGCCCCAAGTTGATGTTGGGCATTTTTTCAGGGACAGAAGTGGCCTCTAAGCAGATATGCATATGGTGTTGGGGCTCAGACCTTGCCCTAATGAGAGGAAGGGCTTGAAAACAGCCCATCAAACCATCCCCACCCATATAAAACAGCTCCTCTACACTTGTTTGAGGGATTTCTTCAAACCAGCATGGTTTTACACTGAGCTCATGCTTTGGGAAATGCTGCCTGTGGGCTAGGAGATTTATATTAATATATTTTACTATGGAATGGGAGTACCAACACTGCTGCAGATGCTGGGATGAGCAGGGATCTGCTGTGCTTAATCCCTTCTCTTCCTACCACCTCCATGAAGAGGGGATTACTGACCTGGGGACAGAATGCTCTTGGGGACATGGATGCTTTGCCCTGTCTCTGGGGATGGCTGCCCAGGAGAGGACTCATGGTGTCTCCCAACATCCAAAGGTAGCCTGAAGTTTTCCCACACATACTTGCAAAGACAAAGGACACATCACCGCCTCAGGGTTCCTGCAGCACTGGGACTTAAACAAATATAACAAGGATGTTCTGACATGCTCCAGAGGAGCAAGCCTGCTGAGCGAGAGCTGCCTCATCCAGGCATTATAGCCATGGGGTGTCTGCAGGGTTGGGTCAAATGGTGCTCTGGTGACAACCCAGCAAGGAAACTGATTTGTATTTCTTCATGGTCCCTTGTCTCCCCACCAGTCCCTCTCTACAGGACTGAGAGGTTGGTTTCTGGGTCTCAAAGGTATCATTAGTTCCCTATGTCTGTGTGTCCTGTGGTCTGTTTGTGTTCCTCTGCTCACTGTAAGGTCTGGCTAGGGCAGACAATGACATTTTGCTTTGTGATTGTGTCTGGGTTCATGGGATAACAAGGCTTTTAAGTGGTGATAAACTGCTGTTATCCAGCTGAGCTGCCGTTCCTGGCAAGTGTTTGGAAATCCAGAAAGGTGCAAGATAGGAAGGGTGGCAACAAAAATAAGTAATGAGGAAGAGAACTCTATTACCTGGGTACTGCTAGAGGAGGTGCTGGTGAACATCCAGGACAAAATGGTGTTTGCTGTTCGTGGTATGCAGACCATGCTACTTCCCCCTCTTGGTCAACACAGAGCTTCCACCAAGACACTGCTCCAAGATTTCTAGCAACTGCTAAGGTTAACAGCTGTGCTTTTCTATTTGCACATTCATCATTATCACAGAATCACAGAGTGAGTAAAGTTGGAAGGGACCACAGTGGGTCATCTGATCCAACCTCCCCGCTTAAGCAGAGTTGTCCTAGAGCACATTGCACAAGATTGCATCCAGATGGTTCTTGAATATCTCCAGTGAGGAAAACTTCCCAACCTCTTTGGACAATCTGTTTCAGTGCTCAGTCACTTGAACAGTTGTGCTGGTTTGACCAGGAAGTGGGAATTTGGTGATGCTGTGGTCAAACCAATGGGTGCTCAGATTTTGATATTGGCACCTGATGTGGCCAGTGGCCAGTGGGGTTTGGACACACCTCTGAGAACACACAGGGGTTAAAAACCAGAGATGCAGCCCTGGGAGGCTCTCTTTGGGACTTCAGTCGGGAAAGGCTTTGGATCTCTCCCCCTGTCCCAGCTGCTGGCTGGGCGGGGGGAGGGGAAAAGCCACGAGGCCATGAGGTAGGCCCAGCCCAAGGATGGAAGGGTGGAAGAGACCAAGAGACATCAGGCAGCGCCCCCCAGGGAAGAGAGAGAGAGAGAGAGAGAGAGAGAGGGAGCCAGCATCTGAATTTGATAGCGGCGCTGGCCCAGGAGGAGAAAGGGGGGGAGTGTGAGGGCAGTGTGGGAGTTCCGGAGCTCTGGGACAGGCAGCGACTGAAAATTTTAACCCTTTTCCTGCATGATTGAGACCTTGCAAAATGCTGATCCTCCTGGAGCTGAATAAGAAGAGAGATAAGTGATGAGATAACAAGGGATAGGCCCGAGGGAAGTGGAGAAGACTGGCTGAGTGGGGGGAGAGATGACAGAGTGGCCTTCTGGCTGGACTTTTCTTGTGTGGCCATAGACTGAACCAGTTTTTTTCCTGTGACACAGAGACTGCATTTAGGGGGAGGCAGTGCCTCAGAACCAGGAGGGTTCAGTGTGAGGACCCCTCGGCCCCAGGGGGTGAAAAATTGGGGGGGACAGATGTCTCGAAGGAGAGACTGTGCCTTTTTGGAAGGAGACAAGGCATCCTTGAAAGACAACCCTAGAAGCAGCTCTGGTCCATGCACAGTGGTGAGAGCACTGGGCATGGAAGTAAAGATGTCACGATGGCAAAGGACTTTCCGGGCGGTGCTGAGTGACATGGAAGCACACGAGGTTTCAATGGTGTTTCCAGGGGAAGCCTATGGTGCAAGAAGGACTCCTCTCCTCTTCATGAACTGAAGATTGAGTATTCTAAAGGGTGGTGCCGGACTGAGAGTTGGTGATTTGGGGGAATGTATTGCATTGGGAAATTTTGGTGGGGAGGAGGAGGAAAGTGCTTTTTGTAAGGTTTTCATTTTTTTTTCCCTTAGAGTTTTTTCTTCTTTTCTTGTAGCTTAGTTAATAAAGTTTTCTTTATTTCTAAGCAGGAGCCTGCTTTGCTTATTCCTGGTCACATCTCACAGCAGACACCAGGGAGAGGGTATTCTCATGGGGGCACTGGCTCTGTGCCAGGCCTAAACCATGACAACAGTAAAGAACATTATGTTCCCACCTGTGTGCTTTAAACCTCAGATATATTGATAATTAATTACTTGCACCTCCACAACCCCATAGGACCTCAGAGACATCTCTAGTTCAAGGTGTGAGATGCTTGTGTTGCGTGGGTAATTGCTGCTGATCCTGGATCTGGAGCCAGACAGAGAGGTCATGGTGAGACCAGGGGGCAGGAGGTTCAAGTGGCCACTCGCTTGGTTACCTCAGGATCTTTGGAGACATGGGAAGTACCCACAGCTCCTGTTGGCTCTGATTATCAGCTGCCTTGGTAACCCAAGCTGGAGGAATTTCAAATTCATGTATATTCCTAATCCTGGGAGTTTGCTCAGCATCTCCTTTAGGAGAACCGTGAGTTTTCTGATCTTGGTTTTCCCTTTCTGCCCAAATTCTTTTTTGTGAAATATGAAGTGTTTGTGTCTGTCTGATGGCTGTGAGATCTTTGGTGAGTTGTTCTTGTAGAATTGGTCAGTGGCATTTGATGCAAGTTATATATCAGCTGATGGTCAACTGATAGGTGATAGATGCTCACAGAGTGGTGGTCACAGTGCCTGGTAGCCTGGACCTTCACCACAAAATGCATTTTGGAGACCTCTGTGATTAGAAATGTTCAGAGAGCTGTGGCCATCATGGAATCAAGTCCACACTGAAGGCCACCAGTACAATTTACTGCTCTTCCCAAAGTGGCCAAAACACCCTGAAAAGAAACGAGTGAATGTTCATCTGATTTATATCCAACTTGGAGGAAATTGTGTGATGAAAGTCTGTGAGAGTGAAATGCCTCATGGCTGAGTGAAGCCAGGACCTTTGCAAGTCTCGGCACAGGGTATCATCTGTAATTTAAAAGCTTTTTCTGCTTTAAATGTGAATAGCTCATTTTTTTGAGTAATAATAATTGTTGTGATTTGCATTTATCAGTCACACACTCTAAAGCACTTTGCATAGGAAGATGAGTAAATTTTTCCCATTTGCCAGCTGGGAAATCAGGGTGCAGAGGTGATAGGACCCCACACAGGACTGGAAATAAATGTCTTCTGTCCTGTGGTTTCCCAGTCTTTTGTTGTAGCTGTTGGCTCAAAGCAGGTTGTCTATCATCATCTTACTCTGCTTTGTCCTATTGTCCCTTTGGTAGCAGTAGCACGGACAGGGATGGTGTGGTGGGATCTCAGTATGCTTCAGTTCTCAGGGCCTGTCAGTAGGGTGCAGGCAGAGAGGCCAGAAGTGTTGCTATAGGTGACTGGAGGAAGAGCAGAGGCCATGGAAGAGCTGATGGTCCCACCTCATGTCCTACCATCTCCAGTACTTTAGTATAGCAAAGGAGCTTCTGTAGTCATGTCTGTGTGAAATGAGATGCTCTTGATGAAGCTGTGACAAGTAGCTCTGATTCAGAAGCTCTTGGTGAGACCCCAGGCATCCATGGACAGAGATGTTTGATCACTCCCTGGTGCTGTCACAGTGTTACAGTCTGGTTTTTAAAGTTATTAGAAATGCCTCTGCCCGAATTAAGGTGCAAACAAGACCATATACCAAAGTCAATAATATGGGTTTTATTTTATAATAAATATGAGAGAGAGAGAAAGAGAGAGGAAGAGAAAGAAATAGAAAAGAGGTGAGGGGACAGAAAGAGAGCGATAGAGACAGATTAAAGAAAATATCACCACCCTGTTGATCCCAACAATGTTCCATTGATCCTCTCCAGCTGGTCTTCTTGGTGGTGAGGGTTCCCCAAAAAGCAGAGAATCTGATTAATTAATATTCATTTAGACCAGGTGGGAATACCCAGGTACCTTCCCAGATGGGAAGGGGGGCAGTCTCTTGCAGCAGACTTGATCTCCTGCATCATTTTGCATCACATGCAGTCCTGAGGTGCAAGGCCTCTGGGGAGCAATTTGGAGGGGTCTTTGATGGATTATGACACTCTCTTAGCTTCTTCTCAAATGAATGTCCGGTGCATGTGGCCTTTTCCAGGGTTGGGGGTTTCACCGCTTGGCCAGTTTGTGTGAGGATGGATATTCAGTGCCTCTGACCAGAGATTTTGACTCACACCTGAAACCCCCTCCTTTCCCCCATGATGATGGGGGAGCCTGTGAAAACCTGGCTTCTATGGACTGTGGTCTCCCTCACCCCAAACCCATCCAGGGATGATTTTCTGCTGCGTTTGGCTTTCTTGTGGATGCATTCCTTTTCCTCAGCCTTGTTTGCATCTCCCTAGACCTGAGATGATTGAACAATAGTGTCCCCTTTATCTTATCTAGGTGGCTTAACTCATAGTACAAAGTTCCAGTCAGGCATCTTCAAGGAAGGGTGGGCTTCTGTGGTTGTAGCTTCTTTATACAGTTTTTGCTATAATGGGCGTGCCAGTTTAAAAGCAAGCCAGTGGGAGATCCTAAGTGAGAAATACAATTTAATAGGAAAATTAAAATAAATGCAATAATACAGAAACTGACAGAGTCAGAATGCAACCTGACACCCTGTTGGTCAGGGTGTTGGTAGCAGTCTGATTAAATGGTGGCTGTAGTCCTCTTGAAGTGATAGATGTGGTTCTGTTGAAGCAGTGATCCTGTAGAAGGGTTTGATTTTCCTCTGAAGGTCTGGTGGTGGTTATGGAGCTCTTGTCCTCTGGGAATTCAGTGGATAAGGCTGCTGTGGTGTTGTAAACCTCAGATTATATCCAGGTAGGAAGGCTTGGTTCCTCCCTCTGTGCATCTCACAATGGGATGTTATAATTTTATGAGTCATGCAGTGAGGCTTGATGACCCATTAACAGAAGATACCGTCTCCTTGGGAGGTTTGAGGGATGGGTCATGGAAGAGATAAAGAACACTGCCCCACCTGGTTTTAACAGATGGTGATATAATACATACGCTTGGTTGAATCTTACATTGTAACCCAAGACAATGGGCAAAACCCCTTCATAACAATGTTTAAGGCATGAATCATTTCAGTCTCTGACACACAGTACCTCCTGAGCCTCTTCCAAATTCCAGTGCTATAAACTACTCATCTCACTAGGTTATACTCCCCAGAAAGGAAAGCTATGCTCCAGAGCTTCCTCCAAGCCAGGACCTAAATGCAAGTAGTATTTAAATTATAAACAGCGAATAATACAGTGATGTTAAGTGTTCAAAATATCATTTATGGAACCCTTTCTAGGAGGGTTTAAATGTTGTCCTGTTTGACTTTGCTGCCCACCAAAAATGGTAGAGGATGGATTTTCCTCCTCTCCCGTGGAATGGCTAGTCTTCTTGGCTCTTCTAGCTTGGCCCTTGTCTTGAAGATGTTTCATGTCCAGGCCAGGAAAGTATAACATTGCATGAGCTGCATCTATACTGAGATGAGGAGTGGGCTTTCACTTGGGTGCAAGAGTGAAGTCCTCCAAAATAAAGGCATTTTCTATTTCCATTGCTGGCAGAAGCTTCAGTCAAGCTTAGAAAAGGTCCAATGTGAGATGTCAGAGAATGGGCAGAGCCATGGCCCATCTCTATCGTGCATGAACATGGGCCACCCTGACCTCCCCATCACCTGTGGTGAGGCCCAACTTGATGAACATGCTTAGCCTTCAGGTCTGTGTGATTTGCAAAAAAAAAGCTCCACAACTTGTAAAAGTCATGAAGCTGGTATGATATATTCCAGTGCTAGACGCATGCAGGTGTTAAAAATACTTATGTTGTTGGCTTTTCGCAAATATTAAGATGAATGTTATATGTATAATGTTAAAATAACTTTGCTTTTATTTCTGCTATTAACAAAAACTTAGACATCGTAGTAGTGGTAGCTGATATAGTTGGGAGTGAACTGTCTGTTTGGTCAGGATAACATCCAGTGAACATGTAATGAGGACCCTGCTATTGATATGCCAACTATCAGCATCTGCCATCTGAAGAAAGTATGGACCAAGGCCCAGACTGGAAGCCATAAGGAGAAGGAGCTAAAACCACAGCCAAGAAATATGCATGCTCTTAAAAGGTGGACCCAAGGTGGGGCCATGTAAAATAGTTCCTGGAAAATGTAAGCTAGTTTATGCATATGCATAAGGGTCTATGAATATGCAGTGGGCTGATGTAATGGAAAATATATTTAAGGGGTGTCCCTCAAGGTGAAGGTGTGCTCTTGGCTGAGTGCCAAGATGCACCTGGCCCGTAATCTTTGTTTTACACTCTTTTGTCTCCTATTGTCCTTTATTAAATTTTTAAAATTTTCACACGAGGGTGAACTTGTTTTTCACACAGGATAGCTCCCCAAAGGACATACGCACCTCTGAGAATTCTCAAGTCTATTTTATTCTCTAACTTGTTGCATATGCATAAAGTTTCACAATAGGTTCATGCATATTCATTTCCTAGCCCCGTATTAAAACTGTCTTATCAGTTTTTATGAACTTATGCATTTCTCCAGGAACTGTAACGTCGCTGTGTCTGCAACCCAGCTTCAGTTTTTTGTCTGCTCCAGTTCCAAGGTCAGTGGGGTCCCTCCTTATCTCTCTTCAGCTTGGAAGCTTGCATTCTTTTCTAAGTAGCCTTGAATCTCCTTTGTTTCCTCTGCAGGCCTTGTTCCAGCACAGCAAGTTAACAGACTAAACAAGTTTAAACAGCACACTTCAGCTAAATCCAAAATTAGTTTCTACCCCAAGTTAAATTTCTAACCCTGTGTCTCATATGCCCCAAAATTTTCCTGTATGAAACCTCTTTAGAGGCCTCCTTGCATCCCTCAACTTGCCATATGGTTTTCCAATGAACTCTTCTATCAAACCAGGCAGAGAAGGGAGATCAACCCTTCTACCTGCTATAAACACATTTTATTTTTAACTATAGGCACTGAAGGAAGCTCATCCATTAAATACATCCAGATTATCTACAGACCAGAGCACCCCCAAATTAGTAATGCAATTCATCTGGTTTCAGTGCTCTTCAGCCTGCTCAGGACTTCTCATCAGTGGTGCAGAGGTCTGTGGGTCAGGGTATGGCTCCTTTGGATGTGCCCCAGGCACGCAGGACATTTGTTTTGTTCTCTGCTGTGCTGCTCTTCTCTGTTGACCAGCTCTTCACCTCTCCCACACTGTTGGTCTGGCTCCTCCACTTTTATTGCACACCTTTTGGAGAAGCAATTGAGTTGCTTTTGATGTTCTCAAAGTCCAGCATGATGGGTTGCAGATCCTGCTGGGACCATGGCCAACATGCAGCCAGATGAATTGTGCCCATATCTCCACTGATTTAATTCCTAGAAGAGAGCAGTGGCTTCCTCAAACATGGACAACCAAGGGAGGTGGGACACCTCTGCATGGGTGCCATTCAGGTTGGCTTGCCTGTCTGTGTGAGCTATGGTACTGGCCAAACCTACTGTCTAAAGGCCAAATTTAAGGACAAAGCTCCCTGGACCACCTACCTCGTGCACACCGTGACACTGGTGTAGCACCGCCCTGTGGGGCTGAAGCAGATTGGTATCTCAGGATGCTTCAGGAGAACCATAGCACTGTAAGTCCAGCTACCATAAGGGTTCACAGAATCACATGTCTGTACAAGCAAAACTCTTGCCTCTAGGCAAGCATGGTCCAAAAAATGCAATCCTTACCTCTGAAAAGGTGCTTTTTCTACTTTGTCAAAGGAAGTGATATCACACTTCCCTTTTGCAAAGAACATGCAAACAATCTCATTTTGCAAAATTGTGCCCCATCTAGGTGAAAATGTTAATGGTGACTAATATAAAATTTCAATAGCCAAACCAAATTTCATTTTTATATTTTTTACTTTAAAGAAAGCAAGCAAGCAGCCCTGGGTGGCTGGGGAGTCACCACTCCACTAACAGCACACACCACTTACAAGTTTGGCAAAGTGTATATACTTTTTTTAAGCCTACACAGCATTTTACAGTGTGCTTGTGTTATTCCGAATCAGCAAATATCAATAAGCTGGGATCAGCAATTTCATAATCTTTCCAGGTGGTCGTTGGCTTCCTTTCCATCTTGTGGTCATCTGGAGGGAAGCCCTTCACCAGAGTCTGCTACATAATTTTAGTCTCATACAAGTGCATCAAGATTTTTATTATATATAAGCATTTAGTCGCTTTGTTGCAATATCCCTTAGCTTTACCACAACTTCCTCTATTTTATTCTAAGCATCAGTGGTTTTGCTACCTCATGTCTTTACTATACTTCTGTTTTCTTGTTCAATGCTTTATTTGGTCAGAAAGTTTCAAAACCGTTCTTTGTAGTTATCCCAGGGAACGCGTCCACTTTCGACACAGCAGATACAAGCATTTGCTGATTCCATTGCCGATCGACACGAATCACAAAAACATTTTTCACAGTGACCTTTGAATCCATCTCACATTCCATCCCCTGCTCCTGTCCTTCATGGAGGTCCATCAAAGTCTACACAAGCAGAAAAAAAAAGACCCCAGTCCCTTTTCTTTTGCAAGGGTCTTCTTCAGATGCAAAGTTGTGGGCAGTGTTCATTGGTGTCTCTGCTTGGTGGCATCACCCACTGGGTCCCAAAGGATGAAAAAAGAGGGTACTGAGTGGTGGCATTCCTTCCTGTTCAGCTCCCATCCTGGGCCTGATGAGTTTGGTTTGGTTTGAGGGTTATTTTATGGAATTTTTTTGTTGGGTTGGTTGGTTTGATGGGGTTTTTTTTACAGAAAATATTTTCTTAAAATGTTGAAGAGTCAGTTTTCTCTCTTGCAAGGCTGTGGAGAAGGGCAATGTGCTTGAAGCAGAAACAGGAGGGAAGAGAGTTTTCTGTGGTGCTTTTTATTCTTTCCCAGTAATCTGGGACCACAGAGCTCATGTGGTTATCCCAAGATGCTAGGACTTTCCTAGCATGCCCCAAGGATACTGAAATACTACACTGTTCCCTGTGTGCATCAGTGTGGACCTTCTCAGGCAGGACAGGAGAGCTGTTGGAGCACATCCAACCTGGAAGGGGCAGGATGGCTTGGGGGCCAGAGCCATGTGAGATGTTGTCCCGGTTTTGGACAAATGATGAGAAAACATCCTGAAATGAGCATGTCCTCTAATAGAAGGCAGGTTACAGCAGCCCATGTCTCCAAAGCAGGCTCTGAGGAAAGTGAAAAAAACTGTTTATTTAACAAGCAGGGTGCTGGCAGGCACAAAAAAGAGTGAATATTGTTAGATAATGAACTTTTTTGTTGTGGAGAAGAGTTGGTAAATTCAGAGTCTTTTCTGTAAGTGTGGCTCAGCTCCTTCCGGGATCCAGATCTGACCTCTGGGCCGAGGCATGGGGGGGCCCCTGGCGATGTTCTGGTGTTTCGGACTGGAGCAAAGTTTTGAACACAGGCCACCGAATGAATTCCACCACCTTCTCTCCCAGACCTAACTTAAAGGTCCAGGACTCATGTCTGGGCATAAAGCAGACGATAGGGGATACAGTATTATGAAGTCACCCCAAGACAGATGTGGAAGACAGCTCAGAGTCCGAGGAGGGAGACATCTCAGGGCAACAAAGAACAGCTCCATGGTTCAAAGGGTGTTTTTTGCGCACCTTATGGGTGGATGAAGCAGAAGATGGACATGGGATGCTATCACTCATTTTTTTAATTTCTCAGTAGTCAGGACATAATTTCTCTGACATTTTTTAAAATTAAAATACAAGTGAAAACTCCAAAATGAATAATTTGGTAACCTTGGGGTAATAACCTGAGCTGGCAAATAACTCTCTCCTCCATGGGACTGACTGGATAATAAAGGGATGAACTCTGCAAACTTCCCCAGAGAGTCTGAAAAGACCCAACAAGATCTGGCTGCAGGTTGACTTCAGAGTCACAGACACAGTTGGGCAATTGCCTTACAGAAATGGGTATAGAGATAAATTAGTCATCACTGTCTGGTTAATAAGTGCCTCAGTTATTTTACAAAGCTTTTTCCTGCAGATGTAATTTTTTTGTCCTTTTGTAATGAAACATATAAATAGCTCCTGTCTTGGATCTTCTGTTCATAGAGTTCTGTCATGTAAATAATTTTGCATCTCTTTCTTTAGCAGCTGCTTTACTTACCTTTATTTCAAAAGAAATACCTCCTATGTGTTGTCCAGGCCATGAGACCAAACTTTGGTATGGTGGCTTCATATCTCTCTGACTTTCCAGAATACAGCAGCAGGTCAGAGCATTCACAACAGCAAAGCCCTTTGTCTCAGTCAGTAGGAATAAACAGAGATGAAAAAGATAAAGAATAACTTATTTAGTTGCTGGATTTCAAATGTCGTGCAACATGCACTGGGAACACACAGTGTTGATAACAAACTTGTCCTGTTCTTTAACTTTCTACTATGTAGTGTCTACTACTTTTAAATACCAAGGAATGGTCACCATGGAGACAGTCAAACAAAATCACATCGGATATCATGCGAGAAGCTCTGTAGCATTGCAGAGAGCACAGAGAAATCCTCTTGTCTCTGAGTGCAATGCATTCTCTTGTGCCATCCTTTAGAAAGGTTTTTATTTGCTTTTCTTTTTGTCACACACTCCCAACACAAACATCCCTTTTTATATCCTGCCTTTGGGAAACCCTCTTTTTTTTCTCTTGTATTGGGTTGCATGGCCTGGTTTTTGGTGGGAGGGGGGAGATGTAACAGAGGTGGCTTCTGTGAGAAGCTGCTAGAAGCAGAGCCAATCCCTGGTGACTCCAAAGAGGGACATGCTGCTGGCCAAGGCTGGGCCAATTAGAAATGGCGGTAACGCCTCTGTAATAACACGTTTAAAAAGAAATAATAAGAAAGGATGTGGGGCAGTTTTAATTATGACTTAAGAAGAGAGAAGTGAGAACATGTTGATGCCTAGAGAGGCTGACCTGGAACAGAGACTAGACAGAGTTAAAGGAATAAAGTAGGTATTTATTAAAAGGCATTTAAAGGATACACCTTGGGCAATACAAGAGCCTGGCTGTGGCTACACCCAAAATGGACCCAAAATGGACACAAGATAGATGACTGGTCATGAATCTTCACACTTTTATAAGTTTTGGTCCATTTACATATTGAGGTTAATTGTCCAATTACAGCTTCAGGTTATGGAGTCCCATCCTCCTTGTTTGCTCTCTTCAATTCACTATTGCTTATGCTTTTTGGGCCTGAGGCTGTAATGGCTGTCCTTGGTTCTCAAGCTGGAAAAGGATTGTTTTGTCTACCTACTGATTTGCGGAAAGAAAAAAACTGCACAACTTTGTAAAAGTTATAAAGCTGGTATGTTTATTACAGCACTGGATGCATGTGGGGATCGTTGTCCCCCTAAAGGACATGTGCACCCCTGAGAACTCCCGATCCTTTTTGTCTCCCTTACTAATTTATATGCATAGAATTTAACAATAGGTTCATACATGTTAATTTTACTGGTTTCCCGTTACACTTGCAGCTAGGTTGTTTTGTTTTTCTTTATCAGAAAGTACAGAAAGAACTCCTGCGTCATCTTGCCCTGTCTTCTGCAACTTCAGCTTTGGTTTTACACTTGCAGCTAGTTACCCTTGCATCTAGTTTTTTATCAGAAAGTATAGAAAGAACTCCTGGGTCACCCGGCCCTGTCTCCCACAGCCTCAGCCGCAGTCTCCGTCTGTTTCAAGTTCAAGGGGCCCTTCTTATCTCTGTCCTTTGGCTGAATCAGTATTTTCGAGCATAGGTTTTTTGTGAGAACAGGCAGTCTTGAATGCAGACCAAAACAGTTATGCTTGCAAGCTACAGACTTGATAATTCAAAGTGGCACATTTCACCTAAATCCAAAATGGATTTCTACTCTGAAAAATTTCCACTCTGTTTCACTACCCTGTGAAGAGAACTTACTAACACTTTATATGAAGTTCAGACTCACACACTAAGGCAGTACATAATCTAAAAATATGAAAACTAAAACTTAAGACATGAGTGTGAGGAGAACAGCATGCAAACACCAAGGTTGGTGAAGAAGTAGGGGGAGGAGGTGCTCCAGGCACTGGAGCTGAGATTCCTCTGCAGCCTGTAGTGAAGACCATGGTGAAGCAGCTGTCCCTCTGCAGCCCATGGTGGTCCACAGCAGTGCAGAGATCCACCTGCAGCCTGTGGAGGACCCCATGCCAGAGCAGGTGGATGTCTAGAGGAGGCTGTAATCCTGTGGGAGATCTGTGGAGAGAGGGGCCCTGATCCCATGCTGGAGCAGCCTGTCTTTGAAAGACTGCACTCCGTGGAAGAGTGACCCATGTTGTAGCAGTTTGAGGGGTACTGCTGCCTGTGGGATGGACTCACGCTGCAGCAGTTCTCAGAGATCTGTTGCTTGTGAGATTGACTCATGTTGGAGAACGTCGCAGAGAACTGTCTCCTGTGGGAGGGACTCCATGGTGCAGTAGGGGAAGGCCTCCTCTCCCTGAGCAGCAAGAGAAATAAATGGGTGATTGTCAGGATCTGTCCTAGTGAACAGATGACCTGATGGTTCGTAGGAGTGATCTCAGAGTGCAAAAACCAACACGGTACAAGGGGGTTTGCAGTGATAATCAAAACAAATGCACCTTTATTGAAATAACCACAGCAAAAATGTGATAGAGGGATTAAGGGAGAGAAAAAGATAGAGAGAAGAGAGAGAGAGAGAGGGAGAGGGGATATTGCTACCAACGTAGAGACAAAGTCCTTTGGTCCAGTCCTGTCGAGGATCCGCCTGTTACGCTGGGGAGATCTCAAAGGCTCTAGCTAACTCAGAGGTTTTTATTACTGAAAATTGTGAGGGAGGGGAAACAGATACAATAGGGAACAGATGTAACAGGTAGTCTGTGTTCTCAGCAGTCAATGTGAGCCATTGTTTTCTTGGTTCAGGGGTCACAACCTGCAGGCAAACATCTCGCTTTGGTCAGCTTGCCTCCCCCCACATCTCCCCCGGGTTGGGGGTTTCAGTCCCAGTCCTTGGAAGGAGCAGAGGGGCCTTTTCATGTCTCAGTCCTTGATGAAGAGGCTTCTTACATCTCAGTCTGTCTGTCACGGTGGTTGTAAAACAGGTGAGGGTCTTCTGTGGGAGACCACCTGAAACTCAGGAGAAGTCCAGCCAGGCCGAGAGGTGGGACAGCTTCCAAAGTTGCTATTGTTGCAAACGGGGCACGGTGCCCCCTTCTTAGCATACAGCAAACACACCTGTGAAAACAATAGCTTAACACTGAGCTTTCAGGTCTCAGGGCCCTTGGCGTGTGACTTTTCTCCTTCAGAGTCAGATATTCTAGACAGGGGGGTCTTCTCTTCAGTGGTCTCCCAAGGATGATCGTGAGGCAGATGAGGGAAAATTTGGACAGACTCTCACAGTGATGAACTGACCAAAACCCCCATTCCCTGTCTCCTTACACCACTCAGGTAGGAGGCAGAGCTGGGAAGGAGGGAGGAGTGGGGGGGGAAGGTGTTTTTTTAAGGTCTTGTTTTACTTCTTATTATCCTGCTTTGATTTTGTTAGTAATAAATTCACCTTATATCTCTAATTTGAGCCTGTTTTGCCCTTGATATTATTTAGTGAGGCATCTCTCCAGGTCCTTAACTCATGAGCCCTTTGTCAAATTTTCTCTCCTCTGTCCAGTTGCAGAGGGTTTAGAGGGAAGTGAGTGAGCAGCTTTTGTGGGTGCCTGGCATCCAGCAAGTGTCAACCCACAACATGTCCCCAGCTGGAGGACTCCCCAGCTCCATAAATCATGTCACTTGGATAATCCTTTGTCATGGCAACCATCAGCTCAGGAGCAGGGTGACCTTTCAACGCCAAGCCTAGGCTGCACTGATCTTTTTCTGGTCTGTCAGGGACCCAGTATTACCATAATTTTGTGAGATCCCAGGGAGTAGCCAGGCCATTAGGATGCTTCTGGCCAGACACTGGTTGTGCTGAAGATAGAGGAATGAACAGGCTGGACAAGTTCACCTGGACCACCAAACCCAGCATGGCCACCAGCATTCATTGTCTTTCTCCTGGATTTCATTTAACCTCTTTGTTCCTGCTTTTATTTGATCTTGGTTGTGCATATGGAAAAGAGTCCCCATGTCGGTCCAGGGGGGATGGCAGGCCATGGGAGACTCCATGTCTAGCACAAACCATGACAGATATTGATAGGGTTGGTAATATTTCTATGAGTACCTGCTTTCTGGTGGCTTTGCTGTGTTGAAATTCCAGCTACTCCACATGTGTTGAGTAATCTCCCTGCTGTTACTAAAGAGACTGTCTGTCTTCCTTCTCCCCTGCCATTTCAATTTTCTCTTATTTCTCTCTCCAGACAGCCATTGCCTCTCTCATGGTGATGTGGTTTTGCTGATGTAGCCTGTTGTCTCTGTCTTTCTTGCAGAAGGACTTCACCATGCGGGAGGAGTTGCAGCAGCGGGATGTGGAACGCTGGCTGGGGTTCATCACCTTTCTCTGCGAAGTCTTCAGTACCATGAGAAGCAGCACGGGAGAGCCCTTTCGAGTTCTTGTCTGCCCCATTTATACCTGCCTCAGGGAGGTAAATGCCTTCAGACTTTGTCCTTCTCCACTGGTGAGCCAAGCTATTATGTTGCAGCTCTGAAGTGCTCATGATTCATAAATGACACTGGAAGTTGCCCAAAGAAGCTCTGGCCCCCTGTTACAAAAGGATGTGGAGGTTTAGATAAGTCCCTGACTTTTTCCCAGGCCTCCAGCAGCAGGCAGTAGCTTTATTGAGGCAGCCACCACCCCAAAACCTACTCTCGTTCCCAAGTTCTTTAATAATGGCTGATTCAGTCCATTGTAGAATGAATTATTTATTTAATAGATACAAAACTAACAGACATAAGACTTAAACTAATACCACACAGGAATAAGGACAAAAAGAGAGAATACTAGTAGATATATACAGTGCGAGGTTAAAGGTACCTATTAATTTTACAGCTAGTGAAGAAATCATACAACTTAGGATTCCATGTATCTTACCATCCCATTGTTGGTGGGGCACACATCGAGATCCTTTCCCTCAATTCCCAGGAAAGTAACCACAGAATCTGCATCCAAACTCTGGGGAGAAGTCTCAAACAATTGTCAGGGTGTGTGTTTAGAAGGCTTCTACCTCTGTGATAACTCGTGTGTCTTTTATAGTTTGCAAAACAGTGTGTCTCAGTCAAGAATATTTATTTTATCTCTTCCCACATCTGCTCTCCAGACTAAGATGGTGATTTGTAGCTGAGGCCTGAGCCCTTTTGGTGTCAGAGATGACCCCTTGCTGGGCCTTTCAGCCCCTAGGTTATCTCTTTATGCACCAACTATCTGTGGTAGAGAGGGGGAGGACACGTCCTGCCACACCCCCAATCCCTGACAGTGTTCAAGGCCAGGTTAGATGAGGCTTGGAGCAACCTGGTCTAGTCAAAGATGCCCCTGCTCATGGCTGGGGGTTTGGAATGAGATGATCTTTAAGGTCCATTCTAACCTAAGCCATTCTATGATTCTGTTTGTTTTATGATTCCTAGAGGTTTGCTTTGCTAGCATCAACACTTCCCACCTCAAAAGTACCTACGCCTGCACAGATGCTTGGCTTTTCCTGCATATTGTGTTTTTGCTAAATAAGGACATGTGCTCCAAGCAAGACCCTTTGTCCAAGGGTTTGCAAAGCCCAACAGTTGGGATTGCGAACCCAACATTTGAGTTTGCCAGTCCCAGTGTTGCAAAAATCCACACTCAAGGGGCTTAAAAAGCTTCTTAAAGTTGGTGAAGTCCCCTGAATAGATGAGATGGACCGAGGGGAGAGAAGAGCAGAGAAGTAAGGTTCCACATGTCCTTACTCCCCACCTAATTCAGCACAAATCTAGCCCTGCCACCAGGGTTGGGAACATTTCAGAACCCAAGCTCCAGATGAGTTTGTTTCAGAGCCTGAGAATCTCATGGTTTGAGATGGTGGCAGATATCTTGGTGAGGACAAACAGAAAAGGCAACTCAAGGAGGGTTTCCCCCCATCCTGTTTTAATGGTGGTTTTGTCTCTTGTTGCTGTCTGTAGAAGACTTTCTCAGAAAAACCTGCCTCATTGCCCAGGGCTGGAGCTGTGAATCTCAAATTGTCAGTAGTCCTTCTGTTGGGCCATAAATATTTTGCTGTAAAATAAGTTCTCTGCTAGACCCTTGCCAAAGGAAGCATAAAGAAACTGCTGACAGTGACTTTTAACATGTATGGGAAGTTTTCTTTGAATGAAAACACATAATAAACATTTTGTCTTCACAGTAATATTGTATGTAGGGCTCACAGATGGTGACTGTAGCAGTGAGAAAGAGTGCAGGCATTGTGATGGGGCCTACATATCCAGAGGAGAAGGTAGGAGAGGGATGCTAAGAATAGCCTAACTTCCCCAAAATCTCTGCTCATGGAGGTATGTGTCACTTTATGGGGAAGATCTAGGCATCCAGCAAAGTCCTTATTTCCCTCTGCTTCCCATCACAGTCATGACACAACCCAGCCCTTATTCTGCCAGGATTTTTCTCTGCCTGCTTCTTAAAAATACATCTCTGTTCCTTAGGGGGACAGCTTTGTCCCTGTGGTGTTGTTTGTCAGAGAAGACTCTTAGCTGACATGGGTGCGCCTGAGTCTTCTGGTGCTCCTGCCCCAAAATGGTTGATTTGAGACTGCTCTCTCCACAGGGTTGTGACCTTGACTCATGCTGTTTCTCTTCCATGGCTCTGCAATAGGCTTTCATCTTGCCATCATTTTTTGCCACCATCAGGTAATTGTGATGCCCGGGGCCAACCCAGGAGATCACGACCACCTATTTTTTAGTAGTGATAGGTGCCAGGCTCTGAGATGGTTGCCAGAACCAAAGTCAGGCCGTAGACTCAGATGAGGAGGAGGTGGTGAGCTCCTCTAGCTTTACCCAGGAGAGGACAAGGATATTTGCACAGACTGGCTCTGCCAGGTGCTCTGTGATAGAGTGAAAATTCCCTAATCATGCAGAGTACTTGTCCTTTGATGAGCTTCATGAAACACATGGGCTGGTGTTCCAGGACAGGAGGGAGTGTTACCATGGCCTATAAGGTTTGGGTCCTCCACTTTCCTCAGGACAGGTTCACTGGGTTTTTCCCCTTCCTGCTGATCAGCACATATGCCCCTGTGTACAGTTTCATCCCCTTGCCCCTAACTCCTGCCCCCTTGGGCATCCCCCAGCAAAACCCCTCTGTGTTGTCCACAATCATGCTTAGCTCTCTGCCTCCATTCACCCATCCTTTGACAATGAATCATTAGCAGAGACAAGATAACATCTCTCCCTCTGCCTGTCCTTTTAGCTCCTCTTGCTTTTTAGTTTCTCTTTTTTTTCCTTTTTTCCTCTTCCTTTTCCTTTACAGCTCTGGCAGACTCAGTCAAAGCTCAGCAAACAAGAGGAAGGGGAAAGCTGCCTGATGAATGAGCCAGGAATGTCTCTTTCCTTTCCCCTGCAAATCTTCCTCTCTCCAGCTCCTTTCCTTTCCCCACAAATAAAAACTTATTAACACCATAATTAGTTGGGGAACTGGCCCAGGTGGGAAGGAGGATGGCAACAAGGAAATTGGTGCTAGGTGTCTCAGTGAGGAATCTGTGCTGGGGACATGGCTGGGGCATCAGGTGACAATGCAGTATTATTTATTGAGAGGTATGGATGGATTGGTGTAGTGGGTTGACTCTGGCTGGGTGCCACCCACCAAAGCTGCTCTCTTATTCCCCTCCACAACTGAACAGGGGAGGAAAAATATAACAAAAGGTTCATGGATTGAGATAAAGACCAGGAGAGATCATGCACCAAATACCATCATGGACAAAACAGGCTCGAATCAGAGATATTAATTGAATTTATTGCTAACAAAATCAGAGCAGGAAAAGGAGAAGTAAAATAAATCTAAAAAACACCTTCTCCCCACCCCTCCCTCCTTCCCAGCTCTACCTCCTCCCCCAGTGGCAAAGGGAGATGGGGAATGGGGCTTATGGTCAGTTCATCACATGTTGTTTCTGATGCTGCCCAGGAAGAGTAGGCCTTTGCCTGCTCTAACATGGGGTCCCTCCCATGGGAGACACTTCTTAATTAACTTCTCCAATGTGAGCCCATCCCGGGGGCAACAATTCTCCATGAACTGCCGCAACGTGGGTCACTCTCCCATGGGGTGCAGTCCTTCAAGCACAGCCTCCTCCACTGTGAGTCCCCTACAGGGTGATAAGTCCTACCAGCAATCCTGCTCCAGTGTGGGCTCCTCCCTCCACAGGTTTCCAGGTCCCTGCCAAGATCCTGCTCCAGCATGAGTTTCCCACAGGTTTACAGCCTTCTTTCAGGCATCCATCTGCTCCAGCATGGGTCTCCTCCAAGGGCTGCAGGTAGATCTTTGCATCCCCATGGTCCTCCATGGGCTACAGGGGCACAGCTGCTTCACCATGGTCTTCACCACGGGCTGTAGGGGAATCTCAGCTCTGGTGCCTGGAGCACCTCTTGCCCCTCCTTCTCCACTGACCTTGGTATCTGCAGAGCTGTTCCTCTCACATATTCTTATCGGAATAAATCAGGTGAGACTCCATTTTCTTCATGCAGGAAAAGCTAATTTTTTATTCACACAACTCATTTTTAT
The DNA here is from genome assembly GCF_028551555.1 of Melozone crissalis. Lineage (NCBI taxonomy): Eukaryota > Metazoa > Chordata > Aves > Passeriformes > Passerellidae > Melozone > Melozone crissalis. The sequence continues at coordinate 8,525,983 of NW_026535813.1, read as the reverse complement.
AGAGTTTTTACAGACCTCGTGCGCAACTTTAATTGGTTAACAGTGTCCTAGGGTGACGTTATGATGCTTGTATCCCCAATCGGGTATTCTGTTCATGCTGGACATTATATTCTGTGCTTTAAAGACTGGCTCTGGAAGAGAAGGGCGGGAGAAGAAGAAGCACGGAGTTTTGTTATCAGCCTGCTCTCACTCCTCCACTGTGGTGTCTGGGCACGGATGGGGCAGAACACGGCGCTCTGTTGTTTTTTAGTTGGTTTGGCTAGCTGAGGTAGAGAGGTTCCCTGGACTGTTTTTCTTTCCCTTTTTTTTGGAACTGTTCGAACCTGCTTTGGTCTGGGACCTGGGGAAACACCGAGAGCTCTCACTTTGTAGCCTGCCGGGGCCTACTCTGGGCAGCAGCCTTTTCCAGTGCCAGAGGGACTGATAAGAGAGTGACCACCCACCGGAGAGATTTTCTGAATTTGTCATCTCTTCAGAGCAACAAATGAGTTTTTTCATCTGGTATTGCTCATTTTTTGTGCTGAGGAGTGCTGTGCCTGTTAAATAAACAGGTTTTTTCCCACTTGTCTCTGAGGAAATACTTCCCGAATCGGTTGGGAGGAGGGGCCATGTGGGTTTGCTTTCTGGGGGGGACTCCTTTTGGAGATTTTCTCCCAAATTTGCTCTAAACCAGGACAATAGATTTCTTGCCAATTACTCTGTTGGTTAGTAAAAGGTATCTTACTTGTCCATCAAATCTCTCTATTCTTAAACTGTTTACATATTTTCTTCACTGATTCTCATGGGATAGATTTAATGTTTATGCAGGTGATGGTTGTTTTTTACCCAGGAATAGATTGTTATATTAACGAACTATTCATACCGTGTTAGTCTCCACATGGGAACTTGCAAAGTGCTAGCTGCATGTAGAAGATGTGACAGGCTAGACACTGGTCTAACAGACCAGGCCTGATTTTATGAGGTCTTTCTTTTATAATTTTTCTACCTGACTGCAATATTCCAACAGTCTGCAAAGCTGCTAGAAAACAAACCAGAAACAAAAACGAAAAGCCTTTTGTAACTAAGGTTGAGTATCATATAACAGGCCATGCAGATTCTGGCATGCAGCCTTCTCTCTTAGGAAATCAAGCAGACTCTTTGTCTGCTTTGCAGCAGGAACTGCTCTTTTATTGACCAGATATTGGTGATGAACAGAGACAGAAAGACTCCAATTTGGTCAGAAGAATCCAAATTTATTGTGGAATACCTATACTTATGTACTATTTTAGGAAGGCTGGTAATGTTTTACTACAATGATTGGGTTAATCATCACATAAACAAACTTATGCATTTTACATCTCTTGCTTGCAGAAGTTGATGTAATTTTCTTTTCTGCTAAGTCCTGATTTAATCTTCAGCTTAGTCTTGATTTAATCCTCAAAGTTCTGTTTGCTCTTGCAAAGGCATCCTGTTATGAAATCTCTTATGCTCACCAGGTCCAAAGTCCATCATGTCATGTGAGTCCCAATATCTCCCCACTCTCTTTTCAACCAAAACCACTCCTTTTATTAATTAATCTCTGCACACATTGAAGCAAGCAAGGTATCATGATTAATACAATTATTATCAAAATCATCACATACATATCCATCTTAAAAAGAATCGTTTAGCTAAAAACCTAGCCACTAAAGGCTCAGGCTTGATCGTTATAAACTAAAAACATTCCTGATGGCAGCCACGGGGGGGGGGGCATTACTGGATTTAGAAAGGCTGCCAGAAGTATAATTGCACCAAAAGGTTTGATTCTTATACACGAGGTGATAGGGAGAAACATTTAAAAATTTTAGACTGATTACTTCCTGGGTATTTTAAATTAACATAAAAATCCAATTTCACAGAACACAGGAGCTCTAACTCTTGGGGTTCCTAGGGTGTTTCAGGAAGGTAAAGGATCCAATTTGATATGATTTGATTTGCTTTTAAAATTTTTAGTGTAAATATTAGTGTAAAGTTCTGGAGGAGCTATACCCAGGCAATATGGGGGAAAACTGCAAAGGGCAGTTTTTCTTGCAAACAGCCCCAGCCTCTGGGGGATGATTACAGGTTAAATCTAGAAGCATAAGAGTCTTGGCTCACCTACTGTGTTCTCTGCCTCACATTCCTTTTCCAACTCCCTTGTCAACATTCATCAGCTGGTTTGAACCATGTGGGAGTCCATTAGAGAGGAATGAGATGGTGTCCATGGTGGGAGTTGGGCAGATGCCTACAGCAGAGATGAGTGGCTATGCTGTAATTCCAATAATAATTCCATTATGGGAGTACTAATTTAATGGGTTTTCATAGTTTTAAGCCCAGCTGAAAATTAAACACCATGGAGCTGCTTGCTTGCTCAACTGCCCCCCCCTCCTCCCCCCCGCCCTGTGGAATGGGGAGAAGAATCAAAGTAAAACTTGTATGCTGGGATAAAAACAGTTTAATAATTGAAAATTAAGCAAAATACAGTAATAATGGTAAATGATAATAATAATAATGATGATAATCAAAATGGAAAAAAACGTGATGCACAATTCAATTGCTCTTCACCCACTGACTGATGCCAGACTATCCTTCCCAAACCCAGATTGGCTGCAGTCTATATAGTGGGCATGACGTTCTATGGTGTGGAATATCTCTTTGGTCAGTTTGGGTCACCTGTCCCAGCTGTGCTTCCTCTCAGTTTCTTTAGTGAACCTCTTCACTGTCAGAGCATGAGACAAGAAAAAAACCTCCTTGACTTAGGATAATCACAACTTAGTAAAAACACAAAACATCAGTGTATTATCAACACCATTCTCATTCTGAATCCAAAACAAAACACTGTAGCAGCTACTGAGAAGAAATTGACTCTATATCATCTGAAACCAGGACAATATCCACCCCTTATTCCATACCATTTATGTCATGCCAAGTTTCACATTTCCCAATATTCCATCACCTTCACTATTTATCTGTTTTGATAAATATACAATACAGACATCATTCCCTTAGTCTATGGAACACCTCTGCAAGTGTTCATAAAATGTCCACCAAAATAAAAAAAAAGTTTGCTGAATTCATTTAGTCTGTGACTTTGGTCTTCATCCTTGGTAACAGTCTTTCAAGCAAGAAAGATGGTGTGAGGTGTTGGATTGTTGCATGTTGCACATTTGAGTCAGTTCCAATTCCAGTGCTGCTGCACTTGTTCAGTTTTATCAAAGTTCATTCTTCATTGGTGAAAGTGCAAAGATCACAGAAAATCAGGCTCAGATCCCCAGAACATTTGTAGTTAAGATCCATGCCATGAGGTGCTTAGTGAGGTGAAGTGCACGCAGCTGCCATAAAAGTGGCAGTACACAGTGTTGGACAGTTATTAATATAATACAATTTAATTCATTGGCTGTTCTCACCCAAAATCAAATCTCCTTGAGGCACACCCTGGACTTCCCTATCCTCTCACATTACCCACCAAGTGCACCTGGCTCCTTGAGCAAAAGTAATCCCACAGATGGGTTTGCCTTTGCCTGAGGCAGGAATAATCCTGGATGTTTTCCCCAGCAAGTTTTTAATGTGCACTACAGGAACTTTATCACTTACAATATGTAGAAATTTTGATTGGGCAGGGCCAACCTTGTTGGCAGATCCTCTGGTATTGACTAACAAGGTGGCCTTTTGTTAAATGTCTATCCCAACATTTGAAGGTCCCAGCACCCATTGCTCTCAGTGTAGTCATTAACAATCCATTACATCATTCAATCTTTCCAGAGGTTGGTGTATGATAGGGAATGTGATACACCCACTCAATACTATGTTCTTAGCCCCAAGTGTCTATGAGGTTGTTTTGTAAATGAGTTACATCATCTGATTCAATTCTTTCTGGAGTACCATGTCACCGTAAGACTTGCTTTTCAAGGCCCAGGATAGTTTTCTGGGTGGTGGCATGGGGCACAGGATATGTTTCCAGCCATCCAGGTTGCTTCCACCATCATAAGCACATGGCACTTGCCATCACAGGTTTGAGGGAATATGATATAGTCAATCTGCCAAGCCTCTCCATACCACAGAGGCTTTACCTGCTTGGCCTGCTTGATTGCAGTACGTTTCACATCAATTGATAACCTGTGTGACAGTGCCCATGGTTAAGTCCAACCCTCAATAATGAGCCCACCTATATGTTGCACTTCTTGATGGCCCAAGGTATCATGGGCCCACCGAGCTAGAAATAATTCACCCTTGTGTTGCCAATCCAAATCCAGCTGAGCCACTTCAATCCTAATAGCCTGATTCACCTGCTGGTTGTTCCAATGTTCTTCAGTGGCCCAATGAAGTGACTGCTGGAACCCAGGCTAGCTCTTAGAACTCCGGTGCCACACCAGGAGTGGGGAACTGCCTTGGTATGGGATTTACCAGAGGCAGAACCTTTAGAGCCGCTTGCTCTATGGGGCCAGACACAAGCCACGACAGGGACCAGGCAGAGAAGAAAGGAGAAGGCTCTCTGTCTTGAGGTTCCACAAGAAAGGGTTTATTCCAGGTGAAGGGATCAGAAACAAAGAGCCCTGGGCACTCCTGTGCAAGGAATTTTGTACAGATACAAATCAGGGGGTGGATACAAACAGCTAACAAACAGAGAATCCTCAGGGGAGAAGTGAGGGGATTACATCAAGTGTCTGGGGCCAATTGGGGTAGGAGGGTAGAGAGGATGGGTCACATGGGCCAATGGGGTTTCGAGGAATAGGGGAAATCCAAAAGGCTGTTGCAGTCAGGGAAGGTTTGGGAATAAGAGGCTGGGTTGCCTTGACAGGCAGGGAAAGAGCTGGAACAAGGGGCGAGGAATGGTACGAGGGACAGTTTTGAGGGAGGGTAAAACCCAGGGGTAAACCAACTCGGAGAGAACATGAGGGTACAACAGAATGAACCACTTAACAAGGAATCAATAAAATAAATTCAAACTGCAAAAGCCCAACTCTTGGGTACATGAGCATTTACATGATGCACCTCCACAACCAAGTTCTCTGCCCTGGCAACAAGATCTTGCCACAGTGCAGCAGCCCAGATGAGTTTACCCCTGTGTTGCCTGTTATTCTGCTTCTATTGCTGCAACCACCCGCAAAGGGCATTTGCCACCATCCATGAGTCAGTATAAAGTATCGACCATTTTTCTTGTTCAGCAATGACTAAGGCCAACTGGATGGCATTCGCCTTTGCAAAATGACTCAATTCACCTTCTCCTTCAGCAGTTTCTGCGACTTGTCATAGGAGACTCCATACAGCTGCTTTCCATCTCCAATGCTTTCCCACAAGACAGGAGGATCCATCAGTGAACAAGGCATATTGCTTCTCACTTTCTGGTAATTTATTATATAGTGGGGCCTCTTCAGCATGTGTTATCTCCTTCTCTGGCGGCATTCCAAAATCTTTGCCTACTGACCAGTCCACTTCTAAGATTCCTGGATGACTGAGGTTTCCTATCCAAGCTTGTTGTGTGATCAGTGTGACCCATTTACTCCATGCAACATTAGTTGCATGATGTATAGAGGAGACCCTCCCTTTGAACATCCAATCCAACACAGGTAACTGGGATGCCAGACGGAGCTGTGTTTCAGTACCAACCACCTACGAAGTGGCTCAAACATCTTCATAAGCTGCCAGTATCTCTTTTTTGATTGGAATATGGGGGGCTTCAGATCCTCTGTATCCCCTACTCCAAAAACCTAGAGGTCGATCTTGAGTCTCCCTTGCCACTTTCTGCCAGAGGCTCCAGGTAGGGCCATTCTCCCCAGCTGCAGTAGAGCACATTTTTTACATCTTGCCCTGTTCAGACTGGCCCGAGGGCTACTGCATGAACTATCTCCTGCTTGATTTGTTCAAAGGCTTGTCGTTGCTCAGGGCCCCATTGGAATCATTCTTCTTCTGGGCCACTTGATAGAGAGGGGTGACAATCAGACTCATTTGGAATGTGCATTCTCCAAAATTCCACAACACCTAAAAAAGCTCGTGCTTCTTTCTCGGTAGTTGGTGGAGACATCTCTGTTACTTTATTAATAATCTCTGTCACCGACATCTTTTGTGAAAAATCCTTTCTTTGGGATTTTTCCCTCTTCTGGGAAGCTGAGGCCCTAGAAATAGAATGTAAACAATGGTTATCTGCTGCTGTGGAATGCAACAGGTGCACCTGTGATTGGCCCATGTTGCGTGTGTACAATTAAGGGCCAATCAGAGACTGAGCTCTCTCTGGGACAGAATCAGAGAGAGCTCCTTTGTTTATTCATTCCTTTTCTATTCTTAGCTTAGCAAGCTTCTGAACTTCTCTCTCTATTCCTATTAGCATAGTAATAATGTAACATATATAATAATAAATCCAGCCTTCTGATCATGAAGTCAAGATTCTCGTCTATCTCTTCACTCCTGCAACCCTTGCAAGCCCTGTAACAAATCTCCATTGGGATCTGCTGATGTCCATTCTTCCATTTTATCCTAAAAACTGGATCTCCTGTGCATGTCCCTTTACCTTACTTTGTTTTATAGCAAACCAGGCTTTTAGAAGGATTAGTTTTATTTTCTTCTCTTTCTCAAAAACTTCTGCTGTATTGCCCCATATAATGATATCATGAAAGTATTGGAGGTGTTCTGGAGCTCCACCCTCTTCCAGTGTAGTCTGTATCAGTCCATGGCAGATGGTCAGGCTGTGTTTCCACCCCCGGGGCAGTTGATTCCAGGTGCACTGGACACCTATCCAAGTAAAACTAAGCTGTGATCTGCAGTCTGCTGGCAAAGGGATTGAGAAAAACACATTAGTGATATCAATTATGGCACTACTTTGCTGCCTTTGACTTCAGTTCATATTGAAGTTCCAACATGTCTAGTATGGCAGCACTCAGAGGTGGCACAACCTCATTTAGACCACAAGAGTCTACTGTCAGCCTCCATTCTCTGTTAGAATTTTGCACTGGCCATATGGGGCGGTTAAAGAGTGAGCAGGTCCTACTGATCACTCCTTGGCTCTCCAGGTGATGAATTAGTTCATGGATAGGAATTGCGGAGTCTTGATTTGTGCAGTATTGCCTTCGATGCAGTGTTGGTGATAGCAATTGGCACCTGCTGTTCTTTAACTTTCAGCAACCCCACAACAAAGGGATCATTTGAAAGACCAGGCAAGGTAGACAATTGTTCAGTGCCCTCCATCTCCATGGCAGCTATAACAATAGCCCACCAATACCCTTTTGGATCCTTTCAAATATCCTCTCCTGAGATAGACTATGCCAAGGATTCATGGAGCCTCTGGTCCAGTCACAAGGGGGTGTTTGTGCCACTCATTCCCAATCAGGCTGATTTCAGCCTCCAATAGAGTCAGCTGTTGGGATCCCCCTGTCACTCCAGAAATACAAATGGATTCTGCCCCTGCATAGCTTGATGGCATTAGGGTACACTGCACCAGTGTCTATTAATGCCTTGTAGTCCTCTGGGGCTGCTGTGCCAGGCCATTGAATCCACACATTTCAGTAAACCCAGTAATGCCTCTCCTCCACCTAGCTGGAGGCAAGGCCCCTCTAATACTGATCACAAGGTTCCCTGCTAAGATCTTCCAGAAATGGACTATAACTTCTCTCCACAGAGTCAGGAGTATGATCAGACCTTCCATTCTGCCTGGAAAACTGTCCGCTGGAGACTGGAGCAGCAACTTTCCTGGAAAAAAAAAAATTTGTGGCTGTTTTCCCTGCAATTACCTCACCCGTGCATCTAGGATTGAGGGGGTTGTTCATCCCACTTCCTCATATCCCCTCTGTGGTCCTGTAGGTAAAACCACAGAGTAGCCCATGGTGTATACCTTCTATATCCTCTCTCTTGAGCAAGAGGATGCCTGCTGTCAGTTGCTGAAATATGGACCCGTACAGGTAGGGAATAGAACATATCCTCTCTGAATTGCTGGAACTCCAGAGTCAGTTTATCTCACAGCTTCTCCACAGCCTCAACAACACAGGAAGGTATACTGTCTTCATATTCCCAGAGCTGCCAAATCATATCACCCACTGTTGGTGGTGTGTGGTATTTTCAGGGTCCCCCATGGCAGGAAGGAAATGATGAATCTGACTCCATGTTCTTAGAAGGCTTATATTATATTATATTATATTATATTATATTTTATTTTATTTTATTTTATTTTATTTTATTTTATTTTATTATACTATACTATACTATACTATACTATACTAAAACTATACTAAAGAATAGAGAAAGGATACTTACAGAAGGCTTAGCAAGATACTAATGAAAAACCCGTGACTCTCCAGAGCCTTGACACAGCTGGACTGTGATTCGTCATTAAGTAAAAAACAATTCACATGTTGGATAAACAATCTCCAACCACATTTCAAAGCAGCAAAACACAGGAGAAGCAATCAGATAATTATAGTTTTAATTTTTGTCTGAGGCTTCTCAGCTTCCCAGGAGAAGAAATCCTGGCAAAGGGATTTTTCAGAAAATATGACAGTGACAGTGGGGCATCATCTTTCCAGAGTAATATTTTCAAGGGGTTTCATGCACTGTTGGTGCACTCCATAAATTTCTGCCACATGGGTCACTGACATAAGACATCATCTGGATCCATGGGGAGCTGCACATTGTCCAAGTCAAAATAGATAATATCTTCCATGGCAAATTCCCTCAGGTATTGAATACCTTTATTGCAGTCCATTTGCCTGAGTGACATGGAATATCATTTCTATAGGGATACCTTGCCCTCACACTTGATAAGAGTCACCTCCAGAGACTTAAGACTTGTGTCTTTTTTCCCATTGCTTTGTCAGTGTCTGGTTCCTTAGGAAGTGATCCCAGCTGCTTGGCTTCCTTACCCTCTAATTTCACACTGTTGACCCTGTTGTCCCAGCACCAGAGCAGCCAGGCGGTAATATGCTCACATGGATGACAGCTGAAATCTTCTTCTATTTCCTGCAGCTCACTCAGGGATAGGGATAGAGTGGTGGTTGTCTCTTCTGTATCCTCTTCTAGTTCCTGTGATGGCCGTGATGATGACCCTGAAAATCACCCTTGTGATGGTTCTGCTTCATCGTCCTCTTTGCTTTCCTCGTCCTCCTTGACTGTCTTTGCTGAAGCTTTTTTACAGGGTGACTTTTGTGTACATTTCTTCTGCTTCTGTACAGGGGCAACTGACAACCAGCACATGTTGATTCGCAGTTTCAGTGGCTTCAGTGGCATGGGTATAGTGTGTTTGCATCAAAATATTTTAAGTAAATATTAATTAGATTGCACATGATGAATGCAATTGGTTGAGTTCAGGTTTGTGGTCATAAAAGTGCTAGTACTTCTTTCATTACATTTTCTCTCCCCTGTCAATTTGTGGCATGAGAGTGGCTTTGGTGAGTGTCTGGCATTCAGTCATGGTCAGCTTACCACAGGCATGGACTTGGACTATGATTCCCAGAATACCAGCAGTTCTGTCTGCTGAGCCCTACTCTGCTGCCTCTGCCAGGGCTTGGTGGTCAGACTGTGGGCCTTCCCCAACCCAAATATCAAGGCAAAGGTTGAACTGTGGCCCTTGCAACTGGTATCTCTTGGTGCCGTAGTGGAGCACATAGTGCTTGAATGGATGAGGTGGAGCACATGTCTTGATGGACAAGGTGGAGCACATGGTGCCCTGATAGACAAGATGGAGCGAATGCATTCTCCTTGTTCAGCTTAGTCACATCAGATGAGGTCCTGGAGGGCAGCATGACAGTGGATGGTGCCTGCTCAAGTCTGGGGATAGGATATGGTCTCTGTTTCATCATAAGTAGATAAGACTGTTCTTCAGTAGGCAAATATCTGAGCACTTGACAGTGACATATTCCTCCTCATAACTGCCTTTTGAGGTAGGGAAGTGTGTCCCAACCTTGTGAGTGGGAAGCTGGGGCAAGAAAAGCCCAAGTGAAGTTACAGACTTTTTCTGACCATGTCTTCCTGGCAGAGAGCAGGATCATCAAAGACACCACAACAGCGGAAGGACTGGAGTTGGGCCACCACAGGTCCTTCTTTATCAATCCTACATTGGGATACACAAGACAGATGATGGACTTTGGACCTGGTTAGCATAAGATATTTGATAATCAGGAAGCCTTGGCAAGAACTAACAGCTTTGAAGATTTCTAGAAGATTAAATCAGACTGACTTACTGGAAAGGAAAATTACATCAAGGCTTCTGCAAGCAAGAGATATTGTAAAATGAATAAGTTTGTTTATGTGATGACTAACCCAATCATTGTAGTAAAACATTACTAGCCTTCCTAAAATAGTATATAAGCATAGGTAATCCACAATAAATTTAGATTCTGACCATCTCTCAGTCTCCCTGTCTGTCTCATCGTTGCTGATAATACTAACTCCACTTTATTGCTTTGAGTTCCACATTATATTCTTTACTAAAGAATAGCAAAAATAAAAAAGGTGAGTATATATTTTATTTGTAGCCCGGCTCAAAAGCTAAACACTCCAGGAGTGAATTTCTAGACTACTGCCTGTTTATATTTGTCCCTAATTTATATATTTTTTTCCTTGTTCTTGTGTTTAAAATAATTTTGTGTGTTTCTACAAAGAATCTGTGAACTGTTTGGGAGAACTTAATAGTATGTGCCTTGGGCTTAGCTAACATTTTCCAAACATCTCAGCAGAAAGATGAACTGGGGGGAAAAACCTGTTGTATGTCTTGAAAACTCTGCCTGAAATTTTGGCTAATATGAGGTAAACACTGATGGACCATATGCTCATTGAAATGCTGTAAACATCATTTTCAAAGCAAACAAACAGCTCTCTGCTGAAAACAGAAGAGAGTGAAGGCAAAATTTTCAGAGCAATAATAATTCTTTGAATTACTGTTCAGGTTTAAAGGACAGGTGTCTGGCAAGGAAGGCAGGAACCTCCCTTAGAATGGAAAATGTGACTCTTTTCCCTCTGAATTGTTATAACTTTGAAATTACGAGGCTTTCAGGCAAAGACATGGGAAAAGGAATAACAATTCAACAATTCTTTACTAGCCTGTATATATATGTACATATAACAAGACAAGCAACAACAATGGCAGCAACAGCAACAAACAAAAACAGAAACCTAATAACAGCCTTCTCTCAGCTGTCAAGCACTTTCCCCTTGGGTGTAGCTATGGTCACAGCCGGTAGGGGCACGGTTGGCTCCTGGCTAGGCAGGGCAGGTGCAATGATTCCCCCAAGACTGCAGGAGGCACTCTGGTGCTAGCTCAACCATCTCTCTGCATGTGGGTGATGCCTTAAGTTTTTAGCTTTTATATTTTTTAGATTCTGTACTGCATTAGTGTATAACTGAACTCGATATAGAAGACTAGTTAGCTTTCTTCACATTTTGGTCAGACTAAACAAACCTTCTGGGCCTGGGAACCAAGGTCACACCATTTGCCTCAGACCCCAGAAAGTATAAACAAAAGCAAATCAGGGGGAGAAGCTGTCTTGGTTTGAAAAGACAGGTATCTGCTAAAGAAGGCAGGAGTCTCCCTTGAAATGGAAAATGTAAACTCCCTCTCTCCGAATTATTATAATTTTTAAATTAAGGGGCTCTCAGGCAAAGATATGGGGATAGGAATAACAGTTCTTTATTAGGGAAACAATAAAAATAAAACAAAAATGCAGTAATACAAAACAACACTGACGGAGTCAGAATACAACTTGACACCCTGTTGGTCAGGGTGTTGGTAGCAGTCCCATTAAATGGTGGCTGCAGTCCTTCTGGAGTGACAGATGTGGTTCTGTTGAAGCAGTGATCCTGTAGAAGGGTGGAGTTTTCCTCTGAAGGTCTGGTGGTGGTGTAGATGGGCCTGGTCTTCCTCTGGGAATCCAGTGGAAAAGGCTGACTGTGGTGTTCCAAATTTCAGATTATATCCAGGTAGGAATGCTTGGCTCCTCCCTCTGTGCAGAGCATCTCACAATGGGATGATGTAATTTTATCAGTCATGCAGTGAGACTCAATGGACCATTAACAGAAGATATCTCCCCAGAGGGAGGACTGGTTGTGGAAGAGATAAAGAAAAACTGCCCCACCTGGTTTTAACAGGTGGCCCAATTAACAGAAGATAACTGCCCCACCTCTAACAGATGGCAATAGAATACACACCCCAGCCACATCTTGCATTTCCAACCCAAGACGTTATGCACCCCTTATTCTATTACCATCTGCATCATACCTAAAATCAATAAACTCTACAAAATAAAACCTTACACATGTTCTCACTTAGGACCAGGTTTCCCTGTGGTATTCAGCGGGCTTCACCATCTTTCTGCATTACCCACCAAGTGTAACCAGGTCCTTGAGCAAAAACAATCCCACAGATGGGTTTATCTTTGCCTGAGGTGGGACTAATCCAAACAGTCTTTCCTAAAATACCTTTCATGTGTACCACAGGGACTTTATCTCCATCCACTGTGTGCAAAGGTTCAGACTCACCAGGACCAGCTCAATTGATGAACCCTCGGGTGTTGACCATCCAGGTGGCTTTTGCTAAGTTCATTTCCCAATTTCTACAAGTTCCCCGTGAAGTGCCTTCAGGGTAGTCTGAAGCAGTCCGATGCACCATTCAACTTTCCCAGCAGCTGATGCATGATAAGGGATATGATATATCCATTCAGTATCACGTTCTCTCCATTTGCTCCATGTGGTGTTAGTGGTGTGATGGGTAGAGGGAACCTTTTCTTTAAACATCCACCCCAGAACCGGTAGTCAGGGTGCCTGGAGAAGTTGTGCTTCCATGCCAATCACCTCCGAGGCAGCTTGAACTCCTTCATAGGCAGCCAAGATTTCCTTCTCTGTGGGAGTGTAGTTGGCTTCTGGTCCTCTGTAACTTCAGCTCCAGAATCCCAGTGGTCATCCTCAAGTCTCCCCAGGCACCTTCTGCCAAAGGCTCCAGGACAAGCCATTGTTCCCGGCTGCAGAGTAGAGAACATTCTTCACCTCTGGTCTCATCCTGACTGGGCTAAGGGCTACCACATGAACGATCTTCTGCTTGATCTGGGCAAAGGCTTGTTGCTGTTCAGGGCCCCAGTGGAAATCGCTCTTCTTGTGGGTCACCAGGCAGAGAGGGCTCACGATCTGGCTGTACTCGGGAATGTGCATTCTCCAAAAACCTATGGCACTTAGGAAAGCCTGTGTTTCCTTCTTGCTGGTTGGTGGAGACATCGCAGGGATCTTGTTGATGACCTCAGTGGGAATCTGACGCCATCCATCTTGCCACTTTGCTCCCAGGAACTGGATCTCTCAGACAGGTCCCTTGACTTCGCTCTTCTTGATGGCGAAGCTGGCTTCCCGTAGAATCTGGATGATCCTCTCTCCTTTCTCAAATACTTCCATTGCTGTGTTCCTCCACACAATGGTGTCATTGATATACTGCAGATGTTCTGGAGCTTCACCCTTTTCCAGTGCAGCCTGGATCAGTCCATGGCAGATGGGGAGACTGTGCTTCTACCCCTGGGGCAGTCGATTCCAAATGAATTGCATGCTCCTCCCAGTGAAAGCAAACTGAGGCCTGCATTCTGTTGCCAGAGGAATGGAGAAAAATGTGTTGGCAATGTCAATAGTGGCATACCACTTTGCTGCCTTGCACTCCAGCTGTTACTGGAATTCCAGCATGTCCAGCATGGCAGTGCTCAGTGGCAGTCACTTCATTCAAGCCACAATAGACCACAGTCAATCTCCATTCTTTGTCAGATTTGCGCACAGGCCAAATGGAGCTGTTAAAGAGTGAGTGGGCCTTACTGACCACCCCTTAGCTCTCCAGCTCACGGATCATTTTGTGGATGGGGATCTTGATCCGATACTGCCAGTGCTGAACCTTTGATGTGGCAATTGGTACTCGTTGCTCTTCCACTCTCAGGAGTCCTACTGCAGATGGGTTTTCTGATAGTCCAGGCAAGGTGTTCAATTGCTTAATGTCCTCTGCCTCTGCAGCAGCTATTCCAAAAGTCCATCTGCGTCCCTTTGGGTCTTTGTAATAGCCATTCCAGAGGAAATCTATGCCTAGAATACACAGGGCCTCTGGGTCAGTCACAATATGATGTTTCTGCCATTCCTTCCCAGTCACGCTCACCTCGGCTTCCAACAGGGTCAATTGCTGCGATCCCCCTGTCACCTCAGCAATGGAAACAGGTTCCACCTGTCATTATAGAGCACAACAGCACAAAGTACCATGACTCCATCAGAAGGGTGCAAGAGAGATTTATTACAGCAACATGTTGCTTTTATACTTTTTCAAGATATTTACATTCACTCAACATACACATTCACTGTCCATTGGTTATAAGAAAGAAACAAAGTTCTCAGTAGGTGATCAAGGAGCCACGTCATTCTGTGAGCCAGCTAGAGTCCGTATCTTTTAACTTTCTCTCCTTCATCACATCTCCATGGTGACAACCTTGGTGTCTTCCTCAGGAGAGATATGGGGCTTTCCTTATCATCAGGAAGCCTTTGCTGGCTCACAAGAACAGCACAGAATGTCCTTTCTACATCCGTCCCCACATGTCCCAATGGCATTAGGGTACACTGTGCACCAGTATCAAGTAATGCTTCATATTTTTGTGGGTCTGATGTGCCAGGCCATCAGATCCACACTGTCCAAAAGACCCGGTTTTCCTGTGCTCCTTCCTGGCTTGAGGCAGGGTCCCTCTAGCCCTGGTTAGTATTTCTTTCCTGGGCATACATACTAGAGGTACCTTCAAGGGTGTCTGACAGATCATACCCGGTAGCTCGGTCATGGGAGGCTGGGGCTACCTTCACTTTAGTAGAACTCCCTCTATTAGTGTTTCCCTCCTTGAGTTGATGCACCCGTGCTGTCAAGACAAAAGTGGGTTTCCCATCCCACCTTCCCATGTGTTCCCCATGGTCACGCAGGAAGAACCACAGGTCAGCTTGTCAGGTGTACCCTCTCTCTCTAGCTGGGGGACGTTGGGCTCTGACTTTGGGGCCTGTGACTCACACTGGTGCCATATGGGAACTGTTCCTCCTCACCTCCTCCTTCATCTCCCTCATCTCCTCTTGGAGGCTCTTAATTACAGCAGAGACATGAGCCTGCATTGGGCCACTGATCATACTCTTGTAATTTCTAAGCTTTTTGGCAACAGAACCCACTGTCTCTCGGTTGGTATCAGCAATAACCGTTGCAATGAAGATGGTGTATTGAGATGACCCTAGGTTTGCCAGACTCCACACCATTTGCCCTGTGCACCTGACCTTGTCGGGGTCATTATCATGCTGTCCATCCCTCTCAAAAAGTACCTCCAATACTGCCACTTCTCTCAGCTGTTGGATCCCTTCCTCAAGGGTCTTTCAGCACATTCTATGATGGTGCTCCTGCATTCTCTCTCTGTGGACAAACCTCTCTCTGACACTCATTAAAAGCCTCTCCCCGAGGGAAAGTGACCCCAGTTCCTTTTCCGAATACCTGATTCACACCTAAGTCCTGGGTCAAGGGTGCCAAATTCCTTGCCTCACCAGCATCCAGTTGCATGCCTGTACCCATAAGGTCCCAAACCCGAAGTAACCAGGTTGTATAAGCCTCATGTCCCTGTCATACAATGTCTTTGTGCAGATTACGGAGACTTTCTTATGTCAGGGACTCAGCGATAATTGCAACCTCTGGCTCCTCTGCAGGTTGTGGGGGCCCTCCTTTCTTATCTTTATCTGGGTGCTCCAATTTCATCTTAAACTTCCTTGTTTCCACAGGGGTGACTGCTGGTGGCTGTGACTGCCCTTGCGGTTCAGCTGGAACCTGGACGGCTGTAACGTTTGTGGGTTCCACTGCTGCTCCATTAGGCTCTCCCTCTTCGAGGCAGGGGAAGGGTTTCTCACCAACTGGGGAAATGTACTCCTTCAGCATCTGGCCCATCTCATATATCTCCTTCACCAGAACTCCCACCTAATCTGGGTGGTTCATTTCTGAGGTAGGCTGTGGGGCAGGGTCAGGCAGTGGGGCAGCATCCCTAGTCTCTGGAGCAGTGTCAAGCTCTGTGGCAGCCTCCCTAGTTTCTGGGGCCATGTCAGGTTCTGGGGCAGCATCCCTATTCTCTGGGGTAGATATCAGGCTGGTTATCCAAGTCAATCTTCCCTTATCTCTGAATGCTAAATAGAACAGGCATATCAGCAACACCAGCCACTATATGATATCATTAACATTTAGAGAAGAGTTGAACCCTTCAAAAACTGGTGGGGCTGAAGGGTTGGGAGAAAATTTCCCCCGGTGTCATTTCCTCACAGTAAGTACCATTATTAAAGTAACCCCAAAAATATATAGTTAGTGTATGATGCTCTGAATCCATGTGCCTGCCTTCCAGAGGAAGTTAAAAATCCATTAATTCCTCACCTTATTGACCCATAGTTATAGTAATTGCATGGAAACCCCAACATCTGTGAATGATTGGCATCTGACTCCAAGGTTTCGGAATGCTGAACACTCGCTTTATTAAAACTATACTATATTACATTACAACTCTATTAAAGATCTACTATCCTATACTATATCATACTTACTTCTAACTACTAAAGAATACTAAAGAAAACTCGTGACTGTCTGCCCGAGAGTCAGGACACAGCTTTTTGCAATTGGCCAAGGAAACAAAACAACCCTCAGCAGAATCCAATTACCAAAGTTCTTCAGGTAAATAATCTTCCAACACATTCCACATGTGCAAAACAACAGGAATAGCAAATGAGATAAGAATTGTTTTTTCTTTCTCTGAGGTTCCTTGCTGCGATTCCCAGGAAATATCCTTGGGAAATTGTGCCTTGCTTTTTTCTGTGAGAGAAAATGCAGCCACACATAGTGCCAACTGGATAACAGCCACAGTTGCCTTGGTCATAGGGCCCATATTTAGATAAGGAGCTGCAAATGGGAAAAATATAGCCACAACCATGTGCCAACTGAACCAGGGTATGCCAGACCCCGTGGTGCTGCCAAACAAGGCTTTTATATTTAGCTCACCAAAATTAGGTTACCCAGTAACTGTTATTCTTTTTTCACCCGTTCCTCTCAATGCCCTCAGGCCCCACATTGGGCACCAAGATCTGTCCTGGTTTAAAGGACAGGTGTCTGCCAAGGAAGGTGGGAACCTCCCTTGGAATAGAAAATGTGACCCCCTTCCCTCTGAATTATTATAACTTAGAAATTACAGGGCTTTCAGGCAAAGATATAGGAAAAGGAATAACAGCTCTTTACGTGTATATATATATATATGTATATATATATGTATAACAAGACAAACAAACAACAGCAGCAACACAATTGGCTCTTTTTTCCCTAGCTACTTTCCAGTTGTTGGGGAGCTGGTAAAAAAATAGGCATTTATTTGTAAAGGAAAGGAAACATGAAAAAATAAGAGTTGAAAAGAGACATAAGGTTGAGAATTTGAACTGTGATTTCAACTAAAGGATGTGACTTTGAACCATGTTTAGTTATGCTGAGAAAATTTTATATGGGCATCTTTAATCACTCCAAACACTTTTCCAAAGTTTGCCTTTCCCTAATGAGTTTCAGATACTAAGGAAGCCAGTTTTCCCGCATTTTCTCCTTTTTCTCAGTGTTTAATGCATGCACTCATCTTGTTCACCCCAAGCTGATGAGATGGAAGTGGTTCTATGTGAAAAACACGTTCACTCTCCTGTGAAAATTTAAAAAGTTTTAATAAAGGACAATAGGAGACACAGACAGTAAAGCAAAGATTACAGCCGGGTACGTCTTGGCACTCAGCCAAGAGCACATCTTCACCTTTGGGGATGCCCCTTAAATACTTTTTCCATTACATCAGCCCACTGCATATTCATAGAACATTATGCATATCCTATTTTTTCCATAAACTAGTTCACATATTCCAGGAACTATTTTACATGGCCCCACCTTGGGTCCGCTTTTTTAGAGTCATGCGTGTTTCTTGGCTGTGGTTTTGGCTCCTTCTCTTTATCACTTCCAGTCTGGGCCTTGGTCCTTACTTTCTTCAGATGGCAGATGCTGATAGTTGGCATATCAATAGCAGGGTCCTCATTACATATTCACTGGATGTTATCCTGTCGTAGGAAGGAGACCAGGACACCAGATGGTTCATCACAGGTCCAGTTTATTAAAGAAAGCATCAAACACTTATACAGCAAATAATAAGCTCATGAATATTCTGTAAGCCAAGCAATCTATTGGTTAAACTATACCATTAACTCATCCACATTCCTTTGGGCCTACGTTCTCTACTTCTCACACCTCGCTGTCCATTTCTTTATCATCCTCCGCTAGGCCCAAGGACACATTATCTTTGCAGATGCAAGATTTGGAATTAACCACTGTCTTGTACTTTTCCATTCTTTAGCCTGCTACTTTCTCAACAGACACCTTGCCTGCAAAAAGGCCTCTGCCCTAGTTAGGACATCTTTACCAAATCAATTCGGCTGTG
The DNA here is from genome assembly GCF_028551555.1 of Melozone crissalis. Classification (NCBI taxonomy): domain Eukaryota; kingdom Metazoa; phylum Chordata; class Aves; order Passeriformes; family Passerellidae; genus Melozone; species Melozone crissalis. The sequence continues at coordinate 8,507,552 of NW_026535813.1, read as the reverse complement.
TCCTCTCTCCTCAAGCCACTCTTTGACAAAACTCTCCACACTTCCCCCGTTTTGTTCTTGGGCAAGAAGGCTAGTCTGCCAGGTTCTTTCTATCATTCGGCCAACCATATTTTGAATACAATTAAAAATACAAGGCAAAATAAGCAAAAGCAGCAAAATCACACCCAGTAACCCTATAGCATATATCACAAGGTTTCTCAGCCACGGTCCAAGTCCTAAGCTTTTAAGCCATTCATCAATTCCTAAACCCTCTTCTTCTTTGAGATTGTAAAGTCCCTGCTGTAATTCTTTTATCTTCGCATGAATAGACACAGAGTGATCAGACAAATTCATGCAACACATTCCCTCAAACTCTTCACATCCATGACCTTGTGCTAAAAGCAAAAAATCTATAGCAGCTCTATTTTGCAAAACAGCATGATTAACACTTTGCACATCTGCAGTTAGCATATCTAAAATTTGTGACGTCTTGTCTAGCTCATCCCTGGCCCAGCATCCCATCTGCTTTGCTAAGTTCATAGCTTTATTTGCAGCTCCTCCTGGCAAAATAGTTGAGACTACCACTTGTTTAAACTCACTCCAAAACCGTGGGCCTCCTATCCAGCTGCAGTCTAAGTTATGCAGGCTACATCTCCTCCTGCTTGAATTTTGACTGAGTTGCATTAATGAAGACACACTGGGGTGAAACAATGACAATTTCCCCAAATAGCAAGGTCCACCCTGTGGCCTGACTGGTATACCATTCCAAGCTCTGTCTCCACAGATTAGAAATATCCCTGCGGGTAATTTCCTCGGTGCCCTAATGTTATTGCCTTTACATTGGCTACAAACCTGTTTAGATACTGTATCCAAACTGAGGGATGAATCCAGGGTAGCCCATACGTCTCTAGGCCGATATAAATTCTGTGGATCTAAGGGCTCAAAACTGAACCATCCGCCATTTGAGGTGTTAGTTATACTGGCGTTTGCACTTCCAAAGAGATCTAGTTCCTCTGGAGGAGAATGCAGGGTAGTATTAAGCGATAAGATTATTAAGCATTGGTGGTAACCGTCACTTTGACCTGCGGTGTAACCTGGCGTGGGTGGTTTAATGTTTGTCATATTGCGCATGCATAGAGTTTGATTATTGATCAGACTGCAAAATTCCCGAGGAGACCACACTGGAAGACCCACCAAGCATGTTCGAAATGGATTAGTAACCCCCCCAAGGCTAAGACAAAGTGAAGATTGGTTAGTTTGATTAGCAAGCATTATCCATATGTTATCTCTTGGCTGATTAAAGCGCGTTACTTCTACCGCCCCATCCGCCACAGCACTGAGCAGTATAACAAAAATAAGCCTCATTTTTCTGGTTTCTTTCTCGCTCTCTTTTTCTTATCTGTCTTTAACCTCACCGATCCTAACTCTTGCAATCTAAATCCCTGAAGACTCTCAATGCAGGAGTCCAATGCCTCATCGGGATCTCCTTTAATGGGTCCTATTACAGAATGCTGTGTTAAAGGCACCAATTTTCTACACCTAGCAGAAGCTATGTATGACTTACTTTGAGCCTTAACTCTTTTCACAATACACTGTACCTCCCACCGGTAGTAGGCCAAGATTTTCTGCTCAGGAGACTCATAAAGATTTAAAGCTAGAGCCGTATCTAGCCCCATCTGTCTCCTTACTTCCCTTTGCCAGTCTTCCTCCCATGTGTAGTCATACTTGCAGGTGTTACACCATAAACCCCAGATCCCGGACTGTTCCAACCAAAAGGTTTTACCACAACTCCCACAATATAAAGCTACCCACGCAGCACAACAGGGGCTGCGACACTCAAGGCAGTGTTCCCTCTCTGGTCCTTTTATGTGGAAGGTTGATAGTGCTTCAACCGTGTCAATCAGCTCCCTGGCTGTCCGGCAGCGGCGTGTCACTGCTCTGTCCACTGCTTTCGAGTGTCCCCTCACTTGCAGCAATAAGGGTTGTAAGATCAGCGGCAGCTTCTTCTTCAGGCGCTCCTTGTCCCCCTCTGTAAGGTTGTTCACCAGATGCTGCATTAAAGACAGGTTTAGTCCACTTGGCAGGCACCCACAGAGGCCCTGTTGGTGAGGAAACACAAAGATATCCCCGGCCCCAATATAACACTTTTGCGGGTTTTTCCCCTATCCCTGTGCTTGGCTTCTTATACTTCACCCAGGCCTCTGTTTCCTTAATAGTTTCCTGACTTGATCTCAGGTGATGTTTAACTGCAGGGGGGGCATTGTCCTCCCCAAAGACACATAAATGATTGATCACATACAAAACCTTAGTCAGGCATGCTTGTGGGTCCTTTAAATCCTGGTGTTTGTCAATATATTGTTTGAGGGTACCATTTGCTCTTTCTACTATCGCCTGTCCTGTGGGGGAATGTGGAATACCTGTCACATGCTTGACAGACCATTGGTCCAAAAACTTTTGGACCCTAGCACTTGTGTAAGCCGGACCATTATCCGTTTTGATACCTTTTGGGACTCCCATGACAGCAAAGCAGCTCAATAAGTGCCTGATCACATGTATCGCTTTCTCTCCTCCCTGAGTTGTAGCCCATATGTAGTGGCTATATGTATCGATAGTAACATGCACATATTTGAGCCTACCAAACCTAGCTACATGTGTGACATCCATTTGCCATTTCTCATTCATTTCTAAACCTCGAGGATGAACTCCGCAGCCCAGACCTATTCCCCCATTACGATAGCTGCATATTGGACATGCCCTGACAATGGCCTTGGCTTCTGATAAGCCCAGATCAAAGTTCCTCGCCAACCCTTTTGCATTTTGATGATATCTACTATGGGCTTCTCTTGCTAAGGTATGCTTATCAACAGGACAAGAGTTATCAATGGGTAAGGTAACCAATTTATCTGCACGCTCATTCCCTTCTCCTAGGCCCTCGGACCACTTATGGCTCCTGATATGGATTACAGAGTACACCGCACTTCTATCCCGGAGAGCTTTCCTTAATTGAACCAGTAACTCATACAGCCGTTTGTTATTCACTTCCTTAATTGCTGCTCCTTCTATACATCTGGCTACTCCCGCGACATACAGAGTCTGTGACCACATTCAAGGGCTCATGCAGGTTGGACATTGCCCATACTACTGCTAACAATTCTAAGGTTTGTAGACTGTCTGCAGGGTCTGATGTAAGAAGTTGATGCTTCCATTGTCCTTTTTCTTGCCAAGTAACAGCAGCACGTCTCGATTTCTTCCCTGCATCTGTAAAGGCTGTGGTGGCTCCTTCTATGGGTCGCTCTCTTCTCAGCAGCCGAGTGATCCAGTCCCATTCTGTCATCCATTGCAGGACCCTGGGCACTAACTTGCTTGTCTCCACCTTTGCAGATGATGTCAATAATGCTTCCTGTAAGTCCACTGAATTAACCAGGTACCAGTCTGTGGAGAGTTTAGTTCAAGAATGGCTTAAAGAAAAAGGCCATGAGACATATAACTGAGAGAAAAGTAAGAGGGAAAAGTAAAAGCAGTTTCTAACAGTTCTCAGTCTTCTGATTTGTATAAACAATTAGACTCTCTCAGGCCTCATTCTATAAACAATGGAGTTCTCGTGCTATCTTCTCATAACAAGTAGAACACCGTCTCTGGGAAGGCCTGCCATCCTGAGAAAAGATGCAGAAGTTTTGGGAACACTGGTTTCTGTTTTGGTTTCTGGTTTCTGTTTTTGGTTTCTGTTTTTAATAAACAATTGTAGGTATTCTAAAACAAAGGGAGTGGTTAGAAGTTTCTCTGTTAGCCTATCATGAAATTGGATTACAGAATATTCATGAAGTTCGTTAGTATTGTTATTTAAGGTGATTGATTGATCAATAAAGTTGGAGTTCGATGCATCAATCGGATGGTCGTGTCTCCCTTCACTTCAATATATGGTGACCTCCGACCGTGATAGCGAACACCACGGGGAAGCGAATGCCACGCGAAGTGAAGCCAGGTTCGGGTTCCGTAAGATCGAAACTGCAGCCGGAACGGCAAAGAAGCGCGGAAGACAAAGCGGAGGGCAACCCGCTGGCCCGCGCCGCGCTGCGAGCGACTATACAGATAGGCTCGTCCAATACATGCCGCCGCGACCTTGATTTGAAGAGCTTCAACGTGCGCACATAGGTATGGAAAGGCAAGCTGCATATGAACTTTTTATTACCCTTTTGCAAAAACGGCAAATTAAGGGAATAGATTTACAGAAAGAATTACCGGGTCTTTTAGCTTATGGCCTAGAAAGGGGGATCTTTATAAATCCTCACACAGTTCACGAATTGTCTGAGTGGCGTAAATTTGGTGATTTATTGTGGCAGGCTACGTTAGATGATGATAAAACTGCTAAGAAGTGGGGTAAATTATGGCGGGTCGTTAACACTGAGCTTTTGCAAATTCAAGCTGAAAAAAGGGCTGCTTATCAAGCCACTGCTGCTCACGATCGTAACAAACACTACGATCAAGATAGGGAATTTGATAAGAACGCGGGAACTCCTCTTGGCCCCGCGACGCGGACAGTTTTATTACCTGCTTCACCGCCTCCCTCGGAAAGCCAGGCTATGAGTCAGCCTATGAGTCACACTATGAGCCAGGCGCAGACCGCCTCGCTGCCCGCCGCGCAGCCCCCCTTAACGGGCCAGGCTACAAGCCCGGCTACGAGCCAGCCTACAAACCAGGCCACGCAGATTGCTTTAGTACCCGCTTCGCAGCCCCCCCTAACGAGCCAAGCTCCGCGGGGTGCCTTGTTGTCTGCTTTGCCGCAGGCTACACAGGGCACTTCTGACTCTCCCGTACCTGCTGCATCTCAGCAGCTGGGGCCAGATACGTGTACTCCGTTCCCGACAAGCAATCAGCCGGTCCCTGGGTCGGAAAGCGGCTTGGCGGCGGCGATTGCAAGGGGAAGACGGGACGCGTGGGCTGCCCTGGCCAAAGATGCAATTGACAAGGGAGATCAAGAGCTGATAAGTTCGGCTCGGGAACTGGCTTGTCCGGTTGTCTTTAACCCCCAGCCTGGAGGAGGTTTTCAAGCCACAATTAGCGCTCTTGACTGGAAGCTGTTATCTCAATTGCGAGCTACTGTTAGTCAGTTTGGCTTTAAAAGTGAACCAGCTAAGCAAATGCTCGATTATATTTTTGACACCAGTATCCTTCTTGTTAATGATTGTCGTGGGATAGTTAAATTAATTTTTACTCAACATCAACAATTGCTGTTTAACGCCCACTGGCAAGCTTTAGCTAATGAATGTGTGGCAGTTCAAAGGCAGCCGGGGGATCCCTTGCATGGTATCACTATTAATGAGCTTATGGGGCTGGGGCCTTTTCTTCGTACTGAAGCGCAAGCCTTAATAGGCCAAGAAAAGTGCCGGGAGGCAATGCGGTTAGTCAGACTCGCGATAGATATGGTAAAGGAACCAGGAGGGATACCAGTGTATATGGGAATTAAGCAAGGCAAAGATGAGACATTTGGCGCTTTTGTTGATAGAGCTGCGGCTGCAATTGAGAGAGCCGGAGTAGCAGAATTTATGCGCGGGGCTCTCCTCAAACAGTGTTGTATTCAAAACTGTAACTCTGCTACTAGAAACATACTTAACACCTTAGGTGCAAATTGGACTATCGAGGAAGCATTAGAGAGGATGGCTCTTATTCCTACCAGGCAGCAGGCTTTTGTGGTAGATGCACTTAAACAGATAGCAGTGGGCTTGCAAGAACAGGCAAAGTCCTCTCAGAGTCAGGTGTTAGCCGCTCTTGCGCCCCTTCAAGCGTCTGCTGCGTTTGCGGCATCTAATAAAGGGGGCCGCATGAAGTGCTATCGATGTGGAGGTATGGGCCATCTGCGCCGGGATTGCCAGGCTGTCGGAATCTGGTGTCAGAAATGCCGTATGGATACCCATAATACGAGCGCTTGTAGACTAAAGTCGGGAAACTTCCCCAGGAGCGTGTATCGCACCGGCCGCGCCCAGACACAAGTCGCCGCTGCAGCAACAACAACGCCCCCTCCTCCCTCCAACCCTCCGCAGCAGGGAGCCTTCAGCCAGCCACAGCAGGGAGCCTTCAGCCAGCCACAGCAGGGAGCCTCGGCATGGACCTGGCAGCCGCAATAAACGTAACACTAATGACTTCGCACCCGCAGAAAATTCCAACGGGGGTTCGGGGACCTATTGTTATACAGGACAAAGTAGTGGGTGCTTTGCTTTTTGGAAGATCTTCAGCATCCATGCTGGGACTGTTTGTTTTACCTGGTGTTATTGATGCGGATTACACGGGAGAGATTATAGTAATGGCTTACACTCCCTTTCCTCCTCTTCAAGTTCATAAGGGACAAAGGATTGCTCAGTTGGTACCTCTTGAGCAAATGACCAAAGGAATACAACCCATAAAAGGTCAGAAGAGAGGCGAAAGTGCTTTTGGTTCCACAGGAGGACTTACTCTGCTGACTTTAAATCTATCTGACAGGCCTAAGAAGAAGGTAGAAATAGAGTTCCAAGGACAAAAAAGGGCATTATCAGGTTTGCTAGATACAGGAGCCGATTCCAGCATTATTAGTCCTAATTGCTGGCCTCAACACTGGCCTTTGCAGCCAGCAACCACTGCAGTATCTGGAGTCGGAGGATTTACCCTGGCTAGCCGTTCACCTCCTCTTCAAGTTTACATCGACGGGAAGCAGCTTACAGCAATTTTTTCAGTAGTCCAGCTGCCACCTACTGTTCAATGCCTTATCGGTCGGGATATTATGGCTCAACTGGGAGTAATTTTGACAAATGAACACCCTTTAGGGTAGCAGCCATTGCTTGGACTTTCCCAATCCCCATTACCTGGATTGTAGATACCCCGGTATGGGTTAAGCAATGGCCTTTAAAAGGGGAAAGTCTTCAGCATGCACATCAGCTTGTCTCCGAACAGTTTCAACAAGGACACCTGCGTTTATCTACCAGCCCCTGGAATACTCCAATTTTTGTGATTAAGAAGAAATCAGGAAAATTCAGACTGCTACATGATTTGCGTGCTGTTAATGAACAGATGGAACCTATGGGCTCATTACAACCTGGATTACCTAGTCCAGCCATGATTCCAATGAATTGGCCTTTGCTGATTATTGATCTGAAAGACTGCTTTTTTACTATTGCCCTTCACCCGCAGGATATGCGACGTTTTGCTTTCACATTACCTGCGATTAACAGAGAAGCACCGGATCAGAGGTTTGAATGGACTGTTCTTCCGCAAGGGATGCGCAACAGCCCCACCTTGTGTCAGCTTTATGTCACTGCAGCTTTACAACCTCTTAGGAAGCAATGGCCTAATACAGTGATATATCATTACATGGATGATGTATTATTTGCTCAGCCTATGTCTTTCACACAACAACAAGTCCTGCAAATAAGAACCACATTGGCACAATATTCTCTGGTGGTAGCTCCTGAGAAAATACAAACAGCTGCTCCCTGGAAATACCTGGGATGGTCTCTGACAGAACAAACTGTCAAACTGCAGAAGCTGCAATTAAAAACAGAAATAACCACCTTAAATGAAGCACAAAAATTCCTGGGTGATTTACAGTGGTTAAAACCGATTGTGGGGATACCCAATGAACTACTCAACGAGTTGCGTCCACTTTTAAAAGGAACTGATCCAACTCATCCGGTCTGTATTACTGAGAAGCAAAAGCAGGTCATTCAGCAAATTATGGACTGTGTCACACATGGACATGTTTCCCGAAGGGATCCAGAATTATCCATAGATTTAACCATTTGGAATGGCCCACAATATCTTTTGGGAGCACTCACGCAGTGCCAACAAAAAACGGGGGAAACACGGATATTAGAATCGATCTCCCCCCCACTGCAGCAAACTAAGACTCTTTTTCAAAAAATTTAAATGTTAGTGGATCTAATAAAGAAGGGCAGAGAAAGGATGTTGCAGGTGGCTGGGGCAGAACCAGCTGCCATTAAGATACCAATGAAAAAGGATACCTTGGATTGGTATTTGACTAACTCACAGGAACTGCAGGAAGCTCTCTTAGGTGCATGTTGCCCCATTGAAACACATCAGCTTCGACCAGCTTTGGTTCAGTGGATAGGGGACTGGGACTGGATAATTTGTCCTAAGCGAGAAAACTCTCCTATCTCAGGTGCCATTACTGCATTTACAGACGCTGGCAGAAAATCAAGAACTGCTGCAATAACTTGGCAAGAAAAGGGAGTATGGAAGCATCATATTCTGCAAGCAGAAGCAGTGGACAGTCTACAAACCATGGAACTGTTAGCAGTGGTATGGGCACTGGCACAGTTAAAACAACCTCTGAATGTTGTTACAGACTCTCTGTATGTAGCAGGAGTTGTAGCAAGAATTGAAGACGCTTCCATAAGAGAGGTGCAAAATCAAAGACTATATGAACTCTTATTGCAGTTAAAGAGAGATACAAGATCCAGGGAACATGCCTATGCTGTAATTCATGTTAGAAGTCACAAATGGGATGTTGTTTTAGGAGAAGGAAATGATAGGGCAGATAGATTGGTCACCATTACTCAAAGCACACCTCTGTCAAATCATCAATTGGCTCGAGAAGCCCACTCAATGTTTCACCAAAATGCAAAAGGCTTAAGCAGAGAATTTAAGATATCACTATCAGAAGCAAAAGCTATTGTGAGGGCCTGCCCGACCTGTAGTCATCATAATGGGGGATGTGGTTTAGGCCTAGGAGTAAATCCACGAGGCCTTCAAACAAACGAGCTATGGCAAATGGACATTACACATGTCCCCAGTTTTGGCAAACTAAAATATGTACATGTGTCTATTGATACTTACAGCAAATATATATGGGCAACAGCTCAGGCAGGAGAAAGAGCTATTCATGTGGAAAGGCATCTGTACAGTTGCTTTGCAGTGATGGGTACACCAAAAAGAATTAAAACAGATAATGGTCCTGCCTATACCAGCCAAAGGATAGAGAAATTCTTAAGAGATTGGGGTATTGAACATACTACAGGCATCCCAAATTCCCCTACAGGGCAGGCTATCATTGAAAGGGCACATGGTACCCTGAAGAAGTATTTAGCCAAGCATGAGAACATAACTGATCCCCAGGCAAGGTTATTAAAAAGCTTATTTGTGATTAATCATTTGTGTGTATTCGGAGATGTAGAGCAATCTCCTGCAGAGCTGCACTATAAGCCACAAGAAATTGGTGAACAGAAAAAAGAAGTGTGGGTAAAATACCGAGATCCTAAGACAGGGTTATGGAAGGATCCCGCTAAGGTCCTGTTCTGGGGAAGGGGATATCTTTGTATTTCCACCCCTACAGGCGCGTTGTGGGTACCTGCCAAGTGGACTAAGCCTGTTCTTGATGCAGCGATTGGTGGACCAACTCACGGAGGAGGACAAGGACCGTCTGGAGAAGAAGCTGTTCCTGATCCTGAGACCCCTACTGCTTCAACTGAAGGGACATTCAAAGGTGATCGACAGGGCCATAACACGCCGTTGCCGGACAACCAAGGAACTGATTGACATTATTGACTCATTATCATCTTTCCATATAAAAGGACCGGCAAAAGAGAACTGTCTTGAGTGTCACAGCCCAAATTGTGCTGCTTGGGTTGCATTGTGTTGTGGGGGCTGTGATAGGATTTTCTGGGTAGATCAGTTGTCACTTTCCCATTTATGGTGCCACACCTGTAATTATAGACATATCTGGGAACATAATTGGGAGCGGGCACTATGGAATGAGACAGGGCTAAACACTGCCTCAGCTTTAGACCTTTATGAATCTCATGAGCAGAAAATCTTGGCTTATTATCGGTGGGAGGCACAGTGTATTTTGAAAAAGGTTAAAGCTCAAAGTGCGTCATATACAGCCTCAGTGAGGTGTAGGAAACTGGTGCCTTTAACATCACATTCTGTTATAGGTCCTATAAGAGGAGATCCCAATCAAGCATTAGATAATTGTATTAGAAAGTTACAAAAGTGTGGTCTTCAGGGGTCAGGAACAGTAAGGTTAAAAACTGAGAAGAAGAAGAAGGTTAACATCAAAACAGAAAAATGAGGTTCATTTTTATTACCTTGTTTAGTATAGTAGTAGCTGAAGAATTAAGGGTAGCACATTTTAATCAACCTAGGAATAATGTATGGATAACACTTGCTAGACAGATTAATCAGTCATCGCTTTGTCTTAGCCTAGGAGGAGTTACTAACCCATTTCGAACATGTTTGGTAGGGCTTCCAGTGTGGTCTCCTCAAGAATTCTGCAGTTTTATTAATAATCATGCCTTATGCATGCGTAACATGGTGAATATCCAGTTACCAGCACAAAAAGGGTATACTGCTAGTCAGAGTGATGGCTACCGCCAATGTCTGCTAATTCAATCACTCAGTACTCCTTTGCAGTCTCCACCTGAGGAATTAGATCTTTTCGGAAGTGCAAATGCTAGCATGACTAGCACTTCTAACGGTGGGTGGTTCAGTTTTGACTATTCTAATCTTCAAAAGGTGAATCAGCATAAACAGACATGGGCTACTCTAGATTCATCTTTAAAACCAGAAATAGTATCCAAACAGCTCTATAAGCAGTGTAAAGGCCCTACTATTATGACACCTAAGAAATTACCCACAGGAATATTTCTAATCTGTGGAGATAGAGCCTGGAATGGAATACCAGCCCAGTCGCAGGGTGGACCTTGTTATTTGGGCAAGTTATCATTATTCCACCCTAATATATCTGTGCTGATGCAACTGAGTCACAAGACTGGCAGGGAAAGGCGCAGCTTACATAGCTTAGACTGTAGTCAAATAGGAGACCCATTCTTCTGGAGTAAATTTAAGCAAGTAATGATGTCAGCTTTCCTACCATGGGGTGCTGCAAGCAAAGTGTTGACTTTAGCAAAACAAATGGGGTGTTGGGCTAAGGGTGAATTAAATAAGACTTCACAAATATTAGATATGTTAACTGCAGATGTACAAAGTGTTAATCACGCTGTTTTACAAAATAGAGCTGCTATAGATTTTTTACTGCTAGCACAAGGCCATGGGTGTGAGGAATTTGAAGGGATGTGTTGCATGAACTTATCTGATCATTCTGTTTCTATTCATGCTAAGTTAAAAGAGCTACGACTAGGGCTTAACAGCCTTAAGGAAGAAGAAGGATTGGGAATTGATGAATGGCTTAAAGGTTTTGGATTGGGTCCCTGGTTAAGAAACCTTGTAATATATACTATAGGGATATTAGGTGTACTCTTATTGTTTTTACTTATCTTACCTTGCTTCTGCAGCTGTATCCAAAGGATGGTTGGTAGAATGATAGAAGAGACCTGGCAAACTAACTTCTTTTCTCTCAAAGAAAAAAGCGGGGGAAATGTGGAGAGTTTAGTTCAAGAATGGCTTAAAGAAAAAGGCCATGAGACATATAATTGAGAGAAAAGTAAGAGGGAAAAGTAAAAGCAGTTTCTAACAGTTCTCAGTCTTCTGATTTGTATAAACAATTAGACTCTCTCAGGCCTCATTCTATAAACAATGGAGTTCTCGTGCTATCTTCTCATAACAAGTAGAACACCGTCTCTGGGAAGGCCTGCCATCCTGAGAAAAGATGCAGAAGTTTTGGGAACACTGGTTTCTGTTTTGGTTTCTGGTTTCTGTTTTTGGTTTCTGTTTTTAATAAACAATTGTAGGTATTCTAAAACAAAGGGAGTGGTTAGAAGTTTCTCTGTTAGCCTATCATGAAATTGGATTACAGAATATTCATGAAGTTCGTTAGTATTGTTATTTAAGGTGATTGATTGATCAATAAAGTTGGAGTTCGATGCATCAATTGGATGGTCGTGTCTCCCTTCACTTCAATACCAGTCTAGCATCTCTTTTTCCATGGGTAGCCTAATGGTGGCAGGTTCTCGACCGTCCACTTCAGTAATTCTGAGACGGCCTTTTTTAATCAACGCAGCCAATTGTTCAATTTTTGAAAATATTGTTCTTTTATGTTGTAATGGTGGTGACAGCCATTCCAATACCCGTATCTCCCCCGTTTTGTTCTCATATTGGGAGAGAGCGCCAAGCAGGTGACAAGGACTATTCCAAACGGTGAGGTCAATAGGGCAATCTAGCTGTCGACGGGACACATATCCTTGTTGTACACAATTACTGATTTGCTGTAGGGCAGTATGCTGTTCCTTCGTGAGGCATACAGGGGTAGTGGGATCAGTACCCTTTAACAAGGGTCGTAGAGTCTCCAACAAGTGATTTGGTACTCCCACAATGGGTTTTAGCCACTGTAAGTCTCCTAGCAACTTTTGAGCATCATGTAAAGTCTTAATGTCCAAGTGCAGTTCTAATTTTTGGGGTACCACTGTTTGGTCCATTAGAGTCTATCCCAAATACTTCCATGGTTTTGTGGTCTGAATTTTCTCTGTGGCAATAACAAGTGAAGATGCTGCAAGAGTGTCTCTGATGCTGTCAACCTGTAAAGGGGAAAATGGCTGTTGCTGCGCAAACAAAATATCATCCATGTAATGATATATTATGGTAGCTGGCCACTGCTGACGTAATGGCTGTAATGCAGCGTCAATGTAAAGCTGGCACAACGTGGGGGAGTTCCGCATGCCCTGCGGAAGTGTCTTCCATTCAAATCTTTTGTCTGGTTCCCCACGATTTATTGCTGGTACGGTAAAGGCAAACCTCTTCATGTCATCGGGATGCAGTCCAATAGTGAAAAAACAATCCTTTAAATCGATGATTAAAAGCGGCCAATCTTGAGGGATCAGGGCTGGATTCGGAAGACCAGGTTGCAAGGCCCCCATCGGTTCCATCTGGTCATTCACAGCTCGTAGATCGTGTACCAGGCAGTATTTCCCTGACTTCTTCTTGATCACAAAAATGGGCGTGTTCCACGGACTCGTTGAGAGTTGTAAATGTCCTTGCTCGTATTGTTCCTTCACCAATTCATGGGCATGCATAGGACTCTCCCCTTTCAAGGGCCATTGCTTAACCATCACCGGTGTATCTGTTTTCCAGGTGAGTGGAATGGGGAAAGTTCAAGCAATGGCTGTTACCCCAAAGGGTGGTGATTGGTCAACACCACCCCCAGCTGTGTTAAAACATCCCTGCCAATCAGGCAAGAGACTGTAGGGGGCAACTGAACGACTGAAAACACAACAGACACTTGTTGCCCATCAATGCGCACCGACAGGGGTGGTGTTTTGCTTGCCAAAGTAAGTCCTCCTACTCCCGTGAGCATGTTTGTTGATGGGAGCAGGGGCCAATGCTGTGGCCATGCTTCTGGTGATATGATGCTGGTGTCTGCTCCCGTATCCAATAATCCATGAAGGGTTATGCTCTGATGTCCATGGGTAATTTCAACTTTTTGTTTTGGCCTCTCTTGAAGATCTACAGTCAGGAGTGCAACACCGGTAGAGCCAAAACCCTTTGCATCCCGCTTCTGTCCAGTAAACGATGGTATACCCGATGTCATCTGTGGTAGTGGTACCAATTGTGCGATGCGTTGTCCTTTGGTTATCTTTATCGGGGGATAAGGGGTGTAAGCCATGATTTGTATTTCTCCGGTATAGTCCGCATCTATGACCCCAGGTAATACAAATAGTCCCAGCATGGATGTTGAGGAGCGTCCCAGCAATAAGGCTCCACAGTTTTGCCCTTGTAGCGAGAGAGGACCGTTTATTCCGGTTGGTATCCTTTCAGGCCGGTTCATCATTAATGTGACATCTACTGCTGCTGATATGTCCAAGCCGAGGCTCCCTGCTGTTGCTGGCTGCAGACAGGAGGTGGTGCTGTTGTCACGGTGGCAACTTGTGTCTGGGCGCGGCCGGCAATCGCGCTCCACCGCCCGTTTCCCAATCGGCGCCGGCAAGCCGAGGTGTTGTGGGAGCTGGATTGGCAGTTTTGGCACCACAAGCCAGTCGCTCTGCATTCTCAGCGCATGTGTCCCCCACTGCCGCATCGGTAACATTTGGGGTATGTTCTCGAGCCTCCCTGCGTGACTGCCATTGAGCCGTTTCGGAGAGGAGCAAGAGCGGCTAACACCTGATTTTGAGTGGATTCTGCTTGTTTTTGCAGCCCTACTCCTAATTCCTTTATTGCATCTACTAAGAATGCTTGTGAGGCTGCTGGCTGTAATGCCATTCACTCTAGCGCTTCCTCAATGGTCCAATTTGCTCCCAGAGTGGCTAGCACCCTTTGTGTGGCCGGATTGCTATTCTGTAAGGCACACTGCTTCAATAGCGCCCCTTTCATGTATTCTGCAACGCCAGCCCGGTCTATAGCCGCAGCTGCTTTGTCAATAAAATTCCCAAACGATTCCTCTCTGCCTTGTTTTATGCCCATGTACGTCGGCAGCCCTCCTGGCTCTTTAACTCTTTCTATGGCTGCACGTACTACCGCATGGCTTCTCTAAGCTTATCTGCTCCTGATATCAACTGTGCCTCCGTGCGCAAGTATGCCCCCAAGCCCATGAGCTCATCCATTGTCACTCCATGCAGTGGGTTCCCCTGAGCTCGCTGTGTCGCGACCGACTCATTAACCAAAGCTTGCCAATGCACATTAAACAACAACTGTTGATGCTGAGTAAATATTAGCCGCACTATTCCCCTCAAATCATTCGGGCACAAAATTTGCGTATTAAAGAGGTAATCTAGCATCTGCCTAACAGGTTCGCTTTTCACCCTGAACTGACTAACCGTGGACCGCAACTGGGATAACAACTTCCAGTCTAAAGGAGTGTACTCCGCCAGATTCTGTGTGTGGTTCCCCTGAGCATCATACTGTGACGTGTATGTAACCGGACAGGCGAGAGCAGAAGCGGCCTCCATTGCCTCATGATCCCCCATTTGCATTGCCTCTTTTGCCAGAGCAGCCCAAGCCTCTCTCCTTTGTTTAGCCATCTCCCACCATGGGTCACTGAGTGCCCCTGGGACAGGATCTGACTCTCGGAGAGTTTTGCGCTGTTGCCGCCTCTGTGTGGGCCGTTTGGGTGGGGGAGGTGGCAGGCTCAGCTCACGCTCTCTGCGGGGAGGCGGCGGGCTCCGCTCGCTCTCTCTGCGGGGGGGCAGCGGGCTTTGTCTGCGCTCTCCTCTTTCCTCCAGCTCGTGCTCGTCCTCCTCCTCCGACAGAGGAGGTGCAGACGGCCCTCCGCGTCTGTAACAGGATCCTCCATCCCAGACTGTTGTGAACCCATTGGTATTAACACCTTGTTTACCGAAGGCGCGAGAGGATCGTCCTCGCGACCATACCCTATATTTTTCTTATGAGCTTCTGTCGCCCTTTCTGCCGCCTTACGCTCAGAGACATGTTGAAGTAGTGCGTTGTGAACCACGCGCCATAGCCTGCCCAATTTCTTTGCTGTTTTATCATCTTCTAACACCGCCTCCCACAATATATCCCCAAACTTTCTCCATTCAGCGAGTTCATGAACTGTATGTGGGTTAAGGAAAACGCCTTTAGCATAACCATAGGCTAGCAACCCTGGGAGTTCCTTTTTTAAATCTATTCCCTTTACCCCTCACCTTTCTAAATACGCGGCAAAGAGTTCGTATGCTGCTTGCCTATCCATACCGTTTTATTCGTGAGCGCTCTTGCAGCTTTCCAGGCTCCGGCGGCACGTGAATGGCTTGAGCCACCGATGCAAACCCCAAGGGTGCTTCAAAATTCCGGCACCGTCCCGGCTGCGAACAGGACCCAGCTCCAACTTCCTCAACCGTGGGACGTTCTCTCCCCCTTTTTCTTTTAGTCAAGATGAGGGGTCAGCAGTCAGGGTCACCATGTGTCGTAGGAAGGAGACCAGGACACCAGATGGTTCATCACAGGTCCAGTTTATTAAAGAAAGCATCAAACACTTATACAGCAAATAATAAGCTCATGAATATTCTGTAAGCCAAGCAATCTATTGGTTAAACTATGCCATTAACTCATCCACATTCCTTTGGGCCTACGTTCTCTACTTCTCACACCTCGCTGTCCATTTCTTTATCATCCTCCGCTAGGCCCAAGGACATGTTATCTTTGCAGGTGCAAGATTTGGAATTAACCACTGTCTTGTACTTTTCCATTCTTTAGCCTGCTACTTTCTCAACAGACACCCTGCCTGCAAAAAGGCCTCTGCCCTAGTTAGGACTTCTTTACCAAATCAATTCGGCTGTGTCCTCTCTCCTCAAGCCACTCTTTGACAAAACTCTCCACATTATCTCAACTAAACAGACAGTTCACTTATAACTATATCAGCTACCACTACTACTATGTCTAAGTTTTTGTTAATAGCATAAATAAAAGCAAAGTTATGTTAACATTATACATATAGCATTCATCTTAATATTTGCTAAAAGCCAACAATATAATATACATTTATGACATGTACCTTCAAGTGTTGCCACCACTTGTAATTTTATCAGCTACCTTATGGTATAGTGTTTTTCATAACTCTCCCTCTCACTTTGTTGGCTGATTAGGAATCTCAGTATGTGGAAGAGCAGACAGCTATAGAAGCTGAGCTGGGTAGTGCCACCAACCTTTTGGCCCTGACACAGTGGAAGCTGTGGTAAAAATAAACTCAAGGCAAGAAGAGAAGTGAAGACATCATGTCTGGTCACTCTGACCACTATGACGCTGACTGCTCTGACAAGGGAAGATGCAACAAGGACATTGCTGGTGAAAGAATGAAAGAAGGAGCGGCTAGGATCTCAGCAGCCAACATGCTGGGGCTTATGGCTTCTTCTTCCCCCTGCCCGATGGTTGCAGGAGAATCTCAACAGTGGTAGAATCTTGGCCGAGCCAGCCATGGCCAAGGACTGCTCCTGGGGCCCAGCAGACCCAGCTCGGCCCAGTACTGGTGGTGGGGAAGGGTTTAGTAGCAGCAAGGTGTTAGCAATTGCAGCCACAGCCCTGCCTGGCCTCAGCCCTGCTTGGCCTCGGCCCTGCGGCCTCCCCTCCCCCCTGCCTGGCACCTGATGGAGAGGGGCCTGGCTGGTGGCCCACAGCAGGGGCTGCCTGGCCCAGCCTGTTACCTCTTTGCTGACTGGAAAAGGAAGTGAAATTTCATGGGATTTTTCGTTTTTTAACATGGGTATTCACAGAGGTGTATCAGCTTCCTCTTTGCACCACTTCCGTGAGTGCCTCCCATGCAAAACCACCACACACAGTTACTGGTGATGTAGTCTCATAATGTGAATTCACTGACTTTTTATAACAAGCATTATCCATAAGATATTATTGAAAGTTACACATATGCATTACTTTAGTTATTCGCATTTTGTTCATGGTACTGTTTGTGGATGTGACAGCCTGGTCAGAGAGCGAGAAAACTAGATAAGTTTTCCCAAAATTAGCCTGAGAGACTTTAGGGAGTTGAAGATAAACCATGATAGCTTATTACCATAAACAACCTGCAGGTGTTGTTTTTTCCTACTCTCTGTTTTCTTGTTTTTCTCAAAGATTGTTTATAAAAAGGGTGTCTTGTTAATTAGCCAATCAGGGGAAATGTATTAACTAAATGACCAATCAAGTGCACCTGGATCAGAACAGTGTATTAAAAGGAAGCAGACCAAATTAAACGGCGCGTTATTCCAATCAACCTTTTGGTGAATGTGTGTCATTTCTTACTCAACAGTGACAACCACTGACTATTTAGCTAAGGATAGATAACAAAGCTGGCTGCTTTACAAACTTTAATATATCTTTGTGTAGCTATCTGCAAGACATGTTGTGGTATTCACATTCTCTGGACAGAGAGAGACATCATTCTCTCTCCCAGGATTTTTTCTGGGGAAGGCAGTGAAAAGCTCAGAGAAGAGAAAACAATTCTTAT
Source organism: Melozone crissalis (assembly GCF_028551555.1). Lineage (NCBI taxonomy): Eukaryota > Metazoa > Chordata > Aves > Passeriformes > Passerellidae > Melozone > Melozone crissalis. The sequence goes on along the minus strand of NW_026535813.1, from coordinate 8,489,764 downwards.
CTCTTTGGCACATGTGGAATGTGTTATGGAGATTGTTTACTGAAAGTGATTTGTTAATTGGATTCTGGTAATGGTTGTTTGGATTGATTGGCCAATTGGGTCAAAGCTGTGTCATGACTGGACACAGTCACGGGTTTTTCTTTAGTATCTCTTTAGTATAGTATCTTTTTAATATAGTATTAGTGTACTATAACCTAACTTATTAAAGCAATTGCTCAGCCTTCTGAATCATGGAGTCAGAGCACATTATTCCCTGCATTGGGTTCACCCTGAAGCGATAACATGTATCATTTTAAGAAACTTTCCTAACGGTATTACTGTGAGGCTTGTTTGTAGAATATGTTAGGGAGACTCTTCCAGTTAAGGCCTGAGCTCTGGCCAAGCTCTGGCCCTACCTGGTCAGGAAGTATGCCAACAAACCCAGCAGTTTTCTGCACCAAAACTGTACTCAGGTCACTTTGACTTGCCAATTTGGACTTATAACAGCTGGACCCCCTTTTGAAGTGACCTTGGAGACCTTACCCAGGAATAGTTCTCCAGGTCCTCACTGTGAAACGAGGCTTGCCAGCTGCTGCAGACTGGGTGACTGTACAGTATTTAGGGAATTGATGATGTATTGTTTTAAATCACCATCCTATCTCTCGTGTGCTACTAATTATGGATATTATCTGACTTATTTCTGCTTAGTGTAAGTTTATTGTATTGTATTGTATTGTTTTCTTTTATGTTGCCTTCATGTTCATAACGAGAGACACATGTTGTTGAAAACACAAAGAGGGAGAATATGGCTCCTTAAGAACGTTTAGATAATGCCATATTTACACTAAAAATTTTGAAAGCAAATCATCAAATTGGATCCCTGGCAGAGCGATACCATTTTGAAGATTTGCATGTGCAGAACCAATTTCTAAAAGTTTCTACGTAAAGATTCCTGATTGAATGTACACTGGCAAGGCATAGCTGATTTACTAACCTAGGGAGAAGGTATGCATGTGTTTTATCACCAAAAGGTTCAAAGTAGTTCTCTGCTTGTCTGGACAAACATTGATCGTCTCCAAGAAAATGAGTCCCAGAGAGAAGAAAAATTACCTAATTACCAGCCAACCCTTGTGGCCAAGGCAGGAGCAGGGGTAGGACTGCTAGGACATGGCTGTGTCTGGAGCCTTATGGAGGCAGCCTGCCAAAAGAGGCCTTGTGTCCTACTGCACTCACCATCATGGCATTGTGTTCCTATTGACCTTTTTCAGTTATTCCCTGTTCCATGCTTCCAGAAAGCCATTCAGTAATGTCACAGTCAAAATTTCCATCTTATGGACTTCCTCCTGCCTAAACAGCATGGCTCCTGAGCTCCAACCATATGAACTTGTCTTGGTTTGAAAAGACAGGTCTCTGCTAAGGAAGGCAGGAGCTGCCCCTGAAATGGAAAATGTAAACTCTCTCTCTTTGAATTATTATAATTTTTAAATGAAGGGGCTCTCAGGCAAAGATATGGGGATAGGAATAACAGTTCTTTACAAGGAAAATTTAAAAGAAATACAAATGCAATAGTACAAAAAGAAAAACATCTGACAGAGTCAGAATACAACCTGACACCCTGTTGGTCAGGGTGTTGGTAGCAGTCCCATTAAATGGTGGCTGCAGTCCTTCTGGAGTGACAGATGTGGTTCTGTTGAAGCAGTGATCCTGTAGAAGGGTGGAGTTTTCCTCTGAAGGTCTGGTGGTGGTGTAGATGGGCCTGGTCTTCCTCTGGGAATCCAGTGGAAAAGAAAGCTGCTGCTCTGGGAATCCAGTGGAAAAGGCTGACTGTGGTGTTCCAAATTTCAGATTATATCCAGGTAGGAATGCTTGGCTCCTCCCTCTGTGCAGAGCATCTCACAATGGGATGATGTAATTTTATCAGTCATGCAGTGAGACTCAATGGACCATTAACAGAAGATATCTCCCCAGAGGGAGGATTGGTTGTGGAAGAGATAAAGAAAAACTGCCCAATTAACAGAAGATAACTGCCCCACCTCTAACAGATGGCAATAGAATACACGCCCCCACCCTAAGACAGAACTTTGGAACAGTAGTCATTTATTTCGACTTCCTAGGAGGCCTTGGACATTATCCTTTTGTTCTCCTATACTGCGAGTCTATTTATAAGTGACATGATTGCATTTGATATGTCTATATTGATTGTGATCTGTATTCTATGTATCTTATCCTGTATCTAGCAAATGACTAGTAATAGTCGTAATAAGATAATGGCCTTACAAGTGCAAACTGTTTTAGCATCAAAGTACACAAACTCTTTCCATAAAAAACAAAAAAGGGGGAGATGTGGAAGAGCAGACAGCTATAGAAGCTGAGCTGGGTAGTGCCACCGACCTTTTGGCCCTGATACAGTGGAAGCTGTGGTAAAAATAAACTCAAAGCAAGAACAGAAGTGAAGACATCATGTCTGGTCACTCTGACCACTCTGACGCTGACCACTCCGATGAGGGAAGATGTAACAAGGGGATTGCTGATGAAAGAATGTAACAAGTACGTTTCTGGCGCAATAATGATAACCAAGAAGATTGCGATGCTATGGAACAGGGGCAAAGGGGTCTGGATGGAAAGTTTTGTATGAAACGTAGTAACGTATAAATTTTGATGATCTTGTGTAATAAAATGGCTTTGCTTGCATAGCATGGTAAGTGTCTCCCAATTCCTGTGTCAGTATTTTATCTACTAGAACAATTGTGTTTTCAGCAAAATACCTGAAACAGCATCTCTGTGTGTGTAACAAAGTCATAAAGATAAAAACAGTGGAAAATAGGTATTTCTGATCCCTTTTTCAGGGTCCTTGCTAATGGTTTCTGTTACCGGGCTTGCAAGGGTTTTTCAGGGGTGAAGAGAGAGACAAGAATCTTGACTCCATGATCAGAAGGCTGGATTTATTATTATATGATATATGTTACATTATAACTATACTAATAGGAATAGAGCGAAAAGTTCAGAAGCTGCTAAGCTAAGAATAGAAAAAGGAATGAATCAACAATGGAGCTCTCTCTGATTCTCCCAGAGAGAGCTCAGTCTCTGATTGGCCCTTAATTGTACACATGCAACATGGGCCAATCACAGGTGCACCTGTTGCATTCCACAGCAGCAGATAATCATTGTTTACATTCTCTTTCTGGGGCCTCAGATTCCCAGAAAAGGGAAAAATCCTAAAGAAAGGATTTTTCACAAAAGATGTCTGTGACAGGTTTCAAGGTTCGTGGGGTGAGATGCTTAGCTCCTATGCTTTGCCATTGTCAGGAAGAGGCATTGACCCTCACTGTACACCCTTGTGCTGGTTTGCAAGTAATCCAGTGTGAGAAATGAACCCCACACAAATACCTTGAGAGAGATTTCAGGTCAGTGTTAAAATTTATAGAAAGATTACAATGAATGCAATGATACAGAAAAACTGGCTTAAAAACACAAAGTCAGAGTACAACCTGGCACCCTGTTGGTCAGGGTGGTGATTGTAGTCTGATTAAGTGGTGGTTGCAGTGCTGTTGAAGTGATGGTCGCAGTCTTGCCAAATGCAGTGGTCCTGTGGAAGGTCTGGTCCTCCAGTGGAAGTTCAGGTCCTCTGGAGCTGTCCAGTGGTGGTGGTGTCCAGTCCTCAAACCCCCAGATTATATACCCTCAAGTCGAGGCATGAATGCTCAGTATCTCCTCCAGGGCAGGGAGTTTTGCAATGGAATGATGTAATCCTGTGAGTCATAGGATATTTTGGGGAGTCTTTGATGGGCATTGCAGCTGGCTGCTGAGCCATTATGGCCCATTAGCAGAGATGGTGCCTTCAGGATGGGTGTAACCATGTTGATGCTCCCCTGGAGCGAGTTATCACTGCTGGGTCGTTTGTGAAGATAAAGAAACACTACCCCATCTGGCAGGGTTTGCCCCATCCAGATTGTACCCTGAGGGATTGGGTGTGCCCTGGGTAGCTACTGTGAACAACCAATCATTAACAGCTTATCAGAAATTATGTAGATGTCCCTAGAATACAGTTTGGTTGCACCCATATTGGCACCCTTTTTCCTGTAACTACGACAATCCTGAGTCTGAACCACTAGGTGAGCATCTTCCTTCGCCATCCCATGCCATGCCCAACAACATTTCGGGTCTCTATTGAAAGTTGCTGGTGCTTACAAGCTCATGTTTATAATGCAAAGTTAATGGACAGCAGAGTAGGATTGGAGTCGCTACACTTAAGACACCATAGTTTTGTTGGCACTCATTGCACTTGCATCACTATAGAATCTGTCTAGAGGGAGCCGTGTTACAGTGTATTGGATGTAATGCTTTGCCATCAGGTAATTTTGTGTCTGTTATAAGTGGCCTCACAGGGATGAAAAGGTTCAGTGAGGGGGGGATGCCTCTGGGGCAGAATGCTTCCCTTCCAAATAACAAATGCTGTTGTCTGATGGCTGCATTTAGTCACTGTGTATGTGAAACTAGTGTGTTTTCTCATTGCCTGTTGTGGAATTAAAAAAGCTATGTAACGTAATGTATTGGGTCTGATGGAGGCAAAGTTCACAGCGCTGTGCTTTGCACTGGTAGCTGGACGAGTGTTGATAACCAGTGTTTTGGCCACTGATGAGCAATGCTGTCCCTCTGACATTCCTTCTCCCATCAAAGGGGATAAGAGTGGGCAAGATCCTGGAAGGGGACACAACCAGGCCAGCTGACCCAAATTAGCCAAAGGGATATTACAAACCATATGACATCAGCTCAGATATATAAGCTAAGGGAGAGAGGAGGAAGGGGGAGCATTCATGAGTTTTCAGTGTTTGCCTTCTGAAGGAACTGTTATGCATGCCGAAGTGGAGACTGACTTTTTTTCCTCTTTAGCTCTTGCATGCACAGATCTCCACTCATTTCTTTCTTTTACTGTAATAAAACTGCCTTATCTTACCCTGCTGGTTGTTCTCCATCTTATTATCTCCCCTGTCCCAGTGGGAAAGGGAGTGATACAGCAACTGAGTGGGCACCTGGCACCCAGCCAAGGTCAACCCACTACACCTAAATAATTTGATTTTGAAAGCTGTTAATCTAAAGTCTACATTCTGTCCTGCTTGCTTGCTCTCAGCAGTGGGTAGGCTGGTGATACCCTTTACCCTGCATTTTGTCACTGTTTATCTTAATTTTTTGTGTTGATTATATCTTTCCTCCTCCCTTTTCTGATTTTCTCTCCTTTCCTCCTGGAACTGGCAAAAGTCAAGCTAGATGAAGAGATGAAAGGAAGGTTGTAAGAGAGGAAGAGGAGGTCATGCATTTCTCACCACCTCTCTCTTCTCTTTTGCAGTTGTTACAATCTCAGGATGTGAAGGAAGATGCTGTGCTTTGCTGCTCCATGGAGGTAGGGAAGCACCTGCACCACCTGCCCCAGTCCTCACTGCTCTGCTGCTTCTGTCCTTTGCAACATACATGTCAAGCAGCTATTAGATGTTTCCAAACCCAAACAGCTGTTGCCCCTTTGCATTATGGAATCCCCAAATGGTTTGGGTTGGAAGGGACCTTTAAAGAGCATCTAATCCAACCCCCTACCATGGGCAGGGACATCTTCAAATAGATCAGATTGCTCAGAGTTCTGTCCAACCTGACCTTAAAACCTGAACCTGTTTCCAGGAATAGCTCATCCACAGCTTCTCTGGGCAACCTGTGCCAGTGCCTCACCACCTTCACGGGAAATAATTTTTTCCCAATAGCTAATCTAAACCTGCCCTCTCTCAGCTTGAAGCCATTGCCCCTTGTCCTATCTCTACATGCCCTTGTTCAAAGTCCCTCTCCAGCTCTCCTGTATCCCCTTTAGATAATGGAAAGTGCTCTAAGGTCTCCCTGGTGCTTTCTCTTCTCCAGGCTGAACAACCTCAACTCTCTCAGCCTGTCCTCTTAGGAGAGCTGCTCCAGTCCTCTGACCACTTTTGTGGCATCCTCTGGACCTTCTTTAACAAGTCCATGTCTTTCCTGTCCTGAGGACCTCAGAGCTGGATGCAGTACTCCAGTTGGGGTCTCATGAGAGCGGAGTAGATAAAAGACACTACTGTGAGATAAGAGATGGCCCTTGAGATTCTATCACTGGACTTGTGATGCATGTACATGGATGCAAAAGGTTTGGTAGCCAGAGTCCCATCGCAAAATTATGTCATCCTGGTTCCTTCGAATCTCACCCTGCACTTATATTTTAAGCACAAAAACACCTGTATTGGAGAAAAAACTGCCTCATGGGTCACACGGAAAAGTTTGTTTAGCTCAGCAGCATATTTGCAGGGAAATGCTGGTATAAATATGGAAGAGTTTCACTAGTATCTTTTTTGGGAATTGATTTGCCTGTGAGGATGGATGCTTTCCTTGCAGAGAGTGATTGAAATTATAGCCCAAATGGTTGAAATTCAGCAAAGTGACAAGCAACTGAGGAGAAGGGTTTGAATTTTTAAGGTGAGGACTTTGAGGAGCTCTGCATTCAAGACCCACTAATCTTCCATGATGGTGGACTCACTGCCGTCCAGTCCCAGCTTGGACCTTCTCTGTGGAACCACCTAAGGCTTATGCTGCTCCATGGAGGCTCTCCAAGGAGTAATTGTTTAAGAAAAACCCCTTGGCTGTCCTCAGTGAAGTAGCATGACAGGTATAAATGCAGATCTTGTCAGGGTGGGATTTGTTATGCATACAGGAGGGCTCTGCTTATTACAATTAATGACTGGGAGTTACTGTGAGCTGTGAATCAGCAAGTAAATGAAGGGCCAGGTAGAAGGCAAGAAAAACACATCACAGCCTGCAAATTGTTTTGACAATAGCATGATTTTTAGGTGGGATTATTTTTTTTTCAAAAGCAATCTTCCTTTTATATCAGCAGTAGCTGGACCATTTGCTCCTCTAGCAGCCCAGTGCAGATGCTTTTCAAAACCTTGCCCTTCATGCTCTTGGAGCTTTCTGCCAGGTGGATTTGGTTTTCAAAAGTCACAATGCCTTATAACCTTGCCTGGTGGCTCTACCACACCAAGCAGGGAAGAATTGGAGGGATGGAGCATGTTTGTAAAAGCCAGTGGAGTGTCTGAATATTATAGAATGATAGAATCATAGAATGTCTCAGCTTGGGACACACAAGGATCAATAAGCCATGGCTGACCCCTTCTTCTCCTGACAGCTGCAGAGCAGCGGCTGGTTACTGGAGGAGCAGCTGCCCGAGATGATGACAGAGCTGCTGGCGATAGCACGTGACAAGATGCTGTGTCCCTCTGAGTCCATGCTGACACGGTCCCTGCTGCTGGAAGTCATTGAGCTGCTTGCCAACAACTGGAACCCCCTGATGCCCACCATCACTCAGTACTACAACAAGACCATCCAAAAACTGACAGCCTGAGGGGCAGGACAAGGTGGGGTGGGAAGGAACAGGAAGAAGACATGCACCTTGACGGGATCTGGCAAAAGCTTTTCTGATTTAAATTCCCCAGAAGAGCAACCCCCATCATGCTTGAGAATACATTCATGGGATGGGGATGGAGAAGTATGTTTCTTTTTCAGCTGCGTCAGGTTTCTTTTTCTGAACTCATTGCTCAAGAAGCAGCAACATGCCCACCAGGTTATTGTTTGACTTTCAAAAGAAGACAGAGAATTTGGAAATTAAAAAACACAAACAACTAATCCATGTGGGGGCTATTATTGTTTTTATGCTGTCCTCCTGCCTTGCCCTGGCCAAGTGGCAGGAAACAGCAGGCAGCAGATGTCTTGGGAGGACAAAGCTAGATACACACTGTACCAGACACTCATAAGTGATGGCTTTTGTCCAGAGGGTCTTGTGCTAGGTTCCCATCCTGTCTTTGACTTTCTGTGTGCCCCTCCACTTACTTGCCACCCCTTTGAAAGTGGATTGGAGAGCGGGATGACTTTCTTATTTGCACTGGGGTTTTTTTTTCTTTATTATTTGTGATTTCTTCTTATTTTACTGTATCATCGAATGAACAATTGCAAGCAACTCAGAGATGAGGAAAGCAATGCCTTCCCAAAAGCTTACTAATGGTTTATGTGAGGATTCTGAAGCAGGACTATTTTAAAGGAGCCCAAATGCCACTGCAGAAGTAACATAGCCATCATCAGCTTGCCAGTAATCTTCTCGATGGATTGAGAATCATGTCCTCTGAGCTGGGAGCTCTAAGAAACAGGGAATTCTGTGGCCCTTGCTTTTCAAGTCACCATTATCCCTCAGCCACTATAACCCTTTTTTTAATGTAATAATTTTTTTTTCTATTGAAAGAGTGCTTTATTGTAGTTACTGTCATAGCTATAATTATACATTTTAATCCAGACCTGTTACAGTCAGGCCTAATAACATACAGGGCAAGAGAGAAATGGAAGTTCATGTTCTTCTTTGGTGACTGGTAAAGAGAAGACAAGCAATGCATGGAAAAAAGGAGGAAAAAAGAAGAGGGGAAAAATAGAAAAAGCCAAAAATAGAGGTTTTGAGCCTGGCTTCTAACTAGCTGAATTTGCTGTCCAATGTTTCCAGGTGTGCAATGTACAAGAGCAACTCTGTCCCGTGGTTGGTGTAAGTGGCACCACATCATTGAGGGATGGGTGGCATATTCCAGGGGGAGAGTTTGCCCAGGGGTCTCCAGGTTGCTCCAGGATACCTGGGTTGCTCTGTGATAGAGCATCCCAAAGGAAAAGGCGACTGCTGGGAGGTGAAAGCAAGATGCCTCCTGGATGAGGAAATGCCCAGAGAGTAAGGGGGCTGGTACACAGAAATGCCATTCTGTTGCATCCCTCCCCGAATGATGAAGATGACTTGGTGGTCTCCTTATTTGTCGTCTACTGACACTGTTTATTAAAACACAGAATCACAGAATTAACTAGGTTGAAAAAGATCTCCAAGGTCATCAAGTCCAACCTATGACCTAACACTACCTTGTCAACTAGACCATGGCACTAAGTGCCACATCCAGTCTTTTCTTAAACACCTCCAGGGACAGTGACCCCACCACCTCCCTGGGCAGCCCATTCTAACACCCAAACACACTTTCTGTGAAGAACTTCTCCCTAATGTCCAACTTAAACCTACACTGGTACAGCTTAGGTTGTGATGCTGTGGTTCAGTATTATTTGAATTTTCATCTGGTTGTCTGCGATTGTGGTTTTTATTCTGCACATGGAGTATCAGTAGGAACAAACAGGAGCTTCAGCTTTTCTGTGTACTCAGCAGCAAAATGATTGCTGGGTGCACTGGACTTGTCTAGAAAATTTATTTTCTGCTTTGTGGATTCAAGCCCAGGAGATTTGCATGGTGATGGCACCCTGTGTTGGGTCAGCTTCATTAGTAGCAATGGTGCTTGATAGAATTATGAGCAGCTGAACTTGATTAAGATGGTTGCAGTGGGTTGATTCTAGCTGGATGCCAGGCACCCACCAAGCTACTCTCTCACTCCCCTCTATAGCAGGGCAGGAAAGAGAAAATATAATGACGGGTTCATGAGCTGAGATAAGGACAGGGAGACATCACTTGTCAAATACTGTCATGGGTAAAACTGTGGGATCTCAGCCTCTCAGAACTGGGGTGCAGGGTGACCAAGACCACCCCTGGGGGGCTCGGGAGTCCTGGAATGTTGCCAGAAATGTCTGGTGGCTGGACTTTGATCCCACATGGGAGATGACATCAGTATGAGGATAGGAGGATTTCACTGGGGTGAATGGTGAAGGGATAAGTTAATTGGAGTGTGAGATACAGGGTTTAAGATTTCTGTACAGGGGGGTCTAGAGAAGTAAGATGGAGGAATTGGGGCGTGCCCTTCTCCTTCTTCTTCTTCTTCTTGGCCTCCATCTTCTGTGGTGATGTTGGCACTTTGGGATTGGACCTTACTAAAAGTGTACTGGTTAATAAGGGTGAAAGGTATTGGAGAAAAATGATAAATATTGTATACGTAACTCCGAGTATAAAGATAGGTGACCGCCCCAGGGGCTCTCAGTGTGTGCCCATGGCTGACTGCTGAGCAGAACTCTGTCAGGCCCAGAGAAAATCTTTTAGATAAGCATTTAATAAACACCGAGACCGAGAAAAGATCTGAAGTCCCTTCTCGTCCTTTGGAGCGCGGGCGGCCCAAGGCCACCTCGGGCCTTCCCAGACCATCTAAACAGCCGAAAATCCGACATAAAACAGGCTCAAATTAGAAATATTAATTGAATTTATTCCTAACAAAATCAGAGCAGTGTAATAAGAAGTAAAATAAACCCTTAAACACACCTTCCCTTCATCCCTCTCTCCTTCCCAACTCTACCTCCTACCCCAGCGGTGCAAGGAGACAGGGAATGGGAGTTATGGTCAGTTCATCACCAATTGTTTCTCCCTCTGCTCAGGGAAAGGAATTGTTCCCCTGCTCCAGGCATGGAGTTCCTCCCATGAGACACAGTTCTCTGCGAACTTCTCCAATGTGAGTCCATCTTACAAGCAACAGATCTCTGAGTATTGAAGTGAAGGGGAGCAGACCATCCGAATGATGCATCGAACTCCAATTTATTGATCAATCAGCCACTTTATATAACAGTGTTAATTAACTTCATGCATATTGCAAAATCCAAGCTCACGATAGGTTGACAGAGAAAGCTCTAACCACTCCTTTTGTTTTACAATACCTATAATTGTTTATTAAAAACAGAACCAACGTTCCCACTGTGATATGAAAGGTTCCCAAAACTTCCATATCTGTTCCCAGGGAGCCATCTTTTCCCAGACAGAGTGCTTTGCTTGTTATGGGAAGACTGTCTGAGAACCTTATTGTTTATAAAATCAAGCCTGGGAACTGCTTTAGGAACTGCTTTACAACTACCTTTTACTTTTCTCTCAACTGTATACCTTCATGGCTCTCCACATCTGAGAACTGCTGCAACATGAGTCCATCCCACTGGCAATAGTCCTCCCCAAACTGCTGCCACGTGGGTCATCCTTCCACAGGGTGCAGTCCTTCAAGGACAGGATGCTCCAGTGTGGACCCCTCTCTCCACAGGTCTCCCACAGGTTCACAGCCTCCTCTCAGGTATCCCTCTGCTCCAGCACAGGCCTCCTCCATGGGCTGCAGGTGGATGTTTGCATCCCTGTGGACGGACATCCATGGGCTGCAGGAGGACAGCTGCTTTACTCTGGTCTTCACCGCAGGCTGCAGAGCAATCCTAGATCCAGTGCCTGGAGCACCTCCTCGCACTCCTTCTCCACTGACCTTGGTGTCTGCAGAGCTGTTCTTCTCACATATTCTCACCCTGCTCTTCTCTGGTTGCAATTACAACTGCGCAATAACTTTTTTCCTTTTTTTTTCCCTTCTTCTTCTTAAACATGTTATCACAGAGGCATTACCACCATTTCTAATAGGCACAACCTTGTATTTGAAGCAGCTACAGATTGGCTCTGCTGGACATGAAGGAAACTTCTAGCAGCTTCTCACAGAAGCCACCTCTGTGGCCCTCCTGCTACCAAAAACCAGGCTGTAATAAACCAACATACCCTCCTACTACCAAAGCTTGGCCATGCAAACCCAACACAGTGGTAAAGCCCATCAGTAATATAAGGCTTAGGGTAGTGCCCGTTGCTCTTGGTTTTTCCCACTCCCTGATTTATCAGGAAGCAGAGGAAAAAGGGCTTTAACACCCATTGCAGAGCACTCAGGCACAGCATCTGTCCTCTGGGAGAAGACTTGAAAACCAATTTTGTCTTGATTTTTTTTTCTTTAAAGAACAGAGAAGTCCTATAATCCATTACGTCTCTGGACAGCCTGTTCCAGTGCTCTGCCACCCTCAACATAAAAAAATTCTTCCTCATGCTGAGGTGCAACTTAGTGTGTTTTAGTTTATGGCCCTTGCTCCTCATTTTGTTGCTAAGCACCACTGAATAGTCTGGCACCATCCTCCTGGAACCCACATTTGAGATATTTATATGCATTGATGGCATCCCATCTCAATCTTCTCTTCTCTAGACTAAACAAAAAATAATTGTGGGGGGACAATAAAAAGAGGTATTTTAAATATGTTAATGGCAATAGGCAGTGTAGAAATAACATCAGCCCTTTTCAGGATGAGGATGGTCATCTCACAAACAGGGACATGGACAAGGCAGAGGTGTTTAACACATTCTTTGCCTCTTTCTTCAACCTGTATGACAGACCAAGGGGGTCTCAGTGCCCTGAGCTGGAGGTCCATGACTGTGAGAATGATCAACTCCCAGTTGAACCTGAACTTGTGCAGGATCTACTGCTCCAGCTTGATCCATACAAACCTGTGGGCCTGATGGGATTCAGCCAAGAATTCTCAAAGAGATGGCTGACGTCATTGCAAAACCTCTGTTGATGATTTTTGAGCAGTCTTGGGAATGTGGAGAGGTCAGAGCTGTCCTGAGGCTGGTGAACATTGTCCCGATTTTCAAGAAGGGCAAGAAGGACCCTGGAAATTACAGGCCTGTCTGTTTCAAATCCATGCCCAGTAAAATCATAACAAAGATTATTCTGGGGGGTGTTGACAAACACCTGGAGGACAACGTAGTCATTGGTCACAGCCAGGAGGGCTTGAGGGAAAAGTCCTGCTTGTCAAACCTGATTTCCTTCAACAACAGGGTAACTCACTGTCACGGTTTGAAGCTGGCGCAATGCCAGTGCCTCCATGAAAATGTGTTCCCTGGTGTCTGCTGTGAGGTGTGACTGTTTTGAGGAGAAAAGTAAAAGTACTCCACAACTTTGTGAAAGTTGTAAAGCCAGTATGTTTATTACAGCGCTGGACGCATGCGGAGATTGCTCTCCTCAAAAAAGGCATGCGTTCCTGTGAGAACTTCAGGTCTCTTTTTTCTCAAATACATATGCATGCAGTTTCACAATAGGTTCATACATATTCATTTTTATGGATTTTGCGTGACATTTGCCGCTAGTTCTTTTTTATCAGAAAGAATTCTTAGGTCAGGTTGACCTGCTCCCATAACAGTTTCTGTCTCTCTTTATCATCTTCTGTCTCCCCCCCCTTATCTCTGTCTTTCACTGAAGTAACTTCACTGAGCTTAGGCCTTGCAGTCAGGCTAAATAACTATGGTTTCTAACCACAGACTCAACTCAAAAATGTACATTTCACCTAAATCAAAATGGATTTCTATCCTGGAAAATTTTCACTTTGCCTCAGACCAGAAATAGAGCAAAGCAGGCTTCAATTTAGGAATAAAGAAGAAAAAACCTTTATTAACCTACAACTATATATAAAAAGAAACACACGCAGGACTCAGAATGAAAACCTTCCAAAAACATTCCTCCTCCCCCCACCAAATTTCCAATACATCACAGTAGTACAAAACCTTGGAGTCTCAATTCAGTTATCACCCCTCAGATCACTAACTCTCAGTCCATCACCACCCTTTAGATAATCAATTTTCAGTTCATCAAGAAGAGAGGAGTCCCTATTGTACCATAGGCTTCCCCTGGAAACACAGTTGAGACCTCTTGTGTTTTCATGTCACACATGGCACCGCCCAGAGAACATTTGCCACCATGACATCTTCCTTCCACGTACAGTGCTCTCACCACTGCACATGGGCCAGAGCTGCTTCTAGGGTTCTCCTTTTAAGAATGCTTTGCCCAGTTCCAAAAAAAGCACAGTCTCTCACTTTTGGGACACCTGTCCCCACCAAATTCACCCCCCGGGGCCAAGGGGTCTCCCAGACAGAGGTCTTCTTCCCTGAAGATGGAGGGCACCACCATCCTCCTCACCCATCGTCTCTGTTCATGCGCTCCTTCACATAATATCACTGCACTCTCTTGGCTCCAAGCCATTGCCTCCCCCTAAATGCAGTCTCTGTGTCACAGGAAAAATGGTTCTGTCCATGGCTATACAAGTCCAGCAAAAGGACAATCCATCATCTCCTCCCATCTAAGATTCTTCTCAACTTCTCTTGTGACCTATTTTCTCTTATCTCATCTCTGTCTCTCTTCTCATTCAACTCCAGGAGGATCAGCATTTGTAAGGTTTCCATCATCCAAGAAAAGGGTTAAAAATCTCAGGGTCTGCCTGTCCAGAACTCCCACGCTGCCCTGCTGGGCACCTTCTCGCCGCACCCCCCCTTCTCCTTCTCAGCCAGCCGTGCTATCAAATTTCAAGGTGGCATAAGCACAGGCACCAGCTCTCTCTCTCTCCTGGGGGGAGGGGTGACTGCCCGATGCCTCTCAATGCTCCTCCATCCTTCCATCCTACAGGGGCCTTCATCTCCCTTCTCTGTCCAAGGTCTTGGACTACCTCACCCGGCCGCATGGCTTCCCCTCCCCCGTCCAGCCCACAGCTGGGCAGGGGAGGTCTGACCTCTTTCATGGACGGAACCCAAGAGAACTTCCGCCTGGGAGTTCTCTGCTTTTAACCCCCTGTGTTCTCAGAGGCATATCCATGTCCTCAGTGGCCACACCAGGTGCCAATATTCAAATCCGAGCACCTATCGGTTTGACCACAGCATCCCAAAAAACTCACTTCCTTTTCAAACCAGGACACCCACCTAGTTGATCTAGGAAAGCCAGTGGATGCCATCTCTTTGGATTTCAGCAAAGCTTTTGATACTGTCTCTCACAGGATCCTTCTGCACAAAATGTCCAGCACGCAGATGGATAACCGTGTTACGCAATGGATGAGAAACTGGCTCACAGGTCAGACACAAAGAGTTATAGTGAATGGGGTGACATCAGTGTCTTGGCTGGAGAGACAGGTGTCTGTTAAGGAAGGCAGGCGCCTCTCTTGGAATGGAAAATATGACCCCCTTCCTTCCGAATTATTAAAATTTTGAAAGTAAGGGGCTTCCAAGCAACGATATGGGAAAACGAAAAACAGTTCTTTACTAGTATGTATAGCAAGGCAAACAAACAACAACAATGGCAGTGACAAGAAACAGAACCAGAAATCCAGTAACAACCATCTCAACTTCAGGCACTTTCCCCTTTGGTGTAGTTATGGTCACAGATGGCAGGGGCACTGGTGGGTCCCAGCTGGGTAGGGCGAATGTGATGATTCCCCTGCGACTGCAGGGGGCGCTCTGGTGCGAGTTTGGGGACCAAGCGGTAATGTTGGGCATAGCCGGCAGGACGGGATGGAGAAGGAGCTTCTTTTACAAACCTCCAGGGGCAGCCAATCCTAGTGCCCCCTCTGGATAGCAAAAGGACCTGTAGCAGGAAACCTCCAGAGAAGCAGGCTGGAACGGCAAGACCTCCCGGCAGGCAGAGGGTGAAAAGCTACAGTGTAGCAAAAATCCAGAGCAATGGCAGAGGTATGGTAAGGGTTGGGCAGTAGCAGTCTGGCTCTCAAATGCAGTAAAAGGCTCCTCAAGCTTTTCTCACCAGCACTGGTTGGTCCTTTGGACCTCGGCTGTGCGGAGGGTGGGGGCAGCCGCCTAGCAGAAAATTAGGGCGGTCCCAGGTCCTGGTGGGGCATGCACTGGCTCTGGACTTCCCAACAACAGAGCAGCAAAACAAGTTCATCCGGCAAGCTCAGTCACAGTGCCGAAGCAAAAAAAAAAAAGCAAAAAGAAGTAGGCAAAATCCACAGAAACAGCAGGATCCCTGGTCAGAGATACCGGCTGCGTGTGTGCCATTGAACTGCCCTCCGGAAGAGCAGAGACTGACGCTCACCCCACCCCCAACTCCCCTTGGAAACCCCGGCTCAGCCTCAGCTTCCATTCATCGGGACCGCCCCGGAGTCAGGGAGGATGGGGGGTGGGGCGGGGACAGCTGCCACCCCTGGGCACAAAACAAAACAGATCAAAGACCCCAAAAATGGGATGGGATAATAAACTATCTCCAAGAGAATCAGGCTGGTCACCGGTCACAAGTGGGGTTTCTTAAGCCCAGTTCTCTTCAACATCTTCATTACTGACTTGGACACAGGACTTGAAGGAATACTAAGTTCGACAGACACACTAAATTGGGAGGAGATTGGGAGGAGGTGTAGACTCCCTCAGGAGCAAAGAGAGCCTGCAGAGACACCTGTATAAATTAGAGAGATGAGCAATCAACAATCGTATGAAGTTCAACAAGGGCAAGTGCTGGATTCTGCACCTGGGGTGGGGCAACCCTGGATGTACTGATAGACTGAGGAACAAGAGGCTGGAAAGCAGTGCTGCGGAAAGGGATCTGGGGGTCCTGGTTGATGCAAAGTTGAATATGAGTAAGCAGTATGCCCTGGCCACCAGGAGGGCCAACTGTGTCTTGGGGTGCATCAGGCAAAGCATTGCCAGCTGGTCAAAGGAGGTGACTGACCCACTTTGCTCTGCACTGGCGTGGCCTCACTTTGAGTGCTGTGTGCAGTTTTGGGCACCGCAATATAAGAAAGACATTAGGCTATTAGAGAGTGTCCAAAGGATGGCCACGAAGATGGTGAAGGGTATGGAGGAGAAGCCTTATGAGGAGCGGCTGAGATCACTTGGTTTGTTTAACCTGGAGGAGACTGTGGGGAGACCTCATTGTGGTCTTCAACATCCTCACAAGGGGAAGCAGAGGGGCAGGTACTGATCTTTTCACTCTCATTGAAAGTACTTGAGGAAACGTCATGAAGCTGAGTCAGGGGAGGTTTAGGTTGGACATCAGGAAAAGGTTTTTCAACCAGAGGGTGATTGAACACTGGAACAGGCTCCCCATTGAAGTGGTCACAGTGCCAAGCCTGAGTTCAAGAAGTGTTCAGAAAATGCTCTCAGGCACATGGTGTGATTCTTGGGGTGTCCTGTGCAGGGCCAGGAGTTGGACTCAATGATCCTAATGGGTCCCTTCCAACTCAGCATAATCTATGATTCTAAACAGGCACAGCTCCTGCAGTCTCTCCTCATAAGAGAAATATTCCAGACCCCTAATCGGCTTTGTGGCCTGCAGCGATGTGTGGCCTTAAAGTCAGGTGTCCGGCTAGCAGGAGGGCGGCCAACACCCAACTGCAAATATGTGAGCACCCCTCGGCGTCAGAAGGCTTTGGGCTGTGCTCACAGCGGACGGAATTGCTGCTGGCCAACGAGAGTAAAGAGTCCGGACACTCACTGGAGACTTGTCAGATTTATTGTCAACCAGGGAGTGACAGACACCCAGGTGTTGAATCTAACGTGTCTGCCAGAGAGTGACCAGGAACAAAGGGTGCAACAGGGTTATAAAGGGGAGGAGGGATCTCAGGGAGGGGTTTACAAAGGACCAATAGGGGAAGGTAGGGGAGTGGACTTAACATAATAGGCACTGGGGAGAAACCAATAGTTACATTATAAGGGAGGAGCCCCGGAGCCACAGCCAATCATAACTCCCAGGTAGAAGAAGATTCTGGAGGCTTGGGAGGAGTGGGGAGTGATTGACTGGGCCCAGGGAGAAGAACAAATTCACATATAAGGAAACACGGGGGAGGGGAAATTATATAACAGAGAGGATTGACATAAACTGTGGCAGGAGTAACCAAGGTAACCAAATGATAGACAATACCATGGCAGGAAGAACTGGTGAGGGCAGAACCATTACAGAAAATGGGGGAGTAATTAAATAAACTAACAGAACACATGTCCTGGGTTGACTATATGATGCTTTTATCCCCAATCGTCTCATTCTGTTTATGTTGAATAATAATAAGTTTTGTACCTTTAAGAGTGTTATAGAGAGTGAAGGGGGGGAGAGAAGAAGCGCGCAGTTTGTTTTCAGACACTGCACTCACTCCTCCACATTCCTGCTCCTGACTGTGTTGTCTGCAGACAGACAGGGGGGCAGAGAGCTCTTCTTTTGCTTTTTAGTTAGTGTTAGCTAGCTGAGGCAAAGAAGTTCCCTGGACTGTTTTTTTTCCTTTTTCTTTGGACCTCTTGAAACTGCTCTGGACTGAACACCCAAGAGAGCACCGGCAGCTGCAGCTGTGGCCCACCAGGCCAGGCCTGGCCTGCGACAATTCCAACACTGGAGGGACTGATCAGAGACTGAGTGAGCTGCTGCTTGAACCCGGGGTTTTCTCAGTTTGTCATCTCTTTTAGAGTGGCAAGGGGTCTCATTGTTTTGATACTGTTTTGGTCTTATTGTTTAATAAACAGATTTTTTTCCACCTTTCTCCAAGGAGGTATTTTTTTCCTCCCGGACCAGTTAGGGGGAGGGGCCGATTGGATCTGCTTTTCCCACCGGAGCTCCTTTGGGGGATTCTTCCCCAAATTTGCTCTAAACCTGGACAACACACTACAACATCTCCCCGTTTTTTATCAAATAAAACAAAAGAGAATGGAAATGTCCATGTAAAAGAATTTAAAATACTGGGACCCGTGGCTGGTCAGGCCAAGTGTCATCTTCCTCGAGATGGAGTCCGTCTGCCCACAGATGGTCCTCAGGTGGTGCGGTGAGCCCCTCTTCATCCACAGCCCCCTCAGCTTCCGGAGAGAGGTCCTCCATCTCAAGCAGCTCGTTGTAGGGAGCGGAGACTTGATTGACACTTGGCGCCGTAAGTTTCCTTACAAGTCTCTTGACCAGTCCGTGGATCAACGTAACAATTGACCAAAAGCAAAATCAAACTTAAGATAACCTACTAAAAAACAAAAGAGAACAGTAAAAGTATGAAGCAATCAAACAGATGGTTCTGCCCCAAATAATAGATCGAACTCGGGAGGAGGAGAGGAAGTGGGGGAGGAAGGTCGGGACTCGAATACTGGGGGTAGCTCTGGAGGAGAAGGGGAGACGGGAAGAGAGGACTCAGCGTCAAGGTATGGAGGAGGATCAGAGGAGAATGGTGATGTTTCAGGAGACAGTTTCCTCCACCACCGCCAGCACGCTACCTGCACCTGCGGTACTGCCTTTTTCTGTTTCCCCTGCTTCGGGAGGAAGGGCCTGACCCATTTTGATGGAATCCATTTAGGCCCTGAGGGAGTGGACACGCAAGTGTATCCCCTCCCCCAGGTGACTAGGTCAAACGGCCCCTCCGTCCGCCAGGTCTCCGGATCCTTGATAAGGACCAGGGGCCTGGCCTTAGGCTGTAGCTGCTGGTGGCTGCCGAAGTGCCGGACCACTGGAGGATTTGGGTTGTCGAAGGAGCAGTTCAAGGTGTACAGTGCTCTCGACAACTGGACGTGGGGGGTCTCCACCTTCACAGCCGCTTGCTTCAGGCTCTGGTGGGCCCTCTCCACCATGACTTGACCTGTCGGGGAATAGGGGATGCCGGTCTTGTGTTCTATTCCCCATTGCTGCAGGAAGCTCCACAGTTCCTTGGAAGCGTACGCAGGGCCATTATCCGTTTTGATGGCCCTAGGGATGCCCAAGGCAGCGAATGCCAGAAGTAGATGCTTCTGGACATCCGCAGCCTTCTCACCTGTGTGGGCAGAAGCGAAGATAGCGCCAGAGAAGGTGTCCACTGAGACATGGACGTAACACAATCTACCAATAGATGGGATGTGTGTTACGTCCATTTGCCACACCTCACAGCTCACCAAGCCTCGGGGATTTGCCCCTGCGGCTATGGTGGGCATCTGATCTTTCTGGCATTGGGGACATGTGGCTACAATCGCCTTGGCCTTGTCTTGGGTCAGATGGAATTGCCGGACCAGGCCAGGTGCATTTTGGTGGAACAGCTGGTGGCTGATCTTAGCCTGACCGAACACATCTGGGAGTGGACCCACCGCGACTGCAGCCGCAGCCAAAGAATCGGCTCTGCAGTTGCCTTCAGCGATGAATCCCGGCAGATCGGTGTGTGACCTTACATGCATAACATAGAAAGGGTGCTCACAGTGGGAGACCAGATCAACGAGTCTCGTGAGCAGATTAAATAAATTTTGATTAGAGACCTCTTGGAGAACCGCTGATTCGGCTCTAGACACTACACCAGCAACGTATGCTGAATCTGTAACCAAATTAAAAGGTCCCGGGAACCTCTGGAATGCTCTGACGACTGTGTCCAACTCAGCAATCTGTGGAGAACCCTCCACAATAGCAACCTCAGTCTTCCACTCCTGAGTCTGAGGATCCTTCCAAGTCATAACTGACTTGTGGGATGCTCCAGACGCATCCGTGAAAACTGTCAAAGCATCAAGAGGATCTCTGCTCTGAACCTTTTTGATTGATAATTTGAACTCCGAATTAAACAATTTGTGGGCTGGCCGATCGACTGCGATACGCCCAGAGTAGCTGTCTAGTGCAAACTGAAGCATCTCATTAGTTTGCAGCAGTTCATCAAAGGTCTTTTTGGTTAATTGGCCCAATTCTAATTCAATTAGTATATGTATGCAAGCAAAGTCACATCCTGCCAGCTCCCTAATCCGCGATCTCGCTTTGCGGATCAGTTCGGCTACCAGCTCCTGTGGCCTTGTCATCCTTTTGGACCTATGATGGCTGAGAAAAACCCACTCTATGATTAAGAGCAAATCTCCCGAGCCCTGGTCCTTTAGAGTCCTGTCTCACTGATGGATTATGCCATGGAGGTGTGGCAACTTTCCCAGTACAATGAATTTGAGTGGCAGGCCCGGGTGGTAACGGTGGGCCTGCCTGGCCGAAATAGCTTTCTGGATCTTCTCTAACGCTATCTCAGCCTCTGGGGTGAGAGCCCTAGGAGAACTGAGCTCCTCTCCCCCTTTCAGTAAATTGAAAAGGGGGGCCAGGTCTTCGGTGGGAAAACCCAGCCAGGGTCTCACCCAATTTAAAGACCCACATAGTTGATGGACGTCCGCTAGTGTCTGGACATTCGTCCGGATAGCCAATTTTTGCTGAACAATGGTCCGCTTTGTGATTTCAAGGCCCAGGTACCTCCAAGGTGGCATCTGTTGAATTTTTTCTGCCTGGAGCTCGAAACCTGCAGTAACCAACGCATTGGTTGTCAGGTCAAGGGCATGGGCAAGTAGATCATCGTTCGGCGCGCACACGAGGATGTCATCCATAATGATGGATGATGACAGCATCCCCGAGGGCTGTACGTATGGGGGACAGCAGAGAAGCGACGTACCACTGGCAGATCACAGGCGAGTTCTTCATTCCCTGAGGAAGGGTCCGCCAGTGGTAGCGCTTGTCTGGGGACTCACGGTTGATGGAGGGAACCGTGAATGTGAAACGCGGGGCATCATCTGGGTGCAGAGGAATTTGGAAGAAACAGTCTTTTATGTCAATCACTGCCAGATTCCAATTTCGGGGGAGCATTGCTGGGGATGGCATCCCTGGTTGGAGAGACCCCATGTCTACGATCCTTTCATTAATTTGGCGGAGGTCGGTCAGGAACCGCCACTTGTCCTTATTGGGCTTTTTGATGACGAACACCGGGGAGTTCCATATAGACATGGTCTCCTCGATGTTGCCCTTGCATAGCTGCTCCTGAACGAGCTCGTTGAGCGCCTTTAATTTTTGTTTGTTAAGTGGCCACTGCAAGACCCGTACTGGTTTATCAGACTGCCATTCCAGCTTCCAGGTCTGGCGCTCCTCAGTGGCCACTGCCCGAAAAACCTGGGGAGCCTTGGGAAGGTCAATTTTGGCTCCTCACTGGGCTAAAAGGTCTCTCCCCCAGAGAGGCTCGGTGTAATCTAATACGAACGGGCGTACAGAAGCCAATTGCCCGTCTGGTCCCGTAATTTGTACAACGCTCTTCGACTGTTTAGCCAATTGGAGACCCCCTACACCTTGGATGGTTCCAGCCGCGTTTTGCAAGCCCCAATGCGACGGCCACTCCCGAGAGGGAATGATCGTCACATCTGCCCCTGTGTCCAACAGACCCCTCACTATTTTTCGGTCCTTTCCCAATGAGAGCTGACATGTCAGTCTGGGTTTCTCCCTCCTGACTACCTGTGCTCAGGCCACAGTTGGAGGTGATGTATTCTTGGATGATCTTTGCCAGTGCGTTTCCTCCGGCACTGGAATGGCCTGGGCAATAATCTGACCTTTGGGGAGGAAGAGTGGGGGTCCGACACAGTACAGCCCCACCACGAAACGGTCCCGGTCTGTAGTAACCAGCCCCGGGACGATGTGAAGGTCACACGGTGTGTGCTTTGTATCACCGACAATGGTCCACCTGCACCGTCCTAATTTCCTCCAGCGACCGGGATGTTGCAGATCGGCAGACACCAACTGAAAATCGCTGTTAGGAAGATAGATTTCCCTAGTTAGCTGCAGCCTGTAAGGGGAAGCAGAGGACAAGGTGGTAAGCACAGGTTGAGGCTGCAACTCACAGGTGCTAAAAGTCAATTCTGGTAATAGAAAAGTCAAGTCCGGTAGTGCGTATGGCGGCCCTCCCTTTGCTCCTCCCTCCCCACTGGATGTTTTATTGCCCGCCTCACTTTTATCTTGGCGCAAGGAGGGGCTGCGGTCATAAGTTAGTTTTTTTGTTCACCACCTCCCTCCCCCTCCTTTTTCAGAAACTCCATAAACCTTTGCCGCAGAGGACATTGCAGCATCCAATGACCCATCCTGCCACATACGTGGCACGGGTGAGTTGCCATTGTCCTCCGGCTGGAACCTGGTGTTAAAGGTCCATTTGCGGCAGCAGCTTCGGCTTCAGGGTTTTCGATGAATGGAAACTCTGCAAAAGCCACTGATGTTCTCTTGGGGCACATCTTCGGATCCTGAAGGGGAACCCTCCTCGCACAGACTTCTATCATTTGTTCGACTGTGGGTCGAGGGCTCAGGGGGAGAGACCGGATGGCCCCCCTGCATGACGCATTGGCTTTCAGGTAGGCCATCTGCCTCAGAACCTCCTCTCTCTCCCGCTCTCCCGGAACCTGAGCCCCTACAAACCGATACAGTCTTTCAACAAACGCGAGATAAGGCTCCTGTGTGCCCTGCTTCACCTCTTCCACTTCTAGTTGTGATGTGACAGAGAGGAGCTTGTAAAAAGCCCGCTCTGCGGCCTTGCAGGTTTCCAATAGCTGAGCAGAGAACAAAACCTTTGCCTGCACCGCCCCGCTTGACCAAGCCCCGGTGCCCACCAGATGGTCCGTGGATAGTACCAAGCCGTCTGCATCGTGAGACGTGGTCTGGCTCCCCCAGAGCACTGGGAGAACCTCCACAATCTCCCTTCCCCACTCTGCCGCCCAGACCCTAAACTCCATGGGCCCCAAAAGGCTAGAAAAGAGAGCCCTCAGGTCTGCCGGCACCAGATCTCCCGGCGCAAGGACCGAGCGAAGGAGACCCCGGAAATGCTTCGATTCCCGGGAGAACTCCCTCTGGGCCTTGCACAGTTCCTTGATCTGGGCCTGTGCAAGTGGCACCCATTGGGCCTGAGAACTCCCCTCCCCGCTGAGGCAGTATGTAACCAGGGCAGCTTTTAATATAGGCGTTTGCCCCGACTTCAGGTCATCCATTTACCCCCCCCCCGGAACACGAACCGTGGGAACCGGAAGGAGGAGCCTGGGAACCAGAAAGGAGGGAGGCTGAGGCAGGGCTTGTCACTTGGGAGGGGCACTGGCTTGTGCCTGGCAAGTTGGTTTTCTCCACCTCCGGGGTGGAGTTCGGAGGCGGGGTGGAATAGGGAGGAGGATTTAGGGAGGAGTTTGCAGAAGGCGGAGCCGTGGGCGGAGTAGAGGGAGGAGCAGGGGGAGGAACGGAGGGAGAGGAAACAGGAGAAGGGGATGGATCAAGGAAAGGATTGTGGGAGGGAGAAGGGGTCGTGGCGGGAAAAATCACGAGGTCTCCGCCATTTTGTGCTCCCTGTGAGCCATCTTGAGTCGGTTCAACAAATCTGACAAACTTAGGAGTGGCAACTGGGGACTTAGGGAGAGGGGCAGAGGGATAGGGAGGAGGGGTCCGAAGAGACTGGCCAGGACTCTTCAGAGGAGGTGGCCGAGCCGGTCGAGAGGGAGCAGGGGCAAGGTGAACCCCCTGCTTCTTGTTGGCCTTAAGAATCCCTCTCGAGGGCTTCTGCCTGAGGGAAGAGGGTGAGGAATGAGGGGTAGGAACACAACAACTGGGAGAACTGGGGACCAAACTTAAACGCGATGGACTTTTCTTCAGTTCCCCGGACGGTCGGAGTGAGGTTAATACTCTGCCCGCTCAGTATGCCATGACACAGAATTGGGTTTCCCCAGAGTCGACTGCCTGCTCTAATTTTGCTACAACAGCTTCCCAGAACCGTGGCTCCTTCGCAATTTCGGGGGAAACCTCGGGAAACTGAGAAAAGACCCACTTAATTAACATTTTCAACTCCTTTTCGGGGGCTTGAAACCCTCCCCCAAGCAACAAACCCTTAACAACACAGTAGACTCCCGTTTGAGTCCTGCTCAGACCTGCACCCATGGTCTAATCTCTAAGAAGCACTAGACAATGCTACCTTAAAGGGAGCTAGAACTTTTGATGTTGCACTCCACCCACCCAGGAAAACAAAAACTAAAACTCTTAGGTACATGCCACCGGCCCCTGCTCCCCACGCTGTCCCCAAGTCTGGGGTTTCAACTCGAGGAAAGGAAGGATGTTGGGTGGTGAGGTCTGGCCCCAAGTCTGGGGATTTAGACCCCACAGGAAAGGAAAAATAAAAAACGAGGGGGAGAGGGCTGTCCCCAAAGACCGGGGCTCCGCCGCGGCGCCCGGGGAGACTGCGACCGATACCGCCCGCACTGAAAGCCACGGCGACGCCACCCCGCGCCGAAAAAACCGCGAGAGCCGCTCGGCGCTGCACCGAAGCTGCGGTGCCGCCGCTCTGCACCGAAAGCGCCCCGCGGCGAAAGCACGCGAAAAGCGGCGGAGGGTCTCAGCCGCTAGGGCGGGGAGGGGGGTGAAGCCGCCGAACTGCGTGGAAAAGCCGCCCCGCGCCGAAAAGGGCGCAAAAAGCGGCGGAGCCGCGTGCACGAAAAGCGGAAATGGCGAGCGGCATCCGCTGGCCCCCCCGCGCCACACGGTAACACCGCGCGGCGCCGGAGGACACAGGGCAGGCGGTGTCCGCCGGGATTCCAGCAGCACATGATCGCCACACGGGAGCTGAAACCGCTTGGGATTTCAGCCCTCTAGGGAAAAGGGTAGGGACTGGTCCCCAGAGCAGGGCATAAACTCCAAGGGGGGGTTTAAAAAGGCAGGGGGGAAACCACCAAGTCTGGGGCTTACCTGACCCAGCGGTGGCACAAAAGAAAACCCGGGCGAGTGGCTCTCGTCTTCCAAAGTCCTCCACGGGTGCGGGGAGTTCCAACTTTGGATCCCCTAGGAGCGCTACTCCTAAAACGGAGTCTGCTGCAACTGAGGGTAGTCCGGCAGCCAGTGGACTCTAAGGAATCCGTCCGCGGGGTCCGGCGGTCCAAACGGCTAGGCGTCCGGCCGTAATCCAGGCCCCGCATGGGCGCCAAACTGCAGCGATGTGTGGCCTTAAAGTCAGGTGTCCGGCTAGCAGGAGGGCGGCCAACACCCAACTGCAAATATGTGAGCACCCCTCGGCGTCAGAAGGCTTTGGGCTGTGCTCACAGCGGACGGAATCGCTGCTGGCCGACGAGAGTAAAGAGTCCGGACACTCACTGGAGACTTGTCAGATTTATTGTCAACCAGGGAGTGACAGACACCCAGGTGTTGAATCTAACGTGTCTGCCAGAGTTTGACCAGGAACAAAGGGTGCAACAGGGTTATAAAGGGGAGGAGGGATCTCAGGGAGGGGTTTACAAAGGACCAATAGGGGAAGGTAGGGGAGTGGACTTAACATAATAGGCACTGGGGAGAAACCAATAGTTACATTATAAGGGAGGAGCCCCGGAGCCACAGCCAATCATAACTCCCAGGTAGAAGAAGATTCTGGAGGCTTGGGAGGAGTGGGGAGTGATTGACTGGGCCCAGGGAGAAGAACAAATTCACATATAAGGAAACACGGGGGAGGGGAAATTATATAACAGAGAGGATTGACATAAACTGTGGTGGGAGTAACCAAGGTAACCAAATGATAGACAATACCATGGCGGGAAGAACTGGTGAGGGCAGAACCATTACAGAAAATGGGGGAGTGATACAGAAAATAGGGGAGTAATTAAACAAACTAACAGAACACACTACAACAGTGGCCTCTACTGGACCCTCTCCAGTAGTTCCTTATCTTTCTTGTATTGAGGAGCACTGAACTGGACACAGTATTCCAGATGTGGCCTCACTAGGGCCAAGTAGAGGGATAGGATCATGTCCCTCGACCTGCTGGCCACACTCTTCCTGATGCACCCCAGAATAACATTGAGCCTCTTGGCCACAAGGGCACATTGCCAGCTCATGGTTAACTTGCCATCCACCAAGACTCCCAGGTTATTCTTCATCAGGAGGCATTCAGAGGTGGAGTATAAGCCCCAGGGCGGTATTTCTGCTTAAGTATTTCCCTACCCCTGCAAGCCATGGGGATTTATTAATTTTTCCCATTGGGGGACAATCCTGCAACCCCCATCAACCAGGCTTGGTCCATGATTTTTTCCCCCCAATACTGGGTTTTTTCCCACCAAAGAACTCTTATGTGAAATCTTATGGTTGTTAATGTCTTGCCATCTATCTCCATTATAAACATATGCTCATCCATCCATTAACTGCTTTGCTACATAACTCACCCCATTGGTTTCTGAGAATCAAAATGTACACCAACATTTTTTATTATCCCAAAATTGCATGCTGCCAGTGGTATTTTTCTGAAATCTATCAGCAGGAAGCCAGCAGGCATGTGGCATCAATGAACCATGGTACCATGTTGGGAAAAGAGACACCGTGAGGTCATTTGATGGACAGATGGTGAGCAACACTGGGAAGTTTTGGGGGTCCCTGGTGACAGCAACTAGGAACGTCATTGAGTGTCTTCTTTTTCCCAGCTTTCTTTAGAAACAGTTGCCAAAGAGTATAATTCTCCAATGTGTATTTTTGAACATGTGAAGCCACAAACAACATCTCCCCAAATTAGCCAGATCTGATCTTTGCCGCTCAATAAAAGTATCCATGTGGGATTTTAATATGTTGCCCCCAAATGATTACATCAGCAAAGGGGAAAATAACCTTCTCGGGCTGAATATGTGGGACTGTCGTGGTTTGACACTGGCCAAATGCCAGGCACCCACAAGAGTTCCTCACTCATCCTCTCCTGACACAGCTGGGTAGAGGAAAGGAAAAAAAATTTACGAAGGGTTCATGAGATAAGGACTGGGAGAAGCACTTCAAGGGCAAAACCAGGCCCAACTTAAGGTTGCAAAGTGAATTTTATTGCTAACAGAATCAGAGGAGGATAATGAGAAGTAAAATAAGCCCTTAAAACACCTTTTTCCCCCCAGCTCCTCCATCCTTCCCACTGACAGTGCAGGGAGACAGAGCATGGGGGTTTTTGGGTCTATTCATCACTAAGATTTTCTTCCACTACTCTGGGAGAAAAGTTGTTCCCCTGTGAGACCGTGGGGTCCCTCCCACGGGAGACAGTTCTCTGTGAATTTTTCCAGCATGAGTCCACTCATGAGCAGCAGCCCTCCCAAAACTGTTGCAACGTGAATTCCCTCCATGGGTAAACAGTTCTCCCAAAACTGCTGCGACGTGGATCTCTCTTTCCACAGGGTGCAGTCCTCCAACGACAGGCTGCACCAGCCTGGAACCAGGGGCCCTCTCTCCCCACCAGGTCTTCCACTACATCGCGGCCTCCTCCAGGCATCCACCTGCTCCAGCATGAGCACCTGCCCCATGGTGTGTGGATCTCTGCATTCCCTGTGGATCCCCATGGGCTACTGGGAGTCAACTTGCTTCACCATGGTCTTTACCACGGCTTGCAGAGGAATCTTGGCTCTGGTGCCTGGAATACCTCCTCCACCTCCTTCTTCACTGACCTTGGTGCCTTCATGTTGTTTCCCTCACATATTCTCACCCCCTCCTCTTCTCTGACAAAATGAAAAACTGTGTGACTTTGTTTTGGTTTTCTTCTTAAATATGTTATCACAAAGGTGTTACCAACCTCTCTTATTGGCTCAGTTTTGGCCTGCAGCATGTCCATCTTCAGAGCCATCAGAGATTGGTTCTGCTGGACATGGTGGAAGCTTCCAGCAACTTCTCACAGGAACCACCTCTGTGGCCCCCCCCCCCCCCCCACTGCCAAAAACCAGGCCGTGCAAAACCAGCACAGGCACTAAACCTCGGGCTGGTGGGAAGACAAGTGGCTGAAGCATCTGCAGAGGAGCAATGCTCTGCACCACTGCGGTGTCAGTCCCCCTTGGATGCAGAGGAGGTTTGCCAACTCCCTGCCAGCCACCCCAGCATCTAATTCACCTAATTTCTGGTGAAATTATTTCCAAACTGAAGATTTATGCTACCCAGAAAGTGACTTGCTTGATTTCCCCATGAGGGATTTCACCCTTGTTTGGAGAAGTTTCATGTATACGGAGGTGAAACAAAAATGGGGGGAAAACAGAAAAGTAAGTAATTTGCTTGGTTCACTTCTTCCCCACAAAGAGATTAAGTAGTATCCATTCTTGGCATGATTGATGGCTTTGAAAGAAAACTTATCAGATTAACTTATTATTTATTTTCATGCTTATTTTTGTAACATCCCTCACTTGGAAGTCTCTCAAAATCTTAAATACTTTTTTAAAAAATTATTTCCTCAATGTGTATTTAATGGCTTTACATCAATTTTGCTCTTTTTGGTGTTAGCTATTAGCCAGACCCAGTTATATTTACAGTATTTTTTTCAGGAGAAACAATACTAAAGGTTGCAAAGTTCACTGCCAATAGCCAAGGGAGCTGCAGTGTCCTGCAGAAGATGATGTTAACAACTGTAATTTTTTTTTTATTTATTTATTTGCATTTGAAAAAGCAGCATTTTTAATTAAATCATATTTGTTAAGCTAAGTGCTTTAATTTCTTTTTTTTTAAAGGAAAAAGGTGTTGTGGAGAATAAAGACTATCTGGTCTATCACTTCTGCTGGTCTGGAAGAGACCTTCCTTTTGTTTAGGATGGAAGAAAAAGAAAATGGGGGGGGCAATATCCTTAATGGTGTCTGCTTGGAAATGCTGTGTGGGGATGGATCAGCCTGTGCTCCTGGTGCTAGGTCACATCCTGTTGCAGCTTCTATTGGAGTTAGTCTTTCTCCCTGTCACTTCTCACAGAGGTGAGGATGAAGCCCATGGGAGCAGTGCAAAGGGCTTAGAAATCCATGGGTGATGGATTGGGTGCTCTCCTGGTTCTTTTACCCCATTCAACCTTTAAAAAAATCCAAAATAGCCATTTTTCTAAGTCTTCCCTGGAAAACCCTTCTCTAACCCAAGCCAATTAATTTTTGGTTAATTGAAATGTGTGCATTGTCCTGAGAAGCCACACAGGTCACTGGAAGTGAGTGGTTTGTGCTGGTCTGTCATTGGGCTCCATCCAGAAAACTGGAGGTGAAATGGTTTCTGCTTTTGAAGAAGTGTTCAAGGCCAGGTTGGATGGGGTTTTGAGCAATCTGGTCTAGTGGAAGGTGACCCTGCCCATGGCAGGGGTTTGAAACTAGATGGTCCTTAAGGTCCTTTCCAATACAAACCATTCTATGGTTCTACAGTTCTATGATGTGACCATGTACATGTGCTCAGAGCTCACTGCAACAGAGGTGGAAGAAGTTTGTGCCACGGCAGAGGGAACTCTGCTGCTGGCTGGGGGCTCAGCTAATTGCTGTAAAGCCTTGAATAAACAGGTGAGACATTAAAATGAGGTGCAGGCATGACATGACCTACCAGGCAGTGTTACTCACAACATGGGGCATCACCTGATCCATCCTTCTGCCACAAAGCAGGACCAATAACACCAGCATGCTTCCTGGGGAAGTTTGTCCAACCTGCTCATAAAACTTCTGCTGATGGAGGGCAGATTGCCCATTTCCTATACCAAATGCCTCGTGATGAACAATGGAGTCATTCCTGGATGTTTGCATAAAATAGAAATATATAACCCCCGTTTAGACCTTCAAACAATCACCAGGCATTGCTTTGTGTTGGAACCCTGGATGCTGAGAATTTTAGACTTTCTGTGCTGATGGGGACTGACTCCCATGAGAGCACTGCATTTGACCTGAGGCTGTGGAACCAGCTTCCAAAATTGATTGATAGCACTGGGAATATGGGTGTGTAGTTGGTTAGAAGTGTGTAATATCACATGGTGGAAAACTTAGACTTGGGATTTTAGTATTGTCCGGGTTTAGGGCAAATTAGTTAAAGAATCTACAAAGAAGGGCCCCTCCAGAAAGGAAAACCCACACGGCCCCTCCCCCCAACCGGTTCGGGAAAAAATTCCTTGGAGAGAGGTGGAAAGAACCTGTTTATTTCAGGCACAGCCCCCCCCCCCCCCCCCCCCAGCACACAAAATGAACAATACCAGCTGACACCGCTCTGAGAAAGATGACAAAATCAGAAAGTCTCTTTCGGGGGTGGTTGCTCTGTTCTCAGTCCCTCCGGCGCTGGGCCAGCTGCTGCAGCCAAACGGTGTGAATCCTCGGTGTTCCCAGTCCCAGTCCGGAGCAGGTTCGAGATGGTCACAGGAACAGGAGAGGAGAAACAGTCCGGGAAGGAATTTGGACTGTTTAGCTAAACTAGCTAATAAGCAGAAGCAAAAGCGAGAGCAGAAGAAAGAGCAGAAAAGCAAGCAAGCAAAAGCAGCAAGCTGCAAGCTGGAAGTGAAAAACAGCCCTATGTACTGCCCGTCTCTGTGTCCCTGATAAGAGAAACCCAAACAAAACTTCCACTCTTCAGAGTCGGTCTTAAAGGCACAGAACAGATAAATGGGGATACAGGCATCATAACGTCACCCCAGGACATTCCACCCCTTATCCCCATATCATCAACATACTACAACACATCATGCATTATTCATACAAAATTTCCATCTGTTTCCCCAAAATTACAAGCAATACCCATCATGCCTTCATCACATCCCCACACTGGACCACTGAATCCAGGCCCTATATAACAGAGCTGCAGGATTCCCCCTTTTCACTTTAGTCACTTAAAGCTCCATCTATCACTTGCTCAGACCTTCGACACTTACACATTTCCTTCTATCTCATGTCTGTATGGTTTAATGTACAGACAATGGCAGTAACATCCAATGAACAGTGATATTGCATATCATTCTTACCCCACAATCAGATCTCCCTGAGGTACACATCGTGTTGTTCCATCTCTTTGCATTATCCACCACGTGCAACCTGGTCCCTGAGCAAAGACAACCCCACGAATGGGTTTGTCTGTACTCGAGGCAGAATTGATCCACACAGTCTTCCCTAACAAACCTCTGATATGTACCACTGGGACTTTGTCTCCTTCTGTTACATTCAGGGACTCAGACTGGGCAGGACCTGCTCGCTTGGTGGAACCTCGGGTGTTGACTAACCAGGTGGCCTTTGCTAAATGCTGCTCCCAATTCTTGAAAGATCCCCCACCCAAAGCTTTCAACTGGGTTTTTAGTAGTCCATTGTACCTCTCCACTTTTCCTGCAGCTGGTGCATGGTAGGGGATATGGTACACCCACTCAATGCCATGTTCCCTAGCCCAGGTGTTGATAAGGCTGTTCTTGAAATGAGTCCCGTTGTCTGACTCGATCCTCTCAGGGGTGCCATGTCTCCACAGAACTTGCTTTTCAAGGCCCAGGATGGTGTTCCGGGCTGTAGCATGAGACACAGGGTAGGTTTCCAACCATCCAGTGGTGGCTTCCACCATGGTCAGCACGTAGCGCTTGCCTTGGCGTGTCTGGGGCAGTGTGATGTAGTCAATCTGCCAGGCCTCCCCATACTTGTACTTGGACCACCGCCCACCGTACCACAGGGGCTTCATTCGCTTGGCCTGCTTGATGGCAGCACACGTCTCACAGTCATGGATAACCTGAGAAATACTGTCCATGGTTAGATCCACCTCTCGGTCTTGTGCCCATTTATAGGTGGCATCTCTGCCCTGGTGGCCTGAGGTGTCATGGGCCCATCTAGCTAGGAATAACTCTCCCTTATGTTCCCAATCTAGGTCTATTTTGGACACCCCTATCTTTGCAGATTGGTCTACCTGCTCATTGTTCTGGTGCTCCTCATTGGCCCTACTCTTGGGTAGGGCCAAATCAGCTAATAGCCATGTATTTTTTAATTCATAATGTCTGTTGGGATGAAGGTTTGCATGCATTTCTGGTCCCTAGGGTTTTTTGAGATTTTAATACCTCTATGGTCCCTAGGTTTATTTTCTTACCCAGAAATAGCTTTAGTATTGCCCCTAATACATAGTTTCTACATCAGAGGGGCAGTGACCAGAGTAGCTATCCTGCTGGGCTTGGTGGCAATGATGAGCAAGAAGTTTATAAACATGCTAGGGTCTGCTCCAGGTATGAATGGTTCATGGCTATGGTTATGCATCCAGTTTGTTGCAGGAGGAGCAGGAGGGAATGAGGTTTTTCAGCCTCTGCTTTCCTCCTTCTCCTATGAATCAGTTGCATCACTAGTGAAGGATGTTCAGTTTCCCCTCAATGTTAAAGAAACCATCTTCCTGGTATTCAATCTGGTAACCTTCCTCTATACAGCTTGCTGCTTCCCTAGAATGAGAGCTGAGATTTCTAGATGGGCTGATGAGACCCCTGACTCAGGAGTAAACCCCGGTGTGGAAAATCCTAAGTGGTGTGGAAAATGGGAGGATATGGGCCAAATCCTGAGGGATTTCTCTGACCCTATAGTCTGGGATTTTCCCCATGAACAAATTCAGAACCCAGCTGAGGTGGGGAAATATCTGAAAGAGAAGTACCAGGATGAGCCTAAGGAGAGGAAGGTCATTGCAGTGAGCTGGGCCCTGGCATATGCTTATCGCACACTGCTAGATACTGTTGGGCAGCAGACAGAGGCAGGGGGGCAGGGAGATAAATCAGCAACTGTCCCGGTGACTCAGGCTGCAGCTAACACTCCAGGCTCAAAGCCAGCATCTAAACCCATGGCTGTTGCTACCAGCACTAGAAGTGGGAAATGCACGGACAAGACCAATCGACCAGGGGATGATGATGATGATGATGATGAAGGAGAAGGAACCTCAATGCCT
This sequence comes from Melozone crissalis, assembly GCF_028551555.1. Taxonomy (NCBI): domain Eukaryota; kingdom Metazoa; phylum Chordata; class Aves; order Passeriformes; family Passerellidae; genus Melozone; species Melozone crissalis. The sequence goes on along the minus strand of NW_026535813.1, from coordinate 8,456,855 downwards.
CCTGACATAAAATCAGGAGTCAAAGCAGCAGGTGCAAGATCAGATGAGTCCTTTTCCCTGAAGGACCTTCGTGGCCTACGGAAGGATTACACTTGAAGGTCTGATGAATCCATAATTAGTTGGCTGGTCCGTCTCTGGGATGCTGCAGGCGAGGCTACAATTCTGGACGGCACTGAAGCCAGGCATTTGGGATCCCTGTCACAGGATCCTGTCATAGACCAAGGAATGATGAGGAGGGCTAACCCTCACAGCCTCTGGGAACGGGTCCTAAGAAGCGTAGCAGAAAGATACCTGTGTGCAGACAATCTCTATATGCAGCAAACTCAGTGGAAGACAATAGAGCAAGGGATCCAACGCCTGAGAGAAATGGCAGTGGCAGAGATTATCTTCTCAGATGATGTAACAACTAGGAACCCAGACTTAGTACCATGCACATCTGTGATGTGGCGAAAACTCGTACGACTTGGGCCACACGAATATGCTTCTGCTTTAGCCATCATGAAGAGGGATGAGAGGGATGAGACTGTGCTTGACATGGCAAGGAAGCTCCGAGCATATGCAGATGCTGTACATGGCCTGACACATGCCAGAATCGCAGCGGTAGAAACACATCTGCAGAACTTAGAGGATAAGATAGAGGAGAACCATAAGAAGCTTAGAGAGGAGATTAAAGAAGGCCTTCTCCAAATCTCGGCAGTACAGATCAGAGGTTCTGGTCTCCAAGGCAGACGTTTCCCAGATGGTGAGAGAAGGTACACCCCACGAGCTGAGCTGTGGTTTTACCTGCGTGATTGTGGGGAAAACATGAGAAGGTGGGATAGGAAACCTACTGCTGTTCTGGCATGACAGGTACGTGAACTGAAGGAAGCCACCAGGAGGAAAGCAGCTCCAGTTGCCCGTAGCCGAACGGCCAGGTATGATGATGATGACATGTCTGATCCCCTCGAAGGAACATCCAAAACATACGCCCAGGGAAAGAAGGATAACCAGGCTTAGAGGGGCCCTGCCTCTAGCCAGGTAGAGGCCAGGGAAAATCGTGTTTTCTGGTCTGTGTGGATTCGTTGGCCTGGCACATCGAAACCACAAGAGTACAAAGCTTTGGTTGATACTGGTGCGCAATGCACATTAATCCCATCAAGACATGTGGGGACAGAGTCTGTTTCTATTGCTGGTGTGACAGGGGGATCCCAGGATTTCACTTTGGTGGAAGCTGATGTGAGCCTAACGGGAAATGAGTGGAAGAAGCATCCTATTGTGACTGGCCCAGAGGCCCCATGTATTTTGGGCATAGACTACCTTCGGAGTGGGTACTTCAAAGACCCAAAGGGACTCAGATGGGCATTTGGAATAGCTGCTGTAGAGACAGAGGGCATCCAGCAATTGAACACCTTGCCTGGGTTGTCTGAGAATCCATCTGCAGTAGGATGCCTGACGGGAGAAGAGCAACGAGTGCCAATTGCCACTTCCATAGTGCATCGACGGCAGTATAGGACCACTCGAGATGCTGTGATCCCCATCCATAAGATGATCCGAGAGCTGGAGAGCCAAGGGGTGGTCAGCAAGACCCACTGACCCTTCAACAGCCCCATTTGGCCTGTGTGAAAATCTGAAGGAGAATGGAGATTGACTGTGGACGGCCGTGCACTGAATGAAGTGACTCCACCACTGAGTGCTGCCGTGCCAGACATATTAGAGCTCCAGTATGAGCTTGACTCCAAGGCAGCAAAGTGGTATGCCACTATAGACATTGCCAATGCATTTTTCTCCATTCCTCTGGCAGCAGAATGCAGGCCTCAGTTTGCCTTCACATGGAGGGGAGTGCAGTACACCTGGAACCGACTGCCCCAGGGGTGGAAGCACAGCCCCACCATCTGCCATGGACTGATCCAGACTGCACTAGAAACGGGAGAGGCTCCAGAACATCTGCAGTATATTGATGACATCATTGTGTGGGGGAACACAGCTGCGGAAGTGTTTGAGAAAGGGAAGGAAATCATCCAGATCCTCCTGGACTCTGGTTTTGCCATTAAAAAGAGCAAAGTAAAGGGACCAGCTCGTGAGATTCAATTCCTGGGAGTGAAGTGGCAAGATGGACGGTGTCAGATTCCTACAGATGTCATCAACAAGATCACAGCAATGTCTCCACCCACCAATAAGAAAGAGACACAAGCTTTCTTGGGTGCAATAGGTTTTTGGAGGATGCATATTCCTGAGTACAGTCAGATCGTGAGCCCTCTTTACCTGGTCACCCGCAAGAAGAACAATTTCCAGTGGGGCCCTGAGCAGCAACAAGCCTTTGTCCAGATCAAGCAGGAGATTGCCCATGCAGTAGCCCTTGGCCCAGTCAGGACAGGACCAGAGGTAAAGAACATGCTCTACTCTGCAGCCGGGAACCATGACTTGTCCTGGAGTCTTTGGCAGAAGGTGCCTGAGGAGACTCGGGGTCGACCACTGGAATTTTGGAGTCGAAGCTACAGAGGGTCTGAAGCCAACTATACTCCAACAGAGAAAGAAATCCTGGCTGCCTATGAAGGAGTCCAGGCTGCCTCGGAGGTAATAGGCACTGAAGCACAACTCCTCCTGGCACCCCGACTACCGGTGCTGGGGTGGATGTTCAAAGGCAAGGTTCCTTCCACTCACCATGCCACCAGTGCTACATGGAGCAAGTGGATTGCTCTCATCACTCAGCGTGCCCGTATAGGTAAACTGAATTGCCCTGGGATTTTGGAGGTCATTACAAATTGGCCCGAAGGTGAGAATTTTGGTGTCACAGATGAAGAGGAACAAGAACCAGTGACACGTGCTGAAGAGGCTCCTACCTATAACCAACTGCCCCCAGAGGAAACACACTACGCTCTTTTCACTGACGGTTCCTGTTGCATTGTAGGGATGAACCGAAAGTGGAAAGCAGCCGTATGGAGACCCACACGACAGATGGCACAAGCTACCGAAGGAGAAGGTGGATCAAGCCAACTTGCTGAACTCAAAGCTGTTCAACTGGCGCTGGACATTGCTGAGAGAGAGAAGTGGCCAAAGCTCTACCTCTACACTGATTCATGGATGGTAGCCAATGCTCCGTGGGGATGGCTGGAGAGGTGGAAAAAGGCTAACTGGCAACGTAGAGGGAAACCAATTTGGGCTGCTGATGAGTAGAAAGACATTGCTACCAGGGCAGGGAGGCTACCTGTGAAAGTCCGCCATGTAGATGCCCATGTACCCAAGAGTAGGGCCAATGAGGAGCACCAGAACAATGAGCAGGTAGACCAAGCTGCAAAGATAGGGGTGTCCAAAATAGACCTAGATTGGGAACATAAGGGAGAGTTATTCCTAGCTAGATGGGCCCATGACGCCTCAGGCCACCAGGGCAGAGATGCCACCTATAAATGGGCACAAGACCGAGAGGTGGATCTAACCATGGACAGTATTTCTCAGGTTATCCATGACTGTGAGACGTGTGCTGCCATCAAGCAGGCCAAGCAAATGAAGCCCCTGTGGTACGGTGGGCGGTGGTCCAAGTACAAGTATGGGGAGGCCTGGCAGATTGACTACATCACACTGCCCCAGACACGCCAAGGCAAGCGCTACGTGCTGACCATGGTGGAAGCCACCACTGGATGGTTGGAAACCTACCCTGTGTCTCATGCTACAGCCCGGAACACCATCCTGGGCCTTGAAAAGCAAGTTCTGTGGAGACATGGCACCCCTGAGAGGATCGAGTCAGACAACGGGACTCATTTCAAGAACAGCCTTATCAACACCTGGGCTAGGGAACATGGCATTGAGTGGGTGTACCATATCCCCTACCATGCACCAGCTGCAGGAAAAGTGGAGAGGTACAATGGACTACTAAAAACCCAGTTGAAAGCTTTGGGTGGGGGATCTTTCAAGAATTGGGAGCAGCATTTAGCAAAGGCCACCTGGTTAGTCAACACCCGAGGTTCCACCAAGCGAGCAGGTCCTGCCCAGTCTGAGTCCCTGAATGTAACAGAAGGAGACAAAGTCCCAGTGGTACATATCAGAGGTTTGTTAGGGAAGACTGTGTGGATCAATTCTGCCTCGAGTACAGACAAACCCATTCGTGGGGTTGTCTTTGCTCAGGGACCAGGTTGCACGTGGTGGATAATGCAAAGAGATGGAACAACACGATGTGTACCTCAGGGAGATCTGATTGTGGGGTAAGAATGATATGCAATATCACTGTTCATTGGATGTTACTGCCATTGTCTGTACATTAAACCATACAGACATGAGATAGAAGGAAATGTGTAAGTGTCGAAGGTCTGAGCAAGTGATAGATGGAGCTTTAAGTGACTAAAGTGAAAAGGGGGAATCCTGCAGCTCTGTTATATAGGGCCTGGATTCAGTGGTCCAGTGTGGGGATGTGATGAAGGCATGATGGGTATTGCTTGTAATTTTGGGGAAACAGATGGAAATTTTGTATGAATAATGCATGATGTGTTGTAGTATGTTGATGATATGGGGATAAGGGGTGGAATGTCCTGGGGTGACGTTATGATGCCTGTATCCCCATTTATCTGTTCTGTGCCTTTAAGACCGACTCTGAAGAGTGGAAGTTTTGTTTGGGTTTCTCTTATCAGGGACACAGAGACGGGCAGTACATAGGGCTGTTTTTCACTTCCAGCTTGCAGCTTGCTGCTTTTGCTTGCTTGCTTTTCTGCTCTTTCTTCTGCTCTCGCTTTTGCTTCTGCTTATTAGCTAGTTTAGCTAAACAGTCCAAATTCCTTCCCGGACTGTTTCTCCTCTCCTGTTCCTGTGACCATCTCGAACCTGCTCCGGACTGGGACTGGGAACACCGAGGATTCACACCGTTTGGCTGCAGCAGCTGGCCCAGCGCCGGAGGGACTGAGAACAGAGCAACCACCCCCGAAAGAGACTTTCTGATTTTGTCATCTTTCTCAGAGCGGTGTCAGCTGGTATTGTTCATTTTGTGTGCTGGGGGGGGGGGGGGGGGGGGCTGTGCCTGAAATAAACAGGTTCTTTCCACCTCTCTCCAAGGAATTTTTTCCCGAACCGGTTGGGGGGAGGGGCCGTGTGGGTTTTCCTTTCTGGAGGGGCCCTTCTTTGTAGATTCTTTAACTAATTTGCCCTAAACCCGGACAATACTAAAATCCCAAGTCTAAGTTTTCCACCATGTGATATTACACACTTCTAACCAACTACACACCCATATTCCCAGTGCTATCAATCAATTTTGGAAGCTGGTTCCACAGCCTCAGGTCAAATGCAGTGCTCGCATGGGAGTCAGTCCCCATCAGCACAGAAAGTCTAAAATTCTCAGCATCCAGGGTTCCAACACAAAGCAATGCCTGGTGATTGTTTGAAGGTCTAAACGGGGGTTATATATTTCTATTTTATGCAAACATCCAGGAATGACTCCATTGTTCATCACGAGGCATTTGGTATAGGAAATGGGCAATCTGCCCTCCATCAGCAGAAGTTTTATGAGCAGGTTGGACAAACTTCCCCAGGAAGCATGCTGGTGTTATTGGTCCTGCTTTGTGGCAGAAGGATGGATCAGGTGATGCCCCATGTTGTGAGTAACACTGCCTGGTAGGTCATGTCATGCCTGCACCTCATTTTAATGTCTCACCTGTTTATTCAAGGCTTTACAGCAATTAGCTGAGCCCCCAGCCAGCAGCAGAGTTCCCTCTGCCGTGGCACAAACTTCTTCCACCTCTGTTGCAGTGAGCTCTGAGCACATGTACATGGTCACATCATAGAACTGTAGAACCATAGAATGGTTTGTATTGGAAAGGACCTTAAGGACCATCTAGTTTCAAACCCCTGCCATGGGCAGGGTCACCTTCCACTAGACCAGATTGCTCAAAACCCCATCCAACCTGGCCTTGAACACTTCTTCAAAAGCAGAAACCATTTCACCTCCAGTTTTCTGGATGGAGCCCAATGACAGACCAGCACAAACCACTCACTTCCAGTGACCTGTGTGGCTTCTCAGGACAATGCACACATTTCAATTAACCAAAAATTAATTGGCTTGGGTTAGAGAAGGGTTTTCCAGGGAAGACTTAGAAAAATGGCTATTTTGGATTTTTTTAAAGGTTGAATGGGGTAAAAGAACCAGGAGAGCACCCAATCCATCACCCATGGATTTCTAAGCCCTTTGCACTGCTCCCATGGGCTTCATCCTCACCTCTGTGAGAAGTGACAGGGAGAAAGACTAACTCCAATAGAAGCTGCAACAGGATGTGACCTAGCACCAGGAGCACAGGCTGATCCATCCCCACACAGCATTTCCAAGCAGACACCATTAAGGATATTGCCCCCCCCATTTTCTTTTTCTTCCATCCTAAACAAAAGGAAGGTCTCTTCCAGACCAGCAGAAGTGATAGACCAGATAGTCTTTATTCTCCACAACACCTTTTTCCTTTAAAAAAAAAGAAATTAAAGCACTTAGCTTAACAAATATGATTTAATTAAAAATGCTGCTTTTTCAAATGCAAATAAATAAATAAAAAAAAAATTACAGTTGTTAACATCATCTTCTGCAGGACACTGCAGCTCCCTTGGCTATTGGCAGTGAACTTTGCAACCTTTAGTATTGTTTCTCCTGAAAAAAATACTGTAAATATAACTGGGTCTGGCTAATAGCTAACACCAAAAAGAGCAAAATTGATGTAAAGCCATTAAATACACATTGAGGAAATAATTTTTTAAAAAAGTATTTAAGATTTTGAGAGACTTCCAAGTGAGGGATGTTACAAAAATAAGCATGAAAATAAATAATAAGTTAATCTGATAAGTTTTCTTTCAAAGCCATCAATCATGCCAAGAATGGATACTACTTAATCTCTTTGTGGGGAAGAAGTGAACCAAGCAAATTACTTACTTTTCTGTTTTCCCCCCATTTTTGTTTCACCTCCGTATACATGAAACTTCTCCAAACAAGGGTGAAATCCCTCATGGGGAAATCAAGCAAGTCACTTTCTGGGTAGCATAAATCTTCAGTTTGGAAATAATTTCACCAGAAATTAGGTGAATTAGATGCTGGGGTGGCTGGCAGGGAGTTGGCAAACCTCCTCTGCATCCAAGGGGGACTGACACCGCAGTGGTGCAGAGCATTGCTCCTCTGCAGATGCTTCAGCCACTTGTCTTCCCACCAGCCCGAGGTTTAGTGCCTGTGCTGGTTTTGCACGGCCTGGTTTTTGGCAGTGGGGGGGGGGGGGGGGCCACAGAGGTGGTTCCTGTGAGAAGTTGCTGGAAGCTTCCACCATGTCCAGCAGAACCAATCTCTGATGGCTCTGAAGATGGACATGCTGCAGGCCAAAACTGAGCCAATAAGAGAGGTTGGTAACACCTTTGTGATAACATATTTAAGAAGAAAACCAAAACAAAGTCACACAGTTTTTCATTTTGTCAGAGAAGAGGAGGGGGTGAGAATATGTGAGGGAAACAACATGAAGGCACCAAGGTCAGTGAAGAAGGAGGTGGAGGAGGTATTCCAGGCACCAGAGCCAAGATTCCTCTGCAAGCCGTGGTAAAGACCATGGTGAAGCAAGTTGACTCCCAGTAGCCCATGGGGATCCACAGGGAATGCAGAGATCCACACACCATGGGGCAGGTGCTCATGCTGGAGCAGGTGGATGCCTGGAGGAGGCCGCGATGTAGTGGAAGACCTGGTGGGGAGAGAGGGCCCCTGGTTCCAGGCTGGTGCAGCCTGTCGTTGGAGGACTGCACCCTGTGGAAAGAGAGATCCACGTCGCAGCAGTTTTGAGCTGGCTTCGAGCCTGGAGTGTTGGCTGCAGCCTGAGTCACCGGGACAGTTGCTGATTTATCTCCCTGCCCCCCTGCCTCTGTCTGCTGCCCAACAGTATCTAGCAGTGTGCGATAAGCATATGCCAGGGCCCAGCTCACTGCAATGACCTTCCTCTCCTTAGGCTCATCCTGGTACTTCTCTTTCAGATATTTCCCCACCTCAGCTGGGTTCTGAATTTGTTCATGGGGAAAATCCCAGACTATAGGGTCAGAGAAATCCCTCAGGATTTGGCCCATATCCTCCCATTTTCCACACCACTTAGGATTTTCCACACCGGGGTTTACTCCTGAGTCAGGGGTCTCATCAGCCCATCTAGAAATCTCAGCTCTCATTCTAGGGAAGCAGCAAGCTGTATAGAGGAAGGTTACCAGATTGAATACCAGGAAGATGGTTTCTTTAACATTGAGGGGAAACTGAACATCCTTCACTAGTGATGCAACTGATTCATAGGAGAAGGAGGAAAGCAGAGGCTGAAAAACCTCATTCCCTCCTGCTCCTCCTGCAACAAACTGGATGCATAACCATAGCCATGAACCATTCATACCTGGAGCAGACCCTAGCATGTTTATAAACTTCTTGCTCATCATTGCCACCAAGCCCAGCAGGATAGCTACTCTGGTCACTGCCCCTCTGATGTAGAAACTATGTATTAGGGGCAATACTAAAGCTATTTCTGGGTAAGAAAATAAACCTAGGGACCATAGAGGTATTAAAATCTCAAAAAACCCTAGGGACCAGAAATGCATGCAAACCTTCATCCCAACAGACATTATGAATTAAAAAAACATGGCTATTAGCTGATTTAAACGAGCACAGAGTAATAGCAACCAAAATGCAATCAAAACAGGGTTTTTCCACTCTCTCGAGCCCCCAGGATGGGCGCCAATATTTTTTCCTGGTTTAGGGCAAATTTGTTAAAGAATCTGCAAAGGAGGGTCCCTCCAGAAAGCAAACGCACACGGCCCCTCCCCCCCCAACTGGTTCGGGAAGAATTCCTCGGAGAGAGGTGGAAAGAACCTGTTTATTTACCAGACACAGCACACAAAATGAACAATACCAGCTGACACCGCTCTGAGAAAGATGACAAAATCAGAAAGTCTCTTTCGGGGGTGGTTGCTCTGTTCTCAGTCCTTCCGGCGCTGGGCCAGCTGCTGCAGCCAAACGGTGTTCCCAGGTCCCAGTCCGGAGCAGGTTCGAGATGGTCACAGGAACAGGAGAGGAGAAACAGTCCAAGGAGGAATTTGGACTGTTTAGCTAAACTAGCTAATAAGCAGAAGCAAAAGCAAGAGCAGAAGCCAGAGCAGAAAAGAGAGCAAGCAAAGCAGCAAGCTGAAAGCAAGAAGCCAAAACAGTCCTATGTACTGCCCGTCTCTGTGTCCCTGATAAGAGAAACCCAAACAAAACTTCCACTCTTCAGAGCCGGTCTTAAAGGCACAGAACAGATGAATGGGGGTACAAGCATCATAACGTCACCCCAGGACAAATACCAAGCCATCATGGTAGAGCAAGATGATGTAGAGATAGCAGTGACTAATATTGTCAACCCAGCTTCTTTTCTCAGAGGAATCAAAGGGAAGCAGTACACCACGATTGCCTGGAGATCATTGAAGCCACCTACTCCAGCTGCCCAGACTTGAAAGACACTACTCTGGTCGATGCAGAGACCTGGTTCACTGACCAGAGCAGCTCCATCTCCAGTAAAAAGCAACATGCTAAGTACACAGTAATTACCTGCAGAGAAGTAATAGAGTCTAGATCCTTACCAACAGGTACTGCAGCGAGGTGTATTTGGCCTTCTAAAGCAGAGAAGCTCAGAGTCCGGCTAGCTGAGGTTAAGGCCGACACTCAGCTGCATAACCTGCCAGCACCCCTCGGCGTCATAAGGCCTCGGGCTGTGCTGGTTGCGGACTGGATCGCTGCTGAAGAGAACGAGAAGGAAGGAGCTGGACACTTGCCGGGGGGGCTAAACTTGGTTTATTGGGAAGCCCACGATGTCCCAGCGGATGACCAAGAACAATGGGTGCTTAGGGGTTATAAAGGGAAGGAGTGGACCCGGGAGGGGTTTACAGAAGACCAATGGGGGGAGAAGAGGGGATGAACTTAATACAAATGACATAGTGGAGAGCCCAATAGGTACCAGGTATGGGAGGGGTCCCGGGACCACAGCCAACCACAACCCCCAAAGAGGAGAAGCTTCTGGAATACTTGGTGGAGTGGGGGGGTGATTGACTTGGCCCAGGGAGGAGAAAAAGCATACATATAAGGGAAAAAGGGGAGGAGGAATTATATAACCTAACAGATTGACAATACAACTGGCAGGGCTGTGGCGGGAAAACTGAGAAGGGCAGAACCATTTTACACAAAATGGGGGGGAGCAGATACATAAAATGGGGGAGGAATTAAATGAACTTAATGAACACACTACAACAAGGTACCTCTGCACAGAAGGCCGAGATAAATGCACTGACCCACGCCTTAGAAACAGCAAAATGATGCATTCAGAGTTGTGCATGCACATAGAGCCACCTAGAAGGAGAGGAGACTGCTAAACTCACAAAGGAAGAAGAGACAATCTGGCTGCTAGAAGCAGTTCAGCTGCCTGAAAAGGCATATTAAGGCACACCAGAGAGTGATCTTAGAATTAGAAGAAAGAAATGAGCTGGCAGATAGAGAGGCAAAGAAAGCAGCAAAAGGTGAAGTAATTATGGACAAATTTTCCTCGAAAGTAAGCCAGAATATAATAATACTAATCAAAAGAGACATGCAAACACAAGGGGTAGGCTACCATTGAAAGAGAGCTAGTAATCCCTTCCAATTTTCGTGATCACTAGTGAAGGAAGAGCACTAGAAAACACACTGGAGCCTAACTACTTAAAAGCCTTTATAAAGTATGGCTCCTTTCCCAAAATGACCAAAGCTACCAGTGATACAGAGTGCATCAAAATGAAGTGTTGACTATGAAGTAGTAGTTTCCACAAGCTTTCTAGAACACACATCTGATTGAAAGAATTATTGTCAAGAATTTATATGCCTCTATTACTCAGGTAAACCGACAGTGTGATCCTTGCCTCCAGACTAACTCCAAAAATACCCCCAGGCCAAAACTCAGTCAGACTGGGAGAGGCCATGGGCCTGGACAGCAGTGGCAAATTGACTTTTCAGAACTCCCAAGGAAAGGGGGGGTATCAGTATTTACTGGTATTGACAGATACATTTTCAGGGTGGCCAGAAGCATTCCCCACCAGAACTGTCAAAGCTCGAGAGGTAACCAGAGATTATTACAAAAAATAATACCACGCTTCAGAGTTCCAGCCACAATATCCTCGTATAGAAGATCACATTTCATTTCCAAAATAGTGCAACAGATTAGTAGCCACCTAAGAATAGATTAGGAACTTCACACTCCATACCACCCCCAATCAAGCAGCAAAGTAGAGAAAATGAATCATTTGATTAAGCAGCAGATTGTAAGACTGGGGCAAGAAGTTAATCTACTCTGGCCCCAAGTTCTTCCACTGACAATATTGCAAATTTGAACTAAACCTCGAGCTAAAGGAAAGCTGAGTCCTTTTGAAATGCTTTCTAGAAGAACATATAGAATACAAAAGAGAATGTCCACCCACGTTGGAGAAGTAACACTGGCCACCTACATAGTGGCTTTAAGCAAACAGCTCAGAGAAATTGAAAAAATGTGTCTAGAACTCAGAGCAAACAGCTAGATAGACCAGTACATAATATACAGTCTAGAGATTATGTATATGTTAAGCCTCTTGCAGAAAAGACTTTAGAACCACAGTGAGAAAGACCACTGCAAGTACTTCTCACCACCTTCACCGCAATCAAGATCAAAGAGCAGAATGCCTAGATCCATCACTCTCGAGTGAAGAAGGCCCCAAGAGTCCCTTAGAAAGTGACACCAAGAGACAATGAAGTGAGATTAAAACTTACTCAGACAAAATAAGTATATTGCTGTCGGAAGTAGTTCATACTTTGATTTACAGAATTGTTTTGTATATAATTATAACTGAAGTTTTAGAACTAAAGAGTACCTCTATCCAAAGTGATGCTGAATAGCCTTGGTCCCAGGCTTTTAATCAGTATACTAGATCCATGAGAGAACTTTGTGAGATAAAAGATTTAAACCTATCTACTGTAGTAATCCACAGGAATCAAGTATATAAGGAGCAAGAATGGCAAGAACGAGAACTGTAGACACTTCAAAGGGATCAGAAGAGAAGAAATCAAAGTGAAGTGCCAGGTCATCAATGAGATGGCTTATGAGAAACCAGCTGCAATTAGTGTCTCAACTTGTCCCATATAGTAGGAGTCCTAGTAAAATATATGTATTGTATAAGTGGCCTTGCCCCAATCCTAGTTGCTCTAAATGGGCTGCAGCTGTGATGTCCTTAATTGGGTGGCAGCTGTAACTAATGAAGATAACTGGGATAAAAGGGGGTGGGTTGGCCAGTCAGGGAGAGCCTTGGAGGAGCCCTGACAAAGAAGCAGGAGCCACACTGCTGTGAAGACTGCAGCCATAAGAAAACACCAAGAGAAGGTATGGGACTCTAGAAATATGAATACAAAAATTGGTGACCCCGACGTGACAGAAGATAGGACAGCCGAGAGCTGTGGCAGCCTGAGAGCTGTGGAAGAAGAGCTGTGGAAGATAGGACAGCCAAGAACTGTGAAGAAACATAACCTTTGAGTCGAGGAGCTGTTACAGCCAAGAGCTGTGAGAATATCGCCTTTGAGCGAGGAGCTGTGTGTGTTGTAAATGGCCTTTGAGTCATGGGGAAATATGTGTGTTGTATATGGCCTTTGAGTCATGGGGAAATGTATGTATTGTACTTTAATATCTGTGTTGTACTTGAATATCTATAAGTAAAAGAAAAGGGGGAGTCCTAGTAAAATATATGTATTGTATAAGTGGCCTTGCCCCAATCCTAGTTGTTTTAAATGGGCTGCAGCTGTGATGTCCTTAATTGGGAGGCAGCTGTAGCTAATGAAGATTACTGGGATAAAAGGGGGTGGGTTGGCCAGTCAGGGAGAGCCGTGGAGGAGCAACACTGCTGTGAAGAGCTGTGAAGACTGCAGCCATAAGAAAACACTGAGAGAAGGTATGGGACTCTGGAAATATGAATACAACAGTCCCATATAGAAACACCAGGATGTTTGTGATAGCCTAAGTGAATCAGACTGTTGGTGTAATTTCACCTTGATATGACCTGTATAAGTGACCTGCCTTTAGGCTCGAGATGCTATCAGGCTCTCATTTAAATTTAAAGTAGACACTGCACTTTTTACAACAGCAGGACTTTATACAACCCACACTGAGACTCAAATAGTTCAGACCCAACCCAAACTTGAACCTGAAGTGTATAAGCCCCTACTAGTGAAGAATGTGGGTGAACAACAACTGTTGTTCAATCCAGAATGGTCTCTCAAACGTGTTGAGTTGCTAATGCAAATTAACATCTCAAAAATCCAACCAGCCTGCTCCTCTTTCCTAAAAACATCCTTTGAAGGCTAGACAACATGGTTACAAAGACAAGTATCTCTCAAGAGCAGAATAAGAAAAGATCTAACTAATATATTAAGGACAAGATAGAAAGTTTTAAATAGAATTGATTCAGAAATATTGATGAATAAGCTGGCCACTGCAGCAAGTGGCCTAACAAAATTGAAGCAGCCTTTACAGTCATCACTATTGGCATTAAGAACTAGCCAGTGGCAGATTTCAAAAGTACTGCCAAAGTAAGAAAAGGCCGAAGACCAAGACCACAAGTTAATAGTAGAAGCACTTAGTACAGTTCAAGATAATGTCTTTAGCTTTCAGTTGTATACAAGCACAGTTATAGATGCAGGCAACAGCAGCTTTGATCATATGGGAAGGGGGTGAAAGTGATTTTCCAGCTGAAATTCGGAAGATTGTCTGGGATTGTGCGATTGATTTTGAAAGGAAGTTTCAGTCCTAGTAGACTATAGTAAATTTCACCTATGATCCTACTTCTAATGTGGCCACTGCCTTTGTGCTCACCATACGTAATGCCACTGTTTACATTTTCCATCCCATCATTGCACTAAGATTAAATCATGAAAAAACAGTGTTCTACCCTTCAGAACATAGAATGTGAGCACGAAAAGTGAATGAAAAGTAATTTTAAGAATTTTAATTTTTTTAAAAAAATCATTTTAATTTTTGTATTTGTAATTTTTTAAGATTATCGAGTGTAGTTTTTCGTACTTAGCCCGAGTGACATCCCACCACTTGATTAAAACCAATTACACAATGAATCACAGACTATCACCTACTCCTATTAGAATAGACCTTACATTATTAATTAAGCACCAAGGCCTACTAGAGATCTTGAAGAAAAACTCAAGAAAGCAGAGAACTGTCCAACATGATACAAAAAGAAATAACTAGAATTCTGCAAAGAATAAAACAAAATGCAGATGATCACTGGTGAATTGTGATCTTTAAGTAGTCAGCAACTGCAAATAGAATCTTTAATAAGTTGTGTCATCCAATTGTAGTTTTGTTAATATTAGTTAGAATACATTTAAAATTATCCATTATATTGCTAATTTAGAATTAGAGAATACTACAGCGCGTAGCTGTGTTAACTTCCTCATCAAACGTAAATAGCAAAGCACAAAAGTATACTTATTGTCATAAGAATTTGCATGAAGTAAAAGAATTTACTTCCTCCTTTTTAAGAAAAGAGAGAATGAGACAAAATAGAAAATTTTCCAGGGTAGAAATCCATTTTGATTTAGGTGAAATTTACATCTTTGAGTTAAGTCTGTAGTTTGAAACATAGCTATGTAGCCTGACTGAAAAGCCTAGGCTCAGAGATTCAGTGAAGGACAGAGATAAAGGAAGGGAGACAGAAGGTGATAGAGAGAGACAGAGACTGCTGTGAGAGCAAGTCAACCTGACCTAGGAATTCTTTCTGATAAAGAAGAACTAGCGGCAAATGTCACGCAAAATTCGTAAAAATGAATATGTATGAACCTATTGTAAAATTGTATGCATATGTATCTGAAAGAAAGATAAAAAAAGACCTGAAGTTCCCAGTGGTACGCATGCCTTTTAAAGCAAGTAATCTCCGCATGCATCCAGCGCTGTAATAAACATACCGGCTTTACAACTTTCACTAAGTTGTAGAGTTTTTAGCTATATCTCCGCAAAACAATGGGGCAGTCTGTTCTTGTGTTTGTGGGTATTCGGCGACGTCTTCATCTCCAGGCTGAATTGGTTTGGTTTTGAGGAGGTCTTGTGTTTGACTCAGGAGAGTTCTAGTCACCGTTTCTAGGAGTAGCATTTGCAGTGACTAGGTCTGGTTTTATATTTTTTCCTGGGTACCACCTTGGACCAGATGGTAGTAGCATGTACACATATCCTCTGCCCCAGGTAATCAACTGGAAAGGCCCAGAAATTTGGTGTGTTTCGGGGTCCTTCATGAGCACAGGTGGTTTCTCAGTGAGCTTTGCTTGGGTGGTATTTGCAAAGTGGCGAAGTATTGGTGGGTCAGGTTCTGATGTTGTACAGTTCAGGAAGTTGATGATGTAGAGAGCCTTGCAAAGTCTTTCCACTGGGGATGTGATTCTCTTGTCTATGTTCTCTTGATTGAAGACTCTTTTGAGGGTTTGATGTGTCCTTTCCATGATGAATTGTCCTGTGGGGTTTACAGGTATGCTGGTCTAGTATGCTATTCCCCATTCACTGAAGAACTCCTTTAACTTGTGGGAGGTATAGGCTGGTCCATTATCTGTTTCAATCTCCTTTGGTACTCCCAGGGTGGCAAAGGTGAGGAGAAAGTGTTTTATTGTGTGCTGCGTAGATTCTCCTGGATGTGATGATGCAACTACTGCTCCTGAAAACATGTCGACCGATACATGCACGTATTTTGACCTTTCAAAAGGTGTGAAATGACTTACAGCTGTCTGCCACAACTATCAGCGGTTCAGACCTCGGGGATTGACTCCCGTCCCCATAGATGGTATCGGATAGTTTTGACAGTTCAGACATGTAGCAACAATAGCTTTTGCCTGATTTTTTGAGAGCTTGAACATTCTCATAAGGGCAGGTACATTTTGATGAAAAAATGCATGAGACAACTTTGCCTGGGCAAAGATGTTAGGGACATTAGCAGTTTATACTGCCATGGCTAATGCATCTGCTTTCCTGTTCCCTTCTACGATGATACCTGGGAGGTCAGTGTGTGACCTCCCATGCATTATATGGTAAGGTTGCTTTCTGTGGGAGATTAGGTGTATTAATTTAGAAATCAACTGGTACAACTTTGGATTGGAAACCTCTTTGAGAAGAGCATGTTCCGCTCTCATAGCTATACCAGCAACATAAGCTGAATCTGTAAACAGATTGAAGGGTTCGTTTTTGAACTTTTCAAAGGCTCTGACAACAGCTGCTAACTCAGCAACCTGTGGCGATCCCTCCACTATTTTCATGTCAGATTCCCATTTTTGTGTCTGAGGGTCTTTCCATGTCATTACAGACTTGTGGGAAGACCCTGAGCCATCTGTAAAGATGGTTAGAGCTTTGAGAGGTGTTCTACTTTGGACTAATTTTGGGGTCAAGTGAAAGGTTACATCAGGATTAAAAAGTTTGTGTTTTGGGATCTCAACTTAAATTTGGCCTGTATAGCTATCTAGGGGAAACTGGAGATTTTCATTGGTCTGGAGCAAATGCTCCAAGTCCCCAGTGGTTATTGGCAAGTATATGCATTCAAACTCACACCATGCAAGAAAGTGGAGGCGAGTTCTAGCCTTTTTTATTAGATGTGCCATGATTTCCTGGAAGGTGGTAACTGTCTTTGTAGGTTGGTTGTTTGTAAAAATCCATTCCAGTATCAGCAAAGGGTCTCAAAGCTGAAAGTCCCATTGGAAAATCAGTCCATAGAATCGAGGTGCTTTTCCCAGGATGACAAACTGGAAAGGCAGGCTGGGCTCAAAGCGATGGGCTTTGCGTGAAGACAGGGCTTCCTGGAGCTTGGTGATGGCACCTCAGGCTTCTGTTGTGAGAGTGCATGGAGAGTCCAGGTCTTTATTGCCACGAAGAAGATTGAACAGGGGAGCAAGGTCCTCTGTTGTAATTCCTAGCAGTGGACATACCCAGTTGATGGATCCGCACAGGCTGTGTAAGTCTCTCAGGGTTTTTGGGTTGTCTCGGATGGCGAGCTGCTGGGGTACGATGATTCTTTCCCAGATCTGGACTCCAAGGTAATTCCATGGGTTGGTATACTGTATTTTGCCCTCACGGATCTCAAATCCTGCCTTTTCTGGGGTTTCAATGGTCCTTTTAACTGTTTTGTCCAAGTAAGCTTTATCTGATGCACAAACCAGGGTATCATTCAGATAGTGGTGGATGATAGCATCTGGAAATAATTTCCGAACAGGAAACAGGATGTGAGCCACGTACCACTGGCAAATAGTGGGACTGGTTTTTAGTCCTTGGGGAAGAAAAAGCCAATGATATCTTTTGAGTGGGGCCTCTTTGTTAAGAGAGGGAACGGAGAAAGCAAACCCTGGAGCGTCCTGAGGGTGCAGTGGAATGCTGAAGAAACAGTCCTTAATATCCTTGATAGCAAGTGTCCAGTCTCTAGGCAGCATCGATGGGGAGGGCAGGCCAGGCTGGAGGGGGCCCATGTCCTCAATGACCTTGTTAATTTTGCGAAGGTGATGGAGGAGCCTCCACCTGTTTGTTCCAGGCTTTGCAGTACAAAGACTGGAGAGTTCCAAGGGCTGGGGGATTCGACGATGTGGCCTTTGGTGAGCTGTTCTTCCACGAGGGTGTGTAGTGCATGCAGCTTGGCTTTAGAGAGGGGCCACTGTTCAATCCAGATTGGGCCATGGCATTTCTAGGTGAGACGAGGTGTATCTGGCAGTGCATGTTGCTCAGTGGCCCCGATTAGAAATCCCAACTTGGAATACATAGGGAAGCCCCCCACTGGGATAGAACATCCCTGCCCCAAAGGGTGATGGGGGCCCTTACCACAAATGGGTGGATGGTTGCCAGATTGCCTTCAGGCCCTTCGACGAGGATGTTGTTCTTGCTTCGTATGGATACCGTAGCTCCACCAATCCCTGAAATCATGCCTGCAACAGGTTGTAGATCCCAGCGTGCTGGCCACTCGGAGTGAGCGATGATGGTCACATCAGCACCGGTGTCCAGCATCCCCGGTAGGTGGATCTTCTTCCCTCTGCAGGTAAGGCCGCACTCGATGGTAGGCTTGGTTGGTCCCACGACTTGTGCCCACATTGCTGTAGGGTTAAGAGGAATCTGTTCCCTGTGATTCTTTGGAAGTAAAAAGGCTTGTGCAATTGGAGTTCCCTTTGAAAGGAAAAATGGTGAGTCCATGCAGTATACCTGGACAAGAATCTCTTGTCCCAGGTGCACTGTATGCACTTCTGGAACAACAAAAATTTCCTTTGGGCTATGAAGAGAGTCACCGAAATTAAGATGTCCGAAGGACCACCTCTTGGCCCATATTTGCCTGTGGGAACACGATAAACATTCTCATTATTAAAGTCAATGGACAGAGCAGTTACCAGTTGGCGGTGGGTTCCCATCTGTATCACCCCGTGTGTTGGATCCTCTTCTTGTGGTCCGGAACCTCCTGGGATGATGTGTGATTGGGTCTGGGTAGCCTTTGATTTGTTGTCATAGCCCGGGGCTCCACCGGGCTGTGTGAGGCGTTTCCCGGACACTGCTGGTAGTACTGCTGATTTTGGGGTCTTTGATAGGTGTTACAAGTGTGTCAGGTAGGTGACCTGGCTGGGCAGTCCTTTATAAAATGTCCAAAATCTCCACAGTGAAAGCAACGGGCATGGTCTTTAGAAGCCATTACTGCATATGCACCAGAAACTCCTTCAGCAATACCCTTAGCAACTGCTTGGGCCATTGTATTTTCAGTTGACATGTGATGTGTACAGCATTCCAGCATTTGCTCTATGGTAGGGTCTGTATCCAAGGGTTAAGACCTCAGAATCGCTTTGCATTGTTCGTTTGAGTTACTCATGGCAAGCTTACATAAGAGTTCCTTTCTTGCCTCTGAGCTCTCTATCTGTTTTTCCAGAGCATCTTTAATTCTGTCCACAAATTTGATAAAGCTTTCATCTACTCCTTGTTTAATAGTAGAAAAATGCATTGTCGGCATTGAATCGTCATGTATGAGAAGTAAGGAGGTTTTTGCTGCAAGTGCCGCATCTTGCAGTGCCTCTTTGTTCAAATTTTCCATTTGGTCTCCAGGTTTCTGTAAATCCCCTTCCCCAGCCAGCTGTTCTACTGTAAAATTTGTCTTATCAGCATCTGCGGAATATGAGTCTGATAATGTTTTTAATTGTTTTTTCCAATGCCTTTCACGTAACATATATTCTGCTGGGGACAGGAGGCAATGGGAAATATTTTTAATATTGTGGGGAAGTAAAACATGTGCTGAGAACATAGCTTCTAAGAAGTTTCTAAAATTATGTGAGCCTCTGCCATGTTCTTTGGCTATATTTCTTAATTGTACGAGTTCCTTATTTGAGTTTGGTTTCCACATCTTTGTAGCAGATTCCTCGCCATTTCTTCCCTGTCTATACTCTACATGGAAAGCATTCATTTTCTGCGCCATCTGCCAATCACCCATCTTAGTCGCTTCTATCTTAATTAGAGCCCATGGATCAATGTCCACTGTATTAAAATCAGAGTCACTGGAACTACTGTTGTCCAAGAAGGAGGAGTGAGGGCGAGCAGTCCGTGTCCTTTCCTTTTTATGGCTTGTAGAAGTGGGATTTTTCAAGGGCTTAGGGGGCTGTGAGGAGGCACATGGCATAGCTTGGCCAGAGGGAGGCACCATTTCGCTTGGATGGCAGCACAGCATGCACAGGACTGGGGGAGAGGAGTGGTACCGTGGGAATTGTCTGGGATTCCGCTTGGGTGATATTGAGGGTGGGTGGGGGGCTGGGAAGCTGGGGGTGGGGGTAAGGGGGGAGCGGGGGTGAGGGGGCAGTGAGACCGGTCTGGGGTGCCGTGGGTATAGGGTGGCGTGCCAGAGCTGTGGTGTGGCAGCACGCAGGAGCACATCCTTATGTGGCAGGCAGGCAGGAAGGGGTGGGGGCGGGGATACAAGCAGACACGAGAGCGGTGGTAACAGAGGTCGAGGCTGGGATCGGGGACCAGCGGCGGGGGTGGGGAGGACCGGAGCGGGGATGGGGGGGGCAGGAGGGAGGGTGGGGGCAGCTGCGGCGGAGGGAGGCAGAGCCACCGTGGGGGGGGCTGCAGCGGGGGCGGGGGAAATGGCGATATGGGTGGGGGTGAGAACGGGAGGGGTGGGGGGGAGGACAGGAGGGGGGTGGGAACCCGAGCCAGAGGGAAAGGGCATGGCTGCGCTCTCAGATAAGGGGGAGGCCGTGTTTGGGGGGTTGGGCGGGGGAAGAAAGGACTAGTACATATAAATCTCTCTCGTTCTGGGATCGTTTCAAAGTACTAAGTTTTGATCCCATATTAACGTGTCCCTTCCAGCAGACAAAAATGAGAAAAAAAAAGAAAAAAAAACAAAAAGGGAATTAGGACCCAAAGAAAAAAGCACGCAATAGAGGCTGATTTAAAACTTACACTTCTTCAGCCGTGTGGGGTCCGAGGACTGCTGGAAGGTAGTCTGCTTTCATCAGTCTCTTCGAACAATTTCGTTCAGATGTAAATTTCTGAGTGTCGAAGTGACACCCCCTGCAGAGATCTTCTAAAACGAAGAGCTCTCTCCACAAGAGGACGCGGTGTTCTGAAGGCAGTTACTGTTTTCCAAGGAAAACGCTGCTCTCCTGAGGTATTCTCCTCCTGTTCCATGCGCCACGTAAACCCGGCAGCCTGCAGGGCTGGTTTAGCCCCCGAGCAGGCAGCACGAGCCGGATAGGTCAATCCCTCCCAGGGACAGAGTGTCTGAATACCCAGGCCGCTCATAGCCGTGGCTACCTTAGCAAGCCCAAAGGATAACAACTCTTTAGTGATTCAGCTCTCTTAGGATTCCAGCTCATTGCTTGCTAAGGCACCTGGCAGGCTAGTGGGGAAGCAGATGCGAGAGAGGAGAAGAAAATGTCCTGGGGTTCCACAGCGATGGTTTTATTGAGGGGTCTGTGAAGGGTTCCAGCAACAGCTCTTCTTCTGCCGAATGGGTTAAAACAGCCCCTTTTTTATAGGGTATAAAGGGATCCAAACTTGTCCAATAGGAGGGGTTAGGGGAAAGTGACCTATGGGGTTACAGAGTTAAGCTAGGGTCTGAAAGGTGGAAGACAGGAGCTTATTTTGCTATTTCATCATGACTCAGCAATTCCTATCGTTAAGCCTCGGCCCTCCATAGGGCCCTAGCCAACTCCATGGAGCCTGCTACATATTCTGGCCTTAGCCTGTGACTTCTACAAAGAAGAGGAGGAATTACAGCTTCCATCAGTGCCATACCATGTACACTGTCTGATTCATCCCAACACCAGACATGCTAGCTGGGTTATAAGTAAATGTTTAAATTGTGGAAAAAATTGGTATTGTAGTTCACAAAGTCAACACTCGCATTGCATGAAGTGTCAAGAACCAAATCTATTCCCTATCCAGATAGAACTAAGAACAAGTGAAATAATAACTTTGCTTTGTGGATGGGAATAACTAGTGTGTGTTGAATGGGAGATATTTGAGGAATGGTGGGAAACTACAGTTAAGGAGTGACAAAACTATTTGCCTGGAAATTAGCAAAAAGGAAGTGACGATGAGATAGAAAGCAAGCCCAGATTGTCCACTGTACTCGCCACCAAGAAGATCATATACACCTGCTATGGGCAGCAGCCCCATAGGCAAGGGAGGTGGGAATACAAGCCATACCGGAACTCTGTTATTCCTTTTTCTGTCACTCATTTGTTGTCTTTTCCCTTTCAGGATACCAGCAATATCTGTCATAAATGCTACTGGAAGTTTTA
Source organism: Melozone crissalis (assembly GCF_028551555.1). Taxonomy (NCBI): domain Eukaryota; kingdom Metazoa; phylum Chordata; class Aves; order Passeriformes; family Passerellidae; genus Melozone; species Melozone crissalis. The sequence goes on along the minus strand of NW_026535813.1, from coordinate 8,435,089 downwards.
CATGAAAAGAAAACGAGGTTCCTTTTTTATTACACCCATGTCAACAGTCACTGCTATAACTGTTGAAGGTTGGGTCTTCTTTTCTGTTTATTCCTTATCATCTGGGCGTGAAAAACGCCATTCACTTGTGTTAAAATTTTAGAAGTTTAATAGTAATAAAATATTAATGAAAATAGTATTAAAAATTAGGACAATAGGAATTTGGGCAATTAAAGACAGAACAATAAAAGACAATAGAAACCAAAGAATTATGGACATCCGGGTGTTTTGCTCTGCCACAAAGCACGTTTTCCTAACAAAGAATTAACCCTTAAAAGCAATAGCCTATTTCATCTTCATATATCTCATATATGATTCAAATATTCCTTTCAAACCAGGGATTTTTCTGTTTACTGTCAACCTCCCCCCCTCATCTTGTTAATCAGTCTTTTTGGCCCCTCAAAGTCTGGGCCTTCCCAATAAGGAGGCAATAATTCTTCTCTTGAGATCTTGGTGTCTTGTTGCTGTTATCTCTGTGCAAACAATTTCTTGATTATCTTATCCATTCCTTGAGCTAGTTACAAAAACTATCTTACATCACAAATTTTCTATTTTAATATTATGCTATAGCCTAAAAACTATATTTACCACACTACTTAAAAAGATTAATCCAGCATAACTTTCCAACATAACACATATAATACTCATTTTAATATTTGCAATCATATAAATATGCATTTTTCACCCAAGGAATTTCTTCCCATTGAGTTGCTGATGGGAGCTGATGTCTGGGTGCTTGGGACAAAGGGGGAACTGTTGTTTTTTGGGAGTTTTCCCTTGGGGGAAGGGGCTGGGCTAAGCTGCTGGCCCTCTCTCAGTTTGTTTTTTTTCTCAGAGGAGAAGGATCGGAGCCTCTGCTCTTGGGAAAGGGAGTTTCCACTGCTGCTGCCAGAGCCCGGACCAGAGCTGCTTCTTCTGCCATAGGGTGAGCCTCTGCTCATGAGAACAGCCACTGAACTGGGACCTTATTAACACCTACCTCACTAAAAGAGAGACCTATCCCGCTCTGCTCGGGTGGTTGGGATCCTGAGCTCAGCTCTCCCTGCCCTGTTGGGAGCCCCTCACCCCCCTGCCTGCTGAGACATCCTGCCAGCCCAGCTTGCTGCTTTCCTAGAGTCCTACTACAGGCACCAGAGCCAGCTGCCCCAGGGTTTTGTGAAGCGGAGACTCTCTTCCATCCCCTCCCGTCTTTGGACAAAGCCACCATTGCCATGTGCTCCCCAAGACTGCACCAGAGGGACCTCTGCAGCCACGTGGGGGTCATCGCACCTGCCCTGTCCACCGGGAGCCTGCCAGAACCCCTGCTGACTGTGACCATAACTACACCAAAGGGAAAAGTGCCGCAGCTGAAAGGCTGTTACTGGGTTCCGGGTTCTGTTTGTTGTTAATGCCGTAGTTGTTGTTTATTTACTTTATTATACATACTAGTAAAGAACTGTTATTCCTATTCCCATATCATTGCCTGAGAGACCCTTGATTTCACGATTCAAATAATTTGGAGGGAGGGGGTGTACATTCTCCATTCCAAGGGAGGTTTTGTTTTCTGCCTTCCCTAGCAGACACCCGTCTTGTAAAGCAAGACAGGAACCCATTCAAATTAGGTGCCTGTATGCAGAACGGGAAAAAATACTGGATTGTGGAAAACTGAGGAACAAGTGGTAATAGGTTAGGAAGTGAATGTCTAAAAGGGGAGAGATGGCATAATGTCACTGTGCTAGGATGATGTTATGATGCTTGTATCCCCATTCGTGTGTTCTGTTTATGCTGGATATCATGTTCTGTGCCTTCAAGACTGGCTGTGAAGAGTAAATGTTTTGTTTTGGTTTTACTATCAGCCGCTCCCCCAGGGCTGGCGAAACACACAGACGGGGCAGTACATAGTGCTGCTTTTGCTTTTTGCTTGGCTTTTTGCTTTGCTCTTGCTCTTGCTTCTGCTTTGCTCCTGCTTTGCTCTTGCTTTTTGCTTCTGCTCATTAGTTAGTTTAGCTAAGCAGTCCAAATTTCTTCCTGGACTGTTTCTCCTTTCCCTTTTATTTGGACCTACTCGAACCTGCTCTGGACTGGGACCTGGGAAACACCGAGAGTTTGCACCTTGTGGCTGCAGCAGCTGCCCTAGCGCCGGAGGGACTTATAACAGAGCGACCACCCCCGAGAGAGACTTTCTGAATTTGTAATCTTTTTTCAGAGCGGTGAAAGAGTGTTGTCATTCGGTATTGTTCATTTTGTATGCTGGGGGGTGCTGTGCCTGTTAAATAAACAGGTTCTTTCCACTTCTCTCCGAGGAATCCTTCCCGAACTGGTTGGGGGGAGGGGCCGTGTGGGTTTGCTTTCTGGAGGGGCCCCCTTTTGGAGGTTTTCTCCCGAATTTGCCCTAAACCAGGACAGTTTCACATTAATCCTTAGGGGTGGAGTCCAAAATTTGGTAAAAGAACAATTAGTGAACGAAAAGGCAAAGCCAGTGCAGTAATCTAACTCTATCAACCCCACATCAAGATTTGCATATGAAACTTAAACAACAACTAGAATAGGAAATAGATATCTCGAGATTTGGGGAAAACCTGTTTGTGGAATTGGAGGAAAGAATAAGTAAGGGACTTAACATAACCGTTGGGTCTGTGGAGGGGCTTTGATGATAGAGGAATGGCAGTGGAAAGGCAGTAGCTTAGGCTCAGTTGAACTCCTTAAATGGAATCGGGCAAATATAAGGAGGGGAAACCGACTAGAAGGGTGGATTCTAAGTTCAACAGTGATAGGAGAAGAATGTCTCTGGTGCATCAGAAAAGTTTTTTTTAACGAAGTAGGAAATACTCCCTGTAAGAGATATAAAGTCAGTAATAGAACTTTTACATGGTGGATTCCAGAGGAACCAACTGCATTGGACTCAGAGAAAAACAAAAGAAAAAAACTGCAAGTATAATAACGAAATTAGACTTTACAATGTAATGATACAGGTAAGGATCCTTATTTTGGAATCCCAGAAATACCCAAATTTTGGGAGAATATAAATCAACAGAAAAATTATTATTGGAAAGCACCAGATGGCTTATTTTGGATATGTGGGAAAAGAACATACCCAAGACTCCCCTCCTTGTGTAAAGGGAGTTGTACTCTGGGAATCATACAGCTAGGATTTTTTCTTTTACCAGGACCAGATGCAGATCAATTAGGAGTACCAATTTATGAGGACCTAAAAAGAAATAAAAGAGAATTGATCAGAGGATTTAAAAAATGGGGAGATGAGGAATGCCCTCCTGAATGCATATTGGAAACATATGGGCCAGCCACCTGGGCACAAGATGGGAGTTGGGGATATCGAACCCAAATTTATGTGTAAATTGTATTACAAGACTCCAAGCAGTTGCAACGATAATAACAGAACTGGTCAGGCATTGGAATTAATATCGAGTCAACAAAGTCAGACAAGAGCTGCAGTGTATCAAAATAGTTTGGCTTTAGACTATTTATTAGCTGAAGAAGGGGGTGTTTGTGGAAAATTTAATACATCATGTTGTTTGAAAATAGATGACTATGGAAATGCCATCTTGGATATAGCCAAGAATATCAGAAAAATAGCCCATGTACCAGTCCAAAATTGTGAACCAATGCTAAACACTAGCTGGTGGGATAATATATTGGGGATCGAATGGTGGAAGAAATTAGGCTTCTTCCTTTTATGTGCTACAGCTGGTTTGATATTTCTTCCTTGCTTGATCTCCTGTTTTATTTGACTAATCACCAGCGTAGTCCAAGGCATGCAAGCGGTAACAATACCTATGGACCCAAAATTGGCTACATCTGGAATGGCACAAAAAATCATGGTGTTAAAGAAAAAAAATAATATGGAAGACCCCTTGAAGATGCAAAATTGATTTGTGAAAAAAAATGAACAAATAATGGAGGTTAGAAAACAAGAATTTTTGCTCAAGTCAAATTATTTATAAAAAAGAAGGAGGGGGTTGTTATAGATATATATTATAATATTGGCTTTTTGCAAATATTAAAATGGGTGCTGTCTTAGGTTGGAAATAAGCGTGTGTATTCTATTCCTGTCTGTGGAGCAGTTATCTTCTGTTAATTGGGCAGTTTTCTTTATCTCTTCCACAAACCAATCCTCCCTCCAGGGAGATACCTTCTGTTAAATGGACCATTGTGTCTCACTGCATGACTGATAAAATTACAGCATCCCATTGTGAGAAGCTCCACCCAGAGGGAGGAGCCAAGCATTCCTAACTGGATATAATCAAAGATTTGGAAGACCATAGGCAGCCTTTTCCACTGGATTCCCAGAAGAACAGCTTTCTTCTTCACTGGATTCCCAGAGGAAGACCAGGCCCATCTACACCACCACTGGGTGTAGATGAAGAGGAAGACTACACCCTTTTACAGGATCACTGTTTCAACAGAACCACATCTGTCACTCCAGGAGGACTGCAGCCACCATTTAATTGGACTGCTACCAACTCACAGGGTGTCAGGTTGTATTCTGACTCTAACAGTGTTGTTTTGTGCTACTGCATTGTTTATTTTATTTTTTAAAGTTTTCTTCCCTAATAAAGAACTGTTATTCCTGCTCCCATATCTTTGCCTGAGAGCCCCCCTTAATTTCAACATTATAACAATTCAGAGGGAGGTGGTTTACATTTTCCATTTCAGGGGAGGCTCCTGCCTTCCTTAGCAGACACCTGTCTTTTCAAACCAAGACATATGCTATATATATAATGTTAAAGTAACTTTGCTATAAAGATATAGTTTTTAATTCTCTTGTTAATTATGCTTAGACATAGTACTGAAATAGCTGATATAGATATACTTGTGTTAAAATGCCTGCTTGGTTGGGATAATATTCAAGGAACATGTGATGAAGACCCCTGCTACTGATATGACTATCAACACTTACCATCAGTAGAAAGTATGGACCAAAGCCCATAACTGGCGGTGATAAGAACGGACTAAAACCACAACCAAGAAATACACATGCTCTAAAAAGATGGACCCAAAGATAAGCCATGCTAAACAGTTCTTGAAATGTGTAAATGAATTTGGGGAAAAGTTTAATATGCATAATTGTTTATGAATATGTAACAGGCTGATGCAATAGAAAGGGTATATAAAGGGTGCTTCCAAAACAGCTGATGTGCTCTTGGCTGAATGCCAAGAGGCATCTGGCCGTAAATCATTGTTTTATTGTCTTTGTCTCCTATTGTCCTTTATTAAACTTTTTAAATCTTTACAGGAAAGTGAACTTTGTTTTTTCACACACTGGGACCTTACCTCACTAAAAGAGGGACTTTTCACCATCTGCTTGTGTGCCTCAGGGGGAAAACCCCGGGATTCCGAGTCCACCTTTCCCCTGCCCTGCTCGAAGCCGGGCTGTCGCTGCCCTGCCCCTGCCACTTCTTTTCCACTGCTCTGAGTCTTCGCTACACTGTAGTCCCGCACCCCAGCCTGCCGAGACATCCCGTGGTTCTCACTACAGCTGTGGAGTTTGATACATCTTGTCTATCACCTGGGATTGTTGCTCATTCCTGCCGGCCTAGCTTGCTGCTCCTGAGAGTCCTGCTGGGGCACTGGGATCAGCTGCCCCTGGGGGGTTGTAAAGCAAGCCTTTCTTCCATCCCTTCCCGTCTCAGTCAAGTCCGCCATTACCACGTGGTGTCTGAGCTCGTACCGGAGTGCCTCCTGCAGCCGCGAGGAATTATCGCACTTGCCCTGCCCACCGAGAGCCCACCAGCGCCCCTGCCAGCTGTGACCATCACTACACCAAAGGGGAAAGTGCCTGTGGCAGAGAAGGCTGTTACTGAGTTTCTGGTTCTGTTTGTTGTTGCTACCATAGTTATTGTTGTTTGTTTGCTTTGTTATATATACTAGTAAAGAACTGTTACTCCGTTACTCCTATTCTCATATCTCTGCCTGAAAGCCCCTTAATTTCAAAATTTAAATAATTTGGAGGGAAGGGGGTCATATTCTCCATTCCAAGGGAGGCTTCTGCCTTCCTTAGCAGACACCTGTCTTTCAAGCCAAGACACCTGTCCGTATGCTCATATCGTACCTTCTCAAGTCCTTTGATTGGGGAGTGCGCATATTATTTGAATCCTGAAAGTCATCTGTGGCAATCCCAGATATGAGTATAGATTGGGAGAAGAAGTCATTGAGAACAGCCCTGTGGAAAAGGACTTGGGAGTTCTGGTGGATGAGAGGCTGGACATGAGCCAAGTGTATGTTCACAGCCCAGAAGACCAACCACATCCTGGGCTGCAGCAAAAGACGCATGCCAAGCAGGTCGAGGGAGGTGATTCTCCTGCTGCATGCCCTTCTGAGACCCCAACTGGAGTATTGTGTCCAGGTCCTCAGCACAAGAAAGATGTGGACCTGTTAGAGTAGGTCCAGAGGTGGCCACAAAGATGATCAGAGGATTGGTGCACCTCTCTTCTATGAAGAAAGGCATGGGATTATCCAGCATGGAGAGGAGAAGGCTTCGGAGAGACCTCATTGCAGCATTCCAGTATCTTAAGGGGCTTATTAAAAGGAGAGAGAGGGGCTCTTTATACAAGCATATAGTGACAGGAAAAGGGGCAATGGTTTTAAACTGAAAGACGGCAGGTTTAGAGGAGATGTTAGGAAGAAATTCTTTACTCAAATGGTGATGAAGCACTGGAACAAGTTGCCCAGAGAACTTGTGGGTGCCCCATCCCTGGAAGTGTTCAGGGCATGGTTGGATGGGGCCCTGAGCAACCTGATCTAGTGTTTGACATATCTGCCTGTGGTGGTTTTGATAGTGGAACCCTGGAAAAAGTTAAAGATAGAATCTAAAATGTTAGGCTTTGTGCTTTCCCAGATCAACTGCACCTGCGTAAGCAGTATGATAAATTATGTAGTTGTTAGATGTGATGATTGTTTAGTAATTAAATGTAATTATTATATAACCATAAGAAGAATAGTGAGAAACTATGTTGGAAATTCAGAGAGGGGCTAAATTTATGTATACAATAGAACAATATAAGTTTAATAATTAACATGAAAGTTATGTAACGATAGAGTGTAAAACATGATCATTTCGGATGTATGGTCGGAGTCAGATTTGGGTTGAATATACCCCGATTCCCAGAGCTCTTAATAAAAAGCACCGCATATAATCGTTCCGTGATTATGTGTTTTTGAACGCTAACATTTTGGCGAACCCAGAAGGGACCCTTGTGAGTGCTGCTGAGCGAGTTCGCGACTCGATCACGCTCCAGCCGGCACCGAGGGATTCTCAGGGAGCCCATCGGCCGCGACCGCTTCCGCTGCTCACAAACGTCCCCGGGAGAAAGGTAAGGTGCTTTTTACTTTGGTTTTGGGTGCCTGCCAATAAGACGCAGCGAAAGCTACGCTTGCTTGGGCTAAAGGAATTCCTGTTGGTGTAAGCCTAGGCGCCGTTCCGTAAGACAATCGCGAAAGCGTTGTGGGTTCGGCATTTGTGGTATTTTTGAAATGGAGAAACTTAAAGGGATTTTGGGCAGTAACACCCCTATCCCACAAAATTCTCCTTTGGGGTGCTTATTAGCACATTGGAAACAAGGTAACTTTGGGGAAGGATTACGTAAAACTAAGTTGATTGATTATTGTAATTCATGGTGGCCAGAATATGCCTTGGAGAACGGTGAAGAATGGCCAAAATACGGTACTGTGCAATATAACACTATTTCGCAGTTAATGTCGTTTTGTTAACAAGAAGGAAAATGGGATGAAGTCCCATATGTTGATCTGTTTTTCTACTTACGGGGAAAGCCAGAATGGCAGAATGAATGTGGATTATTAATGGTTAAAACATCTGCAAAGTGTGGGGATTGTGAGGAACGTTGTTTAGAACACTTGGCATTAAGAGAAAGCTTGAGTAGAGAAAATTATACAGATATTGATTTACAAGTAGCTCCAATAGGAACAAGAGAACCTAACCCTATCCCACCTGTTTCATCTGTCCCTATCCCACTACCTGCTCCTCACCCACCTACCCCTGAACCTGTTTCATGTAGTACACCTTTCCCTCTTTATCCTCCTCTCCCATCGTCACCCTATCCCTCTTCCTCGGAAGATGAGCAAAACCTAACTGTGATAGAAAGGGGAAAGAGGTATGCGAGTGAAAAATATAGCAATGGTAATGAATCAGTGACCCCAATAGCCCATAGAACCCGGGGTCGGGCAAAGCTTGCTCCAGTTGTGCATAGAGATGGCATAAGGAAACAAAAACGGACTGTGATTGCCCCCTTGCGACAAGGTGTCGGAGTGGAAGGGCCAGTATTTGTAAAAGTACCTTTTTCCCCGGCAGACTTAGTAATTTGGAAACAGTCAGCCGGAACTTACAGAGAAAATCCTGATAAAGTGGCACGCGTAGTAAAAATGGTTATGAAAACTCAAAATCCTGACTGGGACGATATACAAGTAATATTAGATACTCTGATGGATTCTACTGAAAAAGAAATGGTACTTAAGGCAGCCAAAGAGAGGGCAAGAGAAGATATTAGAAATGAGCTGGTAACAGGGAATTTAGATTTGAATTTCCCAATTGAGGATCCAAATTGGGACCCTAATTTGTTGTGCGATATGAGGAGATTACGGAAATACCAAGAGTAGATCCAAATAGGAGTTCAGAATGCTGTGCCCAAAACTATAAATTGGTCCAAACTATATGAGGTTCGACAGGAAAAGAAGGAATCTCCCACTGCGTTTTTGGAGAGGCTTAAGGAGGTAGCAAGGAAATATACAGACCTCCAAATGGATACAGAGCAAGCCAAGGTTCAGCTTGCTCTCATATTCTTGGGCCAATCACAGGATGACATGCGTAGAAAATTGCAAAAATTAGAAGGGGAAGAATTAAGGAATTTGGATAAGTTACTCGAGGTCGCCTGGAAGGTATATAACAATCGGGAAAAAGAAGCTAGTAAAAGGCAGCAGCAAAATCTTTTGGCAGTAATACAGGGGAGAGGGAACCCAAATTTCAGGGGGCGTAACAGGAATGGTCGGGGTAGGAGACCAGTTACCCAGGGGTTAAGCCTGAATCAATGTGCGTATTGTAAGCAGGAGGGGCATTGGAAGCGAAATTGCCCAAGTTTGAATAACCAGTTTGACCAGGGCAATCAGTTCCAGCAGGCTACCAAGGAGATGGTCCTGGGGGAGTATACCAGCTGACTAGACGTAGAACCGGTAGAACAAGTTAAGGAACCTGTTGTAAATATACAGTTAGGGCATAAAGAGGTCAGATTTCTAATAGATACGGGAGCTAGTTTTTCTGTATTGAATGATTTGGAAGGACAAATTGGGGACAAGGAAACGACAATAGTCGGCACTACAGGGAAAGAGGAAAAATGGCCTTTCCTGCAATCCCTAGATTTGTGTTTTGGAAACAAGATCATAACACACGAATTTTTATATGTACCTGAGTGTCCAATTCCGCTTTTAGGGAGAGATTTGCTAGCAAAACTTGATGCGGTAATAACCTTTGAAAATGGAGAGCTTATAATGAAAATACCTGAATCAAAGACGGGACAGATATTAATGATCAAAGAAAAACCTGTCCCCTCTATCCCTAGGGAGGTAGAAGATGCAGTGATTCCCTCTGTATGGGAGACGGATATACCAGGGAAATCTAAATTGGCACAACCAGTGCATGTAGAGTTAAAAGAAGGGGCAAGGGCTGTACAAGTCAAACAATATCCCATATGACCAGAAGCACAGCAAGGAATAGTAAAGATTATTGAGAAATTCTTGAAATACCAAATTTTAGAAGAATGTGAATCAGAATTTAATACACCAATATTTCCAGTAAAGAAGCCAAATGGAGAATATAGAATAGTGCAAGATTTGAGAGCAATAAATAAAATAACAAAGGACATTTATCCAGTGGTAACAAATCCTTATACATTGCTAACATCCGTAAAGGAGATATATAAATGGTTTACCGTAATTGATTTAAAAGATGCCTTTTTCTGCATCCCCCTTGACAAAGAAAGTAGGAAACTGTTTGCCTTTGAGTGGGAAAACCCAGGGAACGGAAGAAAGACCCAGCTCACCTGGACACGATTACCACAAGGATACAAGAACTCGCCCACCCTATTCGGAAACCAACTGGCAAAGGAACTGGAGATTTGGACTGAAAATGGGCAAGTACCAAGAGACCAATACTTATTGTTGCAGTATGTTGATGATATACTAATAGCTACAGAAGAAAGAGCAACCTGTATAAAGGTAACCATTGAGATTTTAAATTCACTGGGGATGGGAGGCTATAAAGTATCCAGAGGAAAGGCACAAATCACACAACAGACTGTGATTTACCTGAGATGTGAAATTTCACAAGGGCAACGAAAACTAGGTACTAACCGTATCCAAGCTATTTGTGCTATTCCAGAGCCCCAGAATTTACATGAGCTATGAGTCTTCCTCGGGATGGCAGGATGGTGTCGCTTGTGGATCATGGACTATGGACTGATTGCGAAACCCCTGTATGAAGCTCAAAAGACACAGCCATTCACCTGGGGCAAACCACAGAAAGAAGCCTTCCTAAAATTAAAGGAAGCACTGACAACTGCTCCAGCATTAGGGTTACCTGATCTGTCTAAAGATTTTCAGCTGTTTGTACATGAAAGGCTGCGCCTAGCACTAGGAGTCCTGACCCAACGTCTGGGAAGCTGGAAAAGGCCGGTGGGCTACTTTTCCAAACAACTCGACAACATAAGTGCCGGGTGGCCCCCATGTCTGCGGGCAGTCGCAGCTACTGTGATCCTGATACAAGAAGCCAGGAAACTTACTATGGGAAGGCACATAGATGTCTATGTACCACACATGGTAACCACTGTCTTAGAACAAAAGGGGGGCCATTGGCTATCTCCCAGCAGGATGATGAAATTCCAGGTAGTCCTGACTGAGCAGGATGATGTCACATTAAAAACAACTAACCTTTTGAATCCAGCTTTGTTCCTAGGTACCACAACTGAAGAAGGCCCATTAGAACACAACTGTGTAGAAGTGATAGAGTACACCTATTCAGCAAGAGAAGACCTGAAAGACGTCCCACTAGAGCAGCCGGAGTGGGAGCTGTTTACAGATGGGAGCAGCTTCGTGGAAAACGGAACCAGATACGCTGGATATGCGGTAACAACAGTCAATACAGTAGTGGAGGCAAAGGCATTACCACCAAATACATCTGCCCAGAAGGCAGAACTGGTTGCTTTAACCAGGGCACTAGAATTAAGTGAAGGGAAAAAGGTAAATATCTGGACTGACTCAAAATATGCTTTTGGAGTGGTGCATGTACACGGAGCACTATGGAAAGAAAGAGGACTGTTATCTTCTCGGGGTACGCACATTAAACATCAGGATGCAGTCCTGCAATTGATAAAGGCAGTACAAAAACCTGAACAAGTGGCAATCATACACTGCAAAGCACACCAATCAGGAAACTCCAAAATCTGTGAGGGAAATCGAAAGGCAGACTGGGCAGCCCGACAGGTTGCTCGAGAGGTACAAACAACAATGGCATTGATACCTTTGAAGCTTAATGTATCCCAATTCAATTTGCCTCCAAAACCAAAATATTCAGTAGAAGATGAGAGACTGGCACATTTGCTAAATGCACAAAAGAATTAAGAGGGATGGTATGTAACTGCACAAGGACAAATAGTGGTACCCCCCTTGATAATGAGAGAGGTTCTACAAATTAAACATAACGAATGTCACTGGGGAGCAGAGGCATTGGTAAAATTGCTAAAGCAGAGTTTAATTTCAGTATGGATGTTAATAATGGCAAAATCAGTAATGTCAAAATGTGATATCTGCTTGAAAAACAACCCAGTGGCCAGGCGACAGGCACAGCTAGGAAGAATTCGGATAGGAATAGAGCCAGGAGACTATTGGCAGGTAGATTTTGTAGAACTACCAAGGACTCGAGGATACAAATACCTGCTAGTGGGGGTTGACACATTCTCTGGGTGGCCAGAAGCCCTTCCCTGTCGCACGAACCAAGCAAAGGAAACAGTTAAGTGGTTACTACAGGAGATTATTCCCAGGTTTGGGGTACCCCTAGGGGTATCATCAGATAGGGGACCCCATTTCATAGCTACAGTAGTAAGAGAGGTAAGTAGATTGCTGGGGATAAATTGGGACCTCCACACACTGTGGAGACCCCAGTCAAGTGGACAGGTAGAGAGGATGAATCAGACACTAAAAAGGCAAATCAGTAAAATATGCCAACAAGCCAAATTGCAGTGGCCGCAGGCTTTGCCAATAGCACTGTTGAGGATTCGGATAAAGCCTAGGAGTGGGATGTCAGTCAGTCCTTATGAGATATTGTATGGGAAACCATATGAATCTCCTGAGCCTAACCCTAATGTATATGTCACAGGAAAGCAGGAAGTGTATAATTATGTTCTGTCTCTTGGGAAAACTTTAGCTCGGCTCCGGAGTATCCTCGTGTGGAATAGACCACTGACTCTTGAGAACCCAGTCCATAACATACATCCAGGAGACGAGGTGTACATCAAGAACTGGAACGAGGAACCGCTGAAAGAAAAGTGGAGTGGACCCCATCAGGTACTACTGACCACCTTTACAGCAGTCAAAGTAGCCGGCGTGGAACCCTGGATCTACTATACCCGAGTGAAGAAAGTCCATCCTGGATCACAGACTGTATAAACTCTGGAATGAACAAAGGCTGCAGATAAGACGTGTTTAATTGCTTTCAGAATGCTATCAGTAATTGTGCTAACATTATGGTTATTAATATCTTTGGGATGTGGAATGCAAAATGATCAACCAACCACTCTTCATTCTAGAATGAAGAGAGAGGTACAAACGGAAACACAGGTGATAAAGCTTTCTAACGCACTTCGGGCTGAGAATGTAATGATTGGATTAGTCAAAGATTTTGCCAAAATGCAAAACACCAGCCGAATAACTGCCTGTCTGCCAATACCAAAGGCAGCAGGAGACCCAGTAAATTGGGGAATCATAACATCAAAACTACCTGAAATACAAAAGAACAAAACAATTACATGTAAACTGGTACCCGAATCGAGGCAAGTTACAGAAACAACTCTGGTATGGGAATGTGAGGCCAAGGATAGGAAAGATCAGATAGAACCTTGGGACAGTGCGTGGTCTGTGAGTATTCTTCAAAGATTCCAATATATGGCAAACACCCCTTGGTGTATTAAGTGGGAAGGCCCCGAGAATGAAACAGATCCAGCAATAATGAACACTGACACTAGTAGCAGAACGAGGGCAGACAAAGTAAGTTGGTGGGCATGTAATAAAACTTACAACTGCACTTCAGATGATGAAGAGATAAAACAGATGCCACCCGTGGCAATAGCCCTACAAATTGGTTGTGCTTGCAGAGGGATCAAACCTAAACAAGGCAGAGTGAATTATAAAGTAATTATAGGGTGTACCAGGATTACAATCCGAGGTCCAGGACAATTTGTATGGGCAGCAAGTGATGGTACCTGGACAACACATCTGCCTGTAGACGGGAAAGTAAAGGAGATTACTTTAGGCCTCCCAACCTTATGTCCAATTTGGAAAAAGTCCCCATTTAATGGAAAACATGAACTTCTGCAGATAAGAGCAAGACGAGAAGTTCTAGACAATGAAAATCCAGATGACACTTGGCAAGAACCCTCTAGTGGAGTGAAATTTGGATGGGCCCTAGAGTCATTGCTTGGTCCTATAGCAAACTATAAGAGCAGAGAGATGCTGTACAAACTTACAGGTCAGGTAGGTAGACTGGCAAGAGTCACCTGGGAAGGATTTAAAGAATTAAATATACAATTACAAGCCACCACAAAAATGACTTTACAAAATCGATTAGCCCTAGATATGTTACTCCTGCAAGAGCATGGAGTATGTGGATTTTTAAAGGAACAAGTTATCATTGCTGCGTTCATATCCCAAATGTAACTGCAGATGTAGAATATGACATCAATTAGTTGAAACAAATAGATCATGAAGCACAAGAAGAGCAAAAGGATTTGGCTACAAGCTGGTTAGGAAAAATCTTTAAAGGATTGGGGTGGAATGTGAGTTCATGGATTAAATCTATCATTGAGAGTGTGATAATCTTACTAATTGTATTTCTAGCAATTTGATTAGTTTACAGCATCTTAAAGGGAGAGATACAGAAGAAAACATCCTGGAACCAGAGGATAATAAAGGCACTAACACGAGATCCACGCCCACCATCTTCTGGTTCTCCAGTTCGTAACAGAATCCACGATAACGTTTACATCAACCCTGGATTTGAAGAACCAAGTACAAACTGAGGAATAAAGGACTGTATCAAGTGAAAACATTTACACCTATAGTGAAGTGAAAATGCTTTCAAAGGGGGGAGAATGATAGTGGAACCCTGGAAAAAGTTAAAGATAGAATCTAAAATGTTAGGCTTTGTGCTTTCCCAGATCAACTGCACCTGCGTAAGCAGTATGATAAATTATATAGTTGTTAGATGTGATGATTGTTTAGTAATTAAATGTAATTATTATATAACCATAAGAAGAATAGTGAGAAACTATGTTGGAAATTCAGAGAGGGGCTAAATTTATGTATACAATAGAACAATATAAGTTTAATAATTAACATGAAAGTTATGTAACGATAGAGTGTAAAACATGATCATTTCGGATGTATGGTCGGAGTCAGATTTGGGTTGAATATACCCCGATTCCCAGAGCTCTTAATAAAAAGCACCGCATATAATCGTTCCGTGATTATGTGTTTTTGAACGCTAACAGTTTGACCAGGAAGAAGTGGGAATTCTGGGATGCTGTGGTCAAACCAATGGGTGCTCAGATTTTGATATTGGCACCTGATGTGGCCAGTGGGATCTGGACACACCTCCGAGGACACACAGGGGTTAAAAGCAGAGCTTCGGACCTGGGAGGCTCTCTTGCTCTCTTGGGACTTTGAGGGACGGAGGTCGGATCTCCCTTCCCCCCCCCCCCCCCAGCCGCTGCTGCTGGGCGGGGGAGGGGCAGCCATGTGGTAGGCCTGGGCCTGGACAGAGATGGGAGGTGAGGAGGCCCTTGAGGATGGAAGGGTGGAGGAGCCCCAAGAGACAGCCATCGGGCAGCCATCCCCCCCCAGGAGAGAGAGAGAGGGAGAAGAGCCGGCGACGACGAATGTGATAGCAGCCGGCCCAGGAGGAGAAAGGAGGGGAATGCAGCGAGGGAGGAGGTGGCCGGCCGGAGCAGCAGCGAGTGTGGGAGTGCCGGAGTTCTGGGACAGGCAGAGACTGAAATTTTTAACCCCTTTCTTTCATGATTGGGACCTCGCAAAAATGCTGATCCTCCTCGGAGCTGAATACGAAGGGAGATAAGAGATAAGATAACAAGGACCTGGCCTGAAGAACGTGGAGAAGGCTTGCTGAGTGGGGAGAGATGATTGGAGTGGCCTTTTGGCTGGACTTTTCTTGTGTGGCCATAGACTGAACCAGTTTTATTTCTGTGACACAGAGACTGCATTTAGGGGGAGGCAGTGCCTCAGAACCAGGAGGGTTCATTGTGGGGACCCCTCGGCCCCAGGGGGTTGGAAAAAAATGGGGGGGACAGATGTCCCAAAGCAGAGACTGTGCCTTTTTGGAGTGAGACAAGGCATCCTTAAAAGACAATACTAAAAGCAGCTCTGGTCCGTGCACAGTGGTGAGAGCACTGGGCATGGAAGGAAGATGTCACAAGTGGCAAAAGGACTTTCCGGGCGGCGCCGAGTGACATGGAAGCACACGAGGTTTCAGCGTGTTTCCAGGGGAAGCCTATAGTGCAAGAAAGACTCCTCTCCTCTTCATAGACTGAAGCTTGAATATCCTAAAAGGTGGTGCCAGACTGGGCAGTTGGTGATTTGGGGGAATGTATTGGATTGAGAAATTTTGGTGGTGGGGAGGAGGAAAGTGTTTTTTGTAAGGTTTTCAATTTTTTTTTCCTTATAAGTTTTTTCCTTCTTTTCTTGTAGTTTAGGTAATAAAGTTTTCTTTATGTTTAAGCTAGAGCCTGCTTTGCTTATTCCTGGTCACATCTCACAGCAGACACCAGGGAGAAGGTATTCTCATGGGGGCACTGGCTCTGTGCCAGGCCCAAACCATGACACTGCCCAAGGCAGGGGGGTTGGAACTAGATGATCTTGAAGGTCCCTTCCGACCCAAACCATTCTATGATTTTATGAAGTAGTATTTTATGAAAGAAAATGTGACAAGCCTGAACAACCCCTCTTGGGTCAATCAAAATGTAGTTCAGCTTTTAATGATGTTCTTTAATAAATTCCTTCAGCCATGATGGGGGTGAGTGAAGCAATGGGGGAAGACAGAGGGTTAAAATAGCTTCCCTGGTGTGAAGTGAGCTGTGAGGAACAGGTCCCAACAAGCCACCAAGTAATTCTTTTTTCAGACTTAATCTTCCATCTCAGTTTACAGTTAAGCACATAATCCTTGCTTTGATATTTATACCTCACTCTACATCTTCTCTTTGTTCCACCAAAAACGAGAAAAAAAAGAGTAAGACTAGGCTGAGAGATTCAGATGTGTGTGAACCTTGTAGGTCCTTCTTCTCTTCTGGGAGAAGGTCAACTTCTGGTGTCATGGCAGGGATTGGGATGGTGTTAAATAGATCCAGGTACAGGACTTACTTCCCTGACCCTGTATGACAGTATAGCTGAATAAATGAATCCCAACAATTTTTGGTGAGACGTCATTTTGGAGAATGCTAAGGAAACTGGGACTTCACTTTACCTGCACGTTAGAAATATAGTCCTCCTGGGGGTTATAAATGCCTTGGAAATGTTCGGAATTTACAAGATAGTGCTGGAAACCAGACACTTCTAATCTGTTTCAAAAATGAGCTGGTCATTTATGGGTGAGCAGCAGGATGTGTCCCCCAGAGAGTTCCCAGGACCATAGAATCCTAGAATCATGGAATGTTTTGGGTTGGAAGGAACTGTAAAGATCCCTGCCAGGGGCAGGGACATCTTCCACTTGACCAGGTTGCTCAAAGCCTCATCCAACCTGGCCTTGGTAGGAATCACCATGTAGTATTTATGGGGAGCATTTGTTGTGTGTGAAGTCATGTTGCTGCCACAGCAGGGATGGCCCTGAAGCTGTGAGCTCATTTTGCCATTCAAAAGAGCAAATTGAAGTGAACCAAAAGGCAGAACTTCAGCTACATCAACTGGCTTCCACCTGCATCTACATTTGATATACCCCATAATCCTTCTGTACTGCCTACTCCTTCAGACAATAGATTGATGTAACTATTTTACAACCAATATGGACAGAAGTTTGGAGAATTACATGGTGATGGTGTTCACAGGGGTTTTCAGGTGAGGGAAGAGACGAGGATGTTGACTCTATGTTCAGAAGGCTTAATTTATTATTTTATTATATATATATTACATTAAAACTATACTAAAAAGAATAGAAGGAAAAGTTTCATCTCAGAAGGCTAGCTAAGCTAAGAATAGAAAGGAATGAATAATAAAGGTTTGTGTCTCGGACAGAGAGTCCAAGCTAACTGGGCTGGGATTGGCCATTAATTATAAACATCTAAGATGGGCCAATCACAGATGTACCTGATGCATTCCACAGCAGCAGATAACCATTGTTTACATTTTGTTCCTGGAGCCTCTCAGCTTCTCAGGAAGAAAAATCCTAAGAAAAGGATTTTCATAAAAAGATGTCTGGACATTACATATTTTTTTTATTGACTGCAAAGTCATTATACAATTCTATCACCTCAAATATGAGCACGGTAGAAAGAACTTGATATTCCTAAAACAGACTTTATAAAGGCTTTATTGGATTCTAATTTGTAGTATGGGCTATAAATTGTTCAAGCCACAGTGCTCATACCAATGTCCCTGACATATTGGGCTGCCCTTGAAGATGCTCTGTTTAATAAAGCAACTAACTCCGTGAGAGATCACTTTCAAGCACTTTATTATGGTTGTATTAAGATGTCCACAGCCAATTGCCTTTGCTTTTACCACAGAGAAGGGAGATGGGCTCTGTTGGGGATGGTAACTGTTAAATCACAGAGCCTTTACCTCAGCGAGGAAACACACAACAAGGTATGAGGGGAAAGAGGGCACCACGTCCATCAGACGGTGTCTGTCATTTTTGTCTGTTTTGGGGCTCACCCCGTCTCACCGGACCTTAATTCACAGCACCCCACCGTCCCAGGGCTCACCGAAGCGCTGAGGCGGCGGGGTCGAGGGCGGGGCCTCCCCGCACCCCGCAGGCCCCATCCATCCCTGGCGCCGCCCAGGAACCGGCTTTGCCGCCCAATGGCGATTCGGCGAGCGCGGGGCGGGATCACCTCTTCCCCGCTGATCCCTCTATTCCAGCGCCGTCTGTAGGCCTCTTGTGGGGAGGGTTATGGGGTAGAAGGTCTGCTGAGAGTGTGGCCCCTGGGGTCCGGGTCGTGCTCCTCACGGCATGGCGGCTCCGCGCCGCTAGACCCTGCCCGGCCTGCCGTGCCTTCCCCGCCATGCCGAGCAGCAGCGCCGCCACGGCTTCCTGTGCCGCCGAGCTGCCGCGCCTCCCCCCCGCCCCCCGCTGCCTCTACTCCAGCAGTACATCTCCGGCCTCGGCTTCCGCGACCATGGCCTGCCCGCCGGAGGCAGCGGAGTGATGGGGGTGGCCCGGCAGCGGGCGGGCTTGGCGCCTCCGCCGGACTCCCTCGGGGAGCCGAGGCTTGGCGGAGCGGGGGAGGCGGCGGCGAGGGGCGAGGGAGATCTGGAGCTGGACGAAGAGGACCACCTGGCCGCGCTGCTGCTGCTCTCCATGTCTTCCTCGCCCTCCCAGCCGCTCCCGCTTCTGCCGGTGTTGGGATCCGTCCTGCTCTCGCCCGCTCTCGATGAGCAGGAGGTAGCGGCCGGGGCGCACGATCCTGAGGGCATGATGGCGGCAATGCTGTCCCACGCTTACGGCGGTGGCCTGAGTGGCGGCAGTTCGGTGGGCCTCAGCGGCGAGCAGACGGCGTTGCTCTGCGGAAAGAGCGTCAACACCACCGAGTGCGTGCCCGTGCCCAGCTCTGACCATGTGGCTGAGATCGTGGGCCGCCAGGGTGAGTGAAGGACTGGATGGGTTGTGGGGCGGCCTGGGCCTGCTGCCCTTCCCCAGGGTTCGTGGCAGGCCTCTCCCCGCACGTCCCTGGGGCATGCTCCTTCGAGGCTAGCTGCAGGAGCCCCTTGCCTCGGTAGTAGCATTATGCCCCCTGGGGACGACCTCTCCCTCCCAGCCTCTAGCTTCCCCATGGAGTATAGGATGCTGGCACCAGGCCAGCCCTGCTTGAGAAGGCGAGAGCAAGGACTGGATTAGCTCAAACTTTCCATTTTTGTTCATCTGAGCTGTAAAATGCAGTGGATAGCCTGGCAACGTACAGGTAAGTGTTGGCATAGGCTTTGCTTTTCAGTGACACTTGGCTCGTGATCTTTAGTGAGAAGCTGACTTTCACTGTAGAAACTTAGTATTATGTTTTATAAAGATTTTTGAGTAAAGGGCTTTAATTTGCCTTGGAGAGCAAGGTATGGGCTGACACTGTTCCTACAGCTTTTCATGGTGCTCACCGATTGCAAAGACCTGAACAGTCAACGAGATGGAGAAAGGAGCCATGTTTAGCCTTCCTCTGTGTGAAAGCCCTTGTCTTTCTGTTTGGGTTATGGCTTCCTGTTGATTGCCGTTGCTACACTCGGTGAGTCTCTATTATGTCATTAGGATGAAGTCATCAGTGATGTCACCATCATTCTGTGCCTTTTATATGGTCTTGTAGGAGTGGTGCTTGGAGGAGTTAAATGTTTTGCACCATCTTTCTAGTGGTGAACTTAATTTTAAAAGCCCTTTGTATATATTGGAAGAAGCACTGAGCAGTGTCAAGTGTAGGTGTGGAAACTCGGACAATGAAGTTGCCATTCTCTCTTCCCTTTCTGCGTTATTTTTTATTGTTTTGGGGGTGGTGTGTCTCATTTGCTAATGAGCTTTGATAATGAGCAGTTATGCTGCCTAGTCTCTACACCAGTGTGGATTGTTTTTTTCCCTTAAGTATGGAAGAAATAGTAAGATTGGTCTAAACCAATGTGGTACTAAAGAAAGGCCCACTGAGCACCAATGCTTAGGCGAACTTGTTTTCTCTTTCTACGTTTATTTTAGGTTTTTAGCAGTTAAGGGTGGGATTTTTGCTGTATGTGTCAAAGGAGAATAGAAGGCTGTGCAGCAGAAATTTTCAGGTAGCTTCCTCTGATGCAGACAAGTCTGTTCTGTTCAAGCAGAAAATTTGTTTTCCAAGAAATGGTGTTTCAATGTCTTAAGACTATTCATGTGTCACTGGGGATGGTAGGCAGAGGAGAGGGTGGTGGGTGGATAACAGAACTGAAAACTGCGATTGCTGCAGTTCTCTAAAGAAATAGAAACTACTGGGCTTCAAGGACTGGTTAGGCTGCCATGTTTATTCTCCACCAGATCAGGGTTGTTCTCTGTAGTATATTTTCCCATACTTTGAGTCACTTAAAGACAAGATAATGGGGTTTGCATAAAAATAGGATCATTGTTCCTGAGGGTTCATTTGCTGCTTCTGCTTTTATTTTTCATCTGGTGTCATGCTGTTTGGCTTGTGATAAAATATTTAGCCTTGATGGGGAGGGATTTTATAATACCAAGAATTAGGGCTACAAAAGAGGAAGGAGCAGGAGTAAAGGGAGCACTAAAAAAATTGTTACCAAATATACTTGCATGAAAACTTTGTGCAAGGAGGCCCTTCAAAATTCTCATTAATGGGAGACATGCTTAAAGACTGCCTCATGTAAGTTGTATTAGTTCCACTAAATATTTGTCAAATGGCTTAAGACATACTAGTCCTTGCATCCCCTTTTATGGTACAGAACTGTGCTGGCTCATTGCATGGGTTTGAGGCTCTTGCTTTCTCATCCAATTGCTTTGCATGTATCTGTGCCCTAGCCCACAAAGTGTTGTCAGTTGTAGTGCAGCTTAGTCTGCCTTGAGCAAGGCTGGTCAGAGCTGCATCCTTCACAGATCGTTCTGCTCTCTGTAAAAATAAAGATGCATATTCTCTTCCTAGCAGACATCCTAACCAGCTGGTTACATTATTATACTTTTCACTAGACCAGGTTGTGCAAAGCCCCATCCAACCTGGCCTTGAACACTTCCAGGGATGGGGCATCCACAGCTGCTCTGGGCAACCTGTTCCAGTACCTCACCACCCTCACAGGAAAGAATTTCTTCCAAATATCTAATCTAAACCTATTCTCAGTTTGGATCCATTCCCCCTTGTTCTATCACTACATGCTCTTGTAAATAGTCTCTTTCCATCTTTCTTGTAGGCTCCCTTCAGGTACTAGAAGGCCACAATTAGGTCACCCCAAAGCCTTCTCTTTTCCAGGCTCAACAATCCCAGTTCTCTTAGCCTTTCCTCATAGGAGAGGTGCTTCATCCCTGTAATCTTGGTGGCCTACTCTGGACTCCAACAGGTCAATGTCTTTCCTGTGCTGGGGACCCCAGAGCTGTATGTAGCACTGCAGGTGGGGTTTCATGAGAGCAGAGGGACAGAATCACCTCTCTTGCCTTGCTGCCCAGGCTGCTTTTGATGCAGCCCAGGATACAATTAGCTTTCTGGACTGTAAGTGCACATTGCTGGCTCGTGTCCAGCCTCTCATCCTCCAGCACCACCAAGTCCTTCTTGGCAGGGCTGCTCTTGATCTTTTCATCTCCCAGCCTGGATTGCCCTGACTCAGGTGCAGAACCTTGCACTCAGTCCTGTTGAACCTCATGAGATTCTCATGGGCCCACTTCTCAAGCTTGTCTGGGTCCCTCTGGATGGCATCCCATCCCTCAGGTGTGTAAACAGCACCACTCAGCTTGGTGTCATTTGCAAATTTGCTGAGGGTGCACTCAATCCCTTTGTCTATGTCATTAATGAAGATATTTAATAACACTGGTCCCTGTACAGACCCCTGAGGGACACCACTTTTTACTGATGTCCATCAGGACTCTGAGCTGTTGACTGCTACCTTCTGGATGCAACTGTCCAACCAATTTCTTATCCATTTAACAGTCCACTCATTGAATCCATCTCTTTCCAATTTAGAGAGAAGGATGTTGTGTGGGACTCTGTCACAGGCCTTACAGAAGTCCAGATAGATGATACCTGTAGCCCTTCCCTTGTGCACTGATGTAGTCGCTCCATCATAGAAGGCCACGAAGTTGGTCAGGCAGGACTTGCCCTTGGTAAAGCCATGCTGGCTGTCCTGAATCACCTCCATGTCTTTCATGTGCCTTAGCATAGCTTCTAGGAGGATCTGTTCCATGATCTTCCCAGGATTATCTTGAATGAATTCAGATATAAGTTTTATGCCAGACTCCTCTGTACTGCAGTACTTTTTTTATGTAGGGGTGATGAGATTGAAATGCTACTTCTGACAGATTTCCACAAAGATTAGGTTTATATTCTTTCTGTTGCTGTCTGAGGTATAAAAAGAACTTGAAAGTCTGCAGTCTAAAAACATCAGCTCTGAAATACCAGGAATGCGGAATTTGATCTAGGCTTTGCTTGAGGCCCCATTACTGTGTCTGAGAGCGTGTTTTTTGTAAGTCCTAACTGAAAAAGTAATGATAACCAGAATTCCACAGTATTCTTTATCCAAATTTAATTTTTTTGCACAGTGGAAGAGAATCTCTAGACACTTTATCAGACCAAAGGAGCTTCTGAGTTCTAAGCAAGCTGTAAACAAGCAAAGACCGTATGGCGCACGCATTTAACATTTTTTCCATTGTGTGTGAGTTTCAGAAATAAATACAGCACTTAAGGCAGTGGTGTTCCCACAGCCCTGCTCTAGGTTTCTGGATTCCAGATTAGAATCATAGAATGGTTTAGGTTGGAAGGGACCTTCAAGATCATCTAGTTCCAACCCTCCCCTGCCATGGGCAGGGGGTGCCTTTCACCAGATCAGGTTGCTCAGGGTCCTATCCAACCTGGCCCTGAACACTTGCAAGAATGGGGTATCCACAACTTCTCTGGACAATTTGTTCCAGTGCTTCATCACCGTTTGAGTAAAGAATTTCTTCCTAACATCTCCTCTAAACCTGCCCCCTTTCAGTTTAAAACTATTGCCCCTTTTCCTGTCACTATCTGCTTGTATAAAGAGCCCCTCTCTCTCCTTTTAATAAGCCCCTTAAGATACTGGAACACTGCAATGAGGTCTCTCCGAAGCCTTCTCTCCATGCTGGACAATCCCATGCCTTTCTTCATAGGAGAGAGGTGCACCAATCCTCTGATCATCTTTGCGGCCACCTCTGGACCCACTCTAACAGGTCCACATCTTTCTTGTGCTGAGGACCTCAGACCCCTGGATGTGCTACTCCAGGTGGGGTCTCAGAAGGGCAGTGTTAGGGGGGTCGAATCACCTCCCTTGACCTGCTGGGCATATCTTGCTGCAGCCCAGGGTCTCGTGTGGGCATTTTTGCTGGCAGCTGTGCACAGATGTGGGATGCCACAGCTATAGAAGGCATGGAGTGCTTGAAATGCATTTTGTGGTTGATAGTTGAAACTATGTTAGAGGTTGCTGGGTTACTGTGACAGTAGTTCAATGTGTTGCTGCTCGAAGCATTTACATCACTGGAAAAGGATTAAGACTTTAATGAATAAGTTAAGTGCTCCTTCAAAGTTGTGTATTATTTCTAAAACCTGGCAGATTTTTGTGCCTTTGTTTTATTTTTTTTAAATGTTATTTTTATTAATCTGAAATGTTCTCAGCCTTTTCTTATTCCCCTTGCCCATCGAGAAATGAAGTTGACAGACACTTTTTGAGGTAGTGCAATATATTTCTTTGTAGTCTTTGAGGTAGCAAAATCTCAAAGGTGAACAACAAAGGAAAAGATTTTTGTATCCTTTTATTCTTTTAAAGGCATGCGACTGGGAGCCAAGAAAACTAGATTCCATTCCTGGCAGTGTATAGGCTTCCTGTGTGAATTTGAACTAGCTGTTGAATCCACCCTTTGCTAACTTGGCCAGTCATCATGCTGAGCAGAAAAGCTACTTCCTTTGCTGTCAGCAGCTAAAAATCTTGCATGCACAAAGTTGCATTGGTTTAAAAACTAAAATCAAGTTAGAGAAAGCGCTCTTGAAAAGTGGTAGCAAGAAAGCTGTGTTGCTGAGGAGGTGACTTGGTTTGCATGAGAAAAGCTGGAATTAAATAAGCAGGTATCCAGACTTAAAAAGCTTTCATAGGTCTCATTTAGAAAGTTTTGTTTTAATCTCTAAATCATGTGAAGGACATGTGAAAGCCTTCTGTGGATCACCTGAAAACTGTTTCCCTTATGTATAGTTGGTGATGCTAAGTCTTCAGTGCCTCCTGCACTTTGCACTTGAAGTAAGACACATTTAAACACTAAAATCTCTTTTGAATAATGCAAAAAGAGGGGTAGTGTCTAAAGACAAACAGAAAACCTGAAAGATGCTGGAAGGGACCAAGTCTGTCCTGTAGACATGCTGCATCCCTGAGTATATTGACTGTCTTCAGATAGTGATTGCTGGAATATATTTAATACATTCCAGTGTTTTGACTATCCAAGTAATGTGATTTTTTCCAAGTGTTTATATCCTCGATAAAACGGACAATAGTGGATTTTCTCCCTAAAACATCGCTAGAGTTGGGAGCTGCTTAACTCTAAAGCAGCACTTCTATGCAGATTTAATGATCCGGGACTCTTTTTTTGTTCTTTGTTTTTGAATATGGGCTCTTGAGCAAAATATTACTTTGCTTAAAATAATCCTGGAAATTGAAACAAAACCATAATTCTGATAAGTTGGTAGCTGATAACTATCTAACATAGCTGAACAGCCAAATAAAAGCAATAGCTATCACTCAGGTAGTGGAAAAGTGCTAAAGCAACCCTAGAGTTATATATATTATAATAAAATATAATAATAGTAATATAATCCTAGACCTTATGTTAGGATATCTATGTACTGTATTTACCTATTAAGGGATTAATTATAGTCCTTTCAAAAATACTGAATATCTGGTTTTATCTCTCAATGTGTTGTGATAATAGCATTACTGAATTATTGACAGTACTTATATAGCCTTGACTGGTTATTAATTACCTGTAAGGAGTAGTCAGCATAAGCATAGCTAACTAACCTGAATTGCATGTTTGTTGGTTTTGGGGGTTTTTTTTAACTGGATTCTTAAGATTTCTACTTTCATGGATAAGTTTAATTTGTATGACAGAAGTTGTCATGTATCTCGGTGCCAACTGATTGCCACAGACAACAAAGACCACAGGTTCAACTAATTTAAGTGAAAAAGGCAATTACACTTCATATTATTTTTTTGCATCTTCTATAACAAGCCAGTTATTAAATGTTATACTAAATGCCTTGTTCTAAAGACTGAAATAAAACTTGAGGTATTTGTTGGAAAGCTATTTTTCTAGATAGTTGAAGTCTTGTCATTTTTAGAGCCTGAAACTTCCGGATCTGAAACATGTGAGCATACTGTGGCCTGGCATAATCTGAAATTACTGCTGAATTTTCAATGGCCTATTGCTCTGATACCATGTAACAAATGTGATTTCAGTTATGTTATTTGTCATTTCTGCTATGCAAAGATCCAACTCAAGTTGTGGAGTGTGTTATAAAGGTGCAAGTTTTCCAGCTGGGATTGTAAATCCTTGCTCATAAATGCTGTTCTTGTCTGGCTTCTTGGGTGGGAAGCACACCAAACACAGTGCACACTCAGGAGACTTTGTGTAATCTGCCAGAAATTCTGTAGATTTTAATGCGTGAATGCATAATAAGATTATTTTTTTAATGAAGCTGAAATTAAAAATCTTGGAAGGTAAAATACCAATTTCTAATTGTCTGGTCCTTTTGATTTCCTTGTAAAATTGCTGTGTTATAAAAGAGTATGGTTTTCTTTTTTATGTTTATAACATACACATAAAAAAGAAATACTGATTAATGTGCTTCTGAACTGCACTGGATTAACTTGTCTGGCATGAGAAAATGGATGAATTCTTTTAAGCTGTTAGTAAAGTCGGCAGATGTTGAGTGTTTCCCTGTCTCAGCCTTCACTGTGGTCTGAATTTCTGGAAAAGAAACTTTGTTCTAAACAAGGTGTTGGCTATCTCAAACATCTTAAATTTTGTTTTCATGCAATGCTTCCATCCCATACACCCAGTTTCTCATTGCAGGCAAAAAAATTAGCAGGGATAAGGTTGCAAACTTCCTGTAACAAAAAATGTTGCTGAGCCCTAGTACACTTTTATTTAATCAAAAGAAAAGGTCAGAGCTCTAAATCAAGCATTTGTTTCCAATTTCAGGTATTCCTTAATGTCTTCATTTTCTCTTTCATGTATTCTTTTAAAAGCATGAGATTTTGTCAGTGTCTGAGATCTGTTTCCTTTACTGGTGTGAGTCAGTAGTTCTCAGGTCTGCATCAGGTTCTCCATTTCTCTTTTGAACAGACACGTTATCTGCTACTTTTTACCTTCTAGATCATTTAACCTTTGACAGTATATTGTGGAATTTCATCTATAAAAACACAGGTCTAGCAGCATTTTTGAATCAAGGTTTTGGTGTAAGTGAAGATTTGCATAGTCTTTTGCAACCTTCCTTTATTGGCATGTCATTATAGAACGCGATATAGCACAAAGTACCATGACTCCATCAGAAGGGTGCAAGAGAGATTTATTACAGCAACATGTTGCTTTTATACTTTTTCAAGATATTTACATTTACTTAACATACACATTCACTGTCCATTGATTATAAGAAAGAAAAAAATTCTCAGTAGATGATCAAGGAGCCATGTCATTCTGTGAGCCAGCTAGAGTCAGTATCTTTTAACTGTCTCCTTCATCATGTCTCCATGGTGACAACTTTGGTGTCTTCCTCAGGAGAGATACGGGGCTTTCCTTATCTTCAGGAAGCCTTTGCTGGCTCACAAGAACAGCACAGAATGTCTTTCCTACATTGACCATTTACTGCATGGCATGAATAGTGTTTCTTTTTAATATTGTCATGCAGGTCAGCTTTCCCAATGCTGTTGCTCACACAAATCTGTTTCATTCACTAGATCAGTGTTCCTTATCAAAACAACTTTTTTCCTGTAGTTATTTGTTGGATGTACTCCCTTTCTTATAACTATTGCTTTTCTGCTATTGTACCTTCCTAATTTGGCTCAACAGATGCTACCTTAGTCCTGGTGCTACAGCAGTGCAAGTAACTAATTATACAAGTTGCTGCCCTCTGGCTTTTTGCTCTATGGAACTTGTTTACAAAGTTGCCATCTGTTTTGGGAATTGGAGTATTCTTCTGCCTGTGAAATTGCTGATTTATTTGATAGTGTCCTGGACTGACTACTTCATTCTGTACTAGATTTATATATATATATATATATATATATAAACTGATAAATTAATAGATGCCTAAGAAATCTTTAATTATTATAGCGACCTGATGAGGTCTTCATGGGTGAGAGAAGGACGAGAATCTTGTTTCATGATCAGAAGGCTGGATTTATTGATATATGATATATAATACATTATAACTATACTAAAAAGAATAAGACGAGAAGTTGCAGAGGCTGCTAAACTAAGAATAGCATAGAAAAGAATGAATAACAAAGTTCTGTGTCCAGCAGAAAGCAAGGACAAACCTCTCCTGTGAGTGGTTAGCAAATCCAAACACTCACAGAAGCCAAATCACCGCTGCACCTGTTACATTCCACACCAGCTGATAACAATTGTTTACATTCTTCTTCTGGGGCCTCAGCTTCCCAGAAGATGAACAAATCCCAAAGAAAGGATTTCTATGAAAAAATGTCTGTGACATTTAATAAAGAGTTTCTATGTGGTTCTTGAACCATAGTTTTTTTTTTTAGAAGAGGGAAATATTTATGAGAGCTTTTGAGTAGCCTTCTCTTGGAAAGCTTTCTCAACATCATCAGAGACTCTTAAAGCTGCCCACATTTCCCATCTCTTAGCTTGGCACTAATAGGATCAAACAAAGTCCTGCTTCCTTTGATCTGGCACAGCCAAGTGGTCGACCTCAATTCCTTGGCTCTTGGTTAAAGCACTTGAGATCTCCTGACTCCTCTGTCCTGGTACCTAGGCAAAGCCTGTGTGGCTGCAGCACCTCCGGTGCACTTGAACTTGAAATGCTGGTCTGGAAAGTATCTCATATAAAACCACTTCTACAGCTCCAGCTGGATAATGACAAGTAGGTAACTGATGTATCATCTTCGCTTTGTATTTTTTTACATGTGCTAATGCCAAGTAAGTGGTCAGTTGCTCCTCAGAAATGGGTGTGATGGAATTATAATGGGAGCAGTCTTGATCCCTATGTATAACATAGAAACATAGAATATCCTGAGTTGAAAGTGACTCACAAGGGTCATCAAAGTCCAACTCCTGGCCCTGCATGGGACAACTGGAAAAATTGCACCATGTGCCTGAGAGTATTGTCAAAACACTTCATGAATTGTCAGGGTTGGTGCTGTGATCACTTCCCTGGGAAGCCTGTTCCAGTGCCCAGCCACCCTGGGTGAAGAACCTTGTCTTAATGTCCAACCTAAACCTCCTCTAACACAACTTCAGGCCATTCCCTTGGGTCCTGCTACTGGTCACCGGAGTGGAGATTTGTGCCTGCCCCTCCACTTCCCTGGAAGTTGTAGACTGTGATGAGGTCTCCCCTTAGTATCTTCTAGGCTGAACAAGTCAAGTGACCTCAACTGCTCCTTGTATAGCTTCCCCTCCAGATTCTTCATCATCTTTGTTGCCCTCCTTTGGATACTCTCCAATAGCTTTATAGCTTTCTTATATTGAGGTGCCCAAAACTGTGCACAAAACTTGAGGTGAGTCTGTGGTGGGTTGACCTTGGCTGGACACGAGGTGCCCATCAAGCCACTCTATCACTCCTGCTTCCCAGCTGGACAGGGGAGAGAAAATAAGATGGAAAACAACTTGTTGGCTGAGATAAGGCAGTTTACCAAGGCAAAAGTAAAAGCTTGTGTGTGCACAAGCAAAGAGGAAGAAATTTTTTTTATTTTCTACTTCCCATCAGCAACTGATGTCTAGCAGGGCTTCAGCATGTGTAGCAGTTGCTCCAGAAGGCAAACATCATAAGTAAGGAATACCCCTCTTCCTCCTTTTCTTAGCTTGTATAGCCCTTATGGAATATCCCTTTGGTTAATTTGGGTCAGTTGGCCTAGTTGTGTCCCCTCCCAGGATCTTGCCCACTCCCAGCCCCTAATAGGGGGAATTTTGAGAGACAGCACTGATGCTGTGCCAGAGCTGCTCAGCAGTATCCAAAACACTGGTGTGTTATCAACACACTTCTAGCTACCAATGCAAAGCATAGCACTGTGAGGACTACTTTGGGGAAATGAACTCTGGCTCAGCCAGACCAAATACAGAGCCATCTTGATATGTTCCACAGGCAGGCACAGAGGTTTGGTAACTGCAAGTCCTGGTTTGGGACAGATTTGGGAGGGAACTTCCTGAAGAGGTCTCCTCTAGAAAGCAAATTCAAGTGGCCCCTCCCCCAACCAGTTTGGGAGGTAAACCTCCTTCAAGAAAAGTGGAAAACACTGTTTATTTAACAAGCTAAGTACTCACAAACATGAAAAAATGAATAATATTAAACAATGGAACCTCTCGTCGTTCTGACGAGATGGCAAATTCAGAGAGAGTCCTTCTCGTGGGGTGTAGCTCGGCTCGCTCAGTCTCTTATCAGTCCCTCCTGCACTGGAGAATGCCGCATCCTGGGCCCCGGTGGGCCACAGGTGTGAGCTCACGGTGCTTTGCTGAGTTTTCGGTCCAGAGCAGGGCTGATTGGTTCCAAGAAAAAGAAAAGCCACAGTCTGAGGCACTTCTCTGCCTTAGTTAGCTAAAAAACTAACTAACAGCAAAGGAGAGCTCTCTTCTGCTGTCCGTGCTGCAGGCAACAGTGAGAGAATGCGGGGGAGCAAGTGCAGTTTCTGCAGACAAACTGCACGCGCTTCTTCTCCCCCTCGGATCTAGTTTTAAAGGTGCAGAACTCAATATCCAGCATAAACAAAACAGATGTTTGGGGATACAAGCATCATAAAGTCACCCCAGGACACTGCAGTGGATCTAAAAGCTTGTGATTGTAGGGGTGAGTTGTTGATGGGTCAGGAGGCAAGGAAAAATATCTTTAGTATAAAATGCTCTGATTTTTTTTTATTATGTAGTGAAAGGTTCAAGAGTTAAGGGCCAGGAAAGATCACTCACAGATAGCTATCACTGGCAAAACAGACTCAACTTGTGGATATTAATTGAATTTATTGCTAACAATATCAGAGCAGGATAATGAGAAGTAAAATAAGACCTTAAAAACACCTTCCCCCCACCCCTCCCTCCTTCCTGGGTTCTTACCTCCTCCCCCACCATTGCAGGGAGACATGGAATGGGGGTTATGGTCAGTTCATCATGTCACCAAAAATGTCAGGTGTGGCGGTTTTGGTTGAACCGGGCAGAAATACTAATTAAGTGTAGTGGTTTTGGTTAGCTAATCCGAGTTTCCCAGCCAATGCACCAATTAATGTACCGTGTCTAGTGCTGGCCAAATGCCAGTGCACCCACTAGAATTATTTTCTCATTTTCTGCTGTGAGATAAGGATTAGGAGAGCAAAGCAGGCTCAAAACTTTGAAGGGTATAAAGAAAACTTTATTAACAGAACTAAAAATAAATAGTAAGAAATCAGAATAAACCTTCAGGTCACTTCTCCTCCCCCCAGCTCTTCTTTCTTTTCCTACTGACAATGTAAAGAGACAAATTTGTTGTTTTCAGTCAGTTTACCACTTTTAAAATAATCTTTCTTCAGTTCACTTAGGGAAAGGCATCTCTCCTGCCATGCCATGGAGACTTTTCCACAAGAAACAGTTCTCTCATGGTTTTAATTGTCATGAATAGCAGCTGCCTGGAAATCTGCAATCGTGAAGTCCCTCCCATGGTTTGGTAGTCTTCCCACAACTACCACCATGGGTCATCTCAGCTTATTGGGGTGCAATTTTAAGGATGAGCTGTTCTAGTATAGAAACAAACGTTCTCTTTTATCTCTGGGAACAGATTTTCTTCTCCCATCCCTGGGGCCAGGTTTCTCATCTCTCTCTGTTCAAGCTTCTCATTCGATCACAGCTACATCAACATCTGCTTGCTTCAACACTGGTGCTTCTGCTCACGACTATGGCTAGAACGCTACATCCCCTCAATGTATTCCATGAATTACGAGGGGGAAAAAAAGAGTCTGATGTATCAATTATATTGTCACCATAGTCTTACAAGAGAATTTCAGCCCAAAACTAAGGCATCTCCTCATTCTCCTCCCATCTGGTATTTGACTCCTTCGCTGACCCCATGTTGTTTTCTTTGTGTGTCTTCACCCTTTCCTTTTTCTCTGACTCAAGAGAGGATTGATGTCTGCAAATTTCATCTGTGCACTAAGAGAGTTAATATCTCGCTCAGGCCTGCGAATGGTCATGTGATCTCTGCGGGTGGCGGCTGCTCTCGTTTCCTGGCTGTTTTCCAACCCTGCCACATTTAATTCCAGCTGCGGAGCTGCTTTCTGCGTGGCCGGCTCAGCCCGCAGCGCGGCTGAGATTCTGCCACCGCTGAGTTCCAACCACAGCCGGCAGGCCAGGCCGCCTCTGCTCGGCTTCAGGTGGAGCTGAGCTGGGCCCGGCTTTGGCTGTGAGCTGCCGAGCCATCCTGATGGTACCGCAGAAAATCATGCGGCTGAGAGCAGAGGTGGCCCTGCAGCCCTGCACAGAAAACGCCCCTGAAACTTATCAGGGTTAGTTTAGCAAAACTTAAAAGTTTCAGTAATCTAATAATCACACTCTAACAATAAAAGAAAATTAGCTATATGCTGGCCAGAGTGGAAAACTACACTGCTTAACTTCTTATGATTAATTAAAACAGTTTAAAAGTTAATTAAAGCCATTAATTAGAAAAAATAATTAGGAAAGTTATATAATTTCCAACAATCACATGTTGTTCCTGCTGCTGCTCAGGGAGAAGAGTCCTTCCCCTATTCCAGCATGGGATCCTTTCCATGGGAGACAGTCCTTCATGCTTGTAATATATAATGTAAAATAATTCATGCTTAAGGGGAAATGTATAAAATAAAAATTGTAAAATGAATTTAACATCTAACGAGCCTCTGACCACGAACAACCTGGAGACAGATTACCACATTGGAATTATGAAACTCCTGGTGGCAGCAGTAGAAGAATGCCTCATTAACTAATAAAAGAACATGGCTGGTGCGGAGATGGGCTTCCTCTGGAACCATCAGGGAACACCCAAGGACGATCAGCACTTGATAGATATAATCAATCAAGATAACCGAAGTCGTCTAGAAACATACATCTGAATACATCCCCTGACACGATCAGCGCCTGCCACTACCCAGGAAACAGCAATTGTCCAACCCTGCACAGTGAAAGAAAACTTCATACATGTGCGGGATTACAAAAGGAATCAGGGCACCTCTGCCTCAGGCATAAAAAACTGTATAAAACAGCCCTGCTGGAGATGGCATTTGTGAACAGAGGGAGATCTGGTGCAATAGAGGTTGGATCTAGGTTCACCCAGCGCTGATCCTGGGCTCGACGCTGTCTCTTTGACTGTGGTTTTTGAGGATTGTATTTTGGTCGTGAAAATAAAATCTTTCACATTTATTAATTTGGCTTTCTTGTTGATCATTTATAACAATGATGATGGGCTTCATAATGTAAGTCCATCCCACAAGCAACAGTTCTCAATGAACTGTTCCAATGTGGCCCCCTTTTCATGGGGTGCAGTCCTTCAGGCACAACCTACTCCAATGTTGGTCCCCTACAGGGTCACAAGTCCTACCAGGAAACCTGCTCTAGTGTGGGCTCCTCTCTCCACAGGTCCCTGCCAGAATCCTATTCTAGTGCAGGCTTCCTACAGGGTCACAGCCTTTTTTTGAGCATCTACCTGCTCCCATGTGGGTCCATCTTGGAGCTGGCTGGCATTGGTTCTGTCTGGCAGAGGGGAAGTTTCTGGCAGCTTTTTACAGAAGCCACCCCTGCAGCCCCCTGGCTACCAAAACCTGGCCACACAAACTCAGTATAATGTAGATCAGCATCTTTTGCAAGTATAGAGAAATAACCATCTTCCTTAAATCAACTAATTATATTCAACAGCCAGTTAAAAAAAATTAAATTGGCAAGAGTTAAAATTTTCTACTGCATTAATTAAAACAAGGTGTGAGATGAAATTAATTGATCTTAGTTGAAAAGTGATAGTAACTAGTGTCTATCAACTGACTAGACAACAGGTAGTATTTAAAATGGCTTTAATAACCCAGCAAAATGCCACAAATGTTCTGGTTTTAATTTTCTTGTGTAGCCAGCCTGCTTAAGGAAGTTTAGCCATTAAACAATTTAGAATAGGTTTTCATTTTCTCTCCCAATGCAGCTTCATCTCTGCTTAATAAATGGGGCGTTTATCTTTTTTGTACTGTATAATCACAAACTGTAGAAATACTTTTAGTTATTTCACAACTGAGAGGAAACGTTCTGTTTAAACAAAAGAATGCAGCTTGGGAATGAACAGCTCTTCTGAAATATGTCAAGCAGTCATTTTTAATGAAGTAGATTATTTTTTCCTTCTTTGTTAATCAGCTGTGCAGTGTTATGCTTTGCAGACCAGCAGCTGTTTGCCTTGTGGTACTACCATCCAATGTTTCAGTCAGGTAACAAAGGATTTGCACAGTCGCAGGGGTTCTTGCTTTCTGATTAAAAATTTGTGGCAACCTAGCAATGAAATAAGGGCTGTGCCAGCTTAACAGACTCTTCCTTTAAAGCTGTGTGCATATACAGCTGTTGCAGGCTGTCACGGTTTGACGCTGGCACAATGCCAGTGCCCCCATGAAAATACATTCTCCCTGGTGTCTGCTGTGAGATGTGACCAGGAATAAGCAAAGCAGGCTCCCACTTAGAAATAAAGAAAACTTTATTAACCTACAACTATATGTAAAAAGAAACACACAGAAAGAATGAAAACCTTCCAAAAACATTTCCTCCTTCCCCCACCAAATTTCCAATACATCCATCCCTCAGATCACAAACTCTTGGTCTATCACCACCCTTTAGATAATCAATTTTCAGTTTATCAAGGAGTGAGGAGTCTCTCTTGTGCCATAGGCTTCCCCTGGAAACACAGTTGAGACCTCTTGTGTTCCCTGTCACACGTGGCACTGCCTGGAGATCATTTGCCATCGTGACATCTTCCTTCCATGCCCAGTGCTCTCACCACTGCACATGGACCAGGGCTGCTTCTAGGGTTTTCCTTTTAAGGGTGCTTTGTCCAGTTCCAAAAAGAGCACAGTCTCTCACTTTCGGGACACCAGTCCCCCCCAAATTTCACCCTCTGGGGCCGAGGGGTCTCAGGAACAGAGATCCTCTCCTCCACTGAAGATCGAGGGCACCAACCACCACCCTCCTCATCCGTTGTCTCTGTTCATGCACTCTCATAACATCACTGCACTCTCTTGGCTCCAAGCCATTGCCTCCCCCTAGATGCAGTCTCTGTGTCACAAGAAAAAAATGTTTCTGTCCATGGCTATACAAGAAAAGTTCAGCCAAAGGCCACTTCATCATCTGCCACCTAGGATTCTTCTCAACTTCTCTCAGACATCTTTCACTTGCACAATCCTGCATCATACTTGCTCATTTCCTGCTTTCATTCCTATCTCTCTTCTCATTCAGGAGAAGGACCAGCATTTGTAAGGTTTCCATCATCCAAGAAAAGGGTTAAAAATCTCAGGCTCTGCCTGTCCAGAATGGCTGCCTTGCCGAGCACCTTCTCGCCCCACCCCCCCTTCTCCTCGGCCTGCTATCAAATTTCAAGGTGGCACAGACACTGGCTCTTCCTCTCTCTCCTGGGGGGGGGCTGCCGGATGACTCTCCAATGTTCCTCCACCCTTCCATCCTGCAAGGGCCTCTTCACCTCCCCTCTCTGTCCAAGGCCCTACCTCACCGGGCTGCATGGCTTCCCCTCTCCCACCCAGCCACAGCAGCTGGGCAGAGAAGAGGTCTGACCTGTTTCCTTGCTGGAACCCAAGAGGAAATTTTCCTGGGAGTGCTCTGCTTTTAACCCCCCGTGTTCTCAGAGGCGTATCCATGTCCCCAGTGGCCACATCAGGTGCCAATATTCAAATCTGAGCACCTATTGGTTTGACCACAGCATCCCAAAAAAACTCACTTCTTCTCAAACCACGACACAGGCTCATAGAAAACAAATCCCTGCATGTTCCTGTCAACACACTTGGCAATGCTATGCCATCCCCTGCTGGTCTGGAGGGACTTCCCAGACCTTGCCCTTGCTTTCTAGGCAAGAAATTAGCTATGGTTGTGCTAGCAGCTCATTGCTTGGGGTTGATGTGAGTAATTATTCTGTTGCTGCCTTTTTACTTGGTGTCAGCTTATTATGGTGGTCAGAGCACTAAAGACTGTATTCAGAATAGAGGCTGTAATACAATATTGTCTTTTATCAGATAACTGCAAAGCTACTGAGAAATATATTCCTGCAAACTATGGCTTTCTATTTAGTTCTGATGGGCTGTGAGATCTGTGGTTGCTCTGGGGACAAGTTGAAGGATGCCAGACTTGGTCAGGGCTGCTCATCAGCCCCCCCCTCCTGTTTAAGAGATGAGTTGGTGCTAATACAGCTTCACCCTGATTGCTGCTTTTCCAGCCTAGGCTGTACTGGTAGCTTCACACACTATTTGTGTTGGAAGAGCTGCAGGAAGTTCTCAGTTTTGAACCCCTTAGCTAGTTACTTGTCAGGAGCAGGGAAGGAAAACATACTGATTTCATTTGATTGTGGTTCACAGGGGCTGCTCACTGATTTTTTACCCACCATGACTTCCAGGCTTCTATTTGGATAAATTTCTTTCAGCTTTTTTTTCCTAGATCCCTCTGTAATTGGGGAGGCAAAATTAAATAGACATGATGGTAAGAAGGTTTAAGTTCCTGTGTGTGCCTGAACCCCAGTTTTGCAGCACTTGGCAAGAGGAATGTGGTATACGGTGTGTGTCCCTGCTGTGACAGGTTGCATTTTGCTACTGTTGATAATTGGAAGGATTAAGGACTTCTGTCCTGTGGTGAGAGGGGATGCCACACAACAAAGGGAACCTCATCTATAAATTGATCCTTGTCCCATTCTCACTGAAATAAACAGGGCCAGGAGACTTCTTCTCCTTTTTAATGCCTTTATTAAAAGTGATCAGCTCAGGATTGGGCAGCTCGGCGGGGCTGCAGTCTCCCGCCGTGTCTCCCCGGGCGACTCAGAGGAGGAGGATATGCGCAGCTCTGTCCACTAGGGGCAGAGCTGGGGGATCCAGTCCTCGTGGGAGCCTTTTGGGCGTGGTGATCCCCGTCAGATCTTGGTTCGATCCGGGTCTCGCTTCCTCCCAGACCTGGCCCGGGGGCTCTCGAAGACAGGGTGAGGAACAATGAAGCTTTCCAGCATCTCTGCAGGCCTAGCACTCCGCTCCTCACATCCAGACATCACTCCAGTCTCTCAACTCTTATTTGGCTCGTTGTTTTTGGGGTTTTCTCCGTGGGTTTGGAGTCGGGGTCCCACAAAGAATGCTTGTCTTGGAGTCACTTTGCATAACCCCCCCCCCACCTTCTCAGGTCTCTTCACTATTCTGGGAAAGGTACAACTTAGCCTCGGGCAAGGCTCTGCTAATACAAAAGGAGCAATTAGCCTCAACGACCCGTGATTACAATAACAAAACACGCAGAACTTGGGCAGGGACAGTGATCTGGCCGCCTTTTTGTAACTTTTTCTCAGAAGAAAATCAACTGAATTTTTGTTCATAACACCCACTGTGTGACATGGAAGGGAATTCAGCAGAAGAAAGAAACTGGGGGAAGGTTACATTTCTCCATGGCTGTGCAGAACAGGAGTCTGGAATGCTTTTTTGGGGTGGTTCTTGGCTTATGGCAGCAGCTCAGCTGGTGTGGTGTGAAGCAGGTGTGCACAGGCTTCCCACTGTGGTTACTTGGCTCTGCTGGCTTCATTGGGGAGTTTCCTTCATGGATTGAATGGCCTGAGATTGGGTTTGATGTCTCTCATTCTGTTAGTGATGATGAAAGGTGAAAAGGGGAGTGAGGACTGAGCTGGTTGTTGCTGTGTTATGGGTGAGGACTGCCGGTGCTATGGCTGCTAAACTTTAATCTCATTTCAAGGGAAAAAAATTATTCTGTCTTCCTATAATCTCTTTTTAATTAGGAAGTATTTGATAATTTCAAATTGGCAGTGTATGAGGTAAACTATTCGATTAGAACTACCCTTAAGTTTCTTGAGGAGTATTATGTTCATTGTGTGGTTAAAATGTACAGTCAAATAATCCTCTTGAGGGGAAAAAAAATGGGGAGAAGGCTTGAGAAGAATGATACAAATCAGCCAGCACAGGGTGAACACTGCCTACAGAACTTGGCTCAGTCTTGGCTCCTCGTCAGGTGCCTGGGCAAGCAAGCACTAAATTTTTGCCTAAATGAAAACAAACCAAAAGATTCTTGTTTTAACTGTGTCTGTATGTACTTATGGCTGAATGTGCTGCTTAGGAATGCTTATGCTGTTGAACCAAGGATGGTAACTGGTATTGAATAGACTTCTGTTATCACACCAAACTAAAATCACTTGAAAAGGTTTGATTAGATGAAATTTCTGGTCTAGAAGTCTCCTTTTCAGGCTTTTTTTTCTATGTACTTCAAAATCTTGGATACAAAAATCTTATTGCAAAAGTGTGGGTGATATATTTTTTCTTCCCCTTTGTCTTTCCCAGTCTCCTGAGCTTAGATACACAAACTTCTTGATTTATCCTTTGGCCCTGTGATTTCATAGCTGGCAGAGCTTGTCATTGTGGCTGCAGAATTGTTGGAGAGGGGATGGGATCAGCTGAGCTTTGCAGCATCGCCTCAGTAGTGACTAATGGAAGAGGGTGGGAAACCTGAGCAGCTGAGTAAAAGCAAATAGAAAGGTCAATCGGCTAGAGTGGTATTATGGGCTACTGACCTTGTATTTTGACATGAGTGTCTTTTGTGGGGATTTCCAGCAGTTCTTGTAGGCAAAATCTGGTGAGTATTGACTGACTCATTCAGAAATATTGGGTTTTGTATGTGGTGACTTTCTTCAGTTCTTCCTAACTTTTCAGATACAGATTGAGAGTTGGTCTTGATGGTCTGGGGAGTCAGCTTTCCACTGAAGCAAACTTTCTGATGTTTAAAAGTCTTATTCTGTTGCTACAAGGTTTTGAGGCAGTGTTTGGCCTCTGCTTTCTAGGTATGTGACTCATACCTTAAAAGCAAAGCTATACCCATCTTGGTCTGTGCTGTTCTGCAGCCTGAGGAAGAAAGGCAAGAAGGCTTTTCTTTATACTGGAGTGGTTTGGAAATGTGACACTGGCAAAGCCATCTCTGCGAATATGCAGGGAATGGAGTTGAAGGTGCATAATTCTAACTTAATTTGAATTTCTAAAATATCAGGATGTCCTGGTTTAGGACAAATTAGGGGAAATCTCCAAAAGGGAGTCCCCCCCCCAAAAAAAAAACAAACCTCCAACCACCCCTCCCCCCAATACCGGGTTCGGGAAGGAATTTCTCAGAGGAGCAAAGTGGAAAACAAAACCTATTTATTGACAAATAACAAAAGAACACTCCCCAACACAAGAAAAGAAACCAGTCAGTGTTGTGGAGGGCGCCGAGCTTCTCTCGCAGACTACTCCGGAGATCCCGCCGGACGTCCCAGGTCAGGTCCGGAGCCGGTCCAGTATCTTCAGGGGAGGGTAAGAAAGAGAGGACGAAAGAAAAGAAAAAAAAAAAACAGCGCAGAAAGAAGCAAAGGGAAAAAAGGCAGCTGTCAGCTAGGCCTAAGGCAGTAGCAAGCAAGCAAAGCGGCAAGCAAAAGCAAGCAGGCCAGCCAGCCAGCAAGCAAGCAGCCAGCAAAGCCAAACAGCCGAAAGCGAAAGTGCCCCCCCAGTCCCCCTCACTCCTCCCTCCCCGCCCCACCGCGGCAAGACGGCCGGGGGGGGGGGGGGGGGGGGAAGAGAGAGAGAGAGAGAAAAAACACAGCTGCCAGACACAACACACGATACTGGGATAAAGGCTGTCACCCCACGACACAGGAAAATCTTGTTTAAAATGTAAGCTGTAAGACTTGGTAAGGCAGTTTGGAATCTGGAATTAAGTGGGCTCTGAACTGTGATATATAATATAGAATTCTATTGCTATATAGATGTCTATGTCTAAATGCCTCTAGTATTCTTTAAATGTTGCCTCTGTAATTTTTCGGGAAATAAGGATATATACTTGGGTGGAATGGAGTAAATGAAAGTAATCTGTATATACTGGAGAATAATTGATACACAGCAGGAGACTGTGTTTAGGTGTTTCAGTAAAAAGTGTGAAAACGTCGGTGACACCATTTTACAGATCCTTTGGGTTTAATGTTTGAACCCACTATATTTTCTGAGTAACTGGGAAGGAATTGTTATAGATGAGTAAATGGTTGGCTCTCACAATTAAGGGGTAAACATTATATGTATGTTAAAAGAAGTTTTATAAATGTATAGTTATGTTACTGCAATGTGCTCCCCCCAGTATGTGTTATAATGGGATGGTCTTGGTAATCTGGGCATTTGGGAAGGTTGGCTTGTTACTATGGCAGCACCTGACCTCCAATCAGAATGTAAGAAAGTGACTTCTACCACTGGACAGCAAGGGAGGAGTTGACTGAGAAAGGCTCTAGGAGGCGCTAGAGATGTAAAAAGGCAAAGCATCCATCTTTAAGATGAGCCAGCCACGTGGTAGACAGCCATGAGGGAGGTTCCCAGGCCTGTTCTTCCTTATTTAGTCCTTTTGTTGTATTATTGTTAAGGTTGAATAAACATTTGCAATTTTTAAAGCGAGCAGTTGTTTCTCAGAATGGGAATGGAGTGGGCAAGCAGATTTACTACAGGGAGAAATGCAAACAAAGAGATGGAAGGAGTAAAGGTATGTTGCCAGTGAGGTGTTGCTCTCTGGTACACGTAGGGAAATGGCATAGCTTCAAAGGATATGTGCTTTGCCACTTCTCTAAGGCATCTCATATCCGTTTTCCCTTTTTTTTATCTAGTAGAGCACTAATGCCTTCTCAGTGGGCTGTAGTGGGAGGTTGCGGCTTATGGGTTTGTTCTCTCCTGCTGACACTTGCTGATCATCATGTTTGGCTCTCTGGTCTGTATCCCCTCCTTTGCACAGGTATGTCTGTGCCTCACACCCTCTCTTCTGGGAGCCCTCCTGTGCTCCTCCATGTGCTTTCTGGGGGAGGTAGGGCCTCTCAGAGTCCTCACTAGCTATTGAAGATTAATGAACTTTCTTTCCAGCTGTGTCATGAAAACAAAGGACTGTTGTGTTCAGCCTTTGTCCTTGCTATGTGCAGGGACCCTTCAAGAAGCAGCTCTTCCTCCCCTCTATTCCAACCAGCATCTGCATGTTTGCTGCTTTCTTTTTATTAGTAGATAGTACTGAATAAAGTGCATCTTTGTGTGGTTTTCTAACTGTACAATTTATTGCTTGTGATACCTTGGGTGCAAAGGACTAACAAAACACTATTTTGAGTACCCAAATGGTTATGAGATGCTTAAAGTAAATAAGGGAAAGGTGAATAAATTGCTGCAAGTGGAATGATGCTTCAAACACTTGATCTGAAAATGTTATAATTTTTTCAAGATGAGGTTCACTGTAAAATAACACTTACTGTTACATGCTTTTGAGTTTGTTTACAATAGGATAAATTCAATTAAGACTGAATCCAGTAGACTGTCTTGCATGTCATGGACCTGCTTGTGTCTCTTCATTTTGCAATGCCTGCTTTTCTGGTCCTGTCATGGGTAAAAGGGGCTTCTGTATGTATTTCAAAATGCCTTGAGCATCTTGGGAAAGAGCCTGTTGTCACTGTGTCATGGCATACTTTATAATTCAGTCCCCAAAAATCAAAGACAAATATTTCATTAACTTTCTGCTTTTATTTCAGACTGTATTTACTCAGTTAATGAATGAGAGAAATTCCATGTAGGCATATACTATTACATAGTAAGCCTTATTTGCATGCAACAAACTGCTTGAACTCCTACTTGACAGTTCAAGCAGTGGCTCCTTCATCTCCCAGGGAAGAATAAAGTTTTAAATAACACTTAGTGATAAAAGGAAGCAAATGAAGAGTTCTCAGTTAATTGATTTTATCTATACCCTATACCGGTTGCAATACAGACACT
Source organism: Melozone crissalis (assembly GCF_028551555.1). Lineage (NCBI taxonomy): Eukaryota > Metazoa > Chordata > Aves > Passeriformes > Passerellidae > Melozone > Melozone crissalis. The sequence continues at coordinate 8,393,698 of NW_026535813.1, read as the reverse complement.
TCTCTCACTTGTAAATGCTTAATTTGCTTTTAGGTCATACTTGTTGGTGGAAGACTAATATATCAGCAAACTTGTGCGTGAACCTTTACTCCTTTTGCAGGATCTTAGAAATAACTGAAGTGTACCCAATCAATGGAAAAAATTTAAACCTACTAGTATGTATGGGATAATCACAAAGGTGGCTGATGGAGGAAAAAGTCATTCATGTTTATTCACCATCTAATAGCAATTGAGGAGTTGCTGGGCTAAACCAGCCCAAGAAACATTGCTAAAATAGTCTGTGGCTATAAGTATCAGAGGCCTGTTTGGAAATAATAGGTATAAGTTGATACTGGTTTTGCTGATGTGGCTTGCAGAGATGCAAACAGCTGCTTCTGGTTTCACCCTATGGTTTCTTGAAACTCTCAAACAGCTTAGATGATTTTCTTGTGGCTTTCTAAACTTGGATGTCTTGCCAAACTTGTATATGTTTCCTTTAAACAGGTTGCAAAATAAAAGCACTAAGGGCCAAGACAAATACTTACATTAAGACCCCTGTTCGGGGAGAAGAACCAGTCTTTGTTGTCACTGGGCGAAAGGAGGATGTAGCCATGGCTAAAATGGAAATTCTCTCAGCTGCTGAACACTTCTCCATGATCAGAGCATCACGCAACAAGAGTGGTCCTGCTCTGGGAGGCCTGTCATGTACCCCTGATCTGCCAGGTCAGATGACAGTCCAAGTCAGGGTGCCTTACCGTGTAGTTGGGCTGGTGGTTGGACCAAAAGGAGCTACAATCAAAAGAATTCAGCAGCAGACCCATACCTACATAGTCACCCCCAGCAGGGACAAGGAGCCAGTCTTCGAAGTCACAGGAATGCCTGAAAATGTCAACTGTGCACGTGAGGAGATAGAGATGCATATAGCCATGCGTACTGGGAACTACATCAAGCTGAATAAAGAGAATGATTTCCACTACAATGGTACAGATGTGAGTTTTGAAGGAGGCACTCTCAGGTCTGCATGGCTTGCTTCTAATCCTGTCCCTCTTAGTTGCACCAGAATGATTTCTAATTATAGGAATGACAGCTCCAGCTCCTTGGGAAGTAGTTCCACAGATTCCTGTTTTGGAAGCAATAGATTGGCTGATTTCAGCCCAACAAGTCCATTCAGCAAAAGCAACTTTTGGTTTGGAGAAACATTGCCTTCAGTGGGCATGGAAGACTTCGCGGTTGACTCTCCTGTGTATGACTCCTTATCAATGCCTTCCCAAACCATTTGGACTCCTGGCTTTGGTAGTGACCCTGCTATTAATACTAAGCCTCAATGCCGAGGGAGACAGCCATCTACTCCTTGCCTGTCACCCACATTTCCAGAAAGCCTGGATCATCTGCTGGCTGGGAGAGCGAATAATGACCCACCTAGCACTGGCCACCAAGTAGGCCTTCCTATCTACATCCCTGCATTCTCCAATGGCACCAACAGCTATTCATCTTCCAATGGTGGCTCCACATCCAGCTCACCCCCTGAGTCAAGACAGAAGCTCAACTGCGTGATGTGCTTCGAGAACCAAGTTGTTGCGGCTCTGGTCCCCTGTGGTCACAATCTCTTCTGCCTGGAGTGTGCCAACAAAATCTGTGAAAAGGAAGTCCCATTGTGTCCTGTTTGCCAGACAGCTGTTACTCAGGCAATTCAAATTCACTCTGAAATAGAGATGTTATAGGGATATTATTATATGTGGACTTTTAAAGACTTGAAGTCATAGATGTAATGGTACCCTCTAGTAAACTTTCAAATGAATTCTGACTGTTTGACTTCCTTGGGATTAGACTGAAGTTATTAATAAATTTTTACTTTCTCAAAAGGCTGCTATGGTAACACTAAACTTAAGGGGTCTCTGTCTGGTACAGTGTAAGCAGATGGCATGTTTAGCAGAGATACATCTGGTATAATGTTATGGCACAGTGAGGGCAAGTTTTCATAAACTACACAACTGAAAAAAACCCTAAAAATTTCCAGGCTTTTCTAAAGGATCTCTGTTAATTGTTTGGCTTCTGTGAGTTGGCAGCAATGAACCTTGTTGCCTAAATGCAAAAGTACTTGTCTGCTATGGAGGATGTGTAGTATTATCTATATATCAAACAACACTTCAATGCTATCTTCTACCAGCTTTGAGGAAATATTTTTTTCTTTATGTGACAACTTATACCTAATTCTTCAGCATTGGAAATATCTTTTAAAGTATAGTTTGATTTACTGAAACGGATTGTGTTATTTGGCAGGTTCAGATAATAAATGACAGGTGGGAAGAGAGAAACTGCCAGATGCACCTCCATTTTGTCCTTGATAAGGGCAGTATGTCCAGAGGATCAGGAATGTCTCAATTTGTGAATTCCTACCCACTGCTTTTGTGAGGGTAATGTAGAAAAAGTCTGTCTGGCTTCATCCAGTTACAGTAAGGGCTTTGGGATGCACATACTTTGACTAAGAGTGATGATGCTGACATTCTGTTCATTAGTCTGATCAAGCTGTTCTTGACCTTTTTTAGAGAGTATATCGTTCAAAATGTGAAGCATTTTTATGTTAAATTCATGTCTTACACATAAATATCTATTTTTAGTAAGAAAAAGGAAAAAGAGGGAGTTGTGTAAATGTCCTTGTATTATTCATGACAGCAGCTGTGACAGTGGCCCTGTAATCAGTTTACTTCATTTCAAAACTGTCTTTCCAAAAAGAAAAAAAGTCTCTTGAATGAGCTTCTTACATTTCAACCTGTGGATGTTTCTAGCTTTTTCATCCTCAGTACATTACCAAATCTGTGCTGACATACATTAAAACAGCAAAAACAAAAACAAAAAAAAACCACAAAAGTATGTATTTTTTTCTCTTTTTTAAAGCATTCTTTTCCCAAGACAATCTTTTTCTCAGTGTAACAACAAAAAAGAAATTATGTATTAAACTAGTAAATATGCAGAAAATTTTATTTTTATTTCCACTTGAAGAGTTACATTTCGTATAAAAGTTTACAACTAGGAGTTGCCTTGAAGGCATATTATGTACTGCAGAACTTTAATATAATTGCTTGCAGGATAGTTACATGTCAGTATTAAAATCTGATCTCTAGCTACAGTCCTGTAGATGCGAACAAATGTTCACTGAGTGTGTATTTTGTTTTATTGCATTGTACACTGCAACTAATAAGCCAAGGAATCAATAGACATAAGGTAGGTGTACCACTTCTATAAACCACAAACTAAGAATAAACTGATAAACTATTGATCTAGCTTAGTTTTTGCTAATTTTACTACACTCTTTGTTATGTATATGTAGGGAGGTCATAGGCATTATAAATTAAATTTTGGTAAAGTTTAAAAACTATATATTTTATGATAAAGGGCCTTTAAATTATGATGGCCAAAGCACTGATATTATATATTTGTTGTAAAGAGAATTATAAGAGTTTTATTTTTCTGATATTAAAAATTACTTAATAAAGACTTGTTTCCATTAACTTGAATGTTTTGCTCTCTTCATAGTTGTTACTTGGAGCAGCTTAGGCAGGCTGGGGCTGGCTGATGTCCCCCACGCAAGCAGGGGCATTCCTGGTGCTTAGTATTTCATGTGAAGGGCTCAGGCTGGTGGGATCCCATTCCAGTGCTGCAGAGCTCCACTCCTGAAAGAAGTTTAACTGGTATAAACAAAAATTGAGGGGTTTTGTGGTTTTGTTTTTTTTTTTTTTTGGTGGGTTTTTTCTCCCAAAATACCCTTGGCTCAATTTTTCCCAAAGTTGCATGGAAGAGTTTCCAGGAGCTGCTGGGTTAAAGTTTAAAATAAATCCATGCAAAATGAACTGAAGTAGCTGAGAGGAGGGTGCAGATTGTTGCTAAGAAAACAAATGGGTTTTGGGCAAATGAGCTGCACCAGGAACTGTAGAAAATCTAAAATATTGAGGCTGGCAGGTACCTGCCCCAGGGTGTGACATTGTTTAGTGGTGGACTTGGCACGGCTGGGTCAATGGTTTGACTCAATGGTCTTACAGGTCTTTTCCAATCTAAACCATTCTCTGTCCATAAGTCAAGGGGGAAAAGAAATATGGACCATATAGTCACATAGGTTGAAAAAGACCTTTAAAATCAGAGTTCAATTGTTAACTCAGCACTGCCAAGTCTACCCCTAAGCCATGTCTCCAAGTGTCACAGTAACATGCTTTTTAAATCCTTCCAGGGATGGTGACTCCATTACTACTCTGAGGAACCTGTTCCAATGCCTGACCACCCTTTCAGGGAAGAAATTTTTTCTAATCTCCAATTTAAACTGCCCCTGGCACAACATGACACTCATCCTACTGCTTGTTACTTGGGATGCTCCATGCCTGCTCCCCACTTGAGGTCTGCTCCCTCAACCTGTGCTAACCTGAGTGGCATGTCAGTGGTGCATCCCTTCTTCCTGCTGTTGACACCAGCTGCCCAGGTGTCCCCATGGATCCCTAGCCACAGCAGCCATTCCCACCTCTGCTATCACCATACTATGTGCCCTTGGTCATGTCACTACACCCAGAGGCAGCTTCACTGCAGCACCCACACCTGCCATCCTCGTACTGGCCATGCAGCTTCCCTGCTCTGAGCATGGCCATGCTGCTTTGCACTGCTTTGGCTGCATTGACTTCAAGACAATGCTTCACCCTGACTCAAGAAATCAACAAAATCAACCTAAACTGCCAGTCTGCCCCAGGGTGTCCCCATCTTCTGCTGCCATCCTATATCTATGAAGAACATGACCAAAAGGAGACATGACACATGACCCACATAATCTGTGGGATGCTCCCAAAGCTTCCCTCCCTTCCCCCCCCCCCCCATGTTTTCAGACATAGAAGATGGAGCACTAGTGGACATCTAGTGGCACCTGCCCCAGATGCCCAAAGGCAGCTACAGAACCCCCTGGTGCATAGCCATCACCCTGTGGCAAACCCAGCCTTGTGTCCCTTGGGTCACTCCAGTACTCCCATGGACATGCAAATAGTAACATTGTGGACAGGAGTCTGACATGGGGCCATCTTTCAGCCCCTGGGGCAGCACAGAGGTGCTCAGACTGAGACATTTTGGGACAGCTTTAGCTTTGTGATATGGATTTATTCTATGCCTACAGACACATGGTTGTATCAGAGGGTTTAAATGCACATAATGTGCTGGTATATAGTTTCTCAGTGCTCTAAAGGCAAATACCAGTGTGCTATCCAATGCTTTTACCTTGGTCACAACAATGACTAGCCACCAGTTACAAAATAATTGCTAAGTACAAGGAGGGAGCATCTGAAAAGCTCTCTGGAGAAGTATGGAGCTAAAACTGCTTTAAGGTGGCTTATGGAGGGATTGCAACTAAGCAGGAACATCTTGGCCACAGAGAATTCGAGGATTTGATGTTTCTGTATATATAGGAAGCTGTTTGGGGGTGGAGAGGAAGTATAATCTTTCACATTTCAGTTATTAGTCTAGTACCTTAGGATATACAACTTATGCATCCATGCCTTCCAGCCTGCCAGAGCTACCTGTGAAGCCCCAGACTCAAAGTGGGTGGGCACTGAGGCATTCTGTTGTAACCATTCCTCTCAAACAGGGCACCAGATCTGCAGTGGAGAAAGAAGGAATTTTTACCCTCCCTCATGCTCATAAATCACTGGAGTTCAGAGTTGGTGTTTTAAGGATTTTTATTTTTTTTAATCCCATATCTGTCGCTATTGAGTAAGAAATGGCACACTCATCAGAAGGCTGATTGGCATAAGGTGCGCGCCATATTTGGAACTACTCCTTTTTATAAGCTGTTCCAATCCAGGTAGATTTGGTTGGTCATTTAGTTAATACATTTCACCTGATTGGCTAATTAACAAGATGCCCTTCTTATAAACAATCTTTGAGAAAAACAAGAAAACAGAGAGTAGGAAAACAACACCTGCAGGTTGTTTATAATAATAAGCTATCATTGTTTATCTTCAACTCCCTAAAGTCTCTCAGGCTGATTCTGGGAAAACTTATCTAGTTTTCTCACTCTCTGACCAGGCTGTCACCTGTGGAGGTCCCCCTTTTTGTTTAAAGGAGGAGGCGGTATTTGTAATCCTCTGTGGGGCCCCTTGCAGAAAGGAGAACAAACAGAGCTCCAGAGGTTCCTCTAGAAGTTGCTAGTTATCAATCAGAACCTCAATCGGACGCCATTTTGAAATGGTCTGAGAGATCAAATCTTGTGATTCCCTCTTACAAGAAATACACTAATGATCTTAAAATCAGTTACTTATTCTAATACAATATCAAGTCTAATATAGTAGCAACTTATCATTAGTTTGTTCAAAGAACTGAAACAGAGTGAAAATTCAACAGGGTAAAAATCCATTTCGGATTTAGGTGAAATGTGCCATTTTGAATTATTTAGTCTGTAGCTTGCTTGCATAGATGAAATATGTTGTTTAGTCTGTTAACTGTGCTGTGCTTAAGACTGCCTGTTCTCACAAAAAAGCCTGTGCTCACAAAACTGTCTCAGCCTAGGAAAAAGAATGCGAACTTCCAAGCTGGAAAGAAAGATAAGGGGGAGGCCCCTTGAACTTTGAAACAAAGACGAGAGCCAAAGCTGAGGCTGCAGGAGACGGACAGGATGACCCAGGAGTTCTTTCTGTACAAGGACTGATAAAAAAAACTAGCTGCAAGTGTAACGCAAAATCAGTAAAATGAATATGCATAAACCTATTGTGAAACTCTATGCATATGTACAAGTAAGGGGGACAAAAAATGGTTCCGAATTCTCAGGTGTGCACATGTCCTTTAGGGGGAACGATCCCCACATGCGTCCAGCACTGTAATAAACATACTGGCTTTACAACTTTTACAAGTTGTGGAGTTAGGTTTTTTTTTCCCACAAATCAGAACTGACAGTCTTAACTTGTGTCCAAGTTTAGGGCAAATTGTTAAAGAATCTGCAAAGGAGGGCCCCCCTCCAGAAAGCAAAACCCACACGGCCCCTCCCCCCAGCCGGTTCGGGAAAAAATTCCTTGGAGAGAGGTGGAAAGAACCTGTTTATTTCAGGCACAGCACCCCCCAGCACACAAAGTGAACAATACCCGATGACACCACTCTGAGAAAGATGACAAAATCAGAAAGTCTCTTTTGGGGGTGGCTGCTCTGTTCTCAGTCCCTCCGGCGCTGGGCCAGCTGCTGCAGCCAAACGGTGTTCCCGGGTCCCAGTCCAGAGCAGGTTCGAGATGGTCACAGGAACAGGAGAGGAGAAACAGTCCGGGAAGGAATTTGGACTGTTTAGCTAAACTAGCTAATAAGCAGAAGCAAAAGCAAGAGCAGAAGCAAGAGCAGAAAAGCAAGCAAGCAAGCAAAGCAGCAAGCTGAAAGCAAGAAGTGAAAAACAGCCCTATGTACTGCCTATATCTGTGTCTCTGATAAGAGAAACCCAAACAAAACTTCCACTCTTCAGAGTCAGTCTTAAAGGCACAGAACAGATGAATGGGGATACAAGCATCATAACGTCACCCCAGGACAACTTGTCAACAGTCTTTTTCTAGAAACAAGGAAAGGATAGAATGTTCATTCCCCACTCATGAAGGGGACATCTGATTGATGGTTGTCATCTTGATCATTGTTCGGAGGTTGCCTGTTGGCCACATTCTGGTTTTGGTGTCACAAATCAGGGCCGACACACCTTGCAGGTACCCAGTATCTGCAGATATTCCAGTATCTGTGGGAACACATGCATACCCGCGGCCCCAAGTGATAAGGTCGTACGGGGCATTCCACTTATTAGTGGCTAGGTCCCATATCCAGACATTCACTGAGGGCAGATGCGTCTCACTTGAAGAGTGCAACGAGATAAAATTATTTAGAATGACAGGATTCTCTGAATTCTATGGCACTGTAAGATGATTGATTGTATATAGAGCTTTTTCCAATCGACTGTGTGGCGTTTCTCCAGGCATTCCCCTTTTTTGTTTGTCCAGAACACGCTTTAGGGTACCATGAGCGCATTTAACAATGGCTTGGCCCATTGGAGAGTGCAGCATACCAAGTTTGTGTGACACTCCCCATAAGCGCAAAAAGTCCCGCATCTACTGCGAGACATAGGCAGGGCCATTATCAGTTTTCACAGAAGAAGGTATACCCAAGACTTCAAAAGCCATCCTCCACTGGGCAGTCATGTCACAACCATTTTCTCCAGTGTGAGCAGATGCCCACATGGTAGAGGAGAACGTGTCAATAGACACGTGCACATACTTAAGTTAGCCAAATTCAGTGATGTGAGTAACATCTGATTGCCAAAGCTGCAAGGCCTTTAGGCCTCTGGGGTTCACCCCTGCTGGTAAAGGTGCAGCAAGCCCATGACCATCACAGCAAGAACTGACAATGTCACAAACGTCAGTAGGCATCAAGCGAAATTGTTTCTGCAGGGTACGTGCACATTGATGGAAAAAAATCATGCAACACTTTGGCTTGCGCAATCTTGTCAGGCTGAAGCGTTACCCACGCAAGGTTAGCCAACCCTTCAGTCACCTTCTGTTATGAAATCTGGCAACCTGGTGTGACTCCAAACGTGCAATGTGTAATACGAATGAACTCGGGACTGAATTGCACTCCATAAGGTTCTCAGTAACTGAAACAAAACTGCATTATTGACTTCCTTCAGAAGTGAACAAGCCAAATGCTTAGTTATGTCTGCAACATAGGCAGAATCAGTGACCAAGTTCAGAGGCACCTTGTGACGGTGGTCACAGGGGTCTTTGGATGAGGGAAGAGACGAGGATTTGACTCTATATTTCAGAAGGCTTGATTTATTATTTTATGATATATATTACATTAAAACTATACTAAAAATAATAGAAGGAAAAGTTTCATCTCAGAAGGCTAGCTAAGCTAAGAATAGAATAAAAAAGAATGATAACAAAGGCAGCTGCCTCAGACTCTCTGTCTGAGCCAGCTCTGCTGTGTTTTGCCATTAATTACAAACAAGCGCACGAGACCAATCACAGATGGACTTGTTGCATTCCACAGCAGCAGATAACCATTGTTTACGTTTTGTTCCTGAAGCCTCTCAGCTTCTCAGTAGGGAAAAAAATCCTAAGAAAGAATTTTTAATGAAAAGATGTCTGCGACAGCACCTGAGAAAATTCCTGGAATGCCATGGCAACAGCCTTTAACTCAACCAGTTGGGCTGAGTCTGACTCATGGCCATCCAACATTTGCCATCCAGATTCAGCCTTCCAAGTTACAATGTCTTTCCCTGTTTTTCCAGAACCGTCAGTGGAGACAGTGGGTCCTTGCACTGTCACCCAGCTGCTTTTTGGCCACAATAACAGATTGGTTGTTTTTGCCAACTGCAATAACTTGTGACTGGGCAGATGATAGGCAATCTGCCCTGGAAAGTTTTGCAGTGCACTTTGCAAAGGAGCATTGTTAGCAAAGCTCCATTCAAAGTCTACCCATTCTACTGGAAGAATGATTGTTGAGGGATCAGCTGCCATTCATTGCAAACACCATTGATGGCATTTGATTATCAAATGAGCGATCAGTTCAAATAATGTGAGTGCTGTCTTTTTCAGTTGATGGGGCAAGAAGAACCATTCCAAAATGTGCAAAGGATCAGATAATTTGTCACTCCATTGGCCAATGATACCCGTAGGATGAAAATCTGGATTGGTAATGAAGACAGTGATATCAATGGAAAGGTCTACTTGATGAACCTGACAAGCAGAAACAGCCTTTTGGACCTCCCCCAGCGCTTGTCGCGCCTCAGGAGTCAATTTCCAAGGTGATCTCAGGTCAGGGTCCCCCTTTTGAGTATCATACAGCGGGGACAGTTGTTTTTTGGTTAGTCCCAAGTAAGGATGCAATCAACTGATGACACCTATCAATTTCTGGGCATTGTTCAAGGTCTTAATAGAATCTGAGAATCGCACCTCCTGATGCTAAATAGTTCGGTCAAGAATTTTGACTCCCAGATATTTCCGAAGAGGGTGCTGTTGAATCTTCTCCAGAGCCACCTGCAGCCCATAAGAACACAGAACAGTGAACAACTGAGGCCAAATCCTCAGCAACTCATCCTGGCTGGGTGCTGCCACCAGGATTTCGTCCATGTAATGATAACAACATGCATTGGGAAACTGCTCGCGGACTCCAGACAAGGCTTGAGCCACATACCATTGACAAATAGTCGGGCTATTGCAACAGCCCTGGGGCAAAAGTTTCCATTGATATCGCTGCACAGGTTCAGCATTGTTGATTGAATGCATTGTGAAGGCAAACTTTGGCTTGTCATCAGGATGCAAAGGAATTGTGAAAAAACAATCTTTCAAATCAATGATCAAGATTTCCCATCCCACGGGGACGATGGTGGGTGAGGGCATATCAGGCTGCAATGCCCCCATGCTTTCCATCACTGCATGAATTTTTCGGAGGTCCTGTAACAGCCTCCATTTCCCAGATATTTTCTTTATCACAAAGACAGGAGTATTCCAGGGACTAGTGGAAGGCTCAATGTGTCCCTGTTGAAGTTGTTCCTGAACCAATTCACGAAGGGCAACCAATTTTTCCTTTGTCAGGGTCCACTGGTGTACCCAAATGGGTTTGTCCACCAGCCACCATAAAGGCAGCGTGGGATATTTTCTGCCCTTTAGCGCAGTGGCCGCAATTAAAAATCCATCCCAATTTGTACCCCCCTGGGCTGCCAATACATCCTGCCCCTAGAGGTTGATTTGAGCTGCAGTGACATAGGGCTGAACTGCAGCTGTCTGCCCATCCATGTTTCTGATCAGCACAGACTGTTGGCTTACAAAGGTGTACGCTGTACCCCCCAACCCTTAGATGGCTGACCTTACGGAAGCCAAAGGCCATGTAGGAGGCCATGCAGAGAAGGAGATGACTGTCACATCTGCCCTTGTGTTGATCAAACCTCGAAGCCAGGTCTTCGGCAGGCAGGCACCTGGTAGGGTCAGAGTACACATCATCTTGGGTTGCTGAGCAGAAATATCTGCAGACCAGAAGACTTGTGGCAGTCCCGTGGATTCGAAGCCACCATTCCCACAAGTCCGCTGGCCAGTCCTGGGGACACATGACTGAAAAGGCACAAGCTAAGCAATCCAAGTCCCTGCCGGAATAGTGATTGGGGGGGGGGGGGGGGGGGGTGGGCATGGAAACTGTAGCACAAATTTGACCTGAAAAACCAGGGTCAGTGACACCTGGATGAACAAAGATTCCTTGGTGGGTGACACTAGATCTTCCCACAAGCAGTGCGCTGAGTCCTTGTCCTAAAGGTCTGCACAGATCCAAAGGAACCTTATGTTCACGACAGGATTCTGAGATGATTGCGGTTGCGGTATGTACATCCACCCTGGCGGAGCCGTGGGTGCTGCCCCTGAACTGGCTGAGCAGGCCTGTGCCGGTGCGATGCCCTGAGGAATCACTTGTGTCAGAGCGCAGTTCCCCTGTGTGCTCATCCTCCCATTTCCCAGGCCTGCCAAAGGCTGGCCATTGGCATGATATTTAGACTTACAATGGTTTGCATAATGACCTGCCCTTAGGCATTTAGAGCACAAGAAATTGGTATTTGGTCCTGTTTGCTTGTGTGTTCTCTGCTTTTTCTTGTCCTTATTTTTGCCTTTTTTCTGTTGTCCACTCCCTAAGGATTTCTGGCCTGGATGTAAAGCAACTGTCAAAGCAGATACTTTGTGGTCTACAGCACCTAGTTTGGCACATGTGTGGACCATGTCTGTTAGCGTCCGGTCACCTGGAAGAGCATCTATGATCTCTGACAATCACTATTTGCGTTGTTCCGAGCTAACTGCTTGCATAAAACCTGCCTCAAGATATCATCCTCAACCTGTTTCTCCAGGGCTGCTGCAAGTTTCTCAACAAAAGGCAGAAAGGGTTCATCTGCCCCTTGAGTTATTGTTGCATACCATGGCTTGGGAGAGGCCATTTCTATAGTTCTTAGCAATGCATTAAATCCTATATTTTGACTCTGCTCAAGAACAGCAGGGTCACAGGTAGCCTGAAGATCAGGATTGGAAAAGGCCTGTTCTCCGAGGAGAATGTCTATTCCCACATAAAACCTAGGATCTCCCTGAGGCAATTGCCTGTTGTCTGCTGCAATCCTTTCAGTAACCTGCTTCCACTTGTCCAGAAAAACCCTAAATTGCACAGGCTGAAACAATATTTGAGTTATATGTTTAATATCAAATGGAGCAAGCAGGTCTGTATTTAGCACTCTGAGAACTTGCATAACTTGTGCAGAGCCAAGGCCATATTTTGCCACTTTATCTTGCAAATCTTGGACCACCTGTCATATCGGGTTCTTTAGCTGGTCAGAGTGACCCCAAGAAATGTTAGAAAGTCTCTTTTCCCAGCCCAGCGCTCGAAGAAGGAGTCAGAGCTCTTCAGTTCTCAGTCTCAAGGTTGTTTATTGTATCTTATCTATAAAATTTTTTCTCCTGTCTAGCCGAGGTCCGCTCAGCAAGACAGTCCAAGGCACTCTGCCTCCCCCAGGGCAGTGTTATCTTTTTATACCAAAAACTACGTGTACAATATTTACAATTACTTTCCAATACCTATCACCTATGTTAGACAGTGAGTGTCTATTCTAAACCAATCTAAAAGTGCCAACATCACCCAGAAGATGGAGGCTAAGAAAAAGGAGAAAGGCTGGACATGCCCAAATTCCTCCATCTTGCCCCCTGAACCCCCATTCTAAAAACTTCAAAAAAATATTTTTTCACCCTGTGATAAATTCACTATCATTCTACCTAAACTTTCATGGCTTGTAATTCTTCATATAAAGGTTGGCAATTGTTTTTTCCAAGGGCTAAATCAAATGCACAGGGTTCTTGGGCTCTGTGCCAAGGCCTCTGAGCCCCCTGAGCAGGGGCTCGAGCCCTCCAGGGCAGCCAGAGGAATTTCCTGGGTTCCAACACTGTCAGGCAATCACATCATGCCTGTCAGCTTGTCCCATATTTGAGACAGCTTTATACATAGGAAAAGCTTGAATAACTCTGTGGTGGAACATTGTCTTTCTCAACCACCTGTGTCTCCTCCACAGATGCTGGATTAACTGTTTGACTGACATCTGTGGCCCCTTCCCACAGATCTGGTGTGGTGTCAGCTTCCCAGCATGGCATTCCCACCCTTTCTAGCAGGTTCCAATCCCCAGTCTCTAAAGCTAGAATCTTAACTGCTTCCCAAAATTGGCACGGGTTCTTGGGGCACACTGTCACCCGACAGGAGGGCAAAGTCCAGAGATTACTCAGGGACGATGACACTGCCTGTCGGTGACGACATTCTGCCGCCAGGGCACGCCTCTGCCTGGGGGCTGGCCGTTGGCATTCATCGGTGTTGCTCTCCCAATCCAGGGATGGGGAGGACAGCCTGTGGGCAGCAGGGGGTGGTGGGTTGGCCAGAGGCGCTGAAGTCGACGGACCAACTGCGGACTGTGAAGCTGAGGGGCTGGTTACAAGCCCCGCTATGGGCAGGCCAGCCGCCGGCGGTGCCACGGTCGGGAGCCCAGTCGTGGATGGCACAGTTGGAGGTGCGGTGGCAGGTGGCGTGGCGGTGGGCGGTGGCACTACTGGCGCCGCTGAGGGGGCTACAGGCGTGGCTGCCACTGGCTTGGGCTGCAATGGCAAAGCTGCAAAAGACATTAAGTAAACCGAGTCAGCCGTCGTGCAGGGAGTAGGAGGAGGCAGTTGTTCTGCAACTAAAGGTGAGGGGGGTGAAAGAGAATACAGCTCCTGTTGTGTGATTTACCAATTGGAGAGACGCTGCTAGTGCGGCAGTCACTGTTGCTGTTGTCTGCGCAGGCGCCATGGAAAAGGTGTGGAAGCCAGCGGGGGGTGTGACGTTGGCTGGAACAAATGCTCACCAGCAAGCACTGACGATGGGTACGGCCAGTACATCTGCACAGGCTCCACGGCTGACAACAAGGGAGCTGACGGAGCGACCGGTCCAGCTGTGGTGACCGCCGCTGATGGAGGTGGTTCCACCCTCACCTGCAGTGCAGGGGGGAAAATCTGAGTCAGGAGTAGCATCTTCTGCCGGCCATGAAAGAGTCGGTCCCCGGCTTGCAGAGGGGGTGAGGCAGAGTGGAAATTTTCCAGAGTAGAAATCCATTTTGATTTCAGTGAAATGTACATCTTTAAGTCTGTAACTTGCTGCTTAGTCTGACTGCCTGTTCTCGCGAAGGGCCTGTGTTTGGAGGGACTGCTTCAGCCGAAGGACAAGAGATAAGGGGGTGGGGGGGGGGCAGACAGAGCAGGGCAACCTGACCCAGGAGTTCTTTCTGATAAAGAAGAATTAGTGGCAAGTGTCACGCGAAATCAGTGGAATGAATATGTATGAACTTATTGTGAAATTGCATGCATATGTATTTGAGAGGGAGATAAAAGGGGATCTGGAGTTCCCAGAGGTATGCATGCCATTTTAGGGGAATGATTCCCACATGCGTCCAGCGCTGTAATAAACATACCAACATACCGGCTTTACAACTTTCACAAATGTTATGAACAAAAATTCAGTTGATTTTTTTCTGTGAGAAAAAAGTTACCACTACTGCTGGGCTGCTGCCTGTGTTATGGTAATTACAGGTCGTTGTCGTTAATGGTTGTTTTTGTATTAGTAAAAGCCCTGGCTAGGGCGAGGTAATGGCCCTTCTCTGACACAGTGAAGGGTGGGAACCTTCCCGAACAGTGAGGAGAAGAGACCTGGAGGGGGGGGGGGTTATGCAAAGTGACTCCAAGGACCAGAATGCTTTGTGGGACCCCCGACTCCAAACTCACGGAGAAAATCCAAAAAACAACGAGCCAAATAAGAGTTGAGAGACTGGAGGGATGTCTGGACGTGAGGAGCCGAGTGCTGAGCCTGTAGAGATGCGGAACACCTTCGGAGCCTGTCGCCCTGATCATGAGAGTCGACCCCGGCGGTGAGACCAGGCCGACTGGGTGGGAGGGACAACAACTGAAAGGGATCAGCAGGCCCTAAAGGCTCCCACGAGGATCTGATCCCCAGCTCTGCCCCTGGTGGACAAAGCTGTGCATATCCTCCTCCTCTGAGTCGCCCTGGGAGACGACGGGAGACTGCAGCCCTGCCGAGCTGGCCAATCCTGAGCTGATCACTATTAATAAAGGCATTGAAAAGGAGAAGAAGTCTCCTGGCCCTGTTTATTTCAACAAAAGTTGTGGAGTTTGTTTGCTTCCGCAAATAAGGGGGAAAGCGGGGCCAGCAGGCGGGGCCAAGCGGCTTTTGGGACAGAGCAAGGCCGTCCCACTGGGTGAGGCAAGACTGGCCAAAACACAGACATGTCCACTGCATCCCGCGGAGCGCAGGCAGGCATCACTGGTGGCTGGAGTGGGGCCAGCTGTTGCAGCAGCTCGCCAGCAGCTCTTAGCGGGGCAGGGGAAAGCCAATCCACTGGGCGCAGCAGCAACAGTTCTGGCACCGCCAGCGGCTGTGGAGCGGCTGAAAGCAGCATAAACGGGGAGGGGCCATTTCCCGGGCATGGCCGGTGCTATGAACAAAAATTCTGCTAATTTTTTTGTGAGAAAAAGGTTACCACTGTTGCTGCTGGGGTGCTGCTTGTGTGTTATGGTAATTACGGGTCGTTGTCGTTAATAGTTGGTTTTGTATCAGTAAAAGCCTAGCTGGGGCCGAGTTAATGGCCCTTCTCTGGGACAGTGAAGGGTGGGGACCTCCCCAAACAGTGAGGAGAAGAGGCTTAGGAGGGGGGGAGACATGCAAAATAACTCCAGGACCAGCATGCCATGAGAAGCTACTGCTTCTAGCTTGTTAAAAAAGACCCCAAAACAACGAGCCAACTAAGAGTTGAGAGATTGGAGTGATGTCTGGACGTCAGGAATGGAGTGCTGAGCCTGCAGAGATGCGGAACACCTTCGTAGTCCCTCTCACCCTGAGCACGGGAGTCATCCCGACGACCGGGAGCGGGCCAAGAGAGGCGGCAGGAGTAACATCCAAAGGGGTCACCACGCCCTACAGGCTCCCACGAGGACCGGACCCCCAGCTCTGCCCCTAGTGGACAAAGCTGCGCATATCCTCCTCCTCCTCGTCGCCCTGGGAGACACGACGGGAGACTGCAGCCCCGTCGGAGCTGCACAATCCTGAGCTGATCACTTTTAATAAAGGCATTAAAAGGAGAAAAAGTCTCCTGCCCTGTTTATTTGAGCCGGGACATGGCTATCGTGCTTGGCGGTGCCAGTTTTGCGGGAGGAGGATATGTTGGTCTCACAGAATCGTAGGGATGAGGTTATTTCAGCGGAACATAATCTCTAGGCAAGAGATTGGTTCCACGGGGGGTCCCCACGTCCCCCACCAGTCTGCAGGGAGCCGTAGAAAAGCCTGCAGCTGTCCGGCCTGCCAATCCTTCCCCCAGGGTTTCGGCACCCCCAGAGGCAGCATCGGTACCCTCTGAGGCCCCTATTTCTGATTCACTTTCCCTCTGGCTGTGGCCTCTAAAGACATGGGACAGGAGTCTCCATACAGGTATGAGTCGAGGCACAGTGGAATCCCCATTAGGAACTTCTTCCAAGAGCTTGTAGCCCAATGCCTCTCACAACTGCAGACTAAAAGTGGTCTCTATATCTACTGAAAAGTCGTGAGATTTGGCCCAGGCAAGCAGAGTGCAGAGCGACTCATCTGACACAGAGACTCCAATAAAGCAAATAATGTCCTTCCACAAAGAAACGATCGCGCGTTCTTCCCTAGACAGGTGACTCCCCATCGTGAAAACACTGGCCCCCAACCTTCAGCAAGAGGTACTGACTGTCCACTTTGCTGGGGAATTCGTTCCTGCCTGAGCTTTTAAGCTATCAGGGCAAAACCGCAATCCCAGTCCTTTTCAGGAGGATGCGGGGAAAGGCTGTTAGATCTCCGTGGGAACAGAGGGTGTGCAGACGTGGACTGGCTGCGCAGGCACCGCGGGATCCTGGCGGAGTTCCAGTGGGGGTCCGAGGCATCCCTTCATCCGTCCTGCAATCCACAAAGGGCTGACCGATGCAAATCATGTCAGGGTCACCAGATGTAGCTGTTGAGTAAGAAATGGACACAGACTCATCAGAAGGCTGATTGGCATAGTGTGCGTGCTGTATATTTGGAACTGCTCCTTTTATAAGCTGTTCCAATCTAGGTAGATTTGATTGGTCATTCAGTTAATACATTTCACCTGATTGGCTAATTAACAAGATGCCCTTCTTTGAGAAAAACATGAAAACAGAGAGTAGGGAAACAACACCTGTAGGTTGTTTATAATCATAAGCTATCATTACTTATCTTCAACTCCCTAAAGTCTCGCAGGCTGATTCTGGGAAAACTTACCTAGTTTTCTCACTCTCTGACCAGGCTGTCACATCCACACATATTCATTTTGAGGTTTATTTTTGTTTTTTGTTTTGTGTCCAGGGTGGTTGCTGCCCGCCCCCCTTCCTCCTGGCTTCCTGAGTATTGTGATGCATGAGAGCTTGGGATTCCTGTGAGAGTTGGGGGCGAAAGGGGGTTGCTTCCTTCCAGTGGGGCAATTCATCTCAGCGGCCACACACCATGATCCCTCTGACGAGAGATACTGTTGCCATGTGGTTTTTGCCCAGTTTTTTTTTCTTTTCCTTTGGCACTGTAACTGGAGGTTACTGGCCTGCTTCTCTGCTGCTTGGGAGCCCAGAGCCAGTGCGTGCCATACCGGCACCCGGGAGTACCCCATCCCCTAACGGGGCTGCCCCCTCTGCACAGCCCGACCCCGAGACCTGCCATTGCCGGTGAGCTATCCAGGGGAGTGATTCCCTGCCCAGCCCTGCTGTTCTCTGCCACTGCTTCAGGGCTTCTTGCTACATTTTAACCTGACATCTGGACACCCTGCAGCTTCTGGCATGGCCCTGGAGTCTCTGCTACACTTTGTTTGTTACCCCGGGTCTGCTTGACTCTGCCAATCCAGCTTGCTGCTTCTGAGGTTTCTGCTACAGCTCATTTCACCATCTGGAGGGGCATTGAGACTGCCCCTGGGGGTTTGTAAAGGAAGCCCCTCTTCTATCTCTTCCACCAGCTCGTTCACCATCATTATGTGGAGAGTGGGCTGAGTTCGCACCACGGCGCCCCCTGCAGCTGTGGGGGAATCATCGCATCTGCCCTGCCCAGCTGGGAGCCATGAGCATCCCTGCCAGCTGTGACCATAATTACACCAAGGGGGAAAGTGCCTGACAGGCGAGAGAAGGCTGTTACTGGGTTTCTGTTTTTGTTTGTTGTTGCTGTCATTATTGTTGTTTGTTTGCCTTGTTATACACATATATATAAGTAAAGAACTGTTATTCCTTTTCCAATATCTTCGCCTGAAAGCCCCTTAATTTCAAAATTATAGTAATTTGGAGGGAAGGGGGTCATGTTTTCCATTTCCAAGGGAGGTTCCTGCCTTCCTTGGCAGATACCTGTCTTTCAAACTAAGGCAGTTGGTATATGTTTTTTTCCCTTTCTCTCCCCCTGGGATGCAGCTGCTTATGGAGATGAGATACAGAGCATTACAGACACATCACCTGCCTCCTTCTTTATTCCTACATTGCATGACTTGTGGTGGTTGGTATTTGATTCTTTTATTGGGAAGAGTTCTGCAGCCTGACTGCAGGGGCAGGTGGAGTAGAGCTCCTGTGCAACTTTTAACATGGGATGGCAATCACTCACCCACACCTGGCACTCATTCTGATCTCTGGTCCTTCCTCTGAGACCCACACACACAGCTTGGCTGGTGGCTTAAATGAAGCAATTTCCATTAACATGAACACCCACAGAGCTGTTGTGCCCCACCAGCTTAAGGCAGACTGGTATCTGCATATCTCCAGGTGCCCAGAGACATTTCTACACTGGAAACTGACCTTGGCTTTGGGTTTGATACTAGTTGTACCCAAGTATCTGACATGGGACTCCGAGGAGGGACCTTCTGGAATCACAGCTCTGCTCCAGCAAGCTCCCCTAGCCCTGACACGGTTCAAGATTGCAGCTAGCAGCTCTGACAGCTGACCAGAAACAGGATAAAGCTTTCCACTGAATGAAATAAAGAAGCCAAAGACTTGAATCTTTACCTTTTTTAATCAAAAACATACTCTGTAACAGAATTTCAGGAAAGTTAACTACAGTATATTATCCACAAACTAGGTCAAATGAAAAACATACAGTAAGCTACAAAGGAACTACTGGGAATTCTGTTGACCGCTCATCAAAAGGCAATGGCTGAAAGAATAAATGCTTAACTAGGCTTTCATGCTCAAAAAAACCCCTCTCACAGCAGATTTTGGATTGTGGGTACTTCGCAGCTGTCAATCCAGCTGAATCACTTAATCCTGTTAAAAAACTTCACCAGAAAGACACAGAAAAAGGTACAGGAGCAAGAAAGTGCTATGTGGTTTTGGTGAACTTATACAAGTCCTGCAAATTTAGGAGCGATGTATCACCCAAAAGGCACAAGAGCAGCCAACAGTGTCAAAACCTCTTGAGATATTGTTGACAGTAGTTCTGCTTTCACAAGGTCCCACCAAGTGAAACTTTCACATTGCTGAAAAGTCAAGTCAGTTCTTGGGGACGTCAGCAGTATCATGTGCAGTAGCTTTGAGTCAGCATGGTCACACGCCTTAGATAATTTTCAGAAACACACAATCAAGAAGAGTGTTTTGAAAGTGAATGACACAATAAAATGAGATGTTCAGTATCCAGCCCCTAGGGCTGGTGGAGAAGCACTTTCCATTTTTGTTTCCCTGTCCAGGACCAAAGTGCATTAGAGGTTAGAAGCATGAGCACAAAGCTGGTTCCCACACATGCCTATGACAGGCAACTTGCAAATCTCAGTCCCAAGAACAATGCCATGGTCCTCAAAAATCTGATACCAGTCATAGAAATACTCCTGTTATCAGCAGGACCAGGCAAGACCATAGCTTCTAAAGACTTTCAAAAACCAAAAGAAGGTAACCTCTCCAAAACTGCATCCTTAAAAATACCTGACAACTAAGCATCTTAGAATTTTATAGAGCAGATGTTAATTAGCATGGGGTCTGAGAGGAGGGGGAGGGGAGGAAAGAGGATTTCTTAAATGAAGTCTGAATCTCACTTAGATGAAGATCCATGTGGCTGTCTTTAACTGGTTGCATTAAAGTGACCAGCAAACCCAGTCACTCTGTGTAACAGAGTAAAAATGCGAATTGAGGAGACAGTCCTTTCTAAAGCATTTACTCTTCAAAGAAGAGATTAATGATGCCTCAATAAAGACCATTATCAGGACATAACATTTAAAGGGTTTACAGGCAGAAGCCCCTCCTATATACACTGGTATACGAATTTTGTAATGGTTCCTAGTAAAAGAACAGAGACAGTTGTTCCTGAGCCACACAGAGACAATGCTGTCATCAGAAGTGTTACGAGAAGATGGTCTCAAAGGTAAGGCACAGGAGTTGGACACGGGTTCGATGAGTACTGCTGCTACAGACCTGTTTGGTGACTGGGGGAGACCATTGTCTTGTTTGCAGCGTAGGTTCCTCCCTAGAAAGCAGAAGGGTACTTCCCAGGTCTTTAGTAGGCCAGAGCTGTAAATGAAGTGGTTTATATCACAGCCAGTGGCTCCAGGTCTCTGAGCACATCATTCTCATCAAGCCCAGAAAAGTGATGAAAAGAACAACCACTTTCAACCACCACTGTTTAGCAGTTATGGCTCCTTCCAAGGGATTCTTGTAGAAATAAGTATTTTTAAACCATTCCAGAGAAAAGCTTTTCTCTCCTACATCTCTACCGTGTTAACTTTAAATGCCCTCGCTTTCAAAACTAACAGTAACACAGATAAAGCAATCTAAACCTTCTGGTGTTAATCCCAGCTCACCCGTACATGAAGTGAAATTACATAGTATTCCAGCACAATGTGTTTTTTGAGGAGCACATAATCAAGGGTGAGAAACACAGAGGTAATTACTTCATTGAAAGAACTAAGCAGAGCAGACATGGGAACAGGATTACAAGCAGGAGACTGCTAGCTGAAAAAATACTCGTTGAATTTGAAACATTCAGAGCTGAAGGAGACACAATTTTGGCATCCTTGACATTCCTGCCTGCTGCATGTATAGGGGTCATCATGGCTATCGAGTAGCTGTTGCTCTTCTTCAACTCTCAGAAAAAGATAAATGCAAGACTCAAAGATTCAGTGTGCAGCCACTGAAGGGTTTCTAATCCATTATGCACTACCTTTTATGCCTTGTCATAAAAGTACAAAAAATTAAGTTAAACGCATATTAAGAAATAAGAATGAGATTCTCTCATTTTGACCTTTAATACTTACAACAGCATCTTATCAGAAACTGCCTGGTGGAGAAGATGAATGCCTTTTCAGTATTTGTACTGCCTCACACAATGCTCAGATTTCTCCTGATGTGGAGCCTGCAATTTCTTGTTTTTGATAAACTCATCTGACATTATTTTGTTGTTCTATTCCAAACATTTTGAGCCATCTAAATACTACACTGCAGGTGCAGACTTTAGGAGACTTGCAAAACATCGGCAAAGAAAACTAATCTTAAAAGTTGAATTCTTTCAGACCATAGTACAGGCCAATACACCAACAGGTGGAAGCAATCTTTCACTATTTTATCAAAGTTTGGCATAATCAAAGCAGAAGCAACTGGTAGAGAAAGTTGTCTGTGAAGCAGTCATATACAGATCAGTCATCCATCAAGAAAAACACTTTGCAAAGCCACAAAGTTAAATAGGGAGTAAGCTCATGGACTCCTAATCAAACAAACAGCCTGTTATAAACAATTCATCAGGCAGAAGGTTACATACTTTCCAAACACTGAGGCACCTTGAACCCAGCAGTAAGCGCAGGGTATATAATCTAATAGGGAGGCTGGCAAGAAAAAGATGTAGTCAGGCTTTTAATTTCTTCCCCCAAATCAAGATTTCTGTTGTGGATGAAGCATAGCCAAGCTGCCGGTTAATAAGCTTCTCTGAGGATGTGGTCTGAATCCTCTACTGAGTGTTCCTCAAGACTGTGAAGCAGATTGCTTTGCAGACAAAATAGATCACTTGGGAGAGAAAGAAAAATGAAAAAGATTTTAAACTAAAGGCCATGAGGAAAGCAAACACTATTTTCCCATACATCGAGAAGTTGCCACATAAGTCAAAAGAAAAAGTGATCTCATTAGAAGTTAGTCTGAAGAAGGCAACGCTGTTAGTGAAAATACAGAGAAAATTGATCCATTTCTGGCCATTACTCCCAGATCATCTGTCTTCTGTACTTCCACACCTAAGAGAAACAATGACTGCTGACTTCATAAAAATTCCAGCATATGGGAGAAGCAATAACTAAACACTTTGTCACAACCCTCAACAGATTCCTGAAACTGTGCAAGAAACTTGTCCAAAAGCTTTTGAATATTCTCTTCCAAGACTTCTACTTCTGTTAACCACTCCAGCTGTGCTGCCAGGTCAGCTCAGCACAGCAGGCAGACCGAACCTGCAGCACTTAAAGGACTTCAGTGTATGTCCTTCTAAGCCTGTTTAATTAAGCTCCAACTCCCTACACACATGCTAAAAAAGAAGGAATTCCTGCTCTCTCTCCATACCTCAAACAGTCAAAAAGATATATCCTCAGGATACACTTTTATTGAGAAGCAGTGGAAGTAAGAAAAATTGGACTTGTTCCTGGCAAATTTAAACCAACAAAAATTCCTACCACTATTGGCTGTTGCAGGTTTTGCAAAGGAAAGGAATCCATCACTCAAGATCAATGGTTTCAAGATGCAGAATTACATTATATAAGCAAACAAAATTTATAAAAATCAGGATTTTCATAATTTTATTTATACTGTTAGCTAGAGAGAAAGCATACACATTGTATCTGTCATACAGACAATACACTTGCAGTTTTTTTACTATAAATTCTCTATATAAAGTCATTGCCAATTGATACAGCCATCGATGGCATAGGGCTTAAAATAACCAAGAGCTATAAAAAACAAGTTTGCCATCTTGCCCTGTGTGGAAATGGTGAACAGATACAAAAACTGAATCCTAAATACTGATGCAATATTATACATTATTTAATGGTATATGCAAGTAAAAAGAGTCATGCAACTTCTTTAAACACCTGCCAAATTTCAGTTGAGTAAAATCATAGAAGTCAATAGCAATTATAAAAATATGTTCCTTCCATTAGGTGCTTGTTATGCAATTTCAGTGGCAACTTTGCAGACTAGGTATTTCATGTTATTTGTCAGCACTGAAAGTATCCATTTTCTTTAGTGTTTTAAAACTCACCTGTCTATATAAATAAAAATCTAAGATATCTTCTTAAAAAACTAGTGAAGGAAAAGCCACATTTCTTTTCCTTGCTATTTTTAATCAGTGCCAACAACATATGTCTCATCCCCTCACTTTTTGGCAGCCTCTACATTTTAATCTGGAAAAATCATAACAAGATTGTAAAATAAAATAAAGAAGTCTTCTGTTAACTATTGTTCCCTAAAAAAAAAATCACAAATCAGCTGAAACTTACAAGTTGCTACAAGGTAAATGTTTTTAACTAGTAGAAGGAATTTTCAGATATAAATATATATATATAATATATATTCTGCATACAAAAGGTTCCTGTGAGACTTATCACCAAGATGCCATAATAGAGAAGGAAAGTTTCAAAGGGAACAAACCCAATACTATAAAGTCTTTATAAGGCGTTTACCTTTCACCTTAAGCCCTGTATTATGACAAGTTCTGAAAAAAACTGAAATCCAAATTCTGCATGTTTAATTTCTTTCTGCTTAGAGCAAGATGGCAAACACATATTTAAAACCTGGGTTTAGAAGATTAAGTAGAACAAAAGTAAATTATATCTTCAGGCTATAAACAGTACTGTATTTTACAATCCATCATCCTCACAATATAATGGCCTGTAGCAGTGCAGCAGAGGGATCTCAGTCTAAAGGCTGTGGGTCTGCAATAGGCATGGTATGAAGTACTTCATCTAGAAGCTGGAGGGCACGGTGTAAGTGAATTTCAATCCAGCACGGTGTCTCTTTGATGCTCTGCCTTGGGTAATCAGGTCCCCAACCTTTTACAAAACTCATCCTGAGTATGCATAAGCGTCGAAGGTCATCTACACCAATTCCAGCAGCAGCTGACAAACCTAAACAGAAGTTTCAAGTAAGTGTTCAGACATGTTCTTTTATCATGTTTGTTTAGCCATTCCCATTTGCTTGGCTTTTGCTTCACATACAATTCCCTCTCACCACAGCCAAGGCCAGTCCATATTTCTAGATCTCTGCTATAATGAATGCAGCAATTAATTTGCGTTTTTTACAATTAAATTTTTTTCATCATTCTGCAATCTTGGAAGGGTGCTGAAATATAAAACTCTATAATAAAGCAGATAGGATGACACCCAATATCTTACGTGATATAATACACGTAACCCTTATGTAGATGTAAAAATACACTTATTCTTGATGTTTGCCAAATGCTGCATTTTCAGCATAGAAAATCAGACTGACCACCTGCAGGAAGCTGGATTAACAAACACCACTACTTACCTGTAATAAAAAGATGAATACTGCTGGCAAACTTCAAATCGCCAAGTATGGCTAAGACAAAAGTTAAACACATTTCCCCAAGATGCCTTCAGCAATTTGTAAGATAGCTGGAAAGAGCCATGTAGCAATACAAGGAATACAGAAAACACTACGGCACATAAAGCAGCCTGAGACATGCAAGTACTTCCACTTTTAAAAGTACTTAGGTACAATTTCAAGAATCTAGAATTTAGTAACTAAGAAAACTAGCCCAGAATAACTTTAAAAAAAACCCCAACAAACAAAAACAACCCAACCACAAAAAACCCCACCCTCACACACTCTTCTTCCTCTTCTCAAGGATCTTAAGTCTTCCTAAACATAGTCAAGGACTTTGTTGCCAAGTAATCCCTATTGTTTTGAGTAATATTTTTATGAGCTTGGATCCAAGCAGCCAAAAGTATCTCTGTTTAAAGTAATAGAGTTATGCTATTTGACCTTGTATATAACATGCTTTCTGTCATACTGCAACACTTCTTGCAGTACAATAAGCAGCCACTTCCATATCCAACATTCCCTGAAGACTACAGAGTGAAAAATGGTACGTGGAATGGGTACAAAGTGAATTAATACAGACTTACCAAAATGCCATCCCAGCCCCACCTTACCCCAATCCTGCTATTTCATTTCAAGTCTGTCTGTACTGTTGCAGGGGCAGTGGGTGGGTGCTGTTATGAGGGAAAGCTGTGTTACTTGTTTTCAGGTAAGGAAAAAAGGAAACCAAGAAGTTAATGCACTTACTAATGGCTGGGGCTATTCCACCTACTGATCCAGGTCCGGGGATGTTTCCTGCTACTGCTGCAGCTTGAGCAGCAGCAGCAGCTTGGGCCGTGGCAGCCTGCTGTTGCATCTGACGATGACACTGGCGTAAATCAAATACCTTTAAAAAAATAAAAATATTGAACTATTAGACTTACCAAAAGCAATAAAGAAAATAATTTCTCAACTCCCAGCCCCAATAATCCGGACCTCTCAAGTCTCCCAAAGCAACTTGTACAGTCTCTCTATACACTTGGGTAAAAGCAAACCTTCCCTGACTAGTTTAATTTCTAACAGAAATAATCCATTAAAGCTGATTCTTAGAGACTCTTCTTATATGCCAATACTGCCACTGGCACTACCAGAACTTGGCTGAACTGAGCAGGCTACAGAAGTATCATGTGTGGGACTGACTGCAAGATCAAAGTGTGAAGGATTCTACAGACTGATAAAATCCTAATTTTTAAATCCCAGTATTTCCAGAAAATAGGCATATAAATAAAAATGGATGCCAACAAGTCCATCTTAACTTTGTCAGACTTTATTCTTCATCGTTTTACTGAAATGTGTTAGTCTATTTAAAAGAAATACCAATAATTGACAGGTCTGAAGTTTCAGCAGCTAGGTTTAGGGTTGGTGGTATTTTATATCTTTGTGATCAGGTTTAGCACTAATATATATATACAGGAACTTTGTTCTCATACTAGAAAACTTGTAAAAACATCAATGTAAACTTCAAGCAGTTTAATTAAAAAAATGTATTTTTACAAGTGTGACTTGTCCTTAATAAAGTTTCAAGTCTGGCAGAGGCACATCTAAGTAAGAACATCCTCAAAATAATTTGTTTCCATGCAATGTTCTGTGACCTCTGGATCACTTCATGTTCATAACACTAACATACACTTTAACATACACTTCTATTGCATTTATACATAATTTCCCAACTTTTCCTGTTTCGGAGAGAGAAAGTAAAGAAACAGATAATCTATGCTAAAAATTTCAGTAGCAATTAATTTAAACCTGTAAGGCTAAAAATACAAAAAACTGCTATCAAGATTGCTTGTGACAAAATACAAAATTAGTTACTTTCATAGTATCTAGATGACACTTTCAGTTTAGTCAATTTTAAGAGTCATCTTAAGTGACTTGTCAAATGGAAATTTTTAGGGTTTTTCAAAGCCAAGTTACATTTATTTCAGCGTCTCATAGCTTTTCTAACATTTACAAGACTCAGATACATGCTATTTCCCCTACAATTTTCATATAGGAACATCAAACCAACCTTTATATATGCACTTGGGTAAATCTTGTGAACTGCATCCCCTGGTGCACGCCCTGCTTCTCTATCCAGGTAGTAACTCTGAACGAAGACTGCATGGTCACTGAGGCATCTAACCCACACATCACCTTCTCCTTTGCACTCCAACTGCACCCCTTTACCTATGTGCAACCTTAAAAAGAAAAACAGATCCAATGCATCTGTGTATATATACTATAAATCAGAACTTTCCTAAATAAACCATAAACAGTTCTCCAGCACTCTGCTCATACAAGGACTTGAAATTGTAGTTATTATCTTAGGTGTAAGTTAGCATTTGTTATGCAAAATCTGTAAACTAAAAAAAAAAAAATCTGTAATACCATGTAAAGATCTAAGGGAAACAGAATGCAGAAGCAATGATATTTGAGTTGCAACTACCTCAGTCATTAACAATACAGAGTTGGGATACCAAACACACTCAGTTCTGTTCAGAAGTGTAAAATCCCACAAGTATTCTAGAATAGAAAGTCAATCAAGTACATATACAAAGCCACATTTTAATGCAGAACTGTATGTTTGTTTGGATCACATTATAGCAATCTAGCATTTTGATTGTCACAATGCACCATTTCTGAAGACATGGAATAATTTTCTTCCTTTTTGTTTCAAAGGAGTGGAAAAAAAATTGAAAGATTGCTTCAGTTCCACATCAAAGCATAGCATGTGCATGGTGAGAATGAATGAAAATCCAACTAGCTCTCTATCAACCTTCCTTTGCTCCTTTGAAAAACCTATATATTGCAGTTATTCTCACATCACTCTCTAGTGTGAAGAACTAATATTCAGTTTGCATATATAATGGCACGAGTTGCTAATTTTATCCTTGAAGGCACAGCCTTTGAAAGCAATGAAAAGCAACATGCAACTTCTGCAAAGCTCTGAAGGGCTTTGTCACACAGTTCACATTTTGAATGTGTTACAGGAGCAGCCTAGAAAAAATTACTCTGGTATAGTTAATTCAGTTCAAAGAAACATACCATACTTGTGATTTCAAAAGAGAGGCACATACTGAAGACAAACCAAAATATTTTCAAATACCACAGACATCTGGAGATTTTGGGATCTGCAGAATACCTTGCCCTCTCAATGGCTTCTGTTCTATGCACGTTGGAAAGCTGGCCCAGGCAAAAACGGTCTCCTCCAGAAGGATCCACATATCCATCAACAGTAACAATTGGACAGCTTGAAGGGACCTTAAATGTTTCCCCGACTTGCACATCCATTTCAAAATATGCGATTGAGCACCAATATTCTGGAGCTAAAGAATATATACAATTAACTGACTGAAAGGCACAAAAAAAACCCAACAAACCCATTCAGACAATCAATCAAGCCTTCTGCAACTGCATTTGTCATTCAGACTAAGAGTGCGCATTCATGTAAGGAAGTTCAGATAGACAAAGACACATCTACTAGCACAGAAAATTGGGACATACTACAGCGAACATGGGCTTATCTTTTTTATTAAAGCACATATCAATGTGTAGAAGCCTGGGCAGTAAGGAGTTAATGCACTGCTATGCCTCAAACACCGATGACCATTCAAGCAGGCAAGTTAGAACATGATGTGCCTGGAAAGGAGGGCCTTATGAAGGTATGGCAGCACCTTTCTGGAGCCAATTTTCCTGTTCAGGTCCATGGTGACAACACAATATACAGCGGAAGCTCAGAAGTGGAATCAAGGAGCAGGCAAGACCAATAGAGGGGAATAGAGACCACCAAAGGAACTTCAAATCCCCCCGACCCATTTCCAGAAAGGTCCAGAAGAACAGACTGCACATGCTAACTCACTTACATGAAGAGGGAGGAACTTAATCCCAGGGCAGGGAAAAATTACCTATAAGAAGACCTATAAGAAGGTACCCCCACAGAGCCTAGGTGGCATTCCCAGGACTCCCTGTCATCTGTACTGATGCTGGACTCAGGACAGGTGAGCCCCTTTCCTCTCTTTCTGATCTTCCTTTCATTTTTCTATTTTTCCCCTCTTTATTTTTATTCTATTATTATTAGCATCATCATCATTATTAAGGGGAAAAATATATACCAATTTCCATGCAGAGTACATAGTTTACTAATAAAACTTTGGACCCTTTTGGCTTTTGCCATTCTTTTCTGACCACAGGCATCTACAAACATTGGGTGCTCCTTTCCGTGTAGGGGTAGGACACTACACAATGCTAGGGTTTTTTGTAGATCTTACAAATCTTTGTACAGTTTATAATTCCAGTAAGATTTTGTAAGCCATCTGCATTCATGCACTTTATGACTATAGCTTTTAGCATAAAGAAGTAATACATATAAGCCTATTCATGGCTAGGCTAGCAGAAACTAACTTTGAAGCAGATCTGGCTTAAGATAGGAGTAATTACCTCCTATCCTAACTGAAGTCAGTTTTCTCTATCCTCCCTGCAAAGCAAACCAGATTTGCAAAGTAGAGCAACGTGAGAAAAAGCAAAGATCACATAGTGACCTTGTCTGCACACAGTCAGGTACAAGCTAAAACAAGGAAGTATTAAGCAAGGGTGCACAACAAAATGGCGTGTTTTAATAGCCAAGTGGTGCCTTTTAACTCCTACTATTTTAAAAATTGGCTACAAAAGAAAGATGGTGGTTGGAAGGAGCTACTATGTCTACCTGGACTTCAGCAAAGCCTTTGATACTGTCTCCCATAGCATACTCCTGGAAAAGCTGGCAGCCCATGGCTTGGACAGGTACACTCCTCACTAGGTTAAAAACTGGCTGGATGGCTGGGCCCTAAGCATGGTGATAAATGGTGCCACATTCACTTGGCACCCAGTGACTAGTGGGGTTCCCCAGGGCTCAGTATTGGGGCCAGCCCTGTTTAATATCTTTATTGATGATCTGGAAGAGGGGATCGAGTGCACCCTCAGTAAGTTCACAGACAACACTAAGTTGGGTGGGAGTGTTGATCTGCTGGAGAGTAGGAAGGCTCTGCAGAGGGATCTGGACAGGCTGGATCAATGGGCCAAGGCCAACAGTACGAGGTTCAATATGGCCAAGTGCTGGGTGGGTCCTGCACTTCAGTTACAATAACCCCATGCAGTACTACAGGCTCAAAGAGTGGTGTGGTTGGAAAGCTGTCTGACAGAAAAGGACCTTGGGGTGTTGGTTGATAGCTAGCTGAACATGAGCCAGCAATGTGCCCATGTGGCCAAGAAGGCCAATGGCATCCTGGCCAGTATCAGGAATAGTTTGGGCAGCAGGACGAGGGAGGTGATTGTCCCTCTGTACTCAGCACTGGTGAGGACACACCTCAAATCCTGTGTCCAGTTCTGGGCCCCTCACTGCAAGAAAGATATTGAGGTGCTGGAGCGTGTCCAGAGAAGGGCAACAGAGCTGGTGAAGGGTCTAGAGCACAAGTCCTATGAGGAGCAGCTGAGGGTGCTGGGGATGTTTAGCCTGGAGAGAAGGCAGCTCAGGGGAGACCTCGCTCTCTACAACTACCTGAAAGGAGGTTTTAGACCGGTGGAGGTCAGTCTCTTCTCCCAAATAACAGGTGATAGGACAAGAGAAAATTGCCTCAAGTTGCGCCAGGGGAGGTTTAGATTGGATATTAGGAAAAATTTCTTCATTGAAAGGGTGGTTAAGCATTGGAATGGGACGTCCAGGGAGGTGGTGGAGTCATAATCCCTGAAAGCATTCAAGAAATGACTGGATATACTTAGTGCAGTAGGACCTAAACACAACAGTCTGATAAGCCAACAGGAAGAAGAGTTCTTCCTGTGCTGTAAATGGTACTCATTCATTATAAACAGCAGCACCCAACAGTACAACTATTTGCCTCAAGAAACTGTTCTGGTTTTATTAGAAAACAATAAACAAAGGTGCCTAAATTACTTTAAGTTTTTTTATCTTCAAATAAATACTCATGTCTCTGAGGACTGAATAGGATGAAATCAATAGAGTGAAAGAGACATACTAAATAATGTGAAATAAAATTCAGCTACAGTTAAGTTTAGCCAGCGATTATCAACATTTTTATTTCTGGTATGGATTTAGTCACTAGCCAATTAATAAACAAGTTAAACTTTTAGGTTTTTCAACTGTGCAGATCTCCCTATGCAGGCAACAGTCTTGCTGTTGTTAAAAACAGAATATCACCTTGTACCTACATGAGAGCTAGTCTGTACCACAAGACAAAACCTCCTTGGCTCCCTGAACTGTTACCAATAATGAAGACTCTTGGAAAGAACAAGCTTTATGCAAAGACCCAATGAGGAACTTCAGCACCAAAATGCTAAGCAGCACAATACCTATCTTTCAGGGCATCTGGCTGTAATCATGGACTAGATTATGGATTGAAGAGAACTTTGGCATGACCTAAACTCCATTATATTTCTAAGCAGGCAAAAAGTACAACTACAGGCACCTTGAAAAGTTTAGGATCAAGGACATTTAGAGTTCTGATACCTCCAGGGTAGGCAACATCGCAGTGTGGGCTTGAGGGTTGCAATCTTTGACTTAGGCATCTCAATTAAATTCAGTTCACAGCCTATGTCACCATTCCAAGAGATGTCCAAATTCAAAACAAGACTTAATCACAAAATTCTTCCTCTTCTTTGGAATTTATATCTCTCAAATTTCAGAGTACTTGATACAAAAAATAATCAAACCACAAAGTTATAAGTTAGCATTATATGTTATATTTTACTCACCAGGATGATTTGATATAGGAGGCTGGAATGCAAGTTCATTGTGAACTGGCCCTTTAAAAGAAAATATGCCATTTGTTTTACATGTGGAAAAATAATGTTTTCTTACTTAGCTTGTTTTCCAGTAAAAAAAAAGACTTGCGAGGATGCCCAATGTTATAAATCCCAGTAATTTCTGAATCAGTTGGCCTAATCTGACAGGGGATAAAAATGCCCACAGAAAAATTACACTCTTAGAGGTTTCCTAAAAATTCAGAAGTTGAGTAAAGAGCTCCATTAATATCCCAGGAGGAAAGACTGCATGCTGCTCAAGCCAGACCCGGCTCCAGGAGAGAACAGAAACCAGACAAAGCATTGAGATGTAAGAGAAATAGGACTTCACATCTGCCCCCAAGTTGTGCAAGGAGAGAATCAGTGTATAGAGGCAGGTGATACAAGTCTGTCAGAAACCACACTTCATTAGTTTCATCAATTACAAAACAAGTTGCCCAGCATGCTGTGGACTTAACCATAAGAAGCACTCACTGAAGATGGAAATAAGCCCTAGAGAAATAATTTTCTAAGAAAAAAAAAATTACAATGAATATAGTCTTGGTATTAGTCAGTTTAGTATCTTGACTTTTATGAATTAACTAGGTCCCTTACAGGCAGCAGAGAACAAGGAGGAAAAATTTAAACATAGTATTATAAGTAAGAGCACCTTTTGCAACAAGATGTCAAAAGAAACACAATGCTGGCAGGTGTCAAAACACGTGACTTTCTGAAGTGAGAGATGGCAGTAGCCAAGAAAAGCTCTATATAGTACCACCAGCCAGTTATAAATAATAACTATGGAAAGATACATGCACTGAAAAACATTTATAGAGTATCTACATCATCACTAAAGTTTTTTTACATCCTGGTATTTCTGACAAACTAGATGACAGATGAAGCGGGATCCTAACAGACCAAAATAATGAAACTTAATAACTGTATCTAAATCACAATTTTCTCAATAGAGACAAGCTGAAAAGTCACTGTAATATTAGCTCACAGTTTATTCTCCCTCTGCTAACCATGACTGCTGCAAGCAGGTGATCTGGTTAAGTACTACATTAGAAGACCAAGAACTGTTCTAGCTTTTCGCCAGAAAATTTAGAAAAACTTTAATTTGGGTGGGTTTTTCCCCACTACATTCTTATAATACATATACTGTGCTAGACACACTAGCAGTTTGATCACTTTTTTCCTCCTTATCTCCTGTACCTTAAAACAAGAGATTCAAGTTTGTGTGCCAAATGTACTCATGAATCAGGCTGTGGCAAGACCAGTTTATTGACAAGTACTTTACTGCATGAGCTTTCACAAGGTTCTTTTAAACAGGCTAGGATACGTGGACACGTCTTCCAAAGCTTAGTATGACTTTAAAATTTTCAGAAAATATAAACAGCGAAGAACTTCGAAGTTTTGAAAGAAAAATACGTAAACAACACATTCTGAATTGACTTCCTTTTCAGCAAAGGAAATATTTAGTACAGGATTGCAAAGCCTTAAAAACAGGTTTAGAAAGGAAATGCTAGTTTTGTTAGGCATAGTATAGATGGTATCACTATAGCTATCTGAGTTTCTAATCTCTGCTGTTTTAACAGAGGAAAGTCCATCAGGCTTTTATACTTAACTGTCAGAAAATACTAAACACAGTAATGGTAGGTCTGTAATATTAAACAACAACAAAGAAAAGTATTTGGGAGTCAACAGTAATCACAAATGAACCCCTACCGTTCAACAAAATTGAAAATTAAGTGATCTGGAAATCTGCACTACTTACAGTAATGCCCAGGATGCATAGGTGGATGATGTTGAAGATGGCCATTCTGGTGGTGAGGTATGGTAGGTGTGTAGGCTGCTGTCCGACTTCCAGTCCAAGTTGTAGTACTATCTAGAAAAAGAAAGGAGTGGCTGGTTTTAAAGGGATTTTTTTTTCTGTATCTCACTTCTAATCCTCTATTTCTCCTGACATTTGGAAACTGGTTTTAAAAACTAAAAAGAGTGCATATACATATACACTCGCTGTGATGGTAAGTAGCTAGCTGAGTTGTAAACCCATTCTGCTGAGTTTCTGGCTGAGGCCCTGAAGCAATCTCTAAGAGTCCATCACTATGGCTACCTGTCAATATACTGGTAGGTTGACCTGGTAAAAGAACACACTACCTATTCATGAACATTCCAAAATTTTAATTAAGAAGAGTTCAGCACTACTGGGTAGGAAGATACACCCAACTAGAGGCACTGCAATACACAGTTCCTACAAGTTTGGTTTCAGTATTTTTTTCCATTCACCAGAGTGTCTTAGGGAAACTTGAAACAAGATTCTGCATCAACTAATTTTGACTCTGACACCCTTAATATTTTAAAGAGTAAAAGTATGCAAAGAACCACGTTTATCAAGTGCATCTTTGTTTTGTTCACATCCCATTTTTCAGTATAAAGGAAAGAAGAAACATCAGGTTTTACTGAATAACATAGCTGGAATAGATTTGGTGTGAATCCAAACAGGCCAGTAGCAGGTCCAATAAGTTGTTTATTTTCAGCATGTTATAACTACTGTTCCTAAGGAGAACTCATTTGTGTTCATCCAAAACATACTGAATGGTATTTTATTTTTAGAAATAGTTCTTGAATAGAGCTGCATACATAACTGGATTCCTTCCTGAGAAAGTTGCTGGGCTTTTTTCCTCCCAAGTAAGTATTTCAGGAATTATCTAGGCTTTAAAGTAAAACTACAGATATTTTAGAACAGGTTAACGGAATTTGATTTTAAAAGACTTCAACTCAGCCATTAACACTGAACCGATCAGCAGTTTCACAAGTGCACTTGCACTCAAACTGATGTGGGCTAGCAGAATTTAATACATTGAGAACTTGAACCAAAACCTAAAAATGAGCCTTTTTTTCTTGTCCACTTGGCTCCAACAATTATAACACTGATGAGAAAAAGCTATTGACAATAAACTGTTGCGCAAAAGCAATACAATTAAACTGCCTATCCTTTTATCTCTGCTGGAGACAAATACAGACACCACATCCCACATTGGCAAAACCATCATTAGCTTTAACAAAAAAGTTGCCAGCTAAAATTCAAGACATTATAAAAACATAATTCCACCATAATTCAAATTTGATAACATGAAATCCATCATATTCACACATCTTTGATATTAAAGTGACAATGAGTATGTGAAATCCCTCCAAACTTCATGGTTTCCCTACATTAGGGCTACAGGATGCTGCACACATAATGCTTTACTGTCCTGCTGGAGTGAAATGTGAGGTTTGGTGTTGGCAAACCAGACTCTTCCACTTGTACCAAATACACACAAAAAAGTAACAAAAAACTTCAACTCAGCACTTCCACAGATTCATGAAAATATTACTTAGGGTTGTCACTTTGGTAGTACAGTGGGCCATTATAAAAATAATCAAGTTAAAACTGGAAGATACATTTTGTCAATTGTGGAACACTAAAGAATGCCTTAAAACATCTTAATATTGCTACCTTACAGCATATCTGTTTGTTATCCCATTTTCTGTTGTGATAAAATAATAAAATTCTTCCATTTCTACAACAATAATTAAATAATAGCCATAATATTTTTGTTACTGGCCAATTGTTTTAACATTGTGTTACTGAATCTTTAGCATATTCAAGAGTCTTGTAAGAGTCATGTAGTGTCAGTCTCACTGAAAAAAGACTGGGCCACCAGAAAAAGTTACTCAAATTATGCTCCAAGGTAAACCCTTATGTTAATGCTTATGAGACTGCCTAGATCATATTGCCACACACTTTTACCAGTGTAGTGTGGCAGCAGCACAGTTCCAATACAAGATCTACTTTGTCAAAAATCAGTGGTTATCTTTGAGCTTTCACATTTTCAGAGTTTAGTATTTTATATCTTCTCATTCTTACTTGTTGAAGCCACAGGAATGTTGGGAAAATTAGTGGTGCTGGTAGTGCTAGCCTCAGTAGGAGCTAACATGGCTGGGGTGCTATAAGGCTCTGTAGATGCCCTGTTACTTGGTGGATGCTGGATGGTTTGGACTGAATGGCCTTCAGCAGAAGACAATGATGGCTGCCCCTCATAGTCATGAACATATTCGTCTTTCACCAACATACTTGAAGGAGCTGTGAAGAAACAAACAGTTAAACATGCAAAGCAAATCTATTTTCAGGATTTAACCATAGATTGTGCTACTACATTCAAGCAATAACAATGCCATTAAAACTAGTGGGGGGAGAATTTAACCTATATAAACATTGCTAAAGCACTCCACTAAATTACAAATAAACACTTCAAGCCAGCAGCAAGAAATTTTGAAACATAACTGAATAGAAAAGCAAACTGTTTATTTTGCTTACTGCTATCAAACAAGCAGTTTAGTCCCACAATAGTAAACTCCAACAGCATTTTGTTTTCTAGCCCATCACTGTGTGATGGGACACGGTTAATAAAAGGGAAGAACATGCTTTTTGTCAAGCACCTAAATATATGTTAATGCAGTAGTTAACAAACCAATTCCTAGTATACAAATAAGAACATAAATAAAGCTCCTATGAAAAATAATTTATTAACACAGTACATTAAATACTTCATGCATCCCTTAAATAATTTTAAGCAACTCCCATCCAAATTGACTAGAAACAACAAATTCACATTTAAAGACAATACACCACTAGTCCACATTTAATAATGTAGCCACTAATTCAGAATATTCCACATACAATGTAAGGAAATTACTACCATTGCCACTACAAGAATTTATTTCTATATATCCTATTGAGCATCTTGAAATAACACACTACATTAGCTCCCATGCTCATTTTTAAAGCAGACTTAAATATATTAAAATCTGACAGTAATTTTTTTGTTTCCTGCTGCAAAATCAGTTGCATGACACGAAAACATTTATGTATTTAACTGCTGGCTAGTAAGCTTTGATTCTGTATAAAAGGATCATTTTTCAGAAGACACATGTAACAATTAGCAGAGGTGAGCAAACAAGCTAAAGCTTGTGAAGTTAACAGTTTGTTGGGTGGATTGGGTTTTTTTTAAGTAGTCTTTGCTAAAAATATTGGGTAACCCAAATTTCTCTATGAATTTCTTCCTGAAGGGAAAAAAAAAAAAAACAGTTTTGAAATAAAGAAGTTACCAGCTGTACAATCTCATAATTTCTGAATAATGATCATTGGAGATTTGATGTCCAATTTCTCTCAAGTTTCAGAGACAGCAAGAATATTAGACTCCGTCATTCAATTGCATATTAATTACAGAACGTATACCAGTTTATTGCTAAACTACTTATTACATCATAACCATCTATTATTCACAATTCAATTAATTAGCATATCATACAGGTGCACACGGTTTTGGGTGTCTGGGTTTTTTTATTAATTAGCAGCATTCAACGGTGAGAGTTTTCTTGTTTGGGGTTTTTTTGTGGGACTTATAAGTTGTGAGCAATGAAAACAGAACATACTGACAAGCTCAGCTGAAGCCTCAATTTAAAGAATTTATCATGCCTCTTATATGCTACTTAGCTGATTTTTCCAAAACCAGAGAGAAAAATGCATTTTTGTCTGCTGTCTATAATCTTTCCTAAGGAAATACAATGGAATAAACGGTATACATACTGAAGAATTTAACACAGTTTGCATCCATAGAAATGCAATAGTAAACAGAACTACTTACCAGAACTCTGTAGTGTCAGTCCCGAGAGATCTTTAAAAAGAAGAAAAAGAAATGGGCATAGAAAATTATATTCAGAGATCTTCAACAACTTTTGAACATTAAGTTTATAAACTTTACAAATTGGTACTACAGACTACATATTATATCCCCTCTATCTCAACACAAGTCTCAATGCTAAATTATTCCTAGGATACACATTGGCTGCAAGAACTGTGTGAAAGACAACAGAAAGACTTAAACAAAAGCAACAAATTGTTCTTTTAAATTTTGAATAAAAGAATAATTCCATTAAGAAGATGGACTAGAGTATATGAGAGTAATTTATAATTATATAATTAACAATTAATGTTTCTAATTTAGGCCTGTATTTTCTACACTCAAAAGGAAAACATTTTACATTTTATTCTCACTGTTCCATTTTAAATCAAGAGTCTACTTACCAATGCCAGGCGATACTACACGCTCATAATGGTAAGGATTTACACAGACACTGTCACATTTCAAGTCAAAAGCATACTGACAATATTTAACATGCTTGAGTTCATTTTTATGAAGATCAGGCCACCTCCAAAGACGAGCATAAATCACATGAGGGAATCCCTTGCGACCAGCCACCTAAAAAGTTAGACACAAGAGTTGATTGGGAAAGTAGCAACACATTTCATTTTACTTAGTGAGGAGCAAAGCTGGAAGAGGACAAACAACAACACAACCTTTCTCCATCATCAAAACATGGGAAAAAAAATGGTGAAGTACAGTTTACCCAAGTTCTGTACTCAACAGAAATAAATCTCTATTAAGGTTTTGCTATGGTTAAATCAACACTGATTCTTAAGAAAAAATACTGGATACAAAATGGCAGAAGCAGAATTTGTGCTTAAGGTAGTATGTATGGTCACCTTCCCCACCATGGATGACTAAGGAGTTTTGCCCCAGAAGAGGAACGAGGTGCTGAGCTACACAATAAGGAATTTACAAGCAGAAGAATGCCATTCCATTATAATGAAAAAAAAAATTTAAAAAGTGCTTCTAGGGTAGACAGAAAGCTAGCCAGCAAACATGACATCTGTCCTGGAACAAGGAAATTGCAACCCAAGCTATACAGGTACTGAGTACTGACGATATAAGGCTAACATAAATCCTCAGTGCAGACTCCTTGGAGTAGCTTCTTAGAATAGGTCTGTCTTTATACTTCTGACCAACACAGAGCTAACAGAAGCTTGTAGTGAAAATACCAGGATAAACAGCTGAATTTGTTACATGACCCTGGTTTTTACTGCCACACACATAATCATTTAGAACAGCTGATCCAATGCCTTCTGCTCCTTTTGGAAAACAAACAAACCACTACTGCAGCAGTCCAGAGCTCCAGCCATAAAACATGCCTACAAATGGGAGCAAGGGTAGATGCAAGAGAAGAGCTACTCTTCCTCAACACTCTAGGATCCTGTGTCAATCACTTTTGCTCCAGCTTCACTAGGAGGAAAACATCTGATTTTCACTTGTACTAACCTGAAGCCTCCCATCCAGCGTTCTCTGTATTGTAACACACTTGCTAGGATGAGCTCCATTTGTGGTAATAGCTGTAATCAAAGAATCCAATTCATCTTTTTTCTCCTTTAGCTTTTTAACTAAACTTTCAATTGCACGTTTTGCAAAAGTTTCACTCTCTCCACCTTGTCGATGGCACATCAAGCTGTGAACAATGCTCAGACAAGCATCATTACTTGTTGGTGTGTTAGTAATAGACATATTGTCCATTTGTCACAGCTTTTTTCTTTCAGATCAAATGTCAGTTTTGGGGGCTGTTATGATTTTCAAGCTGATGAACAAGAGATGATCCAAGTTAACTGTTAGATGTACTGTCTCTTGGTAAAACCTAGGAGGAAAAAATATCTACATTAGATTTGTTTTTAACATTGCAGATCATGTTTTTAAGGAAGTCTGTGGCTTTGTGCTTCTTTTATTTTCAAGTGCAGAATATTAAAAGCACATGACAAAACCGCATTTCTTGTCCCATGATAGCTAAAACATGCTTAAGACACTGCTTGCAGTTTTAAAAATAAGATTTATTTTCCCCTAGTAACAATATTTAAATAAAGATTATAGTTTATATATATGTACACATAGTATGTACATATAGAAATGTATTAAATGAATCAGGAAAATGAGAACAGTAACAATGATTTCCTATGTTTTATACTGGCAGGATGAAAACAAGTGAAAATACTGGCTGGGAATCAAGTGGCACTGACTTAAACAAAATGTGAATAGTGAATAAGCATGAATACACACCAGAATAATCTGTCATCTTCATTTAATAATGCTGTTCAAATAGTTCAACTATGTTCTGACCTCTGATCAATTCTATTTCTCTTTGCTAACCAGAAAGGCAAAAATTGTACCTGGCCATTAGCTTAATACACAATTATGTAAATTAGCATTGTGTGTATCTTTAGATATGAAAACCTCAACTGGCACATTTGTCTTTTCTTCTGGATCAAGACAAATCAACTGACGCCACTAAAAAAACACTTCTGAATTGTCTCAAACAGAACTGTCTTAATTACACTAAATATAAGCTCAAGACCAAGTCCCTCCTAACACACTTAGCCATTAAACTCCATTTGTTAAGAACCTGCAGTGGTTCCTAGTCATGAAGCCATTCTTCTCAAAGCCAGCAGACATGATCCTTTTTAAGTTTCCTTTAATCCACAAATTATATCTGGCCTGATTTTCTTGATTTTGAATGAGCCAATTGTTACACTTTATCTTGCTTTATCCAGAAACATAGGACAGCAGATTTTGTGCAGTTGCAGAAAAGGAGTCTAATGTCAAAAAGCTGCTCTGGTTCTTCAAGCAGCTCTGGCTTCACTAACACCATTCTATGAACTATGTGGTCTGGCTTTCTTAAGAAAGTGGCAGCAAATACATATAAGTGATTTTACTACATTTACATTTTCCAAGTAAACTTAAAGTATAAGCCTTTTTGAAACTACCATGTTGTTCTCAGCAATGTAAATAAAATATATGTGATTTCAATCGTTAAAGAAAAAAATGTTCTCATTATCTGAAGAACACATCCAGTCAAAGACCTGTTTCTGCACTGAAATTTTCCATGTCATTAGAGGTACAGCAGTAGTAGCTATTTATTGGAAACAAATGCATTGCACAAAAATAAGAGTGGGGTGTTAACTTAGAAAGTTAGCGTATCACACAAATTACAGTATTAACATGACTTCCCTCCTTGTAAAAGGAATATTGCAATACAAATCCAGCACAATTATAAAAGGAAATAAACTCTTCCCCACTTAGTATTTTTTCTGATTTCAACTTGAATACATCACATTTTGGTATACTTGGGAAAAAACACAGTGCAAATCCTCCCCCCCCTCCATTTTCAATACTTTTCCCTTGTAAGGATGCTTCTGGACCTAATTTCTCCCAAAGGAAAACAATTACCTATAAGTTTGAGTAAGATTATTTTACCTAGCTATTAAATTTTCTCCCTCAATACTAGCTTCTTTTAATGCTTCAAATCAATAAGCCTCTATTAAAAGTCAAGCTTAACCTGCCATTCATTCTCCACAGCAACTCAAATTCACGTAAATCTCAAAGCTTACCAGCTAAAACAAAATAGAACATCATTTTCCTTAAATATAAAACAGCATCCCAGATAGATACACATAAGTAATCCCAAATAAGGGACTTGATAAAGTTACTAGCTAAAGGAGCTTTATTTAAAGATGCTTAAAATTAGACATGCAGCTCTTTTACATCCCTAAAACCATGAATGGGAATTTTGATGGCTGACTTTCAGAAGACTAATATCAAGCAAATAAACCCTTATTTAAGTGTAATGATCTCCAGAAATGCTGAAATCACCCCTCAGCTGCCACTGCGCTCAGTAGGAGCATCCGATTCTTCAGCATTTTTGAAAGCCAGGCCAGTTTAAGATTTTGAATATTGTTAAACACTGCTGATGCATAATTGCACATTAATTCAGGAGCCTCCTTTTAGAAGTTACATCTACAGAAATCTTGTCTTTAATCTTGCAATTTTGATCTCCAAAAGGAGGGAGTGAGGTCAGTGGGTATCAATCTGGCACATATTGATAAGCGTCATGACATATTTCCTCTGAAGCATTAGTATATTTTGGAGACAAGCCATGTTTTTATGTTTTACAAATGGACACTACAGTTCAAGCTTAGATTTACAGTTGAATACATAGGGCCAAATATATTGAGCAAAGTTCTTAATTCCCTCTACTCAGGAATTTAATGGAAACAGAAATGGGTGAGAGAGTGCTTTGGGAAAAAAAGAGGCAGAGAGAAGAGACAGGGAACATGAGAAAAACAGTAGCAGGAGACAGTGCTTGTAGTAAAGCTCTCAGCTTCATTCACCAAGGAACAAAAAGGTATTTCCCTCCCTTTTGCTATAGTGTGATGCGAGCAGAACAGGGAAAAAAAGGGACAAGTAATATAAAATACTAACAAGTTACAAAGTTATAGAGAAGTTCTTGATTATGTTTGGATTCAAACTTAAATGTCTTTTCCAACCTTAACGATTCTATAATTCTATGTTATAGAAAGTAATTTATTTCAATAACTAAGTATTAACAGGTATATTATAAAACAAGTGAACAACAACTAGTGTTCTGCAATACTCTAAGTATTGGAACAAGAATAAGAGCCTCTGAATAAGTAAATCTGTAAGACAAAAGAAGTTCAGATTGCCAAGTAATTAAAAGCACCCTTAATGATCTGTAACAAACACACTGTTATCTCAGAGAATTGATAAGTAACCATTAACTGAAACTCTTCCTTCAAGACTGATACAAACACCATAATTCTTCCATACATCCTATATAGCCTGAAGACCTCACCTAAACTCCCATTAATGTGCCCTAGTGTGACCTTAAGCCACTTTTTGCAATTTGAGGAGAACAATCAATCCCTAACAAGCAAAGGAAACAATACGCTTATGCAGACAAACCAAGCAGTTATGGAGCTGGAAATCAGGGATGTAACTCAAAGGAATATGATCCACACAATCAGTAATCCAACATCTTGGGCAAGACAGTTAATCCAGGCCCAACACTGATATGATAAACCCTACTGTAAACTAATAGGGTAGTGAGCCTGCCACTGATACTCTGGAATGTGATTTACTAGTAACAGCCATTCCAAACAGATTTCCAGCATTTTGATACTAGGCAGTAATGCGATGTTAACAAACTGGCTAATTAGAAAAGCATACAAATTGACATCTTGCGAGAACATTTCACATGAATGAAGGACAAGAAAGGCTCTTGTCTCCAAAATTAGACAAACACAAAAATATCAGAAAATTAGCATATACATTTGATAGCTTTTAACCACCAAAACATTACTACAGTTTTGCTGTTTAATAATGCAGCTTTATGATAAAGAAAAATCAGTAAATCAATAAAAAAGCCAGTTTATGATTTGATGAAGATATGAATTATTAAACTGCAGATACATTCCAGCATATTAGACTATTATCAACTTGCCCAAAGGGTGAACAGGAACAAAGTGTTTGTAGACATAAGAACAATTAGCATTAAAGAGCAAGAGAGAGTACTAAGAAGGTACTACACACACTGTTCTGTACGTAAGAGTCAACACTCCTCAGAATACTCTTTTTGTGTGCATATCTGAATCATGTCTCCATTCTGCTCATCTCACTGTCAGTAGCTACAAAAATGTAAGACACATGACAGCATAAAAGGAACTGGAAAAGAGTTTTAAGACAACTGAGTGGCAACTCTTTCATCTTAACATAAATTCACAGTTAAAAAAAGTAGGAGC
This sequence comes from Melozone crissalis, assembly GCF_028551555.1. Lineage (NCBI taxonomy): Eukaryota > Metazoa > Chordata > Aves > Passeriformes > Passerellidae > Melozone > Melozone crissalis. The sequence continues at coordinate 8,350,795 of NW_026535813.1, read as the reverse complement.
AACCATTTCTTTGTGGAAGAAACTGATCTGATGTAGCTACCAAGTGCAGCTCAGCATTTTTACTCCTCTCAGCTTCAACCTGTGCACTTTGACTGCTTTGAAAAGCACTTTACAAATGCAACAGACTGATCCTATAAACAGAGCAAACGTTTCTGCTGCACACAATTCCAGTTTTCTTAATCGCATTCAAGAAATTAATACAACAGTAAAAACACATCCCAATCCCTATCTTGTTTTTGAATGCATGGGGGGGCAGGACATGGTGAGCAAGGTAGAGCTACTATGCTGATATGACTATATATACACACATTATAAATCCTAGAATGTTTCTTTTTTCATTTTGATTCCACTCCTCTCTCCACATTTTTATTTTTGAGAAATCATACAGCTGAAAACAACTCCTCTTTTCAATACAGACTTCTATATGGTCAGAGAAGGAAGACTACTGCACCTTACACCATGAGAGTGGGAAGGGCAATAAGCTCCTCTACAACTGGATCTATTTCTACAATACAGTTCTAGGCACCTCAAACTATCTTGTGAGGAAGCATCCCTGGAGTCCCACTGAGCAAGAGGTCATCCCCCTCCTCATCCTAGTACCTGGGGTTGAGGATAAAAACCCAGAAATGGCAGGAGAGACCACATTCAGAGAGCAGAAGGTGGTGAAAATCCTTGCCATAGAATGACATGGCAAATCTGAACTCTTCCTCAGAGGATCCTGCAAGATTCCTCTTCTTGCAGAAGGCTTCCTTCAACAAGGGCAAATAGTAATTTGTCAAAAGCTCACAAGAGAAAACAATTGTGGCTACACCAAGCAATAAAAGGAAGAATCAAACCTTGCTCAGGCAGTGCGATTTTTCACTTGTGTGTAATGTTTTGATACCCTAGAAATAGGTGTATTAGATAACATCTTTATTGTAATCTGCACAGGGATAATGTTCTCTGCACTTGTTCAAACTTAAAAAACAAAATCACCTCCAGAAACATGGAAAATTCCAGCCTCAAGCAAAAGTAGATTTTTTCACAAGGTTAGCAACATAGAAGAGTCCTAAAATTCCAGCAAGACCTTAAAAACAGCACAGCAAAGGCTGCTCCTCATCAGGATCCACGGATCTGCCCTGGGCACACCTTTGTTCTCCACTAAATCTGTTGATTCCTTTCAAAACTCACATCCCTACTGTGTTAACTTCAACTGAATGCATTATGTAAAGAGCCATCTGCCTAAAAAAGGATTTCTAATTAGAGACACTGCTTTTCTTTAGGCTTCAGCTCTTTGAAATAAAGTTTCTATATCAATATTAAACGTGCCTACACAACAAGCAAATAAAAAGAGGTTCATGACTACAAAGTGAGAAGAAACTCCTTCCAGTTACAATCCAACCAAGAAAAATAAGAGGGCCAGAAGGACAAGTTGCCTACTTCTCATGATGCTGGAGTACAAAAACGCATTTAATTTTATAGGGCAGTATAGCTCTTTCAACAACCTTGCATGGAATTATGTACATTACTGAACAAAGTAACAACAGTGCAGGAGCCTGAATTCACTCTTGCCTGTTGACAGTGGCACACTATTATTAACCAAGATAATTTGAGAAGTGGTGGTAAAAAACACCACGATCCTACTCCAACCGTATGTGTTTGAGAAGAACTAGCTTGCAGTAGCACAATTTGGGTACTAAGTGATACACCTAACTCTCAACTAGATTACCCCACAAATTAACCCGTCTTCGTAGGTAAAACATAAGGCTCAACTATGCAGCAAGTCGGAAGGAAGGAAGGAAGGAAGGAAGGATCTTAATTAATACCCCTTGTGCTGAGCAGCCCCATGCTGTCTGAAAATGAGCTAAAGGCACCGCTCTTTGTTACCGCGAATAAGATGGCAGATTTCAAAGAAGTAAACGAGAAGCGGCTCACATAAAACCACCTAGAGTGTTTTTCCAGCGTGCGGGAGAGAGGAGGATGAGAGCAGTCTGCACGAACGGCAGCGGAGGAAAGTTTAACTGGGAACAGGCCGGTTGGAGAGCCGTTGCCGGGATTTAAAAAAAAAAAAAAAAAACAAAAAAAACCCCTAAAAGTTTGAAGGCGGGGCGATCATATTTTTTTCTCGTTCAGGAAAAGAGGGGAAGATGGGGAAGGAGCCAGGGAGGAAAGCCAGAGAAACGGGGCCGAAGAGAAGCCCCCGGACCGCGGGTGGGAGGAGCCGCTGTCTCGGCTCCCCGGAGCAGCAGCCGGCACGCCTCCAGCGCGGCAGGGCGGCCCGGCCCGGTCCTGCGGCAGCCTCGGTGGCGAGCGGTGGGAGAGGGCGTGCAGCGGGCGGCCTTGGCGGGCAGGCGGACGAGAGGCGAGAGCGGATGTTACCTGGGCCGCGGGCGGCGGCGGAGCGGCCGCTCTCCGGACGCGGCCTGCAGCTAGGGTGAGGGGTAGCGACAGCTGCGGGGATGAGCCTACTCTCGTCTCAGCCGGCCCCAGTGCGGCAGAGCGGGCCAAGCCTCCGTCCCCCCACCCTCAGGCCGGCGGCGCGGGGGAGGGGGAACCCAGGCGCCCAATGACGGCCGTCGTCACCGTCGCCTCGTCACCGCAGCTCCGGCCGCTCGCACTCCGCGGCCGCCTCCGACACGTCCGGACGCCACTGCACATGCGCGACATCCGGGTAACGCTCTTCACCGCCACCACAGCCAAGCACCTCCACACTCCCCTCGTCACACGCCACTATTACGCCTGCGCGCACGTCGCCCCGCAATAGCCACACTGGCGGCAGCCGGAAACCGGGGCGGGTGGGCACAGTCGGGGTTTAATTTTATGGTTGGCGTCCGGCGGTGGCGCATCGGGCGAGCTTGGCAGCGCTCCTGCAACTGCAGGCGTGGCCCCAAAAAGGAACAGGTCCAAAACTGGAAGCCTAACAAATGCGCAGAGCCGCGTTAGCAACCCCCATAAATGTATGGCCAGGGAAATACAACCCCCATAAGTGCAAAGCCCTACAAACACAGCCCCAAAAAATGTACAAATCAGAATCCTAGACTGGTTTGGGTTGGAAGATATCTCAAAGCTCATATAGCTCCAATTCCCCCCTCCCATGGGCAGGTACACCTTCCAAAGACCAAGTTGCTCAAAGCCACATACAACCTGGCCTTGGACACTTCCAGGGATGGGGCAACCACAGCTTCTCTGGGCAACCTGTTCCAGTTCCTCACTACCCTCACAGGAAAAAAATTCCTCAGAGATCATAAAAAGCACAGAGGACATCACAGCATGGTGCTAAACTCTGTGTGCGCAGGCCCTGGATAAATTGGTACGTTGGAGAAGATGAAACAGGAAAGCCTTATAAATATGATTGCCTGGCAAAAGATTTTGAGAATATGGAAACTATAAGCAAGATTGAAATTAAACCAAGCTTTGAGATACCTTAGTTACTAAACAACAGGAAAACCATAGTATGGGCAGCTGAAGGTAATCCCCTTTTGATTAAACAATACCCTCTGCTTGCAGACAGGTCCAAGGGTCTGAGCAGACCCTACTAGCTTAGCAGAAGGGGTCCAAAAAGTAGATTTTAGGGTTTAAAATGTAATGCAGTGTGGTAATGTAATGATTCTTACAGGCTGTATGTAAATGCTATAGGATTTGTATCTTGTATTAGATTGGTTAGTGAGAATTGGAATATTCAACACAGAAGATTTATTGTATTGTAACGGGAACCTCGCTTTCTCATCCTCTCATCCTCTTTACCACTCTCTTTACCTCTCTCTCCCTCTTTCGGGCCTGCTCCAAGCTGCGGCTGGCAGCTCCCAGCAGGGCCCCTGCACCCAGGCCCTTTGCAATAAACCGCAAGTTCCACAACCTGGCTTCAGAGATCTCTCATCTCTGTCTGTCCCAACCGTCCTACCCCCCGGCACTCCTACATTGTTGCAAACAGCAGATCTGCCACCCACTAGCATGGACTGAGCCTAACAATGCCTGCATTCCCACTTGTGTGTCTCCACCCGGGTCTTGCTTTGGGATCCTGTGGTTAGCGAGGTAATGAAATTAATTTACTTTTTGCATTTCAGCCATGGTTTTGTGGTTGTGTCACTGTGAATAACACCAATCACTTGTTTTTACAATTTTTAAAAGTTTATAGTAATAAAATGGTTTTAAAAATAGTAATATAATTAGAGTAATAAAAATTTGGACAATTTGGATTAGGACAACACGAGACAATAGAAACAAAGAGTTACGGACAGTCTGGGTGTTACAGAGCTTGCAAGGGTCTTCAGGGTGAAGAGAGAGATGAGAATGTTGACCTCATGTTCAGAAGGCTTGATTTATTATTTTATGATATATATTACATTATAACTATGCTAAAAGGAATAGAGGGAAAGTTCGCAGAAGCTAGCTAAGCTAAGAATAGAAAAGGAATGAATAAACAAAGGTCTGTGTCTCAGCACAGAGTGAGACCCAGCTCTGCCGTGAGTGGTCAGTAAATCCAAACATTCACCCAAGACCAATCACGCATCCACCTGTTGCATTCCACAGCAGCAGATAACCATTGTTTACATTTTGTTGCTGAGGCCACAGCTTCTCAGAAGGGGGAAAAATCCTAAAGAAAGGATTTTTATGAAAAGATGTCTGTGACATCTGGGTACCTCTTTCTGGGCAAAATAAGCCCGAAAAAGGACACACGTTAACAGAGGATTAACCCTTAAAAGCAATAGCCTGTTGCATATTCATACATCTCATACATGATGCGTAAATTCCATTCAAACAAAGGATTCTGTCTGGTCAGTGTCAACTCTTTCTCTTAATCCTAACGGCGGCGTCCTGGCTGAGCAAGGCAGGAAGTAGTTAGTTTCTTCTGTTAAGAGAGCAATAAATTCTCTTTCTCTGAAAGATTTAGGTGTCCTGTGGCTGCTATCTGGTATGAGTACCTCATTCGTTTCTTTTAAAACTATCCCACATACATAGTTTCTATTTTAACTACAAAAGTTACATTTTAACTACAAAACTACATTTACCATACTATTAAAATGTTAATACAGCACTAATAATCAATGCAGCATAATACATATAGTAAATATCTGTGTAGAGCCATATAATATGCACTTTTCACAGTCACCATAAATGTCAGGTAAAATGAAACTCTCTAACAGTATTTCTTTTAGTATTAGGGAGTAGGCATTACTTTATTCTGGCCAGGGTGCACAGGGATGGCTCCACCTACATGCACACGACTTTCAAAACTTTTCATTTATGTAATTATTTTTAGCAAACAAAGAAATTAATGTTCATTGGTTTTAAATTACATATTTATCTTCATTATTCGTTTTCTGTCTTCTATTGGCTATTGATTTATTGCTTCTTATGCCAATCAGTGCATGTTTTTCAGTCTTTTAATTATCTTTTTCCCAGACAGGGAGTCTCCAGCACTCAGGCTGAAATGTCTTTGTTAGTCATTTCTTTATCTTCTGGTTACTCCAACATGTCCTCGGAGGGCTATAAATTCTGGATTCCAGGTGTCCAGCTTTTAACTCTCTCAGGCTTTGTTCACCGAAACTTATCAGGGTTAGTTTAGCAAAACTTTAAAGTTTCAGTAATCTAGTAATCACACTTTAGCAATAAGAGTCTGTGAAAAGAAAATTAGCTATGTGCTGACCAGAGTGGAAAACTACACTACTTGACTTCTTATTATCAATACACTGCTTATGATTAATTAAAACAATTTAAAAGTTAATTAAAGCCATTAATTAGAAAAAATAATTAGAAAAGTTATATAATTTCCAACAGTTGTTCCAGCTGCCTGCCTGTGTCAAGTCACACAGTCAGTTGGAAGCCATTGCCTCATGCCCTTGTCCAAAGTCCCTCTCCAGCGCTCTTGTAGTCACTTTAGGTACTGGAAGGTGCCCTAAGTTCTCATTGGAGCCTTCTCTTCTCCAGGCTTAACAACCCCAACTCTCTCAGCCTGTCTCCATAGCAGAGGTGCTGCAGCCCTCTGATAACCTTCATGGCCTCCTGTGGATTCGCTCCAACAGGTCAATATGCTCCCTATGTTTGGGCTCCAGAAATGTACACAGTCTTCCATGTGGGCTCTCACAAGAGTGGAGTAGAGGGGCAGAATTCCTTCCTTTGACCTGTTGGTCACACTGCTTTGGATGCAGCCTAGAATATAGTTGGGCTCCCACAAGTTGAAGCCCTGCAAATGTAACCCAAGCAAGCTCACAGCCCTGCAAATGCAAAGCCCCACAAATCCAATCCCAACAAATGCATTGGGCCAGAAATGCAACTGCTTTTCTATTTTGCATCACCTCATACAGCTAAAGCAAACTCTGCAAAGAAATTAATCTGGAATTGAGAATAATAATTTTTTTTTTTTTGACTAGAAGGCTACATCTTTATGCCTTTGTGGTGTTGGGCCACAATTAGAATACAAACAGAAGGGAAAAGGTTCATGAAATACCATATCCACTACAAAGCACAATATATTTTTGCTAAACATGTAGGGTGTTTGGCAATGTGCTGGTTGAAATACTAAGGCCTGAACAACAGGCCCTGAGCCAAAGTAGACTGCCGAAGCCTACCGGAACCCGGGCTAGCTCTGTACACTCCGGTAGCCATGATAGGAGTGGGGAAGAGCTGGGGACTGGGGTTTGCCCACAGCTGAACCTGAAGAGCTGCAAGCTCTACAGTGCACGCTGTTACAGCCATGACAGGGACCAGGCGAAGGAGGAGGCTCTTTGTATTGAGGTTCCACGGGAAAGTTTATTCCAGGTGGAAGGAGTAGGACAAAAAAGAACCCCTCACCCTAGTATGCAGGGTTTTTTTGTTCAGATACAAACAGCTAACCAATAGGGAATCCTCAGGGCAGGAGTGAGCGGATTACATCAACACTGTGGTGTCACAGACATTTTTTCATAGAAATCCTTTCTTTGGGATTTGTTCATCTGGGAAGCTGAGGCGCCAGGAAGAGAATGTAAACAATGATTATCAGCTGCTGTGGAATGCAATAGGGTGCACCTGTGATTGGCTCATGTTCCATGTGTACAATTAAGGGCCAGTCACAGGGCAAGCTCTCTGGAACACAGTGACAGAGAACTCTCTTGTTTTTAGATTCTATTCTATTCTTAGCTTAGCAAGCCTCTGCAACTTTGCTCTTTATTCCTTTTAGTATAGTTATAAGGTATTATATATCATATATCAATAAATCCAGCCTTCTGATCATGAACCAAGATTCTCGTCCATCTCTCTCATCCTGAAGACCCTCATCAGGTCGTTGTAATACTGTGGGACCAGTCAGCATAGGGGGAGGAGAGAGAAAGGTCACATGGGCCAATGGGGTGTCATGGATTAGGGGGGTTCCAAATGGGTGTTTCAATCAGGGATTGGCCCAGGGGGTGAGTGGCAGGGAACATTGAGGAAAAAGGGGCAGGGTTGCCTTGACAGGCAGGGAAGGGACTAGAACAAAGGGAGGGGAATAGCTTGAGGGACAGCTTTAAGGGAGGGTACAACTTAGGGAAAAAACAACTTGGGGAAAATGTGGAGGGATAACAGATTGAACCATTTAACAATAACTTAATGAACTAAACATGAACCACAACAGTAGACCTCTAGATGAACCTTCCAACCAAATGTTATATATATATTCACTCAGCTAAATATTGTTATGTGTGATCATTTATTGGCAAAATATGTATTTCCCTTTCCATATCTAGAAACCAGACAAGGCCACATCTGGCCTTCTTAGGGGGATGTAGGATCAAAGACAACTCCCTTGGTTCCTCCTTGAGCTCTGGCCAGTCTTTGTGAGAAAGCCAACAGGAGAATGAAACTAGAATCTATGTCAGCTTGTTTGTTTAACAGTATAAAAGCTGGGCTACTATCACAGCAAAGTCAGGAACCCGTGTGACAATCCTGCAAAGGTGGATGTACTGCAGGATTTCCCAGTTCCCAGGCATGGTTCTCCAGCCCTTCACTGTGATAGCTTCCCTCACCTGATATTTGAAGGATGTCTGGATGAAGGGGTAAAGTATTTGGGTTGTGAAAAATGTGTATTTTATGATAGGCTTTTCGCAAATATTAAAATGAATATTATATGTGTTGGGTTAGAAAGTTATGCTGTATTAATTCTCTTAAGTAGTGTGTTAAATATAGTTTTAGGTTATAACAAAATGTTAAAATACAAACTATGCTATGTAGGATACTTTTTTCCTAAAGAAAGGACTCACACTGAGATAGCAGTCATGAGACACCTAAATCTTTCAGAGAAAGAGAATTTATTGTGCCATTATCAGGAGAAACTGACTTCTTCCTGCCTTGCTCAGCCAGGACACCCGTTAGGATTAAGAGGAAGACGTTGACACTGACCAGACAGAATCCTTTGTTTGAATGGAATTTACACATCATGTATGAGATGTATGAATATGCAACAGGCTATTGCTTTTAAGGGTCAATCCTCTGTTAATGTATGTCCTTTTTTGGGCTTATTTTGCCCAGAAAGAGGTACCTGGACTGTCCATAACTCTTTGTTTCTATTGTCTCGTGTTGTGCTAATCCAAATTGTCCACATTATTATTACTCTAATTATATTGCTATTTTTATAGCCATTTTATTATCATTAAATTTTTTAAAATTTTAAAAACAAGTGATTGGTGTTGTTCACAGGGTAACTGATGATGTATCTTTCTTAATCATTATAGGCATTCTTTTGTAGTAATGATTATGTGCATTGCTTATCCTTTTGTAATTCTTTGCAGTTTTGCATTATATTAAACTACACTATTCCTTAAGTTGGTGTCTGTCTATGTCGGTGTCTCTGACGCTACACAACAGCAAAACAAAATTGGTGTAGTTAGCAGTGTTATGAACAAAAATTCTGCTAATTTTTCTGTGAGAAAAAGGTTACCACTGTTGATGCTGGGGTGCTGCTTGTGTGTTATGGTAATTACGAGTCGTTGTCATTAATAATGGTTTTTGTATCAGTAAAAGCCTAGTTGGGGCCGAGTTAATGGCCCTTCTCTGGGACAGTGAAGGGTGGGGACCTCCCCAAACAGTGAGGAGAAGAGACTTGGGAGGGGAGATATGCAAAATAACTCCAGGACCAGCATGCCATGAGAAGCTACTGCTTCTAGCTTGTTAAAAAAGACCCCCAAACTACGAGCCAACTAAGAGTTGAGAGATTGGAGTGATGTCTGGACGTGAGGAACGGAGTGCTGAGCCTGCAGAGATGCTGAACACCTTCGTAGTCCCTCTCACCCTGAGCACGGGAGTCGTCCCGAAACCGGGAGCAGACCGAGCGATGCGGCAGCAGTAAAATCCGAAGGGGTCACCACGCCCTACAGGCTCCCACGAGGACCGGACCCCCAGCTCTGCCCCTAGTGGACAAAGCTGCGCATATCTTCCTCCTCCTTGTCGCCCTGGGAGAGATGACGGGAAGCTGCAGCCCCGTTGAGCTGCCCAATCCTGAGCCGATCACTTTTAATAAAGGCATTAAAAGGAGAAAAAGTCTCCTGTCCTGTTTATTTCAGCTGGGGTGCCTGTCCGGGATAGCCACCCAAACGAGGACACCAGGACTGGCCATCTTGGATCTTCAGGACACCTGGCTATCATGACCAGAGGGATTGGCTCAGGACCAGCGATGCAGAGGAGCACCGGAGCACCGGACTGGTGAGAAATCTGATGGTGGGAGTGAGAGATGTGCGCATGTGTGTGTGAGTGAGACAAAGGCCGGTAGCCGGACCTTCGGAGCGAGAGTGGGCCTATCAGTAACACGTTTCCGTACCCCTGCGAAGGGGCCGGCCGGGAACAGGGGGAAGCGCGTGGAATTAGTGTGAGCGAGTCGTCTCCTAAGGGGAAAAGAGGGCCACCCCCTCCGGGCGTGCAGAGGGAATAGTTGTATGAGTGGCACGCACCCAAAGTAAGTCCTGACAGAGGGAAGTCAGGCAGATTGTAAGTCCCGAGAAGGATTCGGGCAAGCTCACAAGCCCTGCAAGCAAAGTAAGTCCTGACAAAGGAGTCAGGCACAAATCCCAGCGAAGGAGGCTGCGGTTTGTTTTTAAGTCCTGATACGGTGAAGCTTAAAATTGGCAGATTAGGCAAACTAAAAATCAAGCAGTTGTTTTTCCTGACAGAGGGAGTCAGGCACGACCCGGATTCTTAGGCCGAGGTTTCGTGTGTTCAAGTCCCGATAGATGTAAGACCTGATGTTGGGAAAGTTGGGCAATCAAGAGATTGGGCAGTTTTTTCAGTATAAAGTCCTCAGCATCAGGCAGAAATTTGAAGTTTGGTGGAGGAGGCTGAAGCTCCTCAAAGGAAGTTTTTATTGAAATTCCCAGCCAGTAGAGGCACCTTTGGGATTTTTTTACAGTTGAGACCTGAAAAATGGGAGGGTGTAATAGTAAAAACACCGGCAAGAGACTGCGGAATATACCTCCCAATAGTCCATTAGGAGAACTGTTAGAGACATGGGATTCTCTAGATGCCTCGGAAGGATTAGATAAAGTGAAGATGATCCACTACTGTGTAGAAGTCTGGCCGGAATTAGAGGTGAAGGAGGATGGCCTTGGTGTGGGACAAGGGACAAGTAGATGTGCCAACAACTAAATCATTATCTGAAAGCTCGAGGAGATACTGATCCTGAGCAATTATTGTATGCAGCTTGCTGGTTAAAGAGCGCTATTGGGGATGAAGGAGTGCGAATTTGTAAGGTACAGAAGAAGAAAGAGGGGAATGAAGGAGGGGATGATGGAATTAGTAAAAGATGGGACCCCCTTGATTATTTGCCTCCTTCTGCCCCTCCACCTTATAATCCTCTTCCTCAAGCACCTCAAATGGCAGGTCCGGATCTTCCACCGGCTGCCATCTCATTACCACCTGCTCAAACTCCTCCTTCTACCTCTTCAGCTTCCCCTATGATAAACCCAGGATCTCCCCCAGTAACCACTCCCTCACCACCTGCTTCAGCTCCTCCAGTTCCTTCTGCATCACCACAAGCGCCTACTCCACCTGCTGCATTCTCCACCCCTTCTCCAGCTCCACTTAATAACCACTCAGGCTCTTCTCCCCCTCCTATTGCTCTCCGTTTACCTCCTCCTAGTTGGGACACAAATGCCTCCTTGCCCAGTAGACAGCTATCACCAAATACACCAGCTGATGTGCAGAAAGTTCAGGGTAACCCAGATATCCCTCAAACTAGTAATTTGGCATCTGAAGATGGGCCGTACTGTAGTACCAGATCCAAGACCTCCAAGGCAGAGAGACTGTTTCCCTTCAGAGAGGTTCCTATGGGAGGAGTAGCGGGAGGTGTTGGCTTTGTGAATGCTCCCCTAACTGCTTCTGAGGTGAGAGGATTCAAGAAAGAGTTAGGGCATTTAGTTGAGGACCCAGTGGGCATAGCCAACCAAGTGGATCAATTCTTAGGTCCGAATATCTACACTTGGGGGGAGATGAATTCCGTCCTAAATATATTATTTTCCCCAGAAGAAGTCCAGATGATTAGGGTGGCTGGCATAAGAATTTGTGAGAAAGATAACAGTCGAGGACCCCAAGTGCCAACAGGTGAACAGAAATTACCACTAATAGATGCCAGCTGGAACCCTAATCAGGAGGAGGGGAGGAAGGCCATGATGGAATATAGGTCTTTGATAATACGGGGGATTAAAGAGTCAGTTCCCAAAGGAACTAATACCCAATTGGTGTTTGAGGGTGTACAAGAGAAGGATGAAGCTCCTGCTACTTGGCCTAACCGCCTAAAGCGGAACTTCCAGTTGTACTCTAGAATAGACCCAGACTCCCCAGAAGGTCAAGTGCTACTAAAAGTCCAATTTGTTACCAAATCTTGGCCAGATGTATGGAAAAAACTGGAAAAGACTGAAGATTGGCAAGAAAAGGATATTAATGAGTTATTAAGAGAAGCATTGAAGGTGCATGTAAGGAGGGAGGAAGTAAAAGCAAAGGCCAAGGCTACGGTCATGGTTTCTGTAGCTAGAGAAAGTGCAGGGTGGGCAGGTCCACCACCAGGAGGAGGCAAGGATAGGTCAGTACTGTCAGGTACACGAGGGATGGAGAGACCTCAAGGCCCTTTGAGAGAACGACATTGCTATTACTGTGGAAAGGCAGGACACGTCAGGAGGTTTTGTAGAAAGCTCAGTCTCGATGCGGCAATAGCCAGGGAACAAGATAATTTAGGGAAGATCCTTAGAGGTGATGATTAGAGGGTCAGGGGCTTTACCCTTTAGGGGACCCGATGCAACATCTAGAAGAGCCCTTGGTAAACTTTGAGGTGGGATCCCTAAATGAAGAATTAGAATTTTTGAGTAGATACAGGAGCGGATAAGTCCTGCCTCAACAAAATACCAGAGAGTATCGTGAAAAAACATCTGAAGTTAGACAAAAACTGCTAGGTAGAAAGGCTATCCAGTGGCACCAAAACTGGCCAGTAACACAAAACTTATAATAAGTAATGTGAAAATAAAAGGTACCTTATTGTTGTGTTGTTGTGTGTGTGAGAGTGAGTCACAAGCAAAGTCAGCCTCAACGTCCCAGGCCGATGGGAAAGGGGCAGTGGAAAGAGTGTGTGTGACCTGCAAACCAGACTAGTGCTCCCCAGACGTGTGAGGGAGCCGTAGCTGTAAGAGTGTGAGTGACATGCAGACAGCCTCATAGGTGAATGTGCACCAGAGGAAACCAGAGTCAGGGCCCTTCCAAGAGGCCCAGTGATACTGAGACCTGTGGGCCAACCCCAAGGTGAGAGGGGGCTACAGGGACCCGTGATTATCTAGGAATAATGATCCAATTTGTGTCTTGAGGGGGTGAAGGAATGTGTGAAAGTGAATGAGAAATAAGAGAGTGAATATAGACAAATTAGAATAGAGGTAATGTAGATTGTGCATTATAAGTTTTACCACATCTCCATAGAGGGAAGTGTACTGTGTAGAAGAATATTGTGAGAAAAAAAAATTAAGTGTAAGGGGTTGAAAGAAACGTAGTATTTAAGCTGTAAGTGAAAGTAAGAAACAGAAGCAAGAGATAAATAGATAAGATCTTGAAAATAGAACAGAAAACCAGTGAATTAAATACATAGAAAAATAGGAGAATAAAAGCACTTTGGGAGTTTAGTTAGCTAACAGAAATACAACTCCGCGCAAAATACAGAGTATGCAGAAGTTGATGAGAGAAACATGCAAGCTATGGAAAAAGAGAAATTAACCAATAACAAACAGAGAAACTGAGTTTTTTAGAGAATCATAAAATAGCAGACCATTAATGCCTGTGTTTGAAAGCCCGTTTCAGGTACTCTTCATTACTAATTCGATGGTGCAGACCAAAAGAAAAAAGTTGCATCCACATCACTCTCACCCCCTGGCATTGGACCAGGATTCAACATCAGTTTTTTCCCTCTGGCATTCTGGCATTGGACCAGACTCCACCCCATTCTCCTTCTGGCATTGGGCCAGAGTCCACACCACTCTCATCTCCAGGCACTGGAGAAGGATTCAAACACATCACAAGTTAATTCACCCGAGTATACTGTGATAAAAGGACCAAAGGATTTAAAGTTGACTCTCAGAAGGAAGAGTCAAAAAGACTGAGCTGTATGGGAAAATAATTGTTATCAGAGCTCTAACATTTCTTAAAATGTTTCAAGACTGTTCTGTGTAAACTATGTTGGTAAAAAGTTTAAGACTGTAAATAAGTAATTCTGGTTAAGTTCCCCAATTTAATTCTAAAGACTCCAGGTTAATCCTCTACAGAGCACTCCCCTGGGGGAAACCAAAATTGGTAGGGAACAGACCAAGAGAGGTTTAACCAGAGAAGCGGGTGGAAGGGACTCTAAAGAGCTTGGAAGCTTCTTCTCAGTAAAATTCCCCAAGAAGCAAGGCTGGGTGGGCAGGCTGTGCAAGATGACCCATACCGGACTCTTGGGAAGGGTAGTAATGATGGCTCTGATTGCTGGTGTTGCTCTGGGGAGCCCAGGAGAGCCGTGCAGTGAATGCAATCAACCCCTCTATGAGGAGGAGGAAGTGAGCTCCTTGTCGAGAGTCCACATCAGTTCTAACCCTGATTGTGTTAACCTCTCCCAATTGGTCCTTTATCAGAAAAATAAGAGAGTGTATTGGATAGCACACAATATTGCCACTTTTAGGCAGCCACTCCTAGGAGAGGGCCCTATAGGGGAAGCCTGGTTGTGCTTTAAATGTGATGCTGCTGAAACAAGCTCAGTAGATCTGGTAAAAAGAAAAGAAATGGTAAAAATGGTAAGAAAAATGGTTTGTAACAAGTATTTGGCAGTGGAGTATTCAGCCACCCAGTGGATCCCAAGAGATCCAAACAAATTAGAGTCTGTTGAGAAAAAAGAAAGAGACAAGTGTGATCACCATGAAATTTATGAATGTTATGAGTGTACTGAAAAAGAGATACACCCCTTTTGGAAAATGAAAGAACTGTGTAAATGTTGGGAATGCCCAACAGAAGCTGAAAACACATTTCAGGGGAGCTCTAAACACCTAAGTTTGATCTCTGGTACCACAGCACACACCAAATTGTCAGGAGACTGGTCTGGCAGCTGCATCACTAGAGTGATAAAACCAATTTTCTTCTTATTACCCAAAGTAACTGGATCAAGTTTAGGAGTTCCTATATACAATGATTTGGGAGAAACTCAACAGAACAAGCAAAGTGAAATAGAAATTGAGAAAATTCAAAATTGTAAAAGCCAAGTTCAGACCCCAATATCTATGTTAAACAAAGTCATCAGGCTCCAAGCAGTATTAAAAATAAAGAATGCAATTATTAGAAACATTTCAAATGAAATAAAAAAATTAGCATGTGTAAATAATCAAGAACAAAGTCCTACACTTGATTCCAGTTGGTAGGAGAACCTGGAGATTTTCAAAAAAGATGTATGAGAAAAAGTAGTTTTTCTCACTGTGTGTATACTTAGAAGATTGCTCTTATTACTATGCTTATTTATCTGTTTCATTAAAACAGCATTTGCCGTGCAGACCAACCTAAAGAAACCAAGGAAAGTAACAAAGTTAAGTAACCGTGATTACCAAAGGGCTCAAGAAATTTATAGTCAATACAAAAAATTAAATACGAAGCTCATGAGTAAAAAATTTTAAGTTGATGCGAGCCCAAAATTTAAGCTCGATCAAAGAAAAAGAGGGGGGACTGTTATGAACAAAAATTCTGTTAATTTTTTTTGGGAGAAAAAGGTTACCACTGTTGCTGCTGGGCTGCTACTTGTGTTATGGTAATTACGGGTCGTTGTTGTTAATAGTTGTTTTTGTATCAGTAAAAACCCTGGCTGGGGCGAGTTAATGGCCCTTCTCTGAGACACTGAAGGGTGGGGTATCTCCAGAACAGTGAGGAGAAGAGACTTTGGAGGAGAGGGATATGCAAAATACTCCAAGGACCAGCATGCTTTGTGGGACCCTTGCTCCGAATGTACTGAGAAAACCCCAAAAACAACGAGGCACCTAAGAGTTGAGAGATTGGAGTGATGTCTGGATGAGAGGAGCAGAGTGCTGGGCCTGCAGAGATGCTGAAAACCTTCGTTGTTCCTCACCCTGTCTTCGAGAGCCCCCGGGCCAGGTCTGGGAGGAAGCGAGACTGAGACCAATTTAACATCAGAGGGTCTTGATACCCTAAAGGCTCCCACGAGGACCTGATCCCCAGCTCTGCCCCTAGTGAACAAAGCTGTGCATATCCTCCTCTGAGTCACCCTGGGAGAGATGACAGGAGACTGCAGCCCCGCCGAGCTGCCCAATCCTGAGCTGATCACTTATAATAAAGGCATTAAAAGGAGAAAAAGTCTCCTTGCCCTGTTTATTTCAATAACTAAGAACAATTTGTTTGAGTGTTGTCCTGTATTTAGGACTATTTTCAATTTGGCATCTTATCAAAATGATGTCTCCCTTAATTCTATTTAGTGATGGTATGTGTTGATTTCCACTCTCATCTGTGATGATTCACTCTTGCCCATAAAAGGTGATTTTGGTGTTCGGTTCCACTGTAAACAAATTTAGGTTTGGAATAGGTATTTTTAGAAGTACATACTCTTCTATCCATGGCCGCCACTTCGTACACAAATTTCATAATTTACATTATACAATTAGGAATTCCTATACTCTGTTTTCCCCATGAACAAAATGCAAGAACAGGTTGTGCAAAGTTAAATTGTACCAACAATCTGATTTGGATGTCTGATAAACAAATTTCAGTTTCCAGATAATTATGCATAGCAGAAATAGTATTACAGCCCAAACTAATGACAGAATTTCTTGTATACATTCAAGTTTGGTGTAGCCTAATCCATCCATCCATCTGCAGTTCATTCAGCATTCCTGTGAAACAGAAAAGAAAGGAAATATGCTCGGTTGAAAATGCAACTGGCAGTGTTAATTAAAACGTAGGTTTTGAGATTCAGGTGGAATCTAAACTTCTAATTCACAAAGTGCTTGCCAGATGACTGTTGTGGCTTCCCCTACAATTTCAAGGGGGGAGGTCTCCTCTGATCAGATTATTTGGAGAGAGTGAGACTGTAAAATTTTAGAAGCAGAACATGTGCAATCATGGGGGAATGTTTATACTCCTGAGGGAGTCTGTTAAAGGTGTATGGCACTCCCAAGCAAGCATGAAATGCATTTTCTTGTGTTCCAGTAGTGAAAACCTTGGATATAAAAGATATGCCCCTTCCACAAAAACATTTCACTTGAATCCAGGGCTGCCATCCATGATTGGGACATTTTCTGAAGTTGAGCTACCAGTTCTGCAAAATTTAGAACAGCAGCGGTTAAAGGCACAGTATTGGCGTGCAATTGTTTGCAACAAACTGTAAACCATGACTATTGCAGTCAGGTAGAAAAATTATAAAAGAAAGGCCTCGTAAAATCAGGCCTGCTCTGTTAGATCGATGGCTGGCCTGTCATTTCTTTTAAGTGCAGCTAGCACTTTGCAAGTTCCCATGTGAAAACAATCCTGGTATGAATAGTTCGTTAACATAACAATCTATTCCTGGGTGAAAAACAACTAGCACCTGCATAAACATTAAATCTATCCCATGAGAATCAGTGAAGAAAATATGTAAACAATTTAAGAATAGAGAGATTTGATGGACAAGTAAAATACCTTTTATTAACCAATAGAGTAATTAGCAAGAAAGCTACTCACCAATTGGAGTCACACACGAGGTCTGTAAAACTGTAAAAAAAATAGTTATGTGAATAAAGGATTGGCTTTTACCTGCATGAAGAAAAATGGAGTCTCGCATGATTTATTCCAATACATATCTGTCTGTCCAGCTCTTTTCCTGGAAAAACAGGAGAATTAGGAGGAGAGTCTGAATGAGTGATAATACCTCATTCCTCCAAGTCTGTTACCACCCTGTCAATACCCAATTACGTGGCTTCTTGTATTGTAGCTGTTAGGTTTGGAATATTGGGTACCATAGCTGTCAGTGGAGCTGCATTGGCATTTAAGCGCCAGTAATCAACAGCTAACACTGACTGCCTTTCCAAGTCAGCATTAACTACAGAAGTTTCATTTTGTGCTGCAGCAGGAATTTTTGTTTTAGGGAGTACAGGTGCTCTATGAAATTACTGCACTACACCCTCCCAATTTTTGAGGGGGCTAGGGTCATAATTTGAACTGCAAGACCACATGTTGCTATCTGGTAAATGCCAGGTTTGACAATTCAAAAGATCAAAACCCAATATGTTTTCATTATGATTGTTGATTGCAAAGCAAGTAGCCAGCATCCACTCCTTGTGGGGGGAGCAGCTCAGCAGATACTGCTTGCTACATTTACTCCAGTGATTTTAACTCTTTGCCATCCAGGTTGTACACTCAGCTTCTTGGTATCCCGCCGCATTAATATTTAATGCTGTGCTTCTGTATCTATTAGAAATTGTATTAATTGTTGATGAGAACCAACTGGAATCCAAATGTATGGACCATTGTTATGTATGTATTGATAGTATTCCATTTGTTGGTTTTTAATCTCACCTGACTTTTGGCCATAATGATTTTGCAAATCAGCAACTTGGATTGAATTGTTTTTTGGGTATGGTTTGAATATTTCTCCTGCAATTTTACCAATTCTGTCGGAGGCCAGTGAATAATATGCACAGTGTTATAGATGGATAATGAAATGATTGGCTCTTGCAATTAAAAGAGAACTATTGTGTGAATATTAAGAAAAGCTTTAGTGATGTATAGTTATGTTATTGTAGTTTAGATGTCCTCTGTTCTCCCCATAGTTCCCTTTCCTCCCCCCTCTATTGTGACCATCAGACAGCCAGGGTTGTCTAGGACAGGTAAAAAAGAAGGCGTGCACATGTGTCCCTTGCATGGGGCAGTTGAGAATGGAAAAACTTGTTGATTAGGAGGTGCAGCATGGCAACACCTGATCTCCAATCAAGTTACAAGAAAACAGTTTCCACTGATTGTTGGGGAGGATGAAACAGGAAAGCCTTATAAATATGATTGCCTGGCAAAAGATTTTGAGAATACAGAAACTATAAGTGAGATTGAAATGAAAGCAAGCTTTGAGATCCCTTAGTTACTGAACAACGGGAAAACAACGGTGTGGCCTACTGAAGGTAATCCCGTTTTGATGAAACAAGACCCTCTGCTTGCAGACAGGTCCAAGAGTCTGAGCAGACCCTGCCAGATTGGCAGAAGGGGTCCAAAGAGTAGTTTTAGGGTTTAAAATGTAGCACAGTATGGTAATGCAGTGATTCTTATAGGCTGTATGGAAATGCTATAGGATTTGTATATTGTACTAGATTGGTTAGTGAGAATCAGAATATTCAACACAGAAGAAGATTTATTGTATTGTAATGGGAACTTTGTACTCTTACTCTTATTCTTACTCTTACCTCTTACTCTTAGCTCTTGCCTCTTAGCTCTTACTTTCTATGCTCTTACCCCTTTTACTCTCTTATGCTTTTACGCTCTTACCCTCTCATCCTCTCTCCCCCTCTCTTCTTTCGGGCCTGCTCCGATCTGCGGCTGGCAGCTCCCAGCAGGACCCTGCACCCACGCCCTTTGCAATAAACCACAAGTTCCATGACCTGGCTTCAGAGATCTCTCGTCTCTCTCCTGCTACCCCCATCAACCCTACAACCGATAAATGACAAAGAAGAGCTGACTGACAGACTTTGGGAGGGGCCAGGGCTGGCTGATGCAACCCCCAGAGGTATAAAAGACTGAGCATCCATCTTGAAGACAAACTGGCTGTGTGGTATGCATGAGGGGCAGTTCCCAGCGCTGCAGCTTTTTCCTTACGTAGTCCTTTGTTGTATTTTTCTTAAGGTTTAATAAACCTTTTTAAATTTTCAAAGTGAGCAGTTGTTTCTCACATACAGGAGTGTAGATCTTATTGTTACCCTGATCAGATTTGAAATCAGGGTTTTCTACAGCTTTATCATTATCACAATCACAGCAAATATCCCTGTCCCAAGTCTTGGGGTCTATATGATGTACCAATTTGCAGAGTCACGTATCTAATGCAGGATGCAATTTCTTCAGCAACAGTTTCTCTCTGTGCTCCACTGCAGTGAGAAGAGTTTTGAGGTGGTCAGTCTCAGTTTTAAGATGATAATTATTGTAGTATATGGTAGAGATAATTCATGCTGTATAAGTGTATAAAATATTGTAGAATCTAAGATATTTCTGTGATCACCCTGGCTGGGAGCAGAGTCCCATGATTATTCAATTAGTTTCCAGACAACATTAAGATAGTATCTAGTCTGTTTATGTATGAAGAAACCTTCCTGGCCCATGATTGATAGTTTCCGTGGAATGTCTAAACCACTCACATCTACCATACTCAAGAACCTGCGTCACTCTACTACATACTAATAACAGACTCCGCTGAGGTGCTGAGGTGCTCAAACATTCGTCTGGACCCTGGGACCCAACTTTGTCTATTTCTGCACATGTATGGATCCAGCTCTACATGTGAAGAGACACAAAGAAACATTTGGTCATCCCTGCCTCAGGCAGAATAAACTGTATATAAGCTAGCTGCTGGAGGCATCCGATGTGAACCACTGGGGAGATGCGGACACTTTGTCATACTTTGTTGGTCGGATCCAGGGTCACCCAGCGCTGATCCCGGATTCTGTGCTGCCTGAGGCTGCGGTGGGTTTTTTTCGAAATTCTATTTTTGTTAACGAATTAATAAATCATTGTTAAATGTTCTTATAAATTTGGTTGCCGATCTGATAATTTATACCAATTTTTAATCCAAAATTTATCAACTTGGATTCCCATTTTTTTTCCTGTTTCCCTCTTAAAAGCTAATGATGACTTCAAATCTTCAATTTCTGACTTTAAAATAGTATACTCTACATCAGAAATCTGCTCAGAATCAAGTGAATCTTTAGCTTCTCGTTGTGCACACTACAAACAGGCTCCTAAAAATGCACAAATGGTACCTTCACCTTTTCCTTCTTTATGCTTCTGATCAGTCGGACATTCACCACTTTCTCTTTATCCTTTAAAAATTTTTGAGTCCACTACTTCCCAGCCTGGGAAGGGGCACAATTAAATTTTTGCAACAGACTATCCATGAAATCCTGCGTGAAGTAAACGGGGCAGGAGACTTTTTCTCCTTTTAATGCCTTTATATTGGGCAGCTCGGCGGGGCTGCAGTCTCCCATCGTCTCTCCCAGGGCGAATCAGAGGAGATGGATATGCACAGCTTTGTCCACTAGGGGCAGAGCTGGGGGTCCGATCCTCGTGGGAGCCTGTAGGGCGTGGTGACCCCTTCGGATTTTACTGCTGCCGCATCGCTCGGTCCGCTCCCGGTTTCGGGACGACTCCCGTGCTCAGGATGAGAGGGACTACGAAGATGTTCCGCATCTCTGCAGGCTCAGCACTCCGTTCCTCACGTCCAGACATCACTCCAATCTCTCAACTCTTAGGTGCCTCGTAGTTTGGGGATCTTTTTTAACAAGCTAGAAGCAGTAGCTTCTCATGGCATGCTGGTCCTGGAGTTATTTTGCATATCCCCCCCACCAAGTCTCTTCTCCTCGCTGTTTGGGGAGGTACCCCACCCTTCACGGTCCCAGAGAAGGGCCATTAACTCGGCCCCAGCTAGGCTTTTACTGATACAAAAACCACTATTAATGACAACGACTCGTAATTACCATAACACAAGTAGCAGCCCAGCAGCAACAGTGGTAACCTTTTTCTCCCAAAAAAAATTAACAGAATTTTTGTTCATAACAGTCCCCCCTCTTTTTCTTTGATCGAGCTTAAATTTTGGGCTCGCATCAACTTAAAATTTTTTACTCATGAGCTTCGTATTTAATTTTTTGTATTGACTATAAATTTCTTGAGCCCTTTGGTAATCACGGTTACTTAACTTTGTTACTTTCCTTGGTTTCTTTAGGTTGGTCTGCACGGCAAATGCTGTTTTAATGAAACAGATAAATAAGCATAGTAATAAGAGCAATCTTCTAAGTATACACACAGTGAGAAAAACTACTTTTTCTCATACATCTTTTTTGAAAATCTCCAGGTTCTCCTACCAACTGGAATCAAGTGTAGGACTTTGTTCTTGATTATTTACACATGCTAATTTTTTTATTTCATTTGAAATGTTTCTAATAATTGCATTCTTTATTTTTAATACTGCTTGGAGCCTGATGACTTTGTTTAACATAGATATTGGGGTCTGAACTTGGCTTTTACAATTTTGAATTTTCTCAATTTCTATTTCACTTTGCTTGTTCTGTTGAGTTTCTCCCAAATCATTGTATATAGGAACTCCTAAACTTGATCCAGTTACTTTGGGTAATAAGAAGAAAATTGGTTTTATCACTCTAGTGATGCAGCTGCCAGACCAGTCTCCTGACAATTTGGTGTGTGCTGTGGTACCAGAGATCAAACTTAGGTGTTTAGAGCTCCCCTGAAATGTGTTTTCAGCTTCTGTTGGGCATTCCCAACATTTACACAGTTCTTTCATTTTCCAAAAGGGGTGTATCTCTTTTTCAGTACACTCATAACATTCATAAATTTCATGGTGATCACACTTGTCTCTTTCTTTTTTCTCAACAGACTCTAATTTGTTTGGATCTCTTGGGATCCACTGGGTGGCTGAATACTCCACTGCCAAATACTTGTTACAAACCATTTTTCTTACCATTTTTACCATTTCTTTTCTTTTTACCAGATCTACTGAGCTTGTTTCAGCAGCATCACATTTAAAGCACAACCAGGCTTCCCCTATAGGGCCCTCTCCTAGGAGTGGCTGCCTAAAAGTGGCAATATTGTGTGCTATCCAATACACTCTCTTATTTTTCTGATAAAGGACCAATTGGGAGAGGTTAACACAATCAGGGTTAGAACTGATGTGGACTCTCGACAAGGAGCTCACTTCCTCCTCCTCATAGAGGGGTTGATTGCATTCACTGCACGGCTCTCCTGGGCTCCCCAGAGCAACACCAGCAATCAGAGCCATCATTACTACCCTTCCCAAGAGTCCGGTATGGGTCATCTTGCACAGCCTGCCCACCCAGCCTTGCTTCTTGGGGAATTTTACTGAGAAGAAGCTTCCAAGCTCTTTAGAGTCCCTTCCACCTGCTTCTCTGGTTAAACCTCTCTTGGTCTGTTCCCTACCAATTTTGGTTTCCCCCAGGGGAGTGCTCTGTAGAGGATTAACCTGGAGTCTTTAGAATTAAATTGGGGAACTTAACCAGAATTACTTATTTACAGTCTTAAACTTTTTACCAACATAGTTTACACAGAACAGTCTTGAAACATTTTAAGAAATGTTAGAACTCTGATACCCATTATTTTCCCATACAGCTCAGTCTTTTTGACTCTTCCTTCTGAGAGTCAACTTTATATCACAGTACAATCAGGTGAATTAACTTGGGAAGCAGATGAATCCTTATCCAGTTCCCGGAGGTGAGAATGATGTGGACTCTGGCCCAATACCAGAGGGAAAAACTGGGAGTCTGACCCAATGCCAGAAGGAGAATGGGGTGGAGTCCAGTCCAATGCCAGAATGCCAGGGGGAAAAAACTGATGTTGAATCCTGGTCCAATGCCAGGGGGTAAGAGTGATGTGGGTCCAACCTTTATCCTTTGGTCTGCACAGTCGAATTAGTAATGAAGAGTACCTGAAACGGGCTTTCAAACACAGGCATTAATGGTCTGCTATTTAATGATTTTATCAAAACTCAGTTTCTCTGTCTAATGTTATTGCTTAACTTCTCTTTTTCCATAGCTTGTATGTTTCTCTCATCAACTTCTACATACTCTGTATTTTGCGAGGAGCTGTATTTCTGTTAGCTAACTAAACTCCCAGAGTGCTTTTATTCTCCTATTTTTCTGTGTATTTAATTCACTGGTTTTCTGTTCTGTTTTTCAAGATCTTATCTACTTATCTCTTGCTTCTGTTTCTTACTTTCACTTACAGCTTAAATACTTCTTTCAACCCCTTACACTTCATTTTTTTTTTTCTTACACCATTCTTCTACACAATACACTTCCCTCTATGGAGATGTGGTAAAACTTGTAATGCACAATCTACATTACCTCTATTCTAATTCATCTATATTCCCTCTCACCAATTGCTTCACACCCTCAAGACACAAACTGGATCATTATTCCTCGATAATCACGGGTCCCTGTAGCCCCCCCTCACCTTGGGGTTGGCCCACAGGTCTCTGTATCTCTGGGCCTCTTGGTAGGGCCCTGACTCTGATTGCTTTTGGTGCACATTCACCTGTGAGGCTGTCTGCGTGTCACGCACGCTCTTGCAGCTATGGCTCCCTCACACATCTGGGGAGCACTAGTATGGTTTGCAGGTCACACTCTTTGGCCAAAGCCCTCACCCGCTCGGGGGACACAAGCCTGGTTTGCAGGTCACACACACACTTCCACTGCCCCCTTCCCACCTGCCTGGGGAGTTGAGGCTGACTTTGCTTGTGACTCACTCTCACACACACAACAAGGCAGCAATAAGGTACCTTTTACTTTCACATCACTTATTACAAGTTTAGTTTTACTGGCCAGTTTTGGTGCCACTGGATAGCCTTTCTACCTAGCTGTTTTTTTGTCTAACTTCAGATGTTTTTTCACTATTCTATACTTCTTAGTACTTTGTTGAGACAGGACTTATCTGCTCCTGTATCTACTCAAAAATTCTAATTCTTCATTTAGGGATCCCACCTCAAAGTTTACCAAGGGCTCTTCTAGATGTTGCATCGGGTCCCCTAAAGGGTAAAGCCCCTGACCCTCTAATCATCACCTCTAAGGATCTTCCCTAAATTATCTTGTTCCCTGGCTATTGCCGCATCGAGACTGAGCTTTCTACAAAACCTCCTGACGTGTCCTGCCTTTCCACAGTAAGAGCAATGTCGTTCTCTCAAAGGGCCTTGAGGTTTCTCCATCCCTCGTGTACCTGACAGTACTGACCTATCCTTGCCTTCTCCTGGTGGTGGACCCGCCCACCCTGCACTTTCTCTAGCTACAGCAACCAAGTTTATAGCCTTGGCCCTTGCTTTTTCTTCCTCCCTCCTTAAATACACCTTCAGTGCCTCTCTTAATAACTCATTTATGTCTTTTTCTTTCCAATCTTCAATCTTTTCCAATTTTTTCCGTATATCAGGGCAAGATTTGGTAACAAATTGGACTTTTAGTAGCATTTGACCTTCTGGGGTGTCTGGGTCTATTCTAGAGTACAACTGAAAGTTCCGCTTTAGGTGGTTAAGTCAGGCAGTATTGAAGTGAAGGGAGAACGACCATCCTGGTAATGCATCGAACTCCAACTTTATTGATCAATCAATCACCTTAAATAACAGTGCTAACGAACTTCATGAATATTCTGTAATCCAATTTCATGATAGGCTAACAGAGAAACTTCTAACCACTCCTCTTGTTTTAGAATACCTACAATTGTTTACACAAAACAGAACCAGAGTTCCCAAAACTTCTACATCTGTTCCCAGGATGTCATCCCCTCCCAGAGACGGTGTTCTGCTTGTTATGGGAAGACAGCCTGAGAACTCCATTGTTTATAAAGTGATGCCTGAGAGAGTCTAATTGTTTTTACAAATCAGAAGGCTGAGAACTTTTAGAAACTGCTTTACTTTTCCCCTATACTTTTCTCTCAATTGTATGTCTCATGGCCTTTTCTTTAAGTCATTCTCCGACATTTCCCCCGTTTTTTCTTCTTTGAGAGAAAAGTGGTTAGTTTGCCAGGTTTTCTCTACCATCCTACCAACCATCTTTTGAATGCAACAAGGTAAGATAATGGTGAAGTTTTTCCTCACAGAAACTCTTGTGGAGGAGACATTACCTCCTGTTCACTATCAGGGGCAAAGAAAAGAGAAGGGAACTCATCCACTACGCTTGGCAACACTTTAAACTTCAGAGCAGCTCCGTGTGGGCCTCGTAACAAACTTCAAAAGTGCAGACCCCGCTCTGCCAGGGCTCAGCTGCACCAAAGGCCTGAGGACAAACAGGACACTCAGTGTCAGAAATGTGATCCTGTGGAGAAGGATCAGAACCAGTGCTCAGAGGTGGAATAATGATAACTTGCTTAAATAACAAGATCCACCCTGCGCCTGGGCTGGTATTCCATTCCAGGCTCTATCTCCACAAATTAGAAATATTCCTGTGGGTAATTTCTTAGGTGTCATGATGCCAGAGCCTCTACACTGGCTACAAAGCTGTCTGGACACTATTTCCGGGCTTAGAGATGAATCCAGAGTAGCCCATGCCTGTTTATGCTGATTCATCCTTTGAAAATTAGAGTAATCAAAGCTGTAACTCCTCCAAGGCTGAGACAAAGCAATGACTGATTAATCTGTCTAGCAAGTGTTATCCATACATTATCTCTAGGTTGACTAAAATGTGCTACCCTTAATTCTTCAGCTACTACTATACTAAGCAATATAACAAAAGTGAACCTCATTTTTCTGTTTTTATGTTGACCTTCTTTTTCTTCTCAGTTTTTAACCTTACTGTTCCTGACACCTGAAAACCACACTTTTGTAACCTTCTAATGCAGTTATCTAATGCTTAATTGGGATCTCCTCTTATAGGACCTACAACAGAATGTTGTGTTAAAGGCACCAGTTTTCTACACCTTATTGAGGCTATATATGATGTACTTTGAGCTTTAACCCCTTTTCAAAATACACTGTACCTCCCACCAATAATAAGCCAAGATTTACTGCTCATGAGATTTATAAAGGTCTAAAGCTGAAGCAGTGTTTGGCCTTGTCTCATTCCGTAGTGCCTACTCCCAATTATGTTCCCAAGTATGTCTATAATTACAGGTGTGGCACCATAAATGGGAAAGTGACAACTGATCTACCCAAAAGGTCCTATCACAACCCCCACAACACAATGCAACCCAAGCAGCACAATTTAGACTGTGACATTCAAAACAGTTCTCTTTTGCCAGTCCTCGTATATGAAAAGATGATAATGATTCAATAATGTCAATCAGTTCCCTCGTCGTCCGGCAACGGCGTGTTACGGCCTTATCAGGCATTGCACGACAGGTGGTAATTGGACTAAGAAAAGAAAGCTGTTAGCTGTTTTCATTCATGCGAACCTGGAGAGAAGGTGAAAAAATCTGAAAATGATTCTTTCTGTCCTTGAATTTATCACATCCACCTTTTTTCATGAGCTTCCCAGAAATGTTCAAAGTCAGTTTTCAGTTTGTAATCCTTTAGTCATTTGGCTCAAATGGCATCAACTGGGAGATTCTCAGTCCTTTGTTAATTTGGAGTGGTGAAAAGATAGTATGCATTTAAGGCACTTAAAATATTTAACTTAGCAGACTTATTTGTAAATCATGTAAAATCACTTAAATCTAATGCAAACTCAACAAAATCTAACTTAACTTACTTAATAATACTTAACAAAAATTAAATTTTCTTCAAATCCCACACAACTCAAACCTATATATAATTTAAACTTAGAAGACCTCGAACCCAACCGAAAACAAGCTTAACAAATTTAACCTTAACATTTAATGGCACTTAATTGATAACCCAACTTAAACTACTAAATAACATGAAATAAACAAGGGCCAGGAGACTTCCTCTCCTTTTTAATGCCTTTATTAAAAGTGATCAGCTCAGGATTGGGTAGCTCGGCAGGTCGTCGTCTCTCCCAAGGCGACTCAGAGGAGGAGGATATGCACAGCTCTGTCCACAAGGGGCAGAGCTGGGGATCACGTCCTCGTGGGAGCCTTTAGGGCCTGCTGATCCCCGTCAGATACTGCCCCTCCCACTCAGTCGGCCTGGTCTCACTGCCGGGGTCGTCTCTCTTGGTCAGGGCGAGAGGGTCCGAAGGTGTTCCGCATCTCTGCAGGCTCAGCATTCGGCTCCTCACGTCCAGACATCACTCCAGTCTCTCAACTCTTAGGTGGCTCGTTGTTTTGGGGTTTTCTCCGTACAGCGGGGGACCCATGCTGCATTGTGGTCTTGGAGTCACTTTGCATAGCCCCCCCCACCTTCTCAGGTCTCTTCACTCTTCTGGGAAAAGAACACCTTAGCCTCGGGCGAGGCTCTGCTAATACAAAAGGAGCGATTAGCCTCAACGACCCGTGATTACAATAACAAAACACGAAGAACTTGGGCAGCTACAGTGCTCTGGCTGCCTTTTTGTAACTTTTTCTCACAAAAAAAATATTAACCGAATTTTGTTCATAACAGTCCCCCCTCTTTTACTTTGATCGAGCTTAAATTCTAAGCTCGCATCAACTCACAATTTTTTTGTTTTGAATCTACTATAAATCTCTTGTGCACTTTGGTAATCATGGTTACTTAACCTTGTTACTTTCCTTGGTTTCTTCAGGTTGGTCTGCCCGGCAAGTACTATTCTACTAAAACAGATAAATAAGCATAGTAAAAAAAGCAATCCTCCAAGTACACACACAGTGAGAAAAACTACCTTTTCCCATACATCCTTTTTGAAAATCTCCAGGTTCTCCCACCCACTGGGATAAAGTGTAGGAGTTTGTTCTTCATTATTTACACATGCTAATTTTTTTATTTCATTTGAAATGTTCCTAATAATTGAATTCTTTATTTTTAATACTGCCTGGAGCCTGATGACTTTGTTTAACATAGGTATTGGGGTCCGAATTTGGCTTTTACAATTTTGGATTTTCTCAATTTCTATTTCACTTTCCCGGTTCTGTTTATTTTCTCTCAAATCATTATATATAGGAACTCCCAAACTTGATCCAGTTTCTTTGGGTAATAAGAAAATTGGTTTTATCACTCTAGCAATGCAGTTGCCAGACGAGATCAAACCTAGGGATTTTGGGCTCCCCTGAAATGTGTTCCAAAAGGGGTTAATCTCCTTTCCAGTACACTTATATAAATACTTGTAACAAACAATTTTTCTTACCATTTTCACCATTTCTTTGCTTTTTACTAGATCTGCTGAGCTTGTTTCAGCAGCATCACATTCAAAGCACAACCAGGCTTCCCCTATAGGGCACTCTCCTAGGAGTGGCTGCCTAAAAGTGGCAGTATTGTATGCTATCCAATACACTCTCTTATTTTTCTGATAAAGGACCAATTGGGAGGGGTTAACACAATCAGGGTTAGAACTGATGTGGACTCTCGACAAGGAGCTCACTTCCTCCTCATAGAGGGATTGGTAGCATTCACTGTGCCTCTCAGCTGGGCTCCCCAGAGCAACACCAGCAATCAGAGCCATCATTACTACCCTTCCCAAGAGTCCGGTATGGGTCATCTTGCACAGTCTGCCCACTCGGCCTTGCCTCTTGGGGAATTTTACTGAGGAAAAGCTTCCAAGCTCTTTAGAGTCCCTTCTACCCGCTTCTCTGGTAAAACCCCTCTTGGTCTGTTCCCTACCAATTTTGGTTTCCCCTCCCAGGGGAGTGTTCTGTAGGGGATTAACCTGGAGTCTTTAAAATTAGATTAAGGAACTTAACCAGAATTACTTATTTACAGTCTTAAACTTTGTACCAACATAGTTTACACAGAACAGTTTTGAAACATTTTAAGCAACATTAGAACTCCTGATACCAATTTTTTCCCACACAGTTCAGTCTATTTGACTCTTCCTTCTGAGAGTCAACTTTAAATCCTTTGGTCCTTTTACCACAGTATACTCAGGTGATTTAGCTTGTGAAGCAGATGAATCTTTATCCAGTGCCCGGAGGTGAGAGTGGTGTGGACTCTGGCCCAATGCCAGAGGGAAAAAATGGGAGTCTGGCCCAATGTCAGAAGGAGAAAGGGGTGGAGTCCGGTCCAATGCCAGAGGGAGAAAAAAACTGGTGTTGAATCCTGGTCCAATGCCAGGAGGTGAGAGTGATGTGAGTCCAACCTTTTTCTTTTGGTCCGCACAGTCAAATTAGTAATGAAGAGTACCTGAAACGGGCTTTCAAACACAGGCATTAATGGTCTGCTATTTAATGATTTTATCAAAACTCAGTTTCTCTGTCTAATGTTATTGCTTAACTTCTCTTTTTCCATAGCTTGCATGTTTCTCTCATCAACTTCTACATACTCTGTATTTTGCAAGGTGTTGTATTTCTCAGCTAACTTAACTCCCAAAGTATTTTTATTCTCTTATATCTCTGTGTATTTAATTCACTGGTTTTCTGTTCTATTTTCAAGATCTTATTTATCTCTTGCTTCTGTTTCTTACTTTCACTTAGAGCCTAAATACTTCTTTCAACCCCTTACACCTCGTCTATATTCACACTCTTATTTCCCATTCACTATCACTTACTCCTTCACACCCTCAAGACACAAACTGGATCATTATTGCTAGAAAATCACGGGTCCCTGTAGTCCCCCCCTCACCTTGGGGTTGGCCCACAGGTCTCAGTATCCCTGGGCCTCTTGGAAGGGCCCCGACTCTGGTTGCCTCTGGTGCACATTCACCTGTGAGGCTGTCTGCGTGTACAGCTACGGCTCCCTCACACACCTGAGGAGCACTAGTCTGGTTTGCAGGTCACACACACACACTTCAGTCACAGCCCCCACCTGCCTGGGGAACAGTATCCTGGTATTGCAGGTCACACACACACACACTTGCACTGCCCCCTTCCCACCTGCCCGGGAAGTTGAGGCTGACTTCGTGACTCACTCTCACACACACAACAAGACAACAAAAAGGTACCTTTTACTTTCACATTACTTATTACAAGTTTAGTTTTACTGGCCAGTTTTGGTGCCACTGGATATCCTTTCTACCTAGCTGTTTTTTTGTCTAACTTCAGATGTTACTTTGTTGAGACAGGACTTACCTGCTCCTGTATCTACTCAAAAATTCGAATTCTTCATTTAGGGGGCCCACCTCAAAGTTTACCAAGGGGCTCTTCTAGATGTTGCATCGGGTCCCCTATAGTGTAAAGCCCCTGACCCTCTAATTGTCACCTTTAAGGATCTTCCCTAAAGTATCTTGTTCCCTGGCTACTGCCGCATCGAGACTGAGCTTTCTACAAAACCTCCTGACGTGTCCTGGCTCTCCACAGTAATAGCAATGTCGCTCTCTCAAAGGGCCTTGAGGTGTCTCCATCCCTCTTGCACCTGACAGTACTGACCTATCCTTGCCTCCTCCTGGTGGTGGACCCGCCCACCCTGCACTTTCTCTAGCTACAGCAACCATGATCTTAGCCTTGGCCTTTGCTTTTTCTTCCTCCCTCCTTAAATACACATTCAATGCCTCTTTTAATAACTCATTAATGTCCTTCTCTTGCCAATCTTCCATCTTTTCCAGTTTTCTCCTTATATCAGGCCAAGATTTGGTAACAAATTGGACTTTTAGCAGCATTTGCCCTTCTGGGGTTCCTGGGTCTATTCTAGAGTACAACTGGAAGTTCCGCCTTAGGCGATTTAGCCAAGCAGCAGGAGCTTCATCTTTCTCCTGTGTACCCTCAAATGCCAATTGGGTGTTAGTTCCTTTGGGAACTGACTCTTTGATCCCCCGTATTATCAAAGACCTATATTCCCTCATGGCCTTCCTCCCCTCCTCCTGGTTAGGGTTCCAGCTGGGCTCCGTTAGTGGCAATTTCTGTTCACCTGATGGCACCTGGGGTCCTGGACTGTTATCTTTCTCCCATATTCTTATGCCAGCTGCCCTTATCATCTGGACCTCTTCTGGGGAAAATAATATACTCAGGATGGAATTCATCTCCCCCCAAGTGTAGATATTTGGACCTAGAAATTGTTCCACTTGGTTGGCTACGCCCACTGGGTCCTCCACTAAATGCCCCAACACTTTCTTGAGTCCTCTCACCTCAGAAGCAGTTAGGGGAGCATTCACAAAGCCAACACCTCCCGCTACTCCTCCCATAGGAACCTCTCTGAGGGGAAAGAGTCTCTCTGCCTTGGAGGTCTTGGATCTGGTGCTACAGTACAGCCCATCTTCAGATGCCAAACTACTTTGAGGAATATCTGGGTTACCCTGAACTTTCTGCCCATCAGCAGGTGTATTTGCTGATAGCTGTTTACTGGGTGAGGAGGCATTTGTGTCCCAACTAGGAGGCGGTATAGGGACAGCAATAGGAGGGGGAGAAGAGCCTGAGTGAATATTAAGCGGAGCTGGAGAAGGGGTGGAGAATGCAGCAGGTGGAATAGGCGCTTGTGGTGATGCAGAAAGAACTGGAGGAGATACTGGGTTTATCATAGCGGAAGCTGAAGAGGTAGAAGGAGGAGTTTGAGCTGGTAGTAATGAGATGGCAGCCGGGGGAAGAACCGGACCTGCCATTTGAGGTGCTTGAAGAAGAGGATTATAAAGTGGAGGGGCAGAAGGAGGCAAATAATCCAGGGGGTCCCATCTTTTACTAGTTCTATCATCCCCTCCTTCATTCTGTCGGATTTTCGGCTGTTTAGATGGTCTGCAAAGGCCCAAGGTGGCCTTGGGCCGCCCGCGCTCCAAAGCACGAGAAGGGACTTCAGATCTTTTCTCGGTCTCGGTGTTTATTAAATGCTTATCTAAAAGATTTTCTCTGGGCCTGACAGAGTTCTGCTCAGCAGTCAGCCATGGGCACACACTGAGAGCCCCTGGGGCGGTCACCTATCTTTATACTCGGAGTTACGTATACAATATTTATCATTTTTCTCCAATACCTTTCACCCTTATTAACCAGTATACTTTTAGTAAGGTCCAATCCCAAAGTGCCAACATCACCACAGAAGATGGAGGCCAGGAAGAAGAAGAAGAAGAAGGGCACGCCCCAATTCCTCCATCTTACTTCTCTAGACCCCCCTGTACGGAAATCTTAAACCCTTTATCTCACACTCCAATTAACTTATCCCTTCACCGTTCACCCCAGTGAAATCCTCCTATCCTCATACTGATGTCATCTCCCATGTGGGATCAAAGTCCAGCCACCAGACATTTCTGGCAACATTCCAGGACTCCCGAGCCCCCCAGGGGTGGTCTTGGTCACCCTGCACCCCAGTTCTGAGAGGCTGAGATCCCACATCATTCCCCTCTTTCTGTCTCTGTACCTTACAAATTCGCACCCCTTCATCCCCAATAGCGCTCTTTACCCAGCAAGATACATACAGTAATTGCTCAGGATCAGTATCTCCTCGAGCTGTCAGATAATTATTTAATTGTTGGCACATCCACTTATCCTTTGTCCCACACCAAGGCCATCCTCCTTGCATCTCTAATTCTGGCCAGACTTCCATACAATAATGGACCATTTTCACTTTATCTAATCCCTCCGTGGCCTCTATAGAATCCCATTTCACTAACAGTTCTCCTAAGGGACTATTGGGATGTATATACCTCAGTCTCTTGCCGGTCTTTTTACTGCTACAACCTCCCATTTTGGGAGGGTTAGGGGGGGCTGCGAAGCGGGTAATAAAGCAGTCTGCGTAGCCTGGTTTGTAGGCTGGCTCGTAGCCGGGCTTGTAGCCTGGCTCGTTAAGGGGGGCTGCGCGGCGGGCAGCGAGGCGGTCTGCGCCTGGCTCATAGTGTGACTCATAGGCTGACTCATAGCCTGGCTTTCCGAGGGAGGTGGTGAAGCAGGTAATAAAACTGTTTACTGGGCGAGGAGGCATTTGTGTCCCAACTAGGAGGAGGTAAAGGGACAGCAATAGGAAGGGGAGAAGAGCCTGAGTGGATATTAAGTGGAACTGGAGAAGGGGTGGAGAATGCAGCAGGTGGAATAGGCGCTTGTGGTGATGCAGAAGGAACTGGAGGAGCTGAAGGGGGTGGTGAGGGAGTGGTTGCTGGAGGAGATCCTGGGTTTATCATAGGGGAAGCTGAAGAGGTAGATGGAGGAGTTTGAGCAGGTGGTAATGAGATGGCAGCCGGGGGAAGAACCGGACCTGCCATTTGAGGTGCTTGAAGAAGAGGATTATAAAGTGGAGGGGCAAAAGGAGGCAAATAATCCAGGGGGTCCCATCTTTTACTAGTCCTATCATCCCCTCCTTCATTCCCCTCTTTCTTCTTCTATACCTTACAAATTCGCACCCCTTCATCCTCAACAGCTCTCTTTACCCAGCCAGATACATATAGTAATTGCTCAGGATCAGTATCACCTCGAGCTGTCAGATAATTATTTAGTTGTTGGCACATCCACTTATCCTTTGTCCCACACCAAGGCCATCCTCCTTGCACCTCTAATTCCGGCCAGACTTCTACACAGTAGTGGATCATCTTCACTTTATCTAATCCTTCCAAGGCATCTATAGAATCCCATTTTACTAACAGTTCTCCTAAGGGACTATTGGGATGTATATTCCGCAGTCTCTTGCCGGTCTTTTTACTATTACTCCCTCCCATTTTACCGGTCTCAACAGTAAAAAAATCCCAAAGGTGCCTCTACTGACCGGGAATTTCAAAAAAAACCTCCTTTGAGGAGCTTCAGCCTCCTCCACCAAACTTCAAATTTCTGCCTGATGCTGAGGACTTTATACTGAAACAACTGCCCAATCTCTTGATTGCCCAGCTTTCCCAACGTCGGGTCTTACATCTATCGGGACTTGAACACACGAAACCTCGGCCTAAGAATCCGGGTCGTGCCTGACTCCCTCAGTCAGGAAAAACAACTGCCTGATTTTTAGTTTTCCTAACCTGCCAATTTTTAGGCCTCACCATATCAGGACTTAAAAGCAAACCGCAGCCTCCTTCACTGGGGTTTGTGCCTGACTCCTTTGTCAGGACTTACTTTGCCTGCAGGGCTTGTGAGCTTACCCGAATCCTTCTCAGGACTTACAAATCTTACCCGAATCCTTCTCGGGACTTAGAAATTTGCCTGACTTCCCTCTGTCAGGACTTACTTTGGGTGCGTGCCACTCATACAACTATTCCCTCCGCGCGCCCGGAGGGGGGGGGCCCTTTTTTTTTCCACCTTAGGAGACGACTCACTCACACTAATTCCAAGCGCTTCCCCCTGTTCCCGGCCGACTTTCTTGCAAAAGTTCGGAAACGCGGTACTAAGGGTCCGCTCTCAGTTCGAGGGTCCGGCTGCCGGCCCTCGTCTCACTCACACACACATGCGCACGTCTCTCACTCCCGCCACCAGATTTCTCACCAGTCCAGTGCTCCGGTGCTCCTCTGCGTCACTGGTCCTGAGCCGATCCCTCTGGTCCTGATAGCCAGCTGTCCTGGAGGTCCAAGATGGCCAGTCCTGGCGTCCTCTTGCGGTGTGGCTATCCCGGACGAGTTCCCAGCTGAAATAAACAGGGCAAGGAGACTTCTTCTCCTTTTAATGCCTTCATTATAAGTGATCAGCTCAGGATTGGGCAGCTTGGGGGGGCTGCAGTCTCCCATCGTCTCTCCCAGGGCGACGAGGAGGAGGAGGATATGCACAGCTTTGTTCACTAGGGGCAGAGCTGGGGATCAGGTCCTCGTGGGAGCCTTTAGGGCATCAAGACCCTCTGATGTTAAATTGGTCTCAGTCTCGCTTCCTCCCAGACCTGGCCCGATGGCTCTCGAAGACAGGGTGAGGAACAATGAAGGTTTTCAGCATCTCTGCAGGCCCAGCACTCCGCTCCTCTCATCCAGACATCACTCCAATCTCTCAACTCTTAGGTGGCTCGTTTTTTTTGGGGTTCTTCCTGCACGTTTGGATTAGGGGTCCCACCCAGCATGCTGGTCCTTGGAGTTATTTTGCATATCCCTCCCCTCCAAAGTCTCTTCTCCTTGCTGTTCGGGAGATACCCCACCCTTCAGTGTCTCAGAGAAGGGCCATTAACTCGCCCCAGCCAGGGCTTTTACTGATACAAAAACAACTATTAACAACAACGACCCGTAATTACCATAACACAAGTAGCAGCCCAGCAGCAACAGTGGTAACCTTTTTCTCCCAAAAAAAATTAACAGAATTTTTGTTCATAAGAAATGGTGTGGCCTACTGAAGGTAATCCCCTCTTGATGAGACAATACCCTCTGCAAGCAGGCAGGTCCAAGGGTCAGAGCAGACCCTGCAGCTTGGCAGATAGGGCCCAAAGAGTAAGATTTAGGGTTTAAAATGTAACACAGTATGGTAATGTAGTGATTCTTACAGGTTGTATGGAAATGTTATAGGATATGCATGCTGTAGTAGATTGGTTGATGAGAATCTGAATATTCAACACTGAAGATGATTTATTGTATTGCAACGGGAACTTCGCTCTCTTTTCCTCTTCCACTTCTCTTCCTCTGCTCTTCCTCTTCCTCTTCTCTTCTCTTCTCTTCTCTTCTCTTCTCTTCTCTTTTCGCGCTCACCTCTGCACTTCTTCACCCCCTCCTTTCTACATGCTCTCCGCTCTTAAACCTTTGTCTTTTAATTCTCTTACACTTTAAGCCTCTCTTCTCTCGGGCCTGCTCCGAGCTGCGGCTGGCAGCTCCCAGCAAGGCCCTGCACCCACGCCCTTTGTAATAAACCGATAGTTCCACGACTTGGCTGCAGAGATCTCTCATCTCTGTCCGTCCCGACCGTGCGTGACCCCCATCACTCCAACAGACTCTCCAACAGACGCTCCTATAGACCCCCCTACATAACAGAACAGACCAAACAGCAAAACAATAACAGAAGTTTCCCATCCATTAAGCACTGTTTCTCCTTTGGTGTAGTTATGACCATGGCTGGCAGGTGGGCGCTAGCAGCTTGGGCGAGACAAAAGGGTGCAGTAGCTTATTCGTGGCCAGCAGGGAGTGCTCCGATGCAAGTTCGGGACATCCACAGGGATGATAGCAGTTCAGATGAGAAGGAAGAGGTGGGGGAGAAAGGGGTGATCCTCTGGCCACTGACACACTGTGCTTCTGTCCTGGCACTGGCAGCCACCCGAGTCTCAGTCAGTGGGGCAGCCGGCACTCTCTTGCAAGCAATGGACTTACAAGCAGGTAGCAGGGAGAGCTCCATAGCAGTTTTGAAACTGTTGTGCAGGAGCAATCCAAGGCAAAAAAACCCCACGACCCTCTCTGCTCCCAGCTGGGAAAAAACTAGTCACATCCAGATAAGAACTGCCAAACCTTTGTTCCCATCGACTCTCCAAACCATTTCAGCAGTATGACAGACTATTCACCTAGAAAACCACCCCCTCCCCCCTTTCCAGCTTATTTTCCAGATGACAGATGGGAAAAAATTCCCTGAGAAACCTAACCAACCAAAAAAAAAATACAGGCCAAGAGCAACTGTTGTCTAACCCAACATGGTCTCTCAAACAAGTTAAGCTGTTAATGCAGAATAATGTTTCCACAATTCAACCAGTTTGCTCACCATTTCTGAAAACTTCTTATGCAGGGTGGACAGCATGGCTGCATAAACAAGTCCTCATTTCCTCCAGGTGAACCAGGAGGAATAGTGACTGGCATCCTGGGAACAGGATTGGGAGTTCTAAATGGCATAGACTCTGAGGTGCTAATGAACAAACTAGTCAATTGCCAGTAAATTAAATAAACTGAAACAGTCACTGAAACTGCGGGGAAAACAAAAAAACTGTTAAAAATGACCATATAATATTGGATTTCGCATTTATGTATTAGCTTTTGCACGTTGTTATTCATCATAAGTATTTAGATATGGTACAAATTATAACTCCTTTTAGCTGCTTGCTAATATAACATAATCTATCAGTTTAAGCATTGTGAGAAATGGCTACTCACTTTTAATAATTTTGGAAAGGTTTATTAAATCTTATCAAAAAATACAACAGAAGACTGAATAGAGAAAATGTTTCGGCCCCGGGAGCAAAGGATTTTCTCCATCATGTGCTCACCCACACAATGGCAGTTTCGCCTTTTAACCCTTTAACCCCTCCCAAGGTTCTGTCCATCAACCCCTTCATTGCTGTCCAGTGACGGAGATCACTTCCTTAAATCCTGATTGGAGGTCAGATGTTGCCATAGTGACAAGCCGACCCTCCCAGATGTCCCAACCCCAGCTGTCTCTTGATAACAACACAAGGGGGTAAAACACAACTATAAATCTACAAAACTTTTCTTAACCTATATACATGATATTTGTCTGTTAATTGTGAGAGTCAAGCATTGCATTACTCATCTATCAGAATCCCCCCTTTTCCTTTTCTACAGATTATTTGTCTTGAACAATTTAACCCAATGAGTCATACTAGCATCTGTTGATTTGGGCAAGGACAGAGGGAATCAAAGGGAAAAGAAACAAAAACTTCCTTAGACACCCTTATCCAGAATGAACAAAAGGTCATTACAGAGGTCCAGTATGGCTTTTACCCACATCTACCTTGCCCATGGGGTTGCTACCCATAGGAGGTGTCTTAGTGGTGAGTACAGAGGCCAACTCAGTCTTGCCCACCAGTCCCTTTTGTATTCAAAGACAGCTGGGAAATTACAGAGGTCCAGTATGGCATTTTGTCCCTACCTTACCATGCCTACAGGGTTGCTAGCCGCAGCAGGGCTATGGGGTCTTCTCAGTAGCAAAAAAAGGTGCCAACCAGGTCTTGCCCTCCTTCCTTTGTTTTATTTTCTTAAGGAAGCTGTCTCATTACTTTTTAGGGTCCCTTGTGTACTTTCCCTCAACAGATGCTTATAATTCTTCTTCATTAAAACATTAAAAAAAACCCAACCAAACAAAAAAACAACAGTTCTTAGGCTGACTGGTGAAAGTTTGATTCTACATTTTGGGTGTCTTGGTGTTTTTCTCGTTGCCTCTCAGTCTCTGCTTCAAAGTCAGTCTCGTTTCCCCTGGTTTGGATGTTACAGTCCATTCATTGGGTTCTTCCACTGGCCCTTTCACTCTGTTGGCATGAGTCCATCCCCACTCTGCAGTTTGCACAGCCAATTCGGTGGTGAGTAGTACCTGGAAGGGACCTTCCCACTGTGGAGTTAGAGGATGATCTCTCCATGACTTAATCATCACCCAACTCCCAGGATTAATATTATGGATTCTGAAATCCAGGATGGTAATTTGAGGAATTACCCCTTTATGTCTTAGCCCTTCTAAGGTTTGTGTTATAGGCATAACATATTTTTTGGCATTGGTTTCCCTTTCCTCATAGGTGGCAGCCTTCTGGGGTGAGGTTAGGAACGGTAACCCAAACATCATTTCATAGGGTGACACCCCCAAATCTGACTGCGGTTGGGTTCTAATTATTAATAAGGCCAGAAGGAGATATTTTATCCATGACATTTGGGTTTCAATCATTAGCTTAACTAGAGCTCTTTTAAGAGTTTGATTCATTCTCTCAACCCAGCTGGAACTCTGTAGATGCCATGGAGTGTGTTACTCCCATTTCACTCCAAGGGCTTGAACAACTTTCTGCAATATCTTCGATGTAAAATGAGTTCCCTGGTCTGAATCAATCCTCTTTACCATCCCATATCGGGGAATGATTGATTCTAGGAGTGTTTTACTTACAACATTGTCATTGGCTTTAACAGTGGGTACCACCTCTACCCAAAGAGTCAAGTGTTCTACTATTGATAGTGGAACCCTGGAAAAAGTTAAAGATAGAATCTAAAATGTTAGGCTTTGTTCTTTCCCAGATCAACTGCACCTGCGTAAGCAGTATGATAAATTATATAATTGTTAGATGTGATGATTGTTTAGTAATTAAATGTAATTATTATATAACCATAAGAAGAATAGTGAGAAACTATGTTGGAAATTCAGAGAGGGGCTAAATTTATGTATACAATAGAAAAATATAAGTTTAATAATTAACATGAAAGTTATGTAACAATAGAGTATAAAACATGATCATTTCGGATGTATGGTCGGAGTCAGATTTGGGTTGAATATACCCCGATTCCCAGAGCTCTTAATAAAAAGCACCGCATATAATCGCTCCGTGATTATGTGTTTTTGAATGCTAACACTATCACTAGCAAAAACTACCACTGCTGTACGTGGGGAAGCTCAGTAAAATCTACTTGTGACGTTGCGCCCCGATCGCGGGAGGAGCGGTGGCACCAGTCACCCGCGTGCTTCGATCCCCTTTAGCTGCCGACGCGCGTCAGGAGTGGCTGCATCCCACATCAGCCACCGGCAGACAGGATAGCAGTTCGGCCACTGACTGGGGTCCCAGACTTACAGGTGTGGCCCATAAATGTGGACCCACATCTAAGGACTAAGGTAAAGGAAGAAGGAAGGACTCTTTGCTTGCATCTCCAAGCTGCCTTTATTCTTTCCCGTGACGGGAGCGGCGCAGGTGCAGCAGGGCAGCAGCTCGAAGGGAAGCAGTGGTAAAAGAGCGCGAAACAAAGAAATAAGGTGGCTTTTAAGGGGGGGGTCGGCAGTTTCCTAGGAGGAGACCATCTAACAAATCAAGGGCTAGATCAGAGGGGTATGGGGGGATAAATGTAAACCTAAAACCAATAAAGAAGGGAAAGGGAAAGGGGCATACCAATGAGTGAAGGGAAATATCATAACTGACAACGAAGCTTCTGGATAAATGGGTGCAGCAAATTGTGATAGACAGGCTGCCGGGGCAGAATTTTAGAGGATAGACAGGGAAGGAGCTAGAATTACCATAACTGCCATGGAGAAAAGGCGGGAAGACAGGTGGTAAACAATTTAGGGAGAGACTAAACATATAATCTTCAAACCCCCACTGCCACACACTTGGATGTTCTGAAAGGGCCTTAAGGTTAATTCTCTCGGTCCCCTGGGTGATATCCTCATGACCATCCTATTTACTTGTTGACATATCACACACCGTTCAGTCACCTGCTTAGCTATCCCGATATTAGTTAACTTTCCCTTTTCTATGGCTACTAACCCTTCATCTACTATAGCGTACCCCGATATCCGGTGCCCCTGGATTACTCTTGAAGATCCATCGATGTACAATCGTTTCCCTCCTTGGAGTGGTTGAACTGTTAGGTCCTCTCTTACTCTAGTTTGATAGTTTATAGCTTCTAGACATTTATGTATTAATTCCTCACCTGGTTCTCCATATAAAAACTGGGCAGGGTTGAGTTGGTTACTCAGGATTAGCTCTAAATCACTATTTATTAAGCTGGCTTCATACTTTAGCACTCAGGAATCAGTGAGTAATTTCTCAGCCTTTTGGCTTAGGATACTTCTAACTGAGTGAGGAGTATATACTTTCACTTTTCCCCCAAAGCTTAATTTTTTGCTTTCCTCTACGAGTATGGCAGATGCTGCCACTGCCTGATCACAGGTCGGCCATCTGCGGCTGACAGGGTCTAGCAGTTTTGATAAACAGGCCACCGGTTTCCTGGATCGTCCCCAGTCCTGGGCTAGTACTCCATGAGCTACTCCTCTTTCTACATCTACAAACAGATAAAATGGTTTGTCTAAGGCAGGAAGACTCAGTGCTGGTGCAATGACTGATTTTTGCTTTAAAGCTTCAAATATTTGTTCATTGTCTTCTTTCCACCTAATCTCTTCTTCTACTAGCTTTCCATACAAGAACTTGACGGCTTGCGTGTATCCTTCAATCCATAACATACAATATCCCAACAAGCCTAGAAACCTTCTAACTTCTCTCTCAGTATTTGGCTGTGGGAGTGAGACTATCCCCACAATTCTCTCAGGGTTCAGCCGCTGGCCCCCTTGACAATCACATGTCCCAGGTATTTTACTTCCCTCTCTACAAATTGGAGTTTTCCTTTTGATACTCGAAGTCCTTGGTTCCCCAGAAAATTTAGCAATGCTATGGTGGATTCTTGAACTTCATTTTCTTACCATCCTGAGAGAAGCAAATCATCTACGTACTGGATGATCTTTATCACAAGTTTGATGAAGAAGAGTTGTAGTACTTCTCCTAGGGCTTGACCAAATAGGTTTGGGGATTCAGAAAACCCTTGGGGTAACCTAGTCCTCTGAAGCGGTTACTTCCTCCCAGAATCGGGGTCCTCCCATTCAAAAGAAAATATATACCTACTTTTCTCTGCCAGTGGACATGCCCAAAAAGCATCTTTTAACTCTATCACACTAAACCATTGCTTGGATGGGGGGATATTACTCAGTAGTGTACAGGGATTAGGCACTACTGGGTACCGATTCACTGTTCTTTTGTTCACTTCTCTCAAATCTTGGACAATCCTGTAAGTCCCATCTGACTACTGGTAATATGGGTGTATTATGGGGGGACATACATGGTTCTAAGGTCCCATCGTCAAGTAGAGTAGGTGCTGGATCACCAGCTGTGGTCCTCGTCTCCCCTCCAGGGAGAGTGAATATAGTCATACCTGGTCTGGATGGCTCTCATCAACTATTTTTATTACTATAGGTTTCATGTTCAATTTACCTTGATTTTTCAGTTTTGCCCACGCTATCTCATTAATTTTGCCCTCATCCTCTTCCCTTAATTGGAGACGCTTAACCACCATTTTTCCTTCCTCTGGGAGTATTCCAATGCCTAACTGCACCTGTAAATCCTGCCCTAATAGATTGCATCCTTGTCCTGGTTTAGGGCAAATTTGTTAAAGAATCTGCAAAGGAGGGCCCCTCCAGAAAGCAAAACCCACATGGCCCCTCCCCCCAACCGGTTCAGGAAAAAATTCCTTGGAGAGAGGTGGAAAGAACCTGTTTATTTCAGCCACAGCACCCCCCAGCACACAAAATGAACAATACCAGATGACACTGCTCTGAGAAAGATGACAAAATCAGAAAGTCTCTTTCGGGGGTGGTTGCTCTGTTCTCAGTCCTTCCGGCGCTGGGGCAGCTGCTGCAGCCAAACCTTCGGTGTTCCCGGGTCCCAGTCCGGAGCAGGTTCGAGATGGTCACAGAAACAGGAGAGGAGAAACAGTCCAGGAAGGGATGTGGACTGTTTAGCTAGAACTAGCTAATAAGCAGAGGCCAAAGCAGAGCAGAAGCGAGAGCAGAAAAGAGAGCAAGCAAAGCAGCAAGCTGAAAGCAAGAAGTGAAAAACTGTCCCGTTCTCGGCTGTTTTTGATGGCCTGGAAAGGCTCAGGATGGCCTCGGGACAGCCCGCGCTCCAAAGGACGAAAAGAGTCTTCAGGTTTTTCCTCGGTCTTCAGTGTTTATTAGTTTTTATCTACTATATTTTCTCTCGGCCCGACAGAGGTCCTCACAGCACGTCAGCCATGAGCACACTGAGAGCCCTCGGGGCGGTCACTTATCTTTATACCCAAAACTATGTATAAGATATTTACCTATTTTCCCCAATACCTTTCACCCTTATTGACAAGTGCACTTTTAGTAAGAACCAATCCCAAAGTGCCACCACCACCACAGAAGATGGACGACTAGAAGAAGAAGGACAGGACATGCCCTAATTCCTCCATCTTGTTTCTCTAGAACCCCCCTGTACCGAAATTCTAAAACCTGTGTTTCACACTATAATTAACCTATCCCTTCACCATTTATCCCCGTGTGATCCTCCCATCCTCATACAGGTGTCATCTCCTGTGCAGGATCAAAGTCCAGCCACCAGACACTTCTGGCAACATTCCAGGACCTCCGAGCCCCCCAAGGGTTGTCTCGGTGACTCTGCACATCAGGACTGCTGTGCTGAGATCCCACAAAAAACAGCCCTATGTACTGCTCATCTCTGTGTCCCTGATAAGAGAAACCCAAACAAAACTTCCACTCTTCAGAGTCAGTCTTAAAGGCACAGAACAGATGAATGGGGATACAAGCATCATAACGTCACCCCAGGACAATCCTGCTTCTGAAACTAATAGAACATCCCCAATTCCTACTTTATTTTCCCCTTCAAACTTTACTATCTTTTTAACTGAGACCTTGAACTCCTCCGCTTCTG
The DNA here is from genome assembly GCF_028551555.1 of Melozone crissalis. Lineage (NCBI taxonomy): Eukaryota > Metazoa > Chordata > Aves > Passeriformes > Passerellidae > Melozone > Melozone crissalis. The sequence continues at coordinate 8,307,687 of NW_026535813.1, read as the reverse complement.
CACCTACTACTTGCATGGTATCTTGACCCTTTTTGCACCCCTTTGGGATTCTACAAACACAAGTTCTTTCACCTCCCATGTCTACTAGGAATTCAATTTCTTCCTCCTGGTGGCCTATTTTTAAAGTTATCAAGGGCTCCTGATGGCATTCTGTCCCCAGGAGGTAGAGCCCCTGATACCCCTAATTTTCCTCTTATTTTTGCTCAGTCTCATAGACCCTCAGGTCCCTTTCCTTCTGGGGGGCAATTCTTTCTAATATGTCCATTCTTTTTACAGTAAAAGCAAACTGGTCCTAAATTCCCCTGTTTTCAAAACTCTCCTTTTTGTGCCCAGTCCCAAGGAGATGCATCCCTCCTCCATCTATCTTCCCATGCTTGGAATCCCTCTCCCTTACCTGGGTTGTTTTTTACATGCTGGTTTCCTTCCCTAATGGCAGTTGCCATTACCTTGGCTTTTGCCTTGGCCTTCTCCTCGTTCCTTTTTACATATATCTTCTGTGCCTCCCTTAAAAGATCCTCTAGCCTCCTTTCTTGCCAACCATCTAACTTTTCTAACTTTCTCCATATATCTGGCCAGGCGTGAGTGACAAAATGTATCTTTAGTAAGATCTGTCTGGCCACTGTGTCAGAGTCAACTCCTGAATACTGCCTCATATTTTTCCTCAATCTTTGTAGCCACTGTTGGCTTTTCTTCCCTCTTTTTCTGCTCATCAAAAGCCTTACGGGCATTTTTATTACGTGGAGCTGCTTCTTTGATACCTCTTATAATCAATGTTCTGTATTCATCCATGTCTTGCCTTCACCCAGTGCTGTTGTGGTCCCAGGCAGGGCGCACTATGAGCATTTCCAGATCCCCAGGAGAACCTTGTGCATGCTCCTTTTCCCGTATTCATATTCCAGCTGCCCGGATCATCTGTCTTTCCTCTGGTGTGAACAACATAGGCATTATTGATTGCATTTCCTCCCATGTATAAATATTGGGCCCCAGAAACTTCTTCCAGCTGCTCCGCTAACCCAAGGAGGTCCTCTAATAGTCCTTTTAATTCCTTTTAAAACATTCTCACGACAGAGGAACTGAGAGGTACAGTTATGTATCCAATTCCTCCCTGTACCCCCCTCCCCAGGGTGCTTCCCTCAGGGGGTACAGTCCCAATGCTTAGCTCCCATCCTCTGATATGCTTTCTTCTCTTTGTGCTACTCTGCTCCTGGTGTTCTGTCTAGGTGCATCAAGGGGTAGGGGAAGTGCAGTTGGAGCTACTGGATGTTATTCCTTTTGCTTTTTCTTCTAATAATTGCATTGTATGTTTGACGAAAGTGAAGGGAGATTTGCACATCCTATTGATGATCATCGGTCTCGGATTTATTGATCCAGCTTACATACTTTTATAGTAGTGTTAATTAAGCTCATACATATTGCAAAAACCGAGCTCATCATTGGTTACAGATTACATGCCAACCCCTCCTTTGTTGCTAATACCTGTGGTTTCCTTGTTGAGGCTAATACTTGTTTTTACATCCTGCTGTTGACTGGTTTTGACTACATTCAAGGACTCCATGTTTTTCACCGTGTTTTTCTCATCATTTGATCAAGGACACAGTGTTGTTGTTTTTCTCGTAAGGAAAAAGGCTGAGAACTTACTACTTACAGCTGCTTTTTACTACTTAACCAGCTGTATATGATCATGGCCCTTTTCTTCAAGCCATGTCTGAACAAAACTCTCCACACTTCCCCCGTTTTCTTTTTGCGCAAGGAGGTTAGTCTGCCAAGTTTTTTCTATCATTCTACTGACCATATTTTGAATACAATTAAAAATACAAGGTAAAAGAAGCAAAAGCATTAAAAGCACACCTAGTATCCCTATAGCATATGTCACAAGGTTCCTCAGCCACGGCCCAAGTCCCAAACTTTTAAGCCATTCATCAATTCCCAGTCCTTCCTTATTACTGCGACCTGATGAGGGTCTTCTCAGGGTGAGAGAGATGGACAAGAATCTTGGTTCATGATCAGAAGGCTAGATTTATTACTATATGATATATAATACATTATGACTATACTAAAAGGAATAAAGAGAGAAGTTGCAGAGGCTTGCTAAGCTAAGAATAGAATAGAATCTAAAAACAAGAGAGTTCTCTGTCACTGTGTTCCAGAGAGCTTGCCCTGTGATTGGCCCTTAATTGTACACATGGAACATGAACCAATCACAGGTGCATCCTATTGCATTCCACAGCAGCTGATAATCATTGTTTACATTCTCTTTCTGGGGCCTCAGCTTCCCAGAAGATGAACAAATCCCAAAGAAAGGATTTCTATGAAAAAATGTCTGTGACACCTCCTCTTCTTTGAGATTGTGAAGTCCCTGCTGCAATTCTTTTATCTTAGCATGAATAGATACAGAGTGATTGGACAAATTCATGCAGCAAATCCCTTCAAACTCTTCACATCCATGCCCTTGTGCTAAAAGCAAAAAATCTATAGCGGCTCTATTTTGCAAAACAGCATGGTTAACACTTTGTACATCTGTGGTTAACATATCTAAAATTTGTGACGTCTTGTTTAATTCACCCTTGGCCCAGCACCCCAGTTGTTTTGCTAAGTTCATAGCTTTGTTTGCAGCACCTCCTGGCAAGATAGTTGAAACTACTACTTGCTTCAGCTCACTCCAGAACCGTGGGTCTCCTATCTGACTGCAGTCTAAGTCATGTAGGCTACGTCTCTGTCTGCTTGCATTTTGGCTTAGTTGCATTAATATATATACATTGGGGTGAAATAAGGACAATTTTCCCAAATAACAAGGTCCACCCTGTGGCCGGGCTGGTATACCATTCCAGGCTCTGTCTCCACAAATTAAAAATATCCCTGTGGGCAATCTCATCGGTGTCATGATGCCAGTGCCATTACATTGGCTGTAAAGCTGCTGAGACACTGTGCCCAGACTCAGGGATGAATCTAAGGTAGCCCATGTTCCTCTGTGCTGATTCAAATTCTGAAGATCTAAGGGACCAAAACTGAACCATCCGCCATTTGAGGTGTTAGTCATACTGGCATTTGCACTTCCGAAAAGATCCAATTCCTCTGGAGGAGAGTGCAAGGTAATATTAAGTGATAAGATTATTAAGCATTGGCAGTAGCCGTCACTTTGACTTGCAGTATACCCTTGTTGCGCGGGTAATCTAATGTTTGTCATATTATGCATGCATAGATTTTGGTTATTAATCAGACTGCAAAATTCCCGAGGAGACCACACTGGGAGTCCCAACAAGCATGTTCGAAATGTGTTAGTGACCCCTCCAATGCTAAGACAAAGCGATGATTGGTTAATTTGATTAGCGAGCGTTATCCATATATTAGCTCTTGGTTGATTAAAGTGTTTTACCCCTACTACTCCAGCCACCACTGCACTAAGCAGTATAACAAAAATAAGCCTCATTTTTCTGTTCTCTGTCTTGCTTTCTTTTTCTTATCAGCCTTTAACTTTACCGCTCCTGACACTTGTAGTCTCCACTCCTGTAGTTCCTTAATGCAGTGATCTAATGCCTTATCAGGATCTCCTTTAACGGGTCCTACAACAGAACGCTGTGTTAAGGGCACCAATTTTCTACACCTTGTGGAGGCTATGTATGACCTACTTTGAGCATTAACCCCTTTTAAAATATACTGCACCTCCCACCGATAGTAAGCCAAAATTTTCTGTTCATGAGACTCATAAAGATCTAGAGCTGAAGCTGTATTTAGCCTTGTCTGTCTCCTTAGTTCCCTTTGCCAATCATTGCCCCATGTGTGTTCATGGTCACAGGTGTTACACCACAAGCGCCAAAGCAATGACTGTTCTACCCAAAAGGTCCTACCACAACCCCCACAATATAGTGCTACCCAAGCGGCACAATCCGGGCTGTGGCACTCAAGGCAGTTCTCCCTTGCCGGTCCCCTTATGTGGAAAGATGATAATGATTCAACGGTGTCAATCAGTTCCTTGGCCATCCGGCAGCGGTGTGTTACGGCCCTGTCGACTGCTTTCGAGTGTCCCTTCAGCTGTAGCAGTAGTGGTCATAGGATCAGGGGCAGTTTCTTCTCCAGACGTTCCTTGTCCCCTTCCGTGAGGTGGTCCACCAATCGCTGCATCAAGAACAGGTTTAGTCCACTTGGCAGGTACCCACAGTGCTCCTACAGGGGTGGAAATACAGAGATATCCCCTTCCCCAGAACAGGACCTTAGCAGGATCCTTCTACAACCCTGTCTTGGAGTCCCTGTATCTTACCCATATTTCCTTTTTCTGCTCAGTAACCTCTTTTGGCTTATAATGCAGTTCTGCCAGGGGTTGCCCTGCATCCCCAAATACACACAAGGGATTGATCACAAACAAACTTTTTAGCAACCTCGCCTGGGGGTCAGTTACTCCCTCGTGTTTGGCTAAATACCTTTTCAAGGTACCATTTGCCCTTTCAATGATGGCTTGCCCTGTTGGGGAGTTTGGGATACCTGTAACATGTTCGATTCCCCAATTTCTTAAAAATTTCCCTATCCTTTGACTGATATAGGCAGAACCATTATCCGTTTTAATTCTTTTTGGTGTACCCATTACTGCAAAGCAACTATACAAATGCCTTTCCACATGTATAGCTCTTTCTCCTGTCTGAGCCGTTGCCCAAATATATTTGCTATAGGTATCAATAGACACATGTACGTATTTTAGCCTGCCAAAACTAGGGACGTGTGTCACATCCGTTTGCCATAACTCATTTGTTTGCAGGCCTCGTGGGTTTACTCCTAGGCCTAAACCACTACCCCCATTATGGTGACTACAAGTTGGACAGGCCCTCACAATGGCCTTTGCTTCCATGAGTGTTACCTTAAACTCTCTACTTAAGCCTTTTGCATTTTGGTGAAACATTGAGTGAGCTTCTCGTGCCAATTGGTGATTTGACAGGGGTGTATTTTGGGTTATAGTAACCAATTTATCCTCCTATCATTCCCTTCTCCTAAACCAACATTCCATTTGTGGCTCCTACCGCGAATTACAGCATGAGCGTGTTCCCTTGATCTTGTAGCTTTCTTCAGCTGCATTAACAGTTCATACAGTCTCTGATTTTGTACCTCCTTTATGGAGGCATCTTCGATTCTTGCTACAACTCCTGCAACATACAAAGAGTCTGTAACAACATTCAATGGTTCCTTAAGCTGTGCCATTGCCCATACCACTGCTAACAGTTCCATGGTTTGTAAGCTGTCCACTGCCTCTGCTTGCAAAATCTGATGTTTCCATACTCCCTTTTCTTGCCAAGTTATTGCAGCAGTTCTTGACTTCCTGCCAGCATCTGTGAATGCAGTAATAGCATCTGGTATAGGGGAGTTTTCTCGCTTTGGGTGAGTTATCCAGTCCCAGTCCCCTATCCACTGAACCAAAGCTGGTCGAAGCTTGTCCGTTTCAATGGGGCAACATGCACCTAAAAGAGCTTCCTGCAGTTCTTTTGAATTATTCAGGTACCAATCCAAAGTGTCCTTTTTCATTGGCATCCTGATGATAGCTGGTTCCGCCCCAGCCACCTGTAACATCCTTTCTCTTCCTTTCTTTATTAGATCTGCTAACATTTCAACTTTTTGAAAAAGAGTTTTAGTTTGTTGTAATGGAGGGGAAATCCATTCTAGTATCCCTGTCTCCCCCGTTTTCTTTTTAAACTGCATTAGTGCTCCAAGAAGATATTTTGGACCATTCCAAATGGTCAAGTCTATGGGTAATTCTGGATCCCTTTGGTAAACCTGCCCATGTGTAACACAATCCAGAATTTGCTGAATTACCCGCTGTTGTTTGTCAGTGATTCGCACCGGATAAGTTGGGTCAGTTCCTTTTAGTAGCGGGCGCAACTCATCCAGTAGTTCGTTGGGTATTCCCACTATTGGCTTTAGCCACTGCAAATCACCCAAAAGTTTTTGAGCATCATTTAAAGTTGCCATCTTTGTTTTTAACTCCAATTTCTGAGGTTTTACTGTTTGCTCCGACATGGACCATCCCAGATATTTCCAGGGGGCTGTTGTTTGAATTTTCTCAGGAGCTATCACCAAAGAATACTGTGCCAGCATGGTCCTTATTTTCTGGATTTGTTGTTCTGTAAAAGGCACGGGCTGAGCAAATAATACATCATCCATGTAGTGATATATCACTGTGCTCGGCCATTGTTTTCTTAATGGTTGCAATGCTGCATTAACATAAAGCTGACACAAGGTGGGGCTGTTGCGCATGCCTTGCGGGAGTACGGTCCACTCAAATCTCTGATCAGGTGCTTCCTTATTGATCGCAGGTAATGTGAAAGCAAACCGTCTCATATCCTGTGGGTGAAGGGCAATAGTGAAAAAACAATCCTTCAGGTCAATGATTAGCAGAGGCCAATCCATTGGAATCATGGCCGGGTTAGGTAATCCAGGTTGTAATGAGCCCATAGGTTCCATTTGATCATTAACAGCACGTAAATCATGGAGCAACCTGTATTTTCCAGACTTCTTCTTTATTACAAAAATTGGAGTATTCCAGGGGCTGGTAGATAAACGCAAGTGTCCCTGTTGAAATTGTTCTGAGACGAGCTGATGTGCGTTTTGAAGACTTTCCCCTTTCAAAGGCCATTGCTTAACCCATACCGGGGTGTCAACAATCCAGGTAATGGGAATTGGGAAAGCCCAAGCAATGGCTTTTACTCCAAAGGGTGTTCATTAGTCAAGACCACCCCTAGCTGGGCCATAATGTCCCGACCTATAAGGCATTGAACAGTGGGTGGTAGCTGGACCACTGAGAAAATCGCTGTGAGCTGTTTTCCGTCTATGTGAACTCGGAGGGGAGGCGAACGGCTAGCCAGGGTAAATCCTCCGACCCCGGATACTGCAGTGGCTGCTGGCTGCAAAGGCCAGTGTTGAGGCCAGCTGCTAGGACTAATGATGCTGGAATCTGCTCCAGTATCCAGTAGGCCTGAAAATGACCTTTTTTGTCCTTTGAACTCTACTTCTACCCTTTTCTTGGGTCTCTCAGAAAGGTTTAGAGTCAACAAAGTAAGGCCTCCCGTAGAGCCAAAAGCACTTTCTTCCCTTTCTTGACCTTTTATGGGTTGTATTCCCTTAGTCATTTGTTCAAGGGGTACCAACTGAGCAATCCTTTGTCCCTTATTAATTTGAAGAGGAGGAAAAGGGGTGTATGCCATCACCATAATCTCTCCCGTGTAATCCGCGTCAATAACGCCAGGCAAAACAAACAGTCCCAACATAGATGCAGATGATCTTCCAAAGAGCAGAGCACCCACCGCTTTATCCTGTATGATAATAGGTCCTTGGACCCCTGTCAGGATTTTTTGCGGGTGCGGAGTCATCAATGTCACGTCTACTGCAGCTGCCAGGTCCATGCCGAGGCTCCCTGCTGTGGCGGGTTGGAGGCTCCCTGCTGTGGAGGGTTGGAGGCAGGAGGGGGTGTTGTTGTTGCTGCAGCGGCGACTTGTGTCTGGGCGCGGCCACTGCTGGGATGCGCGCTCCTGGGGAAGTTTCCCTACTTCCGTCTACAAGCGCCCGTATTATGAGTGCCCAAACGGCATTTCTGGCACCAAAGTCCTACAGCCTGGCATTCCCGGCGCATGTGGCCCATGCCTCCGCATCGGTAGCATTTCGTGCGGCCCCCTCTATTTGCTGTTGCCAATGCAGCTGATGCTTGGAGAGGTGCAAGAGCGGCTAACACCTGACTCTGAGAGGACTTTGCCTGTTCTTGCAAGTCTATTCCTAACTGTTTGATCGCATCTACCACAAAAGCCTGCTGTCCGGTAGGTATGAGGGCCATCCTCTCTAATGCCTCTTCTATAGTCCAATTGGCACCTAGGGTGTTAAGTACGCTCCTAGTAGTAGAATTACAATTTCGAAGTGCGCACTGTTTGAGTAAGGCCCCACGCATATATTCGGGTACCCCAGCTCTTTCAATTGCAGCAGCAGCTTTATCAATAAAAGAGCCAAACGATTCTTCTCTGCCTTGTTTGATTCCCATATATACAGGCATCCTCCCTGGTTCTTTCACCCTTTCTATAGCGAGTCTAACCAACCTGATAGCCTCCCGGCACTTCTCCTGGCCCAGTAAAGCTTGTGCCTCAGTACGAAGAAAAGGTCCCAGACCCATAAGCTCATTAACAGTGATGCCATGGAGAGGGTCACCCGGTTGCCTCTGAACTGCCACACACTCGTTAACAAGCGCTTGCCAATGAGCAGTAAACAGCAATTGCTGATGTTGGGTAAAAATCAATTTAGCTTATCCACGACAATCATTAATGAGAAGGATGCTAGTGTCAAAAATATAGTCTAGCATTTGTTTGTCTGGTTCGCTTTTAACTCCAAACTGACTAACAGTAGCTCGTAGTTGAGACAACAATTTCCAATCAATAGCAGTGATAGTTGCCTGGAGGCCGCCCCCGTCCTGAGGACTGAAGATAACCGGACAAGCCAGCTCACTAGCCACACTTATAAGCTCTTGATCTCCCTTTTCCATTGCATCTTTGGCCAAGGCAGCCCACGTGTCTCGTCTTTCCCTCGCAATAGCCGCCGCTAGGTCGTTTTCCGCCCCAGGGGTCGACTGATTGCTTTTCGGGAACTGAGTATGCGTTTTTGGCCATGGTTGCTGCGATACAGCAGATACGGGAGTCTCAGAAGCGCTCTGTTTAGCTTGCAGCAAAGCGGGCAATAAAGCACTCTGCGCAGCTTGGCTCGTTAAGGGGGGTGGCGAAGCGGGTAATAAAGTGGTCTGTGTAGCCTGGCTTATAGCCTGGCTTGTAGCCTCGCTTGTAGCCTGGCTTGCAGCTTGGCTTGCAGCTTGGCTTGTCGAGGGGGGTGGTGAGGTAGGTAATAAAACCGTCCTTATTGCGGGGCCAAGAGGAGTTCCCAACTCCTTATCAAATTCCCTATCTTGGTCGTAATCTTTATTACGGTCATGAGTGGCAGTAGCCTGTTGAGCAGCCTTTTTTTCAGCCTGAAACTGCAATAATTCGTTATTAACGACACGCCATAATTTACCCAACTTCTTGGCAGTTTTATCATCCTCTAAAGTAGCCTGCCATAATATATCACCAAATTTACGCCATTCCGACAACTCGTGAACCGTGTGGGGGTTAATGAAAACTCCCCTTTCCAAACCATAAGCCAAAAGTCCCGGTAATTCTTTCTGTAAATCTATCCCCTTAATCTGCCTTTTCTGCAAGAAAGCAATAAAAAGATCATATGCGGCTTGCCTTTCCATACCTATAAATCATAAGCGCGCTTTGTAGCTCCTCAAGGTCTCGGCCGCATGTTTCGGCCAGGCTCGTCTTTACGATCACCTAGAGCACGGCGTGTCTCGGCGTCTTTTTCTCCGCTTTTTTTTCGGCACGCTTCTGCTGTCCCGGCTGCTACTTAGAACTTCGGGACCCGACCCGTTCTTCACTTCCCGTGGTGTCGCAGTATCACATCGGAGTCACCATATATTGAAGTGAAGGGAGACGACCATCCGATTGATGAGCATCGACTCCAATTTATTGATCAAATCAGCCACCTTTTATAACAGTGTTAATTGACTTCATGCATATTGCAAAATTCGAGCTCACGATAGGTTACAGAGAAAACTCTAACCCCTCCTTTTGTTTTACAATACCTGTGGTTTGTTTATTGAAAACAGGATCAGTGTTCTCACTGTGATATGAAAAGTTCTCAAAACCTTCATATCTGTTCCCAGAGAGCCCAAGGACAGAATGTTTGCCTGTTATGGGAAGACTGTCTGAGAATCTTATTGTTTATAAAATGGTGCTTGAGAACCTAATTATTTACAGAATCAAGCCTGGGAAATGCTGCTTTACAGCTACCTTTTACTTTTCCCTCAGCTGTATACCTTCATGGCCTCTTTCTTTAAGCCATGCTTGAAGCAGGCTCTCCACACACACTCAGATAGAAGTATCCTAAGCCAAAAGGCTGAGAAATGACTCACTGATTCCTGAGTGCTAAAGTATGAAGTCAGCTTAATAAATAGTGATTTAGAGCTAATCCTGAGTAACCAACTCAACCCTGCCCAGTTTTTATATGGAGAACCAGGTGAGGAATTAATACATAAATGTCTAGAAGCTATAAACTATCAAACTAGAGTAAGAGAGGATCTAACAGTTCAACCACTCCAAGGAGAGAAATGATTGTACATCGATGGATCTTCAAGAGTAATCCAGGGGCACTGGGTATCGGGGTACGCTATAGTAGATGAAGGGTTAGTAGCCATAGAAAAGGGAAAGTTAACTTCCAACTGGTCAGCCCAATGGTGTGAGTTGAATGCCCTAAAATGAGCTCTGGAAATATTAGCACAGAAAAGGAGAACAATATATAGAATCAAAATACGCTTTTGGAGTAGTGCATACATTTGGAAAAAATTGGGAAGAGAGGGGGCTATTAAATTCAAAGGGAAAGGGACTGATTCACGAAAATCTTGTTTGAGAAGTGTTAGAAACCTTACAGTTACCAGAGGAAGTAGCAGTGGTATATGTTAAAGGGCATCAAAAAGGGTCAACTCAAGAGGCACGAGGGAACAATTTAGTGGATTTGGAAGCTAAAAAGGCAGCGGAATCAGGGACAGAAAACCTAATGATGGTGTTAACCCCCATGGGAGAAATACGAGAAGTCCCAGTGTTTAGTGGGGCAGAAGAGGAAGAACTCCTCAAAATAGGAGCCAAGAAAGATAAAGAAGGGAAGTGGAGATTAGCAGATGGGAGGCAAATGTTGAATAAGCCCCTTGCAGGAAAATGCTGGAAGGCATACAAGGGGCAATACATTAGGGTACACAAGCGCTAAGTGATCAATTTCTAAGGGATTTGGGATGCATAGGAATTTTCGGGATAGCTAAGCAGGTGACTGAACGGTGTGTGATATGTCAACAACTAAATAGGATGGTCATGAGGATATCACCCAGGGGAGGGCGAGAACTAGCCTTATGACCCTTTCAAAACATCCAAGTAGACTTTATTGAGCTTCCCTGGGTATAATGGTGTAAATTTTTGCTAGCGATAGTAGATCACTTAACTCATTGGGTAGAGGCAGTACCCACTGTTAAAGCCAATACCAATATTGTTGGTAAAACACTCCTAGAATCAATCATTCCCTGATATGGGATGGTAAAGAGAATTGATTCAGACCAGGGAACTCATTTCACATCTAAGATACTGCAGAAAGTTGTTCAGGCTCTGGGAGTGAAATGGTAGTTACACACTCCATGGCATCCACAGAGTTCTGGTTGTATTGAGAGAATGAATCAAACTCTTAAAAGAGCTCTAGTTAAGATAATGATTGAAACCCAAATGTCATGGATAAAATGTCTCCCTTTAGCCTTATTAAGAATTAGAACCCAACCGCAGTCAGATCTGGGGATGTCACCCAAGAAATGATGTTTGGGTTACCCTTCTTGTCCTCACCCCAGAAGGCTGCCACCTATGAGGAAAGGGAAGCCGATGCAAAGAAATATGTTATAGGTATAGCACAAACCTTAGAAGGGCTAAGACATAAAGGGGTAATTCCTCAAATTACCATCCTGGATTTCAGAATCCATAATATTAATCCTGGGAATTGGATGATGATCAAGTCATGGAGAGATCATCCTCTAACTCCTCAGTGGGAAGGTCCCTTCCAGGTACAGCTCACCACCAAACTGGCCGTGTGAACTGCAGAGTGGGGATGGACTCATGCCAACAGAGTGAAAGGCCCAGTGGAAGAACCCAAAGAATGGACTGTAATATCCAAACCAGGTGTGATGAGATTGACTCTCAAGCAGAGACCAAGACACAACCTGAGAAACAAGATGCTCAAAAAAGTAGAGTCAAGCTTTCAGCAGCCAGCTCAAGAACTGTCTTCCTGTTTTAACTGGCGAGAATTGCAAGCATCTGTTGAGGGGAAATACACAAGGGACTATTGTAAATCAAAGACGACTCCAATGAAGGGGAGAGAGAATGATGCATCTGACTCCATCATCAGAAGGCTAATTAATTACTTTATTATACTATATTATGTACCCTGCATCTAGACTGAATCTGCCGTGCACTCACTCTTGCTCGCAGCTGCACAGAACTGCACTCATCTCCGATTCTCTCGTTACTGTCTCGTGACAGTCTGACACACACACACACTTGTTGGCCCTGATAGGCCAAGGGAAAAAAACATCCTCACTTTGGGTAAACAATCTCCATATTGCATTCTACTTTAGCACAACACAGTCACAGCAAGCAAGATAAGAATTGTGTTTTCCTTCTTCTCTGCTTGTCTCACAGCTTCTCTCTGTTTAGAGGGCATGTAAATACCACAAGGGACTGTAAAAAGTAATGAGACAGTTTCCTTAAGAACCATAAGTAAAATAAGACAAAGGAAGGGGGGCAAGACTGGGTCGACCTTTTGTTTACTACCAAGAAGACTCCCTAGCCCTGCTGCAGGTAGCAACCCCATAAGCATGGTAAGCTAGAGGCAAAAAGGCCATGTCAGACCTCTATTATTCCTCAACTGTCTTTTAATACAAAAGAGACTGGAGGGCAAGACTGAGTTGCCCTCTCTACTCACCACTAAGATATACCTACCATGGGTCGAAAGATGTGGGGATTTTAGTTTGAAACTGGCTGGAAACACCAATTTTGTGTAGTTGTTTGGATTAATTAATTTAAGATTTCCTTAATTTTAATATTTCCCTGCTAATGTACTAAAGATTGTGGTAGGTTTCAGTGCTGGTCAGTCACCAATACACTCATTTTCTGTTGTGAGATAGGATTAGGAGAAAGGCAAAGCAGGCTCAAAATTTTAAAATGGTATAAAGGAAATTTTATTAAAAGTAGCTAAAAGAAAAAAAAATAGTAAGAATCAAAACCAACCCTTCAGAACACTTCTCCCTTTACAACCCTTTTTTTGTCCCACTGATAATGTAAAGAAACAAACTCTAAAATTTTCAGTCAGTTTACTACCTCTAAAATAGTCTTTCTTCAGTTCACTTAGGGACAGTAGTCCCTCTTGTTAAGGTTATGGAGGCTTCTCCACAAGAGGAATAAAACCAGTTTTCTCATGGTTCTTAATTTCATCATGAATAACAGCCACCCAGGGAACCCTGCCATTGTGAAGTCCTTCCCATTACTACAAGCTTTCCCACAGCTTGTCGATGGGTCATGTCAACTCATGGGGTATTGTTTTAAAGATGAGCTGTTCAAAGGCAAAAGTGCCCATTATCTATTTCTAAAATAATCTTCTTCCCTGGGAACAGAGATATTCTCCTGGGGGCTCTGGACTACTCTTCTCTCCTTCTCTGTTCAAACTTCTCATGGGATCACAGCTACTTTAACATCTGCTTACTTTAACATGGAGACCTTTACTTGATAGCAATTTGAACACTTTCATCTCCCCATAGTTTCAGGTCCCAGGGGCAGGTAGCAATTTATTGGGAAGTGTTTTACAAGTGCAATTAAGAATAGGAGTTATGTCAGAAAATGGGAAAAGGACAGCTAGAGTTTTAAAATTAGGCCAAGATGATGAAGGAAAAAAAAAAGCAGCAAAGAAGTTTGAGTTGGAGAAGGAAATAGGGGAGGATTAAATATTGACCCCATAAAGGTTACAATTGAGAGAGAAGATTGTCCCATACGTGTACGTCAGTATCCTGTATCTTTAGAAGGACGGGAAGGTTTGAAGCCAGTAATAGAAGGACTAATAAAGGATGGGACATTAGAACCTTGTATGTCTCCTCATAATATCTTTATTCCCCCAGTAAAGTGTGATGGGAGTTATAGACTAGTACAAGATTTAAGGGAGGTTAATAAAAGAACTCAGACTCACTATCCAATGGTAAAATATCTTAGACACTTAATAAATAAAAGTAGCTGGAAACCCAACCATGAGAAAATTGCAAGAATTTTATTCCTTCTCCCTCCCTCTTTAAAGAGGGAGATCAGAAAATTACCTAGATTATTGAAATATTTTAGATTATAGATTGAGGGGTACACACAGGTAGCAAAATTTGTGTATGAAAAAAAATTGACAGAAGGAGAGGATATAAAACGGACCAAGGAAGATATTGTTAAATTAAAAGAGTTAAGTTAAAACTAGCCTAAGTACCAGCTTTAAGCTTACCCTTGTTTGAAAAATCCTTTATCATTTATGCATAAATACAGAAAATGGAGTAGCTCATAAAATTTTAATTCAGGAGTGAGGAAGAGTAAAAAAATATCTAGTAGCTTATATATCAAAGATGTTAGACCCAGTAAGCCACAGCTAGCCAGTACGTACTTAAGTTATAACAGCTACTGCAATCCTAGTGAAAGAAAGTTCTAAGCTTACTTTTGGAAGTAGATTAGTTAGGTTCGCCTCGTACCGTCTGAGGTGCGTTGAATAAAAAAAAAAAAACAAACAGGTGAGAAGAAAAGAAAGAGAGAAGTTGAAGTAGGGGGCTGATTAGCAAACTCTGAGATGTTAGAATATGGAGTGATGACATCTCGGTGCTAGAAGAGAGCAGGAATGTGAATGCGGGTTTTTTGCATGAAAGGCAGGGAACTGTCTTAACACATGATTGTTAGGAGGTTATTCAATGCCAAACTGGGGTCCAGAAAGGGTTTAGCAGAACGGGCCCTCCTTGAAGAGAAAAGAGGATAAGTTGACTAGAGAAAGAAAAAGAATGTCAGGAGCACCTGGGGACGCCAAGTTTGGGGTTGTCAAGGTTGGGAGGTGTCTGACGGCTCCCTATGAGCGGCAGGGTCTCGGGGGCTTGGGCAGGGATCGATCCATGGAGGTGACCCGGCAGCGGTTCTGGCAGCAGAGGACACAGGTTTGCCAGCCAGGAGCGGGCTGGCTCTGTGGCGGAACTGCTGGGGTGGATCCCAGACTGTCGGGGTCCCAAGTCCAGGATGGCAGGGTCGGCCCTGGTAAGTGGGCCGAGAGAGAGAGAAGGAAAGAGAAAGAGGGGGCAAAAGAGACCCAAGGCATGCCCCCAGGGTCCCCATGCCCATGGCTCTTCTCCCCTGCTCCGGCCCTGCAGCCAAGTGGCAGCACCGGGGGAAGGGCGAAGAACGGCATTGACAGCATAACTGTGAAAAGAAGGGGAGGGAGGGGGCTAGCACTAAAAGATAAAATCAAAGCAGATTGATGACTCTCCAAACCTCACAAAGTGGTTTGTTTTTCTTAAGTAAGAAGTTTTTTGGTTTTTTCTTTTGTGTGTTTTGTTTGCTGTTAAAAAGAAGTTTTTTTTTTCCTGAAGAATGGGTTTGTAAGGCTAAAACAATTAAATGCTGCCCAAAAAGTAAAAAGCAATAGATATGATTCATCTCGTGTTAAAATTGGTCTAGCTTTTCTTATTTAACTAACTGTAACTCACAGAAAGAAGAATTTGCCTCTGCAGCTATTAGCACAGCTGGATAGAAGAAGAAGAGGCTGCTGTGGAGAAAGTTTTTAGCTAAACCCAGAAAGTTTGGAAGAAAAGCGAATGGTAAAAGTTAATGCAGTATTGTCTTTCTTTTATTACTATACTATTAAAAAGTCCTTTCCAGGTACTACTGAAGCAACAATCGGAATCACGGAAAGAGGGTGAATTCATACCAGCAGAATAAAAAGACTTGTGAAGAAACCTGAAGAATAGACTATCACATTTAAACCGGGTGATACCAAACTGACTTTCCAATGGGGACTGAGTGGTAATAGTTTGGAAAAACCCAAATGATCCAAGAAATGTACAAAGAATAACACTGAATTAAGAAGTAAGACAACGTTTATAGCACTGGTTTCAAGCACTGCTTGAATAAAACATCTCCTTTGGGGAGGAATACTTCAGATAGAAGGATCACGACTGTTTTTGCATTCTGACCTTAGCCTGAGAATTGAACAGGGGAGAAGGGGAATTACCATTTCCATCAGTAAGCTTTATTTGATTCATTCCAATACTGGACATGCTAGCTGGGTTATAAGTAAATGCTTGAATTGTGATAATAATTAGTATTGTAGTTCACAAAATTTATGCTCTTATTGCAAAAAGGTGTAAAAGTAATAACTTTGTTTTGTGGATGGGAATTATTAGTGCCTGTTGAATGAGAGATACCTGAGGAATGGTAGGAGACCACAGTTAAAGGTGTCAAAAACAATTTGCCTGGAAATTAGTTAAGAGAAAGTGACAAGGAAATAGAGGGCAAGACCAGATTGGCCTCTGTATTCACCACAAAGAAGATCAAATACACCTGCTGTGGGTTGCAACCTCACAGGCATGGGAGGTGGGAGTATAAGACATACTGGACCTCTGTTATTTCTGTTTCTGGCACTCATTTGTTGTCTTTTCCCTCTCGGGATACCAGCAAGATTGTGTCACAAATGCTACAGAAAGCATCATATGGAAAGAAACCAAAGTTCCTCTTTTATTACACACACCTATGTCAACAGTCACTGCTATAACCCATCCAAATTAAGAACTTGTAGGCAAAACGGAGTAAATTATTGGATTACAAGAAACTTAGGAAAAAGTGGTAATAGATTTGGAATGGAATGTCCAAAAGGAGAGAGATGGATTTGTTTTACATTTAATCTTGAAGATATGGTTCAAGATTTAGTAAAAAAAAAAAACAAATAGTAAAAGAAAAGGTAAAACCAGCACAGCAATTTAACTCTGTATTAACCCCAAATTATCTATTGAGTCGTATTACGAGACTCCAAGCAGTTATAGAAATGACAGCAAATAAAGCCACCCAGGCATTAAATATCAAGTCAGCTAAGCCAAACAAAACCTGTAGTGTATCAGAAGAGGTTGGCTTTAGACTATTTATTGACAAAAGAAGGGGGTGTTTGTGGAAAGTTCAATATATCAGATTGTTGAAAATTGATGACCACAGAAAAGTCATTCTAGCAAAAGCAATAGAAATCAAAGAAGAAAAAAATATATATGCATATAATAACCCAAGTATCAGTCCAAAAATTAAAAAAAAATGTTAAAAACCTAGCTGGTGGGGTAATGTATTAGAAGAAATTAAGATCTTTCATTTTATGTGTTACAACTGTTTTTATATTTCTTCCTTGTGTAATCCCCTGTTTTATTTTGCCAGCATAGTCCAGAAGATGCAAATAGATAAGAAATATTGCTCAAGCCAAATGATTTACAAAGAATAAGAGTGGGGATTGTGAAAAATGCATGTATTTTATGATTGGCATTTTGCAAATATTAAAATGAATATTATATGTGTTGTGTTAGAAAGTAATGCTGTATTAATTCTCTTAAGTACTGTGTTAAATATAGTTTTAGGTTATAAAAATTGTTAAAATAGAAACTATGCTATGTAGGATACTTTTTCAAAAAAGAAAGGACTTGCAGCGAGATAGCAGCCTCAAGACACCTAAATCATTCAGAGAAAAAGAATTTATTGCTCTCTTATCAGAAGAAACTAACTACTTCCTGCCTCGAAGGCGCTGTTAGGATTCGGAGGAAGAAGTTGACGGATGACCAGACAGAATCCTGTATTTGAATGGAATTTATGCATCATGTATGAAGTGTATGAATATGCAACAGGCTATTGCTTTTAAGGGTTAATCCTTTGTTAACGGGTGTCCTTTTACAGGCTCATGCTGCCCAGAAAAAGGTACCTGGACGTCCATAACTCTTTGTATTTGTTGTCTCATATTGTCCTAATTCAAATTGTCCAAATTATTATTACTCTAATTGTATTACTATTTTTATAACAATTTAATTACTATTAAACTTTTAAAATTTTAAAAACAAGTGATTGGCGTTTTTAACACCAAATAAGTGTGTATAGGGAAAATCTGCGATTTTTTCTTTCTTTCTCCGGTTACCACTGTCCTTGCCCACATCAACATAGGCTAGTATGACTCATTCAAGAGAGATAAAAAAACCGTTTTTTTGAGTTAATTGCTTGAGCCAAATGACTTAAAGGACAGGAAAAGGGGGGTTTATGATAAATGAGTAATGAAATAGCTGACTCTCACAATTAAAGGGCAAATATTATGTATATACTAAGAAAAATTTTATAGATTTATAGTTATTTCCCCCTCCTCATTTTGCATTGTTCTCATGGGATGTCCGGGGAAGCTGGGGCTTTTGGGAGGGTCGGGTCATTACTATGGCAGCATCTGACCTCCAATCAAGGTGTCAGGAAGTGATCTCCACCACTGGACAGCGAAGAAGGACTCAGAACTTTGGGAGGGGCCAAAGAGTTAAAAGGGGGAACATCCATTGTGTGGACGAGCACATGGTGGGGAAAATCCTTTGCTCCCAGTGCTGTGTTTATTTTATCAATTCAGTCTTCTGTTGTAATTTTGAGAAGATGTGCAGACCCTGAGAGGCCTTCCCTGGGTTAGAGAGACACAAGAAGCTTCCCTCAAAAGCTATTAGACTGCATTGGCTCCTTCCCTTGTTCCTATGTCCCTCAGCCACTCCCTACCTATTACCCCATTGGCCTCATCTTTGTACTGCCCCGATGCTACCATTCAGCCCCTACCTCTCGATACACAGAAACCTGGACTCTCCCCATGAGTGATGCCCTTGGACCCTGAACATCTTACTTTGCGGCTGAATTAAACATCTGTGGATACAATGCAAAGGCTCTCTTTGCTTCCTTACCCTGGACTTTATTAGCAACTATTTTGGCTGCAACAATAAGGTTTTATTAAACATTTTAAAATTCTTGAAAGTGAGTAGCATTTTCTCACAAAAGTAAATTGTGGTCTGTTGTCACAGACATCTTTTGTGAAAAATCCTTTCTTTAGGATTTTTCCCTCTTCTGGAGGGCTGAGGCCCCAGAAAGAGAATGTAAACAATTGTTATCTGCTGCTGTGGAATGCAACAGGTGCACCTGTGATTGGCCCATGTTGCATGTTTACAATTAAGGGCCAATCAGGGGCCAAGCTCTCTGGGACAGAATCAGAGAGAGCTCCTTTGTTGATTCATTCCTTTTCTATTCTTAGCATAGCAAGCTTCTGAACTTTTCTCTCTATTCCTTTTAGTATAGTCATAATGTAACATATACATCATAAAATAATAAATCCAGCCTTCTGATCATGGAGTCAAGATTCTCGTCTATCTCTTCACCCCTGAGGAACCCTTGCAAGCCCGGCAACAGTCTGTGAAATAAATAGGGCAGGAGATCTTGCTCCTTTTTAATGCCTTTATTAAACATCAGCTCGGGTGGGGAGAATGGACGGGTTGCGCACACGCTGTCGCTGCTCCCAGGAGTGGCACAGAGGAGGAGGAAGAGTGCAGCTATGTCCGCTGGCATGCAGGCAGAGCTGGGACTTCCATCCTCACCAGAGCACCAGGAGATTCCCGGTTTTTTAGTTTGACATTTGAGGTCTTCTTTCTAGCCAACATCCTTTTAGGTTAGGGTGAAAGGTAAAAAGGGTCTTAGCAGACACTGGAGTCCATTCCTCACCTCTAGACATCACTTAGATCTCTTAATTCCATGGTGGCTTGTTGTTTTAGGGGTTTTTCCTGCTAGATTTGGTGAGATGTTTCCACATTTGCATACCAGCCCCAATGTCACCTCCTCCTCACAGTCCCGGGTGCCATTTTCCAGGAAGTAGCAGGGTGATACTCAACAAAGGGGGATTTCTCACCATCAACAACAGGTAATTAAAGAAAAAAACTATTAACAACAGGTGATTGCAACATGAAATTATTAACAACAAATAGTTAAAACTCCAACTTAGCAGCAATTGGTTTAACCTGTTAACTCTGCAACTTTAAAAAAAAAAATGGACAACTGTTCTACTCATAACAGTGTGCACTCTGCCGCCAGAGGGACTGAGAAAAATGCGTTAGCAATGTCAGTTGTGGCAAACCATTTGGATGCTTTTGACTCCAGCTCATATTGGAGTTCCAGTATGTCTGGTACGGCAGCACTTATAGGTGGCATGACTTCATTCAGGCCCCGATAGTCTGCTATCAGCCTGCATTCCCCATTTGACTTCCACACTGCTCATATGGGACTGTTGAAGGGTGAGGGTGTTCTGCTGATTACTCCTTGGCTCTCCAGTCAATGAATTAGTTCACGGATAGGAGTTACAGAGTCTTGGTTTGTGCAACACTGCCACCAGTGCACTGTCCTGGTAGCAATTGGTACTTGTTGGTCTTCCACCTGCAGCAATCCTACAATGAAGGGATCTTCCCCCTGTCACTCCAGAGATCCAGATAGGTTCTGCACTCTTGTGCCTTGATGGCATAAGTGTACACTGTGCACCGATATCTACTAAAGTTTTATACTTTTGTGGACTCAGTGCCTGGCACATTGCCTAAAGCGATGAACTTCACCTTGGTCAGACCCAATACACATGGTGAAGCAGGTTGTTCCCCTGCAGGCCATGGAGGTCCATGGGGATGCAAGAATACACCCACAGCCTGTGGAGGAGACCCACACTGGAGCAAGTGGGTGACTGAGAGTAGGCTGTGAGCCTGTGGGAGGCCTGTGGAGAGAAGCCCACACCGGAGCAGCCTGTCCTTGAAGGACTGCATCCCAAAAGAGAGTGACCCATGCTGCAGCAGTTTGGGAAGGATTCAGACAAGCAAGGGGCAGTTATAGGACCCTTTGTAGGTGATTTAAAAGAGCTGATCAAGCAGCTCCTGCCATCTTGCCAGCTATTCAGGGAAGCAAGGTGTGGTCACAGGGACATTTGCAGGAGATTTAAAGGGTTCTAGGGAGTGTGGTATGGCAGTTTGCATGGCAGCAGGAGCAGGAAGGCACAACCCACTCCTGGTGGTGGGCTGTTACCGGGCTTGCAAGGGTCTTTCAGGGTGAAGAGATAGACGAGAATCTTGTTCTCATGATCAGAAGGCTGGATTTATTATTTTATTATATAAGTTATATTATTAATATACTATAAGGAATAGAGAGAAAAATTCAGAAGCTGCTAAGCTAAGAATCGAAAAGGAATGAATAACAACGGAGCTCTCTCTGATCTGTCCCAGAGAAAGCTTGTCTTTGATTGGCCCTTAATTGTAAACATGCAACATGGGCCAATCACAGGTGCACCTGTTGCATTCCACAGCAGCAGATAACTATTGTTTACATTCTCTTTCTGGGGCCTCAGCTTCCCAGAAGAAGGAAAAATCCTAAAGAAAGGATTTTCCACAAAAGATGTCTGTGACATTACACCCTTTTAAATTCTAATAAATTAAAAAGAAAAAATGCTGATGTGGAATGAACAGGGAATTCCTTCACCTGTAGAACATACAATACTAACATATCACTAAAACAATCATGCAATCTAAGAAAATGCAAAAAACAACGCAAAGAAAATTCAAGTCCAAGCATCTGAGTTTCAGGAACAGTCCATGGGGTGAAGATCTTCCTCTTGGACATATCTGAAAGTCCTTTTTGGTCCTGAAACAGGCTTGCTGCAGAAAAAGTCCATCAATAGCTATCAAAAACCATTGACAGTCATAAAACAATTTAAAACAATTTGAAACAACTTCTGGAATGTCCTTTTCTGGCCCTTCAATGCTTCAATGCTTCAGAGCTGCTGCCAGCTATTTCAATTTTTTTTTATTTAATTTAAATTTTTTTTCTTTTTTTTTTCTTTTTTTTTTTTTTTTGTGGTCGAAAAGAGCAGCAGCAGCAGAGCCAGAGAAAGGCACTGGGAAGCCCTGGCCCATGTACGGACCAGGAACCCCAAAGCTGGCCCATAAAAGGCGGGCCAGGACCGGTAGGGGAAACCACTACCCCCAAAGCCATCAGAAAGCCAGGCAGTGGGCCCGGCCCAGGGACTTCCTGAGCCCAACAGCCTAGGCCAAACCCATGAAGCAGCCTCTGCATTCCCACGGGCCTGCACCCTGCTGCCACTACAATGGCAGCACGGGTGGTGAGACGCTTCCTTTCCCCAAAATCACTGAGGCATGCCAGCAGTGAGGGAATAGAAGCAGCCCCAAAAATCCTCATCTCGGATCTAGGAATGTTTGTTTCCCACAGCAAAGAAGCCACGATCTCCTCCAACTGTGCCCTCTGCCTCTGCAATGCAAATGGAACAGGTGTGTCTCCCATCTGCCTCACGGCACCACCCCCACCGGGCTGGGGACCAAAGGCAGAACTTTCGGCAGAACACACCCAGCCCCTCACCGCTAGGGCACAAGAGGGCCGGCAGAGATGGCAACCTCCATGGGGCAGCAACTGGCCAACCACCCCCAACCCGCTGAGAATGCTGATCTTGAAAGCAGGCAGGCAGGCTGCCCCCCACCCCAGCTGTTGGGCCATGCCGGCTCCACAGAAGGAGCGGCTGAAGCCCTCTTCCCCTGTCCCAGCTCCCCCCGCAGGGGCAGCCCCGGGACAACCCGAAAAACTCGGGGGGGGGAAATCACGCTGGTTGCAGGAGCTGCCGCGACAGCTGCTGCCAGGAGCGGCTGAGACAGAGTAAAGATCCATTCTGAATTAGGTGAAGTGTCTAAGAAAGGTGAAAAGTCTGTGAGGCCAAAGCTGAAGGAAAAACTCGCATGCCGGAGACAGCAAGGAGACAGAGAAAGAAAAACAGAAAAGACCACAAGGTCGATTTGCCCCGACTTAGAAATTCCTTTGATAAAGAAGAACTGGTGCTAAATGTCACGCGGAATGAATATGTATGAACTTATTGTGAAACTGTATGCATATGCATTTGGAAGGGGGATAAAAGAAGACCCGAGGTCTTCAGAGGTACGCATGCCTCTTTGGGGGCTTGCGTCCGGCGCGCGTCGTAATAAAAGCATACCGGGCTTTACAACTTTTATAAAGTTGTGAGGTTTCTTCTTTTCTCCGCAAAACATCATGGCGAGCCAGGCAGGAGTTCTCTGTCCCCACAGGGGCAGGGGGGATAGACGGACCTCCAAGGCGCGCCCTAGGAGTTTTTCCTGGTGGGGCTCCGCTCGTCTCAACTTGCCACCTGCGAGGACAGACAAGGACCTGCTGGCCTGCGGAGGAAGATACGGTATGTACTGAGGGGCCCCTGGGGGAGGGAAAGGAGAGCAAGGGAGTAAACCACCCAGAGACGTCTGGGTTCAGCTGATGGAGCAGCTATATTAGAGACGGGGTTCATCGTTCTGATAGAGCAGACCGCAAGCGGTTCTGGGGGTGAGCCGGGTGAACCCGTGTATGTGTGTGTTGGGGGTTCATTGTTCTGATGGAGCAGAACTGCTGAGCCCGTGTGTGTTTTGTTTGTGTGTGTGTGTGATGTCCAGACACTGTGTTGCTGTATGGTTAATGTGTGCATTGTGTGGTCAGTGCACTGTGTTTGCAATCGTGCAAGTGTATAAGTGTATGGTATATAAAAGAGAGTAGATCTACAGGGCCCTACAGTGCGGGGGGGGGTCAGTACTACCCGTGTTTGAAGCAGCCGAATGAGGCCTGAGGCACCGGCTGCAGCAGGCTGTGGGGGCAGGGAGAGAAGTGCCCCGCGGAGAAGCGAGTGGAGGAATGTCAGTGATGGTATTTATTGTGTTTAAATGTAGTGATTTGTATAGATTTGGTACATTTTAACCGTGAGTATGAGCTCAGAGAGTTCCTTTGCCTTGGATGTTTGGACTTGATCTCTAGACTGTATGCTGTTATTTTGATTGTGTCCAGGAAAAACTGATGTGAGTAAATGCTGAATTATGGTATGCTGTGCTGTGTTGAGAAAAGCGAGAACTTTGAGAGATATGCCCTTTCCCAGTGATTTTGTGTGGTGATTTTCTTCCGCTGCATTGTGGTAATTTGATTCTCAGATTGTATAGTAGTGTTTGTGGAGATTTTAAGATTTTGTTGCAACAAGAGTGGCATTTTACATAGGAGAACTATAGTACGGTGATTTATGCTAAACTACGATAAAGCGAGTTAAAGGAATTCCAAGAATTCTCCCCCTCACAGCAATTCAAGCCTTGGCTCTAGTGAATTTGAGATAAAGGGGGGGTGCGGGTGCGTGTGTCCGTGTCAGTGGGCATATCAGAGTTTCGGCTGTGACTAGCACAGCCTTTTTGCAAAGCAGTAAAACAAGTGTAAGTAGGCACAGTGCTTAATTAGATTGTGCAAGAAGAGAACTAGAAAAGACTGATATTTTGTTTGATCAGAACATAGTGTCTATGTCACGTTTTTGATTAGCATGCTGTGTGAGGTGATAGTGGCTGTCCCCTGGGCACAGGGACAGCTCTGGCTGCCCCGTCTCCCCAGGGAACACGGGAATGGCCTGTGGGCAAAAGCTGGATGTGCAGGTATTATTGCAGTGGGGTGTTTATGAGAAACACTTGTATTGCTGTTTTGCTGTCAGGGCACATGCCCCGAGTGTAAATTAGAGATTTCTGGTCAAGCGGATTCAGAACCTAAGGTCTTAGAGCTTGTGTGTGGGAATCACATCTGATACCTGCCACCTGGAGCTGTGTGTGTGTAGGAGGAAAACTGAGAAACTACTGTGAAGGTCTGTAAAAAGGTTTGAGTGGAAGCGAGATAGGGCAAGGAGAAATAAATAATGAGAACTGACCAGAGCAAACAGGTTCCTAAATTAGCCCCTTTTGGGAGGGACTCACTGGGAGGAGGTTGCCAGTAAGAGCAGCTCAGAAAATAAAAAGATTTATAATACTTCATTGCTGTTAGTACTGTTTTATAATAGGAAGATAAATGGGAAAGAGTTTTTGTATGCTGAATAGTCTTTTTGTTTTAAGAAATCACCCAGAATGGCAAAGAGACTGCGAGATCAGACCGCCCTCTGGTCTTGGCCCTTGAAAAAGGAAAACAAGGCAAAGAGAAAGCAAATCAAACATGTTGTTCAGCATGCAGCATAAGATAGCAACGTATGAAATCAGGCAAGGATTATCATGCTGAAATGCAAAGCAATCACAGTTCGCAAAATGAGTACATATGATTTGCTAAAGGCTCCTCCCAAGGTAAGGGAGGAAGGGTAAAGATGACCTCCCCAAAAGGGAAGAATTTTTGTCGACACAAGGGCCATATATTCAGTTTTAATAAAGCTTTAGTACCTGTGGAGAATGTTTATGTTGTAGTGTGGGGAATGAACAACTAGCCAGTCTGAGAAGGCATACTTGTGCAAACCTTTAAAGTAACATGTGTACTATGCGTACCTAAAAGCTTTTGTACAATTCGCTCAATTTGCTAAACATTCTCAAATGAGAAAGGTTACTCTGGAGGCAAATGATACAAAGAGGTTAGGCTTAACATTAACAGACACTGAAATTAAAGACATTAGTAAGGAGATATTGGAATAAGAAAACAAGTGTTTTCAAGGGTATGGGCCTCTGCTGTACCAGGGAGAGTGAAAGATGCTCCCCCAGGAGCATCAAGCTTAAGGAAAGAACACAACTAGTGAGAACTGAGTAGTACCCTCAAAAGGAAGATAAGGAAGGAATCAGCCAAATAACTGATAGTACTGGATTAAGGGCTGTCAGTAAGATAACACAGAATTTATACCCTGTGGTAGCAAATCCATATACCTTACTAACTTGTTTAAAACCTGAGCTAACCTGGTTCACTATTTTAGGCCTAAGAGATGCCTTCTTTTGCCTCCCTATCCACGAAGCCAGCCAGAAAATTTTTGCATTCAAACTCAAGCTCACATAGTCCATGTGCCTGAAGGCTTCAAGATTCCCCACTCCGATTGGACAACAGCTTGCAAAGACCCAGAGTCCCAGGAAGCTCCACAAGAGGAAAGGAGGCTGTTGCAGTACTTGGACGATCTTCTAGTAGCTACTTGGATGAGGGAAGCAAGAGAAGCCTGGACGGTAAGCCTTTTGAATTTCCTAGGACTCCAAGGACGCAGAGTCTCAAAGAAAAAGGCACAGGTAGTGAAACAGAAGGTAATCTACCTGGGGCAAGAAGTGAGTGCTGAGCAGCAGACTTTAAGGCAGGGAAGCCCTATGCCAAACCCTGAAACCCCAGACAACGAAGGAACTCTGAACCTTCTTAGGCATGGTAGGGTAGTGCCAGCTGTGGGTTTATAATTATGGACTGTTCGCCAGACCCCTCTATGCTCTTATTGCCAATGGAAACAGAGATCTCCGGTGGACAAAAGACGCCACACGGGCCTTTCGCCAGCTAAAGAGTGCCCTCATGTTGGCTCCAGCTTTGTAACTTCCAGATGTAAGTAAAGCACTTTTTCTATTTTTCCACGCAAGGAATTGCCCAGGGAATATTGGCTCAGGACTTGGGCCCATACTGAAGGGCAGCTGCTTACTTCTCTAAGCAACTAGATGCAACAGCCAAAGGATGGCCAGGTTGCCTTGGAGCTGTAGCAGCAGTTGTGCTGAATATTCAAGAGGAACGCAAGTTTACCCTGGGACAAAAATGACTGTGCTGGTGTCCCACACAGTGTCCGCAGTACTAGAAGTAAAGAGTGGCCACTGGCTTTCACCACAGAGGTTTCTGAAATACTAGGCCATCATGGTAGAGCAAGATGATGTAGAGATAGTGGTGACTAATATTGTCAACCCAGCTTCTTTTCTCAGCGGAAAACAAGGAGAAGCAGTACACCATGATTGCCTAGAGACCATTGAAGCTACCTACTCCAGCCGCCCAGACCTAAAGGACACTCCTTTGGATGATGCGGAGCCCTGGTTCACTGATGGGAGCAGCTATGTTGCCAATGGGAAGCGACATGCTGGGTATGCAGTGACCACCTACAGAGAGGTAATCGAGTCTGGACCCTTACCAACAGGGACCTCTGTGCAGAAGGCTGAGATAATTGCCCTGACCCGTGTCCTGGAAAGGACAAAAGGGAAGAGAATAACCATCTACACAGACTCAAGGTATGCATTTGGAGTCATACATGCACATGGAGCCATCTGCAAGGAGAGGGGACTGCTGACCTCACAGGGAAAGAAGAGACAATCCAGCTGCTGGAAGCAGTTCAGCTACCTGAAAAAGCATATTAAGGCACACCAGAGAGTGAGCTTAAAATTGGAGGAAATGAGCTGGCGGATGGAGAGGCAAAGAAAGCAGCAAAGGGTGAGGTACAGATTTTCCTCGAAGGTAAGCCATAATACAATAATACTAATCAAAAGGGACGTACAACTGCAAGGGGTGGGCTACCATTGAAAGAGAGCTAGTAATCTCTTTCCGTTTTCGCGGTTACTAGTGAAGGAAGGGAACTAGAAAGCACACTAGGGCCTAACTACTTAAAAGCCTTTTATAGAGTGTGGCTCCTTTTTCGAAATGACCAAGGCTGCGAGTGATATAGAGTGCATTGAAATGAAGTGTTGACTTTGAAGCAGTAATTTGCACAGGCTTTCTAGAACACACATCTGATTGAAAGAATCGTTGTATCGTTGTCAGGAATTTATATGCCACTATCACTCAGGTAAGCCGACAATGTGATCCTTGCCTCCAGACTAACCCCAAAATACCCCCCCGGCCAAAACTCGGTCAGACTGGGAGAGGCCATGGGCCTGTACAGCAGCGGCAAATTACCTTTTCAGAACTCCCAAGGAAAGGGGGGTATCAGTATTTACTGGTATTGATAGATACATTTTCAGGGTGGCCAGGAACATTCCCCACCAGAACTGTCAAAGCTCAAGAGGTGACCAGATTATTTTTACAAGAAATAATACCACGCTTCAGAGTTCCAGCCACAATATCCTCAGATAAAGAATCACATTTCATTTCCAAAATAGTGGAACAGATTAGTAGCCATCTGGGCATAGATTAGGAACTTCACACCCCATACCACCCCCAATCAAGCAGCCAGGTGGAGAGAATGAATCATTTGATTAAGCAGCAAATCATAAGACTGGGGCAAGAAGTTAATCTACCCTAGCCCAAGCTCTTCCACTAGCACTATTGCAAATTCAAACTAAACCTTGAGCTAAAGGAATGCTGAATCCTTTTGGAATGCCTTATAGAAGACCATATAGAATACAAGGGGAATGTCCAGAATGTCCATCTACATGGTGGCATTAAGCAAACAGCTCAGAGTAATTGAGAAACATGTGGCTGTAACTCGGAGCAGGGAGTTAGATTGCCTGGGGATGATGTATATGTTAAGTCTCTTACAGAGAAGACTTCGGAACCACGGTGGGAGAGACCACTGCGAGTACTTCTCACCACCTTCACTGCAATCAAAATCAAGGAGCAGAATGCCTGGATCCATCACCCTCGGGTGAAGAAGGTCCAGAAGCCCCTTCAGGAGTGACACCAGGAGACAATGAACTGAGACTAAAACTTACTCGGGCAAAATGAGTATATTGCGGTTGGGAGTAGTTCATACTTTAGTTTATAGAATTGCTTTGTATGTAATTATAACTGAAGTTTTAGAACTAGAGAGTACCTCTATCCAAAGCAATGCTGAATGGCCTTGGTCCCTGGCATTTAATCAGTATACTGGATCCATGGGAAAACCTTCTGAGATAAAAGATTTAAACATATTTACTGTAGTAATCCACGAGAATCAGGTATGTGAGGAGCAAGAATGGCAGGAACAGGAACTGTGGACACTTCAAGGAATCTGAGGAGAAGAAATCAAAGTAAAGTGCTGGGTCATCAATAGGAGGGCTTATGAGAGACCAGATGTAATTAGTGTCTGAACCTCCCCTGGTGTATATGAACACCAGGAAGTCTGTGATAGCCTAAGTGAATCAGACTGTTGGTGTAATTTCACCTTGATACAGCCTGTAGAAGTGACCTGCCTTTGAGCTCGAATTACTATTCAAAGTGGACACTGCACTTTTTACCACAGCAGCAGGGCCTTATACACCCCATACTAGTTCAGACTCTACCCAAACTCCAAACTTGAACCTAACGTAGTAAAGAATGTGACTGAACAACAGGTATTATTCAATCCAGAATGGTCTCTCAAACGTGTAGAGCTGATAATGCAAATTAACATCTCAAAAATCCAACCAGCCTGCCCATCCTTCCTAAAAACTTCCTTTGAGGGCTGGACAACATGGTTACAAAAACAGGCATATCTCAGGATCAGAACAAGAAAGGAAGGAGCCAGCTCTCCTGGTGCTTAAAACCAGGAACACCAAGAAATCAGTTTCCTTAAGTCATTTTCTAAGCTAGTTGGCTGAACACCCAGGCAATAGCTGGTAAAGGGTGCTGAAGTGCAGCATTATTAACCCAAGCAAAGAAGGTGATTTACTTTATTTATAGCTATCCCTTTTCCTACTGAGATTTGGATCAGTGATCGTCCCAGTCTGAGGCAGTTGGATTCGGCTTAAAAGAGGTAGAGAGAGACCCCCCCCCGCTCAGAGCTCAGCAGCAGGCTGTAGGATTTTGAGCATCACTTTTGTGCTGAGTGTTTCAAGTAACAGAAACCTGATCCCAGTTTCTTCTGAGGCACTGCAATGAATTTAGGCTCTTCTCTCAGATTTCCCCTTCATTATTTACTTGAGGCTTGGACCTGCCCTGAACACAGTCCACAGCTTGATCTTAGCTAGGGGCAAGGTGGGTGAAGTTTTGTAGACCAGGAGAGACATTCCTGCTTGCCACAAAT
Source organism: Melozone crissalis (assembly GCF_028551555.1). Lineage (NCBI taxonomy): Eukaryota > Metazoa > Chordata > Aves > Passeriformes > Passerellidae > Melozone > Melozone crissalis. The sequence continues at coordinate 8,278,287 of NW_026535813.1, read as the reverse complement.
CTGGGAAATCAGGTGCTTTGGAGGGGGAAGGAGATTCCCTGAGGTCTCTACATTTCAGAACAAACATCTGCCTCAAATATGACCTAAACCTCTGTCAGATACACTTGTGAAGTGTGTCTGAATTTGCAGTGTGAGCCCCTCTGGCAGGGAGGGATGGTCATGGACAGAAAGCAGTTCCTGTTCCCCATAACAAACATCTAATTGGCATATTAGGGACAAGATTAGGAGTTTTAAATGGAATTGATTCAGAAATACTGATGAATAAACTGGCCACTGCAGCAGGTAGCCTAACAAAATTGAAGCAGCCTTTATAGTAATCTCTATTGGCATTAGGAACTAGCCAGTGACAGATTTCAAAAGTACTGCCAAAGTAAGGAAGTATGAAAAGGCCGGGGACCAAGACCACAAGTTAATAGTAGAAGCACTTAGTACAGTTCAAGATAATGTGTCTTTAGCTTTCAGTTGTATACAAGCAGAGTTATAGATGCAAGCAACAGCAGCTCTGATCATATGGGAAAGGGGTGAAGGTAATTTTCCAGCTGAAATTCAAGAAATTGTGTGGGATAATGCAATTGATATTGAAAGGAAGTTTCAATCCTGGCGGACTATGGTGAATTTCACCTATGATCCTGTTTCTAATGTGGCAACTGCCTTTGTGCTTACCATACATAATGCCACTGTTTATGTTATCCATCCCATCGTTGCCCTAGGATTAAACCATGAAAAAACAATACTCTATCCTTCAGAACATAGAGTGTGGGCACGAAAGATGAATGGAAAGTGGCAGACAGTAAACTTGGAATCCTGCATTACTAGAGAACAGATGGAATTCATTTGTGAAAGCAATACTATTAATGTGCAGGATGTGTGTTTGGACACTGAACAGAGTATTTGTCACTTTGAAATTCATCCAGTCACTGACCAGAAAACTGTGCTCGTATATACTGGAAAAGGGTGTATGCTTGAGAACTGCTTGTGCTGCTGTACAAATTGATAGCAATGATGTTATTCTGTCTAGTAGAAACCATTCTAATCTCTGTATTTGTAATTTTGTTAGGATTATCTATTACATTGTTAATTTGGAACTGTAGAATGCTACAACAAATAGCTGTACTAACCTCTTTGTCAAACGTACATGGTGAACCGTTAAAAAAGACACTTATTGTCGGGGAGGTTTTCCTTAAGTAAAAGAATTTACTTATTTCCTCGGAAAGGGGGGAATGAGACAGAGTAAAGATCCATTCTGAATTAGGTGAAGTGTCTAAGAAAGGTGAAAAGTCTGTGAGGCCAAAGCTGAAGGAAAAACTCGCATGCCGAGACAGCAAGGAGACAGAGAAAGAAAAACAGAAAGACCACAAGGTCAATTTGCCCCCGACTTAGAAATTCCTTTGATAAAGAAGAACTGGTGCTAAATGTCACGCAGAATGAATATGTATGAACTTATTGTGAAACTGTATGCATATGCATTTGGAAGGGGGATAAAAGAAGACCCGAGGTCTTCAGAGGTACGCATGCTTTTTTGGGGGCTTGCGTCCGGCGCGCGTCGTAATAAAAGCATACCGGTCTTTACAACTTTTATAAAGTTGTGAGGTTTCTTCTTTTCTCCGCAAAACACGGCGGGACTTCAGGCTTCTCTGCCTCTGCGGGAGAGCCTGCCGGGCATGGCGCGGGGTCGGCAGCATTGTCAGCATTGTCCTGAACAGGGACTGGCTTGGCTTGAGGTGGCTGTGGAGGCGCAGTCGCAATTTTCAGCGGAGTGCACACGGACAGCAGCGGAGTCAACACAGGCAGCGCTGGAGCCGGGAGAAGCAGTGGCGGAGGATCGCTGTTGCTTAGCAACATCGACGCAGGCGGGGGCGGGATCGCCCGGGGAGGCGGCCGCACCCGCGGGGCAGGCTGAAGTGGCAGGACAGCCAGGGGGGGCGGCGCCGAGTCGCTGTTGTCGCCGAGGGCATCTCCTAGCAACACAGGCGCAGGAAGCGGTGTTTCTGACCTTTCAGGCGCAGACGGGATCGCGCGGGGAGGCAGCCGTGGCGCTGGCAGGGGCGGGGGGGCCTTGGGGACCGGTGCCACCCCCATCTCTGAGCAGGGCGGGGTCCGAGAGGCCGGCTGCGGCGGGGCCGCCCACTCCCATACCCCTGGAGAGAGAGAAGGGGGGGGGAGAGACCGCTCCATCTGAGCACGCTCCAAGGACGCAGTAAAAAAAACTTCTTCAGCTTGGGGCCGAGTTTCACCCCCCCCCCCCCCCCCCCCCCCCCCCCCGCCGGGAAGCTGGGGGGGCTGGGAAGCAGCAACTCATCCCCCTCCAAAGGGTCTTCTACCGCTGGGGACGGGGGGAACGGAGCAAGCCCATTGCAGTTAGCAATCCATGGAAAAACAACTGCTCTCCACTTCAAAACTGGGAAGAGATTTCTAAATACTAGGTAGATGCCGGGGCAGCCACACCCCTGGTCCCAAACGAATTGGAAAATGGAGTCCATGCACTCCCATACGAAAACTGTTATGAACAAAATTCGGGTAATATTTTTTTTGTGAGAAAAAAGTTACAAAAAGCAGCCAGACCACGGGTAGCTGCTGAAGTTCTTCGTGTTTTGTTATTGTAATCACGAGTCGTTGTGGCTAATCGCTCCTTTTGTATCAGCAGAGCCTCGCCCGAGGCTAAGTTGTACCTTTCCCAGAAGGGTGGGAACCTTCCCGAACAGTAGAAGGTGGGGGGGGCTATGCAAAGTGACTCCAAGACCACAATGCAGCATGGGTCCCCCGGTGTACGGAGAAAACCCCAAAACAACGAGCCACCTAAGAGTTGAGAGACTGGAGTGATGTCTAGACGTGAAGAGCCGAATGCTGAACCTGCAGAGATGCAAAACACCTTCAGAGCCTCTCGCCCTGACCAAGAGAGACGACCCCGGCGGTGAGACGAGGCTGACTGAGCCGGCAAAGGTACCATCTGACGGGATCAGCAGGCCCTAAAGGCTCCCACGAGGACGTGATCCCCAGCTCTGCCCCTTGCGGACAGAGCTGCGCATATCCTCCTGCTCTGAGTCGCTTTGGGAGAGACGACGGAGACTGCAGACCCGTCGAGCCACCCAATCCTGAGCTGATCACTTTTAATAAAGGCATTGAAAAAGGAGAAGAAGTCTCCTGGCCCTGTTTATTTCAAAAACATCCAGAGCATATAGCACATTAGTAAAGAACCCAAAAAACTTTGCCCATCGAAAAAACTCATAGAGATCTGTTGCTGACAGGAAAAGTCCATCCTCTTCACCCCTTTTTTGCCAGAGGGCAATAAGTTTCTCCTCTGAAGGAGAAAATTGAACCTCATCCTCTAAAGGGGGCGTCCCCCATATGAACAGCCACAAACTACGAAAGGCTGCATCTTCAGGAAGGGAAAAGCCAACAGTACCTTTTGAAAGAGTCCAGCATGCTCCGGCCAGCTCCACGGTTCTGCTGCTCTTTCCGAACATCTTCCTGGAGGTTTTCCAGATGGTTCACTCTGTGGTCAGCCTTGGCTGTGAACTCTGTCCAAGTCAGGATCTTCAGTTCTTCAGCTCCTGGCTAGAATCCACTTCTGTGGTCACTTGTGAAGCAACCATCAATGCTGCCTTCGGGGTTTACCCAGTACAGCTCTTGCTCCTCTGGTCTCATCAAATTGATTTTGCTCTTACAACGAGGGGTTCACCAGTTGTTGCAAGGCTTGCAAGGGTCTTTCAGGGTGAAGAGATAGATGAGAATCTTGATCTCATGATCAGAAGGCTGGATTTATTATTTTATGATATAAGTTACATTATTACTATACTAAAAGGAATAGAGAGAAAAGTTCACAAGCTGCTAAGCTAAGAATCGAAAAGGAATGAATAACAACGGAGCTCTCTCTGATCTGTCCCAGAGAAAGCTTGTCTTTGATTGGCCCTTAATTGTAAACATGCAACATGGGCCAATCACAGGTGCACCTGTTGCATTCCACAGCAGCAGATAACTATTGTTTACATTCTCTTTCTGGGGCCTCAGCTTCCCAGAAGAAGGAAAAATCCTAAAGAAAGGATTTTCCACAAAAGATGTCTGTGACAGTGGGCTGTGTTAGGTGGGTGTAGTGTTTTGGCTTGTTTTTTTTTTTTGGTTTTTTTTTTGTTGGCTTATTTTCTTTTTCCTCAACTTGGCTAGATTCAGCAATGGTTTACAGCCATTGTTGCTGCTGCCAGCAAGAATGTGCTAATATGAACAGAACCCCCCAAGGAGCACACAGCTATCCAGGTCACTGGCTGCAGAGAGTGTCTGAGCCTGGTGTTAGTACCAGAGGACAGTGTAAAAGACACTTGCATGCGGTATGAGCAAGTGAATCATCTGCTCTGTCTAACGGCTGAGTTTAAAGAAGTGGAAAGGCTAAGGAGTATTAGGAAGAGTGAAAGATAAATAGATTGGAGTTACACCCTTCCAACCCTGAGAGGAGTTCAGCATGAGTCAGAGAAGCCCTGATCTTATTGCCATCAGGCAAAAGGAGGCCAAGTAGATGAGGGGAAAGGAAATGGGTCTCTGCTTGGAGAGGTAAAATATTCCCCTCCTGACTCCCTTCACTTTCCCAGATGCCCTTACAGAAGAGGTATGAGGCCCTGGATCTAGAGGGTCAGGCAGATGACACTAGAGAAAAAAATCTGTTTGGAGGGTCTCCCAGTTGCACTCCATCTATCTAACAGATCACAGCCTCAGGTATTAGGAAGAAAAGAAGGGTAGTTGTACTAGGTGACACCCTTCTGAGAGGAACTGAGGATCCTCTATGTTGACCAGACCCATCCCACAAAGAGGCCTGCTGCCTCCCTGGAGCACAGGTATGGGAAATCATCAGGAGACTCCCTGCACTAATGTGGCCCTCTGATTATTATCCACTGCTGGTTGTCCAGGTTGGCAGGTTGGTTGACAAGAAGGGTACCAGGGTAATTAAAAAGGACTTTGAGGCTCTGGGTCAATTTGTTGATGGGACAGGAGCACAGGTGGTATTCTGCTCAGTTCTCTCAGTAGCAGAGATGAATGATGAAAGGAACAGGAAGACCCATGTTATCAATAAGTGGCTTAAGAACTGGTGCCATCAGCACGATTTTGCTTTTTTGATCATGGGACAATTTTTTTGATACTAGGCCTGCTAGAGTCAGATGGGCTCTATCTATCTAGCAAGGGCAAAAGGATTTTAGCCCATGAGTTGGCAGGGCTGATTGAGAGGGCTTTAAACTAGGTTTGAAGGGTGAAGGGGATAAGACCAGACTCTCCAGAGATGAGCCTAAGGGTAGTAAGCCAGAGTCAGGGGTGAAGTCAGCAGTGTCACAGACATCTTTTTGTGAAAATCCTTTTCTTTAGGATTTTTCTCTTCTGAGGAGCTGAGGCCTCAGAAACAAAATGTAAACAATGGTTATCTGCTGCTGTGGAATGCATCAGGTGGATCCGTGATTGGTCTCCTGTGGATGTTTTGATTTAGTGACCAGTCATGGCAGAGCTGGCTCTCGCTCTCTGTCGGAGCCAGCTGCCTTTATCATTCTTTTCCATTCTATTCTATTCTTAGCTAGCCTTCTGAGGAAATCTTTCCTTCTATTTCTGTTTAGTTAGTTATAATGTAATATATATATATCATAAAATGATAAATCAAGCCTTCTGAACATGGAGTCAACATTCTCGTCTCTTCCCTCATCCAAGAACCCTTGTGACCACTGTCACACAGCAGCCCAGCTGAAGTGCTTGTACACTAATGGCCACAGCATGGGTAACAAACAAGAGGAAGTGGAAGTCATTGTACAGAAGGAAAGCCATGATGTAGTCACCATCATGGAAACATGGTGGGATGACGCATGACTGGAGTGCTTCAGTGGATGTCTACATGATCTTCAGAAGAGACCTGTGAGGTAGGAAAGGTGGAAGGGTGGCTCTGTATGTTAGGCAGGCTCTTGACACTATAGAACTTGAGGTTAATGACAATAAGTTTGAGTGCCTATGGGTAAGAATTAGGGGAAAGGCCAACAAGACTGACATCCTGGTGGAAGTTTGTTGTAGACCACCCAATCAGGATGAAGAGGTGGATGAATTATTCTATAAGCACCTGGAGGATGTTTCAAGATCGGCAGACCTCGTTCTTGTGGGACATTTTAAACTGCCAGATGTCTGCTGGCAACTCAACACAGCCGAGAAGAAGCAGTCTAGGAGATTCTTAGAGTGTATGGAGTACAGCTTCTTGTTGCAGCTGGTGAGCCAACCTACCAGGGGTGAGGCTCCACTAGACCTGCTGTTTACAGAGAAGGGCTGGTGGGAGATGTGGTGGTCGGAGGCTATCTGGAGTACAGTGACAATGAAATAATAGTTTTTAATATTTGGTGAAACAAGGAGGGACATCAACAAAGCTTCTACACCGGACTTCCAGACGGCAGATTTTGGCTTATTCTCAATGCTGATTTGGACAGTACCTTGGGAAACAGCCCTTAAAAACAAAGGAGTCTAGGAAGTATGGACATACTTCAAGAAAGAAATCTTGAAGGCGCGGGAGCAGACTATCCCTATGTGCCAAAAAATGAGCTGGCAGGGCAGACAACCAGCTTGGCCAGGCAGAAAGCTTCTGAAGGAACTCAGGGAAAAAAGACAGTGTATTGAGACAGAGTAGAAATCCATTTTGATTGAGGAAAATGTACATCTTTGAATTAAGTCTGCAGCTTGCAAACACAACTGTTTGGTCTAACTGCCTGTTCTCGCAAAAAAACCTATGCTTGAAGAAACTGCTTCAGCAAAGGACAGAGATAAAGGGGGGAGCCCTTGAACTTTGAAATAGACGAAGAGAGACTGTGGGAGACAGGGCAGGGTGACTCAGGAGTTCTTTCTGTACTTTCTGATAAAAAAACTAGCTTCAAGGGTAACTAGCTACAAGGGTAACTAGCTGCAAGTGTAATGCAAAATCAGTAAAATTAATATGTATGAACCTATTGTGAAATGCCATGCATATGGATTAGTAAGGGAGATAAAAAGGATCTGGAGTTCCCAGAGGTATGCATGTCTTTTAAGAGGAGCAGTCCCCACATGCTCCAGCGCTGTAATAAACATACTGACTTTACAAGTTTTACAAAGTTGTGGAGTTTGTTTTCTTTTTCCGTAATTCAGTATCACTTTGGGAAAAAGGGGCAGGCAACTCAGGAAGTGTTTAGGATGTCATTAGGTCATGCAGAAAGAAAATTAGAGAGGCAAAAGCTCAATTAAAACTTAATCTGGTCACTTCTGTGAAGGATAATGAAAAATGTTTTTATAAATACATTAATAATAAAAGGAGGGGAAAGGCAAACCTCTATTCTTTATTGGATGCAGGGGGAAATATATTTACCAAAGATAAGGAAAAAGCTGAGGTACTTAACACCTTCTTTGCCCCAGTTTTCAACAATAAAACAGGCTGTCCTCAGGACAACTGGCCTCCTGAGCTAGTAGATGAGGACAGGGAGCAGAATATCCCCCCTGTAATTCAGGAGGAAGCACTTAGTGACCTGCTGGGCCACTTAGATGATCACAAGTCTATGGGACCAGATGGGATCCATCCTAGGGTGATGAGGGAGATGGCAGAACAGCTCATCAAGCCGGTCTCCACCATTTATCATCAGTCCTGGCTCACTGGGGAAGTCCCAGATGACTGAAAGCTGGCCAATGTGATGCCCATCCATAAGAAAGGCCAGGAGGATCTGGGAACTACAGTCCTATCATCCTGACCTTGGTGCCTGGCAAGGTTATGGAATAGATCATCTTGAGTCTGATCACACAGCACCTACAGGACAGTTGGGGGATCAGACCCAGCCTGCATGGATTAAAGAGGGACAGGTCCTGCCTGACCAACCTGATCTCCTTTTATGACCAGGTTACCCACCTGGTGGATTCTCGGAGTCACTGTGGTCAAGATGACCCTGAGGTATAAAAAAGTCTCTTTTTCCCAGCCCCACAATTGAAGGAGTCAGGATTCCTTGGCTCTGGTTTTCAAGGTTGTTTATTTTCTCTTATCTAATGCATTCTTTTTCTGACCTGCTGAGGTCTGTCTAGCAGGTCGGTCTGTGGCACACTGCACGCCCCTGAGATGGTGTTAATTTTTTTATACTAAGAACTACATGTACTTTATTTACAATAATTTTCCAATACCTATCACCTATGTTAGTCCATCTCTACTCTAAACCAATTCAAAAGTGCCACCATCACCCAGAAGATGGAGGCTAAGAAGAAGAAAGAGGAAGGACAAGGCACACACAAATCCCTCCATCTTGGCTACTGAACCCTCCTTCTAAAACCCCAAAATTCTACTTTTCCACCCTGTGACAAACTATCATTCTACTTAAACTCTCGTGGCTTGTAAATCTTCACATAAAGTTGGTAATTTTCTCCATGGGTTAAAATCAAAGGCACAGGTGTCTTTGGCTTTGTGCCAAGGTCTCTGAGCTCCTAGCCAGGGGCTTGAGCCATCCAGGACAGCCAGAGGGATGTCCTGGGTTCCGACAGTGGATGAGGAGAAGGCTGTGGATGTAGTGTACCTGGATTTCAGTCTCCCATAGCATGTTCCCAGAAAAGATGGCAGCCCTTGGGTTGGACAGCGGTACTCTTCACTGGGTTAAGAACTGACTGGACAGCCAGGTCCAGAGAGTGGCAGTGAATGGTGCCAAATCCAGTTGGTGGCCAGTCACTAGTGGTGTTCCCCAAGGATCAGTGTTGGGCCCAGTCTGTTTAATATCTTTATTGATGATCTGGATGAGGGGATCGAGTCTATCATTAGTAAATTTGCAGATGACACCAAGCTGGGTGCGAGTGTCAATCTGTTGGAGGGTAGAAGGGCTCTACAGAGGGATCTGGACAGGCTGCATAGATGGGCTGAATCCAATGATATGAGGTTTAACAAGATCATATGCCAAGTTCTGCATTTTGGCTACAACAACCCCCTGCAGCACTAGAGGCTGGGTACAGAGTGGCTGAACAGAAGCCAGGCAGAAAGAGACCTGGGGGTACTGATCAATGGCAGACTGAACATGAGCCAGCAGTGTCCACTTGGCTAAGAATACCAATGGGATCCTGGTCTGTATTAGAAATAGTGTAGCCAGCAGAACGAGGGAAGTGATTTTTCCACTGTACTCAACAATGGTTAGGCTACACCTTGAGTGCTGTGTCCAGTTCTGGGCCCCTCAGTTTAGGAAGGATGTTGAGATGCTGGAGCGTGTCCAGAGAAGGGCTGATGAAGGGTCTGGAACACAAATCCTATGAGGAGTGGCTGAGGTAATGGGGTTGTTTAACCTGGAGGAGGCTCAGGGGAGGCCTTATCCCTCTCTACAACTACCTGGAAGGAGGTTATAGCCAGGTGGAGGTCCGCCTCTTCTCCCAGGCAACTAGCAATTGACAGGAAGACACAGTCTTAAGCTGTGCATGGGGACGTTTAGGTTGGACATTAGGAAGAAGTTCTTCACAGAAAAGGTGATAGGCATTGGAATGGGCTGCCCAGGGACGTGCTGGAGTCACCATCCCTGGAGGTGTTTAAGACTGGGTGTGGCACCTAGTGCCATGGTCTGTCACAGACATATTTTGTGAAAAATACTTTGCTAGGATTTTTTCTCCTGAGAAGCTGAGAAGCCTCAGAGGAAAAGAAAAACAATAATTATCTGCTGCTGTGGAATGCAACAGGTGCATCTTTGACTGGTCTCATGTGGTTGTTTTTAATTTATGGCTGATCACAGTCCAGATGTCTCAGACTCTCTGGTCAGTCACAAGATTTTATTATTTTTCCTTTCTTTTCTTTGCTAGCATTCTGATGAAATCCTTTCTTCTATTCTTTTAGTATAGTTTTAGAATATAATTTTCTTTTAATATAATATATACAATAAAATAATAAATCAGCCTTCTGAAACATGGAGTCAAGATTCTCATCTCTTCCCTCATCCCGGGACCCGTGTGAACACCACCACAATGGTCTAGTTGACAAGGTGGTATTATGTCATGGATTGGACTCAGTGATGTCAAAGGTCTTTTCCAACCTAGCTGATTCTGTGATTGTGTGACTGTTGCCTGTGGGATGGACTCAAGTTGCAACAGTTTGGAGAGAACTGTTGCTCATGAGATGGACTGATGTTGGAGATGCTTGTGGAGAACTATCTCCCATGGGAGGGACCCTATGCTGGAGCAGGAGAAGGACTCTTCTCCCTGAGCAGCATGAGAAAAGCAGGTGATGAACTGACCATAAACCCCATTCTCCGTTGTAGTGAATTGAGCCTGTCTGGATGCCAGGCACCCACCAAAGCCACTTTCTTACTCTCCTCTGCAGCTGGACAGAGGAGAGAAAATTTAATGACAGGTTCACGGGTTGAGATAAGGACCGGGAGAGAGATCACTCATCAAATACTGTCACGGGAAAAACAGACTCATGTCGCTATAGGACACGAAATAAAATACATGCACGCTGGAACCTCCAAGGTAAAAAAGAAGGGACATTTATTTTCTGACTCCAACATTTATAGACTTTCAAAAGTGACAGTTGATTGGAGGATGAAAGTGCCACCTCTCCAATGACACTGGTCAAACCAACAGTCCTTCAAATTTCCCCTCCTCCAGAAAATGTAAAACAGTAATTATTTACATAAAAGTGCGTGAGAAACTTCATTACAAGAATGTAAACATCAGAAGGCTTAGAAGAACATCGAAGAACGGGGTGACATCTCACCCTTTTTCTGTTTTAAAAAAGAAAAAAAGAAAAATTAACAATGTTAAAAGGAAATATTAACAATGTTCAGTGTCCACTCGTGGAGGAATCATTGGAGTGATCACTCATGTTGTCTGCATCTGAGTCATCACTCGATTCATCCACTTGATGACTTTTACTTTGGTCACGGTTTCCAGTTTGCCTGTCAGCTGGATTCTGTCTCTGTGGTTGCAGGTCAGGACAAACACACTTTGAAGGTACCCAGTGTACCCCAGTATCTGTGGATACACACGCATCCCCACGCCCCAAAGCGATAAGGTCATAGGGACCTTCCCGCTGTTTGGTGACTAAATTCCGCACCCGAACCTTCGCTCAAGGCTGATGTGTCTCATCCGCAGCCTGCAACGAAAGGTGATGATTCAAAATGACAGGATTATTTGAGTTCTGCGGCACAGTAAGATGGCGTACAAAGCTTTTGCCAACTGACTGTGTGGGGTTTCACCCCGTATTCTCCGTTTTTGTTTTTGAATAACCCGCTTCAGAGTACCATGAAGGCATTCTACAATAGTTTGACCAGTCGGAGAATGAGGGATACCAAACTTGTGTGAGACACCCCACAACTGCAGGAACTGCTGCACCTTCTGTGATGTGTAAGCAGGACCATTGTCAATTTTCACAGCAGAAGGTATGCCCAGAACGACAAAGGCCTGCCTCCAGTGGGCAAGGACATTGCGGCCCTTTTCTCCAGTGTGAGCAGAAGCCCACATCGCAGAGGAGAACACGTCCACAGTGACATGCACATACTTGAGCCGGCCAAACATGGCAATCTGGGTGACATAAGTCTGCCAAAGCTCCAAGGCCCTAAGGCTTCTGGGGTTTACCCCTTCCAGCAAAGGCGCAGCAAGCGTGTGACAGTTGTCACACGACTTCACAATGTCACGAGCCTCAGTTGGCATCAACTGAAACTGCTTCTGCAAGGTATGTGCATTCTGGTGGAAAAACCCATGCAATGCATTGGCCTGCATGAGTGTGTCAGGCTGAGGTGCTACCCATGCTGGGTTAGCCCTCGTGTTATCTTCCACTACAAACCCTGGCAAATTGGTGTGACTCCTCACATGCAGAACATAGAACAGATGAACTTGGGCCTGAATGGCACACCACAAAGTCTTCAGTAAATGAAACAAGGCAGGATTACTGACCTCCTTCAAAACTGATCGACCCGACCCCTGTGCGATGTTGGCCACATAGGCAGAATCCATGACCAAATTGAAAGGTTCCTGGGAAAATTTCTCAAATGCTATGACAACAGCCTTGAATTCAACCAATTGGGCTGACCCATCCTCATGACCTTCCAGGATCTGCCACTCAGATCCATCCCTCCAAGTAACAATGGCCTTCCCTGTTTCCCCCAAACTGTCAGTGAAGAGGGTGTGTCCTTGCACGGGGTTCCTGGCTATTTTTGGGCCGCAAAGAGATTTGTGTGAATTTTGCCACCTGCAGTAGCCTGTGGCTGGGCAGATGATAAGTGATCTGCCCTGAAAAGTTTTCCAGAGCACTTTGCAGGGACACACTGTTTGCAAAGCTCCAGTCAAAATCCTCCCGCTGTAACGGGAGTATGATTTTTGCGGGATCCGCACCCATCAATTGCAAACACCATTGCTGGCATTTGATTATCAAGCGAGCAATTCGCTCAGACAATGCAGTTGCCATCTTCTGCAGCTGATGGGGCAAGAAAACCCATTCCAAGATGTGCAAGGAATCGGACCATTTGTCACTCCATTGGCCAATGATGCCTGTGGGATGCAAATCTGGAGTGGTAATGAACACAGTGACATCAACAGAGGGATCAATGCGATAAACCTGGCAAGCAGAAACAGCTCACTGAACCACCTCCAGCACCTGACATGCCTCAGGGGTCAATGTGCAAGGAGACTTTAAATCAGAGTCTCCTTTCAACAAATCATACAGAGGAGACAGTTGTGTGTCGGTCAGTCCCAAGTGCGGATGTAACCAAGTGATGACACCTACCAATTTCTGGGCATCATTCAGTGTCGTCACCGAATGCACAAATTGCACCTCCTGGTGTCGGATTGTCTGTTCCAGAATTTTGACCTCCAAATACTTCCAAGGAGGTTGTTGAACCTTTTCTGGAGCCACCTGCAGCCCATGAGAATGCCCCCATCAAAAATCTGTCCCGATGCGCACCCCCCATGCGGACAAAACATCCCTTCTGCAGAGATTAGCAGGAGTTGAAGTAACATGAGGCCAAATTAAGGCCATCTGTCCCTCCAGGTTCGCGACCAGCACAGGCTGCTGGCTCACGTAGCATTACGCCGTTCCTCCCAATCCCATGACAGGCATCTCCACCAGATTCAGGGGCCACTCTGGGGGCCAGGTGGCAAGGGAGAGAACCGTGACATCCGCGCCACTGTCAAGAAACCTGCAGAGACAGATCTCTGTTGGATTGCGCCAGGTATGGACAGGGTACACAGCATCTCGGGATGTTCTTTGGTCAGGACAGTGGTCCAGTAAACTTGAGGTGGCCCGGTGGATCCAGAGCCGCCATCTCCACAAGACCGGTCAACTGTCCTGTGAACAGAAGATTTAGAAGGCACAAGTTGAGCAATCCGCATCCCTTTTGGGATAGTGACAAGGGGGGGGGGGGGGTATGGAGACCGTGGCACAAATCTGTCCCGTGAAATCCGCATCAATAGGTCCCAAGTGCAAAATGATGCCCTGAAGGGTGGCACTAGATCTCCCCATAAGGAGAGTACTCATGCCCTCACCCAAGAGACCAAAGGCATCCAGGGGGACCTTGTGTATTTTGCAAGATTCTAAGACAACTGTTGCTGCTGTGCAGACATCAATACCTGCTGAGCCGTGGGTGCTGGCTGCAAGCTGGCTAAGCCGACCTCCATCGGCTCCGGGGTCTGGAGAGAAGCTTGTGTCTGGGCACATCTCCCCTTTGCGCTCTGCTTCCTGTTTTCCTGTTTCCTGAGCCCGGCAAAGCCTGGCCATTAACATGAACAATCGCCTTAGAGACATTTGCCATATGGTTTGGCCTTCCACACTGACCACACAAAAACATGGGAGTTGTGACCTTCTGTACCTTCTTTCCCTGTTTCTTGCTGGTCTGAGCATTCCCCTGCTGTCGCTGCCTGCCCTGTGGCACTGCCCAGACCAGCTGCACAGCAGTAGCCAAGGCAGCCATCTTCTGACCTGAGGTTCCTATCTTTGCACAGGTCTCTGCCATCTGGGAGACAGAAGGATCACCAGGAAGAGCCTATATGATTCTCCTACAATCGGCATTGCAGTTACATCTCGCAAAGTGTGTAAGCACAAGCTTCCTTGCCTCAGGATCTCCTGTTGTAGTGTGTTCTGTTAGTTTGTTTAATTGCTCCCCCATTTTCTGTAATGGTTCTGCCCTCCCAGTTTTTCCCGCCTTAGCTTTGTCAGTTATTATGTTCCCATGGCAACTCCCGCCATGGTATTGTCTGTAATTTGGTTACCTTGGTTACTCCCGCCACAGTTATGTCAATCCTCGCTGTTATATGATTTCCCCTCCCCTGTGTTTCCTTATATGTGAATTTGTTCTCCTCCCTGGGCCCTGTCAATCACTCCCCACTCCTCCTAGTTTGCCAGAATCTTCTGTGCTTAGGGAGACTTGATTGGCTGTGGCTCCAGGGCCCCTCCTTTACATTGTTTCTATTGGGATTTTCCTCATGTCAGTTATCCTAAGTTCACTCCCCTACCTTCCCCTATTGGTCCTTTGTAAACCCCTCCCTGAGATCCCTCCTCCGCTTTATAACCCTGTTACACCTTTTGTTCGGGGCACACGCTGGTAGACACGTTAGATTCAACACCTGGGTGTCTGTCACTCCCTGGTTCTACAATAATTCTGACAAGTCTCCAGTGAGTGTCCGGACTCTTTACTCTCGTCGGCCAGCAGCGATTCCGTCCGCTGTGAGCACAGCCCGAAGCCTTCTGATGCCGAGGGGTGCTCACACATTTGCAGCTGGGTGTTTGGCCGCCCTCCTGCTAGCCGGACACCTGACTTTAAGGCCACACCTCGCTGCAATCTCCCACCTGCTTCTCCACAGCGGCAGTCAGCCTCCCTGCAAATTGTAGGAAAGACTCATCAGCCCCCTGGACAACAGTCTCAAATGACTGCTTTGGAGCAGCCAGTTCTATGGTCTGAACCAACACTGTCATGCCTACTGTCTGGCACTGGTCAAGCAAAAGGGGATCAAATCCAACTTGCCCATTAGGACCAGCACAATTGCCTGTGCCCAACAGCACATCAGTGCCAATAACACATCTGGGATCCTGCAGACTCAGCGTAGCATTCCATTCCACTGCCCTGGCTGACAACTGAGTCCATTTAGACTGAAAAATGCCGAATTCTACAGGCGGAAAAAGAACACGAGCTGTAGAGTGGATGTCATAAGGCATTAGTAAATCAGCAGCAAGCACTCGAAGCAGCTGCATGACTTCAATAGACACTGACCATATGGTCCAACCTTATAACGGAGTTCCATCATAGCTTTCCATGATAAAGGTTGATAGGTGTTATGAGTCACACCCCTAAGTACAGGGAAAGCCTGGCAACCTCCTGGTAAGGTGGCAGCACCTGCTAAGTCCCGTCCCATGGGCCCCACAGGGATAGAGGCAGATGCCTGACTGGGAGGCAGCTCAACACCACCCAACATCGCGCCCCCTGCAGCATCAGCAGGGCCAGAGGAGCCATCTCCGCAATCCAGCAGATGCTGTGCGAAATCACAATTAATCATTTCCTCGATCTTAGCTTTGACTTCTCGCCAGAACCGCCCATGTTCCCTCGGATGTACGGTCACCTAGCACGGAGGGAGTGTCCACAAGGCCGTCGAGGAAGGTCCACGGCCCCGGGAAACCACCGGTCTCTCACTGGCCGTGTCACCATTTGCGCTAAAAGTGAACACCTCAGCGTCCTCTCGCGCCGCAGTCCCGGTATCCGCGGGAGGCAGGGGTGGCGAGGCCAAAACAGCCGCCGGGGGGCCCGTGCTCGCCGGCAGCCCAGCAGTGCTTTCCGCTGCAGCACGGGCAGAGGACGCCGCAGCAGCGGAAGCAGGTCCCGTCAGGGCTCAGAGATCCGGTGCGGATCGGAGCGAGACCTACGCGAGGCCCCCCTCCCCCAGCACGGGGAAGGGATGGGGCGCGGAGAGAGAGACGCGGCTCGCGGAGCCGCGTCACCGCCCCGCGCCCCGGCCACGCAGGGCGGCACGGGGGCCTCCGGGACTGCCTCCAGGAGGGTCCCGCCCATGACGCGAAACCCCACAGCGGACACCGCCCCCCCCGAGCGGAGAGGGGCGAGCTGCCCACCCACCGTGGTGGGGCCTGACGTAACACCGACCAATGCACCACCTCCGGCGGCTTCCACTGCCTGCGCATGCCCGGCAGGCTGTGCAGACTCAGAGGCGGTGGATACCACCCCCCCGAAGACGAGGCCGGCACAGAAGCGGACGAACCCGCTCCCGCCACGCCCAGTGGGTATTTCGTGGAAACACCACAATTCTGACAAAGTTTTGTCACCGAATCAGACTCAAGCTGAGACGGAGGCTGAGCCAGGGACTCCTCGCAGCCCCCGAGCGCCGGGAAGGCACAAAGGGAGGGCGGTTCCCCCCCGTCCCGCCGCCTCTGCCCCCGCGGAGGGGCGGGGTTGGCCTAGCCGACTCCACAGGGCCCCCAGAAGCCCGCGGGACTCCGCCGACTCTCTGGCAGCTCGGAACCAGCTGGCCGGGAGTCCAATCCACCCCGGGGGAACAAACGTCACTATCCGAGACGGAAACGTCTCCCATCTCACCGTCCTGGGGGGGAGGGAAGGGTTCTGCTTTGCGCAGAAATTTGAATTCACCCTCCTAGGTGTCCAAGACGGAAGGGTCCCCCTGCGAACACCGAGAGCTACAAAACCCAAACCCCCATCAAACTTTTTCCATTGCACCAGCAACGATCCCACGTCTATACTACAATCATCAAAGAGAGCTTCCATGAGGTCTTCTCCCACGAGAGACCACGTCTCCCTGCAGAACGCTTCTTCAGGGTCTGAAAAAAACCCTTGCTCTCTGGCCCACAGAAATAATCTTTCAAAATCACTCCAGGAAAGGGAAGCCCGTTTCCGCTCCATGAGACCCTTCCAGAGATCCAAAACCGGGAAATCCTCCATGGAGATCACAGGGGTTGCCACTATCACAAGGGCTGCAGGCAAAGTGCCAAATGGCTCGCAGTCACTGCGTCACAGCGGGGGGGGGGGGAGGGGTAAAACTCTATGACCTCATCCACTCATCCACAGCTGTCCCACACACGGCGGCCACCAGATGTCACTATAAGACACAAAATAAAATACACGCACGCTGGAACCTCCAAGGTAATAAAGAAGGGACGTTTATTTTCTGACTCCAACATTTATAGACTTTCAAAAGTGACAGTTGATTGGAGGATGAAAGTGCCACCTCTCCAATGACACTGGACAAACCAACAGTCCATCAAATTTCTCCTCTTCCAGAAAATAATGTAAAACAGTAATTATTTACATAAAAGTGCGTGAGAAACTTCATTACAAGAATGTAAACATCAAAAGGCTTAGAAGAACTTAGAAGAACAGGGCAACAGACTCTAATTAGTGATATGAAGTGAATTTATTACTAACAAAATCAAAGCAGGATAACAAGACGTAAAATATACCCTTAAAAACACCTTCCTCCCACCCCTCCCTCCTTCCCAGCTCTACCTCCTACCCCAGCAATGCAGGGAGATAGGGAATGGGGGTTGATGCCTCAGGTTTTTATAATTTTCAGATTCTGTACTGCTTTAGTGTGTAGTTCTGAGCTTCATATTAAGGGATAGCAAGCTCTCTTCACAGAGTAGCTAGACAAAAGTATTCCTTCTCTAGCTGGGGACCAAGGACAACCGATCCAAATTTCAGGCCCAAGAGCATAAACAACATGGACTGTAGACAGAAAACAAGAAGGATGGGACTTCATAACCTAAAGCTATAATTGGACAATTAACTCCAATATGCTAATGGAACAGAACTTATAAAAGCGAGAGACGTTGTGAATGGTCATCCATTTTGTGACTATTTTGGGTTCATCTTGGGTGTAGCCCTGGCTGGGCTCTTGTACTGCCCAAGGTGTATCCATTGAGGCCTTTTAATAAATACCTAGTTTATTCTTTAACTCCATCTAGCCTCTGTTTTAGGTCAGCCTCAGTTCTATTTTGGGCCTATTCTGTGGAGACTGCATTTTCCAATAAAAATAAGGATATGAGAGGTGCTTGCCATGGGTAAATCCTGAGCAAGCTTTATTCTATCTCTTTGGATTCTGGCTTCACATCTGCCAGTATAGCCCTATTATATCTATTTATTTATTTTTGTCCTTTTTTGCCTCGATGCAGCAAACTATGGAACAGCACATTATTTCTGATTCTGACATACCATTGTTCTTGTTACGGAGACCAGATTTAGAGGTCACAGACTGTTACTCACTGTGTGTCCTCAACTGCTAATACGAAGGAACAGAGGGCCTTCAAACCTGATATGAACTAAATAAAAAGGAATGCATCTTATGGTATTTGTATCAAATGTGCAATACTATTCACTGCAAGGAAAAATTCAACTTGCTAATTTTTTTTTTCACACAAAAGCTCTGACAAATTAAACCTGTATGGGGAGTGAGGAAGATGGAGTGATCAACCAAGAGCTTCTAAGCATTACATCTTTGGAGTCCTGTATTCAAACAGAACTAAATATGCTGGACCGAGACCACAAGAAGCATTCAACCAAACTTTTGTAAATGTGTGTATCAATAGCTGCCTGCTAACACTTTCTGTTTCAGCTTCATCAGCTGTCTGGGGGGGGAGATTGTTTGAAGTGGCAGGTCCACTTAGCTTTTGAGTCAGTGATGTCACGAAAATGTCGCATGCTAGTCTTTTTATGAGAACAAGGGTATGCAAAGAAAAAAACAATTTAGCTTAGAAAAAACAGAACCTTGAAAAAATTAACAAATGGAAGAAAAATTCTTTGGTACATCACTGCAGAAAATCCCCTTGTAAAATCTCAAAAAGATTTCCATAAATTACTTCTGATTACTTTATTACTTGTGAGAGTGTGGAAAAATGAAATTAAAAACAGGGTAGGAGGGTAAAAATGTCAACAAAGTGAGCAAAAATAAATCACAGGACTCAAAGATCATGATTAAAATCGGTCTGAAAAAAGGATCCCTACAGAGTAAAAGATACTGCCTGACGAGTGCCATCTAATGCATCAGTCAATCTTAGATTCAGGCCAGTCATACACATCTGGCATGAAGGATTCATATTCATAGGTCCAAACCTTTGATCGAATGTAACAGTTCTTGTCTGCAGGTTCAGGGTAATGGAAAGCCATGTTGTTTGCATACAAAAATTCCATAACCTGAAAAGTTAAATCACCATGCAGTTTGTGCCTTTTAATACAGTCACATAATACCTATGCTTCCACTGCAATATATTTAGGACTGATAAACTGGATAAAGACAAACACTAAAGTATTTTTACAATTCCTGAATGCCTTATCAGGGATCTGAAAACCTAATTTCAGAAATCAAAGGAGGATAATTTTGGCCCATCATCACTATCAAACTGAAGCATCCAACAAACTCAAATTTTTTATGATTGTCTCCTATTAAAGGCACAAAGAGCTGTGTTTTTTTGTCCCCAAGCACCTAGTAGTCAAGAGTCATATTGTATAATTCAGCAGGTTAATGTACACATAAACCACTTTTAGTACAATCCACTTTTATGCTTCATACTCACCTTGACAGTGATATAAATAGAAACTTCCCTAATATTAGACAGTGGAGGATAAAGTCTTCTGTGTGCAAGTTCTTCATCAGTCAACTGTTCTGTCAATGCCTGAGTAAGAAAAACAAAGTTTTATTTCATGCATCCCTAATAGGATCGATAACATGCTAAAAAACCCTAGAGAAACAAATTGCAATGGTTTTAATACTAGAGTGCTCTCAGAGAAGTAGTATAAGGTGGTCAAAATCTCAAATTTCTGAATGATCAACTTTTCAACCTGTGCTCTTATCAGTGAATTCTGCTTGCAAGCATTTAGTAAGAAAAGGTCCTTTTTTTGGAGGCTGAACTCCCCATAACCATGGGAGTTTATAAGAGTGCAGCAATGCCTGCAGGGCAATCCAGGGTATTGTATCTGACTGAACTGGAGTTCATTTCCCATAGCAGCCCTCACATTGCTGTGCTTTGCACTGGTAGCTAGAAAGGTGTTGACAACACACCAGTGTTTTGGCTACTGCTGAGCAGCGCTGGCACAGCATCAGTGCTGTCTTTCAACATACCCCCATTAGGGGCTGGGAGGTGGCAAGATCCTGGGAGGGGATACAACTAGGCCAGCTGACCCAAACTGATGCAAGGGATAGTCCAAACCCTATGACATCAGCTCAGATATCAAAGCTGAGGGAAGGAGGATGAACAGAGGGCATTCACCATTTACAATGTTTGCCTTCTGGAGTGTCCTGGGTAACCCAAAATATTATTGTATTCCATATCTATCTGTGTTCAAAATTGTTATTGTCTCTTAAAGACCCTCTGGTCAGAAACAAAACCACGGGGCCTGCAGGTGCGTGTCTTTTTAAAGTTGGGGGTCACTCAGATTGAGCTGTCTTGCCCTTTCCCTTTTGTTCATGCAGGGAGAGAGCTGAGGCAGTGCGAGCAATGCCTCCCTTTTGATTTCCTTTTGTTGGCTTTTTTCCTCGAGGGGATTGCTTCAGGCGGGTTTTCCAAGAGTCTATGTTTTGCAGTCCTGCACTAGCCTCAAGGCAAATTCCATGGCATTGTGATGTTATAAATGGGTAATATCATGATTGGCTCTCACAATTAATAGATGGTATGTTAGAAAGGTATGCTGTATTGCTCCTCTTAAGTAGCGTGTTAAATATAGTTTTAGGTTATAATAAATGTTAAAATAGAAACTATGCAACTAGCTCAAGAAAGGGATGAGATAATCAAGAAATTCTTCACACAGAGATAACAGCAACAAGACACTAAAATGTGGTAGACAGGGAAAGGTGCTGCGGAAGATCTCGCGATGTCACGGAAAGCCAGGACCCTCTGATCCCCTTAGATAAGACCATCTGCTTCCCGTAGATAAGAAACTAACATAGGAAGGTAGCCTCCCTTAACCAAATTCCAGTAACTTTCCATCCCCTACCCAGTAACAGTCCACCTCTTACTAACCATAGATGGTAAAGACAGACCCATGCTGACGTAGAGACCCCTTAGACTATAAAAACCCAAGAGATGAGATAATAAACGCCTTTTGACCGTCCATCACATTGATGTCTGCGTGTGTCATTGGCCCGAGTGGCCCTGGTGAGTGGGCCACCGTGCTGTTCGTCTGAACCAAGTCGCCTGCCTTGCTCCAGAAGGCAACAAACTGGTGCCGAACCCGGGACTGCTGCAGCGCCCGGGGTTTGGGAACTCTCCTGGCCAGAGATCAGCGGCTGCTGGCAGCAGGTCTGACCACAGCGGGAGGGACGCCTCCGGACAAGCGTGGACCATAGAAGCCATTGCGAAGGTCGTAACAGAGATGCATGCACAATGAGGTATAGAATGTAAACTTAGGGATTTATCTCTCGCATTGCCGAGACTGATTAAGCTTGGGGCTATTGAAAGCCCCGTGGACGTCCTACATTCGGACGTGTGAGATAATTGTACAAAAGCCCTGGTGGAAGACACCATGTCCTCGGGCTCAGAGAAAGCCCTAAAATCGTGGGGCAGGGTTGTCCAGGCTCTGCAAAAGGCTCGACAAGAGCAAGAAACCTGGATAGCTGTGCGAACTTGTTTATTAGCCGTGCCGCAGTTGGGGGTGGGCGCGGCGACACAAACCGCGGAGGGGCCTGACCCGGGCGGGCGCGCGGAGGCGCGAACGCCAGACCTCCCTCAGCGAGCGGATTCACCATCGGAGGGGGGGGGAACACCCGCGGACGTTCTGGCGGGGGCTCGCGGAGGAGGCGCGGAACGCGGCCGAATCGGCGGACCCCGTAGGGACCGATAAAAACGCCCCCCCACCATATGCGTTTGAAAATGGCGCCGAACCGCGTGGTCAGGGAGGAAAGGAGGAGGCGGGGGGCAGAAGCGCGGTCAGCCCGCTTAACAACGCATGCGCGGGCGAGCGGGGGGACGGGGCGGCCCCCGCGGAGGCGCGTAAGACCAATCAGAGCCCTCAGTTCACATTAGGTCCTTATAGGGCAAGGACCTCCCCCAGCAGGAGGCGGGGGGACCCCAGGGAGAGGGAACGGCCCGACCCCCGCAGGAGGGGGCGGGGTCGGAGTCCGGGGAAAAGGCAGAGCAGCCCGGAAGCGTCTCCTTATTCAGCTTCCGGCTCGGACTCGGGCTCGAGCTCCTAGCCCGAGATAGTATCGGAAGATTCCGATCTGGATTACGGCTTTAACAGAGAGAGAGAAGCGGCATGTAAGGTCACTAGCCACAGCGCTCCCGCTTGGGTGAAGGGGTTACCAGAGAAAAACCAAACCCCACTCACAAACTGGCGGAAAATAAAAATGGCTTGCGCGGAATGGGCTCCGTCTGCCACTTTAGTGTTCCCGGTCCGTGTGGGGGGGGCAGGCGGAAACCAAAGGACTTATTCACCAGTCAATCCGAAAGATGTGCAGGCAATTGTTAAAGCGATTGCAGATAAGAGAATTAATTCTGCCATGGTTTGCACACTTATTGACGGCCTTTTTGGTGGGGACGATATGCTTCCCTTTGATATTAAGCAGACGTGTAGAATGATATTCGATGGTACAGGGATGATCGTTTTCAAACAAGAATGGGAGGATAATTGCATGAAACAGCTAGCCTTGGTAACAGGGGCAGACCATCCACTGCACGGCTCCAGCATACAGAGGCTTATGGGCACAGACCCCACTATGATCACCCCCCAGCAACAGGCTGAGGGCCTGCGAGCCCATGAGGTCATGACAACGACCCGAGCTGCCTGAGAAGCCATCCGTGACGCTTCTAAAGTGGTAGCTAAACCCTCTCCATGGTCTTCCATAAAACAGGGTGAGAGTGAGAGCTTCACTCAATTTGTGGACAAGCTCCAGGCCGCATTAGATTCCTCTGCGTTACCCTCAGAGGCGAAGGGTCCTGTGCTGGCAGAGTGCTTATGCCAGCAATGCAACTCAGCCACTAAGGACATTTTAAGATCACTGCCACAGGGGTCTAATATAGCTGCCATGATCAGACACGTTGCAAAAGAGGAACACCTAGCTCCCATCCAAGCAGCAGTTCAAACTGCAATAACCAGCGTGATGGCGTGCCTTAAGTGTGGCCAGGCAGGCCACTTGGCAGTAAACTGCCCCCAGCCAAGGCTCCTATCAGCAGCTGCCCCGCCACGCCAAGCGGGAGGCAGGGGACCATGCTGGAGGTGTAAAAAGAAGGGGCACTTAGCTAAGGAATGCAGATCCAGGCCCCAGAGAAACGGGAGAGGGAGGGGGTGGCCGAGCCGTGTTCAGCCCCCTCCCACCTGGAATATGCAGCGGCCCAGCTACAGCAACCCCCAGTGGGGCAGGGGACTCTCATACCCTATGCCCCCACAGAGAGCAGTCACCTTTGCATCCCCCCCAGCAATACAATGGCAGAGTTGCGCAGCACCCTCAATACCTTCGCACCCCCCACCACCACAACCCGCGCCGGAGTCACAGGACCAGCAGAGGACGCCCCAGAGCGAGATCCCTGGGTGGCCTTGGTCATGAAAATAGGGAAGGAACCCTTGATGGTGTGGGAGACATGCCGCCTTTACGGCAGCCAAGATCCTCACATCATAGAGCTTCAGTTTTGGGCGGACACGGGATCAGACTGCACGATTATTCCCCAAACGCATTGGCCCGGACATTGGCAATTCAAAGAAGTCCCCCCAGTGAACGGAGTGGGGAGGCAGTCCCGAGCATGGAAAAGCACCCAGCTGGTGGCTATAACACTTCACACGAAAAAGGGACCAGAACAGACAGTAGCAATCTACCCCTACATTTTGCAGAATTCTCCACCCCTGTTAAGAAGAGATGTTCTCTCCTTGCTAGGATTTCAGATCACAAATTTATCCTGAGGACCACTGCCGTACACCCTCCGCTGCCAATCAAATTGACTTGGAAATCATCAGACCCTGTATGAGTTGAGCAGTAGCCCCTGACAGAGCCTCGAATGGCAGCCTTGCTGGAACTGGTCGATCGAGAACTGCAAAAGGGTCACATAGAACCCTCCACCAGCCCATAGAACACCCCAGTATTCGTGGTCCCCAAAAGGTCCGGACAAAGCTATCGTCTCGTCCACGACCTGAGAGAAGTGAACAAGACTATCAGACCCATGGGTCCAGTCCAGACACTGCTTCCCGTGAACTCAGCCATCCCCACAGGACAGCCATGTGCAGTACTGAACATCAAGAACTGCTTCTTTTCAATACCTCTGCACCCTGAGGACAGAGAACGATTCGCCTTTTCCGTGGCATTTCAGAATGGCGAGCGGCCCAACCTTCGCTTCCAATAGAGAGTACTTCCGCAAGGCCTGGTCGACAGCCCGACCATATGCCAAATCACCGTGGACAAAGCACTGACGCCAGTCCGACACTCCTATCCCACCGCAACCATCATCCAGTACATGGACGACATCCTAGTCGCAGCACCATCAACAAGCCAAGTGGATCACCTGGTGACCACAGTCACAGAAACCCTTCAAGCCAACGGCTTCGAGATCGCGAGCGCAAAGATCAAGAGAAGACCCTGCGTAACCTTCCTGAGAGTAGGCATCACAAGCTCCCACGTGACACCCCCCGAGATGAAGATCAACCGAGGCATTGAGACGCTCCACGACGTGCAACGCCTAGTGAGATGGCTGCAGTAGCTTCGCAACATCGTCCTGATTCCTCCCGAAGTCATAGACCCTCTGTATGACCTCCTGAAAGGAAAGAACCCCTAAGATCCCAAGGAGCTGACACCGCAAGCAACGAGTTCCCTCGACTTCATCGAAAACCAAATGGCCACTGGCACGCTTGCCAGGTAGAACCCAGCCATGACACTGGACCTGTACGTCCACTTTACACCGAAGGGAAGAGTGGGAGCACTGGCCCAAGGACTTGCAGAAAAGGCCCGACCGATCCAATGGGTGGTCCTCGGAAGACCCGCTCGTGCATTTTCCTCAGGAATCGAGTGCATCGCCAACCTCATCATGAAAGGCAAGAGACTCGCCTTGAAACACCTAGGGACAGAGCCGACAAGCATCCACCTTCCGTTTCGCAAGCAGCCAACCACAGAGTCAGCCGCAATATCGGAGTACCTGGCCCTTGCTCTCTCCGGCTTCGGAGGAGAAATCACCTACTCTTCCAAGCCACCCTGGACTAAGCTGCTGACCATAGTCGACATGAACATGCCACCAAAGGTCAAGGACAGACCGCAGCCGGGACCAACGGTCTTCACAGACGCTTCCTCCACGACTTCAACCGCAGCAGCAGTGTAGCAGGCAGGAGAGCAATGGCACTGCGTCAAAGCGAGGGACCCCACACTGTCAGTGCAACAACTGGAGGCAGCAGCAGTGGTTTTGGCGTGCGGACTCTTCCAAGACGAACACCTCAACATCGTAACAGACTCCATATTTGTGGCAAGGCTCAGCCTAGCCATAGCAGGACCAAGAGTGTCAACATCAGCAGCAGCCCTAATGCTGGAAGAAGCACTCTCCTCGCGACAGGGCACCGTGTCAATCATCCACATCAACAGCCATGACCCAGTCAAAGGTTACTTCCAGATCGGCAACGACAAAGCGGACGCCGCAGCGAAAGGCGTTTAGACCTTGCAAAGAGCCCATCAACTGCACAAGTCGCTCCACATCGGAGTCAAAGCACTGGCGAAGAGATGCGGAATCTCGACGGCGGACGCCAAACATGTGGTAGCCACCTGCCCTCATTGCCAGAAGTCACCCCTTTGGTCCTACAAAGTCAACCCGAAAGGTCTCAAGCCCTCAGAAATCTAGCAGTCAGACTTCACCTGGTGCGAAATATTGAAGCCCCGAGCATGGCTTGCAGTGACAGTAGACACTTATAGTAGAACGATCGTAGCTACACAGCACCCCAAAACCAACTCCAAAGCCACAATTCAGCACTGGCTGACAGCCATAGCTTAGCTAGGTATCCCCAAGCAAATCAAAACGGACAACAGCTCCAACTTCAAATCCAAACAAGTACAAGAATTCGCCTCGAAATGGAGTATCATGCTGGTGCATAGCATCCCACATAACAGTACCGGACAGGCCATAGTAGAGAGAGCAAACCAGACCCTGAAAACCAAGATAGAAGTGTTAGCAAAAGCAGAGGGCTTTGCCAATGCCATTCCCCCAAGAGATCAGGCACGCATGCTGGCAACCGCCTTGCTAGCACTGAATCAATTCCCTAGGAGAAATGAAACAAACAGTCCCGTTCAAAAACACTGGGTCACTCGAACGTTAGAAGAAGGCCCGCAGGTAGTAATCAAAAACGAGCTAGGCGAGTGAGAAGGGGGTTAGAAGCTAATGCTCACGAGGTGAGAGTACGCAGCAGTCAAAAAGGACGACAAAATCAGGTAGTGTCCACTTAAGTCGATTAAACCAGACCTTCAGGGCAAGCAGAATGAGACTGACGAGAATTGCGAGTATTTGTTTACAAGACCTGCTCGTAAGACGCCCTCGTGATGCATACTTCCCGATTCCAGACGAAAGCGACAAACCACCAAGCCGCCAAGCAGCACCCGAGAGACCCGCACAGGTGAGACCCAAGCACCAAGGGTGTTTCTGTGTGATTTTGCTGTTGGGGCTTGTTGCCAGGAGGCAAGCAAGCCCAGACCACTACCCCCATCAGCCCTTCAAGTAAGTCATGCGACACCTTAGTAGTGGCAAAGCACTCAGACAAATCACCACACCGAACACCCCATCCTTCATGCTCCGCATCACCGACCTGTTCCCAAGACAGCCAAAAGTACACCCCTATTCCCCACACGTCACACACTCGTACCTATCCTACTAGTGCCCAGCTTCAAACCCTAAAAAAAGCTACTGCAATCACCCAGAGTAGAGATACTGTGAGCACTGAAGCTGCAAAACCATAGTTACAGATGCCAGACCGTCGAAGCCTGGGTGAGATCCACAAGAGCCAGACAAATTCTTACAATTCACCTAGGCACCCATCGGTTGCAAAATACCCCTCTTCTTTCACGAGAACTTCCATCGAAACCAACATAAAGTCCCTAGATTTCGAGCATGCACTGAGTACAACATGACGGTCTTGCAGCCAGATCACCCTAGCTAAGCCACAAGCAAAACGTAGACAGTAGTCCTTCAAGAGTCAAAAGAGAAGGCGAACGTGCAAATTATCAAGCTCCAACCGTCAGCACCCCGAGCAGTCAGACCCAACAAAGCGATTAAAAGCGTGCCGAAAGAGAGAAACATAACCTACCCCAAAACCTTACCCACAGAAGTCAGCAAAGTCCCGACCAGTCAAGCAGAAACCTTTCAGATGAGCCGCTTAACCGAGTCAGATTCAAACCCAATCCTTCGCATGTTAGAAGCAACCTTTGTATCCCTGAACGAATCCAACCCTAACCTAACCGAATCCTGCTAGCTTTGTTATGATGTCAAACCCCCCTTTTTCAAAAGAGTCGCCTTAAACACTCCCTTCAAGTATTCCTCAGCCAACGCCCCTCACCAGTGCAGATAAGACACCCCTCGCAAAAGAATCACCCTGAGTCAAGTCACAGGCCGAGGCAGATGCTTTGGCAATGCAACCCTAGCTAAGCAGAGAAACAACATCTGCACCAAAATCGTCAAGCCTAACAAGAAAAACAATAAATGAGCAGTCCCAGCCGCATCTGAGATGTAAGTTTGCCAGCGATCCAGAGTGAGTCCTTGTGAGTTCCTTCCCAAATTCAATGACTCTAACGACTTCTGTGTCCAAGTTCTGATTGTTCCTAAGATCCTGTACCACTCAAACGAAAAAATATACCATCTTCTTGAGAGACCCAGCCAGATCCACAAAAAAGAAATATTGACAAGTATAACTATCGCAATGCTGCTCGGCCTGAGAGCAGCCAGAACGGCCACAAGAGTCTCAGCCCTAGCGACCCAGCACCAAAAACTGTCACAGCTGCAAGCAACGATTGACGAAGACCTGCAAAAAATCGAGAAATCCATCTCCTTTCTAGAAAAGTCAGTCTCCTCACTCTCAGAAGTAGTCTTGCAGAACAAGCGAAGCCTAGACCTCCTGTTCATGCAGCAAAAGAGCCTGTGTGCCGCCTTGAAAGAAGAGTGCTGTTTCTACGCAGACCACACGAGAGTCGTGAGAAACTCCATGGCAGAACTCCAGAACCGACTGGCTCAGAGACAGAAAGACAGAGAGGCCCAACAAGGCTAGTACGAATCCTAGTTCAATCAATCACCTTAGCTAACCACTTTAATTTCTGTCCTGATAAGTCCATTAGCGATGCTGTTTCTAACAGTCACCTTCGGACCATGCCTGCTGAACAAGCTAGTCTCGTTCGTTCAAACCCGCCTAGAACAGACCAACATCCTGTTCTTAAGCCGACGACAATTGCTGTGAATTCAACCAGAGAATTCAACCAGAAAATTCAACCAGAGAACACTGTCAGTCACAAGATCCTCCAAACTTGTCTGACAAAAGCTTACTCAAGACTCCCAAGACCCTTTTCCCTTGTCAAGCTACAACCTTATACCTCATTTAAGTACCTATGTGCATGACTACCTCATTCATTTGTGAAAAGGGGGGGGGAGATGTGGTAGACAGGGAAAGGCGCTGCGGAAGATCTCGCGATGTCACAGAAAGCCAGGACCCTCTGATCCCCTTAGATAAGACCATCTGCTTCCCGTAGATAAGAAACTAACATAGGAAGGTAGCCTCCCTTAACCAAATTCCAGTAACTTTCCATCCCCTACCCAGTAACAGTCCACCTCTTACTAACCACAGATGGTAAAGACAGACCCATGCTGACGTAGAGACCCCTTAGACTATAAAAACCCAAGAGATGAGATAATAAACGCCTTTTGACCGTCCATCACATTGATGTCTGCGTGTGTCATTGGCCCGAGTGGCCCTGGTGAGTGGGCCACCGTGCTGTTCGTCTGAACCAAGTCACCTGCCTTGCTCCAGAAAGCAACACTAAAATCCCAAAGAGAAGAATTATTGCCTCCTTATCGTGAAGAACTAGTCTCCTTGCAGACTCCATGGAGTCTGACCATGATTTACAAGATGTAGGGGGGAAGTTGACAATAACCAGAAAACACCCTTTGTTTGAAAAGAATTTTTGAATCATGTATGAGATGAATGAATATGCAACAGGCTATTGCTTTTAAGGGTTAATCCCTTGTTAGTGAGCTATGCTTTCAAATGGAAAGCGTCTGAAAGTTTGTAATTCATTGCTTTTATTGTCCTTTGTTGTCCTAACTCAGAATATCCAAATTCTTATTGCTCTAATTTGTATTACTATTTTTATAACAATTTTATTACTATTAAACTTTTAAAATTTTAAAAGAAGTGATTGGCGTTTTTCACATTATTAACACCCAATCTGACTGGAAAGGACCCTCACCATGTACTTGGGTGCTTCAGGGGAAAAACCTGGGACCCAGACCCCCTCCCCCTTCTCAGAGGAGCGTCTCCCTGTCTGCATGCGGCAGTTGCTACACAGAAGTCTGGCTGCCACTGCCTTGGGCTTTTTCGCTACACTCTAACTGTTATAGATATGTATTAGAATATTGGCATTTTGAAAATATTAAAATGGATTCTGTATGTATAATGCTAAAGTAACTTTGCTACAAAGATATAGTTTTTATTTTTGTTAGACACGATAGTGAAATAGCTGATGTAAACATGCTTGTGTTAAAATGCCTGTTTGGTTGGGATAACATTCAATGAAGGAGGAGGATCATGATTGCTTCCATAAGACAATTTTCATATTTTGGCCTTAGCCTGTGACTTATACAAAGAAGAGGAAGAATTACAACTTCCATCAGTGCCATACCATATACCCAGTTTGATTCATCCCAATACTGGACATGCTAGCTGGGTTAAATGTAAATGTTTAAATTGTGGAAAAAATTGGTATTGTAGTTCACAAAATCAATGCTCTGGTCGCATGAAGTGTCTAGCATCAAATCTATCCACTATCCAGATAGAACTCAGAACAACTGAAATAATTAGCAAAAAGGAAGTGACGAGGAAATAGAGGGCAGGACTGGGTTGGCTGCTGTACTCGCCACCAAGATCATATACACCTGCTATG
Source organism: Melozone crissalis (assembly GCF_028551555.1). Lineage (NCBI taxonomy): Eukaryota > Metazoa > Chordata > Aves > Passeriformes > Passerellidae > Melozone > Melozone crissalis. The sequence continues at coordinate 8,248,269 of NW_026535813.1, read as the reverse complement.
GGCAGCAGCCCCATAGGCAAGGAAGGTGAGGATATAAGCCATACCGGACTTCTGTTATTCCTTTTTCTGTCACTCTTTTTTTTGTCTTTTCCTTTTTGGGATACCAGCAAAATCATGTCCCAAATGCTACTGAAAGCTTTACATGGAAAAACTCTAAGGTTCCTTTTTTATTACACACACCCATGTCAAGAGTCACTGTTATAACCCATCCAGATTAAGTACCTGTATGCATAATGGGAAAAATATTGGATTGTGGAAAACTTAGGAACAAGTGGTAATAGGTTGGGAAGTGAATGTCCAAAAGGGGAGAGATGAGTTTTTTTCACATTTACCCTTAGGGGTATAGTCCAAGATTTGGCAAAAGAGCAGTGAGTAAACAAAAAGTTAAAACCAGCACAGTAATTAAACTCTATTAACCCAAATTTATATGCTCAGTCATATTATAAGACTCCAAGCAGTTATAGAGATAATAAGAAACAGAACCATTTGGGCATTGGAATTAATATCAAATCAACAAAGCCAAAGACAAACCGTAGTGTATCAGAATAGGTTGGCTTTAGACTATTTATTGGCTAAAGAAGGGGGTGGATGTTTGTGGAAAATTTATACTTTAGATTGTTGAAAATAGATGGCAACGGGGATGTCATTCTGGAAAAATCAAAATATATCAGAAAAATAACCCATGTACAGGTCTAAAACTGGGAATCAATAATAAAGACTAGCTGGTAGGATAATATATTTGGAATGGAATGATGGAAAAAAACTAGGCTTCTTCCTGATTTAATATTTCTTCCTTGCTTGATTCGGCTAATTACCAGCATAGTCCAAAGCGTGCAAGTGGACAAGAATTATTGCTCGAGCTAAATGGTTTATAAAGAAGAAAAGGGTTTTTTTTTTATAGATATCTATTATAATATTGGCTTTTTGCAAATATTAAAGTGGATGCTATATGTATAATGTTAAAGTAGCTTTGGTATAAAGATACAGTTTTTATTTCTGTTAGACATAGTGAAATAGTTGATGTAAGCATGCTTGTGTTAAAATGCCAGCTTGGTTGGGATAACATTCAATGAATTTAGGATGAGGACTCCTACTACTGATATGCCAGCTATCAACACCTACCATCGGTAGAAAGTATGGACCAAAGCCCAAAAACTGGATGTGATGATAAGAATGGACTAAAATCACAGCCAAGAAATGTACATGCTCTAAAAAGGTGGACCCAAGTGTTTTGCGGAGAAAGCGAAAAGAACTCCACGACTTTGTGAAAGTTGTAAAGCCGGTATGTTTATTACAGCGCCAGACGCATGCGGAGACTGCACTCCTCAAAAGGCATGCGCACCTCTGGGAACTTCTGGTCCCTTTTTATCCCCCTCTCAAATACATATGCATACAGTTTCACAATAGGTTCATACATATTCATTTTTACGAATTTCGCGTGACATTTGCGGCTAGTTCTTCTTTATCAGAAAGAATTTCTAGGTCAAGCTGACTTGCTCTTAACAGCAGTTTCTGTCTCTCTTTATGTCTCCCTGTCTCCCCTGTCTCTCCCCCCCCCTTATCTTTGTCTTCCATTGACACAGTTTTCCCTTTAGCCTCGGCCTTGCAGCCAGGCTGCACAGGCTAAAAGATGTACCTTTCTCCTAAATCAAAATGGATTTCTACTCTGGGGGATTTTTACTCTGTCTCACAACGAGGAGACATGCTAAACAATTCTTGGAAAATGTAAACTAGTTTTGGGAAAAGTCTTAATATGCATAATTGTTTGTGAATATGTAAGAGGCTGATGCAATAGAAATGGTATATAAAGGGTGTTCCTGAAATAGCAGGTGGGCTCTTGGTGGAATGCCAAGAGTCACCTGGTCATAAATCTTTCCTTTATTGTCTTTTTCTCCTATTGTCCTTTATTAAGCTTTTAAATTTTTCCAGGAGAGTGAACATTGTTTTTCAGATAGCCCAGCATCCTGTGTCTGCCCAATCCCAGCAGCTCCTGCTAAGGCTGCAGAGTTTTCTGTTACACTTTGTTTGCCATCTGGGGTGTGCCCGCCTCTGTCGTTGCAGCCACTGCTCTGTGGTTCCAGCTACAGCCCATTCTCCCGTCCAGAGGGGCACTGAGACTGGCTGATCCTGTGGGTTTGTAAATGAAGCTCCTTTTTCATCTCTTCTGCCATCACACCTGCCATTACCCACTTGCAGAGAGGTAGTCGAGCTCTCACCACAGTGCCCCCTTCAGCTGTGGGGGAATCATTACACCTGCCCTGCCTGGCCTGGAGCCAACAGTTCCCTTGCCAGCTGTGACCATAACTACGCCAAAGGGGAAAGTGCTTGACAGTTGAGAGAAGGCTGTTAATGGGTTTCTGGTTTTGTTTGTTGTTGTGGTTGTTTGTTTGCCTTGTTATACATATATACTATAAAGAACTGGTGTTCCGTTTCCCATATCTTTGCCTGAAAGCCCCATAATTTCAGAGTTATAATTATTTGGAGGGAAGGGGGTCATATTTTCCATTCCAAGGGAGCTTCCCACCTTCCTTGGCAGACACTTCTCTTTCAAACTACGACAGGGAGGCAACTCATTTTGGAGTGTTCACCCTTTAACTTGTCTTTAACCAAGACACAGAGCAACTGCTACACTTACTGAAGCCCTGCTTCCTGGAAAGTGGCCAGACATCACTCATCGATGAAAAGTAGAGAACAAACCTATTTTTTTTCTGCTTTCTTTATGTGCACACAAACTTTTGCTTTTGCCTTTAGTAAACTGCTTTATCTCAACTTACAAGTTGTTTTCCATCTTATTTTCTCTCCCCTGTCCAGCTGGGGAGTGATAGAGGACTTGGTCTGCACCTGACGTCCAGCCAAGGTCAACATACAACAGAGGCCCAAGCATTTGGCCAGTTGATTCATTGGCTACTCTGATGTGGTAGTGTCACTGTCGAGGCCGTCACAACACAAAGCAGAGACCACAAACAGTCTCAGTTGGCAACTCTTTATTATTGAACATGGCTGACCTTTTATACACTTTACAATTGTTTATGCTTCTTCTACCCCAACTATTGGCTACAATAAATAAACATAACACTATTGGTGAAAAGTTACAGTGACATCAACAAACTTTCTAAAAATACTTCGTCCAGCTGCAAGGTTCTCTTATCTTTCTTCTCTCGGTCTCCTTGGTTACAGCCTTGGAGAGAGCTCCTTATCACCTTCTTCTAACTTCTCAGCTTCTTCTCGCTCCTTTAGCTAACAGGCCCGCTGTTAGCCCCTTCTCCACAAATCCCCCTTTTTGTTTTATGAACTGTAAATACAGCTGATATGGATTTTTGCAGGGTCCTTTGCAAAAATCCAAGCAGACAGGGGAAAGACAAAACAACAATCATAACCATCAACAAAATTCCCATTCTTAATAGAATTGTTACTATCCTTCATCCATCAATAAGTACTGATATATGGCCTTAGCCAGTGTCATCCGCATGTTCTACTTCAGCTGCGGAACCATTCATCCTATCCTTTCCTGCGTGCTCCAGGTAAGGTTTAACACAGCGAGCAAGAACCCATCGAGGACCATTACCTGTCAAAACACAAGCATAACCCCTCCCCCAGGTTATCAGTTCCACTGGACCAGACCACATACCAGTAATCAAATCCTTGACCCATACCTTGACATTTCTATGGAAATCTGGTTGCTTAGAATTCAAAGAAGAAAAACGGTAGAAGATTGGAGATAACTGTGAGTCAGGTAGGGGACGCAAAATGTTTAACACATAAACAGCTTTATCTAATCTCACTTGAGGTGACTCCTGTTGCATTCCCCCTTTTTGTTTTTGAACCTGACGTATAAGAAGTCCATGAGCTCTTTCAATAATTGCATGGCCCATGGGGACATGTGGAATGCCTGTTGAATGCTCAATGCCCCAAGCAGGAAAGAATGCTTGCATTTTCTGTGAAGCATATGCTGGGCCGTTATCTGTTTTTATGTGACACGGAACACTTAGGATAGAAAAAGCATGATAAAAATGATGAATAGCATCACGAGTTTTTTCTCCCGTGAATGGTGAAGCAACCATTGCATGAGAAAAAGTATCAACTGTAACATGAACATACTTAAAGCGACCAAATTCTGGCGTTTTAGTAACATCAGTTTGCCATTCCTCTAATGCGGAAAGACCCCTAGGATTGTTACCATAATACTGAGTGACATGAGTCATGTTACAGCCAGGACAAGAAGAAAGAATTGATTTTGCTTCACCAGGAGACAATTTGAATTGCTGCTGTAAAGCTTGAGCACTCTGATGAAAAAATTGATGAGATAAAATTGGCTGCTGCAACACATTGGGTACAGTTTTGATTGCAGCAGCAGCTACTAAAAAATCTACATAGGCATTGCCTTCAACAATAATCCTGGTAATGATGTATGGCTACGAATGTGCATGATGAAGTAAGGATGTTTTCGAGCGCCAATAACTGTCCATAACTTCCCTAACATGATAAACAATGGCTTCTCTTGAATATTATACAACACTGATTGATCTAAATGCTTAACCAAATTGGCAACATAAATGGAATCAGCAATTATATTTACAGGACCAGGAAATAAAGTAAAAGCCAAAAGAACAGCAGAAAGTTCAACCAGTTGAGGAGATCCCTGCTGAATCATTGTCTCATATTCCCAGTGATCATCCTTTCTCCAAGCCACAGCTGCTTTTCCGGTTTTCCCGGACCCATCTGTAAAAACTGTTATACCTTCCACTGGAACAGGAGAATAAATTTGCTTGCCTTCAAAAGGAATCTCTTTAGTCAGTGTTAGAACAGGATGAGAAGGCAAGTGATATGAGATTTGGCCTGTAAAACAAGATAAGGCAGATTGCAATTAATGATTATTTTGAAAGCACCATTCAAAATACCACTGTTGTACAGGTATCACACTGGTCACAGGGTCCTGTCCCAAAATCTCATGACAACGCCTGCGGCCCTTGATGATAATATCTGCAAAAAGCTCATAAAGTCCTGGAGCTGTTTTCCGAGATGTGAAAGATAAAAATATCCATTCCAGAATATGCAGTTGATCTTCCCAATTATCATTCCATTGACACAGTATTCCACATGGTATTTCATGGTCTTTCAAAATAAACAATTGAACACCAACAGAGGGATCTATCTTGTTAACAAATTTGTGTGCTAGGGCTAATTCAACTTCTTCTAGGGTCTTTTTTGCGGCTGAGGTCAATTGCCTCTCATCAAGAGGAAGTGATGCCTGAGAGCAAATCAAACAATGGCTGCATCTGATGATTAGTTATGCCTAAATATGATTGAATCCAACCTATTAAACCAACCAACTTCTGTACATCAGTAGCAGTTTTAACATCAATGTCCAACTTTACAGGTTGAGGCATAACTTGAGTGTTGGTCACCAACATACCTTGGTATTTCCAAGGCTTGTGTTCCTGCACTTTCTCTGGAGCAATGATCAGACCAAAAGCTTTCAAATTTGTCACAGCACATTGTTTAAGAGATGACAACTGTTGTTTGTTGTGAGATGCCAACAAGATATCATCCATGTAATGATAGCAGCAGCAGTTTTTAAATTGCTCCCGGACTTTTGACAAGGCCTGCGCCACAAACCATTGACAAATAGTTGCCTTGTGGGAGTACCTTCCATTGATATCTTTTATCAGGTTCAGCATGATTTATAGAAGGCACCGTAAAAGCGAATTTTTCTTTGTCCTGCTCAGCCAATGGAATAGTGAAGAAACAATCTTTTAGATCAATGACAACTATTTGCCATTCTTGTGGAATCATCGTGGGTGTAGGAAGGCCTGGTTGCAAAGCTCCCATTGTTGCCATTACAGCATTTATCTGCCGTAAATCATGTAAAAGTCTCCATTTTCCCGATTTCTTTTTTATTACAAATCAGGGGTGTTCCAGGGACTGAATGATTCCTCAATGTGTCCTGCTTGCAATTGTTCTGTAACTAATTCTTTCAGGGCAGTAAGCTTTTCAGTAGTCAGGGGCCACTGGCGAACCCGGACAGGCTTATCTCTCAACCATGTCAGGGCCACAACTGGACGTTCATTGCCCTGCATCACAGTGGCCCCCATTAAAAATCCATAGTAATTTTGACACCCCATTGAGATAAACAATCTTGTCCCCACAAACTTTGAGGAGCATCGGCAACATAGGGTCTGATGTTAGCTTGTTGGCCATCAGGATGTTTCACATTAATTACAATGGCTGACAGGCCACCTGTTGTAGCACCACCCAACCCCAGGAGTCCAAAACTTGCACGAGTGAGAGGCCACGACTGAGTCCAGCAAAGTCGCGAGAGTATTGTGACATCTGCTCCAGTGTCAATCAAACCTGTTACTGATATAGTTCCTGGATGACATCCACTGGCGGTGAGAGTGCATGTCTTTTCTGGATGGCTCTCTGTTACTTTCTCAGTCCAGAACACTTGAGGTACTCCTGTCGATCCAAAGCTTCCTGCGCCGCGACTTCGGTCCACTGTATTTGGAACAGAACTCACAAAAGGTACAATTTGAGCAATGCAAGTTCCTTTCTGAATAGTGACAGGAGGGTCATCAATAGATACCATAGCATGAATCTGCCCTAAATAATCAGCATCAATAAGCCCTAGATGCACATGAATACCTCTAAGTGTAGTACTTGATCTCCCTATCAAAAACGCACTCAATCCCCGTCCTATCGGACCATAGGCATCAAGGGGCACTTTACATATTTCTTTTGTTAGAATGGTTACTGTGTCAGCTGTGGGTATATCAATGCCTGCGGACCCGCTTTTTGCCCCTGAGAATTGTTCGCAAATGGGTAGCTTTGCAGGGCTGGGAAGGCCCGCATTTGCTGTTGTGGTGGTTGTTGTTGTTGGGGTATTTGTTTCCCCATGCACCCCCTCGTGCTCCTCTTTGGATTTCCCGGCAATAGCTGACCATTTGCATGATATTTACTCCTGCATTGTTTAGCATAGTGCCCAGATTTAGCACAACGATTGAATACAACATTGCTGCTTGCACTTGGCCTAAAATGTTGTTTTCCGGACAGTACACTGTGACTTTATGTGCCATTGTTGTCCACAATTATAGCACTTCGCTGAAGGTCTTAGCACTGCAGCAAGAGCTGCCATTTCATGCTCAACTGAACCAACTTTCGAGCAAGCAGTAACCATTTCAGACAAGGTGGGTTCCCCAGGTAAAGTGTCAATAATCTTTCTGCAGTCTGGGTTTGCATTTTCTTTAGCCAATTGTACACACAATTTGTCTCGCAAAGTTTCATCATCTACCTATTTCTCAATAGCCGCAGCAAGTTTTTCTGCAAACTGCAAAAATGGTTCTCTCGTCCCTTGTTGTATAGTGACATATTTCTGTTTTGGAGCTGCCATTTCCATTGTTTTAGTTAAGGCACTCATGCCAATTTGCTGAGCTTGCACCAAAATCTAAGGATCCCACCTTGCCTGTAAATCTGGATTGGCAAAAGGCCCAGTGCCCAGTAGGGCATCAACACCCACAGCATGACGAGGGTCATGTTGAGGCAACTGCATATTCGTTAAAGCGGTGTGCTCAGCCACTCGCCTCCAAGTTTCTTGAAATACACCATATTGTACTGGCTGGAATAGAATTGTAGCAAGATGCGTGATGTCATAAGGTGCAAGCAAATCTGCATTAATTACACGTATTAATTGCATTACCTCTGAGGAATTAATACCATACTGAGCTACTTGCGATTGGAGGTCTTGCACAACCCTCCAGGCAAAGACGTGATGACTGTCATTCTGTCCTGTTCCAGGAGCTGCTTTGAAACCTGGAAAAGCCATAGGGTTATCACAAGCAACATTTGCATTGGCACTGTTCTCCTGAGGTACTCTTGGAGCACCTAACCTTTCTATGATGTCCCAATTCTTTTCTTCAACTGCTTTCCTCCTAACAAATTCCCAAAACTCCTGAGGGTGTCGAGGAAGCACAGTGACTTGACGTGGAGGCAAAGTCCATGGGGCAGTAAGGCTAGAGCTCTTAGGAGGTAAAGGGGCCAGAGCTCCTTGCCCCAACTCAGGTGTTACTGTGGGCGACTCATCACTTGATTCGCTGTTGCTGTCACTGTCAGGTAATGGAGGATACAGCCTTGCAGATTGTTCAAGCCACTCAGAGGGGAGCGGGGGGGGCGGACGGCTGGACCAGAGAGGAGGGAAGCGGGGGGGCAGATGGCTGGGTTTCTCTCTCCGCTAAAGACATTTCAGCTAACTGGCGTAGCGGAGTAGTATATACAGGCACCATCGCGAGCTGCTGCGCAGGTGTGAGATAAGAAGGCTTAGGGGTCTGATAAGAAGAGACTAGGGCAGGTTGCCCAGAAGTTTTGGTAGCTTTCCCATAAACTTTGGCCCCCAGCCCAGAAGCTCTGGCAGCCTTCCCAGAAGCTTTGGCAGCTTTCCCAGAAGCTCTGGCAGCGTGCCAGGTAACTTCGATGGCACCTGGACTTGCTTCAGCAAGTTCCCCATCAGAGGCCCCCTCTGCCTCAGCCGCCCCCCCCCCCCGTCAGGCTCTGTTATCAGCCCCAACTCTTCGTCCACATCTTGCTCTGTTTGTTCTCGCTCTGTTTTCCATTCCTTTAATGCCTCAAAGAGCGAGTCCCAAGTAACTGCTAGATTGACAACTGTTTTATCTCCCGCTCGAATGACTTGCCAAAGTCTGTCCCCGACTTTTTTCCATGCCTTAACACTAAATGTTTTGTCGGGATCAGTGCCAAAATTCTGTGATTTAGCCCTCAGCAATATATTGCGCAGCGCATAGTCTGACGTATCATTCCCCTTATTTCTTAACAAAACTTTCCATGTAGACAGAACATTTTCTTCCTCTTTAGATAAATTATGTCCCATTATTGCTAATTGGTGGCTCACCTACTTCCAGGTGTCTTGATTGGAGGGAATCAGGTCCGGACCTCCCTGTGGCTTCCACCTGCCACTCTCAGCTGCACCAACGCCGCCTCCCCCACTACGTCCCAGTGGGTCACGGTTGCCAATTGCTAGGACCCTGTATGGGCCCCCACTGACTATGTTCTTATCACGTCGGGGATCACCAAATGTCGCAGTCGAGGCGGTCATGACACAAAGCAGAGACCACAAACAGTCTCAGTTGGCAACACTTTATTATTGAACATGGCTGATCTTTTATACACTTTCCAATTGTTTACCCTTCTTCTACCTTAACTATTGGCCACAATAAGTCAATACCATGCTATTGGTGAAAAGTTATAGTGACTTCACCTAACTTTCTAAAAATGCTTCGTCCAGCTGCAAAGTGCTCTTATCTTTCTTCTCTCGATCTCCTTGGTTACAGCCTTGGAGAGAGCTCCTTATCAGCTTCTTCTTACTTCTCGGCTTCTTCTCGCTCCTTTAGCTAACAGGCCCTCTGCTAGCCCCTTCCACAGCAGCCGATCAAGGGGAGGGTGAGGGGGGAGCAAATGGCCCAGGGAGAAACAAAAGGGCCGATGACCCAGCCTGTTCTTCACTTCGCTTCTTCTGTGACTTCATTTTTGCTAATTGCTGTGCAGGCATAAGATACTTTGGTTTAGTACTCAGTTCAACTAACTGCTGAGCAAGCGAAGTATACACAGGTTTAATATAGTCTTTTGGAGATGAATACCTAGGAACAGTGTTCGCCCGTCGTTTGATTCTCACTATAGCAAACCCTGGGGGAACCTCCACAGCAGCTGCAGCAGCCTCCTCAGATGGAGATTCATCAACAGGCTCAGCTTCATCTTCCTCCTGTTCCTCTCCTTCACTTTCTTGCTCTAATTCCTGTTCCTCCAACTCCTCCCCTCTATCTTGTTCTGCTTTCCATTCCTACAACGCCTCATACAACAGTCTCCAGGTAGTAGCCAAATCGACAACCATCTCATCCCCCTTAGATATCACTTCCCATAGTCTCTTCCCAACCTTTTTCCATGCCTGGACACTGAAGGCAATGTTGGCATCAGCTTCAAAGTCCTTTTATTTACACCATATCAGTAAACTACGAAGAGCATAATCAGAAGCTTGAACTTTTTTTCTTTTCAATAAAGCTTTCCACATGGACAAAGCAGTCTTTTCCTCTTTTGATAAATTATTTCCCAATTTTTTTCCCAATCACTCACGGCGATGGTGGTCACAGGGGTCTTAGGATCAGGGAAGAGACGTAGATCTGACTCCATGTTACAGAAGGCTTGATTTATTATTTTATGATATATATTACATTAAAACTATATTAAAAGAATAGAAGGAAAAGTTCTCATCAGAAGGCTAGTCTAAGAATAGAAAAGAATGAATAACAAAAGGTCTGTGGCTCGGACAGAGAGAGCCAACTCTGCCGTGATTGGCCATTAATTCCAAACATCCACACGAGACCAATCACGGATCCACCTGTTGCATTCCACAGCAGCAGATAATCATTGTTTACATTTTGTTTCTGAGGCCTCTCAGCTTCTCAGAAGGAAAAATTCTAAGGAAGGATTTTTAATGAAAAGATGTCTGCGACAGCTCACCTCGAATCAGACGTCTGAATTAGGTCCAGACCTCCGCAATGTTCTTGCTGCCTTCACTCATTATTAGGATACCCTTCAACTTTTTCTCTTTTTTCTCTTTCCTTTTTTACAGTCCAGTCGCAATCACGGCAGGCGCCCACCAGATGTCGCTAAAGAGCGTGACACAGCATAAAGCACCAAGACTCCATCAGAAGGTTGTATAAGAGCGATTTATTATAGGAACATGTTGCCTTTATAGTTTTTCAAGATATTTACATTTACTTAACAGACACATACACTGCTCATTGGTCATAAGAAAGAAACAAAGTTCTCAATAGGTGAATAAGGTGCCACGTCATTCTGTGAGCCAACTAAAGTTCATGTCTTTTAACTTTCTCTCTTTCATCACGTTGTCATGGTGATAGCCTTGGTGTCTTCCTAGAGAGAGATACGGGACTTTCCTTATCTTCAGGAAGCCTTTGCTAGCTCACAAGAACAGCACGAAAATGTCTTTCCTACAGAAAATCTTGAGTCCTTGCAAATGTTAAACACCTTTTACATAGTTATCTTTAAGCAGGTAGGTAAGTCTGTTTATCTGTTTTTGCTGCCTTTATATAAAAAGTTCTGAAATTGAATGCAGAGAATGTGAGTCTCTGCAAGTCCTATAGAATGAGAAAATATACAGTAACATCTCTTGTTGCTATAGAGCGCTTAGGAGAACTCACCTCTCCTGCTCCAAGGAACAGCACTTTCTGCTCTGCAAGTGGTTTACCAGTAGCTTTCTGTGCTCCCTGCAGTCCTACCAAGGCCACTGAATCTGTCCCTGAAAAAGCAATGCAAATCTAAGGTGAGTTGAACATATCTACATGGCAGATCACGGTTTTAGGCAAAACTTCCGCAAATACGTAAAGGATTATAAACAAAGGGTATACCTTGAATATCATCATTGAAGGTACAATATTTCTCTCTGTGTTTTCTTAAAAACCAAAAAGCATTGTGTTTTCCAAAGTCTTTAAATTGGATAAGTGTGTTCTGGCCATATTGAGATAGAGTCGAAATTTTCCAGAGTAGAAATCCATTTTGATTTAGGTGAAATGTACATCTTTGAATTAAGTCTGTAGCTTGCAAGCATAGCTGTTTGGTCTGACTGCCTGTTCTCGCAAAAAACCTATGCTCTAAGAAACTGCTTCAGCCGAAGGACAGAGATAAGGAAGGCCCCTTGAACTCTGAAACAAACTGAGAGTTTTCAGGAGACAGGGCAGGATGACCCAGGAGTTCTTTCTGTACTTTCTGTTAAAAAAAACTAGCTGCAAGTGTAACGCGAAATCAGTAAAATGAATATTTATGAACCTGTTGGGAAATTCCAAGCATATGGATTAGTAAGGAAGATAAAAAGAGATCTGGAGTTCCCAGACGCACACATGTCCTTTTGAGGAGAGCCATGCCCACATGCGTGCAGCGCTGTAATAAACATACCAGCTTTATAACTTTCACAAAAGTTGTGGAGTTTGTTGTTTTTTGTCCCACAGTTCATTATGGCAAGCCAGCCAGGAGACTTTCTGTCCTCGCAGGGGCAAGAGGAAAAAAGTACCCCTTGGCCCGCCCTGGGGATGTTCCCTGGAGGGGCTCCGCTGGTCTCGGCTTGCATCCTGCTGGTGTGCGGATAAGTGGTATGTATCGAGGGGCCCTGGGGGAGAGAGAGAAAGATAGGATTGCTGAGTAAGTCACTCAGAGATGTCTGAGTGTGCAGCCTCATTCCTGTGCCTGCAGACAGCCCATCCGATAGAGCAGTTGGACTAGAAATGGCCGTTCATTGTTCTATAGGGCGACTGCTAGCAACTCCTGTGGTGAGTCGAGTGAACCCCTGTGTGTTTATAGTGTCCAGACATGTGTTTGTAATCCTGTGAGTGCATGGTGCACGAAAGAGAGCGAACAAGTGAGTGTACCCACGGCGCGGGGGGAGGAGATCTACCCACGCCTGAAGCGGCCAGATGAGGCCTGAGACGCCAGCTGGGGGAGGCTGTGGGGGCAGAGACCACCCTGCAGAGAAGGGGAAAAAGTAAAGAAACTTGGGTGAGGACATTTATTGTGTTTAAAGGTGGTGATTTGTGTAGATTGTGCACATTTTAACTGTGACTAGACAAACTCAGGAGGTTCCTCTGCCCCAGTGGTTTGGACTTGATCCCTGGAATTTTACTGTGTGCTGTTATTTTGATTGTGTCCAGAGTGTGTGAGGATCAGAGAAATCTGATGTGGGTAAATGCTGAAGTATTGTATGCTGAGTTGTGTTGAGAAAAGTGGGGACTTTGAGAGATACCCCCTTTCCCGGTGGGTTTGTGTAGTTCCTCCTCCGCATTATGGTAATTTGATTCTCGGGATTTTATGGTTGTGTTTGTGGAGATTTTAGGATTTTGTTTGCAACAAGTGTAGCATTTTACGCAGAAGAACTACAGTATGGTGATTTATGTTTAACTGTGGTAAAACGAATTAAAGGAATTCCAGGAATTCCCCTCCCACAGCAATTCAAGCTCTGACTCTTGTGAATTTGAGATTGGGGGGGGGGGTGGGTGTCTGTGTTTGTGGGCATATCAGAGTTTTTGTTGTAACAGGCACAGCCTTTTGCAAGGCAGTAAAGTGAGTGTCAGTGGAAAAAATGCTTTAATTAGATTGTGCTGGAAGAGACCTGGAAAAGACTGAGATTTTGTAAAACAGAGTTTAGATAGAGGAGACAAATGAGTTTCTATAAAGGGACTTTATCAGGCTTCAGCTGGTAATATAGTAAGTCTGGACTGAAAACAACCTACTGTAAAGGTAAAGTGATAAACGCTGAAGTGATAAATGGAATAGCCTGCAGGCGATTCCCAGGAGTTTTTGGTGCATTGAGAGACTGGCACCTTGTGTGCAATGCAGAGTTTGTGAGAGGCGCTGGTATTGCTGTTCCATGCCCCAAGTGTAAATTGAAGGTTCCTGATCAAGCCGATTCAGAACCTGAGATCTTAAAGCTTATGTGTGGAGGATTGCATCTGATACCTGCCACCTGGAGGTCTGTGTGTGAGAAAAACTGAGAAAAGACAACGTGAGGCTTGGGTGGAAGCAAGATAGTATAAGGAGAAGGAAATAATGAGAACTAACCCGAGCAAAGAGGTTCCCGAACTAGCCCCTCTGGCAGGGGCTCACTGGGAGAAAGCTGGCAGTAGGGGCAGCTTGGAAAATAAAAAGATTTATAATACCTTATTGCAGTTAATGCTGTTTTAAGATGGGAAAGCAAATAAGATGAGATCTCATATGCTCATATGTTTTTTGCCTTAAAGAATCACCCAGAATGGCAGAGTAACTGTGGGTTCAGAGCTCCCTCTGACCCACTGGTGTTAGCTCTTGAAAAAGAAAACAAAGCAAAGAGAAGGCAAATCAAATGTGTTGTTCAGCATGCAGTGTAAGACAGCAATGTATGAAATCAGACAAAGTTTATCATGCTGAAATTCAAAACCAAGTTCATATGATTTGTTAAAGGCTCCTCTTAAGGTAAGGGAGGATAAAGAAGACCTCCCCAAAAGGGAAGAGGACTTAGGCTCCAAAGGTATGCACACTCACACCCATCCCCCTCCTGGCAGTCCAATTTCATCCAGAACTAGGAGGTAACAGACCCTCTGTGCGAGGCAGTGAGACCAGAAGAAAGGAAAAGGGTGGAATTTTGATTGATACAGGGGCCATATATTCAGTTTTAAATAAAGCTTTAGTACTTGTGGAGAATGATCATATCATAGTGTGGGGAATAACTGGCCAGTCTGTGAGAAGGCATACTTTTGCAAACCTTTAAAGTAACGTGTATTTACAAGATTTTGTATATGCCCAATTCGCTAAACATTCTAAAATGGGGAGGTTACTATGTAGGTAAATGATCCAAAGTATATAAAGGTGTTAGGCTTAACATTACCAGCCATTGAAACTGAGAAGGAAATTAGTAAAGAGATATTAGGATAAGTATTTCTGGGGGTATGGGCCCCTGATGTACCAGGGAGGGTGAAGAATACCCCCCCCCCCCGCATAGTAATCAAGCTTAAGGAAGGGACACAACCACTGAGAATTAAGCAGTACCCCCTGAAAAAGAAGATAGGCAAGAAATCAGCCCAATAATTGATAGTACAGGATTGAGGGCTGTCAATAAGATAACAAAGAATTTATATTCTGTGGTAGTAAATCCATATACTTTACTAACTTGTTTAACACCTGAAGTAACCTGGTTTACTGTTTTAGATCTGAAAGATGCTTTCTTTTGCCTCCCTATCCACAAAGCCAGCCAGAAAATTTTCTGCACTAAAATAGGAATGCCCTAAAAGCAGCTGCAAAACCCAGCTCACATGGTCCATGTGTCTCAAGGCTTCAAAAATCCCCCCACTCTGTTTGGAGAACAACTTGCAAAGATCCAGAGTCCTGGGAAACTCCACAGGAAGAAGGAGGAAGCCTTTAAAATTTACTAGGACTCCAGGGATACAGAGTACTAAAGAAAAAAGCACAGGTAGTGAAACAGAAGTTTATCTACCTGGGGTAGAAGGTTACTGCTGGGCAACGGACTTTAGGGCAGGCTCGCAAGGAAACATTATAAAAGAACTCTGAATTTTCTTAGGCATATCAGGGTAGTGCCAGCTGTGGGTTCATAATTACGGACTGTTTGTCAGAGAGAAATCTCCAGCAGACAAAGGAAGCCACACAGGCATTTCACCAGCTAAAGAGTGCCCTCATGTCAGCTCCAGCTTTGGGACTTCCAGATGTGTGTAAACCATTCTTTCTATTCTCCCATGAAAAACAGGGAATTTCCCTGGGAATACTGGCTCAGGACTTGAGTCCATACTGGAGGGAAATTGCTTACATTTCCAAGCAACTAGATGCAATGGCCAAAGGATGACCAGGTTGCCTCAGAGCTGTAGCAGCAGTTGTGCTGAATATTCAAGAGGCATGCAAGTTTACCCTGGGACAGAAAATTACTGTGTTAGTGTCCCACACAGTGTCTGCAGTACTGGAAGTAAAGGGCGGCCGCTGGCTTTCACCACAGAGGTTTCTGAAATACCAGGCCATCATGGTAGAACAAGATGATGTAGAGATAGTGGTAACTAATATTGTCAACCCAGCTTCTTTATCTCAGTGGAAATCAAGGAGAAGCAGTATACCATGATTGCCTGGAGACCATTGAAGCTACTTACTCCAGCCACCCAGACTTGAAGTACACTCCTTTGGACGATGCAGAGATGGGAGTAGCTATGTTGCCAGTAGAAAGTGACATGCTGGGTACGCAGTGACTACATGCAGAGAAGTAACAGAATTCAGACCCTTACCAACAGGCAGCTCTGCGCAGAAGGCTGAGATAATTGCACTGACTCATGTCTTGGAAATGGCAAAATGAAAGAGAATAAACATCTATACAGACTCGAGGCATGCATTTGGAGTTGTGCATGCACATGGAGACATCTGGAGAGAGAGGGGACTGCTGACCTCACAAGGAAAGAACATTAAACATGCACAAAGAGATAATCTGGCAGCTGGGAGCAGTTCAACTGTCTGAAAAGGTAGCAACTATGCATATTAAGGCACACCAGAGAGTGAGCTCAGAATTTGAGGAAGGAAATGAGCTGGCAGATGGAGAGGCAAAGGAAGCAGTGAAAGGTGAAGTAATTATGGACAGATTTCCCTTGAAGGTAAAACAGAATATAATAATAATACTAATCAAAAGGGACGTACAACCAAGAGGGGTGGGCTACCATTGAAAGGGAGCTGGTAATCACTTCCCATTTGTGTGGTCACTAGTATGGGAGGAGCACCAGAAAACACACTAGGGCCTAACTACTTAAAAACTTTTATAAAGTGTAGCTCCTTTCCCAGAAGGACCAAGGCTGCCAGTGTTACAGAGGGCATCGAAATGAAGTGTTGACTTTTAACTAGTAGTTTCCACAGGCTTTCTAGAACACATATCTGATTGAAAGAATCGTTACCAGGAATTTATATGCCACTATTACTCAAGTGAACTGACAGTGTGATCCTTGCCTCCAGACTAACCCCAAGAATACCCCCAGACCAAAACTAGGTCAGATAGGGAAGGGTCATGGGCCTGGACAGCAGTGGTAAATTGACTTTTCAGAACTCCCAAGGAAAGGGGGGTGTCAGTATTTATGAGTATTGACAAACACCTTTTCAGGGTCGCCAGAAGTGTTCTCCACCAGAACTGTCAAGGCTTGAGAGGTGATAAGAGCAAACAATACTGCTTTCAGAGTTCCAGCCACAATACCTACATGGTGGCTTTAAGTAGACAGCTCAGAGAAAATTAAAAACATGTGGCTGGAACTCAGAGCAGGAAGCTAAGTGAATCAGTACATAACAAAGCCTAGGAATTATGTATACTTTAAGTCTCTTACAGAAAAGACTTTGGAACCACAGTAAGAAAGACCATTCCATGTGCTTCTCACCACCATCACCACCATCAAGTTTAAGAGGCAGAATGCCCGGATCCACCACACTCGAATGAAGCGCCCCAGAAGCCCCTTGGAAATTGACACCAAGAGACAATGAACTGGGACTGAAACTTATTTGGGCAAAATAAGTGTATTGTGGGGGCGGGGCAGGGGGCGTAGTTTGTAATTTTATTTATAGAATTGTTTTGTGTATAATTGTAATTGAAATCCTGGAATACCTCCATCCAAAACAATGCTGAATGCCCTTGGTCCCAGGTTTTAATCAGTATACTGGATCTATGAGAGAGCTGGCCACTGCAGCAGGTGGCCTAGCAAAATTGAAACAGCCTTTACAGTCATTTCTATTGGTATTAGGAACTAGCCAGTGGCAGATTTCAAAAGTACTGCCAAAGTGAGAAAAGGCGGGGGACCAAGACCACAAGTTAATAATAGAAGTGCTTAGTACGGTTCAAGATAATGTGTCTTTAGCTTTCAGTTGCATACAAGCACAGTTATGGATGCAGGCAATAGCAGCTTTGATCATACAGGAAGGGGGTGAAAGTAATTTTCCAGCTGAAATTTGGAAGATTGTCTAGGATTATGTGATTGATTTTAAAAGGAAGTTTCAATCCTGGTAAACTATGGTAAATGTCACCTACGATCCTGCTTCTAATGTGGCCACTGCCTTTGTGCTTACCGTACGTAATGCCACTGTTTACGTTATCCACCCCATCATTGCACTAGGATTAAATAATGAAAAAAACTGGTGCTCTACCCTTCCGAACATAGGGTGTGGGCATGAAAGGTGAGTGAAAAGTGGCAAAAAATAAACTTAGAATCTTGTGTTATTAGGGGACAACTAGGAAGCAATACTATTAATGCTCAAGATGTGTGTCTAGACACTGAACAAAGTATTTGCCACTTTGAGATTCATCCAGGCACTAATCAGAAAACTGCGCTTGTATATTCTGGTAGAGGTTGTGTATGCTTGAGAAACTTCCTTATCAAATGTACAGGGTAAAGCATTAAGGCACACTTATTGTCATAGGGATTTGTATTAAGTAAAAGAATTTATTTCTTTTAGGAATGGGAGGAATGAGACAGAATGGAAATTTTCCAGAGTAGAAACTCATTTTGATTTAGGTGAAATGTGCATCTTTGAATTAAGTCTGTAGCTTGCAAACATAGCTGCTTGGTCTGACTGCCTGTTCTTGCAAAAAACCTATCCTCTAAGAAACTGCTTCAGTCAAAGGAAAGAGATAAAGAAGAGCCCCTTGAACTCTGAAACAGACAGAGAGGCTGCAGGAGACAGGGCAGGCTAACCCAGGAGGTCTTTCTGTACTTTCTGACAAAAATCTAACTACAAGTGTAATGCAAAATCAGTAAAATGAATAAGGAAGATAAAAAGAGATCTGGGGTTCCCAGATGCATGCATGTCCTTTTAAGAGGAATGATCCTGACATGCGTCCAGTGCTGTAATAAACATACCGGCTTTATAACTTTCATAAAAGTTGTGTAGCTTCTTTCTTTTTCCACAATTCAATACCTATAGGACATGGAAAATATTGCTATCACTAGCTACAAAGAAATATAATCCTTTTAAAACAAATTCTGCATGTAATAATTATCTTTGGAAACAGGATGTCTTCAGGCCTTTCACTGCTTAAAATGGTTCCATTTCCATTCTGTGCCTATTTAACAAATAACTACAAGCAGCATGTTCTAAATCACAGAGTGTCCTGGGGTGACGTTATGATGCTTGTATCCCCATTTATCTGTTCTGCGCCTTTAAGACCGACTCTGAAGAGTGGAAGTTTTGTTTGGGTTTCCCTTATCAGGGACACAGAAATGAGCAGTACATAGGGCTGTTTTTCACTTCTAGCTTGCAGCTTGCTGCTTTGCTTGCTTGCAGCTTGCTGCTCTTGCTTCTGCTCTCGCTTTTGCTTCTGCTTATTAGCTAGTTTAGCTAAACAGTCCAAATTCCTTCCCGGACTGTTTCTCCTCTCCTGTTCCTGTGACCATCTCGAACCTGCTCCGGACTGGGACCTGGGAACACCGTTTGGCTGCAGCAGCTGGCCCAGCGCCGGAGGGACTGAGAACAGAGCAACCACCCCCGAAAGAGACTTTCTGATTTTGTCATCTTTCTCAGAGCGGTGTCATCTGGTATTGTTCATTTTGTGTGCTGGGGGGTGCTGTGCGTGTCAAATAAACAGGTTCTTTCCACCTCTCTCCAAGGAATTTTTTCCTGAACCGGTTGGGGGGAGGGGCCGTGTGGGTTTTCCTTTCTGGAGGGGGGCCCTCCTTTGCAGATTCTTTAACAAATTTGCCCTAAACCAGCACACAGAGAAAATCACTACAGAGCCAAAAATGCACTCATGTATTTTGACTTTTAGTTCTATCTTTATTCCTTAAATGACTGTTTCTAGGACAGTGCGTTAGGGGGGGGTTTCGTGCCAGCAGTTTTGCCATACTTCCATGCAGAATATTCACTGTCATATCTGTCTGTAATGGCTTACATAAATTCCTCAATTAGGTCATCATAGACCTGTGGGCGATTCCTTTTTTGGGATAGGCCTATATGAAATGGATCTTTTAAGAGTGTCTGAAAATGAATAAATCAAAGAGAGCAGTAGGATGAATCACTTCCTCAGTAAATGTTTTCCAGATATCACAGTAACATATTTCACACCAAAAGATACTGCTTTTATATAACCACTCTAACTGCCTCAAGTATATATCAATGTTCAGTAATTTCAGATAGCACTTGAGGTTTGTGATGGCTGCTTTTAAAACAGAACAAATCATTACTATGAACAAACTGCTTTAATAAATCTGATTCACATTTCCAGCTTCTTAAAGTCAGGTCAACCTGACTGTCCATTTTAGTGTCCCAGCATTCAAATTACTTCCAAATGCACCATTTCACTGCCAAATTAACTGGTGTTTTTCAATCACTGATATGTAACTGTACAGCGGATTCCAAATCATTTACCCTTACATAAAATAGTTGGTTTTATACTGAATAAAAATGCTCGAATAAAAATGCTCAAATAAAAATTTTCTCTTATAGTACTAAATACTCAAATACTTTTCATAGGGATAACTTAGGGCAGGTCAAGTTCAGTCAAACTCACTGTATTATCAGTTCCAATGTCGATGCACACAGGCAAGCATTTATCTGGATGTATTCCTGCACAGGCTGTATACAAACAGTTTTCCTACTGGAATTCCCATCCCATACACACCTAGGTCTCCAAGACCCAATATTATTTCTCCATCAGTAATGACAACAGCCTGGAAACAAAAGCAGGTAAAATTATAATAATTTTAATTTATAAAGTTTAGAGCAATACCAGTTGAGGGGTTTTTACTGGGGAAAAAATCAGGTATGCTTGCACAGTCAAACAAAGAATAGATTACAAGGAATATTTAAGTTGAAGCAATAATGCTTAAATGATAGAATCTGCTATGCTCTTTTTTCTTTGCTGAAATCAACTACCCAAATCCTTGAAAGCTAAGTGAGAAGGATCCATGCTGCTGTGTGGACCTGCAGCTTGTAACTTGGGTTTATGATTTCCACTTGTAAATCCAGACATCAAAAATTTGTACAATTCTATGATGATATAAAGTATCAATCACCTCATCTCCCCTTGTGGTTCTCAATCCCACTGGCTGATACAGGATTTAACAGGAAAATTTGTGTTTTTCACCTACTAATGTGTCCTAATCCAAAGACAAGATCACCTTTCCTACTGCTATATAACACAGTATGCAAGACTCAGAGTGCATCCCTTAACTTTATGAAGTAAAATAAAAAGTTTGGCAAGTCTAGTTCTCATCATCATTGTTTACTCAATCCATAAACCTCATATTCAGGATAAAATGTTTCTCTTCAAGATATGCATTATCTTCATTAGCTATATTTTGCCATCATGGTCAAACAGCCAAGAATGCATTATTAAGTATTTACATTTCCATCAAATACTAATAAATCTTAAGAAGCTCAACTGGGATTAAAGAACAACTAGAAAAATAATTATATAGTGGTAGTATCTTAACATCATTCTCTGGCCAGTTGTTCACAATTGACCTTACATGGCCTCTGTCTGAGATAGAGATAAATAAGCCTCTGAAAGAAAAAAAGTAAAAACATGTTATAGGTGGCAATTAGAATTTTCCCCTTGCTTTGTAAAGCTAAATGTAAAATTGAAAGCATTGTAATAATGGATATAAATTACTCAAAGGAGAATTTCTAATACAAGTGCCTATTTGGCTACTTTGACACTCTAAAATAAGAACACAGAGAAAATACTTTTCATTATGCTACCTGGATTTTACACTATTACAGATATTCACCTTTAGAACTCCTCTAGGGCAAAACACCTCTGGTGTTATCAGACATGATATGAAAATGGAACATGATCCTAAAGTGTGGCTTTACCTTAATGAATCTCTGTTCATTACATTACACAAGATGAGGAGAGACAAAATAAAGGAAAGACAGGGATTGAGCATACTGTCTTCTCCAAGACCAAGAGAACACTGCTTCCCACTGCTGAGTGCTCCTTCATAGGAACATGGGAGGAGAGGCAAAGGAGCAGAAAGGAGCAGAGGTGAAGTGTCTGTATTTCTTCTGCTCGAGTAAGCCCTCTTGCTAGGAGAAAAGGGAGCATGAAAAGCTCAGCAGAGGTGGTAACCGATAAATTACCAACACTTGGAAAGTGCTGGTTCTTGGAAAGAAAGGAAGTTGAGTACCAACCCTAGTTCCAATCCATGCTGCTGTTTCTTGTACAGACAACTTCTAGAGGGGGACGGTTTTCAAACTGGTCTTTAATACATACAGAGACATGGAAGAGGAAAGGAAGTATGTGACAACTAAGAGTACATCTTTGACATCCCCTGCCTCACATCAAGAACAAAACCATGCGTTTCTTACTGTTTTTATCATAGCATCCATGTCCTCATGGCAGCAAAGGATTAGCCCTTCTTCCACACAGCATCCAAAC
Organism: Melozone crissalis; assembly: GCF_028551555.1. Classification (NCBI taxonomy): domain Eukaryota; kingdom Metazoa; phylum Chordata; class Aves; order Passeriformes; family Passerellidae; genus Melozone; species Melozone crissalis. The sequence goes on along the minus strand of NW_026535813.1, from coordinate 8,226,326 downwards.
TCTCAAGCAAAAGGACTCTAGAAATATACTTTGAAGTGTGGTGAGAATATAATGGAAATGAGCTGAAATGACTGCCAGTCTGAACTGGTTTCCTCAACAGAGATAATAACCTGAAGAGATGTTTTAAAGTCACTGCTGAACCCAGACCAGATCCCAGCCAAGCTATATTTACTGTGTCAGAATAACTGAAATCTGACTCCCAGTAGCACAGCTTTAATACAGGGGCTATCTGCATCCAATGGAATCTGCTGAGCTACCATGAGTCAAGCCTGTCTCTTCCTGCTTTGCCAACATCTGTCCTCACCCACTGCTCACTGGCCTCTGCTCCTGCATTTAAGATGTCATGCCGTGCTGCTCTGCAGAGCACTGTGAAAATTTCTCCAGCACTGGGCCCCTTTGCTACCAGCACAAAAACATTGGTCACAGTTCCAATCCTGCCAGAACCATGACTAGCCTGAGTTTCCTCCAGCAAATCTGCTGTACAGGGATGCAGGCGCTCATGTTTCTGCCTCTGTGCAGGCTGTGTGCAGGATTGCACAGGAGAATATACCTAATGAATCTACCTGAAGCTACCCTTCCTGAACAGAGGGTGAGATCAGATGACCTCCAGAAATCCCTTTCAATCTACACTTTCCTCCAAATGTTCTGTCCTGACACAGATCCTCAGACTCACAGATGTGATTTGGAGTTGGAGAAAGCCACAGCACTCTCCTCAGAATTAAAGAGCTGTACTGCATCTAGGAAGAGCTGGAAATGGGGCTGAAGCCCTGCACTTGTAGTATTTAGTAACACATTATCACTTCTGTTTTCAAATGTTCTGTTTTCCAATATAAACTGAGTCTTGAGATATTATTTAATCAACTTTTACTGCCCTGAATTGGCACAAATCTTGTGTAGTTGAATCCAAAGAAAAATGAAATTTCCAAACTTCAGGCAAGTATACAGAGAAAATCATAACAAAAGTAGCAGCAATATAGATCTATTGTTCTTACTTTGGTCTCCTGAAGATGTGTCCATACTGGGAGCAGGCAAGGCCTACTGTTGGTGCGTATGCAATTGGCATTAACTGTTCAATATAATCTTGTAATACTCTATAGAATAACTTTTAATTTCTCTCTTGGATTCCCATTATGTAGATATACCTAAAATTAGCATAAAGAAAAAAAAAACCAAAACAAAACAACCCAACCATTTATTGTTTCACATTTATGCTTATAAAACAATGTGAAAAATGCCAAAGCAAAATCCACACTTGCTTAATATTATTTCTTCATGGAATTCCTGCTTTCACTCAAGTCAGGCTTTAAGCACTAAGCAAAAGTTGGAAAAGAGAGAGTAGCAGTACTAAACAGCTGAAATAAAAATACTGGATGTGACATACCATGCATGCTAACAAGTTAATGTGCAAACATGCATTGTGATAAAAGATAACTCATGGATTTGTTACAGGATACAGCTGGGAGTCTCATTACTGCTAACAAAAAAATTAACAATGAAAGTCTTTCACCCCAAAAATGTAAGGTCCTAACAGGTCTTGTTAATCCTAACATTAACACAGTTATGAAACAAATTAACTTCTAACGAAAAGTTAATATTGAAGGATTTACCTAGGTGTGCAAATTAAATCTGCATTTTTGCAAATTTACCTACCAGTCTACATGTACCAAATCATATTCGGTCTTGCTGACCCGACAGCAAAGATAATGAATTAGCAATTCTTCTTAGGTTACAGCAACCAGTACGGATTACATGACTGTTTCAGATCAGCAAGTGATATGATGTGGATTTAAGTAATCTTTGCGTTTTCATGAGAACAAAAGCTTATTGATATGGTCCAGTAAGCCTCAAACCATTCCAGTGTTTCTCTTGCCTTTAGGAGACTGCTTAAGATTACATGCAGATATGCAAAGGCTTATATGGAAACAGTAACAGGATGCTAAAAATATGCCATTCTAAAAAAAAAAAGAAATAAAACCCAAAACAAATCGAAATCCTTCACATTCTTTTTATTTCTAACCAAAGTAGTAGGTTAAAGAAAAAAAGGACTAGTATAGAAAAAATTACACATTATGAGACTCAAAATTCTAACCCTGTGATTTCTTTCTAACATTAACTGCTATATATGATAAACACTGTTTTTCATAACTGTTAAACTCTTGATTTACCTTCATTCTAACATATTTTACCAGCATGGGCTAGCTGTTCCTTCCTTTCCTCCAATAGTTCTATGCTCAAACAACCTGCCAAACAAATTTATATATTCCAGAAATACATATTACAGATTACAGCAAGATATGCAGCTTTGTTACTGGCTAATTTGCACACATTCTTTTTCGTTACCTTATGACTATGGAATATGAGAAAAAAGCTCCCCAACCACATTTAGCCACATGATGAATGCATGATTGATTAAAGCAGTTTTCTGAGCAAAAGTGAAAAATAACCTCTGACAAAAACCCAGTGGAGGCACAAAAACTTTGGTTATCCCCATACAATATTTTTCAGCAATTTCCATTTATTGTATGACCAAACAAGGTCAGAGGAGTGCTTACTTTTCCAAGGGGTCTGTCTGTCATTTTTGAAAAATTCTTATGGAAAAGTAAGGCTTGAATGTCTTGTGTCTCTATTTTAGGAGGCAGAAGTCTTTGCAACTCAAGCATTTGTCGTTCATGTAATGTAAAGGCCATACCCTGCAAACAAGAGAGGTGAGAAGTAGCAGTTCTTCCTCTAGCATTTCTCTGTGTAGTGTATTTCAGTTTGACTCTTCTGACTATCCACTGCATTCTTTTCTCGTGGCAGGTGCCACAGCAAGCAGAGTTTTGTCAGGAAAATTAATCCACAAACATCAGAGGTTTATGTCCAAAAAGGAGACAGACGAGTCCTTTTACTTTATTAAAATAAAGGGAGAGGCCATAGGGCATTCTCCTGGGGTGTCTCAAATTTTTGGAGGAAGCAGTCTCCTTTTCATCCTAATTTCCCGGTCACATTTCCCTTCTCTCTTTCCCCATTGGCTGAGGTACTTGAGAGGTAGAGACTTCCCGGAACTCCTGATACCAAAGACTTCCCTATAATGTATAACCTTCCCTTTTAATTTTTAAGTCTTATGGAATTTAGGGGTTTTCTCCCCATTGTTTCTTTCATCTTTCAATATCCAATTTCATTTATCAGCAAACCTACAATTTATTTGTAAAAGCAAATATCTTTTTCCATTCATCAACCAGTGGGATTCTTCCCATTGTTTCTTTTAACTCTCAGTGCTACTTTTATCTACCAGCAGACCCACAGCTTGTTTGTAAAGACAAATCCATCATTGCTCTCAGTTTGGATATATTTGTCTCTGCTGGGGTTCTCCTCATCTTCTTTCGGTATCTCTTTTGACCACAGCTTTTCCACAACCCTGAGACCTTATGCCCTTTGCCAGATTTCATTTTCCTCTGTGAAACTGGAGAACAACTAAGCAATCCCACTGCAGACAAAGGTTTAAAAGGAAAATAGCAGCTGCTTGAATTGCTTCATAGGAACATAAGGTTGACCAAGAACATGTGGACCATCCAGTCTGGTCCATACAATCATGGACAATAATATTTAGTTCACAAAGGTTTATATGAATGCCTCTGTTGGTTGCTTTTTTCTACATATTTTCAGTAATCCAAACAGATCCCAAATTATTGAACTGTCCTAATACTTCTATTGAGATCACAATTCAACCAAAATCCTTCATTTTTACTTAAAGCTTGAACTAATCTATTTGTCTGCTACCAAAACGCCTCATTTGTAACAAATTAGGTTTCTGAACAGTTAAACCACAAAAATATCCCATCATGTCCATTTTTCTCTGTTTCAAGGTAAACAAAGAGTTTAATTTTATTGTTATTTAAATATTTTAAATTATTTAGCAATGACATTCAATAAAACTGGCTTTTCACGTAGAACACAAAAAAGCCTGCCATGAGCTACCTGCTAAGTGGAGACTGACAGGCATCTTCATGGAGCAGTTAACTCCTAGGTGTAACTTTGCAAAATGTTAACTGATTCAAGTCGAGATTCACAGACAACCTATCTCAAAGTGTTGACCCCATTTCCAACAACAATTAAACCCACTTTAAGTTTGCCACTTCAAAAGAGCAATGATAAACTTTCCTTGTCACACTATCCAACTGGGGCAGTTCAGTGAATGATTAATATTTGTGATGCAGGAGCCAAAAACTCAGGAAAGCCTTTGCTGTGTCAAGGTTGTGCATCAATCTGTGAGCAAAAGGAGAATCTGATAGGAAAATGTCTGATAGTTGTAATGTTTTAAAAGAGATGGAAACAAGAAACATCAGTTCTGCTCACAAACAACACTTCCTTAGCTTACTAAAACAGTTAGATTAAAAAAACAAGATCGCATTTAACTTTCCCCACCCTGGAAGTATAGTCTTACTGTTAAGTCAAAAAAAAAAGGTTTAAAAAAGCTTTCTAAAGTTTGTTTTGCACCTTTGTCATGGCTTGACGCTGGCACAATGCCAGTGCCCCCATGAAAATACATTCTCCCTAGTGTCTGCTGTGAGATGTGACCAGAAATAGAGCAAAGCAGGCTCCAGTTTAGGAATAAAGGAAAGAATTTTATTAACTTGCAATAGGAAAAAAAAGGAACACACAGAACTCAGAATGAAAACCTTCCAAAAACATTCCTCCTCCCATTCCTCCTCCTCCCCAATTTCCACCCCCACATGAAATAGAACCTTAGATTCTCAATCCAGTTACCACCCTTCAGATAATAAATTCTCGGTTCATCAAGAAGAGAGGAGTCCTTCCTGTACCATAGGCTTCCCCAGGAAACAAAGTTGAAACTCCTTGTGTTTCCATGTCACACGTGGCACCACCCAGAGAACATTTGCCATCCTGATATCTTCCTTCCATGTACAGTGCTCTCACCACTGCACATGGACCAGAGCTGATTCTAGGGTTCCCCTTTTAAGGATGCTTTGCCAAATTCTAAAAAAGCAACAGTCTCTCACTTTCAGGACACCAGTCCCCCCCAAATGCATCCCCTGGGGCCGAGGGGTCTCGAGAACAGAGATCTTCTTCACTGAAGATCGAGGGCACCACCACCCTCCGCATCCGTCGTCTCTGTTCATGCCACTCCTTCACATAATATCACTGCACTCTCTTGGCTCCAAGCCATTGCCTCCCCCCAAATGCAGTCTCTGTGTTACAGGAAAAAAAATTCTGTCCACAGCTTTACAAGAAAAGTTCAGCCAAAGGCCATTCCATCATCTCCTCCCACCTAGGATTCTTCTCAACTCTTCTGACATCTTTCACTTCCTCAAACCTTCACCACACTTGCCCCTTTCCTTCCATTTTATGTTTGTCTCTCTCCTAGTGTCAGGGTCCGTCCTAATGGACAGATGACCTGATGGTTCGTAGGAATGATCTCAGAGTGCAAAACACCAACACGGTACAAGGGGGTTTGCAGTGATGATCAAATCAAATGCAGTTTTATTGAAATAACCACAGCAAAAATGCGATAGAGGGATTAAGGGAGAGAAAAAGATAGAGAAAGAGAGAGGAGAGAGAGAGAGAGGGGATATAGCTACCAACGCAGAGACGAAGTCCTTTGGTCCAGTCCAGCCGAGGGTCCGCCTGCTATGCTGGGGAGATCTCAAAGGCTCTAGCTAACTCAGAGGTTTTTATTACTGAAAATTGTGAGGGTGGGGGAAACAGATACAATAGGGAACAGATGTAACAGGTAGTCTATGTTCTTAGCAGTAAATGAGCTTGATAGATGTGACAGGTAGTCTATGTTCTTAGCAGTAAGCGAGAGCCATTGTTTTCTTGCTCCAGTGGTCACAATCTGCAGGCAAACATCTTGCTTTGGTCAGCTTGCCTCCCCCACACACCTCCCCCGGGCTGGAGGTTTCAGTCCCAGTCCTTGGAAGGAGCAGAGGGGCCTTTCAGGAGTTTCATGTCTCAGTCCTTGATGAAGAATCTTCTTACATCTCAGTCTGTCTGTCACGGTGGTTGTAAAACAGATGAGGGTCTTCTGTGGGAGACCACCTGAAACTCAGGAGAAGTCCAGCCAGGCCGAGAGCTGGGACAGCTTCCAAAGCTGCTATTGTTGCAAATGGGGCATGGTGCCCTCTTCTTAGCTGTCGGATTTTGGTGCTGTCTAGATGGTCTGGGAAAAGCCCAAAGATGGCCTTGGGCCCCCGGGGTTCGAAAGGACGAGAGGAAGCTTCAGATTTGTTCTCGGTCTCGGTGTTTATTAATTGCTTATCTAAAAGATTTTCTCTTGGCCTGACAGAGTTCTGCTCAGCGGTCAGCCATGGGCACACACTGAGAGCCCCTGGGGCGGCCACCTATCTTTATACCCGGAGTTACGTATACAATATTTATCATTTTTCTCCAATACCCTCTACCCTTATTAACCAATGTTCCCCTAGTAAGGTCCAATCCTGGAGTGCCAACTCCACCACAGAAGATGGAGGCCTAGAGGAAGAAGAAGAAGGAGAAGGGCACGCCCCAATTCCTCCATCTTACCTCTCTAGACCCCCCTGTACAGGGATCTTAAACCCTGTATCTCACACTCCAATTAACTTGTCCCTTCACCATTCACCCCAGTTCTGAGAGACTGAGATCCCACACTTAGCATCCTGTGAAAACGATAGCTCAACACTGAGCTTTCAGGTCTCAGGGCCCGTGGCGTGTGACTTTTCTCCTTCAGAGCCAGATATAGACGGGGGGGTCTTCTCTTCAGTTGTCTCCCAAGGACGATCGTGAGGCAGATGAGGGAAAATTAGGACAGACTCTCACACCTAGGAGGGTTTAATGTTCTGCAAATTTTCATTGTCCAAGAAAAGGGTTTAAATCTCAGGCTCTGCCTGCCCAGAACTCCCATTGTTGGAAAAGAAATGAAATTTAGCAAAATGTGTAATTATAGTTTAGTTATGAGTTGTGTGTGAATTGGTTTGTTAAAAGCAGTTTTGCAGTTTTACAGCCGTTGATAGTGTGTGTGTTTGGTTTGTGTGTAACTTAGCAGGTAGTCTTAGGAATTTAGTAAATAATTAAACTAGTGCAGGAGAGTAAGAATGCTAACCTGTCTGAAGGCAGCATACAATGCTCTTAGAATAAGATAAGCAGAAGATTTATGATCTTGCCTGTGAACTAAGGAATGTATCACAAGGGAACTGTTTCTTGGAGACTTTGTTGTGAATCGCATGTATAAGAGGGAAGCACCCATATGTGAAATCGGGGGCTTGGGTTTTTGGGACGTGAGTCCCCCAGCACCCCGGGCCCGTAATAAAGCACCCACAAAACTTATCCGAGTTTTGTGTCATTTATCAATCGGGCAACAGTTTTTCTGGTGACCGCGGCAGGACTCCAAAGGCAGCTGGGGCGGTTCCGCTTCCCGATCCACTCCAAGCCGGCACCGAGCACTTCTCGGGGAGACATCGGTCATGCCCGACCCCGCGCCTGTTGGACAACTGCCAAGGTAAGCCCGAAGGTGCTTTATATTGGAAAAAGGTGATAATTGGATTTGGATTTGGTGGTTGGTAAAAAGCCTAGGCTCCGGCCATAAGAGGTCTAAGGACGCAGGACCGGAACTCGCCTCCTGTTTTTGTTTGGGAAGGACGGCGAGAAGGTATATTGGTTTAAGGTGTATTGGTTTACTGGAACTAAAGGTGGAATTAAAGGCTGTAATATGATGTCTTTTAAAACTTTTAAAACCTTAGTGCAAGCCAATGGTAAAATACCTGGAAATACGCCATTAGGCTGTATATTGAAACGGTGGAAAAGTGAGGGGTATTATCAAGAATTGGATAAAAGTAAAATGATAGATTATTGTAATCATTGGTGGCCTGAATATGAGATTGGGCAAGCGGGATGGCCGGTGAATGGTACACTGGAATTGGGGATAATGGAATCTTTGATGCAATTTTTAAGGAGAAATGAGAAATGGGATGAAATACCATATTTGGATTTGTTTTTCGTTTTGTACCGGAAAGATGAATGGCAAAAGGAGTGCGGTATTTTGGTTTTAGAAGTGAATGATGAAAGGGAGTGTGTGGGATGTAAAGAAAGAAAGGAGCGTAATTTGTATCCTTCAGTTGAGGAAGATTTGTCTTACTGTATAGCACTTCCGAGGGCTCCGGTTGCTCCTAATGTGCCCCCTGCTCCCCCTGCGGATATAGCTATAAAAACGGGATCTAGTGAGAGTGATAGTGATGGTAGTGATGGTGAAAGGAATGAGAGTGTTAAAAGAACTCCGTTAGCAGGGCGGACTCGCAAGGGGAGGAAGGGGCAGAAGGGGCCACAGTTAATTGCACCGTTAAGGGAAGCTGTGGGACCACAGGGAGAAAGGATATTTATAAAGGTGCCTTTCTCCCCCGGGGATTTGGTGATATGGAAGCAATCAGCGGGGAGTTATCGGGAGGATCCTGAAAGGGTGGCAAGGGTGGTTAAAATGGTAATAAAGACTCAGAATCCGGACTGGAATGATTTACAGGTATTATTAGATACTATAATGGATTCCACAGAAAAGGAAATGGTTATTAAAGCCACTAGAGAAAAGGCTCGTGAGGAGATACGGTTGAGACAACTAAATGAAACAGTTGATGAATTGGTACCTAGTGAGGAACCAAGGTGGGACCCAAACTCTACGGGAGGAATAAGGGCTGTAAAACGATATCAGGAATTGTTGGTGGAAGGAATTAGGACAGGAATACCTAAGACTATGAACTGGTCTAAGCTGTATTCGGTCAAGCAGGACAAGAATGAGTCACCGTCTGCCTTTTTAGAACGATTAAAAGACATGGCTCGGAAGTTTACTAATTTAGATGTAGAGGATCAATCAGGAAAACTTCAATTGGCATTGTTGTTTATGGGGCAATCACAAGAGGATATTAGGAAAAAGTTACAAAAGTTGGAAGGAGAGGACACTCGAAGTTTGGATAAAATGTTGGAGGTAGCGTGGAAGGTATACAACAACAGGGAAAAAGAAACTGCAAAAAGACAACAAGCTAGTATTCTGGCTGTAATGCAACAGACAGGGGTAGGAGGAAGACCCATTAGGGGTCGAGGTCGGGGAGGAGCTAATCACGGACAGAGGGGGCTGGCAAGAGGTCGGGGAGGATTTGGGTTTGCACCTAACATGGGGAGGTTGGATCCAAACCAGTGTGCGTTTTGCCGACAGTTAGGACACTGGAAAAATGAATGCCCGGTTAGAGGAGGTATGGGCATGGGAAACATAGGATTAAGGACGGGTCCAATGGGGAATGCTCCTGTGGGAGGATTCACGGGAGGACCAGCAGAAGTCGCTCAAGCACTAGTTTTGGGAAACTATCAGAATCAAAGCTGACTAGAAAAGGATCTTAGGGTAGTTTTAGAGATAGATGGAAAGGATCAAGAATTTATGGTAGACACTGGAGCAACCTATTCTGTACTTAATAGACTATTGGGACCTTTGAGTGACACAACAGTACAGGTGGTGGGGGCAACAGGGAAGCTAGAGGAACAACCATTTTTACAACCTTTAAATCTTAGGTTTGGGGGGAAGGAATTAGATCACCAATTCTTGTATATGCCAAACTGCCCCACACCCCTTCTTGGCAGAGACCTGTTGTCCCGACTTAATGTGAAAATAATATTTGAAGGGGGAAGGGTGAAATTGGAAATACCTGAGGAACAAATAGCAGGCATTTTTGTGATCAAGGAAGTGGATGCCTCTCCTGTTCCAGAAGAAATTGAGCAGGCTGTAGTACCCTGGGTATGGGAGTCAGGGGTTCCCGGAAAATCTAAAGCTGCACAGCCAGTAAAGGTGGAACTAAAGGAAGGGGCCCAACCAGTGAGGGTAAAGCAATACCCCTTGAAGCTTGAGGCAAGGAGGGGAGTAGCCCCATTAATTAAACAATTTTTGGCTCAAGGAATAGAAAGAAGCAGCTTACATGGACCAGAATCCCACAAGGATTTAAATGGTCCCCCACTATTTTTGGAAATCAACTGGCCAAGGAGCTGGAGGAATGGAAGATAACCCAGGTAACAATATCCCCATCCTTGTATGTAGTCCTGCAGTACGTGGACGACATCTTTCTGGCTACTAAGGAAAGGGAAATGTGTGTGGAATTAACAATTAAATTACTCAACATGCTGGGCCAAGCAGGGTATCGGGTTTCTAAGGAAAAAGCTCAACTGGTCAAAAATAGCGTTATTTATCTCAGTTGTGAGATCACACAAGGGCAGAGACGTTTGGGAGTAAACCGAATAGAGGCAATATGTGCTATTCCTTTGCCTCGTAACCATCAGGAATTGAGATCTTTTCTAGGAATGGTGGGATGGTGTCGACCGTGGATCATGAATTTCGGTCTCCTAGCCAAGCCACTGTATGAGGCCTTGAAGCAGCATCGGCTGGAGTGGACAACACAGCAAAAGAAGGCCTTCCAGGAATTGAAGCAGGCACTAAAGGAGGCCCCAGCCCTAGGACTCCCTGACCTGACCAAGGAATTCCAGTTGTACGTGAATGAGAGGCAAAAACTGGCATTTGGGGGTCCTCACCCAGAAGGTGGGATCCTGGAAGAGGCCAGTGGGATACTTCTCTAAACAACTGGATTCGGTAAGTTCCGGGTGGCCCTCGTGTTTACGAGCCATGGCGGCAACAATAATTCTTATTCAAGAGGCCCGGAAATTGACTTTGGGGGCAAAAATGAAAGTGTTTGTTCCCCATATGGTCATGGCTGTTTTGGAGCAAAAGGGGGATCACTGGTTATCATCCAGTCGAATGTTGCAATACCAGGCTACCCTGAGAGAACAGGATGATATTGAAATAAAGACTACTAATCATGTTAATCCAGCAGAATTTTTACGCAGTGACCAGGAGGCTGGGGGACTGGTGCACGATTGCGTAGAGGTAATTGAACAAGTATATGCCAGCAGACCCGACCTAAAGGATGAACCATTGGAAGAACCTGAATGGGAACTATACACTGATGGATCCAGTTTTGTCGAGAATGGGACTCGCTATGCTGGGTATGCAGTGGTAACATTGGATCAGGTAATAGAGGCAAAGGCTTTGTTACCTGGAACTTCGGCCCAGAAGGCAGAGGTGATTGGACTCACCAGAGCCCTGTATTTGAGCAAGGACAAAAGGGTTAATATCTGGACAGATTCTAAATATGCCTTTGGTGTGGTTCATGTACATGGGGCGTTATGGAAGGAAAGGGGGCTTTTGAATTCACAGGGAACCAACATCAAGCACCGGGAAGAAGTGCTACAGCTACTGGATGCAGTACATAGTCCCAAAGCAGTTGCAGTAATGCATGTTAGAGGACATCAGACTGCGGAAGGAGACGTTTACAGAGGAAACCGATTTGCTGATGTTACAGCACGGCAAGTGGCACCGGAAATATGGACTCAAATGGCATTGGTACCGGTAAGAACGAATCCGGCTACCCCTTACCTGAATCAGGAGCCCAAATATTCAATAGAAGATGGAAAACTAATAAACTTGCTAGGGGCACAGAGGAATCAACTTGGGTGGTATGTTACACCAATGGGACAAATAGGGGTACCTACTCGCATAATGAAATTTATTTTGGAATCAGAACATAACAAATGTCATTGGGGGGCAGAAGTATTGGTAAAATTTTTGAAGAATGAGATAATCTCTAATCAGATGTTAACAATGGCAAAAAGAGTTAATGCAATGTGCCCGGTATGTTTGAAAAATAATCCAGTAGTTAGGAAACAAATACAAATGGGAAAGCTGCAAGTCGGGCCACAACCGGGAGATTACTGGCAAGTTGATTTTTCCGAATTGCCTAGGGCACAGGGATACAGATACTTGTTAGTGTATGTATGTACGTTTTCAGGGTGGCCAGAAGCTTTTCCATGTAGAACTAATCAGTCTAAGGAGGTGGTAAAAACCTTGTTAAAAGAAATAATACCAAGATTTGGAGTACCTTTAGGATTGTCATCAGATAGGGGTCCGCATTTTATAGCCGGGGTACTGCAGGAATTAGCACGACTGTTAGATATAACATGGAATTTGCATACCCCCTGGAGACCTCAGTCTAGTGGGCAGGTGGAAAGGATGAATCAAACCCTGAAAGTACAAATTAAAAAGATTTGCCAGGAAGCTAAACTGCACTGGCCTCAAGCTTTGCCTTTGGCCCTACTCAGGATTCGAATTAAGCCAAGGGAAAAGGTAGGCGTAAGTCCATATGAGATACTATATGGCAAACCATATCATGCAACTGTATTAAAAGGGGAGGTACATGTGAGTGGGGACCAGGCAATTGCAGAGTATGTTATGTCACTTAATAAGATCTTGAATTCTTTAAGAAATACTTTACAGTGGAATAGACCGCTCACGCTGGAGAATTCGGTCCATGACATTCAGCCTGGGGACCAGGTGTACGTCAAGAAGTGGATCACGGATCCGCTACGGGAATCATGGAGCGGACCCCACCAGGAGATGATGACGACCTACACGGCGGTGAAGGTCCAGGGGATGGATGCTTGGATCTATTACACCAGGGTAAAGAAGGCACCGTTCCAATGGGAAACCCAGATAGTGTCTCCAACCCGGATGATCTTCCGCGCAAAGCCGCCTTCTTAATTATATTACTGCTAGTGATCATGAGACTATTACCCGTTCAAGGGTCTACTCTAGTACAGGTTGAAGAAACAAAGGTTACAGTCATGGAAGGGATGGATGTTCAATTAACTTGTGTTATATTTGACAGCCAGAGAGTTGAGGCCTGTGAAGTTATTGTAATATGGCAACGGGGGGCTGAAAGAAGCCGAGGCAAGATCGGAGTCGGTTGGGATCAGGATAAACAACAAGGAAACACGGTACTGAATCTTACTAAGGTAACCACAAACGATACGGGAGAATATACATGTTTGGTCAAGATACGGGATAGTTTTGATTACAAAAGAGTGAGTATGAGGGTTTTGCCATGGACAGGGGATCGTGCTGAAAACATAAAGGTTGATCCAGTATCAATGGCAGCGGACATGTGGGATGGGTCACCCCTTAGAATAAATTGTTCCTTCCTAGTAAGATCAAGATATCAAAGGAACCTATGGGTCAAAAGGTGGAGGCAAAATAGGGAACTGACCTGGGACAGAATAGAGGACAGGACCAGTTGGTGGGAGAAGGAAGGCAAAGGTTGTGGGTGGTTGAATGTCACTAATCGTAGAATAGGAAATGCATGGTGGAGGCATGACAGAATGATGTTATCCTTACAGAGACACGGTAGAAGGGGTAGACGGGAGGCTAATGATACAATAGAACGGAATACTGAGCAGGAAAACTTAGTGGTAGGATTAATTAGAGATTTTGGGATCATGCAGAACGTGACTAAAATAACAGCTTGCCTACCATTACCACAGGCTGCAGGTGAACCAATTCCCTGGGGAATAATACGGGTAACCAAAATGCCTGAAACATTTAAGAATGTTTCATGGTCCTGCCAGTCAGTTCCCAAACCAGTGGATGTATGGAGGGATTTGTGTATGACCATTCGGGCTATGACTAGAGAGGAATGTGAAAAGAAACCCAATCATTATGGTTGGATTCAAAATACCAGGAGGTGTTTAATTGCAACCCCAATAGATGAGCCATGCAATACAGTACGAATAAGAACGAAATCCCACCGAAATGAGATGAGTTGTCAGAATGTCACACAGAATTTTGACACCTGGAATAGTTGGAAGACATTATGGGGACCTAGTGTTTTGGAACACTATAATTACCTTGGGGAAGTACAATGGTGCATCCAATGGTCAGGAGTAAAGAATCAGTCACATTATAGGGCCCTCATCACATCTACATCTTCCCGAGAGTTCAGACCGCAGAAAGAGGATTGGAATTGTACTGAGGTTTTTACATGTGATACACCGGAAGACCGAATTGGATTGGTACCGGTGAAAATGGCATTAAAGTGGGGATGTGAGTGTAGGGGATATGATCATACGGTTAGCAAAGAGTCCATGGAGGGACCTATAGATTGCAGATATACTACTGTGCATAGCCCTGGAAATCTAGTCTGGGTGTTGGGACATGGACAGTGGACCACACATTTACCTCTAGATGGATCAGTAACACAAATCACCCTAGGGGTTCCCACATTGTGTCCATACTGGAAACTGAATAGATTGATCCAAAGGAAAGGACTCAGAAAGAGGGAAGAATCCCTAGAGGAGCAGTGGCATGAACCTGGCTCAGGAGTACACTTTGGATGGATATTAGAATCATTATTCCCTCCGGTAGCGACATATCGAAATAGGGAAATGCTCAACAACTTGTTAGGACAGACAGAAAGGTTGGCAGCAGCTACTAAGAAGGGATTTAAAGATCTAAATTTGCAATTGCAAGCTACATCAAGAATGACCCTACAAAACAGAATGGCATTGGATTTGCTACTGTTAAGAGAACATGGAGTTTGTGGTTACCTGAGTAGGAGAATAGATCATTGCTGTGTACACATTCCAAATGTTACACTTGAAGTTGAGAAAGATATTTCTCAACTGGCAGAAGTGGAAACAAAAACCAAGGAAATTGAAAAGGAAGCACAGCATAACTGGATAGGAGCAGTATTTGATTCTTTGGGGCTTCACCTGTCTGGCTGGATTACATCTGCTATACAGTATGCACTAATGTTTTTAGTATTTTTAGTGACTATATGGATTGTATATAGATGCCTCTTAGGAGTGATCGAAAAGGAAAAGAAGCGATCTCTCTGGTTGCTGAAGGCGATGACCCGCGGGCGGCAGAATGAAGAACACTCCCGACCTCGTTATGAAGATGTTACTGTCAATACTGTTGATTGAGCATCCTTGCAGTAGGACTGAAGGATGCTCAAAAGGGGGGAAATGTTGGAAAAGAAATGAAATTTAGCAAAATGTGTAATTATAGTTTAGTTATGAGTTGTGTGTGAATTGGTTTGTTAAAAGCAGTTTTGCAGTTTTGCAGCCGTTGATAGTGTGTGTGTTTGGTTTGTGTGTAACTTAGCAGGTAGTCTTAGGAATTTAGTAAATAATTAAACTAGTGCAGGAGAGTAAGAATGCTAACCTGTCTGAAGGCAGCATACAATGCTCTTAGAATAAGATAAGCAGAAGATTTATGATCTTGCCTGTGAACTAAGGAATGTATCACAAGGGAACTGTTTCTTGGAGACTTTGTTGTGAATCGCATGTATAAGAGGGAAGCACCCATATGTGAAATCGGGGGCTTGGGTTTTTGGGACGTGAGTCCCCCAGCACCCCGGGCCCGTAATAAAGCACCCACAAAACTTATCCAAGTTTTGTGTCATTTATCAATCGGGCAACACCATGGCTACCCTGCTGGGCACCTTCTTGGGCACCTTCTCGCTGCACCCCCCCCCTTCTCCTTCTTGGCTGACCATGCTGCCAACACATGATATCGAATTTCAAGGTGGCACAAGCACAGGCACAGGCTCTCTCCCTCTCTCTCCCGGGGTGGAGGGGCTGCCCAATACCTCTCAGTGTTCCTCAACCCTTTCATCCTGCAATGGCCTTCACCTCCCTTCTCTGTCCAAGGCTCCAGCCTACCTCAACCACGGCCACATGGCTTCCCCTCCCCCACCCAGCCGGCAGCTGGGCAGGGGAGGTGTGACCTCCTTCACCCACTGGAACCAAGAGAGCATTCCCTTGGGAGTTCTCTGCTTTTAACAGCCTGTGTTCTCAGAGGCGTTTCCACGTCCTCAGTGGCATCACCAAGGGCCAATTTTAAAATCTGAGCTCTGATTGGTTTGACCACAACCTCCCAAAAAACTCACTTCCTTATCAAACCAGGACAGCCTTGCAATTACATTCCAAATTCCTCCTGCAATCAGAAAAGTTACAAGAAAAAGATTAGTATTACCTCACTGTAGAATAAAAGATAAATCTATATTTTCATCTCTGCTTATGTTTGAATAGACTTTCACTGGTATTTGTAGAAAGCATACCCATTAGCAAAAAATCTCTTAATTTATGGTCTATACTGTGTAATTCAGCACATTTGAATGGTTTCTAACCAATATAATTATTCATTAGGAAAAACATCATTAAGAAAATTAGTATTTTTACATATTTTTTCTAATTGCGTATTTAAATCCCATTTAATATTTATTGTTTTGATTATACTGATTTAAGAAGTCCACTTGCTTTTCTGCACTAATTCTATACTATGCTCTAAAGTAATAAAATATTTGAAGAGCTAGAAAGCAAGAAAAAGAACACAAAAACCCTGTGTTTTGCAAAAAAAATTTGTTAATAATTTATTTCAAAAACCTAAGAATTTAACCCTAAAATAGAATTGGTTTTATTTCTATTTTTGCATTTCTGACAACGTTTCACATATGAAATTAGACATTAAATACTGTACTCAATTTATCCTTTTTTCTGCTGGTAGTTGCGAGTCATTCACAAACCATCGTTTTCTTTCCTCATTTAAGTGATATTCTCAATTATTCTTACAATACTGTCAGTAAATAAATTCCAGGTGACAGTTTATTATTGAACTTTTTAACCATTGCTGTTGTTTATTTTTTCCTGTGTGTAACACCCACTTTAGCTACATGATTCTTTTTTCTGAAACCAAGTTGAATAATCAAAAATTTCCATGGACAACACCACCAGGTAACAGCACCAGCTGAAAAAAAACCAAAACCACACAGTAAATGCCATTTTCCCCCCTATATTGCAAAGGACCTACTTTAGTTTCACTGCTGCATACTTCACAAGAAATATTGATTCTCTGGGAATATAAATGCATCTTCCAAAGTTGCATAGAAGTGAACCATGGAAACACACATCTTAGCTATATTCCCCCTTCCCTTAACTACCCACTAATTTGTTAAAATCAGCAGTTTATGTCTTTTTAAAACAACCATTTCTCAACACATACTATACTTGCAGTGCAAGCGATTTAGGATACAAATCTGAGTACAGGTAGTAAACAACCATAATATTTTTATGGATACTTTAGGTACTACAAAAACAAAAATTATGCCAAAAGATTTGACATATTAAAAAGGAAAAAAGCTTAGTCTCTGTGACGGTGTTCACAGGGGTTCTTGGATGAGGGAAGAGACGAGAATCTGAGTGATTGGCCATTAATTACAAACAACTCTATGCGACCAATCACAGATCTACCTGTTGCATTCCACAGCAGCAGATAATTATTGTTTACATTTTGTTCTTGAGGCCTCTCAGCTTCTCAGGAGGAAAAATCCTAAGGAAAGGATTTTCCATAAAAGATGTCTGCGACATGTCTCTTTTCACAGAAGACAAATAAACACTGGGCAGTAAACCACCAATGTTACTAGCTTAAGGCATGTCAAAGACTAGAATCCCTTCAGTGGTACCATACTGGCTCCACTGAAATTTTACTGTAAACTAGCTGAAATATCTCACTTGCAAAACCTACATACTCACCATTAGAAACTTTCAAGCGCCTTAAAAAAAAAGTCTACCCAATTTCTGATTTCCACTATTAGCATGACACTAGGACATGGTTTTTCCTTAATTTCCCTGTACAGTGAAACCAGTGTCCTTAAAGTATCTGGGTCCTTAATATCCAATGAGCCCTGATGTGGAAGGGGCTCACAGCTGGTCTGTGAGTCAGAAAGAGTTAGTTGAAGAAGAGAAGCTGATAAGAGTTGCCTTTGTCCCTGAAAGAAGTTCTATCAAGGCTGTCGGTGTGGAAATGGAGGAGAAGAAGAGATAAATGAGGGGCCTGCAGTTAGATTTTGGTGGAAAACAGTGATGGAGATCGCCTTGCTCCAATGAACATTATGCTGATTTATTGTGGCCAATGAATAGGCATAAACTTTGTGAAAAGGTATAAAAAGACAGCATTCTGCAAAAATAAAGGAGAGAGAAGCCTTCTTAAATACATGGTGTTCTGTTTGTTATGACCGTCTCAACAGCGACACCCTGAGGTTAATACTAAGCAGAACAGCTACCCATCTTTATTCAGTCTATTCATATTTTCTTTTTCCTTGTCTTTAGGACACCTGGATTTGGGATAATGTTTTTGAACTGAAAGAGGGTAGATTTAGACTAGACATGAGAAAGAATTTTTTTATTATGAGGGCGATGAAACACTAGCACAAGTTACCCAGAGAGTTGGTAGATGCCCAGTTCCTGGAAACATTCAAGGTCAGGTTGGACGGGGCTCTGAGTAACCTGGTCTAGAGGAAGGTGTGCCTGGCTCATGGCAGGGAGGAATGGGTTGGATGACCTTAAAAGGCCCTTTCCAACCAAAACCATTCTATGATTATCAGTGTATCTAGAGTTACAATGACATGAAACATGGCGAATTTGAAAGTGGTACTAAGTAATTCCAGATGTTTTTTTACATGACAATTACATCTTACCACATTAAGATGCTTTGGTTTCTGCCCAGGCCTAACTCAGACATCTGAATGCCATCAGCTTCCATTTAATCCTTGTTCCAACTAGAACAGAACTATAAAAAGACCCCTACACTTGCTGTATTGCAATTCATTATCTTTGTCCACAACCAACAGCTGCCTCTTGTTTTGGATTTGAGATTGCAGCTTCGTATAGCACCTCACAGGATGGAGATTTTCCTTAAACTAGTGTGCCTGAAAGCTGCAGTATTACAAATTTCCTAGCCTTTTCCCTCATTTTATAAATCATAGTGCAGTTTGACAGAACCAGTGAGCAAATATCAGTAAATCAGGAGACACTCAGAAATTCTTATCAGTTGGATGGATGTTCTCAAAGGTACTTAAAAAGTTTTGATGACCCACTGGTAGGGGACATGATGTTCATTGTAAATTCTCATCAGGTTGAACAAAGACACCAGACACAAGTCAGGCAACTCTTATCTCTTTATTGTACAGTCACCATAATTACAGCAAACAGCCCACTGTTTAGACTCAAAATATGTTGGACAACAAGCCCTTAATTTTGTACAGTGCACTTCAATAAGTTCTCAACTCCCATAACAAACTCCTCAAAAGTGCTGGCTCACAAGCCACAACATACTTCCACAATCTCCCCATTCCCACAACAAACTTCAGCATGGAGTATGGGGTAGAATATGCAAGCCATGCTTTACCCAGGCAAAGCAAGGGGGAGAGAAATATAGACAGAAAAGGGAGAAAGAGAACAAAAAATACCACCAGTCCTTAGATCCCACATTGGTCCTGCCACATGGATGGTCCAGAGCTAGGGTTGTGAGACAAAGAAGGCAAGAGAGGAAAAGGATGGTGAGGGGACAGAATACACTTCCTTTTAAAGTTAACCTGGTGCACACCTGTTGTGGTTTAGGAAATGTCTTCCTCAATTTAGTACTAAAAAGAAAACCACAAGCCACTCCCCTGTCCCCTCAGGTGGGAGACCCAAAAGGCAGAGATCCTGGCGTTGAGATAAGAACAATTTACTGGAAACAGCAATGAGATAAGAAAACAAACAGTAACAGCAACAATACTAATAACAAAAGTGTGCAAAGAGATTTACATGCAAAATGCTCACCAATCCCGGGACAATGAAACAACGATGGATGGCCTCCCTCCACCTACCATGCTTTCTCCACCAGAAAAGGAACACCTTTCTTCTTAGAAGCAGTCCTTGCCTCCTCCCTCCCCCACCTCCCCCCTCCCCTTCCCCCACCTCCCCCCCCGCCCCTTCGCCCCGGAATATAACATAACATAAGGTGGTATAAAATAACTATGTCTTTGTAGCAAACCCCATGGGGCTGGGTAAGGCCCCATGGAGAATTGAACAATAGGAACTGCTGAGACAGCAAAATAAGTTCCTGTCTCTCTGACCCCGGCCCCAAAGCTTATCTCTGTAACCCTATAGGCTATGTTACCTAACCCTTACTATTGGTCAAGTTTGGATCCCCCTTAACCCTATAAAAGAGGCCTACTTTAGCCTATTCGACAGAAGAAGAGTTGTTGCTGGGACCCTTCACAGACTCCCCCAACAAAACCATCACTGTGGAACCGCCAGGACCTCCTTCTCCTCTCTCGACCAAGGGCTACCTAAGTAGCAAGCTAAGAGCTGAGATCCTAAGAGAGCTGATACCACTATAGAGCTGGCAATCACCAAGCTTGCTAAAGGGGGTAGCGTGCGGAGTCGGCCTCGAGCTAGCCTAGCTTTCGGGCACCCTGTCTCCCTGAGGACTGGGCTCCTGGGCTATCTTGCACTGCTTGATTATAAGGCCAGAATAGAGACTTTATTTATTATACGTGGCGCTCTGACTCGACGACGTGGACCCCCCCCCATAGGAGGCGAAACTCGTCGATTGAGCAGCGGACCCCCCTGGGGATACTGTATCCCCCTGGGGTTACTGTACTGCCATCCAGACGCCGCTCCTCCTGTGAAGAGGCCTCTCCGTTTTGGTGTCGGTCCTACACTCAAAATTTACATCTGAACGACAAAAATTCCGAGGAGAACTGACGGAAGCAGACGCCTTCCAGCAGAATTCTGGACCCCAACTCAGCTGAAGAAGCGTAAGCATCAAATCAGCTACTATTGCGCGCATTTTTTCTGGGTCCTAAACTCCTTTTTCGTTTGTTTTTTTTTTCTTTTTTTTTTTTTTTGTCATTTTTTTTCTGCTGGAAGGGCTAAATTAACATGGGTTCAATTTTTAGTACTTTAAAACCAACTAAAATCGAGAGAGAAATATACTTAATAATCTTGGAAATCTTATCTTCTAATAACTTTTCCTTTTCTACCGGCAAGCTCTCTAAAAATAACCTTAAAAATTTCAGAAGATGGGTTCTTTCGCAATACCCTGAAACTGATAAAGAAACGATCACTGAAAATTTGTTTTGGGACAAAATTGGAAACAAAATATATAACTCACAAACTAACCAGGACTTTTCTGTAACTAAGTATTTACCTTTATTTCATATAATAACTAAAACCATTGATAAATCTAACAGAGAAAAAACCTTATCTCTAGCAACAGATACTTCCTTTCAAATGCTAATTACACTGATAAGGATTCTCAGGAATGTAGCTCGCATGCCTCGCAATGCCAGGGTCCTAAAATTCCCCTCCCCTCTGCCTCTCCCAAGGCAGAAGCTGTGCCTTCCACCCCAGCTCCCAAACCCACCTCCCCCTCGTTTGCGGGATATGTGCCGCCCGATGCCCCACATACTGCCTTATCTACAACTGCAGCCATCCCCTCTTCTCCCGGCTCGGCTTCCCCCTCGCCTCCGGTCCCAGCCCCCCTCTCTTCTTGCCCCTGCTGCCCTCCTCCCTGCCGCGGACCCACCCCCGCGCTGGCTCTGTCCACCCTCGCGGCGGACCCTCCCATCCCCCCTCCTGCTCCCCCCACAGTGACTCAGTCTCTCCCCGCTGCATAGTCCCCCGCCCCCGCTCGTCCCTGTTATGAACAAAATTCGGGTAATATTTTTTTTGTGAGAAAAAGTTGCAAAAAAGGCAGCCAGAGCACTGTAGCTGCCCAAGTTCTTCGTGTTTTGTTATTGTAATCACGAGTCGTTGTGGCTAATCGCTCCTTTTGTATCAGCAGAGCCTCGCCCGAGGCTAAGTTGTACCTTTCCCAGAAGGGTGGGAACCTTCCCGAACAGTAGAAGAGACCTGAGAAGGTGGGGGGGGCTATGCAAAGTGACTCCAAGACCACAATGCAGCATGGGTCCCCCGGTGTACAGAGAAGACCCCAAAACGACGTGCCACCTAAGAGTTGAGAGTGATGTCTGGACGTGAGGAGCCGAGTGCTGAGCCTGCAGAGATGCGGAACACCTTCGGACCCTCTCGCCCTGACCAAGAGAGACAACCCCGGTGGTGAGACCAGGCCGACTGAGTGGGTGGGGCAACATCTGACGGGGAATCACGCCCTAAAGGCTTCCACGAGGACTGGATTCCCCCAGCTCTGCCCCTTGTGCCTTGTGGACAGAGCTGCGCATATCTTCCTCCTCTGAGTCGCCCGGGAAGACGACGGAGACTGCAGACCCGTCGAGCCACCCAATCCTGAGCTGATCACTTTTAATAAAGGCATTAAAAAGGAGAAGAAGTCTCCTGGCCTTTGTTTATTTCAGTCCCTACCTCTGCCAACGGTACCCCCACTCACCCTCCCCCCGCTGCACCCTGCCTGCCACAGCAGAGGGTCCCCACACATACGATCATATCTCAGTCCCAGCGCACCACCCCATACCCGCGGCACCTCAGACTGGTCCCACTGCCTCCTCACCCTCACTCCCCCCATGCCCACACTCCCCGTCCTCCCAGCCCCCCTGCCCCTGAAGCGATACGCGGAATAAATAGACTCCACAATCAGAGATAGTTATGAAGTGGGTATGTATGTCGGCGCCCGGCACAAGCGAGATAGCTCTCGTGAACAACTTGTGCCCCGAGCTTCAGTCTGACCCACATCTTCATTCACAAAGGTGTTCCATATGCAATAGTTTGCACAACTTTTTCATGCATATTAAACCCCTGGCCCCGCCTGTCCTCGCCTCGTATGCTAAATAGTTCCACGCCCTTCTGGGCATGCGTGGTTCGCTGTGGTGGTCGCACGGGGGTCTTTTGGTGGTCTCTGAGGCTGAAGGTTGTGGTCTTCCTCCTGGCTGAACTTTTGAACTTTTTCCATTGTGCGTGCGCCCTTGGTCTCTTGGTGCTTATCTGAGTATGTCTGTGGCTTTGATTAGCTTGGAGCCAGAGGAGCTCCTTTATCTGGGTTCCCTTGGTCTCCTCTGGTATTGTTCCTTATGCAAGAAGCTTCAGAAATTTGCATTTCTGAAAAATGCATGTATTTTATGATTGGCTTTTCGCAAATATTAAAATGACTATTATATGTGTTGTGTTAGAAAGTAATGCTGTATTAATTCTCTTAAGTACTGTGTTAAATAAAGTTTTAGGCTATAAAAATTGTTAAAATAGAAACTATGCTATGTAAGATGCTTTGTTTAACAAGAAGGGCTTGCAGCGAGATAGCAGCCACAGGACACCTAAATCTTTCAGAGAAAGAGAATTTATTGCCTTTTTATCAGAAGAAACGAACTACTTCCCGCCTTAGAGGCGCTGTTAGGATTAGAAGGAAGAAGTTGACACTGACCAGACAGAATCCTGTGTTTGAATGGAATTTATGCATCATGTATGAGGTGTATGAATATGCAACAGGCTATTGTTCTTAAGGGTTAATCCTTTGTTAACTGGTGTCCTTTTTCGGGCTCGTGATGCCCAGAAAAGGTACCCGGACATCCGTAACTCTTTGTTTTTATTGTCTCATATTGTCTTAATTCAATTTGTCCAAATTGTTATTAGTCTAATTGTGTTGCTATTTTTATAACTATTTTATTACTATTAAACTTTTAAAAATTTTAAAAACAAGTGATTGGCGTTTTACACAATTTCCTATGCCCTTTGTACCATGGCAGGGGTTTCTTAAGTAGAAGGGTTAAAATTCAACACATAGTTCTACAGGCTAAACTTTAAATGCTTAATTCATATTGCTAATTCAAGTGCATTCTAAAAATCTCTATTTCACCCCCACCCCCAGTCCCCCCAACCCGCCACCCACCCTCAATGTCACCCGAATGGAATCCCAGAGACCCCCCACGGTGCTACCCCCCCCAACCCAGTCCTGTGCATGCTGTGCTGCCATCCCAGCTCCAATGGAGCCTCCCCCCTTCCCCTGGCCAGGTTATGCCATGTGCCGCCCACAGCCACCAAAACCCTTGAAAAACACTGCCTCTAAATGCCGCAAAAAGCATAGGACATGGATTGCACCCCCCCCCTCCCCCCCCCCTCAGTCCTCCTCAGAGGAACAGAGCACTTGCGGTGACTCTGACTCTGATACAATGCATATTGATCCATGGGCTCTCATCAAGATAGAGGCAACTAAGGCTGGTGATTGGGAACTGGCACAGAAAATTATTGCTTTCCCTGTAGAGTATAGACAGGGAAGAAATGGTGGGGAATCTGCTATAAAGACATGGAAGCCAAACTCAAATAAGGAACTAGTGCAATTAAGAAATATAGACAAAGAACATGGCAGAGGCTGACATATTTTTAGAAATTTCTTAGAAGCCATGTTCTTTGCACATGTCTTACTTCCCCACGATATAAAAAATATTTCACACTGCCTCCTGTCCCCAGCAGAATTTATGTTATGGGACAGGCACTGGAAAAAACAATTAAAAACATTATCAGATTCATATTCTGCAGATGCTGATAAGACAAATTTTACAGTAGAACAACTGACCGGAGAAGGTGATTTACAGAAACCGGGGGACCAATTGGAAACTTTGAATAAAGAAGAACAGCAAGATGGCGCACTTGCAGCAAAAACCTCTTTACTTCTCATGCATGATGAGACAATGACAACAATGCATTTTTCTGTTATTAAACAAGGGATAGATGAAAGTTTTATCAAATTTGTGGACAGACTTAGAGATGCTCTGGAGAAACAGACAGAGAGAACAGAGGCAAGGAAGGAACTCTTATGTAAGCTTGCCTTGAGTAACTCAAATGAATGATGCAAAGCCATTTTGAGGTCTCTACCCGTGGATACAGACCCTACCATAGAGCAAATGCTAGAATGCTGTACACGTCACATGTCCACTGAAAATACAGTGGCCCAAGCAGTTGCTATGGGTATTGCTGAAGGAGTTTCTGGTGCATATGCAGTCATAGCTTCTAAAGACCAAGCTAAATGCTATCACTGTGAGGATCTTGGACATTACATAAAGGACTGCTCAGAGAGACCACCTCCCTGATACCACCGTAACACAAATCAAAGACCCCAGAATCAGCAGTGTTACCAGCAGCATCCGGGAAACGCCTTGCGCAGCCCGGTGGAGCCCCGGGCTACGACAACAAATTAAAGGCCACCCAGACCCAACCACGGACCACCCCAGGAGGTTCCGGACCACAAGAAGAGGATCCAACACACTTACCAATACAGATGGGAACCCGCAGCCAATTGGTAACTGCTTTGTCCATTGACTTTAATAATGAGAATGTTTATCGTGTTCCCACAGGCAAATATGGGCCAAAAGGTGGTCCTTCGGACATTTTAATTATAGGTGACTCTCTTAATAGCCCAAAGGAAATCTTTGTTGTTCCAGATGTGCTGACAGAGCAGCCGGGACAAGAGACTCTTGTCCAGGTATATTGCATGGACTTACCATTTTTCCTTTCAAAGGGAACTCCAATCGCCCAAGCCTTTTTACTCCCAAAGAATCACAGGGAACAGATTCCTCTTAACCCTACAGCAATGTGGGCACAAGTCATGGGACCATCCAAGCCTACCATCGAGTGTGGCCTTACCTGCAGAGGGGAGAAGATCCACCTACCGGGGATGCTGGACACCGGTGCTGACGTGACAATCCTCACCGGCTCAGAATGGCCAGCACACTGGCATCTACAACCAGTTGCAGGCGTGATTTCGGGGATTGGTGGAGCTACACTATCCATGAGAAGCAAGAACAACATCCTCGTCGAAGGGCCTGAAAGCAAGCTGGCAACCATCCACCCATTCGTGGTAAGGGCCCCCATCACCCTTTGGGGCAGAGATGTTCTATCCCAGTGGGGAGCTTCCCTACGTACCCCCACTCAGGATTTCTTACTGAGGCCACTGAAGCATGTGCACTGCCAGATACACGTCGTCTCACCTGGAAACGCCACAAGGCGATCTGGATCGAGCAATGGCCCCTCTCTAAAGCCAAGCTGCGTGCCCTAAACAACCTCGTGGAAGAACAGCTCAAAAAAGGCCACATAGTAGAGTCCGACAGCCCTTGGAACTCTCCAGTCTTCCTTCTACCAAAGCCTGGGACAAACAGGTGGAGGCTCCTCCACGACCTTCGCAGAATCAATGAGGTCATCGAGGACATGGGCCCCCTCCAGCCTGTCCTCCCCTCCCCATCAATGCTGCCTAGAGACTGGACACTTGCTATCATAGACATTAAGGACTGTTTCTTCAGCATTCTTCTGCACCCTGAGGATGCTTCATGGTTTGCTTTCCCCATTCCCTCTCTTAACAAAGAGGCTCCGCTCAAAAGATATCATTGGTGTTATCTTCCCCAAGGACTAAAAAACAGCCCCACTATTTTCCAGTGGTACGTGGCTGTGAAGGTCCGCCCGAAATGAACGGGTGACGAATGATTTTTGGGTGCAAAAATAACCAACAAAGGCACAGGGGTTTTGCAGTAACAAATCAACAAGGTGCAATTTTATTGATTATAACCACAGCTAAATATGCATTTGGTTAGGGGATCCGGGGAAGAGAAGGGTAGGACAAGGAAAAAAAGGGAGGAAAGAAGGTCAGGGAATGGGGTATAGCTACCAAAACGTGATGTCTTCGGGGTCCCGCCGCCGAAACTCGCTGGTACACGTCTTGGGGAGTACTCGAAGGGCAGTCGAACCGAACCCCAATATATATACTGTTCTTGGTTGGGGGGAAGGGCGGCTGAAATTAGGTTTCCATGGAGGGGAGAAGAATAGGAACAGGAGGAGGGGGTGAGACAGTTCCATTGTTTTCATGGCCAAATACTCACAGGTACGTTAGGTTTTTCCCCCTCCCTGTGTTGGGAGGGAGCACAGTCCCAGTCTCTGGAAGGAGGTTGCCAGGGGGGTGCCATGGGGGTGCCAATAGGGTGCCAGAGGGGTTCTTGGTTCCTTGATGAGGGGATTCGCATCTCTGTTGGTCTGTCACGGTGGTTGAAGACAGGCAAGAGGGGTCTTCTCATGGAGGGGGGAGGAGCCACCCAAGAGCTCAGTCCAGCCAGATCAGGAGTTTGGAAGAAAGTCCAGTTCAATTGTCCAGAAAAGGGCAGCATGCCCCCTTCGAGTACAGCATGGCATGTTCTGCAAACACCACCTATGAACACACTAGATAAGCATGAGACTTTCTTTCCCAACTGGCTCAACAGTTTTTAACCCTTCGGTGGTTCTCATGACAATTGTGAGGCAAAAAATGAAGGATTTTCGGATGGACTTCTACAGTGGCTCACATCCTGTCTCCCGTTCGGAAATCATTTCCAGACGCTATCATCTATCACTATGTGGATAATATCCTGGTTTGTGCTTCAGATAAAGCTTACTTGGACAAAACAGGTAAAAAGACTATTGAAACCATAGAAAAGGCAGGAATGGAGATTCGTGTGGATAAAATACAGTACACTTAGCCATGGACTTACCTTGGAGTCCAGATCCGGGAAAGGACCATCGTACCTCAGCAGCTCACCATAAACGACGACCCAAAAACCCTGAGAGACTTACACAGCCTGTGCAGATCCATCAAATGTGTGCGTCCACTGCTAGGAATTACAACAGAGGACCTTGCTCCCCTGTTCAATCTTTTGTGGGCCTAAAGACCTGGACTCTCCCTGCACTCTCATGGCAGAGGCCAGAGGTGCCATCACCAAAGTCCAGGAAGCCCTGTCTTCACGCAAAGCCCATCGCTTTGAGCCCAGCCTGCCTTTCCAGTTTGTCATCCTGGGAAAAGCACCTCGATTCCATGGACTGGTTTTCCGATGGGACTCCCAGCTTCAAGACCCTTTGTTGATACTGGAATGGATCTTTACAAATAGCCAGCCTACAAAGACACTTACCACCTACCAGGAGGTGATAGCACATTTAATAAAAAAGGCTAGAACTCGACTCCGCTCTCTTTCAGGGTGTGAGTTCACATGCATATACTTGCCAATAACCCTTAAAGACTTTGAGGATTTGATCAAGACCAATGCAAGTCTCCAGTTTGCTCTGGACAGTTTTACGGGCCGAACTTCAGCAGAGATCCCACAACACAAACTTTTTAACCCTGATGGAACCTTTCATTTGATTCCAAAACTAATCCAAAGTAGAAAACCTCTTAAAGCTCTAACCCTCCTTACCAATTGCTCAGGGTCTTCCCACAAGTCAGTGGAAAGACCCCCAAACACAAAAATGGGAATCTGGCATACAAATAGTGGAGGGATCTCCACAGATTGCAGAATTAGCAGCTGTTGTCAGAGCCTTTGAAAAATTTAAAAACGAGCCTTTCAATCTGGTCACAGATTCAGCTTATGTTGCTGGGATAGCTATGAGAGCAGAACATGCTCTTCTCAAAGAGGTCTCTAACCCAAAGTTGTACCAACTGCTCTCTAAATTAATACAACTGATATCCCACAGAAAGCAACCTTACCATATAATGCATGTGAGGTCTCAAACGGACCTCCCAGGTTTTGTTGCAGGCGGGAACAAGAAAGCAGATGCATTAGCAATGGCAGCAGAAACTGCTAATGTTCCTAACACCTTTGCCCAGGCAAAGTTGTCACACGCGTTCTTTCATGAAAATGTACCTGCCCTTATGAGAGTGTTCAAGCTCTCAAAGGATCAGGCAAAGGCTACTGTTGGTACATGTCCGAACTGTCAAAACTATCAGATACCATCTATGGAGTTTGGAGTCAATCCCGGAGGTCTGAATAGCTGCCAGCTGTGGCAGACAGATGTAACTCACTTCGCACCTTTTGGAAGGTCAAAGTATGTGCATGTATTGGTCAACACATTTTCGGAAGCAGTATTTGCATCATCACATCCAGGAGAAACTACACAGCACACAATAAAACACTTTCTCCTCGGCTTTGCCACCCTGGGATTACCAAAGGAGATTAAAACAGATAATGGACCTGCCTATACCTCCCGCAAGTTAAAGGAGTTCTTCAATGAATGGGGCATAGCACACAAGACCGGCATACCTGCAAACCCCACAGGACAATCCCTTGTGGAAAGGACTCATCAAACCCTCAAAAGAGTCCTCGATCAACAGAACAGAGACACGAGAATCATATCTCCAGTGGAAAGACTTTGCAAGGCTCTCTACGTAATCAGCTTCCTGAACTGTACAGCATCAGAGCCTGACCCACCAATACTTTGCCACTTTGCAAATACCACCCAAACAAAGCTCACTGAGAAACCACCAGTGCTCGTGAAGGACCCTGAAACACCAAATTTCTGGGCTTTACCAGTTGATTACCTGGGGTAGAGGATATGCGTGCATGCTACTACCATCTGGTCCAAGGTGGTACCCAGGAAAAAGCATAAAACCATACCTAGTCACTGCAAACACTACTCCTGCAAATGGGGACAAGAACTCTCATGAATCAAACACAAGACCACCTCAAAACCAAACCAGCTCGGCCTGGAGACGACGACATTGCTGAATACCCACAAACACAAGAGCGGACCGCCCCATCACAAGACAGCAGACAAAATTGTAAAGCTAAATAACATTCTGCTGCATCAAGCCATAGATAGCCTTAACACAAAAGTGTTCTCTGAATTATGTGTTGTTGCACCTTTTTTTTTGTATTTTAAAAAACCTTATTATTCCCTCCTTCTAACCTTTTAAAACCCCTTAACTTTCTACCCACTCCTCCTCTCTTAGTGTAGCTTAGAAATCAAAAGAAAAAAGGGAGGGAGGAGGGGAACACAGAAAAGAACGAGGGAGAAAACCTTCTCATCATAAAGATAATAAATTCTGCTTTTATTCCCTATCAGAAGCCCTAATCCTGCCCAAAGATGAAAAATATCTCCATTGGTCCTGTCCTCACTGCTGCCTCGATGCTCTTCACCGTACCGCTTGCCTTCGGCTGGATTAGCACACAGCCTAGCCATAATGTTTGGGTAACCTTAGCAAAAACATTAAAACAGGACAACATGTTCTTGTCCATGGGAAGCATTGATAACCCACTTTCCACTTGTCTAGTAGGAATTCCCTTTGTAGCAGATGACTGGCCCGTCTATAACTCAGAGCTTCTCTGCACCACAGGTAAGAGACCCAATGTGGCTGATACTTGGGACGAGTGGACAAAAATTTCTACCTGATGCTCAAGAAGAACCCCAAGAATTAGATCTCTTGGGATCCTCCAAGGCAACATAATGTGTCAAATTTTACTTTAGACGTCCAAAAAACAATTGGCCAGAAATTGACCAGAACAAAACCACATATTGAAAAGATATATCACCAATTAACAAAGCCTATAACTCTCACCATTGGTGCAATTACACGGCTCATGTGATTTCTGTGTCCTCTTTCAATCCCAAAGTATTACCCAAGGGAACATTTCTCATCTGTGGTGACAGAGTATGGGCTGGGAGCCCCTCCCGACTCCAGGGAGGTCCCTGTACCCTTGGAAAACTTTCTACCCTTACTCCGAACATCACCCTGTTACATAATTGGAAAAAAGAAAGTGAATCAAAATGCCATTAAAGGTCCTACACTGAATTTGATGAAAATTGTGATCCCAAATTATACAATTGGAACAAATCTAAAAAGATTCCTGTCTCCCTGTTTTTACCCTGGGTAGCTGCAGCTAAAGCCCTCAGTGAAATCAATCACCTTGGGTGCTGGCTCAGTAAACAAGCTAACGCTACATCTGCAGCCCTGGGCGATCTCTTGAAGGAAGAAGAAACCACAAGACAGGCTTCTCTCCAAAATCGAGCAGCAATAGACTTCCTGCTGCTTGCCCATGGACACGGCTGTGAAGACTTCAAAGGGATGTGCTGATTCAACCTCTCTTCACGCTCGGAATCCATCCATGCCAACATCCAGAAACTGAAAGAACTCATGAAGGACTTGAAAATAGAAAAAACCCCAGACTGGGTCAATGACCTTTTCAGTCAATGGGGATTAACAGGATGGGTTGCATCTTTGGTTAAGGGAATGTTGTGGATTCTCCTTGTAGTTGTTATTGTGTTAGCTATGTTCTCGTGCCTTGTTCAGTGTTTCAAAAGAGCTATAGCAAACGCCTTTTTTCTAAAAACAGAAAGTGGAGTTGTAGCAAACCCCATGGGGCTGGGTAAGGCCCCATGGAGAATTGAACAATAGGAACTGCTGAGACAGCAAAATAAGTTCCTGTCTCTCTGACCCCGGCCCCAAAGCTTATCTCTGTAACCCTATAGGCTATGTTACCTAACCCTTACTATTGGTCAAGTTTGGATCCCCCTTAACCCTATAAAAGAGGCTTACTTTAGCCTATTCGACAGAAGAAGAGTTGTTGCTGGGACCCTTCACAGACTCCCCCAACAAAACCATCACTGTGGAACCGCCAGGACCTCCTTCTCCTCTCTCGACCAAGGGCTACCTAAGTAGCAAGCTAAGAGCTGAGATCCTAAGAGAGCTGATACCACTATAGAGCTGGCAATCACCAAGCTTGCTAAAGGGGGTAGCGTGCGGCGTCAGCCTTGAGCTACGAGGCAAAGTGAAAATTTTCCAGGATAGAAATCCATTTTAATATAGGTGAAATATACATTTTTTAGTTGAGTCTGTGGTTAGAAACCATAGTTATTTAGCCAGACTGCAAGGTCTAAGCTCAGTGAAGTTACTTCAGTGAAGGACAGAGATAAAGGGGGGGAGACAGAAGGTGATAGAGAGAGACAGGGACTGCTGTAAGGGCAAGTCAACCTGACCTCAGATTTCTTTCTGATAAAAAGGAACTAGCAGTAAATGTCACGCGAAACTCATAAAAATGAATATACATGAGCCTATTGTAAAACTGTATGCATATGTATTTGAGAGACAGATAAAAAGAGACCTGAAGTTCTCAGAGGTACGCATGCCTGTTTTATGAGAGCAACCTCCGCATGCGTCCAGCGCTGTAATAAACATACCAGCTTTACAACTTTGACAAAGTTGTGGGGCTTTCTTCTTTTCTCAGCAAAACATTATGGCAAGCCAGGCAGGGGTTCTCTGTCCCCGCAGGGGCAGGGGGGATAGACGGACCTCCCAGGCATGTCCTAGGATTTTTTTCCTGGTGGGGCTCCTATCGTCTCGACTTGCCTCCTGCGAGGACAGACAAGGACCTGCTGGCTGCGGAGGAGGAGGATATGGTATGTACTGAGGGGCCCCCGGGGGAAAAGAGAGCTAGGGAGTAAATCACTCAGAGACGTCTGGGTGCAGCTGATAGAGCAGCTGGAGTAGAGACGGGGGTTCTTTGTTCTGATAGAGCGGACCGCTAGTGACCCTGGGGGTGGGTCGAGTGGACCTGTGTGTGTGTGGTGTCCAGACACTGTATCAGAGGTTCATTATCTGATAGAGCAGCCACTAGCGACCCCAAGGGTGGGTCAAATGAATCTCTAATGTGTCTGTAATCGTGCGAGTGCGTGGTATATCAAAGAGAAAGAGAACAAGTGAGTTCACCCATGGCGGGGGGGTGGGGGTGGGGTGAGTACTACACGTGTTTGAAGCAGCCGAGTGAGGCCTGAGGCGCCAGCTGCAGCAGGCTGTGGGGGCAGGGAGAGAAGTGCCCTTCGGAGAAGCAGAACGTCAGTGACAGTATTTATTGTGTTTAAATGTAGTGATTTGTGTAGATTTAGCACATTTTAACCGTGAGTACGAGCTCAGAGAGTTCCTTTACCCTGGATGTTTAGACTAGATCTTTGGACTGTGTGCTGTTATTTTGATTGTGTCCAGGGAAAACTGATGTGAGTAAATGCCGAATTATGATATGCTGTGTTGTGTTGAGAAAAGTGGGACTTTGAGAGATATGCCCTTTCCCAGTGATTTTGTGTGGTGATTGTCTTCCACTGCATTGTGGTAATTTGATTCTCGGATTGTATAGTGGTGTTTGTGGAGATTTTAAGATTTTGTTTGCAACAAGAGTAGCATTTTACACAGAAGAACTACGGTATGGTGATTTATGCTTAACTATGATAAAGCAAATTAAAAGAATTCCAAGAATTCTCCCCAAATTCTCCCCCCCACAGCAATTCAAGCCATGGCTCTAGTGAATTTGAGATAAAGGGGGGGGTGCGTGTGTCAGTGTCTGTGGGCATATCAGAGTTTCTGCTGTGACAAGCACAGCCTTTTTGCAAGGCAGTAAAACAAGTGTAAGTAGACACAGTACTTAATTAGATTGTGCAGGAAGAGAACTAGAAAAGACTGATATTTTGTAAAACAGAGTTTAGATAGAAGAGATGAATGACTTTATGAGACTTCAGCTAGTACTATAGTAAGTCTGGACTGAGAACAGCCTGCTGTAGTGATTTAGAGATCTATGCAATAAACAGAATAGCCTGCTTTTGCGGGCAGTTTCAGGGAGCCTTTGGTGCATCAAGAGGCTGGCACGCTGCTTTAAGTATCATTGCAGTGCAGAGTTTGTGAGAAATGCTGGTATTGCTGTTCTAATAAGTGTCAGGGCACATGCCCCGAGTGTAAATTAAAGGTTTCTGATCAAGCTGATTCAGAACCTAAGATCTTAAAGCTCGTGTGTGGGAAATCACATCTGATACCTGCCACCTGGAGCTGTGTGGGAAGAAGACTGAGAAACTATTCTGAAGCTTTGTAAAGAGAAGTTTGAGTGGAAGTGAGATAGGGCAAAGAAAAAGAGATAATGAGAACTGACCAGAGCAAAGAGGTTCCTAAATTAGCCCCTTTTAAGAGGGGCTCACTGGGAGAAGGCTGCCAGTAGGAGCAGCTCAGAAAATAAGAAGTTTTTTAATACTTCATTGCAGTTAACACTGTTTTAAAATAGGAAGGTAAATGGGATGGGGTTTTGTATGCTGATTTGTCTTTTTGTTTTAAGAAATCACCCAGAATGGCAAAGAGACTGTGAGATCAGACTGCCCTCTAGTCTTGGCCCTTGAAAAGGAAAACAAGGCAAAGAGAAAGTAAATCAAACATTTTGTTCAGCATGCAGCATAGGATAGGAATGTATGAAGACAGACAAAGATTATCATGCTGAACTGCAAAGCGATTACAGTTCGCAAAATGAGTACATATGATTTGTTAAAGACTCCTCCTAAGGTAAGGGAGGAAGGATAAAGATGACCTCCCCAAAAGGGAAGAAGACTTAGGCTCCAAAAGTATACCCACTCGAACCCATCCCCCTCCTGGCAGTTCAGTTTCATCCAGAACTAAGATGTAACAGACCCCTCTGCAAGAGGCAGTGAGATCAGAAGAAAGAAAAGGGTAGAATTTTAGTCGACACAAGAGCCATATATTGAAATCCCAAAACGGATAGCCTTCAAGAAATAATGAGTTAAAACATGGAATGTGAAACATTTGAAGAAAGCTTAGCACTTAGGAAACATATAGAGCAATAAATCAGTTAAGGCATGGAACACAATGACAAGAAAAAGAGATAGGGATAGGGGAATTGATGGGCTAAGCATGTTCAGAGCCAACAAAGTCAAACTAACCCTAATAGCCTTGCCAAGCCATGGGACCAAGCCAAGTACACCGGGCATTGGCCATATTAGGATAGGAGTTCAAAAGTTTAAGGAGGAAGACTCATCAGGTGACCCCTGCCCATGATGAAGGCAACCGGAACGACCACCGAAATGATCCTCAAAAGAGATGTCTCCGCCCACGCTCCGCCTACACCACGCCTCTTATGAATATGTATGCAAAAACATGATTATGCATGTGATATGATGTAACTTCATAATCAAAACTGTATAAAAGGCTTACTTCGGTTACGAGATACTTAGAAATCCCTTTGTGATTTCTCCGACGCGTCGCAATAAAATACCTCCTGTCTATGCTGACTTAAATTGAGTCTCTTAGGCAGTTATTCTCGCCTTTTGGGGCAAAATTCGGCATCATTTCTGGCGACCCACATGGGACGAACAGACGGGAGATCGGGGCCTTAAGGAGTCCCCCGGAGCCGAGCCCGGGGCCGGGACCCTCCGGGCGCCCCTGACAGATTTTGTCAGAGGAGACTCCCCCCCCGGACCAGCGCTCTTTGGTGGACGAAGGGTTTCCTGCATTTCCTGCTCCAATTAAGAGGTATTTTAATTGTTTATTGCTTATTAATTTTGGAATAAAGCGCTTTAATTGGGAAACGGGGACCAGACGTGGTCACCCGACGGGAAAGCCAGGGGACGCCTTGGCAAAATCCCATTTGGAATCGGGGTCAGAGACCCCATTTGGAATCGGGGTCAAGAGACCCCATTTGGAATCGGGGTCCCCGAGACCCCATTTGGAATTGGGGTTAGAGACCCCATTTGGAATCGGGGTTGTGTAGCCCCATTTGGAATCAGAGTATTTGTTAAAAGAGTGTGTTTTTCTTTCGTCTTAAATGTTGTTGCTCTGTTTGAATCTCTAAATGTTGTTGCTTTGTTTGGATCTTTGAACTACGCCCGGGAACGTATCCAGCCAAGCTCGGGACCCTGTCCAATTTTTCCCTTTCCCTGATAAGGTTTTGAGGAAATATTTGTGTTATGCTTTTGTCTAATATTGTTATGTTGTCTGCAAGCATTTTGTGATTTGCTAAGACGTGAGTTCGAATTGCGGGACAAGGATTCGATATTTTGTGTCAACTGTAATTCTTGTGTATGTAAGATAGAAAACTGATAGCGATGGGCTTGCGTAATGCGATTCCTAAAGCTATCAATTGGTCAATGCTATATGACATCAGACAGGGAAAAGATGAGACCCCATCGGAATTCCTGGACAGGCTTAGGGCAGCGATGAGACAATACACACCCCTGGACCCAGCAACAGAAGAAGGGAAACAGCACTTGTTAGGGTTGATGATGGGACAGAGTAACCCAGACATCAGGAAGAAATTACAAAAACTCGAACATCCAGCAAATAAGAACCTGGAGACACTGCTGAATGAGGCATGGAAGGTATACAATAATAGAGAAGTTGAGGAGAAGAAAAAGGAGGACAGGAGGATAGCTCGAGTAGTGGCTGTAGCAGTAGCAGCTCAGAGGACAGGTTACTCAGAACCTGGAACTAGGGGAAGAGGTAGAGGTAACCCAGTAGGAGGGAGGGGGAGGCTCCAACCTCACCCGACTAGAGTAGGGCCAAATCAGTGTGCTTACTGCCTAGAGATGGGACACTGGAAGCAAGAATGCCCCCGACTAAGGGAAAGGCTGATGGCCACCACTACTTCCACACATCAGGATAGTGAATGAGGGGGACCGGTGGGCCGTACCCTAGCAGACCCACTGGTTAAAATGGAGCTAGGGGAAGGTAAAAAGGAATTGAACTTTTTGATTGATACTGGAGCAACCTTTTCGGTTTTAAATCAGGAATTGATACCCAAAAGTGATGAATTTGTACAAGTTGTGGGAGCAACAGGCCAACCAGAAAAGGCTTACTTTTTGAAACCTATTAAATACAAAATCGGGAAACAAATGGGAATTCACCAATTCCTGTATTTACCAAATTCGCCAAAGCCCTTATTAGGGAGAGACCTGTTGGAAAACCCGGGAGCCATAATAAAGTTCAACAAAGACAAATTGGAATTTCAAGTAAATGAGGAACAACTGATTACAGCTTTAAGCCTAACAATCAGTTGTGTGGAACCCAAACCTGAGAATCACAATTCCGAGCGAATTCTAAGCGAGACATACCCATTAGTCTGGGCTACTGATATACCGGGAAGATCAAAACAAGCAACACCGATTGTTGTTGAACTTAAAGTTAGGGCAAAACCGGTGAAAAGAAAACAATATCCTCTGAGGATAGAAGACAGGAAAAGGATTGAGCCCATAATCAAAAGGTTTTTAGAACTTGGGTTATTGGTAGAATGCGAATCGGATTTTAATATGCCAATCCTGCCAGTAAAAAAACCTAATGGGGCTTATAGGCTAGTTCAAGATCTGAGAGCAGTAAACGAAATAACCAAGACATTACATCTGGTAGTTGCTAACCCATACACGCTTTTAACTAGACTAAAGGATAATTTGGCCTGGTTCACCGTATTAGATTTGAAAGACGCATTCTTCTGCCTTCCCCTAGCCCCCGAGAGTCAAAAGATTTTTACTTTTGAATGGGAATCTGTAGATAGAAGAAGAAAGACTCAACTTACCTAGACGGTATTGCCCCAAAAGTAGAGCAATTCCCCCACGATTTTTAAGAACCAGTTAGCCAAAGAATTAGAACAGTGGGAAAGGCCGCTGAGAGATGGCACCCTTCTGCAGTACGTAGACGACCTCCTAATAGCAACAGTGACAGAGGAAGAATGCATTGAATGGACTATTTCCTTACTAAATTTCCTGGGTTTAAGTGGATATCGAGTCTCTCAACAGAAAGCACAGCTGGTGCAAAAGGAAGTGGTGTACCTGGGATACGAAGTCTCCAGAGGACAGCGATCCCTGGGAGCAGCTAGAAAAGAAGCCATCTGCCAGATGCCTAAACCAGAGACGGTGAGAGATCTACGCGCCTTTCTGGGGATGACAGGTTGGTGTCGGCTATGGATAAACCACTGTATGATTTGTTGAAGGAAACCGAGAATGTCCTAGTTTGGACTCCCGAAGCAGAAGGGGCCTTCAAGAAGTTGAAGCTGGAGCTAATGAGAGCACCAGCCTTAGGTCTCCCAGATGTATCAAAACCATTCTGGCTGTTCTCCCATGAGCGACAAGGGATGGCCCTAGGAGTCCTAGCACAGCAGTTGGGACCACATAAGAGAGCCGTGG
Source organism: Melozone crissalis (assembly GCF_028551555.1). NCBI lineage: Eukaryota > Metazoa > Chordata > Aves > Passeriformes > Passerellidae > Melozone > Melozone crissalis. The sequence continues at coordinate 8,188,982 of NW_026535813.1, read as the reverse complement.
CCTACTTCTCCAAGCAGCTAGATGAAGTAAGTAAAGGATGGCCAGGCTGTCTGAGGGCAGTAGCCGCAGTGATAATTAACATAGAAGAGGCCAGGAAGCTCACGTTGGGTCACAAAATGACTGTACTAGTATCTCACGCTGTGTCGGCTGTGCTGGAACAGAAAGGCAATCATTGGTTGTCGCCCTCCAGATTCCTAAAATACCAGGCCATCCTGGCTGAATCAGATGACGTAACTATTCAGATAGCTAACATTGTGAACCCAGCTTCATTTCTAGAAGGGAGAGCCCCAGCAGAATCCATCGAACACGACTGCCTGGAAACAATTGAAGCCGTCTACTCCAGTCGCCCGGACCTCAAAGAGGAGCCGTTCGAAGATGTAGACAACTGGTTTTCGGATGGCAGCAGCTTCGTGAAGCAGGGAGTAAGAATGGCTGGCTATGCAGTCACTACCACAGAAAGAGTAATTGAGTCAAACCCTTTGCCTGCAGGGACTTCAGCCCAGAAAGCAGAGCTAATAGCTCTGACTCGAGCCCTGGAATTGGCAGAGAACATGCAAATTAATATATGGACAGACTCTAAATATGCCTTTTCTGTTGTACATGCTCATGGAGCCATCTGGAAAGAAAGAGGACTGTTGACTACACAAGGGAAAACAATCAAGCATGCAGAGGAGGTTCTGCGACTGCTAAAGGCGGTCCAACTCCCAGCACAAGTGGCCATAATACATTGTAAGGGACACCTGAAAGGTAATACTATTCCAGAAATAGGGAACAGGAAGGCAGATACAGAAGCCAAATTGGCTGCCACAAGGGCTAGGGAAGTGAAAGTAACGGCCCTAATACCAGGAGAACTGGATACCAACATCCAGCCAAATTACCAGGAATCAGATCATAAATGGATTCAAAGAAATAAGGGCAAAATATTAGAGAATGGTTGGGGTCAACTGGAAACAGGACAGTTAGTAATACCAGGAAACGTGATGTGGCAGCTTATAAAAGCAGAACATGAGAAAGCCCACTGGGGCTTGGATCCGCTCTATCAGTACCTGCAAGCTAGGATAGCAGGACCGAAATTATTTACCACCATAAAACGTGTCACATCCCAGTGTGAGCGATGCTTGAAGAACAACCCGAATACAGGGACTAAGATACACCAGGGAGCAATAAATCGAGGTAAATTTCCAGGTGAGTTACGGCAAATTGATTTTTCTGAACTCCCAAGAAAAGGGGGGTTTCGGTACTTGTTGGTATTAACTGATGCATTTTCTGGGTGGCCTGAAGCATTCCCTTGCAGGACAAATAAGGAAAGAAAAGTGACTAAAGTATTGTTGAATGAAATTATTCCACGGTTTGGAGTACCGAAGAGCATATCTTCGGATAGGGGTACACATTTCTGTGCAAAAGTAGTGAGAGCAATAAACAAAGCATTACAAATTAAATGGCAATTACACACACCTTACCGTCCACAGGCCAGTGGGCAAGTGGAAAAGATGAATCATCTTATCAAACAGCAAATTGCCAAAATATGCCAGGAGACTAATTTGCAGTGGTATCAAGCTCTGCCTATTGCTCTGCTGAGGCTGAGAGTCAAACCAAGATCAAAAGAAAGGTTAAGCCCTTTTGAAATTTTGTATGGTAGACCTTATGCTATGCAAGTTGTAAATGGGGACGCCATAGACCAAATTGGTAATCAGTACATTTACGATTATGTAATTATGGTGGGGAAACAGTTTGATAAAAATGCTACTGTAATGATGGAGCACCAACCTAAACAACCTGATTGCAAATTGCATCCGTTTAATCCCGGTGATTGGGTGTATGTTAAGAATCTTTTAGGAAAACCCCTACAAGAGAAGTGGGAGGGACCTTTCCAAGTGCTGCTGACTACCTTCACCGCGGTTCGGATCAAGGAGCGACCTACGTGGATCCATTACTCACGGGTCAAGAGAGCTCCGGAGAACGAACAAGAGGTGTAGGCGTCATGATCCTGACTCCACTTTGAACCTTTACAACTTGGATCATCGGACTCTTGAAGGCCTTGTGGGTGCCTGCTAAGTGGGTGAAACCTGTTTTTGATGCAGCCTCGAGTGGACAGCCTCACGGAAGAGGACAGGGAGCGACTGAAGGAGAAACTGCCCCTAGTCCTACGACCGCTGCTGCTGAAGGGACACTCGAGAGGGTTAGACAGAGCACTGACACGTCACTATCAAACGGCCCAGGATTTGAATGATTTTATTGACTCATTATCAACTTTTTGTTTAACAAGTCCGGCAAAGGCACCTTGCTTTGATTGTTATGATCCACATTGTGCTGCCTGGATAGCTCTACGTTGTGGGGGTTGTGATAACACTTTTTGGATAGAACAATCATTATTATGGGATTTATGGTGTCATACTTGTGAGCACGAGCACACGTGGGGTAGAAACTGGGAAGGTGAATTAAGGAGACAGACGGGGCAAAATGCATATGTAGCTTTAAATCTTTATGAGTCTCCTGAACAGAAAATTCTTGCTTATTGTCGTTGGAAAGTACAATGTGTTGTGAATAGAATTAAGGTTCAAAGTAAATCGCGTATAGTCTCTGTAAGGTGTAGGAAATTAGTACCTTTAACACAGCGTTCAATTGTAGGGCCCTTCAGGGGAAATCCTGAAAGAGCATTAGATCACTGTATTGTGAAGTTGCAAAAATTGAGTTTGCAGCTGACAGGACCAGTGAGACTAGGAGCAGCAAAACTGAAAAAAGATAAGAAAAAGAAGGCAAGAAAGGGAGCGACCTCATCTAAATACAGCTATCAGTAATTGTTAAATAGTTTTCTATGATTAGGGCAATTTTACAGCTATGGGACCCTCAGGAAGATATAGATATTGGAGAAGATAACGAACAAGAACAACGATTGCGAAATAAGATAGCCCTTGCATTAAAGAAAGAGCTTGAATTGTTAGCCCCATATAGTAAGAAAGCCGAAGAGGCTTTGCAGTCACCACCATTGAATTGGTTATATTAGATTGAAGAACCAGACTTTTATACTGGCCCTTACTTACATTCACTTCCTTGTTATGTTTGTAAAAGGGATGTTAACGAGTGTTATGCATGGATAGCCTTTCATTGTGCAGATTGTAATCAGGTTTACTGGTACTCACAAAGATCAATAGGATTTTTATGGTGTGCACCTTGCTTTGGAAGGTAGATTCGAAATTTCTTCTGGGTTAGAGCTCTTGAGCAGAGTACTGGCCTGCCAAGACGGACAGGACTACAACTTTTGAAAGTATAGAACAAGTGGTTATAGCATATCTTAGGTGGAAGTTGCAAGAAACGCTTAAAACATTTGAAATTATTAGAGCCTCACGCATCGTAGCAGCTCGCTGTAAAGCTGATTTGCCTTTAAACTTACCTCACACTATACCTGTAAGCAAAGATGCTGATTTGGAGTTAGACCAGTGTATTCAAAGACTAACTCAAGTCCACTTTAACCGTCCTAAGAAATCAGGTAAAAGACAGCGAAGACGAGAAAAACAAAGTAGAGAGAAAAATGAAGGTTGTTCTTATTATACAGCTCAATGCTATAGCGAATGAAGAAGTAGAAAATGAGTGTCCTATAAGATCAGGACTTGACGAAAGAATTCGTAAGTTATAAGAAAAGGGGGGAAATGAAACCCCAAAACGGATAGCCTTCAAGAAATAATGAGTTAAAACATGGAATGTGAAACATTCAAAGAAAGCTTAGCACTTAGGAAACATATAGAGCAATAAATCAGTTAAGGCATGGAACACAATGACAAGAAAAAGAGATAGGGATAGGGGAACTGATGGGCTAAGCATGTTCAGAGCCAACAAAGTCAAACTAACCCTAATAGCCTTGCCAAGCCATGGGACCAAGCCAAGTACACCGGGCATTGGCCATATTAGGATAGGAGTTCAAAAGTTTAAGGAGGAAGACTCATCAGGTGACCCCTGCCCATGATGAAAGCAACCGGAACGACCACCGAAATGATCCTCAAAAGAGATGTCTCCGCCCACGCTCCGCCTACACCACGCCTCTTATGAATATGTATGCAAAAACATGATTATGCATGTGATATGATGTAACTTCATAATCAAAACTGTATAAAAGGCTTACTTCGGTTACGAGATACTTAGAAATCCCTTTGTGATTTCTCCGACGCGTGGCAATAAAATACCTCCTGTCTATGCTGACTTAAATTGAGTCTCTTAGGCAGTTATTCTCGCCTTTTGGGGCAAAATTCGGCATCAATATTCAGTTTTAAATAAAGCTTTAGCACCTGTGGAGAATGTTTATGCTGTAGTGTAGGGAACAACTGACCAACTGGCCCGTCTGAGAAGGCATACTTTTGCAAACCTTTAAAGTAACATGTGTACTATGTGTACTTAAAAGCTTTTGTACAATTCACTCAATTCGCTAAACATTCTAAAATGAGAAACGTTACTCTAGAGGCAAATGATATAAAGATGTTAGGCTTAACATTAACAGCGATTGAAATTAAGAAAGACACTAGTAAAGAGATATTAGAATAAGTAAATAAGTGTTTCCGAGAGTATGAGCCTCTGCTGTACCAGGGAGGGTGAAAAATGCCCCCACATAGTAATCAAGCTTAAGGAAGGAACACAACCAGTGAGAATTGAGCAGTACCCTCAAAAGGAAGATAAGAAAAGAATCAGCCCAACAACTGATAGTACTAGATTGAGGGCTGTCAATAAGATAACACAGAATTTATACCCTGTGATAGCAAATCCATATGCTTTACTAACTTGTTTAACACTTGAGCTAACCTGGTTCACTGTTTTAAGCCTAAGAGATGCCTTCTATTGCCTCCCTATCCACGAAGCCAGCCAGAAAATTTTTGCATTCAAACACAGCTCACATAGTCCATGTGCCTGAAGGCTTCAAAATTCCCCACTCCGATTGGAGAACAGCTTGCAAAGACCCAGAGTCCCGGGAAGCTCCACAAGAGGAAAGGAGGCTGTTGCAGTACGTGGATGATCTTCTAGTAGTCACTCAGACAAGAGAAGCCTGGACGGTAAGCCTTTTGAATTTCCTAGGACTCCAAGGATACAGAGTCTCAAAGAAAAAGGCACAGGTAGTGAAACAGAAGGTAATCTACCTGGGGTAAGAAGTGAGTGCTGAGCAGCAGACTTTAAGGCAGGGAAGCCCTATGCCAAACCCCGAAACCCCAGACTATAAAAGAACTCCGAACCTTCTTAGGCATGGCAGGGTGGTGCCGGGTGTGGGTTTATAATTATGGACTGCTCGCCAGACCCCTCTATGCTCTTATTGCCAATGGAAACAGAGATCTCCAGTGGACAAAAGATGCCACATGGGCCTTTCATCCGCTAGAGAGTGCTCTCATGTCAGCTCCAGCTTTGAGACTCCCAGGTGTAAGTAAACCATTCTTTCTATTTTTCCATGCAAGGAATTGCCCTAGGAATATTGGCTCAAGACTTGGGTCCATACTGAAGGGCAGTTGCTTATTTCTCTAAGCAACTAGATGCAACAGCCAAAGGATGGCCAGGTTGCCTCAGAAGTGTAGCAGCAGTTGTGCTGAACATTCAAGAGGCTCCCAAGTCTACCCTAAGACAAAAATGACTGTGCTAGTGTCCCACACAGTGTCCACAGTACTGGAAGTAAAGGGTGGCCACTGGCTTTCACCACAGAGGTTTCTGAAATACCAGGCCATCATGGTAGAGCAAGATGATGTAGAGATAGTGGTGACTAATATTGTCAACCCAGCTTCTTTTCTCAGTAGAATCAAAGAGAAGCAGTACACCATGATTGCCTGGAAACCATTGAAGCTACCAACTCCAGCCACCCAGACTTAAAGGACACTCCTTTGCACAATGCAGAGACCTGGTTCACTGACAGGAGTAGCTACATTACCAGTAGAAAGCAACATACAAAGTACACAGTGACTACCTGCAAAGAGGTAATAGAGTCTGGACCCTTACCAACAAGTACCTCGGCACAGAATGCTGAGATAAATGCATTGACCCATGCCTTAGAAACAGCAAAAGGCATTCAGAGTTGTGCATGCACATGGAGACATCTGGAAGGAGAGGGGACTGCCAACCTCACAAGGGAAGAAGAGACAACCGGCTGCTGGAAGCAGTTCAGCTACCTGAAAAAGCATATTAAGGCACACCAGAGAGTGAGCTTAAAATCAGAGGAAAGAAATGAGCTGGTGGATGGAGAGGCAAAGAAAGCAGCAAAGGGTGAGGTACAGATTTTCCTCGAAGGTAAGCCATAATACAATAATACTAATCAAAGAGACACAACTACAAGGGGTAGGCTACCATTGAAAGAGAGCTAGTAATCCCTTCCCATTTTTGTGGTTACTAGTGAAGGAAGGGCACCAGAAAACACACTAGGGCCTAACTACTTAAAAGCCTTTTATAGAATGTGGCCCCTTTCCCAAAATGACCAAGGCTGCGAGTGATACAGAGGGCATTGAAATGAAGTGTTGACTTTGATGTATTAATTTCCACAGGCTTTCTAGAACATACATCTGATTGAAAGAATCATTGTCAGGAATTTGTATGCCACTATCACCCAGGTAAGCCAACAATTTGATCCTTGCCTCCAGACTAACCCCAAAAATACCCCCCGGCTGAAACTCGGTCAGACTGGGAGAGGCCATGGGCCTGTAGAGCAGTGGCAAATCAACTTTTCAGAACTCCCAAGGAAAGGGGGGCATCAGTATTTACTAGTATTGATAGATACCTGTCGCAGACATTTTTTCACAGAAATCCTTTCTTCCAGATTTCTGCATTTTCTGGGAAGCAAGGGCCCCAGAAAGAGAATGTAAACAATTATTATCAGCTGCTGTGGAATGCAACAGGGGATGCACCTTGATTGGCTCATGTTTCTATGTTTATAATTAAGGGCCAATCACCAGTGCAAGCTAGGGGACCGAGTCCCTGGACACAACTTTGTTTTAGATTCTTTCTTTTCTATTCTTAGCCTAGCATCTGCAAACCTCTCTCTTTATTCTATTTAGTATAGTTATAATGTATAATATATCATATATCAATAAATCCAGCCTTCTGATCAAGAAACAAGATTCTCGTCTCTCTCACCATGGCGGCCCACTCAGGCGCTGTAATAGATACCTTTTCAGGGTGGCCAGAAACATTCCCCACCAGAACTGTCAAAGCTCAAGAGGTGACCAGATTATTATTACAAGAAATAATACCACGCTTCAGAGTTCCAGCCACAATATCCTCAGATAAAGAATCATATTTAATTTCCAAAATAGTGCAACAGATTGGTAGCCACCTGGGCATAGATTAAGAATTTCACTCTCCATACCTCCCCAGTCAAGTAGCCAGGTGGAGAAAATGAATCATTTGATTAAGCAGCAGATTGTGAGACTAGAGCAAGAAGTTAATCTACCCTAGCCCCAAGCTCTTCCACTAGCACTATTGCAAATTTGAAATAAACCTTGAGCTAAAAGAATGCTGAATCCTTTTGAAATGCCTTATAGAAGATTATATAGAATACAAAAGGAATGTCCACCCACATTAGGGTGATAACACTAGCCACCTACATGGTGGCTTTAAGCAAACAGCTCAGAGAAATTGAGAAACATGTGGCTGGAACTCGGAGCAAGGAGTTAGATAGCCTGAGGATGATGTATATGTTAAGTCTCTTACAGAAAAGACTTTGGAACCACAGTGAGAGAGACCACTGCAAGTACTTCTCACCATCTTCAATGCAATCAAAATCAAAGAGCAGAATGCCTAGATCCATCACTCTTGAGTGAAGAAAGCCCTGGAAGTCCCTTGGAGAGTGATACCAGAACACAATGAACTGAGACTAAAACTTACTCGGGCAAAATGAGTATATTTCAGTCAGAGGTAGTTCATACTTTAGTTTACAGAATTGTTTTGTATGTAATTATAACTGAAGTTTCAGAACTAAAGAGTACCTCTGTCCAAAGCAATGCTGAATGGCATTGGTCCCAGGCTTTTAATCAGTATACTAGATCCATGAGAGAAGCTTCTGAGATAAAAGATTTAAACAAATCTACTGTAGTAATCCATGGGAATCAGGTATATGATGAGCAAGAATGGCAGGAATGAGAACTGTGGGCACTTCAAAGAATCAGAGGAGAAGAAATCAAAGTAAAGTGCCAGGTCGTCACTAAGACGGCTTATGAGAGACCAGATGCAATTAGTGTTGCAACCTCTCCTGGTGTATATGAACACCAAGAAGTTTGTGATAGCCTAAGTGAATCAGACTGTTGGTGTAATTTCACCTTGATACAGCCTGTAGAAGTGACTTGCCTTTGAGCTCGAGTTACTATCAGACTTTCATTTAAATTCAAAGTAGACACTGCACTTTTTACAACAGCAGGGCCTTATACAACCCATACTAGGACTCAAATAGTTCAGACTCAACCCAAACTTGAACCTAAAGTGTACAAAAAAAGCCCCTACGTAGTAAAGAATGTGTGTGAACAACAACTATTATTCAATCCAGAATGGTCTCTCAAACATGTAGAGTTGATAATGCAAATTAACATCTCAAAAATCCAACCAACCTGCTCCTGCTTCCTAAAAACATCCTTTTATCCTTTTTAAGTTAGACAACGTAGTTACAAAGACAAGTATATCTCAAGAGCAGAATAAGAAATTATCTAACTGAGATATTAGGGACAAGATTAGGAGTTTTAAATGGAATTGATTCAGAAATACTGGTGAATAAACTGGCCACTGCAGCAGGTAGCCTAACAAAATTGAAGCAGCCTTTACAGTCATCTCTATTGGCATTAGGAACTAGCCAGTGACAGATTTCAAAAGTACTGTCAAAGTAAGGAAGTACAAAAAAGCCAGGGACCAAGACCACAAGTTAATAGTAGAAGCACTTAGTACAGTTCAAGATAATGTGTCTTTAGCTTTCAGTTGTATACAAGCACAGTTATAGATGCAAGCAACAGCAGCTCTGATCATACAAGAAAGAAGTGAAGGTAATTTTCCAGCTGAAATTCAGAGAATTGTTTGGGATAATGCAATTGATTTTGAAAGGAAGTTTCAATCCTAGTAGACTATGGTGAATTTCACCTATGATCCTGCGTCTAATGTGGCCACTGCCTTTGTGCTTACCATATGTATGCCACTGTTTATGTTATCCATCCCATCATTGCACTAAGATTAAACCATGAAAAAACAATACTCCACCCTTCAAAACATAGAGTGTGAGCACAAAAGATGAATGACAAGTAGCAAACAGTAAACTTAGAATCCTACATTACTAGAGAACAGATGAGATTCATTTGTGAGAGCAATACTATTAATGCCCAGAATGTGTGTTTAGACACTGAACAGACTATTTGTCACTTTGAAGTTCATCCAGTCATTGATCAGAAAACTGTGCTCGTATATACTAGAAAAGTGTGTGTGCCTGAGAACTGCTTGTGCTGCTGTAAAAATTGATAGCAATGATGTTATTCTGTCTAATAGAAATCATTCTTAGTTCTGTATTTGTAATTTTGTTAGGATTATCAGGTGTGATTTTTCGTACTCGGCCCCAGTGACATCCCACCAGCTGGTTAAAACCAATTATACAATATATCACAGACTATCACCTACCCCTATTGGGATGGACCTTACATTAGTGAAACAATTAATTGAGCACCAAGACCTACTAGAGATCTTGAAGAAAAACTCAAGGAAGCAGAGAGAACTGTCCAATGTGATACAAAAAGAAATAACTGGAATTCTGCAAAGAATAGAACAAAATGCAGATCATCACTGGTAAGATGTAGTCTTTAAGTGGTCTCCAACTGCAAATAGAATCTTTATTAAGTTGTGTCATCCTACTGTAGTTTTGTTAATATTAGTTAGAATAAGTTTAAGAGTATCCATTATCAAACGTACATAGTAAAGCACTAAAGTACACTTGTTGTCATAAGAATTTGTACGAAGTAAAAGAATTTACTTCCTCCTTTTAGGAAAGGGGGGAATGAGGCAAAGTGAAAATTTTCCAGGATAGAAATCTATAGGGGCCCTGAGTAAATATATGTATTGCAGTAAAAGATCTCTGTATTGTATAAGTGACCCTCTCCTGATTCTACTTATTGCAAATGGGCTGCAGCTGTGATGTCCTTAATTGGGCAGCAGCTGTAGCCCGTGGAGGTAGCTGGGATAAAAGCGGGTTGGCATTCTGGGAGAGCTGTAGAGGAGACCTCACTAAAAAGGAACAGCACTGCTGCGGTGAGAAAACCACCCAGAAGGTATGAGACCTGAGAAATATGATAACAACAATATGATTACAACAGAAATCCATTTTAATTTAGGTGAAATGTACATTTTTGAGTCTAGTCTGTGGTTAGAAACCATAGTTATTTAGCCAGACTGCAAGGCCTAAGCTCAGTGAAGTTACTTCAGTGAAGGACAGAGATAAAGGAGGGGAGACAGAAGATCATAGAGAGAGACAGGGACTGCTGTTAGGGCAAGTCAACCTGACCTCGGATTTTTTTCTGATAAAAAGGAACTAACTAGCGGTAAATGTCACACGAAAGCCATAAAAATTATTATGTATGAACCTATTGTGAAACTGTATGCATATGTATTTGAGAGAGAGATAAAAAGAGACCTGAAGTTCTCAGAGGTACACATGCCTTTTTTGAGGAGAGCAATCTCCGCATGTGTCCAGCGCTGTAATAAACATACCAGCTTTACATCTTTGACAAAGTTGTGAAGTTTTCTTCTTTTCTCCGCAAAACAGCTAGCCTAGCTTTTGGGCACCCTGTCTCCCTGAGGACTGGGCTCCTGGGCTACCTTGCACTGCCTGATAATAAGGCCAGAATAGAGGCTTTGTTATATGTCTTGGCCACACTCCCTCCCACTGGTCTGGGCTGGAACCAGGACAATGTCTCTTACATAAACTAGGCTCTGTTTTGTTCACACCTGCACAGCTAGCCCTTTAAGTCCTTCTCCAGGAAGTGAGTCCCGGGGAGGACTGAGCATGAGCCTCAAGGCAGAGCAGGAAGTGAATAGTGCTGCCCCACCTCCACAGGACCTTCTCTTCCAATCATGTCTTTTGTGTCATAACAGTCAGAATGTTTGAGACAAAACACACATCTTCTACAAGATCCCAGCACTTATTTAAGGGTCACATTCCCTTTGGTTTCCACTAGGATTAAATGCCTAGAAGCATACTGTAATAAATTGTGTTTAAGTCACCTGAATCACTTTTTGGTTTTCTTTGACTTACTGTGCTAGGCATTCTTTCTCTGAGTGTTATGTACTGACTTTCACATAGATTAGTTTCCTTAATCCTTTATACAGCTCAAAAAAAAAACCACCAGGTGCCCTTTCTAAGATAGTACAGACAAAGTAGGAAGCACATTTAAGAGAAAATCCAGCCTACTTCAAACACCACAAATGAATTAATTAATCCACATGGACAAATTTATTGCAACAAAACCTATGTAGTGCTGTGGGGAAGAAAATAAAGATGAGTAAAATTAAGTGTTGACAGTTTTTTTTTAGATAAGACAAGCTCACATTGAATCACCACATACTGTGCCTTTAATCCAAAAAACTATCTGGCACTGGGATCTCACTAACAACAACAACACAAAGCAAGTGGGGCTATAAATACCAGCAGATAATAATTCTAGTTGCCTATTTTGTGTGAAGGTAAACAGGAAACCTGAATCCTGCAAGCATGATTTTTACAGCACCACAGAATAATACTGAGAGGTTTCTAAGTACAGAAGTACTAGTGGTGATAACTTTTTCCCCACCTACAAAGTCTTGCAGGCATAGATGAGGAGATACTTTTAACTGATAGCATAAATGCTCTCAAGCATTCTGAAAACCCGTACAGTTTATAACAAAAGCCCTATTCAAAGCCCCTGATAAAAATCTAAATACAGAATATGTTCAACCATGCCACTGTTTGGAAAATGAGTTAGCTTACTTCACAGGGAAAATTTAATAAATGGTTTTCATGTAGCTTCTAATAATTGTTAGAACATATTCAGCAGTATATCATAGCCTTTGAAGTAGCATCATAAACATCTTGAAAATAGAGGAGATTTTACATTGGATTGTGGTCTGCTTCTCTTAACTCTGCTTCCTTTTGCTAAATCAAAGTTCACTATTGTAGAAGATGCCTCCACTGCAAATTAATAAAGTTCATTCATATGAATCAAAGGTGTCTGCTGTCTCAGCCATAAAAATAAAAGTTTCTCTGTGTTCATGAGAACAGTGTAGACTATGGAAATCTCCCTTGATTTCTTTCATCCTTCATTTTTTAAAACTCAATTTTATATCTTAATTCTCCCAGAAACAGCAGATTATATAAATGTTAGAGTGTATGGCTGACACAGAACAGCAATCTACTCCCTGCTGAACTGTGAAATGACCCAGATCTTCACCAGGTTACTCAGCCTTTAAAGACCACCATGTCTCCATGGACAAAGATACCACCACTTCTTGTACCATCTCTGTATATGTGGAACCAGATGTAAATCACTTTGGCTGCTGAACCAGATTTAGCTAACCCAGAGTAGCTCTCATTTACTAATTTTTTCCTGAAAAAAAAAGCGAAAAAGAAACAGAAAGCCATGACACACTAGCAACAAAAGTCATCCAGCCTCTCTAGGGTTTGGTTCCAAGCATCAATGGTTATGGTAAAGCTGTACATTGCAAATCATGTGCATCATAACTGTAATGGTTCAGCTACACCTTACAGCATCTATGAATATCTTAGAGCCATTTCACTAAACTGCTATTTTTCTAACTGAGCAGATGCCATTACTTTTGTTCTCCTTTAATGACATTAATACTACAATTAAAAAAGAAACAATGAATAAATAAAGACAGCTTCCTTCCTTTTTTCCACCCATCATGCCAACAGCTCATGGGTTCTGAGCAGAACAGCAGATCTAATTTAAATAAGGTGCAATACTACCTACCAGCTTTGGCATTTACAGTGTTTTTTCAAACAGATGGTAAAAGCTAGCTACATATTAAACAGCTTAATCTTTCCACATTTAATTCCCTTTAAAAGCATGCAGATCTCAAAGAAGTCGATAAAAGCTGCAGATGCACAGGCATGCAACCTCCAGCCAAGAAGCCCTCCACCTCCAAACCAGTTGGACAGGACACCAAATCGGTGGTGGGACTTTTGGGCTGGGTGTTGAGACGGAGTGGGGATCCATTCTGAATTAGGTGAAATGTCTGGAAGAGGTGAGGGGTCTGTAGGGCCAAAGCTGAAGGAAAAGCCGCATTCTAGAGACAGCAAGGAGACAGAGAAAGAAAAACAGAAATTGCCACAAGGTCAGTCTGCCCCAGACCTAGGAATTCCTTAGATAAAGAAGAACTGGTGCTAAATGTCGCGTGGAATGAATATGTATGAACTTATTGTAAAACTGTATGCATATGCATTTGGAAGGGGGATAAAAGAAGACCCAAGGTCTTCAGAGGTAGGCTTGCCTATTGGGGAGGCTTGCATCCGGCGCCTGTCGTAATAAAAGCATACCGGGCTTTACAACTTTTACGAAGTTGTGAGGTTTCTTCTTTTCTCCGCAAAACAGTTATGGGACAGGCATTGGAAGAAACACCTAAAAACGTGATCAGATTCATATACTGCCGATGCTACTAAGACCAACTTTATGGTAGAACAGCTGGCAGGCGAAGGAGACTTAGAAAAGCCAGCTGAACAAATGGAAACTCTGAATAAAGAAGCACTGCAGGATGTAGAAATTGCAGCTAAAACCTCCTTGCTTCTTATGCAGGATGAGTAAATGCCAACAATGCATTTTTCTACTATTAAACAAGGCATTGAAGAAAGCTTTATAAAATTTGTGGACAGACTTAGAGATGCTCTGGAGAAACAGGTAGCGCAGAGGCAAGGAAGGAACTCTTATGTAAGCTTGCTTTCAGCAACTCAAATAAGAAATGTAAGGGCATTTTGAGGTCTCTACCCGTGGATTCAAACCCTAATATAGAGCAAATGCTAGAATGCTGTACACGTCCCATGTCCACTGAAAATACAGTGGCTCAAGCAGTTGCTAAGGGTATTGCTGAAGGAGTTTCTGGTGCATATGCAGTCATAGCCTCTAAAGAACAAGCTAAATGCTGTCACTGTGGGGATCTTGGACATTATATAAAGGACTGCCAGGAGAGATCACCCCCCCGATACCACCGTAATTCTTATCAAAGACCCCAAAATCAGCAAAGCTATCAGCGATGTCCTTGCAACTCCTTGAGCCGCCGGCTGGACCTTTGGGCACACCATATAAATCAAAGGCCACCCAGACCCAACCACAGACCAACCCAGGCCGCTCCAGACCCAAAGAAGAAGCTCCAACCCATGGGATGGCCCAGATGGGTACCCGCCAGACTCTGGTAACTGCTTTGTCCATTGACTTTAATGATAAGAATGTTCACCGTGTTCCCACAGGCAGATATGGACCTAAAGGGAGTCCTTCAGACATTTTAATTACAGGTGACTCTCTTAATACTCCAAAGGAAATCTTCGTTGTTCTGGAAGTGCTGACAGTGCAGCCAGGACAAGAGATCCTTGTGCAGGTATACTGCATAGACTTACCATTTTTTCTTTCCGAGGGAACTCCAATAGCTCAGGCCTTCTTACTCCCAAAGAATCACAGGGAACAGATTCCTCTCAACCCTACAGCTATGTGGGCACAAGTCATGGGACCATCCAAGCCTACCATTGAGTGTGGCCTCTCCTGCAAAGAAGAAAAGACCCACCTGCCAGGGATGCTAGACACCAGTGCCGATGTGACCATCATTGCCCGTTCAGATTGGCCAGCACACTGGGATCTACAACCTGTTGCAGGCATGATTTCCGGGATTGGTGGAGCTACAGTATCCATGAGAAGCAAGAACACTGTCATCGTTGAAGGGCCTGAAGGCAAGCTGGCAACCATCCGTCCATTTGTGGTAAGGGCTCCCATCATCCTTTGGGGCAGAGATGTTTTATCCCAGTGGGGAGCTTCCCTACGTATTCCCATTCAGGATTTCTAACTGGGGCCACTGAGTTGAGAGCACTGCCAGAAACACCCGGTCTCACTTGGAAAAGCCACAAGCCAATCTGGACCGAGCAGTGGCCCCTAAAGAAAGCCAAGCTCTGCGCCCTAAATGCCCTCGTGGAAGAACAGCTCAAAAAAGGCCACATAGTAGAGTCCGACAGCCCTTGGGACTCTCCAGTCTTCCTTCTACCAAAGCCTGGGAAAAACAAGTAGAGGTTTCTCCACGACCTTTGCAGAATCAACAAGGTCATCAAGGACATGGGGCCTCTTCAGCCTGGCCTGCCCTCCCCATCAATGCTGCCTAGAGACTGGACACTTGCTATCATAGACATTAAGAACTGTTTCTTCAGCATTCTTCTACGCCCTGAGGATGCTTCATGGTTTGCTTTCCCCATTCCCTCTAATAACAAGGAGGCTCCGCTCAAAAGATATCATTGGCGGTTTTTGCCTGGGGAACTAAAAAACTCGCCCACTATTTTCCAGTGGTATGTGTCTCACATCCTGTCTCCCATTCGGAAATCATTTCCAGACACTCTCATCTATCACTATATGGATGACATTCTGGTGTGTGCTTCAGACAAAGCTTACTTGGACAAAATGGTTAAAAAGACTATTGTAGCCATTGAAAAGGCAGGAATGGAAATTCGTGAGGACAAAATCCAGTACACTGAGCCATGGACTTAGCTTGGAGTCGAGATCCGGGAAAGAATCATCGTACCTCAGCAGATCACCATCAACTACGACCCAAAAACCCTCAGGGACTTACACAGCCTGTGCGGATCCATCAACTGGGTACGTCCACTGCTAGGAATTACAACAGAGGACCTTGCTCCCCTGTTCAATCTTCTTTGTGGACCCAAGGAACTGGACTCTGCCTGCACTCTCACAGCAGTGGCCAGAGGTGCCATCACCAAAGTCCAGGAAGCCCTGTCTTCACACAAAGCCCATCGCTACGAGCTCAGCCTGCCTTTCCAGTTCATCATCCTGGGAAAAACACCTCAATTCCATGGACTGATTTTCCAATGGTGTAGGAGAGTCTGTAGGAGTGACGGGGGGTCACGCATGGTCGGGACGAACAGAGACGAGATCTCTTTGAAGCCAAGTCGTATAACTTGCAGTTTATTGCAAAGGGCATGTGTGCGGGGCCCTGCTGGGTGCTGCCAGCCGCAGCTCGGAGCAGGCCCAAGAGAAGAGAGGGGTAGAGAGGATGAGAAGTAAGAACGTAAAAGCATAAGAGGGTAAATGGAAAGTAAGTAGGTGAGTGAGTGAGAAAGTAAGAAGAAGAAGAAGAAGTGCAGAAGAGAGCGCGAAAAGAGAGTGAAGTTCCCGTTACAATAGAATAAATCATCTTCAGTGTTGAATATTCAGATTCTCATCAACCAATCTACTACAGCATGCATATCCTATAACATTTCCATACAACCAATAAGAATCACTACATTACCATACTGTGTTACATTTTAAACCCTAAATCTTACTCTTTGGGCCCTATCTGTCAAGCTGCAGGGTCTACTCTGACCCTTGGACCTGCCTGCTTGCAGAGGGTATTGTTTCATCAAGAGGGAATTACCTTCAGCTGGCCACACCATTGTTTTCCAGTTGTTCAGTAACTAAGGGATCTCAAAACTTGCTTTCATTGCAATCTCACTTATAGTTTCTATATTCTCAAAATCTTTTGCCAGGCAATCATATTTATAAGGCTTTCCTGTTCCATCCTCCCCAACACAATGGGACTCTCAGCTGTGAGACCCTTTGTTGATACTGGAATGGGTTTTTACAAGTAGCCAGCCTACAAAGACACTTACCACCTACCAGGAGGTTATAGCACACTTAATAAAAAAGGCTAGGACTCGCCTTTGCTCTCTTTCAGGTTGTGATTTTGAATGCATATATTTGCCAATAACCCTTAAAGACTTCGAGGATTTGATCAAGACCAATGCGAGTCTCCAATTTGCTCTGGACAGTTATACGGGCCGAACTTCAGCAGAGATCCCACAACACGATCTTTTTAACCAGAATGAAACTTTCCATTTGATTCCAAAAAAAATCCAAAGTAGAAAACCTCTCAAAGCTCTAACCCTCTTTACAGATGGCTCAGGGTCATCCCACAAGTCGGTGATTACTTGGAGAGACCCCCAAACAAAAGATTGGCAATCTGACTTACAAATAGTAGAAGGATCGCCACAGATTGCAGAATTAGCAGCTGTTGTCAGAGCCTTTGAAAAATTTAAAAACGAGCCTTTCAATCTGGTCACAGATTCAGCTTATGTTGCTGGGATAGCTATGAGAGCAGAACATGCTCTTCTCAAAGAGGTCTCTAACCCAAAGTTGTACCAACTGCTCTCTAAATTAATACAACTGATATCCCACAGAAAGCAACCTTACCACATAATGCATGTGAGGTCTCACACGGACCTCCCAGGTTTTGTTGCAGACAGGAATAGGAAAGCAGATGCATTAGCAATGGCAGCAGAAACTGCTAATGTTCCTAACATCTTTACCCAGGCAACGTTGTCACACGTGTTTTTTCATCAAAATGTATCTGCCCTTATGAGAATGTTTAAGCTCTCAAAGGATCAGGCAAAAGCTATTGTGGCTACCTGTCCGAACTGTCAAAACTACCAGATACCATCTATGGGGATGGGAGTCAATCCCGGAGGTCTGAATAGCTGCCAGCTTTGGCAGACAGATGTAACTCACTTCGCACCTTTTGGAAGGTCAAAGTACGTGCATGTTTCAATCGACACGTACTCAGAAGCAGTATTTGCATCATCACATGCAGGAGAAAAGACCATGCACACAGTAAAACACTTTCTCCTCACTTTTGCCACTCTGGGAGTACCAAAGGAGATTAAAACAGATAATGGACCTGCCTATACCTCCCGCAAGTTAAAGGAGTTCTTCAATGAATGGGGCATAGCACACAAGATGGGCATACCTGTAAACCCCACAGGACAATCCCTTGTGGAAAGGACACATCAAACCCTCAAAAGAGTCCTTGAGCAACAGAACAGGGACACGAAAATCACATCTCCAGTGGAAAGACTTTGCAAGGCTCTCTATGTCATCAACTTCATGAACTGCACAGCATCAGAGCCTGACCCACCAATTCTTCGCCACTTTGCAAATACCACCCAAGCAAAGCTCACTGAGAAATCACCAGTGCTCGTGAAGGACCCTGAAACACACCAAATTTCTGGGCCTCATCAGTTGATTATCTGGGGTAGAGGATATGTGTGCGTTCTACTACCATTTTGTCCAAGGTGGTACCCAGGAAAATACATAAAACCATACTTAGACACTGCGAACACTACTCCGGCAGACGAAGACAAAAACTGTCCTGAGGCAAACACAAGACCACCTCAAAACCAAACCAGCTTGGCCTGGAGACGAAGACGTTGCCGAACACCCATAAACACAAGAACAGACCGCCTCATTACAAGACAGCAGGCAAAACAGAAAGCTAAACAACAGTCTGCCGTACTAGGCCATAGATAGCCTTAACACAAAAGTGTTCTCTGAATTATGTGTTGTTACACTGTGTTTTGTATTTTAAAAACCTTATTATTCCCTCTTCCTAACCTTTAAAACCCCTTAACCTTCTACCCGCTCCTCCTCCCTTAATGTAGCTTAGAAATCAAAAGAAAAAGGGGGGGAGGAGGGGAACACAGAAAAGAATAAGGCAGAAATCCCTCTCATCATAAAGTTAACAAATTCTGCTTATATTCCCTATCAGAAGCCCTAATCCTGCCCAAAGATGAAAAATATCTCTGTCGGTGCTGTCCTCACCGCTGCCTGGATGCTCTACACTGTACCGCGTGCCTTCGGCTGGATTAGCCCTCAGCCCAGCCATAATGTTTGGGTAACCTTAGCAAAAACATTAAAGCAAGACAACATGTGCTTGTCCATGGGAAGCATTGATAATCCACTTTCTACATGTCTAGTAGGAATTCCCTTTGTCGCAGACGACTGGCCTGTCTATAACTCCGAGGTTCTCCGCACCACAGCTAAGAGACCCAATGGGGCGGATACTTGGGACGAGTGGACAAAAATTCTGCCAGATGCTCGAGAGGAACCCCAAGAATTGGATCTGTTGGGGTCCTCCAAGACAACATATTGTGTCAAATTTTACTTTAGGCGTCCAAAAAATGATTGGCCAGAAATTGACCAAGACAAAAACACATATGGAAAAGATGTTTCACCAATTAACAAAGCCTATAACTCTCACCATTGGTGCAATTACACGGCTCGTGTGATTTCTGTGTTCTCTCTCAATCCCAAAGTATTACCCAAGGGAACATTTCTCATCTGTGGTGACAGAGTATGGGCTGGGAGCCCCTCCCGACTCCAGGGAGGTCCCTGTACCCTTGGAAAACTTTCTACTCTTACTCCAAACATCACCCTGTTACATAATTGGAAAAAAGAAAGCGAATCAAAATGCCATTAAAGGTCCTACACTGAATTCGATGAAAATTGTGATCCTAGATTACACGATTGGAACAAAGCAAAAAAGATTGCTGTCTCCCTGTTTTTACCCTGGGTAGCTGCAGCTAAAGCCCTCGGTGAAATCAATCACCTTGGGTGCTGGCTCAGTAAACAAGCTAACACTACATCAGCAGCCTTAAGTGATCTTTTAAAGGAAGAAGAAACCACAAGACAGGCTTCGCTCCAAAACCGAGCAGCAATCAACTTGCTGCTGCTTGCCCATGGACATGGCTGTAAGGACTTCCAAGGAATGTGCTGCTTCAACCTCTCTTCGTGTTTGGAGTTGTGAAGGTCTGCCCGAAATGAACGGGTGACGAATGATTTTTGGGTGCAAAAATAACCAACAAAGGCACAGGGGTTTTGCAGTAACAAATCAACAAGGTGCAATTTTATAGATTATAACCACAGCTAAATATACATTAGGTTAAGGGATCCGGGGAAGAGAAGGGGAAGAGAAGGGTAAGACAAGGAAAAAAGGGAGGAAAGAAGGTCAGGGAATGGGGTATAGCTACCAAAACGTGAGGTCTTCGGGGTCCCGCCGCCGAAACTCGCTGGTACACGTCTTGGGGAGTACTCAAAGGACAGTCGGACCGAACCCCAATATATATACTGTTCTTGGTTGGGGGAAGGGTAGCTGAAATTAGGTTTCTATGGAGGGGAGAAGTCCATTGTTTTCATGGCCGAATGCTCACAGGTACGTTAGGTTTTTCCCCCTCCCTGAGTTTGGAGGGGGTACAGTCCCAGTCTCTGGAAGGAGGTTGCCATGGGGGTGCCATGGGGGTGCCATGGGGGTGCCAATAGGGTGCCAGAGGGGTTCTTGGTTCCTTGATGAGGGATTCGCATCTCTGTTGGTCCGTCACGGTGGTTGAAGACAGGCAAGAGGGGTCTTCTCATGGAGCGGGGGGGGGAGCCACCCCAGAGCTCAGTCCAGCCAGATCAGGAGTTTGGAAGAAAGTCCAGTTCAATTGTCCAGAAAAGGGCAGCATGCCCCCTTCGAGTACAGCATGGCGTGTTCTGCAAACATCACTTGTGAGCACACTAGATAAGCAGGAGACTTTCTTTCCCAACTGGCTCAGCAGTTTTAACCCTTCGGTAGTTCTCATGACAATTGTGAGGCAAAAAATGAAGGATTTTCGGATGGACTTCTACAGGAGTCCATCCATGCAAACATCCAGAAGCTGAAAGATCTCGTGAAGGACTTGAAAGTAGAAAGAATCCCAGACTGGGTCAATGAACTTTTCAGGCAATGGGGACTAACTGGATGGGCTCCATCTTTGGTTAAGGGAATGTTGTGGATTCTCCTTGCAGTTGTTATTGTGTTAGCTATGTTCTTCTACCTTGTTCACTGTTTCAAAAGAACTATCGCGAATGCCTTTTTTGTAAAAACAGAAAGTGGAGTTGTAGTAAAACCCACAGGTTTAGCAAGGGCCCTATGGAGAATCTGAATAATAGAAATGCTGACACAGCAGCAAAGAAGTTTCCTGACTCCATGGACATCCGCCCTATAACCTATCCCTATAATCATGTAAGGCAATATCTTGTTAACCCTACTATTGGTCACTTATGGTCCCTCTAACCCTTTGCCATTGGTCAAGATTGGATTCGGGCCAAGGCTATGAAAGTAGCATACTGTACCCCTACTAACTTAGAAGAAGAAGAGCTGAGACCCTTCACGGACCCCTCCAATAAAGCCATATTCATGGAATATCCAGCGTCTTCTCCTTCTCCTCTCTCTCTCCCCCTATGCTGAAGCCTCAAGCCAAGGGCAAGCTACGTAGCAAGCAAAGCTGAAATCATAAGAGCTGCCTAATCACTATAAGAGCTGAATATCCCCCTGCTTGCTAGGGGCTGACCCGCGGCCTTGGTCTGAGCCAGCTGGCCTCTGGCACTCAGTCCCCTTGGGGGCTGAGCTCTGGAGCTGTAATAGCTTGCTTTAGGATAAGACCAATTCAGGCTCATTACAGGAGCAGGAATGTGGAGGAGTGTGTGCAGTGTCTGAAAAAACTGCACACTTCTCTCCCCCCTTCACTCTCTGGAACAAGGCTTAAAGGTGCAAAACTTATTATTCAGCATAAACAGATGATTGGGGATAAAAGCATCATCTAGTCGACCCAGGACAAGAGGAAATCAAGTTTAAATATTTCATTTATGGTGCTTAAACCTGCCAGGGAACTCAAGGTTGTAAAGCTCCTGAGAGGAAAATGCATAAAATACTAGCAGTAAGGTCTTACAGAGGACAGGTTGCTTCTGGAACTGACTCTTCCTGCCTGCCCCTGTCCTAGTCCCACAGGAGATTTCACAAATTGGTTCCCGAATAGGGTCAGCGAGTTCTTGTCGTGTCTAGGTTAGCTAGGTCTTTCTTCCATTCCCTGGGTTTTCCCACTCAAAGGCAAACAGTTTCCTACTTTCTTGTTCGAGGGGGATGGAGAAAAAGGCATCTTTTAAATCAATTACAGTAAATCACTTATATATCTCCTTTACGGATGTCAGCAATGTGTAGGGATTTGTTACCACTGGATAAATGTCCTTTGTTGTTTTATTTATTGCTCTCAAATCCTGCACTAATCTATATTCACCTATTTGGTTTCTTTACTGGAAATGTTGGTGTATTAAATTCTACTGTATATTTATGATGAGTTTTGAACCTGTTCTACAGGTTCAGCTAGTTATATTTGCCTAACGCCATGGCCTTTGGCAATGTTTTCCTGCTGGAACTAATTGCCCTGGTGAAACCGGTTATCTGGGTTGTCTGGGCACTCCCCCCTCCCGCTTGCAATATGCACATTGATTTAGGCTTAACTCTTGCATAACTGATCGTTTACCATGAATACTTTTGCCATGTCCCCTGGAATTTGAGTTCCCCTTTCCTTGTATCACTGCCAAAGATTTTGCTGCTGCCTTTTACTAGCTTCTCCTTCGCCATTATTATATTGGTTGCCTTAAGTACCATCTCTTTCTCAGTAGAATCCATCAAAGTATCTAATATTACTTGTATGTCATCCCAGTCAGGATTCTGAATTTTTATAACTATTTTTACTACTCGTGCCACCTTATCAGGATTTTCTCTATAATTTCTGGCTGATTGTTTCTAAGTAACTAAATCTGCAGGGGAAAAAGGCCCTTTTACAAATACTGGCCCTTCCACTCCTACACCTTGTCGCAAGGGGGCAATTACAGTCTGTTTTTTTCTGCCTATATCTTTTCTATTCACAGCTGGGCCAAGCTTTGACCGGCTCAGAGTTCTGTGGGCTATTGGGGTTGCTGATTCATTACTATTGCTATCTTTTTCACTTGCATTCCTCCCCTTTCTTTCTATGACAGTTAGGTTTTGCTCATCTTCCGAGGAAGAGGAATCAGGTGGCGATGGGAGAGGAGGATAAAGAGGGAAAGGTGTGCTAGACGAGACAGGTTCAGGACTAGGCAGTGGGATAGGGACAGATGAAGCAGGTGGGATAGGGTAAGGTTCTCTTGGTCTTATTGGAACTACCTGTAAATCAATATCTGTATAATTTTGCCTACTCAGGCTTTCTTTCAATGCCAAGTGTTCTAGACAATGTTTCTCACAAACCCCACACTTATCACTTGCAGATGTTTTAACCACTAATAATCCACATTCATCCTGCCATTCTGGCTTTCCCCGTAAATAGAAAAACAAATCAACATACGGAGCTTCATCCCATTTTCCTTCTTGTTTACAAAATGACATTAACTGTGAAATAGTGTTATATTTCAGAGTCCCATATTTTGGCCATTTTTCACCATTCTTCAAGAGATATTCTGGCCACCATGTATTACAATAATCAATCAACTTAGCTTTATGTAATTCTTTCCCAAAATTACCTTGTTTCCAATGTGCTAATAAGCACCCCAAAGGAGAACTTTGCGGAATAGAGGCATTGCTGCCCAAAATCCCTTTAAGTTTCTCCATTTCAAATATACCACAAATTGCCGAACCCGCAGCGCTTTCGTAACTGACTTAAGGACGGCGCCTTGGCGATACCACAGGAATTCCTTAGCCCAATCCAAGCGTAGTTTTCACTGCGTCTTATTGGCAGGCACCCAAACCAAAATAGAAAGCACCTTACCTTTCTCATGGGGACGTTGTGAGCTGCAGAAGCAGTCACGGCCGATCGAGCTCCCCGAGAAATCCCTCGGTGCCGGCTGGAGTGTGGTCGAGTCACAAAACTCGGCTCAGCAGCACACAGGTCTCCATCCGGGGTCGCCAAAATGTTAGCGTTCAGAAACACATAATCACATAAGCGATTATATGCAGGTGCTTTTATTAAGAGCTCTGGGAATTGGGGTATTACAACCCAAATCTGATTCCAACCATACAGTTGAGATAACCATGTTTTTATATTCTATCGCTATATAACTTTCATGTTAATTATTAAACTTATATTGTTCTATTGTATACATAGATTTCAGCTGAGCATAGCTCCCCTTAAATTTCCAACACAGTTTCTCATGATTCTTCTTATGGTTATATAATAATTATATTTAATTACTGAACAATCATCACATCCAACAATTCTATTATTTATCATACTGCTTACACAGGTGCAGTTGATCTGGGAAAACACAAAGCTTAACATTTTTAGATTCTATCTTTAACTTTTTCCAGGGCTCCACTGTCAATACTATGGAGTGTCTGGCTTCAACAAGGAAGAAGCTTAAAAAAAACCCCATGAAATATATTTGGACTATGTACGAATATCATCATGCATATGATATATCATATTGCCATTTGGTTTTGCTTCTTCAGTTCATGAGTATGTCCATTTTTTCTACCGACCTTTACATTACAGAATCACAAAATCACAGAATCACAGGGTTGAAAGAGACGATCAAGAGCAGCAAGTCCAACCCATGCCCTAACACCTTAACTAAACCATGGCACCGAGTGCCAAATCCAAACTTTTTTTAAACACATCCAGGGATGGTGACTCTACCACCTCTCCAGGCAGGTGATTCCAGTACTTTATCATCCTTTCCATAAAAAACTTTTTCCTAATATCCAACCTAAATTTCCCTTGGTGCAGCTTAAGACTGTCCCCTCTTGTCCTGTCTGTTGCAGCCTGGTGAAAGAGACCAACCTCCAGGTGACAACAACTACCTTTCAGGAAGTTGTAGAGAGTGATAAGGTCATCTCTGAGTCTCCTTTCCTTCCAGCTAAACAACCCCAGTTCCCTCAGTCCTTCCTCATAGGGCTTGTGTTCCAAGCCCCTCACCAACCTTGTTGCCCTCC
Source organism: Melozone crissalis (assembly GCF_028551555.1). Lineage (NCBI taxonomy): Eukaryota > Metazoa > Chordata > Aves > Passeriformes > Passerellidae > Melozone > Melozone crissalis. The sequence continues at coordinate 8,164,226 of NW_026535813.1, read as the reverse complement.
TCTGGATGCATTCAAGTATCTCAACATCCTTCCTAAAATGAAGGGTCCAGAACCGGACACAGTACTCAAGGTGCAGCCTCATCAGAGCCAAGGACAGGGGAAGAATGACTTCCATGGTCCTGCTAGCCACACCATTCCTGATACAGACCAGGATGACATTGGCCTTCTTAGCCACCAGGGCACACTGCCGGTTCATGTTCAGTTGCTTGTCGACCAGAACTCCCAGGTCCCTTTTTGCTGGGGCAATGCGCTAAAAATTGTCAAGGAGAGATTTACTGAATTCTTTAAGGGGTAACCTGCAAGTTTCACACAGATACACAGAAAGACTAGGTTGAAAGAGACCTTCAAGATCATGGAGTCCAACCCATGCCCTAACACCTCAAATAAGCCATGGCACTGAGTACCATATGCAGTCTTTATTTAAACACATCCAGGGATGGTGACTCCACCACTGCCCTAGGCAGGCCATTACAGAACTTTATCACTCTTTCCGTGAAAAACTTTTTCCTAATATCCAACCTATATTTCCCTTGATGCAGCTTGAGACTGTGTCCTCTAGTTCTGTCAGTTGCTGCCTGGTGAAAGGGACCAAACCCCACCTGACTACAACCATCTTTCAGGAAGTTGTAGAGAGTAATGAGGTCACCTCTAAATCTCCTTTTCTCCAGGCTAAACAACCCCAGCTCCTTCAGTCCTCCCTCATAGGGCTTGTGTTCCAAGCTCCTGACCAACCTAGTTGCCCTCTTCTGGATGCGCTCAAGCATCTCAATGTCCTTCTTAAACTGAGGGGCCCAGAACTGGACACAGTACACAAGGTACGGCCTCACCAGTGCTGAGTATAGGGGAAGGATGACCTCCCTGGTCCTGCTGGCCACACTATTCCTGATACAGACCAGGATGCCATTGGCCTTCTTAGCCACCAGGAAACACTGCTGGCTCATGTTCAGCCATCTGTCGACCAGTACCCCCAGGTCCCTTTCCACCTGGGCACTGTCCAGCCACACGGTCCCCAGACTATTGTGTTGCAGGGGGTTACTGTGGCCAAAATGCAGGACTTAGCACTTGAACTTATTAAACGTCATCTTACTGGACTCTGCCCATCAATCCAACCATTCCAAGTCTCTCTACAGAGCCCTCCTACATTCCAACAGATCAACATACACTCCTAGCCTAGTGTTGTCCTCAAATTTACTAATGAAAGACTCAATGCCCTTATCCATGTCATCAATAAAGATATTGAACAGAACTGGCCCCCACACAGACTCCTTAGAGACACCACTGGTGACTGGATGCCAGCCAGACGCAGTACCATTCACCACCACTCTCTCGGCCTGGCCATCCAACCAGTTATTAACCCAGAAAAGAGTGCACCTGTGCGAGCCGAGGGCTGCCAGCTTTTCCAGGAGTATGCTGTGGGCCACAGTGTCAAAGGCCTTGCTGAAGTCCAGGTACACAACATTCAGAGTCTTTCCCGCATCCACCAGGCGGGTCACCTGGTCATAAAAGTAGATCAGGTTGGTCAAACACGACCTACCCCTCCTAAACCCACGCTGGCTGGGTCTGTTACGCTGGTCATCCTCTAAGTGCTGTCTGATGACACTCAGGATAACCTGTTCCATTACCTTACTGGGTCCTGAGGTCAGGCTAACTGGCCTATAATTATTAGGATCCTCCTGCCCCCCTTTTTTGTTAATGGACATTACATTGCCCAGCTTCCAGTCATCTGGAACCCCACCAGTGGGCCAGGACTGGTGGTAAATGATGGAGAGGAGCTTTGCAAGCTCATCTGCCAGCTCTTTCATCACCCTGGGATGGATCCCATCTGGTCCCATATGAAATAAACACGGGCAGGAGACCTTTCTCCTTTTTAATGCCTTTATTAAAAATGATCAGCTCGGGTGGGAAGAACCAATGGGTCCACGCTCATGCCACTGCTGCTCCCAGGAGTGACGAGGAGGAGGAGGAAGAGTGCAGCTTTGTCCACTGGTCTGCCAGCAGAGCTGGGGGTTCCCTCCTCACAAGAGCATCAGGAAATTCCCTTGCTTTTCAGTTCAACATTTGAGGTCCTCTGCCTAGCCGACATCTTTTTAGGTTAGGGCGAGGGGTAAAAAGGGTCTTGGCGGATACTAGATTCTGTTCTTCATGTCTAGACATTGCTTTGAGTCATCAATTTTGTGTTGGCTCGTTGTTTTAGGAGTTTTTGGCTAGGTTTGGTGAGGGGTCCCTCCTGTTGCATGCTGGTTGTGAGGTCATTTGCATGCTAACTCTGAGGTCTCCTCCTCTTCACCATCCGGGTGCCATCCTCCAGGAAGCAGCAGGGTGTCACTTGACAAAAGGGGGAATTCATAACCATCAAGGACAGGTAGTTAACAAAAATGACAGGTGATTACAATAATGTACAGTTAGAACTCCACCCTGGCAGCAATTGGCCTGAAGAACGTGAAGGGAGACGAGCACACCCTAGCGATGATCATCGATCTCCAATTTATTGATTCAGCTTACACACTTTTATAGTAGTGTTAATTAAGCTCATACATATTGCAAAACCCGAGATCATCATTGGTTACAGATTACATGCCAACCCCTCCTTTGTTGTTAATACCTGTGGTTTCTTGTTGAGGCTAATACTTGTTTTTCTCATCCTGCTGTTGACTTGTTATTGAGCACCCTTCAAGGACTCCATGTTTTCCACCATGTTTTTTCCCATAACTTAGCCAAGGACACAGTGTTTATTGTTTTTGAGGAAAAAGCCTGAGAACTTGCTGCTTACAGCTGCCTTTTACTTCTTAACCAGCTGTATATGATCATGGCCTTTTTCTATAAGCCATGTCTGAACAAAACTCTCCAACACTGGCCCAACCTGTTAACTCTGCAACCTTTTCAAAATAATGGGCAGCTTTTTCTACTTATAACACCATAGATTTATGAACATCCAAGTGGCTCAGCAGTTCTCTGACTGCCTCCTCCTGGATAATGGAGGGACCATTCTGCTCCTTAACACCATCTACTAACCCAGGAGTACAGTTGTCCTGTGGACAAGGTGTCTTTGCACTCAAGACCAAGGCAAAGAAGGCATTAAACCCCTCTGCTATCTCCCCATCTGCAGTTACTAAATTCCCTCCCACATCCAGTAGAGAACCGAGGTTGTTCTTACCCTTCCTTTTGCTGTTAATATACTTGTAAAAACATTTTTTATCATCCTTCACAAAAGTCGCCAAATTAAGTCAAACTGAACTTTGGCCTCTAATTTTTTTTTTCTACATGCCCTAGCAACTCCCTCAAATATTTCCTGAGAGACCTGACCCTCCTTTCAAAGATAATACATCCTCTTTTTATTCCTAAGTTCCTTCAAAACCTCCTTGCCCATCCAGCCTGAGCGTTTGCCTTGTCGACCCATCTTTTGGCACACAGGGACAGTCAGCTCCTGTGCCGTCAAGGTCTCTGTTTTGAAGCACACCCACCTTTCCTGAACTCCTTTGGTTTTAAGGGCTGCTTCCCAAGGAACTCTCCGAATAAGTCTCCTAAATAGGCTCAAGTCTGCACTCCAGAAGTCTAGTGTGAATATTTAATACCAACCAGGAAAATACAGCTCCAATCCTCTTGGTGTCGGAATTCAGGACATCCCTCTGGCTTTCCTGGATTGCCAGGACCCCTGCCAGGTGGCTCAGAGACCCTGGCACAGAGCTCAAAATGCCTATGACTTTGATTATGACCCATGGAAAAAGTTACCAACCTTATATGAAGGTCTGCAAGCCATGAAAATATAAGTAGAATAATAATTAGCTTGTCACAGGGTTAAAAATTGATTTTTGGGCTTTTTAGAATAGGTGTTCAGGGGGCAAGATGGAGGAATCTGGGTGTGTCCAGCCTTTCTCCTTCTCCTTCTCCTTCTTCTTCTTCTTGGCCTCCATCTTCTGCTGTGATGTTGGCACTTTAAGATTGGTTTAGAGTAGAAGCTCACTAACATAGATGATAGGTATTGGAAAATAATTGTAAATTTTGTACACGTAGTTTTTAGTATAAAAAGAAAACACTGCCCTGGGGGCAGGCAGAGTGCCTTTGTCTGTCTTGCTGAGTGGACCTCAGCTGGCCAGGAGAAAGAATTTTATAGATAAGAAACAATAAACAACCTTGAGACCGAGAATTAAAGAGTTCTGACTCCTTCTTTGACCACCAGGCTGGGAAAAGAGACTTTTTAACATATCTCAGGGTCACTTTAACCAGCTAAAGTCCTGAGAGTTGGTACCCAATGGTCAGGATAACCAGTATCCTTCTCAGACTGTTATTTTACCAGACTATATTCCCTATAGTTCTTCAAATGCAGTGAGGCCTCAGAATAACTTAGAGAATCATAGAATAGAATTATACAACCATTTAGGTTGGAAAAGCCCTTTAAGATCCAACTGTTAACCTAGCACTGCCAAGCCCACCAGTAAACTTAGTCCCCAAGTGCCACATCTACATGTCTTTTAAATCCTTTCAGGGATGGTGAGTTCACCACTTCCTGGGCAGCCTTTTCCAATGCCTGACAACCCCATCCATCCCCAAATATTACTATAGTCTAAACTTCAAGCACAATCTTGCTGTTCTTACACAGAGAAAATTCTAACTCTGGTCCCTGAACAACTCGACGGCACAATTCTATGTGCATTTGAACCTTGGTTGATTATTTGTAATAATGTCCAGCTCAGATCCCATGTGAAGCCTCTGTGCTAAAAGCCATACAGAAACCAACCAAGAATAGGTAGGAAGGGCCTACATCTTTGAAAGAACTAATATTTGTTGTTTTCTTCTCCCAAGTAAAAAGCGATAGGACCAGAGGAAACGGCATCAAGTTGTATCAGGCAGGGTTTAGATTGGGTATTAGGAAAAATTTCTTCACCAAATGGGTTGTCAAGCATTGGAACAGGCTGCCTGGGAAGTGGGGGAGTCAGCATCCCTGGAAGGATTTAAAAGATGTTGTGAGAAACGATGCTCACTTTTAAAATTTCAAAGGTTTATTAAACCTTAAGAAAAAATACAACAAAGGACTGAATAAGGAAAAATAACCACACTGGGAGTCTCCATGACCAGCAGCTACGTGCACCTTTACAAAATGGATGCTCTGCCTTTTATACCCTTAGCCCCTCCCAAAGTTTTGTCAGTCAACTCTTTCTCTGCCGTCCATTGGTGGAGATCACTTTTTAACATCTTGATTGGAGGTCAGGTGTTGTCATGTTATGCCTCCTAGTAATAAGCCAGCCTTCCCCAAATGCCTTGACTACCACGGCTATTACAAGGGGGAGGGGAAAGAAGACTATGGGAGGACATATTACAATAACATTACTATATATCTACAAAACTTCTCTTAACATATATATAATATTTATCTCTTAATTGTGAGAGCCAACATTATTCATCTATAACAATGTGTAGTTGGGGACATGATTTAATAGTGGGCATGGCAGTGCTGGGTTAATTGTTAGACTTGATGATTTTAGAGGCATTTTCCAAGCCAAATGATTCTATGATTCTCTGCCAGTAATATGCGTTTGCTTTAAGGTCTCTCTATTTGGCAAATTTCAAGAGTGGTTTTGTTAGTCCTTCACACAAAAAAATGATAATTTGACAATGCCATTGTGATAAAGTTTTTTTCCATGTTTTCTGCCATTCACCCTTAGTGCCTCCTTTCCACACGCATACAAGTCAAGCAACAGAAGTCTGTCTGCCTTCAATATAAATATCAGCACAGTAATTTCACAACTAAAATGAGAAGCAATGTTTAAGTCATTGTAACTATGCATGTCTAGAGAGATGACAAGGCATCCAAATGTCACAGCAGAGCATTCAAGTGTTGCATACAAAGAGTAGAAGAGAATTTCTGGGTGTTGCACATTCTTTCTTGGGTCTTGAGATGGGTCTTCTACATCAGGAAGTCAATCTGTCTCAAATATCTATGTATCGCTTATAGAAATAGTATTGTGATGAAAGTATTGTACTATAGACCTTAGCAAAACATAAGATTTGAAAAGGCTTTTTGTAACTAAGAACATCATAAGGCCATCCACTGACTGACCTATCCAAGTGATAAGATAACCATGACACAAACCAGAGCACCGGAGGACAATTAGAGAATACCATAGTAATTTTAAGGAAGACATACTAAATCCTTATCAGAGGCTGTGAAACAGCAGGATGGAGATGTCACAGGGCTTGCAAGGGTTGCAGGATGAAGAGAGAAACGAGAATGTTGACCTCATGTTCAGAAGGCTTGATTTATTATTTTATGATATATATTACATTATGACTATACTAAAAAGAATACAGAGAAAGTTCTCAGAAGGCTAGCTAAGCTAAGAATAGAAAAGGAATTAATAACAAATGTCTGTGTCCCAGCAGAAAGCAAAACCCAGCTCTGCCGTGAGTGATCAGTAAATCCAAACATCCACCCGAGACCAATCACGGATCCGCCTGTTGCATTCCACAGCAGCAGATAACCATTGTTTACACTTTGTTGCTGAAACTTCTCAGCTTCAGCAGGAAAAGTCCTAAAGAAAGGATTTTTAATGAAAAGATGTCTGTGACATGGAGACACAACAAGAAATTAAATTTATTGACATGATAAACAGGATGTCATGCAGATAAGTCAGTGTGAAGAAGCCAAACAAAGGAGTTCCTAAAACATGAGAAAGTTCGCAAGAATGTTTGAATAATGCATGAAAGACATGAATATACATGTACCTCAGTGATGTACCCTATAAAGATAACACTGTTTGTATGTACTGGCTGTTCTTTGGCTGTTGGCCAGGAGCACCCCAGGGCTGGAAATACTGTCCTTTTATCCTATTATTATTAGACTTTAAAACATTCTAAGGAGTGAACTCTGTTTTTCACAGACATAAACCTCTGGTGTTTGTGTGTGTCACGGTTTGACACTGCTGCAATGCTAGTGCTCTTATGAAAATACATTCTCTCTGCTGTCTACTGTGAGATGTGATTAGGAATAGAGCAAAGCAGGCTCTAGCTTAGGAATAGAAGGAAAAAAACTTTATTAACTTACAATATATAAAGGAAACACACAGAACTCAGGATGAAAACTTTCCAAACATTCTTCTTCTCTCCAACCAAATTCCTAATACATCACAGTAAGACAAAACTTTAGACTCTCAATTCAGTTGCCATCTCTCAGATTACTAACTCTCAGTCTATCACTACTTTTCAGATAATCAGTTCTCGGTTCATCAAGAGGAGAGGAGTCTTTCTTGTGCCATAAGCTTCTCTTGGAAACACAGTTGAAACTTTGTTTCTATGCCACATGTGGCACCACCCGGAGAAAATTTGCTATCGTGACATCTTCTTTCTATGTCTAGTGCTCCCACCACTGCATATGGACTAGAGCTGCTTCTAGGGTTTTTTTTTTAAGGGTGCTTTGTCTAGTTCTAAAAAGAGTACAGTCTCTCACTTTTGGGACACCTGTCCCCTCCAAATTTCACTCCTTGGGGCTGAGGGGTCTCAAGAACAGAGATCTTCTCTTCTACTGAAGATTGAGGGCACCAACTGAAATAAACAGGGCCAGGAGACTTCTTCTCCTTTTTAATGCCTTTATTAAAAGTGATCAGCTCAGGATTGGGTCTGCAGCATCCCATCGTCTCCCAGGGCGACTCAGAGGAGGAGGATATGCACAGCTTTGTCCACCAGGGGCAGAGCTGGGGATCAGATCCTCATGGGAGCCTTTAGGGCCTGCTGATCCCTTCCAGTTGTTGCCCCTCCCACCCAGTCGGCCTGGTCTCACCGCCGGGGTCGACTCCCATGGTCAGGGCGAGAGGCTCCGAAGGTGTTCTGCATCTCTGAAGGCTCAGCACTCGGCTCCTCACGTCCAGACATCCCTCCAGTCTCTCAACTCTTATTTGGCTCGTTGCTTTTGGGGTTTTCTCCGTGAGTTTGAGTTGGGGGTCCCACAAAGCATGCTGGTCCTGGAGTCACTTTGCATAACCCCCTCCTCCAGGTCTCTTCTCCTCACTGTTTGGGAAGGTCCCCACCCTTCACTGTCTCAGGAGAAGGGCCATTAACTCGCCCCAGCCAGGGCTTTTACTAATACAAAAACAACCATTAACGACATCGACCCGTAATTACCATAACACAGGCAGCAGCCCAGCAGTAGTGGTAACTTTTTTCTCACAGAAAAAATATTAACTGAATTTTTGTTCATAACACCAACCACTCTCCTCACCTGTCGTCTCTGTTCACACACTCCTTCATATAACAACACTGAACTCTCTTGGATCTGAGCCATTGCCACTCCTTAGATGCAGTCTCTGTGTCACAGGAAAAATGTTTCTGTCCATGGCTATACAAGAAAAGTCCAGCTAAAGGCTACTCCATCATCTCCCGCTACCTAGAATTCTTCTCAACTTCTCTCGGACATCTTTCACTTGCACAAACTTGCATTACACTTGCTCATTTCCTGCTATTCATCCCTCTCTTCTCATTCAGCTCCAGGAGGGTCAGCATTTGTAAGGTTTTTGTCATCTAAGAAAAGGGTTAAAAATCTCAGGCTCTGCCTGACTAGAACTCCTACGGCTGCCCTGCCGGGCACTTTCTCGCTACATCCCCCTCTTTTCCTTCTGAGCCAGCCATGCTATCAAATCTTAAGGTGGCACAGGCACAGACACCGGCTCTTTCTCTCTCTCTCCTGAAGAAGGAGCTGCCCAATGCTTCTTGGTGCTCCTTCACCCTTCCATCTTCAGAGCCCCGGCTCACCTCACCCAATCGCATGGCTTCCCTTCTCCCGCCCAGCCGGCAGCAGCTGGGCAGGGGAGGTCTGAACTCTTTCACCACCAGAACACAAGAAAAAGTTTTTGTGAGAGTTCTCTGCTTTTAACCCCCCGTGTTCTCAGAAGCGTACCCATGTCCTCAATAGCCACACCAAGTGCCGATATTCAAATCTGAGCACCTATTAGTTTGACCACGGCATCCCAAAAAACTCACTTCCTCTCAAACCGCGACACTGGGTTAATTTTCCTGACAGAAATAGAGAGAGAAAGAGAAAGAGAGAAAAAGGGAGAGAGAGGCAGGAAGGCAGGAAGGCAGGAAGGAAGGAAGGGAAATAAAGATTTTTGGAGTTCACTTGAGTTAGCAATATGAATTAAGCATTTAAATTTTAGCTTGTAGAATTATGTTTTGAATTTTAACCTTTTTACTTAAGAAACCTCTGCCATGGTACAAAGGGCATAGGAAAATATAAATTTTTGAAGCTTCTTGCGTAAAGAACAATACCGGGAGAAGACCAAGGGATGCAAGGAACCCAGATAAAGGGGCTCCTCTGTCTCCAAGCTCATCAAGACCGACAGATGTACTCAGATAAGCACCAAGGGACCAAAAGTGCACATGCAAAGGAGAATAGTTCAAAAGTGCAATCATGAGGAAGACCACAATCTTCGGCCTCAGAGACCACCACAGACCCCCCGTGCGACCACCACAGCAAACAACGCATGCCCAGAAGGGCGTGGATCTAATTACCATGCAAAGCGAGGACAGGCAGGGCCAGGCGTTCAATATGTATGAAAAGATTGTGTAATGTATTGCATATGGAACACCTTTGTGAATAAAGATGTGAGTCAAACCGAGGCTTGGGGCACAAGTTTTCACGAGAGCTATCTTGCTTGGGCTGGGCACTGACATACATACCCACTTCATAACTACATCAGATTGTGGAGTCTATTTATTCTGTATATTGTGAAGGAAGGAAGGAAGGAAGGAAGGAAGGAAGGAAGGAAGGAAGGAAGGAAGGAAGGAAGGAAGGAAGGAAGGGAGTAGAAAGATATCACCACCTGTAGATCCAGCTACAAGATTTGATTGTTGCAATTTCGATGTTTGTTGGTTAAAGTGAGTTGTAATCTTCATTCTTCAGGGGCAAGGGAAACCCACAAAACATAGAGTTCAATGGGTTCAGGTATATGTGGGAATGCCCAGGCACCTCCCCTGTCAAGGGGGTGAGGTGGATATAAGGGAGGACAATTGGCATGATAAAAAGCACTATCCTGTCTCCAAAATGTCTGCTTCTTATCTGGCTCAAAACCCAGCTTTTTGCCTCCGGTGGTGGGTGTTCACCCTCTCTGTCTTGTGCTTTATCGCCACACTTCCCAACACACACCTCCTCCCCCTCAGGGGATAGGGGAGGTGCAAACCTGGCCTCAGAAAAGCACCCTGTCTGCCTCCACAAATGGGAAATTGTTTTGAGTCATTTACCATTAACATTTCAGTCTCTCACATAGGGGCAAGGGGGAATGGTTTCAAACTGACAGAGGGCAGGGTTAGATCAGAGATTAAGAAGAAATTATAGACTGTGAGGGTGGTGAGGCAATGTAACAGGTTGCCCAGAAAAGCTGTGGCTGCCCCATTCCTGTCAGTGTTCTAGGCCAGGTTGAATGGGGCGTGGAGCAACCTGGTCTGGTGGAAGGTGTCCCTGCCCATGGAACAGGGCTTGGAACAAGACGGTCTTGAAGGTCCTTTCCAACCTGTTATAGATGGATAATGAGATGATTGGCTCTTGCAATTAAGAGATAAATACTGTGTGAATAGTAAGAGAAGCTTTATTGATGTATAGTTATGTTCTTCTGGTTTGTTGTTTAGATGTCCTCTGTTCTCCCCATAGTCCCCTTCCCCCCCCCCCCCCTCCGTTATTGTTACCATCAGAGAGCCTGAGTCATCTAGGACAGGTAGAAAGAAGGCATGTACACAAAGGCTTGTTGCGGGGGGGGGGGGGCACATTTGACCCTACAATCAAGTTGCAAGAAAGCAGTCTCCACCAATAAACAGCAAAGAAGAGTTGACTGACAGACTGACAGACTTTAGGAGGGGCCAGGTTTGGCTGATGTAACCCCCACCCCCCCCCAGGGAATAAAAGGTGAAGCATCCATCTTGAAGATGAGCTAGCCAGCCATAGTCATTTTGTTGTAATTTTTGTTAAGGTTGAATAAACTTTTTAAAATTTTTAAAGTGAGCAGTTGTTTCTCACAAACTGTCACTGAAACTACAAGAAAAATAAAAATGCTTCAACAGCATCTTTTTAGTGTTAGAGAACTAAGGCATTTATTTATTCTGGCCAGGATGTTATTCTGGCCAGGATGTACAGTAGAAACCATTTCATCCACCCATGCCCATGTTGTGCAGTGAAAATCATTGCATCTGTGAAAAGTGTGGTTCCCTCTCCTGGTAAAATTCAAAAATTTAATAAAGGACAATAGGAAAGACAATGAAGCAAAGATATACATCTGAATGCTTGGCCCTTCTCCAAGAGCACACCTGCTATTTTGGAAACACCCTTTATATACCATTTCTATTGCATCAGCCTGTTGCATATTCATAAACAATTATGCATATTTAAACTTTTCCCCAAACTAGTTTACATGTTGATTTATTACAAATATGGATATTGATCTAGTACCGATATCCAACTGTAATGGACAAAGACTCTCTAACAGTTTAAAGTTAGAAAGTGTATGTTTATTGCGACACCGGGCAGCGTGCGGGATAGCTCCCAAATACACACCGCAATTTACAGGTGATTACAGAGTCCTTTTATCTATACAAGTATTGAATACTCAAAATACAAATGCATATTCATAACTTTGGTACATCCCATTTTTGGCTTTGTATGGTAATTAGTTCAAAAGCTATTAAGCATGTGTAGTTTGTTCCTCGAAATGGGTGGGTGGTCCTTTTCATGGGGAGGGGTCCCAAAAAGAGGAAGTAAATGAAGTCTTCCTCATGCTGACCTTTCTACCTTTTCAATGCAAATATGACAAATGAACCCTTGGTAGAACTCCCATTCCCCGTCTTCAATTGGTTTCAGAACAGAGGAGGCCTACAATTGTCTTATGTTCCTAAAAGCTATTTATCAGTTTCTATATTCTTCATTATAAACCTAGCTAACGAAACATTATGTTGACAAGCAATCAATTATTAGTTAACTACTAATTCTTAACTTCATCAAGGCCTACCCATTTATTTTGATTAACTCTAATAAAGCTTATCTCTAACTAAAACATCAGCTCCTCTAAAATCCCTAAATTCCTTAAAGTTTATGTCTCAATGTTCCAAGAATTGTTTAGCATGGCTCCTCCTCGGGTCCACCTTTTTAGAGCATACACATTTCTTGGCTGTGGTTTTAGTCCATTCTTATCATCGCCTCCAGTTTTGGGCTTTGGTCCGTACTTTCTTTAGATGGTGGGTGCTGATAATTGGCTATCAGTAGCATGGGTCCTCATCATACGTTCATTGGATATTATCCCAACCAAGCAGGCAGTTTAATTCCCACAAGCATATCTATACCAGCTATTTCACTACTATGTTTTAGTTAACAACAGAAATAAAAAAATTATAGCAAAGTAACTTTAACATTACACATATGGAATCTATTTTAATATTTGCAAAAAGTCAATATTATAATATGTATATTTAACAATCCCCCCTTCTATTTTAATAGAACATTTGGCTTGAGCAAAATTTCTTGTTTTCTGGCCTCTATTATTTGCTCATTTTTTTTAACAAATCAATTTTGCTTTTTCAAAGAGGTCTTCTATATTATTTTGTTTTTTCAACACCATGATTTTTTTGTGCTGTTCCAGATGTAGTCAATTTTGGGTCCATAGGCATTGTTACCAATTGCATGCCTTGGACTATGCTGGTGATTAGCTGAATAAAACAGGGGATCAAGCAAGGAAGAAATATCAAACCAGCTGTAGCACATAAAAGGAAGAAGTCTAATTTCTTCTACCATTCTATCCCAAATACATTATCCCACTGGCTAGTTTTTAGCACTGGTTCCCAATTTTGGACCGGTACATGGGTTTTTTTTCTGATATTCTTGGTTATATCCAGGATGGCATCCCCATTGTCATCTATTTTCAAACAACAATCTGAAGTATTAAATTTTCCACAAACACCCCCTTCCTCAGCTAATAAATAATCTAAAGCCAATCTATTTTGATACACTGCAGCTCTTGTATGGTTTTGTTGACTTGATATTAATTCCAATGCTCAACCAGTTCTGTTTGCTATTATCTCTACAACTGCTTGGAGACTTATAATATGATTTAGCATATAAATTGGGGTTTGATAGCCCCAACTCCCAACTTGTGCCCAGGTGGCTGGCCCATATGTTTCCAATATGCATTCAGGAGGCCATTCCTCATCTCCCCATTTTTGGAATCCTCTAATCAATTCCCTTTTATTTCTTTTTAGGTCCTCATAAATCAGTACTCCTAATTGATCTGCCTCTGGTCCTGGTAAAAGAAAAAAAATCCTGACTGTATGATTCCTAGAGGACAACTTCCTTTCCACTGGGAGGGGAGTCTTGGGCATGCTCTTTTCCCACATATCCAAAATAAGCCATCTGGTGCTTTCCAATAATAATTTTTCTGTTGATTTATATTCTCCCAAAATGTGGATATTTCTGGGATCCCAAAATGAGGATTCTTGCCTGTATCATTACATTGGAAGAGCCTGATTTTATTAATATACTTGCAATTTTTTTCTTTTTATTTTTCTCTGAGTCCAATACAGAGTTGGTTCATCTGGGATCCACCAAGTAAAAGTTCCATTACTAACTTTAATCTCTTACAGGGTTCCAAAGCATGCTTGAACTCACCATGACCAAGGAGGATTTCTCAATCCAGGAGGGTTTGAGAAGATCTTATCATAGCCCATTCAAGGGATACCTCTCCAAGGGAGAGGGCTGGCATGCCCACCTGTCTCCACAGGTGTGAGTAATAAAAAAGGAACCTCTGTTTGTTTCCATGTAAACCTTTCAGTAGCATTTGTGACACGATTTTGCTAGTATCCCCAAAGGGAAAAGACAAAAAATGAGTGACAGAAAAAGGAATAACAAAGGTCTGGTATGGCTTATACCCCCACCTCCCATGCCTATGGGGTTGCAACCCATAGCAGGTGTATATGATCTTCTTGGTGGCAAGTGCAGCGGGCAACCTGGGCTTTCCCTCTATATCCTTGTCACATCTTTTTAGCTAATTTCCAGGCAAATTGTTTTTGACACTCCTTAACTGTGGTTTCCCACCGTTCCTCAAATATCTCCCATTCAACAGGCACTAATAATTCCCATCCACAAAGCAAAGTTACTATTTCAGTTGTTTTGAGTTCGATCTGGATAGGGAATACATTTGATGCTCAACACTTCCTGCAATGAGAGCTTCAATTTTGTGAACTACAATACCAATGTTTTCTACAATTTAAACATTTACATTTAACCCAGCTAGCATGTCCAGTAATGGGATGAATCAAACTGGGTATATGGTATGGCACTGATGGAAGTTGTAATTCTTCCTCTTCTTTGTATAAGTTACAGGATAAGGCCAAAATATGAGAACTCTCTGACCCAAACAGTCCTGATTCTCCTGTTTGAAGTGGAAGTATTCCTCCCCAAGGGAGTCTCAGGATTTGTCTAGGCAGCACTTGAAACCACTGGTGCAAGCTTGGCCTTATTTCCCATTTAGGTGGGATTCTTTGTACATTCCCTGGTTCATTTGCGTCTTCCCAGTTCATTACCACCCAGTGTCCGCTTGAGAGTCAATTTGGTATCAGCGGGTTTAGATGTGATAGTCCACTCCTCAGGTTCCTTCACAGGTCCTTTGATTCTGCTGGAGTGGATCCACTCTCTCTGGTTCAAATTGCTGCCTCAGTTGCCAGTAGTACCTGAAAACGACCTTCCCATTGTGGAGTTAAAGATTGTTCTTTCCATGTTTTCACTAGTACTCATTCCCCTGGATGGATATCATGGATTTTAAATTCTAAAGGCGTAGTTTGAGGGATTATCCCTTTCAACCGCAAATTTTCAAGAGTTTTTGCAATTTTGGTGACATATTTTCTAACACTCATTTCCCCTACTTCATATGCAGCAGTTTCATGTTGGGTAGTCAGAAAGGGTAATCCAAACATCATCTCATAGAGTGACACTCCCAGGTCTAACCTGGGTTGTGTTCAGACCCTCAATACAGCCAGAGGTAAACATTTTACCCATGACATTTGGGTTTCAATCATTAATTTTGTTAAAGTTCTCTTTAAAGTCTGGTTCATCCTCCCTACCTGGCCCAAACTCTGTGGATGCCATGGGGGGATGTAATTCCCATTTTATTCCCAAGGCCTGAGTTATTTGCTCTAAGACTTTTGACATATAAACGTGTTCCTCCATCTGAGTCGATTCACCATTCCATACCTGGGAATAATTTGTTCCAAAAGGGTTTTCCACACCACATTAGCTGGAGCTTTGCAGTGGGAACAGCTTCAACCCAATGAGTTAAATGGTCTATTACTACTAATAAAAGCTTCCACCTCTGCACTTGGGGAAGTTCAGTAAAGTCCACTTGGTTACTTTGAAACGGTTGCAGAGCTAACTCACAGCCTCCTAATCTTTTTCTCATTACCTTTTTATTTACCTTTTGGTAAGTTATACATTTCTCAGTTATTTGCTTTGCCAATCCAAAAATTCCAATGCATCCATAATTCCTTAAAAAGTGATCACACAAAGCCTAAGTACCCCAATGAGTTTTTTTAATGCATGTCTTCTAATATTTTCCTGGTAAGTGGCTTATTAAGTAATTGCCTCCCATCAGGAAGTTTCCATTTCCCAGACTGATCTTGCTTTCCCTCTATCTTACTAAATTCCTTTTCTTCTGTTTCACTAAGCTTTGGAATTTCCAATTCTTCCTTGTCTGGGGTTAAAATTAATATAACCTTTTTGGTCTCATTTTCTGCTGCATCTTTAGCCTCTTGATCTGCCAAATTATTCCCTTGTATTTCTGAGGTCATTCCCCTTTGGTGTCCTTTAACATGCACTACATCAATTTCTTCAGGAAATTTTAATGCCTCTAAAACCACTAGAATGAGTCTCTCATGAATCAGCCTTCTTCCTTTTGAATTTAGTAACCCCCTTTCTTCCACGGCCCTATAACCTCTATCTTGCCCTATATATATTGCTATATTCTAAAACCTTAAACTCTAAGTTTTCCACTCTGTGATATCACACACTCCTATTCAAACTACATACCCGTAATCCCAGTGCTTTCTATCCATTTTGGAAGCCTTCTCCACGGCCTCAGGTCAAATGTAGTATTCTCTTGTGAGTCTGTGCCTTTCAGCACAGAAAGTTTAAAATTCTCTGCATTCAGGGTTCTAACACCAGGACTATGGTTTGTGGCAGCAGCTCTCTGGCCACAGAGAGCAAGAGGCACAACTTTCCCAGGCATTGTCCTGGGGAAGGCTACAAGAAGATCAGAGAAAAGACTGATAAACAATTCTTATCTTCACTTGTTGCACCTGTTGCTGTGAACATGTGGAAAGTGTTATGGAGATTTGTTTACAAAAAGGTGGTTTCTTAATTAGCCAATGGTGATTGTGTTTGGACTGGAGGACCAATTAGGTCCACCTGTATCATAACTGTCCAGAAAAGCAATGGCTTTCTTAGTAAGTATAGTACAATAAAGTGATTGATCAGCCTTCTGTGAATCATGGGGTCAATGCTAATTATTACCTGGCTGGGGACCTGTGACAACAGTGTTTTTTCTTTTTCTTGGAACTGTTTAAACCTGCTCTGGACTGAAGACCCAGAAGAGCACTGGGAACTCACACATGTGGCCCACTGGGCTAGGCCCAGGCCATGGCATTTCCAGCGCCAGAGGGACTGATAACAGGCTGAGTGGGCTTAGCTACAGCCCACAAAAGGGACTTTCTGAGGTTGTTATCTCTTTGGAAGCGGCAAGTGGTTTTAATTTTGGGGGTTTTTTTTGTTTTTTTTTTTATTTATTTTTCTGGTGAATGCTTTTCCTGTTAAACAAACAGGATTTTATCCACTTTTCTCCAAGGAAATATTTTCCTGAGCCAGTTGGGGGAGGGGCCACTTGAATCTGCTTCCTAGAGGAACCCCTTTGGAGGTTTTCTTCCACATTACCCTGAACCAGGACAGCCTTTCCCCGGGGTTATTGTGATCCTAATTAGGATGCTGCAAGGGCATTTTCTGATCCCCAGGGAGTCCATGTGCATGTTCCCTCTCTCATATCTGCATATCCGCTGCTTGGATCATTTGTCTTTCTTCATGTGTAAACAGAAGTTTTATTATAGATTGCATTTCGTCCCAGTTATAGACATTGGATCCCAAAAATTGGTCTACTTGTTC
This sequence comes from Melozone crissalis, assembly GCF_028551555.1. NCBI lineage: Eukaryota > Metazoa > Chordata > Aves > Passeriformes > Passerellidae > Melozone > Melozone crissalis. The sequence goes on along the minus strand of NW_026535813.1, from coordinate 8,147,059 downwards.
TACTAATCCAATAGGATCTTCTAGTAGATCTTTTAATTCCTTTTTAAATGTCACTTTGGAGGAATTAAGTGGGGCATTACAAACCCAATTCCCCTGTGTGCCCCTCCCAATGGTACTTCCTGGAGGGGGTATAGTGCCACTGCTTGGTTCTCGTTTTTCGATTCATCTCAGTGGAACCTCCAAATTGTGAGAAACAAGGCTCACTCCTTGAAATTTTTAAAAGTTTAATAAGGGATAAAAAGGACAGTACACAGCACTGGGGTGCTTGGCAAACTGCCAGAAGCACAGCAGTTAGCTTAAAACAATTTTCTTATATACGTTTTCATTACATTGCTTAAATGCATATCCAGGAGGGTTATACATAGTCAAACATTCCTGTGAGTTTACATGTTCTGGGAAATCTTTTGCTTGTCCTGACTTTTTTATCTTATCATTCAGATACGATACTCCACAAGTACATTAAATCAACATAGCTATCTCACACCATTATCTGAACTATTCCTACCATTAACAGTTACACAAATAAAACCATTTAACATTACATAGTATTTATTTTAATGTTTTTTGAAAGCCTAAGCTATAAATATATTTATCACACTAATATATGTGGATGTGACAGTTTGGTCAGAGAGTGAAACAGGTAGCTTTCCCAGGCATTGTCTTGGGGAAAGCTGTGAGAACACTCAGAGAAAAGAGTTAAAATAATTCTTATCTCAGTCTCTGCACCTGGTGTTTGTGAACTTGTGGAATGTTTGTACGTGATGTTTTTACCAGAAGGTGTAATTCCTAATTAACCAATCGTGTGAGGGATGTTGTTAAGAAACAGTCAGGTTCTGGGTGAATGATCCTACCTATAAATATCTGAAGTTCCTAATAAAGTTCGCTTTTATGCTTCCTGAGCATGGAGTCAATGTCGCTTGTCTTCAGCCATTCCTAACTCAATGGCGACAAATATATAAATATATAGGCTACACAAGGCATTGACTACAAAAGCTAACGAATTATACTATATTAAAGCAGTTAAAAGTGATTACAACTGTAGTATATCAAAATCGTTGTGATGAATAATAATTTGTGAAAGCCAATGACTACATAGTTACTTATAACAGGCGACAAGAAGATGCTGAAACAGGTATAATTTCTGGTTATAACAAGTCACTAATAATATTTTAAGACAAAGTGATGATGATAATATATATGAAAGCAAGTCATCCAAGGCATTTCAGTAAACAAGGAAAACTAGTCAGGATAGACAACATATAGGATTAACAAGAATAGCATGAAAGACTTGTTGAAAAATCAACATGCATTTTCACAAAACAGGCAACTGAAATGTTAAAAAGCTGTTGTGCAATTAATGGAATACACAAATGAACTTGGCTGCAAGAAGGTACTATGTGAGAAGAGAACTTGATCATGCCAAGGCTGTTAAGCACAAACCTGTGATCAAACATAGCAAGTTAGTGGGTTACATCACAACTGCAAAATGCTAAAATTAGTGTAGACTATCACTTTGGTTGCAATTAAGTTTTTGTTATTTTTAAATAACAATTTATTTATGACTATGATGCTATGATCTGTTTTCAAGAGAAGATCTTATATAAAGAAATAAATGAACCACTTTGACAACAAAAAATATCCTAAGCTGAGCACTTTAACCTTCAAGAAGAAAAATATACTCTAATTTGAAGAATAGTGTATGATCATTAAGTAATGGTTACACTCTGTAATGCATAAATGTAACCGGGATAAGTTGTGGTTGCACATTGAATTTCCTGACTTTTAAATGCTTAGATTTTTGAAAATTTAATATATGCCTAAACATACATTTTAAAACAAAATATAGCTATGATAATGGGTAGCATAAAATGCTATTTGTTTTGACATGATACACAATGTAAATCCAAACCAATAGTGCATAAAGGGCCATATTTTCAGATTCTTATTGAAAGGAAAGAATTTCACTCAATTTACTCTAAAATCGTACCCCAACGGTTGGAGATTATTTCCCACTCTGAGACAAAATACACTTACTCTGACAAAAACAGATGCACTTTACTGATTAAATCTCTAGTAAGCTATTTCGTGTAGTCTCTCATTTATAAGTGAAAAGGCAAAGCAATCTCTTACCACAAATAAAATGAGGCCTATGTTTCCTCCCACCCCCTTCGGTGCTATTTTGTGGAGTGCATCCCTGTACTGCATAGCAACAATGCATTTCAAGGACAACCGAGAGACAGTGGCTTCCATAGCCACCAAACTCAGGAATTATGAGAGCATGGTCCATGGCCTGATGCAGACTCATGTCCCTGCTGTGGTTCAGAGTCTCAAAGAGGAGATGAGGAGGGAGATAAGGAAGAACAGTTTCCATGTGGCACCAATGCAAACAAGAGGTCTGAATGTCAGAGCCTGACATCTCCCAGCTAGGGAGAGGGGGTACACCCCGCGAGCTGACCTATGGTTCTTCCTGTGTGATCATGGGGAAGATATGAGAAGGTGGGATGGAAAACCTACTTCTGTCCTGGCAGCACAGGTGAGTAAATTCAAGGAGGAAACTACTAAAAGAGGAAGTTCCACCAAAATGAATGTAGCCCCAGCTTCCTGTGACCAAGCTGCTAGGTATAATAGAAGGGAGGATGATATCTGATCCCCTTGAACGAACCTTCAGAATGTACACCCCAGGAGGGAACCATAGCCAGGACTAGAGGGGCCCCGGCTTTAACCATTTAGAGGCATGGGAGAATTGTGTCTTTTGGACAGTGTGGAGCTGATGGCCTGGAACATCAGAGCCACAGAAATTGGAGGCTTTTGTCGATACTGGTGCACAGTGTACTTTAATACCATTGGGACGTGTGGGGGCAAAACCCGTTTCTATTGCTGGGGTGACAGAGGGATCGCAGCAGTTGACCCTGTTGGAAGCTGAGGTGAACTTGACTGGGAAGGAGTGGTGTTTTGCGGAGAAAAGAAGAAACCTCAAAACTTTATAAAAGTTGTAAAGCTCGGTATGTTTATTTACGGCGCCGGACGCATGCAGAGAAAATTCTCCTCAAAAGGCATGCGTCCCGTGCCGTAAATAAACATACCGAGCTTTACAACTTTTATAAAGTTGTGAGGTTTCTTCTTTTCTCCGCAAAACATTTTGGCGAGCCAGCCAGGTGTTCTCTGTCCCCACAGCGGCAGGGGGGATAGACGGACCTCCAAGGCGCGCCCTAGGATTTTTTTTCCTGGTGGGGCTCTGCTCGTCTCGCTTGCCACCTGCGGAGACAGACAATGACCTGCTGGCCTGCGGAGGAAGATACGGTATGTACTGAGGGGCCCCCGGCGGAGGGAAAGGAGAGCAAGGGAGTAAACCACCCAGAGACGTCTGGGTATAGCTGATGGAGCAGCTGTATTAGAGACGGGGTTCATAGGTCTGATAGAGCGGAACCGCTAGTGGCTCTGGGGGTGAGCCGGGTGAACCCGTGTATGTGTGTGTTGGGGGTTCATTGTTCTGATAGAGCGGAACCGCTAGTGGCTCTGGGGGTGAGCTGGGTGAACCCGTGTATGTGTGTATTGGGGGTTCATCGTTCTGATAGAGCAGAACTGCTGAGCCCGTGTGTGTTTTGTTTGTGTGTGTGTGTGATGTCCGGACACTGTGTTGCTGTATGGTCAATGCATTGTGTGGTCAGTGCACTGTGTTTCTAATCGTGCAAGTGTATAAGTGTATAGTATATAAAAGAGAGTAAATCTACAGTGCCCTACAGTGCAGGGGGTGAGTACTACCCATGTTTGAAGCAGCCGAGTGAGGCCTGAGGCACCGGCTGCAGCAGGCTGTGGGGGCAGGGAGAGAAGTGCCCTGCGGAGAAGCGAGTGGAGGCATGTCAGTGATGGTATTTATTGTGTTTAAATGTAGTGATTTGTGTAGATTTGGTACATTTTAACCGTGAGTATGAGCTCAGAGAGTTCCTTTGCCTTGGATGTTTGGACTTGTTCTCTAGACTGTGTGCTGTTATTCTGATTGTGTCCAGGAAAAATTGATGTGAGTAAATGCCAAATTATGGTATGCTGTGTTGTGTTGAGAAAAGTGAGCACTTTGAGAGATATGCCCTTTCCCAGTGATTTTGTGTGGTGATTTTCTTCCGCTGCATTGTGTTAATTTGATTCTCAGATTGTATAGTAGTGTTTGTGGAGATTTTAAGATTTTGTTGCAACAAGAGTAGCATTTTGCACAGGAGAACTATAGTACGGTGATTAATGCTTAACTACGTGTTATGGTTTGACACTGGCACAATGCCAGTGCCCCCATGAAAATTCCCCCCTCCCTGGCATCTGCTGTGAGGTGGTACCCGGAAATAAGCAAAGCAGGCTCCTGCTTAAGGAAAAAGGAAAAAAAAACTTTATTAACTAAACTACAAAAACTAAACTACAAAACAAAAAGAAAAGAAAACACAAGGAAAATGAAAACTACACAGAACCACTTCCCCCTCCTCCTCCTACCAGATCCCCAACACATTTACATTTCCCAAAATTATCCACACTCGGTCTGGCACCACCCTTTAGAAAATCAAATCTTCAGCTCATGAAGAGTAGACGGAGTCCTTCCTTGTACCACGGACTTCTTGTCACAAATTAGCACCGCCCGGAGTCCTGCTATCTCGTGACATCTCCTTTCCATGCCTAGGTGCTCTCACCACCAGGCATGGGATGGGACAGGGGCCTGCTTTCAGGGTAAACCCTTTTAAGGATGCCTCGTCTCGTTCCAAGCAGAGCACAGTCTCATCTCTGGGACCTTTGTCCCCTCCATTTCTTCTATACCCCCTGGGGCCGAGGGGTCTCAACACCAAACTCTCTTGACTCCGAGCCTCCGCTTCCCCCTGCAATGCAGCCTCTGTATCACCAGGAACCAGTCCATGGATATACAACAAAAGAGTCCAGCAAAAATTGCCACTCCATCTTCCTCCATTCCTTCAACATCTCTCTTTCTCTTTGCCAGACCCCCTTACTGGCCTGTTTCTTTCTTCATCTTCCACTCTTATCCCTTTCCTAGGAAAGGTAAAGTTCCGTGAAGTTGTCACTATCCACAAGGGTTAAAAGCTCTCCCAAAGCGGCAGGGCTGCTCGCTGCCCCCCCCTTCTCCTCTCAGCCATGCTGCCGGCACATGTGATCAAGTTTCAAGGTAACAGTTCAAGCACAGGCTGCATTCTCTCCGTCTCCAAAAGGGGGGGGGGGGGAATAAACAGGTCGCTCGATGCTCCCCCACCCTTCCACCGAATCCGGGCCTACCGTAGATGGGCCATGTGGCTTTCCCCTCCCCCAGCCCAGCCAGCAACTGGGCCGGGGAAGGGAGACCCAACTGCCTCACTCCAGAAATCCCAAGAGGACTCTGAAGGACAAGAGCCCTGCTTTTAACTCCTTGGGTTTGTGGTCTCAAGAGGCGGATACAATACCCCACTGGTCAAACCAGGTGCTCATCTTAAAATCCGACCACCCATTGGTGACTACAGCAAAAACATCATATCCCAGATGTCCCATTTCCGGTCAAACCACGACACTACGATAAAGCGAGTTAAAGGAATTCCAAGAATTCTCCCCCTCACAGCAATTCAAGCCTTGGCTCTAGTGAATTTGAGATAAAGGGTGGGAGGGGTGCATGTGTCTGTGTCTGTGGGCATATCAGAGTTCCGGCTGTGAGTAGCACAGCCTTTTTGCAAAGCAGTAAAACAAGTGTAAGTAGACACAGTGCTTAATTAGATTGCGCAAGAAGAGAACTAGAAAAGACTGATATTTTGTAAAACAGAGTTTATAAAGAAGAGATGAATGAGATTAATTAGTTAATGAGACTTATGAGGTTTATGAGACTTCAGCTGGTACTGCAGTAAGTCTGGACTGGAAACAATCTGCTGTAGGGATTTAAAGTTCTCTGTAACAAACAGAATAGCCAGCCTTTGTGGGCAATTTCGGGGAGCCTTTGGTGCATCAATAGGCTAGCACGCTGTGTGAGGTGACAGTGGCTGTCCCCTGGGCACAGGGACAGCTCTGGCTGCCCCATCTCCCCAGGGAACACGGGAATGGCCTGTGGACAAAAGCTGGATGTGCAGGTATTATTGCAGTGCGGTGTTTATGAGAAACACTGGTATTGCTGTTTTGCTGTTCTAATAAGCGTCAGGGCACATTCCCCGAGTGTAAATTAGAGGTTTCTGGTCAAGCAGATTCAGAACCTAAGGTCTTAGAGCTTGTATGTGGGAATCACATCTGATACCTGCCACCTGGAGCTGTGTGTATAGGAGGAAAACTGAGAAAGTACCGTGAAGGTCTGTAAAAAGGTTTGAGTGGAAGCGAGATAGGGCAAGGAGAAATAAATAATGAGAACTGACCAGAGCAAACAGGTTCCTAAATTAGCCCCTTTTAGGAGGGGCTCACTGGGAGGAGGTTTCCAATAAGAGCAGCTCAGAAAATAAAAAGATTTATAATACTTCATTGCTGTTAGAACTGTTTTATAATAGGAAGATAAATGGGATAGAGTTTTTGTATGCTGAAACTTCTTTTTGTTTTAGGAATCACCCAGAATGGCAAAGAGACTGCGAGATCAGACCGATCTCTGGTCTTGGCCCTTGAAAAGGAGAACAAGGCAAAGAGAAAGTAAATCAAACGTGTTGTTCAGCATGCAGCATAAGATAGCAACATATGAAATCAAGCAAAGATTATCATGCTGAAATGCAAAGCAATCACAGTTCGCAAAATGAGTACATATGATTTGCTAAAGGCTCCTCCCAAGGTAAGGGAGGAACGGTAAAGATGACCTCCCCAAAAGGGAAGAATTTTAGTCGATACAAGGGCCATATATTGAGTTTTAAATAAAGCTTTAGTACCTGTGGAGGATGTTTATGTTGTAGTGTGGGGAACAACTGAACAACTGGCCAGTCTGAGAAGGCATACTTGTGCAAACCTTTAAAGTAAAATGTGTACTATGTGTACCTAAAAGCTTTTGTACAATTCGCTCAATTTGCTAAACATTCTCAAATGAGAAAGGTTACTCTGGAGGCAAATGATATAAAGATGTTAGGCTTAACATTAACAGATACTGAAATTAAAGACATTAGTAAGGAGATATTAGAATAAGTAAATAAGTGTTTTCAAGGGTATGGGCCTCTGCTGTACCAGGGAGAATAAAAGATGCCCGCCCATGGTAATCAAGCTTAAGGAAAGAACATAACCAGTGAGAGCTGAGTAGCACCATCAAAAGGAAGATAAGGAAGGAATCAGCCCAACAACTGATAGTACTAGATTGAGGGCTGTCAATAAGACAACACAGAATTTATATCCTGTGGTAGCAAATCCATATACTTTACTAACTTGTCTAACACCTGAGCTAACCTGGTTCACGGTTTTAGGCCTAAGAGATGCCTTCTTTTGCCTCCCTATCCACGAAGCCAGCCAGAAAATTTTTGCGTTCAAACACAAGCTCACATAGTCCATGTGCCTGAAGGCTTCAAAATTCCCCACTCTGATTGGAGAACAGCTTGCAAAGACCCAGAGTCCCGGGAAGCTTCACAAGAGGAAAGGAGGCTGTTGCAGTACGTGGACGATCTTCTAGTAGCCACTTGGACGAGGAAAGCAAGAGAAGCCGGGACATTAAGCACTTTGAATTTCCTAGGACTCCAAGGATGCAGAGTCTCAAAGAAAAAGACACAGGTAGTGAAACAGAAGGTAATCTACCTGGGGTAAGAAGTGAGTGCTGAGCAGCAGACTTTAAGGCATGGAAGCCCTATGCCAAACCCTGAAACCCCAGACAATGAAAGAACTCCGTACCTTCTTAGGCATGGTAGGGTAGTGCCTGCTGTTGGTTTATAATTATGGACTGTTCGCCAGACCCCTCTATGCTCTTATTGCCAATGGAAACAGAGATCCGCAGTGGACAAGAGACGCCATACGGGCCTTTTCACCAGCTAGAGAGTGCCCTCATGTTGGCTCCAGCTTTGAAACTTCCAGATGTAAGTAAACCATTCTTTCTATTTTTCCATGATAGGAATTGCCCTGGGAATATTGGCTCACGACTTGGGTCCATACCAGAGGGTAGTTGCTTACTTCTCTAAGCAACTAGATGCAACAGCCAAAGGATGGCCAGGTTGCCTCAGAAGTGTAGCAGCAGTTGTGCTGAACATTCAAGAGGCTCCCAAGTCTACCCTAAGACAAAAATGACTGTGCTAGTGTCCCACACAGTGTCCACAGTACTGGAAGTAAAGGGTGGCCACTGGCTTTCACCACAGAGGTTTCTGAAATACCAGGCCATCATGGTAGAGCAAGATGATGTAGAGATAGTGGTGACTAATATTGTCAACCCAGCTTCTTTTCTCAGTAGAATCAAAGAGAAGCAGTACACCATGATTGCCTGGAAACCATTGAAGCTACCAACTCCAGCCACCCAGACTTAAAGGACACTCCTTTGCACAATGCAGAGACCTGGTTCACTGACAGGAGTAGCTACATTACCAGTAGAAAGCGACATTGCAAAGTTCAGAGTGCAGTGACTACCTGCAGAGAGGTAATAGAGTCTGGACCCTTACCAACAGGTACCTCTGCACAGAATGCTGAGATAAATGCATTGACCTATGCCTTAGAAACAGCAAAAGGCATTCAGAGTTGTGCATGCACATGGAGCCATCTGGAAGGAGAGGGGACTGCTGACCTCACAGGGAAAGAAGAGACAATCCAGCTGCTGGAAGCAGTTCAGCTACCTGAAAAAGCATATTAAGGAACACCAGAGAGTGAGCTTAAAAATGGAGGAAAGAAATGACCTGGCGGATGGAGAGGCAAAGAAAGCAGCAAAGGGTGAGGTACAGATTTTCCTCGAAGGTAAGCCATAATACAATAATACTAATCAAAAGGGACGTACAACTGCAAGGGGTGGGCTACCATTGAAAGAGAGCTAGTAAACCCTTCCCATTTTCGTGGTTACTAGTGAAGGAAGGGCACTAGAAAACACACTAGGGCCTAACTACTTAAAAGCCTTTTATAGAGTGTGGCTCCTTTCTCGAAATGACCAAGGCTGCGAGTGATACAGAGTGCATTGAAATGAAGTGTTGACTTTGAAGCAGTAATTTCCACAGGCTCACTAGAACACACATCTGATTGAAACAATCGTTGTATCGTTGTCAGGAATTTATATGCCACTATCACTCAGGTAAGCTGACAATGTGATCCTTGCCTCCAGACAAACTTCAAAATACCCCCCCGGGCCAAAACTCGGTCAGACTGGGAGAGGCCATGGGCCTGTAGAGCAGTGGCAAGTTAACTTTTCAGAACTCCCAAGGAAAGGGGGGTATCAGTATTTACTGGTATTAATAGATACATTTTCAGGGTGGCCAGAAACATTCCCCACCAGAACTGTCAAAGCTCAAGAGGTGACCAGGGTATTATTACAAGAAATAATACCACGTTTCAGAGTTTCAGCCACAATATCCTCAGATAAAGAATCACATTTCATTTCCAAAATAGTGCAACAGATTAGTAGCCATCTGGAGCAGGGAGTTAGATAGCCTGGGGATGATGTATATGTTAAGTCTCTTACAGAGAAGACTTCGGAACCACAGTGGGAGAGATCACTGCAAGTGCTTCTCACCACCTTCACTGCAATCAAAATCAAGGAGCAGAATGCCTGGATCCATCACTCTCGGGTGAAGAAGGCCCAGAAGCCCCTTCAGGAGTGACACCAGGAGACAATGAACTGAGACTAAAACTTACTCGGGCAAAATGAGTATATTGCGGTCGGGAGTAGCTCATACTTTAGTTTATAGAATTGTTTTGTATGTAATTATAACTGAAGTTTTAGAACTAGAGAGTACCACTATCCAAAGCAATGCTGAATGGCCTTGGTCCCTGGCATTTAATCAGTATACTGGATCCATGGGAAAACCTTCTGAGATAAAAGATTTAAACATATCTACTGTAGCAATCCACGAGAATCAGGTATGTGAGGAGCAAGAATAGCAGGAACAGGAACTGTGAACACTTCAAGGAATCTGAGGAGAAGAAATCAGAGTAAAGTGCTGGGTCATCAATAGGACAGCTTATGAGAGACCAGATGTAATTAGTGTCTGAACCTCCCCTGGTGTATATGAACACCAGGAAGTCTGTGATAACCTTAGTGAATCAGACTGTTGGTGTAATTTCACCTTGATACAGCCTGTAGAAGTGACCTGCCTTTGAGCTCGAGTTGCTATCAGACTTTCATTTGAATTCAAAGTGGACACTGCACTCTTTACCACAGCAGGGCCTTATACACCCCATACTAGTTCAGACTCTACCCAAACTCCAAACTTGAACCTAACGTAGTAAAGAATGTGACTGAAGAACAGCTATTATTCAGTCCAGAATGGTCTCTCAAATGTGTGCAGTTGATAATGCAAATTAACATCTCAAAAATCCAACTAGCCTGCTCCTCCTCCCTAAAAACTTCCTTTGAGGGCTGGACAACATGGTTACAAAAACAGGCATATCTCAGCAGCAGGCTGTAGGATTTTGAGCATCACTTTTGTGCTGAGTGTTTCAAGTAGCAGAAACCTGATCCCAGATTCTTCTGAGGCACTGCAATGAATTTAGGCTCTTCTCTCCGATTTCCCCTTCATTATTTACTTGAGGCTTGGACCTGAAGCTAGGGGCAAGGTGGGTGAGGTTTTGTAGACCAGGAGAGACATTCCTGCTTGCCACACATCTGGGAAATCAGGTGCTTTGGAGGGGGAAGGAGAGGTTAGATTCCCTGAGGTCTCTACATTTCAGAACCAACATCTGCCTCAAGTATGACCTAAACCTCTGTCAGATACACTTGTGAAGTGTGTCTGAAATTGCAGTGTGAGCCCAGCACATCCCTCTGGCAGGGAGGGATGGTCATGGACAGAAAGCAGTTCCTGTTTCCCATAACAAACATCTAACTGGCATATTAGGGACAAGATTAGGAGTTTTAAATGGAATTGATTCAGAAATACGGATGAATAGACTGGCCACTGCAGCAGGTAGCCTAACAAAATTGAAGCAGCCTTTATAGTCATCTCTATTGGCATTAGGAACTAGCCAGTGGCAGATTTCAAAAGTACTGCTAAAGTAAGGAAGTAGGAAAAGGCTGGGGACCAAGACCACAAGTTGATAGTAGAAGCACTTAGTATAGTTCAAGATAATGTGTCTTTAGCTTTCAATTGTATACAAGCACAGTTATGGATACAAGCAACAGCAGATCTGATCATATGGGAAAGGGGTGAAGGTAATTTTCCAGCTGAAATTCAAGAAATTGTGTGGGATAATGCAATTGATATTGAAAGGAAGTTTCAATCCTGGTGGACTATGGTGAATTTCACCTATGATCCTGTTTCTAATATGGCCACTGCCTTTGTGCTTACCATACGTAATGCCCAAGATGTGTGTTGGGACACTGAACAGAGGATTTGCCACTTTGAAATTCATCCAGTCACTGACTAGAAAACTGTGCTCGTATATACTGGAAAAGGGTGTATGCTTGAGAACTGCTTGTGCTGCTGTACAAATTGATAGCAATGATGTTATTCTGTCTAGTAGAAACCATTCTAATCTCTGTATTTGTAATTTTGTTAAGATTATTGGGTGTGATTTTTCGTATTTGGTGCCAGTAACATCCCACCAGCTGATTTAAGCCAATTACACAATGTATCACAGACTACCACCTACCCTTAGTGGGATGAACCTTACATTGGTAAAACAATTAATTAAGCACCAAGACCTATTGGAAGGCTTGAAAGGAATCCAAGAAAGCGGAAAGAAAACCTTAATTACTGTCCAACATGATACAAAGGAGATAACCAGAGTTCTACAAAGAATAAAACAAAATATGGATCATCACTGGTGGGATGTGATCTTTGGGTGGTCACCAACTGCAAATGGAATCTTTAATAAGTTGTGCCACCCCATTGTAGTTTTACTAATATTAGTTGGGATAAGCTTAGGATTATCTACTATATTGTTAATTTGGGACTGGAGAATACTACAATGAATAGCTATACTAACCTCTTTGTCAAACGTACATAGTGAAGCATTAAAAGACACTTATTGCCGTGAGAGTTTTCATTAAGTAAAAGAATTTACTTATTTCCTAGGAAAGGGGGGAATGAGACAGAGTAGAGATCCATTCTGAATTAGGTGAAGTGTCTAGGAGAGGTGAAAAGTCTGTGAGGCCAAAGCTGAAGGAAAAGCCGCATTCCAGAGACAACAAGGAGACAGAGAAAGAAAAACAGAAATGACCACAAGGTCAATCTGCCCCGACCTAGAAATTCCTTTGATAAAGAAGAACTGGTGCTAAATGTCACGCGGAATGAATATGTATGAACCTATTGTGAAACTGTATGCATATGCATTTGGAAGGGGGATAAAAGAAGACCTGAGGTCTTCAGAGGTACGCATGCCTTTTTGGGGGGGCTTGGGTCCGGCACGCGTCGTAATAAAGGCATACTGGGCTTTACAACTTTTACGAAGTTGTGAGGTTTCTTCTTTTCTCCACAAAACACCGGTCTCCCTCCAGTAAGTCTAATCCTCTTTTCAGGGCATATATTTCACAACTTTGGGCTGACCAATTTGGTGGTAGTTTCCCTTTTTCATCAATTTGTAATGTTTCTCCATCTATAATGGCATAACTTGAAGCTCTTTTTCCATCTACTACCCTCAAAGAGCCACCTATGAACAAGATCTTCAATCTTCTCACCTCAGAAGTGGTTAGAGGAGCATTCACAAAGCCAACATCTCCTGCTACTCCTCCAATAGGAACTTCCTATAGTAGGAGTCCTAGTAAAATATATGTATTGTATAAGTAGCCTTGCCCCAATCCTCGTCGTTCTAAATGGGCTGCAGCTGTGATATCCTTAATTGGGTGGCAGCTGTGGCTAATGAAGACAACTGGGATAAAAGGGGGTGGGTTGGCCAGTCAGGGAGAGCCTTGGAGGAGCCCTCACAAAGAAGCAGGAACAACACTGCTGTGAAGAGCTGCGTGTGAGAAAACCACTCAGAAGGTATGGGGCTCTAGAAATATGATAACAACAATATGAGTACAACAAGTGGTGACCCCGACGTGATAGAAGATAGGACAGCCGAGAGCTGTGGCAGCCTGAGAGCTGGGAGTAACAACAACAAGCTGACGTGATAGAAGATAGGACAGCCGAGAGCTGTGGCAGCCTGAGAGCTGTGGAAGAAGAGCTGTGGAAGATAGGACAGCCGAGAGCTGTGAAGAAACATGGCCTTTGAGTCGAGGAGCTGTGACAGCCAGGAGCTGTGAGAAATATGGCCTTTGAGCAAGGAGCTGTGTTCGTTGTACATGGCCTTTGAGTTATGGGGAAATGTATGTATTGTACTTGAATATCTGTAAGTAAAAGAAAAGGGGGAAATATAGTAGGAGTCCTAGTAAAATTGATATCCTTAATTGGGTGGCAGCTGTGGCTAATGAAGATAACTGGGATAAAAGGGGGTTGGGTTGGCCGGTCAGGGAGAGCCTTGGAGGAGCCCTGGCGAAGAAGCAGGAACAACATTGCTGTGAAGAACTGCGTGTGAGAAAACCGCTCAGAAGGTATGGGACTCTAGAAATATGATAACAACAATATGAATACAACAACTTTCCTGAGGGTAAAGAGTCTCTCTACCTTGGAGGTCCTGGATCGGGTACTGTAGTGTGGCCCATCCTCAGACACAAAACTACTTATTTGAGGGGTATTAGCATTAACCTGGACTTTCTATAGGTCAACAGCTGTATTTGCTGATAAGAGTTTACCAGGTAAGGAGGCATTCGTGTCCCAACTAGAAGGAGGTAAGGGGACGGCAATAGGAGTGGGAGAGGAGCCTGCGTGCATATTAAGTAGAGCTGGAGAAGGAGTGGCGAGTGCAAAAGGTGGAGTAGGCACTCGAGGTGGTGCAGAAGCAACTGGAGGACCCGAAGTGGGTGGTGAGGGAGTGACCACCAGGAGAGATACCGGGTCTACCATAGAGGAAGCCAAAGAGGTAGAAGAAGGAATTAGAGGAGGCAGTAATGGGATGGAAGCTGGAGGAAAAGCTGCATCTGCCGTTTGAGGTGCCCGAGGAAGAGGATTATAAGGTGGAGGGGCATCAGGAGGCAAATAGTCTAGGGGGTCCCACCTTTTACTACTCCCTCTAACTCCAGCATCCCCTCCTTCATTCCCCTCTTTCTTCCTCTGCACCTTACAAATTCACACACCTTCATCCCCAATAGCACTCTAACCATCAAGGTGCATATATTAGTTGCTGGGGATCGGCATCCTCTCGAGCTGTCAGATAGTGACTCAATTGTTGCCACATCCACTTGTCTTTTGTCCCATACCACAGCCATCCTCCTTGCACATCTAACTCTGGCCAGACTTCTACACAGTAATGAATCATCTTAACCTTATCTAATCCCTCGGTGGCCTCTATAGAATCCCATCTCTCTAGCAGCTCCCCTAAGGGACTGTGGGGGGTATATTCTTCAATCTCTCGCCTCTCTTCTTACTATTACATCCTCCCATTTTTCTGGGTCTCAACAGAAAAAAAATCACAAAGGTGCCTCTACTTGAAAAGAATGTACTAAAAGGTGACTCAAGAAAAATCTTATTTGAGGAGTCTCCGCTTCCTCCACTGAACCTCAAATTTGCCTGACCCCTTTTTTTCAGGACTTCACAAGAAAAGAACTGCCTGATCTCTAGTTTGCCTAACTTCCCCAATGCTAGGACTTATGTATCAGGACTTAAAAACACAAGACCCCGGCTCTTCTGCCAGGATTCATGCCTGGCTCCCTTTGTCAGGAAAGAGAACTGCCTGATCTCTAGTTTGCCTAACTTCCCCAATGCTAGGACTTACCTATCAAGACTTTATAAAACCCCAGCCTCCTCCGCTGGGATTTGTGCCTCACCCCTTTGTCAGGACTTAATTTGACTGGAGGATTTGTGGGCTTGCCCGAATCCTTCTCAGGACTTGCAATCTGCCTGACTTCCCCCTGTCAGGACTTTTGGGTTGTGTGCCACACACACAGTATTTCTTCCACATGCCCGGAGGGGGGCACTCTTTACCCCTTAGGAGGCGACTCACTCATGCTGATTCCACTCGCTTCCCACCGTTCCCGGCCAGCCTCCTCGCAGGAGTCCAGAACCACAGTACTAGGAGGTCCACACTTGCTCTGAGGGTCCGAGCTTCCGGCCCTCATCTCACTCACACACTCTCACTCACCCCCTAGTCCTGCCCCCGGATACTTCTCAATTGTCTGGTGCTCCTCCGCGTCACTGGCCCCAAGCCGATCTTCTTTGGTCCTGATGGCCAGCTGTCCTGGAGGTCCAGTGTGGGCGGCCGTCCCAGTCCCGATGTCCTCTTCAGGCGTGGCCATCCCAGAGAGCCCCCAGCTGAAATAAATAGGGCAGGAGATCTTTCTCCTTTTTCATGCCTTTATTAAAAATCAGCTTGGGTGGAAAGAACCGACGGGTCGCACTCACACTGCCACTGCTTCCAGGAGTGGCACAGAGGAGGAGGAAAAGTGCAGCTTTGTTCGCTGGTCTGTCGGCAGAGCTGGGGCTTCCGTCCTCACAAGAGCATCAGCAGATTCCCAATTATTCGGTTTGACATTCGAGGTCCTCTGTCCATCTGACATCTTTTTAGGTTAGGGTGACGGGTAAAAAGGGTCTTAGCGGATACTGGATTCTGTTCCTCACATCTACACATCACTTCGATCTGTCAATTTCGTGTTGGCTCGTTCTTTTTAGAGTTTTTTTGCTAGGTTTGGTGAGGGGCTTCTTCCTTTGCATGCTGGCTCCGATGTCCCCTCCTCCTCCCAGTGCCGGATGCTGTCTTCCAGGAAGTAGCAGGGCGACGCCCGGCAAAGGGGGACCCCCGCGCGCCAGTGCCTCGAGCAGCAGGCATGGACACACTCACCCGCACTGGGGACCAGCAGACGAGCTGGCCAGCAGCTGCCCCTGCGGGACACGGCGACCCGGGCCAGTCTCTGCAGGGCTCTCCCGGCATGGCCAGGACCCGCGCTGAGGGAGGGGGCCCCGCCGCTCCTGGGACACTCTCGGGCTACCCCCGTTGGGCTACCCCCGGCACAGCCGGGAAGGCAGTGGCGGGCTGGGTCGGGGCAACCATTAAGAACAGGTAATTAAAAGGAAACTTTTAACAACAGGAAATTACAACATTAAATTATTAACAATAAATAGTTAGAACTCCAACTTGGCAGCAATTGATTTAACTTGTGAACTCTGCAACTTTTAAAAATATGAACAACTTTTTTACTCATAACACGCCACCTCCTTGCCGACCAGAAAAGGAGAGAGTTCCTGGCTTTTTTCCTCTTTAACATGTGTGTTTCACCGAGACGTGTCCAGCTTCTCAGTGGTTCAACACTGTCAGTTACACAAAAAGCTTTGCATCACTTCACTGAATTTCTTCCCATTCCAAAACATGACATCCTTTTAGGATTCACTCGCTGGTTCCTTTGGCTACTTATATGCCTTAAGTTTTTTATTTTATTTTATTTTCTACAAATTAAAGTTTCTCTTTTGATATTTTATGTCTTTGGTTCTCTAAAAAATTTAGTAACTTTATGGTAAATTCTTGGACTTTTTCTTTATCTTCCCCTGAGAGAAGTAAATCATCAATATATTGGATAAGTTTTACTTCAGGAATAGTCGGGAAAAGTTGCACTACCTCTTCTAAAGTTTGCCTAAATAAATTATGCGATTTTGTAAATTTTTGGGGTAATTTGGTCTGAGTTGTTGCTTTTTCCCTGTATTGGGATCTTTTAATTTGAAAGCAAATATATCTTTACTTTTTTTTTTTTGCTAGAGGACAAGCCCAAAAGTCATCATTGACATCTATTACACCAAACTATTGATGTGATGGGGAGATTTTACTCAATAGTGTATAGGGATTGGGTGCTATTGGATATCGATCTATAGTTCTTTTCTTTATTTCTCTCAGGTCTTGGACAAGTTGGTAGGTTCTATCTGATTTTTTTATTGGTAATATAGGTGTATTGTGGGGAGACATGCATGGCTCTAAAGTTCCATCTTTAAGTAATTATTGAATTACTTTTTGCAACCCTTTTTTTTCTTTGTAAAGTAAGTGGGTAATGCCTTACTCAAATTGGGCAATCTTTGTTAATTTTAATTACTATAGGGGTTATATTTCACTTGCCTTTATTTTCAGGCTTGGCCTAAACTATTTTTTTAATTTGCTTTTTATCTTTTTCTTTTAATCAGAGGAGTTTGACTACCATTTTCTCTCCCTCTTAAAGAACTCTGATATTTAATTGCACTTGCAAATTCCTCCCCAGCAAATTATGTCTTGCTCCCGGTACTAATAAAATATCTCCCATCCTATTTTGTTTGTTTCTTCAAATATTACATGTTTTGTAACTGCTGCTTTAACTCTTTCTCCTTTTGCCCCTACTACTTGAATTCTATTTTGGCTTTTTTCGCATTTTTTTTGGGATTCTACAAATATATGCCTTCTCAGCCCTTGTATCTACTAAAAATTTTAATTCCTCCTCCTGGGGACCTACTTTTAAAGTTATTAAGGGTTCTTGTTGATATTTGGACCCCAGGAGGTAGAGTTCTAGATATCCCTATTCATTTGTGTTTTGAGCTTCTTTAAAATTTTTCAGGTCCTCTTCTCTCTGTGGGCAGTTATGCCTTAAATGCCTAAATTCTTTGAAATAGTGACAGATTTAACCTTGGTTGTTAGGTTCACCTTTTCTTTTTTTAGGGACTTTTTCTTATGGAGCTTTGTTCTCTTTATCTGTCAGACGGATCACCACCTCTAACATTAAAAATAAAAGACGGGTAGTCGTAGTAGGTGACTCTCTTCTGAAGGGAACAGAGGGGCCCATATGTCAACCGGACCCACCCCAGAGAGAAGTCTTCTGCCTCCCTGGGGCCTGGGTACAGGATATCACTGACAGACTTCCCAGGCTGATTCAGCCCTCTCATTATTACCCACTGCTGATATTCCAGGCTGGCAGTGATGAGATCGAAAAGACAAGCATCAGGGCAATTAAAAGGGACTTTACAGCACTGGGTCAAGTAGTTGACAGGGCAGGAGCACATGTAGTGTTCTGCTCAGTCCCTTTTGTGGCAGAGAAAAATGGTGAAAAGAATAGGAGAGCCCACATTGTCAACAAGTGGCTCAAGGGTTGGTGTCATGAGCAGAATTTTGGGTTCTTTCATCATAGGGCAACTTTTATGGTACCTGGCCTGCTGGAACTGGATGGACTGCATCTCTCTGTTAAGAGCAGAAGAATTTCAACTCATGAACTGGCAGAACTCATTGAGAGGGCTTTAAACTAGGTTTGAAGGAGGAAGGGGATGCAGTTGGGCCGTCTGGAAGCAAGCCCAAGGGTGGTAAGCCCAAGTTAGGGGTGAAATCAGTAGCCCAGCTGAGGTGCATGTATATTAATGCACACAGCATGGGTAACAAACAAGAAAAGCTGGAAGTCATGGTGCACCATCAACGCTATGATGTAGTTGCCGTCACAGAAACATGGTGGGACAGCTCACATAACTGGAGTGCTGAACTGGATTGCTACAAGCTCTTCAGGAAAGACAGTAAAAGGGGAAGAGGTGGAGGGGTGGCCCTGTATATTAGGGAGGCTTTTGATGCCATGGGTATTGAAATTAATGATGATGAAATTGAATGCCCAAGGGAAAGAATTAGGGGGAAGGCCAACAAGGCTGACATCCTACTGGGTGTCTGTTATTGTCCACCCAACCAGGAAGAAGAGGTAGACAACTTATTCTATAAGCAGCTGGAGAATGTTTCAGGATCACCAGCCGTTGTTCTTGTAGGTGACTTCAACCTACCAGACATCTGCTGGGAACTTAATACAGCAGAAAAGAGGCAGTCCAGGAAGTTCTTAGAGTGTGTGGAGGACAACTTTTTGTCACAGCTGGTGGGTGAGCCCACCAAGGGAGGGACTATGTTAGACCTGTTGTTTGTAAATAGAGATGGGCTGGTGGGAGATGTGGTGGTTGGAGGCCTCTTAGGGCATAGTGATAATGAAATTATAGAGTTCTCAATATTTGGTGAAATCAGGAGGAACATCAATAAAATTTTTACATTGGACTTCCGGAGGGCAGACTTTGGCCTATTCTGGAGAATTATTCGGAGACTTCCTTGGGAAGCAGTCCTTAAAAACAAAGGAGTTCAGGAAAGGTGGGCATTCTTCAAAACTGAGATCTTGAGGGCACAGGAAAAGACTGTCCCTATGTGCCAAAAAATGAGTAGAGGAGGCAAACGTCCAGGCTGGATGGGCAAGGAGGTTTTTAAGGAACTTAGGAATAAAAAGAGGATGTATCATCTTTTAAAGGAGGGTCAGGTCTCTCAGGAAATATTTAAGGGAGTTGCTAGGGCATGAAGGAAAAAATTAGGGAGGCCAAAGCTCAGTTCAAAAATAATTTGGCAATTTTTTAAAGGATAGTAAAAAATGTTTTTACAAATATATTAATGGCAAAAGAAAGAGTAAGACCAACCTCAGTTCTCTGTTGGATGAGGGAGGGAACTTCGTAACTGCAGATGGGAAGACGCATGTGTTTAACGCCTTCTTTGCCTCAGACTTTAGTGGGAACATGGCTTGTCCCCAGGACAACTGTCCTCCTGGGATGATAGATGGTGTCAGGGAGCAGAATGGTCCTCCTTTTATCCAGGAGGAGGCAGTCAGAAAACTGCTGAGCCACTTGGATGTTCATAAATCTATGGAACCAGATGGGATCCATCCAAGGGTGATGAGGAAGCTGGCAGATGAGCCAGTGAAGCCACTCTCCATCATTTAATAACAGTCTTGGCTCATTGGTGAGGTTCCAGTTGACTGGAAGTTGGCTGATGTGATGCCCATTCACAAAAAGGTTGGGAAGGAGGATCCTGGTAATTATAGACCAATTTGCCTTACCTCAGTACCCGGTAAGGTAATGGAACAGTTTATACTGAGTGTCATCATGCAGCACTTACAGAATGGCCAGGGTATCAGACCCAGCCAGCATGGGTTTAGGAGGGGTCTGTCATGTTTGACCAACCTGGTCTCTTTTTATGACCAGGTGACCCACCTAGTGGATGCAGGAAAGGCTGTGGATATTGTCTATTTGGACTTCAGCAAGCCCTTTGACACTGTCTCCCACAGCATACTCCTGGAAAAGCTGGCAGCTCACAGCTTGGACAGGACTACTCTTTGCTGGGTTAAGAACTGGCTGGATGGCCAAGCCGAGAGAGCGGTGGTGAACAGTGCTGCATCCAACTGGCAGCCAGTCACTAGTGGTGTCCCTCAGGGGTCTGTGCTGAGTCCAGTTCTGTTCAATATTTTTATTGATGATTTGCAGAAAAAAACCTCCACAACTTGTAAAAGTTGTAAAGCCGGTATGATTTATTTCAGTGCTGGACACATGCTCCCCAAGGACATGCACACCCCCAAAAATTCCCAAGTCTACTTTATCCCCTAACCTGTTGCATATGCATAAAAGACATATGCATATGTATTAAACTGTCTTATCAATTTTATGAGCCTGTGCAGTTTTTCAGTCATGTAGTTGTAATGTGGTGTTTATAACCCAGATTCAGTTTTTTTATCTGCTTCAGTTTCAAGGTCAGTGAGGGCCCCCTTCTTATCTCTCTTCATCTTGGATGGTTGCATTCCTTTCTAAGTAGCCTTGAGTCTCCTCTGTTCTCTCTGCATGCCTTTTTGTGAGCACACAATTTAAAGACTAAACAAAAACTCCAAAATTGGTTTCTACCCCAGGGTAAATTTCCAACCCCCTGTTTCAACCCCTGACATGGATGAGGGTCTTGAGTCTACCATTAGTAAATTTGCAGATGACACTAAACTGGGATAGTGTGTCAATCTGTTGGAAGCTAGGAGGGCTCTGCAGAGAGACCTGGAACATTTGTATGAATGGATAGAGTCCAATAAGATGAAGTTTAATAGGTTCAAGTGCCGAGCCCTGCATTTGGGCCGCAATAACCCCCTGCAGCATTATAGGCTGGGGACAGTATGGCTGGACAGTGCCCAGGCGGAAAGGGACTTGGGGGTACTGGTTGACAGCTGACTGAACATGAGCAACAGTGTACCCTGGTGGCTAAGAAGGCCAATGGCATCCTGGCCTGTATCAGGAATAGTGAGGCCAGCAGGACCAGGGAAGTCATCCTTCCCCTGTACTTGGCACTGGTGAGGCTGCACCTTGAGTACTGTGTCCAGTTCTCGGCCCCTCAGTTTGGGAAGGATGTTAAGACGCTTGAATGCATCCAGAGGAGGGCAACAAAGCTGGTGAGAGGATTGGAACACAAGCCCTATGAGGAAGGACTGAGGGAGCTGGGATTGTTTAGCCTGGAGAAAAGGAGATTCAGAGGTGACCTTATTACTCTCTACAACTACCTGAAAGGTGGTTGTTATGAGGTGGGGGTGATCTCTTTTTCCAGGCAGCAACTGATAGAACAAGAGGACACAGTTTTCAGCTGCTCCAAGGGAAACATAGGTCGGATATTAGGAAAAAGTTTTTACTGAAAGAGTGATAAAGTACAGGAGTGATCTGCCTGGGGAGGTGGTGGAGTCACCATCCCTGGATGTGTTTAAAAAAAGACTGGATGTGGCACTCAGTGCCATGGCTTAGTTGAGGTGTTAGGGCATGGGTTGGACTTGATGATATTGAAGGTCTCTTCCAACCTAGCGATTCTGTGATTCTATGATCTTCTCCCAATGTCCTGGGTTGACTATATGATGATGCTTTTATCCCCAATCGTCTCATTCTGTTTATGTTGAATAATAAGTTTTGCATCTTTAAGAGTGTTCCAGAGAGTGAAGGGGGGAGAGAAGAAGCACGCAGTTTGTTTTCAGACACTGCACTCCTCCTCCACATTCCTGCTCCTGGGCTGTGTTGTCTGCGGACAGACAGCGGGACAGAGCTCTTCTTTTGCTTTTTAGTTTGTTTTAGCTAGCTGAGGCAGAGAAGTTCCCTGGACTGTGGGTTTTTTTTCCCTTTTCTTTGGACCTCTTGAAACCTGCTCTGGACTGAACACCCAGGAGAGCACTGGCAGCTGCACCTGTGGCCCACTGGGCCGGACCTGGCATGCGACAATTCCAGCACCGGAGGGACTGATCAGAGACTGAGTGAACTGCAACCCGAGGACGGGGTTTTCTCAGTTTGTCATCTCTTTTAGAGTGGCAAGGGGTCTCATTGTTTGATATGGTTTTGGTTTTATTGTTTAATAAACAGTTTCTTTCCACCTTTCTCCAAGGAGGTATTTTTTCCTCCCGGACCAGTTGGGGGGGGGAGGGGCTGATTAGATCTGCTTTTCCCACCGGAGCTCCTTGGGGGGATTCTTCCCCAAATTTGCTCTAAACCTGGACACCCTCGTTCCATTTATTTTGCCTCAATTGGGGTCTCACTTATGAGAGTGGGTCCTTATATGCTGGTTCCTCTTGGGAGTAGAAGTTGCCATTTTTTTAGCTTTTGCCTTTACTTTCTTTTCACTTCTTTGGACATATATTTTTTGTGATTCCTTTAACAGGGTATTTGATCTCTTATCTTGTCATTAATCTAATTTTTCTAGCTTTTTTCTTATATCTAGCCAGGCATGAGTGATAAAAGTTACCTTTAAAGCTTTTCTAGCTACTGTATCAGAGTGTATATCTGAATATCATCTCATATTTTTTCTTAATCTCTCCAGCCACTCAGTTGGGGTCTCTTCTTTTTTTTTTTGTTGTTTAGTAAATGCCTTATGGGCATTCTGAGTTCGTAGAGCAGCTTGTCTAATTCCCCTGACTATTAATGTTCTAAAATCTTTCATGTTTTGCCTTTCCCTGGGGTTATTGTGATCCTAATTAGGGCATTGCAAGGGTATTTTCTGATCCTCAGGGAGTCTGTGTGTATGTTCCTTCTCATATTTGCATACTGTCCTGGTTTACGGCAAATTTGGGAGAAAACCTCCAAAAAGGCCCCCGGGGAAAGCAAACTCACACAGCCCCTCCCTCCAGCCAGTTCAGGAAGAATTTCCTCAGAGAGAAGTGGAATAAAAACTTTTTATTTAACAGGCCAAGCACTCCCCAGCACAAGAAATGAACAATACCAGATGACAAAACTCATTCACTGCTCTGAAGAGATGACAAATTCCAGAAGTCTCTCCTGGGGGTGGTCACTCTGTTATCAGTCCCCCCAGCACTGGGAAAGGCTGCTGCCCAGAGTAGACCCCAGTAGGCCACAAAGTGCGAGCTCTTGGTGTTTCCCTGGGTCCCAGTCCAGAGCAGGTTTGAATGGTTCCAAGAAAAGGGAAAGAAAAGCAATCCGGGGAAACCTTCTCTGCCTCAGCTAGCTAAACTAACTAAAAAGCAAAGGAGCGCTCTGTTATGCCCCGTCAGTGCCCAGACACCACAGTGGAGTTTTGTGTTCCAGCAGACTGTGGGGGAGAGTGCAGCTGATAACGAAACTCCGTGCTTCTTCTTCTCCCCAGTCTTGAAGGCAAAGAATATAACATCCAGCATAAACAGAACACACAGTGTAGGATACAAGCATCATAACATCACCCTAGGACACATACCTGCTGCTAGGATAATTTGTTTTTCTTCGGGTGTAAACAAAAGGTTTATTATAGATTGCATTTCATCTTAGGTATAAACATTGGATCTCAAAAATTGATCTACTTGTTCTGATAGTTTAAGAGGATCTTCTAGTAGACCTTTTAATTATTTTTTAAATGTTCTCACTTTGGAGTAATTAAGTGGGGCAGTTACAAACCTGATTCCCTTGTGTGCTTCTCCCAATGGTACTTCCTGAAGGGGATATTGTCCCACTGCTTGGTTCTCATTTTTTGATTCATTTCATCGGATCACTTTTCCCCTGGTATTTTGATTAGGTCTGTCAGGGGGTAAAGGGGGTACACTAGTGTGGTGAAACAATCAGGTTTGGCCAGGGCCCCGTGGAGAATCTAAATAATAAAATGCTGACACAGCAGCAAAGAAGCTTCCTGAATCCAGGGACATCCGCCCTATAACCTATCCCTATAGCCATGTAAGGCAATATCTTGTTAACCCTACTATTGGTCAATTATGGTCACTCTAACACTTTGCCATTGGTCAGGATTGGAACCGGGCCAAGGGTATAAAAGTAGCATACTGTACCCCTACTAACTTGGAAGAAGAAGAGCTGAGACCCTTCACGAACCCCCCAATAAAGCCATTCTCGTGGAACAGCCAGCGTCTTCTCCTCTCTCTACCGTCTGCTGGAGCCTTAAGCCAAGGGAAGCTACCTAGCAAGCAAAGCTGAAATCATAAGAGCTGCCTAATCACTATAAGAGCTGAATATCTCCCTGCTTTCTAGGGGCTGACCCGCGGCCTTGGTCTGAGCAGGCTGGCTTCTGGCACCCAGTCCCCTTGGGGACTGAGCTCTGGAGCTGTAATAGCTTGCCCTAGGATAAGACCAATCAAGGCTCATTTACACTAGGTACTGGCAGATATGAAGGGGACAGAAGATTTAAGAGATTCTAGTCTTTCCTTTGCTTTTAAAGAAGCCTCCCCCTTCCAATAGGCTGCATAATCACTTTCTTCTTGGCTAAATAGTTCCTTAGTATTCACATGAATATTTAAAGCTTGGTATATCTACCCCTAAAAGGACCTGTACTTTTGCTAATATAAATGATTAGATCTTATTTTCATTTTAGTTTATTCTATCATACAATAAGGTATAATTTTAATTTTATTCTTCATGTTAGGTTATGTTTCCCCTGTGCCAATTTTACCTTTAGGGAGCTATCTGGAGGTATATCTATTGATGTTTTCCTGCTTCCCTTTCCCCCAGGGTATTTCTCCTTGCTTGCTTGGTGTCCTATTTTCCCAGCTTAATTTCTGTTAGACTACAGAAATTAAAACATAAATTATCTCCTGATTTCTGGCTCTTAATTCTAATTTAATCTTTTAATCTTAATCTACTGGGCCACAGATGTGAACTCCCAGTGTTTTTTCTGGGTTTTCAGTCCAGAGCAGGTTTGAACAGTTCCAAGAAAAAGAAAAACCACAGTCCGGGGAACTTCTCTGCATCAGCTAGCAAAAAACTAACTAAAAGCAAAGGAGAGCTGTTGCAGCCTGAATTGCTGCTAGTAAATCCAGGGTAAGGAAGCAAAAAGGGCCTTTGCATGGTATCCGCAGATGTTTTATTCAGCTGCCCGGTAAGATGTTCAGGTCCCAGGCACACACAAATGGAGGGTCCAGATTTTCCCTCTCCCGAGGGACCCCGGGGTGAACCTGGTCTCGGGGCAGTACAAAGGTAAGGGCCAGTCAGGGAATAGGGAGGGAGTGGCTCAGGGACCTAGGAACAGGGGAAGGAGCCAATGGAGTCTTAATAGCTTTTTGAGGGAAGCTTCTTGTGTCTCCCCAACCCAGGGGATGTCCCCCAGGGTCCCCACAGAGAGCTCTCTCCCGCATATCTGTGCTGCAGACAACACAGTCGGTGAGAAGGAAAGCTCTTATCTCTAATGTTTTTTAATACAACTGCCTCAGACATTCCACTGCTTCTCCTCCCCTTCACTCTCAGATCTAGTTTTAAAGGTGCAAAACTTATTTCTGGGCTAATCATATGAATGGGGATTCAATTCAGCATCATAAAGTCACCCCAGGACATTCCACCCCTGTCGTGGTTTGAGAGGAAGTAAGTTTTCTGGGATATGAAGTGGTCAGGCCAATAGGTGTTCAGATTTGAATACTGGCACCTGGTGTGGCCACTGGGGACATTATATACGCCTCTGAGAACACAGGGGTTAAAAAGCAGAGCACTCCCAGGGGAAGCCCTCTTGAATTCCGGCAAGGGAAGCAGGTCAGACCTCCCCTGGCCCAGCTGTCTGCTGCTGGGCGGGGGAGGGGAAGCCATGCGGCAGGGTGAGGTAGGCTGGGCCTTGAGGATGGAAGGGTGGAAGAGTGGAAGAGCACCGAGAGGAATCGAGCTGCCTCCCCCCGGGAAAGAGAGAGAGTACAGCCTGTGCCTGGACTGTGATACCTTGAAACTTGATAACATGTGCCGGCAACACAGGTGAGAAAGAGAAGAAGGGGAGGGGGGGGTGCAGTGAGAAGGTGTCCAGCCGCTTGTGGGAGATTCGAGCGGGCAGAGCATGAGCTTTTAACCCTTTTTTTGGAAACTTTGCAGAACATTAACCTTTCCTAGAAGAGAGATAGAGATGAAATGGAAGAAGGAAATGTGCAAGTGTGAAGGTCTGGGCAAGTGAAAGATGTCAGAAGAGTAGAGAAGAATCTTAGGTGGGAAGAGATGATGGAGTGGCTTTAGCTGGACTCTTCTTGTTATAGCCATGGACAGAACCATGTTCCTTGTGACACAGAGACTGCATCCAGGGGGAGGCAATGGCTCAGAGCCAAGAGGGTTCAGTGTTGAGACCCCTCGGCCCCAGGGAGTGAAATTTGGGGAGGACAGGTGTCCCAAAGGTGAGACTGTGCTCTTTTTGGAACGGGACAAAGCATCCTTAAAAGGACTACCCTAGAAGCAGCTCTGGTCCATGTGCAGTGGTGAGAGCACTGGACATGGAAGGAAGAGGTCACGATGGCAGATGTTCTCTGGGAAGTGCCATGAGTGACATGGAAACACAAGAGGTTTCAACTGTGTTTCATGGGGAAGCCTATGGCACAAGAAGGACTCCTCTCCTCTTAATGAACTGAGAATTGATTATCTAAAGAGTGGTGGTGGACCGAGAGTTGGTGATTTGGGGGAAGGATGTACTGGAAATTTGGTGGGGGAAGGAGGAAATGTTTTTGGAAGGTTTTCATTTTCCCTGTGTGTTTATTTCTACTCAGAGTTGTAGTTTAGTTAATAAAGTGTTCTTTTCTTTATTTCTAAGTGGAGGCCTGCTTTGCTTATTCCTGGTCACATCTTACAGCAGTCACCAGGGAGAATGTATTTTCATGGGGGCACTGGCATTGCACCAGCGTCAAACCATGACACACACAAAGGCCTCCACCCAGAGACACATTATGAATTCATGCAACATGGCTACTGACTTCTTTATCCCAATACAGAATAAGTACAAGCAAAATGCAATCAGTACAGGTTTTTTCCACTTTGTCGAGCCACGTGCTGGGTGCCAAAAAATGTATTTGTCCTGGTTTAGGGCAAATTTGGGAGGAAACCTCCAAATGGGTTCCCTCTAGAAAGCAAATTCAAGTGGCCCCTCCCCCAACTGGTTCAGGAAAATATTTCCTGTTACAGGGCTTGCAAGGGTTTTTCAGGGTGAGAGAGAGACGAGAATGTTGACCTCATGTTCAGAAGGCTTGATTTATTATTTTATGATATATATTACATTATTACTATGCTAATAGGAATAGAGAGAAAAAGTCTCAGAAGCTTGCTAAGCTAAGAATAGAAAAGGAATCAGTAACAAAGTTCTGTGTCCAGGCAGAAAGCAAGAACAGCTCTGCTGTGAGGGGTCAGTAAATCCAAACATTCACAGAACACCAATCACGGATGCACCTGTTGCATTCCACAGCAGCAGATAACCATTGTTTACATTTTGTTGCTGAGGCCACAGCTTCTCAGGGGAAAAATCCTAAAGAAAGGATTTTTCACAAAACATGTCTGTGACAATTTCCTTGGGGAAAAGTGAAAAAACTGTTTATTTAACAAGCAAAATATTCACAAGCATTTAAAAAATGAACAATATTAAACAATAAAAGCTCTTGCTGTTCTGAAGAGATGGCAAATTCAGAAAGTCATTTTCGTGGGGTATAGGTCATCTTGCTCAGTCTCTTATCAGTCCTTCTTGTGCTGGAAAATGCAGTGTTCTGCGTCCTGGTGGGCCATAGGTGTGAGCTCCCAATGCTTTTTCTGGGTTTTTGGTCCAGAGCAGGTTTGAACAGTTCCAAGAAAAAAAAAAAAAAAAAAAGAAAATAACTAAAAGTAAAGGAGAGTTCTCTCCAGCATGTTTTTACTGCAGACAACATAATCTGTGAGAAGGAAAGCTCTTATCTCTAATGTTTTTGAACACAACCACCTCAGACATTCTACCGCTTCTCCTTCTCCCCCTCTTCACTCTCAGGTCTAGTTTTAAAGGTGCAAAACTTATTTCTGGGCTAAACAGATGAATGGGGATACAATTCAGCATCATAAAGTCACCCCAGGACGAGTTAGAACATAATAAAACACAACAGCTCTATTAAAATCAATGAGATTGATCTAAATGCTGCAGGCCACAAAATCTTTTGATGCATGCTTTGGTCAGGGTCAAGACAAGACCAAAACAAAAGCAGAGGGATGGGGATGCTGACAGTCTGGTAAAATAGTCAGATAAACTTTCCCAGCCATTACTCTGTGAAGTTTTGAGAAAATTAAGAGAAAGAATTAAAGAATCCTTAATATTTGTAGCCGGTGTTTTGAATGTGTTGTTTACTTGTAAAGATGTTTACGAGAACGGTGTTGTTCTGAATTAGCCAATGGTATTAGGAGTGTTGATTAAGGACCAGTCAGGTCCAGCTTTGTCGGAATTGTCTATAAAAGAATGTAAGTCTAATAAACTTTGCATTATCCCTTCTGAGAACCTAGGAGTCTGTCTCTTCATTCATCGGTCCTTAATACAAGAGCGACATCTAGTGGACCCCGCCGTTCTGTGCAGCCGAGACTGACGAACAGGAGTCCGGTTATCTCCGACGTCATTGCAGCCAAGACTGGAGACTCGGAATTGCCCTCCGTCCTCCGAAACGAAAGGTACGGTGAATTTCCCCGCTCCCTCCCAGAGGGGCCTAGTCTTTTGTTACCACGGGTAGTGGAACCAGCCTAGACGCTTCTTAGGACGGGTCCCCAGCACGCGAGAGTTTATGTTCCGGATCAAACCACTGCTTAGACAGGCTGCTGGGAAGAGGTTCCCTTCAAGATGGGGAATCAAACCTCTACAGAGGAATAAATTATCCTTTTTGTGTGGAAGGACACATTACCGCGCATGAGAATTGCTGTATCAGAACAATACTGGACCCCGGGGCAGGCCGATACGGATATGGGGGAGTCAGAGGGCAAGGACGTTCCTTCTGTGGACACTGACATCCCGGAGGGCGGCGGGGCTGAGGGGGCTCCCTCAGCTTCGCCCCGATGCCTGAGAGACACCAACATTGCTCGTAAAATCTCTCCCTCGCCGCGAGACTGCGTTCTCCTGAGGTGTCCCTCTCTCCGTGAGAACCCCAGCCGGAAATCGCCGAGCGTTCTCCTCCGTTCGCGCCCCCTGCTCCTTCTCTCTGTGTCTCAAGTGGCTGCGGCGGAGCCTTTGTGGTAGACACCTTCGTTGCCCCGCCCAGCCTCTCCTCTCTCTGCGTCTCCAGTGGCGACAGGGGAGCCTTTGTGGCAGACAGCTTCGTTCCCCTCTTCGGCCCCTCCTTCCTCTGCATCGCAGGAGGCGGTGGGAGAGCACCCACCGCAGACAGGTGACACGGCCGGAGACGCTGTCCCTTCAACCCCTCCGTTCCCATTTGAGGGGTCAGCACAGGCGGCTGCACCACCTCCTCCCCCCGCTGCATGGAGAACTGCGGGTGCTGTGCCTTCTGCCGTTTTGTGGCCGCCATCCGCAGTGCTCGCCGTGGCTATCCCCCTTCGCCTCGGCGTTTCCAGCTGGTCCACCCTCCCCTGCCTCCTTCAGGCTGTCCCGTGTGCCGTTGCTGCGGGACGCGGACAGTGACACGGAAGAAGATAGACAACGTGTCCCGCAGCAGGGAGGTGGACTGGCAGCTGAGCGCCAGCACCGACGTGCTCCGAGATCGCCCCAGAGCCACCTGTGGACTCTGCCGCCGTGTCAGGTGACTGTGCGACCAAAGCACCCGGGACGTTTTTGGGAATCTGTCAAATTGAGAGCTCTGGAAATGGGGGATTGGGACTTGCTATAGAAGATGAGGATGCCCGAGAATGGAATTATCAACACCACAGATGGGGCGGGGGTTGGGGGGGGAACACAGGGAAGAGTTGGGTGGTTGTTCCAGCTTCTTAGAAAAAATAATTACAAACTAACCAAAATATAAAATCTTTAATCTCACTAACAAAGAAAAAACAAAAACAAATAACACATACTAAAGAAACTCCACCATACAATCAGCTACCAACTAAAGAAACACACTACACACTTTTCACAAACAATTTCTATCCATATAACTAAAATATATATTTGTTGCCCGATTGATAAATGACACAAAACTTGGATAAGTTTTGTGGGTGCTTTATTACGGGCCCGGGGTGCTGGGGGACTCACGTCTCAAAAACCCAAGCCCCCGATTTCATATATGGGTGCTTCCCTCTTATACATGCGATTCACAACAAAGTCTCCAAGAAACAGTTCCCTTGTGATACATTCCTTAGTTCACAGGCAAGATCATAAATCTTCTGCTTAACTTATTCTAAGAGCATTGTATGCTGCCTTCAGACAGGTTAGCATTCTTACTCTCCTGCACTAGTTTAATTATTTACTAAATTCCTAAGACTACCTGCTAGGTTACACACAAACCCAACACACACACTATCAACGGCTGCAAAACTGCAAAACTGCTTTTAACAAACCAATTCACACACAACTCATAACTAAACTATAATTACACATTTTGCTAAATTTCATTTCTTTTCCAACATTTCCCCCCTTTTGAGCATCCTTCAGTCCTGCTGCAAGGATGCTCAATCAACAGTATTGACAGTAACGTCTTCATAACGAGGTGGGGAGTGTTCTTCATTCTGCCGCCCGCGGGTCATCGCCTTCAGCAACCAGAGAGATCGCTTCTTTTCCTTTTCGATCACACCTAAGAGGTATCTATATACAATCCATATAGTCACTAAAAATACTAAAAACATTAGTGCATACTGTATAGCAGATGTAATCCAGCCAGACAGGTGAAGCCCCAAAGAATCAAATACTGCTCCTATCCAGTTATGCTGTGCTTCCTTTTCAATTTCCTTGGTTTTTGTTTCCACTTCTGCCAGTTGAGAAATATCTTTCTCAACTTCAAGTGTAACATTTGGAATGTGTACACAGCAATGATCTATTCTCCTACTCAGGTAACCACAAACTCCATGTTCTTTTAACAGCAGCAAATCCAATGCCATTCTGTTTTGTAGGGTCATTCTTGATGTAGCTTGCAATTGCAAATTTAGATCTTTAAATCTCTTCTTAGTAGCTGCTGCCAGCCTTTCTGTCTGTCCTAACAAATTGTTGAGCATCTCCCTATTTCGATATGTCGCTACCGGAGGGAATAATGATTCTAATATCCATCCAAAATGTACTCCTGAGCAAGGTTCATGCCACTGCTCCTCTAGGGATTCTTCCCTCTTTCTGAGTCCTTTCCTTTGGATCAATCTATTCTGTTTCCAGTATGGACACAATGTGGGAACCCCTAGGGTGATTTGTGTTACTGATCCATCTAGAGGTAAATGTGTGGTCCACTGTCCATGTCCCAACACCCAGACTAGATTTCCAGGGCTATGCACAGTAGTATATCTGCAATCTATAGGTCCCTCCATGGACTCTCTGCTAACCGTATGATCATATCCCCTACACTCGCCTCCCCACTTTAATGCCATTTTCACCGGTACCAATCCAATTCGGTCTTCCGGTGTATCACATGTAAAAACCTCAGTACAATTCCAATCCTCTTTCTGCGGTCTGAACTCTCGGGAAGATGTAGATGTGATGAGGGCCCTATAATGTGACTGATTCTTCACTCCTGACCATTGGATGCACCATTGTACTTCCCCAGGTAATTATAGTGTTCCAAAACACTAGGTCCCCATAATGTCTTCCAACTATTCCAGGTGTCAAAATTCTGTGTGACATTCTGACAACTCATCTCATTTCGGTGGGATTTCGTTCTTATTCGTACTGTATTGCATGGCTCATATATTGGGGTTGCAATTAAACACCTCCTGGTATTTTGAATCCAACCATAATGATTGGATTTCTTTTCACATTCCTCTCTAGTCATAGCCCGAATGGTCATACACAAATCCCTCCATACTGAAGCCCCAAAACGGATAGCCTTCAAGAAATATTGAGTTAAAACATGGAATGTGAAACATTCGAAGAAAGCATAGCACTTAGGAAACATATAGAGCAATAAATCGGTTAAGGCATGGAACACAATGACAGGAAAGAGAGATAGGGATAGGGGAATTGATGGGCTAAGCATGTTCAGAGCCAACAATGTCAAACTGACCCTAAGAGCCTTGCCAAGTCATGGGGACTAAGCCAAGTACACCGGGAATTGGCCATATTAGGATAAGACTTCAAAAGTTTAAGGAGGAAGATTCATCAGGTGACCCCTGCCCACGATGAAGGCAACCGGAACGACCACCAAAATGATCCTCAAAAGAGATGTCTCCGCCCACGCTCCGCCTACACCACGCCTCTAATGAATATGCATGCGAGAACATGATTATGCATGTGATATGATGTAACTTTATATTCAAAACTGTATAAAAGGCTTGCTTCGGTTACGAGATATTTAGAAATCCCTTTTGTGATTTCTCCGACGCGTCGTAATAAAATACCTCCTGTCTATGCTGACTTAAATTGAGTCTCTTAGGCAGTTATTCTCGCCTTTTGGGGCAAAATTCAGCATCAATACATCTACTGGTTTGGGAACTGACTGGCAGGACCATGAAACATTCTTAAATGTTTCAGGCATTTTGGTTACCTGTATTATTCCCCAGGGGATTGGTTCACCTGCAGCCTGTGGTAATGGTAGGCAAGCTGTTTTTTTAGTCACGTTCTGCATGATCCCAAAATCTCTAATTAATCCTACCACTAAGTTTTCCTGCTCAGTATTCCGTTCTATTGTATCATTAGCCTCCCGTCTACTCCTTCTACCATGTCTCTGTAAGGATAACATCATTCTGTCATGCCTCCACCATGCATTTCCTATTCTAGGATTAGTGACATTCGACCACCCACAACCTTTGCCTTCCTTCTCCCACCAACTGGTCCTGTCCTCTATTCTGTCCCAGGTCAGTTCCCTATTTTGCCTCCACCTTTTGACCCGTAGGTTCCTTTGATATCTTGATCTTACTAGGAAGGAACAATTTATTCTAAGGGGTGACCCATCCAACATGTCTGCTGCCATTGATACTGGATCAACCTTTATGTTTTCAGCACGATCCCCTGTCCCTGGCAAAACCCTCATACTCACTCTTTTGTAATCAAAACTATCCCGTATCTTGACCAAACATGTATATTCTCCTGTATCGTTTGTGGTTACCTTAGTGAGATTCAGTACCGTGTTTCCTTGTTTTTTATCCTGATCCCAACCGACTCCGATCTTGCCTCGGCTTCTTTCAGCCCCCCGTTGCCATATTGCAATAACTTCACCGGCCTCAACTCTCTGGCTGTCAAATATAACACCAAGTTAATTGAACATCCATCCCTTCCATGACTGTAACCTTTGTTTCTTCAACCTGTACTAGAGTAGACCCTTGAACGGGCAATAGTCTCATGATCACTAGCAGTAATATAATTAAGAAGGCGGCTTTGCGCGGAAGATCATCCGGGTTGGAGACACTATCTGGGTTTCCCATTGGAACGGTGCCTTCTTTACCCTGGTGTAATGGATCCAAGCATCCATCCCCTGGACCTTCACTGCCGTGTAGGTCGTCATCATCACCTGGTGGGGTCCGCTCCATGATTCCCGTAGCGGATCCGTGATCCACTTCTTGACGTACACCTGGTCCCCAGGCTGAATGTCGTGGACAGAATTCTCCAGCGTGAGCGGTCTATTCCACTGTAAGGTATTTCTTAAAGAATTCAAGATCTTATTAAGTGACATAACATACTCTGCAATCGCCTGGTCCCCACTCACATGTACCTCCCCTTTTAATACAGTTGCATGATATGGTTTGCCATATAGTATCTCATATGGACTTACGCCTACCTTTTCCCTTGGCTTAATTCGAATCCTGAGTAGGACCAAAGGTAAAGCTTGAGGCCAGTGCAGTTTAGCTTCCTGGCAAATCTTTTTGATTTGTCCTTTCAGGGTTTGATTCATCATTTCCACCTGCCCACTAGACTGAGGTCTCCAGGGGGTATGCAAATTCCAGGTTATATCTAACAGTCGTGCTAATTCCTGCACTACCCCGGCTATAAAATGCGGACCCCTATCTGATGACAATCCTAAAGGTACTCCAAATCTTGGTATTATTTCTTTTAACAAGGTTTTTACCACCTCCTTAGCCTGATTAGTTCTACATGGAAAAGCTTCTGGCCACCCTGAAAACGTACATACGTACACTAACAAGTATCTATATCCCTGTGCCCTAGGCAATTCGGAAAAATCAACCTGCCAGTAATCTCCCGGTTGTGGCCCGACTTGCAGCTTTCCCATTTGTATTTGTCTCCTAACTACTGGATTATTTTTCAAACATACCGGGCACATTGCATTAACTCTTTTTGCCATTGTTAACATCTGATTAGAGATTATCTCATTTTTCAAATATTTTACCAATACTTCTGCCCCCCAATGACATTTGTTATGTTCTGATTCCAAAATAAATTTCATTATGCGAGTAGGTACCACTATTTGTCCCATTGGTGTAACATACCACCCAAGTTGATTCCTCTGTGCCCCTAGCAAGTTTATTAGTTTTCCATCTTCTATTGAATATTTGGGCTCCTGATTCAGGTAAGGGGTACCTGGATTCGTTCTTACCGATACCAATGCCATTTGAGTCCATATTTCCAGTGCCACTTGCCGTGCTGTAACATCAGCAAATCGGTTTCCTCTGTAAACGTCTCCTTCCGCAGTCTGATGTCCTCTAACATGCATAACTGCAACTGCTTTGGGACTATGTACCGCATCCAGTAGCTGTAGCACTTCTTCCCAGTGCTTGATGTTGGTTCCCTGTGAATTGAAAAGCCCCCTTTCCTTCCATAACGCCCCATGTACATGAACCACACCAAAGGCATATTTAGAATCTGTCCAGATATTAACCCTTTTGTCCTTGCTCAAATACAGGGCTCTGGTGAGTCCAATCACCTCTGCCTTCTGGGCCGAAGTTCCAGGTAACAAAGCCTTTGCCTCTATTACCTGATCCAATGTTACCACTGCATACCCAGCATAGCGAGTCCCATTCTCGACAAAACTGGATCCATCAGTGTATAGTTCCCATTCAGGGTCTTCCAATGGTTCATCCTTTAAGTCGGGTCTGCTGGCATATACTTGTTCAATTACCTCTACGCAATCTTGCACCAGTCCCCCAGCCTCCTGGTCACTGTGTAAAAACTCTGCTGGATTAACATGATTAGTATTCTTTATTTCAATATCATCCTGTTCTCTCAGGGTAGCCTGGTATTGCAACATTCGACTGGATGATAACCAGTGACCCCCCTTTTGCTCCAAAACAGCCATGACCATATGGGGAACAAACACTTTCATTTTTGCCCCCAAAGTCAATTTCCGGGCCTCCTGAATAAGAATTATTGTTGCCGCCACAGCTCGTAAACACGAGGGCCACCCGGAACTTACCGAATCCAGTTGTTTAGAGAAGTATCCCACTGGCCTCTTCCAGGATCCCACCTTCTGGGTGAGGACCCCCAACGCCAGTTTTTGCCTCTCATTCACGTACAACTGGAATTCCTTGGTCAGGTCAGGGAGTCCTAGGGCTGGGGCCTCCTTTAGTGCCTGCTTCAATTCCTGGAAGGCCTTCTTTTGCTGTGTCGTCCACTCCAGCTGATGCTGCTTCAAGGCCTCATACAGTGGCTTGGCTAGGAGACCGAAATTCATGATCCACAGTCGACACCATCCCACCATTCCTAGAAAAGATCTCAATTCCTGATGGTTACGAGGCAAAGGAATAGCACATATTGCCTCTATTCGGTTTACTCCCAAACGTCTCTGCCCTTGTGTGATCTCACAACCGAGATAAATAACGCTATTTTTGAGCAATTGAGCTTTTTCCTTAGAAACCCGATACCCTGCTTGGCCCAGCATGTTGAGTAATTTAATTGTTAATTCCACGCACATTTCCCTTTCCTTAGTAGCCAGAAAGATGTCGTCCACGTACTGCAGGACTACATACAAGGATGGGGATATTGTTACCTGGGTTATGTTCCATTCCTCCAGCTCCTTGGCCAGTTGGTTTCCAAAAATAGTAGGGGAGCATTTAAATCCTTGTGGGATTCTGGTCCATGTAAGCTGCTTCTTTCTCCCAGAATCAGGACTCTCCCACTCGAAGGCAAAATATTTCCTACTCTCTACTGCCAGTGGGATGCAGAAGAAGGCATCTTTAAGGTCAATCACTGAGAACCATTTAAACTCCTCCGATACAGATGTTAACAAGGTGTAAGGATTAGCAACAACTGGATGTATGTCTTTCACTATTTCATTAATAGCCCTTAAGTCCTGTACCAAACGGTATTTACCATTAGGTTTCTTTACTGGAAAAATTGGAGTATTATACTATGATTCACATTCCTATAATATTCCTTGAGCCAAAAATTGTTTAATTAACGGGGCTACTCCCCTCTTTGCCTCAAGCTTCAAGTCGTATTGCTTTGCCCTCACTGGTCGGGCCCCTTCCTTTAGTTCCACCTTTACTGGCTGCGCAGCTTTAGATTTTCCGGGAACCCCTGACTCCCATACCCAGGGTACTACAGCCTGCTCAATTTCTTCTGGAATAGGAGAGGCATCCACTTCCTTGATCACAAAAATGCCTGCTATTTGTTTCTCAGGTATTTCCAATTTCACCCTTCCCCCCTCAAATATTATTTTCACATTAAGTCGGGACAACAGGTCTCTGCCAAGAAGGGGTATGGGGCAGTTTGGCATGTACAAAAATTGGTGATCTAATTCCTTCCCCCCAAACCTAAGATTTAAAGGTTGTAAAAATGGTTGTTCCTCTAGCTTCCCTGTTGCCCCCACCACCTCTACTGTTGTGTCACTCAAAGGTCCCAATCGTCTATTAAGTACAGAATATGTTGCTCCAGTGTCTACCATAAATTCTTGATCCTTTCCATCTATTTCTAAAACTACCCTCAAATCCTGGTCTAGTCAGCTTTGATTCTGATAGTTTCCCAAAACTAGTGCTTGAGCGACTTCTGCTGGTCCTCCCGTGAATCCTCCCACAGGAGCATTCCCCATTGGACCTGTCCTTAATCCTATGTTTCCCATGCCCATACCTCCTCTAACCGGGCATTCATTTTTCCAGTGTCCCAACTGTCGGCAAAACGCACACTGGTTTGGATCCAACCTCCCCATGTTAGGTGCAAACCCAAATCCTCCCCGACCTCTTGCCAGCCCCCTCTGTCCGCGATTAGCTCCTCCCCGACTTCGACCCCTAATGGGTCTTCCTCCTGCCCCTGTCTGTTGCATTACAGCCAGAATACTAGCTTGTTGTCTTTTTGCAGTTTCTTTTTCCCTGTTGTTGTATACCTTCCACGCTACCTCCAACATTTTATCCAAACTCCGGGTGTCCTCTCCTTCCAGCTTTTGTAGCTTTTTCCTAATATCGTCTTGTGATTGCCCCATAAACAACAATGCCAATTGAAGTTTTCCTGATTGATCCTCTACATCTAAATTAGTAAACTTCCTAGCCATGTCTTTTAATCGTTCTAAAAAGGCAGACGGTGACTCATTCTTGTCCTGCTTGACCGAATACAGCTTAGACCAGTTCATAGTCTTAGGTATTCCTGTCCTAATTCCTTCCACCAACAATTCCTGATATCGTTTTATAGCCCTTATTCCTCCCGTAGAGTTTGGGTTCCACCTTGGTTCCTCACTAGGTACCAATTCATCAACTGTCTCATTTAGTTGTCTCGACCGTATCTCCTCACGAGCCTTTTCTCTAGTGGCTTTAATAACCATTTCCTTTTCCGTGGAATCCATTATAGTATCTAATAATACCTGTAAATCATTCCAGTCCGGATTCTGAGTCTTTATTACCATTTTAACCACCCTTGCCACCCTTTCAGGATCCTCCCGATAACTCCCCGCTGATTGCTTCCATATTACCAAATCCCTGGGGGAGAAAGGCACCTTTATAAGTATCCTTTCTCCCTGTGGTCCCACAGCTTCCCTTAATGGCGCAATTAACTGTGGCCCCTTCTGCCCCTTCCACCCCTTTCCAGTCCGCCCTGCTAACGGAGTTCTTTTAACACTCTCATTCTTTTCACCATCATCACCATCACTATCACTCTCACTAGATCCCGTTTTTATAGCTATATCCGCAGGGGGAGCAGGGGGCACATTAGGAGCAACCGGAGCACTCGGGCGTGCTATACAATAAGACAAATCCTCCTCAACTGAAGGATAAAAATTACGCTCCTTTCTTTCTTTACATCCCACACACTCCGTTTCATCATTCACTTCTAAAACCAAAATACCACACTCCTTTTGCCATTCATCTTTCCGGTACAAAACGAAAAACAAATCCAAATATGGTATTTCATCCCATTTCTCATTTCTCCTTAAAAATTGCATCAAAGATTCCATTATCCCCAATTCCAGTGTACCATTCACCGGCCATCCTGCTTGCCCAATCTCCTATTCAGGCCACCAATGATTACAATAATCTATCATTTTGCTTTTATCCAATTCTTGATAATACCCCTCACTTTTCCATCGTTTCAATATACAACCTAATGGCGTATTTCCAGGTATTTTACCATTGGCTTGCACTGAGGTTTTGAAAGTTTTAAAAGACATCATATTACAGCCTTTAATTCCACCTTTAGTCCCAGTAAACCAATACACCTTAAACCAATATACCTTCTCACCGTCCTTCCCAGAAAAAAAAAACAGGAGGCGAGTTCCGGTCCTGCGTCCTTAGATGTCTTATGGCCGGAGCCTAGGCTTTTTACCAACCACCAAATCCAAATCCAATTATCACCTTTTTCCAATATAAAGCACCTTCGGGCTTACCTTGGCAGTTGTCCAACAGGCGCGGGGTCGGGCACAACTGATGTCGCCCCGAGAAGTGCTCGGTGCCGGCTTGGAGTGGATCGGGAAGCGGAACCGCCCCAGCTGCCTTTGGAGTCCTGCCGCGGTCGCCAGAAAAACTGTTGCCCGATTGATAAATGACACAAAACTCGGATAAGTTTTGTGGGTGCTTTATTACGGGCCCGGGGTGCTGGGGGACTCACGTCCCAAAAACCCAAGCCCCCGATTTCACATATGGGTGCTTCCCTCTTATACATGCGATTCACAACAAAGTCTCCAAGAAACAGTTCCCTTGTGATACATTCCTTAGTTCACAGGCAAGATCATAAATCTTCTGCTTATCTTATTCTAAGAGCATTGTATGCTGCCTTCAGACAGGTTAGCATTCTTACTCTCCTGCACTAGTTTAATTATTTACTAAATTCCTAAGACTACCTGCTAGGTTACACACAAACCCAACACACACACTATCAATGGCTGCAAAACTGCAAAACTGCTTTTAACAAACCAATTCACACACAACTCATAACTAAACTATAATTACACATTTTGCTAAATTTCATTTCTTTTCCAACATATTCATTTTAATAATAAAGTGACAATATAACAACAACAACAAAAAATAAAAATAAACAAAGAGGTGCAATTCATGGATTCAATTAAGTCTCCGAATGATGCCCAGAAATTGCTGGGTACCATCAATTGGTTACGTCCTTATTTGGAGCTAACCACGGCAGTATTTTCCCAGTTGCTTAGCATTTTAAATGGAAACCCTGATCTGAATTAACCTTGGAAATTGACTCCCGAGGCACGACAAGCACTGTAGGAAGTCCAACAAGCTATTTCTGCTCATCAGGTTTATCCAGTAGATCCTTCCATTGATATCACATGTGGAAGGGGCTAGCAGCGGGCCTGTTAGCTAAAGGAGCGAGAAGTAAGAAGAAGAAGAAGCTGATAAGGAGCTTTCTCCAAGGCCGTAACCAAGGAGATCGAGAGAAGGAAGATAAGAGCATTCTGCAGCTGGATGAAGCATTTTTAGAAAGTTAGGTGGAGTCAGAGTAACTTTTCACCAATGGCATGGTATTGAATTATTGTGGCCAATAGCTAAGGTAGAGGAAGGGTAAACAACTGGAAAGTGTATAAAAGATCAGCTATTTTCATTAATAAACTGTTGCCAAGTGTTACCAACTGAGACTGCTTGTGGTCTCTGCTTTGTGTCGTGACCGCCTCGACTGCGACATTTTGGAGACGCCGACGTGATAAGAACATAGTCGGTGGGAGCCCATACGGGGTCCTAGCAATTGGCAACCGTGACCCACTGGGACGTAGTTGGGGAGGCGGCGTTGGTGCAGCTGAGAGTGGCAGGTGGAAGCCACAAGGAGGTCCGGACCTGATTCCCTCCAATCAAGACACCTGGAAGTAGGTGAGCCACCAACTAGTAATAATGGGACAAAATTTATCTAAAGAGGAAGAAAGTGTTCTGTCTACATGGAAAGTTTTGTTAAGAAATAAGGGAATTAATACGTCAGATTATGAGCTTCATAATATATTGCTGTGGGCTAAATCACAGAATTTTGGCACTGATCCCAACACAGCATTTAGTGTTAAGGCATGGAAGAAAGTCGGGGACAGACTTTGGCAAGTTATTCGAGCGGGAGATAAAACAGCTGTTGATTTAGCAGTAACCTGGAACTCGCTCTTTGAGGCTTTAAAGGAATGGAGAATAGAGAGAGAAACGGAGCAAGATGCGGACGAAGAGTCGGGGCTGATACCTGACGGGGGGGCTGAGGCAGAGGGGGCCTCTGAGGTAGAAGGGGGCTCTGATGGGGAACTTGGTGAAGAAAGTTCGGATGCCATGGGAGTTACCTGGCACGCTGCCAAAGCTTCTGGGAAAGCTGCCAAGGCTTCTGGGAACGCTGCCAAAACTTCTGGGCAACCTGCCCTAGCCTCTTCTTATCAGACTCCTAAGCCTCCTTATCTCACACCTGCGCAGCAGCTCGCGATGGTGCCTGTATATACTACACCGCTACGCCAGTTAGCTGAAATGTCTTTAGCAGAGAGAAAGGTCCAGCCATCTGCCCCCCCGCTTCCCTCCTCTCTGGTCCAGCCGTCTGCCCCCCCGTTCCCCTCTGAGTGGCTTGAACAACCTGCAAGGCCGTATCCTCCTTTACCTGACAGTGACAGCAACAGTGAGTCAAGTGATGAGTCGCCCGCAGTAACACCTGAGTTGGGGCAGGGAGCTCTGGTCTCTTCATCTCCTAAGAGCTCTAGTCTTACTGCCCCATGGACTTTGCCTCCGTGCCAAGTCACTGTGCTTCCTCGACGCCCTCAGGAGTTTTGGGAATTTGTTAGGAGGAAAGCAGTTGAAGAAAAGAACTGGGACATCATAGAAAGGTTAGGTGCTCCAAGAGTACCTCAGGAGAACAGTGCCATTGCAAATGTTGCTTGTGATAACCCTATGGCTTTTCCAGTTTTCAAAGCAGCTCCTGGAACAGGACAGAACGACAGTCATCATGTCTTCGCCTGGAGGGTTGTGCAAGACCTCCAATCGAAAGTAGCTCAATATGGTATTAATTCTTCAGAGGTAATGCAATTAATACGTGTGATTAATGCAGATTTGCTTGAACCTTATGACATCGCTCATCTTGCTACAATTCTATTTCAGCCAGTACAATATGGTGTATTTCAAGAAACTTGGAGGCGAGTGGCTGAGCGCACAGCTTTAACAAATATGCAGTTGCGTAAACACGACCCTCGTCATGCTGTGGGTGTTGATGCCCTAATGGGCTCTGGGCCTTTTGCTAATCCAGATTTACAGGCAAGGTGGGATCCTTCGATTTTGGCACAAGCTCAGCAAATTGGCATGAGTGCCTTAACTAAAACAATGGAAATGGCAGCTCCAAAACAGAAATATGTTACTATACAACAAGGAATGAGAGAACCATTTTTGCAATTTGCAGAAAAACTTGCTGCCGCTATTGAGAAACAAGTAGATGATGAAACTTTGCGAGACAAATTGTGTGTACAATTGGCTAAAGAAAATGCAAACCCGGATTGCAGAAAGATTATTGATACTTTGCCTGGGGAACCCACCTTGTCTGAAATGGTTACTGCTTGCTCGAAAGTTGGTTCAGTCGAGCATAAAATGGCAGCTCTTGCTGCAGTGTTAAGACCTTCAGCGAAGTGTTATAATTGTGGACAACAAGGGCACGTAAAGTCACAATGTACTGTCCAGAAAACAACATTTAGGCCAAGGGCAAGCAGCGATATTGTATGCGACCGTTGTGCTAAATCTGGGCACTATGCTAAGCAATGCAGAAGTAAATATCATGCAAATGGTCAGCTATTGCCGGGAAACCCAAAGAGGAGCGCGAAGGGGCGCGTGGGGAAACAAATACCCCAACAACCACAACAGCAAATGCGGGCCTTCCCAGCCCTGCAAAGCTACCCATTTGCGAACAATTCTCAGGGGCAACAAGCGGGTCCGCAGGGATTGATATACCCACCGCTGACACAGTAACTATTTTAACAAAAGAAATATGTAAAGTGCCTCTTGATGCCTATGGTCCGATAGGACGGGGATTGAGTGCGTTTTTGATAGGGAGATCAAGTACTACACTTAGAGGTATTCATGTGCATCTAGGGCTTATTGATGCTGATTATTTAGGGCAGATTCATGCTATGGTATCTATTGATGACCCTCCTGTCACTATTCAGAAAGGAACTTGCATTGCTCAACTTGTACCTTTTGTGAGTTCTGTTCCAAATGCAGTGGACCGAAGTCGCGGCACAGGAAGCTTTGGATCAACAGGAGTACCTCAAGTGTTTTGGACTGAGAAAGTAACAGAGAGCCGTCCAGAAAAGACATGCACTCTCACCGCCAGTGGATGTCATCCAGGAACTATATCAGTAACAGGTTTGATTGACACTGGAGCAGATGTCACAATACTCTCACGACTTTGCTGGCCTCAATCGTGGCCTCTCACTCATGCAAGTTTTGGACTCCTGGGGTTGGGTGGTGCTACAACAGGTGGCCTGTCAGCCATTGTAATTAATGTGAAACATCCTGATGGCCAACAAGCTAACATCAGACC
The DNA here is from genome assembly GCF_028551555.1 of Melozone crissalis. Lineage (NCBI taxonomy): Eukaryota > Metazoa > Chordata > Aves > Passeriformes > Passerellidae > Melozone > Melozone crissalis. Next base: position 8,104,090 of record NW_026535813.1, on the reverse strand, counting down.
CTATGTTGCCGATGCTCCTCAAAGTTTGTGGGGACGAGATTGTTTATCTCAATGGGGTGTCAAAATTACTACGGATTTTTAATGGGGGCCACTGTGTTGCAGGGCATCGAACGTCCAGTTGTACCCCTGACATGGTTGACAGATAAGCCTGTCTGGGTTTGCCAGTGGCCCCTGACTACTGAAAAGCTTACTGCCCTGCAAGAATTAGTTACAGAACAATTGCTAGCAGGACACATTGAGGAATCATTCAGTCCCTGGAACACCCCCGTTTTTGTAATAAAAAAGAAATCGGGAAAATGGAGACTTTTACATGATTTACGGCAGATAAATGCTGTAATGGCAACAATGGGAGCTTTGCAACCAGGCCTTCCTACACCCACGATGATTCCACAAGAATGGCAAATAGTTGTCATTGATCTAAAAGATTGTTTCTTCACTATTCCATTGGCTGAGCAGGACAAAGAAAAATTCGCTTTTACGGTGCCTTCTATAAATCATGCTGAACCTGATAAAAGATATCAATGGAAGGTACTCCCACAAGGCATGAAAAATTCGCCAACTATTTGTCAATGGTTTGTGGCACAGGCCTTGTCAAAAGTGCGGGAGCAATTTAAAAACTGCTACTGCTATCATTACATGGATGATATCTTGTTGGCATCTGACAACAAACAACAGTTGTCAACTCTTAAACAATGTGCTGTGACAAATTCGAAAGACTTTGGTTTGATCATTGCTCCAGAGAAAGTGCAGAAACACATGCCTTGGAAATACCTAGGTATGTTGGTGACCAACACTCAAGTTATGCCTCAACCTGTAAAGTTAGACATTGATGTTAAAACTGCTACTGATGTACAGAAATTGGTTGGTTTGATAGGTTGGATTCGATCATATTTAGGCATAACTAATCATCAGATGCAACCATTGTTTGATCTGCTTTCAGGCATCACTTCCTCCACTGATGAGAGGCAATTGACCTCAGCGGCAAAAAAGACCCTAGAAGAAGTTGAATTAGCCCTAGCACACAAATTTGTTAACAGGATAGATCCCTCTGTTGGTGTTCAATTGTTTATTTTGAAAGACCATGAAATACCATGTGGAATACTGTGCCAATGGAATGATAATTGGGAAGATAAATTGCATATTCTGGAATGGATATTTTTATCTTTCACATCTCGGAAAACAGCTCCAGGACTTTATGAGCTCTTTGCAGATATTATCATCAAGGGTCGCAGGCGTTGTCATGAGATTTTGGGACAGGACCCTGTGACCATTGTGATACCTGTGCAACAGTGGTATTTTGAATGGTGCTTTCAAAATAATCATGAATTGCAATCTGCCTTATCTTGTTTTACAGGCCAAATCTCGTATCACTTGCCTTCTCATCCTGTTCTAACACTGACTAAAGAGATTCCTTTTGAAGGCAAGCAAATTTGTTCTCCCGTTCCAGTGGAAGGTATAACGGTTTTTGCAGATGGGTCCGGGAAAACCGGAAAAGCAGCTGTGGCTTGGAGAAAGGATGATCATTGGGAATATCAGACAGTGATTCAGCAGGGATCTCCTCAACTGGTTGAACTTTCTGCTGTTCTTTTGGCTTTTACTTTGTTTCCTGGTTCTGTAAACATAGTTACTGATTCAGTTTATGTTGCCAATTTGGTTAAGCATTTAGATCAAGCAGTATTGTATAATATTCAAGAGAAACCATTGTTTACTATATTAGTGAAGTTGTGGACAGTTATTGGTGCTCGAAAACATTCTTACTTTATCATGCACATTCGCAGCCATACATCATTACCAGGATTTTTTGCTGAAGGCAATGCCTATGTAGACTCTTTAGTAGCTGCTGCTGCAATCAAAACTGTACCCAATGTGTTGCAGCAGGCAATTTTATCCCATCAATTTTTTCATCAGAATGCTCAAGCTTTACAGCAGCAATTCAAATTGTCTACTGCCGAAGCAAAATCTATTCTTTCCTCTTGTCCCGACTGTCATATGACTCATGTCACTCAGTATTATGGTACCAACCCTAGAGGTCTTTCTGCGTTAGAAGAATGGCAAACTGATGTTACAAAAATGCCAGAATTTGGTCGCTTTAAGTATGTTCATGTTACAGTTGATACTTTTTCTCACGCAATGGTTGCTTCAGCATTCACAGGAGAGAAAACTCGAGATGCTATTCGTCATTTTTATCATGCCTTTTCTATTCTAGGTGTTCCGTGTCATGTAAAAACAGATAACGGCCCAGCATATGCTTCGCAGAAAATGCAAGCATTCTTTCGTGCTTGGGGCATTGAGCATTCAACAGGTATTCCACATGTCCCCACGGGCCAAGCAATTATTGAAAGAGCTCACGGACTTCTTAAACGTCAGGTTCAAAAACAAAAAGGGGGAATGCAACAGGAGTCACCTCAAGTGAGATTAGATAAAGCTGTTTATGTGTTAAACTTTTTGCGTCCCCTACCTGACTCACAGTTATCTCCAATCTTTTGCCATTTTTCTTCTTTGAATTCTAAGCAACCAAATTTCCATAGAAATGTCAAGGTATGGGTCAAGGACTTGATTACTGGTATATGGTCTGGTCCAGTGGAACTGATAACCTGGGGAAGGGGTTATGCTTGTGTTTTGACAGATAATGGTCCTCGATGGGTTCCTGCTCGCTGTGTTAAACCTTACCTAGAACGTGCGGGAAAGGACAGGATCGATGGCTCCGCAGCTGAAGCAGAACGTGCGGATGACACTGGCTAAGACCATATATCAGTACTTAAAGATGGATGAAGGAAGAATGGGAATTTTGTTGATGGCTGTGATTGTGATTTTGTGTGTCCCCTCTCTGCTTGGGTTTTTGCAAAGGGCCCTGCAAAAATCCATAGCAGCTGTATTTACAGGTCAAAAACAAAAAAGGGGGAATTGTGGAAGGGGCTAGCAGCGGGCCTGTTAGCTAAAGGAGCGAGAAGTAAGAAGAAGAAGAAGCTGATAAGGAGCTTTCTCCAAGGCCGTAACCAAGGAGATCGAGAGAAGGAAGATAAGAGCATTCTGCAGCTGGATGAAGCATTTTTAGAAAGTTAGGTGGAGTCAGAGTAACTTTTCACCAATGGCATGGTATTGAATTATTGTGGCCAATAGCTAAGGTAGAGGAAGGGTAAACAACTGGAAAGTGTATAAAAGATCAGCCATTTTCATTAATAAACTGTTGCCAAGTGTTACCAACTGAGACTGCTTGTGGTCTCTGCTTTGTGTCGTGACCGCCTCGACTGCGACAATCACAGTTTTCATTACTGATTCAGATTTTCATCCTACAGGTATCACTGGCCAATGGAGTGAAAAATGGTTTCATCCTTTGCACATTTTGGAATGGGTCTTCTTGCCCCATCAACCAAAAAAAGACAGCACCCACATCGTTTGAATTGATTGCTCATTTGATAATCAAATGCCATGTAATTAATGGCAGCTGATCCCACAAAATTATTCTTCCAATAGAGCAGGAAGACTTTGAATGGAGCTTCATTAACAGTGCTCCTTTGCAAAGTGCACTGCAAAACTTTTCAGGGCAGATTGCCTATCATCTGCCATGTCATAAGTTATTGCAGTTGGTAAAGTCAACCAATCTATCTTTGTGGCCAAAAAATAGTCGTGTGCCGGTGCAAGGACCCACTGTCTTCACTGATGGCTCAGGAAAAACAGGGAAATCCATTGTTACTTGGAAGGATGAATCTGGGTGGCAAGTGCTGGAAGGCCATGAGTCAGGCTCGGCCCAATTGGTTAAATTAAAAGTTGTTGTCATGGCATTTCAGAAATTTTCTCAGGCGTCTCTGAACTTGGTCACTGATTCTGCTTATGTTGCAGACATAACCAAATGTTTGGATTGCTCACTTCTGAAAGAAGTCAATAATGCAGTTTTGTTTCAGTTACTGAAAACTTTGTGGTGTGCAATTCAGACCTGAGTTCATTCGTATTACATCTTGCACATTCGGAGTCACACCAATTTACCAGGTTTCATAACAGAAGGTAATGCCAGGGCTGACAGGTTGGCTAACCCTGCATGGGTAGGGCCTCAGCCTGACAAGATTGCGCAAGCCAAGGTGTCACATGATTTTTCCATCAAAGTGCACGTACCCTGCAGAAACAATTTCACTTAATGCCAACTGAAGTTCTTGACATCGTCAGTTCTTGCGCTGACTGTCAGGGGCTTGTTGCACCTTTACCAGCGTGGGTGAACCCCAGAAGCCTAAAAGCCTTGCAGCTTTGGCAAACAGATGTCACTCATATTGCCGAATTTGGACAACTTAAGTATGTGCACGTGTCTATTGACACCTTCTTCTCTGCTATGTGGGCATCTGCTCACATTGAAGTAAAGGGTTGCAACGTGATTGCCCATTGGAGGATGGCTTTTGCAGTCTTAGGTATACCTTCTTCTGTGAAAACTGATTATGGCCTTGCCTATGTCTCGCAAAAGACGCGGCATTTTTTGTGCTTATGGGGAATCTCACATAAACTTGGTATTCCACACGCTCCAACTGGTCAAGCCATTGTTGAACATGCTCATGGTACTTTAAAGCATGTTTTGGAAAAACAAAAAAGGGGAATGCCTGGAGAAACCCTGCACAGCCAATTGGAAAAAGCTCTATATACAATTAATCATATTACAGGGCTACAAAATTCAAACAATACTGTCATTCTAAATCACTTTTTCTCGTTGCAGTCTTCAGGTGAGATGCACCTGCCTCGAGTGAAAGTCCATATATGGGACCTAACCATTAATAAGTGGGAGGGCCCATACGAACTTATCACTTGGGGTCGCAAGTATGCATGTGCTTCCACAGATACTGGGTTACGGTGAATACCTGCAAGGTGTGTTCGCCCTGACTTGTGACACCAAAAACAGAATGTGGCCAACAGGTGTCGCAGACATTTTTTCACAGAAATCCTTTCTTTCAGATTTCTGCGTCTTCTGGAAGGCAGAGGCCTCAGAAGAGAATGTAAACAATTGTTATCAGCTGCTGTGGAATGTAATAGGATGCACCTGATTGGCTCAGGTTCTTATGTTTAAAATTAAGGGCCAATCACAAAGTGCAGGCTGGGGACAGAGTCCCTGGACACAACTTTGTTATGGATTCTTTCTTTCTATTCTTAGCTTAGCTAGCAGCATCTGCAACTTCTCTCTTTATTCTATTTAGTATAGTAATAATATATTATATATCATATATCAATAAATCCAGCCTTCTGATCAAGAAACAAGATTCTCGTCTTTCTCTCATCATGGAGACCTTCAACAGGTCTCTGTAATAAACAGGCAACCTTTGAACAATGATCAAGATGCTGATCCTCCATCAGATGATCCCTCTACGAGTAGGGAATGAGCATTCTTTTTCTTTGTTTCTGGAAAAGGGTTGTTGACAAGTTAGACTGCCCGATCCTTGAACAGGCTAATGATGTGTGTTACTGTCTTAGAATTAGTAAGGATTTCTTATAAGAAGGAACAAGGCTTGATTGTAAAGAATTCAATGGTATGTGTTGGAGAGTCTCCCTGACCATTCTAAGTCAGCGTTGGATTGAGGTTCTGATTGATAACCAGCAAATTGCTAAAGGAACCTCTGGAACTGTGTTTGTTCTCCTTCCTGCAAGGGCCCTCGCAGAGGATTACAAAAGGCGCCTTCCACTTTAAACAAAAAGGGAGACGTGTGGATGCGACAAGTTGGTCAGAGAGCCAAACAGATAGCTTTCCCAGGCATCGTTCCGGGAAAGCTGTGAGAATGCTATGAGAAAGAATTAAAACAATTCTTACCTCGGTCTGTGCACCTCCTGTTTGTGAACACATGGAATGTGAGTGCATGATGTTTATGGAAAGAGATGTACAAGAAGGTGCTTTTCCTAATCAACCTATGGTTTGAAAGGTGTTGTTTTAAGGACCAATCAGGTTCTGGGTGAACGATCCTGCTTATAAATATGGGGAATTTGTAATAAAGCTCACTTAATGCCTTCTGAAGAGACCTAGAGTCTATGTGTTGCTCATTCCGTCATCCCTAACTCAACGACTGTTGGGGGTTGTGGATGGGCTATGGGACAAGTTTATAACAAGTTGTGAGAAACTGAACTCATGACCCCACATCTCATGAGGAAGAAGTGGTCGAGTCAGCAGAAGAAGGAATGCAAAACAGGATGCTTGCCACTGCAAAACAGGCCGCAAGGCTCAACCTACGTTAGTAGTGATCAACCAATCCAAAAGGACTAGGGATGCATGCTTGCCTCGTGGACAAAGCGGAGCAGCCAATCAAGTTATGCGTGATCGCGTGTAAGGAAGTTCTGATTGCTATATTATGTGCAGCCTTCTGATGAATAAACTGGAGCTTTATTTACATCTACATCGTGTCAGTGTTTTGCTCCCCGTCACCTGGCCGCGGCATTCTGGTGACCCCGACGTGATCCAGGAAAAAGGAGCGCAGACGAGAGAGGGTGACGGTCCCAGCTGCTCGAGAGAAGCAGGAGAAGGAAATTTCACGTGGCCACGGCTGACCGGTGAGTCAGGCAGACTGCGGTCTGGAACGGGATGGGATCCACTGTATCAGTGATAGAGAGAGCAACCATAGATGGACTGTTGAGTGTAGCCAAGAAGACAGGACACTCCATTCCCAGACAGGAGCTGGTGGACTTTTTATTTTGGTGCAGGCGAAGGGGGTTGCTAGAAACGACTGGACAGTTATTCTCCAGGGAGCAGTGGAGCAAGATTGGGGAGGAACTATGGGAGAGCATGCAAACCGGTCAAAAGGGGAGTAAGCAATTGGCCCGCACTTATCGATCTGTGAAGCTGATGATCGATCAGGTACATGCAGATGCGGAAGTCGCAGCCGCCCTGCAAGATGCCCTGAGTAAATCCTCTAAGGGGCATGAAACGGAGTATTCCGATCTCGAATGGGGTCCTTCCTCCGAGCCTGTGCCTCCCTATAGCCCCCAGGAAGAGAAGGTCGCTGCCCCTGTTAGTAGAAGGGGAGAATTCGATGATATTATCATCCCTTGGGAACCCCCGGGACGCTCAGCAAACCCTTCGGCACCCCCTGAGCCCGAAGCAATGGAGGTGCAGCCAGAACAAGTACCCTTGCCTTCTGACGAAGAGGAACAAAAGGCCAAGGAAGGGGAAGCAGCCGACCGGGCGGGTCCGTATGCGGAACTTTTGGAAGAATTGAAGCAACAACGACACCATATGGCAGACTTGATGATAGCTATGCAGGATTTGGATAAAAAGGGGGATAAAGGAAAAAGAAAGGAAATGTATGAAAAGGCAATGGAAGCTGTGAAAGCAGGAATACAAAATATTGAAAAACAATTGGATCAGCAAGACCGTAAGAATCTGGGTGGCCGGGAAGAGATAAAGCAGGCAATATGACGGGGTGAAATGTCAATCCAGGAAGGGCATAAGGAGATAAAGTGATTATTTGGTGTGGGAGAAGGGTTAACGGAAAGAGAGAGACGGGAACTGCAAGATGAGTTGGATGCGGGGATGGTACAAGATGAAAAGGGCAAAGGATATGTGAACAGGACAAGAGAGCCAGAGCCGCCAAGAGATCCAACATTTGACCCTAGGAAGTGTTGGAAGGGATTTATAACTCAGGGGAATATCAATGGGGAGGTTATCTTTGAACCTCTGCTATCTGCACCAGTACGGGCAACGGTAAATGGGGCAGAATGGGCTCCTTTGGAGTGGAGCTTGGTCTCCAAATTACAGCAAAGTATTATGGCATATGGAGCTAATAATTCGGCTGTGCGTAGACAAATGAATGCATTTATGAAGTATCAGGAGTTCGTGCCTGCAGATATCAGAATGCTCATGGAGACCCTGCTAGGGGCAACAGCGTATACCCTATTTTTAGTCAAATGGCAAGAAAGGTTAGAAGCCAAGCAGCTTGAAAACGTACATTTGCCTGATGGGGACCCGCTTAAGTATGCAGACTTGGCTATGTTAATGGGAAGTGGTAGATTTAGGGATCCGCAACGGCAAGCTGCACTTCCTCCTCGGGTGCTATCGCAAAGTAAAGCAGCAGCTTTAGAGGCGTTCCATGCCCTGCCACAAATGGGCAAGCCAAATCCACCGTATTTGCAAATCCGACAAGGAGAGAATGAGCCATTTTTAACGTTTGTCAATCGCATAAGGGAATCTCTTGATAACACCCCTGATATGGAAATGGATATAAAAATGACCTTAGTCAAGGAGGTAGCTACCCAAAATGCAAATCGGACATGTAAAAAGCTGATTGCGAGGTTGCCGCAAGGCGCCTCGCTAGTTCAAATGGTTGATATTTGCTCCAAGGCACCCTGGGAGGAGGAAAAGCAGCGAGCCAATATACATGCTGTGGCACTGGCCGCTGCGTTGAAACAGGGAGGAGTAGGAAAAGGTGATCGAGGGCCGGGTGGAGCTTGTTATCAATGTGGTCAACCTGGGCATATGAAAAAGACCTGCCCTCACAGGGGAAGGGGAAAAGGGGGTGAACTATTTACAGGTATGTGTAACCGTTGTAACAAGTTTGGCCATAAAGCCCATGAGTGCAGGTCACGCTTTCGCAAGGATGGGACACCGCTGCCAGGAAACTTGCCGTGCCGCGAGTTGGGCGCGGCGATCAAATACCCGACAATGACAACTCAGCGTCACGCCATGGCTGTCTCTTCGAGCTCACCGCAGCGACAAGCGGAAGTGCAGGAGTCGATCTGGCCGTGGCAAGAACAGTAACTATTACCACGGGAGAGGTAACCTTGGTGGATTCCACCGCAACTGGACCTCTGGGGGGGGTGGATTGAGTGCTTTGCTGATTGGTCGATCTTCAGCCAGCCGACAGGGAATTTTTGTACTACCGGGACTAATTGATGCAGACTATACAGGGGTTATCAAAATAATGGTAAAAATATTTGCACCACCTGTAACTATTACCAGGGTAGTAGGATTGCACAACTGATTCCTTTTAAGGCCCAGGTCCCTGTTGCTTGTAGCAGGCAGCGGGGAAAAGGTGCTTTTGGAAGTACTGGGGACACAGCCGGTCCTTTGGTGATGTTTTCAACAGTTATTAAGGGAGAAAGGCCCACTAGATGGGTTGAGATCATGCGAGGAAAAGAACGAATGGGAGACGCAGAGATGATGTTAGACACTGGATCAGATGTTACTATCATCCCCCTTAGTGCATGGCCATGTCATTGGCCGCTAAGGCAAACTAATACCCTGGTTAGTGGAATTGGAGGGGAGTCTCACATCTCCCAGAGTGAGGACATTGTCTGTATCAAGGACGCAAAAGGAGACCACCGAGCTTGGGTAAAACCTTATATCATGCATACGCCTCTATGGATATTGGGACGAGATGTGTTATCCCAATGGGGAATCGTTTTACAAACCCAGGATTTATAAGTGGGGCTGCTGGGGGGCAGGGGCCACCCGTACTTAAAATTCAATGGCAATCGGATGAACCAGTATGGGTGCCTCAGTGGCCCGTAACGGATGACAAAATTGAAGCTATTGAGAAATTGGTGGAGGAGCAGTTAAAATTAGGTCACATTAAGCCCTCTGTGAGTGATTGGAACACACCTATTTTTGTCATTAAAAAGAAATCGGGAAAATGGAGGCGATTGCACGACTTAAGGGCCGTGAATGCGGTAATGAAACCCATGGGAGCACTGCAACCTGGTTTGCCATCACCTGTGGCGCTCCCTAAAGATTGGCAACTATTGATCGTGGATTTGAAGGATTGTTTTTTCACTATCCCCTTTCACCCTGCAGATACAGAGAGATTCGCCTTTAGCGTGCCTGTCAAAAATGCGTCTCGTCCAGCTCCCAGGTATGAGTGGGTTGTATTGCCGCAAGGGATGCGGAACAGCCCTACAATATGCCAATGGTATGTTGATCTGGCTTTGCAAAAATGGAGGAAAAAATACCCTGCGCCTTTAATGTACCACTACATGGATGATATACTGATTGCCACTCCTCAGGGTCTGTCGACGCAGGCAGAACAGGACCTCGTTGACGTATTACAAGCATCCGGCCTCCAGATAGCTCCCGAGAAGGTTCAGTGACAATGTCCCTGGGCCTATCTGGGAATGACAGTAACAGAAACCAGGGTCCGGCCAGGAAAATTACAGTTGCATGCTGAGGTACATACAGTCAATGATGTACAAAAATTGGTGGGGGATATCCAGTGGATACGCACATGGTGCGGCATCACCAATGATGACATGGAGCCTCTCTTTAACCTCCTCAGAGAGTCATCTGACCCCTCCGAGCCACGAACACTCGGAGAAGTAGAGCAGAAAGCCATAGAAAAAATAGAATCAAAAATAGAATCAAAAATTGAACAACAGCAGGCTTATGGATATGACCCTGCTTATCCTATCAAAGTAATGGTTTACGGTTCCGAACAAAGTCGATCTGCAATAATTGCTCAAGAAATTGCAAACAGACTGGCGATATTAGAATGGGTCTTTCCTCCATTTTTACCCTCTGCTTCTGTAAGAGCACCTCAAGAGTATATAGGCACATTGCTGTTAAAAGCAAAAGAAAGGGTGCGGCTGGTCTTTGGGTGTGAACCCAGTGAATATGTCTTGCCTTGGAAAACATCAGAGTTGGTTAAGGAATGGTCACTCTTGTCAATGTCGTTTGCCCTTGCTGTATGTGGGGTACTGTTATCAGTACACTACCCCTCACATCCACTGTTTAAAACAACTTGTATCATTCAAAGAGGACCGATAGTGCGGCACAAACCCCTTGAGGGCGCAATAACTGTGTTTACAGATGCCAGTGGAAAAACAGGGAAGTATGGTTTCGCCTGGCACACTGAGGAAGGGTGGCAGGTAACAACGCATCAACAGGCAGGGAAATCAGTGCAAATTTTAGAATTAATGGCAATTGTGGTTGTGTTACAACAATTTGATCAATGCAAGATCAATGTTGTATCTGACTCAGCTTACGCTGTTAGTTTGGTTAACCGTCTGGACCATGCCAAGCTAGGAAAAATTGGCACGACTGACATTGAAATGCTAATAATAGAGATAAGGGGATTATTGTTACAGCGAAAAGATCCTCTTTGGTGTTGTCATATTCAAAGCCATACTAACCTGCCAGGTATCTTTGCAGAAGGAAATAGAATCATTGATCAGGCTGTATCTGGAGTCACAGTGTTACAGGCTTCTGCACAGGCTTTTGAAGCAGCGCGAAGATCCCATGAGTTCTTTCATCAGTCGTCCAGAGGACTGCAACAAGAATTTGGCATCCCTCGGGTGCAGGCACGGAACATTGTGGCAGCCTGTCCGGACTGTGCTCGAATTCAACCATTGCAGATACAGGGTGTTAATCCGAGAGGACTCGGTCCGCAAAAGTTATGGCAAACAGATGTCACAGAATATTCGGCATTTGGAAGGCTGAAATATTTACACGTATCTGTGGACACGTATAGTCATGCGGTCTGGGCCACAGCCCTGACCAGCACGGCATTTAGGGCAGTAAAACAACATTGGCTGCAGGCTTTTGCAGTTCTAGGCGTACCAGGTACAATCAAAACAGATAATGGACCTAGCTATGTTGGCTGGTATTCGAAGCTGTTTTTAGAGCAATGGGGAGTTCGGCATGTTACAGGCATTCCATATAATAGTACAGGTCAAGGTATCATTGAACGACGGCATCAGGATCTCAAACGCCTGCTCAATGCTTTGAAAAAGAGGGGGAGATTGCCCTCTTGCCCCATGATATGGTAGCAAAAGCATGCTACGTACTTAACTGGAAAAACCCTGTTGCAATCAATGACAAGCAACTCGCTAACCCTATTGCTTTGCCCTTTTCCAAGCACTCTTCTATTTTAAAAACGCCCGTTATTACCTGGGACCCAAAGCAAGGAGCTTGGAACAAGGAGCCAGAAACTCTGCTTACTTGGGGGCGGGGATATGCTTGTGTTTCCACAGGGACAGATGGGCCACGTTGGGTTCCGGCTAAGTGGGTGAAGCCATGGCTACAGAAAACAGACGACTCCGAGGATGATGCGGGAGTTGTATAACCTGGACGTCTCAGATTTACGGAGGATCGAGTGGAAAGTACAGCTCACTTTGCTACCGCAGTTGAAAGCTTTCAAGGGATTCTCTAAGGCAATAGATAAGCAAATTTGCACCTGTAAAACATTGTCAGACTTTATTCATGTTATAGCAACGCTGCAGCAAACTAATATAAGAGGGCTAGCAAGAGAACCCTGTTATGTCTGTGACAAAAGAGGGTGTAGCGCTTGGATAGCCTTGTGTTGTGGGTCATGTGGTGTTAAGACCTGGGTGAGTCAGAGACGCCTTACGTGGAACCTTTGTAACAACTGCCATTATAGATATCGCTTTGCCTCGTGGCAGCAAACTCTTGATGAAAGTACCGGGTTGCACCCCAGGGAAGCTTTTCAGCTTTTTGAGGCCCCAGAACAGCGAGCTTTAGCTTATTATAGGTGTGAGCTAACCAGACATGCACAAAGGATATTAGGGCAACGGCAAACTCGGGTCCTCTCGGCTCGGTGCCAGGGAAAGGTACCCGGGGGTATCCAGTGGCTTATAGGGGAATTTAAGGGTGACCCAGATAAGGAATTTGATTATTGTTTGCAATTATTGGACGAACTACATATCCAACAGCAGGAAGCAGTAAAAAAGCTTGAACAGCAACAAGCAGAATGTTAGGCCTACTCACTGTAATTATACCGATTGTGGCAGGGGCAGGTATGTTGACTAAGATAGATCATCGACAGAATATGTGGGTAACATGGGCAAATGAGACAGGTCAGGACACCTTCTGCCTGTCCCTCGCTACACCTTCTGATCCTTTCCGCACGTGTCTTATAGGGCTGCCCTTGACAAGTGTACAGGAAATGAAAGAATGGACCACTGAGGAAATAGAAACAAATTTCACTAAAGTATATGAGAATTACTGTAACACTCTGGGACCGGGCAATAGGCCATGTAAGGCATTGATACGTAACTCAGCGACAAGGGGTCATGCATTAGGGCAGCAAATGGTCAACATCACTGCTCACCTTAACCGTACTGGTCCAGAACCTCAAGAATTTGAATTATTAGGATCCGCTCCAAGCAATTATTGTATAGAGTTTGGCTTCCCTCAAGGCTACCCATGGGAGAACCCCTTCTCACGTCCCACAAATGGTAGTACAACAGTAACAGCAGTAAGCCAATGGTTTCAAAATGGTACGTACTGTGGGAACGGTGTCATACAGACAGTAACTAACATCTCAGACAGCCCTAAGCAATTACCCCCAGGAATATTCCTTATTTGTGGCGATAGAGCGTGGACCGGCATACCGGCCAAGTCATGGGGAGGGCCGTGTTATTTAGGAAAACTAACTCTCGTTGCTCCTTCCATAACTCAACTGCTTAATAGCAATGGAACCCATCACCGCAGAGCACGTAGGGGGATTTCTCAGATAAGTCAGAACTGCAAGGATGACGTGCAGTTATGGGACAAGCCTACCAACATCATTGCTTCCTTTTTTACACCAGGAGTGGCTGCTGCTCAAGCATTGGCGCAGTTAGAAAAATTTGCATGTTGGACAGGAAAACAAATCAATATTACATCAGATATAATATCTCAGTTAGCTATAGATGTAGACAGTGTTAGACATGCTGTGTTACAAAACAGGGCCGCTATTGATTTTTTGTTGCTTGCTCAAGGTCATGGTTGTGAGGACTTTGAGGGAATGTGCTGCATGAACCTTTCGGACCACTCCGAGTCTATTCATAAGAAGCTAGAATTATTAAGAGACAATATGAAGAAGCTTACTGTCGAGACCAACCCCTTAGACACATGGTTAAAATCATTAGGCATCAGTGGATGGTTGAGGAGTTTAATTATGATGTTCGCAGGCCCTATCTTAGGTATTATGTTGTGCTTGCTTTTTGGACCATGTATATTGCGATGTATTCACATGAGGTTGGAGCAGATGGCATCTGCTCTATTTGAAAAGGGAGGGGGAGATGTTGGGGGTCGTGGATGGGCTATGGGACAAGTTTATAACAAGTTGTGAGAAACTGAACTCATGACCCCACATCTCATGAGGAAGAAGTGGTCGAGTCAGCAGAAGAAGGAATGCAAAACAGGATGCTTGCCACTGCAAAACAGGCCGCAAGGCTCAACCTACGTTAGTAGTGATCAACCAGTCCAAAAGGACTAGGGATGCATGCTTGCCTCGTGGACAAAGCGGAGCAGCCAATCAAGTTATGCGTGATCGCGTGTAAGGAAGTTCTGATTGCTATATTATGTGCAGCCTTCTGATGAATAAACTGGAGCTTTATTTACATCTACATCGTGTCGGTGTTTTGCTCCCCGTCACCTGGCCGCGGCAAACGACAACATGTTAATGTCTTTGAAATGGGTCTTAATGTCTCTACCAACTTCAAGCTGCAGGTTTGTTACAGAACCCAGACAGTTTGACTCCTGAAACAGACAGATGGGTTCACACAAGTGTGAGTTTCTGAACTTTGGGGGAAAGTGACCTTTTTTAAGGGGGGAATATGTTGTAGGTTGTTGGGGAAGGCTGTACCTTCATAGCACCTCAGCCAATGGGGAAAGGAAGAGGACAACATGCGGCTGGGAGTTTAGGATAAAAGGAAGCTGTGCCCTCGGAAACCAAGAGAGAGAGAGAAAACCCTGCAGGTGTGTGCCCCAGTGGACTCTCTCCCTTTATTCAAATAAAGTTGCAGGACTCCCTTATCTCCTTTTATGGTTACTGGCTTTTCATAGCATGATTTTCTGCACAACAGTATGGAAATTATAGGGGGAAATGCAGTTGCTACTCACTTGATGGAATGCAGTCAGCATGTCTGACTTCCCACATACAATCTGAGGAGGACTAAATGGATGGTGCAGGCAAGTTGAGAAATTGTGGCCAAGATCTGTTGAAATCCTTGTAAGGGAGGGAACTTGGTGGTACTTTGTATTGGGTTTGCATGGCCAGGTTTTGGTAGCAGGGAAGGTTACAGGGGTGGCTTCTGTGAGAAGCTGCTAGAATCTTCGTGTCTGGAAGAGCCAATCCCTGACAGTTCCAAAGACAGACATGCTGCTGGCCAAGGCTGGGCCAATTAGAAATGGCTACAATGCCTCCAGGACAACATATTTAAGAAGAGAGAAAGATAAAAAGTGTTTGCACAGCTGTAATTGCAGCCAGAAAAGAGCAGGGTGAGAACACGTGAGAGGAAAAACTATGCAGACACCAAGGTCAATGGAGAAGAAGGGGGAGGAGGTGCTCCAGGCACTGGAGCTGGGATTTCTCTGCAGCCTGTGGTGAAGACCATGGTGAAACAGCTGTCCCACTGCAGCCCATGGAAATCCATGAGGATGCAGACCTACCTGCAGCCTGTGAAGGAGACCCATGCTGGAGCAGGTGGATGCCAGAAAGGAAGCTGTGACCCTGTGGGAGGTCAGTGGAGAGAGAAGTCCATGTTGGAGCAGCCTGTCTTTGAAGGTCAGCATCCCATAGAAGAGTGACCCATGCTGCAGCAGTCTGGGGAGGACTGTTACCTGTGGGATGGACTTGCAGGTCATAGAGATCTGTTGCTCATGAAATGGATGCATATTGGAGAAGTTCACAGAGAACTGCCTTCTGTGGGAGGGACCCCACAGTGCAGCAGGGAAACGACTCCTCTCCCTGAGCAGTA
The DNA here is from genome assembly GCF_028551555.1 of Melozone crissalis. Lineage (NCBI taxonomy): Eukaryota > Metazoa > Chordata > Aves > Passeriformes > Passerellidae > Melozone > Melozone crissalis. Next base: position 8,088,439 of record NW_026535813.1, on the reverse strand, counting down.
GAAGAAGCCATGGGTGATGAATTGACCATAACTCCCATTCCCTGTCTCCTTGCACTTCTGGGGTAAGAGGTGGAGTTGGAAGGAGGGAAGGGTGGGGGGAAGGTGTTTCTAAGGGCTTATTTTGCTTTTCATTATCCTGCTCTGATTTTGTTAGTAATAAATTCAATTAATATCCCTAATTAGAGCCTGTTTTGACCATGATGGCATTTGAGGAATGATCTCTCCTGGTCCTTATCTAAACTCATGAACCCTTTGTTATATTTTCTCTCCCTTGTCCAGCTGTGGAGGGGAGTGAGAGAGCAGCTTTGGTGTGTGCCTGGCATTCAGCCGTTTTCAACCAACTACATACTTTTTGCTGATAAGCCACACAGCAGATGTCAACCAACAGAGGTGAAAGAGGATGTCCTGCTGTTGAACCAGCAACCATGATGAAATCACTTTCCTCAGATGCAATACTGATGCACACCTCCATCCCAAAGTTACCCAGCTCTAAGATATGATCACCCTTCAACTGAGCATGATGTATGACTAGAGTCACTCAAGCTCCACCTAAGCACAAAGAAATAGTATAAAGTAAGTTAAGAATGGAGAGAAATAAGGAAAGACTCCATCATAACTTTTGGGATCAGTCAATGGTCTGAACCTGTCTTCTCCCCCATAGGGATGTGTATTGGGTAAGAACTGTACTCAGTGCACGCTGCAACATTATCTTGAGTCAGCTTTTGTTAGGGATTAGAGCTTAACTGTATATTGCTTTGAATACATTTTTGCAGTCAGATACTGTCACTGGCAATCCTTAAACTCTAACCCGCCACAATTTTATTAATAAAGTATTATTCCATAAACTGTTAGTGTGAGTCCTTCAAAGGCGCTGGCAGTCACCGGCAGCAAGTAACATACTCAGATAAAGGTGTGGAGGCCTGGAAGTGGTCTCTATGTCAGCGTGTGACCCTGAACAAGTCAGTACAGCTGCCCTCTGATCCAGCAGGACTGCTCTGTGAAGGGTCCACTTAACAGGATGTTGACAGACTGGTCAGGCATAAGGGTCTTGGCTTTCCTGAGACATTGACAGGCAAATCAAATGCTGGTGGTTTGGGGAAATCTCCCCTTTTCATAGGACAGCAGGAAAGACTGTTTCTGCTCATTTTATTTTTCATTGATTCACAATTTTCCTTCCCTTTTCTCCTGCATATTTGGCAACTCTTCCTTTCTCAAATTCCCTTTACGCACACCTCTTACTTTTCTGCACTGAAACCATTCAGACATACAAACTGATTTTGTTCAAAATAGGAGACAGGCAAGCTTTTTTTGTGAATAATATAACATTAGCTCTTTCAGAGAACCTGGTTGACCATAAAAGGGTCTATCTTTGCAACTTGGGAGAAAATACCACCTTTCATAGCTTTCTAGATATTGGTCAAATTCTCTATTTCTCCTCTAGCCACTATTTTTCAGACTCTACTAAGTTTGATGGCTACTGTCTGGGGTTGTGAAAATCTCTGGTGTACCTGCAACCTTTAACAATATATCTTTGCAGCAGCACAGCACACTAACCAGTCACTATCACAGTCTTGTGCTTGCTGCGACCCCTTGTTCGGCTTGGCATGGGGAACTGGCAAATAAGGAACGGGAACAATGGTCTTGCCCAAAAATAAAGACTTTAATAACAAAATAACAAACATAGAAAACTGCAGAGTATGGGGGCAAGATCCATAGACCCAGGGGGCATGGCCCCGCAACCAGGTATAGGGGTCTTTTGAGGGCAAGGGTCCAATCACGAAGGCGAACTTGGAACACGACCGTATATGTAACAGGTGCCAAACCAACTGAGAACAAGAACCAGAAACCTGATCAAATATAGGATAGTTCTAGTACCATACTACTGCTTCCCATGACCTCACTCTTCTTGCCATGACCTGGCTAGGTGTCCCCCCCTCAGTATCCTGTTTCCCATGGCCTCGAGTTGATATCTTCTGTATATGCTACTGAGGCAAGACTACTATTTATCCTGGCTGGACATGATTCCACAATTCACCAGGTACCAAAGTAAGTTTCCTTAAAGGTCAATACCTCAGAACAGATTTACTTTTGGACAGCAGTAAGAAATGCAACACGATTATGAAGTAGTCCCCACAGTGCTTAAGTACAAGAAAAATAAAGAAAATCCTGTTTAGAGGTCTTTTACATAGACTTTGGTATAATTTATCTGACTTGTCCACTGTTTACTCTGCTGGATGAACAAACAGCATCTTTTTTGGTCCTCCTGGCCAGTAACTTGCACTAGTGCCTTCCTCTTCTGTAGCAAGAGCCTGAACAAAGCAGCATTGCAGCGAGATTAGTATGGTCCTTCTGGCTTCCACTACAGCCTAAAGAGTCTTCCATGTAGCAAAGTAAGTAATCTTGATAGATTTACTGTTGGAAAAGAAGGCTCCTCAGAGGGAAGGCAAACAGCTGAAAAAGCTAGACACTTTTCTGCTCCTGTTCCTTTAACATGCACATTTTTTGGTGGGAGTCAGTCATCAATAAAAGCTTAATTCTGAAGAGCACAATTTGCTTACTTTGTATCCCACCTACAGGACAGCAGTTCTGCTCACAACTGCAGATTATATTTTTAAGACCTTCTTGGTTAGGTAGCATATTTCAAGAGGAAGAAATCAGATGTGAGTGAGCCAAGATGTTGTGGTCTTTGACCAAACTGCTCAACAAGAGACACTATAAATCACTTTTGCCTTTGCCAGTTCACCCTATGGTAATCCCTCAGATTGCTGATTTTTAATGAAGTGTTGTGAAAAAGAGGTGACAGAAAAAAGAAGACCTGAATTTTATAACTAAGATCAAGATATATGGCTGATGTATTTTCTCAGTGCCATCTCAGGAACCTAACATAGATTTTCTGTCATTCTTTATAATAAAACATGATCACTAACTACTTTACATTATGGCACTTGTCTCGATCCACTAGTACAAGCAAGGGTCGTGATGGGTTGTTAACTGATCTCAGAGTGCAAAAAACAACACAGAGGGGATTTCAGTATTACACAAAAACAGTTTCCCCTTTTGCACTATGACATCTTTTGTAAAATTCTGAAGATGGCCCTCAATTGAGTATGGGGGTGCTTTTCACCTAGGCGTGTGCAGTTTGTGGGAAATTCAAGTCACCCCCCTTGCTGGAATGAAACGTCCTTCCCCTATTACAGACTACACACAACCCTGCAAACTCCTCTGTCAGAATCCTGTCCGTTATGCCAATTTAATGTCACGATCAGCTAGTACAAGCGGGGGTCGTGATGGTTCGTTAACTGATCTCAGAGCGCAAAAACAACACATGAAGGGGATTTCAGTATTAATCAAAACAAATGCACCTTTTATTGAGTGCCCACAGCAAATGCAATAGAAGGATTAGAAAGGAGATAAAGGATAGAGACAGGGAGAAAAAGAGGAGGGGGAATATAGCTACCAATGGAGAGATTAAATTCCTGTGGTCCAGCCAATAGATCCGTCTTGTCACATCGGGGAGAATCTCAAAGTCTTTGGTTAACTCAGGAGTCTTTTATAGTCCTCCGTTGGGAGGGGAACAGGTACAGGACAATGGAGAACAAGTCCGTAGAGAACAAGTACAGACAGTCCAGTTTGGGACCCATTGTTTCAGGACTGGTTTCTATGGGAAACCAGTCTTGGTCCAGCGAACACATCTGCAGGCAACACTTGGCAGACATTCCACTTCAGTCAGGCCAGTGCCCTTGTGTTACAATTTTAAGGGTCTCAGTCTCAGTCCTTGGGAGGGGGCTTCAATTTCACTCCTTGATGGTGGACGTGAGGCAGATGGGGGATTTTCTGTAGGAGATCACCAAAGTTACCTCAGAAAGTTAGACTTTCTCTAAAACGGGTGGCATCTGGCCAAGAGGTGGGGAAATTCATGGGCTATTGTGATGAGTGGGTATCATGAAGCAGATGTAAGACTGTGGTGACACAGCAAGTACACCTGCAAACAATCACTTGGCGAGCAACCACCTCAACCAGGCCAGAACTCCAGTCAGGGTCTTCAGGGTCTTAGTCTCTGTCCTAGCAATGGTCGTGAGGCAAATGAGGGAAACTTCGGACTGTCTCTTACAGCACTAGACACAAAAAAGCAAATATATGCTTGTGGCAAGTGATAATCTTGTTTTAAAGACCTAAACCTGGAAATCATATGTCCATCCACCATGTACCAGCCCTTCCAAAAAGCAGGTTAAGAAACTCTCCTGGCTTGAAGGCCAGGTACCTGCCAAGGAAGGCAGAAACCTCCTTTGGAATGGAAAATATGACCCCCTTCCCTCCGAATTATTATAACTTGGAAATTATAGGGGTTTCAGGGAAAGATATGGGAAAAGGAATAACAGTTCTTTACTCATATAGATATATGTATAACAAGGCAAACAAACAACCACAACAGCAGCAGCAACAAACAAAACCAGAAACCCAATAACAGCCTTCTGTCAGCTGTCAAGTGCTTTCCCCTTTGGTGTAGTTGTGGTCCCAGCCAGCAGGGGCACTGTTGGCTCCTGGCTGGGCAGGGCAGGTGCGATGATTTCCCCAAGTCTGCAGGGGATGCTGTGGCACGAGTTTGGCCACCTCTCTCCATGTGGTAATGATGGGCAAGCCCGTGGAAGAGTTAGGAAAGGTGTTTCCTTTACAAACTCACAAGGAAAATGAATGGGGACATGTAAGCATGAGTTAACTATTAAGAGTCAGCAAATATTAACCACAAGCCTAAGAAACAGGATGCGGCTTAGACTCCTTAAGAGAAACAGGATGCACCTTTTCAAGATAAGAGGAACAAAACCTGTTCAAACTGAAAACACTGAACCAGCCAGTGAAGGACTGCGCATGCTTCAGAAAGTAAGGTGAAAAGCGCAAAGTGAAGAAGACTGCCAGCTTTCATTGGAACGACCCCCAAGGAAGACTCAGAGCTTTCCTCAGTGTGACCACCAGAGTACACTGTGCTTGTGCGTCATGTATGCTAATGATATTAATGACTTCTGAGAAGTAATTTGTATAACCACTTCTATCCCAAGGAATGTAATGAATATGCATGAAATTTAACCATAAATTGTGCTGTGTAAAAGTACTGGGTGAGCGTGTTAGGAGGAACAATCCCCCATGTACCCGGCACCAAATAAAGCAAATACCTACCTCACTGAGTCAGTCTCTGAGGTGACCCTTGGCTCAGCTTTGGAGCAAATCAACTGGCAACCCAGATGGGACCTCTCTGGCCAGCTGTCAGATCTAGGGGTAAGCAGACCTCCCAGTTGTGACCCTGAATTTTCAGGGAGAGCTCAGCTGTCCTTTGGTGGGGGGTAGACAAGGACCATCTGCACCAAATTAAGGTATTTGCTATCTGACTATGTAGTACTTGTGAGAAGTCCGGGGTTTGAGTCCCTGAGGGTGGGTTGAAAACCCTGAGAAGACTGGGATCTCCCAAAATTAGTCCTGGGCAAAAGGAAAGGCACCTTTAAGGAATAAAGGGTTATAGGCCACAGAGTCGGGGTTAGCATCCCCCAGGTTTGGAGTTAGAGGCTCCCAGGGGTTAGAGTCCCCTCTGTTGTTTTCTTGTGGTGTTATGTATGAGTGGGAGTCAAAGAGATGTGCAGCAGGCACGAAACAAGTGCGGAGCTCTATCAGCGGTTCAGTTACCCAGTGATGGGAATGGTCAGAGAAAACTGAAGCGTGTGATAATGAGTGAATGAGTACAAGTTGTCGGGATTGATGGTTTGGAGTTAACCCTTGTTATCCTAATGGAGATGGGTTATATGTTTGGCAAGAGAGAATCTTAGCTCTTGATTAGGAACATCCAGACTCCAAATATTTTTCTGATGTAATTCCATCTGATTTCATCCCAGCTCCTTTTGAAATCCCGTTTTTAGTGTGTAAGAATAGTTGCAAGGCTTGGACTTTGTGCACATGTGTCAATTGCCAGAGAAAGTGGTACTGTACATCCACTAATAGGAGTAAGTCGTGGCAAAACTGCTGGGAGATGGAGCTTAGTATTCGACTAGAAAGAGCAGGGGTAAATAACTTGACAGATAATGAAGGAGACAATGCTAAAGGAAGAGGAGAGTGGCTGAGGATAAGAAGAAAATTACAAGGAGCATCTATTGTTGCCTTAGTGTGTGAAAGAAGGGAGTTGGTTCTCCAGAACTGGGAGATTTGGGGGAAAAAAATTGGGAGGAAATGTGTAGAAAATATAGTTAGGTTTGTGTAGAAGAAAAAGAGAAAGGACAGAGAAGAGTAGACAGGGGAGACAATGAAATCATAGAAAAATAGTGTTGGTGTGTTGGAAAAGAACTGTTTGGAGGAAAGTGTGGAAAGATATGGTTGAGGCAAGGAGCAGCAAGACTGGACACAGAGGTGTGCAACCAGGAACACGGGCCGGGGGCCTGTGGGGCAGCCGGGGCTCAGTGCCAGGCAATGCCTGATCCCACCAACACCAGGCAGGGGCAGCAGTGGCCACCGGCCCCCATGAGGCTACAGGACACCCTGGCTGCCTGTGATGCTATCAGGACCTCGGTGTGATGCCGGGAGCATCGGTGGGGGAGGAGCCACATTTGGACACTGTGGCAGGACAGAAACTGGCTCTGGTATACAGTGTATGATAAAGAAAGTGAGCACAAGAAGAAAGAAATAGCCAGAAAAGGCTTTTAAACTGGGTCCAGATTGAAAGAAGGTATGTTTCCTTGTAAACATAGAGGCTTCTCTATCCACCTTAAATTTCATCCCTAAGGGCAGAAAATTGTCAAAAAGATCTTTGATTGTTCAAGGAGTAGTGAAAATTATGATTCCTTCTGTAGACTTAGAAGTTTGAATGTATTTTCTCTGAGGGAATTGTAGAAATTCTGGTAAATAGATTTGGGGGTTTAATTCCTTTTTCTACGTGGAGTTTTGTGGGGAGTCAAAAGGCTCCTCTTTGGAGGGAACCCATGCCAGTGTGCTTTTGTAATTTTTTAGTTGCCTCCCTACCCCTAGGGTGGGCTTAATGCAAAAATTGGGATAAGGAGCAATTGGTTCCTTAAAAAAAAAACAAAAAGTAATTGGTTTTTAAGAAAGGCTTTAGGCAGTGGGACTGCTTGCTACTGAACTCAATCATGTCTAAAAGAATAATCACTGGAACAAAAGGAGCCAACTGATAAGGCAAACTGCTCCAGGGCAAAAAGCAGACGCCTATTTACAGACTGCAACTCCTGCAAAACTTAAAAGCAGTCTGACTCCCTCACTGAACAATCAATAGAAAGAAACCCCACTGAAAACCTGCGGGAGACAACAAAAGTAGAGTAACAAGCACTTCACAGGATAAAAGCTAAAACTCCACCTGAATAAGTTAATGCAATTAAAAACTTGTTTCACCAGGTATATTTTGCAGAAAAGTGCTTTTACTTGGCAGAATGCATCCAGACGTCTGCAATACTTTGCTTTTATTGTTCTCTATTGTCCTAACTCTGACTGTCCAAATTTTTATTGCTATATTTTTTTACTATTTTTATAACTATTTTATTACTATTAAACTTTTAAAAATTTAAAACAAGTGATTGGCATTTTTCACATTCCATAAGAATTAAAAAGTAAAAGAGAGGGTTATGCATTAGAGGAAAATCTTCGGTATCAGGCATATCAGGAAGTCTGTACCTCTCAAGTACCTCAGCCAATGGGGAAAGAGAGAAGGGAAATGTGGCCGGAAAATTAGGATAAAAAGAAGGCTGTGTCCTCCAAAAATTGGAGACATCCGGGGGGAATGCCCCATGGCCTCTCCCTTTATTCGAATAAAGCCAAAAAAAGGACTCCTCTGTCTCCTTTTTGGACATAAACCTCTAGTGTTTGTGGATTAATTTTCCTAACAACTGCAGGCTCGTCTGGGATCTTTCCACCGTCCGGGGTGGTGGGCAGTGAGCGGAGTTGAAGGCACGCCTCACCCAGTTTGGGTGATCAGCTCCCCTTGGTGGCGGCCAGCTCTGGGCAATTGATTGGGTTCCCGAGACTGTCCAGGAGACAGACGAGTGGCGGACCAGGGGGGTCCCTGAAGAGTCCACAGGGAAGGACCACTGAAAATCTCACCAGTGAGTAAAATAGGATCTTTGGGAAGCAAACCTGGGAGGGCACCCATGGAGGGTAGCACAGGTGAAACAAGACACCCATGGAGGTGTTATAAATGATCAGATCTTTAGTCAAATTTATAAGAAAAATTTAACAAAGATTTATTAGATCAATAACAAAAAAATAGAATTTAGAAAAACCACCACAGCCAAGACAGTGTCAGCCCTGGGTGCGGGCCCTGGGTGAACCAAGGTTCGGCTGACAAAGTGACAGCGTCTCCCCAAGAGGCTCACACCAAGTTTCTCGAGCAGCTTGCTTATATACAGTTTATTCTGCCTGAGGCAGGGATGACCAAGAACTTCTTTGTCTTTCTTCACATGTAGAACTGCATCTATACATATGCAGGATCAGACAAAGGCAAGTCCAAAGGTCCAGACAGAATGTCTGAGTATCCATGCAGAGTATGTATTCTCATGTAGTAGGGTGATGCCAGTTCCTGAGCCCAGCAGATGAGATCATTGCAGGTGTGGGTCTTGTGAGCAGCTTGAGACATTCTATTATTCATAGTCCAGGCTGGTTTTAGATGCTATCAACCCAGGTGCAGACACCAGGGAAGTCCTTGATGATGGCCCAGGACTGTCCCATTCATACAGTAATGGACCTGATATTATCTTAACGCTGTCCAGGAACTAGTTGCATACAAATGAGACTATGCTCCCAGCCAGAGTGGTCAAAGGCATAACTTTTACGCTTTTACAATATTTTATACATACATAGACATATATAGCATGAATTATCTCTACCATATACCACAGGGGGTTGCAAGGGTAAAGCTGGGAAGGGGCCCGGCGAAAGTGATGACAATCCCATAATCCCCTGGAGAGTCCCTTGGGGAGAATGCTGAGGTCTTGGAACAGATTATACATTCACCCAGAGGGAACTATGGAAATCATGGTAAAATATTGTTATTTTGTGTGGCCAGAGTATGAGTTGCCAAGGGGGCATATATGGCCACCTTATGGAACAGATGGAATTTGTTCGTGTCAAATTTTGTGGAGGTATTTAGAGGAGAATTGCAAAGGAAGGATTGAAAGGGAATGTGAGTTGATATGGCTTAGGAAAACAACAAGAGAAATCTATGTGTTAAGAAAAAAGAGAGAAGAGGAAAAAGAGGACGAAGAAGAAAACGGTTAGGATTAGGATCTTTTTCAGCACCTTCCCCCGTCTTGTCCTCCAGTGTTGCCAGCTGACCCAGACCTGGCTGCAAGTCCCCTGTATCCTTGTCATAGTTTGACATAGGAAGAAATTAGGGAAGTGATACAAAAGTTTTTTGTGTAACTTACAGTCTATTGAACCACTGAGAAGCTGGACACGCCTCTGTAAAAAACGTGTTTAAGACAAAAGAAACCTGGGAACTTCCTCTTTCTTTCCCAAAAAGAAGGTAATGCCTTGGGCCTGCCGGGTCCAGTCCTGGCAGGGCTGGGGAAGCCCGCTAGGCCCCATCCTGAGCTGGGCTGGGCAGGCTCTCCTGGGGGGGGGGGGTGTGGGGGTGTGGGCCCCTCTTCAGGGGGTCCAGGGGACGCCGAGCTCCATTCTGGCTGATCTAGGCCCTGTTATAGATTGAGCTGACAATTTGCCAAGTAAAATCAATTGAGAATTTATTGATTACAGTGGGCAAAGCAATAATCAAATCAGCGCTGGGCAACAGGGGAGTCTCCACTCCTCCACTGCCGCACTCTTCTGATATTTCGTGGAGTTCTTATACAGTCCTGCTTCCGGGTTGACGTGGTAGTACTCTGCATATTCTTCTTTTGTTTCTAGGTGGTCATAGTCCACCTCCCGGAGGTCTGAAGATGAAGGTTGGTATTTTTCCTTTGTCTGATTCCTGGAATTTTAAGTTCAATCTGCTGAGTTCCTGGAATCTTAGGTTTACTGAGCGGATAAGCTAATACTGTGTTATCAATCATAGCAAGCCCACTGCCCAACAGTTTACTAAGCAGATAAACAAATGTTTGTGAAACCCATTGTCTTTGGTTTCACCTTCCTTATCCTTTTAAGTCTGGAAATTTATTAGGCAACAGTCTTACTGGAATAACTTTGTCAGCTTTGATGAACAAACTTAAAGTTTTAACCCATTACAGGCCCCAGCAGTTGCCAGGCAGGAAGGTAGAGGAGGCTGTGGAGCCCTGGCTGGAGCAGGGTTATTAAAATCTTGCTGTCAGGTCCCCTCCCCCCAGCGCGGCTGAGAGTAGAGGCAGCCCTGCAGCCACACAGAGTAGCCCCTGCGGCTGGAATTAAACACGGAGAAAATCAAAGACCAACCATGAAGCCAATCCTGGCACAGCCCAGCTGCAGTTCCCTGCCACAAATTACTGGCGGGTCATGAAATAAACAGGGCAGGAGATTTTTCTCCTTTTAATGCCTTTATTAAAAGTGATCAGCTCATGGTTGGGAAGCTTCCCATTGGGAAGCTTGATGCATCTGCAGTCTCCATCGTCTCTCCCAGGGTGACTCGGAGGAGGAGGAATGTGCAGCTTTGTCCACTAGGGGCAGAGCTGGGAGTCCGGACTTCACGAGAGCAGTGGGCATAACCCTGTCTTTTGCAACTTTCGAGTGGCTCCTGGCTCGGGGTCTTGGTTCCAGATGAGGTCTTTGCTCAGGCTGAAGGGCAACAAAGATTCTCAGCATCTCTGCAGGCTCAGCACTCCATTCCTCACGTCTAGACATCACTCTAATATCTTAATTCTGTATTGGCTCATTGGTTTGGGGGTCTTTTTGGCAAGATTGATGATGCTCCTTCCTATGGCATTGAAGCCATTCATTACAATGAACAGTAGTTTCCGAGAAAGAAAAGAATTAAAAGACCTGAGGAATAAAAGAATTAAAAGACACTCTATCAAGGGAAACACAGAAGTTAATAAATAACCTAAAATACATTGTTTGGGAAAACTTTGATTAGATAAGTTAATAAATGATCTAAAATACGCTCACAAAAGAAACTTTGGAATTAGAATATTTGAAGAAGCGAAAGTAGAAGCCAAAAAGTTAAGGTGACCTGCCAAGCCGTCAGAATCAAGCCAAGTGCAACAGTGATTTCTGCCAAGTCATGGAAAAACATGCCAAGGATGACAGGAAAATGCCCAAATTAGGAGAAGCTTAAAATTTAACTAAGGAAGACCAAGAGTTCCTGGAAAACCCCGCCTATACTCCTGCCTGCTTATTAATATGCATATAATAAATGATGTAATCCTTGTTCAAAATTGTATAAAAACCTGCTTTTGCTGTACTTGATTTAGAAATCCACTTGGTGATTTCTCCAACGCGTTGTCAATAAATACCTCCTGCCTATAGACCTCAAATCTAGTCTCTGGGCAGCTTATTATCGCCTTTTGGGGCAAAATTCGGCATCATTTTTGGCGACCGCGGCAGGATGGAAAGGGTCCTCCCGAGCCTTGGCTCGGGGGACCGGGATCTCTTCGGGGCCCTTGACGGAATTCTGTCAGAAGGGATCCCCATCCCCCAGCCAACGCGCAACGGTGGACAAGAACTTTCTGCATCTCCTGCTCCAAATTAAGAGGTATTTATCTTTGCTTAAGGGTTTTATGGTAAAGCGCTTTATTGGGAAACGAGGGTCAGACGTGACCGCTCGAAGGGAAGCCGGGGGACGCCCTGGTAAAGAATCCCAATTGTGTTAGAGGTACGGTAATAGTAACGCAGGTTAGAGTCCTGCTGTGAGGAATATTTGTTTTTCGTAACGCAGGTTAGAGTCCTGCTGAAAGGAGTATTTGTTTTTCGTTTATCTTGGTATCTTTGGAAAGAATATTTGTTTTTCGTTTATCTTGGTATCTTTGGTTTGTTCTTATTATGTGGGAAACCGTTTTAACATTGTGTTTAATGTTATAATACTGTGAATTAAGGGTCAAGAACTGAAATTGTTCTCTGAGACCGGAAGAGAGGTCGGTCAGTTCGTGGTATTTTTGTGTCTGCTCTATGTGTCTGTTGCAAAATCTTACAGGAGGCGTCTTGTCACTCTTCATGTAATAGACACACGTCTCAATCCCGGGAAGAAATTTGTCACCCCCTGCAATTGTTACGGTGCTTTGCGATTGCATGAATCTGGCAAACCGGTATCTCACGGTCTGTAGGCGACCTCTCGTGACCCTACCTGGTAAACAATCTGTTCTGATATAGACCATAAGGTAGGAACTATTTCATAAAGGTGTGTGGGTGAGAGTGAATGAGACGCAGCATCGCTGCGAAGCGAGAGGGAGTCCCACTCCGCATTTCCTGTTCTTCGCGAGAAGCCAGGTCGGAAACGGACAAAGCGATTGGAAATTGTGTGTATGAAGTGTTAAAATCAATTGGCATACAGTATTTGCGAGAAAGAGAGACTGTTCCGGTTAAACAGAAAACACAGACACAGGAAATAGCAATGGGAGGTCAACAGAGTAAGGACATAAATATGAAAACCCCCTTAGGATGTATCCTAAAGCACTGGAAGGACTTGGGAGGGATTCCGGGGGGAAACATAAGTAAAAAGACACTCCTTAAATATTGTACACAGTGGTGGCCATTGTATAAGTTAGAGGACAATGAGAAATGGCCACCGGAGGGAACAACTAATTATAACACTATTTTACAACTGATGCTTTTCCTCCGTTGACTTAATAAATGGGATGAAGTGATGTATGCTGACATGTTCTTTATGTAGCACCTCAGGACCCCCTAGTACTAGCTCTAGAAAAAGATAAGAAAGGTTCAAAGCCTAAAGAACATTGCTGTGATACATGTAGCATTGGGGAACAATGTCTTAAGTTAACAAGAAGGGATAGTGGAAAGGAGAGTGAAATAAGCCTGTGGGAATACCATCCATTCGCCCCAGGACGGGAAGGGCCCCCTTCCCAGGCCAAAAGAGGAACAAGGGGATCTTAGCCCATTAAAGGAACTGGAACGATGGTGGAAATCTAAGTTTGGGCACAGCCCTCAGAAGTTAGACAACAGTTGGGGAGAAGGTAGCCCATCGAAATCGGGGATTGAAAAGAGGGAAAGCAGCCCGCAGGGACCAGATAGTCCACAGGGGTCGGGGAACTACAGGGATGCTGACAGCCCACCTAGACTAGAAGTTGAGAGGGAAGAAGCCAGTCCACATGGAGCTGAGAGCCGAGGGGAGACACGCAGCCTGCCCAAACTAAGTCCATGTAGGGATAGTAGCACACCTAAGAATGTAAGTTTAAGGAAATCAGGTACTTGTAGAATGGAAACTAGCACACAGAGGACTAAAGACAAAAGTAGCTCACTGGGAGGCGATGTCTCTGAGTTGAAATATAGTGAGAAGAATGACAATGAGGCATGCGAAAGAGAGGCAGAGAACAACTCACAGAAGCTGAATATAGTAATCCAGATAGAGGATAAGAGAGACGGAAGGGGAACGGAAGATGAGGAGGACAGTAGCCTGGAACAGGACAGGCGCCGGCAGATGCGGGAAGAAAGGCGACAGATGCAGAGCGAGAGGCGGTTGGACTGTGTAAACCATGCTAGGGGAGTAGTAGGAAAAGAGTTGACAGAAATTGAAAGTGAAGATGAAGAACAGGGAAAGGGAAAGAGAAAAGAGAAGAGAAAGAATAGGGAAGACACTGAGGCACAGGAAGAAGATCCCGGGGAGGCAATCAGTCACTCGTATTATACCAGATCTGTGGCACGGAGGGAAGCAAAGCAAAGAGAGGAAGGGAACCATACGATAGCTCCTCTCCGACAATTTATGCCAATGGTTAGGGGAAAGGACTAGGGTAAAGGTGCCGTTCTCCACGAGTGATCTGAACAATTGGAGAGATGAGGCAAAGAACTTCAGGAGGAACCCAGAGGGAGTAGCGAAGAGGTTTGCATTAATGGCGAAGAATTTAGATATTGATTGGGAAGATATAGAGGTGATGCTGTCAGAATTGACAGATACAGAAAGGGAACTCGTATTGGAAACAGGAAAACGACATGCTCAAGTATTATCAGGGAGACTAGAAGATAATTTCCCCAGCAGTAAACCAGAATGGGACCCGGGCAACGAAGAGCACTATCGGCGGCTGGTGCAGTATAGAAAACTGATAGCGATGGGCTTGCGTAATGCGATCCCTAAGGCTATCAATTGGTCGATGCTATATGACATCAGGCAGGGAAAGGATGAGACCCCATCAGAGTTTTTGGATAGACTTAGGGCAGCCATGAGACAGTACACACCCCTGGACCCAGCAAGGGAAGAAGGGAAGCAACACCTGTTAGGATTAATGATGGGACAGAGTAATCCAGACATCAGGAAGAAATTACAAAAGCTCGAACATCCAGCAAATATAAACCTGGAGGCATTGCTGAATGAGGCATGGAAGGTGTATAATAATAGGGAAATAGAGGAAAAGGAAAAGGAAGATAAGAGGCTAGCTCGAATAGTGGCTGTAGCAGTAGGAGCTCAAAATACAAACCATTTGGGGCCTAACACCAGGGGTAGAGGTAGAGACTACCCAGTGAGAGGGGGAGGGAGGTTCCAACCCCACCCAGTTAGAATAGGGCCAAACCAGTGTGCCTATTGCTTCCAAACGGGACACTGGAAACATGAGTGCCCCCAATTAAGAGAAAGATCAATGGACACTACTACTATCGCACATCAGGGCAGTGAATGAGGGGGACCGGTGGGCCGTACCCTAGCAGACCCACTGGTTAAAATGGAGCTAGGGGAAGGTAAAAAGGAATTGGATTTTTTGATTGATACAGGAGCAACATTTTCGGTTTTAAATCAGGAATTGGTACCTAAGAGTGATGAATTTGTACAAGTTGTGGGAGCAACAGGCCAACCAGAAAAAGCTTACTTTTTGAAACCCATTAAATACAAAATTGGGAAACAAATGGGAATTCACCAGTTTCTGTATTTGCCAAATTCACCAAAGCCTCTATTAGGAAGAGACTTACTGGAGAACCTGAGAGCCAGAATAAAATTCAACAAAGACAAATTGGAATTTCAAGTAAGTGAAGAGCAACTGATTACAGCCTTAAGCCTAACAATCAGTTGTATAGAATCGAAGCCTGAAGGCCACAATATTGAGCGTATCCTGAGTGAAACATATCCATTAGTATGGGCTACCGATATGCCTGGGAGATCAAAACAAGCAACACCTATCATTATTGAACTTATACCTGGAGCGAGGCCGGTAGTTAGGAAACAATACCCACTGAGGTTAGAAGATAGAAAGGGAATTGAGCCCATAATCAAAAGGTTTTTAGAATTAGGTTTATTGATAGAATGTGAATCAGATTTTAACACCCCAATTCTGCCAGTAAAGAAACCTAATGGAGCTTATAGATTAGTCCAAGACCTGAGGGCAGTAAATGAGATAACCAAGACGCTACATCCGGTAGTTGCTAACCCTTACACACTCTTAACTAAATTAAAAGGTAATTTTACATGGTTCACAGTGTTAGATTTAAAAGACGCATTCTTCTGCCTTCCTTTAGCTCTGGAGAGCTAAAAGATCTTTGCGTTTGAATGGGAATCTGCAGTTAGCCAAAGAATTAGAACAGTGGGAAAGGCCGCTGGGAGATGGTACTCTTTTGCAATATGTAGACGACCTCCTAATAGCAACAGAAACAGAAGAAGAGTGCATTGAATGGACTATTTCCCTGTTAAACTTTCTGGGTTTAAGTGGATATCGAGTTTCTCAACAGAAAGCACAGCTAGTGCAAGAAGAAGTGGTGTATCTGGGATATGAAGTTTCCAGAGGACAGCGATCCCTGGGAGCAGCCAGGAAAGAAGCCATCTGCCAAATGCCTAAACCAGAGACGGTGAGAGATTTGCGCGCCTTCCTAGGGATGACTGGTTGGTGTCGGCTATGGATCTATCAATATGGAATACTCGCCAAACCACTCTATGACTTACTGAAGGAAAGTAAGGGTGTTCTAGTTTGGACTCCCGAGGCAAAGGGAGCCTATAAGAGACTGAAACAGGAACTCATGAGAGCACCAGCCTTGGGTCTTCCAGACGTGACAAAACCATTCTGGCTGTTTTCTCATGAGCGACAAGGAATGGCCCTAGGAGTCCTAGCACAACAGTTAGGACCACATAAAAGGGCTGTGGCCTACTTCTCCAAACAATTGGATGAAGTGAGTAAAGGATGGCCTGGCTGCCTGAGTGTAGTGGCCGCAGTGATAATCAACATTGAAGAGGCCAGAAAGCTCACGCTGGGCCAGAAAATGACTGTGTTAGTGGCTCACACTGTGTTTGCTGTGCTAGAGCAGAAAGGGAATCACTGGCTGTCACCTTCCAGATTCCTAAAGTATCAAGCTGTTTTGGCTGAGTCAGATGATGTTACTATTCAGGTAACTAACGTTGTGAACCCAGCTTCATTCCTAGAAGGGAAAACCTCAGCAGAACCCATCGAGCACGATTGCCTGGAAACGATCGAAGCCGTTTACTCCAGTCGCCCGGATCTCAAAGAAGAGCCATTCGAAGATGCAGACGATTGGTTCTCGGATGGTAGCAGCTTCGTAAAACAAGGAATAAGAATGGCTGGTTATGCAGTAACTACCACAGAAAAGGTAATCGAGTCAAACCCTTTGCCTGCAGGGACCTCAGCCCAGAAGGCAGAATTGATAGCTCTGACTCGAGCCCTGGAATTGGCAGAGAACATGCGAATAAATATTTGGATAGACTCTAAGTATGCCTTCTCCGTTGTTCACGCTCATGGAGCCATCTGGAAAGAAAGAGGACTGTTGACTACTCAAAGGAAAACAGTCAAACATGCAGAGGAGATTCTACCATTGCTAGAAGCAGTCCAACTCCCAGCACAAGTGGCCATAATGCATTGTAAAGGATATCTAAAAGGTAACACTATTCCAGAAGTTGGGAGTAGAAAGGGAGATGCAGAAGCTAAATTAGCTGCTGCAAGGACCGGAAAGGTAAATATAGCAGCTCTGATACCAGGAGAGCTGGATGTAAACCTCCAACCAAACTATCAGGAATCAAGATCATAGATGGATTCAAAGGAATAAAGGTAAACTGTTAGACAGTGGATGGGGACAATTAGAGACAGGACAGTTGGTAATACCAGGGAACCTAATGTGGCAGATTGTAAAGACGGAGCATGAAAAGGCCCATTGGGGTCTAGATCCACTTTACCAATATTTGCAAGCCAGGATAGCAGGACCGAAATTATTTATCACCATAAAACGTGTCACATCCCAGTGTGAGCGATGCTTGAAGAACAACCCGAATACAGGGACTAAGATACACCAGGGAGCAATAAACCGAGGTAAATTTCCAGGTGAGGTATGGCAAATTGATTTTTCTGAACTCCCAAGAAAAGGGGGGTTTCGGTACTTGTTGGTATTAACTGATACATTTTCTGGGTGGCCTGAAGCATTCCCTTGCAGGACAAATAAGGAAAGAGAGGTGACTAAAGTATTGTTGAATGAAATTATTCCATGGTTTGGAGTACCGAAGAGCATATCTTCGGATAGGGGCACACATTTCTGTGCAAAAGTGGTGAGAGCAATAAGCAAAGCATTACAAATTAAATGGCAATTACACACACCTTACCGTCCACAGGCCAGTGGGTGGCCTTGTGGGCGAAACCTGTTTTTGATGCAGCCTTGGCACCCCACGGAAGAGGACAGGGAGCGACTGAAGAAGAAACTGCCCCTAGTCCTACGACCACTGCCGCTACAGCTGAAGGGACACTCGAGAGGGTTAGACAGAGCTCTGATACGTCACTATCAAACGGCCCAGGATTTGAATGGTTTTATTGACTCATTATCAACTTTTCGTTTAACAAGTCCGGCAAAGGCACCTTGCCTTGATTGTTATGATCCACATTGTGCTGCCTGGATAGCTTAACATTGTGGAGGTTGTGATAACACTTTTTGGATAGAACAATCATTATTATGGGATTTATGGTGTCATACTTGTGAGCACGAGCACACGTGGGGTAGAAGCTGGGAAAATGAATTAAGGAGACAGACGGGGCAAAATGCATATGCAGCTTTAAATCTTTATGAGTCTCCCGAACAGAAAATTCTTGCTTATTGTCGTTGGAAAGTACAATGTGTTGTGAATAGAATTAAGGTTCAAAGTAAATCGTGTATAGTTTCTGTAAGGTGTAGAAAATTAGTACCTTTAACACAGCGTTCAATTGTAGGGCCCTTCAGGGGAAATCCTGAAAAGGTATTAGATCATTGTATTGGAAAATTGCAAAAATTGAGTTTGCAAGTGACGGGACCAGTAAAGTTAGGAGCAGCAAAACTGAAAATAGATCAGAAAAAGAAGGCAAGAAAAGGAACGACTTCATCTAAATAAGGTTATTAGTAATTGTTAATTAGTTCCCTATGATTAGGACAATTTCACGTCTAAGGGACCCTGCCTTGTGGGACGCTGTTGCTCCATGGGACCCTGCTTCGTGGCATGCTATAGGTGTTGAAGAACAAGAACAACGATTACGAAGTAAGATACATGTTGCCTTAAAGAAGGAGCTTGAATTGGTAGCCGCATATAGTAAGAAAGCCGAAGAGGCTTTACAGTCACCACCATTGAATTGGTTATATTGGATTGAAGAACCAGACTTTTATACTGGCCCTTACTTACATTCGCTTCCTTGTTATGTTTGTAAAAGGGATGTTGATAAGTGCTATGCTTGGATAGCTCTGCATTGTGCTGATTGTAATCAGATTTACTGGTACTCACAAAGATCAATAGGATTTTTATGGTGTAGACCTTGTTTTGGAAGATGGATTCGATATTCTTCCTGGTATAGAGCTCTTGAGCACAGTACTGGTCTACCAGGAAGGTCAGGATTACAACTTTATGAGAGTACAGAACAAGTGGCCATAGCATATATGAGGTGGAAATTACAGCAAGTACTTAGAGAGCTTGAAATTACTACATCCTCCTGCATTATAGCAGCTCGCTGTAAAGCTGATTTGCCTTTAAACTTACCTCACGCTATACCTGTAAGCAAAGATGCAGATTTGGAATTAGACCAGTGCATTCAAAAATTGACACAGCCTTATAATAGACATTCTAACAAACCAGGGAAAAGACAACAAAGAAAGGAAAAACAGAGAAGGCAGAAAGAAAAATAAAGCTTGTTCCTATTATACTGCTCAATGCTGTATACTACTCAACAGCTACACAGGTCTTCAACTACTAAGAATCATAATGAAAAGGACCCAAATGTTTTGGGCTATGGTACGAGCGTACCAGCGCCCTATAGGATTAGAATTTGACGAAAGAATTCGTAAGTTATAAGAAAAGGGGGGAATGAAGCCATTCATTACAATGAACAGTAGTTTCCGAGAAAGAAAAGAATTAAAAGACCTGAGGAATAAAAGAATTAAAAGACACTCTATCAAGGGAAACACAGAAGTTAATAAATAACCTAAAATACATTGTTTGGGAAAACTTTGATTAGATAAGTTAATAAATGATCTAAAATACGCTCACAAAAGAAACTTTGGAATTAGAATATTTGAAGAAGCGAAAGTAGAAGCCAAAAAGTTAAGGTGACCTGCCAAGCCGTCAGAATCAAGCCAAGTGCAACAGTGATTTCTGCCAAGTCATGGAAAAACATGCCAAGGATGACAGGAAAATGCCCAAATTAGGAGAAGCTTAAAATTTAACTAAGGAAGACCAAGAGTTCCTGGAAAACCCCGCCTATACTCCTGCCTGCTTATTAATATGCATATAATAAATGATGTAATCCTTGTTCAAAATTGTATAAAAACCTGCTTTTGCTGTACTTGATTTAGAAATCCACTTGGTGATTTCTCCAACGCGTTGTCAATAAATACCTCCTGCCTATAGACCTCAAATCTAGTCTCTGGGCAGCTTATTATCGCCTTTTGGGACAAAATTCGGCATCAGCATGCTGGTCTCAAAGCTGTTTTGCATCTTCTTTGATGCCTCCCCCCACATCCCCTCCACCCACCATCTGGGCAGAAGAGCCATTAACTTAGCCCCAGGCAGGGCCTTACTGATACAAAAGGAGCAATTAGCTAAAACAACCAGTGATTACAATAACAAACAGGTAGAACTCCACCTTGGCAACAACTAGTCCAACTGGTTTTGCAACTCTTTTTCTTCCCAAAAATATTTGGCACATTTTTTATTTATAACAGGTCAGGTAGGCCTTAACCCTTTCAGTTCTTCAATCCTCCCTCGAGTGAGAGAAAGGAACAAGATGCAAGTATGTAAAGAATGTTATGAACAAAAATTCAGTTGATTTTTCTCTGTGAGAAAAAAGTTACCACTACTGCTGGGCTGCTGCCTGTGTTATGGTAATTACAGGTCGTTGTCATTAATGGTTGTTTTTGTATTAGTAAAAGCCCTGGCTAGGGAGAGGTAATGGCCCTTCTCTGACACAGTGAAGGGTGGGGACCTTCCCAAACAGTGAGGAGAAGACACCTGAGAAGGTGGGGGGGGGGGGTTATGCAAAGTGACTCCAAGGACCAGAATGCTTTGTGGGACCCCTGACTCCAAACCCACGGAGAAACCCCTAAAACAACGAGCCAAATAAGAGTTGAGAGACTGGAGTGATGTCTGGACGTGAGGAGCCGAGTGCTGAGCCTGCAGAGATGCGGAACACCTTCGGAGCCTCTCGCCCTGACCATGGGAGTCGACCCCGGCGGTGAGACCAGGCCGACTGGATGGGAGGGGCAACAACTGGAAGGGATCAGCAGGCCCTAAAGGCTCCCACGAGGATCTGATCCCCAGCTCTGCCCCTGGTGGACAAAGCTGTGCATATCCTCCTCCTCTGAGTCGCCCTGGGAGATGACGGGAGACTGCAGCCCTGCGGAGCTGCCCAATCCTGAGCTGATCACTATTAATAAAGGCATTAAAAAGGAGAAGAAGTCTCCTGGCCCTGTTTATTTCAGCTGGGGGCGCTCGTCCGGAATAGCCACGCCGCAAGAAGACTCAGGACTCGCCATCTTGGGTCTTCAGAGGACAGCTGGCTACCAGGACCAGAGAGATCGGCTCAGGACAGCTACCGGAGCACCGGACTGGTGAGAAACCCGGTGGCGGGAGTGGGAGACGTGCGCATGTGTGTGTGAGTGAGACATGGGCCAGCAGCCGGACTCTTGACCTGAGAGTGGACCCCTCAGTACCGCGTTTCCTGACTCCTGCGAAGGGGCAGGCCGGGAACAGGGGGAAGCGAGTGGAATTAGTGTGAGTGAGTCTCCCAAGGGGGAATAAAGGGCCCCCCCCCTTCGGGCGTGCAAAGGGAATTTGTGTTTGAGTGGCACGCAGCCAAAGTAAGTCCTGACAGAGGGAGGTCAGGCACCTTTGTAAGTCTCGAGAAGGACCCGAGTAAGATTTGTCAGTCCCAAGAAGGATTCGGGTGTTTCACAAGCCCTGCAGGCAAAGTAAGTCCTGACAGAGGGAGTCAGGCACAAACCCCAGCGAAGGAGGCTGTGGTTTGCTTTTTAGTCCTGATACGGTGAAGCCTAAAAATTGGCGGGTTAGGCAAACTAAAAATCAGGCAGTTGTTTTTCCTGACTGAGGGAGTCAGGCACGACCCGGATTCTTAGGCCAAGGCTTCGTGTGTTCAAGTCCCGATAGATGTAAGACCTGATGTTGGGAAGTTGGGCAATCAAGAGATTGGGCAGTTGTTTCAGTATAAAGTCCTGAACCTCAGGCAGAAATTTGAAGTTCAGTGGAGGAGGCTGAAGCTCCTCAAACAAGGGTTTTTTTGAAATTACCGGTCAGTTAAGGCACCTTTGGGACTTTTTACTGTTGAGACCTGTAAAATGGGAGGTTGTAATAGTAAAAAGACTGGCAAGAGACTGAGGGATATACCTCCCAATAGTCCCTTAGGAGAACTGTTGGTAAATTGGGATTCTATAGAGGCCACGGAGGGATTAGATAAAGTGAAAATGATCCATTATTGTATGGAAGTGTGGTAAGAATTAGAGTTTCAAGGAGGATGGCCTTGGTGTGGGACAAAGGATAAGTGGATGTGCCAACAATTAAATAATTATCTGACAGCTCGAGGAGATACTGATCCTGGGCAATTACTGTATATATCTTGCTGGGTAAAGAGCGCTATTGGGGATGAAGGGGTGTGAATTTATAAGGTACAGAGGAAGAAAGAGGGGAATGAAGGAGTGGATGATAGAACTAGTAAAAGATGGGACCCCCTGGATTATTTGCCTCCTTCTGCCCCTCCACTTTATAATCCTCTTCTTCAAGCACCTCAAATGGCAGGTCTGGTTCTTCCCCCGGCCGCCATCTCATTACCACCTGCTCAAATTCCTCCTTCTACCTCTTCAGCTTCCGCTATGATAAACCCAGTATCTCCTCCAGTTCCTTCTGCATCACCACAAGTGCCTACTCCACCTGCTGCATTATCCACCCCTTCTCCAGCTCCGCTTAATATTCACTCAGGCTCTTCTCCCCCTCCTATTGCTGTCCCTTTACCTCCTCCTAGTTGGGGCACAAATGCCTCCTCGCCCGATAAACAGCTATCAGCAAATACACCTGCTGATGGGCAGAAAGTTCAGGGTAACCCCGATATCTCTCAAAGTAGTTTGGCATCTGAAGATAGGCCGTACTGTAGCACCAGATCCAAGACCTCCAAGGCAGAGAGACTCTTTCCCCTCAGAGAGGTTCCTATGGGAGGAGTAGCGGGAGGTGTTGGCTTTGTGAATGCTCCCCTAACTGCTTCTGAGGTGAGAGGATTCAAGAAAGAGTTGGGGCATTTAGTGGAGGACCCAGTGGGCATAGCCAACCAAGTGGATCAATTTCTAGGTCCAAATATCTACACTTGGGGGGAGATGAATTCCATCCTGAGTATATTATTTTCCCCAGAAGAGATCCAAATGATTAGGGCGGCTGGCATCAGAATTTGGGAGAAAGATAACCATCCAGGACCCCAGGTGCCAACAGGTGAACAGAAATTGCCACTAACAGAGCCCAGCTGGAACCCTAACCAGGAGGAGGGGAGGAAGGCCATGAGGGAATATAGGTCTTTGATGATACGGGGGATCAAAGAGTCAGTTCCCAAAGGAACTAACACCCAATTGGCATTTGAGGGTACACAGGAGAAAGATGAAGCTCCTGCTGCCTGGACTAATCGCCTAAGGCGGAACTTTCAGTTGTACTCTAGAGTAGACCCAGACACACCAGAAGGTCAAATGCTGCTAAAAGTCCAATTTGTTACCAAATCTTGGCCTGATATACGGAGAAAACTGGAAAAGATGGAAGATTGGCAAGAGAAGGACATTAATGAGTTATTAAGAGAGGCATTGAAGGTGTATTTAAGGAGGGAGGAAGATAAAGCAAGGGCCAAGGCTAAGATCATGGTTGCAGTAGCTAGAGAAAGTGCAGGGTGGGCGGGTCCACCACCAGGAGGAGGCAAGGATAGGTCAGTACTGTCAGGTGCAAGAGGGATGGAGACACCTCAAGGCCCTTTGAGAGAGCGACATTGCTCTTACTGTGGAAAGGCAGGACACATCAGGAGGTTTTGTAGAAAGCTCAGTCTTGATGTGGCAATAGCCAAGGAACGAGATAATTTAGGGAAGATCCTTAAAGGTGACGATTAGAGGGTCAGGGGCTTTACACTATAGGGGACCCGATGCAACATCTAGAAGAGCCCTTGGTAAATTTTGGAGTGGGACCCCTAAATGAAGAATTTGAATTTTTGAGCAGATACAGGAGCAGGTAAGTCCTGTCTCAACAAAGTACTAAGAAGTATAGTATAGTATAGTGAAAAAACATCTGAAGTTAGACAAAAACAGCTAGGTAGAAAGGATATCCAATGGCACCAAAACTGGCCAGTAATACTTAACTTGTAATAAGTGATGTGAAAGTAAAAAGGTACCTTATAGTTGTCTTGTTGTGTGTGTGAGAGTGAGTCACAAGCAAAGTCAGCCTCAACTTCCCGGGCAGGTGGGAAGGGGGCAGTGGAAGTGTGTGTATGTGTTACCTGCAAACCAGGCTTGTGTCCCCCGGGCGGGTGGGGGCTGTGACAAAAGAGTGTGTGTGACCTGCAAACCAGACTAGGGCTCCCCAGATGGGTAAGGGAGCTATAGCTGTAAGAGCATGAGTGACACGCAGACAGCCTCACAGGTGAACGTGCACCAGAGACAACCAGAGTCAGGGCCCTTCCAAGAGGCCCAGGGATACTGAGACCTGTGGGCCAACCCCAAGGTGAGGGGAGCCACCGTGATTATCTAGCAATAAGGATCCAGTTTGTGTCTTGAGGGTGTGAAGGAATGTGTGAGAGTGAATACAGACAAATTAGAATAGAGGTAATGTAGATTGTGCATTATAAGTTTTACCACATCTCCTTAGAGGGAAGTGTATCATGTAGAAGAATGGTGTAAGCAAAAAAATTTTAAGTGTAAGGGGTTGAAAGAAGTATTTAAGCTCTAAGTGAAAGTAAGAAACAGAAGCAAGAGATAAATAAATAAGATCTTGAAAAATAGAACAGAAAACCAGTGGATTAAATACACAGAAAAATTGGGGAATAAAAATACTTTGGGAGTTAAGTTAGCTGAGAAATACAACTCCTTGCAAAATACAGCGTATGTAGAAGTTGATGAGAGAAATATTCAAGCTATGGAAAAAGAGAAGTTAAGCAATAACATTAGACAGAGAAACTGAGTTTTGATAAAATCATTAAATAGCAGACCATTAATGCCTGTGTTTGAAAGCCTGTTTCAGGTACTCTTCATTACTAATTCGACGGTGCAGACCAAAAGAAAAAGTTGGACTCACATCACTCTCACCCCCTGGCATTGGACCAGGATTCAACATCAGGTTTTTTTTCCCTCTGGCGTTCTGGCATTGGACCGGACTGCACCCCATTCTCCCTCTGGCATTGGACCGGACTCCACCCCTTTCTCCTTCTGGCATTGGGCCAGACTCCCAATTTTTCCCTCTGGCATTGGGCCAGAGTCCACACCACTCTCACCTCCGGGCACTGGATAAGGATTCATCTGCTTCACAAGTTAATTCACCTGAGTATACTGTGATTTAAAGTTGACTCTCAGAAGGAAGAGTCAAAAAGACTGAACTGTGTGGGAAAAAAAAATTGGTATCAAGAGTTCTAATATCTAATAGGTTTCAAAACTGTTCTGTGTAAACTATGTTGGTAAAAAGTTTAAGACTGTAAATAAGTAATTCTGGTTAAGTTCCCCAATTTATTTCTAAAGTCTCCAGGTTAATCCTCTACAGAACACTCCCCTGGGAGGGGAAACCAAAATTGGTAGGGAACAGACCAAGAGAGGTTTAACCAGAGAAGCAGGTAGAAGGGACTCTAAAGAGCTTGGAAGCTTTTCCTCAGTAAAATTCCCCAAGAGGCAAGGCCGGGTGGGCAGGCTCTGCAAGATGACCCATACCGGACTCTTGGGAAGGGTAGTACTGATGGCTCTTATTGCTGGTGGTGCTCTGGGAAGCCCAGCTGAGCCATGCAGTGAATGCTACCAACCCCTCTATGAGGAGGAAGTGAGCTCCTTGTCGAGAGTCCACATCAGTTCTAACCCTGATTGTGTTAACCTCTCCCAATTGGTCCTTTATCAGAAAAAAAAGTGTATTGGATAGCATACAATACTGCCACTTTCAGGCAGCCACTCCTAGGAGAGTGCCCTGTAGGGGAAGCCTGGTTGTGCTTTGAATGTGATGCTGCTGAAACGAGCTCAGCAGATCTAGTAAAAAGCAAAGAAATGGTGAAAATGGTAAGAAAAATTGTTTGTTACAAGTATTTATATAAGTGTACTGGAAAAGAGATGAACCCCTTTTGGAACACATTTCAGGGGAACTCTAAACCCCTAGGTTTAATCTCGTCTGGCAACTGCATTGCTAGAGTGATAAAACCAATTTTCTTATTACCCAAAGAAACTGGATCAAGTTTGGGAGTTCCTATATATAATGATTTGGGAGAAAATAAACAGAACCGGGAAAGTGAAATAGAAATTAGGAAAATCCAAAATTGTAAAAGCCAAGTTCGGACCCCAATATCTATGTTAAACAAAGTCATCCGGCTCCAGGCAGTATTAAAAATAAAGAATTCAATTATTAGGAACATTTCAAATTAAATAAAAAGATTAGCATGTGTAAATACTCAAGAACAAACTCCTACACTTGATCCCAGTGGGTGGGAGAACCTGGAGATTTTCAAAAAGGATGTATGGGAAAAGGTATTTTTTCTCACTGTGTGTTTACTTGGAGGATTGCTCTTTTTACTATGCTTATTTATCTGTTTTAGTAAAATAGTACTTGCCGTGCAGACCAACCTGAAGAAACCAAGGAAAGTAACAAGGTTAAGTAACCATGATTACCAAAGTGCACAAGATATTTATAGTAGATTCAAAAAAAAAAAAATTTGAGTTGATGCGAGCTTAGAATTTAAGCTCGATCAAAGAAAAAGAGGGGGGACTGTTATGAACAAAAATTCAGTTGATTTTTTTCTGTGAGAAAAAAGTTACCACTACTGCTGGGCTGCTGCCTGTGTTATGGTAATTACAGGTCGTTGTCATTAATGGTTGTTTTTGTATTAGTAAAAGCCCTGGCTAGGGAGAGGTAATGGCCCTTCTCTGACACAGTGAAGGGTGGGGACCTTCCCAAACAGTGAGGAGAAGACACCTGAGAAGGTGGGGGGGGGGGGTTATGCAAAGTGACTCCAAGGACCAGAATGCTTTGTGGGACCCCTGACTCCAAACCCACGGAGAAACCCCTAAAACAACGAGCCAAATAAGAGTTGAGAGACTGGAGTGATGTCTGGACATGAGGAGCCGAGTGCTGAGCCTGCAGAGATGCGGAACACCTTCGGAGCCTCTCGCCCTGACCATGGGAGTCGACCCCGGCAGTGAGACCAGGCCGACTGGATGGGAGGGGCAACAACTGGAAGGGATCAGCAGGCCCTAAAGGCTCCCACGAGGATCTGATCCCCAGCTCTGCCCCTGGTGGACAAAGCTGTGCATATCCTCCTCCTCTGAGTCGCCCTGGGAGATGACGGGAGACTGCAGCCCTGCGGAGCTGCCCAATCCTGAGCTGATCACTATTAATAAAGGCATTAAAAAGGAGAAGAAGTCTCCTGGCCCTGTTTATTTCAAAGAACAGCATTAAAACATCATGGTCAGTGAGAAAGAAGTTAAGTCCAGATGTGAGAAATAAGATGCCTTAATTTTGGAGCTGAAATTCTCTTGTAAGCTATGAAGAAAAGACTCTTCTCCGCTATCATGCATGAAACTATGCAGATGAAAGGTTCCAATTGATATTGAACAAAGGCCTCCATGTTAAGGTAAGCAGATGTTTAAATAGCTGTAAGCCATTGAGAAGTTTGAACAGAGAGAGAAGAGTAGTCCAGTGCCCCCAGGAGAACAAAATCTCTGTTCCCAGGGCTGAAGATGATTTTAGAAATAGATAATGAGAACTTTTACCTTTGAACAGCTCATCCTTAAAAAAATACCCCATAAGTCGACATGGCCCATCGACAAGCTGTGGAAGATGAGAGGGACTTCACAACAGCAAGGTTCCCTGGGCTGCTGTTATCAGTGAGGAAACTGAGACCCACGAAAGAGCAGTTTTTTTCTTCTTGTGGAGAAGTCTCCATAACATTAACAAGAGAGACTTCTCTCCCTGAGTGAACTGAAAAAAGACTATTTTAAAGGTGGAAATCTCACTGGAAATTTTAGGTTTTGTTTCTTTATATTATCAGTGGAAAAGATTGTGGTGGGAAAATAAGTGTTCTGAAGAGTTTATTTTGATTCCTACTACTTTTTTTCTTTTAGTTACTGTTAATATAATTTTCTTTATACCCTTATAAAGTTTCGAACCTACTTTACCTTTCTCCTAATCCTATCACACAGCAGGAAGTGAGTACACTGGTGATTGGCCAGCACTGAACGTAACACACTCATTAGTGCATTGACCAGGAAATCTCAAAATTAGTGAAATCTCAAATTAGCGAACCCTAACCACTACACAAAATTGGTGTTTCTGCCAGGTTTCAAACTGAAACCACCACAATCCTCAACTCCCAGAGCAAGGGGGTCAGGGAAATGCTGTTCCCACGGCCCCACCTAAGAAGAAAGATGGTGTGGGAGGAGGGGGGAAGTATATCATATCTCCCCCTGAAACTAGAAGAGGAACTCAATTTAAGACATCAGAAGCCCCTCAAACCCAAGACACAGGGGTACACCAGATGTTACTCTGCCAAGTTCCTTTGGGGGTCCAGGGGGAGGATTTGGGTTTGTAATTGTACCACTTACTACCCAGGATATAAGAGGGTTGAAAAAAGAATTACCCCCATATTTGGATGATCCCATAGAGGTGGGGGAAAAGACAGAGGAATATTTGGGAAATGCAGATTATACATGGAAGGACTGGGATTTTCTTTTAGGGATTTTGTTTGGGTCATCAGAGAAACTAATGATCTTGCAGAAAGCTCGGCAGCTGTGGGAGGATGAACATCCACAAGCAGTGGGGAGGGCTGGACATAATGTACCTACAGTGGATGATGCCATCCCCCAGGCTGACCCTCAGTGGGACCCAAGTAACCAGGCGATTCTGGCTGGCCTCCGGGATCACCGTGCTCATTTGATTAGGGCAATTAAATCAGCTGCTCCCAGAACTAACAACATAGCTATGGCTATGTCATTAGAACAGGAGAAACATGAAAGCCCTTCTCATTGGTTGGAAAGGATTAGGGATGCCTTGCAAAAGCATGGGGGGATGGATCCTGAGGAGCCAGCCTTTGACACATTGCTGAACGTACAGTTTTATTGGAATAAGATCCCAATATTACGAGGTAGAATGTGCCTGGGCTCATCTGACCCTTGCTGCTGAGCCAAAGGCGGCAGCTGTGGTGTTTGACCTCAGAGACACCTTTGGCTTGGTGGATGTAGCAGCTAGGCACTGGAACAAGTCCAGGCAAGGTTAGAAACTCAGTTTACCTCTGGTGGAAAGGCTTCAGGCGATGGCGAAGAGGAAAAGGAGACGGATTCTGCAGAGGGTTCAATCCAGAGTTTTATTCCATGGTCACAGACATCTGAATCTTGGTAACAGCTCCAACAGAATACTGACTGCATGGTCCTGGCTCAATTTAAGCCCAGGGACAGGGGGAGGGGAAGGCACAGATGATCACCGACCAGGTAGGAGGAGGAGGGTCTCAGGGAACGAGTGACACATAGACAGGCCAATGACCCCAGGCCTGAGGGATATCTTTTGGACTTGACCAACCACACAACGGCCTTGCTGGAATGTTAAGACTGACTGACAACTCAGCAGGGGGTGAGGGGGAAGGGGAAGAGAGGTATTGCCACACCTGGGAAGGGACTGGGAAGTAAAACAGGAAATGAGCTCACACTGCAACACAGTTTGTTACTAAGACCTGGCCTGATATAAGGAAAGGAGTACAGAAAGATGAAGAGTGGCAAAATAAGCCTCTGGAAGAATTGGTTAGAAAAACACAACAGATATATGTAAGAAGAGATAAGGCAGATGTTAAAGCTAAGGCAAAGATGATGGCAGAATTTTGCAGTCTCAGAGGAACAAACTGCAGGGTCCAAGGGGTCCCCCGGGACAGAGGGGATGGGGTTGGCCACAAGGAAGTGGAAGAGGCATTCCCTCCTCAGCAGGGGAGTGCCAACCCAAACAGCGATTGGGAAGAAACCAGTGCGCTGTCTGCCGGGCAGAAGGGAATTGGAAAAGGGAGTGTCCGCAGTGACAGCTGGACCCTCAGGAGGAGGATGTCCAGAAGATAATGGAAATGGATTGTTAGGGGTGTCCTATGATATCAAGGACCCACCACTCTGGAGCCCTTGATAACTTTTAAGGTGGGTCCAGATTGAGAGCAGGTGTGTTTTCTGGTAGACACAGGGGCCTCTCGATCCACCTTGAATTTTATACCTAAGGGGAGGAAAATGTCAAAAAGATCATTGGTTATTCAAGGAGTGAGTGGGAATGATGAATGAGTGCATTTTATTCAACCCCTATTAATAGATATGGGAGACAGGTTTGAAATGCATGAATTCCTGTTTGTTCCTAATTGTGACTGTAATTTACTTGGAAGGGATTTGATGGCTAAAGTGGGAACGCAAATTAGTATTGTAAAAAATGACACAGAGTCCAATGCTGTGATATCTTTGTGTAAAATGTCTGAGAAGGCCTATGCTGAAATAAATCTGGAAATGTGGGCAGCCCCAGGGAAATATGGAAAACTAGACATAGATCCTCTCCAGATTACTTTGAAACAACCAGGACAAGTGATGTCTAAAAAGAAATATCTGCTTTCAAGGGAGGGGAAGAAGGGACTTTGGCCTGTCATTGAGTCCCTGCTAAAGGCAGGTCTCTTGGAGTTGTGTAAGTCTCCCTATAACACTCCTATCCTGCCAGTTAAGAAACCAGATGGAACCTACAGAATGGTGCAGGATTTAAGAATAATAAAAGAAATTGTCAAACCAAGGCATCCCACAGTTCAGGATCCCTATACAATCCTGAGTCAGATCTCTTCTTCACATCAGTATTATTCAGAACTGGATTTGAAGGATGCTTTCTGGGGGTGTCCAATTACTGAAGATGGTAAACAGTATTTTGCCTTTGAGTAGGAAGAGTAAGAAGGAGGGAAAATGATAAAGCAACAATTGACATGGACAGTCCTTCCACAGGGATATACTGAGAGTTTACTCCACCCTCAGGAGTAAGGTTGTTGCAGTATGTGGATGATTTGCTTTTATCAGGGGAAGAGGAAAAGGTGGTTGAGGAGGCTACTGTAAAGCTGCCTAATTTTCTTGCTAAAAAAGGACTTAGAGTGTCTGAAAAGAAAGCACAGTTGGTAGAAAAAAAGGTTAAAAATTTGGGACACATTTTGATTGGAGGGTTACAGTTTATTGATCCAGAAAAAATGCAAGGAATTTTACAAGTACCAATACTCCAGACAAAAAAGGAGTTAGGGCAGTTTTTAGGGTTGGTGGGGTACTGCAGAGCATGGATTGTTGATTTTTCTGTTTTAGCCCAACCTTTATATGACTTTTTAACTCAAGACAGTCCTAACATTGTAGTATGGACACCAGAAGGAAAGCAAAGCCTTAGAAAATTAAAAGACAAATTGGTTGATGCCCCAGTCTTAGCTCTTCTAGACTCAAACAAGGAATTTGAGTTATATGTGGATGTTAAACAGGGCCATGCTAAAGGAATTTTGGTACAAGAACACAAGAGAACATGGTAGCCTGTTGCTTCTTTTTCTGAGCTGTTAGACCGAGTGGCCAGAGGTTGGCCTCATTGTCTGCAGAACTGTGCAGACATGGCTTTGATGGTAACTGAGGCCCAAAAACTGACAATAGGAGGATATACGATTGTTTGTTTCACATCAAGATAAAGCTTTGTTAACTGAAAGAGCCTCTAAGTTGATGACCAGTGCTCGGTTACTACAGTATGAATTTCGTTTAATGGAACAGGAAGATTTAGTATTGAGAAGCGGTTAAGGGTTTACCCAGCCTCCTGTCTGAATGGACCTGAAGAGGGGGGCTGGGAAGAAACCCATGACTGCATTCAAGTGATAGATCTCCAGACACAGGCTAGGGAAGATTTACAAGACACTCCCTGGCCTGAGGGAGAAAATATGTTTATTGATGAGTCTTCAAGGGTGGCAAAAGGGAAGCGATTTACAGGATGCACAATCATTAATGGAAGGAAATTAAAGGAAGGGGGGAGATTGTCACCCACCTGGTCAGCTCAGGCAACAGAGCTGTATGCCCTTGTGAGAGCCTGTGAATTGTATTAGGACAAGATAGTGAATATTTTTACTGATTCTAAATCTGCATATTGGATGATACATGCATTTGGGAAACTATGGGAAGAAAGAGGTTTATTAACCTGCAGGGGAAAGATGTTAGCTCATGAGACCCTAATCTCTCGCCTATTGGAGGTGGTGAATTTACCAAAAAAGTTAGCAATAATACACATCAAGGGGCACCAGGCAGGTTGCTCGGAGGAGATAGTAGTAAACCAACTGGCTGATGAAGAAGCTCAGAAAGCTGCATTGTGTCCAGAAATCTCCAAGATCCTCCCCTTGTTCCGAGTAACCCCACCACTGCCAGAGAAACTGTCTTTTCCACCAAAGGAACTTGAGATAATAAAAAAAGTGGGGCAGAGGAAAGAGGGGATAATTGGTTTACAAGAGATGGTAAGCAGTGGATACCGAAAGCTCTGGCCTTGAAATTGTTAAAACAACTTCATGAATGGAGTCATTGGGGCTTCCAAAGACTGGCAGAAGCCTTCCTCAAAATATATGCTGGTGTGGGTCTTTTTATTCTGGCAAAGTGAGCTGTGGAGGGTTGTTGAATTTGTGCTAAAATCAATTTCAGGATTACGAAGAAACTTGCCTGAGGAGGCAGGCCTTGGGCTGTACATCCATTCCAGAGATGCCGGGTGGATTTTACTGAAATGGCCTGAGTGACAATGTTTAAATATCTTCTGGTAATAGTATGTCAGTTAACAGGGGGGGCAGAAGCATTTCCAGCCATTTCAGCAACTACAGGATCAGGTATTAAAGTATTTTTGGAACAAAGAATTCCAAAATATGGGATTGTGGAAGCAATAGACTCAGATAGGGGAACTCATTTTACAGGAAAAGTTCTTCAAGGAGTTATGACTACCTTAGGGATACCATGGAATCTCAATGCCTCAATCTCTGGCACTCCCAGAGTTCAGGCCGGGTTGAAAGGATGAATGGAAAAATAAAGAAACACCTCCTGAACCTGGTGATAAAATTAAGATGACGTGGGTATGGCTCTTGCTACTGGCTTTGGTGAGAATAAGGGCCGACCCAGGGGAGATATTCAATTATCTCCCTTTGAAATTATGTTTGCAATTCCTTACCCTTGTAATTCTCAGCCTAGTGGGGAGAAGTGGCATGATATATTTTCTCCTCGAGCCAGGTCTTATAAGCTCTAAGAGAAACATATCACACCCAAGATAGCCCAGCTACTCCAATGGCATAAAATCAGCAGGATGGCTTTTGAGGTAGTGTTGGAAACACAAAGGTTTTATTAAAAGGCAAAATAACAAAGCTCTTTACAGAGAAAAATTGAGCCAGGGGCAAGAGGTTCTTTGTCCCAGTAAAAACACCCCACAAAAGTGTTTACTTCCTTTGTTCTCTTCTTTTTCTAGTGACTTACTTTGACAGGATCTTTTGGCTTCTGTGCAATTGGGTATCCTTAGGTTTGAGGTGAAGTCCCCAAGGTCCTATGAGGTGTTTTTTTACCAAATTGAGGAGAGAAACTTCTGGGCTGTTTTTCCTCTTTAAGGAGACAAAGGATGATTTGGTCACTCCGTCAACAGAGGGCACATTCCTACAGGGAGGTAGAGATAAGTGACGTATATTTGAAACAATAAGTGGCCAGGATACTGTCTCTTGTGAAATCTCTGACAGGAATCTCAACTGGCACAGACTCTGCCTTTGGACTTTGCTGTTCACAACATCCAGCCAGGAGATTGGGCCCCAGTTAAGGAGTGGAAAGAAGGCACCACTGGCAACAAAGTTGTGAGGACCTTTCCAAGTGTTGCTGACCACAGAAACAGCCATCAAGACAGCTGAACATGGGTGGACCCATCACACTCGGGTCAAGGTCTCTGAAGCACCAGAGATTTGGACATCTCAGATGGAGGAGAAGGATGGGAAGCCGTGACTGACACTCCGCAGGAGTGGACCAGAGCAGCAGCCAGTGCGTCGCCATCGGGGGAAGCCCCGTGTTCCTACCCACAGACTGCCTGCTGAAATAGTTTGTGTGGTCATCCCTCCTCTCAGATCTCCAGTCATTGGGGGACTAATCCTTGCTGTCATTTTTTTCTTTATGTTAAGCTGTTTCTATGCCTTCTCTCACCACAGGTGGTGTGGAAGAAAACGTGAAGGTGAAAATTAGGTTAGGAGATTAGATTACACCATTAGAATGTTTCTCTTACGTTAGGAGATTACATTACACCATTAGAATGTTTCTCTTAATAATCTTACCCTTATATTGTCAGTTAGGTTGGGGCCAAAAGTGGGAAAATAATATTTCAACTTTGGGAGAAGAAGTAGCAGAAACCTTTAACCTTAGCAATTGTTGGGTCTGCAGAGGGCGAGGAGGATCTGAAGACTGGCCATAGGTGGCCAGCCCAGCTGAACCTAAATGGTGGGTTAGCACCCTGAATGAGATCCATAATGGAACAGGATTTTGGGATGAAGAAGGAAGTCCATGGCAGCTTCATTCCTCTGAAAGAGGCATTTATTTTCTAAATAGAACAGGAAACATATATGTGGGGAAAAGCATTTGTGACTGGACTTTATCTTTGGATTTAGATTGTTGGAGTCCCAAATGCTCCCCTTATGATTGTTCCAGATATCAAGGCAGATGGAATCAAACGCATGTTAAGCTCACTGATGGTAGCTGGATAAGGTGTTCCTTCCATAATTACAAAAAAAATTTTGAAGACTGTAAAGCAGTGGGGAAGGATAAGTTTTTAATCCTTTTTTTTAAGCTGCCCCTGAGATAATTCCACAGGTAGGACACATGTTGCCCATGACTATCAGTGGAAGTGGCAAGACCAGAATGGAACTTGAAACCTTTTTAATAGGTTCTGGTCTAGATGTAACAAAACAGGTCTGGGATGTAACTGCAGGTGGAAACCTCAGGTGGGAGCTTGGAGATGCAAATACGGTGATTCTTATGGTGGGGTGTCCTGGTTTAGGGCAAATTTGGTAGAGAATCTCCAAAGGAGGGCCCCTCCAGTAAGCAAACCCACATGGCCCCTCCCCCCAACCAGTTCGGGAAGAATTCCTCTGAGAGGAGTGGAAAGAACCTGTTTATTCAACAGGCACAGCACCCCCCAGCACACAAAATGAACAATACTGGATGACATCACTCTGAAAAAAGATGACAAATTCAGAAAGTCTCTCTTGGGGGTGGTCGCTCTGTTATCAGTCCCTCTGGCGCTGGGGCAGCTGCTGCAGGCCACAAGGTGCAAACTCTCGGTGTTCACAAGTCCCATTCTGGAGCAGGTTCAAGTTGGTCAAAAAAAAGGAAAGGAGAAACAGTCCAGGAAGAAATTTGGACTGTTTAGCTAAACTAGCTAATTAGCAGAAGCAAAAGCAAGCAGAACCAAGCAGAAGCAAGAGCAAGAGAGCAAAGCAAAAAGCCAAACCAAAAAAGCAAAAGCAGCACTATGTACTACCCTGTCTCTGTGTCCTGCCAGGCTGATAAAAAAACCCAAACAAAACTTTCACTCTTCAGAGCCAGTCTCAAAGGCCCAGAACATAATATCCAGCATAAACAGAACACATGAATGGGGATACAAGCATCATAATGTCACCCTAGGACATGGGGCAATGATTGTCAGGGGACCACTAGGCCCAGGAAGTAAACTGTGTTTTGACCCACCCATTGATGATGAAAATTGGAAAGGTCCCTTTGCCAATGGGACCTGGGCTTTAAAAGGGCATTACTCGATTTGTGGCCAATATGCTTACCGCAGGTTACTCCCAAACTGGTCTGGGATATGTTATGTGGGGTATATTAGATCATTGTTCTTTCTGCTACCACAAGTTCAGGGAAATCACTTAGGAATCAAGGTATATGATGATCTAATCAGAGAAAAGCAGTCAATTGATCTGTCCTTGGTTGGAGGGAGCACCCAAAAATGGGGTGAAGATGAATGGCCACCTGAATGAATTATATAACACTATGGACCAGCCACATGGAATCCTAATGAATTAATATCAGGTGCCAGAGAACCCATTTATAATTTAAATAGGATAATTAGGCAACAAGCTGTCTTTGAAGTAATAATGAACCAGACAAGTGCAGCTCTTGACCTCCTTGCTGACCAATCTACTCAGATGAGAAATGCAGTATTTCAACATCCGATGGTATTAGACTATTTATTAGCTGAAGAAGGGGGAGTGTGTGGAAAATTAAATGACTCAAACTGCTGTTTGCAAATAGATGACAATGGAAAGGTGGTGAAAGAAATAACAAAGGGAATAGGAAAGTTAGCTCATGCACTGGCCCAAACATGGAAAGGATGAGAATGGGACATGTTTTCGTGGTTATCTGGTAGACTTTGGGTTAAACAAATGCTTTTTTTCCTCTTATGTGCTATAGCAACTCTAATCTTTTTACCATACATGATCCCTTGCTTAGTACAACTTATTCAACATGTGATCAAAGGGATGCAGGTAGTAGCCATGCCTACTGATCCAGAGATGACTACAAAAAGACAGAAATTGATGTCTCTGCAAATAATTGCAAAACCAAAAAAGACCCAGGAACAGAAAATTAAGTCAATGATAACTAAACTTTGTAAAGACAATTATTAAAAAAATAAAAGAGGAGGGATTGAGAGGAATAGCGGATTTGTCTTTACAAGCAAGCTGTGGGTCTACTGGTAGATAAAACTAGCACTGGTAGATAAAAGAAACAATGGGAAGCATTCCATTGACTGATTAATAGAAAAAGATATTTGCGTTTACAAATAAGCTTTAGGTATGCTGATAAATGAAATTAGACATTGAAAGATGAAAGAAACAATGAGGAAGAAAAACCCCTAAATTCCATAAGAATTAAAAATTAAAAGGGACGGTTATACATTAGAGGGAAATCTTTGGCATCAGGTGTTCTGGGAAGTCTGTACCTCTCAAGTACCTCAGCCAGTGGGGAAAGAGAGAAGGGAAATGCGGCTGGGAAATTAGGATAAAAAGGAGGCTGCGTCCTCCAAAAATTGGAGACACCCCAGGGGAATGCCCCATGGCCTCTCCCTTTTTTCGAATAAAGTAAAAGGACTCCTCTGTCTCCTTTTTGGACACAAACCTCTGGTGTTTGTGGATTAATTTTCCTGAACACCTGCATCAACAATAAAGAAAACAGTTTGAGAGCAACGAAACTGCAAGCAGCAAAATCCCTCCTAAATGTGATAACCATTTCTTTACGTGAACACTGTCATTTTTTGTTAAGCACTAGAAGTTTTTACTTCTTTGTAATAATTGGTCTAGTAGGCCAAATTTTCACTTTTCTTTTATAGGAACCTGTAGGAAAGACATTTTGTGCTGTTCTTGTGAGCCTACAAAGGCTTCCTGAAGATAAAGAAAACCCTGTATCTCTCTCAAGGAAGACACCAACGCTATCCCCATGACAACGTGATAGAAGAAAGTTAAAAGATACGGACTTTAGCTGGCTCACAGAATTACGTGGCTCCTTGTTCACCTATTGAGAACTTTTTTTTTCCTATGACCAATGGGCAGTGTATGTGTCGGTTAAGTAAATGTAATTATATTGAAAAACTATAAAGGCAACATGTTGCTATAATAAATCTCTCTTATACACCTTTCTGATGGAGTCTTGGTGCTTTGCACCGTGTCGCACTCTATAGCGACGGGAACCTACCCACACACGAGATGGAGCTGCATAACAGCCAATGAAATTCAAAGTACTACTATAATTACTTGTATTGTTAGTTTGTTAATGTCTGTAATTTGTTTGTGTTTTCATTGCAAGTAACTTAGTGGAAAACCAAATATTAGTTAAAGCATTCTACATAATCTTGAGTTTTATTTTTGTCTAACTTGTTTTGTCTTTTTAGTAAAAAATTGTGTGGCTAAAGGTCATATGAATGTATAATTTGTCTCAACCTATTTTATCCTGAAAGTTGGTATAAGAATTTATACATATTTGAAATCATACAAATATACACTAACCTTCCTAGTTCTGCCTCAGAAGGCTTCAAAATTATTATAATTTGCCTACATTTTTCAGATTTACTAATTAGTGAATTAAAAAATCTTAACAAAACATTAGCAAATGCTACTTGAAAAATGATTGAATTCCCCTTCCTTAACCAAGAGGGCTTACCATGGACTGCAAATAAGAAAATAAAATTCAGAAAAGCCTTCTACCAACTCTCAAACTAACCTACCACTGAATTTCATGCCATATGTTTTAGGAGAGTATTTTTAACTTTGCCTCACTTCTATTTATGCCAATCAGTGTAGTGGCTATAGCACATTCTGCAATACACATGCTTCTCAGCTATGGGTGCAGAATGTGATAAGGGCAATTTACCCACTAAAATTCAAACAAAAGAACTACTTAAAATAATAAAACTAAATTTGAAAGGGAATTTATTTCATTTTTAATCCCACCAATAATAAAGCCACAGTTTCTGGTTGGTGTCAAGATTAAATTACAACAGTGCTATAATCTCTCTCTTGAAAAACAGAGCATAGCTCTGATGTAAAGATATGTTTGCACGAGAACATTTTGTGTGGCAATGTTTTTTGTGTTAATTTTATATCATAAAAAGTAATCCTTTATAATGTATATAACTATTCAGCGGAGTAAGAATATCCCCTATGAAATTCTTCTGACTATGTGTGAATGTAGTCAAGAAAAAATCACACATCCTTGACAAATCCATTCACATTTATTCCAGGGTGCAGAGTTAATCAATTATACTACAAGAGCTGGGAATCCTCTTGAAATTCAGATGATTGGCACATGTTAATGCATGTATCTATTGAGGATACCCTCCTATAAAATTTAAAAATGAAAACTCCCTGTATAACTCTAGTACTATTTTCAAAACATATTGAACCAACATCTAAGAGAATATTGTGATATCCCTCATATCACTACCCATTAAAAAACACTGATTCCTAGGATTCACAGGGTGGGGGCACTGACTAACAAAAATTGAGTTGATAATTACAATTGAATTTTCATCTTGAATTATTAGACACCTGAGGACAACAAACACAATAACAAAAACACTGCATATCCTTACAAAATTACAGCATGACTGGATGTAGTTTTCAGTTTTAGAGCTAAAAGATGCTTTCTTTTGTCTGCCATTAGCTGAAAACAGTTCAAGAAATTTTTGCCTTTGAATGGGAAAACCCCAAAAAAGAGGAAAAAAAGCCACCTTACATGGACTGTATTGCCACAAGAATTCAAAAATAGCCCCACAATATTTGGAGCTCAATTAGCTAAAGAACTAGAAGCCTGGACACTGCCATTTGGAGAAAGTACACTTCTGCCGTATGTTTATGACCTACTAATAGCAACAAGAACCCATAAAAATTGCAAGGACTGGACTGTAAGTTAAATTTTCTGATACTAAGTGGATATAGGGTCTACCCTGAAAAGTCTCAGTTAGTCCTCCAAAAAGTTACATATCTGGGATATGAACTGGCAAGAGAAGAAAGAGCCTTGAAAATAATAAGAAAGAGGCCATTTGTCAAATGCCCCAGCCAACTACAACCAAAGAGCTGAGAACTTTTCTGGGAATGGCAGGATGGTGTAAGTTATGGATCTATCACTATGGACTAATTGTGAAACCCTTGTACCAGCTCCTAAAAGAAACTGAGGTGACCTACCTATGCTGGACACCAGAGACTAATAATGCATATGTAACTCTGAAACGTGAATTAATGCAAGCTCCAGCATTGGGCATACTGGATGTCACTAAACCTTTTCTATTGTTTTCACGTGAGAGATGATGACTGGTGTTGAGACTTTTAGCACAGAAACTGGGACTGTACAAAAGGCCAGTGGCTTACTTCTCCAAGCAATTGGATGTGGTCAGCCAAGAAAAGCCTGGCTCCCTGTGTGCAGTGGCAGCCATGATCCTGACCATAGAAAAACCCCGCAAGTTCACAATGGGCCAACAGATAACTGTTTGTCTATGACACACTGTCAGCAGTGCTCACACAGAAAGGAAATTATTAGTTAACTCCATCTCACTTTCTCAAATATCAAGCTGTCCTAGAAAAATCAGAAGATGTGAGTATCCAACTAACTAACATCTTGAATCCAGCATCTTACCTCCAAGGAAAACTTACTGAAGAACCCGTATAGCATGACTGCATTGAAACCATGGAGGCAGTTTAATCCTGCCGGCCAGACCTAAAGGACTCCCTGCTAGAAAATGTGGAAAACTGGTTCACTGATGGAAGCAACGATGTCAAGAATGATAAGCAGCTCTCTGGATATGCAATTACAACCACAAAGGCAGTCATTGAAGCAAATCCGTTACCTATAGGGTGAAGTAAAGTGAAAATTTTCCAGGATAGAAATCCATTTCAATTTAGGTGAAATATACATTTTTTAGTTGAGTCTGTGGTTAGAAATCATAGTTATTTAGCCAGACTGCAAGGCCTAAGCTCAGTGAAGTTACTTCAGTGAAGGACAGAGATAAAGGCGGGGAGACAGAAGGTGATAGAGAGAGACAGGGACTGCTGTAAGGGCAAGTCAACCTGACCTGGGAATTCTTTCTGATAAAAAGGAACTAGCAGTAAAAGTCACACGAAACCCATAAAAATGAATATGTATGAACCTATTGTGAAACTGTATGCATGTGTATTTGAGAGAGAGATAAAAACAGACCTGAAGTTCTCAGAGGCACGCATGCCTTTTTTAGGAGAGCAATTTCCGCATGCGTCCAGCGCTGTAATAAACATACCGGTTTTACAACTTTTAAAAAAGTTGTGGGGTACTTTTTCTTTTCTCCGCAAAATATTATGGCAAGCCAGGCAGGAGTTCTCTGTCCCTGCAGGGGCAGGGAGGATAGACGGACCTCCAAGGCATGCCCTAGGATTTTTTTTCCTGGTGGGGCTCCACTCGACTCGACTTGCCTCCTGCAAGGACAGACAAGGACCTGCTGGCCTGCGGAGGATAAGGTATGTACAGAGGGGCCCCCGGGGGAAAAGAGAGCTAGGGAGTAAATCACTCAGAGACGTCTGGGTGCAGTTGATGGAGCAGCTGGATTAGAGACGGGGGTTCATTGTTCTGATAGGGCGGACCGCTAGCGACCCTGGGGGTGGGTCGAGTGGACCTCTATGTGTGTGTGTGTCAGACACTGTACCATTGTATGGTTAATGCATTGTGTAGTTAATGTGAATGTGTCTGTAATCGTGTAAGTGCATGGTGTATAAAAGAGAGTGAACAAGTGAGTACTACCCGTGTTTGAAGCAGCCGAGTGAGGCCTGAGGCACCGGCTGTAGCAGGCTGGAAGGCCAGGGAGAGAAGTGCCCCGTGGAGAAGCGGAACGAGGGGAGAAACGTCAGTGATGGTATTTATTGTGTTTCAATGTAGTGATTTGTGTAGATTTGGTACATTTTAACCGTGAGTACGAACTCAGAGAGTTCCTTTGCCCTGGATGTTTGGACTTGATCTCTAGACTGTGTGCTGTTTTTTTGATTGTGTCCAGGGAAAACTGATGTGAGTAAATGCTGAATTATGGTATGTTGTGTTGAGAAAAGTGGGACTTTGAGAGATATGCCCTTTCCCAGTGATATTGTGTAGTGATTTTCTTCCCCCGCATTGTGGTAATTTGATTCTCAGATTGTATAGTGGTGTTTCGGGAGATTTTAAGATTATGTTTGCAACAAGAGTAGCATTTTACACAGAAGAACTATGGTATGGTGATTTATGTTTAACTATGGTAAAGAGAATTAAAGGAATTTCAAGAATTCTCCCCCTCACAGCAATTCAAGCCTTGGCTCTAGTGAATTTGAGATAAAGGGGGGGGGGGGGTGCATGTGTGTCTGTGTCTGTGGGCATATCAGAGTTTCTGCTGTGACAAGTACAGCCTTTTTGCAAGGCAGTAAAACAAGTGTAAGTAGACACAGTGCTTAATTAGATTGTGCAAGAAGAGAACTAGAAAAGACTGATATTTTGTAAAACAGAGTTTAGATAGAAGAGCTGAATGAGTTTAGAGACTTCAGCTGGTACTATAGTAAGTCTGGACTGGGAACAGCCTGCTGTAGGGGATTTAGAGTTCTCTGTAATAAACAGAATAGCCTGCCTCTGCGGGCAATTTCTGAGAGCCTTTGGTATTGCTGCCTCCTGAGAGACGCTGGTATTGCTGTTCTAATAAGCGTCAGGGCACATGCCCCGAGTGTAAATCAAAGGTTTCTGATCAAGCTGATTCAGAACCTAAGATCTTAAAGCTCGTGTGTGGGAAATCACATCTGACACCTGCCACCTGGAGCTGCGTGTGGGAGTGTGGG
The DNA here is from genome assembly GCF_028551555.1 of Melozone crissalis. Classification (NCBI taxonomy): domain Eukaryota; kingdom Metazoa; phylum Chordata; class Aves; order Passeriformes; family Passerellidae; genus Melozone; species Melozone crissalis. The sequence continues at coordinate 8,046,362 of NW_026535813.1, read as the reverse complement.
AGGAAGACTAAGAAACTACTGTGAAGCTTTGTAAAGAGAAGTTTTGGTGGAAGCAAGATAGGGCAAGGAGAAAGAGATAATGAGAACTGACCAGAACAAAGAGGTTCCTAAACAAGCCCCTTTTAGGAGGGGCTCACTGGGAGAAGTCTGCCAGTAGGAGCAGCCCAGAAAATAAAAAGATTTACAATACTTCATTGCAGTTAATACTGTTTTAAAATAGGAAGGTAAATGGGATGGGGTTTTGTATGCTGATTTGTCTTTTTGTTTTAAGAAATCACCCAGAATGGCAAAGAGACTGTGAGATCAGACCGCCCTCTGGTCTTGACCCTTGAAAAGGAAAACAAGGCAAAGAGAAAGCAAATCAAATGTGTTGTTCAGCATGCAGCATAAGATAGCAACGTATGAACTCAAACAAAGATTATCATGCTGAAACGCAAAGCGATTACAGTTTGCAAAATGACTATATATGATTTGTTAAAGGCTCCTCCCAAGGTAAGGGAGGAAGGATAAAGATATAAAGATGACCTCCCCAAAAGGGAAGAAGACTTAGGCCCCAAAAGTATACCCACTCGAACCCATCCCCCTCCTGGCAGTTCAATTTCATCCAGAACTAGGATGTAACAGACCCCTCTGCGAGAGGCAGAAAGATCAGAAAAAAGAAAAGGGTAGAATTTTAGTCGACACAAGGGCCATATATTCAGTTTTAAATAAAGATTTAGTACCTGTGGAGAATGTATATTGTAGTGTGAGGAACAACTGACCAGTCTGAGAAGCCATACTTTTGCAAACCTTTAAAGTAACATGTGTACTATGTGTACTTAGAAGCTTTTGTACAATTCGCTAAACATTCTCAAACGAGAAAGGCTACTCTGGAGCCAAATGATATAAAGATGTTAGGCTTAACATTAACAGCCATTGAAATTAAGAAAGACATTAGTAAGGAGATATTAGAATAAGTAAATAAGTGTTTTCGAGGCTATGGGCCTCTGCTGTACCAGGGAGGGTGAAAAATGCCCCCGCATAGTAATCAAGCTTAAGGAAAGAACACAGCAACATAACCAGTGAGAATTGAGCCGTACCCTCAAAAGGAAGATAAGGAAGGAATCAGCCCAATAATTGATAGTACTGGATTAAGGGCTGTCAATAAGATAACACAGAATTTATACCCTGTGGTAGCAAATCCATGTACTTTATTAACTTGTTTAACACCTGAGCTAACCTGGTTCACTGTTTTAGGCCTAAGAGATGCCTTCTTTTGCCTCCCTATCCACGAAGCCAGCCAGAAAATTTTTGCATTCAAACACAGCTCACATGATCTATGTGCCTGAAGGCTTCAAAAATTCCCCACTCCGATTGGAGAACAGCTTGCAAAGACCCAGAGTCCCGGGAAGCTCCACAAGAGGAAAGGAGGCTTTTGCAGTACGTGGATGATCTTCTAGTAGCCACTCAGACGAGGGAAGCCTGGATGGTAAGACTTTTGAATTTCCTAGGACTCCAAGGATACAGAGTCTCAAAGAAAAAGGCACAGGAGGCACAGGTAGTGAAACAGAAGGTAATCTACCTGGGGTAAGAAGTGAGTGCTGAGCAGCAGACTTTAAGACAGGGAAGCCATATGGCAAACCCCAAAACCCCAGACAACGAAGGAACTCTGAAACTTCCTAGGCATGGCAGGGTAGTGCCAGCTGTGGGTTTAAAATTATGGACTGCTCATCAGACCCCTCTATGCTCTTATTGCTAATGGAAACAGAGATCTCCAGTGGACAAAAGGAGCCACACTGGCCTTTCACCAGCTAGAGAGTGCCCTCATGGCAGCTCCAGCTTTGAGACTTCCAGATGTAAGTACCTGGTTCACTGACGGAAGTAGCTACGTTGCCAATGGGAAGCGACATGCTGGGTATGCAGCAACCACCTGCACAGAGGTAATCGAATCTAGACCCTTACCAACAGGGACCTCTGCGCAGAGGGCTGAAATAATTGCCCTGACCCGTGCCTTGGGAATGGCAAAAGGAAAGAGAATAAACATCTACCCAGACTCGAGGTATGCATTCGGAGTCATACATGCACGTGGAGCCATCTGGAAAAAGAGGGGACTGCTGACCTCACAGGGAAAGAACATCAAACATGCACAAGACACAATCCGGCTGCTGGAAGCAGCTCAGCTACCTTAAAAAGCATATTAAGGCACACCAGAGAGTAAGCTTAAAACTGGAAGAAGTAAATGAGCTGGCAGATGGAGAGGCAAAGAAAGCAGCAAAGGGTGAGGTAATAATGGACAGATTTTTCTTGAAGGTAAGCCATAATACAATAATACTAATCAAAAGAGACATACAAACACAAGGGGTGGGGTACCATTGAAAGAGAGATAGTAATCCCTTACCATTTTTGTGGTTACTAGTGAAGGAAGAGCACTAGAAAACACACTAGGGCCTAACTACTTAAAAGCTTTTTACAGAGTGTGGCTCCCTTCCCAAAATGACCAAGGCTGCCAGTGATACAGAGTGCATTGAAATGAAGTGTTGACTTTGAAGTATTAATTTCCACAGGCTTTCTAGAACACACATCTGATTGAAAGAATTGTTGTATCGTTGTCAGGAATTTATATGCCACTATCACTCAGGTAAGCCGACAATGTGATCCTTGCCTCCAGACTAACCCCAAAAATACCCCCAGGCCGAAACTCGGTCAGACTGGGAGAGGCCATGGGCCTGTACAGCAGTGGCAAATAAACTTTTCAGAACTCCCAAGGAAAGGGGGGTATCAGTATTTATTGATATTGACAGATACATTTTCAGGGTGGCCAGAAACATTCCCCATCAGAACTGTCAAAACTCAAGAGGTGACCAGAGTATTATTACAAGAAATAATACCACGCTTCAGAGTTCCAGCCACAATATCCTCGGACAGAGAATCATATTTCATTTCCAGAGCAGTGCAACAGATTAGTAGCCACCTGGGCAGAGATTAGGAACTTCACACTCCATATTGCCCCAATCAAGCAGCCAGGTACAAAGGCAATGTCCACGCACATTAGGGTGAAAACACTGGCCACCTACATGGTGGCGTTAAGCAAACAGCTCAGAGAAATTGAGAAACATGTGGCTGGAACTCGGAGCAGGGAGTTAGATAGCCTGGGGATGATGTATATGTTAAGTCTCTTACAGAGAAGACTTTGGAACCACCGTGGGAGAGACCACTGCAAGTACTTCTCACCACCTTCACTGCAATCAAAATCAAAGAGCAGAATGCCTGGATCCATCACTCTCGAGTGAAGAAGGCCCAGAAGCCCGTTGGGGAGTGACACCAGGAGACAATGAACTGAGACTAAAACTTACTCGGGCAAAATGAGTATATTGCGGTCGGAAGAAGTTCATACTTTAGTTTACAGAATTGTTTTGTATGTAATTGTAACAAAAGTTTCAGAACTAGAGAGTACCTCTATCCAAAGCAATGCTGAATGGCCTTGGTCCCAGGCTTTTAATCAGTATACTGGATCCATGAGAGAACTTCCTGAGATAAAAGATTTAAACATATCTACTGTAGTAATCCACGGGAATCGGGTATATGAGAAGCAAGAATGGCAGGAATGAGAACTGTGGGCACTTCAAGGAATCAGAGGAGAAGAAATCAAAGTAGGGTGCCAGGTCATAAATAGGACGGCTTACGAGAGACCACATGCAATTAGTGTTGCAACCTCTCCTGGTGTATACGAACACCAGGAAGTTTGTAATAACCTAAGTGAATCAGACTGTTGGTGTAATTTCACCTTGATACAGCCTGTAGAAGTGACTTGCCTTTGAGCTCGAGTTGCTATCAGACTTTCATTTAAATTCAAAGTAGACGCTGCACTTTTTACAACAGCAGGGCCTTATACAACCCATACTAGGACTCAAATAGTTCAGACTCAACCCAAACTTGAACCTAAAGTGTATGAAATAGGCCCCTATGTAGCAAAGAATGTGGGTGAACAACTACTATTATTCAATCCAGAATGGTCTTGCAAAAGTGTTGAGTTGCTAGTGCAAATTAACATCTCAAAGATCCAACCAGCCTGCTCCTCCTTCCTAAAACATCCTTTGAAGGCTAGACAACGTAGTTACAAAGACAAGTATATCTCAAGAGCAGAATAAGAAAGGATATAACTGTCATATTGGGGAGAGGATTAGGAGTTTTAAATGGAATTGATTCAGAAATACTGATGAATAAGCCGACCACTGCAGCAGGTAGCCTAAAAAAATTGAAGCAACCTTTACAGTCATCTCTATTGGCATTAGGAACTAGTCAGTGGCAGATTTGAAAAGTACTGCCAAAGTGGGAAACGGCCGGGGACCAAGACCACAAGTTAATAGTAGAGGCACTTAGTACAGTTCAAGATAATGTGTCTTTAGCTTTCAGTTGTATACAAGCACAGTTATGGATACAAGCAACAGCAGCTCTGATCATACGGGAAAGGGGTGAAGGTAATTTTCCAGCTGAAATTCGGAGAATTGTTTGGGATAATGCAATTGATTTTGAAAGGAAGTTTCAATCCTGGTGGACTATGGTGAATTTCACCTATGATCCTGTTTCTAATGTGGCCACTGCCTTTGTGCTTACCATATGTAATGCCACTGTTTATGTTATCCATCCCATCATTGTACTAAGATTAAACCATGAGAAAACAATACTCTACCCCTTAGAACATAGAGTGTGGGCACAAAAGATGAATGAAAAGTGTCAGACATTAAACTTAGAATCCTGCATTACTAAATTCATTTGTGAAAGCAATACTATTAATGCCCAGGATGTGTGTTTAGACATGAAACAGAGTATTTGTCACTTGGAAGTTCATCCAGTCACTGACCAGAAAACTGTGCTCGTATATACTGGAAAAGAGTGTGTATGCTTGAGAACTGCTTGTGCTGCTGTAAAAATTGATAGCAATGATGCTATTTTGTCTAGTAGAACTCATTCTAATTTCTGTATTTGTAATTTGTTAAGATTATCGAGTGTGGTTTTTCGTACTTAGACCGAGTGACATCCCACCAGTTGATTGAAATCAATTACACAATGAATCACAGGCTATCACCTACTCCGATTAGAATGGACCTTGGATTAGTAAAACAATTTATTGAGCACCAAGATGTACTAAGGATCTTGAAGAAAAACTTAAGGTAGCACAGAGAACTTTCCAATGTGATACAAAAAGAAATAACTGGAATTCTGCAAAGAATAAAACAAAATGCAGATCATCACTGGTGGGATGTGGTCTTTAGGTGGTCACCACCTGCAAATAGAATCTTTAATAAGTTGTGTCATCCTACTGTAGTTTTGTTAATATTAGATACAATAAGTTTAGGATTATCCATTATCAAACGTACATGGTAAAGCACTAAAGTGCACTTGTTGTCATAGGAATTTGTACGAAGTAAAATAATGTACTTCCTCCTTTTAGGAAAGGGGGGAATGAAGCAAAGCGAAAATTTTCCAGGATAGAAATCCATTTCAATTTAGGTGAAATATACATTTTTTAGTTGAGTCTGTGGTTAGAAATCATAGTTATTTAGCCAGACTGCAAGGCCTAAGCTCAGTGAAGTTACTTCAGTGAAGGACAGAGATAAAGGCGGGGAGACAGAAGGTGATAGAGAGAGACAGGGACTGCTGTAAGGGCAAGTCAACCTGACCTGGGAATTCTTTCTGATAAAAAGGAACTAGCAGTAAAAGTCACATGAAACCCATAAAAATGAATATGCATGAACCTATTGTGAAACTGTATGCGCATGTATTTGAGAAACAGATAAAAAGAGACCTGAAGTTCTCAGAGGCACTCATGCCTTTTTTAGGAGAGCAATCTCCGCATGCATCCAGCGCTGTAATAAACATACCGGTTTTACAACTTTTAAAAAAGTTGTGGGGTACTTTTGCTTTTCTCAGCAAAACAGGGGACATCAGCTCAAAGGACTGAAATAATAGCCCTGACTAGAGCCTTGGCATTACATTTAGACTGATTCAAGGTATGCTTTTGGGGTGGTACAAGCTCATGGGGCTATTTGGAAAGAAAAGGGTTTATTAACCTCACAAAAGAAAGAAATCAAGCATGCTACTGAAATATTACAGTTGCTGGAAGCAATGTTAAAACCTTCAGAAGTGGGGATAATGCATTGTAAAGGACACTCCCAGCATAATACAGTTCCTGAACTGAGAAATGCAATGGCAGACAAAGCAGCAAAAGCAGTGGCTAGTGGGGTCCAAATTCAAGCCCTAGCTCTAATCCTTTCTAGCATTCTTATCCCCTACCATACGACATTGATAATTTAAATTAGATACAAGAAGAAAAAGGAAAAAATGCAAACATTCTATTAGATTACCTTAGATAACATTTCTTGAGGGTTTAAAGAGATATGGGATAAGCTTACATAGTAGTTCTCCAACTTATCCTGGCTTAAACAACTTTTGTAATAGTGATTGTGTTATTACATTGTTATTTACACTTTATATTAATAGTTGTATAATATCATGTACTTGGAATCACAATGCTTATGCTCAATGGCAAAAGCACAAACTTAGAAACATGATAGAGATGGGTACTTACTTTCAAGACATGCAACATTTGTGAAGAATTGCAAATCAACAGAAAAAGGGAGGATTTAAAGGAGCTGATCAATAGTTAACTCATATAAGCATGAGGTAACTTTTAAGAGTCAGCATATATTAATCACAAGCCTAAGAAGCAGGATGCACCTTATCCTTGTTAAGATAAGACAAACAGGATGCACCTTGTCAAGATAAGAGGAAAAAAACGTGTTGAAACCGAAAATGCTGAACCAGCCCGTGAAGTACTGCGCATGCTTCACAAAGAAAGGTGACAAGTGCAAAGTGAAGAAGACTGCCGGCCTTAATCGGAATGACCCCTGAGGAAGACTTGGAGTCCTACTCAGTGTGACTGTTGTAGATAGGTCATGTGATGATTTGCTCTAGCAATTACGGGATGAATATTGTGTATATGTTAAGAGAAGTTTTATTGATGCATATTTATGTTATTGGGGGTTGTTGTTTGGATGGCCTCTGTTCTCCCCATAGTCCCATTTCCCTCCTCTGTGTTGTTGCCACTGGACAGCCTGGGTTGTCCAGAACATGTGGAGAGAAGGCATGTACATGTGCCCCTTTCATGGGGCAATTGAGAATAGGAAAGCTTATTGCTAAGGGGGGGGCGCGGCATGAAAACATCTGACCTCCAGTCAAGTTGCAAGAAAGTAGTCTCCACCAATAGACAAAAAAGAAGAGTTAACTGACAGACTTTGAGAGGGGCCAGGGTTGCCTGATGCAACCACAGGGGTATAAAAGGCGGAGCAGCCATTTTGTAGACGAGCTCGTGGCTGCCAGTCACCAACTCACAGTGCACTGTAATTTTTCCTTACTCAGTCTTTTGTTGTATTTTGTCAAGGTTTAATGAACCTTGGAAATTTTAAAAGTGAGTGCCATTTCTCACAGACCAACAGAGTACACTGTGCTTGTGCGTCATGTATGCTAATGATATTAATGACTTCCCAGAAGTAATTTGTATAACCACTCCTATTCCAAGGAATGCAATGAATGTTATAGTTTACGGTGGGGAATCAATCACCGACTAGTGAGTCCAAATGAAATGTAATTTATTAATTGATAGAGCAAGCGATAATAGGCAAATTCAGCACTGGGTGAAGCCAACAATAGGCTTGCACCCACCCGGGAGCACTGGGTGTAGCCGGGGCGTCACCGCTCCACCAACGGCCCACCCCCTTCTGATATTTCATGGGGTTTATATACAGTCCTGCTTCCAGGTTGGCGTGTCTTTCAGGGTAGTACTCTGTGCATGCTCCTCCTGTCGCTTGGTGGTCGTAGTCTGCCTCCCGGTGGTCCGAAGATGAAGGCCGGTAGTCTTCTTCTTGCCCCACGGTCAACCTTTCCTTATTTGGTATGGTTGGTCTGGTTCCTGGAACTTTAAACTTACTGAGCAGATAAGCAAATATTGTGCTATCAATCATAGCAGGCCCGCTACCCGTGCCAACGGCCTCGCCCCTTACTCCTCGGCAAACAATAGGCACATAGCTACGTATAGTTACACATTGCTTATTTAGCCTTTCAACATATTAGCTTCTTACATCTTTCTTTGCGGTTTTTCTATTATTGGCTTTTCCCCTTTTCTTAGTCTTTAGCAACTTGATGAAAAAACTAAGACATTAACTCATTACAATGAATATGCATTAAATTTACCTATATATTGCGCTGTGTAAAAGTGGTGGATGTGTGTGTTAGGAGGAGCGATACCCCACATACCTGGCACCGAATAAAGCAAATATCCACCTTACTGAGTCAGTCTCTGAGGTGACTTTTAGCTCAGTGTTGGAGCAAATCAGAAGCAGTAAATGGGCAGCAAATTCTCCCCACAGTAGCAGCAACTCAACCATTCTCTGATCAGAAAGAGAGAGAGAGAGCGTAAGAGAGCTTCAGGAACTGAGCCCAGCCCCTCACCCCCCAGCCAAAATCTCCTGTTATCTTTGCACTTCCCAAGAGAAAACCCACCAGCTGAGACAGCAGCCAGCTGCACCCTTCCCTCACATACGCCACTTCTTTTGTTTCTTAAGTATTGGTCATTATCATCTCTTGGGCAACAAATGGGACAAAATTCCCTGAGAGAAAGAAAATAAAGAAGGAACAAACCCTTACCTCCAACAGAAACCTGTGAAGTGACATGACTAATTTATATCAAGCTTATTTGTCCTCTCTCCCCTCAGTCACAATGTTTGATCAGAGGCAAGACAGCAGGTGTGAGAAACAGAATTGCCTGCTTAGAATTTTTAAAAGTTTAATAATAATAGAATTAAAAAAGGACAATATTTCCAGTGCTGGAGTGCTCCTGGCCAACAGCCAAACAACACGCTGGTGTATACAGACAGTGTTATCTTTATACTGTTATATTGCTGAGATACATGCTGTAATGGGTTAAAACTTTAAGTTTGTTCATCAAAGCTGACAAAGTTATTCCAGTAAGACTGTTGCACCACCTCCATTTGTTTGCTTAAGTAAATTTCCAGACTTAAAAGGATAAGGAAGGTGAAACCAAAGACAATGGGTTTCACAAACATTTGTTTATCTGTTTAGTAAACTGTTAATATGGGTGGTGGGCTTGCTATGATTGATAGCACAGTATCAGCTTATCCGCTCAGTAAACCTAAGATTCCAGGAACTCAGCAGATTGAGCCTAAAATTCCAGGAATCAGATAAACCTAGCAAATAAGGAAAATACCGGCCTTCATCTTCAGACCTCCGGGAGGTGGACTATGATCACCTAGAAACAAGAGAAGAATACGCAGATTACTACACGTCAACCCGGAAGCAGGACTGTATAAGAACTCCACGAAATATCAGAAGAGCGTGGCAGTGGTGGAGCGGGGACTCCCCTGTCGCCCAGCGCGCCCGGGGCGCTGGCTTTGCCTATTATCGCTTGCTGTATCAATTAATAAATTTCATTTTATTTGGACTTACTAGTTGGTGATTAATTCCCCACCGCAACTAACCTATAACACATGCATATTCATGTGTTTCATGCATTATTCAAACATTCTTGTGAACTTTCTGATGCTTTGGGAATTCATTTGTTTGAGTTCCTCACACTCTGGCTTAACTGCATGACATCCTGTATGTCAGGTCAATATATTTTATTTCTTGTTGTGTCTCCATCCTGCTGCTTCACATCCTCTGATAAGGATTTACTACATCCTCCTTAAATTTAACATTGTATTCGCTAACTGGCCTCAGGTGCTCTGGTTTGTCTCACAGTTATCACTTGGACAGGTTGGTCAGTGGATGGCCTTACATTGTTTTTAGTTACACAAAAGCTACACTGTTTTTAGTTACACAAAAGCTTTTTTCACATCTTATGTTTTGCTAAGGCCTATAACACAATACATTCATCACACTATTATTTCCATAAGTGATACATAGATATTATATTCATTACACTACTAATTCTATGAGCAACACAGTGCATACTTAAACTAATAGATTATATTAACAAGTAGCTAAAATGAGTTATAATTGATGCTCTTTCTAAATACTTATAATCACTAACAACGTGCATAAGTGTGAAAAACGCATAATATATGAATACTATATGTGCTATGTTGGAAAGTTATTTTGTAGTACTGTATTAATCGTTTTTAAGTAGTGTGTTAAATTTAGTTGTAGGCTATAATATAATATTAAAATAGAAACTATGCGATGTAAGATACTTTTTCCTACTGCCTCAAGAAATGAACAAGATAATCAAGAAATTCTTCCCACAGAAATAACAGGAACAAGATACCCAAAATCCCAAGAGAAAAATTATTGCCTTCTTATCAGGAAGAACCAGACTTTGAGGAGCCAAACGTTGATTTACAAGATGAGGAGGCAAGTTGACAATAACCAGAAAAAACCCTTTGTTTAAAAAGAATTTTTGAATCATGTATGAGATATATGAATATGAATCAGGCTATTGCTTTTAAGGGTTAATCCTTTGTTAGCCAGCCATGCTTTTTGGGGGCTTAGTGCCCAGGAAACATCTGGGATGTCTGGAATTATTTGCTTTTATTGTCCTTTATTGTCCTAACTCTGATTGTCCAAATTGTTATTGCTTTAATTTTTATTACTATTTTTATAAGTATTTTATTACTATTAAACTTTTAAAATTTTAAGACAAGTGATTGTTGTTTTTCACATAAGCTAATACATAAATGGGAAAGCAAATATTATCTGGTCATTTTTCGCAATCCCTCCTCTTTGTTTTTCTTACTGTATTTGGCTTGAGCTACAACTTTTGCACTTCTGCACTTTTGACGTACTGATACTTTTCATAGATAGATCTTAAATGCCTTATTTTCATAATATTTTTTTTTTAATGCCATAATTTTCTGCTTTCGTCCTATGGTTCCTGACTTTGGATTGGTGCGTACTGTCATTATTTGCATGTTTTGGACCACATAAGTGATTAATTGAATAAAGCATGGGATCAAGCATGGAAGAAAAATTAGACCCGTTATTCCACATAGCACTACAAATCCGGCCCTCTTCCACCAGGATATTCCAAAAAAATCTTTCAATCATCCTTTATTCATTATAGATTCCCACTTTTGGAATGGCACATTTTCTGGATGTTTCTGGCTATATCCAAAACTGCATCCCCATTATCATCAATTTGTAGACAGCAATCAGATGTGTTAAACTTTCCGCAAGCCTCTCCCTCTTCTGCTAACGAATAGTCTATTGCAAACCGATTTTGATACACTGCAGCTCTAGTTTGCCTTTGCTGTTTAACTATTAATTCCATGGCCCCAGCCATTTCATTAGATATGATTTCTACCACTGCTTGGAGTCTTATGATGTGATTCAATACATAAATTGGGGTTCGATATCCCCAACCCCCATCTTGTGTCCAGGTAGCTGGACCATCAGTCTGTATTATCCGTTCAGGTGGCCATTCTTCATCGCCTCACTTTTGGTATCCCCCAATTTCTCCAATTAGTTCTCTCATTTCTTTTTAAGGCATCGTACACTGGTATTCCCAGATCATCTCCATCTTGGCTTGGCAACACAAAAAATCCTGATTGTATAATTCCCAGAGTGCAAACTTCCTTTCCATAGGGGAGAAAGTTCTGGATAAGCCCTTTTCCCACATATCCAAAATAAGCCATCCAGTGCTTTCTAGCACTGCTTCTTTCATTCTTTTGGTTATTCATGTTTTCCCAAAATTTAGATATTTCAGGGATCCTATAATAGGGATTCTTCCCAGGGTGATTGCACTGGAAAAGTTTAATTTCTTTTTCGTATTTACAATTCTTTTTCCTCTCCTGGGCCAAATATTGTGTGGGTTTTTCAGGGATCCACCATGTGAAAGTTCCGTTATAAACTTTATATCTTTTACAGGAGATCTGTCCTACATTGTCTGAAAATTCTCTTCCCATATGCCAGAGGCACTCCTCTCCCATTATTTCTGAACCTAATATCCACCCCTCTGGCCAATTTTCCCCTTTTATTTTGGTTCTGTTCCATTTGAGAAGTTCGACTGGGCCTAGGCTACTACCCTTCCATGGCCATTCTTCAGACATTAAAGCTCCCCCACAAACCCAGCAGTTGGTAACATTTAGCTCTCTGCTGATCCTTTCTCCGAGATCCACAAACAAATTTTTTCCTAACTTCGGTACTTCTATTTCATTTTCCAGTTGTTGTCTGAATTTTGCATATAAACCTCTGCGTGGAGTTGGCTTTCGAGTGGTGGGTTTCTGTGTCTGTTTTCTTTGTTTGTTTATCATTATTCATTCCCGTATTAAATCTTGTATCAAATCTTGTTCCTTTTTCCATTCTCGAGTTTGACTTGTGGAGAAACAATCCCATTTATCTCCTCGTGGGCACCTCGGTTTTGACTCTACAATTTTGGTAACTTAATACATTCAGTCATTTTGTATGCAGGTGTCTACCTGAGAGGAGTTATATCACTGGTGGCTGATGAAGGTATGAAAGCTAAAGTAAGAACCTTGGGTTTTCCCATGGTATAGTGGTCTGTAGCATTTGTGGCAGGGATCATCTGAATTCCCAAAGGTGTCATGACTAATAAGGAGTAACAGAAGCCCAGTATAACATTTACCCCCACCTTCCATGCCTGATGGAGTTGCTGCCCACAGCATGTGAATGTGATCTTCTTGGTGGTGAGTACAGTGGTTAATCTGGTCTTGCCTTCTGATCTCCTTATCCCAAAATTACCTATGTCACCTGCTTTTCTTATATTGTGGTTCTCTGTAGTTCCTTAAATAGTCAGCCCTTATTAAGTTCACTCTCAGAATAGGGTCTTATTACCTCCCCATCATATAGAGTAGTTGCCTGCATTCAAAATATGGTCCCTGTTTTTGATTTGCTACAGCCTCACACTCAGCTTCTAATAGCTCATGAGTATCAGGGAGCATCCACTCAACTCCACAACTAAGTGTTAGAATTGGTACCTTCCCTCAACTAGTATCGGAACTTTTCCCTTTATCTTGACAAATTTTGCAACAGGCCTGCTGCCTGGGCAAGCTACAATGCCAGAGATTTTCACAGTTTTCACACTGACATTGTACCCAACTTGAATGTCTTGTTCCAGGGTGCTTTAAGCAGGGTATGTGATCAGGAATAAATCTGGGAGATGTCCCAGCAGAGAAGGCTAATGGTTGTTCTTTCTGCACATCAGAGGCAAAAGTGAAAACCCTGGGCTCACCTATGGACCCAGTGTTTGTTAATTTGTATATACCTGATCCCCCTAACTGGGGACACAGCAAACCACAACCCCAGAGTTTGGAAAGCTTCTGGCCTTTGGGAATAAAAAAGAATGGATAAAGCCTGCAGAGAACTCCCCTCTGGTCTGGATTGATGCGTGATTGTTTGTGGTTTACTTGCCACATTGAGCTTGTGCATTCTGTTTTAAAGTACTTTTCAGTCCTTCTGCGGAAGTGATGATTTTCCAGTCTCAGGGTTCTCTTACTGGTCCGTTTATATTGCTAGGGCGAGTCCATACTTGTTCTGCAGTTTGTACAGTCGATTTGGTGGTTAGCAGCACCTGAAAAGGACCTTCCCAGTCAGGGGTTAAAGGTTGGTCTTTCCATGATTTAACCATTACCCAGTCCCCAGAATTAACACTATGAATTTTGAAATCTAGGGTAGCAGTCTGAGGGATTATTCCCTTTTCCCAGAGTTCCTCTAAAGTTTGTGCTATGGATAGGACATATTTCTTGACACTGTCCTCCCCTTCTTCATAAGTGGCCATGCTATTGGGTGAAGTCAAAAAGGGTAGCCCAAATATCATTTCATAAGGTGAAACTTTTAAGTCTGATCTAGGCTGTGTTTTAATTCTTAAAAAGGCTAGGGGTAGGCACTTGATCCATGAGATTTGGTTTTCAATCATAAGCTTTGTTAGAGTTCTCTTGAGAGTTTGATTCATTCTTTCAACCTGCTCCGAACTCTGCAGATGCCATGGAGTGTGTAATTCCCACTTTATACCTAAAGCTTGGACTACTTGCGGTAGTAGTTTTGAGGTAAAATGTGTCCCTCTATCTGAGTCAATGTGATTTAGCATTCCATACCAGGTAATGATTAGTTCTGGAAGAGTTTTGCATACCGCATTGGCAGTAGCTTTAACTACTGGTACTGCCTCTACCCAATGGCTTAAATGATCTACTATTATCAACAAAAATTTCCACAGTTGCACCTGGGGGACTTCAGTGAAATCTACTTGGATGCTTTGAAAAAGTTTTAAGGCTAATTCTTGCCTTCTTTGGTGGGCTTTCTTCATGACTTTTCGGTTTACTTTCTGGCATATCGCACACTTTTCAGTTATTTGTTTAGCTATTCTATAAACTTCTATGCAGCCCCAGTTTCTCAAGAACTGATCACTCAAAGCTTGGGTACCTCAGTGAGTTTTACCATGCATGCTTTCTAATATTTTCCTGGCCAATGGTTTATTTAATAGCTGCCTCCCATCAGATAACACCCAATTTCCTTCATTGTTCTTTTTTGCTCCTATTCTAAGGAGATCCTCTTCTTCGGTTTTACTGAATACTGGTACATCCTGAATTTCTCCAGTAGGGGTCAGTATCATTATCACCTTTTCTTCCCCAGACTCAGCTGCATTCTTTGCTTCTAAGTCTGCTAAGTTAGTCCCTCTTATTTCTAAAGTGGTCCCTTTCTGATGCCCCTGAACATGCACAACAGCAATTTCCTCTGGCAACTGTAAGGTTTCTAACACATCTGAGATGAGTCTTTGTTGTGGTGTGAAGAAATATCCTTTCCCAGTTCCTCCCTCAGGTATGCCAACCTCTCCCTTCCCCCTCCCCCTTGCCCCCTTGCTAGGTTTTGTCAGTCAATCTTAACATTCCAGCAAGGCCGTTGTGTGGTTGGTCAAGTTCGAAAAATGCTCCTCAGGCCTGGGGTCATTGGCATAGCCAAGTGTCCCTCGTTCCCTGAGACCCTCCTCCTCCCACCTGGTTGGTGGTCATCTGTCCCTTCCCCTGCCCCTGTCCCTGGGCTTAAAAGGAGATGGGACCATGTGGTTGGTATTCTGTTGGAGCTGTTACCAGGATCCAGATCTGTGAACATGGAATAAAACTCTGGATATAACCCTCCGTCAGAATCCTCTTCTTTTGTCTTCACCGTCTCCTGAAGCCTTTCCACCAGAGGTAAACTGAGTTTCTACAAGCCTGGCCTCTTTCCAGTGCCTAGCTGCAACATCCAGCCAGCCAAAGGTGTCTCTGAGGTGAAACACCACAGCTGCCGCCTTTGGCCCAGCAGCAAGGGTCAGACGAGCCCAGGCACAATCTACCTGGTACTATTGGGATCATATTCCAATAAGTCTTTCATTAATTTATCCTTTCCTTTAGAATTTAACAAACTTCTTTCTTCTCAGATTTTCCCAAATGTATGCACCACCCTGAAGGCATACTTGGAGTCAGTATATACAGTTCCCCTCCCTTGTGTCAATATCTTGAGGGCTCATTTCAAGGTGTACAGTTCCCATGCTTAAGCTGACCAACAGGGGGGTAGCCTTCTCTTCTCTATGGTCACTAATCCTTCATCTCCTGTAGCGTATCCTGACATTCCTGACATTTGCTTCCCCTGAATCACCCTCAAAGATATGTCAATGTATAATTGTTTCCCCCCCCCCCTGCAGGGGTTGGATGTCAAATCCTCTCTCATTTTGGTCTATTAGTTTTTAACTTCTAAGCAATCATGCACTAGTTTTTCTACTGGTTCCCCATAGAAAAACTGGGCGGGATTGAGGTGCTTATCTGTAATTAGTTCTAGGTCATCTTTATCTATCAAAATTGATTCATATTTTAGCACTCGAGAATCAGTGAGCCACTTTTCAGCTTTCTGGTTCAGAGTATTTCTAACTGCATGTGGGATGTGCACTTTTAATTTGCTCCCAAAAGTCAATTTTCTACTTTCTTCTACTAATAGGGCAGTGGAGGCTACTGCCTGGATACAGGTTGGCCACCCTCTACTAACAGGGTCTAACAATTTTGACAGATAAACGACAGGTGTCTTGGATCCCCTGCATTCTTGGACTAGGACTCCATGGGCTACCCCATTTTCTGTCATGGTTTGACGCTGGCGCAATGCCAGTGCCCCTATGAAAATATACTTTCCCTGGTGTCTACTGTGAGATGTGATCAGAAATAGAGCAAAGCAGGCTCCAGCTTAGGAATAAAGGAAAAAAACCAACTTTATTAACTTACATTATATAAAAGAAACACACAGAACTCAGAATGAAAACCTTCCAAAATATTCCTCCTCCCCCAAATTTAAATTTCCAGTACATCACAGTAAGACAAAATCTTGGATTCTCAATTCAGTTACCACCCCTCAGATCACCAACTCTCAGTCCATCACCACCCTTCAGATAATCAATTATCAGTTCATTAAGAAGAGAGGAGTCCCTCTTGTACCATAGGCTTCCCCAGGAAACACAGTTGATACCTCCTGTGTTTCCATGTCACATGTGGCACCGTCCGGAGAACATTTACCATCATGACATCTTCCTTCCATGTCCAGTGCTCTCACCACTGCACATGGACCAGAGCTGCTTCTAGGGTTCGCCTTTTAAGGATGCTTGGCTCAGTTCCAAAAAAATCACCGTCTCTCACTTTTGGGACACCTGTCCGTCCCCCCCCCCCAAATTCACCCCTGGGGCAGAGGGGTCTCTAGAACACAGATCTTCTTCTTCCCTGAAGACAGGAGGCACCACCCTCCTCACCTGTCTCTGTTCATGCACTCCTTCACATAACAACACTGCACTCTCTTGGCTCCAAGCCATTGCCTCCTCCCTAAATGCAGTCTCTGTGTCACAGGAAAAAAAAATGGTTCCGTCCATGGCCATACAAGAAAAGTCCAGCCAAAGGCCACTCCATCATCTCCTCCTACCTAGGATTCTTCTCAACTTCTGACATCTTTCACTTGCACGAACTTTCATCACACTTGCCCATTTCCTCCTATTTCATCTCTATCTCTCTTCTCATTCAGCTCCAGGAGGATCAGTTTTTGTAAGGTTTCCATCATTCAAGAAAAGAGTTAAAAATCTCGGGCTCTGCCTGCCCAGAATTCCCACAGTTGCCCTGCTGGGCACTGTTGGGGAGGATGGAACAGGAAAGCCTTATAAATATGATTGCCTGGCAAAAGATTTTGAGAATATAGAAACTATAAGCGAGATTGAAATGAAAGCAAGTTCTGAGATCCCTTAGTTACTGAACAACTGGAAAACAATGGTGTGGCCAGCCGAAGGTAACCCTCTCTTGATGAAACAATACCCTCTGCAAGCTTGGCAGGTCCAAGGGTCAGAATAGACCATGCAGCTTGGCAGATAGGGCCCAAAGAGTAAGATTTAGGGTTTAAAATGTAACACAGTATGGTAATGTAGTGATTCTTATAGGCTGTATGGAAATGCTATAGGATTTGTATGTTGTACTAGATTGGTTAGTGAGAATCTGAATATTCAACACTGAAGATGATTTATTGTATTGTAACGGGAACTTCGCCCTCTTTTCGCGCTCACTTCTGCACTTCTTCTTCTTCTTACTTTCTCACTCACTCACCTACTTGCTTTCCATTTACCCTCTTATGCTTTTACATTCTTACTTCTCATCCTCTCTACCCCTCTCTTCTCTCAGGCCTGCTCCGAGCTGCGGCTGGCAGCTCCCAGCAGGGCCCTGCACCCACGGCCTTTGCAATAAACTGCAAGTTATACAACTTGGCTCCAAAGAGATCTCGTCTCTATCCGTCCCAACCGTGCGTGACCCCCTGTCACTCCTACAGACTCTCCTACAGGGCACCTTCTCGCAGCACTCCCCCTTCTCCTTCACAGCCAGCTGTGATGCCAGCACATGATAACATGATATCAAATATCAAGTTGGCACAGGCGCTCTCTCTCTCTCTCTCTCCTGGGGAGGGGCGGGGGGGGGGGGCTGCCTGATGCCTCTCAGTTTTCCCTTCCATCCCTTCTCTGTCCAAAGCTCCAGCCTACCTCACCCCGGACGCATGGCTTCCCCTCCCCCACCCAGCTCACAACTGGGCAGGGGAGGTCTGACCTCTTTCACTGACCAGAACCAAGAGAAAGTTCCCCTGGGAATTCTCTGCTTTTAACACCCTGTGTTCTCAGAGACATATCCATGTCCTCAGTGGCCACACCAGGTGCCAATAGTCAAATCTGAGCACATATTGATTTGACCACAGCCTCCCAAAAAACTCACTTCCTTTTCAAACCAGGACACCAGACAAGTGCAGCTCTTGACCATCTTGCTGACCAATCTACTCAGATAAGAAGTACAATATCACAACATCGGATGGTATTAGACTATTTATTAGCTGAAGAAGGGGGAGTGTGTGGAAAATTAAATGACTCAAACTGCTGTTTGCAAATAGATGACAATGGAAAGGTGGTGAAAGAAATAACAAAAGGAATAAGAAAGTAAACTCATGTACTGGCCCAAACATGGAAAGGATGAGAATGGGAAGGGGACATGTTTTCTTGGTTACCTGGTAGACTATGTGTTAAATAACTGCTTTTTTTCCTCATATGTGCTGTAGCAACTCTAATCTTTTTACCATGCATAATCCCTTGCTTAGTACAACTTATTCAACATGTGATCAAAGGGATGCAGGTAGTAGCCATGCCTACTGATCCAGAGATGACTACAAAAGGACAGAAATTGATGTCTCTGCAAATAATTGCAAAACCAAAAAAGACCCAGGAACAGAAAATTAAGTCAATGATAACTAAACTTTGTAAAGACAATTATTAAAAAAATAAAAGAGGAGGGATTGAGAGGAATAGCGGATTTGTCTTTACAAGCAAGCTGTGGGTCTACTGGTAGATAAAACTAGCACTGGTAGATAAAAGAAACAATGGGAAGCATTCCATTGACTGATTAATAGAAAAAGATATTTGCGTTTACAAATAAGCTTTAGGTATGCTGATAAATTAAATTAGACATTGAAAGATGAAAGAAACAATGAGGAAGAAAAACCCCTAAATTCCATAAGAATTAAAAATTAAAAGGGACGGTTATACATTAGAGGGAAATCTTTGGTATCAGGTGTTCTGGGAAGTCTGTACCTCTCAAGTACCTCAGCCAGTGGGGAAAGAGAGAAGGGAAATGCGGCTGGGAAATTAGGATAAAAAGGAGGCTGCGTCCTCCAAAAATTGGAGACACCCCAGGGGAATGCCCCATGGCCTCTCCCTTTTTTCGAATAAAGTAAAAGGACTCCTCTGTCTCCTTTTTGGACACAAACCTCTGGTGTTTGTGGATTAATTTTCCTAACACACTTTATGTCATTATCTTACCTATCTCTATACAATTTTTCAACGCAGAACTAATAAATATTTTGTTTCTTGTATTAGAGCCCATTTTTAACTTCTAAGATTTTAAGAAAACCCTCCAGTCCCTGTGGGGGCATGGGTTTGCTTGTGTTTTAGCAGGTAGGGAGTCTGGGTGTATTTCCACAAAGAGTATGAGAGTCTATCAAATACAAGAAAATGCTGACCACTCCATAAGCAGAGAGGAGAACACACAGACGTGAATTGCAGGTAGATTCCGACTTACACCTCACGTCTTGTGCTTCACCCACAGCAAATTGTGGATATTGGGTTTCTTTATAAGTGTGAGAATCAGTAGGGTTGTAGAATTTTTGTTAGCTGATAGCTTAAGGGAAATATGGGGTTCAATCAAATGTTATACTTCTGCTTTTTTGCCTTATTTGCTTTTAGTAGTGCAACTTTACCAGTTAGCCAGACTAGAACAAATGTTTGGGTGACTTTAATGAATGTTTCAGGTTTAGATACTTTGTGTTTATCTACTGCTACTCCAGAAAATCCGTTCTCTCCTTGCTTGGTCAGTGTACCAGTAGAAATTTGGCTTATACCAGAAAAGATCAACTAAGCTTTGTAAGACACCTTGCAATGGGCATTTTTGAACTTTCCAGGCCATATTAGCAATCATTTTCCCCCTCATAAGCCTTTTTCTTTGCATCAACGAGTGGAAGAACTGCTTTGGCTATTAAAACAACCTGTAGAAGGCCTCACGGTTTTTACTGATACCAGTCAAACTTTTAAAGCAGGCCTTACTTGGCAAGGCAAAGACAAATAGCACAGTGAAATCCTTGAAGTGAAGGGACACATCAGATACTGAAAGGATTGCTTGATAAACAAGAAATGAGGGAGGATGGGCTGAGCCCACAGAATAGAGTGCTGAAAGCAATTCATGCTATGAATCATCTACAGTTAGTAAGTAATTGTAGTGAACTAATCAATCAGCGTCACCTGAAAGCATCTATTACCCTCAGAACTGTGGATGCTTCTACTATCCTTGGGTGAGATTAGAATATGTGGAGCATAGATCAAATAGCTGTGAGTTTAGAGGAGGAAGTTTCCCAAGGTGTGGAGAGTGCAGACACTGGCACACCCAAAAGTTCAATACCTGGGTGGTGTTATCCCAAGTAACAGGAATAACAGTTAATTCCCCATAAACCTCAAGAAGCACTGGACTTGTTTCCTTTTCATGCATCCTGGTGGCCATGGGTTTATGGCCATGCAGGCTGTGCGGGAGGCAGGGTTGTTTGGACTTTTTCGGTGTTTTCTAGGGGTCCTTGTTCTGGATGGTGGATGAACTCTTTGGCTTTTTCTTCATGGAGTGTTGTTGTCTATCCTTGTTGTGGAGTGCTGTGTTTCTTCTCAGCTTTGGATTGGGTTTGTTGGTGCTGTCTCTTTTTGCTTCCATCTTGTTTTTCAGACTCTAGCTCATTTGGTAGAGGAGCTCGTGGTTTTACCTCCTTGCTGAGGTTGGTCTTTTTGCACTGGTCGGCTGTAGGGGTTGGAGTGCTAGGTGCTTCTCTAAATTAACCCTCCAGGATGGCATCAACAGAATACATGGCTTACTTAGGCCAATGCTACTGGGGTAGATTCCTTTTGTTTATCCTTAGCCATACCAGGAGATCCTTTCCATACATTTTTAATTAGTATCCCAATAAGTGACTTTGCCGGGTTTGCAAAATAGGTAGGAGCTGGAGGAAAACCATACATGGAAGCCAGTAAGCTGAACACGGAGGATTGCTGGTATAGCATAACCAGCAGTGGTACAAAATTGAACATGTGCAAAAGGTTGGGGATAAAGCCAAACAGCGAGGGCTTCCAAACAGGTACAACAACACAATTACTGAATGAAAGTGGACTAGAGTCTCAAGAACTAGACTTACTAGGACCGATACCTGACGCTGTTGAGTTGGGGACGGAAAGAAAGACTCAAGTCTTCAGGTGGATCAAAAGGCTCAAGAAGAATCTTTATTAGTAAGGAACCCAGACCCAGACCGCAGGGTGGGGGACCGGGTCCTGATGGGCGGGCGAAGGGGCCCAGACCCGGCCCGCGGGGTGGGGTGTTCATTTTCACAGCCCGCTCCCACCATGCTGCCAATGTCCCCACACTTCCTCTGGCATCTCGCCCTTCCCCCACTAGAACGGGAGGAGAGATTTTTCCTGGAATATGAAATTTCACCCTGAATTTGGGGCTCATGACGCTATCCATGCCTGCCCAAGACAAGCGGGTGATCTGTGCACCCTCCTGTGCCTCCCTCCCCCACAACACAAGTGATTGTTGCCCAGCTCTGTGATTCGTGGCACCACCCCTGTGGGAACTCAGCACATCCCTCTGGATATTATGAGTTGCCGAGAACCCTCTGGGGGGCTTGGAGACCCTGGCATGTTGCCCGGAACACCTGGTGGCTTGATTTAGATCCTTATAACGAAGTGCCACCTGTGTATGAGGACATGAGAGCCGCACAAGTTTGAATGGTGCAAGAATGATGTGTTCACAGGGTGAAAATATAGATTTTAGGATTTTTGGTATAGGGGTTATGGGGACAAGATGGAGGAACCTGGCCGTGTCTCGTCCTTCTTCTTTCTTCTTCTTGTTCTCCATTTTCTGCTGTGATGTTGGCACTTGGGGATTGGTTTAGAATAGAAGTGCACTGTCTAACCTAGGTGATAGGTATTGGGAATTAAAAGTAAATATGATATACATAGCTTGTAGTATAAAAGACAATACCGCCTCGGGGGCGGTGGAGAATGCTCGTGGCTGCCTTGCTGAGCAGACCTTGGCTGGGCAGAGAGAAAACTTTATAGATAAGAAATAATAAATAACCTAAATGAAATAAACAGGGCCAGGAGACTTCTTCTCCTTTTTAATGCCTTTATTATAAGTGATCAGCTCAGGATTGGGCAGCTCGGCAGGGCTGCAGTCTCCCGTCGTCTCTCCCAGGGCGACTCAGAGGAGGAGGATATGCGCAGCTTTGTCCACTAGGGGCAGAGTTTGGGATCAGGTCCTCGTGGGAGCCTTTAGGGCGTGGTGACCCCATCCGATTTTACTTTTCCCGGCCCCTTCCCGCCGGCTCCTGGCGTCGGGATGACTCCCATGGTCAGGGCGAGAGGGACTCCGAAGGTGTTCCACATCTCTGCAGGCTCAGCACTCGGCTCCTCACGTCCAGACATCACTCCAGTCTCTCAGCTCTTAGGTGGCTCGTTGTTTTTGGGGTTCTTCCTGCACGTTTGGAGTAGGAGTCCCACACAGCATGCTGGTCTTTAGAGTTATTTTGCATATCCCTCCCCTCCTACGTCTCTTCTCCTCACTGTTCAGGGAGGTCCCCACCCTTTACTGTCTCAGAGAAGGGCCATTACCTCGCCCCAGCCAGGGCTTTTACTGATACAAAAACAACTATTAACAACAACGACCCGTAATTACCATAACACAGGCAGCAGCCCAGCAGTAGTGGTAACCTTTTTCTCACAGAAAAAATCAACTGAATTTTTGTTCATAACACTGAAGACCGAAAAGTGAAGAGTCCAGACTCATTCTTCGGAGCGCGGGCTGCCTCAGAAACATCCCACGTATCTCTGGACAGAGACTAGACAGCCAGACCCGAGACATCCCCATCCCCCCGGGGCAGGACACCAGTGGCAGCATTCTTGGAAACTGTCTCTCCCGCTCCGCAGACGGAAGCGGGGGGGTTGAGGTGCCCCGAGTCCCGGGGGGAGCCTCACAGGATGAGGGCACCTCGAGACCAAGCTAATGTTGGCCTGAGAAAAATGCTTTTCCCCAAAAAGCCACTGAATTTCAGAGTTCTCAGCCTGGATGAATGAACTAACAGCTGCCGAGAGGCGCCTCTGCTTGAACGCAGTGGGGGGCAGAGACCAGCCGCTGCAAAGGCAGGTTGTGGAGTGGAGGTTGCAGCGTCCACTTATTGCAGGGGTTTTTTCCCCGTGGCATAGTGTTCGGAGAGAGAAGCAGCTTCCGGTGGGGAGGCCAGGGACACGGCCGTCATAGGCACGCGAAGAAGCACCGCTGCAGTTTTTCCCAGTTCCGGGGAGGGTGGCGCTGGCAGTGCCTTCGCTGCTGCCGGAGCATTGCCTGGCAACCCGAAGGAAACAGCGGGGGGCCACGCTGCCGAGGGCGGCGAGGCAGGCTCCTTGGGCGCAGAGGCGGGAAAATCCAGCGACCGAGCTGACTGGGGATCTTACTTAGCATCACGGTTCACATCCCAAACAAAGCCTGAAATAAACATGGACAGGAGACCTTTCTCCTTTTTAATACCTTTATTAAAAGTGATCAGCTTGGGTGGGAAAAACCGACGGGTCTGCGCTCATGGCGCCACTGCTCCCAGGAGCGACTCGGAGGAGGAGGAAGCATGCATCTTTGTCCACTAATCTGTGGGCAGAGCTGGGGGTTCTATCCTCATGAGAGAATCAGGAGATTCCCAATTATACGGTTTGACATTCGAGGGCATCTATCTAGTCAACATCTTTTAGGTTAGGGTGACAGGTAAAAAAGGGTCTTAGCAGATACTAGATTCTGTTCCTCACGTCAAGACATCACTTTGATTCATCAATTTTGTGTTGGCTCATTGTTTTTAGGGGTTTTTGGCTAAATTTGGTGAGGGGCTTCTCCCATTGCATGCTGGTTGCGAGGTCATTGGCATGCTAACTCCAAGGTCTCCTCCTCTTTACCGTCCGAGTGCCATCCTCCAGGAAGCAGCAGGGTGTCACTTGACAAAAGGGGGAATTCTTAACCATCAACGACAGGAGTTAACGAAAACGAGAGGTGATTACAATAACAAACAGTTAGAACTCCATCCTGGCAGCAACTAGCCCAACCTGTGAACTCTGCAACCTTTTTAAAAAATGAGCAGCTTTTCTACTTATAACAAAGCCGGGCCGGCTGGAGGCGGCGGGGCTGGCTGGACTGACCCACACACCTCACGGGGGGAAGGAGGAGGGGTGGAGATGGCCCCTCCTGCACGTGCTCCGGCAAAACAGAAGAAAGCTGCTTCTGAGCCGTGGGCAAAGCCGTCTCTCTCCGCTCTGCTTCAGGGGTGTGGGGGGGTGGGAACCAATGGAGCCAGTTGAGGCGGCAACCCGTGACTTGGGACCGCTTTTCCCAGTCCAGGGGGATTCGGCGCCGGGCGACTTGAAGCTGGTCAAGACAAAGAAACACCGGCTGCCCCATCCAGAGTGGGGATGGTTGCCGCCGGCGGCCGAAGCACGGCTGCCCACGGTGGGGACGAGTCAACCAGTCTCTGCAGGGCAGGGAATGCTGGAATTGTCAGTGAGTGCAACTGTACTCCAGCCGCCCCTCTCGGTCCAGGGAGAGTTGGAGCTGGCAGAAATGGAGCGGGACGTTCCGCCACGGGCGATCGAGACACGGTTCCCTGAGACATTGCAAGCGAAAAACCTGCTGGCTTTGTCACCATCCTGTTCCCTGGGGTCCCACGCCAGAGGGCTTTAGAAATGCATCTCCAGGCAGGCAGCAAAGACCTTGTGACCGCATCGCCTGTGGTGACTGCAGTTAGCAAACAATCACCTAGCGATTCCCAAGTCTCTGAACTGAATGCCGTGCTCACATCTGCTGTGAACCCGAGATCTCTGGCCCAGGCCAGCAGACTGCAGAGCTCTCCATCAGAGACAGCGAGTCTCATGGGAGGGATAAAAGCCCTCCACGAGATCAGAACTACTTGTTCGTCTCTAGAAAGTTGGTTCCCCATTTTTAAGGAAAACCCATCCCTCAGCTGGCTTCCACTTCAAGAGACAGTCTGCTGTGTCAGGAAAAAACATCCCCACTCAGTTCCCGGCCTCTCGGGGCCGATGTCCGCGGTCCTAATGGGACCAGTCTTCTCAGGAAAACACGGGGCACAGTCAGTGTTACCTCACTCAAGAGGGCAAATGGTGTCTGATCCACGAGGGGTCTCCAGATCCCTCCGTGTTCAGCCTCGGCTGCGAACTTGGCTGGACCCTCCAGGGTCCAGTGCCTTCAACCTAGGCTGCAGATCACTTTGGCGGCCACCAGAGGACGCTGTTGAGCAAGGGATGGAAAAAAATACTCCAGTCTTCAGGTGGATCAGAAGGCTCAAGAAGAATCTTTATTAGTAAGAAGCAGCAAGTTTTATAGTCTCACTCGCTAAGTGGGACCGGATTGGTCTCAAAGTAGAAAACATCTCACATTATTGGTGGCTATGAATAGCACGCTGTAAAGAACCATAACTATAAACAATGGTTACAGAAAGAGAGATAATAATTGTTTTAATTCTTTCATCTAAGATTCCCAGGCTCAGCCTGGGAGAAATTCTCTCTGTTCTTTCTTCGACTGAACTGAGAAAATCCACAGGTATCTAGAAATTATTACATGTTTTTTAACTACTTTTTAAACCCAAAATCAACTAATATGAACAATGTTCTAGTCCCCCGTCCCAAAAATTATAGTGTCATTCTTAATCCCAATTCTCCATGGTATAAGAATGTGACCAAATACTACCACAATTGGGCTTATCTTGGCAGTGCTGGTACAAATGCAACTGTAAGAAAGCTTCCACCAAGTATCTTTTTAATTTGTGAGGAGTTTGAAGGAAAGTGTTGTATGAACCTCTCTGACCATTCTGCATCCATTCACAGGAAACTCAAACAACTAAAAGATAACATGAAAAAATTGACTGTGAGTGACTGGGGTTTGGATGAATGGTTTAAGGGATGGGGAATAACTGGATGGTTGATAGATATTGTAAAGGGAACTCTGTTAGTTTTAGTAGTCATTATTTTATGGCTTTGTGCTATTCCATGCATAAAGTTGGTGACCTGCTTAGTAGAGAATACAGTAAAGAGGGCCTGGCTGGTGCAAGGAGAAGAAGGGGGAATTGTAGCAGTGTATCTAAACAACTTAGGCCTCAGTGTGCACCAGCCATACCGTCTCTAACTGTTCTTATCAGAATTTTCTCAGGGCACTGTGGAATTCATCAAGGTTGCTAAGACATAAACTGCGCTAAAATAAGAACAAAGTAGCTGAGAGACTGCATACCAGGATCACAAGAACTAGATAACAGAGGACTGTAGAACACCTACACGGTAACCAATCATGGACGCTGAGAAATGGAGGCAGAGAACGAGGGAAGAAGACAAAGGCACCAATCAGGAAGTGTGATCTTAGTAGTTTGCAGAAACTATAAAAGTGTGTGTAATCTAAACAATAAAAGGTTTCTGCTTGATCATATTGGTCAGTTGTTCAGGAGTCCTGGATTTCCCGCAAATTAGTATTGTGAAAAATGATACAGAGGCTAACACTTTGGTAACTTTGTGTAAAATGTCTGAGAAGGCTTATGCTGAAATTAATCCAGATATGTGGGCAGCACCAGAGAAATACAGAAAATTAGACATAGAATTTCTCCAAAGTACTTTGAAGCAACTAGGACAAGTGGTGTCTAAAAAGCAATACCTTATTTCAAGCGAGGGAAGGAAGGGGTTACAGCCTCTCACTGAGTCTGTGCTAAAGACAGGTCATTTGGACCCATGTATGTCTCCCTACAACACTCCTATCCTGTTAGTTAAGAAACAGGATGGAACTCTTATAATGGGTAATGTGATGGTTGGGTCTCACAATTAAGAGATAAATATTATGTGCATGTTAAGAGAAGTTTTATAGATGCATAGTTATGTTATTTTTATATGTTCTCCCCATAGTCCTCTTTCCCTTCCCCCATTGTATTGTGGTCACTAGTTGGGGCATTTAGGGGAGGGCAAGCTTGTTACTAGGAGGCATGGCATGGCAACATCTAACCTCCAATCAGATTATAAGAAAGTGATCTGCACCAATGGACGTCAGAGAAAGAGTTGATTGACAAGACTTTAGGAGGGGCCAAGGGTATAAAAAGCAGAGCATCCATTTTGTAAATGAGCACATGGTTAGTGATCACAGAGACTCCCAGCACTGTAATTTTTCCTTATTCAGTCCTCTGTTGTATTTTTGTTTGGGTTTATTAAAACTTTGAAATTTTAAATGTGAGCATAGTTTCTCAGAGAACCTACAGAATGGTGCAGGACCTAGAATAAGAAATGAAATTGCCAAACCAAGGCATACCACAGTTCTGAATACCTATATCATCCTGAATCAAATACCTTCTTTACGTCGTGGATTTGAAGGATGCTTTTCTGAGGGTGTCCGATTGCAGTGTTATAATGAGATGATTGACTCTCGCAATTAAGGGATGACTATTGTGCGAATATTAAGAAAAGCTTTAGTGATGTATAGTTATGTTATTATAGTTTAGATGTCCTCTGTTGCCCCCATAGTTCCCTTTTCTCCCCCTCTGTATTGTTGCCATCAGACAGCCTGAGTTGTCTAGGACAGGTAAAAAGAAGGTGTGCACAAATACCCCTTACATGGGGCAGTTAGGAATGGAAAAGCTTGTTGCTAATGGGGTGCGGCATGGCAACACCTGACCTCCAATCAAGTTCCAAGAAAGCAGTCTCCACCGTTAAATGACAAGGAAGAGCTGACTGACAGACATTGGGAAGGGGCACGGTTGGCTGATGCAACCCCTAGGGGTATAAAAGATGGAGCATCCATCTTGAAGATGAACCAGCCACATGGTATGCACGCAGGCAGTTCCCAGCGCTGCAAATTTTTCCTTATGTAGTCCTTTTATTGTATTTTTGTCAAGGTTTAATAAATATTTTTTAATTTTCAAGTGAGCAGTTTTTTCTCACACAGAGGACAGTAAACAGTATTTTTTCCCTTTGAATGAGAAAAGGAAGAAGGAGAGAAAATGACATAACGACAATTGACACGGACAGTCCTCCCACAGGGATATACAGGGTCACCAGTTTTGTTTGGGTAAGCCTTGCAGAAAATATTAAAAGCATTTACTCCACCCTCAGGAGTTAGGTGATAAAAACAAGGGCAAGCTCCCGGACTAAAGTGATTTCAGCTTTTATTATAAGAAAAAGAAAGGCCTAAAGCAAGGGGGCCCACGGACAAGCAAGAGCATTCCCGTTGAGGGTGCTGCAGCACTGGCGCTGGGTCTTCTTTTCAGCAGCAATGTAGAGATGTCCCTGATGTCCCAGATGGAGCAGCACAACTTCAGTGGGTCAGAAGCCCTCTTTTTATCCTGTTTTTTTGTCCCTTTGGATTGGTTTCTTTTTGGATTCTTCATTTGCATGAAGGTTTAAGGCACTTGATTGACCCCTTACAGTTCTGTCCAGGCTGGCTCGTTTTGCTTGGGGGATGGTGCACTTAGGTGTATTATGGTACATTGAGTACCGTATTTCTTATAACTACCCTTTTAACCCCTTTGACAATATAATAACCAAACTAACAGTACATGCTTAACAATCTATCAACTATTTTACAACAGTTTCTAACCAATTTTTAACAATTTCCCCCCTCTAACTATTTGATCAGGCTTCCAACCTGCATCAACCTTTTAAAGTTCAACTTCTACTTTTTTCAGTTTCTCATACTGTTCAAGCATATCTCTGGCATTCTGATCATTCTGTTCTTTTATTAACATTACTTTTTCGCCATTTTCCCCTTCTTTGTTACCTTGCAGCATGATGCTGCTTTGGACAATGCTGTTTTGATATTTCTTCCTTGTGTAATCCCCTGTTTTATTTTTGCAAGCTTAGTCCAGAAGATGCAAGTAGACAAGAAATATTGCTCAAGACCAATGATTTACAAAGAATAAGAGGGGGGATTGTGAAAACTGCTTATTTTATGATTGGGTTTTCGCAAATATTAAAATGAATGTTATATGTGTTATGTTAGAAAGCTATGCTGTATTAATTTTCTTAAGTAGTGTGTTAACTATAGTTTTAGGTTGTAACATAATGTTAAAGTAGAAACTATGCTATGTGTAGTATATGGTAGAGATAATACATGCTATTTATGTATAAAATATTGTAAAATCCAAGCTATGTCTTTTGACCACCCCTGCCGGGAGCAGAGTCTTATTTTTATTCAGTTAGTTCCCGGACTATGTTAAGATAATAGCAAGTCTGTTAACGTATGAATTGAACCTTCCTGAGCAATGATCAACGACTTCCCTAGAATGTAGGAGTGATCTCGCACCTCAAAGATTGCATCTACTACACTTATCACTGGCGTCACCCTGTTACATGTGAATGCCGACTTCTCCGAAGTGTTCTGACAACATCTAGACACCTGGAACTGAACTTTTGTCTATCCCTGCACATGTATGGCCCCAGTTCTGCATGTGAAGGGACACAAAGGAACATTCGGTCATCTCTGCCTCAGGCAGAATAAACTGTATATAAGCTCACTGTGTGAAGCAGCCGGGGTGAACCGAAGGAGAGACTCTGACATTTTGGCAGTCAGATCCAGGTTCACCCAGTGCCGATCCCGGGGTTGAGGCTGCCCAAGGCTGTGGTGGTTTTTTGATGGAAATTCTGTTTCGCTGACAATCTAATAAATCATTGCTAAATTTTCTTATAAATTTGGCTCCCGATTTGATCATTTATAACACTATGTAAGATACTTTTTTTAAAAAAAGGACTTGCAGTGAGATAGCAGCCACAGGACACCTAAATCTTTCAAAGAAAAAGAATTTATTGCTCTCTTATCAGAAGAAACCAACTTCTTCCTGCCTCGCTCAGGCCTAAAGATGCCGTTAGGATTAAGAGGAAGAAGTTGACAATGACCAGACAGAATCCTGTGTTTGAATGGAATTTATGCATCATGTATGAAATGTATGAATATGCAACAGGCTATTGTTTTTAAGGGATGATCCTCTGTTAACGTGTGTCCTTTTTCAGGCTTATGTTGCCCAGTAAAAGGTACCTGGACCGTCCGTAATTCTTTGTTTCTATTGTCTCATATTGTCCTAATCCAAATTTTTCCAAATTTTTATTACTCTGATTATATCACTAATTTGATAACCATTTTATTATCATTAAACTTTTAAAATTTTAAAAACAAGTGATTGGCGTTTTTCACATCCCAGATGGAGCAGCACAAATTCAGTGGGTCAGAAGCCCCCTTTTTATCCTGTTTTTTGTCCCTTTGGATTGGTTTCTTTTTGGATCCTTCATTTGCATGAAGGTTTAAGGCACTTGATTGGCCCCTTACAGTTCTGTCCAGGCTGGTTCATTTCGCTTGGGGGGTGGTGCACTTTGCTTAGGTGTAATATGGTACGTTGAGTACCGTATTTCTTATAACTACCCTTTTAACCCCTTTGACAATATAATAACCAAACTAACAGTACATGCTTAACAATCTATCAACTATTTTACAACAGTTTCTAACCTATTTTAACATTAGGTTGCTGCAGTATGTGGATGGTTTGCTTTTATCAGGGGAACAGGAAAAATTGCTTGAAAAGGCTACTGTGAAGCTGCCTAATTTTCTTGTTTAAAAGGGACTTGGAGTGTTTGAATAGAAAGTACAGTTGGTAGAGGAAAAAAATTTAAATATTTGTTACACATTTTGACTGGAGGCTTATGGTGTATTGATGCAGAAAGAATACATGGAGTTTTACAGTACCATTACCCCAGTAAAAAAAAAAAAAAAAAAAAAGAGTTATAATTGTTTTTAGGGTTGGTGGGGTACTGCAGAGCATGGACTGTTGATTTTTCTGTTTTAGCCCAACCTTTATATGACTTTTTAACTCAAGACAGTCCTAACATTGTAGTATGGACACCAGAAGGAAAGCAAAGCCTTAGAAATTTAAAAGACAAATTGGTTGATGCCCCAGTCTTAGCTCTTCTAGACTCAAACAAGGAATTTGAGTTATATGTGGATGTTAAACAGGGCCATGCTAAAGGAATTTTGGTACAAGAACACAAGAGAACATGGTAGCCTGTTGCTTCTTTTTCTGAGCTGTTAGACCGAGTGGCCAGAGGTTGGCCTCATTGTCTGCAGAACTGTGCAGACATGGCTTTGATGGTAACTGAGGCCCAAAAACTGACAATAGGAGGATATACAATTGTTTGTTTCACATCAAGATAAAGCTTTGTTAACTGAAAGAGCCTCTAAGTGGATGACCAGTGCTCGGTTACTACAGTATGAATTTCGTTTAATGGAACAGGAAGATTTAGTATTGAGAAGCGGTTAAGGGTTTACCCAGCCTCCTGTCTGAATGGACCTGAAGAGGGGGGCTGGGAAGAAACCCATGACTGCATTCAAGTGATAGATCTCCAGACACGGGCTAGGGAAGATTTACAAGACACTCCCTGGCCTGAGGGAGAAAATATGTTTATTGATGAGTCTTCAAGGGTGGCAAAAGGGAAGCGATTTACAGGATACACAATCATTAATGGAAGGAAATTAAAGGAAGGGGGGAGATTGTCACCCACCTGGTCAGCTCAGGCAACAGAGCTGTATGCCCTTGTGAGAGCCTGTGAATTATATCAGGACACGATAGTGAATATTTTTACTGTTTCTAAATATGCATATGGGGTGATACATGCATTTGGAAAATCATGGGAAGAAAGAGGTTTATTAACCTGCAAGGGAAAACCGTTACCTCATGAGACCCTAATTTCTCACCTTTTGGAGGTAGTGAATTTTCCAAAAGGGTAACACACAATAACACACGTTAGGAGACACCAGGCAGAGTGCTCAGGTAATAGGTAGCCGACTGGCTGATGAAAAAGCTTGGAAAGGTGCATTGTTGCCAAAAATCTCTAAGATCCTCCCCTTTGCTCCCAGTAACTGAACCACTGCCAGAGAAACTGTCTTTTCCACCAAAAGGGCTTGAAATAATTAAAAAGAGTGGGGCAGAGGAAAGAGGGGATAGTTGGTTTACAAGGCATGGTAAGCAGTGGATACCAGAAGCTCTGACCTTACAGATAATAAAACAACTCCATGAAGGGAGCCATTGGGGCTCTCGATGACTGGCAGAAGCCTTCCTCAAAATGTATGTTACTGTGGGTCTTTTTACTCTGGCAAAGTGAGCTATTGAGGATTGTTTGATTTGTGCTAAAACCAATAACAGGGTTACAAAGAAAATTGCCAGGGGAAAGAAGCCTTGGGCTGTGTTATAGATGAATAATGTGATAGTTGGCTCTCACAATTAAGAGATAAACATTATATATATGTTATGAGAACTTTTGTAGATATATAGTGATGTTTATGTAGTATGTCCTACCACAGACTTCTTTCCCCTCACCCTTGTAATAGCCTTGGTAGTCAGGGCATTTGGGGAGGGCTGGCTTATTACAAGGAGGCACAACATGACAACACCTGACCTCCAATCAAGATGTAAAAAAGTGATCTCCACAAATGGACAGCAGAGAAGGAGTTGAATGACAAAACTTTGGGAGGGGTAAGGGTATAAAAGACAGAGCATCCATTTTGTAAATGAGCACGTGGGTGCTAGTCATGGAGATTCCCAGCACTGTAATTTTTTCTGTATTCAGTCCTTTGTTGTATTTTTTTTCTTAAGGTTTAATAAACCTTGGAAATTTTAAAAGTGAGCATTGTTTCTCATAGGTGCTATGTCCCTTCCAAAGATGCCAGGTGGATTTTACCAAAATGCTCTGAGTGGCAATGTTTAAATATCTTCTGGTAATAGTATGTCAGCTAACAGGGAGGCCAGAAGCATTTCCAACTGTTTCAGCAACTACAGGATCAGGTATTAAAGTATTTTTGGAGCAAATAATTCCAAGATATGGGATTGTGGAAGGAATAGACTCAGATAGGGGAACTCAGTTTACAGGAAAAGTTCTTCAAGGGGTTATTACAGCTTTAGGCATGCAGTGGAACCTCCATACCCCCTGGCAGTCCCAGAGCTCAGGCTGGGTTGAAAGAATGAATGGAGAAATAAAGAAACACCTCCTGAAGCTGGTGATATAAACTAAGATACTGTGGGTATGGCTCTTGCCACTAGCTTTAACAAGAATAAGGGCCAGACCCAGGGGAGATATTAAATTATCTCCCTTTGAATTGATGTTTGGAATACCTCACCTTTGTAATTCTCAACCTAGTGGGGGAGGGGGGAGGTGTGGGATCTCAGCACATCAGCCCTGAGGTGCAGAGACACTGAGACAACCCTTGGGGGGCTCGGAGGTCCTGGAATGTTGCCAGGAGTGTCTGGTGGCTGGACTTTGATCCTGCACAGGAGACGACACCTGTATGAGGATGGGAGGATCTCACTGGGATAAATGGTGAAGGGATAGGTTAATTATAGTGTGAAACACAGGTTTTAGAATTTTGGTACAGGAGGGTCTAGAGAAGTAAGATGGAGGAATCGGGGCGTGTCCTGTTCTTCTTCTTCTTCTTCTTGGCCTCCATCTTCTGTGGTGGTGGTGGCACTTTGGGATTGGACCTTACTAAAAGTGCACTTGTCAATAAGGGTGAAAAGCATTGGGGAAAATAGGTAAATATCTTATACGTAGTTTTGAGTATAAAGATAAGTGACCGCCCCGAAGGCAGTCAGTGTGTTCATGGCTGACATGCTGTGCGGACCTCTGTCGGGCCGAGAGAAAATCTTGTAGATAAAAACTAATAAACACTGAAGACCGAGAAAAAACCTGAAGACTCTTTTCGTCCTTTGGAGCGCGGGCTGTCCCAAGGCCTCCCCGAGCCTTTCCAGGCCATCAAAACAGCCGAGAACGGGCCAAGTGGCGTCCGCTGTGTGGGCTACTCCCACCAAGTGGGGGGGTATTAGCCCTGAAGAGCCGAGAGGGCAGTTCCGGACTTGGACGGATTCCCAGGAGAGCACTGATAACTCCAGAGGAGACAAGCCAGAAGAAGAAAGAAAAAAAAAAACTGCCGACAGAGTCTGAAAAAGACAGCAGTCACTGAGAATTACATTTCTCAGCTTCTGCCGAAGAAAGTTCGTAGCAGAACAGCCCGGATCGGAACCAGAAAGGCGCCTCTGGATCCATCTCCTGTGACTTGCTGGATGGAGATCAGGAGCCTTCGGACTGCTCTGACGACAGAGATTCGGTGAGAAGGTCAAAAATAAGAACATGGGGGGCACACTCTCCCAGGAACAGCTGGGAATTTTGTCAGCCTTGCAAGGAGTAGCCCACACCTATACGGTCGGGATCTCAAAGAAGGAGCTGAAACAGCTTTTATTGTGGGTGAGACTTAATTACCCATTTTCAGAGACACGACTGCTATTCGAAGTAGGTTTTTGTCAGGAAATTAATAGGCACTTATATCTCTTAGCCACGAAAAAAGATGAGACAGCTTTAAAGCTGCTCTCGCCGGCAAGAATAATGTTAGAAGGCATTTCTGTGCAGTCAAAAAGACTGGAAAGACAACAAGCTGTTGCAGGACCCTTAGAAGCAGGGGGAGGAGAGCAAGGCTCTCGGCAGAGATTGGCTCTGGCCCCAGTTAGCCAGGGGGAAAAAGCTCTCGAGGAACGGGAGCAGGGAATAATATCAAAGCCTCCGATTCCAAGACCCAGAAACCCCAAGAAATCCCTAAAACGTCCTGAAATCCCAGAGAGCACAGGGGCTTCAGGCTCCGACTCAGAAGCGACATCGGAAGGGGGGATGCGGGGGGGGAGAAAAGGGGTCGGGGGAAGCGCTTTCTCGCGGCGGGCACGGCGGGGCGGCGGTGGCAGAGCAGGGCGGCGCGGCTGTGGCGGTGCAGGCGGAGGCGGGGGGCGCAAGTAAGGAGGTAATGGGAGACACGGTTTCTCGTACGGCTTTCGTCAGCACAACGCCGGGAGCGGCGGCTGCTCCAGCCGACAGGGTCCCAGAGACGCGCGCGAAGGGCAAGGCTTGCAAACACCCTGGGGAGGGGTCACAAACCAGTGCAGGGGCTTCAGATACGGGCAGTGAATTGGGGGAAGCTGCACGGCCCCAAAGGGCCACCGGAGAGAGACGGAGGAGGCACGCCGTTGTGACGTCAGACCTGGAAGTAGGGGCGCGGAGATCGGCTCGGATCGCCCGGCTGCCTGCGGGGGGCGGGCTGCGCGCACCGGTGGGCGGGGTGGACACAGCGTCAGAGGAGGAGGAGAGAGAGTCTGGGACAGACTGAGGGGAGGAGATTTTGGAGGCGGAACGGGGGGGAGAGAGTGACGTTAGCTCGGGAGAGACGGGGAGCGGCTCCGAAAGCACGCATGCGCGGAGAGCAGAACGCGGGCGGAGGTGGGCCCGATCCCCTGTGACGTCTCGGGCAAGGAGGGGCCGTGCTTGGGGTTCCACATCCCGGGGCTGTTGTAGTGTGTTTTTAAGTTTCTTGTTTTTGCTCCCCCATTTTATGTACTGTTCCCCCCTGTTCTTTGTAAAATGGTTCTTCCCCCTCCAGTTTTCCCGCCACAGAGCCTTTGGCAGTTATGTTACTATGGTTACCCCTGCCCCTGTTAATTGTCAATCTCCCAAGTTACATAACTGCTCCTCCCTTATCCCACCATATAAGTAAAGTTTTCCTCCTCCCTGAGCCCAGTCAATCACCCCCCACTCCTCCCTGCTTTCTAGAACATTCTTCTCTCTGGGGGTTGTGGTTGGCTGGCGTCCCGGGGCCCCTCCTTTGTTCTATGTTTATTGGATAAGTTCTTGTGTCAGTTTTCTTATGTACCTCCCCACATGTTCCCCTATTGGTTAGCTGGGCTTCCCCTCCCGTCTCCACCCCTTCCCTGTAAAACTCTGTCTCCCCCCGTGTTCGCGGCCATTTTGCTGTGGGTTTTTCCACCTGTTGGTTTGCCCTGTGCTGCATGTGGGCTCTTCAATAAACGGACGTTTTACCCCCAGCAAGTGGTCGCCTCCTCTCTCGCCTCGTCCAGCGCGAATCCAAGTCCGCAATCCAGCCCAGCCCGAGGCCAGGACGCCAAGGGGGGCTGGCTTCCGATGCGCAGGAGCGTCGGCCGCTTCACCCCTTCAGCTAGCCGGACATAGGGCCGTGTACGCCCTCGCGCACGGGGCTCCACCCCCTCACCAGACTCGGTGCCTCTAACCCAAACCCTTGGAGTCCAAGCCTCTTCCCTTCAAGGGAGACGTTCTGGTGTCTGAGCTCCATTTTCAGCTGAATTAAAAGCCAGGCAACCCAGGTCCCAAACGAGATCGCAGACTCGGCAAACGACCGGAAGAGGGGCAGTCGAGTTCATTCCGTCATCCAAGCCACAGAGTCCGGTGACAGCGCCACCTCGTGGGGGGATGACAGAAGTGCACGACATGCTGGATCTGTTCGGTGGAGCCACAGCGCCATCTCGTGGCGAGACTGCAACAATGCAGCAATTTTTTCCAACAATATATAAAAAGAAAAGTACTTCCAAGAAGACAATGATAACACAACAAATGGATTATCCGTCGACTTTGGGATTTCGTGAAGATGATGAAAGTTCAGATGAAGCACAGCAACAAGCAGAAGATGTCATACGGATCACAGCATCGGAAGGTGTTCCGGCATGGATGCTGTCAGCAGCAGAAGCAGCAAAAAGCTTCTTGCATTCATTTGATACAGCAAAAAAGAAATATCAACAGGATCCTCAAGTTTCCTTTTCGGATTTAGGAGCGAGGCCAAAAACCTCAAGGCGAAAAATGAGGTACAATGATTCACTGATGACATCCACAACACCGTTATTCATGCAAATCCCAATGGAGTCTCAAGAGGAGGAATTTCAACAGCCGGTGAAGACGATGGATTGGAAGCGCATCAGAAAAGCATTGGCAAAAGATAAGTATTCAGAAAATAAAGGACAGCATAAATAAACTTGGCGAGATCACAGGATCATGGATCGATGATCTGGTAGAATTCTTTGACATCTCTCCCATATACTTACAAATAAATGTCAATGGAAAAGTAGTGAAACAAATAACAAAGGGAATAAGAAAGTTAACTCAGGTACTGGTCCACATGTGAAAAGAATGGGAATGGGACATATTTTCATAGTTACCTTGTAGACTATGGGTTAAACAAATGCTTTTTCCCTCTTATGTGCTATAGCATCTCAAATCGTTTTACCAT
The DNA here is from genome assembly GCF_028551555.1 of Melozone crissalis. Lineage (NCBI taxonomy): Eukaryota > Metazoa > Chordata > Aves > Passeriformes > Passerellidae > Melozone > Melozone crissalis. The sequence goes on along the minus strand of NW_026535813.1, from coordinate 8,009,106 downwards.
GCATGACACCTTGCTAAGTGCAGCTCATTCAACATGTGATCAAGGAAATGTAGGTGGTAGTCATGCCTACTAATCCAAAAATGGCTGCAAAAGAACAGAAAAAGATGTCACTGCAAATAATTGCAAAACCAAAAAAGTCCCAGGAACAAAAAATAAGTCAGTGGTAACTGTTTGTAAAGACAATTATTGAGAAAATAAGAGGAGGGATTAAAAGGAATGAGAAGGAGGTGTCTTTACAAACAGTGGGCCTGATGGTAGATAAAGCCAGATACTGAGAGGCAAAAGAAGCAATGGGGCCAACCATGAATTCCAGAGGAATTCCACTAATGTACACTGTGAGAAATGATACTCACTTTCAAAAAATTTAGAAAGTTTATTCAAACCTTATTAAAAATACAACAGAAGACTGAATAAAGAAAATAATACATCGTCGGGAGCAAAGGATTCAGTCACTATGTGCTCGTCTACAAAATGGATGTTCCGCCTTTTATACCTCTAGCCCCTCCCAAAGTATTATCAATTGTCTTCTTCTTCGCTGTCCAGTGCTGGAAGTCACTTTCTTACATCTTGATTGGAGGTCAGGTGCTGCCATAGAAACAAGCCAACCCTCCCAAATGCCCTGACTACTAAGGCTATCCCTTGAAAACAATGCAAGGGGGAGGGGAAACATAAGTATGCATCTACAAAACTTCTCCTAACATATACATAGCATTTGCCCTTTAATTGTGAGACTCAACCATCACATTACTTATCTATAACAACACAGACTATTACTCACTCAAGACTGTGCTAAATCCCCGGACTTAGAGAAAACAAAGAGCAATACATGGAAAAAGAAAATTGAGGGGGTACATATTAGGAGGGGGTCTTTATTAGGCAATTTGGGAAGTTTGTACCTCTCAAGTACCTCAGCCAATGGGGAAAGAGAAAGGGAAATGCAACTGGGAAATTTGGATTGAAAAGCTGGCTGCATCCTCTAACAATTTGAGAGACCCCGAGGGAAATGCCCACAACCTCTCCCATTATTCAAATAAAGTAACCAGACTCCTCTGTCTCCTTTTTGGACATAAACCTCTGGTGTTTGTGGATTACTTTTCTTGACAGTGCCAAAGCTAATGGCAAAAGCCATACCCATGGCACCTTAGTTTCTGTCACCAGCTTCAAAGGCTGTTCCTTTATTCCTCCATTCATCCTTTTTATTTGACCTGAATTCTCAGGGTGCCCAGGGGGTATGGAGGTCCCACTGAATGCTCAAAGCAGCCATAATCCCTCGAAGGATCCCCCTGTAAAATGAGTTCCCCCATCTAAGTCCACTGGCTTCACAATCCCATATTCAGAAATCATTTGTTAATTGATCAAATAATTGCTGACATGACTAGAAACACCTCTGGCCACCATGCCAGCCGGCATACCACTACCAGAGCATATCTAAGCCCTCCTGCCCAGGTCATCTCAGCAAAATACACCTAAACTCTCTGGAAAGGACATATAGCTCAAGGTCATTTCCTTGCCTTGTAATCATCTTTGTAGTCTGGCTATTAACTTTAGCCAGGCATCCCTCAATAGCTCGTTTTGCTAAAACAAAAAGACCCAAGGCAGTACATCTTGAAGAACATCTCTGACAATACTTGAGAATCCCAACAACTCCCCCCATGGAGCTGTCCCAATATGTGCAGGCTCAAAGTTCCTGGCATCCACTGTTTAATGTCCTTTGTAACTCAGTTCTCCCCTCTTTCTTCTGTCCCACCACCTTTAATTATCTCCAACTCTTCTGGTGGAAAAGACAGCACCACCACCACCACCACTTCCCCCCTCCCCCTGGCAACAGCTGAGCCACAGGGAGCAAAGGGAGGATCCAGGACACCTCTGGCAAAAGTGCTGCTTTCTGAACATCTCCATTGGCCAGTTGATTGCCTCTTGTCTCTTCTGAGTACCCTGCCTGATGTCCCTCAACAGCTCCTATTTCTACCTCTCTTGGTAAATTCACCACCTCCAACAACTGAGTAATTGAGCTTTCATGAGCAGGACTTCTTCCCCTGCAAGTTAACAAACCTCTCTTCTCCCAGTTTTGCCAACACATGTCCTGGTTCAGGGCAAGTTTGGGAGATGAAAGAAATAGGGCAGAAGATCTTTCTTCTTTTTAATGACTTTATTAAAATCAGCTTGGGTGGGGAGAACCAACGGGTCGCGCACACGCCGCCACTGCTCCCAGAAGTGGCACAGAGGAGGAGGAAGAGTGCAGCTGTGTCCGCTGGTATGCAGGCAGAGCTGGGGTTTACATCCTCATGAGAGCACCAAGAGATTCCTAGTTTTTCAGTTTGACATTCGAGGTCCTCTTTCTAGCTGACATCTTTTTAGGTTAAGGTGAAACGTAAAAAAGGTCTTAGCAGACACTGGATTCCATTCCTCACCTCTAGACATCACTTAGATTCCATGGTGGCTCATTGTTTTAGGGGTTTTTCCTGCTAGATTTGGTGAGGTGTTTCCACATTTGCATACCAGCCCCGATGTCACCTCCACCTCACAGTCCCGGGTGCCATTTTCCAGGAAGCAGCAGGGTGATACTCGACAGAGGGATTTCTAACTATCAACAACAGGTAATTAAAGAAAAACTATTAACAACAGGTGATTACAACATGAAATTATTAACAACAAATAGTTAAAACTCCTACATAGCAGCAATTGGTTTAACCTGTTAATTCTGCAACCTTTAAAAAAAAAAAGGACAACTTTTCTACTCATAACAGGAGAGAACCCCCAAAGGGGTTCCTCTAGAAAAGCAGATTCAATTGGCCTTTCCTCTAACTCGTTCGGGAGAAAATACCTCCTTAGAGGAAAGTGGAAAAAATGTGTTTATTAAACAATAAAACCTAAACAATATTAAACAATAAAACCTCTTGCTGTTCTAAAAGAGATGACAAACTCAGAAAAGTCCCCTCCCAGGGCTGTAGCTTGGCTCGCTCAGTCTCTTTTCAGTTCTTAAGGCACTGGAAATGTTGTGGCCCAGGCCCAGCCCGGTGGGCCACAGGTGCGAGCTGCCGGTCCTCTTTTGAGTGTTCAGTCTAGAGCAGGTTTAAACAGGTCCAAAGAAAAGGGGGAAAAAAACCCCCACAGTCTAGGGAACTTCTTTGCCTCAGCTAGCTAAAACTAACTAAAACAAAGGAGAGCTCTGTCCTGTTGTCTGTCCATCTGCAGACAACAACAGTCCAGAAGGAGGAATGTGGAGGAGTGAGTGCAGTGTCTGAAAACAAACTGCGCACTTCTTCTCTCCCCCCTTCACTCTCTGGAACAAGTCTTAAAGGTGCAAAACTTATTATTCAGCATAAACAGAACAAGACGATTAGGGATAAAAGCATCATATAGTCAACTCAGGACATTTCACTCTTTATCCCTATATCCTCAGGTTACTACTAAAACTAATATATATTTTAACTCTACAAACGCATACATTATACATCCAATATACAGCTATACACAGACAATGGTAGTAATATTCAGAAAAGAGTGATATTTACACATAGTTCTTACCTAATAATCAGATCTCCTTGAGGTACACATCGTGTTCTCCTATCTTTCTGCATTATCTAACATGCACAACCTGGTTTTTGAGCAAAAACAACTCCACGAATGGGTTTGCCTGTACTCGAGGCAGAATTGATCCAAACTGTCTTTCTTAATAAACCTTTGACATGCACCACTGGGACTTTGTCTCTTTCTACTCTATGCAAGGGCTCAGACAGGGCACGGCCGACTCAGTTAGTAGAGCCTCGGGTATTAACTAACCAGGTGGCTTTTGCTACATGCTGCTCCCAGTTTTTGAAAGATCCTTCACTTAATGCTTTTAAGGTGGGTTTTAACAGTCTGTTGTACCTTTCCACCTTGCTTGTAGCTGGTGTGTGGTAGGGGGTATGGTACACCTACTCAATGCCATGTTCCCTAGCCCAGGTGTTGATAAGGCCATTCTTGAAATGAGTCCCGTTGTCTGACTCAATCGTCTCAGGGTACCATGCCTCCGAATGACTTGCTTTTCAAGGCCTAGGATGGTGTTACGGGCAGTAGCATGAGGCACAGTGTAGGTTTCTAGTCATCCTGTTGTGACTTCTGCCATTGTGAGCATGTAGTGCTTGCCTTGGCGTGTCTGGGGCACTGTGATGTAGTCAATTTGCCAGGCTTCCTCATACTTGTACTTGGACTACTGCCCACCATATCATAGGGGCTTCACTCGCTTGGCCCGCTTGATGGCAACACATCTCACAGTCATGGATAACCTGCAAAATACTGTCTATGGTTAAATTTACCCTTCGGTCTCGTGGCCAGTTATAGGTGTCATCTCTATCCTGATGACCTTGTTAGTAAAAGATTTTAAAATCATAGCAAATTTGGGGAGCTAGAAAGAAAGTTAGGCTTAGTAGGCCCTGGGAAAATGTCAAAGGTAGCCCCTGGGAAATGTTAGGCCTTGTATTTGCTAGATCATGTGAAACTGCACCTGTGTAGTCAGTATATGATAAATGATATAATTTTTAGATGTGATTAGATACAATTATTGTTTAAAGAATCATGAGAAACTATGTGTCCTGGGTTGACTATACGATGCTTTTATCCCCAATCGTCTCATTCTGTTTATGTTGAATGATAATAAGTTTTGTACCTTTAAGAGTGTTACAGAGGGTAAAGGGGGGGAGAGAAGAAGCGCGCAGTTTGTTTTCAGACACTGCACTCACTCCTCCACATTCCTGCTCCTGACTGTGTTGTCTGCGGACAGACAGCAGGACAGAGCTCTTCTTTTGCTTTTTAGTTAGTGTTAGCTAGCTGAGGCAAAGAAGTTCCCTGGACTGTTTTTTTTTTTCCTTTTTCTTTGGACCTCTTGAAACTGCTCTGGACTGAACACCCAGGAGAGCACTGGCAGCTGCAGCTGTGGCCCACCGGGCCAGGCCTGGCCTGTGGCAATTCCAGCACCGGAGGGACTGATCAGAGACTGAGTGAGCTGCTGCTTGAACCCAGGGTTTTCTCAGTTTGTCATCTCTTTTAGAGTGGCAAGCAGTCTCATTGTTCTGATACTGTTTTGGTCTTATTGTTTAATAAGCAGTTTTTTTCCACCTTTCTCCAAGGAGGTATTTTTTCCTCCCAGACTGTGGGATCTCAGTCTCTCAGAACTGGGGTGCAGGGTGAACAAGACCCCCCCTGGGGGGCTCGGGAGTCCTGGAATGCTGCCAGAAATGTCTGGTGGCTGGACTTTGATCCCACATGGGAGATGACATCAGTATGAGGACGGGAGGATTTCACTGGGGTGAATGGTGAAGGGACAAGTTAATTGGAGTGTGAGATACAGGGTTTAAGATCCCTGTACAGGGGGGTCTAGAGAGGCAAGATGGAGGGATTGGGGCGTGCCCTTCTCCTTCTTCTTCTTCCTCTAAGCCTCCATCTTCTGTGGTGGAGTTGGCACTCCGGGATTGGACCTTACTAGGGGAACACTGGTTAATATGGGTAGAGGGTATTGGAGAAAAATGATAAATATTGTATACGTAACTCCGGGTATAAAGATAGGTGACCGCCCCAGGGGCTTTCAGTGTGTGCCCATGGCTGACTGCTGAGCAGAACTCTGTCAGGCCAAGAGAAAATCTTTTAGATAAGCAATTAATAAACACCGAGACCGAGAACAAATCTGAAGCTTCCTCTCGTCCTTTCGAACCCGGGGGCCCAAGGCCATCTTTGGGCTTTTTCCCAGACCATCTAAACAGCCCAGAAATCCAACAACTGGCGTCCGCTGTGCGGGCTATCTCCCACCAAACCTTTCGGGGGGGGGAAAGCCCTGAAGAGCTGAAGAGCCAAGAGAACAGCACTGATAACTCCAGAGGAGGGAAGCCTGAAGAAAGAAAGAAGAAAAAGAAAAAACCGGCCGGGAGAAGCTGCAAAAATCAGCAGTCACTGAGAAATCCCATCTCTCAGCTTCTGCTGAAGACAGTTCGTAGCAGAGCGGCCTGGACTGGGACCAGAAAGGCGCCTCTGATCCATCCCTCGTAATCTGCTGGACGGAGAACAAGGGCCTCCAGACCACTCTGACGACAGATTCGGTAAGAAGGCCAAAATAAAATCATGGGGGCATCACTCTCCCAAGAACAACGGGAAATCTTATCCACCTTACAAAGTGTAGCAGAACTATATACAGAAGGGATCCCAAAGAAAGAATTAAAACAGCTGTTACTATGGGCAAGGCTCAATTATCCACTTGCAGAGACATATCTGCTGTTCGAAGTGGGGTTTTGGCAAGAAATTAATAGGCATTTATATATTTTAGCAACAAAAAAAGATGAGACAGCGTTAAAGCTACTCTCGCCGGCAAGAATCATGTTACAAGGTATTTCAGTGCAGTCTAAAAGACTGGAAAAGCAGCGAGAAGCTGCGGTACCCTCAGAGAAGGGGGCGGAGCGGCAGAGCTCCGGGAAAGAAATTGCTCTGGCTTTGAAAGGCCAGGGGGAAAGGGCTCTCGAAAAAAGAGAGCGGGAAAAAATATTAAAACCCCCGATCAAAAAATGCAACAAACCCCAAGGGCGTCCTGAAACTCCAGAGAGTGTGGAGGAGTCAGGAGCAGAAGGGGGGGAGCAGGAAGATAAGGGATCGGGGGGGGGGCCTGTTCGCGGCGAAAGCGGCGACGCGGCGGCGGCAAACGCGAGCAGCGCGGGTGAAGATGAGGAGACGCGCGCGGAGGGCGAAACTCGCAAAAACCGGGGTGTAGACTCACACGCGGGCGCGAAAGCGGCGAACGCGGAAGGCGGGCTGTGGGAAAATGTGCAGGCTCAAAGGGCCGCCGCGGCGAGACGCAGGAGGCGCGCGGTTGTGACGTCAAATCCGGTGCGACGGTCGGCTCGAATCGCGGGTAGAGCCGGGGTGCCGGCGGGAGAGGCGAACACAACGTCAGAGGAGGAGGGGTCGGATTCTGGGACAGACCGAGGGGCTGGAACCTCGGAGGTGAAACAGGGGGGAGACGATGACGTCACCTTGGGGGACACCGGAAGTAGCTCAGAGAGTACGCACGCGCAGAGAGTAGGACGCGCGCGGACCCGAGCCCGGTCCCCCGTGACGTCGCGGGTGAGGAGGGGCCGTGTTAGGGATTCTACGTCCCGGGGCTCCACACCATCTCCAGATCTGGCGCCTTTGGTCCAGAGCCTCGGAGTCCCAGTCCCTTCCCTTCATGGGAGACGCCGAGCAGTAAGAGGAAGTGGGGCAGTCGAGATCGCTCCGTCATCCGAGCCAGGGAGGCCGGTGACAGCGCCACCTAGTGGCAGGAGGGCAGAAGTGCACGACATGCCGGGTCGGCTCGGCGGAGCCACAGCGCCATCTCGTGGCGAGACTGCAACAATGCAGCAATTTTTTCCAACAATATATAAAAAGAGAGGCACCTCGAAGAAAACAATGTTAACACGACAAAGGGATTATCCATCCACTTCGGGATTTCATGAAGATGATGAAAGCTCAGATGAAGAACAGCTACAAGGGGAAGATGTCATAAGGATCACAGCATCGGAAGGTGTCCCAACATGGATGCTATCAGCAGCAGAAGCAGCAAAAAGCTTCTTGCATTCATTCGATGCAGTAAAGAAGAAATATCAACAGGATCCTCGAGTTTCCTTTTCGGATTTAGGAGCAAGGCCAAAAACCTCAAGGCGAAAAATGAGACACCATGAATCACCGATGACATCTACAACACCATTATTCATGCAAATCCCAATGGAGTCTGATGAAGAGGGGTTTCAAGAGCCGGTGAAGACAATGGATTGGAGGCAAATCAGAGAAGCATTGGAAAAGGAAAAGCATTTATTCCCGGGATCAGGGGATTTGACAATGCCAGTGACATATGATGCCCAGGGACAGAATCCAAGGTGGGAAAGGATGGGTCATGAGACACTCAAAGACTTAGGGAAGGCAGCTCAGACTTTTGGGCTGAACTCACAATACTTCAAACAGCTATTAAGAGGGACATTCTCTATGTATGATCTCACACCATATGACATTCGAAGTATTGTGGCAATGATCCTCACTGACACACAGAGTCTTGTCTGGGAAAAAAGGTGGAGAAAATATCTTGCTGAGTTGCGGAACAGATACCAAGGTGGGCCGAATGCGAACCTCACAGAAGGGCAATTAGCAGGGGATCCTCCAGATGACAATCCAGGGGAACAAGCAGCGCGGCTTCCACGAAGAGTGTTAAGCGACATCAAAGAAGCAGCGCGATTGGCAATCATGCAAATTACGCCGACAGGAGCTCCGGATGTCCCGTTCTCTTGCATCAGGCAAGGTCCCACAGAGCCATTCATGTCATTCATCGACCGACTCACGCAAGCCGTGGATCGACAGGTGACAACAGAAGAAGTGAAGAGGCCTCTCTTGGAGAATTTAGCTTTCGGCAATGCCAACCCGGATTGTCAACGGGTGATTAGCACCATGCCAGGACGGCCATCCTTGGCAGAGATGGTGGAGGCATGCAGCAAGGTGGGGACACCTCAGCATGTCGCAGCGATTGTAAAGGATGAATTAAAAGAGGAATGGGAGAAACAGCTAAAGGGACGCTCAGAAGGGCAATCAGAGGACAAGACATTGGAGAAGATGTTCGAGAAATTGCTCCAGCAACAGGACGAAAATATCAACAAAGTTCTTGCGGCAATGCAGAAAAGGAACAGACCCCAAGGAGGACAGTGCTACGGATGTGGGGAATCTGGGCACATGAAAAGGAATTGCCCACGGACACATATACCAACGCCAGCCCAGAGAGCGGAAAGACCAATTTGCGCACGGTGCGGAAGAGGAAGACACTCTGTGAAAGAATGTTATTCCCGGACAGATGTGGAAGGAAATCCGTTGCCGCATCCGGGAAACGGGAAATTGAGCGCGAGAAATCCCCAGCGCGCTCCGACACAAATACTGGCGGTGTCACAAGAACAGACAGGGCAGTCATCAGTGAGCGACAAGCAGATGCCCTCAGCAAAACCCTCAGTCGATTCCACAGTGACCCAGACCTCCTCCCACCAGGGGCACAGTGTGCATTGGCAGCTTCAAAACTAGTATGTTTTCTAGATGAAAGTCATGCGGAGATACCAACAGGTATCCGCGGGGACTCATACAAGAAACAAGATTTTTTGATAGTTGGACAAGATAAGTGCAGTATTCTTGGGCTCATTGTCTATCCAACAGTTGTCTCAGCAGACAAAAATACAGAGCTAACAGTTTTGGCAAGAGCGCTTCGTCCACCATTGACTGTACCGGAAAATACTGTGGTTGCGAGAGCCTTTGCATTGCCACCACACGCAGTTGGAGAGGTCATGTCAATCTTCGACGAAGAAGGTCTCCCTATGAAAGAGCATGTTGAAGTACATACAACATGGGTGAAGCACATAGGTCGAGACCGACCCACGTTCACGTGCCAATTGACATGTGGGGACAGGACAATATCGATCAGAGGTATGCTCGACACAGGGGCGGATGTAACAGTAATATCGTACATCTTTTGGCCACGCAATTGGAGCTTGGTCGCGCCATTGGGCTCTCTCTCAGGCATCGGGGGAGCATCTCTGTGTCTGCAAAGTGAGAATTCCGTCGTTGTCACGGGACCAGGAGATAAGACGGCGATCATTCGTCCTTTTGTCGTTCAAAAGCCGATCACAGTCTGGGGTCGGGACCTTTTGGCACAATGGGGCGCGAAGATCGAAATGGATTTTTAATAGGGGTCACTGCAGCACTCGCCACACTGAAGCTGACATGGAAAACAGATGATCCAGTTTGGGTGGATCAGTGGCCCCTTGAGCGGAAAAAATTGAGTGCTTTGAAAGACCTGGTCCAAGAACAATTGCAGAAGGGACACATCAAGCCAACAGACAGCCCTTGGAATTCTCCGGTGTTTGTCATCAAGAAAAAGCTGTCGGGCAAGTGGAGGTTGTTACACGACCTCAGGAAGATCAACGAAGTCATAGAAGACATGGGGCCACTTCAGTTGGGACTTCCATCTGTCTCGATGATTCCCAGAGATTGGCAGCTTGTGGTCATTGACCTCAAGGATTGTTTTTTCAGTATCCCACTCCATCCAGATGATGCTCCGAGATTTGCCTTTTCAGTCCCGAGTATCAACAGGGAAACGCCTCTGCAGTGGTACCATTGGGTCTGTCTTCCACAAGGCCTGAAAAATTCTCCGACGATCTGTCAATGGTACGTGGCGCGAGCTTTGGCACCAGCACGAAAGAAATTTCCGAAGGCGAAGATCATTCATTACATGGATGATTTGCTCATCGCAGCATCAACACGACAGGAGCTGCAAGAAGCTCGTGACTGTGTGATCGCAGAGGTGCAAAAGGCAGGTCTGGAAATCAGCATTTCAAAGATTCAAGAGGTTGCACCTTGGAAATATCTAGGGTGGAAAATCTCAGAGAAAACAATAAAGCCTCAAAAGGTGGAGATCAGCACAAAGGTCAACAATTTGCATGATTTGCAACAGCTTTTGGGAGAAATCAACTGGATGAGACCAGTTTTGGGAATCACAAATAGCGACATTCCAGCACTGCTTGATCTCTTGAGAGGAGACACGGACATTCGTTCTCCCAGGACACTCACACCAGAAGCAAGAAAAGAGTTGGAGAAAATTTCGGATGCGATACAGAAAAGGCAGGCACATCGATTTGTTCCATCGTTGCCTTTTCAGTTGGCAGTGCTGGGGAAGAAAACGCAGTTCCATGGTTTGATCTTCCAATGGGATGAATCGCAAAAGGACTCTTTGATAATCATAGAGTGGATTTTCCTACCGCACAGGCCCGCGAAAACGATTCTCACAGATCTGGAGATGGCAGCACAAATCATCATAAAGGCGAGAACAAGGCTGCTGACAATGGCAGGAAGAGAATTCTCAGTCATCAGGTTACCTCTGAAACGAGACTACTTCGATTGGGCAATGCAACAATCGAAAGACCTATTAATCGCATTGTTAGCGTTCCCAGGAGCTTGCACAATCCACTTTCCCCAACACAGAATACTGCAATCGCAAATATGCTATAGAGCAAAACCACAGATAAGTGAAGAACCTTTGGACGGGATCACCGTGTTCACGGATGGCTCGGGGAAGACGCACAAGTCAGTGATCACGTGGAGAGACTCAACGACAGGGGATTGGGAATCAGACGTGAGGATGGTTCAGGGCTCTCCACAAATTGTGGAGTTGGCAGCCGTTGTCCGAGCATTTCAGTTGTTCAAACAGCCTCTCAATCTGGTGACAGATTCCGCATATGTTGCGGGTGTGGTCAAGAGATTGGAGGGTTCGCTCTTGAAAGAAGTCAGTAATGAGGTTTTATACTCATACCTGACAAGCTTGAAAACACTGCTAGAGAGCAGGGAGAGAGAGTATTTTATCACACACATTAGAGCGCACACAACACTTCCAGGGTTTTTAGCGGAAGGGAATGCTCGGGCGGACAGGTTGACAATGCCCATTTTGCAAACACTGCCGGACATTTTTGAGCAGGCAAGGTTAAGTCATGCGTTCTTTCATCAGAATGCGCAAGCACTGATGGAGTCCTTTCGTCTCACAAAGAGTCAGGCGAGGGAGATCATTAGTGCGTGTCCAGACTGTCAGCTTGTGCAGCCACCTTCTTCTACTGGGGCCATCAATCCGCGGGGGCTGCAAAGTCTTCAGTTGTGGCAAGCTGATGTCAAAAAATACCCATCTTTTGGGAAGCTCAAAAATGTTCATGTTTCTGTAGATACATTCTCAGGTGCAGTCTTTGCTTCAGCACATGCTGGGGAAACAGCAGACCATGCTTGCCGACACTTTCTGCAGGCATTTGCAGCATTAGGTGTGCCTCAGGAGATAAAAACAGATAATGGTCCAACATACACAGGCAGGGTGCTTGACAGATTCCTGAAAAGGTGGGGTGTCAGACACACGTTTGGTATTCCGCATTCACCCACAGGTCAGGCAATCATTGAGAGAACACATCACACCCTAAAATCCCTTCTGGACAGACAGAGAAGGGGTGAGCCAGAGGCAACACCTCACATGAAATTAAATAAGGCATTGTATGTGCTGAATTTCCTAAATAGCTCATCCTCGGAACCTGATCCACCGATCGTGAGACATTTTCTAAACAACACACAGGCAAAGCTAAGGGAAAATCCTTTAGTTTTGATCAGAAACCCAGAGACCGGACAAATAGAGGGTCCTTTCAGACTAATCACTTGGGGAAAGGGTTTCGCTTGTATCTCCACAGATCGAGGTCTGAAGTGGGTGTCGGCACGGCACGTGAAGCCATTCCGAACGCGAGAACACGAGAATGCTGATCCGAGAAACAAAGAGACGAGTACTCAGACAGAAGTCGAGACTCGGGCTGCGAAAAACGACCCAGAAGAGAAATGAAAAGAAACTGAGGACTTTGGGGGGTTTTCACATAAAAGCGAGAAAGGTCTTTTGGTGCAAACAGAAGGGGGAGATGTGGGATCTCAGTCTCTCAGAACTGGGGTGCAGGGTGAACAAGACCCCCCCTGGGGGGCTCGGGAGTCCTGGAATGCTGCCAGAAATGTCTGGTGGCTGGACTTTGATCCCACATGGGAGATGACATCAGTATGAGGACGGGAGGATTTCACTGGGGTGAATGGTGAAGGGACAAGTTAATTGGAGTGTGAGATACAGGGTTTAAGATCCCTGTACAGGGGGGTCTAGAGAGGCAAGATGGAGGGATTGGGGCGTGCCCTTCTCCTTCTTCTTCTTCCTCTAAGCCTCCATCTTCTGTGGTGGAGTTGGCACTCCGGGATTGGACCTTACTAGGGGAACACTGGTTAATATGGGTAGAGGGTATTGGAGAAAAATGATAAATATTGTATACGTAACTCCGGGTATAAAGATAGGTGACCGCCCCAGGGGCTTTCAGTGTGTGCCCATGGCTGACTGCTGAGCAGAACTCTGTCAGGCCAAGAGAAAATCTTTTAGATAAGCAATTAATAAACACCGAGACCGAGAACAAATCTGAAGCTTCCTCTCGTCCTTTCGAACCCGGGGGCCCAAGGCCATCTTTGGGCTTTTTCCCAGACCATCTAAACAGCCCAGAAATCCAACACCAGACCAGGTGGGGGGAGGGGCCAATTGGATCTGCTTTTCCCACCGGAGCTCCTTTGGAGGATTCTTCCCCAAATTTGCTCTAAACCTGGAAACTATGTTAGGGGTTTGAGGGGGATCACAAGAAAACCATGCTTGGATGAAATCAATGTATACAATAGAACAATGTAAGTTTAATAATTAATATGCAAGTTATATAACGATAGAATGTAAAACATGTTCGCCTCAAAACCATGTCAGAGTCAAATTTGGGTCTGTGTACCCCTGACGTCCAAAGCTCTTTAATAAAAGCACCTGCAAATAATCATTCTGTTATTATGTGCTCCTGAGCACTAACATTTTTGGCAACCCCTAGATGGGACCCTGTGAGTGCTGCTGAGCGAGTTCAAGACCCGATCACGCCCCAGCCAGCACCAAGGGATTCTTGGGAAGCCCTCCACTGCTCACAATGTCCCCGGGAGAGAGGTAAGGTGCTTTTACCCTGGTATGGTTACCTGCCAATAAGATGCAGTGAAAGCTGTGCTTGGTTGGGCTAAGGAACTCCTGGTGGTATTGCCTAGGCGCCGTCTGTTAGACAATCGCGAAAGTGTTGCAGGTTCGGCATTTGTGGTACATTGTAGTTGTAATATGGAGAAGCTTAAAGGGATTTTGGGCGGCAATGTCCCCATACCACGAACTTCTCCTTTGGGGTGCTTATTAGCACATTGGAAACGGTAATTTTGGGGAAGACTTACGTATGGCTAAGTTGATTGATTATTATAATACATGGTGGCCAGAATATGTCTTGGAGGATGGTGAAAAGTGGCCAAAAAATGGGTCTTTGCAATATAACCTTATTTTGCAGTTGATCTCATTTTGTAAGCAAGAAGGAAAATGGGACAAGGTTACGTATGTTGATTTGTTTTTCTATTTGTGAGGTAAGCCAGAATGGCAGGTTGAATGTAGATTAATGGTGGTTAGAGCATCTGCAAGTTATAAGTGTAGGGTTTGTGTAAAAGAGAAACTTTGTCTAGAACACTTGGCATTGAAAGAAAGTCTGAGTAGGAGAAACGATAGATGTTGATTTACAGGTAGCTCCAACAAGACCAAGAGAACCTAACACTATCCCGCCAGCTTCACCTGTTGCTATTCCACCATCTGCTCCTACTTCACCTAATTCTATCTTGCCTATACCTACTTCACCCCTCTCTCTTTATCCTCCTCTCCCGCCAGCACCTGATCTCTCTTCCTCAGGAGATGATCAAAATCTAACTGTGATACAAGGAAGGGCGGGGGGGGGGGGGGGGGATGTAAGTGAAGGAGATAGCGATAGTGGGGGTGAATCAGTGACACCAGTATCTCACAGGACTCGAAGTCGGTCAAAGCTTTCCCCAGCCTTGGCTAGAAAAGACCTGGGCAGACAAAAGCAGACTGTGATTGCTCCCTTGCAACAAGGAGTAGGAATGGGGGGGCCAGTGTTTGTAAAAGTGCTTTTTTCTCCTGCAGATTTAGTAATTTGTAAAAAATCGGCTGGGACTTACAGGGAAAAATCCAATAAGGTGGCACAGGTGGTAAAAATGGTAATGAAAACTCAGAATCCGGTTTGGGATGATATACAAGTAATTTTAGATACTTTAATGGATTCTACTGAGAAAGAGATGCTACTTAAGGCAGCCAAGGAGAGGGCAAGGAAGGATATCAGAAATGGACTCATAACAGGAACTCTAGATTATAATTTTCCAATGGAGGATCCAGGGTGAGATCCTAATGCACCTGGGCATATGCGGAGGCTGAAGAAATATCAGGAGTGGGTCCAGATAGGAGTTCAGAACGCTGTGCCTAAGACTATGAATTGGTCTAAACTGTATGAGGTCTCACAGGAAAAGAAAGAATCCGCTACTGCGTTTTTGGAAAGGCTTAAGGAGGCAGCAAGAAAATATACAGATCTCCAAATAGATACAGAACAAGTGAAGGTTCAACTTGCTCTCATATTACTGGGGCAGTCACAGGATGATAGCAGAAGGAATATGCAAAGAATTAGAGGGGGAGGAATGAAGTATGTTAGGAAAATTAATCCACAAACACCAGAGGTTTATGTCCAAAAAGGAGACAGAGGAGTCCTTTTTTTGGCTTTATTCGAATAAAGGGAGAGGCCATGGGGCATTCCCCTGGGATGTCTCCAATTTTTGGAGGATGCAGCCTCCTTTTTTATCCTAATTTCCCGGCCGCATTTCCCTTCTCTCTTTCCCCATTGGCTGAGGTACTTGAGTGGTACAGACTTCCCAGAACGCCTGATACCAAAGATTTCCCTCTAATGTATAACCGTCCCTTTTAATTTTTAATTCTTATGGAATTTAGGGGTTTTTCTTCCTCATTGTTTCTTTCATCTTTCAATGTCTAATTTCATTTATCAGCAAACATAAAGTTTATTTGTAAAAGCAAATATCTTTTTCTACTCATCAATCAGTGGAATGCTTCCCATTGTTTCTTTTATCTCCCAGTGCTAGTTTTATCTACCAGCAGACCCACAGCTTGTTTATAAAGATGTATCCACTATTCCTCTCATAAGGAATCTGGATAAACTACTTGAGGTAGGCTGGAAGGTACACAATAATAGGGGAAAAAGGCTGGTAAAAGGCAGCAGCAAAATCTTTTGGCAGTAATACAAGGAAAAGGGAACCCAGATTTCAGGGGACGTGGCAGAAGTGGTCGTGGACTGGGTAGAGGCGGGTTTGGCAGGGGCCCTGGAGCACCAGTCATACAAGGGTTAAGCTTAAATCAGTGTGCGTATTGAAAGCAGGAGGGGCATTGGAAGAGAGAATGCCCAGCAACCCGAACAATCTATTTAACCAGGGCAATCAGTTCCAGCAGGAAGACGCTGCCAAGGCTATGGTACTAGGAGGATATTACATCTGACTAGAAATGAAACAATCCACACAGGAACCCTTAGTGACTTTATTATTAGGCGATAGAGAGGTGAAATTCCTGGTGGATACAGGGGCCTTATCTTCTGTACTAAATGATTTGCAAGGGCAAATTGGGGACAAGCAAACAACAATAGTTAGGGCCACAGGGAAGAAGGAAAATTGGCCAGTCTTGCAACCTTTATATTTGTGTTTTGGGAACAAGGTTTTAATGCATGAATTCTTTTATGTAACTGACTGTCCAATTCTGCTTTTAAGGAGGGATTTGCTGGCAAAACTTGATGCGGTAATAACCTTTGAGAACGGGGAACTTCTAATAAAAATACCTGAATCAAAGATGGGACAAATTTTAATGATCAAAGAAAAACCGGTCCCATCTATCCCTAGGGAAGTAGAAGATGCAGTGATTCCTTCTGTATGGGAAACAGATATACCAGGAAAATATAAATTGGCATTGCCAGTACATGTAGAGTTAAAAGAAGGGGCAAGGGCTGTACAGGTCAAACAGTATCCCGTAAAACCAGAAGCACGGCAAGGAACAGTAAAGATTATTGATAAATTCTTGAAATACCAAATTCTAGAGGAATGTGAATCAGAATTTAATACACCAATATTTCCAGTAAAGAAACCAAATGTTGAGTATAGATTAGTGCAGGATTTGAGAGCAATAAACGAAATAACAAAGGACATTTATCCAGTGGTAGCAAATCCCTACACATTGCTGATATCCGTAAAAGAGATATATAAATGGTTTAGTGTAATTGATCTAAAAGATGCCTTTTTCTGCATACCCCTTGACAAAGAAAGTAGGAAACTGTTTGCCTTTGAGTGGGAAAATCCAGGGAACAGAACAAAAACCCAGCTCACCTAGACACGACTTCCACAAGGATACAAGAACTTGCTGACCTTATTCGGAAACCAACTGGTGAAGGAGCTGGAGACTTAGACTGAGAATGGGCAAGTATCGAGAGAACAATACCTGTTGTTGCACTATGTTGATGATATACTGATAGCTACCGAAGAAAAAGCAACCTGCATAAAGGTAACAATCGAGATTTCAAATTCACTGGGAATGGAAGGTTATAAAGTATCCAGAGAAAAGGCACAAATTGCCCGACAGACTGTGATCTACCTGGGATGTGAAATTTCACAAGGGCAACGAAAACTAGGTACTAAGCATATCAAAGCTATTTGTGTTATTCCCAAGTCCCAGAATCTACATGAGCTGCAAGTCTTCCTCGGGATCATGGACTATGGACTGATTGCGAAATCCCTGTACAAATCCCAGAAGATGCAGCCCTTCACCTGGGGCAAATCACAGAAAGAAGCCTTCCTAAAATTAAAAGAAGCACTGACAACATCTCCACCATAAGGGTTACTTGATCTGTCTAAAGATTTTCAGCTGTTTGTACATGAAATGCTGCGCCTAGCAGTGGGAGTCCTGACCCAACGTTTGGGAAGCTGGAAAAGGCCCGTGGGCTACTTTTCCAAACAACTTGACAACATAAGTGCCAGATGGTCTTCATGTCTACAAGCAGTCGCAGCCATTGTGATGCTGATACAAGAAGCCAGGAAGCTCACTATGGGAAGGTACATAGATGTCTATGTACCACACATGGTAACCACTGTCTTAGAACAGAAGGGGGGCCATTGGCTATCTCCAAGAAGGATGATAAAATTCCAGGTAGTCCTGACTGAGCACGATGATGTCACATTAAAAACAACTAACCTTTTGAATCCAGCTTTGTTCCTAGGTACCACAACTGAAGAAGGCCCAGTAGAGCATGACTGTGTAGAGGTAATAGAGTACGCCTGTTCAGCAAGAGAAGACCTGAAAGACGTCCCACTAGAGCAGCCAGAGTGGGAGCTATTTACAGATGGGAGCAGCTTCGTGGAAAACAGAACCAGATATGCTGGATATGCTGGATATGCGGTAACAACAGTCAGTACAGTAGTGGAGACAAAAGCACTACCACCAAATACATCTGCCCAGAGGGCAGAACTGGTTGCCTTAACCAGAGCACTAGAACTAAGTGAAGGGAAAAGGGTAAACATATGGAGTGACTCAAAGTATGCTTTTGGAGTGGTGCATGTACATGGAGCACTGTGGAAAGAAAGAGGACTACTGTCTTCTCAAGGTACGCACATTAAACATCAAGATGCAGTCCTGCAATTGATAAAAGCAGTACAAAAACCTGAACAAGTGGCAGTTATACACTGTAAAACACACCAATCAGGAAACTCCAAAATTTGTGAGGGAAATTGAAAGGCAGACTAGACAGCCTGACAGATTGCTCAAGAAGTGCAAACAATGGCATTGATACCTTTAAAACTTAATGTATCTCAATTCAATTTGCCTCCAAAACCAAAATATTCAGTAGAAGATGAGAGATTGGGAATCATTTGCTAAATGCACAAAAGAACTCAGAAGGGTGGTATGTGACGGCACAAAGACAGATAGTGGTACCTCCCTTGATAATGAGAGAAGTTCTACAAATTAAACATAACGAGTGTCATTGGGGTGTGGAGGCTTTGGTAAAATTGCTAAAGCGAAGTTTAATCTCGGTACGGATGTTAACAATGGCAAAATCAGTAATGTCAAAATGTGAGATCTGCTTGAAAAACAACCCAGTGGCTAGACAGCAGGCACAGCTAGGAAGGATTCAGACAGGAATAGAACCAGGAGACTATTGGCAGGTGGATTTTGTAGAATTGCCAAGAACTCGAGGATACAAATACCTGTTAGTGGGAGTTGACACATTTTCTGGATGGCCAGAAGCCCTTCCCTTTCACACAAACCAAGCAAAGGAAACAGTTAAGCGGTTACTACAGGAGATCATTCCTAAGTTCGGGGTACCCCTAGGGATATCATCAGACAGGGGGGCCCATTTTATAGCCACAGTAGTAAGAGAAGTAAGTAGATTGCTAGGAATAACTTGGGACCTTTACATACCATGGAGACCCCAGTCAAGTGGACAGGTAGAGAGGATGAATCAGACACTAAAAAGGCAAATCAGTAAAATATGCCAAGAAGTCAAATTGCAGTTGACCCCAAGCTTTGCCAATAGCACCGTTGAGGATTCAGATAAAGCCTAGGAGTTGGATGTCAGTCAGTCCTTATGAGATATTGTATGGGAAACCATATGAATCTCCTGAGCCTAACCCTAATGTACACGTCACAGGAAAGCAGGAAGTGTATAATTTTGTTCTGTCTCTTGGGAAAACATTAGCTTGGCTTTGGAATGCCCTCGTGTGGAATAGGCCGCTGACTCCCAAGAATCCAGTTCATGACATACATCCAGGAGACGAGGTGTACGTTAAAAATTGGAACGAAGAACTGCTGAAAGAAAAGTGGACTGGACCCCATCAGGTACTGTTGACCACCTTTACAGCAGTCAAAGTAGCTGGTGTGGACCCCTGGATCCACTATACTCGAGTGAAGAAAATCCATCCCGGATCACGGACTGTGTAAACTGTGGAACCAACAAAGCTGCAGATAAGATATGTTTAATTGCTTCAGCAATGTTATGAGTAATGGTGCCAATGCTCATTTTATGGTTATTAATGTCTTTGGGATGTGGAATGCAAAAAGATCAACTAACCACTCTTCATTCTAGAATGGAGGGGGTACAAGCAGAAACACAGGTGATAAAAGTTTCTAATGCAATTCAGGCTGAGAATGTAATGATTGGATTAGCCAAAGACTTTGCCAAAATGCAAAACACCAGCAGAATAACTGCCTGTCTGCCAGTGCTGAAGGCAGTGGGAGACCCAATAATTTGGGGAATCATAACGTAAAAATTACCTGAAATACAAAAGAACAAAACAATTTTATGTAAACGGGTACCAGAGTCGAAGCAAATAGAGAAACCTAGAAAGCAACAGGAGAGTGGATGAGGCCTCTCAGAAAACAGGATTGTATTTTAAGTCATGGCAGGGTAGGACAAATCATAGAGTGGTGGGTTAAAGATCAAGACATCGCAAATTGGGAATGCTTTCTGCCACACTATAAAAAGATTACAAAGAATGTTACAGAAACCACTCTGATAGGGAAGTGTGAGGCCAAAGATCAGAAAGGTCACATAGAGCCTTGGGACAGTGCGTGGTCCATGAATATACTTCAAAAATTCCAATATATGGCAAACATCCCTTGGTGTATTAAATGGGAAGGCTCTGAGAATGAAACAGATCCAGCAATAATGAGCACTGCCACTAGTAGGAGAGCAAAGGCAAACAAAGTGGGTTGGTGGGCTTGTTATAAAACTTATAACTGCACTTCTGATGATATAGAGATAAAACAGATACCACTCCTGATAATAGCCCTACAAATTGGTTGCTCCTGGAGAGGGATCAAATATAAACAAGGTAAAGTGAATTACAAAATAGTTGTAGAATGTATCAGAAGTACAATCTGAAGTCCAGGACAGTTTGTATGGCCAACAAGTGATGGCACCTGGACAACACATCTGCCTGTAGATGGGAAAGTAAAAGAAATTACTTTAGGCCTCCCTACTTTATGTCCAATTTGGAAAAAGCCCCCATTTAATGGAAAACCTGAACTTTTCCAGATAAGAACAAGACAAGAAGTTCTAGACAATGAAAATCCAGATGACACTTGGCAAAAACCCTCTAGTGGAGTGAAATTTGGATGGGCCCTAGAGTCTTTGCTTGGTCCTATAGCAAACTATCAGAGTAGAGAGATGCTGTACAAACTTACAGGTCAGGTAGATAGACTGGCAAGAGTCACCCGGGAAGGATTTAAAGAATTAAACGTACAATTACAAGCCACCAGAAAAATGACTCTACCACATTGATTCGCCTTAGATTTGTTACTCCTGAAAGAGCATGGAGTGCGTGGATTTTTAAAAGGATGGATTGATCATTGCTGCGTCCACATCCCAAATGTAACTGCAGATGTAGAATATGACATCAATCAGTTGAAACAAATAGAGCATGAAGCACAAGAAGAGCAAAACAATTTGACTATGAGCTGGTTAGGCAAAATCTTCAAAGGGTTAGGGTAAAATGTGAGTTCATGGATAAAATCTATCATTGAGAATGTGGTAATCTTACTATTTGTATTCTTAGCAATTTGGTTAGTTTACAGCATCTTAAAGGGAGAAATACAGAAGAAAGCATCCTGGAACTGAAAAATAATAAAGGGACTGACACGAGATCCACACCCACCATCTTCTGGTTCTCCAGTTCATGACAGCATCCATGACAACATTTACATCAACCATGGATTCGAAGAACATCAAGTATAAACTCAGAAACAAAGGACTGTATCGAGTGAAAACATTTGCACTTATAGTGAAGTGAAAATGCTTTCAAAGTGTGGAAAATGATAGTAAAAGATTTTAAAATCATAGCAAATTTGGGGAGCTAGAAAGGAAGTTAGGCTTAGTAGGCCCTGGGAAAATGTTAAAGGTAGCCCCTGGGAAATGTTAGGCCTTGCATTTGCTAGATCATGTGAAACTGCGCCTGTGTAGTCAGTATATGATAAATGATATAATTGTTAGATGTGATTAGATATAATTATTGTTTAAAGAATCATGAGAAACTATGTTAGGGGTTTGAGGGGGATCACAAGAAAACCATGCTTGGATGAAATCAATGTATACAATAGAACAATGTAAGTTTAATAATTAATGTGCAAGTTATATAACGATAGAATATAAAACATGTTCGCCTCAAAACCATGTCAGAGTCAAATTTGGGTCTGTGTACCCCTGACGTCCAAAGCTCTTTAATAAAAGCACGTGCATATAATCATTCTGTGATTATGTGTTCCTGAATGCTAACAACCTGAGGCATCATGGGCTCATCGAGCTAGGAATAACTCTCCTTTGTGTTGTTGTAGTGTGTTCGTTAAGTTCATTTAATTCCTCCCCCATTTCATGTATCTGCTCCCCCCCATTATGTGTAAAATGGTTCTGCCCTCCTCAGTTTTCCCGCCACAGCCCTGCCAGTTATATTGTAAATCTTTTAGGTTATATAATTCCTCCTCCCCTTTTTCCTTTAAATGTATGCTTTTTCTCCTCCCTGGGCCAAGTCAATCACCCCCCCACTCCACCTAGTATTCCAGAAGCTTCTCCTCTTTGGGGGTTGTGGTTGGCTGTGGTCCCAGGGCCCCTCCCATACCTGGTACCTATTGGGCTCTCCACTGTGTCATTTGTGTAAAGCTCATCCCCTCTTCTCCCCCTATTGGTCTTTTGTAAACCCCTCCCGGATCCACCCCTTCCCTTTATAACCCTGATGCACCTTTTGTTCTGGGTCATTCGCTGGTACATCAGGGGGTCCCTCCCTGGCTGGCATCATGGGTTTTCCAATAAACCTGTTTCACCCCCAGCGAGTGTCCAACTCCTTCCTTCTCGTCGTTTAGCAGTGATCCAGTCCGCAACCAGCACA
Source organism: Melozone crissalis (assembly GCF_028551555.1). Lineage (NCBI taxonomy): Eukaryota > Metazoa > Chordata > Aves > Passeriformes > Passerellidae > Melozone > Melozone crissalis. The sequence continues at coordinate 7,986,708 of NW_026535813.1, read as the reverse complement.
GCCCGAGGCCTTACGAAGCTGAAGGGTGCTGGCAGGATGCAGCTGGGTGTCGGCCTTAACCTCAGCTAGCCGGACTCTGACCTAGAAGGCCAGTTACACCCTCTCTGCATGTGTTGCCAATTTAAGTCTATATTTGATACCTCTATCTTTGCAGCTTGGTCTACCTCCTTAATGATTTGGTGCTCTTCATTGGCTCTACTTCTGGGGACATAGGCATTTACATGGCGGACTTTCACCGGTAGCCTTCCTACCTTGGTAGCAATGTCTTTCCTCTCATTAGCAGCCCAAATTGGTTTTCCTCTACGCTGCCAGTTAGCCTCTTTCCAGCTCTCCAGCCATCCCCACAGAGCATTGGCTACCATCCATTAATTAGCGTAGAGGTAGAGCTCTGGCTACTTCTCTCTTTCAGCAATGTCCAGGGCCAGTTGAACAGCTTTGAGTTCAGCAAGTTGGCTTGATCCACTTTCTCTTTCAGTAGCTTTTGCGACCTGTCATGTGGGTCTCTATATGACTGCTTTTCACTTTTGTTTCATTCTCATAATGTGGCAAGAACCATCAGTAAAAAGACCGTATCGTGTTTCTTCTGCTGGCAGTTGGTTATATGGTAGTGCTTTTTCAGCACATGTTACTTCTTGTTCCTCTTTATCAGCAAGACCAAAGTTTTCACTTTCTGGCCAGTTTGTAATTATTTCTAGAATCCCAGGCTGATTCACTTTTCTAATACGGGTGCACTGTGTGATGAGAGCAATCCATTTGCTCCATGTAGCACTGGTGACATGGTGGGTAGAGGGAACCTTTGCTTTGAACATCCACCCCAGTACTGGTAGTCAGGGTGCCAGGAGGAGTTGTGCTTCAGTGCCTATTACTTCTGAGGCAGCTTGGACTCCTTCATAGCCTGCTAAAATTTCTTTCTCTGTTGGAGTATAGTTGACTTCAGACCTTCTGTAGCTTCGACTCCAAAATCCTAGTGGTCGGCCTCGAGTCTCCCCAGACACCTTTCACCAAAGGTTCCAGGACAAGGCATGGTTCCCGGCTGCAGAGTAGAACACATTCTTCACATCTGGTCTTGTCTTGACTGGGTCAAGGGCTAATGCATGAGAGATCTCCTGCTTAATCTGGGCAAAGGTTTGTTGCTGTATAGGGCCCCAGTGGAAAGTGTTCTTCTTACGGGTGACTAGGTAGAGAAGGCTCACAATCTGGCTGTACTCAGGAAGGTGCATTCTCTAAAAACTTATGGCACCTAGGAAAACTTGTGTTTCCTTTTTGCTGGATGATGGAGACATTGCTGTGATCTTGTTGATGACATTGGTGGGAATCTGATGCCATCTATCTTGTCACTTCACTTCTAGAAACTGGATCTCATGAGCAGGTTCTTTGCTCTTCTTGATGGCGAAGCCAGCTTTCAGGAGAATCTGGATGATTTTCTCTCCTTTCTCAAACACTTCTGTTGCCATCTTCCCCCACACAATGATGTCATCAATATACTGCAGATGTTCTGGAGCCTCACCCTTTTCTAGTGCACTCTGGATGAGTCTATGGCAGATGGTAGGATTGTTCTTCCACCCTTGGGGCATTTGGTTTTAGGTGTACTGCACACCTCTCCAGGTGAAGGCAAATTGAGGCCTGCATTCTGCTGCCAGAGGAATGGAGAAAAATGCATTGGCAATATTGATAGGAGCATACTACTTTGTTGCTTTGGACTCAAGCTCGTACTGGAGTTCCAGCATGTCTGGCACAGCAGCGCTCAGCAGTGGAGTCACTTCATTCAATGCACAGTAGTCAACAGTCAATCTCCATTCTCCTTCAGATTTACGCACAGGCCAAATGGGGCTGTTGAAGGATGGGTGGGTCTTGCTGACCACCTCTTGGCTCTCCAGCTCACGGATTATTTTGTGGATGGGGATCACGGCATCTTGATTTGTTTAGTACGTTTGGCGGTGCACTGCCGAGGTGGCAATCGGCACTCGTTGCTTTTCTACCTTTAGGAGTCTTACTGAAGATGGGTTTTCTGATAGTCTAGGCAAGGTGTTCAATTACTTGATGCCCTCTGTCTGTACAGCAGCTATTTCAAATGCCCATGTGAGTCCCTTTGGGTCTTTGAAATATCCCATTCGGAGGAAGTCTATGCCCAAAATGCATGGGGCCTCTGGGCCAGCCAAGATAGGGTGTTTCTTCTACTTATTTCCAGTCAGGCTCACCTCAGCTTCCACCAAAGCAAAATCCTGTGATCCTCCTGTCATGCCAGCAATAGAAACAGATTCTGCCCCCACATGTCTTGATGGGATTAATGTGCACTGTGCACCAGTGTCGACCAAAGCTTAATATTCTTGTGGTTCAGATGCGCTAGGCAAACAAATCCACACAGTCCAAAAAACACAGTTCTCCCCAGCCTCTACTTGGCCAGAGGCAGGGCCTCACTAAGCCTGGTTATCCTTCTTTTCCTGGGCATATGTCTTGGAGTTTTGTTTAAGGGGATTGAAAATATCATCATTATCATCATATATGGCAGTTTGGCTACAGGCAACTGGAGCAGCTTCCCTTTTGGAATTTCCTCTCTGAGTCTTCCGTTTTTTCAGTTCACGCACCCGTTGTGCCAGAGCAGCAGTAGATTTTTTATCCCATCTTTTCATATTTTGTCTGCAATCATGCAGGAAGAACCACAGGTCAGCTCATGGGGTGTACCTTCTCTCCCCATCTGGGGAACATCTTCCTTGGATACCAGAACCTCTGATCTGTACTGCCAAGATTTAGAGAAAGCCCTCTTTAATCTCCTCCCCGAGTTTCTTGTGATTCTCCTCCATCTTGTCTTCTAATTTCTGCAGATGTGTTTCCACCGCTGCGATTCTGGCATGTGTTGGGCCATGTACAGCATTTGCATATGCTTGGACCTTCTTTGCCATATTAAGCACAGTCTCCTCACTGTCATTCCGCTTCATTATGGCTAAAGCAGAAGCATATTCTTGTGGCCCAAGTCGTACAAGCTTTCGCCACATCACGGATGTACATGGGAACAAATCTGGATTCACGGTGCTTACATCACCTGAGAAGACAATCTGCCACTGCCGTTTCTCTCAGGCGTTGGATCCCTTGCTCTATGGTCTTCCACTGTGTTTGCTGCATATAGAGATCGTCTGCACACAGGTACTTTGTGCTACGCTTCTTAGGACCCGTGCCCAGAGTCTGTGAGGGTTAGCCCCCCTCATTATTCTTTGGTTGATGACGGGATCATGTGACAGGGATCCTAGATGCCTCGCTTCACTACTGTCCAAAACTGTAGCCTTGCCTGCAGCATCCCAAAGACGGACTAACCAACTAATTATAGATTCATCAGGTCTTCGAATGTAATCCTTTCTTAGGCCACGAAGGTCCTTCAGGGAATAGGACTCAGTAGTGGCTTCTGATGTTGTGCCAGTTGCTTTAACTTTGGCTTTTGTATTAGTAATTGGTGTTGAGGGTCCTTCCCCCAGATCATCATCATTGGTCACTGGCTGATTGGTTTTGTTTGTGCGCTTCTTTTCTGCGGCGACTGCCAGTGGCTTAGGCTCACTGTCTGGTTTAGCTACAACCTGAGTAGCTGGGGTGTTGGCTGTAGACTGAGTAACTGGGATAGCTGCTGATTTATCTCCTGCCCCCCTGCCTCTATCTGCTGCCCTACAGTATCTAGCAGTGTGCGATAAGCATATGCAGGGGCCCAGCTTATTGCAATGAGCTTTTTTTTCCTCTAGAGTCATCATGGCACTTCTCTTTCAGGTATTTCCCCAACTCAGCTGGGTTCTGAATTTGTTCATGGGGAAAATTCCAGTTTATAGGGTTGAGACAGAGTGAAAATCCCCAAGAGTAAAAATCCATTTTGAATCAGGTGAAGTGTCTAGGAGAGGTGAAAAGTCTGTAAGGCCAAAGCTGAAGGAAAAATTGCAGGCCAGAGACAGTGAGGTGACAGAGAAAAAAATCAGAAATGACCACAAGGTCGATTTGCCCCCGACCTAGGAATTCCGTTGATAAAGAAGAACTGGCGATAAATGTCACGCGGAATGAATATGTATGAACCTATTGTGAAACTGTATGCATATGTATTTGGAAGGGGAGATAAAAGGAGATCTGAAGTTCTCAGTGGTGCGCATGCCTTTTAGGGAGAGATGTCTCCGCATGCGTCCAGCGCTGCAATAAACATACATACCACTTTACAACTTTTACGAAGTTGTGGAGTTTTCTTCTTTTCTCTGCAAAACAGGGTTAGAAAATTCCTTCAGGGTTTGGCCCATATTTTCCCATTCTCTACACCATTCAGGATTTTCCATGCCTGGGTCTACTTCTGGGTCAGGGGTCTCATCAGCTTCTCTAGACATCTCAGCCCTCATTCTAGAGAAGCTGCAGACCATATAGAGGAAGGTTACCAGATTAAATACCAGAAAGATGGTCTCTTTAACATTCAGGGGAAATGGAACATTCTCAAAAAGTGACATAACAGATTCAAAGGAGAAGAAAGAAAGGAAAGGCTGGAAAGTCTCGTTTCCTGCTCCTCCTCTAACAAACTGGGTGCAATTACTGATAAATTCCCAAAACATACTACTGGAACTAGGACGCAGGGGAGGATGAAGAAACCATAAACCATACATATTGTAAAGAGACTCCAGTATCTTTGTAAACAGCCTATAAATCATTATCACCAAGGCCAGCACAATAGCTACTCTAATTCGTGCCCTTCTACTGTAACAACTACATATTAGGGACAATAATCCTAGTGACCAGAATGGTATTGAAACCTCAAAAATGTCTAGAGACCAGAACAACATGAAGGTCTCCACCCCAAAAGACATTACAAATTCATGCAACATGGCTACTGAGTGCTTTAACCCACTACAGTGCAAGCACACCCAACATGCAATCAATAAAGGTTTTTTCCACTATCTTGGGCCACGCGTTGGGTGCCACTAAATGTATTTGTCCTGGTTCAGGGCAAATTTGGGAGAGAACCCCCAAAGGGGTTCCTCTAGAAAAGCAGATTCAATTGGCCCCTCCCCTAACCAGTTCGGGAGAAAATACCTCCTTAGAGGAAAGTGGAAAAACCCTGTTTGTTAAACAATAAAACCTCTTGCTCCTCTAAAAGAGATTAAAACCTCAAAGAAGTCCCCTCCCTGGGTTGTAGCTTGGCTCACTCAGTCTCTTATCAGTTCTTCTGGCACTGAAAATGCTGCGGCCCAGGTCCGGCCTGGTGGGCCATAGGTGTGAGCTGCCAGTCCTCTTCTGGGTGTTCAGTCTAGAGCAGGTTTAAACAGGTCCAAAGAAAAGGGGGGAAAAAAACCCCACAGTCTAGGGAACTTCTTTGCCTCAGCTAGCTAACACTAACTAAAAAGCAAAAGAAGAGCTCTGTCCTGCTGTCTGTCCATTCGCAGACAACGACAGTCCAGAAGGAGGAATGTGGAGGAGTGAGTGCAGTGTCTGAAAACAAACTGCGTACTTCTTCTCTCCCCCCTTTACTCTCTGGAACAAGTCTTAAAGGTGCAAAACTTATTATTCAGCATAAACAGTACAAGACGATAAGGGATAAAAGTATCATATAGTCAACCCAGGACAACACGTATCAACCCACTTGCATACTTGGAATCTGTAAATATTCACTACCTTGAAGTAGTGAGGTACTTTGCAGGATTTTATTGAGACATACAATTCTGTGGTCTGTGCTGATCATGTGCATGGGAGCTTCGCCCCTTCTTGCAGTTCCCCTCCTTTTACTATAGCATATCCAGTAGCTCATTTTCCTTCTACTATCCTTGAAGTTCCATTAATAAACACCTTTTCCTCATTTGGCAGAGGGGTCCTTTAAATCTTCCCTAGTTCAAGTCTGGGGATCTGTTACCTGGATCCAGTTAAGATCATCCTTTAAGTCTCCTTTCTCAGGACCAGTTAAACAGGAGGCTGGGTTCTCAATTCCGAATCCTCCTGTTCCCTTTCACACTGTAAAAGTCTAGTGCCAGTCATCCACCTAGAACTTGGTGCCAGACTTTAACAATTCTGCCATCAGCTATCATCAAAGCTCTGGCTGCGCAACTCTGCAGACAACAGAGCCTCAGTTACCCTTAGAGCAAAGAATGGGGCCATCCCCTCTCTTCGCAAATATTTTACCACCAGAATTCCTCTGGCCCAGCCCCATACCAGAGGACCACACTGCTTATTACAATTCCAGGTACCTTCAGCATAAGCTAAAGTTAGTAGAAATAGCCTATGCATTTTCTCTGTTCAGCAAATTCCCTCACCATTCCTAAGTTTTGGTGTGGGATCAGCAGAAAAGCAGTATTTCCAGAGTATTTCCACATTTATGAATGATTCACACAGGAGAAATCAGTCTTTGCAACCAGTCCACATACAATTCCAATTCCTTTTCTGGGCCTGGGAGAGCAAAATCTGGGGCATTAATCAACCTTTTTGAAATTTTCTTGTAATACTCTATTTATCTTAGAAATTGTCCCATTTCCCCATCAGTCCTGGGCCATGGGACCTCCAAGATTCCCTGGACCCCCTCTGGACTAACACACCCCCCAAGCCTTAAGTCAAAATGCGCCCCAAACATTCAACCTTTGTCTCCATCATCTGTGCTTTCCCTTCAGACACTCCAAGCCTCCCCTCCAGCCAGAAAATGAAGCAATTTCACAGTGGCTTCTCTTGCCATCTCCTCCCATTCTCACAATAGGAACAAGTCCTCCACACACTGCAGTAAACAAATTCCTAGGGATGAAGTGTGGTATTCGCACTCTCTGAACAGAGAGAGACATAATTCTCTCTCCCAGAATTTTTCCTGGGGAAGGCAGTGAGAAAGCTCAGAGAAAGAAGAAGGAAAACAATTATCTCTGTTTGCTGCTCCTGTTGTTTGGCACATGTGGAATGTGTTATGGAGATTGTTTACCAAAAGTGATTTTTTAATTGGACTCTGGTGATGGTTGTTTGGACTGATTGACCAATTGGGTCAAAGCTATGTCGTGACTGTCTGGAAAGGGTCACAGGTTCTTTCTTTAGTATAGTATAGTTTTAATATAGAGTATAGTATGTAATGTAATACAATATAGCTTAATAAAGCATTTGTTCAGCCTTCTGAATCAATGGAGTCAAGGCTCTTAATTCCTGCATTGGGGGTCCCCTGCATCAATATGGAGTAAATTAACCTCTTGCTCAAATAATCCCTTCTCCCTCTTTTTCCCACTCAAAGGCAAAATACTGTTTACTATGCTCTGTAAGAGGGCATCCCCAGAAATCATCCCTTAAATCAAGTACTAAATAGCACCAGTGTGAGGAAGGAATCAGGCTCAAGATGGTACAAGGATCTAGGACTGTGGAATGCCTGGGTTTAATAGTTTCACCTGATGCCTCAGATTTTAGCTTTTATATTTTTCAGCTTCTGTTCTGCTTTAGTGTGTAGTTCTGAGCTTCATATTAGGGGATAGTAAGCTCTCTTCACGGAGTAGGTAGACAAAACAATTCCTTCTCTAGCTGGGGACCAAGGACAAATGAACCAAATTTCAGGCCCAAGAGCATAAACAACGGTGGACTGAAGAGAGAAAAACAAGAAGGATGGGATTTCATGGGCTGAAGCTGTAATTGGACAACTAACTCCATGTCCTAGGGTGACTTTATGATGCTTGTATCCCAAATCATCTGTTCTGTTTATGCTGGATATTATATTTTGTGCCTTCAAGACTGGTTTTGAGAGCAAAGGCAGGGAGAAGAAGAAGCACAGAGTTTGTTATCAGAGACTGCACTCACTCCTCTTAAAGCAACACTCCTCCACATTCTCCCCGGGACTGTTGTCTGGGTATGGACAGAGCAGAACAGAGTGCTCGTTTGCTTTTTAGGTAGTTTAACTAGCTGAGGCAGACAAGGTTTCTCTGGACTGTTTTTTTCTTTCCCTTTTCTTGGAGCTGTTTGAACCTGCTCCGGACTGGGGACCGGGGGAGCACTGAGAGCTTGCACTTGGTGGCCTACCAGGGCCTACTCTGGGCAGCAACCTTTCCCAGTGCCAGAGGGACTGATAACAGAGCAACCACTCACAGGAAAGACTTTCTGAATTCGTCATCTCTTCAGAGTGGCGAATGAGTTTTGTCATCTGGTATTGTTCATTTCTTGTGCTGGGGAGTGTTTTGCATGTTAAATAAACAGGTTTTTTCCACTTCTCTCCGAGGAGATTTTTCCCAGACCGGTTGGGGGGAGTGGCCGTGTGGGTTTGCTTTCTGGGGGGGCCCCCTTTTGGAGGTTTTCTCCCAAATTTGCCGTAAACCAGGATACTCCAATATGCTAATTGACCAGAACTTATAAAAGTGGGAGACCCAATGAACAGTCGTCCATTTTGTCACCATTTTGGGTTCATCTTGGGTGTAACCCTGGCTGGAATCTTGTGCTGCCCAAGGTGTATCCATTGAGGCCTTCTAATAAATACCTACTTTATTCTTTAGCTCTGTCTAGTCTCTGTTCTAGGTCAGCCATCACAAGGCATCACACCTACTATTCTCAGGTGCTGGATTATAACTGGCAGGATAGGAGTGGTATAGGGGGATGAACACAGTTCCAAAAGACCCACTATTAGTTCAGCAATAGGCTGAAATACCTTCCTTCCTTCCTTTGAATGAAGGTATTGCTTTTTAGACACCAGTTGTCCAGGTCGCCTCAGAGTAATGGGGAGAGGCTCCATATTCAGTTTTCCATATCCCCCTGGGACTGCCCACACCTCTGGGTTCACTCCAGCATTCACAATAGTGTTAGCCTCCCCATTATTCTCCAAAACACCAACTTGCATTCCCAACTCCAGCCATCAATTCTCCTCCAAGCAAACCACAATCACAACTAGGAATAATCAGAAACTCATGCTTTTCAAACTCATCTCACAAATTCAGCAAGCTCTCATGGGTATCCTTATTGTCAAGAAAATTAATCCACAAACACCAGAGGTTTATGTCCAAAAAGGAGACAGAGGAGTCCTTTTTTTGGCTTTATTCGAATAAAGGGAGAGGCCATGGGACATTCCCCTGGGATGTCTCCAATTTTTGAAGGACGCAGCCTCCTTTTTATCCTAATTTCCTGGCCACGTTTCCCTTCTCTCTTTCCACATTGGCTGAGGTACTTGAGCGGTACAGACTTCCCAAATTGCCTAATACCTAAGACCCCCTTCTAATGTATACCCCTCTGTCGGAGAATGACTTAAAGAAAAGGCCATGAGACATACAATTGAGAGAAAAGTATAAGGGAAAAGTAAAGCAGTTTCTAACAGTTCTCAGCCTTCTGATTTGTATAAACAATTAGACTCTCTTTATAAACAATAAAGTTCTCAGGCTGTCTTCTCATAACAAGCAGAACACTGTCTCTGGGAAGGCCTGCCATCCTGAGAACAGATGCAGAAGTTTTGGGAACACTGGTTTCTGTTTTGGTTTCTGGTTTCTGTTTTGGTTTCTGTTTTTAATAAACAATTGTAGGTATTCTAAAACAAGAGGAGTGGTTAGAAGTTTCTCTGTTAGCCTATCATGAAATTGGATTACAGAATATTCATGGCGTTTGTTAGCACTGTTATTTAAGGTGATGGATTGATCAATAAAGTTGGAGTTCGATGCATTACCAGGATGGTCATTTCTCCCCTTCACTTCAATACCCCTCCCTTTCTTTTCCTTATGTCATTCAATGGAATTCCTATGGAATTTATGGCTGTTCCCATTGTTTCTTTAATCTCTCAGTATCTAACTTTATTTATCAGCAGACCCATGGTTTGTTTGTAAAGACAAATTCCTCTCATTCCTTTCAGCATATACACAGGCGTTCTCACCAATCATCTTTCCCACTTATGAAAAGAACATGTGATCAATTGTTTCCCCTTTGGCATAGATAGAGAAGTTCCTGTGTCTACTAGGAAACACACTTCTCGGTTGAGTCCCTGGAAAGATAGCAGATTCCTTCCCAACTGTTGTTTTGGACTACTCTCCCCAGCCAAGGAAGGAATGCATCTGCCATGTCCTTGTGTCCAATCCCACCCCTTCTATCCCAGGAGATCCCTTGCGCCCTGCAGTTTATCCCTCTGGGGATGTAAAAATTCCCCCATCACCTTTGCCTTTGCTTTGCCTTTTTCTCATCCCTTCCTACATACACTTTCTAAGCACTTCATCCAGGGACTTATTCTGCCCTTCCTCTAGCCCCTTTGTGGGTGCTCATTCTCCCACAGCTCAAAATCACTCATTTCTCCAATGACCCAAAAAAAATCCATTTGTGTATCAGGCCAGGCTTTGGTGAACACGTTGTCTTTTATACTGTATACCAAAGCCAGTTGCTGTACCTTACACTGCACATCAAAGCCACTCCTTGTCCAGTCGCAGTGTCCACAGCCTTGGCTCAGTCTGTCATGTCCCCCACAGGTCCCTCAGCCCATGCTGCCGGTCGCACGTGGCCTCAGACAGAAACCTGTTGCATATAGGTGAAATCTTATAAAATAAGGGCCTCATTACCCTTGTAAAATCATGGCTCAGGCCTGCTACTTCGGCTAAGTAGAAAAGAACTATGGGAAAGTGGCTCACCTGAACAGGAGGTAAAAAAACAATGTATATAAACATCACATGTTCACAATGTGGTTTATGGTGGTTAGTTGAATTACATTTATTGTGCTTAAATTGAATGTACCTGATAACAGGCTAACTGCTTTAAAAGGCCTGGTTTTTGCAATAAAGGGCTCTCCTTTGCACCTGCCTGGGGACTCTGTATTGTTCTGCTTTAACATCTGGTGCCCAAATGACAGGATATAAGATTACAGTGAGGAGGAAGACTATGGCCGACAACAAAGCTGTGTGGACCTGCAACACCGGGATACCAGACTGCAATGAAGAGATGAACAGCATCTGGATCCTTAGACTATGAGCAGAGAGCAGAGCTTGGACCCTGCTACAATGACAGGGTACTTTCTCTACAAACCACAATTTGACAAAGAGCAAAATGCCTTTAAGGTTAGGTTGGTGGTGTTCACTGGATGAAGAACCATGGGACTGTGAGTATCCTGCGACTAGGGAGGTTTCCTGGTAGTATCAGTGCACCTTAAAGATATTACAAAGCTTTCTCCACATTGGAGAAACTTTTATTGCAGGTTAAAGAACCCTGTAACTCTGTCCTAAATGAGAGAGGCCTTGATGCAAAAAACTCCTGAGTGCAGCTGTGGCAGGGTGCGTTAGAAAAGATACTGTTAATGAACCCAGGCATGGATGCAGGGCACAGATCCAGGACAGGGATCCAGGGCACAGATCCACGGAACCAATCGGTCCTCAATATAGTGTGCGATGTTGTGGACATTAAGGAAGCCCCCCCGGAGCTCTCCCTGGAGCAAGAGGCTCCCCCTGGAGCAGGATGCCCTCCCCACCTCACTGCTGCTCTGCTGCTCTACAGGCTGCTCTGCATGGTGCTGTGAGAAACAACACTCACTTTTAAAATTTCCAAGGTTTATTAAACCTTAACAAAAAATACAACAAAGGACTGAATAAGGAAAAATTACAGTGCTGGGAGTCTCCGTGACTAGCAGCCACGTGCTCGTCTACAAAATGGATGCCCCTCCCAAGATTTTGTTGGTCAACTCCTTCTCTGCCATCCATTGGTGGAGATCACTTTTTTACATCTTGATTGGAGGTCTGGTGTTGACATGTCATGTCGTGCTGAGACAGAGTAGACATCCATTCTGAATTAGGTGAAGTGTCTAGGAGAGGTGAAAAGTCTGTGAGGCCAAAGCTGAAGGAAAAACTGCAGGCCAGAGACAGTGAGGTGACAGAGAAAAAAAACAGAAACCACCACAAGGTCGATTTCCCCGACCTAGGAATTCCTTTGATAAAGAAGAACTGGCGATAAATGTCACGCGGAATGAATATGTATGAACCTATTGTGAAACTGTATGCATATGCATTTGGAAGGGGGATAAAAGGAGACCTGAGATCTCCAGGGGTAAGCATGCCTTTTGAGGAGAATTTTCCTCTGCATGCGTCCGATGCGCGCCGGAATAAAAACATACCGAGCTTTACAACTTTTATAAAGTTGTGAGGTTTCTTCTTTTCTCCGCAAAACAGTGCCTCTTAGTAATAAGCCGGCCCTCCCCAAATGCCTTGACTACTAAGGCTATTACAAGGGTGAGGGGAAAGAAGACTATGGGAGGACATTCTCTTAATTGTAAGAGCCAACCACCACATTACGAATCTATAAAAAACCACCCATTTCCTTTTCTATAAGTCATTTGGCTCGAACAATTAACTTTCATTTTTGATTCTGAAAATTTACTCTTACTTCTCAAAAAAAATTTTAATGAGTCATACTAGCATCTGTTGGTGTGGGTGAGGACAGTGGGAACAGAAGTAAAAATTCTCAGATTTTCCTTAGACACACTTATTTGGACTTGACAAAATGGGAACACAGAGGTTTTTTTGCCCCCATCTACCGTGCCTATGAAATTGCTACCCGTAGCAGGTGTATCTTAGTGACGAGTACAGAGTCTAACTTGGTCTTGCCTTCTAGTCCATGTTACATTAAAAGATAACTGATGAATGATAGAGGTCCAGTATGGCTCCCTTGCCTCCACCTTACCATGCCTACGGGATTGCTGTCCGCAGCAGGGCTATAATCTTGATGGCAAACACAGGGGCCAACCTGGTCTTGCCCTCTATTTCTTGTTTTACTTTATTTGTTGGTTCTTAAGGAAATTGCCCCAATACCTCTTCCGGTTCCCTGTGTACTTCCCCTCAACAGATGCTTGTATTTCCCATCTATTAAAACAGGACAATTACATCAATAAATGATACAGTTCAAACTCCCCACCCAAAGTGTTAGTTGAAACAATCCTCAAGCTGGTTGGTGGAAGCTCAACTCTACTTTTCGGACGTCTTCAAGCTTCTTTGGATATCTCTTATGCAATCTGGATGTTATAGTCTGTTCTTTGGGTTCTTTTACTGAGCCTTTAATTTTGTTGACACGAGTCTACTCTTGCTCTGTGGTTCACACAGCCTATTCAGTGGTTAGCAGTACCTGAAAGGGACCTCGTCACTGAGGGGTTAAACTGAAGACAGTGCGCATAGCGCTGCCTCATATGTTTCATCGTTTGAAAGGGTAATTGAGTTTTAAAGTAGTTACTTACTACTGCTGATACATGGGAACTGCACGGCCTAGGAAACATTACAATCACAGAGAGGTTTAGCACTTGGCCTAGCATCCCATTTTGATGGAAGCAGTTTCTAGGGAATGTGGGTTATCACAGTTTAAACACTATTAAATTTGATGGAAATCACTGTACACAACTTTACATAAATTTTTTGGCAAACTTATACATAGAGGCAAAAATCTTCTCCCTACAAGAACAGATTGTGCACAGAGAGCTGGGGGCCACTCTAGCTAGCAGAGCTAGGTGGTGACACATACACACATAATATATACACACGTCGTTTTCTAGGTGGGACTGCAGCTGGATGTATAGAGCTGCGTATCCAGAGCCATGTCCCTGGGTGTGCCCAGCCTGTGTGTGCACACAGGGACATGTGCAGAGCTAGTGCACATACATACAGGTAACTGCTCACCTGCACAGAGCACAATGATAATTGCTAGCAGCACGCACTTGTGTACAACTAACTTGCTACACCAGCACACATGTGCTACACAGACACCTATGTATGGTCTCTATTAATGCACACGTGCTTACAAGCACAAGACCAGCTTGCATGTAGAGTTTGTGCACACTGATGTGTGCAGTGCCATATACATATACAGAGCCATGCTCACACTTGTAGAACTTGTTCACACTCACAAGCACAGACCTGTGCACAGACTTACTCACACCTGAGAGTGTGCAATTTAACACACGTGTAAACTGCAGTGCACACATCACGTGTACACATCAGCACATCTGTGTGAACAATGCTGTGCACACCAGCACACTTATACACTGAGCAAAGCAGGACATGTACACACAGCTGGGCAGACCAGAAAACACAGAGCTGTGCACACTGGCACATATGCGCACAGCACTCTCCCAGAGCTCTTCTGGCCTCGACGCCCCTGTGGGTCTCTCCTTGTGGGATCATGCCATGGTGGGGATGGGGACATTGTGGCACAGTTTAAAGAGCACCCTTTGTGGCTTTGGGATGGGAACAGACAGGCCTATCTTAAAGGAAAGGTCAAAGAGAGACTGCACTGGATTCTTGCTTTTTGCCTTTCACTCTGCAAGAGTAAAACTGAGCACTTTTTGCTGCCCTGTTTTCCCAGGAGCTTGACTAGCACTAAGGAGAGGATTAGAAGGATTTATTGAGGATCACTGCAAGCGCATAGCATGCGTGGCATTTCTCACCCCTTACATTATCATGGGGTGTTGGAGTAGCAACTAACAACAGCCTTACTCCACTTCCCTAGAAGCCTGTGTTTTGTCAAGGGGCACCTTTTGCTTCTTAACTGAGGGGGGGTACTTGTGGCCTTCATTACTGTGAAGAGTAGCTTACAGTCCTCTGGGGATACAGTAAGGGAAGCTCCAGGCCTCTCTGCAGAAGTGGCAGTGACTTTGTTTCAAAGTGTTTTAATCACGATTTCATCTCAGACTGAAAGAGGGAAAGATATCAATGTAAGGTCTCTTTCTTTTCTAAACAAAATTTGGTTTAGTTAGACAGAAAATCACTTCCTGATGTACAGCTGTCAGTGCTGACTCAAGGTATACTTTTACATGGTATATATTTAGTTTTTACTAAAATTTCTGAGTTAGCTCCTTGGCCTAACTACATGTGTCTATTTCTAAATTAAACTCTTAGATAGAAGAATACTTCTAAGCAAAAAGGATTTCTGAAGTAGTACTAAGTTGTGCTTCTTGGGTGCCTTCAGGCTATCTATCAAAAATGAAAAGTAACTTCTGTACCCTGAGAGAGCCAAGTGATCTGTTGGCATAAGAAATCAGTAATAGAGAAGGTGATTCTAACTGTTGTTTGCTGTTTTTCCCCATTTGACAGGAGAGGATCAAGTACATTCAATCAGCCTTTGCTTCCTTAGGGCATGAAATCTCTGAAGAGATAAGGCCACTTAAAGGGCCTTCAGATCCCACTTGATAGAAGCAAATGCAAAAATCTTCACCATGGTCTCAGCCACTGCTTTCAATCTACTAAAATGAGGAACTTTTCTTGTAGGTACCCAATAGCATTTCTAACAAAGCCCAGTTGGTGTTGAAAATTACATTCACATTCAGGAGGCAAAAAAGTATAAGGAATTATAAAAGACTACATGGAAGTTCATAGTCATTTGAGATAAAATTAGGGTTCCATAAAAGTAAAATTTCTCTTTGTTTTTAACAGAGGCAGATTTTTATCTTTTAAACTCAAATTTTCTCTGACACACAAAAGAGCATAAAATATAGAAACACTTTAGTTCAAACCTGAAACATTTGTCTTTTGGAAATTCTATTTCCACATGAAGTGCCACTGGATGAACACTACTTAAGCACAAAAATACCAGGGCTACTTCTACAAACTGCAGAAATTATTGAAAATTCTCTCCTACTGTCAGTAAGAGAAAACACGCCTGTTGTATTTGTGGGGTTCCCAGATGAAGGAAGGAATGATGCATCTGACTCCATGTTCTTAGAAGGCTAATTTATGATATGATATGATATGATATGATATATGATATATGATATGATATGATATGATATGATATGATACTATACTAAACTATACTAAAGAATACAGAAAGGATACAGACAGAAGGTTAAAAAGATACTAATGAAAACTTGTGACTCCTTCTAGAGTCCCAACACAGTCGGACCATGATTGGTCATTAAGTCAAAAACAATTTACATGAAACCAATGAAACAACCACCTGTTGGTAAACAATGTCCAAACACATTCCAAAGCAGCAAAACACAGGAGAAGCAAATCAGATAATTATTGTTTTCCTTTTTATCTGAGGCTTCTCAGCTTTCCAGGAGAAGAATCCTGGGCAAAGAGATTTTTCAGAAAATATGACAGTGACACACATCTAAAGGTTTCTTTGTATGGAGAGCAGCTACAATGAATGCTTTCAACATCAAAATTAACTGGAAAACAACAATTTCAGGTAAAGTGTTAAAAAAAAAAACCACTGTATTTCTCAGTCACATTTCCAAGATGACCAAGATGATTCATACAAACCAAACTGCCTGAGGGCAACAGAGCATTACAGTGCACTGTAAGACTCAGCTTTTTCAGGTAGAGGAGGGAAGAGCAGAAGCTTAGCAAAGCTTTGCCAACTTTCTGTCCCCTCACAGAAAATCTAAGTATTCAGAATTAAGCATTATTGGTTAGAGTTTAAATGTGACTACAGTAATGACTTACCAGTACTACTCAACAGTATGCTACAAGAGTACATTAAAAATAAGTATTCACAGAGAAAGGCAGGAAGTGGTAAAAGGGTGGAGGAAAACAAAGCACACGCTAAGCTAGTGTTTGACGTCTTTGTATTTCCTCCTTCTTTCTTTGGGGATGTTTTTGATGAGAAATGTAATAGTTGACTCGCACAATTAAGAGATAGATATTATGTAGATGTTAAAATGTATAGTGATGTTATTGTAATGTGTCCTCCCATAGTCCTCTTTCTCCTCCCCCTTGTAATAACCTCAGTAGTCAGGACATTTGGAGAGGGCCAGTTTATTACCAGGAGGCGCAGCGTAACAACACCTGACCTCCAATCAAGATGTAAGAATGTAACCTTCACCAATGTGATGCACAGACAGACATCTCTTCAACTAATAAAGTTGAAAAGGGGCATGTTTCTTCAGCGTGCTGGACACATGGGAGGTACCCTCCCAAGACATGTCCAAATTTCCAAAACTCTAGCTTCTCTATATATCCACAAAAGTTCTACATATTCATAAAGACATCCGAGACACCTATACTTATGCATTACCTGCTCTCGCTTTGTATTATAATTAGATGAATGTTCATTACGGCTGTGCAGTCCTCTTCTTTAATTGTGGCACTGGGCTCTGAAATGGGTCAGTGGGCTTCTGAAGATGAAGTAAAAGGTCTTCCTCGTGGTAAACTCTTCACCTTTATCTGGTTGGCAGGGCTTCTTGACTTGTTGGTCATGGTCCAAACCCCCTCTCCTAGGCCCAATTATTCTTAGAAGCCAGGTGTATTTATGGTTCATATCCTTTTACAATACTTAATATATTTCCTGTCATTTGTAAGAACATAACTAAGTCAAATACATGATATATTGTCTTTGCTTCAATTACCTCCACCTGGTAACAATTAATCTCTTTGTTAAGATCTTAATCAAAATATATGGCCTCATCCTACTAGTTACATTTCTAACTTAACCCCTTGATTCAAATGGACAGCAGAGAAGGAGTTGACTGACAAAACTTTGGGAGTGGCTAAAGGTATAAAAAGCACAGCATCTGTTTTGTAGATGACCACATGGCTGATAGCCACAGAGACTCTCAGCCCTGCAGTTTTTCCTTATTCAGTCCTTTTGTTGTATTTTTGTTAAGGTTTAATAAACTGTGAAATACGCCAATCACTTGTTTTAAAATTTTAAAAGTTTAATAGTAATAAAATAGTTATAAAAATAGAGTAATAAGAATTTGGACAATCAGAGTTAGGACAATAAAGGACAATAAAAAACCAAAGAAATAGAGACCATCTGGGTGCCTTTCCTAGGGCAATTAAGCCCCGAAAACCACACATGCTAACAAAGAATTAACCCTTAAAAGCAATAGCCTTTTGCATATTCATATATCTCATACATGATGCATAAATTCTTTTCAAACAAAGGGTGTTCTCTGGTTATTGTCAACTTCCCCCCCTTAATCCTGGTTGCTCCTTAAAGACAGGAAGGAGTTGGAGGAATGTTGGTCTTTCCCAATAATGAGGCAATATTTCTTCTCTTTGGGGATTTAGATGTCTTGTTGCTGTTATCTCTGTGGAAAGAATTTCTTAATTATGTCATAGCTAGTTAAAAAGTATGTTATAACCTAAAACTATATTTACCATACCACTTTAAAAAAAGACTAATACAGTAATACTGATTAATAAAACATAACATATAATATTCCTGCAAAGAGCCAATCAAAAGAGCTTGCATCCATAGCACACAAGTGCAAGCAGCTGCTGAGTTGCTCACTTGGTCTCACACTCCTGTGACTTTATGCCAACAGGAAAGTAGGGAAGCCTACACGCCTCAGCGCCCCAGCCCCCCTTCACAGCACACCAGCGCAAGCAACCACTGAGCTGCCCACATGGTCCCCCACACTCGCATGGCTCCATGCCTGTGGACACTGCAGAGAAGTTTCTGCAGCCTGGCACCCCCGGGCCAGCCCTGCCAGCTCCTGGCACCCCAGAGTCGCCACTGTTATAAACAAAAATCTGCCAATTTTTTTGTAAGAAAACGGTTACCACTGTTGCTGCTTGGGTGCTGCTTGTGTGTTATGGTAATTATGGGTCGTTGTCGTTAATAGTTGTTTTGTATCAGTAAAAGCCTAGCTGGGGCCGAGTTAATGGCTCTCCTCTGGGACAGTGAAGGGTGGGGACCTCCCCAAACAGTGAGGAGAAGAGACTTAGGAGGGAGGGAGACATGCAAAATAAACACAAGACCGGCATGCCATGAGAAGCTACTGCTCCGAGCTTGCTAAAAAAGAAACATTTGTGAGTAAAGCCATTGCTGTTTGAAGTATAACTGCTGTTGGAGAATAGAGAGCAAACTTACCAGACAATCAATACAGATGAAACCTGCGCACATGTTGTTCCTTTAGCTTATTTTGTAACTTGTATTAGCACACCTGAGTTTTGTTTGAGCCTTGTAGCAGCATAGAATCCTTTTTGTATGTCGTATAGCATATCCTATAAATAGTGATAGCTGAAATAAACAGGGCCAGGAGACTTCTTCTCCTTTTAAATGCCTTCATTAAAAGTGATCAGCTCAGGATTGGGCGGCTCGGCGGGTCTGCAGCGTCCCGTTGTCTCCCAGGGCGACTCAGAGGAGGAGGATATGCGCAGCTCTGTCCACAAGGGGCAGAGCTGGGGGAATCCAGTCCTCCTAGGAGCCTTTTAGGCGTGGTATTCCCCGCCAGGTGGTGCCCCTCCCACTCAGTCGGCCTGGTCTCACCGCCGGGGTCGTCTCTCTTGGTCAGGGCGAGAGGGTCCGAAGGTGTTCCGCATCTCTGCAGGCTCAGCATTCGGCTCCTCACGTCCAGACATCACTCCAGTCTCTCAACTCTTAGGTGGCTCGTTGTTTTGGGGTTTTCTCCGTACAGCGGGGGACCCATGCTGCATTGTGGTCTTGGAGTCACTTTGCATAGCCCCCCCCCACCTTCTCAGGTCTCTTCACCCTTCTGGGAAAAGAACACCTTAGCCTCGGGCGAGGCTCTGCTAATACAAAAGGAGCGATTAGCCTCAATGACCCGTGATTACAATAACAAAACACGAAGAACTTGGGCAGCTACAGTGCTCTGGCTGCCTTTTTGTAACTTTTTCTCACAAAAAAAATCAACTGAATTTTTGTTCATAACAATAGCCTTTTCAGTTTGTCTCCCTAGCTTAGATCCCTTGTAAGGAAAAAAAAAACCTTGCTAGTTAATAATACTGCTTGTAATGTAATAGTTGTTAAAATTGCCTATTCTTGTATTGCAAGGAGTGTGACGCAGTTAGCCCCTAGAACTTTGCTTATTCCAAAAGAAAACGGGGGAAATGTTTGGAATTTAGCTGACTAGAGACTGGAAAAGTACAAGGCCGTGGCTAATTCCAAGTCCTGCACCTGCAAGATAGCGTGTCCTTGGGCCTAGCTGGGTATGATAACAAGTAGACAGAGATGTGAGAAATAGGGAATGTAGGCCCAAGAGAATGAGGAAGAGTTGATGGTATAGTTTAATCAATAGATCACTTGGCTTACAGAATATTCATGAGCTTATTACTTGCTGTATAAGTGTCTGATGCTCTCTTCAATAAACGGAACTTGCTTATTACTCATATTGAGTGTCCGAGTCTCCCCTCACCGACAAATGGCTCATCCCCGACAAAGGCCTCATTCTGCAACAGAGTATGGCCCATCTTCAGATGCCAAACTACTAGTTTGAGGGATATCTGGGTTACCCTGAACTTTCTGCACATCAGCAGGTGTGTCTGGTGATAGCTGTTTACTGGGCAAGGAGGCATTTGTGTCCCAACTAGGAGGAGGTAAAGGGACAGCAATAGGAGGAGGAGAAGAGCCTGAGTGGATATTAAGTGGAGCTGGAGAAGGGGTGGAAAATGCAGCAGGTGGAGGAGGCACTTGTGGTGATGCAGAAGGAACTGGAAGAGCTGAAGGGGGTGGTGAGGGAGTGGTTACTGGGGGAGATACAGGGTTTATCATAGGGGAAGCTGAAGAGGTAGAAGGAGGGATTTGAGCAGGTGGTAATGAGATGGCAGCCGGGGGAAGAACCGGACCTGCCAGTTTAGGTGCTTGTGGAAGAGGATTATAAAGTGGAGGGGCAGAAGGAGGCAAATAATCCAGGGGGTCCCATCTTTTACTAGTCCTATCATCCTCTCCTTCATTTCCCTCTTTCTTCTTCTGTACCTTACAAATTCACACCCCTTCATCCCCAATAGCGTTCTTTAACCAGCAAGCTACATACAGTAATTGCTCAGGACCGGTATCTCCTCGAGCTGTTAAATAATCATTTAGTTGTTGGCACATCCACTTGTCCTTTGTCCCACACCAAGGCCATCCTCCTTGCACCTCTAATTCTGGCCAGACTTCTACACAGTAGTGGATTTCTTCACTTTATCTAATCCCTCCGTGGCCTCTATAGAATCCCATTTCTCTACCAGTTCCCCTAAGGGGCTATTGGGAGGTATATTCCTCAGTCTCTTGTCAGTCTTTTTACTATTACACGACCCATTTTTCAGATCTCAACAGTACAAAATCCCAAAGGTGCCTCTACTGACAGGTAATTTCAAGAAAAATTTCCTTGCCTGATGCTCAGGACTTTATACTGAAACAACTGCCCGATCTCTTGATTGCCTAACTTTCCTAACATCAGGTCTTACATCTATCAGGACTTGAACACATGAAACCTTGGCGTAAGAAGCCGGGTTGTGCCTGACTCCCCTCTGTCAGGAAAAACAACTGCTTGATTTCTAGTTTGCCTAACCTGCCAATTTTTAGGCTTCACCGTATCAGGACTTAAAAACAAACCGCAGCCTCCTTCGCTGGGATTTGTGCCTGACCCCTTTGTCAGGACTTACTTTGCCTGCAGGGCTTGTGAGCTTGCCCGAATCCTTCTCGGGACTTACAATCTGCCTGACTTCCCTCTGTCAGGACTTTTGGGGGTGCGTGCCACTCATACAACTATTCCCTCCACACGCTTGGAGGGGGGGGGCCCTCTTTCCCCCTCAGGAGATGACTCACTCACACTAATTCCACACGCTTCTTCTTGTTCCCGGCTGGCTCCTTCGCAGGGGTCCGGAAACGCGGTACTAAGGGGACTGCTCTCAGGTTGAGAGTCCAGCTGCCGGCCTCGTCTCACTCACACACACATGAGCTTGTCTCCCACTCCCGCCACCAGATTTCTCGCCAGTCCAGTGCTCCAGTGCTCCTCTGTGTCGCTGGTCGTGAGCCGATCTCTCTGGTCCTGATAGCCAGCTGTCCTGGAGGTCCAAGATGGCCAGTCCTGGTGTCCTCTTCCGGCGTGGCTATCCTGGACGAGCTCCCCAGCTGAAATAAACAGGGCAGGAGACTTTTTCTCCTTTTAATGCCTTTATTAAAAGTAATCAGCTCAGGATTGGGCAGCTCGACGGGTCTGCAGTCTCCCGTCGTCTCTCCCAGGGCAACGAGGGGGAGGAGGATATGCACAGCTTTGTCCACTAGAGGCAGAGCTGGGGATCCAGTCCTTGTGGGAGCCTTTAGGGCGTGGTGACCCCTTAGATGTTGTTGTTCGCAGCCTCGCCCTGTCCGCTCCCGGTTTCGGGACGACTCCCATGCTCAGGGTGAGAGGGACTACGAAGGTGTTCAGTGTTATAAACAAAAATCTGCCAATTTTTTTTGTGAGAAAAAGGTTACCACTGTTGCTGCTGGGGTGCTGCTTGTGTGTTATGGTAATTACGGGTCGATGTCGTTAATAGTTGTTTTTCTATCAGTAAAAGCCCTAGCTGGGGCCAAGTTAATGGCTCTTCTCTGGGACAGTGAAGGCTGGGGACCTCCCCAAACAGTGAGGAGACAAGACTTGGGGGGGGGGAGACATGCAAAATGACCCCAAGACTGGCATGCCATGAGAAGCTATTGCTCCGAGCTTCCTAAAAACCACCCCCAAACAACGAGACAACTAAGAGTTGAGAGAAGTTAGAGTGATGCCTGGATATGAGGAGCAGAGTGCTGGACCTGCAGAGACGCTGAAAACTTTCTAGCCCCTCACCCTGAGAACGGGAGTCGTCCCGAAACCAGGAGCGGACAGGGCGAGGCTGCGAACAACAACATCTAAGGGGTCACCACGCCCTAAAGGCTCCCACAAGGACTGGATCCTCAGCTCTGCCTCTAGTGGACAAAGCTGTGCATATCCTCCTCCTCCTCGTCGCCCTGGGAGAGACAACAGGAGACTGCAGACCTGTCGAGCTGCCCAATCCTGAGCTGATCACTTTTAATAAATCACAATGTATTTGCCACACCTTTATAATCTCTCCAGTAAATCCATGTTGCTGATATTGCAGTTACGAATCAGTTGTTTCCCTGCATATTGTTCACTGCTGTTTAACTCTTGCAAGATAAATTTTCAGTAGCTTTCTTGTAACAATGGAGTAAAAATAGGTTAAATTCTGTTGTATTTTACACTTTTAAAGAACCCCTCTTAACTCTGACTTTGGTCTTGTTAAATTTAAGTGCTGTTACTTTTAAGTTGTATTAAGTTTCAGTTCTGTAAAGTTTAGGTCATGTTAAGTTCTGTAAAGCTTAAGTGTTGTTAAATTTCAGTGATGTTAGGTTTAAATTCCGTTACTTTGAAGTTCTGTTACATTTAAGTTCTGTTAAGTTCTATTCAAATAAATTTCTGTACAGTTTCAGTAATGTTAACTTTAAGTTTTTTAGGTGCACTTTCTATTACATTTAAGTGACGTTAAGTTTCAGTGAAGTTGTGTTGGAATCTGCTTGTTTAAATTACAAGGTACAATTCTTTTGATAGATGAGATAGAACCAACTGAAATAATTATGATGATGAATTTGGTAAACAACTGTTTAAGACTATACGATAATAAGTTGTGTAAAATATGTGAAGATGTGGTTTATTAGATCCCTAATTTCATCAAAGATTCTATGGGTACACACGTTCTGCATTGGTAAATTACCATAATTATTTATAACAATCTTTGCTGTTTTATCTACCACAGGTAGCACAGAAGAATGATTAACAATTCCAAATTATCACTGTTATTAACTGTAGGCTGTTTAGTGCTTTCTTTCTTGCTTTTATTTTGCTTTATTGTCGTATATGCATGGATGTTTGGAAAAATACCATCTCGACTTTTTAGGACAGTTACTGATGCTGTATTAATGGTTCTGAATATGTTGTTACTGCCAGAGTGAATTCACTGACTTTTTATAACAGGCATTATCCATAAGATATTATTTGAAGTTACACATTCAAATTCATGGTACCATTGACTACTTAGTTAAGGATGAGTGACAAAGCTAAGGATAATTGACAAAGTTGGCTGCTTTACACCCTTCACATAACATTGTGTATCTATCTGCAAGACACGTATGATTTTAAGAAACTTTCCCAACTGCTCTTAATAGAGGCTTTCTTGAAGGATATGTTAGGGATACCCATCCAGTTAAGGGCTTGGCTCTGGCCAAGCCCTGGCTCTAGCTGGTCGGAAATATGCCAACAGACCTGGGTGTTTCTGTGCTAAAAATGTATCCAGGTCACTTTGACTTGCTGATTTAGGCTTATAACAGCTGGGCCCCCTATAGAGGTAAACTTGAAAACCTTTTCTGGGAATGGTACTCCAGGTCCTCACTGTGAAACAGGGCTTGCTGGCTGTCACAGACTCTCAGTGATGGTACACTATTTAGGCAGTTGATGATGTATCATTCTAAATCACTATCCTCTGTTTTGTGTGCTCATGGTTACGTGCATTATCATACTTATTTCTGCTCGGTGTGAGTTTAATGCTTTACCACATGTATTTTTTTACTTTTATGTTGCCTTCATGTTCATAGTGAGAGACACTCATGTTTTTGAAAAAACAAAGAAGGGGGGATATGGCTCCTCAAGAACATTTAGATAATACAGTAGTTGCACTAGAAATTTTGAAAGTAGATCATCACCTTTGATCCCTGGCAGAGTGATACTGCTCTGAAGATTTGCATGAGCGGAACCAATTTTTAAAAGCTTTCACAGAAAGATCCCCAACAAAGTGTGCAATGACAAGGCCTAGCTGATTTACTAACCTGGGAAACAAGGTACGTAGGTGTTTTATTGACAATAGGGCTTAAGTGGTTACCTGCTCGTCTGGACGAACATCTATTGCCTCTGAGGAGATTAGGCTCAGTGAGAGGAAAAATGACCTAATCACCATCCAGCCCTCATAGCCAAGTCAGGAGCAAGGGTAGGACTGCCAGGACATGGCTGTGTCTGGAAGCTCATGGAGGCAGCCTACCAACAGACCTTGAGTCCCACTGCACCCACCATCATGTTATTGTGTTCCTGCTGACTGTCTTCAGTTATTCCCTGTTCCATCCTTCCAGAAAGACATTAAGTAATGTCAAAGTCAACATTTCTAGGTAATGGACTCCTTCCTGCCTAAACAGCACAGCCCCTGAGCTCCAGCCACATGAACTTTGGAACAGCAGCCATTTACTTCCACTTCCTGGGGACATTGGTCACTATCTTTTTGTTTTCCTATGCTGCAGGTCTCTTTGTCAGGTTCTTTTTGATGGGTTTTTATTGATTGTGATCTGTATTCCATGTATCTTATCCTGAGTCCAGCAGATGACCAGTAATAGTCTTAATAAGATAACGGCCTTAGAGGTGCAGACTATTTTGGCATCAGGATCCATGAACCCATTGCACAAAAAACAAATAAAAGGGGAGATGTTGCATATAGGTAAAATGTTATAAAATAAAGGCCTTGTAAAATCAAGGCTCAGGCCTGCTACTTCGGCTAAGTAAGAGAGGACTATGGGAAAGTGACTCACCTGAACTGGCGGTGGAAAAACAAGTTATATAACCATTACGTGTTCACATTGTGGTTTATGGTGGTTGGTTTAATTACTTTTGTTGTGCTTAAATGGAATGTACCTGATAATGGGCTAATTGCTTAAAAAGGCTTGGTTTTTGCAGTAAAGGGCTCTCCTTTGCACCTGCCTGGGGACTCTGCATTGCTCTGCTTTAACATCTGTCCCCCTTGAGTCCTTAATAGCAAGCAGAAAAACCCAAATGCTCCGCCCTGACTCCATAATGGCCTAGGAAGGGGTGGGGGTATAGGAACAATACCTCTTTGTTGTCCCTGTCCTGGAAAACAAGAATACAAAAGACTTCCAGCTGACCCTGCATTGGACTGCAGATTTTGAAGATAAGGCAGAGAACTTCCCAGTCCTTCCTCATCACATAGCTTCCTGCTGCTATCTGCCTTTACCATATTTATCCACACTCCCCTTCGATCAATCCTTTCCCAAACCAACACCATATTTCTCTCTGTGAGCATGGGTTGCAAAGACCCTTTCTCAGCACCTCTAACTAGTCCGTCTGAGAGTCCACGTTCCCCATATTGCCTGCTCTGGGTGTCCATGTCCTTTTAACTATCTCTAGGAGAATGTGCAAATAATTTCAGCATTCTCCTAAAGAACCCTTTGGGAGTATTTCGGGATCATCATCCCTATAGCTGAGACCCTTTTTTTTGACTTTTCTTTGTTGCCCACCATAAGCATCCTGCGATGTGTTACTCCCTGAAGTTGTAGTAACTGGTGAGATTTGCTGAGACCCTTCCTGACTGTCTCTTAGTGCCCCTCTTGACATCCATGTCCAGTGGTTCTTTTCTATGGACTCTTTACAGACCCCCCGCCTCCCCCCATCGCTGTTAAATAAGAAATGACACAGACTCATCAGAAGGCTGATTGGCATAACACACCGTATATTTGGAACTGCTCCTTTTTATAAGCTGTTCCGATCTAGGTAGATTTGATTGGTCATGTAATTAACACATTTCACCTGACTGGCTAATTAACAAGATGCCCTTCTTATAAACAATCTTTGAGAAAAACATGAAAGCAGAGAGTAGGAAAACAACACCTGCAGGTTGTTTATAATAATAAGCTATCATTGTTTATCTTCAACTCCCTAAAGACTCTCAGGTCAATTCTGGGAAAACTTATCTAGTTTCCTTGCTCTCTGACCAGGCTGTCACATCCACAGGTCCCCCTTTTTGTTTAAAGGAGGAGGTGGTGTTTGTAATCCTCTGCGGGGCCCCTTGCAGAAAGGAGAACAAACACAGCTCCAGAGGTTCCTTTAGCAGTTGCTGGTTATCAATCAGAACCTAAATCAGACACCAATTTGTAATGGTCTGAGATAGCCAATCTTGTGATTCCCTCTTTCGAGAAATGCACCATCAATCTTAAAATCAATTACTTATTCTAATACAATATCAATACTAAGTCTAATATAGTAGCAACTTATTGTTAGTTTGTTCAAAGAACTGACAGTCTTAACTTGTCAACAGTCCTTTTCCAGAAACAAGGAAAGGATAGAATGTTCATTCCCCACTTGTAGAGGGGCCATCTGATTGATGGTTGTCATCTTGATCATCATTCAAAGGTTGCCTATTGGCCACATTCTGATTTTGGTGTCACAAGTCAGGGCTGACACACCTTACAGGTACCCATTGTACTCCAGTATCTGTGGGAACACATGCATACCCACGGCCCCAAGTGATAAGGTCATATGGGCCTTCCCACTTATTAGGGATTAGATTCTGTATCTGGACCTTTTCTTGAGGCAGGTGCATCTCACCTGAAGAGTGCAATGAGAGAAAATGATTTAGAATGACAAGATTCTCTGAATTCTGTGGCACTGTAAGATTGTATATTGTAGGGGGATACAATATAAGGAAAAAAAGGTAGTATAGAAAGTAATCTTAGCCAATTATTAGAGATTGGGAACAGGCCTGATTTTAACAGGCCACACCTGAAGCCAATAAGAAGAGTTATAAAAGAGTAGATTGGTTGGTTGAGGGGTACTGGAGTCAGTTGGCTACTGTGAGGACAAGGAAGAGTCAGTGTCTGGAGGAGATGCCTACAAGAAACATCAAGGAGGTACAAAACTCTAGCAATATGGAACCCTTGCAATGTAATGACAATAGAACTCGTGCACTATAATGACAACAGTATATAGAGCTTTTTCCAATCGACTGTGCGGGGTTTTCCCAGGCATTCCCTTTTTTGTTTGTCCAGAAAACGCTTTAAGGTACCATGAGTGCGTTAAACAATGGCCTGGCCCGTTAGAGAGTGCGGCATACCAAGTTTGTGTGACACTCCCCATAAGCATAAAAACTGCAGTGTCTTCTGCAAGACATAGGCAGGGCCATTATCAGTTTTCACAGAAGAAGGTATTCCCAAGACTGCAAAAGTGATCCTCCAATGGGCAATCACGTTGCAACCTTTTACTTCAATGTGAGCAGATGCCCACATAGCAGAGGAGAAGGTGTCAATAGACACGTGCACATACTTAAGTTGTCCAAATTCACTGATGTAACATCTGTTTGCCAAAGCTGCAAGGCTTTTAGGCCACCGTAGTTCAGCCCTGCTGCTAAAGGTGCAGCAAGTCCATGACAGTCAGCGCAAGAACTGACAATGTCATGATCCTCAGCAGGCATCAAGTGCAATTTTTTTCTGCGGTGTGTGTGCACTTTGATGGAAAAAATCATGTGATGCTTTGGCTTGTGCAGTCTTGTCAGTCTGAGGCCCTACCCATGCAGGGTTAGCCAACCTGTCAGCCCATGAATTACCTTCTGTTATGAAATCTGGCAACTTGGTGTGACTCTGAATGTGCAAGATGTAATACGAATGAACTCAGGCCTGAATTGCTCTCCACAAGGTTCTCAATAACTGAAACAAAACTGCGTTATTGACTTCCTTCAGAAGTGAACAATCCAAACACTTGGTTATGTCTGTAACATAAGCAGAATCGGTGACCCAGTTCAGAGGCACCTGAGAAAATTTCTGAAATGCCATGGCAATGGCCTCTAACTCAACCAGTTGGGCTGAGTCTGACTCATGGCGCTCCAACATTTGCCATCCAGATTCATCCTTCCAGGTAACAATGGCTTTCCCTGTTTTCCTGGAACCGTCAGTGAAGACGGTGGGTCCTTGCACTGGCACCTGGCTGCGTTTTGGCCACAATGACGGATTGGTTGTTTTTGCCAACTGCAATAACTTGTGACTGGGCGTATAATAGGCAATCTGCCCTGAAAAGTTTTGCAGTGCACTTTACAAAGGAGCACTGTTAGCAAAGTTCGATTCAAAGTCTACCCGTTTGACTGGAGGAATGATTGTTGTGGTATCAGCTGCCATTCATTGCAAACATGGTTGATGGCATTTGATTATCAAATGAGCGATCAGTTCAAATAATGTGGGTGCTGTCTTTTTTGGCTGATGGGGCAAGAAGACCCATTTCAAATTGCGCAAGGGATCAGACCATTTGTCACTCCATTGGCCAGTGATACCTGTAGGATAAAAATCTGGATTGGTAATGAAGACAGTGATATCAATGGAAAGATCCACTCAATGAACCTGATGTCCTGGGGACACATGACTGAAAAAACACTAGTTGAGCATTCCGAGTCCCTGTCGGAGTAGTGATGGGGGGGGGGGGGAGGGTGGGCATGGAAACCATAGCACAAATTTGACCCAGAAAGCCAGAGTCAATGACACCTGGGTGAACAAAGATTCCTTGGTGGGTGACACTAGATCTTCCCACAAGCAGTGCTCTCAGTCCTTGTCCCAAAGGTCAAAACACATCCAAAGGAACCTTATGTTCACGACAGGATTCTAAGATGACTGCGGTTGTGGTATGTGCATCCACCCTCGTGGAGCCGTGGGTGCTGCCCTTGAACTGGCTGAGCAGGCCTGTGCCGGTGCGATGCCCTGAGGAATCACTTGTGTCAGAGCGCAGTTCCCCTGTGTGCTCATCCTTCCATTTCCCAGGCCTGCCAAAGGTTGGCCATTGGAATGATATTTAGACTTACATTGGCTTGCATAATGACCTGCCCTTAAGCACCTAGACCACAAGAAATTGGCATTTGGTCCTGTTAGCCTGTGTGTTCTCTGCTTTTTCTTGCCCTTATTTTTGCATTTTTCTGTCGTCCACCCCCTGAGGATTTCTGGCCTGGATGTAAAGCAACTGTCAGAGCAGACACTTTGTGGTCTACAGCCCCTAGTTTGGCACATGCATAGACCATGTCTGCTAGCATTGGGTTGCTTGGAAGAGCATCTATGATCTCTGACAACCACTATTTGCGTTGTTCCGAGCTAACTGCTTGCATAAAACCTGCCTCAAGATATCATCCTCAACCTGTTTCTCCAGGGCTGCTGCAAGTTTCTCAACAAATGGCAGAAAGGGTTCATCTGCCCCTTGAGTTATTGTCGCATATCATGGCTTGGGAGAGGCCATTTCTATAGTTCTTAGCAATGCATTAAACCTTACCTTTATGACTCTGCTCAAGAACGGCAGGGTGGGTCCCAGGTAGCCTGAAGATCAGGATTGGAAAAGACCTGTTGTCCGAGGAGACCATCTACTCCTATGTAAAACCTAGGATCTTCCTGAGGCAATTGCCTGTTGTCTGCTGCAATCCTTTCTGCAACTTGCCTCCAGTTGTCCAGAAAAACCCCAAATTGCACAGGCTGGAACAATATTTGAATTATATGTTTAATATCAAATAGAGCAAGAGGGTCTGTGTTTAGCACTCTGAGAACTTGTATAACTTGTGCAGAGCCAAGGCCATATTTTGCAACCTTATCTTGCAAATCTTGGACCACCTGTCAGGTAATCACATCATGCCTGTCAGATGGTCCTATTTGGGACAGCTTTATACATGGGAAAAGCTTGAATCACTCTTTGTGGTGGAACATTGTCTTCCCGAACCACCTGTGTCTCCTCCACAGATGCTGGATTAATTGCTTGACTGACATCTGTGGCCCCTTCCCCTGGATCTGGTGTGGGGCCAACTTCACAGTGTGGCCTTCCCACCCTTTCTAACAGGTTCCAATCCCCAGTCTCTAAAGCTCGAATCTTAACTGCTTCCCAAAATCAGCGAGGGTTCTTGGGATGCACTGTCACCTGACAGGGGGGCAAAGTTCAGAGATTACTCAGGGACAATGACACCGCCTGTCTGGTGACGACATTCTGCCGCCAGGGAACACCGCTGTCGCTGTCACCATCCAGGGATGGGGAGGACAGCCTGTGGGCAGCAGGGGGTGGTGGGTTGGCCGAAGGCTCTGAAGTCAAGGGAACGACTGTGGACTGTGAAGCCAAGGGGCTGGTTACAAGCCCTGCTGATGGGGGGCCGGCCGATGGCGGTGCTGGGGCTGGGGGCCCAGCCACGGGTGCCACCGCCGGCAGCACAGGGGCACGTGGCTGCGGACAGCGGCACTGCTGGAGCTAATGTGGGGGCTACAGGCGTGGACGCCACTGGCGCAGGCTGCAATGGTAAAACTGAAAAAGAAATTAAGTCCACCAAGTCAGACGCCACACAGAGAGTAGGAAGAGGCAGTTGTTCCACAACTAAAGGTAGGGGGACTGTCCTAGGGTGACGTTATGATGCTTGTATTGCCATTCATGTGTTCTGTTAATGTTAGATATGTTCTGTACCTTTAGGACTGGCTCTGAAGAGTGAAAGTTTTGTTTTGGTTTTTCTTATCAGCCTGGCAGGACACAGGGACTGCTGCTTTTGCTTTTGCTGCTTTTGCTTTTCGCTTTGCTCGCTCTCGCTTCTTGCTTGCTTTGCTTCTGCTTGCTTTTTGCTTTTTGCTTTTTGCTTCTGCTCTTTAGCTAAACAGTCCAAATTTCTTCCTGGACTGTTTCCCCTCTCCTTTTTTTCCACCATCTGGAACCTGCTCCGGACTGGGACCTGGGAACACTGAGAGTTTACACCTTGTGGCTGCAGCAGCTGCCCCAGCGCCAGAGGGACTGAGAACAGAGCGACCACTCCCAAGAGAGACTTTCTGAATTTGTCATCTTTTTCCAGAGTGGTGTCATCTGGTATTGTTCATTTTGTGTGCTGGGGGGTGCTGTGACTGTGAAATAAACAGGTTCTTTCCACTTCTCTCTGAGAAATTCTTCCCGAACCGGTTGGGGGGAGGGGCCCTGTGGGTTTGCTTTCTGGAGGGGCTTTCCTTTGGAAACTCTCCACCAAATTTGCCCTAAACCAGGACAGGGGCGAAAGGGAACACAGCTCTTGTTGTGCGATCTACCAGTTGGAGAGACACTGATGGTAGGATGCCATGGAAAAAAGGGGGGGGAAGCTGGCATGGAGTGTGATGTTGGTTGGAACAAATGCTTGCCGGCAGGAGCTGACGATGCGTGCGACCAGTACATCTGCGCAGGGTCCACGGCTGACGACAAGGGAGCTGAAGGAGTGACTTGTCCAGCTGTGGCGACTGCCAATGATGGAGGTGGTTCTGCCCTCACCCACGTTGGGGGGGGGAATCTGAGTCGGGAGAAGCATCTTCTGCTGGCCGTGAAAGAGTCGGTCCCCAGCTTGCAGGGGGGGGGAAGGCAGGGACGGCAGACAGGGCCAAGCGGCTTGTGGGGGTCCCTTAGTCTGTCCCGCAATTCATGAAGAGCTGACGGATGCAATACACAGTGTGGTCACCAGATGTCGCTGTTGAGTAAGAAACGAGACAGACTCCTCAGAAGGCTGATAGGCACAACGCACCGTATATTTGGAATTGCTCCTTTTTATAAGCTGTTCCGATCTAGGTAGATTTGATTGGTCATTTAACTAACACATTTCACCCGACTGGCTAATTAACAAGATGCCCTTCTTATAAACAATCTTTGAGAAAAACATGAAAGCAGAGAGTAGGAAAACAACACCTGCAGGTTGTTTATAATAATAAGCTATCATTGTTTATCTTTAACTCCCTAAAGTCTCTCAGGCCAATTCTGGGAAAACTTATCTAGTTTCCTTGCTCTCTGACCGGGCTGTCACATCCACACCCCCCCTCTCCCTGTGGACTGAAACCTAAGTGGTATTTAACAAACAGTTAACCACAAGTAATATTGTAACAAGATGTGCAGGTAAAGCAAGCAAGATATCAGAGCAAGCAAGATAACATGCGCAAGGAAAAGTAAGCAAGATGGCAAGTTTTAACAGAATTTGCAAACTGCAAAAATAGCTAAAAGCATGTTAGACTGAAAAACAAGCAGCACAGAGCATGCTTTAAAGATAGAGGTAAAAAGTTCAAATGTGAGGAAGATTAGAGGAGTCTTCATGAAAAGACCACTAGAAGACTGGCAATCACCACAGAAGGGACTAACACATGTGCAGAAGCAACAAACTGTTGTAAAACCATGACACAGCTTTATGTAAATATGAGTATGCTAATAATATGTTGCAATCTGGATGCTGCACAGAAGGACTTTTCAATGTAACCAAAGACTAAAGAAGATGGAATGAGTTTTGTGGCGGGGCGACCCCTTCCTTTCCAGAGCTGAATAAAAAATACCTGCTCTGTAGCTGAGTGTTAAGACCCAGGACATCCCTCTGCCTGTCCTGAGCAGCCAAGACCCCTGCCAGGGGTCTCAGAGACCCTGGCACAGAGCCCAAAATGCCTGTGGTTTTGATTATGACCCGTGGAGCAAGTTACTGACCTTAGATGAAGATCTGCAAGCCATGACAAATTCAGTAGAATGATAGTGAATTTATCACAAGGTGAAAAAGTAGATTTTGGGGATTTTAGAATGGGGATTCAGGGGGGTAAGATGGAGGGATCTAGGCATGTCCAGCCTTTTTCCTTCTTCTTCTTGGCCTCCATCTTCTGCTGTGATGTTGGCACTTACAGACTGGTTTAGAGTAGAAGCTCACTGCCTAACATAGGTGATAGGTATTGGAAAGTAATTGTAAACATTGTATACGTAGTTTTTAGTATAAAGACATAACACCGCCCCAGGGGCAGGCAGAATGCCTGGACTGTCTTGCTGAGCTGACCTCGGCAGGACACGAGAAAGAATTTTATAGATAAGATTCAGTAAACAACCTTGAGACGGAGAAATTAAAAGCCTTGACTCCTTCTTCAAGCACCGGGCTGGGAAAAGAGACTTTCAAACTCTTCTCGGGGTTACTCTAACAAGCTAGAGATCCCGACAGCTGAGTTGACTATAGAGTTTCATTTTTTTGCCTAGTTTTGGGATTCCGTTTGGTGAGCCTGGCAGGAGAAACTCTCTGTCCGGCTGCAAGGTCTGCTGGAGCTGCAGACTCCCTTGGCACACCCCGAGAATTTCTTGAAAGGACTCTGCACTTCACCAGCTCTCTGTGGGGGTAGACAAGGAGCAACTGCAGGAAATTTAAGGTATTTATCGATTGGTTTGGATTTTGTTTCTGATCTTGGTTAAGTAACTCCTGTAAGGTGTGTGTGATGATTTACGCAGGGCACTGTATCACGTGTGAAATTCATGACGTTGATACATAAGGGGTTGGAGTCCCCTAAAAGGAAGTCTGATGACTTTAAGTATTGGCCTGGGTCTTGGCATTTTTGCTTTGATTGTTGTGTATGTAATTTTGTGTCTTCTTTATAAGATTAGTATTTCTTGTCCGTGTGTCTGTTAATAAGTTTTAGTTTCTTGCCTATGTGTCTGTTAAACGGTTTTCAGCTTATGCCACATCGGATGCTGTTACCTTGTCTGTTGGGCGGATTGGGACAGTGTAGATTGTGTGGGAGTGGACCATGATGATCGTTTCGTGTTTATGGCTTGTCAACATTGTAAATGCAAATACTGGTGCAGGTTGAAACTAGATTCCAAATTTGTGGTCAGTGCAGTATCCATGGAATAAGAGTAAAGAAAGGAATGCAAGTGATAATTTTACTGTAAAGTGTAGGCATGTCATGGTTTGGGCCTGGCACAGAGCCAGTGCCCCCATGAGAATACCCTCTCCCTGGTGTCTGCTGTGAGATGTGACCAGGAATAAGCAAAGCAGGCTCCAGCTTAGAAATAAATAAAACTTTATAACCTAAACTACAAGAAAAGAAGGAAAAAAACTATAAGGGAAAAAATTGAAAACCTTACAAAAAGCACTTTCCTCCTCCCCACCACCAAAATTTCCCAATCCGATACATTCCCCCAAATCACCAACTGCCCAGTCTGGCACCACCCTTTAGAATACTCAAACTTCAGTCCATGAAGAGGAGAGGAGTCCTTCTTGCACCATAGGCTTCTCCTGGAAACACGCTGAAACCTCGTGTGCTTCCATGTCACTCAGCACCGCCCAGAAAGTCCTTTTGCCATCGTGACACCTTCCTCCCATGCCCAGTGCTCTCACCACTGTGCATGGACCAGAGCTGCTTCTAGGGTTGTCTTTCAAGGATGCCTTGTCTCACTCCAAAAAAGGCCAGAGCTGATTTTCAGTCTTTCCTTCGGGACATCTGTCCCCCCCAATTTTAACCCCCTGGGGCTGAGGGGTACCCACACTGAACCCTCCTGGTTCTGAGGCACTGCCTCCCCCTAAATGCAGTCTCTGTGCCACAGGAAAAAAAACTGGTTCAGTCTATGGCCACACAAGAAAAGTCCAGCCAAAAGGCCACTCCATCATCTCTCGACCAACTCAAGAGTCTTCTCCACTTCCCTCGGGCCTATGCCTTGTTATCTCATCTCTTATCTCTCTTCTTATTCAGCTCCAGGAGGATCAGCATTTGCAAAGTCTCAATCATGCAAGAAAAGGGTTAAAAATTTCAGTCTTTACCTGTCCCAGAGCTCCAGAACTCTCACGCTGCTCTGCCGGGCACCTCAGCACCTTCCCTCTGCACTCCCCCCCCCTCTTCTCCTGGGCCGGCGCCGCTATCAAATTCAGACACCGGCTCTCTCTCTCGCTCTCTCTCTCTCTCTGTCTCCTGGGGGTGGAAATGGCTGTCCAATGTGTCTTGGTGCTCCTCCACCCTTCCATCCTTGGGCCGGGCCTACCTCATGGCTGCGTGGCTTTTCCCCTCCCCTCGCCCAGCGAGCAGCTGGGACAGAGGGAGAGATCCAAAGCCTTACCTGACGGAAGTCCCGAGAGAACCTCCCAGGGCCGAAGCTCTGGTTTTTAACGCCTGTGTGTTCTCGGAGGTGTGTCCAAACCCCACTGGCTACACCAGGTGCCAATATCAAAATCCGAGCACCCATTGGTTTGACCACAGCATCCCAGAATTCCCACTTCTTCCTGGTCAAACCACCACAAGGCATCTGGATAGCACCAGGAATGGGAAGCACCGACAGAAAGTAGATTGTCAAAGAGAGTCTGTTGGGATGTGTTTTGGCTCATTGGAAGGATTTGGGAGGGATCCCTGAAGGCAATTTAAAGTGATTTAATTAAATATTGTAATCAATGGTGGTTACTATATAAATTAAAAAATGAGGAAAAGTGGCCTGTAAACAGGATCTTCCAATAAAATAGTCTATTGCAGCTAATGTTGTTTTAATGAGAGGGCAAATGGAATGAGGTTATGTACCTGGATATGTTTTTCACTCTGGGAAACAAGCCTGAGTGGCAGAGAGGATGTGGGATTAATTTATTTCCACAAGATCCCTTCGTTTTGGCCCTAGAAAAGGAAGGAAGGAAATGAAAAATAAGGTGATGTTGTTCTGCATATAGTATAGGTCAGAGATGTCTTAAGCTGAGAGACAGAGAAGAAGATAGTGAGGTTAATCTTTCAGAATTACAATTTAATCTCCTCAGGAGAGTCCCTGGGGCCCCTCAATTATCACCTAGTAGTAGTAGATTAGAAAGTGACAAAGAAGATGACTCAGACGACCCAGATGAGGCAACAAGCTCAGGGGCTCCAGTAACAGCTCGCACTAGAAGCAAGACTAAAAATGTTTTACCAGTTATTGCTCCTTTGAGACAAGTGGTAGGTCCCACAGGAAATGCCATAAGAGTAAAATTACCTTTTTCCATTAGTGATTTGAAAAGTTGGAGAGAAGAAGTTAAAAATTTCAGGGAAGATCCCAGTAAAGTGGCAAATTTATTTGAGTTGATAGTCAAGAACCAGGACCCAGATTGGGATGATATCGATTTAATGCTAACAGAATTAACAGAAACTGAAAAAGAATTAGTGATTAAAACAGCTAAAGCACATGTGCAGGGACAAATTGCTAGTGGAGCCCTACAGGGTAATGTGGACATGCTATTCCCTACCACAAATCCTCTGTGAAATCCGAACGATTCAGGTGAATATGCCTCACTAACCAGATACTGGGAGTTAGTGAAATTTGGATTAGAGAATGCCATTCTGAAAGCAGTAAATGAGACATTAATGTTAAACAGTGACAGCAGGAGTTTCCTACTGACTTTGTAGATAGGCTCCCAGCAGCAATGCCAAAGTTTACAACCCTTGATCCTGCTCCAGAAATATAGGGAAACAGCAGTTAGTCTCCTTGATGCTAGGACAGTTCAGTCCAGACATCAGACAAAAATTACAGAGATTAAAAGAGCCAGATAATAGAAATACAGAAGCATTAATGGGAGATGCCTGGAGGGTATATAACAACCGAGACAAGCAAGAGAAGAAAAAACTTGTGGGGCCATAGTGGCAGCGTTAGAGCAACATCAAAGAGGAGGATGCGGTTGGGGATGAGACAGAGGTGTCCTAGAGTGACGTTACGATGCTTGTATCCCCAGTTGTCTGTTCTGTTTATGCTGGATATTATGTTCTGTGCCTTCAAGACTGGCTCTGAAAAGTGAAGTTTTGTTTTGTTATCAGCCTGCTCACTCCCCCACATTCAGGGGGACACAGACGGGGCAGTACATAGTGCTGCTTTTGCTTTTTGCTCTTGCTTTCGCTTTTGCTCTTGCTCCTGCTTTTGTTCTTGATTCTGCTTTTGCTTGTTAGTTAGTTTAGCTAGGCAGTCCGAATTTTCCCTGGACTGTTTTTCTTTCCCTTTTCTTGGAACAATTCGAACCTGCTCTGGACTGACACCTGGGAAACACCGAGAGTTTGCACTTTGTGGCCTGCAGCAGCTATTCCCAGTACTGGAGGGACAGATAACAGAGTGACCACCCACCGGAGAGACTCTGAATTTGTCATCTCTTCAGAGCAGTGAATGAGTTTTGTCATCTGGTTTTGTTCATTTTGTGTGCTGAGAAGTGCTTTGCCTGTTAAATAAACAGGTTCTTCCCACTTCTCTCTGAGGAATCCTTCCCGAACCGGTTGGGAGGAGGGGCCGTGTGGATTTGCTTTCTGGACGGGCCCCCTTTCGAGGTTTCCTCCCAAATTTGCCCTAAACCAGGACGAGAGGTAAAGGTAGAAATAGTAGAGACAACTCAAATCAATCCCAAGGCAGGTTAGAACCAAATCAGTGTGCTTACTGTAAGGAAGAAGGGCACTGGAATTGCCAGTGCCCAGATTTACCAAACACTGCACAGGAAACTGTTGTTGCAGCAATAGATAACAGTGAGTGACGGGGACTGGCAGATCTTTCCCTAGTGGACATGCTGGTTAAGATACAGCTAGGGAATGATAAAGATGTTGAATTCTTAAAAAGATACAGAGGCCACATTTTTTGTTTTAAATTAAGCTTTCATACCTAAAAGTGAAAAACATATCCAGGTAATGGGAGCCACAGGCCAACCAGAGAATGCCTTTTTCTTAAAACCATTAAAATACAAAATTGGGAAAAGGAGGGGAATACTTCAA
The DNA here is from genome assembly GCF_028551555.1 of Melozone crissalis. Taxonomy (NCBI): domain Eukaryota; kingdom Metazoa; phylum Chordata; class Aves; order Passeriformes; family Passerellidae; genus Melozone; species Melozone crissalis. The sequence goes on along the minus strand of NW_026535813.1, from coordinate 7,948,863 downwards.
TTCTTCTATCTGCCAAATTCACCTAAATCCTTATTAGGCAGAGATCTTGAAAATTTGGAGGAAAGAATCAAGTTTGGAGAGGGAAAAATGAGATTTAAAGTACCTGAAGGCAAATTGATTTTAGCATTAAGATTGGCAATTGATACAGGACCAGAGAACAATAGCAACTATTCGGAGCAAATAATGAATCTGGTATATACAGGAGTATGGAAAACCTGGCCTCCCGGAAGATCAAAATTGGCTGATGCTTTTAAGATTGAATTACAGGCAGGAGCTAATCCTGTGGTTAGGAGACAATATCCCTTGAGAATAGAGGACAGAAAAGGGATCAACCCAATTATTAGCAATTTTTAAACATTAGGATTGTTGAAAGAATGTGAATCCAAATTTAATATTCCTATACTACCAGTCAAAAAACCTAATGAAACTTACAGATTAGTGCAAGATTTGCGAGTAGTCAATGAGATTGCTAAAAGTAATGTCCTAGGGTGATGTTATGATGCTTGTATCCCCAATCGTGCGTTCTGTTTATGCTGGATATTATATGCTGTGCCTTCAAGACTGACTGAGAGCGAAGGTGGGAGAAGAAGCACAGAGTTTTGTTGTCAGGGACTAGACTCACTCCTCCACAGTCTGCTGGAACACTGTTGTTGTCTGGGCATGGACGGAGCAGAACACCACGCTTCCTTTGCTTTTTAGTTAGTTAGTTTAGCTAGCTGAGGCAGTCTGAGCTTTCCCTGGACTGTTTTTCTTTCCCTTTTCTTGGAACAATTCGAACCTGCTCCAGACCAGGACCCGGGAAAACACCAAGAGCACGCACTTTATAGCCTGCAGGGGCCTACTCTGCAGCCTTTCCCAGTGCCGGAGGGACTGATAACAGAGTGACCACCCACCAGAGAGACTTTCTGAATTTGTCATCTTTTCAGAGCAGTGAATGAGTTTTGTCATCCGGTACTGTTCATTTTGTTGTGGAGATTCTCGGTTCAGTCAAAGAATTCTCCCAGGTTTCAGGCCTGGGAAACTTAAAGAGGAAGAATGAAAACAATTATTATCTCTCTTTCTGTTCATGTTGTTTATAGATATGTACCTTCAGAGTGTGCTATTCATAGTTCACCGATAGTGTGAAAGGTTTTTACTTTGAGGCCAATCAGATTTCACCTTAGCAATCCTGGTTATAAAAGGACATTACCTCTTAAAAAAGATGTCTCTTTTTCACCTTCTGAACCATGGAGTCATTTTGTCCATCCCTGACTCAACAGCGTCATTTTGTGTGCTGGGGAGTGCTTGGCCTGTTAAATAAACAGGTTCCTTGCACTTCTCTATGAGGAAATTTTTTTCCCGAACCAGGTGGGGGGAGGGGACATGTGGGTTGGCTTTCTGGAGGGGCCTCTGTTGGAGATTTTCTCCCAAATTTGCCATAAACCAGGACAAGTATCCACCCAGTGGTTGCAAATCCTGACACTTTGCTAAGTAAACTCTGAGGTAATCTTGTTTGGTTCTTGGTGATAGATCTCAAAGAGGCTTTCTTCTGTCTGCCATTTGTAGAAGAAAGTCAAAACATATTTGCTTTTGAATGGGAGAACCCTAGCACAGGCAGGAAAAACCAACTTGCCTGAATGGTGTTACCTCCAGGGTTCAAAACAGTCTCACAATTTTTGGGAATCAATTGGCCAAAGTGTCGATTTTGCATAGGTCTTGGGTCTTCAAAGAGACAGGAGCAGTTGTTGGTTGTGGTAAGGTTGTTTATTGCATGAATACATCAGCCTTAAAGGCAAAGGGTTCTGAGTATTAAAGTCCATGCTAAAAGTTTTCTGGTATAGAGTCCCAATGTTCCAAGCAGAAGCAGCGGAAACAGCAGAAGCAGTAGCGGCTAGCAGAAGCTACTACCACTCTTTATTCTCTTTTTTCCTTCTTCTTTATTTTGCACCCCAATACAGGGGAATTTTATTAATAAATCATCCAATCAGCTAAAAACACATTTCTAAACCATTCTTCTCACACCTATCCAAGCTTATTCTAATATGCGAAAGTAGTGTCAGCTCTTACACAAAATTTACGCACATAGTTCTATCTGTTCACGCAAATAGCTCAATCTGTTCTAGCTAGAAATGCAAACAATGTTCTGCTATGTTTGGGTTATGTCTGGAGCTAAGTTAATTTTGTAAAAGGTAACATTACTGAACTTTAAACTAGGCTTTAGAGCTTTTTACTAGCTAACAGTCTCTTAACGCACTTAAGATATATTTCTACTTGCTTAAAACTAAAACTTACACTCCTACTTCATGTCTGTGTGGCTTAATATATTTCAGTTTCTCTAAAGGTTCCAATTCAATCCCTGCATCCCTTTCTCTCTCCAAGGTACTCAGAGAAGCTTCTATTTCCTACATTCCAACACCAAAGAATTGGAACAATGTCAGTCTCCACCTGAGGAGGCAACACTCCCACAGTATGTAGATTATCTAATAATTGCTGCAAAAACTATCCAAGAGTGCCTTGTATGGACAATAAGTCTGTTGAATTTTCTTGGACTAAATGGTTATGGAGTGTCTCAACAGAAAGCTCAGCTGGTGCAACAACCGGTGACCTATCTTGGATATGAAGTCTCTGGAGGACAACGATCCCTGGGAACCACACAGATGGAAGTAATTTGCCATACACCTAAGCCACAAACTGTAAGAGAGCTCCATGCTTTTCTTGGAATAACAGGTTGGTGCCGATTGTGGATATCCAACTACGGACTGATTGTGAAACCTTTACACAAGTGAGTGAAAGTTTCTAAAAGTATTGTGGTGTGGACCCTCGAAAAAAATCATGCCTTTTGAAGAGAGAAAGTGTGAGCTCATTAAGGCCCTGGCCTGGGGACTTGCTGACTTCAGTAAACTGTTCTGGTTATTCTCACATGAGAGACAAGGAATAGCTTTAGGGTTTCTGGCACAACACCTGGGTCCTTACAAAAGGGCAGTAGCCCATTTTTCTAAACAACTTGACACTGTCAGCAAGGACTGGCCCATCTGCCTTAGGGCAGCAGCAGCAGTTATCATGAACATTGAAGAGGCACAAAAGTTTACACTAGGAAAAAAGATGATTATCTTAGTGTCACACACGGTGTCAGCTGTTTTAGATTAGAAAGGGAACCATTGGCTGTCTCCTTCAAGGTTCCTAAAATACCATGCAGTCTTGGCTGAATCTGATGATATTGAAATTCAAGTGATCAGTATTGTTCACTCTGCCGCTTTTCTGCAAAGAAAGTCGGAAGCTGAACCTGTAGTTCACGACTACCTAAAGACCATTGAAGCTGTGTACTCCAGCTGCCTAGATCTAAAAGAGGAGCCACTCCTGGAGGCCATGAACTTGTTCATTGATGGCAGCAGTTTTGTGAGACGGAGTGCAAAGGACGGGATATGCTGTGACTACAGACTCAAAGGTAATCGAGTCAAACACATTACCAGCAGGAACCTCAGCACAAGAGGCTGAGCTGATAGCCCTCACTCAAATATTAGAACTGGCAAAAGGAAAGAAAGTTAATATTTGGAATGATTTTAAATATGCTTATGGAATTATTCATGTCCACAAAGCCCTATGGAGAGAAAGAGGACTCCTGACTGCACAAAAGAAGATTGTCAAATATGCAACTGAAATCCTTAGGCTCCTCGCTGAAACTCCCATTACAAGTGGCAATTATACATTGCTGAGGGCACTCTGAAGGTAACACCCTCCCAGAAGCAGATATCAAATTTGCAGATTATGAAGATAAAATCGTTGCTGAAAGAAATGAAGCAATTGTGGCAACTTTAATACCTACTGTAGTATCAACTAAGCAGCCTGTAAAGTACCAGCGTTCTGATTATAAATGGATTAATGAAAATGAAGGAAAACTTTTAGAGAATGGTTGAGGACAATTAGAAACAGGTCAACTAATAATACCAGAAAAGTTAATGAGACATTATATAAAGTTGGAACATAAGACCCACTGGGGAGCAGAACCCTTACACCAATACCGAAAGGAAGGAATTGTAGGTCCAGGCTTACAAGACATTGTTAAAGAAGTAACATCATAATTTGATACTTGTTTGAAGAATAATTCAAATAAAACAGTTAGGCTGGAGTAAAGGGTTATTAGCAAAGGAGCTTTTCCTGGAGACTCATGGCAAACAGACTTTTTTGAACTCTCAAGAAAGGGGGGTTTTCAGAATTTGCTGGTACTTACTGATACTTTCTCTGGGTGGCCAGAAGCATTCCCTTGTAGGACAAATAAAGCTGGAGAAATAATAAAAGTACCGTTGAATGATATCATACCTAGATTTGGTGTACCTAGGGAAATATCCTCTGATAGAGGATCACATTTTTGTGCACAAATTGTGCAAGCTGTCAGCAAGGACTTGGGAATTGAGTGGCAACTCCATACTCTTTACAGGCTCCAAGCTAGTGGTCAAGTAGAGAAAATGAACTACATACTTGACCACTAGCTAAGATCTGTCAGGACACAAATTTGTACTGGCACCAGGCATTACCCATCACCCTCATCAGAATCAAGGTAAAGCCAAGGTCAAAAGAAAAGATCAGCTCATTTGAAATTTTGTAGTGTCGACCTTATGGATTAAATGCCATTCATGATGAAAACCTGATCCATGCTGGCAATCAATATATTTATGAATACTTAAAAACCATTAACACTCAGTTGCACCAGAAGTATAACACTGTATTTGAAAAGCAACCTAAACCACCAGATCATAAATTGCACATAATTAATCCTAGTGGCTGGGTGTATGTTAAGAATTTTTCAGGTGATCTTCTACAGGAGAAGTGTGACAGACCATTCCAAGTCCTCCTGACAACCTTCACTGCAACTCATGTGAGAGAAAAACCTACCTGGAATCACTATTCCCTCAGTGAAGAAATCTCCTGCTGCACCTTGGACAGTAACAACCATTGATAATGATGGACTGAAGCTGAAAGTCAGCCATAAATCATGAATACTTTGTTATGCTCTGTTGCTTTTTGGTAAATTGTAGTAACTTTTGATGTAAATAGGTATGTGGCTTTGCTTGAGGCAATAGCTAATCATACTGGAATAAAAGATTGTTGGCTGTGTGGAGAGATACAACAATTACACTTACCATTGTTAGCGGTACTCTCTAGTATTTGGACTGAATTAAGCCTGTATGCATTGTATAATAATAGTACACAATGCAAACAAATAAGCTCACCTTCAGGTAAAACCCTTTTGCAGTTATCACTCGTCAATCAATCTGTTATTTATGTAGAGTCAAACTTTACATGACCAAACTTTGACCAGTTTAATAATACCACCAATTGGACCAGAATTACTGCCATTCTACAAAACAGGTCAGGTAAATTCATCACCTACCTCACCAGATTTTGAATTTTAATTTGCTCATTGTCATGACTGTTTGCAAGGCATGCTAGCAATTCTAACATGAGCATTACAACTAGCTGTGATCTGCCAGATGGCTTTTGGTGGCTGTGTGGAAACGGAATAGCCCTTAAGCAACTACCTGGAAATTGGACAGGCCAGTGTACTATGGGGCATCTTGTCCCAACTATACAAGTCATAAACCATACTAGTTTAATTACAGGAATCATTAGAGGAATTTTGAGAAACCAATTTAGTCAAAGTATATCTTCTAGTCCTCTTGATAGTGGAACCCTGGAAAAAGTTAAAGATAGAATCTAAAATGTTAGGCTTTGTGCTTTCCCAGATCAACTGCACCTGCGTAAGCAGTATGATAAATTATATAATTGTTAGATGTGATGATTGTTTAGTAATTAAATATTATATAACCATAAGAAGAATAGAGAGAAACTATGTTGGAAATTCAGAGAGGGGCTAAATTTATGTATACAATAGAACAATATAAGTTTAATAATTAACATGAAAGTTATGTAACGATAGAGTATAAAACATGATCATTTCGGATGTATGGTCAGAGTCAGATTTGGGTTGAATATACCCCGATTCCCAGAGCTCTTAATAAAAAGCACCGCATATAATCCCCCGTGATAATGCGTTTTTGAACGCTAACACTCTGACTAGATATAATAGAGGCATTCACAGCTTTGTCAGAGCTTTATTCCCAACTCTAGGAGTTGTACACTTAAAAAGAGCAGTAGTGAACATCTCAGTAGAGATGGAGATAATTGCAAAGTCAAAGCAGATGCCATCGGACAGTTGCAAACAGAAATTAATTCTTTAAAAGATGTAGTATTTCAAAACCATATGGTATTAAATATGATCACAGCACAAATGGGAGGAATCTGTACATTGATAAATACCGTTTGTTATACTTACATAGATCAATCAGGGCAAATAGCAACAGATATACATACAATCTGGCAACATGCGAAGATACTCCATGAAGTGACAAATGATGATACATCTTGGTCAACTCACTTATGGGAGACACTTCTTGGGTCCCTAATATAAATTGGTTGAAATAATTATTCATGGGAATCTTCTTGTTAGGAATAATCCTTCTGTATACATGCATATTTAGCCAGTGCTTTTTGTGGTGCTACCAGCAAACCACGTCTTATGATGATTGGAAGAGTTATAAATTGAGACACAGAGTAGAAAGAGAATAAACACACTATAATTTGTGAAGGAATTCACAGAAGTAAAAAGAAAGGGGGGATTTGAAACCTAAGTGGTATGTAACAAAAGGTTAACCACAAGTAATATTGTAGCAAAATGTGCAGGTAAAGCAAGCAAGATAGCAGAGCAAGAGAGGTAACATGTGCCATGAAAAGCAAGATAGCAAGTTTTTATGGAACTTGCAAACTACAAAAATAGCTAAAAACAAGTTAGACTGAAAAACAAGAAGCACCAGGCATGTGCTGAAGATAGAGGTAAAAAGTTCAAATATGAGGAAGACTGCAGAAGTCTTCATCAGAAGCCCATCAGAAGACTCACCACAGAAGGAACTGAGGCATGTGTGAAAGCAACCGTTATAAAACTGTGACAGTTTTATGCAAATATAAGTATGCTAATGATATGTTGTAATTGTGACATTGAGCGGAAGGACTTTTTAAATGTAATTGAAGGCTAAAGAAGATTGAATGAGTTTTTGGCAGAGAGATCCCCCTCACTCACAGCACTGAATATACAAATACCTGCTCTGTAGCTGTCTGATTATAGAGTTTCATTTTCTTGCCTAGTTTTGAGCATCATACAGACTTCCTAAAACACTTTCTTTTCACTGCAATATTAATCAAAGCAACATTTCAAGATTCTTTTCTTGCAATCTATTCTGCTGCAACCCAGGAACTGGCAGAATAAGACCCTGTGAGAAAAGGTCATCTTTTTAAGACAGATTGCTCTTTTCTGATAAATAAAAAAATCTACTCTCTGAATTTAGCAACTTGATCATTACAAGCCAGCTCCAATAGCACCCAGAGGGCTGTTCAAAAAAACATGGTGAACACCGTTTTAGAAAGTGAAGATGCACTTTCAGAGGACTCCATTCACCCGAGCATTGTACTACTTCAAAATCAAGCTAAGCTTTTGAAAATGTCAAAGGCAACTATTCACAAGCAAACACCATGTTGCTATAGAGTGCAACATGGTGCAAGCACCAAGACTCCATCAGAAGGCTGTATAGATCTATTTATTAAAGCAACATGTTGCCTTTATAGTTTTACAGGATATTTACATTTGCTTAACAAACACATACACTGCCCATTGGTCATGAAAAAGAAACAAAACTCTCAATAGATGAAAAGAAGCCACATCACTCTGTGAGCCAACCAAAGTCCATATCTTTTGACTGTCTTTCTTTACATTGTCGTGGTGATAGCCTTGGCACCTTCCTTGAGAGAGATACGAGGCTTTCCTTATCTTCAGGAAGCCTTTGCTGGCTCACAAGAACAACACAAAAATGTCTTTCCTAAAACACTATATTGTATATTTGTTGAAACAGAGTGGAAATTTTTCAGAGTAGAAATCTATTTCGGATTTAGGTGAAATGTGCCACTTTGAATTATTGTCTGTAGCTTGCAAACATAACTTTTTGGTCTGCATTCAAGACTGCCTGTTCTCACAAAAAAAAAAAACAACCTATGCTCAAAAAACTGCTTCAGCCAAAGGACAGAGATAAGAGGGGCCCCTTGAACTTTGAAACAGATGGAGACTAGGGCTGAGAGGCTGCAGGAGACAGGGCAGGATGACTCAGGAGTTCTTTCTGTACTGTCTGATAAAAAAAACTATCTGCAAGTGTAACTAGTTACAAGTGTAATGTGAAATGAGTAAAATGAATATGTATGAACCTGTGGGATTTCAGCACCTCAGGACTGAGGTGCAGAGTGACCGAGACCACCCTTGGGGGGCTCGGGAGTCCTGGAATGTTGCCAGAAGTGTCTGGTGGCTGGACTTTGATCCTACACGGGAGACGACACCTGTATGAGGATGGGAGGATTTCACCGGGGTAAATGGTGAAGGGATAAGTTAATTAGAGTGTAAAACACAGGGTTTAGGATTTCTGTACAGGGGGGGTCTAGAGAAGTAAGATGGAGGAATTGGGGCATGTCCTGTTCTTCTTCTTCTTCTTCTTGGCCTCCATCTTCTGTGGTGATGGTGGCACTTTGGGATTGGTTATTACTAAAAGTGCACCGGTCAATAAGGGTAAAAGGTATTGGAAAGAATAGGTAAATATTGTATACGTAATTTTGAGTATAAAGATAAGTGACCGCCCCGGGGGCGAGCAGTGTGCACGTGGCTGGCTTGCTGTGCGGACCTCTGTCGGGCAGAGAGAAAATCTTTTAGATAAACAACCAATAAATACTGAAGTCCAAGAAAGACCTGAAGCCTCTATTCGGCCTTTTGAAGCGCGGGCTGCCCAAGGCCATCTCTGAGCCTTTCCAGGCCATAAAACAGCCAAGAACCGACATGAACCTTTTGTGAAATTCTATGCATATGAATTAGTAAGGGAGATAAAAAAAGGATCGGGAGTTCTCAGGGGGCGCATGTCTTTTAGGGGGACAATGATCCCCACATTCGTCCATCGCTGTAATAAGCATACCGGCTTTACAACTTTTATAAAGTTGTGGAGTTTTTTTCTTTCCACAAATCATTTTGGCGAGCCAGCCAGGAGACCATCTCTGTCCTTGCAGGGTCGAAGGGGGAGGGACCTCATAAGGTGCACCCCGGGATTTTCCCTGGAGGAGCTCAGCTCCATCTTGGGTTGCCTCCTGCGGAGACAGACAACGACATGCTGGTGTGTGGATAAACAGTATGTAAATCAAAGGAGGGCACCATGGGAGAGAGAGATAGGGCTGATAAGTCACTCAGAGACATCTGAATGTCTCGGGGCTTTAGCAAGTCATAGTGACCCCGAGATACGTAAGAAAGTCTCTTTTCCCAGGCCAGCAGTCAAAGAAGGAGTCAGAACTCTTCAGTTCTTTGTCTCAAGGTTGTTTATTGTTTCTTATCTGTAAAATTCTTTCTCCTGGCCTGCCGAGGTCTGCTCAGCAGGACAGACAGAGGCACTCTTGCTGCCCCTGGGGCGGTGTTATCTTTTTATACTAAAAACTATGTGTACAATATTTGCAATTACTTTCCAATATCTATCACCTATGTTAGACAGTGAGCTTCTACTCTAAACCAATCTAAAAGTGCCAACATCACCGCAGAAGATGGAGGCCAAGAAGAAGAAGGAGAAAGGCTGGACATGCCCAGATTCCTCCATCTTGCCCCCTGAACCCCCATTCTAAATACCTCAAAAAAATCTACTTTTCACCCCGTGACAAACTGATTATTATTCTGCTTATACTTTTGTGGCTTGCAGATCCTCATATAAGGTTGGTAACTTGCTCCATTGGTCATAATCAAAGTCACAGGCATCTTGGGCTCTGTGCCAGGGCCTCTGAGACCCCTGGCAGGGGTCCTGGCAATCCAGGACAGCCAGAGGGATGTCCAGAATTCCGACATGAATGCACAGCCTTGTCCCTGTGCTTTCAGGCAGCCATTGACCAAGAGCACGGTCGGCAGCAGAGGTTCCTTGTCAATAGCACTACTGGGAACAGGTTCATTGTTCGATAGACCAGCCGCTACTGACTCTGCGGGTCAGTTGAGGGAACCCAAACTTTGTGTGCTTCTGGTGTCTGGACATGTGTTTGTAATAGTTTGAATGCATGATGTAGAAAAGACAGCAAATGAATGGGTGTACCCATGGTGTGCAGGACAGAAGTTCTAACTGCGTCTGAAGATGTTGGGTGAGGCCCAGGGTGCTGGCTGGGGCAGGCTGTGGGGGCAGGGAGCACCCCATGGAGAAGTGTGATTTGCAGAAGCAAACAAACTCCACAACTTTTGTGATATAAAAGAATGCAAAGATGTAAAAGAATATTTCCCCATCCAAGACCCAAAATGGGATCCCAATGTATCAACAGAAGTAAAGAAATTAGCAGATTATCGAGTGGATAGCCACAGGAGTGCAAAGAGCTATTCCAAAGACCATAAATTGTTCTGCTTCATACTCCCTTAAGCAGGGGCCTTCCGAGACCCCGTCCAAGTTTCTAGAGTGTTTAAGGGATGCTATGTGTCTCCATACATCATTGGATCCAGGGTCTGAGATAGGGATGAATCAGCCAGTTATTTCATTTTTGGGACAGTCTGCTGGAGATATTAGACGTAAACTTCAGAAAATTCAGGGACCAGAAGGGAGAAATTTCAAAGCCTTGCTAGAGGAATCCTGGAGGGTATTTAGTAACAGGGAAGAAGGATATAAACAAGGAATGAAAAGGTTGGTGGCAGTGGTACAGGAGGAAAGGCAAAGAAAATACAACCAGGGACCACCGAGACAAGGACCACCTCGGCTGGGCAGGAACCAGCATGCAATCTGCAAAAGAATTGGTGACTGGAAAGATCAATGCCCAGAATGGAGACGAGGTGACCAACAAATGGCTGCACACGTACAAAACAACTGAGGAGGACCAGGGGATTCTGCCCCAGCGGATCCACTGGTTATAACAATGAGGCTGGGGGAAGAAGGGAAAAGGGTGTATTCAGTTTTAAATAAAGCTTTAGTACCTGTGGAGAATGATTATGTTGTAGTGTGGGGAGCAACTGGCCAGTCTGAAAAGGAATATTTTTGCAAACCTCTAAGGTATAAATTGGGGAAACAATGGGATTTCATAAGTTTTGCTGTATGCTCAATTCTCCAAAGGCACTTTTAGGGAGAGATTTATTGGAGCAGTTACAAGCAACCATTACATTCAAAAATGGGGAGGTTACTCTGGAGGTGAATGATCAAAAGTACATAAAGGTGTTAAGTTTAACATTAAGAGCCATTGAAATAAAGGAGGAAATTGTTGAAGAGATATCAAGGCAAGTATTTCTTGGAGTATGGGCCTCTGATATACCAGGGAGGGTGAAGAATGCCTCTCCCATAGTAATTAAGCTTAAGGAAGGGAAACAACCAGTGAGAATTAAACAGTACCCCCTGAAAAAAGAAGACAGGGAAGGAATCAATCAGGTAATTGAAAATTTTCTGCAGTTAGGGTTATTGAATGAATGCCAGTTTGATTTCAAAACTCCCATGTTACCCGTTCGGAAATGTGATGGGTCATATTGGATAGTACAGGATTTGAGGGTTGTCAATAAGGTAACAGAAGATTTATATCCTGTGGTAGCAAATCCATATACTTTAATAACTTGTTTAACACCTGAACTAAACTGGTTTACTCTTTTAGATCTGAAAAATGCTTTCTTTTGCCTCCCTATCCACGAAGCCAGACAGAAGATTTTTGCATTCAAATGGGCAAGCCCTAAAAGTGGGCTCAAAATCCAGCTCACATGGGCCGTGTTGCCTCAAGGCTTCAAAATTCCCCCACTCTGTTTGAGGAAAAACTTGCAAAAGATCTGGAGTCCTGGGAAGCCCCACAGGAAGAAGGAAGAAGACTATTGCAATACGTGGATGATCTTCCAGTAGCCACTCAGACAAGGGAAGCACGTGTGCCTTGGAGGGTAAGGCTTTTGAATTTCCTAGGACTTCAAGGATACAGAGTATCAAAGAAAAAGGCACAGGTAGGGAAACAGAAGGTAATCTACCTGGGGTACGAAATCAGTGCTAGGCAACGGACTTTAGGGCAGGCTCACAATGAAACCATATGCCAAATCCCAAAATCCCAGACAATAAAGGAACTCTGAACCTTCTTATGCATGGCAGGGTGAGGTTGTCTGTGGGTTTATAATTATGTACTCTTCATCAGACCCCTCTATGCTCCTATTGCAAATGGAAATAGGGATATCCAGTGGAAAAAGGAAGCCACACGGGCCTTTCACCAGCTAAAGAGTGCCTTTATGTCAGCTCCAGCTTTGGGACTTCCAGATGTATGTAAACCATTCTTTCTATTCTCCCATGAAAAACAGGGAATTTTCCTGAGAATTTTAGCTCAGGACTTGGGTCCATATTGGAGAGCAGGTACTTACTTTTCCAAGCAACTAGATGCAACTGCCAAAAGATGGCCAGGTTACCTCAGAGCTGTAGCAGCAGTTGTGCTGAATATTCAAGAGGCATGCAAGTTTACCCTGGGACAGAAAATCACTGTGTTAGTGTCCCACACAGTGTCTGCAGTACTGTAAGTAAAGTGTGGCCACTGGCTTTCACCACAGAGGTTCCTGAAATACCAGGCCATCATGGTAGAACAAGATGATGTAGAGATAGTGGAAACTAATATTGTCAACACAGCTTCTTTTCTCAGTGGAAATCAAGGAGAAGTAGTACACCATGATTGCCTGGAAACCATTGAAGCTACTCACTCAAGCTGCCCAGATTTGAAGGACACTCCTTTGGACGATACAGAGACCTGATTCACTGACGGGAGTAGCTACGTTGCCAGTGGAAAGTGGCATGCTAAATATGCAGTCACTACTTGCAGAGAGATAATAGACTTTGGACCCTTACCTACAGGCACCTCTGCACAGAAGGCTGAGATTATTGCACTGACCCTTGTCCTGGAAATGGCAAAACAAAAGAGAATAAACATCTATACAGACTCGAGGTATGCATTCAGAGTCGTGCATGCGCATGGAGACATCTGGAATGAGAGGGGACTGCTGACCTCACAAGGAAAGGACATCAAACGCGCAAGAGATAATCTGGCTGCTGGAAGCAGTTCAGCTGCCTGAAAAGACAGCAATTATGCATATTAAGGCACACCAAAGAGTGAGCTCAGAACTGGAAGAAGGAAATGAACTGGCGGATAGACAGGCAAAGGAAGCAGCAAAAGGTGAGGTAACTATTGAAGGAGTCCTAATTCAAGATGGACAAATTTCCATTGAAGATAGTCCAGAATATAACAAGAAAGACAGAAAACTAATCAAAGATCAAAAAGGGACATATAACCAAGAAGGATGGGCGACCATTGAAGGGAAGCTATTAATCCCTTCCCATTTGTTGTGGTCACTACTAAGGGAGGAGCACCAGAAAACACAATGCGGAATAGATGCTCTGAATACCTATTTGATTGAAAGAATCATTGCCAGGAATTTATATGCCGCTATTACTCAAGTGACCCAACAGTGTGATCTTTGCCTCCAGACTAACTCCAAAATACCCCCCGGCCGAAACTCGGTCAGACCAGGAGAGGCCATGGGCCTGGACAGCAGTTGCAAATTGACTTTTCAGAATTCCCACGGAAAGGGGGGAGATATCGGTATTTATTAGTATTGATAGATACATTTTCAGGGTTGCCAGAAGCGTTCCCCACCAGAACTGTCAAGGCTCGAGAGGTGACCAGGGTATTATTACAAGAAATAATACCACGCTGCCGAGTTCCAGCCACAATATCCTCGGATAAAGGATCACATTTCATTTCCAGAATAGTGCAACAGATTAGTGGCCACCTGGGCATAGCTTGGGAACTTCACACTCCATACCTCCCCCAATTGAGCGGCCAAGTGGAGAAAATGAATCATTTGATTAAGCAGCAAATCATAAGACTGGGGCAGGAAGTTAATCTACCCTGGCCCCAAGCTCTTCCACTGGCACTGTTGTGAATTTGAACTAAACCTCGAGCTAAAGAAAGGCTGAGTCCCTTTTGAAATACTCTATGGAAGACCATATGGAATACAAAAGGGAATGTCCACCCATATCCGAGAGGTGGAATTGGCCACCTACATGGTGACTTTAAGCAAATAATATGGTTCAAGATAATGTGTCTTTAGCTTTCAGTTGTCTACAAGCACAGTTATGGATGAAAGGAACAGCATTTTTGATCATACGGGAAGAGGGTGAAGGTGATTTCCCAGCTGAAATTTGAAAGATTGTCTGGGATAATGCGATTGATTTTGAAAGAAAGTTTCAGTCCTGGTGGACTATGGTAAATTTCACCTATGATCCTTCCTCTAATGTGTCCACTGCCTTTGTGCCTACTATACGAAATGCCACTGTTTATGTTATCTACCCCATCATCCCACTAGGATTAAATAATGGAAAAATGGTGCTTTACCCCTCAGAACATAGGGTGTAGGCAGGAAAGGTGAATGAAACAGGGCAAACAATTATCTTAGAATCGTGTGTTACTAAGGAACAACTAGGATTCATTTGTGAAAGCAATACTATTAATGCTCAAGATGTGTGTCTAGACACTGAGCAAAGTATTTGTCACTTTGAGATTCATCCAGTCACTGATCAGAAAACTGTGCTTGTATATACTGGTAAAGGTTGTGTATGCTTGAGAACTGCTTGTGCTATAGTAAAAATTGATAAAAACAATGTTATTTTGCCTAGTAACAATCATTCTAATTTTTGTATTTGTAATTTTGTTAAGATTGTCAGGTGTGATTTTTTTGTATTTGGCCCCAGTGTGTTGCCTTCTGATGCAAGGCAGGCGACCTGGTTCAGACGAACAGCACGGTGGCCCACTCACCAGGGCCACTCGGGCCAATGACACACGCAGACATCAATGTGATGGACGGTCAAAAGGCGTTTATTATCTCGTCTCTTGGGTTTTTATAGTCTAAGGGGTCTCTACGTCAGCATGGGTCTGTCTTTACCATCTATGGTTAGTAAGAGGTGGACTGTTACTGGGTAGGGGATGGAAAGTTACTGGAATTTGGTTAAGGGAGGCTACATTCCTATGTTAGTTTCTTATCTATGGGAAGCAGATGGTCTTATCTAAGGGGATCTGAGGGTCCTGGCTTTCCGTGACATCGCGAGATCTTCCACAGCGCCTTTCCCTGTCTACCACATCTCCCCCCCCCCTTTTCACAAATGAATGAGGTAGTCATGCACATAGGTACTTAAATGAGGTATAAGGTTGTAGCTTGACAAGGGAAAAGGGTCTTGGGAGTCCTGAGTAAGTTTTTGTCAGACAAGTTCGGAGGATCTTGTGACTGACGGTGTTCCCTGGTTGAATTCTCTGGTTGAATTCTCCGGTTGAATTCACAGCAATTGTCATCGGCCTAGGTACAGGATGTTGGTCCGTTCCAGGCGGGTCTGAACGAACGAGACCAGCTTGTTCAGCAGGCATGGTCCGAAGGTGACTGTTAGAAACCTGTCTATATTTCTCTTTTGTGGATCCGGCTGGGTCCCTCAAGAAGATGGTACATTTCTTCGTCTGAGTGGTACAGGATCCTAGGAACAATCAGAACTTGGACACAGAAGTCGTTAGAGTCATTGAATTTGGGAAGGAACACACAAGGACTCACTCCGGATCGCTGGCAAACCCACATCCCAGATGCGGCTGGGACTGCCCATTTATTGTTTCTCCTGTTAGGCTTGACTATTTTGGTGCAGACGTTGCCTTTCCACCTAGCTAGGGTTGCATTGCCAAAGCATCTGCCTCGGCCTGTGACTTGACTCAGGGTGATTCCCTTGCGAGGGGTGTCCCATCTGCACTGGTGAGGGGCGTTGGCTGAGGAATAACTGAAGGGAGTGTTTAAGGCGACTCCTTCGAAAAAGGGAGGTTTGACATCGTAACAAAGCCAGCAGGATTCGGTTAGGTTAGGGTTGGATTCGTTCAGGGATACAAAGGTTGCTTCTAACATGCGAAGGATTGGGTCTGAGTCTGGCTCGGTTAAGCGGCTCATCTGAAAGGTCTCCGCTTGACCGGTCGGGACTTTGCTGACCCCTGTGGGTAAGGTTTTGGGGTAGGTTACGTTTCTCCCTTTCGGCACGCTTTTAATCGCTTTGTTGGGTCCGACTGCTCGAGGTGCTGACGGTTGAAGCCTGATAATTTGCACGTTTGCCCTCTCTTTTGACCCTTGAAGGACTACTGTCCACGTTCTGCCTGTGGCCCAGCTAGGGTGATCTGGCTGCAAGACCGTCATGTTGTACTCAGTGCATGCCCGAAATCTAGGGACTTTATGTTGATTTCGATGGAAATTCCCGTGAAAGAAGAGGGGTATTTTGCAACCGATGGGTGCCCAGGTGAACTGTAAGAATTTGTCTGCCTCTTGTGGATCCCACCCAGGCCCCGATGGTCTGGCATCTGTAACTATGGTTTCGCAGCCCCAGTGCCCACAGTATCCCCACCCTGGGTGATTGCAGTAGCTTTTCCCAGGGTTTGAAGCTGGGCACCAGTAGGATAGGTACGAGTGTTTGACGTGTGGGGAATAGGGGTGTACCTTTGGCTGTCCTGGAAACAGGTCGGTGATGCGGAGCAAGAAGGATGGGGTGTTCGGTGTGGTGATTTGTCTGAGCGCTTTGCCCCTACTAAGGTGTCGCATGACCCACCTGAATGGCTGATGGGGGTAGTGGTCTGGGCTGGCTTGCCCCCTGGCAACAAGCCCCCCGGCTTGCCCCCTGGCAACAAGCCCCAACAGCAAAATCGCACAGAAACACCCTTGGTGCTTGGGTCTCACCCGTGCGGGTCTCTCGGGTGCTGCCTGGCGGCTTGGTGGTCTGTCGCTTTCATCCGGAACCGGGAAGTACGCGTCACGAGGGCGTCCCACGAGCAGGTCCTGTAAACAAATACTCGCAATTCTCGTCAGTCTCATTCTGCTCGCCCTGAAGGTCCGGTTTAATCGACTTAAGTGGACACCACCTGATTTTGCCGTCCTTTTTGACCGCTGCGTACCCTCGCCCTGTGAGCATCAGCCTCCAACCCCGTTCCCACTCGCCTAGCTCGTTTCTGATTACCACCTGTGGGCCCTCTTCTAGCGTTCGAGTGACCCAGTGTTTTTGAACGGGACTGTTTGTTTCATCTCCCCTAGGGAATTGATTCAGTGCCAGCAAGGCGGTTGCCAGCATGCATGCCTGATCTCCTGGGGGAATGGCATTGGCAAAGCCCTCTGCTTTTGCCAACACTTCTATCTTGGTTTTCAGGGTCTGGTTTGCTCTCTCTACTATGGCCTGTCCGGTACTGTTATGTGGGATGCCATGCACTAGCGTGATACCCCATTTCGAGGCGAATTCCTGTACTTGTTTGGATTTGAAGTTGGAGCCGTTGTCCGTTTTGATCTGCTTGGGGATACCTAGCCAAGCCATGGCTGTCAGCCAGTGCTGAATTGTGGCTTTGGAGTTGGTTTTGGGGTGCTGTGTAGCTACGATCGCTCCGCTATAAGTGTCTACTGTCACTGCAAGCCATGCTCGGGGCCTTAGTATTTCGCACCAGGTGAAGTCCGACTGCCAGATTTCTGAGGGCTTGAGACCTCTCGGGTTGACTCCGTAGGTCCAAAGGGGTGACTTCTGGCAATGAGGGCAAGTGGCTACCACATGTTTGGCGTCCGCCGTCGAGATTCCGCATCTCTTCGCCAGTGCTTTGACTCCGATGTGGAGCGACTCGTGCAGTTGACGGGCTCTTTGCAAGGTCCAAACGCCTTTCGCTGCGGCGTCCGCTTTGTCGTTGCCGATCTGAAAGTAACCTTTGACTGGGTCATGGCTGTTGATGTGGATGACTGACACGGTGCCCTGTCGCGAGGAGAGTGCTTCTTCCAGCATTAGGGCTGCTGCTGATGTTGACACTCCTGGTCCTGCCATGGCTAGGCTGAGCCTTGCCACGAATATGGAGTCCGTTACGATGTTGAGGTGTTCGTCTTGGAAGAGTCCGCAAGCCAAAACCACTGCTGCTGCTTCCAGTTGTTGCACTGACAGTGTGGGGTCCCTTGCTTTGACGCAGTGCCATTGCTCTCCTGCCTGCCACACTGCTGCTGCGTTTGAAGTCGTGGAGGAAGCGTCTGTGAAGACCGTTGGTCCTGGCTGCGGTCTGTCCTTGAGCTTCGGTGGCATGTCCATGTCGACTATGGTCAGCAGCTTGGTCCAGGGTGGCTTGGAAGAGTAGGAGATTTCTCCTCCGAAGCCGGAGAGAGCAAGGGCCAGGTACTCCGATATTGCGGCTGACTCTGTGGTTGGTTGCTTGCGAAACGGAAGGTGGATGCTTGTCGGCTCTGTCCCTAGGTGTTTCAAGGCGAGTCTCCTGACTTTCATGATGAGGTTGGCAATGCACTCGATTCCTGGGGAAAATGCACGAGCGGGTCTTCCGAGGACCACCCATTGGATCGGTCGGGCCTTTTCTGCAAGTCCTTGGGCCAGTGCTCCCACTCCCCCCTTCGGTGTAAAGTGGACGTATAGGTCCAGTGGCATGGTTGGGTTCCACCTGGCAAGCGTGCCAGTGGCCATTTGGTTTTCGATGAAGTCGAGGGAGCTCGTTGCTTGCGGTGTCAGCTCCTTGGGATCCCAGGGGTTCTTTCCTTTCTGGAGGTCGTACAGAGGGTCCATGACCTCGGGAGGAATCAGGACGATGTTGCGAAGCCACTGCAGCGATCCCACCAGGCGTTGCACGTCATGGAGCGTCTCGATGTCTCGGTTGATCTTCATCTCGGGGGGTGTTACGTAGGAGCTCGTGATGCCTACTCCCAGGAAGGTCACACAGGGTCCTCTCTTGATCTTTGCGCTCGCGATCTCGAAGCCGTTGGCTTGAAGGGTTTCCGTGACTGTGGTCACCAGGTGATCCACTTGGCTTGTCGATGGTGCTGCGACCAGGATGTCGTCCATGTACTGGATGATGGTTGCGGTGGGGTAGGAGTGTCCGACTGGCGTCAGTGCTTTGTCCACGGTGATTTGGCATATGGTGGGACTGTCGACCAGGCCTTGCAGAAGTACTCTCCATTGGAAGCGAAGGTTGGGCCGCTCGCCGTTCCGAAATGCCACGGAAAAGGCGAATCATTCTCTGTCCTCAGGGTGCAGGGGTATTGAAAAGAAGCAGTCCTTGATGTCCAGTACTGCACACGGCTGCCCTGTGGGGATGGCTGAGTTCGCGGGAAGCAGTGTCTGGACTGGACCCATGGGTCTGATCGTCTTGTTCACTTCTCTCAGGTCGTGGACGAGACGATAGCCTTGTCCGGACCTTTTGGGGACCACGAATACCGGGGTGTTCCAAGGGCTGGTGGAGGGTTCTATGTGACCCTTTTGCAGTTCTCGATCGACCAGTTCCAGCAAGGCTGCCATTCGAGGCTCTGTCAGGGGCCACTGCTCAACCCATACAGGGTCTGATGATTTCCAAGTCAATTTGATTGGCAGCGGAGGGTGTACGGCAGTGGCCCTCAGGATAAATTTGTGATCCGGAATCCTAGCAAGGAGAGAACATCCCTTCCTAACAGGGGTGGAGAATTCTGCAAAATGTAGGGGTAGATTGCTACTGTCTGTTCTGGTCCCTTTTTCGTGTGAAGTGTTATAGCCACCAGCTGGGTGCTTTTCCATGCCCGGGACTGCCCCCCCACTCCGTTCACTGGGGGGACTTCTTTGAACTGCCAATGTCCGGGCCAATGCGTTTGGGGAATAATCGTGCAGTCTGATCCCGTGTCCGCCCAAAACTGAAGCCCTATGACGTGAGGATCTTGGCTGCCGTAAAGGCGGCATGTCCCCCACACCATCAAGGGTTCCTTCCCTATTTTCATGACCAAGGCCACCCAGGGATCCCGCTCTGGGGTGTCCCCTGCTGGTCCTGTGACTCCGGCGCGGGTTGTGGTGGTGGGGGGTGCGAAGGTATTGAGGGTGCTGCACAGCTCTGCCATTGTGTTGCTGGGGGGGATGCAAAGGTGACTGCTCCCTGTGGGGGCATAGGGTATGAGAGTCCCCTGCCCCACTGGGGGTTGCTGTAGCTGGGCCGCTG
Source organism: Melozone crissalis (assembly GCF_028551555.1). NCBI lineage: Eukaryota > Metazoa > Chordata > Aves > Passeriformes > Passerellidae > Melozone > Melozone crissalis. Next base: position 7,928,796 of record NW_026535813.1, on the reverse strand, counting down.
CATATTCCAGGTGGGAGGGGGCTGAACACGGCCCGGCCACCCCCTCCCTCTCCCGTTTCCCTGGGGCCTGGATCTGCATTCCTTAGCTAAGTGCCCCTTCCTTCCACACCCCCAGCACGGTCCCCTGCCTCCCGCTTGGCGTGGTGGAGCAGCTGCTGATAGGTGCCTTGGCTGGGGGCAGTTTGCTGCCAAGTGGCCTGCCTGGCCGCACTTAAGGCATGCCATCACGCCGGTTATTGCAGTTTGAACTGCTGCTTGGATGGGAGCTAGATGTTCCTCCTTTGCAACGTGTCTGATCATGGCAGCTATATTAGACCCCTGTGGCAGTGATCTTAAAATGTCCTTAGTGGCTGAGTTGCATTGCTGGCGTAAGCACTCTGCCAGCACGGGACCCTTTGCCTCTGAAGGTAACGTGGAGGAGTCTAATGCAGCCTGGAGCTTATCCACGAATTGAGTGAAGCTCTCACTCTCACCCTGTTTTATGGAAGACCATGGAGAGGGTTTGGCTACCACTTTAGAAGCGTCACGGATGGCTTCTCAGGCAGCTCGGGTCATTGTCATGACCTCATGGGCTCGCAGGCCCTCAGCCTGTTGCTGGGGGGTGATCATAGTGGGGTCTGTGCCCATAAGCCTCTGTATGCTGGAGCCGTGTAGTGGATGGTCTGCTCTGTTACCAAGGCTAGCTGTTTCATGCAATTATCCTCCCATTCTTGTTTGAAAACGATCATCCCTGCACCATCGAATATCATTCTACACGTCTGCTTAATATCAAAGGGAAGCATGTCGTCCCCACCAAAAAGGCCGTCTATAAGTGTGCAAACCATGGCAGAATTAATTCCCTTATCCGCAATTGCTTTAACAATTGCCTGCACATCTTTCGGATTGACTGGTGAATAAGTCCTTTGGTTTCCGCCTGCCCCCCCCACACGGACCGGGAACACTAAAGTGGCAGACGGAGCCCATTCCGCGCAAGCCATTTTTATTTTCCGCCAGTTTGTGAGCGGGGTTTGGTTTTTCTCTGGTAACCCCTTCACCCAAGCGGGAGCACTGTGGCTAGTAACCTTACATGCCGCTTCTCTCTCTCTGTTAAAGCCGTAATCCCGATCGGATTCCTCCGATCCTGGCTCGGAGCTCGAGCCCGAGTCCAAGCCGGAAGTTGAATAAGGAGACGCTTCCGGGCTGCTCTGCCTTTTCCCCGGACTCCGACCCCGCCCCCTCCTGTGGGGGTCGGGCCGTTCCCTCTCCCTGGGGTCCCCCCGCCTCCTGCTGGGGGAGGTCCTTGCCCTATAAGGACCTAATGTGAACTGAGGGCTCTGATTGGTCTTACGCGCCTCCGCGGGGGCCGCCCCGTCTCCCCGCTCGCCCGCGCATGCATTGTTGAGCGGGCTGACCTCGCTTCCGCCCCCCGCCTCCTCCTTTCCGCCCGGACCACGCGGTTCGGCGCCATTTTCAAACGCATATGGTGGGGGGGCGTTTTTATCGGTCCCTACGGGGTCCGCCGATTCGGCCGCGTTCCGCGCCTCCTCCGCGAGCCCCCGCCAGAACGTCCGGGGGTGTTCCCCCCCCTCCGATGGTGAATCCGCTCGCTGAGGGGGGTTTGGCGTTCGCGCCTCCGCGCGCCCGCCCGGGTCAGGCCCCTCCGCGGTTTGTGTCGCCGTGCCCACCCCCAACTGCGGCACGGCTAATAAACAAGTTCGCGCGGCTATCCAGGTTTCTTGCTCTTGTCGAGCCTTTTGCAGAGCCTGGACAACCCTGCCCCACGATTTTAGGGCTTTCCCTGAGCCCGAGGACATGGTGTCCTCCGCCAGGGCTTTTGTACAATTATCCCACACGTCCGAATGTAGGACGTCCACGGGGCTTTCAATAGTCCCAAGCTTAATCAGTCTCGGCAATGCGAGAGATAAATCCCTAAGTTTACATTCTATACCCCATTGTGCATGCATGTCTGTTACGACCTTCGCAATGGCTTCCATGGTCCACGCTGGTCCGGAGGCGTCCCTCCCGCTGTGGTCAGACCTGCTGCCACAGCCGCTGATATCTGGCCAGGAGAGTTCCCGAACCCTGGGGGGCTGCAGCAGTCCCGGGTTCGGCACCAGTTTGTTGCCTTCTGATGCAAGGCAGGCGACCTGGTTCAGACGAACAGCACGGTGGCCCACTCACCAGGGCCACTCGGGCCAATGACACACGCAGACATCAATGTGATGGACGGTCAAAAGGCGTTTATTATCTCGTCTCTTGGGTTTTTATAGTCTAAGGGGTCTCTACGTCAGCATGGGTCTGTCTTTACCATCTATGGTTAGTAAGAGGTGGACTGTTACTGGGTAGGGGATGGAAAGTTACTGGAATTTGGTTAAGGGAGGCTACATTCCTATGTTAGTTTCTTATCTATGGGAAGCAGATGGTCTTATCTAAGGGGATCTGAGGGTCCTGGCTTTCCGTGACATCGCGAGATCTTCCGCAGTGCCTTTCCCTGTCTACCACACCAGTGACATCCCACCAACTGATTAAAACCAATTACACAATGTATCACAGACTAGATCTTGAAGAAAATCCAAAAAGCGGAGAGAAAACCCAAATTACTATCCAACATGATACAAAAGAAATAACCAGTATTCTGCAAAGAATAAAACAAAACACAGATCATTACTGGGGGGATATAATATTTGGGTGGTTACCAACTGCAAATGGGATCTGCAATAAGTTTTGTCACCCCATTGTAGTTTTATTAATATTAGTGAGAGTAAGTTTAGGGTTATCTTTTATATTGCTAATTCAGAAATGGAGAATACTGCAGGGAGTGGCTGTGTTAACCTCCTTATCAAATGTACATAGTAAAGCATTAGGAGACACTTATTATCGTAGGGATTTATGTTAAGGTCAAGAATTTACTTATTTTCTTTTAAAGGGGGTGTCGTGGTTTGAGAGGACGGGAGGTTTTTTTTGGCATGCTATGGTCAAACCAATACGTGCTCAGATTTGAATTTTGGCACCTGGTCTGGCCGCTGAGAACACAGGGGTTTAAAAGCAGAGAACTCCCAGGAAAAGTTTCTCTTCGGTTCCAGTGGGTGAAAGGCTCAGACATCCCCCGCTCAGCTGCTGGCTGGGCGGGGGAGGGGAAGCCATGCGGCTGGGTGAGGTGAGCCAGGGCCCTGAGGATGGAAGGGTGAAGGAGCACCAAGAGGCATCAGGCAGCCACTGTGTCACCTTGAAATTTGATAGCAGGCCAGTCGAGAAGGAGAAGGGGGAGGTGCAGCAAGAAGGTGCCCAGCAGGGCAGCCGTGGGAGTTCTAGACAGGCAGACTGAGACTTTCAACCCTGTTCTTGGATGATGGAAACCTTACAAATGCTAATCTATTGAAGTGAAGGGAGAAGGACCATCCGATTGATGCATCAAACTCCAATTTATTGATCAATCAGCCACTTTATATAACATTGTTAATTAACTTCATGCATATTGCAAAATCTGAGCTCACGATAGGCTAACAGAGAAAACTCTAACCACTCCTTTTGTTTTACAATACCTACAATTGTTTATTAAAAACAGAACCAACGTTCCCACTGTGATATGAGAGTTTCCCAAAACTTCCATATCTGTTCCCAGGGAGCCAGCTTTTCCCAGACAGAGTGCTTTGCTTGTTATGGGAAGACTGTCTGAGAACCTTATTATTTATAAAATCACGCCTGGGAACTGCTTTGGGAACTGCTTTAGGAACTGCTTTACTTCTACCTTTTACTTTTCTCTCAATTGTATGTCTTCATGGCCTTTTTCTTTAAGCCATGCCTGAACTAAACTCTCCACACTAATCCTCCTGGAGCTGAATGAGAAGAGAGATAGAGATAAGAGGAAATGGGCCATGAGAGAAGTTGAGAAGAATCTTGGGTGGGCGGAAGTGATTGAGTGGCCTTTGGCTGGATTTTCTTGTACCACAAATCAAAGCTATTTAGCCTAATTTAAGGCTGAAAAAGAACATGCCTTCAAAGGATTCAAAAAATCATCATTCAGTACTGCAGTTCAGTATTCAGGACAAGAGCACATCCCACAGGCTTAGAGAATTGGGGCTGTTTAGCCTGGTGAAGAGAAGGTTGCATGGAGACCACACAACACATTCTGGTATCTGAAGGGGAGCAGGAGAGGGACTCTTCATTAGGAACTATGGAGACAGGACAATGGGCAATGGCTTCAAAGAGAAAGAGGGCAAGTTGAAATTAGATACTAGGAAGAAATTCTTCCCTGTGAGAGTGGTGAGGCACTGGCACAGCTTACCCAGAGAAGTTATGGACACCCCAGCCTGGTGTTCAAGGCCAGGCTGAATGGGGCTCTGAGCAACCTGGGCAAGTAAAAGGTGTCCCTGCCCATGTCAGAGGGTTGGAACTAGATGGCCTTTAAGGTCTTTTTCAACCCCGGCCATTCTATGATGCTGTGATTCTGCTGTGGTAGCATTCAGGATGGAGTGTGTTCTGCATGTTGGCCATTTCCAACACACCATTGGCTCCAGGTGCCATACACTAGCTTGCTCCCTGAAAATTCTGTCAGAATGAAGAACATCTCTATATATATAATATACATAATAAATGAACAAATGGGTTTGCACATTTGTCCACTAAGTTGTTGATGAGATTGCTGTGAAGTTTCATTTCTTTTCTTGTTTGCTCATGAGGCTGACGATCCTTGTGTCAGCTGCCTCAAAGGCAACATTTGCGTCCTCCTCCTCCTCCTCCTCCTCCCTCCTCCCTCCTCCCTCCTCCCTCCTCCTTCCTCCCTCCTCCCTCCTCCCTCTTTCAATTTATTTCCGTTGGCAATTTAACGTCGTTTTCCCTTTCATACCTGAAAATCCCTGCATGCTTCTGGGTTTCCTCCATTTTCATACAGATCTTCTTCCAGCCTTGACAATCCATAGTTTTCATACCATAAGGGCATGCTTGCAGGAATAAAATATTTGATTCCTTTCTATATCTATGGGAATTTAATTATTAGCTTCATGCCTTTTCATAGAAACAGTAGGGAATTGATAGCTTGTTCCCTGAAGTACATTGAAAGGAGGATGAAACATTAATCGTGTGGAGTGGAAAAGTTGCTATCTATTTTCTTCCAAGAACTACCCCAAAAGATGCAGGAGGTGATGAGGCCTGGCTAGATGAGTTTCCCTTCTAATGGAAGGAAACTACCATGCCAATAAGGGCTCTGTGCTGAGATCTCAGAAGAAGAGAGAAACATGTGTTTGTGCAGTGAAATGTCTGTTAGGCACTTCCCTCTTCAAAGCAGCGTGTTCCATGCCAAGCAGACAACAAAGAAACAAAAGATGAGTGTGACTCTGCATCCAAATCCTGCAATGTCCCCAGAAGTGAATTTCTCTCTTCTATAGGACTGACTTGTATGAAGATACACTGTGAAGTGCAGCAAATGTCTGCTTTTCATTTACATTTTTACCCTTTTCTTTTAAGAACCTTAACTATAAAAATAATGGTTGCTTTCCGCACTCAGACATCTACACCCCTGTGGTTTTAATCCAGCTGATAGTTCCCCATCATTGACAACTAGTTTGCTATTAGGTCTCCGATGACACAGATGCTTCTCATGCCGGTAACAAACCCATTGCAGTATCAGCTTCTAGACAACACCCTACCCATGCAAAGTCTTCCCTCTTCAACCATTCTTCACTTGTTTCATTCGTGGAAAGATTAAGACATAAAGCAAGAAATAGCTGTGCTACTGAAATGTGCCCTGTCAATACAATTTTCTTCTCTCCAAGGAGCTATAAATATGTGGGAAAGGCAAAGTTATTCCAAAAAGGGAAAAAGTCCCCCCTGTGAAGATTAATATTCTAATAAGAGGCCACTCTTTGTATAAGCACAACCATTCTGCAGGAGATTTTCCTTTCTTTATGTGTCTCTGCCTTACTGTCCAAACATTGGACTGAGGAATACTTTTTCTTCTTAGTTTTGGTTGGGGGTTGCTGTTACATTGCTCTGCATCAGGGGTTCCAGACTCCGCTCCGTGCCATTGGAGTTCCTGGCTTGATAGCCAGGGAGCTGCAGGGACCTCTGACCTTCTAGCCTGGGCTGCAGGCACCTCATTAGTCAGGAGCTGGGCTGTGTGAGGATCAGACCAAAGGAGCTGTCTAGAGCCAGGAATTTTGAACTCCCTCTAAAAGTAAGCTCTGAACAATAAAACAGGCTGTTTGTCACAAGGACCTTTGGAATGTGTATCATCTCTGACTGCAAGCCACAGCCCTCACCATAACACCGCTTTGCTCTCACTGCATGTATGTGTGAGCACGCGCATCTCATTGATGACACACAAACCTCTGTCTATATGTTCCATAGCTGGGACATTTGATTTTTGCTTAGACAGGCAGTGTTTGCATGATCTAGCCAGAAAAAGTCCACTTATGAAGACACTGAAAAACACTCCAGTTGGAATTTCCTGAGAGAATTGGAAGAGGTGTGGGAATTGCAATGATAGAAATGTCACAGACTCAAGAGGGTTTGATTTACAGCCTTAGAAGAAGCCTAGATTGGTGTGAAAGCAAGGTACACAGACACTGAACAGGGAAATCATCAACCTCTGTTTCTACAGTTATAAGTAAGAATAGGCCTTAAGTAAGTAAGAAACTGTATTAGATAAGGAAGTGTTTTATAGTATAGTCATGTAGTCATGTGATTGTACTAGAATAAACTGAGAGTTGAGCTATTATAATAGAGACATAGATGTGTACATGTAATCAGGCCTTATTGGTCAAAAGTATCCACATTGCAGTAGAAAGAAGTAAAGGTGGCAGCTTAGAAAAGCAAGACATATTCTCTGGCGACTGTACATTGGATTATAAAGTTCTATAGCTACAAGTGTATTCTCACCTGACTGTGAATGAGCTCTTTCTCGACTTCTGCAATGAGGTACACTGTGCACAACATCCCGATACTCTGCTACTTCATTCTGTAATCTGCATAGAACTGAAGCTCAGCGAAGGCATTCAGCTTTGCCAGTTTTCAGCGTCTGAGCTGCACGAAAGTACTGTGACATCCCTCCGGATCTTTAGTCCTTGCGAGGCTGTAACACGCGCATTGGTACTTCAAGGTAAGAAGGAGAACTGTGATCTGACAGTGGTTTACAGGTTGTATAGGAAAGAGGACTGCCCCTTGAATATGGTGCAAATACAAATTTCCACCAGGTTCAGGGGTACGCTCCAGCCAAGCTTGTTGTCCTGGCACATTTTCTCTCTGTGAAATGCTTTGCGGTATGATATGGACAGCAAGAGACGCAGAATACGCAGGGGCTACGTAGTGCTGAGAATCTAAGTGCCTGGCTCGAGCGTCTTTTGGCAGAGCAGCGCACTAGAGCCCTTGGCTGCTGCCAAAATGATCTGTGTGAGAAATAGATGCCTATTCCCCTCCGGGAGAGTAAAAGCAGGACTGGTATCAAGAGTCAAAGAGCACTGAGCTGGTGGCTGCAGCATACCAGCTGTAAAAGGAGCATGACTCTCACTGGCCTACCACTCAAACTCACGGTGGCAGTGGTAAGGATTAAAGTTCAGTGAGAGCTGTTTGTGCTGCTACCTATGGCCCTTCCAAGCCTTCTGTGGAAACAACTGTGCATACCTTTAGGTTCCAAGATCCAGAGAATGCAATGGTAGTTGCAGTGGAGAAGGGAAAGACAGAGTGCACAGTTGGGTTTGATGTGGCTTACGTGGGGCAGGCGGAAGGTGTAGCCCAAGGCTCGTTTTTATTTCTAGAGCCTTTTTCTACACAAACAGCTGCTGGATGTTTGCAACAAAGATGTGAGAGTGAAAAAGTTAGGGCAGGTCTATCTCAGTGTCATGGCTTGACCCTGGTGCAATGCCAGTGCCTCCATGAAAATACACTCTCCCTGGTGTCTCCTGTGAGATGCGACCAGGAATAAGCAAAGCAGGCTCCCACTTGGAAATAAAGAAAAAGAAAACTTTATTAACTAAACTACAACTCTAAGTAACAAGAAACACCCAGGGAAAATGAAAACTTTCCCAAAACATTTCCTTCTCCCCCCATTAAATTCCAATGTATCCATCCCTCAGATCACCAACTCTCAGTCCATCACCACCCTTTAGATAATCAATTCTCAGTTCATCAAGAGGAGAGGAGTCCTTCTTGTGCCATAGGCTTCCCCCAGAAACACCTCTGAGACCTCTTGTGTTTCCATGTCACTCGTGGCACCACCCAGAAAACATCTGCCATCGTGACCTCTTCCTTTCATGTCCAGTGCTCTCACCACTGAACATGGACCAGAGCTGCTTCTAGGGTCATCTTTTTTAAGGATGCTTTGTCTCGTTCCAAAAAGAGCACAGTCTCACCTTTGGGACACCTGTACCCCCCAAATTTCACTCCCTGAGGAAAGGGGTCTCAACACTGAACCCTCGTGGGTCTGAGCCATCGCCTCCCCCTGGATGCAGTCTCTGTGTCACAAGGAACATGGTTCTGTCCATGGCTATAACAAGAAGAGTCCAAGTAAGCCACTCCATCATCTCTTCCCGCTTAAGATTCTTCTTTACTCTTCAGCATCTTCTCTCGCATGAACCTCCCATACTCGCCCATTTCTTCCTCTATTCCATTGCTATCTCTCTTCTAGGAAAGGTTAATGTTCTGTAAAGTTTTCATTGTCCAAAAAAGGGTTAAAAGACTCGGGCTCTGCCCTCCCACAGAGGCCGGACACCTTCTCACTGCACCTCCCCCCACTTTCTCCACCAGCAGGGCTGGGGCGGCCAGCACGATATCAAATGTCAAGGTCTCACAGTCTCTCTCTATCTCTCTCTCTCTCTCTCTCTCTCCTGGCAGGAGGGGGGGGGAGCTGCCCGTGATGCCTCTCGGTGCTCTTCCACCCTTCCATCCTTGGGGCCCAGCCCACCTCACCTGAGCCGCATGGCTTTCCCCCTCCCCCGCCCAGCTGGGAGCTGGGCAGGGGAGGTCTGACCTGCTTCCCTTGCCGGAACCAAAAGAGCTTCCCAGGGGAGTGTTCTGCTTTTTAACCCGTGTGTTCTCTAAGGCGTATCCAAGGTCCCCAGTGGCCACACCAGGTGCCAATGTTAAAATCTGAATGCCATTGGCATGACCACAGCATATCCCAGAAAACCTACTTCCTCTCAAACCACGTCACTGAGAAAGAAGATACAGAGCACTGTGCGCAGTTTAAAAGCTGTTTAGAAAAAAAAGGAGGTACTTTGAGAACATCTTCTGTCTTGACACTGTGTGACCTCTAGCTGCTTGGACATGGCCATCATGAAAGAATGTGAAAATATTTGCGCTACCAACATCAGTTTGCACAGGAAAGAGGGTAGGTTGGCAAATGCCTTCTGTCCTGGCACATCTGTCAGTCAGAAGTGCAGCTGAAAATGCTTGGCTGTAACGATAGTCTCTGCCACTTTGAGAGAATGGGCTGAGGCATGTATATATATCATTGAGAAAGAATGTGCAAATCGCTAGTATGTTTCGTTTGGTTGACAGACTGCAAAAGGAACTGTCATGACCAGCATTGCCTTTTTGTTGTGGGACTTTTTCTTTGAGAGCAACCACTGGACATTTTGAAGCGGTTTGGCATCTTCAAGCATTAGAGTGCAGGATGGTACATAGATCTTGAGGGAAAGTGCATATCTCCAAGGAGCTGGATGCAGTTCACTGGGTGCAAGTTACATGTTGAGCAGCTGATGGCCCAGAAAACGTTCTAAAATGAAGAGGCCGTGCTGCAATTGCCTTTTATTTTGAAGCTTATAAACTGTGAAGCCAACAATGAACTGATTCCTCTTCCTTCTCTGCTACATGCAGGATCCCATTCTGTCAGTGCCCAAGAGCCAGGATCCAGAGCGGAGCTCTTGCCCCAACACTGCTCCCACACGAATGGGGCTAGGCTAGAAAAGTGCTTGTCTTCTTCCTGGGCACTGTCAGCGCTCATCTAAATAACCACACCACAGCACTGACAACTCACAAAACAAGGACACACACCGAGCCCAGCTCAAAACCATCCCCGGGACACAGCCAAGTCAGAAACGTACCTGTTCTCCAATCAACTGTGTCGGGACAAAAAGATTTCACTGATCTTCCCCTTCCAAGTGGATACTCTTCTTTGCCTCACACTCAAAGGCCAACACCAGCTCTTCTGCCCTAAAAAACTTTTTCTCTCTCGTAGAGTCTGGTAACAAACTTGAAAAAGTCGACCGAGCTCGCAACAGAACTCGCAAAACTGCTGGTGGAGAAAGCGCTTTGCTGCCTACGATTTCAATGGCTCCTACACAGAAGGAGCCAGGACAGAAATGTCTTGCTGGACTATACCTCCCCACTATAACTTATCAGCTTCCCTACCAACATTGCCACCATATCTTTTACTTCCCAAGCAAGGAAAGGCACTCCAAGTCACTTGGCTTTGCCTTGCTTCCAGTGGCATGCCTAGTTTTCCTAGCCTACCCTACCCTAGCTTTGCTTGCTTGCCTATGTCTGCCTTGCCTAGCCCTACAAATAACTTCCTGGCTTTGCTTTGCCTTGCCTACCACTCTTTGCCTTGCCTTCCATGCAGGTAAGGCAATGAAAAGCAAGTGTAGGCAATTGTAGGCAAGTCAAGGGAGAGGTTGGCAAGGCTGAAGCCGTGAGGGGAAGCCAATGGAATGGTAGGTGAGAGAAGTCCCAGAAGTCAGAGGCAAGGCTGGGCATAGGAAGTAATCGTAACAGGAAGGGCTAGGCAAGGCAAAGTCCTGTAGGAAAACTTTAGGCAGGACAAATGTGAGGCATGGGCATGCAAGGGAATGCAAAGCAATGGAGAATCAGCAGGGCAAGGCAAGGAAACTGTTGGGTTGCCAAAGCAAGGCAAGTGGCAGGTCCACTCAAAGATTGCTGGTACACAAAAGCGGCCTGGACAGACCGCTCTGTCCAGCCTTGATCTTGCATGGGCCATGTCTAATCTGCACCTAAGACACTTGGGTTGCCTGCTTTCCTTTGTATGCAAAAGAATTGTCATTCTGCTCCTGAAGCCCAAGGGTGAAAGAGGAATTTTGTCTCCAAAATTCAAGACATATAAGGATAGATGTCAGAAGAAAGCTGTCAGGACAGATAGGTGTGCTTGCACGTGACCTCCCCCAGGCTTCCTCTCACATGCTTCTGAAACACTGGGGCCTTGAGAAAAAAAAAAAGCCAGTGGAAACCTGGAGAATCCTAGGAGAAGCAGGCAGGGCAATGCAAGTTGAAGAAATTCCACAAAAATAGAGACATGGTGAATTCCAGGTGGGGGTCTGGTGAGCAAGGTAATGCAAGGCAAGAAAGGGGTTCAAGGGCAAGGCAAGACAAGTGGTGGTGTTGCCAGGCAACACAAAAGAGAGGGAGGCAAGGCAATAAGAGTCCTAGAAGGAGAAGGAAATGAAAGATTGGAGCTGGACAACTGGGAAGCAAAAGAAGGATAGGTGAGCGAGTCAATGGAAGGCACTGGCTTGGTATGAAGGGCAAGGGAAGGACATGCATGGGTCAGGAAGGCAAAGGAAAAGAAAGGAATGGTCAGCAATGACAAGGAAATGCAAGACTGGGTAGGAAAGGCAAGGCAATGTGGGGGAGGGTCAGGCAACACAATGGGTATCTTGACAGGAAATGTCCATGCACAGCAAGGCCAAGAGAAAAGTGGTAGAGAGGTCAAGGTGGGAAATAGGTGAGTGAGTGCAGCTAAGAAAGAAGGAAAGAAAGTGCATAGCTCTCGTGTGTGGGTGTGGGTGTGGGTGTGGGTGTGGGTGTGGGTGTGAAGTTTGCAGGATGTAAAGCAAAGAAAGCTGTCTCTTGATTGTGGAGTGAATGGATTTTTTTGAACATAAGTGGCAAGGTCCAAGCAACCTTTTCATCCTGGCACATCTGCATGTGTGTCCTGGGATGACGTTATGATGCTTGAATCCCCATTCATCTGTTCTGTGACTTTAAGACCGACTCTGAAGAGTGGAAGTTTTGTTTGGGTTTCTCTTATCAGGGACACAGAGACGAGCAGTACATAGGGCTGTTTTTCACTTCTTGCTTCAGCTTGCTGCTTTGCTTGCTCTCTTTTCTGCTCTCGCTTCTGCTCTGCTTTGACCTCTGCTTATTAGCTAGTTCTAGCTAAACAGTCCACATTCCTTCCTGGACTGTTTTTCCTCCCCTGTTTCTGTGATCATCTCGAACCTGCTCCGGACTGGGACCCGGGAACACCGTTCGGCTGCAGCAGCTGCCCCAGTGCCGGAAGGACTGAGAACAGAGCAACCACCCCCGAAAGAGACTTTCTGATTTTGTCATCTTTCTCAGAGCGGTGTCATCGGGTATTGTTCATTTTGTGTGCTGGGGGGTGCTGTGCCTGAAATAAACAGGTTCTTTCCACCTCTCTCCAAGGAATTTTTTCCCGAACCGGTTGGGGGGGAGGGGCCGTGTGGGTTTTGCTTTCTGGAGGGGCCCTCCTTTGCAGATTCTTTAACAAATTTGCCCTAAACCAGGACAAAATATTGGTGCCCAAACGTGGGGCTCAAGAGAGAGTGGAAAAATCCTGTTTTGACTGCATTTTGGTTGCTATTACTCTGTGTTCATTTAAATCAACTAATAGCCATGCTTTTTGAATTCATAATGTCTATTGGGGTGAAGGTTTGCATGCATTTCTGGTCCCTAGGGTTTTTTGAGATTTTAATACCTCTCTGGTCCCTAGGTTTATTTTCTTATCCAGAAATAGCTTTAGTATTGCCCCTAATACGTAGTTTTTACATCAGAGGGGCAGTGACCAGAGTAGCTATCCTGCTGGGCTTGGTGGCAATAATGTGCAAGAAGTTTATAAACATGCTAGGGTCTGCTCCAGGTATGAATGGTTCATGGCTATGGTTATGCATCCAGTTTGTTGCAGGAGGAGCAGGAGGGAATGAGGTTTTTCAGCCTCTGCTTTCCCTCTTCTCCTATGAATCAGTTGCATCACTAGTGAAGGATGTTCAGTTTCCCCTCAATGTTAAAGAAACCATCTTCCTGGTATTCAATCTGGTAACCTTCCTCTATACAGCCTGCTGCTTCTCTAGAATGAGGGTGAGATTTCTAGACGGGCTGATGAGACCCCTGACTCAGGAGTAAACCCCGGTGTGGAAAATCCTAAGTGGTGTGGGAAATGGGAGGATATGGGCCAAATCCTGAAGGAATTCTCTGACCCTATAGTCTGGGATTTTCCCCATGAACAAATTCAGAACCCAGCTGAGGTGGGGAAATATCTGAAAGAGAAGTACCAGGATGAGCCTAAGGAGAGGAAGGTCAATGCAGTGAGCTGGGCCCTGGTGTATGCTTATCGCACACTGCTAGATACTGTCGGGCAGCAGACAGAGGCAGGGGGGCAGGGAGATAAATCAGCAACTGTCCTGGTGACTCAGGCTGCAGCTAACACTCCAGGCTCGAAGCCAGCATGTAAACCCATGGCTGTTGCTACCAGCACTAGAAGTGGGAAATGCACGGACAAGACCAATCGACCAGTGGACAATGATGATGATGATGATGAAGGAGAAGGAACCTCAGTGCCTCCTGACATAAAATCAGGAGTCAAAGCAGCAGGTGCAAGATCAGATGCAAATATTGGGTCCTTTTCCCTGAAGGACCTTCATGGCCTACGGAAGGATTACACTCGAAGGTCTGATGAATCCATAATTAGTTCGCTGGTCCGTCTCTGGGATGCTGCAGGTGAGGCTGCAATTCTGGACGGCACTGAAGCACAACTCCTCCTGGCACCCCGACTACCGGTGCTGGGGTGGATGTTCAAAGGCAAGGTTCCTTCCACTCACCATGCCACCAGTGCTACATGGAGCAAGTGGATTGCTCTCATCACTCAGCGAGGCCGGAAAGGTAAACTGAATTGCCCTGGGATTTTGGAGGTCATTACAAATTGGCCCGAAGGTGAGAATTTTGGTGTCACAGATGAAGAGGAACAAGAACCAGTGACACATGCTGAAGAGGCTCCTCCCTATAACCAACTGCCCCCAGAGGAAACACGCTACGCTCTTTTCACTGGCGGTTCCTGTCGCATCGTAGGGATGAACCGGAAGTGGAAAGCAGCCGTATGGAGCCCCACGTTGGGCGCAAATATTTTGTCCTGGTTTAGGGCAAATTTGTTAAAGAATCTGCAAAGGAGGGCCCCTCCAGAAAGCAAAACCCACACGGCCCCTCCCCCCCAACCGGTTCGGGACAATTCTTTAACAAATTTGCCCTAAACCAGGACAATGTGTGAGACATAGCCAGAAACTTTTCCATTTAGATTCAGACTGCAAGCAGGACAAAGAATGTGATGGTGTGAATAGCTGAGCAGGAAAGCACATCATATGAGCATGTTTCAACAGAAGCAGTTTGTGCGAGGAGATGGACGCATGGGACTCCAGCAATATGGCCATGCACTCAGCTGACAAGCAAAGTGCAATGCCTCAGTGCATGCTCTGAAAATAAAAGGCTGCAAGGAAAAGGCAAGGGGACAGGTCAGTGAAAGCTTTCTGTCCTGGCACACTGAGCTGTTTGAAGGTGAACCACTGTTTGGTTTCACTAAGGACTAGGTGACACAGACAGGATGTGCCTGTCCGTGTAGCTAAGAAGGAAAGTGAGAATCACCGGTATGTTTGGCAGAGTTTGTAGGCTGCGAGGAGAAGGTGACGGCCAGGCCTGGCTTGTGGCTGGGGCACTTGTTGCAAGGAAGAAGCTGCTGGATGGTTTAAGCTTTTGGGGATCTGCAAGAGTGAACGACTAGGCTGGTGCCTCATTAAACTAATGATTGCTGATCAACTGGCTGAATCTATGACATCAACCAGACGTGAAATTTCCTCCCATTCACCTCAGTTTTTTCAGCTTTTCATCCAACAGCCTGAGTCTTTTTGAGGCTGCGGTCAAACGTCTTGCCTTGAAAGCTAGAAGTGTCTCAGTTCACCCTCTAAGAAACATGGAAAACAGCTCAAGTCAATTTCAGAATTCCCCTGAGCAGAGCTGGTGTTTCGGTACCTGAAATTACCATTGCGAATTTGTGCAAGAATCACCATTTTATTAGGCAAACATTTGAAATACGGTGGCAGCTTCACCTTCTTGTCGTTGCAGTCCTTGGAAGTTTTGCTATTTACTGAAGCAGGAAATAGATCAAACACGAGAAGCTTAAGAATCCAAGCTAACTGGCCATTGTGCAAATAGCACTTGATGAATTCAAGGTACCATTGTAACATACAGAGTGGCTCTATGCAAGAAAATGGACGCGTCGTCCTCCACGGGGGCAGAAAAACTTTCTACCATGTGAACTCTGGGAGTAATCCATCATGCCTCAGTGTTCTGTGGCTGGTCAGAGAGCTACATGATGGGTCTCTGCGCCCATGGCACTCTCAGGGCTCAAGGCCGCACATAAACTCCCCACCTTACAGACACGCAAGTAAAGCCCACCGAAAATGCAGTTGTCCAGACAGCTTACTGAAACCAGCCAGGAGTTCCCAGCATCACGCTGGGCACTTCTGTCCACATATGGCTTTGCTTTTAATGAATCCAGAACAGAGTTGCATTTCTCTAGTGTCCTGGGTTGACTATATGATGCTTTTATCCCCAATCGGCTCATTCTGTTTATGTTGAATAATAAGTTTTGTACCTTTAAGAGTGTTCCTGAGAGTGAAGGGGGGAAGAGAAGAAGCGTGCAGTTTGTTTTCAGACACTGCACTCACTCCTCCACATTCCTGCTCCTGACTGTGTTGTCTGCAGATGGACAGAAAGCGGGACAGAGCTCTTCTTTTGCTTTTTAGTTAGTGTTAGCTAGCTGAGGCAAAGAAGTTCCCTGGACTGTTTTTTTCCCTTTTCTTTGGACCTCTTGAAACTGCTCCGGACTGAACACCCAGGAGGGCACTGGCAGCTGCACCTGTGGCCCACCAGGCCAGGCCTGGCCTGCGACAATTCCAGCACCGGAGGGACTGATCAGAGACTGAGTGAGCTCAGCTGCAACCCAGGGACAGGGTTTTCTCAGTTTGTAATCTCTCTTAGAGTGGCAAGGGGTCTCATTGTTTGATATTGCTTTGGTTTTATTGTTTAATAAGCAGTTTTTTTCAACCTTTCTCCAAGGAGGTATTTTTTCCTCCCGGACCAGTTAGAGGGGAGGGGCCAATTGGATCTGCTTTTTCCACAGGAGCTCCTTTGGGGGATTCTTCCCCAAATTTTCTCTAAACCTGGACATCTAGTCTTTAGCTCTACTGAGGTATTTTATGTGACATGACAAGAAAAAATTTGTTTCAACAATGATAAATAACAGAGGGGATAATGTGCCTTTTGCTGCTATCTTCTTTTGCTGCTCCATTTTGCTTGCTTTGTTATTGCTTTCTGTCAAAGAAACGCTGGGAAAATCCCTCATCAAGTCTCGCCGTGAAGACAGACTGCCAGAAAGGTAAAGAAAGTTCGAACCTTTCAAAGACCCTTGTAGCACGTGTCTTGGTCAATTTCTATGCAGATCGATTCTTCCAGAAGGACTTTTTTGCACCTTTAGAGCACATTGAACTGAATCCAGTACAAAATCAGTGAATAGAGGAACCATTCACTTTTCATTTGAATGTTGATAAAAATGCATACCAAATAAAAGCATTTTAGAGCAGCAGGAAGATTTTCTATGTAGCTAGCAAATCATAAAAAGATGCATATTTACCGGTTGGGTTCCTTTTGGAATTTACAAGAATTCCAGACAGAAAACACAGCTTAGTAAACTGCTAATCTAAGTTACAGTATCTAGAAAGGTGACATGAAAAAAAGCAAGAGGAAGAAAACCAAAAAGAAAACCAAAGGAAGCCAGAAATAAGGCACAACCTCTCCTCCTTTTCTGCTTACTACAGTACCTTAGAAGTACCTTCAAGTGTCCTAACAGTCACATAAGTAGAAAACTGTGCCAAGAACAATGGTGGAAAACTGTGGAAAACCATGCTATCTGAACAGAAACATAGGGTTTTCTTTCACGACGATTAAATCTGCCTGTAATACCTACGGTAAGGGTATGTTTTGTATATTTTAAAACAATTTATAAATATTTCCAAATTTAAGGGACTGCTTTTGGTTTGTTTTGAATTACTTGGCTAAATATGGCACATGTTAAAATACTGCAGACATGTGGCTCATTTTAGAGATGCCAACTGCAAAGGAGGGAAGCATTTTGTGTGCTTAAGAAAGCAAAGTATTCGAGAGTGCTTTTGTTACTTCTTCAGAAGGTTAGAATATGCATAAAAGTTGCTAGCTGGGGACTTGCAATTAATGAATTATTTGCTGTAAGTAAGTCAAATGACATTAGCTTTCAAAAAGAAAAAGTAGCCTTATTCCACGTGCCAATTCTAAAGTAGTTTCATAACCCTTAAGCAGAATATGGATATGAAGAGGGATCTGACATGAAAGGTTAAGCAACACTGCTGACAGCAAAAGACTAACCTGCTTCACATAAAGACAGGAGATAAAATACTATTTTTACACAAACATTGCTATTCAGAGCTTTCCTTGAAAAGTTTCAATGCCAGTCATGACAGTAAAATTCTGAGTAAAAGTAAAATTTACTCAATCATGAATAAAATTGACTCAATCATGACAGTAAAATTTGCTCAATCATGAGTAAAATTCATAGTGTGAGCTAAGTACCTTAAGCAAAGTGTTGCTCAAGCATAACTGGCATTTGATGTCAAAAAAGGCAACTTGGCCTGCATTTGTCACATCTACTCCATTAAAAAGCTTACTCTGTCTCAGAATCCTTTTGAGGGATACCGACGCAAGCTGTGAAACTGCATGAAAATGATGATTTAAAGAAGGATATCTTAGAAGAATGGAATAATGGTTAATGTTCTTTTCCTTCCAACTGCTTTGTTTTCCCTTTTAAATTTTTTAAGTCCTTTCTGGTATCACCATGGTAGCACTGCAGCAAGTGTTTGGTTGTAAGCTGTCCATATTGCCAGCTTCTGGACTGCCTTCAGAAAACTTCCCACTGGTTTTGTATAGAAATCACAAGCAGTAGAGATGGCAAAGACTGCAGAAACCTTCTCATCTCCTTCTAGAGCAGGACCATGTCTTTGACCCACTCTTAACTAGACAACTTTCATCAGTCATGAGGGAGTCTCATGTTCACGAGCTAAGCAGTGACAGCTGTAAATGACAAAAAGCACACTGAAATTCTCTTGGGACCCCAGCACAGAGCAATGAAGGAGCTTGAATTTACCTTCTTGGGAAGTTTTAAAATGCACATTAACTTTAGGACAGGAGCTAAGCCGTGGTAACCTTTGTTGAGTATGTCTGCATAGACAGAGTTTCCATCACTGCAGAAGGAATGTCATTTAACCCACGTTATCATCTCTATCTGCTAAGCTGCACTTACTGCAGAGTATCCGCAACATATTTAACAGAGTGGGCTTTTATGGGTAATCCCTGAGTAATGTTCCAGAGAGAAGTATGTTGGGGGGCAGGGGGGGATATGGGATGCCACCCCTAACTTTTAACTATTTCAAATTATGGTTACATTTGAAAGTCAAAAAAGATGTAAAACCTTTCTTTCCTAGACATATTACCAGCACAAACTGTACCAGAATTTATGACCCATAACTCTACCATGGATGCTCTTGCTCTGCACTATTCCTTAAGAAACAAAGTCCTCACTAGAAATAAAACAAAATTAGCCCAAATATTGGGCTGGATGATTTCAAAGGCTATGTACTAAAGGCCAAACACTTGTAACGCTTGTAATAATAGTAATGAGTGGGCTAAAAGTTACATCAATACAGCATTACTCAGTTCAAAGACATCTTGTGTCCTAATGTTCTCACAGAAGACTGTAAAAAACCTCTATTTTTGTGGGTTTGTTTTATCCATTTAGATGTACCTTCTACTTCTTTCCACTGTATGAGAATGTTTATGGCAAGGTTGGAGGACCTCATGTAACCTTCTATAAGTAAAGAAAGAGAAGCCCGTAAAGAAAGGCAAAATTGTTAGTTTCAGGTGGAAAAGGGAGGCCAACAAAAGAAAACAAAAGAACAATAATAATTAAGTGCCCCTCTGTCTTCTGTGAAAAGTAAAGGCACAGACAAGAAAGAACAACTGCAAAATTCTCACTAGAAAAACACAGTTTATCTGCCTCCAGTATTTTGTGGTACATTTCTTGCTGTTTTCTCATGCCAAACATCTAAACCATTGAAGGTGTCCCTTTTCTCTTTCTGGAATACAGCTAGGAAGATGGCTGTGTCATTGCTGACAAGCTGCTATTCTCAGAGGTGTCCAGCTGAAAGTCCTAGATCAACTGATTTGCTCTGTTACTTTAATATGGCATGACTTAACCACTTACAGTTTCAGCAGCTGAACTTGCCCAGCCCTACAATTCTTTGCCCCTTGGATGGTTATATAAGCTCCTTGGCAACTGGCATTTGCACTGGCTCCTTGCACTGACTTGCTCATCTATCCTTCTTTTCCTTCCCAGTTGTCCAGCTCCAATCTTCCATTTCCTTCTCCTTCTAGGACTCTTATTGCCTTGCCTCCCTCTCTTTTGTGTTGCCTGGCAATGCCACCACTTGTCTTGCCTTGCCCTTGAACCCCTTTCTTACCTTGCATTACCTTGCTCACCAGACCCCCACCTGGAATTCACTATGTCTCCATTTTTGTGGAATTTCCTCAACTTGCATTGCCCTGCCTGCTTCTCCTAGGATTCTCCTGGTTTCCACCGGGGGGGGTACTGAGAGTACAAGAAGAGAGTACACAAGAAGAGAGTACAATCTACTTTTTTTCTGCAACAGGGCTAACACCGTAGAAATCAAAATGAACACAAATCCTCCTAGGGGTAGTTCTTGCAAAAGACTAAGACTTCTTTTTCTGTTCACAGGCCTGGAATATTTAGCTTTGGATCACAGCAAAATGCAGATGACAAAACGAGGCCATTAAGTCACATACAGTATGAAGCAGTATGAAAGAGGAAAGCAGCTGAGAGCGTCAACCCTGCTAAGTAGTCTCAGTATTCTTCTTGACATTAGCAGAAATTTGAAATGAGTCTCTGAAAATTACAAAGGAGGCAGATTAAAAGGCAGTGATGACTCCTCCGGCATAGTGTTTCATAACAGGGATCTTCAAAATGTAAACATTGTAACATCCTTTCAACTGAAGGAAGGTATTAAAACAACAGGAAGGAAATGGCATCAAATGCTAGAAAGACTCTGGGCAGTGTACTTCTAGACAGAAAGGCCACTGATGGAAAACCGACTAAACTGGCACCAATGCAGCAGCATTGAACAAAACCCCAGAAATGTCCACCCCTTCACTCTCTGCCATTCTGGTAATATGCACACCGCAGCTCTGCAACATTCCTACTGATCATCTCCTTGGCAAACTGGGAGTGAGGGTCCGTAGTGACGCAGAGTCCCCAGGCAGATGCAAAGGAGAGCTGCTTTATTGCAAAAACCAGGCTTTTGAAACACTCAGGCCTTTATCAGTTCCATAGCTTTAAGCCATAACAAACATCATTCAACCAACCTGTAGTGAGAGTCCTATGTATTGGATAAGTGGGTCCTAGCTATTCCAAATGAGTCACAACTGTGAAGTCCTTAGTTGGGCAGCTGCTGTGGCTTGTAAAGATAGCTGGAATAAAAGGGGTGGGCTGAGAGCCCAGGAGGAGCCCCTGTGAAACCATGAGGAACTGGACTACAGAGAACAGAGAAGAGCTATGTGGCAGAGAACCAGTGAGAATGTATGGACTCTTTAAGAATATAATAACAAGATAACAACACCAGCTGTCATGCACCTCTCTGTGAACATGCGAAGGTTCTAGAACTTGTTGATCTACCTCTAATTCAGCTGCCTCACCTTCCCGTAGTCATTTTCTACTTAGCCAAAATAACGGGCCTCAGCCCAAGGCCTTCCTTTTGTAAGCTTCTACCTATATACAGCAGCAAACCACTAGTTTCTTACATGCCAAGACTTCAGGTAGACAATTGGCATCTGCCCTTCCAGTGAAACATAATGGGGAGAGAAAAGCCTGTCGGAGATGTTCAGTCATTCCATTCTCTAGACAGGCCAAATAAAAAGAAAAGCAAGCTATGGGATTGTGTACTTGCTCTTACAAAACACCTGCTGCCCTCTGACAATGAACTAGCAGAAAACCAGCAAAAATGAGACTTGAGGCAAACAACCCTTTGAAGGGAAAAATGAAGTGATCAATAAAGACAACACATTTCCAGGCTATCGAGATACTTGAAATGTCAGCAAAGGCTTGAGAGCAGAGGCTGAACTAATGGGGAAAGGTTAAAAGAATCCCAAGAAAAACATGACCAAAGATTAAAAGAATTCCAAGAAAAACATAGGCAACTGACTTGTTGAAGCCTTCAGGAAATCAGTGGCTGCTGATTTAGATAGGCCATTCAAGTTAATTTACCCGTGCATCTTCCACTCCTTTTTCACCTGTCAGCATCACAGGGTGAATTGTGACCATGGAATCACAATTATTTGGATTCTGTTCTTAACTTTAGGAGAGAAGTACAGCAGCCGAAGTACCTGTTACTGATGTGATACCCAGGAACACAGAGTTGACACATTTCATTCTTGTCCAGTCACAACTAGCAATACTAAGAGGATAGGATTGGCCTCTTTTCGTGATGCTTTTCTTGTTTTACAGCCTGCTCTGATTCTGGTGAAACTTTTTCATTAGCTTCTCTCTAAAAAGGAGAAAGTCCAATTCAATGTCCCTCTCTACTGGTCCAGGTTTACCATTAGGTTTGTCGAGCCTAAAAATGGAATTGGAACTAGCAGGAATTACTGTGTTTTAGGCATCCGGTCCATTCAGACAATCTCAGGTTGATAAAAGCCTAAATGCTATTGGCTAAATACTCTGTTTCCCCCAAGAGAGGATGCATGCAATTTAATCCAACTTTTCGTTACAAACTCCAGTAATACAAAATCCAGTCATACAAAAGAGGCACAAAGAAGCAGGAAGAATTATTGGACCATTTAGGGAAGCAAACTTCTCACCTTCTTTTGCAGTGAGCATAATCTACTAGCTGAAGTAACAAACTTGAGGACAGAAATCTCCCTACTACTGAGAAGTTGTTGACAATGGAACCACCTAAGCTCTGTGACTTTCCCTTTTCTATTCATTGGTCAAGCCTAGTAGCCTAAAATTTACCAGGTCAATCAAAAACAAATGCTAATGTAGTCAGAGCTCTATGAAAAGTCCAAAACTAATTGGAGTTCTTCTTAGACAGTGGAAATGGAAGCAGAGCTACCAATCTATTTCCTTGCAACATATCCCTAAAACTCATTCCCTTCTATTCATAACTAATGTAGAGCCACCACTACAATCAGGAAAAGATGAAACTTACTGATCTCAGCAAGGGAAGGTTTTGAAAGAATTATTCCCAATAATCATGGTCTAGACAGTAACTCTATCATTAAAATTGGAGCCCTCTTCGTAAGTATGCCTTGTGGGAAATTCAGGAATCCTGGACAACGGACCAAGAGGATTAAGCAGAAGCCATTGATTATTGACATGATGAACTTACACATTCTAACTCTCTGCACACGCAAGTCCTGCATTTCTTATTGGTGCCTTTGTCTTGTCCACTCATTCTGGGTGCATCCCCCAGAAGATGTGTGTGGTTACAGTCCAGGTGCTTTGCTGCCCCCAGTTATCGAGTTCTAGTGGTCTTGGAATTTGGTTTCTCAGCTTCTCTTTCTTATTTTAGCACAGCTTATGTCTTAGTAACCTTGATGAATTCCAGAGGGCCCTGAGAAAATGCTGATAAGAACAGTTCCAAGCTGGATGGCTGGTGCACCCTGTAGTCTAAGTGGTTCAGATACATTGCAACAATTCCCCCTTCTTCTTCTTCTTCTTGCATCAACCAGACTCTTTCCACTGTATTTTCTCCCAAGAGGCTCACCAGTTTCATGATGCATGGAATAAAACAAAGCAATATAATAATGACTACTAGTAATAACAAAGCTCCCTTTACGAGATCTTTCAACCATCCAGTTGTTTCCCATCTCTCAAACCATTCATGCATACCCCACCCATTCTCAATCAATTTCTTCATGGTATCTTGTTGTTGTTTGAGTTTTCAGTGAATGACTGCAGAATGAACAGAGAGGTTCATACAACACATTCCTTCAACATCCTCACACTCGTGCCCATGTGCTAAAAACAATAAATCGATAGCAGTTTAGTTTTGCAGTGTGCCATGTCTAATGGTATCTATGTCAGTGAGCAACTGATCTAAAATAGCTGACCTTACCTTTAGTTGTTTGACCATCCAGAATCCCAACTTACTAGGGGTAGTCAAAGCTTGACCAGCAGTGACACCTGCTGTAAGGAATGGCACTATTAACCCGCCTGGACCGCCCAAACCACTACACAGTTGTGGCAACTAGGTCTTAAGCTTGTGCTTCTTCTTTCAGATCCCCAGAGGTGAAGAAGCGACTTCTTTGTGCACAGAGCATTGTGCAGGTTGCAGTGCACTCCAGAGCTCGGCTTCTGCCGAAAGATGCCCAAACCGGCGCTTAGCTTCGGAGAGATCAGTATCTTCATCTTTAGCGTCTCTTGTCGCCTACATCTAAGCAAAAAGCTTTTTCACTATGTCTCGCAAGGAGAAACTGTGCCAGTACAGAAAACATCCCCGATCTTGTTCTAGAAGCGGCACGGAGGTCTGCAGAGTGTTTAGCAAGAAGCAAAAGAGCGTTGTCCAAAACTCCTTCTATTCGAAAGTTAATGTGAATGGAAAAGGCAGGAGAGATGCAAGGTACTGTTTTCTCTAAGTTTTCAGCTGCGCACACAATCCCAGTGTTGTGCAGCTTTGTTCTTTGCCTTTTGGAAGCTGCCGCTCTCTCCGGCTCCAGGAGGTGAAGCGGCTTCTTCGCACAAAGAGCATTGTGCCGGTTGAAGAGCATTGTGCTGTTGGCAAAGCATGGTGCCGGTCACAGAGCATGGTGGGGCTCGCTGTGCGCTCCGGAGCACGGCTTCTCCCGAAAGACACCCAAACGGGCGCTTAGCTTTGGAGAGATCCATATGTTCGTCTTTAGTGTCTCTTGTCACCTACATCTTAGCAAAAAGCTTTTTCAATCTGTCTTGCAAGGAGAAACTTTGCCAGTACAAAAAACATCCCCCATGTTGTTCTGAAAGTGGCACGGAGGTTTGTAGAGTGTATAGCAAGAAGCAAAAGAAAGTTGTCCAAAACTCCTATTCTAAAGTTAATATGAATGGAAAAGGCTGGAGAGTGGAAAAATACCATTTTCTATAAGTCTATAAGCTGTGCACGGAATCCCTGTTTTGTGCTGCTTCGTTCTGCGCCTTTCAGAATCTGCTGCTCTCGCTGTCTCCTGGAGGCAAAGAAGTGGCTTCTTTGCGCACAGCGCATTGTGGCGGTCGCGGTGTGTTGCGGAGCGCAGCTTCTGCCGAAAGACTCCCGGGACCGGCGCTTAGCTTCTGAGAGCTCTGTATCTTCATCTTTAGCATCTCTTGTCTCCTACATGTAAGCAAAAAGCTTTTTCACTATGTCTATCAAGCAAAAACTGTGCCTGTACAGAAAACATCTCCAATCGTCTTCTAGAAGTGGCACAGAGGTCTACAACGTGTTTAGCAAGAAGCAAAAGAAAGTTGTCCGAAACTCCTTTTATTCAAAAGTTAATGTGAATGGAAAACGCAGGAGAGTGGTAAGGTATTGTTTTCTCTAAGTTTGAAAGCTGTGCACATAATGCCTCTGCTTTGTGGCTTCGTTCTTTGCTTTTTGGAAGCTGCCACTCTCTCCGCCTCCCGGAGCCGAAGAAGTGGTTTCTTTGCGCACAGAGCATTGTGCCGGTCGCATACAATGTCACTGTTGTGCAGCTTCGTTCTTCGCCTTTTGGAAGCTGCTGCTCTCCCCGTCTCCCGGAGGTTAAGAAGCGGCTTCTTCACGCACAGAGCACTGTGCCTATTGCAGTGCACTCCGGAGCACGGCTTCAGAGCGAAAGACGCCCGGGACCTGCGCTTAGCTGCGGCGACCTCCGTATCTTCGTCTTCTGCGTGTCTTGTCGCCTACATCTTAGCAAAAAGCTTTCCCACTATGTCTCGCAAGGAGAAACTGTGCCAGTACAGAAAACATCCCCAATCTTGTTCTAGAAGTGGCACGGAGGTCTGCAGAGTGTTTAGCAAGAAGGAAAGGAAAGTGTCCCAACACTCCTTATATTCGAAAGTCAATGTGAATGGAAAAGGCTCCAGAATCGTAAGGTACTGTTTTCTATGAGTTTGCCAGCTGCCCACACAATCTCAGTTTTTTGCGGGTTCGTTGTTCGCCTTTCGGAAGCTGCCGCTTTCTCCATCTCCCGAAGGCAAAGAAGTGGCTTCTTCGCACAAAGAGCATTGTGACGGTCGAAGAGCATTGCGACGGTCGCCGTGCACTTAGGAGCGCGGCTTCTGCCGAAAGACGCCCGGGACCGGTGCTTAGCTTCGGTGAGATCCGTATCTCCGTCTTCTGCATCTCCTGTCGCCAACATCTTCGCAAAAAGTTTTTCCACTTTGTCCCTCAAGGAGAAGCTGTTCCAGTATATTAAACATCTCCTGATCTTGCCCTAGAATTCTCACAGAGTGCTGCTTAGTGTTTAGCGAGGAGTAAAAGTAGGTTGTCCAAAACTCCTTCCATTCAAAGGTTAATGTGAGTTTAAGAGGCAGGAGATTGATAAGGTACTGTCCCCTATAGGTTCAAAAGCTGTCACAAGGAGAAACTCTACTAGCACTTCAAACTTTCCCCAATTATGTCCCCGATCTTTCATTTGCTAAACATTCAAGAAACACCCCTCTTTCTTAGTTAAGTAGCAAGTTGTTTTCAAATTGCTGTGCTCCCTGTCCCCTCCTCCCCATTTCAAACAGACACAAGATCATTACCTTGCAGGAAAAAATTCCAGGTAATACATTCCAGAAGAATACGCCTTGACTTTGAAAACCAAAACCTACCTAAGAGAAAAAAAGATAGTCCATTCTTTGAGACCCAATATCACACATCTGTGTTCAGGAGGAAGACGAGCATCTGCATGTGCGAATGGGAAGTGTGAAGCAAAGTGAAAATTTTCCAGGACAGAAATCCATTTTAATTTAGGTGAAATGTACATTTTTGAGTTGAGTCTGTGGTTAGAAATCATAGATATTTAGCCAGACTGCAAGGCCTAAGCTCAGTGAAGTTACTTCAGCAAAGGACAGAGATAAAGGGGAGGAGACAGAAGATGATAGAGAAAGACAGGGACTGCTGTAAGGGCAAGTCAGCCTGACCTCGGAATTCTTTCTGATAAAAAGGAACTAGTGGTAAAAGTCACACGAAACCCATAAAAATGAATATGTATGAACCTATTGTGAAACTGTATGCATATGTATTCGAGAGGGGGATAAAAGGAGATCTGAAGTTCTCAGAGGTACGCATGCCTTTTGAGGAGAGTTTTTTCTGCATGTGTCCAGCGCCGTAATAAACATACCGAGCTTTACAACTTTTACAAAGTTGTGAGGTTTCTTCTTTTCTCCCCAAAACATTATGGCGAGCCAAGCCAGGAGTTCTCTGTCTCCGCAGGGGCAGGGGGGATAGACAGACCTCCTAGGTGCGCCCCAGGATTTTCTTGGAGGAGGCTCTGCTCGTCTCGACTTGCCTCCTGCCAGGACAGACAAGGACCTGCTGGCTGCGGAGGAAGATACGGTATGTTCTGAGGGACCCCTGGGGCTAAAGAGAGCTAGGGAATAAATCACTCATAGACGTTTGAGTGTACCTGATGGAGCAGCTGCAGTAGAGACGGGGTTAATCATTTTGATAGGGCAGACTGCTAACGACTCTAGGGGTGGATTGGGTGAACCCGTGTGTGTGTGTGTGTGTGTGTGTGTGTGTGTGTGTATTGGGGGTTCATTGCTCTGATGGGGCAGAACTGCTGAACCCGTGTGTGTTTTGTTTGTGTGTGTGTGTGTGTGTGGTGTCCCGACACTGTGTCACCGTATGGTTAATGCATTGTGTGGTTAGTGCACTGTGTTTGTAATCGTGCAAGTGTATAAGTGTATGGTGTTTAAAAGGGAGTAGATCTACAGTGTCCTAGAGTGCGGGGGGGTGAGTACTACCCGTGTTTAAAGCAGCCGAGTGAGGCCTGAGGTGCTGGCTGCAGCAGGCTGTGGGGGCAGGGAGAGAAGTGCCCCACGGAGAAG
This sequence comes from Melozone crissalis, assembly GCF_028551555.1. NCBI lineage: Eukaryota > Metazoa > Chordata > Aves > Passeriformes > Passerellidae > Melozone > Melozone crissalis. The sequence goes on along the minus strand of NW_026535813.1, from coordinate 7,901,678 downwards.
CGAGTGGAGGAACATCAGTGATGGTATTTATTGTGTTTAAATGCAGTGATTTGTGTATATTTGGTACATTTTAACCGTGAGTATGAGCTCAGAGAGTTCCTTTGCCCTGGATGTTTGGACTTGATCTCTAGACTGTGTGCTGTTATTTTGATTGTGTCCAGGAAAAACTGATGTGAGTAAATGCGGAATTATGGTATGCTCTGTTGTGTTGAGAAGAGTGGGCACTTTGAGAGATATGCCCTTTCCCAGTGATTTTGTGTGCTGATTTTCTTCCACTGCATTGTGGTAATTTGATTCTCAGATTGTAGAGTGGTGTTTGTGGAGATGTTAAGATTTTGTTTGCAACAAGAGTAGCATTTTACACAGAAGGACTATGGTATGGTGATTTATGCTTAGCTACGATAAAGCGAATTAAAGGAATTCCAAGAATTCTCCCCCTCACAGCAATTCAAGCCTTGGCTCTAGTGAATATGAGATAAAAGAGGGGGGGGGGGGTGCATGTGTGTCTGTGTCTGTGGGCATATCAGAGTTTCTGCTGTGACAAGTACAGCCTTTTTGCAAGGCAGTAAAACAAGTGTAAGTAGACACAGTGCTTGATTAGATTGTGCAAGAAGAGAACAAGAAAAGACTGATATTTTGTAAAAATAGAGTTTATATAGAAGAGATGAATTAGTTTACCATAACAAGTCTGGACTGGGAACAGTCTGCTGTAGGGATTTAAAGTTCTCTGTAACAAACAGAATAGCCTGCCTTTGCGGGCAATTTTGGGGAGCCTTTGGTGCATCAAGAGGCTGGCACGCCGCGTGAGGTGACAGTGGCTGTCCCCTGAGCACAGGGACAGCTCTGGCTGCCCTGTTTCCCCAGGGAACACAGGAATGACCTGTGGGCAAAAGCTGGATGTGCAGGTATTATTGCATTGCGGTGTTTGTGAGAAACGCTGGTATTGCTGTTCTAATAAGCATCAGGGCACATGCCCCTGACTGTAAATCAAAGGTTTCTGATCAAGCTGATTCAGAACCTAAGATCTTAAGGCTCATGTGTGGAAATCACATCTGATACCTGCCACCTGGAGCTGTGTGTGTGTAGGAGGAAGACTGAGAAACTACTCTGAAGCTTTGTAAAGAGAAGTTTGGGTGGAAGCGAGATAGGGCAAGGAGAAAGAGATAATGAGAACTGACCAGAGCAAAGAGGTTCCTAAATTAGCCCCTTTTGCGAGGGGCTCACTGGGAGAAGGTTACCAGTAAGGGCAGCTCAGAAAATAAAAGGATTTACAATACTTCATTGCAGTTAGTACTGTTTTAAAATAGGAAGATAAATGGGATAGGGTTTTTGTATGCTGAAATGTCTTTTTGTTTTAAGAAATCACCCAGAATGGCAAAGAGACTGTGAGATCAGACCGCCCTCTGGTCTTGGCCCTTGAAAGGGAAAAAAATGCAAAGAGAAAGCAAATCAAACGTGTTGTTCAGCATACAGCATAAGAGAGCAACGTTTGAAGTCAAGTAAAGATTATCATGCTAAAATGCAAAGCAATCACAGTTCGCAAAATGAGTACATATGATTTGTTAAAGGCTCCTCCCAAGGTAAGGGAGGAAGGATAAAGATGACCTCCCCAAAAGGGAAGAATTTTAGTTGACACAAGGGCCATAGATTCAGTTTTAAATAAAGCTTTAGTACCTGTGGAGAGTGTTTATGTTGTAGTGTGGGGAACAACTGAACAACTGGCCAGTCTGAGAAGGCATACTTTTGCAAACCTTTAAAGTAACATGTGTACTATGTGTACTTAGAAGCTTTTGCACAATTCGCTTAATTCGCTAAACATTCTCAAATGAGAAAGGTTACTCTGGAGGCAAATGAAGGTGTTAGGCTTAACATTAACAGACACTGAAATTAAGAGAGACATTAGTAAGGAGATATTAGAATAAGTAAATAAGTGTTTTCAAGGGTATGGGCCTCTGCTGTACCAGGGAGAGTGAAAAATGCCCCCCCATGGTAATCAAGCTTAAGGAAAGAACACAACCAGTGAGAGCTGAGTAGTACCCTCAAAAGGAAGATAAGGAAGGAATCAGCCCAATAATTGATAGTACTGGATTAAGGGCTGTCAGTAAGATAACACAGAATTTATACCCTGTGGTAGCAAATGCATGTACTTTACTAACTGGTTTAACACCTGAGCTAACCTGGTTCACTGTTTTAGGCCTAAGAGAAGCCTTCTTTTGCCTCCCTATCCACAAAGCCAGCCAGAAAATTTTTGCATTCAAACACAAGCTCACATAGTCCATGTGCCTGAAGGCTTCAAAATTCCCCACTCCGACTGGAGAACAGCTTGCAAAGACCCAGAGTACCGGGAAGCTCCACAAGAGGAAAGGAGGCTGTTGCAGTATGCGGATGATCTTCTAGTAGCCACTCGGATGAGGGAAGCCTGGACAGTAAGCCTTTTGAAGTTCCTAGGACTCCAAGGATACAGAGTCTCAAAGAAAAAGGCACAGGTAGTTAAACAGAAAGTAATCTAAGAAGGTAATCTACCTGGGGGAAGAAGTGAGTGCTGAGCAGCAGACTTTAAGGCAGGGAAGCCATATGCCAAACCCCGAAACCTCAGACAACGAAGGAACTCCGAACCTTCTTAGGTATGGCAGGGTGGTGCCAGCTGTGAGTTTATAATTATGGACTGCTCGTCAGACCCCTCTATGCTCTTATTGCCGATGGAAACAGAGATCTTCAGTGGGCAAAAGACGCGACACGGGCCTTTCACCAGCTAGAGAGTGCCCTCATGTCGGCTCCAGCTTTGAAACTTCCAGATGTAAGTAAACCATCCTTTCTATTTTTCCACACAAGGAATTGCCCGGGGAATATTGGCTCAGGACTTCGGTCCATACTGAAGGGCAGTTGCTTACTTCTCTATGCAACTAGATGCAACAGCCAAAGGATGGCCAGGTTGCCTCAGAGGTGTAGCAGCAGTTGTGTTGAATATTCAAGAGGCACGCAAGTCTACCCTTGGACAAAACTGACTGTGCTAGTGTCCCACACAGTGTCCGCAGTACTGGAAGTAAAGTGTGGCCACTGACTTTCACCACAGAGGTTTCTGAAATACCAGGCCATCATGGTAGAGCAAGAAGACGTAGAGATAGTAGTGGTGACTAATATTGTCAACCCAGCTTCTTTTCTCAGTGGAAATCAAGAAGAAGCAGTACACCACGATTGCCTAGACACCATTGGAGCTACCTACTCCAGCCGCCCAGACTAAAAGGACACTCCTCTGGACAATTCAGAGAGCTGGTTCAGTGACAGGAGCGGCTACATTGCCAGTGGAAAGCGACATGCAAAGTACACAGTGACTACCTGCAGAGAGGTAATAGAGTCTGGACCCTTACCAAGAGGTACCTCTGCACGGAAGGCTGAGATAAATGCATTGACCCATGCCTTAGAAACAGCAAAAGGCATTAAGAATCGTGCATGCACATGGAGCCATCTGGAAGGAGAGGGGACTGCTGACCTCACAGGGAAAGAAGAGACAATCCAGCTGCTGGAAGCAGTTCAGCTACCTGAAAAAGCATATTAAGGCACACCAGAGAGTGAGCTTAAAATTGGAGGAAAGGAATGAGCTGGCAGATGGAGAGGCAAAGAAAGCAGCAAAGGGTGAGGTACAGATTTTCCTCGAAGGTAAGCCATAATACAGTAATACAAATCAAAAGAGACATACAACTACAAGGGGTGGGCTACCATTGAAAGAGAGCTAGTAATCCCTTCCCATTTTTGTGGTTACTAGTGAAGGAAGAGCACTAGAAAACACACTAGGGCCTAACTACTTAAAAGCCTTTTATAGAGTGTGGCTCCTCTCTCAAAATGACCAAGGCTGCCAGTGATAAAGAGTGCATTGAAAGAAGTGTTGACTTTGAAGTAGTAATTTCCACAGGCTTTCTAGAACATGCATCTGATTGAAAGAATCGTTGTCAGGAATTTATATGCCACTATCACTCAGGTAAGCCGACAATGTGATCCTTGCCTCCAGACTAACCCCAAAATACCCCCCGGCTGAAACTCGGTCAGAATGGGAGAGGCCATGGGCCTGTACAGCAGTGGCAAATCAACTTTTCAGAACTCCCAAGGAAAGGGGGGTATCAGTATTTACTGGTATTGGTAGATATATTCTCAGGGTGGCCAGAAACATTCCCCACCAGAACTGTCAAAGCTCAAGAGGTGGCCAGATTATTTTTACAAGAAATAATACCACGCTTCAGAGTTCCAGCCACGATGTCCTCAGATAAAGAATCATATTTCATTTCCAAAGCAGTGCAACAGATTAGTGGCCACCTGGGCATGGATGAAGAACTTCACACTCAAGGGTGCCCCAATCAAGTAGCCAGGTAGAGAAAATGAATCATTTGATTAAGCAGCAGATTGTAACACTGGGGCAAGAGGTTAATCTACCCTAGCCCCAAGCTCTTCCACTAGCACTACTGCAAATTCGAACTAAACCTTGAGCTAAAGGAATGCTGAATCCTTTTGAAATGCCTTATAGAAGACCATATAGAATACAAAGGGAATGTCCAGAATGTCCACCTACATGGTGGCTTTAAGCAAACAGCTCAGAGTAATTGAGAAACATGTGGCTGGAACTCGGAGCAGGGAGTTAGATAGCCGGGGGATGATGTATAGTTTAAGTCTCTTACAGAAAAAACTTCAGAACCACAGTAGGAGAGACCGTTCCAAGTGCTTCTGACCACCTTCACTGCAATCAAAATCAAAGAGCAGAATGCCTGGATCCATCACTCTGGAGTGAAGAAAGCCCTAGAAGTGCGTTGGAGAGTGATACCAGAAGAGAATGAACTGAGACTAAAACTTACTCAGGCAAAATGAGTATATTGCGGTCAGGAGTAGTTCATACTTTAGTTTACAGAATTGTTTTGTATGTAATTGTAACTGAAGTTTCAGAACTAAAGAGTACCTCTATCCAAAGCAATGCTGAATGGCCTTGGTCCCAGGCTTTTAATCAGTATACTAGATCCATGGGAGAACCTTCTGAGATAAAAGATTTAAATGTATCTGTTGGGAATTTAGCTGACTAGAGACTGGAAAAGTGCAAGGCCGTGGCTAATTCCAAGTCCTGCACCTGCAAGATAGCGTGTCCTTGGGCCTAGCTGGGTATGATAACAAGTGGACAGAGAGACGTGAGAAATAGAGAATGTAGGCCCAAAGGAATGAGGAAGAGTTGATGGTATAGTTTAACCAATAGATCGCTTGGCTTACAGAATATTCATGAGCTTATTACTTGCTGTATAAGTGTCTAATGCTCTCTTCAATAAACGGAACTTGCTGATCACTCATATTGAGTGTCCGAGTCTCCCCTCACCGACAAATGACTTATCCCCGAAGAAGGCCTCATTCTGCAACACGTATCTACTGTAGTAATCCACGAGAATCAGGTATATGAGGAGCAAGAATGGCAGGAACGGGAACTGTGGACACTTCAAGGAATCAGAGGAGAAGAAATCAAAGTAGGGTGCCGGGTCATCAATAAGAGGGCTTATGAGAGACCAGATGCAATTAGTGTCTCAACCTCTCCTGGTGTATATGAACACCCAGAAGTCTGCAACAGCCTAAGTGAATCAGACTGTTGGTGTAATTTCACCTTGATACAGCCTGTAGAAGTGACCGACCTTTGAGCTCGAGTTGCTATCAGACTTTCATGTAAGTTCAAAGTAGACACAGCACTTTTTACGACAGCAGGGCCTTATACAAGCCATACTAGTTCAGGCTCTACCCAAACTTGAACCTAAAGTGTATGAAATAGGCCCCTACATATTAAAGAATGTGAGAGAACAACAGCTATTATTCAATACAGAATGGTCTCTCAAACGTGTGGAGTTGATAATGCAAATTAACATCTCAAAAATCCAACCAGCCTGCTTCTCCTTCCTAAAAACATCCTTTGAGGGCTGGACAACATGGTTACAAAGAAAGGCATATCTCAGGAGCAGAATAAGAAAAGATCTAACTGGCATATTTGAGACAGGATTAGGAGTTTTAAATGGAATTGATTCAGAAATACTGATGAATAAACTGGCCACTGCAGCAGGTAGCCTAACAAAATTGAAGCAGCCTTCACAGTCATCTCTATTGGCATTAGGAACTAGCCAGTGGCAGATTTCAAAAGTACGGCCAAAGTAAGGAAGTATGAAAAGGCTGGGGACCAAGACCACAAGTTAATAGTAGAGGCACTTAGTACAGTTCAAGATAATGTGTCTTTAGCTTTCAGTTGTATACAAGCACAGTTACAGATGCAAACAACAGCAGCTCTGATCATACGGGAAAGGGGTGAAGGTAATTTTCCAGCTGAAATTCGGAGAATTGTCTGGGATAATGCAATTGATTTTAAAAGGAAGTTTCAATCCTGGTGGACTATGGTGAATTTCACCTATGATCCTGCTTCTAATGTGGCCACCACCTTTGTGCTTACCATACATAATGCCACTGTTTATGTTATCCATCCCATCATTGCCCTAAGATTAAACCATGAAAAAACAATACTCTACCCTTTAGAACATAGAGTGTGGGCATGAAAGATGAATGAAAAGTGGCAAACAGTAAACTTAGAATCCTGCATTACTAGAGACCAGATGGGATTCATTTGTGAAAGCAATACTATTAATGCCCAGGATGTGTGTTTACACACTGAACAGAGTATTTGCCACTTTGAAATTCATCCAGTCACTGACCAAAAAACTGTGCTCGTATATACTGGAAAAGGGTGTGTATGCCTGAGAACTGCCTGTGCTGCTGTAAAAATTGATAGCAATGATGTTATTTTGTCTAGTAGAAATCATTCTAATTTCTGTATTTGTAATTTTGTTAAGATTATCGGGTGTGATTTTTTGTACTCAGCCCCAGTGACATCCCACCAGCTGGTTAAAACCAATTACACAATGTAACTCAGATTATCACCTACCCCTATTGGGATGGACCTTACATTAGTAAAATATTTAATTAAGCACCAAGACCTATTGGAAATCTTGAAAGAAATCCAAGAAAGTGGAAAGAAAACCTTAATTGCTGTCCAACATGATACAAAAGAAGTAACTAGAATTCTGCAAAGAATAGAACAAAATGCAGATCATTGCTGGTGGGATGTGGTCTTCAGGTGGTCACCAACTACAAATAGAATCTTTAATAAGTTGTGTCATCCTACTGTAGTTTTGTTAATATTAGTTAGAATAAGTTCAGTATTATCCATTATCAAGCGTACATGGTAAACCACTAAAGTACACTTGTTGTCATAGGAATTTGTACGAAGTAAAAGAATTTACTTCCTCCTTTTAGGAAAGGGGGGAATGAAGCAAAGTGAAAATTTTCCAGGATAGAAATCCATTTTAATTTAGGTGAAATGTACATTTTTGAGTTGAGTCTGTGGTTAGAAACCATAGATATTTAGCCACACTGCAAGGCCTAAGCTCAGTGAAGTTACTTCAGCGAAGGACACAGATAAAGGGGAGGAGACAGAAGATGATAGAGAGAGACAGGGACCGCTGTAAGGGCAAGTCAGCCTGACCTCGGAATTCTTTCTGATAAAAAGAAACTAGTGGTAAAAGTCACACAAAACACATAAAAATGAATATGTATGAACCTATTGTGAAACTGTATGCATATGTATTTGAGAGGGAGATAATAGGAGATCTAAAGTTCTCGGAGGTACGCATGCCTTTTGAGGAGAGTTTTCTCCGCATGTGTCCAGCGCCGTAATAAACATACCGAGCTTTACAACTTTTATAAAGTTGTGAGGTTTCTTCTTTTCTCCGCAAAACACTTTCATCTAATACGTGTGAGAAATAATAAATCTAGGCATATAAACTTTGAGGAAAGGTTTGAAATTCTTTTGATTTGAAGCAATTTTATATGAATACTGACTTACAGATGACTAAAATATGTTGATGGACATTTGAGCTTGACACTTTTTGAACAAGTGCATGGAATTTAAAATTAAAACCAGTAACATTAAAAACTTCTTGCCATTTCCTTTTTCCTCTGATATTCAAAATTGCATATGTCAAATATCCATGCTTCATACAAACCTCTCAGACACTCTCAGAAAAAAGCTTTTTCAGACTAAGTTGCGGTTTACGTAGAACACTGGTACTAGTGAAGGTTTTTCCAGGCATAAGGGGAACATCTTCTCATTGGATTTGTGTGCACAATGCATTTTATCCAAACTGGAAAATTGATCCCAGCTGTGTTCTATTCATCATTCTTACTGCACCAGGCCTCAAGATTCTTTGAAAAGTAGCCTGTGGGCCTTGAGCATAGCTCATGTGAAACAGATGAGAGGCGATGGAGAAGTTGAGGGAGAGAATAAAGAGCATATGTCCCAGTACAGACACCAGAAAGTACTTCTTCATGTGATCCACAGCCTGAACAATTGTTTAGCACCCTTTAAAGGCTGTGTTTGACAAGCAGGGCTGAAGCAGGTCTTCAAAATATCTGGGAGATCAAAATCCATTGAAGCAAATTCCCCTGGCCAGTCACCTTGCTGCTGTTAATTCACACTCCATACCAGCTGATCAGGCCTAACAATGCTGCTGCAAAAGTATTGTGAAAAAGGTAGGCATATTTTCACAGATGCAGGGGAAAATCCCCTTGGATGATAATTCCAAGGGATAACTTGATGGAGCAAGTTTTGTACCCTTATCTACTGTGCAATATCTAAGTTGGTGAGTTCACCATCTCTCAGCATCACTTTAGAAAAGAAATGTTTGATCCACAATAAAATATTTCATATGTCCTGTCTACCTGCTTCATTTTATCCAATGAGTTGGCTACGTTCCATCAGCAAAGGGTTTATGATCCTATGTTTCTTTAAACTGTGATAATTCTTTATGTTTTTCTAAATCAGACACTGTCTATTCATAAGATTCAGATGTCCATGGCAGGGGTGTAATTAATTTCACTTGTTAAAAAATATCCTTCTTGTTGTCTTTTTATTAAATTACCGACATGTAACATCAGTCTGAGAACTGAAGAAAACCCCTTCATTTGCTGTTTGCTAAATATCATCTATGTGATACAAATTCTACTTGAGAAATCACACCCATGAAACACTACTAGTAATGCCTTCACAACCTTTTCTTCATCATTAGGTATTTTGGTGAAGTGAATGATTAGAACATAAGCAAGGGCATTTGTTCAAGATGCTCCAGAATGAGCTGTGGTCTGTTCTGTTCTTTGCTGCCTATGTTAGCACTGAGCTGCAAAAAATGAAAGATTACTAAGAAGAGTGTTACTTTTAGTCTAAATTTCTAAATAATGTTTGGAATACCCTGTTAAATGACAAGGTGTTCTTTTAAAATATGGCATCTTAAGGGAAAAAGTCAGCTTTAAAGAGGTTTTGAGACAGTTGCTTCTAGAAAAAAAAAAATTGGAGGTATCCAAGGTCTTTAGCCATACCATTTTGAAGATTGATTCAAAACACATTTTCTTCATCTAGGAAGAACAGAGGACCATAGATGCAACCCATTTGAAAATGGAGTTTTATATGTTTCTGGTTGGGATTACCAGGCATCATTTCTTGTGAAGTCGAGGGACTGCAGTTAGCTCTCCAATAATTTCCTTCCCTGAAATTCATCTGCATTTGCTCCTTTGTCCAGGGTCCCCATTTATTAGTGATGGTATACTCCATCTATGCATTAGAATATTCAACTAGAGTCTGTGACTCATACTTGCTAGTTAAAATTAGCTGGAACGGAATGGATAGTTACAGTTGCTTGTATACAATAGTCTTTTTTTGACAAGTGTTCTTTAGACAATGTTGAAGCAGCACTAGCAAATAGGAAGTACAGCTTGCAGCAGGGAAAGACACTCTTCTGCTTTCTCAAGTTTCCTGTAGTTAAATAGACGCCAAAAGGCTTTTCGTAGTACTACCACTGTCTTGTAGGAATACTGGAATACTTGATCTAATCCTACCTTTGATAAAATTACTAATGGGTTACTTTTCTACAAGGCAGAACATTTTTCTTTTAATAATATGTTTTTTGTAAGTTGGAGACATGAACTTGTGCACCAGTCACATGGAATGTACTCCTACTTCTTAATAAGTTTCACAACCTTCTTTAGAAAATATTGACTCTGTGTAACTTCAAAATAAGAATTCTGGACATCTTCATTCTATTGATGTAATTTTTTTTCTGCCGTGCTGGTATTGTTTTCTATCATTTTAACCAATAGAAATATTTTTCCCTGACACCTATGGAAAAGACCTATGTTTACTCAATAGTGCAGCATCAGTACATTGTTTAGAATTCTTTCAACATGGTCCCAAACATATCTGACAGCTAGACAGCAGAGGTTAGCAACAGTGAATGGGAATAACTTCTGAACTGTTTCAGTAGATTTCCCAGGAAGGGCTTGCTTTCTGCCACTGCAAATTTTCCCAGAGATATTGTCTGGTTAGGAGTTGCATCAAATGAGTATTTTTGCACAAACCTTGGGGCAAGCTCTGTCTCCGATTTACTAGTGAATGCAAAGAGGGTGAAAGTGCTGCTTCAAAGTCCTCTGTGCACTTTCTGTACCAAGATGGGAGTGACCCCAGAAATAAGTTTTGATCTCTCTTCAGAACACAAGGCATGTCATCACCTCATTCATCTTCTTCTGGGACTCAGAGCATCTAAAGACTAAAAGGCTCTCTTGCTTGCTAAAGTGTGTTCAGCAAAAAAACCTTGTCTCATCAGCAAATTTGAACACAACTACAATCGAGTCAATTCCAATGCTGGCAGGGCAATACTCTACCCCAGTAGTAACACGCCACTATTAGAAGACTGTGTAAAAATATTTGTGTACAAAGTAATCGGAGGGAAAAATAGAATTGGGAAGAACTGCGCATTGTTCTGGAAAAAGCCTCCTGCCACAGTCTTAAAGACATCATTTGTTGGTATCATTTTTAATAGTTGGGGTTTTTTAAATTTTGTATAAGATAAAATATTACTGCACCTTTATGTTTCCTTAATAGAAGTACAGCCATTTCTTAATAGAATAGAAGTAAGCCATTTGAATATATACAAATGGCCTTTTCAAATACATATGCTATAGCACACTGTGAAAGTAATTAGCAATAAATAGAAATCTAAAAAGATTTTTAATAAAGTAAGTAAAAGGTGATAGAAGAAGAAGAAAACAGCAGTTTTCTTCTGGTGAAAAAAAACCCCAGAGGACATTGTACAGTGGAGATGTATTATTTCACTTCCTGAAAAACTGAGTAGGTTTGCTATTGCCAATGGTTTTCATTAGGAAGGAAAAAATTCCTTTGGCAAAAAAACCCCTTCAAATTGACTTGACATAAATGTTATGACACTTAACTTCACCAGTCCTGAAGAAAAATTCTCATCACTTGATATGGAAATCACGATGGTAATGGAGACAAGGATGTCTAAGCCGTGCCATCAGGAACATAAAAAAGCATTAGAATGCAGGTAAGACTGAGCTCCTGAACTAGTGAGAAGAGAATGCGACAAAGACATTTTCCTTTATGAGTCTTCAGGATGAACAGCAGATCAAATTTTTTCATGTGAAGTATTTATGAATAGAATGAACCTTCAAAATAACATTGTTTTCAAAAACCTGTTTACAGTATCTCTTAGAGTGATACACAGTTCTTATTAATAGAAAAAGAAAAGCACTTTTTTCCAAACTGTTGAGCACTCTTAAGCAATCTACAATAAAAATAGTAATTTTTCATGCTGGGAATGATGTTAATTACAAAAAAGCTTTGTAGCACACTTGGCACTGTTGTCTCTTGATTAGCATAGGTTTCTATTCATCAAACAAGTTTCACATTGACTATTTTTCACCTTTAAATAACGGCGCCTTTGTACTTATGCAGCATCCATGAAGAATTTCTCGGGTGTTATTTTGTACCTGATCCTAAATGGCAGGTTCTGCATTCTGCCATCTGTCTAGCTTTCCCATTTGATGCAGCTTCTGAGAGGTATTTTCAGAATTGAGGACTACCTGCAAGAATGATGCTAAATGCATGCATTTTACTCCTTGGTTAATGCAAAACTATTTTTCCTTTACAGCACAATAATAATAGGAAAATAATGATGGTGGATTCAATTCTTATAGTAATACAAAGAGGACTATTATCATCATTTTAAATCAAGCAAGTTGTATTTATTGCACATGCAGTACAACCACTAATGCAGATTCCCCTGTAAATTCAAAAGGAATCTGTATCATAGGAGTGGATTGAATGTTTCTATTGATATTTTGCTTAAAGCAGAAAATTAATTCTTTTGACAGCCAACTCAGAATTGCGACCTCACTTTCAACTATGGCTTTCAAACAGTTGAAACATGTCTGTTTATAAAATGATACGGTACAGTACACAATAGCAAATCAGGTCATAGACATTCAACAGAAAAAAAAGATCAAAGGACAGATTCATTCACATCTGCAAGCCCTCGAGTGTGTACAGGTCAAATGTCCCCAGAAAACTAGGCTGGTGGCGCAAATTCTCTATGTTGGCACCAGCAGAAGCAGCTGCTATCTTTATAGGATGCAATCTTGCTTACACCACCCTTCAGAGCAATCTTCTGTACCCCTGCCCAATACACCTTCTGCTCCATTCCTTGGACTTCACGCTTGCATTTCTACAGAGTCCTGTCCTGCAAACTGACTCAAAGTTCAGGTAATAGATTTCCAAGATTTAGAAATGTTGTGTTAAGTTTATTTATTTCATATTTCATTCCGTCTAAGCAAACTGTAACTTTCTGAAGTGAAATATGTTGAGTATGTCACGTGTATTTTGCATGTTAGGTCTGCTTCACATGAAAACTTCTCACAGACCCCTGTGCTGCCTTATTGCAGCAAAAATATATAGCTGCAAAGACTGGTTGTGGGTAGTATAAGTGCCAGAAAACCATGTAAAGAATCTAACAATAGAGCCTTGACTTTCTGACTATAATTGCACCATGTAAAGTCAAAATATAATATTTAAATGATTTTCATGTGATGATGAGTGTGGGGTAGAGAGAATCCAGATAGAATTTTTTTTTTAACAGTTCCAGGAATAACGTGGCCTTGACTTGGAAGTATAGCATGAAATATTTTTATGCAGCATGAGTTCTCATTACCTAATCATATGATTTGCATAACTGATTTGGAAACCAGGAAATGAACGAAGAAAAATATTCAAGCTATAAAAGATGTGAGTTTAAAATTTTCTTTGTATTTCTGATTAAAACTATTAGGTAGCTAAATGGTCAGCCATTATTTTAAAAAGCATCTAAAAATTAAAAATAGATAAATTTCAGTGGGATTTGGATGTCAGCTATTCCTGAAAAACTTTATTTCACTGCTTCCCAACCCTGAATCAATCCACTTAAACGCAACTGTATTTCAGATGCTCAGTGAAACTGTCCATGTAATGCATATAGCTGACAAATAATCTGCAGAAAAAGCCAGATAGATATGAAGATCTTTTCCTGTAAATGGCATTCAAATCATTTGTACAAACACACAGATGGGATTTCTGCTGTCTTCTTCAGGCCACTTCCTCCTGAGAGCTCTCCATCAAATCTCTCTAGTTCTGCTCTTCTGGTGATCCAAAGTCAGCACTGGGATGGTCCAACTGCATGGAATTACTTTCTGCTAGAGGAGCACCCTCAGGGCTTCTGTGTGCAGCATTACGTGAGTCCTACTAATGTCACCCTGTTGGTATAAACTGAGCTCGCTGGACCTTAAGGGACAAGATTGTGCACTGATTTTGTAATAGAAATTAGGTACTAAGAAGGAGGCTGGAGCATTTAAATATTTCTGCCTCCAGCTTAAGCAACACTAAATCTTGGTCTTTATCTGAAAACCTAGGTGAATTAACCCATTCGGCATTCCTATGCCAAAAATGTCAGTAATACAATAAGAACCGTCAAAAGAGTAGCAATTCCAATCATTACTTTATAAAAATAATTCATTGGAAGAAGTCGGGAAGAAGGATGAAACATGCCAATATCCTACCCTGAGAATCATTCTGTTGATTTGCACAGGTTTCTTATTATATACCCATCTAATGCATTGGACATGTGTGCTTGTGATGACACAAATACTTGAAAAGCTTACCAGATAAACCTTGATGGTTGCATTTGCTAATTACATTTAGACTCAATGTTCTTAAAGGTCTTTTCCAACCAAAGTGATTCCATCATTCTCCACGTTGCACATCCTGCTTGTCCTGGTTTAGGGCAAATTTGGCAGTAAACCTCAAGAAGGGGTGATTTATTAAAAATATTGATCTAGTACTGATATCCAACTGTGACAGACAAAGACTCTCTAACAGTTTAAAGTTAGAAAGCGTATGTTTATTGCAACGCTGGGCAGCGTGCGGGATAGCTCCCAAATACACACTGTTATTTAGAGGTGATAACAGAGTCCTTTTATCTATACAAGTATTGAATACCCCAAATACAAATACATATTCATAACTTTGGTACATCCCATTCCCCACTTCGTATGGTAATTAGTTCAAAAGCTATTAAGCATGTGTAGTTTGTTCCTCAAAATGAGTTGGTGGTCCCTTTCACGGGGAGGGGTCCCAAAATGAGGAAATAAATGAAGTCTTCCTCGTTCTGAACTTTCTACATTTTCAATGCAAATATGACAAATGAACCCATTGGTAGAACTCCCATTCGTCATCTTCAACTGGTTTCAGAAAAGAGGAGGCCTACAATTGTCCTATGTTCCTAAAAGCTATTTATCAGTTTCTGTATTCTTCATTATAAACCCAGCAAATCAAACATAATGTTGACAAGCAATCAATTATTAGTTAACTACTAACTCTTACCTTCATCAAGGCCTACCTATTTATTTAGATAAACTCTAATAAGGCTTATCTCTAACTAAAATGTCAGCTCCTCTAAAATCCCTAAATTCCTTAAAGTTTATGTCTCAGAGCCCCCCCCCCCCGCCCCCCCCCCCAGAACGCCCATCCACACATCCCCTCCTCTCAACTGGTTTGGGAAAAATTTTCTTTTGAGAGAAGTGGAAAAAACCTGTTCATTTAACAGGCAAAGCACTCCCCAGCACAAAAAATGAACAATACCATATGACAAAACTCAATCGCTGCTCTGAAGAGACGACAAATTCAAAAAGTCTCTCCTGTGGATGCTTGCTCTGTTATCAATCCCTCCGGCACTGGGAAAGGCTGCTGCCTAGAGTAGGCCCCCATAGGCCACAAAGTGCAAACTCTCAGTGCTCCCCAGCTCCCAGTCTGGAGCAGGTTTGAACAGTTCCAAGAAAAGGGAAAGAAAAAAAGACAGTCCAGGAAAAACTGGTCCTCAGCCAGCTAAACCAACTGAAAAGCAAAAGAACACTCTGTTCTGCTCCGTCAGTGCCCAGACAACACAGTGCAGCACAGAATGTGGAGCAGTGTTGCTTTTAGAAGAGTCAGTGCAGCCTCTGACAACAAACTCCGTGCTTCTTCTTCTCCCCACCTTTGCTCTCAGAACCAGTCTCAAAGGCAGAGAATATAATATCCAGCATTAACAGAACAGATGACTGGGGATACAAGCATCATAAAGTCACCCTAGTACACTGCTCTACTGAGATATGTCACCAGACTATGCTAAGACAAAGTTTTGGAACTGCTAATTAAAATTCTACTATCACAGTGAAGCTGAGGAGGAAACACAGCTCACTACAGTTACCTTGTGGCATGCCAATACTTCCTTTCAATCACAATGTTTTTCATTTTTAAGTCCGTGACATCACAGGCATAATTCAACATTTTTTGGGCAGGAAGGAAGATATTATTCTTCTCATTATACTGATGGGTAAGCTGAAATGCAAAGCAGTTAATTCAAAGTGAAACAGCGATAAAGTCAATAGTAAAACTCACCACGGTTTTGTTTACTACCCTAAGTCCTTCCTATCCCAAAATGCAAGAACAGCTGTAAAAGCCTTGTGGCTACTTAATTTTTTCCTATACCTACATGGTAGGGTAAGGCATAAAGGATCCCAAACAATGGTAATCCACAACAAAGCATTCTTGACATCATATTCAGCTTTTGCATAGGAAGCTCTTCACCTGATCAAGTTATTCCATTGCAATAGTTTGGGGAGTATCTTAGAGGGCTGTGTGTTGTTTGGTTTGAAACCATCTTGATCATTCAGGAACTCAGTAGCAATGAGAAACTTCAAAATAAGATAGTGCTATGAATTGATTTTCCATATATGACAGACATGTTTCTACAACACAGAAGGCTGACCTAATGCTTCACTACAACATGGCTGAAGTGACATCCTGTTCCCCATAGGTTTTCCTGTTTATTTTCAGCTGCTTTCTTACCAGATTAATGAGCTGAACTAGCTCAAAAAGGAATCCGACAAGTGCCAGAGCTTAAAAAAAAAAAAAAAAGAAAGAGGCAAAATGGTGATTTGTAGGTGTGTTTGAAAATAGAAGTTTTTTGTATTTCTCATAGATACATGGCATTCTCTAGAATGATATTGCTCCAACAGTTTGAGCTTGGTTTTCTTTTTCCCCCTCAATTCTAAATGCTATGCATTCTTTTTGACCATTTAAGCAAAACAATTTTCTGATACGTGTGAAAGGCAGTCTGAAGTTCCCCTCATTTGCCTCACGACCGTCCACAGGACCGATATCAGGACCCTGAGGACCCCGATGGGAATTCTGGCCTGCCGGCAGTGGATGAACACAAAAAATCCTGAGGCCCCTGAGCAGAATTCTGGCCTGCCAAGTGATTGTTTGCCTCTGTGTCTACAGTGACTGCTTTTGGCCGGGCCTGCCAAGGGGCCACGCTCCCTATATGCTTGCACCTGCTTCACAACAATGGGCCAGGAATTTTCCCACCTCTTGGCCAGATGAACTTGCTGGGGCAACTTTGGCAGCCTCTCCCATGGAAAATCTTCATCTGCTCCACTACCACCATGAAGGACGGAGATTGAAGGCCCCCTGCCAAGGACTGAGACTGAGGCCCCTGTAATTCTGATCCGGCGGTGCTGACCTAACTGAAGCAGGATGCCTGCTAAGTGTTGCCTACAGATGTGTTCACTGGACCTAGACTGGTTTCCCATAGAAAGCAGTCCTGAAACAATGGGTCCCACTCACTGCTTATATTGACATATCCTGCTGAGAACATGGACTGTCTGTACCCGTCTTCAATACCTTTTTCCCCCTCAGCAATTTCAATAGACTTCTTCTTGATTGTATCTGTTCTGCCTCAGCCATTTCAAGACCTGTTTCCCCCCCTCAGCAATGGACTATAATAGAACCTTGAGTTAACCAGGACTTTGAGATCTTTCTGGTGTAACTAGGCAAACTCTGGTGGCTGGACTACGAGGACTTAGTCTCTCCACGTTTGGTATCTATACTCCTGTCCTGGTTCAGGGCAAATTTTGGAGAGAACCCCCAAAGGGGCTCCTCTAGGAAAGCAGATTCATTTGGCCCCTACCTCCAACCGGCCCGGAAGAAAATGGCTCCTTGGAAAAAAGTGAAAAAAACCTGTTTATTAAACAATAAAACCTAAACAATATTAATCAATAAAACCCCTTGCTGTTCCAAAAGAGATGACAAACTCAGCAAGTCCCATCCCTGGGTTGCAGTTCAGCTCACTCAGGCTCTTATCAGTCCCTCCAGTGGGCCACAGGTGCTGACTGCCGGTGCTCTTCTCGGTGTTCAGTCAAGAGCAGGTTTCACGAGGTCCAAAGAAAAGGGAAGAAAGAAAAAAAACTCCACAGTCCAGGGAACTTCTTTGACTCAGCAAGCTAAAACTAACTAAAAGCAAAGGAGAACTCTGTCCTGCTGTCTGTTCATCCACAGACAACACAGTCCAGGAGCAGGAATGTGGAGGAGTGAGTGCAGTGTCTTAAAACAAACTGTGCGCTTCTTCTCTTCCCCCTTCACTCTCTGGAACAAGTCTTAAAGGTGCAAAACCTATTATTCAGCATAAACAGAACAAGAGGATTGGGGATAAAAGCATCATATAGTCAACTTAGGACAACTCCCTCTCTCTTTCTCCCTCTCTTTTCTATTATTTTCCTCCTCCTAATTCCTTTCATGCATTTGCTGTGGTCATTCTATAAAGGTGCATTTGTTTTGATCGATACTGCAATCCCCTTTCCGTGTTGTCTGTTGCACTTTGAGATCAGTTAACGAACCATTACTACCCCCGTTGGTATGAGCGGATCATGACATTAAATTGGGGTCACGGACAGGATTCTGATAGAGGGGTCTGCAGGGCTGTTTGTAGTCTGTAACAGGGGAAGAATGATTTGCTTCAGCCACACCTAGCCCCTCATCCCGAAAGGGTTGAACGAAGCTGGAAAGCAAGGAAAGCTCTTCGAATTTTCGGCAAACTGCACACACTAGGGTGAAATACATCCCCATACTCTATTAAGGGTTCTGTCTTTCGAATTTCCCAAAAGATCTCTTCGTGCAAAAGGGGAAACTGTTTTTGTGTATGTCTGAATTTGGACTGTCTGGGAAGGAAGGGACAACTTGAAGGAACTAAGCAGGGCCTCCCAGGCAGATTTTGTCTCGTCACCCAGCCAGGGAAGCAAAGGGGAACACAGCAAAGGCTGTGAGATTGTCTAACTAAAGTTTGCACCTCCCTGTAGTGGTTTTGGTCCCTTCATAAAATGACTGAAAACTCTAGCGCAAAAGTTAAAGCCGAATTTTCTGCTCTGCTTGCTAAATACAATGCCAAGCCTTCTCCAAGGAGGGAGGTTTGGGCAGAGAACAACTGGTTTAATTTAGAAAATATCATAGACAAAATTTGTTCTTTACAACATGAAAAAGAATTTAAACTGGGCAAAAATAAAACCATCCACTGCTCAAATTTGGGAGCTTGTCTCACATCAGTCATAGAAACCCGTTTTAAGTGAAGAAATGAGGAAATAGCAATAATAGAGTCCCTTCTAAACCTAGTTGAAATTTTGCAAAAATAATTAAAGGAAGATAGAAATGAGATCTATATGTTGCGAGCTTCCCTTAGAGAGGAACTTGCTAAGAATTCACATCATACTGATTCCGCTACAGAGGCAGAGGAAAAGGAAACTCCTCACATTAAACAAATCTATCCCCTTAAGGAACTTGAGGCAGCAAAAAATTAGGGAGAATACTGCTGTCCTCACTTGAGACCCTTGGTTCAAACAGAATAGAACTATATTAATGATGAGGATTGTTGGAATGTTGGGGGACACAAGACAGATGATGGACTTTGGACCTGGTTAACATAAGAGATTTGATAACAGGATGCCTTGGCATAAAGAAATGGAACTTTGAAAATTAGACCTGGATTGCAAGAAGATTAAATCAAATGGGTTTACCGGAAAAAGGAAATTTCCTTATACTCTGCAAGCAAGAGATGTTGTTATATGCATAAGTTTGTGTATGTGATTTTAACCTAATAATTGCAGTACACATTACTAGTCTCCCTGAAATAGTATATAAGCGCTTGTATCCCACAATAAAATTGGATTCTGATCGCTGAGTCAGTCTCCCTGTCTCTCTCCATTGCCGAAAGAGGATCTTGACCCACATATCACAGCTAAACAAATACCATTCAGTACTACAGAATTAGCTAAGCTGAAAAAAGAATTCGGGCGCCTCCCACAAGAATCAGAGATAGAATATGTCTTCCGAGTGTCCCTCAGTGGTGAAGATCAAATTAAATTAACTGAACAGGAGGCCAGGGGGTACTGGGGACCTGGAGTCTTCTTAACAACAGGAGATAAGCGTGACACATGGTCCCTGACACAGGGCACGTCTTTCTGGGCCAGGAGAATGAATCCTTTGGAAAGGGGTGACCCCTGGCAATCGTTGGCACTCCCGACCAGCTCTTAGAAAGTGTTCACAAAGCCTCCTGCCTGCAAATGATTCATGAAAAGAAATTACTTCCTGGTTTTGAATGTCCAATGCAATTACCTGTGAAGCCAGAACTAATGACCCCTTGAATTCATGGGCTTCCAGAAATGCTTAAACCTACAGCAATGACTCTACAGAAAACCATAATGGCTTTGAGTCCTGTAGAAAGACTAGATAGATTCCTCAGGAACTCCATTGACCAAAGTGGATCTAGAGATCCTGGCTTCACTCCGTACTCTTCCTCCTCACAGCCCTCAGCTTCTCCATCTGACTCCCCTGCCAGTAGCTGTATAGTTTGGACATGGGGTGAAGTTGCAGTAGATCTGATTAATTATTGTAGACAATATGGACCTATAAAAACCCGGGAGAAATCAGAAAAAACCAAAGGTGTTTAGTTTATTTGGGCTCCTCCCAGTGAAAATATAGAGAAAGGAAAACAGATCTCTAACCACCACCGTTGGTGGTTGTTGGGAATTAAAAAGTGGGTCCCCAAAGATGCGATGGATGGTTTGTCCCTTGATAAATTGCAGAAAAAAATAAATAATTGGCACCAGCGAAAACCGAATCCATCGGCTCAACCCAGTGCACCCCTCCCTTCTCAGGAACCAAAACTAACCCTCCCCCAACCTCTCCCTCAGAACACAGGCAGTGAATCAAAACCAACAGGGTTTTCGGGAAACAAATCTCTCTGCCACTTACAGGTGGGCAAAGGCACGGAGCTTGGGTTTATTTAAGAATGCTCACTAAAACTAAATCAGGAGATTTATTTAATTCCAGCTATCATGGGCCCCAAAAGGCTACTAGTAACCTTTTTGATTGACACTGGGGCTCAAATCTCTGCACTAACAAAAAAGGATGCCCAGAGGTGTGGAATTGTTCCAACTAAGAGACAGTGCTGTGTTCTTAATGCTCTGGGAACTACAGAATCTATGAATGTTGCCTTAGTTAAACTGACACTCCCTGGAGATGTGTATCAACTAGTCGTCAAAATGGTAATCGTGGACATTCCAAATAATTGATTAGGAATGGATGTCCTTGCTGGGAGGCAGTGGAAAGACTCTGAGGGATTTCTGTGGTCTTGTGGCACACTGTCACTTAACATTAGGCTGCTTCAAACCGCACCCTCTACCGTATAGTAAAACAACTAATGTAAAACAATACCTGTCCCGTCTCGGCTGTTCTAATGGCCTGGTAAGGCTCTGGATGGCCTTGAGGCAGCCCGCGCTCCAAAGGACGAAAGGAGTCTTCAGGTTTTTCAATTCTTCAGTGTTGTTTATTAATTCTTATCTACAATATTTTCTCCCGGCCCGACAGAGGTCCGCACAGCAAGCCAGCCATGAGCACACTGACCTCCCTCGGGGCGGCCGCTTATTTTTATACCAAAAACTACGTGTAAGGTATTTACCTTTTCCTCCCAATTCCTTTCACACTTATTGACAAGTGCACATTCAGTAAGAACCAATCTCAAAGAGCCACCATCACCATCGAAGATGGATGACAAGAAGAAGAAGAAGAAGGACAGGACACGCCCTAATTCCTCCATCTTGTCTCCTAGAACCCCCCTGTACCGAGATTCTAAAACCTGTGTTTTCACTCTATGATTAATCTATCCCTTCACCACTTATCCCCGTGTGATCCTCCCATCCTCATACAGGTATTGCGTCCCATGCAGCATCAAAGTCTAGCCACCAAGCACTTCTGGCAATGTTCCAGGACTTCTGAGCCCCCCCCAAGGGTTGTCTCGGCAACTCTGGACATCAGGAATGATGTGCTGAGTTCCCACAAATACCCTCTACCTTCTGGTGCCAGAGAACATATCAAAGCGGTTATACAGGACTTGAGAAACCAAGGGGTAATAATTCACACACATTCTCCTTTTAATTCACTGGTATGGCCACTCCGAAAAGTCAATGGAAAGTGGAGATTAACAGTAGATTTTCGCAGGCTTAATGCCAACACAGACCCTCTTACAGCAGTGGTCCCAAAGTTAGCTGAATTAATAACATCAATTCAAGAAAAGGCTCACTCAATCATGGCAATGGCAACTAAAGGTGTCAAATACATCTTCTTTATGATATCTATACAGCCAGAAGATATGGACCATTTTGCCTTCACATGGGAAAGGACAGCAATACACTTTCACTTGACTTCCCCAAGGCTACAAACACTCCCCCACTTTGGCCCACCATGCTTTAGCCCAGGTGTTGCAGTGTGATGCAGTTTCCTGTTTTAGCTATCCCAGTCCTTTCCGAGGTGTGGCAATACCTTCTCCCTTCCCCTCCCCTTGCCTCCTGCTAAGTGCTGTCCGTCAAGCTTAACATTCCAGCAAGGGGTCGTGTGATTGGCAGAAGTTCAAAAGATGCTTCTCAGCCCTGGGATCATTGGCCTGTCAAGGTGTCATTGTCCCCTGAGACTCCCCCCCTCCCACCTGGTTGGTGGCACACAGATCCCTTCCCTCCCCCCTTAAAAGGACACTGAGACCATGCAGTCGGCATTCTGTTGTAGCTGTTACAAGTTTCAGAGATCTGTGACCCTGGAATAAAACTCTGGATTAAACCCTACAGCAGAATCTGTCTCCTTTTCCTCTTGACCTCACCTAAAGCCTTTCCACCAGAGGTAAACCATGAGTTCCTGCTTGTCTGGACTTTTTCCAAGTGCCTAGCTGCAATTTCCAGCCAGTCAAAGGTGTCTCTGAGGTGAAATACCACAGCTGCCACCTTTGGTCCAGCAGCAAGGGTCAGACGAGCCCAGGCACGTTCCATCCGGTAATATTGGGATCATATTCCAATACCCAGGAATTAGAAAAAATACCCAAACATGATCCTGTAGCTGACAATAAATACATTGATGACATTCTGGTGGGGGGGGGGGGGGGGGAGAGGATGAAATAGAGGTAGTAGGGAAACATCAGCAGAAAATAATCTCTCACTTAGAAAGTCTTGATTTGCAGATGCCCCCAGAGAAAATTCAGAAGCCTTCTCAGGAAGTGAAGTTTTTGGGAATTTGGTGGAAAGGAGGTATGATGTATTCCACCCAATACCCTAACCTCTTTAGATGAGATTCAAACACCTGAATCGAGGAAAGATCTCCAGCAAGCTCTAGGACTATTAGTGTTCTGGAGAAAACACATCCCAGATTTCTCAATAATTGCCAGGCCACTTTATGAGTTGCTGAGGAAAAGGATGAAATGGGATTGGACTCCTTCTCAGGAAGAAGCATTGCAATTTCTGATTTTTGAGGCAACAGCTCACCAAGCACTAGGCCCTATCTATCCCACAGATCCCTTTCAGGTAGAATGGAGATTTGTCTCCTCAGGGCTATCAGTACACATTTGGCAGTGGAGTCCGCAGGGTCCGACGGGGCCTCTTGGTTTTTATTCCTGGGGTTTCAAAGATGCTGAGAAAATATACATTACCTGGGAAAACGGGTTGTTTGTGGTTCGCTTAGCTCTCCTAGAAGAGGAAAAAATTGCACAACAACAGCCTATTGTATTAAGAGGCCCTTTCAAAGTTATCAAAATTGTCACTAATGGGACCCCCCCCTGCCTGACGGGGTGGCCCAAAGGGCCTCAGTTAGAAAATTGTATGCTCAGATGGAACCCTACTGTAATACCGTCTCAATAACAGAAGATGCTGCTAAAAATCTAGCAATCCAAGACACTGAGAGCCTGGCTAGCAGCCAAGATAAATCTGCCTCTGTAATCAAAGCTGCCCCTCATTTCTCCCCCAAACGAGCAGCAAGTTCTTGGTTCACAGATGCCTCTGCAAAACAGGAAGGGAAGGTATGGAGATATAGAGCAGCTGCTTTACACATTTCATCTGGTGAAAGAATCATTACCGAAGGGGAAGGCAGTGCTCAGGCTGGGGAACTCATAGCTCTTTGGAGTGTTTTCTGACATGAGGCACAGAACATTTCTCTTGTCTGCATTTACACTGACTCTTACGCAGTGTACAAAGGTTGTACCGAGTGGCTTCCTTTCTGGCAGCAAAATGATTGGGAAGTCCACAGAATTGCAGTGTGGCAAAAGGAAAAGTGGCAAGAAATTTTAGATGTCGCAAGTCAAGGAAATTTTGCTGTTGATTGGGTAGCTCCTCACCAAACAGATGGAAATCCAGCAGGAGAGTGGAATAACAGAGCTGATGAATTAGCAAGGCTCAGCCCCCTGAGAAAGGAACTAATTACTGAGGACTGGGATCAACTATTAGAATGGCTGCATGTAAAAAGACAGCACACAGGTGCGAAAGATCTGTACAAAGAAGCTCATGCTCTTGGCTGGCTGGTTACCAGGGAAATGTGCAAAACATGCGTATCAGCCTGAGAGCAATGTTGCAGGCGACTGGAGAGACATCGTTTAGGAGATGACCTTCTGCATTTAAGAAAGGGTAAAGGCTTATGGGACGTGTGCCAGGTAGATTATATCGGCCCCTTTAAGAAGTCAGGAGGTAAACACTTTGTGCTAGTAGGTGTAGAAATTGTATCTGGCTTGGTTCAAGCTGATGCTTTTAAAGGAGCTACAGGGGATAATACAGTTAAAGCTTTGCAGGAGTGGTTTGGAACTTTCCCAAAGCCACGGGAAATTCTATCTGATAACAGGTCCCACTTCACTGCTAGGGGTGTAAAGCATTGGGCAAAAGGCGAAAGAATTAAGTGGACTTTCCACACCCCTTACTACCCTCAAGCTAACGGGATCTTAGAAAGGACCAGTGGTTTTTTGAAAGGACTTCTGAAGCCATGGAAGGGAAATTGGGACATTCTGTTATGGGAAGCTGTTAAAAGAGTGAACAGTAGATGGAGGGTGAATGCATGTCCCAAAATCACACCTCCAAGCATCATTCCCTCACTATGGGGACCTGATGATTCAAAAAATCCAGCACATTACCCTGGACAACCTGTTCTGGTTGACCTCACCACTGTAGGGGAAGTACCACCAGTGCTGAAAACCCCTCTGATTAAATATGCATGGGTAGCCCTAGGGAAAGAGCA
Source organism: Melozone crissalis (assembly GCF_028551555.1). NCBI lineage: Eukaryota > Metazoa > Chordata > Aves > Passeriformes > Passerellidae > Melozone > Melozone crissalis. The sequence goes on along the minus strand of NW_026535813.1, from coordinate 7,876,840 downwards.
TGGGATAAATACACGCTGGATAATCTCATAATTTTAACTCTTTTCTGCCCCTCAGTGGAAGGATTTCTTTTGTTTTTACTTTTACAGAAGAACCCTGAGGGACATGAGAATCATCTGAACCATAACACTGGTGATACTTTTCTGCATCCTATCACAATTCCATGGACAGAATCCTGCTGAGGTGTCGTGGTCTGAAGCTACCCTCCATCACACTAATGTTCTAGGAGCATATCCCAAGGGTGGCCACCCGAACCTAGAGCCTATAGTGCTGCATGACTCCTAGGTATATCGTCCAAGTCAGCAGGGATGGGATCAGTAGGACTGGACTAGAACCTTAACTGGAACAATTGGTGAGTCGATTGTGGTAGCATGCAGAAAAATGGAAGGATCTCTCTATGAGAAAGTCACCTCCATTACAGTTGTCCTAAATTTTATGGAACTAAGTGGGAAAAATTATCTGGATATCCCTTTCAGCGAGACTGTGTCCTACAAACAAGTGGGAGTGTGCCAAACGAATTCCCCTTACTCGGTCTTGCCACCAGGAGTATGTTGGTAATTACACTCCAGGTCCCAAAACTAACAGTGTTGCAAGTACAAAGGATTGTAAAAATGAACCAATTGATTGCTGGCATAATTTTACTTTAGTTAAACCGACTTATGTGACATGCCGCTGGCAAAATAACTTGACCGACCTGTTAGGTTGAAAAGGCTTAGTTCATAAATTTAAGATAGACGCTATAACAAAACCCACACTGAGTACTGTAGTTGCATCCCAGTGGATAGAAGGGACTGAGACTACAAAGACCACATTAAGTACAATAGTTATACCCCAATTGGTAGAAGGGACTGAGAGTCCCCTTAGTCAATGTGTTACCGAATGGCCTTGGTCCCAGGCATTTGTTCACTTTGCAGGAATGGGAGAAACAAAAGACCTGGCAGTTTCAAGGGGTAGTGGGAGAAGAAATTAGTCGAATGATTTGCGGAACTACTTATAGTAAAGCAATCTCAATCACTGTTTTGACAGATCAGACAAATAAGCGTGAACAGGCTTGTACTCCCCCAAGCGTACAAGAATGTTGGCACAATTTTACATTAACACAAACTGCAGAAGTAGTTTGTCTTTGGTCCAAAAATACTGAAGGTCTTTCTTTTAAGTTGATAATAAATGGTATGACCCAACCTTCTACTACCACCACTCCAGCCCAACCACCGCTTATGCTTAGTCTGAGAATTTTTGAAATTGGACCATATATAATCAGGAAAACTGGTCAACAACACATATTGTTCAATCCAGCATGGTCTCTTAAACAAGTCAAATTGCTGATTATGCAAAACAATGTCTCAGAAATTCAGCTGGCCTGTTTGCCTTTTTTGCAGACTTCCTTTGAGGGTTGGACCACCTGGCTGCAAAAATGGAAAGTCTGTTTTTTCTTTAAAAACGGACACTAAGAGGCATAACTGGCGTTGTGGGAACAGGTTTGGGAATTCTAAATAGTATTGATTCAGAAGTACTAATGGATAAATTGGCTGCCACAAATAGAGTTTTGACCGAATTAAAACAACCACTGCAATCATCCTTATTGGCTTTGGGAACACAGCAGTGCTTGCTTTCAAACATATTACCAACTTGGGAAAAGGTAAATGTAAATGATCACAAATTGGTAACTGATTCACTCAGTGCTACACAAAACAACCTTTCTTTGGCTCTTAGCTGTATCCAGGCACAATTGTGGATGCAGTCACTTGCTGCCTCAATTACAAGAGAAGGTGAAGAAGGTACTTTTCCTACTGAAATTCAGAAAATAATTTGGTACAGTGCCACTGATTTTCAAAGAGAATTCCAATCCTGGTGGAACTTGGTGAATTTTACTTAGGACCCCATTACAAACACAGCCACAGCTCTTGTGTTAACCAAACACAATGCCTCAATGCATTTGACATTTCCTATTATTGCATTAGGGCTAAATCATGGTGGAGCTATTCCCTATTTTTCTGAACATAGAGAATGGGCCCTGTCAAATTGGTGAAAAATGGCAAAATGTTAACTTGGAATCTTGTATTGTCCAAGAACAAGGCTTCATCTGTGAAAGTAATGCAATTATAGCTCAAGACATTTGTTTGGACACAGAGCAAAATATCTTTCATTTTGAAATTCATCCTAATGAGACTTCCGAAACAGTCCTTAAATATATAGGCAATGGTTGTGCATGCTTTAGAACTGCTTGTGATATGGTCTTCGTAGAAAATGTAGTAGTGCATAGTAAAAATCATTCAAGTTTTTGTGCTTGTAACTTTACAGAATTGCAGGATGCAATTTTTCTTCAGAAGCTCCAGTTACCTCCCATTACCTTTTACAATCCAATTAAAGACCGATTCACAAACTACTACTGTCCTAGGGTGACGTTATGATGCTTGTATCCCCATCTGTGTGTTCTGTTTATCTGTTTAGCTGGATATCATGTTCTGTGCCTTCAAGACTGGTTCTGAAGAGTGAATGTTTTGTTTTGGTTTTGCTATCAGCCGCTCCCCCATGGCTGGCGGAACACAGAGACAGGGCAGTACACGGTGCTGTTTTTGCTTTTCGCTTTGCTTTTCACTTTGCTCTTGCTTCTGCTTTGCTCTTGCTTTTTGCTTCTACTCATTAGTTAGTTTAGCTAAGCAGTCCAAATTTTCCCTGGACTGTTTCTTCTTTCCCTTTTTTGGACCTTCTCGAACCTGCTCCGGACTGGGACCTGGGAAACACCGAGTGTTTGCACCTTGTGGCCTGCAGCATCTACCCCAGCACAGGACATACTGATAACAGAGCGACCACTCCCAAGAGAGACTTTCTGAATTGATCATCTTTTTCAGAGCGGTGAAAGAGTGGTGTCATCTGGTATTGTTAATTTTGTGTGCTGGGGGGTGCTTTGCCTGTTAAATAAACAGGTTCTTTCCACTTGTCTCCAAGGAATCCTTCCCAAACCGGTTTGGGGGAGGGACTGTGTGGGTTTGCTTTCTTGAGGGGCCCCCTTTTGGAGGTTTTCTCCCAAATTTGCCCTAAACCAGGACATTTACCTACTCCCATTGGGATGAACATTACTTTGGTAAAGCAATTGTTACTTCAACAGGACTTAATCGAAATATTGGAGAAGATCAAGAAAAATGGACAGAAAGCCCTGATAACTGTTCATCATAATGTGAAAGAAATACACCATGTCATAGAGAGAGTAAGAGAAGATGCTGAACACAGGTGGTGGGATACTCTTTTTGGGTGGTCACCTACTGTCACAAGTGTCCTGAACAATATGTGTCGTCCCATCATTGTCCTTTTGAGTTTAGTTTTGATTGGGGTTTTTTAATCAGCAATCTTACTCATTATGAATTGGAGAATGATGAAAAGTTAACAAAATTGACATTTTTAATTAATGCACATAACTTGGCTGTTGTCCTTTTCACTGTGGACATCTCCAAGACTATTGACACAAGGTGATTCTAAATGAGAGTATGTGTTTTGAAATAATCTTCAATTTTCTTTTGTGATTATATGAAAATCACTTTTGATTTTTGGTGAATTGTTTTAAAAAATTATTTTAAATTAACTGTTGTTGATTTGTTTATGGCTTTATTGCCTTTGATTATTTGTGATTAGTTTTGATCATTTGAAAAATTGTTTTGAAATATTATTGTTTAAATTAATATTAATTATATTTGTTTATTTTTTCCTTTCCCCCTGCTTTTTCTATCTTTTCTTTTCCTTCCATTCTCTCTCTCTGTCTGATGTATTGTCTCTGCTTCCCAGGATATACTACCAATGTACGACAAGTCCTAAAGACTTCACAACGATACTGTGGAACCCTGCTGATGAAGACCCTTTGAAGACTGTCATGAGTCACCGGGTGATGTGAAAGGCAGTCTGAGGTTCCCCTCATTTGCCTCATGACCGTCCACAGGAATGACATCGGGACCCTGAGGACCCAGGTGGGAATTCTGGCCTGACGGTGGTGGAAGAACTTCAAAAATCCTGAGGCCCCTGAGCAGAATTCTGGCCTGCCAAGTGATTGTTTGCCTCTGTGTCTACAGTGACTGCTTTTGGCCGGGCCTGCCAAGGGTCCACGCTCCCTATATGCTTGCACCTGCTTCGCAACAATGGGCCAGGAATTTTCCCACCTCTTGGCCAGATGAACTTGCTGGGGCAACTTTGGCAGCCTCTCCCATGGAAAATCTTCATCTGCTCCACTACCACCATGAAGGACAGAGATTGAAGGCCCCCTGCCAAGGACTGAGACTGAGGCCCCTGTAATTCTGATCCGGGGGTGCTGACCTGACTGAAGCAGGATGCCTGCTAAGTGTTGCCTACAGATGTGTTCACTGGACCTAGACTGGTTTCCCATAGAAAGCAGTCCTGAAACAGTGGGTCCCACTCACTGCTTATATTGACATATCCTGCTGAGAACATGGACTGTCTGCACCTGTCTTCAATACCTTTTTCCCCCTCAGCAATTTCAATAGACTTCTTCTTGATTGTATCTGTTCCGCCTCAGCCATTTCAAGACCTGTTTCCCCCCTCAGCAATGGACTATAATAGAACCTTGAGTTAACCAGAACTTTGAGATCTTGCCAACGTGACTAGGCAAACTCCATTGGCTAGACTACGAGGACTTAGTCTCTCCACATTTGGTAGCTATACTCCCTCACTCTCTTTCTCCCCCTCTTTTCTATTCTTTTCTTCTCTCTAATTCCTTTCATGCATTTGCTGTGGTCATTCTATAAAGGTGCATTTGTTTTGATTAATACTGCAATCCCCTTTCTGTGTTGTCTGTTGCACTCTGAGGTCAGTTAACGAACCATCACTACCCCCGTTGGTATGAGCGGATGGTGACAATACCTTCTTTCAAGCTGAAATTGGTTCTAGTCCATATAAGCACACTGGTAGGTGAAAGTAGACTCTAAAAGATAACATTCAGAATGTATTTCCCTTGTCTTCCCATTAAAGAAAGTGAAGAAACCAGACAGGAGATCGTCAGATAACACGCTATGTGAAGTGAAAAGATTCTGTCCTTATTTGAAGCAACTGAAAAACTCACACAATGAAATACAGTTGAGACAGATGGAAGGGTCACATATAATATCAAATTTATACTTTTAATGTTTGACTGAAAGAAGATATCTTGAAGTGCAATCCTATAAAATGAAGGTGCATTTGCAGAAGCAATTGAACTGGGTTTGTTTTATAAACACAATGTTTTCTAATTAAACTGAGGATTCAGGAAGGCAACCTTGGAAGTAAAAGCATTTAGAAACATACAAATACCAAGACTGGCAGTTCATTAGCTTTAACGGTCTCTTTAAAATAAGATTTATTTTTAACTTCTTCTTGTAGTAGGTCTGAAGACATTAGGAATAATGCAATTAAAAAACCAAACCAAACCAAAACTAAAACAACTTTCTCAAAAAGCTTGGAGAAACCAGAGAAATTATGATTTTTAGGGGTTAAGTAGTCCTTTAAAAGTTGTCTCTGGGAAAAGAGATAAAAAGCCACTAATTGACTGTGGAGTATATTCCAAACCTGTAATGAAGCATGCAAGGGGCAAGAGCCTGTAATAAAACTGCTATGCTGGGTTCATCTGTTGAAAGCATTCCAGAATGGTTGAAATTATGAATCACATAATGTGGGATTAAAAAAAAAAAGAAAAAGAAAAAAGAAGAAAGCATAAGGAAATTTTTTTTTAATATGTTTTCCCATTCCAAGATGGTATAATGTCTTTATTTCATTTTGTTCCTAAGACGGATTTATAGCTTATGAAGTGTTTTACAATCGAGAGTGGGAGTGTTCACACTAACCATACAATTTGGATGGATCTCTTTTACTTTGCACAGCAGCAGATATGGTTTAGCACTCCACAATTCAGTCCCTGAAAGTGAATGGATGTGGCAGATTTTAACTAACTGCCCAGTCCACCAGAATGCTTAATTATCTTGAAAAATGCTTTGCTGTATCTCATCTGGACATGTCTCTCTAGCTCCACTTTGAGCTCTTTCATCTTTCATTTACAGGATGAGATCCAATTTAGCTCAGCAAGGATATAGCCTTTCAAAACCACATCTTTTATCTTCTGTATTCATACAAGTGCATTTCTACTGCAGGGAACCGTTTGGAAGATCCCAGTTGTTTAGTTTCTCAGATATGTTGTTGCATAAAATAGCTCTTCTTTTAACTTTTTCCCTGCTAAAGTATAGGCTCTGTGCTTAAATGATTGTGATGCTACCTCATTATCATCTATTCTTCAGTCGTACAGAGTATGCAGCAAAGTTTTCTTCTGAGGACATTCTACTCTTTTGATGAGAAATGCTGAAGGTCTGACTTTAGTTGCAAAGGTCACTGATTGACAAGTTGCAACATTGTTAAGTCTAGTAACAGCAGGAAAAGTGTGCTGTTGCTGTGTCTGTAAATGTCGTGTCAGCTGCTGTTGGGATAAAAAGCATGAGCATAAGCAAAGATATCTGCATGGATAGAAAAGAAACAAAGAAGACATTTGCTCTGATTTCTGCACTAAGGAACAAGAAGAAGTATGAAGTGCTAATTTCCGTGGCTAAGACAGTATCATCCTTGGGCCAGTTCTCTTCAACATCTTTTGAACAACCTGGACACAGCACTTGAAGAAATATTAAGCAAGTTTGCCCAAGACACTAAATTGGGAGGAGCTGTGAACTAACTCCCTTGAGTGCACAGAAGCCTTGCAGAGAGATCTTGCCAAATAGGAGAGATTGGCAATTATCGCCGGCCGGGAGTCTATGCACAAATCACAAAAGGGGCTGTTGTATTTTCCAGCATCAGTCTCATTACATGGTGATGACAATGGGAAGCTGCCAGCACCTCATGTCCCCAGCAGCAGACAAAGAACTTAATGTGACAACTTACTTTAAAAATTTTTTGACCAATCACACAAAGCAAAAGCATATTGACAGTAGTTCTATCCAATCACTATAAGCACATGTACCTGTGGTTAAAACAATGCTTGCTTCTTTCGAAGAAAAGACCTGCTTGTAAGCCTTAAGATACAATGCACAGAGCTCCATTATTAAGCTTAGAACTTCCTAACATCTGGCTAGATATACTTTGCTGTAGCTTAGGGAGTTATTCCAGACAAGCATTTATACACAGACCATTGTTCTATTTGTCCTTACTTTTCTACTTCTCATATAATTTTTCTGCTGACAAACCTTATGACTACTGCTTAGCTCCAATGACAGTTCTGCTGTCTCTGAGGCCTGCCTTTTGCAGCTTTCCCAAACCCCTCTGTTTTTGAGGATTCCCACAGGCAATCACCAACCAGATGGAGTTGAACAAGGGCAAGTGCTGGATTCAGCACCTGGGACAGGGCAATCCTGGTGTGTGTATAGACTAGGGAGCAAGAGGCTGGAGAGAAGCACTGCAGAAAGGGACCCAGGCTCCTGACCAATGTCAGGCTGAATGTACATCAACAGTGCCCTGGCAGCCAGGAGGGCCAAGCCTGTCCTGGGGTGCATCAGGCACAGCATTGCCAGCTGGGCAAGGGAGAGGATTGTCTTGCTCTGCTCGTCTCTGCTCTGCTCTGGGGCGGCCTCACCTTGGTATTAGAAAGTCCACAAATGAGGTATACAAGGACAGGACTCAAAGAAATGGGATGCAGCTGAGTCAGGGGAGGTTTAGGTCAGGTATCAGGAAAAGGTCTTTTATCCAGAGGATGGCTGGGCACTGGAAGAGTCTCTCCAGGGAGTGGTCACAGCATCACGCCTGTCTGAGTCTGGGACATTGCTCTCCGGCATATGGTATGATTTTCAAAGATGGTCCCATACAGGGCCAGGAGTTGGACTTGATGATCCTGATGGGCTCCTTCCAATTCAACTGATTTCAACTCGATGGTTCTGTCCTGGCCACTCAAGGTATATTGATTTGTCTGACCAGATTTTGATCTGCTCTTGTTGGTCAGACTTTGTCTTTTGTGATAAATATCATTAGCCATTTGCTTCAAAATTTAACTCTTAACATTTCAAGTGTGTCTTTATTAAAACAATCAACTATTTATTACCTGTACCACAATGAAGAACAATCGACACTGGCTGAGCATCCTACAACAATTGCAAGAAGAATGGTCTGAGCCCCCAGCGCAGCACATGGAGTCTGTCATCAAGCCAGAGTCCTGCATGCGTCTTCTCAGCCTGGAGAAGAGCAGACGCTGAGCAAATTGTTAGAGCAGCTCTCCAGTATCTGAAGACAGCCTACCAGAAGGAGGCAGATGAGCTACACAAGGGCACGGAGTGATAGGAAAAGTGTGAATGGCTTTAAAACCTGAAGAGTATATGTTTCCTTTGGATGTTGGGAAGAAATTCCTTGCCAGGAGTGTTGTGAGACACTGGAACATATTGTGGGTGACCCATTCCAGGAAATGTTCAAGGCCAGCTTGAATGGGTCTTTGAGCCTAAGGCAGTCTAGTGGAAGGTGTCCCTGCCAATGACATGGGGGTGAAATTAGTTGAACTTTAAGGTCCCTTCCAAACCCAACCATTCTATTATTCTATGCTAATATTCATTCTGTGCAGTAGCAGTAAGTAGTTGAAGATAGAAATAACAGAGTATTCATTCTGAGAAACTGCTATCCATTTACTTTAACTGTTTGGGTCTCACATATATGTTTTATGTTTCATTTAGCATTACTGTATCTAGTAACAGTCCTAGGGCTTTATCATACACACAAATATTTTATAATTTTTAACATTTCTGACATTTGGGAATTTTCTTTCTTTCTTTCTTTCTTTCTTTCTTTCTTTCTTTCTTTCTTTTTCTTTTTCTTTTTCTTTTTCTGTCTTTCTTTCTTTCTCCTCCTTCCACCACTTTCTTACTTTCTTCCCCCACTTCCTTCCGCCACATCTTTCTGCCACTTCCTTCCCTCCCACCCTCCACTTTGATGATAATTTGCAAACTGTCAAGTAGTTACAGTAAATTACTCCTCTTTAAATATCATTTTGAAGCTTAGAAATGAAGAAATAACAAAATTATGTCAAGACAGTGCATTTAAAAGTGATTTTATTGTGAGAATTAGCTATTGAAAATTCAAAAATACAAAACTGAAATGATGGAATAGATGGTTTTAAGGGATATTCTTTGTATTTCTGTGATACAAAAGAGGATCTCAATTTTTATAATTTCTAAAAATACATCTTGAAAGTTACTGCTTTCAAACACAAAAATATTTCCAAAACAAGGAAATTGATTTTTGCAGATGAAAATATCATCTTCCAAATAGTCATCATCTAGGCCAAAGGATTACTCCCCCTTTTCACAGTAAGCTTTATGGATATTTCTATTCTCACACAAACACAGAAGAACTTTTCATATGACTAGAAAATCTTTAAAAACAAATTAAACTTTGAGAAAAAAAGATTAAAAAAGAGCAGGAAATTATATACATCCACACTTGCTACATGTTGGTTACTAAATATTGGCTCTGGTTTTGGGCGAGTACACTTCATTTTCACACACACACATACACCTCTTCCCCCTGCACACAGATGTGTGATATTGGGTATCAAGGACTAGACTACCATTTTTCTCTTAGACAAGTTTTGCTTGTCAAAATCAAAGTGTATTCTTCCTGGATCTATTACCTGGATTTTTTCCTGGAAGGTAATGTGCTTGTGTCTGCTTGAAATGGGAAGGAGGTGACAGGGAACATGGTGATTTGAAAACAACTTGCAGTTTAACTAAGAAAGAGGGGTTCTTCTTGGATGTGCATCAAATGCAAAGTTGGGGGCATAATCAAGAAATGTTTGATGTGCTGGTAGAGTTTCTCCTTGCGAAACGTAGTAGAAAAGCTTTTTGCAAAGATGCAGGCTATAAGACACTCTAAAGACGGAGATACGGAGCTCTACGAAGCTAAGCGCCGGTCCTGGGTGTCTGTCTTTTGGCAGAAGCCACGCTCTGGAGTGCACCGCCACCGACGCAATGCTCTGTGTGCGAAGAAGCCTCTTCTTCGCCTCCAGGAGAAAGAGAGAGTGGCAGCTTCTGAAAGGCGAGGAACGAAGCCGCACAACAGCGGGATTGTGTGCGCAGCTTTCAAACTTAGAGAGGACAGTACCATACCACTCTCCTGCCTTTTCCATTCACATGAGCAGTTGAATGGAAGGGGTTTTGGACAACGTTCTTTTGCTTCTTGCTAAACACTCTGCAGATCTCCGTGCAACTTCTAGGGCAAGATCGGGGGATGTTTTCTGTAGAGACACAGTTTCTCCTTGCGAGACATAGTGGAAAAGCTTTCTGTAAGATGTAGGCCACAAGAGAAGCTAAAGATGGAGATACGGAGCTCTCCAAAGATAAACACTGGTCCTGGGCGTCTTTCGGCAGAAGCCCTGCTCCGGAGCACACCGCCACCGACGCAATGCTCTGTGTGCGAAGAAGCCTCTTCTTCGCCTCCAGGAGGACTGAAAGAAGAAGCACAAACTTAAGACCCAGTTGCCACAATTGTGTCAAGGTTTGGGCGCTCCATCCAGATTAATAGTGCCATTCCTTATGGCAGGTGTTGCTGCTGGTCAGGCTTTGACTACCCCTAGTAAGTTGGGATTCTGGATGGTCAAACAACTAAAGGTAAGGTCAGCTATTTTACATGAGATGCTCACTGATGTAGATACCATTAGACATGGCACACTGAAAAATAGAGCTTCTATCTATTTATTGTTGTTAGCACATGGGCACGAGTTGTGAGGATTTTGAAGGAATGTGTTGTATGAACGTCTGTGATCATTCTGCAGTCATTCACTGAAAACTCAAACAACAACAAGATACCATGAAGAAATTGACTGGAAATAAGTGGGGTATGCATGAATGGTTTGAGGGATGAGAAAGAACTGGATGGTTGAAAGAGCTCTTAAAGGGAGCTTTGTTATCACTAGTAGTCACTATTATATTGCTTTGTGTTATTCCATGCATCATGAAACTGGTGAGCGTCTTGGAAGAAAATACAGTGGAAAGGGTCTGGTTGGTGCAAGAAGAAGAAGAACGGGGAATTGTAGCAATGTATCTGAACCACTTAGACTACAGGGTGCACCAGCCATCCAGCTTGGAACTGTTCTTATCAGCATTTTCTCAGGGCCCTCTGGAATTCATCAAGGTTACTAAGACATAAGCTGTGCTAAAATAAGAAAGAGAAGCTGAGAAACCAAATTCCAAGACCACTAGAACTCAATAACTGGGGGCAGCAAAGCACCTGGACTGTAACCAAACACATCTGCTGAGAGGTGCACCCAGAATGCGTGGACAAGACAAAGGCACCAATAAGAAATGCAGGACTTGCGTGTGCAGAGAGTTAGAATGTGTAAGTTCATCATGTCAATAATCAATGGCTTCTGCTTAATCCTCTTGGTACATTGTCCAGGAGTCCTGAATTTCCCACAAGGGATACTTACGAAAAGGGCTCCGATTTTAATGATAGAGTTACTGTCTAGAAGATGATTAATGGGAATAATTCTTTCAAATCCTTCCCTTGCTGAGATCAGTAAGTTTCATCTTTTCCTGATTGTAGTGGTGGCTCTACATTAGTTATGAATAGAAGGGAATGAGTTTAAGGGATATGTTGCAAGGAAATAGATTGGTAGCTCTGCTTCCATTTCCACTGTCTAAGAAGAACTCCAATTAGTTTTGGACTTTTCATAGAGCTCTGACTAGGTTAGCATTTGTCTTTGATTGACCTGGTAAATTTTAGGCGACTAGGCTTGACCAATGAATGGAAAGAGGAAAGTCACAGAACTTAGGTGGTTCCTTTGTCATCAACTTCTCAGTAATAGGGAGATTTCTGTCCTCAAGTTTGTTACTTCAGCTAGCAGATTATGCTCACTCCAAAATAAGGCGAGAAGTTTGCTTCCCTAAATGGTCCAATAATTCTTCCTGCTTCTTTGTGCCTCTTTTGTATGACTGGATTTTGTATTACTGGAGTTTGTAACGAAAAGTTGGATTAAATTGCATGCATCCTCTCTTGAGGGAAGCAGAGTATTTAGCCAATAGCATTTAGGCTTTTATCAACCTGAGACTGTCTGGACAGACCAGACGCTTTAAACACAGTAATTCCTGCTAGTTCCAATTCTATTTTTAGGCTCTACAAACCGAATGGTAAACCTGCACCAGTAGGGAGGGACATTGAATTGGACTTTCTCCTTTTTAGAGAGAAGCTAATGAAAAAGTTTCACCAGAATCAGAGCAGGCTGTAAAACAAGAAAAGCGTCATGAAAAGAGGCCAATCCTATCCTCTTAGTATTGCTAGTTGTGACTGGACAAGAATGAAATGTTTCAAATCTGTGTTCCTGGCTATCACATCAGTAACAGGTACTTCAGCTGCTGTACTTCTCTCCTAAAGCTAAGAACAATCCAAATAATTGTGATTCCATGGTCACAATTCACCCTGTGATGCTGACAGGTGAAAAAGGAGTGGAAAGTTCACAGGTAAATTAACTTGAATGGCCTATCTAAATCAGCGGCCACTGATTTCCTGAAGGCTTCAACAAGTCAGTTGCCCATCATTTTTTTGGGATTCTTTTAACCTTCTCCCATTAGTTCAGCCTCTCCTCTCAAGCCTTTGCTCACATTTCAAGTATCTTGATAGCCTGGAAATGTGTTGCTTTATTTATCACATCATTATTCCCTTCAAAGGGTTGTTTGCCTCAAGTCTCATTTTTGCTGATTTCGTGCTAGTTCATTGTCAGATGGCAGCAGGTGTTTTGTAAGAGCAAGTACACAATCCTATAGCTTGCTTTTCTTTTTGTTTGGCCTGTCTAGAAAATGGAATGACTGAACATCTCTGACAGGATTTTCTCTCCCCATTATGTTTCACTGGAAGGGCAGATGCAAATCGTCTACCTAAACTCTTTAGGGTACTGTTTGATCTGTACGGCTTTTGCCCCCTCTCTTAATTCCACATGTACTGGTTGTGCTAATTGAGATTTTCCAGGTATATCTGTCTCCCATACAGAGGGAATTACTGCATTTTCTACTTCCCTAGGGATTGTAGGAATTGGCTTTTCTTTTATCATTAAAATTTTCCCTGTCTTTGATTCGGGTACTTTCATTAAAAGTTCAACATTCTCGAAGGTTATTACTGCATCAAGCTTTGCCAGTAAATCACGCCCTAAAAGTGGAATTGGGCACTCAGGGACATATAAGAACTTGCATGTTAAAACTTTATTCCCAAAACATAAATCTAGGGGTTGTAGGAATGGCTGATTTTCTTCTGTCCCTGTGGCTCCAATAATTGTAGTTGATTTGTTCCAGATTCACTCTTCTAAATAATTTAATACTGCATGTGTGGCCCCTGTATCAATTAAAAATTTTACTTCTTTATCTCCTAACTTTAAAGTTTTCAGAGGCTCCTGAGACACTGATTGTCCCAACACCATCACCTTGGAAACATCTTCCTGCTGGAACTGATTGCCCTGGTTAAACCGGTTTGGGCACTCTCTTGTCCAATGTCCCTCCTGCTTGCAATACGCACACTGATTTAAGCCTAACCCTTGCATGACTGGTCCTCTGCGGCCCCTCCGAAGCCCGCCCTTCCCCATACTGCTGCCGCCTCGGCTGTCTCTACCACATCCCCTTGAATTCCCTTGTAATACTGCCAAGAGACTTTGCCCTCGTTTTTCGTTAATATCTTTCTCTTTGTTATTATAAACTTTCAAGGTCACCTCAAGCAGTTTGTCTAGGTTCCTTAATTCTCCTTCCTTTAGTTTCTGTAACTTTTTCTTAATGTCATCCTGTGACTGGCCAAGGAAGATAAGAGCAAGCTGAATTTTTGTTTGCTCTGTATCTATTTGCAGGTCAGTATATTTCCTTAAGCCTCTCTAAAAACACAGTCGGAGAGTCTTTCTTCTCCTTCCTAATCTCATATAATTAGGATCAATTCATAGTTTTAGGTATAGCATTTTGAACCCTTGTCTGGATTGTGTCAGCCTCTCCTTTATACAGCCACCGGGTGGTTTGTGATAGCCCAAGTGAATCAGACTGTTGGTGTAATTTCACATTAATACAGCCTGTAGAAGTGACTTGTCTTTGGTCTCGTGATGCTATCGGGCTCTCATTTAAATTTAAAATAGATGCTATACCTTTTACAACGGCAGGACCTTATGCAACTCACACAAGTACTCAAGCAGTTCAGACCCAAAACAAATTTGAACTTGAAGCATATGAAATAAGTCCATACATAGTGAGGAATATGGGTCAACAACAGTTGTTCAATCCAGAGTGGTCTCTCAAATGTGTTGAATTGCTAATGCAAATTAACATCTCAGAAATCCAAGCAGCCTGCTCCTCTTTCCTAAGGACATCCTTTGACGGCTTGATAATGTGATTACAAAGACAAATACACCTCAGGAGCAGAATAAGAAAGGATCTAACGGTGATGTTTCTCCACTTGTTTCAATTCTCCGCAGGGCACTCCCTGCCCCCACAGCCTGCCCCAGCCCGTGCCTCAAGCCTCACCCGGCCTCTTCAGACATGGGTAGAACTTCCCCCCCGCGCCATGGGTACACTCACTTGTTTGCTCTCTCTTTAATACACCATGCACTCACACAATTACAAACACATTAGCATTAACCACACAATGCATTAACCATACAACGTCCGGACACCACAAACACACACGCATTCACTCGACCCATACCCAGAATTGCTAGCGGTCACTCTATTGAACCGTGAACCCCCGTCTCTCGTCCAGCTGCTCCAGGTTCAGGAACGTCTCACTCAGACGTCTCTAAGTGACTTACTCAGGCTTACTCCGCAAACCTATCTCTCTCTCCCCCGGGGCCCTTTGATATACATACTGTATCCTTCCGCACACCAGCAGGTCCTTTTCTGTCTCCACAGGAGGCAAGCTGAGACGAGCGGAGCTCCTCTGGGAAAATCCCGGGGCATGCCTCAGGAGGTCTGTCCTCTCCTCTGCCCCTGCGAGGACAGAGATTTTCTCCTGCCTGGTCTCGCCATAATGATTTGTGGGAACAAACAAACTCCACAACTTTTGTGAACGTTGTAAAGTCGATATGTTTATTACAGCGCTGGACGCATGTGAGAATCGTTCCCCTAAAATGACATGTTTACCTCTGGGAACTCCAGATCCTTTTTTATCTCCCTCTCAAATACATATGCGTGCAATTTCACAATAGGTTCAAACATATTCAGTCCACTGATTTGCGTGACACTTTCCACTAATTCTTCTTCATCAGAAAGAACTCCTAGGTAAGGTTGCCCTGCTTTGTCTCCCCCCCCCCCCTTCCCCCTTCCCCCATCTCTTGTCCTTTGGCTGAAGCAGTCCCTCCAAGCACAGGCCCTTCGCGAGAACAGGCAGTCAGACTAAACAGCAAGCTACAGACTTAACTCAAAGATGTACATTTCACCTAAATCAAAATGGATTTCTACTCTGGAAAATTTCCACTCTGCCTCAGTGGGACCACTAAATTGGGGAGTACCATTCCTAAACCACACCACTATGTTTGATGTCTTGGCCTTGTATCTGGGTGGTATAAGTGTTGTGCTACTTTTTCACTTCAGTCCACACTCCTTCAATAAATCTGTTGCCCAAATCCCTAGATTAATGGCCTGAAAAAGCCATTTTCTGTAGGCATAATAAAAAAAAGTAAATCCTGACATTTCATGAAATGGATGTTATCTTAGACCCTTAGGCTCTATCTCTACTAGTGTTGGGGGTTAGGTTCTTTCCTTTCATCTCTTTTTACTTAGGGCATTTTGTCTCATAAGTTGTTAGGAAACAGTATCGACTGGGTACATAAGGAAAAAAGAAGTGGCCAAGCTTGGAGGAGGAGACCATCTGGTTGCATGTCTCTTATCTGAGGGTTTCTCTCAGTGGGGCAGAGATACTGTGAGAATTGGGGTGATAAAAGACAGGGCTGAGGTGTCTTAATTGGGCAGTTTTCTTTATATCTTCCACAAACCAATCCTCCCTCCAGAAAATATCTTGTGTTAATGGGCCATTGAGTCTTAATGCATGACTAATAAAATTACATCATCCCATTGTGAGAAGCTCCGCCTAGAGGGAGGACACAAGCATTGCTACCTGGATATAATCAGAGATTTCGAACACCACAGGCAGCCTTTATCACTGGATTCCCAGAGGAGCAGCCCTTTCCCACTGGATTCTCAGAGGAAGACCAGGCCCATTTACACCACCACTGAATCTTCAGAGGAAGACTACACCCTTCTACAGCATCACTGATTCAACAGAAACACATCTGCCACTCCAGGAGGACTGCAGCCACCATTTCAATTGGACTGCTACCAACACCCTGACCAACAGGGTGTCAGGTTGTGTTCTGATTCCGTCAGTGTTGTTTTGTATTACTGCATTGTTTATTTTTTTATTTTCTTCCCTGACAAAGAACTGCTATTCCTGCTCCCATATCTTTATGTGAGAGCCACTTAATTTCAAAATTATAACAATTCAGAGGGAGGGGGTTTACATTTTCCATTTCAGGGGAGGCTCCTGCTTTCCTTAGCAGACACCTGTCTTTTCAAACCAAGACACTGGGGCAACTACTAGCTCTCTTTGCTCTTGGCTTTGGAGGAGGACAGTCAGAGCTGCTGCTTGGGTAAGGTGTCACTGTTGAGTCAGGAATGGATCAATGAGTGACACATATACTCTAGATCTCCAGAAGGCTAATAATCCAGTTTATTAGAAACCCATCCCTTTTTATACACTGTTCCAACACAGGTGGACTTGATTGGTCCTTTAATCAACACACCTCATGATTGGCTAATTAAGAAGACACCCTTTGGTGAACATCTTATGAGAAAACAACT
Source organism: Melozone crissalis (assembly GCF_028551555.1). Classification (NCBI taxonomy): domain Eukaryota; kingdom Metazoa; phylum Chordata; class Aves; order Passeriformes; family Passerellidae; genus Melozone; species Melozone crissalis. The sequence goes on along the minus strand of NW_026535813.1, from coordinate 7,860,034 downwards.
GTTCAAAACACCAGCTGCAAGATTGTTTTCATTCTTTCTCTCAGCCTTCTCAAAACTCCCCAGAACAATTCCTGGGAAAGTTTCTCTGGCTTTCTCTCTCTGACCAGGCTGTTGCAACCACAGGTCTCCCTTTTTGTTTAAAGGGGGAGGCAGTGTTTTTAATCCCCTGCAGGGCCCTTTGCAGGAAGGAGACCAAACACGACTCAAGAGGTTCCCTTAGTAATTTGCCACTTATCAATCAGAACCTCAATTGGACACTGACTCAGACTGGTCAGAGAGATTTCCAGTGTATACCATCGAATCCCGTACAATCAAGCTTTATTGTTCCTTCTTATAAAAATCAACCATTAATTCTAAAAATCAGTTACTAATTCTAATACAGTAACAAAGCATTGTTAGTCTGCTCAAAGAACTGGCAGTCTAACTTGTCAACAACTCTTTTCCAGAAATAAAGAAAAAAATAGAGTATTCATTCCCCACTTATAGAGAGGCCATCTGATTGGTGGTCAGCATCTGGATCATCATTCACATGTTGGCCACATTCTGTTTTTGGTGTTGCAAGTCAGGACAAACACACCTTGCAGGTATCCACCATATCCCAGTATCTGTGGAAATGCATGCATACCTGTGGCCCCAAGTGATAAGGTGCATGGGCCCTCCCACTCATTAGTGGTTAGGTCGGTATCCAGACTTTCACTCGAGGCATGTGCGTCTCTCCTGAAGATTGCAACGAAAGAAAATTATTTAGAATGACAGGATTGTTTGAATTTTGTGGCACGGTAAGATGATTGATTGTATATAGAACTTTTTCCAATCGACTGTGAATTGCCCTTTTTTTTTTTTCCAGATGCCAGCGGGGGGCGGTGATGCGGACACCACTGCTCTGCCCTGGCTGAGCCCAGATCCACTTGGTTTGTTCCCTTCCCCCAGCTTTTCACTTTAGGAGAGGGAAAGGAAGGAATGCAAGAGGGACTTTCCAACGAATATGGAATTTCGCCCTGGATTTTGGATCCCTGGCACAGCCCGTGCCTGCCCCAGGACGAGCAAGTCACTCTTGCTTTCTCCTTCACTGCCCTCCCCCAACACACAGCTGACCTTTTGGCCAACTCCCTGGTGTTTCGCCCATCCCCCACCCCTCCTGGGCATGGAGCGAGCCGCAGCCCTCCCAGACCCTGCTCCTCCCCACCCGGAAATGAGAGCAGGATGCGCAAGGCTCCCCAAGCCACAGCGGGGACCCCACAGAGCAAGGGGGTCCCATCCCAGGGAAGGTGCTGGTTCCAGGAGAATGCTGGTCCCCAGGAAAGTGCTTGTGAAAAACACCAAACACTTGTGTTAAAATTTTAAAAATTTAATAGTAATAAAATAGTTATAAAAATAGTAATAAAAATTAGAGCAATAAGAATCTGGACAATCAGAGTTAGGACAAAAAAGGACAATAAAAAGCAAAGAATTACAGACGTCCAGATGCTTCCTGGGCACTAAGCCCCAAAAAGCATGTCTCCCTAACAAAGGATTAACCCTGAAAAGCAATACCTGTTGCATATTCATATATCTCATACATGATGCAAACATTCCTTTCAAACTAGGGATTTTTCTGTTTATTATCAACTTCCCTCACTCATCTTGTAAATCAATCACCTTAGTCCCCACGAAGTCTGGCTTTTCCCGAAAAGGAGGCAAAAATTCTTCTCTTAGATTTTTGCTATCTTGTTGCTGTTATCTCTATGCAAAGAATTTCCTTGAGCTAGTTACAAAAAGTATCTTACATCACATAGTTTCTATTTTAATATTATGCTATAGCCGAAAAACTGTATTTACCAGACTACTTAAAAGAGATTAATACAGCATAATTTTCTAACATAGCACATATAATATTCATTTTAATATTTGCAAAAAGCCAATCATATAATAGGCATTTTTACAATCCCCCCTCTTATTCTATATAAAACATTTGGCTTGAGTAATATTTCTTGTCCACTTGCATTCTCTGGACTATGCTGGTAAATACAGGGGATTAAACAAGGAAGAAATATCAAAACAGTTGTAACACATAAAAGGAAAAAAAATCTTAATATCTTCTATCATCTTATCTCTAATACATTACCCCACCAGCTAGGTTTTAACATTGTTTTCTAATTTTGGACTGGTACCTGGGTTATTTTTCTGATATATTTTGCTTTTTCCAGAATGACATCCCCATTGTCATCTATTTTCAACAATCGGACATATTAAACTTTACACCAACACCCCCTTCTTTAGCCAATAAATAGTCTAAAGCCAACCTATTCTGATACACTACAGTTTTTGTTTGGCTTTGCTGACTTGATATTAATTCCAATGCCTGAGCAGCTTTATTTGTTATCATCTCTATAACTGCTTGGAGTCTTGTAATACAATTCAACATATAATTTGGGCTCAATACAGAGTTAAATTACTGTGCTGGTTTTACCTTTTTGTTTACTAGTTGTTTTGTTACCGAATCTTGGACTATATCTCTAAGAGCAAATGTAAAACAAATCCATCTCTCTCTTTTTGGTCATTCAATTCTCAGTCTATTATCACTTTTTCCTAAGTTTCTTGCAGTCAAATATTTTTTCTCGTTTTGCCTTCCATTACTTAATTTGGATGGGTTATAACACTGGCTGTTGACATTGGTGTGTGTAATAAAAGCGGAACTTTGGTTTCTTTCCATGTAATGCTTTTGGCAGCATTTGTGACATGATTTTGCTGGTATCCCGAATGGGAAAAGACAACAACTGAGTGACAGAAACAGGAATAACAGAGATCTGGTATGGCTTATACCCCCACCTTCCCTTCCTATGGGGTTGCAACCCATAGCAGGTGTGAATCATCTTCTCAGTTGTGAGGACAGCGGTCAACCCAGGCTTGCTCCCTTTTTCCCTTGTCATTTCTTTTACTAATTTCTAGGTCAATTGTTTTTGACACTCTTTAAATGTGGTTTCCTGCTGTTCCTCAGGTATCTCTCATTCAACAGGCACTAATACTTTCCATCCACAAAACAAGGTTGTTATTTCAGTTTTTTTGAGTTCTGTCTGGATAGGGGATAAATTTAACACTCGACACTTCTGCAACTAGAGTATAGATTTTGTGAACTACAATACCAATTATTCCCATAATTTAAACATTTACTTATAACTCAGCTAAAGTGTCCAGTATTGGTATCAATCAAATAAAGCATACAGTATGGCACTGATGGAAATTGTAATACCGCTGTATACAGACAATGGCAGTGACATTCAGCAAACAGTGAAATTTACATATGGTTCAACATGCAACAATCAGATCTTCCTGAGGTACATATCATGTTACTCCTTCTTTCTGCATTATCAATCATCTGCAACCTGGTCCCTGAGCAAAGATAACCCTATGAGTGGGTTGATCTGTACTCGAGGCAGAATTAGTCCAAACTGTCTTCCCTAACAAACCTCTGCCATGTACCACTCGGACTATGTGTATGTCTACTGTATGCAGGGGCTCAGTTTGGGCAGGGCCTGCTCAGTTGGTGGCACCTTGGTTGTTAACTAACCAGGTGGCCTTTGCCAGATGCTGCTCCCAATTTTTGTAAGATCCCCACCCCATGCTTTCAGCTGGGTTTTTAATAGTCCACTATGCCTCTCCACTTTGCCTGCAGCTGGTGCATTATAAGGGATATGGTACACCCACTCAATGCCATGTTCCCTAGCCCAGGTATTCATAAGGCTGTTCTTGAAATGTCTGACTCAACTCTCTTGAGGGTTCCATGCCTCCAAAGGACCTGCTTTTCAAGGCCCAGGATGGTGTTACAGGCCATAGCGTGAGTCACAGGATAGGTTTCCAACCATCCCTTGGTGGCTTCTACCACTGTGAACACGTAGCGCTTACCTTGGCATGCCTGGGTGTGCTGGGGTGACGTTATGATGCTTGTATCCCCATTCATATGTTCTGTGCCTTTAAGACCGGCTCTGAAGAGTGGAAGTTTTGTTTGGGTTTCTCTTATCAGGGACACAGAGACGGGCAGTATATAGGGCTGTTTTCGCTTCTTGCTTTCAGCTTGCTGCTTTGCTTGCTCTCTTTTCTGCTCTCGCTTCTGTTCTGCTTTGGCCTCTGCTTATTATCTAGTTCTAGCTAAACAGTCCACATTCCTTCCTGGACTGTTTCTCCTCTCCTGTTTCTGTGACCATCTCGAACCTGCTCTGGACTGGGACCTGGGAACACCGAGGGTTTGCACCGTTTGGCTGCAGCAGCTGCCCCAGCGCCGGAGGGACTGAGAACAGAGCAACCACCCCCGAAAGAGACTTTCTGATTTTGTCATCTTTCTCAGAGCGGTGTCATCTTGTTGCCCGATTGATAAATGACACAAAACTCGGACAAGTTTTGTGGGTGCTTTATTAAGGGCCCGGGGAACTGGGGGACTAACGTCCCAAAGCCCGAGCCCCCGATTTCACGTATGGGTGCTTCCCTCTTATACATGCGATTCATAACAAAGTCTCCAAGAAACAGTTCCCCTTGCCTAGTCACAGTCCCCTTGTGATACATTCCTTAGTTCACAAGCAAGATCATAAATCTTCTGCTTATCTTATTCTAAGAGCATTGTATGCTGCCTCCAGACAGGTTAGTATTCTTACTTTCCTGCACTAGTTTAAATATTTATTAAATTCCTAAGACTACCTGCTAGGTTACACACAAACCCAACACACACACTATCAACGGCTACAAAACTGCAAAACTGCTTTTAACAAACCAATTCACACACAACTCATAACTAAACTATAATTACACATTTTGCTAAATTTCATTTCTTTTCCAACATTTCCCCCCTTTTGAGCATCCTTCAGTCCTGCTGCAAGGATGCTCAATCAACAGTATTGACAGTAACATCTTCCTAACGAGGTGGGGAGTGTTCTTCATTCTGCCGCCCGCGGGTCATCGCCTTCAGCAACCGGAGAGATCGCTTCTTTTCCTTTTCGATCACACCTAAGAGGCATCTATATACAATCCATATAGTCACTAAAAATACTAAAAACATTAGTGCATACTGTATAGCAGACGTAATCCAGCCAGACAGGTGAAGCCCCAAAGAAACAAATACTGCTCCTATCCAGTTATGCTGTGCTTCCTTTTCAATTTCCTTGGTTTTTGTTTCCACTTCTGCCAGTTGAGAAATATCTTTCTCAACTTCAAGTGTAACATTTGGAATGTGTACACAGCAATGATCTATTCTCCTACTCAGGTAACACCAAGCTCCATGTTCTTTTAACAGTATCAAATCCAAAGCCATTCTGTTTTGTAGGGTCATTCTTGATGTAGCTTGCAATTGCAAATTTAGATCTTTAAATCCCTTCTTGGTAGCTGCTGCCAACCTTTCTGTCTGTCCTAACAAGTTGTTGAGCATTTCCCTATTTCGATATGTTGCTACCGGAGGAAATAATGACTCTAATATCCATCCAAATTGTACTCCTGAGCCAGGTTCATGCCACTGCTCCTCTAGGGATTCTTCCCTCTTTCTGAGTCCTTTCCTTTGGATCAATCTATTCAGTTTCCAGTATGGACACAATGTGGGAACCCCTAGGGTGATTTGTGTTACTGATCCATCTAGAGGTAAATGTGTGGTCCACTGTCCATGTCCCAACACCCAGACTAGATTTCCAGGGCTATGCACAGTAGTATATCTGCAATCTATAGGTCCATCCATGGACTCTCGGCTAACCGTGTGATCATACCCCCTACACTCGCATCCCCACTTTAATGCCATTTTCACCGGTACCAATCCAATTCGGTCTTCCGGTGTATCACATGTAAAAACCTCAGTACAATTCCAATCCTCTTTCTGCGGTCTGAACTCTCGGGAAGATGTAGACGTGATGAGGGCCCTATAATGTGACTGATTCTTTACTCCTGACCATTGGATGCACCATTGTACTTCCCCAAGGTAATTATAGTGTTCCAAAACACTGGGTCCCCATAATGTCTTCCAACTATTCCAGGTGTCAAAATTCTGTGTGACATTCTGACAACTCATCTCATTTCGGTGGGATTTCGTTCTTATTCGTATTGTATTGCATGGCTCATCTATTGGGGTTGCAATCAAACACCTCCTGGTATTTTGAATCCAACCATAATGATTGGGTTTCTTTTCACATTCCTCTCTAGTCATAGCCCGAATGGTCATACACAAATCCCTCCATACATCTACTGGTTTGGGAACTGACTGGCAGGACCATGAAACATTCTTGAATGTTTCAGGCATTTTGGTTACCGGTATTATTCCCCAGGGAATTGGTTCACCTGCAGCCTGTGGTAATGGTAGGCAAGCTGTTATTTTAGTCACGTTCTGCATGATCCCAAAATCTCTAATTAATCCTACCAATAAGTTTTCCTGCTCAGTATTCTGTTCTATTGTGTCATTAGCCTCCCGTCTACTCCTTCTACCGTGTCTCTGTAAGGATAACATCATTCTGTCATGCCTCCACCATGCATTTCCTATTCTAGGATTAGTGACATTCAACCACCCACAACCTTTGCCTTCCTTCTCCCACCAACTGGCCCCGTCCTCTATTCTGTCCCAGGTCAGTTCCCTATTTTGCTTCCACCATTTGACCCGTAGGTTCCTTTGATATCTTGATCTTACTAGGAAGGAACAATTTATTCTAAGGGGTGGCCCATCCCACATGTCCGCTGCCATTGATACTGGATCAACCTTTATGTTTCGAGCACGATCCCCTGTCCCTGGAAAAACCCTCATACTCACTCTTTTGTAATCAAAACTATCCCGTATCTTGACCAAACATGTATATTCTCCTGTATCGTTTGTGGTTACCTTAGTAAGATTCAGTACCGTGTTTCCTTGTTGTTTATCCTGATCCCAACCGACTCTGATCTTGCCTCGGCTTCTTTCAGCCCCCCGTTGCCATATTGCAATAACTTCACCGGCCTCAACTTTCTGGCTGTCAAATATAACACATGTTAATTGAACATCCATCCCTTCCATGACTGTAACCTTTGTTTCTTCAACCTGTACTAGAGTAGACCCTTGAACGGGCAATAGTCTCATGATCACTAGCAGTAATATAATTAAGAAGGCGGCTTTGCGTGGAAGATCATCCGGGTTGGAGACACCATCTGGGTTTCCCATTGGAACAGTGCCTTCTTTACCCTGGTGTAATGGATCCAAGCATCCATCCCCTGGACCTTCACCGCCGTGTAGGTCGTCATCATCACCTGGTGGGGTCCGCTCCATGATTCCCGTAGCGGATCCGTGATCCACTTCTTGACGTACACCTGGTCCCCAGGCTGGATGTCGTGGACAGAATTCTCCAGCGTGAGCGGTCTATTCCACTGTAACGTATTTCTTAAAGAATTCAAGATCTTATTAAGTGACATAACATACTCTGCAATCGCCTGGTCCCCACTCACATGTACCTCCCCTTTTAATACAGTTGCATGATATGGTTTGCCACATAGTATCTCATATGGACTTACGCCTACCTTTTCCTTTGGTTTAATTCGAATCCTGAGTAGGGCCAAAGGCAAAGCTTGAGGCCAGTGCAGTTTAGCTTCCTGGCAAATCTTTTTGATTTGTCCTTTCAGGGTTTGATTCATCCTTTCCACCTGCCCACTAGACTGAGGTCTCCAGGGGGTATGCAAATTCCAGGTTATATCTAACAGTCGTGCTAATTCCTGCACTACCCCGGCTATAAAATGCGGACCCCTATCTGATGACAATCCTAAAGGTACTCCAAATCTTGGTATTATTTCTTTTAACAAGGTTTTTACCACCTTCTTAGCCTGATTAGTTCTACATGGAAAAGCTTCCGGCCACCCTGAGAACGTACATACGTACACTAACAAGTATCTGTATCCCTGTGCCCTAGGCAATTCGGAAAAATCAACCTGCCAGTAATCTCCCGGTTGTGGCCCGACTTGCAACTTTCCCATTTGTATTTGTTTCCTAACTACTGGATTATTTTTCAAACATACCGGGCACATTGCATTAACTCTTTTTGCCATTGTTAACATCTGATTAGAGATTATCTCATTCTTCAAAAATTTTACCAATACTTCTGCCCCCCAATGACATTTGTTATGTTCTGATTCCAAAATAAATTTCATTATGCGAGTAGGTACCACTATTTGTCCCATTGGTGTAACATACCACCCAAGTTGATTCCTCTGTGCCCCTAGCAAGTTTATTAGTTTTCCATCTTCTATTGAATATTTGGGCTCCTGATTCAGGTATGGGGTAGCCGGATTCATTCTTACCGGTACCAATGCCATTTGAGTCCATATTTCCCGTGCCACTTGCCATGCTGTAATATCAGCAAATCGGTTTCCTCTGTAAACGTCTCCTTCCGCAGTCTGATGTCCTCTAACATGCATAACTGCAACTGCTTTGGGACTATGTACTGCATCCAGTAGCTGTAGCACTTCTTCCCGGTGCTTGATGTCGGTTCCCTGTGAATTCAAAAGCCCCCTTTCCTTCCATAACGCCCCATGTACATGAACCGCACCAAAGGCATATTTAGAATCCGTCCAGATATTAACCCTTTTGTCCTTGCTCAAATACAGGGCTCTGGTGAGTCCAATCACCTCTGCCTTCTGGGCCGAAGTTCCAGGTAACAAAGCCTTTGCCTCTATTACCTGATCCAATGTTACCACTGCATACCCGGCATAACGAGTCCCATTCTCGACAAAACTGGATCCATCAGTGTATAGTTCCCATTCAGGGTCTTCCAATGGTTCATTCTTTAGGTCGGGTCTGCTGGCATATACTTGTTCAATTACCTCTATGCAATCGTGCACCAGTCCCCCAGCCTCCTGGTCACTGTGTAAAAACTCTGCTGGATTAACATGATTAGTAGTCTTTATTTCAATATCATCCTGTTCTCTCAGGATAGCCTGGTATTGCAACATTCGACTGGATGATAGCCAGTGACCCCCCTTTTGCTCCAAAACGGCCATGACCATATGGGGAACAAACACTTTCATTTTTGCCCCCAAAGTCAATTTCCGGGCCTCTTGAATAAGAATTATTGTTGCCGCCATGGCTCGTAAACACGAGGGCCACCCGGAACTTACCGAATCCAGTTGTTTAGAGAAGTATCCCACTGGCCTCTTCCAGGATCCCACCTTCTGGGTGAGGACCCCCAACGCCAGTTTTTGCCTCTCATTCACGTACAACTGGAATTCCTTGGTCAGGTCAGGGAGTCCTAAGGCTGGGGCCTCCTTTAGTGCCTGCTTCAATTCCTGGAAGGCCTTCTTTTGCTGTGTCATCCACTCCAGCCGATGCTGCTTCAAGGCCTCATACAGTGGTTTGGCTAGGAGACCGAAATTCATGATCCACGGTCGACACCATCCCACCATTCCTAGAAAAGATCTCAATTCCTGATGGTTATGAGGCAAAGGAATAGCACATATTGCCTCTATTCGGTTTACTCCCAAACGTCTCTGCCCTTGTGTGATCTCACAACCGAGATAAATAACGCTATTTTTGACCAATTGAGCTTTTTCCTTAGAAACCCGATACCCTGCTTGGCCCAGCATGTTGAGTAATTTAATTGTTAATTCCACACACATTTCCCTTTCCTTAGTGGCCAGAAAAATGTCGTCCACGTACTGCAGGACTACATACAAGGATGGGGATATTGTTACCTGGGTTGTCTTCCATTCCTCCAGCTCCTTGGCCAGTTGATTTCAAAAAATAGTAGGGCTGTTTTTAAATCCCTGTGGGATTCTCGTCCACGTAAGCTGCTTCTTTCTCCCAGAATCAGGACTCTCCCACTCGAAGGCAAAATATTTCCTACTCTCTACTGCCAGTGGGATGCAGAAGAAGGCATCTTTAAGGTCAATCACTGAGAACCATTTAAACTCCTCCGATACAGATGTTAACAAGGTGTAAGGATTAGCAACAACTGGATGTATGTCTTTCACTATTTCATTAATAGCCCTCAGGTCCTGTACCAAACGGTACTTACCATTAGGCTTCCTCACTGGAAAAATTGGAGTATTATACTCCGATTCACATTCCTGTAATATTCCTTGAACCAAAAATTGTTTAATTAACGGGGCTACTCCCCTCCTTGCCTCAAGCTTCAAGGGGTATTGCTTTACCCTCACTGGTTGGGCCCCTTCCTTTAGTTCCACCTTTACTGGCTGCGCAGCTTTAGATTTTCCGGGGACCCCTGACTCCCATACCCAGGGTACTACAGCCTGCTCAATTTCTTCTGGAATAGGAGAGGCATCCACTTCCTTGATCACAAAAATATCTGCTATTTGTTCCTCAGGAATTTCCAATTTCACCCTTCCCCCCTCAAATATTATTTTCACATTAAGTCGGGACAACAGGTCTCTGCCAAGAAGGGGTGTGGGGCAATTTGGCATATACAAAAATTGGTGATCTAATTCCTTCCCCCCAAACCTAAGATTTAAAGGTTGTAAAAATGGTTGTTCCTCTAGCTTCCCTGTTGCCCCCACCACCTCTACTGTTGTGTCACTCAAAGGTCCCAATCGTCTATTAAGTACAGAATATGTGGCTCCAGTGTCTACCATAAATTCTTGATCCTTTCCATCTATCTCTAAAACTACCCTCAAATCCCGGTCTAGTCAGCTTTGATTCTGGTAGTTTCCCAAAACTAGTGCTTGAGCGACCTCTGCTGGTCCTCCCGTGAATCCTCCCACAGGAGCATTCCCCATTGGACCTGTCCTTAATCCTATGTTTCCCATGCCCATACCTCCTCTAACCGGGCATTCATTTTTCCAGTGTCCCAACTGTCGGCAAAACGCACACTGGTTTGGATCCAACCTCCCCATGTTAGGTGCAAACCCAAATCCTCCCCGACCTCTTGCCAGCCCCCTCTGTCCGCGATTAGCTCCTCCCCGACCTCGACCCCTAATGGGTCTTCCTCCTGCCCGTCTGTTGCATTACAGCCAGAATACTAGCTTGTTGTCTTTTTGCAGTTTCTTTTTCCCTGTTGTTGTATACCTTCCACGCTACCTCCAACATCTTATCCAAACTCCGAGTATCCTCTCCTTCCAGCTTTTGTAACTTTTTCCTAATATCCTCTTGTGATTGCCCCATAAACAACAATGCCAATTGAAGTTTTCCTGATTGATCCTCTACATCTAAATTAGTAAACTTCCGAGCCATGTCTTTTAATCGTTCTAAAAAGGCACACAGAGACTCATTCTTGTCCTGCTTGACCGAATACAACTTAGACCAGTTCATAGTCTTAGGTTTTCCTGTCCTAATTCCTTCCACCAACAATTCCTGATATCGTTTTACAGCCCTTATTCCTCCCGTAGAGTTTGGTTCCCACCTTGGTTCCTCACTAGGTACCAATTCATCAACTGTTTCATTTAGTTGTCTCAACCGAATCTCCTCACGAGCCTTTTCTCTAGTGGCTCTAATAACCATTTCCTTTTCCGTGGAATCCATTATAGTATCTAATAATACCTGTAAATCATTCCAGTCCGGATTCTGAGTCTTTATTACCATTTTAACCACCCTTGCCACCCTTTCAGGATCTTCCCGATAACTCCCCGCTGATTGCTTCCATATCACCAAATCCCCGGGGGAGAAAGGCACCTTTATAAGTATCCTTTCTCCCTGTGGTCCCACAGCTTCCCTTAACGGTGCAATTAACTGTGGCCCCTTCTGCCCCTTCCTCCCCTGGCGAGTCCGCCCTGCTAACGGAGTTCTATTAACACTCTCATTCTTTTCACTATCACCATCACTATCACTCTCACTAGATCCCATTTTTATAGCTATATCCGCAGGGGGAGCAGGGGGCAGATTAGGAGCAACCGGAGCACTCGGGGGTGCTATACAATAAGACAAATCTTCCTCGATTGAAGGATACAAATTACGCTCCTTTCTTTCTTTAAATCCCACGCACTCCCTCTCATCATTCACTTCTAAAACCAAAATACCACACTCCTTTGCCATTCATCTTTCTGGTGTAAAACAAAGAACAAATCTAAATATGGTATTTCATCCCATTTCTCATTTTTCCTTAAAAATTGCATCAGACATTCCATTATCCCCAATTCCAGTGTACCATTCACCGGCCATCCTGCTTGCCCAATCTCCTATTCAGGCCACCAATGATTACAATAATCTATAATTTTGCTTTTATCCAATTCTTGATAATACCCCTCACTTTTCCATCGTTTCAATATACAACCTAATGGCGTATTTCCAGGTATTTTACCATTGGCTTGCACTAAGGTTTTAAAAGTTTGAAAAGAGACCATATTACAGCCTTTAATTCCACCTTTAGTCCCAGTAAACCAATACACCTTAAACCAATATACCTTCTCACCGTCCTTCCCAAAAAAAAAAAAAACCAGGAGGCGAGTTCCGGTCCTGCGTCCTTAGACGTCTTATGGCCGGAGCCTAGGCTTTTTACCAACCACCAAATCCAAATCCAATTATCACCTTCTTCCAATATAAAGCACCTTCGGGCTTACCTTAATGCAGTTGTCCGACAGGCGCGGGGGTGGGCATGAACCCGATGACTCCCCAAGAAATGCTCGGTGCCGGCTTGGAGTGGATCGAGACGTGGAACCGCCCCGGCTGCCTTCGGAGTCCTGCCGCGGTCACCAGAAAAAACTGTTGCCCGATTGATAAATGACACAAAACTCGGACAAGTTTTGTTGGTGCTTTATTAAGGATGACACAAAACTCGGACAAGTTTTGTGGGTGCTTTATTAAGGGCCCGGGGAACTGGGGGACTAACGTCCCAAAGCCCGAGCCCCCGATTTCACGTATGGGTGCTTCCCTCTTATACATGCGATTCATAACAAAGTCTCCAAGAAACAGTTCCCCTTGCCTAGTCACAGTCCCCTTGTGATACATTCCTTAGTTCACAAGCAAGATCATAAATCTTCTGCTTATCTTATTCTAAGAGCATTGTATGCTGCCTCCAGACAGGTTAGCATTCTTACTTTCCTGCACTAGTTTAAATATTTATTAAATTCCTAAGACTACCTGCTAGGTTACACACAAACCCAACACACACACTATCAACGGCTACAAAACTGCAAAACTGCTTTTAACAAACCAATTCACACACAACTCATAACTAAACTATAATTACACATTTTGCTAAATTTCATTTCTTTTCCAACAATCTGGTATTGTTCATTTTGTGTGCTGAGGGGTGCTGTGCGAGTCAAATAAATGGGTTCTTTCCACTTCTCTCCGAGGAATTCTTCCTGAACCAGTTGGGGGGGAGGGGCCGTGTGGGTTTGCTTTCTGCAGGGGCCCTCCTTTGCAGATTCTTTAACAAATTTGCCCTAAACCAGGACACTGGGACAGTGTGATGTAGTCAGTCTGCTAGGCCTCCCCATACTTATATTTGGACCACCTTCCACCATACCATAGGGGCTTCACCCGCCTGGCCTGCTTGATGGCAGCACGTCTCACAGTCATGGATAACCTGAGAAATACTGTCGATAGTTAGATCCAACCCTTGGTCTTGTGCCCACTTGTAGGTGGCATCTCTACCCTGATGACCTGAGGCATCATGGGCCTATCGAGCTAGGAACAACTCTCCTTTATGTTGCCAACCTAAGTCTATCTTTGACGCCTCTATCGCTGTAGCCTGATCTACCTGCTTGTTTTTTTGCTGTTCCTCATTAGCTCTACTCTTGGGGACATGGGCATCTACATGGCGGACTTTCACAGATAGTTCCTCTACCCTGGTAGCGATGTCTTTCCACTCCTCAGCAGCCCAAATTGGTTTTCCTCTACGCTGCCAATAAGCTTTTTTCCACTTCTCCAGCCATCCTCACAGAGCATTGGCTATCATCCATGAATCAGTGTAGAGGTAGAGCTTTGGCCACTTCTGTCTTTTAGTAATGTCCAGGGCCAGTTGAACAGCTTTGAGTTCAGCAAGTTGGCTTGATCCATCTTCTCCTTCAGTAGCTTCTGCGACCTGTTGTGTGGGGCTCCATACAGCTGCTTTCCACTTCCGGTTCATCCCTACGATGCGACAGGAACCGTCAGTGAAAAGAGCGTAGCATGTTTCCTCTGCTAGTAGTTGGTTGTATGGTGGAACTTCTTCAGCACGTGTCACCTGCTCTTGTTCCTCTTCATCAGCGAGACCAAAGCTTTCACCTTCAGGCCAAGTTGAACTTATCAGCAAAATCCCAGGGCTATTCAGTTTTCCACTACGGGCACACTGTTTGATGAGAGCAATCTACTTGCTCCATGTAACATTGGTGGCATGGTGGGTAGAGGGAACCTTTCCTTTATACATCTACCCCAGCACCGGTAGTTGGGGTGCCAGGAGGAGTTGTGTTCAAGTGCCTATTGCCTCTGAAGTGGATTGGACTCCTTCATTGGCTGCTAACATTTCCTTCTCTGTTGGAGTGTAGTTGGCTTCAGACCCTCTGTAGCTTCGGCTCCAGAATCCCAGTGGTCAGTCTAGAGTCTCACCAGGCACCTTCTGCCAAAGGCTCCAGGACAAACCATGCCTCCACGCTGCAGACTAGAGCACATTCTTCACATCTGGTCAAGCGCTACTGCATGAGTGATCTCCCTCTTAATCTGGGCAAAGGCTTGTTGCTGTTCAGAGCCCCACTGGAAAGTGTTCTTCATGTGGGTGACCAGGTAAAGAGGGCTCACGATCTGTCTGTATTCAGGAATATGCATCCTCCAAAAGCCTATGGATGGCACCTAGGAAATAGTCTGCTTCCTTCTTGTTGGTTGGTGGAGACATTGCTGTGATCTTTTTGGTGACATCGGTGGGAATCTGACGCTGTCCATCTTGCTAATGAGACAGAGTAGAAATTTTCCAGAGTAGAAATCCATTTTGATTTCGGTGAAATGTGCATCTTCGAATTAGGTCTGTAGCTTGCAAATATAGCTGTTTAGTCTGACTGCCTGTTCTCGCAAAAAGCCTATGCCTGAAGAAACTGCTTCAGCCCAAGGATAGAGATAAGTGTGGGGGCCCTTAAACTCTGAAACAGGTGGAGAGGCTGATGCAGGGAAACAGGGCAGGATAGCCCAGGAATTCTTTCTGATAAAGAAAAATTAGTGGCAAATGTCACGCAAAATTAGTAGAATGCATATGTATGAACCTATTGTGAAATTGCATGCATATGTGTTTGAGAAAGAGATAAAAAAGGATCTGGAGTTCCCAGAAGCACACATGTCATTTTAAGGGGAAAGATTCCCACATGTGTCCCGTGCTGTAATAAACATACCAGCTTTACAACGTTCACAAAAGTTGTGGAGTTTGTTTGCTTCCGCAAATCATTTTGGCTGGCCAGCCAGGGCACCATCTCTGTCCTCGCAAGGGCAGAGAGGAAGACAGACCTCCTGAAGCATGCCCTGAGATTTTCCCTGGGGGAGCTCCGCTCCTCTCAGCTTGCCTCCTGCAGAGACAGACAAAAACCTGCTGGTGTGCAAAGAATACAGTATGTATCAATAGGCCCTGAAAAGAAAGAAAGATAAGATTGGTAAATAAGTCACTCAGAGACGTCTGAGTGTGCAGCCGTCTGAGTGTGCAGCCTCGTTCCTGTGCCTGCAGGCAGCCTGACCAATAGAGCAGCTAGATTAGAAACAAGAGTTCATTGTTCAATAGAGCAAACTGCCAGCAACCCTGGGGGTGAGTCGAGTGAATCTGTGTGTGTGTTTGTAATGTCCAGATATTGTATAGTTAATGCACTGTGTAGTTAATGCTAATGTTTGTAATCATGCAAGTGTGTAGTGTATTAAAAAAAGCAAACAAGTAAGTGTACCCACAGCGTGCAAGAAGAAGCGTTCTACCCACATCTGAAGCAACCAAGTAAAGCCTGAAGTGCCGGCTGGAGCAAGCTGTAGGAGCAAGGAGCACCCTGCAAAGAAGTAGAACAAGTAGAAAAACATGGGTGAAGGCATTTATTGTGTTTAAAGGTAGTGATTTGTGTAAATTGTACACATTCCAACAGTAACTAGACAAACTCAAAAAGTTCCTCTGCCCTAGTTGTTTAGACTTCATCCCTGGAATTTTACTGCGTGCTGTTATTTTGATTGCATCCAAAGTATGTAAAGACCAGAGAAAACTGATGTGAGTAAATGCTAAAGTATTGTGTGCTGTGTTGTGTTAAGAAAAGTGAGCACTTTAAAATACCCCCTTTCCCGGTGAGTTTGTGTAGTTCCTCCTCCGCATTGTGGTAATTTAATTCTCAAGATTGTATAGTTGTGTTTGTAGAAATTTTAAGATTTTGTTTGTAACAAGTGTAACATTTTACGCAGAAAAACTACAGTGTAGTAATTTATGTTTAACTGTAGTAAAACAAATTAAAGGAATTCCAGGAATTCCCTCCCCCCCCCCAGCAATTCAAGCCCTGACTCTTGTGAATTTGAAGTGCGAGAAGGAAGAGTCTGTGTTTGTAAGCATATCAAAGGTTTTGCTGCAACAGGCACAGCCTTTTGCAAGGCAGTAAAGTGAATATCAGTAGAAACAATGCTTTAATTAGGTTGTGCAAGAAAAAAACTGAAAAAACTAAGATTTTGTAAAACAAAGTTTAGATAAAAAAGACAAATAAGTTCATATACAGAAGCTTTATTAAACTTCAGCTAGTAATATAGTAAGTCTAGACTGAAAACAGCCCACCGTAGAATTTAAGTAATAAACACCAAAGTGATAAACGGAATAGCCTGCAGGCAATTCCAGAGAGTTTTTAGTGCATTAAGGGGCTGGGACCTTGTGTACAATGCAGAGTTTGTGAGAGGCACTAGAATTGCTGTTTTATGCCCCCAAGTATAAATTAAAAGTTCCTAATCAAACTGATTCAAAACCTAAAATCCTAAAGCTTATGTATAGAAGATCACATTTGATACCTGCCACCTAGAAGTCTGTGTGTGAAAAAACCTGAGAAAAGACACTATAAGACTTGAGTAGAAACTAGATAATAAAAAGAAAAAAAATAATAAGAACCAAAGCAAAGAAATTCCTAAACTAGCCCCTTTGGGAGGGGCTCACTAGAAGAAAGCTGCCAGTTAGGGCGGTTCAGAAAACAAAAAAAATTATAATACTTTATTGCAGTTAATGCTGTTTTAAAACTAAAAAGCAGATAAGATAAAGTTCCGTATGCTAATGCTTTTCACCTTAAAGAATCACCCAGAATAGCAGAGTAACTGTGGGTTCAAAGCTCCCTCTGACCCACTGATGTTAACTCTTGAAAAAAAACCCAAAGCAAAAAGAAGGCAAATCAAACATGTTGTTCAGCATGCAGGGTAAGATAGCAATGTATGAAATCAGACAAAGCTTATCATGCTGAAACACAAAACTATTACAACTCACAAAACGAGTCATAAGATTTGTTAAAGGCTCCTCTTAAAGTAAGAAAAGATAAAGAAGACCTCCCCAAAAGGGAAGAGGACTCAGCCTCCAAAAGTATACCCATTCGTGTTATGAATAAAAATTCGGTTAATATTTTTTTGTGAGAAAAAGGTTACCACTACTGCTGGGCTGCTGCCTGTGTTATGGTAATTACGGGTCGTTGTCGTTAATGGTTGTTTTTATATTAGTAAAAGCCCTGGCTGGGGCGAGTTAATGGCCCTTCTCCTGAGACAGTAACGGGTGGGAACCTTCCCGAACAGTGAGGAGAAGAGACCTGGAGGGGGGGGTTATGCAAAGTGACTCCAGGACCAGCATGCTTTGTGGGACCCCGACTCCAAACCCACGGAGAAACCCCCAAAACAACGAGCCAAATAAGAGTTGAGAGACTGGAGTGATGTCTGGACTTGAGGAGCCGAGTGCTGAGCCTGCAGAGATGCGGAACACCTTCGGAGCCTCTCGCCCCGACCATGGGAGTAGTCCCCGGAGATGAGGGCCTGCTAAGACAGCCGGCAAAAGCAGGAAGACCTGTTGGGGACCACCACTCCCTAAAGGCTCCCACGAGGACTGGATCCCCCAGCTCTGCCCCTAGTGGACAGAGCTGTGCATATCCTCCTCCTCTGAGTCGCCCTGGTAGAGACTATGGACGCTGCAGACCTGTCGAGCCGCCCAATCCTGAGCTGATCACTTTTAATAAAGGCATTAAAAAGGAGAAGTCTCCTGGCCCTGTTTATTTCAATTCGCACTCCTCCTCCTCCTGGCAGTCCAATTTCATCCAAAACTAAGAAGTAACAAACCCCTCTGTGAGAGACAGTGAAACCAAAAAAAAGGAAAAGAGTAAAATTTTAGTTGATACAAAGACCACATATTCAGTTTTAAATAAAGCTTTAGTACCTGTAGAGAATAATTATGTTGTAGTGTGAAAAACAACTAGCCAGTCTTAAAAACCATACTTTTGCAAGCCTTTAAAGTAACAAGACACTATTTAAAAATTTTTGTATATGCCCAATTCGCTAAATATTCTAAAATGGAGAAGTTACTCTAAAAGCAAATAATCAAAAGTATATAAAAGTGTTAGGTTTAACATTAACAGCCATTGAAATTAAGAAGGATATTAGTAAAAAAAAATTAAGACAAGTATTTTCAAGAGTATGAGCCTCTGGTGTACCAAAATAAGTAAAAAAATGCCCCCCCCCCATAGTAATCAAGCTTAAAGAGGAGACACAACCAGAAAGAATTAAGCAGTACTCCCTGAAAAAGAAAATAAGGAAAAAAATCAGCCCAATAATTGATAGTACAAGATTGAAGGCCATCAATAAAATAGCAAAAAGTTTATATCCTGTGGTAGCAAATCCATATACTTTGCTAACTTGTTTAACACCTGAGCTCACCTGGTTTTCCATTTTAGACCTGAAAAATGCCTTCTTTTGCCTCCCTATCCACAAAGCCAGCCAAAACATTTTTACATTCAAATAAGAAAGCCCTAAAAGTGGATGCAAAACCCAGCTCACATGGTCCATGTGCCTCAAAGCTTCAAAAAATTCCCCCACTCTCTTTAGAGAACAACTTGCAAAGATCCAGAGTCCCAGGAAACTCCAAAAAAAAAAAAAAAAAGCCTTTCAAATTTCCTAGGACTCCAAAAATAATATCAAAGAAAAAGGCACAAGTAGTAAAACAAAGTATTCTATCTGAAGTACAAAGTCAGTGCTAAGCAACAAACTTTAGAGCAGGCTCACAAAGAAGCCATATGCCAAACCATGAAACCTCAAACAACAAAAAAACTCCGAATCTTCTTAGGCATGGCAAGGTAGTACTAGCTGTGAGTTTATAATTACAGACTGTTGGTCAGATAGAGATCTCCAGTAGACAAAAGAAACCACACAAGACTTCCATCAGCGAAAGAGTGCCCTCATGTCAGCTCCAGCTTTGAGATTTCCAGATGTAAGTAAACCATTCTTTCTATTCTCCCATTAAAAACAAGGAATTTCCCTGAGAATATTCACTCAAGACTTAAGTCCATATCAGAGGGCAGTTGCTTACCTTTCCAAGCAACTAGATGCAACAGTCAAAAAATAGCCAAGTTGCCTCACAGCTGTAGCAGCAATCATACTGAATATACAAGAAGCACGCAAATTTACCCTGAAACAAAAAATGACTGTACTAGTATCCCACACAGTGTCCACAGTATTAGAAGTAAAAAGCAGCCACTAGCTTTCACCACAGAAGTTCCTAAAATACCAGGCCATCATGTTAGAACAAGATGATATAAAAATAGTAGTAACTAATATTGTCAACCCAGCTTCTTTTCTCGGTAAAAATCAAAAAGTAGCAGTACACCACAATTGCCTGGAGACCATTAAAGCTACTTACTCCAGCTGCCCAGACTTAAATAAACATTCCTTTGAACAATGCAAAGACCTAGTTCACTGATGAAAGTAGAAAGCAATATGCTGAATACGCAGTGACTACATGCAGAGAAGTAATAAAATCCAGACCTTTACCAACAGGCATCTCTGCACAAAAAGCCAAGATAATTGCATTGTCCCATGCCTTAGAAATAGCAAAAAGAAAAAAAAAGAACATCTACACAGACTCAAGGTATGCACTTGGAGTTGTGCGCGCACATAGAACCATCTAAAAAAACCCCATAAAAACCAACAAATAAACTCCATTAAACATGCACAAAAGATAATCTAGCTGCTGGAAGCAGTTCAGCTGCCTCGAAAGATAACAATTATGCATTTAAAAAGCACCAAAAAGTGAACTCAGAATTAGAAAAAAGAAATAAACTAGCAGATGGAGAAGCAAAGAAAACAAAAAAAGGTAAAGTAAGTATGGACAAATTTCCCTTGAAAGTAAACCAGAATATAATAATCAAAAAAGACACACAACCAAGAGAAGTAAGCTACCATTGAAAGAAAGCTAGTAATCCCTTCCCATTTGTGTAGTCACTAGCAAGAAAACAGCACCAAAAAACACACTAGAGCCTAACTATTTTAAAGCTTTTATAAAGTATGACTCCTTTCCCAAAATGACCAAGGCTGCCAGTGTTACAGAGTGAATCAAAATGAAGTATTGACTTTTAAGTAGTAGTTTCCACAAACACATATCTGATTAAAAGAATCATTACCAAAAATTTATATGCCACTATTACTCAGGTAAAACAACAGTGTGATCCTTGCCTCCAAACTAACCCCAAGAATGCCCCCAGATCAAAACTAAATCAGATTAAAAAAGGTAATGAACCCAAACAGCAGTAATAAATTGACTTTTTAAAATTCCCATGGAAAGGGGGGTGTCAGTATTTATGAGTATTAATAAATATGTTTTCAAAATGGCCAGAAGTGTTCCCCACCAGAACTGTCAAGGCTTAAGAGATGACCAAAGTAAACAATACCGCTTTTGGAGTTCCAGCCACAATACCTATATGGTAACTTTAAGTAGGCAGCTCAGACAAAATTCAAAACATGTGGTTGGAACTCAAAGCAGGAAGCTAAGTAAACCAGTACATAACATACAGCCTGGGGATTATGTATATGTTAAGCCTCTTACAGAAAAGACTTTGGAACCACAGTGGGAGGGACCATTTCAGGTCCTTCTCACCACCTTCACCACAATCAAGATCAAGAAACAAAATGCCTGAACCCACCACTCTCAAGTAAAAAAGGCCCCAGAAACCCCTTGGAAAGTGACACCAAAAAGCAATAAACCAAAACTAAAACTTACTTAAGCAAAATGAGTATATTGCGGCCAGGAGTAGTTTGTAGTTTCATTTACAGAATTGTTCTGTATATAATTATAACTGAAGTCTTAGAATTAAAAAGTACCTCTATCCAAAGCAATGCTGAATAGCCTTGGTCCCAAGCTTTTAATCAGTATACAAGATCCATAAGAAAACCTTCTGAAATAAAAGATTTAAACCTATCCACTGTAGTAATCCACAGAAATCAAGTATATGAAAAGCAAGAGTAGCAAAAGCAAGAACTGTAAACACTTCAAGGAATCAGAGAAGAAATAATCAAGGTAAGATGCTAGTCAATAAGACGGCTCATGAGAAACCAGATGCAATTAGTGTCTCAACCTCTCCTGCATACAAGCATCAAGACCTTATACAACTCACACCAGTACTCAAAAGTTCAGACCTAACCCAAACTTAAACCTGAAGTGCATCAAATAAGCCCATACTAGTGAAAAATATGAGTGAACAACAACTGTTGTTCAATCCAGAGTGGTTTCTCCAACACGATGAATTGCTAATGCAAATTAACATCTCAAAAATCCAACTAGCCTGCTTGTCTTGCCTAAAAACACCCTTTGAGAGCTGAAAACATAGTTACAAAGACAAGTATGCCTCAAGAGCAAAATAAAAAAAAATCTAACTAGGATATTAAGGACAAAATTAGGAGTTTTAAATAGAATAATTCAGAAATACTGATGAATAAACTGGCCACTACAACAGGTGGCCTAACAAAATTGAAGCAGCGTTTACAGTCATCTCTATTAGCATTAAAAACTAGCCAGTAGCAGATTTTAATAATACTGCCACAGTAAAAAAAGGCCAAAGACCAAAACCACAAGCTAATAATAAAAGCGCTTAGTACAATTCAAGATAATGTATCTTTAGCTTTCAGCTGTATACAAACACAGTTATGAATGCAGACAACAGCAGCTTTAATCATATGGGAAGGGGGTGTAAATAATTTTCCTACTAAAATTCAAAAAATTGTCTAAAATAAGGCAATTAATTAAAAAAAAGTTTAAATCCTAGTAGACTATAGTAAATTTTACCTATGATCCTACTTCTAATGTAGCCACTGCGTTTGTGCTTACTATTGAAAAAAAAATCCCAATATTACCGGATGGAACGTGCCTGGGCTCGTCTGGCCCCTGCTGCTTGGCAGCTGTGGTATTTCACCACAGATACCTCTGGCTGGCTGCATGTTGCAGCTAGGCACTTGGAACAAGTCCAGACAAACAGAAACTCAGTTTTACCTCAGATGAAATTCCTTAGGCGAGGTGAAGAGAAAAGGAGAGGATTCTGTGGAGGATTTAATCCAGAGTTTATTCCAGGGTCATAGAGCTCTGAATCTTGGTAACAGCTCCCAAGAGAATCATGACTGCATGGTCTCCGTATCTTTTAAGGCAGGGGGCAGGGGGAGGGAAGGGATCGGTGAGCCACCAATCCAGATGAGAGGGGGCAGGGTCTCAGGGGACAATGACACTTGGCTAAGCCAATGATCCCAGTGCTGAGGGGCATCTTTTGAACTTCTGCCAATCACACAATGCCCTTGCTGGAATGTTAAGCACCTAGAGAGGGGGCAAGGGGGAGGGGAAAGGAGAGGTTGGCACACCTGGGGGACTGGGGTAGCTAAAACAGGTAATTGCAACACACTGCAACATCTCCCCCTAGTTTTGTTTAAAAAGAAGAGGACTGGGTTTGTGGTGCTGAATGCTTGCCAAACCATGGTTGGTAAATCGGCTCCTCCTCTACAGGAAGGTCAGTGTTTTCCACTGAGGCTTCCATGTCAGCCATTGGAGCACTAAGGGCTTCCAAATGGTAAACTTCAGGAGGGGGAGATGAGCATAAAATTAACTTGAGAACCATTCATTTGATTAGTCCAAAAACAATATTAACAATTACAACAACAATAACTAAAATAAACAGTACTAAAAACACAGTTTTCAGAATAGATCCCAACCAGCCCAAGAGTCCCCAGCCTTTGAAAAGTCCACTCAGCCAGTCGTCAGTTTCTCTCTTGATTTTGCTCACCATGGTTTTCATCTTGTCGATTGTGGCATGGACGTTCTCTGCCTTTGATGACAAGTTGAGGCAGCAGAGACCTTCAAATTCTTCACAGTGATGGTTGTGCAGAAGGAGCAGATAGTCTATGGCTGCCCTATTCTGAACGGTGGCTTGCCTGGTAATTTCCTTGTCTGATAGGAGGTCACTCAGGGCAGAAGAAGTGAGATTTGCCTGTTTTGCAACCCAACATTCCAATTAGCCTAATTCTCCCATGCTTTTTGCTGCCGAGATCCAAGGCAGAAGGATTGTAATTGCGGTGGCCTTAAGTCTGGACCAGTGAACAATTTCCGAATTACAGTCAGGGTCTAATTGCCTTAGGTCTCTTTTTTGGATAGCCAATGTATGTGTGTTGGTTTTTATTTGCCAATGTATTAGGTTTGTTCGATTTGAGGTTAACAGGCTCAACTTGCCAAAGGTACATGGACCTCCGAGCAGATAAGGAGGGAGACCTGCCCATGCTCTGTCTCCACATATTAAAAACACACCTCTTGCGAGTTCACGAGGCTTATAATCACCACCTGATGAGTGCATGACTAGGACTGAATTTTCAAACCAGTTTTTGTCTGTGTAGTGTGGGTTGCTAGGGTCAGGATAAGTGTTTCATTTAGCTTCATCATATGGTAAGTGGGAATTGAATTTAAAGTGAACGCAAAAGGTTGCATTAATGGAGCCTAAGAGATGGAACTCTTGTGGCTCCCTTTTTGGCACTGGTAACTTTCTCGCCCACTCCTGCCAAAACACTAAGGGATTGTCAGCAGGATAGCCGCCAGGACAAAGTGCAAGTAGGTTCACTTCATTTAAAGCATTCCACATTTCGTTTGGGAACTCTGAGGATTTAAAGGGAACTCCCACCAGGCAAGTTGACAGGGGGTCAGATGCTGTTGCTGTGGAGAGACAAATGTGATCTTATCCAAGGGCTCTAGCCAAGGTGGTCCATACGTTTGCTTTGGGCTAATGGAACTATCCAGGAGATCACTGGAGAAATGATCGCAAGTAGGACAAGGAGCAGGCTCGGTCTCATGGCGACTCGAGACTGCACACGAACAGAGGGATCTAAACCGGTAAAAAGAAACTTAAGACAAACATGTATTACAAACTATTCCAGATAGGAGGCTTAAATGGAATTTCCTCCAGAGAACCCGTGCGGCGTTTCCTTCTCCAGGCAGCATTAGCAACCTGGGGCACTTCTGTAGATTTCTCTGAGACCTTGGGAACATAGGGCTTTACCCATTTGGAAGGAACCCACTTTAAACCAGAGGGGGTGGACACACAGGCATATCCAAGTCCCCAAGTAACCAATTTGTAACGTCCCACCGTTTTCCAAGTCTCAGGGTCCTTTACTAAAACCGGAGGCTTTTCTTTCATCAACCTATGACTGCTCCCCCCAAAGTGGCGTAGGATGGGTGGATTCAGGCTGTCAAAAGAACAGTTCAGAAAATTGATTCTGAACAATGCCCTGGACAACCAGATGTGGGGAGGTTCCACCTTCAGAACCTGATGTTGCTGGTCCAGGACTCTTTTAATATCACGGTGAGTCCTTTCTACTATGGCTTGGCCTGTAGGGGAGTAGGAGATGCCAGTTTTTTGCCCTACTCCCCATTGCTGCAGGAAGCTCCCGAATTCCTTGGATTTGTAAACAGGCCCATTATCAGTTTTCAGCTCCTTGGGGATGCCCATGAAAGAAAAAGCCTGTAAGAGGTGCTTAATGGCATCAATAGATGATTCTCCTGTGTGGGCAGAAGCATAGACCGCTCCAGAAATGGTATCTACACTAACGTGAACATATTTCTGCTGTCCAAATGACTGTATGTGTGTAACATCTGTTTGCCACAGTTCACAACTGTTCAATCTCCTTGGGTTTGCTCCCACACTCACTGTAGGGAGTGCATGTTGTTGGCAATTTGGACATGTGGCCACAACCGCTTTGGCCTGTTCTTGAGTGATGTGAAACTGACAAACTAGGCCAGGTGCATTTTGGTGGAAAAACTGGTGGCTGATTTTTGCCTGTTCAAAAACATTTGGGAGAGTGGCCATCACTGCAGGTGCAGCAAGAGCATCTGCCCTTCTGTTGCCTTCAGCGATAAACCCTGGCAAGTCGGTGTGTGACCTGACGTGCATCACATAAAATGGTTGCTCTCGGTGGGTGACTAGCTTTAGAAGTTTTGAGAGCAATTTGAAAAGTGCGATGTTAGACACTACTTGCAGTATTGCTTGATCTGCCCGGGATACTACTCCTGCCACATATGCAGAATCTGTAATCAGATTGAATGGTTCTGAGAACCTTTCAAAAGCCCTAACAACTGCAGCCAATTCCGCAACCTGAGGTGAACCTTCCACCTCAGCAATGTCCGTTTCCCACTGCTGGGTTTGAGGATCCTTTCAAGTCATAACAGACTTGTGGGACCTCCCGGACGCATCTGTAAAGACAGTCAGAGCCTTTTTTAAAGGTCTCCTAATTAGAGCACTTGTCAATTTTAGAGTGAATTGAACATCTTATTCGAACATTTTGTGGGCAGGCCTCTGGACAGAAATTTGTCCTGAGTAGGAATTTAGAGCAAACTGCAGCACTTCATTTTCTTGAAACAATTGTTCCAATATTTGCAGACTATTTTGGCCCGATTTTAACTCAACTGGAATGTGAATGCACTCAAAGTCACATCCTGCTAGCTCCCTGATCCAGGTCCTTTCTTTCCAGATCAGTTCTGCTACCAGCTCTTGAAGCTTTGTCATTCTCTTGGACCTTTTGTGACTGAGGAAAACCCATTCTATGATCAAGAGAGGGTCCCTCTGGTCCTGACCCTTTTTTGGTGTATCCTTTGCCTTAGGTATTTGTTTTTCCTCCCACTGGAAAATGATTCCATAGAGGTATGGCAACTTACCTAAGATGATAAATTTGAATGGCAGGTCAGGCCGACATCGGTTGGCCTGTCTTGTGGACATCGCAATCTGAAGCTTTTCTAGAGCTTTCCGTGCCTCTGGGGTAATAGACCTAGGAGCACCCGGGTCCTCTGCCCCTTTCAATAAATTGAAAAGAGGGGCAAGGTCTTCATTAGTCAGACCTAGCCATGGCCTTACCCAATTCAAAGACCCACACAACTTGTGGAAATCTGTAAGGGTCTTGATCTTTGGATTGATTTCTAGTTTTTGGAGAACAATGGTCCTGTTTCTAATTTCTAAGCCCAAATATTTCCAAGGTGGTATCTTTTGAATTTTCTCTTCCTGGAGCTCGAACCCTGCAACGATCAATGCATCGATCGTTAGGTCAAGCGCATGGGTGAGTAAATCATCATTGGGGGCACACACAAGGATATCATCCATACAATGATAGATGATGGCCTTTTCTGCGGCTGCATGCACTGGGGAAAGCAGGGAAGAGACATACTGTTGGCAGATCGCTGGTGAGATCTTTAGTCCCTGAGGAAGAACTGTCCAATGGTACCTTTTCATAGGGGCTTCCATGTTGATGGTGGGGACTGAGAATGTGAAACGCGGTGCATCGTCAGGGTGTAGGGAAATTCAGAAAAAACAATCTTTTATATCAATAACAGCCAATTTCCAGTCCTGGGGAAGCATAGTTGGGGATGGCATACCAAGTTGGGGAGAACCCATATCTTCAATGACATCATTATTTGTCGGAGGTCGTGGAGGAGCCGCCATCTCTTTTTGTCAGCTTTCTAAATGACAAACACTAGAGAGTTCCACGGGGATGTGGTCTCCACAATGTGACCCTTTTTTAGTTGCTCTTCCACTAGCTCTTCGAGCACCTTTATTTTTTGTTTACTGAGCGGTCATTGTTTCACCTCAACTGGTTTGTCTGTTTTGCACTTCAGTTTTTGGGTGAGGCGCTGTTGTTCAATGACCGCTGTACAAAAATGCTGTGGAGAGTCTGGAATATCAATTGTGACACCCCACTGGGCCATTAAATCTCTCCCTAAGAAAAGTTCCGAATAATCTAACACAAATGGATGTATATTTGCCAATTGTCTGTTTGGTCCCTCGAATTGAATAATGCTTTTGGATTGTCTTGCCAATTGCAGACCTCCCACACCTTGAAGGTGACCGGCAACATTTTGCAAAGGCCAATGTGCTGGCCAGTCTTGTACTGGGATCACTGTGCAGTCTGCACCCGTGTCTGCAAGCATTTCAATGCGTTTTGACTCTCCACCCCCACTGACATTACACCATACTTTGGGTTTGTCTTTCCCAATAACTTGGACCCGGGCGACTGTGGGTCCTTGTTTTTTGGTGCCTTCAGGTAAACTCAGCACCGGGATAGCTTGTGCTATGATTTGTCCTTTGGAAAGAAACAGGGGTGGGTGGAAACAGTGCAGCCCGAGAACCAATTGCTCAGGATCTGATGTTGTCATTCCTGGAGCAATTTCGATCTCTCGTGGTGTGTGTTTGGTGTCCCCAATGACAATGTACTTACAGGGAATTCAGTGCCAAGTACCCTTTTGTTCTGGATTGACAGAGACAAAATACCAGTCAGCGTCTTTCAGGTGGAGTGGTTCTGTCAGCTGCAGCCTATAAGGCTCATTGACAGAAGATGTTGTTAATATAGGTTCACCTAAATCATAACAAAGGTTATTTTGTTTCACTTGCAACAACAGACCAGCAGACGTGGTCTTTGAAGCATCTGCTTCACTTACAGAAATATTAACAATACCGTGCGCTTGGTTTATCTTACTTCCCTTATTCCCTTGGCCTGCTCTTTTTGTATCTGCACGCCTGGCAGGCCAGCGCTCCCCTTTCAGTTTTGTTGTTGCTGTTGACCCCCTGGGAGTGCTTGTAGTTCTCCTCCCCTGTCATTTCTAAATTCATCAAATTGCTTTTTCAGGCGGCACTGGCTACTCCAGTGCCCAAGGTTATTGCAAAGCAGGCATGGCTTTGTGGGGTTACCATTGCTGGTCTTTGCTGCAGCCCAGGGTGCTGCTGTGCTGAGGGAATGGGCGCAGGGCTGGCAACAGCAACACACTGAAGTAGTCTTGGTAGCAGCCTTGGTCTGGTGTCTTCAGCAACACTCATCAGAGGCACTTTCCTGTTACAGACTAGAAGCATATCTTTTAGTGTAGGGGGGAGGTTCTATAGGAAGGCTCAGGATTGCCGCTCAACACTGTTCATTTGCATTTGTAAATGCCATTTCCTCTAAAACCTCTTCCCTTGCATTCTCTTTATTAACTTGGATTTCAATAGCTCTAGTTAAACTTTCTACAAATTTCAAAAAAGGCTCTGATGGTAGCTGCTTGATCTTACTATAAGGCTCAAAAGGCCCCTCAGGTTGGAGGGAAAAAAATGCTTTTTCAGCTGCTTCTTTGACTTTCTCGAGTGTTTCTACAGGAATTACAGTAGCTTGGATTGAGGGTAAAGACCACTGGCCCTCACCGGAGAGATGCTCAATGGTAATTGGCATGCCATTGGCATCCTTTGCTGTGTTTGGATCAGCATGCAAGCCTGGGAAAGCCTCTTTTAGCAGTTGTTTCCATGCTAGTTCCCATAATTTGAATTCTGTAGAGGTCATGAGACATGAGAAAAGCTGTTTTAAATCATGTGGGACTACTACAGTCCTACTCAGTTCAGAATTTAAAAAGCCACAGAAATATGGACTGTGTGGGCCATACTCTTTATGAGATTTACAGATCTCTTTAATCAATTGTCCTCCAAAAGAGCTCCAATTAGCAGTTGGGGCTGCTCCCCCTTGTGCTGCAGGCTGATATGTAACAGGAGCGAATGACAAAGTGCAACCCTGTATTGGGTCTGCAGTTTCCTGCCCTGTGTCACTTGTATCGGAAGCATTGGGAACACCAATACAGCTGTGGGGAGAAGCAGTGGGCGTGCCCCTACCGTGGGAACCCGGGAAGGGGGCGGGGACACAATGGGCACAGGGGGCAGAGGCAGGGAGCTGACAGGGGGCGGGGATATGGTGGGAACAGGGGGCGGGGACAGGGGGCTGGCAGGGGGCGGGGACGCCTGGTGACGTTGTTTTGCGGAGAAAAGAAGAAAACCTCACAACTTTGTAAAAGTTGTAAAGCTTGGTATGTTTATTACAGCGCTGGACGCATGTGGAGATTGCTCTCCTCAAAAAAGGCATGTGTACCTCTGAGGACTTCAGATCTCCTTTTATCTCCCCTTCCAAATACATATGCATACAGTTTCACAATAGGTTCATACATATTCATTCCGCGTGACATTTATCGCCAATTCCTCTTTATCAAAACAATTATTAGGTCAGGGCAGACCGGCCTTGTGGCCATTTCTGTTTTTTTTTCTCTGTCTCCTCACTATCTCTGCCCTGCAGTTTTTCCCTTCAGCTTTGGCCTTACAGACTTTTTACCTCTCCTAGACACTTCACCTAATTCAAAATGGATTTTTACTCTGTCTCAACTTCACATCGGCAAACGACCCCTGGGAAGAGTAGTGGGGCGGAGCTGAGGGTATAGCAGGTAAGGGGGGGCGGAGGGGAGGGGTCACAAGGAACAGGAGGGGAGGGGGATGGGGATGGGATTTTGGGATACTTAGGGGGATCTTGGGAAGAAGATGACCAGGTATGGAATGGTGCCACGTGGCATCCTCCATCTTGTGGAGCCCCTAGGGACTGGGGGCCATTTTGGGGATCACTGCTCTCCAAAAAGCTAACACGTGCTCTGGGTTTCAGAGCAGGGGACACAGGGTTTTGGGAAAGGTTCCATGCCGTCTGGCCAGGATGTTGTGGAGAAAGAAACTCAGGCATTTTAAAGTGCTCAGGAAGTCGACTTCCCAGGAAATGGGCAGAGAGTGCTCTCTTTAAAATACCAAGTTTTGGGGTAAGGGGTTTAGAACTGGGAGAGGGAGAGACAGGGAGAACAGAGGTACCTGGCTTAATATTTGGCTTTTTCTCCAATTCCCTTTGTTTGAGCAAGGCTGTTCATACTTGTAAACTCCAGAACACAAATTTAGCTGAAGAAATATCTCCAGACTGTCCCAAGGTTATCAATTAATTTCCTACTTTATCCCAAAATTGAATATTGTGGACTTCTTCAGGAGAAATTCGTGGGAAGTGTAAAAAAAGCCACCCTATAAACTGCTTCAATTTTCCTTTAGAGAACTTAATATTACCACCGACTAAAATTCCAACAATATGATAATACACTCCTTTTTGTGCTGTGCTTAACTTTGAGGCCCATTTGAGATGTAAAAGGCACAATTCAACGTTCCGCGGACTGAAATGAGGGCCAAAATCAGCTACCGATTTCTAAAAAAATCCACGGTTAAAAAGCGATAACGATCAGAGGAAAGCCTTTACAATGCAGCTGTTTGTACTGCTTTTAAAACTGCCTCGGCAGCAGCAGCAGGGAATCGGGACCTCCCCCACCGCGTGGAGAGACATACAAAGCCTCCCCCGCCCGAGAATGCAGCCCCCCCCCCCCCCCCCCCCCGTGCCACGTGGCAAGCCGAAACCAGGGCTGCCCCGCTCTGCGTGTAGAGAGCACCCCCTGCCCCGAGAGAGCTCCCCTTCGCTGAGAGAGCTGAGCACGCCAAGAGAGCCGAGCCAGGGGGAGGGGCAGGCAGAGCTCTCCCGCTCCTCCGAGCCGGCGCCGGGAATTAGAAAAGTAGCAAAACGACACTGCAATAAGCTAAACTCTTAACAGGATATCGCTTTCACTCCGCAGGGCTGCGCAGCCTAAAATACAAGAGGAAAAAGGAACAGAACTCACGGCAGAGACTGTTTTTTGAGCTTCTACCCCCCCAAGGAGCAGAAATACTTACCGAAATCGAAGCTGTTGCTGGCAAGGTCAGGCAGGCTGGTCTCCTCACCGGAATAGAACCCCACGGGCAGGAGGGGCTCCCCTATTCTTCCTCTGGAAAATTTGCTCACCAGAAAGGAGCTGCACTTTCCAGGGGCACCGAGCAGTCCATGAGACTGGTAAACAATCTCCATAACATATTCCACATATGCACAACAACAGGTGCAGCAAATGGAGATTAGAATTGTTTCTCATTCTCTTCTCTGAACTTTCTCACAGCTTCTCACAGCTTCTCACAGCTTCCCAGGAAAATCCTGGGAGAGAGCTATGTCTCTCTCTGTTCAGAGGATATATGATTACCACATTGAACTTTTTCAGGGGCAATTTGAAGGCCTGACTCTTGTAATTGTTGCTGTAAGGCAGGTAGCAGGGTTGCTGTATCCAGGTGTCCTCTGGCTATAAGAGTATCATCCATGTAATGATAGATAAGATACTGTGAGTACTGTTTTCTCAGTGGGGCTAGTGCCCAGGCAACATACAGTTGGCACATCATGGGACAATTTTGCATCCCTTCTGGCGATACAACCCATTGATACCTTTTTGCTGGCTCTGCTTTGTTAATGGATGGCAGTGAGAATGCAAACTTCTCACTGTCATCCTTGTGCAGTGGGATGGTGAAAAAGCAATCTTTCAGGTCAATAATCAACAGTTGCCAATTGACAGGTGACATTGATGGTGAGGGTAGGCCAGGCTGCAGGGCTCCCATATCCTGCATTACAGCATTAATGGCTTGAAGGTCATGTAATAATGTCCATTTTCCTAATTTTTTTGGGATTGTAAAGATGAGTGTGTTCCAGGGGCTCATAGAAGGTACAATATGCCCCCTTTTCAATTGCTCATCAACCAATTCATTAACATGGGCAAGCTTTTCCTTAGACAGCGGCCATTGATTGTGGTATTCACATGCCCTCTGAACAGAGAGAAGCTGTGAGACAAGCAGAGAAGAAGGAAAAGACAATTCTTATCTTGTTTGCTGTGCCTGTGTTGTGCTAAAGTAGAATGCAATATGGAGATTGTTTACCCAAAGTGAGGATGTTTTGTTCCCTTGGCCTATCAGGGCCAACAAGTGTATGTGTGTCAGACTGTCACGGGAAGGTCCCGGGAGAATGAGAGATGAGTGCAGTTCTGAGCAGTTGTGAGCAAGAGTGACTGCATGGCAGATTCAGTTTAGATACAATGTGCATAGTAGAGTATAATAAAGTAATTCATTAGCCTTCTGATGATGGAGTCAGATGCATTATTCTCTCTCCCCTTTGTCGGAGTCGCCTTTGATTTACAATAATTGATCAACCCAGATTGGCATCTCTGTTAATCTGTGTTAATTTTAGGATTGGCAGCCCCTCAATGGCTGCCGCTAAGAACCCTCATTGGTGAGACAAAACCCCATCTGGCTCAATGCATCCTGCCCCAGTAGCCAGATTGTTGTATTCATCATGTAAGGTCTCACCTGAGCACAAACATGTGCATCTTCATCAACCCATACTGTTAGGAGTGTTTTGCTAATTCTAGTCATCTGGACTCCTCCCACCCCCATAATGGGCATTCCCAAGGTGTTCAGAGGCCATTTTGCAGGCCACGCAAATGAGGGAACAGTGGTGACATCTGAACTCGTGTC
The DNA here is from genome assembly GCF_028551555.1 of Melozone crissalis. Lineage (NCBI taxonomy): Eukaryota > Metazoa > Chordata > Aves > Passeriformes > Passerellidae > Melozone > Melozone crissalis. The sequence continues at coordinate 7,827,508 of NW_026535813.1, read as the reverse complement.
CAGCATTGCAGCTTTTGTCATGAGAGTTTCTCCATCTGGGTGCTAAAAAGTAATGGGTTTAGTTGGTTTTGCTCCTGACAATGGTAATGTAAACATTACCTGAGGGGTTCCTATTGACCCAAAACCTCCATCCCCGCTATGCATGACCCCTTATTAGGAACCTTGGCCTCAAAAAGAACCAGCTGTGCCAATCTAGTGCCTTTTGGAATATGGATAGGTGGTCTCCAAGTTTGCACCATTATCCCAATATTGCCTAACTAATCTGCATCGATTAGTCCAGGAAAAACAAAAATGCCTTGTTTTAATGTGGATGATCTCCCTATTAGTAGGGCACTAAGTCCATGGCCCAAAGGTCCATTTGCTGTTGATGGTATGACCTCTACATTGGTGTTCTTCAAGGTAACTACTGTGGACTCCACATCCACCCCTGCTGAGCCTGCTGTTGCTGAATAGAGGATGTCCAGGAAGCAGCCTGGTTGTGGGGGAGCATTTGTGTCATCATGCGTCCCCTTGCATGCTCGATTTGCCATTTCCCAAGGGGGTTCCATCTTTCTTGCATTTTGACCTACATTTGCTGCTCTGATGCCTGAACTTGTCACATCTGCTGCAGCTTCCTATGTAGCCAGTAGATATCACTGTTGCCTTAATTTTCTTTATGGTCTTAGCTCCACATTGTGCTTTATAATGTCCAGGTCTACTGCAATTAAAACATTTCTGACCAAAGTTACCTTTTCTTTGCTCTATCAGTGGTTTAAGGGCAACTGCCATCACATCTGCTAGGTAGGTGGCTTGTGCCTCTGGACTTCCCACCCTGGAACAAGCTTCTACCATGTCCACCAAGGTGGCTGTTCTAGGCAAGGTCTGCAGGATCCTCTTACAGGTGGAATTCACGTTATCTACTGCTAGTTGCATTCCAAGTGTGGCTTTAACCTCTGGAGACATTCCCAGAGCTCAATCAATAGCATTTCCAAGACGATCTAAGAAAGTCATAAAAGTCTTGTAAGCGTCTCTGCTTAGCGGTGGTATAAGAAGGTGGCAGAAGTCCCATGTCTGAAACAGCGTGAAATGCCTCCCGAGCCAACTTCTGAGACTGTTGTAAAATTAATGTCTGTAAGCGTGCCTGAGTTTGCGGGTCAGCAAAAGGCCCTTTCCCCAACATCATATCTGGGGTGGCTCCAGAGGGAGCCCAAGATTTTCAGCCACGGCAGCATCTACCTGCTGTTCCCCGTCTGCCACAGCAGTCTCTGTGTGGGTTTTAAAAAGGTTTCTGTCAGCTTTCTACAATCAAGCAGAGCCAGTAATCCGCTCTTAAAAATATGGTCCAGTAACGTTTGCACACATGGATTACTTAGTCCATACAGGATTATGGCATTTTGTCCCTCGCGGACGAGTTTCCAGTCCAGCCAAACTCACTGGTGTTGATTCGGATTACTGGAGACAGAGATTACTGACAGTGTGTTTAGGATAAACTCACCTTTGATGAGAGCTTCTCTGATAATCCCCTGCCTACCCTGGGCTGGGTTGTTGCCATCATCAGACAGAGGGTGGCTAGTGGATCTCTGCTCCAGACTCTCTCTCCTTCATTCTGGGCTTTTTCCCTCCTTTAGTTGTAGCATATGCTCCTGGCTGTCGGACCATGTCAGAGGATCTTGAAATAAACAGGGCAGGAGACTTTTTCTCCTTTCAATGCCTTTATTAAAAGTGATCAGCTCAGGATTGGGCAGCTCGACGGATCTGCAGTCTCCATAGTCTCTCCCAGGGCAACGAGGAGGAGGAGGATATGTCCACTAGGGGCAGAGCTGGGAGTCCAGTCCTCGTGGGAACCTTGGGCGTGACCCAGATGTTGATGACCGCCCTTTTTTTCTCCGGGTCCTGGCGTCAGGATGACCCCCGTGCTCAGGGTGAGGGACTACGAAGGTGTTCAGCATCTCTGCAGGCTCAGCACTCCGTTCCTGACGTCCAGACATCACTCCAATCTCTCAACTCTATGTTGGCTCGTTGTTTTGGGGGTCCTTTTAGCAAGCTCGGAGCAGTAGCCTCTCATGGCATGCCGGTCTTGGGGTTATTTTGCATGTCTCCCCCCCTCCTACGTCTCTTCTCCTCACTGTTTAGGGAGATCCCCACCCTTCACTGTCCGAGAGAAGAGCCATTAACTCAGCCCCAGCTAGGGCTTTTACTGATACAAAAACAACTATTAACGACAACGACTCGTAATTACCATAACAAACAAGCAGCACCTCAGCAGCAACAGTGGTCTGATTAGTTTTTGTAACTTTTTTTCTCACAAAAAAATTGGCAGATTTCTGTTTATAACAGATCTGACATTCTTCGCATTCCCCGATATCTCTCGCTCCTGTGGCACTGTCTTCCTTTCTGCTTCTCGGTCCCGCTGTTTCCTTCTCTCCTCGGTTCGCCAAGCTGTCTCCTCCTCAGGATATGGAGAGTGGGCAAACTTTCTCTCCAGGCTACCTTCCCAAAAGAGCCACGCTTGGCGATTCTCACTGGAGAATTGGGAATGCAATTAGCTGATCTCATGATCGATCCCTCTGCCCTCCTTCCTTCCGCAATTAGCAACGGTCTGGTTTTTTCACTTTCCCTTAGTTGTCGATCTAGCAAAGCTATGAATTCATCTGTTTCTTTCTCCTGCCGCTCTCGTGCTTCCTTCTCAAAGTGGGCACAAGCGCTCTGCATGTGAATAGCCGTGATTTACATCTGAACACATGCAGGGTGTCTGGGTGAGGTGAGTTGGGCAGCGAAAGGGGAAGCAGAGGATAGATGCACCCCCCCATAGCTTTTGTTAACTCTTCAGGGGGTAGCAGGGGGCACCCTGTGGATAGTCCCGGCGCTGGAGGTGGTAGCGGGATATCTACCTCCATTTTCTCCGGTTCCGGGGCAGACTGTGGAACCCGCGCAGGCTGTAGCACTGCATTGTTACTGTGTGAGACTGCTTGTTGTTGAGCCTGCAGCTCCGACTCTGCGGGAGCAGAAGGTAGGGGTATAACTGGGTCCTCCCTGCTGAAAAACTCTCTGGCATACACTGGAAAAGCCATCACGGAGTTGTCTGGCTCTAGGGCTGTGGTAGTCTGTTATTTTACAGTTTGTTCTTCTGTAGTAGGTTTTAAATATTCCTTGTTATAAGTTTGTAATGGTTCATTCCATGTACCCCATTTGGCTTCCCTGATGATTCAGTCCTGAGTTGTTTACCCCAAGATTTTCCTGTCAAGTGTATGTCAATTCCCCTGTCTATCAAAGATAGCACACCCTTTTGTTCTGGAGTGTTCCCTGTCCTTCATCCCTTCCTCGAAGTAAGACTGGATTGCAAGGTTTGCTCCTTCCCCTTGTTGGCTTCTATTGGATAGCCCTTACCCTGCACTCCTTCCCTAATGCCTTCCTATTGGCAAAAAGTTGTGTCCTCCCCTCCTTAAAAAGCAGTTTTTTGCCCTCAGTTAGTGTCACTTCTCCCTGCCTCCTCTGGGTAAATAAACCTTCCTTAGAACTCAAACAAGTGATACCTCTCTATTTCTTTGCCTCGGTCCCTCATATTGGGTTGCTGCTGTGTCACGTGTGCCACAGCCGTCTGCTGCAGGGAGCTGTGAGCCCCTGTATGCACCGCCACCCAGGAAGGTCTCCGTAGAGATCCAGGGATGGCCTCTCTTGTGACTGTCCATCTGTCTCAGGGAGTGAGCTGGCCGGAGAACATATTCCCTGTGACCAAAGCCACGCAGTTACATAGGCTGCTGCTGCTCCGGCTGCAGCTGTTCTTTCTGCTTTTAATTGTTTTTAAACTGTTATCATTAATTTCCATGTTTCACTCAGTCCCTTAGTGTCTTTAAACACATCGCTGACTGCATCCCAAAGGGCCATCCCAAGCTTTTCCCCTCTCGGAAGTATCGAAAACGTTTTTGGGAGTGACAAAAAATCCGCTCTCCTGATCCCATTTTAATAATCTTTTCAGAAGCTCAGATTCATATTTAATTCCTTTCTTAGAGAGAATATTCTGGAAAATATTTAGAGCAGCCTGCTCATCTTTAGACAATGTTTCCCCATATCCTCCAGGCCCCAGCCGCTCACCTGTTCCAGTGTCCACCTTTTTCTGGTGGTCCGCTGCAGCCTAAGTGTATTTTTCCCCCAGCTGTCCTCCAACCCCTCCCTGCTGTGGTCCCGCCGTGGCAGACTCCATCTGGGCCACCTGCTTTTTCACTCAGTAGATGCTTCTTCAGAGCCCAAAAGGTCGAAAGGTCCAGTCTACTTCATTAGCACATCATAAACACTTCTGCATCACGTCAGGGTCACCAAAAATGCGGGAAACAAGACTCCTGGACAACTGACTAATTTAATTAGGCAGAAGCCATTTATCGTTTACATTATGCACTTATTTATACATTCTAATTCTACTGCACAGGCTGATCACACTTTTCTTCACTGGTGCCTCTATCTTGTCCATGCGCATTGCATGCACCTCTTAGAATACGTGATTGGTCACAGTCCATGTGCTTTGCTGCCCTCCGTTATCTAGTTCTTGTGGTCTTGGAATTCTGTTTCTCAGCTGCTTCTTTCTTATCTCAGCACGGTTTATGTCTTAGTAACCTTGATGAATTCCAGAGGATCCTGAGAAAATTTTGATAAGAACAGTTACAAGCAGTACGGCTGGTACACACTGAGGCCTAAGTTGTTCAGATGCACTGCTACACAGCTTTCAGGAGAATCTGGATGATTTTCTCTCCTTTCTTAAACACTTCTGCTGCCGTGTTCCTCCATACAATCATGTCATTGATGTACTGCAGATGTTCTGGAGCTTCACCCTTTTCCAGTGCAGCCTGGATTAGTCCATGGCAGAGGGTAGGACTGTGCTTCCACCCCTGGGGCAATTGGTTCCAGCTATAGCGCACTACCCTCCAAGCGAAGGCAAACTGAGGCCTGCATTCTTCTGCCAAAGGAATGGAGAAAAATGCATTGGCAATATCAGTAGTGGCATACCACTTTGCTACCTTGGAGTCCAGCTCGTACTGGAGCTCCAACATGTCTGGCACAATAGCGCTCAATGGTGGAGTCTATTCAAGGCACAACAGTCCACAGTCAATCTCCATTCTCCTTCAGATTTGCCCACAGGCCAAAGAGGGCTGTTGAAGGGTGAGTGGGTTTTGCTGACTACCCCTTGGCTCTCCAGCTCACAGATCATCTTATGGATGGGAATCACGGCATCACAAACATCACGAGTTGTTCTGTACTGCCGGCCGTGCACTGTCAAAGTGACAATTGGTACTCATTGCTCTTCTCCCTTCAGAAGTCCTACTGAAGATGGGTTCTCTGATAGTCCAGACTAGGTGTTCAATTGATTTATGCCCTCTGTCTCTTCAGCCACTGTTGAATTGCACTAAATAGTTTAAGTAGTTGTTGTTTTTTCCACTGTGTGTTTGGTAATTTGCACTGATCACAAGGTTTGTCCCATTCTTCCTGCCCCCTCCCCCAAGCCCCAGTGGTAATGGTTTGTTCCAGGTTTACTCCTCCCCTTGCCCCTTCCTCACTTGTATCCCATTGACTGTGGCCCCCTTCCTCCACCCCCCTTCCCCTGAGCTTAAAATCTCCTGGGAGGAGACCTCCAAGCCTCTTTCTCCCCTGGGACACTGCCTCTTTCCCATCTCGGACCCCAGCGTGGCAGCCACATGGCTCGGAGTGGCCATTTTAAAAGCCACACGGTTTCGCTTCTTTCCTTCGGGGGGGAGGAGAGGAAACCATGAGAGCTTCCTTAGATTGGCTGTGGACAGAATGCTTATTGTAAGGAAGGTAGATTCAAAGTTTTGCAGAAAGCGAATAACATCAGACTGGGTGCAAAGTTTTCTGCAACACAGAGAGGCATTTATATCCAAGTTAGAGATTCTCTAAGTAGTGGAAACTCTAAGGTTTCCAAAGGAGTTTTGAAACAGTTTGTTCGCTGGATATCTTTTCATTTTCCTCAGTTTACCCAGCAGAATGTGAATTCTGTCTCTGCCTGGGACAAAATTGGAGTGTTGTTAACAGCAAAGGTAGAACAGGGAGGCGGAACAGTGTCTCAATTTCTCCCTGTGTTCCTTTTGATTTGAAAAGAAGTGCTAAAGAGGGAATTGAAGGGACAGTCACAACAAGCCTCCCCTTCTGCATCTTCCCCTACCCCTCCGCCCAAACCCTCTTCCCCTGAACTGAGAGGGACATGTGAGGCACCCTGAGAATTGCAGGGTACCTGGCATAGCCACTCTTTCCCTGGACTCCTGCCTCCCGCTCAGTACCCTGGGTCTAGCAGTTGTGCGCAGGCTGACCGAGCACCTTCCCTGCACCCCTTTAACCCAGTTGCTGTTTCTTCAAATTCACGTTCTGACCCCCCCATCCCCAAAATGGCAGCGACCGCATAGTCAGCATTCAGGCAGTCATTGAGGGCCAAGATGGCGGCGGCCACGTGGCGGGACCTTCTGATTACCCTTCTTCTTCCCACAGTCCCATTTGCCCACCTGTCCCCTCCCCCAACCCCCTCTGGTCCAACAACCCCTTCCTTCCCTTGGACACTCCCCCCCCTCCATGTTCCCGCCCTCCATGATGTCATCCTCCAATCCTGCCCCTGGTTTCCACGGTGGCTCTGACTCCCCGCAAAGCTCCACCCCCCTGCCTGTGACTGTTTCCCATGCCCCTCTGCCCAGATCCCAAGGGGGTAGGGCTGGGGGAGGGGGTGTTCCTCCACCCAGTTACCAAGGGGGTGGGGTGGGGGGTGGTCCCTTGTCCAGTTTCCAGGGCGGTGGGACTGGGGGAGGGGGTGGTCTCCCTGCCGATCTTCAAAGGGGGTGTTCCCCTCCTGCTGGGTCCCATGGGGGTGGGGCCAAAAGGGAAAACCCCGGGCATCAAAACCAGGGGGAGGAACTAATTCCCTCAGTAGCTCCTGTCTTATATACTAGTGGTAGAAGCAGGCCTAGAAACTATCAGCCCCTCTCCTACCAAACGAAGGGGGAGTTATACAAAAGTCAGAATTTGGGAGAAACAATGAAATTTTTAGAAGCATGATAAGATCCATTTTAACATCTCTTGAATTTGTTCCTACTGACGTCCGAGATCTTTTCCGGTGTTTGCTTACCTAATCAGAGTTTGATCTGTGGGAAAGCTCCTGGAAGAGATCCCTGAGGGCACTCCTGGTAGAACTTCAGCAAAGCACCCAGGGTGCAAAAGATTTAGAAAACAAAGACATTACATATGAACATCTATGCAGCGAGTGGGAGTGGGCTAACTCAGAAGACCAAGATCAGGTGTTATCAAAATTTGTTCTAGATAAGATCTCAAAAGCTGCAGAAGAGGCTTTTAACCAGTTGCCGGCTGTTGAAGCTAGGGGTAGTTTACCTTAACATTAAACAGTCTCCTTTGGAGAGTTTCTTGCAGTTTGTCGACCGGCTCTGTGCACAAGTTGAGACACAAGTACCAAACTCTGCAACACAGGTAGGGATAGTTAAAGAGATGGTGCAGAAAAAAGCCAATGAACTCTGCAGCAGGGTGTTCCAGAGACTGCCTCTTGACCCTCCACCTATGCTAGCACAGATGATCGAAGCTTTTGCTAGGAAGGCGGAACTGTTTGACACACAAGAGGTGATGCCAGGGTCAACAAACTCAAGGACTGTGGCAGCTGTATCTCCAGGAGTGAGGAGGCAACAGATGTCACAGGAGCAGCTTCAACAGGTCATCTGCTTCCAGTGCAAGAAGCCAGGACACTGCCTGAGGCTGCCCCCAAAGCCAGCAACAGAAGAAGAAAACCATCAAATAAAAGAACTAGGACACGAGCGCGAGCCCACACCAAGCCATGACAGAAATGCAATGGGCTTCCCTAAGGGGAAAACCTCCCTCAAAACAGAAAAGGGAGAGGAACAGTGGCAGGGTGCGGGACAATAGAAGAAATGTTTGCGTGAAATAATCTGGTGGCCTCACAAGCGTTTCAAACTTGTGACCACCAAAGCTTTTGTTTTCAGGTCTACCCAGTGGACAGTCATTGGAGCGGACCTGACGAGGACTCACAGAACTTGACGGTAGAGTACTTGGTTATTGGAGACACCGCACACACATCCATGGAGATTGAGGTGGCTCCCATGACCATCAAGGGGGACATACCTAACCTCATTCTTCTGGCACGCTGTCCACAGCCACCCTTCTATTTGGCAAAGGGGCAAATCATCACCCAGGCCATTCCTATTCCAGCAGAAATCTCAGTTGATGACAAAGCACCAGGTTTCTACTGGGCAGAAGTGGTTGGTAAGGACAAACCCATTATGGGGTGCAACCTAATGCATGGAGTAGACCAGCTCCACATGGAAGGATTGCTTGACACGGGGACAGATGTGACAATCATACCTGAAAGGCTGTGGCCGTCACATTGGGATTTGCAACCCGTGGCTGGCAAAATCCAAGGTGTAGGAGGTATCACATTGGCTAAGATCTCAAAAAGCATCATGCAAATTGAGGGGCAGGATGGAAAATTGGCCAGTTTCCCTCCATTTGTCACCAATTACAAAGCTCCTTTGTGGGGAAGAGACACCACGTCCCAGTGGGGGGTCAAATTGGTCATCCCTAAGACACCCCAGGATTTTTAGAAGCGGCCACTGTGGAGCACCTTGTCCACAAGTTAACACAGCTGGATGATAATCCAGTCTGGGTAAATCAGTGGCCACTCAACAACAAAAAGCTGAAGGCGCTCGAGGAGCTCATAGAGGAGCAGTTTGCTAAAGGACACATTGAAGAGAGAACCAGACCTTGGAATTCCCTGGTCTTTGTAATAAAAAAGCCAGTGAAAGATAAGTGGTGGCTCCTCCATGATTTATGAGACATAAACAAGAGAATTGAGGACATGAGGTCACTCCAACCAGGGATGCCCTCCCCAGCAATGATTCCCCAAAACTGGCAATTGGCTGTCCTGGACATCAAGGACTGTTTTTTCCATATTTCCCTACACCCAGAAGATGCACCATCATTTGCCTTTTCGGTTGCTACCACCAATCGAGAAGCCCCAATGGAGAGCTACCACTGGAGAGTATTACCTCAAGGGATGAAGTGCAATCCCTCCATCTGCCAGTGGTACATGGCTTCTTTGCTGTCCCCAGTGCACACTCAGATAAAGGAGGCAATCATCCAACATTACATGGATGATGTGCTTGTGTGTGCCCCTGATGACATAATACTCCAAAACACACTTGACCAGGTTGTTATGTGTTTAGGCCTGACAAAGCCAGAGCCCCCATAAATATACCTTTTACCTGATATCTGCTGTGAGATGTGGCCAGGAAATAAGCAAAGCAGGCTCCAACTTAAACATAAAGAGAAGTTTATTAACTAAACTACACACACAATTACTAGACTACACACACAATTACTAAACTACACACACAAAGAGAATGAAAACTACACAGAAACACTTCCTTATCCTCCTCCCACCAAATTCCCAAACACATTTACATTTCCCAAAAATTATCCACACTCGGTCTGGCACCACCCTTTGGAAAAAAAAATCAAATCTTCAGCTCATAAGGGATAGACGGAGTCCTTCCTTGTGCCACGGACTTCTTGTCACAATCAGCAATCCGCCCGGTATCTTGCTATCTCGTGACATCTCCTTTCCATGCCAAGGTGCTCTCACCACCAGGCATGGGATGGGGCAGGGGCCTGCCTTCAGGGCCTTTTAAGAATGCCTCGTCTCGTTCCAAGCAGAGCACAGTCACATCCCTGGGACCTTTGTCCCCCCCATGTCTTCTATACCCCCTGGGGCCGAGGGGTCTCAAAACCAAACTCTCTTGACGCCGAGCCTCCGCTTCCCCCTGCAATACAGCCTCTGCATCACCAGGAAAGAGTCCATGGATATACAACAAAAAAGAGTCCAGCAAAAACTGCCACTCCATCTTCCTCCATTCCTTCAACATCTCTCTTCTCCCTTTGCCAGACCCCCCTTACTGGCCTGGTTCCTTCCTTCATCTTCCACTCCTATCCCTTTCCCAGGAAAGGCGATGTTCTGCGAAGCCTTCATTCTCCACAAGGGTTAAAAGCTCTCCCAAGCGGCCGGACTGCCCACTGCCCCCCCCTTTCTCCTCCCAGCCGTGCTGCCTGCCGGCACATGATATCAAGTTTCAAGATATACAGTTCGAGCACGGGCTGCATTCTCTCCATCCCAAATGGGGGGGTGGGGGGGATAAACAGGTCGCTCAAGGGTCCGCCACCCTTCCTCCGAACCCGGGCCTACCGTAGATGGGCCACGTGGCTTTCCCCTCCCCCAGCCCAGCCAGCAACTGGGCCGGGGGAGAGACTTCTTCACGCCGGAAATCCCAAGAGCGCTCTGAAGGACAAGAGCCCTGCTTTTAACTCCTTGGGTTTGTAGTCTCAAGAGGCGGATCCAAATGTCCCAGTGGTCAAACTAGGTGCCCATCTTAAAATGCGACCACCCATTGGTAACCACAGCAAAACAACATATCCCAGATGTCCCATTTCCGATCAAACCACGACATTCCACCCTTCGCCTCTTGAGACTACAAACACTAAAACTATTAAATAAATTACAAAACATTTCTACACAATAAACCAACTTAATACATGCTTTGTTCTTATTCCTCTTTGGTCCCATCTCACAGCTTCATCCCATCACTCTCTTAAAACTCGATTCCCAGTCAGGGAACCAAAATAAATGTTATGGTTTAGGCCTGACAAAGCCAGAGCCCCCATAAATATACCTTTTACCTGATATCTGCTGTGAGATGTGGCCAGGAAATAAGCAAAGCAGGCTCCAACTTAAACATAAAGAGAAGTTTATTAACTAAACTACACACACAATTACTAGACTACACACACAATTACTAAACTACACACACAAAGAGAATGAAAACTACACAGAAACACTTCCTTATCCTCCTCCCACCAAATTCCCAAACACATTTACATTTCCAAAAAATTATCCACACTCGGTCTGGCACCACCCTTTAGAAAAATAATCAAATCTTCAACTCATAAGGGATAGACGGAGTCCTTAAAGTTTTAACCTCTGCTGGATTCCAACTGCAGGAAGATAGGGTTCAGAGGATGCCACCTTGGAAGTACCTGGGCTTAGAGATCACTGTGTGAACTGTTGTGTTGCAGAAATTGGAAATCAAGAGTGATCCCAAAACCCTAGCAGATCTCCATTCCATGTGTGGGTCTTTGAACTGGGTCAGGCCTTGTCTAGACCTCACCAATGAGGACTTAGATCGCCTCCTCAATTTATTGAAAGGGGAGAGATGTCTCTGTCTCTCTGGGAGCCTCTCAGGAACCCCGGCCAGCCCCAAGTCGGCAGACAGTGGGAGGGCAACCCCAACACAGCCAACAGCAGGGGGACACTATCCCGTGCACCGAGAGTACTGAAGGCAGCTAGGCTAGTCACCTTTGCAGCAGAAGAGATGTTAGAGACATCAGTAGAAGATACAAGGGCCGACTCTTAGCAGGGGTCAATCCAAAGTTTTATTCTAGGAGCCCTGGAGGAGCCCCTACACCTCAGGGGGCCTCCTGCTGAGAGCCCTGGGAGATGTGCCAAGGTTACATTTAAAGGGAAGTGGAAAGCAAAAGTAGATAACATTTTACTAACCAATAGATGACCCTAAGGGATGGATACTGGGGGATAGACATTTAGGACAGTGTATGGGGTAACGCTTGGGGGGTTGACCCCTAGCCTCTACCTAATCACTCGACGTCCTGGACCAAAGCTTCTAGATGGAGGGGATGGGATGCTGAGTGATTGACAGAGAGCCAGGGTGGGGATTTGGGGATGATCTCAGCAAAGGAAAGGGATTACACAGATAAAGGGAGGAGGGTACAATCTGGGGTAAACCATTTGGGAAAAATACGGGGATACAAAACCAAAACTAGTACAAAGTATTACAAAGTATAAAAATACACTGCAACATCTCCCTCTTTTCGTTTAAATAAAAAGGGAGAGGCACCTAAGTCTAAAAAATTAAAGCTCAGCTTGGTCTGATCTCAAGCATCGGCACACCAAGGCTGTTTTATGAATACTGCAGAGATTCCTGTTTCTTCCTCAGGAGCGGTGGGAACAGTCACCTGATTGATCTCTAAAGGAGAAGTAGCTTTTGATATTAATTTGGCCACAATGCTCTTGATGATCCCAAAGCTGATCAAAATAACAAAAAGAACAAGCAAAACTAAAAATACAGACTTTAGTATGGATCTGACCCAGCCCAAGAGTCCTCATCCTTGGAAAAGTCCATCCATCCAGTCTGCTGTTTCCTGCTTGATGTCCTGGACCATCTGTTGCATCTTTCCAATGATTTTGTGGACATCCTCAGCCTTGGATGACAGATTCAGGAAACAGAGACCCTCAAACTCCTCACACCGATGACTATGTAGTAGCAGAAGAAAATCATTTGCTGCGTGATTTTGTAGGGTGGCTTGCCTTGTTGTTTCGTCATCTGCCAGAAGGTCAGAAAGTGCAGCTGATGTAATATTGGTCTGTTTAGCAACCTAACACTCTAGGTGTGACAATTCACCTAGAGCCTTGGCTGCAGACACCCATGGCAAAAACACAGTGATTGCAAGATCTTTTGGTTTGGACCAATGTACAATTTCAGAATTGCAATTTGGGTCTAAATTCCATCGGTATCTCTTTTTGCTGGTTGAATTGTGGGTGCTGGTTTTAGTTTGCCAATCCTTGATTTGGGTCTTGTTGGGCGTAAACAGGCTCAGCTTTCCAAGGGTGCATGGACCTCCGATTAGACAAGAGGGGATGCCTGCCCACGCTCTGTCGAAACAAATAAGGAAAAACCCTTTACGGAGGGCACGGGGCTCATTATTGGGGGTGGACAACATCTCCACATGGGAAATTTTCTTACACTAATTTTTTGCTGTGTAGTTTTCTTTAAACTGTTTGACTTCCTGATACAAATTTACCTGGTCTTTCGGTTTAAACATAAACTGAACACAATAGAATGCTTTTGCAGAACCAAGGAGCTCGAATTCTTGGGGTTCCTTTTCTGTTATTGTCTGTCTGTAAACTAATTTTGCCCAAGGGGAGAATGGATTATATACTGGAAAAAAGGGGGTTGTTAATGTTGGCGGAAATTCCCTGGATTTAGATGGGATCCCCATAAGGCAAGTGGACATCGGGTCAGACACAGAGGAGGCGGACAGGCAAATGTGATCTTGGTTGAGGACTCTGGCAAGAGTGGTCCATATGTTTGCCTGAGTCTGAGAAACGATCCACATCTGACTTGGATGGACGGCTGACAACAGGAGCAGCAGAAGGATGGAGCTCATTCTGATGGTACGGGGCTGAGTTCAGATCAAGTGGAAACACTGAAAAACTGAAGATAAAAAATGTTAGGAGTAAGGTTCAGGTAATAGCAACTAAACTTTGAAGAGTCTGACGGCGCTTCCTCCTCCAGCAGGCATCGGCTACCTGTGCCGTGGTTTTATTTTTTGACACTTTCGGAATGTATGGTCTTACCCACTTTGAGGGGTGTTATGGTTTGATACTGGCACAATGCCAGTGCCCCCATGAAAATTCCCCCCTCCCTGGCATCTGCTGTGAGGTGGTACCCGGAAATAAGCAAAGCAGGCTCCTGCTTAAGGAAAAAGGGAAAAAACTTTATTAACTATACTACAGAAGACTAAACTACAAAAGAAAAAAGAAAAAAAACACAAGGAAAATGAAAACTACACAGAACCACTTCCCCCTCCTCCTCCTACCAGATCCCCAATACATTTACATTTCCCAAAATTATCCACACTCGGTCTGGCACTGCCCTTTAGAAAAAATCAAATCTTCAGCTCAAGAAGAGTAGACGGAGTCCTTCCTTGTACCACGGACTTCTTGTCACAATGAGCAACCGCCCAGAGTCCTGCTATCTCGTGACATCTCCTTTCCATGCCAAGGTGCTCTCACCACCAGGCATGGGATGGGGCAGAGGCCTGCTTTCAGGGTAGACCCTTTTAAGGATGCCTCGTCTCGTTCCAAGCAGAGCACAGTCTCATCTCTGGGACCTTTGTCCCCCCCATTTCTTCTATACCCCCTGGGGCCGAGGGGTCTCAAAACCAAACTCTCTTGCCTCCGAGCCTTTGCTTCCCCCTGCAATGCAGCCTCTGTATCACCAGGAAACAGTCCATGGATGTGCAACAAAAGAGTCCAGCAAAAACTGCCACTCCATCTTCCTCCATTCCTTCAACATCTCTCTTTCTCTTTGCCAGACCCCCTTACTGGCCTGTTTCTTCCTTCATCTTCCACTCTTATCCCTTTCCTAGGAAAGGTAATGTTCCGTGAAGTTCTCACTATCCACAAGGGTTAAAAGCTCTCCCAAAGCGGCAGGGCTGCTCGCTGCCCCCCCCTTCTCCTCTCAGCCGTGCTGCCTGCCGGCACATGATATCAAGTTTCAAGGTAACAGTTCAAGCACAGGCTGCATTCTCTCCATCTCCAAAAGGTGGGGGGGTGGGGGGATAAACAGGTCGCTTGATGCTCCCCCACCCTTCCACCGAATCCGGGCCTACCGTAGATGGGCCACGTGGCTTTCCCCTCCCCCAGCCCAGCCATCAACTGGGCCAGGGGAGAGAGACCCAACTCCTTCACGCCGGAAATCCCAAGAGCCCTCTAAAGGAAAAGAGCCCTGCTTTTAACTCCTTGGGTTTGTGGTCTCAAGAGGCGGACCCAGTGCCCCACTGGTCAAATCAGGTGCTCATCTTAAAATCCCACCACCCATTGGTAACCACAGCAAAAACAACATATCCCAGATGTCCCATTTCCGGTCAAACCACCACAAGGGGATCCATCTCAAGCCTGTGGGAGCAGATACGCATGCATATCCCCTGCCCCAGGTCACGAGCTCATAGGCCCCCTCCGTTTTCCAAGTCTCAGGGTCTTTTATGAGGACGGGTGGCCGGACATTCAGATTGTGCTGACTATTCTCTTTAAAGTACCTCATGATGGGTGGGTTAAGGTTCTCATAGGTGCAATTAAAAAAAATTCAGCGTGAATAATGCTTTGGACAGCTGGACTTGAGGGGACTCCACCTTCATAGCCTCCTGTTGTTGGTGAAGGGCCTTTTTTAGGCTCTGGTGGGCCCTCTCCGCCATGGCTTGGCATTGGAGAATTTTGCTCAGACATGGCTTGAAGGAAAAAAGGCCATGAAAATATACAGCTGGTTGAAAAGTAAAAGGCAGCTGTAAACAGCAAAGTTCTCAGGCACATTCCTGTAAACAGCAAAATTCTCAGGCTTGTTTTTTAATAACAAGTAAATACCTTGTCCTTGGATAGTTATGGGAAAGCAGGATGACAAACATGGAGACCTTGAGAACAGTTAATAACAGGATGAGAAAAACAAGTTTTGGTCTCAATAACAAACCACAGGTATTGAAAACAAAAGGAGGGGTTGGTGTGTAATATGTAGCCAACGATGAGCTCGGGTTTTGCAATATGTATGAACTTAATTAACACGGTTATAAAAATGTGCATGTTGGATCAATAAATCGGAGTTCGATGCTGATCAACAAGGATGTGGTCGTCTCCCTTCGCTTTCCTCAGCTTGGCCTGTCGGGGAATAGGGGATGCCTGTCTTATGTTCTATTCCCCATTGCTGCAGGAAGCTCTGAAACTCTTTGGACTTCTACGCTGGGCCATTGTCTGTTTTGATGACCTTAGAAATTCCTGATGTGGAGAAGGCTTGCACAAGATGGGTTTTTTTACGTCGGAGACCTTCTCCCCTGTGTGGGCGGAAGCGTAGATGGCACCAGAGAAAGTATCCACAGAGACATGGACATATTTAAATTTGCCAAATGACGGGATGTGGGTTACATCTGTCTGCCACACCTCGCAGCTCTGCAAACCCCTAGGGTTTGCCCCTGTACTTAGGGATGGTAGTGAATGGTGTTGACAAGAAGGGCACATGGCTATGATGGCCCAGGCTTGTTCGCATGTCAGATGGAATTGCTGAACCAAGCCAGGTGCATTTTGATGGAAAAGCTGGTGACTGATCTTTGCTTGTTGGATGTTGCTGAAGGACATGAAAGAACACAAGCACACCACCACTCTCAAGGTGAAGGAAAAAAGGGAAGTTTTATTCTCTGACTCCAATATTTATAGTTTTACAAAAGTGACAGTGGATTGGAAGGTGACAGTGACACCTCTGCAATGACACTGGTCAAACCAACAGTCCATCAACTCTCTCCTCCTCCATAAAGGAATGCAAAACAATGGGTTATTTACAGAAAGTGTGTGAGAAAGTTCACTACAAGAATGTCAACATCAGAAGGCTTAGAAAATCTTAAAAAAACAGGGTGACAGTTGGAATTCGTCTGGGAGCGGGGCCATCTCGACTGGTGCCACAAGGGCATCAGCCCTACGATTACCTTCTGCAATGAACCCCGGCAGGTTTGTGTGTGACCTGACATGCATCACATAAAAAGGTTGTTCCCAGTGGGAGATTATTTTTACTAATTTTGAGAGCAATAAGTATAATGAAATGTTGGAGACTTCTTGCAATACAGCATTCTGTGCCCTGGACACTACCCCTGCCACATAAGCTGAATCAGTAACTAAATTAAAAGGCTCGGAGAACTTCTCAAAGGCTCTGATGACAGCGACCAACTCAGCAATTTGAGGTGATCTTCCCACCTTGGCAATATCTGCCTCCCACTGCTGAGTTTGAGGATCTTTCCAAGTCACCACTGACTTGTGGGACGTTCCAGATGCCTCAGTGAAAACTGTCAGTGCTTTTAGAGGCGTCCTGCTCTGAATACTTGTCAATGATAAAGTAAACTGAACGTCCAAATTAAAAATTTTGTGGGCCGGTTGGTGGATCTAAATTTGGCCCCTGTAGCTGTCCAGCGCAAATTGCAGAGCTTCATTCTCTTGAAGCAATTGTTCTAATGTTAGTTAGTTGGCCCGATTTCAATTTTAAGGAGATGTGGATGCAGTCAAAGTCACACCCTGCCAATTCCCTGATCTGAATCCTTGCCTTTCAGATCAGGTCTGCCTCCAGCTCCTGTGGCCTTGTCATCCTTTTGGACCTGTTGTGACTGAGGAAGACCCTTTCCATGATTAAGAGTGGGTCCTTCTTGTCCTTGTCACCTTTCTCTGCCTGGGCGGTTTCCCACTGGAAGATCACCCCATGGAGGTGTGGTAACTTACCCAAGATGATGAACTTGAAGGGCAGACCCTGCTGGCACCTGTGGGCCTTCCTGGCAGACATTGTCTCCTGAACTTTCTCCAGTGCAGTTCTCTCCTCCTGGGTGAGGGTCCTAGGAGAACTAAGGTCCTCTCCCCCTTTCAACAAATTGAAAAGGGAGGCTAGGTCCTCAGTGGAAATGCCTAGCCAAGGTCTCACCCAGTTTAAAGACCCACACAGTTGATGGAAATCTGCTAAGGTTTTGATGTTGTTCTTGATAGCTAATTTTTGCGGCACAATGGTCCGCTTTCTAATTTCGAGACCCAGTTACTTCCAAGGTGGCATCTTTTGAATCTTTTCTTCCTGGAGCTTGAACCCTGCAGCAACCAATGCATTGATTGTCAGGTCAAGTGTGTGAGTAAGCATGTCATCGGTTGGGGCACACACCAGGATGTCATCCATGTAGTGCAGGATGATGGAATCTCCTGCAGCTTCACAGACTGGGGACAGCAAGGAAGAGACATACCACTGGCAAATCACAGGACTCACTTTGAGACCTTGTGGGAGTACTTTCGAGTGGTATCTCTTCAATGTGGCTTCTCAGTTAATGGTGGGAACCGAGAAGGCAAAACACAGGACATTGTCAGGATGCAGGGGAATTTGAAAAATACAGTCTTTGATGCCAATTACAGCTAAAAACCAATTCTGTGGAAGCATGGTCGGTGATGGCATCCCTGGTTGGAGAGAGCCCATGTCCTCAATAACGTTGTTGATTTGACGGAGGTCATGGAGGAGTTGCCACTTGTCTTTGTTGGGTTTTTTAATGACAAAGACAGGGGAGTTCCATGGTGATGTGGTCTCCTTGATGTGACCTTTTCTTAGCTGCTCCTCTATGAGCTGTTCAAGTGCCTTTAATTTTTCTTTGTTGAGTGGCCGCTGTTCTACCAATACTGGAGAATCAGTTTTCCAAATCAGCTTTTGGGTAAGGCGCTCTTCAGTGGCTGCCGCCCGATAACCTGTGGGAGTTTCTGGAATGTCAATTGTGGTTCCCCACTGAACCATCAGATCTCTGTCCCAGAGGGGTTCTGTGTAGTCTAAAACAAATGGGCATATAGAAGCCACTTTGCCATTCAGTCCCTCAATTTGGATGATGCTTTTTGATTGTCTTGCTAATTGGATGCCCCCTACACCTTGCATGTGTCCTGCTACGTTTTTGCAATTCCCAATGTGATGGCCACTCCTTGGAGGGAATGATTGTAACATCTGCTCCAGTATCTAGAAGTCCTTGCATAGATTTGTACTCCCCACCTCGGTGCAACCCACACAATAACTCAGGTTTTTCTCTTCCCAGTACCTGAGTCCAGCAGATGTTGGGATGGAGTTTATTTCTAACGGTGTCTGCCTGCTCCTGGTCCCATGGAGGCTCAGGCACTGGGATGGCTTGGGCTGTTATTTGGCCTTTGGGCAGGTACATGGGTGGGTGAGTACAGTGGAGCCAAATGACAAACTGCTTCGGGTCTGATGATATGAGACCCGGAGCAATGTTAATTTCCTGAGGTGTGTGTTTTGTGTCCCCGAGGATGACATACTTACTGTGTTGTTTCTGGCAAACGTGTGTCCAAGTACCTGGCTGTTCAGGGTTAACAGTTATGAAATGCCAGTTAGTGTCCTTGAGATGGAGAGGCTCTGTCAGTGCCAATCTGAAAGGGTTATGGGGAGAATTGGTGGTTAGAATTGGTCTGGGATGGTCGCAGTTAAATGAACATTCTGTCCTGTCCAATGCCAGTGTCTGACCTGGCACAGGCACATCTCTTAAACTTTTTTTTTTTTTGTTCTCCCCCCTGTGTTGGAATTGGATCCACCCTATTTTTGTCATAGAGCTAGGAAAAGGAGCGCTCTTTATTCAGTTTTTTGGAAGGCTCTCTTTTTGGGAATTCTGATCTTTAAGCTTATCGTATTTAAAATCTAAAAACTGTTTTTTCAGAGGGCAGTGTCCTAACTTCCCACAAAGGTGGCAGGGTCGGTTAGAGTTGGAGATTTTCTCCTGTGGCATCGTGACATGCTGAAGCTGGCTGGTGGATGGTGGATCAGGGGCGTCGGCAGCCGCAGTCTTCCTCAGTGGTTTCGGTCTCTCATCCTGGTCAGCAGGGGTGATGGTAACTTTCTTCTCACACACTTCTAGCATTGCTTGTAGTGTTGGATCGAGGGGCAGGCTCAGGATGGCAGCTTTACACTTCTCATTGGCATTTTGTTTAGCCGTCGCGGTGAGTACTTCAATCCTGGCTCCTTCATTCTGAATTTGCAATTCTACAGCTTTTCTCAACCTTTCCACAAAACTCAAAAAGGATTCAGATGAAAATTGTGTTATTTTCATATAGTTCTCAAATGGAACATCAGGACACAACACGAAGAAAGCTTTCCCAGCTGCTTTAACACTTTCTTTGAGAGCCTTTCTGGGAATGCCCTCTGCCTGACTTGCTCCATCCTCCCACTCCCCATGCCCACAGAGATGGTCTAGTGATATCATGTGACCATAAGCACCAGTGGCGGTGATTTCATCAGCTCACAGGGTTGGTAAACTGGCTCTCACTCCTTTTTTCCATGCTGCTTCCCACAAGAGGTATTCAGTTTGGGATAATAGGCAGGAAAAAAGGTGTTTGATATCAGCGAAGGTTAAGGTATTAGCAGAAAGCGTAGCTTTAAGAAGTCTCCTGAAATATTCACTCCTCCTATCAAATTCTTTCTGCACTTTCATGAGCTCTTTGAAAGGAAAAAGGGGTCCAATGCAGCTGAATCCCCCTGCTTAAATCCGATACGTATGATACAGGAGCTGCAGAGAAAACTGGTGTTGTTGTTCCCGGGTTCCAGCTCCCAGGCCCCGCATCTCCGGTTTCTCTGACGTGGGAGCCAGAGGGCAGGGTGTGAGAGGGGCGAAGGGAGGGGGCAGCTGATGGGCAAACCACTGAGAGGGTGGAGGGGCGTGGGGCCAGAGTAGGAGGAGGGGGAAGGGTGCTGGGAGGGAGGGTTTCAGGGGAGGGGTTTTCCACCTGGAATGGGTTGTTCGAAGAGTGAAAAGGATTGTGGGAAGAAGAAGGAGCTGGGACCACCATGTGGTGTCCACCATCATGGTGTGGGGCAATCACCTGAGGTGAATTGGGGGTATCAAAACGAACACAAGGTTTTCAGGACAGGGTATTGCAAACTGGGGAAATAGAGGGAAGGGTAAAATCCCGGGGAGTTTGGCCAGAACTCTCCGGATTACAGACTGAGAGCTTCTGAGGGAAGCTAGGAAGTGTAGCTTTCTTCAGATTGCCCTGTCTCGGGGCTGAGGGTGAGAAAAGAGGGCTAGGAGAGGGAGAACATAACTTGGGGGGGGTGAGGGGGTGGATCGGGTTTCGGGAAAGCAGAGGCATTCAAATTGCTTCCGGATGGCTGTTCTGGAATTTTACTGTGTGCTGTTATTTTGATTGTGTCCAGAGTGTGTGAGGACCGGAGAAAGCTGATGTGGGTAAATGCTGAAGTATTGTATGCTGTGTGGTGTTGAGAAAAGTGGGCACTTTGAGAGATATGCCCTTTCCCAGTGAGTTTGTGTGGTTCTTCCCCTGCATTGTGGTAATTTGATTCTTGGGATTGCATACTGGTGTTTGTGGAGATTTTAGGATTTTGTTTGCAATGAGTGTAGCATTTTACACAGAAGAAATATGGTATTGTGATTTACGTTTAACTGTGGTAAAACGAACTAAAGGAATTCCAAGAATTCCACCCCCACAGCTATTCAAGCCCTGACTCTTGTGAATTTGAGATAAGGGGGGGAGTGTGTGTGTGTCTGTGTTTGTGGGCATATCAAAGTTTTTGCTGTAACAAACACAGCCTTTTGCAAGGCAGTAAAGTGAGTGTCAGTAGAAACAATGCTTTAATTAGATTATGCGGGAAGAGAACTGGAAAAGACTGAGATTTTGTAAAACAGAGTTTAGATAGAAGAGACAAATGAGCTTATGGGACTTCAGCTGGTAATATAGTAAGTTTGGACTGAGAACAACCCGCTGTAGAGGTTAAGTGAAAAACGCTGAAGCAATAAACGGAATAGCCTGCAGGCAATTCCAGAGAGTTTTTGGTGCATTGAGAGGCTGGCATCTTATATGCAATGCAGAGTTTGTGAGAGGCGCTGGTATTGCTGTTCTGTGTCTTAAGTGTAAATTAAAGGTTCCTGATCAAGCCAATTCAGAACCTGAGATCTTAAAGCTTATGTGTGAAGAATCACATCTGATACCAGCCACCTGGAGGTCTGTGTGTGAGGAAAAACTGAGAAAAGACACTGTGAGACTTGGGTGGAAACAAGATAGTATAAGGAGAAGGAGATAATGAGAACTAACCAGAGCAAAGAGGTTCTTGAACTAGCCCCTTTGGGAGGGGCTCACTGGGAGAAAGCTGCCAGTAGGGGCAGCTCAGAAAATAAAAGGATTTGTAATACCTTATTGCAGTTAATGTTGTTTTAAAATGGGAAGGTAAATGGGATAAGGTCCCGTATGCTGATGTGTATTTTTGCTTTAAGAAATCACCCAGAATGGCAGAGTAACTGTGGGTTCAGAGCTCCCTCTGACCTACTAGTATTAGCTCTTGAAAAGGAAAACAAAGTAAAGAGAAGGCAAATCAAATGTGTTGTTCATCATGCAGTATAAGGTAGCAATATATGAAGTCAGACAAAGTTTATCATGATGAAACACAAAGCAATTACAACTCGCAAAATGAGTACATATGATTTGTTAAAGGCTCTTCCTAAGGTAAGGGAGGATAAGGAGGAGCTCCCCAAAAGGGAAGAAGACTCAGGCTCCAAAAGTATACCCATTCGCACCCATCCCCCTCCTGGCAGTACAATTTCATCCAGAACTAGGATGCAACAGACCCCTCTGCAAGAGGCAGTCAGACCAGAAGAAAAGAAAAGAGTGGAATTTTAGTTGATACACGGGCCATATATTCAGTTTTAAATAAAGCTTTAGTACCTGTAGAGGGTGTTTATGTTGTAGTGTGGGGAAAGACTGGCCAGTCTGAAAAGGCATACTTTTGCAAACCTTTAAAGTAACATGTGTACTTAGAAGCTTTTGTATATGCCCAATTCGCTAAACATTCTCAAATGGGGAGGTTACTCTGGAGGCAAATGATATAAAGATGTTAGGCTTAACATTAACAGCCATTGAAATTAATAAGGAAATTAGTAAAGAGATATTAGGACAAGTATTTTCAGGAGTATGGGCATCTGCTGTACCAGGGAGGGTGAAGAATGCCCCCCTCCATAGCAATCAAGCTTAAGGAAGAAATACAACCAGTGAGAATTAGGCAGAACCCCCTGAAAAGAAGATAGATAAGAAATCAGCCCAATAATTGATAGCACTGGATTGAGGGCTGTCAATAAGATAACGAAGAATTTATACCTTGTGGTAGCAAATCCATATACTTTACTAACTTGTTTAACACCTGAGCTAACATGGTTTACTGTTTTAGACCTGAGAGATGCCTTCTTTTGCCTCCCTATCCTTGAAGCCAGCCAGAAAATCTTTGCATTTGAATGAGAAAGCCCTAAAAGTGGTGCAAAACACAGCTCACATGGTCCATGTGCCTCAATGCGTCAAAAAATTCCCCCATTCTGTTTGGGGAACAACTTTCAAAGACCCAGAGTCCTGGGATGCTCCACAGGAAGAAGGAAGGCTATTGCAGTATCTTCTAGTAGCCACTCGGACAAGGGAAGCATGTGTGGCCTGGACAGTAAGCCTGTTGAATTTCCTAGGACTCCAAGGATACGGAGTATCAAAGAAAAAGGCACAGGTAGTGAAACAGAAAGTAATCTACCTGGGGTACAAGGTGAGTGCTGGGCAACGAATTTTAGGGCAGGCTCACAAGGAAGCCATATGCCAAATCCCAAAACCCCAGACAATAAAGGAGCACCGAACCTTCTTATGCATGGCAGAGTAGTGCCGGCTGTTGGTTTATAATTATGGACTGCTTGTCAGACCCCTCTATGCTCTTATTGCCAATGGAAACTGAGATCTCCAGTGGACAAAAGACGCCACATGGGCCTTTCACCAGCTAAAGAATACCCTCATGTCAGCTCCAGCTTTGAGATTTCCAGATGTAAGTAAACCATTCTTTCTATCTTCCCATGAGAAACAGGGAATTGCCCTGGGAATACTGGCTCAGGACTTGGGTCCATACCAGAGGGCAGTTGCTTACTTCTCTAAGCAACTAGATGCAACAGCCAAAGGATGGCCAGATTGCCTCAGAGGGGTAGCAGCAGTCGTGCTGAATATTCAAGAAGCACACAAGTTTACCCTGGGACAGAAAATGACTGTGCTAGTGTCCCACACAGTGTCCGCAGTACTGGCAGTAAAGGGCCCCACTGGCTTTCACCACAGAGGTTTCTGAAATACCAGGCCATCATGGCAGAGCAAGATGATGTAGAGATAGTGGTGACTAATATTGTCAACCCAGCTTCTTTTCTCAGTGGAAATCAAGGAGAAGCAGTACACCACAATTGCCTGGAGACCATTGAAGCTATTTACTCCAGCCACCCAGACTTAAAGGACATTCCTTTGTACGATGCAGAGACCTGGTTCACTGATGGGAGCAGCTATGTTGCCAGTGGAAAGCGACATGCTCGATACAAAGTGACGACATGCAGAGAGACTCAAGGTATGCATTTGGAGTTGTGCATGCACATGGAGCCATCTGGAAGGAAAAAGGACTGCTAACCTCACAAGGAAAGAAGAGGCAATCCAGCTGCTGGAAGCAGTTCAGCTGCCTGAAAAGGCATATTAAGGCACACCAGAGAGTGAGCTCAGAATTAGAGGAAGGAAATGAGCTGACAGATGGAGAGGCAAAGAAAGCAGCAAAAGGTGAGGTAATTATGTACAGATTTTCCTCGAAGGTAAGCCAAAATATAATAATACTAATCAAAAGGGACATGCAAACACAAGGGATGGGCTACCATTGAAAGGGAGCTAGTAATCCCTTCCCATTTTCGTGGTCACTAGTGAAGGAGAAGCACTAGAAAACACACTAGGGCCTAAATACTTAAAGGCTTTTATAAAGTGTGGCTCCTTTCCCAGAATGACCAAGGCTGCCAGTGATACAGAGTGCATTGAAATGAAGTGTTGACTTTGAAGTAGTAGTTTCCACAAGCTTTCTAGAACACACATCTGATTGAAAGAATCGTTGCCAGGAATTTATATGCCACTATTACTCAGGTAAACCGACAGTGTGATCTTTGCCTCCAGACTAACCCCAAAAATATCCCCAGGCTGAAACTTGGTCAGACTGGGAGAGGCCATGGGCCTGGACAGCAGTGGCAAATTGACTTTTCAGAACTCCCAAGGAAAGGAGGGTATCGGTATTTATTAGTATTGACAGATACATTTTCAGGGTGGCCAGAAACATTCCCCACCAGAACTGTCAAAGCTCGAGAGGTGACCAGAGTATTATTACAAGAAATAATACCACGCTTTGGAGTTCCAGCCACAATATCCTCGGATACAGGATCACATTTCATTTCAAAAATAGTGCAACAGATTAATAGCCATCTGGGCATAGTTTGGGAACTTCACACTCCATACCACCCCCAATCAAGTGGCCAGGTGGAGAAAATAAATCATTTGATTAAGCAGCAGGTTGTAAGACTGGGGCAGGTGTTGTATTGCACTAAATAGTTTATTTAGTTGTTGTTTTGCACTGGTTGATGGGAAATTTTTACTGAGTATGTTATGTCATGTAGATGGTTATTTCCCCTCCCCGATCACATGGTCTCTCCCTCATACATCCCCCTGCTATACACACTGGTGGTGTGTTCCCTGGTTACCCCTCCCCTCGCCCCTCCCCAATGGTATCCCATTGGCTGCGGTCTTCTTTCCCTGCCCCCCATCCCCTCAGGTATAAAAGTCCACTGCATGTATGCTATGCCCTCTTTTCTACTTGGGTGGTTGCCGCAACCAGAAGCATCCTCTCCCAAGCCAATAAACAGGGCACTCGTCCCCACGTGAAGAAGAGTGCTTCTTGTCTTTTATTTCTGTCCATATAAGACCGTGTGGACCAGAGTCCGAGCTAGCTGGATTGGACCCATACAACAGCCCAGAGACACATGGATTTTACAGGCAGGAAGTTAATCTACCATGGCCCCAAGCTCTTCCACTGGCACTATTGTCAATTCGAAGCTGAGTCCCTTTGAAATGCTTTATGGAAGACCATATGGAATACAAAAGGGAATGTTCACCCACATTGGGGAGGTGACATTACTCACCTAAATGGTGGCTTTAAGCAAACAGCTCAGAAAAATTGGGAAACACGTGGCTGAAACTCGGAGCAGGGAGTTAGATTGGCCAGTACATAACATACAGCCTGGGGATTATGTATATTTTAAGTCTTTTACAGAGAAGGCTTTGGAACCACAGTGGGAAGGACAATTCCAGGTGCTTCTCACCACCTTCACTGCAATCAAGATCAAGGAGCAGAATGCCTGGATCCACCACTCTCGAGTGAAGAAGGCCCCAGAAGCCCCTTGGAGAGTGACACCAGGAGACAAGGAACTGAGACTAAAACTTCCTTGGGCAAAGTGAGTATGAGTATATTGCAGTCGGGGGTAGTTAATACTTTCACTTACAGAATTGTTTTGTTTATAATTATAACTGAAGTCTTAGAATTAGAGAGCACCTCTATCCAAAGCGATGCTGAATGGCCTTGGTCCCGGACTTTTTATCAGTATACTGGATCCATGGGAGAACTTTCTGAGATAAAAGATTTAAACCTATCCACTGTAGTAGTTCATGGGGATCAGGTATATGAGGAGCAGTGTAGAAGCGAAGGGAGACGACCCATCCTTTGATCAACATCGAACTCCAATTTATTGATCCAACATGCACATTTTATAACCGTGTTAAATAAGTTCATACATATTGCAAAACCTGAGCTCATCATTGGTTACAGATTACGCACCAACCCCTCCTTTTGTTTTCAATACCTGTGGTTTGTTATTGAGACCAAGACTTGTTTTTCTCATCCTGTTATGAACGATTCTCAAGGCCTCCATGTTTGTCACTTTGCTTTCCCATACTTATCCAAGGACAAGATATTTACTTGTTATTAAAAAACAAGCCTGAGAAATCTGCTGTTTACAGAAACGTGCCTGAGAATTTTGTTGTTTACAAGAACAGGCTTGAGAATTTGCTGCTTACAGCTGCCTTTTACTTTTCAATCAGCTGTATATGATTATGGCATGTCTGAACAAAACTCTATAAGCCATGTCTGAGCAAAATTCTCCAACAAATTCCCCCTTTTTCCTTTTTTGCACAAGGAGGTTAGTCTGCCAGGGTTTTTCTATTATTCTACTGACCATATCTTGAATACAATCAAAAAATACAAGGCAAAATAAGTAAAAGCATTTAAAAGCACACCCAGTATCTCTATAAGGTTCCCCAGCCATGGTCCGAGCAATGGCTTTTACCCCAAAGGGTTAAAACCACCCCCAACTGAGCCATAATGTCCTGCCTTATCAGGCATTGCACAGTAGGTGGTAATTGGACTAAGAAAAGAAGGCTGTTAGCTGTTTTCATTCATGCGAACCCGGAGAGGAGGCGAACGCAAGCCTGAAAATGATCCTTTCTGTCCTTGAAATTCCACTTCCACCCTTTTCTTGGGTCTCTCAGAAATGTTCAAAGTCAGTAAGGTAAGTCCTCTGGTGGATTCAAAACCATTTCCCCCCTCTCTTGTCCTTTTACAGTCTGTAATCCCTTAGTCATTTGGCTCAAGTGGCACCAGCTGAACAATTCTCTGTCCCTTATTGATTTGAAGTGGGGAAAAAGGGGTATATGCCATCACCATATGGTCCACATCAATGATGCCAAGCAAAACAAATAGTCCCAACAAATGCAGATCATAAAATTAACACCTAGCATAAATCTATCTAACATCACTCAAACTTAACAGAAATTAAACTCAACAGAACTTAACTTAGCAGAACTTAAGTTTAACAGACCTTAACTTTAACAAAACTTTACCTTAATAGTACTTAAACTTAAGAGATTTTCAAATCAACAGAACTTACATGCAAAATCACTTAAACTTAACAGAACTTAACTGACTTTAAATTCTACATAACTTAAACCTAATATAATTTAAACTTAACAGAATCTAACTTCACTTAAACTTAATAACACTTAAACCTAACAGAAATTAAACTGAACAGCACTTAAACCTAACAGAAGATAAACTTAACAAAACTTAACCTTAACAGTATTTAACATTTAATGGCACCTAATAGACAATTTAACTTAAACTACTTAGCAACGGATAAGACTTACTATAGAAATAAAATATAGCATTTACTATAACTTACTTACAGGCCTCATTCTAAAGTACTATGCTAAAACAACTTTTTTCACGTGTTTGCTGCAGCATTTTTATACTTGAATGCACTTAAACATAAGAAGTTTGTTCAAGGTATACCTGTGCAAAAATTCTTTTGAATTCAGTGCTTGCTTTTACATCTATCACATCCAAGCAAAGTTCAAAGAACATAAAAAGCACACTCACTACATCTCACCCATACAATCGCTTCAACACATCTTTAAAATTTTTAAATTTTTCAAAATACAATTCCAGAGTTTGATGTTCCACCGACCGAGCCATGTTGATGCAGGTGATTCTGACAGCATAACCGATGCTAAGCCAAATCGGCTAGGCGAGGAACGTCTGGATTGTAATGCTCCTTGGTGTCGCTTGTTTATTATCACTGGTTTCTTAATTGCAGTAGGGATCTTTTCTTTTGTTGACAAGAGTCACATTTATTACGGCTGTTAGGTCCAAAACTGAAACTTTTTGCCGGCTGCGGGGTGGAGGGAAAAACGCTGGCACTGGAAAAGCGCTCTGGTCCTGCGCCGCTTGTGTCGGAGTGGGCGACCCCCCCCCGTGCTGGGCTCCTTGTTTCGCGAGACTCGCCGGCAGCGTGCGCTGCACCCAGTGCTGCCCCCGGGGCGGTGCGGGTCACTCCCTCTGCGGCGGCTCCGCTCCCCCCGCGGGTGCTCCCTGTGGTGTCGGGTTGGAGACAGAAGAGGGTGCTGATGCTGCAGCGACGACTTCTGTTGGTGCCTGGTCACTGTGGTTCGTGCTCCTGGGGAAGTTTCCCGATTTCCGTCTGCAAGCACCTGTATTATGAGTGTCCGATCGGCATCTCCGGCGCCAGAGTCCTGCAGCCTGGCATTCCCGGCGCCTGTGACCCATGCCTCTGCATCGGTAACATTTCATGCGGCCTCCTCTATTTGCTGGTGCCAATGCAGCTGACAATTGAAGAGGTGCAAGAGCAGCTAACACCTGATTCTGAGAGGTCCATAGCCCTAATTGTGCTATGCATTCATTTACGAGCCCTTGCCAATGAGCATTGAATAACAATTGCTGAGGCTGAGTAAAGATCAACTTAGCTATCTCATGACAATCATTCTCCTGAAGGAGAAGATTGACATCAAAAATATAATCTAACATCTGTTTGGCTGGCTCACTTTTCACTCCAAACTGGCTAACAGTAGACCTCAGTTGAGACAGCAATTTCGAATCAAGGTCTGTCCTAGTAGCCTTCATGCTCCCTCCCTCCTGCGCAGTGCATACAACAGGACAAGCAAGCTGGGTAACAGCGCTGATAAGCTCCCCCTCCCCCTTATTCATAGCGTCTTTGGCAAGCGCAGCCCAGGCCAACCTCATTTCCCTTGCAATAGCCCCCGCTAGGTCGTTTTCCGCCCCAGGGATCAGCTGATTGATTTTCGGGAGCTGATCGGGGGGTCTCGGCCATGGCTGCTGTTGTTCAGGGGGTGCGGGAGCCTCAGAAGCGCTCTGTGTAGCCTGGCTTGCTGAAGAGGGCGGCGAAGCAGGTAATAAAACTGTCCTCACTGCAGGGGCTAATGGTAATCCCCTCTCCGGATCGTATCCCCAGTCCTGATTGTATCCTTTATCACACCCATGAGCGGCGGTAGCCTGCTGGGCAGCCTCTTTCTCCGCCTGAAACTGCAGTAATTCATTGTGAACAACCCGCCATAATTTACCTAACTTCTTGGCAGTTTTATCACCATCTAAAGTAGCCTCCCATAATAAATCACGAATTTACACCACTCTGTTAACTCGTGAACCGTATGGGGGTTAAGGAAAACCCCCTTAAAATAGCCATAAGATAAAAGGCCTGGTAAATCCTTCTGCAAATCTATACCCTTAACCTGCCTTTTTTGTAAAAAGGCAGTAAATAAATCATAAGCTGCTTGTCTTTCCATAACTAAATCGTCAGCGCTGATTGCAACCACTTCAAGGTCCGTGCAGCACTTATCAGTTGGGCTCGCCTTTACGACACCCGAGGCACGATGCGTCTCAGCTTCTTTTTTATCCCTTTTTTTTTCTTCGCATTTTCTGCCATCCCGGCTGCTTCTTAGGACCTGACCCGTGTCTTCACTCCTCCGTGGTGCGTTGCCGTATCACGATCGGGTGTCACCATTGGAGGAAGTGAAGGGAGCCGACCCATCCTAAATGATCAGCATCAAACTCCAATTTATTGATCCAGCATGCACACTTATATAACCGTGTTAAATAAGTTCATACATATTGCAAAACCCGAGCTCATCATTGGTTACAGATTACACACCAACCCCTCCTTTTGTTTTCAATACCTGTGGTTTGTTATTGAGACCAAGACTTGTTTTTCTCATCCTGTTATGAACGGTTCTCAAGGCCTCCATGTTTGTCACTTTGCTTTCCCATACTTATCCAAGGAAAAGATATTTACTTGTTATTAAAAAACAAGCCTGAGAAATCTGCTGTTTACAGAAACATGCCTGAGAATTTTGTTGTTTACAAGAACAGGCTTGAGAATTTGCTGCTTACAGCTGCCTTTTACTTTTCAATCAGCTGTATATGATTATGGCATGTCTGAACAAAACTCTATAAGCCATGTCTGAGCAAAATTCTCCAACAGAGACGAATTGGCAGGAAGGGGAACTGTGGACACTTCAAGGGATCAGAGCAGAAGTAGGGTGCCAGGTGGTCAATGGGACAGCTTATGAGAGACCAGATCAAATTAGTTTCTCAACCTCTCCCGTGTACAGTGTCCTGGGTTGACTATATGATGCTTTTATCCCCAATCGTCTCATTCTGTTTATGTTGAATAATGATAAGTTTTGTACCTTTAAGAGTGTTACAGAGAGTGAAGGGGGGGAGAGAAGAAGCGTGCAGTTTGTTTTCAGACACTGCACTCACTCCTCCACATTCCTGCTCCTGACTGTGTTGTCTGTGGACAGACAGCAGGACAGAGCTCTTCTTTTGCTTTTTAGTTAGTGTTAGCTAGCTGAGGCAAAGAAGTTCCCTGGACTGCGTATTTTTCCTTTTTCTTTGGACCTCTTGAAACTGCTCTGGACTGAACACCCAGGAGGGCACCGACAGCTGCAGCTGTGGCCCACCGGGCCTGGCCTGGCCTGCGACAATTCCAGCACCGGAGGGACCAGTCAGAGACTGAGTGAGCTGCTGCTTGAACCCGGGGTTTTCTCAGTTTGTCATCTCTTTTAGAGTGGCAAGGGGTCTCATTGTTTTGATACTGTTTTGGTCTTATTGTTTAATAAACAGTTTTTTTCCACCTTTCTCCAAGGAGGTATTTTTTTTCCTCCCAGACCAGTTGGGGGGGAGGGGCCGATTGGATCTGCTTTTCCCACCGGAGCTCCTTTGGGGGATTCTTCCCCAAATTTGCTCTAAACCTGGACATACAGGTACCAGGAAGTTTGTGATAGCCTAAGTGAATCAGACTGTTGGCGTAATTTCCCCTTAACACAGTCTGTAGAAGTGACTTGCCTTTGGACTTGGGATGCTATCAGGCTCTCATTTAAATTTAAAATAGATATTGCACTTTTTACAATAGCAGGACCTTATAAAACCCACACTAGTACTCAAATAGTTCAGTCTCAACCCAAACTGGAACTTGAAGTGTATGAAATAGGCTCCTACATAGTGAAGAATGTGGGTGAACAACAACTGTTGTTCAATCCAGAATGGTCCCTCAAACGTGTTGAGTTGCTAATGCAAATTAACATCTCAAAAAGTCCAACCAGCCTTCTTCTCATTCCTAAGAACATCCTTTGAGGGCTGGACAAAGTGGTTACAAAGACAGGTATACCTCAGCAGCACAATGAAAAAGGATCTAACTGGGATATTAGGGACAGGATTAGGAGTTTTAAAAGGAATTGATTCAGACATACTGATGAAGACTCTGACCACTGCCGCAGGTGGTCTAACAAAATTGAAGCAGCCTTTACAGTCATCTCTATTGGCATTAAGAACTAGCCAGTGATAGATTTCAAAAGTACTGCCATAGTGGGAAAAGGCCGGGGACCAAGATCACAAGTTGATAGTAGAAGCACTTAGTACAGTTCAAGATAATGTGTCCTTAGCTTTCAGTTGTATACAAGCACAGTTATGGATGCCGGCAACAGCAGCTCTGATCATACGGGAAGGGGGTGAAGGTGATTGTCCAGCTGAAATTCGAAAAGATTGTCCTGGATAATGTGATTGATTTTGAAAGAAGGTTTCAATCCTCATTGACTATGGTAAATTTCACCTATGATCCTGCTTCCAAGGTGGCCACTGCCTTTGAGCTTACCATAGGTAATGCCACTGTTTATGTTATCCACCCCATCATTGCACTAGGATATAATAATAAAAAAACAGTGCTCTACCCTTCAAAAAATAAAGTGTGAGCATGAAAGTTGAATGAAAAGTAGCAAACAGTAAACTTAGAATCCTGCATTACTAGAGAGCAGATGGGATTCATTTGTGAAAGCAATATTATTAATGCCCAGGATGTGTGTTTACACACTGAACAGAGTATTTGCCACTTTGAGATTCATCCAGTTGCTCATCAGAAAACTGTGCTCGCATATTCTAGTAAAAGTTGTGTGTGCCTGAGAACTGCTTGTGCTGCTGTAAAAATTGATAACAATGTTATTTTGTCTAGTAGAAATCATTTTTATTTTTGTATTTGTAATTTTGTTAAGATTATCGAGTGCAATTTTTCCTACTTAGCCCTAGTGACATCCCACCACTTGATTAAAACCAATTACACAATGTATCACAGACTGTCACCTACTCCTGTTGGAATGGATCTCACATTGGTAAAACAATTAATTTAACACCAAAGACCTTCTGGAGATCTTGAAGAAAAACCCAAGAAAGTGGAGAGAAAACCTTAATTACTGTCCAACATGATACAAAGGAAATAACCAGAATTCTGCAAAGAATAAAACAAAATGCAGATCATCACTCGTGGGATGTGATCTTTGGGTGGTCACCAACTGCAAATGGAATCTTTAATAAGTTGTGTCATCCCATTGTAGTTTTGTTAATATTAGTTGGAATAAGTTTAAGATCATCCATAATATTGCTAATTTGGAATTGGAGAATACTACAGCGAGTAGCTGTGTTAACCTCTTTATCAAACGTACATGGTAAAGCACTAAAGTACGCTTATTGTCATAGGAATTTGAAAGAAGTAAAAGAATTTTTTTCTTCCTTTTAGGAAAGGGAGGAATGAGACAGAGTAGAAATTCTCCAGAGTAGAAATCCATTTTGATTTAGGTGAAATGTATATCTTTGAGTTAAGTCTGTAACTTGAAAACATAACTATTTAGCCTGACTGCCTGTTCTCATAAAAAGCCTAGGCTCAGAGAAACTGCTTCAGTGTAGACAGAGATAAGTGGGGGGGGGGGGGAGGAGACAGAGTGAGACAGAGAGACAGAGTCTGCTGTGAGAACAGGTCAACCTGACCTAGGAATTCTTTCTGACAAAGAAGAACTAGCGGCAAATGTCAGGCGAAATTTGTAAAAATGAATATTTATGAACCTATTGTGAAATTGTGTGCAAAATTATTTGAGAGGGGGATAAAAAGGCACCTGAAGTTCCCAGAAGTACACATGTCATTTTAGGGGAACAATTCCCACATGCGTCCAGCGCTGTAATAAACATACCGGCTTTACAACTTTCACAAAGTTGTGGAGTTTTATCTCCGCAAAACACCTGGATACTACTCCTGCCATGTATGCAGAGTCTCTAATCAGATTGAATGGTTCTGAGAACTTTTTGAAGGCCCTAACAACTGCAGCCAACTCAGCAACCTGAGGTGAACCTTCCACCTCAGCAATGTCCGTCTCCCACTGCTGGCTTTGAGGATCCTTCCAAGTCATAATGGACTTGTGGGATCTCCCAGACACGTCTGTAAAGATGGTCAGAGCCTTTTTTAACGGTCTCCTATTTTGAACACTTCCCAATTTCAGAGCAAATTGAACCTTTTGCTCAAAAATTTTGTGGGCAGGCCTGTCACAGACATCTTTTCATTATAAATCCTTAGGATTTTTCCTCCTGAGAAGCTGAGAGGCTTCAGGAACAAAATGTAAACAATGGTTATCTACTGCTGTGGAATGCAACAGGTGCATCTTTGATTGGTCTCATCTGCTTGTTTGTAATTAATGGCCTATCACAGCAGAGCTGACTCAGACAGAGAGTCTGAGGCAGCTGCCTTTGTTATCATTCTTTCTTTTCTATTCTTAGCCTAGCCTTCTGATGAGAACCTTTATCTTCTATTCTTTAGTGTAGTTTTAATGTAATATATGTAATATATATAATAAAATAATAAATCAAGCCTTCTGTAACATGGAGTTAGATGCTCGTCTCTTCCCTCATCCTAAGACCCCTGTGACCACCGTCAAACAGGCCAATGGATAGAAGTTTCTACTGAGTAGGAATCCAGAGCAAACTGCAATGCCTTATTTTCCTGAAGCAAATATTCCAACATTGCTTAAGTAATTTGTCCCAATTTTAACCCGATTGGAATGTGAATGCACTCAAATCACATCCTGCCATCTCTCTGATCAGGGTCCTAGCTTTCCAGATCAGTTCTACTACCAACTCTTGGGGCTTTGTCATTCTCTTGGACCTTTGGTGACTGAGGAAAACCCACTCTATGATCAAGAGAGGGTCCTTCTGGTCCTGGCCCTTCTTAGGTGTTTCCTTTGCCTTAGGTGTTTGTTTTTTCTCCCACTGGAAAATGATTCCATGGAGGTGTGGCAACTTACCTGAGATTAAATATTTGAATGGCAGGTCAGGACGACATCGGTTGGCCTGTCTTGTGGACATTGCTGTCTGAACTTTTTCTAGAGCTTTCTGTGCCTCTGCAGTAATAGCCCTAGGAGAACTTGGGTCTTCTCCCCCTTTGAAAAAATTAAAAAGAGGGGCAAGGTCTTCGTTGGTAAGACTCAGCCAGGGCCTTACCCAATTCAAAGACCCACACAACTTGTGGAAATCTGTAAGGGTCTCGATCTTCGTTTTGATTTCTAATTTTTGAGGAACAATGATCCTATTTCCAATTTCTAAGACCAAATACTTCCAAGGTGGCATATTTTGAATTTTCTTTTCCTGGAGCTCAAACCCTGCAATGATCAATGCATCGATCGTTAGGTCAAGCGTGTGGGTGAGTAAATCATCATTGGGGGCACACACAAGGATATCATCCATATAATGATAGATGATGGCCTTTTCTGCGGCTGCACGCACTGGAGACAGTAAGGAAGAGACATACCACTGGCAGATTGATGGCGAGGCTTTTAGTCCTTGAGGAAGAACCATCCAATGGTACCTTTTCCTCAGGGCTTCCCTGTTGATAGTGGGGACCGAGAATGTGAAACGCAGGGCATCAGCAGGGTATAGGGGAATTAGGAAAAACCAGTCTATTATATCAATAACAGCCAATTTCCAATCTTGGGGAAGCATCACTGGGGACGACATACCAGGTTGGAGAGAGCCCTTATCTTCAATGACATTATTAATTTGTCGGAGGTCGTGGAGGATCCGCCATCTCTTTTTGTCAGCCTTCTGGATGACAAACACTGTAGAATTCCATGGGGACATGGTCTCCACAATGTTACCCTGTTTCAGTTGCTCTTCCACTAGCTCCTCAAGTGCCTTCAGTTTTTGTTTACTTAGCAGCCACTGTTCTATCCAGACTGATGTATCTCTCTTCCAATTCAGTTTTTGTGAAAGGCACTTTTCAGTGACTACTGCCCAAAAATCCTGTGGAGAGTCTGGAATATCAATTGTGACTCCTCACTGAGCCATTAAATCTCTTCCTAACAATGGCTCCGGATAATCTAACACAAATGGACATATATTTGCCAATTGTCCATTTGGCCCCTCGATTTGGACAACGCTCTTGGATTGTCTCACTAATTGCATGCCCCCTACACCTCGAACGTGACCAGCCACGTTTTGCAAAGGCTAATGTGCTGGCCAGTCCTCTGCTGGGATCACTGTGCAGTCTGCACCCCCATCTACGAGCATCTCAATGCATTTTGACTCCCCACCCCAGCTGACATTACACCAGGTTTTGGGTTTGTCCTTCCTAATAGCTTGGACCCGGGCGACTGTGGGCCCTTGTTTTTCGGTGCCTTCAGGTAAACTCGGCACCGGGATAGCTTGTGCTCTGATTTGTCCTTTGGAAAGAAACAGGGGTGGGTGGAAACAGTGCAGCCCAAGAAGGAATTGCTCAGGACCTGATGTCAGCAGTCCTGGAGCAATTTCAATCTCTTGTGGTGTGTGTCTAGTGTCCCCAATGAGGATGTACTTACAGCGACTTCAGTGCTAAGTACCCTGCTGCTGTGGGTTGACGGAGATAAAATGCCAGTCAGTGTCGCAGTCGAGGTGGACACAACACAAAGCAGAGACCACAAGACGTCTCAGTTGGCAACACTTTATTAGAGAACATGGCTGATCTTTTATACACTTTCCAATTGTTTACCCTTCTTCTACCTTAACTATTGGCCACAATAAGTCAATACCATGCTATTGGTGAAAAGTTATAGTGACTTCACCTAACTTTCTAAAAATGCTTCGTCCAGCTGCAAAGTGCTCTTATCTTTCTTCTCTCGATCTCCTTGGTTACAGCCTTGGAGAAAGCTCTTTATCAGCTTCTTCTTACTTCTCGGCTTGTTCTCGCTCTTTTAGCTAACAGGCCCGCTGTTAGCCCCTTCCACGATTCCCCCTTTTTGTTTTTGAACTGTAAATACAGCTGCTATAGATTTTTGCAGGGCCCTTTGCAAAAATCCAAGCAGAGAGGGGACACACAAAACCACAATCACAACCATCAACAAAATTCCCATTCTTAATACATTAGTTCCTGTCCTTCATCCATCTTTAAGTACTGATATATGGTCTTAGCCAGTGTCATCCACACGTTCTGCTTCAGCTGCAGAACCATCGATCCTGTCCTTTCCCGCACGTTCTAGGTAAGGTCTAACACAGCGAGCAGCAACCCATCGAGGACCATTATCTGTCAAAACACAAGCATAACCCCTCCCCCAGGTTATTAGTTCCACTGGACCAGACCATATACCAGTAATCAAATCCTTGACCCATACCTTGACATTTCTATGGAAATTTGGTTGCTTAGAATTCAAAGAAGAAAAATGGCAAAAGATTGGAGATAACTGTGAGTCAGGTAGGGGACGCAAAAAGTTTAACACTTAAACAGCTTTATCTAATCTCACTTGAGGTGACTCCTGTTGCATTCCCCCTTTTTGTTTTTGAACCTGATGTTTAAGAAGTCCATGAGCTCTTTCAATAATTGCTTGGCCCGTGGGGACATGTGGAATACCTGTTGAATGCTCAATGCCCCAAGCACGAAAGAATGCTTGCATTTTCTGCGAAGCATATGCTGGGCCGTTATCTGTTTTTACATGACACGGAACACCTAGAATAGAAAAAGCATGATAAAAATGACAAATAGCATCTCGAGTTTTTTCTCCTGTGAATGCTGAAGCAACCATTGCATGAGAAAAAGTATCAACTGTAACATGAACATACTTAAAGCGACCAAATTCTGGCATTTTTGTAACATCAGTTTGCCATTCTTCTAACGCAGAAAGACCTCTAGGGTTGGTACCATAATACTGAGTGACATGAGTCATATGACAGTCAGGACAAGAGGAAAGAATAGATTTTGCTTTGGCAGTAGACAAGTTGAATTGCTACTGTAAAGCTTGAGCACTCTGATGAAAAAATTGATGGGATAAAATTGCCTGCTGCAACACATTGGGTACAGTTTTGATTGCAGCAGCAGCTACTAAAAAATCTACATAGGCATTGCCTTCAACAAAAAATCCTGGTAATGATGTATGGCTGCGAATGTGCATGATGAAGTAAGGATGTTTTCGAGCACCAATAACTGTCCATAACTTCACTAACATGGTAAACAATGGTTTCTCTTGAATATCATACAA
The DNA here is from genome assembly GCF_028551555.1 of Melozone crissalis. NCBI lineage: Eukaryota > Metazoa > Chordata > Aves > Passeriformes > Passerellidae > Melozone > Melozone crissalis. The sequence goes on along the minus strand of NW_026535813.1, from coordinate 7,790,061 downwards.
CACTGCTTGATCTAAATGCTAAACCAAATTGGCAACATAAACTGAATCAGTAACTATGTTTCCAGAACCAGGAAACAAAGTAAAAGCCAAAAGAACAGCAGAAAGTTCAACCAGTTGAGGAGATCCCTGCTGAATCACTGTCTGATATTCCCAGTGATCATCCTTTCTCCAAGCCACAGCTGCTTTTCCGGTTTTCCCGGACCCATCTGTAAAAACCGTTATACCTTCCACTGGAACGGGAGAATAAATTTGCTTGCCTTCAAAAGGAATCTCTTTAGTCAGTGTTAGAACAGGATGAGAAGGCAAATGATATGCGATTTGGCCTGTAAAACAAGATAAGGCAGATTGCAATTCATGATTATTTTGAAAGCACCATTCAAAATACCACTCTTGTACAGGTATCACAATGGTCACAGAGTCCTGTCCCAAAATCTCATGACAACGCCTGCGGCCCTTGATGATAATATCTGCAAAAAGCTCATAAAGTCCTGGAGCTGTTTTCTGAGATCTGAAAGATAAAAATATCCATTCCAGAATATGCAGTTGATCTTCCCAATTATCATTCCATTGACACAGTATTCCACATGGTGTTTCATGGTCTTTCAAAATAAACAATTGAACACCAACAGAGGGATCTATCCTGCTAACAAATTTGTGTGCTAGGGCTAATTCAACTTCTTCTAGGGTCTTTTTTGCTGCTGAGGTCAATTGCCTCTCATCAGCTGAGGAAGTGATGCCTGAGAGCAAATCAAACAATGGTTGCATCTGATGATTAGTTATGCCTAAATATGATTGAATCCAACCTATTAAAACAACCAATTTCTGTACATCAGTAGCAGTTTTAACATCAATGTCTAACTTTACAGGTTGAGGCTTAACTTGAGTGTTGGTCACAAACATACCTAGGTATTTCCAAGGCTTGTGTTCCTGCACTTTCTCTGGAGCAATGATCAGACCAAAAGCTTTCAAATTTGTCACAGCACATTGTTTAAGAGCTGACAACTGTATTTGTTGTCAAATGTCAACAAGATATCATCCATGTAATGATAGCAGTAGCAGTTTTTAAATTGCTCCCGGACTTTTGACAAGGCCTGTGCTACAAACCATTGACAAATAGTTGGCGAAATTTTCATGCCTTGTGGGAGTACCTTCCATTGATATCTTTTATCAGGTTCAGCATGATTTATAGAAGGCACCGTAAAAGCGAATTTTTCTTTGTCCTGCTCAGCCAATGGAATAGTGAAGAAATAACCTTTTAGATCAATGACAACTATTTGCCATTTCTGTGGAATCATCATAGGTGTAGGAAGGCCTGGTTGTAAAGCTCCCATTGTTGCCATTACAGCATTTATCTGCTGTAAATCATGTAAAGTCTCCATTTTCCCGATTTCTTTTTTATTACAAAAACAGGGGTATTCCAGGGACTGAATGATTCCTCAATATGTCCCGCTTGCAATTGTTCTGTAAGTAATTCTTGCAGGGCAGTAAACTTTTCAGTAGTCAGGGGCCACTGGCGAACCCGGACAGGCTTATCTGTCAACCATGTCAGGGGCACAACTGGACGTTCATTGCCCTGCAACACATTAAAAATCCGTAGTAATTTTGACACCCCATTGAGATAAACAATCTCGTCCCCACAAACTTTGAGGAGCATTGGCAACATAGGGTCTGATGTTAGCTTGTTGGCCATCAGGATGTTTCACATTAATTACAATGGCTGACAGGCCACCTGTTGTAGCACCACCCAACCCCAGGAGTCCAAAACTTGCACGAGTGAGAGGCCATGATTGAGGCCAGCAAAGTCGCGAGAGCATTGTGACATCTGGTCCAGTGTCAATCAAACCTGTTACTGATATAGTTCCTGGATGACATCCACTGGCGGTGAGAGTTCATGTCTTTTCTGGACGGCTCTCTGTTACTTTCTCAGTCCAAAACACTTGAGGTACTCCTGTCGATCCAAAGCTTCCTGTGCCGCAACTTCGGTCCACTGTATTTGGAACAGAACTCACAAAAGGTACAATTTGAGCAATGCAAGTTCCTTTCTGAATAGTGACAGGAGGGTCATCGATGGATACCATAGCATGAATCTGCCCTAAATAATCAGCATCAATAAGCCCTAGATGCACATGAATACCTCTAAGTGTAGTACTTCATCTCCCTATCAAAAATGCACTCAATCCCCATCCTATCGGACCATAGGCATCAAGGGGCACTTTACATATTTCTTTTGTTAGAATGGTTACTGTGTCAGCTGTGGGTATATCAATGCCTGCGGACCCACTTGTTGCCCCTGATTATTGTTCGCAAATGGGTAGCTTTGCAGGGCTGGGAAGGCCCGCATTAGCTGTTGTGGTGGTTGTTGTTGTTGGGGTATTTGTTTCCCCACGAGCCCCCTCGTGCTCCTCTTTGGGTTTCCCGGAAATAGCTGACCATTTGCATGATATTTACTCCTGCATTTTTTAGCATAGTGCCCAGATTTAGCACAACGATTGCACACAACATTTCTGCTTGCACTTGGCCTAAATGTTGTTTTCCGGACAGTACACTGTGACTTTACGTGCCCTTGTTGTCCACAATTATAACACTTCTCTTAAGGTCTTAGCACTGCAGCAAGAGCTGCCATTTCATGCTCGACTGAACCAACTTTCGAGCAAGCAGTAACCATTTCAGACAAGGTGGGTTCCCCAGGTAAAGTGTCAATAATCTTTCTGCAGTCTGGGTTTGCATTTTCTTTAGCCAATTGTATGCACAATTTGTCTAGCAAAGTTTCATCATCTACCTGTTTCTCAATAGCTGCAGCAAGTTTTTCTGCAAATTGCAAAAATGGTTCTCTCGTCCCTTGATGTATAGTGACATATTTCTGTTTTGGAGCTGCCATTTCCAATGTTTTAGTTAAGGCACTCATGCCAATTTGCTGAGCTTGCGCCAAAATCGAAGGATCCCACCTTGCCTGTAAATCTGGATTGGCAAAAGGCCCAGTGCCCAGTAGGGCATCAACACCCACAGCATGACGAGGGTCGTGTTGAGGTAACTGCATATTTGTTAAAGCGGTGTGCTCAGCCACTCGCCTCCAAGTTTCTTGAAATACACCATATTGTACTGGCTGGAATAGAATTGTAGCAAGATGTGTGATGTCATAAGGTGCAAGCAAATCTGCATTAATTACACATATTAATTGCATTACCTCTGAGGAATTAATACCATACTGAGCTACTTGCGATTGGAGGTCTTGCACAACCCTCCAGGCAAAGACGTGATGACTGTCATTCTGTCCTGTTCCAGGAGCTGCTTTGAAAACTGGAAAAGCCATAGGGTTATCACAAGCAACATTTGCATTGGCACTGTTCTCCTGAGGTACTCTTGGAGCATCTAACCTTTCTATGATATCCCAATTCTTTTCTTCAACTGCTTTCCTCCTAACAAATTCCCAAAACTCCTGAGGGTGTCGAGGAAGCACAGTGACTTGACATGGAGGCAAAGTCCATGGGGCAGTAAGGCTAGAGCTCTGAGGAGGTAAAGGGGCCAGAGCTCCTTGCCCCAACTCAGGTGTTACTGCGGGCGACTCATCACTTGATTCGCTGTTGCTGTCACTGTCAGGTAACGGAGGATATGGCCTTGCAGATTGTTCAAGACGCTCAGAGGGGAGCAGGGGGGAGGACGGCTGGACCAGAGAGGAGGGAAGCGGGGCGGCAGATGGCTGGGTTTCTCTCTCTGCTAAAGATATTTCATCTAACTGGCGTAGCGGTGTAGTATATACAGGCACCATCGCAAGCTGCTCTGCAGGTGTGAGATAAGGAGGTTTAGGGGTCTGATAAGAAGAGGCTAGGGCAGGTTGCCCAGAAGTTTTGGCAGCTTTCCCAGAAAGTTTGGCAGCTTTCCCAGAACCTTTGACACCCAGCCCAGAAGCTCTGGCAGCCTTCCGGGAAGCTTTGGCAGCTCTCCCAGAACCTCTGGCAGTGTGCCAGGTAACTTCCATGGCACCCAGACTTTCTTTACCAAGTTCCCCATCAGAGGCGCTCTCTGCCTCAGCCCCCCCGTCAGGTTCTGTTATCAGCCCCAACTCTTCGTCCGCATCTTGCTCTGTTTGTTCTCGCTCTGTTTTCCATTCCTTTAATGCCTCAAAGAGCGAGTCCCAAGTAACTGCTGGATCAACAACTGTTTTATCTCCCACTCGAATGACTTGCCAAAGTCTGTCCCTGACTTTTTTCCATGCCTTAACACTAAATGCTGTGTCAGGATCAGTACCAAAATTCTGTGAAACAGCCCACAGCAATATATTGCGCAGCGCATAGTCTGACGTATCATTCCCCTTATTTCTTAACAAAACTTTCCATGTAGCCAGAACGTTTTCTTCCTCTTTAGATAAATTATGTCCCATTATTACTTGTTGGTGGCTCACCTACTTCCAGGTGTCTTGATTGGAGGAAATCAGGTCCGGACCTCCCTGTGGCTTCCACCTGCCACTCTCAGCTGCACCAACGCCGCCTCCCCCGCTATGTCCCAGTGGGTCACGGTTGCCAATTGCTAGGACCCTGTATGGGCCCCCACCGACTATGTTCTTATCACATCGGGGATCACCAAATGTCGCAGTCGAGGAGGTCACGACACAAAGCAGAGACCACAAGACATCTCAGTTGGCAACACTTTATTAGTGAACATGGCTGATCTTTTATACACTTTCCAATTGTTTACCCTTCTTCTACCTTAACTATTGGCCACAATAAGTCAATACCATGCTATTGGTGAAAAGTTATAGTGACTTCACCTAACTTTCTAAAAATGCTTCGTCCAGCTGCAAAGTGCTCTTATCTTTCTTCTCTCGATCTCCTTGGTTACAGCCTTGGAGAAAGCTCCTTATCACCTTCTTCTTACTTCTCAGCTTCTTCTCGCTCTTTTAGCTAACAGGCCCGCTGTTAGCCCCTTCCACAAGTCAGTGTCTTTCAGGTGGAGTGGTTCTGTCAGCTGCAACCTGAAAGGCTCATTGACAGAATTTTTGGTTAGAATAGGTTCACTTAAGTAATAACAAAGGTTATTCGGTGTCACATCTGGTGGTGGACTGTTCTATTGCACTAAACAGTTTATTTAGTTGTTGTTTGCACTGGGTGATGGGAAGTTTGTACTGAGTATAGTATGTCATGTAGATTATTCCCCCTTTCTCATCACATGGTCTCTCCCCCATGCATTCCTTTCCACATCCCCTGGTGGTCTGTCCCACTGGTGGCCCCTCCCCTTGCCCCTCCCCAATGGTATCCCATTGGTCGTGGTCCTCTTTCTCCGCCCCCATCCCCTCGGTTATAAGACCCTACTGCAGGTGTGGGTGGGTCTCCTTTTTTCTACCTAGTTGGTTGCCACGCCAGCAGTGTCCTACCCCAAGCCAATAAACTGGACACGCGTCCCCACGTGGAAGAAGAGCGCTACTCGTCTCTTACTTTCAGTCCATGCAAGTCTGTGTGGGCAAGGGTTCGAGCTAGCTGAATTGGACCCATACAAAGCCCAGAGAACCATGGATTACTGCAGTGGACCAGCAGAAGTGGTCCTTGAAGCATCTGCTTCACTTAGAAAAATAGGGATGTTACACTGCACGCTCGGTCTTTTTTGCTTCGCTCATTCCTTTGGCCTGCTCTTTTTGTGTCTGCGCGTCTGGCAGGCCGGTGCTCCAAATTCAGTTTTTTTGTTCTTGTTGACCCCTAGGGAGTGCTTGTAGTTCTCCTCCACTGCTATTTCTAAATTCATCGAATTGCTTTTTCAGGGGACACTCCAGTGCCCAAGGTTGTTACAAAGCAGGCATGGCTTTGTGGGCTCAACCATTGCTGGTCCCCGCTGCTGCCTAGTGTGCCGCACTGCTGAGGGAATGGGCACAGGGCTGGCAACGGGGATTCACTGTGAGGGTCTTGGCAGCAGCTTTGGTCTGGTGTCCTGAGCCACACTCATCAGAGGCACTTTCCTGTTACAGACTAGAAGCATATCTTTTAGTGTAGGGGGGGTTCTAAAGGTAAGCTTAAAATTGCTGCTCGACACTGTTCATTTGCATTTGTAAATGCCATTTCCTCTAAAACCTCTTCCCTTGCATTCTCTTTTTTAACTTGAATTTCAATAGCTCTAATTAATCTTTCTACAAATTTCAGAAAAGGCTCTGATGGTAGCTGCTTGATCTTACTATAAGGCTCAAAAGGCCCCTCAGGTTGGAGGGAAAATAATGCTTTTTCAGCTGCATCTTTGACTCTTTCAAGTGCCTCTACAGGGATTACTGCAGCTTGAATTGGGGCCAAAGACCATTGTCCCTCACCAGAGAGATGCTCAATGGTAATTGGCATGCCATTGGCATCCTTTGCTGTGTTTGGATCAGCATGCAAGTCTGGGAGAGCCTCTTTCAGCAATTGTTTCCATGCCAATTCCCATAATTTGAATTCAGTAGAGGTCATGAGGCACAAAAAAAGCTGTTTTAAATCATGTGGCACTACTGCAGTCTTGCCCAGTTTGGCATTTAAAAGACCACGGAAGTATGGGCTATGTGGGCCATACTCTTTGTGTACTTTGCAGACCTCTTTCATTATTTGTTGTTAAAAAGCTTTCCAATTAGCGGTCGGGACTCCTCCCCCTTGCCCTGCATGCTGATATGTAACAGGGGCGAATGACAAAGTGGGACCCTGTATTGGGTCTGCGGTTCCCTGCTCCCTATCTTTTGAATTGGAGGCATTGGGATCACATGTACAGCTATGGGGACAAGCAGTGGGTGTGCCCCCACCGTGGGAACATGGGGAGGGGGCAAGAACAATGTGGGAACAGGGGGCGGGGACAGGGGGCTGGCAGGGGGCAGGGATACTGTGGAACAGGGGGCGGGGACAGGGGGCTGGAAGGGGGTGGGGATGCCTGGTGACATCACGTCAGCAGATATCCCCTGGGAGGAGTAGAGGGGCGGAGCTGAGGGAATGGCAGGTGAGGTGGGGGTAGGGAAGGTATCACGAGTATCAGAGGGGGTGCAGGCTGAGGGGGAAGTTTTGGGATGCTGGGTGGAATCATGGGAAGGAGACCAGGAATGGCATGGTGTCATGTGGCATCCTCCATTTTCTTGGTCCCCTGGGCACTGGGAGCCATTTTGGGGGTCACTGCTCTCCGAAAAGCTAACGTGCTCGGGGTTTCAGAGCAGAGGACACAGGGGTTTGGGGACAATTCCACGTGGTCTGGCCAGGACTTTTTGGACAGTTGAACTCAGGCATTTTAAGGTGCTCAGGGAGCCGGCTTCCCTGGGCGTGAGCAGAGTCTGCTCTCTTTAAAATACCAAGATTTGGGGTAGGAGGTTCAGAGTTGTGGGGGGGGAGAAATAGGAAGAGCACAGGTACATTCCTTGTTATTTGGCTTTTCTTTCACTTCCCTTTGTTTGAGTAAGGCTGATCAAACTTGTAAACTCCAAAACACAAATTTAGCTGAGGACGTGTCCCCAGACTTTACCAAGGTTATCAATTCTTGCCCCACTTTGTCCCAGAATTGGATATTGTGGACTTGTTCAGGAGAATTCTGTGGGAAGTTTAGTAAAAGCCAGCATATAAACTGTTTCAATTTCCCTTTAGAGAATGCTACATTTCCACTGACTAAAATTCCAACAATCTGATAATACACTCCTTTTTGTGCCATGCTTAACTTAGAGCCCATTTCAAATGTAAAAGGCACAGCACAATCTCCTGTGACCAAAAACAAAACCAAATCAGCTACCGGTTTCCAAAAAACCGCAGTTAAGAAGCGAAAACACGCAGATCTTTTACCTTGTACAGCACAGCAGTCTGTGCTGCTTTTAAAAGTGCTGCCAGCAAGGGCACGGAATCAGAACTTGCCGCACTGCGCTGGGGGATAGGCAGAGCCCCCCCGCCCACACAGCAAACCTGAAACCAGAGCCGCTCCGTGCCATGCAAGCTCCGCCGCGCCGCACTGCAAACCCAAGCCGAGCAAGTGGCGCCACCCCGCGCTGCGCTGAGAAAGCTCAGAAGCCTAGCCGGCGCTGTGCCGCTGCGAAGGGGAGGGGCAGGGTGAGACAGAGTAGAGATCCATTCTAAATTAGGTGATGTGTCTAGGAGAGGTGAAAAGTCTGTGAGGCCAAAGCTGAAGGAAAAACTGCATGCCGAGACAGCAAGGAGACAGAGAAAGAAAAACAGAAAAAACCACGAGGCCAATTTGCCCCCGACCTAGGAATTCCTTTGATAAAGAAGAACTGGCGATAAATGTCACACGGAATGAATATGTATGAACCTATTGTGAAACTGTATGCATATGCATTTGGAAGGGAGGATAAAAGGAGACCTGAGATCTTCAGGGGTACGCATGCCTTTTGAGGAGAATTTTCTCCGTACGCGTCCGGCGCCGTAAATAAACATACCGGGCTTTACAACTTTTATAAAGTTGTGATGTTTCTTCTTTCCTCCGCAAATCATTATGGCGAGCCAGGCAGGAGTTCTCTGTCCCCGCAGGGGCAGGGGGGATAGACGGACCTCCAAGGCGCACCTTAGGATTTTTTTTTCCTAGTGGGGCGCTGCTTGTCTCAACTTGCCACCTGCGAGGACAGACAACGACCCGCTGGCCTGCAGAGGAAGATACGGTATGTACTGAGGGGCCCCCGGGGGAGGGAAAGGAGAGCAAGGGAGTAAACCACCCAGAGACGTCTGCGTATAGCTGATGCAGCAGCTGTATTAGAGATGGGGTTCATCATTCTGATAGAGCGGAACTGCTAGAGGCTCTGGGGGTGAGCCGGGTGAACCCGTGTATGTGTGTGTTGGGGGTTCATTGTTCTGATAGAGCAGAACTGCTGAGCCCGTGTGTGTTTTGTTTGTGTGTGTGTGTGATGTCCAGACACTGTGTTGCTGTATGGCTAATGCATTCTGTGGTCAGTGCACTGTGTTTCTAATCGTGCAAGTGTATAAGTGTATGGTGTATAAAAGAGAGTAGATCTACAGTGCTCTACAGTGTGGGGGGGTCAGTACTATCCGTGTTTGAAGCAGCCGAGTGAGGCCTGAGGCACCGGCTGCAGCAGGCTGCGGGGGCAAGGAGAGAAGTGCCCTGCGGAGAAGCGAGTGGAGGAATGTCAGTGATGGTATTTATTGTGTTTAAATGTAGTAATTTGTGTAGATTTGGTACATTTTAACCGCGAGTATGAGCTCAGAGAGTTCGTTTGCCTTGGATGTTTGGACTTGATCTCTAGACTGCGTGCTGTTATTTTGATTGTGTCCAGGAAAATTGATGTGAGTAAATGCCGAATTATGGTATGCTTTGTTGTGTTGAGAAAAGTGAGCACTTTGAGAGATATGCCCTTTCCCAGTGATTTTGTGTGGTGATTTTCTTCCGCTGCATTGTGGTAATTTGATTCTCAGATTGTGTAGTAGTGTTTTTGGAGATTTTAGGATTTTGTTGCAACAAGAGTAGCATTTTACACAGGAGAACTATAGTACGGTGATTTATGCTTAACTACGACAAAGCGAGTTAAAGGAATTCCAAGAATTCTCCCCCTCACAGCAATTCAAACCTTGGCTCTAGTGTATTTGAGATAAAGGCGGGGGGGGGGGGGGGGGGCGGTGCGTGCGTCTGTGGGCATATCAGAGTTTCGGCTGTGACTAGCACAGCCTTTTTGCAAAGCAGTAAAACAAGTGTAAGTAGACACAGTGCTTAATTAGATTGTGCAAGAAGAGAACTAGAAAAGACTGATCTAGCATGCTGTGTGAGGTGACAGTGGCTGTCCCCTGAGCACAGGGGCAGCTCTGGCTGCCCCGTCTCCCCAGGGAACACGGGAATGGCCTGTGGGCAAAAGCTGGATGTGCAGGTATTATTGCGGTGCGGTGTTTATGAGAAACACTGGTATTGCTGTTTTGCTGTTCTAATAAGCGTCAGGGCACATGCCCCGAGTGTAAATTAGAGGTTTCTTGTCAAGCGGATTCAGAACCTAAGGTCTTAGAGCTTGTGTGTGGGAATCACATCTGATACCTGCCACTTGGAGCTGTGTGTATAGGAGGAAAATCGAGAAACTACTGTGAAGGTCTGTAAAAAGAGGCTTGAGTGGAAGCGAGACAGGGCAAGGAGAAATAAATAATGGGAACTGACCAGAGCAAACGCAAACAGGTTCCTAAATTAGCCCCTTTTGCGAGGGGCTCACTGGGAGGAGATTGCCAGAAAGATCAGCTCAGAAAATAAAAAAGATTTATAATACTTCATTGCTGTTAGAACTGTTTTATAATAGGAAGATAAGCGGGATAGAATTTTTGTATGCTGAAATGTCTTTTTGTTTTAAGGAATCACCCAGAATGGCAAAGAGACTGTAAGATCAGACCGCCCTCTGGTCTTGGCCCTTGAAAAGGAAAACAAGGCAAAGAGAAAGCAAATCAAACATGTTGTTCCGCATGCAGCATAAGATAGCAACGTATGAAATCAGGCAAGGATTATCATGCTGAAATGCAAAGCAATCACAGTTCGCAAAATGAGTACATATGATTTGCTAAAGGCTCCTCCCAAGGTAAGGGAGGAAGGGTAAAGATGACCTCCCCAAAAGGGAAGAATTTTAGTCGACACAAGGGCCATATATTCAGTTTTAAATAAAGCTTTAGTACCTGTTGAGAATGTTTATGTTGTAGTGTGGGGAACAACTGAACAACTGGCCAGTCTGAGAAGGCATACTTTTGCAAACCTTTAAAGTAACATGTGTACTATGTGTACCTAAAAGCTTTTGTACAATTCGCTCAATTTGCTAAACATTCTCAAATGAGAAAGGTTACTCTAGGGGCAAATTATATAAAGATGTTAGGCCTAACATTAACAGACACTGAAATTAAGAAAGACATTAGTAACGAGATATTAGAATAAGTAAATAAGTGTTTTCAAGGGTATGGGCCTCTGCTGTACCAGGGAGAGTGAAAGATGCTCCCCCATGAGCATCAAGCTTAAGGAAAGAACACAACTAGTGAGAACTGAGTAGTACCCTCAAAAGGAAGATAGGAAGGAATCAGCCCAATAACTGATAGTACTGGATTAAGGGCTGTCAATAAGATAACACAGAATTTGTACCCTGTGGTAGCAAATCCATGTACTTTACTAACTTGTTTAACACCTGAGCTAACCTGATTCACTGTTTTAGGCCTGAGAGATGCCTTCTTTTGCCTCCCTATCCACGAAGCCAGCCAGAAAATTTTTGCATTTAAACACAAGCTCACATAGTCCATGTGCCTGAAGGCTTCAAAATTCCCCACTCCGATTGGAGAACAGCTTGCAAAGACCCAGAGTCCCGAGAAGCTCCACAAGAGGAAAGGAGGCTGTTGCAGTACGTGGACGATCTTCTAGTAGCCACTCGGATGAGGGAAGCAAGAGAAGCCTGGACAGTAAGCCTTTTGAATTTCCTAGGACTCCAAGGATGCAGAGTCTCAAAGAAAAAGGCACAGATAGTGAAACAGAAGGTAATCTACCTGGGGTAAGAAGTGAGTGCTGAGCAGCACACTTTAAGGCAGGGAAGCCATATGCCAAACCCCGAAACCTCAGACAACGAAGGAACTCCAAACCTTCTTAGGTATAGCAGGGTGGTGCCAGCTGTGAGTTTATAATTATGGACTGCTCGTCAGACCCCTCTATGCTCTTATTGCCGATGGAAAAAGAGATCTTCTGTGGGCAAAAGACGCGACACGGGCCTTTCACCAGCTAGAGAGTGCCCTCACGTCGGCTCCAGCTTTGAAACTTCCCGATGTAAATAAAGCATTCTTTCTATTTTTCCACGCAAGGAATTGCCCTGGGAATACTGGCTCAAGACTTGGGTCCATACCAGAGAGTAGTTGCTTACTTCTCTAAGCAACTAGATGCAACAGCCAAAGGATGGCCAGGTTGCCTCAGAGGGGTAGCAGCAGTTGTGCTGAATATTCAAAAGGCACCCAAGTTTACCCTGGGACAAAAATGGCTGTGCTAGTGTCCCACACAGTGTCCGCAGTACTGGAAGTAAAGGGTGGCCACTGGCTTTCACCACAGAGGTTTCTGAAATACCAGGCCATCATGGTAGAGCAAGATGATGTAGAGATAGTGGTGACTAATATTGTCAACCCAGCTTCTTTTCTCAGTGGAATCAAGGAGAAGCAGTACACCATGATTGCCTAGAGACCATTGAAGCTACCTACTCCAGCCGCCCAGACTAAAAGGACACTCCTCCGGACGATGCAGAGACCTGGTTTACTGACAGGAGCAGCTACATTGCCAGTGGAAAGCGACATTGCAAAGTTCGCAGTGACTACCTGCAGAGAGGTAATAGATTCTGGACCCTTACCAACAGGTACCTCTGCACAGAATGCTGAGATAAATGCATTGACCCATGCCTTAGAAACAGCAAAAGGCATTCAGAGTTGTGCATGCACATGGAGCCATCTGGAAGGAGAGGGGACTGCTGACCTCACAGGGAAAGAAGAGACAATCCAGCTGCTGGAAGCAGTTCAACTACCTGAAAAAGCATATTAAGGCACACCAGAGAGTGAGCTTAAAATTGGAGGAAAGGAATGAGCTGGCGGATGGAGAGACAAAGAAAGGAGCAGAGGGTGAGGTACAGATTTTCCTCGAAGGTAAGCCAGAATACAATAATACTAATCAAAAGAGATGTACAACTGCAAGGAGTGGGCTACCATTGAAAGAGAGCTAGTAATCCCTTCCCATTTTCGTGGTTACTAGTGAAGGAAGGGTACCAGAAAACACACTAGGGCCTAACTACTTAAAAGCCTTTTATAGAGTGTGGCTCCTCTCTCAAAATGACCAAGGCTGCCAGTGATACAGAGTGCAGTGAAATGAAGTGTTGACTTTGAAGCAGTAATTTCCACAGGCTTTCTAGAACACACATCTGATTGAAACAATCGTTGTATCGTTGTCAGGAATTTATATGCCACTATCACTCAGGTAAGCCGACAATGCGATCCTTGCCTCCAGACTAACCCCAAAAATACCCTCCGGCCGAAACTCGGTCAGACTGGGAGAGGCCATGGGCCTGTACAGCAGTGGCAAATTAGCTTTTCAGAACTCCCAAGGAAAGGGGGGTATCAGTATTTACTGGTATTGATAGATACATTTTCAGGGTGGCCAGAAACATTCCCCACCAGAACTGTCAAAGCTCAAGAGGTGACCAGATTATTTTTACAAGAAATAATACCATGCTTCAGAGTTCCAGCCACAATATCCTCAGATAAAGAATCACATTTCATTTCCAAAGTAGTGCAACAGATTAGTAGCCATCTGGGCATAGATTAGGAACTTCACACCCCATACTGCCCCCAATCAAGCGGCCAGGTGGAGAGAATGAATCATTTGATTAAGCAGCAAATCATAAGACTGGGGCAAGAAGTTAATCTACCCTGGCCCCAAGCTCTTCCACAAGCACTATTGCAAATTTGAACTAAACCTTGAGCTAAAGGAATGCTGAATCCTTTTGGAATGCCTTATAGAAGACTATATAGAATACAAAGGGAATGTCCAGAATGTCCACCTACATGGTGGCATTAAGGAAACAGCTCAGAGTAATTGAGAAACATGTGGCTGGAACTCGGAGCAGGGAGTTAGATTGCCTGGGGATGATGTATATGTTAAGTCTCTTACAGAGAAGACTTCAGAACCACAGTGGGAGAGACCACTGCAAGTACTTCTCACCACCTTCACTGCAATCAAAGTCAAGGAGCAGAATGCCTGGATCCATCACTCTCGGGTGAAGAAGGCCCAGAAGCCCCTTCAGGAGTGACACCAGGAGACAATGAACTGAGACTAAAACTTACTCAGGCAAAATGAGTATATTGCGGTCGGGAGTAGCTCATACTTTAGTGTACAGAATTGTTTTGTATGTAATTATAACTGAAGTTTTAGAACTAGAGAGTACCTCTATCCAAAGCAATGCTGAATGGCCTTGGTCCCTGGCATTTAATCAGTATACTGGATCCATGGGAAAACTTTCTGAGATAAAAGATTTAAACATATCCACTGTAGTAATTCACGAGAATCAGGTATGTGAGGAGCAAGAATGGCAGGAACAGGAACTGCGGACACTTCAAGGAATCAGAGGAGAAGAAATCAAAGTAGGGTGCCAGGTCATCAATAGGACGGCTTATGAGAGACCAGATGTAATTAGTGTCTGAGCCTCCCCTGGTGTATATGAACACCAGGAAGTCTGTGATATCCTGATCAGTTTCCTTAGGTCATTTTCCAAGCTGGTTGGCTGAACACCCAGGCAATGGCTGGTAAAGGGTGCTGAACTGCAGGTGGGGAATTAACCCAAGCAAAGAGGGTGATTTTCTTTATTTATAGCTATCCCTTTTCCTACTGAGATTTGGATCAGTGATTGTCCCAGTCTGAGGCAGTTGGATTCTGCTTAAAAGAGGTAGAGAGAGACCCCCCCCTCAGAGCTCAGCAGCAGGCTGTATGTAATTAGTGTAGGATTTTGAGCATCACTTTTGTGCTGAGTGTCTCTAGTAGCAGAAACCTCATCCCAGTTTCTTCTGAGGCACTGCAATGAATTTAGGCTCTTCTCTCAGATTTCCCCTTCATTATTTACTTGAGGCTTGGACCTGAAATCTTTCTACCCAAATCCCATATGTTCCAGCCAGTTTTATTCTCATCTGTTTGACAAATACTGTTATCTTCTGCCCTGAACACAGTCCACAGCTTGATCTTAGCTAGGGGCAAGGTGGGTGAAGTTTTGTAGACCAGGAGAGACATTCCTGCTTGCCACACATCTGGGAAATCAGGTGCTTTGGAGGGGGAAGGAGAGGTTGGATTCCCTGAGGTCTCTACATTTCAGAACAAACATCTGCCTCAAGTATGACCTAAACCTCTGTCAGATACACTTGTGAAGTGTGTCTGAATTTGCAGTGTGAGCCCAGCACATCCCTCTGGCAGGGAGGGATGGTCATGGACAGAAAGCAGTTCCTGTTCCCCATAACAAACATCTAATTGGCATATTAGGGACAAGATTAGGAGTTTTAAATGGAATTGATTCAGAAATACTGATGAATAAACTGGCCACTGCAGCAGGTAGCCTAACAAAATTGAAACAGCCTTTATAGTAATCTCTATTGGCATTAGGAACTAGCCAGTGACAGATTTCAAAAGTACTGCCAAAGTAAGGAAGTATGAAAAGGCCGGGGACCAAGACCACAAGTTGATAGTAGAAGCACTTAGTATAGTTCAAGATAATGTGTCTTTAGCTTTCAGTTGTATACAAGCACAGTTATGGATGCAAGCAACAGCAACTCTGATCATATGGGAAAGGGGTGAAGGTAATTTTCCAGCTGAAATTCAAGAAATTGTGTGGGACAATGCAATTGATTTTGAAAGGAAGTTTCAATCCTGGTGGACTAAGGTGAATTTCACCTATGATCCTGTTTCTAATGTGGCCACTGCCTTTGTGCTTACCATACATAATGCCACTGTTTATGTTATCCATCCCATCGTTGCCCTAGGATTAAACCATGAAAAAACAATACTCTATCCTTCAGAACATAGAGTGTGGGCACGAAAGATGAATCAAAAGTGGCAGACAGTAAACTTAGAATCCTGCATTACTAGAGAACAGATGGGATTCATTTGTGAAAGCAATACTATTAATGCTCAGGATGTGCGTTTGGACACTGAACAGAGTCTTTGCCACTTTGATATTCATCCAGTCACTGTCCAGAAAACTGTGCTTGTATATACTGGAAAGGGGTGTATATGTCTGAGGGCTGCCTGTGCTGCTGTACAGATTGATAGCAATGATGTTATTTTGTCTAGTAGAAATCATTCTAATTTCTGTATTTGTAATTTTGTTAAGATTATCGGGTGTGATTTTTCGTATTCGGTACCAGTCACATCCCACCAGCTGATTAAAGCCAATTACACAGTGTATCATAGACTACCACCTACCCCTATTGGGATGAACCTTACATTAGTAAAACAAGTAATTAAGCACCAAGACCTATTGGAAATCTTGAAAGAAATCCAAGAAAGTGGAAAGAAAACCTTAATTACTGTCCAACATGATACAAAGGAGATAACCAGAGTTCTACAAAGAATAAAACAAAATATGGATCATCACTGGTGGGATGTGATCTTTGGGTGGTCACCAACTGCAAATGGAATCTTTAATAAGTTGTGCCACCCCATTGTAGTTTTGCTAATATTAGTTGGGATAAGCTTAGGATTATCTACTATGTTGTTAATTTGGGACTGGAGAATACTACAACGAATAGCTGTACTAGCCTCTTTATCAAATGTACATGGTGAAGCATTAAGAGACACTTATTGTCGTGAGGGTTTTCATTAAGTAAAAGAATTTACTTATTTCCTAGGAAAGGGGGGAATGAGACAGAGTAGAGATCCATTCTGAATTAGGTGAAGTGTCTAGGAGAGGTGAAAAGTCTGTGAGGCCAATGCTGAAGGAAAAACTGCATGCCGAGACAGCAAGGAGACAGAGAAAGAAAAACAGAAAAGACCAGGAGGTCAATTTTCCCCCGACCTAGGAATTCCTTTGATAAAGAAGAACTGGCGTTAAATGTCACACGGAATGAATATGTATGAACCTATTGTGAAACTGTATGCATATGCATTTGGAAGGGGGGATAAAAGGAGACCTGAGATCTTCAGGGGTACCCATGCCTTTTGAGGAGAATTTTCTCCGTATGCGTCCGGCGCCGGCGCCGTAAATAAACATACCGGGCTTTACAACTTTTATAAAGTTGTGATGTTTCTTCTTTTCTCCGCAAATCAAGGGAGAGCCCCTCCGTTCACTCTGAGCCAGCACCGCGCTGCAAACTCACTGCCACATGAGTTCTAAAAATGGCAAAGCCATGCCGGTCTGGGCTATGCCTAACACATTATCACTCCCACTCTGCGGGGCTGTGCAGCCTTTCTGTGCTCTGAGTAAGAGCGAAAAAAGCAGATCTCTCATCAGAGACTGTATTAGAGTTTCCACCCAGTATGGAGTGGAGATACTCATGCCAAATCGGTGCGATCGGTGCCGTGGTCTGGCGGGTCTTCTCTCCACCTGAATAGGACTCCTGAGGGCAGGAGGAGCTACCCTATTCTCCCTCTCAGAAAGTCTGCTCACCAAAAAGGAGCTGCACTTCCCAGAGGCGCAGAACGTCCCCGAGGCTTTTATGGCATGGATCCCAAAGTCTCTGCTGGGTGAGCTATGCCATCAAAGCTCTGCCACTGGGTGCTAAGCAGCCTTAAAGTCTTTCCATGGTGTTCTGAGGCTCCAGGAGCTCCAGAGTGTCTCCTCAGGGCTGCAGTATCGGAGCAGCTGCACGTTGTGACACCAATATATTGGAATAATTACCAACATAGCCAGATGAGACATGCCTGACCTTGTCTGGCCCTTGCTGCTTGACCAAAAAGCGGCAACTGCGGTGTTTTCACCTCAGAGACACTTTTGGCTTGCTGGATGCTGCAGCTGGGCACTTGGAGGCAAGTCCAGGCATGCAGAAGCTCAGGTTTACCTTTGGCAGAGAAGCTTTAAGGCGAGGTGAAAGAAAGGAGTCGATTCTGATGGAGAGTTTCGATCCAGAGCTTTATTCCTGGTCTACAGGCCTCTGAATCAGGCAAAGCTCCAACAGAACTCTCGAACCTCATGGTTTGCTCGCCCTTTTACCCGGGGGAGAGGGGGAGGGAAGGAACATGGGGGACCACCAACCAGGTATGGAGGGGTGGAAGTCTCGAGGGACAAATGACACCTGGATGGCCCAATGTCCCTCCAGGGGTGGAAGGCATCTTTTGAATTCTGCCAATTACTCAACGCCCTTCTGGAATGCCAGGATTGACAGACAGTGCTCAGCAGGGGTCAGGGTGTGGAAAGGAGAGGTGATTGACACACCTGGGGAAGAAATCTTCAGGGAGAAACCCGGGGTATCTGAGGCAAACCATGACATCACACAGCAACACTGAGGCTTCTCATCTTCCCAGGAGAAGAAATCCTGGTGAAGGGATTTTTCAGAAAATATCACAGTGACACCCCAGTTACTTCTCATTATCTTTTACAATCCAATTACACACTGATTCACAAACTATTGCCTACCCCCATTGAGATGAACCTCACTCTGGTAAAGCAATTGTTGCTTCACCAGGATTTAATTGAAATTTTAGAAAAAATCAAGAAAAATGGACAAAAACCCCTGGTAAGTGTTCATCACAATGTAAAAGAAATACATTGGGTTTTGGAGAGAGTAAAGAAAGATGCTGAACACAGGTGGTGGGATACTGATTTTGGGTGGTCATCTACTGCTACAGGTGTCCTAAACAAATTGTGTTATCCCATCATTGTTCTTTTGATTTTGGTTTTCATTGGTTTTATTTTATCAGCAATCCCATACATCATGAATTGGAAAATGATGAAACGATTGACACAATTGACATCTATAATGAATGCACACAATTTAGTCAATACCCCATTTACTGTAGACACTCCCAGAGTTATTGACACAAGGTGAATTAAACGAGCATAAAAGTAAGCAATTGGCCCTTGTGACAAGAATTTGGATTGTGTTGTAATTTTTAATTAAAATTGATTATTTATCTTTTAATAAGAAATTGAATGTATATTTTTAATTGAAAATTGATTATTTGTTTGGTTTTCCGTTTCCTTATTTCCTTTCCTTTATCTTTTTCCTACTTTTCTTTTCCTGTCTAATTTTCCTTCTCTGTTTTTCAGGATATGCTACCAACATTGATGAGTGCTGAAGACTTCAGAACAGCGCTACAGATGGAGCTCTCTCGAGGACAATCATGAGTCACGGGGTGGTGTAAGAGACAGTCCCTTGTTTCCTTCATTTGCCTCACGATTGCCGCAAGGATCCTGAAGACACCCAACAGGAGTTCTGGCCTGACGGAGGTGGATGCCTGCCAAGTGATTGTTTGCAGGTGTGCTCGCTGTGCTTTCACAGAACACTGCTTTGAACAGGTTCTGACAAGCGGTGGCTTGTCCTTTCATGCTTGCACCTGCTTCCCAGACCAAGGGGTCTCAACAAAATGGCCCATGAATCTTCCCCCACCTTTAGACCAGATGCCACTTGCTTTGGATTAAGACTATATAAACTGCAACTTTCTGAGATGACTTTGGTGAACCCCCACGGATGACGGTGAATCTATGTAGCAGGACCATGAGGATTCCATCTTGTTGGTATCTATATTCCCCCCCTCTCTTTTTCCTTTATTTCCTTTTCTGATCCCTCTATCGCATTTGCTGTTGGCCCTCAATAAAGGTGCATTTCTTGTGATTAAACTGATAGTCCCCTGCTGTTTGTCTTTTGCAATTTTGGGATCGGTAAATGAACCATCACGACTCGCTTGCCCCAGCAGATTGTGACATGGTGATAGGTGGCCATGTTGGACACAGCAACCATGAAGCAATTGAAATCTCTGTTGACAGAAGGAAAAGTGCCAGCAAAACCTCAACTCTGGACATGAGGAGAGTTGACTTCAGGCTGCTCAAGGAGCTACTGAGAAAGATCCTCTAAGAAAATGTTTTTGCAGGTGCTGGAGTCCATCAGTGCTGGTCACTTTTTAACCATCACCTCATAAGGGCACAGGAGCAGCAAGTCACAAATGTCAGAAGTCAAGTAGATGAGGCAGAAGGCCAGCTTGGCTGAACAGGATTCTTCTCTTGGAAATAAGGCAAAAAATGACAGTGTATGCCCAGTGGAAGCAAGGTCAAATGACATGGGAAGAATACAGAGATGCTGCTCACTACCATAGGGAAAAAAATTTGTTTGGCTAAAGCTCACCTGGAGTTGAAGCTGCCAGAACTGTGAGGGACAATAAAAAGAGTTTTTTAAAGTATATTAATGTTACATGGGGTCGTGGGTTGGAGACAGACACACAACACAACACTGAGAGTCATCAGCAAACATCAATGAGTTTACTATGGCTGCCTTTTTTATAGGGCATTTGAATCTCCCAGCTTAGATAGCAGATTAATAGGGACCTCTCTCCACCCAACTCTCTGGCCAGTGGTGTATCTGCATTTAGGCTTGAACAGAGTTGGCTGAGGTCTTTGTTACCTCTTTTCTAGAATAAGCCAGGTCAGCCAAACTGGATTTGTTATGACCAGATTTATCTTGTTCAGCTACAGACTAGTTGTGCTGTGACATATTAATGGCAATAGGCAGTGTAAAAATAACACCAGCTATTACAGAATGAGAATAGTCACCTTACAAACAAGGACATGGACAAGGCAGAGATGTTTAATGCTTTCTTTGCCTCTGTCTTCAACACAGATGATGGGCTAAGGGGATCCCAGTGCCCTGAGCTGGAGGACCATGACTGAGAGAATGATCAACTCCCAGTTGGTCCTGAACTTCTGTGGGATCTGTTGCTCCAGCTGGATACCTACAAATCTATGGGGCCTTATGGAACTAATCCAGGAATCCTCAAAGAGATGCTGATGTCATCACAAAACCTCTGTGATGATTTTTCAGTGGTCTTGGGAATCCAGAGTGATCCCAGCTAACTGGAAGCTGGCAAAAGTTGTCCCGACTTTCAAGAAGGGCAAGAAGGAGGACCCTGGAAACTACAGGCCTGTTAGTCTCACTTCAGTGCCTAGTAAAGTTTTGGATAAGGTTATTCTGGGAGGTATTGAAAAACATCTTAAAGACAATGCAGTCATTGGTCATAGCCACACAGCTTCATGAGAGGAAAGTCTTACTTATGAAACTTTATTTCCTTTTATGACAAAGTTACCCACCTAGTTGATCAAAGGAAGCCAATTGATATAATCTTTTTTGATTCCTTAAAGCTTCTGATACTGTCTCCCAAGATTCTTCTGAACAAAATGTCCAGCCCACAGCTGGATAAACACGTAATGCGATGGGTGAGCAACTGGCTCATGGTTGGGCGCAAAGGGTTATAGTGAATGGGGTGTCATCAGACTGGCCACCTGCCACTAGTGGGGTTCCACAGGGCTCCATCTTAGGCCCCGTGCTCTTCAACACCTTCATTAATGACTTGGACACAGGACTGGAAGGGATGCTAAGTAAGTTTGCAGATGATACAAAACTGTGAGGAGCTGTTGACTCCCTTGAGGGCAGAGAGGCCCTGCAGAGAGACCTTGACTAATTAGAGGACTGGGCAATCACCAACCATATCAATTTCAACAAGGGCAAGTCCTGGAAAGTGCACCTGGGATGGAGCAACCCTGGATGTGCAGACATACTGGAGAATGAGATGCTGGAAAGCAGTGCCACAGAAAGGGACCTGCAGGTCCTGGTCAATGGCAAGTTGAATATGAGTCAGCAGTGCCCTGGCAGTCAGGAGGACCAACTGTGTCCTGGAGTGCATCAAACACAGCTGTGATAATCACATATCCTCTGAACAAAGAGAGACATAGCTGTCCCAGGATTTTCCTGGGAAGCTGTGAGAAGCTGTAAGAAAGCTCAGAGAAAGAATTAAAACAATTATTATCTCAATCTCTGCACCTGGCAGGCAATCTCTGTTTGTCAAAGATGGTCAAGAAGGAGTTGTCCCTTCTTGACCAATAGGTGAGAGAAGATTCCTAAAGGCCAATCAGGTCTTAGGTCTACCATTGTTTCTATAAGAACTGTGAATTTCTAATAATAAAGTGCTTTTCATGCCTTCTGATGATGGAGTCTCTGTATCACCTTTGTCTGTCCCCGATATCCCTTCAGTGATACACAGCATCACCAGCCAGTCAAGGGAGGGGATCATCCCACATTAGTCTACACTAGTGCGACCTCACCTCGAGTGCTGGGGGTAGTTTTGCTCATGACAGTATAAGAAAGATATAAAGCTAATAGACAGTGTCCAAAGGAGGGCAACAAAGTTGGTGAAGGGCCTTGAGTGGAAGCCATATGAAGAGCATCTGAGGTCACTTGGCTTGTTCAGCCTGGAGAAGAGGACACTGAGGCCAGACCTCATTTCAGTCTACAACTTTGTGAGGGGAAGAGGAGGGGCAGACACTGATCACTCCTCTGTGGTGACCAGGGACAGGACCAGAGACAATGGCCTGAAGTTGTGTCAGGGGAAGCTTAGGTTACATATTAGAAAAAGATTCTTCCCCCAGAGGGTGATTGGGCACTGGAACAGGCTCCCTAGGGAATGGTCACAGCACCAAGCTTGACAGGGTTCAAGAAACATTTGGACAATACTCTCAGGCACATGATGTGAGTCTTGGGGATGGTGCTGTGCAGGGCCAGAAGGTGGACTCAGTCCTTGTGGGTCCCTTCCAACTGAGCTTATTCTGTGATTCTTTGAAATACCAAGAGTTTCTAATAGCAACATGCAAAACCATCACTACAGAAGAGTATAAGCATCATGTACATTGGGCAGGTGTTCAGTAGAAAGGAACCATATTTCTAAATTCCCAGTTATGAGTGAATAAAAGAGGGCCTCTGAAATTTGTTCACAGGGATCTGGAAAAGAGCATAACATAGCTCCAGGCAGACAAGTTTGGGGTTTTTTAACTTGCATTTGACCCTATTCACAGCATTTCAATCCATTAATTTCTTTTTAATTTTTTCTGCAAAATTTCAGATTACAGAACCATGAAACATATCACAGAATCACAGACTGGGTTGGGTTGGGAGGGACCACAGTGGTCCAACCTCATTGTTTGTGGGTAGAAAAGGGTTAAAAACAGAATATTGGTGAGGAGAAAGAGTTGTTTTTAAAATTGTTTTCTCTTCATATGACCTTGCAGCTGGGGATGCAAAAAATATCCAGTCTGGGAAATTTCTCATTGTTGACAAGTGGAATTTCTTTAGAAAATAACAGAATATTGTTAAAGACTTGAAAGCATTCTTCCCATAGGCTTGGGGCCTCTTTGTAAGGAGGGAAGTTCAGAGATTGAAAAACACACCCTGGAAAAAGATTGCGCATGCTCTGGACCCTTTCATAGGTAACACAAGGCTTAGGCCTCACCGCTTTTTGCCTCTGCTAAGCTTAGACATGCATGTGTCCCTGTTTTGCGAGCAAAATAATGGAATAAATATTTTCTTCATACTTCAGTGGCCATCTTGGTATTACCTGCATATATTTGGTTCACACACTGCTCAAGCAGGGTCATTCTAGAGCACATGGCACAGGATTGCATCCATATCTAAGATTGACCCGGGGCCTTTGGGGGGGTCTGATCCGGCTAGCTCTGGACCCCTGGCCCTTCGTAGTCTCACAAGGACAAAAGTAAAAGACTGGAGGCGCTCTTTCTCCTCGGGACAAACATCTCATGTTTATTGTGGAACCACTCCAAGAAGTCTGGGAGAGAGAAAAAGAGATCGATTGTGTGATGGTGGGAGATTTTAAACCCAGGGGAAGGGGGGCAGAGGAGAGGGGCCACAGCCAATGGAATACAAGTGATGGGAGGGGCAAGGAGAGGAGTAACCTGGGGACAGACCACCACCACAGGGGCTTTGGGGGAGAGGGGAAAAACTGAACAAACCATGTGATACAAGCATACTATTCAGTGCAAAATACCAAACCCAGTGCAAAACAACAGCTAAATAAGCTATTTAGTGCAATGCAACATCCATACAGTTCTTGAATATCTCCAGTGAGGGAGACTCTACATCCTCTCTGGACAATCTTCCAGTGCTTGGTCACTGCACAGGAAAGAAGTTCTTCCTCATTTTTAGCTAGAACTTCCTCTGCATCAGTTTCTGCCTGTTGCCTCTTGTCCCATTGCTTGGCACCACTGAGAAGAGCCTGGCTCCATCCTCTCAACACCCTCCCTTCAGATACACTGATGAGGTCTGGTCTCAGTTGTCCCTTCTCGAGGCTGAACAGGCCTAGCTCCCTCAGCCTTTCATAGTAAGAGAGATGGTCCAGTCCCTTAATCATCTTTATTGCATTTTGCTGGACCCACTCCAGGAGCTATATGTCTCTCTTTGTCCTGAGGAGCCCAGAACCGGACACAGAACTCCAGATGTGTCCTCACCTGGGCTGAGTAGAGGGGCAGGATCACTTCCTTTGACCTGCTGGCAATGTTTTTCCTAATCCACCCCAGGAGACCATTGGCCTTGTTGGCCGCAAGGGCACTGCTGGCTCATGGACAGTTTGCTGTCCTCCAGGACTTTCAGGTCCTTCTTTGCAGAGCTGCTCTCCAGCAGTTTTGCCCCCAGCCTCTACTGGTGTCCAGGGTTATTCTTCCTCAGGTGCCAGACCCTGCACTGGCCTTTGTTGAATTTCTGACAGTTCTTATTTGCCCATCTCTCCAACTTGTCAAGGTCCCTCTGAAGGTCTGCACAGCACTCTGGGGTATCAGCCACTCCTCCCAGCTTTGTGTCACCAGCAAACTTGCTGAGGAGGCATCTACTACCCCTTCAGCCAAGTCACTGACAAACAAGTTAAACACTACTGGGCCCAGTACTGAACCTTGGGGGATGTTGCCACGTTAGACCCTGTGCCACTGATTATGACCCTCTGGTGAATCATGATTTTAAAAAGTGAAGATTTTAGCTGAGGGATAGAAACAATTTACATTGATCAGGATGTAAGTTAAGTAGGTACACGATAGGTTAATGATTGTTAGATACTTTTGCTAGAGCTGATTATTCCATTATGAGCTTGCTTATAGAAGAGAGTGGAGTAAGTGAACCATTATGAGAACATGTTAAAACCAGTAAAACAATGGTTAGTACCTGGGCTTTACATCAATCAATTACAAAGCAGGGGGCCTTGAATCGTGCCAGAGGGTCACAAAGACCTGATGAAGACTCTCCTGACTTCATCCTTCAAGACCACTGACCCAATTCGAGACCACCAACACAAGTCAAGAGAATAATTGCACAGGCGTGAAGGACTAATAGCCTCATTTTATTACAGAGAGGGGATGGGAAGGTCTGGGGTTATGCATATGTATTGTATGTAAGATCTTGGGAAATAAATAGAGGGTAAAGAACCTTGTACAGTGCGATTGCGCCTTTCATGCCCCCCGCCGGTGTAATAAACATACCACTTTCTAACTTTAACTAGTTAGAGAGTCTTTGTCCGTGATCTCCAGTTTTAATGACTCACCGGGATCTGCCTTTCAGCCAGTTCTCAATCCACTTCTCTGTCTACTCAGCCACTCCACAGTTCCTGAGTTTGCCTATAAGGATGTTGTGAGAGACAGTGTCAAAAGCCTTGCTGAAGTCAAGGTAGACAATATTCACTGCTGTCCCCTCATCTGTCCACAGAACCATAGAATCACAGAATGTTAAGGGTTGTGAAGGACCTTAAAGATCATCTAGTTCCAACTCGCCTGTCATGGGCTGGGACATCTCCCGCTAGACCAGGTTGCTCAAGACCTTCTCCGATGCAGCCTTGAGCACTTCGAAGGATGAGGTATCTACAACCTCCTTGGGCAACCTGTTCCATTGTCTCACCACCCTCACTGTAAAGAATTACTTCGGAATATCCCACCTAAATTTCACCTCCTTCAATTTGTACCCATTACTCCTTGTCCTGTCACTGCAGTTCCTGATGAAGAGTCCCTCTCCATCTTCCCTGTAGGCCCCTTCAGATACTGGAGGGTACTGTGAGGCCTCCACACAACCTTCTCTTTTCCAGACTGTACAGCCCCAACTTTTTCAACCTGTTTTTGTAAGGGAGCTGGTCTGGTCCTCTTATCAACTTTGTTGGCCCTTCTCTGGACTTGTTCCAAATGTTCCATGTCCTTCTTATGTTAGAGGTGTTGCAGAATGAGCTGTTTGTCTGGGATGAGCCATTTGTTGGGTGCAGGGAAAACTTGGGGCTCAATATGAGTCATCAGCAAGTTCCATTTATTGAAGAGAGCATCAGACACTTATACAGCAAGTAATAAGCTCATGAATATTCTGTAATTTACACCGTCCATTGGCCACACCACAACATCAGCTCTTCCTCATTCCTTAGGGGTTACATCTCTCTTTTCTCATGTCTCTTTCACTATTTGTTATCATACTACAGCTAGGCCCAAGGACACGCTATCTTGCAGGTGCAGGACTTGGAATTAGCCACGGCCTTGTACTTTTCCAATCTCTAGTCAGCTAAAATCCCAACATAGGGGCACCAGAACTGAATGCAGTACTTCAGGTAGGATCTCACAAGAGCAGAGTAGAGGGACAGAATCACCTCCCTCACTGTTGGCCATGCTCTTTTGGATGCAACCCAGGACATGGTTGGCTTTCTGGGCTGCGAGCACTCTCTGCTGAATCATGGTGAGTTTTCCATCACATGTCACCCCCAAGTCCTTCTCCACAGAGGTGCTCTCAATCACTTCTCTGCCAAACCTATAGGTGTGCCTGGGATTGCTGTCACCCAGGTGTAGGATCTTGCACTTTGCTTTGTTGATCTTCATGAGCTTTGCATCAGCCCATCTCTCAAGTGTGTCAAGGCCCCTCTGGACAGCATCCCTTCCCTCCAGCCTGTTGACTGCACCACACGGCTTGGTGTCATCAGTAAACTTGCTGAGGGTGTTCTTGATCCCACTGTCCATGTTGTCGACAAAGATGTTGAACAGTATTGGCCCCAGTCCCCACCTGAGGGATGCCATTCATCACTGGTCTCCATGTGAACAATGAGCTGTTGACCACAACACTTTGCAAGTGACCATCCAGCTAGTTCTTTATCCACTGAGTGGTCCTTGAGTCATTGAGACCCTCAGTCTCCTCTTTGTCCAGGGTAGTCAGGTGTCCTGTTTCCTTCCAGAGAGGGATTGTCACCAAATTACCAAAAACTGGGTAAAATAAAATTCCTTAACACCAATTTTTAGTTTTAAAGAGGGCATCATTTATTCAGGACCCTGGAATGGCAGGGGGCATAACTCCTCCTAACATGCCCCTCAATTTCTATAAGCCTGTTGCTGATATACAGTCACTAAATGTGTATTATAATTTGTCCATTACCATAAAAACCCACCCCATGTTCCCCAAGTTCCCAAATTCATTCCTTGCTTTCACTGTAGTTGCATTCCTGAGACCGATGTTTCCTCCTTATCTTCCAACATCCTTGCTTGGGTAACAATTTCTGCATGCCTTGATTCTCTGCTAAAGGTCTCTGCTAAAAGTTCACAGTTACAGTGTCTTTGTACTAAAAGCTCACAGTTGCAGTAGAAATTGAATTAATCTTTTTGGTATCAGACTCACATTATCCCTAGTGTTTCTTTTGCTTGCATCATATCTATAAAAGACCTTCCTGTTATCCTAGATATCCCTGGCCAGACTCAATTCTAACTGAGTCTTGGCTTCCCTAACCTTGTCCTTTGTTAGTTTCCTGCACAATTTCCTTGTATTCCTCCCAGGCCACCTGTCCTTGTTTCCACTTTTTGAAAGCTTCTTTTTTCACTCTGAGTTTGCCCTGAGCTCCTTATCCATCCATGGAGGCATCCTGGTGGTTTTGCCCAATTTCCTCCTTGTTGGGATATTATGTTTTTGTCCACTTGTTTCGTGGAGTCGGTGGTCTGAGACAGGACAACACACACACCTCAAAGCTCCATGTGACAAACAGTGTGTTTTATTGTTGAGAGCTTTCTTTTATAGGGAGTTCAAAACTCCCAGGTCTCAACTGCTGATTGGTCTGATCCCCACACAGCCCAGCTCCTCACCAGTGAGATGTCTGCAGCCCAGGGTGGAATGTGATTGGGTGAAGTCCCTATGCAGATTTAAATCCAACCTATCCCTGCCTCATCTGTGGAGCCGTTTTACCTCTAGGCTTGTGGAATCCTCTGGATTCTTCACCCTCAGGGAAATCTCCAGAGCATTGCCTTGGAGAGACTTACCAGAGTTTCCCCCACCTGGGCGGACAGAAAGGACTTCCTCATGGAGTCTTGCACAACACCATGAACCACTCTTGTTCCATTCTCCATATGCCTCAAATTCTAGTGGTTTCTCCTTTCCCTGTTCCCTCATTGGTCATGGTATCCCTGGTGGCCGGCCCCGTCTTCCCTGAAGGCCAATGCCCTTTGCCCTGCCCTTTGTGCCCTCCCATACTTAAGCTTGTGCAGACCACATGGTCTCGTCTTTTGTCTCTGGTTTCCCTTTGGTGTGCTGCAATAAACCACACTGGAACTGACCATACAAAAAGCCCTTCTGCCTCTCTTCGCTGAGCTAGCCATGGCGAGTGTGGTGTGTGTGGACTTGACTGCTTTGCCTGAATGCTTACCCAAGCAGCCTTTCCACAGGAGATGCTAACTGGGGAATAAGTATAGGTAGCAGCAACCATCTAAACCCCATGCTGCTGCATCGACTGGCCAAGGTTGAAGGTCTGATTTATTTGGCAGCTACAAACTAGCTGCAAACTGTGACTGTCTTGCTTTACAAGACAGGTGTCTGCTAGGGAAGGCAGAAAAGCCTTCCTTGGAATTAAGAATGTAAACCCCCTCCCTCCCTCTGAATTATTAGAATTTTGAAATTAAGGGGCTCTCAAGAAAAGATATAGGAATAGGAATAACAGTTCTTTACTAGTATGTATAATAAAGCAAACAAATAACAATAACTACGGCATTAACAACAAAACAGAACTAGGAACCCAGTCCCAGTTTTTTTGGTTGCAACACTTTCCCCTTTGGTGTAGTTATGGTCACAGCCAGCAGGGGTGCTGGCAGGCTCCTAGTGGACAGGGCAGGTGTGGTGATCCCCAGGTGGCTGCAGGGGGCGCTCTGGCATAGGCTCAGGGAGTACATGGTAATGGTGGCTCGGCCGAGATGAGAGGGGGATGGAAGAGAGGCTTGTTTCACAAACTCTTGTGGCAGTTGATCTCATTGCTCCTAGCAGGACTCTCAGTAGCAGCAGGCTGGAATGGTGAGGATGAGCAGAAATTTTGGGGCAGTGGACAAGAATGTCTCAAAACTCCACAGTAAATAGCTGGAACTTGCAGGATGTCTTGGCAGGGCAGGGAGATGCAGGGCCCAGCAGCAGAAGAAAGGTTTTTTGCTGGGTTATGGTGGTGGCAGTGAAACTCCTTTTCCTGACCCGCCAGTCTGACTGTCTTCGGTAGGAGAAGGCAGCAGGAGATGGAGCCTCGCAATGGTGGCGAATTTTCTTTATAGTGACTTTAGCCTGTCTCCCTTTTGGTGCTGAGAGAGTGAGAGCCAGAGTTAGAAGTCACCCTCGCCCCTTCCCCCCACCCCGCCCGTCTCAAGCACTAATCTATTAGTGGTTTTTTAGCAACTCAATGGGAAAAAATTCTACAGGTTATATAGAAAGAACAGAAAAAAAACCCAACTCCCAACATTATTTATCCTGAATTTTTTCCCATTCTAGCATATTACATTAAGTTTAAGTGTTTAAAATATATATTCATATATGTACTACTTAAATTATATACATATATATACATGCAGATATAGATATAAGCACACCTTTATGGATCGTTCACTTTAAAATGAGGTCTCTTTGAGGTATGCATTGGGTCTCTCTATCCTTTTGTATTACTTACCAGGTGCAACCTGGTCTCTGAGGAAAGACAACTCCACAGATGGGATTGTCTTTGCTGGAGGTAGAATTAACTTAAAGTTTTTCTCAGCATACCTCTCAAATGTACTACTGGGACTTTATTTTTATTTGTTGTTCTCAAGGGCTTAGATTGGGTAGGGCCTGCTCAGTTAGTGGAACCTCAGGTGTTCGCTAACCATGTGGCTTTTGCTAAATTAATTACCTAGTTCTTGAAAGTCTTCCTACCTAGTGCCTTTAAAGTGGTTTTAAGCAGGCTATTGCACTAATTTTTTTAGCTGTTGGTGTATGATAAGGAATATGGTACACTTACTCATTGTCATGTTTTCTAGCTCAGCTGTTTATAAGGTTATTCTTGAAATGAGTCCTGTTGTCTGATGTAATCTTTTTAGGGATACCATGCCTCCACAGGACGTGTTTTTCAAGGCTCAGGATGGTCTTCTGGGCAGTGGTATGAGGTACAGGGTAGGTTCCTAGCCATCCAGTGGTGGTTTCTACCATGGTCAGCACATAGCGCTTGTTTTGGTCGGTTTGGGGAAGGGTGATTGTCCTGGGTTGACTATATGATGCTTTTATCCCCAATCGTCTCATTCTGTTTATGTTGAATAATAAGTTTTGCACCTTTAAGAGTGTTCCAGAGAGTGAAGGGAGGGAGACAAGAAGTGCGCAGTTTGTTTTCAGACACTGTACTCCACTCCTCCACATTCCTCCTCCTGGACTGTTGTTGTCTGCAGACAGACAGCGGGACAGAGCTCTTCTTTTGCTTTTTAGTTAGTGTTAGCTAGCTGAGGCAAAGAAGTTACCTGGACTGTTTTTTTTCCTTTTCTTTGGACCTCTTGAAACCTGCTCTGGACTGAACACCCAGTAGAGCATCGGCAGCTCACATCTCTGCCCCACCGGGCCAAGTCTGGCCTGCCACAATTCCAGCACCAGAGGGACTGATAAGAGACTGAGTGAGCTGCAACCCGGGGATGGGGTTTTCTCAGATTGTCATCTCTTTTAGAGTGGCAAGGGGTCTCATTGTTTGATATTGTTTTGGTTTTATTGTTTAATAAACAGGTTTTTTCCACCTTTCTCCAAGGAGGTATTTCTTTTTCCTCCCAGACCAGGTGGGGGGAGGGGCCGATTGGATCTGCTTTTCCCACCGGAGCTCCTTTGGGGGATTCTTCCCCAAATTTGCTCTAAACCTGGACAAATACATGAATTGGCGCCCAACGCGCGGCTGGAAAAGGTGGAAAAAAGCCCTATTAATTGTGTGTTTGTTGTTGTTAAAACAGTCAGTAGTCATGCTGCTTGAATCCGTACTGTCTCTGGGGGTGAAAGCCTTTGTGTGGCTCTGGGCTCTAGACCTTTTTGAAGTTTCAATACCTTTCTGGTCACTAGGATTATTGTCCATACACATAATTTTTACGGTGGAGGAGTACAGATTGGAATAGCTGTTGTGCTGGCCTTGGTGATAATGATTTATAAAGCATTTACAAAGATACTGGCGTCTATTTACGATATTTATGGTTTATGGTTTCTTCGTCCTACCCTGCATCCCAATTCCAGTAGTACGTTTTGGGAATTTATTAGTAACTACACTCAGTCTGTAAGAGGAGAAGCCAAGAATAAGGCTTTCCAGTCTTTCCTTTCCTTCTTCTCCTTTGTATCTGTTATGTCACTTTTTGAGAATGTTCAGTTTCCCCTGAATGTTAAAGAGACCATCTTTCTGGTATTTAATCGGGTAAGCTTCGTCTATATGGTCTGCAGCTTCTCTAGAAGGAGGGCTGAGATATCCAGAGGAGCTGGTGAGACCCCTGACCCAGAAGCAGATGCAGGCGTGAAAAATCCTGAGTGGTGTGGAGAATGAGAAAATGTAGGCCAAACCCTGAAGGAATTTTCTGATCCTGTAGACTGGGATTTTCCACGGGAACAAATTCAGAACCCAGCTGAGGCGGGGAAATACCTAAAAGAGAAGTGCCATGATGATTCTAAGGAGAAAAGGCTAATTGCAATAGGCTGGGCCCTGGCCTATGCTTATCGCACTTTGTTAGATAGTGTAGGGCAGCAGACAGAGGCAGGGGGCAGGGAGATAAAGCAGCAGCTATCCCAGTCACTCAAGCTGTAGCCGACAGCCCAGGCTTGAAGCCAGCAGCCAAACCAGATAGTGAGCCTAAGCCAGCATCTAAACCCATGGCTGTTGCTACCAGCACTAGAAGTGGGAAATGCACAGAAAAAATTAATTGACCAGTGGATGATGATGATGATGATGGTGATACATGAGAAGGAACCTCGATGCCTCCTGACAAAATCAGGAGTCAAAGCAGCAGGTGCAAGATCAGACGCAAATATTGAGTCTTATTCCCTGAAGGACCTTCGTGGCCTAAGGCAGGATTACACCCGACGGCCTGATGAATCCCTAATTAGTTGACTGGTCCATCTCTGGGATGCTGCAGGCAAGGCTACAATTCTGGATGGTACTGAAGCGAGGCATTTGGCATCCCTGTCACAGGATCCTGTCATTGACCAAGGAATGATGAGCGGGGCTAACCCTCACAGCCTCTGGGAACAGGTCCTAAGAAGTGTAGCACAAAGATACATGTGCGCAAACGATATCTATATGCAGCAAACCCAGTGGAAAAGCATAGAACAAGGGATTCAACACTTGAGGGAAATGGCAGTGGCCGAGATTGTCTTCTCAGATGATGGAAACACTGTAAATCCAGACTTGGTACCATGCGCATGTGTGATGTGGAGAAAACTTGTACGACTTGGGCCACGAGAATACGCTTCTGCTTTAGCAATAATGAAGCAGGATGATGGTGAGGAGACTGTGCTGGATATGGCAAAGAAGCTCCGAGCATATGCAGAGTCTGTGCATGGCCCAACACATGCCAGAATTGCAGCGGTGGAAACACGTCTGCAAAAATTAGAAGACAAGATAGAGGAGGGTCACAAGAAACTGAGGGAGGAGATTAAAGAGGGCTTTCTCCAAATCTCGGCAGTGCAGATCAGAGGTTCTGGTACCCAACGCAGATGTTCCCCAGATGGCGAGAGAAGGTACATCCCACGAGCTGAGCTGTGGTTCTACCTGCGTGATTGTGGAGAAGACATGGGGAGATGGCATAGAAAACCTACCGCTGCTCTAGCACAACGGGTGCGTGAACTGAAGACTCAGAGAGGAAGTTCCAAAAGGGAAGCAGCTCCAGTGGCCAGTAACCGAACTGTCACATATGATGATAATGACAATATTTTTGATCCCCTTGAAGGACCCTCCAAGGCATATGCCCAGGGAAAGAAGGACAACCAGGCTTAGAGGGGCCCTGCCTCTAGCCAGGTAGAGGCTAGGGAAAACGTGTTTTTTGGACTGTGTGGATTCGTTGGCCTGGCACATCTGAACCACAAGAATACAAAGCTTTGGTCGACACTGGTGCACAATGTACATTAATCCCATCGAGACATGTGGGGACAGAGTCTGTTTCTATTGCTGGTGTGACAGGGGGATCACAGGATTTTACTTTGGTGGAAGCTGAGGTGAGCCTAACTGGAAATGAGTGGAAGAAACACTCTATTGTGACTGGCCCAGAGGCCCCATGCATTTTAGGCATAGACTTCCTCCGAAGTGGGTATTTCAAAGACCCAAAGGGACCCAGATGGGCATTTGGAATAGCTGCTGTAGAGATAGAGGGTGTCAAGCAGTTGAACACCTTGCCTAGACTGTCAGAAAGCCCATCTGCAGTAGGTCTCCTGAAGGTGAAAGAGCAACGAGTACCAATTGCCACCTCAACAGTGCACCACCGACAGTACCGAACAAATCGAGATGCTGTGATCCCCATCCACAAAATGATCCGTGAGCTGGAGAGCCAAGGGGTGGTCAGCAAGACCCACTCACCCTTCAACAGCCCCATTTGGCCTGTGCGTAAATCTGAAGGAGAATGGAGATTGACTGTGGACTACCGTGCATTGAATGAAGTGACTCCACCACTGTGCATTGCTGTGCCGGACATGCTGGAACTCCAGTACGAGATTGAGTCCAAGGCAGCAAGGTGGTATGCCACTATAGACATTGCCAATGCATTTTTCTCCATTCCTCTGGCAGCAGAATGCAGGCCTCAGTTTGCTTTCACCTGGAGAGGTGTGCAGTACACCTGGAACAACTGCCCCAGGGGTGGAAGCACTGCCCCACCATCTGCCATGGACTGATCCAGGCTGCACTGGAAAAGGGTGAGGCTCCAGAACATCTGCAATATATTGAGGACATCACTGTGTGGGGGAAGACAGCAGCAGAAGTGTTCGAGAAAGGGGAGAAAATCATGCAGATTCTCCTAAAAGCTGGCTTCACCATCAAGAAGAGCAAAGTCAAGGGACCTGCCCAAGAGATCCAGTTTCTGGGAGTGAAGTGGCAAGACGGACTGCGTCAAATTCCCACTGATGTCATCAACAAGATCACAGCAATGTCTCCACCATCCAGCAAGAAAGAAACACAAGCTTTCCTAGGCGCCATAGGCTTTTGGAGAATGCACATTCCTGAGTACAGTCAGATCGTGAGCCCTCTGTACCTGGTCACCCGTAAGAAGCACATTTTCCACTGGGGCCCTGAGCAGCAACAATCCTTTGCACAGATCAAGCAGGAGATTGCTCATGCAGTAGCCCTTGGCCCAGTCAGGACAAGACCAGAGGTGAAGAACGTGCTCTACTCTGCAGCCAGGAACCATGGCTTATCCTGGAGCCTTTGGCAGAAAGTGCCTGCGGAGACTCGAGGCCGACCACTAGGATTTTGGAGTCGATGCTACAGAGGGTCCGAAGCAAACTCTACTCCAACAGAGAAAGAAATCTTGGCTGCCTATGAAGGAGTCCAGGCTGCCTCAGAGGTAATAGGCACTGAAGCACAACTCCTCCTGGCACCCCGCCTACCAGTACTGGGGTGGATGTTCAAAGCAAAAGTTCCCTCTACGCACCATGCCACCAGTGCAACATGGAGCAAATGGATTGCTGTTATCACACAGAGCGCCCGTATTGGAAAACTGAATCGCCCTGGGATTCTGGAAATAATTACAAACTGGCCGGAAGGTGAAAACTTTGGCCTCGCTGATGAAGAGGAACAAGAAGTGACACAGGTAGAAGAAGCTCCACCATACAACCAACTGCCAGCAGAAGATACACGATACGCTCTCTTTACTGATGGTTCTTGCTGCATTGTGGGAATGAACCAGAAGTGGAAAGCAGCCGTATGGAGCCCCACACAACAGGTTGCACAAGCTACCGAAGGAGAAGGTGGATCAATCCAACTTGCTGAACTCAAAGCTGTTCAACTGGCCCTGGGCATTGCTGAGAGAGAGAAGTGACCAATGCTCTACCTTTATACTGATTCATGGATGGTAGCCAATGCTCTGTGGAGATGACTGGAGAGGTGGAAAGAGGCTAACTGGCAGTGTAGAGGAAAGCCAATTTGGGCTGCTGATGAGTGGAAAGACATTGCTACCAGGATAGGGAAGCTGCCTGTGAAGGTCCGCCATGTGGATGCTCATGTTCCCAAGAGTAGAGCTAATGAGGGGCACCAAAACAATGAGCAGGTAGACCAGGCTTCAAAGACAGAGGTGTCAAAGATAGACTTATATTGGCAACATAAAGGAGAGTTATTCCTAGCTCGATGGGCCCATGATGCCTCAGGCCATCAGGGCAGGGAGGCCACCTATAAGTGGGCACGAGACTGAGGGGTGGATCTAACCATGGACAGTATTTCTCAGGTTATCCATGACTGTGGTACGTGTGCTGCCATCAAACAGGCCAAGCGAGTGAAGCTCCTATGGTATGGTGGGTGATGGTCCAAGGACAAGTATGGGGAGGCCTGGCAGATTGACTACATCACACTACCGCAGACACACCAGGGCAAGCGCTACGTGCTCACAATGGTGGAAGCCACCACTGGATGGTTGGAAACCTACCCTGTGTCTCATGCCACTGCCCGTAATACCATCCTGGGCCTTGAAAAGCAAGTTCTGTGGAGACATGGTACCCCTGAGAGGGTCGAGTCAGACAATGGGACTCATTTCAAGAACAGCCTTATCAACACCTGGGCTAGGGAACACGGCAATGAGTGGGTGTACCATATACTGTACCATGCACCAGTTGCAGGCAAAGTGGAGAGATACAACGGACTGTTAAAAACCACATTGAAAGCATTAGGTGGGGGATTTTTCAAAAACTGGGGGCAGCATCTGGCAAAAGCTACCTGGTTAGTTAACACCCGAGGCTCTACTAACCGAGTGGGCCCTGCCCAGTCTGAGCCTTTACATAGAGTAGATGGAGACAAAGTCCCAGTGGTACATGTCAGAGGTTTGTTAGGGAAGACAGTTTGGATTAATTCTGCCTCGAATACAGACATACCCATTTGTGGGGTTGTTTTTGCTCAGGGTCCAGGTTGCACATGGTGGATAATGCAAAAAGATGGAAGAACACAATGTGTACCTCAGGGAGATCTGATTGTTGGGTGAGACCTATGTGTAAATATCACTGTTTGCTGAATGCTATTACCATTGTCTGTGTATAGCTGTATAATGGATGTATAATGTATGTGTTTGTAGAGTTAGAATTTATATTAGTTTTAGTAGTAAGCAGACGATATGGGGATAAGGGGTGGAATGTCCTGGGTTGACTATATGATGCTTTTGTCCCAAATCGTCTCATTTTGTTTATGCTGAATAATATGTTTTGCATTTTTAAGACTTGTTCCAGAGAGTGAAGGGGGGAGAGAAGAAGCGCACAGTTTTTTTTTCAGACACTGGTCTCACTCCTACACATTCCTGCTCCTGGACTGTGTTGTCTGCAGATGGACAGACAGCGGGACAGAGTTCTTTTTTGTTTTTAGTTAGTTTAGCTGGCTGAGGCAAAGAAGTTCCCTGGACTTTTGTTTTTTCCTTTTCTTTGGACCTCTTGAAATCTGCTCTGGACTGAACACCCAGGGGAGCACCGGCAGCTGCACCTGTGGCCCACTGGGCCGGGCCTGGCCTGCGGCATTTCCAGCACCAGAGGGACTGATAAGAGACTGAGTGAGCTGAGCCACAACCCGGGGACGGGGTTTTCTCAGTTTGTCATCTTTTTTGGAGCGGCAAGGTGTTCTATTGTTTAATATTGTTTAGGTTTTATTGTTTAATAAACAGGTTTTTCCACTTTTCTCCAAGGAGGTATTTTCTCCCGGACCGGTTGGGGGGAGGGGCCAATTGAATTTGCTTTCCTACCGGAGCCCCTTTGGAAATTCTCTCCCAAATTTGCCCTAAACCAGGACACTGGAATTTCCTATTTAAGCTCACTATGTAATCAGCACGACTCACTTACGCCACATGGCATCAGTGGCATGATGTGTGGAAGTGTCTTTCCTTGTGAACATCCAGCCCAGCACTGGCAGTTGGGGTGCCAGGAGGAACTGTGCTTTGGTGCCAATCACTTCTGAAGTAGCTCAAACCCCTTCTTAAGCTGCCAGTATCTCTTTTTCTGTTGTGGTGTAACAGGCCTAGCCTCCTTTGTATCCCCATCTTCAGAACTCCAGGGACTATCCTGGAGTCTCCCTGGGTACTTTTTGCCATAGACCACAGGAAGGACCATTCTCCCCATCTGTGGTGTAGACCACATTTTTTACTTTCTGTCCTGTCCGAACTGGCCCAAGGACTACTGTGTGAAAAATGTTGTGTTTAGTTTGTTCAAAAGCTTATTATTATTCAGGACTCCACTTGAAATAGTTCTTCTTCCAGGGCAAGATAGAGAGGGCATACAATCTTACTGCACTAATGCATCCTCCAGAAACCCACAGCACCTAGGAAAGCCTGTGTTTCCTTCTTGCTGGTCAGTGGGGACATAGCTGCTATTTTGTTGACCACATGCTTTGGAATCTGAGGATGTCCATCTTGCCATTTTACTCCTAAAAACTGGATTTTCTGTGCAGGACCCTTGACCTTACTTTGTTTTATGGTGAAACTGGACTTCAGGAGGATATGGATTATCTTTTTTTCATTTTCAGAAACTGCTTCTGCCATGTTCCCCATACGATGATATCATCAATGTACTGCAAGTGTTCTGGAGCCTCACCCTTTTCCAGTGCAGCCTGGATCAGTCCATGGCAAATAGGAGGGCTGTGTTTCCACCCCTGGGGCTATTGGTTCCTTTGGATGCAACAGTTGAGTCAGAGAGAGAGAAAGAGATAACTTTCCCAGGCATTGTTCTGGGAAAAGTTTTGAGAAGGCTAAGAGAAAAAATTAAAACTATCTTGCAGCTGGTGTTTTGAACAGTTGTTTTCTCATAAGATGTTTACCAAAGGGTGTCTTCTTAATTAGCCAATGGTGTGAGGGGTGTTGATTGAATGACCAATCACATCCACCTGTATCGGAACGGTGTATAAAATAATGGGTT
Organism: Melozone crissalis; assembly: GCF_028551555.1. NCBI lineage: Eukaryota > Metazoa > Chordata > Aves > Passeriformes > Passerellidae > Melozone > Melozone crissalis. The sequence continues at coordinate 7,752,307 of NW_026535813.1, read as the reverse complement.
TCTAATAAACTTGGTTTAGCCATCTGAAGAGACCTAGGGTCTATGTGTCGCTCATTCACCCGTCCCTAACTGAAAGGTGAAAGGTTCCAGGTGTACTGTGAGGCAAAGTGGAAATTTTCCAGGGTAGAAATCCATTTTGATTTAGGTGAAATGTACATTTTTGAGTCGAGTCTCTGATTAGAAAACATAGCTATTTAGCCTGACTGCAGAACCTAGGCTCAGAGAAGTTGCTTCAGTGAAGGACAGAGTGAGGGGGGAGGGGGGGGAGGGAGACAGAGGTTGATAGAGAGAGACAGAGATACTGCTGTGAGACCAGGTCAACCTGACCTAAGAATTCTTTCTGATAAAGAAGAACTAGTGGCAAATGTCACACGAAATTCGTAAAAATGAATATGTATGAACCTATTGTGAAATTGTATGCATATGTATCTGAGAGGGGGATAAAAAGGGACCTGAAGTTCCCAGAGGTACGCATGTCATTTTAGGGGAACAATTCCCACATGCGTCAAGCGCTGTGATAAACATACTGGCTTTACAACTTCCACAAAGTTGTGGAGTTTTGATTATCTCCGCAAAACAACTGGACACCCCTCCAGGTGAAAGCAAACTGTGGCCCGCACTCTGCTGCTAAAGGAATGGAGAAAAATGCATTCACAGCGTCGATTGTGGCACCACTTAGCTGCCTTGGACTCCAGATCATACAGAAGTTCTAGCATGTCTGGTACAGGAGCACTCACTGGTGGTGTGACTTCATTCAGGCCACGATAATCCACTGTCAGTCGCCACTCTCTGTTAGACTTACGCACTGGCCATATAGTACTGTTAAAGGGTGAGTGAATCTTGATGACCACTCCCTGGGGCTCCAGTTCATGGATCATCTCATGGGTGGGAGTCATGGATATTGCAAATCACAGCGATCCCAGTGGCAGGGAGAATGACGAGGAGGACTCCATTGATATCAGAAGGCTAAGTAATTACTTTATTTTACTATATTATTCTATACTATATTACACTGAATCTAAACTAATCTGTACAAGCTCTCAACGCAACTGAACAGAATCTTGTGACTGTGTGCCAACAGTCCCGACACACACACATCGATTCAATTGGTCAATGAATCAAAACACTCACACCAGAATCCAATCAAGCAAATTCCTTCAGGTAAATAATCTTCCAACACATTGCACATGTTCCAAAACACAGGAGCAGTAAATGAGATAAGAATTGTTTTTTCTTTCTCTGAGGTTCGTCACTGCGATTCCCAGAAAATATCCTTGGGAACTTGTGCCTTCCTTTTCTCTGTGAAGAGAAATGCAGCCACACACAGTCATGTTTTTTGCAGTATTGTTGACAGTGCACTGTTTTGGTAGTGATTGGTACCTGTTGTTCTTCAACCCTCAGCAGTCCCACAGCAAAAGGGTCTTCTGAGAGCCCAGGCAAGGGATTCAGCTGTCTAATTCTCTCTGTCTCCACAGGACCTATCCCATAAGCCCAGTAATGCATTTTGTGTCTTTGAAATACCCTCTCCTGAGGTAATCTATGCCAAGAGGCCTCTGGGGCAGTCACAATAGCATTTTTTTCCATTCATTGCCGGTAAAGCTCACCTGAGCTTCCAATACAGTCAGCTGTTGGAATCCCCCTGTCTGTAGTAAACCCCATGGACCTAGGTAAGGCCCCATGGAGAATTCAATAGTAGGAACTGCTGAGACAGCAACATAAGTTCCTGTCTCTCTGACCCCCATCCCAAAGCTTATCTCTGTAACCCTATAGGCCACTATACCTAAACCCTTACCATTGGTCAAGTTTGGATTCCCCCTAACCCTATAAAAGGGGCATACTTTAGCCCATTTGACAGAAGAAGAGCTGTCACTGAGACCCTTCACAGATTTCCCCAATAAACATCACTGTGGAACTCCGGTACCTCTCCTTCTCCTCTCTCGCTGTCTGCTGCAGCCTTAGCCAAGGGCAACTTACCTAGCAAGCAAGAGCTGATATCCTAAGAGAGCTTGCAATCACTATAGAGCTGATAATCACCAAGCTTGCTAAGGGGGTAAGCCCGCGGCAATCAGCCTCGAGCTAGCTTAGCTTTCGGGCACCCCGTCTCCCTGGGGACCAGGCCCCCAGGCTATCTTGCACTGCTTGATGATAAGGCCAGAATAGAGGCTTTATTACCTGTCACCCCAGAAATGAAGATGTATTGTGCCCCTAGATATTTTGATGGCATCAGGGTACGTTGTGCACTGGTGTGAATTAAAGCCTTGCACTCTTGTGAGTCTGATGTGTCAGGCCATTGGATCCACACAGTGCAATAGATCCAATTGTCCCAAAGTGACTTAGTAGCTAAGTCACTATCCATCTGTTGTAGTTTGAAACTGGCCCAACACCATACACCCACAAGAGTTGCTCGCTCACCCTCCTCTGCTACATCTGGGCAGCGGAGAGGGAAAAAAAGTTAACAAAGGGTTCATAAATGAGATAAGGACTGGGAAGAAAGATTTCAAGGCCAAAACAGGCTCAACTTAAGGTTGCAAAGTGAATTTATTACTAACAGAATCAGAGAAGTATAATGAGAAGCCAAATAAACCTTTTTACCCCCAGCCCCTTCCTCCTTCCCACTGACAGCACAGGGAGACAAGGCATGGGGGTTTTGGTCAGTTCATCAATGAGATTTTCTTCCAATGCTCTCAGAGAAGAGTTCATCCCCTGTGAAGCCGTGGTGTCCCTCCCACGGGAGACAGTTCTCCATTAACTTCTCCAGCATGGGTCTACTCTCACAAGCATCGTCCCTATTGCCCATGCTGAAACGTGAGTACCTCCCATGGGTAAACAGTCCTCTCAAAACTGCTGCGATGTGGGTATCTCTTTCCATGGGGTGGAGTCCTCCAAGGAATGGTTGCTCCAGATTGGAAGCAGGGGTCCTCTCTCTCCACTGGGTCTTCCACTGGATCATAGCATCTTCTCGGGATCTACCCACTCTGGTGTGGGCACCTCCTCCAGGGGCTGTGGGTGGACCTCTGCATCCCCCGTGGACCCATGGGCTGCAGGGGGACAGCATGCTTCACCATGGTCTTCATCGTGGCCTGCAGAGTAATCTGGAGATATCAGACTGCAGTGAAAAGGAGGACTGCAACCGGTAACGAAGCCTTACAGGACCAGGGAGTGGATCGATCATCAACTTTAATTAACAGACTCAAAATGCGCGCATACATCACCTTAAGTTGAGCAGCAGGATAAATCATGGGAGGAAAAATTTCAATTGAACAAAAGCAGAGTCTAAAAAATTTACGACAGCTCTTAGATCAGGAGAATAGAGACATTTCAGATGCTAAATTACTTGCCTTGTTGGACTGGATGTCCATGCATGTAAAATACTTCCCCCACAGTTAGTACTTTTCATCCAGACGCCTAGCGGGTAGTAGGATAGAAACTTTTTGATGTTGCTGGCGGTGGCAATGCCGATGCTTCCCGGCACCTCGCTACATGGGGAATTATTATGGCAACTCTTAAAGAAACTCACAGAGAGTTGCACACTCTGCCAGCTTTTAGAAGCTGACTTCCCTGGGCCATCGGTTACTAGGCTGATTGCCTTAACAGACAGTGGGTCCCAACATGCCAGCTACTCCTGAGGTCAAGATGTCCCCTATGGGGATGTTTGACTTTGATGAGGATCCTGACCTAGGCAGTCCTTTCAACCCTGAGCCCCTAGGCCATGAGCAGAAGGCAGAGCTCAGACCCTGATACAATGACAGGGAATTTCTTTGCGAACAGCAATCTGACAGGAGGCAAATTGCTGGCACAGCCTATAAGATTAAGTAAGCTGGAAAAAGAACAACCGGATTGTGAAACGTGCATATTACATGATTGGCCCTTTGTTACCGGGCTTGCAAGGGTTGCAGGGTGAAGAGAGAGGCGAGAATCTTGACTCCATGATCAGAATGCTGGATTTATTATTTTATGATATATATGTTACATTATGACTATGCTAATAGGAATAGAGAGAGAAGTTCAGAAGCTTGCTAAACTAAGAATAGCATAGGAATGAATAATAAAGGAGCTCTCTGTGATTCTGTCCCAGAGAAAGCTTGGCCTGTGATTGGCCCTTAACTGCACACATCAACATGGGCCAATCACAGGTGCACCTGTTGCATTCCACAGCAGCAGATAACCATTGCTTACATTCTTTTTCTGGGGCCTCAGCTTCCCAGAAGGAAAAATCTTAAAGAAAGGATTTTTCACAAAAGATGTCTGTGACATTTCACCCTTTAAATTCTAAAAAATTAAAAAGAAAAGTATTTGTAATTTTCTCTGATGTGCACATGCAGAGGAAAGGACAAACACTTGACAGGTTACCTGTTGCCAATCAAAACCTCACTCAAGTGCTGGTGTGGAATGAACAGGGAATTTCTTCACCTGTAGAACACACAATTCCATCAAATCACTAAAACAATCTTACAATATAAGAAAATGCAAAAAACAATGCAAAGAAAATTCAAGTCCAAGCAGCTGAGCTTCAGGAAAAGTGCATGGACTGAAGATGTTCAGTCAGAATGGAGCTTGTCCCTTGCAGTTAGCAATCCAGGGAAAAACAGCTGCTCTCCATTTCAAGATAGAAAAGAGTACACAGAAGAATACTGGGTAAACGCGGGGTGTCCCACCACCATGGTCCCAAACGAATTGGAAAATGGATTCCATGCACTCCCATATGAAAACATCAAAGGCATACAACACATTCGTAAAGAACCCAAAAAGCTTTGCCCATCGAAAAAACTCATAGAAATCTGTCTCCAACAGGACAATTCCATCCTCTTCAACCCATTTTTGCCAGAGGGCAATAAGTTTCTCCTCTGAAGGAGAAAAATGAACCTCATCCTCTATGGGAGACGTTCCCCATATCAGCAGCTACAAACTACGAATGGCTGCATCTTCAGGAAGGGAAAAGCGAACAGTACCTTTTGAAAGAGTCCAGCATGCTCTGACCAGCACCATGGTGCTGCTGCTCTTTCCGAACATCTTCCTGGAGGTTTTTCAGAAGGTTCTCTTTGTGGTCAGCCTCACTGTGAACTCTGTCCAAATCAGGATCTTCAGTGTTTTGCGGAGAAAAGAAGAAACCTCACAACTTTATAAAAGTTGTAAAGCCCGGTATGTTTATTTACGGTGCCGGACGCATACGGAGAAAATTCTCCTCAAAAGGCATGGGTACCCCTGAAGATCTCAGGTCTCCTTTTATCCCCCTTCCAAATGCATATGCATACAGTTTCACAATAGGTTCATACATATTCATTCCGCGTGACATTTATCGCCAGTTCTTCTTTATCAAAGGAATTCCTAGGTCGGGGGAAAATTGACCTCCTGGTCTTTTCTGTTTTTCTTTCTCTGTCTCCTTGCTGTCTCGGCATGCGAGTTTTTCCTTCAGCTTTGGCCTCACAGACTTTTCACCTCTCCTAGACACTTCACCTAATTCAGAATGGATCTCTACTCTGTCTCATTCCCCCCTTTCCTAGGAAATAAGTAAATTCTTTTACTTAATGAAAACCCTCACGACAATAAGTGTCTCTTAATGCTTCACCATGTACGTTTGATAAAGAGGTTAGTACAGCTATTCGTTGTAGCATTCTACAGTTCCAAATTAACAATATAATAGATAATCCTAAGCTTATCCCAACTAATATTAGCAAAACTACAGTGGGGTGGCACAACTTATTAAAGATTCCATTTGCAGTTGGTGACCACCCAAAGATCACATCCCACCAGTGATGATCCATATTTTGTTTTATTCTTTGTAGAACTCTGGTTATCGCCTTTGTATCATGTTGGACAGTAATTAAGGTTTTCTTTCCACTTTCTTGGATTTCTTTCAAGATTTCCAATAGGTCTTGGTGTTTAATTAATTGTTTTACTAATGTAAGGTTCATCCCAATAGGGGTAGGTGGTAGTCTGTGATACACTGTGTAATTGGCTTTAATCAGCTGGTGGGATGTGACTGGTACCGAATACGAAAAATCACACCCGATAATCTTAACAAAATTACAAATACAGAAATTAGAATGATTTCTACTAGACAAAATAACATCATTGCTATCAATCTGTACAGCAGCACAAGCAGTTCTCAAGCATACACCCCTTTCCAGTATATACGAGCACAGTTTTCTGGACAGTGACTGGATGAAAATCAAAGTGGCAAAGACTCTGTTCAGTGTCCAAACGCACATCCTGAGCATTAATAGTATTGCTTTCACAAATGAATCCCATCTGTTCTCTAGTAATGCAGGATTCTAAGTTTACTGTCTGCCACTTTTGATTCATCTTTCGTGCCCACACTCTATGTTCTGAAGGATAGAGTATTGTTTTTTCATGGTTTAATCCTAGGGCAACGATGGGATGGATAACATAAACAGTGGCATTATGTATGGTAAGCACAAAGGCAGTGGCCACATTAGAAACAGGATCATAGGTGAAATTCACCTTAGTCCACCAGGATTGAAACTTCCTTTCAATATCAATTGCATTATCCCACACAATTTCTTGAATTTCAGCTGGAAAATTACCTTCACCCCTTTCCCATATGATCAGAGCTGCTGTTGCTTGCATCCATAACTGTGCTTGTATACAACTGAAAGCTAAAGACACATTATCTTGAACTGTACTAAGTGCTTCTACTATCAACTTGTGGTCTTGGTCCCCGGCCTTTTCATACTTCCTTACTTTGGCAGTACTTTTGAAATCTGTCACTGGCTAGTTCCTAATGCCAATAGAGATTACTATAAAGGCTGTTTCAATTTTGTTAGGCTACCTGCTGAAGTGGCCAGTTTATTCATCAGTATTTCTGAATCAATTCCATTTAAAACTCCTAATCCTGTCCCTAATATGCCAATTAGATGTTTGTTATGGGGAACAGGAACTGGTTTCTGTCCATGACCATCCCTCCCTGCCAGAGGGATGTGCTGGGCTCACACTGCAAATTCAGACACACTTCACAAGTGTATCTGACAGAGGTTTAGGTCATACTTGTAGCAGATGTTTGCTATGAAATGCAGAGACCTCAAGGAATCTAACCTCTCCTTCCCCCTCCAAAGCACCTGATTTCCCAGATGTGTGGCAAGCAGGAATGTCTCTCCTGGTCTACAAAACTTCACCCACCTTGCCCCTAGCTAAGATCAAGCTGTGGACTGTGTTCAGGGCAGAAGATAACAGTATTTGTCAAACAGATGAGAATAAAACTGGCTGGAACATATGGGATTTGGGTAGAAAGATTTCAGGTCCAAGCCTCAAGTAAATAATGAAGGGGAAATCTGAGAGAAGAGCCTAAATTCATTGCAGTGCCTCAGAAGAAACTGGGATCAGGTTTCTGCTACTTGAAACACTCAGCACAAAAGTGATGGTCAAAATCCTACAGCCTGCTGCTGAGCTCTGAGGGAGGGGTCTCTCTACCTCTTTACTGATAGCAACTCGAGCTCAAAGGCAGGTCACTTCAACAGGCTGTATCAAGGTGAAATTACACCAATAGTCTGATTCACTTAGGTTATCACAGACTTCCTGGTGTTCATATATACCAGGGGAGGTTCAGACACTAATTACATCTGGTCTCTCATAAGCCGTCCTATTGATGACCTGGCACCCTATTGATGAACTGGCACTCTGATTTCTTCTCCTCTTATTCCTTGAAGTGTCCACAGTTCCTGTTCCTGCCATTCTTGCTCCTCACATACCTGATTCTCGTGAATTACTACAGTAGATATGTTTAAATCTTTTATCTCAGAAAGTTTTCCCATGGATCCAGTATACTGATTAAATGCCAGGGACCAAGGCCATTCAGCATTGCTTTGGATAGAGGTACTCTCTAGTTCTAAAACTTCAGTTATAATTACATACAAAACAATTCTGTACACTAAAGTATGAGCTACTCCCGACCGCAATATACTCATTTTGCCTGAGCAAGTTTTAGTCTCAGTTCATTGTCTCCTGGTGTCACTCCTGAAGGGGCTTCTGGGCCTTCTTCACCCGAGAGTGATGGATCCAGGCATTCTGCTCCTTGATTTTGATTGCAGTGAAGGTGGTGAGAAGTACTTGCCGTGGTCTCTCCCACTGTGGTTCCGAAGTCTTCTCTGTAAGAGACTTAACATATGCATCATCCCCAGGCAATCTAACTCCCTGCTCTGAGTTCCAGCCGCATGCTCCTCAATTTCTCTGAGCTGTTTGCTTAAAGCCACCATATAGGTGGACATTCTGGACATTCCCTTTGTATTCTATATAGTCTTCTATAAGGCATTTCAAAAGGATTCAACATTTCTTTAGCTGAAGGTTTAGTTTGAATTTGCAATAGAGCTAGTGGGAGAGCTTGGGGCCAGGGCAGATTAACTTCCTGCCCCAGTCTTATGATTTGCTGCTTAATCAAATGATTCATTCTCTCCACCTGGCCACTTTATTGGGGGCAGTATGGGGTGTGAAGTTCCTAATCTATGCCCAGATAGCTACTTGCACTATTTTGGAAATGAAATGTGATCCTGTATTCGAGGATATCGTGGCTGGAACTCTGAAGCGTGGTATTATTTCTTGTAAAAATAATCTGGTCACCTCTTGAGCTTTGACAGTTCTGGTGGGGAATGTTTCTGGCCACCCTGTATTGAAATGAAGGGAGACGACCACCCGATTGATGAACATCGACTCCGATTTATTGATCAAATCAGCCACTTTATATAACAGTGTTAATTAACTTCATGCATATTGCAAAATTCGAGCTCAGGATAGGTTACAGAGAAAACTCTAACCCCTCCTTTTGTTTTACAATACCTGTGGTTTGTTTATTGAAAACAGGACCAGCGTTCTCACTGTGATATGAAAAGTTCTCAAAACCTTCATATCTGTTCCCAAAGCAGCTATCTGTTCCCAGAGAGCCCAAGGACAGAATGCTTTGCCTGTTATGGGAAGACTGTCTGAGAATCTTATTGTTTATAAAGTGGTGCTTGAGAGCCTAATTATTTATAAAATCAAGCTTGGGCAATGCTGCTTTACAGCTACCTTTTTTACTTTTCCCTCAGCTGTATATCTTCATGGCCTCTTTCTTTAAGCCATGCTTGAACCAGACTCTCCACAACCCTGAAAATGTATCTATCAATACCAGTAAATACTGATACCCCCCTTTCCTTGGGAGTTCTGAAAAGTTAATTTGCCACTGCTGTACAGGCCCATGGCCTCTCCCAGTCTGACCAAGTTTTGGCCGGGGAGTAATTTGGGGTTAGTCTGGAGGTTGGGATCACATTGTCGGCTTACCTGAGTGATAGTGGCATGTAAATTCCTGACAACGATTCTTTCTATCAGATGTATGTTCTAGAGTGACCTGTGGAAATTACTGCTTCAAAGTCAACACTTCATTTCAATGGACTCTGTATCACTGGCAGCCTTGGTCATTTTGAGAAAGGAGCCACACTCTATAAAAAGCTTTTAAGTAGTTAGGCCCTAGTGTGTTTTCTAGTGCTCTTCCTTCACTAGTAACCACAAAAAAAGGAAGGGATTACTAGCTCTCTTTCAATGGTAGCCCACCCCTTGCAGTTGTATGTCTCTTTTGATTAGTATTATTATATTCCGACTTACCTTCGAGGGAGATCTGTACCTCACCCTTTGCTGCTTTCTTTGCCTCTCCATCCGCCAGGTCATTTCTTTCCTCCAATTTTAAGCTCACTCTCTGGTGTGCCTTAATATGCTTTTTCAGGTAGTTGAACTGCTTCCAGCAGCTGGATTGTCTCTCCTTTCCCTGTGAGGTCAGCAGTCCCCTCTCCTTCCAGATGGCTCCATGTGCATGCACAACTCTGAATGCCTTTTGCTGTTTCTAAGGCATGGGTCAATGCATTTATCTCAGCATTCTGTGCAGAGGTACCTGTTGGTAAGGGTCCAGACTCTATTACCTCTCTGCAGGGAGTCACTGTGTACTTTGCATGTCGCTTTCCACTGGCAATGTAGCTGCTCCTGTCAGTGAACCAGGTCTCTGCATCGTCCAAAGGAGTGTTCTTTTAGTCTGGGCAGCTGGAGTAGGTAGCTTTCAATGGTCTCTAGGCAATCATGGTGTACTGCTTCTCCTTGATTCCACTGAGAAAAGAAGCTGGGTTGACAATATTAGTCACCACTATCTCTACATCATCTTGCTCTACCATGATGGCCTGGTATTTCAGAAACCTCTGTGGTGAAAGCCAGTGGCCACCCTTTACTTCCAGTACTGCGGACACTGTGTGGGACACTAGCACAGCCATTTTTGTCCCAGGGTAAACTTGGGTGCCTTTTGAATATTCAGCACAACTGCTGCTACCCCTCTGAGGCAACCTGGCCATCCTTTGGCTGTTGCATCTAGTTGCTTAGAGAAGTAAGCAACTACCCTCTGGTGTGGACCCAAGCCCTTAGCCAGTATTCCCAGGGCAATTCCTTGCATGGAAAAATAGAAAGAATGGTTTACTTACATCTGGAAGTTTCAAAGCTGGAGCCGACGTGAGGGCACTCTCTAGCTGGTGAAAGGCCCGTGTGGCGTCTCTTGTCCACTGGAGATCTCTGTTTCCATCGGCAATAAGAGCATAGAGGGGTCTGACGAGCAGTCCATAATTTTAAACCCACAGCTGGCACCACCCTACCATGCCTAAGTAGGTTCGGAGTTCCGTTGTTGTTTGGGGTTTCGAGGTTTGGCATGTGGCTTCCCTGCCTTAAAGTCTGCTGCTCAGCACTCACTTCTTACCCCAGGTAGATTACCTTCTGTTTCACTACCTGCGCATTTTTCTTTGAGACTCTGCATCCTTGGGAACCTAGGAAATTCAAAAGGCTTACCGTCTAGGCTTCTCTCACTTCCCTCGTCCGAATGGCTACTAGAAGATCATCCACGTACTGCAACAGCCTCCTTTCCTCTTGTGGAGCTTCTCGGGACTCTGGGTCTTTGCAAGCTGTTCTCCAATCGGAGTGGGGAATTTTGAAGCCTTCAGGCACATGGACTATGTGAGCTTGTGTTTAAATGCAAAAATTTTCTGGCTGGCTTCGTGGATAGGGAGGCAAAAGAAGGCATCTCTCAGGCCTAAAACAGTGAATCAGGTTAGCTCAGGTGTTAAACAAGTTAGTAAAGTACATGGATTTGCTACCACAGGGTACAAATTCTGTGTTATCTTATTGACAGCCCTTAATCCAGTACTATCAGTTATTGGGCTGATTCCTTCCTTATCTTCCTTTTGAGGGTACTACTCAGTTCTCACTAGTTGTGTTCTTTCCTTAAGCTTGATGCTCATGGGGGAGCATCTTTCACTCTCCCTGGTACAGCAGAGGCCCATACCCTTGAAAACACTTATTTACTTATTCTAATATCTCGTTACTAATGTCTTTCTTAATTTCAGTGTCTGTTAATGTTAGGCCTAACATCTTTATATAATTTGCCCCTAGAGTAACCTTTCTCATTTGAGAATGTTTAGCAAATTGAGCGAATTGTACAAAAGCTTTTAAGTACACATGTTACTTTAAAGGTTTGCAAAAGTATGCCTTCTCAGACTGGCCAGTTGTTCAGTTGTTCCCCACACTACAACATAAACATTCTCAACAGGTACTAAAGCTTTATTTAAAACTGAATATATGGCCCTTGTGTGGACTAAAATTCTTCCCTTTTGGGGAGGTCGTCTTTATCCTTCCTCCCTTTCCTTGGGAGGAGCCTTTAACAAATCATATGTACTCATTTTGCGAACTGTGATTGCTTTGCACTTCAGCATGATAATCTTTGCTTGATTTCATACGTTGCTATCTTATGCTGCATGCTGAAAAACATGTTTGATTTGCTTTCTCTTTGCCTTGTTTTCCTTTTCAAGGGCCAAGACCAGAGGGCAGTCTGATCTCACAGTCTCTTTGCCACTCTGGGTGATTTCTTAAAACAAAAGACATTTCAGCATACAAAAACCCTATCCCATTTATCCTATTATAAAACAGTTCTAACAGCAATGAAGTATTATAAATCCTTTTATTTTCTGAGCTGCTCCTACTGGCAGCCTTCTCCCAGTGAACCCCTCCTCCCGAAAAGGGGCTAATTTAGGAACCTCTTTGCTCTGGTCAGTTCTCATTATTTATTTCTCTTTGCCCTATCTCGCTTCCACTCAAACCTCTTTTCACAGACTTTCACAGTAGTTTCTCAGTTTCCCTCCTACACATACACAGCTCCAGGTGGCAGGTATCAGATGTGATTTCTACAGACACAAACCTTAAGATCTTAGGTTCTGAATCAACTTGATCAGAAACCTTTGATTTACACTCGGGGCATGTGCCTTGACACTTATTAGAAGAGCAATACCAGCGTTTCTCACAAACACTGCACTGCAATAATATCTGCACATCCAGCTTTTGCCCACGGGCCATTCCCGTGTTCCCTGGGAAGACCGGGCAGCCAGAGCTGTCCCTGTGCTCAGGGGACAGCCACTGTCACCTCACGCAGTGTGCCAGCCTCTTGATGCACCAAAGGCTCCCCGAAATTGGCCGCAAAGGGAGGCTATTCTGTTTGTTACTGAGAACTTTAAATCCCTATAGCAGGCCGTTCCCAGCCCAGACTTAATACAGTACCAGCTGAAGTCTCATTAACTAATTCATCTCATTCATCTCTTCTATCCAGACTCTCTTTTACAAAATATCAGTCTTTTCTAGTTCTCTTCTTGCACAATCTAATTAAGCACTGTGTCTACTTACACTTGTTTTAGTGCCTTGCAAAAAGGCTGTGCTTGTCACAGCGGAAACTCTGATATGCCCACAGACACACATGCACCCCCTCCCCTTTATCTCAAATTCACTAGGGCCAAGGCTTGAATTGCTGTGAGGGGGAGAATTCTTGGAATTCATTTAATTCGCTTCATCGTAGTTCAGCATAAATCACCATACCATAGTCCTTCTGTTTGAAATGCTACTCTTGTTGCAACAAAATCTTAAAATCTCCACAAACACCACTATACAATCTGAGAATCAAATTACCAAAATGCAGCGGAAGAAAAGCACTGTGGAAGGGGCTAGCAGCGGGCCAGTTAGCTAAAGGAGCGAGAAGTAAGAAGAAGAAGAAGCTGATAAGGAGCTTTCTCCAAGGCCGTAACCAAGGAGATCGAGAGAAGGAAGATAAGAGCATTCTGCAGCTGGATGAAGCATTTTTAGAAAGTTAGGTGGAGTCAGAGTAACTTTTCACCAATGGCATGGTATTGAATTATTGTGGCCAATAGCTAAGGTAGAGGAAGGGTAAACAACTGGAAAGTGTATAAAAGATCAGCCATTTTCATTAATAAACTGTTGCCAAGTGTTACCAACTGAGACTGCTTGTGGTCTCTGCTTTGTGTCGTGACCGCCTCGACTGCGACAAAGCACCACACAAAATCACTGGGAAAGGGCATATCTCTCAAAGTGCTCACTTTTCTCAACACAACAAAGCATACCATAATTCAGCATTCTCTCACATCAGTTTTTCCTGGACACAATCAAAATAACAGCACACAGTCTAGAGATCAAGTCCAAACATCCAAGGCAAAGGAACTCTCTGAGGTCGTACTCACAGTTAAAATGTACCAAATCTACACAAATCACTACATTTAAAAACAATAAATACCATCACTGACGTTCCCCCACTCGCTTCTCTGCGGGGCACTTCTCTCCCTGCCCCCACAGCCTGCTGCAGCCGACACCTCCAGCCTCACTCGGCTGCTTCAAATACGGGTAGTACGCACCCCCCCCTCCCCGCACTGTAGGGCACTGTAGATCTACTCTCTTTTATACACCATACACTTATACACTTGCACGATTAGAAACACAGTGCACTGACCACACAATGCATTAACCATATATCAACACAGTGTCCGGACACCAAACACACACACACACACAAACAAAACACACACGGGTTCAGTAGTTCTGCTCTATCAGAACGATGAACCCCCAATACACACATACACGGGTTCACCCGACCCACCCCCAGGGTCACTAGCGGTTCCGCTCTATCAGAACGATGATCCCCGTTTCTAATGCAGCTGCTCTATCAGCTGAACCCAGACATCTCTGGGTGATTTACTCCCTTGCTCTCTTTTCCCCCTCCCAGGGGCCCCTCAGTACATACTGTATTCTCCTCCGCAGGCCAGCAGGTCGTTGTCTGTCCTTGCAGGTGGCAAGCTGAGACGAGCGGAGCCTCACCAGGAAAAAAATCCTAGGGCACGCCTTGGAGGTCCGTCTATCCCCCCTGCCCCTGCGGGGACAGAGAACTCCTGCCTGCCTGGCTCGCCATAATGTTTTGCGGAGAAAAGAAGAAACCTCAAAAATTTACAAAAGTTGTAAAGCCCGGTATGTTTATTTACGGTGCCGGACGCATACGGAGAAAATTCTCCTCAAAAGGCATGGGTACCCCTGAAGACCTCAGGTCTCCTTTTATCCCCCTTCCACATGCATATTCATACAGTTTCACAATAGGTTCACACATATTCATTACACGTGACATTTATCGCCAGTTCTTCTTTATCAAAGGAATTCCTAGGTCGGGGGCAAATTGACCTCGTGGTCTTTTCTGTTTTTCTTTCTCTGTCTCCTTGCTGTCTCCGGCATGCGAGTTTTTCCTTCAGCTTTGGCCTCACAGACTTTTCACCTCTCCTAGACACTTCACCTAATTCAGAATGGATCTCTACTCTGTCTCATCAGTTCTTCAGCTCCTGGCTAGAATCCACTTCTGTGGTCACTTGTGAAGCAACCATCAATGCCACACAATCGGGGTTTACCCATTGCAGCTCTTGCTCCTCTGGGGGTCTCTCCAAGTGATTTGCTCTTCAAACGAGGGGTCACCTATTGTTACAGGACTTGCAAGGGTTTTTCAGGGTGAAGAGAGAGACGAGAATGTTGACCTCATGTTCAGAAGGCTTGATTTATTATTTTAAGATTTATATACCATTATGACTATACTAAAAAGATATAGAGAGAAAGTTCTCAGAATGCTAGCTAAGCTAAGAATAGAAAAGGAATTAATAATAATGGAGCTCTCTCTGATTCTCTCCCAGAGAGAGCTCGGTCTTTGATTGGCCCTTAATTGTACACATCCAACATGGGCCAATCACAGGTGCACCTGTTGCATTCCACAGCAGCAGATAACCATTGCTTACATTCTTTTTCTGGGGCCTCAGCTTCCCAGAAGGAACAATCTTTAAGAAAGGATTTTTCACAAAAGATGTCTGTGACACTCTTTGAATGTATCCTCTAAGTTGGTTTCACTTTTTTGTTCAAAACATACCTATCTTTCTTTGATAGGGCACTCTTCTAACATCCTCTGGCTTGGGTTTGCAATATTTTTACCTAGCCAATATATTTTATTATCCTCTTTACAGGCTGTTAACTGGGAGTGATCGATACATTTGTGATTCATGTTTGTGTGTACTCTGATCAATACACTTACTGTGTCTTCTCTATACGAGAGATAGTAACATTTCTCACAAGTGTTTCCTCCACTTCCTTTGAAGTGGATGAGTAGTAGCGTCACTACGAGTGGGAGTCTGGTACAGGCTGGCCTCCTCAACTCGCAATCTACAGGTGTTTTCTCAGTGCCCAGAGAGCATTTCCCAGAGGTAGTTCTGATAGTGGGTTATTGGAATAGGAATCCCAATATTATCAGTTAGATGGTGCCTGGGCCAGTCTGACCCTCGCTGCTGGGCCAAAGGCAGCAACTGTGGTGTAAATCACCCCAGAGATACCTTGGCTGCTGGAGATTGCAGCTGGGCACTGAGCAAGTCCAGGCTTGTCAGGAACTCCGTTTACCTCAGGAGAGAGAGCTTCTGGCGATGGTGAAGAGAAAAAGGAGAGGATTCCGCTGGAGAGTTTAATGTCCAGAAGTTTATTCCATGGTTACAGAGGTCTGGACGGGAGCAGCTGCTCCAGCAGAATAATAAAGCACATGGCCTGATCACCTTTTAAGCTCCCGGGGCAGGGGGAGGGGGGGGACAGGTGAGCACCAACCAGGTGAAAGGGGCGGGGTCTCAAGGGACGAGGGACACCTAGACATAGGCCAATGACCCCTGGGCATAGGGGCATCTTTTGAACTTGACCAATCACAGGATGCCTTGCTGGAATGTTAAGCCTGATTGACACAACACACTAAGCAAGGGGGCGAGGGGGAAGGGAGAGGCATATAGGCACACCTGGGAAAGGGACCCAGAAGCTTAAGACACACCGCAACATCTCCCCCTAGTTTTGTTTAAAAAGAAGAGGGCTGTGTTTGTGGTGCAGAGTGATTGCCAAACCATGGTTGGTAAATCAGTTCTTCCTCTACAGGAGGGTCAGTGTTTTCCACTGAGGCTTCCAGGTCATCCATTGGAGCACTGAGGGCTTCCAAATGGTAGACCTCAGGAGGGGGAGATGAGCTTGAAATTAACTTGAGGACCATGCGTTTGATTAGTCTAAAAACAATGCTGAAAACTACAATAACTATAGCTAAAATAAACAGCACTAAAAACACAGTTTTCAGAATAGATCCCAACCAGCCCGAGAGTCCCCAGCCTTTGAACAGTCCATTCAGCCCGTTGTCAGTTTCTCTCTTGATGTCCGAGAGCCTTTGTCAAGGTAGTCCATATGTGGTTTGGGCTGCGGCACTATGCAGGAGATCGCAGGTGGGATGATCATGAGCAGAACGAGAATCAGGCTCGGTCTCATGGCATCTCGAGGCTACACACGAACAGTGGGATCTAAACTGGTATAAAAACTTGAAACAAACATATATTACAAACTATTCCAGATAGGAGGCTTAAATGGAATTTCCTCCAGAGAACGCGTGCGGCGTTTTCTTCTCCAGGCAGCATGAGCAACCTGGGGTGCTTCTGCAGATTTCTCTGAGACCTTGGGAACATAGGGCTTTACCCATTTGGAAGGAACCCACCTTAAACCAGAGGGGGTGGACACACAGGCGTATCCACGTCCCCAAGTAACCAATTTGTAAGGACCCACCATTTTCCAAGTCTCAGGGTCCTTTACTAAAACCGGAGGCTTTTCTTTCATCAACCTGTGACTGCTCCCCCCAAAGTGGCGTAGGATGGGTGGGTTCAGGCTGTCAAAAGAACAATTCAGAAAATTGATTGTGAATAGCGCCCTGGATAACCGGATATGGGGAGGTTCCACCTTCAGAACCTGTTGTTGCTGGTCCAGGACCCTTTTAATATCACGGTGAGTTCTTTCTACAATGGCTTGACCTGTAGGGGAGTAGGGGATGCCAGTTTTGTGCTCTACTCCCCATTGCTGCAGGAAGCTCCCAAATTCCTTGGATTTATAAGCAGGCCCATTATCAGTTTTCAGCTCCTTGGGGATGCCCATGAAAGAAAAAGCCTGTAAGAGGTGCTTAATAGCATCAATAGATGATTCTCCTGTGTGGGCAGAAGCATAGACCGCTCCAGAAAAGGTATCTACACTAACATGAACATATCTTTGCCGTCCAAAAGACTGTATGTGTGTTACATCTGTTTGCCACAGTTCACAACTGTTCAGTCCCCTTGGGTTTGCTCCCGTACTCACTGTAGGGAGTGCATGTTGTTGGCAATTTGGGCACGTGGCCACAATCGCGTTGGCCTGTTCTCGAGTGATGTTAAACTGACGAACCAGGCCAGGTGCATTTTGGTGGAAAAGCTGGTGGCTGATTTTTGCCTGTTCAAAAACATTTGGGAGAGTGGCCATCACTGCAGGTGCAGCAAGAGCATCTGCCCTTCTGTTGCCTTCAGCGATAAACCCTGGCAAGTCAGTGTGTGACCTGACATGCATCACATAAAATGGTTGCTCTCGGTGAGTGACTAACTTTACCAGTTTTGAGAGCAATTCGAAAAGTGCGATGTTAGATACATCTTGCAGTATTGCTTGATCTGCCCTGGATACTACTCCTGCCACATATGCAGAGTCTGTAATCAGATTAAATGGTTCTGAGAACCTTTCAAAAGCCCTAACAACAGCAGCCAATTCAGCAACCTGAGGTGAACCTTCCACCTCAGCAATGTCCGTCTCCCACTGCTGGGTTTGAGGATCCTTCCAAGTCACAACAGACTTGTGGGACCTCCCAGACGCATCTGTAAAGACAGTCAGAGCCCTTTTTAAAGGTCTCCTACTTAGAGCACTTCTCAATTTTAAAGTAAATTGAACGTCTTGTTCAAACAATTTGTGAGCGGGCCGCGCTACCGAAATTTGTCCTGAGTAGGAATCCAGAGCAAACTGCAACACTTCATTTTCTTGAAACAATTGTTCTAGTATTTTCATAGTATTTTGACCTGATTTTAACTCAACTGGAATGTGAATGCACTTAAAATCACATCCTGCTAACTCCATGATCCGGGTCCTTGCTTTCCGGATCAGTTCTGCTACCAGCTCCTGAGGCTTTGTCAGTCTCTTGGACCTTTTGTGACTGAGGAAAACCCACTCTATGATCAAAAGAGGGTCCCTCTGGTCCCGGTCCTTTTTTTGTGTGTTCTTTGCCTTAGGTGTTTGTTTTTCCTCCCACTGGAAAATAATTCCATGGAGGTGTGGCAACTTACCTAGAATGATAAATTTGAATGGCAGGTCAGGCCGGCATCGGTTGGCCTGTCTTGTGGACATTGCAATCTGCACCTTTTCTAGAGCTTTCCGTGCCTCTGGGGTAACAGACCTAGGAGCACCTGGGTCCTCTCCCCCTTTCAGTAAATTGAAAAGAGGGGCAAGGTCTTCATTAGTCAGACCGAGCCATGGTCTTACCCAATTCAAAGACCCACACAACTTGTGGACATCCGCAAGGGTCTTGATCCTTGGATTGATTTCTAGTTTTTGAGGAACAATGGTCCTATTTCCAATTTCTAAGCCCAAATACTTCCAAGGTGGCATCTTTTGAATTTTCTTTTCCTGGAGCTCGAACCCTGCAACAATCAATGCATCGATCGTTAGGTCAAGCGCATGTGTGAGTAAATCATCATTGGGGGCACACACAAGGATATCATCCATGTAATGATAAATAATGGCCTTCTCTGCGGCTGCACGTACTGGGGAAAGCAGGGAAGAGACATACCACTGGCAGATAGCTGGAGATACCTTTAATCCCTGAGGAAGAACGGTCCAATGGTACCTTTTCATAGGGGCTTCCATGTTGATGGAAGGGACCGAGAATGCAAAACGCGGTGCATCGTCAGGGTGCAAGGGGATTTGGAAAAAACAATCTTTAATATCAATAACAGCTAATTTCCAATCTTGGGGAAGCATTGTTGGGGATGGCATACCAGGTTGGGGAGAACCCATATCTTCAATTACATTATTAATTTGTCGGAGGTCACAGAGGAGCCGCCATCTCTTTTTGTCAGCTTTTTGGATGACAAACACTGGAGAGTTCCATGGGGACATGGTCTCCACAATGTGGCCCTTTTTTAGTTGCTCTTGCACTAGTTCCTCAAGCGCCTTTATTTTTTGTTTACTGAGTGGCCACTGTTTCACCTGAACTGGTTCGTCTGTTTTCCACTTCAGTTTTTGGGTGGGGCGCTGTTGTTCAATGACCGCTGTACAAAAATGCTGTGGAGAGTCTGGAATATCAATTGTGACACCCCACTGGGCCATTAAATCTCTCCCTAACAAAGGTTCCGAATAATCTAACACAAATGGACGGATATTTGCCAATTGCCCGTTTGGTCCCTCAAATTGAATAATACTTTTGGATTGTCTTGCTAATTGCAGACCTCCCACACCTTGAAGGTGACCGGCAACATTTTGCAAAGGCCAATGTGCTGGCCAGTCTTGTACTGGAATCACTGTGCAGTCTGCACCTGTGTCTACAAGCATCTCAATGCGTTTAGACTCCCCACCCCCACTGACATTGCACCATAATTTGGGTTTGTCTTTCCCAATAACTTGGGCCCGGGCGACTGTGGGCCCTTGTTTTTCGATATTTTCAGGTAAAGATGGCACAGGGATAGCTTGTGCAACAATTTGTCCCTTGGGAAGAAACAGGGGTGGGTGGAAACAGTGCAGGCCGAGAACAAATTGCTCAGGATCTGATGTTGTCATTCCTGGAGCAATTCTGATCTCTTGTGGTGTGTGTTTGGTGTCCCCAATGACGATGTACTTACAACGAATTCGGTTCCAAGTACTCTTCTGTTCAGGATTTACAGAGACAAAATGCCAGTTACTGTCCTTCAGGAGAAGTGACTCTGTCAGCTGCAACCTGTAAGGCTCATTGACAGAAGACGTGGTTAACACAGGATTACCTAAATCATAACAAAGGTTATTTTGTTTCACTTTCAACAGCGTACTAGCAGACTTGGTCTTTGAAGCACCTGCTTCACTTACACAAACATTAATATCGCGCGCTTGATTTGATTTGCTACCCTTATTCCCTTGGCCTGCTTTTTTTATGTCTGCACGCCTGGCAGGCGGGCGCTCCCTTTTCAGTTTTTTTGTTGTTGACCCGCAGGGAGGGCTTGTAGTTCTCCTCCCCTGCCATTTCTAAATTCATCAAATTGCCTTTTCAGGGGGCACTGGTAACTCCAGTGCCCTAGGTTATTACAAAGCAGGCATGGTTTTTTGGGCTCAACCATTGCTGGTCCCCGCTGCTGCCCAGGGTACTGCTGTGCTGAGGGGAAAGGTGCAGGGCTGGCAACGGCGACACGCTGAGGTGGTCTTGGCAGCAGCTTTGGTCTGGTGTCCTGAGCCACACTCATCAGAGGCACTTTCCTGTTACAGACTAGAAGCATATCTTTTAGTGTAGGGGGGGTTCTAAAGGTAAGCTTAAAATTGCTGCTCGACACTGTTCATTTGCATTTGTAAATGCCATTTCTTCTAAAATTGCTTCTCTAGCATTTTCTTTTTTAACTTGTATTTCAATGGCTCTAGTTAACCTTTCTACAAATTTCACAAAAGGCTCTGATGGTAGCTGTTTAATTTTACTATAAGGCTCAAAAGGCCCCTCAAGTTGGAGGGAAAAGAATGCTTTTTCAGCTGCTTCTTTTACTTTCTCGAGTGTTTCTGCAGGAATTGCAGTAGCTTGGATTGAGGGGGAAGACCATTGGCCCTCACCACAGAGGTGCTCAATGGTGATAGGGTTACCACTGTTGTCTTTGGCTGTATTTGGATCAGCATGCAAGCTTGGGAGAGCATCTTTTAGCAGCTGTTTCCATGCAGTTTCCCATAATTTGAATTCCGTGGAAGTCATGAGACAAGAAAAAAGCTGTTTTAAATCATGTGGAATCACTACAGTCCTACCCAATTCAGAATTTAAAAGGCCACGGAAATATGGACTGTGTGGACCATATTCTTTATGAGATTTACAGATCTCTTTAATCAATTGTCGTCCAAAAGAATTCCAAATAGCAGTCGAGGCTGCCCCCCCTTGTGCTGCAGGCTGAAAGGTAACAGGAGCCAGTGACAACATGGGATTATGCATTGAATCTGCTGTTCCCTGCTCTGTATCCCTTGAAACAGAAGCATTGGGATCACAGCTACAGGTTTGGGGACCGGCAGTGGGTGTGTCCCCACTGTGGGAACTCGGGGAGGGGGCGGGGACAGGGGGCAGGCAAGGGGCGGGGAAACCGTGGGAACAGGGGGCGGGGTCAGGGGGCAAGCAGGGGGCGGGGACACCTGGTGACATCACGTCAGCAGACGCCCCCTGGGAGGAGTAGAGGGGCGGAGCTGAGGGTACTGCAGGAAAGGGGGGGGAAGGGGGGAAAGGGTCACGAGGAACAGGAGGAGAGGGGGATGGGGCTGGAATTTTGGGATATTTAAGAGGATTTTGGGAAGAAGAAGACCAGGTTTGGGAAGATGCCACGTGACATCCACCATTTTGCGGACCCCCTAGGGATTGGGGGCCATTTTGGGCATCACTGCTGTCCGGAAAGCTGACTCTGGGTTTCAGAGGAGGGGACACAGGGGATTGGGAAAGGTTCCACGCAGCCTGGCCAGGGCCTTGTGGACAGGGCAACTCAGGCAATTCAGCAGACTCTGGGAGACGACTTCCCAATGAGTGTGCTCTCTTTAAAATACCAAGTTTTGGGGTAAGAGGTTTAGGGGTTTTAGAGCTAGGAGAGGGAGAAACAGGGAGAGCAGAGGTACATGGCTTGGCATTTGGCTTTTTCTCCATTTCCCTTTGTTTGAGCAATGCTGTTCGAATTTGTAAACTCCAGAACACAAATTTAGCTGAGGGTACATTGCCAGATTGTCCTAAGGTTATCAATGCATTCCCAACTTTATCCCAGAATTGAATATTGTGGATTTCTTCAGGGGAAATTTTTGGGAAGTGGAGGAAAAGCCATCTTATAAACTGTTTTAATTTTCCTTTAGAGAACTTCACATTACCACTGTCTAAAATGCTAACAATATTATAATACACTCCTTTTTGTACAATGCTGAGTTTGGAACCCATGTTAGATGTAAAAAGCAAAGTACTTAATCCTGCCTGACCAAAAACAAAGCTAAAGTCAGCTACCGATTTCGAAAAAAAACCACAGATAGAAAGCGATAACGAACAGATAAAAGCTTCACAATGCAGCTGTATGTACTGCTTTTGAAATTCCCGGGCAGCAGCAGCAGGGCACGCCTTGCCGAGCCGAGGCAGAAACAAAGCCTCCCCCGCCGTGGAATGCAGCCCCCCCGCGGAGCTGAGAGAGCAGCCTCCCCCACGCCACGTGGCAAGCCGAAACCGGGGCCCCCCCCCGCGCCGCGTGTACCGAGAACACCCCTCCCCCGCACCGAGAAACGAATCCCCCGGCCACGTGGAAAGAGAGCCCCCCCCTCCCCCGCACCGAGAGAGAAAGAGAGAGAGAGCTCCCCCCTCCCCCGCACCGAGAAACGAATCCCCCGGCCACGTGGAAAGAGAGCCCCCCCCTCCCCCGCACCGAGAGAGAAAGAGAGAGAGAGCTCCCCCCTCCCCCGCACCGAGAAAGGGATCCCCCGGCCACGTGGAAAGAGCCGAGCACGCTGCGCTGCCGAGCAGGGGGGAAGGGCAGAGCACTCCCGCCGCTCCGGCGCGAATTCCAAAAGACAGTGAAACACACAGCAGAAAGCAAAAGCTAGAACGCAACGAATTCCTCTGTGGGGCTGCGCAGCCAAAAATGCAAAGGCAAAAAAAGGAACAGAACTCACGGCAGAGTCTGTTTTTGAGCTTCTGCTCCACTGAAAGCAGAAATACTCACCTGAAATGGAAGCTGAAGCTGGCTGGGTACAGGAAGGTCTCCTCACTGGACAGGACTTCTCTCTGGGCACGAGAGAGGCTCCCCTGTCCTCCCTCTGGAAAATCTGCTCACCACAAAAGAGCTGGGCTTTCCAGAGGCACCGAACAGTCCACGAAACTTCTTCTGGGAATATTCCCAAAGTCTCTAGCTGAGGGCTATGCAACCAAAGCCCTTCCAGCTGGATGCACGGCTGCCAGAAGCTTCTCCGAGGTGTTGGGAGTCCGTTCTCGGGCTGCAGAGTTGCTTGCCCACCCCAGGGACGCCAGTTATTGGAATAGGAATCCCAATATTATCAGTTAGATGGTGCCTGGGCCAGTCTGACCCTCGCTGCTGGGCCAAAGGCAGCAACTGTGGTGTAAATCACCCCAGAGATACCTTGGCTGCTGGAGATTGCAGCTGGGCACTGAGCAAGTCCAGGCTTGTCAGGAACTCCGTTTACCTCAGGAGAGAGAGCTTCTGGCGATGGTGAAGAGAAAAAGGAGAGGATTCCGCTGGAGAGTTTAATGTCCAGAAGTTTATTCCATGGTTACAGAGGTCTGGACGGGAGCAGCTGCTCCAGCAGAATAATAAAGCACATGGCCTGATCACCTTTTAAGCTCCCGGGGCAGGGGGAGGGGGGGGACAGGTGAGCACCAACCAGGTGAAAGGGGCGGGGTCTCAAGGGACGAGGGACACCTAGACATAGGCCAATGACCCCTGGGCATAGGGGCATCTTTTGAACTTGACCAATCACAGGATGCCTTGCTGGAATGTTAAGCCTGATTGACACAACACACTAAGCAAGGGGGCGAGGGGGAAGGGAGAGGCATATAGGCACACCTGGGAAAGGGACCCAGAAGCTTAAGACACACCGCAACAGTGGAACCCTGGAAAAAGTTAAAGATAGAATCTAAAATGTTAGGCTTTGTGCTTTCCCAGATCAACTGCACCTGCGTAAGCAGCATGATAAACTATATATTGTTAGATGTGATGATTGTTTAATAATTAAACGTAATTATTATATAACCATAAGAAGAATAGTGAGAAACTATGTTGGAAATTCAGAGAGGGGCTAAATTTATGTATACAATAGAACAATATAAGTTTAATAATTAACATGAAAGTTATGTAACGATAGAGTATAAAACATGATCGTTTCGGATGTATGGTCAGAGTCAGATTTGGGTTGAATATACCCCGATTCCCAGAGCTCTTAATAAAAAGCACCGCATATAATCGCTCCGTGATTATGTGTTTTTGAACGCTAACAGTTCCAGATCCAGTCTTGCATTCCACCTCTGGTTTTCCCTTCTTCTGTAGACATTCTGCCATGACGCTTCTCGTACCGGCTCCCTTCCCTCAATTTGGTCCCAATTAGGGTTGCAAGGAGAGTCGTCTATGGAACAGTACTGGAAACTGAGATGTCATTTTGATTGTCAATTCTAAGCTAAATAAAACTTATACTATAACAAACATTAACAAACTTTAAGGATATAAGGATAACAGTGTAGATGCTTCTCATGGGGGGTTGTGTTCAGGGTTGCACTTTTTCGGTGTTTTCCTCAGGACAAATTTCAAGTCTTTAATGTCTCTGCTGGCTATCGCCCATTTTCTTGCCTCAGCTGGGGGTTGTACTGGACCCTTCACTCGACTTGCATGTGTTCACCCCGGCTCCTTTGTTCTTACTGCGGTGTTTGTGGTAAGCAGCACCTGGAAGGAGCCTTCAAAGCGAGCAGTTAGTGGAGGGTTTTTCCATGATTTAATCAATACCCAGTCTCCCACATTAATACCATGTATTTTAGAGTTCATTGGGGAAGTTTGGGGAGGGTAGCCTGTTGGGAAAGATGAAAGTTTGACAAGAAAGTCTCACAGATATGTCTGCTTAGCAGAAAGACTTTTTAATGTAGAACCTGAAGAAGGAATAGAGATGGAAGCAAGTTTTGATATAGAAGAATTGCTGAGCCAGTCTTACTGGCTAACCAAGGAGGCAAAGGGTATGTTAGTTAGAAGGGGTTTTTATGACTTTGAGCAAAGGATAAACTCACCTCAAACAAGAAGATATTTTTACCAAGCAGGAAGATAGCACAGGCAAACAAGTCAGCAAAAGTTGCAAGTAGATAAAAGGTCTCAGAATTTTCCACTGCAAGAAAAATGAAAAACTTCTAGCTTAAACTGTAGTGTACTAACTTGTAGTGATTGGAGAATAGTAACATGAATATGGTAATTAAAGTAGTTATGATAGGCTATACATAACAGTTAAGGTATAAATTGGTTCTTCTGTATTAAGATGCTCAGCAAAGAAAAGTATATAATTCATTTGTAACCAAAACTAGAGTCTTCAGGCTTGCCTGCAGCTGGAGCTGACAGCTGTAGGCACAGGCTCTGTCGCCCACAACCCTGGACTGCTGTAACATCTTGGATACAATAAATTGCATTTTGAAGAGCCTCCTGGAGTCCCGCATCACTCATTTCGGCTCTTACAAGTGGCGCCCAATGTTTTAGTGGGCAGTTTTGAACTTTTGGCAGTAAGAGACCTCCCAGTGAACTTAAGAGGGAAGGAGATTCGGCACTTTGAAAGAAAGGTGACCGGGGCCTGGACACCGTTGCTGCTGGACAGTACGTGGACTGGAGCTCAACTTTGGCGTCTGCTGCAGAGGAGGACAGCAGGCGTGCGCCGGGTAATCATGGCGCAGAATATATCTGGAAATCAGAGGGATGTGTATCAGCATTTAAAATCTTTAATTGAATCAAGTCTAAAAACCTTACCTAAGCAAGAGCTCAAAGAGCTTTTAAAATGGACTATAACTCATATCCCAAATGCTGACTCTGAAGCCGTCTATACCAGACTTTTGGGACTCTATGGGGGTCAAATTATACTGTGCTATTTCTCGCCGCGACAAATCAGCAGCAGATTTACTCCCCACCTGTCGCGTGCTTGTAGAAATCTTTGAGGTGAAGCCCCTGCTGCTGCATCCTTAACCCCCCCCCAACCCTGCCATTCCGCCTGAACCCTCCCCACCATTTCCAGCCACGCCACCTCGGCCAGCCTCTCGAGCCATGGGGAGGGGGAGGAAGGGAAAGAAGAAAACACCAACTGCCACTGCAGTAACAGAGGTAGACAAATCTGAAAAGTGCTCTACCTCAGAAGATGGGGCATATCCTTTAAATCCAAGACTAAGAAACCCCTAAGAACAACCAGATTTGTTTCCAAATGACCCCAGGGACTGCCCAGTGCTTGGAGGAGAGCTATCAACCCAGAAAGAAATACCAAGCCCTGGGAATTCTCTGGCTCTGCTTCCTGAGTCAGAGGAACCCCTGTGGGGATCAGATTTCCAGAAGCCCGGCAGTCCCAGAACAGGGGTTCCCATCCCCCGTCACAAAATTAAAGAACCGGTTTTACACAAGGGCAGTCTCCATGGCCCAGCATCTGTATCTGTGCAGTGGGGCCGGCGTGGGCTCCATGGCCAAGGTGCGCAGGGGCCGGCAGCGCTGTGGGGTCCGGCTCAGCCACCTCAGCCGTGACTCAGGTGCCATGGCCTGCTGGGTACTGAAGGCACTGGAGGCCCCCAAGGCAGTCGAGAAGGAGCAAGATGGGGGCTGGAAGTTAACTCCACCAAGGCAGTGGGGCCTGCATCTCATCACCAGGCAGGTCGCCACTGGCAGCAAGTACCACTGAGGGAGCCAAAATATCATCCTCCAGATCTCTTACACTTGAAGCTTGCAAGGCTTTAGAGACAATCACCGATGCTCTGCAAAATAGACGATGTGAAAAATGCCAATCACTTGTTTTTAAAATTTTTAAAGATTTATAGTAATAAAATGGTGATAAAAATAGGAATACAATTAGAGTAATAATAATTTGGACAATTTGAATTAGGACAATATGAGACAATAGAAACAAAGAGTTACGGACATCCAGGTACTTTTTCTGGGCAGCACAAGCCCGAAAAAGGACACCCATTAACAAAGGATTAACCCTTAAAAACAATAGCCATTTGCATTTTCATACATCTCATACATGATGCATAAATTCCATTCAAATACAGGATTCTGTCTGGTCATCGTCAGCTTCTTCCTCTGAATCCTAACAGCGCCTTCAAGGTGGGAAGAAGTTCGTTTCTTCTGATAAGAGAGCAATAAATTCTTTTTCTCTGAAAGATTTAGGTGTCCTGTGGCTGCTATCTCGCTGCTAGTCCTTTCTTTAAAAAAAGCATCCTACATAGCATAGTTTCTATTTTAACATTTTTTTATAACCTAAAACTATATTTAACACACTACTTAAGAGAATTAATACAGCAGCACTTTCTAACACAACACATATAATATTCATTTTAATATTTGCGAAAAGCCAATCATAAAATATGCATTTTTCACAGACAAGCACATTGCTATGTTGATTTGCAGAAAGAAAAAACTAACTCCACAACTTTCTAAAAGTTGTAAAGCTGGTATTTTTATTACAATGCTAGACATGTGGGTGTTGAGAGCTTTTTGCAGGACAATGGACATATGCAACATATGCACAATCCAGCCTTCATAGAAACTGAGAAAGGTCACTATGTCCTTGAAGGACACAAAAGAAGAAGAACACACTCAGAAGCAGATGGTTCAGGATGCAAAGGCAGACAAGAAAACCACAGCGAGACACATGAGGAAGACAGACTGACTAAAATTAACTGAAATATTAAAATGCGTGAGTAGAAGGATTTAACCAATCATGTATTAGCTTGAGGCGTGAACAGTAGAACACAATATAAATATAGCTTGCTTTTGCAATAAATCGGCTTCACTTGATAATATTGATCATGGCGTGATGTCCCGTTACTTATCCTCTGCATATGGGGATCCATGTGGGGATCGTTGTTCCTCCCAAGGACATGCATACCCTTGAGAACTCCCGATCCTTTTTTATCTCCCTTACTGATTCAAAATAGGTTTATACATATTCATTTTACTGATTTCGCGTTACACTTGCAGCTAGTTTTTTTTTTAATCAGGAAGTACAGAAAGAACTCCTGGGTCACCCTGCCCTGTCTCCTGCAGCCTCAGCCCCAGCCTCTGTCTGTTTCAAAGTTCAAGGGGTCCCTCTTATCTCTGTCCTTTGGCTGAAGCAGTTTTTCGAGCATAGGGTTTTTTTGCGAGAACAGGCAGTCTTGAACCCAGACCAAACAGTTATGCTTGCAAGCTATAGACTTAATAATTCAAAGTGGCACATTTCACTTCAATCTGAAATGGATTTCTACACCGGAAAATTTCCACTTGGTTTCATTCCTCCTCTTTCCTAGAAAATAAGTAAATTCTTTTACTTAATGCAAATCTCTACAATAATGTGTCCCTTAATGCTTTACCATGTACATTTGATAAGGAGGTTAACATAGCTACTTGCTGTAGTATTCTCCAATGCCAAATTAGCAATATAAAAGATAACCTTAAACTTGCTCCAACTAATATCAATAAAACTACAATGGGGTGACACAACTTATTAAAGATTCCATTTGCAGTTGGTGAGCACCCAAAGAATATATCCCACTAGTGATGATCTGCATTTTGTTTTATTCTTTGTAGAATTCTGGTTATTTCTTTGGTACCATGTTAGAAAGTAATTAAGGTTTTCTCTGTGCTTTCTTGGATTTCTTTAAAGATCTCCAGAAGGTCTTGGTGCTTAATTAATTGTTTTACCAATGTAAGGTCCATTCCAATAGGAGTAGGTGATAGCCTGTGATACATTGTGTAATTGGTTTTATTCAACTAGTGGGATGTCACTGGGGCTAAATAGGAAAAAACACACCTGATAATCTTAAAAAAATTAAAAAACCAAAAATTAGAATGATTTCTACCAGGCAAAATAACATCATTGTTATCAATTTTTACAATAGCACAAGCAGTTCTTAAGCATATACATCCTTTACTAGTATATACGAGCACAGTTTTCTGATTAGTGTATGGATGAATCCCGAAGTGGCAAATACTCTGTTCAGTGTGTAGACACACACCTTGAACATTAATAGTATTGCTTTCAAAAATGAATCTTAGTTGTTCTCTTATAATACAGGATTCTAAGTTTACTGTTTGCCACTTTTCATTCACCTTTCGTGCCCACACTGTATGTTCTGAAGGGTAGAGCATGATTTTTTCATTATTTAATCCTAGTGAGATGATGGGGTGGATAACGTAAACAGCGGCATTATGTATGGTAAGCACAAAGGCAGTGGCCACATTAGAAGCAGGATCATAGGTGAAATTCACCATAGTTCCCCAGGATTGAAACTTCCTTTCAAAATCAGTTGCATTATCCCACACAATTTTCTGAATTTCAGCTGGAAAATTACCTTCACTCCCTTCCCGTATGATCAGAGCTGCTGTTGCCTGCATCCATAACTGTGCTTGTATACAACTGAAAGCCAAAGACACATTGTCTTGAACTGTACTAAGTGTTTCTGTTAGCGTTCAAAAACACATAATCATGGGGACTATATGCGGTGCTTTTTATTAAGAGCTCTGGGAATCGGGGTATATTCAACCCAAATCTGATTCCAACCATACATCTGAAATGATCATGTTTTATACTCTATCGTTACATAACTTTCATGTTAATTATTAAACTTATATTGTTCTATTGTATACATAAATTTAGCCCCTCTCTGAATTTCCAACATAGTTTCTCATTATTCTTCTTATGGTTATATAATAATTACATTTAATTACTAAACAAGCATAACATCTAACAATTATATAATTTATCATACTGGTTACGCAGGTGCAGTTGATCTGGGAAAGCACAAAGCCTCACATTTTAGATTCTATCTTTTAATTTTTCCAGGGCTCCACTATCATTCACCCCCCTTTGAAAGCATTTTCACTTCACTATAGGTGTAAATGTTTTCACTTGATACAGTCCTTTATTCCTCAGTTTGTACTTGGTTCTTCAAATCCAGGGTTGATGTAAACGTTGTCGTGGATGCTGTTACGAACTGGAGAACCAGAAGATGGTGGGCGTGGATCTCGTGTTAGTGCCTTTATTATCCTCTGGTTCCAGGATGTTTTCTTCTGTATCTCTCCCTTTAAGATGCTGTAAACTAACCAAATTGCTAAGAATACAATTAGTAAGATTATCACACTCTCAATGATAGATTTAATCCATGAACTCACATTCCACCCTAGTCCTTTAAAGATTTTTCCTAACCAGCTTGTAGCCAAATCCTTTCGCTCTTCTTGTGCTTCATGCTCTATTTGTTTCAACTGATTGATGTCATATTCTACATCTGCAGTTACATTTGGGATATGAACGCAGCAATGATCAACTTATCCCTTTAAAAATCCACATACTCCATGCTCTTTCAGGAGTAACATATCTAGGGCTAATCGATTTTGTAAAGTCATTTTTGTGGTGGCTTGTAATTGTATATTTAATTCTTTAAATCCTTCCAGGGTGACTCTTGCCAGTCTACCTACCTGACCTGTAAGTTTGTACAGCATCTCTCTGCTCTTATAGTTTGCTATAGGACCAAGCAATGACTCTAGGGCCCATCCAAATTTCACTCCACTAGAGGGTTCTTGCCACGTGTCATTTGGATTTTCATTGTCTAGAACTTCTCGTCTTGCTCTTATCTGCAGAAGTTCATGTTTTCCATTAAATGGGGACTTTTTCCAAATTGGACATAAGGTTGGCAGGCCTAAAGTAATCTCCTTTACTTTCCCGTCTACAGGCAGATGTGTTGTCCAGGTACCATCACTTGCTGCCCATACAAATTGTCCTGGACCTCGGACTGTAACCCTGGTACACCCTATAACTACTCTATAATTCACTCTGCCTTATGTTTGATCCCTCTGCAAGCACAACCAATTAGTAGGGCTATTGCCAGGGGTGGCATCTGTTTTATCTCTTCATCATCTGAAGTGCAGTCGTAAGTTTTATTACATGCCCACCAACTTACTTTGTCTGCCCTCGTTCTGCTACTAGTGCCAGTGTTTGTTATTGCTGGATCTGTTTCATTCTCGGGACCTTCCCACTTAATACACCAAGGGGTGTTTGCCATATATTGGAATCTTTGAAGAATATTCAGAGACCACGCACTGTCCCAAGGCTCTATCGGATCTTTCCTATCCTTGGCCTCACATTCCCATACCAGAGTGGTTTCTGTAACTTGCCTCGATTCAGGTACCTGTTTACATGTAATTGTTTTGTTCTTTTGTATTTCAGGTAGTTTTGATGTTATGATTCCCCAATTTACTGGGTCTCCTGCTGCCTTTGGTATTGGCAGACAGGCAGTATTCGACTGGTGTTTTGCATTTTGGCAAAATCTTTGACTAATCCAATCATTACATTCTCAGCCCGAACTGCATTAGAAACCTTTATCACCTGTGTTTCTGTTTTACCTCTCTCTTCATTCTAGAATGAAGAGTGGTTAGTTGATCATTTTGCATTCCACATCCCAAAGATATTAATAACCATAACGTTAGCACACTTACTGATAGCATTCTGAAAGCAATTAAACACATCTTATCTGCAGCCTTTGTTCATTCCAGAGTTTATAGTCCGTGATCCAGGATGGATTTTCTTCACTCGGGTATAGTGGATCCAGGGGTCCACGCTGGCTACTTTGATTGCTGTGAAGGTGGTCAGTAGTACCTGATGGGGTCCACTCCACTTTACTTTCAGCGGTTCCTCGTTCCAGTTCTTGATGTACACCTCGTCTCCCGGATGTATGTTATGAACTGGGTTCTCGAGAGTCGGTGGTTTATTCCACACGAGGATACTCCGGAGCCGAGCTAAAGTTTCCCAAGAGACAGAACAGAATTATACACTTCCTGCTTTCCTGTGACGTGTACATTAGGGTTAGGCTAAGGCGATTCATATGGTTTCCCATACAATATCTCATAAGGACTGACTGACATCCCACTCCTAGGCTTTATCCGAATCCTCAACAGTGCTATTGGCAAAGCCTGGGGCCACTGCAATTTGGCTTCTTGGCATATTTTACTGATTTGCCTTTTTAGTGTTTGATTCATCCTCTCTACCTGTCCACTTGACTGGGGTCTCCACGGTGTGTGGAGGTCCCAATTTATCCCCAGCAATCTACTTACCTCTCTTACTACTGTAGCTATGAAATGGGGTCCCCTATCTGATGATAACCCTAGGGGTACACCAAATCTGGGAATAATCTCCTGTAGTAACCACTTAACTGTTTCCTTTGCTTGGTTCGTGCGACAGGGAAGGGCTTCTGGCCACCCAGAGAATGTGTCAACCCCCACTAACAGGTATTTGTATCCTCGAGTCCTTGGTAGTTCTACAAAATCTACCTGCCAATAGTCTCCTGGCTCTATTCCTATCTGTATTCTTCCTAGCTGTGCCTGTCGCCTGGCCACTGGGTTGTTTTTCAAGCAGATATCACATTTCGACATTACTGATTTTGCCATTGTTAACATCCGTACTGAAATTAAACTCTGCTTTAGCAATTTTACCAATGCCTCTGCTCCCCAGTGACATTCGTTATGTTTAATTTGTAGAACTTCTCTCATTATCAAGGGGGGTACCACTATTTTTCCTTGTGCAGTTACATACCATCCCTCTGAATTCCTTTGTGCATTTAGCAAACGTGCCAGTCTCTCATCTTCTACTGAATATTTTGGTTTTGGAGGCAAATTGAATTGGGATACATTGAGCTTCAAAGGTATCAATGCCATTGTTGTTTGTACCTTTCGAGCAACCTGCCGGGCTGCCCAGTCTGCCTTTCGATTTCCCTCACACATTTTGGAGTTTCCTGATTGGTGTGCTTTGCAGTGTATGATTGCCACTTGTTCAGGTTTTTGTACTGCCTTTATCAATTGCAGGACTGCATCCTGATGTTTAATGTGCGTACCCTGAGAAGATAACAGTCGTCTTTCTTTCCACAGTGCTCCGTGTACATGCACCACTCCAAAAGCATATTTTGAGTCAGTCCAGATATTTACCTTTTTCCCTTCACTTAATTCTAGTGCCCTGGTTAAAGCAACCAGTTCTGCCTTCTGGGCAGATGTATTTGGTGGTAATGCCTTTGCCTCCACTACTGTATTGACTGTTGTTACCGCATATCCAGCGTATCTGGTTCCGTTGTCCACGAAGCTGCTCCCATCTGTAAACAGCTCCCACTCCGGCTTCTCTAGTGGGACGTCTTTCAGGTCTTCTCTTGCTGAATAGGTGTACTCTATTACTTCTACACAGTCGTGTTCTAATGGGCCTTCTTCAGTTGTGGTACCTAGGAACAAAGCTGGATTCAAAAGGTTAGCTGTTTTTAATGTGACATCATCCTGCTCAGTCAGGACTACCTGGAATTTCATCATCCTGCTGGGAGATAGCCAATGGCCCCCCCTTTTGTTCTAAGACAGCGGTTACCATGTGTAGTACATAGACATCTATGTGCCTTCCCATAGTAAGTTTTCTGGCTTCTTGTATCAGGATCACAGTAGCTGCAACTGCCCACAGACATGGTGGCCACCCGGCACTTATGTTGTCGAGTTGTTTGGAAAAGTAGCCCACCGGCCTTTTCCAGCTTCACAGATGTTGGGTCAGGACTCCTAGTGCTAGGCACAGCCTTTCATGTACAAACAGCTGAAAATCTTTAGACAGATCAGGTAACCCTAATGCTGGAGCAGTTGTCAGTGCTTCCTTTAATTTTAGGAAGGCTTCTTTCTGTGGTTTGTCCCAGGTGAATGGCTGCGTCTTCTGAGCTTCATACAGGAGTTTCGCAATCAGTCCATAGTCCATGATCCACAAGCGACACCATCCTGCCATCCTGAGGAAGACCCGCAGCTCATGTAAATTCTGGGGCTCTGGAATAGCACAAATAGCTTGGATACAGTTAGTACCTAGTTTTCATTGCCCTTGTGAAATTTTACATCCCAGGTAAATCACAGTCTGTAGCTATTAGTATATCATCAACATACTGCAACAATAATTAGTCTCTTGGTACTTGCCCATTTTCAGTCCAAATCTCCAGTTCCTTTGCCAGTTAGTTTCCAAATCAGGTCGGCGAGTTCTTTTCGTGTCCAGGTGAGCTGGGTCTTTCTTCCATTCCCTGGGTTTTTTCCACTCAAAGACAAACAGTCTCCTACTTTCTTTGTCAAAGGGTAGGCAGAGAAAGGCATCTTTTAAATCAATTACAGTAAATCACTTATATATCCCCTTTACGGATGTTAGCAATGTGTGAGAATTTGTTACCACTGGATAAATATCCTTTTTATTTATTGCTCTCAAATCCCTTGCTAACCTAGATTCACCTATTTGGTCTCTTTACTGGAAATATTGGTGGGTTAAATTGTATTGTATATTTGTGGTGAGTTCTTGAACCTGTTCCACAGGTTCAGTTAGTTATATTCTCCTAACACCATGGCTTTGGCAGCGTTTCCCTGCTGGAACTGATTGTCCTGGTGAAACAATTCTGGACAATCTCGCTTCCAATGTCCCACCCCCTTGCAATATGCACACTGATTCAGGCTTAACCCCTGGGTAACTGCCCTCCTACCCCAACCATTCCTGTTACGTCCCCTGAAATTTGGGTTCCCTTTCCCATGTATTACTGCCAAAAGATTCTGCTGCTCCTTTTACTAACTTCTCTTTCGCGATTGTTATATACGTTCCAAGAAACATTCTTTAAGCCTCTACAAACACGCAGTGGGAGATTCCTTCTTTTCCTGTCGTACCTCATATAGTTTGGACCAATTTATAGTTTTGGGCACAGCGTTCTGAACTCCTATTTTGCAGCGGTGCGGCGGTGGTGTTAGTGTCAATCGCCCAGGCTAGCCGGCCAGCAACCGCTAGCAGTACGGGGGGGCACTTGTCCCAATAGCTAGGCTTCAGGAGAGTGCCTCAAGCAGTCACCCAGCGCTATGGCTGTAGGTGCTGCCAGGTGCGGACGAGACCCGGAATCGCTGCAATGAACAGGAATAAAGTGCGCTCGCCATTTTGGGGCAAAGTCCGGCTTTAATGGTGTCCAGGGTAGCAAACAAAACAAAGAGGATTTGACAGTTGATACATGTGGTTATAAAGGGAGTGGGTGGTAGGGGTGGAACCAATACAGAGACCAATGGGAATCCAGGGGGAAGGGGGTACAAGGGATTGATATACACAGGAGACCAATGGGTACAGCAAAAAGGGGGGGCCCCAGTCGCTGGCCCAATCACTTCAAACCCTGGAGAGAAGCTTCTGGAGATAAGGGAGTGAGCAGGGAGTAACTGGCAGGGCCCTGGGGAGGAGTAAGGGAAAGGATACATTGAGTTGTCAGGGTAACCGGGGAGGAGTAGAACTGGATACATTTGGCGCCATGGGGACCAGAAAGATTGACATTTAACTGGGAGAGGAGGGAGAACCTGGGCAGAACCGTTACAACATGGGGGGGGACAGAGCATTCCAACTTCAAGCAAAGGGAGAACAAATCAAGCAAAGGGAGAGTAAAACACACCACAACACTATTTGGATCCACTCTTGATATTTCCGTAGTTTCCTAATATCACACAACAAATTAGGGTCCCAATTTGGATCCTCAATTGGGAAATTCACATCTAAAATCCCTGTTACTAGTCCATTTCTAATATCTTCTCTTGCCCTCTCTTTGGCTGCCTTAAGTACCATTTCTTTTTCAGTAGAATCCATCAGAGTATCTAATATTGCTTGTATGTCAGCTCAGTCAGGATTTTGAGTTTTCATAACCGTTTTTACTACGCGTGCCACTTTATCAGGATTTTCTCTATAAGTTCCGGCTGACTGTTTCCAAATAACTAAGTCTGCAGGGGAGAAAGGCACTTTTACAAATACTGGCCCTTCCACTCCGACACCTTGTCGCAAGGGGGCAATCACAATCCCTTTTTGTTTGCTTATGCCTTTTCTATGCACAACTGGAGCAAGTTTTGCCCGACCCCGGGTTCTATGGGCTATTGGGGTCACTGATTCATTACCATTGCTATCTTTTTCAGTCGCATAACTCTTTCCCCTTTCTAACACAGTTAAGTTTTGCTCATCTTCCGAGGAAGAGGGATCGGGTGATGATGGGAGAGGAGGATAAAGAGGGAAAGGTGTACTAGATGAGACGGGTTCAGGACTAGGTGGGTGTGGAGCAGGTAGTGGGATAGGGACAGATGAAACAGGTGGGATAGGGTTAGGTACTCTTGTCCCTATTGGAGCTACTTGTAAATCAATATCTGTATAATTTTCCCTACTCAAGCTTTCTTTTAACACCAAGTGTTCTAAACAACGTTCCTCACAAACACCACACTTTGCAGATGTTTTAACCACTAATAATCCACATTCATCCTGCCATTCTGGCTTTCCCCGTAAATAGAAAAACAGATCAACATATGGTACTTCATCCCATTTTCCTTCTTGTTTACAAAACGACATTAACTGCGAAATAGTGTTATATTGCAGAGTACCGTATTTTGGCCAATTTTCGCCGTTCTCCAAGGCATATTCTGGCCACCATGAATTACAATAATCAATCAACTTAGTTTTACGTAATTCTTCCCCAAAGTTACCCTGTTTCCAATGTGCTAATAAGCACCCCAAAGGAGAATTTTGCGGGATAGGGGTGTTACTGCCCAAAATCCCTTTGAGTTTCTCCATTTCAAATACACCACAAATGCCGAACCCGCAACGCTTTCGCGATTGTCTTACGGAACGGCACCTAGGCTTGTGCAAACAGGAATTCCTTTAGCCCAACCAAGCGTAGCTTTCGCTGCGTCTTATTTGGCAGGCATCCAAAACCAAAGTAAAAAGCACCTTACCTTTCTCCCGGGGACGTTTGTGAGCGGCGGAAGTGGTCGCGGCTGATGGGCTCCCCGAGAATCCCTCGGTGCCGGCTGGAGCGTGATCGAGTCGCGAACTCGCTCAGCAGCACTCACAAGGGTCCCATCTGCTGGTCGCCAAATGTTAGCATTCAAAAACATATAATCACGGGGACTATATGTGGTGCTTTTTATTAAGAGCTCTGGGAATCGGGGTATATTCAACCCAAATCTGATTCCAACCATATATCCGAAATGATCATGTTTTATACTCTATCGTTACATAACTTTCATGTTAATTATTAAACTTATATTGTTCTATTGTATACATAAATTTAGCCCCTCTCTGAATTTCCAACATAGTTTCTCATTATTCTTCTTATGGTTATATAATAATTGCATTTAATTACTGAACAAGCATCACATCTAACAATTATATAATTTATCATACTGCTTATGCAGGTGCAGTTGATCTGGGAAAGCACAAAGCCTAACATTTTAGATTCTATCTTTAACTTTTTCCAGGGCTCCACTATCACTTCTACTATTAACTTGTGGTCTTGGTCCCTGGCCTTTTCCCACTGTGGCAGTACTTTTGAAATCTGCCACTGGCTAGTTCCTAATGCAAATAGAGATTACTGTAAAGGCTGTTTCAATGTTGCTAGGCCACCTGCTGCAGTGGCCAGCATGTTCATTAGTATTTCTGAATCAATTCTATTTAAAACTCCCAATCCTCTCCCTAATATCCCAGATAGATCCCTTCTTATTCTGCTGCCGAGGTATACCTGTCTTTTCCAGCCCCCAAAGGGTGTCCTTAGGAAAGAGGAGCAGGCTGCTTGGATTTCTGAGATGTTAATTTGCATTAGCAATTCAACACGTTTGAGAGACCACTCTGGATTGAACAACAGTTGTTGTTCACCCATATTCCTCACTACATATGGGCCTATTTAATATATTTTAGGTTCAAGTTTGGTTTGGGTCTGAACTGCTTGAGTACTGATGTGAGTTGTATGAGGTCTTGCTGTAGTAAAAGGTATAGCACCTATTTTAAATTTAAATGAGAGCTCGATACCATCATGAGCCCAAAGACAAGTCACTTCTACAGGCTATATTAATGTGAAATTACACCAACAGTCTGATTCACTTGGGCTATCACAAAAGTCCCAGTGCCTGTATGCAGGCGAGGCTGAGACACTAATTTGATTTGGTCTCTCATGAGTAGTCCCATTGACCACCCGTCATCCTACCTTGATTTCTTCTCTTCTGATCCCTTGAAGTGTCCACAGTTCCCATTCCTGCCACTCCAACTCCTCATATACCTGATTCCCGTGGATTACTACAGTAGAGAGATTTAAATCTTTTATCTCAGAATGTTCTCCCATGGATCCAGTATACTGATTAAAAACCTGGGATCAAGGCCATTCAGCATTGGTTTGGATAGGGGTACTCTCTAATTCCAAGAATCCAGTTATAATTATATACAAAAAAAAAAAATCTGTAAATGAAATTACAAACTACCCCTGGCTGCAATATACTCATTTTGCCTGAGTAGGTTTTAGTCTCAGTCCATTGTCTCCTGCTGTCACTCTCCAAGGGGCTTCTGGGGCCTTCTTCACTCAGGAGTGATGGATCCAGGCATTCTGCTCTTTGATCTTGATCATGGTGAAGGTGGTGAGAACAACCTGGAATGGCCCTTCCCACTGTGGTTCCAAAGTCTTTTCTGTAAGAGACTTAACATATACATAATCCCTAGGGCATATGTTGTTGTATTGCACTAAATATCTTTAGTTTGCACTGGTGATGGGAAGTTTGTACTGGGTACATGGTATCTGTATCTCCCCCATGCCTCCTCTCCTTTGGTGGCCTGTCCCATGGGTGGTCCCTCCCCTCGCCCCTCCCCAGTGTTATCCCATTGGCTGTGGTCCTCTTTCCCCACCCCTATCACCTGGGGTATAAAACCCTATGGCAGGTGAGGCTC
This sequence comes from Melozone crissalis, assembly GCF_028551555.1. Classification (NCBI taxonomy): domain Eukaryota; kingdom Metazoa; phylum Chordata; class Aves; order Passeriformes; family Passerellidae; genus Melozone; species Melozone crissalis. Next base: position 7,713,439 of record NW_026535813.1, on the reverse strand, counting down.
CGCCTCTTTGCTACCTGATGGTCGCTGGCCCCAGAAGTGTTCATGTCTCAAGCTAATAAACTGGATACTCGTCTCCACGTGGCAAAGAGTGCTTCTCGTCTTTTGTCTCGTTCCTGCAATTCCGTGTGGGCTTGAGTCCTGAGCAAGCCAAATTTGGACCCACATAAGCGCAGAGAACTGCGGATTATTTCAATATGTTATGTACTGGTCCATCTAGCTCTCTGCTCTGAGTTCCAGCCGCATGTTTTTCAATTTCTCTGAGCTGTTTACTTAAAGCCACCATGTAGGTGGCCAATGTTACCTCCCCAGTGTGGGTGGACATTCCCTTTTGTATTCCATATGGTCTTCCATAAAGCATTTCAAAGGGACTCAGCCTTTCTTTAACTCTAGGTTCAGTTCAAAATCACAACAGTGCCAGTGGAAGAGCTTAGGCCAGAGTCGATTAACTTCCTGCTCCAGTCTTACAATTTGGTGCTCAATCAAATGATTAATTTTCTCTACTTGGCCGCTTGATTGGGGGCGGTATGGAGTGTGAAGTTCCCAATCTATGCCCAGGTGGCTACTAATCTGTTCCACTATTCTGAAAATGAAATGTGATTCTCTATCCGAAGATATTGTGGCTGGAGCTCTGAAGTGTGGTATTATTTCTTGTAATAATACTCTGGTCTCCTCTCGAGCCTTGCCAGTTCTGGTGGGGAACGCTTCTGGCCACCCGGAAAATGTATCTGTGGCCCAGACCCGGCCCGCGGGGCGGGATCTTTGTTCTCACAGCCTGCCGCGGTCTTGTTCTCACAGCTTGCCCCCACTATGCTGCCAGTGTCCCAGCCACAGGAGTGGCCAAACGTTTCCTCCCTCTCTGCCCAGGACCACTGGTCAGTGTCAGCGGCTGGGAAGGAGTTTTCCCGGGACTGTGAATCTCCATCCCGGATTTGGGGGTCTTGTCTGCCCAGAACAAGCGAGCCATGCTTACTCCCGACTGTGCCTCCCTCCCCCGCGATTCAAATGATCGCCCAGATTTCTGAATCACGGCGCCACCCTCATTCCCTCCGGGCTTGGGACCAGAGGCAGCACCTCCGGAAACCGCCTCCCCTGCGCCGCTGGCGTGCGCGGGACGAGACAGGGGTCCCAAGCCCCAGCAGCAACCCCCCCAGCCAAACGAGAGTCGGCCCGCGAAAAATGCCGTGTCCCAGAAGAACACCGAGTTTCAGAATTTTCACTCTTGTGGCACTGGCTGTGAGCAATCGAGCGATGCCGCCTCCGCGGAACAGGCTGATGTCTTCTTTTGCTGCCCCAGCTCCCACAGCAGGGGAAGACGGCTCAGGAGGCGGGGCCGCGGACAGCCCCGGAACGGCCGAAGCGGTGGGGGTGTCTCTCAGCCCCAGGGGGGCCGAAGGTGGAGTCAGTGGAGGAGGAGGCGGTGGTCCCTCTTCCGCTGGCTCCGCTGCCATAAAATCAAACGCCAGCTGCGCGGGGCTGGATGCGCTCTCCAACGCGGCGCTGCCGGCCACCTCCCTTGTCGGGGGCGGGGCCGGCAGAGTCTCTGCAGCTGCCGGAGCGTTTTCGGGTCAGCACTCAGCGATGGAGGCACGCCCCTTCTCGGGGACAGGCTGCCATTGTTCGCAGATGCTGGCGATTGCGTTGCCTGGCGACTCAAGCGAAACAGTAAGGGGTGGTGCTGTGAGCGGCGAAATCTGCGGGCCCAGCGGGGGCTCGTCCTCCGCTGGCACTGCATTAACAGATGTCGTGAATTCAGTTGCTTGGCTGCAATGCTGGGGGACCAGGTGCGTCGTTCAGCATAGGACTGCCGGCCTCCTTTGTCGGCGGAGGCGGGAGCGGGTCCGCGCTCTCCCGGAGAGAGTGGGAGGGAGAATTCCACGGCGGAGCTGACCGGGGATCTCTGCGTTCCGGCTCGCATACCAAAGGGAAGCTGGGTTGGCTGGAGGTGGCGGAGCTGGTGGGTCTGACCCATTCGCCTCACAGGGGGAAGGAGGGAAGGAGGAGGGCGTAGAGATGGCTCCTCTTGCACATGCTCCAGCGAGGCAGAAAAAAGCTGCTTCTGAGCTACGGGCAAAGCGCCCCCCGCCCCCCCCCCCCCCCCCTCCCCCGCACAGGGAGAAAACCCAGTGGCGGAGACTGTCCTTGAACGGACTTTTCTCCTGCCGGCTGTGGCGGAGGGGGGCTGATGGCCCCCCGCGTGGGGATAGACGGCCCCCCACGTCCCTGCCGGAAGCACCGACGGAGTCAAAAACGCTCTTCAAAGGAACGTCCTCCCCTTTCACAAATCTGAAAAGCAGCACCCAGGTCGGTAGCTGCCGATGGATTTTCCCAGTCCGGTCGAACTGCCTCAAAAGATAAACACCCAGGGCGTCCCATGCCCGGGGATCCCAGGAGGAACCCATATCCATGGGGAAGCCATGACCTCTTGCCCAGTCGAAAAACTCATTAAGTTCTTCTGGGGATACCAGAACTCCATGGTCACGAATCAGGAGCTCCCACAGTTCTAAAGTGAGTCTCTCTCCCCATGAAAATTGAGTGCTCAAATCTACAGATATGTCTTCCCAAAGTCAAAGCCCACCCCAAATTGGGGCAGTGCCAGCCAGAAGAGCTCTCCCCACCACCAGCCTCTAAGGCTACAGGGCCAAATACGGCTGGAAAAGACTGGGTCTCCTCTCTAGGAAGACGCAGGGAAGATTTCTACCTTTCTGGGGAAAGCAGGTGGCAGTGTCCGGTTTCAGCAGGGTGCTCGGGGTCCGCAGGGCCATAGAGGCTGTCCCTGCAGCATCTCCTGTCCATCTCGCGAAGGTCTCTGGACACGCTTTCTGGGAGGATTCAGAAGATTCAACCGTGCTCAGCCTTGGCTGCGACCTCCACCCAAATCCATCAGGATCCTGGTTCTTCAGCCCAGGCTACAGTCAACGTAGGCATCACCACTTATAGTAAAAGCAGGGCAACAAAACGGTGAATTACTTCTGGCTCGGTGAGCCCATGACACCTGAGGTCATCAGGGAAGAGATGCAACATACTGATGGGCTCATGATCGAGGGGTGGACTTAACGATGGACATCATCTCCCAGGTTATCCATAACTGTGAAACATGCGCTGCGATCAAGCAGGGCTAAGTGGGTAAAGCCCCTGTGGTATGGGGAATGATGGTCAAAATAGAAATATGGGGAGGCCTGGTGCATTCATTATGTCATTCTTCTGCAAACCCACCATGGCAAGTGCTACATGCTGACAATGGGGGAAAAAATCACTGGATGGCCAGAGATGTACCCTGTGCCTCACACCATGGCCTGGAACACCATCTTGGGCCTTGAAAAGCAAGTCCTGGGGCAACATGGCACCCCAGAAAGAACTGGAGTCAGACAATGGAACTCATTTCAAAAACAGCCTCATAGACACCCGGGCCAGAAAACACAGGATTAAGTGAGTATATCATATTCCCTATCATGCACCAGCCTCTGGGAAAGTTGAATGGTACAATGGACTGTTAAAAACCACATTGAAAGCAATGGATGGTGGGACCTTCAAACATTGGGATCTACATTTCACATAGGCCACCTGGTTTGTTAACACTAGAGGCTCTAGAATGAGCTGGCGCTGCTCAATCCAAAACTCCATGTACTGTAGAGGGGGATAAAGTCCCCGTGCTGCATATGAGGAATGTGTTATGCAAGACCGTTTAAATTAAACTTGCCTCAAACAAAGGCAAACCCATCCATGGGGTTGTTTTTGTTCAAGGACCTAGGTGCACTTGGTGGGTAATGCAGAGGGACAGGGAAACAAAATGTGTACTTCAAGAGGGAGATTTCATTTTTTATGAGAACAGTCTGTAATGTTGAATTGTATGTATGCCATAACTCCAGATACATGAGCTATGAGCTCCTGATGCAGCAACCAGCTGACAGCACACCAGCCATCCTGCCCCTGGAAGACATCTAGAATGGATAGAACCAACAGTCATGGACTAAATGAACTCAACAGACAGCTTGGAGTGGCAGCCATTGACTATAGAGATGATACCTGTGTGCTTATAAATAGATATATGTATATATAAGTTGCAGTTTGTTTTAGGGTTCCCAGGAAGTTCCCGGGGGGCCCTCTAAGCTGTATGTTCGCTGGTAGCAGCAGTCAGGCAAGGAGACTCCACATGGCTTCTCAGGGTGCTAATTAGATGAGGGTTTATTGGGGGTCCCACCCCCAGGAGCAGCATGGTTCCTGAGGGAGAAGGAGGGAAGGAGAAGGAGGGGGGGGGAGAGGGAGAGCCTAGGGAGAAAAGGGCCAAGAGAGACCGTGGTCTCCCCCGCACAGCTTAACAGGGAGATTCAAAGTGGGCGCAGGATAAGACTTGGGCCAATGCGATTACAGATACATGATACTTCAGGGGAGGACCACAGGCTTGGAATAAACCGTACATTTTCAAGGAGTGAGACAGAGCATATCATTTAAATAAAATGTAACACCACGTATATATATATACATACATATATATGTATATATATATATACACACACACATATATATTTATATATATGTATGTAAACGTATGTATATATGTATATGTATATAGGTGGAAGGTGTAGGATCTGGGCATGACGAGAAAGGTTTAGAATAAGAGGTGGATAATGTCCTGGTTTGAGCCACAACAGGGTTAATGTTTACAGTTTCCATGAGGGGGTATGGCTAGGACCTGGTGGTTATTCTGTTCTACTTCAGGTAATTTCCTGGGGCAGGGGGAAGTGATCTCTTTGGGGTAGAAGGGGGTGCCTTCTGGTTGAGTAAAAGTGGCAGAGGGAGCTGTCCGGATTTTTCTCTTGTTGGGGGAGTGGGGGGTGTTTCTGTATGAATTGTTTCTTTTCTTGCACCCTCTCATTAGTATTGTTACTGCTACTGTTTGTTTTCTTATCTCCTTGCTGTTTGCAGTAAATTGTTCTTATCTCAACCTTAGATTGTTCCCTTTTGTGCCTCCATTTCCCCTCTCCATCCCTCTGCAGGCAAGAGAGGGAGGGTAAAACAGGGCACTGAACTGGGGAGGACCATTGTGGCAGCCTGAATTGCTGCTAGTAAAGTCCCGGGTAAAGAAGCAAAATATCGAGAGATATGTGATTCAACTGTGCGGTGTCACGATCCATCCTTACGAATGGTTTTCTTGAAGGTTCGTTAATTGATCTCAGAGTGCAAAAAACTGACACAGCAAGAGGATTTGCAGTAATAATCATAAACAAATGCACCTTTATTGAATGACCACAGCAAAATGTGTTGGGGAGGATTGGGGGAAAAGGGAAGAATAAGGAAAAAAGAGGGAGGAAGAGAAAGAAGGTATATAGCTACCAAACGTAGAGACAAAGTTCATTGGTCCAATCCAGCTGAGGATCCGCCTGTTATGTCAGGGAGATCTCAGAGATTCTAGTTGATTCAAACTCCTATTATACTCTTTTTTGATGGAGAAAGGAGATGAGTCTTGAAATCAAATCAAAAGTGTTATAAACAAAATTCTGCCTTTTTTTTGGGGAAAAAAAGGGTTAAAAAACCAGTCAGACCAGTGTTGCTGCTACAGTGCTACCTGTTTGTTATGATAATTACAAGTCATTGTAGTTAATAGTTCCTTTTGTATCAGTAAAGGCCCTGGCTAGGGCTAAGTTAATGGCTCTTCTCCGAGACAGTGAGGGGAGGGGACAAGACGTGGGAGGGGAGCATCAGAAGATGCAAAATAACTTTGGGATCAGCATGCCATAGGAAGTTTCAAACTTACCGAAAAAGACCCCAAAAACAATGAGCCAATGCAAAATTAAGAATTTAGAGTGATGTCTGGACGTGAGGAGCAGAATGCTGAGCCTGCAGAGATGCTGAAAATCTTCGTTGACCCTCACCCTGAGCAAAGAAATCATCTTAAACCGAGACCTGGAGCCGGGAGGCAGTGGAAAGTCAAGTTTGGAGTCACGCCCAAGGCTCCCAGGAAGACTGGGCCCCCAGCTCTGCCCCTAGTGGACAAAGCTGCGCATATCTTCCTCCTCCGAGTCACCCTGGGAGACACAATGGAGACTGCAGACCCATCAGGCTTCCCAATCTTGAGCTGATAACTTTAAATAAAGATATTAAAAGGAGAAAAAGTCTCCTGCCCTGTTTAATTCAGCTGGGGACTCGTCCGGGATAGCCACGCCTGAAGAGGACACCAGGACTGGCCATCTTGGATCTTCAGGACAACTGGCTATCAGGACCAAGAGAAGATCGGCTTGGGACCAGTGAGGCAGAGGAGCACCGGACTGGTGAGAAATCCGGTGGTGGGAGTAGGAGACGAGCGAGTGTGTGTGTGAGTGAGACGAGGGCCGGACCCTCGGAGCAAGAGCGGTCCCCTTAGTACCACGTATTTGGACTTCCATGAGGGAGCCGGCCAGGAACAGGGGGAAGCGCATGGAATCAGCATGAGTGAGTTCTCTCCTAAGGGGGATAGAGGCCCCCCGCTCCGGGCGTGCAGAGGAAATAGTTGTATGAGTGGCACGCACCCCCAAAAGTCCTGACAGAGGGAAATCAGGCAGATTGCAAGTCCCGAGGAGGGTTCGGGCAAGCTCACAAGCCCTGCAGGCAAATTAAGTCCTGACAAAGGGGTCAAGCACAAATCCCAGTGAAGGAAGCTGGGGTTTGTTTTTAAGTCCTGATACGATGAGGCCTTACATTTGGAAGGTTAGGCAAACTAGAAATCAGGCAGTTGTTTTTCCTGACAGAGGGGAGTCAGGCACAAACCGGCTTCTTACGCCAGGGTTTCGTATTTTCAAGTCCTGATAGATATAAGACCTGACATTGGTAAAGTTAGGGAATCAAGAGATCAGGCAGTTGTTTCAGTGTAAAGTCCTGAGCATCAGGCAAAAATTTGAAGTTTGGAGGAGGAGGCTGAAGCTCCTCAAAAAAGATTTTTTTGAGGTTACCTGTCGGTAGAGGCACCTTTGGGATTTTTTTCTGTTGAGACCTGAAAAATGGGAGGGTGTAATAGGAAGAAGACAGGCAAGAGATTGAGGAATATACCTCCCAATAGCCCCTTAGGGGAACTGTTAGAGAAATGGGATTCTATAGAGGCCACGGAGGGATTAGATAAAGTGAAGATGATCCACTACTGTGTAGAAGTCTGGCCAGAATTAGAGGTGCAAGGAGGATGGCCTTGGTGTGGGACAAGGGACAAGTGGATGTGCCAACAACTGAGTCACTATCTGACAGCTCGAGGAGATACCGATCCTGAGCAATTATTGTATGTAGCTTGCTGGTTAAAGAGTGCTATTGGGGATGAAGGTGTGCAAATTTGTAAGGTACAGAAGAAGAAAGAGGGGAATGAAGGAGAGGATGCTGGAATTGGTAAAAGATGGGACCCCCTGAATTATTTGCCTCCTGCTGCCCCTCCACCTTATAATCCTCTTCCTCGGGCACCTCAAATGGCAGGTCCGGTTCTTCCCCCGGCTGCCATCTCATTACCGCCTCCTCAAATTCCTCCTTCTACCTCTTTGTCTTCCCCTATGATAGACCCAGTATCTTCCCTAGTAACCACTCCCTCACCACTTCCTTCAGCTCCTCCAGTTCCTTCTGCACCACCACAAGTGCCTACTACACCTGCTGCATTCTCCACCCCTTCTCCAGTTCCACTTAATATCCACTCAGGCTCTTTTCCCTCTCCTATTGCTGTCCCTTTACCTCCTCCTAGTTGGGACACAAATACCTCCTTGCCCAGTAAACAGCTATCACCAAATACACCTGCTGATGTGCAGAAAATTCAGGGTAACACAGATATCCCTCAAACTAGTAGTTTGGCAGCTGGAGATGGGCCGTACTATAGCACCAGATCCAAGACCTCCAAGGCAGAGAGACTCTTTCCCCTCAGAGAAGTTCCTATGGGAGGAGTAGCGGGAGGTGTTGGCTTTGTGAATGCTCCTCTAACTGCTTCTGAGGTGAGAGGATTCAAGAAAGAGTTAGGGCATTTAGTTGAGGACCCAGTGGGCATAGCCCACCAAGTGGATCAATTCTTAGGTCCAAATATCTACACTTGGGGGGAGATGAATTCCATCCTGAGTATATTATTTTCCCCAGAAGAGGTCCAGATGATTAGGACGGCTGGCATAAGAATATGGGAGAACGATAACTGTCCAGGACCCCAAGTGCCATCAGGTGAACAGAAATTGCCACTAATGGGTCCCAGCTGGAACCCTAATCAGGAGGAAGGGAGGAAGGCCATGATGGAATATAGGTCTTTGATAATACGGGGAATCAAAAAGTCAGTTCCCAAAGGAACTAATACCGAATTGGCATTTGAGGGTGCACAAGAGAAGGATGAAGCTCCTGCTACTTGGCTTAATCGCCTAAAGCGGAACTTCCAATTGTACTCCACAATAGACCCAGATACCCTAGAAGGCCAAGTGCTACTAAAAGTCCAATTTGTTACCAAATCTTGGCCAGATATACAGAGAAAACTGGAAAAGATTGAAGATTGGTAATAAAAGGACATTAATGAGTTATTAAGAGAAGCATTGAAGGTGTATTTAAGGAGGGAGGAAGAAAAAGCAAAGGCCAAGGATAGGATCATGGTTGCCGTAGCTAGGGAAAGGGCAGGGGCAAGCAATTTTTTACCACGATCCAAGGTAACAAAAGAATGAGCGAATCCACCACCAGGAAGAGGCGAGGATAGGCTAGGACTGTCAGGTACAAGGAGGATGGAGAGACCTCAAGTCCCTTTGAGTGAACGACACTGCTATTATTGTGGAGAGGCAGGACACGTAAGCAAGTTTTGTAGAAAGCTCAGTCTCGATGAGGCAATAGCCAGGGAGCAAGATAATTTAGGGAGGATCCTTAGGGGTGACGATTAGGGGTGTCAAGAGCTCTATACTTTAGGGGACCAGATGCAGCCTCTAGAAGAGCCCTTGGTAAATTTTGAGGTGGGAACCCTAAATGAAGAATTTGAATTTTTGGTTGATAAAGGAGCAGATAAGTCCTGTCTCGACAAAGTACCAAAAGGTATGGAAATTGGGAGAAAATTTTGTGAAGTGTTAGGTGCTGAAGGGAAACCGTTTAGAGCATCAGTGATTGAAGATGTAAAAATAATTGGAAACTCAAGACGGTGTGAAGCTGTCCTGGGGTGACGTTATGATGCTTGTATCCCCATTCATCTGTTCTGTGCCTTTAAGACCAGCTCTGAAGAGTGAAAGTTTTGTTTGGGTTTCTCTTATCAGGGACACAGAGACAGGCAGTACATTAGGGCTGTTTTTCACTTCTTGCTTTCAGCTTGCTGCTTTGCTTGCTTGCTTTTCTGCTCTTGCTTCTGCTCTCGCTTTTGCTTCTGCTTATTAGCTAGTTCTAGCTAAACAGTCCACATCCCTTCCCGGACTGTTTCTCCTCTCCTGTTCCTGTGACCATCTCGAAACTGCTCCGGACTGGGACCCGGGAACACCGAAGGTTTGGCTGCAGCAGCTGCCCAGCGCCGGAGGGACTGAGAACAGAGCAGCCACCCCCAAAAGAGACTTTCTGATTTTGTCATCTTTCTCAGAGCGGTGTCAGCTGGTATTGTTCATTTTGTGTGCTGGGGGGTGCTGTGCCTGAAATAAACAGTTTCTTTCCACCTCTCTCCAAGGAATTCTTTCCCGAACCGGTTGGGGGGAGGGGCCGTGTGGGTTTTGCTTCCTGGAAGATCCTTTGCAGATTCTTTAACAAATTTGCCCTAAACCAGGACAAAAAATTGGTGCCCAAATGTGGGGCTCAAGAGAGAGTGGAAAAACCCTGTTTTGACTGCATTTTGGTTGCTATTACTCTGTGTTCATTTAAATCAGCTAATAGCCATGCTTTTTGAATTCATAATGTCTATTGGGGTGAAGGTTTGCATGCATTTCTGGTCCCTAGGGTTTTTTAAGATTTTAATACCTCTCTGGTCCCTAGGTTTATTTTCTTATCCAGAAATAGCTTTAGTATTGCCCCTAATACATAGTTTTTACATCAGAGGGGCAGTGACCAGAGTAGCTATCCTGCTGGGCTTGGTGGCAATAATGTTCAAGAAGTTTATAAACATGCTAGGGTCTGCTCCAGGTATGAATGGTTCATGGCTATGGTTAGGCATCCAGTTTGTTGCAGCAGGAGCAGGAGGGAATGAGGTTTTTCAGCCTCTGCTTTCCTCCTTCTCCTATGAATCAGTTGCATCACTAGTGAAGGATGTTCAGTTTCCCCTCAATGTTAAAGAAACCATCTTCCTGGTATTCAGTCTGGTAACCTTCCTCTATACAGCCTGCTGCTTCTCTAGAATGAGGGCTGAGATTTCTAGATGGGCTGATGAGACCCCTGACTCAGGAGTAAACCCCGGTGTGGAAAATTCTAAGTGGTGTGGGAAATGGGAGGATATGGGCCAAATCCTGAAGGAATTCTCTGACCCTATAGTCTGGGATTTTCCCCATGAAAAAATTCAGAACCCAGCTGAGGTGGGGAAATATCTGAAAGAGAAGTACCAGGATGAGCCTAAGGAGAGGAAGGTCATTGCAGTGAGCTGGGCCCTGGCATATGCTTATCGCACGCTGCTAGATACTGTCGGGCAGCAGACAGAGGCAGGGGGGCAGGGAGATAAATCAGCAACTGTCCCGGTGACTCAGGCTGCAGCCAACACTCCAGGCTCGAAGCCAGCATGTAAACCCATGGCTGTTGCTACCAGCACTAGAAGTGGGAAATGCACGAACAAGACCAATCGACCAGGGGATGATGATGATGAAGGAGAAGGAACCTCAATGCCTCCTGACATAAAATCAGGAGTCAAAGCAGCAGGTGCAAGATCAGATGAGTCCTTTTCCCTGAAGGACCTTCGTGGCCTACGGAAGGACTACACTCGAAGGTCTGATGAATCCATAATTAGTTGGCTTGTCCGTCTCTGGGATGCTGCAGGCGAGGCTAAAATTCTGGATGGCACTGAAGCCAGGCATTTGGGATCCCTGTCACAGGATCCTGTCATAGACCAAGGAATGATGAGGGGGGCTAACCCTCACAGCCTCTGGGAACGGGTCCTAAGAAGCGTAGCAGAAAGATACCTGTGTGCGGACGATCTCTATATGCAGCAAACTCAGTGGAAGACAATAGAGCAAGGGATCCAACGCCTGAGAGAAATGGCAGTGGCAGAGATTACCTTCTCAGATGATGTAACAACTAGGAACCCAGACTTAGTACCATGCATATCTGTGATGTGGCGAAAACTCGTACGACTTGGGCCACACGAATATGCTTCTGCCTTAGCCATCATGAAGAGGGATGAGAGGGATGAGACTGTGCTTGACATGGCAAGGAAGCTCTGAGCATATGCAGATGCTGTACATGGCCCGACACATGCCAGAATCGCAGCGGTAGAAACACGTCTGCAGAACTTAGAGGATAAGATAGAGGAGAACCATAAGAAGCTTAGAGAGGAGATTAAAGAAGACCTTCTCCAAATTTCAGCAGTACAGATCCGAGGTTCTGGTCTCCAAGGCAGACGTTTCCCAGATGGTGAGAGAAGGTACACCCCACGAGCTGAGCTGTGGTTTTACCTGCGTGATTGTGGGGAAAACATGAGAAGGTGGGATAGGAAACATACTGCTGTTCTGGCACGACGGGTGCGTGAACTGAAGGAAGCCACCAGGAGGAAAGCAGCACCAGTTGCCCGTAGCCGACCGGCCAGGTATGATGATGATGACATGTCTGACCCCTCGAAGGAACATCCAAAACATACGCCCAGGGAAAGAAGGATAACCAGGCTTAGAGGGGCCCTGCCTCTAGCCAGGTAGAGGCCAGGGAAAATCGTGTTTTCTGGTCTGTGTGGATTCGTTGGCCTGGCACATCGGAACCACAAGAGTACAAAGCTTTGGTCGATACTGGTGCGCAATGCACATTAATCCCATCAAGACATGTGGTGACAGAGTCGGTTTCTATTGCTGATGTGACAGGGGGATCCCAGGATTTCACTTTGGTGGAAGCTGATATGAGCCTAATGGGAAATGAGTGGAAGAAGCATCCTATTGTGACTGGCCCAGAGGCCCCATGTATTTTGGGCATAGACTACCTTCGGGGGGGTACTTCAAAGACCCAAAGGGACTCAGATGGGCATTTGGAATAGCTGCTGTAGAGACAGAGGGCATTAAGCAATTGAACACCTTGCCTGGGTTGTGTGAGAATCCATCTGCAGTAGGATGCCTGACGGGAGAAGAGCAACGAGTGCCAATTGCCACTTCCATAGTGCATCGACGACAGTATAGGACCACTCGAGATGCTGTGATCCCCATCCATAAGATGATCCAAGAGCTGGAGGGCCAAGGGGTGGTCAGCAAGACCCACTCACCCTTCAACAGCCCCATTTGGCCTGTGCGAAAATTTGAAGGAGAATGGAGATTGACAGTGGACCACCGTGCATTGAATGAAGTGACTCCACCACTGAGTGCTGCCGTGCCAGGCATATTAGAGCTCCAGTATGAGCTTGAGTCCCAGGCAGCAAAGTGGTATGCCACTATAGACATTGCAAATGCATTTTTCTCCATTCCTCTGGCAGCAGAATGCAGGCCTCAGTTTGCCTTCACATGGAGAGGAGTGCAGTACACCTGGAACCGACTGCCCCAGGGGTGGAAGCAAAGCCCCACCATCTGCCATGGACGGATCCAGACTGCACTAGAAAGGGCAGAGGCTCCAGAACATCTGCAATATATTGATGACATCATTGTGTAGGGGAACACAGCTGCGGAAGTGTTTGAGAAAGGGTAGGAAATCATCCATATCCTCCTGGGAGCTGGTTTTGCCATTAAAAAGAGCAAAGTAAAGGGACCAGCTCGTGAGATTCAATTCCTGGGAGTGAAGTGGCAAGATGGACGGCATCAGATTCCTACAGATGTCATCAACAAGATCACAGCAATGTCTCCACCCACCAATAAGAAAGAGACACAAGTTTTCTTGGGTGCAATAGGTTTTTGGAGGTTGCATATTCCTGAGTACAGTCAGATCGTGAGCCCTCTTTACCTGGTAACCCGCAAGAAGAACAATTTCCAGTGGGGCCCTGAGCAGCAACAAGCCTTTGTCCAGATCAAGCGAGAGATTGCCCATGCAGTAGCCCTTGGCCCAGTCAGGACAGGACCAGAGGTAAAGAACATGCTCTACTCTGCAGCCGGGAACCATGGCTTGTCCTGGAGCCTTTGGCAGAAGGTGCCTGCAGAGACTCGGGGTCGACCACTGGGATTTTGGAGTCGAAGCTACAGAGGGTCTGAAGCCAACTATACTCCAACAGAGAAGGAAATCCTGGCTGCCTATGAAGGAGTCCAGGCTGCCTCGGAGGTAATAGGCACTGAAGCACAACTCCTCCTGGCACCCCGACTACCAGTACTGGGGTGGGTGTTCAAAGGCAAGGTTCCTTCCACTCACCATGCCATCAGTGCTACATGGAGCAAGTGGATTGCTCTCATCACTCAGTGCACCCGTATAGGTAAACTGAATCGCCCTGGGATTTTGGAGGTCATTACAAATTGGCCTGAAGGTGAGAATTTTGGTGTCACAGATGAAGAGGAACAAGAACCAGTGACACGTGCTGAAGAGGCTCCTCCCTATAACCAACTGCCCCCAGGGGAAACACGCTACGCTCTTTTCACTGACGGTTCCTGTCGCATCGTAGGGATGAAGCGGAAGTGGAAAGCAGCCGTATGGAGACCCACACGACAGGTTGCACAAGCTACCGAAGGAGAAGGTGGATCAAGCCAACTTCCTGAACTCAAAGGTGTTCAACTGGCCCTGGACATTGCAGAAAGAGAGAAATGGCCAAAGCTCTACCTCTACACTGACTCATGGATGGTAGCCAATGCTCTGTGGGGATGGCTGGAGAGGTGGAAAAAGGCTAACTGGCAACGTAGAGGAAAACCAATTTGGGCTGCTGATGAGTGGAAAGTCATTGCTCCCAGGGTAGGGAGGCAACCTGTGAAAATCCGCCATGTAGATGCCCATGTACCCAAGAGTAGGGCCAATAAGGAGCACCAGAACAATGAGCACGTAGACCAAGCTGCAAAGATAGGAGTGTCCAAAATAGACCTAGATTGGGAACATAAGGGAGAGTTATTCCTAGCTCGATGGGCCCATGATGCCTCAGGCCACCAGGGCAGAGATGCCACCTATAAATGGGCACGAGACCGAGGGGTGGATTTAACAATGGACAGTATTTCTCAGGTTATCCATGACTGTGAGACGTGTGCTGCCATCAAGAAGGCCAAGTGAGTGAAGCTCCTGTGGTACGGTGGGCGGTGGTCCAAGGACAAGTATGGGGAGGCCTGGCAGATTGACTACATCACACTACCGCAGACACACCAGGGCAAGCGCTACGTGCTCACAATGGTGGAAGCCACCACTGGATGGTTGGAAACCTACCCTGTGTCTCATGCTACAGCCCGGAACACCATCCTGGGCCTTGAAAAGCAAGTTCTGTGGAGACATGGCACCCCTGAGAGGATCGAGTCAGACAACGGGACTCATTTCAAGAACAGCCTTATCAACACCTGGGCTAGGGAACATGGCATTGAGTGGGTGTACCATATCCCCTACCATGCACCAGCGGCAGGGAAAGTAGAGAGGTACAATGGTCTACTAAAAACCTAGTTGAAAGCTTTGGGTGGGCGATCTTTCAAAAATTGGGAGCAGCATTTAGCAAAGGCCACCTGGTTAGTTAACACCCGAGGTTCCACCAACCGAGCAGGTCCTGCCCAGTCTGAGTCCCTGAATGTAATAGAAGGAGACAAAGTCCCAGTGGTGCATATCAGAGTTTTGTTAGGGAAGACTGTGTGGATCAATTCTGCCTCAAGTACAGACAAACCCATTCGTGGGGTTGTCTTTGCTCAGGGACCAGGTTGCACGTGGTGGATAATGCAAAGAGATGGAACAACACGATGTGTACCTCAGGGAGATCTGATTGTGGGGTAAGAATAATATGCAATATCACTGTTCATTGGATGTTACTGCCATTGTCTGTACATTAAACCATACAGACATGAGATAGAAGGAAATGTGTAAGTTTCAAAGGTCTGAGCAAGTGATAGATGGAGCTTTAAGTGACTAAAGTGAAAAGGGGGAATCCTGCAGCTCTGTAATATAGGGCCTGGATTCAGTGGTCCAGTGTGGGGATGTGATGAAGGCATGATGGGTATTGCTTGTAATTTTTGGGGGAACAGATGGAAATTTTGTATGAATAATGCATGATGTGTTTTAGTATTTTGATGATATGGGGATAAGGGGTGGAATGTCCTGGGGTGACGTTATGATGCTTGTATCCCCATTCATATGTTCTGTGCCTTTAAGACTGTCTCTGAAGAGTGGAAGTTTTGTTTGGGTTTCTCTTATCAGGGACACAGAGACAGGCAGTACATTAGGGCTGTTTTTCACTTCTTGCTTTCAGCTTGCTGCTTTGCTTGCTTGCTTTTCTGCTCTTGCTTCTGCTCTCGCTTTTGCTTCTGCTTATTAGCTAGTTCTAGCTAAACAGTCCACATCCCTTCCCGGACTGTTTCTCCTCTCCTGTTCCTGTGACCATCTCGAAACTGCTCCGGACTGGGACCCGGGAACACCGAAGGTTTGGCTGCAGCAGCTGCCCAGCGCCGGAGGGACTGAGAACAGAGCAGCCATCCCCAAAAGAGACTTTCTGATTTTGTCATCTTTCTCAGAGCGGTGTCAGCTGGTATTGTTCATTTTGTGTGCTGGGGGGTGCTGTGCCTGAAATAAACAGTTTCTTTCCACCTCTCTCCAAGGAATTCTTTCCCGAACCGGTTGGGGGGAGGGGCCGTGTGGGTTTTGCTTCCTGGAAGATCCTTTGCAGATTCTTTAACAAATTTGCCCTAAACCAGGACAGAAGCTAATTTTATTTATCTGCCTAAGCTAGAAAAAACTTTGTTAGGAAGAGATCTGCAAGTTCATTTGGAGGTTGGGATTGTTCCAAGAGAAGGGAGGATGGTGGTACAAGTGATAAAGTTATCCCAAGGAGATGTCACAGAGATAAACTCCAAGGTGTGGGCTGAAGGGGGAAAGCGAGGTTTATTGGACATTCCACCGATAACAATAAAAATGCAAGATGATACTTCACCCATACGGGTTAAACAGTATCTGATTTCCCTAGAAGGAAAGAAGGGGCTTGCCATAGTTATTGAAAAACTGTTGCAAGAGGGAATTTTTGAACCCTGTATGTCACCGCACAATACCCCTATACTGGCATTTAAGAAAGCTGAAGGGCAATATAGGCTGGTACAAGATTTGAGGGAGGTCAACAAAAGGACCATTGCCAGGCATCCAGTTGTGCCCAACCCGTATAGTCTCCTAAGCCGAATTCCAAGAGAACATGCTTGGCTCACTGTTATAGATTTGAAGGACGCTTTCTGGGCGTGTCCTCTGGCAATGGCATGTAGAGATTGGTTTGCCTTTGAATGGGAGGACCCGAGTACAAAAAGGAGACAACAGCTAAGATGGACCCGATTACCACAAGGGTTCACGGAATCCCCCAACCTCTTTGGACAAGCATTGGAGGGTTTGTTGAAACAATTTGTCCCTGAAGAAGAAGTGCAGATCCTGCAGTATGTTGATGACCTGATGGTTTCAGGGAAGGGAAAATATCAGGTCAGAAAAACTAGCATTAAGCTTTTGAATTTTCTGGGGGAGAAAGGACTAAAGGTTTCCCAAGGAAAACTGCAATTCGTGCAATCAGAAGTAACATACCTAGGGCACATAATAGGAGGGGGGTATAAGAAGTTAAGCCCAGACAGAATTTCAGGTATTCTAGCTCTTCCAGCCCCAAAACCAAAAAGAGATGTGAGAAAACTCTTGGGCCTGTTTGGATATTGCAAGTTATGCTTAGATCAATACACGCAGAGTGTAAAATTTTTACACAATAAATTAGTAGCTCCAGATCCCCTAATTTGGACAGCTGAATATGACCAACAATTAGAGAACCTAAAAGACAAGTTGTCTTCTGCCCCAGTCCTAAGCTTACCAGACCTCAGGAAGGGCTTTGACCTGTTTGTGAGTGCAGAAGGAGGTATAGCCTATGGCTTACTAACTCCAGAGTGGGGAGGCTGCAGAAAGCCCGTGGCTTACATCTCCATATTGTTAGATCCAGTGGCTAGAGGCTGGCCAGTGTGTATACAAGCAGTAGCAGCAACTGCAGTCCTGATAGAGGAGACCCAAAAATTGACCTTACAAGGAAAAATTAAAGTACATACTCCTCATGACCTTAAGGCAGTACTGAGACAGAGGGCTCAGCAGTGGCTAACCGATGCCAGAATATTAAAATATGAGATAATACTAATGAAGACAGAGGACTTAGAATTTATCACATTCAATGCCCTCAATCCAGCACAATTCCTTATGGGAGAGCCTATAGAGAATTTAGAACATGATTGCCTTGAATTGGTTAACATCCAAACAAAAGTAAGAGAAGATTTAGAAGATCAGCCTCCAGCAACTGGAAGAATCTTGTTCATAGATGGCTCTTTGAGGGTAGTAGATGGAAAAAGGGCTTCAGGTTATGCCATTATAGATGGAGAAACATTGCAAATTGATGAAAAAGGGAAACTTCCCCCAAATTGGTCAGCCCAAAGTTGTGAAATACATGCCCTGAAAAGGAAATTAGACTTACTGGAGGGAGACCAGGGAACCATTTATACAGACTCCCAATACGCATTTGGGATAGTTCACACATTTGGGAAAATATGGGAGGAGCGTGGGTATTTAGGCTCAAAAGGAAAAAGCTTAGCCCATGAGAACCTAGTCAGATCAGTATTAGAAGCTCTACAGAAACCAACAGAAATAGCGGTGGTCCATATAAAAGGGCACCAAAGAGGAGACAGTCTTGAAGTTAGAGGAAACTGACTGGCTGATCAGATAGCAAAAGAAGCAGCTTTAGAACCAGGGGATCCAGTAAAAATTTTTAAAGCAGGAACAACACCTGAAGAAGGAGAAAGAAGAGAAGAACCCGTATTTAGTGAAAAAGAATGAGAGACTATAAGAGATTTAAAGTTACTCCAAGGGCAACGAGAAGAGTGGTTAACCTCACATGGACGGGGGGTTTTGAATAAAGCACTGGCTCGGACAGTGCTAACAGAACTACATAAATTAACTCACTGGGGAGTCCAAGGACTATTGTGATAATTTCTTAAGAAATAACCTGTGCATAGATGTATATGGCCTGGCCAAAGCAATTACAAGAGGGTGTGTCATTTGTCAAAAAGTGAACCAGAAAGTCATGAGAAAAGTAGCACCTGGAGGGAGAGAATTAGCTTTAAGACCTTTCCAAAGCATACAGATAGATTTCACTGAGATGCCCCCAGTGCAAGGATACAAATATTTACTGGTTATAGTTGATCACCTTACTCATTGGGTAGAAGCCTTCCCAACTAGAAGGGAAACAGCTCAAGTCGTAGCTAAAAGTAATCCTAGAGAACATTATCCCCAGATATGGAATGGTGAACACCATAGACTCAGACCGAGGTCCACATTTTGTGTCCCAAACATTGCAAAATATAACTGGAGCTCTAGAAATAAAACGGAGATTACATACTCTGTGGCACCCTCAGAGTTCTGGGAGGGTGGAGCGGATGAACAAAACTCTCAAAAATGTATTAACTAAATTGATTGAAGAAACAAAAATGAATTGGCTAAAGTGTTTGCCCCTAGCGATTTTGCGCATCAGAACAAGACCTCGGTCTGACATGAGAATTTCACCTTATGAAATGATGTTTGGACTGCTATTCTTGTTAACACCCTATGGCACAAGAGACTATCTGGAAGGAGAAGAAGCTACCAGAAAGTATTTAGAGATAACTGGAAGAACTCTGGAAGGACATAGAAAAAGAAGATACCTCCCCCAAACTTCCCCTCTTGACACGAAAGTTCATAACATTAGACCAGGAGATTGAGTTTTGATAAAATCCTGGAATAATGGACCACTAATGCCTAAATTTGAAGGCCCCTTTCAGGTACTCCTCATCACTAATTCGGCTGTGCGGACCAGAGAAAAAGGTTGGACTCACATTACAAGAATAAAAGGGCCAGTCTCACCCCCAAGTACGGGACCAGATTTGACATCAGCTTCTCCCTCTGACATTGGACCAGATTCCACATCACTCTCACCTCTGGGCACTGGACAAGAGTCAACCACATCACAAGTTAATTCACTTGAGTATACCGTGATAAAACGACCAAAAGATTTAAAGTTGACTCTCAGAAGGAAGAGTCAAAAAGACTGAACTGTATAGGAAAATAATTGGTATCAGAGCCCTAACATAGCTTAAAATGTTTCAAGACAGTTCTGTGTGTAAAATAAGTTTATAAAAAGTTTAAAACCGTAAATAAGTAATTCTAGTTAAGTTTCCCCAATTTGGTTCTAAAGACTCCAGGTTAATCCTCTACAGAACACTCCCCTAGGAGAAACCAAATTAGTAGGGAACAGACCAAGAGAGGTTTAACCAGAGCAGCGAGTAGAAGGGACTCTAAAGAGCTTGGAAGCTTCTTTTTAGTAAAAATTCCCCAAGAGGCAAGGTCGGGTGGGCAGGCTGTGCAAGATGACCCATACCAGACTCTTAGGAAGGGTAGTAATGATGGCTCTAATTGCTGGTAGTGCTCTTAGGAGCCCAGGAGAGCCGTGCAGTAACTGCTACCAATCCCTCTATGAGGAGGACATGAGCTCCTTGTCTAGAGTCCACATCAATTCTAACCCAAATTGTGTTAACCTCTCCCATGTGGTCCTTTATCAGAAAAAATAAGAGAATGTATTGGATAGCGCAGAATACTGTCACTTTTAGGCAGCCACTCCTGGGAGAGTGCCCTATAGGAGAAGCCTGGTTGTGCTTTAAATGTGATGCTGCTGAAGCAAGCTCAGTAGATCTAGTCAAAAGAAAAGAAATGGTAAAAACAGTAAGAAAGATGGTTTGTAACAAGTATTTAGCAGTAAAGTATTCAGCTACCCAGTGGATCCCAAGAGATCCAACTAAATCAGAGTCTGTTGAGAAATAAGAAAGAGACAAGTGTACCCACGATGGAGTGTATGAATTTTATGAGTGTACTGAAAAAGAGGTAAACCCGTTTTGGAAAATAAAAGAACTGTGTAAATATTGGGAATGCCCAACAGAAACGGATAACACATTTCGGGAGAGCCTTAAACACTTAGCTTTGATCTCTGGTACTACAGCATACACTAAATTGTCAGGAGACTGGTCTGGCAGCTGCACCGCTAGAATAATAAAACCAGCTTTCTTCTTATTACCCAAAGAAGCTGGATCAAGTTTAGGAGTTCCTATATACAATGATTTAGGAGAAACCAAACAGAAGAGGCAAAGTGCAATAGAAATTGAGAAAATCCAAAATTGTAAAGGCCAAGTTCAGACCCTCTCCTGGTTTAGGGCAAATTTGGTAAACAATCCCCAAAGAAGGGCCCCTCCAGAAAACAAACCCACACGGCCCCTCCCCCCAACCGGTTCGGGAAGAATTCCTCAGAGAGAAGCGGAAAGAACCTGTTTATTTAACAGGCACAGCATACCCCAGCACACAAAATGAACAATACGAGATGACACCGCTCTGAAAAAGGTGACAAAATCAGAAAGTCTCTTTCGGAAGTGGTTGCTCTGTTAGTCCCTCCGGCGCTGGGGCAGCTGCTGCAGGCCAAATGGTGCAAACCTTCGGTGTTCCCAGGTCCCAGTCCAGAGCAGGTTCGAGATGGTCGAAGAAAAAGGAGAGGAGAAACAGTCCAGGAAGGAATTTGGACTGTTTAGCTAGAACTAGCTAATAAGCAGAAGAAAAAGCAAGCAGAAGCGAGAGCAGAGAGAGAGCGAGCAAAGCAGAAAGCCAAAAGCAAAAAGTGAAAACAGCCCTATGTTCTGCCCGCCTCTGTGTCCCTGATAAGAGAAACCCAAACAAAACTTTCACTCTTCAGAGACAGTCTTAAAAGCACAGAACACATGAATGGGGATACAAGCATCATAACGTCACCCCAGGACATTCCACCCCTTATTCCCATATCATCAACATACTACCACACATCATGCCTTATTCATACAAAATTTCCATCTGTTCCCCCAAAATTTACAAGCAATACCCATCATGCCCTCATCACATCCCCACACTGGACCACTGAATCCAGGCCCTATATTACAGAGCTGCAGGATTCCCCCCTTTCACTTTACTCACTTAAAACTCCATCTATCACTTGCTCAGACCTTCGACACTTGCACATTTCCTTCTCCATCTTCCACTTGCCCAGACTTTCAACACTTACACATTTCCTTCTATCTCATGTCTGTATGGTTTAATGTACAGAAAATGGCAGTAACATCCAATGAACAGTGATATTGCATATCATTCTTACCCCACAATCAGATCTCCCTGAGGTACACATCGTGTTGTTCCATCTCTTTGCATTATCCACCACGTGCAACCTGGTCCCTGAGCAAAGACAACCCCACGAATGGGTTTGTCTGTACTTGAGGCAGAATTGATCCACACAGTCTTCCCTAACAAACCTCTGATATGTACCACTGAGACTTTGCCTCCTTCTATTAAATTCAGGGACTCAGACTGGGCAGGACCTGCTCGGTTGGTGGAACCTCGGGTGTTAACTAACCAGGCAGCCTTTGTTAAATGCTGCTCCCAATTTTTGAAAGATCGCCCACCCAAAGCTTTCAACTGGGTTTTTAGTAGTCCATTGTACCTCTCTACTTTCCCTGCCGCTGGTGCATGGTGGGGTATATGGTACACCCACTCAATGCCATGCTCCCTAGCCCAGGTGTTGATAAGGCTGTTCTTGAAATGAGTCCCGTTGTCTGACTCGATCCTCTCAGGGGTGCCATGTCTCCACAGGACTTGCTTTTCAAGGCCCAGGATGGTGTTCCGGGCCGCAGCATGAGACACAGGGCAGGTTTCCAACCATCCAGTGGTGGCTTCCAGTACTGGTAGTCGGGGTGCCAGGAGGAGTTGTGCTTCAGTGCCTATTACCTCCGAGGCAGCCTGGACTCCTTCATAGGCAGCCAGGATTTCCTTCTCTGTTGGAGTATAGTTGGCTTCAGACCCTCTGTAGCTTCGACTCCAAAATCCCAGTGGTCGACCCCGAGTCTCCGCAGGCACCTTCTGCCAAAGGCTCCAGGACAAGCCATGGTTCCCGGCTGCAGAGTAGAGCATGTTCTTTACCTCTGGTCCTGTCCTGACTGGGCCAAGGGCTACTGCATGGGCAATCTCCCGCTTGATCTGGACAAAGGCTTGTTGCTGCTCAGGGCCCCACTGGAAATTGTTCTTCTTGCGGGTTACCAGGTAAAGAGGGCTCACGATCTGACTGTACTCAGGAATATGCAACCTCCAAAAACCCATTGCACCCAAGAAAACTTGTGTCTCTTTCTTATTGGTGGGTGGAGACATTGCTGTGATCTTGTTGATGACATCTGTAGGAATCTGATGCTGTCCATCTTGCCACTTCACTCCCAGGAATTGAATCTCACGAGCTGGTCCCTTTACTTTGCTCTTTTTAATGGCAAAACCAGCTCCCAGGAGGATCTGGGTGATTTCCTTCCCTTTCTCGAACACTTCCGCAGCTGTGTTCCCCCACACAATGGTGTCCTCAATATATTGCAGATGTTCTGGAGCCTCTGCCCTTTCTAGTGCAGTCTGGATCAGTCCATGGCAGATGGTGGGGCTTTGCTTCCACCCCTGGGGCAGTTGGTTCCAGGTGTACTGCACTCCCCTCCATGTGAAAGCAAACTGAGGCCTGCATTCTGCTGCCAGAGGAATGGAGAAAAATGCATTGGCAATGTCTATAGTGGCATACCACTTTGCTGCCTTGGACTCAAGCTCATACTGGAGCTCTAATATGCCTGGCACGGCAGCACTCAGTGGTGGAGTCACTTCATTCAATGCACGGTGGTCCACTGTCAATCTCCATTCTCCTTCAAATTTTTGCACAGGCCAAATGGGGCTGTTGAAGGGTGAGTGGGTCTTGCTGACCACCCCTTGGCTCTCCAGCTCTTGGATCATCTTATGGATGGGGATCACAGCATCTTGAGTGGTTCTATACTGTCGTCGATGCACTATGGAAGTGGCAATTGGCACCTGTTGCTCTTCTTCCGTCAGGCATCCTACTGCAGATGGATTCTCAGACAACTCAGGCAAGGTGTTCAATTGCTGGATGCCCTCTGTCACTACAGCAGCTATCCCAAATGCCCACCTGAGTCCTTTTGGGTCTCTGAAATACATGCTTCGAAGGTAGTCTATGCCAAAAATACATGGGGCCTCTGGGCCAGTCACAATAGGATGCTTCTTCCACTCATTTCCCGTTAGGCTCACATCAGCTTCCACCAAAGTGAAATCCTGGGATCTCCCTGTCACACCAGCAATAGAAACAGACTCTGTCCCCACGTCTTGATGGGATTAATGTGCACTGCGCACCAGTATCAACCAAAGCTTTATGCTCTTGTGGTTCCGATGTGCCAGGCCAACGAATCCACACAGACCAGAAAACACGATTTTCCCTAGCCTCTACCTGGCTAGAGGCAGGGCCCCTCTAAGCCTGGTTATCCTTCTTTCCCTGTTTGTCCTTCTGATATAAGGCAAGGCGACCTGGTTTCAAGGAGCAGCATGGCGACCCAGACTCACCAGGGTTGCTCGGGCCAAAGAGCACGCAGACACCAATGTGGTAGACGGTCAAAGGCCTTTATTGTCTCATCTCCTGGGGTTTTATAGTCTAAGGGGCTTCTCTACATCAAAGGGGATCTGCAGTACCATCTATGGTTAGTAAGGAGTGGAAAGTTACCAGCATTACTATCGTTAGGGGGGCTACATTCCTAGTTACATTCCTAGGGTGATCTCTTATCTCAGGGGATTAGGGGAAAAGGAATCCTGCCACTTTCCGTCACATCGCGTGATCTTCCGATCGCCTGTCCCTATCTACCACATTCCCCCCCCCTTTTTCACAAATGAATGAGGTAGTCATATACATAGGCACTGAAATGAGGTATAAGGTTGTAGTTCGACAAAGGAAAAGGGGTTTGGTAAACCTGAGTAAGTTTTTGCCAGGCAAGTTTAGAAAACCTTGTGACTGGCAGTGTTCCCTGGTTGAATTCACAGCATTTGTTGCCGGCCTATGAACAGGATGTTGGCCCGTTCTAGGCGGGTCTGAACGAATGAGACTAGCTTGTTCAGCAGGCATGGTCCGAAGGTAACTGCCAAAAGCAGCATTGCCAATGGGCCTATTAGGGTAGAAATCAGGGTGGTTAGCCATGGTGACTGATTGAACCAGGACTCGAACCAGCCCTGTTGGGCTTCCCTGTCTTTCTGTCTCTGAGCCAGTCTGTTTCGGAGTTCCGCCATGGAGTCTCTTACGACTCCTGTGTGGTCCGCGTAGAAGCAGCACTCCTCTTTCAAGGCGGCACACAGGCCTCCTTGCTGCATGAACAGGAGGTCCAGTCCTCGCCTGTTCTGCAAGACCACTTCTGAGAGTGAGGAGACTGACTTCTCTAAAAAGGAAATGGATTTCTCGATCCTTTGCAGGTCCTCATCAATGGTCATTTGCAGCTGGGACAGTCCTTGGTGTTGGGTCGCTAAGGCTGAGACACCCGTTGCCGTTCCTGCTGCTCCTAGGCCGAGCAGCATTGCGATAGTTATACCTGTTATTACTTCTCTTTTGTGGAGCCGGCTGGGTTCCTCAAAAAGGTGGTACACTTCTTTGTCTGAGTGGTACAGGACCCTAGGAACAATCAGAACTTGGACACAAAAGTTGTTAGAGTCATTGAATTTGGCAAGGAACACACAGGGACTCACTCCAGATCGCTGGCAAACCCACATCCCAGATGCAGATGGGACTACCCACTTATTGTTCTTCCTGTCGGGCTTGACAATTTTGGTGCAGACGTTGCCTTTCCGCCTAGCTAGGGTTGCATTTCCAAAGCATCTGCCCTGGCCTGTGACTTGACTCAGGGTGATTCCTTTGCTGGGGGTATCCCATCTGCACTGGTGAGGGGCATCAGCTGTGGAGTAACTGAAGGGAGTGTTTAAAGCGACTCCTTCGTAAAAGGGGGGTTTAACATCGTAACAAAGCCAGCAGGATTCGGTTAGGTTAGGGTTGGATTCGTTCAGGGATAGAAAGGTAGCTTCTAGCATGCGAAGGATTGGGTCTGAGTCCGACCTGGCTGAACAGCCAATCTGAAAGGCTTCCACATGGCCGGTCGGGATATTGGTGACCTTTGCGGGCAAGGCTTTGGGGTAGGTCATGTTTCTCCCTTTCTGTGCGCTTTTAATCACTTTGTTGGGTCCGACCGCTCGGGGTGCCGATGGTTGGAGCCTGACAATTCGCACATTCACCCTCTCTTTTGACCCTTGAAGGACTACTGTCCACGTTCTGCCTATGGCCCAACTAGGGTGATCTGGCTGCAAAACCATCATGTTGTAGTCAGTGCATTTCCAAAATTTAGGGATTTTATGGCGGTTTTGATAGAAACTTCCCTGGAGGAAGACGGATGTTTTGCAGCCGGTGGGTGCCCAGGTGAACTGTAAGAATTTGTCGGGCTCTTGTGGCTCCCACCCAGGCCCTGACGGTCTGGCATCTGTAACAATGGTTTCGCAGCCCCAGTGCCCACAATATCCCCACCCTGGGTGATTGCAGTAGCTTTTTCCTGGGTTTGAAGCTGGGCACCAGTAGGATAGGTACGAGTGTGTGACGTGTGGGGAATAGGGGTCACCTTTGGTTGTCCTGGAAACAGGTCGGTAATGCGGAGCACGAAGGATGGGGCGTTCGGTGTGGTGATTTCTTTGAGCACCTTGTCGCTACTAAGGTGTCGCATGACTCACCTGAATGGTCGATGGGGGTCGTGGTCTGGGCTGGCTTGCCCCCTGGCAACAAGCCCCAACAGCAAAATCACACAGAAACACCGTTGATGCTTGGGTCTCACCCATGCGGGTCTCTCGGGCGCTGCCTGGCTGCTTGGTGGTCTGTCACTTTCCTCTGGAACGGGGATGTACGCGTCACGAGGATGCCCCATGAGCATGTCCTGTAAACAGAAACTCGCAACTCTCATCAGTCTCATTTTGCTCATTGTGAAGGTCGGGCTTGATTGACTTAAGTGGACACCACCTGATTTTGCCGTCCTTTTTGACAGCTGCATACCCTCGCCCCGTGAGCATCAGCCTCCAGCCCCGTTCCCATTCGCCTAGTCATTTCTAATTACAACCTGCGGGCCCTCCTCTAGCGCTCGGGTGGCCCAGTGTTTTTGGACGGGACTGTTTGTTTCATCTCCCCTAGGGAAATGATTCAGTGCTAGCAAAGCGGTTGCCAGTATACATACCTGTTCTCCTGGGGGAATGGAATTGGCAAAGCCCTCTGCTTTCGCCAACACTTCTAGCCTGGTTTTCAGGGTCTGATTTGCTCACTCAACTATGGCCTGCCTGGTACTGTTATACGGGATACCTTGCACTAATGTGATGCCCCATTTTGAGGCGAATTCTTGCACTGGTTTGGAGGTGAAATTGGAACTGTATTCAGTTTTGATCTGCTTGGGGATACCAAGCCAAGCCATGGCTGTCAGCCAGTGATGAATTGTGGCCTTGGAGTTAGTTTTGGAGTGCTGTGTGGCTATGATCGTTCCGCTATAAGTGTCCACTGTCACTGCAAGCCATGCTCGGGGCTTCAGCAGTTGACACAAGGTGAAGACCGACTGCCAGATCTCTGAAGGCTTGAGACCTCTCGGGTTGACCCCACAGGTCCATAGGGGTGACTTCTGGCAATGAGGGCAGGTGGCTACCACATGTTTTGCGTCCGCTGTTGAGATTCCGCATCTCTTCGCCAGTGCTTTGACTCCGATGTGGAGCAACTCGTGCAGTTGACGAGCTTCCTGCAACGTCCATACGCCTTTTGCTGTGGCATCCGCTTTGTCGTTGCCGGTCTGGAAGTAACCTTTGACTGGGTTGTGGCTGTTGATGTGAATGACTGACACGGTGTCCTGTCGCGAGGAGAGTGCTTCTTCCAGCATTAGGGTTGCTGCAGATGTTGACACACGTGGTCCTGCCATGGCTAGGCAGAGCCTTGCCACGAATATAGAGTCCGTTACAATGTTGAGGTGTTCATCTTGGAAGAGTCCGCATGCCAAGACCACTGCTGCTGCCTCCAGCTGTTGCACTGACAGTGTGGGGTCACGTGCTTTGACGCAATGCCATTGTTCTCCTGCCTGCCACACTGCTGTTGCGGTTGAAGTCGTGGAGGAAGCGTCTGTGAAGACCGTTGGTCCTGGCTGCGGTCGGTCCATGACTTTTGGCGGCATGTCCATGTCGACAATGGTCAGCAGCTGAGTCCAGGGTGGTCTGGCGGAGTAGGAGATTTCTCCTCCGAAGCCGGTGAGAGCAAGGGCTAGGTTCTCCGATATTGTGGTTGACTCCGTGGTCGGCTGCTTGCGAAACGGAAGGTGGATGCTTGTCGGCTCGGTTCCTAGGTTTTTCAAGGCGAGTTTCCTGCCTTTCATGATGAGGTTTGCGATGCATTCGATTCCCGGGGAAAATGCACGAGCGGGTCTTCTGAGGACCACCCGTTGGATTGGTCGGGACTTTTCGGAGGGTCCTTGGGCCAGTGCTCCCACTCCCCCCTTCGGTGTAAAGTGGACGTATAGGTCCAGCTGCATGGCTGGGTTCCACCTGGCAAGTGTGCCAGTGGACATCTGGCTTTCGATGAAGTCGAGGGAGCTCGTTGCTTGCGGTGTCAGCTCCTTGGGTTCCCAGGGGCGCTTTCCTTTCAGGAGGTGAAGTGTTATAGCCACCAGCTGGGTGCTTTTCCACGCCCAGGACTGCCCTCCCACTCCGTTCACTGGAGGGACTTCTTTGAATTGCCAATGTCCGGGCCAATGCGCTTGGGGAAAAATCGTGCAGTCTGATCCCATGTCCGCCCAAAACTGAAACCCTATGACGTGTGGATCTTGACTGCCATAAAGGCGGCATGTCCCCCACTCCATCAGGGGCTCCTTCCCTATTTTCATGGCCAGGGCCACCCAGGGGTCCTGCTCTGGGGCGTCCCCTGCTGGCCCTGTGGCACCGGCGCGGCTTGTGGCGGTGGAGAATGCGGAAGTACTGCTGGCGGTGCTGCGCAACTCTGCCATTGTGCTGCTGGCGGGGGTGCGAAACTGACTGCTCCCTGTGGGGGCATGGGGTATGAGGGTCCCCTGCCCCACTGGGGGTTGGCATAGATGGGCCATCTTGCATTCGCAGCGGGAGGAGGCTGAGTATGGCCCACGCGCCCCCTCCCTCTCTCGTTTCCCCGGGGCCGGGATCTACAGTGCTGCCCTTCCCCAGAAGCCTGGGCTAGCGCGGTTGTGCAATGATCCCGCCATTCCTGCTTAAATACAATCAGCCCCGCCCCATCAAAAAGCATGCGGCTAATTTGGGTAATATCGAAAGGGAGCAGATCGTCATAGCTAAAAAGGCTATCCACAAGAGTGGATACTACAGCTGAGCTGATCCCTTTTTCTGAAATCGCTTTGACAATCGCTTGTACTTCTTTGGGGTTTACTGGGGTATATGTCCTTTGTTGATTTCCCTGCGCTCCGGTGACCCTCACCGGGAAGGCATGTATCGTGGCTGCCGGTGCCCAGTCCGCACAAGCTATTTTTATTTTTCCCCAGTCGGTGAGTCTGTGTTGCGATTGTTTCCCGATATTGCTTAAAGCTTTATTCAATTTCGCTTGAAAACGCATTAATTCTGCTCTCTCGGCTTCCGAGTCCCAGCCTGGCTTGGTCGGCTCCTCTGAGCTATCTGAGCAGCTGTTGTTTGACTCTGAGCCAAAAGTTGACTGCCGGTACATTTCCGGCGCTCCAAGCCGTTTTGTGCGGCTTCGACCCCGCTCCTCCCTTCGGGGGTGGTGCCGCTCCCGCCCCCTGGGCATGCCCTGCCTCCCGGAGGGAGAGATCTCTCCCTTGTATGGTAGCAGCATTGGGAGCGGCTCTTGATCGAATATGCGCTCTTTGTCGCTTCCCCGCGCATGGGACCAAATTGCAGCCTTGTTAACAGCAAAGGCAGAACAGGGAGATGGGACGGTGTCTCAATTTTTCCCTGTGTTCCTGATAATTCGGAAAGAAGTCCTGAAGAGGGATTTGAAAGGACAGCCAGAGCAAATCTCCCCTCCTGCGGCTTCCTCTAACCCTCCCCCCAAACCCTCTGCCCCTGAACTGAGAGAGGTGAGCGAGGCTTCCCAGAAATTTCAGGGTACCGAGCACTGTCATTGCTATCCTGGCCTTCTGTGTCTCTCCCAGTACCCCGGCCCTGGCAGTTGTGATACTGTTGACCGCATGGCCGGAGCCCAAAATGGCGGCAGCCACGTGTTTCAGCCCCCCACCTACCCTTCTTCTCCCCGCAATCCCTTTCGGTCACCTGTCCCCGCCCCTAACCCCTTTCCGATCGCTCAACCCCTTCCTTCCCTTGAACGCTCCTCCCCCTCCCTTTGTGTCCCTGCCCCCCATTACATCATCCTGTAACCCCACCCCCACCCCCCCCCCGACTGTATCTCACACCCATTTACCTGGGTCCCAAGAGGGTGGGGCCGAAGGCTGGGGGGGTGGGGCCGAGGGCTGGGGGGATGGACCTCTGCCCAGTTCCCACGGGGGTATGGCAGGGGGAAGGGATGTCCCTCCTCTCACTCACCAAGCCACCGGGGTGGGAGGGGCAGAGGCAAGGGATGTATCCCCTCCCACTCTCCATGGGGGTGGGGTGAAGGATGTTTCCCCGCCTGCTTCCCACGGCAGTGGGGCTGGGGAAGGGGGTGATCCCTCTGCTGGGTCCCACAGGGGTGGGGCTGAAGGGATGAATCCTGGGGTCCGAAACAGAGAGGAAGAAGTCATCCCCGTGGTAGCCCCTGTTCAATACATGGGTGGTAGGACCAGCCCTAGAACTTACCAGCCCTTCTCATATCGCTCAAAGCGGGAGTTATGTAAAAGTCAATTGGAATTTGGGAGAAATAGTGAAATTTTTAGAAGCATGATGAAGGCCACATTAACATCCCTTGAATTTGTTCCTATTGACATCGTAGATCTTTTCCAGTGCCTGCTTACCCAGTCAGATTTTGATCCATGGGAAAGCTCCTGGAAGAGATCTCTCAGAGATCTTGTGGAAGAACTTAAACAAACCCCTCAAGGTGCCAAAGATTTAGAAAATAATAACAATACTTATGAACATTTGTGCAGCGAGCGGGAGTGGGCTAAGCCTGAGGACCAAGCTCAGGTGTTGTCAAAATTCATTCTAGATAAGATTTCAAATGCTGCAGATAAGGCTTTTAACCAGCTACCAACTGCTGAAGCTAGTGGTAGTTTCCTTGACATTAAACAGTCTCCTTCAGAAAGTTCCTTGCAGTTTGTCGACCAGCTCCTTGCACAGGTTGAGAGACAAGTACGGGACCCCAAGAGACAGATGGAGATAGTGAAAGAGATGGTGCAGAGGAATGCCAATGAAGTCTGCAGCAGAGTGCTCCTGGGACTGCCTCTCAACCTCCCGCCTACACTGGCAGAGATGATGGAAGCCTGTGCTAGGAAGGCGGAACTGTTTACTGCACGGGAGGCGTGGTCAAGGCCGACAGACCCAGAGACGGTAGCAGCTGTATTTCTGGGAGTGAGGAGGCAACAGATGTCACCAGAACAACTCCAACATGTCATTTACTTCATATGCAAAAAACCAGGACACTTTGCCCAGGACTGCCCCCAAAGCCAGCAACTAAAGACACCCTTCACACCAAAAACCCTCAATGCCAGTGCCCACCCGCCCGGCACCATGCCATAAATGCAGCAGGCTTCCCTGAAGGGGAAACCTCCCTCAAAACAGAAAAGGGGGAGGAAGGGAAGCAGGGTGCGGGAACACAAAATAACCATTTACAGGATAAAATCTGGTGGTCTCACAAGCGTTTCAGGCTTGTGACGACCAAAGCTTTTGCTTTCAGGTCTACCCAGTGGACGGTCATTGGAGTGGACCTGCCAGAGGACTTGCAGAACTTGACAAAAGATCTCACAAGATTGGACAGTGAGTACTTTGTTATTGGGGACACTGCACACACACCCATGGAGATTGAGGTGGCTCCCATGACCATCAAAGGGGACATACCTAACCTCATTCTCCTGGCGCGCTGTCCACAGCCACCCTTCTATTTGGCCAAGGGGAAAATCATTGCCTAGGCCATTCCTGTTCTAGCAGAAATTTCAGTAGATGACAAGGCACCAGGTGTATACTGGGCAGAAGTGGTTGGCGAGGACAAACCCATTATGGGATGCAACCTAATGCGTGGAACAGAACACCTCCACGTGGAAGGGTTTCTTGACACAGGGGCAGATGTGACAATCATACCTGAAAAGTTGTGGCCGTCACATTGGGATTTGCAGCCTGTAGCTGGTCAAATCCAAGGTGTAGGAGGATTTGCATTGGCAAAGATATCAAAGAGCATTGTGCAAATTGAGGGACCAGACAGAAAATTGGCCAGTGTCCATCCATTTGTTACTAATTACAAAGCTCCCTTGTGGGGTAGAGATACCATGTCCCAGTGGGGGGTCAAATTGGTCATCCCTGAAACACTCCAGGATTTTTAATAGCAGCCACTGTCGAGCGCCTTGCTCACAAGTTAACATGGCTGAAAAATGACCCAGTCTGGGTAAAACAGTGGCCCCTCAGTAATGAAAAGATAGAGACGCTCGAGGAGCTTGTGGCAGAACAATTGGCTAAAGGACACATTGAAGAGACATCTAGCTGCTGGAATTCCCCGTTCTTTGTAATAAAAAAGCCAGGGAAGGATAAGTGGTGGCTCGTTCATGATTTAAGAGAAATAATCAAAAGAATTGTGGACATGGGGTCTCTCCAACCAGAGATGCCCGCCCCAACAATGCTCCCCCAAAATTGGCAATTGGCTGTCCTAGACATCAAGGACTGTTTCTTCCATATTTCCCTACACCTGGAGGATGCACCACAGTTTGCCTTCTCGGTTCCCACCACCAATCAAGAAGCCCCAATGAAGCACTACCACTGGAAAGTATTGCCTCAGGGGATGAAATGCAGTCCATCCATCCGCCAGGGGTACGTGGCTTCATTGCTGTCCCCAGTGCGCCCCCAGAAAAAGGAGGCAATCATCCTACACTACATGGATGACGTGCTTGTGTGTGCCTCCGATGACACAATACTCCAAGACACACTTGACCTAGTGGTTAAAGCTTTAACCTCTGCTGGATTCCAACTGCAGGAAGACAAGGTTCAAAGAATGCCACCTTGGAATTATCTGGGCTTGCAAATCACTGCACAGACCATTGTTACACAAAAATTGGAAATGAAGACCGATCTCAAAACCCTAGCAGATCTCCATTCCTTGTGTGGGTCTTTGAACTGGGTCAGGCCTTGGCTGGGTCTCACCAACCGGGACCTAGCTCCCCTTCTCAATTTACTGAAGGGAGAGAGAGAGCTAGCCTCTCCCAGAGAGCTGACCCCAGAGGCAAAAACCGCCCTCCAAAAAGTGCAGGAGGCTTTGGCCGAGGAGCAGGCTCATCATTATAAGCCCGAGCTGCCTTTCAAATTCATTGTTTTGGGCAAGTTACCACACATACACGGGTTGATATTCCAGTGGTTTGAAGTACAAAAAGATCCACTTCTAATCATAGAGTGGGTTTTCCTCTCCCATCAGCGATCCAAAACCATCACACAGCCACAGGAGCTAATAGCTCAGCTTGTCTGGAAGGCCAGGCTAAGATTGCGTGAGCTGGCCAGTTGTGACTTTAAGTATCTTCACCTTCCAGTCCACCTTTCTAAGGAGGGAAAGAGCTCTCCAGAGAGGTTGACCATAAAGAGGTTCAACAACCTGCTCCAGAGCAATGCCAGTCTCCAGCTATCCCTGGACAGCTACAGTGGACAGGTATCAGTCCAAGCCCTGTCACACAAGCTGTTCAGCGAGGAATTCCTCCTCATTGCTCCTGAGAAAAAGAGTTGTAGGCCACTCAAGGCGCTTACAGTGTACACTGATGCATCCAGAGCATCCCACAAGTGGGTGATGACTTGGAGAAATCCCCAGACTCAGCATTGGGAAGCTGATGTTGAGTTTGTGGGGGAGTCGCCCCAGATTGCTGAGCTAGCCGCAGTCGTAAGAGACTTTGAGAAGTTTTCGGAGCCAATTAATTTGGTTACTGACTCAGCCTATGTGACGGGAGTAGTGTCCAGGGCGGAGCAGGCAGTCCTCGAAGAGATCGAGGATGGGCATCTCCACAGGTTGCTCTCAAGACTAATTCATTTGGTTTCGCAGTGGGAGCACCCTTTCTATGTGATGCACGTGAGGTCACACACCGATTTGCCAGGCGAGATTGCAGAAGGCAATCGCAAAGCAGATTCCCTTTCTGCTCCAGCAGAAATGGCACGCCTTCCAGACATCTTTCAACAGGCAAAGCTAAGTCACCAACAATACCATCAAAATGTTCCAGGTCTAATCCGTCAGTTCCAGTTAACACGCAGTCAGGCTCGAGCCATTGTGGCCACCTCTCCCAGTTGCCAGCTTCAGGCAGTGCAATCCCTGGGTGTTGGGGTTAACCCCTGAGGCCTGGGAGCCGTGAAGTGTGGCAGACAGACATCACACACATTCCCGGTTTCGGTTGCATGAAATACGTATATGTCAGGCTAGACACATACTCAGGTGTGGTTTATGCCTCTGCCCACACGGGAAAGGGCTGCGCATGCCAAACAACACTTGCTGCAAGCCTTTTCAGTATTGGGGGTCTCTAGGGAAATTAAAACTGACAATGGCCCAGCATATGCCTCCAAGGAGTTCCTAGAGTTTCTCCAGCAGTGGGGAGTGGAGCATAAGACAGGCATTCCCCACTCCCCCACAGGTCAAGCTGTGATTGAACGTGCCCACCACACGCTCAAAGAGGTCCTGGCTAGGCAGGCCAATTCTGCAGCATGGATGACTCCACAACAAAAGCTCTGCAAAGCCCTATTTACCATTAATTTTCTGAATTGTTCATTTGAAAATATGAATCCTCCAGTAATAAATCATTTCAATAATGAAAACCGGTTTAAGTTGTCACAGTGTTCACCAGTTCTCATCAAAGACCCAGAAACTTGGGAAACCAAGGGTCCTTATGAGCTCATCACCTGGGGGCATGGTTACGCGTGTGTATCCACTCTCTCAGGCCCTCGATGGATACCCCAAAAGTGGGTAAAACCTTTCGTCCCCAAAAATCCAGCTCCAGCAGACGGGGATAAGAAACAAGCAGCTGTTGCTTCCAAGAGAAGACGCTGCCGGAAAAAGGAGGAAGAACCTTCCTAAGAGAGTTAGCTGCATTCCAGCAGACCCATGAACTTGTATGTGTCTTTTAAAAAATGTTTTCCTTTGTAGATCAGAAAATCTACTTCCTACCTAACCTCACGATGAGCCCTGTCCGAGTTGTCATCCTGTTCGCGCTGAGCAGTCTGACAGCTGCGTGGATCGTTCCTCAGCCACGCCAAAACATCTGGGTGACCCTGGCACAGATGCTCCAACAGGAAAATATATGCCAGTCCACCACAGCAGTGAAAGACCCAATGTCTACCTGCCTGGTAGGGATTCCATTGCAAGCTGGAGAGTTCACAGACAATGTAGATACACCTATACCTCACCCAAGTCGCAAACCAAATCACACACAACCACACAAAATCTGTCACCAATGAGCTGCAACGATTAAAAACCCCATAGAGGAGTGGCTGCCAAAGCTACCCAGAGCTGCTCAGGAGCCTCAAGAGTTAGAGCTGTTGGGCTCCTCCCCTGCACCATACTGCATACACTTCTTCTTTATCCCACGTTCCAATACCAAACCTTTTAACAACATTAAACAGTATCGAGAGGAATTCACTGCCAAAAGGTGGTGTAAGGTTTTAAGCCACGTTGCAGCAGACAGTACAGACCATTCACATCCCAAGAGCCTCCCCAAAGGTTTGTTTTTAATTTGTGGACATCAGGCATGGGCAGGAATCCCTTCTCGGCTTTTAGGAGAGCCATGTACCATCGGGCGGTTGTCCCTGTTGGCACCCAACCAAACCATGATTGGCGAGTGGACTCATAAGAACAATTTGGTCAGCAAAATTCATAAGAGAAGCGTAGACAATTTGGACCCAAATTGTGATGCAGAAATCTTCCATTGGGCTAAGTCAAAAAGAGTTGCTGTATCCCTGTTCCTTCCATGGGTTGCGGCAGCCACAGCTCTAGGTGAATTGGGCCACCTAGAGTGCTGGGTAGTCAAACAGGCAAACTTGACATCCATGGCCATCAGCTCCCTCCTAGAAGATGAGGAAATTACCAGGCAGGCCACACTCCAAAATTGTGCAGCCATAGATTTCCTCCTGCTGCTGCATGGACACGAGTGCCAGGAATTTGAAGGACTGTGCTGCCTGAACCTAGCATCAAAAGCGCCCAATGTCCACGCAACTCTCCGAGAAGTGAAAAGCCTGATCAGACGAGTCAAGCAGGAATCCGAGGACTGGTTCAGTGGATTGTTCAAGGACTGGGGACTCTCAGGTTGATGGACCTCTATAATGAGGACAATTTTGTTGTTTTTTGTTGTTCTTTTCCTAGTCATGTTAGCATTCGGGATTCTACGTTGCATACTTTTAAAGGCTATCAACAGTTTGGTCTCCGGTACCGCAGAAGTCAACCGCTCAGAGTTTGTGGCACTAAAGCAAATTGACGGGCCCGTAAACCATGAGTGGTGGACAAATTCATAATAAACAGCAGAAATAGTCCGACACATTTCCTTTAGTTTTAGTTAACAGAAACAGTGGAGGTGTTGTATTGCACTAGATAGTTATTTAGTTGGTTGCACTGGGTGTTGGAAAAAAATGGTTTTGGGTCATGTGGATGGTATATTCCCCCTCACATGGTTCCTCCCTCACCCCCCTGGTCTCTGTATCCCTGGTGGTCTGCCCCACGGTTGGTCCCTCCCCTCGCCCCTCCCCAATGTTATCCCATTGGCCGCGGTCCTCTTTCCCCGCCCCCATCACCTGGGGCATCAAACCCTACCACAGGTGAAGCTCGGCCTCTTTCCTGCCTGAGTGGTCTCCATCTCTAGGTGTATCCTGACTCAAGCCAATAAACAGGATACTTGCTTCCACGTGGGGAAGAGCGCTCCTCGTCTTTTGTCTCGTTCATGCAATTCCGTGTGGACTTTACTATTGAGCGAGCCGGCTCTGGATTATATTAAGCCTAGAGACCCACAAATATCGCAAGGCCCAAGAGCATAAACAACGGTGGACCAAAGAGAGAGAACAAGAAGGATGGGACTTCATGGGCTAAGGCTGTAATTGGACAATTAGCTCCAATATGCTAATGGACCAAAACTTATAAAAGTGAGAGACCCTGTGACCAGTCATCCATTTTGCATTTTGTGGTCATTTTGGGTTGTGCTGCCCAAGGTGGATCTATTGAGGCCTCTTAATAAATACCTACTTTATTCTTTAGCTCCATCTAGTCTCTGTTCCAAGTCAGCCTTCAAAAGGCCTCACCTGGTCGGCATATTGTCCCTGTCCGGGGTGGCTTCCCAGCACTCTGTGGCTGCTCCGCCCATCCTCCTTTGCCGCTCATAATTCAACTGTTTAATAAATCCATGAACAATTGTCCATGGCTATATAACATCAATGGTGGTGTAATTGCCAGTGGAGGCTGCTGCAAGCATACATTGTCCAGCTCGCTCCCAAACCTATAAGTCTAATGATGTTTTTTTTGGACACATTCAGTTCATGGCTCTCACACCACGTGAGCAGGGCTTGCAAAGCCTGCTCATCATAATTAATCCCTCTTTTTTTAAGAGAGAAACTCCATACCTTCAGAATGGGGTCTTCTGGTGCTGAAATCCAGGCCCCCATAGTCTCGACAGTGATTCCAATCCACAAAAAACAGGGTTTGAAACCACACAGCACTTTCTGCTGTCTGCTGAGGGGATTTTCGCCACAGCTTTCCACTGCCCACAATAGTTCCACCACAATACTGCTGTCTACCCAGTGAAGTCCTGGTTCTGACACCGTATTCCCAGCTATTACGCCATTTGTCCGAGCTATTACTCCTTTTGTCCTGGTTCCAACACCGAATTTCCAGCTATTACACCAAAATCCCAGTTATTATGCCATTTGTCCCAGTTCCAACACTGTATTTCCAGCTATTACACTGAAGTCCCAGATACTATACTGTTTGTCTCCCTTGGTCTGTGCGCAGAATATAGCTGAGTTGCATAACGTCGGGGTCACCACTTGTGAGTTTATGGGGGGGGGGGAGTGGGTGGAGACAGTGAGACCACTCACCCCAATGTTCATGTGGCAACAGAGACCGTTTATTCTCAAGACCTTCTTTATAAAGGGCATTTGAAAAACTTGGTCTTGATGTCTCATTGGTTTGATCTTTCACGCTCCCCAACCCCTGCTCCAGTGAAATGCCTACAGCCTTAGGAAAGATGTGATTGGCTGAAGCCCCTGTTAGTCCACCTAGGGGCTGGTTAGTTTGCCCAGTATAAGTCAGATTGTACTGTGATATGTCACAACAATTACTAAACCATGATTGCAGCCAGCAAAGAGAGGTGCTGTCCTGGGGTGACTTTATGGTGCTGGTGTTCCCATTGTCTGTTTTTTCCCAGAAATGCATCCTGTAGCTTTAAGCTAGGCCCAGAGAGACAGAGAGAATGAAGGGGGGGGGAAAGAGGCATGCAGTTTGTGTATGAATAGCTCACTTCTTTCCCCAGATTCTTTCAGCGTGTTCTCTGCAGCATGGACAGAGGAAGGACAGTTTTTCTTTGCTTTTTAAAGCTGGTTTTCTCATCTGTGAGCTGAGTCAATAAAGTTTCTCTTGGGATGGTGGTTTTTTTCTTGGACTGTTCAGCTCTGGTCCAGACTGAAAACCCAGAATAACACCGGAAGCTCACGTCTGTGGCCCATCAGGCCCAGGACACTGCATTCCAGTGCAGGAGGTCCTGAGAAAGAGCAAGACCTGAGGCCGCACCCACGAAAGGACTCTCTGATCTAAAAAAGGACTCTCTCTGAATTTGCCATTTCTTCAGAGCAACAAGAATTTCCACTGTTTAATATTATTCATTTTTTTTCATGTTTGTGAGTACTTTGATTGTGAAATAAACAATTTTTCCTCTTTTCTCCAAGGAGATTATATCCCAAACTGGTTGGTGGAGGGGCTGCTGGATTCTGCCCTTTAGAGGAAACATCCTTTGGGAAGTTTCCTTCCAAATCTGTCCCAAACCAGGACAGGTGCCTAGTTTGACCTTGGGCTCACCAACAGGGAGGAGCTGGTGGGGAGTGTTCTGCTCCAAAGCAGCCTTAGCTGTATTGACCATGAGATGGAGTTTGAGATCCTCAGGGCAGTGAGGAAGGCATGCAGCAAGCTCACTGCCCTGGACTTCAGTAGACCAAGGCAGAGGGGCCCAAGAATGTTTGCTGATATTCCAGGATCACCGGCATCAAGCTCAGGAGCAATGCATCCCAACAAGGAGGAAATTGGGCAAAAACACCAGGAAGACTCCATGGATGGATAAGGAGCTCAGGGCAAACTCAGAGTGAAGAAAGCTTTCAGAAAGTGGAAACAAGGACAGGTGACCTGGAAGGAATGCAGGGAAATTGTGCAGGAAACTAACTAGGGACAAGGTTAGGGAAGCCAAGGATCAGTTAGAATGTAGTCTAGCCAGGGATAGCTAGGATAACAGGAATGGCTTCTTTAGAATTGTATGATATTGGTATCTGAATGACACTGCCACCGTGTGCCATAACTCCCATGGTCAATGAGGATGGACTTCTCGGGATACATGAGTCGTAAACTCCTGATGCAGCAACCAGCCAACAGCACACCAGCCCTCCTGCCTTGGAAGACATCTAGGACACATAGAGCCCACAGTCATGGGCTAAATAAACTCAACAGATATCTTGGAGGGATAGCCATTGACTATGGAAATGATACCTATGCTTGTATATATATATATATATATGTATATGTATATGTATATATATATATGTATATAGTTGGAAGGTGTAGGATCTGGGCATGACAAAAAAGGTTTAGAATAAGGGGTGGATAATGTCCTGGTTATGGCCAGGACAGAGTTAACTTTTTTAAGGAGCTGGGAAGGGGGCGTGGCCAGACCTGAATAGTATTCTATACCGCCTCATGTCATTGCCAGGGTGTAAGAGATGGTCCGAAGGTTCCCTCATTTGCCTCACGATCATCACAAGGACAGAGACTAAGACCCTGATGATCCTGACTGGAGTTCTGGCCTGGTTGAGGTGGATGCTCACCAAGCGATTGTTTGCAGATGTGCTTGCCGTGTCACCACGGTCTTACACCTGCTTCACGATCCTCGCTCATCACAATAGCCCATGAATTTCCTCACCCCTTGGCCAGATGCCACCCATTTTAGAGAAAGTCTAACTTTCTGAGGTAACTTTGGTGATCCCCCACAGAAAATTTCTCATCTGCCTCATGATCGCCATCAAGGAGGGAGATTGAAGCCCCTCCCCCCCAAGGACTGAGACTGAGACCCTTAAAATTCTAACACAGGGATGCTGGGCTGACTGAAGCAGGATGTCTGCCAAGTGTTACCTACAGATGTGTTTGCTGGGCCAAGACTGGTTTCCCATAGAAACCAATCCTGAAACAATGAGTCCTGAACTGGACTGTCTGTACTTGTTCACAACAGACTTATTCCCCATTGTCCTGTACCTCTTCCCCTCCCAGCAGAGGACTAAAAAAGACCCCTGAATTAACCAAAGACTCTGAGACTCTCCCCGACATAACAAGACAGATCTATTGGCTGGACCACGAGGATTTCATCTCTCTGTTGGTAGCTATTCCCCGCCCCCCCCCCCTTCTTTTTCCCTCTCTATCCTTTATTTCCTTTCTAATCCTTCTATCACATTTGCTGTAGGCACTCAATAAAAGATGCATTTGTTTTGATTAATACTGAAATCCTCTCTGTGTTGTTTTTGCACTCTGAGATCAGTTAACGAACCATCACGACCCCCACTTGAACTAGCGGATCGTGACAAAGGGGCTGGGGAAGGTGTTGCATGGTTAGTATTTGTCCCAGTTTTACATGCACATAATTTCTTTGTCTTATGCTTTTTGCTGTTAAATATTTGTGCTGTTACTGTTCTTTTTCTTATCTCATTGGTGTTTTTAGTGAATTGTTCTTATCTCAGCCTGTGATCTTTGGCTTTTGTGACTCCAATTCTCAAGTCCATCCAGCCACAGTGGAAAGGGAGAGGGGAAGGAGAGAGGAAGTGAGTGGCATTTGGTTTGGGAGAGTCTCAGTATGAGTGCTTATTGAAGTGAAGGGAGACGACCATCCGATTGATGAACATCAAACTCCGATTTATTGATCAAACCAGCCACTTTATATAACAGTGTTAATTAACTTCATGCATATTGCAAAATCCAAGCTCACGATAGGTTAACAGAATAAACTCTAACCCCTCCTTTTGTTTTACAATACCTATGATTTGTTTATTGAAAACAGGACAGCGTTCTCACTGTGATATGAAAAGTTCCCAAAACCTCCATATCTGTTCCCAGAGTAGCTAAAGAGCCCAAGGACAGAATGTTTTGCCTGTTATGGGAAGACTGTCTGAGAATCTTATTGTTTATAAAGTGGTGCTTGAGAGAGCCTAATTATTTATAGAATCAAGCCTGGGAAATGCTTTACAACTACCTTTTTTACTTTTCCCTCAGCTGTATACCTTCATGGCTCTCCACAAGTGCTGAGTTGGGGATTACTTTTCCTAAATCACGACACTCCTCTTTCACTTGGATATGGGAGTTATCATCAATGCATTCCAGGAACCTCCTGGATTGCCTGCGCCCTGCTGTGTTGTTGCTCTGTATTGGTTTGCATGGCCTGGTTTTGGTAGCAGGAGGGGCTACAGTGGTGGCTTCTGTGAGAAGCTGATGAAAGCTTCCACCATGTCCGGAAGAGCCAATCCCTGGTGGCTCCAAAGATGGAGGTGCCACTGGCCAAGACTGGGCCAATTAGAAATGGTGGTAACGCCTCTGTGATAACATATTTAAGTGAAAATCAAAACAAAAAGTTGTGCAGTTGTAATTTCAGCCAGAAAAGAGTGGAATGAGAACATGTGAGAATAACTCTGCAGATACTAAGGCCAGTGAAGAAGGAGAGGGAGGAGATGTTCCAGGCATTGGAGCTGAGATTCTTGGCAGCCCATAGTGAAGACCATGGTGAAGCACATTGTCCCCCTGCAGCCCATGGAGGGCCATGGGGATGCAAAGATCCATGTTGTATTGTGTTCTTATATGTTTTAGTTGCATTAAGTTGTACTTTGGTTTATCCCAGTTCCCCTCCTGTTATAATGGTTCTGCCCCTGCTGCCTCCTCCCTTCTTGTTAATGTCAATCTCCATACCTCCTCCCCCTGTTCCCCAAAAGTGGCTGAATCCTTCCCTTAACCCCTCCCTGGTGTCCTGTCCTTCACTCGACGGCCCATCCCCTCCCTCTAGAAACTTCTACCAAGGGCGTCGAGTGATAGGTTCAGGCACTGAGGCCCCTCCCTTGGGTGGACCTTATTGGTCTCCCTACCTGCCTGTTTCCCTGATCCCCATGCCCTCCTGTATCCCCATTGGCAGGTGGGCAAACCCCTCCCTGGTTTACTCCCCCCCTCTTTATAACACCCTGCACATACCAAATCGGGGTCTTCAGTTGGCTGGATTCCCTGGGTTAGGGACCTCGTTTGAGCTCTGGAATAAACCTGGACTTTGCCCTCAACTGGAGTCTGCTCTCCTTCTTCTACCTATGTCATGCTGCTGTCTCGTCTGAAAGGTGAAAGCCTTAGCCACTCTCCTGACCTCCTGAGTAACGGGAGAGTGTCCCTTGCTGCTCGCTGTGCCAGAGCAAGCCGGGGTGACTCTGAGCACACACTTGGAGAGGCACTGTGACAGATCCACCTGCAGCCTGTGGAGGAACCCCATGCTGGAACAAGTGAATGCCTAGAGGAGGCTGTGATCATGTGGGAGACCTGTGGAGAGAGGGGCCCTTGCTCCCATGCTGGAGCAGCCTGTCCTTGAAAGACTGCACCCCGTGGAAGAGTGGCCCATGCTGCAGCAATTTGAGGAGGACTGTTGCCCATGGGATGGACTCATGTTGTAGCAGTTCAAAGAGAGCTGTTGCTCGTGAGACGGACTTACATTGGAGAAGTTCATGGAGAACTGTCTCCCATGGGAGGGACCCCACAGTGCAGCAGGGGAACTGTGGATTTTTCGCTTCTTTTTTCTGCCAAGGTCAGGATTAAATGCACGAGACGGTATTTCTTGTTCGGATTCAGATGTTTATTAGTTCTTATCTATATTAGTCTCACAAAGCGTGAGTTCTACAGCACTTCACTCTAACAAGCTAAAA
Organism: Melozone crissalis; assembly: GCF_028551555.1. Classification (NCBI taxonomy): domain Eukaryota; kingdom Metazoa; phylum Chordata; class Aves; order Passeriformes; family Passerellidae; genus Melozone; species Melozone crissalis. The sequence continues at coordinate 7,671,076 of NW_026535813.1, read as the reverse complement.
ATGGAGCCATATCTCTCTCTCTACAAGGCCTTTTAAGGATAAACTGTCCAATTAAGAAATGACGCCTAAATTATTTTTACTTTTCACCAAATAACCAACCACCCATGGCCCACAATGCAGACTTTTTAATCCAATTACACAATACCATCCAAATCCATGAAGAAGAAGGTGAAGAAGAAGGACTAGCCAGCACCCTAAAACCTCCATCTTGCTATATATGTATTACTATTAAGTTTTCCACCATGTGATATTACACACTTCTATTCAAACTACACACCCGTAATCCCAGTTCTACCATTCAATTTTGGAAGCCTTCTCCACGGCCTCAGGTCAAATGCAGTGTTCTCTTGGGGGTCAGTGCCTGTCAGCACAGAAAGTCTAAAATTCTCAGTTTCCAGGGTTTCAACAGGGAACAAGTCCTCTCCCTGAGCAGCAGGAGAAGCCACAGGTGATGAAACTACCATAGCCCCCATTCCGTCTCCTTATGCCATTGGGGTAGGAGGTGGAGCTGGAAGGAGGGAGGGGTAGGGGGCAAAGGTGTTTTTAAGGGCTTATTTTACTTCTCATTATCCTGCTCTGATTTTGTTAATAATACATTCACTTTATATATCTAAGCTGAGCCTATTTTTCCTGTGATGGTATTTGATGAGCAATCTCTCCCAGTCCTCATCTCAACCCATGAACCCTTTGTTAAATGTTCTCTCCTCTGTCCAGCTGCAGAGGGGAGTGAGTGAGCAGCTTTGGTGGGTGCCTGGCATCCGGCCAGTGGCAACCCACGACACCCTCCAATAGATGTCAGGGTGGTTGAAGATTCCTGTGAGGACCAGGGCTTAAGAACATAAGGTTGCTCCCATCTGTCTGTAGATCTGTCTTCCCAGTTGGGTGGCCTGTAGCAGACCCCCATTATAATGTCACCTGTCCCTGCCCTCCCTTTAATCCTTACCGATAAGCTCTCAGTCAGCTCCTCATCCATCTCCAGGTGGAGCACTATGCGCTCTAGGTGGTGATTGACATAGAGGGTAACACTGCCTCCTCATCTCCCCTGCCTGTCTTTCCTAAAGAGCCTGTATCCTTCCATTTCAACACTCCACTCATAGTCTCATTCCACCATGTTTCTGTGATGCCAATAGGGCCAGAGCCCTGAAGCCATTTGCACATCTATAACTCCTCTTTCCCTGTGCGTTTGCATAGAGGCGTTAAGGTTTGGCCCCTGATGAAGGTGGCTTACTGGCTGGAGTGCCTGAAATTCTTTGGTACTGTCCTTCACATGCTCCCCTGCTGTTATAGATACATATTATAATATTGGTTTTTCACAAATATTAAAATGGATTTTATATGTGTGATGTAAAAGTAACTTTGTTATAAAGATATAGTTTTTATTTCTGTTGTTAATTAAGTTTAGACATAATAGTAAAATAGCTATGCTTGTGTTCAAATGCCTGCTTAGATGGGATAACATCCTATCACAGCCACAGGCCCCTGGCCGGGTTAAAATTTATATAGACTCCATGCATTCACAGAAGGCTGATCAATAATCTTTATTAAGAAACCCATTGTTCTTTTATATCCTAGTTTGCTACACCTGGACCTCATTGGTCCTTTACTTAAAACACCATCACCATTGGCTAATTAAGAAACCACCCTTTGGTAAACAAATCTCCATAACACATTCCACATGTTCACAATACCAGGTGCAGCAAGTTAACATAAGAATTGTTTCTCATTCTTTTCTCTGATCTTCTCACAGACTTTCCCCAGGATAATGCCTGGGAAAGTTGTGGGTTTTCTCTGTGGCCAGAGAGCTGCTGCCACAGGTCAGCCTTTTGTGTTTAAAAAGGAAGGTGGCGTTTGTAATCCTCTGCAGGGCCCTTTGCAGGAAGGAGAACAAACACAGCTCAAGAGGTTCCCTTAGCAATTTGCTGGTTGTCAATCAGAACCTCAATCAGATGCTGACTTAGAATGGTCAGGAAGATTCTCTACCTGTAGAATATCAATCTCATATCATTGAGACAGGGTTTACAGTATGAGAAAACCAAATACCAATATCTAATGTCTCTTAAGAGAATGCAATGAATGATCATTGTTTTAAAGTCCAAACAGCTGAATCTCAAGAGAAGGTCCATTAGCTGGAGATGCTCATCTTTGACATCACTGAATGTCCTTCTTGATCCTGAAATGGAGAACAGCTGATGAAGATTAATAGGAACATCATGCTATGATGATGACAAAAGCTTTGTTGACAAATTGCTCCCATATGTTTCCAGACACAGGTGTGTCCTGGTTATGAGCATGAGGAAACCTCAGAGCAGAACCAAGCAATTAGGAATTAATCAGATAATGCACATAATCAATAACACATGTGACATTATATACTTATCAGGCACTATAACACTGACTGTCATCCCAGAGTCTGCAACAGCTAATAAACCTCAAATCAGCAGAGAATTGGAAGCATGTCCGCATTCATGGTTTTCCAAACTCTCTTTGAAAGTAGGCTCAGCTGTCACCTATATATATGGTCAATTGCTAAGCCAAAATGACTTGAATACTTTGGATGCAGAAAACATCTGGGTTGATTGTCAATCATCCCATCCAGGTAGAGTCAGGGCCTGGCCAAAGCCCAAGCTCTTATTGGTGGCTGTCACTTAACACATTTCAAACAAGGCTCTTAAGAATAACTGCTATGAGTGAATGAATGGTTCAGATATCCTTTATCTTATTTCTGTATATGTGCCCTCTGGGCTTCCTGCTGGTTTGATTTGCAGGATTACCTTTTCTGTGATCAAATTCAGAGGTATCTGAGAAAATCTCTGGAATGCCACGGCAACAGCCTCTAATTCAACCAATTGGGCTGAGCCTGACTCGTGGCCTTCCAGTACTTTCAGCTGTCAGTGAAGACAGTGGGTCTCTGTACCTCTTTCCCCCCCCCCCTTTTTTTTTTTTTTTTTTTTTTTTTTCAGAAAGCAGAGGCGAGCCGAGGGACCCAGCCCCGGCGGGCGGGGGATCCGGCCCCGGCGGGCTGTAGCAGTGTCTGAGCCGAAGTCAGATACGTTTAGCACGTTTGGTACGTTTGGTCTGTTCTTTTCCCCCAAACCCCCACGCCAGAAAAGGGAGAGGGAGGAATGCAGGAGAGGCCAGAGGGATCAACTTCCTGACCGAACGCCGCCTCCTCCTCCCCGGTCAATGTGCCGTGTTGGGAGATGGAAAGGAGGGACCTTGCAGGAATTATGGAATTTCGCCCTGGATTTGGGGTCTCTGGCTCAGCCCACGCCCGCCACAAGACGAGCGATCCACCCCCACTCATCCCACCTCTGCCTTTCCCCCCCCAGAGCCGATGTCTCAGCAAATTCCCCAGCGCTCCACCCTTCCCCCGCCCCTCCCGGCCATTGACCAAGCCACAGCCTTCCGGGACCTCGCTCCTTCCAGCCCGCGAATGAGAGCGGGACACACGGGGCTCTCCGAGGCACGGCGGGGACACCACAGAGTAGGGGACCCCTATCCCAGGGAAGGTGCTGGTCCCAGAAAAGCACTAATCTTCAGATTTTGCAGCATGGTCGGGCCGGCGCCCAGCTGCGAGGGCACGCCTCCGCTAAGGGACAGGCTGTTGGTGTCCGCTGCTGTCCCTGTCCGTGTCCCCTGGCAACCTGATGGAAGCAGCGGGGGCCGGGCTAGTTAGGAGCGGCGAGGCGGGCTGGGGATCTTCTGCAGCGTCACAGCTCGCCTCCCGGATGGGAGCCGGGTCGGCTGGAGGAGCCGGAGCAGGTGGGGGGGCGTCCCCGGCCAGCGCTGCGGGCTCCGCTGCCGATGAACCGGCTGCAGTATGCGGGGCAGAGAGGCTAGTTGCACGCTCCAGCGCGGGGGGGCCGGTCGCTGGCGGCGCTGCTGCTGCCTGCGGCGCAGGCCCGGCTATGATGAGCGGCGCAGGATGTGGTGGTGGAACTGCAAAAGACATCGGGTCAGCCAATCCACACGCTGCACGGGGGGAGGGGGAAGAGGAAGCGATCGTCCCGTTCGCGCTGGTGAAGGCGAAGGGGCAGGAGCGACCACGGCTCTGGTCGGAGTAATTGCTGACCGTGGAAGTGGAGCTGCTGAAAGCGTCGGTCCTTCCTGCGCACACGCCGGGAAGCCGGGAGAGAGCTGCGCTGGGGTCGATGCCTCCCCCACCCGCGGTGTGGGGTTAGAAGGAACCAGCGGTGGCTGTCCATAAACGGATCGTTCCGCGGCTGGCTGCGGCGGAGAGGGAGGTGGGGTCGGCATGCAAGGCCAGCCGGCTTGTGGAACAGGGCACATCGGCACCGGCCGTCGTAGCGGGGCCGGCCGAGACAAAGGCTCGCCCGCCACTGCTCGGGGAGCAGAGATGGGTATTGCCGGTGGCCGGAGCAGTGCCGACTGTGGCAAAGACTCACCAGCTGCTACGTATAGAGCAGGGAAAGCCTGATCCGCTGGTCGTGGTGTAATGAGTTAAAACTTTAAGTTTGTTCATCAAAACTGACAAAGTTATTCCAGTAAGACTGTTGTACCACCTCTAGTTTGTTTAAATAAATTTCCAGACTTTAAAGGATAAGGAAGGTGAAACTAAAAGACAATAGGTTTCACAAACATTTGTTTATCTGTTTAGTAAACTGTTAATATGGGTGAGGGGTTTGCTATGATTGATAACACAGTATCAGCTTATCTGCTCAGAAAACCTAGGATTCCAGGAACTCAGCAGATTGAGCCTAAAAATTCCAGGAATCAGACAAAGGAAAATTACCAACCTTCATCTTCAGACCCCGGGAGGTGGACTATGACCACCTAAACACAAAAGAATACTCGGATTACTACACATCAGCCCGGAAGAAGGACAGTATAAGAACTCCACGGAAAATCAGAAGAGTGCGGCAGTGCTAGAGCGGAGACTCTCCTGTCGCCCAGTGCGCCTGGGGCGCTGACTTTGCCTATAATCGCTTGCTCTATCAATTAATAAATTTCATTTTATTTGGACTTATTAGTCAGTGATTCATTCCCCACCGCAACTAACCTATAAGAGGTTATATACCCTTATTATTATTAAAATTTATTTCTTACCAATTTTCCCAAAGGCTTCTCTAATTACAGAATATCTGTCTATTCCCCTTTAACACCCTTTATAAAATTTTGTCAGAAAGTTTTTTTTCCTAGTGGTGATGGACTTGCCACTGCTCCCAGCAAACTTCAAAGGCATACAAAAAGGATTATTCACTCTATGCATACCACTTACCAAAATAAGAATAAGGCACAAAAACATTTTTGTCATCCTCTAAAATAATTACAAGTGCCTTTTAACAACAAACCAAAAGAATAACAAAAATGACGTATGAAATAAACAGGGCCAGGAGACTTCTTCTCCTTTTTAATGCCTTTATTAAAAGTGATCAGCTCAGGATTGGGCGGCTCGGCAGGGCTGCAGTCTCCTGCCGTCTCTCCCAGGGCGGCTCAGAGGAGGAGGAGAATGCGCAGCTTTGTCCACTAGGGGCAGAGCTGGGGGATCCAGTCCTCGTGGGAGCCTTTAGGGCGTGGTGATTCCCGTCAGATCTTCCTTACTCCTCCCGCCCCAGTCAGCTTGGTCTCACCGCTGAGGACGACTCCCATGGTCAGGGCGAGAGGCTCCGAAGATGTTCCGCATCTCTGCAGGCTCAGCACTCGGCTCCTCACGTCCAGACATCACTCCTGTCTCTCAACTCTTATTTGGCTCGTTGTTTTTGGGGTTTTCTCCGTGCGTTTGGAGTCGGGGGGGGGGGGTCCCACAAAGCATGCTGGTCCTGAAGTCACTTTGCATAACCCCCCCCCCCAGGTGTCTTCTCCTCAGTGTTCGGGAAGGTCTCCACCCTTCACTGTCTCAGAGATGGGCCATTACCTCACCCTAGCCAGGGCTTATTACTAATACAAAACCAACCATTAACGACAACGACCTGTAATTACCATAACACAGGCAGCAGCCCAGCAGTAGTGGTAACTTTTTTTCTCACAGAAAAAAATCAACTGAATTTTTGTTCATAACAGTCCCCCCTCTTTTTCTTTGATCGAGTTTAAATTTTAAGCTCGAATCAACTTACAATTTTTTTGTTTTGAATCTACTATAAATCTCTTGTGCACTTTGGTAATCATGGTTACTTAACCTTGTTACTTTTCTTGGTTTCTTCAGGTTGGTCTGCACGGCCAGTACTATTTTACTAAAACAGATAAACAGGCATAGTAAAAAGAGCAATCCTCCAAGTACACACACAGTGAGAAAAACTACCTTTTCCCATACATCCTTCTTGAAAATCTCCAGGTTCTCCCACCCACTGGGATCAAGTGTAGGAGTTTGTTCTTGATTATTTACACGTGCTAATTTTTTTTTTTCGTTTGAAATGTTCCTAATAATTGAATTCTTTATTTTTAATACTGCCTGGAGCCGGATGACTTTGTTTAACATAGATATTGGGATCCGAACTTGGCTTTTACAATTTTGGATTTTCTCAATTTCTATTTCACTTTCCCGGTTCTGTTTATTTTCTCCCAAATCATTATATATAGGAACTCCCAAACTTGATCTAGTTTCTTTGGGTAATAAGGAAATTGGTTTTATCACTCTAGCGATGCAGTTGCCAGACGAGATCAAACCTAGGGGTTTAGAGCTCCCCTGAAATGTGTTCCAAAAGGGGTTTATCTCTTTTCCAGTACACTCATATAAATACTTGTAACAAACAATTTTTCTTACCATTTTCACCATTTCTTTGCTTTTTACTAGATCTGCTGAGCTTGTTTCAGCAGCATCACATTCAAAGCACAACCAGGCTTCCCCTATAGTACACTCTCCTAGGAGTGGCTGCCTAAAAGTGGCAGTATTGTATGCTCTCCAATACACTCTCTTATTTTTCTGATAAAGGACCAATTGGGAGAGGTTAACACAATCAGGGTTAGAACTGATGTGGACTCTTGACAAGGAGCTCACTTCCTCCTCATGGAGGGGTTGGTAGCACTCACTGCACGGCTCTCCTGGGCTCCCCTGGGCACCACCAGCAATCAGAGCCATCAGTACTACCCTTCCCAAGAGTCTGGTATGGGTCATCTTGCACAGCCTGCCCACCCGGCCTTGCCTCTTGGGGAATTTTACTGAGGAAAAGCTTCCAAGCTCTTTAGAGTCCCTTCTACCCGCTTCTCTGGTTAAACCCCTCTTGGTCTGTTCCCTACCAATTTTGGTTTCCCCTCCCAGGGGAGTGTTCTGTAGAGGATTAACCTGGAGACTTTAGAAATAAATTGGGGAACTTAACCAGAATTACTTATTTACAGTCTTAAACTTTTTCTCAACATAGTTTACACAGAACAGTTTTGAAACATTTTAAGCAATATTAGAACTCTTGATGCCAATTTTTTTCCCACACAGTTCAGTCTATTTGACTCTTCCTTTTGAGAGTCAACTTTAAATCCTTTGGTCCTTTTACCACAGTATACTCAGGTGATTTAGCTTGTGAAGCAGATGAATCTTGTCCAGTGCTGGGGGGTGAGAGTGGTGTGGACTCTGGTCCAATGCCAAAGGGGAAAAACTGGGAGTCTGGCCCAATGCCAGAAGGAGAAAGGGATGGAGTCCGGTCCAATGACAGAGGGAGAATGGGGTGCAGTCCAGTCCAATGCCAGAATGCCAGAGGGAAAAAAAAACTGATGTTGAATCCTGGTCCAATGCCAGGGGGTGAGAGTGGTGTGAGTCCAACCTTTTTCTTTTGGTCTGCACAGTCGAATTAGTAATGAAGAGTACCTGAAACGGGCTTTCAAACACAGGCATTAATGGTCTGCTATTTAATGATTTTATCAAAACTCAGTTTCTCTGTTTAATGTTATTGGTTAATTTCTCTTTTTCCATAGCTTGTATGTTTCTCTCATCAACTTCTACATACTCCGTATTTTGCAAGGAGTTGTATTTCTCAGCTAACTTAACTCCCAAAGTACTTTTATTCTCCTGTATCTCTGTGTATTTAATTCACTGGTTTTCTGTTCTATTTTTCAAGATCTTATTTAACTCTTGCTTCTGTTTCTATCTTTCACTCACAGCTTAAATACTACTTTTCTTTCAACCCCTTACACTTAAATTTTTTTCTTACACCATTCTTCTGCACGATACACTTCCCTCTAAGGAGATGTGGTAAAACTTATAATGCACAATCTACATCACCTCTATTCTAATTTGTCTATATCCACTCTCACACATTCCTTCACACCCTCAAGACACAAACTGGATCCTTATTGCTAGAAAATCACGGGTCCCTGTAGCCCCCCCCTCACCTTTGTGTTGGCACACAGGTCTCAGTATCCCTGGGCCTCTTGGAAGGGCCCTGACTCTGGTTGCCTCTGGTGCACATTCACCTGTGAGGCTGTCTGCGTGTCACTCACGCTCTTCCAGCTACGGCTCCCTCACACACCTGGGGAGCACTAGTCTGGTTTGCAGGTCACACACACTCTTTGGCCACAGCCCCCACCCGCCCGGGGGACACAAGCCTGGTTTGCAGGTCACACACACACTTCCACTGCCCCCTTCCCACCTGCCCGGGAAGTTGAGGCTGACTTTGCTTGTGACTCACTCTCACACACACAACAAGACAACAAAAAGGTACCTTTTACTTTCACATCACTTATTACAGGTTAAGTATTACTGGCCAGTTTTGGTGCTATTGGATATCCCTTCTACCTAGCTGTTTTTGTCTAACTTCAGATGTTTTTTCACTATACTATACTATACTTCTTAGTACTTTGTTGAGACAGGACTTATCTGCTCCTGTATCTACTCAAAAATTCAAATTCTTCATTTAGGGGTCCCACTTCAAAGTTTACCAAGGGCTCTTCTAGATGTTGCATCGGGTCCCCTAAAGTGTAAAGCCCCTGACCCTCTAATTGTCACCTTTAAGGATCTTCCCTAAATTATCTTGTTCCCTGGCTATTGCCGCATCGAGACTGAGCTTTCTACAAAACCTCCTGACGTGTCCTGCCTTTCCACAGTAAGAGCAATGTCGTTCTCTCAAAGGGCCTTGAGGTGTCTCCATCTCTCTTGCTCCTGACAGTACAAGAGGCCTATGCTTGCCTCCTCCTGGTGGTGGACCCGCCCACCCTGCACTTTCTCTAGCTACAGCAACCATTACCTTAGCCTTGGCCTTTGCTTTTTCTTCTTCCCTCCTTAAATACACCTTCAATGCTTCTCTTAATAACTCATTTATGTCCTTCTCTTGCCAATCTTCAATCTTTTCCAGTTTTCTCCGTATATTGGGCCAAGATTTGGTAACAAATTGGACTTTTAGTAGCATTTGACCTTCTGGGGTGCCTGGGTCTATTCTAGAGTACAACTGGAAGTTCCGCTTTAGGCGGTTAAGCCAGGCAGCAGGAGCTTCATCTTTCTCCTGTGTACCCTCAAATGCCAATTGGGTGTTAGTTCCTTTGGGAACTGACTCTTTGATCCCCCGTATTATCAAAGACCTATATTCCCTCATGGCCTTCCTCCCCTCCTCCTGGTTAGGGTTCCAGCTGGGCTCTGTTAGTGGCAATTTCTGTTCACCTGTTGGCACCTGGGGTCCTGGACTGTTATCTTTCTCCCATATTCTTATGCCAGCCGCCCTTATCATCTGGACCTCTTCTGGGGAAAATAATATACTCAGGATGGAATTCATCTCCCCCCAAGTGTAGATATTTGGACCTAGAAATTGATCCACTTGGTTGGCTATGCCCACTGGGTCCTCCACTAAATGCCCCAACTCTTTCTTGAATCCTCTCACCTCAGAAGCAGTTAGGGGAGCATTCACAAAGCCAACATCTCCCACTACTCCTCCCATAGGAACCTCTCTGAGGGGGAAGAGTCTCTCCGCCTTGGAGGTCTTGGATCTGGTGCTACAGTACGGCCCATCTTCAGATGCCAAACTACTTTGAGGGATATCTGGGTTACCCTGAACTTTCTGCCCATCAGCAGGTGTATTTGCTGATAGCTGTTTATCGGGCGAGGAGGCATTTGTGCCCCAACTAGAAGGAGGTAAAGGGACAGCAATAGGAGGGGGAGAAGAGCCTGAGTGTATATTAAGCGGAGCTGGAGAAGGGGTGGAGAATGCAGCAGGTGGAGTAGGCGCTTGTGGTGATGCAGAGGGAACTGGAGGAGCTGAAGGGGGCGGTGAGGGAGTGGTTACTGGGGGAGATACTGGGTTTATCATAGCGGTAGCTGAAGAGGTAGAAGGAGGAATTTGAGCAGGTGGTAGTGAGATGGCAGCCGGGGGAGGAACCGGACCTGCCATTTGAGGTGCTTGAAGAAGAGGATTATAAGGTGGAGGGGCAGACGGAGGCAAATAATCCAGGGGATCCCATCTTTTACTAGTTCTATCATCCCCTCCTTCATTCCCCTCTTTCTTCCTCTGTACCTTACAAATTCGCACCCCTTCATCCTCGACAGTGCTCTTTACCCAGCAAGCCACATACAATAATTGCTCAGGATCAGTATCTCTTCGAGCTGTCAGATAATTATTTAATAGTTGGCACATCCACTTATCCTTTGTCCCACACCAAGGCCATCCTCCTTGCAACTCTAATTCTGGCCACACTTCCATACAATAATGGATCATTTTCACTTTATCTAATCCCTCCGTGGCCTCTATAGAATCCCATTTTACTAACAGTTCTCCTAAGGGACTATTGGGATGTATATCCCTCAGTCTCTTGCCGGTCTTTTTACTATTACAACCTCCCATTTTCCAGGTCTCAATAAAAAAGTCCCAAAGGTGCCTCTACTGACCGGGAATTTCAAAAAAAACCTTGTTTGAGGAACTTCAGCCTCCTCCACTGAACTTTAAATTTCTGCCTGAGGCTCAGGACTTTATACTGAAACAACTGCCCAATCTCTTTATTGCCCAACTTCCCAATGTCAGGTCTTACATCTATCGGGACTTGAACACACGAAGCCTCGGCCTAAGAATCCGGGTCGTGCCTGACTCCCTCAGTCAGGAAAAACATCTGCCTGATTTTTAGTTTGCCTAACCCGCCAATTTTTAGGCCTCACCGTATCAGGACTTAAAAGCAAACCACAGCCTCCTTCGCTGGGGTTTGTGCCTGACTCCTTTGTCAGGACTTACTTTGCCTGCAGGGCTTGTAAAACACCCGAATCCTTCTCGGGACTGACAAATCTTACTCGGATCCTTCTCGAGACTTACAAATGTGCCTGACCTCCCTCTGTCAGGACTTACTTTGGGTGCGTGCCACTCATACAAATTCCCTTCGCACACCTGAAGAGGGGGGGCCCTTTATTCCCCCTTGGGAGACGACCTCACTCACACTAATTCCACTCGCTTTATCCTGTTTCCGGCCTGCCCCTTCGCAGGAGTCAGGAAACGCGGTACTGAGGGGTCCACTCTCAGGTCGAGGGTCCGGCTGCCGGCCCGCGTCTCACTCACACACACATGCGCACGTCTCCCACTCCCGCCACGGGATTTCTCACCAGTCCGGTGCTCCGGTGCTCCTCTGCGTCGCTGTCCTGAGCCAGTCTCTCTGGTCCTGGTAGCCAACTGTCCTCTGAAGATCCAAGATGGCCAGTCCTGAGTCCTCTTGCGGCGTGGCTATTCCGGACGAGCGCCCCCAGCTGAAATAAACAGGGCCAGGAGACTTCTTCTCCTTTTTAATGCCTTTATTAAAAGTGATCAGCTCAGGATTGGGCGGCTCGACGGGTCTGCAGCATCCCGTTGTCTCCCAGGGCGACTCAGAGGAGGAGGATATGCACAGCTCTGTCCACTAGGGGCAGAGCTGGGGGATCCAGTCCTCGTGGGAGCCTTTAGGGCGTGGTAGTCCCCGCCAGATGTTCCTGACTCCTTCCGCCCCAGTCAGCTTGGTCTCACCGCTGGGGACGACTCCCATGGTCAGGGCGAGAGGCTCCGAAGGTGTTCCGCATCTCTGCAGGCTCAGCACTCAGCTCCTCACGTCCAGACATCACTCCAGTCTCTCAACTCTTATTTGGCTCGTTGTTTTTGGGGTTTTATCCGTGCGTTTGGAGTCGGGGGGGTCCCACAAAGCATGCTGGTCCTGGAGTCACTTTGCATAACCCCCCCCCCCCCAGGTGTCTTCTCCTCAGTGTTCGGGAAGGTCTCCACCCTTCACTGTCTCAGAGAAGGGCCATTACCTCACCCTAGCCAGGGCTTATTACTAATACAAAACCAACCATTAACGACAACGACCTGTAATTACCATAACACAGGCAGCAGCCCAGCAGTAGTGGTAACTTTTTTTCTCACAGAAAAAATTCAACTGAATTTTTGTTCATAACACTACACATCAACCCGGAAGAAGGACTGTATAAGAACTCCACGGAAAATCAGGAGAGCGTGACAGTGGCGGAGCAGAGACTCCCCTGTCGCCCAGCGCTGATTTGCTTATTGCTTTGCCCGCTGTAATTAATAAATTCTCAATTGGTTTTACTTGGAATATTGTCGGCTCAATTTATAACAGTGGCACGGGCACTCCCGCTGCCGTCTGTGGTGCAGGAGAGGCGGGGAGGCACCCGCACAGGGGGATGCGCTCCTCCAAGTCCGTTTGGGACGTGCCTGCCGAGGTGGATTCGCTTTCCCTTGGGGGTCCAGCCCCATATTGCTCTGGAAAGGACTCCCCAAATCGGTTTTAGTCGAGGCACAGTCATATCTCCCTTAGGGAGTTCCTCACATGGACGGTAACCTAGTGAGTCCCAGGCCCGCAAGTCCAGGGAGGTTTCCACATCTATGGGGAAACCATGAATTTTGGTCCAACTTAAAAGCTTGTAGAGAGCGTCTTCTGGCACACGAAGTCCCTTATGATGGATCATATGTCCCCACACTCTAAGGGTTACGTGTTGTGGCATAGAAATTCAGTTGGCCATTTGAAAGGCAGTTTTTCCCAACCACAAGCCTACCCTGGGTTGCAGGCAGAGCTATGTTGGGAAATCTGTTTCCCGCCCCAGCTCCTAGGCTATGAGGGAAAAAGCACAGTCCTAAGGGGACAAATCTTCTCCAGGAAGTTGCGGGGAAAGGTCACTTTTACCTCTCTGGAGTGTTATAAATGATTGAATCGGCAGCCAAATTTATATAAAAAAATTTAACAAATATTTATTAGAACAAATAACAAAAATAGAAATTTTGAAAAAAAGAAAAACCCACCACAGCCAAGACAGCGACAGTCCTGGGAGCAGCGCTGGGTGACTTTGGGGTCTGGCTGACAGAGAGACAACGTTACCCCAGAGGTACACCCCGAGTGCTTTCTGCGGCCAGCTTATATACAGTTTATTCTGCCTGGGGCAGGGATGATCGCATATTTCTTTGTGTTTCTTCACATGTAAAATAGAATCCACACAGATGTAGAAACAGACAAAGGCGAACTCATAGATGCAAACGAATGTCGGAGTGTCCAGGCAGAAGTTGTATTCACATGTACTGGTTTCCTGAGTACCGCGGTGAAGTCATGTACCAGGTGCGTGTCTCGTGCACTTCCCCAGATATTCCATTCCGGGAAGATCCAGATGGTATCTCTTGAATGCAGGAAATGGAGGAAATCCCCCATAACAGCCAGGGACTATTCCATTCATACGGTAACAGATCTGATATCATCTCAACGCTGTCTGGGAATTGGTTATAATAAGAATAAGACTCTTCCCCCAGCCAGCGTGGTCAAAGACATAACTTTGAGTCCTTGCAATATTTTATACACACATATATCTATATCTATAGCATGAATTATCTCTACCATATACTACAGGGGGAACAGAAGGTGTCCAGACACGAGCAGGCTGCATGGGTGCTGCGGGGTCCTTGCAGGGGTCCAAGGCATCTCCACCCGTTCTGCGACTCCACGAAGGGTTGCTGGATACGACGTCCATGAGGGGTCAGCAGACCCCCTCGTCTTCAGTCCAGGCTGCGAACACGGCCGTGATCTGGTGTCACCAGATCCCTGGTTCGCCAGTCTCGGCTGCAAACACATTTGGGGTCTCCCAGACCCTGTGCCTCCAGCCTAGGCTGCAGTACACATCGGCGGTCACTAGATGTCAGCACAACAGGCCCCCAGCCAGGTTATAATTGATACAGATTCCATGTATTCACAGAAGGATGATTAATAATATTTCTTAAAAAATCCATTGCTCTTTTATATCCTAGTTCACTATACGTGGACCTCATTGGTCCTTTACTTAAAACACCATCACCATTGTCTAATTAAGAAACTACCATTTCGTAAACAAATCTCCATAACACATTCCACATGTTCACAATACCAGGTGCAGCAAGTTAAGAATTGTTTCTCATTCTTTTCTCTGATCTTCTCACAGACTTTTCCCAGGACAATGCTTGAGAAAGTTGGCTGTTTCTTTCTGTGGCTAGAGAGCTGCTGCCACAACATCCAGTGAACATAGGATGAGGACACCTGCTACAGATATGCCAACTATCAGCATCTGCCATCTGAAGAAAGTATGGACCAAGGCCCGAACTGGAAGTGATAAAGAGAAGGAGCCAAAACCACAGCCAAGAAACACGCATGCTCTAAAAAGGCAGACTCAAGGAGGGAACTTGTAAAATAGTTCCTGGAATATGTAAACTAGTTTATGGATATGCATTTGGGTCTATGAATATGCAAAGGGCTGATGTAATGGAAAAGGTATTTAAGGGGTATCCCCAAAGGTGAAGGTGTGGTCTTGGCTGAGTGCCAAGATGCACCCAGCCATAATAACCTTTCCTTTGTGGTTCTTGTCTCCTACTGTCCTTTATTAAACTTTTTAAATTTTCATGGAAGAGTGAACGTGTTTTTCACACTGCTGACCTGTGATCCCTCTCCAGGCTCTGGGCATCTCTTGCTGGCACTGGCATCAAACTGGCAGGAGTGAGATGGATTGTTGCGCCCCTCTCCCAGCAACTTAAGTGTAAAGCTCTCTTCACCAGCTTGGCAAGCCTATGACAGGAGATGCCCTTCCCCTTGTGAAAAATGCTTGTGTTTTATGATTGGCTTTTCGCAAATATTAAAATGAATATTTATATGTGTTATGTTAGAAAGTAATGCTGTATTAATTCTCTTAAGTACTGTGTTAAATATAGCTTTAGGTTATAAAAATTGTTAAAATAGAAACTATGCTATGTAAGATACTTTTTTAAAGAAAGGACTCGCAGCAAGATAGCAGCCACAGGTCACCTAAATCTTTCAGAGAAAAAGAATTTATTGCCCTCCTATCAGAAGAAACGAACTTCTTCCCGCCTCGAAGGCACGGTTAGGATTCGGAGGAAGAAGTTGACGATGACCAGACAGAATCCTGTATTTGAATGGAATTTATGCATCATGAATGAAGTGTATGACTATGCAACCGGCTATTGCTTTTAAGGGTTAATCCTTTGTTAACGGGTGTCCTTTTTCGGGCTCGTGCTGCCCAGAAAAAGGTACCCGGATGTCCGTAACTCTTTGTCTCTATTGTCTCATATTGTCCTAATTCAAATTGTCCAAATTATTATTACTCTAATTGTATTTCTATTTTTATAACCATTTTATTACTATTAAACTTTTAAAAATTTAAAAACAAGTGATTGGCATTTTTCACAATTTTGGTGGCAGAGGGTGGTTACTAACACCTTGTTGCTGGTGCTTTAGGAGAGTCAGAGTGGGGAAGGTGCACCCTGCCCTATTTGGCAGCCTCTCTCTGTTGCCCCTGAAGTGACCGACAGACACAGTTTACGATCGGTGGACAAAAGGAGACATTAAAACAAAGAGAAGGGAAAAGGCTCCCTACAACCGCTGTAATTGGCCCCCTAAGACTAGTAGTGGGCACGAAGAACCCGAGAAGGAAAAAGGATTGGTAGGTATTTCTCGGGGGGGCAGGTACGGGGGGGATGAATGTGTGTGAATGAGAGGCGGGCTGGTTGTCCCAGACCTGCCAAGTGAGTGCTGGAGGCTCCCATGCTGCGTTTCCAACTTGCTGCAAGGGAAGCGGCCAGTAAAGCGACAAAGCAAGTGATAATAGAGTGAAAGAATCCCCCGGGGTAACTGGGACTGGGTCTCAGGGAGGAGTTGGACCTCTTGGAGGTAGGGAGCAATGTTTCCTAGCCCAATCCACTAGGAAACAGGACAGGAGGGGCCCCTAAAAACCTACTGGGTTGAGTGATTTATATTCCAAGGGCATCCAAGAGCAGGGTTGAGCAGAATTCTGTCCGAGTGAGGATATGCCCGAGAATACTCAGGGTGGGACAACACAGCTAGATTGAGGAATAAAAATTTTGCCCAACAGCATCCGGGGTTGGACAACACAGCTAGATTGAGGGAAAAAATTTTTACCCGACAGGATCCGGGGTTGGACAACACAGCCAGATTGAGGGAAAAAATTTTTACCCGACAGGATCCGGGGTTGGACAACACAGCCAGATTAAGGGATAAAAAAATGCCCAAGAACATCCAGGGTTGGACAACACAGCAAAAAATATTATATGCCCAAGAGCATCTGTAGTTGTACCACACCGCTGGGTTGAGGGACAGAAAAATGCCCAAGAGCATCTGGGGTTGAACAACACAGCTGGGTTGAGGGATATCCAATAGCACCGGGACTGGCCAGTAACACCTAAATTGTAATAGGTGATGTGAAAGTAAAAGGTACCTTGTTGTTTTGTGGTGTGTGAGAGTGAGTCACACACAAAGTCAGCCTCAACTTCCCGGGCAGGTGGGAAGGGGGAGGCAGTGGAAAGAGGAGTGTGTGACCCGCATACTAGGCTATTGTTCCCGGGTGGGTGGGGACTTTGGGCCGAAGGACATGAGTGACCTGCACACCAGGCTATTGTTGCTGGGTAGGTGGGGCTTTAGCTGAAGGCTGTGTATGACCTGCAAACCAAGCTACTGTTCCCCGGGCGTGTGAGGGGGGCCATAGCTGAAGAGCGTGAGAGACACGCAGACAGCCTCACAGGTGAACGGACACCGGAGGTGACCAGAGTCAGGGCCCTTCCAAGAGGCCCAGAGATACTGAGACCTAGAGGCCAACCCCAGGGCGAGGGGGGCCACCGGGACCTGTGATTTTCTGGCAACAGGGATCCACTTTGTGTCTTGAGGGTGTGAAGGAATGTGTCAAACTGAATGAGAAATAAAAGTGAGTGAATGTAGACAAATGAAAGTATAGGTAATGTGGATTGTGCATTTTAAGCCTTGCCATATGTCATGGTTTGAGACATTGACAGGAAGTGGGTTTTTTTTTTGGGATATGCTGTGGCCACCAATAGGTGTTCAGATTTTAATATTGGCACCTGGTGTAGCGACTGAGGTTCGGACACGCCTCTGAGAACACACAGGGGTTAATAAAGAGAGCTGCTCCTCTAGGAAGCTCTCTTGGGACTTCAAGGGAAAGAGGTTTGATCTCCCTCCCCCGTTCAGCTGCTGCTGCTGGGCGGGGGAGGGGCAGCCATGTGGTAGGCCTGGGCCTGGACAGAGATGGGAGGTGAAGAGGCCCTTGAGGATGGAAGGGTGGAGGAGCAACAAGAGACATTGGGCAGCCACCCCCCTGCCCCTCCCTCCCAGGGGAGAGAGAGAGGGAGAGCCAGCGTCTAAAATTGATAGTTGCCAGCCCAGGAGGCGAAGGGGGAGGGTGCGGTGAGAAGGTCCCTGGCAGGGCAGCGTGGGAGTGCTGGAGCTCCGGACAGGCAAAGACTGAAATTTTTAACCCTTTTCTTGCATGATAGAAACCTTGCAAATGCTGATCCTCCTGGAGCTGAATGAGAAGAGAGATAAGAGATAAGAGGGGATGGGCCACGAGGGAAGTGCAGAAGACTCTTGAGTGGGGGGAGAGATGATGGAGTGGCCTTTTGGCTGGACTTTTCTTATATGGCCATAGACAGAACCAGTTTTTTTTCCTGTGACACAGAGACTGCATTTAGGGGGAGGCAGTGCCTCAGAACCAGGAGGGTTCAGTGTGGGTACCCCTCGGCCCCAGGGGGTGCAAAAATTTGTGGGGGACAGATGTCCCGAAGGAGAGACTGTGCCTTTTTTGGAGTGAGACAAGGCATCCTTGAAAGACAACCCTAGAAGCAGCTCTGGTCCATGCACAGTGGTGTGAGCACTGGGCATGGAAGGAAGATGTCACGATGGCAAAGGATTTTCCGGGAGGTGCTGAGTGACGTGGAAACACACGAGGTTTCAACGGTGTTTCCAGGGGAAGCCTATGGTAGAAGAAGGACTCCTCTCCTCTTGATGAACTGAAGATTGAGTATTCTAAAGGGTGGTGCCGGACTGAGAGTTGGTGATTTGGGGGAATGTTGGGAAATTTGGTGGGGAGGGGAGGAGGAAAATGCTTTTGTAAGGTTTTCATTTTCCTTGTTTTTTTTTTTTTTTCCTTTTCTTGTAGTTTAGTTACTAAAGTTTTCTTTATTTCTAAGCAGGAGCCTGCTTTGCTTATTCCTGGTCACATCTCACAGCAGACACCAGGGAGAGGGTATTCTCATGGGGGCACTGGCATTGTGCCAGTGTCAAACCATGACACCATATCTCCTCGGAGGGAGGTGTATTGTATTGAAAAGCAGTGTGAGAAAAAGGGGTTTTTAGGTGTAAGTAGTTGAAAGAAAAGTGGTATTTAAGTTGTTAGTAAAAAGTGAAAAACAGAAGCAGAGGACGAATAGATAGAATATTGAAAAATGAGACAGAAATCCAGTAAGGTAGATACAGATACAAGAAAGAAAAGTGAGAAAAAATTACCAACAGAAATACCCCAAGATAGCCCTTTGGGAGTTATGTTAGCCAACAGAAATACAACTCCTTGTAAAATACAAGGTATACAGAAGTTGATGAGAAAAAACATTCAAACTTGTGAATTACATACTTTAAAAAGAGCATTAGAATATTCAACACAAAATAAAGGAGTTATATATTGATTCAAAGTATGCCTTTAGAGTAGCACATACCTTAAGAAAAATTTAAAAAGAGAGATTACTTAATTCAAGAGGAAAAGGATTAGCACATGAGAAACTTATTTTAGAGGTTTTAGAGGCATTAAAATTACCTAAGAGAGATAGCAATAGTGCATATTAAAGGACACCAAAAGGTAAAGATCCCAGAAATAAGGGGAAATAATTTGGCAGATAAGGAAGATAAAGATGCAGCAGAAAATGGAGCTGAAAGAGTTAATATTAACTCCAAATGAGGAAAAATTGGAAATTCCAAAGTTTAGGGAAGCAAAAAAAAGGGGAATTAAAACAAGATAGGTGGTGAACAAGATAAATAGAGGAAATAGAAACATCTTGATGGAAGACAATTAGATAATAAAATGCTTACTAGGGAATAGCAGAGGACATGTATCAAAAAGCCCGGTGAGATACTCAGGCTTTGTGTGATCATTTTTTAAGGAACTACAGGTGCATTGGGATTTTTGGAGTAGAAAAACAAGTAACTGAAAAATGTATAATTTGCCAAAGGATGAATAAAAGGGTAATGAGAAAAACAACATGAGAAGGTCGTGAGTTATCTCATCGACCATTTCAAAGTATCCAAGCAGAAGTTTGGATTTGTTAAGCTCTGGATTTATTTGTAAAACCCGTTTAATCCAGAAGAAAAAGAGTATACCACATGCTGGGGAGGGGGGAGGTTGTAAGAAAATAATATTTTTGAAAGGCAATAAGAGAAAAACGGTGAAAGTGTAAGGCTAGGAACAAAATATTACCTCATCCATTCCCGTTTGTCCCCCCACTCGTTCGCAGCTGCACCACCCCCTCCCAGCCCCTGTGCCGGCTCCGGCACAGTCCGTCTGCCTCAGTCCCGGCCGCCTGGCCCGCGGCCGCTCTGCCAGCCGTGCTGGGGGGGGAGGTGAGGGTCTGTCCTGCCATGTGGAAACGTGGTTACCGCGCTGACCGCACCGAGGGGGGCGTTCCGTCCGTCCCGTCTGTCCCATCCCCGGCTGCCCTGACTGGTCGGCTACCACCGCTGCAGCTGGGGTTTGTCGCTGGCTTTGTCTCTGCCGGATCAGCCACCGTGAGCCATGTGGGGGCTATCCACGCTACAGCTCGGTCTGCACCGGAACATCCTTTCGGGCGATCCCGACCGCAGATCTCGCCATTGGAGGACCGTGACCCTGAGCTGTGCCGAGTCTCCCCGTCCTGCCCTGAGCTCCGGCTGCTCAGGGGAACTCTCCAAAGGAATCACCTTATCGAAACACTAAAAGTTCAGTAAAAAGAAAGCCCTCTCCTGATTCTTCCTAAAAATACAGGAGAAAGGCTATACAAGATAAAAATCCAAAAAGAATGGGATAAAGGGATTGGTCTATTTCCATTAAGAGAGGTTCCCAAAGGAGGGGACGGACCAGGGTTTGTAAATGCTCCTTTGACTTCGTCTGAGGTCTGAAATTTTAAAGAAATAAATATAAGGGATATTTGGAGGATCCCATAGGCATAGCTGAACAATTACACCAATTTTTAGGTCCAAACATTTATACTTGAGAAGAGATGCGGTCTGTAATGAAAATAATATTTTTCTCAGTAAGAAAGGCAATTAATCAGAGCAGCTGAAATAAAAGCTTAGGAAAAAAGATAATCCGCAAGGAACCCCAGAGACGACAAAATGCCAACTGTACCTCCTGAGTTGGGTTAAAATAATGAGGAGGGGAGTAAACACATGAATAATTATCGTAATTACATAATCAAGGGAATAAACGAGACAGCATATCAAAGGCGAAATGCAAAAAAAAAAGGTTTTTAAGGGACAGCTTTTAGAGAGGAAAGAAGAAACTCCAACTAAATGGATAAACAAACTTAAGAGAAATAGGAAAATGGTCCTAAGTAAGTGGAAGATGTGAAAATCTTTAAAGAGATGGGCACAGAAGAGGAATAGAGAGGTCATAAGCTCTAATTTTTTGGGGGGACAAATACCATCTGGAGCCTGTGATAACTTTAAAAGTGGGTCCCCAAGAAGAAGAATTGGAATTTGTAATAGACACAGGGGCAGAGAGAAACTGCCTGTTAAATATTCCAAAAGGTGTAAGTAAACATATTGTGAAAGTAACATGGGCAAAAAGAGAAAGTTTTACATTTCTGGTCATTAAAGATGTGGTAATTGAGGGAGGAAACTAAAATTTGGATGGGAGATGTCTTATTGGTCCCAGGGGCAGGTAGCAATTTATTGGGAAGAGTCTTACAAGTGCAATTAAGAATAGGAGTTATACCAGAAAATGGGAAAATGACAGCTAGAGTTTTAAAATTAGGCTAAGAGAATGAAGAAAAAAAAATCAACAAAGAAGTTTGGGCTGGAGAATGAAATATAGGAGGATTAAATAGCGACCCCATAAGAGTTACAATTGAGAGAGAAGATTGTCCCATACGTGTACGTCAGTATACTGTATCTTTAGAAGGACGGGAATGTTTGAAGCCAGTAGTAGAAGGACTAATAAAGGATGGGGCATTAGAACCTTGTATGTCTCCTAATAATACCCCTATTCCCCAGTAAAGAAGTCCAATGACAGTTATAGACTAGTACAAGATTTAAGGGAGGTTGATAAAAGAACTCAGACTCACTACCCAGTGGTAAAATATCTTAGACACTTAATAAATAAAAGTAGCTGGAAACCCAACCATGAGAAAATTGCAAGAATTTTATTCCTTCTCCCTCCCTCTTCAAAGAGGGAGATCAGAAAATTACCCAGATTAATGAAAAATTATAGATTACAGATTGAGGGGTACACACAGGCAGCAAAATTTATGTATGAAAAATTGACAGAAGGAGATGATATAAAACAGACCAAGGAAGATGTTATGAACAAAAATTCAGTTGATTTTTTTCTGTGAGAAAAAAATTACCACTACTGCTGGGCTGCTGCCTGTGTTATAGTAATTACGAGTCGTTGTCTTTAATGGTTGTTTTCGTATTAGTAAAAGCCCTGGCTGGGGCGAGGTAATAGCCCTTCTCTGACACAGTGAAGGGTGGGAACCTTCCCGAACAGTAGAAGAGACCTGAGAAAGTGGGGGGGGGTTATGCAAAGTGACTCCAAGACCACAATGCAGCATGGGTCCCCCCGCTGTACGGAGAAACCCCAAAAACAACGAGCCACCTAAGAGTTGAGAGACTGGAATGATGTCTGGACATGAGGATCCGAGTGCTGAGCCTGCAGAGATGCGGAACACCTTCGGAGCCTCTCGCCCTGACCATGGGAGAAGCCCCCGGAGATGAGGGCCTGCTAAGACAGCTGGCAAAAGTAGAAACACCTGGCGGGGAATACCACGCCCTAAAAGGCTCCCACGAGGACTGGATTCCCCCAGCTCTGCCCCTAGTGGACAGAGCTGTGCATATCCTCCTCCTCTGAGTCGCCTTGGGAGAGACGACGGATGCTGCAGACCCGTCAAGCCGCCCAATCCTGAGCTGATAACTTTTAATAAAGGCATTAAAAAGGAGAAGTCTCCTAGCCCTGTTTATTTCAGAAGATATTGTTAAATTAAAACAGTTAAGTTAAAACTAGCCTAAGTACCAGCTTTAAGCTTACCCTTGTTTGAAAAATCCTTTATCATTTATACATAAATACAGAAAATGGAGTAGTTCATAAAATTTTAATTCAGGAGTAAGGAAGAGTAAAAAAAATATCTAGTAGCTTATATGTCAAAGATGTTAGACCCAGTAAGCCACAGCTAGCCAGTATGTATTTAAGTTATAACAGCTACTGCAATCCTAGTAAAAGAAAGTTGTAAGCTTACTTTTGGAAGTAAATTAGTTAGGTTCACCTCGTACCATCTGAGGTGTGTTGAATCAAAAAAAAAAAAAAAAAAAAAAAACAAGTAAGAAGAGAAGAAAGAGAAAAGTTGAAGTAGGGGGGTGGTTAGCAAACTCTGAGATGTTAGAATGTGGAGTGATGACATCGTGGTGCTAGAAGAGAGCAGAAGTGTGAATGTGGGTTTTTTGCATGAAAGGCAGGGAAGTGTCTTAATACATAGTTGTTAGGAGGTTATTTAATGCTGAACTGAGGTCCAGAAAGGGTTTAGCAGAACGGGCCCTCCTTGAAGAGAAAAGAGGATAAGTTGACTAGAGAAAGAAAAAGAATGTCAGGAGCACCTGGGGACGCCAAGTTTGTGGTTGTCAAGGTTGAGAGGTGTCTGACCGCTCCCTACGAGCGGCAGGGTCTCGGAGGCTGCAGCAGGGACCGATTCATGGAGGTGACCCGGCGGTGGTGCTGGGAGCAGAGGACACAGGTTTGCCGGGCAGGAGCGGTCTGGGTCCGTGGCAGAACTGCCGGGGTGGCTCCCAGACTGTCAGGGTCCCGAGTCCAGGATGGCAGCGTCGGCCCTGGTAAGTGGGCCGAGAGAGAGAAGGAAAGAGAAAGAGAGAGAAGAAGAGAGAAGAAGAGAGAGAGGGGGGGCAAAAGAGACCCAAGGCATGCCCCCAGGGTCCCCATGCCCGTGGCTCTCCTCCCCTGCTCCGGCCCTGCAGCCAAGTGGCAGCACTGGGGGAAGGGCGAAGAACGGCATTGACAGCATAACTGTGAAAAGAGGGGGAGGGAGCTAGCACTAAAAGATAAAATCCAAGCAGAGATTGATGACTCTCCAAACCTCACAAAGTGGTTTGTTTTTCTTAAGTAAGAAGTTTTTTCTTTTTTTGTTTTGTGTGTTTTGTTTTCTGTTAAAAAGAAGTTGGTTTTTTTTCCCTGAAGAATGGGTTTGTAAGGCTAAAACAATTAAATGCTGCCCAAAAAGTAAAAAGCAATAGATGTGATACATCTCATGTTAAAATTGGTCTAGCTTTTCTTATTTAACTAACTGTAACTCACAGAAAGAAGAATTACCTCTGCAGCTATTAGCACAGCTGGATAGAAGAAGAAGAGGCTGCTGTGGAGAAAGCTTTTAGTTAAACCCAGAAAGTTTGGAAGAAAAGTGAATGGTAAAAGTTAATGCACTATTATCTTTCTTTTCTTACTATGCCATTAAAAAGTCCTTCCCAGGTACTACTGAAGCAACAATCAGAATCATGGAAAGAGGGTGAATTCATGCCAGCAGAATCAAAGGACTTGTGAAGGAACCTGAGGAATGGACTATC
Organism: Melozone crissalis; assembly: GCF_028551555.1. Taxonomy (NCBI): domain Eukaryota; kingdom Metazoa; phylum Chordata; class Aves; order Passeriformes; family Passerellidae; genus Melozone; species Melozone crissalis. Next base: position 7,647,091 of record NW_026535813.1, on the reverse strand, counting down.
ACATTTAAACCAGGTGATACCGAACTGACTTTCCAATGGAGACTGAGTGGTAATAGTTTGGAAAAACCCAAATGATCCAAGAAATGCACAAAGAATAACACTGAATTAAGAAGTAAGACAATGCTTATACCACTGGTTTCAAGCACTGCCTGAATAAAACATCTCCTTCGGGGAAGAATACTTCAGATAGAAAGATCAAGACTGTTTTTGTATTCTGACCTTAGCCTGAGAATTGTACAGGGGAGAAGGGGAATTACCATTTCCATCAGTAAACTTTATTTGATTCATTCCAATACTGGACATGCTAGCTGGGTTATAAGTAAATGCTTGAATTGTGATAATAATTAGTATTGTAGTTCACAAAATTTATGCTCTTATTGCAAAAAGTGTTAAAGTAATAACTTAGTTTTGTGGATGGGAATTATTAGTGCCTGTTGAATGAGAGATACCTGAACAACAGTAAGAGACCACAGTTAAAGGGTGTCAAAACCAATTTGCCTGGAAATTAGTTAAGAGAAAGTGACAAGGAAATAGAGGGCAAGACCAGATTGGCCTCTGTATTTTGCCACCGAGAAGATCAAATACACCTGCTGTGGGTTGCAACCTCACAGGCATGGGAGGTGGGAGTATAAGCCATACTGGACCTCTGTTATTCCTGTTTCTGGCACTCATTTGTTGTCTTTTCCCTTTCGAGATACCAGAAGATTGTGTCACAAATGCTACAGAAAGCACCATATGGAAAGAAACCAAAGTTCCTCTTTTATTACACACACCTATGTCAACAGTCACTGCTATAATCCATCCAAATTAAGAACCTCTAGGCAAAACAGAGTAAATTATTGGATATCAAGAAACTTAGGAAAAAGTGGTAATAGATTTGGAATTGAATGTCCAAAAGGAGAGAGATGGATTTGTTTTATATTTAATCTTGAAGATACGGTTCAAGATTTGGTAAAAAAACAAATAGTAAAAGAAAAGGTAAAACCAGCACAGCAATTTAAGTCTGTATTGACCCCAAATTATTTATTGAGTCATATTACAAGACTCCAAGCAGATACAGAAATTATAGCAAATAAAGCCGACCAGGCATTAGAGTTAATATCAAGTCAGCTAAGCCAAACAAAACATGTAGTGTATCAGAGTAGGTTGGCTTTGGGCTATTTATTGGCCAAAGGGGGTGTTTGTGCAAAGTTTAATATATCAGATTGTTGAAAATTGATGACCACAGAGAAGTCATTCTAGAAAAAGCAAAAGAAATCAAAGAAGAAAAATATATATATGCATATAATAACCCAGGTACCAGTCCAAATATTAGAAAACAATGTTAAAACCTAGCTGGTGGGGTAATGTGTTGGGGAGGATGGAACAGGAAAGCCTTATAAATATGATTGCCTGGCAAAAGATTTTGAGAATTTAGAAACTATAAGCGAGATTGAAATGAAAGCAAGTTTTGAGATCCCTTAGTTACTGAACAACTGGAAAACAATGGTGTGGCCAGCCGAAGGTAATCCCCTCTTGATGAAACAATACCCTCTGCAAGCAGACAGGTCCAAGGGTCAGAGCAGACCCTGCAGCTTGGCAGATAGGGCCCAAAGAGTAAGATTTAGGGTTTAAAATGTAACACAGTATGGTAATGTAGTGATTCTTATAAGTTGTATGGAAATGTTATAGGATATGCATGCTGTAGTTGATTGGTTGATGAGAATCTGGATATTCAACACTGAAGATGATTTATTGTAACGGGAACTTCGCTCTCTTTTCGCACTCACTTCTGCACTTCTTCTTCTCCTTCTTCTTCTTACTTTTCTCACTCACTCGCCTACTTACTTTCCATTTACCCTCTTATGCTTTTACGTTCTTACTTCTCATCCTCTCTACCCCTCTCTTCTCTCGGGCCTGCTCCGAGCTGCGGCTGGCAGCTCCCAGCAGGGCCCTTCACCCACGCCCTTTGCAATAAACTGCAAGTTATACGACTTGGCTTCAAAGAGATCTCGTCTCTGTTCGTCCCGATCGTGCGTGACCCCCCCCCCCGTGGTAGACAGGGAAAGGCGCTGCGGAAGATCTCACGATGTCACGGAAAGCCAGGACCCTCAGATCTCCTTAGATAAGACCATCTGCTTCCCATAGATAAGAAACTAACATAGGAAGGTAGCCTCCCTTAACCAAATTCCAGTAACTTTCCATCCCCTACCCAGTAACAGTCCACCTCTTACTAACCATAGATGGTAAAGACAGACCCATGCTGACGTAGAGACCCCTTAGACTATAAAAACCCAAGAGACGAGATAATAAACACCTTTTGACCGTCCATCACATTGATGTCTGCGTGTGTCATTGGCCCGAGTGGCCCTGGTGAGTGGGCCACCGTGCTGTTCGTCTGAACCAGGTCGCCTGCCTTGCTCCAGAAGGCAACAAACTGGTGCCGAACCCGGGACTGCTGCAGCCCCCGGGGTTCAGGAACTCTCCTGGCCAGATATCAGCGGCTGCTGGCAGCAGGTCTGACCACAGCGGGAGGGACGCCTCCGGACCAGCGTGGACCATGGAAGCCATTGCGAAGGTCGTAACAGAGATGCATGCACAATCGGGTATAGAATGTAAACTTAGGGATTTATCTCTCGCATTGCCGAGACTGATTAAGCTTGGGGCTATTGAAAGCCCCGTGGACGTCCTACATTCGGACGTGTGGGATAATTGTACAAAAGCCCTGGCGGAGGACACCATGTCCTCGGGCTCAGGGAAAGCCCTAAAATCGTGGGGCAGGGTTGTCCAGGCTCTGCAAAAGGCTCGACAAGAGCAAGAAACCTGGATAGCCGCACGAACTTGTTTATTAGCCGTGCCGCAGTTGGGGGTGGGCGCGGCGACACAAACCGCGGAGGGGCCTGACCCGGGCGGGCGCGCGGAGGCGCGAACGCCAAACCCCCCTCAGCGAGCGGATTCACCATCGGAGGGGGGGGAACACCCGCGGACGTTCTGGCGGGGGCTCGCGGAGGAGGCGCGGAACGCGGCCGAATCGGCGGACCCCGTAGGGACCGATAAAAACGCCCCCCCCACCATATGCGTTTGAAAATGGCGCCGAACCGCGTGGTCCGGGCGGAAAGGAGGAGGCGGGGGGCGGAAGCGCGGTCAGCCCGCTCAACAACGCATGCGCGGGCGAGCGGGGAGACGGGGCAGCCCCCGCGGAGGCGCGGAAGACCAATCAGAGCCCTCCGTTCAAATTAGGTCCTTATAGGGCAAGGACCTCCCCCAGCAGGAGGCGGGGGGACCCCAGGGAGAGGGAACGGCCCAACCCCCGCAGGAGGGGGCGGGGTCGGAGTCCGGGGAAAAGGCAGAGCAGCCCGGAAGCGTCTCCTTATTCAACTTCCGGCTCGGACTCGGGCTCGAGCTCTGAGCCCGAGATAGGATCGGAGGATTCCGATCTGGATTACGGCTTTAACAGAGAGAGAGAAGCGGCATGTAAGGTTACTAGCCACAGTGCTCCCGCTTGGGTGAAGGGGTTACCAGAGAAAAACCAAACCCCGCTTACAAACTGGCGGAAAATAAAAATGGCTTGCGCGGAATGGGCTCCGTCTGCCACTTTAGTGTTCCCGGTCCGTGTGGGGGGGGCAGGCGGAAACCAAAGGACTTATTCACCAGTCAATCCGAAAGATGTGCAGGCAATTGTTAAAGCGATTGCGGATAAGGGAATTAATTCTGCCATGGTTTGCACACTTATTGACGGCCTTTTTGGTGGGGACGACATGCTTCCCTTTGATATTAAGCAGACATGTAGAATGATATTTGATGGTGCAGGGATGATCGTTTTCAAACAAGAATGGGAGGATAATTGCATGAAACAGCTAGCCTTGGTAACAGGGGCAGACCATCCACTGCACGGTTCCAGCATACAGAGGCTTATGGGCACAGACCCCACTATGATCACCCCCCAGCAACAGGCTGAGGGCCTGCGAGCCCATGAGGCCATGACAACGACCCGAGCTGCCCGAGAAGCCATCCGTGACGCTTCTAAAGTGGTAGCCAAACCCTCTCCATGGTCTTCCATAAAACAGGGTGAGAGTGAGAGCTTCACTCAATTCGTGGATAAGCTCCAGGCTGCATTAGATTCCTCGACGTTACCTTCAGAGGCAAAGGGTCCCGTGCTGGCGGAGTGCTTACGCCAGCAATGCAACTCAGCCACTAAGGACATTTTAAGATCACTGCCACAGGGGCCTAATATAGCTGCCATGATCAGACACGTTGCAAAGGAGGAACACCTAGCTCCCATCCAAGCAGCAGTTCAAACTGCAATAACCAGCGTGATGGCATGCCTTAAGTGCGGCCAGGCAGGCCACTTGGCAGTAAACTGCCCCCAGCCAAGGCGCCTATCAGCAGCTGCTCCACCACGCCAAGCGGGAGGCAGGGGACCGTGCTGGGGGTGTGGAAGGAAGGGGCACTTAGCTAAGGAATGCAGATCCAGGCCCCAGGGAAACGGGAGAGGGAGGGGGTGGCCGGGCCGTGTTCAGCCCCCTCCCACCTGGAATATGCAGCGGCCCAGCTACAGCAACCCCCAGTGGGGCAGGGGACTCTCATACCCTATGCCCCCACAGGGAGCAGTCACCTTTGCATCCCCCCCAGCAATACAATGGCAGAGTTGCGCAGCACCCTCAATACCTTCGCACCCCCCACCACCACAACCCGCGCCGGAGTCACAGGACCAGCAGGGGACACCCCAGAGCGAGATCCCTGGGTGGTCTTGGTCATGAAAATAGGGAAGGAACCCTTGATGGTGTGGGGGACATGCCGCCTTTACGGCAGCCAAGATCCTCACGTCATAGGGCTTCAGTTTTGGGCAGACACGGGATCAGACTGCACGATTATTCCCCAAAAGCACTGGCCCGGACATTGGCAATTCAAAGAAGTCCCCCCAGTGAACGGAGTAGGGGGGCAGTCCCGGGCATGGAAAAGCACCCAGCTGGTGGCTATAACACTTCACACGAAAAAGGGACCAGAACAGACAGTAGCAATCCACCCCTACATTTTGCAGAATTCTCCACCCCTGTTAGGAAGGGATGTTCTCTCCTTGCTAGGATTCCGGATCACAAATTTATCCTGAGGGCCACTGCCGTACACCCTCCGCTGCCAATCAAATTGACTTGGAAATCATCAGACCCTGTATGGGTTGAGCAGTGGCCCCTGACAGAGCCTCGAATGGCAGCCTTGCTGGAACTGGTCGATCGAGAACTGCAAAAGGGTCACATAGAACCCTCCACCAGCCCTTGGAACACCCCAGTATTCGTGGTCCCCAAAAGGTCCGGACAAGGTTATTGTCTCGTCCACGACCTGAGAGAAGTGAACAAGACGATCAGACCCATGGGTCCAGTCCAGACACTGCTTCCCGCGAACTCAGCCATCCCCGCAGGGCAGCCATGTGCAGTACTGGACATCAAGGACTGCTTCTTTTCAATACCCCTGCACCCTGAGGACAGAGAACGATTCGCCTTTTCCGTGGAATTTCAGAACGGCGAGCGGCCCAACCCTCGCTTCCAATGGAGAGTACTTCCGCAAGGCCTGGTCGACAGTCCCACCATATGCCAAATCACCGTGGACAAAGCACTGACGCCAGTCCGACACTCCTACCCCACCGCAACCATCATCCAGTACATGGACGACATCCTGGTCGCAGCACCATCGACAAGCCAAGTGGATCACCTGGTGACCACAGTCACGGAAACCCTTCAAGCCAACGGCTTCGAGATCGCGAGCGCAAAGATCAAGAGAGGACCCTGCGTGACCTTCCTGGGAGTAGGCATCACGAGCACCCACGTGACACCCCCTGAGATGAAGATCAACCGAGACATCGAGACGCTCCACGACGTGCAACTCCTGGTGGGATCGCTGCAGTGGCTTCGCAACATCGTCCTGATTCCTCCCGAGGTCATGGACCCTCTGTACGACCTCCTGAAAGGAAAGCACCCCTGGGAACCCAAGGAGCTGACACAGCAAGCAAAGAGCTCCCTCGACTTCATCGAAAACCAAATGGCTACTGGCACGCTTGCCAGGTGGAACCCAGCCGTGCCACTGGACCTGTACGTCCACTTTACACCGAAGGGGGGAGTGGGAGCACTGGCCCAAGGACCTGCAGAAAAGGCCCGACCGATCCAATGGGTGGTCCTCGGAAGACCCGCTCGTGCATTTTCCCCAGGAATCGAGTGCATTGCCAGCCTCATCATGAAAGGCAGGAGACTCGCCTTGAAACACCTAGGGACAGAGCTGACAAGCATCCACCTTCCGTTTCGCAAGCAACCAACCACAGAGTCAGCCGCAATATCGGAGTACCTGGCCCTTGCTCTCTCCGGCTTCGGAGGAGAAATCTCCTACCCTTCCAAGCCACCCTGGACCAAGCTGCTGACCATAGTCGACACGGACATGCCACCGAAGCTCAAGGACAGACCGCAGCCGGGACCAACGGTCTTCACAGACGCTTCCTCCACGACTTCAACCGCAGCAGCAGTGTGGCAGGCAGGAGAGCAATGGCACTGCGTCAAAGCGAGGGACCCCACACTGTCAGTGCAACAGCTGGAGGCAGCAGCAGTGGTTTTGGCGTGCGGACTCTTCCAAGACGAACACCTCAACATCGTAACGGACTCCATATTCGTGGCAAGGCTCAGCCTAGCCATGGCAGGACCAGGAGTGTCAACATCAGCAGCAGCCCTAATGCTGGAAGAAGCACTCTCCTCCCGACAGGGCACCGTGTCAGTCATCCACATCAACAGCCATGACCCAGTCAAAGGTTACTTTCAGATCGGCAACGACAAAGCGGACGCCGCAGCGAAAGGCGTTTTGACCTTGCAAAGAGCCCGTCAACTGCACGAGTCGCTCCACATCGGAGTCAAAGCACTGGCGAAGAGATGCGGAATCTCGACGGCGGACGCCAAACATGTGGTAGCCACTTGCCCTCATTGCCAGAAGTCACCCCTTTGGACCTACGGGGTCAACCCGAGAGGTCTCAAGCCCTCAGAAATCTGGCAGTCGGACTTCACCTGGTGCGAAATACTGAGGCCCCGAGCATGGCTTGCAGTGACAGTAGACACTTATAGCGGAGCGATCGTAGCTACACAGCACCCCAAAACCAACTCCAAAGCCACAATTCAGCACTGGCTGACAGCCATGGCTTGGCTAGGTATCCCCAAGCAGATCAAAACGAACAACGGCTCCAACTTCAAATCCAAACAAGTACAGGAATTCGCCTCGAAATGGGGTATCACACTAGTGCATGGCATCCCACATAACAGTACCGGACAGGCCATAGTAGAGAGAGCAAACCAGACCCTGAAAACCAAGATAGAAGTGTTGGCAAAAGCAGAGGGCTTTGCCAATGCCATTCCCCCAGGAGATCAGGCACGCATGCTGGCAACCGCCTTGCTGGCACTGAATCAATTCCCTAGGGGAGATGAAACAAACAGTCCCGTTCAAAAACACTGGGTCACTCGAACGCTAGAAGAGGGCCCGCAGGTGGTAATCAGAAATGAGCTAGGCGAGTGGGAACGGGGTTGGAGGCTGATGCTCACAGGGCAAGGGTACGCAGCGGTCAAAAAGGACGGCAAAATCAGGTGGTGTCCACTTAAGTCGATTAAACCGGACCTTCAGGGCGAGCAGAATGAGACTGACGAGAATTGCGAGCATTTGTTTACAGGACCTGCTCGTGGGACGCCCTCGTGACGCGTACTTCCCGGTTCCGGATGAAAGCGACAGACCACCAAGCCGCCAAGCAGCACCCGAGAGACCCGCACGGGTGAGACCCAAGCACCAAGGGTGTTTCTGTGCGATTTTGCTGTTGGGGCTTGTTGCCAGGGGGCAAGCCGGGGGGCTTGTTGCCAGGGGGCAAGCCAGCCCAGACCACTACCCCCATCAGCCCTTCAGGTGGGTCATGCGACACCTTGGTAGGGGCAAAGCGCTCAGACAAATCACCACACCGAACACCCCATCCTTCTTGCTCCGCATCACCGACCTGTTTCCAGGACAGCCAAAGGTACACCCCTATTCCCCACACGTCAAACACTCGTACCTATCCTACTGGTGCCCAGCTTCAAACCCTGGGAAAAGCTACTGCAATCACCCAGGGTGGGGATACTGTGGGCACTGGGGCTGCGAAACCATAGTTACAGATGCCAGGCCATCGGGGCCTGGGTGGGATCCACAAGAGCCAGACAGATTCTTACAGTTCACCTGGGCACCCATCGGTTGCAAAATACCCCTCTTCTTTCACGGGAACTTCCATCGAAACCAACATAAAGTCCCTAGATTTCGGGCATGCACTGAGTACAACATGACGGTCTTGCAGCCAGATCACCCTAGCTGGGCCACAGGCAGAACGTGGACAGTGGTCCTTCAAGGGTCAAAAGAGAGGGCGAATGTGCAAATTATCAGGCTCCAACTGTCAGCACCCCGAGCAGTCGGACCCAACAAAGCGATTAAAAGCGTGCCGAAAGGGAGAAACGTAACCTACCCCAAAACCTTACCCACAGGGGTCAGCAAAGTCCCGACCGGTCAAGCGGAGACCTTTCAGATGAGCCGCTTAACCGAGTCAGACTCAGACCCAATCCTTTGCATGTTAGAAGCAACCTTTGTATCCCTGAACGAATCCAACCCTAACCTAACCGAATCCTGCTGGCTTTGTTACGATGTCAAACCTCCCTTTTTCGAAGGAGTCGCCTTAAACACTCCCTTCAGGTATTCCTCAGCCAACGCCCCTCACCAGTGCAGATGGGACACCCCTCGCAAGGGAATCACCCTGAGTCAAGTCACAGGCCGAGGCAGATGCTTTGGCAATGCAACCCTAGCTAAGCGGAAAGGCAACGTCTGCACAAAAATCGTCAAGCCTAACAGGAAAAACAATAAATGGGCAGTCCCAGCCGCATCTGGGATGTGGGTTTGCCAGCGATCCGGAGTGAGTCCTTGTGTGTTCCTTCCCAAATTCAATGACTCTAACGACTTCTGTGTCCAAGTTCTGATTGTTCCTAGGATCCTGTACCACTCAGACGAAGAAATGTACCATCTTCTTGAGGGACCCAGCCGGATCCACAAAAGAGAAATATTGACAGGTATAACTATCGCAATGCTGCTGGGTCTGGGAGCAGCCGGAACGGCCACAGGTGTCTCAGCCCTAGCGACCCAGCACCAAGGACTGTCCCAGCTGCAAGCAACAATTGACGAGGACCTGCAAAGGATCGAGAAATCCATCTCCTTTCTAGAGAAGTCAGTCTCCTCACTCTCAGAGGTGGTCTTGCAGAACAGGCGAGGCCTAGACCTCCTGTTCATGCAGCAAGGGGGCCTGTGCGCCGCCTTGAAGGAGGAGTGCTGTTTCTACGCAGACCACACGGGAGTCGTGAGGGACTCCATGGCAGAACTCCGGAACCGACTGGCTCAGAGACAGAAAGACAGGGAGGCCCAACAGGGCTGGTACGAGTCCTGGTTCAATCAATCACCTTGGCTAACCACTCTAATTTCTGTCCTGATAGGTCCATTGGCGATGCTGTTTCTAACAGTCACCTTCGGACCATGCCTGCTGAACAAGCTGGTCTCGTTCGTTCAGACCCGCCTGGAACGGACCAACATCCTATTCTTAGGCCGACGACAATTGCTGTGAATTCAACCGGAGAATTCAACCAGAGAATTCAACCAGGGAACACCGTCAGTCACAAGCTCCTCCGAACTTGTCTGACAAAAGCTTACTCAGGACTCCCAAGACCCTTTTCCCTTGTCAAGCTACAACCTTATACCTCATTTAAGTACCTATGTGCATGACTACCTCATTCATTTGTGAAAAGGGGGGGGGAGATGTGGTAGACAGGGAAAGGCGCTGCGGAAGATCTCGCGATGTCACGGAAAGCCAGGACCCTCAGATCCCCTTAGATAAGACCATCTGCTTCCCATAGATAAGAAACTAACATAGGAAGGTAGCCTCCCTTAACCAAATTCCAGTAACTTTCCATCCCCTACCCAGTAACAGTCCACCTCTTACTAACCATAGATGGTAAAGACAGACCCATGCTGACGTAGAGACCCCTTAGACTATAAAAACCCAAGAGACGAGATAATAAACGCCTTTTGACCGTCCATCACATTGATGTCTGCGTGTGTCATTGGCCCGAGTGGCCCTGGTGAGTGGGCCACCGTGCTGTTCGTCTGAACCAGGTCGCCTGCCTTGCTCCAGAAGGCAACACCCCCCCCCCCATCACTCCTACAGACTCTCCTACAGACTGGCACCCAGACGCGGTTAAAAGGCCAGCTCAGCTTTTCTACCTGTGGGAGACTTCATGCACGGTAACTAAAGACAAGTTATAGCCGCCCTAAAGGTGTTGTGAGCACGGCATACCGTTGCAGAGCAGCGAGAAAGCCGGAGCTCTTAAAATTGTGCTGAGGTAAACTCCGAGCACGGGGAGTCATTAGGACTTCCTGGAGCGCTCGGAGGGAATTGCCTGGAGGTCCTCGAGCACGGCTGGCCACTGCTGGACAGTGGCTGCCTGGAGCTCTCTGAGGACCGTGGCCGCGGCACCGGACACGCTGGTGAGCAGCGCTGACCGGAGCTCTGAGGAGGGAGCCTGCCGCGAGCCGTGAGCTCAAGCGAGCGCTGCAAAGCACCGCCCGCACCGGAGCTGTGACTGCAGATCTGGAAGATATCTGCGAGGTCCCGAGCACGGAAAGCCGTTGCCAAGCAACGCCCAAAACCGGAGCTCCGAGGAGGGACCTGAGCGCAGCATCCTGAGCACCGACCGGAGAGCCTGGCCAGCCCCCGAGACGGAGCTCTGAGAGAGGACACTGCTTCTGCGACACCGAGGTTGGTAACCCACTGGTCTAATAATGGGACAAACTCACTCTGCCCACGAGAGAGATCTCTATAAGCAACTAAAGCATTCATTAAGTTCTATGCCAAGTCAATTACCGAAACAGGAGTTAAAAAACCTTTTAGAATGGACTTTAATTAATTTCCCAAATGCTGACCATTCAGCCGTCTTTACCAGAGACTTTTGGGACACAGTTGGAATCAAGCTCTTTATTAGTATTTCCCGCAGGGATATGGCTGCCGCGGAGCTGGTCCCAGCTTGCAGAGCGCTAGTTGAGCTCTTTCCTGCAAGGGCCATGCCCGCAGCAGTCGCTCCGCCGAGCTCCGCTCCCGCCATGAGTCCAGAACGGGACGCAATCCCCACCTCCCCGTCGAACCCCACGGCTCCAGAACCCGCAGGCGCCGCTCGCCCCCGCCGCCCGGCCCCCCACCCTCGCTGTCCCCCCACCCTCGCTGTCCCCCCACCCTCGCTGTCCCGACATCCGTCCCCCCGGCCCCGCCCAACCCCCCGGCCCCTCCCGCGATCCCCGCCCTTGCTATCCCATTGGTCCCCGCTGCCGCGGTCCCTGCCCCCGGTTTCGCAATCCTCGTGGCCCCGCCCCCTAATCCCGCCTTTGCAAACACGCCCACCAGCGTTGCCGCGGCCCCGCCCCGCCCCCCCCGCGGGAGCGGCCGCTCCTGCCGTCCCTCCCGCCCCTGCCGGCCCAGCGGTGTCCCAAGTCCCGTCCGCGTCCGTCGCTGTCACCCCGCCGTCCCCAGCGCCCCGTCTGCGCCGTGTAGCATACCTCGACCTGCCCACAGGCCCCGCGGCTCGGCAGGTGCTCGCGGGAGAACCCGCCCCTGCGGGCGTTTCGGCGCAACTCCCCGGTCCCAGCATAGGACCGCTTACGCTGGGACCGGGGCATTCCAGCCCCCCAGGCCACCCCGTGCCGGCGCCGCGCCGCCTGGACAGGTGGCCGCAGCCTTTCCGGCCCCTACCCGCCGGGGCGGCAGCCATTCCAGCCCAGGTTACGAGCCCCCAGCAGCTGCACGCCGCGGGGGAGCCACTGTCCACCCCGCGGCGGGCTCCTGCCGCCCCTGCGCCGCTCCTCCTGTCTCTCGCCACCCCGGAATCATCCCCTGCTGCCAAGGCTGCCCCGCCGCCACCAATGGTCGCTCCCCTGCCGCCGCCGCTCGCCGCCGTGGCCCCGGGCCGAGCTATGCCCCCGCCGCGGCATCCTCCCGTTCCCGAGCTGCTGGATGGCGCGACTCCGCCGCCTCCTGCGACCACGGACGTTCCGTCGTTCCCTTCCGCGAGTGCAGCCGTGGCCCCGGCTCCCGTTTCTGCGGCCCTCCAACCCCCCACAGTCCCCAGCCCGTCCGACATGCCGAACACCATTACGATTTCCTATGCTGACCTAGCGGCGCAGACCACGCATGCGCAGTTGCTACAACCCCCGCAACAGCCATATCACTCCGCTCCGCCACCAGATCTACCCACGGCACTACATCAGCGCAATGCTGAAGCACCTTGAATGTATCCTTCCGCGTCTTTCCCCCTGCCGGACCCTGAGGACGCAGGCACAACCGCATCACTGAGAGATCCCTCTGCAGCGCGCAACCCTACACAACCGATGCCGAATATGCCTTCGCTGCCACATCCTGCACCTCTGCCCCCTGCTTCCCTGCCTCTGCCGCCGCATCCCGCAGCCGACCCAAGCAGCACCGGATCACGTCTGCATCTCCTCGAACACCCAACCGCGTTTTCTCCTTCCACTCTCCCAGCACCGAGTGGGACTACTTTGTATCATGAGTCGTCCGGACAAACACATCCCTGCACACAAACTGTACAACGAGGAGGGGGAGGGAGGAATATGACAGCTCCTTTAATAAATCCAGGACAGACAGAGAAGTATTTTGCCCCTGCAAATGTCAACCCTCTGATTCCAACCCAAAAGAATTTCGAAAAAGAACCATTCCCAAATAGCTCCAAAGCCCCCCCAGTGTTTGGGACTGATTTCTCAACCCAAAATGAGACACTAAACCCTGAAAATTCACCAGCATTAATCCAAAAATTAGAAAACTCACAAAAATCTTTTGATAATTTTCAAATGACAGACTGACATGAAGTCAAAAGCCAGATTTGCAAGGAAGAAAGTCTAAATCCTTTAGCTATGCCTGTGCTATTCAGCCAGCAAGCCGGTGGTCCCAGAACATGGGTGGCTATCCCATCTCATGAGATTAAAGAATTGTGAAAAGCAATAAGGGATAGTAGTATCTGCGCCCCATATTTTAAGCAACTGCTGAAAAGTACCCTGGAAGGGCATGCACTCACACCAAATGACTGTAAAAATCTTGCTAGTATAATTCTCACGGACTCACAATATATGCTATGGGAACTCAAATGGAAAAGATTGCTTACAGGGGTACTAGCCACTTATAGACAAAGTACTGATGCAGAAGAGCCTGATCCCCCCATTTACAGGCACTTATTGAACAACAAAAAGGCAAAACTGAAAGAGCATCCCCCCAGTTTTGATTAAAAATTTAGATTCAGGACAAGTAGAAGGAGCATACATGGGGAAAGGGATTTGCGTGTGTTTCCACAGGTGGAGGGCTCAAGTGGGTTCCAGCGAAGAACGTGAAGCCCTACCATGCATCGAAGCCCGCTGACGCCCCCACATGAGCCAGAGACTCCGCGAGTGGAAACCAGGAAGCAAGCACCCAGACCTGAACTGTGCAGAGTCATCAGGAGAAAGTGATCTGCCAGAAAAAGCTCAAGAAAAGAATGGAGTTTTATAATTTGTGCGAATGCATGTTGCTTTTATTCTTTTGTTTTAGTTTTTGTAGTGAAGCTTTACCTGTAAATCAACCAAAGACGAATGTCTGGGCTGCTTTAGCCAAGTCCGCAGGCTCTGATACCATCTGTCTATCTGACACAAGCCCTGACAAACCCTTCTCAACCTGTCTAGTTGGAGTACCTTTCCCAGAAGGTTTTGATAATGTTACCTTTGAGAAATATTGGCCATATGATGATCATCATGTATCTCCAACTCCCAGCCAGAAACACCAAACTTATATTGATAATTCTAAAGTTGATAAATCTAACCTTCAAGAGCTAGAAATCCTAGGCTCATTAACTATGGATACCTGTTACTTCTTTCATTTCCTAGGAGAAGGTGGCCCTCATTTAAATGTTACCCCGTATCACCCAGCTTATAGCAATATGACTTCTTGGTGTAATCAAACCAAGCTTCTTATGTATGATGAACCTCATGCAGATCATCTTAACAAACTTCCAATTTGATTCCCTAGAGGAATCTGGCTCATCCGTGGAGACAGGGCCTGGCAAGGTAGTCCCTCAAAAATAGATGGAGGCCCTTGTGCCTTGGGACAACTTACAATAATTGCTCCCAGTGTCAAAGAGGTAGTCAAAAAGAAAAGCAAAAAGATTAGGTCCTCCTGGGGACATCAATATGAAAGCAACTGTGATAGTGATTTTCACCCCTGGAACTCTGGAAAATCAATTGTTGCAAGCATTTTTTTACCTCAGTGGGGTTCCTCAGCTGCATTGACACAATTAAACAAGTTAGGGTGTTGGCACAGCAAAGAAGTAAATGCCACCTCTACTGCTATTAGTGACTTGTTGACAGATGAAGAGGCAATCAGACATGCCACTTTACAAAACAGAGCTGCCATTGATTTTCTTTTACTAGCACATGGGCATGGTTGTGAAGATTTTGAAGGATTATGTTGTATGAACTTATCTGATAATTTTGTTTCCATCCATAAACAGCTACAAGACCTAAAGGATTTAGCTAACCAAATTACAGTAGATGACCCATCTTGGATAGACAATTTGCTTGATGGTTGGAACTTGGCACTTTGGCTAAAGGAACTCTGTAAAATAGGCTTGATTATTCTAATAGTAATAATTGTAGTTTTAGTAGCAGTACCCTGTGTACTTCAGTGTGTGCAAAGAGTTACGAGTAAGACAGTGTCAAATATTTTAGTTGTTCATCAGAACGGGGGAGATGTTGGGAAGGATGGAACAGGAAAGCCTTATAAATATGATTGCCTGGCAAAAGATTTTGAGAATATAGAAGCTATAAGCGAGATTGAAATGAAAGCAAGTTTTGAGATCCCTTAGTTACTGAACAACTGGAAAACAATGGTGTGGCCAGCTGAAGGTAATCCCCTCTTGATGAAACAATACCCTCTGCAAGCAGACAGGTCCAAGGGTCAGAGCAGACCCTGCAGCTTGGCAGATAGGGCCCAAAGAGTAAGATTTAGGGTTTAAAATGTAACGCAGTATGGTAATGTAGTGATTCTTATAAGTTGTATGGAAATGTTATAGGATATGCATGCTGTAGTTGATTGGTTGATGAGAATCTGGATATTCAACACTGAAGATGATTTATTGTAACGGGAACTTCGCTCTCTTTTCGCACTCACTTCTGCACTTCTCCTTCTTCTTCTTACTTTTCTCACTTACTCACCTACTTACTTTCCATTTACCCTCTTATGCTTTTACGTTCTTACTTCTCATCCTCTCTACCCCTCTCTTCTCTCGGGCCTGCTCCGAGCTGCGGCTGGCAGCTCCCAGCAGGGCCCTTCACCCACGCCCTTTGCAATAAACTGCAAGTTATACAACTTGGCTTCAAAGAGATCTCGTCTCTGTTCATCCCAACCGTGCGTGACCCCCCCCCCCCGTCACTCCTACAGACGCTCCTACAGTAATGTATTAGAAGAAATTAAGATCTTTCATTTTATGTGTTACAACTGTTTTGATATTACTTCCTTGTGTAATCCCCTGTTTTATTTTGCTGGCATAGTCCAGAAGATGCAAGTAGATAAGAAATATTTCTCAAGCCAAATGATTTACAAAGAATAAGAGTGGGGATTGTGAAAAATGCATGTATTTTATGATTGGCTTTTTGCAAATATTAAAATGAATATTATATGTGTTGTGTTAGAATGTAATGCTGTATTAATTCTTTAAGTACTGTGTTAAATATAGTTTTAGGTTATAAAAATTGTTTAAATAGAAACTATGCTATGTAGGATACTTTTTTAAAGAAAGGACTCGCAGCAAGATAGCAGCCACAGGACACTTAAATCTTTCAGAGAAAAAGAATTTATTGCCCTCTTATCAGAAGAAACGAACTTCTTCCCACCTCGAAGGCGTGGTTAGGATTCAGAGGAAGAAGTTGACAATGACCAGATGGAATCCTGTATTTGAATGGAATTTATGCATCATGTATGAAGTGTATGACTATGCAACCGGCTATTGCTTTTAAGGGTAAATCCTTTGTTAACGGGTGTCCTTTTTCGGGCTTGTGCTGCCCAGAAAAAGGTACCCAGACATCTGTAACTCTTTGTCTCTATTGTCTCATATTGTCCTAATTCAAATTGTCCAAATTATTATTACTCTAATTGCATTACTATTTTTATAACCATTTTATTACTATTAAACTTTTAAAATTTTAAAAACAAGTGATTGGCATTTTTTACACCCTTGTCTGAGAGATGGATGCCAAAATTTAATAATTGAAAAAAGATTTCAAAATTGCAAAATCTTAATTCCGGCATTTAGTTCCCAAGCTGCAAAAATCCATCACGTTTCTTTCAAAAAAGCAGGTTAATTACTGCACATACATTGAACGTATTTCTATTCTTCAAGTTTTTAAGTTGAAGATATTTCTAGTTATTCATTAAAGATGCTATTATTTTTTCTTGTTTAAATGGTGGCTATAGACTCTTTTACTCGATTCAGGCCCTGTTGGTGATATTCTGTTGCATTTGTGAGATCTGCTCAGCATCTATGTGGTGCAGACGACCTTCAGTATGCTCTCTCTGCCTGCAGCTGCAGGCACAATGTAACCCCACGGCCCAGACGCCTCACTTATAGGGGCAGCAGTGATATCGGCCGTTCCATGCTTGCAGTCGCAGGCCCGTAGGGGAGCCAGTACCTGTCCGTATGTCGCGCATGGACCTTCCAGCGGTCCCAGGCTGATTTGTATGACCCGCATCTCGGTTTCGACATTGCAGTGCTCAATCCAGGCCACAGCAGTGTGAAACGCCAACCAGAGCTGTCATTGCTTCCCCAGTGACATAAACAGGGCAGGAGACCTTCTCTCCTTTTAATGCCTTTATTAAAAGTGATCAGCTCAGGACTGGGCAGCTCTACGGGTCTGCAGTCTCCGTCGTCTCTCCCAGGGTGACTCGCAGGAGAAGGATATGCACAGCTTTGTCCACTAGGGGCAGAGCTGGGGGTCCCGTCCTCGTGGGAGCCTTTTTGGTGTGGTGAGCCAGATGTTGAATTCTCGACTTCCGCCCTCTCCTGGTCCCAGTCCAAGAGGACTCTCCCACTCAGGGTGAGGGGCAATGAAGGTTTTCAGAATCTCTACAGGCCCAGCACTTCGCTCCTCAGGTCTGGACATCACTCTAATTTCCTAACTCTATATTGGCTCGTTGTTTTGGGGGTCTTTTCAGTAAGTTTGTAGTAGTAGCTTCTCATGGCATGCTGGTCTTGTAGTTATTTTGCATATCCCCCCTCCCACTTTTCGTCTTTTCTCCTCACTGTCTGGGGAGGTCCACGCCCTTCACTGTCTCAGGAGAAGAGCCATCAATCCAGCCATGGCCAGGGCCCTCATTGATACAAAAAAGAACCATTAACAACAACGACTTGTAATTATCATAACAAACAAGTAGCACTTTAGCAGCAACCCTGGTCTGATTAGTTTTTGTAACCTTTTTCTCACAAAAAAAATGGCAGATTTTTTGTTTATAACACCCAGTGTCCGTCTTCTCCCCAGGCCACTCTCCCAACCAGCTGCTGGTGTCAGTAAGAGTGACCCTGTTAGAGTTGTGCCACCACACATTTAATTATGGCGGCAGTGCAAGGGATTTCCCCGCCACCCTGCGCGGAAGGTTCGGTATTGTTCCCGTGACGTTACGGCAGGGGGGGCTCCTGCCAGCAAGTCAGGTTTGCACCCTTGGTGACGGCCAGGAAACTCATCCCTGAACACTCACGGGGTTATGCGGCCAATCTTGCGAGGATTGTGACTCGCAGTGGCGCCACTTTGGGAGTGAGGTGAGTGATGCGGAGTGCGGGTGCGCAAACGCACGCAATTCTCGCGTCCGGAAATTTCATGGCTCTGGGGTGGTGGAAGGGGGTAGACTCCGTTAGGCGTGGCCTGGCGCGGGGGGGGGAAGGAAGGGGAGGGAGGGGAGAAGAGGAGCATAATCTCATTCTTTTCTTTGTAGCGAGGCAGTGAAAGGGAGTTGCCTCTGGCGTAGCATTGGTGGCTGTTGATGCTGTGTCACAGACATCTTTTCATAAAAATCCTTTCTTTAGGATTTTTCCTTCTTCTGGGAAGCTGAGGCCCCAGAAAGAGAATGTAAACAATAGTTATCTGCTGCTGTGGAATGTAACAGGTGCTCCTGTGACTGGCCCATGTTCCATGTTTACAATTAAGGGCCAATCAAAGACCAAGCTTTCTCTGGGACAGATCAGAGAGAGCTCCGTTGTTATTAATTCTTTTTCTATTCTTAGCTTAGCAGCTTTTGAACTTTTCTCTCTATTTCCTTCTAGTATAGTCATAATGTATTATATATCATAAAATGATAAATCCAGCCTTCTGATCATGAAGTCAAGACTCTCGTCTCTCTCTTCACTCCTGAAAAACCCTTGCAAGCCTTGCAACAACTGGTGAACCCCTCATTGTAAGAACAAAAATCAATTTGATGAGACCAGAGGAGCAAATTGCTGCACTGGGTGAACCCAGAATGTGCAGCATTGATGGTTGCTTTAGAAGTGACCACAGAAGTGGATTCTAGCAGGAACTGAAGAACTGAAGATCCTGACTTGGTCACTGTTCACAGCCAAGGCTGACCACAAAGAGAACCTTCTGAAAAACCTCCGGGAAGATGTTCGGAAAGCACGAACCAGAGCATGCTGGACTCTTTCAAAAGGTACTGTTGGCTTTTCCCTTCCTGATGATGCAGCCCTGCATAGTTTGTGGCTGTTCATATGGGGAATGCCCCCTTTAAAAGATGAGGTTCAATTTTCTCCTTCAGAGGAGAAACTTATTGCCCTCTGGCAAAAATGGGGTGAAGAGGATGGACTTTTCCTGTCAGCAACAGATCTCTATGAGTTTTTTTGATGGACAAAGCTTTTTGGGTTCTTTACTAATGTGCTATATGCCTTTGATGTTTTCGTATGGGAGTGCATGGAATCCATTTTCCAATTCGTTTGGGACTATGGTGTGGGATTCCCTCCCGTCTACCCAGTCTCTTTCTGTGTACTCTTTTCTGTTTTGAAACGGAGAGCAGCTGTTTTTCCTTGGATTGCTGACTGCAAAGGACAGGCTCCTTTTCCGCCGAATTCAGCGGGAGAAGACCCCTTGGGGGATGGGTTGCTGCTTCCCAGCCCCGCCTGCTTCCCAGCGGGGGGGGTGAAACTCCGCCGCAAGCTGAAGAAGTTTTTTTTACTGCATCCTTGGAGCGTGCTCAGATGGAGCGGTCTCTTCCCCCCCTCTTCTCTCTCTCCTGGGGCATGGGAGTGGGCGGCCCCGCCTCAGCCAATGCTGCGGGTGCCGCCCCTGGAAGTCGGGCAGGCCCCTCCCCAGCCGGCCTCTTGGATCCCGCCCCGCTCAGAGATGGGGGTGGCACCGGTCCCCGAGGCCCCCCCACCCCTGTCAGTGCCGCGGCCGCCTCCCCTGGCGATCCCGCCCCTGCCTCTGCCAACTTCCCCGCCTGTGTCTGAGAGATCCGAAACATCGCTCCCTGCACCTGCGCCTGTGTTGCTCGGAGACGCCCTCGGCGACAACAGCAACTCAGCGCCACCCCCCCTGGTGGTCCTGCCGCTTGCAGCTTTGCCGTCTGCTAAGCCACTGTTGCTAGGCGACGACGATGCGGCTGCTGCTCCCGGCTCAGCGGGGGAGGAATTCTCTCCGGCCTCAGCCCCTCCGCCAGCCCCCTTGGCCCCCCCGCTGCCTCAAACCGAGACAGTCCCTGTTCAGGATGGTGCTGAAAATGGTGCTGAAATCGCGGGACCCTCGGAGCGGCCCGCGGCCGCTCCTACACCCAGCGTGATTTCCCCCCCGAGTGTTTCAGGTTGTCCCGGGGCTGCCCCTGCGGGGGGAGCTGGGACAGGGGAAGAGGGCATCAGCTGCTCCTTCCGTGGAGCAGGCATGGCCCGACAGTTGGGGGTGGGGCAGCTCGTCTGCCTGCGTTCAAGATCAGCATTCTCGGCGGGTTGGGGGCTGGTTGGTCAGTTGCTGCCCCATGGAGGTTGCCATCTCTGCCGCCCCTCATGTGCCCTAGCGGAGAGGGGCAGGTGTGTTCTGCTGAAAGTTCTGCCTTTGGTCCCCAGCCCGGTGGGGTGGTGCCGTGAGGCAGATGGGAGACACACCTGTTGCATTTGCATTGCAGAGGGAGAGGGCACAGCGGGAAGAGATCATGGCTTGTTTGCTGTGGGAAGCAAACATTCCAAGACCCAAGATGAGGATTTTTGGGGCTGCTTCTATTTCCCTGCTGCTGGCATGCCTCAGTGGTTTTGGCGAAAGGAAGTGTCTCACCAACCGTGCTGCCATTGTACTGGCAGCAGGGTGCAGGCCTGTGGCAAGGCAGAGCCTGCCTCCTGGGTTTGGCCTAGGCTGTTGGCTCAGGAAGTCCCTGGGCCAGGGCCGCTGTCTGGCTTTCTGATGGCTTTGGGGGTTGTGGTTTCCCCTACTGGTCCTGGCCCGCCTTTTGTGGGCCAGCTTTGGGGTTCCTGGTCCGTCCATGGGCCAGGGCCCCCTAGGGCCTTTCTCTGGCTGCTCTGCTGCTGCTGCTCTTTTTAATCTCAAAAAAAAAAAAAAAATTAATTAAATAAAAAAAGATTGAAATAACTGGCAGCAGCTCTGAAGCAGTGAAGGGCCAGAAAAGGACATTCCGCAAATTGTTCGAATTGTTTGAAATTGTTTTATGACTGTCAATGGTTTTTGATAACTATTGATGGACTTTTTCTGTAGCAAGCCTGTTTCAGGACCAAAAAGGACTTTCAGATATGTCCAGGAGGAAGATCTTCAGCCCATGGACTGTTCCGGAAACTCAGCTGCTTGGACTTGAATTTTCTTTGTGTTGTTTTTTTGCATTTTCTTATATTGTAAGAGTGTTTTAGTGATTTGATAGAATTGTATGTTCTACAGGTGAAGAAATTCCCTGTTCATTCCACATCAGCATTTTTTCTTTTTAATTTATTAGAATTTAAAAGGGTGTAATGTCACAGACATCTTTTCATAAAAATCCTTTCTTTAGGATTTTTCCTTCTTCTGGGAAGCTGAGGCCCCAGAAAGAGAATGTAAACAATAGTTATCTGCTGCTGTGGAATGTAACAGGTGCACCTGTGATTGGCCCCTGTTGCATGTGTACAATTAAGGGCCAATTAAAGACCAAGCTTTCTCTGGGACAGATCAGAGAGAGCTCCTTTTTTATTCATTCTTTTTCTATTCTTAGCTTAGCAGCTTTTGAACTTTTCTCTCTATTTCCTTCTAGTATAGTCATAATGTATTATATATCATAAAATAATAAATCCAGACTTCTGATCATGAAGTCAAGACTCTCGTCTCTCTCTTCACTCCTGAAAAACCCTTGCAAGCCTTGCAATAATGCTGCTCTTGTTGTTGCTGCGCGGGAGTGGCAGGGCCGGTGAGTGCCTAAATACGGATTGCAGCCCTGCTAGAAGTCAGGGCGAATACCTAGCGCGGGTCATCGGAGCCCGCCTTGGGGGCAGTCACTGCTCCACACCAAAAGTCCCGATTGGGGCCGGGGAGCTGGGAGTCTGTGCCCACACTTCACAGGCAACCAGCCCCGAAGTGGTGAGGCTTCCCCAGGCGGGTCTCGCCGCTCCTCTGGGCTCGTTTTATGCTTAAGCTCGGTATCCCTGGTCCAGATCAGCGCCTTCTTCCCAAGGTGCCGTCTTCAGGTTTAATTATTTTTTCCAATAAAATGGGCAATGCTTCTTTACGGTTGTTCATTATTGTCAGAAATTAGAGACAGGAAAATGTTTTTGCTGACACGCTGCGTTTTCTGTTAAATATGCCTGCTGCTTTCATCAGGATGTGAATGAATATTTTTCTGAGGCTTCTGTACTTGGGTTTGGCTCTCTGATTACATATATGTTTGCTTTTAAGACTCAGCTATATGTACTCGTCTAATACCAATTCAGATTTCCAGTGGGAAAGCTGATTGTTCTTGTTCTTTTTCCCCTAGGCAATTTGCATTACACAGTCTTGGATATTTGGAGCCTTTTGCTGCAGCTGGTAGGGAGGAAAAAAGGGGAACACTGTCCTGCACTAGTTGTTTCTTGTAAAAGGGGAGAAGTATCGGACACTGATTTGGGATTATTTGTCCAAGTGCTTCCTCCTGAAAAGACTTCTGAAACAATCATTAGGCATTCAAGAAGTGAATTTCAAGTTGAAGTCATGAGCTTTTTCTTTCTAGCAGTGCAGAGCACCTCACCCTTGGACACTTTTGTCCATGTGGCATGGGTACTGTAGTATATGGTAGAGATAATTAATGCTGTTTATGTACAAAATATTGTAAAATCCAAGCCATGTCTTTTGACCACCCCAGCCAGGAGCATGAGTCTTATTTTTATTCAATTAGTTCCCAGATGACATTCAGATAATATCAAGTCTGTTAACATATGAATGGAACCTTCCTGGGCGATGATCAACAACTTCCCTGGAACGTAGGTGTGATCTCGCACCTCGAAGATTGCATCTACTACACTCAGGTACCAGCGCCACCCTACTACATGGGAATGCAGACTTTTCTGAGCATTCTGACAACATCTAGACATCTGGAACCAACTTTTGTCTAACCCTGCACATGTATTGCCCCAGTTCTGCATGTGAAGGGACACAAAGGAATATTCGGTCATCTCTGCCTCGGGCAGAATAAACTGTATATAAACTCACTGCATGAAGCAGTCAGGGTGAACTGAAGGGGAGACTGACATTTTGGCGGTCAGATCCAGGTTCACCCAGCGCCGATCCCAGGGTTGACGCTGCCTTGGCTGTGGTGGTTGTTTTTCGAAATTCTGTTTTGTTGATGTTCTACTAAATCATTGCTAAATTTTCTTATAAATTTGGCTCACAATTTGATCATTTATAGCAGATACACAGCTAAATTTATTAAGTTCTGAATACTTTGCCAAAATAAAGTGTTGTTTTGCATTTAGTTACTTTTTTTCTTCCATGCATGTTCTGAGTCATAGCCATAACCCATTCTCTTAATTGACTCCAGGCTAAACGCATCCCGAGTCACTGTGTAGATGTTGCTGAAAAGTTTCATGGCAGATATTTTTACACATTTTGTGATATACCCTATGGTCATTTTGCAATGAGACCTACTTTCTAAATCAAGTGGCTGATATACATTTGCTTATAATTTTTTCTTTTATTTTTTATTTAATATCTTTAATGAAAAATGTTGTTGCCAATAAACAATATGGTGGTATACAGATAGCTGTTGTTTACAAATGCCTCTGTTACCTGAAGCTAGGAAACGTTCCTCAGTTCAGATGTGAAATTTGGATTTTTGGTTTCATGGGCTGTGGTGTAAAAAGTGTATTTGCTTCACCTGTAGTTGATGCTTCTTATAGTGAAATGTACATGGAATAGACAAATGAAGAAACTGTCAGAGGGGAAAAAAGCTTCTTAGGGCAGAGACTTGGTGAATTTTGGAAATAGTCTTGCAGAATCTCTAAGCAGGAAGGATGGGTAGCTGATTTCTATGAGGTCAAATCTATGTCAAACAGCTATGAATGTAGTATTGATGAGAACTCTCGATATTATCTCAAGGAAAACAAACTGGAAAAATATAAGTCATGCAGTACTAATATCTCATCCACCCCTCTTGGTTTAGGTAAGTATTGTAGTGTTCATAAATCAATTTCCTGCTGACAAAATGTTTTTTTCAAGGGTACAGTTAAACCAGTAATATTACTGCCTAGAAGATATTGGTTTTTCTTTTTTCTTTTTTTTTGGAGAACACTGAAATGAGCTTGCACGAAATAACCTTTACTTGCCATTTTAAGAATTTGCAGAATACGTGTATTGCTACAAAAAATTTGTAAGTATGATTTTTTTTTCATGGAGATCAAAAGTATGTACATCTAGACTGAATCAGTCGGTAACTTCCTATTAATACTTTAATCACAACAATGAACTTTTATACTTATTGAACAAGTCTGCTATAGAGCTTGTGTGTCTCAGTCTTTCCATTTGTATTAGATATTTTTTCAGCATGAAGTTACTGATAATGTAGCTCTTTTAAAAATCTATTTCCTTCCAATGTTCTTTGTCACTTATGGAAGTCAGATTTTATTACAAAAATTAATTTGCTGCCTATGCAAACTGGCTTTTACATGTATTGATATTTTATGGTTGGATTCAGAGTAATTTCCTATCCTGTAATGGAAATCAATGACTGATTAGTTTGAAAGTATGCCATAACAATTCCCCCAAAATTTTTTTGTAAGGTTTCAAAACAAAATATAATGATGAACTAACCAATTTTACATGTTATTCTTAGATGTATTGCTGCCCCCTTCCCTTGTAGTGGTTAAATGTTTCTGAATATAGGTATAGTTCAGCTATTGGAATGAATATATTTATGTTTTTTGTAGGTTTGCTTTCAGCTGAATTGCTACTGCTTTGAAGAAAATTAAGATGGACAGAACAACTTAATTCAAAAGTCAGAGGTAATTTTACTAAGTTCTCTCCCCTTTACCCCATCTTCATTATTCATAAAGTTTTAATTAATTAAAATATTATTGGGTAGACTGTAAACTGAGTGTCTGCTAAAGGTGACACATTTACCTTTAGTTGCAACCTTGTCCAAAATTTTTCAGAGCTTCTTCATTACTGAAATATTAATAATAGTGAGTTAATAGAAAAAATTGTTTTGTCTAAGGGCACTGCAAAAATGTTTGATAAGATGGCTTATATTAAAACCTTGAAGAAAAGTAATTTTCAGCATATGAAACTTCGCCTAAAGATAACTAAAATGGTGGTGTTTTTTCTTTTTCTTCCCTGTGACTTGCTATTTTGACCATAAATGAAAGACTTGAACTTAAATAAGTATTTTAAATTCTTAAGCTCACTGAAGTAGTTCTGTTCTGTGTGTTGTTTTTTCAATATCTAAAAGTTGACCTAGCTTCAGTATTTTGCCTTCTTAGAATGTTTTTGCTGTTTTGTTATTTTAACTTACATTTCAGTTTTGCTGTTTTGAAAATATGGAAACTCTAGAACACAAATAGGAGTGTTTCTATAATTGCTTGGGGCTCTTCTAGATGGAGTCTTGGTATAGCTTGGCTTGGCTGAATGAACTGAGCCACTCGTAAAGCAACCACACTAACAGAATTACCTTCCTCATTCTCTTTTAGTTGTGCCAGTGTTTTGCTTGAAAACACTTGGTAAATGGGAAAAATTCAGGTGTGAGTG
Organism: Melozone crissalis; assembly: GCF_028551555.1. Lineage (NCBI taxonomy): Eukaryota > Metazoa > Chordata > Aves > Passeriformes > Passerellidae > Melozone > Melozone crissalis. The sequence continues at coordinate 7,621,795 of NW_026535813.1, read as the reverse complement.
CCCATTTTATAAGATTTTTGTCTATTATGTGGCCATAAACATAGGAATACAAGTACTTGCTTTTTAAATCATAGAAGTGATGTCTGTCTCTTATAAGCTTCAACTTATAAGCTTCGACTTATAGGCTTCAACTTATAAGTGATGTCTGTCTCTTATAAGAAACAACTTCCAGTGCTATCTGATACTTTTTACCTCTTGACAAAAGGTTCTAATTGAAACCAAGGAACTGCATTCTCTCCACTTACTATTTTGGGTGGCATTTTTATCTGGACTCCTTTCTCTTCTGTATGTTTTGAAGAATTTTCCTTTTAGCTTTATTAAATTAACCTTCTTTTCATTTTTCTGGTTTCTGGTAGGATAGCTATTTTTTTCTTTTCACTGTGTTTTGCATTTGGGAAGTGCATATGTTCTTATTTGTATGTGTATGTATTTGACACAGATTCAGGCATGTGCCCTTGTACCCTAAGCAAAATTCATGCTTGGGTGAAGACCATTGAGGAGAAAATGCCTAGCATGCCAGTCTTTCTTTAGGACTGCTCACAGTCTGTTAGGTGGTTTGCAGACAAGTATGAAGATAAGGTCCTTGCCCTGGAACGATTATACTTTAAACCTTGATGTAAACATAGCTTTTGTACTGAAATAACTGTCAGCAACTTGACTCTCTTACTGATGTGTAGTAAAACCCACAAGTTCAGCCAGGTCCCCGTGGAGGATCTGAATAATAGAAATGCTGACACAGCAGCAAAGAAGCTTCCTGACTCCAGGGACATCCGCCCTGTAACCTATCCCTACAACCATGTAAGGCAATATCTTGTTAACCCTACTATTGGTCACTTATGGTCCCTCTAACCTTTGCCATTGGTCAGGATTAGAATCGGGCCAAGGCTATAAAAGTAGCATACTGTACCCCTACTAACTCAGAAGAAGAGCTGAGACCCTTCACGGACCCCTCCAATAAAGCCATACTCGTGGAACATCCGGCATCTTCTCCTTCTCCTCTCTCTACCGTCTGCTGGAGCCTCAAGCCAAGGGCAAGCTACCTAGCAAGCAAAGCTGAAATCATAAGAGCTGGCTAGTCACTATAAGAGCTGAATATCCCCCTGCTTGCTAGGGGCTGACTCGCAGCCTTGGTCTGAGCGAGCTGGCCTCTGGCACTCAGTCCCCTTGGGGGCTGAGCTCTGGAGCTGTAATAGTTTGCCCTAGGATAGACCAAGTATAGCTCATTACTGATGCATTTATTCTGGTAGAATTCTAAAGTGAGTACCTTTTTTGAGAAATTATATTGAATGGTGTTGGCTGCTCTTCTGTGAAAAAACTGCTGGTGGAAGCTTTTCAGTTTAAATTTACTTAACAGAAAAAATTTCTGAAAAATTATATATGGAAATCTTGTAGATATTTACTTTGTTACTATTTCACAAGCTAATGTACTTCAAGTTCTTTTTTTTTCTCTGTTCTAGTGAGATTTTTCTGTTTAAAATGCATGGGTAAAATGGTTTTATAGTGATAGTTCATCTCTAATTTCTGAGGAAGTTGCTCTTAGCTCTTTACTTTTTAGTACTAGGAGTAAATTCTGTCCTCCAAGGAGAATTATTTGCAGACTTTCTTATAAATAAATGTGAATAACACTTGGTATGCTTTTTGTTTGGGTTTTTTGTGGTTTTTTGTTTTGTTTCTTTTTTTTGCTACTGTGTGGTTTAGTGCAATAATATTATACAGTGGCTGATGCTCATGTCCCATGTGGTGCTATCAACTCTTACACGATCATTATCTTTCATATTTTGGGTAAAAATAGTCTGGGAAACAGTTGAAATAATATAGAATTGTTTTTCTGCTTTATATGCTGAAGATATTTTAAAACTGCCACCTTTTTTAACTGCTTTTTCTTTAGATCCTTGTCAAGACTCCAAAGTACAAAAGCAGTCCTGGTGATTTTGATACATAATGTATGCTGAACTGGGTGGTGATGATAGTGCACTTTTGGACTTCAAACCTTACAGAGGACAAGAGATTAGTGTTTATCCAGCTTTCTGCTAAATGATAATGCAAGTGTAGGATTTCAAGCAGAAGGAACCTGGTTGTAGTTTACCTTCAAATATAAAGTTATCCTGTGTTACAAAATAGTTAGTGTTTTTTAAATTTGTATTTTTGGTACGGTGCAAGAAGCAAAAATTTCTTTGGATAAAAGTAATGGTCAAGGTATTCTGAGCTCTGTCATTAATTTTGGCTCTAAAATATTTCCTAAAAGATGTCTTGATTTTTGTAACAATAATATTTGATTCACAGAAGTGTTGTAAACCCTATTGTTATATGTAGTAGAGATAATTCATGCTATAGAAATAGGTATATGTATGTATAAAATAGTAAAGTCTAAACCTATGCTTGTGAAACCACCCTGTCCAGGAACAGAGTCCTATTTATTGAAGTGAAGGGAGACGACCATCCGATTGATGAGCATCGACTCCGATTTATTGATCCAATCAGTCACTTTTTATAACAGTGTTAATTAAGTTCATGCATATTGCAAAATCCGAGCTCACGATAGGTTACAGAGAAAATACTAACCCCTCCCTTTGTTTTCAATACCTGTGGTTTGTTTATTGAAACCAAGATTTGTGTTCTCACCCTGATATGAAAAGTTCTCAAAACCTTCATGTCTGTTCCCAGACTAGCCAAGGACAGAATGTTTGCCTGTTATGAGAAGACTGTCTGAGAATCCTGCTGTTTTAAAAAAATGTGCCTGAGAACCTAGTTATTTACAGAATCAGGCCTGGGAACTATTTCTTTACAGCTGCCTTTTACTTTTCCATCAGCTGTATATTTTCATGGCCTCTTTCTATGAGCCATGTTTGAACAAAGCTCTCCACACTTCCCCTGTTTCTTTCTTTTTGAGAAAGGAGGTTAGTTTGCCAAGTTTTCTCTATCATCCTACCAACCATATTTTGGATACAACTACAAAGACAAGGTAAAATAAATAAAAGCACTAGAAGTACACCTAATATTCCTATAGCATATATCACAAGGTTTCTTAACCATGGTCCCAATCCTAAACTTTTAGGCCATTCATCAATTCCCAATCCTTCTTCTTCTTTAAGATTGTTAAGCCCTTGCTGTAGCTCTTTTATCTTAGCATGAATAGATACAGAATGATCAGATAAATTCATGCAGCACATCCCTTCAAACTCTTCACACCCATGGCCTTGTGCTAGAAGCAGAAAATCTATAGCGGCTCTATTTTGTAAAACAGCATGATTAACACTTTGTACATCTGCTGTTAACATATCTAATATCTGTGATGTTTTATTTAATTCACCCTTAGCCCAGCACCCTAGTTGTTTTGCTAAGTTCATCGCTTTGTTTGCAGCACTTCCTGGCAGGATAGTTGAAACCACCACTTGTTTTAGCTTACTCCAGAACCATGGATCTCCTATTTGACTACAGTCTAAGTCATGTAAGCTACGCCTCTGTCTGGTTGTATTTCGACTTAGTTGCATTAATATAGATATATTGGGGTGAAACAATGATAATTTGCCTAAGTAGCAAGGTCCACCCTGCGGCTGGGCTGGTATACCATTCCAGGCTCCATCTCCACAAATTAAAAATATCCCTGTGGGTAATTTCTTAGGTGTCATGATACTAGAGCCTTTACATTGGTTATAAAGTTGCTTGGACACCGTGTCCAGACTTAGGGATGAATCTAGAGTAGCCCATGTCCGTCTATGCTGATTCACCTTTTGCAGATTTAAGGAATTAAAGCCGAACCATCCGCCATTTGAAGTGCTAGTCATACTAGCGTTTGCACTTCCGAAAAGATCTAACTCCTCAGGAGGGGAGTGCAAAGAAGTATTAAGTGATTGAATTAGCAAACATTGGCGGTAGCCGTCACTTTGACTGGCAGTATACCCTCTTTGTGAGGGCAATTTAATGTTCGTCATATTGCACATGCATAGAGTGCGGTTGTTAATAAGACTGCAAAATTCTTGAGGAGACCATACTGGAAGTCCTACCAGACACGTTCGAAATGGGTTAGTAACTCCTCCAAGGCTGAGACAAAGCGATGACTGGTTAATCTGTCTAGCAAGTGTTATCCATATATTATCTCTAGGTTGATTAAAATGTGTTACCCTTACTTCTTCAGCCACCACTACACTAAGCAGTATAACAAAAACGAACCTCATTTTTCTGTTCTTTCTCTTGCCTTCTTTTTCTTATCAGTTTTTAACCTTACCGACCCCGATACCTGTAGTCCACACTTCTGTAATCTCCTAATGCAGTGATCTAACACCTTATTGGGATCTCCTCTTATGGGCCCTACAACGGAATGTTGTGTTAAGGGCACCAATTTTCTACACCTTGCAGAGGCTATGTATGACCCACTTTGAGCTTTAACTCTTTTCAAAATACACTGTACCTCCCACCGATAGTAGGCCAAGATTTTCTGCTCATGAGATTCATAAAGATCTAAAGCTGAGGTGGTGTTTAGCCCTGTCTGATTTCGTAGTGCCCACTCCCAATTATGTTCCCATATATGTTTATAGTTACAGGGGCTACACCACAAATGCAAAAGCGATGACTGTTCCACCCAAAAGGTCCTATCACAACCCCCACAACACAGTGCAACCCAAGCAGCACAATTTGGGCTGTGACATTCAAGGCAGTTCTCTTTTGCCGGTCCTTTTATGTGGAAAGATGATAATGATTCAACAATGTCAATCAGTTCCCTGGCTGTCCGGCAACGGCGTGTTATTGCCCTGTCGATCGCTTTCGAGTGTCCCTTCAGCTGTAGCAGTAGTGGTCGCAGGATCAGGGGCAGTTTCTTCTCCAGACGTTCCTTGTCCTCTTCCGTGAGGTGGTCCACCAACCGCTGCATCAAGAGCAGGTTTAGTCCACTTGGCAGGTACCCACAGTGCTCCTGCAGGGGTGGAAATACAGAGATATCCCCTTCCCCAGAACAGGACCTTAGCAGGATCCTTCCATAACCCTGTCTTGGGATCTCGGTATCTTACCCATATTTCCTTTTTCTGCTCAACAATCTCTTGTGGCTTATAGTGCAGTTCTGCTGGGGGTTGCCCTACATCTCCGAATACACACAAGTGATTAATCACAAATAGACTTTTTAATAATCTCGCCTGGGGGTCAGTTACTTCCTCATGCTTGGCTAAATACTTTTTCAAGGTACCATGTGCCCTTTCAATGATAGCTTGCCCTGTTGGGGAATTTGGGATACCTGTAACATGTTCAATTCCCCAACTTCTTAAGAATCTCCCTATCCTTTGACTGATATAGGCAGAACCATTATCCATTTTAATTCTTTTTGGTGTACCCATTACTGCAAAGCAACTGTACAAATGCCTTTCCACATGTATAGCTCTTTCTCCTGACTGAGCTGTTGCCCATATATATTTGCTATAAGTATCAATAGACACATGTACGTATTTTAGCTTGCCAAAACTAGGGACGTGTGTAACATCCATTTGCCATAATTCATTTGTTTGCAGGCCTCGTGGGTTTACTCCTAGGCCTAAACCACTTCCCCCATTATGGTGACTACAAGTCGGGCAGGCCCTCACAATGGCTTTTGCCTCTGTGTTATTTTAAATTCTCTACTTAAACCTTTTGCGTTTTGGTGAAACATTGAGTGGGCTTCTCGTGCCAATTGGTGACTTGACAGAGGTGTGCTTTGTGTGATGGTAACCAATCTGCCCTATCATTCCCTTCTCCTAAACCAACATTCCATTTGTGACTTCTAATGTGAATTACGGCATAAGCATGCTCCCTGGATCTTGTGGCCCTCTTCAACTGCATTAACAGTTCATATAGTCTTTGATTTTGCACCTCTTTTATGGAGGCGTCTTCAATTCTTGCTACAACTCCTGCCACATACAAAGAGTCTGTAACAACATTCAAAGGTTCCTTAAGCTGTGCCATTGCCCATACCACTGCTAACAGTTACATGGTTTGTAAACTGTCCACTGCTTCCGCTTGCAGAATGTGGTGTTTCCATACTCCCTTTTCCTGCCAAGTTATTGCAGCAGTTCTTGACTTCCTGCCAGCATCTGTAAATGCAGTAATGGCACCTGATATAGGGGAATTTTCTCGCTTTGGACGAGTTATCCAGTCCCAGTCCCCTATCCACTGAATCAAAGCTGGTCGAAGCTTATCTGTTTCAATGGGGCAACATGCACCTAAGAGAGCTTCCTGCAGTTCTTCTGAATTAGTCAAATACCAGTCCAAAGTATCCTTTTTCATTGGCATCCTGATGGTATCTGGTTCTGCCCAGCCACTTGCAACATCCTTTCTCTGCCTTTCTTTATTAAATCCGCTAACATTTCAATTTTTTGAAAAAGAGTCTTAGTTTGCTGTAGTGGAGGGGAGATCCATTCTAATATCCGTGTTTCCCCCGTTTCTTGTTTGCATTGTGTAAGTGCTCCCAAAAGATATTGTGGGCCATTCCAAATGGTCAAGTCTATGGGCAGGTCTGGATCCCTTCGATAAACATGCCCATATGTAACACAGCCCATAATTTGCTGAATGACCCGCTGTTGTTTGTCAGTAATACACACTGGATAAGTAGGGTCGGTTCCTTTTAACAGGGGGCGCAACTCATTGAGTAGTTCATTGGATATTCCCACTATTGGTTTTAACCACTGTAAATCACCCAAAAAATTTTGAGCATCATTTAGAGTGGTCATCTTTGTTTTTAATTGTAATTTCTGAGGTTTGACGGTTTGTTCTGTCATGGACCATCCCAGGTATTTCCATGGAGCAGTTGTTTGGATCTTCTCAGGAGCTATTGCTAGAGAATATTGTGCCAGTGTGGTCCTTATTTTCTGGATTTGTTGTTGTGTAAAAGGCATAGGCTGAGCAAATATTACATCATCCATATAACGATATATCACTGTATTAGGCCATTGTTTCCTAAGTGTCTGCAATGCTGCATTAACATAAAGCTGACACAAGGTGGGGCTGTTGCGCATTCCTTGCGGAAGCACGGTCCACTCGAATCTCTGATCAGGTCCTTCCCTGTTGATCGCAGGCAATGTGAAAGCAAACTGTCGCATATCCTGTGGATGGAGGGCAATTGTAAAAAAGCAATCCTTTAGGTCAATAATCAGCAGAGGCCAATCCATTGGAATCATGGCCGGGTTAGGTAATCCAGGTTGTAATGAGCCCATAGGTTCCATCTGATCATTAACAGCACGCAAATCGTGGAGCAACCTGTATTTTCCAGACTTCTTCTTTATTACAAAAATTGGAGTATTCCAGGGGCTGGTAGATAAGCACAAGTGTCCCTGTTGAAATTGTTCTGAGACGAGCTGATGTGCGTGTTGAAGACTTTCCCCTTTCAAAGGCCGTTGCTTAACCCATACCGGGGTGTCAACAATCCAGGTAATGGGAATTGGGAAAGCCCAAGCAATGGATTTTACTCCAAAGGGTGTTCATTAGTCAAGACCACCCCTAGCTGGGCCATAATGTCCCGCCCTATAAGGCATTGAACGGTGGGTGGTAGCTGGACCACTGAAAAAATCGTTGTAAGCTGTTTTCCGTCTATGTAAACTCAGAGAAGAGGCGAACGGCTAGCCAGGGTAAATCCTCTGACCCCGGTTACTGCAGTGGCTGCTGGCTGCAAAGGCCAGTGTTGAGGCCAGCAGCTAGGGCTAATGATGCTGGAATCTGCTCCAGTATCCAGTAGGCCTGAAAATGACCTTTTTTGTCCTTTGAACTCTACTTCTACCCTTTTCTTGGGTCTTTCAGAAAGGTTTAGAGTCAACAAGGTAAGGCCTCCTGTAGAGCCAAAACCACTTTCTCCCCTCTCTTGACCTTTTATGGGTTGTATTCCCTTAGTCATTTGTTCAAGTGGTACCAACTGAGCAATCCTTTGTCCCTTATTAATTTGAAGAGGGGGAAAAGGGGTGTATGCCATCACCATAATCTCTCCTGTATAGTCCGCGTCAATAACGCCAGGCAAAACAAACAGTCCCAACATAGATGCAGATGATCTTCCGAAGAGCAGAGCACCCACCGCTTTATCCTGTATGATAATAGGTCCTTGGATCCCTGTCGGGATTTTTTGCGGGTGTGGAGTCATCAACGTAACATCTACTGCGGCTGCCAGGTCCATGCCGAGGCTCCCTGCTGTGGAGGGTTGGAGGCAGGAGGGGGTGCTGTTGCTGCTGCAGCGGCAACTTGTGTCTGGGCACGGCCACTGTGATGCGCGCTCCTGGGGAAGTTTCCCGACTTCCGTCTACAAGCGCCCGTATTATGAGTGTCCGAACGGCATTTCTGGCACCAGAGTCCTACAGCCTGGCATTCCCGGCGCATGTGGCCCATGCCTCTGCATCGGTAGCATTTCATGCGGCCTCCTCTATTTGCTGGTGCCAATGCAGCTGACGCTTGGAGCGGTGCATGAGCAACTAACACCTGATTCTGAGAGGACTTTGCCTGTTCTTGCAAGCCTATTCCTAACTGTCTGATCGCATCTACCACAAAAGCCTGCTGTCCGGTCGGTATTAAGGCCATCCTCTCTAATGCCTCTTCTATAGTCCAATTGGCACCTAAGGTATTAAGTACGCTCCTAGTAGCAGAATTACAATTTTGAAGTGCGCACTGTTTGAGTAGGGCCCCCCTCATATATTCGGGTACTCCAGCTCTTTCAATTGCAGAAGCCGCTTTATCAATAAAAGAGCCAAACGCCAAACGATTCTTCTCTGCCTTGTTTGATTCCCATATACACAGGTACCCCTCCTGGTTCTTTTATCCTTTCTATAGTGAGTCTAACTAACCTCATAGCCTCCCGGCACTTCTCCTGGCCCAGTAGAGCTTGTGCCTCGCTACGAAGAAAAGGTCCCAGACCCATAAGCTCATTAACAGTGATGCCATGGAGAGGGTCACCCGGCTGCCTCTGAACTGCCACACACTCGTTAACAAGCGCTTGCCAATGAGCATTAAATAACAATTGCTGATGTTGGGTAAAAATCAATTTAGCTAATCCACGACAATCATTAATGAGAAGGATGCTAGTATCAAAAATATAGTCGAACATTTGTTTGGCTGGCTTGCTTTTAACTCCAAACTGAATAACAGTAGCTCGTAATTGAGACAACAATTTCCAATCAATAGCAGTAATAGTTGCCTGTAGGCCCCCCTCATCCTGAGGACTGAAGATAACCGGACAAGTCAGCTCAGTAGCCACACTTATAACCTCCTGATCTCCCTTTTCCATTGCATCTCTTGTCAAGGTGAAGCCATTCATTACAATGAAAGATAGTTTCTGAGAAATAAAAGAATTAAAAGACACTTTATCAAGGGAATCGCAGAAGTTAATAAATAACCTAAAATACACTGTTAGGGAGAACTTTGATTAGATATCTAGATAAGTTAATAAATAATCTAAAATACACTCATAGAAGAAACTTTGGAATTAGAATATTTGAAGAAGCAGAAGTGGAAGCCAATAAGTTAAGGTGACCTGCCAAGCCGTCAGAATCAAGCCAAGTGCAACAGTGACTTCTGCCAAGCCATGGAAAAACATGCCAAGGATAACAGGAAAATGCCCAAATTAGGAGAAGCTTAAAATTTAACTAAGGAAGACCTTCTGCATCTCCTGCTCCAAATTAAGAGGTAGTTATCTTTGCTTAAAGGTTTTACGGTAAAGCGCTTTATTGGGAAACGGGGGTCAGACGTGACCGCTCGAAGGGAAGCCGGGGGACGCCCTGGTAAAGAATCCCAGCTGGGTTAGAGGCCCGGTAATAGAAACGCAGGTTAGAGTCCTGCTGGAAGGAATATTAATAGAAACACAGGTTAGAGTCCTGCTGGAAGGAATATTTGTTTTTCGTTTATCTTGGTATCTTTGGTTTGTTCTTATTATGTGGGAAACTGTTTTAACATTGTGTGTAATGTTATAATACTGTGAATTAAGGGTCGAAAACTAAGATTGCTCTCTGAGACCGGGAGAGAGGTCGGTCAGTTTGTGGTATTCTTGTGTCTGTTCTATGTGTCTGTTGCAAAACCTTACAGGAGATGTCTTGTCACTCTCTATGTAATCTTATAGAAGAGAATAAGTTGATAGATGTACGTCTCAATCCCGGGAAGAAATTTGTCACTCCCTGCAATTGTTATACTGTCTACGGTGCCTTGCGATTGCATGAATCTGGCAAACCGGTATCTCACGGTCTGTAGGCGACCTCTCGTGACCCTACCTGGTAAAACAGTCCGTTCTGATATAGGCCATAAGGTAGGAACTATTTCATAAAGGTGTGTGGGTGAGAGTGAATGAGACGCAGCATCGCTGCGAAGTGAGAGGGAGTCCCACTCCGCATTTCCTGTTCTTCGCGAGAAGCCAGGTCGGAAACGGACAAAGCGATTGGAAATTGCGTGTATGAAGTGTTAAAATAAATTGGCATACAGTACTTGCGAGAAAGAGACTGATCCGGTTAAACAGAAAACACAGACACAGGGAATAGCAATGGGAGGTCAACAGAGTAAGGACGTAAATATGAAAACCCCCTTAGGATGTATCCTAAAGCACTGGAAGGACTTGGGAGGGATTCCGGGGGGAAATATAAGTAAAAAGACACTCCTTAAATATTGTACACAGTGGTGGCCATTGTATAAGTTAGATGACAATGAGAAATGGCCGCCGGAGGGAACAACTAATTATAACGCTATTTTACAACTGATGCTTTTCCTCCGCCGACTTAATAAATGGGATGAAGTGATGTATGCTGACATGTTCTTTACCCTAAGAAATACACCAGAGTGGCAAAAAGAGTGCGGGGTAAACGTAGCACCTCAGGACCCCCTAGTACTAGCCCTGGAAAAAGATAAGAAAGGTTCAAAGCCTAAAGAACGTTGCTGTGATGCATGTAGCATTGGGCAACAATGTCTTAAGTTAACAAGAAGGGATAGTGGAAAGGAGAGCGAAATAAGCCTGTGGGAATATCATCCATTCGCCCCAGGACGGGAAGGGCCTCTTCCCAGGCCAAAAGAGGAACAAGGGGATCCTAGCCCATTAAAGGAACTGGAACGATGGTGGAAATCTAAGTTTGGGCACAGCCCTCAGAAGCTAGACAACAGTTGGGAAGAAGGTAGCCCATCAAAATCGGGGATTGACAAGAGGGAAAGCAGCCCGCAGGGACCAGATAGTTCACAGGGGTTGGGGAGCTACAGGGATGCTGACAGCCCACCTAGACTAGAAGTTGAGAGGGAAGAAGCCAGTCCACATGGAGCTGAGAGCCGAGGGGAGACACGCAGCCTGCCCGAACTAAGTCCATGTAGGGATAGTAGCACACCTAGGAATGGGAGTTTAAGGAAATCAGGTATCTGTAGAATGGAAACTAGCACACCGAGGACTGGAGACAAAAGTAACTCACTGGGAGGCGACGTCTCTGAGTTGAAATATAGTGAGAAGAATGACAATGAGGCATGCGAAAGAGAGGCAGAGAACAACTCACAGAAGCTGAATATAGTAATCCAGATAGAGGATAAGAGAGATGGAAGGGGAACGGAAGATGAGGAGGACAGTAGCCCGGAACAGGATAGGCGCCGGCAGATGAGGGAAGAAAGGCGACAGATGCAGAGCGAGAGGCGGTTGGACTGTGTAAACCATGCTAGGGGAGTAGTAGGAAAAGAGTTGACAGAAATTGAAGGTGAAGATGAAGAACAGGGAAAGGGAAAGAGAAAAGAGAAGAGAAAGAATAGGGAAGACATTGAGGCACAGGAAGAAGATCCCGGGGAGGGGATCAGTCACTCGTATTATACCAGATCTGTGGCACGGAGGGAAGCAAAGCAAAGAGAGGAAGGGAATCATACGATAGCTCCTCTCCGACAACTTATGCCAATGGTAGGGGAAAGGACTAGGGTAAAGGTGCCGTTCTCCATGAGTGATCTGAACAATTGGAGGGATGAGGCAAGGAACTTCAGGAGGAACCCAGAGGGAGTAGCGAAGAGGTTTGAATTAATGGCAAAGAATTTAGACATTGATTGGGAGGATATAGAGGTGATGCTGTCAGAATTGACAGATACAGAAAGGGAACTCGTATTGGAAACAGGAAAACGACATGCTCAAGTATTATCAGGGAGACTAGAAGATAATTTCCCCAGCAGTAAACCAGAATGGGACCCGGGCAACGAAGAGCACTATCGGCGGCTGGTGCAGTATAGAAAACTGATAGCGATGGGCTTGCGTAATGCGATCCCTAAGGCTATCAATTGGTCGATGCTATATGACATCAGGCAGGGAAAGGATGAGACCCCATCAGAGTTTTTGGATAGACTTAGGGCAGCCATGAGACAGTACACACCCCTGGACCCAGCAACAGAAGAAGGGAAACAACACCTGTTAGGATTAATGATGGGACAGAGTAATCCAGACATCAGGAAGAAATTACAAAAGCTTGAACATCCAGCAAATAAAAACCTGGAAACGTTGCTGAATGAGGCATGGAAGGTATATAATAATAGAGAAATAGAGGAAAAGAAAAAGGAAGATAAGAGGCTAGCTCGAATAATGGCTGTAGCAGTAGCAGCACAAAATACAAACCATTTGGGACCTAATACCAGGGGTAGAGGTAGAGGCTACTCAGTGAGAGGGGGAGGGAGGTTCCAACCCCACCCAGCTAGAATAGGGCCAAACCAGTGTGCCTATTGATTCAAAACGGGACACTGGAAACATGAGTGCCCTCAATTAAGAGAAAGATCAATGGACACTACTACTATCGCACATCAGGACAGTGAATGAGGGGGACCGGTGGGCCGTACCCTAGCAGACCCACTGGTTAAAATGGAGCTAGGGGAAGGTAAAAAGGAATTGGATTTTTTGATTGATACAGGAGCAACATTTTCGGTTTTAAATCAAGAATTGGTACCTAAGAGTGATGAATTTGTACAAGTTGTGGGAGCAACAGGCAAACCAGAAAAAGCTTACTTTTTGAAACCTATCAAATACAAAATTGGGAAACAAATGGGAATTCACCAGTTTCTGTATTTGCCAAATTCACCAAAGCCTCTACTAGGAAGAGACTTACTGGAGAACTTGGGAGCCATAATAAAATTCAACAAAGACAAATTGGAATTTCAAGTAAGTGAAGAGCGACTGATTACAGCCTTAAGCCTAACAATCAGCTGTATAGAACCGAAGCCTGAAAGTCACAATATTGAGCGTATCCTGAGTGAAACATATCCATTAGTATGGGCTACCGATATACCTGGGAGATCGAAACAAGCAACACCTATCATTATTGAACTTATACCTGGAGCGAGGCCGGTAGTTAGGAAACAATACCCACTGAGGTTAGAAGATAGAAAGGGAATTGAGCCCATAATCAAAAGATTTTTAGAATTAGGGTTATTGATAGAATGTGAATCAGATTTTAACACCCCAATTCTGCCAGTAAAGAAACCTAATGGAGCTTATAAATTAGTCCAAGACCTGAGGGCAGTAAATGAGATAACCAAGACGCTACATCCGGTAGTTGCTAACCCTTACACACTCTTAACTAAATTAAAAGATAATTTTACATGGATCACAGTGTTAGATTTAAAAGACGCATTCTTCTGCCTTCCTTTAGCTCCGGAGAGCCAAAAGATCTTTGTGTTTGAATGGGAATCTGTAGATAGGGGAAGAAAACCCAACTCACCTGGATGGTGTTGCCACAAGGATAGAAAAACAGCCCTACAATTTTTGGGAATCAATTAGCCAAAGAATTAGAACAGTGGGAAAAGCCGCTGGGAGATGGTACTCTTTTGCAATACGTAGACGACCTCCTAATAGCAACAGAAACAGAAGAAGAATGCATTGAATGGACTATTTCCCTGTTAAACTTTCTGGGTTTAAGTGGATATCAAGTTTCTCAACAGAAAGCACAGCTGGTGCAAGAAGTGGTGTATCTGGGATATGAAGTTTCCAGAGGACAGCAATCCCTGGGAGCAGCCAGGAAAGAAGCCATCTGCCAAATGCCCAAACCAGAGACGGTGAGAGATTTGCGCGCCTTCCTGGGGATGACCGGTTGGTGTCGGTTATGGATCTATCAATACGGAATACTCGCCAAACCACTCTATGACTTACTGAAGGAAAGTAAGGGTGTTCTAGTTTGGACTCCCGAGGCAAAGGGAGCCTATAAGAGACTGAAACAGGAACTCATGAGAGCACCAGCCTTGGGTCTTCCAGACGTGACAAAACCATTCTGGCTGTTTTCTCATGAGCAACAAGGAATGGCCCTAGGGGTCCTAGCACAACAGTTAGGACCGCATAAAAGGGCTGTGGCCTACTTCTCCAAACAGTTGGATGAAGTGAGTAAAGGATGGCCTGGCTGTCTGAGAGCAGTGGCCGCAGTGATAATCAATATTGAAGAGGCCAGAAAGCTCACGCTGGGCCAGAAAATGACTGTGTTAGTGGCTCACATGGTGTCTGCCGTGTTAGAGCAGAAAGGGAATCACTGGCTGTCACCTTCCAGATTCCTAAAGTATCAAGCTATCTTGGCTGAGTCAGATGATGTTACTATTCAGGTAACTAACGTTGTGAACCCAGCTTCATTCCTAGAAGGGAAGACCTCAGCAGAACCCATCGAGCACGATTGCCTGGAAACGATCGAAGCCGTTTACTCCAGTCGCCCGGATCTCAAAGAAGAGCCATTCGAAGATGCAGACGATTGGTTCTCGGATGGTAGCAGCTTCGTAAAACAAGGAATAAGAATGGCTGGTTATGCAGTAACTACCACAGAAAAGGTAATCGAGTCAAACCCTTTGCCTGCAGGGACCTCAGCCCAGAAGGCAGAATTGATAGCTCTGACTCGAGCCCTGGAATTGGCAGAGAACATGCGAATAAATATTTGGACAGACTCTAAGTATGCCTTCTCTGTTGTGCACGCTCATGGAGCCATCTGGAAAGAAAGAGGACTGTTGACTACTCAAGGGAAAACAGTCAAACATGCAGAGGAAATTCTACGATTGCTAGAAGCAGTCCAACTCTCAGCACAAGTGGCCATAATGCATTGTAAAGGACACCTAAAAGGTAACACTACTCCAGAAGTTGGGAATAGAAAGGCAGATGCAGAAGCTAAATTAGCTGCTGCAAGGACCGGAAAGGTAAATATAACAGCTCTGATACCAGGGGAGCTGGATGTAAACCTCCAACCAAACTATCAGGAATCAGATCATAGATGGATTCAAAGGAATAAAGGTAGACTGTTAGACAGTGGATGGGGACAATTAGAGACAGGACAGTTGGTAATACCAGGGAACCTAATGTGGCAGATTGTAAAGATGGAGCATGAAAAGGCCCATTGGGGTCTAGATCCGCTTTACCAATATTTGCAAGCCAGGATAGCAGGACCGAAATTATTTACTACTGTAAAGCACGTTACATCCCAGTGCGAGCGGTGTCTGAAAAACAACCCGAATACGGGAACCAAGGTACACCAAGGAGCCATAAATCGAGGTAAATTCCCAGGTGAAGTATGGCAAATTGATTTTTCTGAACTCCCAAGAAAAGGGGGGTTTCGGTATTTGTTGGTATTAACTGATACATTTTCTGGGTGGCCTGAAGCATTCCCTTGTAGGACAAATAAGGAAAGAGAAGTGACTAAAGTACTGTTGAATGAAATTATTCCACGGTTTGGGGTACCGAAAAGCATTTCTTCGGACAGGGGTACACATTTCTGTGTAAAAGTGGTGAGAGCAATAAGCAAAGCATTACAAATCAAATGGCAATTACACACGCCTTACCGTCCACAGGCCAGTGGGCAAGTGGAAAAGATGAATCATCTCATCAAACAGCAAATTGCCAAAATATGCCAGGAGACTAATTTGCAGTGGTATCAAGCTTTGCCTATTGCTCTGCTTAGGCTCAGAGTCAAACCAAGATCAAAAGAAAAGTTAAGCCCATTTGAAATTTTGTATGGTAGACCTTATGCTATGCAAGTTGTAAATGGGGACGCTATAGACCAAATCGGTAATCAGTACATTTATGATTATGTAATTACGGTGGGGAAACAGTTTGATAAGAATGCTACTGTGGTGATAGAGCACCAACCTAAACAACCTGATTGCAAATTGCATCAGTTTAATCCCGGTGATTGGGTGTATGTTAAGAATCTTTTAGGAAAACCCCTACAAGAAAAGTGGGAGGGACCTTTCCAAGTGCTGCTGACTACCTTCACCGCGGTTCGGATCAAGGAGCGACCTACGTGGATCCATTACTCACGGGTCAAGAAAGCTCCGGAGAATAAACAAGAGGAGCAGACATCATGATCCTGACTTCACCTCAGACCTTCCTGATCATTGGACTGATAAGTATTCTTCCCCAAGACTCCGCCCCAATAGACCCATGGTCTAATGCACACCAGTGTATCCACCCGGAGTTGGAAACGGAATCGAAGGGACCCTATTTTGAGGTGTATGCCTTACGTAACAATCACCAAATCCAAACTGGGTGTCGAGAGCTTGACTCAGTAGAAGGAAAAACAAGGCGGCTAGTATTAACAATTCAACCGTTGATAGCAGCCTCTGAAAATAACCTAATTACCTTTAGTCCAGTGAAAATGGGCAAGCCCACTGTCTGGATCCAGCAAAAGGGCCCAATTTCATGTCAGTGAAATTGACAGTGAAGACTTCAGGGAAGATCCACCCAGATCACAACCCCGAAACTCGGTAATTTATACAGAAGATCCGCTTGGGGAACTACATCCTCAAAACATAACCCTTGACCTTCACCCTCTTCTCTTCTCTGCGGGAAAGATTGTAGCATCTAGTGGTCCTGAGGAAGGGAAAGCACAGTGTGAGATGGCATTTAGATTGGATCAGTCGATGACGTTCACATGTGAAAGGGAGTTGAAAACGCTGGAACTGGGTTTTAGCTTCCCTAAGCGTGCTATACACAGGTCTTTAACTACCTGGTGCACCCAATGCTAATAGTAATTGTAGTTCTGTTACTATTAACTCTCACAAATATTTGTATGTGGTGGAGACTAAGAATCATAATGAAAAGGACCCAAATGATTTGGGCTATGGTACGAGCGTATCAGTGCCCTATAGGATTAGAATTTGACGAAAGAATTCGTAAGTTATAAGAAAAGGGGGGAATGAAGCCATTCATTACAATGAACAATAGTTTCTGAGAAATAAAAGAATTAAAAGACACTTTATCAAGGGAATCGCAGAAGTTAATAAATAACCTAAAATACACTGTTAGGGAGAACTTTGATTAGATATCTAGATAAGTTAATAAATAATCTAAAATACACTCATAGAAGAAACTTTGGAATTAGAATATTTGAAGAAGCAGAAGTGGAAGCCAATAAGTTAAGGTGACCTGCCAAGCCGTCAGAATCAAGCCAAGTGCAACAGTGACTTCTGCCAAGCCATGGAAAAACATGCCAAGGATAACAGGAAAATGCCCAAATTAGGAGAAGCTTAAAATTTAACTAAGGAAGACCAAGAGTTCCCGGAAGACTCCGCCTATATTCCTGCCTGCCTATGAATATGCATGTAATAAATGATGTAATCCTTGTTCAAAATTGTATAAAAACCTGCTTTTGCTGTACCTAATTTAGAAATCCATTTAGTGATTTCTCCAACGCGTTGTCAATAAATACCTCCTGCCTATAGACCTTAAATCCAGTCTCTGGGCAGCTTATTATCGCCTTTTGGGGCAAAATTCGGCATCAAAGGCAGCCCACGCATCCCGTCTTTCCCTCGCAATAGCCACCGCTAGGTCGTTTTCCGTCCCAGGGATCGACTGATTGCTTTTCGGGAACTGACTAGGCGTTTTCGGCCATGGCTGCTGTGATACAGAAGGTACGGGAGGCTCAGAAGCGCTCTGTGTAGCCTGCGGCGAAGCGGGTAATAAAGCGCTCTGCGCAGCCTTGCTTGTCGAGGGAGGCAGCGAAGCGGGTAATAAAGCACTTTGTGCAGCCTGGCTTGCCTGGCTTGTCGAGGGGGGCGGCGAGGCAGGTAATAAAACCATCCTCATTGCGGGGCCCAATGGAGTTCCCGCCTCCTTATCGAATTCCCTATCTTGGTCGTAATCTTTATTACGATCATGAGCGGCAGTAGCCTGTTGAGCAGCCTTTTTTTCAGCCTGAAACTGCAATAATTCATTGTGAACGACCCGCCATAATTTACCCAACTTCTTGGCATTTTTATCATCCTCTAAAGTAGCCTGCCACAATATATCACCGAATTGGCGCCATTCCGTTAACTCGTGAACCATGTGGGGGTTTAGAAAAACCCCTCTATCATAACCATAAGCTAAAAGTCCCGGTAATTCTTTCTGCAAATCTATCCCTTTAATCTGCCTTTTCTGCAAAAAAGCAATAAAAAGATCATATGCGGCTTGCCTCTCCATACCTAAATCGTAAGCGCTTTTGCAGCTTCCTCAAGGTCGCGGCCGCACGTTTCAGCCAGGCTCGCCTTTACGATCACCTAGAGCACGGCGCATCTCGGCGTCTTTATTCTACGCTTTTTTTTCCTTCGCGCTTCTGCTGTCCCGGCTGCTACTTCGGAACCCGACCTGTTTCTTCACTTCCCGTGGTGTCGCAGTATCACGTCGAGGTCACCATTTATTGAAGTGAAGGGAGACTACTATCCGATTGATGAGCATCGACTCCGATTTATTGATCCAATCAGTCACTTTTTATAACAGTGTTGGAGATGAGGGGGAGAATGACCATCCTATAATGCATCGAACTCCAACTTTATTGATCAATCAATCACCTTAAATAACAAAGTTAACGAACTTCATGCATATTCTGTAATCCAATTTCATGATAGGCTAACAGAGAAACTTCTAACCACTCCTCTTGTTTTAGAATACCTACAATTGTTTATTAAAAACAGAAACCAAAACAGAAACCAGAAACTAAAACAGAAACCAGTGTTCCCAAAACTTCTACATCTGTTCTCAGGATGGCAGGCCTTCCCAGAGACGGTGTTCTGCTTATTATGGGAAGACAGCCTGAGAACTTTATTGTTTATAAAGAGAGTCTAATTGTTTATAGAAATCAGAAGGCTGAGAGCTGTTAGAAACTGCTTTTACTTTTCCCTCTTACTTTTCTCTCAATTGTATGTCTCATGGCCTTTTCTTTAAGTCATTCTTGAAAAACTCTCCAACATAACAGTGTTAATTAAGTTCATGCATATTGCAAAATCCGAGCTCACGATAGGTTACAGAGAAAATACTAATCCCTCCCTTTGTTTTCAATACCTGTGGTTTGTTTACTGAAACTAAGATTTGTGTTCTCACCCTGATATGAAAAGTTCTCAAAACCTTCATGTCTGTTCCCAGACTAGCCAAGGACAGAATGTTTGCCTGTTATGAGAAGACTGTCTGAGAATCCCGCTGTTTTAAAAAAATGTGCCTGAGAACCTAGTTATTTACAGAATCAGGCCTGGGAACTACTGCTTTACAGCTGCCTTTTACTTTTCCATCAGCTGTATATTTTCATGGCCTCTTTCTTTAAGCCATGTTTGAACCATGCTCTCCACACCTGTTCACATTATAACTGATTCCCGGACAGAGTTGAGATAAAATCAAACCCTGTTATCATATGAATAAGGATATCCCAGAGCCACGATGTCTGCAATCGCCCTGGTCGGGGATAGAGGTATTCACATTATAACTAGTTCCCAGACAAGCTCTGGGACTATACCAGGCCCATTATCAGATGTAGGAGACAGGCTGGAGCCATCAGAGAGGATTTCCTCTGACACCAGCACCTGGAAGATATCATCTGGAATTTCCTGGGTGATGATCAACGGGACGTCTCAGGAAGCCCACGAGATCATGCACCTGGATTTCATGAAATCTCTGGTAGTCAAGAGATGGCATCATCTACTACATGTGAATGGCTCTTCTTCTTGGGCACTCAGACATTCATCTAGGCTCTGGAAATTCTCTTTGTCTGTTTCTACACATGTATGGATCCAACTTTACATGCAAAGAGATACAAAGAATTATGTGGTCATCTCTGCCTCAGGCAGAATAAACTGTATATAAGCTGGTTGCTGGAAACACTCGGGGTGTACCTTCGGGGGAACGCTGTCTCTCTGTCAGCAGGAACCCAAGGGCACCCAGCGGCTGCACCCGGGGCTGACGCTGTCTTGGCTGTGGTGGGATTTCAAATTTTCTATTTTTGTTAATTGACTTAATAACTCCTTGTAGAATTTTTATAAAATTGGCTACAGATTTGATCATTTATAACACTATTGCTTTTTAACCATATCTATATATGTAAAGGGTACCATATGATAAGGAGCAAGTGGTTGGGATTTTTAGAACACCAGTGTCCCACCAAGTCTGCCAACATTTTAGATCCTTATATAAAACAAAGGTAGTAAGTGCACTTTAGTTTATTCATCCTCACTTAAGGAACTTGACTCCTAACTTGAAGCAAAGGTGGATTTTTCTTGTTTTTGTTGTATTTGCTAAGTCACTGTAAAGCTAGGTTTTAGGGCTGTGTCTGCATTAGGGGATGTGTTGGCTTTTTATGGTTAAAAACTTGACTGTTAGAGTATGATTCAATACACTTCTCACACCCTGGCATAAGACTTTTGGAAGTGCTCAAATTTGACAGAGGACTTAGTCCCATCATGGTTCTGCAGGCAGCCTTAGTTACCATACTTTTTTTTTTTTAAGATAAGGCAAGAATGTAAATTAAAGAAACAAATGGATTTTTTTTTTCCTGTCATTATCCACTGCTAGAATGCTCATCAGATCAGTTCTGTATTGGTTGGTGTTACAATCCAGTTTAAATCCACAAGAGCAAAGAAAACTGTGTGTAAAATGGAAAGAACTCTGAAGGTTCAAAATATACCCAAGAAACGTGATTAAAATCAAACTAGGTTGGATGTTGGTGCCAAAAAATTGATATATGACCCCCCTCTGCTGTGGATAAGCTTTTTCCCAGGTGAAGGGGCCCTTAAGCTGAGCTGATCTGCACAGTGAAGGATGGGTGTTTACTGGGCCTCTGACTAGAGGCTTTTCCAACACACACCCAAAGCCTCTCTTTCCCCCATCCTTTGTTGTGAGGGTCTGGCAGCTGATAGCCCTGGGGCTGCGGTCTCAATTCCGAAAGTGTTAAGCTTGTGCTCTGTGAATGTATCCTTTATCCCTAGCCCTGAGTTGTTACTTTATCTTATCTCCATCAGCGACAAACCAGGGCCCCAGTCAGAAAGCCTATTCAGGGTGCCGTGGTCTTCTCTGTAGCTTTTGTAATACAGTTTTGCTATTAGTCCTTCATGAAAATGTTTAAGTCATAAACAATATTTCAGTCTCTGACAATCCACCCTGTGACTTAAACATTGTAATGACTTTTCTTCCGATGTTTCTTCAGTTTATGGGTTGCCCACGGTGGGTGACATGTATAGAGTGGTTAGTAAGAGAAAAGATAGAAGTATTAATAATGCGAATAATACATTAGTTATTCCAATCATCAAAAATGTAAATTCGATTGCAATCATTAATCCAATCCTTATTAGAAAGCGTCTCCCACCCTGTGAACCCAAAGATCAGTTTTTTTATTTGGTAGTGGGTGTGAGGAATTCCCCAGCATTGTATTTCTTGGATGTTGACTTAACATGTTTTGAAATTGGTCATAGAGCTACACAACAGGTTTTAATTTTTAAATTCTATCTCCAGTATTAACCATGTGTCAATTGGTTGAGTTTCAAGTAGATCATCAGTACTTATAGTACAAATGTACCCTGGGACAAAAGTACGTCAAAGGTTTTAAAATAGGTTTTTTTTCTTGAGTGCATTCACATATAGTTGGAAGAATTTAATCGGTAGTATTCTTGTTCTGCTGGGTAAGTCTATGAAAAATTAACTTTTATCATGTCAAATTCACAAAATATAAAACATTTTCATAAAAATATTTTCATGCAAACACATTTTTACATCAGGGCTATGTTCTATTTTTCAGGGAATAGATTATAGCACTGTTGTAATTTAATTTTGACACAAAACAGAAACTTTAGCTGTATTATTGGCAGGATTAAAAAATGAGGAAACAAAAAAAAGAGGAAAAAATTAATTCTCTTTTAAATATAGTTGTATTACCCTAAGAAACTTTTTTTTTTGAACTTTAGTGAGTAAATTTTAGAGAAGCAAAGAACTTGAGAGAATTGTCATATCCAAACTTAACCTTGTTTGTAAATTATCTTTTGTTGTGGCTGTGCATTTAAGTCGAAAGAAAGGAAGGGAAATAAATAATCTTTAGTTCAAGCAGGTGTCATACTTTTGCATCAATCTGTGATCAGTAGAAATGTTTCCATTTTCAAAAACTTTGTAACGCTTGTGTTAGGATTCAAAGTCTTTTTTATTAACCTACAAATTTTGGATAGCAAAGTAACAACGTGAAACTAGCTTATTTTGCTTTGTTCAAACTAAATGAATGACAGAGTAAGGAAGATCTTTAATAAACTGTGTTTTTTAAGGGGAATAAAAATTGATATGTATAAGCTTTAAACAGAAGTATTGTTTAAAACTTACACTTACCAACTTCAAATTAGTACTACTCTTGACTAGACATAACAGGGAAGAATATTTTTATCACAATAAATTTTCAGTTTAAAAGAAAATGTGGGGGGTTTTGTGGCAGAAGGAAAAAAAAAACTTTTAATGGAGTAGGTTACTTGAATTGCCTGCTTGGTTGAGAAAAATCCCAAACATTTATGAAGAGGAGACTCTAGTCTGATGGTTAGGATTTGAGCATAGTTTCTTTGCCTAATTCCAAGCAAAACTTAGTAGTTCTGTGGCTGATGGTAAGTAGATGAATTAAATATTAGAAGCTGGCCCATGATGGGAGAGCTGAAAGGTCAATTTATTCTGTAGCTCTGTAATTCCATAGTTGCTCAATTTTACTGAGAACTTTGCCTGCTACTGATGCTTCCTCAGGAAAAAAAAAGAAATACCTTGGCAAGTAGTTTTCTCTTTTTGTTGTACTGAAATGAAGTACAATTGCTATTTGGCATATCTGGTTGTTGCCTTCTTGTATAAGGCAAGGCGACCTGGTTCTGAGGAAACGACATGGCGACCCACTCTCCAGGGTCGCTCGGGCCAATGAACACGCGGACACCAATATGGTGGACGGTCAAAAGGCATTTATTACTTCTTCTCGTGGGGTTTTATAGTCTACGGGGTTCTCTATGTCAAAAGGGGGTCTGTCCTTATTATCCATGGTTAGTAAGGAATGGAAAAGTACTGGGTAAGGAATGGAAAGTTACTGGTATTCGGTTAAGGGAGGCTACATTCCTATGTTAATTTCTTATTTAAGGGGAACAGAGGGTCTTATCTAAGGGGAACAGAGGGTCCTGCCTTTCCGTGACATCGCGAGATCTTCCGCAGCGCCTTTTCCCTATCTACCACATCTCCCCCCCCTTTTTCACAAATGAATGAGGTAGTCATATACATAGGCACTAAAATGAGGTATAAGGTTGTAACTTGACAAGGGAAAGGGGTCTTGGGAGACCTGAGTAAGCTTTTGCCAGACATGTTCGGAAAATCTTGTGACTGGCAGTGTTCTCTGATTGAATTCACAGCAATTGTCATCGGCCTAAGAACAGGATGTTGGTCCGTTCCAGGCGGGTCTGAACGAACGAGACCAGCTTGTTCAGCAGGCATGGTCCAAAGGTAACTGTTAGAAGCAGCATCGCCAATGGACCTATCAGGGCAGAAATCAGAGTGGTCAGCCAAGGTGATTGATTGAACCAGGACTCGTACCAGCCCTGTTCGGCCTCCCTGTCTTTCTGTCTCTGAGCCAGTCGGTTCCGGAGTTCTGCCATGGAGTCTCTCACTACTCCCGTGTGGTCTACATAGAAACAACACTCCTCTTTCAAGGCGGCACACAGGCCCCCTTGCTGCATGAACAGGAGGTCCAGGCCTCGCCTGTTCTGCAAGACCACTTCTGAGAGTGAGGAGACTGACTTCTCTAGAAAGGAGATGGATTTCTCGATCCTTTGCAGGTCCTCATCAATTTTTGCTTGCAGCTGTGACAGTCCTTGGTGCTGGGTCGCTAGGGCTGAGACACCCGTGGCTGTTCCGGCCGCTCCCAGGCCGAGCAGCATTGCGATAGTTATACCTGTCAATATTTCTCTTTTGTGGATCCGGCTGGGTCCCTCAAGAAGATGGTACATTTCTTCGTCTGAGTGGTACAGGACCCTAGGAACAATCAGAACTTGGACACAGAAGTCATTATAGTCATTGAATTTGGGAAGGAACACACAAGGACTCACTCCAGATTGCTGGCAAACCCACATCCCAGATGCGGCTGGGACTGCCCATTTATTGTTTTTCCTGTTAGGCTTGACAATTTTGGTGCAGACGTTGCCTTTCCGCCTAGCTAGGGTTGCATTGCCAAAGCATCTGCCTCGGCCTGTGACTTGACTCAGGGTGATTCCTTTGCGAGGGGTGTCCCATCTGCACTGGTGAGGGGCGTCGGCTGTGGAGTAACCGAAGGGAGTGTTTAGAGTGACTCCTTCGTAAAAGGGGGGTTTGACATCGTAACAAAGCCAGCAGGATTCGGTTAGGTTAGGGTTGGATTCGTTCAGGGATACAAAGGTAGCTTCTAACATACGAAAGATTGGGTGTTTGGTGTGGTGATTTCTTTGAGCACTTTGCCACTACTAAGGTGTCGCATGACCCACCTGAAGGGCCGATGGGGGTAGTGGTCTGGGCTGGCTTGCCCTCTGGCAACAAGCCCCAACAGCAAAATCACACAGAAACACCCTTGGTGCTTGGGTCTCACCCGTGCGGGTCTCTCGGGCGCTGCCTGACGGCTTGGTGGTCTGTCGCTTTCGTCTGGAACCGGGAAGTACGCGTCATGAGGACGTCCCACGAGCATGTCCTGTAAACAAATACTCGCAATTCTCGTCATTCTCATTCTGCTCGCCATGAAGGTCGGTTTAATCTACTTAAGTGGACACCACCTGATTTTGCCGTCCTTTTTGCCAGCTGCGTACCCTCGTCCCGTGAGCATCAGCCTCCAACCCCGTTCCCACTCGCCTAGCTCATTTCTAATTGCCACCTGTGGGCCCTCTTCTAGCGTTCGAGTGGCCCAGTGTTTTTGGACGGGACTGTTTGTTTCATCTCCCCTAGGGAATTGATTCAGTGCCAGCAAAGCGGTTGCCAGCATATGTGCCTGATCTCCTGGGGGAATGGAATTGGCAAAGCCCTCTGCTTTTGCCAATACTTCCAGCTTGGTTTTCAGGGTCTGGTTTGCTCTCTCTACTATGGCCTGTCCGGTACTGTTATATGGGATGCCTTGCACTAACGTGATGCCCCATTTCGAAGCGAATTCCTGTATTGGTTTGGAGGTGAAATTGGAGCCGTTGTCCGTTTTGATCTGCTTGGGGATACCAAGCCAAGCCATGGCTGTCAGCCAGTGCTGAATTGTGGCTTTGGAGTTGGTTTTGGGGTGCTGTGTAGCTATGATCGTTCCGCTATAAGTGTCCACTGTCACTGCAAGCCATGCTCGGGGCTTCAGCAGTTCGCACCAGGTGAAGTCCGACTGCCAGATTTCTGAGGGCTGGAGACCTCTCGGGTTGACCCCGTAGGTCCAAAGGGGTGACTTCTGGCAATGAGGGCAGGTGGCTACCACATGTTTTGCGTCCGCCGTCGAGATTTCGCATCTCTTCACCAGTGCTTTGTCTCCGATGTGGAGCGACTCGTGCAGTTGACGAGCTCTTTACAAGGTCCAAACGCCTTTCGCTGCGGCGTCCGCTTTGTCGTTGCCGATCTGGAAGTAACCTTTGACTGGGTCATGGCTGTTGATGTGGATGACTGACACGGTGCCCTGTCGGGAGGAGAGTGCTTCTTCCAGCATTAGGGCTGCTGCTGATGTTGACACTCCTGGTCCTGCCATGGCTAGGCAGAGCCTTGCCACGAATATGGAGTCCGTTACGATGTTGAGGTGTTCGTCTTGGAAGAGTCCACACGCCAAAACCACTGCTGCTGCCTCCAGTTGTTGCACTGACAGTGTGGGGTCATTCGCTTTGACGCAGTGCCATTGCTCTCCTGCCTGCCACACTGCTGCTGCGGTTGAAGTCGTGGAGGAAGCGTCTGTGAAGACCGTTGGTCCCGGCTGCGGTCTGTCCTTGACCTTCGGTGGCATGTCCATGTCGACCATGGTCAGCAGCTGATTCCAGGGTTGTCTGGAGGAGTAGGAGATTTCTCCTCCGAAGCCGGAGAGAGCAAGGGCCAGGTGCTCCGATATTGTGGCTGACTCCATGGTCGGCTGCTTGCGAAACGGAAGGTGGATGCTTGTCGGCTCTGTCCCTAGGTGTTTCAAGGCGAGTCTCCTGCCTTTCATGATGAGGCTGGCGATGCACTCGATTCCTGGGGAAAATGCACGAGCGGGTCTTCCGAGGATCACCCATTGGATCGGTCGGGCCTTTTCTGCAAGTCCTTGGGCCAGTGCTCCCACTCCCCCTTTCCGTGTAAAGTGGATGTACAGGTCCAGTGACACGGCTGGGTTCCACCTGGCAAGTGTGCCAGTGGACATCTGGCTTTTGATGAAGTCGAGGGAGCTCGTTGCTTGAGGTGTAAGTTCCTTGGGTTCCCAGGGGTGCTTTCCTTTCAGGAGGTCGTACAGAGGGTCCATGACCTCGGGAGGAATCAGGACGATGTTGCGAAGCCACTGCAGCGATCCCACCAGGCGTTGCACGTCGTGAAGCGTCTTGACGTCTCGGTTGACCTTCGTCTCGGGGGGTGTCACGCATGAGCTTGTAATTCCTACTCCCAGGAAGGTCACGCAGGGTCCTCTCTTGATCTTTGCGCTCGCGATCTCGAAGCCGTTGGCTTGAAGGGTCTCCGTGATTGTGGACACCAGGTGATCTACTTGGCTTGCCAATGGTGCTGCGACCAGGATGTCGTCCATATACTGGATGATGGTTGCGGTGGGGTAGGAGTGTCGGACCAGCATTAGTGCTTTGTCCACGGTGATTTGGCATATGGTCGGGCTGTCGACGAGGCCTTGCGGAAGTACTCTCTATTGGAAGCGAAGGTTGGGCCGCTCGCCGTTTCGAAACGCCACAGAAAAGGCGAATCGTTCTCTGTCCTCAGGGTGCAGGGGTATTGAAAAGAAAGAGTCCTTGATGTCCAGTACTGCACATGGCTGCCCTGCGGGGATGGCTGAGTTCGCGGGTAGCAGTGTCTGGACTGGACCCATTGGTCGGATCGTCTTGTTCACTTCTCTCAGGTCGTGGATGAGACGATAGCCTTCTCCGGACCTTTTGGGGATCACAAATACAGGGGTGTTCCCTAGGCTGGTGGAGGGTTCTATGTGACCCTTTTGCAGTTCGCGGTCGACCAGTTCCAGCAAGGCTGCCATTCGAGGCTCTGTCAGGGGCCACTGCTCAACCCATACAGGGTCTGATGATTTCCAAGTCAATTTGATTGGCAGCGGGGGGTGTACGGCAGTGGCCCTCGTGGTAAATTTGTAATCCGAAATCCGAGCATGGAAAGGACGTCCCTTCCTAACAGGGGTGGAGAATTCTGCAAAGTTGACTGCTCCCTGTGGGGGCATAGGGTATGAGGGTCCCCTGCCCCACTGGGGGTTGCTGTAGCTGGGCCGTCTCGCATTTGCAGCGGGAGGAGGCTGAGTGTGGCCCGCGCGCCCCCTCCCTCTCCCGTTTCCCCGGGGCCAGGATCTACAGTCCCTAGCGAGGCGTCTCCCCGCAGCTCCAACAGATCCCTCTCGGGCGTGCTTGGAGTGGGGATGCTGCCAGGGAAAGCTGTGCCGGCTGGGGACAGCTCGCTGAGTTGCTGCCCTTCCCCAGAAGCCTGGGCTAACGCGGTTGTCCTGCCATTCCTGCTTAAATACAATCCGCCCCGCCCCATCAAAAAGCATGCGGCTTATTTGCGTAATATCAAAAGTGAGCAGATCGTTAGTGCTAGAAAGGCCGTCCACAAGAGTGGATACTACAGCTGAGTTGATCCCTTTTTCTGAAATCCCTTTGACTTCTTTTGGGTTAACTGGGGTATATGCCCTTTGTTGGTTCCCCCGCGCTCCGGCAACCCCCACCGGGGAAGCGTGCATGGAGGCTGCCGGTGCCCGGTCCCCACAAGCTATTTTTATTTTTCCCCAATCGGTGACTTTGTGTTGCGATTGTTTCCTGATATTGTTTAAAGCTTTATTCGGTTTCGCTCGAAACTGCATTGATTCTGCTCTGTAGGTTTCCGAGTCCCAGCCGGACTCGGTCGGCTCTTCCGAGCTGTCTGAGCAGCTGTTACTTGACTCTGAGGCGGAAGTTGACTGCCGGTACATTTCCGGCGCTCCGGACCGTTTTGTGCGGCTTCGACCCCGCTCCTCCCTTCGGGGGTGGTGCCGTTCCCTCCCCCTGAGGTCCCCCCGCCTCCTGCTGGGGGAGGTCCTTGCCCTATCAGGACCTAATTTGAATAGAGTGCTCTGGTTGGTCTTGCACTCTACCGCGGGGACCGCCCCCCCTCCCCGCTCGCCCGCGCATGCGTTGTTAAGCAGGCTGACTGCATTTCCGCCCTTCTCCTCCTCCCTTCCGCCCTGACCATGTGGTTCGGCGCCATTTTTAAACGCACATGGCGGGGGCGAGTTTTTACCAATCCCAGCGGGGTCCGACAATCCGGCTGCGTTCCGCGCCTTCTCCGCGGGTCCCTGCCAGAAGCATCGCGCGCGCTGCTCTGCCTCTTGTGCTGGATCGGCGACCGGCGGGGAAGGGACGGATAGAGAAACCACGGTTTTTTCGGATGGTTCCGTGGGGGGGCTAGGACCCGGCAGGCTCCGTGGGAAGGTCGGGGGGTCCCCTGGGGGTTCCTGGGGGTCTCCTGGGGGCTCCGGGGGGTCTGGGCTCAGGC
The DNA here is from genome assembly GCF_028551555.1 of Melozone crissalis. NCBI lineage: Eukaryota > Metazoa > Chordata > Aves > Passeriformes > Passerellidae > Melozone > Melozone crissalis. The sequence goes on along the minus strand of NW_026535813.1, from coordinate 7,592,976 downwards.
TCAGGAAGGGGTGGAACGCGCCCGGCCCCCGCATATTCCCGCCTTCAATCCGATCGCTCTCAGAGGCGGTCTGCTTCGCGGCCCCCACCCCCAGATTTGGTGTAGCTAATAAACGTGTACTCGCGGCTTCCCACGTCTCCTGTTCTTCTAACGTCTTGTGTAGGGCTTCTTCTACTTTCCCCAACGCTTTGAGGTTTTTACCACTGCCTGCGGACTTAGAGTCCTCTGCTGAGGCGGCAGTGCACTTCTCCCGCGCTTCCGAATATAATATATTTACCGGACGTTCGATCGTCCCCAGCTCTAGGAGCCTTGCAATAGCAAGATTAGAATTCCTGAGCTCACGTTTAATTCCCCATTGCTCATGAGCCTGACTTACGACCTTCGCTGTGGATTCCATGGTCCACGCTGGTCCGGAGGCGTCCCTCCCGCTGTGGTCAGGCCTGCTGCCACAGCCGCCGTCCTCTGTCCAGGAGAATACCCCTCCCCGGACGCTGCAGCTTTCCCGGGTTTCGGCACCAGTTATTGCCTTCTTGTATAAGGCAAGACGACCTGGTTCTGAGGAAACGACATGGCGACCCACTCTCCAGGGTCATTCGGGCCAATGAACACGCGGACACCAATATGGTGGACCGTCAAAAGGCGTTTATTACTTCTTCTCGTGGGGTTTTATAGTCTACGGGGTTCTCTATGTCAAAAGGGGGTCTGTCCTTATTATCCATGGTTAGTAAGGAATGGAAAAGTACTGGGTAAGGAATGGAAAGTTACTGGTATTCGGTTAAGGGAGGCTACATTCCTATGTTAATTTCTTATCTAAGGGGAACAGAGGGTCTTATCTAAGGGGAACAGAGGGTCCTGCCTTTCCGTGACATTGCGAGATCTTCCGCAGCGCCTTTTCCCTATCTACCACATCTGGTATACATTCAACTTTAATTCCCTCATAGAAAATTGTGTGTCTCCCTTTCCCTTCTTGTAGATGGTCACTCTTTTCTAAGATGTCATGCAGACTTGCTTAGTGGGCCGCTCTGAAATTCAAATATGCTTGGTTTTTCTTCCTGACTTAATAAGGATGTGATACACTTGCTGTAGCTCATTACCAAGCAAGCAAAGCAGAAGTAGCAACAGACTTGAGACACTGAGTAGTATATAATCTTTTATTTTTCCACTGTCATAAGATCACTCTATTTTAATTCTGATGCCTTACAACCTTCTTTTACCCCATTTATGACTTTTATACTAAAAATTATGATGGAGCTGTTATCAAACAACTGTGTAGTTGAGGGATGGAGTTAAGGTTCCAGCAGTTTATGGTATGCTCTTCTTATGCTAATAATAATCTGTGAGGCAATAGGTAAAAGATAATAGGGGGTGGGAAACAGGACTCCTGTGCGACTAACCAATATGATTAGGCAGAAGCAGTTTATTCTTTACATTATGCACTTATTTATACATTCTAAAACTACTACACATGCTAGTCACGCATTTCTTCATTGGTACCTCTATCTTGTCCACACGTTCTGCACGCACTCTTCAGAGTATGTGATTGGTTACAGTCCAGGTGGTTCACCGCCCTCTGTTATCTAGTTCTTGCGGTCTTCTTGGTATTTGTTTCTCAGCCTCTTCCTTTTTGATTTAGCACAGTTTATGTCTTATTAACCTTGATGAATTCCAGAGGGCTCTGATAAGAACAACCAGAGATAGTTTGGCTGGGGTGATATGTTTTCTCCTCGAGCCAGGTCTTATAAGCTCTCAGAGGACCTATCACACTCAAGATAGCCCAGCTACCTCACATGACATAAAATTAGCAGGATGACTTCTGAGGTAGTGTTGGAAACAGACAAGTTTAAATAAAAGGCAAAATAACAAAGCTCTTGCAGACAAAACCTGAGCAGGGGCAAGAGGTTCTTGCTCCTGCTAAAACACCCCACAAAAGTGATTACTTCCTTTGTTGTCTTCTTTTTCTAGTGAATTACTAAGGTGGGACCTTTTGGCTTCTGTCCAATTGGCAGCCCTAGGTTTAAGGTGAAGTCTCAAAGGTCCTATGAGGTGTCTTTTTACCAAATTGAGGGGGAAAACTGGGCTTTTTTCCTTTTTTAAGGAACAAAGGATAATTTGGTCACTCTGTCAACAGGGGGCACATTCTTACACTGGGACACAATGTTGCCTAAGTTGTTCAGATACATTGCTACAATTCCCCCTTCTTCTTCTTGTACCAGCAAAGCTCTTTTCACTGTATTTTTTACTAAGCAGGTAACCAATTTTATTATGCATGGAATAACAGAAAGCAATATAATAATGACTACTAATACTAACAAAGCTCCCTTTACGATATCTTTCAACCATCCAGTTATTCCCCTACCCTCAAGCTGTTCATCTAAACCCCAGTCATTCACAGTCAATTTTTTCACGTTATCTTGTAGTTGTTTGAGTTTCCTGTGAATGGATGCAGAATGGTCAGAGAGGTTCATAAAACACATTCCTTCAAACTCCTCACACCTGTGCCCATGTGCTAATGTAGTATATGGTAGAGATAATTCATGCTATTTATGTATAAAATATTGTAAAATCCAAACTATGTCTTTTGAACACCCCAGCCAGGAGCAGAGTCTTAGTTTTATTCAATCAGTTCCCAGAAGTCATTTAGATAATATCAAGTCAGTTTCCGTATGAATAGAACCTTCCTGAGCGATGATCAATGTCTTCCCTGGAATGTTGGAGTGATCTCCCACCTTGAAGATTGCATCTACTACACTTATCACTGACTGTCACCCTGTTACATGTGAATGCCAACTTCTCCGAAGTGTTCTGACAACATCTAGACACCTGGAACCAACTTTTGTCTAACCCTGCACATGTATGGCCCCAGTTCTGCATGTGAAGGGACAAAAAGAAACACTCAGTCATTTCGGCTTCAGGCAGAATAAACTGTATATAAGCTCACTGGGTGAAGCAGAGGGGGTGAACCGAAGGGGAGACTGACATTTTGGCGGTCAGATCCAGGTTCACCCATCCTGGGGTTGAGGCTGCTTTGACTGTGGTGGTTTTTTGATGGAAATTCTGTTTGCTGACAATCTAATAAATCATTGCTAAATTTTCTTATAAATTTGGCTCTCGATTTGATCATTTATAACACAACAAAAAAATCTATACCAGCTCTATTTTGCAGTGTGCCATGTCTAATACTATCTAAATCAGTGAGCATCTGATTTAAAATAGCTGAAGTTATGTTTAGTTTTTTGACTGTCCAGCATCCCAATTTATTAAGTGCAGCCAAAGCTTGAGCAGCAGCAACACCTGGAGTAAGGAATGATGCTATTATTCGTGCTGGAGTGCCCCAAAACTCTATGTGGTTGTCACAATCAGGTCTTAAGCTTGTGATTTCTCTTTTAGTTCTTTTACTATGTCCCACTCTCCAAATAGTCTGATTCAGTATTTCGCCCATGCTAGGAGCAAACAAGGTTAGTTTTCCTAAATAACAAGGACCACCAAATGAATTACTTGGAATTGCGGGCCATGCCCTATCCCCACAGATTAAAAAGACACCTGATGGAAGCTTTCTTTCAGTCGCATCTGCACCAGCATTTCCAGGATAAGTCCAATTGTGGCAGTATATGGTCAGGTTCTTATACCATGGAGAATTGAGATTAAGAATAACACTATTATTTTTGGGACGTGGCACTAGGACATGGCTCATATTAGTTGATTTTGGGTTTAAAAAGTAGTTGAAAAACAAGCAATAATTCCCAAGTACCAGTCCTAACAAGTCTAGTTCTTGGGGTTCTAGTCCACTGTCATTCAGTGACTGTGTTATCATACCTGCTTAGAAGTCCTTGCCATTTCCCTTAATCCCCAACCTTTTACATATATCCAATTTTGTACCACCTCTGGTTATGTTACACCGGCGATTCTCCACGCTGGATCTATTTACTCCCATGTATGGTTTCCCTCCAACTCCTACCCATTTTGCAAAAACAGTAAAATTACTTATTGGGATATCAATTAAACATGTGCAGAAAGGATCTCCTGGCATGGCTAAGGATAAACAAAGGAATCTATCCCAGTAGCCGTGATGCCAGTAAGCCACATATTCTGCCAATGCCATCCTGGTGGGTTAATTTCTTCCGCACTACAGATGCTGCCACATATCCCAAGTAACAGAGGGAGATTCCTAAAAACCTGCACATCTAACTTAAGACTATTCTTCATTCTTATAATTGGCAAGAAGTCTTTCCCCTGTGGGATCGGATAAAATCCAAGCTGACTGTGCCTCTTGCTCTTTACACCCTTCTCCTACGTCCTGGGGTGACGTTATGATGCTTGTATCCCCATTCATATGTTCTGTGCCTTTAAGACCGGCTCTGAAGAGTGGAAGTTTTGTTTGGGTTTCTCTTATCAGGGACACAGAGATGGGCAGTACATAGGGCTGTTTTCCATTCTTGCTTTCGGCTTGCTGCTTTGCTTGCTCTCTTTTCTGCTCTCGCTTCTGCTCTCCTTTGGCCTCTGCTTATTAGCAGTGTTGCCCGATTGATAAATGACACAAAACTCGGATAAGTTTTGTGGGTGCTTTATTACGGGCCCGGGGTGCTGGGGGACTCACGTCCCAAAAACCCAAGCCCCCGATTTCACATATGGGTGCTTCCCTCTTATACATGCGATTCATAACAAAGTCTCCAAGAAACAGTTCCCTTGTGACACATTCCTTAGTTCACAGGCAAGATCATAAATCTTCTGCTTATCTTATTCTAAGAGCATTGTATGCTGCCTTCAGACAGGTTAGCATTCTTACTCTCCTGCACTGGTTTAATTATTTACTAAATTCCTAAGACTACCTGCTAAGTTACACACAAACCAAACACACACACTATCAACGGCTGCAAAACTGCAAAACTGCTTTTAACAAACCAATTCACACACAACTGATAACTAAACTATAATTTCACATTTTGCTAAATTTCATTTCTTTTCCAACAGCAGTTCTAGCTAAACAGTCCAAATTCCTTCCTGGACTGTTTCTCCTCTCCTGTTTCTGTGACCATCTTGAACCTGCTCCAGACTGGGACCTGGGAACACCGAGGGTTTGCACCATTTTGGCCTGCAGCAGCTGCCCCGGCGCCGGAGGGACTGAGAACAGCGCAGTCACCCCCGAAAGAGACTTTCTGATTTTGTCATCTTTCTCAGAGCGGTGTAATCTGGTATTGTTCATTTTGTGTGCCAGGGGGGTGCTGTGCCAGTAAAATAAACAGGTGGTTTCCACTTATCTCCGAGGAATTCTTCCCGAGACAGTTGGGGAGGGGAGTGGTTGTGTGGGTTTGTTTTCTGGAGGGGCCCTCCTTTGCAGATTCTTTAACAAATTTGCCCTAAACCAGGACAAAATATTGGCGCCCATCCTGGGGGCGTGAGAGAGTGGAAAAAGCCTGTTTTGATTGCATTTTGGTTGCTATTACTCTGTGCTCATTTAAATCAGCTAATAGCCATGTGTTTTGAATTCATAATGTCTATTGGGGTGAAGGTTTGCATGCATTTCTGGTCCCTAGGGTTTTTTGAGATTTGAATACCTCTATGGTCTCTAGGTTTATTTTCTTACCCAGAAATAGCTTTAGTATTGTCCCTAATACGTAGTTTTTACATCAGAGGGGCAGTGACCAGAGTAGCTATCCTGCTGGGCTTGGTGGTAATGATGTGCAAGTTGATAGACGTGCTAGGGTCTGCTCCAGGTATGAATGGTTCATGGCTATGGTTATGCATCCAGTTTGTTGCAGGAGGAGCAGGAGGGAATGAGGTTTTTCAGCCTCTGCTTTCCCTCTTCTCCTATGAATCAGTTGCATCACTAGTGAAGGATGTTCAGTTTCCCCTCAATGTTAAAGAAACCATCTTTCTGGTATTCAATCTGGTAACCTTCTTCTATACAGCCTGCTGTTTCTCTAGAATGAGGGCTGAAATTTCTAGATGGGCTGATGAGACCCCTGACTCAGGAGTAGACCCCGGTGTGGAAAATCCTAAGTGGTGTGGAAAATGGTAGGATATGGGCCAGATCCTGAAGGAATTCTCTGACCCTATAGTCTGGGATTTTCCCCATGAACAAATTCAGAACCCAGCTGAGGTGGGGAAATATCTGAAAGAGAAGTACCAGGATGAGCCTAAGGAGAGGAAGGTCATTGCAGTGAGCTGGGCCCTGGCATATGCTTATCGCACACTGCTAGATACTGTCGGGCAGCAGACAGAGGCAGGGGGGCAGGGAGGTAAATCAGCAACTATCCCGGTGACTCAGGCTGCAGCTAACACTCTAGGCTCGAAGCCAGCAGCCAAACCAGATAGTGAGCCTAAGCCAGCATCTAAACCCATGGCTGTTGCTACCAGCACTAGAAGTGGGAAATGCATGGACAAAACCAATCAACCAGTGGATGATGATGATGATGATGATGATGATGATGAAGGAGAAGGAACCTCAATGCCTTCTGACATAAAATCAGGAGTCAAAGTAGCAGGTGCAAGATCAGATGCAATCATTGACTCTTATTCCCTGAAGAACCTTCATGGCTTAGGGAAGGATTACACACGACGACCCGATGAATCCATAATTAGTTGGCTGGTCCGTCTCTGGGATGCTGCAGGCGAGGCTACAATTCTGGATGGCACTGAAGCCAGGCATTTGGGATCCCTGTCACAGGATCCTGTCATCGACCAAGAAATGATGAGGGGGGCTAATCCACACAGCCTCTGGGCACGGGTCTTGGAAAGTGTTGCACGAAGATACCTGTGTGCAGATGTTCTCTATATGCAACAAACTCAGTGGAAGACCATAGAGCAAGGGATCCAACGCCTGAGAGAAATGGCAGTGGCAGAGATTATCTTCTCAGATGATGTAACAACTAGGAACCCAGACTTAGTACCATGCACGTCTGTGATGTGGCGAAAACTCGTACGACTTGGGCCACACGAATATGCTTCTGCCTTAGCCATCATGAAGAGGGATGAGAGGGATGAGACTGTGCTTGACATGGCAAGGAAGCTCCGAGCATATGCAGATGCTGTACATGGCCCGACACATGCCAGAATCGCAGCGGTAGAAACACGTCTGCAGAATTTAGAGGATAAGATAGAGGAGAATCATAAGAAGCTTAGAGAGGAGATTAAAGAAGACCTTCTCCAAATTTCAGCAGTACAGATCCGAGTTTCTGGTCTCCAAGGCAGACGTTTCCCAGATGGTGAGAGAAGGTACACCCCACGAGCTGAGCGGTGGTTTTACCTGCGTGACTGTGGGGAAAACATGAGAAGGTGGGATAGGAAATCTACTGCTGTTCTGGCACGACGGGTGCGTGAATTGAAGGAAGCCACCAGAAGGAAAGCAGCTCCAGTTGCCTGTAGCCGAACGGCCAGGTATGATGATGATGACATGTCTGATCCCCTCGAAGGAAAATCCAAAACATACACCCAGGGAAAGAAGGATAACCAGGCTTAGAGGGGCCCTGCCTCTAGCCAGGTAGAGGCCAGGGAAAATCGTGTTTTCTGGTCTGTGTGGATTCGTTGGCCTGGCACATCGGAACCACAAGTGTACAAAGCTTTGGTCGATACTGGTGCGCAATGCACATTAATCCCATCAAGACATGTAGGGACAGAGTCTGTTTCTATTGCTGATGTGACAGGGGGATCCCAGGATTTCGCTTTTGTGGAAGCTGATGTGAGCCTAACGGGAAGTGAGTGGAAGAAGCATCCTGTCGGATTTTGGGTGCTGTTTAGATGGTCTGGGAAAAGCCCAAAGATGGCCTTGGGCCCCTGGGGTTCGAAAGGACGAGAGGAAGCTTCAGATTTGTTCTCGGTCTCGGTGTTTATTAATTGCTTATCTAAAAGATTTTCTCTTGGCCTGACAGAGTTCTGCTCAGCAGTCAGCCATGGGCACACACTGAGAGCCCCTAGGGCGGCCACCTATCTTTATACCCGGAGTTACGTATACAATATTTATCATTTTTCTCCAATACCCTCTACCCTTATTAACCAGTGTTCCCCTAGTAAGGTCCAATCCTGGAGTGCCAACTCCACCACAGAAGATGGAGGCCTAGAGGAAGAAGAAGAAGGAGAAGGGCACGCCCCAATTCCTCCATCTTACCTCTCTGGACCCCCCTGTACAGGGATCTTAAACCCTGTATCTCACACTCCAATTAACTTGTCCCTTCACCATTCACCCCAGTGAAATCCTCCCGTCCTCATACTGATGTCATCTCCCATGTGGGATCAAAGTCCAGCCACCAGACATTTCTGGCAACATTCCAGGACTCCCGAGCCCCCCAGTTCTGAGAGACTGAGATCCCACATCTCCCCCTTCTGTTTGCACCAAAAGACCTTTTTCGCTTTTATGTGAAAACCCCCCAAAGTCCTTAGTTTCTTTTTATTTCTCTTCTGGGTCGTTTTTCGCAGTCTGAGTCTCGACTTCTGTCTGAGTACTCGTCTCTTTGTTTCTCGGATCAGCATTCTCGTGTTCTCGCGTTCGGAATGGCTTCACGTGCCGTGCCGACACCCACTTCAGACCTCGATCTGTGGAGATACAAGCGAAACCCTTTCCCCAAGTGATTAGTTTGAAAGGACCCTCTATTTGTCCGGTCTCTGGGTTTCTGATCAAAACTAAAGGATTCTCCCTTAGCTTTGCCTGTGTGTTGTTTAGAAAATGTCTCACGATCGGTGGATCAGGTTCCGAGGATGAGCTATTTAGGAAATTCAGCACATACAGTGCCTTATTTAATTTCATGTGAGGTGTTTCCTCTGGCTCACCCCTTCTCTGTCTGTCCAGAAGGGATTTCAGGGTGTGATGTGTTCTCTCAATGATTGCCTGACCTGTGGGTGAATGCGGAATACCAAACGTGTGTCTGACACCCCATCTTTTCAGGAATCTGTCAAGCACCCTGCCTGTGTATGTCGGACCATTATCTGTTTTTATCTCCTGAGGCACACCTAATGCTGCAAATGCCTGCAGAAAGTGTCGGCAAGCATGGTCTGCTGTTTCCCCAGCATGTGCTGAAGCAAAGACTGCACCTGAGAATGTATCTACAGAAACATGAACATTTTTGAGCCTCCCAAAAGATGGGTATTTTGTGACATCAGCTTGCCACAACTGAAGACTTTGCAGCCCCCGCGGATTGATGGCTCCGGTAGAAGAAGGTGGCTGCACAAGCTGACAGTCTGGACAAGCACTAATGATCTCCCTCGCCTGACTCTTTGTGAGACGAAAGGACTCCATTAGCGCTTGCGCATTCTGATGAAAGAACGCATGACTTAACCTTGCCTGCTCAAAAATGTCCGGCAGTGTTTGCAAAATGGGCATTGTCAACCTGTCCGCCCGAGCATTCCCTTCCGCTAAAAATCCCGGAAGTGTTGTGTGCGCTCTAATGTGTGTGATAAAATACTCTCTTTCCCTGCTCTCTAGCAGTGTTTTCAAACTTGTCAGGTATGAGTATAAAACCTCATTACTGACTTCTTTCAAGAGCGAACCCTCCAATCTCTTGACCACACCCGCAACATATGCGGAATCTGTCACCAGATTGAGAGGCTGTTTGAACAACTGAAATGCTCGGACAACAGCTGCCAACTCCACAATTTGTGGAGAGCCCTGAACCATCCTCACGTCTGATTCCCAATCCCCTGTCGTTGAGTCTCTCCACGTGATCACTGACTTGTGTGTCTTCCCCGAGCCATCCGTGAACACGGTGATCCCGTCCAAAGGTTCTTCACTTATCTGTGGTTTTGCTCTATAGCATATTTGCGATTGCAGTATTCTGTGTTGGGGAAAGTGGATTGTGCAAGCTCCTGGGAACGCTAACAATGCGATTAACAGGTCTTTCGATTGTTGCATTGCCCAATCGAAGTAGTCTCGTTTCAGAGGTAACCTGATGACTGAGAATTCTCTTCCTGCCATTGTCAGCAGCCTTGTTCTCGCCTTTATGATGATTTGTGCTGCCATCTCCAGATCTGTGAGAATCGTTTTTGCGGGCCTGTGCGGTAGGAAAATCCACTCTATGATTATCAAAGAGTCCTTTTGTGATTCATCCCATTGGAAGATCAAACCATGGAACTGCGTTTTCTTCCCCAGCACTGCCAACTGAAAAGGCAACGATGGAACAAATCGGTGTGCCTGCCTTTTCTGTATCGCGTTCGAGATTTTCTCCAACTCTTTTCTTGCTTCTGGTGTGAGTGTCCTGGGAGAACGAATGTCTGTGTCTCCTCTCAAGAGATCAAGCAGCGCTGGAATGTCGCTGTTTGTGATTCCCAAAACTGGTCTCATCCAGTTGATTTCTCCCAAAAGCTGTTGTAAATCATGCAAATTGTTGACCTTAGTGCTGATCTCCACTTTTTGAGGCTTTATTGTTTTCTCTGAAATTTTCCACCCTAGATATTTCCAAGGTGCAACCTCTTGAATCTTTGAAATGCTGATTTCCAGACCTGCCTTTTGCACCTCTGCGATCACACAGTCACGAGCTTCTTGCAGCTCCTGTCGTGTTGATGCTGCAATGAGCAAATCATCCATGTAATGAATGATCTTCGCCTTCGGAAATTTCTTTCGTGCTGGTGCCAAAGCTCGTGCCACGTACCATTGACAGATCGTCGGAGAATTTTTCAGGCCTTGTGGAAGACAGACCCAATGGTACCGCTGCAGAGGCATTTCCCTGTTGATACTCAGAGCTGAAAAGGCAAATCTCGGAGCATCATCTGGATGGAGTGGGATACTGAAAAAGCAATCCTTGAGGTCAATGACCACAAGCTGCCAATCTCTGGGAATCATCGAGACAGATGGAAGTCCCAACTGAAGTGGCCCCATGTCTTCTATGACTTCGTTGATCTTCCTGAGGTCGTGTAACAACCTCCATTTGCCCGACAGCTTTTTCTTGATGACAAACACCGGAGAATTCCAAGGGCTGTCTGTTGGCTTGATGTGTCCCTTCTGCAATTGTTCTTGGACCAGGTCTTTCAAAGCACTCAATTTTTTCCGCTCAAGGGGCCACTGATCCACCCAAACTGGATCATCTGTTTTCCATGTCAGCTTCAGTGTGGCGAGTGCTGCAGTGACCCCTATTAAAAATCCATTTCGATCTTCGCGCCCCATTGTGCCAAAAGGTCCCGACCCCAGACTGTGATCGGCTTTTGAACGACAAAAGGACGAATGATCGCCGTCTTATCTCCTGGTCCTGTGACAACAACGGAATTCTCACTTTGCAGACACAGAGATGCTCCCCCGATGCCTGAGAGAGAGCCCAATGGCGCGACCAAGCTCCAATTGCGTGGCCAAAAGATGTACGATATTACCGTTACATCCGCCCCTGTGTCGAGCATACCTCTGATCGATATTGTCCTGTCCCCACATGTCAATTGGCACGTGAGCGTGGGTCGGTCTCGACCTATGTGCTTAAACCATGTTGTATGTACTTCAACATGCTCTTTCATAGGGAGACCCTCTTCGTCGAAGATTGACATGACCTCTCCAACTGCGTGTGGTGGCAATGCAAAGGCTCTTGCAACCACAGTATTTTCCGGTACAGTCAATGGTGGACGAAGCGCTCTTGCCAAAACTGTTAACTCTGTATTTTTGTCTGCTGAGACAACTGTTGGATAGACAATGAGCCCAAGAATATTGCACTTATCTTGTCCAATTATCAAAAAATCTTGTTTCTTGTATGAGTCCCCGCGGATACCTGTGGGTATCTCCGCATGACATTCATCTAGAAAGCATACTAGTTTTGAAGCTGCCAATGCACACTGTGCCCCTGGTGGGAGGAGGTCTGGGTCACTGTGGAATCGACTGAGGGTTTTGCTGAGGGCATCTGCTTGTCGCTCACTGATGACTGCCCTGTCTGTTCTTGTGACACCGCCAGTACTTGTGTCGGAGCGCGCTGGGGATTTCTCGCGCTCAATTTCCCGTTTCCCGGATGCGGCAACGGATTTCCTTCCACATCTGTCCGGGAATAACATTCTTTCACAGAGTGTCTTCCTCTTCCGCACCGTGCGCAAATTGGTCTTTCCGCTCTCTGGGCTGGCGTTGGTATATGTGTCCGTGGGCAATTCCTTTTCATGTGCCCAGATTCCCCACATCCGTAGCACTGTCCTCCTTGGGGTCTGTTCTTTTTCTGCATTGCCGCAAGAACTTTGTTGACATTTTCGTCCTGTTGATGGAGTAATTTCTCGAACATCTTCTCCAATGTCTTGTCCTCTGATTGCCCTTCTGAGCGTCCCTTTAGCTGTTTCTCCCATTCCTCTTTTAATTCATTCTTTACAATCGCTGCGACGTGCTGAGGCGTCCCCACCTTGCTGCATGCCTCCACCATCTCTGCCAAGGATGGCCGTCCTGGCATGGTGCTAATCACCCGTTGACAATCCGGGTTGGCATTGCCGAAAGCTAAATTCTCCAAGAGAGGCCTCTTCACTTCTTCTGTTGTCACCTGTCGATCCACGGCTTGCGTGAGTCGGTCGATGAATGACATGAATGGCTCTGTGGGACCTTGCCTGATGCAAGAGAACGGAACATCCGGAGCTCCTGTCGGCGTAATTTGCATGATTGCCAATCGCGCTGCTTCTTTGATGTCGCTTAACACTCTTCGTGGAAGCCGCGCTGCTTGTTCCCCTGGATTGTCATCTGGAGGATCCCCTGCTAATTGCCCTTCTGTGAGGTTCGCATTCGGCCCACCTTGGTATCTGTTCCGCAACTCAGCAAGATATTTTCTCCACCTTTTTTCCCAGATAAGACTCTGTGTGTCAGTGAGGATCATTGCCACAATACTTCGAATGTCATATGGTGTGAGATCATACATAGAGAATATCCCTCTTAATAGCTGTTTGAAGTATTGTGAGTTCAGCCCAAAAGTCTGAGCTGCCTTCCCTAAGTCTTTGAGTGTCTCATGACCCATCCTTTCCCACCTTGGATTCTGTCCCTGGGCATCATATGTCACTGGCATTGTCAAATCCCCTGATCCCGGGAATAAATGCTTTTCCTTTTCCAATGCTTTTCTGATTTGCCTCCAATCCATTGTCTTCACCGGCTCTTGAAACCCCTCTTCGTCAGACTCCATTGGGATTTGCATGAATAATGGTGTTGTAGATGTCATTGGTGATTCATGGTGTCTCATTTTTCGCCTTGAGGTTTTTGGCCTTGCTCCTAGATCCGAAAAGGAAACTCGAGGATCCTGTTGATATTTCTTCTTTACTGTATCGAATGAATGCAAGAAGCTTTTTGCTGCTTCTGCTGCTGATAGCATCCATGTTGGGACACCTTCCGATGCTGTGATCCTTATGACATCTTCCCCTTGTAGCTGTTCTTCATCTGAGCTTTCATCATCTTCATGAAATCCCGAAGTGGATGGATAATCCCTTTGTTGTGTTAACATTGTCTTCTTTGAAGTGCTTTTCTTTTTATAATTTGTAGGAAAAAATTGCTGCATTGTTGCAGTCTCGCCACGAGATGGCGCTGTGGCTCCGCCGAGCCGACCCGGCATGTCGTGCACTTCTGCCCTCCTGCCACTAGGTGGCGCTTTCACCGGCCTCCCTGGCTCGGATGACGGAGCAAGCTCGACTGCCCCACTTCCTCTTCCTGCTCGGCGTCTCCCGTGAAGGGAAGGGACTGGGACTCCGAGGGTCTGAACCAAAGGCACCAGATCTGGAGACGGTGTGGAGCCCCGGGACGTAGAATCCCTAACACGGCCCCTCCTCACCCGCGACGTCACAGGGGACCGGGCTCGGGTTCGCCCGCGTCCTTCTTTATGCGCATGCGTACTCTCCGAGCTGCTCCCTGTGTCCCCCAAGCTGACGTCATCGTCTCCCCCCTGTACCACCTCCGAGGTCCCCGCCCCTCGGTCTGTCCCTGAGTCCAACCCCTCCTCCTCTGACGTTGTGTTCGCTTCTCCCGCCGGCACTCCGGCTCTCCCCGCGATCTGAGCTGACCGTCGCACCGGGTCTGACGTCACAACCGCGCGCCTCCTGCGTCTCACCACGGCGGCCCTCTGAGCCTGCACATTTTCCCTCAGCCCGCCTTCCGCGTTCGCCGCTCCCGCGCCCGCGTGTGAGTCTACACCCCGGTTTTTGCGAGTTTCGCCCTGCGCGCGCGTCTCCTCATCTTCACCCGCGCTGCCCGCGTTTGCCGCCGCCGCGTCGCTGCTTTCGCCGCGAGCAGGCCCCCCCCCCGATCCCTTATCTTCCTGCTCCCCCCCTTCCGCTCCTGACTCCTCCACACTCTCTGGAGTTTCAGGACGCCCTTGGGGTTTGTTGCATTTTTTGATCGGGGGTTTTAATATTTTTTCCTGCTCTCTTTTTTCGAGAGCCCTTTCCCCCTGGCTTTTTAAAGCCAGAGCAATTTTTTTCCCGGAGCTTTGCCGCTCCGCCCCCTTCTCTGAGGGTACCGCAGCTTCTCGCTGCTTTTCCAGTCTTTTAGACTGCACTGAAATACCTTGTAACATGATTCTTGCCGGCGAGAGTAGCTTTAACGCTGTCTCATCTTTTTTTGTTGCTAAAATATATAAATGCCTATTAATTTCTTGCCAAAACCCCACTTCGAACAACAAATATGTCTCCGCAAGTGGATAATTAAGCCTTGCCCATAGTAACAGCTGTTTTAATTCTTTCTTTGGGATCCCTTCTGTATATAATTCTGCTACACTTTGTAAGGTGGATAAGATTCCCCGTTGTTCCTGGGAGAGTGTGGCCCCCATGATATTATTTTGGCCTTCTTACCGAATCTGCCGTCAGAGTGGTCTGGAGGCTCCTGTTCTCCGTCCAGCAGATTACAAGAGATGGATCCAGAGGCGCCTTTCTGGTCCCAGTCCAGGCCGTTCTGCTACGAACTGTCTTCAGCAGAAGCTGAGAGATGGGATTCTCAGTGACTGCTGATTTTTGCAGGTTCTCCCGGCCGGTTTTTTCTTTTTCTTCTTTCTTTCTTCAGGCTTCCCTCCTCTGGAGTTGTCAGTGCTGTCCTCTTGGCTCTTTAGCTCTTCAGGGCTTTTCCCCCCCCCCGAAAGGTTTGGTGGGAGATAGCCTGCAGAGCGGACGCCAGTTGTCGGATTTTGGGTGCTGTTTAGATGGTCTGGGAAAAGCCCAAAGATGGCCTTGGGCCCCCGGGGTTCGAAAGGACGAGAGGAAGCTTCAGATTTGTTCTCGGTCTCGGTGTTTATTAATTGCTTATCTAAAAGATTTTCTCTTGGCCTGACAGAGTTCTGCTCAGCAGTCAGCCATGGGCACACACTGAGAGCCCCTAGGACGGCCACCTATCTTTATACCCGGAGTTACGTATACAATATTTATCATTTTTCTCCAATACCCTCTACCCTTATTAACCAGTGTTCCCCTAGTAAGGTCCAATCCTGGAGTGCCAACTCCACCACAGAAGATGGAGGCCTAGAGGAAGAAGAAGAAGGAGAAGGGCACGCCCCAATTCCTCCATCTTACCTCTCTGGACCCCCCTGTACAGGGATCTTAAACCCTGTATCTCACACTCCAATTAACTTGTCCCTTCACCATTCACCCCAGTGAAATCCTCCCGTCCTCATACTGATGTCATCTCCCATGTGGGATCAAAGTCCAGCCACCAGACATTTCTGGCAACATTCCAGGACTCCCGAGCCCCCCAGTTCTGAGAGACTGAGATCCCACAGCATCCTATTGTGACTGGCCCAGAGGCCCCATGTATTTTGGGCATAGACTACCTTCGAAGTGGGTACTTCAAAGACCCAAAAGGACTCAGATGGGCATTTGGAATAGGTGCTATAGAGACAGAGGGCATCCAGCAATTGAACACCTTGCCTGGGTTGTCTGAGAATCCATCTGCAGTAGGATGCCTGACGGGAGAAGAGCAACGAGTGCCAATTGCCACTTCCATAGTGCATCGACGACAGTATAGGACTATTGAAATGAAGGGAGAAACGACCATCCTGGTAATGCATCGAACTCCAACTTTATTGATCAATCAATCACCTTAAATAACAGTGCTAACGAACTTCATGAATATTCTGTAATCCAATTTCATGATAGGCTAACAGAGAAATTTCTAACCACTCCTCTTGTTTTAGAATACCTACAATTGTTTACACAAAACAGAACCAGAGTTCCCAAAACTTCTACATCTGTTCCCAGGATGTCATCCCCTCCCAGAGACGGTGTTCTGCTTGTTATGGGATGACAGCCTGAGAACTCCATTGTTTATAAAGTGATGCCTGAGAGAGTCTAATTGTTTATACAAATCAGAAGGCTGAGAACTGTTAGAAACTGCTTTACTTTTCCCCTATACTTTTCTCTCAATTGTATGTCTCATGGCCTTTTCTTTAAGTCATTCTCCGACATTTCCCCCGTTTTTTCTTCTTTGAGAGAAAAGTGGTTAGTTTGCCAGGTTTTCTCTACCATCCTACCAACCATCTTTTGAATGCAACAAGGTAAGATAATGGTGAAGTTTTTCCTCACAGAAACTCTTGTGGAGGAGACATTACCTCCTGTTCACTATCAGGGGCAAAGAAAAGAGAAGGGAACTCATCCACTACTCTTGGCAACACTTTAAACTTCAGAGCAGCTCCGTGTGGGCCTCGTAACAAACTTCAAAAGTGCAGACCCCGCTCTGCCAGGGCTCAGCTGCACCAAAGGCCTGAGGACAAACAGGACACTCAGTGTCAGAAATGTGATCCTGTGGAGAAGGATCAGAACCAGTGCTCAGAGGTGGAATAATGATAACTTGCTTAAATAACAAGATCCACCCTGCGCCTGGGCTGGTATTCCATTCCAGGCTCTATCTCCACAAATTAGAAATATTCCTGTGGGTAATTTCTTAGGTGTCATGATGCCAGAGCCTCTACACTAGCTACAAAGCTGTCTGGACACTATTTCCGGGCTTAGAGATGAATCCAGAGTAGCCCATGCCTGTTTATGCTGATTCATCCTTTGAAAATTAGAGTAATCAAAGCTGAACCGCAATTATCTAATGCTTGATTGGGATCTCCTCTTATAGGACTTACACAGAATGTTGTGTTAAAGGCACCAGTTTCCTACACCTTATCGAGGCTATATATGATGCACTTTGAGCTTTAACCCTTTTCAAATTACACTGTACCTCCCACCAGTAATAAGCCAAGATTTACTGCTCATGAGATTCATAAAGGTCTAAAGCTGAAGCAGTGTTTAGCCCTGTCTCATTCCGTAGTGCCTGCTCCCAATTCTGTTCCCAGATATGCCTATAATTACAGGTGTGGCACCATAAATGAAAAAGTAACAACTGATCACAACCCCCACAACACAGTGCAACCCAAGCAGCACAATTTAGACTGTGACATTCAAAACAGTTCTCTTTTGCCAGTCCTCGTATATGAAAAGATGATAATGATTCAATAATGTCAATCAGTTCCCTCGTCGTCCGGCAACGGCGTGTTATGGCCTTATCAGGCATTGCACAACAGGTGGTAATTGGACTAAGAAAAGAAAGCTGTTAGCTGTTTTCATTCATGCGAACCTGGAGAGAAGGTGAAAAAGTCTGAAAATGATTCTTTCTGTCCTTGAATTTATCACATCCACCTTTTTTCATGAGCTTCCCAGAAATGTTCAAAGTCAGTTTTCAGTTTGTAATCCTTTAGTCATTTGGCTCAAATGGCATCAACTGGGAGATTCTCAGTCCTTTGTTAATTTGGAGTGGTGAAAAGATAGTATGCATTTAAGGCACTTAAAATATTTAACTTAGCAGACTTATTTGTAAATCATGTAAAATCACTTAAATCTAATGCAAACTTAACAAAATCTAACTTAACTTAATTAATAATAATAAACAAAAATTAAATTTTCTTCAAATCCCACACAACTCAAACCTATATATAATTTAAACTTAGAAGACCTCGAACCCAACCGAAAACAAGCTTAACAAATTTAACCTTAACATTTAATGGCACTTAATTGATAACCCAACTTAAACTACTTAATAACAGATAAAACTTACTATAGAAATAAAATATAGCATTTACTATAACTTACTTACAGGCCTGATTCTAAAATATTAAGCTAAAACAACTTTCTTCACGTGTTTGCTATAGCATTTTTATACTTAAATACACTTAAACACAAGTTCATTTAAGGTGCACCTGTGAAAAAATTCTTTTGAATTCAGTGCTTGCTTTTACATCTATCACATTTAAACAAAGCTTAAAGAATACAAAAAACACACTCATTACATCTCACTTCTACAATCACTTTAACACATCTTAAACAATTTTAAATTCAAAACACAGCTTTAAAGTCTAATGTTCCACCGACTGAGCTGTCCGGGCTTCTGATGTTCAAAGTCTCTGGTAATACAGGTGTTTCCAAGACAGCATAACCAATGCCGAGCCAAATCGGCCGAAATTTGTCTCCTGCATTCATTTACGCTGATCTGCTTTACAGTCTGTGCTGGGGAGAACAAAAGATCTTTCTAACTTAGGTGAAAAACATCCTGACAGCAACAGTCCTTGGTGTTGCTTGTTTAGTTTCACTGGTCTTTTAATTGCAATAGGAATCTTTTCTTTTGTTGACAAAAGTTACGATCATTACGGCTGTTAGATCTCAAACTGTAGCTCCTGCCGGCTACGGGGCGGAGGGAGAAACGCTCCCGCTCGAAAAAGCACTCTGAAGTCGGAATCCGCTAAGGAGTGTGTAACAACTCACTTGCCGAATCAACTAGCCCTGAAAATGGATGGCGCTGGACGCTCATCAGAGCCCAGAAAAGATGTCGGTCGATCTAAACAGCAGGACGAAAACTATCAATGCACAGCATGATTGCTCCTCCATCACCAGCTCTCTGATGTCCAGTCACTGTTCCCAAGCAGCAACTGGCCGCCCGTGGACATCTGGCCCCCAGTTCACACATGAGGGCGACGCGGCTCCGGTCGCTTCCCCCCGCGGCGCTCTTTGATCACTTCCGGCGCGGCGCGGCTTGGTTTCTGCGGTGGCGGCTTTTGATCTTCCCGCCGCTGCCTCCGACGCGCCCATGCCGAGTTTGGAGTAGCACAGCACCGCAATTCCACCATAAATCACCAAATTTACACATTTCTGTTAATCCATAAACTATATGGAAAATCCCTTTACCGTAGTCATAAGCCCAAAGTCCTGTTAAGTCCTTTTGCCAATTCATCTCTGCTTTGCACTGCGGGTCACTCCCTACGCGACAGTTCGGCTTTGCCCGCGGTGGCTCCCTGTGGTGTCGGGTTGAAGGCTCCCTGTTGCGGAGGATTAGAGGCTCCCTGCTGCGGAGGGTTAGAGGCAGGAAAAGGTACCGATGATGCAGCGATGACTTCTGATGGTGCTTGGCATTCCCGGCGCAAGTGACCCGTGCCTTCGCATCGGCAGCATTTCGTGCGGCCCTCTTTATTCGATGCTGCAAACGCAGCTGACACTTGAAGAGGCGCAAGAGCGGCTAACACTTGACTCTGAGAGGACTTTGCCTGTTCTTGCAAACCTATTCCTATCTGTTTGAGTGCATCTGCCACAAAAGCCTGCCGCCCGGTAGGAATAAGAGCCATCCTCTCTAATGCTTCCTCGATAGTCCAATTTGCACCTAGAGTGTTAAGTATGTTTCTAGTAGCAGAGTTACAATTTTGAATACAACACTGTTTAAGGAGAGCCCCGCGCATAAATTCTGCTACTCCGGCTCTCTCAATTGCAGCCGCAGCTCTATCAACAAAAGCGCCAAATGTCTCATCTTTGCCTTGCTTAATTCCCATATACACTGGTATCCCTCCTGGTTCCTTTACCATATCTATCGCGAGTCTGACTAACCGCATTGCCTCCCGGCACTTTTCCGGACCTATTAAAGCTTGTGCATCAGTACGATGGAAAGGTCCCAGACCCATAAGCTCATTTATAGTGATACCATGCAAGGGGTCCCCCGGCTGCCTTTGAACTGCCACACATTCATTAGCTAAAGCTTGCCAGTGGGCGTTAAACAGCAATTGTTGATGTTGAGTAAAAATTAACTATCCCACGACAATCATTAACAAGAAGGATACTGGTGTCAAAAATATAATCGAGCATTTGCTTAGCTGGTTCGCTTTTAAATCCAAACTGACTAACAGTAGCTCGCAATTGAGATAACAGCTTCCAGTCAAGAGCACTAATTGTGGCTTGAAAACCTCCTCCAGGCTGGGGGTTAAAGACAACTGGACAAGCCAGTTCTCGAGCTGAACTTATCAGCTCCTGATCTCCCTTGTCAATTGCATCTTTGGCCAGGGCAGCCCACGCGTCCCGTCTTTCCCTTGCAATTGCCGCTGCCAAGCCGCTTTCCGACCCAGGGACCGGCTGATTGCTTGTTGGGAACGGAGTACACGTATTTGGCCCCAGCTGCTGAGACGCAGCAGGTACAGGAGAGTCAAAAGTGCTCTGTGTAGCCTGCGGCAAAGTGGACAACAAGGCACCCTGCGGAGCTTGGCTCGTTAAGGGGGGCTGCGCGGTGGGCAGCAAGGCGGTCTGCGCCTGGCTCATAGTGTGACTCATAGGCTGACTCATAGCCTGGCTTTCCGAGGGAGGTGGTGAAGCAGGTAATAAAACTGTCCGCATCGCGGGGCCAAGAGGAGTTCCCGCGTTCTTATCAAATTCCCTATCTTGATTGTACTCTTTGTTACGATCATGAGCGGCAGTAGCCTGGTGAGCAGCCCTTTTTTCAACTTGAATTTGCAACAGCTCGGTGTTAACAACCCGCCATAATTTACCCCACTTCTTAGCAGTTTTATCATCATCTAACGTAGCCTGCCACAATAAATCACCAAATTTACGCCACTCAGACAATTCGTGAACTGTGTGAGGATTTATAAAGATTCCCCTCTCTACACCATAAGCTAAAAGACCCGGTAATTCTTTCTGTAAATCTATTCCCTTAATTTGCCTTTTTTGCAAAAGGGCAATAAAAAGTTCATATGCGGCTTGCCTTTCCATACCTATGTGCGCACGTTGCAGCTCTTCAAATCAAGGTCACGGCCGCATGTATCAGACGAGCCTATCTGTATAGTCGCTCGCAGCACGGCGCGGGCCGGCGGGTTGCCCTCCGCTTTGTCTTCCGCGCTTCTTTGCCGTTCCGGCTGCAGTTTCGATCTTTCAGAACCCGAACCTGGCTTCACTTCACGTGGCGTTCGCTTCCCTGTGGTGTTCGCTATCACGGTCGGAGGTCACCATATATTGAAATGAAGGGAGAAACGACCATCCTGGTAATGCATCGAACTCCAACTTTATTGATCAATCAATCACCTTAAATAACAGTGCTAACGAACTTCATGAATATTCTGTAATCCAATTTCATGATAGGCTAACAGAGAAACTTCTAACCACTCCTCTTGTTTTAGAATACCTACAATTGTTTACACAAAACAGAACCAGAGTTCCCAAAACTTCTACATCTGTTCCCAGTATGTCATCCCCTCTCAGAGACGGTGTTCTGCTTGTTATGGGAAGACAGCCTGAGAACTCCATTGTTTATAAAGTGATGCCTGAGAGAGTCTAATTGTTTATACAAATCAGAAGGCTGAGAACTGTTAGAAACTGCTTTACTTTTCCCCTATACTTTTCTCTCAATTGTATGTCTCATGGCCTTTTCTTTAAGTCATTCCTTGACATAGGACCACTCGAGATGCTGTGATCCCCATCCATAAGATGATCCAAGAGCTGGAGGGCCAAGGGGTGGTCAGCAAGACCCACTCACCCTTCAACAGCCCCATTTGGCCTGTGCGAAAATTTGAAGGAGAATGGAGATTGACTGTGGACTACCGTGCATTGAATGAAGTGACTCCACCACTGAGTGCTGCCGTGCCAGGCATATTAGAGCTCCAGTATGAGCTAGAGTCTAAGGCAGCAAAGTGGTATGCCACTATAGACATTGCCAATGCATTTTTCTCCATTCCTCTGGCAGCAGAATGCAGGCCTCAGTTTGCCTTCACATGGAGGGGAGTGTAGTACACCTGGAACCGACTGCCCCAGGGGTGGAAACACAACCCCACAATCTGCCATGGACTGATCCAGACTGAACTAGAAAGGGGTGAGGCTCCAGAACATCTGCAGTATATTGATGACATCATTGTGTGGGGGAACACAGCTGCGGAAGTGTTTGAGAAAGAGAAGGAAATCATCCATATCCTCCTGGGAGCTGGTTTTGCCATTAAAAAGAGCAAAGTAAAGGGACCAGCTCGTGAGATTCAATTCCTGGGAGTGAAGTGGCAAGATGGACGGCGTCAGATTCCTACAGATGTCATCAACAAGATCACAGCAAAGTCTCCACCCACCAATAAGAAAGAGACACTAGCTTTCCTGGGTGCAATAGGTTTTTGGAGGATGCATATTCCTGAGTACAGTCAGATCGTGAGCCCTCTTTACCTGGTCACCCGCAAGAAGAACAATTTCCAGTGGGGCCCTGAGCAGCAACAAGCCTTTGTCCAGATCAAGCAGGAGATTGCCCATGCAGTAGCCCTTGGCCCAGTCAGGACAGGACCGGAGGTAAAGAACATGCTCTACTCTGCAGCCAGGAACCATGGCTTGTCCTGGAGTCTTTGGCAGAAGGTGCCTGAGGAGACTTGGGGTCGACCACTGGGATTTTGGAGTCGAAGCTACAGAAGGTCCAAAGCCAACTACACTCCAACAGAGAAGGAAATCCTGGCTGCCTATGAAGGAGTCCAGGCTGCCTCGGAGGTAATAGGCACTGAAGCACAACTCCTCCTGGCACCCCCACTACCAGCGCTGGGGTGGATGTTCAAAGGCAAGGTTCTTTCCACTCACCATGCCACCAGTGCTACATGGAGCAAGTGGATTGCTCTTATCACTCAGCGCTCTCGTATAGGTAAACTGAATCGCCCTGGGATTTTGGAGGTAATTACAAATTGGCCTGAAGGTGAGAATTTTGGTGTCACAGATGAAGAGGAACAAGAACCAGTGACACGTGCTGAAGAGGTTCCTCCCTATAACCAACTGCCCCCAGAGGAAACACGCTACGCACTTTTCACTGCCGGTTCCTGTCGCATCGTAGGGATGAACCGGAAGTGGAAAGCAGCCGTATGGAGCCCCACGCGACAGGTTGCAGAAGCTACCGAAGGAGAAGGTGGATCAATCCAACTTGCTGAACTCAAAGCTGTTCAACTGGCCCTAGACACTGCTGAGAGAGAGAAGTGGCCAAAGCTCTACCGCTACTCTGATTCATGGATGGTAGCCAATGCTCTGTGGGGATGGCTGGAGAGGTGGAAAAAGGCTAACTGGCAACGTAGAGGGAAACCAATTTGGGCTGCTGGCGAGTGGAAAGACATTGCTACCAGGGTAGGGAGGCTACCTGTGAAAGTCCGCCATGCAGATGCCCATGTACCCAAGAGTAGGGCCAATGAGGAGCCCCAAAACAATGAGCAGGTAGACCAAGCTGCAAAGATAGGGGTGTCCAAAATAGACCTAGATTGGGAACATAAGGGAGAGTTATTCCTAGCTCGATGGGCCCATGATGCCTCAGGCCACCAGGGCAGAGATGCCACCTATAAGTGGGCATGAGACCGAGGGGTGGATCTAACCATGGGCAGTATTTCTCAGGTTATCCATGACTGTGAGACGTGTGCTGCCATCAAGCAGGCCAAACGAGTGAAATCCCTGTGGTACGGTGGGCGGTGGTCCAAGTACAAGTATGGGGAGGCCTGGCAGATTGACTACATCACACTGCCCCAGACACGCCAGGGCAAACGCTACGTGCTGACCATGGTGGAAGCCACCACTGGATAGTTGGAAACCTACCCTGTGTCTCATGCTACAGCCCGGAACACCATCCTGGGCCTTGAAAAGCAAGTTCTGTGGAGACATGGCACCCCTGAGAGGATCGAGTCAGACAACGGGACTCATTTCAAGAACAGCCTTATCAACACCTGGGCTAGGGAACATGGCATTGAGTGGGTGTACCATATCCCCTACCATGCACCAGCTGCAGGAAAAGTGGAGAGGTACAATGGACTACTAAAAACCCAGTTGAAAGCTTTGGGTGGGCGATCTTTCAAAAATTGGGAGCAGCATTTAGCAAAGGCCACCTGGTTAGTTAACACCCGAGGTTCCACCAACAGAGCAGGTCCTGCCCAGTCTGAGTCCCTGAATGTAATAGAAGGCGACTAAGTCCCAGTGGTACATGTCAGAGGTTTGTTAGGGAAGACTGTGTGGATCAATTCTGCCTCGAGTACAGACAAACCCATTCGTGGGGTTGTCTTTGCTCAGGGACCAGGTTGCGCGTGGTGGATAATGCAAAGAGATGGAACAACACGATATGTACCTCAGGGAGATCTGATTGTGGGGTAAGAATGATGTGCAACATCACTGTTCATTGGATGTTACTGCCATTGTCTGTACATTAAACCATACAGACATGAGATAGAAGGAAATGTGTAAGTGTCGAAGATCTGAGCAAGTGATAGATGGAGCTTTAAGTAACTACAGGGAAAAGGGGGAATCCTGCAGCTCTGTAATATAGGGCCTGGATTCAGTGGTCCAGTGTGGGGGTGTGATGAGGGCATGATGGGTATTGCTTGTAAATTTAGGGGGAACAGATGGAAATTTTGTATGAATAATGCATGATGTGTTGTAGTATGTTGATGATATGGGGATAAGGGGTGGAATGTCCTGGGGTGACATTATGATGCTTGTATCCTCATTCATATGTTCTGTGCCTTTAAGACCGGCTTCGAAGAGTGGAAGTTTTGTTTGGGTTTCTCTTATCAGGGACACAGAGACAGGCAGTACATAGGGCTGTTTTTACTTCTTGCTTTCGGCTTGCTGCTTTGCTTGCTCTCTTTTCTGCTCTCGCTTCTGCTCTCCTTTGGCCTCTGCTTATTAGCAGTTCTAGCTAAACAGTCCAAATTCCTTCCTGGACTGTTTCTCCTCTCCTGTTTCTGTGACCATCTCGAACCTGCTCCAGACTGGGACCTGGGAACACCGAGGGTTTGCACCATTTTGGCCTGCAGCAGCTGCCCCAGCGCCGGAGGGACTGAGAACAGCGCAACCACCCCCGAAAGAAACTTTCTGATTTTGTCATCTTTCTCAGAGCGGTGTCATCTGGTATTGTTCATTTTGTGTGCCAGGGGGGTGCTGTGCCAGTAAAATAAACAGGTGGTTTCCACTTATCTCTGAGGAATTCTTCCCGAGACAGTTGGGGGGGGAGGGGTCGTGTGGGTTTGTTTTCTGGAGGGGCCCTCCTTTGCAGATTCTTTAACAAATTTGCCCTAAACCAGGACATCCTATTGACTTTTCTGTTTCTTCTCTTCACATCTCTGCTTCATTTCTTCCCACTGATCCACTCTAACTCCCCAAGTCCCAGAGATAAATATTCCTTTCTCACATTCAATAGCCTTGATCTTATTCTCTCTCTTTTTGCTTGCGCTTTCAGCATTCGTTTTGAAACCTCTGAATAGCCTGCCCTAATTGCTCCTGAGACTCAAACAAACTCAGTGCTTCCTGACAGGTTTCAGGGGAATTAACTGTTGTTCCTGTCACTTGGGATAACATCACCCAGGTATTGAATTCTTGGGTGTGCCGATGTCTGCACTCTATACACCTCGGGAAGCTCCCTCCTCTAAACTCACACCACCTATCTATTCCACACCCCACACATTCTAATCTCACTCAAGGATAGCAAAGCATTCACAGTTCTGAGGGCAATTGATGTTTTCAGGTAGTGCTGGTTGCTGGTGGTTCACTATGATTACCTACTAACTGCAGATGATTCAAAACATAAACTGCTTTCAGCATTCTGTCCTGCGGGCTCAGCCCATCCTCCCCCATTTTTTGTTTATCAAGTAGTCCTTTCAGTACCCGATGTGTCCTTTCAATGATAGCCTGCCCTGTAGAGTTACCTGGAATACCTGTGCTATGCTTCACTCCCCAATGAGACAAGAAATCTTGGGTCTGTCAGGCTACATATCCTTGCCCATTGTCTGTCTTGATTTCCTGAGGCAAGTGTCAAATGACAAAACGAGACCCTTCACTTGTCATAGGAGTGGCCCAAACCATGGCAGAAAAGGTTTCTATAGTTACATGAATGCATTTAAAGTGACCAAGAGGGACGTAGATAGGTACATCGGTTTGTCACAACTGCAAGGACCCCAGGATGCGAGAGTTGACTCCAGGACCCAATCCACCAATCATACCCTGGCATTGCAGACAGGTTGTGACAATTCCTTGAGCATCCTGCAGCGATATCCCAAATTGTTTGTGTAAAACTTCTGCACTTTGGTGAAAAAGCTCATGAGCCCGACTGGCCTGGCCAAACAAAGCAAAACTCCTCTTCAAAAATCTGGAGGTAGTCACAGACAGGACTGTGAGTCTATCTGGACACTGAAAGTGTGAAGGTGGAGGAAGTGCAGCTAAATGAGAAATTGATTACCCAGTACGAAACGCAGAAAAAGAAATTATTGTTGCAGCTGGACCCCTGTTTTGCGGAGAAAAGAAGAAACCTCACAACTTTGTAAAAGTTGTAAAGCCCGGAATGCTTTTATAACGACGCATGCCGGACGCAAGCCCCCAAAAAGG
Organism: Melozone crissalis; assembly: GCF_028551555.1. Lineage (NCBI taxonomy): Eukaryota > Metazoa > Chordata > Aves > Passeriformes > Passerellidae > Melozone > Melozone crissalis. The sequence continues at coordinate 7,566,489 of NW_026535813.1, read as the reverse complement.
CATGCGTACCTCTGAAGACCTCGGGTCTTCTTTTATCCCCCCTCCAAATGCATATGCATATAGTTTCACAATAAGTTCATACATATTCATTCCGCATGACATTTAGCACCAGTTCTTCTTTACCAAAGGAATTTCTAAGTCGGGGGCAAATCGACCTTGTGGTCTTTCTGTTTTTCTTTCTCTGTCTCCTTGCTGTCTCGGCATGCGAGTTTTTCCTCGAGCTTTGGCCTCACAGACTTTTCACCTTTCTTAGACACTTCACCTAATTCAGAATGGATCTTTACTCTGTCTCACCCCCTGCTGGAGTGCTTCTGTAATAATAACTGAGGAAGGCCACAAGACTAACAGTCTGGAAGAGGCTTTCAATGAAGCTCAAATATATTTTCTTAGAACTCTGAAAGATACATAAAATTATGAGACAGCATAGGGTCAAACCATAGAGTTAATGCAGGGACTTGCTAGAGAGCTAACCTGTTCTGAGAGATGCATAAGCAGCTAGAGAAGAAAAGTAGGATCCTGAAGCGACATATGTCTTAAGCGATCACACAAAGAGATGGCAAAACATATGAAAGCTGGCTGTAAATACTATAATAATACCTTCTAAATGATACTTGTCACAAAAATCAGAGAATTCACATTATACAATCAATATATCAGCAGCAAGTGTCTGAGGAAGTTAAGACAACCTTTTTTAAAAAAGCATAATATTTATTAATACAGTCACTACTCATTGGTGTTACCTATAGAAAACAGAAATAACAGAGGTTATAAGCTCACTATTAGTGCTCCCTAAAGCTTTGAATTATTAGGGAAAAGGGAAACAGCTGATGATTTTACAAATGGGGTCTCATCCAAGTTCCCTAAATGTTCTGTCTTCAGAGAAATTTCGGATGGTTAAATCACTGCTACTACTTGGTTAAGAATGATTTCCCCCTCATAAAACCATGCTGACTGCTCCCACTTACCTTCTTGTCCTTCATATGTTTGGAAATGGTTTCCAGGATTACTAGTGTGATACCCCATGAACTTATGTATATCTAAGTGTTCCCTAACCTGATTCTCTTCCATCGAGGGTGGAGAAAAAAAACCACAGAAGAACTTAAGGATGACAAGTATATGAGATCAAAGACCCTCCCCACCCAATTTTAAGGGCACATTCTTTAATTTGTTTAATCAGTATTTAGCTGGCAAAGACAGGCCCATTGGTGTTGAACAGATCCAACTTCAGGAAGGTCTCTTCAATGCATGAAATAAAAATATTTCCCTAGCCCAGAAAACTGTCTTCAATATTGTGGTGGTACATCCCCTCCACCCTGTCATCATCCCTTCCCCCCAGGCCACACTATGATCTGAGACAGATTTCATTACTGTTGGCAAGATACATTTGATAACACTACTTGTCTGAACTACCTATGCGAATTTGTCTAACTCATTTTTAAATAATGCTAAAACAGAAAAAATCCCGGTCAGCAGAACCCGTGTCACCAAAAACTAGACACAAGGAAAAATAGTTCTGCATTTTCAGCTTACATACTTCTCACACTCTGTGGATAGCCTAAATTATTTTACGGGAAGCAGTTTCCATGACACTAGGTATTTAAGAGATTGGTAGAAGATTAAAATAAAAGGTAATATAAACTCAAATAGGCCTGAATACTTGAAGCTTGTAAGCAGAGTAGTAAAGTTATTAACAGAAAAAAAAAAGTGAGTTTCAGGACATAAATTCCCAAAGTTATAAAGGAAACACAAATTCAAATTTCTTGATGCTCCCTGAAGACCATTTAGAACTTCAGCCTACTGATTTGCTTAGAGAAATACATGAACAGAATGTTAAAAGCATGTGGATATATGTACATATGTAGTTTTCAGAAAATCTAAAATTAGCACATATGCATATCTAAGTGGAACATATCCTATTATAGCAATGTATCTGAACAACTTAGGCAACATTGTGCCCCAGCCAAACTATCTCTAGTTATTCTTATCAGAGCCCTCTGGAATTCATCAAGGTTAATAAGACATAAACTGTGCTAAATCAAAAAGGAAGAGGCTGAGAAACAAATACCAAGACCGCAAGAACTAGATAACAGAGGGCGGTGAACCACCTGGACTGTAACCAATCACATACTCTGAAGAGTGCGTGCAGAACGCGTGGACAAGATAGAGGCACCAATGAAGACATGCATGACTAGCATGTGTAGTAGTTTTAGAATGTATAAATAAGTGCATAATGTAAAGACTAAACTGCTTCTGCTTAATCATATTGGTTAATCGTACAGGAGTCCTGTTTCCTGCATTATTGGTGAACCACAATGTGATACCGAGGAGATTACGACTTGATAAAGAAGTAGACAGGACTCTTTGGACCCTCTGGACTCTGAAGACAGGTCTACAGAATGAAAAAACGGGAAGTCCCGGTCGGAGACCCCCGTGGCCGGACCGCGGTGGGGGAGGAGTCGGAGGACGACTCCTCAGAGTCAGAATACGACTCCGGGAAAAATACGCTGCAGCCGAACACCGATAAAGGTGAGCGGCCGGGGGCTGGAGGATGGGGAAAGGACTGTCAAAAGAAAAGCAGGCCACTCTAAAAGTCCTTCAGCATATTCTCTCTAGGAGAGCGATTAAATATGACCCAGAAGTCCTGAAAAGATTATTGAGGTGGGGTCCGGAGAGAGGATTTTTTCCACCCCCAAAAGTGTATTTGACACCCTCGAGTGGGAAAAGCTCAGAATAGCCCTTTGGGATGCTATGCGCGATGGGTTAAAAGAAATCAAGGGGGTTAGCACAACTTGTAAACTCATTGTTATAAATGATCAAATCGGTAGCCAAATTTATTAAAAATTTACAACGATTTATTGGGTCAGTTACAAAAAAATAGAATTTCAAGCAACCACCACAATCAAGACAGCGTCAGTCCCGGGTACAGGCGCTGGATGAGACCAGAGGTTCGTCCGACAGAGTGATGGCGTCCCCTCAAAGGTTCACACCGAGTGTTTCCAGCGTCCAGTTTATATACAGTTTATTTCGCCTGAGGCATAGATGACCGCATCTTTCTATTCACTTCTTCGAATGCAAATCTATTTCTATACATATGCTGAAATAGACAAAGACGGGTCCCAGTTTGTAGACAGAAGTCTGAGCACACAGGAGAAGTTTGAATAAGTTGGTATCGGTTCCTGAGTGCCCAGATGCAATCAGGGCGAGTCTGAATCTTCTGAAATTCTTGGGACACAGTAATTAATCATGGGCCAGGAAGGCCCCAGATGTTATCTCCCAGGTGCAGGAGACAAGGAAATCATCTCTGATGGTCCGGGAAGGTTCCAGTCAGATGTTAAACAGGTCTGATGCTATCTCTATGCTGCCAGGAATTAGTTACAATTTGAATAGAGCTTTGTTCCTGGCTGGGGAGGGTAAAAAATTATTTCTACAATATTTTACACCCACACATATCTGTTATATAGCATGAATTAACTACATTACATATCACATCATGATAATGGTGTTGAAGCAGTTTAAAGCAGAAAGAACAGCCACGGCAGGGGCGGCAGCAGCCCTAGAGCCAGATGACTCCACGGCGGCCTTCCTGGCGTTTGCGAAAGAGTTTTTCGGGGGGGGTGGACCCAGTTATACCCCTACCTTCTGCACCCGCGGAGCCCGAGCTGCAGGTTCAACAGGCAGTCTCAGACAGTAACAACGCGGTCCTACAGCGGGCACTGGCTCCGCAGCCTGCACCGGAACCAGAGAAAATGCAGGTGGATGTGCTGCTCCCCCCTCCGGCACCGGGACTACTCACGAGGTGCCCCATGGTATCTCCTGAAGAGTTAACAATAGCAGCAGGGGGGCACGTATTTCCCCCATTGAAATAAACAAGGGCCAGCAGACTTCTTCTCCTTTAAAATGCCTTTATTAAAAGTGATCAGCTCAGGATTGGGTGGCTCAACGGGTCTGCAGTCTCCGTCTTCTTCCCGGGCGACTCAGAGGAGGAGGATATGCGCAGCTCTGTCCACAAGGGGCAGAGCTGGGGGAATCCAGTCCTCGTGGGAGCCTTTAGGGCGTGATTCCCCGTCAGATGGTACTTTTGCCGGCTCAGTCGGCCTGGTCTCACCGCTGGGGTCGTCTCTCTTGGTCAGGGCGAGAGGCTCTGAAGGTGTTCCGCATCTCTGCAGGCTCAGCATTCGGCTCCTCACGTCCAGACATCACTCCAGTCTCTCAACTCTTAGGTGGCTCGTCGTTTTGGGGTCTTCTCTGTACACCGGGGGACCCATGCTGCATTGTGGTCTTGGAGTCACTTTGCATAGCCCCCCCCACCTTCTCAGGTCTCTTCTACTGTTCGGGAAGGTTCCCACCCTTCTGGGAAAGGTACAACTTAGCCTCGGGCGAGGCTCTGCTGATACAAAAGGAGCGATTAGCCACAACGACTCGTGATTACAATAACAAAACACGAAGAACTTCAGCAGCTACTCGTGGTCTGGCTGCTTTTTTGTAACTTTTTCTCTCAAAAAAAATATTACCCGAATTTTTGTTCATAACAGTCCCCCCTCTTTTTCTTTGATCGAGCTTAAATTCTAAGCTCGCATCAACTCACAATTTTTTGTTTTGAATCTACTATAAATCTCTTGTGCACTTTGGCAATCCTGGTTACTTAACCTTGTTACTTTCCTTGGTTTCTTCAGGTTGGTCCGCAACTATTCTACTAAGACAGATAAATAAGCATAGTAAAAAACCAATCCTCCAAGTACACACACAGTGAGAAAAACTACCTTTTCCCATGCATCCTTTTTGAAAATCTCCAGGTTCTCCCACCCACTGGAATCAAGTGTAGGAGTTTGTTCTTCATTATTTACACATGCTAATCTTTTTATTTCGTTTGAAATGTTCCTAATAACTGAATTCTTTATTTTTAATACTGCCTGGAGCCGGATTAATTTGTTTAACATAGATATTGGGATCCGAATTTGGCTTTTACAATTTTGGATTTTCTCAATTTCTATTTCACTTTCCCGGTTCTGTTTATTTTCTCCTAAATCATTATATATAGGAACTCCCAAACTTGATCCAGTTTCTTTGGGTAATAAGAAAATTGGTTTTATCACTCTAGCAATGCAGTTGCTAGATGAGATCAAACCTAGGGGTTTTGGGCTCCCCTGAAATGTGTTCCAAAAGGGGTTTATCTCCTTTCCAGTACACTCATATAAATACTTGTAACAAACAATTTTTCTTACCATTTTCACTATTTCTTTTCTTTTTACTAGATCTGCTGAGCTTGTTTCAGCAGCATCACATTCAAAGCACAACCAGGCTTCCCCTATAGGGCACTCTCCCAGGAGTGGCTGCCCAAAAGTGGCAGTATTGTATGCTCTCCAATACACTCTCTTATTTTTCTGATAAAGGACTAGTTGGGAGAGGTTAACACAATCAGGGTTAGAACTGATGTGGACTCTCGACAAGGAGCTCACTTCCTCCTCATAGAGGGGTCGGTAGCACTCACAGCATGGCTCAGCTGGGCTTCTCAGAGCTCCACTAGCTATCAGAGCCATCAGTACTACCCTTCCCAAGAGTCCGGTATGGGTCATCTTGCACAGCCTGCCCACCCGGCCTTGCCTCTTGGGGAATTTTACTGAGGAAAAGCTTCCAAGCTCTTTAGAGTCCCTTCTACCCGCTTCTCTGGTTAAACCTCTCTTGGTCTGTTCCCTACCAATTTTGGTTTCCCCTCCCAGGGGAGTGCTCTGTCGAGGATTAACCTGGAGTCTTTAGAATTAACTTAAGGAGCTTAACCAGAATTTCTTATTTACAGTCTTAAACTTTTTACCAACATAGTTTACACAGAACTGTTTTGAAACATTTTAAGCAATATTAGAACTCTTGATACCAATTTTTTCCCACACAGTTCAGTCTATTTGACTCTTCCTTCTGAGAGTCAACTTTAAATCCTTTGGTCCTTTTACCACAGTATACTCAGGTGATTTAGCTTGTGAAGCAGATGAATCTTTATCCAGTGCCCGGAGGTGAGAGTGGTGTGGACTCTGGCCCAATGCCAGAGGGAAAAAATGGGAGTCTGGCCCAATGCCAGAAGGAGAATGGGGTGCAGTCCGGTCTAATGCCAGAATGCCAGAGGGAGAAAAAAAACTGGTGTTGAATCCTGGTCCAATGCCAGGACGTGAGAGTGTTGTGAGTCCAACCTTTTTCTTTTGGTCTGCACAGTCGAATTAGTAATGAAGAGTACCTGAAACGGGCTTTCAAACACAGGCATTAATGGTCTGCTATTTAATGATTTATCAAAACTCAGTTTCTCTGTTTAATGTTATTGGTTAATTTCTTTTTCTATAGCTTGCATGTGTCTCTCATCAACTTCTGCATACTCCGTATTTTGCAAGGAGTTGTATTTCTCAGCTAACTTAACTCCCAAAGTATTTTTATTCTCCTATTTTTTCTGTGTATTTAATTCACTGGTTTTCTGTTCTATTTTCAAGATCTTATTTATCTCTTGCTTCTGTTTCTTACTTTCACTTAGAGCCTAAATATTTCTTTCAACTCCTTACACTTAAATTTTTTGGGTTTTTTTTTTTTTTTACACCATTCTTCTACACAATACACTTCCTTCTAAGGAAATGTGGTAAAACTTATAATGCACAATCTACATTACTTCTAATTTGTCTATTCCTTCACACCTTCAAGACACAAACTGGATCATTATTGCTAGAAAATCACGGGTCCCTGTAGCCCCCTCTCACCCTGGGGTTGGCCCACAGGTCTCAGTATCCCTGGGCCTCTTGGAAGGGCCCTGACTCTGGTTGCTTCTGGTGCACATTCACTTGTGAGGCTGTCTGTGTGTCACTCACGCTCTTACAGCTACAGCTCCCTCACACACCTGAGGAGCACTAGTCTGGTTTGCAGGTCACACACACTCTTTGGCCACAGCCCCCACCCGCCCGGGGGACACAAGCCTGGTTTGCAGGTCACACACACACACACTTGCACTGCCCCCTTCCCACCTGCCCGGGAAGTTGAGGCTGACTTCGTGACTCACTCTCACACACACAAAACAAAAAGGTACCTTTTACTTTCACATAATTTATTACACGTTAAGTATTACTGGCCAGTTTTGGTGCTATTGGATATCCTTTCTACCTAGCTGGTTTTTGTCTAACTTCAGATGTTTTTCACTATTCTATACTATACTTCTTAGTACTTTGTTGAGACAGGACTTATCTGCTCCTGCATCTACTCAAAAATTCAAATTCTTCATTTAGGGGGCCCACTTCAATGTTTACTAAGGGGTCTTCTAGATGTTGCATCGGGTCCCCTATAGTGTAAAGCCCCTGACCCTCTAATCGTCACCTCTAAGGATCTTCCCTAAATTATCTTGTTCCCTGGCTACTGCCGCATCGAGACTAAGCTTTCTACAAACCCTCCTGACGTGTCCTGGCTCTCCACAGTAATAGCAATGTCGCTCTCTCAAAGGGCCTTGAGGTGTCTCCATCCCTCTTGCACCTGACAGTACTGGCCTATCCTTGCCTCCTCCTGGTGGTGGACCCACCCACCCTGCACTTTCTCTAGCTACAGCAACCATTACCTTAGCCTTGGCCTTTGCTTTTTCTTCTTCCCTCCTTAAATACACCTTCAATGCTTCTCTTAATAACTCATTAATGTCCTTCTCTTGCCAATCTTCAATCTTTTCCAGTTTTCTCTTTATATCAGGCTAAGATTTGGTAACAAATTGGACTTTTAGTAGCATTTGACCTTCTGGGGTGCCTGGGTCTATTCTAGAGTACAACTGGAAGTTCCGCCTTAGGCGATTTAGCCAAGCAGCAGGAGCTTCATCTTTCTCCTGTGTACCCTCAAATGCCAATTGGGTGTTAGTTCCTTTGGGAACTGACTCTTTGATCCCCCGTATTATCAAAGACCTATATTCCCTCATGGCCTTCCTCCCCTCCTCCTGGTTAGGGTTCCAGCTGGGATCCGTTAGTGGCAATTTCTGTTCACCTGTTGGCACCTGGGGTCCTGGACTGTTATCTTTCTCCCATATTCTTATGCCAGCCGCCCTTATCATCTGGACCTCTTCTGGGGAAAATAATATACTCAGGATGGAATTCATCTCCCCCCAAGTGTAGATATTTGGACCTAGAAATTGATCCACTTGGTTGGCTATGCCCACTGGGTCCTCCACTAAATGCCCCAACTCTTTCTTGAATCCTCTCACCTCAGAAGCAGTTAGGGGAGCATTCACAAAGCCAACACCTCCCGCTACTCCTCCCATAGGAACCTCTCTGAGGGGAAAGAGTCTCTCCGCCTTGGAGGTCTTGGATCTGGTGCTACAGTACGGCCCATCTTCAAATGCCAAACTACTTTGAGGAATATCGGGGTTACCCTGAACTTTCTGCCCATCAGCAGGTGTATTTGCTGATAGCTGTTTACCGGATGAGGAGACATTTGTGCCCCAACTAGGGGGAGGTAAAGGGGCAGCAATAGGAGGGGGAGAAGAGCCTGAGTGAATATTAAGCAGAGCTGGAGAAGGGGTGGAGAATGCAGAAGGTGGAATAGGCGCTTGTGGTGATGCAGAAGGAACTGGAGGAGATACTGGGTTTATCATAGCGGAAGCTGAAGAGGTAGAAGGAGGAATTTGAGCAGGTGGTAATGAGATGGCAGCCGGGGGAAGAACCAGACCTGCCCTTTGAGGTGCTTGAAGAAGAGGATTATAAGGTGGAGGGGCAGAAGGAGGAAAATAATCCAGGGGGTCCCATCTTTTACTAGTTCTATCATCCACTCCTTCATTCCCCTCTTTCTTCCTCTGTACCTTACAAATTCGCACCCCTTCATCCCCAACAGCACTCTGTAACCAGCACGATACATACAGTAATTGCTCAGGATCAGTATCTCTTCGAGCTGTCAGATAATTATTTAATAGTTGGCACATCCACTTATCCTTTGTCCCACACCAAGGCCATCCTCCTTGCAACTCTAATTCTGGCCAGACTTCCATACAATAATGGATCATTTTCACTTTATCTAATCCCTCCGTGGCCTCTATAGAATCCCATTTTTCTAACAGTTCTCCTAAGGGACTATTGGGATGTACATACCTCAGTCTCTTGCCGGTCTTTTTACTACTACAACATCCCATTTTTCAGGTCTCAATAACAAAGTCTCAAAGGTGCCTCAACTGACCGGTAATTTCAAAAAAACCTTGTTTGAGGAGCTTCAGCCTCCTCCACTGAACTTCAAATTTCTGCCTGATGCTCAGGACTTTATACTGAAACAACTGCCCAATCTCTTTATTGCCCAAATTTCGTCAGGTCTTATATCTATCGGGACTTGAACACACGATGCCTCGGCCAAGAATCCGGGTCGTGCCTGACTCCCTCAGTCAGGAAAAACAACTGCCTGATTTTTAGTTTGCCTAACCCGCCAATTTTTAGGCTTCACCGTATCAGGACTTAAAAGCAAACCACAGCCTCCTTCGCTGGGGTTTGTGCCTGACTCCCTCTGTCAGGACTTACTTTGCCTGCAGGGCTTGCGAAAACACCCGAATCCTTCTCGGGACTGACAAATCTTACACGAATCCTTCTCGAGACTTACAAAAGTGCCTGACCTCCCTTTGTCAGGACTTTGGGGTGCGTGCCACTCATACACAGTAATTCACTCCGCACGCCCGGAGTGGGGGGGCCCTTTATTCCCCCTTGGGAGATGACTTCACTCACACTAAGTCCACTCGCTTCCCCCTGTTCCTGGCCGGGTTTCTCGCGAAAAACCGGAAACGCAGTACTTAGGGGTCCCACTCGCTTCGAAGGTCCGGCTGCCGGCCCTAGTCTCACTCACACACATGCGCACGTCTCCCACTCCCGCCACCGGGTTTCTCACCAGTCCGGTGCTCCGGTGCTCCTCTGCGTCGCTGTCCTGAGCCGATCCCTGGTCCTAGTAGCCAGCTGTCCTCTGAAGATCCAAGATGGCCAGTCCTGAGTCCTCTTGCGGCGTGGCTATTCCGGACGAGAGCCCCCAGCTGAAATAAACAAGGGCCAGGAGACTTCTTCTCCTTTTTAATGCCTTTATTAAAAGTGATCAGCTCAGGATTGGGTGGCTCAACGGGTCTGCAGTCTCCGTCTTCTTCCCGGGCGGCTCAGAGGAGGAGGATATGCGCAGCTCTGTCCACAAGGGGCAGAGCTGGGGGAATCCAGTCCTCGTGGGAGCCTTTAGGGCGTGATTCCCCGTCAGATGGTACTTTTGCCGGCTCAGTCGGCCTGGTCTCACCGCCGGGGTCGTCTCTCTTGGTCAGGGCGAGAGGCTCTGAAGGTGTTCCGCATCTCTGCAGGCTCAGCATTCGGCTCCTCACGTCCAGACATCACTCCAGTCTCTCAACTCTTAGGTGGCTCGTCGTTTTGGGGTCTTCTCTGTACACCGGGGGACCCATGCTGCATTGTGTTCTTGGAGTCACTTTGCATAGCCCCCCCACCTTCTCAGGTCTCTTCTACTGTTCGGGAAGGTTCCCACCCTTCTGGGAAAGGTACAACTTAGCCTCGGGCGAGGCTCTGCTGATACAAAAGGAGCGATTAGCCACAACGACTCGTGATTACAATAACAAAACACGAAGAACTTCAGCAGCTACTCGTGGTCTGGCTGCTTTTTTGTAACTTTTTCTCTCAAAAAAATATTACCCGAATTTTTGTTCATAACACCCATTACCCTCTTCGTCGCCTGACTCACCGCAGTCTAGCCTAGCAGCGGGTATACAAATGCAGAGCGCGGCTGTTCAAATGCAAAGAGCTTGTGCCACTTGAGGAGAGAGTGCGGTGGGAGCAAGAGGCAGCTCGCACTGGACGACTAAACACGGGTCGAGATGTGTCAGAACAAAGGGATGTTTTATTAAACTAAAGACTCTGACAAGAATAAATTCTCGATTCGAAGATTTACTGCTCTGGGTAATTAAGAATTTCTCTGAATTCTGGGACTCTGTTGGTGTTTGACTTTTTGATCTTGCTACTGGGAGAAATAGAATTGCAGCTGTTTTGCTTTGAACGTGCCGTGTAGTTAATGAGACTTAGTTGAACTACATAGCTAGCAGTTTTATCTCTGGAATTTCTCCTACACAAAAGTGGGTGCCATCTTCGACCCCCACTGCCGAGCTCACGCTACCTTCGGTCACTTGTAATATTACACCAGAGGAGGGGGAGGGAGCCCTGCTCTGAGAGGGGAGGAAGGCTAGCTCCAGTGTACTCATAGCCAGTGATATGGAGCCCATGGGTAACTTCCTCGACCTCATGCACGAATATAACAGTGTTGGGAATAACAGTCCTGAAAAAGGCAGCTGCCTCCCTGAACTTTTAACCAAAAATAAGTCTCGGTCCCAAAACGGGCAGACTGTGCGGATCTCTTACATGATTGCTGAGCATGCTCCTTTGGAACAAAATGACGGCGCCTTACAGGGAGTTGCCATACATCAAAATGGCAGTCCCTTACAAGAAGTTGCCGTACAACAAGATAGTGGCCCCCAATGCTGAGCATGCGCACTGCCACAGACGCCCTTTTGTGACCATCGAGACTGCCGACCTCCCGCTACATCACCACCTCTGGCTGCTTCTATTATTGCAATGAAAAGGGAAGAGAAAAAGTAGTACAGTTCTATACAGAAATGCAGGCAGAAGAAACAAATCTACAGGATGAAGTTGAACTATATCCAAAGACAGAACAAAATTTATTTCCTCCGGATACCAGAGACTTTTCGATTTTTAAATCAAGTGCTCGCTCAGAAAAAGCAATCCTGCAAACCCAACTAGGAGGAAGCCCAGAGGGCACATATACAGGAATAACACAAGGGATATCTTAGCCGTTCATTTTATCCATAGACTGCCTCACACAAGCCATTGCTGCAATGTATTGTAATCACGAGTCGTTGTGGCTAATCGCTCCTTTTGTATCAGCAGAGCCTCGCCCGAGGCTAAGTTGTACCTTTCCCAGAAGGGTGGGAACCTTCCCGAACAGTAGAAGAGACCTGAGAAGGTGGGGGGGGCTATGCAAAGTGACTCCAAGACCACAATGCAGCATGGGTCCCCCGGTGTACAGAGAAGACCCCAAAACGACGAGCCACCTAAGAGTTGAGAGACTGGAGTGATGTCTGGACGTGAGGAGCCGAATGCTGAGCCTGCAGAGATGCGGAACACCTTCAGAGCCTCTCGCCCTGACCAAGAGAGACGACCCCGGCGGTGAGACCAGGCCGACTGAGCCGGCAAAAGTACCATCTGACGGGGAATCACGCCCTAAAGGCTCCCACGAGGACTGGATTCCCCCAGCTCTGCCCCTTGTGGACAGAGCTGCGCATATCCTCCTCCTCTGAGTCGCCCGGGAAGAAGACGGAGACTGCAGACCCGTTGAGCCACCCAATCCTGAGCTGATCACTTTTAATAAAGGCATTTTAAAGGAGAAGAAGTCTGCTGGCCCTTGTTTATTTCAATGGGGGAAATACGTGCCCCCCTGCTGCTATTGTTAACTCTTCAGGAGATACCATGGGGCACCTCGTGAGTAGTCCCGGTGCCGGAGGGGGGAGCAGCACATCCACCTGCATTTTCTCTGGTTCCGGTGCAGGCTGCGGAGCCAGTGCCCGCTGTAGGACCGCGTTGTTACTGTCTGAGACTGCCTGTTGAACCTGCAGCTCGGGCTCCGCGGGTGCAGAAGGTAGGGGTATAACTGGGTCCACCCCCCCCGAAAAACTCTTTCGCAAACGCCAGGAAGGCCGCCGTGGAGTCATCTGGCTCTAGGGCTGCTGCCGCCCCTGCCGTGGCTGTTCTTTCTGCTTTAAACTGCTTCAACACCATTATCATGATGTGATATGTAATGTAGTTAATTCATGCTATATAACAGATATGTGTGGGTGTAAAATATTGTAGAAATAATTTTTTACCCTCCCCAGCCAGGAACAAAGCTCTATTCAAATTGTAACTAATTCCTGGCAGCATAGAGATAGCATCAGACCTGTTTAACATCTGACTGGAACCTTCCCGGACCATCAGAGATGATTTCCTTGTCTCCTGCACCTGGGAGATAACATCTGGGGCCTTCCTGGCCCATGATTAATTACTGTGTCCCAAGAATTTCAGAAGATTCAGACTCGCCCTGATTGCATCTGGGCACTCAGGAACCGATACCAACTTATTCAAACTTCTCCTGTGTGCTCAGACTTCTGTCTACAAACTGGGACCCGTCTTTGTCTATTTCAGCATATGTATAGAAATAGATTTGCATTCGAAGAAGTGAATAGAAAGATGCGGTCATCTATGCCTCAGGCGAAATAAACTGTATATAAACTGGACGCTGGAAACACTCGGTGTGAACCTTTGAGGGGACGCCATCACTCTGTCGGACGAACCTCTGGTCTCATCCAGCGCCTGTACCCGGGACTGACGCTGTCTTGATTGTGGTGGTTGCTTGAAATTCTATTTTTTTGTAACTGACCCAATAAATCGTTGTAAATTTTTAATAAATTTGGCTACCGATTTGATCATTTATAACAATGAGTTTACAAGTTGTGCTAACCCCCTTGATTTCTTTTAACCCATCGCGCATAGCATCCCAAAGGGCTATTCTGAGCTTTTCCCACTCGAGGGTGTCAAATACACTTTTGGGGGTGGAAAAAATCCTCTCTCCGGACCCCACCTCAATAATCTTTTCGGGACTTCTGGGTCATATTTAATCGCTCTCCTAGAGAGAATATGCTGAAGGACTTTTAGAGTGGCCTGCTTTTCTTTTGACAGTCCTTTCCCCATCCTCCAGCCCCCGGCCGCTCACCTTTATCGGTGTTCGGCTGCAGCGTATTTTTCCCGGAGTCGTATTCTGACTCTGAGGAGTCGTCCTCCGACTCCTCCCCCACCGCGGTCCGGCCACGGGGGTCTCCGACCGGGACTTCCCGTTTTTTCATTCTGTAGACCTGTCTTCAGAGTCCAGAGGGTCCAAAGAGTCCTGTCTACTTCTTTATCAAGTCGTAATCTCCTCGGTATCACATTGTGGTTCACCAATAATGCAGGAAACAGGACTCCTGTACGATTAACCAATATGATTAAGCAGAAGCAGTTTAGTCTTTACATTATGCACTTATTTATACATTCTAAAACTACTACACATGCTAGTCATGCATGTCTTCATTGGTGCCTCTATCTTGTCCACGCGTTCTGCACGCACTCTTCAGAGTATGTGATTGGTTACAGTCCAGGTGGTTCACCGCCCTCTGTTATCTAGTTCTTGCGGTCTTGGTATTTGTTTCTCAGCCTCTTCCTTTTTGATTTAGCACAGTTTATGTCTTATTAACCTTGATGAATTCCAGAGGGCTCTGATAAGAATAACTAGAGATAGTTTGGCTGGGGCACAATGTTGCCTAAGTTGTTCAGATACATTGCTATAATAGGATATGTTCCACTTAGATATGCATATGTGCTAATTTTAGATTTTCTGAAAACTACATATGTACATATATCCACATGCTTTTAACATTCTGTTCATGTATTTCTCTAAGCAAATCAGTAGGCTGAAGTTCTAAATGGTCTTCAGGGAGCATCAAGAAATTTGAATTTGTGTTTCCTTTATAACTTTGGGAATTTATGTCCTGAAACTCACTTTTTTTTTTCTGTTAATAACTTTACTACTCTGCTTACAAGCTTCAAGTATTCAGGCCTATTTGAGTTTATATTACCTTTTATTTTAATCTTCTACCAATCTCTTAAATACCTAGTGTCATGGAAACTGCTTCCCGTAAAATAATTTAGGCTATCCACAGAGTGTGAGAAGTATGTAAGCTGAAAATGCAGAACTATTTTTCCTTGTGTCTAGTTTTTGGTGACACGGGTTCTGCTGACCGGGATTTTTTCTGTTTTAGCATTATTTAAAAATGAGTTAGACAAATTCGCATAGGTAGTTCAGACAAGTAGTGTTATCAAATGTATCTTGCCAACAGTAATGAAATCTGTCTCAGATCATAGTGTGGCCTGGGGGGAGGGGATGATGACAGGGTGGAGGGGATGTACCACCACAATATTGAAGACAGTTTTCTGGGCTAGGGAAATATTTTTATTTCATGCATTGAAGAGACCTTCCTGAAGTTGGATCTGTTCAACACCAATGGGCCTGTCTTTGCCAGCTAAATACTGATTAAACAAATTAAAGAATGTGCCCTTAAAATTGGGTGGGGAGGGTCTTTGATCTCATATACTTGTCATCCTTAAGTTCTTCTGTGGTTTTTTTTCTCCACCCTCGATGGAAGAGAATCAGGTTAGGGAACACTTAGATATACATAAGTTCATGGGGTATCACACTAGTAATCCTGGAAACCATTTCCAAACATATGAAGGACAAGAAGGTAAGTGGGAGCAGTCAGCATGGTTTTATGAGGGGGAAATCATTCTTAACCAGGCTGGTAGCTCTCTAAAGCAAGTTGACTAGCTTGATAGATGAAGGTAGCAATGGGTGCTGGTTGACTTCAGTAAGGCTTTTTACGCTGTCTTCCCTGACACGCTCATAGAGAAGCTGACAAAGTGTTAGAGAAGTGAACAATGAGGTATATCAAAAACTGGCAAAATGGCCAGGCCCCGTCTGTCAGGATTGTGATCAGTGGCACAAAAGCCATTTGAAGGAAGTCAGTGTTGTACCTCCAGGCTTCAATACTGGATCCAGTACTGTTTAGCATCTTCAATAATGACCTGGACATAGGGCAGAATTAACCCCCAGCAAGTCTGCAGATAATGCAAGATGGGGAGGAATGGCTGATACAGTAGATATTTGTGTTGCCATTCAGAGGAACCTGGACAGAGGATCCTCATGAAGTTCAGTAAAGGGGAAAAGGTGAAGTCCTACATCTAGGGGAGTAGTACTGTGTATGCCAGTACAGGCTGGGACCTGACCAGCTGGTAAGCAGCTCAGCAGAGAAAGGCCTGGGAGCCCTGTTGGGCAGCAAGCTGACCATGAGCCAGCAATATGTCCTCACAATAAAGGTGGCCAACAGCACCCTAGGCTATGTTAGGAAGAGTGTTGCCAGCAGGTTGAGGACAGTTCATCCTTCTCTACTTAGCACTGGTGAGGCCACATGTTGAGTGCTGCGTCCAGTTATGGGTTCCCTGGCACAAGAAAGATACGGACTTAGTGGAGTGAGTCTAGCAAAGAGCCACATTCCTCCTATAATCTGTAATGGATGTGAATGTGGGAAAAGAAAAGGTAGGATTACATGTTTTTTACAGTTGATCATGATTCATGAAAATGTTATAGTATTTATAGTTAAATATATTAAAAATATGATACTGATTGCATTTCCTCTAGTTGTAACTACTTAAACCATTGGAAAAATAAATTAAAATAGTCTCAAAAAATCACAGCAATTAAATGTCAGTGCATATTATCTTATATGCCAGAGTCCTTCTAGGAATCTGTACTTTAACAATCAGTCTCATTTTTTCTCATTTGACCTGTTTATAGAAAACAAAACATGCTAGGAAGATCTGATAAATGAAAGTGAAACTAGAAGAAATTCAGGATAAAGAATCATCTTTATAATGGAGCAGGAGTGATCACTTAAATTAGTTTTTGTGTAACCAGTTTATTCCAGACCTCTGTATCTTTTGTTTTTTTGATAATATGGTAAGGCTAGGTTGGAGACATTTGTAAAAGAAATTACTCTTGTTCCACTGTGTTAGCAGGAGAAGTGGAGGAGACATTATATGAAGTTCTAGTATATGAAGAAAGTCAGGTTGGATCATGTCCTGGGTCGTAAAGGAAGTGAGTTTTTTGGGATGCTGCGGTAAACCAATAGGTGCTCAGATTAGTATATTGGCACCTGGTGTGGCCACTGAGGACATGGATACGCCTCTGAGAACACGGGGGGGGGGGGTGGGGGTGGTTAAAAGCAGAGAACTCCCAGGGGGAAGCTCTCTTGGGTTCTGTCGGTGAAAGAGGTCAGACCTCCCCTGCCCAGCTGCGGGCTGGGCGGGGCTGGGCGGGGGAGGGGAAGCCATGCGGCCGGGTGAGGGACAGAGAAAGGAGATGAAAGCCCCTGCAGGATGGAAGGGTGGAGGAACCCTGAGAGACATCGGGCAGCCACCCAAACTCCCCCCCCCCCCCTCCCCAGGAGAGAGAGAGAGAGAGCTGGTGTCTGTGCCACCTTGAAATTTGATAGCACGGCTGGCCGAGAAGAAGAATGGGGGGGGTGCGGCGAGAAGGTGCCTGGCAGGGCAGCCGTGGGAGTTCTGGACAGGCAGAGCCTGAGATTTTTAACCCTTTTCTTGGATGATGGAAACCTTACAAATGCTGATCCTCCTGGAGTTGAATGAGAAGAGAGATAGAGATGAAATAAGAGGAAATGGGCCATGAGAGAAGTTGAGAAGTGTCACAGACGTGAAAAATCCTTTCCTTAGGATTTTTCCTCCTGAGAAGCTGAGAGGTCTCAGGAACAAAATGTAAACATTGATTATCTGCTGCTGTGGAATGCAACAGGTGGATCTTTGATTGGCCCATGTTGGTTGTTTCTAATTAATGGCCAATTACAGCCCAGGTGGCTCGGACAGAGATTCCAAGCCACAAACCTTTGTTATCATTCCTTTTTATTCTATTCTTAACTAGCCTTCTGAGGAAATCCTTTCTTCTATTCTTTTAGTGTAGTTTTGATGTAATATATGTAATAAAATAATAAATCAAGCCTTCTGAAACATGGAGTCAAATCCTCGTCTCTTCCCTCAACCTGAGACCCCTGTGACCACGGTCACACATGATGACCCCGAGTGACTGAGGAAGAATTCATAACTTGGTGAGACCCCAGAGGAGCACTGCTACACTGGGTAAACCCCGAGTGTGTGGCATTGATGGTCACCTCACAAGTGACCACAGAAGTGGATTCTAGCCAGGAGCTGAAGAAGTGAAGATCCTGAATTTGGACAGAGTTCACAGCCAAGGCTGACCACAAAGAGAACCTTTTGAAAAGTCTCCAGAGAAGATGTCTGGAAAGCTTCTCAGCACCGAGCAGCCTGCTGAAGCCCAGAGGACACTGTGACAAGGTACTGTTAACTCTTCCCTTCCTGACAATGCTGCCATTCACAGAATGTGGCTGGACATTTGGGAGAGGGTGCCTATGGAGGCAGAGCTTCCATTCTCCCCCTCAGAGGAGAAACTTATTACCCTCTGGCAAAAATGGGGGGTCATGAGGACAGAGTTCCTATGGTGAAGAGACATTTCTATGAGTTTTTCAGGTGGACAAAACACCTTATATTTTTTGTTGATATTCTGTATGCCTTTGATATGTATATATGGGAATGTATGGAATCCATATTTGAAGACTCTTGTTACCGGGGACTTGGATATACTTGGATTTATCCGTCATTCAAAACTCTCTTCCCAGTTTTGAAACGGAAAGCAGCTTCATTTCAGTGGATTGCCGACTGCAGGGGTCAAACTCCCTTCCCGCCGGACCCAGCAGGAGAGGACCCTGTTAAGGAACACAAACTGCTGCTTCCCAGGCCCCCTGAATTTTGGGGGGGCGAAGTTTTGCCCGCAGCTGAAGAAGAGTTTTTTTCTGCGCCTTTGGAGCATGCTCAAACGGAGCCATTTCCCCCCCCCCGCCGTTGTCCTCAGGGGGGATCTGAGTGGGCTGCGCCACCCCGTCCAGCCCCGTGGGCCCCGCCCCGTCCAGCTCCACGGACCCTGCCCCAGCCAGCCCCGCGGGCGGCACCAGTCCCCACGGCACCGTCTCCCGGGCCCGCGGGGCCACCCCGACCAGCCCTGCGGGCGCGGCCGCCTCCCCGGACAGCCCCGCCCGCGGCTCCAGCTGTTTCAGCGACTGCGCCTGCACGGCCGATCCCGGAGCCAGGGGCGGAAGCTCCTGCAGCTCCTGTGCCGGCTCCCTCTGCATCGCAGCTGGCAGTTGCATTCACAATTTCTAATTAATGGCCAATCACAGCCCAGCTGGCTCGGACAGAGATTCCAATCTGGGGAAATCCTTTCTTCTATTCTTTTAGTATAGTTTTAATGTAATATATATAATAAAATAATAAATCAAGCCTTCTGAAACATGGAGTCAAATCCTCGTCCCTTCCCTCAGCCTGAGACCCCTGTGAACACAGTCACAGAGAAGCATCATGGGTGGGCGGAGGTGATAGTCCAGCCTTTGGCTGGACTTTTCTTGTGTAGCCATGGACCATGTAACCATTTTTCCTGTGACACAGAGACTGCATTTAGGGGGAGGCAATGGCTTGGAGCCAAGAGAGTGCAGTGATGTTATGTGAAGGAGTGCGTGAACAGAGACGATGGGTGAGGAGGGTGGTGGTGCCCTCTGTCTTCAGGGAAGAAGAAGACCTCTGTTCTCGAGAACCCTTGGCCCCAGGGGGTGAATTTGGGAGGGACTGGTGTCCCGAAAGTGAGAGACTGTGCTTTTTTGGAACTAGGCAAAGCATCCTTAAAAGGGGAACCCTAGAAGCATCTCTGGTCCATGTGCAGTGGTGAGAGCACTAGGCACAGAAGGAAGATGTCACGATGGCAAATGATCTCCGGGCGGTGCCACGAGTGACATGGAAACACAAGAGGTTTCAACTGTGTTTCCTGGGGAAGCCTATGGTACAAGAGGGACTCCTCTCTCCTTGATGAACTGAGAATTGATTATCTAAAGGGTGGTGATGGACTTAGAGTTGATGATCTGACGGGTGGATGTATTGGAAATTTGGTGGGGGGAGGAGGAATGTGTTTGGAAGGTTTTCATTCTTTCTGTGTGTTTCTTTTGACATATAGTTGTAGGTTATTAAAGTTTTTTTTTTCTTTATTCCTAAGCTGGAGCCTGCTTTGCTCTATTCCTGGTCACATCTCACAGCAGACACCAGGGAGAGTATATTTTCATGGGGGCACTGGCATTGTGCCAGAGTCAAACCATGACAGATCATTAGAGGACTGGGTAATCACCTGCCACATGAAGTTTAACAGGGGCAAGTCCCAGATTCTGCACCTGAGATGGGGCAATCCTGGATGTACGGACAGACGGGAGTATGACATACTGGAAAGCAGTGCCACAGAAAGGGACCTGGGGCTCCTGGCCAATAGCAAGTTGAATATGAATCAGCAGTGTGTCGCAGACATCTTTTCATGTAAAATCCTTCCCTTAGGATTTTTTCTTCCTGAGAAGCTGAGAGGCATCAGAGACAAAATGTAAACAATGATTTTCTGCTGCTGTGAAATGCATCAGGTGGATTTTTGATTGGCCCATCCTGGATGTTTATAATTAATGGCCAATCAAGGCCCAGCTGTCTCGGACGGAGTCTGAGAAAGCTGCCTTTTGTTATCATTCTTTCCTTTCTATTCTTAGCCTAGCCTTGTGATGAGAACTTTTTCTTCTAATATTTTAGTATAGTTTTAATGTAATATATATATCATAAAATAATGAATCAAGCCTTCTGAAATATGGAGTCAAGATCCTCATCTCTTCCCTCATCTGAAAACCCCTGTTAACACTGTCACAAGCAGTGCCCTGGTATCCAGGAGGATGAACCATGTCCTCTGGGGCATCGGGCACAGCATCACCAGCCGACCAAGGGAGGTGATTTTCCCGCTCTGCTCTTCACTGGGGTGGCCTCACCTCAAGTCCTGGGGGTGGTTTTGGGTACCAAAATAAAAGAGAGATATTAAACTATTAGAGAGTGTCCAAAGGAGGGCAATGAAGATGGTGAAGAGCCTTGAGGGGAAGCCTCATGAGGAGTGACTGAGGTCACTTGGCTTGTTCAGCCTGGAGGAGACTGAGGAGACTTTCTCATGAGGGGAAGAGGAGGGGCAGGCACTGATCTCTTTTCTGGTGGCCAGTAACAGGACCTGAGGGGATGTTCTGAAGTTGTGTCAGGGGAGGTTTAGGTTAGATATTAGGAAAAGATTCTTCACCCACAGGGTAGTTGGGCACTGGAACAGGCTCCCCAGGGAAGTGGTCACGGCACCAAGGCTGCCAGAGCTCAAGAAGTGTTTGGACAACGGTCTCAGTCACGGGATGGGATTGTTGGGGTGTCCTGTGCAGGGCCAGGAGTTGGACTCAGTTGTCCTTGAGGGTCCCTTCCAACTCATCATATTCTGTGATAAAGCTTCCAGTGTCTGTGTTGGAGACTTGGTCTTTTCTTGTTGTTTGTTTTAAAGGTTTGCCAGTTCTAATTGTTTCCAGCATTTTATACATCTGGCATGGAAACAAAAAATGTCTGGGTCTGTCTACTTGCCTTATCCTTTTGGTCCATGGGTTTTCTTACCACAACTACTTTCTGATTTAGCATTGCAGCTAAACAAGTTCAGAAATGTACCTGATTCTGTCTGTAGTGGCTCTATAGTTATCCTGTCTGTAATGAGTCTGGTATGTGCCTGCACTGTATCCCCATTTTTTTAATGTGCTCTGCAGAGATATGAGGTGGACTAATGGATGTTTTCTAGGATTCTGCAGTATGCTTATTTTATAATGCTCTCTATCACATTTCACGAGTGGTTAGAAGTTACTGCCATGTATTGCCTATTTGATGAAATTGTTCAGGAGTGAAGGAGGATGAAATCTGTAACTGACAGTTGTGGTGGCAGGAGCCCCTAATTTAGGACAAAGGGCATGAGAATGAGTAAGCAGCCAGTTTTGGGGTTTTTTTCTCCTGGTAAATGGGAGGCAGCAGAGATTTTTTACAAAATATATTTTTGAAGCAGGAAACTACACAAATTTTATTGAAATGTGAGAAATTGTATTTGGTGAACCTGAGATATATTCCATAACAGTGTTTTGGGTAGTTTGTTCAACTGTATCTCCTTGATCTATGTATTTCATGCCCTTATTTTATATGATAACTGCATGGAGGTTTTAGTTTTGTTGCAAATTGAGTGATGCACTTCACTCTTAAGAAAGAAGCAACAATATACTTTATAAATAGTGAGTTAACAGAGTTCAAAGGTAAATGCAACCTGGTTTAACAAGTTTGATGGCAAGGTACACTTGCTTATTTTCTGCATAGAGGACAGAGTCAGACAGAATTGTCAGGGAGACCTTTCTGTTGAGTCACAAGGTGCAGAAAGGACCCCCTTGCTTTCTAAACTCCTTCTAAGAGAGGAGTCCAGGTGTGACTGGATCCAATCTTAGCTCCAGACTTGGTCTGTGGAATCCTCTGAATCCTTCCCCCTCAGGGAAATCCCCAGGGCCTTGCCTTGGAAGAATATACCATAGAGTTTCCCCCACCTAGGCTAAAGAGAAGACCTACCCCATGGTGCTCTGCAGCACTATTGCCAATCTACATTAGATTGCTTTCCCTACTGGCCAGTTGACACTGCCCACCCCAATTATTCATCCCTCATTCCCCCTACAGGTTGCTGCCCTTTGCCCTGCCCTTTGCCCCGCCCCTGTACCATCAGGTCATTGGCCACTGACCTCATACTTAAGTCTGTGCAAACTACATGGTTTCATCTTTGTCCCTGATCCCTCTGGCGTGGTGGATGCAATAAACCCTTGCTGGAATACATCATACAAAGATCCTTCCTGTCTTTCCTCCACTGAGCTATCCGTGGCCTGTGTGTGTGCATGGACTTCAAATGGCTGTTCTCGTGGCCTTACTCCAAGCAGCTTCTGAAGGAGACGTTTTGAAGAAGGTTGCAGCATTTTTACCACCCTGCCACGCTGCAACATTAGTCAATGCTTTATGTCTGAAAGATTATAAGCGCAATACAAATCCTTTATATTACTTAACTAACATTTCAGTTTATCATGCTATTAATCACTTACTGAGGATCTCTTGAGGCAAGGAATCTCTCAACCTTGAGTAATAGCCTTGAGAAGCATCCCTGCTCAAGGGGAGAACCTGACATGCAGCTTGCTGACATGCAGGAGAGTTCAGTGGGTCCTGGGCTGTCTGCTATTTATAAAGTAAGATGATTGACTTATAATCAAGTTTGTATACCAGAAAAATGACTGGGTCACTCTGTCATGCATCCCTTGGCTACCATGTTGCCATTTGTTCCCCAATGTCCACAGTAAGCTGAATGCAGCCATCACAACCCCCACTGGTAGTTATGGCTTAAGTGTGTGTGTGTGGGTAGCACACTGTCACACTCCACCCTGTGACTGTAGTAAATTCATCTTAGCTTCAGAGAGTGGTGGCATGATCACCTCTTGCCTCTGCGCTAGAAATAGTATATCAAAGGATTGTGCATTTATAGATCCGTGGTAAGCACTTGTATTTGTTAATTTGTGTGTTTTGGGTATCATGATAAATGGTGATTAGAATTTTGTGTCTATTGTTTTGTGTGAGTTCTAGCATTTGCCACAGGTCATTGTGTTGTAGTAGTTCATTCATCAATGCAAGATTCATTTTAACGAGAGTAGGCAATAAATTTTGACTCAATGTATAATTAGATTGTAACAACTGATAAGACATAACAGGAGCTGAGTAATTCAAGTCACATCCCACAAGTGTTTTGATAAGCTACTTGATGGAGTACTTTGGGAAGTCTCATATTCCATTGAACCTCATGTGGTTTTAGATTCCTTTTCACTAAGCCATTAGTTTTTTCTGACATCTGATTTGAATAAGGGAAGTATGGGGTGTGGAATACCCATTTAATTCCCTCTTGTTTTGCCCAATCATGCACTTCCTTCCATGAAAAATGTGAGCCATTATCTCTTTGAATAACATCAGGAGTAGGTAAATATGAGAACCAAAATTATAGCCCCTGCACTGTATTTCACCCATCGACTTTCTGACACTTAATCACCATAAGCAAGTTGAGACTGCCTTCCACTCCTGTGAGGATGCATCAGTATCTGCACTGCAAAGGATTTGAATGATCTGATGTAATCAATTTGCCATGTAAATCATAAAGTTTTCCCTTCATTGTTATGTAGAGGTGGTGCTTTACCAGGATGATCTCCTTGTAATTTTGATGCCTTTAAGTTTTAGCTTTCATATTTTCCAGATTTTGTACTGCATTTGTGTGTGACTCTGAACTTCATATGAAGTGTTAGCAAGTTGTCTTCACAGTTTAGTTAGACAAATCAATCCTTTTCAAGCCTGAGAACCAAGGACACTGTTGCAGCTTCAGGCCCAAAAAGTATAAAGAACAGCAAATTGAGGAGAGCAGTTTGGGAGGATGGAACTTAATAACCTGAAGCTGTAATTGGACAATTAACCCCAATATGTAAATGGACCAAAACTTATAGAAGTGTGAAAACTCATGACTTGCTGTCCATCTTGGTCCATCTTGGGTGGAGCCACAGCTGGGCTCTTGTACTGCCCAAGATGTATCCTTTGAAGGCCTTTTAATAAATACCTAATTTATTCCTTTAACACTGTCTAGCCACTGTTCCAGGTAGCCTCTCCCCAGTCTACATTGGGGTCATTCTGTAAGAGTAGTTTCATAAGTTTTTCTGTTCATATGCCATCCTTTACTCTGTGCAGCAAAATATAATGCTTTTTTACTTGTGTGGCCTAAGTTTTGATGCAACCATCATACCATGATACCATTTAGGATTTAAGGTAATTATCCCAATTTTAGTTAGCTCATCTACCTTTTGATTCCTCTTTGTGGCTGGTTGATTATCTATAGCATGACCTTTTACCCATCCCATCTTGAAAGGTGTTTTACTGGCTAAATCTAGTAATAATTGCCAATCTTTGCTACTCCAAACTGAGGATCTATTTACTTCCCAATTCAAGGTTTCCCATTGACAGAGCCACAGTGTGACACCAGCCCACACAGTTTATGAGTCTAAATATATAATTTTTGCTCCCTGATGTGCTGCCAAGACAACTGCTCTTATTTCTCTTACTTGTGCACTGCCTTCACCGTCTTCTATTACTTGTTTGCCAGTCGTAATATCTAATGCAATGGCCTGATATTGCCATTTACCATTTACCCTTTTTGCTGAAGCTTCCATAAACCAAATCTTTTCTGTTGGTGCACCCTCAGTGAGAGGCAGACCATCCAGAATTGGTGAAGGTTTAAAAGGTTGTTGTAATACTAAAGGGTCTGGGTTTATGGGCATCTGAAATTTGGAAACCTTAGTGTGTCCTTCAGTTAATTGTATATTTTCTGCAGCACCTGTTAGGTAGACATACCATTTTCTGATAGTGGATTTTTGTGAAACTCCTTCTGGGGGATCAGTCCCCTTTAGGATTGCTTCTAGTAAATTAAATGGTCCTCTAGTTTGCACAGGTTGTATCTGATATATTTTCTCAACTTGTTTAACTGCTCAGACTAAAAATAAAAGTCCCTTTTCCCATTCAGAGTATCGTTGTTCTGTTTCTTTAAATGCAGCTAAGCTAAACAATAAAGATTTTTTGGTCCATGTTCCATGAAATCCCATTCAACTATAATAGGGTTGTGGGGGTGTACTGGTCTTAATGACCGATATGTTTTTAATTCTTCACTTAGAGTTTTGACCACCTCTTTGTGTTCTAATTTCCACTCCAAGGTTTTGCCATTCCATAAGAGTGAGTATAATGTACAGGAAATAATAGGAAATCCAGGAACATGCTTTCTCCTATTGTATTTGCTGGGAAATGTCTCGATGAAGGCAGGAATGATGCATCTGACTCCATGTTCTAAGAAGTCTAATTTATTACTTAATAGTACTGTCCTGGTTTAGGGAAAATTTGAGAGTTTCCAAAAGAGGGCCCCTCCAGAAAGCAAACCCACAGGGCCCCTCCCCCTAACCGGTTCGGTAAGAATTTCTCAGACAGAAGTGGAAAGAACCTGTTTATTTACCAGGCACAGCACCCCCCAGCACACAAAATGAACAATACCGGATGACACCACTCTGGAAAAAGATGACAAATTCAGAAAGTCTCTCTTGGGGATGGTTGCTCTGTTCTCAGTCCCTCCGGCGCTGGGGTGGCTGCTGCAACCCACAAGGTGCAAACTCTTGGTGTTTCCAGGTCCCAGTCCGGAGCAGGTTCGAGATGGTCGAAAAGAAAAGGAGAGGAGAAAGAGTTGAAGCAAAGTGAAAATTTTCCAGGATAGAAATCCATTTTAATTTAGGTGAAATGTACATTTTTGAGTTGAGTCTGTGGTTAGAAATTGTAGTTATTTAGCCAGGCTGCAAGGCCTAAGCTCAGTGAAGTTACTTCAGCGAAGGACAGAGATAAAGGGGAGGAGACAGAAGATGATACAGAGAGACAGGGACTGCTGTAAGGGCAAGTCAGCCTGACCTCGGAATTCTTTCTGATAAAAAGGAACTAGTGGTAAAAGCCACATGAAACCCATCAAAATGAATATGTATGAATCTATTGTGAAACTGTATGCATATGTATTTGAGAGTGGGATAAAAGGAAACCTGAAATCCTCAGAGGTACACATGCCTTTTGAGGAGAGTTTTCTCCGCATGTGTCCGGTGCCGTAATAAAACATACCGAGCTTTACAACTTTTATAAAGTTGTGAGGTTTCTTCTTTTCTCTGCAAAACAGTCCAGGAAGAAATTTGGACTGTTTAGCTAAACTAGCTAATAAGCAGACGCAAAAAGCAAAAAGCAAGCAGAAACGAAGCAAGCAAGAAGTGAGAGGGAGCAAAGCGAAAAGCAAAAGCAGAAAAAGCCAAAGCCGCAGTCTCTGTGTTCTGCCTAGGCTGATAAGAAAACCAAAACAAAACTTTCACTCTTCAGAGCCAGTCTTAAAGGTACAGAACATAATATCCAACATTAAGAGAACACATGAATGGGGATACAAGCATCATAACATTACCCTAGGACATTGCACCCCTTATCCCCATATCATCAACATAGTACCACACATCATGCATTTATTCACACAAAATTTCCATCTGTTCCCCCAAAATTTACAAGCAATACCCATCATGCCCTCATCACATCCCCACACTGGACCACTGAATCCAGGCTCTATACTGCAGAGCTGCGGGATTCCCCCCTTCCACCATACTCACTCAAAGCTCCATCTATCACTTGCTCAGACCTTCGACACTTGCACATCTCCTACTCCATCTTCCACTTGCCCAGACCTTCGACGCTTACACATTTCCATCTATCTCATGCCTGTATGGTTTAATTTACAGACAATGGCAGTAACATCCAACGAACAGTGATATTTGCATATCATTCTCACCCCACAATCAGATCTCCCTGAGGTACACATCGTGTTGTGTGGAGAGTCAGGGACAAGCGTGTGGAAGATCTTGGGCTGTACGGTTAGATAGGAAGCCCCCCCTCACCCTGCAGTCAGACCTTTGCTCCGTGCCTGGCCGCACCCAGCCGGACGTGAGCAGAAGGAAATGACACTGACTGCCCAAGCCATTTTAAACCCCTGAGACCCCCCAATATACGCCATTTCCGGTCCACCACATTGGTGTCTGTAGCATGTGGACCGAGTGACCCTGGGCTTTGGGTCACCGTGCTGGACTTAGAACAAGGTCGCCACGCTGTAACGGCGACATCTGGTGCCGAAACCCAGGACCGATCAGCGCCCGGGGTTCGGGGATTGCCTGGACAGGGGACCAGAAGCTGCACAGCTGGCCTAGTGCAGCGGGGGGGACGCCCCCGGACCAGCATGGACCATGGAAGCCATAGCGAAGGTCGTAACTCAGATGCATGCGCAATGGGGTATTGAGTGTAAGCTTAGAGATCTATGTCTTGCATTACCGAGACTGATTAAGCTTGGGGCTATAGAAAGCCCAGTAGACATCCCCCATCCGGAGGTTTGGGATAATTGTACAAAGGCTCTGGCCGAGGAAACCATGTCCTCAGGCTCAGGGAAAGCCCTAAAATCGTGGGGCAGAGATATCCAGGCTCTGCAAAAAGCTCGGCAAGAGCAAGAAACCTGGAAAGCCGCGCGAACTTGTTTATTAGCCACGCCACAGCTGGGGATAGGGGCAGCGACGCAAACCGCGGAGGATTTTGACCTGGGCGAGCGCTCAGAGGCACGAACGCCGGAACCCCCTCAGCGAGCGGATTCACCATCGGAGGGGGGGAGTACCCGCGGACGTTTTGGCAGGGGCTAGCAGAGGAGGCGCGGAACGCGGCCATAATATCGGACCCCGAAGCGGTTGATAAAAAAGCACCCCCGCCATATCCGTTTGAAAATGGCGCCGAACCACGTGTTCAGGGCAGAAAGGAAGACGCGGAGGGCGGAAATGCAGTCAGCCTGCTTAACAACGCATACGCGGGCGAGTGGGGAGAAGGGGCGGCCCCCGTGGAGGAGCCTAAGACCAATTAGAGCGCTCAGTTCATATTAGGTCCTTATAGGGCAAGGATCTCCCCCAGCAGGAGGCGGGGGGAGCCCAGGGGGAGGGAACGGCCCGGCCCCCGCAAGAAGGAGCTCGAGAAAATGGCAGAGCAGCCCGGAAACGTCCGGCCAGTCAACTTCCAGCTCGGACTCTGACTCGAGCTCCGAGCTCGAGAGGGGATCGGGGGGTTCCGACTTGAATTCTAGTTTTAACAGAAAGAGAGCAGCGGCATATAAGGTCACTAGCCACAACGCTCCTGCATGGGTGAAGGGGTTATCAGAGAAAGATCAAACCCCGCTTACAGACTGGCGGAAAATAAAAATAGCGTGTGCAGAATGGGCTCCGTCTGCCACTCTGGTGTTTCCAGTCCGGGTGGGGGGAGCAGGCAGAAACCAAAGGACCTATTCCCCGGTAAACCCGAAAGACGTACAGGCAATTATTAAAGCGATTGCAGATAGGGGAATTAATTCTGCCATGGTTTCCACACTCATTGACAGCGTTTTTGGAGGTGATGACATGCTAACTTTTGATATTAAGCAGACTTGCAGGATGATTTTCGATGGGGCAGGGATGATAGTTTTTAAAAAGGAATGGGAGGACAATTGTGCAAAGCAGCTAGCCTTGGTAACAGGAGCAGATCACCCACTGCACGGCTCCAGCATACAGACGCTAATGGGCACAGACCCTACAATGATTACCCCTCAGGCGCAGGCTGAGGGCTTGCGGGCCCATGAGGTTATGACAACAACCCGTGCTGCCCGAGAAGCCATCCGTGTTGCTTCCAAAGTAATAGCCAGACCATCGCCATGGTCAACTATAAAGCAGAGTGAGAGTGAGAGCTTCACTCAGTTTGTGGACCGCCTTCAGGCAGCATTAGATTCCTCTGCATTACCCTCAGAGGCGAAGGGTCCTGTGCTGGCAGAATGCCTATGTCAGCAATGCAACTCAACCACCAAGGTCGTCTTAAGATCACTGCCACCTGGGTCCAATGTTGCTGCCATGATCAGACATGTTGCAAAGGAAGAACACGTAGCTCCCATCCAAGCAGCAGTTCACACTGCAATAACCAGTGTGATGGCATTCTTTAAGTGTGGCCAGGCAGGCCACGTGGCAATAAACTGCCCCCACTTGGGATGCCCACCAGCAGCTGCTCCACCACGCCAGGGGAAACTTAGGGGACCATGCTGGGCATGTGGAAGGAAGGGGCATTTAGCTAAGGAATGCAGATCCAGGCCTCAGGGAAACGGGAGAGGGAGGGGGCAGCTGGGCTGTATCCAGCCTCCTCCCACCTGGAACATGCAGCGGCCCAGCTACAGCAACCCCCAATGGGGCACAGGGCTCTTATGCCCACCACCACCACCCCCTCAGGGAATGACCAACTTTGTCGCCCAGCCAATGGCTCAATCAAACCCACCTGCACCTCAGGAATACCAAGAACAGCTCCCTGGGGGGGAAGTCCCCGGGTGGCTTTGGCCATGAAAGCATGGGAATGAGACCCATGGGTGGCCTTCGCCGCGAAGGTGGGCAAGCACCCACTGATCGTGTGGGCAGTGTGTCGTCTCCACAACAGCTTCGACGACTTGGCTATCTGCCTTCCCTTTTGGGTGGACACAGGATCAGATATCACCGTCATCCCAGATATACATTGGCCTCGACCATGGAAGCTAGAAGAAGCCCCCATGGTGGGCGGAGTTTGAGGGCTGTCTCGAGCCCACAAAAGCACCCAACCAGTAGCAATAACCCTCTGCACCGAGAGAGGACCAGGAAGAACTATCACCCTCACTACGTACGTTATGTCGGATTGCCCACCCTTGTTGGGGAGGGATGCCCTAGCCCTGCTGGACATTAGGGTGACAAATTTATTCTAAGGGCCACTGTCGCACACCCGCCATTGCCCATCAAGCTAACTTGGAAATCAGTTGACCCGGTGTGGATCGAGCAGTGGCCCTTGTCAACGCCTCGAATGACTGCTCTCCTTGAGCTAGTTAGCCGTGAATTACACAAGAATCATATAGAACCCTCCACCAGCCCATGGAATACCCCGATCTTCGTAATACCTAAATGGTCTGGTGAAGGTTTTCGTCTCCTGCACGACCTGCGGGAAGTGAACAAAAGAATCCAGCCTATGGGGCCCGTGCAAACTTCGCTGCCCATGAACTCGATGATACCGAGAGGACAACCCTGTGCAGTGCCCGATATCAAAGACTGCTTCTTTTCTATTCCCCTGCACGAAGACGACAAGGAGTGTTTCGCCTTCTCCATCGTCTTCCCAAATAGCCAGCGGCCCAACCTACGTTTCCAATGGAGGATGCTTCCACAAGGAATGCTTAACTCCCCCACCATCTGCCAGATCACAGTGGACAGAGCGCTAGCACCAGTCCGGCAGAGCAATCCGACTGTGACCATCATGCAGTACATGGACGACATCCTGATCGCAGCGCCATCCACGAGACAAGTAGACCAGCTGGTATCAACCATCTCCGAGACCTTAAAGACAAATGGCTTCGAGGTAGCGAGTGCGAAAATAAAAAAGGGACCGTGTGTGACCTTCCTAGGAGTGGGAATCACAAGCTCCTACATAACTCCTCCCCAAATGAAAATCCGCCGGGACATCAAGACGCTCCACGACGTCCAACAGCTGGTAGGGTCCTCACAGTGGCTCCGCAACATCGTCCTGATTCCTCCCAAGGTCATGGACCCTCTAAATGACCTCTTGAAAGGGAAGAATCCATGGGAGCAGAAAACCCTGACATCGGAAGCGATAAGCTCGCTCAACTTCATCGAACGTCAGATGTCAGAGAGCGTGCTCACCAGATGGGATTCAAGTGCTCCAGTCGATCTGTATGTCCACTTTACAAAAAAGGGGGGAGTGGGAGCCTTAGCCCAAGGACCCCCCGACAAGGCCCAACCGATACTATGGGTGGTCTTGGGGAAACCGTCGCGTGCCTTTTCCCTGGGAGTCGAGTGCCTCAGCAGCCTCATCATGAAAGGCAGGAAACTCGCCCTAAGACATCTGGGCATCGAGCCTTCCAAGATATACTTGCCTTTCCGCAAACAGCTCTCTGCGCAGTCAACAACAACATCTGAATATCTAGCCATGGCCCTTGCAGGCTTTGGAGGAGAGATTTGCTACGCAGAAAAACCCCCTTGGACTCGGCTGCTCACGGTCATCGATATCGACCTCCCACCAAAAGTAATTGACTGACCGCGGGCGGGATCAACCATCTTCACAGACGCATCATCGCAGACCTCCACCGCGGCGGCAGTATGGCAGTCAGGAGAACAGTGGCAATGTGTCAAGGCAACCGACCCCACGCTTTCAGTCCAACAGCTTTAAGCAGCAGCCGTAGTGCCAGCGTGCGGACTGTTCGCAGAAGAACACCTTAACATTGTGACTGACTCCATATTTGTGGCCAAGCTCTGCCTAGCCATGTCCGGACCAGGTGTGTCAGTGTCCACAGTGGCAATGATGCTGGAGGAAGCACTCTATTCACGGAAAGGCACCATATCAGTCATCCACATCAACAGCCATGACCCGATCAAAGGATTCTACCAGATAGGCAACGACAGGGCTGACGCCGCCGCAAAGGGCGTATGGACACTGAAAGAAGCTCGTCAATTGAACAAATCCCTTCACATTGGAGCTAAAGCGCTTGCGAAAAGGTGCGGGATTTCTACCGCGGACGCAAAGCACGTCACCGCTACGTGCCCCCACTGCCAGAAGACGCCACTGTGGTCGAGTGGCGTCAACCCCAGAGGCCTCAAAGCCTCAGAAATATGGCAGACAGACTTTACACAATGCCAGCTGTTGAAACCCCGAGCGTGGCTCGCAGTTACCGTAGATACGTACAGCGGCATGATTGTGGCCACACAGCATCTCAAGACCGATTCCAAAGCGACCATCCAACATTGGCTGACAGCCATGGCATGGCTTGGAGTGCCAAAACAAATCAAAACAGGCAACGGCTCAAACTTCATTTCAAAGGTGGTCCAAGCATTCGTCTCGAGATGGAACATCGCCTTGGTGCATGGCATCCCATACAGCAGCACCGGACAAGCCATCGTCGAAAGAGCAAACCAGACTCTGAAAACTAAGCTGGAAGTGCTAGCAAAGGCAGAAGGCTTCACCAATGCCATTCCCCCGGGTGACCAGGCGCACATACTGGCAACTGCGCTGCTAGTGTTAAATCAATTCCCTAGGGGGGATGAAACAAACAGTCCTGCCCAGAGACACTGGGACACTCTAGCACTAGAGGAAGGCCCACAGGTTGTGATCAAAAATGAACTAGGGGAGTGGGAACAAGGTTGGAGACTAGTGCTCACGGGGCGGGGATATGCGGCTGTTAAAAAGGATGAGGACGTTAAATGGTGTCCGCTCAAATCCATTAAACCAGACCTTCAAAGAGAAACTCATGAGAATTGTGAGACTTTGTTTGCAGGACTGGATCTTTGGACGCCCCCGCAACCCATATGCCCCACTACCGGGAAAGAGAGAGAGACCACTGAGCAACCCGACATCACCTGAGAAACTCGCACCATCAAAATCAAAGCAGCAACGGTTTCTCTGTGTAATCTTGTTTCTAGGGTTAGTAGGCAGAGGACAGGCAGACACAAAATATTACCCTCACCAGCCATTCAGGTGGGTTCTACGCCATCTCTCAGGTGAGGGGGCCATCAAAGAAATGGTTACAGCCGACACCCCATCTTTCGAGTTCAGGTTGAAAGACATTTTTCCCATGCATACAGGGCACCCCAGATTTCAGGAGACAACAGTATTTGGGATCTACTGGTGCCCTGCTTCCAACCCAGGGAAAAGTTATTGTAATTATCCAGGGTATGGATATTGTGGATATTGGAGGTGTGAAACTATTGTGGTAAGCAATAGATGGACACCATAACAGCCTGATAAGTTCCTGCAAATTAAGTATACTCCGCACGGCTGTATTGAACCAAAATATGATATGGAGGGGTATGCGCTTGCACCCGGAGGCTTGAAACAACACACCTGCACAGGCTATATAATGACAATCTTGCAGCCGACCCATGATGCCTGGGCCACGGGCAAAGTGTGGACAGCATATGTTCATCTCACTCGTCGCTACATCTGGGCGAACATACAAATTATCAGACTCCCAGCTCCAATATCCCAATCAGTCGGACCCAATCCGGTTCTAGCAATGAGTAGACCCAGGAAGGGGATCGCAGCTAAGGGCAGTTCTAGCCACAAAACACAGATGTCGAAACTAGCCTCCCCATCCGATCTCTTAGGCAAACCAACCCTCTCCAATCCATTCTTAAGTGTGTTAAATGCTACCTTCTTATCGCTAAACCAATCCAACCCGAACTTCACAGAGTCATGCTGGTTATGCTATGATGCACAACCCCCTTTTTACGAAGGTGTTGCCTTCGATCTCCCATTCATCTTCTCAAAGTCAGACAATCCACGCCAATGCAGATGGGACACCCCCCGGAGACGCATTACCCTAAGTCAGGTTACGGGCCAAGGCAAATGCTTTGGCAATGCAACCTTGGCAAAGCAGATGGGCAACGTCTGCCGGGAATTCGTCAGACTTAAGGGGGGGAAGTTCCAGTGGGTGATCCCAGCTGCATCGGGAATGTGGGTCTGTCAACGATCCGGGGTAAGCCCATGTGTACTCCTTGACAAACTCGATCATTCTACTGACTTTTGTGTCCAAGTTTTAATTGTCCCCAGAGTCCTGTATCGCCAGGAAGAAGAGGTGTACTGCTTGTTCGAGGAACCCAATCGGCTCTACAAATGAGAAGTGATAACAGACGTCACCATCGCAATGCTCCTCGGTTTAGGAGCTACCGGCACTGCCACAGGCATCTCGGCCCTTGCAACACAACATCAGGGACTGGCACAACTGCAGATGGCTGTCGACGAGGACTTGCAAAGGATCGAGAAATCCATCTCTTCCCTAGAAAAATTCCTTTCCTCGCTCTCAGAGGTTGTCCTCCAAAACAGGAGAGGACTGGACCTCTTTTACATGCAGCAAGGGGGCCTGTGTGCTGCCTTGAAAGAGGAATGCTGCTTTTATGCAGACCACACCGGAGTAGTCAGAGACTCCATGGGTGAACTGAGAAATCGGCTAAACCTAAGAAAAGTGGATAGAGAAGCTCAACAGGGCTGGTTCAAGTCGTGGTTGAACCGGTCCCCATGGCTCACCACCCTGATTTCTACCCTAATAGGCCCAGTCACTATAATCTTACTAACCCTAATCTTCGGGCCTTGCATATTAAACAAACTGGTGCAATTTGTTAAAAGGCATTTAGAAACGGCTAACATTTAGTTTCTCGAGCGCCGACAATTACTTTAAGGCCCTGCCAGTTACTAACACACTTGCAATTTTACACTAATCCTACTAACCCATGAAATTTTGTAACCTCTACATTTTATAGCTTTGTAAGATTTTTACTAATCATGGGGGGGGGGGAGGGAAATGTGGAGAGTCAGGGACAAGCCTGTGGAAGATCTCGGGCTGTACGGTTAGATAGGAAGCCCACCCTCACCCTGCAGTCAGACCTTTGCTCCGTGCCTGGCGGCACCCAGCCGGACATGAGCAGAAGGAAATGACACTGACTGCCCAAGCCATTTTAAACCCCTGAGACCACCCAATAAACGTCATTTCCTGTCCACCATATTGGTGTCTGTAGCATGTGGACTGAGTGACCCTGGGCTTTGGGTCACCGTGCCGGACTCGGAACCAGGTCGCCACGCCGTAACGGCGACAGTGTTGTTCCATCTCTTTGCATTACCCACCATGTGCAACCTGGTCCCTGAGCAAAGACAACCCCACAAATGGGTTTGTCTGTACTCGAGGCAGAATTGATCCACACAGTCTTCCCTAACAAACCTCTGATATGTACCACTAGGACTTTATCTCCATCTATTATATTCAGGGGCTCAGACTGGGCAGGACCTGCTCGGTTGGTGGAACCTCGGGTGTTAACTAACCAGATGGCCTTTGCTAATTGCTGCTCCCAGTTTTTGAAAGATCCCCCACCCAAAGCTTTCAACTGGGTTTTTAGTAGTCCATTGTACCTCTCCACTTTCCCTGCGGCTGGTGCATGGTAGGGCATATGGTACACCCACTCAATGCCATGTTCCCTAGCCCAGGTGTTGATAAGGCTGTTCTTGAAATGAGTCCCATTGTCTGACTCAATCCTCTCAGGGGTACCATGTCTCCATAGGACTTGCTTTTCAAGGCCCAGGATGGTGTTCCGGGCCGTAGCATGAGACACAGGGTAGGTTTCCAACCATCCAGTGGTGGCTTCCACCATGGCCAGCACGTAGCGCTTGCCCTGGAGTGTCTGGGGCAGTGTGATGTAGTCAATCTGCCAGGCCTCCCCATACTTGTACTTGGACCACCGTCCACCGTACCACAGGAGCTTCACTCGCTTGGCCTGCTTGATGGCAGCACACGTCTCACAGTCATGGATAACTGTTGGAGAATGGCTTAAAGAAAAAGGCCATGAAGACATACAATTGAGAGAAAAGTAAAAGGTAGAAGTAAAGCAGTTCCTAAAGCAGTTCCCAGGCTTTATTTTATAAACAATAAGGTTCTCAGAGAGTCTTCCCATAACAAGCAACTCGGGATGGTCGCTTGTCCCTTCACTTCAATAGATAACCTGAGAAATGCTGTCCATGGTTAGATCCACCCCTCGGTCTCGTGCCCACTTATAGGTGGCATCTCTGCCCTGGTGGCCTGAGGCATCATGGGCCCATCGAGCTAGGAATAACTCTCCCTTATGTTCCCAATCTAGGTCTATTTTGGACACCCCTATCTTTGCAGCTTGGTCTACCTGCTCATTGTTTTGGGGCTCCTCATTGGCCCTACTCTTGGGTACATGGGCATCTACATGGCGGACTTTCACAGGTAGCCTCCCTACCCTGGTAGCAATGTCTTTCCACTCACCAGCAGCCCAAATTGGTTTCCCTCTACGTTGCCAGTTAGCCTTTTTCCACCTCTCCAGCCATCTCCACAGAGCATTGGCTGCCATCCATGAATCAGTGCAGAGGTAGAGCTTTGGCCATTTCTCTCCTTAGGCTCATGCTGGTAATTCTCTTTCAGATATTTCCCCACCTCAGCTGGGTTCTGAATTTGTTCATGGGGAAAATCCCAGACTATAGGGTCAGAGAATTCCTTCAGGATTTGGCCTATATCCTCCCATTTCCCACACCACTCAGGATTTTCCACACCTGGGTCTACTCCTGAGTCAAGGGTCTCATCAGCCCGTCTAGAAATCTCAGCCCTCATTCTAGAGAAGCAACAGACTGTATAGAGAAAGATTACCAGGTTAAATACCAGAAAGATGGTTTCTTTAACATTGAGGGGAAACTGAACATCCTTCACTAGTGATGCAACCAATTCATAGGAGAAGAAGGAAAGCAAAGGCTGAAAAACCTCATTCCCTGCTGCTCCTCCTCTAACAAACTGGATGCATAACCATAGCCTGGAACGATTCATACTTGGAGCAGACCCCAGCATTTTTATAAACTTCTTACAAATCATTGCCACCAAGCCCAGCAGGATAGCTATTCTGGTCACTTCCCCTCTGCTATAAAGACTACGTATTAAGGACAATACTGTCACAGACATCTTTTATTGAAGTGAAGGGAGAAGCGACCATCCAATGATGCATCGAACTCCGATTTATTGATCAATCAGTCACCTTATATAACAGTGTTAATTAACCTCATGCATATTGCAAAATCTGAGCTCACGATAGGCTAACAGAGAAAACTCTAACCACTCCTTTTGTTTTACAATACCTACAATTGTTTATTAAAAACAGAACCAATGTTCCTACTGTGATATGAGAGGTTCCCAAAACTTCCATATCTGTTCCCAGGGAGCCAGCTTTTCCCAGACAGAGTGCTTTGCTTGTTATGGGAAGACTGTCTGAGAACCTTATTATTTATAAAATTAAGCCTGGGAACTGCTTAAGGAACTGCTTTACTTCTACCTTTTACTTTTCTCTCAATTGTATGTCTTCATGGCCTTTTTCTTTAAGCCATTCTCCAACATTTCCCCCGTCTTTTTCTTTTTGAGAAAGGAGGTTAGTTTGCCAGGTTTTCTCTATTATCCTACTGACCATATTTTGGCTGCAACTACAAAAACACGGTAAAATAAGTAAAAGCATTTAGAAGCACACTCAGTATCTCTATAAGGTTCCCCAGCCACGCTCCGAGCAATGGCTTTTACCCCAAAGGGTTAAAACCACCGCCAGCTGAGCCATAATGTCCGGCCTTATCAGGCATTGCACGGTAGGTGGTAATTGGACTAAGAAAAGAAGGCTGTTAGCTGTTTTCATTCATGCGAACCTGGAGAGGAGGCGAATGGCAAGCCTGAAAATGATCCTTTCTGTCCTTGAGATTTTCACATCCACACTTTTCTTGGGTTTCTCAGAAAAGTTCAAAATCAGTTTGCAGTCTGTAATCCTTTAGTCATTTGGCTCAAATGGCATCAGCTGAGTGATTCTCAGTTAAAGTAGTATGCACTTAAAGCACTTAAAATGTTTAACTTAGCAGACTTATTTGCAAAACATGTAAAATCACTTAAATCTAATAAAACTTTAACAAAATCAACTGACTTTGAATTCTACACAACTTAAACCCAATATAATTCAAACTTAACAGAATCTAACTTAACTTAAACTTAATAACACTTAAACTTAACAGAAATTAAACCTAACAAACTTAACCTTAATAGTATTTAACATTTAACGGCACTTAATAGATAATTTAACTTAAACTACTTAATAACAGATAAAACTTACTATAGAAATAATATATAGCATTTACTATAACTTACTTACAGGCCTGATTCTAAAATATTAAGCTAAAATAACTTTCTTCACGTGTTTGCTATAGCAGTTCTATACCAAAAAGCACACTCACAACATCTCACTCATACAATCATTCCAACACATCCTAACATTTTTAAATTTTTCAAAATACAATTTTAGAGTCTGATGTTCCACCGACTGAGACGTCCGGGCTTCTGATGTTAAAGTCTATGTTAATGCAGGTGATTCTGACAGCATAACCAATGCCGAGCCAAATCGACCGAAATTTGACCCATGCATACAGTACGCTGATTCCTGTTTCACAGTCTCTGCCAGGAAGAACAAAAGTCCCTTTAACTTCGCTTGTTTACCATCACTGGTTTATCAATTTCAACAGGGATCCCATCCCTTGTTGACAAAAGGTCACATCCATTAGGCTGTTAGGTCCAAAACCGAGGCTCATTGCCAGCTGCGGGGCAGAGAGACAAGCTCAGGCACTGGAAAAGCGCACCGGTCGCCGCTTGTGCCGGAGTGGACGGGCCTTCCCCCGCTCTGGGCTGCGGGTCACTCGCTTCGCGGCGGTCCCGCTCCCCCCGCGGCGGCTCCCTGTGGTGTCGGGTTGGAGACAGGAGAGGGTGCCGATGCTGCAGCGATGACTTCTGTTGGTGCCTGGTCATCCGAGCGGCATTTTTGGCCCCAATTAGCCGTCGGAGGCAGTGCTGCCGATGTTTGAAGAGGTGCAAGAGCGGCTAACACCTGACTCTGAGAGGACTTTGCCTGTTCTTGCAAGCCTAGTCCTAACTGTTTGATCGCATCTACCACAAAAGCCTGCTGTCCGGTAGGTAGGAGAGCCATCCTCTCTAATGCCTCCTCTATAGACCAATTTGCACCTAAAGTATTAAGTACGCTCCTAGTAACAGAGTTACAATTTTGAAGAGCGCACTCCTTGAGTAATGCCCCCCTAAGATATTCTGGCACCCCAGCTCTTTCAATTGCTGCAGCAGCCTTATCAATAAATGAGCCAAACAATTCTTCTGCCCCTTGCTTAATTCCCATATACCTGGGTATCCCTCCTGGTTCTTTCACCCTTTCTATAGCGAGTCTAACTAACCTCATAGCCTCCCGGCACTTCTCCTGGCCTATTAAGGCTTGTGCCTCAGTACGAAGGAAAGGTCCCAGACCCATAAGCTCATTAACAGTGACGCCGTGCAGGGGGTCACCCGGCTGCCTTTGAACTGCCACACACTCGTTAACAAGCGCTTGCCAATGAGCATTAAACAGCAATTGTTGATGTTGGGCAAAAATTAATTTGGCTAAGCCACGACAATCATTAATGAGAAGGATGCTAGTGTCAAAAATATAGTCGAGCATTTGTTTGGCTGGTTCGCTTTTAACTCCAAACTGGCTAAACAGTAGCTCGCAATTGAGATAACATTTTCCAGTCAAGAGCAGTGATTGTCGCTTGTATGCCCCCCCCCCCGTCCTGAGGAGTGAAGATAACCGGACAAGCCAGCTCACTAGTTGTACTTATCAGCTCTTGATCTCCCTTTTCTATTGCATCTCTGGCCAAGGCAGCCCACACATCCCTCGCAATCGTCGCCGCTAGGTCGTTTTCCGCCCCAGGGATCGACTGATTGCTTTTTGGGAATGGAGTATGCGTTTTTGGCCCCGGCTGCTGCGATACAGCAGATACGGGAGACTCAGAAGTGCTCCATGTAGCCTGCGGCAAAGCTGGCAATAAAGCACCCTGCGGAGCTTGGCTCGTTGGGGGGGCTGGCTCGTTAAGGGGGGCGGCGAAGCGGGTAATAAAGCGGTCTGTGGAGCCTGGCTTGTAGCCTGGCTCGCAGCCTGGCTTGCAGCTTGGCTTGTTGAGGGAGGTGGTGAGGCAGGTAATAAAACCGTCCTCGTTGCGGGGCCGAGAGGAGTTCCCGACTCCTTATCAAATTCCCTATCTTGGTCGTAATCTTTATTACGCTCATGAGCGGCAGTAGCCTGGTGAGCAGCCCTTTTTTCAGCCTGAAACTGCAACAGTTCGGTATTAATGACCCGCCATAATTTACCCCACTTCTTAGCAGTTTTATCATCGTCTAATGTAGCCTGCCACAATATATCACCAAATTTTCGCCACTCTGACATCTCGTGAACTGTGTGGGGATTTACAAAAATACCCCTTTCCAAACCATAAGCCAAAAGTCCCGGTAATTCTTTCTGTAAATCTATCCCCTTAATCTGCCTTTTTTGCAGGAAAGTAATAAAAAGTTCATATGCGGCTTGCCTTTCCATACCTATAAATCGTAAGCGCGCTTTGCAGCTTCTCAAGGTCGCGGCCGCACGTTTCGGCCAGGCCCGTCTTTACGGTCGCCCAGGGCACGGCGCGTCTCGGCGGGTTTTCCTCCGCTTTTTTCTCCGCGCTTCTTTTCTGTTCCGGCTGCTTTTTCGATCTTCGGAACCCGACCCGTTCTTCACTTCCCGTGGTGTTCTCTATCACGTCGGGGTCACCATATATTGAAGTGAAGGGGAGCTGACCATCCTGGTAATGCATCGAACTCCAATTTATTGATCAATCAGCCACTTTATATAACAGTGTTAATTAACCTCATGCATATTGCAAAATCTGAGCTCACGATAGGCTAACAGAGAAAACTCTAACCACTCCTTTTGTTTTACAATACCTACAATTGTTTATTAAAAACAGAACCAATGTTCCCACTGTGATATGAGAGGTTCCCAAAACTTCCATATCTGTTCCCAGGGAGCCAGCTTTTCCCAGACAGAGTGCTTTGCTTGTTATAGAAAGACTGTCTGAGAACCTTATTATTTATAAAATTAAGCCTGGGAACTGCTTTAGGAACTGCTTTACTTCTACCTTTTACTTTTCTCTCAATTGTATGTCTTCATGGCCTTTTTCTTTAAGCCATTCTCCAACAATCTTTTGTGAAAAATCCTTTCTTTAGGATTTTTCCTTCTGGGAAGCTGAGGCCTCAGAAAAAGAATGTAGACAATGGTTATCTGCTGCTGTGGAATGCAATAGGTGCACCCGTGATTGGCCCATGTTGCATGTGCACAATTAAGGGCCAATCACAGGCCGAGCTCTCTCTGGGACAGAATCAGAGAGAGCTCCTTTGTTTATTCTTTTTTTTCTATTCTTAGCTTAGCAAGCTTCTGAACTTCTCTCTCTATTCCTATTAGCATAGTAATAATATAATATATATCATAATATAATAAATCCAGCCTTCTGAACATGAGGCCAAGATTCTCGCCTCTCTCTTCACCCTGAAACCCTTGCAAGCCCTGTAACATCTGGTGACCCCTCATTGGAAGAGCAAAATAATTAGATTAGACCCCAGAGGAGCAAATTGCTGCACTGGGTGAACCCTGAATGTGCAGCATTGATGGTTGCTTCACAAGTGACCACAGAAGTGGATTCCAGCCAGGAGCTGAAGAACTGAAGATCCTGATTTGGACAGAGTTCACAGCAAGGCTGACCACCAGGAGAACCTTCTGAAATACCTCCAGGAAAATGTTCGGAAAGCGCAGCAGCACGGTGGAGCTGGCCAGAGCATGCTGGACTCTTTCAAAAGGTACTGTTGGTTTTTCCCTTCCTGAAGATGCAGCCCTTCGTAGTTTGTGGCTGCTGATATTGGGAACGCCCCCTTTAGCCGATGAGGTTCATTTTTGTCCTTCAGAGGAGAAACTTATTGCCCTCTGGCAAAAAGGGGTTGAAGAGGATGGAATTCGTCTGTCGGAGACAGATTTCTATGAGTTTTTTCGATGGGCAAAGCTTTTTGGGTTCTCTACTAATGTGCTGTATGCTCTGGATGTTTTCGTATGGGAGTGCATGGAATCCATTTTCCAATTTGTTTGGGACCATGGTGTGGGACATCCCCGCGTCTACCCAGTCGTCTTCTGTGTACTCTTTTCTATCTTGAAACGGAGAGCAGCTGTTTTTCCCTGGATTGCTAACTGCAAGGGATAAGCACCCTTCCCTCCGTCTCCAGGAGGAGAAGACCCTTTGGGGGGCGATCTGCTGCTTCCCAGCCCCCCCTGCTTCCCAGCAGAGGCGGGGGGGGGGGGGGGGGTGAAACTATGCCGCAAGAAGTTGGTTTTTTTACTGCGTTTTCGGAGCATGCTCAGATGGAGCGGTCCTCCCCCCCTCCCCCTCTCTCCGGGGGGATGGCAGTGGGCAGTGCCGCCCCAGCCAGCACCGCGGGTGCCGCCCCTGGTGCCTCCCAGACCCGCCCCGCGGGTGTGGCTGCCTCCCAGGACAATCCCGCCGGTGCCTCTGCCGGTTTCCACGCCTGCGCCTGAGAGCTCAGAAACACCGCTCCCTGCAGCAGCGCCGATGTTGCTAAGCAACAGCGATCCTCCACTGCCGCCCCTCCCTGCTGTTTCGCCGCTGCTCGTGCCGGCTCCGCCGCCACCTGTGCGCACTCCGCCGGCTTCTGCAACTGCGCCTCAGCAGCTGACCCCAGCCTTCTGAACATGAGGTCAAGATTCTCGCCTCTCTCTGCACACTGAAACACTTGCAAGCCCTGTAACACAACACTAGAACTATTTCTGGATAAGAAAATAAACCTAGGGACCACAGAGGTATTAAGATCTCAAAAAACCCTATGGACCAGAAATACATGCAAGCCTTCACCCCTACAGACATTATGAATTGAAAAAGCATGGCTATTAACTGCTTTAAACAAACAGAGAGTAATGGCAACCAAAATGCACTCAAAACAGGGTTTTTCCACTCTCCCTTGTGGGTTCGAGTCACTAGTTGGGCGCCAAGATTTTGTCCTGGTTTAGGGCAAATTTGGTAGAGATTTTCCAAAGGAGGGCCCCTCCAGAAAGCAAACCCACAGGGCCCCTCCCCCTAACCGGTTCGGTAAGAATTTCTCAGACAGAAGTGGAAAGAACCTGTTTATTTACCAGGCACAGCACCCCCCAGCACACAAAATGAACAATACCGGATGACACCACTCTGGAAAAAGATGACAAATTCAGAAAGTCTCTCTTGGGGGTGGTGGTTGCTCTGTTCTCAGTCCCTCCGGCGCTGGGGCGGCTGCTGCAACCCACAAGGTGCAAACTCTTGGTGTTTCCAGGTCCCAGTTCGGAGCAGGTTCAAGATGGTCGAAAAAAAAAGGAGAGGAGAAACAGTCCAGGAAGAAATTTGGACTGTTTAGCTAAACTAGCTAAAGAGCAGAAGCAAAAAGCAAAAAGCAAGCAGAAGCAAAGCAAGCAAGAAGCGAGAGGGAGCAAAGCGAAAAGCAAAAGCAGAAAAAGCCAAAGCCGCAGTCTCTGTGTTGTGCCAGGCTGATAAGAAAACCAAAACAAAACTTTCACTGTTCAGAGCCAGTCTTAAAGGTACAGAACATAATATCCAACATTAACAGAACACATGAATGGGGATACAAGCATCATAGCGTCACCCTAGGGCAAGTACTATATTATATTAAAGAATACTATACTATACTATACTAAAGAATACAGAAAGGATACTTACTCAGTGCTAACAAGATAATGAAAACTCGTGATTCTTTCCAGTCTCAACACAGCTTGGCCCTGATTGGCCAAAGGGTCAAAACAACTCACACCAGAATCCAATGAAATAATCCCCTGTGGTAAATACATTCTACATGAGCAAAACAGAGGAGAAGCAAATGAGATAAGAATTGTTTTCCTTTTCTCTGAGGCTTCTCAGCTTCCCAGGAGAAAAATCCTGGGTGAAGGGATTTTTTCAGAGAATGTGAATGCCACGTTCTCCTATATCCTGAAATTCCCATTAATTGTTGTAACTCATTCCTTGTTTGGGGCATTTGGGCCTCTTCAAATTTTTTTAAGGCATCTGGAAGAATCACTGTACTACTTGTGATTTGCGGGGAAAAAACCTAACTCCGCAACTTGTAAAAGTTGTAAAGCTGGTATGTTTATTACAGCACTGGATGCATGTGAGGATTGTTCCCCCTAAAGGACATGTGCACCCCTGAGAACTCCTGATCCTTTTTTATCCCCCCTTACTGGTACATATGCATAGAGTTTCACAACAGGTTCATGCATATTCATTTTACTGGTTTCCCATTACAACTTGCAACTAGTCCTTGTACAGAGAAAACTCTCTGGTCATCCTGTCCATCTCTTGCCTTCATTTCAAAGTTCAAGGGGCCCTTCTTATCTCTTCAGCTTGGAAATTGCATTCCTTTTTCCTCAGCTGAGGCAGTTTTTGTGATCGCAGCAAAGCTAACAGACTAAACAAGTTCACTTATGCTAGCAAGCTACAGACTTAATAATTCAAAGAGGCCCATTTCACCTAAATCCAAAATGGATTTCTACTCTGTTAAATTTCCACTCTGTTTCACCTGCTATGCACTACTTGGTCCCTGATGCTTTCTGTGTGGAACCTCAATTTCTGCTTTATTTTGTGCTTCTCATACTTCTGCTGCCACTTTCCCCACCTTCTCAGGAGAAGTCCCTCCAACTAAAATGTCATCTATATATTGGTACAGTTTCACATCTGGGGGGAGTGAGGCTGTCTGTAAAAATTCAGCAAGTGTGGTCTTGGGATTTCTGCTGATCAGAGTGACTTTGAGATACGTAAAAGTCACTTTTCTCAGCTCAGCAGTCAAAGGAGTCAGGATTCTTCTGTTCTCATTCTCAAGGTTGTTTATTATTTCTTATCTATAACATTCTTTCTCTGGCCTGCTGAGGTCTGTTCAGTAGGTCAGACAGAGGCACACTGACTGCCCTTGAAGGTGGTGTTGTCTTTTATACTAAAAACTACGTGTACATTATTTACAATAACTTTCCAATACTTATCACCTATGTGAGACAGTGAGTTTCTACTTTAAACTAATCTAAAAGTGCTACCATCACAGCAGAAGATGGAGGCCAAGAAGAAGAAGGAGAAAGACTTGTCACGCCTAGATTCCTCTATCTTGCTTCTTGAACCCCTATTTTAAAAACCTCAAAATTCTACATTTTCACCTTGTGA
The DNA here is from genome assembly GCF_028551555.1 of Melozone crissalis. NCBI lineage: Eukaryota > Metazoa > Chordata > Aves > Passeriformes > Passerellidae > Melozone > Melozone crissalis. Next base: position 7,521,529 of record NW_026535813.1, on the reverse strand, counting down.
TAAATTTACTATCATTCTACTTAAACTTTCATGGCTTTCAGATCTTCATATAAGGTTGGTATTTTTTTCCATGGGTCAAAATCAAAGTCACAGGTGTCTTGGGCTCTGTGCCAAGGTCCCTGAGCCCCCTGGCAGGGGCTCGAGACATCTAGGACAGCCAGAGAGATGTCCTGAGTTCCAACAGCGTGGTGTGAGCAATTGTGGGTGAATGTTTATACCCCTGAGGGAGCCTGTTAAAGGTATGTTGTATTCTTTCCCAAGTAAAAGCCAGCTTCTCTTTATCCTCATTTTGCAAGGGAACCATGAAGAGCATATATTTTACATCTAGCACTGCCATCCATGGGTGCGAAGCTGCTTGCAGTGTAGCAGGGAATTTTGCAATGTTTGGTACAGCAGGTGTTAGCAGGGCTGTATCGGCATTCAGGAGCTGATAATCAGTTATTAAACGCCACCTCCCCGTCTGGTTTCTGAACTGGTCAGGCAGGTCATTTATATGGGGAGTAGATTCTGAAGATGATTTGAATTTCTCCAAATTAGATATGATTTCAGAAACTCCATTTTGTGCCGCAGTAGAAATTGGATGTAACAGTATGTCAGTAATTTTTGAGTCAGAGTGTAGGGGGCTGCTGAAAGTACACACACTGCAGCCTCCCCATTTTTGCTGAGGCTGGAATCAATATCTGAGCCGAAGGACTACAAACCACCATTCGGCAAGCACCAGGTTCAGCCATTTAAAACATCAAAATCTGAAATATTTTCATGATAATTAATTGCAAAGCAAGCAGTGTCCATGTGCTTCTCAGCCAGGAACTTTAAATTGACCTTGGCAGTCTGACACACAACACACTCTTTGTTCCCACCACTAATCTTCACTCTTTGCTGTCCATCTCACATACCTAGCTACTTGTCATCTTGTGCTTGTGTTGAAATTTGTGTTCTCATTTCTGTTAAAAACTTTGCCAATTGCATCTGAGAACCAATTGGAATTAAAATGTATGGGCCATCATCACATCACTGATAAGCCTCTACTTTCTGGACAGGCAGGACCAATTGCTTGGTTTTTTTGCTTCTGTGCCTTGCAATTCTTCCCTAAGGTGGAGGGAGGGGTTGTCTCCCTTTCTGGGGACTGGTGCCGGAGGAACTGAAATATGCTCCTACCTTGAATCACAGCTCTGGGAATGCCTAGGGCTCATGCATTCCTCCACAATTCATTCTTCTGTTGAGGGTTTTAAAATTTGTTTGCCTTTGATCTAGTTTCTGTTTCCTGTTTCACAGGTCTTACTTTGAGATCTTCTCCCCAGGGCTTCAAGTTTTGTTTTTCAGCTGGTGCATTTTCCCAGACAATTTCCTGACTGTAGCTAACCATGCAGTGCATTAATTCCACCCACGTAGAGAGTTTTTTAGGAACATTATTGCCCTGGCTTTTATTGTATTCAGCATGTCTTTTAATCTCATCCTGTTTTGCAACTAAATAGGGTTTAAGGATTGCCGGGCCTCCTCTAATTAGTGACTTTAACATTGCAAAATCTACTGTAACAGATAGTGGGACTTCATGGGACCTTCATTTGACCTGTTGAGTCAGGGACAGAAAGAAAGACTCCAGTCTTCAGGTGGATCAGAAGACAAAAGAATAATTCATTAGCAAGAAGTTTCAAGCTTTATAGTCTCACTCGCTAAGCTGGGACCTGATTGGTCTCAAAGCAGAAACATCTCACATTATTGTTGACTATGAATAGCACACTCCAGGAAACCATAACTATAAACAATGCTTACAGAAAGAGAGATAATAATTGTTTTAATTCTTTTCCTCTAAGATTCCCAGGCTCAGCCTGGGAGAAATTAACTCTGTTCTTTCTACGACTGAACTGAGAATATCCACACTCATTTATGCTTATATTCAAACAGCTTTTGTGACAGCTGTAGAGAGCTTGCTTAAGAGATTTAATGGGGATTATGGAGAGTTCACCTCATGGTGTCTGTTTCTCCAGACCAATAAGCTACTTAGCTGGTGAATAGAATGGGGCGCATTTGTCAGGTTGCGTCCTAAATTTAGGAAAACTCCTGTACCCTCAATAGCCATTTGCTTTGTCCTCGCTTAACATGATTCAGTCGCTGGCACTTAGACATATTCAAAACAAGTATTCAGTTTCAGTTTAACCTGTGTTTCTGCTATATTTATTTTGCAAATTTGTCAATTACAAAGGATACCAGGGGATAGTTTGCATAGTATGCTGCAAATGATCACCCCAAGGTCCCACAGTTGTTTCCATTTTAACAACAATTCTAGCCTCATATTTGTTATGAACAAAATTCGGGTAATATTTTTTTTGTGAGAAAAAGTTACAAAAAGCAGCCAGACCACGGGTAGCTGCTGAAGTTCTTCGTGTTTTGTTATTGTAATCACGAGTCGTTGTGGCTAATCGCTCCTTTTGTATCAGCAGAGCCTCGCCCGAGGCTAAGTTGTACCTTTCCCAGAAGGGTGGGAACCTTCCCGAACAGTAGAAGGTGGGGGGGGGCTATGCAAAGTGACTCCAAGACCACAATGCAGCATGGGTCCCCCGGTGTACAGAGAAGACCCCAAAACGACGAGCCACCTAAGAGTTGAGAGACTAGAGTGATGTCTAGACGTGAAGAGCCGAATGCTGAACCTGCAGAGATGCAAAACACCTTCAGAGCCTCTCGCCCTGACCAAGAGAGACGACCCCGGCGGTGAGACCAGGCCGACTGAGTGGGAGGGGTACCATCTGACGGGATCAGCAGGCCCTAAAGGCTCCCACGAGGACGTGATCCCCAGCTCTGCCCCTAGTGGACAGAGCTGCGCATATCCTCCTCCTCTGAGCCGCCCGGGAAGACGACGGAGACTGCAGACCCGTCGCGCCACCCAATCCTGAGCTGATCACTTTTAATAAAGGCATAAAAAGGAGAAGAAGTCTCCTGGTCCTTTTTGTTTATTTCAATATTCAAGAGGTTTTGTGGGGAACCAGGATTGTCTTCTGGTTTGCTGTCATTGGGTTCACCCCAAATATCTTCATCCCAGTCTTCAGGTGTTACTCTTAGTTTCCTAATCTCTGCAATGTTAGGGGGAACAGGGAGCCTGTATAAGCACCATTTTGGCTTTTTCTCACAAATTTTCTTTTCTTCTTTTCTTCCTATTATTATTTTTGCAGCTGGTCTACTTTTAAAGACAGCAATAACTCAGTTGCCTTTCTACTCAATTTCCTTCTCAATGTCCTGTTCCTTCCTTTGTCTGTTCTCCCTTCCTGATATACATCTTCCAAACAGGTACCTGGCATCTTGCAGATAACTCTTTTCAACCCTTTATGTGGCCCCCAATGGCCTTTAAGTGGTTTTTAATGACTCCCCAATTATGCCCAGTCTTCTGAGAATTTGGGATTCACTCCATGCCTTGGTAAATAATTGGTGATAATGATTTGCGGAAACAAAAAAACTCCACAACTTCTGTGAAAGTTGTAAAGCTGGTATGTTTATTACAGCACTGGACACATGCAGGAATCATTCTTTTTAATAGGACATGTGTGCCTCTGGGAACTCCAGATCCTTTTTTATCTCTCTCTCAAATACATATGCATGCAATTTCACAGTAGGTTCATACATATTCACTCTACTGATTTTGAGTGACATTTGCTACTAATTTTTCTTTATCAGAAAGAATTCCTGGGTCATTTTGACCCTGCTTTCCATAGCAGCCTCTCTGTCTGTTTCAGAGTTCAAGGGGGTCCCCCCCTTATCTCTGTCCTTCAGCTAAAGCAGTTTCCTAGAGCATAGGCTTTTTGCGAGAACAGGCAGTAAGACTAAACAACTATGTCTGTAAGCTACAGACTTAATTCAAAGATGTACATTTCACCTTAATCAAAATGGATTTCTACTCTGGAAAATTTCTACTCTGTCTCATTCCTCACCCCCCTCCCTTTCCTAAAAGGAATAAGTAAATTTTTTTACTTAATGCAAATTCCTATGACAATAAGTGTGCCTTAATGCTTTACCTTGTATATCTGATAAGGACGTTTTTCAAGCATACCACAACCTTTACTAGTATATACATGCACAGTTTTCTGATTAGTGCTTGGATGAATCTTGAAGTGGCAAATACTTTGTTCAGTGTCAAGCCACACATCTTGAGCATTAATAGTATTGCTTCTTAATTGTTTCTTAGTAACACAAGATTTTAAGTTTACTGTTTGCTACTTTTTATTTACTTTTCGTGCCTACACTTTATGTTCTGAAGGGTAGAGCACTGTTTTTTTCTTTATTTAATGTTGGAGATGAAGGGGAGACGACCATCCTTTAATGCATCGAACTCCGATTTATTGATCAATCCATCACCTTAAATAACAGTACTAACGAACTTCATGCATATTCTGTAATCCAATGTCATGATAGGCTAACAGAAATTTCTAACCACTCCTCTTGTTTTAGAATACCTACAATTGTTTATTAAAAACAGAACCAGAGTTCCCAAAACTTCTTCATCAGTTCGCAGGGTGCCAGTTTTTCCCAGAGACGGTGTTCTTCTTGTTACGGGAAGACAGCCTGAGAACTTTATTGTTTATAAAGAGAGTCTAATTGTTTATAGAAATCAGAAGGCTGAGAACTGTTAGAAACTGCTTTACTTTTCTCTTCTACTTTTCTCTCAATTGTATGTCTCATGGCCTTTTTCTTCAAGCCATTCTTGAAAAACTCTCCAACAATTTAATCTTAGTGCAATGATGGGGTGGATAACATAAATAGTGGCATTATGTATAGTAAGCACAAAGGCAGTGGCCACATTAGAAGCAGGATTATAGGCAAAATTTATTATAGTCTACCAGGATTGAAACTTCTTTTCAAAATCAATCACATTATCCTAGACAACTTTTTGAATTTCAGCTGGAAAATTACTTCCATTTCCTTCTTGTATGATTAAAGCTGCTGTTGCTTGCATCCATAACTGTGCTTGTATACAACTGAAAGCTAAATACACATTATCTTGAACTGTACTAAGCACTTCTACTATTAGCTTGTGGTCTTGGTCCCTGGCTTTTTCTTACTTTGGCAATACTTTTGAAATTTGCCACTGGCTAGTTCTTAATGCCAATAGAGATGACTGCAAAGGCTGCTTCAATTTTGCTAGGCCACCTGCTGTACTGACCAGCTTATTCATCAGTATTTTTGAATTAATTATATTTAAAACTCCCAATCTTGTCTTTAATATTTCAGTTAGATCTTTTCTTATTCTGCTCCTGAGGTATACTTGTCTTTGTAACTACATTGTCCAGCCCTCAAAGGATGTTCTTAGGAAAGAGGAGCAGGCTGGTTGGATTTTTGAGATGTTAATTTGCATTAGCAACCCAACACGTTTTAGAGACTACTTTGAATTGAACAACAGTTGTTGTTTACCCATATTCTTCACTACGTATGGGCTTATTTCATACACTTTAGGTTCAAGTTTGGGTTGGGTCTGAACTGCTTGAGTACTGGTGTGAGTTGTATGAGGTCTTGCTGTAGTAAAAGGTATAGCATCTATTTTAAATTTGAATTTAAATGAGAGCTTGATAGCATCACAAGCCTAAAGGCAAGTCACTTCTTAATACAAGGTTGTATTAATGTGAAATTACACCAACAGTCTGATTCACTTGGGCTATCACAAACTTCCTGGTGCCTGTATACAGGAGAGCTTGAGACACTAATTGTATCTGGTCTCATGAGCCGTCTCATTGACCACCCAGCACCTACCTTGATTTCTTCTCTTCTGATCTCTTGAATTGCCTACAGTTCCCATTCCTGCCACTCCTGCTCCTCATATACAATAAAAAAAAGAATTACGGACATCCGTGTGTTCTGCTGTGCCACAGAACACACTTTGCTATCAAAGGATAAACCCTTAAAAGCAATAGCCTGTTGCATATTCATATATCTCATACACGATGCAAACATTCCTTTCAAACTAGGGATTTTTCTGTTTATTGTCAACTTCCCCCCTTCGTCTTGTAAATCAATTGCCTTGGTCTTCACGAGGTCTGGCTTTTTCCAATACAGAGACAATAATTCTTCTCTGGGAATCTTGGTGTCTTGGTGCTGTTATCTCTATGTGAAGAATTTCTTGATTCTCTTATCCATTCTTAGAGCTAGTTACAAAAAGTATCTTATATCACATAGTTTCTATTTTAATATTATGTTATAGCTTAAAACTATATTTACCACACTACTTAAAAAGATTAATACAGCATGTCACGGTCTGCTCATATGAACGGGGGTCATGATGGTCCATTAGCTGATCTCAGATTGCAAAAAACAACATGGAAAGGGGATTGCAGTATCAATCAAAACAAATGCACCTTTTATTGAATGACCAGAGCAAATGCATTAAAGGAATTAGGAAAAAGGAAAAGAATAGAGAAAGAAAGAAAGAAAGAAAGAAAGAAAGAAAGAAAGAAAGAAAGAAAGAAAGAAAGAAAGGAAGAAAGAAAGAAAGAAAGGAAGGAAGGAAGGAAGGAAGGAAGGAAGGAAGGAAGGAAGGAAGGAAGGAAGGAAGGAAGGGAGGGAGTATAGCTACCAAACGTAGAGACAAAGTCCTTGTGGTCCAGTGAATGGAGTTCACCTAGTCACGTTGGGGAGATCTCAAAGTCCTGGTTAACTCAGGGATGTATTATAGTCCTCTGCCGAGGGTGGAGGCAAACACATCTTGAAATCGCTGAGGGGGAACAGATACAATAAAGAATAAGTCTATTGAAATCACTGAGGGGGAAAAAGGTATTGAAGATGGGTACAGACAGTCCATGTTCTTAGTAGGATAAGTCAATATCAACCGTGAGTGGGACCCATTGTTTCAGGACTGGTTTCTATGGGAAACCAGTCTAGGTCCAGTGAACACATCTGTAGGCAACACTTAGCAGGCATCCCGCTTCAGTCAGGCCAGCACCCCTGTATCAGAATTACAGGGGTCTCAGTCCTGGGGAGGAGGCTTCAATCTCCATCTGTCATGGTGGTACTGAAGCAGATGAAGGATTTTCCGTGGGGAGGGGGAACTGACAAAGTTGCCCCAGCAAGTTCATTTGGCCAAGAGGTGGGAAAATTCATAGGCTATTGTAGCAAAGCAGGTGTAAGCACATAGGGCGCATCGCCCCCTGGCAGGCCCTGCTAGAAGCAATCACTGTAGACACAGCTGTGAACAATCACTTGGCAGGCCAGAACTCTGCTCAGGGGCCTCAGGATCTTGGCATGCATCCACCTCAGTCAGGCCAGAATTCTGATCAGGGTCCTCAGGGTCCTGAAATCTGTCCTTAGGATGGTCGTGAGGCAAATGAGGGGAACTTCAGACCATCTTTCACATAGCACTACAAAAAAATTAATACAACATAACTTTCAAACATAACACATATAATATTAATTTTCATATTTGCAAAGAGCCAATCACATAATATGCATTTGTTGCAAAACCAAAATGCAATCACTACAGGTTTTTTCCACTTTCTTGAGCCTCACCTTAGGTGCCAAAAATGCATTTGTTTTGGTTTAGGGCAAATTTGTGAGAAAATTTCCAAAGGGGTCCCTCTAGAAAGCAGATTAAAGTGGCCCCTTCCCCTACTCTTTCTGGAAAGATTTCCTTGGAGAAAAGTGGGAAAAACCTGGTTTATTTAACAAGCAAAATATTCACAAGCATAAAATATGAATAACATTAAACAATAAAACCTCTCATTGTTCTGAAGAGATGGCAAATTCAGAAAGTCCTTGTCGTGGGTTGTAGCTCAGCTCAGTCTCTTATCAGTCCCTCCGATGCTGGAATGCAGAATCCTGGGCCTGGTGGGCCACAGGTGTGAGCTCCCACTGTTTTTCTGGATTTTCAGTCCAGAGCAGGCTTGAACAGTTCCAAGAAAAAGAAAAACCACAGTCTACGAAACTTCTCTGCCTCAGCTAGCTAAAAAAGAACTAACTGAAAAGCAAAGGAGAGCTCTGTCCCACTGTCTGTGCTGCAGACAACACGGTCCCTGAGAAGGAAAAGCGGGGGACCAAGTGCAGTTTCTGAAAACAAACTGCGCTCTTCTTCACTCCCCCTTCACTCTTGGAACCAGTCTTAAAGGTTGTTCTGGTTCAGGGCAAATTTGGGAGAGAACTCTTAAAGGGGCTTTTCTAGGAAAGCAGATTCAATCGGCCCCTCCCCCCAACCGGTCTGAGAGAAAATACTTCTTTGGAAAAAAGTGGAAAAAACTGTTTATTAAACAATAAAACTTAAACAATATTAAACAATAAAACTTCTTGCTGCTCTAAAAGAGATGACAAACTGAGAAAGTCTCCTCCCCGGGTTGCAGTTCAGCTTACTTAGTTTTTTATTAGTTCTTTTGGTGCTGGAAATGCTGTGGCCCAGGCCCAGCCCAGTGGGCCACAGGTGCGAGCTGCCAGTGCTCTTTTGGGTGTTCATTCCAGAGCAGGTTGGAACAGGTCTAAAGAAAAGGAAAAAAACTCACAGTCTAGGCAACTTCTTTGCCTCAGCTAGCTAAAACTAACTAAAACAAAGGAGAGCTCTCTCCCGCTGTCTGTCCCTCCACAGACAACACAGTCCAGGAGCAGGAATGTGGAGGAGTGAGTGCAGTGTCTGAAAACAAACTGTGCGCTTCTTGTCTCCCCCCTTCACTCTCTGGAACAAGTCTTAAAGGTGCAAAACTTATTATTCAGCATAAACAGAACAAGATGATTGGGGATAAAAGCATCATATAGTCAACTTAGGACGTTCTACTCCTTATCTCTGTATTGTCAGCTTACTACTAAAATTGAGATATATTCTAACTCTGCAAACAGATACATTATGCATCTATTATCCAGCTATACATAGACAATGGTAATAGCATTTAGGAAACAGTGGTATTTACACATAGGTCTCACTTAACAATTAGATTTTTCTGAGGTACATATCATGTTCTTCTATTTTTTGCATTATCTACTATGTGCAACTTGGTCTCTGAGCAATAATAACTTTATGAATGGGTTTGTATTTGAGGCAGAATTAATCTAAACTGTCTTATCTAATAAACTTCTGACATGTACTACTGTGACTTTGCCTTTATCTACTTTGTGTAAAGACTTAGATTGGGCAGGGCTTACTCGGTAAGCAGAGCTTTGGGTGTTAACTAACTAGGTGGCTTTTGCTAAATGTTGCTTTCAGTTTTTGAAAGATCTCTCACTTAATGTTTTTAAGGTGGTTTTTAACAGCCTGTTGTACTTCTTTACTTGCAGTTGGTATATGGTACAGGATATGGTGTACTGACTTAATGCTACGTTCTCTAGCTTAGGTGTTGATAAGGCTGTTCTTGAAATGAGTCTCGTCTGACTCAATCTTCTCAGGGGTACTATGTCTCTACAGGACTTTCTTTTCAAGGCTTAGGATGGTGTTACGGGCTGTAGCATGAGGCACAGGGTAGGGTTTTAACTATCTTGTGGTGGCTTCTACTGTAGTCAGCACATAGCGCTTGCTTTGGCATGTCTGAGGCAGTGTGATGTTGTCAATTTGCTAGGCTTCTCTATATTTGTACTTGGACTACTGCTTACTATACTATAGGGGCTTTACTCGCTTGGTTTGTTTAATTGCAGTACAGGTCTCACAGTCATGCATAACCTGTGAAATACTGTCTATGGTTAAATTCACTTCTTGGTCCCGTGCTTACTTATAGGTGGCATCTTTACTCTGATGGCTTGAGGCATTATGGACTTATTGAGCTAGGAATAAGTCTTTCTTATGTTGCTAATCTAAGTCTATTTTTGACACTGATCTTTGCAGCTTGGTCTACTTGCTCATTGTTTTGGTGCTCTTCATTGGCTCTACTTTTGGGGACATGGGTATCTACATGGCGGACTTTTAGAGGTAGCTTCTTTACCCTGGTAGCAATGTCTTTTTACTCATCAGCAGCTCAAATTGGTTTTCTTTTACGCTGCTAGTTAGCCTTGTTCTACTTCTCTAGCCATCTTTACAGAGCACTGACTACTATCTATTAATCAATGTAGAGGTAGAGCTTTGGCTGCTTCTCTTTCTCAGCAATGTCTAGTGCTAGTTGAACAGCTTTGAGTTCAGCAAGTTGGCTTGATCTACTTTCTTTTTCAGTTGCTTCTGTGACCTGTTGTGTGGGGTTCTATACGGCTGCTTTCTACTTTCGTTTCATTCTCACAATGCGACAAGAACTATTAGTAAAAAGAGCGTAGGGTGTATCTTCTGCTGGCAGTTGGTTGTATGGTGGAGCTTTTTCAGCAAGTGTCACTTCTTGTTCTTCTTCATCAGCAAGACTAAAGTTTTTACTTTCCAGCTAGTTTGTAATTATTTCTAGAATCTCAGGTTGATTCAGTTTTCTAATATGGTCACGCTGTTTGATAACGGCAATCTATTTGCTCTATGTAGCACTGGTGGCATGGTATGTAGAGGGAACTTTTGCTTTGAACATCTACCCCAGTACTGGTAGTCAGGGTGCCAGGAGGAGTTGTGCTTCAGTGCTTATTACTTCTGAGGCGGCTTGGACTCTTTCATAGGCAGCTAAGATTTCTTTCTCTATTGGAGTATAGTTGGTTTCAGACTCTCTGTAGCTTCGACTCTAAAATCCTAGTGGTCGGCTTTGAGTCTCTTTAGCCACTTTCTGCTAAAGGCTTTAGGATAAACTATGGTTCCCTGCTGCAGAGTAGAGCACGTTCTGTACTTCTGGTCTTGTCTTGACTGGGCTAAAGGCTACTGCATGACCAATCTCTTGCTTGATCTGGGTGAAGGCTTGTTGCTGCTCAGGGCTTCAGTGGAAAGTGTTTTTCTTACGGGTGACTAGGTAGAGAGGGCTTATGATCTGACTGTACTCAGGAATGTGCATTCTTTATAAACTTATGGTGCTTAGGAAAGCTTGTGGGTTTTTTTCGCTGGATGGTAGAGACATTGCTGTGATCTTGTTGATTACATCAGTGGGAATCTGACACTGTCTATCTTGCTACTTTAATCTCAGAAACTGGATTTTTTGAGCAGGTCTTTTGACTTTGCTCTTCTTGATGGCGAAGCTGGCTTTCAGGACAATCTGGATGACTTTCTCTCTTTTCTCAAACACTTCTGCTGCTGTCTTCTCTCACACAATGATGTCATCAATATATTGCAGATGTTCTGGAGCTTCACTCTTTTCTAGTGTAGCTTGGATCAGTCTATGGCAGATGGTAGGACTGTGCTTCCACCCCTGGGGCAGCCAGTTCTAGGTGTACTGCACGCCTTTCTAGGTGAAGGCAAACTGAGGCCTGCATTCTGCTGCTAGAGGAATGGAGAAAAATGCATTGGCCATGTCTATGGTGGCGTATTACTTTGCTGCTCTGGATTCTAGCTCGTTCTGGAGTTTTAGCATGTCTGGCACAGCAGTGCTCACTGGTGGAGTCACTTCATTCAATGCACAGTAGTCTACAGTCAATTTCTATTCTCTTTCAGATTTATGCACAGGCTAAATGGGACTGTTGAAGGGTGAGTGCATCTTGCTGACTACTCTTTGGCTCTCTAGCTCACGGATCATTTTGTGGATGGGGATCACAGCATCTCGATTTGTTCGGTACTGTCGGTGGTGCACTGTTGAGGTGCCAATTGGCACTTGTTGCTCTTTTACTTTTAGGAGTCTTACTGCAGATGGGTTTTCTGACAGTCTAGGCAAGCTGTTCAACTGCTTGACACCCTCTGTCTCTACAGCAGCTATTCTAAATGCTTATCTGAGTCTCTTTGGGTCTTTGAAATACTCACTTTGGAGGAAGTCTATGCTTAAAATGCATGGGGCTTCTGGGCCAGTCCCAATAGGGTGTTTGTTCTACTCATTTCTAGTCAGGCTCACTTCAGCTTCTACTAAAGTAAAATCTTGTGATCTTCTTGTTACACTAGCTATAGAAACTGATTCTGTCTTCACAGGTCTCGATGGGATTAGTTTGCACTGTGCACTAGTGTTGACTAAAGCTTTGTATTCTTGTGTTTCAGATGTGCCAGGCTAACTAATTTATACAGTCTAAAAAACATGTTTTTTCTTAGCCTCTACTTGGCTAGAGTCAGGGGTCTTCAAAGCTTGGTTATCTTTTTTTCTTTGGGCATATGCCTTGGAGGTTCTTTCAAGGGGATCGAAAATATTGTCATTATCATCATATATGACAGTTTGGTTATTGGCTACCGGAGCTGCTTCTTTTTTGGAACTTCTTCTTTGAGTCTTCAGTTCACGCACCCGTTGTGCCAGAGCAGCGGTAGGTTTTCTGTCTCATCTCCCCATGTTTTCTTTGCAATCAAGCAGATAGAACCACAGCTCAGCTTGTGGGGTGTACCTTCTCTCCCCATCTGGGGAATGTTTGAGTTGGATACTAGAACTTCTGATCTGTACTGCTGAGATTTGGAGAAAGCCCTCTTTAATCTCTTTTTTCAGTTTCTTGTGATTTTCTTCTATCTTGTCTTCTAATTTATGCAGACGTGTTCTACTGCTGCAATTTTGGCATGTGTTGGGCTACGCACAGCATCTGCATACTCGGAGCTTCTTTGCCATATCAAGTACAGTCTCTTCATCATCATCTTGCTGCATTATGGCTAAGGCATAAGCGTATTCTTGTGGCCTCAGTCGTACAAGTTTTCTCCACATCACAGATGTGCATGATACTAAATCTGGACTTACAGTGTTTACATAATCTGAGAAGACAATCTCTGCCACTGTCATTTTTCTCAGGCATTGAAACTTTTGTTCTATGGTCTTCTACTGGGTTTGCTGCATATAGAGATTGTCTGCACACAGGTATCTTTGTGCTACACTTCCCAGGACCCATGCCCAGAGGCTGTGAGGGTTTGGTCTTCTCATAATTCTTTGGTCGATGACAGGATTTTGTGACAGGGATCTTAAATGCTTCGCTTTATTACTGTCTAAAACTGTAGCTTCACTTGCAGCATCTTAGAGACAGACTAATTATAGATACATTAGGTCTTCGAGTGTAATCTTTTTTTAGGCTACAAAGGTCTTTCAGGGAATAGGAGTCAATAGTGGCTTCTGATGCTGTGTCAGTTGCGTTAACTTTGGCTTTTGTATCAGTTGGTCTTTCTTCTGGATCATCATCGTCAGTTGTTGGCTGATTTGTTTTGCTTGTGTGCTTTTTTCTTGCAGCAACTACCAGTGGCTTAGGCTCACTATCTGGTTTAGCTGCTGGCTTTGAGCTTGGGGTGTTGGCTGCAGCCTGAGTGACTGTGGTAGCTTCTGCTTTATCTCCCTGCCCCCCTGCCTCTGTCTGCTGCTTTACGGTATCTAATAGAGTGTTATAAGCATAGGCCAGGGCTTAGCTTATTGCAATGAGCTTTTTCTCTTTAGAATCATCATGGCACTTCTCTTTCAGGTATTTTTCTACTTCAGCTGGGTTCTGAATTTGTTCACGTGGAAAATCTCAGTCTACAGGGTCATAAAATTCTTTCAGGGTTTGGCTTAAATTTTCTTATTCTCTAAACTATTCAGGATTTTCTATGCTTGTGTCTGCTTCTGGGTCAGGGGTTTTACTAGCTCTTCTGGATATCTCAGCTTTCATTCTAGAGAAGCTGCAGATCATATAGAGGAAGTTTACTAGATTAAATATCAGAAAGATAATCTCTTTAACACTCAGGGGAAATGGAATATTATCAAAAAGTGACATAGCAGATTCAAAGGAGAAGAAGGAAAGGAAAGGCAGGAAAGCCTCATTCCTTGCTCCTCTACTAACAAACTGGGTGCAATTACTAATAAATTCTCAAAACATACTACTGGAATTGGGATGCAGGGTAGGACAAATAAACTATAAACTATACATATCGTAAACAGATTCTAGTATCTTTGTAAATGCTTTATAAATTATTATCACCAAGGCTAGTGCAATAGCTATTCTAATCTGTGCCCCTCTACTGTAAAAATTATGTGTTAGGGACAATAATCCTAGTGACCAGAAAGGTATTGAAACCTCAAAATGTCCAGAGACCAGAACTACATGAAGGCCTCCACCCTAAGAGACATTACGAATTCAAGCAACATGGCTACTGTCTGCTTTAACTCACTACAGAGCAAGCACAACTAACATGCAATTAATAGAGCTTTTTTCTACTTTCTCAAGCTCTACATTGGGCGCCACTAGATGTATTTGTCCTGGTTCAGGGCAAATTTGGTAGAGAACTCTTAAAGGGGCTCTTCTAGGAAAGCAGATTCAATTGGCCCATCCCCCCAAGTGATCTGAGAGAAAATACTTCTTTGGAGAAAAGGGGAAAAAACCTGTTTAATAAACAATAAAACCTAAACAATATTAAACAATAAAACTTCTTGCTGCTCTAAAAGAGATGACAAACTGAGAAAGTCTCCTCCCCGGGTTGCAGTTCAGCTTACTTAGTTTTTTATTAGTTCTTTTGGTGCTGGAAATGCTGTGGCCCAGGCCCAGCCCAGTGGGCCACAGGTGCGAGCTGCCAGTGCTCTTTTGGGTGTTCATTCCAGAGCAGGTTGGAACAGGTCTAAAGAAAAGGAAAAAAAACTCACAGTCTAGGCAACTTCTTTGCCTCAGCTAGCTAAAACTAACTAAAACAAAGGAGAGCTCTCTCCCGCTGTCTGTCCCTCCACAGACAACACAGTCCAGGAGCAGGAATGTGGAGGAGTGAGTGCAGTGTCTGAAAACAAACTGTGCGCTTCTTGTCTCCCCCCTTCACTCTCTGGAACAAGTCTTAAAGGTGCAAAACTTATTATTCAGCATAAACAGAACAAGATGATTGGGGATAAAAGCATCATATAGTCAACTTAGGACAAAGGTGCAGCGCTTAATAGCCAGCATAAACAGAACAGACTATTGGGGATACAATGAAGCATCATAAAGTCACCCTAGGACAAAATCTTATCTAAATTTATGGGCTATGGTAGGCTTTTTTCTGAAGTCACTATGCAATACTTGAATCATATACCAGAGACTATTACTGGGATTAGACTGAATATTTTGACCACTCTAATTAAAGGAATTTTAATGTATTTGAGTATTAATAATATAAGGATAACAGCACTTCAGTATCTTTTTCTTGCTTTTTTAGAACTGTGCAGCTCTGCTTCAGTAATAGACAACCTAAAGCAAGCTAGCTTTTATGATACTTCTGTTAGAGAATGGCAGGTATATTTTGAGTTTGTGGTACCAGAGAATGATGAATTCATCATTCAGTGATGAATTTTGGGCATGATCTTGCTTTCCAAGAAAGTTTCTGAAAGCGATGGAATAGTGTTCAGATCTGTGGAGCTTGCCTCAACAGGTTTACTTGTGATAGCTTCTATTAATGCTGTGGTAGTACAACAGCTGGTTTATCTGTGGTAATGAACAGTGGTTGATCTGTTTTCTGGTGTGTGTATGTTAGAGAAGACTTGCTAGCCGACAAATGAGTCTTTCATGGTCTGACAGGAATTTGTTTTAATTATATTGGAAATGCTTGTACAGCTGCATATTATCTACTTTCGTTCTATTCAGATACTTTAAATGATTTTTAAAAAATGTTTAGAAGTAGAAAAGTCCCATGTTTCTGAAAGGCAGAAGTATTTTTTTAAAATTGTTGATCAATATCACCTATTTGCCTTAGTGGCTCCTTAAGCTTTGTGAAGGGTAGCTCTTGTTTGATGTCAGCTAGAAGGATGTATCAAGTGAATTTCTAAAGAAGTCTCTTCAGTATTTTTATTAATAGCTTCAGTCATGAAATGGATTATATGCTTTATGAATTTGTAGATACTATTGTGATAGGTTGACCTTGGCTGAACGTAAGGTGCCCACCAAGTTGCTTCATCACTCTTCTTCCCAGTAGGACAGGGAAGAGAAAATAAGATGGAAAACAACTCATAGGTTGAGATAAAGCAGTTTACTAAAGCAAAAGCAAAAGTTTGTATGCTCATAAGCAAAGAGGAAAAAAGTTTGTTCTCTACTTCCCATTATCGAGCGATATTCAGCCACTTCCCAGGAAACAGGGTTTCAGCACATGTAGTGGTTGCTCTGGAAGGCAAACATAAAATAATGAATACCCCCCTTCCTCCTCTGTTGCAGTGTGTTGCAATTTCCTGTTTTACTTCCCAGTCCCCTCCCGGGTGTGGCACTACCCCTCTCCCTTCCCCCTCGCCCCCTTGCTGAGTGAGTTCTGTCAATCAGGCTTAACATTCCAGCAAGGCATCGTGTGGTTGGTCAAGTTCAAAGGATGCAATTCAGGCCTGGGGGTCATTGGCCTGTCTAGGTGTCCCTTGTCCCTTGAGACCCTCCTCCTTCCACCTGGTTGGTGATCATCTGTCCCTTCCTCTCCCCCTATCCCTGGGCTTAAATTGAGCCTGGATCATGTGCTTGGTATTCTGTTGGAGCTGTTACCTGAGATTCAGACCTCTGTGACCATGCAATAAACTCTGGATATTAACCCTCCGGCAGAATCCGCTCTCTTTTCCTCTTCACCATTGCCTGAAGCCTTCCCACCTGAGGTAAACTGAGTTTCTACAAGCCTGGACTTGTTTCAGCTCCCAGCTGCAACCACCAGCCAGCCAAAGTGTCTCTGAGGTGAAATACCACAGTTGCCACCTTTGGCCAGCAGCAAGGGTCAGACAAGCCCAGGCACAATCTACCTGGTAATATTGGGACTCATATTCCAATACTCCTCCCTCCCTTAGCTTTTATATCTGAGCTGACATCATATGGTATGGAATATCCCTTTGATTAATTTGGGTCAGCTGGCCTAGCTGTGTCACCTCCCAGGATCTTGCTCACGCTCAGCCCCTTGATGGGGGGGAATGTTAGAGACAGTGCTGATGCTGTGCCAGCCCTGCTCAGCAGTAGCCAAAACACTGGTGTGTTATCAGCACCTTTCCAGCTCCCAATGCAAGGCACAGCACTGGGAGGGCTGCTGTGGGGAAATTAACGCCAGCTCAGCCAGACCTGATACAGCTATGAATCTCGATAAAGGTTGCAAGGGCTTTGGGGGATGTAGAATGCAGAAATGTCTCTGCTGAGGATAGCTTAAGAAGTAATGACTTGAATAGCAGGAAAAAAGGCTTCTGTTAGACTTTATGGAAGAAACGTTTATAGTGATGTAAGAATAGTTCAAAACAGGGACATGTTTCAGGACAAAGTGATAGTTGTTGGTCTAACTTAAATTGGAAAGACAATGAAGAATCAATCAAACTGATGTTTAGCGACCAAGTTGATCATCAAGAGTTTAAGCATATCAAATCTTGTTCGGCAGCAGAGTGGTCATGCTGAAAACCCATTCTCACTTTTTGTGATTTATTTTCAATTTATGAAAACTATCTTCCTAAGACTGAGTGTCCTAGAGTCATCATATATTTGCTAGATCATAAAAACAGAGCTCATGCTCATAGTGAAAATGCTTTTATATTAAAATACAGTCTAGAACAAACTTACTGGTAACATCAGAAAGGTAGCATCTGTAAGAGTATGTATGAAGCCTGGTAAAGCATGGTAATGTTACCGTAAAGCTGGGTAGGCTGTTTATTCCAAAATGCAGTTTAGAAAAAAATAATCTTTGTCCTTTCCTGATCTGCTGTGTGTTTCCCAATTTAATTATGGATAGGGTATTTGTGCCTTTTAGAAGTTAGTGAGTAAATAAGGTTTAAAAATGATAATATACAATTTTCCAGTGTTTAATTGCCTGACCAATAATATGTACAATCAGATGTGACAGTGTTTTCTTCACTTCAGTGGTGTGGAGATGAATATCTTCAGTAGTTGTTTCTTTTGGTAGCATTTAACTGCAAATCTATTAAACTGGTTCTAAAACGATATCTATGTTTTTGTTATTGTTTTTTATCAAAATTAACTGGAAGAATTAGGCCTAAAAGAGTTTATTTTATGGGCTTATTGAAATTTACAGGTATTCTGCTGCTGACTGCACTCTTCAATATTCTTTTGTTTTGGCCCAAGCTTTCTTTGTCACTTTGGAGGAAAGGGATTGACTTATCTGACTCAGCAAAACTGTCAAAAACCTTTTCAGAGTGTTTAGTTGGAGATCTGAGGGAACATGGTGTCTTGGTTTAAAAGACAGGTGTCTGCCAAAGAAGGCAGGAACCTCCCTTGGAATAGAAAATGTCATTCCCTTCCCTCCAAATTATCATAACTTTAAAATTACAGGGCTTTCAGGCAAAGATATGGGAAAAGGAATAACAGTACTTTACTATTATGTATATGCATAACAAGGCAAACAACCAGAATGGCAGCAACAACAAACAAAACCAGAAACCCAGTAACAGCCTTCTCTCAGCTGTTGAGCTCTTTCCCCTTTGATGTAGTTACGGTCACAGCCGGAAAGGGCAATGGTGGCTCCCGGTGGGCAGGGCAGATGCGATGGTTCCCCCATGGCTGCAGGGGGCGCCGTTTTAGGGAGCCTTTTCCCTTTTCTTTGTTTTATTGTCTCTTTTTGTCCACTGGTTGGAACCTGTGTCTGCCCGATCACACCAGAAGAAACAAAGCAAGGCTGCCTCCCTCACTCGAAATCCTCTGAGGTGCCAGCAGCGAGGTGTTAATTCCCAGGCTTTGGACCATAATTGTGAAAAACGCCAATCACTTGTTTTAAAATTTTTAAAGTTTAATAGTAATAAAATAGTTATAAAAATAGTAATACAAATTAAAGCAATAAGAATTTGGACAATCAGAGTTAGGACAATAAAGGACAATAAAAAAGCAAAGAATTATGAACATTTGGATGCTTTCCTCTTGAAAGCATGGGTTGCTAAAAAAGGATTAACTCTTAAAAGCAATAGCCTGTTGCATATTCATATATCTCATACATTATGCAAAAATTCTTTTCAAACAAAGGGTGTTTTCTGGTTATTGTCAGCTACTCCCCTCATGTTGTAAATCAGTCATCTCGGTCCCCACTAAGTCTGGTTCTTCCCAATAAGGAGGCAATAATTTTTCTCTTGGGCATTTTTGTGTCTTGTTGCTGTTATCTCTGTGCAAAGAATTTCTTGAGCTAGTTAGAAACAGTATCTTACATCTCATAGTTTCTATTTTCATATTATGTTATAGCCTAAAACTATATTTAACACACTACTAAAAAGGATTAATACAGTACAACTTTCTAAAACAACATATATAATATTCATTTGAATATTTGTGAAAAGCCAATCATATAATACACATTTTTCACAATTGTATTAATCTCCTTTAAGTAGTGTGGTAAATATAGTTTTTAGGCTATAGCATAATATGAAAATAGAAATTATGCGATGTAAGATACTTTGTGTACTTAGCTAAAGGAATGGATAAGAGAATCAAGAAATTCTTCACATAGAGATAACAGCACCAAGACACCAAAATCCAAAGATATTGAAGTGAAGGGAGAACGACCATCCTGGTAATACATCGAACTCCAATTTTATTGATCAATCAATCACCTTAAATAACAGTGTTAATGAACTTCATGAATATTCTGTAATCCAATTTCATGATAGGCTAACAGAGAAACTTCTAACCACTCCCTTTGTTTTAGAATACCTACAATTGTTTATTAAAAACAGAGCCAGAGTTCCCAAAGCTTCTACATCGGTTCCCAGGGTGCCAGGCCTTCCCAGAGATGGTGTTCTGCTTGTTATGGGAAGACAGCCTGAGAACTCCATTGTTTATAAAGTGATGCCTGAGAGAGTCTAATTGTTTATACAAATCAGAAGGCTGAGAACTGTTAGAAACTGCTTTACTTTTCCCCTATACTTTTCTCTCAATTGTATGTCTCATGGCCTTTTCTTTAAGTCATTCTCCGACATTTCCCCCGTTTTTTCTTTTTTAAGAAAGGAAGTTAGTTTGCAGGTTTTTTCTATTATCTTACTGACTATTTTTTGGATACAACAAGGTAAGATAATGGTGAAGTTTTCCTCACAGAAACTCTTGTGGAGGAGACATTACCTCCTGTTCACTATCAGGGGCAAAGAAAAGAGAAGGGAACTCATCCACTATGCTTGGCAACACTTTAAACCTCAGAGCAGCTTCGTGTGGGGGCCTCGTAACAAACTCCAAAAGTACAGACCCCACTCTGCCAGGACTCAGCTGCACCAAAGGCCTGAGGACAAACAGGACACTCAGAGTCAGAAATGTGATCCTGTGGAGAAGGATCAGAACCAGTGCTCAGAGGTGGAATAATGATAACTTGCTTAAATAACAAGATCCACCCTGCGCCTGGGCTGGTATTCCATTCCAGGCTCTATCTCCACAAATTAAAAATATCCCCGTGGGTAATTTCTTGGGTGTCATAATAGTAGAGCCTTTA
Source organism: Melozone crissalis (assembly GCF_028551555.1). Taxonomy (NCBI): domain Eukaryota; kingdom Metazoa; phylum Chordata; class Aves; order Passeriformes; family Passerellidae; genus Melozone; species Melozone crissalis. Next base: position 7,501,293 of record NW_026535813.1, on the reverse strand, counting down.
CACTGGTTATAAAGCTGTTTGGACACTATTTCCGGGCTTAGAGATGAATCCAGAGTAGCCCATGTCTGTTTATGCTGACTCATCCTTTGAAATTTAGAGTAATCAAAGCTGAACTGCAATTATCTAATGCTTGATTGGGATCTCCTCTTATAGGACCTACAACAGAATGTTGTGTTAAAGGCACCAGTTTCCTACACCTTATCGAGGCTATATATGATGCACTTTGAGCTTTAACCCTTTTCAAATTACACTGTACCTCCCACCGGTAATAAGCCAAGATCTTCTGCTCATGAGATTCATAAAGGTCTAAAGCTGAGGCAGTGTTTAGCCTTGTCTCATTCCGTAGTGCCCGCTCCCAATTATGTTCCCAGATATGCCTATAATTACAGGTGTTGCACCATAAATGAAAAAGTAACCACTGATTCACCCAAAAAATATTATCACAACCCCCACAACACAGTGCAACCCAAGCAGCACAATTTGGGCTGTGATATTCAAAACAGTTCTCTTTTGCCGGTCCTCTTATATGGAAAGATGATAATGATTCAATAATGTCAATCAGTTCCCCAATCGTCCGGCAACGGCGTGTTACGGCCTTATCAGGCATTGCACGACAGGTGGTAATTGGACTAAGAAAAGAAAGCTGTTAGCTGTTTTCATTCATGCAACCTGGAGAGGAGGTAAACAAGCCTGAAAATGCTCCTTTCTGTCCTTACATGGGTTTCTCAGAAATGTTCAAAGTCAGTTTTCAGTTTGTAATCCTTTAGTCATTTGGCTCAAATGGCATCAACTGGGTGATTCTCAGTCCTTTGTTAATTTGGAGTGGAGAAAAGATAATATGCATTAAAGGCACTTAAAATATTTAACTTAACAGACTTATTTGCAAATCATGTAAAATCACTTAAATCTAATTCAAACTTAACAGAATCTAACTTAACTTACTTAATAATACTTAACAAAAATTAATTTTCTTCAAATCCCACACAACTCAAACCTATATATAATTTAAACTTAGAAGACCTCGAACCCAACCGAAAACAAGCTCAACAAACTTAACCTTAACATTTAATGGCACTTAATTGATAACTTAACTTAAACTACTTAATAACAGATAAAACTTACTATAGAAATAACATATAGCATTCATTATCACTCACCCACAGGCCTGACTCCCAAACACTCAACCAAAACAACCTTTCTCACATCTTTGCTGCAGCATTTATACCAAAAACACACTCACAACATCTCACTCATACAATCAATCCAACACATCTCAACATTTTTAAACTTTTCAAAACACAGCTTTAGAGTCTAATGTTCCACCGGCCCAGCCATCCGGGCTTCTGATGTTCAAAGTCTCTGGTAATACAGGTGTTTCCAAGACAGCATAACCAATGCCGAGCCAAATCGGCCGAAATTTGACTCCTGCATTTATTTACGCTGATTTCTGCTTTACAGTCTGTGCTGGGGAGAACAAAAGATCTCTCTAACTTAGTTGAAAAACATCCTGACAGCAACAGTCCTTGGTGTCGCTTGTTTAGTTGCACTAGTCTTTTAATTGCAATAGGAATCTCTTCTTTTGTTGACAAAAATTACGATCATTACGGCTGTTAGATCTCAAACTGTAGCTCCTGCCGGCTACGGGGCGGAGGGAGAAACGCTCCCGCTTGAAAAAGCACTCTGAAGTCGGAATCCGCTAAGGAGTGTGTAACAACTCACTTGCCGAATCAACTAGCCCTGAAAATGGATGGCGCTGGACGCTCATCAGAGCCCAGAAAAGGTGTTGGTCGATCATTTTTCTTACAACTAGCCTAACGAAACACAAACTCAGTGGCCATCATAACGATAACAATCCAGCGAAAACTATCAATGCACAGCATGATTGCTCCTCCATCACCTGCTCTCTGATGTCCAGTTACTGTTCCCAAGCAGCAACTGGCCGCCCGTGGACATCTGGCCCCCAGTTCACACATGAGGGCGATGCGGCTCCGCTCTCGGGGCGGCGCGGTTGCTCCCGCGCGGCGGCTCCGCTCTCAGGGGTGGCGCGGCTCCCGCGGCGGCGGCTTTGATCTTCCCGCCGCTGCCTCCTGTTGGCCATGGCGGCGCGCCCGTGCCGAGTTCGGAGTAGCACAGCACCGCAATTCCACCATAAATCACCGAATTCATACATTTACGTTAATCCGTAAACCATATGGAAAATCCCTTTACCGTAGTCATAAGCCCAAAGTCCTGTTGAATCCTTCTGCTAATTCATCTCTGCTTTGCGCTGCGGGTCACTCCCTTCGCGGCGGTTCTGCTTCGCCCGCGGTGGCTCCCTGTGGTGTCGGGTTGAAGGCTCCCTGTTGCGGAGGATTAGAGACTCCCTGCTGCAGAGGGTTAGAGGCAGGAAAGAGTACTGATGCTGTAGCGATGACTTCTGTTGGTGCCTGGCATTCCCGGCGCAAGTGGCCCGTGCCTTCGCATCGGCAGCATTTCGTGCGGCCCTCTTTATTCGATGCTGCAAACGCAGCTGACACTTGGAGAGGTGCAAAAGCGGCTAACACCTGACTCTGAGAGGACCTTGCCTGTTTTCGAAAACTTATTCCTATCTGTTTGAGTGCATCTGCCACAAAAGCCTGCCGCCCGTTAGGAATAAGAGCCATCCTTTCTAATACTTCCTCTACAGTCCAATTCGCACCTAAGGCATTAAGTATGTTTCTAGTAGCAGAATTACAATTTTGAAGGACACACTGCCTGAGTAGGACCGTGCGCAAATATTCTGGCACGCCAGCTTTTTCAATTGCAGCCGCAGCTTTATCAACAAAAGCACCAAATGCTTCCTCTCTGCCTTGCTTAATTCCTATAGACACTGGTATCTCTCCTGGCTCCTTTACCATGTCTATTGCGAGTCTGACTAACCGCATTGCCTCCCGGCACTTTTCTTGACCTATTAAAGCTTGTGCATCAGTACGAAGAAAACGTCCAAGACCCATAAGATCATCAACAGTGACGCCACGCAGAGGGTCACCCGGCTGTCTCTGAACTACCACACACTCACTAAAAAGTATCCGCCAATGATCATTAAACAGCAATTGTTGATGGTGGGTAAAGATTAATTTAACTATGCCAAGACAATCATTAACGAGGAGGATACTGGTGTTAAAAATATAATCGAGCATTTGCTTAGCTGGTTCGCTTCCAAGTCCAAACTGACTAATAGCAGCTTGCAATTGAGATAACAGCTTCCAGTCAAGAGCACTAATTGTGGCTTGAATTCCTCCACCAGCCTGAGGGTTAAAGACAACCGGACAAACCAGCTCCGGAGCCGAACTTATTGGCTCTTGATCTCCCTTTTCAATTGCATCTTTGGCCAGGGCAGCCCACGCACCCCGTCTTTCCCCCGCAATCGCCGCCGCCAAGCCGTTTTCCGGCCCAGGGACCGGCTGATTGCTTGTCGGGAATGGAGTACGCGTATTTGGCCCCAGCTGCTGAGACGCAGCAGGTACGGGAGAATCAAAAGTGCTCTGTGTAGCCTGCGGCAAAGCAGACAACAAGGCACCCTGCGGAGCTCGGCTCGTTAAGGCAGCCTGCGGAGCTCGGCTCATTAGGGGGGGCTGCGAAGCGGGTAATAAAGTAGTCTGCGTAGCCTGGCTTGTAGCCTGGATCGTAGGCTGGCTCGTAGCCGGGCTTGTAGCCTGGCTCGCCGAGGGAAGTGGTGAAGCAGGCAATAAAACCGTCCTCATCGCGTGGACGAGAGGAGTTCCCGCGTTCTTATCAAATTCCCTATCTTGATCGCATTCTTTGTTACGATCGTTAGCGGCAGTAGCCTGGTGAGCAGCCCTTTTTTCAGCTTGAAATTGTAAGAGCTCGGTGTTAATGACCCGCCATAATTTACCCCACTTCTTAGCAGTTTTATCATCATCTAATGTAGCCTGCCACAATAAATCATCAGATCTACGCGACTCAGACAATTCGTGAACTGTATGAGGATTAACAAAGATTCCCCTCTCTACACCATAAGCTAAAAGACCCGGTAATTCTTTCTGTAAGTCTATTCCCTTAATTTGCCTTTTTTGCAAAAGGGTAATAAAAAGTTCATATGCGGCTTGCCTTTCCATACCTATGTGCGCGCACTTTGCAGCCCTTCAAGGTCGCGGCCGCATGTATCGGACGAGCCTATCTGTATAGTCACTCGCAGCACGGCGCGGGCCGGCGGGTTGCCCTCCGCTTTGTCTTCCGCGCTTCTTTGCTGTTCCGGCTGCAGTTTCGATCTTTCGGAACCCGAACCTGGCTTCACTTCACGTGGCGTTCGCTTCCCCGTGGTGTTCGCTATCACGGTCAGAGGTCACCATATATTGAAGTGAAGGGAGAACGACCATCCTGGTAATGCATCGAACTCCAATTTTATTGATCAATCAATCACCTTAAATAACAGTGCTAACGAACGCCATGAATATTCTGTAATCCAATTTCATGATAGGCTAACAGAGAAACTTCTAACCACTCCCTTTGTTTTAGAATACCTACAATTGTTTATTAAAAACAGAGCCAGAGTTCCCAAAGCTTCTACATTGGTTCCCAGGGTGCCAGGCCTTCCCAGAGACGGTGTTCTGCTTGTTATGGGAAGACAGTCTGAGAACTTTATTGTTTATAAAGTGATGCCTGAGAGAGTCTAATTGTTTATAGAAATCAGAAGGCTGAGAACTGTTAGAAACTGCTTTACTTTTCCCCTATACTTTTCTCTCAATTGTATGTCTCATGGCCTTTTCTTTAAGTCATTCTCCGACACAAAGAGAAGAATTATTGCCTCCTTATCAGAAAAAGCCAGATTTTGTGGGGACCAAAGCGATTTATTTACAAGTTGAAGGGGGAGAAGCTGACAATAAACAGAAAAATCCCTAGTTTGAAAGGAATGTTTGCATCATGTATGAGATATATGAATATGCAACAGGCTATTGCTTTTAAGGGTTAATCCTTTGTTAGCAAAGTGTGTTCTGTGGCAGAGCAAAATGCCCGGACATCCGTAATTCTTTGATTTTTATTGTCCTTTTTTGTCCTAACTTAGATTGTTCAAATTCTTATTGCCCTAGTTTTTATTACTATTTTTATAACTATTTTATTGCTATTAAACTTTTAAAATTTTAACACAAGTGATTGGCATTTTTCACATCTTCTAGTATCAATAGCTCTGTTGGTACTTTCTAAAAATTTCATGGTTCTTTTGCTTGGAGATAAGAACTGCATCTGAGGAAAGGAGAAACAAAGAATTCTTGCTGTAGTCTGTTCACATTTAATTTGCTATTAATTTAGCACCACTAGTCTAAGTTCACCTGTAAACATACATGCTTTTCTGTTTCTATACCATTGCTGAGCATGATTAATCAGTAAAAGTGATCTTGGTTCCTGTTAGAAAGAAAAGCCATTTTTGATGGTTCTGTGACTAGAAATTTATTTATTTATTTTAACTAGTCTGACGCAATTGTATTATTTAGAAAATTTCTCTGGAATTTCTTTTGAAGTTAATTTAGAGGAGAGTTGGATGACTTCAGTAGAGTAATTTATAACAAGTTAAACAGCTATTTTAAAACCTGTCTCTATTAAATAATAGTGGATTTTGTGCATCTTACCTTATAGTTTAAGTGTGGTATCAGAAGTACCTAAAAACTTGTATGAGCACACTACATAAAAAAGAACCCACAAGTTAGTTAAGTAGTACAGTTAAATGCTTATTTTGAAAAACACGTTCACTCTCCTGTGAAAATTTAAAAAGTTTATTAAAGGACGATGGGAAACAAGGATCATAAAGCAAAGGTTATTATGGCCAGATGCATCTTGGCACATAGCCAAGACCACTCCTTCACCATTTGAGATACCCCTTAAATACCTTTTCCCTTATATCAGCCTGTTGCGTATTCATAGACCCTCATGCATATCCATAAACTAGTTTACATTTTCCAGGAACTATTTTACATGGCTCCTCCTTGGGTCCACCTTTTTAGAACATGAGTGTTTCTTGACTGTGGTTTTGGCTCCTTCTCCTTATCACTTCCAGTTTGGGCCTTGGTCCATGCTTTCTTCAGACGGTGAGTGCTGATAGTTGGCATATCTGTAGCAGGTGTCCTCATCCTGTGTTCATTGGATGCTATCCCATCCAAGCAGGCATTTTAACACAAGCATAGCTATTTCACTACTATTTCTAAGCTTAATTAACAGTAGAAATACAAACAATATCTTTATAACAAAGTTACTTTAACATCACACATATAAAATCCTTTTTAATATTTGTGAAAAGCCAACAATATAATATGTATCTATAACACTTATGAAACTGGTATACTTCCTTTTGGCAGTTGGAACATTTTTCTCTGATACTGGAAGTCTGCAGTAGCGTACTTCAGGCCATAATAGAACAGCAATTATATCAGGTTCAGATTACTCAGCTCTTACTAAAATTTACTCAAATTACAGCAGCTTTCAATTAAAGCGAACTACATCTGTGCTCACTCTTGTAAATACATATTATGTTGTTGGCTTTTCGCAAATATTAGGATGAATGTTATATGTATAATGTTAAAATAACTTTGCTTTTATTTCTGCTATTAACAAAACTTAGTAGTAGTGGTAGCTGATACAGTTATGAGTGAACTGTCTGTTTGGTTGGGATAACATCCAGCGAACATGTAATGAGGACCCTGCTATTGATATGCCAACTATCAGCATCTGCCGTCTGAAGAAAGTATGGACCAAGGCCCAAACTGGAAGTGATAAGAAGAAGGAGCCAAAACCACAGCCAAGAAACACACATGCTTTAAAAAGGCGAACCCAAGGAGGAGCCATGTAAAATAGTTCCTGGAAAATGTAAACTAGTTTATGTATATGCATAAGGGTCTATGAATATGCAACAGGCTGATATAAGGGAAAAGGTATTTAAGGGGTATCCCAAATGGTGAAGGAGTGGTCTTGGCTAAGTGCCAAGACGCACCCACTTTGCTTTACTGTCTTTGTCTCCTATTGTCCTTTATTAAACTGTTTAAATTTTCACAGGAGAGTGAATGTGTTTTTCACACTCACTGACTAACAGATTTGCATTCTGTTGTGCAGAGATTTGGAATATGTCTTTATTTGAGTCTCCCTGTAAAATGCATGTGGAGGTTAATTGTTTTCACCAGCTGAATTTCTAAGTGTGTATATCATACTTAAGATATTTTTGAGTCATTGACAGTTTTTCACTATCTAGCTGCAGAGCATGATTCTATGATATCCTTTTAATTCAGGCAGTTTCATCTATTTCTTTCTGTGCTGTTGCTCACCTTCAAGTAATATAGTTTGCATTATCTTGCATTCTCTTGCTTACTGAGAGATGTTTTCTCACCTGTGGAGAGAGTATGGGATAAGAAAAGTACTCTTGGGTTTTATCTTAAACTATTATTTTCTCCTGCTCATTTTCAAGCTAGAGAATTTAAATGGATTTTAACAGTATTTCTGGACATGTAAACACTATTTTCATTAAATCAAGAGCAAATATGGGGCATGTGGTGGTTCTGAGCAGCTAGTCTTTTATTAGGGAACTATAATATGGCCTCTAAGATTAACTTCTAGGGACTAATTTGAAAAATCAGCTTCTTCCAGGAAGCTAATGAAATAGCTCCTGCAACAGTTTATATTGAGTGGCATCACGCAGCACTTACAGGATGTAGATCTGATGCGATAGAGGTCGGATCTAGGTTCACCCAGCGCCGACCCTGGGCTCAACGCTGTCTCTTTGGCTGTGGTGGTTTTGAGGACTGTATTTTGGTCGCGGAAAAAGATAAATAAAATCTTTTTGCATTTTCGATGATTTGACTTCTCGATTGATCATTTATAACAACATGGATGAGGGTATTGAGTCTTTCATTAGTAAATTTGCAGACGACACTAAGCTAGGAGCATGTGTTGATCTGTTGGAAGGTAGGAGGGTTCTGCAGAGAGACTTGGAATGGTTGCATGGATGGGCAGAGTCCATTAAGATGAAGTTTAATAAGTCCAAGTGCCAAGTCCTGCATTTTGGCCACAATTACTCCCTGCAGCATTTTAGGCTGGGAATGGTGTGGCTGGACAGTGCCCAGGCAGAAAGGGACCTGGGGGTACTTGTTGCCAGCTGACTGAACATAAGCCAGCAGTGTGCCTCGGAGGCCAAGAAGGCCAAAGGCATCCTGGCCTCTATCAGGAATAGTGGGGCCAGCAGGACCAGAGAAGTCATTCTTGCCCTGTACTTGGCACTGGTGAGGCTGCACCTTGAGTACTGTGTCCAGTTCTGGGCCCCTCAGTTTAGGAAGGATGTTGAGACACTTGAGCATGACCAGAGGAAGGCAACAAGGCTGGTGAAGGGCTTAGAACACAAGCCCTATGAGGAACGTCCAAGGGAGCTGGGATTGTTTAGCCTGGAGAAAAGGAGACTCAGAGGTGACTTTATCATTCTCTACAACTTCCTGAAAGGTGGTTGTAGTCAGGTGGAGGTCGGTCTCTTTTTCCAAGCAGCAACCAACAGAACAAGAGGACACAGTCTTAAGCTGAGTCAAGGGAAGTTTAGGTTGGATGTTAGGAAAAAGAATTTACTGAAAGAGTGATAAAGTACGGGAATCGTCTGCCCAGGGAGATGGTGGAGTCACCATCCCTCGATGAGTTTAAGAAAAGATTGAATGCGGCACTCAGTGCCATGGTTTAGTGGAGGTGTTAGGGCGTGGGTTGGACTCGATGATCTTGAAGGTCTCTTCCAACCTGGTGGTTCTGTGATTCTGTGATCTATTCTAGATAATACTAGAAAATATTTCTGAAAGGTAATTTTGTCATTACTTTCTGATCAGACCTTATAAAAGATGCTTCATCCCATTTATAAGAAGAAATAAAGGAGTGAATGTTACAGTTGTATTTTCATTATACCTGTGATATATTTGATTAGTGTGACACTTTGGTAATAAAAGTGTAGATGTGATGCTATAAATGAGATGAGGCTGGTTAAATTCTAAAACCAGATAGAATCATAGAATCATTAATGTTGCAGACATATTTTCATTAAAATCCTTTCATTAGGATTTTTCCTGCTGAAGCTGAGAAGTTTCAACAACAAAATGTAAACAATGGTTATCTGCTGCTGTGGAATGCAACAGGTCCATCCGTGATTGGTCTCCTGTGGATGTTTAGATTTACTGACCACTCACAGCAGAGCTGGCTCTTGCTCTCTGCCGAGACACAAATCTTTGTTATTCATTCTTTTCTATTCTATTCTTAGTTAGCCTTCAGAGAATTTTTTCCTTCTATTTCTTTTTAGTATAGTTATAATATATATATATATACATCATAAAATAAAAAATCAAACCTTCTGATCATGAAGTCAGCATTCTCGTCTCTTGCTTCACCTGCAAACCCCTGTGACCACGGTCGCACATTAAAGTTGGAAAGGACTTCCAAGATCAAGTCCAACCTTTGACTGAATACCCCCATGCCAACTAAACCATATTGTGAAGTGCCTCCTCTAATCTACTTGTTTTTTGAGCACTTCCAGGGATGGTGACTCCACCACTGCCCTGGGGAGCCTGTTCTAATGCTTAACCACTCTTTGTTCCTGGCACAGCTTGAGGCTGTTTTCTCTTGTCCTGTCCCTTGTTCCCTGGGAGCAGAGCCCAACCCCCACCTGGCTCCACCCTTCTGTCAGGGAATGATAGAGAGTGAGAAGGTCCCCCTTGAGCTTCCTTCTCTCTAGGCTGAGCCCCTCCAGCTCCCTCAGCTGCTCCTCATAGGGCTTGTGTTCCAGCCCCTTCCCCAGCTCCATTGCCCTTCTTCTTGTACTGAGGGGCCCAGAACTGGACACAACACTCAAGGTGCCTCACCAGTGCCCAGTATAGAGGGACAATCATGTCCCTGGTCCTGCTGGCCACACTGTTTCCAATACAGGCCTGGATGCCATTGACCTTCTTGCCCACCTGGGTACATGCTGGCTCATGATAAAGATGTCTGAAAAAATACTAGAAAACAAAATGGAAGTAATGATCAAAACACCACAAGAGTAATCCTCCTTTAAGATAAACATCTGAAAAGTGCTCATTTCTTGATTTGTTCTCATTACAGGGACTTGCCATGATTTGCTGAAGCCTTGTTTCATTGATTCAGAGATTGGACCTAAGTGTCGCAGCATGACTTTGCTCCAGCCTGGCTTAATTTTCCAACTCCGCCACCAACAAATGTATGTTCTTTGCTATTCCTTTTTAAATAAGCAGTATTGTTATTAGAGAGCTCTAAATGTCATAACTTCAATCAGTAAAAATACAAATCTTTTTATGAAAATGTGAAGGGTGATAACAGATGTTATCTACCAAGTCTTGCTGTCATGATTTAAATAATTGGACCTTGGTTAAATAATTGGACCTTGGCTGTCAAGCTTGTACCTCCAGTAGGGGTTTTTCCTTGAGCATCTGAGTTCATGGAAAGAAGTATGTGCCTGGACATGTTGTCAGAGCTATTGCTGGATTAAGGTTGCTTTCATTGGGAGTTTAAAATAAATGATAATATTTTGTACTAGAACAAAATGAGACAGAGGCATGTGCTTAATGTTCTTGCTTCTGATTTTGCTCTGTCCTATACATTTTACAGAAGTGTTATTCTATCATCCAAGTGATAAAAAAATGCTTTTGAAATAGACCTTCTGAAATGGCTCCTCAGTTGCTATCAGGATGCTTGTTGCTACTGGTAGCATGTGGCACTTTTAAATAGTTATGCATTCTCACTGTGGTGGTTTCATCTAGACTACTTTTACTCTATGCAATGAGACAGGTTGGAAACAAGAAATAGAAATCTGAATTGTTAGGATTTGTAAGTATTCTTGGGAATCTTGAATATATCTATCTCATAAATATTTCTTTTTTGGGGCTATCCTACTCTCTTAATTTGCATGAATGCAGAAGCAGAAGCAGCACTGGATATTTCAAACTACTGTAATCTGTTTTGCTTCTCCATTTGTAGAGATGTCTTCATTATATTATTTTGAATGCAATATCTATATCTGCAGCTATGAGAGTGGCATTGCCTTGCTTTAATGTATTTATGGAAGTTTCTTGCTGTCTTTCATGTCCATGGAAAATGTTTAGCCTTTATAAAGTTATGGAAATAGGCTTGTGCTATTGTTAAATGCACAGTCAACTGTCAGTATTAGTTGCGCTCCCACTGCTTTACTTTTATATATTTACACATGCACATGTATATGCATGCATTTAGTGTCCTTATTTGTTATATTGCTCTATTCAACTTCTAGGCTGATCTATCTAGCTTCTTTGTTTAGTATAGTCTATAAGCAACTGTCAATTGCTGTTCTGGGAACATCAGGCCAATCTGTTCCAGGGTGGTTCCTGTGATCTATTTGTTTTCATTCTACTTGATTTCTTAGGTATTCAGCTCTTCTGATCTTCTTTTTCCAATTTAATACATTTTCAATCAGAAAAGTAATTAGAGCTTAGTTTAACATGATGTCACAATTGAAAAACAATCTTTTTCCACATTTTTCAAGAATCTGCTGGAAGAGTTTTAACTGTATACTTAAAGGGTCAATATAGCCAGATAAAAAAAGTTATAGCCTTACCCCAGTACTACTCAAATATATCTGGGGTGTGGGTTGTATTTGTCACTTTATTCCTCATTTGTTGAAAATTTCATTGCAAGTATATGCTGTGGATCCTGTTCTCTTTCATGAATCTTTGCCTCAAGGAGTTTAGATATACATTTTTAATCTTGTAAAAACTCTGTAGTTGTATGCTTTCTCTATTATAGTCTTTGCAGTTCATTGTTTGAAATGCAGCTTTTTTCCTTGCATTGTCTTTTCCCTCAGTGATCAGCATTGTGTGATATAGAGCACATTTGAATATTAAATACTTGAAAAGTCTTTTTGGTCCTACCCAATGTGTAGTAGTTCCCAGTTTATGGAATAAAGCTTATCCTGTCATTCCTCTACAAGACAGGTCTCAAATAATGTGCTCTTTTGTTCCCTGTCCCCTCCGTTTCCTAGGATAGATGTTTATTTCTGCTTCCCATATGTCAACATGAAAGCTCCTGAAGAGAAGAGCCAGTTAAAGGGATGGAGATGAAGAAGAATGGGGTGAGGAAGGCAACATGTCTAATGCTTCATGTAAAATGTAGATGGGATGAGGCTACAGTATCAACAACATTTAAACTTGAGAAGGAGAAACTGAACTCTGCCCAGTCAGCTTTTATTTCCCTGAAAGGCACTTGGAACTGCATTTGAGTTTAGTTTCCCCCTCAGTCCTGGGTACCTGAGGCTTTCCCGTACCTAGATAAAGGCTAGCATTAGAAAAATGTGATGCCAGCAAGCTAGGATTGTGAAAGAATTTTCTTAATGTGACTGATTACAACTTAAATGAAATCCATCTCATCTGTTGCTGATGATTTCCTCTTAAAGATGAGCTTTTATATCATCCCCCTGTCACTTACATGGCAAAATCAACTGAGATAGCTGGGTATCCATTGCTCAGTAGCTTTAGTTTGGGTCTGAAACAAATATATTTACAACGGTACAGTATTGCAGTTGAGCAGATGAAAATGGGAAAGCTTTGTGAGTAGTGAAGCCATCTTCACTATAGATGAAACTTTAAAAAAAATAATTGTCGTAAAATGTGTATGGGGAGAGGGCAGATTGGTAAATGCAGTAGTTTTTGCAAGTTTGCTGTTACTTCATGTTAAGCAATAAGACTTCTCATACTTCAAAAATTTCTGTTGCTTTCTTTCTTGGCTGGTTATATCAAGTCAGATAATTTCTCAACTTCCAGAAATTGCCAATAGATTTCCTGCTGATTTCAAGAAAGTTGATCAACGAATACCTCCATCATGCGAGGAAAATGCAAACTGCATGACCTTTGCATACAATTTAGAGACTTCAAATGCATTATATCAAATACAACTCAAACACTATATATGAAGTACTGTCAGTTATAGCTTGTGAAAATGTGCTTGATATTCAAAGTTCATACCAAAAGAAGTTAAACTCCAAAGGCAATATTAGACAGTTGTTGTATGTAAATGAACACATGAAGTTAAATTCTAAAATTTCATCTATGTTCAACAGATCTGGAGCTTTCAGAAACTTTTGCCAGTTTATTCAAAGTTTGTTTATAAGGAATGAATTTTTGTTAACTATTTGGATATTTTGATAATTTCTTGTGGTTTTCTATTTTTTTCTCTCCAAGTTTGTCAAGGAAATAGTTAATAGGTCTCAAATTGAGAGGGAAATCCCTTTTCATTTGACTTCTACACAGTTTGGAAATACATATCTATTGCTTACTTGAGTCTGAATTTTAAGCAGTGGATTTTGAACGGTGCCTTGAGTTCCACTGGGGGAATTGTCAGTAGAACTTAGGTGTTATTTTTTGTGTGATTGTCTCAATGTATTTTCCAAAGTAGCTAAATCAATTACTGTAATTTCCTTTTTTTTTCCTTCTCACTTTCAGCAGTAGAGTACTTTGAATATTAATATGATTTGTTTAGACTTTAATGGATTATAACTGTGGCAATATACTTGGGGCTTTAATTTTTAAACATGCACCATTAATGCTATGTTTTTCTTTTTTTTCTTTTCTTTTTTTCCTGGCTGTTAGTCTGGAGAGAGAACAAGCTTCAGGCAGCAAAGTTGATACTTTTGGTGCAGTGAAGTTTATATTCCCTGAAATCACTAAGCTTACTTTGCTCACACAGTACATTTCCACATTTATATACATTTATGTACTTATGGCGATTATGGCCCTGGGAAGTGTTGGATCTCTGTCACTGCTGAGTCAGGAATGGATGAATGAGTGACACATAGACTCTAGATCTCCAGAAGGCTAATAATCCAGTTTATTAGAAACCCATTCCTTTTTATACACTGTCTTGACACAGGCGGACTTGATTGGTCATTTAATCAACACACCATCACCATTGGCTAATTAAGAAAACACCCTTTGGTAAACACCTTATGAGAAACAACTGTTCAAAACACCAGCTGCAAGATTGTTTTCATTCTTTTTATCAGCCTTCTCAAAACTCCCCAGATCAATTCCTGGGAAAGTTTCTCTGGCTTTCTCTCTCTGACCAGGCTGTTGCAACCACAGATCTCTTGTACATCTGCAATACAGTGGACATGTATGCAGTATGTGGTGGAAGGAAGAGGGCTTTATTTTATCTGCATCAAAGGTTGGCTATGTAGCAGGGAGGTACTAGGTAACAGCTTTCTGCTATCACGGGGTTTTGTGTGGCAGGTACAACAGTAAGGCTAAGCACTATTCTTGCAGAATGAAAATTTATTCTTTAATTTTTAAGGTGTAACAACGAAAGAAATGTTATAGCATTAAAATAGTAAAGCCAGCTAGAAGTAATAAGTAAGACAGCTGCTGTAAGTAATCCCATTAGGTATGAGTTGTAGTCAGGATATGTTTGGATTTTTGAGTGCTATTCTCAACATAAGGTTTTAGTTTAATATACCAGTGGGAAGTACTTTATAAAGATTGAATTCTCTAAAATTTCTACTATGTCTACTTTATAACCTGGTAATTTGAAGTGCATTTGTGAATCTGTACACTTTTGACCCTAGATTTTACTTGTATTTCATAACTAGTTGCATTTTCTTTATTATGTTGTAAGGACAGGGCTAATAAACTGGGCCTTTTTTGGATACAGCTGTCTGGTGGAAGCAACTCTCTGCTTTCTATGCAATACACATATAGTCTCTACTCAAATTAAGATCACAGACTGCTTTCCTGCCTCCCAAAACTTATCTTGTATTCTTTGTTATCTTTTTCTAATTTTTTCTCTGCTGCAACATGTCACTTGTGCTCTCTTATGCTGGCAAACCAAAATAATTGCTTGGGATTTTTACATTGTGTCACAAGCATGGTCCTCAGCAGTGTTTCAGTGTCCTGGAGCAGAAGATACAGCTTCTGCTAGCATGGGAGATGATGACCTAACTGAACATATGCATACTTGAGGACTGCTGTATTGTCTGCTATTCATAGTCCTTTTAAAAATGGATTGTATATACCATGAATAACATACATATTACAGTTCTGATAATTCAGTTTTGTTATTAATCAGATATCTCTTGTTCTTCTTTACAGTCATCGCTGAACTTTGAGAAACATTTTGAAAAATTTTGGTGGACAAAAAAGCATTATGAAACAAATTACAGAAGACACAACTCTTCAGATGGGTTTGATCCTAACATTGGATGGCCTAGTGGAGGTATAATTTAGTTTTCCTTGAACATTTTAAATATGTTTCTTGTTGTTGTCCTATGACAAATGCTGCATTCTGTAGTAGAATAGAGGTAATAGAAAGATAGATCTTTTGGGAGATGATGTGATGAGTAAGGGTTGGTTAAAGTAGTGTGATTGCAGATGTATTTCTCTTTTAAGTAGGTGGTCAAGTTAATTCTCTAGCCAACAACATAAAAATGAGTAGCCAGAAAAGGGGTTTGACTTCCTCATGTTTGACTACTATTCTCTTTGTTTGGCACTGTTTTGAGATTCTTCCCTGTTGCTTATGTAAATGAAAACTAATTTTACTAAACTGTCACATCCCAGAGTATAGAGCTGCTTGCTGAATTTCTCTACCAATTTTGCAGAAGTAGAATGTTCATTCAAAACCACTAGTAACTGTATTTCTTTAAAATTTAAAAATCTAAGGGCATGTTGGGAGAAAAGAGAAGAGTGGTTGGCGTTCACAAGGCAGAAATGGTACAGAAAATATAAATCATCATGGGGGATACCATGGTGGAGGTTTCCACACTTGTACCAGCACTTTGCACTGTGGAAAAGGCCAAGGACTGCATGAAAGCAGTGTATGTGATAATGAAACTGGGAAGAAGGAAGACAAGGAAGTACCCAAACAGTTTGAGGCTGAGGATTTTTTAAGTTATTTGAAATTATAATAAAGAAGGTTTCAGTGTTTCTGTGCAATTTTGTCCATTGCAAGCTATTTCATGAGATTTTGTGGGATCTCAGCCTCTCAGGACTGGGGTGCAGGGTGACCAAGACCACCCCTGGGGGGCTCGGGAGTCCTGGAATGTTGCCAGAAATGTCTGGTGGCTGGACTTTGATCCCACATGGGAGACGGCATCAGTATGAGGATAGGAGGATTTCACCGGGGTGAATGGTGAAGGGATAAGTTAATTGGAGTGTGAGATACAGGGTTTAAGATTTCTGTACAGAGGGGTCTAAAGAAGTAAGATGGAGGAATTGGGGCGTGCCCTTCTCCTTCTTCTTCTTCTTCTTGGCCTCCGTCTTCTGTGGTGATGTTGGCACTTTGGGATTGGTCCTTACCAAAAGTGCACTGGTTAATAAGGGTAGAGGGTATTGGAGAAAAATGATAAATATTGTATACGTAACTCCGAGTATAAAGATAAGTGGCCGCCCCGGGGACTCTCAGTGTGTGCCCATGGCTGACTGCTGAGCAGAACTCTGTCAGGCCAAGAGAAAATCTTTTAGATAAGCAATTAATAAACACCGAGACCGAGAAAAGATCTGAAGTCCCTTCTCGTCCTTTGGAGCGCGGGCTGCCCAAGGCCACCTCGGGCCTTTCCAGACCATCTAAACAGCCGAAAATCCGACAAGTGGCGTCTGCTGCGTGGGCTACCTCCCACCAAACCTTTCGGGGGGGAAAAAGCCCTGAAGAGCTGAAGAGCTGAAGAGCCAAGAGGACAGAACTGATAACTCCTGAGGAGAGAAGCCTGAAGAAAGAAAAAAAAAAAAAAAAACGGCCAGGAGAGTCTGCAAAAATCAGCAGTCACTGAGAATTCCATCTCTCAGCTTCTGCCGAAGACAGTTCGTAGCAGAGCGGCCTGGACTGGGACCAGAAAGGCACCTCTGGATCCATCTCTCGTGACCTGCTGGACGGAGATCGGGGGCCTTCAGACCACTCTGACGACAGATTTGGTAAGAAGGCCAAAAATAAGAATATGGGGGGCACACTCTCCCAGGAACAATGGGAAATCTTGTCCGCCTTACAAGGCGTGGCTGAATTATATACAGAAGGGATCCCAAAGAAAGAATTAAAACAGTTATTGTTGTGGGCAAGGCTCAACTACCCACTTCCAGAAACATGCCTGCTATTCGAAGTGGGGTTTTGGCAAGAAATTAATAGACATTTATATTTCTTAGCAACGAAATAAGATGAGACAGCGTTAAAGCTGCTCTCGCCGGCAAGAATTATGCTAGAAGGCATTTCAGTGCAGTCAAAAAGACTGGAAAAGCAGCGAAAAACTGCGGCACCCTCAGAGGGGGGGGGGGAGCAAAGCTCTGGGAAAAAATCAGCTCTGGCTTCAAGTAGCCAGGGGGAAAGGGCTCTCGAGAAAAGAGAGCAGGAAATAATATTAAACCCCCCGGTCAAAGAACGCAAGAAACCCCAAAAGCGTCCTGAAACCCCAGAGAGTATAGAGGAGTCAGGAACGGAAGGGGGGGAGCAGGAGGAAGACAAGGGATCGGGGGGAGCACTTTCTCGTGAAGGGCATGGCGGCGCGGCAGCGGCAGAGCAAGGCGGCGGTGCGGGTGAAGATGAGGAGATGCGCGCGGCGGGCAAAACTCGCAAGAACCCGGGGGGGGGGTCACATACCAGCGCGGGGGCGGCAAACACGGGCGGCGAATTGGGGGAAACCGCACAGCCACAGAGGGCCACCGTAGCGAGACGCAGGAGGCGCGCGGTTGTGACGTCAGACCCGGTGCGGAGGTCGGCCAGAATCACGGGGCGGGCCAGAATGCCGGCGGGAGGCGGGCTGTACACACCGGAGGGAGGAGTGAACACAGCGTCAGAGGAGGAGGAGACAGAGTAAGGCACAGACCGAGGGGAAGAAACCTCGGGGGTGGAACGAGCGGGAGAGGATGACGTCAGCTCGGGAGAGACAGGGAGCGGCTCGGAGAGCACGCATGCGCAGAGAGTGGAGCGCGGGCGGCGGCGGGCCCGATCCCCTGTGATGTCTCGGGCGAGGAGGGGCCGTGCTAGGGGCCCCACACCCTCTCCGGACTCGGTGCCTCTGGTTGAAACTCTCGGAGTCCCAGTCCCTTCCCTTCAGGGGAGACGTTTTGGTGTTCAAGCCCCATTTTTAGCTGAATTAAAAGCCAAGCAAACGCGGTCTCAAATGAGATCGCCGGCACGTCGGACCGGAAGAGGAAATGGGGCAGTCGATCTCACTCCGTCATCCGAGCCAGGGAGGCCGGTGACACCGCCACCTAGTGGCAGGAGGACAGAAGTGCACGACATGCCGGATCGGTTCGGCGGAGCCACCGCGCCATCTCGTGGCGAGACTGCAACAATGCAGCAATTTTTTCCTACAATCTATAAAAAGAAAAGCACTTCAAAGAAGACAATGTTAACACAACAAAGGGATTATCCATCCACTTCAGAATTTCATGAAGATGATGAAAGCTCAGATGAAGAACAGCTACAAGGAGAAGATGTCATAAGGATCACAGCATCGGAAGGTGTCCCGACATGGATGCTGTCAGCAGCAGAAGCAGCAAAAAGCTTCTTGCATTCATTTGATACAGCAAAAAAGAAATATCAACAGGATCCTCGAGTTTCCTTTTCGGATTTAGGAGCAAGGACAAAAACCTCAAGGCGAAAAATGAGACACGATGAATCACCGATGACGTCCACAACACCATTATTCATGCAAATCCCAATGGAGTCTCAAGAAGAGGAATTTCAAGAGCCGGTGAAGACGATGGATTGGAAGCGAATCAGAAAAGCGTTGGCAAAGGAAAAGCATTTATTCCCGGGATCAGGAGATTTGACAATGCCAGTGACATATGATGCCCAGGGACAGAATCCAAGGTGGGAAAGGATGGGTCATGAGACACTCAAAGACTTAGGGAAGGCGGCTCAAACTTTTGGGCTGAACTCACAATACTTCAAACAGCTACTAAGAGGGACATTCACTATGTATGATCTCACACCATATGATATTCGAAGTATTGTGGCAATGATCCTCACTGACACACAGAATCTTATCTGGGAAAAAAGGTGGAGAAAATATCTTGCTGAGTTGCGGAACAGATATCAAGGTGGGCCAAATGCGAACCTCACAGAAGGGCAATTAGCAGGGGATCCTCCAGATGACAACCCAGGGGAACAAGCAGCGCGGCTTCAACGAAGAGTCTTAAACGACATCTAAGAAGCAGCGCGATTGGCAATCATACAAATTACACCGACAGGAGCTCCGGATGTTCCGTTCTCTTGCATCAGGCAAGGTCCCACAGAGCCATTCATGTCGTTCATCGACCGACTCACGCAAGCCGTGGATCGACAGGTGACGGCAGAAGAAGTGAAGAGGCCTCTCTTGGAGAGTTTAGCTTTCGGCAATGCCAACCCGGATTGTCAACGGGTGATTAGCACCATGCCAGGACGGCCATCCTTGGCAGAGATGGTGGAGGCATGCAGCAAGGTGGGGACGCCTCAGCACGTCGCAGCGATTGTGAAGAATGAATTAAAAGAGGAATGGGAAGAACAGCTAAAGGGACGCTCAGAAGGGCAATCAGAGGACAAGACATTGGAGAAGATGTTCGAGAAATTACTCCATCAACAGGACGAAAACATCAACAAAGTTCTTGCGACAATGCAGAAAAAGAACAAACCCCAAGGAGGACAGTGCTACAGATGCGGGGAGTCTGGGCACATGAAAAGGAATTGCCCATGGACACATATACCAACGCCAGCCCAGAAAGCAGAAAGGCCAATTTGTGCACGGTGCGGAAGAGGAAGACACTCTGTGAAAGAATGTTATTCCCGGACAGATGTGGAAGGAAATCCGTTACCGCATCCGGGAAACGGGAAATGCAGCGCGGGAAATCGCCAGCGCGCTCAGACACAAGTACTGGCGGTGTCACAAGAACAGACAGGGCAGTCATCAGTGAGCGACAAGCAGATACCCTCAGCAAAACCCTCAGTCGATTCCACAGCGACCCAGACCTCCTCCCACCAGGGGCACAGTGTGCATTGGCAGCTTCAAAACTAGTATGCTTTCTAGATGAAAGTCATGCGGAGATACCAACAGGTATCCGCGGGGACTCATACAAGAAACAAGATTTCTTGATAATTGGACAAGACAAGTGCAGTATTCTTGGACTCATTGTTTATCCAACAGTTGTCTCAGCGGACAAAAATACAGAGTTAACAGTTTTGGCAAGAGCGCTTCGTCCACCATTGACTGTGCCGGAAAATACTGTGGTTGCGAAAGCCTTCGCATTGCCGCCACACGCAGTTGGAGAGGTCATGTCAATCTTCGACGAAGAAGGTCTCCCTATGAAAGAGCATGTTGAAGTACATACAACATGGGTGAAGCACATAGGTCGAGACCGACCCACGCTCACGTGCCAATTGACATGTGGGGACAGGACAATATCGATCAGAGTTATGCTCGACACAGGGGCGGATGTAACGGTAATATCGTACATCTTTTGGCCACGCAATTGGAGCTTGGTCGCGCCATTGGGCTCTCTCTCAGGCATCGGGGGAGCATCTCTGTGTCTGCAAAGTGAGAATTCCGTCGTTGTCACAGGACCAGGAGATAAGACGGCGATCATTCGTCCTTTTGTCGTCCAAAAGCCGATCACAGTCTGGGGTCGGGACCTTTTGGCACAATGGGGCGCGAAGATCGAAGTGGATTTTTAATAGGGGTCACTGCAGCACTCGCCACACTGAAGCTGACATGGAAAACAGATGATCCAGTTTGGGTGGATCAGTGGCCCCTTGAGCGGAAAAAATTGAGTGCTTTGAAAGACCTGGTCCAAGAACAATTGCAGAAGGGACACATCAAGCCAACAGACAGCCCTTGGAATTCTCCGGTGTTTGTCATCAAGAAAAAGCTATCGGGCAAATGGAGGTTGTTACACGATCTCAGGAAGATCAACGAAGTCATAGAAGACATGGGGCCACTTCAGTTGGGACTTCCATCTGTCTCAATGATTCCCAGAGATTGGCAGCTTGCGGTCATCGACCTCAAGGATTGTTTTTCAGTATCCCACTCCATCCAGATGATGCTCCGAGATTTGCCTTTTCAGCTCCGAGTATCAACAGGGAAACGCCTCTGCAGCGGTACCATTGGGTCGTTCTTCCACAAGGCCTAAAAAATTCTCCGACGATCTGTCAATGGTACGTGGCACGAGCTTTGGCACCAGCACGGAAGAAATTTCCGAAGGCGAAGATCATTCATTACATGGATGATTTGCTCATTGCAGCATCAACACGACAGGAGCTGCAAGAAGCTCGCGACTGTGTGATCACAGAGGTGCAAAAGGCAGGTCTGGAAATCAGCATTTCGAAGATTCAAGAGGTTGCACCTTGGAAATATCTAGGGTGGAAAATTTCAGAGAAAACAATAAAGCCTCAAAAAGTTGAGATCAGCAATAAGGTCAACAATTTGCATGATTTGCAACAGCTTTTGGGAGAAATCAACTGGATGAGACCAGTTTTGGGAATCACAAACAGCGACATTCCAGCGCTGCTTGATCTCTTGAGAGGAGACGCAGACATTCGTTCTTCCAGGACACTCACGCCAGAAGGGAGAAAAGAGTTGGAGAAAATCACGAATGCGATACAGAAAAGGCAGGCACATCGATTTGTTCCAACGTTGCCTTTTCAGTTGGCAGTGCTGGGGAAGAAAACGCAGTTCCATGGTTTGATCTTCCAATGGGATGAATCTCAAAGGGACTCTTTGATAATCATAGAGTGGATTTTCCTACCACACAGACCCGCGAAAACGATTCTCACAGATTTGGAGATGGCAGCACAAATCATCATAAAGGCGAGAACAAGGTTGCTGACAATGGCAGGAAGAGAATTCTCAGTCATCAGATTACCTCTGAAACGAGACTATTTCGATTGGGCAATGCAACAATCGAAAGACCTGTTAATCGCGTTGTTAGCGTTCCCAGGAACTTGCACAGTCCACTTTCCACAGCATAGAATACTGCAATCGCAAATATGCTATAGAGCAAAACCACGAATAAGTGAAGAACCTGTGGACGGGATCACAGTGTTCACGGATCGCTCAGGGAAGACACACAAGTCAGTGATCACGTGGAGAGACTCAACAACAGGGGATTGGGAATCAGACGTGAGGATGGTTCAGGGCTCTCCACAAATTGTGGAGTTGGCAGCCGTTGTCCGAGCATTTCAGTTGTTCAAACAGCCTCTCAATCTGGTGACAGATTCCGCATATATTGCGGGTGTGGTCAAGAGATTGGAGGGTTCGCTCTTGAAAGAAGTCAGTAATGAGGTTTTATACTCATACCTGACAAGCTTGAAAACACTGCTAGAGAGCAGGGAAAGAGAGTATTTTATCACACACATTAGAGCGCACACGACACTTCCGGGATTTTTAGCGGAAGGGAATGCTCGGGCGGACAGGTTGACAATGCCCATTTTGCAAACACTGCCGGACATTTTTGAGCAGGCAAGGTTAAGTCATGCGTTCTTTCATCAGAATGCGCAAGCGCTAATGGAGTCCTTTCGTCTCACAAAGAGTCAGGCGAGGGAGATCATTAGTGCTTGTCCAGACTGTCAGCTTGTGCAGCCACCCTCTTCTACCAGGGCCATCAATCCGCGGGGGCTGCAAAGTCTTCAGTTGTGGCAAGCTGATGTCATGAAATATCCATCTTTTGGGAGGCTCAAAAATGTTCATGTTTCTGTAGATACATTCTCAGGTGCAGTCTTTGCTTCAGCACATGCTGGGGAAACAGCAGACCATGCTTGCCGACATTTTCTGCAGGCATTTGCAGCATTAGGTGTGCCTCAGGAGATAAAAACAGACAATGGCCCAACGTATACAGGCAGGGTGCTTGACAGATTCCTGAAAAGATGGGGTGTCAGACACACGTTTGGTATTCCACATTCACCCACAGGTCAGGTGATCATTGAGAGAACACATCACACCCTGAAATCCCTTCTGGACAGACAGAGAAGGGGTGAGCCAGAGGCAACACCTCACATGAAATTAAATAAGGCACTGTACGTGCTGAATTTCCTAAATAGCTCATCCTCGGAACCTAATCCACCGATCGTGAGACATTTTCTAAAAAACACACAGGCAAAGCTAAAGGAAAATCCTTTAGTTTTGATCAGAAACCCAGAGACAGGAAAAATAGAGGGTCCTTTCAAACTAATCACTTGGGGCAAGGGTTTCGCTTGTATTTCCACAGATCGAGGTCTGAAGTGGGTGTCGGCACGGCACGTGAAGCCATTCCGAACGCGAGAACACGAGAACGCTGATCCAAGAAACAAAGAGACGAGTACTCAGACAGAAGTCGAGACTCAGACTGCGAAAAACGACCCGGAAGAGAAATAAAAAGAAACTAAGGACTTTGGGGGTTTTCACATAAAAGCGAAGTAATGAGTTTCATGATGCTTATGTGCATCATTCTTTCACTCATTGCAGTAAGCAATGGGGGAAATTTACCTGTTAGTCAACCAAGGCAAAATGTATGGGAGACTTTAGCTCGGGCAGCGAATTTAGATAGTATTTGCCTGACACATTCGAGGCCAGGAAAACCATTTTCAGCATGCATGGTTGGATTGCCGGTGGACGAATGGCCAGTTCCAGGGCACTCCGCAGTTAACATTTCGCAGGTCATTAAAGATCCTGTGAAAGAGTGGTGTGCTTGGACACATCTGCTTCCTGTGGCTTCTACAGAACCTCAGGAATTGGAGATCTTTGGGTCCATGACAATGGGACTCTGCATGTAGTTTGAAGCTCCAAAGATCACAAAGGCGAAAACTATCGATTTGACTCCCATTCATGAATTCTATAAGAATGCGTCAGCCTGATGTAAATATACAAAGAAGACCACCAAAGGATCGATCCAAGTCCCGGTGCAATTGCCACGGGGTTTGTTCTTAATTTGCGGGGACAGAATTTGGCACGGCATTCCTGCTAATGCCATGGGAGGTCCATGCAGCATTGGGGAAATTACAATGCTATCGCCTGATTTGAACATGTTAAGAGAGAAAAGGCACAGAGAAAAAAGATCAATAGAACAATAGGTGGCAGATTGCAATGATAAAATATTTTCTTGGGACAAGAAAACGAGGATTGCTACAGCGATCTTCTCACCTCAAACAGCATCAGGGGTGGCCTTGACTCCGATCGACCGCATGGGTTGTTGGTTGAGCAAACATGCGCGGTCTGTGTCTGTCACATTGGATGACATGTTAAAAGACATCAGTAGTGTAAGACAGGCGACTCTTCAAAACAGAGCGGCAATCGATTATCTATTGCTCGCTCATGGACATGGGTGTGAAGAGTTCGAAGGGATGTGCTGCATGAATCTCTCAGATCATTCAAAGTCAATTCATGAAAATATCAAAAATATAAAGGACAGCATAAATAAGCTTGGCGAGATCACAGGATCATGGATCGATCAACTGGTAGAATTCTTTGACATCTCTCCCATTTGGAGAGGAATTTTAAAGATAGGATTCTATGTTTTAATAGTTCTCCTAGTCCTCATACTTGTTGTCCCATGCATATTTGCATGTTTAAAACGTGCGATGAATCGGATAGCGAAAGAGATCTTCTTGGTGCAAACAGAAGGGGGAGATGTGGGATCTCAGCCTCTCAGGACTGGGGTGCAGGGTGACCAAGACCACCCCTGGGGGGCTCGGGAGTCCTGGAATGTTGCCAGAAATGTCTGGTGGCTGGACGTTGGTCGCACATGGGAGATGACATCAGTATGAGGATAGGAGGATTTCACCGGGGTGAATGGTGAAGGGATAAGTTAATTGGAGTGTGAGATACAGGGTTTAAGATTTCTGTACAGAGGGGTCTAAAGAAGTAAGATGGAGGAATTGGGGCGTGCCCTTCTCCTTCTTCTTCTTCTTCTTGGCCTCCGTCTTCTGTGGTGATGTTGGCACTTTGGGATTGGTCCTTACCAAAAGTGCACTGGTTAATAAGGGTAGAGGGTATTGGAGAAAAATGATAAATATTGTATACGTAACTCCGAGTATAAAGATAAGTGGCCGCCCCGGGGACTCTCAGTGTGTGCCCATGGCTGACTGCTGAGCAGAACTCTGTCAGGCCAAGAGAAAATCTTTTAGATAAGCAATTAATAAACACCAAGACCGAGAAAAGATCTGAAGTCCCTTCTCGTCCTTTGGAGCGCGGGCTGCCCAAGGCCACCTCGGGCCTTTCCAGACCATCTAAACAGCCGAAAATCCGACAAGATTTCACCAGTTACAGATCATCATGTACGGGATCACCCTTCCCAGAGGTAAAGGAATGTTAGTCATTTGTCCACTAACTCTTTTCTCTTTCTATATCCAGACTTTATAATTGTTTTTATTATTGCCACATAAGTGTTAAAGTGAAACTATAATTGGGTTCTAAATTTACTGTGGCATGTGTATGCATTAAATTCTACGCAAGTACCTTACTGGAAATCTGAAGTACTAACAAAATTATCTTTCTGCCACTGGCTGTTTGAGATCCCATGCTTCAACCTAAAATTGTAGCATGTAAGGTGAGCTTCCTCTTTGAAGAACCATACGTCACTGTGTTTTGTTTTCTTTGGACAGTTCATATAATGGTATTGACTGCTGCTTGAGATGTTTTGTTGGAGAAGAGGAAACACGTGAGTGTTGAATCTATTTGGGTTGCAGGGAGAAGTCTCTAATCTGTCTCCATTTGCAAACCTTTGACAACAGAGGTCATACTTTCAATATTATTGTGTTTCTATATTTCATTGGTCTCACAATTCAAGACTTGTAGTAAACCCCTCATGTTTAGCCAGGGCCCCTTGGAGAATAGAATGCTGACACAGCGGCAAAGAAGTTTCCTGACTCCAGGGACATCTGCCTTGTACCCTATCCCTATAGCCATGTAAGGCAATATTGTGTTAACCCTACTATTGGTCACTTATGGTCACTCTAACACCTTTGCCATTGGTCAGGATTGGATCCGGGCCAAGGGTATAAAAGTAGCATACTGTACCCCTACTAACTCGGAAGAAGAAGAGCTGAGACCCTTCACGGAACCCTGCAATAAAGCCATACTCGTGGAACAGCCAGCGTCTTCTGCTTCTCCTCTCTCTACCCTCTGCTGGAGCCTTAGGGCAAGGGAAAAAGCTACCTAGCAAGCAAAGCTGAAATCACAAGAGCTGCCTAATCACTAAGAGCTGAATATTCCCTGCTTGCTAGGGCTGACCCGTGGCCTTGGTCTGAGAGCGAGCTTGCTTCTGGCACCCAGTCCCCTTGGGGACTGAGCTCTGGAGCTATAATAGCTTGCATAGGATAAGACCAAGTAAGGCTCATTTAAAGACTTATTAATAAATTTTATTTAATGATGATAAATCTTCCTTTCAGCCATCTTTGAATCCTGAATATGAGGGAACACCAAACCAGAATAATTCTTCAGCTGCAGGTGCTTGGGGTGCGTATTTCTGATGTTTCTACATGTAAAAATGTGGCAGAGATCTGAAGTTGTTTTATATTTAACATAGAATGTTTTTAGAATATTACACAGATATAGATTAAAATGGAGGAAACTTCAATATTATTACAATGGTAGGTATCTTTTTTTAGAGACGTGACACTTCTATTTGGATATAAATCTGTTACCATAACTGGGATTCTTTCCAAGAACAAGTATATGTCTTTTTGTAAAGATGTCAAGAATTTATCTCCCAAGAGGAAATGCAATAAAGGTGGATCACCTAAACTAGTGCTGTGTTTCCTAACTGAAGACCTGGTATAAGAATGCTCCTGACTGATTAGAGCTGTTAGAAGATCTTGGAGAGAAATGTAGGAGGGGCTAGGAAGAGAAGACCAGGTTAATTTGCACAGAATCATTGAATCACTTAGGTTGGAAATGACCTTTAAGATCAAGTCCAGCTGTTAAACCTTATGCTGCCAAGTCCACCACTAAACCATGTCCCCTAGTGCCACATCTACACATCTTGTAAATCCCTCCAGGGATGGTGGCTCAACCACTTCCCTGGGCAGTCTGTTCTAATGCTTGATAACCATTTCAGTGAATAAATTGTTCCTAATATCCAATCTAAATCTCCCCTGGTGCAACTTAAAACCTTTTCCTCTCATCCTATCACTTGTTACCTGGGAGAAGAGACTGACACTCTCACCTTGCTACTGCCTCCTTTCAGGTACTTGTAGAGAAGGAAAAGGTCCCCTATGAGCCACCTTCCTTCCAGACTAAACAACCCCAGTTCCTTCAGCTGCTCCTTATAGGACTTGCTCTCTAGACCCTTCACCAGCTTTGTTATAGAATCATAGGATGTTAAGGAGTTGGAAGGGACCTTCAAGGTCATCTAGTCCAAATCTCCCCTGCCATGGTCAGGGACACCTCCCAGTAGACCAGGTTGCTGAAGGCCTTATCCAACCTGGCTTTCAACACTGCTGGGGTTGGGACAGCCACAAGCTCCCTGGACAAGCTATTCCAGTGTCTCACCACCCTCACTGTAAAGAATTTCTTCCTAATATCTAACCTAAATTTGCCCTCTTTCAATTTGTACCTGAGTCATGGTTTATAAATTATATTCTCCAATTTAGTGTTTGCACTGAGATACTCCAAAAAACGTGCCGCTTGCTCATTCCTTCCTTCCTGTGCAGCAGGCTGGAGAGGAGAATTGGAGTCACAAAAGGTAGAGATGAGGGGTTGAGACAAGAACAACTTACTGGAAACAACAATAAGAAAATGAGCAGTAACAGCAGCAATACTAATAATAAAGTGTACAACAAACAAACAATTTACATGCGAATGCTCACCACTGACAATACCCCACCATGCTGCCATGCAATGTGGCCTGGAAAATTATGTGAGGTGCCATAGAATCTCCTCTGGGTAGCTAGCCCTTCCCCCTCCTGGATACTAAAAACATTAACCCTGTCCTGGCTGGAACCAGGACAACCCATCACCCCTTATTCTATACGATATAAATCATGCCCATATATATATATATATTTATATTAAAAATATATACAAGCACAGGCATCATTTCCATAGTCAATGGTCATCCCTCCAAGATGTCTGTTGAGTTCATTTAGTCCATGACTGTGGGCTTTACGTGTCCTAGATATCTTCCAGGGCAGGAGGGCTGGTGTGCTGTCAGCTGGTTATTCCATCAGGAGCTCATGACTGATGTATGTGGAGCAGTCCATCCTCACTTGCCCTGGTAGTTAAAGCACACGGTGGCAGTGTCATTCAGCAACCAATATCATACAATTAAATGTTACAGACTATTCTCACCCAAAAATCAAATCCTCTTGAAGTACACATTGTATTTCCCCATCCCTCTGCATTACCAACCAAGTGCACCCAGGTCCTGGAGAAAAAAAAAATCCGACAGATAGGTTTGCCTTTGTTTGAGGCAAGACTAATCCAAACTGTCTTGCATAACGCATTTCTCATATGCAGCACGGGGACTTTATCCCCTTCTACAGTATGTGGAGGTTTGGATTGAGCAGGGACAGCTCATTGGTAGAACCTCTAGTGTTAACAAACCAGGTGGCCTATGTGAAATGTAGATCCCAATGTTTGAAGGACCCACCATCCTTTGCTTTCAATGTGGTTTTTAACAGTCCATTGTACCTTTCACCTTTCCCAGAGGCTGGTGTGTTACAGGGCTTGCAAGGGTCTTTCATGGTGAAGAGAGAGGCGAGAATCTTAACCTCATGTTCAGAAGGCTTGATTTATTCATTTATGATATATATTACACTATTGCTATACTAAAAAGAAATAGAGAGAAAGATTCTCAGAAGCTTGCTAAGCTAAGAATAGAAAAAGAATGAACAACAAAGGAGCTCTCTCTGATTCTGTCCCAGAGAGAGCTCGGTCTCTGATTGGCCCCTAATTGTACACATGCAACACGGGCCAATCACAGGTGCACCTGTTGCATTCCACAGCAGCAGACAACCATTGTTTACATTCTTTTTCTGGGGCCTCAGCTTCCCAGAAGAGGGAAAAATACCAAAGAAAGGATTTTCACTAAAGAAGTCTACGACACTGGTGCATGATAGGGAATATGAGATTGTGACTGTTTGACTGTTGGCCAAATGCCAGTGCACCCACAAAAATAATTCAATCATTTTTTTCTGTTATGATTGAGCAGAGGAGGGGAAAGATCAATTAAAATAAAGCTCATGGGGTGAGATAAGAATTAGGAGAAAAATACTTTAAGGGCAAATCAGGCTCAAAACTTTGAAAGGTATAAAGGAAAAATTTATTAACAGAATTAAAAGAGGATAATGAGAACTAAAAATAAACCTTTAGAACACCTTTTCCATCCCCCATCCCTTCTTTCCTTCCCACCATCAGCACAGGGAGAGAAAACATGATTCTTAGTCAGTTTGTCACTTCTAAAAACATCTTTCTTCAGTTCCTTTAGGGAGAGGAGTCTCTTATGCTATGCCATGGAATCTTTTCCAAAGGAGACAGGTCTCTGTGAACTTTTCATCATGAGTTTTGTCATAAACAAAAATCTGCCAATTTTTTTTGTGAGAAAAAAGTTACAAAAACTAATCAGACCACTGTTGCTGCTGGGGTGCTTCTTGTTTGTTATGGTAATTACAGGTCAGTTTCGTTAATAGTTGTTATTGTATCAGTAAAAGCCCTAGCTGGGGCCAATGGCTCTCTTCCCCAGATGGTGAAGAGAAGGGACTGAGACGTGGGAGGGGGTGTATGCAAACTAACTTCGGGACCAGCATGCCATGGGAAGCTACTATTCCAAACACACTGAAAAGAACCCCAAAACAATGAGCCAGTATAGAGTTGAGAAATTGGAGTGATGTCTAAATGTGAGGAATGGAGTGCTGAGCCTGCAGAGATGCTGAACACCTTCGTAGTCCCTCTCACCCTGAGCGCCGGAGTCGTCCCGATGCCGGGACCGGGAAGGGGGGCGAGGCTGCAGAGTTGAAGAGCAGGGGTCACCACGCCCTAAAGGTTCCCATGAGGATTGGACCCCCAGCTCTGCACCTAGTGGACAAAGCTGCACATATCCTCCTCCTCCTCATCGCCCTGGGAGAAATGACGGAGACTGCAGACCCGTTGAGCTGCCCAATCTTGAGCTGATCACTTTTAATAAAGGCATTAAAAGGAGAAAAAGTCTCCTGCCCTGTTTAATTCAGCTGGGGGCTCTCTGGGATAGCCACGCCGGAAGAGGACACCAGGACTGGTCGTCTTGGATCTTCAGGACAGCTGGCTATCAAAACCAGAGAGATCGGCTCAGGACCCAGTGATGCAGAGGAGCACCGGACTGGTGAGAAATCTGGTGGCAGGAGTGGGACACGAGCGAGTGTGTGTGTGAGTGAGATGAAGGCCGGTAGCCGGACCTTGGAGAGATGAATGGGCCCCTCAGTACCGCGTTTCTGGACTTCCGCGAGGAAGCTGGCCGGGAACAGTGGGAAGCATGTGGAATTAGCGTGAGTGAGTCGTCTCCTAAGAGGGAAAGAGGGCCCTCCCCCTCTGGGCGTGCAGAGGGAATATTGTATG
This sequence comes from Melozone crissalis, assembly GCF_028551555.1. Classification (NCBI taxonomy): domain Eukaryota; kingdom Metazoa; phylum Chordata; class Aves; order Passeriformes; family Passerellidae; genus Melozone; species Melozone crissalis. The sequence goes on along the minus strand of NW_026535813.1, from coordinate 7,470,815 downwards.
AGTGGCATGCACCCCCAAAAGTCCTGACAGAGGGAAGTCAGGCAGATTGTACGTCCCGAGGAGGGTTTGGGCAAGCTCACAAGCCCTGCAGGCAAAGTAAGTCCTGACAAAGGGGTCAGGTACAAATCCCAGCGAAGGAGGCTGCGGTTTGTTTTTAAGTCCTGATATGGTGAGGCCTAAAAATTGGAAGGTTAGGTAAACTAGAAATCAGGCAGTTGTTTTTCCTGACAGAGGGAGTCAGGCACGAACCGGCTTCTTACACCAGGGTTTCGTGTTTTCAAGTCCTGATAGATATAAGACCTGACATTGGGAAAGTTAGGCAATCAAGAGATCGGGCAGTTGTTTCAGTATAAAGTCCTGAGCATCAGGCAAATAAATTTTTCTTAAAATTACCTGTCAGGAGAGGCACCTTTGGGATTGTTTTTCTGTTGAGACCTGAAAAATGGGAGGGTGTAATAGTAAAAAGACCAGCAAGAGACTGAGGAATATACCTCCCAATAGTCCCTTAGGAGAACTGTTAGAGAAATGGGATTCTATAGATGCCACGGACGGATTAGATAAAGTGAACATGATCCACTACTGTGTAGAAGTCTGGCCGGAATTAGAGGTGCAAGGAGGATGGCCTTGGTGTGGGACAAGGGACAAGTGGATGTGCCAACAACTGAGTCATTATCTGACAGCTCGAGGAGATACTGATCCTGAGCAATTATTGTATGTAGCTTGCTGGTTAAATAACGCTATTGGGGATGAAGAGGTGCAAATTTCTAAGGCACAGAAGAAGAAAGAGGGGAATGGAGGAGGTGATGCTGAAATAGGTAAAAGAAGGGACCCCCTGGATTATTTGCCTCCTTCTGCCCCTCCACCTTATAATCCTCTTCCTCAAGCACCTCAAATGGCAGGTCCGGTTCTTCCCCCAGCTGCCATCACATTACCACCTCCTGAAATTCCTCCTTCTATCTCTTCAGCTTCCCCTATGATAAACCCAGTATCTCCCTTAGTAGGCACTCCCTCACCACCCCCTTCAGCTCCTCCAGTTCCTTCTGCATCACCACAAGTGCCTACTCCACCTGCTGCATTCTCCACCCCTTCTCCAGTTCCACTTAATATCCACTCAGGCTCTTCTCCCCCTCCTATTGCTGTCCCTTTACCTCCTCCTAGTTGGGACACAAATACCTCCTTGCCCAGTAAACAGCTATCACCAAATACACCTGCTGATGTGCAGAAAATTCAGGGTAACACAGATATCCCTCAAACTAGTAGTTTGGCAGCTGGAGATGGGCCGTACTATAGCACCAGATCCAAGACCTCCAAGGCAGAGAGACTCTTTCCCCTCAGAGAAGTTCCTATGGGAGGAGTAGCGGGAGGTGTTGGCTTTGTGAATGCTCCTCTAACTGCTTCTGAGGTGAGAGGATTCAAGAAAGAGTTGGGGCATTTAGTTGAGGACCCAGTGGGCATAGCCCACCAAGTGGATCAATTCTTAGGTCCAAATATCTACACTTGGGGGGAGATGAATTCCATCCTAAATATATTATTTTCCCCAGAAGAGGTCCAGATGATTAGGATGGCTGGCTAAGAATTTGGGAGAAAGATAACCATCCAGGACCCCAGGTGCCATCAGGTGAACAGAAATTGCCACTAATGGGTCCCAGCTGGAACCCTAATCAGGAGGAAGGGAGGAAGGCCATGATGGAATTTATGTCTTTGATAATACGGGGGATCAAAGAGTCAGGTCCTAAAGGAACTAACACCATATTGGCATTTGAGGGTGCACAAGAGAAGGATGAAGCTCCTGCTGCCTGGCTTAATCGCCTAAAGCGGAACTTCCAATTGTACTCTAGAATAGACCCAGACACCCCAGAAGGTCAAGTGTTACTAAAAGTCCAATTTGTTACCAAATCTTGGCCTGATATACGGAGAAAACTAGAAAAGACTGAAGATTGGCAAGAGAAGGATCTCAATGAGTTATTAAGAGAGGCATTGAAGGTGCATGTAAGGAGGCACGAAGAAAAAGCAAAGGCCAAGGCTAGGATCATGGTTGCAGTAACCAGAGAAAGTGTGGGGCGGGCGGGTCCACCACCAGGAGGAGGCAAGCATAGGCCAGTACTGTCAGGTACAAGAGAGATGGAGAGACCTCAAGTCCCTTTGAGAGAATGACAGTGCTATTACTGTGGACAGGCAGGACACGTCAGGAGGTTTTGTAGAAAGCTCATTCTCGATGAAGCAATAGCCAGGGAACAAGATAATTTAGGGAAGATCCTTAGAGGTGACGATTAAAGGTGTCAAGGGCTTTACACTTTAGGGGACCCGATGCAACATCTAGAAAAGCCCTTGGTAAACATTGAAGTGGGACCCCTAAATAAAGAATTAGAATTTTTCAGTAGATACAGGAGCAGATAAGTCCTGTCTCAACAAAGTACTAAAAAGTATAGTAAAATACCCTAAAACATCTGAGGTTAGACAAAAACAGCTAGGTAGAAAGGATATCCAATTGCACCAAAACTGGCCAGTAACACTAAACTTGTAATAAGTGATGTGAAAGTAAAATGCACCTTATTGTTGTCTTGTTGTGTGTGTGAGAGTGAGCCACAAGCAAAGTCCGCCTCAGCTTCCTGGGCAGGTAGGAAGGGGGGCAGTTCAAGTGTGTGTGTGACCTGCAAACCAGACTAGTGCTCCCCAGATGTCTGAGGGAGCCGTAGCTGTAAGAGCGTGAGTGACACACAGACAGCCTAACAGGTGAACGGGCAACGAAGGCAACCAGAGTCAGGGCCCTTCCAAGAGGCCCAGGGATACTGAGACCTAGAGGCCAACTCCAAAGTGAGGGGGAGCCACAGAGATTTTCTAGCAATAAAGATCCAGTTTGTGTCTTGAGGGTGTGAAGGAATGTGTGAAAGTGAACGAGAAATAAAACAGAGTGAATGTAGACGAATTAGAATAGAAGTAATGTAGGTTGTGCATTATAAGTTTTACCACATCTCCTTAGAGGGAAGTGTATTGTGTAGAAGAATAGTGTGAGAAAAAAAAAAAATTAGTGGAAGGGGTGGAAAGAAAAGTACTATTTAATCTGTAAGTGAAAGTAAGAAACAGAAGCAAGAGATAAATAGAAAAGGTCTTGAAAATAGAACAGAAAACTAGTAAGTTAAATACACAGAAAAATAGGAGAATAAAAGCACTTTGGGAGTTAAGTTAGCAAACAGAAATACAACTCCTTGCAAAATACAGAGTATGCAGAAGTTGATGAGAGAAACATGCAAGCTATGGAAAAAGGGAAATTAACCAATTGTACATGAACCGGAGAAACTGAGTTTTGATAGAATCATAAAATAGCAGACCATTAATGCCTATATTTGAAAGCCTGTTTCAGGTACTCTTCATTACTAATTCAACTGTGCAGACCAAAAGAAAAAGGTTGGACCCACATCACTCTCACCCCCTGGCATTGGACCAGGATTCAACATCAGTTTTTTCCCACTGGCATTCTGGCATTGGACCAGACTCCACCCCATTCTCCTTCTGGCATTGGGCCAGACTCAACATCAGTTTTTCCCTCTGGCATTGGGCCAGAGTCCACACCACTCTCACCTCTGGGCACTGGACAAGGATTCAACCACATCACAAGTTAATTCACCTGAGTATACTGTGATTTAAAGTTGACTCTCAGAAGGAAGAGTCAAAAAGACTGAACTGTATGGGAAAATAATTGGTATCAGAGCCCTAACATAGCTTAAAATGTTTCAGGACAGTTCTGTGTAAAATATGTTGGTAAAAAGTTTAAGACTGTAAATAAGTAATTCTGGTTAAGTTCCCCAACTTGGTTCTAAAGACTCCAGGTTAATCCTCTACAGAGCACTCCCCTAAGAGAAACCAAAATAGGTAGGGAATAGACCAAGAGAGGTTTAACCAGAGAAGCGGGTAGAAGAGACTCTAAAGAGCTTGGAAGCTTCTTCTCAGTAAAATTCCCCAAGAGGCAAGGCTGGGTGGGCAGGCTGTGCAAGATGACCCATACCAGACTCTTGGGAAGGGTAGTAATGATGGCTCTAATTGCTGCTGGTGCTCTGGGGAGCCCAAAAGAGCCGTGCAGTGAGTGCTACCAACCCCTCTATGAGGGGGAAGAAGTGAGCTCCTTGTCTAGAGTCCACATCAGTTCTAACCCAAATTGTGTTAACCTCTCCCAATTGGTCCTTTATCAGAAAAATAAGAGAATGTATTGGATAGCCCAGAATACTGCCACTTTCAGGCAGCCACTCCTGGGAGAGTACCCTGTAGGAGAAGCCTGGTTGTGCTTTGAATGTGATGCTGCTGAAACAAGCTCAGTAGATCTAGTCAAAAGAAAAGAAATAGTAAAAGCACTAAGAAAGATGGTTTGTAACAACTATTTAGCAGTAAAGTATTCAGCTACCCAGTGGATCCCAAGAGACCCAAATAAATTAGAGTCTGTTGAGAAAAGAGAAAGAGACAAGTGTACCCACTATGAAGTATATGAATGTTATGAGTGTACTGAAAAAGGGATAAACCCATTTTGGAAAATGAAAGAACTGTGTAAATACAAGGAATGCCCAACAGAAACCGATAAAACATTTCGGGAGAGCTCTAAACACCTGGTTTTGAACTCTAGTACTACAGCATACACTAAATTGTCAGGAGACTGGTCTGGCAGCTACACAGCTAGAATAATAAAACCAGCTTTCTTCTTATTACCCAAAGAAACTGGATCAAGTTTAGGAGTTCCTATATACAATGATTTAGGAGAAACCAAACAGAAGAGGCAAAGTGCAATAGAAATTGAGAAAATCCAAAATTCTAAAAGCCAAGTTCGGACTCCAATATCTATGTTAAACAGAATCATCAGGCTCCAGGTAGTATTAAAAAAAAGGAATGCAATCATCAGAAACATTTCAAATGAAATAAAAAAATTAGCATGCGTAAATAACCAAGAACAAACTCCTACACTTGATTACAGTTGGTAGGATTACCTATGGATTTTCAATAAGAATGTATGGGAACAAGTTTTTCTCACTGTGTGTATACTTGGAGGATTGCTCTTTTTACTATGCTTGTTTCCCTGTTTCATTAAAGTAGTATTGGCCATGCAGACCAACCTAAAGAAACCAAGAAAGGCAACAAAGTTAAGTAACCATAATTACCAGAGTGCTCAAGAAATTTATAATCAATACAAAAAATTAAATATGAAGCTCATTAGTAAAAAATTGTAAGTTCATGCGAGCTTAAATTTAAGCCTGATCAAAGAAAAAGAGGGGGGACTGTTATAAACAAAAATCTGCCAATTTTTTTGTGAGAAAAAAGTTACAAAAACTAATCAGACCACTGTTGCTGCTGGGATGCTGCTTGTTTGTTATGGTAATTACAGGTCAGTTTCGTTAATAGTTGTTATTGTATCAGTAAAAGCCCTAGCTGGGGCCAATGGCTCTCTTCCCCAGATGGTGAAGAGAAGGGACTGAGACGTGGGAGGGGGTGTATGCAAACTAACTTCGGGACCAGCATGCCATGGGAAGCTACTATTCCAAACACACTGAAAAGAACCCCAAAACAATGAGCCAGTATAGAGTTGAGAAATTGGAGTGATGTCTAAATGTGAGGAATGGAGTGCTGAGCCTGCAGAGATGCTGAACACCTTCGTAGTCCCTCTCACCCTGAGCGCCGGAGTCGTCCCGATGCCGGGACCGGGAAGGGGGGCGAGGCTGCAGAGTTGAAGAGCAGGGGTCACCACGCCCTAAAGGTTCCCACGAGGATTGGACCCCCAGCTCTGCACCTAGTAGACAAAGCTGCACATATCCTCCTCCTCCTCATCTCCCTGGGAGAAATGACGGAGACTGCAGACCCGTTGAGCTGCCCAATCTTGAGCTGATCACTTTTAATAAAGGCATTAAAAGGAGAAAAAGTCTCCTGCCCTGTTTATTTCAGGTTTAATTTTCACGAATAGCAGCCCGCCTGAAATCTACAATCGTGAAGTCCCTCCCACGCTTTGCAGTCTTCCCACAACTTCTTTTCGTGGGCCATTTTAGCTTTTGGGGTACAATTTGTAAGGATGAGGTGTTCTAGTATAAAAGCAAGGGTCCTCTTCCTCTGTCTCTGAAAGAAATGGTTCTCTCTTGAAATAAACATGGCCAGGAGACTTCTTCTCCTTTTTAATGCCTTTATTAAAAGTGATCAGCTCAGGGTTGGGCGGCTCGACGGGTCTGCAGCGTCCCGTTTTCTCCCAGAGCGACTCAGAGGAGGAGGATATGCACAGCTCTGTCCACTAGGGGCAGAGCTGGGGGAATCCGGTCCTCGTGGGAGCCTTTTGGGCGTGGTATTCCCCGCCAGATGTTACTTCGGTCCGGGTCTCGCTCCCTCCCAGACCTGGCCCGGGGGCTCTCGAAGACAGGGTGAGGAACGATGAAGGTTTCCAGCATCTCTGCAGGCCTAGCACTTCGCTCCTCACATCCAGACATCACTCCAGTCTCTCAACTCTTATTTGGCTCGTTGTTTTAGGGGTTTCTCCGTTCAGCGGGGGACCCATGCTGCATTGTGGTCTTGGAGTCACTTTGCATAACCCCCCCCCCCACCTTCTCAGGTGTCTTCCCTATTCTGAGAAAGGTACAACTTAGCCTCGGGCAAGGCTCTGCTAATACAAAAGGAGCGATTAGCCTCAACGACCTGTGATTACAATAACAAAACCCGCAGAACTTGGGCAGGGCCAGTGATCTGGCTGCCTTTTTGTAACTTTTTCTCACAAAAAAATAATAAACCGAATTTTTGTTCATAACATCTCTCTCTGTTCAAATCTCTCACCAGGTCCCAGCTTTTCGGCAACTACACATTCCAGCACAAGTACCTTTTTCTCATAGGCTGTGGGTGAATGCTGCATCCTTCCATGCACTTCATGAGTTACAGGGAAACAGTTTGTTGTATTATAGTCCTCACTATGGCTTGCAGAAGAATCTCAGGTTTGAGACTTGGAGCACCTCCTCCTCTCCCTCTCTCTTTTGTACCGACCTTAGTGTTGCCATATTGTTCTCCTCAGGTGTCCTCACTTTTTCCTTTTCTCTGGTTCAGGAGAGAATTGGTGTCTGTAGGTTGGTCTGTTCTCAAGTTCTATTAATTGAAAAGATTTTATAGAATTCTGCAGCGCTGAAAAGTTGATCCCATTCGGGCTTTGCATCAGGAAATTGCTTGTTCTGTCTCTCGTTGCTGGTCATGTGATTCCTGCCGGGCAGTGGCCATGGAGCTGCTCCTGGTGTTGATCTCGGCTGCATAATTGCTTGCAGCACTGGGATAGCTCCCTGGTGGTGGCAGGATCTCAGAGGCTTGCGGTGCCAGGATGGCTTTCCAGCGACAGGACCTTGGCTGCCTGGCTGGGACAGAGCTCGGCCTGGGGCCACACAGGGGCCCAGCGGCGCCACCCCCCCGCCTCCACCTCGAGGAGGGGCCCCGGCCCTGCTGCCTTTCCAACGGCAGAAAGAAAGAGAAATTCCCGCCGTTTCTTCTTTCTTAAATATGTTATCATAAAAACATTTCTAGCTTTTCTGATTGGTTTAGCAGTGTGTCAGTTCTCAGAGCTAGCCAGAGATTGGGTTTGCCAGGCATGGAGGAACCTATTAGCAGCTTCCCATTGAAAATCACTTCCGTGGCTGATTTTTTCATCTTCAGTCAAGATCAATTAATGCCAAACAAAGACACTTAATCCCGTGTTCTTTGGCCCAGGTGTCTATGAGGCTGTTTTTGAAATGAGTCCCATTATCTGACTCCAGTTCTTTCTGGGGTGCTATGTGTCCTGGGTTGCTTTTATCCCCAATCATCTGTTCTGTTTATGCTGAATAATAAGTTTTGCACCTTTAAGACTTGTTCCAAAGAGTGAAGGGGGGAGATAAGAAGCACGCTGTGAAAAATGCATGTATTTTATGATTGGCTTTTCGCAAATATTAAAATGAATATTATATGTGTTGTGTTAGAAAGTAATGTTGTATTAATTCTCTTAAGTACTGTGTTAAATAAAGTTTTAGGTTATAAAAATTGTTAAAATAGAAACTATGCTAAGTAAGATGCTTTGTTTAAAAGAAAGGACTTGCAGTGAGATAGCAGCCAAAGGACACCTAAATCTTTCAGTGAAAAAGAATTTATTGCCTTCTTATCAGAAGAAACTAATTTCTTCCCACCTCAAAGGCGCTATTAGGATTAGGGGGAAGAAGTTGATGAAGACCAGACGGAATCCTGTGTTTGAATGGAATTTATGCATGTATGAAGTGTATGAATATACAATGGGCTGTTGTTCTTAAGGGTTAATCCTTTGTTAACAGGCATCCTTTTTCGGCTCGTGATGCCCAGAAAAAGGTACCCAGACGTCCATAACTCTTTGTCTCTATTGTCTCATATTGTCCTAATTCAATTTGTCCAAATTGTTATTACTCTAATTGTATTACTATTCTTTTAAACCATTTTATTACTATTAAACTTTTAAAAATTTTAAAAACAAGTGATTGGCGTTTTTCACACACACAGTTTGTTTTCAAATACTGCACTCACTCCTCCACATTCCTGCTCCTGGACTGTTGTTGTCTGCAAATGGACAGACAATGGGACAGAGCTCTTCTTTGTTTTAGTTAGTTTTAGCTAGCTGAGGCAAAGAAGTTCCCTGGACTGTGGGTTTTTTTTTTTCCTTTCCTTTGGACCTGTTTAAACCTGCTCTGGACTGAACACCCAGAAGAGCACTGGCAGCTCACACCTGTGGCCCACCCGGCCGGGCCTAGGCCGTGGCATTTCCAGCGCCGGAGGGACTGATAAGAGACTGAGTGAGCCAAGCTGCAACCCAAGGAGGGGACTTTCTGAGTTTGCAATCTCTTTTGGAGCAGCAAGGGGTTTTATTGTTTAACATTGTTTAGGTTTTATTGTTTAATAAACGGGTTTTTTCCACTTTTCTCCAAGGAGGGGGTTCCCGAACTGGTTGGGGGAGGGGCCAATTGAATCTGCTTTTCTAGAGGAGCCCTTTTTGGGGTTCTCTCCCAAATTTGCCCTGAACCAGGACACCATGTCACCACAGGACTTGCTTTTCAAGGCCCTGGATGGTGTTCCAGGCCATGGTGTGAGGCACAGGATACATCTCCAGCCATCCAGCGATTGTTTCCCCCATTGTCAGCATGTAGCACTTGCCGTGGTGGGTTTGCAGAAGAATGACATAATGGATGCACCAGGCCTCCCCATATTTCTATTTCAACCATCGTCCCCCATACCACCAGGGCTTTACCCACTTGGCCCTGCTTGATCACAGTGCATGTTTCACAGTTATCCATAACCTGGGACGTGGTGTCTATGTGTTGCCTAAGATCAGAAGAAAAACTTTCCAGGTGATATTAGAATTGATAACATAAAGAACAGTCTTTTAATGAAAGCTTTCAGGTGCACAAAATATACCTATGCACACCCGCAGGATAATATTTTCACAATTTTTATAAGTTTAACCAATTAGTATATCTAGCAAGTACATCGAATAGGAGAAGGGTTGTCCTGGTAACTCACCCTTGGACCTGCCCCACTGAAGTCCCTCTAAGGGGTTCTTAGTCCTATATCTTGTTATGCCTCCCAAGTGCTGGTGCAAAACAGGATCTCCTTGCTAGAAATTCTTTTCTTTAAAATAAGACTAAATAAAATTTCAAGAGTCTGGCATAATGTGTGAGAAAGAGGAATTACTGTTCTAAAGTGTAAGAAAGTGCTAGAAACTATACAGCTATGTATTAAAAATGTACAAAGCTACAAATATATAAAAAAGCTAAAAATCTTTAGGCATCACATTATTAAGTCCATCCCTCAATCATGAGCCCATCTGTATGCTGCATCTCTTCCTTGATAACCTCAGGTGTCATGGGCCCACTGAGCCAGAAATAATTCACCCTTATGTTGCCTGTCCAGATTGACTTGAAACACTAGAATCTTGTCAGCTCTATCCACCTGTCCATTGTTGTGAAGCTCTTCAGTAGCCTGACTCCTGGATACATGTGGATCTACATGACATACTTTTACAGCCAATTTCTCTACCCGGGCAACAATGTCTTGTTGCAATTCAGCAGCCCAGATGGGTTTACCTGTGTGCTGCCAATTGGTCTTTTTCCATCAGTCCAGCTGCCCTCACAGAGCATTTGCCACCATCTACGAGTCTGTGTACAGGTAGAGCACTGGCCATTTCTCTCGTTCAGCCATATCTAAAGCCAGATGGATGGCTTTCAGCTCTGCAGCCTGACTCGATCCACCTCGTCCCTCATTAGCTTTGGCAATTCGTCGCATAGGAGTCCATACAGAGGCTTTCCATTTACAATGTAGCCCTACAATACAGCAGGAACCATCAGTGAAGAGAGCATGTCACTTTTCATCTTCTAGTAGCTGATTATATGATGGGGCCTCCTAAGTCCGTGTCACCTGCTCTTTCTACTCTGATGATGATAGTCCAAAATTTTCACCTTCAGGTCAGTTCGTGATGACCTTCAAGATCCCTGGGGGACTGGGATTTCCTATTTAAGCTCATTATGCAATCAGCACGACCCACTTAGGCCACATGGCATCAGTGGCATGATGTGTGGAAGGGACTTTCCTTGTGAGCATCCAGCCCAGCACTGGCAGTCGAGGTGCCAGGAGGAACTGTGCTTTGGTGCCAATCACTTCTAAAGCAGCTCAAACCCCTTCATAAGCTGCCAGTATCTCTTTTTCTGTTGTGGTGTAACAGGCCTGGCATCCTTTGAAGCCCCATTTCCAGAACCCCAGGGGCCGTCCTGGAGTCTCCCTGGGTACTTTTTGCCATAGACCACAGGAAGGACCATTCTCCCCCTCTGCAATGTAGAGCACATTTTTCACATCCTATCCTGTCCTGACTGGCCCAAGGGCTACTGCATGAACAATCTCCCATTTAATTTCTTCAAAAGCTTGTTGTTGTTCAGGACCCCACTTGAAATAATTCTTCCAGGGTAAGATAGAGAGGGCTTGAAATTTTACTGCACTAATGCATTGTCCAGAAACCCACAGCACCTAGGAAAGCCTGTGTTTCCTTTTTGCTGGTCAGTGGGGACATATCTGCTATTTTGTTCAGCACATCCATTGGAATCTGAGGATTTCCATCTTGCCATTTTAAAAACTGGATTTCCTGTGCAGGACCCTTGACCTGACTTTGTTTTATGGTGAAACTGGACTTCAGGAGGATATGGATTATCTTTTTCCATTTTCAGAAACTTCTTCTGCCATGTTCCCCATACGATGATGTCATCAATGTACTGCAAGTGTTCTGGAGCCTCACCCTTCTCCAGTGCAGCCTGGATCAGTCCATTGTAAATAGTGGGGCTGTTTCCATCCCTGGGGCTATTGGTTCCAGATGTACTGGATGCCTGTCCAGGTGAAAGCAAACTGTGGCCTGTACTCTGCTGACAAAGGAATGGAGAAAAATGCATTCACAATGTCGATGGTGGCACCACTTAGCTGCCTTGGACTCCAGTTCATCCTGAAGTTCCAGCATGTCTGGAACAGGAGCACTCACTGGTGGTGTGACTTCATTCAGGCCACAATAGTCAGTCCACTGTCACTCTCCACTCTCTGTTAGACTTACACACTGGCCATATAGTACTGTTAAAGGGTGAATGAATCTTGATGACCACTCCTTGACTCTGCAGTTCATGAATCATCAAATGGATGGCAGTCACGGAGTCCCATTTGTTGCAGTATTGTTGACAGTGCACTGTTTAGGTACTGATCAGTTCCTGTTCTTCGACCCTCACCAGTCTCACAGTATTAGGGTCCTCTGAGAGCACAGGCAAGGGATTCAGCTGTCTAATTCCCTCTGTCTCCAATGCAGCTATCCCAAAAGCCCAACAATTTCCTTTTGGGTCTTTGAAATACTCTCTCCTGAGGTAATATATGTTAAGGATAAACGGGGCCTGTGGACCATTCACAGTAGCGTGTTAGTGCCACTGATTCTTGGTCAGGGTCACTTGAGCTTCCAGTACAATCAGCTGTTGGGATCCCCCTGTCACTCCAAAAATAGAGATGGATTCTGCCCCTATATATCTTGATGGCATCAGGGTACATTGTGCACCAGTGTCAACTAAAGCCTTGCACTCTTGTGAGTCTGATGTGACAGACCATCGCATCCACACAGTCTAATAGATTCAATTGTCACTTTCCTCCACCTGGCTGGAGGCAGGGCCCCTCTGGTTCTGGTCATAGTCCTTGTTGCTCACTTCTTGTAAATATGACCTGGAGGTCCATTCAAGAGGATCGAAAGTAAAATCAGCTCATCCATTCTTTAAGAGGACTTGCCCACTGGAAACTGGAGTGGCATTTATCTTTGAAGAATTTCCTGTGGTGGTTGTTCTTCCACTCACGTCATGTACCCATGCTGCCAAGGCAGGGGTGGGTTTTCCATTCCACTTCCTCATGTCCCCTGTGTGGTCATGCAGGTAAAAGCACAGGTTACCTCATGGCATGTCCCCTCTCTCTTGTGCAGGGGGGCACTTACCCCCCATTGCCAGAGCCTCTGGTCCATACTGTCCGAGCATGGGACATTTCCGGTCTAACTTGGTTGAGTCTTCTGAATTTGTCCACAGTCTCGGACAGTCTTTCCACAGCTGGGGACTGCTCATTATTTCAATCCCTATAAATTACCTCCAGTATAGCTAAATCTCTCAGGTACTGGATACCCTTCTCCATGGCATTCCACCTGCTTGGGCACACTACTCCATTATCCTTGAGGGAATACCTTTCCCTCATGCTTGACAGGAGTCACCTCCAGAGGCTGAAAGTTTCTGTCCTCATCCCAATGCCCTTGTCAATGCCCACATCCCTGGACAGGGATCTCAGTTGCTTGGCTTTACTACCATCCAGTTTCCTATAGTGGCCTGTGATATCCCAGCATCAGAGCAGCCAGGTCAACAGGGGCTCACCCAACTGGTGGCTTATATATTTTTGCATATTTTACAGCTCACCCAGGGATAGTGATTGGGTGATTATCTCTGGCCCTGCCTCTTTCTCCTGTTGTGAGGGCCCTGCTTCCTCTTAATCCCTCACTAAGTGAACTGGTTTTGTCTTGGATTTCCTCTTCTGTGTAGGGGTGGCTGCTCCCAGCACAGGTTGTTCCTCTGGTTCAGCTGCAGTTTGAGTGGCCACAGGGCCTGATGGTCTGCTTTCCTCCTCCTTGTCCCCCAGAGGGTGCTGACTAGTAATGAACAGTGTCTGATAAATAGTAGCCAGGGCCCAGCACGGTGCATAACTTCACAGCTCTCTGGAAGTACCATAACCTTTTTCTTTCAAATATTCTGCCACTTTATCAGGGTAGTTGTTCAGGGGTGAACTTCCAAACCATGGAAGCAGAATAGTCCTTCAAAAACTATCCCGTTTTTTCCCATATTCCATGCCACTCATGATTATCCACCCTCGAGACGGATCTGTGAAAGACCTTCCTAGAAATCTCTTTCTTGACTCTAAACATGGTATGGACCACACTGAGAAAACCTGGCAGACTTAGCAACAAGAACATGCTTTCCTTAACATCCAAAGGAAATTAAAAATTCTCCAAAGTGGTTTTAACAGGCCTAAAGGAGGAAGAGGGGATGAAAGGCTGAGGAAAATCATCCTCCTCTGTTCCACCCCCCCAGATGGTACAATTATTAATGGACTCCTGTCGACATAACGGGTCAGGACCCAATAATAAGTGACATAGACTCTCAAGACATTCACAGAAAGCTGATTCACTTTATTAAGAAACCCATTGCTTTTTATACCCTAGTTCACTACAGGTGAACCTGATTGATCCTTTAATTAAAACACCATCACCATTGGCTGATTAAGAAACCACCCTTTTGGTAAACATATCTCCATAGCACATTCCACATGTTCACAACACCAGGTGCAGCAAGTTAAGATAAGAAGTGTTTTTAATTCTCTGCTCTTCTCACAGCCTTTCCCAGAATGATGCCTGGGAAAGTTGTCTGTTTCTCTCTGTGACTAGAGAGCTGCTACCATAAATTCCCACAGGTAAAGGTATGAGAGCACCACTGAATGCACATCCCAAATGACCTTCATTGCCCTCGATGTTATCATGTCATAAACTGATATCTCACAGTACAGCAACAAAGCAATCCTGATCCCTCTCCCTGCTCTGAGAAAGATTCCTGTGAGGACCACATTGAGGAATATATAGAGAGTTAGGTACTATACCCACATGAACAGACCAAGCAACATTGTGATCACTCCCTCTGGACCTACTACAACAGATGCTTAGATTGAATTTGTTTTCAGCCTCTGTAGTCAGATCTGTTGTTATCTCAACTGTTTGAGCCTCACATTGGGTGCCAAATAATGCTGTTGTGGTTTAGGCATGGTGTTCCACAATTTAGTGTTCTCGCTGAGACCACTCCAAGCCATGAGTTGCTTGCTCACTTCCCCCTTTCCCTGTGTCAGGCTAGAGAGGAGAATTGGAGGCACAAAAGGTAAAGATCAGGCATTGAGATAAAAACAATTTACTGGAAATAGCAATGAGATAAGAAAATGAACAGTAGCAGCAACAATACTAATAATAGAGTGTAAAAGACATAAAGGATTCACACCAGTGCTCACTCCTGACAATACCCCAATGCAATGCAACCCAGAAGGGACCCCTTCCCCCATCCCAAAAATGAAGTGAGGTGATATAGAATAACCTTAAGGTCCTGGCCATGCCCCCTCCTGGCTACTGCACAAATTAATCCTGTCCTGGCCAAACCCAGGACAACCCATTACTCCTTGCCCTATCACAACAGTTCCTGATGTAGTGTCCCTCTCTGGTTCCCTGTAACCCCCTTCTGATAATGGAAGGTGCTGTAAGATCTCCACGCAACCTTCTCTTTTCCAGGCTGAACAGCTGCAACTTTCTCAACCTGTCCTTGTAGGGGAGGTGCTCCAGTCCTTGTTATCAACTTAGTGTCCCTCCTCTGGACTTCCTCCAATAGTTCCATGTTCTTCTTATGTTGAGGGCACCAGACCTGAATGCAGTACTCCACGTGGAGTCTCACAAGAGCAGAGCAGAGGAGGAGAATCACCTCCCTTGACCTGCTGGCCACGTTCCTTTGGATGCAGCCTAGGATTCCATTGGTTTCTTGGCTGTGAGTGCTCACTGATGGATCATGGTGAGTTTTTCATAACCCCCAGGTCTTTCTTCACAAGGCTGCTCTCAATCACTTCTCTGCCCAACCTGTAGGTGTGCTTGGGATTTCTGTGACCCGGGTGTAGGACCTTGCACTTTGCTTTGTTGAACTTCACAAGATTTGCATTGGCCCATCTCTCAAGCATGTCAAGGTCCCTCTGGGTGGCATCCCTTCCCTCCAGTGTGTTGACTGCACCACACAGCTTGGTGTGCCTTTATTGACCTTCTTTGGACATGAATCAGTACCTCAATACATTTCTTGTAGTGAGTGGCCCAAAATTGAACGCAGTACTTAAGGTGCAATTTAAGATTTAAGGTCTCTTCCTGGAAGCAAATGTTTGTGGTGTTGTAGTTTTGGTTCACCAATTTTTCGTTTTTTGGCTAATGTACTAAATAATGAGGTGGGTTGAGCATTGGCTAAATGCTAATGCACTTACTAGAATTACTTACTTATATTTTGCTGTGAGATAAGAATTAACAGGAGAGCAAAGCAGGCTCAAAATTTAAAGGTATAAAGAAAACTTTATTAATAGAACTAAAAGAAGAATAATAAGAATTAGAATAAACTTTTAAAACACTTTTCTTCCCCCCCAAACTCTTCTTTCCTTTCTTACTGACAATGTATAGAGACAAAACTTGGTATTTTCAGTTAGTTTACAGTGACCGTGGTCACAGGGGTTTTCAGATGAAGGGAGACACGAGAAGGTTGACTCCATGATCAGAAGGCTTGATTTATTATTTTATTTTATATATATATATATATATATATATATATATATATATATATATTACATTATAACTATACTAAAAAGAAATAGAAGGAAAAGGTTTCCTCAGAAGGCTAACCTAAGAATAGAATAGAAAAGAAAAGAATGATAACAGAGGCAGCTGGTTCCGGCAGAGAGCGAGAGCCAGCTCTGCCATGACTGGTCAATAAATCCAAGCATCCACAGGAGACCAATCATGGATGGACCTGTTGCATTCCACAGCAGCAGATAACCATTGTTTACATTTCGTTGCTGAAACTTCTCAGCTTCAGCAGGAAAAATCCTAATGAAAGAATTTTAATGAAAATATGTCTGCGACAGTTTACTATGCTTAAAATAATCTTTATTCAGTTTTCTTAGGGAGAGGAGTCTCTTTTGCTGTGCCATGGAGACTTTTCTACAAGAAACAGTTCTCTTGTGGTTTTAATTTTGATGAATAGTAGTTGTATGGAAATTTGCATTTTTGAAGTCTCATCTTTCACAGCTTTTTTACAGTTGTGTTCTTGGGCTATGTTAACTTATTGGGGTGCTATTTTTGAGCATGAGCTGTTCTAGCATAAAAACAAAAGTTCTCTTCATCTATCTTTGGGAAATAGAGGTTTTCTTTTTTATTCTTGGAGTAAAGTTTCTTATCTCTCTCATTTCTCTCTGTTCAAATTTCTCATTTGATTACAGCTACTGCAACATTTGCTTATTTTAACATTGGTTCTTCTATTTATGGCTGTGGTTAGAATGCTACATCCTTCCAATGTATTTAATAAGTTATAGGGGAAAAGAGTTTGATGTATCAATTATATTCTTCTCTATAGCTTTACAAGAGGATTTTAGCTCCAAACTAAGACATTTCTTTATTCGTTTTCCATATGGAATTTGACTTCTTTACTGACTTCAGTGTCTCATGTTGTCTTTTGTGAAAAACATGTTCACTATCTTGTGAAAATTAAAAAGGTTTAATAAAGGACAATGGGAGACAAGGACCATAGAGCAAAGGTTATTATGGCCAGGTGCATCTTGGCACTCAGCCAAGAGCACACTGTTATCTTCAGAGATATCCCTTAAATACCTTTTTCCTTACATCAGCCTGTTGCATATTCATAGACCTTATGCATAGTAAACTTTTTTCCCAAACTAGTTTACATATTCCAAGAACTGTTTAGCATGGCTCCTCATTGGGTCTGCCATTTTAGAGCATGCAGATTCCTTGGTTGTAGTTTTAGTCCTTTGTTATCATCACCTTCAGTTTTGGGCTCGGCCCACATTATCTTCAGACAGCGGGTGCTGATAGTTGGCATATCTATAGCAGGTTTCCTCATGCTATGTTCATTGGATATCCCAACCAAGCAAGCATTTTAACACAAGCATACTTATATCAGCTATTTCACAACTATGTCTAAGCTTAAATAACAACAGAAATAAAAACTATATCTTCATAGCAAAGTTATTTTAACACCACACAAATAAAATCCATTTTAATATTTGTGAAAAGGCAATATTATAATATGTATCTATAACATCTTTTACTTGTCTTCACTCTTTTTTTTTCTTTCACTCAAGAGAGGATTAATGTTTTGTAAATTTCATCTTTGTAATGAAAGTTAATATCTTGCCAAGGCCTACAGGTGGTCATGTGATCTCTGTCGGGCTGCGGCTGGAGATGTTGGTTTACGATTAAAGTTCCTTCAGCGGCTACACTGGGAGCAGCTGGGATCTAAGCAGCTAGATTAGGACTTAAATGCAGCACGACCAGAGGGCCAATGGCCTCCCCTCTCCTTCGTAGCAGCCACTGGGGCCCAGCCTGACTTCGGCTGGGGCCCCTCAGCCTCCCATCCCCCTGCCTGGCTTCTATGCCAGGAGAGGGAGAGGAAACTTCTCTCTCTAAAAGCCGGAAGAGAGTTTTTCTTGGGCTTGCCAGTCTTTAAAAAGTGAATCTCACAGAGGCGAATCTAGCTTTCTTAATGGTTTAACAAGTTGTCAGTTCTCAAAGCTAGCCAACTATTGGTTTTGCTAGGCATAGAAGAAGCTCTTAAAAGCTTCTCTCAGAAAAATCGCTTCCATGGGTGGCTCTAATGCAAAACAAACACAGGTGTGTTAAAAACACGACCAGACTCCCGGTACTACAGTGATTTCAGCATTTATTACAATAATAAGAAAAGGCCTAAAGCAAGGGGGCCTGCGGGCCAAGCAGGAGTGTTCACATCAAGGATGATGCAGCGCCAGCGCTGGATCTTCTTCAGCAGCGATGTCTTCGATGTTCCAGGTAGAGCGACACAGCTTCCCTGGGTCAGATGCCCCTTTTTATCCTGTATTTTGTCCCTTTGGATTGGTTTCTTTTTGGATCCTTCATTTTCATGAAGGTTTTAGGCTCTTGATTGGCCCATTACAGTTCTGTCCAGGTTGGGTTGTTTTGCTTGGGTAGTGGTGCACTTTACTTGTGTGTAATACGGTACGTTGAGTACCGTATTTCTTATAATTACCCATTTAACCCCTTTTACAATATAACAACCAAATTAACAGCACATGCTTAGTAATTATCAACTATATTGCAACAGTTTCTGACCTATTTTTAACTATTCCCCCCTCTAACTATTTGATCAGGATTCCAGCCTACATTATTGGAATTATGACCGATATAGCCGGATGGGACGTGCCTTTGCTGCTTGACCAAAGGCGGCAACTGTGATGTTTTCACCTCAGAGACACCTTTGGCTAGCTGGATGCTGCAGCTGGATGCTAGAGACAAGTCCAGACATGTAGGAGCTCAGGTTTACCTCAGGCAGAGAAGCTTTAAGGCGAGGTGAAGGAAAAGGAGACAGGTTCTGCTGGAGAGTTTCGATCCAGAGCTTTCTTCCTGGCCCAAAGGCCTCTGAATCCTATAACAGCTCTAACAGAACCTCTGAACCGCGTGGTTGCTGTACCTTTTAACCTCGGGGAGAGGGGGAGGGAAGGGGTAAGGATCCCACCAACCAGGTGGGGGGGGGAAGTCTCAGGGGACAAATGACACCTGGATGGCCCAATGTCCTCCAGGGCTGAAAGGCATCTTTTGAACTCTGCCAATCACTCCATGCCCTTCTGGAATGCCAGAATTGACAGACAGCACCCAGCAAGGGTCAGGGTGGGGGAAAGGAGAGGTGACTGGCACCTGGAGAAGGACTGGGAAAACTGAGGCATGCTATGACATCACACCGCAACATTTCCCCCTTGTTTTGTTTAAAATGAAGAGGACTGGGTTTGGGGCGCAGAATGCTTGCCAAACCACGGTTGGTAAATTGGTTCCTCCTCTTCAGGAGTGTTTTGCGGAGAAAAGAAGAAACCTCACAACTTTATAAAAGTTGTAAAGCTCGGTATGTTTTATTACGGCGCGCCGGAAACATGCAGAGGAAATTCTTCTCAAAAGGCATGTGTGCCTCTGAGGATTTCAGGTCTCCTTTTATCTCCCCTTCCAAATACATATGCATACAGTTTCACAATAGGTTCATACATATTCATTCCGCGTGACATTTATTGCCAGTTCTTCTTTATCAAAGGAATTCCTAGGTCGGGGGCAGATCGACCTTGTGGTCATTTCTGGGTTTTTTTTCTGTCTCCTCACTATCTCTGCCCTGAAGTTTTTCCTCCAGCTTTGGCCTCACAGACTTTTCACCTCTCCTAGACACTTCACTTAATTCAGAATGGATCTTTACTGTCTCATTCCCCCCTTTCCTAGGAAATAAGTAAATTCTTTTACTTAATGCAAACCCTTATGACAATAAGTGTCTTTTAACGCTTCACCATGTACATTTGACAAAGAGGTTAGTACAGCTATTCGTTGTAGTATTCTCCAGTTCCAAATTAGCAGTATAATAGATGATCCCAAGCTTATCCCAACTAATATTAACAACACTAAAATGGGGTGGCACAACTTATTAAAGATTCCATTTGCAGTCGGTGATCACCCAAAGATCACATCCCATCATTGATGATCCACATTTTGTTTTATTCTTTGTAGAACTCTGGTTATTTCCTTTGTATCATGTTGGACAGTAATTAAGGTTTTCTTTCCACCTTCTTGGATTTCCTTCAAGATTTCTAATAGGTCTTGGTGCTTAATTAATTGTTTTACTAATGTAAGGTTCATCCCAATAGGGGTAGGTGATAGTCTGTGATACATTGTGTAATTGGTTTTGATCAGCTGGTGGGATGTCACTGGTACCGAATAAGAAAAATCACACCCTATAATCTTAACAAAATTACAAATACAGAAATTAGAATGATTTCTACTAGACAGAATAACATCATTGCTATCAATTTTCACAGCAGCACAGGCAGTTCTCAGGCATACACACCATTTTCCAGTATATACGAGCACAGTTTTCTGGTCAGTGACTGGATGAATTTCAAAGTGACAAATACTCTGCTCAGTGTCCAAACACACATCCTGAGCATTAATAGTATTGCTTTCACAAATGAATCCCATCTGTTCTCTAGTAATGCAGGATTCTAAGTTTACTGTCTGCCACTTTTCATTCATCTTTCGTGCCCACACTCTATGTTCTGAAGGATAGAGTATTGTTTTTTCATGGTTTAATCCTAGGGCGATGATGGGATGGATAACATAAACAGTGGCATTACGTATGGTAAGCACAAAGGCAGTGGCCACATTAGAAGCAGGATCATAGGTGAAATTCAACATAGTCCACCAGGATTGAAACTTCCTTTCAAAATCTGTTGCATTATCCCACACAATTTTCCGAATTTCAGCTGGAAAATTACCTTCACCCCCTTCCTGTATGATCAGAGCTGCTGTTGCCTGCATCCATAACTGTGCTTGTATACAACTAAAAGCTAAAGACACATTATCTTGAACTGTACTAAGTGCTTCTACAATTAACTTGTGGTCTTGGTCCCCGGCCGTTTGCCACTTTGGCAGTACTTTTGAAATCTGCCACTGGCTAGTTCCTAATGCCAATAGAGATGACTGTAAAGGCTGCTTCAATTTTGTTAGGCTGCCTGCTGCAGTGGCCAGTTTATTCATCAGTATTTCTGAATCAATTCCATTTAAAACTCCTAATCCTGTCCCTAATATGCCAGTTAGATCCTTTCTTGTTCTGCTCCTGAGATATGCCTGTCTTTGTAACCATGTTGTCCGGCCCTCAAATGAAGTCTTTAGGAAGGAGGAGCAGGCTGGTTGGATTCTTGAGATGTTAATTTGCATCATCAACTCCACACGTTTGAGAGACCATTCTGGATTGAATAATAGTTGTTGTTCACCCACATTCCTCACTACGTAGGGGCCTATTTCATGCACCTCAGGTTCAAGTTTTGGTCGAGTCTGAACTATTTGAGTCTTAGTATGGGTTGTATAAGGTCCTGCTGTGGTAAAAAGTGCAGTGTCTACTTTGAATTTAAATCAAAGTCCGATAGCATCCTGAGCCCAAAGGCAAGTCACTTCTACAGGCTGTATCAAGGTGAAATTACACCAACAGTCTGATTCACTTAGGCTATCACAAACTTCCTGGTGTTCGTATACACCAGGAGAGGTTACAACACTAATTTCATTTGGTCTCTCATAAGCTGTCCCATTTATCATCCGACACCCTACCTTGATTTGTTCTCGTCCGATCCCTTGAAGTGTCCACAGTTTCTGTTCCTGCCATTCCTGCTCCTCATATACCTGATCCCCGTGAATTACTACAGTGGATAGGTTTAAATCTTTTATCTCAGAAGGTTTTCCCATAGATCCAGTATACTGATTAAACGCCTGGGACCAAGGCCATTCAGCGTTGCTTTGGATAGAGTTACTCTCTAGTTCTAAAACTTCAGTTATAATTACACACAAAACAATTCTTTAAACTAAAGTATGAGCTACTCCCGACCGCAATATACTCATTTGCCCGAGTAAGTTTTAGTCTCAGTTCATTGTCTCCTGGTATCACTGCTCAAGGGGTTTCTGGGCCTTCTTCAGCCGAGAGTGATGAATCCAGGCGTTCTGCTCCTTGATTTTGATTGCAGTGAAGGTGGTGAGAAGCACTTGGAATGGTCCCTCCCACTGTGGTTCCAAGGTCTTTTCTGTAAGAGACTTAACATATACATAATCTCCAGGTTGTATGTTATGTACTGGTCCATCTAACTCCCGGCTTCGAGTTCCAGCCACGTGTTTCTCAATTTCTCTGAGATGTTTGCTTAAGGCCACCATGTAGGTGGCTAGTGTTACCTCTCCAATGTGGGTGGACATTCCCTTTTGTATTCCATATCATCTTCCATAGAGTATTTCAAAAGGGCTCAACTTTTCTTTAGCTCGAGGTTTAGTTCGAATTCGCAATAGTGCCAGTGGAAGAGCTTGGGGACAGGGTAGATTAACTTCCTGCCCCAGTCTTATGATTTGCTGCTTAATCAAATGATTCATTTTCTCCACCTGGCTTCTTGATTGTGGGCGGTATGGGGTGTGAAGTTCCCAGTCTATGCCCAGGTGGCTACTAATCTGTTGCACTGTTTTGGAAGTGAAATGTCATCCTCTATCTGAGGATATTGTGGCTGGAACTCCGAAGCGTGGTATTATTTCTTGTAATAATACCCTGGTCACTTCTCTAGCTTTGACAATTCTGGTGGGGAATGCTTCTGGCCACCCTGAAAATGTATCTGTCTATACCAGCAAATACCAATACCTCCCTTTCCTTGGGAGTTGTGAAAAGTCAATTTGCCACTGTTGTCCAGGCCCATGGCCTCTCCCAATCTGACCGAGTTTCGGTCTGGAGGTATTTTTGGGGTTAGTCTGGAGGCAAAGATCACACTGTCAGGTCACTTGAGTAATAGTGGCATATAAATTCCTAGCAACAATTCTTTCAATCAGGTATGTGTATAGGGCATCTATTCCCCAGTGCGTTTTCTGGTGTTCTTCCCTTACTAGTGACCACAATAAATGGGAAGGGATTACCAGTTTCTTTTCAATGGTAGCCCACCCTTCTTGGTTATACGTCCCTTTTTGATCTTCAATAATTTCCTATCTCTCTTGTTATATTCTGGCTTACCTTCAAGGGAGATTTGTCCATCTGGAATAAGGACTCCTTCAGTAGCTATCTCACCTTTTGCTGCTTCTTTTGCCTCTCTATCCGCCAGCTCATTTCCTTCTTCCAATTCTGAGCAAACTCTTTGGTGTGCCTTAATGTGCATAATTGCTACCTTTTCAGGGACCTGAACTGCTTCCAGCAGCTGGATTATCTCTTGTGCATGTCTGATGTTCTTTTCCTGTGAGGTCAGCAGTCCCCTCTCTTTCCAGATGGCCCCATGTGCATGTACGACTCCGAATGCATACCTTGAGTCTGTGTAGATGGTTATTCTCCTCCCTTTTGCCATTTCCAAGGCACGGGTCAGGGCAATTATCTCAGCCTTCTGCGCAGAGGTCCCTGTTGGTAAGGGTCCAGATTCTATTACCTCTCTGCAGGTAGTCACTGCATACCCAGCACGTTGCTTCCCATTGGCAATGTAGCTGCTCCCGTCAGTGAACCAGGCCTCTGCATCATCCAGAGGAGTGTCCTTTATGTCTGGGCAGCTGGAGTAGGTAGCTTCAATGGTCTCCAGGCAATCATGGTGTACTGCTTCTCCTTGATTTCCACTGAGAAAGGAAGCTGGGTTGACAATATTAGTCACCACTATCTCTACATCATCTTGCTCTACCATGATGGCCTGGTATTTCAGAAACCTCTATGGTGAGAGCCAGTGGCCACCCTTTACTTCCAGTACTGTGGACACTGTGTGGGACACTAGCACAGTCGTTTTTGTCCCAGGGTAAACTTGCGTGCCTCTTGAATATTCAGCACAACTGCTGCTACAGTTCTGAGGCAACCTGGCCATCCTTTGGCTGTTGCATCTAGTTGCTTAGAGAAGTAAGCAACTGCCCTTCGGTATGGACCCAAGTCCTGAGCCAGTATTCCCAGGGCAATTCCCTGTCTTTCATGGGAAAATAGGAAGAATGGTTTACTTACATCTGGAAGTCCCAAAGCTGGAGCTGACATGAGAGCATTCTTTAGCTGGTGAAAGGCCCGTGTGGCTTCTTTTGTCCACTGGAGATCTCTGCTTCCATCGGCAATAAGAGCATAGAGGGGTCTGACGAGCAGTCCATAATTATAAACCCACAGCCGGCACCATCCTGCCATGCCTATGAAGGTTCAGAATTCTTTTATTGTCTGGGTTTTTGTGGTTTGGCATATGGCCTCCTTGCGAGCCTGCCCTAAAGTCCGTTGCCCAGCACTCACCTCGTACCCCAGGTAGATTACTCTCTGTTTCACTACCTGTGCCTTTTTCTTTGATACTCTGTATCCTTGGAGTCCTAGGAAATTCAAAAGGCTTACCGTCCAGGCCACACATGCTTCCCTTGTCCGAGTGGCCACTAGAAGATCATCCACATACTGCAAAAGCCTTCCTTCTTCCTGTAGAGCTTCCCAGGACTCCAGATCTTTTGCAAGTTGCTCCCTGAACAGAGTGGGGGAATTTTTCCAGCCTTGAGGTCATCTGGTCCATGTGAGCTGGGTTTTGCGCCCACTTTTAGGGTTTTCCCATTCGAATGCAAAAATTTTCTGGCTGGCTTCATGGATGGGGAGGCAAAAGAAGGCATCCTTTAGATCTAAAACAGTAAACCAGGTTAGCTCAGGTGTTAGACAAGTTAATAAAGTGTATGGATTGGCTACCACTGGATACAAATCCTCTGTTATTTTATTGACAGCCCTCAAATCCTGTACTATCCGGTATGACCAATCAGATTTACGAACAGCTAAAACAGGAGTATTGAAATCAGATTGGCATTCTTTCAGTAACCCTAACCGCAGAAAATTTTCAATTATTTGGCTTATTCCTTCCCTATCCTCTTTCTTTAGGGGGTACTGCTTGATTCTCACTGGTTGCGTTCCCTCCTTGAGCTTAATTACTATGGGGGGGGGGGCATTTTTCACCCTCCCTGGTACATCAGAGACTCACACCCTGGTAAATACCTGACCTAGTATTTCTTCATCAATTTCTTCCTTAATTTCAATAGCTGCTAGGGTTAAACTTAATACCTCTATGTACTTTTGATCATTCACCTCCAGAGTAATTTTCCCATTTTTGAATGTAATGTTTGCTTGTAACTGCTCCAATAAATCTCTGCCTAAAAGTGCCTTTGGTGAATTGGGCATGTACAAGAATTTATGAATACCCCATTGTTTTCCCAATTTATACCTCAAAGGTTTTCAAAAATATGCCCTTCCAGACTGGCCAGTTGCCCCCTGCACTACATTATCATTTTCCACAGGTACTAAAACTTTATTTAAAACTGAATATGTAGCTCCCGTATCAACCAAGAATTCCACCCTTTTCCCTTCTTCCCCCAGCCTCATTGTTATAACCAGTGGATCCGCTGGGGCAGAATCTCCCGGTACTCCTCAGTTGTTTTGTACGTGTGCAGCCATTTCTTGGTCACCCCTTCTCTGTTCTGGGCATTGGTCTTTCCAGTGACCAATTCTTTTGCAGATTGCACACTGGTTCCTGACCAGCCGAGGTGGTCCTTGTCTCGGTGGTCCCTGGTTGTATTTTCTCTGCCTTTCCTCCTGTACCACTGCCACCAACCTTTTCATTCCTTGTTTATATCCTTCCTCCCATTTAATAAATACCCTCCAGGCTTCCTCTAGCAAGACTTCAAGATTCCTCCTATCCGGTCCCCGAATTTTCTGAAGTTTACATCTAATATCTCCAGCAGACTGCCCCAAAAATGAATTAACTAGTTGTTTTATCCCTATCTCAGACTCTGGATCTAATGATGTATGATGACGCATAGTATCCCTTAAACGCTCTAGAAATTCAGATGGAGTCTCAGAAGGCCCCTGCTTAAGGGAATATAAGGCAGACCAGTTTATGGTTTTTGAAATAGCTCTTTCCACCCCTGTTGCTATCCACTCTTGATATTCTGCTAATTTCTTTACCTCCGCTGATACATTGGGGTCCCATTCTGGGTCTTGGAGGGGGAAATGTTCTTTTACATCTAGCTGTGTGGCCTTGCAGTAATCCTCTGCCAAAGTCCCTGCTGTCTTTAAGATCAGCTGTTTTTCTATTTCAGTGAAAGCATCTAGTAGTAGCTGGATGTCAGCCCAGTCTGGATTGTGTTACTTGATAACGTATCGTAGATGTTTGGCAGTGAGTATTGGATCAACACGATAATTCCTAGCAATCCTTTCCCATGCCTCTAAATCAAGGGTGGTAAATGGCACTTTAATCATTAATTTCCCTCCTTCTGGTCCCACTGCCTCTCGCAGAGGGGCCTGCAACACTACTTGCCTCCTGGTTGTAGATGCAACTGGACTCCCATGAGTGGGGTGGGTTCTAGTAGATGTGCCTTCCCCACCTGAGTCCTCCTCCTTTTTGGGGAAGTTCCCTTCATCCTCATCCTCAGTTTCAGCCTCAACCTCCCTCCTTCGAGGAGGAGCTTTCATCCACTCAAATGTATCTCGTTCTTGCTCCTCAGAATGATAGACCTTATCTGATCTCATACACCGTTGTCCTATACTGCATGCTGAACAACAGCGTTTAATTTCCCGTCTCTTTGCCTTGTTTTCCTTTTCAAGGGCCAAGACCAGTGGGTCTGAGGGTGATTTAATCCCATAGTCCCTTTGCCATTCTTGGTGATTTCTTAAAACAAAAAACATATTAGCATACAAAACCTCATCCCATTTACCTTCCCGTCTTAAAAACAACATTAACTGCAGTAAGGTATCATAATCTAGGGTTTCAGTGGGTGGCCACTTTACTCCGTCCTCTAACCTGTATAAGGGCCACCAGCGTGTGCAATATTGGATTAGATCCTTTTTATTCTCAGAGCCCCCCCTGCTGGTGACTTCCTTCCAGTGGGCCAAGATGCACCCTAAGGGGCTAGCCTGAGGAACTTCCTTGCTCTGGTTAGTTCCCATTATTTCCTTCTTGCCCTATCTCGCTTCCACCCAAACTTCTTTTCACAGACCTTCACAGTATTTTCTCAGTCTTCCTCCCACACACTCCAGGTGGCAGGTATCAGATGTGATTTTCCACACACAAGATTTAAGATCTTAGGTTCTGAATCAGCTTGATCAGAAACCTCTAATCTACACTCAGGGCACGTGCCCTGATGCTTATTAGAACAGCAGTACTAGCGTTTCTCACAAACTCTGCACTGCAATAGTACCCACGCAGCGTGCCAGCCTCTTGATGCACCAAAGGCTACCCGAAATTTCCCACAAAGGCAGGCTATTCCGTTTATTACAGGGAACTCCAAATCCTCTATGGCAAGCTGTTCCCAGTCCAGACCTACTAGTGTACCAGCTGAAGTCCAGTAGAGCCCCTCTAAATAAACTCGTTCACCTCCCCTATCTATCCAATAATTCACAGGATTCACAAACTCCCAAAGGTCGAGTCCGAACCACTGGGGCAGAGGAACCCCTTGGGTTCGTCTAGCCACGGTGAAAGCGTGCACAATCTACACCACATTTTACCACCTTTACTCAATAAACGTCCTCACCCACGGTTTTCCACTGCTTGCTCTATTTTCTCTGTCGGGCGCTCCCCGCCCCCTCAGCCTCTCCAGTCGCGGGTAGGAACTCCCCCCCCGCACTGTAGAGCGCTATAGATCTACTCTCTTTTATACACCATACATTTATACACTTGCACGATTACAAACACAGTGCACTGACCACACAATGCATTAACCATACAGCAACACAGTGTCCGGACACCACACACATACACACACACACACACACAAACAAAACACACGCAGGTTCAGCAGCTCTGCCCTATCAGAACAATGAACCCCGATACACACATACACGGGTTCACCCGACTCACCCCCAGAGTCACTAGCGGTCTTCCCAATCAGAACGATGAACCCTGTCTCTAATACAGCTGCTCCATCAGCTGAACCCAGATGTCTCTGAGTGATTTACTCCCTAGCTCTCTTTTCCCCCGGGGGCCCCTCAGTACATACCGTATTCTTCTCCGCAGGCCAGCAGGTCTTTGTCTGTCCTCGCAGGAGGCAAGTTGAGACGAGCGGAGCCTCCTCCAGGAAAATCCTGGGGGACGCCTAGGAGTCTGTCGGTTCCCCCCTGCCCCTGCGGGGACAGAGACGGAGACGGAAGGTATCTCTCTTCCTCCTGGCTGGCTCGCCAGAATGTTTTGAGGGGAAAAGAAGAAACCTCACAACTTTATAATAGTTGTAAAGTTCGGTATGTTTTAATATGGCGCGCCGGACACATGCAGAGGAAATTCTCCTCAAAAGGCATGCGTACCTCTGAGGATTTCAGGTCTCCTTTTATCTGCCCGTCCAAATACATAAGCATACAGTTTCACAATAGGTTCATACATATTCATTCCGCGTGACATTTATTGCCAGTTCTTCTTTATCAAAGGAATTCCTAGGTCGGGGGCAGATCGACCTTGTGGTCGTTTCTGGTTTTTTTTCTGTCTCCTCGCTATCTCTGCCCTGCAGTTTTTCCTTCAGCTTTGGCCTCACAGACTTTTCACCTCTTCTAGACACTTCACCTAATTCAGAATGGATCTTTACTCTGTCTCAGGAGGGTCAGTGTTTTCCACTGAGACTTCCGTGTCATCCATTGGATCACTAAGGGCTTCCAAATGGTAGACTTTGGGAGGGGAAGATGAGCTTGAAATTAGCTTGTACACAATGCTCTTCATTAGCCCAAAAACAATGCTAACAACTACAATAAAATAACTAAAATAAGCAATACTAAAAGTACAGTTTTCAGAATCGATCCCAACCAGCCCAAGAGTCCCCAGCCTTTGAACAGTCCGCTCAGCTAGTCGTCTGTTTCTCTTTTGATTTCATTCACCATGGTTTTCATCTTGTCTCTGGAGAGATGTGATCTTGTCCAAGGGCTTTTGCCAAGGTGGTCCATACATTTTCTTTGGGCTGAGGGGCTATCCAGGGAATCACTGGGGGAATAATCTCAAGTAGGACGAGGAGCAGACTCAGTCCCATGGTGTCTCGAGACTGCACACAAACAGTGGGATATAAACTGGTACGAGGAATTTAAGACAAACATATATTACAAACTATTCCAGATAGGAGGCTATGGATTTTCTTCCAGGGAACGCGTGCGGCGTTGTCTTCTCCAGGCAGCATTAGCAACCTGGGGCGCTTCTGTAGACTTCCCTGAGACCTTGGGGACGTAGGACCTTACTCATTTGGAGGGAACCCACTTTAAATCAGAGGGGATGGACACACAGGCATATCCATGTCCTCATGTAACCAATTTGTAAGGTCCCACTGTCTTCCAAGTCACTGGGTCCTTTACTAAGACTAGAGGCTTTCCTTTCATCGATATCTGACTGCTCCCTCCAAAGTGGCATACGATGGGCGGATTCAGGCTGTCAAAAGAACAGTTCAGAAAATTGATTCTGAACAGCGCCCTGGAAAACCGGATGTGGGGAGGTTCCACTTTCAGGACCTGATGTTGCTGGTCAAGTGAGTCTTTTCTACTACAGCTTGACCTGTAGGGGAGTAGGAGATGCCAGTTTTGTGCTCTATTCCCCATTGCTGCAGGAAGTTCCTGAATTTCTTGGATTTGTAAGTGGGCCTGTTATCAGTTTTCAACTCCTTGGGGATGGCCATGAAAGAGAAAGCCTGTAAGAGGTGCTTTATGGCATCGGAAGACGATTCTCCTGTGTGGGCAGAACCATAGACTGCTCCAGAAAAGGTATCTACACTAACATGAACATATTTCTGCCATCCAAATGACTCTATGTGTGTTACATCTGTTCGCCACAGTTCACAACTGTTCAACCCCCTTGGGTTTGCTCCCGCAGTCATCGTAGGGAGTGCATGTTTGTGGCAATTGGGGCACGTGGCCAAAATCACTTTGGGCTCTTCTTGAGTGATGTGAAACTAACGAACCTGGCCAGGTGCATTTTGGTGGAAAAGCTTGTGGCTGATTTTTGCCTGTTAAAAAACAATTGGGAGAGGGGCCATCTGTGCAGGGGCAGCAAGAGCATCTGCCCTTCAGTTGCCTTCAGCCATAAAACCTGGCAAGTCAGTGTGTGACCTGTCATGCATCACATAAAATGGTTGCTCTCAGTGGGTGACTGACTTTACAAGTTTTGAGAGCAATTTGAAAAGCGCGATGTTAGACGCTTCTTGCAGTATTGCTTGATCTGCCCGGGATACTACTTCTGCCACGTATGCAGAGTCTGTAATCAGATTAAATGGTTCTGAGAACTTTTCAAAGGCCATAACAACTGCAGCCAACTCAGCAACCTGAGGTAAACCTTCCACCTCAGCAATGTCCATCTCCCACAGCTGGGTTTGAGGATCCTTCCAAGTCATAACAGGTTTGTGGGATCTCCCAGACACGTCTGTAAAGACAGTCAGAGCCTTTTTTAAAGGTCTCCTTCTTTGAACACTTCTCAATTTCAGAGTAAATTGAACCTCTTTTTCGAAAATTTTGTGGGCAGGCGGATGGATAGAAATTTGTCCTGAGTAGGAATCCAGAGTAAACTGCAACGCCTCATTTTCCTGAAGCAAATGTTCCAAAATTTTCTTAGTAATTTGTCCCGATTTTAACTTGATTGGAATGTGAATGCACTCAAAGTCACATCCTGCTAGCTCCCTGATCTGGGTCCTAGCTTTCCGGATCAGTTCTGCTACCAGCTCTTGGAGCTTTGTCATTCTCTTGGACCTTTGGTGACTGAGGAAAACCCACTCTATGATCAAGAGACGGTCCCTCTGGTCCTGGCCCTTCTTAGGTGTTTTCTTTGCCTTAGGTGTTTGTTTTTTCTCCCACTGGAAAATGATTCCATGGAGGTGTGGCAACTTACCTGAGATGAAATATTTGAATGGCAAGTCAGGCGGAAATCGGTTGGCCTGTCTTGTGGACATTGCTGTCTGAACTTTTTCTAGAGCTTTCTGTACCTCTGGGGTAATAGCTCTTGGAGAACTGGTGTCCTCTCCCTCTTTCAATAAATTGAAAAAAGGGGTACGGTCTTCATTGGTAAGACTCAGCGAGGGCCTTACCCAATTTAAAGACCCACACAACTTGTGGACATCCACAATGGTCTTCATCTTCATTTTGATTTCTAATTTTTGAGGAACAATGGTCCTATTTCCAATTTCTCAGCCCAAATACTTCCAAGGTGGCACCTTTTGAATTTTCTTTACTTGGAGCTCGAACCCTGCAACGATCAATGCATTGATCATTAGGTCAATTGCGTGGGTGAGTAAATCATCATTGGGGGCACACACAAGGATATCATCCATAGAATGATCGATGATGGCCTTTTCTGCCGCTACACGCACTGGGGACAGTAAGGAAGAGACATACCATTGGCAGATTGATGGCGAGGCTTTTAGTCCTTGAGGAAGAACCATCCAATGGTACCTTTTCATCAGGACTTCCTTGTTGATAGTAAGGACTGATAATGTGAAACACGGTGCATCGTAGGGGATAGGGAAATTTGTAAAAAACAATCTTTTATATCAATAACAGCCAATTTCCAGTCTTGGGGAAGCATCGCTGGGGACAGCATACCAGGTTGGAGAGGGCCTATATCTTCAGTGACATTATTCATTTGTCAGAGGTCGTGGAGGAGCCGCCATCTCTTTTTGTCAGCCTTCTGGATGACAAACACTGGAGAATTCCACGGGGACGTGGTCTCCACAATGTGACCCTTTTTCAGTTGCTCTTCCACTAGCTCCTCGAGCGCCTTGAGTTTTTGTTTACTGAGCAGTCACTGCTCTACCCAAACTGGTGTGTCTGTCTTCAAATTCAGTTTTTGTGTAAGGCGCTTTTCAGTGACCGCTGCCCAAAAGTCCTGTGGAGAGTCTGGAATATCAATTGTGACTCCTCACTGAGCCATTAAATCTCTTCCTAACAATGATTCCGGATAATCTAACACAAATGGACGTATATTTGCCAATTGTCCATTTGGCCCCTCGATTTGGACGATGCTCTTGGATTGTTTCACCAATTGCATGCCCCCTACACCTCGAACGTGACCAGCCACGTTTTGCACAGGCCAATGTGCTGGCCAGTCCTGTGCTGGGATCACTGTGCAGTCTGCACCTGTGTCTACGAGCATCTCAATGTGTTTTGACTCCCCACCCCCACTGACGTTACACCAGATTTTGGGCTTGTCCTTCCTAATAGCTTGGACCCGGGCGACTGTAGACTCTTGTTTTTCGGTGTCTTCAGGTAAATTTGGCACCGGGATAGCTTGTGCTATGATTTGTCCTTTGGAAAGAAACAGGGGTGGGTGGAAACAGTGCAGCCCAAGAACGAATTGTTCAGGATCTGATGTTGTCATTCCTGGAGCAATTTCGATCTCTTGTGATGTGTGTTTGGTGTCTCCAATGACAATGTACTTACAGGGAATTCGGTGCCAAGTACCCTGCTGTTGTG
Organism: Melozone crissalis; assembly: GCF_028551555.1. Lineage (NCBI taxonomy): Eukaryota > Metazoa > Chordata > Aves > Passeriformes > Passerellidae > Melozone > Melozone crissalis. The sequence goes on along the minus strand of NW_026535813.1, from coordinate 7,438,518 downwards.
GGTTGAGAGAGACAAAATACCAGTCAGTGTCTTTCAGATGGAGTGGTTCTGTCAGCTGCAACCTGTAAGGCTCATGGACAGAAGTTGTGGTTTACATTGGTTCACCTAAGTCATAGTAGAGGTTATTTGGTTTCACCTTCAGTGGTGGACCAGCAGACGTGGTCCTTGAAGCATCTGCTTCACTTAGAGAAATAGGGATGTTACCACGCACTTGGTCTTTTTTGTTTCTCTCATCCCCTTGGCCTGCTTGTTTTGTGTCTGCGCACTTGGCAGGCCGGTGCTCCCCATTCAGTTTTGTTGTTGTTGTTGACCCCCAGGGAGCACTTGTAGTTCTCCTCCCCTGCTATTTCTAAATTCATCGAATTGCTTTTTCAGGGGGCACTTGTTACTCCAGTGCCCAAGGTTTTTGCAAAGCAGGCATGGCTTTGTGGGGTCAACTGTTGCTGGTCTTCGCTGCTGCCCAGTGTGCTGCTGTGCTGAGGGAATGGGTGCAGGGCTGGCAACGGCGACTCGCTGTTGTGGTCTTGGCAGCAGCTTTGGTCTGGTGTCTTCAGCCACACTCATCAGAAGCACTTTCCTGTTACAAACTAGAAGCATATCTTTTAGTGTAGGGGGGAGTTCTAGAGGTCAGCTTAAAATTGCCGCTCGACACTGTTCATTTGCATTTGTAAATGCAATTTCATCTAAAATCTCTTCCCTTGCATTCTCTTTTTAAACTTGGATTTCAATATCTCTAGTTACACTTTCTACAAATTTCAAAAAAGGCTCTGATGGTAGCTGCTTGATCTTGCTATATGGCTTGAATGGGCCTTCAGGTTGGAGGGTAAAGAAGGCTTTTTCAGCTGCTTCTTTGACTCTCTCAAGTGCTTCTACAGGAATTACTGCAGCTTGGATTGGGACTTAAGACCACTGACCCTCACCGGAGAGATGTTCAATGGTAATTGGCACGCCATTGGCATCTTTTGCTGTATTTGGATCAGCATGCAAATCTGCAAGAGCTTCTTTTAGCAGTTGTTTCCATGCCAATTTCCATAATTTGAATTCTGTAGAGGTCATGAGGCACGAAAAACGCTGTTTTAAATCATGTGGGACTACTACAGTCCTACTCAGTTCGGCATTTAAAAGGCCATGGAAGTATGGGCTATGTGGGCCATACTCTCTGTGTGCTTTGCAGACCTCTTTCAATATTTGTTGTGAAAAAACTTTCCAATTAGCAGTTGTAGCTCCTGCCCCTTGCCCTGCATGCTGATACGTAACAGGGGTGAATGAGAAAGTGGGACCCTGTATTGGGTCTGTGGTTCCCTGCCCTGTATCCTTTGAATCACAAGCATTGGGATCACATGTACAGCTGTGGGGACAAGCAGTGGAGGGGGCGGGGACACCATGGGAAGAGGGGGCGGGGACAGGGGGCTGGCAGGGGGGGGGATACCATGAGAACAAGGGGCAGGGACACTTTGGGAACAGGGGGCAGGGACAGGGAGTTTGTAGCGGGCAGGCACGCCTGGTGACATCATGTCGGCAGACGCCCCCTGGGGAGGGGGGGTAGAGGGGCAGAGCTGAGGGTATGGGGGGAGGGAAGGTGTCATGAGGATCAGGGAGGGTGGGGGGTGGGGAAGGATTTTTGGGATGCTTAGGGGAATCATGGGAAGAAGGAGACCAGGTAATGCATGGTGCCACGTGGCATCCTCCATTTTCTTGGCCCCCTGGGGACTGGGAGCCATTTTGGGGGTCACTGCTCTCTGCAAAGCTAACACGTGCTCTGGGTTTCAGAGCAGGGGACACAGGGGTTTGAGGACAATTCCACGCGGTCTGGCCAGGTAAGACTGATCGAACTTGTAAACTCCAAAACACAAATTTACCTGAGGACGTGTCCCCGGACTTTCCCAAGGTTATTAATTCATGCCCTACTTTGTCTCAGAATTGGATATTGAAATAAACAGGGCCAGGAGACTTCTTCTCCTTTTTCAATGCCTTTATTAAAAGTGATCAGCTCAGGATTGGGTGGCTCGACGGGTCTGCAGTCTCCGTCGTCTCTCCCAAAGCGACTCGGAGGAGGAGGATATGCACAGCTCTGTCCACAAGGGGCAGAGCTGGGGATCACGTCCTCGTGGGAGCCTTTAGGGCCTGCTGATCCGGTCAGATGGTGCCCCACCCACTCAGTCGGCCTGGTCTCACCGCCGGGGTCGTCTCTCTTAGTCAGGGCGAGAGGCTCTGAAGGTCGTTTGCATCTCTGCAGGTTCAGCATTCGGCTCTTCACGTCTAGACATCACTCTAGTCTCTCAACTCTTAGGTGGCTCGTTGTTTTGGGGTTTTCTCCGTACACCGGGGGACCCATGCTGCATTGTGGTCTTGGAGTCACTTTGCATAGCCCCCCCCACCTTCTACTGTTCGGGAAGGTTCCCACCCTTCTGGGAAAGGTACAACTTAGCCTCGGGCGAGGCTCTGCTGATACAAAAGGAGCGATTAGCCACAACGACTCGTGATTACAATAACAAAACACGAAGAACTTCAGCAGCTACCCGTGGTCTGGCTGCTTTTTGTAACTTTTTCTAACAAAAAAAATATTACCCGAATTTTGTTCATAACAGTCCCCCCTCTTTTTCTTTGATCGAGCTTAAATTCCAAGCTCGCATCAACTCACAAATTTTTTTTTGTTTTGAATCTACTATAAATCTCTTGTGCAGTTTGGTAATCATGGTTACTTAACCTTGTTACTTTCTTTGGTTTCTTCAGGTTGGTCTGCACGGCAAGTACTATTCTACTAAAACAGATAAATAAGCATAGTAAAAAAAGCAATCTTCTAAGTACACACACAGTGAGAAAAACTACCTTTTCCCATACATCCTTTTTGAAAATCTCCAGGTTCTCCCACCCACTGGGATCAAGTGTAGGAGTTTGTTCTTCATTATTTACACATGCTAATCTTTTTATTTCGTTTGAAATGTTCCTAATAATTGAATTCTTTATTTTTAATACTGCCTGGAGCCGGATTAATTTGTTTAACATAGATATTGAGATCTCAATTTGGCTTTTACAATTTTGGATTTTCTCAATTTCTATTTCACTTTCCCGGTTCTGTTTATTTTCTCCCAAATCATTATATATAGGAACTCCCAAACTTGATCCAGTTTCTTTGGGTAATAAGAGAATTGGTTTTATCGCTCTAGCAATGCAGTTTCCAGATGAGATCAAACTTAGGGATTTTGGGCTCCCCTGAAATGTGTTCCAAAAGGGGTTGATCTCCTTTCCAGTACACTTATATAAATACTTGTAACAAACAATTTTTCTTACCATTTTCACCATTTCTTTACTTTTTACTAGATCTGCTGAGCTTGTTTCAGCAGCATCACATTCAAAGCACAACCAGGCTTCCCCTACAGTACACTCTCTTAGGAGTGGCTGCCCGAAAGTGGCAATATTGTATGCTCTCCAATACACTCTCTTATTTTTCTGATAAAGGACCAATTGGGAGAGGTTAACACAATCAGGGTCAGAACTGATGTGGACTCTAGACAAGGAGCTCACTTCTTCCTCATAGAGGGATTGGTAGCATTCACTGCACAGCTCAGCTGGGCTTCCCAGAGCACCACCAGCAATCAGAGCCATCAGTACTACCCTTCCCAAGAGTCCGGTATGGGTCATCTTGCACAGCCTGCCCACCCGGCCTTGCCTCTTGGGGAATTTTACTGAGGAAAAGCTTCCAAGCTCTTTAGAGTCCCTTCTACCCGCTTCTCTGGTTAAACCCCTCTTGGTCTGTTCCCTACCAATTTTGGTTTCCCCTCCCAGGGGAGTGCTCTGTAGAGGATTAACCTGGAGTCTTTAGAAATAAATTGGGGAACTTAACCAGAATTACTTATTTACAGTCTTAAACTTTTTCTTACATAGTTTACACAAAACAGTTTTGAAACATTTTAAGCAATATTAGAACTCTGATACCATTTTTTTTTTTTTCCCACACAGTTCAGTCTTTTTGACTCTTCCTTCTGACAGTCAACTTTAAATCCTTTGGTCCTTTTACCACAGTATACTCAGGTGATTTAACTTGTGAAGCAGATGAATCCTTATCCAGTGCCCGGGGGTGAGTGGTGTGGACTCTGGCCCAATGCCAGAGGAAAAAAAACCCTGATGTTGAATCCTGGTCCAATGCCAGGAGGAGAATGGCGTGCAGTCCAGTCCAATGCCAGAATGCCAGAGGGAGAAAAAACCTTATGTTGAATCCTGGTCCAATGCCAGGGGGTGAGAGTGATGTGAGTCCAACCTTTTTCCTTTTGGTCTGCACAGTCGAATTAGTAATGAAGAATACCTGAAACAGGCTTTCAAACACAGGCATTAATGGTCTGCTATTTAATGATTTTATTCTCTGTTTAATGTTATTGGTTCTCTCATCAACTTCTACATACTCTGTATTTTGCAAGGAGTTGTATTTCTCAGCTAACTTAACTCCCAAAGTACTTTTATTTCCTTATATCTCTGTGTATTTAATTCACTGGTTTTCTGTTCTATTTTCAAGATCTTATTTATCTCTTGCTTCTGTTTCTTACTTTCACTTAGAGCTTAAATATTTCTTTCAACCCCTTACACTTAAATTTTTGGGGTTTTTTCTTACACCATTCTTCTACACAATACACTTCCCTCTAAGGTAATGTGGTAAAACTTATAATGCACAATCTACATTACCTCTATTCTAATTTGTCTATATTCACTCCCACACATTCCTTCGCACCTTCAAGACACAAACTGGATCATTATTGCTAGAAAATCACGGGTCCCTGTAGCCCCCCTTCACCCTGGGGTTGGCCCACAGGTCTCAGTATCCCTGGGCCTCTTGGAAGGGCCCTGACTCTGGTTGCCTCTGGTGCACATTCACCTGTGAGGCTGTCTGTGTGTCACTCACGCTCTTACAGCTACAGCTCCCTCACACACCTGAGGAGCACTAGTCTGGTTTGCAGGTCACCCACGCTCTTTGGCCACAGCCCCCACCCGCCCGGGGGACACAAGTCTGGTTTGCAGGTCACACATACACACACTTGCACTGCCCCCTTCCCACCTGCCCGGGAAGTTGAGGCTGACTTCGTGACTCACTCTCACACACACAACAAGACAACAAAAAGGTACCTTTTACTTTCACATAATTTATTACACGTTAAGTATTACTGGCCAGTTTTGGTGCTATTGGATATCCTTTCTACCTAGCTGTTTTTTTGTCTAACTTCAGATGTTTTTCACTATTCTATACTATACTTCTTAGTACTTTGTTGAGACAGGACTTATCTGCTCCTGTATCTACTCAAAAATTCAAATTCTTCATTTAGGGGGCCCACTTCAAAGTTTACCAAGGGCTCTTCTAGATGTTGCATCGGGTCCCCTATAGTGTAAAGCCCCTGACCCTCTAATCGTCACCTCTAAGGATCTTCCCTAAATTATCTCGTTCCCTGGCTATTGCCGCATCGAGACTGAGCTTTCTACAAAACCTCCTGATGTGTCCTGGCTCTCCACAGTAATAGCAATGTCGCTCTCTCAAAGAGCCTTGAGGTGTTTCCATCCCTCTTGCACCTGACAGTACTGGCCTATCCTTGCCTCCTCCTGGTGGTGGACCCGCCCACTCTGCACTTTCTCTAGCTACAGCAACCATTACCTTAGCCTTGGCCTTTGCTTTTTCTTCCTCCCTCCTTAAATACACCTTCAGTGCCTCTTTTAACAATTCATTTATGTCCTTCTCTTGCCAATCTTCCATCTTCTCCAGTTTTCTCCTTATATCAGGCCAAGATTTGGTAACAAATTGGACTTTTAGTAGCATTTGACCTTCTGGGGTGTCTGAGTCTATTCTAGAGTACAACTGGAAGTTCCGCCTTAGGCGATTTAGCCAAGCAGCAGGAGCTTCATCCTTCTCTTGTGCACCCTCAAATGCCAATTGGGTGTTAGTTCCTTTGGGAACTGACTCTTTGATCCCCCGTATTATCAAAGACCTATATTCCCTCATGGCCTTCCTCCCCTCCTCCTGGTTAGGGTTCCAGCTGGGCTCCGTTAGTGGCAATTTCTGTTCACCTGTTGGCACCTGGGGTCCTGGATGGTTATCTTTCTCCCATATTCTTATGCCAGCTGCCCTTATCATCTGGACCTCTTCTGGGGAAAATAATATACTCAGGATGGAATTCATCTCTCCCCAAGTGTAGATATTTGGACCTAGAAATTGATCCACTTGGTTGGCTATGCCCACTGGGTCCTCAACTAAATGCCCCAACTCTTTCTTGAATCCTCTCACCTCAGAAGCAGTTAGGGGAGCATTCACAAGGCCAACACCTCCCGCTACTCCTCCCATAGGAACCCCTCTGAGGGGAAAGAGTCTCTCCGCCTTGGAGGTCTTGGATCTGGTGCTACAGTACGGCCCATCTTCAAATGCCAAACTACTTTGAGGAATATCTGGGTTACCCTGAACTTTCTGCCCATCAGCAAGTGTATTTGCTGATAGCCGTTCATCGGGTAAGGAGGCATGTGTGCCCCAACTAGGAGGAGGAAAAGGGACAGCAATAGGAGGGGGAGAAGAGCCCGAGTGTGTATTAAGCGGAGCTGGAGAAGGGGTAGAGAATACAGCAGGTGGAGTAGGCGCTTGTGGTGATGCAGAAGGATCTGGAGGAGCTGAAGGGGGCGGTGAGGGAGTGGTTGGAGGAGATACTGGGTTTACCATAGCGGAAGCTGAAGAGGTAGAAGGAGGAATTTGAGCAGGTGGTAGTGAGATGGCAGCCGGGGGAGGAACCGGACCTGCCATTTGAGGTGCTTGTAGAAGAGGATTATAAGGTGGAGGGGCAGAAGGAGGCAAATAATCCAGGGGGTCCCATCTTCTACTAGTCCTATCATCCCCTCTTTCATTCCCTTCTTTCTTCCTCTGTACCTTACAAATTCGCACCCCTTCATCCTCAACAGCGCTCTTTACCCAGCAAGCCACATACAATAATTGCTCAGGATCAGTATCTCTTCGAGCTCTCAGATAATTATTTAATTGTTGGCACATCCACTTATCCTTTGTCCCACACCAAGGCCATCCCCCTTGCAGTTCTAATTCTGGCCAGACTTCCATACAATAATGGATCATTTTCACTTTATCTAATCCCTCCGTGGCCTCTATAGAATCCCATTTCACTAACAGTTCTCCTAAGGGACTACCGGGAGGTATGTCTCTCAGTCTCTTGCCGGTCTTTTTACTACTACAACATCCCATTTTTCAGGTCTCAATAAAAAAGTCTCAAAGGTGCCTCAACTGACCGGTAATTTCAAAAAAACCTTGTTTGAGGAGCTTCAGCCTCCTCCACTGAACTTCAAATTTCTGCCTGATGCTCAGGACTTTATACTGAAACAACTGCCCAATATCTTGATTGCCCAACTTTCGTCAGGTCTTATATCTATCGGGACTTGAACACACGATGCCTCGGCCAAGAATCCGGGTCGTGCCTGACTCCCTCAGTCAGGAAAAACAACTGCCTGATTTTTAGTTTGCCTAACTCGCCAATTTTTAGGCTTCACCGTATCAGGACTTAAAAGCAAACCACAGCCTCCTTCGCTGGGGTTTGTGCCTGACTCCCTTTGTCAGGACTTACTTTGCCTGCAGGGCTTGCGAAAACACCCGAATCCTTCTCGGGACTGACAAATCTTACGCGAATCCTTCTCGAGACTTACAAAAGTGCCTGACCTCCCTTTGTCAGGACTTTGGGGTGCGTGCCACTCATACACAGTAATTCACTCCGCACGCCCGGAGTGGGGGGGCCCTTTATTCCCCCTTGGGAGACGGCTTCACTCACACTGAGTCCACTCGCTTCCCCCTGCTCCTGGCCGGTTTTCTCGCGAAAATCCGGAAACGCAGTACTGAGGGGTCCCACTCGCTTCGAAGGTCCGGCTGCCGGCCCTCGTCTCACTCACACACGTCTCCCACTCCCGCCACCGAGTTTCTCACCAGTCCGGTGCTCCGGTGCTCCTCTGCGTCGCTGTCCTGAGCCGATCCCTGGTCCTAGTAGCCAGCTGTCCTCTGAAGATCCAAGATGGCCAGTCCTGAGTCTTCTTGCGGCGTGGCTATTCCGGACGAGAGCCCCCAGCTGAAATAAACAGGGCCAGGAGACTTCTTCTCCTTTTTCAATGCCTTTATTAAAAGTGATCAGCTCAGGATTGGGCAGCTCCGCAGGGCTGCAGTCTCCCGTCATCTCCCAGGGCGACTCAGAGGAGGAGGATATGCACAGCTTTGTCCACCAGGGGCAGAGCTGGGGATCACGTCCTCGTGGGAGCCTTTAGGGCCTGCTGATCCCGTCAGATGGTGCCCCACCCACTCAGTCGGCCTGGTCTCACCGCCGGGGTCGTCTCTCTTAGTCAGGGCGAGAGGCTCTGAAGGTCGTTTGCATCTCTGCAGGTTCAGCATTCGGCTCTTCACGTCTAGACATCACTCTAGTCTCTCAACTTAGGTGGCTCGTTGTTTTGGGGTTTTCTCCGTACACCGGGGGACCCATGCTGCATTGTGGTCTTGGAGTCACTTTGCATAGCCCCCCCCACCTTCTACTGTTCGGGAAGGTTCCCACCCTTCTGGGAAAGGTACAACTTAGCCTCGGGCGAGGCTCTGCTGATACAAAAGGAGCGATTAGCCACAACGACTCGTGATTACAATAACAAATCACGAAGAACTTCAGCAGCTACCCGTGGTCTGGCTGCTTTTTGTAACTTTTTCTCACAAAAAAAATATTACCCGAATTTTGTTCATAACAGATATTGTGGACTTGTTCAGGAGAAATTTGTGGGAAGTGTAAAAAAAGCCACCTTATAAACTGTTTCAATTTTCCTTTAGAGAACGTTACGTTTCCACTAGATAAAATTCCAGCAATCTGATAATATACTCCTTTTTGTGCCTTGCTTAACTTAGAGCCTCTTTTAGATGTAAAAGGCACAATACAATCTCCCGCCAACTGAAAACAAAACCAAATCAGCTATCAATTTCCAAAAACTGTGGTTGTGTGAAAAATGCTTGTATTTTATGATTGGCTTTTTGCAAATATTAAAATGAATATTATATGTGTTGTGTTAGAAAATAATGCTGTATTAATTTTCTTCAGTACTGTGTTAAATATAGTTTTAGGTTATAAAAATTATTAAAATAGAAGCGATGCTGTGTAGGATGCTTTGTTTACCAGAAAGGGCTTGCAGCGAGATAGCAGCCACAGGACACCTAGATCTTTCAGAGAAAGGGAATTTATTGCCTTCTTATCAGAAGAAACAAACTTCTTCCCGGCTTGGAGGCGCTGTTAGGATTAGAAGGAAGAAGTTGACACTGACCAGACAGAATCCTGTATTTGAATGGAATTTATGCATCATGTATGAAGTGTACGAATATGCAACAGGCTATTGTTCTTAAGGGTTAATCCTTTGTTAACGGATGTCCTTTTTCGGGCCCGTGATGCCCAGAAAAAGGTACCCAGACGTCCGTAACTCTTAGTTTTTATTGTCTCATATTGTCCTAATTTAATTTGTCCTAATTGTTATTACTCTAATTGTGTTACTATTCTTTTAAACTATTTTATTACTATTAAACTTTTAAAATTTTTAAAACAAGTGATTGACGTTTTTCACAGAAGCGAAGACATGCAGACCTTTAGCCCTTCACGACTCAGCTGCTCCTACTATTTTTTAAAGTACCACCGGCAGTGGCATGGAATCGGAACTCCCCACGCCGCACTGGGGAATAGACAGAGCCCCCTCACCCGCGTCGCGCTGCAAACCCGAAACCGGAACTGCCCCGCGCTGCACTGAGAAAGCCCCCCCCGTGCCATGCTGCAAACCCGAGCCACGCAAGCCGCGCCACTCCGCACTGCCCCGCGAAAGCCTGAAAGCCAAGCCGGTGTCGCGTCGCCACAAAGGGGAGGGGCAGGGAGAGCCCCCCTGCTCCTCTGAGCTGGCGCCGTGGTGCAAGCTTGCTGCTGCGCGAGTTGTAAAATCGGCGGTGCCGTGCTGCTGTGGGCTATGGCTAACGTGCTATCGCTCCCCCTCCACGGGGCTGCACAACCTTTTTGTGCTCTGAATAGGAGCGAAAAAGAACAGACCTCTCAGTATAATAAGGCTTCAATCTTGGACTTATTATTGAGCGATTGCAGGATGGTCCCGGAGCCCAGTCCCTCTGGGAGACAGAGTGCCGGTATACCCAGTCAGCTCGCAGCCATGGCTACCCTTAGCAAGCTCAGTGATTGTCAGCTCTTTAGTGATTATTAGCTCTCTTAGGATCTCAGCTCTTTGCTTGCTTGTTGGGGCGCCCTTGTCTGAGGCAGAAGCAGACGCGAGAGAAGAGAAAGAGAAGTCCTGGGGGTTCCACAGCGATGGTTTATTGGAGAGTCTATGAAGGGTCCCAGCGACAGCTCTTCTTTTGTCGAATGTGCTAAAACATCCCCTTTTTATAGGGTATAGGGGGATCCAAACTTGTCCAATAGTAAGGGTTAGGGAGAATGACCTATGAGGTTACAAAGGCTAAGGGGTGGGGGGTTGGGTACAGGAGCTTATTTTGCCGTCTCATCCTGACTCAACAGTTCCTACTGTTAAGTCTCAGTCCTCCATGGAGCTTTCCCAAGCGCTATGGAGTCTGCTACATCTCGGCAGAGACTGTATTTGAGCTTCTACTCCTTATGGAGCAGATATACTCACCCCAAAACGGTGCTGTTGGTGCCGTGGTCTGGACAGGGTCTTCTCTTCAACCTGAATAGGACCCCTCAGGCAGGAGGAGCTACCCTATTCTCCCTCTTGAAAGTCGCTCACCAAAAAAGAACTGCACTTTCCAGAGTTGCAGAACGTCCTCGAGGCTTCTGTGGGATAAGTCCCAAAGTCTCTGCTGGAGAGCTATGCTGTCAAAGCTCTACCAGTGGATGTTAAGCTGCCTTAAAGTCTCTGCGTGGTCTTCTGAGGTTCTGGGAGCTCCGGAGTGTCTTCTCGGGGCTGCAGGGTCGAAGCAGCCGCACGTTGGGCACGAATATATTGGAAATTATTACCAATATAACTGGATGGGACGCGCCTGGGCTTGTTTGGCCCTTGCTGCTTGACCAAATGTTGGGAATTTAGCTGACTAGAGGCTGGAAAAGTACAAAGCCGTGGCTAATTCCAAGTCCTGCACCTGCAAGATAGCATGTCCTTGAGCCTAGCTGAGTATGATAACGAAGTGGACAGAGAGATGTGAGAAGTAGAGAACGTAGGCCCAAAGGAATGAGGAAGACTTGATGGTATAGTTTAACCAATAGATCGCTTGGCTTACAGAATATTCATAAGCTTATTACTTGCTGTATAAGTGTTTGATGCTTTCTTCAATAAACGGGACCTGTTGATGACCATCTGGTGTCCTGGTCTCCCTTCCTTCGACAAATGGTGACCCCGAACATTGGCCCCCTCATCTCGCATTAAAAGGAAAAGGGGGAGGACGCGCCACGGTCGAGGAAGTTGTAGCTGGGTCCTGATTGCAGCCGGGACGGTGCCGGAATTTTGAAGCACCCTCGGGGTTCACATCGGTAACTCGAGCCATTACGTGCTGCCAGAGCCTGGAAAGCTGCAAGAGCGCGCTCACGAATAGGTATGGACAGGCAAGCAGCATATGATCTTTTCGCCGCGTATTTAGAAAGGCGAGGAGTAAAGGGGATAGATATAAAAAAAGAGCTACAAAAGTTGTTAGCCTACGGCTATGCTAAAGAAGTTTTCCTTAACCCACATGCCGCCATGGGGAGCAGCCGCGGCAAGTGGCCGCCTGAGATGCTGCACTGCAGCGGCGGTAGCAGAGGCAGCTGCTGGGGGAGCGGAGCCGCCGCGGGGGGAGTGACCGGCGCCGCCACGGGTGCAGCGCTGGGTGCGGCGCACACAGTGATTCAGCCTGCCGGCGAGTCTCACAAAACAAGAAGCCCAGCGCGGGGGGATCGCCCGCTCCGACACAAGCGGCGCAAGACCAGAGCGCTTTTCCAGCGCCAGCGCTTCTCCCTCCGCCCCGCGGCCGGCAAAAAGCTTCAGTTTTAGACCTCACAGCCGTAATAAATGTGACTCTTGTCAACAAAAGAAAAGATCCCTACTGCAATTAAGAAAACAGTGATAATAAATAAGCGACACCAAGGAGCATTACTATCAAGACGTTCCTCACCTAACTTAAAAAGACTTTTTGTTCTTCCTGGCAGAGACTGTGAAAGAGAAATCAGCGTAGTGAATGCGTGCACCAAATTTTGGCCGATTTGGCTTAGCATCCATTATATTGCCTTAAAATCGCCTGTATTAACATAAACATCAGAAGCCCAGATAACTCAGTCGGTGGAACATCAAACTCCGAAATTGTATTTTGAAAACTTTAAAAATGTTAAAGATGTTTTAAAGCGATTGTATAAGTAAGATGTAATGAGTGTGCTTTTTGTATTCTTTGAGCCTTGCTTGGATGTGGTAGATGTAAAAAGCAAGCACTGAATTCAAAAGAATTTTTCCACAGCTATACCTTGAACAAACTCCTTAAGTGCATTCAAGTGTAAAAATGCTGTAGCAAACACATGAAGAAAGTTGTTTTAGCTTAGTATTTTAGAGTTAGGCCTGTAAGTAAGTTATAGTAAATTCCATATTCTAGTCTATTTTTATAGTAAGTTTTATCCGTTGCTAAGTAGTTTAAGTTAAATTATCTATTAAGTGCCATCAAATGTTAAATATTGTTAAAGTTAAGTTTTGTTAAGTTTATGTCCTGTTAGGTTTAAGTGCTGTTCAGTTTAATTTCTGTTACATTTAAGTGTTATTAAGTGAAGTTAGATTCTGTTTAGTTTAACTTATATTAGGTTTAAGTTATGTAGAATTTAAAGTCAGTTAAGTTCTGTTAAATTTAAGTTTTGTTAAATTTAAGTGGTTTTTCATGTAAGTTCTGTTGATTTGAAAATCTGTTAAGGTTAAGTTCTGCTGAGTTTAAGTTCTGTTGAGTTAAAGTTCTGTTGAGTTTAATTAAAAATAAGTTTAAGTGATGTTAAGTTCTGTTAAGTTTAAATATTTTAAGTGCTATTAAGTGATGTTAGATAGATTTATGCTTTTATTCTAGGCGTTTATTTTATGACTTGTGTGCAAGGTGTTGTTGTGAACATCAGAGAAACTTTAGTTAAAAGGGACAATCAGAAGCATTTGTGAGTAGAGCCATTCCTGTTTGAAGTATATCTGCTGTTTGAAGATGGAAAGCAAACGTACCAGACAATCGACGCAGATGAAACCTGCGCACATGTTGCTCCTTTAACTTATTTTTGTAGGTTGTATTAGCACACCTGAGTTTTGTTTGAGCCTTGTAGCACATAGAATCCTTTTTGTATCTGTCATATAGCATATCCTATAAATAGTGATAGCCTTTTTGGTTTGTCTTGCTAGCTTAGATCCCTTGTAAGAGAGAAACCTTGCTAGCTGAGAATACTGTTTAGTTGTTAGAATTACCTATTTTTGTGTTACAAAGAGTGTGACACAGTTAGCCCATAGAACTTTGCATCTTTCTAAAGAAAACAGGGGAAATGTTGGGAATTTAGCTGACTAGAGACTGGAAAAGTACAAAGCCGTGACTAATTCCAAGTCCTGCACCTGCAAGATAGCGTGTCCTTGGGCCTAGCTGAGTATGATAACGAAGTGGACAGAGAGACGTGAGAAGTAGAGAACGTAGGCCCAAAGGAATGAGGAAGACTTGATGGTATAGTTTAACCAATAGATCGCTTGGCTTACAGAATATTCATAAGCTTATTACTTGCTGTATAAGTGTTTGATGCTCTCTTCAATAAACGGGACCTGTTGATGACCATCTGGTGTCCTGGTCTCCCTTCCTTCGACAACCAAAAGCTGGCAACTGTGGTGTTTTCACTTCAGAGACACCTTTGGCTAGCTGGATGCTGCAGCTGGGTGCTAGAGAGAAGTCCAGATATGCAGGAACTCAAGTTTACCTCTGGCAGAGAAGCTTTAAGGCGAGGTGAAGGAAAAGGAGACAGGTTCTGCTGGAGAGTTTCGATCCAGAGCTTTATTCCTGGCCCACAGGCTTCTGAATCCTGTAACAGCACTAACAGAACCTCTCGAACCGTGTTGCTGCTGTACCTTTTAACCCCAGGGAAAGGGGGAGGGAAGGCGTAAGGATCCCACCAACCAGGTAGGGGGGGGAAGTCTCAGGGGACAACTGACACCTGGATGGCCCAATGTCCTCCAGGGCTGAAAGGCATCTTTTGAACTCTGCCAATCACTCCATGCCCTTCTGGAATGCCAGGATTGACAGACAGCACCCAGCAGGGGCCAGGGTGGGGGAAAGGAGAGGTGACTGGCACCTGGGGAAGGACCGGGAAAACTGAGGCAAGCTATGACATCACACCGCAACACTGCATCACCCTTTTAAAGTTCAACTTCTACTTTTCTCACTTTCTCGTACTGTTCAAGTATATCTCTGGCATTCTGATCATTCTGTTCTTTGAATAACATTACTTTTTTCATTTTCCCCTTCTACGTTACCTTGCAGCATGATGCTGCTTTGGACAATGCTGGTCACTATCCGGACAAGACATGGAATTGCACATGGTAGAAATATTACACTTGCTAGTGCACACACCACAAAGAAGACCAATTTCTTCCACCATTTACTGTTCCAGGTGAATAAGTTGTCCCACCAATAGGATTCTCCAAATAAGGGGGTCCGTTTTTGTGTTCCAACATAAGTTAGTTTTCTAATATTTTGAGTAGTGTTTTTAACTACAAGACTGTGGTCATCAATCTCTAGGCAGCATTCTGAAGTATTAAATTTCCTGCAGATCCCTCCTTCCTCTGTGAGGAGGTAGTCCACTGCTAATCGAATCTGGTAAATTACTGACCATGTTTGTTGTTTGTGCTGGTTTAAGAGATCAATGGTCAGAGTTGTTTGATTGGACATTATTTCAAGTACTGCTTGTAAATGGATGATCCGATTGAGCATATATTCTGCGGTTCTGTACCCCCAGGATCCATCTTGGGCCAGGCCATAAGTATCTATAATCTTTTGTGGGATCCAAATTTCATTGTTCCAATTTTGGGTTCCACCAAATAAACTCCTTACCTTTCTGGCCAGATCATCATATATTGGGACTCCCAAGTCTGATTTCACATCCTTAGGCAGTAAGAAAAGGGATGGTTTTATTGCTTCAATTGTGCAACTCCCAATCTACTCTCCCGGTAACTTCACATATGCTCTGTTACCACAGATCCAAAATAAATTTTTAGGTGCATTCCAGAAATTAGAATGTTGATTTGTTATATGTTTACTATATTTGGATAGGGTTTCTATTGCCCAGAATGGGTTAATAAAATCTCCTAAGCATTCAAACATTTTTTTCTTTTTCCCTGTATACACATCTACTTTCATTTTTTTCTATTGACCAGTATGAATGGGGGGTTTCTGGGATCCACCTGATGTGTGTGTCATTTGATGCTAGATATCTTTTACATGGAGTTTCTCCTACTTCTATAGTATGCATTTCTCCTTTCCTTGATAGACACTCTTCCCCTATTATTGCTGATTTTAGCTTCCACCCTCTTTCCCTTCTTTTGGGTACCACCATGCTTTTTCTTGATGTAATCCATTTTAAAATGTCTAGGGAACCTAAACTGATACCATCCCATGGCCAAATTTCACTTAAATGTGTCCCCCAGCACACCCAACAATTAGTCAAATTAAATTCTTTTGTAATCTTTTCCACCATATCAATTGTTATAAACAAAAATCTGCCAATTTTTTTGTGAGAAAAAAGTTACAAAACCCTTCAGACCAGTGTTGCTGCTACAGTGTTACTTGTTTCTTATGATAATCACAAGTCGTTGAAGTTAATGGTTCTTTTTGTATCAGTAAAGGCCCTGGCTAGGGCTAAGTTAATGGCTCTTCTCCCTAGACAGTGAAGAGTGGGGAGGGCATCAGAAGATGCAAATTAACTTCAGGACCAGCATGCCATGGGAAGTGTCGAGCTTACCGAAAAAGACCCCAAAAAAGAGCCAATGCAAAATTAAGAATTTAGAGTGATGTCTGGACATGAAGAACAGAGTGTTGAGCCTGCAGAGATGCTGAAAACATTCCTTGCCTCCCACCCTGAGCAAGAAAATCATCTTTAACCGGGACCCGGAGAGAGAGAGGCTGCAGAGATCAACATCTGGGTCACGCCCAAAAGGCTCCCACTAGGACTGGACCCCCAGCTCTGCCCCTAGTGGACAAAGCTGCACATATCCTCCTCCTCCGAGTCGCCCTGGGAGAGATGACGGAGACTGCAGACCCATCGGGCTTCCCAATCTTGAGCTGATCACTTTCAATAAAGGCATTAAAAGGAGAAAATGTCTCCTGCCCTTTTTATTTCAGCTGGGGCGCTCGTCTGGGATAGCCACGCCCAAAGAGGACACCAGGACTGGCCATCTTGGACCTTCAGGACAGCTGGCTATCAGGATGAGAGAGATCGGCTCGGGACCACTGATGCTGAGGAGCACCAGGGCACTGGACTGGTGAGAAATCTGGTGGCAGGAGTAGGAGACAAGCAAGTGTGTGTGTGATTGAGATGAAGGCCGGCAGCCCGGACCCTCAGAGTGATGAATGGTCCCCTTAGTACCACGTCTCCGGACTTCCGCGAGAGAGTCGGCCGGGAACAGGGGGGAACACGTGGAATCAGTGTGAGTGAGTCGTCTCCTAAGGGGAAAAGCGTCTTCCTCCTTCCGGGCGTGTGGAGGAAATAGTTGTGTGAGTGGCACGCACTCCCAAAAGTCCTGACAGAGGGAAGTCAGGCAGATTGTGCATCCCAAGGAGGGATCGGGCAAGCTCACTGTCAGATTTTCGGCTGTTTAGATGGTCTGGAAAGGCCCGAGGTGGCCTTGGGCCACCCGCGCTCCAAAGGACGAGAAGGGACTTCAGATCTTTTCTCGGTCTCGGTGTTTATTAATTGCTTATCTAAAAGATTTTCTCTTGGCCTGACAGAGTTCTGCTCAGCAGTCAGCCATGGGCACACACTGAGCCCCCCGGGGCAGTCACTTATCTTTATACTCGGAGTTACGTATGCAATATTTATCATTTTTCTCCAATACCCTCTACCCTTATTAACCAGTGCACTTTTGGTAAGGACCAATCCCAAAGTGCCAACATCACCACAGAAGATGGAGGCCAAGAAGAAGAAGAAGAAGGAGAAGGGCACGCCCCAATTCCTCCATCTTACTTCTTTAGACCCCCCTGTACAGAAATCTTAAACCCTGTATCTCACACTCCAATTAACTTATCCCTTCACCATTCACCCCAGTGAAATCCTCCTATCCTCATACTGATGTCGTCTCTCGTGTGGGATCAAAGTCTAGACACCAGACATTTCTGGCAGCATTCCAGGACTCCCGAGCCCCCCAGGGGTGGTCTTGGTCACCCTGCACCCCAGTCCTGAGAGGCTGAGATCCCACATCTCCCCCTTCTGTTTGCACCAAGAAGATCTCTTTCGCTATCCGATTCATCGCACGTTTTAAACATGCAAATATGCATGGGACAACAAGTATGAGGACTAGGAGAACTATTAAAACATAGAATCCTATCTTTAAAATTCCTCTCCAAATGGGAGAGATGTCAAAGAATTCTACCAGTTGATCGATCCATGATCCTGTGATCTCGCCAAGCTTATTTATGCTGTCCTTTATATTTTTGATATTTTCATGAATTGACTTTGAATGATCTGAGAGATTCATGCAGCACATCCCTTCGAACTCTTCACACCCATGTCCATGAGCGAGCAATAGATAATCGATTGCTGCTCTGTTTTGAAGAGTCGCCTGTCTTACACTACTGATGTCTTTTAACATGTCATCCAATGTGACAGACACAGACCGCGCATGTTTGCTCAACCAACAACCCATGCGGTCGATCTGAGTCAAGGCCACCCCTGATGCTGTTTGAGGTGAGAAGATCGCTGTAGCAATACTCGTTTTCTTGTCCCAAGAAAATATTTTATCATTGCAATCTGCCGCATATTGTTCTATTGATCTTTTTTCTCTGTGCCTTTTCTCTTTTAACATGTTCAAATTAGGCGATAGCATTGAAATTTCCCCAATGCTGCATGGACCTCCCGTGGCATTAGCAGGAATGCCGTGCCAAATTCTGTCCCCGCAAATTAAGAACAAACCCCGTGGCAATTGCACCGGGACTTGGATCGATCCTTTGCTGGTCTTCTTTGTATATTTACACCAGGCTGACGCATTCTTATAGAATTCATGAATGGGAGTCAAATCGATAGTTTTCGCCTTTGTGATCTTTGGAGCTTCAAACTACATGCAGAGTCTCATTGTCATGGACCCAAAAATCTCCAATTCCTGAGGTTCTGTAGAAGCCACAGGAAGCAGATGTGTCCAAGCACACCACTCTTTCACAGGATCTTTAATGACCTGCGAAATGTTAACTGCGGAGTGCCCTGGAACTGGCCATTCGTCCACCGGCAATCCAACCATGCATGCTGAAAATGGTTTTCCTGGCCTCGAATGTGTCAGGCAAATACTATCTAAATTCGCTGCCCGAGCTAAAGTCTCCCATACATTTTGCCTTGGTTGACTAACAGGTAAATTTCCCCCATTGCTTACTGCAATGAGTGAAAGAATGATGCACATAAGCATCATGAAACTCATTACTTCGCTTTTATGTGAAAACCCCCAAAGTCCTTAGTTTCTTTTTATTTCTCTTCCGGGTCGTTTTTCGCAGTCTGAGTCTCGACTTCTGTCTGAGTACTCGTCTCTTTGTTTCTTGGATCAGCGTTCTCGTGTTCTCGCGTTCGGAATGGCTTCACGTGCCGTGCCGACACCCACTTCAGACCTCGATCTGTGGAAATACAAGCGAAACCCTTGCCCCAAGTGATTAGTTTGAAAGGACCCTCTATTTTTCCTGTCTCTGGGTTTCTGATCAAAACTAAAGGATTTTCCTTTAGCTTTGCCTGTGTGTTGTTTAGAAAATGTCTCACGATCGGTGGATTAGGTTCCGAGGATGAGCTATTTAGGAAATTCAGCACGTACAGTGCCTTATTTAATTTCATGTGAGGTGTTTCCTCTGGCTCACCCCTTCTCTGTCTGTCCAGAAGGGATTTCAGGGTGTGATGTGTTCTCTCAATGATCGCCTGACCTGTGGGCGAATGTGGAATACCAAACGTGTGTCTGACACCCCATCTTTTCAGGAATCTGTCAAGCACCCTGCCTGTGTATGTTGGACCATTATCTGTTTTTACCTCCTGAGGCACACCTAATGCTGCAAATGCCTGCAGAAAATGTCGGCAAGCATGGTCTGCTGTTTCCCCAGCATGTGCTGAAGCAAAGACTGCACCTGAGAATGTATCTACAGAAACATGAACATTTTTGAGCCTCCCAAAAGATGGATATTTCGTGACATCAGCTTGCCACAACTGAAGACTTTGCAGCCCCCGTGGATTGATGGCCCCGGTAGAAGAGGGTGGCTGCACAAGCTGACAGTCTGGACAGGCACTAATGATCTCCCTCGCCTGACTCTTTGTGAGACGAAAGGACTCCATTAGCGCTTGCGCATTCTGATGAAAGAACGCATGACTTAACCTTGCCTGCTCAAAAATGTCCGGCAGTGTTTGCAAAATGGGCATTGTCAACCTGTCCGCCCGAGCATTCCCTTCCGCTAAAAATCCCGGAAGTGTTGTGTGCGCTCTAATGTGTGTGATAAAATACTCTATTTCCCTGCTCTCTAGCAGTGTTTTCAAGCTTGTCAGGTATGAGTATAAAACCTCATTACTGACTTCTTTCAAGAGCGAACCCTCCAATCTCTTGACCACACCCGCAACATATGCGGAATCTGTCACCAGATTGAGAGGCTGTTTGAACAACTGAAATGCCCGGACAACGGCTGCCAACTCCACAATTTGTGGAGAGCCCTGAACCATCCTCACATCTGATTCCCAATCCCCTGTTGTTGAGTCTCTCCACGTGATCACTGACTTGTGTGTCTTCCCTGAGCGATCCGTGAACACTGTGATCCCGTCCACAGGTTCTTCACTTATTCGTGGTTTTGCTCTATAGCATATTTGCGATTGCAGTATTCTATGCTGTGGAAAGTGGACTGTGCAAGTTCCTGGGAACGCTAACAACGCGATTAACAGGTCTTTCGATTGTTGCATTGCCCAATCGAAATAGTCTCGTTTCAGAGGTAATCTGATGACTGAGAATTCTCTTCCTGCCATTGTCAGCAACCTTGTTCTCGCCTTTATGATGATTTGTGCTGCCATCTCCAAATCTGTGAGAATCGTTTTCGCGGGTCTGTGTGGTAGGAAAATCTACTCTATGATTATCAAAGAGTCCCTTTGCGATTCATCCCATTGGAAGATCAAACCATGGAACTGCGTTTTCTTCCCCAGCACTGCCAACTGAAAAGGCAACGTTGGAACAAATCGATGTGCCTGCCTTTTCTGTATCGCATTCGTGATTTTCTCCAACTCTTTTCTCGCTTCTGGCGTGAGTGTCCTGGGAGAACGAATGTCTGTGTCTCCTCTCAAGAGATCAAGCAGCGCTGGAATGTCGCTGTTTGTGATTCCCAAAACTGGTCTCATCCAGTTGATTTCTCCCAAAAGCTGTTGTAAATCATGCAAATTGTTGACCTTAGTGCTGATCTCCACTTTTTGAGGCTTTATTGTTTTCTCTGAAATTTTCCACCCTAGATATTTCCAAGGTGCAACCTCTTGAATCTTCGAAATGCTGATTTCCAGACCTGCCTTTTGCACCTCTGCGATCACACAGTCGCGAGCTTCTTGCAGCTCCTGTCGTGTTGATGCTGCAATGAGCAAATCATCCATGTAATGAATGATCTTCGCCTTCGGAAATTTCTTCCGTGCTGGTGCCAAAGCTCGTGCCACGTACCATTGACAGATCATCGGAGAATTTTTTAGGCCTTGTGGAAGAACGACCCAATGGTACCGCTGCAGAGGCGTTTCCCTGTTGATACTCGGAGCTGAAAAGGCAAATCTCGGAGCATCATCTGGATGGAGTGGGATACTGAAAAAACAATCCTTGAGGTCGATGACCACAAGCTGCCAATCTCTGGGAATCATCGAGACAGATGGAAGTCCCAACTGAAGTGGCCCCATGTCTTCTATGACTTCGTTGATCTTCCTGAGATCGTGTAACAACCTCCATTTGCCCGATAGCTTTTTCTTGATGACAAACACCGGAGAATTCCAAGGGCTGTCTGTTGGCTTGATGTGTCCCTTCTGCAATTGTTCTTGGACCAGGTCTTTCAAAGCACTCAATTTTTTCCGCTCAAGGGGCCACTGATCCACCCAAACTGGATCATCTGTTTTCCATGTCAGCTTCAGTGTGGCGAGTGCTGCAGTGACCCCTATTAAAAATCCACTTCGATCTTCGCGCCCCATTGTGCCAAAAGGTCCCGACCCCAGACTGTGATCGGCTTTTGGACGACAAAAGGACGAATGATCGCCGTCTTATCTCCTGGTCCCGTGACAACGACGGAATTCTCACTTTGCAGACACAGAGATGCTCCCCCGATGCCTGAGAGAGAGCCCAATGGCGCGACCAAGCTCCAATTGCGTGGCCAAAAGATGTACGATATTACCGTTACATCCGGCCCTGTGTCGAGCATACCTCTGATCGATATTGTCCTGTCCCCACATGTCAATTGGCACGTGAGCGTGGGTCAGTCTCGACCTATGTGCTTCACCCATGTTGTATGTACTTCAACATGCTCTTTCATAGGGAGACCTTCTTCGTCGAAGATTGACATGACCTCTCCAACTGCGTGTGGCGGCAATGCGAAGGCTCTCGCAACCACAGTATTTTCCGGCACAGTCAATGGTGGACGAAGCGCTCTTGCCAAAACTGTTAACTCTGTATTTTTGTCCGCTGAGACAACTGTTGGATAAACAATGAGTCCAAGAATACTGCACTTGTCTTGTCCAATTATCAAGAAATCTTGTTTCTTGTATGAATCCTCGCGGATTCCTGTTGGTATCTCCGCATGACTTTCATCTAGAAAGCATACTAGTTTTGAAGCTGCCAATGCACACTGTGCCCCTGGTGGGAGGAGGTCTGGGTCGCTGTGGAATCGACTGAGGGTTTTGCTGAGGGTATCTGCTTGTCGCTCACTGATGACTGCCCTGTCTGTTCTTGTGACACCGCCAGTACTTGTGTCTGAGCGCGCTGGCGATTTCCCGCGCTGCATTTCCCGTTTCCCGGATGCGGTAACGGATTTCCTTCCACATCTGTCCGGGAATAACATTCTTTCACAGAGTGTCTTCCTCTTCCGCACCGTGCACAAATTGGCCTTTCTGCTTTCTGGGCTGGCGTTGGTATATGTGTCCGTGGGCAATTCCTTTTCATGTGCCCAGACTCCCCGCATCTGTAGCACTGTCCTCCTTGGGGTTTGTTCTTTTTCTGCATTGTCGCAAGAACATTGTTGACGTTTTAATCCTGTTTATGGAGTAATTTCTCGAACATCTTCTCCAATGTCTTGTCCTCTGATTGCCCTTCTGAGCGTCCCTTTAGCTGTTCTTCCCATTCCTCTTTTAATTCATTCTTTACAATCGCTGCGACGTGCTGAGGCGTCCCCACCTTGCTGCATGCCTCCACCATCTCTGCCAAGGATGGCCGTCCTGGCATGGTGCTAATCACCCGTTGACAATCCGGGTTGGCATTGCCGAAAGCTAAACTCTCCAAGAGAGGCCTCTTCACTTCTTCTGTCGTCACCTGTCGATCCACGGCTTGCGTGAGTCGGTCGATGAACGACATGAATGGCTCTGTGGGACCTTGCCTGATGCAAGAGAACGGAACATCCGGAGCTCCTGTCGGTGTAATTTGTATGATTGCCAATCGCGCTGCTTCTTTGATGTCGTTTAAGACTCTTCGTGGAAGCCGCGCTGCTTGTTCCCCTGGGTTGTCATCTGGAGGATCCCCTGCTAATTGCCCTTCTGTGAGGTTCGCATTTGGCCCACCTTGATATCTGTTCCGCAACTCAGCAAGATATTTTCTCCACCTTTTTTCCCAGATAAGATTCTGTGTGTCAGTGAGGATCATTGCCACAATACTTCGAATATCATATGGTGTGAGATCATACATAGTGAATGTCCCTCTTAGTAGCTGTTTGAAGTATTGTGAGTTCAGCCCAAAAGTTTGAGCCGCCTTCCCTAAGTCTTTGAGTGTCTCATGACCCATCCTTTCCCACCTTGGATTCTGTCCCTGGGCATCATATGTCACTGGCATTGTCAAATCTCCTGATCCCGGGAATAAATGCTTTTCCTTTGCCAACGCTTTTCTGATTCGCTTCCAATCCATCGTCTTCACTGGCTCTTGAAATTCCTCTTCTTGAGACTCCATTGGGATTTGCATGAATAATGGTGTTGTGGACGTCATCGGTGATTCATCGTGTCTCATTTTTCGCCTTGAGGTTTTTGTCCTTGCTCCTAAATCCGAAAAGGAAACTCGAGGATCCTGTTGATATTTCTTTTTTGCTGTATCAAATGAATGCAAGAAGCTTTTTGCTGCTTCTGCTGCTGACAGCATCCATGTTGGGACACCTTCCGATGCTGTGATCCTTACGACATCTTCTCCTTGTAGCTGTTCTTCATCTGAGCTTTCATCATCTTCATGAAATTCTGAAGTGGATGGATAATCCCTTTGTTGTGTTAACATTGTCTTCTTTGAAGTGCTTTTCTTTTTATATATTGTAGGAAAAAATTGCTGCATTGTTGCAGTCTAGCCACGAGATGGCGCTGTGGCTCCGCCGAACCGATCCGGCATGTCGTGCACTTCTGTCCTCCTGCCACTAGGTGGCGGTGTCACCGGCCTCCCTGGCTCGGATGACGGAGTGAGCTCGATTGCCCCATTTCCTCTTCCGGTCCGACGTTCCGGCGATCTCATTTGAGACCGTGTTTGCTTGGCTTTTAATTCAGCTAAAAATGGGGCTTGAACACCAAAGCGTTTCGCCTGAAGGGAAGAGACTGGGACTCCTGGAGTTTCAACCAGAGGCACCGAGTCCGGAGAGGGTGTGGGGCCCCTAGCACGGCCCCTCCTCGCCCGAGACGTCACAGGGGATCGGGCCCGCCGCCGCCCGCGCTCCACTCTCTGCGCATGCGTGCTCTCCGAGCCGCTCCCTGTCTCTCCTGAGCTGACGTCATCCTCTCCCGCTCGTTCCACCCCCGAGGTTTCTTCCCCTCGGTCTGTGCCTTACTCTGTCTCCTCCTCCTCTGACGCTGTGTTCACTCCTCCCTCCGGTGTGTACAGCCCGCCTCCCGCCGGCATTCTGGCCCGCCCCGTGATTCTGGCCGACCTCCGCACCGGGTCTGACGTCACAACCGCGCGCCTCCTGCGTCTCGCTACGGTGGCCCTCTGGGGCTGTGCGGTTTCCCCCAATTCGCCGCCCGCGTTTGCCGCCCCCGCGCTGGTATGTGACTCCCTCCCCGGGTTCTTGCGAGTTTTGCCCACCGCGCGCATCTCCTCATCTTCATCCGCGCTGCCCGTTTGCACCGCCGCGCCGCCGCATTGCTCTGCCGCGCCGCCGTGCCCTTCGCGAGAAAGCGGTCCCCCCGATCCCTTGTCTTCCTCCTGCTCCCCCCCTTCCGTTCCTGACTCCTCTATAATCTCTGGGGTTTCAGGACGCTTTTGGGGTTTCTTGCGTTCTTTGACCGGGGGGTTTAATTTTATTTCCTGCTCTCTTTTTTCGAGAGCCCTTTCCCCCTGGCTTTTTGAAGCCAGAGCTAATTTTTTCCCGGAGCTTTGCTCCACTCCCTCCTCTGAGGGTGCCGCAGTTTTTCGCTGCTTTTCCAGTCTTTTTGACTGCACTGAAATACCTTCTAGCATAATTCTTGCCGGCGAGAGCAGCTTTAACGCTGTCTCATCTTTTTTCGTTGCTAAGAAATATAAATGCCTATTAATTTCTTGCCAAAACCCCACTTCGAATAGCAGGCATGTTTCTGCAAGTGGGTAGTTGAGCCTTGCCCACAACAATAACTGTTTTAATTCGTTCTTTGGGATCCCTTCTGTATATAATTCAGCCACGCCTTGTAAGGCGGACAAGATTTCCCGTTGTTCCTGGGAGAGTGTGGCCCCCATATTCTTATTTTTGGCCTTCTTACCGAATCTGTCATCAGAGTGGTCTGAAGGCTCCCGATCTCCGTCCAGCAAGTCTCGAGAGATGGATCCAGAGGCGCCTTTCTGGTCCCAGTCCAGGCCGCTCTTCTACGAACTGTCTTCGGCAGAAGCTGAGAGATGGAATTCTCAGTGACTGCTGATTTTTGCAGATTCTCCTGGCCGTTTTTTTTCTTCTTTCTTTCTTCAGGCTTCTCTCCTCAGGAGTTATCAGTTCTGTCCTCTTGGCTCTTCAGCTCTTCAGCTCTTCAGGGCTTTTCTCCCCCCCCGAAAGGTTTGGTGGGAGGTAGCCCACGCAGCGGACGCCACTTGTCGGATTTTCGGCTGTTTAGATGGTCTGGAAAGGCCCGAGGTGGCCTTGGGCCGCCCGCGCTCCAAAGGACGAGAAGGGACTTCAGATCTTTTCTCGGTCTCGGTGTTTATTAATTGCTTATCTAAAAGATTTTCTCTTGGCCTGACAGAGTTCTGCTCAGCAGTCAGCCATGGGCACACACTGAGCCCCCTGGGGCAGTCACTTATCTTTATACTCGGAGTTACGTATGCAATATTTATCATTTTTCTCCAATACCCTCTACCCTTATTAACCAGTGCACTTTTGGTAAGGACCAATCTCAAAGTGCCAACATCACCACAGAAGATGGAGGCCAAGAAGAAGAAGAAGAAGGAGAAGGGCACGCCCCAATTCCTCCATCTTACTTCTTTAGACCCCCCTGTACAGAAATCTTAAACCCTGTATCTCACACTCCAATTAACTTATCCCTTCACTATTCACCCCAGTGAAATCCTCCTATCCTCATACCGATGTCGTCTCTCGTGTGGGATCAAAGTCTAGACACCAGACATTTCTGGCAGCATTCCAGGACTCCCGAGCCCCCCAGGGGTGGTCTTGGTCACCCTGCACCCCAGTCCTGAGAGGCTGAGATCCCACAGCTCACAAGCCCTGCAGGCAAAGTAAGTCCTGACAAAGGGGTCAGGCACAAATCCCAGTGAAGGAAGCTGGGCTGTGTTTTTAAGTTCTGATACGGTGAGGCCTAACATTTGGAAGGTTAGGCAAACTAAAAATCAGGCAGTTGTTTTTCCTATCAGAGGGGAGTCAGGCACGAACCGGCTTCTTACGCTGGGGTTTCATGTTTTCAAGTCCTGATAGATATAAGACCTGACATTGGGAAAGTTAGGCAATCAAGAGATTGGGCAGTTGTTTCAGTATAAAGTCCTGAGCATCAGGCAAATAAATTTTTCTTAAAATTACCTGTCAGGAGAGGCACCTTTGGGATTGTTTTTCTGTTGAGACCTGAAAAATGGGAGGGTGTAATAGTAAAAAGACCAGCAAGAGACTGAGGAATATACCTCCTAATAGCCCCTGGGGGAACTGTTAGAGAAATGGGATTCTATAGAGGCCACGGAGGGATTAGATAAAGTGAAGATGATCCACTACTGTGTAGAAGTCTGGCCAGAATTAGAGGTGCAAGGAGGATGGCCTTGGTGTGGGACAAGGGACAAGTGGATGTGCCAACAACTGAGTCACTATCTAACAGCTCGAGGAGATACCGATCCTGAGCAATTATTGTATGCAGCTTGCTGGTTAAAGAGTGCTATTGGGGATGAAGGTGTACGAATTTGTAAGGTACAGAACAAGAAAGAGCGGAATGAAGGAGGAGATGCTGAAATTAGTAAAAAATAGGACCCCTAAATGAAGAAATTGAATTATTAAGTGGATACAGAAGCAGGTAAGTCCTGTCTCAACAAAGTATCAGAGAGTATAGTGAAATACCCTAAAAAATCTGAGGTTAGACAAAACAGCTAGGTAAAAGGATATCTAATAGCACTGAGACTGGACATTAGCACTTAACTTGTAATAAGTGATGTGAAAGTAAAAGGTACCTTATTGTTGTCTTGTTGTGTATGTGAGAGTGAGTCACAAACAAAGTCAGCCTCAACTTCCCAGGCAGGTGGGAAGGGGGCAGTGGACAGGCTGTGTGCGACCTGCAAACCAGACTAGTGTTCCCCAGATGTGTGAGGGGGCCGTAGCTGAAGAGCATGAGTGACACGTAGACAGCCTAACAGGAGAACGGGCAACGAAGGCAACCAGAGTCAGGGCCCTTCCAAGAGGCCCAGGGATACTGAGACCTGTGGACCAACCCCAAGGCGAAGGGGAGCCACAGGGACCCGTGATTTTCTAGCAATAAAGATACAGTTCATGTCTTGAGGGTGTGAAGGAATGTGTGAAAGTAAATGAGAAATAAAAGAAAGTGAATGTAGACGAATTAAAGTATAAGTAATGTGGATTGTGCATTATAAGTTTTACCACATCTCCTTGGAAGGAAGTGTATCCTGCTGAAAAAGAATTGTGAGAAAAAAATTGTTTTAAGTGTAAAGGGTTGAAAGAAAAGCAGTATTTAAGCTGTTAGTGAAAGTAAGAAATAGAGGTGAGAGATGAATAGATAAGATCTTGAAAATAGAACAGAAAACCAGTAAGTTGAATACACAGAAAATAAGAGAATAAAAGCACTTTGGGAGTTAAGTTAGCAAACAGAAATACAACTCCTTGCAAAATACAGAGTATGCAGGAGTTGATGAGAGAAACATGCAAGCCATAGAAAAAGAGAAATTAAGCAATTATACATAGCATTAACCAGAGAAACTGAGTTGTGATAGAATCATAAAATAGCTGACCATTAATGCCTATATTTGAAAGCCCATTTCAGGTACTCCTCATTGCTAATTCGACTGTGCAAACCAAAGGAAAAAGGTTGGACCCACATCACCAGATTGTACATCACTCTCACCCCCTGGCATTGGACCAAGATTCAACATCAGTTTGTCCCTCTGGCATTGGACCGGACTCCACCCCACTCTCCCATTGGCATTGGCCCTCTGGCATTGGACCGGACTCCATCCCATTCTCCCTCTTGCATTGGGCCAGAGTCCACACCACTCTCACCTCCGGGCACTGGACAAGAGTCAACCACATCACAAGTTAATTCACCTGAGCATACCGTGATAAAAGGACCAAAAGTTTTAAAGTTGACTCTCAGAAGCAAGAGTCAAAAAGACTGAACTGTATAGGAAAATAATTGATATCAGAGCCCTAACATAGCTTAAAATATTTCAAGACAATTCTCTCTGTAAAATATATTTGTAAAAAGTTTAAGACTGTAAATAAGTAATTCTAGTTAAGTTCCCCAATTTGGTTCTAAAGACTCCAGGTTAATCCTCTACAGAGCACTCCCCTAAGAGAAACCAAAATTGGTAGGGAACAGACCAAGAGAGGTTTAACCAGAGAAGCGGGTAGAAGAGACTCTAAAGAGCTTGGAAGCTTCTTCTCAGTAAAATTCCCCAAGAGGCAAGGCTGGGTGGGCAGGCTGTGCAAGATGACCCATACCAGACTCTTGGGAAGGGTAGTAATGATGGCTCTAATTGCTGCTGGTGCTCTGGGGAGCCCAAAAGAGCCGTGCAGTGAGTGCTACCAACCCCTCTATGAGGAGGAAGAAGTGAGCTCCTTGTCTAGAGTCCACATCAGTTCTAACCCAAATTGTGTTAACCTCTCCCAATTGGTCCTTTATCAGAAAAATAAGAGAATGTATTAGATAGCCCAGAATACTGCCACTTTCAGGCAGCCACTCCTGGGAGAGTGCCCTATAGGAGAAGCCTGGTTGTGCTTTGAATGTGATGCTGATGAAGCAAGCTCAGTAGATCTAGTCAAAAGAAAATAAATAGTAAAAACAGAAAGATAGTTTGTAACAACTATTTAGCAGTAAAGTATTCAGCTACCCAGTGGATCCCAAGAGATAGAAATAAATTAGAGTCTGCTGAGAAAAAAGAAAGAGACAAGTGTATCTACCATGAAGTATATTAATTTTATGAGTGTACTGAAAAAGGGATAAACTCCTCTTGGAAAATGAAAGAACTGTGTAAATATTGGGAATGCTCAACAGAATATTATAACACATTTCAGGACAGCTCTAAACACCTAGGTTTGATCTCTGGTACTACAGCATACACTAAATTGTCAGGAGACTGGTCTGGCAGCTGCACCACTAGAATAATAAAACCAGCTTTCTTCTTATTACCCAAAGAAACTGGATCAAGTTTAGGAGTTCCTATACAAAATGATTTAAGAGAAACTCAAAATTGTAAAGGCCAAGTTCAGACCCCAATATCTATGTTAAACAGAATCATCAGGCTCCAGGCAGTATTAAAAATAAAGAATTCAATTATTAGAAACATTTCAAATGAAATAAAAAAAAAATAGCATGTGTAAATAACCAAGAACAAACTCCTACACTTGATTCCATTTGGTGGGATAACCTACAGATTTTGAAAAAGGATGTATAGGAAAAAGTAAGTTTTCTCACTGTTTGTATACTTAGAGGATTGCTTTTTTACTATTCTTATTTCCCTGTTTTATTAAAATAGTAGTATTGGCCGTGCAGACCAACCTAAAGATCTCAAAAAATTCTAACCTAAAGAAACCAAGAAAGGTAACAAAGTTAAGTAACCATGATTACCAGAGTGCTCAAGAAATTTATAATCAATACAAAAAAATAAAGAAATATGAAGCTCATGAGTCAGAAATTGCAAGTTGATGTGAGTTTAAATTTAAGCTCGATCAAAGAAAAAGAGGGGGGAACTGTTATAAACAAAAATCTGCCAATTTTTTTTGTGAAAAAAAGGGTTACAAAACCCTTCAGACCAGTGTTGCTGCTACAGTGTTACTTGTTTGTTATGATAATCACAAGTCGTTGAAGTTAATGGTTCTTTTTGTATCAGTAAAGGCCCTGGCTAGGGCTAAGTTAATGGCTCTTCTCCCCAGACAGTGAAGGGAGGGGAGGGCATCAGAAGATGCAAATTAACTTCAGGACCAGCATGCCATGGGAAGTGTCGAGCTTACCGAAAAAGACCCCAAAAACAATGAGCCAATGCAAAATTAAGAATTTAGAGTGATGTCTGGACGTGAAGAACAGAGTGCTGAGCCTGCAGAGATGCTGAAAACATTCGTTGCCCCCCACCCTGAGCAAGAAAATCATCTTAAACTGGGACCCAGAGAGAGAAGCTGCAGAGATCAACATCTGGGTCACGCCCAAAAGGCTCCCACTAGGACTGGACCCCCAGCTCTGCCCCTAGTGGACAAAGCTGCACATATCCTCCTCCTCCGAGTCGCCCTGGGAGAGATGACGGAGACTGCAGACCCATCGGGCTTCCCAATCTTGAGCTGATCACTTTTAATAAAGGCATTAAAAGGAGAAGTCTTCTGCCTTTTTTATTTCATCGATAAAAAGATTCTTTCCATATATTTCTCTCTCTCTATTGAGACAAAGTAAAAATCCATTCTGAATTAGGTGAAGTGTCTAAGAAAAGTGAAAAGTCTGTGAGGCCAAAGCTGAAAGAAAAACTGGCATGCCGAGACAGCAAGGAGACAGAGAAAAAAAACCAGGAAAAACCACAAGGTCGATTTGCCCCTGACTTAGAAATTCCTTTGATAAAGAAGAACTGGTGCTAAATGTCACGCAGAATGAATATGTATGAACTTATTGTGAAACTGTATGCATATGCATTTAGAAGAGAGATAAAAGAAGACCCGAGGTCTTCAGAGGTACGCATGCCTTTTTGGAGGCTTGCGTCCAGCGCGCGTTGTAATAAAGGCATACCGGGCTTTACAACTTTTACAAAGTTGTGAAGTTTCTTCTTTTCTCTGCAAAACACTATCCCTTTGTCTTTTCAATTGCACTTCTTTCTCTTTGAATGTATCCTCTAAGTTGGTTTCACTTGTTTTCAAAACATGCCCACCTTTCTTTGATAGGGCACTATTCTGACATCCTCTGGCGTGAGTTTGCAATATTTTTAGCTAGCCAATATATTTTATTATCCTCTTTACAGGCTGTTAACTGGGAGTGATCGATACATTTGGGATTCATGTTTGTGTGTACTCTGATTAATACACTTACTGTATCTCCTCTATACAAGGGATAGTAACATTTCTCACAAGTGTTTCCTCCACTTCCTTTGAAGTGGGTGAGTAGTAGCGTCGCTACGAGTGGGAGTCTGGTATGGGCTGGCCTCCTCACCTCTCAATCCACGGGGGTTTTCTCAGTGCCCAGAGAGCATTTCCTGGAGATAGTTCTCAATCCAGTCTTGCCTCCCACCCCTGGTTTTCCCTTCTTCTGGAGACATTCTGCCATGACCCTTCTCGTACCGACTCCCTTCCCTCAATTTGGTCCCAATTAGGGTTGCAAGGAGTGTGGTCTATGGAACAGTACTGGAAACTGAGATGTCATTTTGATTGTCAATTTTAAGCTAAATAAAACTTAAACTCATACTATAACAAACATTAAAAAACTTTAAGGATATAAGGATAACAAAGAGATGCTTCCCATGGGGGGTTGTGTTCAGGGTTGCACTTTTTCGGTGTTTTCCTCAGGACCAATTTCAAGTCTTTAATGCCTCTGCTGGCTATAGCCCATTTGCTTGCCTTATCTGGGGGTCGTACTGGACCCTTCACTAGACTTGCATGTGTCCTCCCCGGCTCCTTTGTTCTTACTGCGGTGTTTGTGGTAAGC
Organism: Melozone crissalis; assembly: GCF_028551555.1. NCBI lineage: Eukaryota > Metazoa > Chordata > Aves > Passeriformes > Passerellidae > Melozone > Melozone crissalis. The sequence goes on along the minus strand of NW_026535813.1, from coordinate 7,406,857 downwards.
AGCACCTGGAAGGGGCCTTCAAAGCGAGCAGTTAGTGGAGGGTTTTTCCATGATTTAATCAATACCAAGTCTCCCACGTTAATACCATGTATTTTACAGTTCAGTGGGGAAGTTTGGGGAGGGTAGCCCTTTTTCCTTAGTTCTTCTAGGGTTGTTGTTACTGTTTCTATATATTTTTGCATTGTTGTCCCTCCCTCTACATGTTCCCGAATACTGTATGGGGTAAGCAAGAAAGGCAGCCCAAACAACATTTCGTAAGGAGAGAACCCTCGATCTGTTCTGGGTCTTGTTCTTATTCGTAATAGGGCTAGTGGTAAACATTTGACCCAATTCCATTGGGTTTCTAAGACCAATTTTGTTGAGATATTCTTTAAGGTTCGATTCACCCACTCGACCCTTCCAGAACTCCAAGGGTGCCAAGGGGTGTGTAACTCCCACTTTATTCCCAGGGCCCTGATGACTTGTTGCAGAACACTGGATGTAAAGTGGGGGCCACAGTCCAAATCAATAATATTTACTAGCCCATATCTCGGAATAATTTCTTCCAAGATAACTTTTGTCACAGTTTGGGCTGTCTCCCTTCTCCTGGGGGAGGCTTCAACCCAGTGGGTTAGATGGTCAACTATGACCAATAGGTGTTTATATCCTTGGGCTGGAGTTAATTCACTAAAATCAACCTGAATACTATGGAAAGGTCTTATGGCTAATTTCCTCCCTCTCAGAGTGGTTTTTCGCATCACCTTTTTGTTGACTTTTTGGCAGGTTAAACATTCTCCTGTGATGGATCTGGCTATTTCATATATTCCCATCTTTACTTGCTGGTCCTGCCCCAATAAGTTACAATCTAGTTTCGGGATATAAAGGAAATCAGCTCTGCATTCTTTTGAATTGCCTGTTATAGTTATGCTCTCTACAACCTGGGTTTCGAACGGTTCCCCTTTTGCTCCCTGCACTTGGCAGATCTTTTTGCTTAGCTGACCCCCTCTGGGGAGCTTCGTCACAGAAGATCGATCAGCACCTGTGTCCACTAGAAACTCATATTCTTCGCTCTGGGGGCCAATTTCCAAGTTTACCTGGGGCTCTATCTGGTGTCTGATCTCATCCCCCAGAGTGTAGAGCCCCTGACACCCCTAATCACCATTCCCTCTCAGAATCTCCTCCAGGGTGTCCTGTTCTTTCTCAATTGCTTCATGCATTTATAATTTTTTACAGGACCGCTTAACGTGCCCTTTTTTGCCACAGAAGTAACAATATACATCATCTAATGGTGGTCTTTTCCATTTTCCTAGCAGATTCCTGTTGCCAGAGAATCTCTGGTTCGTGTAGGCTCCTCCCTGACCCCTCCCATCTCCCCCGAGGCTTGGCTATCCCTCTTCCCTAGAGATAGTCTCAGAGTCAAGGGTTAGGACCTCCACACTTTGCCCAAGCTGGACTTCCCACCTCCTGTACCCTTAAGGGAATGGGCCAAATGAATACCCCTTGCAGCTGCAGTGCTAAAAAGGTCCTACAATACTGTAGCCCCCCTTGTCTTGGGGTTGGCCTCTGGGCTTCAGTACCGGCAAGTCTCTGGCAAGGACTCTAAATATGATTGCCTCTGGTTACAGTTCACCTGTGAGGCTGTCTGCGTGTCACTCAAAACACTTTGCCACAAGCCCCCACCCACCCGGGAAGCTGAAGCTGATTTGCATGTCACTCACACTCTCACCATGGCCCTCCACACAGGCCTGGAGAACAATGGCTTGTTTGCGCGTCATTCACAACTTCGCTACCACCCAGGGAGCTGAAGCTGATTTGCGTGGGACTCACTCCCATACATCACCGCCCTTCACACACCCGGAGGGTAATGGCTTGTCAGGCTTTAACAGGCCCTGCCCCCGGGTGCCGAAACAAGGAGGGTGGGGGGGGGAGGGGCAGCTCACTCGGTCTTCCCTCTTTAGCTTCCCTCTGTTCCCAGCTGGTCTCCTTGCGGAGATCTTGGAACCGTGGTAATAGGAGAGCCACACTCACTTCAGGGCTCTGAGCCGTTTGAGCTGCTGGCCCCGTCTCACACACCGCACACATACACTCGACCCCCTGTCCCCTCGGGCCCTCCCCCTGCCCGTGGATGGGTGATACTTACTGGCTCCGCTGTGCCTCACGTGTGCCTCAGGCCTTTTTCCCGGATACCTACACAAGGTTCCTCCGTGGAGGACAGGTGGCTGTCCTGTCCTTTGGTTGGGCGAGATCGTATCCTGGACGGTCTCCCAGGCTGTTAAAACATGACCAGACTCCCTGTTCTACAGTAATTTCAGCGTTTATTATAATAATAAGAAAAGGTCTAAAGCAAGGGGGCCTGCGGGCTGAGCAGGAGCATTCCCGTCAAGGATGCTGCAGCGCCAGTGCTGGATCTTCTTCAGCAGCGATGTCCCCGATGTTTCAGGTGGAGCAACACAACTTCCCTGCGTCAGATGCCCCTTTTTATCCTGTTTTTTGTCCCTTTGGATAGGTTTCTTTTTGGATCCTTCATTTGCATGAAGGTTTTAGGCACTTGATTGGCCCATAACAGTTCTGTTCAGGTTGGCTTGTTTTGCTTGGGCAGTGGTGCACTTTACTTGTGTGTAATACGGTACGTTTAGTACCGTATTTCTTATAATTACCCATTTAACCCCTTTTACAATATAACAACCAAACTAACAGTACATGATTAACAATTATCAACTATTTTACAACAGTTTCTAACCTATTTTTAACAGGTGAGTTGACACTGACTGGATGCCAGGTACTAACCAAAGCTGCTCTATCACTCTGCTCTGCAACTGGACAGGGGAGAGGAAAATATTTATAACAAAAGGTTCATGAGTTGAGACAAGGACAGGAAAAGATCACTCACCAATTACCATCACAGGCAAAACTGACTTGACTTGGGGAAATTGAATTTATTACCAAGAAAATCAGAGCAGTATAATGGGAAGCAAAACAAATCTTAAATAGCCCTTCCCCTTACCTTTCCCTCCTTCCCAGCTCTATCTCCTCCCCCCAGTGGTGCAGGGGGATGGGGAATGGGAGTTAAGGTCAGTTCATCACATGTTCCTTCTCCTGCTCCTCAGGGAGAGGAGTCCTTCCCCTGCTCCCAGCATAGAAACCCTCCCACAGGAGACAGTTCTCCATGAACTTCTCCAATGTGAGTCCATCCCCTGGGCAAAATATCTCCACGAACTGCTGCAATGTGGGTCACTCTTACATAGGCTCAGTCCTTCAGGCACAGCCTGCTCCAGCATGGGTCCCCCATGGGGTCACAAGTCCAACCAGGAAACCTGTTCCAGCATGGGCTCCTCTCTCCATAGGTCCTTGCCAGGCATCCCATAGGTTCACAGCCTTTTCTCAGGCATCCACCTGCTCTGGCATGGGGCTGTTCCATGGGCTGTAGGTGGATCTCTGCATCCCTGGGGTCATCCCTGGGTTGCAGGGGCCACAGCTGCTTCACCATGGTCTTCACCATAGGCTGCAGGGGAATCTCAGCTCTGGCACCTGGAGTACCTCCTCCCCTTCCTTCTCCACTGACCTTAGTGTTTGCAGTGTTGTTCCTCTGACATGTTCTCACTCCACTTTTCTTTGGCTGCAACAACATTTGTGCAAGAACTTTTTTGTCCTTCTTAAAAAGGAAAGCCATTGGTGGGTCTGTTCTGGAGCCAGCTGTCATTGGCTCTGTTGGACATGGGGGAAGCTCCTGGCAGCTTCTTACAGAAGCCACCTCTGTAGCCCCCCCTGCCCCCTACCATAACCTGGCCACACAAACCCAATACTATGTCTTAAGATGGTGACTGTGTTGCTGAATTACATGGAAGAATGACAGTCCTGGGAACGGGGCTGTAACTGAACTGTAGTCTAGACTTGTTTTCTCATTTCCACCGGTTAAATTTGGTTACTGCTTTACAGTTCTGTGGGCTTTAAATAGTGAATTGTTCACTCTAAGAAGGTGGCAGCTTTTAGATTGCACCAGTTTTAAAGTAGTAAACTTAGTCAAAATAAGAACCTTTCTCTGTGAGAAAATAAGTTTAAACATAAAAGCTAAAACTTAAATTGTTAATACTGAGGTCTGAAATTTGTTGCTTATTTTAAATGGTACTTTACTTGCTGATTCTTTTTCTCATACTTCCCCAATATATTTTGAATTCCTAGGTGTAGGACAACCCCTCAATATAAATATGCAATTGCTAAAAACTTTTGCAGGAGCCTAAACAATTGGACTGCTTTCTATTTTTGTTCTTTTAGCAGCTTTCGTGCAAAAGTCAGGAACTAGAGTTATGTTTCAATAAAAGAGTAACAATAGCTAAATTTTTTTCCTAACCAAGTTGTGGAAAATTATATAGTGACTTGAGTGTTTTAAAACCTTTGCAGCACTCTGGCCGTGGCTGCTGCATGATGTGGCTCAATTTGTTCTGAAGGAGAGCAAGGCTTCCAGGCTTTCTAGGTATCACTCTTCACAAGCAAAGGAATCACATAATCACAGAATATCTTGAGTTGGAAGGGATTCACAAGGATCATTGAGACCAACTCCTTGCCTTGCACAGAACCATCCCCAAGAAAGAACGGTTCTGTTAGCTACATGGATCTGTAAGTGATAGTGTAGTGGTTTGTTACAGATTACAGCTTAGTATCTTACTTTATTAGAGTTCTGCTATTGCAAGCCTTTTTATCTAATTGAAAAACTGAAATTAAGGCTGTTCTTATTCTCTGTTAAAGGAAACTTAATATTCAGGACAAGAGGGATGTTACTATCTCCTTTTAATGACCATTAAAAACATATACATCTGTTCGATTGCGTTTTACCTTACATATATGGGATGGGAGCATGTGAATACTATGAAAAGTCTTTTCATAAATTTTAATGAGAGTTAAATATACAGTTATCACAAACATGTTGTAACATCTACCTGTGGAATTTGCAGGCAACCCCGGACAAGGGAGGAGATGAGAATCTTGACTCCATGTTTCACAAGGCTGATTTATTATTTTATGATATATATTATATTAAAAGAAAATTATATAATAAACTATACTAAAGAAAGAGAGAAAGGAGACATCAGAAGGCTAGAAAGGAATGATAATAAAATCTTGTGACTGCTCAGAGTTCGGACACAGCTGGACCTGTGATTGGTCATTAATTAAAAACTACCACATGACACCAATCAAAGATGCACCTGCCGCATTCCACAGCAGCAGATAAATATTGTTTACATTTGGTTTCTGGAGCCTCTCAGCTTCTCAGGAGAAAATCCTAGTGAAAGGATTTTGCAGAAAATATGTCTGTAACATCTACCTGATAAACAAAGCTAAAATAATTTACACTTTTAAGATGGGTTTTTAAAATGTAGGCTATGGTGCCTGTTGTGGTTTAACCCCGGTCAGCAACCAAGCACCACACAGCTGCTTGCCCACCTGCCCTCCCCCCCCAAACAGTGCGATGGGGAAGACAATCGGGAAAAAAAAAGTAAAACTTGGTGGGTTGAGACAAGAACAGTCCAACAATTGACACAAAGTAAATATAATGTAATAGCAAACCCAACAAGGAGAGAGAGAAAGAGAGAGAGAGAGAGAGAGAGAGAAAACCAGCCCAGCATGGATAACCAGCATGCCAGGAGGAGCTGTACTTCAATACCAATGACCTCCAAAGCATTTCGGACCCCTTCATAAGCTGCCAGTGTCTGTCTCCTTTTCACTTGGAGTATAGCAGGCCTCAAATCCTCTGTATCCTAGACTCCAAAAACCTAGAGGTCCACCTCGAGTCTCTCTTGGTGCTTTGTTCCAGAGGTTCCAGATAGGACCATTGTTACGATCCACTTAATATGAATTGCAGAAAGAACCTCAGGTTTGAATATTCCCCAAAACACCATTAAAACTTCATTTAAATGTTGATAACAAAAAACTAATCTATTTTATTTAACAGTAAATGAGAAAGAAAGAAAGAAAGAAAGAAGAAAGAAAGAAAGAAAGAAAGAAAGAAAGAAAGAAAGAAAGAAAGAGAAGAAAAAGAGAGAAAGAAAGAAAGAAAGTGGTGGTGGGGGGTGTCCTGATTTAGGGCAAATTTGGGAGAAAACCTCCAAAGGGGTTCCTCTAGAAAGCAAATTCAAGCAGCTCCTCCTCCAACTGGTTTGGGAAAATATTTTCTTGGAGAAAAGTGGAAAAAGCCTGTTTATTTAACAGGCAACGCATTCACTATCACAGAAAATGAACAATATTAAACAATAAAACCTCTTGCTGCTCTGAAGAGATGACAAACTCAGAAAATCCCCTTCGTGGGCTGTAGCTTGGATCACTCAGTCTGTTATCAGTCCCTCTGGCGCTGAGAAATGCTGCAGCCCAATCCAGGCCCGGAGGGCCACACGTGCGAGTTCTAGGTGCCCTTCTGGGTTTCAGTCCAGAGTGGGTTAAACAGTTCAAAGAAAAAGAAAAGCCACAGTTCAGGGAACTTCTCTGCCTCAGCTAGCTAAAATCTAACTAAAGAGCAAAGAAGAGCTCTCTCCCGCTGTCCATCCACAGACAACACAGTCCAGGAGAATGATGCAGGAGAGCAAGTGCAGTTTCTGATAACTAACTCTGCGCTTCTTTTCTCCCCTCCTCTTCCCTCTTGGAACCAGTCTTAAAGGTGCAAAACTTATTTCTGGGCTAAACAGATGAATGGGGATACAAGCATCATAAAGTCACCCCAGGACAGGAGGTGTGGTGGTGCATTCCTTCTCCTTTCTAGACTGCAGTGTGATCTGAGAAATGCTTATTAGGCCTCAGCCTTGAAAACAGTATCTGGGCTCAGCTCTTCCCAAGCTTATCAAAAACACTGTCTTGCTCCCAGGGAACTGCTCTTGTCAAACAAGCTTCTCTTGACCTTATGACCAGCCTTGAAGAATATTTTTCTTGCCTGAATGGCATAGCATTCCCGTTCTCACACTTTCAAAGTACGTGCTGACCCAAACTGTGGCCAGGATGAAACATTATTATCACTAAAGCCTACTCTTTTGAGACCCTATAAACAGCAGTCCAAAGTGAGACCCTTTTGAGCTCTCCTGGACCGCAGCAGGCTGTGACCAGCAATCTGCCTCTGAGTGGGATGCCTCTCAGAGCTAGTAGACTCTCAGGTTTGCTATACTTGGAGGATCGATGAAAAACAATGTGTCCTGGGCCAACACCCTCATTTCTTGAGGCCTGATCCTTCACCCATCGGGAGATGCAAAAGCTTCTGAAGTATTTCACTGACCTCTGAGGAGAATTTTTCACAGGTACCTTGTTTACACTGACTCTTTCTGTCTGAGTGCATAAACATCCATATATGCTATAGCAAATCTGGGAGAAATGCTGCTTTCTTAGATGTGTAAGTACCTTAAATACCTAAGAAAGTTAGGCCTATAATTAAGGTTAAGTTATAGTTATAAGCTAAGTTAAATGCTACTAATTGTTGTTCTTTTGCGAAGTTGCTAAGTTCAAGATCAAAGTTAAAAGGTTAAATGCTCTTAAGTGTTATTCCTCTGTTAGATTGTTAAGGTTAAGCTATAAAGATTAAGTTAGGTATAAGTTAAATGTTTTCCTATGTTAAATTGTTAGGCTTAAGGTATAAGTACTGTTAAGTTTGAGTGTTGCTAAGCTTTTAGGCTGTGTTCCTTTTTATCCTTGCCCACACTTTCTTTTGTCACATGCACCTAAACACCCACACACACACCCTCCCACACACCCTTAGATAGTTCTCAGTTAATTTCTGCTTTGATTTCCTGGATTTTGTTTGGTTTTGTTGCTGCTTGTTTTCCCTTGTTGCGCCTTAGCTATCCTCTAAGTAGTAGAGTGAATCTTGCCAACAAATTTGTCGTGCTTTCACTTAATATTAAATCTGATTGTTTGCTAATACCCTTGATGATGATTTTTTAAGTGATCTCAAACACTCGTTTGTAATGGGGGGACTGGAAGAGTGACAGAGACAGATTAAGTAGAGAATATCACCCTTCTGTGGATCTTAATGGCATCTCACTGAATCTCTCAATCTGGTCATCTTGGTGGTGAGGGTCCCTCACCAAAGGCATAGAATTCAGTGGATTAATATACATTTGGACCAGATGGCAATGCTCAGGTACCTCCCCTGACAGGGGGCAAGTTTGACACTCTCTTGTAAGACTGGATCTGTTGCATCACTTTGCATCACATGCAGTGCTCTGGTTCAAGACCTCAGGAATGAGTCTGGGGAGCACTTTGGGGGTCTTTGATGGATTATTACACCCCCTCAGCTGCCCTTCACATGAATGTCCCATGGATGTGGCTTTCCTGGGATGGAGGGTTTTACATCTGAGACAGTTTGTGTAACGGAGGAGGGGTGTTCACTGCCTCTGACCAGAGGTTATGCCATACACCCAAAACTCTCCTCCTCTCCTCTTGGTTGGGGGGGGGGGTGGTCCATGCAATCCTGCTCTCAGTAGATAAGCCTGTGAGCTATGGCCTCCATGCCAAAGCCAACCAGGGATGATTTTCAGGATAGCTGCTGGGCTTGGCCCTCCTGTGGATGCTCTCCCAGCCTTATCCATTTCTTCCCAGATCTGAGATGATTGAACAAGTGTCACTTTTATCTTACCACAAGTTCTCTTAGGCAGCTTAACTCACAGTTCCTTTCAGTCAGGAGGCCCATTCAGGCTGGGGTGGGCTTTGGTGGTTCAGCTTCGTTGGTGCAGCTTCATTATACAGTTTTGCCATAATGGGAAAAAGTCTTTCCTATCAATGTTTAAACAATGAAATATAACATGAAATACAATATTTCAGTCTCTGACAGCCATTCTCCCCAGTGCAGTATAAAGTACATTTTTTGCATCTTGTCCCGGTCAGACTGGCATAAAGACTACAGCATGAACTATCTCCTTGATTTGTTCAAAGGCTTGTCACTTCTCAGAGCCCCATTCCAAATCATTCTTCTTCCAGGCCACTTGATAGAGGAGTCTGATTGTAATTTGGAATGTGCATTCTCAAAAATCCCACAACACCTAAAAAAGCTTGTGCTTCTTTCTTATTAGTTGGTGGGGACATGGCTGTTATTTTGGTGATTGCATCCATTGGGATCTGGCAACATCAATCTTGCCATTTTGTTCCTGAAAACTGGATCTTCCTTGACCTTTCTTTGTTTTATGGCAAAACCAGATTTCAGAAGGATTTAGACTATTTTCTTTTTTTTCATAAAAATTTCTTCTGCCGTATTTCCCCATACAATGATGTCATCAGTGTGTTGCAGGTGTTCTGGAGCTTCATCCTATTCCAGCAGAGTCTGGATTAGTCCATGGCAAATGGTGGAGCTGTGCTTTCACTCCTGGGGCAGTCTATTGCAGGTGTACTGGACACCCCTCCAAATGAAAGCAAACTGTGGTCTGCACTCTGCTGCCACAGAGATAGGTGTTCGTCTTGGATACAGTGACCATGAAGCAATCGAGTTTAAAATTTTTGTTGACAGGAGTTAAAGTGCCAGCAAAGCCTCAACTCTGTACATGAGGAGAGCAGACTTCAGGCTGCTCAGGGAATTAGTGAGTAAGGTCCCCTGGAAAAATGCTTCTGAAGGTGCTGGGGTCCATCAGTGCTAGTCACTTTTTAAATATCACCTCCTAAGGGCACAGGAGGAGCAATTCCCAAATGTCAGAAGTCAAGCAGGCAAGGCCAAAGGCCAGCTTGGCTAAGTGGGGATCTTGTCTTGGAAATAAGGCAAAAAAAGAAGGTGTAGGGCCAGTGGAAGCAAGGTCAGGTGACATGGAAAGAACACAGAGATGCTGCTCACCACTGTAGGGAGAAAATTTGTGCGGCCAAAGCTCAGCTGGAGTTGAAGCTGCCAGAACTGTGTGTAGCAATGGGGAACAAAGAGACATGGACCCCCTTTTGCATCCAAAGGAGATCACTTTATTGCAGAAATCACCCCCCTTTTATACCTTTCATTTCCACCGGACAGAACCAGAACTTAACAGAAGAAGGGCACCCATTGGCTGTCTCAGCTTCAGTCTGCTGTCCATGCCTCCTATCACCTAATCAGCTTCCCATTCATATGCTGTCCACACGTTCCTCTTCATAACTGCCTCTCATCCCTCAACCGACTTCCAACCATCCAGCCTGCAGCTGTGCCTTCCCCACAGGGCCTTCTGGTGAACATAAGCCTTAACAACTTTAACAAATATAACCCCATATCTCACAACTGTGGGGGAAAATAGTTTTTAAAAATATATTAATGGACATAGGCAGAGTAAAAATAAGTCTGAGATCACAGAATATTCTGAGTTGAAAGGGACCTACAAGGATCATCAAGTTTAACTCTTAAGTGGATGGCCCATATGAGAATTGAACCCACAACCTTGGTGTTATTACAGGATGAGGATGATCACCTTACAAACAGGGACAGAGACAAGTCAGAGGTGTTTAATGCTTTTTTGGCCTCTTTCTTCAACATGGATGGCGGACTAAGGGGATCCCAGTGCCCTGAGTTGGAGGACCATGACTGAGAGAATGATCAACTCCCAGTTGACCGTGATCTTGTGTGGGATCTGCTGCTCCAGCTGGATCCCTACAAATCTGTGGGGCCTTATGAAATTCATCCAAGAATCCTCAAAGAGCTGCTGATTTCATCACAAAACCTCTGCAATGATTTTTGAGTGGTCTTGGGAATCTGGAGAGATCCCAGCTGACAGAAAGCTGGCAAAAGTTGTCCTGATTTTCAAGAAGGGCAAGAAAGAGGACCCTGGAAGCTACAGGCCTGTCGTAGGAAGGGGACCAGGACACCAGGTGGTTCATCACAGGTCCCATTTATTGAAGAAAGCATCAAACACTTATACAGCAAATAATAAGCTTATGAATATTCTGTAAGCTAAGCAATCTATTGGTTAAACTATACCATGAACTCTTCCTCATTCCTTAGGGGTTACATCTCTCTTTTCTCATGTCTCTTTCACTATTTGTTATCCTACTACAGCTAGGCCCAAGGACACACTATCTAGCATGTGCAAAACTTGGAATTAGCCACGGCTTTGTACTTTTCCAGTCTCTAGCAGCTAAATTCCCAACACTTCCCCTGTTTTTATTTTTTAGAAAAAAGCAAAGTTCTATGGGCTAACTGTGTCACACTCTTTGTAACACAAAAATAGGTAATTCTAACAACTAAACAGTATTCTCAGCTAGCAAGGTTTCTCTCTTACAAGGGATCTAAGCTAGCAAGACAAACCAAAAAGGCTATCACTATTTATAGGATATGCTATATGACAGATACAAAAAGGATTCTATGTGCTACAAGGCTCAAACAAAACTCAGGTGTGCTAATACAACCTACAAAAATAAGCTAAAGGAGTAACATGTGTGCAGGTTTTACCTGCATTGATTGTCTGGTAAATTTGCTTTCTATTCTCAAACAGTTTGCTTTCTATTCTCAAACAGCAGATATGCTTCAAACAGGAATGGCTCTACTCACAAATGCTTCTGATTGTCTTTTTTAACTAAAGTTTCTCTGATGTTTACAACAACACTTTGCACACAAGTCATAAAAATAAACGCCTATCATAAAAATATAAATCTATCTAACGTTACTTAAACTTAATAGCACCTAGACTTAAAATACTTAAACTTAAAATATTTAAACTTAGAGAACTTAACATTACTTAAACTTATCTTTACTTAAACTTAACAGATTTTTAAATCAACAGAACTTACATGTAAAATCACTTAAATCTAACAAAACTTTAAGAAAACTTAACTGACTTTAAATTCTACATAACTTAAACCTAATATAATTTAAACAGAATCTAACTTTACTTAAACTTAATAACACTTAAACTTAACAGGAGATAAACTTAACAAAACTAAACCTTAACAGTATTTAACATTCAATGACACTTGATAGATAATTTAACTTAAACTACTTAATAACAGATAAAACTTACTATAGAAATAAAATATAGCATTTACTATAACTTACTTACAGGCCTGATTCTAAAATACTAAGCTAAAATAACTTTCTTCACATGTTTGCTGCAGCATTTTTATACTTAAATGCACTTAAACATAAGAAGTTTATTCAAGGTATACCTGTGGAAATTTTTTTTTTAATTTAGTGCTTGCTTTTACATCTATCACATCTAAACAAAGCTTAAAAAATACAAAAAACACACTCATTACATCTTATTTCTACAACCACTTTAACACATTTTTAACATTTTTAAATTTTTTAAAATATAATTTCAGAGTTTGATGTTCCACTGATTAAAGTCTATGCTTCTGATGTTTAAAGTCTCTGTTAATACAGGTGATTTTAAGACAGCATAACGGATGCTAAGCCAATTCGGCCGAAATTTGACTCCCGCATTCACTACGCTGATTTGTCTTTCACAGTCTCTGCTAGGAAGACAAAAAGTCTTTTTAACTTAAGTGAAAAACGTCTTGACCGTAATGGTCCTTGGTGTCGTTTGTTTATTATCACTGGTCTCTTAATTGCAGTAGGAATCTTTTCTTTTGTTGACAAGAGTCACATTTATTATGCTGTTAGGTCTCACACTGAAGCATTTGCCGGCTGCGGGAAGGAGGGAGAAGCGCTCCCGCTGGAAAAAGCGCTCCGGTCCCGCGGCGCTTGTGTCGGAGCGGGCGAACCCCCCCGCGCTGGGCTCTTTGTTTGCTCGCCGGCAGGCTGACTCCGCTGCAGCCACCGCTGGTCGGGTCGCTCCCCCCGCAGCTGCCGCCGCTACCGCCGCTACAGCGCAGCATTTCAGGCGGCCGCTTGCCGCGGCTGCTCCCCATGGCGGAGCGCCCATGCCGAGTTCGGAGCAGCACAGCCTCGCAGGCGTCCCGAGCCACAGCTGCTGCTTTGCACTCAGAGACATGCTGAAGTGTATTGTATATCACCCGCCATGGCTTGCTCGGTTTCTTTGCTGACTTATCATCTTCTAACACTGCTTTCCACAGTATATCCCCAGATTTTCTCCATTCCGAGAGTTCATAGACTCTTTCGTGAGCGCTCTTGCAGCTTTCCAGACTCCGGCAGCACGTAAATGGCTTGAGTCACCGATGTGAACCCCAAGGGTGCTTCAAAATTCCGGCACCGTCCCGGCTGCAAACAGGACCCAGCTCCTGTTATGAACAAAATTCGAGTAATATTTTTTTTGTGAGAAAAAGTTACAAAAAGGCAGCCAGACCACTGTAGCTGCCTTTAGTTCTTCGTGTTTTGTTATTGTAATCACGAGTCGTTGAGGCTAATCGCTCCTTTTGTATTAGCAGAGCCTTGCCCGAGGCTAAGGTGTACTTTTCCCAGAAGGGTGAAGAGACCTGAGAAGGTGGGGGGGGGGCTATGCAAAGTGACTCCAAGACCACAATGCAGCATGGGTCCCCCGCTGTACGGAGAAAACCCCTAAAACAACGAGCTAAATAAGAGTTGAGAGACTGGAGTGATGTCTGGACGTGAGGAGCCGAGTGCTGGGCCTGCAGAGATGCGGAACACCTTCGGAGCCTCTCGCCCTGACCATGGGAGTAGCCCCCAGGGATGAGGGCCTGCTAAGACAGCCGGCAGAGGTAGTAACACCTGGCGGGGAATACCACGCCCTAAAAGGCTCCCACGAGGACTGGATTCCCCCAGCTCTGTCCCTAGTGGCCTGAGCTGTGCATATCCTCCTTCTCCTCGTCGCCTTGGGAGGCGACGGGACGCTGCAGACCTGCCGAGCCACCCAATCCTGAGCTGATCACTTTTAATAAAGGCATTACAAAGGAGAAGAAGTCTCCTGGCCCTGTTTATTTCAGCTCCAACTTCCTCGACCGTGGCATGTTCTCCCCCTTTTTCTTTCAAGGGGGTCAGCGTTCGAGGTCACCATTTGTCGTAGGAAGGAGACCAGGACACCAGGTGGTTCATCACAGGTCCGGTTTATTGAAGAAAGCATCAAACACTTATACAGCAAATAATAAGCTTATGAATATTCTGTAAGCTAAGCAATCTATTGGTTAAACTATACCATGAACTCTTCCTCATTCCTTAGGGGTTACATCTCTCTTTTCTCATGTCTCTTTCACTATTTGTTTTCCTACTACAGCTAGGCCCAAGGACACACTATCTAGCATGTGCAAAACTTGGAATTAGCCACGGCTTTGTACTTTTCCAGTCTCTAGCAGCTAAATTCCCAACACAGGCCTGTCAGTCTGACTACAGTGCCTGGTAAAGTTATGGACAAGTTTATTCTGGGAAATACATCTGAAGGACAACATGGTCATCAGTCACAGCTTCATGAGAGGAAAGTCCTGCTTATCAAACCCGATTTCTTTTTATGACAAAGTTACCTACTGCCGCGTGTCCCGGCTAGATGGTGACAGTGGGGGGGCGACAGTCCCCCTCTTTCGGGCTCTGCAGAATCCCAGCTACCAGTGGAGGCGCAGCGCAGAACAAAATGGCCACAGCATGGACCTGGGGTGATACTGGGGTTACTTTATTTGATGGTAAAACTCCCTGAGTCCAGGGTTCCAGGCACCAAACTGGGGGCAAACAACAGCTTATAAACTGGGGGAGGTCTCAGGGAAGGATACAATCTCTAGCTAATCAGAAAAGCTAGGGGTGAAATACAAGACAGGGCATACAACGTATAAACCAATGAAGGATTTCAAGGGAGGGGAACAGCTTGGGATAGGAGGGGTTAACAACTGTATCTGGGGGGAAGGGGGTTGAAACTTGTCAGGGAAGTAGCTAAGTAACAAACAGATAAACTGACACCTGGCTCAATTAAATAACAAAGGCAGGTCTGTGTCACTCTAAAAACAGGGAGAAAAAACCCAAAGGACTACCAAACCACAAATCAAACAATAAACATGCCAAATAAAAAACACACTACAACACCCACCTAGTTGATCAAAAGAAGCCAGTTCATGTAATCTTTTTGGATTCAGTAAATCTTTTGATACTGTTTTTCCCAGGATCCTTCTGGACAAAATGTCCAGCCCACAGCTGGATAAACACATCATTCGATGGGTGAGCAACTGGCTCATGGATTGGGCACAAAGGGTTATAGTGAGTGGGATGAAATCAGACTGGCCACCTGCCATTAGTGGGGTTCCACAGGGCTCCATCTTAGGCCCCGTGCTCTTCAACACCTTCATTAATGACTTGGACACAGGACTGGAAGGAATGCTAAGTCAGTTTGCAGATGATACAAAACTGTGAGGAGCTGTTGACTTCCTTGAATGCAGGGAGGCCCTGCAGGGAGACCTCAACCAATTAGAAGGCTGGGCAATCACCAGCTATATCAAGTTCAATAAGGGAAAATGCCGGATTCTGAATCTGGGATGTGGCAATCCTGGATAAATGGACAGAATGGGAAATGAAATGCTGGAAAGCAGTGCCACAGAAAGGGTCCTGGGGGTCCTGGTTGACAGAAAGTTGAATATGAGTCAGCAGTGCCCAGGCAGCCAGGAGGGCCAGCTGTGTCCTGGGGTGCATCAGGCAAAGCATTGCCAGCCAGTCGAGGGAGGTGACTGTCCTGCTCTGCACTGGGGCAGCCTCACCTTGAATACTGTGTGCAGTTTTGGTCACCGCAATATAAAAAAGATATAAAGCTAATAAAAGGTGTCCAAAGGAGGTCAACGAAGCTGGCGAAGGGCCTTGAGGGGAAGCCGTATGAGGTGTGGTTGAGGACACTTGGTTTGTTGAGCCTGGAGGAGACTAAAGGGAGACCTTATTGCAGTATGCAACTTTCTCGTCAGGGGAAGAGGAGGAGCAGACACTGATCTCTTCTCTGGTGACTAGGGACAGGACCTGAGGGAATGGTCTGAAGTTGTGTCAGGGGAGGTTTAGGTTAGATATTAAAAAAAGGTTTTTTACCCAGAGGGTGGTTAGGCACTGGAACGGGCTCCTCAGAGAAGTAGTCACAGCACCAAGCCTGACAGAGTTCAAGAAGCATTTGGACAATATTCTTGGGGACCTTGTGTAAATCTTGGTGATGGTCCTGTGCAGTGCCAGGAGGTGGACTCAATCCTTGTGGGTCCCATCCAACTCAGCATATTCTGTGATTGAGAAAAACGCATTGGTGATATCAATTATGGCACCACTGGGCTGCCTTTGACTCCAGTTTGTACTGAAGTTCCAGCATGTCCAGTACAGCAGCACTTAGTGGTGTAACTTCATTCAGGCCATGATAATCTAGTGTTAGTCTCCATTCAACTTTCTTACAGGCCTTATGTGGCTCTAAAGTGTGAGTGGGTTCTGTTGATCACTCTTTGGCTCTTCAGTCGATGAATTAGCTTCTGTATGGAATCAGGGAATCTGGGTCGGTGTGATATTGCCATGATCAGCACCTGTTGTTCTTTGACCTTCAGCAGTCCCACAACAAAAGGGTCCTCTGAAAGACCAGGCAAGGCAGACAGCTGCTTCATTTCCTCTGTGTCCAAGGCAGCCATCCTGACAGCCCACCAGTGCCCTTTTGGGTTCTTGAAATACCCTCTTCTGAGATGATCTACGCCAAGGATGTACGGAGCTTCTAAACCAGTCACAATAGGGTGCTTTTGCCATTCATTCCCAGTCAGGCTGATCTCAGCCTCCAATACAGTCAGCTGTTTGCATCCCCCTGTCCCTCCAGAAATACAAATGGATTCTGTCCCTACAGAGCTTAAGGACATTAGGGTACACTGTGCTCCAGTGTCTGCTAAAGCCTTGTACTCCTGTGGGGCTGCTGTGCCGGGCCACCAAATCCACACAGTCCAGTAAACCCAGTTATCCCTCTCTTTCACCTGACAGGAGGCCGGACCCCAACAGTCCTTGTCATAGGATTCTCCACTTCTTGTATAAATGGATTAGAATTTCTTTCCATATGATGAAGAGTAAAATTATCCCTTCTACTCTGCCTGGGGAACTGCCAATTGGATACTGGAGCAGTAGCTTTCCTGGAAAAACCTTCATTTGTGGTTTTTTTCCTTGAAATTCATATCCCCATGCCTCTAGGCTTGAGGTAGATTTTCTATCCCTTTTCCTCATCTCCACTCTGTGGTCCCATAGGTAAAACCACAGGGTACCCTGTGATGTGTGCTTTTCATATCTTCTCTCTTGAGAGAAAGAATGCCTCCTGTCAATCACGGGGATATGGGTACATACAGGTGAGGAGTAGGACATATTCTCTCTGAATTGCTGGAACTCCCAGATCAGTTTATCTGGTAGTTTCTCCACAGCCAAGATAAGGGAGGAAAAAATACTGTCTTTGTATTTCTGGATTTGACAAATCGCTTCATCCACTCTGGGTAGTACATTATCTTTCAGATTAGTGTTGCCAAGGGGTTGGCATGCATCATTGGTGCACTTTGTGCAAATTTTTGCCACATTGGTCATAGGCATAGGACTTTGTCTGGATCTGTGGGGAACTGCACATTGTTTAGGTTATAATAAATAATCTCTTGCATGGCTAATTCCCTCAGGTATTGGATACCTTTATTGAAGTCTATTTGCCTGGATGAAATGGAATATCTTCCTTGTAGGATGCCTTTCCCTCATTCTTGAAAGGAGCAGCCTCCAGAGGCTAAGGGCTTGTGTCTTTTTTCCCATCACTTTGTCGATGCCTGCTTCCTTAAAAAGTGATCTCAACTGCTTGGGTTCCTTACCTTCTAATTCCAAACTGCTAACCCCATTATCCAAGCATGGGAGCAGCCAGGTGGTAATATGCTCACCTAAATATTTTTATATTTCCTGCATCTCACTCAAGGATATGTATTATGTGGTTATCTCTTCTGTCTCTTCCTCTTGTTCCTGTGTTAACCCTTGTGTTATGGCACTGAAAATGGCCCTTGTGATAGCCCTGCTGGTTTGCTCTCTTGGATCTCCTTATTTTCCTTTACTAAAGCTCTTTTATGAGATTACATTTATGTGCATTTCTTCTTGTATATAGGGGCAACTTATACCAGCACAGGTTGTTTCTCTGATTCAGCTGTAGGGCCTGTTGTCTTATTGTCAGATCTAGAGACAACATTTTTCCCCTGAGGGTACAGAGTAGTGGTGAACATGGCTTGGTAGGCCTGGGGCAGGCCCCAGCACATTGCAGTGGTTTGTGTCTCTCTGGAATTGCCAAGGTGACATCACACCTCGGAGGTGCTCACAGGAGTGAGAATATATGAGAACAACAACTCTGCAGACACTAAGATCAGTGGAGAAGGAGGGGGAGAAGGTGCTTCAGGTGCCAGAGCAGTGATTCTCCTGCAGCCCATGGTGAAGTCAATGGTGAGGCAGACTGTGTCCATGCAGCCCCTGGAGATTAATGGTGGAGCAGATATTCCCTTGCAGCCCCTGGAGGACCCCATGCCAGAGCAGGTGGATGCCCAAAAGAAGGCTGTGACCCTGTGGGATGCCTTTTGCTGGAGCAGGGTCCCAGTAGGGACCTGTAGACCCATGGAGGAGCCCACACTGGAGCAGGTTTGCTGGCAAGACTAGTGACCCTATGGGGAGCCCACACTGGAGCAGGCTGTTCTTGAAGGACTGCACCCTGTGGAAGGGACCATGCTGGAGCAGTTCATGAACTATTGCCCATGGAAAGGACTCATGCTGGAGAAGTTCATGGAGGATTGTCTTCTGTGGGGGAGACCCTGTTAGGAATGGAGAGAGAGAGCTTAGACAAGTCCTGCCTTTGACTCAGATTTCTGGCAGTAGCTCTGTTTGGGGCAGTCTGCAACCCAGATTGCTCTCACTTGCAAGTTCTTAATAATGGCTGATTAGGTCTATTACAAAATGAATTATTTATTTAATAGATACAAATTTAACAGACATAAGACTTTTACAGACTATGTACTACACAGGAATAAAACAAAAAGAACT
The DNA here is from genome assembly GCF_028551555.1 of Melozone crissalis. Lineage (NCBI taxonomy): Eukaryota > Metazoa > Chordata > Aves > Passeriformes > Passerellidae > Melozone > Melozone crissalis. The sequence goes on along the minus strand of NW_026535813.1, from coordinate 7,388,073 downwards.
ACTAGTAGATAAAATACAGTGCATGATAAAGGTACCTATATATATATATATATATATTCCTAGAGTATTATGCTTTCAAATCTTGCTAAGTGCACAACACCCCAAAAGTAAATAGAAACACTTTTTCTCATTTTTCTTTTTAAACGATACTGTAATTGATGCTCTCTGTTTCTCATTTGCTTTTTTTTTTGAAAAGTGCAAGAGCTGTCCAAAGGAGAGTGAAAAAGATGTTTTAAAGTTAGACAATTGAAATGCCATTTGTATATATGCTTTTAAGAGAAATACAGATACCTAGTAGAAAACTATCGTTTGCAAATAAGTACCTCCAGAATTTATCCCAGTTATTGATATAGATGCACTGAATTGTTTGCAAACTTAACTCTATATAAAAAGTATAAACAGTATTTGTGAGAGAGGATTAATTGCTCATAAACAGTCTCTTTTTCACAATAAAGAAGGTATTTGCTCTAAATTATTGTTGTAGTTATTTGCTTTTTTAAATTATTTTTTTCTAGATATCCCTGAAAATAATCCTATTGTACTAATGGCTCTCTAAAATTTTGTTTAAATTTTTGTTTAGCCTACACAGTGGATAAGCCAAGCAAAAGAAAATAAACCTGGGAATCTATTTTCTCATTAATCTGAATATGGTATTGGCAATTTCAGTCCTCTCAAATCAACTGCCAAGGCATTTGCAGTATTACAGAAATAAATAAAAGAGGTAAAGCAATGTCTGTAGTTTTTATCAAATCTATCAAATTTTAAATTTGGTTGGATAACTGGATCAGTAAGCTTTATGCAGAACTATACTAAATAAGTTTGTTTTTGTGGAAGTTAGTGTGGGAGAGAGAAATATGGAGCGTACATCACTGGCCTTTAAGCACTGTGGTATTTGATTTGTAAGTTCAATTTGTAATAAATGTGGTGTATTAGGAACTATAACCTGATGGATTTAAACTTCAAAATTGCTAATAGTGTGAACACTTCAGAAGGTTCACTGTTTGTTATCAGGGGTTCATAAACCTTCATATCTGGGATTACATCTAAGAACTGTATCTCCCCTCTACTTTTTACTGCGGATAGATATGAAAGTAGAAACCACAGGTGCCTATGAATCTTTGTCATTTATTCAAAGTTTTCTAAATGAATAGACATAATATTTTTTCCTTTTTTTCTGACCTCCCCCTACATTAGTGTAATCGGTCAAATTTGTCATTTATTGAGAAAGTTGATCAGCCTCGTTTAACAAAATTGACAAGAATGCAGATTGATAAGAGTGAATTTTTGAAAGCATTGAAACAAGATAGAGTGGAAGAAGAACATGAAGATGAGAATCATGCTGAGCAAGAGAAGGTAGTTTTGTTCATACCTATTGTAGATTCAGCAGTAACAGTTCTCAGACTGAACATAAGCTACATTTTATTTGGCTGTAAACAGGTCTTAAGTCATGGTCCTGATTGCTAAATGAAGGAAAGTAGTTACCTTTTGATGAATTTTTAAAAGTTGCTCCAAGTGCTACTCTTTCTTTAGTGCTTCTTAGTTTCTTTTTTTCTTTCTATAGTATCTGTTCATACATGTTAGAAACAAATGTGACTGAGATTATTAGCAACAATAAAGTACACTAACTGAATCTTTGTGAAGGGCAGTGTTTCACACCTTGGCTGTTAGTTATCTTAGAAAATAATTAATGAAAAAGCTTGGTTTTGCTTAAACAAGTTCCTTTCTAATTTGATTGTTTAGATAGCCAAAAGCTCTCTATTCTTGGTCTAGTCATAAGGGCAGTAGTTTGATTTATACATCTGTAAAGAACCTGGTTTTACTTCCTAATTCAGAACTTGAAGGTCTATAATGTGTATAATATTATGTGTCAGTTTTCTTTCTATTTGAATCAGTTTATGCAGTGCATAGCTGACACCTGAGAATATTTTTGTCAGTGCTACCAGCGACCAACAAGCCATTTAGCATAGTTATCATACATTGTCCAAGAGAAGAAATGGAATGCATTATTCAGGATGAGGTGATTCAAAGCCTGTTTGCTCTGAGTGATTTAAAGTGCAAACAAAAAAAGGAGCACAAATTATAAATCAACCAGATAAATAAAATTAGTGGTTTTGAGGAAGGGTTATTCAGATACATGAAAAAAAATACAAAACAGTGCCAGTGTGCACAGCTCATAAAAGATTTACTTTTCTGACCCTGTTCCTATATTGGGCAAAATAAAATTTGCTCTAATGGGACTGTACAACTTAGCTGTATGTGTCAGTTGGGAAATGAGGCAAAGTGAAAATTTTCCAGGATAGAAATCCATTTTAATTTAGGTGAAATGTACATTTTTTAGTTGAGTCTGTGGTTAGAAACCATAGTTATTTAGCCAGACTGCAAGGCCTAAGCTCAGTGAAGTTACTTCAGTGAAGGACAGAGATAAAGGGGAGGAGACAGAAGATGATAGAGAGAGACAGGGACTGCTGTAAGGGCAAGTCAACCTGACCTCGGAATTTTTTCTGATAAAAAGGAACTAGCGGTAAATGTCACATGAAACCCATAAAAACGAATATGTATGAACCTATTGTGAAACTGTATGCATATGTATTTGAGAGAGAGATAAAAAGAGACCTGAAGTTCTCAGAGGTATGCATGCCCTTTTAGAGAGAGCATTCTCCACATGGGTCCAGCGCTGCAATAAACAAACATACCAGCTTTACAACTTTTACAAAGTTGTGGAGTTCTTTTCTCCGCAAAACAAAAAGGTCTGTATCTTTCCATTAGGCATTTTATGGCTGCGCACCCTGAGATGGATGTTGGGGAAAATGCTGTTCATCTGTGTTTAAGAAACACACAAAATTTTGATTTAAAATTTTAAAAATCTTTAAAAATCACTGTCTTGAGCTTCAGAATTCTAAACATGAATTTGGTGAAAATTTCTGTTTCTGAAATTGTCTTGAGTTCTTAATACGTTCATGATACCTATGGTCAAATACATTCTGTTGTCCCTGATTTTCAGAAGCAGTGTGTGCATTTGGTGTTTAGTAGTGAAAATTGTAATGTCCTTGGGCAGGTGTATGTATCACGTAGCCTGGAGTTATTAAGTGCATGCATTTTCTTCCCTGCTTTTGTTGTTTCACTAACAGGTGTGAAAAGATGTTAAAGAAATCATGCAACTAATAGTTGTCCTACTTCTAACATTCATTTTAATGATCATCAATAGAAAACATGGTGTGCAACTGAGTGCATAGGGAGATAACCGTGCAACAGACATCTATGACAGGATACTGTTGATGAAATTTTAAGGCCTGCAGTGACAGATTTCACCACTGAAATAATGGGATATGATCAGCAGCAGAATCATGCTTGGAAGATATTTTCCCCTAATAGATTAAAATTTTAAAAATATTTTTATTAATTTTATTTGAGATATATATCAGATGCAGTCTTCAGGTGTATGATTTGACAGGTGAATATGTTTATTAGGTGCTTCTTATGAAATTCTTGCCCAGCATTTCTGAAGACAGCACTGTGAGTGGGAGGGGAATGATGATGGATGGTCTTGATTGTGGACTCTAAAGTATGATTTTGTACAAGTGCAGAACTGGCTGGTTGAGCAACTAACTCCTGCTTTGGATAATGCTGTTATGTGCCAAGTTTAGGGATTTCATTGTCAAAAGGGTGTTAGCTAGATAATGTTCATACTACTCTCTTTCTTTTGACAGTTGGTAAGACTTCTATTTGGTTCATTACTAAATAAGAATTACAGGTTGCTGAATGAGTAAAGTTAAAAGAAACATTTCTCATTAACAGGATTAAAGAGCTTTTAATATTTGAGTGAGCCTGAACAGTCTGCTTTCTAAATAAACTTTCTTTCTAGTTCTAATTTCATGGCTAGCAAGTTACAGTTGCTGAAACAACAGCCTGAGAAGCTGTGATGCATTTAGGGAAAGCTGAATTTAAAGAGCAGTATCCAATCTTAACTATCAAAATAATAAGTTTGAATTTTAAGATATGTTTGAAACTTTGTAGAAAAAAAATTGACACTGAGCATGGGAGTTGATTTCTACATTACTTGATTGGTGGCATAACTTAGGATTTCTGTGGTATCCAGGTATTGCAAACTCTAGAAGTATGAACAGAATTACCCCCAAAGTAGTTAGAGCATCTCCATTTAAACAATTTAAATTAAACAGAATCACTGAATTGAAGCATTTGCAGACATATACTTGTGAATGAAATCTAAATTTTGTAATAATAATAATTATTATTAACAGGATGATGAGTCCTTTAACTTGCACAACAGAAACAGTCCTCATCATGTGAGAGATATAAACCAAAACTTTGAAAATGAAATTCCACAGGGGAATGGCAATGCTCAACAGATCGTTTGGTCTTCAGCTTTCCCTCGGGCAGATGTTCTTTCAAGCTCACTTGAGGCAGAGCATAGGTATGTACTTTATTATAATATAAAGAGTGTTCCTTTATGGTAAGTGATCATGTCTTAAATTCTTAATAGTTCAGAAGTCAGAATCTGAAAACTGAGAACACATCAAATGTTTAATGAATGCTGTTAGTCTAACTCTCACACATGCACTAATTTAACATGGAATGTACTTTATACTAGACTTGTGTAGTGACATCTTAAACTTGCTTAACTAAAAATTTGATGTGTTTCATTATAAATAAATAAAGCAAACTACATAGTGATTTCATCCCTCAGATTTTGGTCTGCATGTTTAGGAAAAACAATGTGTGTAATTTTTATTTGAATTAATTGTACTTTAAAAGCTATATCTTATATAAAACTTCAGTGAGTATTTCCTCATTGTTAAAGAAAGTAATTATTTCTGTAGCTGACTACTTGATGCTGTCAGTGTATTGGGTCTGGCTGACCTGGAGTTCATTTCCCCATAGCAGCCCTCCCAGTGCTGTGCTTTGCATTGGGAGCTGGAAAGGTGCTGATAACACACCCATGTTTTGGCTGCTACTGAACAGCACTGTCACAGCATCAGGGCTGTCTTTCCAACAATTTTCCCCCAATCAAGGGGCTGGGAGTGGACGAGATCCTGGGAGGGGACACAACTAGGCCAGTTACCAAGCTGCTGGAATATGATGCAGGGGTGCTTTGAACCACCTTCCTCCACATGGCCATTGTGCACAGGGCATCCTTTGGATCTTTAGGGATATTATCACTTTTTAGATCACTGTAGCTGACTTCCAGCACTGCTAATTCTCACAAGTACTGGATACCTTTTTCTGTAGTGGTCCACTTTCCTGGGGAGTTCACAAGATCTTCCTTAAATGGATATCTTGCCCTCATGCTTGAGAGAAGCTGTCTCCAGAGGCTGCAAATTGCTCCTTTTCCAATTAGTTTTTCAATTTCCCGATCTTTAGCAAGGGATCCCAGTTGTTGGGCTTCATGACCTTCTAACTGCTCACTGTTGGCCCCATTATCCCAGTATTAAAGCAGCAAGGCAGAAATCTGCTCACCTGGATGGTGGCTGTAATTTTTTTGCAAGTCCCGAAGTTCTGATGAGGTCTGGGATCAAGTAACTTTAGTTTCCTGTTTGACTTGCCTCACTCCTCTCAATTTCTTTGAGAGGACCTGTTTCTTGATCTGGCACCTCCTCTCCTACTTCTTGTTCTTCTTGTTCTTCTTGTTCTTCTTGTTCTTCTTGTTCTTCTTCATCTTCTTCTTCTTCATCCTCCTTCATTTCTAATCAATGATATGGACTTGTAACTTACCTTATCCATTTTTTTTTTCATTACTGGAGCAATTACTGTAGTTGTTCTTTTGGTCCCTATCTCAGCTATTGTGTCCTCAAATGCAGTTTGGGTTTTGCTTCAACTACAGTCCTCTGAGAGTACTGAAGTGTCTTAATAGGCATAGACCAGGCCCCAGTACAGGGTGAGGAACTGCTGGTTTTCAGTGGGGTAGACAAGGCACCCTTCTATCAGGTGACCCCTCAGTTTGCCAGGGTTGGTTACCTGTTCAGGTGTAAAGTGCCAGGTAATGGGAGGTGAGAACTGCCCTAGGAACCTGCCCAAATTCTTCCACCCACCCTCCCAGTCAGGAACTGGATTCCACAGGGCAGATTTCAGTATCTCTTCACCTAAAGTTTGTTTTCTCTTACAGCAGGATGGCACCAGATTCCACGAACCCCATAGTGTGCAAACAGTATTAGTTAATATTATTAACAGTATTAAGCATCTTACATAAGGATGAGCAATGACCATGGGAGGCTGCATTATAAAACCATTCACATAAATCTCAGGCAGAGGGAAGTGTATTCCCCCAGTGTCCACAGAAGACAGTTCCCCCAGCATAACAAGGCCATCAATGTAAGGCAAAGCATAGAGCCATTGTTTATATTAGTATGTTCTCTAACAGCAAAATAAAGAGATAAGCAGTGCAGCTGACAAGTTCTGTATCCCGCACAGGAGCTTGCTACTCAATAACTACTATTACTATATCATGCAAGGTATATATAATTGCCTTTGTCTCATCCCTGTTTGGATGCCAAAAAAGACTGTATTGGTTAAACTTGGCTGAATGCCAGACACTCACAAAGCCTCTCCGTCACTCACCTCCACAGCTGGACAGGGGAGAGAAAATAAAATGTTCGTGACTTGAGATAAGGACAGAGAAAGATCACTCACCAAATACCGTCATGCTCAAAACAGACTCGAATTAGAGATTTTAATTGAATTTATTATACACAAAATAAGAGCAGGACACTGAGAAGTAAAATAAGACCTTAAAAACACCTTCCTCCAACCCCTTCCTCCTTCCCAGCTCTACATCCTCCCCCAGTGGTGCAGGGAGACAGGAGTGGGAGTTAAGGTCAGTTCATCACAAGTTGTTTCTGCCTCTGCTCAGGGAGAGGAGTCCTTCCCCTGCTCCAGTGTAGGGTCCCTCCTACACAGGATAGTTCTCCATGAGTCCATCCCCTGGGCAACATTTCTCCACAAACTGCTGCAGCGTTGGTCCCTTTCCTCAGGGGGCAGTCCTTCAGGCACAGCCTGCTCCAGCCTGGGTCCTTCACAGGGTCACAGGTCCTACCAGGAAACCTGCTCCAGCATGGGCTCCTCTCTCCATGGGTCCACAGGTCCCTGACAGGAGCCTGCTCCAGCACAGGCCTCCCACAAGGTCACAGCCTCCTCTCAGGCATCCACCTTCTTCACCGTGAGTCTCCTCCATGGGCTGCACATGGATCTTTGCATCCCTGTGGATTTACATGGGCTGCAGGAGCACAGCTGCCTCACCATGGTCTTCACCACGGGCTGCAGGGGAATCTCAGCTCTGGAACCTGGAGTACCTCCTGCAGAGTTGTTCCTCTCACATATTGTCACCTTGTCACCTCACTCTTCTCTGGCTGCAGTTATATCTGTGCAATCGTTTTTTTTTTTTTTTTTAAATATGTTGTCACAGAGGTGTTACCACCATTTCTGATTGGCCCAGTCTTGGCCAGTGGCACATTCATCCTGGAGCCAGCTGACATTGGCTGTGCTTGACATGGAGGAAGCTTCCAGCAGCTTTTCACAGAAGCCACCCCTGTAGCTCCCCACTACCAAAACCTAGCCATGTAAACCCAATACATTCAGTGATATCACAAGGAAATGCACTTGAAAGGGAGAAAGTAACTTCAGAAAAGGATTGAAACAATTCTAGTATCTCATAATACTAGAGAAATACTACATAGAAAAGGATTTGGGGAAGCTGGTCGACAGTCAGCTGAACATGAGCCAGCAGTGTGCCCAGGTGGCCAAGAAAGCCAATTGCATCCTGGCCTGTATCAGAAATAATGTGGCAAGCAGGACTAGGGAAGTGCCATGTACACAGTACTGGTGAGGTACCTTGAGTACTGTGTTCAGTTTTGTGCTCCTCATGACAGGAAAGACACTGAGGTGCTGAAGCCTGTCCAAAAAAGGGCAACAAAGGTGGTGAAGGGTCTGGAGCACAAGTCTTATGAAGAACGGCTGAGGGAGCTGGGGTTGTTTAGTCTGGAGAAGAGGAGGCTTAAGGGCACCTTATCAACATCTACAACTACCTGAAAGAAGGTAGTAGCCAGGTAAGGGTCAGTCTCTTCTCCTGAGTAACAAGTGACAGAATGAGAGGAAATGGCCTCAAGTGTCATCAGGGGAGGTTTAGATTGTATATGAGGAAAAAAATTCTCCATTGAAAGGGTTGTCAAGCAATGGAACAGGCTGCTCAGGAAAGTGGTGGAGTCACCATCCCTGAAGCACTCAAAAAACATGCGGATGTGGCACTTGGAGTAATGGTTTAGTGGTGAACATGGTGATGGTGTTGTGTTGATTGTGGGACTTGGTAACCTTAGAGGTGTTTTCCAACCTTAATGATTCTATGATAATAGTGACTACAGTAGCAACTGGTAGAGATTGACAATGATACTGCTGGGAAATCACAATTTCATATGGAGGTGAGCTTGTCAATGAGCTCTGTTGAATATTTACTGTTTCTGGCAACTACAGAAATGTAGTGATAGAGTAGATAGATTTTCTTTTTTCAGTGATAGATTCTACATATACAGTGGACTTGAGAACTTTTCCTTTTGTAGTACCTGCAGAGGAAACTTTCATGACCTCTTATTCCTCATGTGTATAACAAATGAAAATGTACCCTGCTCTGTTCCTTTTATTCCACCATTGGCTATGGAGACAGAAAATCTTGGCCACTAGAGGCTGCTGATTTTTGACTAGAAGATAGGAGTCAAATCTAAGTCTCATTTGTCAATTCAAATGATTTTGAGTGTCCTTCATAGGGTTTCTGGGCAAGGATCTTCCCTTGTGGTATCTCAGAGATGCTTTGTCTCCATACTATACTAGCCCTTTGGCTGAGACCTCTGCATGTATGCAGACAGATGTTATGGTGAGCCTTCTTCTGGTAAATTTAACTCAAAGTTGACCAGGTTAACTCACTGAATACTTGTGCATACATAATAACTTATAGGTACATGTTGCACAAAATATATCTTGGGCTTCCTTTCTGCTGGAGGAGTTTCCAGCATGCAGTGATTATATACTCATCCTGTTGGTGTCAAGTTTGCTAATCTGAAGATTATTTTTTTATCTAGTTCGCACTTTTAACCATTCTAGAAGGGTAATGTTTCTTTAAAGGGTCAGTAGCCTGCTAACTTTAGATTATATTGCTTAAAAGTTAGCTATTGCCCTAAATTTTATTTACATTAACAGGAGCTATGTAACTAGTCACTTTACTGTCCATAATACCGTTAACATCTTCACTTGCCTGCAGTAAAATTTTCTGCTTCAAATTGCTGTTGCTTAAAAATATCACTGAACTGCTTTGGACACTACATAATGACAAGTCTTTTTCTGTATTGATGCCTTAGAGTGGCTACCTAGAACAGAGGCTAGACAAGATTAAGAGAATAAAAGCAGGTATTTAAAGGCCTTCAATAGGTGCACCTTGGGCAGTCAAAAGCCTCTGAGAGGCTACATCCAAAATGGATGGTGGTTCACAAGTTTTTCATACAGATATAAGTTTGGTCCATTTACATATCAGGAGTTAATCCTCCAATTACAGTTTCAGGCAATGAAGTTATATACCCCCAGTTTGCTCCCATCCAACTCACTTTTGTCTATGCTTTTCAGGACCTGAGACAGTAGGGTGTCCTTGAGTCTCAGGCCTAGAGAGGAATTGTTTTGTCTGAATAAAATGGGAGAACAGTAGATGACAGGCTATAGAGATTTAGAGTTATACATTAAAGAATTGCAGGATTATAAATATATGAAAAATATGAAATCTCAAATCCTAAAGGATCAGTATGAGTATACAAATGCACATATTCTCTTAAAAGAAAGACGCTTAAGATGACTTGCATATTACTGTTTCTGGCTGTCATATTGTCCAGTTTGGTTCAAACATTACAGAGGATACACACACACACACACACACACACACACACACACACACACACACATCCTCCACACCTCCCTTCAATTCCAGGCTTTTATTACGGTTTTAACAACAGTCTTTGGTGTCATCAGTCACCTGTAGTGACTCATCCAATGCATGTCCATTGTATTTGGACCTAGATTTTTTTGCAGGGAGGGTTATGTCAAAGGGCATTTCTTGCTGACATCTGGCTAAATGGAATACCTGGTACATGACATCAACTGTGAGTTCATCTGACTTTCCTGTTTTCGTATATTCTGTTCTTCAGCTTTAAGTATCAGTTTCTTGTGTCAGTTCTGACATATACTTTGAAAACATCTTTATTTTTTTGTGAAATAACTTTAACCTTTAACATTTAAGGTCAACAGGTGTGTGTTTTGCTTGAAAAAGGTGCTAATCCTTTTGGTAAAAACTTTGCAGCAAGAAAACTTATTATCTTCATTGTTAAATGTCACGGTGTCTTCACCCTCAGATAACCTCTGTTTTCACAGTGTCTTCAGGCCTAGAACCATTTTCTTTCTGCTCAGATACTGCTGTCTCACTTTTGGCACTAGCTAAAACACTTATTATTGCATCTTTGGACATCTCAAGCTTAGTCATGAGAGGAATCTGTCTCCATTTATTTTCTTCCCCTCATCCCAAAATTTGCTCCTTGTTTTAGCCTGTCTATGCTGGAATATTAGCATCAGTTGTCAGGTAAGACTCAATTGCAAAGAAGTCTATCTTAGCTCTGACATTAGCATGTACTAGAAAAAAACTGAGACCATTGCATCCTGAATTGTGCTTTTGTCACTGAGGATCAATGCAGCTTCTCTCAAGTGCATTGCCTCCATCTCCAAACTTGATGCAGAAGATACTATGGCTCTGAGGTGAGGAAACACCTCTGATGTTTGTTTTCATGGAGGAACATCGCCAGCATTCCTACACTGCTGCTTCACCAGAGCAGTTATGAAAGGAGATATATTCTTACTTTTCCATCTGACAGAGATTTCTTATCTTAAAATGAAGGTAGTTACTTACATTCTGCTTTTTTCTTGCTTGAACTAGTGTAGCCAGGGTCATTTGATTGTACTAGTCATTTGCCCTTGGTAACTTCTTACACAAATATATTGACAACAGAAGTTGCAGCTTAATGGGTTGTAAAGTCCATAGTCCCAATATCATAGATGCTTTTAAGTGAAGTCCTGTGCATCAACAGCTGAACTTGCTGTTATGAATGGATGTGGGGGTCTAGATAAGCCCTTGCCTTTTGCCCAAGCCTCTGGCAGCAGGCAGTAGCTTTATTGAGGTGGCCAGCATCCCAAAACCCACTTTCGTTCACAAGTTCTTTAAAAATGGCTGACTCAGTCTATTATAGAATTAATTATTTATTTAATAGACAGAAAACTAACAGACATAAGATTTAAAACAAACTAATACTACACAGGAATAAGGAACAAAAAGAGAAACTACTAGTAGGTATATACAGTGCAGGGTTAAAGGTACCTATTGATGTTACACTAGTGAAGAAATAATATAACTTAGGATTCAGTGTATCTTACCATCCAGTTGTTGGTGGGGCACACATGAAGATCCTTTCCCTCAATCCCTGGGGAAGTAACCACAGAATTTGCATCCAAACTCTGGGGAGAGGTCTCCCACATTTTCAGGGTGTGTGTGTAGAAGGCTTCTGCCTCTGTGATAACTTATTATTATTGCCATTTTAATTGATGGGATGGGACCACAGTTGGGCTAAAAATGAATTATTGCTCAGATAAAAATCAGCCTCAGAGGCTGTGAGATTTAAGAGAGCAAGCAGTTGGCCATAGTTCAAGATGGTCACAAGTTATTTGTTACAAGACACTATATTAACTTTCTAATCCAATGGACAGTTGCCACAAAGTTTATTTTGCTTTTCTAACCTATCACCTTTACTTACTTCTACTGCAATGCGTATACTTTTATCCAATGGGCTACTATCACACGTACACACATGTGCTTCTATTATAACTTCTAAACTCTTAGCTTACTCTATACAGTTGCATTACTACACTATAAACCCTTCACCATCTTACCCAATACAGTTTCTTACTTACTTAAGGCATACTCTTACTTACAACCATAGAAACATAAGTTTATGATTTTCTGCTTAATGTCTGTGTACTTTATTTTTTACATCAATCCAAGCTTCTTCCAAGGCTACAGATCAAACCCTTCAGTGTCCGTGGAAGTTTTTATCTTTCCATTTCCTACAATAACTTGTGTGTCTTATATAGTTTGTAAAAGTGTCTCTTAGCCAAGAATATTTTTTTTTGTCTCTTCCTACACCTGCTTTCCAGACTAAGATGCTGATTCTTAGCTGAGGCCTGAGCCCTTTTGGCGCTAGAGATGACCCCTTGCTGGGCCTTTCAGCCTGGGCTATCTCTTTATGCACCAACTATCTGTGGTAGAGAGGAGGGGGGTAGACACCCTGCCACAATCCACCCCTGTGACTAGAGGCACTGGTTTTACCTCATGAAGTGATAGTGCAGGTATCTCTTGCCTTCATGCTATAAAAGCATCTACTTTCATATATGTGTGCACCATCATTGAGTATTTTGATATGCATTGTTTTCCTAAGTTTTATTATTTCTTGAAAATATGTCAAACATGTTATTGATATTGATAAGAAGCACCTATTATTGCTTCAGCTTATGTAACACAGATCTATGTACAAATTTGGAAAGAAAAATAAAAATTATTAGTGAAAAACTAAAATATTATAAGATATGGCATTGAGTTCAGAGTGTTTATGGTAACTGGGGACAATTCAATTAGTCTATGCAGGGTAGGTTGTTCTCCCATCCCTTGAATCTTGAAATCATAGGAGGATGAGATGCAAACCAGGAGCAAAGAAGAATTAATGGAAGTAGTTCTTCAGTTGTAGCGATTGAAGGTGTTCAATGGATGGTCAGTGACTCTTTTAATTTCCTTTTATGCTTCTGGGTGCAGTCTTCTTCTTTAGTGAATTTCAGTTTTGCTTAATGTAGTAGGTGTCAGATAATTTTACAATAGTCTAAACAAATATGCATATGTTATACAATAGTTTGTCTCAGGAGACTCGATGTAATGAAACTCAATTGTTTTAGCTTACTTATGTTTTACCTTGGAGAGGTAGGAAGAGGTAAACAAAATTGATTTAATAATCATATGAAGATTCAAGTCATATTCAGGGTGAAATCTTTCTTACCCACTGTAACAGTGTCGTGGTTTGGAATGTGAGAAAATCTAGGGAAGTAATACAAAACTTCCATGCAGTAGAAATTGTACATGCCTCTGTGAAACATGTGTAAAAGATGAAAAAAAACAGGGAAATTCCTCTTTCCCTTTGTGAAACATGCCAATCACTAGTCTTTAAAATTTTAAAAGTTTAATAGTAATAAAATGGTTATACAAATAGTAATACAATTAGAGTAATAATAATTTGGACAATTTGAATTAGGACAATATGAGACAATAGAGACAAAGAGTTACGGACATCCGGATACCTTTTTCTGGGCAGCAGGAGTCCGAAAAAAGACACCAGTTAACAAAGGATTAACCCTTAAAAGCAACAGCCTGTTGCATATTCATACACTTCATACATGATGCATAAATTCCATTCAAATAGAGGATTCTGTCTGGTCATCGTCCACTTCTTCCTCTGAATCCTAACAGCACCTTCGAGGTGGGAAGAAGCTCATTTCTTCTGATAAGAGGGCAATAAATTCTTTTTCTCTGAAAGATTTAGGTGTCCTGTGGCTGCTATCTCGCTGCAAGTCCTTTCTTTTAAAAAAAGTATCCTACATAGCATAGTTTCTATTTTAACATTTTTTATAACCTAAAACTATATTTAACACAGTACTTAAGAGAATTAATACAGCAGTACTTTCTAACGCAACACATATAAACATTCATTTTAATATTTGCGAAAAGCCAACCATAAAATACGCATTTTTCACACCCTTCTGTTATGAACAAAAATTCAGTTGATTTTTTTCTGTGAGAAAAAAGGTTACCACTACTGCTGGACTGCTGCCTGTGTTATGGTAATTACGGGTCGTTGTTGTTAATAGTTGTTTTTGTATTATAAAAGCCCTGGCTAGGGCGAGGTAATGGCCCTTCTCTGAGACAGTGAAGGGTGGGGACCTTCCCAAACAGTGAGGAGAAGAGGCCTAGAGGGGAGGGGTTATGCAAAGTGACTCCAAGACCAACATTCTTTGTGGGACCCCGACTCCAAACCCACGGAGAAAACCCCAAAAACAACGAGCCAAATAAGAGTTGAGAGACTGGAGTGATGTCTGGACGTGAGGAGCCAAGTGCTGAGCCTGCAGAGGTGCGGAACACCTTCGGAGCCTCTCGCCCTGACCATGGGAGTAGTCCCCGGAGATGAGGGTCTGCTAAGACAGCCGGCAAAAGCAGGAAGATCTTACGGGGATCATCACGCCCTAAAGGCTCTTACGAGGACTGGATCCCCCAGCTCTGCCCCTAGTGGACAGAGCTGCGCGTATCCTCCTCCTCTGAGTCGCCGTGGGAGACACGACGGGGACTGCAGCCCTGCCGAGCTGCCCAATCCTGAGCTGATCACTTTTAATAAAGGCATTAAAAAGGAGAAGAAGTCTCCTGGCCCTGTTTATTTCACTTCCAGTCAGGAGCGAAGTAACACGGCTGGGCGGCCCCTGCCACCGGGCCAAGCCTGCCGGCTCTGCCGCAGGGTTGAGTCCCCTTCACCCGGGCCGCCTGCTGACCCCCAACATCGGCTGCTGGGCAGGGAAGGGGGGGGGGGGAGGGGGGTGCTGCGGGGGCGGATGGAGCCGGCCTTGCCAACAACTGGCTGCTTGCTACAACCCCCCCCCCCCAGCCCGGGGCCCAGCCGAATCCGCCGGGCCCCGGGAGCAGCCCCAGGCTGGTGCCAGGATTTTACCCCCATATAAGTTACCCACAACCACCGGTCAGGGGGAAGGAGAAACCATCCCCACTCTCCCACCACCCCCAGCGTGCTGCTACTACTAAATACTGATCTGACTAATTCAATCCAAACCACTTCCCCAACCACAGCTCCCGCTGTCTATAACGCCCAACACAACCGGGCTCCAGGCGGGATGTTAACCCTTTTAATACTTCAAGTCTACCTCGAATAAAAACAAAACAAAACACCATAAAAACCAAAATACAAGCCTGTAAAAAAATAACATGAAAACATCATAATCAGTAAGAAGAACGTTAAGTCCCAGATAGGAAGGATAAGAAAATACCTTAATTTTGGAACTAAAATCCTCTTATAAACTATGAAGAAAAAACTCTTTTTCCTTATAACGCATAAAACTATGAGGAGATAAAAAGTTCAAATTGATATCAAACAAAAACCTCCATATTAAAATAAGCAAATATTAAAGTGAAATAAACAAAAGGGCCAGGAGACTTCTTCTCCTTTTTCAATGCCTTTATTAAAAGTGATCAGCTCAGGATTGGGTGGCTCGACGGGTCTGTAGTCTCCGTCGTCTCTCCCAAAGCGACTCAGAGGAGGAGGAGGATATACGCAGCTCTGTCCACAAGGGGCAGAGCTGGGGATCACGTCCTCGTGGGAGCCTTTAGGGCCTGCTGATCCGGTCAGATGGTACCCCTCCCACTCAGTCGGCCTGGTCTCACCGCCGGGGTCGTCTCTCATGGTCAGGGCGAGAGGGTCCAAAGGTGTTTTGCATCTCTGCAGGTTCAGCATTCGGCTCTTCACGTCTAGACATCACTCTAGTCTCTCAACTCTTAGGTGGCTCGTCGTTTTGGGGTCTTCTCTGTACACCGGGGGACCCATGCTGCATTGTGGTCTTGGAGTCACTTTGCATAGCCCCCCCCACCTTCTACTGTTCGGGAAGGTTCCCACCCTTCTGGGAAAGGTACAACTTAGCCTCGGGCGAGGCTCTGCTGATACAAAAGGAGCGATTAGCCACAACGACTCGTGATTACAATAACAAAACACGAAGAACTTCAGCAGCTACCCGTGGTCTGGCTGCTTTTTGTAACTTTTTCTCACAAAAAAAATATTACCCGAATTTTGTTCATAACAGTCCCCCCTCTTTTTCTTTGATCGAGCTTAAATTCTAAGCTCGCATCAACTCACAAATTTTTTTTTGTTTTGAATCTACTATAAATCTCTTGTGCACTTTGGTAATCCTGGTTACTTAACCTTGTTACTTTCTTTGGTTTCTTCAGGTTGGTCTGCACGGCAAGTACTATTCTACTAAAACAGATAAATAAGCATAGTAAAAAAGCAATCTTCTAAGTACACACACAGTGAGAAAAACTACCTTTTCCCATACATCCTTTTTGAAAATCTCCAGGTTCTCCCACCCACTGGGATCAAGTGTAGGAGTTTGATCTTGATTATTTACACATGCTAATCTTTTTATTTCATTTGAAATGTTCCTAATAATTGAATTCTTTATTTTTAATACTGCCTGGAGCCGGATTAATTTGTTTAACATAGATATTGGAATCCCAATTTGGCTTTTACAATTTTGGATTTTCTCAATTTCTATTTCACTTTCCCGGTTCTGTTTATTTTCTCCCAAATCATTATATATAGGAACTCCCAAACTTGATCCAGTTTCTTTGGGTAATAAGAGAATTGGTTTTATCACTCTAGCAATGCAGTTGCCAGATGAGATCAAACTTAGGGATTTTGGGCTCCCCTGAAATGTGTTCCAAAAGGGGTTGATCTCCCTTCCAGTACACTTATATAAATACTTGTAACAAACAATTTTTCTTACCATTTTCACCATTTCTTTACTTTTTACTAGATCTGCTGAGCTTGTTTCAGCAGCATCACATTCAAAGCACAACCAGGCTTCCCCTACAGTACACTCTCCTAGGAGTGGCTGCCCAAAAGTGGCAGTATTGTATGCTCTCCAATACACTCTCTTATTTTTCTGATAAAGGACCAATTGGGAGGGGTTAACACGATCAGGGTCAGAACTGATGTGGACTCTCGACAAGGAGCTCACTTCCTCCGCACAGAGAAGTTGGTAGCATTCACTGCACCGCTCAGCTGGGCTTCCCAGAGCACCACCAGCAATCAGAGCCATCAGTACTACCCTTCCCAAGAGTCCGGTATGGGTCATCTTGCAGAGCCTGCCCACCCGGCCTTGCCTCTTGGGGAATTTTACTGAGGAAAAGCTTCCAAGCTCTTTAGAGTCCCTTCTACCCGCTTCTCTGGTTAAACCTCTCTTGGTCTGTTCCCTACCAATTTTGGTTTCCCCTCCCAGGGGAGTGCTCTGTAGAGGATTAACCTGGAGTCTTTAGAATTAACTTAAGGAGCTTAACCAGAATTTCTTATTTACAGTCTTAAACTTTTTACCAACATAGTTTACACAGAACAGTTTTGAAACATTTTAAGCAATATTAGAACTCTTGATACCAATTTTTTCTCACACAGTTCAGTCTATTTGACTCTTCCTTCTGAGAGTCAACTTTAAATCTTTTGGTCTTTTTACCACAGTATACTCAGGTGATTTAGCTTGTGAAGCAGATGAATCCTTGTCCAGTGCCCGGAGGTGAGAGTGGTGTGGACTCTGGCCCAATGCCAGAGGGAAAAACTGGGAGTCTGGCCCAATGCCAGAAGGAGAAAAGGGTGGAGTCCGGTCCAATGCCAGAGGAAAAAAAACCTGATGTTGAATCCTGGTCCAATGCCAGGGGTGAGAGTGATGTGAGTCCAACCTTTTTCCTTTTGGTCTGCACAGTCGAATTAGTAATGAAGAATACCTGAAACAGGCTTTCAAACACAGGCATTAATGGTCTGCTATTTAATGATTTTATCAAAACTCAGTTTCTCTGTTTAATGTTATTGGTTCTCTCATCAACTTCTACATACTCTGTATTTTGCAAGGAGTTGTATTTCTCAGCTAACTTAACTCCCAAAGTACTTTTATTTTCTTATATCTCTGTGTATTTAATTCCCTGGTTTTCTGTTCTATTTTCAAGATCTTATTTATCTCTTGCTTCTGTTTCTTACTTTCACTTAGAGCTTAAATATTTCTTTCAACCCCTTACACTTAAAATTTGGGGTTTTTTCTTACACCATTCTTCTACACAATACACTTCCCTCTAAGGTAATGTGGTAAAACTTATAATGCACAATCTACATTACCTCTATTCTAATTTGTCTATTTTTTCACACCTTCAAGACACAAACTGGATCATTATTGCTAGAAAATCACGGGTCCCTGTAGCCCCCCCTCACCTTGGGGTTGGCCCTCAGGTCTCAGTATCCCTGGGCCTCTTGGAAGGGCCCTGACTCTGGTTGCCTCTGGTGCACATTCACCTGTGAGGCTGTCTGTGTGTCACTCACGCTCTTACAGCTATGGCTCCCTCCCACACCTGAGGAGCACTAGTCTGGTTTGCAGGTCACACACACTCTTTGGCCACAGCCCCCACCCGCCCGGGGGACACAAGCCTGGTTTGCAGGTCATACATACACACACTTGCACTGCCCCCTTCCCACCTGCCCGGGAAGTTGAGGCTGACTTCGTGACTCACTCTCACACACACAAGACAACAAAAAGGTACCTTTTACTTTCACATAATTACACGTTAAGTATTACTGGCCAGTTTTGGTGCTATTGGATATCCTTTCTACCTAGCTGTTTTTTGTCTAACTTCAGATGTTTCTTTGTTGAGACAGGACTTACCTGCTCCTGTATCTACTCAAAAATTCAAATTCTTCATTTAGGGGGCCCACCTCAAAGTTTACCAAGGGGCTCTTCTAGATGTTGCATTGGGTCCCCTAAAGTGTAAAGCCCCTGACCCTCTAATCGTCACCTTTAAGGATCTTACCTAAATTCTCTTGTTCCCTGGCTATTGCAGCATCAAGACTGAGCTTTCTACAAAACCTCCTGACGTGTCCTGGCTCTCCACAGTAATAACAATGTCGTTCTCTCAAAGGGCCTTGAGGTGTCTCCATCCCTCTTGCACCTGACAGTACTGGCCTATCCTTGCCTCCTCCTGGTGGTGGACCTGCCCACCCTGCACTTTCTCTAGCTACAGCAACCATTACCTTAGCCTTGGCCTTTGCTTTTTCTTCCTCCCTCCTTAAATACACCTTCAATGCCTCTTTTAACAATTCATTTATGTCCTTCTCTTGCCAATCTTCCATCTTTTCCAGTTTTCTCCGTATATCAGGCCAAGATTTGGTAACAAATTGGACTTTTAGTAGCATTTGACCTTCTGGGGTGTCTGAGTCTATTCTAGAGTACAACTGGAAGTTCCGCCTTAGGCGATTAAGCCAGGCAGCAGGAGCTTCATCCTTCTCTTGTGCACCCTCAAACGCCAATTGGGTGTTAGTTCCTTTGGGAACTGACTCTTTGATCCCCCGTATTATCAAAGACCTATATTCCCTCATGGCCTTCCTCCCCTCCTCCTGGTTAGGGTTCCAGCTGGGCTCCGTTAGTGGCAATTTCTGTTCACCTGATGGCACCTGGGGTCCTGGACTGTTATCTTTCTCCCATATTCTTATGCCAGCCGCCCTTATCATCCGGACTTCTTCTGGGGAAAATAATATACTCAGGATGGAATTCATCTCCCCCCAAGTGTAGATATTTGGACCTAGAAATTGATCCACTTGGTTGGCTATGCCCACTGGGTCCTCCACTAAATGCCCCAACTCTTTCTTGAATCCTCTCACCTCAGAAGCAGTTAGGGGAGCATTCACAAAGCCAACACCTCCCGCTACTCCTCCCATAGGAACCTCTCTGAGGGGAAAGAGTCTCTCTGCCTTGGAGGTCTTGGATCTGGTGCTACAGTATGGCTCATCTTCAGATGCCAAACTACTTTGAGGAATATCTGGGTTACCGTGAACTTCCTGCCCATCAGCAGGTGTATTTGATGATAGCTGTTTATCAGGCGAGGAGGCATTTGTGTCCCAACTAGGAGGAGGTAAAGGGACAGCAATAGGAGGGGGAGAAGAGCCTGAGTGAATATTCAGCGGAGCTGGAGAAGGGGTGGAGAATGCAGCAGGTGGAGTAGGCGCTTGTGGTGATGCAGAAGGATCTGGAGGAGCTGAAGGGGGCGGTGAGGGAGTGGTTGGAGGAGATACTGGGTTTACCATAGCGGAAGCTGAAGAGGTAGAAGGAGGAGTTTGAGCAGGTGGTAGTGAGATGGCAGCCGGGGGAGGAACCGGACCTGCCCTTTGAGGTGCTTGTAGAAGAGGATTATAAGGTGGAGGGGCAGAAGGAGGCAAATAATCCAGGGGGTCCCATCTTTCACTAGTTCTATCATCCCCTCCTTCATTCCCTTCTTTCTTCCTCTGTACCTTACAAATTCGCACCCCTTCATCCCCAATAGCGCTCTTTACCCAGCAAGATATATACAGTAATTGCTCAGGATCAGTATCTCCTCGAGCTGTCAGATAATTATTTAATTGTTGGCACATCCACTTATCCTTTGTCCCACACCAAGGCCATCCTCCTTGCACCTCTAATTCTGGCCAGACTTCCATACAATAATGGATCATTTTCACTTTATCTAATCCCTCCGTGGCCTCTATAGAATCCCATTTTTCTAACAGTTCTCCTAAGGGACTATTGGGATGTACATACCTCAGTCTCTTGCCGGTCTTTTTACTACTACAACATCCCATTTTTCAGGTCTCAATAACAAAGTCTCAAAGGTGCCTCAACTGACCGGTAATTTCAAAAAAACCTTGTTTGAGGAGCTTCAGCCTCCTCCACTGAACTTCAAATTTCTGCCTGATGCTCAGGACTTTATACTGAAACAACTGCCCAATCTCTTGATTGCCCAACTTTCGTCAGGTCTTATATCTATCGGGACTTGAACACACGATGCCTCGGCCAAGAATCCGGGTCGTGCCTGACTCCCTCAGTCAGGAAAAACAACTGCCTGATTTTTAGTTTGCCTAACCCGCCAATTTTTAGGCTTCACCGTATCAGGACTTAAAAGCAAACCACAGCCTCCTTTGCTGGGGTTTGTGCCTGACTCCCTTTGTCAGGACTTACTTTGCCTGCAGGGCTTGCGAAAACACCTGAATCCTTCTCGGGACTGACAAATCTTACGCGAATCCTTCTCGAGACTTACAAAAGTGCCTGACCTCCCTTTGTCAGGACTTTGGGGTGCGTGCCACTCATACACAGTAATTCACTCCGCACGCCCGGAGTGGGGGGGCCCTTTATTCCCCCTTGGGAGACGACTTCACTCACAATAAGTCCACTCGCTTCCCCCTGTTCCTGGCCGGGTTTCTCGCGAAAAACCGGAAGCGCAGTACTTAGGGGTCCCACTCGCTTCGAAGGTCCGGCTGCCGGCCCTCGTCTCACTCACACACACATGCGCACGTCTCCCACTCCCGCCACCGGAGTTCTCACCAGTCCGGTGCTCCTCTGCGTCGCTGCCCTGAGCCGATCTCTCTGGTCCTGGTAGCCAGCTGTCCTCTGAAGATCCAAGATGGCCAGTCCTGAGTCTTCTTGCGGCGTGGCTATCCCGGACGAGCGCCCCCAGCTGAAATAAACAAAAGGGCCAGGAGACTTCTTCTCCTTTTTCAATGCCTTTATTAAAAGTGATCAGCTCAGGATTGGGTGGCTCGACGGGTCTGCAGTCTCCGTCGTCTCTCCCAAAGCGACTCAGAGGAGGAGGAGGATATGCGCAGCTCTGTCCACAAGGGGCAGAGCTGGGGATCACGTCCTCGTGGGAGCCTTTAGGGCCTGCTGATCCGGTCAGATGGTACCCCTCCCACTCAGTCGGCCTGGTCTCACCGCCGGGGTCGTCTCTCATGGTCAGGGCGAGAGGGTCCAAAGGTGTTTTGCATCTCTGCAGGTTCAGCATTCGGCTCTTCACGTCTAGACATCACTCTAGTCTCTCAACTCTTAGGTGGCTCGTCGTTTTGGGGTCTTCTCTGTACACCGGGGGACCCATGCTGCATTGTGGTCTTGGAGTCACTTTGCATAGCCCCCCCCACCTTCTACTGTTCGGGAAGGTTCCCACCCTTCTGGGAAAGGTACAACTTAGCCTCGGGTGAGGCTCTGCTGATACAAAAGGAGCGATTAGCCACAACGACTCGTGATTACAATAACAAAACACGAAGAACTTCAGCAGCTACCCGTGGTCTGGCTGCTTTTTGTAACTTTTTCTCACAAAAAAAATATTACCCGAATTTTGTTCATAACATAAAGTAACTATAATCCCATGAAAAATTTGAACAGAGACGAGTAATCCTGTACCTCCAAGAAAAAAAGATCTCTATTCCCAAGGATGAAGATGATTTTTAAAATAAATAATGAAAACATTTGCCTTTAAACAACTCATCTTTAAAACAATAGCCCATGAGTTAACATAACCCATCAACAAGCTGTGGGAAGGCTTGTAGAAAATAGGAGGGACTTCACAAAAGCAGGGTGCCCCAAGCAACTGTTATCAGTGAAGAAATTGAGAACCATGAAAGAACTATTTTTTTTCCTCTTGTGAAGAAGTCTCCATAATATTAACAAGAAGGATTTCTCTCCCTAAGTGAACTAAAAAAACCCTATTTTAAAAGTAGTAAACTGGCTGAAAATTTTATTTCTTTACATTATCAGTAAAAAAAAGTTTATAAGAAGAAAAATGTTCTGAAAAGTTTGTTTTCATTCTTACTACTTTTTTTCTCTTTTAGTTACTGTAAATAAAATTTTCTTTATACCCTTTTAAGGTTTTAAACCTGCTTTACCTTTCTCCTAATCCTATCTCACAACAAGAAATGAGTACACTAGTAATTAACCAGCACTAAAACCCACCACACTCATCAACACATTACTTTAAAAGTCTCAAAATTAAGGAAATCTGAAATTAACAAACCAAAACCGCTACACAAAATTGGAGTTTCTACCTGGTTTCAAACTGAAACCATCTCAGACAATCAGAGTGAATACACAAGCATTCCAAAGTAATACTTGTAGAAACTACAAAGTACATACAAATATCAATCAAAATAACTAAAATTATTAAATTATTTGGTATTTCAATAGTATTAAATAACATTTTAATGTTATGTGAACAGAATTAAATTTATTCTTTTCAGATTTTTTTAGAGAAAACGGTTACCACCAGATTTACACATTTGCAAAATTCAATTTTGTAAATTTGGAATATAATTCATGTATCAAATATAAATGTTAGAATGTGGTAATTATACTAATTAATTTCTTCATGGTCATATTTAAATGTGGAATTCATGGGATAATCCCATTGAATATATTTTCTTGATTCTTTTGCATTTCATGAAAGATTCTAGTGTTCTTTTTCATTTCTTTCAGATCAGTCTGTATTTTCAGACTTTGA
The DNA here is from genome assembly GCF_028551555.1 of Melozone crissalis. Taxonomy (NCBI): domain Eukaryota; kingdom Metazoa; phylum Chordata; class Aves; order Passeriformes; family Passerellidae; genus Melozone; species Melozone crissalis. Next base: position 7,364,843 of record NW_026535813.1, on the reverse strand, counting down.
TCTATGTATATACAGCAATCGCTGTTGGTAATTTTGGAAGCTAAAAGCAAATCCAAAGTAATTTGATTTTGTTTAACTACCTCTGAAAGGTTGGTTAATTCTGTTTTTAAGGCACTGATTGAATCATCAGGCTTTGTTGATTTATGGAGACTTGGGTTGTCTTCCCTTCCTGGAGGAGTATCATTCCAGGTGGAGGAAGGCTTTTAGAGAATATGTTTGGTGTAGAGTTTTCATCATTTGGATACTTTCATGAAAGGCATGGGGGACTGAGAACAAACTAGTAATTGTAATTTGTTATCAACATCGTAGATTGCATTAGTTTTACATGTGAACTTTCCAAGGGTCAGGTAACATTTGTTGTATGTGCGTTTAGGAAGAACAATATTGTTAGTTTTTGTTGGGATGGCTGATTAGCCATGCTGCATTGTTGCAAACATTGACTTATAAGCATAAAAATGTAGACAATACCATAATTAACATTTTTGGTTATAGCAGATTTATTAGTTACTGTGCAGTCCAGTATTGCTTGTTTGTGTTCAGAGCTGGCTTTATTCACTTAGAGAAGTCCAGGAATTTCAGTAGTTTTCACAGCTGTGCAGATAGTGGACAGTCCTTTCACTGCTGTTTGAATGGTCTCTTGTTCCATGTCTGGATACACACCTAGCTTTTGTCTAGTGAGGATATACTTAATCATTCAAGGTTATTAGAGAAATCAAAACAACAGAACTTAAGTATTGATAGACATGTTTTTTCAGAGTTATAGCAGTGGTACCCTTTCTGGCCTCTAGTTGTAAACACATCACTATGCTCACTGCTGCCACATGGAGGCAGTGTAGGAACGGTTTGCAAGGCTTCACTGGGAAATTGGTTTTGTTTAGACCAAAACCAGGTTTATTACAGAAACAAGGACAGTTTAGAATGTGGGGAATACCCATCAGGAGCTAATTCTGTGTTGGTGGTCATTTGAATCAGTACCTACCCAGGCCATTGGCCCTCGAGTGTCTTTCAGTCATAAGTACAATTCCAATTTGAGGCAACTTTACCATGATTGGTTGGCCCACTGTTAAGTTATTCTGAAAAGTTTCCGTTTTGTTATTTGGAGTTGTTTCAAAAGACATAGGAGTCAGGAAAGCTCATGAAACCGGGCTGCCCATCAGCCCATATTGGTTGTTTATCTGGTACAGTGCAGAAGGTAGTCTTTTATCCCACCCAGGTTTGTGTGGATTAAGGTAACATTTTAGTAAACCACTGACATGCTCCACAATCTTATTTGCCTGGGCATAATAAGGTGTATGGAAAATCCATTTGATACCTTCTTTCCTGGCCCAATCATGTACCACCAGGCTGGTGAAATGTGATCCATTGTCACTCTGTATAGAATCTGGGATAGGGAGACTGGAAAACCAGTTGCTAAGTCCTGACATAGTAGTTTCTGCATTGGCATGCCTGCTCATTGTGGCTCTTAATAGCCCAGATATAACTTCTATACCTGTTAATATGTATTTTTAACCATTAGATGTTTTCGGAGGCTTAATAAAATCTATTTGCCAGGTTGACCAGTGTCTTATTACTTTTGATGTGTAAAGGTGGTGCCAGGTCTGGGTGATTTTATTCAAGCCTCAGCTGGCACTGAGGAATATAGTATAAAAGTATGTTACACACTTTCTTGGCCAATGGTTAGTCTTTTGTTCTGTGCTGCAAAAATAAGGTTTAATCATTTGCCAAATTTATATCAGTGTTGTGGATTAATTTTTAGTTAATCCACTTTGTTGTTACAATAGGCTTGTAATGTTTGGGGGTTTTGCATGAGTTTTAACTTATATGAACTTATCAGGACTGAGCTTGTAAAAACAATAATTCAAATCTTCCTTCTGTCAAACCTCTTTCCATTCAATTGCCAATCTAACACTTATTGACACAATCATTGTGAGAAACAACTGCTCACTTTGAAAATTTAAAAGGTTTATTAAACCTTAACAAAAATACAACAAAAGGACTACATAAGGAAAAATTCATAGTGCTGGGAACTAGCCTCATCGATACCATGTGACCAGTTCATCTTCAAGATGAATGCTCAGTCTTTTATACCCCTGGGGGGGGGGGGGGGGGGGGGGGTGTTGCATCAGCAAACCCTGGCCCCTCCCAAAGTCTGTCAATCAGCTCTTCCTTGCTATTTATTGGTGGAGACTGCTTTCTTGTAACTTGATTGGAGGTCAGGTGTTGCTATGCCGCACCCCCTAAGCAACAAGCTTTTCCATTCCCAAGTGCCCCATGCAAGGGGCACATATGCACGCCTTCTTTTTACCTGCCCTTGACAACCCAGGCTGTCTGATGGCAACAATACAAAGAAGGGGAAGGGAACTACAGGGAGAACAGAGAACATTTAAACTACAATAACATAACTATACATCACTAAAGCTTTTCTTATTATTCACACAATTTTCATCCCTTAATTGCGAGAGCCAATCATCTCGTTATCTACCTATAACAATCATTATTGGCACCTGCTGTCTTATATAGCAAGAGTTCTATTATCATTATAGTGCAAGGATTCCATATCCTCAGAGTTTCATACCTTCTTGAAGTTTCTCGTAGACAGGTCCTCTAAGCACTGACTGCTCCTGGTCCTTGCAGTAACCATCATCTGACTCCAGATCTTACCAATCCACTCTTTTATACCACTTGTTCTTATTGGCTACAGGTGTGGCCTGTTAAGATCAGGCCTGCTCCTAATCTTTAGTAATTGGCCCAGCTGCAACTCGTTGGGGGATAAGATTACATTCTATACTACCTTCATTCACCCATACTGTGTCCCCCTACAGGCACCAGCCCATATTGCATTTAAATCAATTATACAGTCTTTGTCTTTCTTTTTACTACTAGTACTACTGCTTTCAATTCTTTTTACTACTAGTACTACTGCTTTCAATTCTTTCACTGGTACACTTCCTAATCCTTCTTCTATCACTTCCCCTCCTGTTTCAATATTCAGACTTACTGCTCTGTACTTCCATCCACCATCAACCCGTTTGGCTGAGGCGGTCAGTAAACCAAACACTTTTTATTTTGGAATTTGAGGCAAAGGCAGGAGTATTCATTAACAAATTCTGCTGTAGAGTAAGATATGACTAGTACTGGCTTTGCTTTTGCTATGTAAATTTTGTCTCTGCAAGCAGGCAGAGCTTGGGGGTTGAGGGACAGAGGAAACTGGTCTGATCTCTCCCTCAGGCAGGAGGAGTTTCTATTGTCTATCTCTTCCTTCAGCAGTGCCAACCTACATTTCTGAAGCTGCTTTCCTGGCCATCCAGAACACGGCAGCCACATACACACACACATGCGCACGCACAGAGGCAATCCACATATACACACAGACATACTCTAAAAGAAAAGCCAAAGTATCTGAGCGAATTCTGCCTGTGGCCACCACAGAAAATCCAGGAATTTCACCCCCAAAAGAGAACTTGGCATTCAGATGAAGGTGAAAGGAGTTGATCAATAGTTATGTCATGTAAGCATGAGTAAACTATTAAGGGTCAGCAAATATTAATGACAAGACTAAGAAGCAGGATGGGCCTTAGCCTTGTCAAGATGAGAAACAGAATACACCTTGCCAAGATAAGAGGAACAAAACCTGTTGTCAGCAGAAAACGCTGAACCAGCCAGCGAAGGACTGTGCATGCTTCATAAAGAAAAGTGAAAAGGGCAGAGTGAGGAAGACTGCCGGCCTTCATCAGAACGACCCCTGAGGAAGACTCAGAGCCTTCCTCAGTGTGACCACCAGAGTAAACTGTGCCTGTGCATCACGTATGCTAATGATATTAATGACATCCAATAAGTAATTTGAACAACCACTTCTATCCCAAAAAATGTAATGAGTATGTGTGAAATTTAACCATATACTGTACTGTGTAAAAGTTCTGTGTGTGTGTGTGTGTGTGTGTGTGTGTATGTGTGTGTGTGTGTGTGTTAGAAGAAGTGATCCCCCACGTACCTGTTGCTGAACAAAGCAAAGCCTCACTGAGTCAGTCTCTGAGGTGACTCCTGGATCAGCATTGGAGTGAATCAACAGCAGCTAACATGCAAACTTCCATGTGTAAATGCACTTGGGACACCTGCAGTGGAAAGGTTTTGTATCATGATTAGTGTGGCAGTGGGGGTTTGAGGATATTTGGTCTCTCCCTGCCTGTAGCAGTGGGGGTTTGAAGAATATGTTTAGTTGCAGTATCTGTGGATCTCTGGGCTTATATGAGTCCAAACCCGGCTCACTCAGGACCCAAGCCCACACAGAACCGCATGAACGAGATAAGAGACAAGAAGCGCTCCCTGCCACGTGGGTCAAAGTGTCCAGTTTATTAGTGTGGGACAGATCACCTCTGGCGCAGGCGACCACCCAGGCAGCAAAGAGGGTGTGCCTCACCTTCGGTGGGGTTTTTATGCCCCAGGTGGTGGGGGTGGGGAAAGAGGACCACGGTCAATGGGAGCGACATCCAGGAGGGGTGAGGGGAGGGACCATCCGTGGGACAGATCACAAGGTATACAGAACCAGGGGGTTATGTGAGGGGAACCCATGTGAAAGGGGGAACATGCCATTCACGTGACCCAATAACGTTTTTCCCCAACACCCAGTGTAACTAAATTCCTATTTAGTGCAATACAACATTTAGTCTCTGCCTAAAGTTGTTTGCCCCGTCTCGCTGTGGCAGTTATGATAATTTCAGATTTTTCCCTGTCTATCCTCAAAAATCCTGCCCCTGTAGATTGTCTGTCATGGTGTGTTACACCCCTCTGTCCAGAAGGTTCGCTGTCAGTTATGATTTTTCCCTTCTGCCATTGGTATGTGACTTTCCCGCTCCAGGTTATGTTTACATGTCACCCCGGACCCCTCCTATCTAGCCACTGATTCGCTAGACGGTCTTCTCCCAGGATTCCACCCCCCTCTCCAGAAAAGCTGCCATTTTTCTCTGTTTCCTGCTCTTTGCCACTGCTCCCTCTTTGAGCCACGTGGCTTCTGCGCCCCGCCCGCTCCCATGCGGCGCTAAGTCACCTGTCCCACTTCCATGTGGCGTTGCAGCTTCAGCGCTGCTCCCGCCGTGGGAAAGAATAAAGGCAGCTCGGAGAAGTGAGCAAAGAGTCCTTCCTTTTTCCTTTACCCCGATCCTTTGGCATTGGGTCCACATTTATCAGCCGCTCCTGGCGGTCCGGGATCCCAGCCAGTGGCTGAACCGCAATCCTGCCTGGCGGCGGCAGAGGTAGGACGCGGCCACTCCTGGTGCATGTGCCGATCGATCGACTCCTGCAATCGGGACGCAATGTCAGATTAGGTTTTGAGAATAAATTTTAAACACTGGCTTCTGTTTGCTTTTTTCGTTAGTCAAACAGAGGAGTTGTAAGTAGAATGCATTCTAAATATAATTATTTTGTTTTAAAATCTTAATTATATGACAACAGATTTTAGCAGTGTAAGAGATAACACTTTTTATTAGAGTCAGTTTAACCAATTTTAATTTTACTAAGAAGTTAAGAGGAGAAATAGAATAAATCAGAAGCTGTTGAAATGCAGGAATGTGTCAAGGGTAGTCGACTCACAGACAGGTCATCTAGCCCTTAGGATTTTTCTTTCCCTGCTGTTGGTTATTTTCTTCTGTGAGAGCTGTAAAAAGGGTTAAAAGGGTAGTTTTATTCAACTACTTACGTACCGTATTACACCTAAGTAAAGTGCACCCCCCCCCCCCCCAAGCAAAAACAAGCCAGCCTGGACAGAACTGTAAGGGCCAATTATGTGCCTTAACCTTCATGCAAATGAAGGATCCCAACAGAAACAAATCCAAAGGAACAAAAAACAATATAAAAAGGGGGCATCCAAGTCGGTGAGACTGTGCCGCTACATCTGGAATATCAGAAACATCCCTGCTCAATAAAGGAAGAAGATCCAGTGCCAGCTCTGAAGGATCCTCACTCGTTGGGAACACTCCTGCTCGACCCACAGGCCCCCTATGCTTTAGGCCTTATAATAAAAGCTGAAATCACTTTAGTTCCGGGAGTGTGTTCCTGTTTATAACAGTAAGGGTTTGAATTGCCACTTTTCTCCCCCAGTGCTCAAAAGGAGCTCTCCATACTTAAAAGTCAAGTGAGTTGTTACTCGTTTCTCTAGTAAACAATCTCTTAGCACATTTGGAGCATCTTTCAGCAAAGCTAAGATTCAACTCTGCAGAGGCTGAGATATTTACATCTGCATGTTTGTGTTTTGCTTGCAAACAGCTGATTTTTGCAGCAGCATCAGAGATATTTTTAGCTGACTGCATAGGGGTTTTTCCTGCCCAGTGTGTAATTAAGTCAGGAGGCTCTGGTTCATGATGTAACAGGACACTCACAGCCCAGAATCCAAAACTTTTTATATCATCCAGTAATATTCTGTGAGAAACGATGCTCACTTTTTAAATTGCAAAGGTTTATTAAACCTTAACAAAAATACAAAAAAGGACTGAATAAGGAAAAATTACAGCACTGAGAGTCTTCATGACCAGCAGCCATGTGCTCATCTGCAAAATGGATGCTCTACTTTTTGTACCCTTGGCCCCTCCCAAAGTCTTGTCAGTCAACTCCTTCTCTGCAGTCCATTGGTAGAGATCATTTTCTTACAACTTGATTGGAGGTTAGGTGTTGCCATGCTGCACCTACTAGTAACAAGCCTGCCCTCCCCTAAATGCCCCGACTAGTGACAACAATAAAAGGGGAAAGGGAAAGAGGACTATGGGGTGAACATATAAAAATAACATAACTATACATCTATAAAACTTCTTTTAACATACACATAGTATTCATCCCTTAATTGTAAGATCCAACCATCGCATCATCCATTTAAAACATATTCTATTTTTCCCTGTGGAGCAAAATCTACTCAGATATTCAATTTCTGTTTCCTCTACCTTTTGTCCATATTTTTCTTGGAGATTTGGTGATGGCAGGGAATTAGAGGGAAATAGTGTGACCATATTTCTTCTCTGACTATTTTGGGGTCCCTTGGAGAGTTTGGTTTTAATTAGGGATTTCAATTGAAGTTCTGAAATTTCCCTCTCTTTAAGAGGTAGGGTTTCTGTGCTTTTATTAGAATCCAATTCAACATTTGCATTATCAATTTCATCAGAGTTTTTCTGAATATTGCCATCCCCAGGTGATGTTGTTAACTCTGGAATTTCTTTAACAACCACAGAGTTGGGGGTTTTAAATTATGTTAATTCAAATTAATCTTCCAAGGTTTTGGTTTTTTCCTTGGATTCTTTTAGCTCTTGTTTTAATTTGCCATGTTCTCTTACCATTTCTTTTTGAAACTCACGTCCAGCCTTTAAACATGGTGCAAGTGCAAGAGCAACCATGTATTCATTTTTATCTGTCAGCAATTCTCGCTGCCTGTATATGTTCTCTTGGACTTTTCCCCGCTCAAATCAGCTGTCCACTGGAAGAGGATTAACACTCTGCCCCTGTAAATAGCTTGTTAAGTCTTTAGCTTGCTTGTTTGGATCATTTCCCATTATTCTGCTTCGACTATGCCAAAAAATGTTAGGAATGGATGTGGGGGTTTAGATAAGTCCTTGCCTTTTGCCCAGGCCTCTGGCAGCAGGCAGTAGCTTTATTAAGGCGGCCAGCACCCCAAAACCCACTCTCATTAGCAAGTTCTTTAAAAATGGCTGACTCGGTCTATTATAGAATTAATTATTTATTTAATAGACAGAAAACTAACAGACATAAGATTTAAAACAAACTAATACTACACAGGAATAAGGAACAAAAAGAGAAACTACTAGTAGGTATATACAGTGCAGGGTTAAAGGTACCTATTGATGTTACAGCTGGTGAAGAAATAATATAACTTAGGATTCAGTGTATCTTACCATCCAATTGTTGGTGGGGCACATTGTAGTAAACCCCATGGACCTAGGTAAAGTTCCATGGAGAACTGAACAATAGGAAATGCTGAGACAGCAGAATAAGTTCCTGTCTCTCTGACTCCCACCCCAAAGCTTATCTCTGTAACCCTATAGGCCACTATACCCAAACCCTTACCATTGGTCAAGTTTGGATTCCCCCTAACCCTATAAAAGGGACATACTTTAGCCCATTCCACAGAAGAAGAGCTGTCGTTGGAACCTTCACGGCCTCCCCATGAAATAAACATGGCTGTGGAACCCCAAGGCGCTCCCTTCTCCTCTCTCGACCGTCTGCTGCAGCCTCAGGCAAGGGCTACCTACCTAGCAAGCAAAGAGCTGATATCCTAAGAGAGCTTGCAATCACTTAAGAGCTGATAATCACCAAGCTTGCTAGACGGTAGCCCGCTGCATCAGTCTGGAGCTAGCCTAGTTTTCGGGCACCCTGTAAGATGGCTTTTGTAAGATGGATTCTTTCGCAATACCCTGAAACTGATAAAGAAATTATCGCTGAAAATTCGTTTTGGGATAAAATTGGAAACAAAATAGAGAACCCACAAATTAACCAGGGCTTTTCTGCAACTATTTGCCTTTATTCCATATAATAACTAAAACCATTGAAAAATTTAATAGAGAAAAAACCACAACGCTAGGGACAGGCACTTCCTTTTCAAATGCTAATTACAACTGATAAGCTTTCTCAAGAATGTAGCTCGCATGCCTTGCATCCGCAAGGTCCTAAAGCTCTCCCCGCCTCTGCCTCTCTCAAAGCAGAAGTGATGCCTTCCGCCCTAGATTCTACGCCCACCTCTCCCCCGCCTGCGGAATCTGCGCCGCCCAACCCCCCACATACCGACTTATCTACAACTGCAGACATCCCCTTTCCTCCCTGTGACCGTGGTCACAGGGGCTTTCAAAATGAGAGAGAGACGAGAATGTTGATTCCATGATCAGAAGGCTTGATATATCATTTTGTGATCTATATACAACATTATAACTATACTGAAAAGAAATATAAGGAAAAGGTTTCCTCAGAAGGCTAAGTTAAGAATAGAATCGAAAGAATGATAACAAAGATCTGTGTTTCGGCAGAGAGCGAGAGCCAGCTCTGCCATGAGTGGTCAGTAAATCCAAACATCAACAGGAGACCAATCACGGATTCACCTGTTGCATTCCACAGCAGCAGATAACCATTGTTTACACTTTGTTGCTGAAACTTCTCAGCTTCAGCAGGAAAAATCCTAATGAAAGGATTTTAATGAAAAGATGTCTGCGACACCTCCCGGCTTGGCTTCCCCCTCATCTCCGGTCCTGGGGCCCCCTCTTCCTGCCCTTCCTGCCCTCCCCTCCGCTGTGGACCATCTCGCCCCACCTCCCACCCCCCTAACCACCGCGCCGGCTCTGTCCACTTCCGCCACGGACCCTTCCATCCCCCTTCCCGCTCCCCACCTCCACAGTGACTCTGACTCCTCCCGCCGCAGTGTCCCCCACCCCCTCTCTCGTCACAATGCCCCCCACCCCCCCTGCCCCCGCTTCGAGTGGCCAGACCTCTCCCGACGGCTTCCCAACCCCCACCATCCCCGCTCCTTACCCCTGCACCCTGCCTGACACAGCAGGGGGTCCCCACACATACGCAGTCCCAGCACACCACCCGGTAACCACGGCACCCCAGACCAGTCCCACTGCCTCCTCACCCCCACTCTCCCCATGCCCACACCCCCAGTCCTCCCAGCCCCCCTGTCCCCACCACCTGTCCCTCCAACCCCCCATCCACCCTCAATGCCACCCGAACAGAATCCCAGAGAGCCCCCACGGTGCTACCCCCCCCATCCAGTTGTATGCATGCTGTGCTGCCATCCCAGCTCCAATGGCACCTCCCCCTGGCCAGGTTATGCTATGTGCCCCCCCACAGCCACCAAAACCCTTGAAAAATGCCGCATCTAAACGCCATAAAAAGCATAGGACACGGGTCGCAACCTCCCCTCAATCCTCCTCAGAGGACCAGAGCACTTGCAGTGACTCTGATTCTGATACGATGCATACTGACCCATGGGCTCTTATTAAGATAGAGGCAACTAAGGCTGGGGATTGGGAACTAGCACAGAAAATTAATGCTTTCCCTGTAGAGTATAAAGAAGGTAGAAATGGTGGGGAATCCACTATAAAAACATGGAAGGCAAACTCAAATAAGGAGCTCGTGCAACTAAGAAATATAGCCAAAGAACATGGCAGAGGCTCACATATTTTTAGAAATTTGTTAGAAGTCATGTTCTCAGCACATGTCTTACTTCCCCAAGATATAAAAAATATTTCACACTGCCTTCTGTCCCCAGCAGAATATATGTTATGGGACAGGCACTGGAAAAAACAATTAAAAACATTATCAGATTCATATTCTGCAGATGCTGCTAAGACAAATTTTACGGTAGAACGGCTGGCTGAGGAAGGGGATTTACAGAAACCAGCAGACCAATTGGAAACTTTGAATAAAAACGCACTGCAAGACGTCGACTTTGCAGCAAAAACCTCTTTAATTCTCATGCATGTTGAGTCAATGCCAACAATGCATTTTTCTACTATTAAACAAGGGATAGATGAAAGTTTTATCAAATTTGTGGACAGACTTAGAGATGCTCTGGAGAACAGATAGAGAGCACAGAGGCAAGGAAGGAACTCTTATGTAAGCTTGCCTTGAGTAACTCAAATGAACAATGCAAAGCCATTTTGAGGTCTCTACCCATGGATACAGACCCTACCACAGAGCAAATGCTGGAATGCTGTACACGTCACATGTCCAAGCAGTTGCTAAGGGTATTGCTGAAGGAGTTTCTGGTGCATATGCAGTCGTAGCTTCTAAAGACCAAGCTAAATGCTATCACTGTGGGGATCTTGGACATTACATAAAGGATTGCCCAGAGAGGTCACCTCCCCGAAACCACCGTAACACCTATCAAAGACCCCAGAATCAACAACGTTACCAGCAGCGTCCGGGAAACGCCTTGCGCAGCCCGGTGGAGCCCTGGGCTGTGACAACAAATCAAAGGCCACCCAGACTCAACCACACACCATCCCAGGAGGTTCCAGACCACAAGAAGAGGACCCAACACATGGGGTGACCCAGACGGGTACCCGCCGTCAACTGGTAACTGCTCTGTCCATTGACTTTAATAATGAGAATGCTCATCGTGTTCCCACAGGCAAATATGGGCCAAAAGGTGGTCCTTCAGACATTTTAATTATAGGTGACTATCTTAATTTCCCAAAGGAAATCTTCGTTGTTCCAGAAGTGCTGACAGTGCAGCCAAGACAAGAGATTCTCATCCAGGTATACTGCATAGACTTACCATTTTTTCTTTCAAAGGGGACTCCAATTGCACAAGCTTCCTTACTCCCAAAGAATCACAGGGAACAGATTCCTCTCTAACCCTACAGCAATGTGGGCACAAGTTGTGGGACCATCCAAGCCTACCATCGAGTGCGGCCTTACCTGCAAAGGAGAGAAGACCCACCTACCAGGGATGCTGGACACCGGTGCTGATATGAAGATCATCGCCCGCTCAGAATGGCCAAAACACTGTGATATACAACCTGTTGCAGGCATGATTTCGGGGATTGGTGGAGCTACAGTATCCACGAGAAGCAAGAACAACATCCTTGTGGAAGGGCCTGAAGGCAAGCTGGCAACCATCCGCCCATTCCTGGTGAGGGCCCCCATCACCCTTTGGGGCAGAGATGTTTTATCCCAGTGGGGAGCTTCCCTACGTATTCCCATTCAGGATTTCTGATTGGGGCCACTGAAGCACGTGCACTGCCAGAAACACCTCGTCTCACCTGGAAACGCCACGAGCCGATCTGGATCGAACAGTGGCCCCTCTCTAAAGCCAAGCTGTGCGCCCTAAACACCCTTGTGGAAGAACAGCTCACAAAAGGCCACATAGTAGAGTCTGACAGCCCTTGGAACTCCCCAGTCTTCGTTCTACCAAAGCCTGGGACAAACAGGTGAAGGCTCCTCCATGACCTTCGCAGAATCAACGAGGTCATTGAGGACATGGGCCTCCTCCAGCCTGGCCTGCCTTCCCAATCGATGCTGCCTAGAGACTGGACACTTGCTATCATAGATATCAAGGACTGTTTCTTCAGCATTGCTCTACACCCTGAGGATGCTCCATGGTTTGCTTTCTCTGTTCCCTCTCTTAACAAAAAAGGCTCCACTCAAAAGATATAATTGGTGTTATCTTCCTCAAGGCCTCACAAACAGCCCAACTATCTGCCAGTGGTACGTGGCCCAAATCCTGTGTCCCGTTTGAAAATTATTCCCAGATGCTATCATCCACCACTATATGGACGATATCCTGATGTGTGCTTCAGATAAAGCTTACTTGGACAAAACAGTCAAAAAGACTATAGAAATCATAGAAAAGGCAGGAATGGAGATTCGTGAGGATAAAATACAGTCCATCAACCCATGGACTTACCTTGGAGTCCAGATCCGGGAAAGGACCATCGTATCCCAGCAGCTCACCAAAAACGACAACCCAAAAACCCTCAGGGACTTACACAGCCTGTGTGGGTCCATCATCTGGGTACGTCCACTGCTAGGAATTACAACAGAGGACCTTGCTCCCCTGTTCAATCTTCTTTGTGGGCCCAAAGACCTGGACTCTCCCTGCACTCTCATGGCAGAAGCCAGAGGGGCCATCACCAAAGTCCAGGAAGCCCTGTCTTCACGCAAAGCCCATTGCTTCGAGCCCAGCCTGCCTTTCCAGTTCATCATCCTGGGAAAAGCACCTCAATTCTATGGACTGATTTTCCAATGGGACTCCCAGCTTTGAGACCCTTTGTTGATACTGGAATGGATTTTTACAAATAGCCAGCCTACAAAGACACCACCTACCAGGAGGTCATAGCACATTTAATAAAAAGGGCTAGAACTTGCCTCCGCTCTCTTTCAGGGTGTGAGTTCGCATGCATATACTTGCCAATAACCCTTACAGACTCTGAGGACTTGATCCAGACCAATGAGAGCCTCCAGTTTGCCCTGGATAGCTATACAGGCCAAACTTCAGTCAAGATCCCAAAACACAAGCTTTTTAACCCTGATGTAACTTTCCATTTGATTCCAAAATGAATCCAAAGAAGAAAACCTCTCAAAGCTATAACCATCTTTACAGATGGCTCAGGGTCTTCCCACAAGTCGGTGATCACATGGAAAGACCCCCAAACACAAAACTGGGAATCTGACATCCAAATAGTGGAGGGATCTCCACAGATTGCAGAATTAGCAGCTGTGGTCAGAGCCTTTGAAAAATTTAAAAAGAAACCTTTCAATCTGGTCACAGATTCAGCTTATGTTGCTGGGATAGCTATGAGAGCAGAACATGCTCTTCTTAAAGAGGTTTCCAATCCAAAGTTGTACCAACTGCTCTCTAAATTAATACACCTGATCTCCCACAGAAAGCAACCTTACCATATAATGCATGTGAGGTCACACACTGACCTTCCAGGTTTTGTTGCAGAAGGTAACAGAAAAGCGGATGCATTAGCAATGGCAGCAGAAACTGCTAATGTTCCTAACATCTTTACCCAGGCAAAGTTGTCACACACGTTTTTTCATCAAAATGTGCCTGCCCTTATGAGAATGTTCAAGCTCTCAAAGGATCAGGCAAAGGCTATTGTTGCTACATGTCTGAACTGTCAAAACTATCAGATACCATCTATGGGGATGGGAGTCAATCCCTGAGGTCTGAATAGCTGCCAGCTGTGGCAGACAGATGTAACTTCACACCTTTTGGAATGTCAAAATATGTGCATGTATCGGTCGACACATTTTCGGGAGCAGTATTTGCATCATCACATCCAGGAGAAAAGACCATGCACACAATAAAACACTTTCTCCTCGCCTTTGCCACCCTGGGAGTACCAAAGGAGATTAAAACAGATAATGGACCTGCCTATACCTCCTGCAAGTTGAAGGAGTTCTTCAATGAATGGGGCAGAGCACAAAAGACCAGCATACCTGTAAACCCCACAGGACAATCCATCGTGGAAAGGACGCATCAAACCCTCAAAAGAGTCCTCGATCAACAGAACAGAGACACAAGAATCACCTCTCCAGTGGAAAGAATTTGCAAGGCTCTTTATGTCATCAACTTCATGAACTGCACAGCATCAGAGCCTGACCCACCAATACTTTGCCACTTTGCAAATACCACCCAAACAAAGCTCACTGAGAAACCACCGGTGCTCGTGAAGGACCCCGAAACACACCTAATTTCTGGGCCCTACCAGTTGATTACCTGGGGTAGAGGATATGCATGTGTGCTACTACCATCCGGTCCAAGGTGGTACCCAGGAAAAAACATTAAACCATACCTAGGCACTGCAAACACTACTCCTGCAAACGGGGACAAGAACTCTCCTGAGGCAAACACAAGACCACCTCAAAACCAAACCAGCTCAGCCTGGAGATGAAGACATTGCCGAATACCCACAACCACAAGAGCAGACCGCCCCATCACAAGACAGCAGACTAAATTGAAAGCTAAATAACATTCTGCTGCATCAAGCCGTAGATAGCCTTAACACAAAAGTGTTCTCTGAATTATGTGTTGTTACACCTTTTTTGTATATTAAAAAACCCTATTATTCCCTCTTCCTAACCTTTTAAAACCCCTTAACCTTCTACCCACTCGTCCTCCCTTAGTATAGCTTAGAAATTAAAAGAAAAAAGGGAGGGAGGAGGGGAACAGAGAAAAGAACAAGGGAGAAAACCCTCTCATCATAAAGATAACAAATTCTGCTTATATTCCTTATCAGAAGCCCTATTCCTGCCCAAAGATGAAAAATATCTCCATTGGTGCTGCCCTCACTGCCGCCTGGATGTTCTTCACCCTTCGGCTGGATTAGCCCACAGCCTAGCTATACTGTTTGGGTAACCTTAGCAAAAACATTAAAACAGGACAACATGTGCTTGTCCATGGGAAGCACTGATAACCCACTTTCCACATGTCTAGTAGGAATTCCCTTTGTAGCAGGTGACTGGCCCGTCTATAACTCAGAGCTCCTCTGAACCACAGGTAAGAGACCCAATGTGGCTGATACTTGGGACAAGTGGACAAAAATTCTGCCTGATGCTCAAGAGGAACCCCAAGAATTAGATCTGTTGGGGTCCTCCAAGGCCACATATTGTGTCAAATTTTACTTTAGACATCCAAAAAACAATTGGCCAGAAATTGACCAGAACAAAAACACATATTGAAAGGACAGATCACCAAATAACAAAGCCTATAACTCTCACGATTGGTGCAATTACGCCGCTCGTGTGATCTCTGTGTCCTCTCTCCACCCCAAAGTATTACCCAAGGGAATGTTTCTCATCTGTGGTGACAGAGTATGGGCGGAGATCCCCTCCTGACTCCAGGGAGGTCCCTGTACCCTTGGAAAACTTTCTACCCTTACTCCAAACATCGCCCAGTTATATAATTGGAAAAAAGAAAGTGAATCAAAATGCCATTAAAGGTCCTACACGGAATTTGATGAAAATTGTGATCCCAAATTATACGATTGGAAGAAACCAAAAAAGATTGCTGTCTCCCTGTTCTTACCCTGGGTAGCTGCAGCTAAAGCCCTCGGTGAAATCAATCACCTTGGGTGCTGGCTCAGTAAACAAGCTAAAGCTACATCAGCAGCCTTAAGTGATCTCTTAAAGGAAGAAGAAACCACAAGACACCCTTCGCTCCAAAATCAAGCAGCAATTGACTTCCTGTTGCTTGCCCATGGACATGGCTATGAAGACTTCGAAGGCATGTGCTGCTTCAACCTCTCTTCATGCTCGGAATCCATCCATGCGAACATCCAGAAACTGAGAGATCTTGTGAAGGACTTGAAAGTAGAAAGAATCCCAGACTGGGTCAATGAACTTTTCGGGCAATGGGGAGTAACAGGATGGGCTGCATCTTTCGTTAAGGGAATATTGTTGATTCTCCTTGTAGTTGTTGTTGTGTTAGCTATGTTCTCGTGCCTTGTTCACTGTTTCAAAAGAACTATAGCAAGCGCCTTTTTTCTAAAAACAGAAAGTGGAGTTGTAGTAAACCCCATGGACCTAGGTAAAGCTCCATGGAGAACTGAACAATAGGAAATGCTGAGACAGCAGAATAAGTTCCTGTCTTTCTGACTCCCACCCCAAAGCTTATCTCTGTAACCCTATAGGCCACTGTACCCAAACCCTTACCATTGGTCAAGTTTGGATTCCCCCTAACCCTATAAAAGGGGCATACTTTAGCCCATTCGACAGAAGAAGAGCTGTCGTTGGAACCTTCATGGCCTCCCCATGAAATAAACATGGCTGTGGAACCCCAAGGCGCTCCCTTCTCCTCTCTCGACTCTGCTGCAGCCTCAGGCAAGGGCTACCTACCTAGCAAGCAAAGAGCTAATATCCTAAGAAAGCTTGCAATCACTTAAGAGCTGATAATCACCAAGCTTGCTAGAGGGTAGCCTGCTGCATCAGCCTGGAGCTAGCCTAGCTTTTGGGCACCCTGTTTCCCTGACAACAGGGCTCCCGGGCTATCTTGTACTGCTTGATAATAAGGCCAGAATAGAGGTTTCATTATAGCACATATGAAGATCCTTTCCCTCAATCCCCAGGGAAGTAACCACAGAATTTGCATCCAAACTCTGGGAGAGGTCTCCCACACTTTCAGGGTGTGATTAAGAGGCTTCTGCCTCTGTGATAATTCATATGTCTTTTATAGTTCGTAAAACATTGTTTCTTATTCAAGAATATTTCCTTTATCTCTTCCCACATCTGTTCTCCAGACTAAGATGTTGATTCTTAGCTGAGGCCTGAGTTCTTTTGGCCAGAGATGACCCCTTGCTGAGCATTTCAGCCCAGGTTATATCTTTATACACTAACTATAGAGGGTGGGTGTGGTAGACCTCCTACCACACTTGCAGATGATCCAAATTGTTTTATCTTTTGCTTTTTTTATTGCTGCAGTCCTGGAGAGCAGCCATCCAATTGAAACTGATACCAATATCAGTCAGATAGAAACTTTCTAACATAGTTTTGAGTATTAGAAAGCAGGCATTCTTTATTGCAGTGCACTGGTCACTCAGAGGATCCTTCCTGTAATTGAGTGCCCCAAGCATTGGGTAAATAGAGTTTCTACCATACACACTGATTACATATTCATTAGTTATTGTAAAAGCAGGGTGACCCCATCGTCTGTGAAGAATGATGAACAGGACTCCATGATATCAGAATGATAATTAATTACTTTATTATGCTATATTATTCTATGCTATAGTACACTGCATGTAAACTGAAACTGAACAAGAACTCAACAAAATCTCATGACTGTCTCCTGACCAACCATCAGGAGACAGCTTGCAGAGATTGGTCAAGAAAACAAAATACTCACACCAGAATCCAATTACCAAATCCCTTCAGGTAAACAATCTTCCGTAATGCATTCCGCTTGTGAACAAACACAGGAGCAGCAAATGAGATAAGAATTGTTTTGATCATTCTGTTCTCTGCTTCTCTCACTGCTTCTCTCAGGTTCAGAGAATGTGAATCCCACAATTAGTTATCCTCGCTTACTTGATGTATATGTATTACTTTATTTTACATAGTTCCACCCCTTATCAGAAGTTTTTATATCATTCTTTGGGGTCTTCTTTGGTGATCTTCAACATCCAGTGTCCTTTTTAGGTGGCTGTTCCTCAACCCCCACTTTTGACTAAACGCAATATTGTTGGAAAAGAAATGAAATTTAGCAAAATGTGTAATTATAGTTTAGTTATGAGTTGTGTGTGAATTGGTTTGTTAAAAGCAGTTTGCAGTTTTGTAGCCGTTGATAGTGTGTGCGTTGGGTTTGTGTGTAACCTAGCAGGTAGTCTTAGGAATTTAATAAGTAATTAAACTAGTGCAGGAAAGTAAGAATGCTAACCCCTCTGGAAGCAGCATACAATGCTCTTAGAATAAGATAAGCAGAAGATTTATGATCTTGCTTGTGAACTAAGGAATGTATCACAAGGGGACTGTGACTAGGCAAGGGGAACTGTTTCTTGGAGACCTTGTTATGAATCGCATGTATAAAAAGGGAAGCACCCATATGTGAAATTGGGGGCTCGGACTTGGGACGTTAGTCCGCTGGCACCCCCGGGCCCTTAATGAAGCACCCACAAAACTTTTCCGAGTTTTGTGTCATTTATCTATCGGGCAACAGTTTTTCTGGCGACCGCGGCAGGACTCCGAAGGTAGCTGGGGCGGTTCCGCGTCTCGATCCACTCCAAGCTGGCACCGAGCATTTCTCGGGGAGTCATCGGGTTCGTGCCCACCCCCGCGCCTGTCGGACAACTGCATTAAGGTAAGCCCGAAGGTGCTTTATATTGGAAGAAGGTGATAATTGGATTTGGATTTGGTGGTTGGTAGAAAAGCCTGGGCTCCGGCCATAAGACGTCTAAGGACGCAGGACCGGAACTCGTCTCCTGTTTTTTTTTGGGAAGGACGGTGAGAAGGTATATTGGTTTAAGGTGTATTGGTTTACTGGGACTAAAGGTGGAATTAAAGGCTGTAATATGATGTCTTTTAAAACTTTTCAAACCTTAGTGCAAGCCAATGGTAAAATACCTGGAAATACGCCATTAGGTTGTATATTGAAACGATGGAAAAGTGAGGGGTATTATCAAGAATTGGATAAAAGCAAAATGATAGATTATTGTAATCATTGGTGGCCTGAATATGAGATTGAGGAAGTGGGATGGCCGGTGAATGGTACACTGGAATTGGGGATAATGGAATCTCTGATGCAATTTTTAAGGAAAAATGAGAAATGGGATGAAATACCATATTTAGATTTGTTCTTTGTTTTACACCGGAAAGAGGAATGGCAAAAGGAGTGCGGTATTTTGGTTTTAGAGGTAAATGATGAGAGGGAGTGTGTGGGATGTAAAGAAAGAAAGGAGCGTAATTTGTATCCTTCAATCAAGGAAGATTTGTCTTATTGTATAGCACCCCCGAGGGCTCCGGTTGCTCCTAATCTGCCCCCTGCTCCCCCTGCGGATATAGCTATAAAAATGGGATCTAGTGAGAGTGACAGTGATGGTGATAGTGAAAAGAATGAGAGTGCTAAAAGAACTCCGTTAACAGGGCGGACTCGCCAGGGGAGGAAGGGGCAGAAGGGGCCACAGTTAATTGCGCCGTTAAGGGAAGGTGTGGGACCACAGGGAGAAAGGATACTTATAAAGGTGCCTTTCTCCCCCGGGGATTTGGTAATATGGAAGCAATCAGCGGGGAGTTATTGGGAGGATCCTGAAAGGGTGGCAAGGGTGGTTAAAATGGTAATAAAGACTCAGAATCCGGACTAGAATGATTTACAGGTATTATTAGATACTATAATGGATTCCACGGAAAAGGAAATGGTTATTAGAGCCACTAGAGAAAAGGCTCGTGAGGAGATTCGGTTGAGACAACTAAATGAAACAGTTGATGAATTGGTACCTAGTGAGGAACCAAGGTGGGACCCAAACTCTACGGGAGGAATAAGGGCTGTAAAACGATATCAAGAATTGTTGGTGGAAGGAATTACGACAGGAATACCTAAGACTATGAACTGATCTAAGCTGTATTCGGTCAAGCAGGACAAGAATGAGTCTCCGTCTGCCTTTTTAGAACGATTAAAAGACATGGCTCAGAAGTTCACTAATTTAGATGTAGAGGATCAATCAGGAAAACTTCAATTGGCATTGTTGTTTATGGGGCAATCACAAGAGGATATTAGGAAAAAGTTACAAAAGCTGGAAGGAGAGGATACTCGGAGTTTGGATAAGATGTTGGAGGTAGCGTGGAAGGTATACAACAACAGGGAAAAAGAAACTGCAAAAAGACAACAAGCTAGTATTCTGGCTGTAATGCAACAGACAGGGGTAGGAGGAAGACCCATTAGGGGTCGAGGTCGGGGAGGAGCTAATCGCGGACAGAGGGGGCTGGCAAGAGGTCGGGGAGGATTTGGGTTTGCACCTAACATGGGGAGGTTGGATCCAAACCAGTGTGCGTTTTGCCGACAATTGGGACACTGGAAAAGTGAATGCCCGCTTAGAGGAGGTATGGGCATGGGAAACATAGGATTAAGGACAGGTCCAATGGGGAATGCTCCTGTGGGAGGATTCACGGGAGGACCAGCAGAGGTCGCTCAAGCACTAGTTTTGGGAAACTACCAGAATCAAAGCTGACTAGACTGGGATTTGAGGGTAGTTTTAGAGATAGATGGAAAGGATCAAGAATTTATGGTAGACACTGGAGCCACATATTCTGTACTTAATAGACGATTGGGACCTTTGAGTGACACAACGGTAGAGGTGGTGGGGGCAACAGGGAAGCTAGAGGAACAACCATTTTTACAACCTTTAAATCTTAGGTTTGGGGGGAAGGAATTAGATCACCAATTTTTGTATATGCCAAATTGCCCCACACCCCTTCTTGGCAGAGACCTGTTGTCCCGACTTAATGTGAAAATAATATTTGAGGGGGGAAGGGTGAAATTGGAAATACCTGAGGAACAAATAGCAGGCATTTTTGTGATCAAGGAAGTGGATGCCTCTCCTATTCCAGAAGAAATTGAGCAGGCTGTAGTACCCTGGGTATGGGAGTCAGGGGTCCCCGGAAAATCTAAAGCCGCGCAGCCAGTAAAGGTGGAACTAAAGGAAGGGGCCCAACCAGTGAGGGTAAAGCAATACCCCTTGAAGCTTGAGGCAAGGAGGGGAGTAGCCCCGTTAATTAAACAATTTTTGGTTCAAGGAATATTACAGGAATGTGAATCGGAGTATAATACTCCAATTTTTCCAGTGAGGAAGCCTAATGGCAAGTACCGTTTGGTACAGGACCTGAGGGCTATTAATGAAATAGTGAAAGACATACATCCAGTTGTTGCTAATCCTTACACCTTGTTAACATCTGTATCGGAGGAGTTTAAATGGTTCTCAGTGACTGACCTTAAAGATGCCTTCTTCTGCATCCCACTGGCAGTAGAGAGTAGGAAATATTTTGCCTTCGAGTGGGAGAGTCCTGATTCTGGGAGAAAGAAGCAGCTTACGTGGACCAGAATCCCACAGGGATTTAAAAACAGCCCTACTATTTTTTGAAATCAACTGACCAAGGAGCTGGAGGAATGGAAGATAACCCAGGTAACAATATCCCCATCCTTGTATGTAGTCCTGCAGTACGTGGACAACATTTTTCTGGCTACCAAGGAAAGGGAAATGTGTGTGGAATTAACAATTAAATTACTCAACATGCTGGGCCAAGCAGGGTATCAGGTTTCTAAGGAAAAAGCTCAATTGGTCAAAAATAGCGTTATTTATCTCGGTTGTGAGATCGCACAAGGGCAGAGACGTTTGGGAGTAAACCGAATAGAGGCAATATGTGCTATTCCTTTGCCTCATAACCATCAGGAATTGAGATCTTTTCTAGGAATGGTGGGATGGTGTCGACCGTGGATCATGAATTTCGGTCTCCTAGCCAAGCCATTGTATGAGGCCTTGAAGCAGCATCGGCTGGAGTGGACGACACAGCAAAAGAAGGCCTTCCAGGAATTGAAGCAGGCACTAAAGGAGGCCCCAGCCCTAGGACTCCCTGACCTGACCAAGGAATTCCAGTTGTACATGAATGAGAGGCAAAAACTGGCGTTGGGGGTCCTCACCCAGAAGGTGGGATCCTGGAAGAGGCCAGTGGGATACTTCTCTAAACAACTGGATTCGGTAAGTTCCGGGTGGCCCTCGTGTTTACGAGCCATGGCGGCAACAATAATTCTTATTCAAGAGGCCCGGAAATTGACTTTGGGGGCAAAAATGAAAGTGTTTGTTCCCCATATTGTCATGGCCGTTTTGGAGCAAAAGGGGGGTCACTGGCTATCATCCAGTCGAATGTTGCAATACCAGGCTATCCTGAGAGAACAGGATGATATTGAAATAAAGACTACTAATCATGTTAATCCTGCAGAGTTTTTACGCAGTGACCAGGAGGCTGGGGGACTGGTGCACGATTGCGTAGAGGTAATTGAACAAGTATATGCCAGCAGACCCGACCTAAAGGATGAACCATTGGAAGAACCTGAATGGGAACTATACACTGATGGATCCAGTTTTGTCGAGAATGGGACTCGCTATGCCGGGTATGCAGTGGTAACATTGGATCAGGTAATAGAGGCAAAGGCTTTGTTACCTGGGACTTCGGCCCAGAAGGCAGAGGTGATTGGACTCACCAGAGCCCTGTATTTGAGCAAGGACAAAAGGGTTAATATCTGGACAGATTCTAAATATGCCTTTGGTGTGGTTCATGTACATGGGGCGTTATGGAAGGAAAGGGGGCTTTTGAATTCACAGGGAACCAACATCAAGCACCGGGAAGAAGTGCTACAGCTACTGGATGCGGTACATAGTCCCAAAGCAGTTGCAGTTATGCATGTTAGAGGACATCAGACTGCGGAAGGAGACGTTTACAGAGGAAACCGATTTGCTGATGTTACAGCACGGCAAGTGGCACGGGAAATACGGACTCAAATGGCATTGGTGCCGGTAAGAACGAATCCGGCTACCCCATACCTGAATCAGGAGCCCAAATATTCAATAGAAGATGGAAAACTAATAAACTTGCTAGGGGCACAGAGGAATCAACTTGGGTGGTATGTTACACCAATGGGACAAATAGTGGTACCTACTCGCATAATGAAATTTATTTTGGAATCAGATTATAACAAATGTCATTGGGGGGCAGAAGTATTGGTAAAATATTTGAAAAATGAGATAATCTCTAATCAGATGTTAACAATGGCAAAAAGAGTTAATGCAATGTGCCCGGTATGTTTGAAAAATAATCCAGTAGTTAGGAGACAAATACAAATGGGAAAGCTGCAAGTCGGGCCACAACCGGGAGATTACTGGCAAGTTGATTTTTCCGAATTGCCTAGGGCACAGGGATACAGATACTTGTTAGTGTACGTATATACGTTTTCAGGGTGGCCGGAAGCTTTTCCATGTAGAACTAATCAGGCTAAGGAGGTGGTAAAAACCTTGTTGAAAGAAATAATACCAAGATTTGGAGTACCTTTAGGATTGTCATCAGATAGGGGTCCACATTTTATAGCCGGGGTAATGCAGGAATTAGCACGACTGTTAGATATAACCTGGAATTTGCATACCCCCTGGAGACCTCAGTCTAGTGGGCAAGTGGAAAGGATGAATCAAACCCTGAAAGTACAAATCAAAAAGATTTGCCAGGAAGCTAAACTGCACTGGCCTCAAGCTTTGCCTTTGGCCCTACTCAGGATTCGAATTAAACCAAGGGAAAAGGTAGGCGTAAGTCCATATGAGATACTATATGGCAAACCATATCATGCAACTGTGTTAAAAGGGGAGGTACATGTGAGTGGGGACCAGGCGATTGCAGAGTATGTTATGTCACTTAATAAGATCTTGAATTCTTTAAGAAATACCTTACAGTGGAATAGACCGCTCACGCTGGAGAATTCTGTCCACGAAATTCAGCCTGGGGACCAGGTGTATGTCAAGAAGTGGATCACAGATCCACTACGAGAGTCATGGAGCGGACCCCACCAGGAGATGATGACGACCTACACGGCGGTGAAGGTCCAGGGGATGGATGCTTGGATCCATTACACCAGGGTAAAGAAGGCACCGTTCCAATGGGAAACCCAGATAGTGTCTCCAACCCGGATGATCTTCCGCGCAAAGCTGCCTTCTTAATTATATTACTGCTAGTGATCATGAGACTAGTACATGTTCAAGGGTCTACTCTAGTACAGGTTGAAGAAACAAAGGTTACAGTCATGGAAGGGATGGATGTTCAATTAACTTGTGTTATATTTGACAGCCAGAAAGTTGAGGCCCGTGAAGTTATTGCAATATGGCAACGGGGGGCTGAAAGAAGCCGAGGCAAGATCAGAGTCGGTTGGGATCAGGATAAACAACAAGGAAACACGGTACTGAATCTTACTAAGGTAACCACAAACGATACAGGAGAATATACATGTTTGGTCAAGATACGGGATAGTTTTGATTACAAAAGAGTGAGTATGAGGGTTTTGCCAGGGACAGGGGATCGTGCTGAAAACATAAAGGTTGATCCAGTATCAATGGCAGCGGACATGTGGGATGGGCCACCCCTTAGAATAAATTGTTCCTTCCTAGTAAGATCAAGATATCAAAGGAA
This sequence comes from Melozone crissalis, assembly GCF_028551555.1. Taxonomy (NCBI): domain Eukaryota; kingdom Metazoa; phylum Chordata; class Aves; order Passeriformes; family Passerellidae; genus Melozone; species Melozone crissalis. Next base: position 7,340,693 of record NW_026535813.1, on the reverse strand, counting down.
CCTACGGGTCAAAAGGTGGAAGCAAAATAGGGAACTGACCTGGGACAGAATAGAGGACGGGGCCAGTTGGTGGGAGAAGGAAGGCAAAGGTTGTGGGTGGTTGAATGTCACTAATCCTAGAATAGGAAATGCATGGTGGAGGCATGACAGAATGATGTTATCCTTACAGAGACACGGTAGAAGGGGTAGACGGGAGGCTAATGATACAATAGAACGGAATACTGAGCAGGAAAACTTAGTGGCAGGATTAATTAGAGATTTTGGGATCATGCAGAACGTGACTAAAATAACAGCTTGCCTACCATTGCCACAGGCTGCAGGTGAACCAATTCCCTGGGGAATAATACCGGTAACCAAAATGCCTGAAACATTCAAGAATGTTTCATGGTCCTGCCAGTCAGTTCCCAAACCAGTGGATGTATGGAGGGATTTGTGTATGACCATTCGGGCTATGACTAGAGAGGAATGTGAAAAGAAACCCAATCATTATGGTTGGATTCAAAATACCAGGAGGTGTTTAATTGCAACCCCAATAGATGAGCCATGCAATACAATACGAATAAGAACGAAATCCCACCGAAACAAGATGAGTTGTCAGAATGTCACACAGAATTTTGACACCTGGAATAGTTGGAAGACATTATGGGGACCTAGTGTTTTGGAACACTATAATTACCTTGGGGAAGTACAATGGTGCATCCAATGGTCAGGAGTAAAGAATCAGTCACATTATAGGGCCCTCATCACGTCTACATCTTCCCGAGAGTTCAGACCGCAGAAAGAGGATTGGAATTGTACTGAGGTTTTTACATGTGATACACCGGAAGACCGAATTGGATTGGTACCAGTGAAAATGGCATTAAAGTGGGGATGCGAGTGTAGGGGGTATGATCACACGGTTAGCCGAGAGTCCATGGATGGACCTATAGATTGCAGATATACTACTGTGCATAGCCCTGGAAATCTAGTCTGGGTGTTGGGACACGGACAGTGGACCACACATTTACCTCTAGATGGATCAGTAACACAAATCACCCTAGGGGTTCCCCCATTGTGTCCATACTGGAAACTGAATAGATTGATCCAAAGGAAAGGACTCAGAAAGAGGGAAGAATCCCTAGAGGAGCAGTGGCATGAACCTGGCTCAGGAGTACAATTTGGATGGATATTAGAGTCATTATTCCCTCCGGTAACGACATATCGAAATAGGGAAATGCTCAACAACTTGTTAGGACAGACAGAAAGGTTGGCAGCAGCTACTAAGAAGGGATTTAAAGATCTAAATTTGCAATTGCAAGCTACATCAAGAATGACCCTACAAAACAGAATGGCATTGGATTTGCTGCTGTTAAGAGAACATGGAGTTTGTGGTTACCTGAGTAGGAGAATAGATCATTGCTGTGTACACATTCCAAATGTTACACTTGAAGTTGAGAAAGATATTTCTCAACTGGCAGAAGTGGAAACAAAAACCAAGGAAATTGAAAAGGAAGCACAGCATAACTGGATAGGAGCAGTATTTGATTCTTTGGGGCTTCACCTGTCTGGCTGGATTACATCTGCTATACAGTATGCACTAATGTTTTTAGTATTTTTAGTGACTATATGGATTGTATATAGATGCCTCTTAGGTGTGATCGAAAAGGAAAAGAAGCGATCTCTCCGGTTGCTGAAGGCAATGACCCGCGGGCGGCAGAATGAAGAACACTCCCCACCTCGTTATGAAGATGTTACTGTCAATACTGTTGATTGAGCATCCTTGCAGCAGGACTGAAGGATGCTCAAAAGGGGGGAAATGTTGGAAAAGAAATGAAATTTAGCAAAATGTGTAATTATAGTTTAGTTATGAGTTGTGTGTGAATTGGTTTGTTAAAAGCAGTTTTGCAGTTTTGTAGCCATTGATAGTGTGTGTGTTGGGTTTGTGTGTAACCTAGCAGGTAGTCTTAGGAATTTAATAAATAATTAAGCTAGTGCAGGAAAGTAAGAATGCTAACCCCTCTGGAGGCAGCATACAATGCTCTCAGAGTAAGATAAGCAGAAGATTTATGATCTTGCTTGTGAACTAAGGAATGTATCACAAGGGGACTGTGACTAGGCAAGGGGAACTGTTTCTTGGAGACCTTGTTATGAATCGCATTTATAAAAAGGGAAGCACCCATATGTGAAATCGGGGGGCTCAGACTTGGGACGTTAGTCCGCCGGCACCCCCGGGCCCTTAATAAAGCACCCACAAAACTTATCTGAGTTTTGTGTCATTTATCTATCGGGCAACAATATCATTGTTTTGCATAACTTCTGCTTAGTCAGTCTTGTAGAGCTCAGCTGTGATCCTGCTTGCCTTTTGCATGACTTCTAAGTCACATCCTTTATCTACTTCTCTAAAGCTATGCTGTTCTGTTCTACTGTCCTTATCAAAACATAATATGAAAAACTGTCAGCTTTTTTTCAGCTGGTGATAAAGATCTTGAAGTGATGCTCTGGACATGGGGATTTAACGCACCCTCATCAAATTTGCAGATGACACTAAATTGGGTGGGAGTGTCGATCTGCTTGAGGGCAGGAAAGCTCTCCAGAGGGATCTTGGAAAACTCGATCAATGGGCTAACGACAACTGCACGAGATTCAATAAGGTGAAATTCTGCATCCTGCACTTGGGTTGCAGTGACCCCATGCAGTGCTATAGGGTGGGAGAAGAGTGTCTTGAGAGCTGTTCAGAAGAAAGGGACTTGAGGGTGCTGGTTGAAGGCCAGTTGAACATGGGAAGTAGTGCGTCCAGGTAGCCAAGAAGGACAATGGCATCTTGGCCTGTATCATGAATAGTGTGGCCAGCAGGACAAGGGAAGTGATCATCTCCTAAAAATGTGGGTGTTAAAGTGGTAGGCGCTGCTGCCTATCCCCTGTCCCCAGCAAGCCTTTCCTGTTGAAAGGCAAGCTGAGTTAACATTCAGGCAATGCAGTCAAACCTCCACTCAACACCGCAACTGGCTCAGCGATAGAGGCAAGAAAGGCTCCTTTGCAAGGTTTTATTCCAGCAGAGTAACACTGTCACCGAAGGACAAACCCAGAGAGAGAACCACGGGGAGCAGGCAGCTTATATAGGGGAAGGGGTGGAGGGGTGGAGCTAAGGGGTGGGCAGAGGGGCCTGGCCACCAGGGATGCCCAGCCAGTGACAGGGGAGGGAGAAATCAGGGGAAGCTGTGACACCAAGTCCATGGGGGAGACTGTTTTTCCCTTTGGGAGGGATGACTCTATGGTAAGTAGTTAATGTTTCCAGGGCTGAGGGCTTGGGGATTGACCAAGGGGGGGAATTCATGGGATGCCACAATCTCCCTGTACTCAGCACTGGTGAGGCCACACCTCAAGTACTGTGTTCAGTTTTGGGCTCCTCGCTTAAAAAAAGGTCATTGAAATGCTAGAATATGTCCAGGGAAGGGCAAAAAGGCTCGTGAAAGTTCTAGAAAACATGTCTTATGAGGAACTGCTGAGGCAGCTGAGGTTGTTTAGTCTTGAGAAGAGGAGGCTGAAGGAGGACCTCATCACTCTCTACAACTCCCTGACAAGTTGTAGTGAGATGGGGGCAGGTCTTTTCTACTGTGCGTGCACTGAGAGGACCGGAGGAAATGGCCTTCAGCTGAGACAGAGGACATTCAGATTAGATATAAGAAAAATGTTTTTCACTGTTTGGGTGGCCAGGCATTGTAATAGATTGCTCAGGGAGCTGTTAGTCACCATCCCCGGAGGTGGTTAAGAGGCATGATCTGGCACTGGGTGATGTGGTTTAGTGCTTTAGGGGTTACAGTGGCAGTGCTGGGTTGTCAACAATTGGACTGGATGATCTTAAAGGTCTCTTCCAACCTTGGCAATTCTATGATTCTGAGTGAGATAATATGATGAAATTTGGCTTTTGTGTCCTTATGTTCAGTGAGTTGGCAGAAGAGCAGGATCAATGTGAAACCTGATGGCAGCAAATGTAGTACTTCATATGTGCAAGTGATGGTGTTATGCTTAAAATTATGTTCTACAGATAAAGTATTACTGTTTAATTTTTTAAACTTTTGAAATTAAACATATAGAGATAAAATAGTCATCTGTGAAAGGCCTGAGAACTTCTCAACTTTTGTGCTTTATATATCTTTTGTAAAGTTTTTAACCTACTTCTATGTAACAGTTTGTTTAAAATAATTATGATCCGATTAATCTGTTTATTACAGGTCTTTACACATCTACGTAGGCAGAGCTTGAAACATCTGAGTGTGTAGCAAATTCCTTAGTGTTGTCTTTTTTAAAGGCTGTTAAAGGAGATGGGCTTGCAGGAAGACAGTGAAAATGATGAAACGTGCTCCACTAACAGAGGATGAGATGAGGGAATTTCATGTCATTAGTGAACGGGTAACACTAATGTTCCTTTATGAACTTGTCAGTGGCTACCCTAAGTGTCTACCTTTGAGGGGGATTTCCAGTAATTCTGATGGTTAGCGATGCTGCCATTTCAGCACCCTTTTTCTTTTCTCTCTCTTGCCTCCTTGTGCTTTCAGAATAACAGTTGCTTTAAAAATATAGGGGACCAGTGCTTGTTGTAAGTACACCTGTTCTCAAAATATCAAGGGAAGGGTAGGGGAATGGTTCTGTGTATTGAACTCTTAAATGCTTGGCTTATTGCCCAGTTTCTGCATTACCTCTGGAAACGCAGTAATTTCTTTCTCGTAAAATAAGTTGTTTCCTTTTCTCCACTGTCTGACTTTCCAACTGCATCGAATAAACAGACTGGGATTCCCATTCCTCTCGGCTTCTTCTCCTCCTGGGCCCCTTCCTTGCTGCAGAACCTGCCCTTCTTAGCACAGGTGTTTGCAGCAGACCATGGAAAAAGGGACTGCATCACAGGAAAGGCCATGTGGGAGGGATCACTGGGGCAAGATGTCTGAGGAAGTGGGTGAGAAGGTAAAGTCTTGTTCACTGCAGGAGATTAGTTTAGCACAGTTGGAGGCTCGTGGATGCAGGTGGCTGGCCCAGAAGTGAAGGTTTTCAGGTAAATTTTCCTTTGTGCACATACATAAAATAGGCCGTGCAGTGAATCTAATGTAGCCCATAGATGACATAGAGAATGCTGAAATGCAACAGATTGTTGTTTTTAGCTTTTTATTTCTCTCATACATCTTGTTTTCTCATTTCAGTTACAAAAAAATGGCCTTTGAAAAAATGGCATTTTGAAAAATGGCTTCATCTGTGATTTTAAATTTAGCCCCTGGGAAAACCTCACTTTCAAACCTGCTCTGGAGAATGACGATTCTGAGACAAGCAGCAGTGATACATCAGACGATGATGATGTGTGAAGATTTCTGTAACATCTGTAGAAGCTTGTTTTGATCTCATGAAAATTTGGGGATGTATTGTTTGAAAAAAATAATTCTAATTGATGAAGTAACATGCCCCATTAGAGGAAGAATGATGGGACTTTTCTCTGAAGAAAGCAAGGAATATTGTGTTGAACATTACTATAATTTCTTTGTGAAAAAATGTAAAATGAGGACTTGGGTTGACCCAACACTGAATTCATCACTGCCGCATTTCTGAGTAGCAATGTGACAATATAATAAATCAGACTTTCTCATTTAATAATAAAACCAAAAGGAATTGTGTAATGTTTATCAAGACCTGTCTTAATATGTCCAAGCATATGAGGAAAAAAAAAAAAGACAGCTTGACACAGTGTTTTGCTTGCCAAGTAATTTCTTTCTTAAAATGGAAGTCCTTGAGTCCATTTTGTATGCAAAAAGGGCAATGTAGCATGTTGGCTAAAATTAACTAGGTGCACTAAAATTCTTTTCCTTTATTGAGTTGTTTTACCATTCTGCTTTTTCCACATATAACTATTCTTTAGGCATTTGTGGTGTAGTCATCATTATTAATGGGGAAAAAAAAAACCCTGATGTTTCGGTTTCAAATTCCTAGAACTAACCTTTTATTTGAAGGCTTTGTGTGGAGTGTTGCAAGACTGAGTATTCTTACAGTGAACATGTTTCTTGGGGGAAAATAAGCACTTTAATTTTACTATTCACATGCTCTAATGCCCCAGCCCACTTGCTGGGTTCAAGGGAAGGTAGTTGCATATACTCTGGACAGTGCATGGGAGAAACAACAAAGTTCTCACGAGATTCAATAGCAAGCAACTTTTATTTGCAAACTTTAGAATATGCAGATAGGACAAGGCACTTGACATTGACTGAATTTTTTTGGTCTGGCTTACAATATGTTTTGAGAAAAAGAAGGTAGGAGAAGAAAGAGAAAGGAAAAGGAGAGAGAGGTGCATAGTCACCACCCTAAGATCCAACATGGTCTCAGCAGCTTTTAAATCCAAAGTAGCAGGGTATAAGGCCCCAAATAATTTACTTGGCAAGACTTTTAAAAGGGCTTACAATGGTTCATGTTCTCTGAGTTAGACGCGCAGGAGAAATACTGACAAGATATTCTCAAGAGGTCAAAACAACACAAAATACTTTACTGGCAACTTTAGAAAATCAAAGAAACTTCGGCAAAAGGTTTAGTGCAACATTCAATCAACATAAAACACTTCTCAAAGCATTAACGTGGCCCATTCAACTTAGCAAACTTTAAGCCTGTTCACTTCCAAGTTACTCAAGAATTCCAAGAAGAGGGAATTAGAAGAAAAAAGTGAAAGAGAGAAAGACAGAAATTATCTCGAAAAGCACAGATAGAGCTACCACTTCCTGGGTTCCAACAATGATAGAAACTCCAAGAAGAGGTAGGGTCCAGACAACATGATGGCCTCGTGTTCAACCTTAAATACCCCTCAGCCTTTGTGGGCCCTTCTCCCAGGGGGGACTTCTGGTCATTTGGCCACTCAGGAGCTAGGTTAGGGGAGTGTGAAGCACTGCCTCCAGTGTGCCATGATTGGTAGACACTGCAGGGCTGGGATACAGGCTCTAGGGGTGCACTCTAGGGGCAAGGCCTGACCCACCCTTTCCCTCACACACATGCATCCCAAAATGTCTTAAGACATAAGTCTTTCCAGTCTCTCATAACCACCCTGTGGCTTGGGACATTGACTGGAACCACAGTAATGGTATTTCTCCTCTTGTGGCAGCAGTGGAATCCTAATCTAGCAGGCAGAGCAGAAAGGAGAGAAGAGGAAAGTATACAGGAACTCATATAACGGATAATTGCTATTCCAGTACTCAAAGCATAAGTCTAGTTAATATCCTTCTATGCAGGTCATCGTCCCCACCCCACGAGTCTCTAAAATTGCAGGCAAGATACAGTGCTAACCAGGATCAGGGAGGAGAGGTAATGAGCCTTTCAGCTGCAGTGACCAGAGTCTAGCAGATTTGTCCGTAATTAACTTTGTGTTTCTTGATACCATTTAATTCTTTGGTAAGGTTCAGCATTCTCGAACATTAGACAATTTTATAAAACTATTTTTGATACTTGCTGGACTCGTAGGCTGGGGTCCAAAATAGCATGGTGAGTTCAATTTAAGATTCTCTGTTGCTTATTGATAGTGCAATACATTGCACTCTTTGTCAAACTCTATAAGGATCAATAGTTAGGCGGCCTTGCCTTTTGGAGTCCATGATCTTACAGGTCCAGCTAATACTACAACCCAAACAAATATGTATGTGATATTACCACCCTTATCCCTCCCACCAATCAGGTTTCAGGGGGATTCCCAGAACCTATACTCAGAGAAAGAGGAAAAGGTCAATGGGCACCATGGGAAAATTTCATTCCATAGAAATTCTACTGCATTATAATCTGGATTGCTTCAGGGGTGGAAGTCAAAGATATAACAAAACTCGAGTCATTCCAATCTCCTCATCATATAATTTCAGTCAGGGTCCTGGGTTTGGATCAAATACCTTTCTAATTTTGCCAAAGCCTTCAGTGGTTCTCAAACAATAAATCTTTCTTCTTCTGTCAGCTTAACCACTTATGCCTTCTTCGCCTACAGCTGGAGAGAATTTTCCAGCTGCCACTTCAACTCCTTTCTCAGCCCCTTTTCTCCCTCTTTCCAGGAGCCACCAATAGTTCAACATCCACTTCTGCACAGTCATGCTTTACACATCACTTACCATTACTACACGAGCTTCCCTCAGTATAGTAATTTTATGCTTTGCTCTGAGGAGATAGGAAGAGGTACACAAATTTGATTCCGTAATCGTATGAAATCCTGTGTGAGCTCCCAAAACTAAATTGAGGGAGGAATCTTTCCTACCCACTGTTGTCGGGTGAGGGAAGACTCGGACACTCAATATGAGATCAGCAAGTTCCGTTTATTGAAGAGAGCATCAGACACTTATACAGCAAATAATAAGCTTATGAATATTCTGTAAGCCAAGCGATCTATTGGTTAACTATACCATCAACTCTTCCTCATTCCTTTGGGCCTACATGCCCTATTTCCCACATCTCTCGGTCTACTTGTTATCATATCAAGCTAGGCCCAAGGACACGCTATCTTGCAGGTGCAAAAAGTCAAACTAGCTGTGTTCGGTACTTTCCCAGCTCTTGGCCAGCTAACAAGCAGATGTCTGCGTGACCTCTGTCATGTAGCCATTTCTCCACAATTCCCCTGTTTTCTTGTTGCACAAGCAAGGTTTGATTAAATGTGGCAGATATCATCCTTTGCACCATATTTTGCAAGCATATACAAAAACAAGGCAACACTAACACTACTAACGAAGCTATAATACCTACTATAATACAAGCCTTCATAATAGAGAGTAGCCAGGAGCCTAGGCCTAAAGATTTGAGCCATCCATCAATACCAAGGCCTGATTCTATTTGCAAGTTTCCAGTTAACCTCCGCAGTTCAGAGAGCTGGGAGTGGACGGACTGTGAGTGGTCAGAAAGGTTCATACAACACATGCCCTCAAATTCTTCACAGCCATGGCCTTGCACAAGCAAAAGAAAATCAATGGCGGCTCTATTTTGAAGCATTGCGTGGCAAATAGAATCAACATCAAGTAAAAGGCTAGAAAGTGCCAGAGAAGTGGCATTGGTTTGCTTCGCAAGCCAGCATCCCAATTTATTTAGGGTGGCATGGGCACCTGCTGCTGCAACCCCTGGAGCCAGAAAGGATGCCGCGATTATGGCCCCTGGGGACCAAAATTTTACATCATCCTTACAATCAGCAGTAAATGCATGGACCATTCTTTTACTCCGATGATGATGACGGCTCATACTCAGTATCATGGAATTGTTAGGTGTAAGTAGAGACAGCCGTCCGATTGTACATGGCCCCCCTCGCAGCATCGATGGGATACCAGGCCAGGCACGGTCTCCACATATTAAAAAGTAACCGGCCGGCAATTGAATAGGGTCATTTGATGAGATTGACACTTTCTTTGTAGCATAATTGCACCAGGCGGTTGCATTGCGGTAGACCGCCATGCTGGAAGTTACAATAGTGGAATGATTTTTAATTGGTAGCCGGCTTATATGGTTAAAATTAAGGCATGCATCTGCCATCACTGAGCCCAACAACTCTAATTCTTGGGGTTCCTGCAGTGCTATGGGAAAATGGGAAACCCACTGGTCCCAGTGGTCTACACTTGCCCTAGCATTGTTAGTCCTGCAGGTGGGTGTACTTGAAGGGCATGGCCAAGGATCCGCTGGTAGCCCGACCAAGCAGGTCGTAAATGGGTTACCTGGAGAAGACAATGACAAACAAATGGCCTCTTGGTTGGTTAATTTTGCTAGAGTGACCCAAATATTGGTCTTAGGTTGAGTTGGGGCCATGCGTGGAATTCCTACTCCTTCTCCTCCTATTGCGCCTTCTACGTGGCTCATTGTATCTACAAGGAAGAGGGAGAATACGAAGGCGATGACATAGCTCTTCCATCTGCCTTGGTTGAACAATCCACTGCCCTGGCACATCGACATGTTTACTACAAATTTCCTGCAGGACTCTTGTCTTTGTTTGGCTCTTAATTCTGCTGACTAGCCACCGTACTTCCCACTTTAACCTAGCAATCTCCCTTTGCTCCCGACTCATATAGGGATAACCCCTGGATCCCAGGTAACCCGGTTTCCTCCTGTAATGCAGCAACTGATGTTTGCCTACTCCACACATGATAACACTCAACACACCACAATCCTGTCAACGCACTCTGCCACACCCAGAATTCTCTTTCACAACCCCCACCGAAAATCTTGATCCAGTGGCAACAACGCGTGTCCCTGCAGATGCTACAAAGAGTGTGCGCAAGGTCACTAGGTCTTCAATTATGCAAGCTAGCTACCAGCTGTACCAGCTGGTCAAGAGTCCTCCAGTTGAGCAATCAAGGGTCAATCTGCTGCCTCACTGGCTGGAGAAGCGGGTCGATCGCCAGGTGGAGCCGGAGCAGCTGCCTTTCCTCCTTGTTGTCTGCCGGATCCAGGATGACCGACTGCAGGTTTGGTCCACCAGCTCGGGACCCAGATGTTGCCTGTTGGAGTAAGCACACAAAGATAACCCCTGCCTACAAAGACCACTTCTGCAGGCCCATTCCACTGCCCTGTCTTGGGGTCTCTGTAAGAGACCCACATAGGTGGCTGTTTTTGCTTCTCTGTATGGCTGACATGATGCATAATTACAGGAGGCTCTTGGTGGTCACCAAACACACATAAATGATTCATTACAAACAGGCTCTTATTAACCCTTTCACGTTGGTCCGCTATACTCTGAAATTTCTCAAGATACTTCTTCACAGTTCCATTAGCTCATTCCACTATTGCCTGACCTGTAGAGGAATGAGCTATGCCCGTCACATGTTTAATATTCCATGTTTGCATGAATTGCACAACTGTCTTGCTTTTATAGGCAGGCCTATTGTAAGTTTTAATACATTGAGGCACCCCCATAACTGCAATGCAACTTGTAAGGTGCCGTTGTACGTCCCTTGACTTTTCACCAGGCTGAGGGGTGGCCCAAATCATGTGGCTGTACGTGTCAATGGTAACATGCAGGTATCTTAACCAACCTAATGCAGGCACATGTGTGACATCCATCTGCCACACTTCATTGGCCTTCAGCCCCCTTGGATTTATTCCTGCCCCAAGCCCCAAACCCTGATTATGATGGCTGCATATGGGACAGGCCTTCACAATGGCCCTAGCCTCTTCCAAGGAGAGACCATATGCTTGGTGGAGACCGCGAGCGTTCTGGTGGAATATTGCATGAGCCTCTCTAGCTTGGCAATGAGGCGAAAATGGGGCCTCCTTCGTCAGAGTCACTAGACGATCTGCCCTCGCATTGCCCTCTCTGAGTCCTTGGTCCCACTGATGACTGCGAATGTGCAAAACAGCATAGCTGGCAGTCCTTTGCCGTGTGGCCTGCTGGAGCTGCATCAGAAGCTCTCCTAACCGTTTATTTGTCACATCCCTAATACTTGCATCTTCAATGCGACTTGCTACACCTGCCACATATAGTGAATCTGTGACAATGTTCAAAGGTTTGTGCAACCAGTGTGACAGGGCCCATACTACTGCCAGCAACTCAAGAGTCTGCAGGGAATCACTTTGCTCTGCCTGCAGAACTTGATGATGCCATCCATCAACGTCTCTCCAAGTGGCGGCAGCTGTTCGAGACTGCCTCCCAGCATCCGTAAAAACCGTGACAGCATTTGGCAGTGGCTGATCAGCCCGTTTTGGAATTTTTATCCAGCCTTGATTTGCCATCCACGCTAACACAGGTGATTTTAAAGGCTCAATATGAATTGCAGCTCCATCTTCCAGCAATGCAGTCTGAAGGGCTGTGGAGTTGAGCAAATACCACTTTAGGTCTTCTTTCTGGATAGGAACATGAATTTCACCCGGTCGCTCTCCTGTGATTTGCAGAATTCGGAGTTTGCCCCTCTTAATAAGCTCTGCCAATGTCCGTACTTTTTCCTGCACCGTTCTTCGGGGCTGCAGGGGAGGGGCAATCCACTCTAACACGATCTGTTCGGCTGCCTGCTTCTCCCCTGTTTTCTGTTTCGCTGCGTGATGGCCCCTAACAGGTGCCTATCTCCTGCCAGGATGGTAAGATTTAATGGAAAACCCTCCTGGCGGCGATGAGTGACGTGATGGGCAACCATGGAGGCAATGTCCTGCAGTACTCTTCTTTGTTGTGGAGTTAAGGATAGTCTAGCTGCAGGGTCCGTAGCCTTTAGAAGAGGTTGCAGCTCCTCAAGATATTCATTAGGAATGCCAATCACCGGGCGAAGCCATTGCAGATCTCCTAATAGTTGCTGAGCATCGTGGAGTGTTTGAAGATCAATCGTAATAGTGAGTTTTTGAGGCTGAATATGCTGGTCAGTGATCTTCCACCTTAGGTATTTCCAAGGGCTCGTTTCCTGCACCTTTTCTGCAGCAATTTCCAGGCCTTGCTGTTGGAGCTGTTGAGCCAAATGTTGTTTTTGCTCTGGAGAGAACGGTGATGATTGAGCAAAAAGAATGTCATCCATATAATGGTAAATGATAACTTCGGGCCATGCCTTTCGAATTGGCTGCAAGGCTGCATCAACATACAACTGACAAAGGGTAGGGGAACAACGCATTCCCTGTGGGAGTGATGTCCACTCATATCTCTGGGCAGGTCCTTCTCAATTCAACGCAGGCAGGGTAAAAGCAAAGCGTTGCTTATATGCCTCATGCAAGGCGATGGTGAAGAAGCAGTCTTTTAGATCAATAATGAGGAGGGACCATCCTTCAGGGAGCATTGCAGGATTAGGCAGTCCGGGCTGCAGGGCTCCCATACTATACATCTGATCATTGACGGCACGTAAATCATGCAGGAGCCTATATTTGCCAGATTTCTTTTTGATCACAAAAATAGGGGTATTCCAAGGACTAACAGATAACCGGAGATGTCCTTGGTCAAACTGCTTCTGTACTAGCTTGTGTGCCTGAATGAGACTTTCCCCTTTTAAAGGCCATTGCTCAACCCACACTGGTTCTTCTGTTTTCCACCGTAGTGGGATTGGGAAAGTCCATGCAATTGCCGTCCCTATAAAGGGAGATCTGTGGTAAGGACCATTCCCAATTGTGTCAACACATCACGGCCCAGCAAGGCGTGGACACCCTCAGGGAGTGGTATTATAGAAACTGTACAAGTGACAGTCTTTCCCTCTATAAGAATTTTCAGCAGAGGGGATTTCCGTGCCAGCGTGAGTCCTCCCACTCCTGCTACTGTAGCATTTGCCACATGAGTAGGCCACTGAGGTGGCCATTTCTGCGTCCCTATGATGCTGACATCTGCGCCGGTATCGAGAAGTGCAACCAGAGTGATGGTGTGACCTTGGTACTGAATGTCAATATGCTTTTTAGGACGATGTTTTAAGTTCACTGTTAACAATGCCATTGTTCCTGTAGAGCCAAAACCACCCTCACCACTCTGCTGTTCACCAAGTGGTAAAATTCCCTCGATTAACTGAAACAAGGGAATCAATTGAGCAATTCGTGATCCAGCCAGAATGAACAATGGTGGGAATAGTGTTTGTGCCATTATTTGTATTTCTCCTGTATAGTCAGCATCAATTAGTCGAGTAATAATAGTAAGTCCCACCATGCTGGCAGACGAGCGTCCAATCAATAATGCCCCCACTGGTCGTCCTCCTGCTGTAACAGGGCCCTTAATCCCCATCGGAATACGCTGCGGTTTGCAGTCCATTAAGGTACAGTCTATTAAGGTTGCCAGGTCCAAGCCGAGGCTTCCGCTGGTTGCGGGGTGGAGGGAGGAGGCACTTGTGCTGGGAAGGCGCTCGGGTTCTGGGAAGCTATTTGTGTCTGCACGGGGCGACCCTTCCCGCTCCCCTTCATGTTTCCCGATACGCGATGACTGGCTGATCTATGGTGCATATGACAGGCTGATTCATGGTGTGTGTCGGACTTGCAGTGCCGGCACCAGACGATTCTTGCTGTGCAATTCCGTCGCACATGGCCAAAAGCTCCGCAGCGGTAGCACAGGGGTCATGATGGTCCTTTTCCCCGAGGTCGAACCACTGACGCTTGCCAGGGGGCAAGGGCAGCCAGCACCTGACTCTGCGTCGCCTGTGCCTGTTCTTTTAAACCACTTCCTAACTCCTTTACTGCCTCCAGTAACATAGCCTGTGGCCCCACCGGTACCTGAGACATTCGTTCTAAAGCCTCCTCTACAGTCCAGGTACCAGGGAGTGTGAGAAGTATATTCCGAGTGGCAGAATTGCAATTTTGCAAGGTACATTGCTTTAAGAGTGCTCCATGCATATAGTCAGGCACTTCTGCTGTCTGAATAGCATTCGCCACTCTATCAATGAACAATCCAAATGGCTCATCTCTCCCTTGTTTAATTCCCATGTATAAGGGAATACCCCCCGGGGATTTCACCCTATCGAGCCCCACCCGGGCTAACTGCATAGCTTCCCTCAGCTTCTTGGGTCCGATTAACGCTTGCGCCTCCATCCTTAGGTATGCCCCCATCCCCATAAGCTCCTCTAAAGTAACTCCATACAGCGGGTCTCCCGGCTGTCTCTGGATAGCCACAGACTCTTGGCACACAGCCTGCCAGTGAGCATTAAACAACAACTGCTGATGCTGGGTGAGCACTAGTTTCATGAGGCTTTTAATATCCAATGGCAACAGTATGTTTCCTCCCCATAAATAATTCAACATCTTGCGAGTGGGCTCCCCGTGAATACCACATTCACTTACAGTGGCACGGAGCTGCGCCAGCCACTTCCAATCTCAGGCAGTAATTGTTGCTTGCAGCCCCCCGGCAGGATTCGGTGCAAAAACTACAGGACAGGCTACTTCAAGTAAGGCATCAGCAGCCGCTGTGTCCCCTGCGGCTATGGCCCTGGCTGTAATTGCTTGCCAAACCTTGCACCTTGCCTCTGCAATTTGCACCGCCTCTGGGTCAGGCATTCCCTTTGTTCTTTCCCTGCCATCCCCTCCAACCAAAGGGGGAGGCCAAGCCCCCACAGCCAGCGAAGATACACAAGAAGGGGGGGGAGCACAATCCCCCGCGGCCAGCGACGGCACAGAGGGAGCAGGGGGAGAGCAAGCCCCCGCGGCCAGCGGCGGAGCGGAGGGAGCGGGGGGAGCAGCTGCCCCTGAGGCCGTCCCCGCTGGTAGATACACCGTGTTGGTAGCTGGGGGGAGGGGATAGGGAGACGCAGACGCTGAAGCCCCGCTATCCTCTCTAGAAACAGGAGTTCCCAGTCGAGCGGAGGCTGCCTGAGCAACCTTTTGCTCAGCCAGATGTTGTTTCAGTGCATTAGCAACTATCCGCCAAGACTTTGATAACTTTTTAGCAGTTTTACAATCATCTAGCACCGCCTCCCACAACTTATCTCCAAGCCTACGCCACTCTACTTCTTCAAAGACCTGATTAGGATCTATAAAACACCCTTTTGCAACTCCATATTCAAGTAACCCTGGGAGGTCTTTCGTAAAATCTATACCCTGTAATCCTCGCTTTTCTAAAAAGCATCTAAAAAGGTGATAAGTCGCTTGTCTTTCCATTACCTTCTAACTTGATAGTCAGCTCTGCTGCAGCCCTTTGCAAGACGTCGACGGCATTCAGTCAGCTGGATTCTCCTGTGAGGTCACCAGGGCACCGAAGCCCGCCCTTTCACCTTTTTCCAGGACTCCTCTGTAGGGTCGCCTGAAGGCAGGGCCCGCTTTTTGTGCCTCCCAGGCTCTGTTGGGACTGACACCCAAATACTGCACCAGACCGTGGCTCGCAGTTCAAATCAGCCGTAGGGCATCGTCTCCTGTTCGGACGGCCATTTGTCGGGTGAGGGAAGACTCGGACACTCAATATGAGATCAGCAAGTTCCGTTTATTGAAGAGAGCATCAGACACTTATACAGCAAATAATAAGCTTATGAATATTCTGTAAGGCAAGCGATCTATTGGTTAACTATACCATCAACTCTTCCTCATTCCTTTGGGCCTACATACCCTATTTCCCACATCTCTCAGTCTACTTGTTATCATATCAAGCTAGGCCCAAGGACACACTATCTTGCAGGTGCAAAAAGTCAAACTAACTGTGTTCGGTACTTTCCCAGCTCTTGGCCGGCTAACAAGCAGATGTCTTCGTGACCTCTGTCATGTAGCCATTTCTCCACACACTGTGGCAACCAAAGAGAAAATAGAACCATTTAAAAATATTGGTGGCAATAAACTTATATGACATATGAACATAGATATCTTAAAACATATCAAGATAAAAACATGTAAACACTCAATGCAGTGAAGAACAGCAACTCTTCAGTTCTGTCGCCACTTCATCCTCTCGTGAAACACTTTTAGAAGGAGAAAATTCCGTCCCACTTGGACCTGCTTCAAAAGGAAGAACCCTCCACCTGGCAATCTCTTGTGTTCTCTGCCATTTCATAGATCCTTTGATCAAACTAACAATAACAGTCTGTGAAAATAAACTTCGAAGACATCAAAAATGCAACAATCACTAGTAAAATTTATTTGGTTAAACTTATTTAAATTATCTAGTGTTGCCTTCTGATATAAGGCAAAGCGACCTGGTTTCGAGGAGCAGCACGGCGACCCAAACTCACCAGGGTCGCTCGGGCCAAAGAGCACGCAGATACCAATGTGGTAGACGGTCAAAGGCCTTTATTGTCTCATCTCCTGGGGTTTTATAGTCTAAGGGGCTTCTCTACGTCAGAGGGGGTCTGTAGTACTATCTATGGTTAGTAAGGAGTGGAAAGTTACCAGCATTACTATCGTTAGGGGGGCTACATTCCTAGTTACATTCCTAGGGTGATCTCTTATCTCAGGGGATTAGGGGAAAAAGAATCCTGCCACTTTCCGTCACATCACGTGATCTTCCGATCGCCTGTCCCTATCTACCACAATCTAGTACCTTAACAATACTGATGAGGATTCTTAGCACCATGTAGGCAAACTTGAGTTAGAGAAGCCAGCCATCCTTTTGAGAGCTTTTCAGTTTTAGATAAAATGTTTTTTGTCCAATCTAGACATTCTATCCTATTTTGAAAATTTGGACTCAAGTCCATAAGCCAACTCTTAATGTAGTATTTATTCTATGTGTGTGATGTTAGAGTGGTCCTTAGGGAAAAGTACACCACTGTTTTCTTTCTTGCTCACTTATCCCTCTGCCATTTGAAGCCATACTTGCTATTGCAGTCATTAGGTACAAGGTCCTGCTAGGATGGTTAGCTAATCCAGGAGTACACAACCATGCTGCCATACTGGGGACATTGTTCTGAAAAGACAAAAAGATAAACCATTTAATGTATTTAATTCTAGAGTTACAGCTTTATCTGCAACAGAGTTACTGTTTACTATATTGTCCAATACGGTTCCTCTGTGACAGGAGCTGACTTTATTCACATAATTTAAGAGTCTCCAGCCATAGATCTCACAGTCATGTATGTAGTCAAATGTCCTTTCCACTTCTGCTTAAGAGGCTCTTTATTCCATGTCCGGACATACACCCAGTCTTCTGGCTGGTGAGGATATACTTGAACATTCAGAGTTATTAGTGAGGCTAAAAAAACAAACTTGCACAATGATAAAAGTATTTTTCCCCAAAAGGTTATGGATTCTCCAGCAGCAGTTCTGCCTCCAGCCTCGTGACAGGCAAGGCTCAATACTCACTTCTGCCAGAAGGAGGCAGTGTAGGAGGAGTTAGCAAAGCTTCATTGCAAATTCAGGGAAACTGAATTTCCATTTATTTCCAGTGAGCTTTTCAGGATATTTGAACTCACCACTGCCATGGTTTGACACTGGCCAAAAGCTAGGCACCCATGAAAGCCGCTTGCTCACCCTTCCCTGCCACAGCTGGATAGAAGAGAGAAAAAACATTAACAAAGGGTTCATTGTTTTGAGATAAAGACTGTGAGAAAAAAACAGGCTCAGCTTAGAGGTACAAAGTGAATTTATTACTAACAAAATCAGAGGAGGAGAATGAGAAGTATAATAAGCGCTTAAAAAAACATCTTTTTTCCCCCAGCCCCTCCCTCCTTCCCAAAAACAGTGCAGGGAAACAGGGGGTGGGGGTTTTGGTCAGTTTGTCACCCGAGGATTTTCTTCCACTGCTCAGGGAGAGGAGTCCTTCCCCTGCTGCAGTGTGGGGTCCCTCTCAAAGGAGGCAGTTCTCCATAAACTTCTCCAGCATGGTTCCAACCTCATGAGCAGCAGTCCTGCCAAAACTGCTGCAATGTGAGTCCATCTCACAGGCACACAGTCCTCCCAAAACATCTGTGGCATGGGTCACTCTTCCACGGGATGCAGTCCTCCAAGGACAGGCTGCTCTAGCTTGGAAGCAAGGGCCCTCTCTCTCCACCATCTCTCCCACTGGATCATAGCTTCCTCCAGGCCTCCAGCTGCTCCAGCGTGAGCACCTCCCCCACGGGTTGCCGGTGGATCTCTGCTTCCCCATGGATCCCCATGGGCTGCAGAGGGGCAACTGCTTCACCATGGTCATCACCATGGCCTGCAGAGGAATCTCGGCTCTGGAGCCTGGAACACCTCCTCCCCCTCTGTTGCATTAGTATTAATCAAGTTATAATAAGCAGCTCAGCTCAGCTCCATGAAGCAGCCTCTGGGATGACTGACAGAAGCTCACAACCAATGGGAGCTCTTCTAGGATGCAGACATTGTATTGGTTCAGAGTCTGGGAGCACAGAGATAGACCAATGAGCTGTCTTGGCCAGGGAGTTTTGAATTGCCTATAAAAGTAAGCTCCAAACTATAAAGCACACTGTTTGCTGATGACCAAGGGAATTCTGTCGTGTGTTATGTCTCAGGCATACGAACATCATGGCTTCAACTGTAATACCCCTCCTTCTCCACTGACTTTGGTGTCGCCATGTTGTTTTCCCTCACATTCTCATCTCCTCCTCTCTGACTAGAAGAAAAACTGTGTGGACTTTGTTTTTATTTTCTTCTTGAATATGTTATCACAGAAGTGTTACCAACCTCTCCAATTGGCCCAACTTTGGTCAGCTATTGGAATATGATCCCAATAGTACCAGGTAGATTGTGCCTGGGCTCGTCTGACCCTTGCTGCTGGGCCAAAGGCGGCAACTGTGGTATTTCACCTCAGAGACACTTTTGGCTGGCTGGATGTTGCAGCTGGGCACTGAAACAAACCCAGACTTTTAGAAACTCAGTTTACCTCAGGTGGAAGGGCTTCAGGCTAGGGTGAAGAGGAAAAGGAGATGGATTCTGCAGAGGGTTTATATCCAGAGTTTTATTCCATGGTCACAGACATCTGAATCTTGGTAACAGCTCCAACAGAATGCTCACCACATGGTCCTGGCTGAATTTAAGCCCAGGGACAGGGGGAGGGGAAGGGACAGGTGAGGCACCAACCAGGTGGGAGGACGAGGGTCTCAGGGGACGAGGGACACATAGACAGGCCAATGACCCCAGGCCTGAAGGGCATCCTTTGAACTTGACCAACCACATGATGGCCTTGCTGGAATGTTAAGACTGACTGACAACCCAGCAGGGGGCAAGGGGGAAGGGGAAGAGAGGTATTGCCACACCTGGGAAGGGACTAGGAAGTCTAAAACAGGAAATTGCAACAGACTGCAACAGTCAGCAGCATGTCCATCTTCAGAGCCATCAGGGATTGGCTCTGCCAGACATGGTGGAAGCTTCTAACAGCTTCTCACAGAAGCCACATCTGTGTCCCGTCTGCTCCCAAAAACCAGGCAGTACAAAATCAATACAGCCACCGTCTCCTAGCTCACTATTTGGAGGTTTGCTTTCTCTGTCTTGATCCTTAAACTTTGCAATAAATAACAATAACATGGGAGAAGGCCAATGGAGCACCAGCTGTTTCTTGAGCATTGGTTGGAGTTTGCCATGTCCCACACTCTCCCAGTTATTTTAGCACATGTTGAAGTGGGGAGAGAGATGAGTTCTGCCCCCTCTAAGCAGTCAAAATATTTCACAGAACAGGTTGATTCCTGGGCAAAAGATCAGGGCACTTTGCCTTGTGCTTCCTCCTTGGAAAGCTTTATTTCATTCTCCCTCATTAGTGAAATTTTCAAAATGTTCTCTGTTTAGTTTTCTTTGGGACGACTGCTAATTTTCCCTTGCAACATAACTAATTCTGTTGCAGTGTGATATCTTGGGGTGAGGGGCAGAGGGGGTTTGCTTTGCTGAGTAAAATCCTCCTCCAGGGAATGGAGAGAGGCGAGATAAGTGGCATCATGCTCATGGAGTCCTGTCTTCATCTCCCCCTCCTCATTTTTTTGGGGGAAGGTGGAGGGGGGGGAGGTTAGGGTTTGGGGAGGGATTTGACTTTGCTGCATCAAATTCTTACTAAGGGCTGAGGGGGTTGACATCATGTTCAGGCAGGCCCAACTCCTCCCCCATGCTGGAAAACCCTGGTTCATCCTGGTTTCATTCCCTGGATCTTGCTCTCCAGCCTTTCTTAGAGGTAGATGGCAATGCATTTGCGAGACCAGTGCTGGCAGGGATTTGCAAGGCAGTCTGGCTGTGTGAAGCAGAGGTATGTATTGACAACTTTCTTCTGTTGCAGGAGTTTTCCTATTCCTCAGGGATTGGAAAGTAACCTCTAGGGCCTATCTCTGTGTGCTGCCATCTAGAAAAGACCTTCAGACAGACTAAAAAAAAAAATTCATACCTTTGACCAGTTGGTCAATACTGTTCTGTCACTAAATTCAGTGCTTACCAAAGCCTGCTCTCATTGCATTCTTTTTTGCAAATCTGATCATCTGATGGAGATGTGACATCTTACAGGGTCTATAGCAGCATACATTTCTTAAATTCCTACAAAGATACCTGAGTATATGCTTGCTATATTTGCCAGGAGGCCTCCATGGATGGATAAAGAGCTCAGGGAAAACTCAGAGTGAAAAAAGAAGCTTTCAGGAAGCAGAAACAAGGACAGGTGGCCTGGGAGGAATACAGGGAAATTGTATGGGAAACTAACTAGTGACAAGGTTAGGGAAGCCAAGGCCCCGTTAGAATTAAGTCTGGCCAGGGATATCTAGGATAACAGGAAAGGCTTCTATAGATATGTTGCAAGCAAAAGAAAGACTAGGGATAATGTGGGCCATCTCTGGAAGGAAACAGGAGACTTGTCTACCCTGGACAAAGAAGGCTGGTATTTTCAATGACTTCTGTGCTTCAGTCTTCAATAGTGAGTGCTCCAGCCACACCGCCCAAGTAAAGAAAGGCAAATACAGGGACTGAGAGAATGAAGACCCCAAGACCACTGTAGGAGAAGATCAGGTTCAAGACCATCTAAGGAACCTGAATGTGCCCAAGTCCATGAGACCCAATGAGATTCATCTGTGGGTCTTGAGGGAGCTGGCAAAGGAAGTTGCTATGCCACTATCCTTCATTTTTTAAAAATCATGGCAGTCAGGTAAAGTCCCTGATGACTGGGAAAGGAGGAATATAACCACATATATAAAAGAGGAAAGCAGAAGACCAGGGTGTCGCAGACATCTTTTCATTAAAATCCTTTCTTAGGATTTTTCCCTGCTGAAGCTGAGAAGTTTCAGCAACAAATGTAAACAATGGTTATCTGCTGCTGTGGAATGCAACAGGTAGATCCGTGATTGGTCTCCTGTGGATGTTTGGATTTACTGACCACTCACGGCAGAGCTGCTCTCGCTCTCTGCTGAAACGCAGATCTTTGTTATTCATTCTTTTCTATTCTTAGCTTAGCTAGCTTCTGAGAACTTTCTCTTCTATTTCTTTTCGTATAGTTATAATGCAGTATATATATAATAAAATAATAAATATAGCCTTCTGAACATGAGGTCAACATTCTCGCCTCTCTCTTCACCTCAAAACCCTTGTGACCACCGTCACACCAGGGGAACTACAGCCCAATCAGTTTCACCTCTATGCCAGGCAAGATCATGGAACAGATTCTCCTGGAAACTATGCTAAGGCACATGGAAAGCAGAGGTGATTGTTAACAGCCAACATGGCTTTACAAAGGGCAAATCATGTCTGACAAATTTGGTGATCTGTGATGGGCCTATGTCACAGACATCTTTTGTGAAAAATCCTTTCTTTAGGATTTTTCCCTCTTCTGGGAAGCTGAGGCCCCAGAGAAAGAATGTAAACAATGGTAATCTGCTGCTGTGGAACGCAAAAGGTGCACCTGTGATTGGCCCATGTTGCATGTTTACAATTAAGGGCCAATCAAAAGACCAAGCTCTCTCTGAGAGAATCAGAGAGAGGTCCTTTGTTGATTCATTCCTTTTCTGTTCTTAGCATAGCAAGCTTCTGAACTTTTCTCTCTATTCCTTTTAGTATAGTATTAATGTATTATATATCTTGAAATAATAAATCCAGCCTTCTGATCATGGAGTCAAGATTCTTGTCTATCTCTTCACCCCTGAGGAACCCTTGCAAGCCCGGCAACAGGCCTACAGCATTGATGCGTGGGGAAGAGCTGACGTTATCTACCTGGACTTGTGCAAAATGTCTGACACTGTCCTGTATGACAGACTTGGAGGTGATGGGTAATGAAAAACTCAACATGAGCCGTCAGTGAGTGCTCAGAGCCCAAAAAGCCAATCATGTCCTGGGCTGCATCCAAAGGACCGTGGCCAGCTGAGGGAGGTGATTCTGACCCTCTACTATGCTCTTGTCAGACCCCGCCTGGAGTACTGCATACAGTTCTGGTGTCCCCAACATAAGAAGGACATGGAACTGTTGGAGCAAGTCCAGAGGAAGGGCATGAGGTTAATAAGAAGACTGGAGCACCTCCCTCACGTGTTGCCTTATGAGCCCCAAAAATCAAGAGACAAGCAAGGTTAAAGTGATAAAAAACCGCTACTGTTCAATGAAGGGTCCCTCCAGGTTCACAACAAGCCAAAATACATCCCAAAAATGTGTCAAAAATGCACATGTTATACAGGGCAATTACAGTTTTATATGTTTAGCAAATTAGCATAATTGCCAAGAATCCCCAATTAGAAGCACAGGTAATTAAATAATTCCCCCTCTTGGTTCAACCCCTTCTGAAGCCCCCCTCCTTGCTAGCTGTTTGTGTCTAATACATGGGAAAGTGTCTTGGGAAGGTGTATTGCCCTTAGTTCCCAAAATAAGCAAGATTAGAACAGGCCTTCAGGAATTTGCTTGTCTAATAGGAAAAGTACTGGAGTTAGGAAACTATATGACTATACAGTAATAGTCTACAGAGCTACAAATATATATGAAGAAAATATAAAAGCAAAAATCATTTTAGCATCAACAAAGACAGGCTGAGAAAGTTCGGGCTGTTCAGCCTGGAGAAGAGAAGGTTGTGTGGAGACCTCAGAGCACTTTCCAGTATCTGAAGGGGACTACAGGGAAACCATAGAGGGACTCTTTGTCAGGAACTGCAGTGAAAGGGCAAGGAATAATGGGTAAAAATTGAACGAAGGGAAATTTAGATTAGATATTAGGAAGAAATTATTTACTATGAGGGTGGGAGACAGTGGAATGGGTTGCCTAAGGAGGTTGTGGATGCCCCATCCCTGCAAGTGTTTAAGGCCAGGTTGGATGGGGCTCTGAGTAACCTGGTCTAGTGGATTGTGTCCCTGTCCATAGCAGGAAGTTGGGACTAAATTATCTTTAAGGTCCCTTCAAACCCCTTAACCTTCTATGATTGTATTTAGGCTTGGTTCTGTATATATCTTACTTGGGCATCCTGTTTGTATGTAGCTTTTTATTCCCTTGACAACAGCATGATTCCTATAGAAGACTGATCATCTATACCTGCAGGGCAAATGTTTGTTTTCTTTATTAGACTTTCAGGTCAAAGACACAGCCTTGAAGTAGAAGAGAATATTTTCAGCAACTAGCATGATTGCTGACTTCCAGAGAAACATCTCCACATCAGGCTGATGAAACTTGGGCCAATGTGCAAGAACTTGAGTTCTGTTATGAGTTAAACAGCTGCTCATTTTTTTTAAAAGGTGGCAGAGTTAACAGGTTGGGCCAGTTGCTGCCAGGGTGGAGTTCAAACTGTTTGTTATTTTAATCACCGGTCGTTTTCATTAGCTACCTGTCCTTGATGGTTAAGAATTCCTCCTTTTGTCAAGTGACACCCTGCTGCTTCCTAGAGGATGACACCCAGACGGTGAAGGGGAAGGGACATCGAGTCGACATGCAAATGACATGGGATCCAGCATACAACGGGAGAGACCCCTCACCAAACCTAGCCAAAAACCCCTAAAACAACGAGCCAACACAAAATTGAGAAA
The DNA here is from genome assembly GCF_028551555.1 of Melozone crissalis. NCBI lineage: Eukaryota > Metazoa > Chordata > Aves > Passeriformes > Passerellidae > Melozone > Melozone crissalis. The sequence goes on along the minus strand of NW_026535813.1, from coordinate 7,316,496 downwards.
TCAAAGTGAGGACTAGACGTGAGGAACAGAATCTAGTATCTGCCAAGGACTTTTTACCCCTCACTTTAACCTAAAAAGATGCCGGCTAGACAGACGACCTGGAATGTTGAACCGAAAAGCAAGGGAATTTCCTGATGCTCTCATGAGGACGGAACCCCCAGCTCTGCCCACAGACCAGAGGAAAAAGCTGAACTCTTCCTCGTCCTCTGAGTCACTCCTGGAAGCAGGTCACTCCTGGGAGCAGCGGTGGCATGAGCGCGGACCCGTCGGTTCTCCCCATGTTAGCGTTCAAAAACACATAATCACGGGGGATTATATGCGGTGCTTTTATTAAGAGCTCTGGGAATCGGGGTATATTCAACCCAAATCTGACTCCGACCATACATCCGAAATGATCATGTTTTATACTCTATCATTATATAACTTTCATGTTAATTATTAAACTTATATTGTTCTATTGTATACATAAATTTAGCCCCTCTCTGAATTTCCAACATAGTTTCTCACTATTCTTCTTATGGTTATATAATAATTACATTTAATTACTAAACAATCATCACATCTAACAATTATATAATTTATCATACTGCTTACGCAGGTGCAGTTGATCTGGGAAAGCACAAAGCCTAACATTTTAGATTCTATTTTTAACTTTTTCCAGGATTCCACTATCATTCTCCCCCCTTTGAAAGCATTTTCACTTCACTATAGGTGTAAATGTTTTCACTTGATACAGTCCTTTATTCCTCAGTTCGTACTTGGTTCTTCAAATCCAGGGCTGATGTAAACGTTATTGTGGATGCTGTTACGAACTGGAGAACCAGAAGATGGTGGGCATGGATCTCGTGTTAGTGCCTTTATTATCCTCTGGTTCCAGGATGTTTTCTTCTGTATCTCTCCCTTTAAGATGCTGTAAACTAACCAAATTGCTAAGAATACAATTAGTAAGATTATCACACTCTCAATGATAGATTTAATCCATGAACTCACATTCCACCCTAATCCTTTAAAGATTTTTCCTAACCAGCTTGTAGCCAAATCCTTTCGCTCTTCTTGTGCTTCATGCTCTATTTGTTTCAACTGATTGATGTCATATTCTACATTTGCAGTTACATTTGGGATATGAATGCAGCAATGACCAACTTGTCCCTTTAAAAATCCACATACTCCATGCTCTTGCAGGAGTAACATATCTAGGGCCAATCGATTTTGTAAAGTCATTTTTGTGGTGGCTTGTAATTGTATATTTAATTCTTTAAATCCTTCCCGGGTGACTCTTGCCAGTCTACCTATCTGACCTGTAAGTTTGTACAGCATCTCTCTGCTCTTATAGTTTGCTATAGGATCAAGCAATGACTCTAGGGCCCATCCAAATTTCACTCCACTAGAGGGTTCTTGCCAAGTGTCATCTGGATTTTCATTGTCTAGAACTTCTCGTCTTGCTCTTATCTGCAGAAGTTCATGTTTTCCATTAAATGGGGACTTTTTCCAAATTGGACATAAGGTTGGCAGGTCTAAAGTAATCTCCTTTACTTTCCCGTCTACAGGTAGATGTGTTGTCCAGGTACCATCACTTGCTGCCCATACAAATTGTCCTGGACCTCGGATTGTAATCCTGGTACACCCTATAATTACTTTATAATTCACTCTGCCTTGTTTATGTTTGATCCCTCTGCAAGCACAACCAATTTGTAGGGCTATTGCCAGGGGTGACATCTGTTTTATCTCTTCATCATCTGAAGTGCAGTCGTAAGTTTTATTACATGCCCACCAACTTACTTTGTCTGCCCTCGTTCTGCTACTAGTGTCAGTGTTCGTTATTGCCGGATCTGTTTCATTCTCAGGGCCTTCCCACTTAATACACCAAGGGGTGTTTGCCATATATTGGAATCTTTGAAGAATACTCACAGACCACGCACTGTCCCAAGGTTCTATCTGATCTTTCTTATCCTTGGCCTCACATTCCCATACCAGAGTTGTTTCTGTAACTTGCCTCGATTCGGGTACCAGTTTACATGTAATTGTTTTGTTCTTTTGTATTTCAGGTAGTTTTGATGTTATGATTCCCCAATTTACTGGGTCTCCTGCTGCCTTTGGTATTGGCAGACAGGCAGTTATTCGGCTGGTGTTTTGCATTTTGGCAAAATCTTTGACTAATCCAATCATTACATTCTCAGCCCGAACTGCATTAGAAACCTTTATCACCTGTGTTTCTGTTTGTACCTCTCTCTTCACTCTAGAATGAAGAGTGGTTGCTTGATCATTTTGCATTCCACATCCCAAAGATATTAATAACCATAACGTTAGCACAATTACTGATAGCATTCTGAAAGCAATTAAACACTTCTTATCTGCAGCCTTTGTTCATTCCAGAGTTTATACAGTCTGTGATCCAGGATGGACTTTCTTCGCTCGGGTATAGTGGATCCAGGGTTCCACGCCGGCTACTTTGACTGCTGTAAAGGTGGTCAGTAGTACCTGATGGGGTCCACTCCACTTTTCTTTCAGCGGTTCCTCGTTCCAGTTCTTGATGTACACCTCGTCTCCTGGATCTATGTTATGGACTGGGTTCTCGAGAGTCAGTGGTCTATTCCACACGAGGATACTCCGGAGCCGAGCTAAAGTTTTCCCAAGAGACAGAACATAATTATACACTTCCTGCTTTCCTGTGACATGTACATTAGGGTTAGGCTCAGGAGATTCATATGGTTTCCCATACAATATCTCATAAGGACTGACTGACATCCCACTCCTAGGCTTTATCCGAATCCTCAACAGTGCTATTGGCAAAGCCTGGGGCCACTGCAATTTGGTTTCTTGGCATATTTTACTGATTTGCTTTTTAGTGTCTGATTCATCTTCTCTACCTGTCCACTTGACTGGGGTCTCCATGGTGTATGGAGGTCCCAATTTATCCCCAGCAATCTACTTACCTCTCTTACTACTGTAGCCATGAAATGGGGTCCCCTATCTGATGATACCCCTAGGGGTACCCCGAATCTGGGAATAATCTCCTGTAGTAACCACTTAACTGTTTCCTTTGCTTGGTTCGTGCAACAGGGAAGGGCTTCTGGCCACCCAGAGAATGTGTCAACCCCCACTAACAGGTATTTGTATCCTCGAGTCCTTGGTAGCTCTACAAAATCTACCTGCCAATAGTCTCCTGGCTCTATTCCTATCCAAATTCCTCCTAATGAAATGGGGTCCCCTATCTGATGATACCCCTAGGGGTACCCCGAATCTGGGAATAATCTCCTGTAGTAACCACTTAACTGTTTCCTTTGCTTGGTTCGTGCAACAGGGAAGGGCTTCTGGCCACCCAGAGAATGTGTCAACCCCCACTAACAGGTATTTGTATCCTCGAGTCCTTGGTAGCTCTACAAAATCTACTTGCCAATAGTCTCCTGGCTCTATTCCTATCCAAATTCCTCCTAACTGTGCCTGTCGCCTGGCCACTGGGTTGTTTTTCAAGCAGATATCACATTTTGACATTACTGATTTTGCCATTGTTAACATCCGTACTGAAATTAAACTCTGCTTTAGTAATTTTACCAATGCCTCTGCTCCCCAGTGACATTCGTTATGTTTAATTTGTAGAACCTCTCTCATTATCAGGGGGGGTACCACTATTTGTCCTTGTGCAGTTACATACCATCCCTCTTAATTCTTTTCTGCATTTAGCAAACGTGCCAGTCTCTCATCTTCTACTGAATATTTTGGTTTTGGAGGCAAATTGAATTGGGATACATTGAGCTTCAAAGGTATCAATGCCATTGTTGTTTGTACCTTTCGAGCAACCTGTCGGGCTGCCCAGTCTGCCTTTCGATTTCCCTCACAGATTTTGGAGTTTCCTGATTGGTGTGCTTTGCAGTGTATGATTGCTACTTGTTCAGGTTTTTGTACTGCCTTTATCAATTGCAGGACTGCATCCTGATGTTTAATGTGCATACCCCGAGAAGATAACAGTCGTCTTTCTTTCCACAGTGCTCCGTGTACATGCACCACTCCAAAAGCACATTTTGAGTCAGTCCAGATATTTACCTTTTTCCCTTCACTTAATTCTAGTGCTCTGGTTAAAGCAACCAGTTCTGCCTTCTGGGCAGATGTATTTGGTGGTAATGCCTTTGCCTCCACTACTGTATTGACTGTTGTTACCACATATCCAGCGTATCTGGTTCTGTTTTCCACGAAGCTGCTCCCATCTGTAAACAGCTCCCACTCCGGCTGCTCTAGTGGGACATCTTTCAGGTCTTCTCTTGCTGAATAGGTGTACTCTATTACTTCTACACAGTCGTGTTCTAATGGGCCTTCTTCAGTTGTGGTACCTAGGAACAAAGCTAGATTCAAAAGGTTAGTTGTTTTTAATGTGACATCATCCTGCTCAGTCAGGACTACCTGGAATTTCATCATCCTGCTGGGAGATAGCCAATGGCCCCCCTTTTGTTCTAAGACAGTGGTTACCATGTGTGGTACATAGACATCTATGTGCCTTCCCATAGTAAGTTTCCTGGCTTCTTGCATCAGGATCACAGTAGCTGCGACTGCCCGCAGACATGGGGGCCACCCGGCACTTATGTTGTCGAGTTGTTTGGAAAAGTAGCCCACCGGCCTTTTCCAGCTTCCCAGACGTTGGGTCAGGACTCCTAGTGCTAGGCGCAGCCTTTCATGTACAAACAGCTGAAAATCTTTAGACAGATCGGGTAACCCTAATGCTGGAGCAGTTGTCAGTGCTTCCTTTAATTTTAGGAAGGCTTCTTTCTGTGGTTTGCCCCAGGTGAATGGCTGTGTCTTTTGAGCTTCATACAGGGGTTTCGCAATCAGTCCATAGTCCATGATCCACAAGTGACACCATCCTGCCATCCCGAGGAAGACTCGCAGCTCATGTAAATTCTGGGGCTCTGGAATAGCACAAATAGCTTGGATACGATTAGTACCTAGTTTTTGTTGCCCTTGTGAAATTTCACATCCCAGGTAAATCACAGTCTGTTGTGCGATTTGTGCCTTTCCTCTGGATACTTTATAGCCTCCTATCCCCAGTGAATTTAAAATCTCAATGGTTACCTTTATACAGGTTGCTCTTTCTTCTGTAGCTATTAGTATATCATCAACATACTGCAACAATAAGTATTGGTCTCTTGGTACTTGCCCATTTTCAGTCCAAATCTCCAGTTCCTTTGCCAGTTGGTTTCCGAATAGGGTGGGCGAGTTCTTGTAGCATTGTGGGAGTCGTGTCCAGGTGAGCTGGGTCTTTCTTCCGTTCCCTGGGTTTTCCCACTCAAAGGCAAACAGTTTCCTAATTTCTTTGTCAAGGGAGATGCAGAAAAAGGCATCTTTTAAATCAATTATGGTAAACCATTTATATATCTCCTTTACGGATGTTAGCAATGTATAAGGATTTGTTACCACTGGATAAATGTCCTTTGTTATTTTATTTATTGCTCTCAAATCTTGCACTATTCTATATTCACCATTTGGCTTCTTTACTGGAAATATTGGTGTATTAAATTGTGATTCACATTGTTCTAAAATTCGGTATTTCAAGAATTTCTCAATAATCTTTACTATTCCTTGCCGTGCTTCTGGTTTTATGGGATATTGTTTGACTTGTACAGCCCTTGCCCCTTCTTTTAACTCTACATGCACTGGTTGTGCCAATTTAGATTTCCCTGGTATATCCGTCTCCCATACAGAGGGAATCACTGCATCTTCTACCTCCCTAGGGATAGAGGGGACAGGTTTTTCTTTGATCATTAATATCTGTCCCGTCTTTGATTCAGGTATTTTCATTATAAGCTCTCCATTTTCAAAGGTTATTACCTCATCAAGTTTTGCTAGCAAATCTCTCCCTAAAAGCGGAATTGGACACTCAGGTACATATAAAAATTCGTGTGTTATAATCTTGTTTCCAAAACACAAATCTAGGGGTTGCAGGAAAGGCCGTTTTTCCTCTTTCCCTGTAGCGCCGACTATTGTCGTTTCCTTGTCCCCAATTTGTCCTTCTAAATCATTCAATACAGAATAACTAGCTCCCGTATCTATTAGAAATCTGACCTCTTTATGCCCTAACTGTATATTTACAACAGGTTCCTTAACTTGTTCTACCGGTTCTACGTCTAGTCAGCTGGTATACTCCCCCAGGACCATCTCCTTGGTAGCCTGCTGGAACTGATTGCCCTGGTCAAACTGGTTATTCAAACTTGGGCAATTTCACTTCCAATGCCCCTCCTGCTTACAATATGCACATTGATTCAGGCTTAACCCCTGGGTAACTGGTCTCCTACCCCGACCATTCCTGCTACGCCCCCTGAAATTTGGGTTCCCTCTCCCCTGTATTACTGCCAAAAGGTTCTGCTGCTGCCTTTTACTAGCTTCTTTTTCCCGATTGTTATATACCTTCCAAGCAACCTCGAGTAACTTATCCAAATTCCTTAATTCTTCCCCTTCTAATTTTTGCAATTTTCTACGAATGTCATCCTGTGATTGGCCCAAGAATATGAGAGCAAGCTAAACCTTTGCTTGCTCTGTATCCATTTGGAGGTCTGTATATTTCCTTGCTACCTCCTTAAGCCTCTCCAAAAACACAGTGGGAGATTCCTTCTTTTCCTGTCGAACCTCATATCATTTGGACCAATTTATAGTTTTGGGCACAGCATTCTGAACTCCTATTTGGATCCACTCTTGATATTTCCGTAATCTCCTCATATCGCACAATAAATTAGGGTCCCAATTTGGATCCTCAATTGGGAAATTCAGATCTAAATTCCCTGTTACCAGCCCATTTCTAATATCTTCTCTTGCCCTCTCTTTGGCTGCCTTAAGTACCATTTCTTTTTCAGTAGAATCCATCAGAGTATCTAATATCACTTGTATGTCATCCCAGTCAGGATTTTGCATTTTCATAACCATTTTTACTACGTGTGCCACTTTATCAGGATTTTCTCTATAAGTTCCGGCTGACTGTTTCCAAATTACTAAGTCTGCCGGGGGAAAAGGCACTTTTACAAATACTGGCCCTTCCACTCCGACACCTTGTCGCAAGGGGGCAATCACAGTCCGTTTTTGTTTCCTTATGCCATCTCTACGCACAACTGGAGCAAGCTTTGCCCGACCCCGGGTTCTATGAGCTATTGGGGTCACTGATTCATTACCATTGCTATCTTTTTCACTCACATACCTCTTTTCCCTTTCTATCACAGTTAGGTTTTGCTCATCTTCCGAGGAAGAGAGATCGGGTGATGATGGGAGAGGAGGATAAAGAGGGAAAGGTGTACTAGATGAGACAGGTTCAGGGGTAGGTGGGTGAGGAGCAGGTAGTGGGATAGGGACAGATGAAACAGGTGGGATAGGGTTAGGTTCTCTTGTCCCTATTGGAGCTACTTGTAAATCAATACCTGTATAATTTTCTCTACTCAAGCTTTCTCTTAACGCCAAGTGTTCTAAACAACGTTCCTCAAAAACACCACACTTTGCAGATGTTTTAACCATTAATAATCCACATTCATTCTGCCATTCTGGCTTTCCCCGTAAGTAGAAAAACAGATCAACATTTAGGACTTCATCCCATTTTCCTTCTTGTTTACAAAACGACATTAACAGAGAAATAGTGTTATATCGCAGAGTACCCTATTTTGGCCATTTTTCACCATTCTCCAAGGCATATTCTGGCCACCATGAATTACAATAATCAATCAACTTAGTTTTATGTAATCCTTCCCCAAAGTTACCTTGTTTCCAATGTGCTAATAAGCACCCCAAAGGAGAATTTTGCGGGATAGGGGTGTTACTGCCCAAAATCCCTTCAAGTTACTCCATTTCAAAAATACCACAAATGCCGAACCCGCAACGCTTTCGCGATTGTCTTACGGAACGGCGCCTAGGCTTACACCAACAGGAATTCCTTTAGCCCAACCAAGCGTAGCTTTCGCTGCGTCTTATTGGCAGGCACCCAAACCAAAGTAAAAAGCACCTTACCTTCCTTCCGGGGACGTTTGTGAGCGGCGGAAGCGGTCGCGGCCGATGGGATCCCCGAGAATCCCTCGGTGCCGGATGGAGCGTGATCGAGTCGCGAACTCGCTCAGCAGCACTCACAAGGGTCCCTTCTGGGTTCGCCAAAATGCTAGCGTTCAAAAACACATAATCACGGAGCGATTATATGCGGTGCTTTTTATTAAGAGCTCTGGGAATCGGGGTATATTCAACCCAAATCTGACTCCGACCATACATCCGAAATGATCATGTTTTATACTCTATCGTTACATAACTTTCATGTTAATTATTAAACTTATATTGTTCTATTGTATACATAAATTTAGCCCCTCTCTGAATTTCCAACATAGTTTCTCACTATTCTTCTTATGGTTATATAATAATTACATTTAATTACTAAACAATCATCACATCTAACAATTATATAATTTATCATACTGCTTACGCACGTGCAGTTGATCTGGGAAAACACAAAGCCTAACATTTTAGATTCTATCTTTAACTTTTTCCAGGGTGCCACTATCACCCACCCGATCTGATCACTTTAAATAAAGGCATAAAAAGGAGAAAGGTCTCCTGACCATATTTATTTCAAGTTCTCCTTAGGAGGTGTGAGGAGGTACCTGGTTCAGGTGGTACTAAGCAAGGCACTGCATAGGTTTCACCTTGGGGGGCAAAGGACTACAAACTCCTTCCCCTCTTCAAGGAAGCAGTCAGTCTTGAGAACTGGTGCAACAAATTCCAAATGCTTGAAAGATGAATGTCAAGCAGCCTGGTGGCCTAAGCTATAGCATTTTGGTAGCCTGTCAGACTGGCTTTATACTCTCCTGAATGATCATTTAAGTATACAGATTCTCAAACAGGTCTCCTTGGATGAGGTACCTGTAGAAGCCTAAAAGATAAGGGGCTAATGTGTGTGTCTGAAACACCGATAGCCAAATGGTGGTGGAGCCAACCAAGGACTGTTGGTAATAACAGCCAAGGATTGTTAATAATAACACACTGTGGGAAAGAACAGTATGCAGCTGGAGAAGGGGCCATACGGAGGCTGGGCAGCACTTTTCTGGAATAAACATTCTTGTTCTGGCTCCTGAAGTGTCCTAGGGTGACTTTATGATGCTGTATCCCATATCATCTGCTCTGTGTCCAGGCATGAGTCCTGCAGCTTTAAGTGAGACCTGAGAGAGGGGGGGAAGGTGGTGGAATTCTTTCAGCACCTGTGTTTAAAACACAGATAAGCCTCTCAGTTAGTTTCTTTTCCCAGTGGTTCTTCTTTCTCTGGAGACAGATGGGGAGTTTTTCTTTGCTTTTAGCTAGTTTTTTCTAGTTAGCTGAGGCAAGAAGTTTTTCCTGGGACTGTGGCTTCTTCTTCTGGAACTGCTCAGCTTTTCTCTGGTCCAAAGTCCGAAACACCAGAACATAGCCCGCCCACCCCCCTCCTCCCTGCCAGTCCATGCTGCAGAGGCCCAGAGGCCAGCTCTGGACTAGGAGGAAGACGAGCCCCACCTGCAGGAAGGAGTCTGAATTTACCTTCTCCGCAGCGAGAAGTTTTATTATTTAACATTATTCATTTTTTCATGCCTGTGAGCACTCTGCTTGTTAAATAAACAGGTTTTCTTCACTTTCTCCAAGGGAATTCCTTTTGAATCTGTGGGAACCTGTGGGGGAGGGGTTGCTAAAACCTGCCTTCTATTAGAGGACACGTTCACTTCGGGATGTTTCCTCTCAAATTCGTCCAAAACTGGGACATGAAGTTTAGCACAACACAATACAGCACAAGTATAGAAATGAGGCTGAGAAATGGGCATTGACTGTAAGGGGGGAAATCAAGACCACCAAAGACCCTGAAGCTTCTGACACATTTCCAGAAAGTTCTAGAAGAACAGACTGCACATGATAACTGATTTGCATAGTGTCCTGGTTTAGGGCAAATTTGGGAGAAAACCTCCAAAGGGGGCCCCTCCAGAAAGCAAAGCCACATGGCCCCTCCCCGTAACTGGTTCGGGAAGGATTCCTCAGAGACAAGTGGAAAGAACCTGTTTATTTAGCAGGCAAAGCACTCCCCAGCACACAAAATGAACAATACCGGATTACAAAATTCATTTGTCACTCTGAAGAGATGACAAATTCATAGAGTCTCTCCGGTGGGTGGTCGCTCTGTTATCAGTCCCTCCGGTGCTGGGAAAGGCTGCAGAGTGGGCCCCAGCAGGCTGCAAAGTGTTCTTGGTGTTTCCCTGGGTGCCGATCTGGAGCAGGTTCGGATGGTTTCAAGAAGAGGGAAAGAAAGACAGTCCAGGGAAAGCTCGGACTGCCTCAGCTAGCTAAACTAACAAACTAAAAAGCAAAAGGAGCAAAAGGAGCAAAAGGAGCAAAAGGAGCAAAAGGAGCAAAAGGAGCACGGTGTTCTGCCCCGTCCGTGCCCAGACATCAACAGTGCAGCCGAATGCAGAGGAGTGAGTGAATGAGGCTGATAACAAAAACTCTGCTTCTTCTCCCCACCTTCACTCTGAGAGCCAGTTTTGAAGGCACAGAATAGAATATCCAGCATAAACAGAACACACGATTGGGGATACAAGTATCATAAAGTTACCCTAGGACACATAGTTAGCAAGAAACTTAGCTCAAGGGTGGGGAAACTTATCTATAAAAAAGATACCCCCACCAAGTCCAGGTGTGTGCCCCTGGACCCTAGACATCACATCACCTGGATTGACGCTGGTTGCCAAGTTTGAAAAGAGGCTGCAGGTGGAGGCATTGCTTGCTGCCGAGTGCGATCATACTAGGAGGCTTCCGGTAGAACTTTGGGATGCGTATGAGAGACAATCTTACAGGAAAAATTGCAGGATGTAGAATCTGGACCATTTGCAGAAACAATCTTGTAACTCTGACTTTTTGTATCCAGGGAAGGAGTTGGAAGACAGTAAATGGATATGTTATTTTGAAAAAGGGCAAGATGTAACATTTGGGCTGTCATCTGATGATGAGGAAGTAACATCACAATCCCAAATTAAGATTTAAACCACAGGTGATGGTCAGGGTCAGCAAACTGCTACTATCATGGTGCTGTATGCAGTAACTGAGATATCAAATTCCAGGAAAAGTATAGCAGTCTTACACAGGATGGAAACATATGGAGTGATCCAGATGACAGAGAACTGGGGAAAGATGATTTTTTATCTCCTTCAACTCCCCCTGAATCTACTGGACCTTGGGGTGGAGAAGGAAATCACAAACAAAAAATGATTCCATTCGATCAGAATCAGGTGACTGACTGATTTGCAAGAGCATTACAGCCATAAACCAGGTAATATTGCAATCCAGTATGTGGAATCCTTTCAATACATGCATAATAATGGCCCAGATATTCAGATTCCAGTTGGTTATTGTCAACAATTAATAAAATTTCCAATAGATACAGGAGCACAACATTCAGTATTAATGCAGTGGGATGCCAAGAAGCTAAGTGTACAACCCATATGGCAAAGAATTAAAATCATTGGAATAAATGGAGCAAGTGTTATCTGCCAAACTGCTGAGGTTAATTTATAGCTCCTGGGTAAGAACCAGAGGTTGGCTACTCACTTTGCAGTTAAGGATCATAATTAAAACATTTGGAGTGGTAACATATTTGAAGAAAAACCCAACACAGTACAGTGGAAGTGCAGGAACAAGGCTGAGAAGTGGGCATGGACTGTAGGGGGAGATCAAGACAACCCAAGATCCCAGAGCCTCTGACCCATTTACAGAAAGGTCTGAAAGGACTGACTGTGCATGAGAACTAATTTGCATAGAAAGTGAGAAACTTGTCTTCCGGATGAGGAAATCTATCTATAAAAAGGTACCCTCACCAAGCCTGGGGGGTGGCCCCAGGACCCTGGACACCCCATCATCTGAACTGGAGCTGGAACTGGGACTCATGATTGCTTTTTCTCTCTTTCCTCCTTTTTTCTCTCCCACTCTTTAGTTCATCTCATCCTTTCTCTATTCCTTTTAACCCTCTCCCTTTATCCTAAACCCACTGCTGTGTGCTTATATGGTTGGACAGGGACTGACATACCGTTCCATGCAAAGTGTCTAATTTACTAATAAAACTTTCTGATTGTTTGTAGGCCCTCTGACTTTTGTCGTTCCTTTTGACGACAAGCATTTATGAATCTTGGGTACTCCCTTCCCCTTAAGGATGGGACATCAGAGATACAGTGGCTTCCTTTTGATTCTTATTACTTCTGTGTGATAGCTGGTGTCTGGGAGCTCTGTGCTATTTTTACAAATGGAATGAGAGCTTAGACAAGTCCTGCCTTTGACTCAGATTTCCGGCAGTAGCTCTGTTTGAGGTGGCCTGCACCCCAAATGGTTCTCACTCCAAGGTTCTTAAGAATGACCAATTAGGTCTATTATAAAATGAATTATTTATTGAATAGATACAAGATTAACGGACATAAGACTTTAAACAGACTGCTCACTACACCAGATAAAACGAAAAGAACTACTAGTAGATAGAAATAATGTGCACAATAAAAGGTACCTAAATTACAGCTAGCAAAGAAATAGTATAGGTTAGGAGGCAATGTAGCTTACCACCAAATTGATGATGGAGTACACATAGAATCCTTTCACTCAATTTCTAGTAAAGTAACTGCAAAGCCTGCGTCCAAACTTCAGGGAAAAGCCCTACATGTTTCCAGGGTGTGTGTAGGAGACTTCCAACTTTGTGACAGTTTGTGCAGCTTTTATAGTTTGTCAAGTGAAGCATCTGTCAGTCAGAAATTCCAGCAGCTTATCTCCCTACATCTTGCTCTCAACGCAGGATGTTTATTCCATCTCCAGAGAGATTCTACCTCTCTGACACCAGAGATAACTCACTAGCCAGATATAACTCCCTACGGACAGATGTCCGGTCTGGGTTATCTCACCAATTCACATGAGGGAGTAGATGCCTGGAGCTATTGCACCAGCTGATAGAATAGATAAGCTCTTCTGAGGTAGGGGGGAGAGTCCTGTCACAGCTATCCTGTATCTTTGCATCTTCCATCCCACATTGTTTCCTGTTGCAAGACTGCTGAAGTGGAACCATCCAAGTTATGGAGCATCCTATGTGAGTTTGTGTGCCTGCATTCTTGAAACGTCAAGTTTTACACCTTCATCAAATGCGACATTACTGGAGTAGCTTTTTGTCGTTATTTAATCCCAGCCAGCAACTAAGCAGCTGCTTGCTCACTCTCCCCCTTGTTTTGCGGAGAAAAGAAGAAACTTCACAACTTCGTAAAAGTTGTAAAGCTCGGTATGCTTTTATTATGGCGCGCGGGACGCAAGCCTCCCTAATAGGCAAGCGTGCCTCTGAAGACCTCGGGTCTTCTTTTATCTCCTTTCCAAATGCATATGCATACAGTTTTACAATAAGTTCATACATATTCATTCTGCGTGACATTTAGCACCAGTTCTTCTTTATCTAAGGAATTCTTAGGTCTGGGGCAGACTGATCTTGCGGTAATTTCTGTTTTTCTTTCTCTGTCTCTTTGCTGTCTCTGGAATGCAGCTTTTCTTTCAGCTTTGGCTCTACAGACTCTTCACCTTTTCCAGACATTTCACCTAATTCAGAATGGATCCCCACTCCGTCTCATTCCCCCCTTTCCTAGGAAATAAGTAAATTCTTTTACTTAATGAAAACCTTCACGACAGTAAGTGTCTTTTAGTGCTTCATCATGTACGTTTGACAAGGAGGTTAGTACAGCTATTTGTTGTAGCATTCTACAGTTCCAAATTAACAATGTAATAAATAATCTTAACAAAATTACAAATACAGAGATTAGAATGGTTTATACTAGACAGAATAACATCATTGCTATCAATTTGTACAGCAGCACAAGCAGTTCTCAAGCATACACCTTTTTCTAGTATATACGAGCACAGTTTTCTGGTCAGTGACTTGGATGAATTTCAGAGTGACAAATACTCTGTTCGGTGTCTAAACACACATCCTGCACATTAATAGTATTGCTTTCACAAATGAATTTTATCTGTTCTCTAGTAATGCAGGATTCTAAGTTTACTGTCTGCTACTTTCCATTCATCTTTCGTGCCCACACTCTATGTTCTGAAGGATAGAGTACTGTTTTTTCATGGTTTAATCTTAGGGCAATGATGGGATGGATAACATAAACAGTGGCATTATGTATGGTAAGCACAAAGGCAGTTGCCACATTAGAAACAGGATCATAGGTGAAATTCACCATAGTCTGCCAGGATTGAAACTTCTTTTCAATATCAATTGCATTATCTCACACAATTTCTCGAATTTCAGCTGGAAAATTATTTTCACCTCTTTCCCATATGATCGGAGCTGCTGTTGCTTGTATCCATAACTGTGCTTGTATACAACTGAAAGCTAAAGACACATTATCTTGAACTATACTAAGTGCTTCTACTATCAACTTGTGGTCTTGGTCTCCGGCCTTTTCATACTTCTTTACTTTGGCAGTACTTTTGAAATCTGTCACTGGCTAGTTCCTAATGCCAATAGAGATTACTATAAAGGCTGCTTCAATTTTGTTAGGCTACCTGCTGCAGTGGCCAGTTTATTCAGCAGTATTTCTGAATCAATTCCATTTAAAACTCCTAATCCTGTCCCTAATATGCCAGTTAGATGTTTGTTATGGGGAACAGGAACTGCTTTCTGTCTATGACCATCTCTCCCTGCCAGAGGGGCTCCCACTGCAAATTTAGAAACACTTCACAAGTGTATCTGACAGAGGTTTAGGTCATATTTAAGGCAGATGTTTGTTCTGAAATGTAGAGACTTCAGGGAAGCTTCTTCCCCCTCCAAAGCACTTGATTTCCTAGATGTGTGGCAAGCAGGAATGTCTCTCCTGGTCTACAAAACCTCACTCACCTTGCCCCTAGCTTCAGGTCCAAGCCTCAAGTAAATAATGAAGGGGAAATCTGAGAGAGGAGCTTAAGTTCATTGCAGTGTTGCAGTGCTTCAGAAGAAACTGGGATCAGGTTTCTGCTGCTTGAAACACTCAGCACAAAAGTGATGCTCAAAATCTTACAGCTTGCTGCTGAGATCTGAGGGGGGGTCTCTCTCTCTCTACCTCTTCTAAGCAGAATCTAACTGCCTTAGACTGGGACGATCACTGATCTAAATCTCAGTAGGAAAAGGGATAGCAATTCGAGCTCAAAGGCAGGTCACTTCTACAGGCTGTATCAAGGTGAAATTACACCAACAGTCTGATTCACTTAGGCTATCACAGACTTTCTGGTGTTCATATACACCAGGGGCGGTTCAGACACTAATTACATCTGGTCTCTCATAAGCTGTCCTATTGATGACCCAGCACTTTACTCTGATTTCTTCTCCTCAGATTCTTTGAAGTGTTCACAGTTCCTGTTCTTGCTACTCTTGCTCCTCACATACCTGATTCTCGTGGATTACTTCAGTAGATATGTTTAAATCTTTTATCTCAGGAGGTTTTCTCATGGATCCAGTATACCGATTAAATGCCAGGGACCAAAGCTATTCACCATTGCTTTGAATAGAGGTTCTCTCAAGTTCTAAAACTTCAGTTATGATTACACACAAAACAATTCTACAAACTAAAATATGAGCTACTCTCGACCGCAATGTACTCATTTTGCCCGAGTAAGTTTTTGTCTCAGTTCATTTTCTCCTGGCGTCACTCCTCAAGGGGTTTCTGGGCTTTCTTCACCCGAGAGTGATGAATCCAGGCGTCCTGCTCCTTGATTTTGATTGCAGTGAACGTGGTGAGAAGTATTCGCAGTGGTCTCTCTCACTGTGGTTTCGAAGTGTACTCTGTAAGAGACTTAACATATACATCATCCCCAGGCTATCTAACTCCCTGCTCAAAGTTCTAGCCACATGTTTCTCAATTACTCTGAGCTGCTTGCTTAATGCCACCATGTAGATGGACATTCTGGACATTCCCTTTGTATTCTATATGGTCTTCTATAAGGCATTCTAAAAGGACTCAGCATTCCTTTAGCTCAAGGTTTAGTTTGAATTTGCAATAGTGCTAGTGGAAGAGCTTGGGCTAGAGTAGATTAACTTCTTGCCCCAGTCTTATGATTTGCTGCTTAATCAAATGATTCATTCTCTCCACCTGGCCACTTGATTGGGGGTGGTATGGGGTGTGAAGTTCCTAATCTATGCTCAGATGGCTACTAATCTGTTGCACTATTTTGGAAATGAAATGTTATTCTTTATCTGAGGATATCGTGGCTGGAACTCTGAAGTGTGGTATTATTTCTTGTAAAAATAATCTGGTCACCTCTTGAGCTTTGACAGTTTTGGTGGGAAATGTTTCTGGCCACCTTGGAAATGTATCTATCAATACCAGTAAATAGTGATAATCCCCTTTCCTTGGGAGTCCTGAAAAGTTAATTTGCTACTGCTGTACAGGCCCATGGCCTCTCCCAGTCTGACCGAGTTTTGGCCGGGGGGTATTTTGGGGTTAGTCTGGAGGCAAGGATCACATAGTCAGCTTACCTGAGTGATAGTGGCATATAAATTCTTGACAACAATACAATGATTCTTTCAATCAGATGTGTGTTCTAGAAAGCTTGTGGAAATTACTGCTTCAAAGTCAACACTTCATTTCAATGCACTCTGTATCACTCACAGCCTTGGTCATTTCGAGAAAGGAGCTACACTCTACAAAAGGCTTTTAAGTAGTTAGGTCTTAGTGTGCTTTCTAGTGCCCTTCCTTCACTAGTAACCATGAAAATGGGAAGGGATTACTAGCTCTCTTTCAATGGTAGCCCACCCCTTGCAGTTGTACATCTCTTTTGATTAGTATTATTGTATTAAGGCTTACTTTCGAGGAAAATCTGTACCTCACCTCTTGCTGCTTTCTTTGCCTTTCTTTGCCTCTCCATCTGCCAGCTCATTTCTTTTCTCTAATTTTAAGCTCACTCTCTGGTGTGCCTTAACATGCTTTTTCAGGTAGCTGAACTGCTTCTAGCAGCTGGATTGTCTCTTCTTTCCCTGTGAGGTCAGCAGTCCCCTCTCCTTCCAGATGGCTCCATGTGCATGTATGGCTCTAAATGCATACTTTGAGTCTGTGTAGATGGTTATTCTCTTCTCTTTTGCCCTTTCTAGGACACGGGTCAGGGCAATTATCTCAGCCTTCTGCTCAGAGGTACCTGTTGGTAAGGGTCCAGACTCGATTACTTCTCTGCAGGTGGTCACTGCATACCCAGCATGTCGCTTCTCATTGGTAACATAGCTGCTCCCATCAGTGAACCAGGTCTCTGCATCATCCAGAGGGGTATCCTTTAAGTCTGGGCGGCTGGAGTAGGTAGCTTCAATGGTCTCTAGGCAATCATGGTGTACTGCTTCTCCTTGGTTTCCACTGAGAAAGGAAGCTGGGTTGACAATATTAGTCACCACAATCTCTACATCATCTTGCTCTACCATGATGGCCTGGTATTTCAGAAATCTCTGTGGTGAAAGCCAGTGGCCACCCTTTACTTCTAGTACTGCAGATACTGTGTGGGACACTAGCACAGTCAATTTTTGTCCCAGGGTAAACTTGTGTGCCTCTTGAATGTTCAGCACAACTGCTGCTACAGCTCTGAGGCAACCTGGCTATCTTTTGGCTGTTGCATCTAGCTGTTTAGAGAGGTAAGCAACTGCCCTCCGGTATGGACCCAAGTCCTGAGCCAGTATTCTCAGGGCAATTCTCTGTTTCTCATGGGAAAATAGGAAGAATGGTTTACTCACATCTGGAAGTTCCAAAGCTGGAGCTGACATGAGAGCATTCTTCAGCTGGTGAAAGGCTCGTGTTGCTTCTTTTGTCTACTGGAGATCTCTGCTTCCATCGGCAATCAGGGCATAGAGGGGTCTGACAAGCAGTCCATAATTATAAACCCACAGCTGGCACTACCCTACCATGCCTAAGAAGGTTCAGAGTTCCTTCGTTGTCTGGGGTTTCAGGGTTTGGCATAGGGCTTCTCTGCCTTAAAGTCTGCTGCTCAGCACTCACTTCTTGCCCCGGGTATATTACCTTCTGTTTCAATACTTGTGCCTTTTTCTTTGAGATTCTGCATCCTTGGAGTCTTAGGAAATTCAAAAGGCTTACCATCCAGGCTTCTCCTGCTTCCCTTGTCTGAGTGGCTACTAGAAAATCGCCCACGTACTGTAACAGCCTCCGGGACTCTGGGTCTTTGCAAGCTGTTCTCCAATTGGAGTGGGGAATCTTGAAGCCTTCAGGCACATGGACTATGTGAGCTCGTGTTTGAATGCAAAAATTTTCAGGCTGGCTTTGTGGATAGGGAGGCAAAAGAAGGCATCTCTTAGGCTTAAAACAGTGAACTAGGTTAGCTCAGGTGTTAAACAAGTTAGTAAGGTATATGGATTTGCTACCACAGGGTATAAATTCTGTGTTATCTTATTGACAGCCCTTAATCTGGTACTATCAGTTATTGGGCTGATTCTTTTCTTATCTTCTTTTTGAGGGTACTACTCAGTTCTCACTAGTTGTGTTCTTTCTTTAAGCTTGATGCTCATGGGGGAGCATCTTTCACTCTCCCTGGTACAGCAGAGGCCCATACCCTTGAAAATACTTGTTTACTTATTCTAATATCTCCTTACTAATGTCTTTAATTTCAGTGTCTGTTAATGTTAAGCCTAACCTCTTTATATCATTTGCCTCTAGAGTAACCTTTCTCATTTGAGAATGTTTAGCAAATTGGGCAAATTGTACAAAAGCTTTTAGGTACACATAGTACACATGTTACTTTAACGCAACATGTGTACTCTCAGATTGGCCAGTTGTTCATTCTCCACAATACAACATAAACATTCTCTACAGGTACTAAAGCTTTATTAAAACTGAATATATGGCTCTTGTGTCGACAAAAATTCTTCCCTTTTGGGGAGGTCATCTTTACCCTTCCTCCCTTACCTTGGGAGGAGCCTTTAGCAAATCATGTGTACTTATTTTGCGAACTGTGATTGCTTTGCATTTCAGCATGATAATCTTTGCCTGATTTCATACGTTGCTATCTTATGCTGCATGCTGAACAACATGTTTGATTTGCTTTCTCTTTGCCTTGTTTTTCTTTTTCAAGGGCCAAGACCAGAGGGTGGTCTGATCTTACAGTCTCTTTGCCATTCTGGGTGATTTCTTAAAACAAAAAGACATTTCAGCATACAAAAACTCTATCCCATTTATCTTCTTATTATAAAACGGTACTAACAGCAATGAAGTATTATAAATCTTTTTATTTTCTGAGCTGCTCTTACTGGCAACTGCTTCTAGGTGAGCCCCTCCCAAAAGGGGCTAATTTAGGAACCTGTTTGCTCTGGTCAGTTCTCATTATTTATTTCTCTTTGCCCTATCTCGCTTCCACTCAAACCTCTTTCCACAGACCTTCACAGTAGTTTCTCAGTTTTCCTCTTACACACAAGCTCTAAGACTTTAGGTTCTGAATCTGCTTGATTAGAAACCTCTAATTTACACTCGGGGCATGTGCCCTGACAGCAAAACAGCAATAGTAGTGTTTCTCATAAACACCGCACTGCAATAATACCTGTACATCCAGCTTTTGCCCACAGGCCATTCCCGTGTTCCCTGGGGAGACGGGGCAGCCAGAGCTGTCCCTGTGCCCAGGGGACAGCCACTGTCGCCTCACACAGCATGCTAATCAAAAACGTGACATAGACACCATGTTCTGATCAAACAAAATGTCAGTCTTTTCTAGTTCTCTTCTTGCACAATCTAATTAAGCACTGTGCTTACTTACACTTGTTTTACTGCTTTGCAAAAAGGCTGTGCTAGTCACAGCCGAAACTCTGATATGCCCACAGACACACGCACATGCACTCGCACCCCCCCTTTATCTCAAATTCACTAGAGCCAAGGCTTGGATTGCTGTGAGGGGGAGAATTCTTGGAATTCCTTTAACTCGCTTTGTACTATAGTTCTCTTGTGTAAAATGCCACTCTTGTTGCAACAAAATCTTAAAATCTCTACAAACACTACTATACAATCTGAGAATCAAATTACCACAATGCAGCGGAAGAAAATCACCACACAAAATCACTGGGAAAGGGCATAACTCTCAAAGTGCTCACTTTTCTCAACACAACACAGCATACTATAATTCGGCATTTACTCACATCAATTTTCTTGGACACAATCAAAATAACAGCACAGTCTAGAGATCAAATCTAAACATCTAAGGCAAAGGAACTCTCTAAGCTCATACTCACGGTTAAAATGTACCAAATCTACACAAATCACTGCATTTAAACACAATAAATACCATCACTGACATTCTTCTACTCGCTTCTCCACGGGGCACTTCTCTCTCTGCCTCCGCAGCTTGCTGCAGCCGGTGCCTCAGGCCTCACTCGGCTGCTTCAAACACGGGTAGTACTGACCCCCCCGCACCGTATAGCACTGTAGGTCTACTTTTTTTTATACACTATACACTTATAAACTTGTACGACTGCAAACACAGTGCACTGACTACACAATGCACACATTAACTATACAGCAACACAGTGTCTGGACATCACACATGTACACAAACAAAACACACACGGGCTCAGCAGTTCTGCCTTATCAGAAAAAGGAACTCCCAACACACACATACACGGGTTCACCCGGCTCACCCCCAGAACTGCTTGCGGTCTGCTCTATCAGAACGATGAATCCCGTCTCTAATAAGCTGCTCTATCAGCTGAACCTAGACGTCTCTGGGTGGTTTACTCTCTTGCTCTCTTTTCCCTCCCCCAGGGGCCCCTCAGTACATACCGTATCTTCCTCCGCAGGCCAGCAGGTCCTTGTCTGTCCTCGCAGGTGGCAAGTTGAAACGAGCGGAGCCCCACCAGGAAAAAAATCCTAGGGCGCGTCTTGGAGGTCCGTCTATCCCCCCTGCCCCTGGTGTATATGAACACCAGAAAGTCTGTGATAGCCTAAGTGAATCAGACTGTTGGTGTAATTTCACCTTGATACAGCCTGTAGAAGTGACCTGCCTTTGAGCTCGAGTTGCTATCCCTTTTCCTACTGAGATTTAGATCAGTGATCGTCCCAGTCTAAGGCAGTTAGATTCTGCTTAGAAGAGGTAGAGAGAGAGAGACCCCCCCTCAGATCTCAGCAGCAAGCTGTAAGATTTTGAGCATCACTTTTGTGCTGAGTGTTTCAAGCAGCAGAAACCTGATCCCAGTTTCTTCTGAAGCACTGCAACACTGCAATGAACTTAAGCTCCTCTCTCAGATTTCCCCTTCATTATTTACTTGAGGCTTGGACCTGAAGCTAGGGGCAAGGTGAGTGAGGTTTTGTAGACCAGGAGAGACATTCCTGCTTGCCACACATCTAGGAAATCAAGTGCTTTGGAGGGGGAAGAAGCTTCCCTGAAGTCTCTACATTTCAGAACAAACATCTGCCTTAAATATGACCTAAACCTCTGTCAGATACACTTGTGAAGTGTTTCTAAATTTGCAGTGGGAGCCCCTCTGGCAGGGAGAGATGGTCATAGACAGAAAGCAGTTCCTGTTCCCCATAACAAACATCTAACTGGCATATTAGGGACAGGATTAGGAGTTTTAAATGGAATTGATTCAGAAATACTGCTGAATAAACTGGCCACTGCAGCAGGTAGCCTAACAAAATTGAAGCAGCCTTTATAGTAATCTCTATTGGCATTAGGAACTAGCCAGTGACAGATTTCAAAAGTACTGCCAAAGTAAAGAAGTATGAAAAGGCCGGAGACCAAGACCACAAGTTGATAGTAGAAGCACTTAGTATAGTTCAAGATAATGTGTCTTTAGCTTTCAGTTGTATACAAGCACAGTTATGGATACAAGCAACAGCAGCTCCGATCATATGGGAAAGAGGTGAAAATAATTTTCCAGCTGAAATTCGAGAAATTGTGTGAGATAATGCAATTGATATTGAAAAGAAGTTTCAATCCTGGCAGACTATGGTGAATTTCACCTATGATCCTGTTTCTAATGTGGCAACTGCCTTTGTGCTTACCATACATAATGCCACTGTTTATGTTATCCATCCCATCATTGCCCTAAGATTAAACCATGAAAAAACAGTACTCTATCCTTCAGAACATAGAGTGTGGGCACGAAAGATGAATGGAAAGTAGCAGACAGTAAACTTAGAATCCTGCATTACTAGAGAACAGATAAAATTCATTTGTGAAAGCAATACTATTAATGTGCAGGATGTGTGTTTAGACACCGAACAGAGTATTTGTCACTCTGAAATTCATCCAAGTCACTGACCAGAAAACTGTGCTCGTATATACTAGAAAAAGGTGTATGCTTGAGAACTGCTTGTGCTGCTGTACAAATTGATAGCAATGATGTTATTCTGTCTAGTATAAACCATTCTAATCTCTGTATTTGTAATTTTGTTAAGATTATTTATTACATTGTTAATTTGGAACTGTAGAATGCTACAACAAATAGCTGTACTAACCTCCTTGTCAAACGTACATGATGAAGCACTAAAAGACACTTACTGTCGTGAAGGTTTTCATTAAGTAAAAGAATTTACTTATTTCCTAGGAAAGGGGGGAATGAGACGGAGTGGGGATCCATTCTGAATTAGGTGAAATGTCTGGAAAAGGTGAAGAGTCTGTAGAGCCAAAGCTGAAAGAAAAGCTGCATTCCAGAGACAGCAAAGAGACAGAGAAAGAAAAACAGAAATTACCGCAAGATCAGTCTGCCCCAGACCTAAGAATTCCTTAGATAAAGAAGAACTGGTGCTAAATGTCACGCAGAATGAATATGTATGAACTTATTGTAAAACTGTATGCATATGCATTTGGAAAGGAGATAAAAGAAGACCCGAGGTCTTCAGAGGCACGCTTGCCTATTAGGGAGGCTTGCGTCCCGCGCGCCATAATAAAAGCATACCGAGCTTTACAACTTTTACGAAGTTGTGAAGTTTCTTCTTTTCTCCGCAAAACAAGGGGGAGAGTGAGCAAGCAGCTGCTTAGTTGCTGGCTGGGATTAAATAACGACAAAAAGCTACTCCAGTAATGTCGCATTTGATGAAGGTGTAAAACTTGACGTTTCAAGAATGCAGGCACACAAACTCACATAGGATGCTCCATAACTTGGATGGTTCCACTTCAGCAGTCTTGCAACAGGAAACAATGTGGGATGGAAGATGCAAAGATACAGGATAGCTGTGACAGGACTCTCCCCCCTACCTCAGAAGAGCTTATCTATTCTATCAGCTGGTGCAATAGCTCCAGGCATCTACTCCCTCATGTGAATTGGTGAGATAACCCAGACCGGACATCTGTCCGTAGGGAGTTATATCTGGCTAGTGAGTTATCTCTGGTGTCAGAGAGGTAGAATCTCTCTGGAGATGGAATAAACATCCTGCGTTGAGAGCAAGATGTAGGGAGATAAGCTGCTGGAATTTCTGACTGACAGATGCTTCACTTGACAAACTATAAAAGCTGCACAAACTGTCACAAAGTTGGAAGTCTCCTACACACACCCTGGAAACATGTAGGGCTTTTCCCTGAAGTTTGGACGCAGGCTTTGCAGTTACTTTACTAGAAATTGAGTGAAAGGATTCTATGTGTACTCCATCATCAATTTGGTGGTAAGCTACATTGCCTCCTAACCTATACTATTTCTTTGCTAGCTGTAATTTAGGTACCTTTTATTGTGCACATTATTTCTATCTACTAGTAGTTCTTTTCGTTTTATCTGGTGTAGTGAGCAGTCTGTTTAAAGTCTTATGTCCGTTAATCTTGTATCTATTCAATAAATAATTCATTTTATAATAGACCTAATTGGTCATTCTTAAGAACCTTGGAGTGAGAACCATTTGGGGTGCAGGCCACCTCAAACAGAGCTACTGCCGGAAATCTGAGTCAAAGGCAGGACTTGTCTAAGCTCTCATTCCATTTGTAAAAATAGCACAGAGCTCCCAGACACCAGCTATCACACAGAAGTAATAAGAATCAAAAGGAAGCCACTGTATCTCTGATGTCCCATCCTTAAGGGGAAGGGAGTACCCAAGATTCATAAATGCTTGTCGTCAAAAGGAACGACAAAAGTCAGAGGGCCTACAAACAATCAGAAAGTTTTATTAGTAAATTAGACACTTTGCATGGAACGGTATGTCAGTCCCTGTCCAACCATATAAGCACACAGCAGTGGGTTTAGGATAAAGGGAGAGGGTTAAAAGGAATAGAGAAAGGATGAGATGAACTAAAGAGTGGGAGAGAAAAAAGGAGGAAAGAGAGAAAAAGCAATCATGAGTCCCAGTTCCAGCTCCAGTTCAGATGATGGGGTGTCCAGGGTCCTGGGGCCACCCCCCAGGCTTGGTGAGGGTACCTTTTTATAGATAGATTTCCTCATCCGGAAGACAAGTTTCTCACTTTCTATGCAAATTAGTTCTCATGCACAGTCAGTCCTTTCAGACCTTTCTGTAAATGGGTCAGAGGCTCTGGGATCTTGGGTTGTCTTGATCTCCCCCTACAGTCCATGCCCACTTCTCAGCCTTGTTCCTGCACTTCCACTGTACTGTGTTGGGTTTTTCTTCAAATATGTTACCACTCCAAATGTTTTAATTATGATCCTTAACTGCAAAGTGAGTAGCCAACCTCTGGTTCTTACCCAGGAGCTATAAATTAACCTCAGCAGTTTGGCAGATAACACTTGCTCCATTTATTCCAATGATTTTAATTCTTTGCCATATGGGTTGTACACTTAGCTTCTTGGCATCCCACTGCATTAATACTGAATGTTGTGCTCCTGTATCTATTGGAAATTTTATTAATTGTTGACAATAACCAACTGGAATCTGAATATCTGGGCCATTATTATGCATGTATTGAAAGGATTCCACATACTGGATTGCAATATTACCTGGTTTATGGCTGTAATGCTCTTGCAAATCAGTCAGTCACCTGATTCTGATCGAATGGAATCATTTTTTGTTTGTGATTTCCTTCTCCACCCCAAGGTCCAGTAGATTCAGGGGGAGTTGAAGGAGATAAAAAATCATCTTTCCCCAGTTCTCTGTCATCTGGATCACTCCATATGTTTCCATCCTGTGTAAGACTGCTATACTTTTCCTGGAATTTGATATCTCAGTTACTGCATACAGCACCATGATAGTAGCAGTTTGCTGACCCTGACCATCACCTGTGGTTTAAATCTTAATTTGGGATTGTGATGTTACTTCCTCATCATCAGATGACAGCCCAAATGTTACATCTTGCCCTTTTTCAAAATAACATATCCATTTACTGTCTTCCAACTCCTTCCCTGGATACAAAAAGTCAGAGTTACAAGATTGTTTCTGCAAATGGTCCAGATTCTACATCCTGCAATTTTTCCTGTAAGATTGTCTCTCATACGCATCCCAAAGTTCTACCGGAAGCCTCCTAGTATGATCGCACTCGGCAGCAAGCAATGCCTCCACCTGCAGCCTCTTTTCAAACTTGGCAACCAGCGTCAATCCAGGTGATGTGATGTCTAGGGTCCAGGGGCACACACCTGGACTTGGTGGGGGTATCTTTTTTATAGATAAGTTTCCCCACCCTTGAGCTAAGTTTCTTGCTAACTATGTGTCCTAGGGTAACTTTATGATACTTGTATCCCCAATCGTGTGTTCTGTTTATGCTGGATATTCTATTCTGTGCCTTCAAAACTGGCTCTCAGAGTGAAGGTGGGGAGAAGAAGCAGAGTTTTTGTTATCAGCCTCATTCACTCACTCCTCTGCATTCGGCTGCACTGTTGATGTCTGGGCACGGACGGGGCAGAACACCGTGCTCCTTTTGCTCCTTTTGCTCCTTTTGCTCCTTTTGCTCCTTTTGCTCCTTTTGCTTTTTAGTTTGTTAGTTTAGCTAGCTGAGGCAGTCCGAGCTTTCCCTGGACTGTCTTTCTTTCCCTCTTCTTGAAACCATCCGAACCTGCTCCAGATCGGCACCCAGGGAAACACCAAGAACACTTTGCAGCCTGCTGGGGCCCACTCTGCAGCCTTTCCCAGCACCGGAGGGACTGATAACAGAGCGACCACCCACCGGAGAGACTCTATGAATTTGTCATCTCTTCAGAGTGACAAATGAATTTTGTAATCCGGTATTGTTCATTTTGTGTGCTGGGGAGTGCTTTGCCTGCTAAATAAACAGGTTCTTTCCACTTGTCTCTGAGGAATCCTTCCCGAACCAGTTACGGGGAGGGGCCATGTGGCTTTGCTTTCTGGAGGGGCCCCCTTTGGAGGTTTTCTCCCAAATTTGCCCTAAACCAGGACACTATGCAAATCAGTTATCATGTGCAGTCTGTTCTTCTAGAACTTTCTGGAAATGTGTCAGAAGCTTCAGGGTCTTTGGTGGTCTTGATTTCCCCCCTTACAGTCAATGCCCATTTCTCAGCCTCATTTCTATACTTGTGCTGTATTGTGTTGTGCTAAACTTCATGTCCCAGTTTTGGACGAATTTGAGAGGAAACATCCCGAAGTGAACGTGTCCTCTAATAGAAGGCAGGTTTTAGCAACCCCTCCCCCACAGGTTCCCACAGATTCAAAAGGAATTCCCTTGGAGAAAGTGAAGAAAACCTGTTTATTTAACAAGCAGAGTGCTCACAGGCATGAAAAAATGAATAATGTTAAATAATAAAACTTCTCGCTGCGGAGAAGGTAAATTCAGACTCCTTCCTGCAGGTGGGGCTCGTCTTCCTCCTAGTCCAGAGCTGGCCTCTGGGCCTCTGCAGCATGGACTGGCGGGGAGGAGGGGGGTGGGCGGGCTATGTTCTGGTGTTTCGGACTTTGGACCAGAGAAAAGCTGAGCAGTTCCAGAAGAAGAAGCCACAGTCCCAGGAAAAACTTCTTGCCTCAGCTAACTAGAAAAAACTAGCTAAAAGCAAAGAAAAACTCCCCATCTGTCTCCAGAGAAAGAAGAACCACTGGGAAAAGAAACTAACTGAGAGGCTTATCTGTGTTTTAAACACAGGTGCTGAAAGAATTCCACCACCTTCCCCCCCTCTCTCAGGTCTCACTTAAAGCTGCAGGACTCATGCCTGGACACAGAGCAGATGATATGGGATACAGCATCATAAAGTCACCCTAGGACACTTCAGGAGCCAGAACAAGAATGTTTATTCCAGAAAAGTGCTGCCCAGCCTCCGTATGGCCCCTTCTCCAGCTGCATACTGTTCTTTCCCACAGTGTGTTATTATTAACAATCCTTGGCTGTTATTACCAACAGTCCTTGGTTGGCTCCACCACCATTTGGCTATCGGTGTTTCAGACACACACATTAGCCCCTTATCTTTTAGGCTTCTACAGGTACCTCATCCAAGGAGACCTGTTTGAGAATCTGTATACTTAAATGATCATTCAGGAGAGTATAAAGCCAGTCTGACAGGCTACCAAAATGCTATAGCTTAGGCCACCAGGCTGCTTGACATTCATCTTTCAAGCATTTGGAATTTGTTGCACCAGTTCTCAAGACTGACTGCTTCCTTGAAGAGGGGAAGGAGTTTGTAGTCCTTTGCCCCCCAAGGTGAAACCTATGCAGTGCCTTGCTTAGTACCACCTGAACCAGGTACCTCCTCACACCTCCTAAGGAGAACTTGAAATAAATATGGTCAGGAGACCTTTCTCCTTTTTATGCCTTTATTTAAAGTGATCAGATCGGGTGGGTGATAGTGGCACCCTGGAAAAAGTTAAAGATAGAATCTAAAATGTTAGGCTTTGTGTTTTCCCAGATCAACTGCACGTGCGTAAGCAGTATGATAAATTATATAATTGTTAGATGTGATGATTGTTTAGTAATTAAATGTAATTATTATATAACCATAAGAAGAATAGTGAGAAACTATGTTGGAAATTCAGAGAGGGGCTAAATTTATGTATACAATAGAACAATATAAGTTTAATAATTAACATGAAAGTTATGTAACGATAGAGTATAAAACATGATCATTTCGGATGTATGGTCGGAGTCAGATTTGGGTTGAATATACCCCGATTCCCAGAGCTCTTAATAAAAAGCACCGCATATAATCGCTCCGTGATTATGTGTTTTTGAACGCTAGCATTTTGGCGAACCCAGAAGGGACCCTTGTGAGTGCTGCTGAGCGAGTTCGCGACTCGATCACGCTCCATCCGGCACCGAGGGATTCTCGGGGATCCCATCGGCCGCGACCGCTTCCGCCGCTCACAAACGTCCCCGGAAGGAAGGTAAGGTGCTTTTTACTTTGGTTTGGGTGCCTGCCAATAAGACGCAGCGAAAGCTACGCTTGGTTGGGCTAAAGGAATTCCTGTTGGTGTAAGCCTAGGCGCCGTTCCGTAAGACAATCGCGAAAGCGTTGCGGGTTCGGCATTTGTGGTATTTTTGAAATGGAGTAACTTGAAGGGATTTTGGGCAGTAACACCCCTATCCCGCAAAATTCTCCTTTGGGGTGCTTATTAGCACATTGGAAACAAGGTAACTTTGGGGAAGGATTACATAAAACTAAGTTGATTGATTATTGTAATTCATGGTGGCCAGAATATGCCTTGGAGAATGGTGAAAAATGGCCAAAATAGGGTACTCTGCGATATAACACTATTTCTCTGTTAATGTCGTTTTGTAAACAAGAAGGAAAATGGGATGAAGTCCTAAATGTTGATCTGTTTTTCTACTTACGGGGAAAGCCAGAATGGCAGAATGAATGTGGATTATTAATGGTTAAAACATCTGCAAAGTGTGGTGTTTTTGAGGAACGTTGTTTAGAACACTTGGCGTTAAGAGAAAGCTTGAGTAGAGAAAATTATACAGGTATTGATTTACAAGTAGCTCCAATAGGGACAAGAGAACCTAACCCTATCCCACCTGTTTCATCTGTCCCTATCCCACTACCTGCTCCTCACCCACCTACCCCTGAACCTGTCTCATCTAGTACACCTTTCCCTCTTTATCCTCCTCTCCCATCATCACCCGATCTCTCTTCCTCGGAAGATGAGCAAAACCTAACTGTGATAGAAAGGGAAAAGAGGTATGTGAGTGAAAAAGATAGCAATGGTAATGAATCAGTGACCCCAATAGCTCATAGAACCCGGGGTCGGGCAAAGCTTGCTCCAGTTGTGCGTAGAGATGGCATAAGGAAACAAAAACGGACTGTGATTGCCCCCTTGCGACAAGGTGTCGGAGTGGAAGGGCCAGTATTTGTAAAAGTGCCTTTTCCCCCGGCAGACTTAGTAATTTGGAAACAGTCAGCCGGAACTTATAGAGAAAATCCTGATAAAGTGGCACACGTAGTAAAAATGGTTATGAAAATGCAAAATCCTGACTGGGATGACATACAAGTGATATTAGATACTCTGATGGATTCTACTGAAAAAGAAATGGTACTTAAGGCAGCCAAAGAGAGGGCAAGAGAAGATATTAGAAATGGGCTGGTAACAGGGAATTTAGATCTGAATTTCCCAATTGAGGATCCAAATTGGGACCCTAATTTATTGTGCGATATGAGGAGATTACGGAAATATCAAGAGTGGATCCAAATAGGAGTTCAGAATGCTGTGCCCAAAACTATAAATTGGTCCAAACGATATGAGGTTCGACAGGAAAAGAAGGAATCTCCCACTGTGTTTTTGGAGAGGCTTAAGGAGGTAGCAAGGAAATATACAGACCTCCAAATGGATACAGAGCAAGCAAAGGTTTAGCTTGCTCTCATATTCTTGGGCCAATCACAGGATGACATTCGTAGAAAATTGCAAAAATTAGAAGGGGAAGAATTAAGGAATTTGGATAAGTTACTCGAGGTTGCTTGGAAGGTATATAACAATCGGGAAAAAGAAGCTAGTAAAAGGCAGCAGCAGAACCTTTTGGCAGTAATACAGGGGAGAGGGAACCCAAATTTCAGGGGGCGTAGCAGGAATGGTCGGGGTAGGAGACCAGTTACCCAGGGGTTAAGCCTGAATCAATGTGCATATTGTAAGCAGGAGGGGCATTGGAAGTGAAATTGCCCAAGTTTGAATAACCAGTTTGACCAGGGCAATCAGTTCCAGCAGGCTACCAAGGAGATGGTCCTGGGGGAGTATACCAGCTGACTAGACGTAGAACCGGTAGAACAAGTTAAGGAACCTGTTGTAAATATACAGTTAGGGCATAAAGAGGTCAGATTTCTAATAGATACGGGAGCTAGTTATTCTGTATTGAATGATTTAGAAGGACAAATTGGGGACAAGGAAACGACAATAGTCGGCGCTACAGGGAAAGAGGAAAAACGGCCTTTCCTGCAACCCCTAGATTTGTGTTTTGGAAACAAGATTATAACACACGAATTTTTATATGTACCTGAGTGTCCAATTCCGCTTTTAGGGAGAGATTTGCTAGCAAAACTTGATGAGGTAATAACCTTTGAAAATGGAGAGCTTATAATGAAAATACCTGAATCAAAGACGGGACAGATATTAATGATCAAAGAAAAACCTGTCCCCTCTATCCCTAGGGAGGTAGAAGATGCAGTGATTCCCTCTGTATGGGAGACGGATATACCAGGGAAATCTAAATTGGCACAACCAGTGCATGTAGAGTTAAAAGAAGGGGCAAGGGCTGTACAAGTCAAACAATATCCCATAAAACCAGAAGCACGGCAAGGAATAGTAAAGATTATTGAGAAATTCTTGAAATACCGAATTTTAGAACAATGTGAATCACAATTTAATACACCAATATTTCCAGTAAAGAAGCCAAATGGTGAATATAGAATAGTGCAAGATTTGAGAGCAATAAATAAAATAACAAAGGACATTTATCCAGTGGTAACAAATCCTTATACATTGCTAACATCCGTAAAGGAGATATATAAATGGTTTACCATAATTGATTTAAAAGATGCCTTTTTCTGCATCTCCCTTGACAAAGAAATTAGGAAACTGTTTGCCTTTGAGTGGGAAAACCCAGGGAACGGAAGAAAGACCCAGCTCACCTGGACACGACTCCCACAATGCTACAAGAACTCGCCCACCCTATTCGGAAACCAACTGGCAAAGGAACTGGAGATTTGGACTGAAAATGGGCAAGTACCAAGAGACCAATACTTATTGTTGCAGTATGTTGATGATATACTAATAGCTACAGAAGAAAGAGCAACCTGTATAAAGGTAACCATTGAGATTTTAAATTCACTGGGGATAGGAGGCTATAAAGTATCCAGAGGAAAGGCACAAATCGCACAACAGACTGTGATTTACCTGGGATGTGAAATTTCACAAGGGCAACAAAAACTAGGTACTAATCGTATCCAAGCTATTTGTGCTATTCCAGAGCCCCAGAATTTACATGAGCTGCGAGTCTTCCTCGGGATGGCAGGATGGTGTCACTTGTGGATCATGGACTATGGACTGATTGCGAAACCCCTGTATGAAGCTCAAAAGACACAGCCATTCACCTGGGGCAAACCACAGAAAGAAGCCTTCCTAAAATTAAAGGAAGCACTGACAACTGCTCCAGCATTAGGGTTACCCGATCTGTCTAAAGATTTTCAGCTGTTTGTACATGAAAGGCTGCGCCTAGCACTAGGAGTCCTGACCCAACGTCTGGGAAGCTGGAAAAGGCCGGTGGGCTACTTTTCCAAACAACTCGACAACATAAGTGCCGGGTGGCCCCCATGTCTGCGGGCAGTCGCAGCTACTGTGATCCTGATGCAAGAAGCCAGGAAACTTACTATGGGAAGGCACATAGATGTCTATGTACCACACATGGTAACCACTGTCTTAGAACAAAAGGGGGGCCATTGGCTATCTCCCAGCAGGATGATGAAATTCCAGGTAGTCCTGACTGAGCAGGATGATGTCACATTAAAAACAACTAACCTTTTGAATCTAGCTTTGTTCCTAGGTACCACAACTGAAGAAGGCCCATTAGAACACGACTGTGTAGAAGTAATAGAGTACACCTATTCAGCAAGAGAAGACCTGAAAGATGTCCCACTAGAGCAGCCGGAGTGGGAGCTGTTTACAGATGGGAGCAGCTTCGTGGAAAACAGAACCAGATACGCTGGATATGTGGTAACAACAGTCAATACAGTAGTGGAGGCAAAGGCATTACCACCAAATACATCTGCCCAGAAGGCAGAACTGGTTGCTTTAACCAGAGCACTAGAATTAAGTGAAGGGAAAAAGGTAAATATCTGGACTGACTCAAAATGTGCTTTTGGAGTGGTGCATGTACACGGAGCACTGTGGAAAGAAAGACGACTGTTATCTTCTCGGGGTATGCACATTAAACATCAGGATGCAGTCCTGCAATTGATAAAGGCAGTACAAAAACCTGAACAAGTAGCAATCATACACTGCAAAGCACACCAATCAGGAAACTCCAAAATCTGTGAGGGAAATCGAAAGGCAGACTGGGCAGCCCGACAGGTTGCTCGAAAGGTACAAACAACAATGGCATTGATACCTTTGAAGCTCAATGTATCCCAATTCAATTTGCCTCCAAAACCAAAATATTCAGTAGAAGATGAGAGACTGGCACGTTTGCTAAATGCAGAAAAGAATTAAGAGGGATGGTATGTAACTGCACAAGGACAAATAGTGGTACCCCCCCTGATAATGAGAGAGGTTCTACAAATTAAACATAACGAATGTCACTGGGGAGCAGAGGCATTGGTAAAATTACTAAAGCAGAGTTTAATTTCAGTACGGATGTTAACAATGGCAAAATCAGTAATGTCAAAATGTGATATCTGCTTGAAAAACAACCCAGTGGCCAGGCGACAGGCACAGTTAGGAGGAATTTGGATAGGAATAGAGCCAGGAGACTATTGGCAAGTAGATTTTGTAGAGCTACCAAGGACTCGAGGATACAAATACCTGTTAGTGGGGGTTGACACATTCTCTGGGTGGCCAGAAGCCCTTCCCTGTTGCACGAACCAAGCAAAGGAAACAGTTAAGTGGTTACTACAGGAGATTATTCCCAGATTCGGGGTACCCCTAGGGGTATCATCAGATAGGGGACCCCATTTCATTAGGAGGAATTTGGATAGGAATAGAGCCAGGAGACTATTGGCAGGTAGATTTTGTAGAGCTACCAAGGACTCGAGGATACAAATACCTGTTAGTGGGGGTTGACACATTCTCTGGGTGGCCAGAAGCCCTTCCCTGTTGCACGAACCAAGCAAAGGAAACAGTTAAGTGGTTACTACAGGAGATTATTCCCAGATTCGGGGTACCCCTAGGGGTATCATCAGATAGGGGACCCCATTTCATGGCTACAGTAGTAAGAGAGGTAAGTAGATTGCTGGGGATAAATTGGGACCTCCATACACCATGGAGACCCCAGTCAAGTGGACAGGTAGAGAAGATGAATCAGACACTAAAAAGCAAATCAGTAAAATATGCCAAGAAACCAAATTGCAGTGGCCCCAGGCTTTGCCAATAGCACTGTTGAGGATTCGGATAAAGCCTAGGAGTGGGATGTCAGTCAGTCCTTATGAGATATTGTATGGGAAACCATATGAATCTCCTGAGCCTAACCCTAATGTACATGTCACAGGAAAGCAGGAAGTGTATAATTATGTTCTGTCTCTTGGGAAAACTTTAGCTCGGCTCCGGAGTATCCTCGTGTGGAATAGACCACTGACTCTCGAGAACCCAGTCCATAACATAGATCCAGGAGACGAGGTGTACATCAAGAACTGGAACGAGGAACCGCTGAAAGAAAAGTGGAGTGGACCCCATCAGGTACTACTGACCACCTTTACAGCAGTCAAAGTAGCCGGCGTGGAACCCTGGATCCACTATACCCGAGCGAAGAAAGTCCATCCTGGATCACAGACTGTATAAACTCTGGAATGAACAAAGGCTGCAGATAAGAAGTGTTTAATTGCTTTCAGAATGCTATCAGTAATTGTGCTAACGTTATGGTTATTAATATCTTTGGGATGTGGAATGCAAAATGATCAAGCAACCACTCTTCATTCTAGAGTGAAGAGAGAGGTACAAACAGAAACACAGGTGATAAAGGTTTCTAATGCAGTTCGGGCTGAGAATGTAATGATTGGATTAGTCAAAGATTTTGCCAAAATGCAAAACACCAGCCGAATAACTGCCTGTCTGCCAATACCAAAGGCAGCAGGAGACCCAGTAAATTGGGGAATCATAACATCAAAACTACCTGAAATACAAAAGAACAAAACAATTACATGTAAACTGGTACCCGAATCGAGGCAAGTTACAGAAACAACTCTGGTATGGGAATGTGAGGCCAAGGATAAGAAAGATCAGATAGAACCTTGGGACAGTGCGTGGTCTGTGAGTATTCTTCAAAGATTCCAATATATGGCAAACACCCCTTGGTGTATTAAGTGGGAAGGCCCTGAGAATGAAACAGATCCGGCAATAACGAACACTGACACTAGTAGCAGAACGAGGGCAGACAAAGTAAGTTGGTGGGCATGTAATAAAACTTACGACTGCACTTCAGATGATGAAGAGATAAAACAGATGTCACCCCTGGCAATAGCCCTACAAATTGGTTGTGCTTGCAGAGGGATCAAACATAAACAAGGCAGAGTGAATTATAAAGTAATTATAGGGTGTACCAGGATTACAATCCGAGGTCCAGGACAATTTGTATGGGCAGCAAGTGATGGTACCTGGACAACACATCTACCTGTAGACGGGAAAGTAAAGGAGATTACTTTAGACCTGCCAACCTTATGTCCAATTTGGAAAAAGTCCCCATTTAATGGAAAACATGAACTTCTGCAGATAAGAGCAAGACGAGAAGTTCTAGACAATGAAAATCCAGATGACACTTGGCAAGAACCCTCTAGTGGAGTGAAATTTGGATGGGCCCTAGAGTCATTGCTTGATCCTATAGCAAACTATAAGAGCAGAGAGATGCTGTACAAACTTACAGGTCAGATAGGTAGACTGGCAAGAGTCACCCGGGAAGGATTTAAAGAATTAAATATACAATTACAAGCCACCACAAAAATGACTTTACAAAATCGATTGGCCCTAGATATGTTACTCCTGCAAGAGCATGGAGTATGTGGATTTTTAAAGGGACAAGTTGGTCATTGCTGCATTCATATCCCAAATGTAACTGCAAATGTAGAATATGACATCAATCAGTTGAAACAAATAGAGCATGAAGCACAAGAAGAGCGAAAGGATTTGGCTACAAGCTGGTTAGGAAAAATCTTTAAAGGATTAGGGTGGAATGTGAGTTCATGGATTAAATCTATCATTGAGAGTGTGATAATCTTACTAATTGTATTCTTAGCAATTTGGTTAGTTTACAGCATCTTAAAGGGAGAGATACAGAAGAAAACATCCTGGAACCAGAGGATAATAAAGGCACTAACACGAGATCCATGCCCACCATCTTCTGGTTCTCCAGTTCGTAACAGCATCCACAATAACGTTTACATCAGCCCTGGATTTGAAGAACCAAGTACGAACTGAGGAATAAAGGACTGTATCAAGTGAAAACATTTACACCTATAGTGAAGTGAAAATGCTTTCAAAGGGGGGAGAATGATAGTGGAATCCTGGAAAAAGTTAAAAATAGAATCTAAAATGTTAGGCTTTGTGCTTTCCCAGATCAACTGCACCTGCGTAAGCAGTATGATAAATTATATAATTGTTA
The DNA here is from genome assembly GCF_028551555.1 of Melozone crissalis. Lineage (NCBI taxonomy): Eukaryota > Metazoa > Chordata > Aves > Passeriformes > Passerellidae > Melozone > Melozone crissalis. Next base: position 7,280,907 of record NW_026535813.1, on the reverse strand, counting down.
GATGTGATGATTGTTTAGTAATTAAATGTAATTATTATATAACCATAAGAAGAATAGTGAGAAACTATGTTGGAAATTCAGAGAGGGGCTAAATTTATGTATACAATAGAACAATATAAGTTTAATAATTAACATGAAAGTTATATAATGATAGAGTATAAAACATGATCATTTCGGATGTATGGTCGGAGTCAGATTTGGGTTGAATATACCCCGATTCCCAGAGCTCTTAATAAAAGCACCGCATATAATCCCCCGTGATTATGTGTTTTTGAACGCTAACATGGGGAGAACCGACGGGTCCGCGCTCATGCCACCGCTGCTCCCAGGAGTGACCTGCTTCCAGGAGTGACTCAGAGGACGAGGAAGAGTTCAGCTTTTTCCTCTGGTCTGTGGGCAGAGCTGGGGGTTCCGTCCTCATGAGAGCATCAGGAAATTCCCTTGCTTTTCGGTTCAACATTCCAGGTCGTCTGTCTAGCCGGCATCTTTTTAGGTTAAAGTGAGGGGTAAAAAGTCCTTGGCAGATACTAGATTCTGTTCCTCACGTCTAGTCCTCACTTTGATTTCTCAATTTTGTGTTGGCTCGTTGTTTTAGGGGTTTTTGGCTAGGTTTGGTGAGGGGTCTCTCCCGTTGTATGCTGGATCCCATGTCATTTGCATGTCGACTCGATGTCCCTTCCCCTTCACCGTCTGGGTGTCATCCTCTAGGAAGCAGCAGGGTGTCACTTGACAAAAGGAGGAATTCTTAACCATCAAGGACAGGTAGCTAATGAAAACGACCGGTGATTAAAATAACAAACAGTTTGAACTCCACCCTGGCAGCAACTGGCCCAACCTGTTAACTCTGCCACCTTTTAAAAAAAATGAGCAGCTGTTTAACTCATAACAGAACTCAAGTTCTTGCACATTGGCCCAAGTTTCATCAGCCTGATGTGGAGATGTTTCTCTGGAAGTCAGCAATCATGCTAGTTGCTGAAAATATTCTCTTCTACTTCAAGGCTGTGTCTTTGACCTGAAAGTCTAATAAAGAAAACAAACATTTGCCCTGCAGGTATAGATGATCAGTCTTCTATAGGAATCATGCTGTTGTCAAGGGAATAAAAAGCTACATACAAACAGGATGCCCAAGTAAGATATATACAGAACCAAGCCTAAATACAATCATAGAAGGTTAAGGGGTTTGAAGGGACCTTAAAGATAATTTAGTCCCAACTTCCTGCTATGGACAGGGACACAATCCACTAGACCAGGTTACTCAGAGCCCCATCCAACCTGGCCTTAAACACTTGCAGGGATGGGGCATCCACAACCTCCTTAGGCAACCCATTCCACTGTCTCCCACCCTCATAGTAAATAATTTCTTCCTAATATCTAATCTAAATTTCCCTTCGTTCAATTTTTACCCATTATTCCTTGCCCTTTCACTGCAGTTCCTGACAAAGAGTCCCTCTATGGTTTCCCTGTAGTCCCCTTCAGATACTGGAAAGTGCTCTGAGGTCTCCACACAACCTTCTCTTCTCCAGGCTGAACAGCCCGAACTTTCTCAGCCTGTCTTTGTTGATGCTAAAATGATTTTTGCTTTTATATTTTCTTCATATATATTTGTAGCTCTGTAGACTATTACTGTATAGTCATATAGTTTCCTAACTCCAGTACTTTTCCTATTAGACAAGCAAATTCCTGAAGGCCTGTTCTAATCTTGCTTATTTTGGGAACTAAGGGCAATACACCTTCCCAAGACACTTTCCCATGTATTAGACACAAACAGCTAGCAAGGAGGGGGGCTTCAGAAGGGGTTGAACCAAGAGGGGGAATTATTTAATTACCTGTGCTTCTAATTGGGGATTCTTGGCAATTATGCTAATTTGCTAAACATATAAAACTGTAATTGCCCTGTATAACATGTGCATTTTTGACACATTTTTGGGATGTATTTTGGCTTGTTGTGAACCTGGAGGGACCCTTCATTGAACAGTAGCGGTTTTTTATCACTTTAACCTTGCTTGTCTCTTGATTTTTGGGGCTCATAAGGCAACACGTGAGGGAGGTGCTCCAGTCTTCTTATTAACCTCATGCCCTTCCTCTGGACTTGCTCCAACAGTTCCATGTCCTTCTTATGTTGGGGACACCAGAACTGTATGCAGTACTCCAGGCGGGGTCTGACAAGAGCATAGTAGAGGGTCAGAATCACCTCCCTCAGCTGGCCACGGTCCTTTGGATGCAGCCCAGGACATGATTGGCTTTTTGGGCTCTGAGCACTCACTGACGGCTCATGTTGAGTTTTTCATTACCCATCACCTCCAAGTCTGTCATACAGGACAGTGTCAGACATTTTGCACAAGTCCAGGTAGATAACGTCAGCTCTTCCCCACGCATCAATGCTGTAGGCCTGTTGCCGGGCTTGCAAGGGTTCCTCAGGGGTGAAGAGATAGACAAGAATCTTGACTCCATGATCAGAAGGCTGGATTTATTATTTCAAGATATATAATACATTAATACTATACTAAAAGGAATAGAGAGAAAAGTTCAGAAGCTTGCTATGCTAAGAACAGAAAAGGAATGAATCAACAAAGGACCTCTCTCTGATTCTCTCAGAGAGAGCTTGGTCTTTTGATTGGCCCTTAATTGTAAACATGCAACATGGGCCAATCACAGGTGCACCTTTTGCGTTCCACAGCAGCAGATTACCATTGTTTACATTCTTTCTCTGGGGCCTCAGCTTCCCAGAAGAGGGAAAAATCCTAAAGAAAGGATTTTTCACAAAAGATGTCTGTGACATAGGCCCATCACAGATCACCAAATTTGTCAGACATGATTTGCCCTTTGTAAAGCCATGTTGGCTGTTAACAATCACCTCTGCTTTCCATGTGCCTTAGCATAGTTTCCAGGAGAATCTGTTCCATGATCTTGCCTGGCATAGAGGTGAAACTGATTGGGCTGTAGTTCCCCTGGTGTGACGGTGGTCACAAGGGTTTTGAGGTGAAGAGAGAGGCGAGAATGTTGACCTCATGTTCAGAAGGCTATATTTATTATTTTATTATATATATACTGCATTATAACTATACGAAAAGAAATAGAAGAGAAAGTTCTCAGAAGCTAGCTAAGCTAAGAATAGAAAAGAATGAATAACAAAGATCTGCGTTTCAGCAGAGAGCGAGAGCAGCTCTGCCGTGAGTGGTCAGTAAATCCAAACATCCACAGGAGACCAATCACGGATCTACCTGTTGCATTCCACAGCAGCAGATAACCATTGTTTACATTTGTTGCTGAAACTTCTCAGCTTCAGCAGGGAAAAATCCTAAGAAAGGATTTTAATGAAAAGATGTCTGCGACACCCTGGTCTTCTGCTTTCCTCTTTTATATATGTGGTTATATTCCTCCTTTCCCAGTCATCAGGGACTTTACCTGACTGCCATGATTTTTAAAAAATGAAGGATAGTGGCATAGCAACTTCCTTTGCCAGCTCCCTCAAGACCCACAGATGAATCTCATTGGGTCTCATGGACTTGGGCACATTCAGGTTCCTTAGATGGTCTTGAACCTGATCTTCTCCTACAGTGGTCTTGGGGTCTTCATTCTCTCAGTCCCTGTATTTGCCTTTCTTTACTTGGGCGGTGTGGCTGGAGCACTCACTATTGAAGACTGAAGCACAGAAGTCATTGAAAATACCAGCCTTCTTTGTCCAGGGTAGACAAGTCTCCTGTTTCCTTCCAGAGATGGCCCACATTATCCCTAGTCTTTCTTTTGCTTGCAACATATCTATAGAAGCCTTTCCTGTTATCCTAGATATCCCTGGCCAGACTTAATTCTAACGGGGCCTTGGCTTCCCTAACCTTGTCACTAGTTAGTTTCCCATACAATTTCCCTGTATTCCTCCCAGGCCACCTGTCCTTGTTTCTGCTTCCTGAAAGCTTCTTTTTTCACTCTGAGTTTTCCCTGAGCTCTTTATCCATCCATGGAGGCCTCCTGGCAAATATAGCAAGCATATACTCAGGTATCTTTGTAGGAATTTAAGAAATGTATGCTGCTATAGACCCTGTAAGATGTCACATCTCCATCAGATGATCAGATTTGCAAAAAAGAATGCAATGAGAGCAGGCTTTGGTAAGCACTGAATTTAGTGACAGAACAGTATTGACCAACTGGTCAAAGGTATGAATTTTTTTTTTTAGTCTGTCTGAAGGTCTTTTCTAGATGGCAGCACACAGAGATAGGCCCTAGAGGTTACTTTCCAATCCCTGAGGAATAGGAAAACTCCTGCAACAGAAGAAAGTTGTCAATACATACCTCTGCTTCACACAGCCAGACTGCCTTGCAAATCCCTGCCAGCACTGGTCTCGCAAATGCATTGCCATCTACCTCTAAGAAAGGCTGGAGAGCAAGATCCAGGGAATGAAACCAGGATGAACCAGGGTTTTCCAGCATGGGGGAGGAGTTGGGCCTGCCTGAACATGATGTCAACCCCCTCAGCCCTTAGTAAGAATTTGATGCAGCAAAGTCAAATCCCTCCCCAAACCCTAACCTCCCCCCCCTCCACCTTCCCCCAAAAAAATGAGGAGGGGGAGATGAAGACAGGACTCCATGAGCATGATGCCACTTATCTCGCCTCTCTCCATTCCCTGGAGGAGGATTTTACTCAGCAAAGCAAACCCCCTCTGCCCCTCACCCCAAGATATCACACTGCAACAGAATTAGTTATGTTGCAAGGGAAAATTAGCAGTCGTCCCAAAGAAAACTAAACAGAGAACATTTTGAAAATTTCACTAATGAGGGAGAATGAAATAAAGCTTTCCAAGGAGGAAGCACAAGGCAAAGTGCCCTGATCTTTTGCCCAGGAATCAACCTGTTCTGTGAAATATTTTGACTGCTTAGAGGGGGCAGAACTCATCTCTCTCCCCACTTCAACATGTGCTAAAATAACTGGGAGAGTGTGGGACATGGCAAACTCCAACCAATGCTCAAGAAACAGCTGGTGCTCCATTGGCCTTCTCCCATGTTATTGTTATTTATTGCAAAGTTTAAGGATCAAGACAGAGAAAGCAAACCTCCAAATAGTGAGCTAGGAGACGGTGGCTGTATTGATTTTGTACTGCCTGGTTTTTGGGAGCAGACGGGACACAGATGTGGCTTCTGTGAGAAGCTGTTAGAAGCTTCCACCATGTCTGGCAGAGCCAATCCCTGATGGCTCTGAAGATGGACATGCTGCTGACTGTTGCAGTCTGTTGCAATTTCCTGTTTTAGACTTCCTAGTCCCTTCCCAGGTGTGGCAATACCTCTCTTCCCCTTCCCCCTTGCCCCCTGCTGGGTTGTCAGTCAGTCTTAACATTCCAGCAAGGCCATCATGTGGTTGGTCAAGTTCAAAGGATGCCCTTCAGGCCTGGGGTCATTGGCCTGTCTATGTGTCCCTCGTCCCCTGAGACCCTCGTCCTCCCACCTGGTTGGTGCCTCACCTGTCCCTTCCCCTCCCCCTGTCCCTGGGCTTAAATTCAGCCAGGACCATGTGGTGAGCATTCTGTTGGAGCTGTTACCAAGATTCAGATGTCTGTGACCATGGAATAAAACTCTGGATATAAACCCTCTGCAGAATCCATCTCCTTTTCCTCTTCACCCTAGCCTGAAGCCCTTCCACCTGAGGTAAACTGAGTTTCTAAAAGTCTGGGTTTGTTTCAGTGCCCAGCTGCAACATCCAGCCAGCCAAAAGTGTCTCTGAGGTGAAATACCACAGTTGCCGCCTTTGGCCCAGCAGCAAGGGTCAGACGAGCCCAGGCACAATCTACCTGGTACTATTGGGATCATATTCCAATAGCTGACCAAAGTTGGGCCAATTGGAGAGGTTGGTAACACTTCTGTGATAACATATTCAAGAAGAAAATAAAAACAAAGTCCACACAGTTTTTCTTCTAGTCAGAGAGGAGGAGATGAGAATGTGAGGGAAAACAACATGGCGACACCAAAGTCAGTGGAGAAGGAGGGGTATTACAGTTGAAGCCATGATGTTCGTATGCCTGAGACATAACACACGACAGAATTCCCTTGGTCATCAGCAAACAGTGTGCTTTATAGTTTGGAGCTTACTTTTATAGGCAATTCAAAACTCCCTGGCCAAGACAGCTCATTGGTCTATCTCTGTGCTCCCAGACTCTGAACCAATACAATGTCTGCATCCTAGAAGAGCTCCCATTGGTTGTGAGCTTCTGTCAGTCATCCCAGAGGCTGCTTCATGGAGCTGAGCTGAGCTGCTTATTATAACTTGATTAATACTAATGCAACAGAGGGGGAGGAGGTGTTCCAGGCTCCAGAGCCGAGATTCCTCTGCAGGCCATGGTGATGACCATGGTGAAGCAGTTGCCCCTCTGCAGCCCATGGGGATCCATGGGGAAGCAGAGATCCACCGGCAACCCGTGGGGGAGGTGCTCACGCTGGAGCAGCTGGAGGCCTGGAGGAAGCTATGATCCAGTGGGAGAGATGGTGGAGAGAGAGGGCCCTTGCTTCCAAGCTAGAGCAGCCTGTCCTTGGAGGACTGCATCCCGTGGAAGAGTGACCCATGCCACAGATGTTTTGGGAGGACTGTGTGCCTGTGAGATGGACTCACATTGCAGCAGTTTTGGCAGGACTGCTGCTCATGAGGTTGGAACCATGCTGGAGAAGTTTATGGAGAACTGCCTCCTTTGAGAGGGACCCCACACTGCAGCAGGGGAAGGACTCCTCTCCCTGAGCAGTGGAAGAAAATCCTCGGGTGACAAACTGACCAAAACCCCCACCCCCTGTTTCCCTGCACTGTTTTTGGGAAGGAGGGAGGGGCTGGGGGAAAAAAGATGTTTTTTTAAGCGCTTATTATACTTCTCATTCTCCTCCTCTGATTTTGTTAGTAATAAATTCACTTTGTACCTCTAAGCTGAGCCTGTTTTTTTCTCACAGTCTTTATCTCAAAACAATGAACCCTTTGTTAATGTTTTTTCTCTCTTCTATCCAGCTGTGGCAGGGAAGGGTGAGCAAGCGGCTTTCATGGGTGCCTAGCTTTTGGCCAGTGTCAAACCATGGCAGTGGTGAGTTCAAATATCCTGAAAAGCTCACTGGAAATAAATGGAAATTCAGTTTCCCTGAATTTGCAATGAAGCTTTGCTAACTCCTCCTACACTGCCTCCTTCTGGCAGAAGTGAGTATTGAGCCTTGCCTGTCACGAGGCTGGAGGCAGAACTGCTGCTGGAGAATCCATAACCTTTTGGGGAAAAATACTTTTATCATTGTGCAAGTTTGTTTTTTTAGCCTCACTAATAACTCTGAATGTTCAAGTATATCCTCACCAGCCAGAAGACTGGGTGTATGTCCGGACATGGAATAAAGAGCCTCTTAAGCAGAAGTGGAAAGGACATTTGACTACATACATGACTGTGAGATCTATGGCTGGAGACTCTTAAATTATGTGAATAAAGTCAGCTCCTGTCACAGAGGAACCGTATTGGACAATATAGTAAACAGTAACTCTGTTGCAGATAAAGCTGTAACTCTAGAATTAAATACATTAAATGGTTTATCTTTTTGTCTTTTCAGAACAATGTCCCCAGTATGGCAGCATGGTTGTGTACTCCTGGATTAGCTAACCATCCTAGCAGGACCTTGTACCTAATGACTGCAATAGCAAGTATGGCTTCAAATGGCAGAGGGATAAGTGAGCAAGAAAGAAAACAGTGGTGTACTTTTCCCTAAGGACCACTCTAACATCACACACATAGAATAAATACTACATTAAGAGTTGGCTTATGGACTTGAGTCCAAATTTTCAAAATAGGATAGAATGTCTAGATTGGACAAAAAACATTTTATCTAAAACTGAAAAGCTCTCAAAAGGATGGCTGGCTTCTCTAACTCAAGTTTGCCTACATGGTGCTAAGAATCCTCATCAGTATTGTTAAGGTACTAGATTGTGGTAGATAGGGACAGGCGATCGGAAGATCACGTGATGTGACGGAAAGTGGCAGGATTCTTTTTCCCCTAATCCCCTGAGATAAGAGATCACCCTAGGAATGTAACTAGGAATGTAGCCCCCCTAACGATAGTAATGCTGGTAACTTTCCACTCCTTACTAACCATAGATAGTACTACAGACCCCCTCTGACGTAGAGAAGCCCCTTAGACTATAAAACCCCAGGAGATGAGACAATAAAGGCCTTTGACCGTCTACCACATTGGTATCTGCGTGCTCTTTGGCCCGAGCGACCCTGGTGAGTTTGGGTCGCCGTGCTGCTCCTCGAAACCAGGTCGCTTTGCCTTATATCAGAAGGCAACACTAGATAATTTAAATAAGTTTAACCAAATAAATTTTACTAGTGATTGTTGCATTTTTGATGTCTTCGAAGTTTATTTTCACAGACTGTTATTGTTAGTTTGATCAAAGGATCTATGAAATGGCAGAGAACACAAGAGATTGCCAGGTGGAGGGTTCTTCCTTTTGAAGCAGGTCCAAGTGGGACGGAATTTTCTCCTTCTAAAAGTGTTTCACGAGAGGATGAAGTGGCGACAGAACTGAAGAGTTGCTGTTCTTCACTGCATTGAGTGTTTACATGTTTTTATCTTGATATGTTTTAAGATATCTATGTTCATATGTCATATAAGTTTATTGCCACCAATATTTTTAAATGGTTCTATTTTCTCTTTGGTTGCCACAGTGTGTGGAGAAATGGCTACATGACAGAGGTCACGAAGACATCTGCTTGTTAGCCGGCCAAGAGCTGGGAAAGTACCGAACACAGTTAGTTTGACTTTTTGCACCTGCAAGATAGTGTGTCCTTGGGCCTAGCTTGATATGATAACAAGTAGACTGAGAGATGTGGGAAATAGGGTATGTAGGCCCAAAGGAATGAGGAAGAGTTGATGGTATAGTTAACCAATAGATCGCTTGCCTTACAGAATATTCATAAGCTTATTATTTGCTGTATAAGTGTCTGATGCTCTCTTCAATAAACGGAACTTGCTGATCTCATATTGAGTGTCCGAGTCTTCCCTCACCCGACAAATGGCCGTCCGAACAGGAGACGATGCCCTACGGCTGATTTGAACTGCGAGCCACGGTCTGGTGCAGTATTTGGGTGTCAGTCCCAACAGAGCCTGGGAGGCACAAAAAGCGGGCCCTGCCTTCAGGCGACCCTACAGAGGAGTCCTGGAAAAAGGTGAAAGGGCGGGCTTCGGTGCCCTGGTGACCTCACAGGAGAATCCAGCTGACTGAATGCCGTCGACGTCTTGCAAAGGGCTGCAGCAGAGCTGACTATCAAGTTAGAAGGTAATGGAAAGACAAGCGACTTATCACCTTTTTAGATGCTTTTTAGAAAAGCGAGGATTACAGGGTATAGATTTTACGAAAGACCTCCCAGGGTTACTTGAATATGGAGTTGCAAAAGGGTGTTTTATAGATCCTAATCAGGTCTTTGAAGAAGTAGAGTGGCGTAGGCTTGGAGATAAGTTGTGGGAGGCGGTGCTAGATGATTGTAAAACTGCTAAAAAGTTATCAAAGTCTTGGCGGATAGTTGCTAATGCACTGAAACAACATCTGGCTGAGCAAAAGGTTGCTCAGGCAGCCTCCGCTCGACTGGGAACTCCTGTTTCTAGAGAGGATAGCGGGGCTTCAGCGTCTGCGTCTCCCTATCCCCTCCCCCCAGCTACCAACACGGTGTATCTACCAGCGGGGACGGCCTCAGGGGCAGCTGCTCCCCCCGCTCCCTCCGCTCCGCCGCTGGCCGCGGGGGCTTGCTCTCCCCCTGCTCCCTCTGTGCCGTCGCTGGCCGCGGGGGATTGTGCTCCCCCCCCTTCTTGTGTATCTTCGCTGGCTGTGGGGGCTTGGCCTCCCCCTTTGGTTGGAGGGGATGGCAGGGAAAGAACAAAGGGAATGCCTGACCCAGAGGCGGTGCAAATTGCAGAGGCAAGGTGCAAGGTTTGGCAAGCAATTACAGCCAGGGCCATAGCCGCAGGGGACACAGCGGCTGCTGATGCCTTACTTGAAGTAGCCTGTCCTGTAGTTTTTGCACCGAATCCTGCCGGGGGGCTGCAAGCAACAATTACTGCCTGAGATTGGAAGTGGCTGGCGCAGCTCCGTGCCACTGTAAGTGAATGTGGTATTCACGGGGAGCCCACTCGCAAGATGTTGAATTATTTATGGGGAGGAAACATACTGTTGCCATTGGATATTAAAAGCCTCATGAAACTAGTGCTCACCCAGCATCAGCAGTTGTTGTTTAATGCTCACTGGCAGGCTGTGTGCCAAGAGTCTGTGGCTATCCAGAGACAGCCGGGAGACCCGCTGTATGGAGTTACTTTAGAGGAGCTTATGGGGATGGGGGCATACCTAAGGATGGAGGCGCAAGCGTTAATCGGACCCAAGAAGCTGAGGGAAGCTATGCAGTTAGCCCGGGTGGGGCTCGATAGGGTGAAATCCCCGGGGGGTATTCCCTTATACATGGGAATTAAACAAGGGAGAGATGAGCCATTTGGATTGTTCATTGATAGAGTGGCGAATGCTATTCAGACAGCAGAAGTGCCTGACTATATGCATGGAGCACTCTTAAAGCAATGTACCTTGCAAAATTGCAATTCTGCCACTCGGAATATACTTCTCACACTCCCTGGTACCTGGACTGTAGAGGAGGCTTTAGAACGAATGTCTCAGGTACCGGTGGGGCCACAGGCTATGTTACTGGAGGCAGTAAAGGAGTTAGGAAGTGGTTTAAAAGAACAGGCACAGGCGACGCAGAGTCAGGTGCTGGCTGCCCTTGCCCCCTGGCAAGCGTCAGTGGTTCGACCTCGGGGAAAAGGACCATCATGACCCCTGTGCTACCGCTGCGGAGCTTTTGGCCATGTGCGACGGAATTGCACAGCAAGAATCGTCTGGTGCCGGCACTGCAAGTCCGACACACACCATGAATCAGCCTGTCATATGCACCATAGATCAGCCAGTCATCGCGTATCGGGAAACATGAAGGGGAGCGGGAAGGGTCGCCCCGTGCAGACACAAATAGCTTCCCAGAACCCGAGCGCCTTCCCAGCACAAGTGCCTCCTCCCTCCACCCCGCAACCAGCGGAAGCCTCGGCTTGGACCTGGCAACCTTAATAGACTGTACCTTAATGGACTGCAAACCGCAGCGTATTCCGATGGGGATTAAGGGCCCTGTTACAGCAGGAGGACGACCAGTGGGGGCATTATTGATTGGACGCTCGTCTGCCAGCATGGTGGGACTTACTATTATTACTCGACTAATTGATGCTGACTATACAGGAGAAATACAAATAATGGCACAAACACTATTCCCACCATTGTTCATTCTGGCTGGATCACGAATTGCTCAATTGATTCCCTTGTTTCAGTTAATCGAGGGAATTTTACCACTTGGTGAACAGCAGAGTGGTGAGGGTGGTTTTGGCTCTACAGGAACAATGGCATTGTTAACAGTGAACTTAAAACATCGTCCTAAAAAGCATATTGACATTCAGTACCAAGGTCACACCATCACTCTGGTTGCACTTCTCGATACCGGCGCAGATGTCAGCATCATAGGGACGCAGAAATGGCCACCTCAGTGGCCTACTCATGTGGCAAATGCTACAGTAGCAGGAGTGGGAGGACTCACGCTGGCACGGAAATCCCCTCTGCTGAAAATTCTTATAGAGGGAAAGACTGTCACTTGTACAGTTTCTATAATACCACTCCCTGAGGGTGTCCACGCCTTGCTGGGCCGTGATGTGTTGACACAATTGGGAATGGTCCTTACCACAGATCTCCCTTTATAGGGACGGCAATTGCATGGACTTTCCCAATCCCACTACGGTGGAAAACAGAAGAACCAGTGTGGGTTGAGCAATGGCCTTTAAAAGGGGAAAGTCTCATTCAGGCACACAAGCTAGTACAGAAGCAGTTTGACCAAGGACATCTCCGGTTATCTGTTAGTCCTTGGAATACCCCTATTTTTGTGATCAAAAAGAAATCTGGCAAATATAGGCTCCTGCATGATTTACGTGCCGTCAATGATCAGATGTATAGTATGGGAGCCCTGCAGCCCGGACTGCCTAATCCTGCAATGCTCCCTGAAGGATGGTCCCTCCTCATTATTGATCTAAAAGACTGCTTCTTCACCATCGCCTTGCATGAGGCATATAAGCAACGCTTTGCTTTTACCCTGCCTGCGTTGAATTGAGAAGGACCTGCCCAGAGATATGAGTGGACATCACTCCCACAGGGAATGCGTTGTTCCCCTACCCTTTGTCAGTTGTATGTTGATGCAGCCTTGCAGCCAATTCGAAAGGCATGGCCCGAAGTTATCATTTACCATTATATGGATGACATTCTTTTTGCTCAATCATCACCGTTCTCTCCAGAGCAAAAACAACATTTGGCTCAACAGCTCCAACAGCAAGGCCTGGAAATTGCTGCAGAAAAGGTGCAGGAAACGAGCCCTTGGAAATACCTAAGGTGGAAGATCACTGACCAGCATATTCAGCCTCAAAAACTCACTATTACGATTGATCTTCAAACACTCCACGATGCTCAGCAACTATTAGGAGATCTGCAATGGCTTCGCCCGGTGATTGGCATTCCTAATGAATATCTTGAGGAGCTGCAACCTCTTCTAAAGGCTACGGACCCTGCAGCTAGACTATCCTTAACTCCACAACAAAGAAGAGTACTGCAGGACATTGCCTCCATGGTTGCCCATCACGTCACTCATCGCCGCCAGGAGGGTTTTCCATTAAATCTTACCATCCTGGCAGGAGATAGGCACCTGTTAGGGGCCATCACGCAGCGAAACAGAAAACAGGGGAGAAGCAGGCAGCCGAACAGATCGTGTTAGAGTGGATTGCCCCTCCCCTGCAGCCCCGAAGAACGGTGCAGGAAAAAGTACGGACATTGGCAGAGCTTATTAAGAGGGGCAAACTCCGAATTCTGCAAATCACAGGAGAGCGACCGGGTGAAATTCATGTTCCTATCCAGAAAGAAGACCTAAAGTGGTATTTGCTCAACTCCACAGCCCTTCAGACTGCATTGCTGGAAGATGGAGCTGCAATTCATATTGAGCCTTTAAAATCACCTGTGTTAGCGTGGATGGCAAATCAAGGCTGGATAAAAATTCCAAAACGGGCTGATCAGCCACTGCCAAATGCTGTCACGGTTTTTACGGATGCTGGGAGGCAGTCTCGAACAGCTGCCGCCACTTGGAGAGACGTTGATGGATGGCATCATCAAGTTCTGCAGGCAGAGCAAAGTGATTCCCTGCAGACTCTTGAGTTGCTGGCAGTAGTATGGGCCCTGTCACACTGGTTGCACAAACCTTTGAACATTGTCACAGATTCACTATATGTGGCAGGTGTAGCAAGTCGCATTGAAGATGCAAGTATTAGGGATGTGACAAATAAACGGTTAGGAGAGCTTCTGATGCAGCTCCAGCAGGCCACACGGCAAAGGACTGCCAGCTATGCTGTTTTGCACATTCGCAGTCATCAGTGGGACCAAGGACTCAGAGAGGGCAATGCGAGGGCAGATCGTCTAGTGACTCTGACGAAGGAGGCCCCATTTTCGCCTCATTGCCAAGCTAGAGAGGCTCATGCAATATTCCACCAGAACGCTCGCGGTCTCCACCAAGCATATGGTCTCTCCTTGGAAGAGGCTAGGGCCATTGTGAAGGCCTGTCCCATATGCAGCCATCATAATCAGGGTTTGGGGCTTGGGGCAGGAATAAATCCAAGGGGGCTGAAGGCCAATGAAGTGTGGCAGATGGATGTCACACATGTGCCTGCATTAGGTTGGTTAAGATACCTGCATGTTACCATTGACACGTACAGCCACATGATTTGGGCCACCCCTCAGCCTGGTGAAAAGTCAAGGGACGTACAACGGCACCTTACAAGTTGCATTGCAGTTATGGGGGTGCCTCAATGTATTAAAACTTACAATAGGCCTGCCTATAAAAGCAAGACAGTTGTGCAATTCATGCAAACATGGAATATTAAACATGTGACGGGCATAGCTCATTCCTCTACAGGTCAGGCAATAGTGGAATGAGCTAATGGAACTGTGAAGAAGTATCTTGAGAAATTTCAGAGTATAGCGGACCAACGTGAAAGGGTTAATAAGAGCCTGTTTGTAATGAATCATTTATGTGTGTTTGGTGACCACCAAGAGCCTCCTGTAATTATGCATCATGTCAGCCATACAGAGAAGCAAAAACAGCCACCTATGTGGGTCTCTTACAGAGACCCCAAGACAGGGCAGTGGAATGGGCCTGCAGAAGTGGTCTTTGTAGGCAGGGGTTATCTTTGTGTGCTTACTCCAACAGGCAACATCTGGGTCCCGAGCTGGTGGACCAAACCTGCAGTCGGTCATCCTGGATCCGGCAGACAACAAGGAGGAAAGGCAGCTGCTCCGGCTCCACCTGGCGATCGACCCGCTTCTCCAGCCAGTGAGGCAGCAGATTGACCCTTGATTGCTCAACTGGAGGACTCTTGACCAGCTGGTACAGCTGGTAGCTAGCTTGCATAATTGAAGACCTAGTGACCTTGCGCACACTCTTTGTAGCATCTGCAGGGACACGCGTTGTTGCCACTGGATCAAGATTTTCGGTGGGGGTTGTGAAAGAGAATTCTGGGTGTGGCAGAGTGCGTTGACAGGATTGTGGTGTGTTGAGTGTTATCATGTGTGGAGTAGGCAAACATCAGTTGCTGCATTACAGGAGGAAACCGGGTTACCTGGGATCCAGGGGTTATCCCTATATGAGTCGGGAGCAAAGGGAGATTGCTAGGTTAAAGTGGGAAGTACGGTGGCTAGTCAGCAGAATTAAGAGCCAAACAAAGACAAGAGTCCTGCAGGAAATTTGTAGTAAACATGTCGATGTGCCAGGGCAGTGGATTGTTCAACCAAGGCAGATGGAAGAGCTATGTCATCGCCTTCGTATTCTCCCTCTTCCTTGTAGATACAATGAGCCACGTAGAAGGCGCAATAGGAGGAGAAGGAGTAGGAATTCCACGCATGGCCCCAACTCAACCTAAGACCAATATTTGGGTCACTCTAGCAAAATTAACCAACCAAGAGGCCATTTGTTTGTCATTGTCTTCTCCAGGTAACCCATTTACGACCTGCTTGGTCGGGCTACCAGCGGATCCTTGGCCATGCCCTTCAAGTACACCCACCTGCAGGACTAACAATGCTAGGGCAAGTGTAGACCACTGGGACCAGTGGGTTTCCCATTTTCCCATAGCACTGCAGGAACCCCAAGAATTAGAGTTGTTGGGCTCAGTGATGGCAGATGCATGCCTTAATTTTAACCATATAAGCCGGCTACCAATTAAAAATCATTCCACTATTGTAACTTCCAGCATGGCGGTCTACCGCAATGCAACCGCCTGGTGCAATTATGCTACAAAGAAAGTGTCAATCTCATCAAATGACCCTATTCAATTGCCGGCCGGTTACTTTTTAATATGTGGAGACCGTGCCTGGCCTGGTATCCCATCGATGCTGCGAGGGGGGCCATGTACAATCGGACGGCTGTCTCTACTTACACCTAACAATTCCATGATACTGAGTATGAGCCGTCATCATCATCGGAGTAAAAGAATGGTCCATGCATTTACTGCTGATTGTAAGGATGATGTAAAATTTTGGTCCCCAGGGGCCATAATCGCGGCATCCTTTCTGGCTCCAGGGGTTGCAGCAGCAGGTGCCCATGCCACCCTAAATAAATTGGGATGCTGGCTTGCGAAGCAAACCAATGCCACTTCTCTGGCACTTTCTAGCCTTTTACTTGATGTTGATTCTATTTGCCACGCAATGCTTCAAAATAGAGCCGCCATTGATTTTCTTTTGCTTGTGCAAGGCCATGGCTGTGAAGAATTTGAGGGCATGTGTTGTATGAACCTTTCTGACCACTCACAGTCCGTCCACTCCCAGCTCTCTGAACTGCGGAGGTTAACTGGAAACTTGCAAATAGAATCAGGCCTTGGTATTGATGGATGGCTCAAATCTTTAGGCCTAGGCTCCTGGCTACTCTCTATTATGAAGGCTTGTATTATAGTAGGTATTATAGCTTCGTTAGTAGTGTTAGTGTTGCCTTGTTTTTGTATATGCTTGCAAAATATGGTGCAAAGGATGATATCTGCCACATTTAATCAAACCTTGCTTGTGCAACAAGAAAACAGGGGAATTGTGGAGAAATGGCTACATGACAGAGGTCACGCAGACATCTGCTTGTTAGCTGGCCAAGAGCTGGGAAAGTACCGAACACAGCTAGTTTGACTTTTTGCACCTGCAAGATAGCGTGTCCTTGGGCCTAGCTTGATATGATAACAAGTAGACCGAGAGATGTGGGAAATAGGGCATGTAGGCCCAAAGGAATGAGGAAGAGTTGATGGTATAGTTAACCAATAGATCGCTTGGCTTACAGAATATTCATAAGCTTATTATTTGCTGTATAAGTGTCTGATGCTCTCTTCAATAAACGGAACTTGCTGATCTCATATTGAGTGTCCGAGTCTTCCCTCACCCGACAACAGTGGGTAGGAAAGATTCCTCCCTCAATTTAGTTTTGGGAGCTCACACAGGATTTCATACGATTACGGAATCAAATTTGTGTACCTCTTCCTATCTCCTCAGAGCAAAGCATAAAATTACTATACTGAGGGAAGCTCGTGTAGTAATGGTAAGTGATGTGTAAAGCATGACTGTGCAGAAGTGGATGTTGAACTATTGGTGGCTCCTGGAAAGAGGGAGAAAAGGGGCTGAGAAAGGAGTTGAAGTGGCAGCTGGAAAATTCTCTCCAGCTGTAGGCGAAGAAGGCATAAGTGGTTAAGCTGACAGAAGAAGAAAGATTTATTGTTTGAGAACCACTGAAGGCTTTGGCAAAATTAGAAAGGTATTTGATCCAAACCCAGGACCCTGACTGAAATTATATGATGAGGAGATTGGAATGACTCGAGTTTTGTTATATCTTTGACTTCCACCCCTGAAGCAATCCAGATTATAATGCAGTAGAATTTCTATGGAATGAAATTTTCCCATGGTGCCCATTGACCTTTTCCTCTTTCTCTGAGTATAGGTTCTGGGAATCCCCCTGAAACCTGATTGGTGGGAGGGATAAGGGTGGTAATATCACATACATATTTGTTTGGGTTGTAGTATTAGCTGGACCTGTAAGATCATGGACTCCAAAAGGCAAGGCCGCCTAACTATTGATCCTTATAGAGTTTGACAAAGAGTGCAATGTATTGCACTATCAATAAGCAACAGAGAATCTTAAATTGAACTCACCATGCTATTTTGGACCCCAGCCTACGAGTCCAGCAAGTATCAAAAATAGTTTTATAAAATTGTCTAATGTTCGAGAATGCTGAACCTTACCAAAGAATTAAATGGTATCAAGAAACACAAAGTTAATTACGGACAAATCTGCTAGACTCTGGTCACTGCAGCTGAAAGGCTCATTACCTCTCCTCCCTGATCCTGGTTAGCACTGTATCTTGCCTGCAATTTTAGAGACTCGTGGGGTGGGGACGATGACCTGCATAGAAGGATATTAACTAGACTTATGCTTTGAGTACTGGAATAGCAATTATCCGTTATATGAGTTCCTGTATACTTTCCTCTTCTCTCCTTTCTGCTCTGCCTGCTAGATTAGGATTCCACTGCTGCCACAAGAGGAGAAATACCATTACTGTGGTTCCAGTCAATGTCCCAAGCCACAGGGTGGTTATGAGAGACTGGAAAGACTTATGTCTTAAGACATTTTGGGATGCATGTGTGTGAGGGAAAGGGTGGGTCAGGCCTTGCCCCTAGAGTGCACCCCTAGAGCCTGTATCCCAGCCCTGCAGTGTCTACCAATCATGGCACACTGGAGGCAGTGCTTCACACTCCCCTAACCTAGCTCCTGAGTGGCCAAATGACCAGAAGTCCCCCCTGGGAGAAGGGCCCACAAAGGCTGAGGGGTATTTAAGGTTGAACACGAGGCCATCATGTTGTCTGGACCCTACCTCTTCTTGGAGTTTCTATCATTGTTGGAACCCAGGAAGTGGTAGCTCTATCTGTGCTTTTCGAGATAATTTCTGTCTTTCTCTCTTTCACTTTTTTCTTCTAATTCCCTCTTCTTGGAATTCTTGAGTAACTTGGAAGTGAACAGGCTTAAAGTTTGCTAAGTTGAATGGGCCACGTTAATGCTTTGAGAAGTGTTTTATGTTGATTGAATGTTGCACTAAACCTTTTGCCGAAGTTTCTTTGATTTTCTAAAGTTGCCAGTAAAGTATTTTGTGTTGTTTTGACCTCTTGAGAATATCTTGTCAGTATTTCTCCTGCGCGTCTAACTCAGAGAACATGAACCATTGTAAGCCCTTTTAAAAGTCTTGCCAAGTAAATTATTTGGGGCCTTATACCCTGCTACTTTGGATTTAAAAGCTGCTGAGACCATGTTGGATCTTAGGGTGGTGACTATGCACCTCTCTCTCCTTTTCCTTTCTCTTTCTTCTCCTACCTTCTTTTTCTCAAAACATATTGTAAGCCAGACCAAAAAAATTCAGTCAATGTCAAGTGCCTTGTCCTATCTGCATATTCTAAAGTTTGCAAATAAAAGTTGCTTGCTATTGAATCTCGTGAGAACTTTGTTGTTTCTCCCATGCACTGTCCAGAGTATATGCAACTACCTTCCCTTGAACCCAGCAAGTGGGCTGGGGCATTAGAGCATGTGAATAGTAAAATTAAAGTGCTTATTTTCCCCCAAGAAACATGTTCACTGTAAGAATACTCAGTCTTGCAACACTCCACACAAAGCCTTCAAATAAAAGGTTAGTTCTAGGAATTTGAAACCGAAACATCAGGGTTTTTTTTTTCCCCATTAATAATGATGACTACACCACAAATGCCTAAAGAATAGTTATATGTGGAAAAAGCAGAATGGTAAAACAACTCAATAAAGGAAAAGAATTTTAGTGCACCTAGTTAATTTTAGCCAACATGCTACATTGCCCTTTTTGCATACAAAATGGACTCAAGGACTTCCATTTTAAGAAAGAAATTACTTGGCAAGCAAAACACTGTGTCAAGCTGTCTTTTTTTTTTTTCCTCATATGCTTGGACATATTAAGACAGGTCTTGATAAACATTACACAATTCCTTTTGGTTTTATTATTAAATGAGAAAGTCTGATTTATTATATTGTCACATTGCTACTCAGAAATGCGGCAGTGATGAATTCAGTGTTGGGTCAACCCAAGTCCTCATTTTACATTTTTTCACAAAGAAATTATAGTAATGTTCAACACAATATTCCTTGCTTTCTTCAGAGAAAAGTCCCATCATTCTTCCTCTAATGGGGCATGTTACTTCATCAATTAGAATTATTTTTTTCAAACAATACATCCCCAAATTTTCATGAGATCAAAACAAGCTTCTACAGATGTTACAGAAATCTTCACACATCATCATCGTCTGATGTATCACTGCTGCTTGTCTCAGAATCGTCATTCTCCAGAGCAGGTTTGAAAGTGAGGTTTTCCCAGGGGCTAAATTTAAAATCACAGATGAAGCCATTTTTCAAAATGCCATTTTTTCAAAGGCCATTTTTTTGTAACTGAAATGAGAAAACAAGATGTATGAGAGAAATAAAAAGCTAAAAACAACAATCTGTTGCATTTCAGCATTCTCTATGTCATCTATGGGCTACATTAGATTCACTGCACGGCCTATTTTATGTATGTGCACAAAGGAAAATTTACCTGAAAACCTTCACTTCTGGGCCAGCCACCTGCATCCACGAGCCTCCAACTGTGCTAAACTAATCTCCTGCAGTGAACAAGACTTTACCTTCTCACCCACTTCCTCAGACATCTTGCCCCAGTGATCCCTCCCACATGGCCTTTCCTGTGATGCAGTCCCTTTTTCCATGGTCTGCTGCAAACACCTGTGCTAAGAAGGGCAGGTTCTGCAGCAAGGAAGGGGCCCAGGAGGAGAAGAAGCCGAGAGGAATGGGAATCCCAGTCTGTTTATTCGATGCAGTTGGAAAGTCAGACAGTGGAGAAAAGGAAACAACTTATTTTACGAGAAAGAAATTACTGCGTTTCCAGAGGTAATGCAGAAACTGGGCAATAAGCCAAGCATTTAAGAGTTCAATACACAGAACCATTCCCCTACCCTTCCCTTGATATTTTGAGAACAGGTGTACTTACAACAAGCACTGGTCCCCTATATTTTTAAAGCAACTGTTATTCTGAAAGCACAAGGAGGCAAGAGAGAGAAAAGAAAAAGGGTGCTGAAATGGCAGCATCGCTAACCATCAGAATTACTGGAAATCCCCCTCAAAGGTAGACACTTAGGGTAGCCACTGACAAGTTCATAAAGGAACATTAGTGTTACCCGTTCACTAATGACATGAAATTCCCTCATCTCATCCTCTGTTAGTGGAGCACGTTTCATCATTTTCACTGTCTTCCTGCAAGCCCATCTCCTTTAACAGCCTTTAAAAAAGACAACACTAAGGAATTTGCTACACACTCAGATGTTTCAAGCTCTGCCTACGTAGATGTGTAAAGACCTGTAATAAACAGATTAATCGGATCATAATTATTTTAAACAAACTGTTACATAGAAGTAGGTTAAAAACTTTACAAAAGATATATAAAGCACAAAAGTTGAGAAGTTCTCAGGCCTTTCACAGATGACTATTTTATCTCTATATGTTTAATTTCAAAAGTTTAAAAAATTAAACAGTAATACTTTATCTGTAGAACATAATTTTAAGCATAACACCATCACTTGCACATATGAAGTACTACATTTGCTGCCATCAGGTTTCACATTGATCCTGCTCTTCTGCCAACTCACTGAACATAAGGACACAAAAGCCAAATTTCATCATATTATCTCACTCAGAATCATAGAATTGCCAAGGTTGGAAGAGACCTTTAAGATCATCCAGTCCAATTGTTGACAACCCAGCACTGCCACTGTAACCCCTAAAGCACTAAACCACATCACCCAGTGCCAGATCATGCCTCTTAACCACCTCCGGGGATGGTGACTAACAGCTCCCTGAGCAATCTATTACAATGCCTGGCCACCCAAACAGTGAAAAACATTTTTCTTATATCTAATCTGAATGTCCTCTGTCTCAGCTGAAGGCCATTTCCTCCGGTCCTCTCAGTGCACGCACAGTAGAAAAGACCTGCCCCCATCTCACTACAACTTGTCAGGGAGTTGTAGAGAGTGATGAGGTCCTCCTTCAGCCTCCTCTTCTCAAGACTAAACAACCTCAGCTGCCTCAGCAGTTCCTCATAAGACATGTTTTCTAGAACTTTCACGAGCCTTTTTGCCCTTCCCTGGACATATTCTAGCATTTCAATGACCTTTTTTTAAGCGAGGAGCCCAAAACTGAACACAGTACTTGAGGTGTGGCCTCACCAGTGCTGAGTACAGGGAGATTGTGGCATCCCATGAATTCCCCCCCTTGGTCAATCCCCAAGCCCTCAGCCCTGGAAACATTAACTACTTACCATAGAGTCATCCCTCCCAAAGGGAAAAACAGTCTCCCCCATGGACTTGGTGTCACAGCTTCCCCTGATTTCTCCCTCCCCTGTCACTGGCTGGGCATCCCTGGTGGCCAGGCCCCTCTGCCCACCCCTTAGCTCCACCCCTCCACCCCTTCCCCTATATAAGCTGCCTGCTCCCCGTGGTTCTCTCTCTGGGTTTGTCCTTCGGTGACAGTGTTACTCTGCTGGAATAAAACCTTGCAAAGGAGCCTTTCTTGCCTCTATCGCTGAGCCAGTTGCGGTGTTGAGTGGAGGTTTGACTGCATTGCCTGAATGTTAACTCAGCTTGCCTTTCAACAGGAAAGGCTTGCTGGGGACAGGGGATAGGCAGCAGCGCCTACCACTTTAACACCCACATTTTTAGGAGATGATCACTTCCCTTGTCCTGCTGGCCACACTATTCATGATACAGGCCAAGATGCCATTGTCCTTCTTGGCTACCTGGACGCACTACTTCCCATGTTCAACTGGCCTTCAACCAGCACCCTCAAGTCCCTTTCTTCTGAACAGCTCTCAAGACACTCTTCTCCCACCCTATAGCACTGCATGGGGTCACTGCAACCCAAGTGCAGGATGCAGAATTTCACCTTATTGAATCTCGTGCAGTTGTCGTTAGCCCATTGATCGAGTTTTCCAAGATCCCTCTGGAGAGCTTTCCTGCCCTCAAGCAGATCGACACTCCCACCCAATTTAGTGTCATCTGCAAATTTGATGAGGGTGCGTTAAATCCCCATGTCCAGAGCATCACTTCAAGATCTTTATCACCAGCTGAAAAAAAGCTGACAGTTTTTCATATTATGTTTTGATAAGGACAGTAGAACAGAACAGCATAGCTTTAGAGAAGTAGATAAAGGATGTGACTTAGAAGTCATGCAAAAGGCAAGCAGGATCACAGCTGAGCTCTACAAGACTGACTAAGCAGAAGTTATGCAAAACAATGATATTGTTGCCCGATAGATAAATGACACAAAACTCAGATAAGTTTTGTGGGTGCTTTATTAAGGGCCCGGGGGTGCCGGCGGACTAACGTCCCAAGTCTGAGCCCCCCGATTTCACATATGGGTGCTTCCCTTTTTATAAATGCGATTCATAACAAGGTCTCCAAGAAACAGTTCCCCTTGCCTAGTCACAGTCCCCTTGTGATACATTCCTTAGTTCACAAGCAAGATCATAAATCTTCTGCTTATCTTACTCTGAGAGCATTGTATGCTGCCTCCAGAGGGGTTAGCATTCTTACTTTCCTGCACTAGCTTAATTATTTATTAAATTCCTAAGACTACCTGCTAGGTTACACACAAACCCAACACACACACTATCAATGGCTACAAAACTGCAAAACTGCTTTTAACAAACCAATTCACACACAACTCATAACTAAACTATAATTACACATTTTGCTAAATTTCATTTCTTTTCCAACATTTCCCCCCTTTTGAGCATCCTTCAGTCCTGCTGCAAGGATGCTCAATCAACAGTATTGACAGTAACATCTTCATAACGAGGTGGGGAGTGTTCTTCATTCTGCCGCCCGCGGGTCATTGCCTTCAGCAACCGGAGAGATCGCTTCTTTTCCTTTTCGATCACACCTAAGAGGCATCTATATACAATCCATATAGTCACTAAAAATACTAAAAACATTAGTGCATACTGTATAGCAGATGTAATCCAGCCAGACAGGTGAAGCCCCAAAGAATCAAATACTGCTCCTATCCAGTTATGCTGTGCTTCCTTTTCAATTTCCTTGGTTTTTGTTTCCACTTCTGCCAGTTGAGAAATATCTTTCTCAACTTCAAGTGTAACATTTGGAATGTGTACACAGCAATGATCTATTCTCCTACTCAGGTAACCACAAACTCCATGTTCTCTTAACAGCAGCAAATCCAATGCCATTCTGTTTTGTAGGGTCATTCTTGATGTAGCTTGCAATTGCAAATTTAGATCTTTAAATCCCTTCTTAGTAGCTGCTGCCAACCTTTCTGTCTGTCCTAACAAGTTGTTGAGCATTTCCCTATTTCGATATGTCGTTACCGGAGGGAATAATGACTCTAATATCCATCCAAATTGTACTCCTGAGCCAGGTTCATGCCACTGCTCCTCTAGGGATTCTTCCCTCTTTCTGAGTCCTTTCCTTTGGATCAATCTATTCAGTTTCCAGTATGGACACAATGGGGGAACCCCTAGGGTGATTTGTGTTACTGATCCATCTAGAGGTAAATGTGTGGTCCACTGTCCGTGTCCCAACACCCAGACTAGATTTCCAGGGCTATGCACAGTAGTATATCTGCAATCTATAGGTCCATCCATGGACTCTCGGCTAACCGTGTGATCATACCCCCTACACTCGCATCCCCACTTTAATGCCATTTTCACTGGTACCAATCCAATTCGGTCTTCCGGTGTATCACATGTAAAAACCTCAGTACAATTCCAATCCTCTTTCTGCGGTCTGAACTCTCGGGAAGATGTAGACGTGATGAGGGCCCTATAATGTGACTGATTCTTTACTCCTGACCATTGGATGCACCATTGTACTTCCCCAAGGTAATTATAGTGTTCCAAAACACTAGGTCCCCATAATGTCTTCCAACTATTCCAGGTGTCAAAATTCTGTGTGACATTCTGACAACTCATCTTGTTTCGGTGGGATTTCGTTCTTATTCGTATTGTATTGCATGGCTCATCTATTGGGGTTGCAATTAAACACCTCCTGGTATTTTGAATCCAACCATAATGATTGGGTTTCTTTTCACATTCCTCTCTAGTCATAGCCCGAATGGTCATACACAAATCCCTCCATACATCCACTGGTTTGGGAACTGACTGGCAGGACCATGAAACATTCTTGAATGTTTCAGGCATTTTGGTTACCGGTATTATTCCCCAGGGAATTGGTTCACCTGCAGCCTGTGGCAATGGTAGGCAAGCTGTTATTTTAGTCACGTTCTGCATGATCCCAAAATCTCTAATTAATCCTGCCACTAAGTTTTCCTGCTCAGTATTCCGTTCTATTGTATCATTAGCCTCCCGTCTACCCCTTCTACCGTGTCTCTGTAAGGATAACATCATTCTGTCATGCCTCCACCATGCATTTCCTATTCTAGGATTAGTGACATTCAACCACCCACAACCTTTGCCTTCCTTCTCCCACCAACTGGCCCCGTCCTCTATTCTGTCCCAGGTCAGTTCCCTATTTTGCTTCCACCTTTTGACCCGTAGGTTCCTTTGATATCTTGATCTTACTAGGAAGGAACAATTTATTCTAAGGGGTGGCCCATCCCACATGTCCGCTGCCATTGATACTGGATCAACCTTTATGTTTTCAGCACGATCCCCTGTCCCTGGCAAAACCCTCATACTCACTCTTTTGTAATCAAAACTATCCCGTATCTTGACCAAACATGTATATTCTCCCGTATCGTTTGTGGTTACCTTAGTAAGATTCAGTACCGTGTTTCCTTGTTGTTTATCCTGATCCCAACCGACTCTGATCTTGCCTCGGCTTCTTTCAGCCCCCCGTTGCCATATTGCAATAACTTCACGGGCCTCAACTTTCTGGCTGTCAAATATAACACAAGTTAATTGAACATCCATCCCTTCCATGACTGTAACCTTTGTTTCTTCAACCTGTACTAGAGTAGACCCTTGAACATGTACTAGTCTCATGATCACTAGCAGTAATATAATTAAGAAGGCAGCTTTGCGCGGAAGATCATCCGGGTTGGAGACACTATCTGGGTTTCCCATTGGAACGGTGCCTTCTTTACCCTGGTGTAATGGATCCAAGCATCCATCCCCTGGACCTTCACCGCCGTGTAGGTCGTCATCATCTCCTGGTGGGGTCCGCTCCATGACTCTCGTAGTGGATCTGTGATCCACTTCTTGACATACACCTGGTCCCCAGGCTGAATTTCGTGGACAGAATTCTCCAGCGTGAGCGGTCTATTCCACTGTAAGGTATTTCTTAAAGAATTCAAGATCTTATTAAGTGACATAACATACTCTGCAATCGCCTGGTCCCCACTCACATGTACCTCCCCTTTTAACACAGTTGCATGATATGGTTTGCCATATAGTATCTCATATGGACTTACGCCTACCTTTTCCCTTGGTTTAATTCGAATCCTGAGTAGGGCCAAAGGCAAAGCTTGAGGCCAGTGCAGTTTAGCTTCCTGGCAAATCTTTTTGATTTGTACTTTCAGGGTTTGATTCATCCTTTCCACTTGCCCACTAGACTGAGGTCTCCAGGGGGTATGCAAATTCCAGGTTATATCTAACAGTCGTGCTAATTCCTGCATTACCCCGGCTATAAAATGTGGACCCCTATCTGATGACAATCCTAAAGGTACTCCAAATCTTGGTATTATTTCTTTCAACAAGGTTTTTACCACCTCCTTAGCCTGATTAGTTCTACATGGAAAAGCTTCCGGCCACCCTGAAAACGTACATACGTACACTAACAAGTATCTGTATCCCTGTGCCCTAGGCAATTCGGAAAAATCAACTTGCCAGTAATCTCCCGGTTGTGGCCCGACTTGCAGCTTTCCCATTTGTATTTGTCTCCTAACTACTGGATTATTTTTCAAACATACCGGGCACATTGCATTAACTCTTTTTGCCATTGTTAACATCTGATTAGAGATTATCTCATTTTTCAAATATTTTACCAATACTTCTGCCCCCCAATGACATTTGTTATAATCTGATTCCAAAATAAATTTCATTATGCGAGTAGGTACCACTATTTGTCCCATTGGTGTAACATACCACCCAAGTTGATTCCTCTGTGCCCCTAGCAAGTTTATTAGTTTTCCATCTTCTATTGAATATTTGGGCTCCTGATTCAGGTATGGGGTAGCCGGATTCGTTCTTACCGGCACCAATGCCATTTGAGTCCGTATTTCCCGTGCCACTTGCCGTGCTGTAACATCAGCAAATCGGTTTCCTCTGTAAACGTCTCCTTCCGCAGTCTGATGTCCTCTAACATGCATAACTGCAACTGCTTTGGGACTATGTACCGCATCCAGTAGCTGTAGCACTTCTTCCCGGTGCTTGATGTTGGTTCCCTGTGAATTCAAAAGCCCCCTTTCCTTCCATAACGCCCCATGTACATGAACCACACCAAAGGCATATTTAGAATCTGTCCAGATATTAACCCTTTTGTCCTTGCTCAAATACAGGGCTCTGGTGAGTCCAATCACCTCTGCCTTCTGGGCCGAAGTCCCAGGTAACAAAGCCTTTGCCTCTATTACCTGATCCAATGTTACCACTGCATACCCGGCATAGCGAGTCCCATTCTCGACAAAACTGGATCCATCAGTGTATAGTTCCCATTCAGGTTCTTCCAATGGTTCATCCTTTAGGTCGGGTCTGCTGGCATATACTTGTTCAATTACCTCTACGCAATCATGCACCAGTCCCCCAGCCTCCTGGTCACTGCGTAAAAACTCTGCAGGATTAACATGATTAGTAGTCTTTATTTCAATATCATCCTGTTCTCTCAGGATAGCCTGGTATTGCAACATTCGACTGGATGATAGCCAGTGACCCCCCTTTTGCTCCAAAACGGCCATGACAATATGGGGAACAAACACTTTCATTTTTGCCCCCAAAGTCAATTTCCGGGCCTCTTGAATAAGAATTATTGTTGCCGCCATGGCTCGTAAACACGAGGGCCACCCGGAACTTACCGAATCCAGTTGTTTAGAGAAGTATCCCACTGGCCTCTTCCAGGATCCCACCTTCTGGGTGAGGACCCCCAACGCCAGTTTTTGCCTCTCATTCATGTACAACTGGAATTCCTTGGTCAGGTCAGGGAGTCCTAGGGCTGGGGCCTCCTTTAGTGCCTGCTTCAATTCCTGGAAGGCCTTCTTTTGCTGTGTCGTCCACTCCAGCCGATGCTGCTTCAAGGCCTCATACAATGGCTTGGCTAGGAGACCGAAATTCATGATCCACGGTCGACACCATCCCACCATTCCTAGAAAAGATCTCAATTCCTGATGGTTATGAGGCAAAGGAATAGCACATATTGCCTCTATTCGGTTTACTCCCAAACGTCTCTGCCCTTGTGCGATCTCACAACCGAGATAAATAACGCTATTTTTGACCAATTGAGCTTTTTCCTTAGAAACCTGATACCCTGCTTGGCCCAGCATGTTGAGTAATTTAATTGTTAATTCCACACACATTTCCCTTTCCTTGGTAGCCAGAAAAATGTTGTCCACGTACTGCAGGACTACATACAAGGATGGGGATATTGTTACCTGGGTTATCTTCCATTCCTCCAGCTCCTTGGTCAGTTGATTTCAAAAAATAGTAGGGCTGTTTTTAAATCCCTGTGGGATTCTGGTCCACGTAAGCTGCTTCTTTCTCCCAGAATCAGGACTCTCCCACTCGAAGGCAAAATATTTCCTACTCTCTACTGCCAGTGGGATGCAGAAGAAGGCATCTTTAAGGTCAGTCACTGAGAACCATTTAAACTCCTCCGATACAGATGTTAACAAGGTGTAAGGATTAGCAACAACTGGATGTATGTCTTTCACTATTTCATTAATAGCCCTCAGGTCCTGTACCAAACGGTACTTGCCATTAGGCTTCCTCACTGGAAAAATTGGAGTATTATACTCCGATTCACATTCCTGTAATATTCCTTGAACCAAAAATTGTTTAATTAACGGGGCTACTCCCCTCCTTGCCTCAAGCTTCAAGGGGTATTGCTTTACCCTCACTGGTTGGGCCCCTTCCTTTAGTTCCACCTTTACTGGCTGCGCGGCTTTAGATTTTCCGGGGACCCCTGACTCCCATACCCAGGGTACTACAGCCTGCTCAATTTCTTCTGGAATAGGAGAGGCATCCACTTCCTTGATCACAAAAATGCCTGCTATTTGTTCCTCAGGTATTTCCAATTTCACCCTTCCCCCCTCAAATATTATTTTCACATTAAGTCGGGACAACAGGTCTCTGCCAAGAAGGGGTGTGGGGCAATTTGGCATATACAAAAATTGGTGATCTAATTCCTTCCCCCCAAACCTAAGATTTAAAGGTTGTAAAAATGGTTGTTCCTCTAGCTTCCCTGTTGCCCCCACCACCTCTACCGTTGTGTCACTCAAAGGTCCCAATCGTCTATTAAGTACAGAATATGTGGCTCCAGTGTCTACCATAAATTCTTGATCCTTTCCATCTATCTCTAAAACTACCCTCAAATCCCAGTCTAGTCAGCTTTGATTCTGGTAGTTTCCCAAAACTAGTGCTTGAGCGACCTCTGCTGGTCCTCCCGTGAATCCTCCCACAGGAGCATTCCCCATTGGACCTGTCCTTAATCCTATGTTTCCCATGCCCATACCTCCTCTAAGCGGGCATTCACTTTTCCAGTGTCCCAATTGTCGGCAAAACGCACACTGGTTTGGATCCAACCTCCCCATGTTAGGTGCAAACCCAAATCCTCCCCGACCTCTTGCCAGCCCCCTCTGTCCGCGATTAGCTCCTCCCCGACCTCGACCCCTAATGGGTCTTCCTCCTACCCCTGTCTGTTGCATTACAGCCAGAATACTAGCTTGTTGTCTTTTTGCAGTTTCTTTTTCCCTGTTGTTGTATACCTTCCACGCTACCTCCAACATCTTATCCAAACTCCGAGTATCCTCTCCTTCCAGCTTTTGTAACTTTTTCCTAATATCCTCTTGTGATTGCCCCATAAACAACAATGCCAATTGAAGTTTTCCTGATTGATCCTCTACATCTAAATTAGTGAACTTCTGAGCCATGTCTTTTAATCGTTCTAAAAAGGCAGACGGAGACTCATTCTTGTCCTGCTTGACCGAATACAGCTTAGATCAGTTCATAGTCTTAGGTATTCCTGTCGTAATTCCTTCCACCAACAATTCTTGATATCGTTTTACAGCCCTTATTCCTCCCGTAGAGTTTGGGTCCCACCTTGGTTCCTCACTAGGTACCAATTCATCAACTGTTTCATTTAGTTGTCTCAACCGAATCTCCTCACGAGCCTTTTCTCTAGTGGCTCTAATAACCATTTCCTTTTCCGTGGAATCCATTATAGTATCTAATAATACCTGTAAATCATTCTAGTCCGGATTCTGAGTCTTTATTACCATTTTAACCACCCTTGCCACCCTTTCAGGATCCTCCCAATAACTCCCCGCTGATTGCTTCCATATTACCAAATCCCCGGGGGAGAAAGGCACCTTTATAAGTATCCTTTCTCCCTGTGGTCCCACACCT
The DNA here is from genome assembly GCF_028551555.1 of Melozone crissalis. Lineage (NCBI taxonomy): Eukaryota > Metazoa > Chordata > Aves > Passeriformes > Passerellidae > Melozone > Melozone crissalis. The sequence continues at coordinate 7,251,132 of NW_026535813.1, read as the reverse complement.
TCCCTTAACGGCGCAATTAACTGTGGCCCCTTCTGCCCCTTCCTCCCCTGGCGAGTCCGCCCTGTTAACGGAGTTCTTTTAGCACTCTCATTCTTTTCACTATCACCATCACTGTCACTCTCACTAGATCCCATTTTTATAGCTATATCCGCAGGGGGAGCAGGGGGCAGATTAGGAGCAACCGGAGCCCTCGGGGGTGCTATACAATAAGACAAATCTTCCTTGATTGAAGGATACAAATTACGCTCCTTTCTTTCTTTACATCCCACACACTCCCTCTCATCATTTACCTCTAAAACCAAAATACCGCACTCCTTTTGCCATTCCTCTTTCCGGTGTAAAACAAAGAACAAATCTAAATATGGTATTTCATCCCATTTCTCATTTTTCCTTAAAAATTGCATCAGAGATTCCATTATCCCCAATTCCAGTGTACCATTCACCGGCCATCCCACTTCCTCAATCTCATATTCAGGCCACCAATGATTACAATAATCTATCATTTTGCTTTTATCCAATTCTTGATAATACCCCTCACTTTTCCATCGTTTCAATATACAACCTAATGGCATATTTCCAGGTATTTTACCATTGGCTTGCACTAAGGTTTGAAAAGTTTTAAAAGACATCATATTACAGCCTTTAATTCCACCTTTAGTCCCAGTAAACCAATACACCTTAAACCAATATACCTTCTCACCGTCCTTCCCAAAAAAAAACAGGAGACGAGTTCCGGTCCTGCGTCCTTAGACGTCTTATGGCCGGAGCCCAGGCTTTTCTACCAACCACCAAATCCAAATCCAATTATCACCTTCTTCCAATATAAAGCACCTTCGGGCTTACCTTAATGCAGTTGTCCGACAGGCGCGGGGGTGGGCACGAACCCGATGACTCCCCGAGAAATGCTCGGTGCCAGCTTGGAGTGGATCGAGACGCGGAACCGCCCCAGCTACCTTCGGAGTCCTGCCGCGGTCGCCAGAAAAACTGTTGCCCGATAGATAAATGACACAAAACTCGGAAAAGTTTTGTGGGTGCTTCATTAAGGGCCCGGGGGTGCCAGCGGACTAACGTCCCAAGTCCGAGCCCCCAATTTCACATATGGGTGCTTCCCTTTTTATACATGCGATTCATAACAAGGTCTCCAAGAAACAGTTCCCCTTGCCTAGTCACAGTCCCCTTGTGATACATTCCTTAGTTCACAAGCAAGATCATAAATCTTCTGCTTATCTTATTCTAAGAGCATTGTATGCTGCTTCCAGAGGGGTTAGCATTCTTACTTTCCTGCACTAGTTTAATTACTTATTAAATTCCTAAGACTACCTGCTAGGTTACACACAAACCCAACGCACACACTATCAACGGCTACAAAACTGCAAACTGCTTTTAACAAACCAATTCACACACAACTCATAACTAAACTATAATTACACATTTTGCTAAATTTCATTTCTTTTCCAACAATATTGCGTTTAGTCAAAAGTGGGGGTTGAGGAACAGCCACCTAAAAAGGACACTGGATGTTGAAGATCACCAAAGAAGACCCCAAAGAATGATATAAAAACTTCTGATAAGGGGTGGAACTATGTAAAATAAAGTAATACATATACATCAAGTAAGCGAGGATAACTAATTGTGGGATTCACATTCTCTGAACCTGAGAGAAGCAGTGAGAGAAGCAGAGAACAGAATGATCAAAACAATTCTTATCTCATTTGCTGCTCCTGTGTTTGTTCACAAGCGGAATGCATTACGGAAGATTGTTTACCTGAAGGGATTTGGTAATTGGATTCTGGTGTGAGTATTTTGTTTTCTTGACCAATCTCTGCAAGCTGTCTCCTGATGGTTGGTCAGGAGACAGTCATGAGATTTTGTTGAGTTCTTGTTCAGTTTCAGTTTACATGCAGTGTACTATAGCATAGAATAATATAGCATAATAAAGTAATTAATTATCATTCTGATATCATGGAGTCCTGTTCATCATTCTTCACAGACGATGGGGTCACCCTGCTTTTACAATAACTAATGAATATGTAATCAGTGTGTATGGTAGAAACTCTATTTACCCAATGCTTGGGGCACTCAATTACAGGAAGGATCCTCTGAGTGACCAGTGCACTGCAATAAAGAATGCCTGCTTTCTAATACTCAAAACTATGTTAGAAAGTTTCTATCTGACTGATATTGGTATCAGTTTCAATTGGATGGCTGCTCTCCAGGACTGCAGCAATAAAAAAAGCAAAAGATAAAACAATTTGGATCATCTGCAAGTGTGGTAGGAGGTCTACCACACCCACCCTCTATAGTTAGTGTATAAAGATATAACCTGGGCTGAAATGCTCAGCAAGGGGTCATCTCTGGCCAAAAGAACTCAGGCCTCAGCTAAGAATCAACATCTTAGTCTGGAGAACAGATGTGGGAAGAGATAAAGGAAATATTCTTGAATAAGAAACAATGTTTTACGAACTATAAAAGACATATGAATTATCACAGAGGCAGAAGCCTCTTAATCACACCCTGAAAGTGTGGGAGACCTCTCCCAGAGTTTGGATGCAAATTCTGTGGTTACTTCCCTGGGGATTGAGGGAAAGGATCTTCATATGTGCTATAATGAAACCTCTATTCTGGCCTTATTATCAAGCAGTACAAGATAGCCCGGGAGCCCTGTTGTCAGGGAAACAGGGTGCCCAAAAGCTAGGCTAGCTCCAGGCTGATGCAGCAGGCTACCCTCTAGCAAGCTTGGTGATTATCAGCTCTTAAGTGATTGCAAGCTTTCTTAGGATATTAGCTCTTTGCTTGCTAGGTAGGTAGCCCTTGCCTGAGGCTGCAGCAGAGTCGAGAGAGGAGAAGGGAGCGCCTTGGGGTTCCACAGCCATGTTTATTTCATGGGGAGGCCATGAAGGTTCCAACGACAGCTCTTCTTCTGTCGAATGGGCTAAAGTATGCCCCTTTTATAGGGTTAGGGGGAATCCAAACTTGACCAATGGTAAGGGTTTGGGTACAGTGGCCTATAGGGTTACAGAGATAAGCTTTGGGGTGGGAGTCAGAAAGACAGGAACTTATTCTGCTGTCTCAGCATTTCCTATTGTTCAGTTCTCCATGGAGCTTTACCTAGGTCCATGGGGTTTACTACAACTCCACTTTCTGTTTTTAGAAAAAAGGCGCTTGCTATAGTTCTTTTGAAACAGTGAACAAGGCACGAGAACATAGCTAACACAACAACAACTACAAGGAGAATCAACAATATTCCCTTAACGAAAGATGCAGCCCATCCTGTTACTCCCCATTGCCCGAAAAGTTCATTGACCCAGTCTGGGATTCTTTCTACTTTCAAGTCCTTCACAAGATCTCTCAGTTTCTGGATGTTCGCATGGATGGATTCCGAGCATGAAGAGAGGTTGAAGCAGCACATGCCTTCGAAGTCTTCATAGCCATGTCCATGGGCAAGCAACAGGAAGTCAATTGCTGCTTGATTTTGGAGCGAAGGGTGTCTTGTGGTTTCTTCTTCCTTTAAGAGATCACTTAAGGCTGCTGATGTAGCTTTAGCTTGTTTACTGAGCCAGCACCCAAGGTGATTGATTTCACCGAGGGCTTTAGCTGCAGCTACCCAGGGTAAGAACAGGGAGACAGCAATCTTTTTTGGTTTCTTCCAATCGTATAATTTGGGATCACAATTTTCATCAAATTCCGTGTAGGACCTTTAATGGCATTTTGATTCACTTTCTTTTTTCCAATTATATAACTGGGCGATGTTTGGAGTAAGGGTAGAAAGTTTTCCAAGGGTACAGGGACCTCCCTGGAGTCAGGAGGGGATCTCCGCCCATACTCTGTCACCACAGATGAGAAACATTCCCTTGGGTAATACTTTGGGGTGGAGAGAGGACACAGAGATCACACGAGCGGCGTAATTGCACCAATCGTGAGAGTTATAGGCTTTGTTATTTGGTGATCTGTCCTTTCAATATGTGTTTTTGTTCTGGTCAATTTCTGGCCAATTGTTTTTTGGATGTCTAAAGTAAAATTTGACACAATATGTGGCCTTGGAGGACCCCAACAGATCTAATTCTTGGGGTTCCTCTTGAGCATCAGGCAGAATTTTTGTCCACTTGTCCCAAGTATCAGCCACATTGGGTCTCTTACCTGTGGTTCAGAGGAGCTCTGAGTTATAGACGGGCCAGTCATCTGCTACAAAGGGAATTCCTACTAGACATGTGGAAAGTGGGTTATCAGTGCTTCCCATGGACAAGCACATGTTGTCCTGTTTTAATGTTTTTGCTAAGGTTACCCAAACAGTATAGCTAGGCTGTGGGCTAATCCAGCCGAAGGGTGAAGAACATCCAGGCGGCAGTGAGGGCAGCACCAATGGAGATATTTTTCATCTTTGGGCAGGAATAGGGCTTCTGATAAGGAATATAAGCAGAATTTGTTATCTTTATGATGAGAGGGTTTTCTCCCTTGTTCTTTTCTCTGTTCCCCTCCTCCCTCCCTTTTTTCTTTTAATTTCTAAGCTATACTAAGGGAGGACGAGTGGGTAGAAGGTTAAGGGGTTTTAAAAGGTTAGGAAGAGGGAATAATAGGGTTTTTTAATATACAAAAAAGGTGTAACAACACATAATTCAGAGAACACTTTTGTGTTAAGGCTATCTACGGCTTGATGCAGCAGAATGTTATTTAGCTTTCAATTTAGTCTGCTGTCTTGTGATGGGGCGGTCTGCTCTTGTGGTTGTGGGTATTCGGCAATGTCTTCATCTCCAGGCTGAGCTGGTTTGGTTTTGAGGTGGTCTTGTGTTTGCCTCAGGAGAGTTCTTGTCCCCGTTTGCAGGAGTAGTGTTTGCAGTGCCTAGGTATGGTTTAATGTTTTTTCCTGGGTACCACCTTGGACCGGATGGTAGTAGCACACATGCATATCCTCTACCCCAGGTAATCAACTGGTAGGGCCCAGAAATTAGGTGTGTTTCGGGGTCCTTCACGAGCACCGGTGGTTTCTCAGTGAGCTTTGTTTGGGTGGTATTTGCAAAGTGGCAAAGTATTGGTGGGTCAGGCTCTGATGCTGTGCAGTTCATGAAGTTGATGACATAAAGAGCCTTGCAAATTCTTTCCACTGGAGAGGTGATTCTTGTGTCTCTGTTCTGTTGATCGAGGACTCTTTTGAGGGTTTGATGCGTCCTTTCCACGATGGATTGTCCTGTGGGGTTTACAGGTATGCTGGTCTTTTGTGCTCTGCCCCATTCATTGAAGAACTCCTTCAACTTGCAGGAGGTATAGGCAGGTCCATTATCTGTTTTAATCTCCTTTGGTACTCCCAGGGTGGCAAAGGCGAGGAGAAAGTGTTTTATTGTGTGCATGGTCTTTTCTCCTGGATGTGATGATGCAAATACTGCTCCCGAAAATGTGTCGACCGATACATGCACATATTTTGACATTCCAAAAGGTGTGAAGTTACATCTGTCTGCCACAGCTGGCAGCTATTCAGACCTCAGGGATTGACTCCCATCCCCATAGATGGTATCTGATAGTTTTGACAGTTCAGACATGTAGCAACAATAGCCTTTGCCTGATCCTTTGAGAGCTTGAACATTCTCATAAGGGCAGGCACATTTTGATGAAAAAACGTGTGTGACAACTTTGCCTGGGTAAAGATGTTAGGAACATTAGCAGTTTCTGCTGCCATTGCTAATGCATCCGCTTTTCTGTTACCTTCTGCAACAAAACCTGGAAGGTCAGTGTGTGACCTCACATGCATTATATGGTAAGGTTGCTTTCTGTGGGAGATCAGGTGTATTAATTTAGAGAGCAGTTGGTACAACTTTGGATTGGAAACCTCTTTAAGAAGAGCATGTTCTGCTCTCATAGCTATCCCAGCAACATAAGCTGAATCTGTGACCAGATTGAAAGGTTTCTTTTTAAATTTTTCAAAGGCTCTGACCACAGCTGCTAATTCTGCAATCTGTGGAGATCCCTCCACTATTTGGATGTCAGATTCCCAGTTTTGTGTTTGGGGGTCTTTCCATGTGATCACCGACTTGTGGGAAGACCCTGAGCCATCTGTAAAGATGGTTATAGCTTTGAGAGGTTTTCTTCTTTGGATTCATTTTGGAATCAAATGGAAAGTTACATCAGGGTTAAAAAGCTTGTGTTTTGGGATCTTGACTGAAGTTTGGCCTGTATAGCTATCCAGGGCAAACTGGAGGCTCTCATTGGTCTGGATCAAGTCCTCAGAGTCTGTAAGGGTTATTGGCAAGTATATGCATGCGAACTCACACCCTGAAAGAGAGCGGAGGCAAGTTCTAGCCCTTTTTATTAAATGTGCTATGACCTCCTGGTAGGTGGTGTCTTTGTAGGCTGGCTATTTGTAAAAATCCATTCCAGTATCAACAAAGGGTCTCAAAGCTGGGAGTCCCATTGGAAAATCAGTCCATAGAATTGAGGTGCTTTTCCCAGGATGATGAACTGGAAAGGCAGGCTGGGCTCGAAGCAATGGGCTTTGCGTGAAGACAGGGCTTCCTGGACTTTGGTGATGGCCCCTCTGGCTTCTGCCATGAGAGTGCAGGGAGAGTCCAGGTCTTTGGGCCCACAAAGAAGATTGAACAGGGGAGCAAGGTCCTCTGTTGTAATTCCTAGCAGTGGACGTACCCAGATGATGGACCCACACAGGCTGTGTAAGTCCCTGAGGGTTTTTGGGTTGTCGTTTTTGGTGAGCTGCTGGGATACGATGGTCCTTTCCCGGATCTGGACTCCAAGGTAAGTCCATGGGTTGATGGACTGTATTTTATCCTCACGAATCTCCATTCCTGCCTTTTCTATGATTTCTATAGTCTTTTTGACTGTTTTGTCCAAGTAAGCTTTATCTGAAGCACACATCAGGATATCGTCCATATAGTGGTGGATGATAGCATCTGGGAATAATTTTCAAACGGGACACAGGATTTGGGCCACGTACCACTGGCAGATAGTTGGGCTGTTTGTGAGGCCTTGAGGAAGATAACACCAATTATATCTTTTGAGTGGAGCCTTTTTTGTTAAGAGAGGGAACAGAGAAAGCAAACCATGGAGCATCCTCAGGGTGTAGAGCAATGCTGAAGAAACAGTCCTTGATATCTATGATAGCAAGTGTCCAGTCTCTAGGCAGCATCGATTGGGAAGGCAGGCCAGGCTGGAGGAGGCCCATGTCCTCAATGACCTCGTTGATTCTGCGAAGGTCATGGAGGAGCCTTCACCTGTTTGTCCCAGGCTTTGGTAGAACGAAGACTGGGGAGTTCCAAGGGCTGTCAGACTCTACTATGTGGCCTTTTGTGAGCTGTTCTTCCACAAGGGTGTTTAGGGCGCACAGCTTGGCTTTAGAGAGGGGCCACTGTTCGATCCAGATCAGCTCGTGGCGTTTCCAGGTGAGACGAGGTGTTTCTGGCAGTGCACGTGCTTCAGTGGCCCCAATCAGAAATCCTGAATGGGAATACGTAGGGAAGCTCCCCACTGGGATAAAACATCTCTGCCCCAAAGGGTGATGGGGGCCCTCACCAGGAATGGGCGGATGGTTGCCAGCTTGCCTTCAGGCCCTTCCACAAGGATGTTGTTCTTGCTTCTCGTGGATACTGTAGCTCCACCAATCCCCGAAATCATGCCTGCAACAGGTTGTATATCACAGTGTTTTGGCCATTCTGAGCGGGCGATGATCTTCATATCAGCACCGGTGTCCAGCATCCCTGGTAGGTGGGTCTTCTCTCCTTTGCAGGTAAGGCCGCACTCGATGGTAGGCTTGGATGGTCCCACAACTTGTGCCCACATTGCTGTAGGGTTAGAGAGGAATCTGTTCCCTGTGATTCTTTGGGAGTAAGGAAGCTTGTGCAATTGGAGTCCCCTTTGAAAGAAAAAATGGTAAGTCTATGCAGTATACCTGGATGAGAATCTCTTGTCTTGGCTGCACTGTCAGCACTTCTGGAACAACGAAGATTTCCTTTGGGAAATTAAGATAGTCACCTATAATTAAAATGTCTGAAGGACCACCTTTTGGCCCATATTTGCCTGTGGGAACACGATGAGCATTCTCATTATTAAAGTCAATGGACAGAGCAGTTACCAGTTGACGGCGGGTACCCGTCTGGGTCACCCCATGTGTTGGGTCCTCTTCTTGTGGTCTGGAACCTCCTGGGATGGTGTGTGGTTGAGTCTGGGTGGCCTTTGATTTGTTGTCACAGCCCAGGGCTCCACCGGGCTGCGCAAGGCGTTTCCCGGACGCTGCTGGTAACGTTGTTGATTCTGGGGTCTTTGATAGGTGTTACGGTGGTTTCGGGGAGGTGACCTCTCTGGGCAATCCTTTATGTAATGTCCAAGATCCCCACAGTGATAGCATTTAGCTTGGTCTTTAGAAGCTACGACTGCATATGCACCAGAAACTCCTTCAGCAATACCCTTAGCAACTGCTTGGACATGTGACGTGTACAGCATTCCAGCATTTGCTCTGTGGTAGGGTCTGTATCCATGGGTAGAGACCTCAAAATGGCTTTGCATTGTTCATTTGAGTTACTCAAGGCAAGCTTACATAAGAGTTCCTTCCTTGCCTCTGTGCTCTCTATCTGTTCTCCAGAGCATCTCTAAGTCTGTCCACAAATTTGATAAAACTTTCATCTATCCCTTGTTTAATAGTAGAAAAATGCATTGTTGGCATTGACTCAACATGCATGAGAAGTAAAGAGGTTTTTGCTGCAAAGTCGACGTCTTGCAGTGCGTTTTTATTCAAAGTTTCCAATTGGTCTGCTGGTTTCTGTAAATCCCCTTCCTCAGCCAGCCGTTCTACCGTAAAATTTGTCTTAGCAGCATCTGCAGAATATGAATCTGATAATGTTTTTAATTGTTTTTTCCAGTGCCTGTCCCATAACATATATTCTGCTGGGGACAGAAGGCAGTGTGAAATATTTTTTATATCTTGGGGAAGTAAGACATGTGCTGAGAACATGACTTCTAACAAATTTCTAAAAATATGTGAGCCTCTGCCATGTTCTTTGGCTATATTTCTTAGTTGCACGAGCTCCTTATTTGAGTTTGCCTTCCATGTTTTTATAGTGGATTCCCCACCATTTCTACCTTCTTTATACTCTACAGGGAAAGCATTAATTTTCTGTGCTAGTTCCCAATCCCCAGCCTTAGTTGCCTCTATCTTAATAAGAGCCCATGGGTCAGTATGCATCGTATCAGAATCAGAGTCACTGCAAGTGCTCTGGTCCTCTGAGGAGGATTGAGGGGAGGTTGCGACCCGTGTCCTATGCTTTTTATGGCGTTTAGATGCGGCATTTTTCAAGGGTTTTGGTGGCTGTGGGGGGGCACATAGCATAACCTGGCCAGGGGGAGGTGCCATTGGAGCTGGGATGGCAGCACAGCATGCATACAACTGGATGGGGGGGGTAGCACCGTGGGGGCTCTCTGGGATTCTGTTCGGGTGGCATTGAGGGTGGATGGGGGGTTGGAGGGACAGGTGGTGGGGACAGGGGGGCTGGGAGGACTGGGGGTGTGGGCATGGGGAGAGTGGGGGTGAGGAGGCAGTGGGACTGGTCTGGGGTGCCGTGGTTACCGGGTGGTGTGCTGGGACTGCGTATGTGTGGGGACCCCCTGCTGTGTCAGGCAGGGTGCAGGGGTAAGGAGCGGGGATGGTGGGGGTTGGGAAGCCGTCGGGAGAGGTCTGGCCACTCGAAGCGGGGGCAGGGGGGGTGGGGGGCATTGTGACGAGAGAGGGGGTGGGGGACACTGCGGCGGGAGGAGTCAGAGTCACTGTGGAGGTGGGGAGCGGGAAGGGGGATGGAAGGGTCCGTGGCGGAAGTGGACAGAGCCGGCGCGGTGGTTAGGGGGGTGGGAGGTGGGGCGAGATGGTCCACAGCGGAGGGGAGGGCAGGAAGGGCAGGAAGAGGGGGCCCCAGGACCGGAGATGAGGGGGAAGCCAAGCCGGGAGGTGTCGCAGACATCTTTTCATTAAAATCCTTTCATTAGGATTTTTCCTGCTGAAGCTGAGAAGTTTCAGCAACAAAGTGTAAACAATGGTTATCTGCTGCTGTGGAATGCAACAGGTGAATCCGTGATTGGTCTCCTGTTGATGTTTGGATTTACTGACCACTCATGGCAGAGCTGGCTCTCGCTCTCTGCCGAAACACAGATCTTTGTTATCATTCTTTCGATTCTATTCTTAACTTAGCCTTCTGAGGAAACCTTTTCCTTATATTTCTTTTCAGTATAGTTATAATGTTGTATATAGATCACAAAATGATATATCAAGCCTTCTGATCATGGAATCAACATTCTCGTCTCTCTCTCATTTTGAAAGCCCCTGTGACCACGGTCACAGGGAGGAAAGGGGATGTCTGCAGTTGTAGATAAGTCGGTATGTGGGGGGTTGGGCGGCGCAGATTCCGCAGGCGGGGGAGAGGTGGGCGTAGAATCTAGGGCGGAAGGCATCACTTCTGCTTTGAGAGAGGCAGAGGCGGGGAGAGCTTTAGGACCTTGCGGATGCAAGGCATGCGAGCTACATTCTTGAGAAAGCTTATCAGTTGTAATTAGCATTTGAAAAGGAAGTGCCTGTCCCTAGCGTTGTGGTTTTTTCTCTATTAAATTTTTCAATGGTTTTAGTTATTATATGGAATAAAGGCAAATAGTTGCAGAAAAGCCCTGGTTAATTTGTGGGTTCTCTATTTTGTTTCCAATTTTATCCCAAAACGAATTTTCAGCGATAATTTCTTTATCAGTTTCAGGGTATTGCGAAAGAATCCATCTTACAAAAGCCATCTTACAGGGTGCCCGAAAACTAGGCTAGCTCCAGACTGATGCAGCGGGCTACCGTCTAGCAAGCTTGGTGATTATCAGCTCTTAAGTGATTGCAAGCTCTCTTAGGATATCAGCTCTTTGCTTGCTAGGTAGGTAGCCCTTGCCTGAGGCTGCAGCAGACGGTCGAGAGAGGAGAAGGGAGCGCCTTGGGGTTCCACAGCCATGTTTATTTCATGGGGAGGCCGTGAAGGTTCCAACGACAGCTCTTCTTCTGTGGAATGGGCTAAAGTATGTCCCTTTTATAGGGTTAGGGGGAATCCAAACTTGACCAATGGTAAGGGTTTGGGTATAGTGGCCTATAGGGTTACAGAGATAAGCTTTGGGGTGGGAGTCAGAGAGACAGGAACTTATTCTGCTGTCTCAGCATTTCCTATTGTTCAGTTCTCCATGGAACTTTACCTAGGTCCATGGGGTTTACTACAATGTGCCCCACCAACAATTGGATGGTAAGATACACTGAATCCTAAGTTATATTATTTCTTCACCAGCTGTAACATCAATAGGTACCTTTAACCCTGCACTGTATATACCTACTAGTAGTTTCTCTTTTTGTTCCTTATTCCTGTGTAGTATTAGTTTGTTTTAAATCTTATGTCTGTTAGTTTTCTGTCTATTAAATAAATAATTAATTCTATAATAGACCGAGTCAGCCATTTTTAAAGAACTTGCTAATGAGAGTGGGTTTTGGGGTGCTGGCCGCCTTAATAAAGCTACTGCCTGCTGCCAGAGGCCTGGGCAAAAGGCAAGGACTTATCTAAACCCCCACATCCATTCCTAACATTTTTTGGCATAGTCGAAGCAGAATAATGGGAAATGATCCAAACAAGCAAGCTAAAGACTTAACAAGCTATTTACAGGGGCAGAGTGTTAATCCTCTTCCAGTGGACAGCTGATTTGAGCGGGGAAAAGTCCAAGAGAACATATACAGGCAGCGAGAATTGCTGACAGATAAAAATGAATACATGGTTGCTCTTGCACTTGCACCATGTTTAAAGGCTGGACGTGAGTTTCAAAAAGAAATGGTAAGAGAACATGGCAAATTAAAACAAGAGCTAAAAGAATCCAAGGAAAAAACCAAAACCTTGGAAGATTAATTTGAATTAACATAATTTAAAACCCCCAACTCTGTGGTTGTTAAAGAAATTCCAGAGTTAACAACATCACCTGGGGATGGCAATATTCAGAAAAACTCTGATGAAATTGATAATGCAAATGTTGAATTGGATTCTAATAAAAGCACAGAAACCCTACCTCTTAAAGAGAGGGAAATTTCAGAACTTCAATTGAAATCCCTAATTAAAACCAAACTCTCCAAGGGACCCCAAAATAGTCAGAGAAGAAATATGGTCACACTATTTCCCTCTAATTCCCTGCCATCACCAAATCTCCAAGAAAAATATGGACAAAAGGTAGAGGAAACAGAAATTGAATATCTGAGTAGATTTTGCTCCACAGGGAAAAATAGAATATGTTTTAAATGGATGATGCGATGGTTGGATCTTACAATTAAGGGATGAATACTATGTGTATGTTAAAAGAAGTTTTATAGATGTATAGTTATGTTATTTTTATATGTTCACCCCATAGTCCTCTTTCCCTTTCCCCTTTTATTGTTGTCACTAGTCGGGGCATTTAGGGGAGGGCAGGCTTGTTACTAGTAGGTGCAGCATGGCAACACCTAACCTCCAATCAAGTTGTAAGAAAATGATCTCTACCAATGGACTGCAGAGAAGGAGTTGACTGACAAGACTTTGGGAGGGGCCAAGGGTACAAAAAGTAGAGCATCCATTTTGCAGATGAGCACATGGCTGCTGGTCATGAAGACTCTCAGTGCTGTAATTTTTCCTTATTCAGTCCTTTTTTGTATTTTTGTTAAGGTTTAATAAACCTTTGCAATTTAAAAAGTGAGCATCGTTTCTCACAGAATATTACTGGATGATATAAAAAGTTTTGGATTCTGGGCTGTGAGTGTCCTGTTACATCATGAACCAGAGCCTCCTGACTTAATTACACACTGGGCAGGAAAAACCCCTATGCAGTCAGCTAAAAATATCTCTGATGCTGCTGCAAAAATCAGCTGTTTGCAAGCAAAACACAAACATGCAGATGTAAATATCTCAGCCTCTGCAGAGTTGAATCTTAGCTTTGCTGAAAGATGCTCCAAATGTGCTAAGAGATTGTTTACTAGAGAAACGAGTAACAACTCACTTGACTTTTAAGTATGGAGAGCTCCTTTTGAGCACTGGGGGAGAAAAGTGGCAATTCAAACCCTTACTGTTATAAACAGGAACACACTCCCGGAACTAAAGTGATTTCAGCTTTTATTATAAGGCCTAAAGCATAGGGGGCCTGTGGGTCGAGCAGGAGTGTTCCCAACGAGTGAGGATCCTTCAGAGCTGGCACTGGATCTTCTTCCTTTATTGAGCAGGGATGTTTCCGATATTCCAGATGTAGCGGCACAGTCTCACCGACTTGGATGCCCCCTTTTTATATTGTTTTTTGTTCCTTTGGATTTGTTTCTGTTGGGATCCTTCATTTGCATGAAGGTTAAGGCACATAATTGGCCCTTACAGTTCTGTCCAGGCTGGCTTGTTTTTGCTTGGGGGGGGTGCACTTTACTTAGGTGTAATACGGTACGTAAGTAGTTGAATAAAACTACCCTTTTAACCCTTTTTACAGCTCTCACAGAAGAAAATAACCAACAGCAGGGAAAGAAAAATCCTAAGGGCTAGATGACCTGTCTGTGAGTCGACTACCCTTGACACATTCCTGCATTTCAACAGCTTCTGATTTATTCTATTTCTCCTCTTAACTTCTTAGTAAAATTAAAATTGGTTAAACTGACTCTAATAAAAAGTGTTATCTCTTACACTGCTAAAATCTGTTGTCATATAATTAAGATTTTAAAACAAAATAATTATATTTAGAATGCATTCTACTTACAACTCCTCTGTTTGACTAACGAAAAAAGCAAACAGAAGCCAGTGTTTAAAATTTATTCTCAAAACCTAATCTGACATTGCGTCCCGATTGCAGGAGTCGATCGATCGGCACATGCACCAGGAGTGGCCGCGTCCTACCTCTGCCGCCGCCAGGCAGGATTGCGGTTCAGCCACTGGCTGGGATCCCGGACCGCCAGGAGCGGCTGATAAATGTGGACCCAATGCCAAAGGATCGGGGTAAAGGAAAAAGGAAGGACTCTTTGCTCACTTCTCCGAGCTGCCTTTATTCTTTCCCACGGCGGGAGCAGCGCTGAAGCTGCAACGCCACATGGAAGTGGGACAGGTGACTTAGCGCCGCATGGGAGCGGGCGGGGCGCAGAAGCCACGTGGCTCAAAGAGGGAGCAGTGGCAAAGAGCAGGAAACAGAGAAAAATGGCAGCTTTTCTGGAGAGGGGGGTGGAATCCTGGGAGAAGACCGTCTAGCGAATCAGTGGCTAGATAGGAGGGGTCCGGGGTGACATGTAAACATAACCTGGAGCGGGAAAGTCACATACCAATGGCAGAAGGGAAAAATCATAACTGACAGCGAACCTTCTGGACAGAGGGGTGTAACACACCATGACAGACAATCTACAGGGGCAGGATTTTTGAGGATAGACAGGGAAAAATCTGAAATTATCATAACTGCCACAGCGAGACGGGGCAAACAACTTTAGGCAGAGACTAAATGTTGTATTGCACTAAATAGGAATTTAGTTACACTGGGTGTTGGGGAAAAACGTTATTGGGTCACGTGAATGGCATGTTCCCCCTTTCACATGGGTTCCCCTCACATAACCCTTCCATGTTTTTATAGTGGATTCCCCACCATTTCTACCTTCTTTATACTCTACAGGGAAAGCATTAATTTTCTGTGCTAGTTCCCAATCCCCAGCCTTAGTTGCCTCTATCTTAATAAGAGCCCATGGGTCAGTATGCATCGTATCAGAATCAGAGTCACTGCAAGTGCTCTGGTCCTCTGAGGAGGATTGAGGGGAGGTTGCGACCCGTGTCCTATGCTTTTTATGGCGTTTAGATGCGGCATTTTTCAAGGGTTTTGGTGGCTGTGGGGGGGCACATAGCATAACCTGGCCAGGGGGAGGTGCCATTGGAGCTGGGATGGCAGCACAGCATGCATACAACTGGATGGGGGGGGTAGCACCGTGGGGGCTCTCTGGGATTCTGTTCGGGTGGCATTGAGGGTGGATGGGGGGTTGGAGGGACAGGTGGTGGGGACAGGGGGGCTGGGAGGACTGGGGGTGTGGGCATGGGGAGAGTGGGGGTGAGGAGGCAGTGGGACTGGTCTGGGGTGCCGTGGTTACCGGGTGGTGTGCTGGGACTGCGTATGTGTGGGGACCCCCTGCTGTGTCAGGCAGGGTGCAGGGGTAAGGAGCGGGGATGGTGGGGGTTGGGAAGCCGTCGGGAGAGGTCTGGCCACTCGAAGCGGGGGCAGGGGGGGTGGGGGGCATTGTGACGAGAGAGGGGGTGGGGGACACTGCGGCGGGAGGAGTCAGAGTCACTGTGGAGGTGGGGAGCGGGAAGGGGGATGGAAGGGTCCGTGGCGGAAGTGGACAGAGCCGGCGCGGTGGTTAGGGGGGTGGGAGGTGGGGCGAGATGGTCCACAGCGGAGGGGAGGGCAGGAAGGGCAGGAAGAGGGGGCCCCAGGACCGGAGATGAGGGGGAAGCCAAGCCGGGAGGTGTCGCAGACATCTTTTCATTAAAATCCTTTCATTAGGATTTTTCCTGCTGAAGCTGAGAAGTTTCAGCAACAAAGTGTAAACAATGGTTATCTGCTGCTGTGGAATGCAACAGGTGAATCCGTGATTGGTCTCCTGTTGATGTTTGGATTTACTGACCACTCATGGCAGAGCTGGCTCTCGCTCTCTGCCGAAACACAGATCTTTGTTATCATTCTTTCGATTCTATTCTTAACTTAGCCTTCTGAGGAAACCTTTTCCTTATATTTCTTTTCAGTATAGTTATAATGTTGTATATAGATCACAAAATGATATATCAAGCCTTCTGATCATGGAATCAACATTCTCGTCTCTCTCTCATTTTGAAAGCCCCTGTGACCACGGTCACAGGGAGGAAAGGGGATGTCTGCAGTTGTAGATAAGTCGGTATGTGGGGGGTTGGGCGGCGCAGATTCCGCAGGCGGGGGAGAGGTGGGCGTAGAATCTAGGGCGGAAGGCATCACTTCTGCTTTGAGAGAGGCAGAGGCGGGGAGAGCTTTAGGACCTTGCGGATGCAAGGCATGCGAGCTACATTCTTGAGAAAGCTTATCAGTTGTAATTAGCATTTGAAAAGGAAGTGCCTGTCCCTAGCGTTGTGGTTTTTTCTCTATTAAATTTTTCAATGGTTTTAGTTATTATATGGAATAAAGGCAAATAGTTGCAGAAAAGCCCTGGTTAATTTGTGGGTTCTCTATTTTGTTTCCAATTTTATCCCAAAACGAATTTTCAGCGATAATTTCTTTATCAGTTTCAGGGTATTGCGAAAGAATCCATCTTACAAAAGCCATCTTACAGGGTGCCCGAAAACTAGGCTAGCTCCAGACTGATGCAGCGGGCTACCGTCTAGCAAGCTTGGTGATTATCAGCTCTTAAGTGATTGCAAGCTCTCTTAGGATATCAGCTCTTTGCTTGCTAGGTAGGTAGCCCTTGCCTGAGGCTGCAGCAGACGGTCGAGAGAGGAGAAGGGAGCGCCTTGGGGTTCCACAGCCATGTTTATTTCATGGGGAGGCCGTGAAGGTTCCAACGACAGCTCTTCTTCTGTGGAATGGGCTAAAGTATGTCCCTTTTATAGGGTTAGGGGGAATCCAAACTTGACCAATGGTAAGGGTTTGGGTATAGTGGCCTATAGGGTTACAGAGATAAGCTTTGGGGTGGGAGTCAGAGAGACAGGAACTTATTCTGCTGTCTCAGCATTTCCTATTGTTCAGTTCTCCATGGAACTTTACCTAGGTCCATGGGGTTTACTACAATGTGCCCCACCAACAATTGGATGGTAAGATACACTGAATCCTAAGTTATATTATTTCTTCACCAGCTGTAACATCAATAGGTACCTTTAACCCTGCACTGTATATACCTACTAGTAGTTTCTCTTTTTGTTCCTTATTCCTGTGTAGTATTAGTTTGTTTTAAATCTTATGTCTGTTAGTTTTCTGTCTATTAAATAAATAATTAATTCTATAATAGACCGAGTCAGCCATTTTTAAAGAACTTGCTAATGAGAGTGGGTTTTGGGGTGCTGGCCGCCTTAATAAAGCTACTGCCTGCTGCCAGAGGCCTGGGCAAAAGGCAAGGACTTATCTAAACCCCCACATCCATTCCTAACATTTTTTGGCATAGTCGAAGCAGAATAATGGGAAATGATCCAAACAAGCAAGCTAAAGACTTAACAAGCTATTTACAGGGGCAGAGTGTTAATCCTCTTCCAGTGGACAGCTGATTTGAGCGGGGAAAAGTCCAAGAGAACATATACAGGCAGCGAGAATTGCTGACAGATAAAAATGAATACATGGTTGCTCTTGCACTTGCACCATGTTTAAAGGCTGGACGTGAGTTTCAAAAAGAAATGGTAAGAGAACATGGCAAATTAAAACAAGAGCTAAAAGAATCCAAGGAAAAAACCAAAACCTTGGAAGATTAATTTGAATTAACATAATTTAAAACCCCCAACTCTGTGGTTGTTAAAGAAATTCCAGAGTTAACAACATCACCTGGGGATGGCAATATTCAGAAAAACTCTGATGAAATTGATAATGCAAATGTTGAATTGGATTCTAATAAAAGCACAGAAACCCTACCTCTTAAAGAGAGGGAAATTTCAGAACTTCAATTGAAATCCCTAATTAAAACCAAACTCTCCAAGGGACCCCAAAATAGTCAGAGAAGAAATATGGTCACACTATTTCCCTCTAATTCCCTGCCATCACCAAATCTCCAAGAAAAATATGGACAAAAGGTAGAGGAAACAGAAATTGAATATCTGAGTAGATTTTGCTCCACAGGGAAAAATAGAATATGTTTTAAATGGATGATGCGATGGTTGGATCTTACAATTAAGGGATGAATACTATGTGTATGTTAAAAGAAGTTTTATAGATGTATAGTTATGTTATTTTTATATGTTCACCCCATAGTCCTCTTTCCCTTTCCCCTTTTATTGTTGTCACTAGTCGGGGCATTTAGGGGAGGGCAGGCTTGTTACTAGTAGGTGCAGCATGGCAACACCTAACCTCCAATCAAGTTGTAAGAAAATGATCTCTACCAATGGACTGCAGAGAAGGAGTTGACTGACAAGACTTTGGGAGGGGCCAAGGGTACAAAAAGTAGAGCATCCATTTTGCAGATGAGCACATGGCTGCTGGTCATGAAGACTCTCAGTGCTGTAATTTTTCCTTATTCAGTCCTTTTTTGTATTTTTGTTAAGGTTTAATAAACCTTTGCAATTTAAAAAGTGAGCATCGTTTCTCACAGAATATTACTGGATGATATAAAAAGTTTTGGATTCTGGGCTGTGAGTGTCCTGTTACATCATGAACCAGAGCCTCCTGACTTAATTACACACTGGGCAGGAAAAACCCCTATGCAGTCAGCTAAAAATATCTCTGATGCTGCTGCAAAAATCAGCTGTTTGCAAGCAAAACACAAACATGCAGATGTAAATATCTCAGCCTCTGCAGAGTTGAATCTTAGCTTTGCTGAAAGATGCTCCAAATGTGCTAAGAGATTGTTTACTAGAGAAACGAGTAACAACTCACTTGACTTTTAAGTATGGAGAGCTCCTTTTGAGCACTGGGGGAGAAAAGTGGCAATTCAAACCCTTACTGTTATAAACAGGAACACACTCCCGGAACTAAAGTGATTTCAGCTTTTATTATAAGGCCTAAAGCATAGGGGGCCTGTGGGTCGAGCAGGAGTGTTCCCAACGAGTGAGGATCCTTCAGAGCTGGCACTGGATCTTCTTCCTTTATTGAGCAGGGATGTTTCCGATATTCCAGATGTAGCGGCACAGTCTCACCGACTTGGATGCCCCCTTTTTATATTGTTTTTTGTTCCTTTGGATTTGTTTCTGTTGGGATCCTTCATTTGCATGAAGGTTAAGGCACATAATTGGCCCTTACAGTTCTGTCCAGGCTGGCTTGTTTTTGCTTGGGGGGGGTGCACTTTACTTAGGTGTAATACGGTACGTAAGTAGTTGAATAAAACTACCCTTTTAACCCTTTTTACAGCTCTCACAGAAGAAAATAACCAACAGCAGGGAAAGAAAAATCCTAAGGGCTAGATGACCTGTCTGTGAGTCGACTACCCTTGACACATTCCTGCATTTCAACAGCTTCTGATTTATTCTATTTCTCCTCTTAACTTCTTAGTAAAATTAAAATTGGTTAAACTGACTCTAATAAAAAGTGTTATCTCTTACACTGCTAAAATCTGTTGTCATATAATTAAGATTTTAAAACAAAATAATTATATTTAGAATGCATTCTACTTACAACTCCTCTGTTTGACTAACGAAAAAAGCAAACAGAAGCCAGTGTTTAAAATTTATTCTCAAAACCTAATCTGACATTGCGTCCCGATTGCAGGAGTCGATCGATCGGCACATGCACCAGGAGTGGCCGCGTCCTACCTCTGCCGCCGCCAGGCAGGATTGCGGTTCAGCCACTGGCTGGGATCCCGGACCGCCAGGAGCGGCTGATAAATGTGGACCCAATGCCAAAGGATCGGGGTAAAGGAAAAAGGAAGGACTCTTTGCTCACTTCTCCGAGCTGCCTTTATTCTTTCCCACGGCGGGAGCAGCGCTGAAGCTGCAACGCCACATGGAAGTGGGACAGGTGACTTAGCGCCGCATGGGAGCGGGCGGGGCGCAGAAGCCACGTGGCTCAAAGAGGGAGCAGTGGCAAAGAGCAGGAAACAGAGAAAAATGGCAGCTTTTCTGGAGAGGGGGGTGGAATCCTGGGAGAAGACCGTCTAGCGAATCAGTGGCTAGATAGGAGGGGTCCGGGGTGACATGTAAACATAACCTGGAGCGGGAAAGTCACATACCAATGGCAGAAGGGAAAAATCATAACTGACAGCGAACCTTCTGGACAGAGGGGTGTAACACACCATGACAGACAATCTACAGGGGCAGGATTTTTGAGGATAGACAGGGAAAAATCTGAAATTATCATAACTGCCACAGCGAGACGGGGCAAACAACTTTAGGCAGAGACTAAATGTTGTATTGCACTAAATAGGAATTTAGTTACACTGGGTGTTGGGGAAAAACGTTATTGGGTCACGTGAATGGCATGTTCCCCCTTTCACATGGGTTCCCCTCACATAACCCTTCCATGTTTTTATAGTGGATTCCCCACCATTTCTACCTTCTTTATACTCTACAGGGAAAGCATTAATTTTCTGTGCTAGTTCCCAATCCCCAGCCTTAGTTGCCTCTATCTTAATAAGAGCCCATGGGTCAGTATGCATCGTATCAGAATCAGAGTCACTGCAAGTGCTCTGGTCCTCTGAGGAGGATTGAGGGGAGGTTGCGACCCGTGTCCTATGCTTTTTATGGCGTTTAGATGCGGCATTTTTCAAGGGTTTTGGTGGCTGTGGGGGGGCACATAGCATAACCTGGCCAGGGGGAGGTGCCATTGGAGCTGGGATGGCAGCACAGCATGCATACAACTGGATGGGGGGGGTAGCACCGTGGGGGCTCTCTGGGATTCTGTTCGGGTGGCATTGAGGGTGGATGGGGGGTTGGAGGGACAGGTGGTGGGGACAGGGGGGCTGGGAGGACTGGGGGTGTGGGCATGGGGAGAGTGGGGGTGAGGAGGCAGTGGGACTGGTCTGGGGTGCCGTGGTTACCGGGTGGTGTGCTGGGACTGCGTATGTGTGGGGACCCCCTGCTGTGTCAGGCAGGGTGCAGGGGTAAGGAGCGGGGATGGTGGGGGTTGGGAAGCCGTCGGGAGAGGTCTGGCCACTCGAAGCGGGGGCAGGGGGGGTGGGGGGCATTGTGACGAGAGAGGGGGTGGGGGACACTGCGGCGGGAGGAGTCAGAGTCACTGTGGAGGTGGGGAGCGGGAAGGGGGATGGAAGGGTCCGTGGCGGAAGTGGACAGAGCCGGCGCGGTGGTTAGGGGGGTGGGAGGTGGGGCGAGATGGTCCACAGCGGAGGGGAGGGCAGGAAGGGCAGGAAGAGGGGGCCCCAGGACCGGAGATGAGGGGGAAGCCAAGCCGGGAGGTGTCGCAGACATCTTTTCATTAAAATCCTTTCATTAGGATTTTTCCTGCTGAAGCTGAGAAGTTTCAGCAACAAAGTGTAAACAATGGTTATCTGCTGCTGTGGAATGCAACAGGTGAATCCGTGATTGGTCTCCTGTTGATGTTTGGATTTACTGACCACTCATGGCAGAGCTGGCTCTCGCTCTCTGCCGAAACACAGATCTTTGTTATCATTCTTTCGATTCTATTCTTAACTTAGCCTTCTGAGGAAACCTTTTCCTTATATTTCTTTTCAGTATAGTTATAATGTTGTATATAGATCACAAAATGATATATCAAGCCTTCTGATCATGGAATCAACATTCTCGTCTCTCTCTCATTTTGAAAGCCCCTGTGACCACGGTCACAGGGAGGAAAGGGGATGTCTGCAGTTGTAGATAAGTCGGTATGTGGGGGGTTGGGCGGCGCAGATTCCGCAGGCGGGGGAGAGGTGGGCGTAGAATCTAGGGCGGAAGGCATCACTTCTGCTTTGAGAGAGGCAGAGGCGGGGAGAGCTTTAGGACCTTGCGGATGCAAGGCATGCGAGCTACATTCTTGAGAAAGCTTATCAGTTGTAATTAGCATTTGAAAAGGAAGTGCCTGTCCCTAGCGTTGTGGTTTTTTCTCTATTAAATTTTTCAATGGTTTTAGTTATTATATGGAATAAAGGCAAATAGTTGCAGAAAAGCCCTGGTTAATTTGTGGGTTCTCTATTTTGTTTCCAATTTTATCCCAAAACGAATTTTCAGCGATAATTTCTTTATCAGTTTCAGGGTATTGCGAAAGAATCCATCTTACAAAAGCCATCTTACAGGGTGCCCGAAAACTAGGCTAGCTCCAGACTGATGCAGCGGGCTACCGTCTAGCAAGCTTGGTGATTATCAGCTCTTAAGTGATTGCAAGCTCTCTTAGGATATCAGCTCTTTGCTTGCTAGGTAGGTAGCCCTTGCCTGAGGCTGCAGCAGACGGTCGAGAGAGGAGAAGGGAGCGCCTTGGGGTTCCACAGCCATGTTTATTTCATGGGGAGGCCGTGAAGGTTCCAACGACAGCTCTTCTTCTGTGGAATGGGCTAAAGTATGTCCCTTTTATAGGGTTAGGGGGAATCCAAACTTGACCAATGGTAAGGGTTTGGGTATAGTGGCCTATAGGGTTACAGAGATAAGCTTTGGGGTGGGAGTCAGAGAGACAGGAACTTATTCTGCTGTCTCAGCATTTCCTATTGTTCAGTTCTCCATGGAACTTTACCTAGGTCCATGGGGTTTACTACAATGTGCCCCACCAACAATTGGATGGTAAGATACACTGAATCCTAAGTTATATTATTTCTTCACCAGCTGTAACATCAATAGGTACCTTTAACCCTGCACTGTATATACCTACTAGTAGTTTCTCTTTTTGTTCCTTATTCCTGTGTAGTATTAGTTTGTTTTAAATCTTATGTCTGTTAGTTTTCTGTCTATTAAATAAATAATTAATTCTATAATAGACCGAGTCAGCCATTTTTAAAGAACTTGCTAATGAGAGTGGGTTTTGGGGTGCTGGCCGCCTTAATAAAGCTACTGCCTGCTGCCAGAGGCCTGGGCAAAAGGCAAGGACTTATCTAAACCCCCACATCCATTCCTAACATTTTTTGGCATAGTCGAAGCAGAATAATGGGAAATGATCCAAACAAGCAAGCTAAAGACTTAACAAGCTATTTACAGGGGCAGAGTGTTAATCCTCTTCCAGTGGACAGCTGATTTGAGCGGGGAAAAGTCCAAGAGAACATATACAGGCAGCGAGAATTGCTGACAGATAAAAATGAATACATGGTTGCTCTTGCACTTGCACCATGTTTAAAGGCTGGACGTGAGTTTCAAAAAGAAATGGTAAGAGAACATGGCAAATTAAAACAAGAGCTAAAAGAATCCAAGGAAAAAACCAAAACCTTGGAAGATTAATTTGAATTAACATAATTTAAAACCCCCAACTCTGTGGTTGTTAAAGAAATTCCAGAGTTAACAACATCACCTGGGGATGGCAATATTCAGAAAAACTCTGATGAAATTGATAATGCAAATGTTGAATTGGATTCTAATAAAAGCACAGAAACCCTACCTCTTAAAGAGAGGGAAATTTCAGAACTTCAATTGAAATCCCTAATTAAAACCAAACTCTCCAAGGGACCCCAAAATAGTCAGAGAAGAAATATGGTCACACTATTTCCCTCTAATTCCCTGCCATCACCAAATCTCCAAGAAAAATATGGACAAAAGGTAGAGGAAACAGAAATTGAATATCTGAGTAGATTTTGCTCCACAGGGAAAAATAGAATATGTTTTAAATGGATGATGCGATGGTTGGATCTTACAATTAAGGGATGAATACTATGTGTATGTTAAAAGAAGTTTTATAGATGTATAGTTATGTTATTTTTATATGTTCACCCCATAGTCCTCTTTCCCTTTCCCCTTTTATTGTTGTCACTAGTCGGGGCATTTAGGGGAGGGCAGGCTTGTTACTAGTAGGTGCAGCATGGCAACACCTAACCTCCAATCAAGTTGTAAGAAAATGATCTCTACCAATGGACTGCAGAGAAGGAGTTGACTGACAAGACTTTGGGAGGGGCCAAGGGTACAAAAAGTAGAGCATCCATTTTGCAGATGAGCACATGGCTGCTGGTCATGAAGACTCTCAGTGCTGTAATTTTTCCTTATTCAGTCCTTTTTTGTATTTTTGTTAAGGTTTAATAAACCTTTGCAATTTAAAAAGTGAGCATCGTTTCTCACAGAATATTACTGGATGATATAAAAAGTTTTGGATTCTGGGCTGTGAGTGTCCTGTTACATCATGAACCAGAGCCTCCTGACTTAATTACACACTGGGCAGGAAAAACCCCTATGCAGTCAGCTAAAAATATCTCTGATGCTGCTGCAAAAATCAGCTGTTTGCAAGCAAAACACAAACATGCAGATGTAAATATCTCAGCCTCTGCAGAGTTGAATCTTAGCTTTGCTGAAAGATGCTCCAAATGTGCTAAGAGATTGTTTACTAGAGAAACGAGTAACAACTCACTTGACTTTTAAGTATGGAGAGCTCCTTTTGAGCACTGGGGGAGAAAAGTGGCAATTCAAACCCTTACTGTTATAAACAGGAACACACTCCCGGAACTAAAGTGATTTCAGCTTTTATTATAAGGCCTAAAGCATAGGGGGCCTGTGGGTCGAGCAGGAGTGTTCCCAACGAGTGAGGATCCTTCAGAGCTGGCACTGGATCTTCTTCCTTTATTGAGCAGGGATGTTTCCGATATTCCAGATGTAGCGGCACAGTCTCACCGACTTGGATGCCCCCTTTTTATATTGTTTTTTGTTCCTTTGGATTTGTTTCTGTTGGGATCCTTCATTTGCATGAAGGTTAAGGCACATAATTGGCCCTTACAGTTCTGTCCAGGCTGGCTTGTTTTTGCTTGGGGGGGGTGCACTTTACTTAGGTGTAATACGGTACGTAAGTAGTTGAATAAAACTACCCTTTTAACCCTTTTTACAGCTCTCACAGAAGAAAATAACCAACAGCAGGGAAAGAAAAATCCTAAGGGCTAGATGACCTGTCTGTGAGTCGACTACCCTTGACACATTCCTGCATTTCAACAGCTTCTGATTTATTCTATTTCTCCTCTTAACTTCTTAGTAAAATTAAAATTGGTTAAACTGACTCTAATAAAAAGTGTTATCTCTTACACTGCTAAAATCTGTTGTCATATAATTAAGATTTTAAAACAAAATAATTATATTTAGAATGCATTCTACTTACAACTCCTCTGTTTGACTAACGAAAAAAGCAAACAGAAGCCAGTGTTTAAAATTTATTCTCAAAACCTAATCTGACATTGCGTCCCGATTGCAGGAGTCGATCGATCGGCACATGCACCAGGAGTGGCCGCGTCCTACCTCTGCCGCCGCCAGGCAGGATTGCGGTTCAGCCACTGGCTGGGATCCCGGACCGCCAGGAGCGGCTGATAAATGTGGACCCAATGCCAAAGGATCGGGGTAAAGGAAAAAGGAAGGACTCTTTGCTCACTTCTCCGAGCTGCCTTTATTCTTTCCCACGGCGGGAGCAGCGCTGAAGCTGCAACGCCACATGGAAGTGGGACAGGTGACTTAGCGCCGCATGGGAGCGGGCGGGGCGCAGAAGCCACGTGGCTCAAAGAGGGAGCAGTGGCAAAGAGCAGGAAACAGAGAAAAATGGCAGCTTTTCTGGAGAGGGGGGTGGAATCCTGGGAGAAGACCGTCTAGCGAATCAGTGGCTAGATAGGAGGGGTCCGGGGTGACATGTAAACATAACCTGGAGCGGGAAAGTCACATACCAATGGCAGAAGGGAAAAATCATAACTGACAGCGAACCTTCTGGACAGAGGGGTGTAACACACCATGACAGACAATCTACAGGGGCAGGATTTTTGAGGATAGACAGGGAAAAATCTGAAATTATCATAACTGCCACAGCGAGACGGGGCAAACAACTTTAGGCAGAGACTAAATGTTGTATTGCACTAAATAGGAATTTAGTTACACTGGGTGTTGGGGAAAAACGTTATTGGGTCACGTGAATGGCATGTTCCCCCTTTCACATGGGTTCCCCTCACATAACCCCCTGGTTCTGTATACCTTGTGATCTGTCCCACGGATGGTCCCTCCCCTCACCCCTCCTGGATGTCGCTCCCATTGACCGTGATCCTCTTTCCCCACCCCCACCACCTGGGGCATAAAAACCCCACCGAAGGTGAGGCACACCCTCTTTGCTGCCTGGGTGGTCGCCTGCGCCAGAGGTGATCTGTCCCACACTAATAAACTGGACACTTTGACCCACGTGGCAGGGAGCGCTTCTTGTCTCTTATCTCGTTCATGCGGTTCTGTGTGGGCTTGGGTCCTGAGTGAGCCGGGTTTGGACTCATATAAGCCCAGAGATCCACAGATACTGCAACTAAACATATTCTTCAAACCCCCACTGCTACAGGCAGGGAGAGACCAAATATCCTCAAACCCCCACTGCCACACTAATCATGATACAAAACCTTTCCACTGCAGGTGTCCCAAGTGCATTTACACATGGAAGTTTGCATGTTAGCTGCTGTTGATTCACTCCAATGCTGATCCAGGAGTCACCTCAGAGACTGACTCAGTGAGGCTTTGCTTTGTTCAGCAACAGGTACGTGGGGGATCACTTCTTCTAACACACACACACACACACATACACACACACACACACACACACACACACACAGAACTTTTACACAGTACAGTATATGGTTAAATTTCACACATACTCATTACATTTTTTGGGATAGAAGTGGTTGTTCAAATTACTTATTGGATGTCATTAATATCATTAGCATACGTGATGCACAGGCACAGTTTACTCTGGTGGTCACACTGAGGAAGGCTCTGAGTCTTCCTCAGGGGTCGTTCTGATGAAGGCCGGCAGTCTTCCTCACTCTGCCCTTTTCACTTTTCTTTATGAAGCATGCACAGTCCTTCGCTGGCTGGTTCAGCGTTTTCTGCTGACAACAGGTTTTGTTCCTCTTATCTTGGCAAGGTGTATTCTGTTTCTCATCTTGACAAGGCTAAGGCCCATCCTGCTTCTTAGTCTTGTCATTAATATTTGCTGACCCTTAATAGTTTACTCATGCTTACATGACATAACTATTGATCAACTCCTTTCACCTTCATCTGAATGCCAAGTTCTCTTTTGGGGGTGAAATTCCTGGATTTTCTGTGGTGGCCACAGGCAGAATTCGCTCAGATACTTTGGCTTTTCTTTTAGAGTATGTCTGTGTGTATATGTGGATTGCCTCTGTGCGTGCGCATGTGTGTGTGTATGTGGCTGCCGTGTTCTGGATGGCCAGGAAAGCAGCTTCAGAAATGTAGGTTGGCACTGCTGAAGGAAGAGATAGACAATAGAAACTCCTCCTGCCTGAGGGAGAGATCAGACCAGTTTCCTCTGTCCCTCAACCCCCAAGCTCTGCCTGCTTGCAGAGACAAAATTTACATAGCAAAAGCAAAGCCAGTACTAGTCATATCTTACTCTACAGCAGAATTTGTTAATGAATACTCCTGCCTTTGCCTCAAATTCCAAAATAAAAAGTGTTTGGTTTACTGACCGCCTCAGCCAAACGGGTTGATGGTGGATGGAAGTACAGAGCAGTAAGTCTGAATATTGAAACAGGAGGGGAAGTGATAGAAGAAGGATTAGGAAGTGTACCAGTGAAAGAATTGAAAGCAGTAGTACTAGTAGTAAAAAGAATTGAAAGCAGTAGTACTAGTAGTAAAAAGAAAGACAAAGACTGTATAATTGATTTAAATGCAATATGGGCTGGTGCCTGTAGGGGGACACAGTATGGGTGAATGAAGGTAGTATAGAATGTAATCTTATCCCCCAACGAGTTGCAGCTGGGCCAATTACTAAAGATTAGGAGCAGGCCTGATCTTAACAGGCCACACCTGTAGCCAATAAGAACAAGTGGTATAAAAGAGTGGATTGGTAAGATCTGGAGTCAGATGATGGTTACTGCAAGGACCAGGAGCAGTCAGTGCTTAGAGGACCTGTCTACGAGAAACTTCAAGAAGGTATGAAACTCTGAGGATATGGAATCCTTGCACTATAATGATAATAGAACTCTTGCTATATAAGACAGCAGGTGCCAATAATGATTGTTATAGGTAGATAACGAGATGATTGGCTCTCGCAATTAAGGGATGAAAATTGTGTGAATAATAAGAAAAGCTTTAGTGATGTATAGTTATGTTATTGTAGTTTAAATGTTCTCTGTTCTCCCTGTAGTTCCCTTCCCCTTCTTTGTATTGTTGCCATCAGACAGCCTGGGTTGTCAAGGGCAGGTAAAAAGAAGGCGTGCATATGTGCCCCTTGCATGGGGCACTTGGGAATGGAAAAGCTTGTTGCTTAGGGGGTGCGGCATAGCAACACCTGACCTCCAATCAAGTTACAAGAAAGCAGTCTCCACCAATAAATAGCAAGGAAGAGCTGATTGACAGACTTTGGGAGGGGCCAGGGTTTGCTGATGCAACACCCCCCCCCCCCCCCCCCCCCAGGGGTATAAAAGACTGAGCATTCATCTTGAAGATGAACTGGTCACATGGTATTGATGAGGCTAGTTCCCAGCACTATGAATTTTTCCTTATGTAGTCCTTTTGTTGTATTTTTGTTAAGGTTTAATAAACCTTTTAAATTTTCAAAGTGAGCAGTTGTTTCTCACAATGATTGTGTCAATAAGTGTTAGATTGGCAATTGAATGGAAAGAGGTTTGACAGAAGGAAGATTTGAATTATTGTTTTTACAAGCTCAGTCCTGATAAGTTCATATAAGTTAAAACTCATGCAAAACCCCCAAACATTACAAGCCTATTGTAACAACAAAGTGGATTAACTAAAAATTAATCCACAACACTGATATAAATTTGGCAAATGATTAAACCTTATTTTTGCAGCACAGAACAAAAGACTAACCATTGGCCAAGAAAGTGTGTAACATACTTTTATACTATATTCCTCAGTGCCAGCTGAGGCTTGAATAAAATCACCCAGACCTGGCACCACCTTTACACATCAAAAGTAATAAGACACTGGTCAACCTGGCAAATAGATTTTATTAAGCCTCCGAAAACATCTAATGGTTAAAAATACATATTAACAGGTATAGAAGTTATATCTGGGCTATTAAGAGCCACAATGAGCAGGCATGCCAATGCAGAAACTACTATGTCAGGACTTAGCAACTGGTTTTCCAGTCTCCCTATCCCAGATTCTATACAGAGTGACAATGGATCACATTTCACCAGCCTGGTGGTACATGATTGGGCCAGGAAAGAAGGTATCAAATGGATTTTCCATACACCTTATTATGCCCAGGCAAATAAGATTGTGGAGCATGTCAGTGGTTTACTAAAATGTTACCTTAATCCACACAAACCTGGGTGGGATAAAAGACTACCTTCTGCACTGTACCAGATAAACAACCAATATGGGCTGATGGGCAGCCCGGTTTCATGAGCTTTCCTGACTCCTATGTCTTTTGAAACAACTCCAAATAACAAAACGGAAACTTTTCAGAATAACTTAACAGTGGGCCAACCAATCATGGTAAAGTTGCCTCAAATTGGAATTGTACTTATGACTGAAAGACACTCGAGGGCCAATGGCCTGGGTAGGTACTGATTCAAATGACCACCAACACAGAATTAGCTCCTGATGGGTATTCCCCACATTCTAAACTGTCCTTGTTTCTGTAATAAACCTGGTTTTGGTCTAAACAAAACCAATTTCCCAGTGAAGCCTTGCAAACCGTTCCTACACTGCCTCCATGTGGCAGCAGTGAGCATAGTGATGTGTTTACAACTAGAGGCCAGAAAGGGTACCACTGCTATAACTCTGAAAAAACATGTCTATCAATACTTAAGTTCTGTTGTTTTGATTTCTCTAATAACCTTGAATGATTAAGTATATCCTCACTAGACAAAAGCTAGGTGTGTATCCAGACATGGAACAAGAGACCATTCAAACAGCAGTGAAAGGACTGTCCACTATCTGCACAGCTGTGAAAACTACTGAAATTCCTGGACTTCTCTAAGTGAATAAAGCCAGCTCTGAACACAAACAAGCAATACTGGACTGCACAGTAACTAATAAATCTGCTATAACCAAAAATGTTAATTATGGTATTGTCTACATTTTTATGCTTATAAGTCAATGTTTGCAACAATGCAGCATGGCTAATCAGCCATCCCAACAAAAACTAACAATATTGTTCTTCCTAAACACACATACAACAAATGTTACCTGACCCTTGGAAAGTTCACATGTAAAACTAATGCAATCTACGATGTTGATAACAAATTACAATTACTAGTTTGTTCTCAGTCCCCCATGCCTTTCATGAAAGTATCCAAATGATGAAAACTCTACACCAAACATATTCTCTAAAAGCCTTCCTCCACCTGGAATGATACTCCTCCAGGAAGGGAAGACAACCCAAGTCTCCATAAATCAACAAAGCCTGATGATTCAATCAGTGCCTTAAAAACAGAATTAACCAACCTTTCAGAGGTAGTTAAACAAAATCAAATTACTTTGGATTTGCTTTTAGCTTCCAAAATTACCAACAGCAATTGCTGTATATACATAGATCAAAGTCTGAAAATACAGACTGATCTGAAAGAAATGAAAAAGAACACTAGAATCTTTCATGAAATGCAAAAGAATCAAGAAAATATATTCAATGGGATTATCCCATGAATTCCACATTTAAATATGACCATGAAGAAATTAATTAGTATAATTACCACATTCTAACATTTATATTTGATACATGAATTATATTCCAAATTTACAAAATTGAATTTTGCAAATGTGTAAATCTGGTGGTTACCGTTTTCTCTAAAAAAATCTGAAAAGAATAAATTTAATTCTGTTCACATAACATTAAAATGTTATTTAATACTATTGAAATACCAAATAATTTAATAATTTTAGTTATTTTGATTGATATTTGTATGTACTTTGTAGTTTCTACAAGTATTACTTTGGAATGCTTGTGTATTCACTCTGATTGTCTGAGATGGTTTCAGTTTGAAACCAGGTAGAAACTCCAATTTTGTGTAGCGGTTTTGGTTTGTTAATTTCAGATTTCCTTAATTTTGAGACTTTTAAAGTAATGTGTTGATGAGTGTGGTGGGTTTTAGTGCTGGTTAATTACTAGTGTACTCATTTCTTGTTGTGAGATAGGATTAGGAGAAAGGTAAAGCAGGTTTAAAACCTTAAAAGGGTATAAAGAAAATTTTATTTACAGTAACTAAAAGAGAAAAAAAGTAGTAAGAATGAAAACAAACTTTTCAGAACATTTTTCTTCTTATAAACTTTTTTTTACTGATAATGTAAAGAAATAAAATTTTCAGCCAGTTTACTACTTTTAAAATAGGGTTTTTTTAGTTCACTTAGGGAGAGAAATCCTTCTTGTTAATATTATGGAGACTTCTTCACAAGAGGAAAAAAAATAGTTCTTTCATGGTTCTCAATTTCTTCACTGATAACAGTTGCTTGGGGCACCCTGCTTTTGTGAAGTCCCTCCTATTTTCTACAAGCCTTCCCACAGCTTGTTGATGGGTTATGTTAACTCATGGGCTATTGTTTTAAAGATGAGTTGTTTAAAGGCAAATGTTTTCATTATTTATTTTAAAAATCATCTTCATCCTTGGGAATAGAGATCTTTTTTTCTTGGAGGTACAGGATTACTCATCTCTGTTCAAATTTTTCATGGGATTATAGTTACTTTATGTTATGAACAAAATTCGGGTAATATTTTTTTTGTGAGAAAAAGTTACAAAAAGCAGCCAGACCACGGGTAGCTGCTGAAGTTCTTCGTGTTTTGTTATTGTAATCACGAGTCGTTGTGGCTAATCGCTCCTTTTGTATCAGCAGAGCCTCACCCGAGGCTAAGTTGTACCTTTCCCAGAAGGGTGGGAACCTTCCCGAACAGTAGAAGGTGGGGGGGGCTATGCAAAGTGACTCCAAGACCACAATGCAGCATGGGTCCCCCGGTGTACAGAGAAGACCCCAAAACGACGAGCCACCTAAGAGTTGAGAGACTAGAGTGATGTCTAGACGTGAAGAGCCGAATGCTGAACCTGCAGAGATGCAAAACACCTTTGGACCCTCTCGCCCTGACCATGAGAGACGACCCCGGCGGTGAGACCAGGCCGACTGAGTGGGAGGGGTACCATCTGACCGGATCAGCAGGCCCTAAAGGCTCCCACGAGGACGTGATCCCCAGCTCTGCCCCTTGTGGACAGAGCTGCGCATATCCTCCTCCTCCTCTGAGTCGCTTTGGGAGAGACGACGGAGACTGCAGACCCGTCGAGCCACCCAATCCTGAGCTGATCACTTTTAATAAAGGCATTGAAAAAGGAGAAGAAGTCTCCTGGCCCTTTTGTTTATTTCAGCTGGGGGCGCTCGTCCGGGATAGCCACGCCGCAAGAAGACTCAGGACTGGCCATCTTGGATCTTCAGAGGACAGCTGGCTACCAGGACCAGAGAGATCGGCTCAAGACAGCGACGCAGAGGAGCACCGGACTGGTGAGAACTCCGGTGGCGGGAGTGGGAGACGTGCGCATGTGTGTGTGAGTGAGACGAGGGCCGGCAGCCGGACCTTCGAAGCGAGTGGGACCCCTAAGTACTGCGCTTCCGGTTTTTCGCGAGAAACCCGGCCAGGAACAGGGGGAAGCGAGTGGACTTATTGTGAGTGAAGTCGTCTCCCAAGGGGGAATAAAGGGCCCCCCCACTCCGGGCGTGCGGAGTGAATTACTGTGTATGAGTGGCACGCACCCCAAAGTCCTGACAAAGGGAGGTCAGGCACTTTTGTAAGTCTCGAGAAGGATTCGCGTAAGATTTGTCAGTCCCGAGAAGGATTCAGGTGTTTTCGCAAGCCCTGCAGGCAAAGTAAGTCCTGACAAAGGGAGTCAGGCACAAACCCCAGCAAAGGAGGCTGTGGTTTGCTTTTAAGTCCTGATACGGTGAAGCCTAAAAATTGGCGGGTTAGGCAAACTAAAAATCAGGCAGTTGTTTTTCCTGACTGAGGGAGTCAGGCACGACCCGGATTCTTGGCCGAGGCATCGTGTGTTCAAGTCCCGATAGATATAAGACCTGACGAAAGTTGGGCAATCAAGAGATTGGGCAGTTGTTTCAGTATAAAGTCCTGAGCATCAGGCAGAAATTTGAAGTTCAGTGGAGGAGGCTGAAGCTCCTCAAACAAGGTTTTTTTGAAATTACCGGTCAGTTGAGGCACCTTTGAGACTTTGTTATTGAGACCTGAAAAATGGGATGTTGTAGTAGTAAAAAGACCGGCAAGAGACTGAGGTATGTACATCCCAATAGTCCCTTAGGAGAACTGTTAGAAAAATGGGATTCTATAGAGGCCACGGAGGGATTAGATAAAGTGAAAATGATCCATTATTGTATGGAAGTCTGGCCAGAATTAGAGGTGCAAGGAGGATGGCCTTGGTGTGGGACAAAGGATAAGTGGATGTGCCAACAATTAAATAATTATCTGACAGCTCGAGGAGATACTGATCCTGAGCAATTACTGTATATATCTTGCTGGGTAAAGAGCGCTATTGGGGATGAAGGGGTGCGAATTTGTAAGGTACAGAGGAAGAAAGAAGGGAATGAAGGAGGGGATGATGGAACTAGTAAAAGATGGGACCCCCTGGATTATTTGCCTCCTTCTGCCCCTCCACCTTATAATCCTCTTCTACAAGCACCTCAAAGGGCAGGTCCGGTTCCTCCCCCGGCTGCCATCTCACTACCACCTGCTCAAACTCCTCCTTCTACCTCTTCAGCTTCCGCTATGGTAAACCCAGTATCTCCTCCAACCACTCCCTCACCGCCCCCTTCAGCTCCTCCAGATCCTTCTGCATCACCACAAGCGCCTACTCCACCTGCTGCATTCTCCACCCCTTCTCCAGCTCCGCTGAATATTCACTCAGGCTCTTCTCCCCCTCCTATTGCTGTCCCTTTACCTCCTCCTAGTTGGGACATAAATGCCTCCTCGCCTGATAAACAGCTATCATCAAATACACCTGCTGCTACACCTGCCCCTGGTGTATATGAACACCAGAAAGTCTGTGATAGCCTAAGTGAATCAGACTGTTGGTGTAATTTCACCTTGATACAGCCTGTAGAAGTGACCTGCCTTTGAGCTCGAATTGCTATCCCTTTTCCTACTGAGATTTAGATCAGTGATCGTCCCAGTCTAAGGCAGTTAGATTCTGCTTAGAAGAGGTAGAGAGAGAGAGACCCCCCCTCAGATCTCAGCAGCAAGCTGTAAGATTTTGAGCATCACTTTTGTGCTGAGTGTTTCAAGCAGCAGAAACCTGATCCCAGTTTCTTCTGAAGCACTGCAACACTGCAATGAACTTAAGCTCCTCTCTCAGATTTCCCCTTCATTATTTACTTGAGGCTTGGACCTGAAGCTAGGGGCAAGGTGAGTGAGGTTTTGTAGACCAGGAGAGACATTCCTGCTTGCCACACATCTAGGAAATCAAGTGCTTTGGAGGGGGAAGAAGCTTCCCTGAAGTCTCTACATTTCAGAACAAACATCTGCCTTAAATATGACCTAAACCTCTGTCAGATACACTTGTGAAGTGTTTCTAAATTTGCAGTGGGAGCCCCTCTGGCAGGGAGAGATGGTCATAGACAGAAAGCAGTTCCTGTTCCCCATAACAAACATCTAACTGGCATATTAGGGACAGGATTAGGAGTTTTAAATGGAATTGATTCAGAAATACTGCTGAATAAACTGGCCACTGCAGCAGGTAGCCTAACAAAATTGAAGCAGCCTTTATAGTAATCTCTATTGGCATTAGGAACTAGCCAGTGACAGATTTCAAAAGTACTGCCAAAGTAAAGAAGTATGAAAAGGCCGGAGACCAAGACCACAAGTTGATAGTAGAAGCACTTAGTATAGTTCAAGATAATGTGTCTTTAGCTTTCAGTTGTATACAAGCACAGTTATGGATACAAGCAACAGCAGCTCCGATCATATGGGAAAGAGGTGAAAATAATTTTCCAGCTGAAATTCGAGAAATTGTGTGAGATAATGCAATTGATATTGAAAAGAAGTTTCAATCCTGGCAGACTATGGTGAATTTCACCTATGATCCTGTTTCTAATGTGGCAACTGCCTTTGTGCTTACCATACATAATGCCACTGTTTATGTTATCCATCCCATCATTGCCCTAAGATTAAACCATGAAAAAACAGTACTCTATCCTTCAGAACATAGAGTGTGGGCACGAAAGATGAATGGAAAGTAGCAGACAGTAAACTTAGAATCCTGCATTACTAGAGAACAGATAAAATTCATTTGTGAAAGCAATACTATTAATGTGCGGGATGTGTGTTTAGACACCGAACAGAGTATTTGTCACTCTGAAATTCATCCAAGTCACTGACCAGAAAACTGTGCTCGTATATACTAGAAAAAGGTGTATGCTTGAGAACTGCTTGTGCTGCTGTACAAATTGATAGCAATGATGTTATTCTGTCTAGTATAAACCATTCTAATCTCTGTATTTGTAATTTTGTTAAGATTATTTATTACATTGTTAATTTGGAACTGTAGAATGCTACAACAAATAGCTGTACTAACCTCCTTGTCAAACGTACATGATGAAGCACTAAAAGACACTTACTGTCGTGAAGGTTTTCATTAAGTAAAAGAATTTACTTATTTCCTAGGAAAGGGGGGAATGAGACGGAGTGGGGATCCATTCTGAATTAGGTGAAATGTCTGGAAAAGGTGAAGAGTCTGTAGAGCCAAAGCTGAAAGAAAAGCTGCATTCCAGAGACAGCAAAGAGACAGAGAAAGAAAAACAGAAATTACCGCAAGATCAGTCTGCCCCAGACCTAAGAATTCCTTAGATAAAGAAGAACTGGTGCTAAATGTCACGCAGAATGAATATGTATGAACTTATTGTAAAACTGTATGCATATGCATTTGGAAAGGAGATAAAAGAAGACCCGAGGTCTTCAGAGGCACGCTTGCCTATTAGGGAGGCTTGCGTCCCGCGCGCCATAATAAAAGCATACCGAGCTTTACAACTTTTACGAAGTTGTGAAGTTTCTTCTTTTCTCCGCAAAACAAGGGGGAGAGTGAGCAAGCAGCTGCTTAGTTGCTGGCTGGGATTAAATAACGACAAAAAGCTACTCCAGTAATGTCGCATTTGATGAAGGTGTAAAACTTGACGTTTCAAGAATGCAGGCACACAAACTCACATAGGATGCTCCATAACTTGGATGGTTCCACTTCAGCAGTCTTGCAACAGGAAACAATGTGGGATGGAAGATGCAAAGATACAGGATAGCTGTGACAGGACTCTCCCCCCTACCTCAGAAGAGCTTATCTATTCTATCAGCTGGTGCAATAGCTCCAGGCATCTACTCCCTCATGTGAATTGGTGAGATAACCCAGACCCGACATCTGTCCATAGGGAGTTATATCTGGCTAGTGAGTTATCTCTGGTGTCAGAGAGGTAGAATCTCTCTGGAGATGGAATAAACATCCTGCGTTGAGAGCAAGATGTAGGGAGATAAGCTGCTGGAATTTCTGACTGACAGATGCTTCACTTGACAAACTATAAAAGCTGCACAAACTGTCACAAAGTTGGAAGTCTCCTACACACACCCTGGAAACATGTAGGGCTTTTCCCTGAAGTTTGGACGCAGGCTTTGCAGTTACTTTACTAGAAATTGAGTGAAAGGATTCTATGTGTACAACATCATCAATTTGGTGGTAAGCTACATTGCCTCCTAACCTATACTATTTCTTTGCTAGCTGTAATTTAGGTACCTTTTATTGTGCACATTATTTCTATCTACTAGTAGTTCTTTTCGTTTTATCTGGTGTAGTGAGCAGTCTGTTTAAAGTCTTATGTCCGTTAATCTTGTATCTATTCAATAAATAATTCATTTTATAATAGACCTAATTGGCCATTCTTAAGAACCTTGGAGTGAGAACCATTTGGGGTGCAGGCCACCTCAAACAGAGCTACTGCCGGAAATCTGAGTCAAAGGCAGGACTTGTCTAAGCTCTCATTCCATTTGTAAAAATAGCACAGAGCTCCCAGACACCAGCTATCACACAGAAGTAATAAGAATCAAAAGGAAGCCACTGTATCTCTGATGTCCCATCCTTAAGGGGAAGGGAGTACCCAAGATTCATAAATGCTTGTCGTCAAAAGGAACGACAAAAGTCAGAGGGCCTACAAACAATCAGAAAGTTTTATTAGTAAATTAGACACTTTGCATGGAACGGTATGTCAGTCCCTGTCCAACCATATAAGCACACAGCAGTGGGTTTAGGATAAAGGGAGAGGGTTAAAAGGAATAGAGAAAGGATGAGATGAACTAAAGAGTGGGAGAGAAAAAAGGAGGAAAGAGAGAAAAAGCAATCATGAGTCCCAGTTCCAGCTCCAGTTCAGATGATGGGGTGTCCAGGGTCCTGGGGCCACCCCCCAGGCTTGGTGAGGGTACCTTTTTATAGATAGATTTCCTCATCCGGAAGACAAGTTTCTCACTTTCTATGCAAATTAGTTCTCATGCACAGTCAGTCCTTTCAGACCTTTCTGTAAATGGGTCAGAGGCTCTGGGATCTTGGGTTGTCTTGATCTCCCCCTACAGTCCATGCCCACTTCTCAGCCTTGTTCCTGCACTTCCACTGTACTGTGTTGGGTTTTTCTTCAAATATGTTACCACTCCAAATGTTTTAATTATGATCCTTAACTGCAAAGTGAGTAGCCAACCTCTGGTTCTTACCCAGGAGCTATAAATTAACCTCAGCAGTTTGGCAGATAACACTTGCTCCATTTATTCCAATGATTTTAATTCTTTGCCATATGGGTTGTACACTTAGCTTCTTGGCATCCCACTGCATTAATACTGAATGTTGTGCTCCTGTATCTATTGGAAATTTTATTAATTGTTGACAATAACCAACTGGAATCTGAATATCTGGGCCATTATTATGCATGTATTGAAAGGATTCCACATACTGGATTGCAATATTACCTGGTTTATGGCTGTAATGCTCTTGCAAATCAGTCAGTCACCTGATTCTGATCGAATGGAATCATTTTTTGTTTGTGATTTCCTTCTCCACCCCAAGGTCCAGTAGATTCAGGGGGAGTTGAAGGAGATAAAAAATCATCTTTCCCCAGTTCTCTGTCATCTGGATCACTCCATATGTTTCCATCCTGTGTAAGACTGCTATACTTTTCCTGGAATTTGATATCTCAGTTACTGCATACAGCACCATGATAGTAGCAGTTTGCTGACCCTGACCATCACCTGTGGTTTAAATCTTAATTTGGGATTGTGATGTTACTTCCTCATCATCAGATGACAGCCCAAATGTTACATCTTGCCCTTTTTCAAAATAACATATCCATTTACTGTCTTCCAACTCCTTCCCTGGATACAAAAAGTCAGAGTTACAAGATTGTTTCTGCAAATGGTCCAGATTCTACATCCTGCAATTTTTCCTGTAAGATTGTCTCTCATACGCATCCCAAAGTTCTACCGGAAGCCTCCTAGTATGATCGCACTCGGCAGCAAGCAATGCCTCCACCTGCAGCCTCTTTTCAAACTTGGCAACCAGCGTCAATCCAGGTGATGTGATGTCTAGGGTCCAGGGGCACACACCTGGACTTGGTGGGGGTATCTTTTTTATAGATAAGTTTCCCCACCCTTGAGCTAAGTTTCTTGCTAACTATGTGTCCTAGGGTAACTTTATGATACTTGTATCCCCAATCATGTGTTCTGTTTATGCTGGATATTCTATTCTGTGCCTTCAAAACTGGCTCTCAGAGTGAAGGTGGGGAGAAGAAGCAGAGTTTTTGTTATCAGCCTCATTCACTCACTCCTCTGCATTCGGCTGCACTGTTGATGTCTGGGCACGGACGGGGCAGAACACCGTGCTCCTTTTGCTCCTTTTGCTCCTTTTGCTCCTTTTGCTCCTTTTGCTTTTTAGTTTGTTAGTTTAGCTAGCTGAGGCAGTCCGAGCTTTCCCTGGACTGTCTTTCTTTCCCTCTTCTTGAAACCATCCGAACCTGCTCCAGATCGGCACCCAGGGAAACACCAAGAACACTTTGCAGCCTGCTGGGGCCCACTCTGCAGCCTTTCCCAGCACCGGAGGGACTGATAACAGAGCGACCACCCACCGGAGAGACTCTATGAATTTGTCATCTCTTCAGAGTGACAAATGAATTTTGTAATCCGGTATTGTTCATTTTGTGTGCTGGGGAGTGCTTTGCCTGCTAAATAAACAGGTTCTTTCCACTTGTCTCTGAGGAATCCTTCCCGAACCAGTTACGGGGAGGGGCCATGTGGCTTTGCTTTCTGGAGGGGCCCCCTTTGGAGGTTTTCTCCCAAATTTGCCCTAAACCAGGACACTATGCAAATCAGTTATCATGTGCAGTCTGTTCTTCTAGAACTTTCTGGAAATGTGTCAGAAGCTTCAGGGTCTTTGGTGGTCTTGATTTCCCCCCTTACAGTCAATGCCCATTTCTCAGCCTCATTTCTATACTTGTGCTGTATTGTGTTGTGCTAAACTTCATGTCCCAGTTTTGGACGAATTTGAGAGGAAACATCCCGAAGTGAACGTGTCCTCTAATAGAAGGCAGGTTTTAGCAACCTCTCCCCCACAGGTTCCCACAGATTCAAAAGGAATTCCCTTGGAGAAAGTGAAGAAAACCTGTTTATTTAACAAGCAGAGTGCTCACAGGCATGAAAAAATGAATAATGTTAAATAATAAAACTTCTCGCTGCGGAGAAGGTAAATTCAGACTCCTTCCTGCAGGTGGGGCTCGTCTTCCTCCTAGTCCAGAGCTGGCCTCTGGGCCTCTGCAGCATGGACTGGCAGGGAGGAGGGGGGTGGGCGGGCTATGTTCTGGTGTTTCGGACTTTGGACCAGAGAAAAGCTGAGCAGTTCCAGAAGAAGAAGCCACAGTCCCAGGAAAAACTTCTTGCCTCAGCTAACTAGAAAAAACTAGCTAAAAGCAAAGAAAAACTCCCCATCTGTCTCCAGAGAAAGAAGAACCACTGGGAAAAGAAACTAACTGAGAGGCTTATCTGTGTTTTAAACACAGGTGCTGAAAGAATTCCACCACCTTCCCCCCCTCTCTCAGGTCTCACTTAAAGCTGCAGGACTCATGCCTGGACACAGAGCAGATGATATGGGATACAGCATCATAAAGTCACCCTAGGACACTTCAGGAGCCAGAACAAGAATGTTTATTCCAGAAAAGTGCTGCCCAGCCTCCGTATGGCCCCTTCTCCAGCTGCATACTGTTCTTTCCCACAGTGTGTTATTATTAACAATCCTTGGCTGTTATTACCAACAGTCCTTGGTTGGCTCCACCACCATTTGGCTATCGGTGTTTCAGACACACACATTAGCCCCTTATCTTTTAGGCTTCTACAGGTACCTCATCCAAGGAGACCTGTTTGAGAATCTGTATACTTAAATGATCATTCAGGAGAGTATAAAGCCAGTCTGACAGGCTACCAAAATGCTATAGCTTAGGCCACCAGGCTGCTTGACATTCATCTTTCAAGCATTTGGAATTTGTTGCACCAGTTCTCAAGACTGACTGCTTCCTTGAAGAGGGGAAGGAGTTTGTAGTCCTTTGCCCCCCAAGGTGAAACCTATGCAGTGCCTTGCTTAGTACCACCTGAACCAGGTACCTCCTCACACCTCCTAAGGAGAACTTGAAATAAATATGGTCAGGAGACCTTTCTCCTTTTTATGCCTTTATTTAAAGTGATCAGATCGGGTGGGTGATAGTGGCACCCTGGAAAAAGTTAAAGATAGAATCTAAAATGTTAGGCTTTGTGTTTTCCCAGATCAACTGCACGTGCGTAAGCAGTATGATAAATTATATAATTGTTAGATGTGATGATTGTTTAGTAATTAAATGTAATTATTATATAACCATAAGAAGAATAGTGAGAAACTATGTTGGAAATTCAGAGAGGGGCTAAATTTATGTATACAATAGAACAATATAAGTTTAATAATTAACATGAAAGTTATGTAACGATAGAGTATAAAACATGATCATTTCGGATGTATGGTCGGAGTCAGATTTGGGTTGAATATACCCCGATTCCCAGAGCTCTTAATAAAAAGCACCGCATATAATCGCTCCGTGATTATGTGTTTTTGAATGGTAACAGCATGAGACACTGAAAAGCCCTTGACACAGGGCACGCACTGCTCAGCAACAACCAAAGCATCTGTGTGTTATCAGCATTATTCTGTACTGAATCCAAACCACAAGACTGTGCCAGCTACTGAGAAGAAAATGAACTCTATCCCAGCTGAAATCAGGACACTTTTAGTGTTGCTTTTTTTCCTAACCTGGAAATCAAATTTGAGATAATTTTAGTAAGGTGGTAATATAAAAGAGGATTTTTATTTGAAGGCCTTACAGAGCAGTTATGGAAAGATGCCCACAAAAGCCCACCCACACAGAGATGAGTATGTATTTTTAGGTTTTAGGAAATTAGCATAATTGATAAAAAGCACCAATTAGGAAGACAAGTGGTAATTGAATTTCTCCCCAGGTCAAGCCCCTTCTCTGGAGCCCCCTGCTTTGGTACTAGCTGTACTTTGTCTGTGAAATGTATCTTAAGGGGTTGTTCTCGGCCTTGGTTCCCAGGAAGAACCAAGATAGCACAAGGGGCCTGCACCTCCCGGGGCCTGGAGCTCTGGAATTTATTTTGTCTTTCTGTGAGGAAAGTGAAGGGAGACTTACACGTCTGATCAATGATGATCTTTGTCTCGGATTTATTGATCCAGCTGACATACTTTTATAGTAGTGTTAATTAAGCTCATACATATTGCAAAAACCGAGTTCATCATTGGTTACAGATTATATGCCAACCCTCCTTTGTTGCTAATACCTGTGGCTTTCTTGTTGAGACTAATACTTGTTTTTCATCCTGCTGCTGCTGACTACATTCAAGGACTCCATGTTTTTCACCATGTTTTTGTCATCATTTAACCAAGGACACAGTGTTATTGTTTTCCTCGTAATCAGAAGGCTGAGAACTTACTACTTACAGCTGCTTTTTACTGCTTAACCAGCTGTATATGATCATGGCCCTTTTCTATAAGCCATGTCTGAACAAAACTCTCCAACATTTCTGCCTTAGGATAGGCCATGGAAAATTACTGGGAAAACTAGATACTAGAACAATAGGCTACAGAGCTACAAATATATGTGCAAAGAACACAAGAGAACATATAAAAGAGAAAAAGGCAAAACCTGAACCAAACTCTCACATGATAGAGAAGTCCTGCAGTTGCTGTTTGTGTGGAGGACTCTGTGTTGTTCCTCTAGCTCTGCCAATATAGTATTTCTTGAAGTTACCCAGAGAAAAGACACACATAAAATCACTCAAAGAAAAGAGTATCTTATGAGAGGGTTTTTAAAGAAGTGCATGTTCATCTTCTGTCTTCCTTCTGATCTTTGTTGTCTGCAGTTACCCATTCTGTGATTCTAAGGTTAGTAGGGATCACAGTGATTCATCTGGTTAAACCTCCTTGGTCAAGCAAGGGTCATCCCAGAGCATATTGCACAGGATTGTGTGACCGTGGTCACAGGGTTTTCAGGATGAGAAAGAGGCGAGAATGTTGACTCCATGATCAGAAGGCTTGATTTATTATTTTATGATATATATATAACAATATGACTGTACTAAAAAAGAAATAGAAAAGGCTTCTTCAGAAGCTGGCTAAGCTAAGAATAGAATAGAAATAAAGAATGATAACAAAGGAGCTCTCTCTGACTCTGTCCGAGAGAGCTCAGCCCTTGATTGACCATTAATTGTAAACATCCAAGATGGGCCAATCACAGGTGGACCTGTTGCATTCCACAGCATCAGATAACCATTGTTTACATTCTGTCTCTGACGCCTCTTAGCTTCTCAGAAGGAAAAATCCTAAAGAAAGGATTTTTAGTGAAAGGATGTCTGCGACAGGATTGCATCCAGATGCTTCTGGAATATCTCCAGTGAGGGATACTCCACACCCTTCTCTAGGCAATCTGTTCCATGTGCATAGTCACCCGCACTGTAAAGAAGTTCTTCCTCGTATTCAAGAGGAACTTCCTGTGCATCAGTTTCTTCCCACTGTCTCTTGTCCTATTGATATCAAGCCCCTCAAAATTTGAACCAAACTTTGCAGGTTTTTACAGTTATTAATCAGTAGCTGTAGCTGGACAGTTATTATTAAGCAATTGCTTTGCCAGTGCCATACACTTGGCTAATCCTTTGCTTTAAGGAAAGGGGAAGACAAACCCAAGATGAATGGGCTGTCTGGACAAGAGTCATGAGGACTGAAGTCATCAGAACTTAACAGTAACTGGGGGAAAGGTAATTCTGGCAGTGGGTGATCGAGACCACCTACTGTCCTGGTTTATTGCAAATTTGGAAAGGAACTTCCCAAGGGATGTTTCCCTACAAGAGAAAGATTTCAGCAGCCTCTCCCCCAACTGGTTCAGGAAGGATTTCCTTGGAGAAAAGTGGAAAAAACCTGTTTATTTAAGAAGCAAAGTATTCACAAGCATGAAAAAATGAATAATATTAAACAATGGAACCTTTCGTTTTTCTGAAGAGATGGCAAATTCAGAGAGAGTCCTTTTTGTGGGGTGTAGCTCGGCTCAGTCTCTTATCAAGTTGCTCCTGCACTGGAAAATGCCGCATCCTGGGCCCTGGTAGGCCACAGGTGTGAGCTCACGGTGTTTTTCTGGATTTTTGGTCCAAAGTAGGTCTGATCAGTTCCAAGAAAAAGAAAA
The DNA here is from genome assembly GCF_028551555.1 of Melozone crissalis. Lineage (NCBI taxonomy): Eukaryota > Metazoa > Chordata > Aves > Passeriformes > Passerellidae > Melozone > Melozone crissalis. Next base: position 7,207,687 of record NW_026535813.1, on the reverse strand, counting down.
GCAACAGTCTGGGGAACTTCTCTGCCTCAGCTAGCTAAAGAAACTCACTAAAAGAAAAGGGGACCTCTCTCCCACTGTCCGTGCTGCAAACAGCATAGTCTGTGAGAGCAAGGAATGCGGGGAAGTAGAGTGAAGCTTCTGCAGACAAACTGTGTGCTTCTTTCCCCCCCCTCCCCTTCACTCTTGCTCTTGGAATCAGTCTTAAAAGCACAAAATTCAATATCCAGCATAAGCGGAACAAACAATTGGGGATACAAGCATCATAGAATCACCCTAGGACACCTACTCAAAAAGGACCCCAGACTCAAATGAAGAGAAGAACTGTGCATGCACATTAATTAGCATGAGAAGTGAGAAATATAACTAGCAAATAAGGGTTTGAGTACTAATTAATACAAAAGTTATGCAGTTTGTAACCATTGAATGCTGATGTATTGGAATTAATACCAGAATAACCGGATGGGTCATGCCTGGGCTTGTCTGGTCCTTGCTGCTTGACCAAAGGTGACAACTGTGGTGTTTTCACCTCAGAGACACCTTTGGCTAAGCTGGGTTGTTGTAGTGTGTTTTTGTACTTTGTAATACTTTGAAGTAGTTTTGTTTTGTATCCCCATATTTCTCCCAAATGGTTTATCCGAGACTGTATCCCCCTCCCTTTACCTGTGTTATCCCTCCCCCTGGATGAGATCATCCCCAAACCTCCACCCTGGCTCTCTGTCAACCACTCAGCATCCCATCCCCTCCATCTAGAAGCTTTGGTCCAGGCCGTCAAGTGATTAGCCAGAGGCTAGGGGTCAGCCCCCCAAGCCTTGCCTTACACGCTGTCCTAAATGTCTATCCCCCAGTATCCATCCCTTTGGGTCACTTATTGGTTAGTAAAATGTTATCTACTTTCAGTTTCCACCTCCCTTTAAATCTAACCTTGGCACATCTCCCGGGGCTCTCAGCAGGAGGCCCCCTAAGGTGCAGGAGCTCCTTTGGGACTCCTAGAATAAAACCTTGGATTAACCCCTGCTAAGAGTCGGCCCTGTATCTTCTACCGATGTCTCTAGTGGCTCTTCTGCTGCAAAGGCGACCAGCCTAGGTGCCCTCAGTACCCTCGGGGCACAGGAGAGCGTCTCCCCACTGTTGGCCGTGTCGGGGCTGCCGCCCCGGTGTCTGCTGACTCGGGACTGGCCAAGGGTTCCTGAGAGGCTCACAGAGGGACCGAGACAGGTTGGCAACCAATGTGTGGCTCTGAGACCATCTCCAGAGCTCACAGACGGGGCTTGGACATTCTTTTAGACTGTTCTCCAAAGCCTTTGGCCATCAAGCTACCTCAGAAGAACACACTGACTGGATGCTGCAGCTGGGTGCTAGAGACATGTCCAGACATGCAGGAGCTCAGCTTTACCTCTGGCAGAGAAGCTTTAAAGTGAGGTGAAGGAACAGGAGATGGGTTCTGCTGGAGGGTTTCGATCCAGAGCTTTCTTCCTGGCCAACAGGCCTCTGAATCCCTTAACAGCTCTAACAGACCCTCTCAAACCACATGGTTATTGTTCCTTTTAACCCCGGAGAGAGGGGGAGGGAAGGGGTAGAGATCCCACCAACCACATAGGGGGGGACGTCTCAGGGGACAAATGACACCTGGATGGCCCATGTTCCCTAGGGGTGAAAGGCATCTTTTGAACTCAGCAATTCACTCGACACCCTTCTGGAATGCCAAGACTGACAGACAGCACTCAGCCGGGCTCAGGGTGAGGGAAGGGAAAGATGATTGGCACCTGGGGAAGGACTGGGAAAACTGAGGCAAGCTATGACATCACACTGCAACATCTCCCCCTTGTTTTGTTTAAAATGAAGATAACTGGTTTTGGGGCGCAGAATGCTTGCCAAACCACGGTTGGTAAATTGGTTCCTCCTCTTCAGGCGGGTCAGTGTTTTCCACTGAGGCTTCCATGTCATCTATTGGAGCACTAAGAGCTTCCAAATGGTAGACTTCAGAAGGGGAAGATGAACTTGAAGTTACCTTGTACACCATACGCTTGATTAGCCCAAAAGCAATGCTAACAACTACAATAACAATAACCAAAATAAACAATACTAAAAATAGAGTTTTCAGAATAGATCCCAACCAGCCCAGGAGTCCCCAGCTTTTGAACAGTTTGCTCAGCCAGTTGTCTTTTTCTCTCTTGATTTTGTTCACCATGGTTTTCATCTTGTCTCTGGAGAGAGAGATGTGATCCTGTCCAAGGGCTTTTGTCAAGGTGGACCATACGTTTGCTTTGGGCTGAGGAACTATCCAGGAGATCGCTGGTGGAATGATTGCGAGTAGGACAAGGAGCAGACTCGGTCTCATGGTGTCTCAAGAATGCACATGAACAATGGGATCTAAACTGGTACAAGGAACTTGAGACAAACATATATTACAAACTATTCCAGATAAGAGGCTTAAACGGAGTTTCTTCCAGGGAATGCGTGCGACATTTCTTTCTCCAGGCAGCATTAGCAACCTGGGGTGCTTCTGTAGACTTCCCTGAGACCTTGGGGACGTAGGGCATTACCCATTTGGAAGGAACCCACTTTAAACCAGAGGGGGTGGACACACAGGCGTATCCACATCCCCACGTAACCAATTTGTAAGATCCCACTGTCTTCCAAGTCACTGGGTCCTTTACTAAGACTAGAGGCTTTCCTTTCATCGATATCTGACTGCTCCCTCCAAAGTGGCATACAATGGGCGGATTCAGGCTGTCAAAAGAACAGTTCAGAAAATTGATTCTGAACAGCACTCTGGATGACTGGATGTGGGAAGGTTCCACTTTCAGGACCTGATGTTGCTGGTCCAGGACTCTTTTGATATCACGGTGAGTCCTTTCTACTACGGCTTCACCTGTAGGGGAGTAGGGGATGTCAGTTTTGTGCTCTACTCCCCATTGCTGCAGGAAACTCTTGAAGTTCTTGGATTTGTAAGTGGGCCTGTTATCAGTTTTCAACTCCATGGGGATGCCCATGAAAGAGAAAGCCTGTAAGAGGTGCTTTATGGCATCAGAAGACGATTCTCCTGTGTGGGCAGAACCATAGACTGCTCCAGAAAAGGTATCTACACTAAAATGAATGTATTTCTGCCGTCCGAATGACTGTATGTGTGTAACATCTGTTTGCCACAGTTCACAACTGTTCAGCCCCCTTGGGTTTGCTCCCACACTCATCGTAGGGAGTGCATGTTGTTGGCAATTGGGGCACGTGGCCACAATCGCTTTGGCCTGTTCTCGAGTGATGTGAAACTGACAAACCAGGCCAGGTGCATTTTGGTGGAAAAGCTGGTGGCTGATTTTTGCCTGTTCAAAAACATTTGGGAGAGGCGCTGTCACGGACATTCTTTCATAAAAATCCTTTCTTTCAGGATTTTTCCTCTTCTGGGAAGCTGGGGCCCCAGAAAGAGAATGTAAACAATAATTATCTGCTGATGTGGAATGCAATAGGTGCACCTGTGATTGGCTCATGTTCCATGTTTACAATTAAGGGCCAATCACAGGACCAAGCTCGGGGACAGATTCACAGAGAGCTCTCTTGTTTTTAGATTCCTATTCTATTCTTAGTTTATCAGCGTCTGAACTTCTCTCTTTATTCCTTTTAGTATAGTAATAATGTAATATATATCATAAATTAATAAATCCAGCCTTCTGATCATGAAGCAAGATTCTCGTCTATCTCTCTCACCCTGAGGAACCCTCACAAGTCATGTAACAAGGGGCCATCTCTGCAGGCGCAGCAAGAGCATCTGCCCTTCAGTTGCCTTCAGCCATAAAACCTGGCAAGTCAGTGTGTGGCCTGTCATGCATCACATAAAATGGTTGCTCTCGGTGGGTGACTGACTTTACAAGTTTTGAGAGCAATTTGAAAAGCGCGATGTTAGACGCTTCTTGCAGTATTGCTTGATCTGCCCGGGATACTACTTCTGCCACGTATGCAGAGTCTGTAATCAGATTAAATGGTTCTGAGAACTTTTCAAAGGCCATAACAACTGCAGCCAACTCAGCAACCTAAGGTGAACCTTCCACCTCAGCAATGTCCATCTCCCACTGCTGGGTTTGAGGATCCTTCCAAGTCATAACGGGTTTGTGGGATCTCCCAGACACGTCTGTAAAGACGGTCAAAGCCTTTTTTAAAGGTCTCCTTCTTTGAACACTTCTCAATTTCAGAGTAAATTGAACTACTTGTTTGAAAATTTTGTGGGCAAGCTGCTGGATAGAAATTTGTCCTGAGTAGGAATCCAGAGTAAACTGCAATGCCTCATTTTCCTGAAGCAAATGTTCCAACATTTTCTTAGTAATTTGTCCCGATTTTAACTTGATTGGAATGTGAATGCACTCAAAGTCACATCCTGCTAGCTCCCTGATCTGGGTCCTAGCTTTCCGGATCAATTCTGCTACCAGCTCTTGGGGCTTTGTCATTCTCTTGGACCTTTGGTGACTGAGGAAAACCCACTCTATGATCAAGAGACGGTCCCTCTGGTCCTGGCCCTTCTTAGGTGTTTTCTTTGCCTTAGGTGTTTGTTTTTTCTCCCACTGGAAAATGATTCCATGGAGGTGTGGCAACTTACCTGAGATGAAATATTAGAATGGCAAGTCAGGCCAAAATCGGTTGGCCTGTCTTGTGGACATTGCTGTCTGAACTTTTTCTAGAGCTTTCTGTACCTCTGGGGTAATAGCTCTTGGAGAACTCAGGTCCTCTCACTCTTTCAATAAATTGAAAAGAGGGGTACGGTCTTCGTTGGTAAGACTCAGCCAGGGCCTTACCCAATTTAAAGACCCACACAACTTGAGGACATCCACAAGGGTCTTGATCTTCATTTTGATTTCTAATTTTTGAGGAAAAATGGTCCTATTTCCAATTTCTCAGGCCAAATACTTTCAAGGTGGCATCTTTTGAATTTTCGTTACTTGGAGCTCGAACCCTGCAACGATCAATGCATTGATCGTTAGGTCAAGCACATGTGTGAGTAAATCATCATTGGGGGCACACACAAGGATATCATCCATATAACGATCCATGATGGCCTTTTCTGCGGCTGCACGCACTGGGGACAGTAAGGAAGAGACATACCATTGGCAGATTGATGGCGAGGCTTTTAGTCCTTGAGGAAGAACTTTCCAATGGTATCTTTTCATCAGGACTTCCTTGTTGATAGTGGGGACCGATAATGCGAAACGTGGTGCATTGTCAGGGTATAGGGAAATTTGTAAAAAACAATCTTTTATATCAATAACAGCCAATTTCCAATCCTGGGGAAGCATCACTGGGGACAGCATACCAGGTTGGAGAGAGCCCATATCTTCAATGAAATTATTAATTTGTTGGAGTTCTTGGAGGAGCCGCCATCTCTTTTTGTCAGCCTTCTGGATGACAAACACTGGAGAATTACACGGGGATGTGGTCTCCATAATGTGATGCTTTTTCAGTTGCTCTTCCACTAGCTCCTCGATCACCTTGAGTTTTTGTTTACTGAGCAGCCACTGCTCTACCCAAACTGGTGTGTCTGTCTTCAAATTCAGTTTTTGTGTAAGGCGCTTTTCAGTGACCGCTGCCCAAAAGTCCTGTGGAGAGTCTGGAATATCAATTGTGACTCCTCACTGAGCCATTAAATCTCTTCCTAACAATGGTTCCAGATAATCTAACACAAATGGACGTATATTTGCCAATTGTCCATTTGGCCCCTCGATTTGGACGATGCTCTTGGATTGTCTCACTAATTGCATGCCCCCTACACCTCGAACGTGACCAGCCACGTTTTGCACAGGCCAATGTGCTGGCCAGTCCTGTGCTGGGATCTCTGTGCAGTCTGCACCCGTGTCTATGAGCATCTCAATGCATTTTGACTCCCCACCCCCACTGACGTTACACCAGATTTTGGGCTTGTCCTTCCTAATAGCTTGGACCCGGGCGACTGTAGACTTGTTTTTCGGTGTCTTCAGGTAAATTTGGCACCGGGATAGCTTGTGCTATGATTTGTCCTTTGGAAAGAAACAGGGGTGGGTGGAAACAGTGCAGCCCAAGAACTAATTGCTCAAGATTTGATGTTGTCATTCCTGGAGCAATTTCGATCTCTTGTGATGTGTGTTTGGTGTCCCCAATGACAATGTACTTACAGGGAATTCGGTGCCAAGTACCCTGCTGTTGTGGGTTGACGGAGACAAAATGCTAATCAGTGTCTTTCAGATGGAGTGGTTCTGTCAGCTGCAACCTGTAAGGCTCATGGACAGAAGCTGTAGTTTACATAGGTTCACCTAAGTCATAGTAAAGGTTTTTTGGTTTCACCTTCAGTGGTGGACCAGCAGAAGTGGTCCTTGAAGCATCTGCTTCACTTAGAGAAATAGGGATGTTACCGCGTGCTTGGTCTTTTTTGTTTCTCTCATCCCCTTGGCCTGCTCGTTTTGTGTCTGTGCGCCTGGCAGGCTGGTGCTCCCCATTCAGTTTTGTTGTTGTTGTTGACCCCCAGGGAGCGCTTGTAGTTCTCCTCCCCTGCTATTTCTAAATTCATCGAATTGCTTTTTCAGGGAGCACTGGTTACTCCAGTGCCCAAGGTTTTTGCAAAGCAGGCATGGCTTTGTGGGGTCAACTGTTGCTGCTCTTCGCTGCTGCCCAGTGTGCTGCTGTGCTGAGGGAATGGGCGCAGGGCTGGCAACAGTGACTTGCTGTTGTGGTCTTGGCAGCAGCTTTGGTCTGGTGTCTTCAGCCACACTCATCAGAGGCACTTTCCTGTTACAAACTAGAAGCATATCTTTTAGTGTAGGGGGGAGTTCTAGAGGTCAGCTTAAAATTGCCACTCGACACTGTTCCTTTGCATCTGTAAATGCCATTTCCTCTAAAATCTCTTCCCTTGCATTCTCTTTTTAAACTTGGATTTCAATATCTCTAGTTACCCTTTCTACAAATTTCAAAAAAGGCTCTCATGGCAGCTGCTTGATCTTGCTAAATGGCTTGAATGGGCCTTCAGGTTGGAGGGTAAAGAAGACTTTTTCAGCTGCTTCTTTGACTCTCTCAAGTGCTTCTACAGGAATTACTGCAGCTTGGATTGGGGCTTAAGACCACTGACCCTCACCGGAGAGATGTTCAATGGTAATTGGCACGCCATTGGCATCTTTTGCTGTATTTGGATCAGCATGCAAATCTGCAAGAGCTTCTTTTGGCAGTTGTTTCCATGCCAATTTCCATAATTTGAATTCTGTAGAGGTCATGAGGCACGAAAAAAGCTGTTTTAAATCATGTGGGACTACTACAGTCCTACTCAGTTCGGCATTTAAAAGGCCATGGAAGTATGGGCTATGTGGGCCATACTCTCTGTGTGCTTTGCAGACCTCTTTCAATATTTGTTGTGAAAAAACTTTCCAATTAGCAGTTGTAGCTCCTGCCCCTTGCCCTGCATGCTGATACGTAACAGGGGTGAATGAGAAAGTGGGACCCTGTATTGGGTCTGTGGTTCCCTGCCCTGTATCCTTTGAATCACAAGCATTGGGATCACATGTACAGCTGTGGGGACAAGCAGTGGAGGGGGCGGGGACACCATGGGAAGAGGGGGCGGGGACAGGGGGCTGGCAGGGGGGGGGATACCATGAGAACAAGGGGCAGGGACACTTTGGGAACAGGGGGCAGGGACAGGGAGTTTGTAGCGGGCAGGCACGCCTGGTGACATCATGTCGGCAGACGCCCCCTGGGGAGGGGGGGTAGAGGGGCAGAGCTGAGGGTATGGGGGGAGGGAAGGTGTCATGAGGATCAGGGAGGGTGGGGGGTGGGGAAGGATTTTTGGGATGCTTAGGGGAATCATGGGAAGAAGGAGACCAGGTGTCCAGGTTTAGAGCAAATTTGGGGAAGAATCCCCCAAAGGAGCTCCGGTGGGAAAAGCAGATCCAATGGGCCCCTCCCCTCAACTGGTCTGGGAGGGTAAAAATACCTCCTTGGAGAAAGGTGGAAAAAACCTGTTTATTAAACAATAAAACTAAAACAATATCAAACAATGAGACCCCGTGCCACTCTAAAAGAGATGACAAACTGAGAAAACCCCATCCTCGGGTTGCAGCTCACTCAGTCTCTGATCAGTCCCTCCAGTGCTGGAATTGTCGCAGGCCAGGCCTGGCCCGGTGGGCCACAGCTGCAGCTGCCGGTGCTCTCCTGGGTGTTCAGTCCAGAACAGTTTCAAGAGGTCCAAAGAAAAAGGAAAAAAAAAAACCAGTCCAGGGAACTTCTCTGCCTCAGCTAGCTAGAACTAACTAAAAAGCAAAGAGCTCTGTCCTGCTGTCTGTCCGTCCACAGACAACACAGTCCAGGAGCAGGAATGTGGAGGAGGAGTGCAGTGTCTGAAAACAAACTGCGCGCTTCTTCTCTTCCCCCCTTCACTCTCTGGAACACTCTTAAAGGTGCAAAACTTATTATTCAACATAAACAGAATGAGACGACTGGGGATAAAAGCATCATATAGTCAACCCAGGACACCAGGTAATGCATGATGCCATGTGGCATCCTCCATTTTCTTGGCCCTCTGGGGACTGGGAGCCTTTTTGGGGGTCACTGCTCTCTGAAAATCTAACACGTGTGTCCGGTCAGCTGTCTGTCTCTGCCAGACAAGCGTAGGATGGTTCTGGGGCAGCCCATGCTTCAAAGGACGAGACTGGACTCTTCAGTTATTCGGTCTTTGGACTTGTTTATTATTTCTTATCTACAGAGTTTTTCTGTCTGCCCAGCCAGGATCTGACCAGCAAGGCAGCCAAAGGCACTCTGCCCACCCACGGAGCGGTCATGTCTTTTTATAGTAAAAACTACGTACAGCGTATTTACCTTTTATCCCCAATACCTTTCACCCTTGTTAGTAAGTGCACCTTCACCATGAACCAATCCACAAGTGCCAACGTCACCACAGAAGATGGATGACAAGAAGAAGAACGAAGAAACACGAGACAGGCCCTGATTCGTCCATCTTGTCTCCATTACCCCCCTGTACCAAAACTCTAAAATCTACATTTCACCCTGTAAATATGTCGTTCCTGCACCATTCAAACCCGAGTGAGTCCCATGTCCCCACACACAGGTGGCACATCCCTAGAAGAGTCAAAGTCAAGCCACCAGGCGCTTTTGACAACATCCCAGGACCTCCGAGCCCCAGAAGGGTTCTCTCGGTAACTCTGAACATCCGAAGTGATGTGCTGAGTTCCCACACACATGCTCTGGGTTTCAGAGCAGGGGACACAGGGGTTTGGGGACAATTCCACGCGGTCTGGCCAGGACTTTGTGGACAGGGGAACTCGGGCATTTTAAGGTGCTCAGGGAGCCAGCTTCCCTGGGTGTGAGCAGAGTCTGCTCTCTTTAAAATACCAAGTTTTGAGCTACAGTGTTCAGTGTTGGGGGGGGGAGAAACAGGAAGAGCAGAGTTAAGTTCCTTGTTATTTGGCTTTTCCTCCACTTCCCTTTGCTTGAGTAAGACTGATCAAACTTGTAAGCTCCAAAACACAAATTTAGCTGAGGACGTGTCCCCGGACTTTCGCAAGGTTATCAATTCATGCCCTACTTTGTCCCAGAATTGGATATTGGGAACTTGTTCAGGAGAAATTTGTGGGAAGTGTAGAAAAAGCCAGAGTATAAACCATTTCAATTTTCCTTTACAAAACGTTTCATTACCACTAACTAAAATCCAACAATCTGATAATTGAAATAAACAGGGCCAGGAGACTTCTTCTCCTTTTTAATGCCTTTATTAAAAGTGATCAGCTCAGGATTGGGCGGCTCGACGGGTCTGCAGCATCCGTCGTCTCTCCCAAGGCGACTCAGAGAAGGAGGATATGCACAGCTCTGTCCACTAGGGGCAGAGCTGGGGATCACGTCCTCGTGGGAGCCTTTAGGGCCTGCTGATCCCGTCAGATGGTACTTTTGCTGGCTCAGTCGGCCTGGTCTCACCGCCGGGGTCGTCTCTCTTGGTCAGGGCGAGAGGGTCCGAAGGCGTTCCGCATCTCTGCAGGCTCAGCACTCGGCTCCTCACGTCCAGACATCACTCCAGTCTCTCAACTCTTAGGTGGCTCGTCGTTTTGGGGTCTTCTCTGTACACCGGGGGACCCATGCTGCATTGTGTTCTTGGAGTCACTTTGCATAGCCCCCCCCACCTTCTCAGGTCTCTTCTACTGTTCGGGAAGGTTCCCACCCTTCTGGGAAAGGTACAACTTAGCCTCGGGCGAGGCTCTGCTGATACAAAAGGAGCGATTAGCTACAACGACTCGTGATTACAATAACAAAACACAAAGAACTTCAGCAGCTACCCGTGGTCTGGCTGCTTTTTTGTAACTTTTTCTCACAAAAAAATATTACCCGAATTTTGTTCATAACAGTCCCCCCTCTTTTTCTTTGATCGAGCTTAAATTCTAAGCTCGCATCAACTCACAATTTTTTGTTTTGAATCTACTATAAATCTCTTGTGCACTTTGGTAATCATGGTTACTTAACCTTGTTACTTTCCTTGGTTTCTTCAGGTTGGTCTGCACGGCAAGTACTATTCTACTAAAACAGATAAATAAGCATAGTAAAAAAAAGCAATCCTCCAAGTACACACACAGTGAGAAAAACTACCTTTTCCCATACATCCTTTTTGAAAATCTCCAGGTTCTTCCACCCACTGGGATCAAGTGTAGGAGTTTGTTCTTCATTATTTACACATGCTAATCTTTTTATTTCGTTTGAAATGTTCCTAATAATTGAATTCTTTATTTTTAATACTGCCTGGAGCTGGATTAATTTGTTTAACATAGATATTGGGATCCGAATTTGGCTTTTACAATTTTGGATTTTCTCAATTTCTATTTCACTTTCCCGGTCCTGTTTATTTTCTCCCAAATCATTATATATAGGAACTCCCAAACTTGATCCAGTTTCTTTGGGAAATAAGAAAATTGGTTTTATCACTCTAGCAATGCAGTTGCCAGATGTGATCAAACCTAGGGGTTTAGGGCTCCCCTGAAATGTGTTCCAAAAGGGGTTTATCTCCTTTCCAGTACACTCATATAAATACTTGTAACAAACAATTTTTCTTACCATTTTCACCATTTCTTTGCTTTTTACTAGATCTGCTGAGCTTGTTTCAGCAGCATCACATTCAAAGCACAACCAGGCTTCCCCTATAGTACACTCTCCTAGGAGTGGCTGCCTAAAAGTGGCAGTATTGTATGCTATCCAATACACTCTCTTATTTTTCTGATAAAGGACCAATTGGGCGGGGTTACCCCGATCAGGGTCAGAACTGATGTGGACTCTCGACAAGGAGCTCACTTCCTCCTCACAGAGAGGTTGGTAGCACTCACTGCACGGCTCAGCTGGGCTTCCCAGAGCACCATCAGCCATCAGAGCCATCAGTACTACCCTTCCCAAGAGTCCGGTATGGGTCATCTTGCACAGTCTGCCCACCCGGCCTTGCCTCTTGGGGAATTTTTCTGAGGAAAAGCTTCCAAGCTCTTTAGAGTCCCTTCTACCCGCTTCTCTGGTTAAACCTCTCTTGGTCTGTTCCCTACCAATTTTGGTTTCCCCTCCCAGGGGAGTGTTCTGTGGAGGAGTAACCTGGAGTTTTTTTTGAAATAAATTGGGGAACTTAACTAGAATTACTTATTTACAGTCTTAAACTTTTTACCAACATAGTTTACACAAAACAGTTTTGAAACATTTTAAGCAATATTAGAACTCTGATACCAATTTTTCCCACACAGTTCAGTCTTTTTGACTCTTCCTCCTGAGAGTCAACTTTAAATCCTTTGGTCCTTTTACCACAGTATACTCAGGTGATTTAGCTTGTGAAGCAGATGAATCCTTGTCCAGTGCCCGGAGGTGAGAGTGGTGTGGACTCTGGCCCAATGCCAGAGGGAAAAACTGGGAGTCTGGCCCAATGCCAGAAGGAGAAAGGGGGCGCAGTCCAGTCCAATGCCAGAGGGAGAATGGGGTGCAGTCCGGTCCAATGCCAGAATGCCAGAGGGAAAAAAACCTGATGTTGAATCCTGGTCCAATGCCAGGGGGTGAGAGCGTTGTGAGTCCAACCTTTTTCTTTTGGTCTGCACAGTCGAATTAGTAATGAAGAGTACCTGAAACGGGCTTTCAAACACAGGCATTAATGGTCTACTATTTCATGATTTTATCAAAACTCAGTTTCTCTGTTTAATGTTATTGGTTAATTTCTTTTTCTATAGTTTGAATGTTTCTCTCATCAACTTCTACATACTCTGTATTTTGCAAGGAGTTGTATTTCTGTTATCTAACTTAACTCCCAAAGTACTTTTATTCTCTTATATCTCTGTGTATTTAATTCACTGGTTTTCTGTTGTATTTTTCAAGATCTTATTTATCTCTTGCTTCTGTTTCTTACTTTCACTTAGAGCTTAAATATTTCTTTCAACCCCTTACACTTAAATTTTTGGGGTTTTTTTTCTTACACCATTCTTCTACACAATACACTTCTCTCTAAGGAAATGTGGTAAAACTTATAATGCACAATCTACACTACCTCTATTCTAATTTGTCTATATTCACTCTCACACATTCCTTCACACTCAAGACACAAACTGGATCCTTATTGCTAGAAAATCACGGGTCCCTGTAGCCCCCCCTCACCCTGGGGTTGGCCCACAGGTCTCAGTATCCCTGGGCCTCTTGGAAGGGCCCTGACTCTGGTTGCCTCTGGTGCACATTCACCTGTGAGGCTGTCTGTGTGTCACTCACGCTCTTACAGCTACGGCTCTCTCACACACCTGGGGAGCACTAGTCTGGTTTGCAGGTCACACACGCTCTTTGGCCACAGCCCCCACCCGCCCGGGGGACACAAGCCTGGTTTGCAGGTCACACATACACACACTTCCACTGCCCCCTTCCCACCTGCCTGGGAAGTTGAGGCTGACTTCGTGACTCACTCTCACACACACAACAAGACAACAAAAAGGTACCTTTTACTTTAACATAATTTATTACACGTTAAGTATTACTGGCCAGTTTTGGTGCTACTGGATATCCTTTCTACCTAGCTGTTTTTAACCAGAATTTCTTAGTACTTTGTTGAGACAGGACTTATCTGCTCCTGTATCTACTCAAAAATTCAAATTCTTCATTTAGGGGTCCCACTTCAATGTTTACCAAGGGCTCTTCTAGATGTTGCATCGGGTCCCCTAAAGTATAAAGCCCCTGACCCTCTAATCGTCACCTTTAAGGATCTTCCCTAAATTATCTTGTTCCCTGGCTACTGCCGCATCGAGACTAAGCTTTCTACAAAACCTCCTGACGTGTCCTGGCTCTCCACAGTAATAACAATGTCGTTCTCTCAAAGAGCCTTGAGGTTTCTCCATCCCTCTTGTACCTGACAGTACTGGCCTATCCTTGCCTCCTCCTGGTGGTGGACCCGCCCACCCTGCACTTTCTCTAGCTACAGCAACCATGATCTTAGCCTTGGCCTTTGCTTTTCCTTCCTCCCTCCTTAAATACACCTTCAATGCTTCTCTTAATAACTCATTAATGTCCTTCTCTTGCCAATCTTCCATCTTTTCCAGTTTTCTCCTTATATCAGGCCAAGATTTGGTAACAAATTGGACTTTTAACAGCATTTGACCTTCCGGGGTGCCTGAGTCTATTCTAGAGTACAACTGGAAGTTCCGCCTTCGGCAATTAAGCCAGGCAGCAGGAGCTTCATCCTTCTCTTGTGCACCCTCAAATGCCAATTGGGTATTAGTTCCTTTGGGAACTGACTCTTTGATCCCCCGTATCATCAAAGACCTATATTCCCTCATGGCCTTCCTCCCCTCCTCCTGGTTAGGGTTCCAGCTGGGCTCCGTTAGTGGCAATTTCTGTTCACCTGTTGGCACCTGGGGTCCTGGACTGTTATCTTTCTCCCATATTCTTATGCCAGCCGCCCTTATCATCTGGACCTCTTCTGGGGAAAATAATATACTCAGGATGCAATTCATCTCCCCCCAAGTGTAGATATTTGGACCTAGAAATTGATCCACTTGGTTGGCTATGCCCACTGGGTCCTCCACTAAATGCCCCAACTCTTTCTTGAATCCTTTCACCTCAGAAGCAGTTAGGGGAGCATTCACAAAGCCAACACCTCCCGCTATTCCTCCCATAGGAACCTCTCTGAGGGGAAAGAGTCTCTCCGCCTTGGAGGTCTTGGATCTGGTGCTACAGTACGGCCCATCTTCAGATGCCAAACTACTTTGAGGGATCTCTGGGTTTCCGTGAACTTCCTGCCCATCAGCAGGTGTATTTGCTGATAGCTGTTTATCGGGCGAGGGGGCATTTGTGTCCCAACTGGGAGGAGGTAAAGGGACAGCAATAGGAGGGGGAGAAGAGCCTGAGTGAATATTCAGCGGAGCTGGAGAAGGGGTGGAGAATGCAGCAGGTGGAGTAGGCGCTCGTGGTGATGCAGAAGGAACTGGAGGAGATACTGGGTTTATCATAGCAGAAGCTGAAGAGGTAGAAGGAGGAGTTTGAGCAGGTGGTAGTGAGATGGCAGCCGGGGGAGGAACCGGACCTGCCATTTGAGATGCTTGAAGAAGAGGATTATAAAGTGGAGGGGCAGAAGGAGGCAAATAATCCAGGGGGTCCCATCTTTTACTAGTTCTATCATCCCCTCCTTCATTCCCTTCTTTCTTCCTCTGTACCTTACAAATTCGCACCCCTTCATCCCCAACAGCGCTCTTTACCCAGCAAGATATATACAGTAATTGCTCAGGATCAGTATCTCCTCGAGCTGTCAGATAATTATTTAATTGTTGGCACATCCACTTATCCTTTGTCCCACACCAAGGCCATCCTCCTTGCACCTCTAATTCTGGCCAGACTTCCATACAATAATGGATCATTTTCACTTTATCTAATCCCTCCGTGGCCTCTATAGAATCCCATTTTTCTAACAGTTCTCCTAAGGGACTATTGGGATGTACATACCTCAGTCTCTTGCCGTTTTTTTTACTATTACAACATCCCATTTTTCAGGTCTCAATAACAAAGTCTCAAAGGTGCCTCAACTGACCGGTAGTTTCAAAAAACCTTGTTTGAGGAGCTTCAGCCTCCTCCACTGAACTTCAAATTTCTGCCTGATGCTCAGGACTTTATACTGAAACAACTGCCCAATCTCTTGATTGCCCAACTTTCGTCAGGTCTTATATCTATCGGGACTTGAACACACGATGCCTCGGCCAAGAATCCGGGTCGTGCCTGACTCCCTCAGTCAGGAAAAACAACTGCCTGATTTTTAGTTTGCCTAACTCGCCAATTTTTAGGCTTCACCGTATCAGGACTTAAAAGCAAACCACAGCCTCCTTCGCTGGGGTTTGTGCCTGACTCCCTTTGTCAGGACTTACTTTGCTTGCAGGGCTTGCGAAAACACCTGAATCCTTCTCGGGACTGACAAATCTTACGCGAATCCTTCTCGAGACTTACAAAAGTGCCTGACCTTCCTCTGTCAGGACTTTGGGGTGCATGCCACTCATATACAGTAATTCACTCCGCACGCCCGGAGTGGGGGGGCCCTTTATTCCCCCTTGGGAGACGACTTCACTCACAATAAGTCCACTCGCTTTCCCCTGTTTCCGGCCTGCCCCTTCGCAGGAGTCAGGAAACACGGTACTAAGGGGTCCCACTCGCTTCGAAGGTCCGGCTGCCGGCCCTCGTCTCACTCACACACTTGCGCACGTCTCCCACTCCCGCCACCGAGTTTCTCACCAGTCCGGTGCCCCGGTGCTCCTCTGCGTCGCTGTCCTGAGCCGATCCCTGGTCCTAGTAGCCAGCTGTCCTCTGAAGATCCAAGATGGCCAGTCCTGAGTCCTCTTGCGGTGTGGCTATCCCGGACGAGCCCCCAGCTGAAATAAACAGGGTCAGGAGACTTCTTCTCCTTTTTAATGCCTTTATTAAAAGTGATCAGCTCAGGATTGGGCGGCTCGACGGGTCTGCAGCATCCGTCGTCTCTCCCAAGGCGACTCAGAGAAGGAGGATATGCGCAGCTCTGTCCACTAGGGGCAGAGCTGGGGATCACGTCCCCGTGGGAGCCTTTAGGGCCTGCTGATCCCGTCAGATGGTACTTTTGCTGGCTCAGTTGGCCTGGTCTCACCGCCGGGGTCGTCTCTCTTGGTCAGGGCGAGAGGGTCCGAAGGCGTTCCGCATCTCTGCAGGCTCAGCACTCGACTCCTCACGTCCAGACATCACTCCAGTCTCTCAACTCTTAGGTGGCTCGTCGTTTTGGGGTCTTCTCTGTACACCGGGGGACCCATGCTGCATTCTGTTCTTGGAGTCACTTTGCATAGCCCCCCCCACCTTCTCAGGTCTCTTCTACTGTTCGGGAAGGTTCCCACCCTTCTGGGAAAGGTACAACTTAGCCTCGGGCGAGGCTCTGCTGATACAAAAGGAGCGATTAGCTACAATGACTCATGATTACAATAACAAAACACAAAGAACTTCAGCAGCTACCCGTGGTCTGGCTGCTTTTTTGTAACTTTTTCTCACAAAAAAATATTACCCGAAGTTTTTTCATAACAATAATACACTCCTTTTTGTGCCGTGCTTGAATTAGAGCCCATTTCAGATGTAAAAGGCACAACACGATCTCCCGCCAACGGAAAACAAAACCCAATCAGCTACTGATTTCCAAAAAACTGCGGTTAAGAAGAGAAAACACTCAGACCTTTAGCACTTCACAACGCAGCTGCTTGTACTGCTTTTAAAAGTGCCACGGGCAGCGGTACAGAATCGGAAATCGCCACGCTGCACCGGGACATAGACAGAGTCCCCCGCCCGCGCCACGCGGGAAACCCGAAACTGGAGCCACCCCACTCCGTGCTGAGAAGGCCCCCCCCGCACCGTGTAAGCTGCGCTGCTCCACGCCTCACCGAGAAAGCCTGAAAGCTGAGCCGGCACTGCGCCGCCATGCAGGGGAGGGGCAGGGAGAGCTCCTCTGCTCTTCTGAGCCAGCGCAAGCTCGCTGCCATGCGAGTTCTAAAAACGGTGGTGCTGCGCCGCTGTGGACTATGTGTAATGCGCTATCGCTCCCGGTCCGCGAGGCTGCGCAGCCTTTTTGTTCTCTGAATAAGAGCGATAAAGAACAGATCTCTCGGCAGAGACTGTATTTGAGCTTCTACCCCTTATGGAGCAGATATGCTCACCCCAAATCGATGCTGTTGGTGCTGGGGTCTGGCAGGTCTTCTCTCCACCTAAATAGGACCCAATGGCCTGAGGAGCTACCCTATTCTCCCTCTTGAAAGTCGCTCACAAAAAAGGAGCTGCACTTTCTAGAGGTGCAAAATGTCCTTGAGGCTTCTGTGGGATAAGTCCCAAAGTCTCTGCTGGAGAGCTATGCCATCAAAGCTCTGCCAGTGGACGCTAAGCTGCCTTAAAGTCTCTGCATGGTCTTCTGAGGCTCCGGGAGCTCCGGAGTGTCTTCTCGGGGGTGCAGGGTCGAAGCAGCCGCACATTGGACGCCAATAATTGGAGTTAATACCAATATAACTGGATGGGTCATGCCCGGTTTTGTCCGGCCCTTGCTGCTTGACCAAAGATGGAAACTGTGTTGTTTTCACCTCAGAGACACCTTTGACTAAGCTGGATGCTACAGCTGGGTGCTAGAGACAAGTCCAGACATGCAGGAGCTCAGGTTTACCTCTGGTGGAGAAGCTTTAAGGCGAGGTGAATGAAAAGGAGTTGTGTTCTGCTGGAGGGTTGGCACCTGGGGAAGGACTGGGAAAACTGAGGCAAGCTATGACATCACACTGCAACACTGATGCCTTTGTTGAAATGTATAGTGCAAAGTTCTGATGATTGGTGAGCCAGCCTTTTGGGGATTACCACCTGGCTCCCTACTTGGCACAAAGGAGCCTAGACTCAGGACAACACTATTGCTTGGCACCACTGAGAAGACCCTGGCTCCATCCTCTTAACACCCTCCCTTCAGATACATTGATAAGGTCCTCTCTCAGTTTTCTCCAGGCTGAACAGGTCCAGCTCCCTCAGCCTTTCATCATAAGAAAGATGCTCCAGTCACTCAATCATCTTTGTCACCCTCTGCTGGACCTGCTCCAGGAGCTCCATGTCTCTCTTTGTCCTGAGGAGTCCAGAACTGGACATAGCACTCCAGATGTGCCTTCACCAGGGCTGAGTAGAGGGGCAGGATCACCTCCCTTGATCTGCTGGCAATGCTCTTCCTAATCCACCCCAGGGAACCATTGGCCTTCTTGCCCACCAGGGCACGCTGCTGTCTCATTGACAGCTTGTTGTCCACTGGGAGCCCCAGGTCCTTCTCCACAGAGCTGCTTTTGTCACCCCAAGCCTGTACTGGTGCCTGGAGTTATTCTTCCCCAGGTGCAGGACCCTACATTTGCCTTTGTTGAATTTCTGACGGTTCTTCTCTGCCCATCTCTCCAACTCGTCAAGGTCCCTCTGAAGGGCTGCACAGCACTCTGGAGTATTAGTCACTCTTCCCAGCTTTTTGTCACCAGCAAACTTGCTGAGGAGGCATCTACCCCTACAGCCAAGTCATTAAGAAACAAGTTAAACAATACTGGGCCCAGTATTGAACCTTGGGGGATACCACCAGTGACAGCCTCCAACTAGACCCTGTGCCACTGATTATGACCCTCTGAGATCTGCCATTCAGCCATTTCTCAACCCACCTCCCTGTCCACTCAGCCACTCCACAGTTCCTGAGTTTTCCTATGAGGATGTTGTGAGAGAGTGTCAAAAGCCTTGCTGAAGTCAAGGTAGACAATATCCATTGCTCTCTCCTCATCCATTTGAGGAAGCGAAGGGAGTTGACCACATCCTAATTGATCAGCATCGAACTCCGATTTATTGATCCCACTTACACACTTTTATAGTGGTGTTAATTAAGTTTATACATATTACAAAACCCGAGCTCATCATTGGTTATAGATTACACACCAATCCCTCCTTTGTTGCCGAAACCCGTGGTTTTCTTGTTGAGACTAATACTTGTTTTTCTCATACTGTTATTGACTTGTTATTAACTGTTCTCGAGGCCTCCATGTTTTCCACCATGCTTTCTCATCACTACTCAAGGACATGGTGTTTACTGTTGTTAAGGAAAAAGCCTGAGGACGTGCTGCTTACAGCTGCCTTTTACTTTTTAACCAGCTGTATATGTTCATGGCCTTTTTTCCTTCAAGCCATGTCTGAGCAAAATTCTCCAACATCCATCCATGTAGTTGTTTCATCATAGAAGGCATTCATGTTGGTCAAGCATGATTTCTCTTTAGTGAATCCATGGTGACTATTCCTGATCACCTTCTTGTCCTCCATGTAGATAGAGATGGCATCCAGAATGAGGTGCTCCATTGCATTTCCAGGGATTGAGGTGAGGCTGACTAGTTAATAATTCCCTGGATCCTCCTTCTGGCTCTTTTTGAAGACTGAAGTGACATTTGCTTTTTTCCAGTCTGCAGGCACCTCTCCTGATCACCACCAGGGTCCCCCTTCCATTTATGAATGGGCCCACATTATCCTTAGTTTTCCTTTTGTTATTGGTTTATTTGAAAGAGCCCTTTTTTTTTACCCTTGACATCCTTAGCCAGATTTGATTCCAGATAGGCCTTGGCCTTACTTGTCTCATTTCTACTTACTCTGACAACCTCTCTATATTCATTTCAAGTGGCCTGACCCTGCTTCCATCTCCTGCGTGTTTTCTGCTTACATTTAAGTAATGACAGGAGTTCCTTGTTCATCCACACAGGCCTCTTGCCACCTTTGACCCATTTCTTGCTCAGCAAGATGCATCATTCTTGAGCCTGGAGAAGTGATCCTTGAATATCAACCAACTCTCTTGGACCCTTCTTCCCTGCAGGGCCTGTTACAATGGGATTCTTCCAAGACGATCCCTGAAGAGGCTAAAGTCAGCTCTCCTGAAGTCCATGGTTACAATCTTACTTGCTGCCCTGCTTCCTCCTTGCCAGATACTGAACTCCACAATCTCATGGTTGTTGCAACCCAGGCTGTCCCCAGCCTTCACATCACCAACAAGGCCTTCCCTGTTTGTTAGTATGAGGTCGAGCAGCACACCATTCCTTGTGAGATCCTCAACTACCTGTGAAAGGAAATGTCACAGTATATCACAGTACAAGCTGGCTTGTACTGGGAAATTATTTCTGCTATAGATAAGAAACCCAGCTGTCTCCAAAACCTAGCCCCTAGGTTGGCTGACAGGAACCTCAACCAATTACGTTCCATCCTTAGCTGTAGACATCTCACTGGTCCGGGAGCTGGGTGGTGTTAAAAGATCAAACCAATGAGCTATTCAAGCAAACCCCCTTTATAAAGAGGGGTGCATCCAATAAACGCTCTCTGTTGCCACATGGACATCGGGTGAGTGGTTGTCTCTGTCTCTGACCCACTCCCCTCACATTCCCAAGGAAGTCATCAGTGCTTTCCAGGAACCTCTTGAACTGTTTGTGTTTCACCATGTTGCTTCTCCAGCAGATGTCAGGGTAGTTAACATCCCCCACAAGAACCAGGGCCTGTGATTGAGTCTGCTTCTAGCTGCCTGTAGAAGGCCTCATCCAATTCCTCCTCCTGATCAGTCGGCCTGTAGCAAACACCCACAAGTGTCACCCTTACCGATCTGCCCTTTCATCCTAACCCATAAGCTCTCGACTCACTTGTCATCCACCCCAAGACAGAACTCCATACATTCCCTATATTGACTCACATAGAGGGCAACTCCACCACTGCACCTTCCTGGTCTATGTCTCCTAAACAGTGTGCAGCTCTTCATGACAAAGAAGACAGAGGAGTCCTGCAACTTTATTTGAATAAAGGGAGAGTCCACTAGGCCATACCCCCATGGACACTTCTTTGTGGACACTAGTGTAGGAAAGACATTTTTGTGCTGTTCTTGTGAGCCAGCGAAGGCTTCCTGAAGATAAAGAAAGCCCCATTTCTCTCTTGAGGAATGTTCCAAGGCTATCACCATGACAAGGTGAAGAAAGCGAGAAAGTTAAAAGATATGGACTTTAGTTGGCTCACAGAGTGACATGGCTCCTTTTCACCTATTGAGAGTTTTGTTTCTTTCTTATGACCAATGGGCAGTGTATGTGTTTGTTAAGCAAATGTAAATATCTTGTAAAACTATAAAGGCAACATGTTGCTTTAATAAACAGCCCTATACAGCCTTCTGATCTGAGTCTTGGTGCTTGCGCCATGTCGCGCTCTATAGAGACACACTAAGTTTTCACAGCATGATTTTCTGCACAAATGGGGGCACATCCAGGATCATTCCACCATTCGGGAACGGCAGATGGCAGGCAGAGCTGGAGGAGGTGAGCAGATCCCTTCAGTATTGGCTGGCACTGAATGATTGATTGAGTACCCAAGACTGTCCAGAGACAGACAAGTGATGGACCCAGCGTACACATTAAGAGGTCCACATGGAGGGACCACTGAAAATCTCACCAGCGTCTACAATGGGAACTTTCGTGAGTAAACATGGACACCCATGGAGGGCAGTAAGGGAAAGTTGAAAAAGGATCTCAACTATAGGGACAATAATTCCGGAATACCCCCAGGTAGTCCCTTGGGGAGAATGCTTATGCATTCTCTAAAAGGGAACTAAGGAAATAATGGTGGAATCAGAAAATGATGTGCCAAGGGGGTTTAAATTGTCCCCTTTTGGGACAAAGGATGTTAGTGGTAGGCAAGATGCATCCTTATGTCTTTACAAGCAATTCCATGGGTGAGAGTATGGGTGTTAATATCTTTGAAATGGGTCTTAATGTCTCTACCAACCTCAAGCTGCAGATTAGTTACAGAGCCCAGACAGCTTGACTCCTTGTCTTGGGGTGACTCTATGATATTATATAGTCCCCTATCATCTGCTTTATGCCCAGACATGGGTCTTGTAACTTTAGTGTAGGTGTGAGAGGGGGAGGAAGCTGGTAGAATTCTTTTGGCACCGTTTTCACACATCCTCCCCCAGGTTCGCTCGGCTGTGTTGTCAGCATGGACAGAGGGAGTACATATTTGCTTTTAGCTAGCTGCTTGTTTGTTAGCTGAGGCAAGAAGTTTTCCTGGGACTGTGGCTGCTTCTTCTGGAACTTTTCAGCTATACTCTGGTCCAAAAAAACAGACCATCAAAGGGAGCACTGTGCTGCAGCCTGGCAGGGGGAGGCTTCAGGGATGTCGCATCCTGGCTCCGGACCTCGGGAGAAGCTAAGCAGGACTCTAAAATCCACCAGCTTTCTCCACAACAGGAAGGTTTATTACCTAACATTATTCATTCCTATTTTCCCGTGCCTGCGTACACTCTGCTTGTTAAATAAACAGTTTTTTTCACTTTCCTCTAAGAAATTCCTTTTGAACCTGTGGGGGAGGAGCTGCCGAAACCTACCTTCTTTAGAGGAGACACCCTTTCAGGATGTTTCCTCCTATTTTGTCTCAAACTGAGACACTCCTGAAACAGACAAATAGGTCTGCCCAAGCCTGAGTTTCTGAACTTTTTGGGAAAATGACATGTTTAAGGGGGCAGTATGTGGTAGGCAGTTTGAGAAGGCTGTACCTTCCTAGGACCTCAACCAATGGGAAAAGGAAGAGGGCAACGTTCGGCTGGGAGTTTAGGATTAAAAGGAGGCCGTGCCCTCCAAAACCGAGAGAGAGAAAACTCTGCAGGGGTATGGTCCATTGGACTCTCTCTCTTTTTTCGAATAAAGTTTGCGGGACTCCTTTGTGTCCTTTATGGACACTGGCTTTTCATAGCACAATTTTCTGCTGTCTTGGTTTGAAAAGACAGGTGTCTGCCGAGGAAGGCAGGAGCCTCCCTTGAAATGAAAAATGGAAACCCCCTCCCTCTGAATTATAATTATTATAATTTTGAAATTAACGGACTCTCAGGCAAAGATATGGGAGTAGAAATAACAGTTGTTTATTAGGAAAAAAATTTAAAAATGAAAAGAAAATATAAAAATAAAAATGCAGTAATACAAAACAACATTCAAAGAGTCAGAATATGACCTGACACCCTGTGGGTCAGGGTGTTGGTAGCAGTCTGATTAAATGGTTGCTGCAGTCCTCCCAGAGTGACAAATGTGGTTCTGTTGAAGCAGTGATCCTGTAGAAGGGTATAGTTTTCCTCTGAAGGTTCAGTGGTGGTGTAGATGGACCTGGTCTTCCTCTGAGAATCCAGTGGGAAAAAAAGCTGCTCCTCTGGGAATACAGTGGGAAAAGATTGCCTGTGGTGTTTCAAATCTCAGGTTATATCCAGGTAGGAATGTTTGGCTTCTCCTCCTGGGCAGAGCATCTCACAATGGGATGCTGTAATTTTATTAGTCATGCAGTGAGACTCAATGGCCCGTTAACAGAAGTTATTTCTCAGAGGGAGGATTTTTTTGTGGAAGAGATAAAGAAAACTGCCCCACCTGGTTTTAACAAGTGGCCCAGTTAACAGAAGATAACTGCCCCAGTCTAACAGATGGCAATAGAATACCCACCTCCAGCTACATCTTGCATTTCCAACCTAAGACATCTACACATTAGGCAGAATTTGTTACTGTATTCTGGGAAAGAATTGGTTTAAAAGGAATGTGGAAAACTATGGTCATGGCAAGTGTATCATATTCCCCTCCAGAACCAGAGGGGGAACCCAGTATAAGACACCAAGAGCCCTTAGGACACAGGAGACAGGGATCCACAAGATGCCCTTATGCCAAGTTCCATTGAGGGGATGGTGGTGGAGGATTTGGGTTCCACTTACCACTCAGGATATAATATGGGTTGAAAAAGGAATTACCCTCATATTTGGATAAACCCATAGGTATGCTGGAAATGATAGAGGAGTATCTAGGAAATGGAGATTATATTTGGAAGGACTGGGATTTCCTTTTAGGCATTTTGTTTGGGATACAGGAAGAATGGATGATTAGCACCCATAGGCAGTGAGAGGGGGCTTGTAGCAGGCACAGGGCCTCCCTGGCAGTCAGCAGCCTAAGATAGGAAATGCCTAGCCATGATGACTGGACCTAGAGAAGCCCCTCTACTGCCTTCAGACCCTTGCTTATCTCTCTGTAAGACTATAGGTCACTTTCACCTCGACCCTTACTATTGGACACTTTCCAAAACTTCTAAACCCTATATAAACCCCTACTTTTGCCCAGCTTGGCAGAAGAAGCTGTCACTGGGAACCTTCACAGAAGCTGCCAATAAAGACATCTCTGTGGAACCTCACACAGCACTTCTCTCTCTCCCTGTGTCTGCCAAAGGCACTTAGCTGTCACAGACATCTTTTGTGGAAAATCCTTTCTTTAGGATTTTTCCCCCTTCTGGGAAGCTGAGGCCCCAGAAGAAGAATGTAAACAGTGGTTGTCTGCTGCTGTGGAATGTAACAGGTGCACCTGTGATTGGCCCATGTTCCATGTTTACAATTAAGGGCCAATCAAAGACCAAGCTTTCTCTGGGACAGATCAGAGAGAGCTCCTTTTGTTTATTCATTCTTTTTCTATTCTTAGTTTAGCAGCTTCTGAACTTCTCTCTCTATTTGTGGGATCTCAGTCTCTCAGAACTGGGGTGCAGGGTGAACGAGACCACCCCTGGGGGGCTCGGGAGTCCTGGAATGTTGCCAGAAATGTCTGGTGGCTGGACTTTGATCCCACAGGGGAGATGACATCAGTATGAGGACAGGAGGATTTCACCGGGGTGAATGGTGAAGGGATAAGTTAATTGGAGTGTGAGATACAGGGTTAAAAATTTCTGTACAGGGGGGTCTAGAGAGGTAAGATGGAGGAATTGGGGCGTGCCCTTCTCCTTCTTCTTCTTCCTCTAGGCCTCCATTTTCTGTGGTGATGTTGGCACTTTGGGATTGGTCTTTACTAAAAGTGCACTGGTTAATAAGGGTAGAGGGTATTGGAGAAAAATGATAAATATTGTATACGTAACTCCGGGTATAAAGATAGGTGGCCGCCCCAGGGGCTCTCAGTGTGTGCCCATGGCTGACTGCTGAGCAGAACTCTGTCAGGCCAAGAGAAAATCTTTTAGATAAGCAATTAATAAACACCGAGACCGAGAAAAAATCTGAAGTTCCCTCTCGTCCTTTCGAACCCGGGGGCCCAAGGCCATCTTGGGCTTTTCCCAGACCATCTAAACAGCCCCAAAATCCGACATCTATTCCTATTAGTATAGTCTTAATGTATTATATATCATAAATTAATAAATCCAGTCTTCTGATCATGAGATCAAGATTCTCGTCTATCTCTTCACCCCTGAGGAACCCTTGCAAGCCCGGCAACACTTAGCAAGCAAAAGAGCTGAAAATCACCAATGAGCTGAGAATCACTAAAGAGCTGATCTCACTTAAGAGCTGAGCTTGCTAAGATTGCCTGTGGCCCTGGAGCCTGCCTGAGGGGCCTAGTAAGGTTGTGCTTAACTAGACTTCTCTGTTTGGGACACCCATGGCAGATGTTTCGGGGAGACCCTGAAACACCAGAGCCACCTCAAGGGCTGACAACGTGCACCTGAACAATCAAGCAAGTCTGGCCTGCCTTGGAGATTCTAAAGGTACAATATTTCACCAAAGCCTGGCCTGATAAAAGAAGAACAGAAAGATACGGAGTGGCAGGATAGGCCCCTGGATGAGTTGGTTAGAAAGGCACAGCGGATGTATATAAGAATGGATGAGGGAATGACAAAGATGAAGGCAAGGGTAATGACACAATTTATACAACCCCTGAAGGGAAAAATGCGGGGATCCCCCCAGGACCAAAGGGAAGTGGGTGCCCTCCAGGATTTAACAGGAAAATGTCTTCCCCAGTGGGAGGGGGTCAGCCAAGACAGCAATTGGGAAGGAATCAATGACATTGGAAGAGGGAATGTCCTCAGAGACCCCACGGAGGGCAGTAAGGGAAAGTCAAGGGAAAGACGAGAAGGAGTCTCAACAATAGGGATTGTTTTGTTAGTTGTGTTAAACAGGGCCATGCCAAAGGAATTCTAGTGCAAACAGGGAGCAGTGTGGGGGGTGTGGGTGTGGGTGTGTGTGTGTGTAATTAATGTTTGGGATTCCTTACCCTGTTAATTCTCAACCTAGCAGGGAGGTGTACATAAGTGATGTATATTTAAAACAATATGTGGCCAGAATACTGTCTCTCCTGAAATCTCTTCAACAGGAAGCCTGGTTAGCACAGACCCTGCCATTGAACTTTGCTGTTCATAACATCCAACCAGGAGATTGGATCCTAGTTAGGAAGTGGAAAGAAGCATCACTGGTGACAAAGTGGTATGGACGATACCAAATTTTATTGACCACAGAAAGAGCAGTCAAGACAGCTGAACACAAGCGGATCAGTAACCCTGGATCATCTAAAAGGACCTCTAGTGATTAGTGGGCTGATACTAACTGTCATTGTTTCTGTATATTTACTTGCCACACCTGATACAGAGGCCAGCTGTGGAAAGGTTGGCAGGGAGTGATTCAAATGTTACCATGCCAGGGGGAAGAAGTCAAGTTAATGGTAACTAAGGTTTTTAAAGAAAACATGGGAGATAAGAAGAGGAGGGATTGATAGGAGAAATGGCTGCAAGAACCAATCAGGTTCTGGAAGAATGGGTAGGGGGAGTGTTAGGGAGAAATGAGTTTCAATGTCTTCACTAATGATAGGATAAATGGGTGTTAATGTCTTCACAAATTACTTCATCTTTATCTATTTCTTCAAAGCTGTATTGCTCTGTTCTACTGTCCTTGATAAGAGTAAAATGTTGTTCTGTTCTACTATCCTTATCGAGTAAAATGCTGATTTGTTCTACTGTCCTTATCATCAGGACACCTCTGTCTCCTTTGTGGACACTGATTTTCTCCACAACATTCCAGTCATCTGAGCTATCCCAGCACATCTCTGTAATCGCAGTGAGATCAAAGCCCTGTGACTGCACACATCTCTAGTTCCTCCTGTTTGCTCCCCATACTGCATGCATCATTGTACAGGCACTTTTTAGAGGGATTTGAGTGTGTCAGTATCCTGATGGGGGTGCAGAGGGACACCCCATAGTCCTGACTTGTGATTATGTGTGTGAGAAACAATGCTCACTTTTAAAATGTCAAAGGTTTATTAAACCTTATTAAAATAGAACAAAAGACTGAATAAGGAAAAATTACAGTGCTGGGAGTATGGAATTAAACTGCCATGTGCTCATCCACAAAATGGCTGCTTCACTTTTTATACCTTTGGTGTTGCATCAGGTAACACTATCCCCTCCCAAAGTCTGTCAGTTGACTCTTTGTTGCCATCCATTGGTGGAGACTGCTGTCTTGCTACTTGATTGGAGGTCAGGTGTTGCCATGCCGTGCCTCCTAGAGTAACAAGCCTGCCCTCCCCCCAAATGTCTCGACTACCAAGGTCATCCCATGACAACAATAAAAGGGGACTATAGGAGAACATACCACAATAACATAACTATACATCAATAAAACTTCTCTTAACATGCACATAATATTCACCCCTTAATTGTGAAAGGCAATCATCACATTACTCATCTATAGCAATGTGTTTGGCTGCTTGTACTTGCTGTAGGTATCCCCTCTTAAGCCTCCTTTTGCTACTTGGGTGGTAACTAAAGTTCTCCCCTTCCTGTTGGAAAATATACCAAGTTTAATTTTTTTATTTTATAACTTAAGTCAGGTTTGTTTGCCTTTTCCCAGGAGAAAGGAATTGAAGTTTCTTTTCAGGACATTGTTCCATCAGGCACGGCCTGATGAACTTAACATCTCAACAGACTGGGAGTAGCACAGAAGATACACAAAGGATAGCGATCATCAATAACCAGTAATAGACCATCAACTCCAAACATCACCCCAGCATGGTTGGAGACACCTGGTCTGGGAAAGGAGAGATAAGAATGAGGACCTAATTAGCATCAGAGGCAAAGAAATTCTTATCTTGTAGGAAACCAAATACTAAGAACTGTGCAACTTGGGACCAATGAACATTGAACCAATGAATCTCTATGGGTTTTGGCTGTATAAAGTTTGTGAAAAATCTAGTAAAATCGATGTGTCATGGAATAATTTTCTCTGCACACCTGGGCTATGTGTGGATGAAATTATTTCTCTTGCACATCCTGGCCAGAACAAAATCATGGCCAGAATAAAGTAATGCCTTGATTCTCTTACACTGAAAATGTTGTTGGAGAGTTTTTGGTTTTCCTGCAGTTTCAGCGACATTCCTACACCTTATCTCTGTCAAGCCTGGGTATGTTCCTGTCCCACTTCAAATCTATTTTAAATCTAGTTTAAAGCTCTCTCAAGGAGTCCTTCTAACTCCTGGGCCAAGATCCCTTTTCCTTTTTGAAACAGGTGGACCCTGTCTGTTACCAGCAGGCTTGGTGTCATATAAACCGATCCATGATCAAAAAGCCCAAAATCCTGTTGGTAACACCAGTCCTGAAGCCAGGCACTCCTCTGTAGGATTTTCCTGTTTCTTGCCCCATCATTCCCTGCAACTGGCAGGACAGAAGAGAAAACAACTTGTGCTCCAGATCCCTCAATCAGTTGTTCCAAGGCCCTGAGGTCCCTTGATTGTCCGCAGCCTTCTTGTTGGGACTTTGTATCCACTGTTCAAAGCCCACCAGTAGGGAGCATGACGTTCATTTTAAATTCTTGTCAGGCTGAACAGAGAAACCAGACTACATGTCAAGGAACTCTTATGCTTTTATTGTACAGTGTCCATAACTTTGTCAATCAGCCCACTGTTGAGACTCAAAAGGTATTGGCTAACATGTCCTAAATTCTTACAATATACTTCCACAAGAGTGGAGGCGAACAATCCCTTTATTTCGTACAGTAAACTTCAATAAGCGCTCAACTTCCACAACAAACTCCTCAAAGGTGCTGGCTAGCAAGCCACAATGCACCTCCACAATCTCTCCACTCTCATAATAAAGTTTGGTACGGAGTACAGGATAGAATGTGATATCTGCATTTTGCCCAGCCAAATCAAGGAAAGCAAACATTAAAAGGGTATAAAAAACATTTTATTAAAAGTAACTAGAAGGAAAAAAAAGTAGTAAGAATCTAAACAAACCCTTTAGAACACTTCTTCCTACACAACTTTTTCTTTCTTACTGACAAAGTAAAGAAATCACACTCAAGATTTCCAGTCAGTTTACTACCTCTAAAATAGTTTTTCTTCAGTTCACTGAGGGAGAGAAGTCCCTCTTGTTAAGGTTATGGAGACTTCACTACAAGAGGAAAAAACAGTTCTCTTGTGGTTCTCAATTTCATCACGAGTAGCAGCTGCCCAGGGAACCCTGACATCATGAAATCCTTCTCATTTTTACAAACCTTCCTACAGTTTGTCAATGGGCTATGTCAACTTATGGAGTATTGTTTTAAAGATGAGCTGTTTAAAGGTAAAAGCTCTCATTATCTATTTCTAAAATCATCTTCATCCCTGGGAACAGAGATCTTGTTCTTCTTCTTTTGGAAGCTTAGGACTACTTTTCTCTCTTCCTCTGTTCAAACTTCTGATGGGATCACAGCTATTTCAACATCTGCTTATCTTAGCATGGAGGCTTTTGCTCCATACTAATTTGAACACTTTCATCTCTCCATAGTTTCATGCATTATAAGGAAATAGAGTCCTTTCCCCATAGTTTACAAGAGGATTTCAGCTCTAAAAACAAGACCTCTCCTCCTCCCTCTCATCTGAGACTTAACTTCTTCCTCACTGACTTCGATGTCTTCATGCTGTTTCTTTACACGCTTGTATCTTGCTCTTTTCTCTCACTCGAGAGAGGATTGAAGCACTGAAAGGGTTAACATCATGCCTGAGGCCTACCTGACCCACAGGTAACTTGTGGTGGGGAGCTGTGGCTGGGCTGTATCAGGATCAGCTTCATGGTTGGTCTTTGATTTTCTGCATGGGCTGCAGGGGTCTCCGGTCTCAGCCGCGCTGGGGGGGGGGGGGAGGGGGGAAATTTGATGATAAGATCTTCACAGCTGTGGCCAGACCTGCTGCCCAGCAGCTGCTGGAGCCTGGCCCAGGCAGACTGGAGCCGATGGCGATGGCGGGAGGCCAGTGGGCAGCCCGAGGAGGGGGAAAGGGGCCCAGTCCATGGCAGGACCACCCGGCCCGACCTGGCCGAAACGGGGGACCAGGGCTGGGGCCTGCCACCTCTTCACCTACTGGAAAGGAGACAGTTCCTGGGTTTTTTCGTCTCTAATATGTGTATTTAACAGAGGTGTGTCCAGCCTCTCAGTGGTTCAACAGACTGTCAGTTACACAAAAAGCTTTGCATCTCTTCCCTGAATTTCCTCCCATTTCAAACCAGGACAGGTATAAAAGGCAGAACATCCATTTTGTAGACGAGCACATGGTGACTTAATCCTTTGCTCCCATCACTGTGTTCTTTTCTTTATTCTGTCTTCTGTTGTATTTTTGATAGGATTTTAATGAACCTTTTAAATTTTTTGAAAGTGAGAATCATTTTTCTCACAGATCCCCTTATGCATCTGAAGGACATCACTTTATTGTAGAAATCACCCCCCTTTTATACCTTTAACTTCAACCAGACATAACCAAAACTTAACAGAAGAAGGGCACCCATTGGCTGGCTCAGCTGCAGTTTGTTGCCCACATGTCATAACTATTTCTCAGCCACCAATCGACTTCTAACTGTCCAATCTGGAGCTGTGCCTTCCCACCCAGCCTTCTGGTGAACATAAGCCTTAACAATTTTAACAGTTATAACCCCACACACATGCGCAGCCAGCCTTTCTCTAGGAAGTGATTTGGTAGGAATGGACTGAGCATGAGTCTCAAGGAGGAGCAGGAAGTTGGCTCAGAATACACTGTCCCACCTCTGCTGGACAATCCCCTCCAATCACACCTTTCCTGTAGCAATACACAGAATATTTGAGAGAAAACATGCTGAGGTCTGGTCCTCTACACCTACCTGAAAAACCAGTAGTGGGTAAAAGTCAGTGGACCCTGCCAGGGTGGAAAGTTTCTTCATGTCCTTTACTGTAGAAGAGCATCTTACCCCTCCACCAAACTTTCACAAAGCAGAAATCTTCTATACATTTTCCCAGAAATGTGTGGTATTTCTCCCATGACTGAGGATGCCTATTTCATGATTACTTCCCACAGGCTTAAGTGAAGGAATCTGTGTACATTATTGCCATTTTGGTGGTATGCTACATTTCACACCTAATCAATACTATTTCTATTGCTGGCTTTAATATAGTACATTATTTAATACTATGCTATAATCTACTTTTAGTTCTTTGAGTTTTATACTGTGTAGAAAGGAATTCTTCTTGGGATCTTTCGGGTGGCTGTGACCCCGAGAATTTTAAAAGTCTCTTTTCCCAGCCCGAGCACTTGAAGAATGAGTCAGAGCTCTTCAGTTCTCAGTCTCAAGGTTGTTTATTGTGTCTTATCTATAAAAGATTTTCTCCTGCCCTGCCGAGGTCCGTCCAGCAGGACAGTTCCAGGCACACTGCCTGCCCCTGGGGTGGTGTTATGTCTTTATACTAAAAAGTACGTATACAATGTTTACAATTGCTTTCCAATACCTATCATCTATGTTAGACAGTGAGTTTCTACTCTAAACCAATCTGTAAGTGCCAACATCACAGCAGAAGATGGAGGCCAAGAAGAAGGAGAAAGGCTGGACACGCCCAGTTCCTTCCATCTTGCCTCCTGAACCCCCATACCAGAAACCCCAAAATCTACTTTTCCACCTCGTGATAACTTCACTATTATTCTACCTAAACTGTTGTGGCTTGCTGATCTTCATATAAGGTTGATCATTTGCTCCATGGGTCATAATCAAAACCACAGGTGTTTTGGGCTCTGTGCCAGGACTTCTGAGCCCCCTGGCAGGGGTCTTGGCCATTCTGGACAGCCAGAGGGATGTTCTGAGTTCCCCCATTTCCCCCTTCTGTTTGCACCAAAAACACCTCTTTTGCAGCTTTGTTCATGGCTCGCCACATGCACACAAAGATGCATGGTAAAATGAGCAGAAGAACCACAAGCCCTATCAAAATGTAACAACCTATCTTTAAAAGTTCCTTCCACAATGGTGAAAGGTTAAAAAATCCAACCACATCATCCATCCAGTATTCAGTGACCTCCCCAAGTTTGTTAATGCTTTCTTGTAACTTTTTGATGTTCTTGTGAATCGATTTTGAATGATCTGACATGTTCATGCAGCACATCCCCTCAAATTCTTCACATCCATGTCCATGTGCCAGCAGCAGATAGTCAATTGCTGCTCTGTTTTGGAGAGTTGCTCGTCTTACAGTGTTGATGTCTGTTAACATTTCACTCAGTGTACGAGAAACAGCTTGAGCATGCTTGCTCAGCCAGCAACCCATATGATCCAATTGAGTCAAGGCCACCCCTGATGCTGCCTGTGGGAAGAAAATTGCAATTGCAATTCTCTGAGCCTTGTCCCATGTGTGTGCATCATCATCACAATTTGGACTGTATTGTTCCACTGATCTTTTCTCCTTATGTGTTTGCTCTTTCAAAATTATCAAATCGAGTGTTAGCAATTAAATCCTCCCAATGCTGCATGGGCCACTTTTGACATTTGCAGGGATAGCAGGCCAAATTCTTTCCCCACAAATGAAAACGATTCCCTGTGGTAATTGTGCTGGAACCTGGAGGGATGCTTTGTCTGTCACCTTAGTGTATTTGTACCAAGCAGATGCATTTCTATAAAAAGGATGATTTGGAGTGACATTGTTTGTCCTATTTTCTGTTTGTGTCACCTCCGGAAGCTCGAATTTTATGCAAAAATTCATTTTTGTTGACCCAAGAATTTCCAGTTTCTCAGGTTCAAAAGGAGCCACAGGAAGGAACTGTGTCCAAAGATGCCACTCATTCACAGGATTTGAAATGACCTGTTAAATCTTTATAGGAGTATTTTTTGGAATTGGCCATTCATTCACCGGCAAACTCACCAGACATGTTGAGAATGGTCTCCCTGACCTTGAATGTGTCAAGCAGATGCTGTCTAAACCTGCTGCATTGGCCAAAGCTTCCCAAACATTTTGTTTCGGCTGGACCATGGGAAAATCTGCTCAATTGCCTAAGGCAATAGATGGAAGAATGAGGCACATGAGCAATACCTGATCGAATCTCAAGCTCATGGTGTCACTCCTTGTGAGAAGCTTTGTCATGCTGTGACACCCAAACCCCTGAGAGAAACGCCAAGTCCTTGAACCCTTTATGTGTTGTTCGAGGAGATGTCCACAGTCTTGTCTTCTGCCTCTGTCTGTGTGCTCGCCTCTTCGGTTCTGGGATCCGTATGTTCCGGAGTCCGAGTCTGGTAGGTCTTCACGTGTCTCGCCGACACCCACTTCGGATCTCGCCCTGTGGAAATACAAGCGAAACCCTTGCCCCACGTAATTAATTTGAAAGGACCTTCAATCTGTCCTGTTTCTGGATTTCTGATCAAAACCAAAGGATTCTCCCTTAGTTTTGCCTGGGTACTGTTAGAAAAATGCCTGAGAATTGGCTGAGTGGGTTATGAAAAGGAGCTGTTGAGAAAATTCAACACATACAATGCCTTGTTCAGCCTCATGTGAGGCATTGCCTCTGGCTCCCCCCTTTTTTGTTTGTCCAAGAGGGATTTCAGGGCGTGATGTGTTCTTTCGATGATTGCTTGACCTGTGGGAAAGTGGGGAATACCGACTGTATGTCTGACACCCTGCTTTTTCAGAAATTTGTCAAGCACCTTCCCTGTATATGTTGGACCGTTGTCTGTTTTTATTTCTTGAGGCACACCCAATGATGCAAATGCTTGCAAAAAGTGTCGACAGCCATGTTGTGCAGTTTCTCCTGTGTGTAAGGATGCGAAAATTGCTCCTGAGAACGTATCAACTGAAACGTGGATATTTTTGAGCATCCCAAAAGATTTATATTTTGTGACATCAGCTTGCCACAGTTGGAGACTCTGCAATCCTCTCATATTGACTGTTCCTGTGGATGCAAGCAGTTGTACAAGCTTACAGTCTGGGCAAGCACTAATGATTTCCCTCACCTGGCTTTTTGAGATGCGAAAGGATTCCATCAGTGCCTCTGCATTTTGATGAAAAAATGCATGGCTTAACCTTGCCTGCTCAAAAATATCCAGTAAGGTCTGTGAAATGGTCATGATTAACTTGTCTGCCTGGGCATTCCCTTCTGCTAAAAATCCTGGGAGGGACGAGTGTGCTCTAATGTGAGTAATGAAATATTTGTGTTCCTTGTTTTCCAGCAGTGTTTTCATACATGATAAGTATGAATAGAAGCTTTCATTGCTTGTTTCTTTTAAAACTGAACCTTCCAACCGTTTGACCACATTCGCAACGTATGCTGAATCTGTGATCAGATTGAGAGGTTGCTGGAACAAGTGAAAGACCCTGACCACTGCTGCCAATTCCACAATTTGTGGTGAACCTTAGACTATTTTTATATCTGAATCCCATTCTCCTGTGATTGAATTCTGCCATGTGATTACTGATTTGTGAGTTTTCCTGAACCATCAGTGAATACTGTTATCCTGTCCAATGGTTCCTCACTTACCCTTGGTTTTTCCCTGTAGCAAATATGTGATTTCAGCAATCTGTGACCCGGAAAATGAATTGTGCAAATGCCTAGATAGCCTAACAACGCAATTAACAAATCTTTTGATTTTTGCATCGCCCAGTGAAAATAATCATTTTTCAGTGGTAAATAGATTGTGGAAAAATCCCTGCCTGACATTGTCAGCAACCTTGTTCTCCCTTTTATGATAATTTGTGCTGCCATCTTGTGGAGAGTTAGGGATATGCGTGTGGAAGAAATCGGGCTGTACGGTCAGTCAGGACATCCCCCCCCGCTGCAGTCAGACCTTTGCTCTGTACCTGGCCGCACCCAGCCAGACGTGAGCAGAAGGAAATGACACTGACTGCCCAAGCTATAAAAACACTTGTGAGCCCTCAAGAAACGCCATTTGCTGTCCACCACGTTGGTGTCAGGAGCATATGGACCGAGTGACCCTGGGGTTAGGGCCACCGTGCTGGACTAAGAACCTGGTCACCACGCCTTGAGAAGGCAATATCTGGTGCCAAAACCCGGGACACAATCACCGCCCAGGGTTCGGGGATCGCCTGGACGAGGAACCGGCAGCTGCACAGCTGGCCTAGTGCAGCGAGGGGGACGCCCCCGGACCAGCGAGGAGCATGGACGCTATCGCGAAGCTCGTAAGTCAGATCCACACGCAGTGGGGTATTGAGTGTAAGCTTAAGGATTTATTTCTCCCAGTGCCGAGACTGATAAAGCTAGGGGCTATAGAAAGCCCGGTAGAAATTCTCCATCTGGAGATATGGGATAATTGCACGAAGGCTCTGGCCAAGGAAACCATGTCCTCAGGCTCAGGGAAAACCCTCAAATCGTGGGGCAGAGTTATCCAGGCTCTGCAAAAAGCTCGGCAAGAGCAAGAAACCTGGAAAGCCGCGTGAACTTGTTTATTAGCCACGCCGCAGCTGAGGGTCGGGGCAGCAACGCAAATCGCAGAGGACTTTGACCCGGTTGGGCGCACGGAGGTGCGAATGCCAGAACCCCCTCAGCGACCGGACTCACCATCGGAGGGGAGGGAGCGCACCCGGACGCTTTGGCAGGAGGTAGCAGAGGAGGCGCAGAATGCTGCTATAATATCGGACCCCGAAGCGGTTGATAAAAAGGCACCCCAGCCATATGCGTTTGAAAATGGCGCCGGAGCGCGTGAC
Source organism: Melozone crissalis (assembly GCF_028551555.1). Taxonomy (NCBI): domain Eukaryota; kingdom Metazoa; phylum Chordata; class Aves; order Passeriformes; family Passerellidae; genus Melozone; species Melozone crissalis. The sequence continues at coordinate 7,171,962 of NW_026535813.1, read as the reverse complement.
CAGGGCTGGAATGATGACACGGGGGGCGGAAATGCAGAAGGCTCGCTGAACAGCGCAAGCGTGGGCGAGCAGGGAGGAGGGGCGGCCCCTGAGAAGGGACCTAAGACCATTCAAACTGCTCAATTTAAATTAGGTCCTTATAGGGCAAGGACCTCCCCCAGCAGGAGGCGGAGGGAGCCCAGGGGGAGGGAATGGCCCGACCCTCGCAAGAAGGGGTGGGGTTGGAGCCCGAGAAAACGGCTGAGCAGCCCGGAAATGTCCGGCCAGTCGACTTCCGTCTCGGACTCTGACTCGAGCTGGGATGGGCTCAAAAGGTGGTCGGAGGATTCCGAGACTGACTCGGGCTTTAACAAAAAGGGAGCAGCGGCATACAAGATCACTAGCTGCAGCGCTCCTGCGTGGGTTAAGGGGATATCAGAGAAAGATCGAACCCCGCTTACAGACTGGCAGAAAATAGAAATGGCTTGAGCGGAGTGGGCTCTGTCTGCCACACTGGTGTTCCCGGTCCGCGTGGGGGAGGCAGGCGGAAATCAAAGAACCTACTCCCTGGTAAACCCGAAAGATGTGCAGGCAATTGTTAAAGCGGTTGCAGACAGGGGGATTAATTCTGCCATGGTTTCCACACTCATTGACAGCGTTTTTGGAGGTGATGATATGCTTCCCTTTGATATCAAACAGACTTGCAGGCTGATTTTCGATGGGGCGGGGATGATCGTTTTTAAACAGGAATGGGAGGACAATTGTGTAAAGCAGCTAGCCTTGGTAACAGGAGCAGACCACCCACTGCACGACTCCAGCATACAGAGGCTAATGGGCACAGACCCCACTATGATCACCCCCCAGGCGCAGGCTGAGGGCCTGCGGGCCCATGAGGTTATGACAACAACCCATGCTGCCCGAGAAGCCATCCGTGTTGCTTCCAAAGTAATAGCCAGACCATCGCCATGGTCCACTATAAAGCAGAGTGAGAGTGAGAGCTTCACTCAGTTTGTGGACTGCCTTCAGGCAGCATTAGATTCCTCTGCATTACCCTCAGAGGCAAAGGGTCCTGTGCTAGCAGACTGCCTACGCCAGCAATGCAACTCAGCCACCAAGGACATTTTAAGATCACTGCCATCTGGGTCCAATGTTGCTGCCATGATCAGACATGTTGCAAAGGAAGAACACGTAGCTCCCATCCAAGCAGCAGTTCACACTGCAATAACCAGTGTGATGGCATGCTTTAAGTGTGGCCAGGCAGGCCACGTGGCAGTAAACTGCCCCAAGGCAGGAAACAGCACACCTGCACAGGCTATATAATGACAATCCTGCAGCCGACCCATGATGGCTGGGCCACGGGCAAAGTGTGGACAACGTTTGTTTATCTCTCTCGCCGCATCTGGGCGAACATACAAATTATCAGATTCCCACCTCCAATATCCCAATCAGTCGGACCCAATCCAATTCTTGCAATGAATAGACCCAGGAAGGGGATCGCAGCTAATGGTAGTTCTAGCCACAAAACACAGATGCTAAAACTTACCTCCTCCCCATCCGATCTCTTAGCCAAACCAACCCTCTCCAATCCATTCTTAAGCGTGTTAAATGCTACCTTCTTATCGTTAAACCAATCCAACCTGAACCTCACAGAGTCATGCTGGTTATGCTATGATGCACAACCCCCTTTTTATGAAGGTGTTGCCCTCAATCTCCCATTCATCTTCTCAAAGTCAGACAATCCACGCCAATGCAGATGGAACACCCCCCGGAGAGGCATTACCCTAAGTCAGGTTACAGGCCAAGGCAAATGCTTTGGCAATGCAACCTTGACAAAGCAGATGGGCGACATCTGCTGGGAATTCGTCAAACTTAAGGGAGGGAAGTTCCAGTGGGTGATCCCAGCTGCATTGGGAATGTGGGTCTGTCAACGATCCAGGGTAAGCCCATGTGTACTCCTTTAATAATTCGATCATTCTACTGACTTTTCTGTCCAAGTTCTAATTGTCCCCAGAGTCCTGTATCGCCAGGAAGAAGAGGTGTACCGCTTGTTCGAGGAACCCGACCGGCTCCACAAACGAGAAGTGATAACAGGCATCACCATCGCAATGCTCCTCGGTTTAGGAGCTACTGGCGCTGCCACAGGCATCTCAGCCCTTGCAACACAACATCAAGGACTGGCACAACTGAAGATGACTGTCGACGAGGACTTGCAGAGGATCGAGAAATCCATTTCTTCCCTAGAAAAATCCCTTTCCTCGCTCTCAGAGGTTGTCCTGCAAAACAGGCGAGGACTGGACCTTTTGTTCATGCAGCAAGGAGGCCTGTGTGCCGCCTTGAAAGAGGAATGCTGCTTTTATGCGGACCACACCGGAGTCGTTGGAGACTCCATGGCCTAACTGAGAAACCGACTAAACCTAAGAAAAATGGACAGAGAAGCTCAACAGGGCTTGTTCGAGTCATGGTTCAACCGGTCCCCATGGCTCACCACCCTGATTTCTACCCTAATAGGCCCACTCACTATAATCTTACTAACCCTAATCTTCGGGCCTTGCATATTAAACAAACTGTGGCTATTCGTTAAAAAGCGTTTAGAAATGGTTAACATTATGTTTGTCGAGCGCCGACAATTACTTTAAGGCGTGCCAGTTACTAACACACTTACAATTTTATACTAATTTTACTAACCCATGAAATTTTGTAACCTCTACATTTTATAATTTTATACGATTTTTACTAATCATGAGGGAGGGGGAAAATGTGGAGAGTTAGGGATATGCGTGCGGAAGAAATCGGGCTGTACGGTCAGTCAGGACATCCCCCCCCGCTGCAGTCAGACCTTTGCTCTGTACCTGGCTGCACCCAGCCAGACGTGAGCAGAAGGAAATGACACTGACTGCCCAAGCTATAAAAACACTTGTGAGCCCTCAATAAACGCCATTTGCTGTCCACCACGTTGGTGTCAGGAGCATATGGACCGAGTGACCCTGGGGTTAGGGCCACCGTGCCGGACTAAGAACCTGGTCGCCACGCCTTGAGAAGGCAACACATCTCCAGATCCCTGAGAATCGTCTTTGGAAATCTGTAAGACAAAAAAATCCACTCTGATTAAGACAGGGTCTCTTTGAGACAAATCCCACTGAAAAATCAGACCATAAAACTGTACTTTTTCCCCCAGCACTGCCAATTGAAAGGGGAGTGCCTCTACAAAACAATGTGCCTGTTTTTCTTGAATGACCTCCATAACTTTATGAGTTCCTTCTGCGCTTCAGGTGTGAGAGTTCTGGGAGATCTAATGTCACTGTCCCCTCTCAAAAGATTGAGCAATGATGGGATGTCATCATTTGTGATCCTCAAAATTGGTCTCATCCAGTTGATTTCTCCTAGAAGCTGTTGCAGATCATGCAAATTGCTGACTTTTGAGCTGACTTCCATCTTCTGTGGTCTTATCGTTCGCTCCGAGATCTTCCACCCTAGGTATTTCCATTGTGCAATCTCCCGAATCTTTGAAACATTGATTTCCAGTCCTGCCATTTGCACCTCTGCAATCACACAGTCACGAGCTTCTTGCAGCTCCTGCTGTGTTAGTGCTGTGATGAGCAAATCATCCATGTTATGAATTATTTTTGCCTTCGGATGTTTCTTCCGTGCTGGAGACAAAGCTCATGCCATGTACCATTGGCAGATAGTTGGCGAGTTCTTGAGGCCCTGTGGAAAACTACCCAATGGTACCTTTGCAGAGGGTCCTCCCTGCTGATGCTTGGAACGGAGAAAGCAAGTCGAGGAGCATCATCTGGATGAAGCGAAATGCTGAAGAAACAGTCCTTGAGTGTGGAGAGTTTAGTTCAAGAATGGCTTAAAGAAAAAGGCCATGAGACATACAATTGAGAGAAAAGTAAAAGGGAAAAGTAAAGCAGTTCCTAACAGTTCTCAGCCTTCTGATTTCTATAAACAATTAGACTCTTTTTATAAACAATAAAGTTCTCAGACTGTCTTCCCATAACAAGCAGAACACCGTCTCTGGGAAAAGCTGGCACCCTGAGAACAGATGAAGAAGTTTTGGGAACACTGGTTCTGTTTTTAATAAACAATTGTAGGTATTTGTCGTGGTTTGACCGGAAATGGGACATCTGGGATATGTTGTTTTGCTGTGGTTACCAATGGGTAATTGGAATTTAAGATGGGCACTTAGTTTGACCAGTGGGACATTTGGATCCGCCTCTTGAGACTACGAACCCAAGGGGTTAAAAGCAGGGCTCTTGGCCTTCGGAGCCCTCTTGGGATTTCCGGCGTGAAGAAGTCTCTCCCCCGGCCCAGTTGCTGGCTGGGCTGGGGGAGGGGAAAGCCACGTGGCCCATCTACGGTAGGCCCGGGTTCGGAGGAAGGGTGGCAGACCCTTGAGCGACCTGTTTATTCCCCCCCCAGAGAATGCTGCCCGTGCTCGAACTCTATATTTTGAAACTTGATATCATGTGCCGGCAGGCAGCACGGCTGGGAGGAGAAAGGGGGGGGCAGCGGGCAGTCCGGCCGCCTGGGAGAGCTTTTAACCCTTTGGGGAATGAAGGCTTCGCAGAACATTCCCTTTCCTGGGAAAGGTACAGGAGTGGAAGATGAAGGAAGAAAATCAGGCCAGTAAGGGAGGGTCTGGCAAAGGGAGAAGAGAGATGTTGAAGGAATGGAGGAAGATGGAGTGGCAGTTTTTGCTGGACTCTTTTTTGTTGTATTTCCATGGACTGTTTCCTGGTGATGCAGAGGCTGTATTGCAGGGGGAAGCGGAGGCTCGGCATCAAGAGAGTTTGGTTTTGAGACCCCTCGGCCCCAGGGGGTATAGAAGACATGGGGGGGGGACAGAGGTCCCAGGGATGTGACTGTACTCTACTTGGAACGAGACGAGGCATTCTTAAAAGGCCCTGAAGGCAGGCCCCTGCCCCATCCCATGCCAGGTGGTGAGAGCACCTCGGCATGGAAAGGAGATGTCACGAGATAGCAAGATACCGGGCGGATTGCTGATTGTGACAAGAAGTCCGTGGCACAAGGAAGGACTCCGTCTATCCCTTATGAGCTGAAGATTTGATTTTTTTTCCAAAGGGTGGTGCCAGACCGAGTGTGGATAATTTTTGGGAAATGTAAATGTGTTTGGGAATTTGGTGGGAGGAGGATAAGGAAGTGTTTCTGTGTAGTTTTCATTCTCCTTGTTTTTTTTTCCCCTGTGTGTGTGTGTAGTTTAGTAATTGTGTGTGTAGTTTAGTTAATAAACTTCTCTTTATGTTTAAGTTGGAGCCTGCTTTGCTTATTTCCTGGCCACATCTCACAGCAGATATCAGGTAAAAGGTATATTTATGGGGGCCCTGGCTTTGCCAGGCCTAAACCATAACAGTATTCTAAAACAAGAGGAGTGGTTAGAGTTTTCTCTGTTAGCCTATCATGAAATTAGATTACAGAATATGCATAAAGTTCGTTAACACTGTTATTTAAGGTGATTGATTGATCAATAAAATTGGAGTTAGATGCATTATAGGATGGTCGTTCTCCTCTCATCTCCAACAAATGGTTGACCCCTGGACGTGATAACGAATGCTTTCGGGGACTGCGAACACCACGGGAGATGAGGACTCGTCCAGGTTCCGAGAAGCAGCCGCGGAATGGCAATAAGCGCGAATAAACAAAGCGGAGGAAAGCCGCCGAGACGCGCCGGCCCCGAGCCACCGTATAGACGGGTCTCGGCTGGTACGTGCGGTCGACGCCTGAGGAGCTGCAAAGTGCGCACTTATATAGGTATGGACAGGCAAACCGCATATGAACTTTTTATTAGTTTCTTGCAAAAAAGGCAAATTAAGGGGATGAATTGGCAGAAAGAATTAAAAGGACTTTGGACTTACGGCTATGGTAAAGGGATTTTCCGTAAGGTTTACGACTTAACGGTATGGCGTGAATTCGGTGATTTATTGTCAGAGGCTGCTTTAGAGAGTGATAAAACTGCCAAGAAGCTAAGCAAGCCATGGCAAGTGATGTATGGTGCACTGTGTTACTATCTCTCTGAGTGCAAAACAGCGGCCGTAGCTCGTGGCGCTTGCGGGGCTGTGCTACTCCGAACTCCACACGGGCGCGCCGCCGCCGCAGGAACCGAGCCGCGCCGCCCCGGCGCGGGACCGAAGAAGCCGCCGCCTCGGGAGCCGCGCCGGGAGCGACCCAAGCGCGCCGCGGGGGGAGCGAAGGAGCCGCGCCACCGCGGGGGGAGCCACGCGTGCAGCGGTGCCTGCAGCGAAGTCAGCCGGCAAACAGTGAGTAAACAAAGAGCCAGCCCAGCGCGGGGGGGGAGTTTTCGCCCGCTCCGACACGAGCGCCGCGGGACCGGAGCGCTTTTTGCAGTGGGAGCGTTTCTCCCTCCACCCTGCAGCCGGCAAAAGCTACAGTTTAAGACCTAACAGCCGTAATAATTGTGACTCTTGTCAACAAAGGAAAAGATTCCCTGCTGAAATTGAGAAACCAGTGATGGTAAACAAGCGAAGTTAAAGGGACTTTTGTTCTTCCCGGCCCAGACTGTGAAGGACAGATCAGCGTAGTGAATGCGGGAGTCAAATTTCGGCCGAATTGGCTCAGCATCCGTTATGCTGTCTTAAAATCACCGGTATTAACAGAGACTGTAAACATCAGAAGCCCGGATAGTTCAGTCGGTGGAATATCAGACTCTAAAGCTGTGTTTTGAAAAAGTTAAAGATGTTAAGATGCGTTGGAATGATTGTATGAGTGAGATGTAATGAGTGTGTTTTTTGTATTCTTTAAGCTTTGTTTAGATGTGATAGATGTAAAAGCATGCACTGAATTCAAAAGAATTTTTTCACAGGTATACCTTGAATAAGCTTATGTTTAAGTGTATTTAAGTATAAAAATGCTGCAGCAAAAACATGAGAAAGGTTGTTTTAGCTTAATATTTTAGAATCAGGCCTGTAAGTAAGTTATAGTAAATGCTATATATTATTTCTATAGTAAGTTTTATCTGTTATTAAGTAGTTTGAGTTAAGTTATCTATCAAGTGCCATTAAATGTTAAATACTGTTAAGGTTTAGTTTTGTAAAGTTTATCTCCTGTTAAGTTTAGGTGTTAGATTCTGTTAAGTTTGAATTAAGTGCCATTAAAAGTTAAATACTATTAAGGTTAAGTTTGTTAAGTTTGTTTTCGGTTAAGTTCGAGGTCTGCTAAAGCTTAAATTATATATAGGTTTAAGTTATGTAGGATTTGAAGCCAGTTAAGTTCTGTTAAGTTTATCTCCTGTTAAGTTTAAGTGTTATTAAGTAGGTTAAGTTAGATTCTGTTAAGTTTGAATTAGATTTAAGTGATTTTACATGTTTTGCAAATAAGTCTGCTATAATTAGTCTTTTTAGACTTCCCAGAGGATGAATGAGTAACTGAAATTAACTTTATTTTAATAATTCCATTTAGTATATTTATTTTAGGCATAATTTCCTCAAAGCAGCTAATCCTGTAAATTACTTTCATATATTCTAAAATTCTTGGAGCATTAATTTATTGCTGCTTTCTAAGTCTGTGTCTTCCAGAACACTTTTTTAAAAAGTTATGAGTCTTCAAGTGACATCCTGTCTCCAATTGTAAAGACTATTAATTCTCTGAATATGAATCAAATATTATTTCCTACTGGGAGCTGAAAGCTGGAAGCCATACTCATTTGTTAGGAAGATTTGTTAAAGTTTTGCTCCAAGTGTTTCTATTAGATAAAAATAGGTCTTACAATGGTATTGATTGTCTGTGTCACAGAACACACCAGTAAAAAGATAAAAATGGAAAAACCCTAAGCATCTTTTGTTTGCTGGGGTCCTATTTATTTGCAAAAAAGATACTACAGTAAGTCCTACTCCTTACTGGGAAATAGCTTTAGTTTCTCAGATCATGCTTTTACAGAAGTGTGCAAGTTAATTATCTAGTGATCTCTGTTTGTCAGCTTTAAAAATATGAGAGTCAAGAAAATGACAAATGTTTGCCCTTACTCCAATGAATATACATAGGCATTTTCCAAACCTGCTGACTTGCCTGCCTTTTGGGAAGTCCTAATGGAAGTCTTATTATTACATACTTTCTGAAATACTGCCTTTTTTTTCCACAAGATTCTTGTATGCCCTAGAATTACATCTGTGCATTCTTTACTTTGTAAAGAAACCCATAGACTTAACAATTCAAGATAAGTTGCACCTTATTAGTATGGTCTAATTCTAGTCCTGCCTTCTGTTCAGAATTATTGATGAAAGAGAAAACAAGCAAAGTAATTCTTGGGGCATAAAGTTTAAGCAGGGTCAGTAGAGCATGAGCCTTCATTTTTCATCAGGACCTAAACACTGCCTCAGCTTTAGACCTTTATGAATCTCATGAGCAGGAAATCTTGGCTTATTATCGGTGGGAGGTACAGTGTATTTTGAAAAGGGTTAAAGCTCAAAGTGCATCATATATAGCCTCGATAAAGTGTGGAAAACTGGTGCCTTTAACACAACATTCTGTTGTAGGTCCTATAAGAGGAGATCCCAATCAAGCATTAGATAACTGCATTAGAAGGTTACAAAGGTGTGGTCTTCAGGTATCGGGAACAGTAAGGTTAAAAACTGATAAGAAAAGGAAAGTCAATATAAAGACAGAAAAATGAGGTTCACTTTTGTTATATTGCTTAGTATAGTAGTAGCTGAAGAATTAAGGGTAGCACATTTTAGTCAACCTAGAGATAATGTATGGATAACACTTGCTAGACAGATTAATCAGCCATCGCTTTGTCTCAGCCTTGGAGGAGTTACAGCTTTGATTACTCTAATTTTCAAAGGACGAGTCAGCATAAACAGACATGGGCTGCTCTGGATTCATCTCTAAACCCGGAAATAGTGTCCAAACAGCTTTATAACCAGTGTAAAGGCTCTACTATTATGACACCTAAGAAATTGCCCGCAGGGATATTTCTAATTTGCGGAGATAGAGCCTGGAATGGAATACCAGCCCAACCGCAGGGTGGACCTTGTTATTTAGGCAAGTTATCATTATTCCACCCTAACATATCTGTGCTGATGCAACTAAGTCATAAGACTAGCAGGGAAAGGCGCAGCTTACATAACTTAGACTGTAGTCAAATAGGAGATCCATTGTTCTGGAGTAAATTTAAACAAGTGATGGTTTCAGCTCTCCTACCATGGGGTGCTGCAAGCAAAGCAATGACTTTAGCAAAACAAATAGGGTGTTAGGCTAAGGGTGAATTGAATAAGACATCACAGATATTAGATATGTTAACTGCAGATGTACAAAGTGTTAATCACGCTGTTTTACAAAATAGAGCTGCTATAGATTTTTTACTGCTAGCACAAGGCCATGGGTGTGAAGAGTTTGAAGGGATGTGTTGCATGAACTTATCTGATCATTCTGTATCTATTCATGCTAAGTTAAAAGAGCTATGACTAGGGCTTAACAGCCTTAAGGAAGAAGAAGGATTGGGAAGTGATGAATGGCTTAAAAGCTTAGGATTGGGACCATGGTTAAGAAACCTTGTAATATATGCTATAGGGATATTAGGTGTACTTTTATTCCTTTTACTTATCTTACCTTGCTTCTGCAGTTGTATCCAAAAGATGGTTGGTAGGATGATAGAGAAGACCTGGCAAGCTAACCTCTTTTCTCTCAAAGAAAAAAAAACGGGAGAAATGTGGAGAGTTTAGTTCAAGAATGGCTTAAAGAAAAAGGCCATGAGACATACAATTGAGAGAAAAGTAAAAGGGAAAAGTAAAGCAGTTCCTAACAGTTCTCAGCCTTCTGATTTCTATAAACAATTAGACTCTTTTTATAAACAATAAAGTTCTCAGGCTGTCTTCCCATAACAAGCAGAACACCGTCTCTGGGAAAAGCTGGCACCCTGAGAACAGATGAAGAAGTTTTGGGAACACTGGTTCTGTTTTTAATAAACAATTGTAGGTATTCTAAAACAAGAGGAGTGGTTAGAGTTTTCTCTGTTAGCCTATCATGAAATTGGATTACAGAATATGCATAAAGTTCGTTAACACTGTTATTTAAGGTGATTGATTGATCAATAAAATTGGAGTTCGATGCACTAAAGGATGGTCGTTCTCCCTTCATTCTCCAACACTTGATGTATGATGTATGATATGACTGTGACGTCGGCCCCCATGTCAAGCATCCCTCTGATAGTGATTGACCTTTAGCCACAAGTCAATTGACAAGTGACAGTGGGCCAATCCCGACCTATGTGTTTTATCCAGGAAGCGTGTACTTCCACATGTTTTCCAGAGGGAAAGTCCTCCTGATCAAACACCGACATGACCTATTCCCCTGCATGTGGTGGCAAAGCGATAGCTTTGGCTACGGGGGTATTCTCTGGAACAGTCAGTGGTGGTCGAAGAGCTTTGGCTAGAACTGTCAGCTCTTCATTCTGATTTGCCGAAAGGATCGAAGGACAAATGACAAGTCCAAGGATGCTGCTTCTGTCCTTACCAATTATTAAAAAGTTCTGTCTCTTGGGCGACGTTCCAGTGACACCTGTGGGTATCACTGTGTGGTTTTCATCCATGAAGCATGTCAGTTTTGAAGCTGTTAGGACGCATTGTGCCCCTGGTGGGAGTAATTCTGGGTTGCTGGGAATTCTGCTGATGGCTTTGCTGAGGGGGTCTGCTCGACATTCCCCGATGAATGTCCTGTTTTTTCTTGTGTCAACACGTGCTGACAATGGTGCGTGCTCTTTTTTGAATTTCCTGGATGCGGTAGAGGTTTTCCATCCACATCTGTCTGAGAGCGGCATTCACTTGTGAGGTGTCTTCCTCTCCTGCACCTTGGACAGAGGTCCGATGGCTTTTCAGTCCTTGGCATTTATGGGCAGTTTCTTCTAAAGTGTCCAAATGCCACACATTTGTAGCATTGTCCTGCAGGAGGATTGTTTTTCTTTTCAAAGTTCGCAAGAACCTTATCAATCCTTTCATTTTGTGCTTGAAACACTCTGTCCATCCGTTCTTCCATTCATCCTTCCAGTCATCCTTCCAGTTGTTCTTCCAGTTGTCCTTGCAGTTCTTGCTTCACAATGGATGCAACATGCTGAGGTGTTCCCACCTTGCTTCACGCTTCCACCATCTCTGCCAAAGAGGGTTGTGTGTTGGGCATCGTGCTGATGACTCACCTAAAATTCGGGTTGGCATTGGCAAAGGCAAGGCTCTTGATAAGGTGTGGTCTTGCTCCCTCATCAGTCACCTGTCGTTCCACTGCTTGTGTGAGTTGATCTGTGAATGAAGAAAAAGGCTCAGTGGGACCTTACCTGATGTCCGTGTAGATGGTGTCCTGGACTCCTGCTGGTACGATCTGTAGAATTGCCCTCCGTGCAGCTTCCTTGATGTCACTCAACACTTCTCGTGGAAGCCTCGCCGCTTGTTGCACTGGATTGTCGCCTGGAGGATCACCTGCCAACTGTGCCATGGTGAGGTTAGCATTTGGTCCGCCCTGCTATCTGGCTCTCAGCTCACTGAGAGCTCTTCTCCATCTCGTGTCCCACAAGAGATTCTGTGTGTCTGCAAGAATCATTGACACAAGGCATCTAAGATCATAAGGTGTTAGGTCATATATGTTGAAAGTGCCCCTCAGAAGCTGCTTAAAATATGGACAACCCAGTCCATTGTCTCTGATGGCCTTGGCTAGATCTTTTACTACTTCGTGGTCTATTCTCTCCCATCTTGGGTTCTGGCCCTGCCTATCGTAAGTCACTGTCATTGTGATGTCCCCGAACCTTGCAATAGGTCTTTTTCTTTCTCTAATTCTTTTCTAATATTTGTCCAATCTACAGCTTGAATTGCCGGTGCTTTGGGTACCTGTTTTTCCATGGGTACTTGCATGCACAGTGAAGTCGTCTCTGGAGGCTGTGGCCATGCTGCAATCTCTCCCATCTTGGAGCTCACCGATGTTGGCCCTTGAACCTAAATTAGGAACAGGGGTTTGAAATTCCTGTGCTGATATGTATTACAGCAACCTGACGAGGTCGCTGGGGTGAGAGAAGAAAGAGAATCTTTTTTGATGATCAGAAGGCTGGATTTATTGATATATGATATATAATACATTATGACTATACTAAAAAGAATAAGGAGAGAAGTTGCAGAGCTGCTAAGCTAAGAATAGAATAGAAAAGAATCTCTAACAAAGTTCTGTGTCCAGGGACTCTGTCCCCAGCTTGCTCCTGTGATTGGCCCTTAATTATAAACATGAAACATGAACCAATCACAGGTGCATCCTATTGCATTCCACAGCAGCTGATAACAATTGTTTACATTCTTCTTCTGGGGCCTTTGCTTCCCAGAAGATGCACAAATCCCAAAGAAAGGATTTCTGTGAAAAAATGTCTGCGACAGATATGCCCAAAGCTGTGCCCAAATACTGCAAAAGAATTTTGGCTAGATTCTTTGGTATTGTGACCATTGGCCCCTGGCTGGATGAGCCAGTGGTTGCCGTTGCTGAAAGCATCCAGGCTGGAACACCCTCTGAAGCAGTAATATATACTGTGTCATCCTGTTGCTGTGCCTCAGTAGGAGTGTCCTGAGCCTCATGATGTTCCGGAGCTGATGGAAGCTCTGTTCGCTGTGCTGGAGTTGTCTTCTTTGAGCTAGTTTTCTTTTTATAAGAAACTGGAAAATAATGTTGCAATGTTACAGTCCTGCTGCTAGGTGGCTTTGTGGCTCGACTGACTGGGTCTAGCAGCATCTCCTGCAATGTGACAGGCCCACCACAAGGTGGCACTGTTGCCAGCCCGGTTGGATCTGACATGGCGACCAGCTGTAACACTCGTACATTCTCACTGAAGTCCCTTGTTTGTGTTTCTGCTGGGTCGTTGACTACTTCAAGCAATATCTGCTGTATCTCTGACAACTCTCCCATCTGACTTTTTTATTGAGGCTGAAACTGTACGATTTGCTGAGCTTGGTCCTGGGCTGACTGCCGGGTCTGGCTATGTGCCCGTTGCCATGGGACCAGAGAGGGGGAGGTACCCTGGGAAATCTCTTCACCCTGACCACGCCCTGTCTTTGCCTGTGCCGTCACGGGAGTGTGGGCATCCCTGCCCAGACCATGCTTGCCCCGTGCCGGTCTCTGCGCAGGTGCGATCTCGGGAACACCCCCCTCCTCCCCGAGACTGACATCCCCGCTGTCCTGGTCCCATTCTGAACCGATATTTCCTCTCTATCCTGATCCCCTTCAGAATCCTCCTCCTCCTCTGACCCCCTGTCCACGCCCACAAGCGACGGGCCCGGTCCCCGCTCTGATGGTGCCTGTGACACGCCGGCAACCTGGGAAAACTTCCCCCTTCCGACTTCCGGGTTTTACGTCATCATCGCGCGTCTGCTGCGTTTCACCGCGGTAGCCGCCATGGACCCTGCAGCAGTCGTGGCTTGCTTACTCCGACCCGACGCAGCTGCTGCAACCTTTGAGCTTTCCCCGAGTGGCTGCTGGTCACCCGTCACAACAGTTGCACGAGTTTTTCCCTTCACATGTGTTTTTTGCACTGTTCCACCCGAAACCGCCGCTGCCGTCGGCACCGGGCACGTGTGAATCGCCGCAATTTCTGAGCCTCCCACTGCCTCCATGGCCCCCCTGGCTGTCCCTGCCGCAGCCCCAGACTGCTGCTGGTTGCCTGGTGCCGCCACTGTGCGGCTGTCCCCAATGCCAAAGGGCTGTTCCCCATCCTCCTCGGGTTACAGCGCAGTCTCGCCCCCCCGCCAGTTTCGCTGCTGTCCGCGCAGTGTGGCTATGTTTTGGCTTTGGCAAATCGGGAGGACATGCCTCAAAGAAGGCAAAGTCCAAATCTTCCAATTCGCTTGGGAAAATCTCTAGCTTAAACTTTCCCGGGAGTGGCAGGGGTGTGTCTGAGTCCGCATCCGAGGACTCTGAGATTTCTGGGGTTTCTGGTCGCTTTGGGGACTCCTGGGACCTAGGAGGTGATGATGTTCCCTCCTGCTCCCCTTCGGTGGGAGCTGTTTCTGTTTCCCGTGGGCTGGTAGGGACAAGTGCAGCCTGCTGCTGGCTGGGCAGCTCCCTCCCCCTGGGCCCCTGTGGGAGATCTGGCTGCCTGCTGCTGGCTGGCAGCCATCCCGCTTTTTTTTGTGGTTGCCTCCAACATCACCCTTGCGGACGGCAAGAATTTTACAGCTGTCTTATCTCGTCTTGTAGCTAAGTGATAAAGGTGTCTGTTGATCTCCCGCCAAAAGCATATTTCGAGCAACAGATGCTTCTCTGAGTGCGGGTAATTACAGCGCAACCGCAACAAGAGATCTTTTAGCTCTTTTTCCGAAATTTCCATGCCACGCCTTGTCACGCCCTGTAGGGCTGACAAAATGTTAAGCTGTTCCTGGGAGCATGTACCCCCCATGTTCTCAATTTTGAACTTACCAAAATCTGAGTCGTCAGCAAGATCAGTCCGGAAGTTGCCCTGGTCACCGTCCAGCAGCTTGCAGGTGAGGGTTTCCAGGCGCCTTAGTCCCTCTCCTTTCCGGGTCGGCCTTGAAACGAATCTCTTTAGCAGAGGTCGAGACGTTCTCTCTGGATTTGTCCTTGAGTGTGCCTGATCTCTCTTGGGCTGAGCTCCAACGGCTGATGGCCAGTGGCGTGGCTGCTTGCCAGAAGTCTACCTGGGTGCCTTGTTATCAGGCTCACCCAAGGGACACCAAATTCTCGGGATCTTTCGGGTCACTGTGACCCCGAGAATTTTAAAAGTCTCTTTTCCCAGCCCGAGCGATTGAAGAATGAGTCAGAGCTCTTCAGTTCTCGGTATCAAAGTTGTTTATTGCGTCTTATCTATAAAAAATTTTCTCCTGCCCTGCCGAGGTCCGTCCAGCAGGACAGTTCCAGGCACACTGCCTGCCCCTGGGGCGGTGTCATGTCTTTATACTAAAACCTACATATACTGAAATAAACAGGGCAGGAGACTTTTTCTCCTTTTAATGTCTTTATTAAAAGTGATCAGCTAAAGATTGGGAAGCCTGATGGGTCTGCAGTCTCCATCGTCTCTCCCAGGGTGACTCAGAGGAGGAGGATATGCGCAGCTTTGTCCCCTAGGGGTAGAGCTGGGGGTCCAGTCCTCGTGGGAGCCTTTAGGGCGTGACCCCGATCTCGAATTTTCACTGCCTCCCGCTCCCAGTCTCAGTTTAAGATGATTTCTTTTCTCAGGGTGAGGGGCAACGAAGGTTTTCAGCATCTCTACAGGCTCAGCACTCTGTTCCTCACTTTCAGACACCATTCTAATTTCTTAATTCTGTATTGGCTCGTTGTTTTTGGGGTCTTTTCGGTAAGTTTGACACTTCCCATGGCATGCTGGTCCTGAAGTTATTTTGCATCTTCTGATGCCCTCCCCTCTCACATCTCATCCCCTCTCTTCACTGTCTGGGGAGAAGAGCCATTAACTTAGCCCTAGCCAGGGCCTTTACTGATACAAAAAGAACCATTAACTTCAACGACTTGTGATTATCATAACAAACAGGTAGCACTGTAGTAGCAACACTCCTCTTACTGGTTTTTGTAACCCTTTTTTCCCCAAAAAAATTGGCAGATTTTTGTTTATAACATATACAATGTTTACAATTACTTTCTAATACCTATCATCTACGTTAGACAGTGAGCTTCTACTCTAAACCAATCTGTAAGTGCCAACATCACAGCAGAAGATGGAGGCCAAGAAAAAGAAGGAGAAAGGCTGGACACGCCCAGTTCCCTCCATCTTGCCTCCTGAACCTCCAGACCAGAAACCCCAAAATCTACTTTTCCACCCCATGATAACTTCACTATTATTCTACCTAAACTGTTGTGGCTTGCTGATCTTCATATAAGATAGGTAATTTGTTCCATGGGTCATAATCAAAACCACAGGTGTTTCGAGCTCTGTGCCCGGGCTTCTGAGCCCCCTGGCAGGGGTCTTGGCCATTCTGGACAGCCAGAGGGATGTTTTGGGTTCCCACAAATTCGGATTAAGATCTGTGAAAAATGTGTATTTTATGATTGGCTTTTCGCAAATATTAAAATTAATATTATATGTGTTATGTTAAAAAGTTATACTGTATTAATCCTTTTCAGTAGCGTGTTAAATATAATTTTAGGCTATAATAAAATAACATAATGTTAAAATAAGAACTATGCTATGTAAGATACTTTTTAAAACTAGTTCAAGAAAGGGACAAGATAATAAAGAAATTCTTCCCACAGAGATAACAGCAATAAGACACTAAAACCCCAAAGAAAAGAGTAATTGCCTCCTTATCGTGAAGAACTAGTCTCCTTCTACCTCCTTCCAGACACTGAGGGACCAACAAGATAAAGGGGGGGAAAGCTGACAATAACCAGAGAAATCCCTAGTTTGAAAGGAATGTATGCATCATGTATGAGATATATGACTATGCAACAGGCTATTGCTTTTAAGGGTTAATCCTTTGTTAATGTGTATGCTTTCAAGAGGAAAGCATCTCAAGCGTTCATAATTCTTTGCTTTTTTTGTCCTTTATTGTCCTAACTCTGATTGTCCAAATTCTAATTGCTCTAATTTGTATTGCTATTTTTTTAACCATTTTATTACTATGAAACTTTAAAAATTTTAAAACAAGTGATTGGCGTTTTTCACAGATCTTTCATCTCTTATCTTTGGTCTGTTCATTTTTCTTAATAAATAATTTTTATATAAATATATCTGATTTGCCATCATTAGAACTTGCAGGATAAAGTTGCAAAACTGAAACCATTGACAGTCTGAGGCTAACATCCAGCCACCCCCAGTCTCCTCTCTCTGAGGAGAAGCTTAGAAAGCAAGGGGATCTTCTCAGAACCTCGTGACTCAGTGACAGGGCTTCTTTAATAAACTTTCTCTGAAGCTTCAAGCACAGATCTCCCTTGGGATAAGCAGCTTAGCATAAGTTAACAAAAGAATTAATGTATAAAAATAATTAAGGTATAAGTTAGCAAAATAATTAAGTGTGACTGCTGAGCATAGCTGTAACCACTTCTCCAAAACAAGGAGCCCCAAGTGGGCTAAGGAGATAAGAAGGGAAGAGCTTGAATGTAACTGCTGCTGCTTCTGCAAAACAGGGGGCTAGCCCTGGGGGTTAAAGAGATAAGAAGGGAAAGACTCAAGTATGACTGCTGTGTCTAACTGCAACTACTTCTGTAAACAAGGGTCTTGCCCTGGTGGGCTAGGAAGATAGGAACTGTCACAAAAGGCTAGAATAATAACTTATGTTGTAATAAATAAGAAACAGAAGGACATAATCAGTAAAGGAGGGTTGTTAGCAGAGCTCCATTCCAAATCTTCCTGTTCTACAGGAAGAATGGTTGTTGTGGGATCAGCTGCCATCAATTGCAAACACAGTTGACAGCATTTGATTATCAAATGAGCGATCAGCTCAAATAATGAGGGTGCTGTCTTTTTTGGTTGTTGGGGCAAGAAGACCCATTCCAAAATGTGCAAAGGATCAAACCATTTGTCACTCCATTGGCCAATGATACACATAGGATAAAAATCTTGATTGATAATGAAGACAGTGATATCAACGGAAAGGTCTACTCAATGAACCAGACAAGCAGAAACAGCCTTTTGGACCTCCCCCGGTGCTCATCTTGCCTCAGGAGTCAATTTCCGAGGTGATCTCAGGTGAGGGTCCCCCTTTAGAGTATCATTGTCATAGGTTGATGTTGCAGACATCTTTTCATTAAAATCCTTTCTTAGGATTTTTTCCTGCTGAAGCTGAGAAGTTTCAGCAACAAATGTAAACAATGGTTATCTGCTGCTGTGGAATGCAACAGGTGGATCTGTGATTGGTCTCCTGTGGATGTTTGGATTTACTGACCACTCATGGCAGAGCTGCTCTCGCTCTCTGCCGGGACACAGATCTTTGTTGTTCATTCTTTTCTATTCTTAGCTTAGCTAGCCTTCTGAGAACCTTCTCTTCTATTTCTTTTAGTATAGTTATAATGTAGTATGTATCTCATAAAATAATAAATCAAGCCTTCTGATCATGGATCAACATTCTCACCTCTCTATTCACCTGCAACCCTTGTGACCACTGTTACAGGCTGACAAGGAAGTGAGTTTTCTCAGGAAATTATAGCCAAACCAATCAGTGGTCAGATTTGAATATTGGCACCTGGTATGACCACTGAAGACGTGGACACGCCTCTGAGAACACAGAGGGTTAAAAGCAGAGAACTCCCAGAAGAACTCTTTGTTTTGTTCTGGTCAGTGAAGAGTTCAGACCTCCCCCGCCCAGCCACAGGCTGGGCGGGGGAGGAGAAGCCATGTAGCCTAGGCTGAGGTAGGCCAGGACCCCCAGACAGAGAAAGAGGATGAAGGAAATGGAACCCGGCCGACCCCTGCAGGACAGAGGGGTGGAGAAACATTCAGATGTCCTGGGCAGCTGCCCCAGAGAGAGAGACTGTGACACCTTGAAATTTGATATCATGTGCTGGCAGCACATTGGCAGAGGAGAAAGAGAAGTGGGGGGAGGAAGGTGCCCAGCCGTGGGAGTCCCAGGCAGGCTGCTGTGAGATTTCAGCCGTCCTGAGGGCAGCAGAGCCCGATACTTTAACCCTTTCTTGGACAAAGAAAACTTTGCGAAACACTAATCCTCCTTGATCTGAAAGAGAAGAGAGACAGCCTGTGACCTGACATGTCAAAAGAAGATGGGAAAGAATCCTAGGTGGGAAGGGATGATGGAGTGGCCTTTGGCTGGACTTTTTCTTGCATAGCCATAGACTGAACCAATTTTCCTGTAACACAGAGACTGCATTTAGGGGGATGCAATTGCTTGAGCCAAGAGAGTGACCTGCTGCAGTGATTGCCAGTGCAGGAGTGAGAGTGACCTGCTGCAGTGACACAATGTGCAGGAGTGAAGTGAACAGAGAAAGATGAGGAGGGTGTGATGGTGCCCTTTGTCTTCAAGGAAGAACATCTCTGTTCTCAAGACACTTGGCCCCAGGGAAGGTGAAAATGGGAGGGGACTGTTGTCCCAAAATGAGAAATTGTTGTTTTTTGGTACTTGTCAAAGCATCCTTAAAAGGATCCCTATAAGCAGTTTTGGTCCATGGACAATGGTGAGAGGATTGTACATGGAAGGAGGATGTCGCGATTGCAGATTTTCTCTGGGCGGTGCCATGTGTGACATGGAAACATAAGAGGTTTCAACTGTGTTTCCTGTGGAAGACGATGGTACAAGAGAGACTCCTCTCTCCCTTGATGAACTGAGAATTGATTATCTGAGAGATGGTAACTTGACTGAGAATCCAAGGTTTTGTCTCACTGTGCTTTAGTGGAAATTGGGTGGGGGGAGGAGGAATGTTTTGGAAGGGTTTCATTCTGAATTTTGTGTGTTCCTTTTATTATAGCGTAGGTTAATAAAGTTTTTTTCCTTTATTTCTAAGCTTGAGCCTACTCTGCTCTGTTTCTGCTCACATCTCACAGCAGCCATTTGAGAAAAATATATTTTCATGGGTGCACTGGCACTGCGCCAGTGCCACCCCATGACAATCATTTAGCAGGGACAGTTGTTTGTCGGTTAGTCCCAAGTCAGGAGGCAACCAGCTGATGACACCCATCAATTTCTGGGCATCATTCAAGGTCTGAATAGAATCTGAGAATTGCACCTCCTGATGCTGAATAGTTCAGTCAAGAATTTTGACCCCCACATATTTCCAAGGAGGGTGCTGTTGAACCTTCTCTGGGGCCACCTGCAGCCCATAAGCATGCAGAGCAGCAAACAGCTGAGGCTGTATCCTCAGCAACTCATCCTGGGTGGGTGCTGCCACCAGGATGTCATCCATGTAATGATAACAACATGCGTCAGGAAACTGATCGTGAACCCCAGACAAGGCTAGAGCCACATACCACTGACAAATAGTCAGGCTATTGTGACAGCCCTGTGGAAAAACTTTCCAATGATATCGCTGTACAGGTTCAGCATTGTTGATTCAAGGCACTGTGAAGGCAAACTTTGGTTTGTCATCAGGATGCAAAGGAATTGTGAAAAAACAATCCTTCAAATCAACAATCAAGATTTCCCATCCCGCCGGGAATGTGGTGGGTGGGGGCATACCAGTCTGCAGTGCCCCCATGCTTTCCATCACTGCATTAATTTTTTGGAGGTCCTGTAAGAGCCTCCATTTCCCAGATTTTTTCTTTTTCACAAAGACAGGAGCATTCCAGGGACTAGTAAAAGCCTTAATGTGTCTCTGTTGAAGTTGTTTCTGAACCAATTCACTAAGGGTGACCAATTTTTCTTTTGTCAGGGGCCACTGGTGAACCCAAATGGGTTTGTCCACCAGCCACCTTAAAGGCAGCATAGGATACTGTGACAGTGTTCACAGGGGTCTTATGTTGAGGGAAGCGACGAGGATCTGACTCCATATTTCAGAAGGCTTGATTTATTATTTTATAGGATATATTACATTAAAACTATACTAAAAGAATAGAAGAAAAGGTTTCCTCTCAGAAGGCTAGCTAAGCTAAGAATAGAAAGGAATGAATAACAAAGGTTTGTGGCTCAGGCTGAGAGTCTGAGCCAGGTGGGCTGTGATTGGCCATTAATTATAAACATCCAAGATGAGCCAATCAAAGATCCACCTGTTGCATTCCACAGCAGCAGATAATCAATGTTTACATTTTGTTCCTGAGGCCTCTCAGCTTCTCAGGAGGAAAAAATCCTAAGGAAAGGATTTTCATTAAAAGATGTCTGTGACAGGATACCTTTCGCCCTTCAAAGCAGTGGCTCCAATTTGTATCCCCCAGGTTGCCAATACATCCCGCCCTCAAAGATTGATTGGAGTTGGAGTGACACAGGGCCGAACTGCAGCTGTCTGCCCATTCATGTTACTGATCGGCACAGACCATTGGCTTACCAAGGTATGTTTGGCACCCCCCACCCCTTCGATGGCCAACCCTATGGGAGCCAAAGGCGACATAGGAGGCCACGCAGAGAGGGAGATGACTGTTACATCCGCCCCTGTGTTGATCAAACCTTGAAACCCGATCTTCACCGGGTGGGCATCCAGTAGAGTCAAGGTACACACCATCTGGGGTTGCCAAGCAGAAATATCTGCAGACCAGAAGACCTGTGGCAGTCCCATGGATTTGAAGCCACCATTCCCACAAGTCCACTGGCAAGTCCTGGGGACACATGACTGAAAAGGCATAAATTGAGCAAGCTGAGTCCCTGCTAGAATAGTGACGGAGGGGTGGGCATGGAAACCATAGCACAAATTTGACCGAAAAGCCAGGGTCAATGACACCTGGATGCACAAAGATTCCTTTGTGGGTGACACTAGATTTCCCCACAAGCAGCGCACCCAGTCCTTGTCCCAAAGGTCCAAACACGTCCAAAGGAACCTTATGTTCACAACAGGATTCTAACATGACTGCGCTGGCATCCATGGGTGCTGCCTCCGAGTTGGCTGGGCAGGCCTGAGCCGGTGCCATGCCCTGGGGAATCACTTGTGTCAGAATGCAATTCCCCTGTGCACTCATCCTCCCATCTCCTGGGCCTACCAAAGATTGGCCATTAGTATGATATTTAGACTTACATTGGTTTGCATAATGACCTGCCCTTAGGCATCTAGAGCACAAGAAATTGGTATTTGGCCCTGTTCGATTGCGTGTTCCCTGCTTTTTCTTGCCCTTATTTTTGCTCTTCTTCTGTTGCCCGCCGCCTGAGGATTTCTGGCCTGGATGTAAAGCAACTGTCAGACCAGACACTTTGTGGTCTACAGCACCTATTTTGGCACATGCGTTGACCATGTCTGTTAGCGTTCGGTCCCCTGGAAGAGCATCTATGATCTCCCAGCACTCACTTTTTGCGTTGTCCCGAGCTAACTGCTTGCATAAAACCCGCATCAAGGTATCATCCTCAACCTGTTTCTCCAGTGCAGCTGCAAGCTTCTTGAAAACTGGCAGAAATCGTTCATCTGCTCCTTGAGTAATTGACGTATATGGTGGCCTGGGGGAGGCCATTTCAATAGTTCTTAACAATGCATTAAATCCTACCCTTTGACTCTGCTCAAGAACGGCAGAGTCCCAGGTAGCCTGAAAATCAGGGCTGGAAAAGGCCTGTTGTCCGAGGAGAGCATCCATCCCCATGTAAAACCTAGGATCTCCCTGAGGCAAATGCCTGTTGCCTGCTGCAACCCTTTCAGTGGCCTGCCTCCAGTTGTTCAGAAAAACCCTAAATTGCACAGGCTGGAACAGTGCATGAACTATATGTCTAATATCAAATGGAGCAAGTAGGTCTGTGTTTAGCACTCTGAGAACTTGCATAACTTGTACGGAGCCAAGGCCATGTTTTGTAACCTTATCTTGCAAATCTTGGACCACCCGCCAGGCAATCACATCATGCTTGTCAGCGTGTCCTGTATTTGGGAAAGATTCATACATGGGAAAAGCTTGAATCTCTCCTTGTGGTGGAGCATTGTCTTCCTAAACCACCTGTGTCTCCTCCACAGAGGCTAGATTAACTGTTTGACTGATATCTGTGGCCCCTTCCCCGAGATCTAGTGTGGTGTTAGCTTCACACTTTGGCATTCCCACCCTTTCTAACAGATTCCAATCCCCAGTTTCTGAAGCGTGCATCTTAACTGCTTCTCAAAAGTGGTGAGGGTTCTTGGGGAGCATGGTCACCCGACAGGGGGGCGAAGTCCAGAGATTATGCAGGGACGATGATGCTGCCTGTCGGTGCCAGCATTCTGCTGCCAAGGCATGTCCCCACTGGGCGGCTGGCCGTTGGCATTCATTGCTGTCACTGTCCACATCCAGGGATGGGGAGGACAGCGTGTGAGCAGCAAGGAGTGATGGGTTGGCCCAAGGCTCCAAAGTCAAGGGGCAGACTGTGGACTGCGAAGCTGAGGGGCTGGTAACAAGTCCAGATGCAGTGGGGCCAGCCACCAGCTGTGCTGCGGCTGAGGGTCCAGCCACGGCACGGCGGTGTGACTGGTGGCACTGCTTCTGTCGCCGTGGGATGCAAGTGCGAAGCTGCAAAAGATGTTAACCAAATCAGCTGTCATGCAGGGAGAAGGAGAAGGCAGTTGCTCCGCAACTAAAGGTGGGGGGCGGGGCGAAAGGGAACACAGCTCTTGTGTGATTTACCGTTCAGAGAGATGCTGCTGATGCGGCGGTCACAGCCATGGAAAAGGAGGGGGAAGCTGGTGGCAGGTGTGATGTTGGCTGGAATAAATGCCCGCCTGCAGGCGCTAACAATGGGTGTGGCCGGTACATCTGCGCAGGCTCCATGGCTGATGACAAGGGAGCTGACGGAGTGACCAGTCTGGTTTTGGTGACTGCCGATGGCTCGGGCCTCACCTGCAGTGTGGGGGGAAACTTGAGTCGGGAACAGCAGCTCCTGTCAGCTGTGAAAGAGTTGGTTCCCAACTTGCCAGGGGGGGAAAAGCGGGGCTGGCCAGCGGGGTCAAGTGACTTCTGCAGCAGCGCAAGGCCGTCCCCCTGCTCACTGCCAAACGGAGGTGGGCATCATAGGTGGCTGGAGCTGGGCCAGCTGTCACAGTGGCTCGCTAGCCACTCTTTGCAGGGCAGGGGAAAACCGACCCACTGGCCCCGGCGGCGATAGCTCTGGTGCCACCAGTGGCGATGGAGGGGCCAAAAGTGGCACAAACGGGGAGGGGGTGTCCCCTGGGTGCAGCCAAGCTATGGCTATCACTCTCAGCGGTGTCGGTTTTGCGGGAGGAGATATCAGCCTCACAGAGTCATAGGGATTAGGATATTTTGGCGGAACATAATGTCTAGACAAGAGATAGGTTGTGCAGGGGGTCCCCACATCCCCCACCAGTCCTCACAGAGATGAAAAAAGGCAAGCAGCCACCCTGTCTGGCAATCCTCCTTCTGGGGTGTTGGCTCCCCCAGAGGCAACATCCTCACCCTCTGAGGTCCCCATTTCCAACTCACTGTCCCCCTGGGTGGGGCCTTGGAAGACACAGGACAGGAGTCCCGATACAGGTATAAGTCGAGGCATGGTGCAATACCCTTTAAAAATTTCTTCCAAGAGCTGGTGGCCCAATGCCTCCCACAATTGTGGACTAAAAGTGGTGTCTATATCTACTGGAAAGTCATGAGATTTGACCCAGGCAAGCAGCGTGCAGACCAAATCATCTGACACAGAGACTCCAATAAAGGAAATCATGTCCTTCCACACAGAAACAATTTTACATTCTTCTCTAGAGAGGTCACTCCCCATGATGGAAACACTGGCCCCCAACCTCCAGCAAGAAGTACCAACTGTCCTCTTTGCTGGGGAATTCATTCCCACCTGCACTTCAAAGCTATCAGGATAAAACCGCGATCCCAGTCTTTTCCAGGAGGATGCGGGGAAAGGCTGTTACCTCTCCAGGGGAACAGAGGGTGTCCAGATGTGGGTGGGCAGCGTGGGAGTGGTGGGGTCCTGGCGGAAATATGGTGGGGATCCAAGGCGTCTCCATCAGTCCTGAGATCCACGAAGGGCTGACCAATGCAATACACAGTGTGGTCACCAGATGTCATCGTTGAGTAAAAAAAAGACACAGACTCACCAGAAGGCTGGTTTGCATAGAACACCCGTCTTTACTTCGAATGCTCTTTTTATACATTGTTCCAATACAGATAGACCTGGTTGGTCAATTAATCAATACATTTCACCTGACTGGCTAATTAACAAGATGCCTTTCTTATAAAAAATCTTTGAGAAAAAAAAGAAAACAGAAAGTAGGAAAACACCACCTGCAGGTTGTTTATGATAATAAGCTATCATGGTTTATCTTCAACTCCCTAAAGTCTCTTAGGCCAATTCTGGGAAAACTTATCTAGTTTTCTCGCTCTCTGACCAGACTGTAACATCCACACTGTAGTTGGGGAGTGTGAACCGTACCTGCCATTGATGTAATTGTCCTGCTTTAATAGATGTAGATTGCAAGCACCTGTTGAGGAGAAGTACACAGAGAACCTTAAGAGGTGCTGGGGTGGTGTAGCCATGATATTTTCTGAAAAATCCCTTTGCCAGGATTTTTCTCCTGAGAAGCTGAGAAGCCTCAGATGAAAAGAAAAACAATAATTAGCTGCTGCTGTGGAATGCAACAGGTGCATCTTTGATTGGTCTCATGTGGTTGTTTCTAATTAATGGCCAATCACAGTCAGCTGGCTCGGACTCTCTGAGTCATGAGCTTTTGTTATCATTCCTTCCTTTCCTTGCAAGCCTTCTGATGAAATCCTTTCTTCTATTCTTTTAGTATAGTTTTAATATATAATTTAATTTTAATATAATATATATAATAAAATAATAAATCAGCCTTCGGAAACATGGAGTCAAGATTCTCGTCTCTTCCCTCGTCCTGGGACCCATGTGAACACCACCACAGGGTGGTATGCTTGGGAAGACAAGAAATAGAGGGCAAGACTCAGATACTGCTGTGCTCGCGACCGAGAAGATTCCATAGCCCTGCTGCAGGCAGCAATCCTGTAGGCATGCTAAGGTGGGGAAAAAAAGGCCATACCAGCCCTCTATAATTTCTCAGCTGTATTTTCCCTTCAACACCTAATACAGGCACAATTAACAACAAGGACTAGAGGGCAAGACCGAATCGGCCTCTCTACTCAACATAAAGATACACCTGCTATGGGTAACAAACCCATAGGCATGGTAGATAGGAGTAAAAAGCCAAACCAGACCTCCAAGATTCCTTTTTGTCTGTCCAATCAATACATCAATAAGTGGGCCTAAAAAGAACCTGAGATTGCCAGTGTTCCCTCTGTCCTCACCCACATCAACAGAGGAAAACATGACTCATTCAAATTTTTTATTACTAAAAAAGTAAGAGTAAATGATCAGAATCGAAGATATAGATTAATTGTTCAAGTCAAATGACTAATAAAAAGAAAAGGGGGTGTCCTGGGGTGACATCATGATGCTTGTACCCCTAATCGTCTGTTCTGCTTATGCTGGATATTATATTCTGTGCCTTCAAGACTGACTCTGGCAGCAAGGCTGGGAGAAGAAGAAGCATGGAGTTTTGTTATCAGCCTCACTCACTCCTCCACAGTCTGCTGGAACACTGTGGTGTCTGGGCATGGAAGGGGCAGTACACAGCCTTCCTTTTGCTAGTTAGTTTAGCTAGCTGAGGCAGTCTGAGTTTTCCCTGGACTGTTTTTCTTTCCCTTTTCTTGGAACCATTCAAACCTGCTCTGGACTGGGACCTGGGGAAACGCCGAGAGCTCTCACTTTGGGACCTGCCATGGCCTACACTGGGCAGCAGCCATTTCCAGCACCAGAGGGACTGATAACAGAGCAACTACCCACAGGAGAGACTTTCTGTATTTTTCATCTCTTCAGAGTGATGTATGAGTTTTTTCATCTGATATTGTACATTTTTTGTGCTGAGAAGTGCTTTGCCTGTTAAATAAACAGGTTTTTTCCTCTTCTCTTGGAGGAAATTCTTCCCGAACTGGTTGGGGGAAGGGGCCGTGTAGGTTTGCTGTCTGGGGGGGCCCCTTTTAGAGGTTTTCTTCCAAATTTGCCCTAAACCAGGACAGGAGGGTTTGTTATAAATGAGTAATGAGATTGTTGGCTCTCACAATTAATGGGTGAACATATTGGAGCTCCAGTGCAAGCTTGAGTCCAAAAGCAGCAAAGTGGTATGCCACTATAGATATTGCCAATGCGTTTTTCTCCATTCCTCTGGCAGCAGAATGCAGGCCTCAGTTTGCCTTCACGTGGAGGGGAGTGCAGAATAGCTGGAACCGATTGCACCAGGTGTGGAAGCACAGTCCTACCATCTGCCACGGGTTTATCCAGACTGCACTAGAAAAGGGTGAGGCTCCAGAACATCTACAGTACATTGATGACATCATTGTGGGGGGGAACACAGCCACAGAAGCGTTTGAGAAAGGAGAGAAAATCATCCAAATTCTCCTGGGAGTTGGTTTCACCATCAAAAAGAGCAAAGTTAAGGGACCACCTCATGAAATCCAGTTCCTAGGAGTAAAGTGGCAAGATGGATGGCGTCAGATTCCAAAGGATGCCATCAACAAGATCACAGCTATGTCTCCATCACCCAGTAAGAGGGAAACACAAGCTTTCCTAGGTGCCATATGTTTTTGGAGAATGCATATTCCTGAGTACAGTCAGATGGTGAGCCCTCTTTACCTGGTCACTCACAAGAAGAACGATTTCCATTGGAGCTCTGAGGAGCAACAAGCCTTTGGCCAGATTAAGCAGGAGATCACTCATGCAGTAGCCCTTGGCCCAGTCAGGACAGGACCAGATGTGAAGAACATGCTCTACTCTGCAGCCAGGAGACATGGTTTGTCCTGGAGCCTTTGGCAGAAGGTGCCTGAGGAGACTCGAGGCCGACCACTAGAATTTTGGAGTCAAAGCTACAGAGGGTCAGAAGCTAACTACACCCCAACAAAGAAAGAAATCTTGGCTGCCTATGAAGGAGTCCAGGCTGCCTCAGAGGTAATAGGCACTAAAGCACAACTCCTCCTGGCACCCCGACTACCAGTGCAGGGGTGGTTGTTCAAAGGCAAGGTTCCCTCCACCCACTATGCCACCAGTGCTACATGGAGCAAATTGATTGGTCTTATCACACAGTGAACCCGTATTGGAAAACTGAATCGCCCAGGGATTTTGGAATTACAAATTGGCCTGAATGTGAAAATTTTGGTGTCACAGACAAAGAACAAGAAGCAGTGACATGGGCTGAAGAAGCTCCACCATACAACCACCTGCCAGCAGAGGAAACACGCTAAGCTGTTTTCACTGACGGTTCCTCTCGCATCGTAGGAATGAATTGGAAGTGGAAAGCAGCTGTATGGAGCCCCACACAACAGGTCGCAGAGGCCACTGAGGAGAAGGTGGGTCAAGTCAACTTGCAGAACTCAAAGCCGTTCAACTGGCCCTGGACATTGCAGAAAGACAGAAGTGGCCAAAGCTCTACCTCTACACTGATTCATGGATGGTAGCCAATGCTCTGTGAGGATGGCTGGAGAGGTGGAAAGAGGCCAACTGGCAGCATAGAGGAAAACCAATTTGGGCTGCTGATGAGTGGAAAGACATCGCTACCAGGGCAGGGAGGCTACCTGTGGAAGTCCACCATGTAGATGCCCATGTCCCCAAGAGTAGAGCCAATAAGGAGCACCAAAACAATGAGCAGGTAGACCAGGCTACAAAGATAGGGGTGTCAAAGATAGACCTAGATTGGGAACACAAGGGAGAGTTATTCCTAGCCTGATGGGCCCATGATGCCTCAGGCCATCAGGGTAGTGATGCCACCTATAAGTGGGCACGAGACCAAGGGGTGGATTTAACCATGGACAGTATTTTGCAGGTTATCTATGACTGTGAGATGTGTGCTGCCATCAAACAGGCCAAGTGAGTGAAGCCCCTATGGTATGGTGGGCGGTGGTCCAAGTACAAGTATGGGGAGGCCTGGCAGATTGCATCACACTGCCCCAGACACGCCAGGGCAAGCGCTATGTGCTCACAATGGTAGAAGCCACCACGGGATGGTTGGAGACCTGCCCTGTGTCTCATGCTACAGCCCGTAACACCATCCTGGGCCTTGAATAGCAGGTCCTTTGGAGGCATGGCAGCCATGAGACGATTGAGTCAGACTGTCGCAGTCGAGGCGGTCATGACATAAAGCAGAGACCACAAGCAGTCTCAGTTGGTAACACTTGGCAACAGTTTATTAATGAAAATGGCTGATCTTTTATACACTTTCCAGTTGTTTACCCCTCCTCTACCTTAGCTATTGGCCACAATAATTCAATACCATGCCATTGGTGAAAAGTTACTCTGACTCCACCTAACTTTCTAAAAACGCTTCATCCAGCTGCAGAATGCTCTTATCTTCCTTCTCTCGATCTCCTTGGTTACGGCCTTGGAGAAAGCTCCTTATCAGCTTCTTCTTCTTCTTACATCTCGCTCCTTTAGCTAACAGGCCTGCTGCTAGCCCCTTCCACATCAGACAACAGGACTCATTCCAAGAACAGCCTTATCATCACCTGGGCTAGGGAACATGGCATTGAGTGGGTGTACCATATGCTCTCCCACGCACCAGCTGCAGGCAAAGTGGAGAGGTACAATGGACTGTTAAAAACCTAGTTGCAAGCATTGGATGGGGGGTTCTTTCAAAAACTGGGAGCAGTATTTAGCAAAGACCACCTGGTTATTTAACACCTGATGTTCCACCAACTGAGCAGGTCCTGCCCAGTCTGAGTCCCTGAATATAATAGATGGAGATAAAGACCCAGTAGTACATGTCAGAGGTTTGTTAGGGAAGACCGTGTGGATCAATTCTGCCTCGAGTACAGACAAACCCATTTGTGGGGTTGTCTTTGCTCAGGGACCAGGTTGCACATGGTGGATAATGCAGAGAGATGGAACAACACAATGTGTACCTCAGGGAGGTCTAATTGTGGGGTGAGACTAATATGCAGATATCAATGCTTGCTGGGTGTTACTGCCATTGTCTGTACATTAAACCATACAGACATGAAAAAGATGGAGATGTCTAAGCGCCAAAGGTCTGAGCAAGTGAAAGATGGTGTTTTGAATGAGGAAAATGAAAGTAGGGAATCCTGCAGCTCTGTAGTCTGAGGCCTGGATTCAGTGGTGTGGTGTGGGGACGCGATTGGGGCATGATGGGTATTGCTTTTAATTTTTTGGGTGGAACAGATGGAAGTTTTTATGGGACTAAAATACATCATGTTTGGTAGTAAGTTGACAATATGGATATAAAGGGGTGGAATGTCCTAGGGTTACTTTATGATGCTTGTACCCCTAATCGTCTGTTCTGTTTATGCTGGATGTTATATTCTGTGCCTTCAAGACTGGCTCTGACAGCAAGGCTGGGAGAAGAAGAAGCACGGAGTTTTGTTATCAGCCTCACTCACTCCTCCACAGTCTGCTGGAACACTGTGGTGTCTGGGCATGGAAGGGGCAGTACACAGCCTTCCTTTTGCTAGTTAGTTTAGCTAGCTGAGGCAGTCTGAGTTTTCCCTGGACTGTTTTTCTTTCCCTTTTCTTGGAACCATTCAAACCTGCTCTGGACTGGGACCTGGGGAAACGCCGAGAGCTCTCACTTTGGGACCTACCATGGCCTACTCTGGGCAGCAGCCTTTCCCAGCACCAGAGGGACTGATAACAGAGCAACTACCCACAGGAGAGACTTTCTGTATTTTTCATCTCTTCAGAGCGACGTATGAGTTTTTTCATCTGGTATTGTTCATTTTTTTTGTGCTGAGGAGTACTTTGCCTGTTAAATAAACAGGTTTTTTCCTCTTCTCTTGGAGGAAATTCTTCCCGAACTGGTTGGGGGAGGAGGGGCCGTGTGGGTTTGCTTTCTGGGGGGCCCCGTTTGGAGGTTTTCTTCCAAATTTGCCCTAAACCAGGACAGGAGGGTTTGTTATAAATGAGTAATGAGATTGTTGGCTCTCACAATTAATGGGTGAACATTATATGTATGTTAAGAAAAGTTTTATGAATGTATAGTTATGTTACTGCAATGTGTTCCCCCCAGTATTTATCACAGGATGTTCTTGGTAATCCAGGCATTTGGGAAGGTTGGTTTGTTACCATGGTAACACCTGACCTTCAATCACAATGTAAAAAAGTGACCTCCACCTCTGGAGGGCAAGGAAGGTGTTGACTGTCAAGGCTTTAGGAGGTGCTAGACATATAAAAGACGGAGCATCCATCTTGGAGATGAGCCACGTGGCTGGCAGCCACGGGGGGGGGGGGCTCCCAGCACTGTAGTTTTTCCTTATTTAGTCTTTCTGTTGTATTTTTTGTTAAGGTTTAATAAACCATTAAAATTTTAAAAAGTGAGTGTTCGTTTCTCACAAAAGACAGGTGTCTGCTAGGGAAGGCAGAAGCCTCCTTTGGAATGGAGTATGTAAACTTCCTCCCTCCAAATTATCATAATTTTGAAATTAAGGGGTGAAATAAACAGGGCAGGAGATTTTTTCTCCTTTTAATGCCTTTATTAAAAGTGATCAGCTCAGGATTGGGCAGCTCAACAGGTCTGCAGTCTCTCTCGTCTCTCCCAGGGCGATGAGGAGGAGGAGGATATGCGCAGCTTTGTTCACTAGGGGCAGACAGAGCTGGGGGTCCAGACCTCGTGTGAGTCTTTAGGGCATGGTGACCCCTGGTCTTCACTCCACAGCCTCGCCCCCCTTCCCGGTCCCGGCATCGGGACAACTCCAGCGCTCAGGGTGAGAGGGACTGCAAAGGTGTTCAGCATCTCTGCAGGCTCAGCACTCCGTTTCTCACGTCCAGACATCACTCCAATCTCTCAACTCTATGTCGGCTCGTTGTTTTGGGGGTCTTTTTAGCAAGCTAGAAGCAGTAGCTTCTCATGGCATGCCGGTCTTGGGGTTATTTTGCATGTCTCCCCCCCTCCTAAGTCTCTTCTCTTCACTGTTTGGGGAGATCCCCACCCTTCACTGTCCCACAGAAGAGCCATTAACTTGGCCCCAGCTAGGGCTTTTACTGATACAAAAACAACTATTAATGACAACGACCTGTAATTACTGTAACACACAAGCAGCACCCCAGCAGCAACAGTGGTAACCTTTTTCTCACAAAAAAAATTGGCAGATTTTTGTTTATAACAAGGGGTTTTCAGGAAAAGATATGAGGATCGGAATAACAGTTCTTTACTAGTATGTATAACACGGCAAACAAACAATAAACAGAACCAGGAACCCTGTGACAGTCTCCTGAGCCGAGACTTGAAGGGATGGAGGAGAGGCTTTGCTTCACAAAACCCTGGGCAGTTGATCCCAGTGCCTCCGCAGGACTCTGAGGAGCACCAAGCTGGAATGGCAGGAATGAGCAAAAATCCTGGACTGGTGGATGAGATGTATCTGAAGCTCCATGGTAGCAGCGGGAACTGCAGGATGTCCTGGCAGGGTAGGGATGTGTGGGGCTACAGCATAGAGAAATCCAGAGCAATGCCAAAGAAGCAGTGGGGGAAGGACAGCCGCGGCCCGGCTCCTAGCAGGCCAGGAAGAGGCGAGCTCAGGACACATGAGCAGATGGTGATAGGTCCCTCTTCTAGTGAGGTTGGGTCTTAATAAGGTCCCAGCCCAACTGCTGCTCTTACAAGCAAAGGCTCAGCCACAGAAAGGAAGAAGCAGGACAGGACTGGACTCTGGTGGAGACAGTGAACTCACCCTGCAGTAAGCAACAGCTTGACCGTCCTCCTTCTGATGCCAAGAGTGAGAGAGAGCAGCTACCCCCAACCTCGTCCTTTACCTGCCCCCAAAATTCACGGGATCTTCCTCCTAGGAGAGAAACTCCCAGAGATAAAAGAAGTGTAGCCAGATGCTACACTCCTCTCCCCACCTTGGTCACTTTTGTTTTTCTTAAGTACACATAAGTACCCAGTAGTTAGCTTCCTAGCAACTTATAGGAAAAAATTCTATAAGTAAAAAAGAAAGAAACCCAACCCCCAACACACATTAAACCTGAGCCAGAAAGGATTATACATAGCTACTGCAGAAGAGCTTTACAAAAGGGAGATATTGAATTGTTACAAGCTATGCCTGTAATATATCGCAATCAAAACTCACATCATGAACAGTTGTCCTATGAAATAGTTAAATGTGAAAAATGCCAATCACTTTCTTTTAGAATTTTAAAACTTTAATAGTAATAAAATGGTTATAAAAATAGAAATAAAGTTAGAGTAATAGGAATTTGGACAACTAGGATTAGGACAATGACAACAAAGAGTTACGGGTACCTTTTTCTGGGCAAAATAAGCCCGGAAAAGGACACATGTTAACAGAGGATTAACCCTTAAAAGCAATAGCCTGTTGCATATTCATACATCTCATACATCATGCATAAATTCCATTCAAACAAAGGATTCTGTCTGGTCAGTGTCAACTTCTTCCTCTTAATCCTGAGGACGTCTTTAGGTCTGAGTGAGGCAGGAAGAAGTTAGTTTCTTCTGATAAGGAAGTGTTATAAATGATCAATTCGAGAGCCAAATTTAGAAAAATTTGACAAAAAATTTATTAAGTCAATTAAAAAATAGAAAATTTAGAAACCTTCCCACAACCAAGACAGCGCCAGCCCCGGGATCTGCCGCTGGGTACACCCTGGGTTCTGGCCAGCTGAGTGGCAGCGTTTCCCCAAGAGGTACACCCCAAGTGCCTCCAGTAGCTGGTTTATATACAGTTTATTCCGCCTGGGGCAGAGATGACCACACAGTTCTTTGTCTCTGTTGGCATGTAAAATTGGGTCCATACATGTGTAGAATAAGACAAAGAAAGTGTCCACAGCTCAGACGACTGTCTGAGTATTCCAGGGAAAGATCCATTCACATGTAGTAGGTGATGCCATCTCGGATCCAGGTGCCAGGCCTGTGGGCTTCCTGAGATGTCCTCACCCAGGAAATTCCAGATGATATCTTCTAGGTGTGGAGTAAATCAACTCCAGCCCGTCTCTTGCACTGATAGCGAGTCCAAGCAATCCCAGAGCCAGTTCGGGAACTAGTTAACATGTGAATAGCTCTCGCCCTGGCATAGACAATCGCAGGCACCAGGCTCAGAGCTACTCTGTTCATATGTGAACAGGGTTGAAATAAACAAAAGGGCCAGGAGACTTCTTCTCCTTTTTCAATGCCTTTATTAAAAGTGATCAGCTCAGGATTGGGTGGCTCGACGGGTCTGCAGTCTCCGTCGTCTCTCCCAAAGCGACTCAGAGCAGGAGGATATGCGCAGCTCTGTCCGCAAGGGGCAGAGCTGGGGATCAAGTCCTCGTGGGAGCCTTTAGGGCCTGCTGATCCCGTCAGATGGTACCCCTCCCACTCAGTCGGCCTGGTCTCACCGCCGGGGTCGTCTCTCTTGGTCAGGGCGAGAGGGTCCAAAGGTGTTTTGCATCTCTGCAGGTTCAGCATTCGGCTCCTCACGTCTAGACATCACTCTAGTCTCTCAACTCTTAGGTGGCTCGTCGTTTTGGGGTCTTCTCTGTACACCGGGGGACCCATGCTGCATTGTGGTCTTGGAGTCACTTTGCATAGCCCCCCCCACCTTCTACTGTTCGGGAAGGTTCCCACCCTTCTGGGAAAGGTACAACTTAGCCTCGGGCGAGGCTCTGCTGATACAAAAGGAGCGATTAGCCACAACGACTCGTGATTACAATAACAAAACATGAAGAACTTCAGCAGCTACTCGTGGTCTGGCTGCTTTTTGTAACTTTTTCTCACAAAAAAAATATTACCCGAATTTTGTTCATAACAGTCCCCCCTCTTTTTCTTTGATCGAGCTTAAATTCCAAGCTCGCATCAACTCACAATTTTTTTGTTTTGAATCTACTATAAATCTCTTGTGCACTTTGGTAATCCTGGTTACTTAACCTTGTTACTTTCCTTGGTTTCTTCAGGTTGGTCTGCATGGCAAGTACGATTCTACTAAAACAGATAAATAAGCATAGTAATAAAAGCAATCCTCCAAGTACACACACAGTGAGAAAAACTACCTTTTCCCATACATCCTTTTTGAAAATCTCCAGGTTCTCCCACCCACTGGGATCAAGTGTAGGAGTTTGATCTTGATTATTTACACATGCTAATCTTTTTATTTCATTTGAAATGTTCCTAATAATTGAATTCTTTATTTTTAATACTGCCTGGAGCCTGATGACTTTGTTTAACATAGGTATTGGGGTCCGAATTTGGCTTTTACAATTTTGGATTTTCTCAATTTCTATTTCACTTTCCCGGTTCTGTTTATTTTCTCTCAAATCATTATATATAGGAACTCCCAAACTTAATCCAGTTTCTTTGGGTAATAAGAGAATTGGTTTTATCACTCTAGCAATGCAGTTGCCAGATGAGATCAAACTTAGGGATTTTGGGCTCCCCTGAAATGTGTTCCAAAAGGGGTTGATCTCCTTTCCAGTACACTTATATAAATACTTGTAACAAACAATTTTTCTTACCATTTTCACCATTTCTTTACTTTTTACTAGATCTGCTGAGCTTGTTTCAGCAGCATCACATTCAAAGCACAACCAGGCTTCCCCTATAGTACACTCTCCTAGGAGTGGCTGCCCAAAAGTGGCAGTATTGTATGCTATCCAATACACTCTCTTATTTTTCTGATAAAGGACCAATTGGGAGGGGTTAACACGATCAGGGTCAGAACTGATGTGGACTCTCGACAAGGAGCTCACTTCCTCCGCACAGAGAAGCTGGTAGCATTCACTGCACCACTCAGCTGGGCTTCTCAGAGCACCACCAGCAATCAGAGCCATCAGTACTACCCTTCCCAAGAGTCCGGTATGGGTCATCTTGCACAGTCTGCCCACCCGGCCTTGCCTCTTGGGGAATTTTACTGAGGAAAAGCTTCCAAGCTCTTTAGAGTCCCTTCTACCCGCTTCTCTGGTTAAACCCCTCTTGGTCTGTTCCCTACCAATTTTGGTTTCCCCTCCCAGGGGAGTGCTCTGTAGAGGATTAACCTGGAGTCTTTAGAATTAAATTAAGGAACTTAACCAGAATTACTTATTTACAGTCTTAAACTTTTTACCAACATAGTTTACACAAAACAGTTTTGAAACATTTTAAGCAATATTAGAACTCTGATACCAATTTTTCCCACACAGTTCAGTCTTTTTGACTCTTCCTTCTGAGAGTCAACTTTAAATCCTTTGGTCCTTTTACCACAGTATACTCAGGTGATTTAGCTTGTGAAGCAGATGAATCTTGTCCAGCGCCGGGGGGCGAGAGTGGTGTGGACTCTGGTCCAGTGCCAGAGGGAGCTGATGTTGAATCCTGGTCCAATGCCAGGGGTGAGAGTGATGTGAGTCCAACCTTTTTCCTTTTGGTCTGCACAGTCGAATTAGTAATGAAGAATACCTGAAACAGGCTTTCAAACACAGGCATTAATGGTCTGCTATTTAATGATTTTATCAAAACTCAGTTTCTCTGTTTAATGTTATTGGTTCTCTCATCAACTTCTACATACTCTGTATTTTGCAAGGAGTTGTATTTCTCAGCTAACTTAACTCCCAAAGTACTTTTATTTTCTTATATCTCTGTGTATTTAATTCACTGGTTTTCTGTTCTACTTTCACTTAGAGCTTAAATATTTCTTTCAACCCCTTACACTTAAATTTTTGGGGTTTTTTTCTTACACCATTCTTCTACACAATACACTTCCCTCTAAGGAAATGTGGTAAAACTTATAATGCACAATCTACATTACCTCTATTCTAATTTGTCTATATTCACTCTCACACATTCCTTCACACTCAAGACACAAACTGGATCCTTATTGCTAGAAAATCACGGGTCCCTGTAGCCCCCCCTCACCCTGGGGTTGGCCCACAGGTCTCAGTATCCCTGGGCCTCTTGGAAGGGCCCTGACTCTGGTTGCCTCTGGTGCACATTCACCTGTGAGGCTGTCTGTGTGTCACTCACGCTCTTACAGCTATGGCTCTCTCACACACCTGGGGAGCACTAGTCTGGTTTGCAGGTCACACATGCTCTTTGGCCACAGCCCCCACCCGCCCGGGGGACACAAGCCTGGTTTGCAGGTCACACATACACACACTTGCACTGCCCCCTTCCCACCTGCCCGGGAAGTTGAGGCTGACTTCGTGACTCACTCTCACACACACAACAAGACAACAAAAAGGTACCTTTTACTTTCACATAATTTATTACATGTTAAGTATTACTGGCCAGTTTTGGTGCTATTGGATATCCTTTCTACCTAGCTGTTTTTTTGTCTAACTTCAGATGTTTTTCACTATTCTATACTATACTTCTTAGTACTTTGTTGAGACAGGACTTACCTGCTCCTGTATCTACTCAAAAATTCAAATTCTTCATTTAGGGGGCTCACCTCAAAGTTTACCAAGGGGCTCTTCTAGATGTTGCATTGGGTCCCCTAAAGTGTAAAGCCCCTGACCCTCTAATCGTCACCTTTAAGGATCTTACCTAAATTCTCTTGTTCCCTGGCTATTGCAGCATCAAGACTGAGCTTTCTACAAAACCTCCTGACGTGTCCTGGCTCTCCACAGTAATAACAATGTCGTTCTCTCAAAGGGCCTTGAGGTGTCTCCATCCCTCTTGCACCTGACAGTACTGACCTATCCTTGCCTCCTCCTGGTGGTGGACCCGCCCACCCTGCACTTTCTCTAGCTACAGCAACCATTACCTTAGCCTTGGCCTTTGCTTTTTCTTCCTCCCTCCTTAAATGCACCTTCAATGCCTCTTTTAACAATTCATTTATGTCCTTCTCTTGCCAATCTTCCATCTTTTCCAGTTTTCTCCTTATATCAGGCCAAGATTTGGTAACAAATTGGACTTTTAACAGCATTTGACCTTCTGGGGTGTCTGTGTCTATTTTAGAGTACAACTGGAAGTTCCGCCTTAGGCGATTTAGCCAAGCAGCAGGAGCTTCATCCTTCTCTTGTGCACCCTCAAATGCCAATTGGGTATTAGTTCCTTTGGGAACTGACTCTTTGATCCCCCGTATCATCAAAGACCTATATTCCCTCATGGCCTTCCTCCCCTCCTCCTGGTTAGGGTTCCAGCTGGGCTCCGTTAGTGGCAATTTCTGTTCACCTGTTGGCACCTGGGGTCCTGGACTGTTATCTTTCTCCCATATTCTTATGCCAGCCGCCCTAATCATCTGGACCTCTTCTGGGGAAAATAATATACTCAGGATGGAATTCATCTCCCCCCAAGTGTAGATATTTGGACCTAGAAATTGATCCACTTGGTTGGCTATGCTCACTGGGTCCTCCACTAAATGCCCCAACTCTTTCTTGAATCCTCTCACCTCAGAAGCAGTTAGGGGAGCATTCACAAAGCCAACACCTCCCGCTATTCCTCCCATAGGAACCTCTCTGAGGGGAAAGAGTCTCTCCGCCTTGGAGGTCTTGGATCTGGTGCTACAGTACGGCCCATCTTCAAATGCCAAACTACTTTGAGGAATATCTGGGTTACCCTGAACTTTCTGCCCATCAGCAAGTGTATTTGCTGATAGCTGTTTACTGGATGAGGAGACATTTGTGCCCCAACTAGGAGGAGGTAAAGGGACAGCAATAGGAGGGGGAGAAGAGCCTGAGTGAATATTAAGCGGAGCTGGAGAAGGGGTGGAGAATGCAGCAGGTGGAGTAGGCGCTTGTGGTGATGCAGAAGGATCTGGAGGAGCTGAAGGGGGTGGTGAGGGAGTGGTTGGAGGAGATACTGGGTTTATCATAGCGGAAGCTGAAGAGGTAGAAGGAGGAATTTGAGCCGGTGGTAGTGGGATGGCAGCCGGGGGAGGAACCGGACCTGCCATTTGAGGTGCTTGAAGAAGAGGATTATAAGGTGGAGGAGCAGAAGGAGGCAAATAATCCAGGGGGTCCCATCTTTTACTAGTTCTATCATCCCCTCTTTCATTCCCTTCTTTCTTCCTCTGTACCTTACAAATTCGCACCCCTTCATCCTCAACAGCGCTCTTTACCCAGCAAGCCACATACAATAATTGCTCAGGATCAGTATCTCTTTGAGCTGTCAGATAATTATTTAATTGTTGGCACATCCACTTATCCTTTATCCAACACCAAGGCCATCCTCCTTGCACATCTAATTCTGGCCACACTTCCATACAATAATGGATCATTTTCACTTTATCTAATCCCTCCGTGGCCTCTATAGAATCCCATTTTTCTAACAGTTCTCCTAAGGGACTATTGGGGTGTACATACCTCAGTCTCTTGCCGGTCTTTTTACTACTACAACATCCCATTTTTCAGGTCTCAATAACAAAGTCTCAAAGGTGCCTCAACTGACCAGTAATTTCAAAAAAACTTGTTTGAGGAGCTTCAGCCTCCTCCACTGAACTTCAAATTTCTGCCTGATGCTCAGGACTTTATACTGAAACAACTGCCCAATCTCTTGATTGCCCAACTTTCGTCAGGTCTTATATCTATCGGGACTTGAACACACGATGCCTCGGCCAAGAATCCGGGTCGTGCCTGACTCCCTCAGTCAGGAAAAACAACTGCCTGATTTTTAGTTTGCCTAACTCGCCAATTTTTAGGCTTCACCGTATCAGGACTTAAAAGCAAACCACAGCCTCCTTCGCTGGGGTTTGTGCCTGACTCCCTTTGTCAGGACTTACTTTGCTTGCAGGGCTTGCGAAAACACCCGAATCCTTCTCGGGACTGACAAATCTTACGCGAATCCTTCTCGAGACTTACAAAAGTGCCTGACCTCCCTTTGTCAGGACTTACTTTGGGTGCGTGCCACTCATACACAGTAATTCACTCCGCACGCCCGGAGTGGGGGGGCCCTTTATTCCCCCTTGGGAGACGACTTCACTCACAATAAGTCCACTCGCTTCCCCCTGTTTCTGGCCGGGTTTCTCGCGAAAAACCGGAAACGCAGTACTGAGGGGTCCCACTCGCTTCGAAGGTCCGGCTGCCGGCCCTCGTCTCACTCACACACTTGCGCACGTCTCCCACTCCCGCCACCGGGTTTCTCACCAGTCCGGTGCTCCGGTGCTCCTCTGCATCGCTGTCCTGAGCCGATCCCTGGTCCTAGTAGCCAGGTGTCCTCTGAAGATCCAAGATGGCCAGTCCTGAGTCCTCTTGCGGCGTGGCTATTCCGGACGAGCGCCCCCAGCTGAAATAAACAAAAAGGGCCAGGAGACTTCTTCTCCTTTTTCAATGCCTTTATTAAAAGTGATCAGCTCAGGATTGGGTGGCTCGACGGGTCTGCAGTCTCCGTCGTCTCTCCCAAAGCGACTCAGAGCAGGAGGATATGCGCAGCTCTGTCCGCAAGGGGCAGAGCTGGGGATCAAGTCCTCGTGGGAGCCTTTAGGGCCTGCTGATCCCGTCAGATGGTACCCCTCCCACTCAGTCGGCCTGGTCTCACCGCCGGGGTCGTCTCTCTTGGTCAGGGCGAGAGGGTCCAAAGGTGTTTTGCATCTCTGCAGGTTCAGCATTCGGCTCCTCACGTCTAGACATCACTCTAGTCTCTCAACTCTTAGGTGGCTCGTCGTTTTGGGGTCTTCTCTGTACACCGGGGGACCCATGCTGCATTGTGGTCTTGGAGTCACTTTGCATAGCCCCCCCCACCTTCTACTGTTCGGGAAGGTTCCCACCCTTCTGGGAAAGGTACAACTAAGCCTCGGGCGAGGCTCTGCTGATACAAAAGGAGCGATTAGCCACAACGACTCGTGATTACAATAACAAAACATGAAGAACTTCAGCAGCTACTCGTGGTCTGGCTGCTTTTTGTAACTTTTTCTCACAAAAAAAATATTACCCGAATTTTGTTCATAACAGGGTTTGATTTTATCTTAACCTTGTCCAGGAACTAGTAACAACGTGAATAGCTTCTGTTCCAGGACAGGGTGATTTCACAATCATATCTTTAACCTTCACCAACATTTTATACCCAAACATAGTTTCAAACTCTGCTAATATTTTATACGTACATATGTCTACTTCTTATAGCATGAATTATTTCTACTACCTATAACAGGAGCAATAAATTCTTTTTCTCGGAAAGATTTAGGTGTCCTTTGGCTGTTCTCTCGGTGCAAGTACCTCATTCCTTTCTTTAAAAAAATATCACATATACACAGTTTCTATTTTAACTAAAAAAGCTGCATTTTAACTACAAAATTATATTTACCATACTATTGTAATATATGGTAGAGATAATTCATGCTATAGAGGTAGATATATGTGTGTATAAAATATTGTGAAGATCCAAAGTTATGCCTCTGACCACTCTGGCTGAGAAGAGAGTTCTATTTGCATTGTAACCAGTTCCCGGACAGCGTTAAGATAATATCAGGTCTGTTACTGTATGAATGGGACAGTCCCCGGCCATCACAGAGTATTTCCTCTGGCACCTACACCTGGAAGATAGCATCTGGACCTTCCTGGAATGGAATGTCTCAAGCAGCTCACACGACCTGCACCTGGGTATGATTACATCTGCGGTACTCAGGAACTGGTATCACTCTACTACATGTGAATGCAGCTTCTGCCTGGATACTCAGACATTCGTCCGAGTCCCTGCACATGTATGGAACCAACTCTACATGTGAAGAGACACAAAGAAATATGTGGTCATCCTTGCCTCAGGCAGAATAAACTGTATATAAGCTGGCCACTGGAAGCACTCGGGGTGAACCTCTGGGGGACCGCTGTCACTCTGTCAGCCGGAACCCCAGGTCACCCAGTGCCTGCGCCCGGGGCTGACGCTGTCTTGGCTGTGGTGTTGTTTTTTTATTTTTGAAATTCTATGTTTTGTTGTTGATCTAATAAATCTTTATTAAATTTTTCATA
This sequence comes from Melozone crissalis, assembly GCF_028551555.1. Lineage (NCBI taxonomy): Eukaryota > Metazoa > Chordata > Aves > Passeriformes > Passerellidae > Melozone > Melozone crissalis. Next base: position 7,130,647 of record NW_026535813.1, on the reverse strand, counting down.
AATTTGGCTGCTGATTTGATAATTTATAACACTTTAAAATGTTAATGCAGCACTACTAATCAATACAACATAATACATATAGTAAATATGTATGTAGAGCCATATAATATGCACTTTTCACATTAAAGAACTAAGGAAATGGGTGAAGGAAAATGGCTTGCATTCCTCCTTTATTGTGAACTTAATAGATGCTATAGCTGAATCACATACCATGTTACTGGTTGTGAAAAATGCATATTATATGATTGGTTCTTCACAAATATTAAAATGAATACTATATGTGTTATGTTGGAAAGTTATGATGTATTAATCTCCTTTAAGTAGTGTGGTAAATATAGTTTTTAGGCTATAGCATAATATTAAAATAGAAATTATGTGATGTAAGATACTTTTTTTAACTAACTCAAGGAATGGATACGATAATAAAGAAATTCTTTGCATTATCCTCTCTGGATAGAGATAACAGCAACAAAACACCAAGATCCCAAGAGAAGAATTATTGCCTCCTTATTGGGAAAGCTCAGACTTCGAGGAACCAAGAAGATTGATTTACAAGATGAGAGGGGGAAGCTAAAATTAAGCAGGAACACCCTAGTGTGAAAGGAATGTTTGAATAATGCATGAGATATATGAATATGCAATAGGCTATTGCTTTTAAGGGGTAATCCTTTGTTAGCAAGGTGTGCTTTGTGGCAGAATGCGAGGCACCCGGACATCTGTAATTCTTTGCTTTTTATTGTCTCTCATTGTCCTAATTTTTATTACTATTTTCATTACTAATAAATTTCTAAAATTTTAACAAAAGTGAATGGCATTTTGCAAACTGGTGGACTGGAAATATCTCTTTAAAACAGTTTTAATGGGGGGGAAGGGGGTGGGCAATACTCTGTGTGGTGGATTTGGCTCAAACCCAGGCATTGAAGAATGGTAATCAGCACTCAAAAATTAATATCACAGCACCCCAGCTCTCAGGGACTAACATGTATGCCATTGCCTGTGCCCAGCTGCAATTACAACCCCAGGCCTGGGACCAAACAACAGCTATAGCTTTGCATGTTCTAAGAAAAGTACCTGATACAAAAAACTTAGAGCCAAGATTTGCGGCCATTGGTCAAGGTGTCCAGGAACCATACATCACTGTCATCAACCGACTGCAACAGGTGGTCAGATGGCAAATTGAAATGCAGGTGACAGCCTGTTTTAAAATCCCTAGCTTATGGATTCACCCTCTGTTGGGAGTTACAATACAAGAATTATCTCCTTTATTTCAATTGTTAAAAGAGGGCCCAGACCCCTCTTTCCCATGGCAATTGACAAAAACTGGCCAAAAGGTTTTAGAGACTGTAAGTGATGAAATCAACAAGTCCTTTGCCGAACGTTGAAATCCAGATTTATCTTTGTGGCTGTTCCTGATTTTGCAATCTTTCCAGCCCTGTGCCCTTATTGGCCAATACGATGTGCAAGAACATAGTCTCTGGTTACTAGAATGGATTTTCTTGCCACACACCTTTTCAAAAACTATAACCACTCAACTCAAAATGATTATTTGACTGCTGTTGATGGGACGACTAATGTCAGAGCCTGACAGGATGTGATCCAGCAATGATACATCTGCCTATTACTGCAGCAGAATTAAAGAATCTTTTCAGGGATTCACTGACATTTCAAATTGCCCTTGAGGACTATATAGGACAAGTTTTTTCACACAATGCCTCGATATGCATTGTTGCAGTTCTTCAAACAACTTCCCTTCCAACCCAGACATTTACAGTCAAAACCACCTATTCCTGATGCAAAAACTGTTTTCATTGATAGATCAGGGAAAACATACAAAGCTGTGACCCTGTGGAGAAATCATACAGGACAATGGGAACACTCAAAAACTTTCCAACCTTGTCCTTTTCAACTTAATTAGAGCCTTTAAAGGCACACAAAAAAAAAGCTAGGGTTCCACTTGCTTTGTCTATGACCCCAAAAAATAGAAAAGGGGGAGTTGTTTGGTTTACAGGTGCTGGTGTAAGGAAAGAGTTAAACAGAGAATGACATCAGCAGCACCAGCAGCATATCTCTGACATAGCATGTACCTCAGATGGAACTGAACGAACAAGTCTCTACATTCACATCTACATACACTCTTCACACTCCTTTAAAATGCCTTTGGAGTGAACAATGAAAAATGTCAAGAGGACAGATTTATTGTAGGACTGTGATTACATCTGTAAGCAAAAAAAAAAGCTCTTAGAAGTAAAGATATATATACAGATACTTCCGAATAAACCTCAGATTCACTTTCTCTGCTGATGGGTCTCATCCCTTCATGTATCACAAGATATGAACTCAGGTGGAAGACTTGGGACTTTGCACCTGTAGGAGAGCCAAGGTGCCCTGGTTAGATCTAGGGTAGAGCTAATTTCTTCTCAGCTGTTACAGTGCTGTGTTTTGGATTCAGAATGAGAATGGTGTTGATAACACACCAATGCTTTAGTTTCATGTGAAGTTGTGTGTATCCTAAGTCAAGGACTTTTTTTCTTTGTCTCATGCTCTGCCAGTGAGAAGGTTTGCAAAGGAAATTGGGAGGGAGCATAGCTGGGACAGGTGACCCAAACTGACCAAAGGGATATTCCACACCACAGAATGTCATGCCCAGTATATAAACTGGGGGAGTTACCAGGAAGGGCCAATCTAGGTTTGGGAGGGGGGCTCTGGCATTGGTCAGCAAGTGGTGAGCAATTGTATTGTGCATCACTTAGGAGTTTTCCCCCTTTTTTATTATCCTTATTATTATTATTTACTATTATCATTGTGTTTTACTTTATTTTCAATTATTAAACTGTTCTTATCTCAACATACAAGTTTTACTTTGATTGTTCTCCCCATTCCACCAGGGGAGGGGAGTACGGGGGGTGGGGGTTGAGCAAGCAGCTGTGAGATGCTCCATCTCCAGCTGGGCTTAAAACCAAAACAGTCCTTTTTGGTGCCCAAACAGGGGCCCATGGGGTTGAGATAAGGACAGGTATGATCAGAGTGTGTTTAAAGCAAATTGTTATAACCATTAATTGCATTGGTTTAACAGTTGCTATTTACAGTATGGACTTATTTGCTCTCATATTTGTGGCATTTTGTCTCTATTATACCAGTTAAACCTTACTTGCAGAACGTATTTTCTGTGGGGTATTTTGTAGGATGGGTTTATGATGTGATAGTGTTGCTGGTTGGGACACCAATCTGGTGTATGTATTCAGTATTGTGGCACCTCTGTGCTTTGGGAGTCTTTTACTCGGAACAATTATTAATCACACCTTTGATTTTTCTTTTTCCTCAGCGGAACAACCTATGGCAGAGACATCTTTCTGTTTTTTTCTCCCTTCCCTTGTTCCCTCCTTGTCCTCCAGGCTGATTGTGGCAGTCTAGAATTTTAAAGATTGTGAATATCCTTTGACTACCCTTGAATCCAACCTGATCTTTTTTCTCGGAACCAGCATGGTGTTGCATATGGTACAGGTCTTGCTTAAGGTCAGACAAATAATTAAGAATGTTACCCAGACATCTGCCCAAAAGCTGGATAGTTTTGAGTGGCGGAGTATATGGTATTGTATGGGCAAGTACCCAAGGCAGAGGACAGCTCCAACATGTTTGCATGTCACCCCTGGACAAGTGCAGAATCCAAAAAAACTAGTAAAGTATTTTAAAAAGTATGGTGTCACCCTGGAACCCCAGAGAGGACCCAAATCACTGCAATGTGTTTGGGCCTGGCCCAGGCCTATCAAGCCCTGTCTAACACTTCTCAGTGCCCTCAGGGGAAAAGAAGGTCTCTGGATCTGACAATGAGACAACAACAGGCTCTGCAGCTGCTTCAACCCCAGCAACAGGCACTGCCACTGAAACTGATGCCTTTTCACTGATCCTAAAATCACAAGCCAGACACAGTTAGGTGGTACAAAGGGATTACCTTTATAAGAATTCTTAGATGCACAGCACACTATATGCAAAGATGCACATGTAGCATAAGCAGATACAATTTTTGTATGTTTAGTAAATTAGCATAATTTACAAGAATCCCCAGTTAGAGACATAAGTGATGAGGTAATTCCCCTCTGATTCTACTCTTTTCTGAATTCCCCCCCCTCCTTAGATAGGAACTAAATTTAATTTATGAAAATGTGTCTCTGACAGCTGGTTTCAACCTTGGCTCCAAGAGAGCCTAGCCTTGGACCCCCAGGGCTTGGAGCTGCTGGAGAATTTATTTTGCCTTTCTCTCCAATAGAGTAGGTAAAATGCTAGCTATGAATACAATAATAGCCTACAGAGCTACAAATATATGTGTAAAGAATACAGAGAATATATAAAAGCAAAAAAGGAAAAAATCAATTTGGCATCAAAACCACCAAAACAGAGAATCAGCATGTGTTGGTGTCTGTGGCCCCTGTACAGAAGCAGTAGAAATGTACACAAAAGTGGCCTGGGAAAAAAGCTTTACCAAAAACAGTTAAGGAGGACAAGGAGAACAAAGAGGATGGAGAAGCAGGACCATTACAAGGGCAAATTTCAGAGCCATCATCAAGTCCATCACAGGAACAGGAAGAGGAGACAGAAGAGAAAACCACAACTTGATCCCTATCCCTGAGTGAGCTGTGGGACACGTGAAAAGACTTCAGCCATCATTCACATAAGCATATTACAGCCTTGCTGCTCCAGTGCTGCAACAACAGAGTCAACAGTGTGGCATTAGAAGGTAAAGAAGCCAGGAAGCCGAGATCACTTGCTAAGGAACCAGGCATTGACAAAGCAATTTGGCAACTCCAGGAATATGAAGGCCGTCTTCCTTCCTCCATTGTTGTGGCTGTGGAGAAGCTGTCAGATAAACTGACAGATAAACTGACTCTGGAGTTCTAGCAATTATTAGAGGATCTGTCCTACTCCCCTCCTGTACAGGCCCGTATTTCAACAACTGACAGCAGGCATCCTCTTGCTCAAGAGAGAGGCGATAGAAAGTACACACCATGGGATACCCTGTGGTTTTACCTGTGGGACCATGGAACGATATGAGAAAGTGGGATGGACAACCCACATTGATCCTAAATGCATGGGTATGGGAATTGCAGGGAAAAACTAACAGAAATGGGGTTTTTTTTTCCAGGAAAGATGCTACTCCAGCCTCCAACAGACAGTTCTCCAGGCAGAATAGAAGGTCTGATCATACTACTAGCTCTATGGAGAGAAGTTCTAGTCAATTTCTACAAGATGTTAGCAAGGAAGCTTATGATCAGTATTAGAGGGGTGTGACCATCATATTTTCTGGAAAAATCCCTTTGCCCAGGATTTTGCTCCTGGGAAGCTGAGAAGCCTCAGAGAAAAATGAAAACAATATTATCTTATTGCTTCTCCTCTGTTTTGCTCATGTGGAATGTGTTTGGAGATTGTTTATCCAACAGGTGATTGTTTCATTGGTTTCTGGTGTGAGTGTTTTCACTCATTGGCCAATCAGTGCCAAGCTGTGTCGGGGCTCTGGAAAGAGTCACGAGTTTTCATTATTCTCTTTTTTTTAGCCTTCTGTAAATATCCTTTCTGTATTCTTTAGTATAGTTTAGTATAGTATTCTTAAATATAATTTAGTATCATAAAATAATAAATTATCCTTCAAAGAACATGGAGTCAGATCTATCATTCCTTCCTTCATCAGGGCAACCCGCAAATACAATAAGAGGGGCCCTGCTTCAAGCCAGGTGGAGAAGAGGGATAACCAGGTTTTCTGGATCATGTGGATTCAATGGCCTGGCACAGCAGCCCCACAGGAGTACAAGGCTTTAGCAGACACTGGAGCACAGTGTACCCTAATGCCATCGATCTCCGTAGGGACAGTATCTATTTGTAGTTCTGGAGTGACAGGGGGATGCAAATTGCTGACTATTGGAGGCTGAGATCAGCCTGACTGGGAATGAATGCCAAAAGCACCCTACTGTGACTGGCCCAGAGGCTCTGTGCATCCTCAGCATAGACCATCTCAGGAGAGGGTATTTCAAGGATGCCAAAGGGTATTGGTGGGTGTCATGGGTTGACACTGGCCAAACACCAGGCACCCATGAAAACTGCTCACTCACCCTCTGTGGAAAGACATTTCTGTTCTGTTCTTGTAAGCCAGCAAAGGCTTCTTGAGGATAAGGAAAGCCTCAAATCTCTCTCAAGGAATTTACCAAGACTATCACCGTGACAACGTGAAGAAAGAGAGAGAAAAAAGTGTAAGCAAAAGATCTGGACTTTAGTTGGCTTACACAGTGGAGTGGCTCCTTTCACTTATTGAAAGTTTTGTTTCTTCTTTATGACCAATGAGCAGTGTATGTGTTCGTTAAGTAAATATAAACATCCTGTAAAACTATAAAAGCAACATGTTGCTTCAATAAATAAGTCTAAACAGCCTTCTGACAGAGCTCTGGTGCTTTGTGCCATGTGGGGCTCAATAGCAACAACCCTCCCTTGCCACAGCTGCACAGAAGAGAGAAAAATTTACAAAGGGTTCATGAGTTAAGGACTGGAAGAAAACGCTCCAAGGGCAAAACAGGATCAGCTTAGAGGTACAAAGTGAATTTATTACTAACAAAATCAGAGGAGGAGAATGAGAAGTATAATAAGCCCTTAAAAAAACACCCTTTTTCCACCAGGCCCACCAACAATGCAGGGAGACAGGGAATGGGGGTTTTGGTCAATTTGTCACCTGAGGATTTTCTGCTGCTGCCCAGGGAGAGGAGTCCTTCCCCTGCTGCAGCATGGGGTCCCTCTAACAGGAAGCAGTTCTCCATGAACTTCTTCAGCATGGTTCCAACCTCATGAGCAGCAGTCCTGCCAAAACTGCTGCAACATGAGTCCTTCTCATGGGCACACAGTCCTCCCAAAACTTCTGCAGTGTGGGTCACTCTTCCACGGGGTGCAGTCCTCTGTTGTATTGCACTAAATATTTTATTTAGTTGGTTGTTTTGCACTGGGTGATGGGAAGTTTGTACTGAGTATGGTATGTCATGTAGATTATTCCCCCTTTCTCATCACATGGTTTCTCCCCATGCACTCCTTTCTGCACACCTGGTGGTCTGCCCCATGGATACTCCTCCCCTCGCCCCCCCAGTGTTATCCCATTGGCCCCGGTCCTCTTTCCCTGCCCCCATCCCCTGGGGTATAAAACCCTACTGCAGGTGTGATTCCGCCTCTTTTTTCACCTGGGTGGTGGCCATGCCAGCAGTGTCCTACCCTAAGCCAATAAACTGGACGCTCGTCCCCATGTGGAAGAAGAGTGCTTCTCGTCTTTTATCTTTCGTCTATGCAAATCCATGTCGGCCATAGTCCTGAGCTAGCTGGATCTGGAGTTATATAAAGCCCAGAGACCCACGGATTATTGCAGTCCTCAAAGGACAGGCTGGTCCAGCCTGGAAGCAAGGGCCCTCACTCTCCACCAGCTCTCCCACTGGACCACAGCCTCATTCAGGCATCCATCCACTCCAGCGTGAGCATCTTCTCCACAGGCTGCCGGTGGATCTCTATCTGCTTCCTCATTGATCCTCCATGAGCTGCAGGGGGACAGCCTGCTTCACCATGGTCATCACCATGGTCTGCAGAGGAATCTCGGCTCTGGCGTTTGGAGCACCTCCTCCCCCTCCTTCTCCCCTGACCTTGGTGTCTGCATGTTGTTTTCCCTCACATGTTCTCACTTCCTCCTCTTCTCTGACTAGAAGAAAACCTGTGTGGACTTTGTTTTGATTTTCTTTTTACAGAAGCAATACCAACCTCTCTAATTGGCTCAGCTTTGGTCAGCAGCATGTCCATCTTTGGAGGCATCAGGGATTTGCTCTGCCAGACATGGTGGAAGCTTCTAGCAGCTTCTCACAGAAGCCTCATCTGTGCCTCTGTGCCTCCCCCCCCCCCCCCCCCCCCCCCCCCCGCTACCAAAAACCAGGCTTTGCAAAACCAACACAGTGGGCTTTCAGTACAGCTGTCCAGGAGACTGAGGAAATAATACAGTTGTCTACCTTGCCTGGTGTCTTGGATGACCCTTTTGTTGTGGGGTTGCTGAAAGTTGAAGAACAGGTGCAATCACTTCCACAACGGTGCACCAGAGGCAGTACCACACCAACTGAGATTCCATTATTCCCATCCATGAACTATTTAGTCACCTGGATAGCCAGGGAGTGATCGGCAGGGCCAGCTCACCCTTTAAAAGCCCCATATGGCCAGTGCCAAAGTGTAATGGAGAATGAAGGCTGACAGGAGACTGGTCTGAATGAAGTCACAGTGCCTCTGAGTGCTGCCATACTGAACATGTTGGAACTTCAATATGATCTGGAGTCCAAGGCAGGCCAGTGGTGTCATCATTGATACTTCTAATGGGTTTTTCTCAATCCCTCTGGCAGCAGAGTGCAGGCCACAGTTTGCTTTCACTTGGAGTAGTGTCCAGCCCACCTAGAACCTACTGTCCCAGGGGGAGATACACAACCCAACCATCTGCCATGGACTGCACTGGAACAGGGTAAAGCTCTGGAACACCTGCAATATATAGATGTTATTATTGGGTGGAGAAATACAGTAGAAGTTTTTGAGAAAGGAAAGAAAATAATCAAAATCCTTATAAAAGCTGGTTTTGCAATAAAACAAAGTAAGGTAAAGGGACCTGCACAGGACATCCAGTTTTTAGGAATAAAATGGCAAGATGGACATTATCAGATCCCAATGGATGAGTATTGATGACAGTCAATGTGAAAAATGACCAGATAATATTGGCTTTTGCATTTATGTATTAGATTTTGCATGTTGTTAGTGATTATAAGTATATAGAAATAGTACCAATTATAACTCTTTTTAGCTGCTTGTTAATATAATATAATCTATCAGCTTAAGTATGCACTGTATTGCTCATAGAAATAGTAGGGTAATGAATAAAATATCTATGTATTGCTTATGGAAATAATAGCGTGATGAATATATTGTATTATAGACCTTAGCAAAACCCAAGGTGTAAAAGGCTTTTGTGTAACTAAAAACAGTGAAAGGCCATCCACTGCTTGACCTGTCCAAGTGATAAGATAACTGTGGCACAAACCAGAGCACCAGGGAAGGACAATTAGAGAATACCCTGTTAAATTTAAGGAGGATATACTAAATCTTTATCAGAGGATGTGAAACAGTGGCTTGGAGACACAAGAAGAAATAAAATATATTGACCTGACACCTAGGATGTTGCCCAGATAAGCTGGAGTGTAAATAAGTCAAAAAAAGGAGTTCCCAAAACATCAGAAAGTTCACAAGAATGTTTGAATAATGTATGAAACACATGAATATGCATGTACCTCAGTGATGTAACAGTATAAAGATAACACTGCTTGTATATACTGGAGTGCTTTTTGGCTGTTTGTCAAAAGCACCCCAGCACTGGAAATATTGTTCTTCTTTTATCCTATTATTATTAAACTTTAAAAAATTCTAAGGACTGAACTCTGTTTTTCCACCAAGGAGCTGTGATCATCCAGATGAGGATATAAAAATGGTGAGCCACTGCTGGGAAGATGGGTGTTCAAATTTCTCCAGAGGACAAAGCTATAGTGAATATTTGGACTGTGATCTTGAGTAAAAGAGGGATTGAGCATGATGAAGAGGCTCTAGAGACTTTACTACAGTTTTTTAGAAATCACGACAGATGCCGCCTTTAGTGTTAAAATCTAGGAACAAGTTGGCCAATTGATTTTTGACTCTGCCTTTAGAGGCGACAAAGTTGCTATAAGTGTTTTAACTACCTGGAAGATATTGATGGATACGTTAAAATTGATAAAAGCCAAGAGAAACACAAAAGCAGCAGCAAATCTGCCAGTGCCGGTTGCTCAAGATGACGGAGAGCACATGGCACAAGCGCACGAAAAACCCCAAGATAGCGGACGACACGTGCTGAGAGAGCCACTTGCCCAAGATGATGAACACCACGTGGTGCAAGAGCTCGTCCCCCAAGATGGCGGCTGCCATGTGGAACAGTAGCCAACTGCTCAAGATAGCAGAGCCTGTGTGCCATGGGTACAGCCCGCCAAAACATCCCACAGGGGAAAATATGCTACACCAGGCATGCAGGAGGAGCAGCTAGAAGGGGAGCGGCTGTTATTTGAACTCCCTAGCCCTGTAGTGCCAGCGCACCACGCTCTTAGGGCCTGAGCACCCCCCACCATGGGCACCAGATGCATCTGCATGGCCCACACAGCGACTGCCAAGCCACCAGCATGAGAGGCGCCTGCACAGCAGCTGGGGTTGCCCCTGCCACAGTGCCTGGGACTCCCCCCACCACACCTGTCGGAACCTGGAAGAGGGTCAGAACCCAGAAGTTAAGCGACTCTGAAACCAGGAAGTGCTGACAGTGCACTGCCAGAGCCTGCTGCTGCACTGCTGGTACCAGCTCCATCCCCACTCCTATCAGGTACTACCCACGCATATGATCATGTTAGCTTCTGGAAGGAGGTAAAACGGATGGCAGTTGCAAGTGGGGATATGGAGGGGGCCAACTGAATTTCTGTGCCCATGCCTCTGCTATCACTGGAGGACTGGCAGCAAGGGGGTAGGACAATTGCAGCATTCCCAGTCCTGCGAGGTAGTAGGATGGCACCTGATAGACATATCCCTTTTAATAGGCAAGTCCTCTCCGAGCTACACCAATTGGCTACTAAACATGTATTGGGGTCTCCTGCAGTTGCAAATATGCTTCAGTTTTTAACTGCCAGTGAATTAACTCCTTTTGACATTAAGCAAATCGCTAAATTACTCAGTACTTCAGTGCAACACATGACATTTGAATCTCTCTGGAGACATTATGCAGAGGAGCAGGGACTGAGAAACACAGAGCTTTGACAGCAAGACCCATGCTATGGGGCAGGGATTTCTCAACTTATGGGACTGCCTCCCATTGAAAGTCCACAAATGCAAATACATTTAAATCCCTCAATATCAGCACAGGCAAGAGACTTAGGAATGCGAGCCCTGATGAAAATTGTAAAGATGTCTGTTCTAATGCAAAGGTATTCAAGCATAAAACAAGGCCCCAATGAATTATATATGTAATTCATAGAACATTTACAAAATGCTATGGAAAAGCAAATAGCAAACAGCAATGCAAGGAATAAATTAATATTGCAATTGACACAGGATAATGCAAATGAGGACTGCAAAAAAGCTATAAATTCATTACCCAAAGAAAATCCATCCTTAGAGGAAATGATTAATGCATATGCTAAGGTTGGAACTGAATTATACAGTGTTGGAATCCAAAATGCAGGGAATTCTCAGAACTTTGGACTTGTAAGCCAAAGTTTAGAATTAAACACAGGATTTGATCTGAGATCTTGGAAAAGGCTTCCAAACTTAGATGCTTTGTGAAAAGATTTTCAACATCTGTATTTTCACCCCAACTTAACTCAGCAGTAGCCCTAAAGCAAATAGATCAGTTAGGGTGCTGGTTAAGTAAGCAGACCAATGCTCCTTCTGAGCACTGAGTGGTTTGTTCACCGATATCAAAGATGTGAGACATGCAACTCTGCAAAACAGAGCAGCAATAGATTTTCTTTTACTAGTACCATGGACATGGGTGTGCAGATTTTGATGAAATGTGTTGCATGAACCTATCTGATCATTCGGAATCCATTCATAAGAGCATACAGCAATTGAAGGAAGGTATAGCTAAGATCAAAGTTGATGATGGGACATGGTTAGATTATCTACTTGATAATTTAAGCCTTGCACTGTAGTAAAAAGAGATTTTAATGATAGCTGTGTATATATTGATTGTCATCATAGTTATAGCACTGCCTTGCCTGTTCCAATGCATATGAAAGATAATTGACAAAGCCATCAGAGTATTCTTGGTGCAAAAAGCAAGGGGAGATGTTGGAATCTGAAATGCAGGGAATTCTCAGAACTTTGGGCCTGTAAGCCAAACCTTAGAATTAAACACAGGATTTGATCTGAGATCCTTGGAAAAGGCTTCCAAACTTAGGTGCTAAAAGCAAGAATGTGGATTTTTAGTTTAAAGCAGAGACACGTTAAGAAGAGAAATGTTTAGAGTTTTAGAGTTTAAGAGACTGAAAAACTGAAAGTAGTTACAAAGGGAAACAAGGAGTTTAGAATGCAGTACTCTAGGTTTGTGTGTCATAACATGATTGACTAAGAAAGCTTACATTGTAGCATAAGTCCATAAGACAAAATATTTAAGGATTAGGTCAAAAACATAAATATCCTTGTTGGCAGTGTGGGATCTGCTGTTGCTGGCCTTGGGGGCACCACGCAGTTACTTAAGCAGTGAACTGGTGTTAGTCAAGAATCCAGAGGGATGGACAGCCACAATCCATCCCTATGTCACTGCTGCACCATTCAACATGTGGGGAAGGGATGTTTTGTCAGCGTGGGGAGTTCAGGTAGGAACAGATTATTAACAGGGGCCACTGTGCTAAAGGGCATAAAGAACCCTACACTGGCCTTGAAGTGGCTTACTGACCAACCTGTATGGGTTCCTCAGTGGCCCCTTGAAAAAGAAAAATTAAATGCCCTTAAATTCCTAGTTCAGGAACAATTAGATCAAGGACATATGGAGCCATTGGCAAGTCCTTGGAACACTCCTGTGTTTGTAATTAAAAAGAAATCAGGTAAATGGAGATTACTCCATGACCTAAGGAAAATTATTGCAGTTATGGAAAGTATGGGTGCTTTACAGCCTGGGATGCAATCTCCTACCATACCTGCTAATGGAGACATTTTGATTGTTGATTTTAAATCCTGGTTTTTACTATTCCTTTGCACTCTGATGATATCCCAAAGTTTGCATTCACAGTGCCTTCCATCACTAATGCAGTGCCAGTCGAGTGATACCAATGGAAAATGCTGCTACAGGGTATGAAAAACAGCCCAATAATCTGCCAATGGTATGTTGCACAGGCACTCTCCATAGTGACGGAGCAATTCCCAAGAGCATACTGTTACCATTATATGGATGACATATTGATAGCAACTCCAACCAAAGAAGGCCTTGTGCAGATTCGACCAAAATTGATGCAAGCACTACAAGAGTCTGGGCAGCAAGTTGCACCAGAAAAGATGCAGCAGCAACCTCCATGGAAGTACTCGGGAGTTAAAATATTAGATCAAACAATACAGCTGCAAACAATTCAATTTTCAACCAAAAATCAAACCTTGAGTGATGCACAAAAACTTCTGGGTATCATAAACTGGGTAAGACCCTATTTAGGGTTAACCACTCCACAGCTATCACCTCTATTCAATATCCTCAAAGGTGACCCTGAATTAACCTCTCTGAAAGAATTACCTCCAGAGGCAAAAACCACTCTTGAAACAGTAGAGCAGGCCATAATGAACAGACAAATTTACTGGATATGTCCTGAAGTTTTTATTACAGTGTTTATTGCCATTGCTGATTTATATCCTACAGAAATCATTGGTCAATGGGACACACAGTGGTCTGACCCACTACACATTTTAGAATGGATCTTTTTGCCCCACCAACCTAAAAAGACAGCACCTACTGTTTTTGAACTAATTGCACAGTTAATTATCAAATGCCGTCTAAAGTGTTTGCAGTTAAATGCTAGAGACCCCTCAAAAATTGTTATACCAGTACAACAGGAATATTTTGAATGGTGCTTTGCAAATAGCACATGACTACAAAGTGCTTTGCAAAACTATACAGGGCAAATTAACTTTCACTTACCCAGCCACAAATTGCTGCAATAAAGCAAGACCACTGTGTTATCCCGGAAACCACTGAACCAGTGCACACCCTTGAAAGGTCTCACATTTTTCACTGACGGGTCTGTGTCCTGGTGTAGGGCAATTTTGGGTGAAAAACCTCTAAAGGGGTTTCCTCTAGAAAAACAAATTCAACTGTCCCCTCCCCTAACTGGTTAGGGAAAAAGATTTCTTTGGAGAAAAGTGGAAAAAAATGTTTATTTAATAGGCAAAGCATTCACCAGCACAAAAAAGGGAACAATAATAAACAATAAAACATCTTGCCACTCCAAAGGAGATGACAAACTCAGAGAAGTCCCCTTGGCGGGTTGTAGCTCAGCTCACTCAGTCTGTTATCAGTCCCTCCAGTGCTGGAAAAGCTGCAGCCCAGGCCCGGCCCGGTGGGCCACAGGTGTGAGCTGCTGCTGCTCTTCTGGGTGTTCAGTCCAGAGCAGGTTTAAACAGGTCCAAAGAAAAAGAAAAAACACAGTTTATGAGACTTCTCTGCCTCAGTTTGCTAAAAACTAACTAACAGCAAAAGAGAGTTCTGTCCTGCTGTCTGTCCATCCCCAGACAACACAGTCCAGGAGCAGGATGCGGGGGAGCAAGTGCAGTTTCTGATAACAAACTCCGTGCTTCTTCTCTCCCCCCTTCACTCTCAGAACAAGTCTTAAAGGTGCAAAACTTATTATCCAGCATAAACAGAACAGACAATTGGGGATACAAGCATCATATAGCTAACCCAGGACAGTCTGGAAAAACAGGAAAAGCCATGGTGACCCGGAAAGATGATAGCGGTTGGCAGACACTAGAAGGTCACGATAGTGGATCACCTCAGCTACTTGAATTATGCGCTGTAGCCATGGCTTTTCAATGTTTTCCTCATGTTCCTTTAAGTATTGTGACTGATTCCGCCTGTGTTGTAGACATCACACAAAGATTGGACCAAGCACTACTAAAAGAAATTGATAATGCTGCATTATTTGAATTGCTAAAAACTTTATGGCACACAATCCAAGCCAGAACATGTCCTAACTACATTTTGCATATTTGTAGTTATACAATCTTGCCAGGCTTTATTGCAGAAGGTAATGCTCAGGCTGATTGGCTAGCAAGGCCTGCCTGGACAGCACCACAGCCAGATATGCTAGCACAAGCAAGAGCATCACATGCCTTTTTTCCTCAAGGTGTTAGAGCTCTACAACACCAATTCGTGTTAACAAATACAGAGGCATGCAGTATTGTTAACACTTGTGCTGATTGCCAAGGCCACACTGCACCACTGCAGATGGGGATTAACCTCCATGATCTGCGAGCCTTACAAGTTTGGCAAACAGATGTTATTGAAGTGAAGGGGAGAAACGACCATCCTGGTAATGCATCGAACTCCGACTTTATTGATCAATCAATCACCTTAAAAAACAATACTAACGAACTTCATGAATATTCTGTAATCCAATTTCATGATAGGCTAACAGAGAAACTTCTAACCACTCCCTTTGTTTTAGAATACCTACAATTGTTTATTAAAAACAGAAACCAAAACAGAAACCAGAAACTAAAACAGAAACCAGTGTTCCCAAAACTTCTACATCTGTTCTCAGGATGGCAGGCCTTCCCAGAGACGGTGTTCTGCTTGTTATGGGAAGACAGCCTGAGAACTCCATTGTTTACAGAATGATGCCTGAGAGAGTCTAATTGTTTATACAAATCAGAAGGCTGAGAGCTGTTAGAAACTGCTTTTACTTTTCCCTCATACTTTTCTCTCAATTGTATGTCTCATGGCCTTTTTCTTTAAGTCATTCTCCGACATTTCCCCCGTTTTTTCTTTTTTAAGAGAGGAGGTTAGTTTGCAGGTTCTTTCTATTATTTTACTGACCATCTTTTGAATGCAACAAGGTAAGATAATGGTGAAGTTTTTCCTCACAGAAACTCTTGTGGAGGAGACATTACCTCCTGCTCACTATCAGGGGCAAAGAAAAGAGAAGGGAACTCATCCACTACGCTTGGCAACACTTTAAACTTCAGAGCAGCTTCATGTGGGCCTCGTAACAAACTCCAAAAGTGCAGACCCCACTCTGCCAGGGCTCAGCTGCACCAAAGGCCTGAGGACAAACAGGACACTCAGAGTCAGAAACGTGATCCTGTGGAGAAGGATCAGAACCAGTGCTCAGAGGTGGAATAATGATAATTTGCTTAAATAACAAGATCCACCCTGTGCTTGGGCTGGTATTCCATTCCAGGTTCTATCTCCGCAAATTAAAAATATCCCTGTGGGTAATTTCCGAGGTGTCATAATAGTAGAGCCTTTACACTGGTTATAAAGCTGTTTGGACACTATTTCCAGGTTTAGAGATGAATCCAGAGTAGCCCATGTCTGTTTATGCTGACTCATCCTTTGAAAATTAGAGTAATCAAAGCTGAACTGCAATTATCTAATGCTTGATTGGGATCTCTTCTTATAGGGCCTACAACAGAATGTTGTGTTAAAGGCACCAGTTTTCTACATCTTATTGAGGCTATATATGATGTACTTTGAGCTTTAACCCCTTTTCAAAATACACTGTACCTCCCACTGATAATAAGCTAAGATTTTTGCTCATGAGATTTATAAAGGTCTGAAGCTGAAGCAGTGTTTAGCCCTGTCTCATTCCGTAGTGCCTGCTCCCAATTATGTTCCCAGATATGCCTATAATCACAGGTGTGGCACCATAAATGAAAAAGTAACAACTGATCACAAAAAAAATCTTATCACAATCCCCACAACACAGTGCAACCCAAGCAACACAATTTGGACTGTGACATTCAAAACAGTTCTCTTTTGCCGGTCCTCTTATATGAAAAGATGATAATGATCCAATAATGTCAATCAGTTCTCTGGTCGTCTGGCAACGGCGGACGACCGCCGTTATCAGGCATTGCACGACAGGTGGTAATTGGACTAAGAAAAGAAAGCTGTTAGCTGTTTTCATTCATGCGAACCTGGAGAGAAGGTTAAAAAGTCTGAAAATGATTCTTTCTGTCCTTGAATTTATCACATCCACCTTTTTTCATGAGCTTCCCAGAAATGTTCAAAGTCAGTTTTCAGTTTGTAATCCTTTAGTCATTTGGCTCAAATGGCATCAACTGGGAGATTCTCAGTCCTTTGTTAATTTGGAGTGGTGAAAAGATAGTATGCATTTAAAGCACTTAAAATATTTGACCTAACAGACTTATTTGCAAATCATGTAAAATCACTTAAATCTAATTCAAACTTAACAGAATCTAACTTAACTTACTTAATAATACTTAACAAAAATTAATTTTCTTCAAATCTCACACAACTCAAACCTATATATAATTTAAACTTAGAAGACCTCGAACCCAACCGAAAACAAGCTCAACAAACTTAACCTTAACATTTAATGGCACTTAATTGATAACTCAACTTAAACCACTTAATAACAGATAAAACTTGCTACAGAAATAATATATAACATTTACTATCACTCACTCACAGGCCTGACTCCCAAACACTCAACCAAAACAACCTTTCTCACATCTTTGCTGCAGCATTTATACCAAAAACACACTCACAACATCTCACTCATACAATCAATCCAACACATCTCAACATTTTTAAACTTTTCAAAACACAGCTTTAAAGTCTAATGTTCCACCGGCCCAGCCGTCCGGGCTTCTGATGTTTAAAGTCTCTGGTAATACAGATGTTTCCAAGACAGCATAACCAATGCCGAGCCAAATCGGCCGAAATTTGACTCCTGCATTCATTTACGCTGATCTGCTTTACAGTCTGTGCTGGGGAGAACAAAAGATCTCTCTAACTTAGGTGAAAAACATCCTGACAGCAACAGTCCTTGGTGTTGCTTGTTTAGTTTCACTGGTCTTTTAATTGCAATAGGAATCTTTTCTTTTGTTAACAAAAGTCACGATTATTACGGCTGTTAGATCTCAAACTGTAGCTCCTGCCGGCTACGGGGCGAAGGGAGAAGTGCTACCACTCGAAAAAGCGCTCTGAAGTCGGAATCTGCTAAGGAGTGTGTGACAACTCACTTGCTGAATCAACTAGCCCTGAAAATGGATGGCGCTGGACGCTCATCAGAGCCCAGAAAAGATGTCGGTCGATCTAAACAGCAGGACGAAAACTATCAATGCACAGCATGATTGCTCCTCCATCTCCTGCTCTCTGATGTCCAGTCACTGTTCCCAAGCAGCAACTGGCCGCCCGTGGACATCTGGCCCCCAGTTCACACATGAGGGCGATGCGGCTCCGGTCGCTCCCCCCGCGGCGCTCTTTGATCACTTCCGGCGCGGCGCGGCTTGGTTTCCGCGGCGGCGGCGCGGCTGCTCCCGCGCAGTGGCTCCGCTCTCGGGGGCGGCGCGGCTTGGCTCCTGCGGCGGCGGCTTTTGATCTTCCCGCCGCTGCCTCTGGTGCGCCCGTGCCAAGTTCGGAGTAGCACAGCACTGCAATTCTACCATAAATCACCGAATTCACACATTTCCGTTAATCCGTAAACTATATGGAAAATCCCTTTACCGTAGTCATAAGCCCAAAGTCCTGTTGAATCCTTCTGCTAATTCATCTCTGCTTTGCGCTGCGGGTCACTCCCTTCGCGGCGGTTCGGCTTCGCCCGCGGTGGCTCCCTGTGGTGTCGGGTTGAAGGCTCCCTGCTGCGGAGGGTTAGAGGCTCCCTGCTGCGGAGGGTTAGAGGCAGGAAAAAGTACCGATGATGCAGCGATGACTTCTGATGGTGCTTGGCATTCCCGGCGCAAGCGGCCCGTGCCTTGGCATCGGCAGCATTTCGTGCGGCCCTCTTTATTTGATGCTGCAAACGCAGCGGACGCTTGAAGAGGTGCAAAAGCGGCTAACACCTGACTCTGAGAGGACTTTGCCTGTTCTTGCAAACCTGTTCCTATCTGTTTGAGTGCATCTACCACAAAAGCCTGCTGCCCGGTAGGAATAAGAGCCATCCTCTCTAATGCTTCCTCGATAGTCCAATTTGCACCTAGAGTGTTAAGAATGTTTCTAGTAGCAGAGTTACAATTTTGAATACAACACTGTTTAAGGAGAGCCTCGCGCATAAATTCTGCTACTCCGGCTCTCTCAATTGCAGCCGCAGCTCTATCAACCAAAGCGCCAAATGTCTCATCTTTGCCTTGCTTAATTCCCATATACACTGGTATCCCTCCTGGTTCCTTTACCATATCTATCGCGAGTCTGACTAACCGCATTGCCTCCCGGCACTTTTCCGGACCTATTAAAGCTTGTGCATCAGTACGATGGAAAAGTCCCAGACCCATAAGCTCATTTATAGTGATACCATGCAAGGGGTCCCCCGGCTGCCTTAGAACTGCCACACATTCATTAGCTAAAGCTTGCCAGTGGGCGTTAAACAGCAATTGTTGATGTTGAGTAAAAATTAATTTAACTATCCCACGACAATCATTAACAAGAAGGATACTGGTGTCAAAAATATAATCGAGCATTTGCTTAGCCGGTTCGCTTTTAAATCCAAACTGACTAACAGTAGCTCGCAATTGAGATAACAGCTTCCAGTCAAGAGCGCTAATTGTGGCTTGAATTCCTCCACCAGCCTGAGGGTTAAAGACAACCGGACAAGCCAGTTCCCGAGCCGAACTTATCAGCTCTTGATCTCCCTTGTCAATTGCATCTTTGGCCAGGGCAGCCCACGCGTCCCGTCTTTCCCTCGCAATCACCGCCGCCAAGCCGCTTTCCGACCCAGGGACCGGCTGATTGCTTGTCGGGAACGGAGTACACGTATTGGGCCCCAGCTGCTGAGACGCAGCAGGTACGGGAGAGTCAAAAGTGCGCTGTGTAGCCTGCGGCAAAGCAGACAACAAGGCACCCCGCGGAGCTTGGCTCGTTAGGGGGGGCTGCGAAGCGGGTAATAAAGCAGTCTGCATAGCCTGGCTTGTAGGCTGGCTCGTAGCCGGGCTTGTAGCCTGGCCCGTTAAGGGGGGCTGCGCGGCGGGCAGCGAGGCGGTCTGCGCCTGGCTCATAATGTGACTCATAGCCTGGCTTTCCGAGGGAGGTGGTGAAGCAGGTAATAAAACTGTCCGCGTCGCGGGGCCAAGAGGAGTTCTCGCGTTCTTATCAAATTCCCTATCTTGATCGTAGTGTTTGTTACGATCGTGAGCGGCAGTGGCTTGATGAGCAGCCTTTTTTTCAGCTTGAATTTGCAAAAGCTCGGTGTTAACGACCCGCCATAATTTACCCCATTTCTTAGCAGTTTTATCATCATCTAACGTAGCCTGCCACAATAAATCACCAAATTTACGCCACTCAGACAATTCGTGAACTGTGTGAGGATTTATAAAGATCCCCCTTTCTAGGCCATAAGCTAAAAGACCCGGTAATTCTTTCTGTAAATCTATTCCCTTAATTTGCCGTTTTTGCAAAAGGGTAATAAAAAGTTCATATGCGGCTTGCCTTTCTATACCTATGTGCGCACGTTGCAGCTCTTCAAATCAAGGTCGCGGCCGCATGTATCGGACGAGCCTATCTGTATAGTCGCTCGCAGCGCGGCGCGGGCCGGCGGGTTGCCCTCCGCTTTGTCTTCCGCGCTTCTTTGCCGTTCCGGCTGCAGTTTCGATCTTACGGAACCCGAAATTGGCTTCACTTCGCGTGGCGTTCGCTTCCCCGTGGTGTTCGCTATCACGGTCGGAGGTCACCATAAATTGAAGTGAAGGGGAGAATCGACCATCCTGGTAATGCATCGAACTCCGACTTTATTGATCAATCAATCACCTTAAAAAACAATACTAACGAACTTCATGAATATTCTGTAATCCAATTTCATGACAGGCTAACAGAGAAACTTCTAACCACTCCCTTTGTTTTAGAATACCTACAATTGTTTATTAAAAACAGAAACCAAAACAGAAACCAGAAACTAAAACAGAAGCCAGTGTTCCCAAAACTTCTACATCTGTTCTCAGGATGGCAGGCCTTCCCAGAGACGGTGTTCTGCTTGTTATGGGAAGACAGCCCGAGAACTCCATTGTTTACAGAATGATGCCTGAGAGAGTCTAATTGTTTATACAAATCAGAAGGCTGAGAGCTGTTAGAAACTGCTTTTACTTTTCCCTCATACTTTTCTCTCAATTGTATGTCTCATGGCCTTTTTCTTTAAGTCATTCTCCAACAAGATGTCACACACTTTTCGGAATTTGGTCACTTAAATATGTTCACGTTTCAATAGACACTATTTCATCTGCCATATGGGCCTCAGTTTACACTGGAGAAAGAAATTGTGATGCCATTGCACATTGGCGACTAGCCTCTGTTGCTCTAGTCATCCCTCACACTATAAAAACTGATAATGGTCCTGCATACATATCACAGAACACTCAACAGTTTTTATAGCTCTGGGGTGCATCACACCACACAGGTATTCCTCATTCCCCTACAGGACAAGCCATTGTTGAACATGCACATGGCACTTTTAAATGTGTCCTTGAAAAACACAAAAGGGTGATGTGTTAAGACCCTGCAGAGACAGGTGACCAAAGCCCAGTACACTTTAAACTATCTAACAATATTGCAAAACTCCCAAAACCCTGTCATCTTGAATAATTTCATGTCATTACAGTCCTCTAGTGATGTCCAGTTACCTAAATCTAAAGTATTGGTATGGGACCTGATTACTAACAAATGGGAAGGCCCTTGGGACCTTGTCACTTGGGGGCACGGGTATGCATGTATTTCCACAGATGCCGGTATTCGATGGGTACCTGCTCAGTGTGTGCAACCTGCTCTATGCTCTGCTCTGGACCGCAACCAACAACGCCTCCCTAATAACTCCTCAGCAGATGCCATAGAACAGTGACCAGGACAACCATCTGCACCAGTTGGATGGAAATCTGAGACCTTTGGAATGACAACTCGCCTGTGACTTCACCTGGACCTGAAGAGTCAGACACTTTAATGACATCACTAGCAAAAAGAAATGCTACCTCTGATAGTTCTATATGTTAGCTATGATAGTTTTTAAGTTAGTTTGTTTGTAACGTTCAAGTTGTAAGTTCTAAGTAATTAGCCTGCAGCATGCCACCCAGTAAAATTGTGCCTTTGATAGCTCCTGGATATGATGGTAAAAGTTTTGATGGGACACACCAATAGCTAGAAAGATTAGGCTCATTGAGTTTAGTGAAGAATTTAATTCTCCTTGTACTGCATTTGTTGTCCTTTCTGCAAGGGGCCCCACAGATGGATGATAAACACGGCTTTTATGTTTTGAAAACAGAGGGGGAACTATGGGAGGAGGGATTTGGCTACAGAGCCAATGCCAGCCAATCTCTGACAAAAATGTAAGCAGGTAGCTATTGGCCAGTGAACTTGGTGGTAACCAAATCATAGCCATTTAGGTTTGAATGTGGAGTCTTTTGAATAGCCTATAAAAGAGCTGTGCACGCCATTAAAACTCTCTCTGCCGCATGAACTCTGATGTCATGTCGTCTCTGTCTCCCCCTGACCGCGACAATGAGCGATCTCTCCCTGTCTTTATCTCAACCCAAGAACCCTTTGTTAAATTTTCTCTCCTCTATCCAGCTGCAGAGAGGAGTGAGTAAGCGATTTACATGGGTGCCTGGCATCTGGCGCAGGTCAACCCATGACAGGATGTTATTAATAAGATAACAGTGATGTCCTTGCCAACTAACAAGAAAGAAACACAAGCTCTTTAGGTGTTGTGGGATTTTGGAAAATGCACATTCCAACTTACAGTCTGATTGCCATCCCTTACTATCAAGTGACCCGGAAGAAGAATGTATTTAAATGGGGACCTCAGCAGTGACAAGATGTTGAATAAATCAAACAGGAGATAGTTCATGCTGTAGCCCTTGGGCCCATCTGAACAGGGAAATATGTCTCTAGGTCAACCTCTAGATTTTTTGAGTCGGGGATTCAGAGGAACTGAAGCCCACTTTGCTCCAACTGAAAAGGAGATACTGACAGGTTATGAAGGTATCTGAGCCACTTTGGAGGTGATTGGTACTGAAGCCCAGCTCATCCTGGCATCCCGGTTACCTGTGTTGGGTTGAATGTTCAAAGGGAGTATCTCCTCTACACATCATGCAACTGATGCTACATGGAGCAAGTAGGTTGCACTGATCACACAACGAGCTTGGATAGGAAACTCTAGTCATCCAGGAATCTTAGAAGTGATCATGGACTGGCCAGAAGGCAGGGATTTTGGAATGACACCAGAGGAGGAGGTAATACATGCTGTAGAGGCTCCATTATATAATAAATTCTCAGCAAGTGTTGTATTGTGTTCCTATATGTTTTAGTTGCATTAAGTTGTACTTTGGTTTATCCCAGTTTCCCCCCTGTTATAATGGTTCTGCCTCTGCTGCCTCCTCCCTTCCTGTTAATGTCAATCTCCCTACCTCCTCCCCCTGTTCCCTAAAAGGGGTTGATTCCTTCCCTTAACCCCTCCCCGGTGTCCTGTCCTTCACTTGACGGCCCATCCCCTCCCTCTAGAAACTTCTACCAAGGGCATCGAGTGATAGGTTCAGGCACTGGGGCCCCTCCCTCGGGTGGCCCTTATTGGTCCCCCTACCTGCCTGTTTCCTTGGTCCCCATGCCCTCCTGTATCTCCATTGGCAGGTGGGCAAACTCCTCCCTGGTTTACTCCCCCCTTTTTAATGCCCTGCAGACCCCCAAATTGGAGTCTTCAGTTGGCTGGATTCCCTGGGTTTGGGACCTCATTTGAGCTGCGAAATAAACCTGGACTTTGCCCCCAACTGGAGTCTGCTTTCCTTCTACATACGTCGTGCTGCTGTCTCGTCCAAAACGTGAAAGCCTACGCCGCTCTCCTGACCTCCCAAGGAACGGGAGAGTGTCCCTCGCTGCTCGCTGTGCCAGAGCAAGCCGGGGTGGCTCTGAGCACACACTCTGAGAGGCATTGCGACAGTTTGTTGCCCACGTGGGGGCTGTGATACCGCTGGACCCCACGGACGAGACCTTGGACACTTTCCTGGACTTTACCTTGGAGTGCTCTCAAAGGTTTCTTGGCCGGCAAGCTACTCCCAGTGGGAGCAGACCCCATTTTAGTGGGTGGCGCTCCTGGGGGACGAGGACGGTAGCTCCTGAAGCCCCACAGGAGTCGTTCTCCAGTAGGACCAACTGCCTCCAGATTTTTGTTTTGCACTCGCTGGACAGATAAGGAATCCTCTTTTCTCCCTTTCTGTGGGGTGAGGACATTTCCTCCTTACTCTCCCTGCCATCTGTATAGGTCTCCTTTGTCTAAGGGACCCTGTCCTTGCCCCTTTCAGTTTGGAGCCCGGACCCCTCTCTTTTTGCTGTGCAGCTTTTTCTCTTTCTTGTAGGGAGCCGGCAGTGCTGTTTTGCTTCATTTTGTGGTTTTTCTGGGGCGGTGGGGTGATTTGAGCAGCTCAATTTGTTATCTCAGCCATGGGTGCTAGGCTGTTGGCAACTCAAAAAGGAGTTTTAAACCAAGTTGCGGGAATCCTTTCCGGGGGGGGGGGGGGGGAGTTTGTTATTCAAAAAGGGAATCAAAACAGCTTGTCCAATGTTTGTTTTCTCACTTTGCCAAGGTGTCCCCTGAACAAATTTATGACATTCACTTTTGGACCTAGTTGGTAATAAATTAACAGAATTAGGCATGTCAGGGGACTCTTCCTTGTCTAAAATTACTTTCTGGAGTCTCCAAATCAGAACAATCTTAAAATCCAAATTTGGGTGAGAAAACAACCATCCTCTGACAGCCTGTTCCCCAGTTCTCCCAACTCTCCCTGTCCTAGCCCTCTTCCCTCACCTGCTCCCCCTCAAACTGGGATCTTGAGAGGAGCAGCCCACTCCTCCTCAGCGCGGGGTTGCCACCGTCTCCCCAGCTCCCCTCCGGTCTCCCATTCCCCCTTCCCAAGGAGTCCAGGCCCGACTTCTCGGGATTCTTCCCTTTCTCCCTTTTACCCAGTTAGTAAAACTCTGTCCCAAAAACCCTCTGTCCAGTTTAATCTCCCTGACCCCAACTCTTCTCAAAATGGCTCCTGTGGAGCTCAAAATGGTGACAGCCACATGGCTTTTCCTGCCTTTTCCCTTCTTCTTCCCATAATCCCTTTTGCCGGTCTGCCAACCCCTTTGTATCCCCAGACTCCTTCCAAGAACCCTCCCCTTCTTATGTTCCTCCTCCTACCTCTGCTACTCCCATGCCCTCTCAAAACCCACCTCCTGACTGAGACAGAGTGAAAATCCCCCAGAGTAAAAATCCATTTTGAATTAGGTGAAGTGTCTAGGAGAGGTGAAAAGTCTGTAAGGCCAAAGCTGATAGGAAAAACTGCAGGTCAGAGATAGTGAGGAAACAGAGAAAAAAAAAAACAGAAACGGTTACAAGGCCAGTCTGCCCCGACCTAGGAATTCTTTTTGATAAAGAGGAACTGGTGATAAATGTCACGCGAAATGAATATGTATGACCCTATTGTGAAACTCTATGCATATGTATTTGGAAGGGGAGATAAAAGGAGATCTGAAGTCCTCAGAGGTACGCATGCCTTTTTGGGAGAGAAATCTCTGCATGCGTCCAGAGCTGCAATAAACATACATACCACTTTACAACTTTTACGAAGTTGAGGAGTTTCTTCTTTTCTTTGCAAAACATTCTGGCCAGCCAGGCAGGCAGAAGAGAGATACCTTCCATCTCCATCTCTGTCCCCGCAGGGGCAGGGGGGAACAGACAAACTCCTAGGCGCGCCCCAGGATTTTCCTGGAGGAGGCTCCGCTCGTCTCGACTTGCCTCCTGTGAGGACAGACAAGGACCTGCTGGCCTGCGGAGGAGAATACGGTATGTACTGTGGGGCCCCCGGGGGAAAAGAGAGCTAGAGAGTAAATCACTCAGAGACATCTGGGTGTAGCTGGTGGAGCAGCTATATTAGAGATGGAGTTCATTGTTCTGATAGGGCAGACCGCTGAACCCGTGTGTGTTTTTGTTTGTGTGTGTGTGTGTGTGTGGTGTCCGGACACTGTGTCGCTGTATGGTTAATGCATTGTGTGGTCAGTGCACTGTGTTTGTAATCATGCAAGTGTATAAGTGTATGGTGTATAAAAGAGAGTAGATCTACTGTGCGGGGGGGGGGGGGGGGGGGGGGAGTTTCCTACCCGCAACTGGACGGGCTGAGTGAGCACCGGCTGGGGCAGGCTGTGGGGGTGGGGAGTGCTCGGCAGAGAAAAATAGAGCAAAAGTGTGGGTGAGAATGCTCATTGAGTAAAGGTGGTAAATTGTG
The DNA here is from genome assembly GCF_028551555.1 of Melozone crissalis. NCBI lineage: Eukaryota > Metazoa > Chordata > Aves > Passeriformes > Passerellidae > Melozone > Melozone crissalis. Next base: position 7,104,637 of record NW_026535813.1, on the reverse strand, counting down.
GTGTAGTCCGTGCACGCCTTCACCATGGCTAGATGAGCCCAAGGGGTTCCTCTGCCCCAGTGGTTTGGACTCGACCCCTGGGAGTTTGTGAATCCTGTGAATTATTGGATAGATAGAGGAGATGAACGAGTTTATTTAGAGGGGCTCTACCGGAATTCAGCTGGTACTATAGTAGGTCTGGACTGGGAACAGCCTGCCGTAGAGGATTTAGAGTTCCCTGTAATAAACGGAATAGCTTGCCTTTGAGGGAAATTTCGGGTAGCCTTTGGTGCATCAAGAGGCTGGCACGCTGCGTGGGTATTATTGCAGTGCGGAGTTTGTGAGAAATGCTGGTATTACTGTTCTAATAAGCGTCAGGGCACATGCCCTGAGTGTAAATTAAAGGTTTCTGATCAAGCTGATTCAGAACCTAAGATCTTAAAGCTTGTGTGTGGGAAATCACATCTGATACCTGCCACCTGGAGTGTGTGGGAGGAAGACTGGGAAACTACTGTGAAGGTCTGTAAAAAGAATTTTGGGTGGAAACGAGACAGGGCAAGGAGAAGGAGAAATTGGGAACTAACCAGAGCAAGGAAGTCCCTCGGGCTAGCCCCTTAGGGTGCACCTTGGCCCACTGGAAGGAAGTCACCAGTAGGGTGGGCTCTGAGAATAAAAAGGATCTAATCCAATATTGCACACGCTGGTGGCCCTTATACAGGTTAGAGGACCGAGCAAAGTGGCCGCCCACTGGAACCCTAGATTATGATACCTTACTGCAGTTAATGTTGTTTTTAAGATGGGAAGGTAAATGGGATGAGGTTTCGTATGCTGACATGTTTTTTGTTTTAAGAAATCACCAAGAATGACAAAGGGACTGTGGGATTAAATCACCCTCAGACCCACTGGTCTTGGCCCTTGAAAAGGAAAACAAGGCAAAGAGACAGGAAATCAAATGTTGTTGTTCAGCATGTAGTATAGGACAATGGTGTATGAGATCAGATAAGGTCTATCATTCTGAGGAGCAAGAACGAGATACATTTGAGTGGATGAAAGCTCCTCCTAGAAGGAGGGAGGTTGAGGCTGAAACTGAGGATGAGGATGAAGGGAACTTCCCCAAAAAGGAGGAGGACTCAGGTGGGGAAGGCACATCCACTAGAACCCACCCCACCCATGGGAGTCCAGTTGCATCTAGAACCAGGAGGCAAGTAGTGTTGCAGGCCCCTCTGCGAGAGGCAGTGGGACCAGAAGGAGGGAAATTAATGATTAAAGTGCCATTTACCACTCTTGATTTAGAGGCATGGGAAAGGATTGCTAGGAATTATCGTGTTGATCCAATACTCACTGCCAAACATCTACGATACGTTATCAAACAACACAATCCAGACTGGGCTGACATCCAGCTACTACTAGATGCTTTCACTGAAATAGAAAAACAGCTGATCTTAAAGACAGCAGGGACTTTGGCAGAGGATTACTGCAAGGCCACACAGTTGGATGTAAAAGAACATTTCCCCCTCCAAGACCCGGAATGGGATCCTAATGTGTCGGCAGAGGTAAAGAAATTAGCAGAGTATCAAGAGTGGATAGCAACAGGGGTGGAAAGAGCTATTCCAAAAAACATAAATTGGTCTGCCTTATATTCCCTTAAGCAGGGGCCTTCTGAGACTCCATCTGAATTTCTAGAGCATTTAAGGGATGCTATGCGTCATCATACATCATTAGATCCGGAGTCTGAGATAGGGACAAATCAACTAGTTAATTCATTTTTGGGGCAGTCTGCTGGAGATATTAGACGTAAACTTCAGAAAATTCGGGGACCGGATAGGAGGAATCTTGAAGTCTTGCTAGAGGAAGCCTGGAGAGTATTTATTAACTGGGAGGAAGGATATAAACAAGGAATGAAAAGGTTGGTGGCAGTGGTACAGGGGGAAAGGCAGAGAAAATACAACCAGGGACCACCGAGACAAGGACCATGTCGGCTGGGCAGGAACCAGTGTGCAATCTGCAAAAGAATTGGTCACTGGAAAGATCAATGCCAAGAACGGAGACGGGGCGACCAAGAAATGGCTGCACACGTACAAAACAACTGAGGAGGACTGGGGGATTCTGCCCCAGCGGATCCACTGGTTATAACAATGAGGCTGGGGGAAGAAGGGAAAAGGGTGGAATTCTTGGTTGATACGGGAGCTACATATTCAGTTTTAAATAAAGCTTTAGTACCTGTGGAAAATGATAATGTTGTAGTGCAGGGGGCAACTGGCCAGTCTGAAAGGGCATATTTTTGTAGACCTTTGAGGTATAAATTGGGAAAACAATGGGGTATTCATTAATTCCTGTACATGCCCAATTCACCAAAGGCACTTTTAGGCAGAGATTTATTGGAGCAGTTAAAAGCAACCATTACATTCAAAAATGGGGAAGTTACTCTGGAGGTGAATGATAAAAAGTACATAGAGGTATTAAGTTTAACCCTAACAGCTATTTAAATTAAGGAAGAAATTGATGAAGAAATACTAGGTCAGGTATTTCCCAGGGTGTGGGCCTCTGATGTACCGAGGAGGGCGAAAAATGCCTCCCCTATAGTAATTAGGCTCAAGGAGGGAACGCAACCAGTGAGAATCAAGCAGTACCCCCTAAAGAAACAGGATAGGGAAGGAATCAGCTCAATAATTGAAAATTTTCTGCGGTTAGGGTTACAGAAATAATGTCAATCTGATTTCAATACTACTATTTTACCTGTTCGGAAATCTGATGGATCATACCGGATAGTACAGGATTTGAGGGCTGTCAATAAAATAACAGAAGATTTGTATCCGGTGATAGCCAATCCATATACTTTATTAACTTGCCTAACACCTGAGCTAACCTGGTTTACTGTTTTAGATTTAAAGGATGCCTTCTTTTGCCTCCCCATCCATGAAGCCAGCCAGAAAATTTTTGCAATCGAATGGGAAAGCCCTAAAAGTGGGCGCAAAACCCAGCTCACATGGTCAAGATTTCCTCAGGGCTTAAAAAATTCCCCCACTCTCTTTGGGGAGCAATTTGAAAAAGATCTGGAGTCCTGGGAAGATCCACAGGAAGAAGGACGACTTTTGCAGTATGTGGATGATCTTCTAGGGGCCACTTGGACGAGGGAAGCATGCATGGCCTGGACGGTTGTGGGATCTCAGTCTCTCAGAACTGGGGTGCAGGGTGAACCAGACTACCCCTGGGGGGCTCGGGAGTCCTGGAATGTTGCCAGAAATGTCTGGTGGCTGGACTTTGATCCCACATAGGAGATGACATCAGTATGAGAACGGGAGGATTTCACTGGGGTGAATGGTGAAGGGACAAGTTAATTGGAGTGTGAGATACAGAGTTTAAGATCCCTGTACAGGGGGGTCTAGAGAGGCAAGATGGAGGGATTGGGGCGTGCCCTTCTCCTTCTTCTTCTTCCTCTAGGCCTCCATCTTCTGTGGTGGAGTTGGCACTCCGGGATTGGACCTTACTAGAGGAACACTGGTTAATAAGGGTAGAGAGTATTAGAGAAAAATGATAAATATTGTATACGTAACTCCGGGTATAAAGATAGGTGACCGCCCCAGGGGCTTTCAGTGTGTGCCCATGGCTGACTGCTGAGCAGAACTCTGTCAGGCCAAGAGAAAATCTTTTAGATAAGCAATTAATAAACACCAAGACCAAGAACAAATCTGAAGCTTCCTCTCGTCCTTTCGAACCCGGGGGCCCAAAGCCATCTTTGGGCTTTTTCCCAGACCATCTAAACAACCCAGAAATCCAACAGACGGTAAGCCTTTTGAATTTCCTAGGACTCCAAGGATAGAGAGTATCAAAGAAAAAAGGCACAGGTAGTGAAACAGACAGTAATCTACCTGGGGTATGAGGTGAGTGCTGGGCAACGGACTTTAGGGCAGGCTCGCAAGGAAGCCATATGCCAAACCCCAAAACCCCAGACCATAAAAGAGCTCCGAACCTTCTTAGGCATGGCAGGATGGTGCCGGCTGTGGGTTTATAATTATGGACTGCGTGTCAGACCCCTCTATGTCCTGATTGCCGATGGAAGCAGAGATCGCCAGTTGACAAAAGAAGCCACACGGGCCTTTCACCTGCTAAAGGATGCTCTCATGTCAGCTCCAGCTTTGGGACTTCCAGATGTGAGTAAACCATTCTTCCTATTTTTCCATGAAAGACAGGGAATTGCCCTGGGAATACTGGCTCAGGACTTGGGTCCATACCGAAGGGCAGTTGCTTACTTCTCTAAGCAACTATATGCAACAGCCAAAGGATGGCCAGGTTGCCTCAGAACTGTAGCAGCAGTCGTGGTGAATATTCAGGAGGCACGCAAGTTTACCCTGGGACAAAAAATGACTGTGCTAGTGTCCCACACAGTGTCCGCAGTACTGGAAGTAAAGGGTGGCCACTGGCTTTCACCACAGAGGTTTCTGAAATACCAGGCCATCATGGTAGAGCAAGATGATGTAGAGATAGTGGTGACTAATATTGTCAACCCAGCTTCCTTTCTCAGTGGAAACCAAGGGGAAGCAGAACACCATGATTGCCTTGATACCACTGAAGCTACCTACTCCAGCCGCCCAGACTTTAAGGACACTCCTTTGGATGATGCAGAGGCCTGGTTCACTGACGGGAGCAGCTACATTGCCAATGAGAAGCGACATGCTGGGTGTGCAGTGACCACCTGCAGAGAGGTAATAGAATCCAGACCCTTACCAACAGGTACCTCTGCGCAGAAGGCTGAGATAATTGCCCTGACCCGTGCCTTGGAAATGGCAAAAGGGAGGAGAATAAACATCTACACAGACTCGAGGTATGCGCTCGGAGTCGTACATGCACATGGGGCCCTCTGGAAGGAGAGGGGACTCCTGACCTCACAGGGAAAGAACATCAAACATTCACAAGAGATAATCCAGCTGCTGGAAGCAGTTCAGCTGCCTGAAAAGGTAGCAATTATGCACATTAAGGCACACCAAAGAGTGAGCTCTGAATTGGAAGAAGGAAATGAACTGGCAGATAGAGAGGCAAAAGAAGCAGCCAAAGGTGTGGTATCTACTGAAGGAGTCCTAATTCCAGATGGACAAATCTCCCTTGAAGGTAAGCCAGAATATAATAAGAGAGACAGAAAACTATTTGAAGATCAAAGAGGGACATATAACCAACAAGGGTGGGCTACCATTGAAAAGAAGCTGGTAATCCCTTCCCATTTATTGTGGTCACTAGTAAGGGAAGAACACCAGAAAACACACTGGGGAATAGATGCCCTATACACATACCTGATTGAAAGAATTGTTGCTAGGAATTTATATGCCACTATTACTCAAGTGACCTGACAGTGTGATCTTTGCCTCCAGACTAACCCCAAAAATCTCCCCAGACCAAAACTCAGTCAGATTGGGAGAGGCCATGGGCCTGGACGGCAGTGGCAAATTGACTTTTCAGAACTCCCAAGGAAAGGGGGGTATCGGTATTTGCTGGTATTGACAGATACATTTTCAGGGTGGCCAGAAACATTCCCCACCAGAACTGTCAAAGGTAGAGAAGTGACCAGGGTATTTTTACAAGAAATAATACCACGCTTCGGAGTTCCAGCCACAATATCCTCGGATAGAGGATCACATTTCATTTCCAAAATAGTGCAACAGATTAGCAGCCACCTGGGCATAGACTGGGAACTTCACACCCCATACTACCCCCAATCAAGTGGCCAGGTGGAGAAAATGAATCATTTGATTAAGCAGCAAATCATAAGACTGGGGCAGGAAGTTTATCTACCCTGGCCCCAAGCTCTTCCACTAGCACTATTGTGAATTCGAATGAAACCTCGAGCTAAAGAATAGTTGAGCCCTTTTGAAATACCCTATGGAAGACCATATGGAATACAAAAGGGAATGTCCACCCACATTGGAGAAGCAACACTAGCCACCTACATGGTGGCCTTAAGCTAACAGCTCAGAGAAATTGAGAAACATGTGGCTGGAGCTCAGAGCCGCAAGTTAGATGGACCAGTACATAACATACAACCTGGAGATGATGTATATGTTAAGTCTCTTACAGAAAAGGCATTGGAACCACAGTGGGAGGGACTGTTCCAAATGCTTCTCACCACCTTCACTGCAATTAAAATCAAGGAGCAGAATGCCTGGAACCATCACTCTCGGATGAAGAAGGCCCAGAACCCCTTGAGGAGTGACACCAGGAGACAATGGGCTGAGACTAAAACTTACTCGGGCAAATGAGTACATTGCGGTCGGGAGTAGTTCATACTTGGGTTAACAGAATTGTTGTATATGTAATTATAACTGAAGTTTTAGAACTAGAGAGTACCTCTATCCAAAGCAATGGTGAATGGCCTTGGTCTCAGGCATATAATCAGTATACTGGATCCATGGGAGAACCTTCTGAGATAAAAGATTTAAACCTATCCACTGTAGTAATTCACGGGGATCAGGTATATGTGTATTGGAATATGAATCCCAATATTACCAGTCAGATAGTGCCTGGGCCAGTCTGACCCTTGCTGCTGGACCAAAGGCAGCAACTGTGGTGTAATCACCCCAGAGATACCTTTGGCTTGCTGGAGATTGCAGCTGGGCACTGAACAAGTCCAGGCTTGTTAGGAACTCCGTTTACCTCAGGAGGAAGGCTTCAGGCAATGGTGAAGAGAAAAGGAGAAGGATTCTGCTGGAGGGTTTATATCCAGAGGTTTATTCCATGGTTACAGAGGTCTGAATGTGAGCAACTGCTCCAACAGAAAACCGACCGCATGGCCTGATTACCTTTTTAAGCTCCCGGGGCAGGGGGAGGGGAGGGGACAGCAGGCCACCAACCAGGTGAGAGGGGCAGGGTCTCAGGGGGGGATAACACCTAGACAGGCCATTAACCCCCAGGCCTGAGGGGCATCCTTTGAACTTGACCAACCACACCACGCCTTGCTGGAATGTTAAGCCTGTTCGACAGGACTCACTCAGCCAGGGGGCAAGGGGGAAGAGGTATAGGCACACCTGGGAGGTGACCTGGAAATCTAAAATGGGACATTACAACACACCGCAACATATGAGGACCAGGAATGGCAGGAACGGGAACTGTGGACACTTCAAGGGTTTAGAGGAGAAGAAATCAAGGTAGGGTGCCGGATGATAAATGGGACAGCTTATGAGAGACCAGATGAAATTAGTGTTGTAACCTCTCCTGGTGTATATGAACACCAAGAAGTTTGTGATAGCCTAAGTGAATCAGACTGTTGGTGTAATTTCACCTTGATACAGCCTGTAGAAGTGACTTGCCTTTGGGCTCAGGATGCTATCGGACTTTGATTTAAATTCAAAGTAGACACTGCACTTTTTACCACAGCAGGACCTTATACAGCCCATACTAAGACTCAAATAGTTCAGACTCAACCCAAACTTGAACCTGAGGTGTATGAAATAGGCCCCTATGTAGTGAGGAATGTGGATGAACAGCAAATATTATTCAATCCAGAATGGTCTCTCAAATGTGTGGAGTTGATAATGCAAATTAACATCTCAAAAATCCAACCAGCCTGCTCCTCCTTCCTAAAAACTTCCTTTGAGGGCTGGACAATGTGGTTACAAAGACAGGCATATCTCAGGAGCAGAATAAGAAAGGATCTAACTGGCATATTAGGGACAGGATTAGGAGTTTTAAATGGAATTGATTCAGAAATACTGATGAATAAACTGGCCACTGCAGCAGGTAGCCTAACAAAATTGAAGCAGCCTTTACAGTCATCTCTATTGGCATTAGGAACTAGCCAGTGGCAGATTTCAAAAGTACTGCCAAAGTGGCAAACGGCCGGGGACCAAGACCACAAGTTAATAGTAGAAGCACTTAGTACAGTTAAAGATAATGTGTCTTTAGCTTTTAGTTGTATACAAGCACAGTTATGGATGCAGGCAACAGCAGCTCTGATCATACGGGAAGGGGGTGAAGGTAATTTTCCAGCTGAAATTCAGAAAATTGTGTGAGATAATGCAACTGATTTTGAAAGGAAGTTTCAATCCTGGTGGACTATGGTGAATTTCACCTATGATCCTGCTTCTAATGTGGCCACTGCCTTTGTGCTTACCATACGTAATGCCACTGTTTATGTTATCCATCCCATCATTGCCCGAGGATTAAACCATGAAAAAACAATACTCTACCTTTCAGAACATAGAATGTGGGCACGAAAGATGAATGAAAAGTGGCAGACAGTAAACTTAGAATCCTGTATTACTAGAGAACAGATGGGATTCATTTGTGAAAGCAATGCTATTAATGCTCAGGATGTGTGTTTGGACACTGAACAGAGTATTTGTCACTTTGAAATTCATCCAGTCACTGACCAGAAAACTGTGCTCGTATATACTGGAAAAGGGTGTGTATGCCTGAGAACTGCCTGTGCTGCTGTAAAAATCGATACCAATGATGTTATTTTGTCTAGTAGAAATCATTCTAATTTCTGTATTTGTAATTTTGTTAAGATTATCGGGTGTGATTTTCGTACTTAGCACCAGTGACATCCCACCAGATGATTAAAACCAATTATACAATGTATCACAGACTATCACCTACCCCTATTGGGATGAACCTTACCTTAGTAAAACAATTATTAAGCAACAAGACCTACTGGAGATCTTGAAGGAAATCCAAAAAAGTAGAAAGAAAACCTTAACTACTGTCCAACATGATACAAAAGAAATAACCAGGGTTCTACAAAGAATAAAACAAAATATGGATCATCACTGGTGGGATGTGATCTTTGGGTGGTCACCAACTGCAAATGGAATCTTTAATAAGTTGTGTCATCCCATTGTAGTTTTGTTAATATTAGTTGGGATAAGTTTAGGATTATCTATTATATTGCTTATTTGGAACTGGAGAATACTACAACGAATACTGTATTAACCTCTTTATCAAACATACATTGTAAAGCATTAAGAGACACTTATTGTCATAAGGGTTTGCATTAAGTAAAAGAATTTACTTATTTCCTAGGAAAGGGGGGAATGAGACAGAGTGAAAAATCCCCCAGAGTAAAAATCCATTTTGAATTTTGTGACGTGTCTAGGAGTGGTGAAAAGTCTGTAAGGCCAAAGCTGATAGGAAAAACTGCAGGTCAGAGATAGTGAGGAGACAGAGGAAAAAAATAAAAACAGAAGCGGTTACAAGGCCAGTCTGCCCTGACCTAGAAATTCTTTTTGATAAAGAGAAACTGGCGATAAATGTCATGCGGAATGAATATGTATGAACCTATTGTGGAACTCTATGCATATGTATTTGGAAGGGGAGATAAAAGGAGATCTGAAGTCCTCAGAGGTACGCATGCCTTTTTGGGAGAGAAATCTCCGCATGCATCCAGCGCTGCAATAAACATACATACCACTTTACAACTTTTACGAAGTTGTGGAGTTTCTTCTTTTCTCCGCAAAACGTGACCACACCTCCAAATCAGAGACTTGTCTGTCAAGTGTCCCCACCCAGTTTCCCAGCCACTACCTTCCCCCTCCACTCCTGGTTCCCACGCTCCCCCTTCTGGTTCCCACACTTCAGCATCCGGGGGCCAGGAGCCCAGGAATCAGAGCCAGGGGCTTGTTCCCACGCTGTCAGCTGCCCCAGTTACATATATTCCAGACAGGGAAGGGAGAGTACAGGCCCAATGGACCCCATTGTCAAGGTCTGCCCGAATAAACGGGTGACGGATGATTTTTTGGTACAAAAAATAACCAACAAGGCACAGGGGCTTTGCAGTAACAAATCAACAAAATGCAATTTTATTGATAATAACCACAGCTGAATATGCATTTGGTTAGGGAATTTGGGGAAGAGAAGGGTAAGACAAGGGAAAAGGGAGGAAAGAAGGTTAGGGAGGGGCTATAGCTACCGAAACGTGATGTCTTCAGGGTCCCGCTGTCGAAGCTCACTGGTGTACGTCTCGGGGAGATCTCAGAGGACAGTCGGACTGCACCCCAAAAATATACTGTTTTTCGTTGGGGGAAGGGTGGCCGAAATTAGGTTTCCAAGGAGAGAAAAGAATAGGAACTGAAGGAGGGGTGTTTATTTCTATTGTTTTCATGGCCGAATGCTCGCAGGTACATTTATTCTGGGAAGTTTTTCCCCCCCTCCCCAAGCTGAGGGGAGGTCAGTCCCAGTCTCTGGAAGGGGGTTGCCAGGGAGGTGCCAAGGGGGTGCCAAGGGGGTTTCTTGTCTTGTCTTGGTTCCTTGATGAGGGGATTCGCATCTCTGTTTGTCTGTCACGGTGGTTGAAGGCAGGCAAGAGGGGTCTTCTTTTGGAGGGGGGAGCCACCCCAGAGCTCAAAGCAGCCAAGTCAGGAGGTAGAGAGCCATTCTTCAGAAAAGGGCAGCATGCCCCTTTCGAGTTCAACATGGCATGTTAATAAGCATGAGACTTTCTTTCCCAACTGGCTCAACAGGTTTTAACCTTTCGGTGGTCTTTTCTCATGACAATTGTGAGGCAAAAATGAAGGCTTTTCGGATAGACTCTCACACCCATTTCCCTACCACACTAATAAAGAGCTGTGTAAAGACCAGAAGGAGTTTTCCCGGGAAAGTGAATATTTCTGGGGGCTCCTGAAGGCAACCCTGTCAGCATCAGATGTCACTCCAGCCTATTTAAAACAGCTTTTTTCCTGCCTGCTCATCCCCACCGAATTTTTAATGTGGGAAGCAGCATGGAAGAGAGAGCTGAGGAAAATTCTCCCATCATTATGGGATAACCCTCACATGGCATCAGACATCAATGCTGACCCCATTTCTATAGATCATCTTTGTGGGCAGGCGGAATGGGATGATGGTGCCAAACAGGCACAGTGGATTCCCAGGGAGGCGCTGAGGGAAAGCACCAAAGCAGCAGAAAAAGCCTTTCTTGCCTTGCAACCCGAGGCACCCGCTTGCAGTTATGCAAAAATTATGCAGTCACCAGCCAAATCTTTTCTTATGTTTGTTGAGAGACTCTGCAGGGTGATTGAGCAGCAGGTACAGAGTGAGGACACCCGGCAGAACATCCTTTAAGAAGTGGCTTTGGCCAATGCAAACCCAAAGTGCAAGGCCACCATCCAGAGTCTGCCTTTCAACCCTCCTCCAACTCTGTCTCACATGTTGGAAGTCTGCTCTCAAAAAGTCACCACCGCTCTGAAGGAATATAATAGGATTCGGCCACCCTGATGCATCTTTGCTGCAAGCTGCTGTCACTTCGGCCTCAACACCAACTGCGCATCCCTCTCACTTCCCAAGACCCCCTAGAAAATCTTTTGACCCGGACAAGCCGTGCCATTTATGTGGACTCAAAAGACACTGGATGTTGGACTGCCCACTGAGACATAAAGTTTTAGATTTTAAAAAGGGTCAAATGGCTCCTGTGGAAGCGCAACAAAAAAACTAATTGAAGAGCGCCATGACATAAATGAGGTAGGCTCGTTAACATCTCGGGGAGGTAGTGAAGGAATTTGGCTGCTCTTGACATCAAAGATTGTTTCTTTCAAATTCCCCCCACACCCTGACGATGCTCCGCGGTTCGCCTTCTCGGTTCCTACCATCAACCGAGAAGCCCCAAAGAAAGTTACCACTGGAAAGTTCTTCCCCAAGGAATGAAAAATAGTCCAGTGATCTGCCAGTGGTACGTCTCCTCTTTGCTGTCTCCCATCTGTGCAGCCTCAAGGGATGCAATTATCTTACATTATATGGATGACATCATGGTGTGTGCTCCGAATGACGACCTACTTACCCATGTGCTTGACCTCACAATCAATGCATTGGTTGTTGCAGGGTTCAAGCTTCAGGAGGAAAAAATTCAACGGATGCCACCCTGGAAGTGCCTAGGTCTTGAAATCAGAAAGCGGACCATTGTTCTGCAAAAATTGGCCATCAAAAATAACATCAAGACCCTGGCAAACGTCCACCAACGGTGTGGGTCTTTGAACTAGGTAAGACCTTGGCTGGGCATTCCCACCAATGATCTAGCCCCCCTTTTCAATTTATTGAAAGGGGGAGAGGAGCTCAGTTCTCCCAGGACACGTACCCAGGAGGCGAGGACCGCACTGGAGAAAGTCCAGGAGACCATCTCTGCCAGGCAGGCCCATCGGTATCAGCCAGGCTTGCCCTTTAAATTCATTGTACTAGGGAAACTGCCATACCTCCATGGGGTGATTTTTCAATGGGACATAACCAAACAGAAGGACCAGGGCCAGAGGGACCCTCTCTTAATTATAGAGTGGGTCTTCCTCAGCCATCACAGGTCCAAGAGAATGACACGGCCACAAGAGCTGGTGGCAGAACTGATCCTCAAAGCAAGATCGCGGATCAGGGAATTAGCAGGTTTTGACCTTGACTGCATTCATTTGCCTCTCCAATTAAGCTTGGGCCAACTAAAAAAGGCCATATTGGAGCAATTGCTTCAGGTGAACAAAGCCCTACAGTTAGCATTGGATAGCTACACCAGTCAAATTTCATTTCATCGGCCGGCCCACAAATTTTTCAATTCAGATGTGCAATTTTCTCTATCATTGAAAAGCATCCAAAGTAGGACACCTCTAAAGGCTTTGACAGGTTTTACAGACGCTTCCAGAGCATCCCACAAGTCAGTGATGACTTGGAAAGACGTTCAAACTCAGCGGTGGGAGGCAGATGTTGTCGAGGTGGAAGGATCACCTTAACTAGCCAAGTTGGCTGCTGTCGTCAGGGCCTCTGAGAGGTTCTCTGAACCATTTAATTTGGTCACTGATTCGGCATATGTTGCTGGTGTAGTATCCAGGGCTGAAAATGCAGTACTGCAGGAGGTTTCCAACATGCCTCTCTTTGAGTTGCTCTCAAAATTAGTAACACTAGTCTCCCACCGAGAGCAACTATTCTATGTGATGCATGTCAGGTCACACACAGACCTGCCGGGGTTCATCGCCGAGGGCAATCACAGGGCTGATGCCCTTGTCACCCCTGTTGAGATGGCCCCGCTTCCTGATGTGTTCTAGCAGGCCAAGATCAGACACCAGCTTTTCCATCAAAACACGCCTGGCCTGGTTCGGCAATTCCATCTAACTTGCGAACAGGCCAAGGCGATTGTGGCCACATGTCCCTCGTTCCAGTCCCACCAGCTACCATCTCTGAGCTCAGGCACAAACCCCCGTGGGCTGCAAAGCTGTGAGGTGTGGCAGACAGACATCACCCACATTCCCTCTTTCAGCAGGGTCAATTACGTCTACATCTCTGTGGACACTTTCTCTGGTGCTGTTTATGCCTCAGCCCATGCAGGGGAGAAAGCTGCTGACACAAAGAGACATCTCGTGCAAGTTTTCTCCGTGTTGGGTAATTAAAACTGATAACAGGCCTGTGTACAAGTCCAGGGAGTTCCGGAGCTTCCTGCAGCAATGGGGAATTGAACATAAGACCAGCATCCCCTATTCCCCAATGGGCCAAGCCATGGTTGAGAGGACCCACCAGAGTCTCAAAAGAGTCCTCCAACAAAAACAAGAGACAATGAAGATGGAATCCCCTCTGGTCCGGCTTTCCAAAGTACTTTTCACCTTGAATTTTTTAAACTGTACTTTTGAAAACCTTAACCTCCCCATTTCAAAGCACTTTCAGCAGAACGCACAGGTGCACCTGAAATCCAGGCCTCTGGTCCTAGTAAAAGACCCAGAGACTTGGAGGACGGAGGGGCCCTTTGACCTGGTCACCTGGGGGAGAGGGTACGCCTGCGTATCCACCCCCTAGGGATTGAAGTGGGTCTCCTCCAAATGAGTCAAGCCTTACTTGCCAAAAAAACAGATGGACATTGGAGTTGTGGCGCAGGTTGAAGAGGCCTGCTGGAGGAAGAAGCGCAAACCCCAACCCTTTTGAGTTACAACAGGACCGAATCCCTTTAAGTTACCCCTTTGACATGTTGTTTTCTTTTAGTGACCTGAGCCTGATGACTCAAATCTGTATGGCAGAATAATTTTTGTGATCATCCTGTGGTCCATCATCCACCCCACAGACCAATGGATTGTTCCCCAGCTGAGGGTCAACATCTGGAAGACCCTTGCGTGAGCCCTCGGCCAAGACCACATTTGCCTCACCACCACATCAGCAGAGAACACTATGTCGACCTGCCTTGTGGGGATCCCTTTTAAACCTAATGAATTTCCTCCCTTTCCAACTGATGTCCTGAACCCTCAATCCCCTCTTCCTGTGGCCAATCCAACGGTCAGTTGGAGGGGCACAATCCAGACACTAACCTTACTCGACAGTGAGCCCCTTTAATTTGAGTTTTCGGTTCATCCAAAGCCTCCCATTGCATTCAGTTTATGTTTGAACCTGATCCTTCAGATAAGTTATTTCAGCCTGTCTGCCAGTACAAAGAGGAATACACCGCAAACCCTTGGTGTGTCAGAGTGGCCCACATAATGATGGCCTCAACCCTAAATTATAAACCCTTAGCTCTCCCAAAAGGTATCTTTTTAATTTGTGGAGACTGAGCATGGCCAGGCATCCCCTCTCGCCTGATCAGAGGCCCATGCACTTTCGGATGGCTGACCCTGTTTGCACCCAATCAAACCCAAATTGTAGATTGGTGGACCAAAAGCAATATCCATGATTCGGCAGGTCCCAAAAGAGACGTTAAGAGTTTGGACCCAGATTGCGATTCCGAAACTATCCATTGGTCGAAACCAAAAGGCGTTGCAGTCACAGTGTTTTTGCCTTGGGGTGCTCCAGGCAAGGCTCTAGGTGAATTAGCCCACCTAGAGTGTTGGGTAGTGAAACAGGCAAATCTTATCTCAGCCACTCTATCAGACCTCCTATCAGACGAGGAAATTACAAGGAAGGCGACTTTACAAAATAGGGCTGCAAGAGACTTCCTTCTCCTATTGCACAACCATCAGTGTGAGGAGTTTGAGGGTCTCTGCTGTTTTAATTTGACCACCAAGGCTGAGGATGCGCGAAGGACCATCGGGAAAATGCAAGACATGGTCCAGGACCTGAAACAAGAGACTACAGACTGGCTGGGGAACATCTTTTCTGGATGGGGTCTCTCAGGATGGGCTGGGTCCATTTTAAGAGCTGGGATTTTAGTTCTTTTTACCATTCTAGTAGTAATAATAGCTTCCAGCATCCTTTGGAGAATGGTAACTCGGCTGTTGGACAGAGCACTCTCCCCACCGAGCGACAGTCTCTGAGACAGCTGAGGACAATCAGGCAGCCAAAGACAATCAGTGGGCTTCGGCCCCGATAAACCAACTTGGTTTGGTGACATTTATACAGACTCCAGGTATGGCAATCAAGTGGAGTCTTCCTCGTTTTAAAGACTTGGCTTTTCCCCTCTCTCCTTTTGTTTGTTTTAAACAAAAAAGGGGGATATGTTGTATTGTGTTCCTATATGTTTTAGTTGCATTAAGTTGTACTTTGGTTTATCCCAGTTTCCCCCCTGCTATAATGGTTCTGCCCCTGCTGCCTCCTCCCTTCTTGTTAATGCCAATCTCCCTACCTCCTCCCCCTGTTCCCCAAAAGTAGCTGAATCCTTCTCTTAACCCCTCCTCGGTGTCCTGACTTCCACTCGATGGCCCATCCCCTCCCTCTAGAAACTTCTACCAAGGGCGTCGAGTGATAGGTTCAGGCACTGGGGGCGTCCCTCGGGTGGCCCTTATTGGTCCCCCTACCTGCCTGTTTCCTTGGTCCCCATGCCCTCCTGTATCTCCATTGGCAGGCGGGCAAACCCCTCCCTGGTTTACTACCCCCTTTTTAACACCCTGCAGACCCCCAAATTGGAGTCTTCAGTTGGCTGGATTCCCTGGGTTTGGGACCTCATTTGAGCTGCAGAATAAACCTGGACTTTGCCCCCAACTGGAGTCTGCTCTCCTTCTACCTACATCGTGCTGCTGTCTTGTCCAAAAGGTGAAAGCCTACGCCGCTCTCCTGACCTCCCAAGGAACGGGAGAGTGTCCCTCGCTGCTTGCTGTGCCAGAGCAAGCTGGGGTGGCTCCAAGCACACACTCGGAGAGGCACTGCAACAAGAAAGTGAGAAGCAGTATGCCTTGTTTACTGATGGATCCTGCTGTCTTGTGGGAAAGCATTGGTGATGGAAAGCAGCTGCACGGAGTCCCCTAGAAGTTGCAGAAACTGCTGAAGGAGGAGGTGAGTTGAGTTAGTTAGCAGAGGTAAAATCTCTCCAGCTGGCTTTAGACTGCTGAATGAGAGAAATGGCCAATACTTTACAATGATTCATGGATGGTGGCAAACACCTTGTGGGGGTAAACCCATCTGGGCTACTGCAAGATATTGATGCTTAGGCAGAAAACCTGGTTGCGTAGGTTTTGTATGCAGATGCTCATGTACCCAAGACTTGGACCACTGAAGATCATCAGAACAACCAGTGGGTGGACCAGGCTTCTAAGACTGAAGTGGCTCAGGGGGATTTGGATTGGCAACACCAGGGTGAATTATTTCTGTCTCAGTGTGCCCATGACACCTTGGTATATCAAGAAAGAGATGCAATATATAGATGGGCTTGTGATTGAGGGGTAGACTTAACCATGGACACCATCTCCCAGGTTATTCATGAATGTGAAACATGCGCTGCAATCAAGCAGGGCCAAGCAGGTAAAGCCTCTGTGGTATGGAGGACAATGGCTGAAATATAAGTATAGGGAGACCTAGCAGATTGATTATATCACACTCTCCCAAACCTGTGATGACAAGTGTTATGTGCTTACAATACTGGAAGCAACCACAGGATGGCTAAGAATATACCCTGTGCTTCATGGCACCACCCAGAGCACTATCCTGGGCCATGAAAAGCATGTGTTACAGCAACACGGTACTCCAGAAATAATTGAATTAGACAATGGAACTCATTTCTGAAACAACCTCATAGACACGTGGGCCAAAGAACATGGCATTGAGTGGGTGTATCACAATTCCCTATCATGCACCAGCCGCTGAAAAAATTGAACAATGGACTGTTACAGACTACACTGAGAGCAATGGCTGTTGGGACCTTCAAACATTGTGACACACATTTAGAAAAGGCCACTTGGTTAGTCAACAACAGAGGATCTGCCAATCAGGCTGGCCCTGCCCAATCAAAACTTTTACGTACTGTCGAGGCAGATAAAGTTCCCGTAGTGTACATTAAAAACATGCTGGGGAAAATAGTCTGGGTTATTCCTACCTCAGGCAAAGGCAAACGCATCTGTGGGATTGCTTTTGCTCAAGGACCCAGGTGCACTTGGTAGGTAATGAGGGAGGATGGAGAAGTCCGATGTGTGCCTCAAAGGGATTTGATTTGGGGTGAACATAGCCCATGAATTAAATTGTATGATGTTAATGACTATCCAACACTGTGTATTACCACTTGTATGGTGGCTACGGGTACATCACCTCACTGAGCAGCTCATGGCATCAATCTTAACCACAAGCATTCTGGGGATCTGAGCCTAACTTCCCTCTGACTGTCGCACTTCCACCAATGAAAAATGAACTTTGATAAAACTGAACAAGCACAACCATACTGGAATCAGAACTGACTCAAATGTGCAACATGCAACAATCCTACTATTGTATTTGGGTTGCCCCCAGATGGAGGAAGGAATGATGAATCTGACTCCATGTTCTCAGAAGGCTAATTTATTATTTTATGATACTATATTATATTAAAGAATACTATATTAAACTATACTAAAGAATACAGAAAGGATACTTATAGAAGGCTAAAAAAAAGAGAATAATGAAAACTCGTGACTCTGTCCAGAGCCCTGACACAGCTTGGCACTTATTGGCATCTGAGTCAAAACACTCACGCCAGAAACCAATAAAACAATCACCTGTGGTAAACAATCTCCAAACACATTCCACATGAGCAAAACAGAGGAGAAGCAAATGAGATAATTTTTGTTTTCATTTTTCTCTGAGGCTTCTCAGCTTCCCAGGAGAAAAATCCTGGGTGAAGGGATTTTTCAGAGAATGTGAATGTGACATCCTACATACCTCACACCATCTTTCCTGCTTGAAAGGCTATTGCCAAGAATGAAAACTGAAGTCATGGACTAAATTAATTCAAAGAACTTTTTTTTTTCTTTTTGTGGACATTTTATGAACATTTGACAGAGGTGTTCCATAGACTAAGGGATGTCGATATGTATATCTATCAAAACAGATAAATAGGGAAGGTGATGGAATATTGGAGACTGTGAAACTTGGCATGACATAAATGGTATGGAATGGGGTAGATATTGTCCTGGTTTCATCTGAGATAGAGCTAATTTCTTCTCAATAGCTTTTACAATGTTATATTTTGGATTGGGAATGAGAATGGCGTTGATAACACACCAATGCTTTGGGTTTTTGCTATGTTGTGTTTATCCAAAATCAAGGACTTTTTTTCTTTGTCTCATGCTCTGCCAGTGAGGAGGTTTGCAAAGGAAACTGGGAAGGAGCACATTATAGTTTTGTATGGGAGACATTTAGAGAAGTGATGTAAAGTTTTTAACTACTAGAAAGTTAAACATGCTTCTGTGAAAAATACATGTTAAAGACTGTAGCAGGCACAGGGCCTGCAAGGCCTCCCTGGCAGTCAGCAGCCTAAGATGGTAAATGCCTAGTCATGATAACTGGACCTAAGAAGCCCCTCTTCTGCCTTTGGACTCTTGTTATCTCTCTGTAAGACTATAGGTCACTTTCACCTTGACCCTTACTATTGGACTGTTTCCTAAAACTCTTATACCCTATATAAACCCCTAGTTTTGCCCAGTTTGGCAGAAGAGCTGCCACTGAGACCCTTTGCAGAAGATACCAATAAAGGCATCTCTGTGGAACCTCATACAGAGCTTCTCCTCTCTCTCCCTGTGTCTGCCAAAGGCACTTAGCAAGCAAAAGAGCTGAAAATCACTAATGAGCTGAGAATCACTAAAGAGCTGATCTCACTTAAGAGCTGAGCTTGCTAAGATTGCCTGCGGCCCTGGAGCCTGCCTGAGGGGCCTGGACAGGTTGTGCTTAACTGGACTTCTCTGTTTGGGACACCCACGGCAGCCATTTTCGGGGAGACCCCAAAAACCCCAAAGCCACCTCAAAAGACAAAAGAAATTCAGGAATTTCTTCTTTTCTTTCTAACTTAAAAACAAGTAACAAAACTAACCTAACTCTTGTTTTAGCTAAGCTGAACTAGATAAGCTTTACTATAGAACTAAACTTGTTTTGCGGAGCTTGTTAAGATTTGTTTTGGTTGGGCTGAGCTCTAACAGTTACTAGATAAAAGTGAAAAAGCTACAAAGGCTTAATTAAAACAAGACTAAACTACAATTAATAATATTTTAGTAGTAAGTTTACTTTTTTTTTGTTTAACTGTTGCATGAGTTTATGCGGTTGAAACCAGAAGTACCTTTATAACTTGTGTAGAGTGTCTTTGTACCTAAAATTAAATACAATAAAAAACTACATAATTGATTTTAATACAGTCTTAACTGCAGTTCTTTCTGCAAGCACTGAGTGACTATCTGCAAGCCTTAGGCAAAATATTAACGTTTTAGTACTTTAATCTTCTCTCAAGTATGAAAAAACCAAAATGCAAATATGTAAAAGAACAACATAAAGACATCAAAGTCAGTAAAGAAGTCCCAAATAGAAAAGATGTAGAGATACTTTAATTTTAGAAATAAAATCCTATATTAGCTATAGAGAAAAACTCTTTTTCTTTGTAACACATAAAAACCATAAAGAAATTAAATCTTTAATTTAATATTAAGCAAAAGCTTCTATGATAAAATAAACAAATATTGAAGTAACGGTAGCTCAATGAGAAGTTAAAACAAAAAGAGAAAAATAATCCTGTACCCCCAAGGAAAAAAAAGAAAAAAACCTCTGTTCCCAAAAAGGAAGATAATTTTAAAGATAAATAATAAGAACTTTTACCTTTAAACAACTCATCTTTAAAACAAAACCCCATAAGTTAACATAACCCATAAACACAGCTGTAAGAAAAGCTGGTAAAAATTAAGAAAACTTCTCAATTACAGATTTCCCCAAGCAGTTACTATTCGTAAGAGAGCCACAAAAACCCTGTTGTTTTCTTGTAGAGAAGTCTTCATAACATTAATGAGAAAGACTTCTCTTCCTAAATAAACTAAAAAAAAAAAGACTATTCTTAAAGTAGTAAACTAGCTAAAATTTTAAGTTTTGTTTCTTTACATTATCAGTAAAAAAGAAAAAATTGTAGAGGGAAGAAGAGCATTCTGAAAGTTTTGTTCTAATTCTTATTACTCTTTCTTTAGGTACTTGTCTTGGTTTGAAAAGACAGGTGTCTGCTAATGAAGGCAGAAGTCTCCCCTGAAATGGAAAATGGAAATCCTCTCCCTCTAAATTATTATAATTTTGAAATTAAAAGTCTCTCAGGTAAAGATATGGGAATAGGAATAACAGTTCTTTACTAGAAAAGCTAAAAACACAAATGTAATAGTACAAACATCAATAAAAAAACCACTGGTCGAGTCAGAATACGACATGACACCCTGTGGGTCAGGGTGTTGGTAGTAGTCCGATTGGATGGTGGCTGCAGTCTTCCTGCAGAGACAGGTGTGATTCTGTTGGAGCAGTGACCCTGTAGAAAGGTGGAGTTTTCCTCTGAAAATCCAGTGGTGGTGTAGATGGGCCTGGTCTTCCTCTGGGAATCCAGTGGAGAAGACAGCTACTCGTCTGGGAATTCAGTGGGGAAAAGGCTGTCCTGGTGTTCCAAAATCTCAGATTATATCCAGGATGGAATGCTTGGCTCCCCCCCTGGGCAGAGCATCTCACAATGGGATGATGTAATTTTTATCAGTCATGGAGTGACACTCAATGGCCCATTAACAGCAGATGTCTCCCCCGAGGGAGGATTGGTTTGTGGAAGAGATAAAGAAAACTGCCCAATTAACAGAAGATAACTGCCACACCTCTAACAGATGGCAAATAGAATACATACATTATCTTGTAATCTAGGACATTACTGTTAATAAATTTTTCTTTATACCCTTTTAAAGTTTTAAACCTACTTTACCTTTTCCCTGGTCCTATCTCACAGCAAAAAGTAAGTACATCAACTAAAAAAATCTCAAAATTAACAAAATCTCAAATTAGCAAACCAAAACCACTACAAAGCATAGCTGGGATAGGTGACCCGATCTGACCAAAGGGATATTCTGCACCACAGAATGTCATGCCCAGCATATAAACTGAGGGGAGTTTCCTGCAAGGGCCAATCTGGGTTTGGGAAGGGGGCTCTGGCATTGGTCAGTGAGTGGTGAGTAACTGCATTGTGCACCACTTGTTTTCCCTTTTTATTATCCTTTTAATTATTATTTACCATTATTATTGTATTTTACTTTATTTTCAATTATTAAACTGTTCTTATCTCAACTTCAAGTTGTACTTTGATTCTCCTCCCCATTCCACTGGGGGAGAGGGAGAGAGGCAGGGTTGAGAGAGTGGCTGTGAGGTGCCTAATTTCCATCTGGGCTTACACCATGACAGCCATGAAGATTATCAGAGAGCTGGAGCACCTCTCCTACAAATACAGGCTGAGAGAGCTGGGGCTCTTCAGCCTGTAGAAGAGAAGGCTTGGAGGAAACCTAATTGCAGCCTTCCAGTAATTAAAAGGGGCTTACAAACAGAAGGGAGAGCAACTTTTTACATGGGTAGATAGTGATAGGAGAAGGGGGAATGGTTTTAAACTAAAAAAGGAGAGATTTAGATCAGGTATGAAAAAGAAATGCTTTGCTGTGAGGGTGGTGAGGCCCTGAGACAGGTTGCCCAGAGAAGTTGTAGTTGCCCCATTCCTGTAAGTGTTCAAGGCCAGGTTGGATGGGGCTTGGAGTAACCTGTTCTAGTGAAAAGTGCCCTGTTGTTATCATATTTCTAGAGTCCTATACTGTCACAATCACATTTCTGAAGTCTCGTACCTTCTCGTGATATTTCTTGGGGACAGTTCTTCACAGCAGAGACTTCTTCTTCTGCTTGTTGCTGCTTCTTCATCAAAGCTCCTCAAAGGCTCTCCCTAACCCGCCAGCCCATCCCCTTTTATCCCAGTTATCTTCATTGGCCACAGCTGCTGCCCAATTAAGGACATCACAGCTGCAGCCCATTTAGAACAATTAGGATCGGGGCAAGGCCACTAATATATATATTTTACTAGGACTCCTACTGTATTTCCCTCTTTTCTTTTCTTACAGCGACAGGTTTTATATATTTACTTACAATTATACAATACATATATTTTCCCACCTCTCGGCTGTACAATACAATACAACTAGGACTCCTACTATAGTGTCCCAGCCCATGGCGGGGGTGTAACTAGATGATCTTTAAGGACCTTTCCAACCCAATCCTTTCTATGATTCTATTAATATACTGGCTAATACATTCATAGTATAAATAATTTCTTTTGGCAGCAAGCTCCATGGTTCATATGGATAATGGAATGGAATGGAATGGAAAGGAAAGGAAAGGAAAGGAAAGGAAAGGAAAGGAAAGGAAAGGAAAGGAAAGGAAAGGAAGTAATGGCTCACCGGGGCCTCCTGGAAGTTTGTAAGAAAAGTTTTAAATCTCTGATTGAGAATATTTAGGCAAAAAAGTCATTACACAGAATATACAGGATCTCATTTTCATTAGATGTTGTATTATGTAAAGTGCGGTACGTTGTCACAGAGGTTGTTGAATATTGTGAGCTAGACTTCTAAACTAAGAACAAATGTACTGTCTTAAGCATGACCAGTAGTAAACCTCTTAAAAAAGAGACAAAATGAATGCCTAAATACAAAATTTATTAGAAATTTGTAAAATTGCCCCTAAATGTGAAAATTTCTGAAATACTGAAGTGATGGATGAAACCTTCATTGATTAAATATATGCCGATTCCCAAAAAAAAGACCAAGGACTACATAGGTTAGTGAATTCAATTTCTATTTTGTTTCCAACTCTTCTGTTTACATTTCTATTAACTTCCTCCTATCAAAACAATTGGAGAAATTTTTTTTCTCTTTACACATGCAAACTGAAAGTAGAGAATAAACTTAGCGGAGTACACAGGGAGTCTGCTTTTGAGGGCTTAGGGGTCCACCAGTGCTGCTCTGTTTTTAAGAACAACCTTTTAGAAGCACAGAAGTGGGCAATTGCATTGTGTCAAAAGTCAAGAAGACCAGCTTGGCTGAACAGAGAACTCATCTTGGAACTCAGGAGGAGAAAGAAATTGTATAATCTCTGAAAGCAAGGCCAGGCTCACTTGCAGGAAAAATTGAAGACCCGTGATTCATATACACAGACAGAAGACATGAAAGGCCAAAGCTCAATTAGAGATTGGGCTGATTCTTGTTGAAGATGGTCACTTGACAAGTAGGGATGAAGAAAAAGTAGAGGCATTCAGTGCTTTTTTGCCTCATTCTTTAATAATACTGATAGACCTTGGGCTGTATACAGTCCTCTGACTCAGAGGACCACAACTGCAGGGCTAGTTGTATCAGCTGAATGTTCATAAGTTCATGGGGCCTGATGGACTCAAAAGGTAGTGAATGAGGCTATATCTGGCTGGCAAGCAGTCACTAGTGGTGTTACTCAGGGCTCACTCCTCGGGCCAGTTTAGTTTAATATTTTTATCAGTGATCTGAATGCAGGAGACGAATGTACCATTATCAACTTTGCTGGTAATACCAAACTGGGAGGTGCTGTTGACTCTCTCAAGGAGCGAGAGGCCTTACAGAGGGATCTAGATTGATTGCAGAATTGGACAGCCATCCGTGAGATAAAATTTAATGAGCCCAAGTGCTGGCTGGATAGCAGCCCTGCAGAAAGGGATCTGGGGGTACTGGTTGACACGAGGCTCAGTAGGAGTCAGCAATTAGCCCTGGCAGCCAAGAGGGCAAACTGCATTCTGGGGTGCATTAAACAAAGTATAACCAGCTGGTCAAAAGAGGTGACTATCCTGCTGCATTCAGCATTGGTGAAGCCTCACCTTGAGTACTGTGTGCAGTTCTGGGCCTTGCAATTTAAGAAGGATGTGAAGGTCCTTGACTGCATCCAGGGGAGGGCAACAAAGCTGGTGAAAGGGCTGGAGGGAGTGTCCTATGAACATTATAAGCAAAACATCAAGACAACTTTAGCATCAGTTTAGAAGTGACTAATTTCCCAAAATCAAGATGATACCTATAGGTGTTTGAAAGATTTGATTTCCTTTTTCCATACAGACTTCTTTCATTAATAGGGCTGCAAATGACCTTGGGAGGTGATGTGGTCCATCCCCCCCAATTCACTTCTGTTCTCCAAGAAGTCATTTGCTTTATTATGAAAACACACTGGAGCTCCAAAGAGAAAGCTTGATCCTTCTATACCAAAGACTACCAAATGTTAGAAGATAGAAATGCACTTTCAAAGGTGAAAGTCACAAACCGTTACCAGTTCTTCTGATGAACATCAGTAACTTAATAAAGCTCACAACTTTAAAGAGAGCTGGGAAACCAAGACTTGTTATTCCCCATTAAATACACAGTACTTTTCCCCAACCATTAACCAAACCTACAAGTCATGGTCAATCCAATGGCAATTTCTATGGGACATATTAGGGTATCTTTTGCTCAATTGCTCCTTTTAAAGGAGTAGTAAAAACTCACATCTCAGATTTCATCCATCAGCTGAGCCTTTTTTCACATCCCACATCTCTTCCTTCTCAATGTAGTATCTATTGGCTTCAGGCAGGGCCTGTCAATTGCATGCACAGCCAGATGTTGTGCCCTAAGTAGGGCAAATTATTTTCTAAATAGTAGTGTGTAGAAGATCTAAAAATCAGTGATTCACAGGCTCATAATGCCAGAAGATGTGTGACTGGGACTGGAGGTGTCATCCCCAGCTGAACCTCTGGTTATATTACTGCTAGGGAGTGAGAAAATGAATTTCTTACTAGATACTGGGGCAGTGTATTAGTTTTTAAATATGTTTAAAGGAAAATTTAGTCAGGAAATTGTTAGTGTTGGTGCAACAGAGCAAAAGGTACATTAATGTTTCTTTCAACTATTACAATTTGGAATTGGTAAACGGGTTTTAGCCCATCAATTTCTTCATATACCTGAATGTCCCATTCCATTACTAGGGAGGGGTGTATTGAGCAAACTAAATGCACATATTACATTTGAAAAAAGACTAAAGTTCATATTCCTGAAGAAAATGCCTTGGAGGCCAAGGTCTTTCTTTTACAGAATCCTGAAGCAGAAATGTCAGAGGAAGTGTATCGCAATCTTCTCTCTCTGTGATCCTCTGTTTGGCTTGGCCAGGGGGAACTGACTAAATAAGGGACAGGAACGATGGTCTGGCCTGAAAAATAAAGACTTTAATAACAAAATAGCAAACGTGGAAAATGGCAGAGTTCAGGGGCAAGATCCAAAGACCTGGGGGGGGGCGTGGTGCCACAACAGGGTGTAGGGGTCTTTTGAGGGCAAGGGTCCAATCATGAACACAAACTTGGAACATGACCTTATATGTAACAGGTGCCAAACCAACTGAGAACAAGAAACCTGACCAAATATAGGATAGTTCTATTAACATATTGACTCCCATGACCCCACTCTTCTCACCATGACCTGACTAGATGTCCCTTTTCCAGTATCGTGTTTCCCATGGTCTCAGGTTGATACCTTCTGTATTTGCTACTGAGGCAAAACTACTATTTATCCAAGCTGGACGTGATTCCATAATTCTCATTCTCTTCAGTAAAATTTTCTGTAAAGAGTTCTGAAAAACTCTTAACATACAACTTATAAAACAGGGTAACAAACACAACAACTAAAAAAATCAGTGATCTCTTTTTGACCAAAGATAAAGCCCAACCAGATAAGTTCAATTTTTTGAACAGTCCATTAAATCAGTCTTTGTCATCTTCCACTTGCAGTTTTTTTATTCCCTCTCTGAGAATTTGGATGCTTTTGAGTATGAACTCACTGTGATATGAAAGATTCATGCAGCACATGCCCTTGAAGTCCTTGCAACTGTCCTTGTGCTAACAACAGAAAGTCAATTGCAGCTCAATTTTGCAGGGTAGCATGTCTGATACTGTCAATCTCTGTCAGTAGCTCACTTAGTGCCTGAGATGTGGCATTGGCTTGCCTACTCAGCCAACATCCAAGATTGCCTAACATTTTTAAAGCTTTTTCTGCAGCAACTCCAGGTGCCAATATTGAGGCTGTTATTCTTTTTCCTTTACTCCAAAAGTTAATTTAGTCTTTGCAATCTGATTAAAATTGATGGATAAATCTCTTACATATAACTTTTTGGTCACGAATTAAGGAAATCTCAGGTGCTAGTACAGTAAGCCTCTTTAAGCTACATGGTCTGCCCTTGATGCGAGATGGAATGGCCGGCCATGCTCTGTCTCCAAAAATGAGAAATATCCCAGATGGTAATGGGGAATCACTAGACCAGGAAAAGATGGGTGAGGTGTAGGTACACCAGGTACTTTCATTTTTATAAACTGGATGATGTGGGGAAACATCCCACTATGTATTTGGTTGCTTTCTTATAGCCTGGGCATCAATGATACTTTGCAATAATTCAGGAGTCTTTTTATTATAATGAAATCTAACACAAAAATCCATTTTTACAGAGCCCAGAATTTCTAATTCTTGTGTTTCTAGTGGTGCATGCCGTAGTTTCCAGGCCCAGTAATCCCAGTTATCAACGGGATTGTGAATCCATTCCTTGTGGGGACGCAATACACAGATGGCATCCTTGTTTTACAGCCACACATCCATTGGTAACCTAACTAAACAGGTGGGAAAGGGGTTATCAGGGGTGGCTACTGACACACACAGGGTTTCCTGCTTGGTGATGTTAGCTAACATAACCCAGACATTTTTCTTTGGCTTTGGGACTTCCCAGGTCTTAGCGAGGAGCATGGCATCAATCAGGAAGGGTATAACGAGCCAGGAGTCCTTTAGGAGTCATGTCTGGTGGAAAAACATGTGGATAAAACTTAAAAATTATTAATGCTTAAGGAGTTAAGAAACCAGTGGCATTAATCAGCAATGGGTAGGTATTGGATGCACAAGACAGATGATGGACTTTGGATGTGGTTAGCATAAGAGATTTGATAACAGTATGCCTTGGCAAGAGCAAACAGAACTTTGAGCATTAAATCAAGATTGCAAGGAGATTAAATCAGAATGACTTATCAGAAAAGAAAGTTACATCAAGACTTCTGCAATCAAGAGATATAGTAAAATGCATGTTTGCTTATGTGATTGCAATATATGGTAGAGATAATTCATGCTATAGAAGTAGACATATATGTGTATAAAATATTGTGAAGATCCAAAGTTATGCCTCTGACCACTCTGGCTGGGAACAGAGTTCTATTCGCATTGTAACCAGTTCCCGGACAGCATTAAGATAATATCAGGTCTGTTACCGTATGAATGGGACGGTCCCAGACTATTACAGAGGATTTCCTCTGGCACCTACACCTGGTAGATAGCATCTGGACCTTCCTGGAATGGAATGTCTCAAGGAGCTCACACGACCTGCACCTGGGCATGATTACATCTGCGGTACTCAGGAACTGGCATAATTCTATTACATGTGAATGCAGCTTCTGCCTGGATACTCAGACATGCGTCTGCATCTCTAGATTCATCTTTTTCTGTTCTTGCACATGTATGGATCCAACTCTACATGTGAAGAGACACAAAGAAATATGTGGTCATCCCTGCCTCAGGCAGAATAAACTGTATATAAGCTGGCCACTGGAAGCACTCGGGGTGATCCTCTGGGGGAACGCTGTCACTCTGTCAGCCGGAACCCTAGGTCACCCAGCGCCTGCACCCGAGGCTGACGCTGTCTTAGCTGTGGTGGTTTTTTTTGAAATTTCTATTTTTTTGTTATTGATCTAATAAATCTTTGTTAAATTTTTTTCATAAATTTGGCTACCGATTTGATCATTTACAACATGATGATTAACCCAATAATTGTAGTAAAACATTACTAGCCTTCCTAAAATAGTATATAAGCATAGGTATTCCACAATAAAGTTGTATGCTTTTGACCATCTCACAGACTCCCCATCTCGTTCATCATCGCTAATAGGTGGGAAGAGAGGGATGGCTATTCACAAGCCTCAAGGTGTCTTTTCTAAAGGTTCTTCCTGGGGTTTCTCCTGTAGAGCTTCTTGGTGATCTTGTAGAGTGTGACGGTGGTCACAATGGTTTTCAGGGTGAGAGAGAGGCGAGAATGTTGACTCCATGTTCAGAAGGCTTGATTTATTATTTTATTATATATATACTACATTATAACTATACTAAAAGGAATAGAAGGAAAAGTTCTCAGAAGGCTAGCTAAGCTAAGAATAGAAAAGAATGAATAACAAAGATCTGTGTCCCGGCAGAAAGTGAGACCAGCTCTGCCGTGAATGGTCAGTAAATCCAAACATCCACAGGAGACCAATCACGGATCCACCTGTTGCATTCCACAGCAGCAGCAAACCATTGTTTACATTTGTTGCTGAAACTTCTCAGCTTCAGCAGGAAAAAATCCTAAGAAAGGATTTTAATGAAAAGATGTCTGCGACAGTAAAGGCTGCAGGTATGGCTTGATGTTCTTAGCTAGATCCCACTGAGGTCCTTTACCTGTAGAGACACAAGCATAACCTTTTCCCCAAGTAATTATAGGAAAGGGTCCCATAATTTGGCCTGTCTCGAGATCTTTAATTAACACTGGGGGTGTCTCTTTTAATTGTGCCTGCATTGTATGAGAAAAATGCCTGATAATTGGGGAATCTAGTTCCATAATGGAATTATTCAAAAAATTAAATACATATGTGGCCTTAGCAAGCCTTTCAACTGTGGATAATGTGTCTATTCATCCTTTTTGTTGTTCTAGCAGGCATTTAAGAGACCCATGTGTTCTTTCAATAATTGATTGGCCTATAGGAGAGTGTGGAATGCCTGTGATATGTTTGATTCCCCGCAGATTAAAAAATTACTGTGTTTTCTGGGAGACATAGGCAGGCCCATTATCTGTTTTTACTTCTTGTGGGATGCCTAGAGTTGAAAATGCTTGTAGGAAATGTTTAATAACATCTTTTGCCATTTCACTTAAATGAGCAGAAGCAAAAATTGTTCCTGAGAAAGTGTGTATTGAAACATGTATATGTTTAAAGCAACCAAAATATGCATAATGAGTAATATTGCTCTGCCAAATTTGCAAACTGTAAAGCCCTCTAGGATTCATTCCTGCCCCAATCAACAGCAGAGAATATTTTTGGCAGTCAGGGCATGTAGCGACAATGGCTCTAGCTTGGTCTTTGGTGATATTAAACATGTGTGTAAGCGCAGGTGCATTTTGGTGGAAGAAGGCATGGCTGAGCCATGCTTGCTCGAAGATGTTTGGAAGTGTAGTGTATATGGTCATAGCCAGGGTATCACCTTGTCTATTACCTTCTGCTAGGAATCCTGGCAAAGAAGTGTGAGAATGAATGTGCATGACAAAACAGGGATGCGGTCTCTGAGAAAGAATAAAAATTAAAGTTTTAAGCAAAGAATATAAGTGATCATTAGAAACTGGTTTTAGGAACCAATTTTCAGCTCTCTCCACAATGCCTGCAACATAAGCAGAATCAGTTACCAGATTAAAAGGGCATGTGTATTGAAGTGAAGGGGAGAACGACCATCCTGGTAATGCATCGAACTCCAACTTTATTGATCAATCAATCACCTTAAATAACAGTGCTAACGAACGCCATGAATATTCTGTAATCCAATGTCATGATAGGCTAACAGAGAAATTTCTAACCACTCCCTTTGTTTTAGAATACCTACAATTGTTTATTAAAGACAGAAACCAAAACAGAAACCAGAAACTAAAACAGAAACTAGTGTTCCCAAAACCTCTACATCTGTTCTCAGGATAACAGGCCTTCCCAAGGACGGTGTTCTGCTTGCCATGGGAAGACAAGCTGAGAACTTTATTGTTTATAGAATGATGCCTGAGAGAGTCTAATTGTTTATACAAGTCAGAAGGCTGAGAACTGTTAGAAACGGCCTTACTTTTCCCTTATACTTTTCTCGCAATTTTATGTCTCATGGCCTTTTCTTTAAGTCATTCTCCGACATTTCCCCCGTTTTTTCTTTTTAAGAAAGGAGGTTAGTTTGCAGGTTTTTTCTATTATCTTACCGACTATTTTTTGAATGCAACAAGGTAAGATAATGGTGAAGTTTTTCCTCACAGAAACTCTTGTGGAGGAGGCATTACCAGATGTCAAGAGAAGTGCAGACCCCGCTCTGCCAGGGCTCAGCTGCACCAAAGGCCTGAGGATAAACAGGACACTCAGTGTCAGAAATGTGATCCTGTGGAGAAGAATCAGAACCAGTGCTCAGAGGTGGAATAATGATAACTTGCTTAAATAACAAGATCCACCCTGCGCCTGGGCTGGTATTCCATTCCAGGCTCTATCTCCGCAAATTAAAAATATCCCTGTGGGTAATTTCCTAGGTCATAATAGTAGAGCCTTTACACTGGTTATAAAGTTGTTTAGACACTATTTCCAGGTTTAGAGATGAATCCAGAGTAGCCCATGTCTGTTTATGCTGACTCATCCTTTGGAAATTAGAGTAATCAAAGCTGAACTGCAATTATTTAATGCTTGATTGGGATCTCTTCTTATAGGGCCTACAACAGAATGTTGTGTTAAAGGCACCAGTTTTCTACATTGTCGCAGACATTTTTTCACAGAAATCCTTTCTTTCAGATTTCTGCATTTTCTGGGAGGCCAGAGGCCCCAGAAGATGAATGTAAACAATTGTTATCAGCTGCTGTGGAATGTAACAGGGACACCTTGATTGGCTCATGTTTGTATGTTTATAATTGAGGGCCAATCACAAGAGCAAGCCAGGGGACCGAGTCCCTGGGCACAACTTTGTTTTGGATTCTTTCTTTTCTATTCTTGGCTTAGCAAGCATCTGCAACTTCTCTCTTTATTCTATTTAGTACAGTTATAATGTATTATATATCATATATCAATAAATCCAGCCTTCTGATCAAGAAACAAGATTCACCGTCTCTCTCTCACCAGCAGCGACCCACTCAGGCGCTGTAACATCTGGTGACCCCTCGTGTCAGAGCAAAAATTAATTTGATAAGACCAGAGGAGCAAAATTGCTGCACTGGGTAAAAATCCTGTATGTGTAGCATTTGATGGTTGCTTTGAAGCGACCACAGAAGTGGATTCAAGCCAGGAGCTGAAGAACTGAAGATCCTGATTTGGACAGAGTTCACAGCCAAGGCTAACCACAACAGAACCTTCTTCTGGAAAACCTTCAGGAAAGATGATGGAAAAGAGCAGCAGACCTGTGGAGCTGGCCAGAGCAAGCTGGACTCTTTCAAAAGGTACTGTGGGCTTTTCTATCCCTGATGAACCAGCCCTTCGTAGTCTGTGGCTGTTTGTATGGCAGACACATGCCTTGCCAGAAGAGATTCAATTCTCCCCTTCAGAGGAGAAACTTATAGCCCTCTGGAACCATTGGTGCAGAGAAGATGGTTGCTTTTTGTCAGAAACAGATCTCTATAAATTCTTTAGATGGGCAAAGCTTTTTGGGTTCTTTACTGATGTCCTGTACGCTTTAGATGCTTTTGTCTGGGAGTGCATGGACTCCATTTTCCAGTTCGTCTGGAGCCAGGGACGTGTCCTGCCTTCTATCTACCCAGCATTTATACAGCTTTTCCCACTTCTGAAACGCAGAGCAGCTTGTTTCCAATGGATTTCTAATTGTTATGGCCAGGCACCGTTTCCCCCCTCCTTGGCAGAAGACCCGGTGGGTGATGACTTTGGGCTTTTCCCCCCGCCCTGCTTCGCGGCGGGGGGGGCTGAAACTTCGCTGGGCGAAGAAGTTTTTTTTACTCTTGCTCCGGAGCATGCTCAGATGGAGTTTTCTCCGTCCCCCCCTTCTCTCTCTCCGGGGGGATGGGAGTGGCCGCTCAAGCCAGCGCCGGCCTCTCAGACTCCGCCTTCAGACATGGGGGCGGCACCGGTCTCTGAGGTTTCTCCGGTCCTGCCAGAGCCGTCACTCCAGGAGATCCCGTCTCCGCCTCTCCAGGCTGTTCCGCCCGCGGTTTCACCGGCCTCCCCGCCCCCTGAGCTGTTGCTAGGCAACGACGAGGATGCGTCTCCAGCTTCCGGCTCAGCGTCGGAGAAGGCAGAAGAGACAGCACTTCCTGTGCTTGAGCTGTTGCTAAGCAACAGCGATGCTCCGCCGCTTCTCCCGGCTCCGCTGCTGCCTGTGCCGTGCCTGCCGCCGCTTTCAGAGCCAAGGGACGCAGCAACAGCGTGTTCCCGCGCATCCCCGCCGCCTCAAGGCGAGACAGTTCCTGTTCAGGATGGGGCTGAAAACGGCGCTGAACCTGCGGGAACCTCGGGGCAGCCCGCGGCGGATCCCACGCTCAGCGTGATTCCCTCCCCGGTTCCGGCTTCCCCCCCGCTGCTTCCACCGGACGTCCCAGCGGCTTTGCCGTTGTCGGAGGCCCTGTCCTCCGTGTCGGCGTCAGAGACTGCCCTGGAACCGGCGGCTTGTTCGAGCTCGGACCATCCCGGACCGGCTGCCCCAGCAGCCGCCCCGGCGGGGGGTCACTCCTTCAGTGGAGTGGGGGCTGCCCGCCAGCTGACTCTTGCGGCAGTCCAGCTGCCTGTTTTTAAGATCAGCGTTCTCCGCGGTTTGGGGGGTGGTGTTTTGGTTGCTGTCCCATGGAGGCTGCCGCCTCTCCTGCGTCCTAGTGGCATGGGGGGGCAGGTGCATCCCGAGAGCCCTGCCTCTGATCCCCAGCCCGGAGGGGGTGGGGGTGATGCCATGAAGCGGATGGAAGACAGACCCCAGATGGCATTGCTGGGGAAGGCTTCTATTTCCCTGCTGCTGGCATGCCTCAGTGGTTTTGGGGAAAGGAAGCATCTCACTACCCGTGCTACCCTGCTGGCAGCAGGGTTCAGGCCTGCGGGAATGCAGAGCCTGCCTTATGGGTTTGGCCTGGCCTGTTGGGCTCAGATAGTTCCTGGGCCGGGCCCACTGCGTGGCCTCCTTATGTATTTGGGGATTCTGGTTTGTCCTACAGGTCCTGGTCCCCCTTTGTGGGCCAGTTTTGGGGTTCCTGGTCCAGCATGGGCCAGGGCCCCCAGAGCCTTTCCTTCTCTGGCACTGCTCTGCTCGGCTGCTGCTCTTTTGCTTCTCGATCAAAAAAAAAAAAAAAAAAAAAAAAAAAAAAAAAAAAAAAAAAAAAAATTAAAATTAAATAAAAAAGATTGAAAATAGTGGGCAGCAGCTCTGAAGCACTGAAGCATTGAAGGGCCAGAAAAGGACATTCCAAAGTTGTTCAAATTGTTTGAAATTGTTTGAAATTGAGTGGGTTTTTGATAACTATTGATGGGATTCTTTTTGCAGCAAGTTTGTTTTCAGGACCGAAAAGGACTCTCAGATGTCCAAAAGAAACAACTTCAGCTCATGGACTGTTCCTGAAACTCAGCTGCATGGACTTGAAT
Organism: Melozone crissalis; assembly: GCF_028551555.1. Classification (NCBI taxonomy): domain Eukaryota; kingdom Metazoa; phylum Chordata; class Aves; order Passeriformes; family Passerellidae; genus Melozone; species Melozone crissalis. The sequence goes on along the minus strand of NW_026535813.1, from coordinate 7,071,138 downwards.
TTTCTTTGCATTGCTTTTTGCATTTTCTTAGATTGTAGGATTGTTTTTAGTGATTTGTTAGTATTGTATATTTTACAGGTGAAGAAATTTCCTGTTCATTCCACATCAGCATTTTTCTTTTATTTTATACAATTTAGAAAGGTGAGATGTCGCAGACATTTTTTCACAGAAATCCTTTCTTTCAGATTTCTGCATTTTCTGGGAGGCCAGAGGCCCCAGAAGATGAATGTAAACAATTGTTATCAGCTGCTGTGGAATGTAACAGGGACACCTTGATTGGCTCATGTTTGTATGTTTATAATTGAGGGCCAATCACAAGAGCAAGCCAGGGGACCGAGTCCCTGGGCACAACTTTGTTTTGGATTCTTTCTTTTCTATTCTTGGCTTAGCAAGCATCTGCAACTTGTCTCTTTATTCTATTTAGTACAGTTATAATGTATTATATATCATATATCAATAAATCCAGCCTTCTGATCAAGAAACAAGATTCACCGTCTCTCTCTCACCAGCAGCGACCCACTCAGGCGCTGTAACACTACATCTTATTGAGGCTATATATGATGTACTTTGAGCTTTAACCCCTTTTCAAAATACACTGTACCTCCCACTGATAATAAGCTAAGATTTTTGCTCATGAGATTTATAAAGGTCTGAAGCTGAAGCAGTGTTTAGCCTTGTCTAATTCCGTAGTGCCTGCTCCCAATTATGTTCCCAGATGTGCCTATAATTACAGGTGTGGCACCATAAATGAAAAAGTAACAACTGATCACAACTCCCACAACACAGTGCAACCCAAGCAGCACAATTTGGGCTGTGACATTCAAGACAGTCCTCTTATATGTAAAGATGATAATGATTCAATAATGTCAATCAGTTCTCTGGTCGTCCAGCAACGGCGTGTTAAGGCCTTATCAGGCATTGCACAACAGGTGGTAATTGGACTAAGAAAAGAAAGCTGTTAACTGTTTTCATTCATGCGAACCTGGAGAGAAGGTGAAAAAGCCTGAAAATGATTCTTTCTGTCCTTGAAGTTATCACATCCACCTTTTTTCATGAGCTTCCCAGAAATGTTCAAAGTCAGTTTTCAGTTTGTAATCCTTTAGTCATTTGGCTCAAATGGCATCAACTGGGTGATTCTCAGTCCTTTGTTAATTTGGAGTGGTGAAAAGATAGTATGCATTTAAGGCACTTAAAATATTTAACTTAACAGACTTATTTGCAAATCATGTAAATTCACTTAAATCTAATTCAAACTTAACAGAATCTAACTTAACTTACTTAATAATACTTAACAAAATTTAATTTTCTTTAAATCTCACACAACTCAAACCTATATATAATTTAAACTTAGCAGACCTCGAACCCAACCGAAAACAAGCTTAACAAATTTAACCTTAACATTTAATGGCACTTAATTGATAACTTAACTTAAACTACTTAATAACAGATAAAACTTACTATAGGAATAATATATAACATTTACTATCACTCACTCACAGGCCTGACTCCAAAACACTCAACCAAAACAACCTTTCTCACGTCTTTGCTGCAGCATTTATACCAAAAACACACTCACAACATCTCACTCATACAATCAATCCAACACATCTCAACATTTTTAAGTTTTTCAAAACACAGCTTTAAAGTCTAATGTTCCACCGGCCCAGCCATCCGGGCTTCTGATGTTCAAAGTCTCTGGTAATACAGGTGTTTCCAAGACAGCATAACCAATGCCGAGCCAAATCGGCCGAAATATGACTCCTGCGTTCATTTACGCTGACCTCTGCTTCACAGTCTGTGCTGGGGAGAACAAAAGATCTTTACTAACTTAGGTGAAAAACATCCTGACAGCAACAGTCCTTGGTGTCGCCTGTTTAGTTTCACTAATCTTTTAATTGCAATAGGAATCTTTTCTTTTGTTGACAAGAGTCACAGTTATTACGGCTGTTAGATCTTAAACTGTAGCTTTTGCCGGCTACGGGGCAGAGGGAGAAACGCTCCCGCTCGAAAAAGCACTCTGAAGTCGGAATCCGCTAAGGAGTGTGCAGGACGAAAACTATCAATGCACAGCATGATTGCTCCTCCATCACCTGCTCTCTGATGTCCAGTCACTGTTCCCAAGCAGCAACTGGCCGCCCGTGGACATCTGGCCCCCAGTTCACACATGAGGGCGATGCGGCTCCGGTCGCTCCCCCCGCGGCGCTCTTTGTTCACTTCCGGCGCGGCGCGGCTTGGTTTCTGCGGCGGCGGCTCCGCTCTTGGGGCAGCGCGGCTGCTCCCGCACAGTGGCTCCGCTCTCGGGGGCGGCGCGGCTCGGCTCCTGCGGCGGCGGCTTTTGATCTTCCCGCCGCTGCCTCCGCTGCGCCCATGCCAAGTTCGGAGTAGCACAGCACTGCAATTCTACCATAAATCACCGAATTCACACATTTCCGTTAATCCGTAAACCATATGGAAAATCCCTTTACCGTAACTATAAGTCCAAAGTCCTGTTAAGTCCTTTTGCCAATTCATCTCTGCTTTGCGCTGCGGGTCACTCCCTTCGCAGCGGTTCAGCTTCGCCCGCGGTGGCTTCCTGTGGTGTCGGGTTGAAGGCTTCCTTTTGCGGGGGATTAGGGGCAGGAAAAGGTACCGATGATGCAGCGATGACTTCTGTTGGTGCTTGGCATTCCCGGCGCAAGCGGCCCGTGCCTTCGCAGCATTTCGTGCGGCCCTCTTTATTTGATGTTGCAAACGCAGCGGACGCTTGAAGAGGTGCAAGAGCGGCTAATACCTGATTCTGAGAGGACTTTGCCTGTTCTTGCAAGCCTACTGCTATCTGTTTAAGTGCATCTACCACAAAAGCCTGCTGGCCAGTGGGAATGAGCGCCATTCTTTCTAATGCTTCCTCGATAGTCCAATTTGCACCTAAGGTGTTAAGTATGTTTCTAGTAGCAGAGTTACAGTTTTGAATACAACACTGTTTGAGGAGAGCCTCGCGCATAAATTCTGCTACTCCGGCTCTCTCAATTGCAGCCGCAGCTCTATCAACAAAAGCGCCAAAGGTCTCATCTTTGCCTTGCTTAATTCCCATATACACTGGTATCCCTCCTGGTTCCTTTACCTTATCTATGGCAAGTCTGACTAACCGCATTGCCTCCCGGCACTTTTCCGGACCTATTAAAACTTGTGCATCAGTACGAAGAAAAGGTCCCAGCCCCATAAGCTCATTAATAGTGATACCATGCAAGGGATCCCCCGGCTGTCTTTGAACTGCCACACACTCATTAGCTAAAGCTTGCCAGTGGGCGTTAAACAGCAATTGTTGATGTTGAGTAAAAATTAATTTAACTATCCCACGACAATCATTAACAAGAAGGATACTGGTGTCAAAAATATAATCGAGCATTTGCTTAGCTGGTTCACTCTTAAAGCCAAACTGACTAACAGTAGCTCGCAACTGAGATAACAGCTTCCAGTCAAGAGCGCTAATTGTGGCTTGAAAACCTCCTCCAGGCTGGGGGTTAAAGACAACCGGACAAGCCAATTCTCGAGCCGAACTTATCAGCTCTTGATCTCCCTTGTCAATTGCATCTTTGGCCAGGGCAGCCCACGCGTCCCGTCTTTCCCTCGCAATCGCCGCCACCAAGTCGTTTTCAGACCCAGGGACCGGCTGATTGCTTGTCGGGAATGGAGTACACGTATCTGGCCCCAGCTGCTGAGACGCAGCAGGTGCGGGAGAGTCAGAGGTGCTCTGTGTAGCCTGCGGCAAAGCAGACAACAAGGCACCCCGCGGAGCTTGGCTGGTTAGGGGGGGCTGCGAAGCGGGTACTAAAGCAGTCTGCGTAGCCTGGTTTGTAGGCTGGCTCGTAGCCGGGCTTGTAGGCTGGCCCGTTAAGGGGGGCTGCTCGGCGGGCAGCGAGGCGGACTGCGCCTGGCTCATAGTATGACTCATAGCCTGGCTTTCCGAAGGAGGTGGTGAGGCAGGTAATAAAACTGTCCGCGTCGCGGGGCCAAGAGGAATTCCCGCGTTCTTATCAAATTCCCTATCTTGATCACATTCTTTGTTACGATCGTAAGCGGCAGTAGCCTGGTGAGCAGCCCTTTTTTCAGCTTGAATCCGCAACAGTTCGGTGTTAACGACCCGCCATAATTTACCCCACTTCTTAGCAGTTTTATCATCATCTAACGTAGCCTGCCACAATAAATCACCAAATCTACGCCACTCAGACAATTCGTGAACTGTGTGAGGATTTTTAAAGATCCCCTTTTCTAGGCCATACGCTAAAAGGCCTGGTAACTCTTTCTGTAAATCTATTCCCTTAATTTGCCGTTTTTGCAAAAGGGTAATAAAAAGTTCATATGCGGCTTGCCTTTCCATACCTATGTGCGCACGTTGCAGCTCTTCAAATCAAGGTCGCGGCCGCATGTATCGGACGAGCCTATCTGTATAGTCGCTCGCAGCGCGGCGCGGGCCGGCGGGTTACCCTCCGCTTTGTCTCCGCGCTTCTTCGCCGTTCCGGCTGCAGTTTCGATCTTACGGAACCCGAACCTGGCTTCACTTCGCGTGGCGTTCGCTTCCCCGTGGTGTTCGCTATCACGGTCGGAGGTCACCATATATTGAAGTGAAGGGGAGAATGACCATCCTGGTAATGCATCGAACTCCAACTTTATTGATCAATCAATCACCTTAAATAACAGTGCTAACGAACGCCATGAATATTCTGTAATCCAATGTCATGATAGGCTAACAGAGAAATTTCTAACCACTCCCTTTGTTTTAGAATACCTACAATTGTTTATTAAAGACAGAAACCAAAACAGAAACCAGAAACTAAAACAGAAACTAGTGTTCCCAAAACCTCTACATCTGTTCTCAGGATAACAGGCCTTCCCAAGGACGGTGTTCTGCTTGCCATGGGAAGACAAGCTGAGAACTTTATTGTTTATAGAATGATGCCTGAGAGAGTCTAATTGTTTATACAAGTCAGAAGGCTGAGAACTGTTAGAAACGGCCTTACTTTTCCCTTATACTTTTCTCTCAATTTTATGTCTCATGGCCTTTTCTTTAAGTCATTCTCCGACACATGTGAACTTAGAAAAAGCTCTAACAACCACAGCTAATTCAACTATTTGGGGTGAACCTTCTACTGTTTCGATGTCAGATTCCCAATCATGTGATACAGAGTTTTGCCAGGTTATGACTGATTTATGGGACCATCCTGATCCATTGGTAAAGATGGTTAGTGCATTAAGGGGTACATCACTTTTCAAAGGTTTAGGAAATAAGCTAAGGGAGGAATACAACAGCCTATGTTTAGGATTGAAATTTGCCCAGTAAAATTTTTGAGTGCAATTTGCAAGCATTGATTGTTGCAATAGCCAATCTAAATATACTGTAGTTGTAGGTAAGAATATAGTAGAGAAATCTTTTCCTGCAAGAGAAAATAAATATGACCTGGCTCTTATAACAAGCTGAGCCATCATCTCTGGCTTTGTTGTTATAGTTGTACCAGGCTGGTGGGGTAGGAAAACCCATTCTAAAATTAACAAAGGATCAGATGTTTCAGGCTCCCATTGAAAGATTAAGACATGGGGTTAGGGTCCTTTTCCCAAAATAGCTAGCAGAAATGGTAAGTTTGGATTTATTCTGTGTGCCTGACAAGTTTGAATGGCATGGGATACCTTATCTAAGGCATCCCTTGCTTTGTCAGTTAGCTGCCTAGGTGAATTTCACTCAGAATCCCCCCTTAACAAAGCAAACATGGGAATTACTAAATCTTCATTAGTAATTCCCAGCAGAGACTTAACTCAATGGTTCCTAACAGTTTTTGTAAATCGTGGAGTGTTTCTGGTTTCTCATTTAACTGCAATGGTTGGTGCTTTACAGTCTGAGAGAGAATTTTAAGTCCCAAATAATTCCAGGATGATGTCTGTTGTATCTTTTCCTCTGCGATGGTAAGTCCTGCTTGTTAGATGGCTGTGATGGTGGCTTTCAAAGTTGTATCTAAAGATGGATCATTTTCAGCTGCAATAAGTATATCATCCATATAATGGTAAATAATTGCTTGTGAATGATCTCGGCGAACTGGAGCTAAAACTTTAGCCACAAACCATTGGCATATGGTCTGAGAATTTTTCATGCCTTGATGTAGTACTGTACAGTGGTACCTCTGGAGAGGTGCTTGTGTGTCAACGCTTGGTATTGAAAAAGCAAATTGAGGGGCATCATCGGGGTGAAGGGGAATGTCAAAGAAACAGTCTTTTAAATCTATAACAGTCAACTTCCATTCCTTAGGAATCATAAAAGGGGATGGAAAACCAGGTTGTAGTGTGCCCATCTCTCCAATCACCTTGTTAATTTTACGAAAGTCTTGTAAGATGACAAAGACAGGTGTATTCCATGGGCTTGTGGTCGGTATTATGTGACCCTTTTGGAGTTGTTCTTGCACTAGAGACTTAAGCATGACAAGTTTTGCTTCAGGAAGGGGCCATTGATCAATCCACATGGGTTTATCAGTTTTCCAGGTTAATTTAAGGACGTCATGCTGTTCAGTGGCCCCAATTAAAATTTGTCTCTAGGCACATTCCCCACTGGGACAAAATCTCTCTTCCCCACAAAATTATGGGGGCTCTTACCACGAAAGGTCTGGTGGTGGCTATGCAGCCTTCCGGTCCCTCAAACTTAATCATCTGCATACTTCTCAGGCTGTCGCTGGCACCTCCAATCCCAGAGGGCATTCCTGGAGCAGGTGTAAGAGTCCAGTCAGGAGGCCACTTGGACTGGAAGATGACCGTCACATCCGCACCTGTGTCAATGAGTCCTGAGAGAACAATCATTTTTGTGTTAAGTTCTAATGTGCAGGTTAATTGAGGCTGATTGAGGCTTATTATCCTAGTCCACATTACTAAGGACTCTGATGTGTTGTTAGAGTCCTGTTTGGGGAGCAAAATCACTTGAGCAATTACCAGTCCTTGGGGGATAAAGCAAGGTGGGTCAGGGCACATAGCTAACACAGTGATTTCTTGTTGAGATGTCACTGATAACACAGAAGGTAACACAAAAAATCCCTTGGTCCTTGATCTGCACTTTCCCAAAATTAACAGTTCATGGGGTAGATCTTCGGGCCCAAGTTGACCTGTTGATATTGTGTGTGTAAAATAATCTGTCAGTATTACTGGCTTGGTACTTGCCAGCTCCAGCCTGGCACCTGGGGGCAAGGCTGCTGGTAGCCCCAAAAGGAGGTGTTGAAGCTCTGAGCTACCTGGCTTCCAATGGTCACAGGCAGAAATGGCTGGGGCATTTGTGTCATAGCACAGGGATGTTCAGTGCTCTGCTGGAAGTTTCTCGAGGCCGACTTGCTATAACCCCCCTGTTTTGGGCGACACTGGTTAGTGTGAGGATAACTCCTTTTACACTTGGAACAGGCAGGAGCCTTGGCCCTCGTTCCTTGTCGGGGACAGTCTCTTTTGAAATGTCCGTGTTTGCTGCATTCAAAACATGAGCCAGGACCTTGCTGTTGTGGTCCTTGGGGGACAGTATGTGTGGCAGGGCTAGGACCTTGCTGCTGTTGAGGTCCTTGAGGAATAATCTGCATTGCTGCCAGATCCTCTGCCACACCTTGCCCTACTGCCTGAGCCTGTAGGGTAGTCGAGTGTTCCAGCATCCCGAGGCGATTACAGGCCTCAATCATTTCCATTAAAGTTGGTTCAGGCCCAAGGAGAAGGGCACATAATACTTTCTTGCACTCAGGATTTGCATTTGACACGCCCATTTTTTTCACTAATTTGTCTTTAGCTTTCTTTTCTGTGATTTGTTTTTAAATGACTTGCTTAAGGTGATCAATGAATTTCATGTATGATTCACCAGGCCCTTGCTTTATATCTACAAGATCTTGAGTAGGTGTGTTACCATCTGGCACTTGCAAAAGTGTTTTCTTTGATGCATTTTTAATATAATCAAGCACTGCCCTTGGGAGGTTTGTGGTTTGCTCATTGGGTTGGGAGTATGCCCCTTCTCCAGTTAAATGTTCTAGTGCTAGCATTGCCTATGCTTGGTCCTCAGCATAGTCAAACAATAATTGTGTCAACAGTCTTTTCCACCCCCCTTCCCACAGGGTGAATTCAGTTGGGGATAGCAGCACAGTCATCATATGTTTTAAATCATGAGGAGTTAATATGTGTTCAGTAAAAGTAGCCTGTATTAGATTGTTTTAAAAAGGAGAATCCCTACCATGATCTTTTGTAGCTTTGCATAGTTCTTTTATTTCCCCATAGGCTAGAGGTTCCCATTTAGGACTAGTTGTCCCCCTTTTGTACTGCACGGGAAAAGCAGTGATTTTTGAAACCATTTCCATCCCCATCCTTTACCACACTAGTTCGTATCCTTTCCCATGGATCGATGGAATCACTGGATCCAGAGAAGAGAGGTCTTCTTCTGAGGAAGTGGGGGGAGGATGCAAGCACAGTGTTGTTATTGCTGGATGGGTAAAGGAAAAGCTTGTTCTCTGGCACAGCTACCAGTGTGGGCAACATGGGCACCGCCACATTGGAGGGTGGTGCTGCTGGGACTGTGGTGGACATGGTTCCAGTTTCCCCAGAAAGGGAGTGGCCCAAGGCATGCTGGGAGTTGTAGTCCAGAGAGGGGGTGGTGGGACCCAGAGGGACAGGGGCATAGCTGAGGAAGAAATCCTGAGGCAACACAGTGTCTTGGGTAAGATAGACATTAGGAGAGTGTTTAGCAGATAATACAACAGGATATTCGGATTAATAGGAGGAAGGTTGCAGTGGCAAAGAGGCAGGGAAGAGGTGGGAGAGGAATCTGAGACGACATGGCCTCCATTGTCTCGGACCCTGAGAGGAGGAGGCAGAAGGGGATACAGGGTAGCAGACTAACCTGTGTCAAGGTTTCATCCTCACGCGGAGCTGTTCCTTACCCCGTATTCCATTCTCGGGCAGTCTGAGGGGCGACAGGGAAAGGAAAACGAAGGGGCAAGGGTTACGATTTGTACAGCCTCCTGTGTCTGGGACAGGATCTTCCCTCAAGTTCCATGCCCAGGGTTAGAGGGGTTAAAAGTAGCCTCCATTTGGGAATGGATCCAGTGTGGCAGAGTGTCCCTGAACCCCTCTGTTATAGATGAGTAATGAGATGGTTGACTCTTGCAATTAAAGGGAAAATATTACATATATGTTAAGAGAAATTTTATAGATGTATAGTTATGTTTCCCTTCCCCCTTGCATTGTTATCACAGGATGGCCTGGGTAGCTGGGACATTTGGGAGGGTCGGCTTGTTACTATGGCAGCACCTGACCTCCAATCAAGATGTAACAAAGTGATCTCCACCACTGGACAGCAAAGAAAGAGTAGATTAAAAAAACTTTATCAGAGGCTAAAGGTTTAAAGGGCGGAACATCCATTGTGTGGATGAGCACATGGTGATAGAATCCTTTGCTGCCGGCGCTGTATTATTTTCTCCAGCCAGTCTTCTGTTGTATTTTTGATAAGGTTTTATTAAACCTTCTAATTTTATTGAAAGTGAGTATCATTTCTCATAATGGGGACTCAGTCCGGGGTATACACCTTGCCTCCATGGTCCCAAGAGTTTTCAAAATAGGTGTGCCCCTGCCACAAGTTCAGCGGATTCTATCGGATTCTTCCAGGACTACTGGTGGTCAGAGGCTGAAACTCTGAAGATGCCAGGAGACTGAATAAAGAAAAAAAGGGGAAGGGGAAGTGAGTACCATACTCATAACTATTTTTGGCCAGACTGTAATTCTGTAAACCAAGTGTATAAATGTCAGCTTCAGACAAGTAATACACAGAAGCCGTCCTAGTCTGTTGAAGCTTCAGGATAGTAGATGGTAGGAAATAAAGGGTGGAATGAGTGGGGCGACGAAAGCAGGGACCCCGTGGAAGTGAGGACCCTGTGGCTGGGGGGATGTGTGAGATTGAAGGATTTTTAGGAACTCAGGAGCATTGGTGGGGCACCATATTGAGAGTCCCCAGGTTTGCAGTGGGGGTTGCCCATTGGTAGGGACCGTGCTCATGTCATGGTGAGAAGTTGTGGTGGCTTTCCCAACCCTCCGAGCCGAGCCAAGAAAGCTGGGACCGGGGACGCTGAGCAAAGCCAGGAGGACCAGGAGCGGGGCCGCTGAGCTGAGCCGAGTCAGGCTGGGAGCGGGGCTGCTGAGCCAAATTGGGCCAAACCTGGGGGGCCATTGCCACTCACTGAGCAGGAGGCAAAGCGGGACTGCTGCCACTCGCTGAATGGGGAGCGGGGTGGAGCTGCCACTGGGGCAGACGGGGAGCAGAGAGTGGCCATGGGACCAGAGCATTGAACTGAAGAGGAGAGGAATGGCAGGGACCAATTTGGTGATACAGAAGTCCCTCAATCATAGGCGAGGTTTTTTTTACTTTTCAGAAGAGAGGTAAAATTATTTCCCTCTCTCTCTCTTCCCTTTCTTTGTCTTTCCTCCTTTCCTTGTTTCCTTTTTCCCTCCTTTCCTTTTCCCTTCTTGGGAAGGTGGGCCTTGTTGAGACAGCCTGTGGTCATCTGCCAAGATGGGATTTGGAACAAGAAGGGAATCCCCTGAAGAGGAAAGAGGAAGTGAGGAGGTACCAACAGATGTACCCCCAGATAGCCCACTGGGAAGGAAACTAGCCCAGTGGAAATATGACTCCAATACCAGAGATAAGAACGAGCTCAAAATGATTCAGTACTGCATGGAAGAATGGACTAAAAGGGAAATTAAGAGCAATCATGTACACTGGCCGAGATACAGACCAGATGAAGGATGGATATATTGGGCATTAAACATCTATGTAAGAGCTAAGAAGCAATTCAATCAGGAAGAAAGTGACTATGCTGCCTGCTGGGAGGGGGAGACTTCACCCTTGAAGGTGAGAGGGTTTAAAGTATCAGAAAATAAAGAATGGGACCTGTTAGAACACTGGCCTCCTCCTCCTCCAGTAGCTCCAACTGCATCTCCCTTGCCCCCTGATGGGCCTAGCCAAAACACCAGAAACAGAGTGGCACAACAAGAGGAAAGCAGATAAGGGGATGGGAACCAAACCATAGGATTATATCCTCTGACAGAAGTACCCCTGGGTGGGGTGCAGGGAAGAATTGTATTCGCAACCGTACGCCTTAATTCCTCTGATGTAAGAATGTTCAAGAAAAAATTAAAAGGATTACTAGAGGACCCCATCGGATTAGCGGAACAGTTAGATCAGTTTCTGGGGCCAAATATTTACACATGGAAAGAAATACAATCAATAATGACTGTGTTATTCACACCCGAAGAAAGGCAGATGATCTGGGCAGCTGGGATACAGATATGGGAAAGGGAGCATGTGCAAGGACCTCCTGGGGACCTGAAAATGCCCACAGTGTGCCCAAGCTGGGACCACAGTGGCACCGAGGGAAGGCAAGACATAGAGGAGCATAGAACATCAATCATAAGAGGTATCAAAGAGGCAGCTCCAAAAAATCAAAATGCTCGTAAGGCTTTTTATGAGCAGCAAAAGAGGGAAGAAATCCCAACAGAGTGGCTAGAAAGACTGAGGAGGAATATGAGGCAATATTCAGGGACTGACCCTGACACAGTGGCCGGACTGATCTTGCTAAAGATAAATTTCGTCCCTCACGCTTGGCCAGAAATATGGAGAAAGGTAAAAACATTAAATAGTTGACAAGAAAGGAGATTAAAAGATCTTTTAAGAGAGGCACAGAAAGTGTATGTAAAGAAGGATGATGAGAAGGCCAAGGCAAAAGCCAAGGTAATGGCAACTGCCATTAGGGAAGGAAACCAGCACATAAAGAACAACCCATATAAGGGAAGGGGAACCCGAATATGAGGAGATAGACGCAGGGGGGATGCAACCCCTTGGAACTGGAAACAAAAAGGAGAATTTGGGAAACGGGGGAACCCAAGACCAGTTTGTTTTTACTGTAAAGAGAATGGATATATCAGAAAAAATTGCCCCCAAAAGGAAAAGGACCTGAGGAACTATGAGACTGAGCAAAAAAAAGAAGTGGAAGACTCAGGGTGTCAGGGACTCTACCTCCTGGGAACAGAATACCAGCAGGAGCCCTTGATAACTGTTGTATTGCACTAAATAGTTTATTTAGTTGGTTGTTTTGCACTGGGTGATGGGAAGTTTGTACTGAGTATGGTATGTCATGTAGATTATTCCCCCTTTCTCACCACATGGTCTCTCCCCCATGCACCCCTTTCTACACACCTGGTCTGTCCCATGGAAACCTCTCCCCTCGCCCCTCCCCAATATTATCCCATTGGCTGTGGTCCTGTTTCCCCGCCCCCATCCCCTCGAGTATAAAACCCTACTGCAGGTGTGGTTCGGCCTTTTTTTTCTACCTGAGTGGTTGCCGCACCAGCAGCGTCCTGTCCCAAGCCAATAAACTGGACACTCGTTCCCACGTGGAGAAGAGCGCTTCTCGTCTTTTATTGCTGTCTATGCAAGTCCGTGCGGGCCAGAGTCCAGAGCTAGCTGGATTTGGACTCATATAACAACCCAGAGACCCACGAATTACTGCAGATAACTTTAAAAATAGGTCCCCAACCCAAAGAATTTGAATTCTTGGTAGACATAGGGGCTGAAGGAACTTGTGTTTGTCGAATTCCAAAGGAGTGCAAAAAGATCCAAGATACCGTGCAAATGATAAGTGCAAAAGGGGAAGGGTTCAATGTCTCAGTTATAAAGCAAGTAAAGTTTGAAGCGACAAATAAAATAGGAATTGGGGATGTTCTATTAGTTCCAGAAGCAAGGTACAATTTATTAGGACAGGATTTACAGGTGCAGTTGGACAATGGAGTACTCCCAGAGTAAGGAAAAATGGTAGTTAAGCTTCTACTATTAAAGGAAGAAAATATAGAAGAAATTCATAAAATGGTATGGGCAAAATCAAAAAACCAAGGTAAATTAAACATGAAACCTATAGTAATACAAATAGTTAATGAAAACCATCCAGTTTGGGTACAACAATACTCACTCTCCCTGAAAGGGAGACAAGGACTGCAGGCAGTGATCCAGGACCTACTTGAGGACAGGACCTTAGAACCATGTATATCCTTCCACAATACACCCATATTACCAGTAAAGAAGTCAGACGGGACTTACAGGCTTGTCCAAGACTTGAGAAATGTGAATAAAAGAACAGTGAATCAATGACCAATAGTGCCTAACGCCTATACACTACTAAGTAATATCCCCCCCATCACACCAGTGGTTTAGTGTGATAGACCTAAAAGATGCTTTTTGGGCTTGCCCACTAATAGGAGAAAGTAGAGATGTATTTCCCTTTGAATGGGAGGACTCCGATTCAGGGAAGAAACAACAGCTTTGGTGGACTAGGTTACCCCAAGGGTTTTCCGAATCCCCAAACCTATTCAGTCAAGCACTAGGAGAAATACTACAACTTTTCTCCATGAAACCTGAGATAAAACTTATCCGATATGTAGATGATTTGCTTCTCTCAGGATTGGAAGAAAACGAAGTTTGGGAATCCAGCATAGCACTGTTAAATTTTCTGGGACACCAAGGACTTTGGGTATCAAGAAAGAAACTCCAATTTGTAGATCGTGAAGTAAAATACCGAGGAAATGTGATTTGTCAAGGGAGCCAGTGACTGAACCCTGAGAGAATTAGTCTCACTTCTGCAGCCAAAAACTAAGAGAGAAGTTAGAAAGTTTCTAGGCTTGTTGAGATATTGTAGACTATAGACTGAAAGATGCAGGCCATCAGATCCTTGTTTGAAAAGTTAGTAGAAGAAGAGGTTAGGTGAGAAAAGAAAGATGAGCAAAAGTTTGACGCTTTAAAGGAAAAATTGGTCAGTGCACCAGCACTGAGTCTTCCCACCTTAGACAAACCTTTCTATCTGTTTGTAGTTATAGAAAAAAGGGGTAGCACATGGAGTATTAGCCCAGAACTGGGGAGGATCCGGGAAACCAGTAGCCTACTTATCAAAACTACTAGACCCTGTCAGCTGGGGGTGACCAAGCTGCATTCAGGCGGTGGCAGCTACTGCCCTATTCATGGAAGAAAGCAAAAAATTAACCTTTGGGGGAAAATTGAAAATATATACCCCACACTCAGTTAGAAGTATCCTAAGCCAAAAGGCTAAGAAATGGCTCACTGATTCCCAAGTGCTGAAGTATGAAATCATCTTAATAGATAATGATTTAGAGCTAATCGTGAGTAACCAACTCAAGCCTTCCCAGTTTTTACATGGAGAACCAGATGAGGAACTAGTACATAATTGCCTAGAAGTTATAAAATCTCAAACTAAAGTAAGAGAGGACCTAACAGATCAACCACTCCGAGGGAAACGATTGTACATTAATGGATCTTCAAGGGTAATCCAGAGGCACCAGGTATCAGGGTACACTACAGTAGATGAAGATTTAGTGGCCATAAAAAAAGGAAAGCTACCTTCCAACTGGTCAGCCCAAGCATGTGAGTTATATGCCCTAAAATGAGCTCTAGAAACATTAACACAGAAAAGAAGAACAATATATGCAGACTCAAAATATGGTTTTAGAGTAGCACACACCTTTGGAATAATTTGGGTAGAGAGGGGGCTATTAAATTCAAAGGGAAAGGGACTAATTAATGAAAAACTTATTACAGAAGTGTTAGAAACCTTAAAATTACCAGAGAAAGAAGCAGTGGTATGCATAAAAGGACATAAAAAAAGGGGTAACTCAAGAGACATGAGGGAACGATGTAGCAGTTTTTGAAGCTAAGAATGCAGACAAATCAGGGACAGGAAAACTAATGATGGTATTAACCCTCATGAGAGAAATACAAGAAATTCCCATATTCAGTAAGACAGAAGAGAAAGAACTCCTTAAAATAGAAGCCAAGAAAGATAATGAAGGGAATTGGAGATTAGCAGATGAGAAGCAAATGTTAAATAAACCCTTTACCAAGAAAATTCTAGAAGGCACACATGATGAGACACATTAAGGTACTCAAGTGCTAAGTGATCAATTTCTCAGAGACTGGGGCTACATAGGAATTTTCGAAATAACTAAGCAAGTAATTGAATTGTGTGTGATACGTCAACAAGTGAATAAGAAAGACATTAGAAAAACACCCAGAGGAGGGCGAGAACTAGCCTTAAGGCCCTTTCAAAACATCCAAGTAGACTTTACTGAACTTTCCCAGGTACAATAGTGGAAATTTTTGCTAGTGACAGTAGATCACTTGAATCATTGGGTAGAGGCAGTACCCACTGTTAAAGCCAATACCAATATTGTGAGTAAAACACTTGTAGAATCAATCATCCCCCAATATGGGATGGTGAACAGGATTGATTCAGACCAAGGAACTTATTTCACATCTAAGATATTGCAGAAAGTTGTTCAAGCCCTGGGAGTAAAATGAGAATTACACACTCCATGGCATCCAGAGAGTTCTGGTCGTGTGGAGAGGATAAATCAAACTCTTAAAAGAACTCTAGCTAAACTTATGATTTAAACCTAGATGTAATAGATATACATGTCTCCCTTTAGCCCTGTTAAGTATTAGAACCCAACCCTGGTCAGATCTGGGGGTCTCATCCTATGAAATGATGTTTGGGTTACCCTTCTAACCTCACCCCAGAAAGTTACCACCTATGAGGAAGGGGAAACCAATGCAAAAAAAATATGTTATGTCTATAGCCCAAACCTTAGAAGGGCTAAGACATCAAGGGGCAATTCCTCAAACTTCCACCCTGGATTTCAGAATCCATAAGATTAATCCCAAGGATTGGATAATGATCAAGTCATGGAGAGATCAGCCTCTGACTCCTCAGTGGGAAGGTCCCTTTCAGGTACTGCTCACCTCTGAATTGGCTGTGTGAACTGCAGAGTGGGGATAGACTCACACCAACAGAGTTAAAGGCCCAGTAGAAGAACTCAAAGAATTAACTATAACATCCAGACTGAGTGAAACAAGATTGACTCTCAAGCAGAGACTGAGACAACCAGAGAAACTACAAGATGTCCAAAAAGTAGAGTCAAGCTTCCACCGGCCAGCTCGAGGACTGTCTTCCTGTTTCATAGGTGAGAATTTCAAGCATCTGTTGAGGGGAAGTACACAAGGAACCGTAAAAAGTATTGGGACAGCTTCCTTGAGAACCACAAGTAAAGTAAGACAAGGAATAGAAGGTAAGACCAGGTTGGCCCCTTTGTTCACTACCAAGAAGATTCCATAGCCCTGCTGTAGCAACTCTGTAGGCAGAGTAAGGTAGGAGCAAAAAAGGCCATACTGGACCTCTATTATTCCTCAATTGTCTTTCAATGCAACAGGGACTAGAGGGCAAGACTGAGTTGGCCTCTGTACTCACCACTAAGATACACCTACTATGGGTAGCAACCCCATAGGCATGGTAGATGGGAGTCAAAGCCATGACGGACCTCTGTGATGCCCTTTTGTCAATTCCAAATAAGTGTGTCTAGAGAAAACCGGAGATTTTTTCTCCAGTTTCCACTGTCCTTGCCCACATCAACAGATGCTAGTATGACTCATACAAGAGAGAAAATTTTTTTGAGTTGTTTGTTCAAGGCAAATGACTTATAGAAAAGGAAAAGGGGGGGGGGTTATTATAGATGAATAATGTGATGATTGACTCTCACAATTAAAGGGCAAATATTATATATATATATTAAGAGAAGTTTTGTAGATGTATAGTTATGTTTCCCCTTCCCTTTGCATTGTTATAATGGGATAGCCTGGGCAGTCTGAAGCACGAACAGAACGACTCTCCAACTAACTAAAGTTGAAAAGAAAGGTATTTATTACAGCGCCGGTCACTAATGGAATTATTTCCAAAGGCAAGGGCAAGGAGTTGCAGACTCCTGCTCTCTATTTATACAGGAAAGATTTTACATATCCAAGTGGTTTCTAAGGACACATAATACATAATCATTACCTACCTACTTTGTAATATAATTAGTTGAATACCTATTACAGCTGCACAATTGTATTCCCTTAATTGGGTCAGTGGGATTTTGAAATAAGGGAGTGGGTGTATGGGAGGAAGAAAGCTGTCTTCCTCATGGTGAACTCTTCGCCCATGGCCAGTTAGCAGGACTTTTTGACCTGCTGGTCATGGTCCAAGCCTCTCCTAACTGTTCGATTATTCTTAAGGCAAGGTATTTCTATGGTCTCTACTCCTTCACAATTGCTACATATATCCCTGTCACTCCTAGCTTTACTTTTCCTAATATATTTGTTACTCTCTAACTAAGGTATGTGATTTTTGCTAGCTAACTTAGCTTCTTAACTAATTTTAAAATCTTAACTAAAATATGTAATCCTCTACTATCCCAGTTATTTTCCCAGCTGGCCCCCTGACTCATCTATAGTTTTCAATTATCCTAAATACATTTCCAGCTGACCCCTTGACTTAGTCGGGGCATTTGGGAGGGTCGGCTTGTTACTATGGCAGCACCTGACCTCCAATCAAGATATAAGAAAGTGATCTCTACCGACAGACAGCAAAGAAAGAGTCAATTAACAAAACTTTAGGAGGCGCTAAAGGTTTAAAGGGCAGAACATCCATTGTGTGGATAAGCACATGGTGGTAGAATCCTTTGCTGCTGGCGCTGTATTATTTTCTCTGTTTAGTCTTCTGTTATGTTTTTGATAAGGTTTTAATAAACCCTTTTTTTTTTTTTTCAAAGTGAGTATTATTTCTCACACCTCAGATTCCCACCGCACTAGCAAGGCGGGGGAGGGGCTGAGAGCCATTAGTCAGTGCTTTTGAGCTTTGAGCGTTTTGAGAACCGCTTGAAAAGCAGGTAGCAGATGCACTGCGAAAGAGTCTCCCCTGGTAGCTACGTCATAGAGTGTAAGACCCACAAAATCCCAGAATCCTGGAGAGAAAATTCAACAGTCTGTGCCATTTTCTGCAGTGCTGAGTGGGGCTGAGCTGGCAGCAGGCATGGCTGTCCTGTGGGCTGCGGCGGGGGAGGCAGAAGCAGTGGGACCGACAAGTGGGGCCAGGCTGGAGCAGCACCGGGCAGGTGGGCAAGCTCAGGGAGTAAGCTTCTGCGAGTAAGGGCAGCGCAGCTTGGGGTGTGGCAGTAGCAACTCCCGGTGCGACGCAACTGACTACAGTCGTTGGAAAGTACCGAAACACCGATTTTAGGTTTTTTAACTCACATTTTTGGACCTTCCTTTTTCTGTGGACTGCTAACAGGAACTTAAAATGATCATATTGCTCCCTTTCTGATCTTGGTCTTATTCCCATAACAAAAGGAATAAGTGTCTCTTTTCTCCACTTACCTGCTTTTCCAGGCAAGCATCCAAAGGATCTGAGCCAACTCTGAGGATCGCTCGCAAACGCATCAGGCCTGATGGTTTGATCCACAGCAGAGAAAAAAGTTCCTACCGATTTGGTCAAAACTGAGCCAAGTTGAACTGAAGAAGATCCTGAGACAGAGTAGAAATTCTCCAGAGTAGAAATCCATTTTGATTTAGGTGAAATGTACATCTTTGAGTTAAGTCTGTAGTTTGAAGCCTGTAGTCTGTAGCCTGACTACAAGGCCTAGGCTCAGGGATTCAGTGAAGGACAGAGATAAGGGGGGAGACAGAGGGTGATAAAGAGAGACAGAGAGACTGCTGTGAAAGCAGGTCGACCTGATCTAGGAATTCTTTCTGATAAAGAAGAACTAGCGGCAAATGTAACACGAAATTCGTAAAAATGAATATGTATGAACCTATTGTGAAACTGTATGCATATGTATTTGAGAGGGGGATAAAAAGGGACCTGAAGTTCCCAGAGGTACGCATGTCTTTTAAGGAGAGTAATCTCCGCATGCGTCTGGCGCTGTAATAATAAACATACCGGCTTTACAATTTTCACAAAGTTGTGGAGTTTTTGGCTATCTCCACAAAACAATCCCTCAATATGAGTTCCCTGTTTCAGGTGCCAGTTGTCACTGTTATTGCAGTCTTCTCTCACTTCAACCCGTTGTTCGGCTTGGCTGGGGGGAACTGGTGAAATAAGGAAAATAAAGACATTAATAAGAAAATAACAAACATGGAGTGAAAAATGCCAATCACTTGTTTTTCGAATTTTAAAGTTTAATAGCAATAAAATGGTTATAAAAATAGTAGTAAAATTAGAGTAATAGAAATTTGGACATTTAGGATTTGGCACAATATGAGACAATAAAAACAAAGAGTTACGGACAGTCCGGGTACCTCTTTCTGGGCAAAATAAGCCCAAAAAAGGACACACGTTAACAGAGGATTAACCCTTAAAAGCAATGGCCTGTTGCATATTCATACATCTCATACATGATGCATAAATTCCATTCAAACAAAGGATTCTGTCTGGTCAGTGTCAGCTTCCTCCTCTGAATCCTGGCAGTGTCGTCAGGGCTGAGTGAGGCGGGAAGAAGTTAGTTTCTTCTGATAAGGGAGCAATAAATTCTTTTTTTCTCTGAAAGATTTAGGTGTCCTGTGGCTGCTATCTCAGTATGAGTCCTTTCTTTAAAAAAAGTATTTTAAAATTATGTTATAACCTAAAACTATATTTAACACACTACTTAATTAATACAGCATAACTTTCTAACATAACGCATATAATATTAATTTTAATATTTGCAAAAAGCCAATCATAAAATATGCATTTTTCACACATGGAAAATTGCAGAGCTCGGGGACAAGATCCAAAGACCTGGGGGGGTGGCGCTGCAACAAGGTATAGGGGTCTTGGAACATGACCTTATATGTAACAGGTGCCAAACCAACTGAAAACAAGAACCAGAAACCTGACCAAATACAGGATAATTCTATTAACATATTGACTCCCATGACCCCACTCTTCTCACCATGATCTGACTACATGTCCCTTTTCCAGCATCGTGTTTCCCATGGTCTCAGGTTGATACCTTCTGTATTTGCTACTGAGGCAAAACTACTATGTATCCCAGCTGGACGCGATTCCACAGAAGTGAACGCTGCAGTCACCCTGCTGGTATGGGCCACCAGAATTCCAGGATGGGCTCGGAATACAAAGCCGACCAGTGAAACAGGTGTGCTCTAGTCGAGGTGATCTGCAGGACACTCCCTTGTAAGAAGTGAATTGGCAACTCTTTGTGGACAGGAGGAGCTTTGTGAAAAATGGAATCAGAAAAGCAGGGTATGCAGTGGTAACTCAGCATGAGGTAATAGAAGCTAAAGCTCTAACCCCCAACACATTGGCTCAGAAAGAAGAACTGATTGCAGTGATGAGAGCATTATAGCTCTCATAGGAGAAGACTGTAAATATATGGACTGACCTGAATATGCTTTTTGAGTGTGTCTCAATTTAGAGACAAATTTAGGAGAAAAACACTCTGGAATTAGTGTTTTCTCTAAAGAGAAGGGCTTCAGTAATTCCCATTTTCTGCCAATGAAAGAAATGAATACCCGTAAGTGAACGTGAAAAAACCCAAGTGTTTATTAAGAAAACAAGGTGCCCACACAGCACACAAAAAAAGAGTTAATAAATGCTAGATACTGAACTTTCAGAACCTTAAACTCCCCTCTCACTCTCCCCCAGGAGAACAAAAAATTCCCGGGGTAGGAAAAAAATGTTGTCTGGCCAGTGGGGAAGGCAAAATGGAGGCTGGCTGCTTTGTCTCAGGGAAAGGAGAAAAGCAGTTCATGCAGCAGCTCGGGCAAAACAGATGAGAACCTGTTGAATTTCCGGCATTTGTCTCCTCACAGCAGAGAAAGCTGGTGTGTAGTAAACCCGACAGGTTTAGCAAAAGCACCGTGGAGAATCTAACAATAGGAATGCTGACACAGCAGCGAAGAAGCTTCCTGACTCCATGGACATCCGCCCTATAACCTATCCCTATAACCATGTAAGGCAATATCTTGTTAACCCTACTATTGGTCACTTATGGTCCCTCTAACCCCTTGCCATTGGTCAAGTTTGGATACTTGCCAAGGCTATAAAAGTAGCATACTGTACCCCTACTAACTTAGAAGAAGAAGAGCTGAGACCCTTCACGGACTCCCAAATAAAGCCTTCTCCGTGGAAAAGCTCACACCTGCTTCTTCTCCTCTCTCCTTCTGCTGAAGCCTCAAGCCAAGGGCAAACTTACCTAGCAGCAAGCTGAAATCTGAAGAGCTGGCTAATCACTATAAGAGCTGAATATCACCATGCTTGCTGGAGGTTTGACCCACAGCCTGTGGGCCTGAGCTAGCTTGGCTTCGGGCACCTGGCCCCTCCTCGGGGACTGAGATCTTGAGCCCCAAGGCTCTGCTCTATGATAAGGCCTGATAAGAGGCGTTATTACTGGTAGATTTTGGTGTCCTTTTTCTTGTTGGTTCAGCTTTTCTGTTATAGGTAGTTAACGAGATGATTTGCTCTCGCAATTAAGGAATGACTATTGTGTGAATATTAAGAAAAGCTTTAGTGATGTATAGTTATGTTATTGTAGTTTAGATGTCCTCTCTTCTCCCCATCGTTCCTTTTCCCCCCCCTCTGTATTGTTGCCATCAGACAGCCTGGGTTGTCTGGGACAGGTAGAAAGAAGGTGTGCACATGTGCCCCTTCCATGGGGCAGTTTGGAATGGAAAAGCTTGTTGCTTAGGGGGTGCGGCATGGCAACATCTAACCTCCAAGGGAGGGCCCAGGGTTGGCTGATGCAACTGCCAGGGATATAAAAGACTGAGCATCTATCTTGAAGATGAACTGGCCACGTGGTATCCACGAGGGCAGTTCCCAGTGCTGCGAATTTTTCCTAATGTAGTCCTTTTGTTCTATTTTTGTCAAGGTTTAATAAAACTTTTAAATTTTCAAAGTGAGCAGTTCTTTCTCAAATTTTCCAAGGTTTGGGCTGGAGTGGTCCCTGCTGGTCCCCCTGCAGGTCGTGGTCTACTGCCTCAGTGACTGCCCTACTTCGAACCCAAACAAGATGAAAACTTGAAGAGAAAAAAAACCAGAAGCCTCTAAAAGGATTGCCAGTGCAGCCTCCAGGCCAGGGGAATGAAAAAAGGAAACTTCTTCTTTAAACTAGCAAAAAACTAATCTAGCAAAGCAACAAAGTTACATCCAATCTGTGCCGCACCCAGCATACTCTGGAGAGATTCTTTGAACAAAGCCTGCACCAGGGCTTCCAGACACCCGACCCTCCCCTGGATCCACCTTAAAGCTACAGCAGCCATTTCTGGGCATAAAGCAAATTATTAGGGAATAGAGTATCATCATAAAATCACCCCAATACAGTGTGGTCCCTGCCCATGGACCCATTTGGAAAGAGAAGGCTGTTAACCCCTTAGCGAACCCCCATGAAACATGGACAAATAATACAGAGAGTTTTAAAGGGAGTGCAGCTACCTCAAAAGGTGGCAATAAGGCGTTGTAAATCTCATCAAGTCAGAGAAGCCCCAATAAATATTGGAAATCTCCTGGCTGATAAAGCAGACAAGGAGGCCGCTGGTGGGGACATTCTGTTGGTCTTACCCAAGAAATATTGGCATTTGGACAAGGAGACTGTTGATTATCAGGCTGAAGACAAGAAATTGGCAAAACTGTTAATTGCTGAAGAGTCCTGAAGGATGATTCATTACATCCAGCAAAGAAGGAGTAATTCCCCAACACCTTATGAGGAAGATTGCAGAGGAACAACATAAGGTAAATGGGGAATAGAGTCTATGGTAGAAGCATTGAAGCCTCAAGTTTTGAGTGTACAAATGACTGGTATCATAAAAAGCATTGTTTAAAAAATGTGCCAGACCTGTTTAGAGAACAATACACATCAAATTAGATTACCTACATCTGGGACTGTTAGTAAAGGAAGTTATCTGGGAGACTATTGGCAAATAGACTTTTCGGGCCTTCCATGGCAAAATGGGTATAGGGATTTATTGGTACTGGTAAATACATTTTCAGGATGGCCAGAAGCTTTTCCTTGTTGCATCAAAAAGGTTAGGGAGGTGGTAAAGGTTTTGTTGAAGGAAATTATCCCAAAGTTTGGAGTGCCAGCAGGAATGTGATCAGACAGAGGTTCACATTTCATTGCTGAAATAGTGCAAAGCCCACCTAAATTGTTAGGGGTAAAATGGGACTTGCACACTCCATGAAGACCTCAGTCAATTGGCAAAAGTAGAAAGAATGAATCAGAGCCTAACAGAATATGTTATATCCCTTGGGAAGGTTTTGTCTTATCTCCACAGATATGTTGTGCTGGCAGAACCCATGATGCTGGATGTCACCACCCATCCATACCAACCCAGAGCCTGGGTCTACCTCAAAACCTGGACTGAGGAACATCTCTGAAAAAGGTGGAAGGGAACATATCAAATGCTGCTAACTGTCAATACTGTTATGAAGGTGCAAGGAGTAGATTTGTGGCTCCACTACAGCTGAATCAAGCTATTGCCAGCACCAGAATGTATTGCTGAAGTCACCAGACCCATGCACCTCAAGTTAACCAGACATAATTTTTTTGATTATAGTTAAGTGGACTGGAATAACAAGGGTTAATGCAGATGGTCTTCAACCCATGTTACCTCAATGGAAGTAAGACAAAAACATCTGGGAATTTTTGGCAAGGGAAATGATTAATTCATCCTCCTTCTTCATAAATACAGGGGATTTAGTAGGATCAATGTATGCTTCTTGCTTGGTGGGATCTCTAACTGCTTTAGAAGTATTGAAAAATCTCACCATGTGTCTTGGTGTATCAGTTTTGAGACAAATTTAGGAGAAGACCCTGCAATGAGTAGTCTCCTCTAAAGGGTTGTTTTGCTAATTGACAGGAACGAAAGAATGGACACAAACACCAATAGGAAGAATGTTCTTAATTTACTATTAATTTTGATGCAAAACAGAAGTAAAAGGATAAATCTGGCAAAAAAATAAGCTTATTACTAGCTTGGCTTTAGCAAGAAGTAAAAATAAACAAGGTAATGCATATAATCATTAATATACAAGAGAGAGAGAATAGTGATTGAGAAAGATACATCAGCAATTCCCTAAATACTTTACAATCATCCAGATTCCACAGTCGCTGGGGAACCCCATTTTGCTGTGAAGACCTGGGGAACCCTTTCAGGCAATTGGGAAAATCCGCCCCAGTGCTTTCCCCCAGATGTGAGGTCTCTGGTTCACCAAGAAAAGGGGTCCAGCTTCTATAGGCCCAAATTGAAAAGTCCAAATGACTTGTTTAACTTTTTGTGCAGAAAACATCTGATTCTGATGGTCCACTTGCTGACCAGCTGAGGCCAGGTCTTGGCCAGAGCCCAGGCCACAGCTGGGAGGGTTTTGCCTAAAATATTCTATTGACAGGTCTCTAGGGATATCTGTTGGGAACACTTCTTGATATATCCTACACAAGGTTATACAAACGTCTCTACAATGACCAGTTTGGCATTTAGAACAAGTAATAAAAAAGTTTTAATTATCCATTTTTAAATAAAGAACCTCGATGGTATTAATAGCATCATGCCCAAAATTCAACTTGTAAGTCAACTCAGGCTAAGGCCTTGTTCTAGGGTTACTTTATGATGCTTGTATCCCCAGTCATCTGCTCTGTTTATGCTGGATATTATATTCTGTGCCTTCAAGACAAGCTCTGACAGCAAAAGTGGGGAGAAGAAGCACAGTTTTTGTTATCATCCTCACTCAGTCACTCCTCCACATTCGGCTGGACTGTACTGTCAGGGCATGGACGGGGCAGAACATCGCGCTCCTTTTGCTTGTTAGTTAGTTAGTTTAGCTAGCTGAGGCAGTCCGAGTTATCCCTGGACTGTTTTGCTTTCCCTTTTCTTAGTACCATTCAAACTTGCTCCAGAACAGGACCTGGGGAAACACCGAGAACACTTTGTAGCTTGCCAGGCCTACTCTGCAGCCTTTCCCAGCACCAGAGGGGACTGATAAGAGAGCAACCACCCACTGGAGAGACTTTCTGAATTTGTCATCTCTTCAGAGCAGCGAATGAATTTTGTCATCTGGTATTGTTCATTTTGTGTGCTGGGGAGTGCTTTTCCTGTTAAATAAACAGGTTCTTTCCACTTCTCTCTGAGGAATTCTTCCTAAACAAGTTAGGGGGAGGGGCCGTGTAGATTTGCTTTCTGGATGGGTCCCCTTTGGAGGTTTTCTCCCAAATTTGCCCTAAACCAGGACAAATTTTTGGCGCCCAACATGTGGCTCGAGAGAGTGGCAAAAACCCTTTTCTGACTGCATTTTGGTTGCAATTACTCTGCGTTGGTATAAAGCAGTTAATAGCCATGTTTTTTTGAATTCATAATGTCTCTTGGGGTGGAGGCTTGCATGTGTTTCTGGTCCCTAGGTCTTTTTGAGATCTTAATACCTCTATGGTCCCTAGGTTATTTTGTTATCCTGAAATAGCTCTAGTATTGTCCCTAATACATAGTTTTTGCAGTACAGGGGCAGTGACTAGAATAGCTATTGGGCTGGGCTTGGTGGTAATGACTTGCAGGAAGTTTATAAAGGTGCTGAGGTCTGTTCCAGGTATGAATAGTTCATGGCTATGGTTATGCATCCAGTTTGTTAGAAGAGGACCAGGGGATAAGGCTTTTGAACCTTTGCTTTCTTTCTTCTCCTCTGAATCTGTTACATCCCTATTGGAGAATGTTCAGTTTTCCCCAAATGTTAAAAACCATCTTTTTGGTATTTAATCTAGTAAACTTCCTCTATACAGTCTGCAGAGTCTCTAAAATGAGAGCTGAGATTTCTAGAGGGGCTGATGAGACCCCTGACCCAGGAGTAGACCCAGGCATGGAAAATCCTGAGTGGTGTGGGAAATGGGAGGATATGGGCCAAATCCTGAAGGAATTTTCTGACCCTATAGTCTGGAACTCTCCACATAAACAAATTCAGAACCCAGCCGAGGTGGGGAAATACTGGAAAGAGAAGTACCAAGATGAACCTAAGGAGAAAAAGATCATTTCAGTAAGCTGGGCCCTGGCATATGCTTATCGCACACTGCTAGATACTGTAGGGCAGCAGACAGAGGAAAGGGGGCAGGGAGATAAATCAACAGCTATCCCAGTCACTCAGGCTGCAGCCAACACCCCAGGTACAAAGCCAGCAACTAAGCCAGACAGTGAGCCTCAACCAATGCCTGTTGCTACTAGCACAAGAAGTGGAAAGTGCAAAGAAAAGACCAATCGATCAGTGGATGATGATGATGATGCAGGAGAAGGACCCTCAATGCTTCCTGACATAAAATCAGGAGTCAAAGCAACAGGCACAAGATCAGAAACCAATACTGAGTCCTTTTCCCTGAAGGACCTTTGTGGCCTAAGGAAGGATTATGTTACAGGGCTTGCAAGGGTTGCAGGGTGAAGAGAGAGATGAGAATCTTGACCTCATGTTCAGAAGGCTTGGTTCACCACTTCATGTTATATATTACATTATTACCATGCTAATAGAAATAGAGAGAAAAGTCTCAGAAGCTTGCTAAGCTAAAAATAGAAAAAGAGTCAATAAACAAAGGAGCTCTCTCTGATTCTGTCCCAGAGAGAGCTCGGCCTTTGATTGGCCCTTAATTTTAAACATCCAATATGGGCAAATCACACGTGCACCTGTTGCATTCAGCAGCAGCAGATAACCATTGTTTACATTCTTTTTCTGGGGCCTCAGCTTCCCAGAAGGAAAAATCCCAAAGAAAGGATTTTTCAAAAAAGATGTCTGTGACAGGATTACACTCAATGACCTGATGAATCTATAATTAGCTGGTTAGTCCTTCTTTGGGATGCTGCAGGCGAGGCTACCATTCTGTACGGCACTGAAGCAAGGCATTTGGGATCCCTGTCACATGATCCTGTCATTGACCAAGGAATGATGAGGGGGGCTAACCCTCACAGCCTCTGGGAACGGGTCCTGGAAAGTGTAGCACAAAGATACCTCTGTGCAGGTGACCTCCATATGCAGCAAACCCAGTGGAAGACCATAGAACAAGGGATCCAATGCCTGAGAGAAATGGCAGTGGCAGAGATTGTCTTCTCAGATGACATAACAACTAGGAACCCAGACTTGGTACCATGTACATCTGTGATGTGGCGAAAACTTGTACGACTTGAGCCACACGAATATGCTTCTGCTTTAGCAATAATGAAGAGGGATGACAGGAGGAGACCGTGCTTGATATGGTAAAGAAGCTCTGAGCATATGCAGATACTGTATATGGCCCAACACATGCCAGAATAGCAGCAGTGGAGACATATCTGCAGAAATTAGAGGACAAGATAGAGGAGAATCATAAGAAACTCAGGGAGAAGATTGAAGAAGGTCTTCTCCAAATCTCAGCAGTACAGATCAGAGGCTTTCGTATCCAACCCAGACGTTCCCCAGATGGGGAGAGAAGGTACACCCCATGAGCTGAGCTGTGGTTCTTCCTGCGTGATTGCGGAGAAAACATGAGGAGGTGAAATGGAAAACCTACTGCTGCTCTGACACAATGGGTGCATGAATTGAAGGAAGACAAGGCTCAGAGAGGAAGTTCCACCAACAGGAAAGCAGCTCCAGTTGCCCGTAGCCAAACTGCCAGGTATGATGATGATGATGACATCTGATCCCCTTGAAGGAACCTCCAAGGCATATGACCAGGGAAAGAAGGATAACCAGGCTTAGAGGGGCCCTGCCTCTAGCCAGGTAGAGGCTAGGGAAAACCGTGGACTGTGTGGATTCGTTGGCCTGGCACATCTCAACCACAAGAATATAAAGTTTTATTTGATACTGGTGCACAGCGCAAATTAATCCCATCAAAACATGTGGGGCCAGAATCTGTTTCTATTGCTGGTGTGACAGGGGGATCCCAGGATTTCACTTTGGTGGAAGCTGATGTGAGCCTGACTGGAAATGAGTGGAAGAAACACCCTATTGTGACTGGCCCAGAGGCACCATGTATTTTGGGCATAGATTACCTCCAAAGTGGGTATTTCCGAAACCCAAAAGAAATCAGGTGGGCATTTGGGATAGCGGCTGTAGTGACAGAGGGCATCCAGCAATTGAACACCTTTCCTGGAATGTCCAAGAATCCATCTACAGTAGGACTTGTGAAGGGAGAAGAGCAACGAGTGCCAACTGCCACTTCCACAGTGCATCGCCGACAGGATAGAACAACTCGAGATGCTGTAATTCCCATCCATAAGATGACCCGTGAGCTGGAGAGCCAAGGGGTGGTCAGCAAAACCCACCCACCCTTCAACTGCCCCATTTGGCCTGTGGTAAATCTGAAGGAGAATGGAGATTGGCTGTGGACTATCGTGCATTGAATGAAGTGACTCCACCACTGAGCACTGCCGTGCCAGACATATTGGAGCTGCAGTACGAGATTGAGTCCAAAAGCAGCAAAGCGGTGTGCCACTTTAGATATTGCCAGTGCATTTTTCTCCATTCCTCTGGCAGCAGAATGCAGGCCTCAGTTTGCCTTCACGTGGAGGGGAGTGCAGTATACCTGGAACCGATTGCCCCAGGGGTGGAAGCACAGTCCTACTGATAGTGGAACCCTGGAAAAAGTTAAAGATAGAATCTAAAAATGTTAGGCTTTGTGCTTTCCCAGATCAACTGCACCTGCGTAAGCAGTATGATAAATTATATAATTGTTAGATGTGATGATTGTTTAGTAATTAAATGTAATTATTTTATAACCATAAGAAGAATAGTGAGAAACTATGTTGAAAATTCAGAGAGGGGCTAAATTTATGTATACAATAGAACAATATAAGTTTAATAATTAACATGAAAGTTATGTAACGATAGAGTATAAAACATGATCATTTCGGATGTATGGTTGGAATCAGATTTGGGTTGAATATACCCCGATTCCCAGAGCTCTTAATAAAAAGCACTGCCTATAGTCCCTGTGATTATGTGTTTTTGAACGCTAACAGTTTGGCGAACCCAGATGGGACCCTTGTGAGTGCTGCTGAGCGAGTTCGCGACTTGATCACGCTCCAGCCGGCACTGAGGGATTCTCGGGGAGCCCATCGGCCGCGACCGCTTCCGCCGCTCACAAACATCCCCGGGAAAAAGGTAAGGTGCTTTTTACTTTGTTTTTGGGTGCCTGCCAAATAAGACGCAGCGAAAGCTACGCTTTGTTGGGCTAAAGGAATTCCTGTTGGTACAAGCCTAGGCGCCGTTCTGTAAGACAATCGCGAAAGCATTGAGGGTTCGGCATTTGTGTATTTGAAATGGATAAACTTAAAGGGATTTTGGGCAGTAACACCCCTATCCTGCAAAATCCTCTTTTGGGGTGCTTATTAGCACATTGGAAACAAGGTAATTTTGGGGAAGAATTGCATAAAACTAAGTTGATTGATTATTGTAATTCATGGTGGCCAGAATATGCCTTGGGGAACGGTGAAAAATGGCCAAAATACGGCACTCTGCAATATAACACTATTTCGTGGTTAGTGTCGTTTTGTAAACAAGAAGGAAAATGGGATGAAGTCCCATACGTTGATCAGTTTTTCTACTTACGGGGAAAGCCAGAATGGCAGGATGAATGTGGATTATTAGTGGTTAAAACATCTGCAAAGTGTGGGATTTGTGAGGAACGTTGTTTAGAACACTTGGCGTTCAGAGAAAGCTTGAGTAAGGAAAAATTATGCAGATATTGATTTACAAGTAGCTCCAATAGGAACAAGAGAACCTAACCCTATCCCACCTTTTTCATCTCTCCCTATCCCACTACCTGCTCCTCACCCACCTAGTTCTGAACCTGTCTCGTCTAGTACACCTTTCCCTCTTTATCCTCCTCTCCCATCATCACCTGATCCCTCTTCCTTGGAAGATGAGCAAAACCTAACTGTGATAGAAAGGAGAAAGAGGTATGCGAGCGAAAAAGTTAGCAATGGTAATGAATCAGTGACCCCAATAGCCCATAGAACCCGGAGTCAGTCAAAGCTTGCCCCAGTTGTGCATAGAAAAGGCATAAGCAAACAAAAACAGACGGTGATTGCCCCCTTGCGACAAGGTGTCGGAGTGGAAGGGCCAGTATTTGTAAAAGTGCCTTTTTCCCCGGCAGACTTAGTTATTTGGAAACAGTCAGCCGGAACTTATAGAGAAAATCCTGATAAAGTGGCACACGTAGTAAAAATGGTTATGAAAACTCAAAATCCTGCCTGGGATGACATACAAGTAATATTAGATACTCTGATGGATTCTACTGAAAAAGAAATGGTACTTAAGGCAGCCAAAGAGAGGGCAAGAGAAGATATTAGAAATGGGCTGGTAACAGGGAATTTAGATGTGAATTTCCCAATTGAGGATCCAAATTGGGACCCTAATTTATTGCGTGATATGAGGAAATTACGGAAATATCAAGAGTGGATCCAAATAGGAGTTCAGAATGCTGTGCCCAAAACTATAAATTGGTCCAAACTATATGAGGTTCGACAGGAAAAGAAGGAATCTCCCACTGCGTTTTTGGAGAGGCTTAAGGAGGTAGCAAGGAAATATACAGACCTCCAAATGGATACAGAGCAAGCAAAGGTTCAGCTCGCTCTCATATTCTTGGGCCAATCACAGGATGACATTCGTAGAAAATTGCAAAAATTAGAAGGGGAAGAATTAAGGAATTTGGATAAGTTACTTGAAGTTGCTTGGAAGGTATATAACAATCGGGAAAAAGAAGCTAGTAAAAGGCAGCAGCAGAATCTTTTGGCAGTAATACAGGGGAGAGGGAACCCAAATTTCAGGGGGCGTAGCAGGAATGGTCGGGGTAGGAGACCAGTTACCCAGGGGTTAAGCCTGAATCAATGTGCGTATTGTAAGCAGGAGGGGCATTGGAAGCGAAATTGTCCAAGTTTGAATAACCAGTTTGACCAGGGCAATCAGTTCCAGCAGGCTACCAAGGAGATGGTCCTGGGGGAGTATACCAGCTGACTAGACGTAGAACCGGTAGAACAAGTTAAGGAACCTGTTGTAAATATACAGTTAGGGCATAAAGAGGTCAGATTTCTAATAGATACGGGAGCTACTTTTTCTGTATTTAATGATTTGCATGGACAAATTGGGGACAAGGAAACGACAATAGTCGGCGCTACAGGGAAAGGGGAAAAACGGCCTTTCCTGCAACCCCTAGATTTGTGTTTTGGAAACAAGGTTATAACACACGAATTTTTATATGTACCTGAGTGTCCGATTCCACTTTTAGGGAGAGATTTGCTAGCAAAACTTGATGTGGTAATAACCTTTGAAAATGGAGAGCTTATAATGAAAATACCTGAATCAAAGACGGGACAGATATTAATGATCAAAGAAAAACTTCTCCCCTCTATCCCTAGGGTGGTAGAAGATGCAGTGATTCCCTCTGTATGGGAGACGGATATACCAGGGAAATCTAAATTGGCACAACAAGTGCATGTGGAGTTAAAAGAAGGGGAAAGGGCTGTACAAGTCAAACAATATCCCATAAAACCAGAAGCACGGCAAGGAATAGTAAAGATTATTGAAAAATTCTTGAAATACCAAATTTTAGAAGAATGTGAATCACAATTTAATACACCAATATTTCCAGTAAAGAAGCCAAATGGTGAATATAGAATAGTGCAAGATTTGAGAGCAATAAATAAAATAACAAAGGACATTTATCCAGTGGTAACAAATCCTTATACATTGCTGTCCCGGTTTAGGACAAATTAGGGGAAATCTCCAAAAGGGAGTCCCCCCCAAAAAAACAAAAACAAACCTCCAACCACCCCTGCCCCAATACCGGGTTCGGGAAGGAATTTCTCGGAGGAGCAAAGTGGAAAACAAAACCTATTTATTGACAAGTAACAAAAGAACACTCCCCAACACAAGAAAAGAAAAGAAACCAGGCAGTGTTGTGGAGGGCGCTGAGCTTCTCTCGCAGATTCCGGGGGTCCTGGACGTCCCAGGTCAGGTCCGGAGCTGGTCCAGTATCTTCAGGGGAGGGTAAGAAAGAGGGAATGAAAGAAAAGAAAAAAAACAGCGCAGAAAGCAGAAAGCAGCAAAAAAAGCAGCTATCAGCCAGGGGCCGAGGCAGGAGCAAGCAAGCAAGCAAGCAGCGGCAAGCCAAGCCAAGCAGCCAAAAGCCAAAGCGAAAGTGCCCGGTCACACTCACTCCTCCCTCCCCGCCCCGCCGTGGCAAGACGGCCGGGTGGGGGGGGGGGGAGAGAGAAAAGACACAGCTGCCAGACACAACACACGATATTGGGATAAAGGCTGTCACCCCACAACAATTGCTAACATCCGTAAAGGAGATATATAAATGCTTTACTGTAATTGATTTAAAAGATTCCTTTTTCTGCATCCCCCTTGACAAAGAAAGTAGGAAACTGTTTGCCTTTGAGTGGGAAAACCCAGGGAATGGAAGAAAGACCCAGCTCACCTGGACACGAATACCACAATGCTACAAGAACTCGCCCACCCTATTCGGAAACCAACTGGCAAAGGAACTGGAGATTTGGACTGAAAATGGGCAAGTACCAAGAGACCAATACTTATTGTTGCAGCATGTTGATGATATACTAATAGCTACAGAAGAAAGGGCAACCTGTATAAAGGTAACCATTGAGATTTTAAATTCACTGGGGATGGGAGGCTATAAAGTATCCAGAGGAAAGGCACAAATCGCACAACAGACTGTGATTTACCTGGGATGTGAAATTTCACAAGGGCAACGAAAACTATGTATTAACCGTATCCAAGCTATTTGTGCTATTCCAGAGCCCCAGAATTTACATGTGCTGCGAGTCTTCCTCGGGATGGCAGGATGGTGTCGCTTGTGGATCATGGACTATGGACTGATTGCAAAACCCCTGTATGAAGCTCAGAAGACGCAGCCATTCACCTGGGGCAAACCACAGAAAGAAGCCTTCCTAAAATTAAAGGAAGCACTGAAAACTGCTCCAGCATTAGGGTTACCTGGTCTGTCTAAAGATTTTCAGCTGTTTGTACATGAAAGGCTGCGCCTAGCACTAGGAGTCCTGACACAACATCTGGGAAGCTGGAAAAGGCCGGTGGGCTACTTTTCCAAACAACTCGACAACATAAGTGCCGGGTGGCCCCCATGTCTGCGGGCAGTCGCAGCTACTGTGATCCTGATACAAGAAGCCAGGAAACTTACTATGGGAAGGCACATAGATGTCTATGTACCACACATGGTAACCACTGTCTTAGAACAAAAGGGGGGCCATTGGCTATCTCCCAGCAGGATGATGAAATTCCAGGTAGTCCTGACTGAGCAGGATGATGTCACATTAAAAACAACTAACCTTTTGAATCCAGCTTTGTTCCTAGGTACCACAACTGAAGAAGGCCCATTAGAACACGACTGTGTAGAAGTAATAGAGTACACCTATTCAGCAAGAGAAGACCTGAAAGACGTCCCACTAGAGCAGCCGGAGTGGGAGCTGTTTACAGATGGGAGCAGCTTTGTGGACAACGGAACCAAATACGCTGGATATGTGGTAACAACAGTCAATACAGTAGTGGAGGCAAAGGCATTACCACCAAATGCATCTGCCCAGAAGGCAGAACTGGTTGCTTTAACCAGGGCACTAGAATTAAGTGAAGGGAAAAAGGTAAATATCTGGACTGACTCAAAATATGCTTTTGGAGTGGTGCATGCACACGGAGCACTGTGGAAAGAAAGACGACTGTTATCTTCTCGGGGTACGCACATTAAACATCAGGATGCAGTCCTGCAATTGATAAAGGCAGTACAAAAACCTGAACAAGTGGCAATCATACACTGCAAAGCACACCAATCAGGAAACTCCAAAATCTGTGAGGGAAATTGAATGGCAGACTGGGCAGACCGACCGGTTGCTCGAGAGGTACAAACAACAATGGCATTGATACCTTTGAAGATTAATGTATCCCAATTCAATTTGCCTCCAAAACCAAAATATTCAGTAGAAGATGAGAGACTGGCACGTTTGCTAAATGCGCAAAAGAATTCAGAGGGATGGTATGTGACCGCGCAAGGAAAAATAGTGGTACCCCCCTTGATAATGAGAGAAGTTCTACAAATTAAACATAACGAATGTCACTGGGGAGCAGAGGCATTGGTAAAATTGCTAAAGCAGAGTTTAATTTCAGTACGGATGTTAACAATGGCAAAATCAGTAATGTCAAAATGTGATATCTGCTTGAAAAACAACCCAGTGGCCAGGCGACAGGCACAGTTAGGAAGAATTCGGATAGGAGTAGAGCCAGGAGACTATTGGCAGGTAGATTTTGTAGAACTACCAAGGACTCGAGGATCCAAATACCTGTTAGTGGGGGTTGACACATTCTCTGGGTGGTCAGAAGCCCTTCCCTGCAGCACGAACCAAGCAAAGGAAACAGTTAAGTGGTTACTACAGGAGATTATTCCCAGATTTGGGGTACCCCTAGGGGTATCATCAGATAGGGGACCCCATTTCATAGCTACAGTAGTAAGAGAGGTAAGTAGATTGCTGGGGATAAATTGGGACCTCCACACACCGTGGAGACCCCAGTCAAGTGGACAGGTAGAGAGGATGAATCAGACACTAAAAAGGCAAATCAGTAAAATATGCCAAGAAACCAAATTGCAGTGGCCCCAGGCTTTGCCAATAGCACTGTTGAGGATTCGGATAAAGCCTAGGAGTGGGATGTCAGTCAGCCCTTATGAGATATTGTATGGGAAATCATATGAATCCCCTGAGCCTAACCCTAATGTACACATCACAGGAAAGCAGGAAGTGTATAATTATGTTCTGTCTCTTGGGAAAACTTTAGCTCGGCTCCGGAGTATCCTCGTGTGGAATAGACCACTGACTCTCAAGAACCCAGTTCATAACATACATCCAGGAGACGAGGTGTACATCAAGAACTGGAATGAGGAACCGCTGAAAGTAAAGTGGAGTGGACCCCATCAGGTACTACTGACCACCTTTACAGCAGTCAAAGTAGCTGGCGTGGAACCCTGGATTCACTATACCCGAGTGAAGAAAATCCTTCCTGGATCACAGACTGTATAAACTCTGGAAAGAACAAAGGCTGCAGATAAGATGTGTTTAATTGCTTTCAGAATGCTATCAGTAATTGTGCTAACGTTATAGTTATTAATATCTTTGGGATGCGGAATGCAAAATGATCAACTAACCGCTCTTCATTCTAGAATGAAGAGAGAGGTACAAACGGAAACACAGGTGATAAAGCTTTCTAATGCACTTCGGGCTGAGAATGTAATGATTGGATTAGTCAAAGATTTTGCCAAAATGCAAAACACCAGCCGAATAACTGCCTGTCTGCCAATACCAAAGGCAGCAGGAGACCCAGTAAATTGGGGAATCATAACATCAAAACTACCTGAAATACAAAAGAACAAAAAAATTACATGTAAACATAAACAAGGCAGAGTGAATTATAGGGTAATTATTTGGTGTGCCAAGGTTATAATCTGAGGTCCAGGACAATTTGTATGGGCAGCAAGTGATGGTACCAGGACAACACATCTGCCTGTAGACGGGAAAGTAAAGGAGATTACTTTAGGCCTGCCAACCTTATGTCCAATTTGGAAAAAGTCCCCATTTAATGGAAAACATGAACTTCTGCAGAGAAGCTCTAGACAATGAAAATCCAGATGACACTTGGCAAGAACCCTCTAGTGGAGTGAAATTTGGATGGGCCCTAGAGTCATTGCTTGGTCCTATAGCAAGCTATATGAGTAGAGAGATGCTATACAAACTTACAGGTCAGGTAGGTAGACTGGCAAGAGTCACCCGGGAAGGATTTAAAGAATTAAATATACAATTACAAGCCACCACAAAAATGACTTTCCAAATTCGATTAGCCCTAGATATGTTACTCCTGAAAGAGCATGGAGTATGTGCATTCTTAAAGGGACAATTATCATTGCTGCGTTCATATCCCAAATGTAACTGCAGATGTAGAATATGACATCAATCAGTTGAAACAAATAGAGCATGAAGCACAAGAAGAGCAAAAGGATTTGGCTACAAGCTGGTTTGGAAAAATCTTTAAAGGATTAGGGTGGAATGTGAGTTCATGGATTAAATCTATCATTGAGAGTGTGATAATCTTACTAATTGTATTCTTAGCAATTTGGTTAGTTTACAGCATCTTAAAGGGAGAGATACAGAAGAAAACATCCTGGAACCAGAGGATAATAAAGGCACTAACACGAGATCCACACCCACCATCTTCTGGTTCTCCAGTTCGTAACAGCATCCACGACAACGTTTACATCAACCCTTGATTTGAAGAACCAAGTATGAACTGAGGAATAAAGGACTGTATCAAGTGAAAACATTTACACCTATAGTGAAGTGAAAATGCTTTCAAAGGGGGGGAGAATGATAGTGGAACCCTGGAAAAAGTTAAAGATAGAATCTAAAAATGTTAGGCTTTGTGCTTTCCCAGATCAACTGCACCTGCGTAAGCAGTATGATAAATTATATAATTGTTAGATGTGATGATTGTTTAGTAATTAAATGTAATTATTATATAACCATAAGAAGAATAGTGAGAAACTATGTTGGAAATTCAGAGTGGGGATAAATTTATGTATACAATAGAACAATATAAGTTTAATAATTAACATGAAAGTTATGTAACGATAGAGTATAAAACATGATCATTTCGGATATATGGTTGGAATCAGATTTGGGTTGAATATACCCCGATTCCCAGAGCTCTTAATAAAAAGCACTGCCTATAGTCCCCGTGATTATGTGTTTTTGAACGCTAACACTACCCTCTGCCATGGACTGATCCAGACTGCACTAGAAAAGGGTGAGGCTCCAGAACATCTGCAGTACATTGATGACATCATTGTGTGGGGGAACACAGCCACGGAAGTGTTTGAGAAAGGAGAGAAAATCATCCAAATCCTCCTGGGAGCTAGTTTTGCCATCCAAAAGAGCAAAGTTAAGAGACCCGCTTGTGAGATTCATTTCCTAGGAGTAAAGTGGCAAGATGGATGGCGTCAGATTCCTACCGATGTCATCAACAAGATCACAGCTATGTCTCCCCCACCAAATTAAAAGGAAACACAAGTTTTTCTAGGAGCCATAGGTTTTTGGAGGATGCACATTCCTGAGTACAGTCAGATCGTGATCCCTCTTTACCTGGTCACCCGCAAGAAATACGATTTCCATTGGAGCCCTGAGGAGCAACAAGCCTTTCGCCAGATTAAGCAGGAGATCACTCATGCAGTAGCCCTTGGCCCAGTCAGGACAGGACCAGAGGTGAAGAACATGCTCTACTCTGCAGCCAGGAGCCATGGTTTGTCCTAGAGCCTTTGGCAGAAGGTGACTGGGGAGACTCGGGGCCGACCACTGGGATTTTGGAGTCAAAGCTACAGAGGGTCAGAAGCCAACTACACCCCAACAGAGAAAGAAAGCTTGGCTGCCTATGAAGGAGTCCAAGCTGGCTCAGAGGTGATTGGTACAGAAGTGCAACTCCTCCTGGCACCCCGACTACCGGTGCAGGAGTGGATGTTCAAAGGCAAAGTTCCTTCCACCCACTATGCCACCAGTGCTACATGGCGCAAGTGGATTGCTCTTACCACACATTGCACCCGTATTGGAAAACTGAATTGCCCTGGGATTTTGGAAGTAATAACAAATTGTCTCAAGGTTAAAATTTTGGTGTCACAGATGAAGAACAAGAAGCAGTGACATGGGCTGAAGAAGCTCCATCATATAACATACTGCCAGCAGAGGAAAGACGCTATGCTCTTTTCACTGATGGTTCCTGTCGCATCGTAGGAATGAATTGGAAGTGAAAAGCAGCCGTATGGGGCCCCACACAACAGGTCACAGAGGCCACTGAAGGAGAAGGTGGACCAAGTCAACTTGCAGAACTCAAAGCCGTTCAACTGGCTCTGGACATTGCAGAAAGAGAGAAGCGGCCAAAGCTTTACTTCTACGCTGATTCATGGATGGTAGCCAATGCTCTGTGGGGATGGCTGGAGAGGTGGAAAGAGGCTAACTGGCAGCACAGAGGCAAACAAATTTGGGCTGCTGATGAGTGGAAAGACATTGCTACCAGGGTAGGGAGGCTACCGGTGAATGTCTGCCACGTAGATGCCCATGCCCCCAAGAGTAGAGCTAATGAGGAGCATTATCAGGTAGACCAGGCTACAAAGATAGGGGTGTCAAAGATAGACCTAGATTGGGAACACAAGGGAGAGTTATTCCTAGCCTGATGGGCCCATGATGCCTCAGGCCATCAGGGTAGTGATGCCACCTATAAGTGGGCACGAGACCAAGGGGTGGATTTAACCATGGACAGTATTTTGCAGGTTATCTATGACTGTGAGATGTGTGCTGCCATCAAACAGGCCAAGTGAGTGAAGCCCCTATGGTATGGTGGGCGGTGGTCCAAGTACAAGTATGGGGAGGCCTGGCAGATTGCATCACACTGCCCCAGACACTCCAAGGCAAGCACTACGTGCTCACAATGGTAGAAGCCACCACGGGATGGTTGGAAAGCTACCCTGTGCCTCATGCTACTGCCCGGAACACCATCCTAGGCCTGGAAAACAAGTCCTGTGGATACATGGCACCCCTGAGAGGATTGAGTCAGATAACGGGATCCATTTCAAGAACAGCCTTATCATCACCTGGGCTAGGGAACATGGCATTGAGTGGGTGTACCATATGCCCTACCATGCACCAGCTGCAGGCAAAGTGGAGAGGTACAATGAACTGTTGAAAACACAGTTGAAAGCATTGGATGGGGTATCTTTCAAAAATTGGGAGCAGCATTTAGCAAAGGCCACCTGGTTATTTAACACCTGATGTTCCACCAACCGAGCAGGTCCTGCCCAGTCTGAGTCCCTGAATATAATAGATGGAGATAAAGTCCCAGTGGTATATGTCAGAGGTTTGTAAGGGAAGATCGTGTGGATCAATTCTGCTTCGAGTACAGACAAACCCATTCGTCGGTTTGTCTTTGCTCGGAGATCAGGTTGCACATGGTGGATAATGCAGAGAGATGGAACAACATGATGTGTACCTCAGGGAGATCTGATTGTGGGGTGAGAATGATATGCAAATATCACTGTTTGTTGGATGTTACTGCCATTGTCTGTACATTAAGCCACACAGATATGAGATAGAAGGAAATGTGTGTCGAAGGTCTGGGCAAGTGAAAGATGGAGTATTGAGTGAGGAAAATTAAAGTGGGGAATTCTGCAGCTCTGTAGTCTGGAGCCTGGATTCAGTGGTCCAGTGGGGGGATGCGACGGGAGCAATATGGGTATTGCTTTTAATTTTTTGAGGGGAACAGATGGAAGTTTTTACGTGAATAAAATGCATGATGTTTGGTAGTAAGTTGATGATATGGGGATAAGGGGTGCAATGTCCTAGGGTTACTTTATGATGCTTGTATCCCCAGTCATCTGCTCTGTTTATGCTGGATATTATATTCTGTGCCTTCAAGACCAGCTCTGACAGCAAAAGTGGGGAGAAGCACAGTTTTTGTTATCATCCTCACTCAGTCACTCCTCCACATTCGGCTGGACTGTAATGTCTGGGCATGGACGGGGAAGAACATCGCGCTCCTTTTGCTTGTTAGTCAGTCAGTTTATCTAGCTGAGGCAGTCTGAGTTATCCCTGGACTGTTTTGCTTTCCCTTTTCTTAGAACCATTCAAACCTGCTCCAGAACAGGACGTGGGGAAACACCGAGAACACTTTGTAGCTTGCCAGGCCTACTCTGCAGCCTTTCCCAGCACCAGAGGGACTGATAACAGAGCAACCACCCACTGGAGAGACTTGCTGAATTTGTCATCTCTTCAGAGCAGCAAATGAGTTTTGTCATTCGGTATTGTTCATTCTGTGTGCTGGGGAGTGCTTTTCCTGTTAAATGAACAGGTTCTTTCCACATTGATGAATTAAACATTGACAAAATACCCCTTTCTGACATGTGGTTTGAGATGGTGCTGGCTTTCACGCTGAGAGAAGTGGAGCTTCCACAGTTCTAACAGGAGGCAAAACTTGTTGGCTCTCTGCTGTAGGGGGATACAGTATGGGTAAATGAAGGTGGTATAGAATGTAATCTTATTCCCCAAAGATTTGCGACTGGACCAATTACTAAAGATTAGGAGCAGGCCTGATCTTAACAGGCCACACCTGTAGCCAATAAGAACAAGTGGTATAAAAGAGGGGATTGGTGGGAACTGGAGTTAGATGACTACTGCAAGGACTGGGAAGAGTCAGTGTTTAGAGGAGATGCCTACAAGAAACATTGAAGAGGTATGAAACTCTGAGGGTATGGAATCCTTGAACTATAATGGTAATAGAACTCTTGATATATAAGACAACACTCTGGTGTCAACTTCCTCTCCATGACATATGTAGCAGCTGGGTTGGACCCTCTTGGTGTGGTTTCTCTGACTGGCTTGGCTTCCCAAGGTTAAGGGCTGGAATGGACTGACCCTACTTCCACCAGTCCCTCTTCCCTGGTCTCAGACTAGTGATATAGGTTTAAACAGACTGTAGTTTGTGGTGTAATCAAGAGCAGATGGTGCTTTTCTATACTATGACAAGATCTCGCCTATTGTTTAAGATTGATAAGTAGCAACCAGAGCTCAAAAAACTGGTAAAAATAGAAAAACTGGTAAAAACTGGATCTGTGGTTTGGACCATGGCCAGAAGCCTTGGAGGACGGTCAGATGTCAAGAGAGTCTGCGCAAAGACCAGGTTCATTCAGAGGACACCTGAGGATGACTACTTACTTCATCTAGTGACCCCTGTGATATAAGGGTCTCCTTGAGCCAGGTCTTATAAGCTCTTAGAGATCTCTATCACACCCAAGATAGCTCTGCCACCTCAGATGGCATAAAATCAGCAGGATGGTTTCTGTGGCAGTGTTGGAAACAAAAAAGTTTTAATAAAAGGCAAAATAACACAGCACTTTACAGAGAAAAACCGAGCCAGGGCAAGAGGTTCTTGCTCCTGGTAAAACACCTCACAAAAGCAATTATTTCCTTTTGTTCTCTTCTTTTTCTAGTAAATTGCCCAGGTGGGACTTTTTGCCTTCTGTCCAATTGGTTATCCTTAAGTTTGAGGTGAAGTCCCCTAGGCCTATGAGGTGGCTTTTTACCTAATTGAGGAGAGAAACTTCTGGGCTTTTTTCCTTTTTTAGGAGACAAAGGATAATTTTTTCACTCTGTCAACAGGGGGCACATTCCCACACCCCTGCCCAAAAGACCCCCAGAAAGCAGTACCAAAAGTATGCAAGCACAGAACAATAAAACTGATTAACATACTAAGCGAGAGTAGGCAGGGATAGGTTATGAATATAGGTGATGATAAATATGTAGGGGCTTAAGTGTATATAAAACAGTGTCTGCTCTGCTGGACACATGACTTTGATGAAATGATTCCCCGTGTGTCCAGCACTGAATAAGCAAACATACTTACTTCAGAAAGCTGCTGGTTGTAGAGTGTCTGTTTCCTCCTGTCACTAGCAGCTGTTAAGTTCACCTCAAGGCAGCTGAAAAATTGTTGTTGCAGCTGCTTCAAGGCCAGGGAAGGGGAAAGCATTTTTCCTGGGCCAACAAAATCAAGCTAGCCAAGCAAAACGAAGCCACACAGCACCCCATGCACTCTGGGACACAAAGGAAAAAGATGATGAGACGGAGTGGGGATCCATTCTGAATTAGGTGAAGTGTCTGGAAGAGGTGAGGGGTCTGTAGGGCCAAAGCTGAAGGAAAAGCCGCATTCCAGAGACAGCAAGGAGACAGAGAAAGAAAAACAGAAATTACCACAAGGTCAGTCTGCCCCAGACCTAGGAATTCCTTAAATAAAGAAGAACTGGTGCTAAATGTCACGCAGAATGAATATGTATGAACTTATTGTAAAACTGTATGCATATGCATTTGGAAGAGGGATAAAAGAAGACCCGAGGTCTTCAGAGGTACGCTTGCCTATTGGGGAGGCTTGCGTCCGGCGCGCATCGTAATAAAAGCATACCGGGCTTTACAACTTTTACGAAGTTGTGAGGTTTCTTCTTTTCTCCGCAAAACATTCTTGGCAAGCCAGGCAGGAGACGGAGATACTTTCTGTCTCCATCTCTGTCCCCGCAGGGGCAGGGGGGGACCGACGGACTCCTAGGCGCACCCCTGGATTTTCCTGGTGGGGCTCCGCTCATCTCGGCTTGCCTCCTGCTGGGACAGACAAGGACCTGCTGGCCTGCGGAGGAAGATACGGTATGTACTGAGGGGCCCTCGGGAGGGGGGAAGGAGAGCAAGAGAGTAAATCACCCAGAGACGTCTGGGTTCAGCTGATAGAGCAGCTGAGCAGCTGTATTAGAGACGGGATTCATCGTTCTGATAGAGCGGAACCGCCAGCAGCTCTGGGGTGAGCTGGGTGAACCCGTGTATGCGTGTATTGGGGTTCATTGTTCTGATAGGGCAGAGCTGAACCCGCGTATGTTTTCTTTGTTTGTGTGTGTGTGAGTGGTGTCCGGACACTGTGTTGCTGTATGTTGCATTGAGTGATCAGCGCGCTGTATTTGTAATTGTGCAAGTGTATGAAGTGTATGTTGTATAAAAGAGAGTAGATCCATAGTGCTCTACTGCGCGGGGGGGAAGTCCTGCCCGCCGCTGGAGAGGCTGAGTAAACGCCGGCCGAAACAGGCTGCGTGGGGGGGGGAAGTCCTACCCGCCGCTGGAGAGGCTGAGTAAACACCGGCCGGGGCAGGCTGTGGGGGCGGGGAGCGCCCGACAGAGAAAACAGAGTAAACTGTGGAAAAGTGTGGGTGAGGACGTTTATTGAATAAAGGTGGTAAATTGTGGTGTAGGTTGTGCAGGCTCTTACCGTGGCTAGATGAACCCGAGGGGTTCCTCTGCCTCAGTGGTTTGGACTCGACCCCTGGGAGTTTGTGAATCCGGAGGATTATTGGATAGATAGGGGAGACAAATGAGTTCATTTAGAGGGGCTCTACCGGACTTCAGCTGGAACTTTGTAAGTCTGGACTGGGAACAGTTTGCCGTAGAGGATTTAGAGCTCCCTGTAATAAATGGAATAGCTTGCCTTTGCGGGAAATTTCCAGTAGCCTTTGGTACATCAAGGGGCTGGCACACTGCGTGGGTATTATTACAGTGCATAGTTTGTGGGAAACGCTGGTATTGCTGTTCTAGCAGGCGGCAGGGCACGTGCCCCAAGTGTAGATTAGAGGTTTCTGATCAAGCTGATTCAGAGTCTAAGATCTTAAAGCTTCTGTGTGGGAAATCGCATCTGATACCTGCCACTTGGAGTGTGTGGGAGGAGGACTGGGAAGCTACTGTGAAGTCCTGTGAAAAGAGGTTTGGGTGGAAGCGAGATAGGGCAAGAAGGAAATAATGGGAACTAACCAGAGCAAGGAAGTTCCACGGGCCAGCCCCTTAGGGTGCATCTTGGCCCACTGGAAGGAAGTCACTAGCCGGGGGGG
Organism: Melozone crissalis; assembly: GCF_028551555.1. Lineage (NCBI taxonomy): Eukaryota > Metazoa > Chordata > Aves > Passeriformes > Passerellidae > Melozone > Melozone crissalis. The sequence continues at coordinate 7,027,776 of NW_026535813.1, read as the reverse complement.
CTCTGAGAATAAAAAGGATCTAATCCAGTATTGCACACGCTGGTGGCCCTTATACAGGTTAGGGGACAGAGCAAGGTGGCCACCCACTGGGACCCTAGACTATAATACTTTACTGCAGTTAATGTTGTTTTTAAGACGGGAAGGTAAATGGGATGAGGTCTCGTATGCTGATATGTTTTTTGTTTTAAGAAATCACCAAGAGTGGCAAAAGGAATGTGGGATTAAATCACCCTCAGACCCACTGGTCTTGGCCCTTGAAAAAGATAACAAGGCAAAGAGAGGGCAAATCAAACGCTGTTGTTCAGCATGCAGTATAGGACAACGGTGTATGAGATCAGATAAGGTCTATCGTTCTGAGGAACAAGAACGGGACACATTTGAGTGGGTGAAAGCTCCCCCAGCTCCTCCCCGAGGGGGGGAGGCTGGGCAGGTTGAGACTGAAACTGAGGATGAGGAGGAAGGGAACTTCCCCAAAAAGGAGGAGGACTCAGGTGGGGAAGGCACATCTACTAGAACCCACTCCACCCGTGGGAGTCCAGTTGCATCTAGAACCAGGAGGCAAGTAGTGCTACAGGCCCCTCTGCGACAGGCAGTGGGACCAGAAGGGGCCAAATTAATGATTAAAGTGCCATTTACCACCCTTGATTTAGAAGCATGGGAAAGGATTGTGAGGAATTATCGTGTTGACCCGACACTCACTGCCAAACGCCTACGATATGTTATCAAACAACACAATCCAGACTGGGCTGACATCCAGCTACTACTAGATGCTTTCACTGAAACAGAGAAACAGCTGATCTTAAAGACAGCAGGGAATTTGGCAGAGGATTACTGTAAGGCCACACGGCTGGATGTAAAAGAACATTTCCCCCTCCAAGACCCAGAATGGGATCCTAATGTGTCGGCAGAGGTAAAGAAATTAACAAAGTATCAAGAGTGGATAGCAACAGGGGTAGAAAGAGCTATTCCAAAAACCATAAACTGGTCTGCCTTGTATTCCCCTAAGCAGGGGCCGTCTGAGACTCCATCTGAATTTCTAGAGCGTTTAAGGGATGCTATGCGTCGTCATACATCATTAGATCCAGAGTCTGAGATAGGGATAAAACAACTAGTTAATTCATTTTTGGGGCAGTCTGCTGGAGATATCAGGCGTAAACTTCAGAAAATTAGGGGACCAGATGGGAGGAATCTTGAAGCCTTGTTAGAGAAAGCCTGGAGAGTATTTAGTAACCGGGAGGAAGGATATAAACAAGGAATGAAAAGGTTGGTGGCAGTGGTACAGGAGGAAAGGCAGAGGAAATACAACCAGGGACCACCGAGACAAGGACCACCTCGGCTGGGCAGGAACCAGTGTGCAATCTGCAAAAGAATTGGTCACTGGAAAGGCCAATGCCCAGAAGGAAGAAGGAGTGACCAACAGATGGCTGCACACGTACAAAACAACTGAGGAGGACCGGAGGATTCTACCCCAGCGGATCCACTAGTTATTACAATGAGGCTGGGGGAAGAAGGGAAAAGGGCGGAATTTTTGGTTGACACAGGAACTACATATACAGTCTTAAATAAAGCTTTAGTACCTGTGGAAAATGATTATGTTGTAGTGCAGGGGGCAACTGGCCAGTCTGAAAGGGCATATTTTTGTAAACCTTTGAGGTATAAATTGGGAAAACAATGGGGTATTCATAAATTCTTGTACATGCCTAATTCACCAAGGGCACTCTTAGGGAGAGATTTATTGGAACAATTACAAGCAACCATTACATTCAAAAATGGGGAAATTACTCTGGAGGTAAATGATCAAAAGTACATAGAGGTATTAAGTTTAACTCTGACAGCTATTGGCATTAAGGAAGAAATTGATGAAGAAATACTAGGTCAGGTATTTCCTGGGGTATGGGCCTCTGATGTGCCAGGGAGGGTGAAAAATGCCCCCCCCCATAGTAATCAAACTCAAGGAGGGGGCGCAACCAGTGAGAATCAAGCAGTACCCCCTAAAGAAAGAGGATAGGGCAAGAATCAGCCCAATAATCGAAAATTTTCTACGGTTAGGATTATTGGAAGAATGCCAATCTGATTTCAATACTCCCATTTTACCTGTTCGGAAACCTGATGGGTCATACCGGATAGTACAGGATTTGAGGGCTGTCAATAAAATAACAGAAGAGCTGTATCCGGTGGTAGCCAATCCATACACTTTATTAACTTGCCTAACACCTGAGCTAACCTGGTTTACTGTTTTAGATTTAAAGAATGCCTTCTTTTGCCTCCCCATCCATGAAGCCAGACAAAAAATTTTTGCATTCGAATGGGAAAGCCCTAAAAGTGGGCGCAAAACCCAGCTCACATGGACCAGACTACCCCAAGGCTGGAAAAATTCCCCTACTTTGTTCGGGGAGCAACTTGCAAAGGATCTGGAGTCCTGGGAAGCTCCACAGGAAGAAGGAAGGCTTTTGCAGTATGTGGATGACCTTCTAGTGGCCACTCGGACGAGGGAAGCATGTGTGGCCTGGACGGTAAGCCTTTTGAATTTCCTAGGACTCCAAGGATACAGAGTATCAAAGAAAAAGGCACAGGTAGTGAAACAGAAAGTTATCTACCTGGGGTACGAGGTGAGTGCTGGGCAACGGACTTTAGGGCAGGCTCGCAAGGAAGCCATATGCCAAACCCCAAAACCCCAGACTATAAAAGAGCTCCGAACCTTCTTAGGCATGGCAGGATGGTGCCGGCTGTGGGTTTATAATTATGGACTGCTTGTCAGACCCCTCTATGCCCTGATTGCCGATAGAAGCAGAGATCTCCAGTGGACAAAAGAAGCAACACGGGCCTTTCACCAGCTGAAGAATGCTCTCATGTCAGCTCCAGCTTTGGGACTTCCAGATGTGAGTAAACCATTCTACCTATTTTCCCATGAAAAACAGGGAATTGCCCTGGGAATACTGGCTCAGGACTTGGGCCCATACCGGAGGGCAGTTGCTTACCTCTCTAAGCAGCTAGATGCAACAGCCAAAGGCTGGCCAGGTTGCCTCAGAGCTGTAGCAGCAGTTGTGCTGAATATTCAAGAGGCATGCAAGTTTGCCCTGGGACAAAAATTGACTGTGCTAGTGTCCCACACAGTATCTGCACTACTAGAAGTAAAGGGTGGCCACTGGCTTTCACCACAGGGATTTCTGAAATACCAGGCCATCATGGTAGAGCAAGATGATGTAGAGATTGTGGTGACTAATATTGTCAATCCAGCTTCCTTTCTCAGTGGAAACCAAGGGGAAGCAGTACACCATGATTGCTTGAAGACCATTGAAGATACCTACTCCAGCCGCCCAGACTTAAAGGATACCCCTCTAGATGATGCAGAGACCTGGTTCACTGATGGGAGCAGCTATGTTACCAATGGGAAGCAACATGCTGGGTATGCAGTGTCCACCTGCAGGGAGGTAATCGAGTCTGGACCCTTACCAACAGGTACCTCTGCGCAGAAGGCTGAGATAATTGCCCTGACCCGTGCCTTGAAAAGGGCAAAAGGGAGGAGAATAAACATCTACACAGACTCGAGGTACGCATTCGGAGTTGTACATGCACATGGGGCCCTCTGGAAGGAGAGGGGACTGCTGACCTCACAGGGAAAGAACATCAAACATGCACAAGAGATAATCCAGCTGCTGGAAGCAGTTCAGCTGCCTGAAAAGGTAGCAATTATGCACATTAAGGCACACCAAAAAGTCAGCTCAGAACTGGAAGAAGGAAATGAGCTGGCGGATAGAGAGGCAAAAGAAGCAGCAAAAGGTGAGGTAGCTATTGAAGGAGTCCTTATTCCAGATGGACAAATCTCCCTTGAAGGTAAGCCAGAATACAACAAGAGAGATAGGAAAACAATTGAAGATCAAAAAGGGACGTATAACCAAGAAGGGTGGGCTACCATTGAAAAGAAACTGGTAATCCCTTCTCATCTATTGTGGTCACTAGTAAGGGAAGAACACCAGAAAACGCACTGGGGAATAAATGCCCTATACACATACCTGATTGAAAGAATTGTTGCTAGGAATTTATATGCCACTATTACTCAGGTGACCCGACAGTGTGATCTTTGCCTCCAGACTAACCCCAAAAATACCCTCAGACCGAAACTCGGTCAGATTGGGAGAGGCCATGGGCCTGGACGACTGTGGCAAATTGACTTTTCAGAACTCCCAAGGAAAGGGGGGTATCGATATTTGCTGGTATTGACAGACACATTTTCAGGGTGGCCAGAAGCGTTCCCCACCAGAACTGTCAAAGCTAGAGAGGTGACCAGAGTATTATTACAAGAAATAATACCGCGCTTCGGAGTTCCAGCCACAATATCCTCAGATAGAGGATCACATTTCATTTCCAAAATAGTGCAACAGATTAGTAGCCACCTGGGCATAGACTGGGAACTTCACACCCCATACCGCCCCCAATCAAGCGGCCAGGTTGAGAAAATGAATCATTTGATTAAACAGCAAATCATAAGACTGGGGCAGGAAGCTAATCTACCTTGGCCCCAAGCTCTTCCACTAGCACTATTGTGAATTCGAACGAAACCTCGAGCTAAAGAAAAGTTGAGCCCTTTTGAAATACTCTTTGGAAGACCATATGGAATACAAAAGGGAGTGTCCACCCATATTGGAGAGGTAACACTAGCCACCTACATGGTGGCCTTAAACAAACAGCTCAAGGAAATTGAGAAACATGTGGCTGGAACTCGGAGCCGGGAGTTAGATGGGCCAGTACATAACATACAACCTGGAGATTATGTATATGTTAAGTCTCTTACAGAGAAGACTTCGGAACCACAGTGGAAGAGACCACTGCAAGTACTTCTCACCACCTTCACTGCAATCAAAATCAAGGAGCAGGACGCCTGGATTCATCACTCTCGGCTGAAGAAGGCCCAGAAACCCCTTGAGGAGTGACGCCAGGAGACAATGAACTGAGACTAAAACTTACTCGGGCAAAATGAGTATATTGCGGTTGGGAGTAGCTCATATTTTAGTTTGTAGAATTGTTTTGTGTGTAATCATAACTGAAGTTTTAGAACTTGAGAGTACCTTTATTCAGAGCAATGCTGAATGGCCTTGGTCCCAGGCGTTTAATCAGTATACTGGATCCATGGTAAAACCTTCTGAGATAAAGGATTTAAACCTATCCACTGTGGTAATTCATGGAGATCAGGTATATGGGGAGCAGGAATGGCAGGAACGGAAGCTGTGGACACTTCAAGGGATTAGAGGAGAAGAAATCAAGGTAGAGTGCCGGATGATAAATGGGACGGCTTATGAGAGACCAAATGAAATTAGTGTCTCAACCTCTCCTGGTGTACATGAACACCAGGAAATCTGTGATAGCCTAAATGAATCAGACTGCTGGTGTAATTTCACCTTAATACAGCCTGTAGAAATAACTTGCCTTTGGGCACAGGAAGATATCGGGCTGTCGTGGGGTGACAGCCTTTATCCCAGTATCGAGTGTTGTGTCTGGCAGCTGTGTTTTTTCTCTCTCTCTCTCTCTCTCTCTTCCCCCTCCCCCCCCCAGCCGTCTTGCCGCGGTGGGGCGGGGAGGGAGGAGTGAGGGGGACTGGGGCACTTTCGCTTTTGGCTGTTTGGCTTTGCTGGCTGCTTGCTTGCTGGCTGGCTGGCCTGCTTTCTTTTGCTTGCCGCTTTGCTTGCTTGCTACTGCCTTAGCCCTAGCTGATAGCTGCCTTTTTTCCCTTTGCTGCTTTCTGCGCTGTTTTTTTTTTTCCTTTTCTTTCGTCCTCTCTTTCTTACCCTCCCCTGAAGATACTGGACCAGCTCCGGACCTGATCTGAGACGTCCGGGATCTCCGGAGTCTGCGAGAGAAGCTCGGCGCCCTCCACAACACTGACTTGTTTATTTTCTTTTCTTGTATTCGGGAGTGTTCTTTTGTTATTTGTCAATAAATAGGTTTTGTTTTCCACTTTGCTCCTCCGAGAAATTCCTTCCCGAACCCGGTATTGGGGGGAGGGGTGGTTGGAGGTTTGTTTTTTGGGGGGACTCCCTTTTGGAGATTTCTCCTAATTTGTCCTAAACCAGGACACAGGCTTTGATTTAAATTCAAAATAGACACTACACCTTTTACCACAGCAGGACCCTATACAGCCCACACCAAGACTCAAATAGTTCCGACTCAACCCAAACTTGAACCTGAGGTGTATGGAGTAGGCCCCTATGTAGTAAGGAATGTGGGTGAGCAACAACTATTATTCAATCCAGAATGGTCTCTCAAATGTGTGGAGTTGATAATGCAAATTAACATCTCAAAAATCCAACCAGCCCGCTCCCCCTTCCTAAAAACTTCCTTTGAGGGCTGGACAACATGGTTACAAAAACAGGCATACCTCAGGAGCAGAACAAGAAAGGATCTAACTGGCATATTAGGGACAGGATTAGGAGTTTTAAATGGAATTGATTCAGAAATACTGATGAATAGACTGGCCTCTGCAGCAGGTAGCCTAAGAAAATTGAAGCAACCCTTTCAGTCATCTCTATTGGCATTAGGAACTAGCCAGTGGCAGATTTCAAAAGTTCTGTCAAAATGGGAAACGGCCAGGGACAAAGACCACAAATTGATAGTAGAAGCACTTAGTACAATTCAAGATACTGTGTCTTTAGCTTTCAGTTGTATACAAGCACAGTTATGGATGCAGGCAACAGCAGCTCTGATCATACGGGAAGGGGGTGAAGGTAATTTTCCAGCTGAAATTCAGAAGATGGTGTGGGATAATGCAATTGATATTGAAAGGAAGTTTCAATCCTGGTGGACTATGGTGAATTTCACCTATGATCCTGTTTCTAATGTGGCAACTGCCTTTGTGCTTGCCATACGTAATGCCACTGTTTATGTTATCCATCCCATCATCGCCCTAGGATTAAACCATGAAAAAACAATACTCTATCCTTCAGAACATCGAGTGTGGGCACGAAAGATGAATGGAAAGTGGCAGACAGTAAACTTAGAATCCTGCATTAATATAGAACAGATGGGATTCATTTGTGAAAGCAATACTATTAATGCTCAGGATGTGTGTTTGGACACTGAACAGAGTATTTGTCACTTTGAAGTTCATCCAGTCACTGACCAGAAAACTGTGCTCGTATATACTGGAAAAGGGTGTGTATGTCGGAGAACTGCCTGTGCTGCTGTACAAATTGATAGCAATGATGTTATTCTGTCTAGTAGAAATCATTCTAATTTCTGTATTTGTAATTTTGTTAAGATTATTGGGTGTGATTTTTCTTACTTGGCCCCAGTGACATCCTACCAGCTGATTTAAGCCAATTACACAATGTATCACAGACTACCACCTACCCCTAGTGGGATGAACCTTACATTAGTGAAACAATTAATTGAGCACCAAGACTTATTGGAAATCCTGAAGGAAATCCAAGAAAGTGGAAAGAAAACCTTAATTACTGTCCAACATGATACAAAGGAGATAACCAGGGTTCTACAAAGAATAAAACAAAATATGGATCATCACTGGTGGGATGTGGTCTTTGACAAAGAGGTCAGTACAGCTATTCGTTGTAGCATTCTACAGTTCCAAATTAACAATGTAATAGATAATCCTAAACTTATCCCAACTAATATTAGTAAAACTACAGTGGGGTGGCACAACTTATTAAAGATTCCATTTGCTGTTGGTGACCACCCAAAGATCACATCTCACCAGTGATGATCCATATTTTGTTTTATTCTTTGTAGAACTCTGGTTATCTCCTTTGTATGATGTTGGACAGTAATTAAGGTTTTCTTTCCGCTTCCTTGGATTCTTTTCAAGCCTTCCAATAGGTCTTGGTGCTTAATTAATTGTTTTACCAATGTAAGGTTCATCCCACTAGGGGTAGGTGGTAGTCTGTGATACATTGTGTAATTGGCTTAAATCAGCTGGTGGGATGTTACTGGTACCAAATACGAAAAATCACACCCAATAATCTAAACAAAATTACAAATACAGAGATTAGAATGGTTTCTACTAGACAGAATAACATCATTGCTATCAATTTGTACAGCAGCACAAGCAGTTCTCAAGCATACACCCTTTTCCAGTATATACGAGCACAGTTTTCTGGTCAGTGACTGGATGAATTTCAAAGTGACAAATACTCTGTTCAGTGTCCAAACACACATCCTGAGCATTAATAGTATTGCTTTCACAAATGAATTCCATCTGTTCTCTAGTAATGCAGGATTCCAAGTTTACTGTCTGCCACTTTCCATTCATCTTTCGTGCCCACACTCGATGTTCTGAAGGATATTGTTTTTTCATGGTTTAATCCTAGGGCAACGATGGGATGGATAACATAAACAGTGGCATTATGTATGGTAAGCACAAAGGCAGTTGCCACATTAGAAACAGGATCATAGGTGAAATTCACCATAGTCCGCCAGGATTGAAACTTCCTTTCAATATCAATTGCATTATCCCACACAATTTCTTGAATTTCAGCTGGAAAATTACCTTCACCCCTTTCCCATATGATCGGAGCTGCTGTTGCCTGCATCCATAACTGTGCTTGTATACAACTGAAAGCTAAAGACACATTATCTTGAACTATACTAAGTGCTTCTACTATTAACTTGTGGTCTTGGTCCCTGGCCTTTTCATACTTCTTTACTTTGGCAGTACTTTTGAAATCTGTCACTGGCTAGTTCCTAATGCCAATAGAGATTGCTATAAAGGCTGCTTCAATTTTGTTAGGCTACCTGCTGCAGTGGCCAGTTTATTCACCAGTATTTCTGAATCAATTCCATTTAAAACTCCTAATCTTGTCCCTAATATGCCAGTTAGATGTTTGTTATGGGGAACAGGAACTGCTTTCTGTCCATGACCATCCCTCCCTGCCAGAGGGATGTGCTGGGCTCACACTGAAAATTCAGACACACTTCACAAGTGTATCTGACAGAGGTTTAGGTTATATTTGAGGCAGATGTTTGTTCTGAAATGTAGAGACCTCAGGGAATCTCCTTCCCCCTCCAAAGCACCTGATTTCCCAGATGTGTGGCAAGCAGGAATGTCTCTCCTGGTCTACAAAACCTCACCCACCTTGCCCCTAGCTTCAGGTCCAAGCCTCAAGTAAATAATGAAGGGGAAGTCTGAGAGAAGAGCCTAAATTCATTGCAGTGTTGCAGTGCCTCAGAAGGAACTGGGATCAGGTTTCTGCTACTTGAAACACTCAGCACAAAAGTGATGCTCAAAATCCTACAGCCTGCTGCTGAGCTCTGAGGGGGGGTCTCTCTCTCTACCTCTTTTAAGCAGAATCTAACCACCTCAGACTGGGACAATCACTGATCCAGATCTCAGTAGGAAAAGGGATAGCTATAAATAAAGAAAATCACCTTCCTTGCTTGGGCTAATAATGCTGCAGTTCAGCACCCTTTACCAGCCATTGCCTGAGTGTTCAGCCAACCAGCTTGGAAAATGACCTAAGGAAACTGATTTCTTGGTGTTCCTGGTTTTAGGCACCAGGAGAGCTGGCTCCTTCCTTTCTTGTTCTGCTCTTGAGATATGCCTGTTTTTGTAACCATGTTGTCCAGCCCTCAAAGGAAGTTTTTAGGAAGGAGGAGCAGGGTGGTTGGATTTTTGAGATGTTAATTTGCAGTATCAACTCCACACATTTGAGAGACCATTCTGGATTGAATAATAGCTGTTGTTCACTTGCATTCTTTACTACGTTAGCTTCACGTTTGGAGTTTGGGTAGAGTCTGAACTAGTATGGAGTGTATAAGGCCCTGCTGTGGTAAAAAGTGCAGTGTCCACTTTGAATTCAAATGAAAGTCTGATAGTAATTCGAGCTCAAAGGCAGGTCACTTCTACAGGCAGTATCAAGGTGAAATTACACCAACAGTCTGATTCACTTAGGTTATCACAGACTTCCTGGTGTTAATATACACCAGGGGAGGTTCAGACACTAATTACATCTGGTGTCTCATAAGCTGTCCTATTGATGACCTGGCACCCTACTTTGATTTCTTCTCCTCTGATTCCTTGAAGTGTCCACAGTTCCTGTTCCTGCTATTCTTGCTCCTCACATACCTGATTCTCGTGTATTACTACAGTAGATATGTTTAAATCTTTTATCTCAGAAGGTTTTCCTATGGATCCAGTATACTGATTAAATGCCAGGGACCAAGGCCATTCAGCATTGCTTTGAATAGAGGTACTCTCAAGTTCAAAAACTTCAGTTATGATTACACACAAAACTATTCTACAAACTAAAATATGAGCTACTCCTGACCGCAATGTACTCATTTTGCCCGAGTAAGTTTTAATCTCAGTTCATTGTCTCCTGGCGTCACTCCTTAAGGGGTTTCTGGGCCTTCTTCACCCGAGAGTGATGAATCCAGGCGTCCTGCTCCTTGATTTTGATTGCAGTGAAGGTGGTGAGAAGTACTTGCAGTGGTCTCTTCCACTGTGGTTCCGAAGTCTTCTCTGTAAGAGACTTAACATATACATCATCCCCAGACTATCTAACTCCCTGCTCCGAGTTCCAGCCACATGTACTCTGAGCTGTTTGCTTAATGCCACCATGTAGGTGGACATTCTGGACATTCCCTTTGTATTCTATATGGTCTTCTATAAGGCATTCCAAAAGGACTCAGCATTCCTTTAGCTCAAGATTTAGTTTGAATTTGCAATAGTGCTAGTGGAAGAGCTTGGGCTAGGGTAGATTAACTTCTTGCCCCAGTCTTATTCATTCTCTCCACCTGGCCGCTTGATTGGGGGTGGTATGGGGTGTGAAGTTCCTGATCTATGCCTAGATGGCTAGTAATCTGTTGCACTATTTTGGAAATGAAATGTGATTCTTTATCTGAGGATATCGTGGCTGGAACTCTGAAGCGTGGTATTATTCCTTGTAAAAATAATCTGGTCACCTCTTGAGCTTTGACAGTTCTGGTGGGGAATGTTTCTGGCCACCCTGAAAATGTATCTATTAATACCAGTAAATACTGATACCCCCCCTTTCCTTGGGAGTTCTGAAAAGTTGATTGTCCACTGCTGTACAGGCCCATGGCCTCTCCCAGTCTGACCGAGTTTTTGCCGGGGGGTATTTTGGGGTTAGTCTGGAGGCAAGGATCACACTGTCGGCTCACCTGAGTGATAGTGGCATATAAATTCCTGACAACGATACAACGATTCTTTCAATCAGATGTGTGTTCTAGAAAGCCTGTGGAAATTACTACTTCAAAGTCAACACTTCATTTCAATGCACTCTGTATCACTCGCAGCCTTGGTCATTTTGAGAAAGGAGCCACACTCTATAAAAGGCTTTTAAGTAGTTAGGCCCTAGTGTGCTTTCTAGTGCCCTTCCTTCACTAGTAACCACAAAAATGGGAAGGGATTGCTAGCTCTCTTTCAATGGTAGCCCACCCCTTGCCGTTGTACGTCTCTTTTGACTAGTATTATTGTATTCTGGCTTACCTTCGAGGAAAATCTGTACTTCACCCTTTGCTGCTTTCTTTGCCTCTCCATCCGCCAGCTCATTTCCTTCCTCCATTTTTAAGCTCACTCTCTGGTGTGCCTTAATATGCTTTTTCAGGTAGTTGAACTGCTTCCAGCAGCTGGATTGTCTCTTCTTTCCCTGTGAGGTCAGCAGTCCCCTCTCCTTGCAGATGGCTCCATGTGCATACCTTGAGTCTGTGTAGATGGTTATTCTCCTCCCTTTTGCCCTTTCCAGGGCATGGGTCAGGGCAATTATCTCAGCCTTCTGTGCAGAGGTACCTGTTGGTAAGGGTCCAGAATCTATTACCTCTCTGCAGGTAGTCACTGTGAACTTTGCAATGTCGCTTTCTTGTCAGTGAATTAGGTCTCTGCATCGTCCGGAGGAGTGTCCTTTAAGTCTGGGTGGCTGGAGTAGGTAGCTTCAATGGTCTCTAGGCAACTATGGTGTACAGCTTCTCCTTGATTCCACTGAGGAAAGAAGCTGGGTTGACAATATTAGTCACAACTATCTCTACATCGTCTTGCTCTACCATGACGGCCCGGCATTTCAGAAACCTCTGTGGTGAAAGCCAGTTGCCACCCTTTACTTCCAGTACTGCGAACACTGTGTGGGACACTAGCACAGTCATTTTTATCCCAGGGTAAACTTGCATGCCTCTTGTATATTCAGCACAACTGCTGCTGCAGCTCTGAGGCAACCTGGCCATCCTTTGGCTGTTGCATCTAGTTGCTTAGAGAAGTAAGCAACTGCCCTTCAGTAGGGGCCCAAGTCCTGAGCCAATATTCCCTGGGCAATTCCTTGCGTGGAAAGATAGAAAAAGTGCTTTACTTACATCTGGAAGTTTCAAAGCTGGAGCCAACATGAGGGCACTCTCTCTAGCTGGCGAAAGGCCCGTGTGGCGCCTTTTGTCCACTGGAGATCTCTGTTTCCATTGGCAATAAGAGCATAGGGGGTCTGGCGAACAGTCCATAATTATAAACCCACAGGTGGCACTACCCTGCCATGCCTAAGAAGGTTCGGAGTTCTTTCGTTGTCTGGGGTTTCAGGGTTTGGCATAGGGCTTCCCTGCCTTAAAGTCTGCTGCTCAGCACTCACTTCTTACCCCAGGTAGATTACCTTCTGTTTCACTATCTGTGCCTTTTTCTTTGAGACTCTGCGTCCTTGGGGTCCTAGGAAATTCAAAAGGCTTACCGTCCAGGCTTCTCTTGCTTCCCTCATCCGAGTGGCTACTAGAAGATCGTCCACGTACTGCAACAGCCTCCTTTCCTCTTGTGGAGCTTCCCGGGACTCTGGGTCTTTGCAAGCTGTTCTCCAATCGGAGTGGGGAATCTTGAAGCCTTCAGGCACATGGACTATGTGAGCTTGTGTTTGAATGCAAAATTTTTCTGGCTGGCTTCGTGGATAGGGAGGCAAAAGAAGGCATCTCTAAGGCCTAAAACAGTGAACCAGGTTAGCTCAGGTGTTAAACAAGTTAGTAAGGTATATGGATTTGCTACCACAGGGTATAAATTCTGTGTTATCTTATTGACAGCCCTTAATCCAGTACTATCAGTTATTGGGCTGATTCCTTCCTTATCTTCCTTTTGAGGGTACTACTCAGTTCTCACTAGTTGTGTTCTTTCCTTAAGCTTCATGCTCCTGGGGGAGCATCTTTCACTCTCCCTGGTACAGCAGAGGCCCATACCCTTGAAAACACTTATTTACTTATTCTAATATCTCCTTACTAATGTCTTTAATTTCAGTGTCTGTTAATGTTAAGCCTAACCTCTTTATATCATTTGCCTCCAGAGTAACCTTTCTCATTTGAGAATGTTTAGCAAATTGAGCGAATTGTACAAAAGCTTTTAGGTACACATAGTACACATGTTACTTTAACGGTTTGCACAAGTATGCCTTCTCAGACTGGCCAGTTGTTCATTCCCCACACTACAACATAAACATTCTCCACAGGTACTAAAGCTTTATTAAAACTGAATATATGGCCCTTGTGTCGACAAAAATTCTTCCCTTTTGTGGAGGTCATCTTTACCCTTCCTCCCTTACCTTGGGAGGAGCCTTTAGCAAATCATATGTACTCATTTTGCGAACTGTGATTGCTTTGCATTTCAGCATGATAATCCTTGCCTGATTTCATACGTTGCTATCTTATGCTGCATGCTGAACAACATGTTTGATTTGCTTTCCTTTGCCTTGTTTTCCTTTTTCAAGGGCCAAGACCAGAGGGCGGTCTGATTTTACAGTCTCTTTGCCATTCTGGGTGATTTCTTAAAACAAAAAGACATTTCAGCATACAAAAACCCCATCCCACTTATCTTCCTATTTTAAAACAGTACTTACTGCATTGAAGTATTATAAATCTTTTTATTTTCTGAGCTGCTCCTACTGGCAGCCTTCTCCCAGTGAGCCCCTCCCAAAAGGGGCTAATTTAGGAACCTGTTTGCTCTGGTCAGTTCTCATTATTTATTTCTCCTTGCCCTATCTCGCTTCCACTCAAACCTCTTTTCACAGACCTTCACAGTAGTTTCTCAGTTTTCCTCCTACACACACACAGCTCCAGGTGGCAGGTATCAGATGTGATTCCCACACACAAGCTCTAAGACCTTAGGTTCTGATCAGAAACCTCTAATTTTCACTCGGGGCATGTGACGCTTATTAGAACAGCAATACCAGCGTTTCTCACAAACACTGCACTGCAATAATACTTGCACATCCAGCTTTTGCCCACAGGTCATTCCCGTGTTCCCTGGGGAGACAGGGCAGCCAGAGCTGTCCCTGTGCCCAGGGGACAGCCTCTGTCACCTCATGCAGTGTGCCAGCCTCTCGATGCACCAAAGGCTCCCCGAAATTGCCCGCAAAGGCAGGCTATTCTGTTTGTTACAGAGAACTTTAAATCCCTACAGATTGTTTCCAGTCCAGACTTACTGCAGTACCAGCTGAAGTCTCATAAATCTCATAAGTCTCATTAACTAATTCATCTCATTCATCTCTTCTATATAAACTCTGTTTTACAAAATATCAGTCTTTTCTAGTTCTCTTCTGGCACAATCTAATAAGCACTGTGTCTACTTACACTTGTTTTACTGCTTTGCAAGAAGGCTGTGCTAGTCACAGCCGAAACTCTGATATGCCCACAGACACAGACACATGCATCCGCACCCCCCCTTTATCTCTAATTCACTAGAGCCAAGGCTTGAATTGCTGTGAGGGGGAGAATTCTTGGAATTCCTTTAACTCGCTTTATCGTAGTTAAGCATTAATCACCGTACTATAGTTCTCCTGTGTAAAATGCTACTCTTGTTGCAACAAAATCTTAAAATCTCCACAAACACTACTATACAATCTGAGAATCAAATTACCACAATGCAGCGGAAGAAAATCACCACACAAAATCACTGGGAAAGGGCATATTTCTCAAAGTGCTCACTTTTTTCAACACAACACAGCATACCATAATTCGGCATTTACTCACATCAATTTTTCCTGGACACAATCAGAATAACAGCACACAGTCTAGAGATCAAGTCCAAACATCCAAGGCAAAGGAACTCTCTGAGCTCATACTCACGGTTAAAATGTACCAAATCTACACAAATCACTACATTTAAACACAATAAATACCATCACTGTCGTTCCTCCACTCGCTTCTCCGCGGGGCACTTCTCTCCCTGCCCCCACAGCCTGCTGCAGCCGGTGCCTCAGGCCTCACTCGGCTGCTTCAAACACGGGTAGTACTGACCCCCCCCACATGTAGGGCCCTGTAGATCTACTGTCTTTTATATACCATACACTTATACACTTGCATGATTAGAAACACAGTGCACTGACCACACAATTCATTGACCATACAGCGACACAGTGTCCGGACATCACACTCACACACACAAACAAAACACACACGGGCTCAGCAGTTCTGCTCTATCAGAACAATGAACTCCCATGTCGTGGTTTGACCGGAAATGGGACATCTGGGATATGTTGTTTTTGCAGTGGTTACCAATGGGTGGTCGGATTTTAAGATGACCACCTGGTTTGACCAGTGGGGCATTTGGATCCGCCTCTTGAGACTACAAACCCAAGGAGTTAAAAGCAGGGCTCTTGTCCTTCAGAGCGCTCTTGGGATTTCCGTCGGGAAGAAGTCTCTCCCCCGGCCCAGTTGCTGGCTGGGCTGGGGGAGGGGAAAGCTACGTGGCCCATCTACGGTAGGCCCGGATTCGGTGGAAGGGTGGGGGGAGCATCGTGCGACCTGTTTATCCCCCCTCCCCCCCCCCCCCCCCCTTCCTTGGAGATGGAGAGAATGCAGCCCGTGCTTGAACTGTTTACCTTGAAACTTGATATCATGTGCCGGCAGCACGGCTGGAGGAGAAGGAGGGGGGGGGCTGTGAGCAGCCCAGCCACTTGGGAGAGCTTTTAACCCTTGTGGATAGTGAGAACTTCACGGAACATTACCTTTCCTGGGAAAGGGATAAGAGTGGAAGATGAAGGAAGAAACAGGCCAGTAAGGGGGTCTGGCAAAGAGAAAGAGAGATGTTGAAGGAATGGAGGAAGATGGAGTGGCAATCTTGCTGGACTCTTTTGTTGTGTATCCATGGACTGTTTCCTGGTGATACAGAGGCTGCATTGCAGGGGGAAGCGGAGGCTTGGAGTCAAGAGAGTTTGGTTTTGAGACCCCTCGGCCCCAGGGGGTATAGAAGAAATGGGGGGGACAAAGGTCCCAGAGATGAGACTGTGCTCTGCTTGGAACGAGACGAGGCATCCTTAAAAAGGTTCACCCGAAAAGCAGGCCTCTGCCTCATCCCATGCCTGGTGGTGAGAGCACCTTGGCATGGAAAGGAGATGTCACGAGATAGCAGGACTCCGGGCGGTTGCTGATTGTGACAAGAAGTCCGTGGTACAAGGAAGGACTCCGTCTACCCCTCATGAGCTGAAGATTTGATTTTTCTAAAGGGTGGTGCCAGACCGAGTGTGGACAATTTTGGGAAATGTAAATGTACTGGGAATTTGGTGGGAGGAGGAGGAGGAGGAAGTGTTTCTGTGTAGTTTTCATTTTCCTTGTGGTTTTTTTCCTTTTTCTTTTGTAGTTTAGTTTTTGTAGTTTAGTTAATAAAGTTTTTTTCCTTTTCCTTAAGCAGGAGCCTGCTTTGCTTATTCCCAGGTACCATCTCACGGCAGATGCCAGGGAGTGGGGAATTTTCATGGGGGCACTGGCATTGTGCCAGTGCCAAACCATAACACCCCAATACACACATACACGGGTTCACCCGGCTCACCCCCAGAACCGCTTGCGGTCTGCTCTATCAGAACGATGAACCCCGTCTCTAATACAGCTGCTCTATCAGCTGAACCCAGATGTCTCTGGGTGGTTTACTCCCTTGCTCTCCTTTCCCTCCCCCAGGGGCCCCTCAGTACATACCGTATCTTCCTCCACAGGCCAGCAGGTCCTTGTCTGTCCTCGCAGGTGGCAAGTTGAGACAAGCGGAGCCCCACCAGGAAAAAAATCCTAGGGCACGCCTTGGAGGTCCGTCTATCCCCCCGCCCCTGCGGGGACAGAGAACTCCTGGCTGGCTCGCCATAATGTTTTGCGGAGAAAAGAAGAAACCTCACAACTTTGTAAAAGTTGTAAAGCCCAGTATGCTTTTATTACGACGCGCGCCGGACGCAAGGCCCCAAAAAGGCATGCGTACCTCTGAAGACCTCGGGTCTTCTTTTATTCCCCTTTCAAATGCATATGCATACAGTTTCACAATAAGTTCATACATATTCATTCCGCGTGACATTTAGCACCAGTTCTTCTTTATCAAAGGAATTTCTAAGTCGGGGGCAAATCGACCTTGTGGTCTTTTCTGTTTTTCTTTCTCTGTCTCCTTGCTGTCTCGGCATGCGATTTTTTCCTTCAGCTTTGGCCTCACAGACTTTTCACCTTTCTTAGACACTTCACCTAATTCAGAATGGATCTTTACTCTGTCTCACTGCTCGGGGGCAAATTAGCCCAGCAGGGAGTTGGGACAGCAGAACTCTAGAAGGAAGCTGGAGTTAAAACAGCCATTGGTACTGGCAGGTTACAGCACTGATTTTGAAATGAGCTTTGGACTTGAACAAGCCTCTCACTGGATTATGTTGATGCCTTAAAGAACCTAGAAATGAAACAACACACTTTCAAGATAATAATAGTATAGGAGGTAATATAAAGACTGGTCTTTATTGGAGGCCTCCAAGGGGCGTATATGGGAAAAACGCCCACCCCCGCATAGGGTGAATACAGTTGCATAAGTTTATCAAATTAGCATAACTGACAAAAATTACCAGTTAGAGGCATAAGGGATTAAGTAATTCCCCTCTGATTCCACGTCTTATTTAGCCTCCCTTTAGATGGGAACTAAACTCTGTTTATGAAAATGTGTCTTGAAAAGCTGTTTTCAACCTTGGCTCCCAGGAAGAACCAAGAGAGGATAGGGGCCTTGGACCCCCAGCTTGGAGCCTATGGAACATGTTTTGTCTTTCTGCCTTTCAGGGTAGGGAAAAGTACTGGACCTAACTACAAATACAATAATAGATCACAGAGCTACAAATGTATGTGTAAATAATATAGCGAATATAGAGAAGCAAAAATAATAAATAAAACATGGCCATAACTATGAGGAAGTAGGAGATAAACCCAAATCAATCATGTTGCCTCTGTTATATGGTACAGTGAGTAAACATGGACCTAAAAGGCATGAGTAGAGACACCCAGTTCTGCTCAATTTACCCCATTTCCACACATCACCTGAAGCATGTTCAGACTTGACCAGGCTGAGAAATCATGTCCTAAAATATACATTATTGTTGAAGAACTGAGTGCATAACTTGGATTGTGATTACAGCATGAGTTTTTCAGCTAGGAGTTGCTACTTGAGTGTACCTGAAAGCTGAAACCCTCCAGGTTGCCAGGAACATAATGCAATTTCCTTGTCTCATTGAAGCCATTCATTACAATGAACAGTAGTTTCTGAGAAAGAAAAGAATTAAAAGACCTGAGGAATAAAAGAATTAAGACACTCTATCAAGGGAAACACAAGTTAATAAATAACCTAAAATACATTGTTTGGGAAAACTTTGATTAGATAAGTTAATAAATAATCTAAAATACACTCACAAAAGAAACTTTGGAATTAGAATATTTGAAGAAGCGAAAGTAGAAGCCAAAAAGTTAAGGTGACCTGCCAAGCCGTCAGAATCAAGCCAAGTGCAACAGTGATTTCTGCCAAGTCATGGAAAAACATGCCAAGGATGACAGGAAAATGCCCAAATTAGGAGAAGCTTAAAATTTAACCAAGGAAGACCAAGAGTTCCCGGAAGACTCCACCTATATTCCTACCTGCCTATGAATATGCATGTAATAAATGATGTAATTCTTGTTCAAAAATTGTATAAAAACCTGCTTTTGCTGTACCTAATTCAGAAATCCACTTGGTGATTTCTCCAACGCGTTGTCAATAAATACCTCCTGCCTATAGACCTCAAATCTAGTCTCTGGGCAGCTTATTATCGCCTTTTGGGGCAAAATTCGGCATCATTTTTTGGCGACCGCGGCAGGACAGAAAGGGTCCTCCCGAGCCTTGGCTCGGGGGACCGGGATCTCTTCAGGGCCCTTGACAGAATTCTGTCAGAGGGGATCCCCATCCCCCAGCCAACGCGCAACGGTGGACAAGAACTTTCTGCATCTCCTGCTCCAAATTAAGAGGTATTTATCTTTGCTTAAGGGTTTTATGGTAAAGCGCTTTTATTGGGAAACGAGGGTCAGACGTGACCGCTCGAAGGGAAGCCAGGGGACGCCCTGGTAAAGAATCCCAGTTGTGTTAGAGGTACGGTAATAGTAACGCAGGTTAGAGTCCTGCTGTGAGGAATATTTGTTTTTCGTAACGCAGGTTAGAGTCCTGCTGAAAGGAATATTTGTTTTCGTTTATCTTGGTATCTTTGGAAAGAATATTTGTTTTCGTTTATCTTGGTATCTTTGGTTTGTTCTTATTATGTGGGAAACCGTTTTAACATTGTGTTTAATGTTATAATACTGTGAATTAAGGGTCAAGAACTGAAATTGTTCTCTGAGACCGGAAGAGAGGTCGGTCAGTTCGTGGTATTTTTGTGTCTGCTCTATGTGTCTGTTGCAAAATCTTACAGGAGGCGTCTTGTCACTCTTCATGTAATAGACGCACGTCTCAATCCCGGGAAGAAATTTGTCACCCCCTGCAATTGTTACGGTGCTTTGCGATTGCATGAATCTGGCAAACCGGTATCTCACGGTCTGTAGGCGACCTCTCGTGACCCTACCTGGTAAACAATCCGTTCTGATATAGACCATAAGGTAGGAAATATTTCATAAAGGTGTGTGGGTGAGAGTGAATGAGACGCAGCATCGCTGCGAAGCGAGAGGGAGTCCCACTCCGCATTTCCTGTTCTTCGCGAGAAGCCAGGTCGGAAACGGACAAAGCGATTGGAAATTGTGTGTGTGAAGTGTTAAAATCAATTGGCATACAGTATTTGCGAAAAAGAGGCTGTTCCGGTTAAACAGAAAACGCAGACAGAGGAAATAGCAATGGGAGGTCAACAGAGTAAGGACGTAAATATTAAGACCCCCTTAGGATGTATCCTAAAACACTGGAAGGACTTGGGAGGGATTCCGGGGGGAAACATAAGTAAAAAGACACTCCTTAAATATTGCACACAGTGGTGGCCATTGTATAAGTTAGATGACGATGAGAAATGGCCAC
This sequence comes from Melozone crissalis, assembly GCF_028551555.1. Lineage (NCBI taxonomy): Eukaryota > Metazoa > Chordata > Aves > Passeriformes > Passerellidae > Melozone > Melozone crissalis. Next base: position 7,007,549 of record NW_026535813.1, on the reverse strand, counting down.
CGGAGGGAACAACTAATTATAACACTATTTTACAACTGATGCTTTTCCTCCGTCGACTTAATAAATGGGATGAAGTGATGTATGCTGACATGTTCTTTACCCTAAGAAATAAACCAGAGTGGCAAAAAGAATGTGGGGTAAATGTAGCACCTCAGGACCCCCTAGTACTAGCTCTAGAAAAAGATAAGAAAGGTTCAAAGCCTAAAGAACGTTGCTGTGATGCATGTAGCATTGGGGAACAATGCCTTAAGCTAACGAGAAGGGATAGTGGAAAGGAGAGCGAAATAAGCCTGTGGGAATATCATCCATTCGCCCCAGGACGGGAAGGGCCTCTACCCAGGCCAAAAGAGGAACAAGGGGACCCTAGCCCATTAAAGGAGCTGGAACGATGGTGGAAATCTAAGTTTGGGTGCAGCCCTCAGAAGCTAGACAACAGTTGGCAAGAAGGTAGCCCATCAAAATCGGGGGTTGAAAAGAGGGAAAGCAGCCCACAGGGACCAGATAGTCCACAGGGGTCGGGGAACTACAGGGATGCTGACAGCCCACCTAGACTAGAAGTTGAGAGGGAAGAAGCCAGTCCACATGGAGCTGAGAGCCGAGGGGAGACACGCAGCCTGCCCGAACTAAGTCCATGTAGGGCTAGTAGCACACCTAAGAATGGAAGTTTAAGGAAATCAGGTACCTGTAGAATGGAAACTAGCACACCGAGGACTAGAGACAAAAGTATCTCACTGGGAGGCGATGTCTCTGAGTTGAAATATAGTGAGAAGAATGACAATGAGGCATGCGAAAGAGAGACAGAGAACAACTCACAGAAGCTGAATATAGTAATCCAGATAGAGGATAAGAGAGACGGAAGGGGAACGGAAGATGAGGAGGACAGTAACCCGGAACAGGACAGGCGTCGGCAGATGCGGGAAGAAAGGCGACAGATGCAGAGCGAGAGGCGGTTGGACTGTGTAAACCATGCTAGGGGAGTAGTAGGAAAAGAGTTGACAGAAATTGAAAGTGAAGATGAAGAACAGGGAAAGGGAAAGAAAAAAGAGAAGAGAAAGAATAGGGAAGACACTGAGGCACAGGAAGAAGATCCCGGGGAGGGGATCAGTCACTCGTATTATACCAGATCTGTGGCACGGAGGGAAGCGAAGCAAAGAGAGGAAGGTAACCATACGATAGCTCCTCTCCGACAAATTATGCCAATGGTAGGGGAAAGGACTAGGGTAAAGGTGCCGTTCTCCACGAGTGACTTGAACAATTGGAGGGATGAGGCAAGGAACTTCAGGAGGAATCCAGAGGGAGTAGCGAAGAGGTTTGAATTAATGGCGAGGAATTTAGATATTGATTGGGAAGACATAGAGGTGATGCTTTCAGAATTGACAGATACCGAAAGGGAACTCGTATTGGAAACAGGAAAACGACATGCTCAAGTATTATCAGGGAGACTAGAAGATAATTTCCCCAGCAGTAAACCAGAATGGGACCCGGGCAACGAAGAGCACTATCGGCGGCTGGTGCAGTATAGAAAACTGATAGCGATGGGCTTGCGTAATGCGATCCCTAAAGCTATCAATTGGTCGATGCTATATGACATCAGGCAGGGAAAGGATGAGACCCCATCAGAGTTTTTGGATAGACTTAGGGCAGCCATGAGACAGTATACACCCCTGGACCCAGCAACGGAAGAAGGGAAACAACACCTGTTAGGATTAATGATGGGGCAGAGCAATCCAGACATCAGGAAGAAATTACAAAAGCTTGAGCATCCAGCAAATAAAAACCTGGAGGCATTGCTGAATGAGGCATGGAAGGTGTATAATAATAGGGAAATAGAGGAAAAGAAAAAGGAAGATAAGAGGCTAGCTCGAATAGTGGCTGTAGCAATAGGAGCTCAAAATACAAACCATTTGGGGCCTAACACCAGGGGTAGGGGTAGAGGCTGCCCAGTGAGAGGGGGAGGGAGGTTCCAACCCCACCCAGTTAGAATAGGGCCAAACCAGTGTGCCTATTGCTTCCAAACGGGACACTGGAAACATGAGTGCCCTCAATTAAGAGAAAGATCAATGGACACTACTACTATCGCACATCAGGGCAGTGAATGAGGGGGACCGGTGGGCCGTACCCTAGCAGACCCACTGGTTAAAATGGAGCTAGGGGAAGGTAAAAAGGAATTGGATTTTTTGATTGATACAGGAGCAACATTTTCGGTTTTAAATCAGGAATTGGTACCTAAGAGTGATGAATTTGTACAAGTTGTGGGAGCAACAGGCCAACCAGAAAAAGCTTACTTTTTGAAACCCATTAAATACAAAATTGGGAAACAAATGGGAATTCACCAGTTTTTGTATTTGCCAAATTCACCAAAGCCTCTACTAGGAAGAGACTTACTGGAGAACTTGGGAGCCATAATAAAATTCAACAAAGACAAATTAGAATTTCAAGTAAGTGAAGAGCAACTGATTACAGCCTTAAGCCTAACAATCAGTTGTATAGAACCGAAGCCTGAAGGCCACAATATTGAGCGTATCCTGAGTAAAACATATCCATTAGTATGGGCTACCGATATACCTGGGAGATCGAAACAGGCAACACCTATCATTATTGAACTTATACCTGGAGCGAGGCCGGTAGTTAGGAAACAATACCCACTGAGGTTAGAAGATAGAAAGGGAATTGAGCCCATAATCAAAAGGTTTTTAGAATTAGGTTTATTGATAGAATGTGAATCAGATTTTAACACCCCAATTCTGCCAGTAAAGAAACCTAATGGAGCTTATAGATTAGTCCAGGACCTGAGGGCAGTAAATGAGATAACCAAGACGCTACATCCGGTAGTTGCTAACCCTTACACACTCTTAACTAAATTAAAAGATAATTTGACATGGTTCACAGTGTTAGATTTAAAAGACGCATTCTTCTGCCTTCCTTTAGCTCCGGAGAGCCAAAAGATCTTTGCTTTTGAATGGGAATCTGTAGATAGGGGAAGAAAAGCCCAACTCACCTGGACGGTGTTGCCACAAGGATACAAAAACAGCCCTACAATTTTTGGGAATCAGTTAGCCAAAGAATTAGAACAGTGGGAAAGGCCGCTGGGAGATGGTACTCTTTTGCAATACGTAGACGACCTCCTAATAGCAACAGAAACAGAAGAAGAGTGCATTGAATGGACTATTTCCCTGTTAAACTTTCTGGGTTTAAGTGGATATCAAGTTTCTCAACAGAAAGCACAGCTGGTGCGAGAAGAAGTGGTGTATCTGGGATATGAAGTTTCCAGAGGACAGCGATCCCTGGGAGCAGCCAGGAAAGAAGCCATCTGCCAAATGCCTAGACCAGAGACGGTGAGAGATTTGCGCGCTTTCCTGGGGATGACCGGTTGGTGTCGGCTATGGATCTATCAATACGGAATACTCGCCAAACCACTCTATGATTTACTGAAGGAAAGTAAGGGTATTCTAGTTTGGACCCCCGAGGCAAAGGGAGCCTATAAGAGACCGAAACAGGAACTCATGAGAGCACCAGCCTTGGGTCTCCCAGACGTGACAAAACCATTCTGGCTGTTTTCTCATGAGCGACAAGGAATGGCCCTAGGAGTCCTAGCACAACAGTTAGGACCACATAAAAGGGCTGTGGCCTACTTCTCCAAACAGTTGGATGAAGTGAGTAAAGGATGGCCTGGCTGCCTGAGAGCAGTGGCCGCAGTGATAATCAACATTGAAGAGGCCAGAAAGCTCACGCTGGGCCAGAAAATGACTGTGTTAGTGGCTCACACTGTGTCTGCTGTGTTAGAGCAGAAAGGGAATCACTGGCTGTCACCTTCCAGATTCCTAAAGTATCAAGCTATCTTGGCTGAGTCAGATGATGTTACTATTCAGGTAACTAACGTTGTGAACCCAGCTTCATTCCTAGAAGGAAAGACCTCAGCAGAACCCATCAAGCACGATTGCCTGGAAACAATCGAAGCCGTTTATTCCAGTCGCCCGGATCTCAAGGAAGAGCCATTCGAAGATGCAGATGATTGGTTCTCGGATGGTAGCAGCTTCGTAAAACAAGGAATAAGAATGGCTGGTTATGCAGTAACTACCACAGAAAAGGTAATCGAGTCAAACCCTTTGCCTGCAGGGACCTCAGCCCAGAAGGCAGAATTGATAGCTCTGACTCGAGCCCTGGAATTGGCAGAGAACATGCGAATAAATATTTGGACAGACTCTAAGTATGCCTTCTCCGTTGTTCACGCTCATGGAGCCATCTGGAAAGAAAGAGGACTGTTGACTACTCAAGGGAAAACAGTCAAACATGCAGAGGAGATTCTACGATTGCTAGAAGCAGTCCAACTCCCAGCACAAGTGGCCATAATGCATTGTAAAGGACATCTAAAAGGTAACACTATTCCAGAAGTTGGGAATAGAAAGGCAGATGCAGAAGCTAAATTAGCTGCTGCAAGGACCGGAAAGGCAAATATAACAGCTCTGATACCAGGGGAGCTGGATGTAAACCTCCAACCAAACTATCAGGAATCAGATCATAGATGGATTCAAAGAAATAAAGGTAAACTGTTAGACAGTGGATGGGGACGATTAGAGACAGGACAGTTGGTAATACCAGGGAACCTGATGTGGCAGGTTGTAAAGACGGAGCATGAAAAGGCCCATTGGGGTCTAGACCCGCTTTACCAATATTTGCAAGCCAGGATAGCAGGACCGAAATTATTTACCACTATAAAGCACGTCACATCCCAGTGCGAGCGGTGTCTGAAAAACAACCCGAATACGGGAACCAAGGTACACCAAGGAGCCATAAATCGAGGTAAATTCCCAGGTGAAGTATGGCAAATTGATTTTTCTGAACTCCCAAGAAAAGGGGGGTTTCGGTATTTGTTGGTATTAACTGATACATTTTCTGGGTGGCCTGAAGCATTCCCTTGCAGGACAAATAAGGAAAGAGAAGTGACTAAAGTGCTGTTGAATGAAATTATTCCACGGTTTGGGGTACCAAAAAGCATTTCTTCGGATAGGGGTACACATTTCTGCGCAAAAGTGGTAAGAGCAATAAGCAAAGCATTACAAATCAAATGGCAATTACATACGCCTTACCGCCCACAGGCCAGTGGGCAAGTGGAAAAGATGAATCATCTCATCAAACAGCAAATTGCCAAAATATGCCAGGAGACTAATTTGCAGTGGTATCAAGCTTTGCCTATTGCTCTGCTTAGGCTGAGAGTCAAACCAAGATCAAAAGAAAAGTTAAGCCCATTTGAAATTTTGTATGGTAGACCTTATGCTATGCAAGCGGTAAATGGAGACGCTATAGATCAAATCAGTAATCAGTACATTTATGATTATGTAATTATGGTGGGGAAACAGTTCGATAAGAATGCTACTGTGGTGATAGAGCACCAGCCTAAACAACCTGATTGCAAATTGCATCCGTTTAATCCCGGTGATTGGGTGTATGTTAAGAATCTTTTAGGAAAACCCCTACAAGAAAAGTGGGAGGGACCTTTCCAAGTGCTGCTGACTACCTTCACCGCGGTTCGGATCAAGGAGCGACCTACGTGGATCCATTACTCACGGGTCAAGAAAGCTCCGGGGAATAAACAAGAGGAGCAGACACCATGATCCTGACTTCACCTTAGACCCTCCTGATCATTGGACTGATAAGTATTCTTCCCCAAGACTCCGCCTCAATAGACCCATGGTCTAATGCACACCAGTGTATCCACCCGGAATTGGAAACGGAATCGAAGGGACCCTATTTTGAGGTATATGCCTTACGTAACCAACAGCCATACGCGAGTGGAGTATGGAATCAGCCTTCCATGGTAGCATATAAGGGAGACCAAATCCAAATTGGGTGTCGAGAACTTGACCCAGTAGAAGGAAAAACAAGGCGGCTAGTATTAACAATTCAACCCTTGATAGCAGCCTCTGAAAATAACCTAATTACCTATAGTCCAGTGAAAATGGGCAAGCTCACTGTCTGGATCCAACAAAAGGGCCCAATTTCATGTCAGTGGAGTGATCTTAGGGAAGATCCACTCGGAACACAAACACAACCCCAAAACTCGGTAATCTATACAGAAGATTCGCTTGGGGAACTACATCCTCAAAACATAACCCTCGACCCCCACCCTCTTCTCTCCCCTGCAGGAAAGATCGTAGTTTCTAGTGGTCCTGAGGAAGGGAGAGCGCAGTGTGAGATGGCCTTTAGATTAGACCAGTCGGTGACGTTCACATGCGAAAGGGAGTTGAAAATGCTAGAGCGGGGTTTTGGCTTCCCTAGGCGTGCTGTCCAATATAAGGTGGCATTACCGGGAGACATGATCCTATTGTATCCAGACCTAGACCTGCCCCAAGAAATCACTCCACCGGTGGAATGTAAAGCAGTACACAACCTAACCTTTATAGGGCCTCAGGTGATTAGAAGATCTAATGAACAAAAATTATTGTTAGACCCCACTTATTCTCTGAAAAAGGTGCAGATGAACGTTCACACCGATATTACGTATTTACAGAAGGATTGCCAACCATTTATACAGCAAAGCCTAAAGGGATGGAATGCATGGCTAGCAGCAAGGTCTCATCACAGAAGAGCACAACAAGATCTAAGTGGGTGGATTGGTACAGGATTTGGTATATTAAATACGATAGACCAAGAGGTTTTAGTGAACAAATTAAGTACCGTCACGTCAAACTTAGGAAAGCTTAAAATGCCCCTCAGTTCATCCATACTTACATTAGCAGAAACACAATCGTTAGTAGTAAAATTGCTAACCATGGTAGCAAACCACACTGCAGAGGACTTTGTGAAATTCGCTGACTATACAGGAGAACTTAGCAAGGAAATCGCACTAGCTATCCAATGCCCTCAGACGCAACAATGGGTACAATCAGTAGCGGCAGGAATAATGAGAGAAGGAACGGCAGGTATATTACCTCAAGAAATCAGAGAAACAATATTAAAAGACAATCATACTACACAATTTGAAAAAGACCACCAAGCCTGGTGGCAATTAGTAAATTTCACTTATGACTCTCAACAAGAACACATTGAAGCCTATGTCCTCACCATTAGTGCGGCAGAGGAAAGAGCTATCTTTCCTATCCTCACTCTAGGGACAATACATCAAGATATCATTGTTAAGCCAATAGACCATAATGTCTGGGCCAGTTATGATAATTCCAAAAATAGATGGCAATCGGTTAGTATAGATGCATGCATTCCTAGAGGACAATTAGGCTATATCTGCGAAAACGCTGTAGTGGAAGCAGAAGATTTATGCTTAGATGCCGAGAATAGTATATGTACTTTTGAAATGCTTCCACATAATAGAACACAATCACAAGTATACTATATAGGGAATGGGTGCGCTTGCGTGAGGACAGCTTGTGACAACATCACTATAGATAATTGCCAAGAAGAGACTAATAACACTAACTTCTGTGTATGCAACTTCACCAAGATAGTAGGTTGTGACTTTCATTATACTGTCCCAATAACGACTCAACAGCTAATTAACGCAGATTTCAACCTATATCAAGAGATACCGAAATTACAAATAGGGATGGACGTCAAAGTTCTTAAAGCAATGCTTGCACATCCTAAAATAGAGAAATTGGTGCGGAAGGTCAATCAAACAACTAAACGAATGGTATGGCAGGTAGAACATAATACAGAAAAAATAAAGAATGTCCTGACCGAAGTAGAACAAGTAGGCCAGCATCATTGGTGGGATATCTTCACAGGATACTCCCCAACAGCTACACAGGTCTTTAACTACCTGGTGCACCCAATGCTAATAGTAGTTGTAGTTCTGTTACTATTAACTCTCACAAATATTTGTATGTGGTGGAGACTAAGAATCATAATGAAAAGGACCCAAATGATTTGGGCTATGGTACGAGCGTACCAGCGCCCTATAGGATTAGAATTTGACGAAAGAATTCGTAAGTTATAAGAAAAGGGGGGAATGAAGCCATTCATTACAATGAACAGTAGTTTCTGAGAAAGAAAAGAATTAAAAGACCTGAGGAATAAAAGAATTAAGACACTCTATCAAGGGAAACACAAGTTAATAAATAACCTAAAATACATTGTTTGGGAAAACTTTGATTAGATAAGTTAATAAATAATCTAAAATACACTCACAAAAGAAACTTTGGAATTAGAATATTTGAAGAAGCGAAAGTAGAAGCCAAAAAGTTAAGGTGACCTGCCAAGCCGTCAGAATCAAGCCAAGTGCAACAGTGATTTCTGCCAAGTCATGGAAAAACATGCCAAGGATGACAGGAAAATGCCCAAATTAGGAGAAGCTTAAAATTTAACCAAGGAAGACCAAGAGTTCCCGGAAGACTCCACCTATATTCCTACCTGCCTATGAATATGCATGTAATAAATGATGTAATTCTTGTTCAAAAATTGTATAAAAACCTGCTTTTGCTGTACCTAATTCAGAAATCCACTTGGTGATTTCTCCAACGCGTTGTCAATAAATACCTCCTGCCTATAGACCTCAAATCTAGTCTCTGGGCAGCTTATTATCGCCTTTTGGGGCAAAATTCGGCATCATCATTGTGCATTGTCCTCCATTGAATGAGTTGCCAAGGATGTTAACTCGGCTGTCTCCTGGCAGAATGTGAAATCTAGCAAAAAAATGTTTTACAGACATTCAACAATTCCAGAAAGACAAAGACTTGGATCATAGAATCACAGAATCACTAGGTTGGAAGAGACCTTCAAGATCATTGAGTCCAACTCATGCCTTAACACCTCAACTAAACCATGGCACTGAGTGCCACATCCAGTCTTTTTTTAAACACATTCAAGGATGGTGACTCCACCACCTTCCCAGGCAGACAATTCCAGTACTTTATCACTCTTTCAGTAAAAAACTTTTTTCCTAATATCCAACCTATATTTCCCTTGGCACAGCTTAAGACTGTGTCCTCTTTTTCTGTCAGTTGCTGCCTGGAGAAAGACCAACCCCCGCCTGACTGCAACCACCTTTAAGGAAGTTGTAGAAAGTGATAAGGTCACCTCTGAGTCTCCTTTTCTCCAGGTTAAACAATCCCAGCTCCTTCAGTTGTTCCTCATAAGGCTTGTGTTCCAAGCCCCTCATCAGCCTTGTTGCCCTCCTCTGGAAATGCTCAAGTGTCTCAGCATCCTTTCTAAACTAAGGGGCCCAGAACTGGACACAGTACTCAAGCTTCAGCCTCACCAGTGCCAAGTACAGAGGAGGAATGACTTTCCTGGTCCTGCTGGCCACACCATTCCTGATGTGGGCCAGGATGCCATTGGCCTTCTTGGCCACAAGGGCACACTGCTGGCTCATGTTCAGTCTGCTGTTGACACTGTTCAGCCTCACGGTCCCCAGCTTATAGCATTGCAGGGGTTTATTGTGGCCAAAATGCAGGACTCGGCACTTGGACTTAGTAAACTTCATCTTATTGGACTCTGCCTATCCATCCAGCCAGTTCCAGGTCTCTCTGCAGAGCTTTCCTACCTTCTAACAGATTGACACACTGCCAACTTTTCCAGGAGTATGCTGTGGGAGACAGTGTCAAAGGCCTTGCTGAAGTCCAATTAGACAACATCCATAGCCTTTCCTGCATACACCAGGTGGGTCACCTGGTCATAAAAGGAGACCAAGTTGGTCAAACATGACCTACCCCTCTTAAACCCATGCTGGCTGGGTCTGATACCCTGGCCATCAGCCATACTGTAAGTGCTCTGTGATGACGCTCAATATAAATTGTTCAATTACCTTACCGGTTACTGAGGTCAGGCTAACTGGCCTATAATTACCAGGATCCTCCTTCCCACACTTTTTGTGAATGAGCATCACATTGGCCAGCTTCCAGTCATCTGGAACTTCACCAGTGAGCCAGGACTGTTGGTAAATGATGGATAGTGGCTTCACAAGCTCATCTGCCAGCTCCCTCATCACCCTGGGATGGATCCCATCTGGTCCCATAGATTTATGAACATCCAAGTGGCTCAGCAGTTCTCTGAGTCCTCCTGGATAACAGGGGGACCATTCTGCTCCCTGACACCATTAATCACCCCAGGAGGACAGTTATCCTGAGGACAAGCTGTCTTCCCACTAAAGATGGAGGCAAAGAAGGCATTAAGCACTTCTGCCTTCTCCCCATCTGCAGTTACTAAATTCCCTCCTGCATCCAGTAGAGAACAAAGCTTGTTCTTACCCTTCCTTTTGCCATTAATATAGTTGTAAAAACATTTTTTATTATCCTTCACAAAAGTTGCCAAATAAAGTTTGAACTGAGCTTTGGCCTACCTAATTTTTTTCCTACATGCCCTAGAAACCTCCTTAAATACTTCTTGAGAGACCTCACCCTCCTTCCAAAGATGATACATCCTCTTTTTATTCCTAAGTTCCTTCAAAACCTCCTTGCCCATCCAGGCTGGATGTTTGCCTCCTCGATTCATCTTTTGGCACACAGGGACAGTCTGTTCATCTGCCCTCGAGATCTCTGTTTTGAAGCATGCCCACCTTTCCTGGACCCCTTTGTTTTTAAGGGCTGCTTCCCAAGGAACTCTCTGAATAAGTCTCCTAAACAGGCCAAAGTCTGCCCTCTGGAAGTCAAATGTAAGTCTTATTGATGTTCCTTCTGATTTTACCAAATACAGAGAACTCTATAATTTCATGATCACTATGCCCCAAGCGGCCTCCAACAACCACATCTCCCACCAGCCCATCTCCATTTGCGAACATCAGGTCTAACATAGTCCCTCCCCTGGTGGACTCACTCATCAGCTGTGACAAAAAAGTTGTCCTCCACACACTCTAAGAACTTCCTGGACTGCCTCTTTTCTGCTGTATTAAGTTCCCAGCAGATGTCTGGTAGGTTAAAGTCACCTACAGGAGCAAGGGCTGGTGATCCTGTAACATTCTCCAGCTGCTTATAAAGTTGTCCACCTCTTCTTCCTGGTTGAGTGGACAATAACAGACTCCCAGTAGGATGCCAGCCTTGCTGGCCTTCCCTTAAATTCTTACCCATAGGCATTCAACTTCATCCTCATTAGTTTCAATACCCATGGCATTAAAAGCCTCCCTAACATAAAGGGTCACCTCTCCACCTCTTCTCCCTTTCCTGTCTCTTCTCACTGCTGTCATTAGTCTTTTCTCACATTTACAGGCTTTGATAACTCAGGCAATAAGAAAAAAACCCCACACATCCCCTCTTTCGGAGCTAAAATAGCCTGAGGAAATTTTAAATAAATTTTTAATGCAGTTATATCATATTTTATTTCCGATGATGCCTTAAAGAACCTAGAAATGAAACAACACAATTTTGATATAATATTAGTATAGGAGGTGATGTAAAGGCTGGTCCTTATTGGAGGCCTCCAGGGGCAGATATGGAAAATGTCCACAAAATGCCCCCTCCCAAGGTGAATACAGTTTTATAAGTTTAGTAAATTAGCATAATTGAAAAAAATAATCAGAGACATAAATCGTGAGGCAATTTCTCTGGGTTCAAGCCCCTTGTAAATCCACTCCCTCAGATGGGAACCAAACTTTGTTTATAAAAATATGTCTCGAAGAGCTGGTCTTAACCTTAGTTGCCAGGAAAAACCAAGATAGTGTCATATATGTTATGAAAGAATTAGTGCTTATGTAAAATATACATTCAATAAGTTGTGAATAAGTTGTCTCTGTATGAGACAGTCTTTAAAGTTTGGAATCACAGACAGCCGAGGAAAAGATTGCCTCACAAAATTGCAAAACCACAAATGGAAGTGAAGGGCAAGACCTAATTAGCAAGCGAAAGATGTGGCTCCATGCAGAGATGGGCCCTTTCCTGGGACTGTCCAGGATACACCCAGATTGATGAATACTCAATAAATATCTACAATCAAGATAACCAGGGTCGTCAAGAACGTGCATCCCAATGCCAAGTTCCAGTAACTCGACATCAGCATTCATCGCTTCCCAGAAACAACTTTGTCCAGCCCAGCACAGAGAAAGAAGACTACATGAATATGTGAAGCAACGAAAAGAATAGAAGAACCTCTGCCCCAGGCGGAAAAAAACTGTATAAAACTAACCCTGCGGAGACAACATTCATGAACTGTGAGGATCCGAAGTGATAGAGTTCAGATCAGGGTTCACCCAGCACCGATCCTGGGCTCGACACTGTCCCTTTGATTGCGGCTATCGGAGACCGTATCTCAGTCGCGAAATAAAAATCTATTTTATTATTAATAACTTGACCTTATCATTTATTACCTGTAACAATAGGATAGGAGCCTTGGAATGTGTTTTGTCTTTCTGCCTATCAGGTAGGGTTAGGAAAAGTACTGGACCTAGCTACAAATATATATGTAAAGAATATATTAAAAAAAAAAGGCAAAAATCAATTTGGCATCATTGAAAGCTGTCATGGTTTGAGCCTGGCATAATGCCAGTGCCCCCATGAGAATACACTCTCCCTGGTGTCTGCTGTGAGATGTGATGTGACCAGGAATAAGAACCGCAGGCTCTTGCTTAAAAAAAAAGAAAAAGTTTATTAACTAGACTACAAGTGGAAGAAAAAACACACAAGGAAAAGGAAAACCCTACAACAGCATTCTCCTCCTCCCCCCCACCAAATTCCCAATACCATACATCTTCCAAAATCACCAACTATTAGTCTGGCACCACCCTCCAGAACACCCAATTCTCAGTTCATCCAAAAGGGAGGAGTCCTTCTTGTAGCCATGGTATCTTCTTCCTTTCCATGTTCAGTGCTCTCACCATCGAACTTGGAACCAAGCTGTCTCGAGGGTTGTCTTTTAAGGATGCATCGCCCCACTCCAAAAGGCACAGTCTCTCCTTTTGGGACATCTGTCCCCCCCATATTTTTAGCACCCCCTGGGGCCGAGGGGTACCCACATTGCACTCCTCCTGGTTCTGAGGCCTGAGCTCCCCCTCGAATAGTCTCTGCATTGCACGGAAACAGTCCATAGCTATACAAAAAGCATCCAGCACATGCTACTCCATCACCCTTTCCACCCCCTCGGGTTCTTTCTCTCTCTTGCTCAGCCTTTCCTCTCCTTTACTCAGTTCCTTCTTCATCCTCTAAATTCATATCTTCTCCAGGGGAAGGTTAATGCTCTGCTAAGTTTTCATTATCCCCAAAAGGGTTAAAACCCCTTACACTTGGCTGGACACCTTGTGGCAGTTCCCCCCCCAGTCCTTCTCCAAGTCGTGCGGCCCTGCTGCAGGCACATGTTTATGGAATTTCAAGGTAACAAGCACAGGCTGCCTTCTCTCTCTCCGTCTCCTGAGGCGGGGGGGGGGGGGGGTGGGGGGGTGGGTAGAATACCTCTCATGCTCCTCCATTCCTTCCATTCCTCCACCCTTGGGCCCCTCAGGGTCAGGCCTACCTCCCCCAGGCCACGAGGCTTTCCCCTCCCGCACCCAGCAGCAGACAGCTGGGCAGGGGAGAGCTCCGACCTCTTTCACCGCAGGAACCCAAGAGAGCTCCCAGGTGGGCAGCTCTGGTTTTTAACCCCTGTATTTTCTCAGAGGCAGATCTAATTTTCAGTGGTCATACCAAGTGCCAATCTTAAAATCTGAGCATCCATTGGTGGTTTGGTGGTAGTGACCACAGCATCTCAGAAATCTCATTTCTGGTCAAATGACCACAAAAGCTCACAATTTTGGTGCTTGAACTGAAGCTACTGGAATGTATTGTTGCTATTTTTAAACAAAATTCAATACCACTGGAATCCATTTGAGATTTCTGATAGATTTAAAAAAGGTATTGAATTTTCAATAGCTTTGAAAAGGGCTATGCATGTCTTGTAGTTTAAGGCAGTGTTTCTTGGCTAAATTATTTAATTCATCTGAAAATGGTCCTTGAAAGAAGTGAAAAATTTCAAGAGAATTTGTGCACATTTCTGTTTATACAAGCAAGCAAACAGAATAGGGAAAATAGAAGTAATAAAATGATAGTCAAAGCTTAGCCTAGATTTTATTGGATCATAAATGAAAATCACAGAATCACAGAACCACAATCGCAGCACAGCTGGTCTGTGACTGAGCAATTAATTTGGACATATATAAGAAACCCAGTTCGGCTAGCCCAGTTCGATAAACCAGTTCCTGGGTGAACAATGATAGGATACATTCAAATCCAAACAAGGGACTTCACCCAATCACGTTCCATCCTAGGCTGCAGATATCTCACTGGTCAAGAAGTTGATGTAAAGACCAGACCAATCAGCTGTTTAAACCCATGAGTTTCAAACCTCCTATATAAGCAGGCCTCCATAATAAACTGTAGTTGTTGTCACTGGATCTCTTGAGAGTTTGTGTCATCCCTGTCTCCAACCAATGACCCCACCTAACACATGGTTGTTGTAGTGCACTTAATAGCTTATTTAGTTGGTGTTTTTACCCTGGTTTATTCCCCCTTCCTCATCACATTGTTTGTCCCCATATCCCCCTTCCCTTGGTGGTCTGTCCCATGGGTGGCCCCTCCCCTCGCCCCGCCCTAATGGCATCCCATTGGCCACAGTCCTCTTTCCCCACCCCCTCTCCCCTGGGGAATAAAACCAGCTGCAGGTAGAGGCCACATCCACTTTGCTACTTGGGTGGTCTCTGACACAGAAGTGTCCTGTCTCAAGCTAATAAACTGGATACTCGTCTCCACGTGGCAAAGAGCGCTTCTGGTCTTTTATCCTCCATTTATGCAGTTCCGTGTGGGCTTTAGTCCTGAGCAAGTCGGATTTGGACTTATATAAAGCCCAGAGAACCACGTTTCTGCACATGGTGACCCGTGAAGTGATCTGACTCAGACATTTCCCCTGGGCAGAACGGGAGGAGACAGGCCAGTGTGCTGGGAGAGCTGTCGGAAAAATCAGCAAAAAAAGCCGAAGAAAAAATTATAGGCGTGTGAGCACAGCCACCTAAAAATACAGTGTGTAGAGCTGTTTGCAGTGGAAAGCTGCCAAAAATCTGGATTCCCTTTGTATATACCCCTTTAAAATAGAAGAAAACCTCCACTGAAGACATGGGAGATTTTGCCTCCATGGAGGAACCCCCAGCAGTGAAGGTATGGACTGACTTTCTACAAGAATGGGATATAGAGTATGAAGAAGAGGCTTTATTAGACTTAATATCATGGACAAAAAACCGGGGGTTGGAACCAACTAAAGAGACTGCTTAAGATAGAAATACCTGGATGAGGACTGGGAAATATATCACAGATGCTGCTTCAAAAGGCGATCAAAGTGCAGTTAAAGTTCTTAGACGCTGGAGGCTCATCTTGAACTTGCTAAAAGAGATAAAATCCGACCCCGGTGGGCAGCGGTGCGGAGGGTGGACACAGCTCCAGTGGTGGGCTCAGCCCCGACAGTGAGCGCGGTCGCCGAGGCAGAGAGCTGGATTGCGCAACTGAGCCACATGCCGCGGTAGGCACTAGCCGAGCGCCGCACACATGCAGCACGGCAGCAGGCGCCCCGGTGGGCAGCCAGCCCACAGCCGCCAGAGAAGGCTCCGCCAAGCAGCGAAACCTCAGCAGCCGGCGGAGAAGAGCCTGTGCCACGGGGCTGCTGCAACATGTCAAAGGGTTCCCACACCGCCCTGTGCCACTGTACCAGAGCGGGCGGCAGCCACTCCAAGCTGCTGAGTGGGGCCAGAGTACCCCGCGCTGCCCCGTGCTTCCATGTTGCATGGGTGCCTCAGGACCCAGCCGCTAAGCCATGTGGCCTCCGGGACCGCCCCACCCCCACCTGCTCCTGCCGGAGACGACCACACCCCTCGTTGCCATGGAAACGCTTGGACCGCCTCTGCCCAGAGCTAATTGGCCAGGCTGCGAAGCCTCACCTACAGTCCCGCCTCTGTTGGCTACGCTCACCTGCTGCTGCAGCACGGGAGTGGGCCCTGATGAGCCATGACTAAGGGTGCCCGGATGCCAAGTCTACGTCACACCTGGAAGTCCACCGAAACCAGGAAGTCCCAACACAACGATGTCGAGCCCTGGTCCCGACCCCGTTCCTGCCACTGCCACAGCTTCAACGCATCTGCAGCCAAAGCTCCAACAGCCCCAAGAAACCACAACTCCGATGGACACACACGACACCCCCAGAGAGAACCCAAGTCTCCGCCCTGCTGCCAGCTCCAGAGACGAAGCACTCGCAGTGATGCCAGCATCAGCTCCAGCGCCATCGCTGTTCAGGTCAGATGCCATCCTGTCAGGATCCGTCCTAATGAACGGATGACCTGATGGTTCATAGGGGTGATCTCAGGGTGCAAAAAACCGACACGGTACAAGGGTGTTTGCAGTGACAATCAAAACAAATGCAGTTTTATTGAAATAACCACAGCAAAAATGCGATAGAGGGATTAAGGGAGAGAAAAGATAGAGAAAGAGAGAGAAGAGAGAGAGAGGGGATATAGCTACCAACGTAGAGACGAAGTCCTTTGGTCCAGTCCAGTCGACGATCCGCCTGTTACGCTGGGGAGATCTCAAAATCTCTAACTAACTCAGAGTTTTTTATTATTAAAAATTTTGGGGGGGGGGGGGAACAGATTCTCAGCGGTAAATGAGAGCCATTGTTTTCATGGTCCATTGGTCACAACCTGCAGGCAAACATCTCACTTTGGTCAGCTTGCCTCCCCCACACACCTCCCCCAGGTTGGGAGTTTCCAGTCATGTCTCAGTCCTTGATAGAGAGGCTTCTTACATCTCAGTTTGTCTGTCACGGTGGTTGTAAAACAGGTGAGGGTCTTCTGTGGGGGACCATCTGAAACTCAGGAGAACTCCAGCCAGGCCGAGAGGTGGGACAGCTTCCAAGGCTATTGAAAGGGAAATAGGGCATGGTGCCCCTTCTTCTTCTCAGTGTAGCATACAGCAAACACGCCTGTGACAACAATAACTTAACACTGTGCTTTCAAGTCTCAGGGCCTTTGGCGTGTGACTTTCTCCTTCAGAGCCAGAGATTCTAGATGGGGGGGGGTCTTCTCTTCAGTGGTCCCCCAATGACAATCGTGAGGCAGATAAGGGAAAATTCGGACAGACTCTCACACATCCCTACTCACGACCTGGTTATCTTCTGGATGGAGGTAAAACAAAAGGCAAGTGAAATATATGATATTTGAATCAGCCTGGAGGCCCTATGCAGAGAACCAGGGACTGCAAAATTCAAGAGCTTCATAGAAAGACCCCTAATTTGGGGCAGGGATCCCTCAACTCATGAGACTACCCCCCATGGGAGATCCACAAAACCAAGCACATCTAAATTCCTCAATCCTAGCCCAAGTAAAGGACTTAGGAATGCGAGCTCTAACGAAAATTACAAACCTGCCTGTGCCAACCCAAAGATATTCAAGTGCAAGACAAAACCTCAACGAATTATATATGCAGTTCATAGAACACTTGCAGGATGCTATAGAAAAGCAAATCTCAAACAGTGAAGCAAGGGACCAACTAATACTCCAATTAGCACGAGATGAGATAATGTAAACCAAGACTGTAGAAAGATTTTAGATGCATTACCTAAAGAGGATCCATCCCTAGGGGATGTAGGAATGTGCCCCCTGTTGACAGAGTGACAAAATTATCCTTTGTCCCCTTAAAAAGGAAGAATGCCCAGAAGTTTCTCTCCTCAATTAGGTGAAAAAGGCATCTCATAGGCCTAGGGGACTTCACCTCAAACTTAAGGATAGCTAATCGGACAGGAGCCATAAAGTCCCACCTGGGCAATTGTCACAGACATCTTTTCATAAAAATCCTTTCTTTAGGATTTTTCCCCCTTCTGAGAAGCTGTGGCCTCAGCAACAAAATGTAAACACTGGTTATCTGCTGCTGTGGAATGCAACAGGTGGATACGTGATTGGTCTTGGGTGAATGTTTGAATTTACTGACCACTTACGGCAGAGCTGGGTCTCACTCTGTGCTGAGACACAGACCTTTGTTTATTCATTCCTTTTCTATTCTTAGCTTAGCTAGCATTCTGAGAACTTTCTCTCTATTCTTTTTAGTATAGTCATAATGTAATATATATCATAAATGAATAAATCAAGCCTTCTGAACATGAGGTCAACATTCTCATCTCTTTCTTCACCCTGAAAAACCCTTGCAAGCCCTGTAACAGACAATTTACTAGAAAAATATGAGAACAAAGAAACTAATTGCTTTTGTGAGGTATTTTACCAGGGGCAGGAGGGCCTCTTGCACCTGGATTGGTTTTTCTCTGTAAAGAGTTTGTTATTTTGCCTTTTATTAAAACCTTTTTGTTTCCAACACTGCAACAGAAGCCATCCTGTTGATTTCATGCCTTCTAAGGTAGCTGAGCTATCTTGGGCATGAAATAGACCTCCAAGAGCTTATGAGACCGGGCTCGAGGAGGCTCCTATTTCAAAAAGATATGAGGTTGTGATCCATCTGACAGGCGAAGTGCAGTTGAGAGACTCACCAGACAGATTATTTTATTCTGTGTTATCTGCCTGACCTTCTGGATCCAGGGCCTTGTACCTATTCTGAAGTGGCATCTGAGAAGGTGATGGGGATTGGGAGGGAATTTTATCATGTCCCCGAATAGGGACCTGTTTCCATTCCCCCCATCTACTAGGTCTCTTCCTTCTGTTTGATGGTAAGAGGCGTGGAACTCCTCTGAGTACTGGCTGGCTTCTCTCAGGGATGGAAGGGGGTAACTCCACCAGTCTATTTCCCTTTCTGTAATACTCCTTAATTTTTTACTTCTTCCTTAAGCTCAGCCACCAGACAGAGCAGATCATTCATCTGCTCGCACCACATGCAGATGTCTTTTGCACTATCCTCTGGTATTACCACCAGGCTCAGACATTCCCTGCAGCCAGTGGCTTGGACAGCTGCATCCTTTGTGAAGGGGTTCTGTTTTGGTTAGTACACTTTTACTAGCGCTTGCTTTTGATTGTTTCAAAATCATTGCTAGGAAAAAAAACAAAAAAAGAGGCACAATTCACCACCAGGAGTGTGGCTGCAATCCTGCCTGCTTGCCCTGCCTTGCATGAACTACCATGCAAACTGCAGTGCCACACCCTCACAGATGTGCCACTCCCCTGTTTGCTGGCTCCTGTTCCCTGGGCTGCAGGTCACTCATGCTCCCCAGGGCCTTTTTAAAATTGCCTGCAATGTCCCAGAGATCTCTCCTTCACCTGAAGGGCTAAAAAGGGTAGAAGCTCCATGCTCAGCTCTCTTTTAAATTGCCTGCAATGGCCCAGAGATTGTCCCTTTCTTCACCCAAATGGCTAACAGTTCTTCAACCTGAAGACTGATCAATTTGCTAACTCTCTGTCTTGAGGTGACTTTATGATGCTTGTATCCCCATTCATCTGTTTAGCCCAGAAATAAGTTTTGCACCTTTTAAGACTTGTTCCGAGAGCAAAGGGGGAGAGAGAAGAAGCACAGAGTTTGTTATCAGAAATTGCACTTGCTTCCCAGCATCCTTCTTCTGGACTGTGTTGTCTGCAACATGGACAGCAAGAGAGAGCTCTCCTTTTTTTTTAATCAGTTTTTAGCTAGCTGAGGCAGAGAAGTTCCCTGGACTGTGGTTTTTCTTTTTTCTTGGAACTGTTCAAACCCGCTCTGCACTGAAAACCCAAAAGTGTAGTAAACCCCACAGGTTTAGCAAAAGCCCCATGGAGAATTTAATAATAGAAATGCTGACACAGCAGCAAAGAAACTTCCTGACTCCATGGACATCTGCCCTATAATCTATCCCTATAACCATGTAAGGCAATATCTTGTTAATCCTACTATTGGTCACTTGTGGTCCCTCTAACCCTTTGCCATTGGTCATGATTGGATTCGGGCCAAGGGTATAAAAGTAGCATACTGTACCCCTACTAACTTGGAAGAAGAAGAGCTGAGACCCTTCACGGACCCCTCCAATAAAGCCATATTCGTGGAACATCCAGCGTCTTCTCTCCTTCTACATGAAATTATTCTGGTCGCTTTCATCACTTTTTTTTTCCTATGAGAGTTTCACATTTCCTCTTTCACAGATATCACTCTTGATGGATCCCCATAATTCAGTACAGTACTCTTATAAATACTGATATATATAGCAGTAGCACACAAAAGAGCACCAGGCGCTCACACCTGTGGCCCACCAGGGCCTGGCCTGGGCCATGGCGTTTTCCAGTGCTGGAGGGACTGATAACAGACTGAGTGAGCTGAGCTACTGCCCACGAAAAGGACTTTCCGAGTTTGTCATCTCTTCGGAGCGGCAAGAGGTTTTATTGTTTAATATTGCTCATTTTTTTTGTGTTGGTGAATGCTTTGCCTGTTAAATAAATAGGGTTTTTTTCACTTTTCTCCAAGGAAATATTTTCCCAAACCAGTTGGGGAAGGGGCCACTTGAATTTGCTTTCTGGAGGAACCCCTTTGGAGGTTTTCTCCCAAATTTGCCCTAAACCAGGACACTCTCATATCAAATTGTGACTCTTCATAGATCTGAAAAAGGTCAAACAAGGCCATTAACTGGTGCTTACTGCTTCCTTCATCCCATATTTTGATTAATGTTTATATCTTTAGTGTAGTGATGGAAGGAGTTATAAGAAATCTTCCCGCATCCTTCTTTCCAAGTTGATTCACAATTTATGTTCATTTGTCTCTAATGAGATGATTAGCGCTGAATCAGATCAGATTTAATCTGCAGTAAACTGTGAAGTTATTTTTCACCCAAAATGAAGTTGTAAAACCAGCATCAAGCTTAAATTGCTTGTCAGAGACTGAAATCATTAATGGCCCAAACACTGTTAAGATCACCAAAATACTTTTGTACACTGTAGCAAACTGCAAAGAAACAGCTTCTCATCTACCAAAGTCCACCCCTCCCTGAATACACCTACTAATTTGGACTGCAAAAGGACCTTGAGATAAGGTAGTACTATTGCCCACCTATTCCAGGTGAAAAGAGAAGAATGTGAAGGAAATGTTGAATTGGATTCTAACAAAAACACAGAATCTCTACCTCTTAAGAAGGGAGAAATTCCAGAATTTAAACTGAAACCCATAACTAAAATCAAACTCTCTGAAGCACCCCAAGGAGGTCAAAGTTGGAATACAGTCAAAACTTTTCCCTCGAGTTGATGCCTTGATTGGCTTAAAGCCTTGGAGTGGCTACCTAGAACTGAGGCTAGACAAGATTAGGAGAGTAAAAGTGAGTATTTATTAAAGGACTTCTGTCAGAACCCAGGAAATTCCTCTGGCTGCCCTGGAGGACTCAAGCCCCTGCCCAGGGGGCTCAGAGACCTTGGCACAGAGCCCAGGACCCCTGTGCCTTTGATTTAGCCCTTGGAAAAATAATTACCAACCTTATATGAAGAATTACAAGCCACGAAAGTTCAAGTAGAATGATAGTGAATTTATCACAGGGTGAAAAAAATAGATTTTTGGGGGTTTTTAGAATGAGGGTTCAGGGGGCAAGATGGAGGAATCTGGACACCCAGCCTTTCTCCTTCTTCTGCTTGGCTTCCATCTTCTGCTGTGATGTTGGCACTTTTAGATTGGTTTAGAGTAGAAGCTCACTGTCTAACATAGGTGATAGGTATTGGAAAGTAATTGTAAATATTGTACACATAGTTTTTAGTATAAAAAGATAACACCACCTGGGGGCAGGCAGAGTGCCACTGACTGTCTTGCTGAGCAGACCTCAGCGTGTCAGGATAAAGAATTTTTTAGATAAGATACAATAAACAACCTTGAGACCGAGAAATGAAGAGTTCTGACTCCTTCTTCGACCGCTGGGCTGGGAAAAGAGACTTTCTAACGTATCTCAGGGTAACTCTGACCAGCTAGAGATCCCGAGAGACTTCAATAGGCACACCTTGGGCAATCAAAAGCCTCCGAAAGGGGCTAACACCCAAGGTGGGCAATGGTCACAAGTTTTTCATACAAATATAAGTTTGGTCCATTTTCATATCAGAGGTTAATCCTCCAATTACAGCTTCAGGTAATGAAATTTTATATCCCCAGTTTGCTTCCCCCAACTCACTTTTGTTTATACTTTTTGAGGCCTGAAACAGAAAGGTGTCCGTGAGTTTGAGGTATAGACCAATTGTTTTGTCTGAATAAAATGAGAGAGCAGTAGCTGAGAGGCTATGGAGTTTTAGAGTTATACACTAAAGCAGTACAGGATCTGAAAAATATAAAAGATAAAATCCTAAGGCATCATTCCCCCCCCCCCCCGTTAGAGGCTTGACAATGCCTCTACCTTGTCGAGTCTCTATTTTAAATATCTACTAATAATCTATATCTAACAGCAGTAAATATTTAACAACAGTAAATATCTACCAAAAGTGATGTTTACACAGTTGGCTATCATGCAAACAAGAATGATTATTACAATTATTATGAACAGTTCTTTAAACACAGAAGAAGAACCATTTTAATCACATCATTCTCATTTGTATCAGTCTCTGCTTTTCCAATTGTTTCAGGAGCAGAAGCCTTAACTCTGAAGTAGTAAATCCAGGGTCCTTTGAGAGCAACTTTGACTGCGGTGAGAGTAGTCAGCAGGACTTGGAATGGTCCTTTCCACTTGGCATGTAGAGGATCACTGTCTCACCAGTTAATATAGACTCAGTCTCCAGGTTCGAAGGGATATGCAGGTGTGTCCAGTGTTTTGCGGAGAAAAGAAGAAACCTCACAACTTTATAAAAGTTGTAAAGCCCGGTATGCTTTTATTACGAGGGACGACGGACACAAGCCCCCAAAAAGGCATGCGTACCTCTGAAGACCTCGGGTCTTCTTTTATCCCCCCTCCAAATGCATATGCATACAGTTTCACAATAAGTTCATACATATTCATTCCGCGTGACATTTAGCACCAGTTCTTCTTTATCAAAGGAATTTCTAAGTCGGGGGCAAATCGACCTTGTGGTCTTTTGGTCTTTCTGTTTTTCTTTCTCTGTCTCCTTGCTGTCTCAGCATGCGAGTTTTTCCTTCAGCTTTGGCCTCACAGACTTTTCACCTTTCTTAGACACTTCACCTAATTCAGAATGGATCTTTACTCTGTCTCATTCCGCCCTTTCCTAGGAAATAAGTAAATTCTTTTACTTCAGGAAAACCTCCACAACAATAAGTGTCTTTTAACGGTTCACCATGTACGTTTGACAAAGAGGTTAGTACAGCTATTTGTTGTAGCATTCTACAGTTCCAAATTAACAATGTAATAGATAATCCTAACAAAATTACAAATACAGAGATTAGAATGGTTTCTACTAGACAGAATAACATCATTGCTATCAATTTGTACAGCAGCACAAGCAGTTCTCAAGCATACACCCTTTTCCAGTATATACGAGCACAGTTTTCTGGTCAGTGACTGGATGAATTTCAGAGTGACAAATACTCTGTTCAGTGTCCAAACACACATCCTGGGCATTAATAGTATTGCTCTCACAAATGAATTCTATCTGTTCTCTAGTAATGCAGGATTCCAAGTTTACTGACTGCCACTTTCCATTCATCTTTCGTGCCCACACTCGATGTTCTGAAGGATAGAGTATTGTTTTTTCATGGTTTAATCCTAGGGCAACGATGGGATGGATAACATAAACAGTGGCATTATGTATGGTAAGCACAAAGGCAGTTGCCACATTAGAAACAGGATCATAGGTGAAATTCACCATAGTCCGCCAGGATTGAAACTTCCTTTCAATATCAATTGCATTATCCCACACAATTTCTTGAATTTCAGCTGGAAAATTACCTTCACCCCTTTCCCATATGATCGGAGCTGCTGTTGCCTGCATCCATAACTGTGCTTGTATACAACTGAAAGCTAAAGACACATTATCTTGAACTATACTAAGTGCTTCTACTATCAACTTGTGGTCTTGGTCCCCGGCCTTTTCATACTTCTTTACTTTGGCAGTACTTTTGTAATCTGTCACTGGCTAGTTCCTAATGCCAATAGAGATTACTATAAAGGCTGCTTCAATTTTGTTAGGCTACCTGCTGCAGTGGCCAGTTTATTCACCAGTATTTCTGAATCAATTCCATTTAAAACTCCTAATCTTGTCCCTAATATGCCAGTTAGATGTTTGTTATGGGGAACAGGAACTGCTTTCTGTCCATGACCATCCCTCCCTGCCAGAGGGATATGCTGGGCTCACACTGAAAATTCAGACACACTTCACAAGTGTATCTGACAGAGGTTTAGGTTATATTTGAGGCAGATGTTTGTTCTGAAATGTAGAGACCTCAGGGAATCTCCTTCCCCCTCCAAAGCACCTGATTTCCCAGATGTGTGGCAAGCAGGAATGTCTCTCCTGGTCTACAAAACCTCACCCGCCTTGCCTAGCTTCAGGTCCAAGCCTCAAGTAAATAATGAAGGGGAAATCTGAGAGAAGTGCCTAAATTCATTGCAGTGTTGCAGTGCCTCAGAAGAAACTGGGATCAGGTTTCTGCTACTTGAAACACTCAGCACAAAAGTGATGCTCAAAATCCTACAGCCTGCTGCTGAGCTCTGAGAGGGGGGGGACTCTCTCTCTACCTCTTTTAAGCAGAATCCAACCGCCTCAGACTGGGACGATCACTGATCCAGATCTCAGTAGGAAAAGGGATAGCTATAAATAAAGAAAATCACCTTCCTTGCTTGGGCTAATAATGCTGCAGTTCAGCACCCTTTACCAGCCATTGCCTGAGTGTTCAGCCAACCAGCTTGGAAAATGACCTAAGGAAACTGATTTCTTGGTGTTCCTGGTTTTAGGCACCAGGAGAGCTGGCTCCTTCCTTTCTTGTTCTGCTCCTGAGATATGCCTGTTTTTGTAACCATGTTGTCCAGCCCTCAAAGGAAGTTTTTAGGAAGGAGGAGCAGGGTGGTTGGATTTTTGAGATGTTAATTTGCAGTATCAACTCCACACATTTGAGAGACCATTCTGGATTGAATAGTAGCTGTTGTTCACTTGCATTCTTTACTATGTCGGGGCCTATTTCATACACTTTGGGTTCAAGTTTGGGTAGTGTCTGAACTAGTATGGGTTGTATAAGGCCCTGCTGTGGTAAAAAGTTCAGTTTCCACTTTGAATTCAAATGAAAGACTGATAGCAACTCGAGCTCAAAGGCAGGTCACTTCTACAGGCTGTATCAATTTGAGATTACACCAACAGTCTGATTCACTTAGGCTATCACAGAGTTCCTGGTGTTCATATACACCAGGGGAGGTTCAGACACTAATTACATCTGGTGTCTCATAAGCTGTCCTATTGATGACCCAGCACTTTAATTGATTTCTTCTCCTCAGATTCCTTGAAGTGTTCACAGTTCCTGTTCCTGCTACTGTTGCTCCTCACATACCTGATTCTCGTGGATTACTACAGTAGATATGTTTAAATCTTTTATCTCAGAAGGTTTTCCTATGGATCCAGTATACTGATTAAATGCCAGGGACCAAGGCCATTCAGCATTGCTTTGAATAGAGGTACTCTCAAGTTCAAAAACTTCAGTTATGATTACACACAAAACTATTCTACAAACTAAAATATGAGCTACTCCTGACCGCAATGTACTCATTTTGCCCGAGTAAGTTTTAATCTCAGTTCATTGTCTCCTGGCGTCACTCCTTAAGGGGTTTCTGGGCCTTCTTCACCCGAGAGTGATGAATCCAGGCGTCCTGCTCCTTGATTTTGATTGCAGTGAAGGTGGTGAGAAGTACTTGCAGTGGTCTCTTCCACTGTGGTTCCGAAGTCTTCTCTGTAAGAGACTTAACATATACATCATCCCCAGACTATCTAACTCCCTGCTCCGAGTTCCAGCCACATGTACTCTGAGCTGTTTGCTTAATGCCACCATGTAGGTGGACATTCTGGACATTCCCTTTGTATTCTATATGGTCTTCTATAAGGCATTCCAAAAGGACTCAGCATTCCTTTAGCTCAAGATTTAGTTTGAATTTGCAATAGTGCTAGTGGAAGAGCTTGGGCTAGGGTAGATTAACTTCTTGCCCCAGTCTTATTCATTCTCTCCACCTGGCCGCTTGATTGGGGGTGGTATGGGGTGTGAAGTTCCTGATCTATGCCTAGATGGCTAGTAATCTGTTGCACTATTTTGGAAATGAAATGTGATTCTTTATCTGAGGATATCGTGGCTGGAACTCTGAAGCGTGGTATTATTCCTTGTAAAAATAATCTGGTCACCTCTTGAGCTTTGACAGTTCTGGTGGGGAATGTTTCTGGCCACCCTGAAAATGTATCTATTAATACCAGTAAATACTGATACCCCCCCTTTCCTTGGGAGTTCTGAAAAGTTGATTGTCCACTGCTGTACAGGCCCATGGCCTCTCCCAGTCTGACCGAGTTTTTGCCGGGGGGTATTTTGGGGTTAGTCTGGAGGCAAGGATCACACTGTCGGCTCACCTGAGTGATAGTGGCATATAAATTCCTGACAACGATACAACGATTCTTTCAATCAGATGTGTGTTCTAGAAAGCCTGTGGAAATTACTACTTCAAAGTCAACACTTCATTTCAATGCACTCTGTATCACTCGCAGCCTTGGTCATTTTGAGAAAGGAGCCACACTCTATAAAAGGCTTTTAAGTAGTTAGGCCCTAGTGTGCTTTCTAGTGCCCTTCCTTCACTAGTAACCACGAAAATGGGAAGGGATTGCTAGCTCTCTTTCAATGGTAGCCCACCCCTTTCAGTTGTACATCTCTTTTGATTAGTATTATTGTGTTAAGGCTTACCTTCGAGGAAAATCTGTACCTCACCCTTTGTTGCTTCCTTTGCCTCTCCATCCGCCAGCTCATTTCTTTCCTCCAATTTTAAGCTCACTCTCTGGTGTGCCTTAACATGCTTTTTCAGGTAGCTGAACTGCTTCCAGCAGCTGGATTGTCTCTTCTTTCCCTGTGAGGTCAGCAGTCCCCTCTCCTTGCAGATGGCTCCATGTGCATGTATGACTCCAAATGCATACCTTGAGTCTGTGTAGATGGTTATTCTCCTCCCTTTTGCCCTTTCCAGGGCACGGGTCAAGGATATTATCTCAGCCTTCTGCTCAGAGGTACCTGTTGGTAAGGGTCCAGACTCGATTACCTCTCTGTAGGTGGTCATTGCATACCCAGCATGTCGCTTCCCATTGGCAACGTAGTTGCCCCCGTCAGTGAACCAGGTCTCCGCATCATCCAAAGGAGATCCTCTAGGTCTGGTCGGCTGGAGTAGGTAGCTTCAATGGTCTCTAGGCAATCGTGGTGTACTGCTTCTCCTTGATTTCCGCTGAGAAATGAAGCTGAGTTGACAATATTAGTCACAACTATCTCTAAATCATCTGGTTCTACCATGATGGCCTGGTATTTCAGAAACCTCTGCGGTGAGAGCCAGTGGCCACCCTTTACTTCCAGTACTGCAGACACTGTGTGGTACACTAGCACAGTCATTTTTGTCCCAGGGCAAACTTGCGTGCCTCTTGAATATTCAGCACAACTGCTGCTACAGCTCTGAGGCAACCTGGCCATCCTTTGGCTGTTGCATCTAGTTGCTTAGAGAAGTAAGCAACTGCCCTTCAGTAGGGGCCCAAGTCCTGAGCCAATATTCCCTGGGCAATTCCTTGCGTGGAAAAATAGAAAAAGTGCTTTACTTACATCTGGAAGTTTCAAAGCTGGAGCCAACATGAGGGCACTCTCTCTAGCTGGCGAAAGGCCCGTGTGGCGCCTTTTGTCCACTGGAGATCTCTGTTTCCATTGGCAATAAGAGCATAGGGGGTCTGGCGAACAGTCCATAATTATAAACCCACAGGTGGCACTACCCTGCCATGCCTAAGAAGGTTCGGAGTTCTTTCGTTGTCTGGGGTTTCAGGGTTTGGCATAGGGCTTCCCTGCCTTAAAGTCTGCTGCTCAGCACTCACTTCTTACCCCAGGTAGATTACCTTCTGTTTCACTATCTGTGCCTTTTTCTTTGAGACTCTGCGTCCTTGGGGTCCTAGGAAATTCAAAAGGCTTACCGTCCAGGCTTCTCTTGCTTCCCTCATCCGAGTGGCTACTAGAAGATCGTCCACGTACTGCAACAGCCTCCTTTCCTCTTGTGGAGCTTCCCGGGACTCTGGGTCTTTGCAAGCTGTTCTCCAATCGGAGTGGGGAATCTTGAAGCCTTCAGGCACATGGACTATGTGAGCTTGTGTTTGAATGCAAAATTTTTCTGGCTGGCTTCGTGGATAGGGAGGCAAAAGAAGGCATCTCTAAGGCCTAAAACAGTGAACCAGGTTAGCTCAGGTGTTAAACAAGTTAGTAAGGTATATGGATTTGCTACCACAGGGTATAAATTCTGTGTTATCTTATTGACAGCCCTTAATCCAGTACTATCAGTTATTGGGCTGATTCCTTCCTTATCTTCCTTTTGAGGGTACTACTCAGTTCTCACTAGTTGTGTTCTTTCCTTAAGCTTCATGCTCCTGGGGGAGCATCTTTCACTCTCCCTGGTACAGCAGAGGCCCATACCCTTGAAAACACTTATTTACTTATTCTAATATCTCCTTACTAATGTCTTTAATTTCAGTGTCTGTTAATGTTAAGCCTAACCTCTTTATATCATTTGCCTCCAGAGTAACCTTTCTCATTTGAGAATGTTTAGCAAATTGAGCGAATTGTACAAAAGCTTTTAGGTACACATAGTACACATGTTACTTTAACGGTTTGCACAAGTATGCCTTCTCAGACTGGCCAGTTGTTCATTCCCCACACTACAACATAAACATTCTCCACAGGTACTAAAGCTTTATTAAAACTGAATATATGGCCCTTGTGTCGACAAAAATTCTTCCCTTTTGTGGAGGTCATCTTTACCCTTCCTCCCTTACCTTGGGAGGAGCCTTTAGCAAATCATATGTACTCATTTTGCGAACTGTGATTGCTTTGCATTTCAGCATGATAATCCTTGCCTGATTTCATACGTTGCTATCTTATGCTGCATGCTGAACAACATGTTTGATTTGCTTTCCTTTGCCTTGTTTTCCTTTTTCAAGGGCCAAGACCAGAGGGCGGTCTGATTTTACAGTCTCTTTGCCATTCTGGGTGATTTCTTAAAACAAAAAGACATTTCAGCATACAAAAACCCCATCCCACTTATCTTCCTATTTTAAAACAGTACTTACTGCATTGAAGAATTATAAATCTTTTTATTTTCTGAGCTGCTCCTACTGGCAGCCTTCTCCCAGTGAGCCCCTCCCAAAAGGGGCTAATTTAGGAACCTGTTTGCTCTGGTCAGTTCTCATTATTTATTTCTCCTTGCCCTATCTCGCTTCCACTCAAACCTCTTTTCACAGACCTTCACAGTAGTTTCTCAGTTTTCCTCCTACACACACACAGCTCCAGGTGGCAGGTATCAGATGTGATTCCCACACACAAGCTCTAAGACCTTAGGTTCTGATCAGAAACCTCTAATTTTCACTCGGGGCATGTGACGCTTATTAGAACAGCAATACCAGCGTTTCTCACAAACACTGCACTGCAATAATACTTGCACATCCAGCTTTTGCCCACAGGTCATTCCCGTGTTCCCTGGGGAGACAGGGCAGCCAGAGCTGTCCCTGTGCCCAGGGGACAGCCTCTGTCACCTCATGCAGTGTGCCAGCCTCTCGATGCACCAAAGGCTCCCCGAAATTGCCCGCAAAGGCAGGCTATTCTGTTTGTTACAGAGAACTTTAAATCCCTACAGATTGTTTCCAGTCCAGACTTACTGCAGTACCAGCTGAAGTCTCATAAATCTCATAAGTCTCATAAACTAATTCATCTCATTCATCTCTTCTATATAAACTCTGTTTTACAAAATATCAGTCTTTTCTAGTTCTCTTCTGGCACAATCTAATAAGCACTGTGTCTACTTACACTTGTTTTACTGCTTTGCAAGAAGGCTGTGCTAGTCACAGCCGAAACTCTGATATGCCCACAGACACAGACACATGCACCTGCACCCCCCCTTTATCTCTAATTCACTAGAGCCAAGGCTTGAATTGCTGTGAGGGGGAGAATTCTTGGAATTCCTTTAACTCGCTTTATCGTAGTTAAGCATAAATCACTGTACTATAGTTCTCCTGTGTAAAATGCTACTCTTGTTGCAACAAAATCTTAAAATCTCCACAAACACTACTATACAATCTGAGAATCAAATTACCACAATGCAGCGGAAGAAAATCACCACACAAAATCACTGGGAAAGGGCATATTTCTCAAAGTGCTCACTTTTTTCAACACAACACAGCATACCATAATTCGGCATTTACTCACATCAATTTTTCCTGGACACAATCAGAATAACAGCACACAGTCTAGAGATCAAGTCCAAACATCCAAGGCAAAGGAACTCTCTGAGCTCATACTCACGGTTAAAATGTACCAAATCTACACAAATCACTACATTTAAACACAATAAATACCATCACTGTCGTTCCTCCACTCGCTTCTCCGCGGGGCACTTCTCTCCCTGCCCCCACAGCCTGCTGCAGCTGGTGCCTCAGGCCTCACTCGGCTGCTTCAAACACGGGTAGTACTGACCCCCCCCACATGTAGGGCCCTGTAGATCTACTGTCTTTTATATACCATACACTTATACACTTGCACGATTAGAAACACAGTGCACTGACCACACAATGCACACATTAACCATACAGCAACACAGTGTCCGGACATCACACATGCACACAAACAAAACACACACGTGCTCAGCGGTTCTGCTCCATCATAACAATGAACCCCCAAGACACACATACACGGGTTCACCCAGCTCACCCCTAGAGCCTCTAGCGGTTCTGCTCCATCAGAACAATGAACCCCCAACACACACATACACGGGTTCACCCGGCTCACCCCCAGAACCGCTTGTGGTCTGCTCTATCAGAACGATGAACCCCATCTCTAATACAGCTGCTCTATCAGCTGAACCCAGATGTCTCTGGGTGGTTTACTCCCTTGCTCTCCTTTCCCTCCCCCAGGGGCCCCTCAGTACATACCGTATCTTCCTCCACAGGCCAGCAGGTCCTTGTCTGTCCTCGCAGGTGGCAAGTTGAGACGAACGGAGCCCCACCAGGAAAAAATCCTAGGGCGCGCCTTGGAGGTCCGTCGGTCCCCCCTGCCCCTGCGGGGACAGAGAACTCCTGCCTGGCTCGCCATGATGTTTTGCGGAGAAAAGAAGAAACCTCACAACTTTGTAAAAGTTGTAAAGCCCGGTATGCTTTTATTACGACGGACGACGGACGCAAGCCCCCAGAAAGGCATGCGTACCTCTGAAGACCTCGGGTCTTCTTTTATCCCCCCTCCAAATGCATATGCATACAGTTTCACAATAAGTTCATACATATTCATTCCGCATTGACATTTAGCACCAGTTCTTCTTTATCAAAGGAATTTCTAAGTCGGGGGCAAATCGACCTTGTGGTCTTTCTGTTTTTCTTTCTCTGTCTCCTTGCTGTCTCCTTACTGTCTCGGCATGCGATTTTTTCCTTCAGCTTTGGCCTCACAGACTTTTCACCTTTCTTAGACACTTCACCTAATTCAGAATGGATCTTTACTCTGTCTCACCAGTATTATGGATCTGGATAACACTATGTAATTCTGGAGCTTCTGCAAAGTGGAACCTAAAGCTATTAGATATCTCTGTAAATCAAGTTTCCCCTTCATATGAATTTCACCTGCAATATGTGGAATCGCACCTGGCCTGCCATACAGTATTTCATAGGGACTGATTCTATCCTTCCGCTTTGGTTGTATACGGATTCTCAGTAAAGCTATAGGCAAATCTTGAACCCATGTCATGGATGTTTCCTGAGAAATTTTGCTAATTTGTGTTTTGAGAGTCCCATTCATTGGTTCAACATGACCACTAGCTTGGTATCTATAATGTTGTCTTAGGGTGACATTATGATGCTTGTATCCCCAATCGTCTGCTCTGTTTATGCTGGATATTATATTCTGTGCCTTCAAGACTGGCTCTGACAGCAAAGGCAGGGAGAAAAAGAACCACGGAGTTTGTTATCAGACTGCCCTCACTCCTCCACATTTGGCTGGAACACAGAAGTCCACTGTGGTGTCTGGGCATGGATGGGGCAGAATACGTTAGCTAGCTGAGGCAGAGAAGTACCTGGACGGTTTTTCTTTCCCTTTTTTTGGAACGGTCTGAACCTGCTCCAGACTGGGACCTGGGGAAACACGGAGACCTCGCACTTTGTAGCCTACCGGGGTCTACTCTGGGCAGCAGCCTTTCCCAGCTCTGGAGGGACTGAGAACAGAGCAACCACTCCCAGGAGAGACTTTCTGAATTTGTCATCTCTTCAGAGCAGTGAATAAGTTTTGTCATCTGGTATTGTTCATTTTGTGTGCTGGGGAGTGCTTTGCCTGTTAAATAAACAGGTTTTTTCCACTTCTCTCCAAGGAAATTCTTCACAAACCAGTTGAGGGGAGGGGCCATGTGAGTTTGCTTTCTGGAGGGGCCCCTTTTGCAGGTTTTCTGCCAAATTTACCCTAAACCAGGACAAAGGTGTATGCAGATCCCAAGTTATTCCCAAAATCTAGCTTCCTTAACCACTGTAGCAACAAAGTGTGGTCCCCTATCTGATGAGATCCCCAAGGGAACCCCAAACCTTGGAATTATATGATTGAGCAAAACTTTCACCACTTGCTTGGCTTTGTTAGTGCCACAGGGGTAAGCTTCAGGCCATCCACGGAAGGTATCAGCTAATACCAGTATGTACTGGTATCCCTCTTTGCGTGGTAAGTCAGCAAAATCTATTTGCCAGTAATCTTGAGGAAGATCCCCTGCCTTTGTTACTCCTAACACAACTCTTTTCCTTGTATCAGGGTTGTTCTTTCAGCAGATTTCACATTTGCTCACTATTGATTGTATAATATCAGTAATTCCCTTTCCTATTACTATCTTTTTCAAATGTTTCAGAAGATTTTCTACCCTGAAATGTGCACTTTTATGTTCTCTCTGATCTAGCTCCCGAAGGATCAGGGGTGGGACTACCACCTGGTTTGCTGGTGTGACAGCCCATCCACTCTCTGTGATCTCAGCTTTAAGAAACTTGATTAGTTTGTGGTTTGCTTGGTCGTATTTTGGGGTGAACCCCAACAAATCCATCTCTTTTTGTGGAATTACTGCGAGAATACCTTTTTCTGGAATTCCTCTTGCTGCTTTATCAGCAAAGCAATTCCCAATTCTGGAGTGGTTTTCCCTTTTTGGTGACGTCTACAATGCATGATAGCTACTTCTGCGGGTTTTTTAATGCTCTCTAAGAGGGCGAGTATTTTTTCAGCATGTTTGATTTGATTACCTTGAGCATTCAGAAGACCTCTCTCCTTCCAGATGGCTCCATGGGAGTGGACAACACTAAATGCATATTTAGAGTCAGTCCATATATTTACCTTTTCCTTCACTCATGTCTAGTGCTTTTGTCAGTGCAATCAGTTCAGTTTTCTGTTATGACACTTCTGCTGGCAGAGCCTTTGCCTCAATCACCTTGTCCTGGGTAGTCACTGCATAGCCTGTCATTTGCCTACCAGTGATGAAGCGAAGGGAGCCGACCCATCTTAATTGATCAGCATTGAACTCCGATTTATTGATCCAACATGCACATTTTTATAACCGCGTTAATTAAGTTCATACATATTGCAAAACCCGAGCTCATCATTGGTTACAGATTACACACCAACCCCTCCTCTTGTTTTCAATACCTGTGGTTTGTTATTGAGACCAAAACTTTTTTTTCTCATCCTGTTATTAACTGTTCTCAAGGCCTCCATGTTTGTCACTCTGCTTTCCCATCACTATCCAAGGACAAGGTATTTACTTGTTATTAAAAAACAAGCCTAAGAACTTTGCTGTTTACAGGAACGTGTCTGAGAACTTTGCTGTTTACAGCTGCCTTTTACTTTTCAATCAGCTGTATATTTTCATGGCCTTTTTTCCTTCAAGCCATGTCTGAGCAAAATTCTCCAACATACCAGTTCTCGTGAAGCTGCTCCCATCTGTAAAAAGCTCCCAGTCTGGATTTTCCAGAGGCACGTCCTTCAGGTCTGGTGGGCTGGAAGAGACCTCTTCAATTGTCTGCAAACAGTTATGCTCAGGCACTTTTTCAGTTAAGGTGGAGGACACAAACATGGCAGGGTTAAAAACAGAAGTTGTTTTCGAGGTAGCATCATCCTGTTCTAGTAACAGTGATTGGTATTTAAGCATCCGGTTGCCGGACAGCCAGTGTCCCCCCCTTTTGTTCGAGTACAGCTGCTACTGCATGGGGTACATACACTACAATGTGTCGCCCAAGGGTGAGTTTTCAGGCTTCCTGGATCAAGACAACAGTGGCCACCACAGCTTTCAGGCACCCTGGCCAGCTTTGGGTAATGTTGTCTAGTTGCTTGGAAAAGTAGGCCACAGCCCTCTGTTGGTTCCCGAGGCACTGTGCTAGTACCCCCACAGCCACATTCAGTCTCTCATATGTAAAAACTTTGAAAGGTTTAGCTAAATCTGGCAATCCCAGTGATGGAGTTGACATTAGAGAGTGTTTCATCTGTTTAAAATCTGCTCTAGTGTTCTCAGTCCATATGATAATTCCTTTTTTTTTGGCTGCTTTTAATACTCCATATAAGGGTTTTGTCAGCAGTTCATAATTTGCTATCTACAGATGACACCAACCTACCATTCCCAGGAAAGTTTGCATTTCTCTTACAGTATGGGGCTCTGGGAGTCGACAGATGGCTTCTTTCCATTTTTTGCTTAGCTGTCGGTGTCCACAAAAGAGTTTAAGCCCCAAGTAAACTACTGCTTCTTTAGCAATCTGTGCTTTGTCTTTAGAAACTCTGTACCCACTCAGTCCCAAGAAGTTTAATAAACTTACAATAAGTTGTATACAGTCATCTCTGGTTCTGACTGCAATCAGAATGTCATCCACATACTAAAGAATAACTCCCTCTGGCTCCTGTCTTTTCTAGTCTTCTAATTCCTTTGCTAGCTGGTTTCAAAATATTGTTGGGCTATTCTTGAAAACTTGGGGTAAAACTGTCCAAGTTGACTTTTCCTCCCTGTCTCAGGATTTTCCCACTCAAAAGCAAAAAGCTCTTGGCTGCTTTTGTGCACGGGAATGCAGAAAAAGGCATCCTTCAGGTCTACAACAGTAAACCACCCTTATTCATCTGTCAGTGTGGTCAAAAGGGTGTAGGGATTGGCTACCACTGGGTGTATGTCCTCTGTAATTTTGTTAATTGCTCTTAAAACTTGTACTAATTGATAATTCTTACCATCTGCTTTTTTAACAGGTAATGTGGGGGTTTTGTATTTGGACTCACATTGCATTAATAAACCATGCTGGAGGAATTTTTCAATTACAGATACCAATCCCTTATGGTTCTCTATTTTCAAAGGATATTGTTTTTGCCTTACTGGTGTGGCTCCTGGTTTGAGTGCAATACTCACTGATTCTGCTCATTTGGATCTTCCTGTGATATCACTGGCCCACACAATTGGACTGACCACATTTTCAAGTTCAGTGGGGATTTTATCACAAATTTCCTGTATAAAAAGTGCAGCAACTTTGACAAATTTAGATTCAGAAATTACAACTCGTACACCCTTACTCTTTTTAAATTTAATTTCTGCTTCCAATTTTTCTAGCAAATCCCTTCCCATCAATGGTTTAGGGGGAGTTAGACATGTAGAGGGATTTATGAGTGTCATGGTTTTGTATAGGAGATATTTAGGGAAGTGATGCAAAGTTTCTAGCTACAGGAAAGGTAGACATGCTTCTGTGAAAAACACATGTTAAAGATGAAAGAAATGTGGGAGCTTCTTTTTTCTCTTCTGCCTGGTAAAGAGCTAACACACCCTGGCCCTCTCTCTCGGCTAGGCCAGGCTGGGCGTCCCTGCTGTAGGGCTGGACCGCTTCCCCTGGGGCGCCCACTGGCCCTCCCCTATTGGTTGCTAGGTAGGGGAGTGTTGTGGGCCAGGCTATGGTTGTGATTTCTAATATCTTGTTGTTAGTCTGGGGCTGAGCCAAGTCTGTTGGCTTCTAGGAGTAGCCCTGGGTTGAGTTGGCTTGGCCAAGATTCTAATACTGTAATTACTAGGTAGACTGGGTAGGGGGAAAGAGAAGTGACACACACTTTTCTTAGTGTGTTGTTGCTGAGTTCTGTCTTGGTTGAGTAGATCTGAGTCGTTCTCTTAGTTGTAGTTCTTGTTGTCTATAGTACCCAGCTTGACTGGGGTCAGGTTGACTATATGTAGGTTCTGGTTGAGATGTTAACTCTTTCAGTGTTTCAATCTTTTTTGAATGAGATAAAAAACCAAGATGTAAACATGTATAAGAGTAACATGAAGACACTGAGGTCAGTGAAGAAGTTTTAGACGGGAGAGATGAAGAGATGTCTTGATTTTGGGGCTGAAATCTTTTTGCAGAGTTGTGGAGAAAAGACTGTTTCTTTGTAGCACATGAAAGCCATGGGGAGATGAAGAGTTCAATTTGATATCGAGTAAAGGTTTCTATGCTAAAGTAAGTAGATGTTAAAGTAGTTGTGATCTTATGAGAAATTTGAACAGAGAAGGAGAGAAGAGTAGTCCTGTGTCCTTAGGAGAAGAAGACTTCTGTTCTCAGAGATGAAGATGATTTTAGAGATAGATAATGAGAACTTCTGTTTTTGAATAGCTTATCTTTAAAACAGTACCTTATAAGTTGATGTAACTCATAAACACAACTGTGGGAAAAGCTTGTAGAAAATGAGAGACTTCACGATTGCAGATTTCCCCAGGCGGCTGCTATTTGTGAGAGAACCACGAGAAAACTGTTTTTTCTTGTGGAGAAGTCTCCATAACATTAGCAAGAGGGACTTCTCTCCCTAAGTGAACTTAAGAAAGATTATTCTAGAGGTGGTAAACTGACTGAAATTTTAAGTTTTGTTTCTTTACATTGTCAATGTGAAAGAAAAGGTTGTGTGGGGGAGGGAAAGTGTACTAAAGGTTTTGTTCTGGTTCTTATTACTCTTTCTTT
Organism: Melozone crissalis; assembly: GCF_028551555.1. Taxonomy (NCBI): domain Eukaryota; kingdom Metazoa; phylum Chordata; class Aves; order Passeriformes; family Passerellidae; genus Melozone; species Melozone crissalis. The sequence goes on along the minus strand of NW_026535813.1, from coordinate 6,970,597 downwards.
TAATTACTGTTAATAAATCTTTCTTTATACCCTTTTAAAGTTTTGCACCTTCATTGCCTTTCTCCTAATCCTATCTCACAGCAGGAAGTGAATGCATTGGTGATTAGCCAACACCAAACCCACCACACTCTTTGGTGTGTTGGCCAGGAAATCTCAAAATTGGTGAAATCTCAAATTATCAAACAAAACCACTACACAAAATTGGTGTTTCTGCCCGATTTCAAACTGAAACCGCTACATCTTCTGGTGGAAAATGCAGGCAATTGATGAATGCTGTGAGATAGGAAATTTATTGGGAGAAATGAATAGCAAGGCACATATTAGGTCATAATGTCAAGTAGAATGATAGTGAAAAAATTTTATTGCAATGACAGTGAAAGTCTAGGTGTAGAGTGTTCTACGTAGAAGTTGTATATGGAATGTAATTTTGACATGTGTATTTCGACAGATGCAAGGGATGGAATGTCATGGTTTTGGCATAGGAGACATTTAGGGAAGTGAAACAAAGCTTCCAGCCACTGGAAAGCTAGACACACCTCTGTGAAAAACACATGTTAAAGATGAAAGAAACATGAGAACTTCCTCTTTCTCTTCTAGGTGGCAAAGAGGTAACATGCCCCGGCCCCCTGTCTCAACCAGGCCAGGCTGGGTAGCCCTGCCATGGGGCTGGGCCGCTTCCCCTGTGGTGCCTGCCAGCCCCCCTCCCCCCCTTCCCCATTGACTGCCAGGCAGGTGAGGGAGTGCTGTGGGCCGGGCCATGGCTGGGATTTCTAACATCTTGCCACTAACCCGGGGCCGAGTAAGACTACGTCAGCCCACGGGAGCAGCCCCGGGCTGAGCCAGCTCAGCCAAGATTCTACCACTGCAACCACCAGGCAGACCAGGCAGGGGGAAGGAGAAGCCACAGCACCACCACCCCCTCCTCCCCCCAGCATGCTGCTGTTGAGTTCTGGCCTGGCTGATTAGATCCAACCTGCCCCCCCAGCTGCAGTTCCTGCCGTCTGTAGCACCCAGTGCGACCGGGACTGGCCCCGCCCTCAAGTCAGGGACATGTCGCTGTTGGGTAAGAAAGCAGCATGGACTCCAAGAAGGCTGGTTTGCACAGCAGCAGCTTTAATGCAAAAAACTCTTCTCTTTTATAGACTGTTCTGATACATTCTACCTGATTGGCTAATTAACACCTTTCTCACAAACAATCCTTGAGAAGAACAGAAAAACAGAGTAGGAAAACATCACCTGCAGGTTGTTTATAATAGCAAGTTATCATCGTTTCTCTTCAACTCCCTAAAAAATCTCACAAGTCCGCTGGGAGAAAACTTATCTCATTTTCTTGTTCTCTGACCAGGCTGTCACATCCACAGACCCCCCTTTTTGTTTAAAGAAGGAGGCGGTGATTGTAATCCTCTGTGGGGCCTCTTGCAGAAAGGAGAACAAACAGAGCTCCACACGTTCCTCAATTGGACGCCGATTTAAAATGGTCAGAGGTTGGATCTCGTGATTCCCTCTTACAAGAAATGCACTATTGTCTCCGTCTCTCTATAAGCCCCTCAGGAACCCCAGCCAGCTCCGAGTCGGCAGACGGGGGGGGCAACCCCGACACAGCCGACAGCGGGGGGACACTCTCTTGTGCTCCGAGGGTACTGAAGGCAGCTAGGCTAGTCGCCTTTGCAGCAGAAGAGACACTAGAGACATCGTTAGAAGATACAAGGGCCGACTCTTAGCAGAGGTTAATCCAAGGTTTTATTCGGAGCTCCGGGGAGTCCCTACACCTCAGGGGGCCTCCTGCTGAGACCCCCGGGAGAGGTGCCAAGGTTACATTTAAAGGGAAGTGAAAACCTAAAGTAGATAACATTTTACTAACCAATAAGTGACCCTAAGAGATGGATACTGGGGGATAGACATTTAGGACAGCGTATGGAGAAACACTTGGGGGGGTGACCCTAGTGTCTGGCTAATCACTCGATGTCCTGGATCGAAATTTCTAGATGAAGGGGATGGGATGCTGAGTGATTGACAGAGAGCCAGGGTGGGGATTTGGGGATGATCTCAGCAAAGGAAAGGGATTACACAGATAAAGGGAGGAGGTACAATCTGGGGTAAACCATTTGGGAAAAATACTGGGATACAAAAACAAAACTATTACAAAGTATTGCAAAGTATAAAAACACACTACAACACACTATCAATCCTAAAATAATTTACTTATTCTATTACAATCTCAATGCTAAGTCTAATAATACAATAACAACTTATCATTAATTTGTTCAAAGGACTGACAGTATTAGCCTGTCGACAGTCCTTTCTCAGAAACAAAGAAAGGATGGAATATTCACTCCCTACTCAGAGAGGGGCCACCTGATTGATGGTCATCCTCTTGATCATCATTCAGAGGGTTGCCTGTTAGCCACATTCTGTCTTTACTGTCACAAGTCAGGGCGGACGCACCTCACAGGTACCCATTGCACTCCAGTATCTGTGGAAACGCATGTATACCCGCGGCCTGGAGCGATAAGGTCATATGGGTCCTCCCACTTATTAGCGGTTAGGTCCAGCATCTGGACCTTCACTTGAGACAGGTGCGTCTCACCTGAAGAATGCAACAAGAGAAAATGATTTAGAATGACAGGATTCTCTGAATTCTGTGGCACTGTAAGATGGTTGATTGTATATAGAGCTTTTTCCAATCAACTGTGTGGTGTTTCTCCAAGCATTCCCCTTTTTTGTTTGTCCAGGACACGCTTCAAGGTACCACGAGCACGTTCAACAATAGCTTGGCCTGTTGGAGAGTGCAGGATACCAAGTCTGTGTGACACTCCCCATAGGCACAGAAACTGCTGCGTCTTCTGTGAGACATAGGCAGAGTCATTGTCAGTTTTCACAGAAGAAGGTATTCCCAAGACTGCAAAAGCCATCCTCCAATGGGCAATAACATAGCGACTCTTTTCTTCAGTATGGGCAGATGCCCACATGGCGGAGGAAAATGTGTCAATAGACACGTGCACATACTTAAGTCAGCCAAATTCAGCGATGTGAGTGACAGCTGTTTGCCAAAGCTGCAAGGCTTTTAGGCCTCTGGGGTTCACTCCCGCTGGTAAAGGTGCAGCAAGTCCATGAAAGTCAGCACAAGAACCAACGATGTCATGAGCCTCAGCTGGCGTCAAATGAAACTGTTTCTGCAGGGTATGCGCACTTTGATGGAAAAGTCATGCGACACCTTGGCTTGTGCAATCTTGTCAGGCTGAGACACTACACACACAGGGTTAGCCAACCTGTCAGCCCTGGCATTAACATCTGCTATGAAACCTGGCAAACTGGTGTGACTCCAAATATGCAAGATGTAATACTGTGGCATTCACATTCTCTGAAAAAATTCCTTTGCCCAGGATTTTCTCCTGGGAAGTTGAGAAGCTTCAGAGAAAAAGAAAACAATTCTTATCTCATTTGCTTCTCCTGTGTTTCGCTCCTATCGAATGTGTTTGGAGATTGTTTACCCACAGGTCATTGTTTCATTGGATTCTGGTGTGAGTTGTTTTGGCTCATTGGCCAATCAGGGCCAAGCTGTGTTGAGACTCTGGAAAGAGTAATGAGTTTTTCATTATTATCTTTTGAGCATTTAGTAAGTATCTTTTCTGTATTCTTTAGTATAGTTTGGTATAGTATTCTTTAATATAATATAGTATTATAAAGTAATAAATTAGCCTTCTGAGAACATGGAGTCAGATGCATCATTCCTGCCTTCATCGGGGCATTCCCAGCAAATGCAATAAGTGGTGACCCCAGACTTTGGCTGTAGCCTGGACTGAAGAACCAAGACCCTGAAATTGGACGGAGTTTGCAGCCAAGGCTGAACATGCAAGGATCTGCTGAATCCTCTCGGGAAGTGTCCGGAGACCCTTTGTGGATGCTGCAGGACCCTGCGCAGCCCGTTCATAACCAGACACTGTTGCAAGGTACTGTTAACCCTTCCTCTCCCGACAACATTGTCCTTTGAAAAATGTGGGGTGACGGTTGGGAGAAGGTGCCCTTGGAAACAGAAGTTCAATTTTTTCCATCAGAGGAAGGCATTATTTGGATGTGGAGATTTTGGGCTCTGCAGAACAGAATTCTTATACTGAAGAGACATTTCTATGAGTTTTTCACATTGGCCAAACCTTGCATGTTTTTCAAGGATGTGGAATCCTCCCTGGATCTGAGACCCTGGCAGCCACTGGATCTCTATTTTAGGGAGAAGTACAGGTGGGGGGAGGGAATGTCTCGACATTTTCCAGCATATGCAGCTCTTTATTCTGAGGAAGAGAACCCCCTTGGAGGGGCAACTCGCCTCATGCAGGGGGTCATCAGCTCCCTCACAGCCGACAGGAGAAGAATCTGTTCAAGGAGAGAAACTGCTGGTTCCCATCCCCCCTGCACCATGGGAGGGGAGGTTCGCTTTGCCCACAGCTCAGAAGCAGCTTTTTTCTGCCTCTCTGGAGCATGCGCAAACATGCAAAACAGCAAACACTGTTGATGGAATTTGATTAACAAACGAGCAGTCAGCTCAAACAATGAGGGTGCCATCTTTTTTGGCTGATGGGGTAAGAAGACCCATTTCAAAACATGCAAGGGATCAGACCACTTGTCACTCCCTTAGCCAATGATACCCATAGAATGAAAATCTGGATTTAGGGCAAATTTGGGAGAAAACCTCCAAAGGAGGCCCCTCCAGAAAGCCAACCCATGCATCCCCTCCCCCCACCTGGTTCAGGAAAAAAATTTCCTCGTAAAGAAGTGGAAAGAACCTGTTTATTTAACAGGCCAAGCTCTCCTCAGCACACAAAATGAACAATACCGGATGACAAAACTAATTTGCTGCTCTGAAGAGATGACAAATTCACAAAGTCTCTTTGGTGGGTGGTCGCTCTGTTAGCAGTCCCTCTGGAGCTGGGAAAGACTGCAGAGTAAGCCCTGGCAAGCTACAAAGTGTGAGCTCTTGGTGTTTCCCCAGGTCCCAGTCGGCAGCAGGTTTGAATGGTTCCAAGAAAAGGGAAAGAAAACAGTCCAGGGAAAGCTCGGACTGCCTCAGCTAGCTAAACTAACTAACTAACTAAAAAGCAAAAGGAGTGTGGTGTTCTGCCGTGTCCATGCCCAGACAACAACAGTGTTCCAGCAGACTGTGGAGGAGTGAGTCTAGTTCTTGATAACAAAACTCTGTGCTTCTTCTCCCTGCCTTCACTCTCAGCCAGTCTTGAAGGCACAGAATATAATAACCAGCATAAACAGAGCACACAATTGGGGATACAAGCATCATAACATCACAGTACATAATATAGAACAGTAATAAAGACAGTGATATCAATGGAAGGATCTATTCAATGAACCTGATGAGCAGAAACAGCCTTTTGGACCTCCTCCAAGGCTTGTCGCACTGCAGGAGTCAATTCCCGAGGTGACCTCAGGTCAGGGTACCCCTTTAGAGTCTCATAGAACAGGGACAATTGTTTTCTGGTTAGTCCCAAGTAAGGATGCAATCAGCTGATGACACCCATCAATTTCTGGGCATCATTCAAGGTCTGAATAGAATCTGAGAATTGCACCTCCTGATGCTGAATTGTTTGGTCAAGAATTTTGACCCCCAGATACTTCCAGGGAGGGTGCTGTAGAACCTTCTCCAGGGCTACCTGCAGCCCGTAAGCATGCAGAGCAGCAAACATCTGAGACTGTATCCTCAGCAACTCATCCTGGGTGGATGCTGCCACCAGAATGTCATTCATATAATGATAACAACACATGTCAGGAAACTGACCGGGAACTCCGGACAAGGCCTGAGCCACATACCACTGGCAAATAATTGGGCTGTTGCGACAGCCCTGCAGCAAAACCGTCCATTGATATTGCTGCACAGGTTCTGCATTGTTGACTGAAGGCACTGTGAAGGCAAACTTTGGTTTGTCATCAGGATGCAAAGTAATCGCAAAAAAACCCAATCCTTCAAATAAATGATCAAGATCTCCCATCCCACAGGGAGCATGGTCGGTGAGGGCATACCAGGCTGCAATGTCCCCCATACTTTCCATCACTGCATTAATTTTGTGGAGGTCCTGTAACAGCCTCCATTTCCCAGATTTTTTCTTTATCACAAAGACAGGAGTATTCCAGGGACTAGTAGAAGGCTCAGTGTGTCCCTGTTGTTCCTGAAGCAACTCACAAAGGGTGACCAGTTTCTCTTCTGTCAGGGGCCACTGATGAACCCAAATGGGTTTGTCCACCAGCCACCACAAAGGCAGTGTGGGATATCTTTCACCCTTCAATGCAAGCGGCTCTAATTAAAAATCCATTCCAATTCACACTCCCCAGACAGCCAATACATCCCGCCCCCATAGATTGATTGGAGTTGGAATGACATAGGGTTGAACTGCAGCCACCTGTCCATTTGCATTACCGATGAGATCAGACCGTTGGCTTACCAAGGTATGTGCCGCACTCCCCACCCCTACAACGGGTGACCTCACAGGGGCCAAAGGCCAGGCAAGAGGCCATGCAGAGAGGGCAATGACTGTCACATCCACTGCTGTGTCGATCAAACCTTGAAGTTCAATCATCAGCGGGTGGGCACCCGGTAGGGTCAGGTTACACACCATCTGGGGTTGCTGAGCAGAAATGTTTGCAGACCAGAGGGCTTGTGGCAGTCCCGTGGATCCAAAGCCACCACTCCCACGAGTCTACTGGCCACTCCTGGCCATGACTGAAAAAGCACAAGTTGAGCAATCCAAGTCCCTGCCAGAATAGTGACGGAGGGGTGGGCTTGAAAACCATGGCAAAAATCAGACCTGAAAATTCAGAGTCAATGACTCCTGGGTGAACAAAGATTCCTTGGTGGGTGACACTATATTTCCTCACAAACAGTGTGCCCAGTCCTTGTCCCAAAGGTCCAAACACGTCCAAAGGAACCTTATGTTCACAACAGGATTCTAAGATGACTTCACTGGCGGTACATACATCCATCTCGGCAGAGTTGTGGGTGCTGCCTCTGAGCTGGCTGGGCAAACCTGAGCTGGCACCATGCCCTGATGAATCACTTGTGTCAGGGCACAATTCCCCTGTGCGCTCCTCTTCCCATTTCCCAGGCCTGCTAAAGGCTGGGCATTGGCATGAAATTTAGCCTTGCACTGGTGTGAATAATGACCTGCCCTTAGGCATGTACCTGGCCTGGCTGTCAAGCAACCTCCAGAGCGGACACCCTGTGGTCTACAGCACCTGTCTTGGCACATGCATTGGCCATGTCTGCCAGCGTCGGTTCACCTGGAAGAGCATCTATGATCTTCCAGCACTCACTGTTCGAGTTGACTCGTGCTAGCTGCTTGCATAAAATCTTCCTTAAGGTATCATCCTCGACCTGTTTCTCCAGGGCAGCTGCAAGCTTTTCAGCAAATGGCAAAAAAGGCTCACCTGCTCCTTGAATTATCGTTGTAAACTGTCGCCTGGGGGGAGGCCGTCTCAATAGATTTCAACAATACATTAAATCCTGCCCTTTGACACTACTCAAGAACAGCAGAGTCCCAGGTAGCCTAAAAATCAGGATTAGAAGAGGCCTTCTCTCCGAGGAGAGTGTCCACCCCCACACCATACCTAGGGTCTTCCTGAGGCAAACACCTGTTGCTTGCTGCAACCTTTGCAGCATCCTGCATCCAGCTGTCCAAAAAATGCTACACTCAAAATGGATGACAGGTCATGAATTTTCACACTTTTATAAGTTTGGTCCATTTGTATATTGGGGGTTAATCTTCCAATTGCAGCTTCAGGTAATTAAGTAATTTATTCCAAGTTTGCTCCCCCCCAACTCACTTTTGTTTACATTTCTCGGGGCCTGAGACAGTAAGGCATCCTTGATTCCCAGGCCTAGAGAGGAATTGTTTTGTCTGACCAAAATGGGAAAGCAGTAGCTAGCACTCTATATGGAGATTAGAGTTATACACTAAAGAATTGCAGGATTACAAATATATGGAAAATAGAAAAGCTAAAATCCTAAGGCATCATGTTCCCTGCAATTGACAAACCTTCAAGAAAAATATGGACAAAAAGCAGGGGATACAGAAACTGAGTACCTGGTGAAACAGAGGACTCATATGAAACACAGGACTCCTTTAACTCAAGCACCTTAATATGTAAACACTTTAGTATAAAGTATAGATTAATAAAAGTGAAGTGTTAGCTGCTATACTGCTTTTGCAGAACAAGCTGCTTTTGAAAGACAAGAAGCCTAGCCCTGGAAGGGGCTATGATGATAAGGGAATACTAGATGCTATGGCTAACTGCTCTTGAAAAAACATACCCAGGTGGACTAAGATGATAAGAGAAAGGAATGCAAGCTAATGTGTCTGACTAACTGCTTTTCTGCAGAACAAGGGCTTTGGCCCCTGTGGGCTAAGCAATAAGAAGGCAGAAACATGCTAACTGCTGTTTTAATGACAAATGGGAGACCTGTCACAAAGGGTAGAAAAATGTAATTTTTATATGTAGTAGAGAATAGGAACATAATCAATATATAATTATAGATGAAGTATAACTAATATAGCAACAAAGTGTGTAATAGCAAAATTGCGTATTACCAAAATAGGTGTGTGATAAATGTATGTCTTAGGTTGCAAATGCAAGATGTGGCCAGGGGTGTGTATTCTATTGCCATCTGTTAGAATCAGGTGGGGCAGTTTTCTTTATCTCTTCTGTGACCTATCCTCCTTCTAGGGAGATATTTTCTGTTAATGGGCCATTGAGTCTTACTGCATGACTGATAAAATTTCGTTATCCCATTGTGAGATGCTCCACCCAGAGGGAGGAGTCAAGCATTCCTATCTAGATGTAATCTGAAATTTGGAACACCACAGGCAGCCTTTTCGGACTAGATTCCCAGAAAAAAACAAGCCCATCTACACCACCACTAAACCTTCAGAAGAAAACTACACCCTTTCTACAATATCATTGTTTCAACAAAACTACATCTGTCACTCCAAGAAGACTGCAGCCACCATTTAATCAAACTGCTACCAACACCCTAACCAACAGGGTGTCAGGTCATATTCTGTCACTGTTGTTTTGTATTACTGCATTTTTATTTTTATTTTTATTTTTATTTTTATTTTATTTTAAATTTTAGTTTTAGTTTTAGTTTTAGTTTTAGTTTCAGTTTTAGTTTATTTTTTTATTTTTATTTTAGTTTATTTTTATTTTCACTTTTGTTTTCTCCTAATAAGGAACTGTGATTCCTACTCCCATATCTTTGCCTAAAAGCCCCTTAATTTCAAAATTATAATAATTCAGAGAGAAAAAGTTTACATTTTCCAGTTCAAGAAAAGCTCCTGCCTTCCTTAGCAGACACCTCTTTTTAAACCAAGACAATGTATTAGATAATAATAGCATGCCGTGTTTGTAGCCCTAAGATAAGGAAACCACAAGTTATTCAAGACCCCAACCTTTAAGACCGTAACTTTTAGAATAACAAACAAAACAAGGGCAGATGTCGAACTTGTAAATGTATAAATAACCTCAGTAAGATGAGCAAGCATGGCAGATATGCATATGGAGGTGCTAACCCCTGCTTGCTCTTCCCCTAGCTGGGCCAATAAAGGTGTGTTTTACTTTACAGTACCTCACTACCTTACTGTGGAGTAGATTCCTTTGAATCACTGTTGAGAATTTGTTTCACTGGGGAAAATGGTATATTATTGAACGATATGGAAAGTTTTGGGTTCTGGGAAGTGAATGTCCTTGTATACCTTAGATTATATTGTCCTGATTTAATAATTAGGAGAACTGCCCATTGGGCAGGAGGAATAAAATATATGGAAAAATAGAAACGTGCATCAACCTCTATGCAGTCATCAAAAAGTACCTCTGCTGCTGCTACAAAATCCAACTGTTTGCAGACTCAAATATATCAGTCCCTGCAGAGATGAATCTTAATGTATTAAGACCTTTGCTGAGAGAGACTCCAACTGTGTTAAAAAATTGTTTAGTAGGAAAACAGGTGAAAACTGTTGCCTTCTTGAGAAAAATGTGTTGCAGAGAACTGCCTTGGTTTTTGAGTAACTGCTTTCAGACAGTTGGAGGGGAGGGGAGGGGGGAGGTGGTGTTATTAACCGGTTCAAACCTAGAAAAGCAAAGAAAACAAAGTATGTATAAAATGGAAAGAACTTTAAAGGTTCAAAATATACCTGTGAGAATTGAGCCTCACTCTTTAAAAGTTTTAAAAGTTTAATAAGGAATAATAAGGGACAGATTAATAATAGCACTTGGTGCTTGGCAATTGCCAGAGGCACACCCGTGAACTGTAACAATTCTTATATACTTTTTCATTGCATTGGTCAAATACATATTCATGAAGATGATACAAATTCAAACATTCTTTTGAGCTCTTTTACATGTTCTGGGAATTCTTTAGCTTGGATCGACCCCTGACCTGTCTTTTTAGAATACGTGCAATAATGCAAATTGTGAGTTTTCTTTTTTTTGTGAAGTCATGTATCGATTCAGGGTGACCCTACTGCGACGAATAACGTGCAGCGACTCCATTGATTCAGAAGGCATATCAAATGCTTTATTAAGCCATATCATATTACATTACATACTATATTAATACTATACTAAACTATACTACTAAAGAAAAACCTGTGACCTTTTCAGACAGTCACAACACAGCTTTTACCCAATCGGTCAATCAGTCCAAACAACCATCAGCAGAGTCCAATAACCAAATCGCTTTCAGTAAACAATCTCCATAACACATTCCACATGTGCCAAACAACAGGAGCAGCAAATAGAAATAAGAATTGCTTTCCTTCTTCTTTCTCTGAGCCTTCTCACTGCCTTCCCCAGGAAAAATCCAGGAAAAGAGAATTATGTCTCTCTCTGTTCAAAGAGTATGTGAATACTACAGTCATGTATGCTGCTTCCTCACGACGTGTATGCCATTTCCTTATCACGACTCCCTGTTTTGTGGTTTCAGCAAGCAATAGTGATTGATATGCAAAAGTCAGTGGCAGAAGTCCTCTTCACATCCTTTCTTTCAATGTTACCTGCATGGTTCTTTCCATGTTATCTGACCATGCAGAATGTTTAGCTATTTCCACAAGTAATTTAAACCAACATCAGCTATTTCACAAATGTATCTGAGTTATTCTCACTATTGTCAGTTAGTTACAAAAATAAAATCATCAGATACTTGTGCAAAAGTTAATATTATAATGCACAACACATAGCCTCTGTTTTAATATTTTCTAAAGCCTAAACTATAATATATTTATCACACTAAAATGTACAAGCTACATGTTGGCCACAAAAAGCTGACAAATTATACTATATCAAAAGCAGTTAAAAGAGATTACAAATTGTATTATATCAAAATCATTGTGATTAATAATAATAATATCCAAAAGCCAATATATGTTAGCGAAAGCCAATAACTACATAGTTTTTATAACAATTCCCCCCCCCCCTTTGTTTTTCTTACTTCATTTGGCTTGAGCTACAACTTTAAACCTCTGTATTTTTGGCACACTGATGCCTTTTGTAGATCATAAGTGCCTTTTTTAGGTTTTTATTATAGTTTGGTTTTTTTAATATCATGACTTGCTGCGTTCCTCTTTAGGTTGCTGACATGGGATGGGCGGGCATTGTTGTTATCTGCATGTTTTGAATCACATCAGTAATTAAGCAGATAAGACATGGAACAAGCATGGAAGAAAAATTAAACTTGTTTGTTGGAACCCTGGATGCTGAGAATTTTAAACTTTCTGTGCTGAAAGGCACAGACCCACAAGAGAACACTGCATTTGACCTGAAGCTGTGGAGAAGGCTTCCAAAATTGAAAAGCACTGGGATTACGGTTGTGTAGTTCGTTAGAAGTGTGTAATATCACAGGGTGGAAAATGTAGAGTTTGGGGTTTTAGAATATAGTAATAAATATGAAGCAAGATGGAGGTTTTAGGGTGGAGACAGGTTGTTCTTCTTTGCCTTCTTCCTTCTTCTTCATGGGTTTGGATGGTATTTTGTAATTGGACAGAAAAGTCTGCATTGTGGGCTTCGAGTGACCAGTTATTGGGTTAAAAGGGAGAATAATTTAGGTGTCATTTCTTAATTGGATAGTTTAGTCTTAAAAGACCTTGTAACAAGACATATTTAGCCATTTTGTGCCTTGCTAATGAAAGACTGCAGAACTCACAGCTGTGAGGCTGTAACATTGATAAGAAACAATAAACACCTGAGTCTGAATGCAAACTAACATCTCAAGTGCCTTCAATCCCAACCCCGATAGAGGTAGAAAAAGGAAACAGAGAACCCACACTTGTTATTCCACATAGTGTTATAAATTCTATCTTCTTCTACCAAGACATTAAAAAAAATAATTTCCCACCATCCCTTATTATAGATTCCCACTTTTGGACTGGTACATAGGTTATTTTCCCAATGTTTTTGGCTATATCCAAAACTGCATCTCCATTATCATCAATTTGCAAACAACAATCAGATGTGTTAAATTTTCCATGGACACTTGCTTCTTCTGCTAATAAATAGTGTAGTGCAAACCGATTTTGGTACACTGCAGCTCAGGTTTGCCTTTGCTGGCTGGTTATTAATTCAAAGGTGTAGCAGCCGCAGGGCCTGCAAAGCCTCCCTGGAAGTCAGTTGCCTAAGATAAGAAATGCCAAGTTATGATGACTGGACCAAAGAAGCCCCTCTTCCACCTTCAGACTCTTGTTAACTCTCTGTAAGATGATAGGTCATTTTCGCCTCGAACCTTACTATTGGACTGTTTCCCAAAACCCCTATACCCTATATAAACACACACTTCTGCCCACTTCTGCAGAAGAGCTGTCACTGTCACCCTTTGCAGAAGCTGCCAATAAAGATACCTCTGTGGAACCTCACACAGCTCTTCTCCTCTCTCATCTCCCCATCTCCCGAGGCACTTAGCAAGCAAAGAGCTGAAATCACTAAAGAGCTCACCTCACTTAAAAGCTGAGCTGCTTGCTAAGATTGCCTGCAGCTGGGAGCCTACCTGAGGGACCCAGACAGGTTGGGCTTGGCTGGACTTTGCTATCCAGACACCTATGGCAGCCAGGGTCAGAGAGACCCCAAAAACCCCCACTGTAATAAAAACCAAGGCTTGAGCTGTTTCATTAGTTATAATTTCTACAACTGCTTGGAGTCTTATAATGCAATTTAAAATGTAAATTGGGGTATGATATTCCCAACTCCCATCTTGTGCCCAAGTGGCTGGTCCATGTGTTTGTATTATCCGTTCAGGAGGCCATTCGTCATTACCCCACTTCTGATATCCTTCAATTATTGCTACATTCCTTTTAATTATTTTTAAAGCATCATAAAACAGTACTCCTAAGTTATCTCCATCCTGGTTTTTAAAAGGAAAAATCCTAGTTTTATGATTCCTAGAGTACAATTTCCTTTCCACTGAGAAGGGAGTTTTGGATAAGCTCTTTTCCCACATATCCAGAATAGGCCATCTGGTGCTTTCCAATAATCATTGCCTTGGCGATTTATGTTTTGCCAATATTTAGATATTTCAGGCATCCCATAATAGGGGTTTTTTTTCAGTGTCATTGCACAAGAAAAGTTTAATTTCTTTATGCTATTTACAGTTCTTTTTTCTTTCTTGGGCCTAATATTGTGTGGGTTTTTCAGGGATCCACCACCTAAAAGTTCTGTTAGGCACTTCATATCTTTTACAGGGAGTTTGTCCTACTTTATTAAGGAACCTTTTCCTAATACTCCAGAGGCATTCCTTTCCTATTGCTTCTGAGAATAAAATCCACCCTTCTGGCCTGCTTCCTCCTTTTATGTTAGTTCTGTTCCATTTAAGAAGTTCAACTGAGCCTAGGCTACTACCTTTCCATGGCCATTCTTCTGTCATTAAGGTTCCCCCCCATACCCAGCAGTTGGTAATGTTTAGTTCTTTACTGGCTCTCTCCCCTAAATCTAGAAGCAAGTTTTTTCCCAACATTGGGATTTCTATTTAATTTTCTAATTGTTTGAGTTTTGTATACAAATCCTCATGTGGGGTTGTTTCTGGGTTAGATGGCTGTGTTTGCTTTGGCAGCCTGCTTATTACTCATTCTTTTATTAAATCTGGGTTATTTATCAAATCCTGGATTCTACCCTTGAGAAAGCATACCCATCTTTCCCCCTTTGGGCAACCAGTTCCTAGCCTTATGCCACCTGGTCCAAAGTTTCCTGCAACCCAGAATGTTTCCCAATCTGTACACAGGTTTCTAATTTGGATGAGTCTTAACAGTACCGGTTTATAAGGGTGTGAGCAGTGAAAAAAGATCCTTGAAGTTTTCCATAGTACTGCAGTTGGTAGCACTTGTGATAAGGATCATCCATATTCTCAAAAGGGAAATGATTACCAGGGAGTAATAGAAGTCCAGTATGGCATGTACTCCCACTTCCCATGCTTATGGGGTTGCTGCCCACAGCAGATATGTATAATTTTCTTGGTGGCAAATATAGTGGTCAATCCAGTCTTGCCTTCTATTTCCTTATCACAAAATTATTTATGTCACTTGCTTGTATTGTGGTTCTTTACTGTTCCCTAGCCAACCAGCACTATTAATTTAATTTGCCAAATATTCTTATTGCATCCACATCATATGGAGTTGTTGTCTGCATTTAAAGGGCGGTCCCCGTTTTTGATATGCAACTGCTTCCCACTCAGCTTGTAATAGCCCATGAGTATCGGGGAGCATGAATTCAACTCCACAACACAGTGCTAAAATTGGTACTTGCCCTCGATTTGTGTTTGAACTTTTCCCTTTCTCCCGACAAATTTTGCAACACACTTGCTGTTTGGGAGAGCTACACTGCCAGAGCTGGCCAAATTTTTCACATTTACATTGTACACAACCTAAATTACTCGAATTAGGGTGCTTTAAGCAGGGTAAGTGACGAGGAATAAATCTGGGAGATGTCTCAGCAGGGAAAGATGGTGGTTTTTCTTTTTGTAGGTCACAAGCAAAAGCAAAAACTCTAGGATAACCTATGGCCCCAGTGTCTTTTAATTTATATAACCCCAATCCATTCGATCGGGGAGGAAGTAAATTACTGCCCTAAAGGTTGTGTTGGAGTTTGCAAAGCTTCTGGCCTTTGGGAATACAAAAGAACCGATAAAGCCCACACAGAAATCCCTCTCAGTCTGGATTGATGTGTAGTTTCCCATTGTCTACTTGCCATACTGAGCACGCGTGCTTCATTTTAGAGTCATTCTCAGTCCTCCTGTGGAAATGAAAATTTTCCAGTCATCAGGTTCTTCTACTGGTCTTTTTATTCTGCTAACATGAGTCCATCCTCGTTCTGCAGTTTGTACAGCTGATTCGGTGGTGAGCAGCACCTCAAAGGGACCTTCCCATTGTGGAGTTGAAAGTTGGTCTTTCCATGATTTGACCATTACCCAGTCCCCAGGATAGACATTATGAATTTTTAAATCTAGGGAAGCAGTCTGAGGGATTATCCCTTTTCCTCGTAGCTCTGCTAGGGTTTGTGCTTTAGACAGGACATATTTCTTGACTCTGTCTTCCCCTTTTTCATGGGTGGCAATCTTATGTGGCGAAATCCGAAAAGGTAAACCAAACATCATTTCATAAGATGAAATCCCGAAATCTGATCTAGGTTGAGTTCTAATTCTTCACAAACCTAGGAGTAGGCATTTTACCCATGACATTTGGGTTTCAATCATCAGTTTAGAGTTCTATTAAGAGTTTGATTCATTCTTTCAATCTACCCTGAACTTTGTGGATGCCATGGAGGGTGTAATTCCCATTCTATATCCAGAGCTTGGACTACCTGCTGCAGTATTTATGATGTGAAATGGATTCCTCAATCTGAGTCAATGTTGTTCACTATTTCATACTGGGGATTGATTAATTCTAAAAGAGTATACAACATTGGCAGTAGCTTTAACAGTTGTTACTGCCTCTACCCAATGAGTTAAATTATCTACTATTAACTGCAAAAAAATTCCCCAGTTGCACTTGGGGGAGTTCAGTAAAATCTACTTGGATATGTTGAAAGGCTCGTAAGGCTAATTCTTGCCCTCCTTGGTGTGTTTTCCTTGTGACTTTTCTGTTTATTTTTTGGCATATCTCATACTTTTCAGTCACCTGCTTAGCTATTCCAAAAATTCCTATGAAACCCAAATTTCTCAGGAACTGATCACTCAACACTTGGGTACCCCAATGAGTCTTGTCATGCGTGTTTTTCAATATTTTCCTGGCCTGCAGTTTATTTAACAACTGATGGAGGAGCCACGACTGACACCAAAGAAGGCTTCAAGCATCAGCACTTTATTGTTCTTCAGTACAACCTTTTATACTATTCATCTTACATGCATTACACCTGTGTGCCCTCTATACTCTTTTGTGATTGGTCAGTACATCTCAGCACTCCATGTCTCATTGCCTTCAATACTGTGCACCTGTCCTACACAGTTGTAGCCCATTAGGGATGAGGCTTGGCCCCAGCCCCATTCCTCATCACCATAAACTGTGTGCCTAAAATTCCCCTTTTTTTTTCTTTTAAGTAAATGCCATGTCTACCATCCTTCTTGTCTAAGGTTGGAAATGGGCGTATGTATTCTATTCCTATCTGTGGAGCAGTTATCTTCTGTTAATTGGGCAGTTTTCTTTATCTCTTCCACAACCAATCCTCCCTCTAGGGAGATACCTTCTATTAATGGGCCATTGAGTGTCGCTGTATGACTGATAAAATTACATCATCCCATTGTGAGATGCTTCGCCCATGGGGAGGAGCCAAGCATTCCTATCTGGATATAATCAGTGATTTAGAAGACTACAGACAGCCTTTCCTACTGGATTCCCAGAGGAAGACCAGGCCCATCTACACCACCACTGGATCTTCCGAGGAAAACTCCACCCTTCTACAGGATCACTGCTTCAACAGAACCACACCTGTCACTCCAGGAGGACTGCAGCCACCATTTCAATTGGACTGCTACCAACACCCTGACCAACAGGGTGTCAGGTCGTATTCTGACTCTGTCAGTGTTGTTTAGTATTACTGCATTGTTTTGTGGGTTTTTTTCTTCCTTTATAAAGAACTGTTATTCCTGCTCCTATATCTTTGCCTGAGAGCCCCTTAATTTCAAAATTATAACAATTTGGAGGGAGGGGGTGTCTTGGTTTGAAAAGACAGGTGTCTGCTAATGAAGGCAGAAGTCTCCCCTGACATGGAAAATGTAAACCCCCTCCCTCCAAATTATTATAATATTGAAATTAAAAGGCTCTCAGGCAAAAATATGGGAATAGGAATAACAGTTCTTTACAAGGAAAACTAAAAAAATACAAATGTAATAATACACATGTCAACAAACAACCACTGACAGAGTCAGAATACAACCTAACACCCTGTGGGTCAGAGTGTTGGTAGCAGTCCAGTTGGACGGTGGCTGCAGTCCTCCTGCACTGACAGGTGTGGTTCTGTTGGAGCAGTGCTCCTGTAGAAGGGTGGAGTTTTCCTCTGAAGGTCTGGTAGTAGTGTAGATGGGCCTGGTCTTCCTCTGGGCATCCAGTGGGGAAAAAGCCTGCCCTGGTGTCCCAAAATCTCAGATGATATCCAGGACAGAATGTTTGGCTCCTCCCCGTGGGCGGAGCATCTCGAAATGGGATGATGTAATTTTATCAGTCATGCAGTGACACTCAATGGCCCATTAACAGCAGATGTCTCCCCAGAGGGAGGATTGGTTTGTGGAAGAGATAAAGAAAACTGCCCAATTAACAGAAGATAACTGCCACACCTCTAACAGATGGCAAAGAGAATACACACATTATCTTGCAATCTAGGACAGGGGGTTTACATTTTCCATTTCAGAGGAGGCTCCTGCCTTCCTTAGCAGACACCTGTCTTTTCAAACCAAGACACTTCTGCAGGGCCCTTGCAGAAGGAGTAGCAAAACATGGTACATGTACTCCTTCTGTAGGTTGTTCTAACTCTGGACTGTGTCCATGTACTGACCTTGATTAATTCCCCAAACTTACATTATATATCATCAAAGTCGTTATACCTACACTTATCGAATATTAACAATATCAATAGCTGTACAACTTTATAAGGCAAAATACAAGAATAAGCTAAAGGTTATGTATTAGGATATTAACACAGTCAACAGATATATAATTCTATCAATAGCTATACAACTTTAACAATATCAAAAACAATACAACTTCATAAAGTAACATACAAGAATAAGATAGAATTTATATGTTCCCATCACCTACACCTCTTTGCCTATTTCAAGGATTCAGGTGAGCCACAGCCAGGTTTGTTGCTCCGAGGGGCATTATCCAACATAGGTCGAAATGCAACAAGCAGTCACCCACCAAATTCCAGTATCTGTCAAGATACAGGCATACTGATGTCCCCTAGTAACAAGATCCTATGGGCCCTCCCAGGCTCGTGTTTCCAAATTACAAACCCAGACTGGAGCAGGGCCACAGGTCCTGTCACTTGGTGACTCTAATGACAAAAAGTGTGTTAGAATAACAGGTATTGTACATGAGGGAGGAATAGTAAGATGATTCAATGTAAACACAGCTTTCCAAACTCTTGCCTGTGGGGTCTCACTTCTCATTCCCCTTTTTGTTTTTGAAGAAAGGCTTTAAGTTTACAATGAAAGCATTCTATAATAGCTTGACCAGTCAAAGAATGCGAAATACCAGTGACATGCTGAACACCCCAAGATTGCAAAAAGCGTTGGGTACACTACGCTACATGACCAGGTCCATTATCAGTCTTGACAACACGTGATACACCTAAGGCTGCAAAGGCACCATGCCAAAGTGAGATCACATCCCTCGCTTTCTTTCCTGCATGTACAGAAGCCCAACAGACCTTAAAATGTGTCCACAGATGCATGTACATACTTAAGGCAACCAAACTCTGAAACATGAGTAACATCAGACTGCCATAGCCAAAGAGCTCATAGCCTTCTAGGGTTCATCCCATCCTGAGTCATAGTGACATGTTGCTGACAATCAGAGCATGAGGCAACAATATCACATGCTGCTGCAGATTTAAGATGGAATTGATGTCGCAGAGCATGAGCCCCTTAATGGAAAAATTGATGTGACTGAATTGCTTATTGCAAAGTATCCAGTACTGGGGCAGCCCATGCCAGGGCTGTCAGCTTATCTGCATGGGCATTTCCTTCTGCTATGAACCCAGGCAAGTTAGTGTGCTACGAACATGAAGAATATAAAATGGTGCAGTTCATTGACGTAAAGCGTGCCATAATGTTTTTAACAAATGAAAAAATTCCTTACTATTTACTTCTTTCAGAACAGCATGATCCAATTGACAAACTATATTGCATGCATATCAAGAAGCAGATACAAGATTTAAATTCTCATAAGGCCAGGCTTGGATAGCCATTATGACTGCTCTCAATTCTGCTAGCTGAGGGGATCTGCCTTGGTGGCCTATAATATCATGCCACTGATGTCCCTCCATCCAGGTGACAACTGCTTTTCCCGTCCACCCTGATCCATCAGTAAAAACTGTGCACCCCTGTAAAGGGGTGGAGGAATACAGTGATGATTCCACAATTTGCAATTCAAGATGTAGCTGCAAAAATTTATGTGCAGGGTGGTGGAATAATACTTTTCCTGGAAAGTCTACCATAGCCATTTGTAAAACAGAGCTGTTTGCCATAGACCAGTCTCAATAGCCAGAGGTCAAGGGCACAGTCATAATGGCTGGCTCTCGCCCCAACATCTGGACACACAATTGTCTGGCTTTACAAATTACATGAGCAACCAATTGTGAGTGGTAACTGTCTTCCTGTGCTGATATGATAGAAATCTTAAAGCTTCTTTAGTTTTATCAGCTTCAGTAGAATAAGAGGCATTATTTATGATGACTCTAAGGAAAAAAAACCTGTAATATTGTGTAAGACCAATACTAGAAATCAACTGTAATGTTCTCTGTGACTGAGCTTTCTATGATAAAAATTGTTATTCACAATTTCGAGTTCCAGTACAGCTAATAAGAAGCAGCAGTTTACATTTGCAACTCGAAGGTCTTGCTTTTTAGTTAGTACTTTTCCTGAGTCTTCCTATTTTGCTGTAAATCAGTTATTACTACCAGTCTAAGGACAAACAGAATGCCATAAAATGTGCAGCCAAATAAATCATTTTTTTTTGCTACTAAAAATGGCAAAATTTTTGTGTTTCACTTCAACATAAACAAGGTGGTTCTGAGTGCTGCAGTATTACAACAGCAATACCCCTGAGATGATATAATTTCTAAGTAAACTTGAAATGTCCCTTTTGCCCACATCAAAAACAGCTTTTGGAGTTCTGCATGGCTGCAACAACTTGTACTGCAAGCTGCTCCACCTGGTATTGTGTTGTCCCAGTCTTGCTGCAATTCACAAACACAATACATATGTTTCACCAGCAAAGAAGCACGCCATACTGAACAATAGAGCTACTCTGTCTCAAGTCCCCACTGCTGCTTTAAGAAATTCTCTTGTACCTTTTTCAGTTTTTGTTGCGTTAGTTGGTTACTGCAATCCTCTCATATGTACTTTCTGTGGAGCTCTGACTTTGCCTCTTGGAGCTCTACGTTGTTTTTGTTCTAGTGCAGCAGAAACTCAGCAAACTTCCTCCCGCATTCCTCAGGTGCCACACCATCTGCTGTTTCCATCTTTGCCACTCCTGTCACGCAGCTTCTGTGTCCCGTCGCATGCACTGGCATTCAGGGCGAACCCAGCAGCACTGCAGGACCCTGCTGGACTGCAGCTATACCTTGTCAGGGGGATGCAGGGCTCACTCCACCACGCCTGGAGGGAGTGGCAGGCAGCAGCATGAGAGAAAATGTGGCTGGTACTCTCCCCCACATTTTAATTAAAAAGGCAGTTTGTATGTCTGCTCTCAAGCCACCTCCTTTATGCCAAATAAGCAAAGTGCGTAGCCTCGGTCTGTACCAAATAAGTAAAGTGCATAGTCTCACTCTATTTCTTTCATAGTAAATAAGGAAAGCACATAGCACCCACTCTCCACACTTAATGCTTTTCCTTTGTAATATTAGCAGGAGGATGTCCAATATGGACTCTTTCTCTGCCGATATCTGAGTGCCCATTCACAAGTTCCCAGCGGCTCACCTGAGGGTGGTGCGTCTGTTTAAAAGTCATCTGGATGTTCAGGCTCTTGGTCCACCTGCTTTGTTCTCAGGCTCTTGGTTTGCCTGGCTCATTTCAGCTGGGCTCCACCATCTTACTGCTTTTAGGTCCGCAGTCGTTTGCCCGAATGACCTTGGGATCATGTCAGGTGCACCAGATGACAGAGGAGCCATGACTGGTACCAAAGAAGGCTTCAAGCATCAGCACTTTATTGTTCTTCAGTACAACCTTTTATACTAATTCATCTTACATGCACTACACCTGCGCGCCCTCTCTACCCTTTTGTGATTGGTCAGTACATCTCAGCACTCTATGTCTCATTGCCTTCAATACTGTTCACCTGTCCTACACAGTTGTAGTCCATTAGGGATTCCCAATCACCACAAACAGTGTGACTACCATCTCCCATTAGGTAACATCCACTTTCCTTCATTGTCTTTTTTTTTTTTTTTTTTTTTTGCGCCTATTTCGAGGAATTTCTTTTCCTCTATTTCACTGAATACTGGGATATCCTGAATTTCTTCTGTGGGGGTTAGGACCATCATCATTTTCTCTTTCCCTGACTCTGCTGCATTTTTAGCCTCCAAGTCTGCTAAGATGTTTCCTTGTATTTCTAAAGCTGTTCCTTTCTGATGTCCCTGAATATACACAACAGCAACTTCCTTTGAAAATTGTAAAGCTTCTAATACTTTTGAGATAAGCCTTTCATTAATTAATCTTTTCCCTTTTGAATTTAGCAGTCCTCTTTCTTCCCAGATTTTCCCAAAAGTATGCACCACTCCAAAGGTATACTTAAAGTCAGTATACACAGTCCCCCTCTTTTGTGTTAATATTTCAAAGGCTTGTTTCAAAGTGTACAACTCACATGCCTGAGCTGACCAGCTGGTGGGTAACTTTCTCTTTTCTATGGTTACTAATTTCTCATCTATTATAGCATATCCTGACATTCGCTGCCCCTGGATTACCCTTGAAGATCCATTGATGTATAATCGCTTCCCTCCTTGAAGGGGTTGGTTTGTCAGATCTTCTCTCACTTTGGTCTGATAATTTATGATTTCTAAGCAATCATGCACTAGTTCTGCTGTTCCCTGTTGCTCTCGTATTAGGGACGGCTGAATGAGGCAACACGACTCCAATGTCTTCTCAGAAGGCAAATGCGGAGTTTATTAGACATCACATTCTTTTTATAGACTGTTCTGAGAAAGCTGGACCTGATTGGTCCTCAATCAACACCTCTCACATCATTGGCCAATTAGGAACAACATCCTTCTTGTAAACATCTTACAAATAAACAACAAATTCAAAACACCAGCTGCAAAGATTATTTTAATTCTTTCTCCGAGCTTTCTCAAGCTCCCCCAGAGCAATGCCTGGGAAAGTTTATCTGACTTTCTCTCTGTAAGAGACGGTCGAATTTTCCCTCATTCGCCTCACGACTGTCGCAAGGTCAGAGACCAGGACCCTGTGGACCCTGACTGGAGTTCTGGCCTGGCTGAGGTGGATGCTCGCCAAATGATTGTTTGCAGGTGTGTTTTCCTCCATGGCACACTGCTTTCTAGCAGGGCCTGGCAAAGGAGCGACTTGCCCTATATGCTTGCACCTGCTTCACAACACTAGCCCATGAATTTCCCCACCTCTTGGCCAAATGAACTTTCTGGGGTAACTTTGGTGGTCCCCCATGGAAAATCCCTCATCTGACTCACTACCACCCTGACGGACAGAGATTGAAGCCCCCTCCCAAGGACTGAGATCCCTAAATTTTTGACACAGGGGTGATGGCTGGACTGGAGCAGGATGTCTGCCAAGTGTTGCCTGCAGGTGTGTTTGCTGGACCAAGACTGGTTTCCCATAGAAACCAGTCCTGAAACAATGGGTCCCACTCACTGCTGAGATTGACTTATCCTGTTTTGGAACATGGACTGTCTGTACCCGTTTTCAATAGACTCATTCTCCGTTGTCTTTTACCTGTTCCCCCCTCGGTGGAGGACTATAATAGACCCCTGAGTTAACCAAGACTTTGAGATTCTCCTTGACGTGACAAGGTGGATCTATTGGCTGGTTCATGAGGATTTTGTCTCCACGTCTGATAGCTATACCCCTTTCCCCTCTTTCTCTCTCTCTCCTTTTTCTCCTTTTCTAATCCCTCTATCGCATTTGCTGTGGGCACTCAATAAAAGGTGCATTTGTTTTGATTAATACTGAAATCCCCTTCATGTTGTTTTTTGCACTCCAAGTTAACGAACCATCACAACCCCTGCTTGTACGAGCGGATCGTGACACTCTCTGACCAGACTGTCAGCATCCACAACTCTCCCTTTTTGTTTTAAAGCAGAAGGTGGCGTTTGTAATTCCCTGCAGGGCCCTTTGCAGGAAGGAGAACAAACTCAGCTCAAGAGGTCCCTTTAGTAATTTGCTGGTTACTAAACAGAACCTCAATCAGACACTGACTTAGAATGCTCTAGCACATGCCATCAAATTCTTCAGTTCACGTCCATGCACCAACATCAAGTCTTGTTGTTCATTCTTGCAAGAAGTCAGTTACTAATTCTAATACAGTAAACAAAACATTGTTAGTCTGCTCAAAGAACTGGCAGTCTAACTTGTCAGCACTCACTACTCCAGAAACAAAGGAAAAGATAGAATGCTCATTCCTCAGTTATAGAAGGACCATCCTCTGTTTTTGGTGTCACAAGTCAGGGCGAACACACCTTGCAGGTATCCACTGTACCCCAGTATCTGTGGAAACACATGCATGCCCACGACCTTAAACAATAAGCTCACACAGGTCCTCCCACTTATTAGTGGTTAGATCCCATATCCAGACTTTTGCTTGAGGCAGGTGCGTCTTGCCTGAAGACTGCAACAAAAGAAAGTGATTTAAAATGACAGAATTGTTTGAATTTTGTGGCACTGTAAGGTGATTAATTGTTTATAGAGCCTTTTCCAATCGACTGTGCAGGGTTTCTCCAGGCATCCCCCCCTTTTTTTTTTCAAGAACATGCTTTAAAGTGCCACAAGCGTGTTCAACAGCAGCTTGACCAGTTGGAGCATGAGGAATACCGCATTAAGGCGACACCCCCCATAAACATAAAAACTGCTGCGTCTTCTGCGAGATGTAGGTGGGACCATTATCACTTTTCACAGAAGAAGGTAAAGAAGGTATACCTAAGATCGTATAAGCCATCCTCCAATGGGCAATAACATCGCGACTCTTTTCTCCAGTATGAGCAGATGCCCACATGGCGGAGGAGAAGGTGTCAATAGACACGTGCACACACTTAAGTCAGCCAAATTCGGCAATGTGAGTGACATCTGTTTGCCAAAGCTGCAAGGCTTTTAGGCCTCTGCGGTTTACTCCTGCTGGTAAAGGTGCAGCAAGTCCATGACAGTCAGTGCAAGAACTGACAATGTCATGAGCCTCAGTTGGCATTAGCTGAAATTGTTTCTGCAGGGTATGTGCACTTTGATGGAAAAAATCATGCCATGCTTTGGCTTGCACAATTTTGTCAGACTGAGGCACTATCCACACAGGGTTAGCCAACCTGTCAGCCCTGGAATTACCTTCTGTTATGAAACCTGGTAAATTGGTGTGACTCCACATGTGCAAGATGTAATATGAATGTTCTTGGGCTGAATTGCACATCACAAAGTTTTCAATAACTGAAACAAAACTGTGTTATTGACTTCTTTCAGAAGTGAACAATCCAAATGTTTGGTTATGTCTAATACATAAGCAGAATCAGTGACCAGATTCAGAGGTACCTGAGAAAATCACTGGAATGCCATGGCAACAGCCTTCAATTCAACCAACTGGGCTGAGCCTGACTCGTGGCCTTCCAGCACCTGCCACTCAGATTCATCCTTCCAAGTAACAATGGCTTTCCCTGTTTTTCCGTAGCTGTCAGTGAAGATGGTGGGTCCTCGCACTGGCACCCGACTATTTTTTGGCCACAAAGACAAATTGATTGATTCTGCCAACTGCAATAACTTATGACTGGGCAGATGATAAGCAATCTGCCCTGAAAAGTTTTGCAGCACAGTTTGCAAAGGAGCACTGTTAACAAAGCTCCATTCAGAATCTTCCCACTCTACTGGAAGAATAATTTTTGCAGGATTAGCTGCCATTAATTGCAAACACCATTGATGGCATTTGATTATCAAATGAGTGATGAATTCCAACAACGCGGGTGCTGTCTATTTCGGTTGATGGGGCAAGAAGACCCATTCCAAAATGTGCAAGGGATCAGACCATTTTTCACTCCATTGGCCAATGATACCTGTGGGATGAAAATCTGGATCGGTAATGAAAACAGTGATATCAATGGAGGGATCTACTCGATAAACTTGATGAGCAGAAATAGCTTGTTGAACTTCCTCCAGCGCTCGTCGCACCTCAGGAGTCAATTTCCAAGGTGAATTCTGATCAGGGTCCCCCTTTAAAATGTTAAACAACAAGGACAATTTTGTTGTGGTTAGCCCCAGATAAGGATGTAACCAGCTGATGGTACCCAGCAATTTCTGGGCATCATTCAGAGTCTTAATAGAATCTGTGAATTGCACCTCTTGATGTTAAACAGTTTTTGAGGTTTTTTTCCTAAGAGCATGTACTCCAATGGCATATCTGGGATCATCCTGAGGCAATCACATTATCTGCTGCAGCCTTACCAGCTATCTTCCTCCAGTTGTCCTCAAAAACTCTAAATTGCGCAGGTTGGAACAACACTTGACCCAGATGTTTAATATCAAATGGAGCAAACAGATCAGTGTTTAACACCCTGATAACTTGCATAACTTCTGAAGAACCAAGCCCATGCATTCTGATGTGAAAGCAGTTGGTTCTTGTGAGGGTATTATTTCATTAAGGTTATTACTGGTTATCTATTAGATATGGGGTAAAACACATAAAAACAGATTACAATCAACAAAACTTATCAATTTCTATTATGTCATTAATACAGGGTTTCACAGTATGAGAAAACAAAATAACAATGTGTCCTGGTTTAGGGCAAATTTGGTAGAGAATGTCCAAAGGAGGTCCCCTCCAGTAAGCAACCCACACGGCTCCTCCCCCCAACCGGTTTGGGAAGAATTCCTCAGAGAGAAGTGGAAAGAACCTGCTTATTTAACAGGCACAGCACCCCCCAGCACACAAAATGAACAATACCGGATGACACCGCTCTGAAAAAGATTACAAATTCAGAAAGTCTCTCTCGGGGGTGGTCGCTCTGTTATCGGTCCCTCCGGCGCTGGGGCAGCTGCTGCAGGCCACAAGGTGCAAAGTCTCGGCGTTCCCAGGTCCCAGTCCGGAGCTGGTTCGAGTTGGTCGAAAAAAGGAAAGGAGAAACAGTCCAGGAAGAAATTTGGACTGTTTAGCTAAACTAGCTGATGAGCAGAAGCAAAAGTAAGCAGAAGCAAAAGCAAGCAGAAGCAAGAGCGAGAGTAAAGCGAAAAGCAAAAGCAAAAAAAAAAAAAAGCAGCACTAGGTAATGCCCAGTCTCTGTGTCCCGCCAGGCTGATAAGAAAACCCAAACAAAACTTTCACTCTTCAGAGCCAGTCTTAAAGGCACAGAACATAATATCCAGCATAAACAGAACACATGAATGGGGATACAAGCATCACAACATCACACTAGGACACAATGTCTGATGTCTCTTAAGGAAATGAAATAAATTATTATTGTTTTAAAGTCCAAATAGTTGAATCTCAGGAGAAAGTCCATTAGCTGGAAATGTTGATCTTTGACATCACTGAATGTCCTTCTTGATCCTGGAACAGGGAATAGCTGAAGGTTAGTAGGGACATTATACCATGATGATGACATAAGGCTTTTGTTGGCAAATTGCTTCTATACGTTTCCAGACATAGCTGTATCTTGGTTATAAGCATGAAGAAACATCAGAGCAAAATAATGCATACAGTGAGGAAGAAATTGATAGTAATTCAGAGTTAATCAGATAATTTAAACAACCAATAACACATATGAAATTATATAATTATCAAGCACTATAGCACTGAACTGTCATCCCAGAGTCTGCAACAGCTGATAAACCTCAAATCAGTAGAGAATTGGAAAATCACATCTGGACAATGATTCTCCAAACTCACTTTGAAAGCAGGTTCAGCTGTCATATACATAAAGGGTCAAATTCCCAAGCCAAATTGACTTGAATATTTTTTGATGCAGGAAACATCTGTGTTTATTGTCAATCATCCCATCCGAGTAGAGCTAGAAGCTTGGCCAGAGCCCAAACTCTAATTGGTGGATGTCACTTAACACAGTTTTAAAACAAGGCTCCTAAGACTAGCACTTATGAGTAAAAACCTTAGGGTTGAAAACTAATCAAACCATCTAGTAATTGAATCCTTCTGAAGTTTCCTTCAGGACAGAGAATCTTGGAACACAGCAAACTGCTGGAATGCTTTTGTAATAATAAATGAGAATTTGGACAATATATGCTTAAAATAAAACCAGAATGATTTTGCTGAAAGAATTACAAAGAGGGTGTGGTAAAGATGTTGCAATTTTTTGTGATGTAGATTTGGGCATAGGTAACAGCTTAAATTTCAATTGCTGCAAATAATCTTGGATATATAAATTTCTAATTATTATAGTAAAAGCCAATAGCATTACGACTGCGTTGCAGTGTAAAGATCACCTTTTTTTTTTTTTCTTTTCCCTTTGAGGGGGCTCCGATGACCATGGGGGAATTGGAGGCACCCCAGGAAGGCGGAGAGAGAGCTGAGGGCAGAACCGACCGCAGGGAAAGGGGGAGCGAGGGGGGCTGAGCCGCTTGCAGGGAAGGGAGGGGAGGCACCGCGCCACAGGAAAACCAACTGCACGCTGGGAGGGGGGCAGGGAACCGAACTCTCTCTGGGGCGGCAGGGGAGCGGGGGACCAACCTTCCCCGCACCACTACCACCGCCATTACGCTTGGATAGTTTGTGTTCTGTTGCCACCCTCCCAAACACCCTCAACAGGAACCCAGCTGCCCTGTGGACGAAACGAATGTTTAGTTATACCTAACGTGTTTTTTTCCCTTCTTTTCCCAGCATACTGACTGACGTATGCACTATAACCTTATTCTCGGTGGGGATTTATGCTGTATTACTCCCCAGTATTTTACCTGTCATAACCAAAGAACGGACTGCTCTCTGCGGCTGCGCTTTCTCACACTCGTGTCTGTCCATGTGTGTACGCTCCCTGCTGCGGGTCTTCCACAGTGTATTTTCCCACGACTCTTCTGGCTGCTGTTTCCCCGGTTCTTGTTTGCCGTATCTTCCCGCAACTCTTGGCTGCTTCTCCGCAGCACACTTGACCATGCTGTGTTCTGCAATTCCATGACCTCCTGCTCTCCTGGGAGCTGTGTTTGTTTTGGTGCGTCCCTTGCTATCTGCGACCCTGTGCACTCACTGCTTGGTCTCGCTCCGCTGGCTGGGTCTTGTCGTTCTTTCATTTTGTGCCATCTCGTGGCTGGTTGTAGCCGCAGCGTTTCGCTGCTTTGTGTAGTCAGTTTTTAAGTTCTGTCTGACTGTAGACTGTACCTCACAGCAGGGGGTTCGTCTGCGAGGAGATCTCATTTTGCTGCAGGCTATTTGCTTTCAGCTTTGCGAATTCCTCTGTAGAGGTTTGATACCCCATATTGTTGGGAATCCTTCCCCAACAGCCTTCCTAAGCAGTGGTTTGCTCCGGAATACAAACTCCCGTTTTGCTGGGGGGCCCGTCCCAACCAGCTCTTAGGCCGATTCCACTACCCATTGTGAGAAACAGCTGCTCACTTTGAAAATTTGAAAAGGTTTATTAAACCTTGACAAAAATGCAACAAAAAACTATATAAGTGTGAAAAGAGCGTATTTTATTATTTGCTTTTCACAAATATTAAAATGAATATTTTATGTGTTATGTTAGAAAGCTATGCTGTATTAATTTTCTTAAGTAGTGTGTTAAATATAGTTTTAGATTATAACATAATGTTAAAATAGAAGCTATGCTATGTAAGATACTTTTTTTTAAGAGAGGACTCACACCGAGATAGCAGCCACAGGACACCTAAATATTTCAAAGAAAAAGAATTTATTGCTCCCTTATCAGAAGAAACTAACATCTTCCCACCTCACTCAGCCCTGAAGACGCCGTTAGGATTAAGACAAAGAAGTTGACACTGACCAGACAGAATCCTTTGTTTGAATAGAATTTATGCATCATGTAGGAGATGAATGAATATGCAAGAGGTCATTGCTTTTAAGGGTTAATCCTCTGTTAACGTGTGTCCTTTTTTGGGCTTATTTTGCCCAGAAAGAGGTACTCGGACTGTCCGTAACTCTTTGTTTTTATTGTCTAGTATTGTCCTAAATCCTTATTGTCCAAATTTTTATTACTCTAATGATATTGCTATTTTTATAACCATTTTATTACTATTAAATTTTTAAAATTTTAAAAAGAAGTGATTGGTGTTTTTCACAATTATGGTAGCAGAGGATGGTTCCTAACACCTCTCTGCTGGTGCCGTAGGAGAGTCAGGGTGAGGAAGGCGCGCCCTGCCTGATTTGGCAACCTTACTCTGTTTCCCCTTCTGTGACCGACAGACGGAGGTTATGATCAATGGACAAAAGGAGGCAATAAAATAAAAGGGAAAAGGCTTCCTAAAACTGCTATAATTGTCCCCCAAAGATTAGTAGTGCACACGAAGAACCCAAAAAGGAAAAAGAATTGGTAAGTACTTTTCAGGGGGAAAGGTACAGGGGGATGAATGTGTGTGGCTGAGAGGCAGGCTGGTTATCCCAGACCTGCTACCTGAGTGAGGAGTCTCGCATGCTGTGTTTTTTGTCTTTTTGCGAGAAAAGCGGCCAGTAAAGAGACAAAGTGAGAGATAAAAGGAGTGAGAGAATCCCCCAAGGTAACTGGGACTGGGTCTTAGGGAGGCGTTGGACCCCTTGGAGGAAGGGGGCAGAGGAGTTTCCTAGACCAATCCACTAGGAAATGGGACAAAAGGAAGGGGTCCCTAAAAATGTTCCCGGATTGAGGGATAAGAGTGCCCAAGAGCATCCAGAATTAAAAACCTGCTGGGTTGAGGGATTAACATTCTAAGAGCATCCAGGGTTGAGCAAAATTCTGCCGGATTGAGGATATGCCCAAGAGCATCTGGGGCTGGACAACACATCTGGATTGAGGGATAAAAATGCCCAAGAGCATCCGGGGTTGGACAACACATCTGCATTGAGGGATAAAAAAATGCCCAAGAGCATCCGGGGTTGGACAACATAGCTGGGTTGAGGGATATAAAAATGCCCAAGAGCATCCAGGGTTGGAAAACATAGCTGGGTTGAGGGATATCCAAGGGCACCAGGACTGGCCAGTAACACCTAAAATTGTAATAGGTGATTTGAAAGTCAAAGGTACCTTATTGTTGTCTTGTTCTGTGTGTGAGAGTGAGTCAAACACAAAATCAGCCTCAACTTCCCGGGCAGGTGGGAAGGGGAGGCTGTGGCATAAGGTGTAGGTGACCTGCAAACAGGCCATTGTTCTCCTGGGCGTGTGGAGAGGGCCGTGGCTAAAGAGTGTGAGTGACACGTAGACAGCCTCACAGGTGAACTGGCACTGGAGGTGACCAGAGTCAGGGCCCTTCCCAGAGGCCCAGTGATACTGAAACCCGGAGGAAAACCCCAAGGCGAGGGGATGGGGGGGAGGCACAGGGACCCCTGATTCTTTGGTGACAGGGATCCACTTCGTGTCCTGAGGGTGTGAAAGAATGTGTGGAAGTGAATGAGAAATAAAAGTAAGTGAATGTAGATGAATGAAAGTATATGTAATGTAGATTGTGTATTTTAAGCTTCACTATATCTCCTTGGAGGGAGGTGTATTTTATTGAAAAGTAGTGTGAGAAAAAGGGAGTTCCAGTTGCTAGTAAAAGTGAGAAACAGAGGCAGGGGATGAATCAATAAGATCTTGAAAAATGGGACAGAAAAAGAAAACCAGTAAGTTGGATACAAGAAAGAAAAAAAAAGGGGAGGGGGGAATAAAAGCATACTAGCAGAGATACCCCAAAATAGCCCTTTGGGAGTTATGTTAGCTAACAGAGATACAACTCCTTGCAAAAGGAGAAAATACAGGGTATGCAGTAGTTGATGGGAAAAACATGCAAACTATGGAAAAAAGGAAAAATAACCTTAAAGTAGTAAGCTCAAACTTGTGAATTACATACTTTAAAAAGAGCACGAGAATATTTAACACAAAAGAAAGGAACTATATATACTGATTCAAGGTATGCCTTTGGAGTAGTACATACCTTTAAAAAATTCGGAAAGGAAGAAGATTACTTAATTCAAGAGGAAAAGGATTAGTACATGAGGAACTTGTTTTAGAGGCATTAAAATTACGTGAAAGAGATAGCTATAGTACATATTGAGGGACACCAAAAGGGAAAGACTCCAGAAATAAAAAGGAAATAATTTGGCAGATCAGGAAGCTAAGGATGCAGCAGAAAGTTGAGCTGAAAGAGTTATGTTACTATTAACTCCAAATGAGGAAAAATTGGAAATTCCAAAGTTTAGTGAAGCAGAGAAAAAAAAAAAAAAAAAGGAATTAAACAAGATAGGAGGTGAACAAGATGAATCAGGGAAATAGAAACTTCCTAATGGAAGACAATTGCTTAATAAAATGCTTACTAGGAAAATATTAGAAGACATGCATCAAAAAATCCACTGGGGTACTCAGGCTTTGTGTGATCATTTTTTTAACGAATTTTGCGTGCATTGGGATTTTTGGAGTAGCAAAGCAAGAAACTTAAAGATGTATAATTTGCCAAGGGATAAATAAAAAGGTGATGAGAAAAACAACATTAGGAGGTCGTGAGTTAGCTCGTTGACCATTTCAAAGTATCCAAGCAGAAGTTTGGATTTGTTAGACTCTGGATTTATTTGGAAAAAAACATTTAATGCAGAAGAAAAAGAATATGCCACATGCTAGGGGGGAGATGGTAAGAAAATAGCATCTTTAAAATATCAAAACCCCTCGAGACAAAACAATAAAAGGAAAAAAAGGGGTGAAAGAAAAGGGAGGGGAACAAGAGGAAAAAACAGAAAAAGAGTGGAATCCTTCACAGGTCTTGCCCCTTCCGTTCATGGCCGAGGCGCCTGTCCCAGGTCCCGGCTCACTGCCCGCCTCAGCTCTGCCTGTCCCAGTCCCGGTCCTGGCTCACTGCCTGCTTTAGCTCCACCTGCCCCAGTTCCTGTCCCAAGTGTGAGCTCACTGCCCACAGCAGCTGCGCCAGCCTCCGTCCACACCCCAACCCTGGTCCTGCCCGTGAATTTGTCTGCCCTGGTCCTGGACATCTGGTCTGCGGTTTTATCATTCTAGCGGTGCAGCTGCCAGACCAGCTTCTCGGCAATTTTGTGTATTCTACAGTATTATAGGTCCAAAACAGGTGTTTAGGGGCCCCACAAAATGTGTTCTTAGGTTCTGTTGGACATTCCCAATATTTAGAAATGTCTTTCATTCCCCAAAAGGGGTTTATCCCTTCTTCAGTACACTCATAAAATTCATATGCTTCATGGTAGATACACTTGATCTTTTCTTTCCTTTCAACAGTCCAAAATCTATTTGGATCTCTTGGGATCCACCGTGTAGCAGAGTTCTTTACTGCTAAATACCTTTTACAGACCATTCTTTTTACTGGCCTATTGTACCCCTTAATACTAAATTCTGAGTTATTCTGTATCCAATTTAAGATTTCTAATAGCCTTAAATTAATCTTTTCCCATGGCCAAATTTGGGTCATCTGGGTACAAACTCGACAATCAGTTAAATTTAGTTCATGGTTAACTTTTTTCACCGAATCTATGAATAGGTTCATACCTCAGGGTATCTCTAAATGGTCATGTTTTCTTATTGCTTTTACTATCCCTTTCTCTTTGACTAGATTTACCAGGCTTGCTTCAGTAGCATCACATTCAAAGCACAACCAGGCTTCTCCTACAGGGCACTCTCCCAGGAGTTGCTGCCTAAAAGTGGCGGTATTCTGGGCTATCCAATACATTCTCTTATCTTCTTGACAAAGGACCAATTGGGAGAGGTTAACACAATTAGGGTTAGAATTGGTGTGGACTCTTGACAAGGAGTTAACTTCTTCCTCCTCATAGAGGGGTTGGTAGCACTTACTGCACGGCTGTAGGAAAGACATTCTGTGTTGTCCCTGTGAGCCAGCAGGGCCTCCTGAAGATAAGGAGAAGCCCTATATCTCTTCTGAAGGAACACCAAGGTCGTCACCATGGAGACCAGAGAAGGAGAGAAAGTTGGGAGATTTGGACTCTCGCTGGCTCAGGAGTGATGTGGCTCTCTGGGTGTCTACTGAGAACTTTGTTTCTCTTTTATGACCAATAGGCACTGTATATGTGTTAGAGGGGTGTCAATATCTGGAGGAACTGTAAAAGTTACGCTGGTTTAATAAAATCTCTCTTTCGCCCTTCTGATGGAGTTGTGTATTACTGTACTGTGTCGCGCTCTACAGCGACATCTGGTGGCCGTCCTCCGTGATTACAACGGACTGTAAAGAAAAAAAAGAAAAAGTTGAAGGGTACCCTAAAAAATATGAGTGAAGGCAGCAGGGACTCTGCGAAGGTCCGGACCTAATTCAGACATCTGATTCGAGGTGAGCGATTGGGAAAAATAATGGGAAATAATGTATCAAAGGAGGAAATTACTGTTTTGTCCACATGGAAAACTTTATTGAAAAGACAAAGCGTTGAAACTTCTGATTATGCGCTTCGCAGTTTACTGATATGGTGCAAATCACAGGACTTTGAGGCTGATGCCGACACTGCCTTCAGTGTCCGGGCATGGAAAAAGTTGGGAAGAGACTATGGGAAGTGATATCTAAGGGGGATAAGACTGTTGTTGATTTGGCTGCTACTTGGAGGCTGTTGTATGAGGCATTGAAGGAATGGAAAGTAGAACAAGAGAGAGAGAAGGAATTGGAGGAGCAGGAATTGGAGCAAGAAACTGGAGTAGAGGAACAGGAGGAAGGTGAGCTTAAGCCTGTCGATGTATCTTCCCCTGAGGAGGCTGCTGCAGCTGCTGCTGCTGTGGAGCTTCCCTCAGGGTTTACTATCGTGAGAATTAAATGGCAGGCTGGGACCGTTCCTCAGTATTTATCTCCTAAAGACTATGTTAAACCTGTGTATACTTTGCCTGCTCAACAGTTAGCTGAACTGAGTGCTAGACCAAAATATGTTACGCCTGCACAGCAACTAGCAAAAATGAAGTTACAGAAGAAGCGAAGTGAAAAACAGGCTGGGTCGGCTGCTCCCCCCTCCCCCTCCCCTCGGTCAGCTGCTCCCCCCGCACCTTCCCGCGGCTCAGCTGCCCCTCCCGTACCCGTCCCTCGGTCGGCTGTTCCTCCCCCACCCTCCCCTGGTTCGGCTGCACCCCCCTCCCCCGCCCCGCTTTCCCTTGAGCCGTCTGCCCAGCCTCTGCCCTCCTTCGAGTCGTCTGCCTCCTCCTCATGTTCCCTTGAGCCAGCCACCCCCTCTCTGCCCCCCTTCGAGCAGTCTACCTCCGCTCCAACCCCTGTTGAGCCGTCTGCCCCCCTCCTTCCGGAACTAGTCGAACAAATGCAATCTTTAACATTGTGTCCAGCCCTGTCTAGTGACAGCTCTGACGATGAACTGTCGGTTATGAGTACATCTAAAAAGACACAGGACTCTGTTTCTGTTCAACCTCGTAGCAGATCCAGGTCTGCTGGTTCTTGGACTCTGCCTCCCTGCCAGGTGGCTGTGACTCCTCGACATCCTTTGCATTTTTGGGAGCATGTAAGAATGAAAGCAACTGAAGTAGGAGATTGGAATTTGTTAGAGAAAATAGGTCCACCTAGAAGGATGGGGATGACTGCTGCTGCTTCTGATGGGCCTGTGGCTTTTCCTGTTTTCAAAGCTGCTCCTAATTCAGGACAACAAGACAGTCATCAGGTTTTTTCATGGAGGGTTGTACAGGACCTTCAGTCCAAAGTAGACCAGTATGGTGTTAACTCTTCGCAGGTGATGCAGCTGATTCGTGTTCTAAATGCTGATGCACTTGCACCTTATGATATTGTTCACCTTGCTACGATTCTGTTTCAACCAGTGCAGTATGGTGTGTTTCAAGCTACCTGGAAGCAAATGGTTGAAAGAGTAGCACTGGACAATATGCAGTTACCTCAGCACAATCCACGTCACGCTGTGGGAGTTGATGCCTTGCTGGGCAATGGACCATTTTCTAACCCGGATTTGCAGGCAAGATGGGACCCCCTGGCTCTGGCACAAGCCCAGCAGCTGGGTATGAGTGCCTTACTTAAAACAATGGAGATGGCAGCTCCTAAACTGAGGTATATTACCATCCAGCAAGGAGTGAAGGAATCTTTTCTGCAGTTTGTGGAGAGGGTTGCTGCAGCCCTGGAGAAGCAAGTTGAGGATGATAAGTTGAGGCAAATTTTATGTAGACAGCTAGCACGAGAAAATGCGAATGATGATTGTAGGAGAATTATTGATTCTTTACCAGGAGAACCTTCGCTGTCTGATCTTGTAGTTGCTTGCTCAAAGGTCGGTTTGTTTGAACATAAAATGGCTGCTTTAGCAAGAGTCATGAAGTCCTCACCCAGATGTTCTGCTTATGAAGAATCAGGAGATGTGAAGACCCTGTCCTATCAAACTGCTGGATGATGTGCATACTCTAGGGTAGTTTGGGCCAGTAAAGTGCCTTGTCATCGATGTGATAACTTTGGCCATATTGCTAAATTTTGTAAGTTAAGATCTTTTTCAGGTGGTCGACAAGAGCAAGGAAACTGGAGGCGGAACGCAAAGGGGCGCTTGGAGACACAAATACCCTGTCGGCAATCACGAGCCCTGCCAGCACTGCAAAGCTCTCCATTTGTGACCGATACACAGGGGCCACAAGAGGCTCGGCAGGGATTGATATACCAGTAGCTGACACAGTGACTATTTTGACAAGAGGTATATGTAAAGTGCCTCTTGATGCTTATGGTCCTATAGGTCAAGGTTTGAGTGCTTTTTTGATGGGAAGATCTAGTAGCACTATTCAAGGTATTAATGTTCATTTGCGTCTTATTGATTCTGATTATGTGGGACAAATTCAGGCTATGGTGTCTGTTAGTGAACCTCCTGTTGTCATTCAAAAAGGTACTTGTATTGCTCAACTTGTTCCTTTTATGAGTTGTATTCCAACTGTAGTGGACCGGAGTCATGGCACTGGAGGTTTTGGATCTACAGGACCACCTCAGGTTCTCTGGACTCAAAAGGTGACAGATGAGCATCCGGTAATACAATGTTTGGTCACTGCTAAGGGATATCACCCAGAAACTACAACAATATCAGGTCTACTTGACACAGGAGCAGATGTAACTATAGTTTCACAGCTTGTTTGGCCTCTAACATGGCCCCTCACTCAATTAACCTTTGGAGTTGTTGGGTTAGGTGGATCAACTGCTGGTGCTTTATCTGCAATCGCGATCACTGTAACACATCCGGAAGGCCAACAAGCTAACATTAGACCATATGTTACTAATGCTCAGCCTAATTTATGGGGACGTGATTGTTTAACCCAATGGGGTGTTAAAATTACCACGGATTTTTAGTGGGGGCCACTGGGATGCAGGGCTTTAAACGTCCGGTTGTGTCCTTGACATGGCTGAGAGATGAGCCTGTCTGGATTGAGCAGTGACCCCTGCCTACTGAAAAGCTTCTTGCCCTGTGAAGCTTAGTGAAAGAACAATTACTAGCTGGACATATTGAAAACTCATTTAGCCCATGGAATACACCTGTGTTTGTAATAAAGAAGAAATCTGGTAAATGGAGACTTCTACATGATTTGTGGAGGATAAATGCTGTGATGGCCGCAATGGGTGCTTTACAATCAGATCTCCCAACACCTACAATGATTCCAAAATTTAGAAACTGTTATTGCTATCATTATATGGATGATTTCTTGTTGGCTTCTGAAAATAAACAACAATTGTTGGCTCTCTAAAAATGTGCTGTGAAAAATTTAGAGGCCTTTGGTTTGGTTATCGCCCCAGAGAAAGTCCAAAGACAGATGCCGTGGAAATATTTGGGGTTGATAATCACCAATACACAAATTGTGCCACAACCTATAAAATTGGACATTGATATTAAAACTGCTGTTGACGTGCAGAAATTGGTTGATGCAATAGGTTGGCTTAGGCCATACTTGGGGATAACCAATCATCAACTGCAATCTTTGTATGACTTATTATCGGGGATAACTTCTTCTACCGATGAGAGACATTTGACTGCTGCAGCAAAAAAGGCGGTGGAAGAAGTTGAATTGGCCTTAACATCTAAATTTGTCACCAGGATAGATGTTTCTGTTGGTGTGCAATTGTTGATTTTGAGAGATAATTAAATACCATGTGGATTGTTGTGTCAATCGAATGACAAATGGGAAGATAAATTGCATATTTTGGAGTGGATATTTTTGTCTTTGTTAGGGTTTTGGCCTGGCAAAGCCAGAGCCCCCGTAAATATACCTTTTACCTGATATCTGCTGTGAGATGTGGCCAGGAAATAAGCAAAGCAGGCTCCAACTTAAACATAAAGAGAAGTTTATTAACTAAACTACACACACAATTACTAGACTACACACACAATTACTAAACTACACACACAAAGAGAATGAAAACTACACAGAAACACTTCCTTATCCTCCTCCCACCAAATTCCCAAACACATTTACATTTCCAAAAAATTATCCACACTCGGTCTGGCACCACCCTTTAGGAAAAAAAAATCAAATATTCAGCTCATAAGGGATAGACGGAGTCCTTCCTTGTGCCACGGACTTCTTGTCACAATCAGCAATCCGCCCGGTATCTTGCTATCTCGTGACATCTCCTTTCCATGCCAAGGTGCTCTCACCACCAGGCATGGGATGGGGCAGGGGCCTGCCTTCAGGGCCTTTTAAGAATGCCTCGTCTGGTTCCAAACAGAGCACAGTCACATCCCTGGGACCTTTGTCCCCCCCATGTCTTCTATACCCCCTGGGGCCGAGGGGTCTCAAAACCAAACTCTCTTGACGCGGAGCCTCCGCTTCCCCCTGCAATACAGCCTCTGCATCACCAGGAAAAAGTCCATGGATATACAACAAAAAAGAGTCCAGCAAAAACTGCCACTCCATCTTCCTCCATTCCTTCAACATCTCTCTTCTCCCTTTGCCAGACCCTCCTTACTGGCCTGGTTTTCTTCCTTCATCTTCCACTCCTATCCCTTTCCCAGGAAAGGCAATGTTCTGGGGGTCTTCACTCTCCACAAGGGTTAAAAGCTCATCCAGACGGCAGGGCTACTAGCTGCCCTCCCCCCCTTTCTCCTCCCAGCCGTGCTGCCGGCACATGATATCAAGTTTCAAGGTAACAGTTCCAGTCCCAGCACAGGCTGCATTCTCTCCGTCTCCAAGGGGGGGGGGGGATAAACAGGTCGCTCGATGCTCCCCCCACCCTTCCGCCAAATCCGGACCTACCGTAGATGGGCCACGTGGCTTTCCCCTCCCCCAGCCCAGCCAGCAACTGGGCCGGGGGAGAGACTTCTTCACGCCGGAAATCCCAAGAGGGCTCTGAAGGACAAGAGCCCTGCTTTTAACCCCTTGGGTTCGTAGTCTCAAGAGGCGGATCCAAATGCCGCACTGGTCAAACTAGGTGCCCATCTTAAAATCTAACCCCCCATTGGTAACCACAGCAAAACAACATATCCCAGATGTCCCATTTCCGGTCAAACCACGAGGTCACAAAAAACTGCTCCAGGTCTGTATGAGCCTGTTTGGCGGAGAAAAGAAGAAACCTCACAACTTTATAAAAGTTGTAAAGCCCGGTATGCTTTTATTACCACGCGCGCCGGACGCAAGCCTCCCCAAAAGGCATGCGAACCCCTGAAGACCTCAGGTCTCCTTTTATCCCCCTTCCAAATGCATATGAATACAGTTTCACAATAGGTTCATACATATTCATTCCGCATGACATTTATCACCAGTTCTTCTTTATCAAAGGAATTCCTAGGTCGGGGGCAAATTGACCTTGTGGTCATTTCTGTTTTTCTTTCTCTGTCTCCTTGCTGTCTCAGCATGCGAGTTTTTCCTTCAGCTTTGGCCTCACAGACTTTTCACCTCTCCTAGACACTTCACCTAATTCAGAATGGATCTCTACTCTCATTCCCCCCTTTCCTAGGAAATAAGTAAATTCTTTTACTTAATGAAAACCCTCACGACAATAAGTGTCTTTTAATGCTTCACCATGTACGTTTGACAAAGAGGTTAGTACAGCTATTCGTTGTAGCATTCTCCAGTTCCAAATTAACAATATAATAGATAATCCTAAGCTTATCCCAACTAATATTAGCAAAACTACAGTGGGGTGACACAACTTATTAAAGATTC
The DNA here is from genome assembly GCF_028551555.1 of Melozone crissalis. Lineage (NCBI taxonomy): Eukaryota > Metazoa > Chordata > Aves > Passeriformes > Passerellidae > Melozone > Melozone crissalis. The sequence continues at coordinate 6,930,985 of NW_026535813.1, read as the reverse complement.
CATTCGCAGTTGGTGACCACCCAAAGATCACATCCCACCAGTGATGATCCATATTTTGTTTTATTCTTTGTAGAACCCTGGTTATCTCCTTTGTATCATGTTGGACAGTAATTGAGGTTTTCTTTCCACTTTCTTGGATTTCCTTCAAGATCTCCAATAGGTCTTGGTGCTTAATCAATTGTTTTACTAATGTAAGGTTCATCCCAATAGGGATAGGTGGTAGTCTGTGATACATTGTGTAATTGGCTTTAATCAGCTGGTAGGATGTCACTGGGGCCAAGTAAGAAAAATCACACCCAATAATCTTAACAAAATTACAAATACAGAAATTAGAATGATTTCTACTAGACAGAATAACATCATTGCTATCAATTTGTACAGCAGCACAGGCAGTTCTCCGACATACACACCCTTTTCCAGTATATACGAGCACAGTTTTCTGGTCAGTGACTGGATGAATTTCAAAGTGACAAATACTCTGCTCAGTGTCCAAACACACATCCTGAGCATTAATAGTATTGCTTTCACAAATGAATCCCATCTGTTCTATATTAATGCAGGATTCTAAGTTTACTGTTTGTCACTTTCCATTCATCTTTTGTGCCCACACTCTATGTTCTGAAGGGTAGAGTATTGTTTTTTCATGGTTTAATCCTAGGGCAACGATGGGATGGATAACATAAACAGTGGCATTACGTATGGTAAGCACAAAGGCAGTGGCCACATTAGAAGCAGGATCATAGGTGAAATTCACCATAGTCCACCAGGATTGAAACTTCCTTTCAAAATCAGTTGCATTATCCCACACAATCTTCCGAATTTCAGCTGGAAAATTACCTTCACTCCCTTCCCGTATGATCAGAGCTGCTGTTGCCTGCACCGATAACTGTGCTTGTATACAACTGAAAGCTAAAGACACATAATCTTTAACTGTACTAAGTGCTTCTACTGTCAACTTGTGGTCTTGGTCCCCGGCTGTTTGCCACTTTGACAGTACTTTTGAAATCTGCCACTGGCTAGTTCCTAATGCCAATAGAGATGAATGTAAAGGCTGCTTCAATTTTGTTAGGCTACCTGCTGCAGTGACCAGTTTATTCATCAGTATTTCTGAATCAATTCCATTTAAAACTCCTAATCCTGTCCCTAATATGCCAGTTAGATCCTTTCTTGTTCTGCTCCTGAGGTATGCCTGTTTTTGTAACCATGTTGTCCAGCCCTCAAAGGAAGTTTTTAGGAAGGGGGAGCAGGCTGGTTGGATTTTTGAGATGTTAATTTGCATTATCAACTCCACACATTTGAGAGACCATTCTGGATTTAATAATAGTTGCTGTTCACCCACATTCCTTACTATGTAGGGGCCTATTTCATACACCTCAGGTTCAAGTTTGGGTTGAGTCTGAACTATTTGAGTGTTGGTATGGGCTGTATAAAGTCCTGCTGTGGTAAAAGGTGTAGTGTCTACTTTGAATTTAAATGAAAGCCCGGTATCATCCTGTGCCCAAAGGCAAGTTATTTCTACAGGCTGTATTAAGGTGAAATTACACCAGCAGTGTGATTCATTTAGGCTATCACAGATTTCCTGGTATTCATATACACCAGGAGAGGTTGAGACACGATTTTCATTTGGTCTCTCATAAGCCGTCCCATTTATCATCCGGCACCCTACCTTGATTTCTTCTCCTCTGATCCCTTGAAGTGTCCACAGTTTCTGTTCCTGCCATTCCTGCTCCTCATATACCTGATCTCCATGAATTACTACAGTGGATAGGTTTAAATCCTCTATCTCAGAAGGTTTTCCTATGGATCCAGTATACTGATTAAACTCCTGGGACCAAGGCCATTCAGCATTGCTTTGAATAGAGGTACTCTCAAGTTCAAAAACTTCAGTTATGATTACACACAAAACAATTCTACAAACTAAAATATGAGCTACTCCCAACCGCAATATACTCATTTTGCCTGAGTAAGTTTTAATCGCAGTTCATTGTCTCCTGGCGTCACTCCTCAAGGGGTTTCTGGGCCTTCTTCACCCGAGAGTGATGAATCCAGGAATTCTGCTCCTTGATTTTGATTGCAGTGAAGGTGGTGAGAAGCACTTGGAACGGTCCCTCCCACTGTGGTTCCAAGGTCTTTTCTGTAAGAGACTTAACATATACATAATCTCCAGGTTGTATGTTATGTACTGGCCCATCTAACTCCCGGCTCCGAGTTCCAGCCACAGGTTTCTCAATTTCTCTGAGCTGTTTATTTAAGGTCACCATGTAGGTGGCTAGTGTTACCTCTCCAATGTGGGTGGACATTCCCTTTTGTATTCCATATGGTCTTCCATAGAGTATTTCAAAAGGGCTCAACTTTTCTTTAGCTCAAGGTTTCGTTCGAATTCGCAATAGTGCTAGTGGAAGAGCTTGGGGCCAGAGTAGATTAGCTTCCTGCCCCAGTCTTATGATTTGCTGTTTAATCAAATGATTCATTTTCTCCACCTGGCCGCTTGATTGGGGGCGGTATGGGGTGTGAAGTTCCCAGTCTATGCCCAGGTGGCTACTAATCTGTTGCACTATTTTGGAAATGAAATGTGATCCTCTATCTGAGGATATTGTGGCTGGAACTCCGAAGCGTGGTACTATTTCTTGTAATAATACTCTGATCACCTCTCTAGCTTTGACAGTTCGGGTGGGGAACGCTTCTGGCCACCCTTAAAATGTATCTGTCAATACCAGCAAATACCGATACCCCCCTTTCCTTGGGAGTTCTGAAAAGTCAATTTGCCACTGTTGTCAAGGCCCCTGGCCTCTCCCAATCTGACCGAGTTTCGGTCTGAGGGTATTTTTGGGGTTAGTCTGGAGGCAAAGATCACACTGTCGGGTCACCTGAGTAATAGTGGCATATAAATTCCTAGCAACAATTCTTTCAATCAGGTATGTGTATAGGGCATTTATTCCCCAGTGCGTTTTCTGGTGTTTTTCCCTTACTAGTGACCACAATAGATGGGAAGGGATTACCAGTTTCTTTTCAATGGTAGCCTACCCGTTCTTGGTTATACGTCCCTTTCTTGATCTTCAATTAATTTCCTATCTCTCTTGTAATATTCTGGCTTACCTTCAAGGAAGATTTGTCCATCTGGAATAAGGACTCCTTCAATAGCTACCTCACCTATTGCTGCTTCTTTTGCCTCTCTATCCGCCAGCTCATTTCCTTCTTCCAATTCTGAGCTCACTTTTTGGTGTGCCTTAATGTGCATAATTGCTACCTTTTCAGGCAGCTGAACTGCTTCCAGCATCTGGATTATCTCTTGTGCATGTTTGATGTTCTTTCCCTGTGAGGTCAGCAGTCCCCTCTCCTTCCAGATGGCCCCATGTGCATGTACAACTCCAAATGCATACCTCGAATCTGTGTAGATGTTTATTCTCCTCCCTTTTGCCCTTCCCAGGGCACGGGTCAGGGCAATTATCTCAGCCTTCTGCGCGGAGGTCCCTGTTGGTAGGGTTCCAGACTCGATTACCTCTCTGCAGGTGGTCTCTGCATACCCAGAATGTCACTTCCCATTGGCAACATAGCTGCTCCCGTCAGTGAACCAGGCCTCTGCATCGTCCAGAGGGGTATCCTTTAAGTCTGGGCGGCTGGAGTAGGTAGCTTCAGTGGTATCCAGGCAATCATGGTGTTCTGCTTCCCCTTGGTTTCGACTGAGAAAGGAAGCTGGGTTGACAATATTAGTCACCACAATCTCTACATCATCTTGCTCGATCATGATGTCCTGGCATTTCAGAAACCTCTGTGGTGAAAGCTAGTGGCCACCCTTTACTTCCAGTACTGCGGACACTGTTTTGGACACTAGCACAGTCAATTCTTGTCCCAGGGTAAACTTGCGTGCCTCTTGAATATTTAGCACAACTGCTTCTACAGCTCTGAGGCAACCTGGCCATCCTTTGGCTATTGCATCTAGCTGCTTAGAGAGGTAAGCAACTGCCCTTCAGTATGGACCCAAGTCCTGAGCCAGTATTCCCAGGGCAATTCCCTGTTTCTCATGGGAAAATAGGTAGAATGGTTTACTCACATCTGGAAGTCCCAAAGCTGGAGCTGACATGAGAGCATCCTTTAGCAGGTGAAAGGCCCGTGTGGCTTCTTTTGTCTACTGGCGATCTCTGCTTCCATCGGCAATAAGAGCATAGAGGTGTCTGACAAGCAGTCCATAATTATAAACCCACAGCCAGCACCATCCTGCCATGCCTAAGAAGGTTTGGAGCTCTTTTATTGTCTGGGGTTTCAGGGTTTGGCATATGGCCTCCTTGCGAGCCTGCCCTGAAGTCCGTTGCCCAGCACTCACCGCGTACGCCAGGTAGATAACTTTCTGTTTCACTACCTGTGCCTTTTTCTTTGATACTCTGTATCCTTGGAGTCCTAGGAAATTCAAAAGGCTTACCGTCCAGGCCACACATGCTTCCCTCATCCGAGTGGCCACTAGAAGGTCATCCACATACTGCCAAAGCCTCCCTCCTTCCTGTGGAGCTTCCCAGGACTCCAGATCCTTTGCAAGTTGCTCCCCGAACAAAGTAGGGGAATTTTTCCAGCCTTGGGGTAGTCTGGTCCATGTGAGCTGGGTTTTGCGCCCACTTTTAGGGCTTTCCCATTCTAATGCAAAGATTTTCTGGCTGGCTTCATGGATGGGGAAGTCAAAAGAAGGCATCCTTTAGATCTAAAACAGTAAACCACGTTAGCTCAGGCATTAGGCAAGTTAATAAAGTGTATGGATTGGCTACCATCGGATACAGATCTTCTGTTGTTTTATTGACAGCCCTCAAATCCTGTACTATCCGGTATGACACATCAGGTTTCCGAACAGGTAAAATGGGAGTATTGAAATCAGATGGGCATTCTTTCAGGAATCCTAACCCCAGAAAATTTTCGATTATTGGGCTGATTCCTTCCCTATCCTCTTTCTTTAGGGGGTACTGCTTGATTCTCACTCGTTGTGCTCCCTCCTTGAGCTTGATTACTATGGGGGAGGCATTTTTCGCCCTCCCTGGCACATTAGAGGCCCACACCCTGGGAAATACCTGACCTGGTATTTCTTCATCAATTTCTTCCTTAATGCCAATAGCTGTCAGGGTTAAACTTAATATCTCTATGTACTTTTGATCATTCACCTCCAGAGTAATTTCCCCATTTTTGAATGTAATGGTTGCTTGTAATTGTTCCAATAAATCTCTGCCTTAAAGTTCCTTTGGTGAATTAGGCATGTACAAGAATTTATGAATACCCCATTGTTTTCCCAATTTATACCTCAAAGGTTTACAAAAATATGCCCTTTCAGACTGGCCAGTTGCCCCCTGGACTACAACATAATCGTTTTCCACAGGTGCTAAAGCTTTGTTTAAAACTGAATATGTAGCTCCCATATCAACCAAGAATTCCACCCTTTTCCCTTCTTCCCCCAGCCTCATTGTTATAACCAGTGGATCCGCTGGGGCAGAATCCCCCAGTCGTCCTCAGTCGTTTCACATGTGCAACCATCTGTTGGTCACTCCTTCTTCGTTCTGGGCATTGGCCTCTCCAGTGACCAATTCTTTTGCAGATTGCACACTGGTTCCTGCCCAGCCGAGGTGGTCCTTGTCTCAGTGGTCCCTGGTTGTATTTCCTCTGCCTTTCCTCCTGTACCACTGTCACCAACCTTTTCATTCCTTGTTTATATCCTTCCTCCTGGTTACTAAATACTCTCCAGACTTCCTCTAACAAGGCTTCAAGATTCCTCCCATCTGGTCCCCTAATTTTCTGAAGTTTACGCCTGATATCTCCAGCAGACTGCCCCAAAAATGGATTAACTAGTTGATTTGTCCCTATCTCAGACTCTGGATCTAATGATGTATGATGACAACGCATAGCATCCCTTAAACGCTCTAGAAATTCAGATGGAGTCTCACAAGGCCCCTGCTTAAGGGAATATAAGGCAGATCAGTTTATTGGTTTTGGAATAGCTCTTTCTACCCCTGTTGCTATCCACTCTTGATACTCTGCTAATTTCTTTACCTCTGCTGACACATTAGGATCCCATTCTGGGTCTTGGAGGGGGAAATGTTCTTTTACATCCAGCCGTGTGGCCTTACAGTAATCCTCTGCCAAATTCCCTGCTGTCTTTAAGATCAGCTGTTTCTCTGTTTCAGTGAAAGCATCTAGTAGTAGCTGGATGTCAGCCCAGTCTGGATTGTGTTGTTTGATAACATATCGTAGGCGTTTGGCAGTGAGTGTCGGGTCAACACGATAATTCCTCACAATCCTTTCCCATGCTTCTAAATCAAGGGTGGTAAATGGCACTTTAATCATTAATTTGGCCCCTTCTGGTCCCACTGCCTGTCGCAGAGGGGCCTGTAGCACTACTTGCCTCCTGGTTCTAGATGCAACTGGACTCCCACGGGTGGAGTGGGTTCTAGTAGATGTGCCTTCCCCACCTGAGTCCTCCTCCTTTTTGGGGAAGTTCCCTTCCTCCTCATCCTCAGTTTCAGCCTCAACCTCCCCCTCCCTCCTTCGGGGAGGAGCTTTCACCCACTCAAATGTGTCCCGTTCTTGCTCCTCAGAACGATAGACCTTATCTGATCTCATACACCGTTGTCCTATACTGCATGCTGAACAACAGCGTTTGATTTGCCCTCTCTTTGCCTTGTTATCTTTTTCAAGGGCCAAGACCAGTGGGTCTTAGGGTGATTTAATCCCACATTCCTTTTGCCACTCTTGGTGGTTTCTTAAAACAAAAAACATATCAGCATAGGAAACCTCATCCCATTTACCTTCCTGTCTTAAAAACAACATTAACTGCAGTAAAGTATTATAGTCTAGGGTTCCAGTGGGTGGCCACCTTGCTCCGTCCTCTAACCTGTATAAGGGCCACCAGCGTGTGCAATACTGGATTAGATCCTTTTTATTCTCAGAGCTCCCCCGGCTGGTGACTTCCTTCCAGTGGGCCAAGATGCACCCTAAGGGGCTGGCCCATGGAACTTCCTTGCTCTGGTTAGTTCACATTATTTCCTTCTTGCCCTATCTCGCTTCCACCCAAACTTCATTTCACAGAACTTCACAGTAGCTTCCCAGTCCTCCTCCCACACACTCCAAGTGGCAGGTATCAGATGTGATTTCCCACACACAAGTTTTAAGATCTTAGACTCTGAATCAGCTTGATCAGAAACCTTTAATCTACACTTGGGACACGTGCCCTGTCGCTTATTAGAACAGCAGTGCCAGCGTTTCTCACAAAATATGCACTGTAATAATACCCATGCAGCGTGCCAGCCTCTTGATGCACCAAAGTCTACCCAAAATTTCCCGCAAAGGCAAGCTATTCCATTCATTACAGGGAGCTCTAAATCCTCTACGGCAAGCTTTTCCCAGTCCAGACTTACTAGAGTGCCAGCCGAAGTCCGGTAGAGCCCCTCTAAATGAACTCGTTCGTCTCCTCTATCTATCCAATAATTCACCGGATTCACAAACTCCCAAGGGTCGAGTCCAAACCACTGAGGCAGAGGAACTCCGCGGGTTCGTCTGGCCACGGTAAAAGCGTGCACAACCTACACCACAATTTACCACCTTTACTCAATAAACGTCCTCACCCACGCTTTTCCACTGCTTACTCTATTTTCTCTGTCGGGCTCTCCCCGCCCCCACAGCCTGCCCCGGCTGGTGTTTACTCAGCCTCTCCAGCGGCGGGTAGGAACTCCCCCCCCCATCCCGCACAGTAGAGCGCTATGGATCTACTCTCTTTTTTACACCATACTCTTTATACACTTGCACGATTACAAACACAGCGCGCTGACCACACCACGCATTAATCATATAGCAACACAGTGTCCAGACACCACTCACACACACAAACAAAGAAAACATACGCGGGTTCGGTTCTGCCCTATCAGAACAATGAACCCCAATACACGCATACACGGGTTCACCCAGCTCACTCCCAGAGCCACTAGCGGTTCCGCTCTTTCAGAACGATGAACCCCAATACAGCTGCTCTATCAGCTGAACCCAGACGTCTCTGGGTGGTTTACTCCCTTGCTCTCCTTTCCCCCCCCCCCCCCCCCGGGGGCCCCTCAGTACATATCGTATCTTCCTCCGCAGACCAGCAGGTCCTTGTCTGTCCCAGCAGGAGGCAAGTTGAGACGAGTGGAGCCTCCTCCTGGAAAATCCAGGGGTGCGCCTAGGAGTCCGTCGGTTTCCCCCTGCCCCTGCGGGGACAGAGACGGAGACGGAAGGTATCTCTCTCTCCTACCTGGCTCGCCAGAATGTTTTGCGGAGAAAAGAAGAAACCTCACAACTTTATAAAAGTTGTAAAGCCCGGTATGCTTTTATCATGACGTGCGCTGGACGCAAGCCTCCCCAAAAGGCATGCGAACCCCTGAAGACCTCAGGTCTCCTTTTATCCCCCTTCCAAATGCATATGAATACAGTTTCACAATAGGTTCATACATATTCATTCCGTGTGGCATTTATCGCCAGTTCTTCTTTATCAAAGGAATTCCTAGGTCGGGGGCAAATTGACCTTGTGGTCATTTCTGTTTTTCTTTCTCTGTCTCTTTGCTGTCTCTGGAATGCAGCTTTTCCTTCAGCTTTGGCCTCACAGACTTTTCACCTCTCCTAGACACTTCACCTAATTCAGAATGGATCTCTACTCTGTCTCAAGCCTTTTGAAGACATCATTATCAAAGGTCGCAGACACTGCCATGAAATCCTAGGTTGTGATCCTGTAACTATTATCATACCAGTACTGCAATGGTATTTTGAGTGATGTTTTCGAAATAATCATGAGCTGCAATCTGCTTTATCTTCTTTTACAGATCAAATAGCATATCATTTACCATCTCATCCTATTTAGAATTTCACTAAGGAGATTCCCTTTCAGGGAAAACAACTTTGCTCTTCAGTACCAGTGGAAGGCACAACAGTTTTTACGGATGGATCAGGAAGAACTGGAAAGGCTGTTGTAGCCTGTAAGAAAGACGACCACTGGGAACATGAAGTAATGGTTCAACAAGGGTCTCCTCAGTTAGTTGAACTTTGTGCCGTACTTTTGGCATTTACCTTATTTCCTAGCTCCGTAAATATATTTACTGACTCTGTTTATGTTGCTAATTTAGTAAAGCAGTTAGATCAAGTTGTGCTGTACAATGTAAAGGAGAAACCATTACTTGTCATGTTGTTGAAATTGTGGACTGTTATTCGTAACCGAAAGCATTCTTATTTTATTATGCATATTGGTAGCCATACATCGCTACCTGGATTCTTTGTGGAAGGTAAGGCCTATGTGGATTCCCTTGTGGCTGCCTCAGCAGTAAAAACTGTGCCTAATGTGTTAAAGCAAATTGTTCTGTCTCACCAATTTTTTCATCAGGGTGCTCAGGCACTACGGCAGCAACTTAAATTATCACATAGTGAAGCAAAGTCAATTATTTCTTCTTGCCCTGATTGTCATATGTCTCATGTTTCACAATATTACGGCACTAATCCTAGAGGCTTATTCCCTCTGCAAGAATGGCAAACAGATGTTACAAAAATGCCTGAATTTGGCCATTTAAAGTATGTTCATGTCACAATTGTCACCTTTTCTCATGCCATGGTTGCCTCAGCATTGGCAGGTGAAACAGCTCGGGATGTTTTTCATCATTTTTGCCATGCCTTTTCCATCTTAGACGTTCCATCACATGTAAAGACAGATAATGGCCCGGAGTACGTTTCAAAGAAATTGCACGTTTTTTCGTGCTTGGGGTGTTGGTCATTCTACTGGTATCCCTCATGCTTTGACAGGCCAAGCAATTATTGAGCGTGCTCATGGTATGTTGAAGTGTCAGGTGCAAAAACACAAAGGGGGAATGCAGAAGGAATCGCCTCAAGTGAGATTAGACAAAGCCATTTATGTCTTAAACTTTTTGTGTCCTTTACCTGACTTACAAGTCTCTCCTATATTCTACCATTTTTCATCTTTGAATTCAAAACAGCCAAACTTTAAGAAAGGTATTAAGGTTTGGATAAAAGATTTAATTACGGGGAAATGGACTGGCCCAGTAGAATTAGTAACGTGGGGAAGAGGATATGCATGTGTTTTAACAGAAAACGGCCCTCGATGGGTCTCTGCCCGTTGTGTCAAACCTTATTTAGAGCGCACAGAAAAGGACAGGATGAATGGTTCTACAGTGGGAGAAAAATGAATAGGTAATTGTATTGGTTATTAGATAGATGGAAACATAGACCCTCAAGGACTGTGTGGTAAAGATGGTAATTCAAGACAGAGTAAGGGTAGTTATAGGCTTACATCAAAATTCCAAAAGTCAAGTTAGCGGACGTTACTTTTGCTTATTTTTCTTGAATTTTCTTATAGAGAGGTTGGTAGTACTGAGAAGTGTGCCTTGTACCATCTCCTTTTTGCAGAGCACCGACGGTCCCAAAATAGGGGAACTTGATGTACCTAAGGGAGAAGTGTTGCTTTTGCATAGGGGTTGAACTAGTAGCTTAAGTCCACACTTTGAGCAACTAGGTTGGTTGCCCGTTATGATAGCAGCAACCAGTTGCAAGGTTAAGTGGATGCTACTTAGTTCTTAGTGGTGACTAGGCAAATGACTTGGTCTCTGATTCTGTGTGGGAGAAAGCTATTTGATTGGAGGTGAAAGTGTCATTCTGCTACAAATGTGTTATCTGGAAGTTGCGAGGTCTGTAATGGTATTTCAAGATCTGTCTTTATGTCTTTTGTTTGTATATGAACCTTACGATTGTGAGGGCGTGTGTTGTGGAGTTGGTAGAAGTTGGTTATCTGTAAGTGAATGAAGAATGGATCCGCCATCTGCTTGGATTTTTGCAAGGGCCCTGAAGAAGTCCTTAGCAGTTGTATTTGCTGGTCAAATACAAAAAGGGGGAATTGTAGGAAAGACATTCTGTGTTGTCCCTGTGAGCCAGCAGGGCCTCCTGAAGATAAGGAGAAGCCCTATATCTCTCCTGAAGGAACACCAAGGTCGGTACCACAGAGACCAGAGAAGGAGAGAAAGTTGGGAGATATGGACTCTCACCTGGCTCAAGAGTGACGTGGCTCTCTGGGTGTCTACTGAGAACTTTGTTTCTCTTTTATGACCAATGGGCACTGTATATGTGTTAGAGGGGTGTCAATATCTGGAGGAACTATAAAAGTTATGTTGGTTTAATAAAATCTCTCTTTCGCCCTTCTGATGGAGTTGTGTATTACTGTACTGTGTCGCGCTCTACAGCGACACATGGCTCTTTTGGGCTCCCCAGAGCACCACCAGCAATTAGAGCCATCATTACTACCCTTCCTAAGAGTGTGGTATGGGTCATCTTGCATGACCTGCCCACCCGACCTTGCCTCTTGGGGACTTTGCTGAGAAGAAGCTTCCAAACTCTTTAGAGTCCTTTCTACCCGCTTCTCTGGTTAAACCTCTCTTGGTCGGGTCCTTACTAATTTTTGTTTCTCCTTGGGGAGTGCTCTGTAGAGGATTAACCTGGAGTCTTTGGAACTAAATTGGGGGAACTTAACCAGAATTACTTATTAACAGTCTTTAACTTTTTACAAACTTATTTTAAACACAGAACTGTCTTATAACACTTTAAGATATGGTATGGTTCTGATACCAAACTCTTAGTCAGTTCATCAGTCTTTTGGGCTCTTCCTTTTGAGAGTCAACTTTAAGCCTTTCAGTCCTTTTATAATGGTATACTCAGGTGAATTAACTCATGATGTGGTTGAATCTTGTCTTGAGGTAGGGGGTGAGAGTGGTGTGGACTCTGGCCCAATGCCAGAGGGAGAAACAGATGTTGAGTCCCATCCAGTGCCCAGAGGTGAGACTGGTCCTTTTATTCTCGTGATGTGGGTCCAACCCTTTTCTCTGGTCCGCACAGCTGAATTAGTGATGAGGAGTACCTGAAAGGGGTCTTCAAATTTAGGCATTAATGGTCCACTATTCCAGGATTTTATCAAAACCCAGTCTCCTGGGTTGATATCATGTACTTTCGTGTCCAGAGGGAAAGTTTGGGGGAGGTATCCCCTTTTTCTAAGTCCTTCCAGGGTTCTTCCAACGATCTCTAAATACTTTCTGGTAGCTTCTTCTCCTTCCAGATAGTGTCCTGAGCTATAGGGTGTTAACAAAAATGGCAGTCCAAACATCATTTCATAGGGTGAAATCCCTATATCAGACGGAGGTCTTGTTCTGATGTGCAAAAGCACTAGGGGCAAACACTTTAACCAATTCATTTTTGTTTCCTCGATCAATTTAGTCAATACATTTTTGAGAGTTTTGTTCATCCGCTCCACCCTCCCAGAACTCTGGGAGTGTCATGGAGTATGTAATTTCCATTCCATTCCTAAAGTTTCGATTATATTTTGCAATGTTCGGGCCACAAAATGTGGACCCCGGTCTGAGTCTATGGTGTTCACCATTCCATATCTGGGGATAATGTTCTCTAGGATTATTCTTGCCACAACTTGGGTTGTTTCCCTTTTAGTCGGGAAGACTTCCACCCAATGGGTGCGATGATCTACTATAACCAGTAAATATTTGTATCCCTGCACTGGGAGCATCTCAGTGAAATCTATCTGTATGCTCTGGAAAGGTCTTAGGGCTAATTCCCTCCCTCCGGGTGCTACCTTTCTCATAAATTTCTGGTTTACTTTTTGACAAATTAAACACCCTTTTGTAATTGCTTTTGCCAGGCTATATACGCCTATGCATAGGTTGTTTCTTAAGAAATGATCACATAATCCTTGGACTCCCCTGTGCGTCAATTTATGTAGTTCTGCTAGCACTGTCCGGGCAAGTTCTTTGTTTAAAAACACCCGTCCATCCAAGGTTAACCACTCCCCTTGTTGCCCTTGGTGTAACTTTAATTCTTTTATAACCTCCAATTCTTTTTCACTAAATATGGATTCTTCGCTTCTTTCTCCCCCCTCAGGTGTGGTTTCTGCTTTAAAAACTTTCACTGGATCTCCGGGTTCTAAAGCTGCTTCCTTTGCTATCTGATCAGCCAGTTGGTTTCCTCTAACTTCAAGACTGTCTCCTTTTTGGTGCCCTTTTACATGGACTACTGCTATTTCTGTTGGTTTCTGTAAAGATTCTAATACAAACTTGACCAGGTTCTCATGGGCTAAGCTTTTTCCTTTTGAGCTTAGATATCCATGCTCCTCCCATATTTTCCCAAAGGTGTGAACTATCCCAAATGCATATTGGGAATCTGTATAAATAGTTCCTCAGTCTCCCTCCAGCAAGTCTAATCCTCTTTTCAGGGCATATATTTCACAACTTTGGGCTGACCAATTTGGGGGTAATTTCCCTTTTCCTTTAATTTGTAAAGTTTCTCCATCTATGATGGCATAACCTGAAGCTCTTTTTCCATCTACTACCCTCAAAGAGCCATCTATGAACAAGATTCTTCCAGTTGCTAGAGGCTGATCTTCTAAATCTTCTCTTACTTTTGTTTGAAGGTTAATCAATTCAAGACAATAATGTTCTTAATTTTCTATAGGCTCTCCCATAAGGAATTGTGCTGGATTGAGGGCATTTGATGTGATGAATTCTAAATCATCCGTATTCATTAGTAGGATTTCATATTTTAATGTTCTTGCATTGGTCAGCCACTGCTGAGCTCTCTGGTTCAGCACTGTTTTAAGATCGTGAGGAGTGTGTACTTTAATTTTTCCTTGTAAGGTTAATTTTTGGGTCTTCTCTATCAGGATAGCAGTAGCTGCTACTGCTTGTATACACACTGGCCAGCCTCTAGCCACTGGATCTAACAATATGGAGATTTAAGCCACGTGCTTCCTGCAGCCTCCCCACTTTTGAGTTAGTACACCGTAGGCTATACCCCCTTCTGCACTCACAAACAGATCAAAACTCTTCCTGAGGTCTGGTAAGCTTAGGACAGGGGCAGAAGACAACTTGTCTTTTAAGCTTTCCAGTTGTTGATCATCTTCTGCTGTCCAAATGATGGGATCTGGAGCTACTAACTTATTGTATAAAAATTTTACACTTTGCATGTATTGATCCAACCATAACTTGCAATATTCGAACAGGCCCAGAAATTTTGTCACATCCCTTTTTGTTTTTGGAGCTGGAAGAGATAAAATACCTGAAATTCTGTCAGGGCTTAACTTCTAATATCCCTCTCCTATTATGTGCCCAAGGTATGTTACTTCTGATTGTACAAACTGTAGCTTCTCTTGGGAAAACTTTAGTCCTTTTTCCCCCAAAAAATTTAAATACTTAACACTAGTTGTTCTGACCTGATCTTTTCTCTTCCCTGACACCATCAGGTCATCAACATATTGCAGAATCTGTACTTCCTCTTCAGAAACAAACTGTTCTAGCAAACCTTCCAGGGCTTGTCCAAAGACGTTGGGGGACTCAGTGAACCCTTGTGGTAATCGGGTCCACCTTAGCTGTTTTCTCCTTTTTGTACTCGGGTCCTCCCATTCAAAGGCAAACCAATCTCTACATTCCGTTGCCAGAGGACACGCCCAGAAAGTGTCCTTCAAATCTATAACAGTGAATGAAGCATGTTCTCTTGGAATTCGACTTAGGAGACTATACAGGTTGGGCACAACTGGATGCCTGGCAATGGTCCTTTTGTTGACCTCCCTCAAATCTTGTACCAGCCTATATTTGTGGGATCTCAGCACATCAGTCCTGATGTGCAGAGACACTGAGACAACCCTTGGGGGGCTCGGAAGTCCTGGAATGTTGCCAGAAGTGTCTGGTGGCTGGACTTTGATCCTGCACAGGAGACAACACCTGTATGAGGATGGGAGGATCTCACGGGGATAAATGGTGAAGGGATAGGTTAATTATAGAGTGAAACACAGGTTTTAGAATTTCGGTACAGGGGGGTCTAGAGAAGTAAGATGGAGGAATTGGGGCGTGTCCTGTTCTTCTTCTTCTTCTTCTTGGTCTCCATCTTCTGTGGTGGTGGTGGCACTTTGGGATTGGTTCTTACTAAAAGTGCACTTGTCAATAAGGGTAAAAGGTATTGGGGAAAATAGGTAAATATCTTATACGTAGTTTTGAGTATAAAGATAAGTGACCGCCCCGAAGGCAGGCAGTGTGCTCATGGCTGGCGTGCTGTGCAGACCTCTGTCTGGCCGAGAGAAAATCTTGTAGATAAAAACTAATAAACACTGAATCCCAAGAAAAAACCTGAAGACTCTTTTCGTCCTTTGGAGCGCGGGCTGTCCAAGGCCATCCCGAGCCTTTCCAGGCCATCAAAAACAGCTGAGAACGGGACAAGTGGCATCCGCTGTGTGGGATACTCCCACAAAAGGGGGGGTATTAGCCCTGAAGAGCCGAGAGGGCAGCTCCGGACTTGGACAGATTCCCAGGAGAACACTGATAACTCCTGGGGAGGCAAGCCAGGAAAAAAAAAAAAAAAAAACACGGCCGACAGAGTCTGAAAAAGACAGCAGTCACCGAGAATTACATCTCTCAGCTTCTGCCGAAGAAAGTTCGTAGCAGAACAGCCCGGATTGGAACCAGAAAGGCGCCTCTGGACCCACTTCTCGTGACCTGCTGGACGGAGATGGGGAGCCTTCGGACTGCTCTGACCACTGAGATTTGGTGAGAAGGTCAAAAATAAGAACATGGGGGGCACACTCTCCCAGGAACAGCTGGGAATTTTGTCAGCCTTACAAGACGTGGCTGAATCATATACGGTCGGGATCTCAAAGAAGGAGCTGAAACAGCTTTTATTGTGGGTGAGACTTAATTACCCATTTTCAGAGACACGTCTGCTATTCGAAGTAGGTTTTTGGCAGGAAATTAATAGACACTTATATCTCTTAGCCACGAAAAAAGATGAAACAGCTTTAAAGCTGCTGTCGCCAGCAAGAATATTGTTAGAAGGCATTTCTGTGCAGTCAAAAAGACTGGAGAGGCAACAAGAAGTTGCGGGAGCCTTAGAAGCAGGGGGAGGAGAGCAAGGCTCTTGACAGAGATTGGCTCTGGCCCCAGTTAGCCAGGGGGAAAAAGCTCTTGAAGAACGGGAGCAGGAAATAATATCAAAGCCTCCAATTCCAAGACCCAGAAACCCCAAGAAATCCCTAAAACGTCCTGAAACCCCAGAGAGCACAGGGGCTTCAGGCTCCGACTCAGAGGTGAGATCGGAAAGGGGGGAAAGAGGGGGAGAAAAAGGGTCGGGGGAAGCGCTTTCTCGTGGCGGGCACGGCGGCGCGGCGGCAGCAGAGCAGAGCAGCCGGGCTGCGGCTGTGCAGGCGGAGGCGGGGGCGCAAGTAAGGAGGTAATGGGAGATACGGTTTCTGGTACGGCTTTCGTCAGCACAACGCCGGGAGCCGCGGCTGCCCCAGCTGGCACGGTGGCAAAGACGTACGCGAAGGGCAAGGCTCACAAAAACCCTGGCGGGGGGGGGTCACAAACCAGCTCAGGAACGTCAGACACGGGCAGCGAGTTGGGGGAAGCTGCACGGCCCCAAAGGGCCACCGTAGAGAGACGCAGGAGGCGCGCGGTTGTGATTTCAGACCCGGAACTAGGGGCGCGGAGGTCGACTCAGATCACGGAGCGGGCCCGGGTGCCAGCGGGGGGCGGACTGCGCGCACCGGTGGGGGGGGTGGACACAGCGTCAGAGGAGGAGGAGAGAGAGTCGGGGACAGACCGAGGGGAGGAGATTTCGGAGGCGGAACGGGGGGGAGAGAGTGACGTTAGCTCAGGAGAGACGGGGAGCGGCTCCGAAAGCACGCATGTGCGGAGAGCAGAGCGCGGGCGGAGGCTGGCCCGATCCCCTGTGACATCTCGGGCAAGGAGGGGCCGTGCTCGGGGTTCCACATCCCGAGGCTCCACCCCATCTCCAGACTCCGTGCCTTTAATCAAAACCCTTGGAGTCCAAGCCTCTTCCCTTCAAGGGAGACGTTCTGGTGTCCGAGCCCCATTTTCAGCTGAATTAAAAGCCATGCAGACTCGGTCACAAACGAGATCGCAGACACGGCAGACGCCCGGAAGAGGGGCAGTCGAGTTCATTCCGTCATCCGAGCCATGGAGTCCGGTGACAGCGCCACCTCGTGGGGGGATGACAGAAGTGCACGACATGCAGGATCTGTTCGGTGGAGCCACAGCGCCATCTCGTGGCGAGACTGCAACAATGCAGCAATTTTTTCCAACAATATATAAAAAGAAAAGTACTTCTAAGAAGACAATGATAACAAACAAATGGAGTATCCTTCAACTTCAGGATTTTGCGAAGATGATGAAAGTTCAGATGAAGCACAGCAACAAGCAGAAGATGTCATACGGATCACAGCATCGGAAGGTGTTCCGGCATGGATGCTGTCAGCAGCAGAAGCAGCGAAAAGCTTCTTGCATTCATTTGATACAGCAAAAAAGAAATATCAACAGGATCCTCAAGTTTCCTTTTCGGATTTAGGAGCAAGGCCAAAAACTTCAAGGCGAAAAATGAGGTACAACGAATCACCGATGACATCCACAACACCGTTATTCATGCAAATCCCAATGGAGTCTCAAGAGGAGGAATTTCAACAGCCGGTGAAGACGATGGATTGGAAGCGCATCAGAAAAGCATTGGCAAAAGATAAGCATTTATTTCCGGGTTCAGGAGATTTGACAATGCCAGTGACATATGATGCCCAGGGACAGAATCCAAGGTGGGAAAGGATGGGTCACGAAACACTCAAAGACTTAGGGAAGGCTGCTCAAACTTTTGGGCTGGACTCACAATATTTAAAACAACTATTAAGAGGGACATTCACCACGTATGACCTCACGCCATATGATATTGGAAGCATTGTGGCAATGATTCGCACTGACACACAGAGTCTCGTCTGAGAAAAAAGATGGAGAAAGTATCTTTCTGAGTTGCAAAATAGATATCAAGGTGGGCCAAACGCGAATCTCACAGAAGCGCAGTTAGCAGAGGATCCTCCAGATGACAACCCAGGGGAACAAGCAGTGCGGCTTCCACAAAGAGTGTTAAGCGACATCAAAGAAGCAGCACGAATGGCAATCATGCAGATTACACCAACAAGAGCTCCGGATGTTCCATTTTCTTGCATCAGGCAAGGTCCCGCAGAACCATTCATGTCGTTCATCGATCGACTCACGCAAGCCGTGGATCGACAGGTGACAATTGAAGAAGCGAAGAAGCCTCTCTTGGAGAGCTTAGCTTTTGGCAATGCCAACCCGGATTGTCAACGGGTGATTAGCACCATGCCAGGACGGCCATCCTTGGCAGAGATGGTGGAGGCATGCAGCAAGGTGGGGACACCTCAGCATGTCGCATCGATTGTAAGGAACGAATTGAGAGAGGAATGGGAAGAACAGATAAAGGGACACTCAGAGAGGCAATCAGAAGACAAGACATTAGAAAAGATGCTGGAAAGAATACTTCATCAACAGAACGAGAACACCAACAAAGTTCTTGCAACGATGCAGAAAAAGAGCAATCCCCCAGGAGGACAGTGCTACAAATGTGGGGAGTTTGGACACATAAGAAAGAATTGTCCACGAACATGTACACCAGCGCCAGCACAAAAAGCGGAAAGGCCAATTTGTGCGCGGTGCGGAAAAGGAAGACACTCTGTGAAAGAATGTTATTCCCAGACAGACATGGAAGGAAATCCGTTACCGTATCCGGGAAACGGGAACAGGAGCGCGGCCGTAAATCGCCAGCGCGCTCAGACACAAGTACTGGCGGTGGCACAAGAGCAGACAGGGCAATCATCAGTGAGCAACAAGCAGATGCCCTCAGCAAAACCCTCAGTCAATTCCATAGCGACCCAGACCTCCTCCCACCAGGGGCACAGTGTGCATTGGCAGCTTTAAAACTAGTATGCTTTCTAGATGAAAATCATGCAGAGATACCAACGGGTATCCGCGGAGATTCATACAAAAAACAAGATTTCCTGATAGTTGGACAAGATAAATGCAGTATTCTTGGACTCATTGTTTATCCTACGGTTGTCTCTGCAGACAAAAATACAGAATTGACAGTTCTGGCAAGAGCGCTTCTTCCACCATTGACTGTGCCGGAAAATACTGTGGTTGCGAGAGCTTTCGCCTTGCCGCCACACGCAGTTGGAGAAGTCATGTCAATCTTCGACGAAGAAGGGTTCCCTATGAAGGAACATGTTGAAGTACACACAACATGGGTGAAGCACATAGGTCGAGATCGACCCACACTCACGTGCCAATTGACATGTGGAGACAGGACAATAGCAATCAGAGGTATGCTCGACACAGGGGCGGATGTCACAGTAATATCGTACATCTTTTGGCCATGCAATTGGAGCTTGGTCGCGCCCTTGGGTTCTCTCTCAAGCATAGGGGGAGCATCTCTGTGTCTGCAAAGTGAGAATTCCGTCGTTGTCGCGGGATCAGGAGACAAAACGGCGATCATTCGTCCTTTTGTCGTCCAAAAGCCGATCACAGTCTGGGGTCGAGACCTTTTGGCAGAATGGGGCGCGAAGATCGAAGTGGATTTTTAATAGGGGTCACTGCCGCACTCGCCGCATTGAAGTTTACATGGAAAACAGATGATCCAGTTTGGGTGGATCAGTGGCCCCTTGAGCGGAAAAAATTGAGTGCTCTGAAAAACCTGGTCCAAGAACAATTGCAGAAGAGACACATCAGACCAACAGACAGCCCTTGGAACTCTCCAGTGTTTGTCATCAAGAAAAAGCTATCGGGCAAATGGAGGTTGTTACATGATCTCAGGAAGATCAACGAAGTCATAGAAGATATGGGACCACTTCAGC
Organism: Melozone crissalis; assembly: GCF_028551555.1. NCBI lineage: Eukaryota > Metazoa > Chordata > Aves > Passeriformes > Passerellidae > Melozone > Melozone crissalis. The sequence goes on along the minus strand of NW_026535813.1, from coordinate 6,911,238 downwards.
TGGGACTTCCATCTGTCTCAATGATTCCCAGAGATTGGCCGCTTGTGGTCATTGACCTCAAGGATTGTTTTTTCAGTATTCCTCTCCATCCAGATGATGCTCCGAGATTTGCCTTTTCAGTTCCAAGTATCAACAAGGAAACGACTCTGCAACGGTACCATTGGGTCGTCCTTCCACAAGGACTGAAAAATTCTCCGACGATCTGTCATTGGTACGTGGCACGAGCTTTGGCACCGGCGTGGAAGAAATTTCCGAAGGTGAAGATCATTCATTACATGGATGATTTGCTCATTGCAGCGTCAACACAACAGGAGCTACAAGAAGCTCGTGACTGTGTGATCGCAGAGGTGCAAAAGGCAGGTCTGGAAATCAGCATTTCAAAGATTCAGGAGGTTGCACCTTGGAAATATCTAGGGTGGAAAATTTCAGAGAGAACAATAAAACCTCAGAAAATGGAGATCAGCACTAAGATCAACAATTTGCATGATTTACAACAGCTTTTGGGAGAAATCAACTGGATGAGGCCAGTTTTGGGAATCACAAACAGCGACATTCCAGCGTTGCTCGATCTTTTGAGAGGAGACACAGACATTCGTTCTCCCAGGACACTCACACCAGAAGTGAAGAAAGAGTTGGAGAAAGTCACAGACGAGATACAGAAAAGGCAGGCACATAGATTTGTTCCAATGTTGCCTTTTCAGTTGGCAGTGCTGGGGAAGAAAACACAGTTCCATGGTTTGATCTTCCAATGGGATGAATCACAAAAGGACTCTTTGATAATCATAGAGTGGGTTTTTCTACCACACAGGCCCTCAAAGACAATTCTCACAGATTTAGAGATGGCAGCACAAATCATCATAAAGGCAAGAACAAGGTTGCTGACAATGGCAGGACGGGAATTGTCAGTCATCAGATTACCTCTGAAGCAAGACTATTTTGATTGGGCAATGCAACAATCGAAGGACTTATTAATCGCGTGGTTAGCTTTCCCGGGAACTTGCACAGTCCATTTTCCACAGCATAGAATACTACAATCACAAATATGTTACAGAGCGAAACCAAGAATAATTGAAGAACCTTTGGACGGGATCATAGTGTTCACTGATGGCTCAGGGAAGACACACAAATCGGTGATCACGTGGAGAAACTCAACGACAGGGGATTGGGAATCAGACGTGAAGATGGTTGAGGGCTCTCCACAAATTGTGGAGTTGGCAGCCGTTGTCCGAGCATTTCAGTTGTTCAAACAACCCCTCAATCTGGTCACAGATTCCGCATATGTTGCGGGTGTGGTCAAAAGATTGGAGGGTTCGCTCTTGAAAGAAGTCAGTAATGAGGTTTTATACTCATATCTGATGAGCTTGAAAACATTGCTAGAGAGCAGGGAAAGAGAATATTTTATCACGCACATTAGGGCGCACACAACACTTCCGGGGTTTTTAGTGGAAGGGAATGCTCGGGCGGACAGGTTGACAATGCCCATTTCGCAAACACTGCCGGACATTTTTGAGCAGGCAAGATTAAGTCATGCGTTCTTTCATCAGAATGCACAAGCGCTGATGGAGTCCTTTCGTCTCACAAAGAGTCAGGCGAGGGATATCATTAGTGCTTGTCCAGACTGTCAGCTCTGTCAGCTTGTGCAGACACCTTCTTCTACCGGAGCAGTCAATCCGCGGGGACTGCAAAGTCTTCAATTGTGGCAAGCTGATGTCACGAAGTATCCATCCTTTGGGAGGCTCAAAAATGTTCATGTTTCTGTAGATACATTCTCAGGTGCAGTCTTTGCTTCAGCACATGCGGGGGAAACAGCAGACCATGCTTGTCGACATTTTCTGCAAGCATTTGCATCATTAGGTGTGCCTCAGGAGATAAAAACAGACAATGGCCCAACGTATACAGGCAGGGTGCTTGACAAATTCCTGAAAAGATGGCGTGTCAAACATACGTTTGGTATTCCACATTCGCCCACAGGTCAGGCGATCATTGAAAGAACACATCACACCCTGAAATCCCTTCTGGACAGACAAAGAAGGGGTGAGCCAGAGGCAACACCTCACATGAAATTAAATAAGGCACTGTATGTGTTGAATTTCCTAAATAGCTCATCCTCAGAACCTAATCCACCAATCGTGAGGCATTTTCTAAATAGCACACAGGCAAAGCTAAGGGAAAATCCTTTAGTTTTGATCAGAAACCCAGAGACAGGACAAATAGAGGGTCCTTTCAAACTAATCACTTGGGGCAAGGGTTTCGCTTGTGTTTCCACAGATCGAGGTCTGAAGTGGGTGTCAGCGCGACACGTGAAGCCATTTCGAACGCGAGAACGGGAGAATGCTGATTCGAGAAACAAAGAGACGAGTACTCAGAAGTCGAGACTCAGACTGCAAAAGACGACTCAGAAGAGAAATAAAAAGAAACTAAGGACTTTGGGGATTTTTCCTTTTGGGTCTTGAATGAAAAACATAACAATGATTTCGCACAAAAGTGAAGTCATGAGTTTCATGATGCTTATGTGCATCATTCTTTCATTCATTGCAATAAGCAATGGGGCAAATTTACCTATTAATCAACCAAAACAAAATGTATGGGAAGTTTTAGCTCAAGCAGCAAATTTGGATAGTATTTCTCTGACACACTCGAGGCCAGGGAGACCATTTTCAGCATGCATGGTTGGATTGCCAGTGGACGAATGGCCAATTCCAGGGCACTCCGCAGTTAACATCTCGCAGGTCATTAAAGATCCTGTGAAAGAGTGGTGTGCTTGGACACATCTACTTCCTGTGGCTTCTACAGAACCTCAGGAACTGGAGATTTTTTGGGTCCATGACAATGGAACTCTGCATGCAATTTGAAACTCCAAATGTCACAAAGGCAAAAACTATCGATTTGACTCCCAATCATGAATTCTATAAAAATGCATCAGCATGGTGCAAATACACAGAGAAAACTGCCAGAGGATCGATCCAAGTCCCAGTGCAATTGCCACGGGGTTTGTTTCTAATTTGTGGGGACAGAATTTGGCACGGCATTCCTGCTAATGCCACGGGAGGTCCATGCAGCATTGGGGAAATTTCAATGTTATTGCCTGATTTAAACTCGCTAAGAGAGAAAAAGCACAAAGAAAAAAGATCAATACAACATTATGCAGCAGATTGCAATGACGAAATATTTACTTGGGAAAAGGCAGCGAGGGTTGCTACAGCAATCTTTTCACCTCAAGCAGCATCAGGGGTGGCCTTGACTCAAATCGACCGCATGGGTTGTTGGTTGAGCAAACATGCTCAGTCTGTGTCTGTCGCATTGAGTGACATGTTAAAAGACATCAGTGGTCTAAGACAGGCGACTCTTCAAAACAGAGCGGCAATCGATTATCTATTGCTCGCTCATGGACATGGGTGCGAAGAGTTTGAAGGGATGTGCTGCATGAATCTCTCAGACCATTCAAGATCAATTCATGAAAGTATTCAGAAAATTAAGGACAGCATAAATAAACTTGGTGAGATCACAGGATCATGGATCGATGATCTGGTAGAATTCTTTGACATCTCTCCCATATGGAGAGGATTTTAAAGATAGCATTCTATATCTTAATAATTCTCTTAGTCCTCATACTTGTTGTCCCGTGCATCTTTGCATGTCTAAGACGTGTCATGAGTCAGGTATCAAAAGAAGTCTTTTTAGTGCAAACAGAAGGGGGAGATGTGGGATCTCAGCACATCAGTCCTGATGTGCAGAGACACCGAGACAACCCTTGGGGGGCTCGGAGGTCCTGGAATGTTGCCAGAAGTGTCTGGTGGCTGGACTTTGATCCTGCACAGGAGACGACACCTGTATGAGGATGGGAGGATCTCACGGGGATAAATGGTGAAGGGATAGGTTAATTATAGAGTGAAACACAGGTTTTAGAATTTCGGTACAGGGGGGTCTAGAGAAGTAAGATGGAGGAATTGGGGCGTGTCCTGTTCTTCTTCTTCTTCTTGGTCTCCATCTTCTGTGGTGGTGGTGGCACTTTGGGATTGGTTCTTACTAAAAGTGCACTTGTCAATAAGGGTAAAAGGTATTGGGGAAAATAGGTAAATATCTTATACGTAGTTTTGAGTATAAAGATAAGTGACCGCCCCGAAGGCAGGCAGTGTGCTCATGGCTGGCGTGCTGTGCAGACCTCTGTCTGGCCGAGAGAAAATCTTGTAGATAAAAACTAATAAACACTGAATCCCAAGAAAAAAACCTGAAGACTCTTTTCGTCCTTTGGAGCGCGGGCTGTCCAAGGCCATCCCGAGCCTTTCCAGGCCATCAAAAACAGCTGAGAACGGGACATATATTGCCCTTCAGCTTTCTTAACTGCCAGTATAGGGGTGTCGCAGTCGAGGCGGTCACGACACAAAGCGGAGACCACAAGCAGTCTCAGTTGGTAACACTTGGCAACAGTTTATTAATGAAAATGGCTGATCTTTTATACACTTTCCAGTTGTTTACCCTTCCTCTACCTTAGCTATTGGTCACAATAATTCAATACCATGCCATTGGTGAAAAGTTACTCTGACTCCACCTAACTTTCTAAAAATGCTTCATCCAGCTGCAGAATGCTCTTATCTTCCTTCTCTCGATCTCCTTGGTTACGGCCTTGGAGAAAGCTCCTTATCAGCTTCTTCTTCTTCTTACTTCTCGCTCCTTTAGCTAACAGGCCCGCTGCTAGCCCCTTCCACAATTCCCCCTTTTTTGTTTTTGACCTGTAAATACAGCTGCTATGGATTTTTGCAGGGCCCTTTGCAAAAACCCAAGCAGAGAGGGGACACACAAAATCACAATCACAGCCATCAACAAAATTCCCATTCTTCCTTCATCCATCTTTAAGTACTGATATATGGTCTTAGCCAGTGTCATCCGCACGTTCTGCTTCAGCTGCGGAGCCATCGATCCTGTCCTTTCCCGCACGTTCTAGGTAAGGTTTAACACAGCGAGCAGGAACCCATCGAGGACCATTATCTGTCAAAACACAAGCATAACCCCTTCCCCAGGTTATCAGTTCCACTGGACCAGACCATATACCAGTAATCAAGTCCTTGACCCATACCTTGACATTTCTATGGAAATTTGGTTGCTTAGAATTCAAAGAAGAAAAATGGCAAAAGATTGGAGATAACTGTGAGTCAGGTAGGGGACGCAAGAAGTTTAACACATAAACAGCTTTATCTAATCTCACTTGAGGTGACTCCTGTTGCATTCCCCCTTTTTGTTTTTGAACCTGACGTTTAAGAAGTCCGTGAGCTCTTTCAATAATTGCTTGGCCCGTGGGGACATGTGGAATACCTGTTGAATGCTCAATGCCCCAAGCACGAAAGAATGCTTGCATTTTCTGTGAAGCATATGCTGGGCCGTTATCTGTTTTTACATGACACGGAACACCTAGAATAGAAAAGGCATGATAAAAATGACGAATAGCATCTCGAGTTTTCTCTCCTGTGAATGCTGAAGCAACCATTGCATGAGAAAAAGTATCAACTGTAACATGAACATACTTAAAGCGACCAAATTCTGGCATTTCTGTAACATCAGTTTGCCATTCTTCTAACGCAGAAAGACCTCTAGGGTTGGTACCATAATTCACATTAATTACAATGGCTGACAGGCCACCTGTTGTAGCACCACCCAACCCCAGGAGTCCAAAACTTGCATGAGTGAGAGGCCACGATTGAGGCCAGCAAAGTCATGAGAGTATTGTGACATCTGCTCCAGTGTCAATCAAACCTGTTACTGATATAGTTCCTGGATGACATCCACTGGCGGTGAGAGTGCATGTCTTTTCTGGACGGCTCTCTGTTACTTTCTCAGTCCAAAACACTTGAGGTACTCCTGTCGATCCAAAGCTTCCTGTGCCGCGACTTCGGTCCACTGCATTTGGAACAGAACTCACAAAAGGTACAAGTTGAGCAATGCAAGTTCCTTTCTGAATAGTGACAGGAGGGTCATCAATAGATACCATAGCATGAATCTGCCCTAAATAATCAGCATCAATAAGCCCTAGATGCACATGAATACCTCTAAGTGTAGTACTTGATCTCCCTATCAAAAACGCACTCAATCCCCATCCTATCGGACCATAGGCATCAAGAGGCACTTTACATATTTCTTTTGTTAAAATAGTTACTGTGTCAGCGGTGGGTATATCAATCCCTGCGGACCCGCTTGTTGCCCCTGAGAATTGTTCGCAAATGGGTAGCTTTGCAGGGCTGGGAAGGCCCGCATTTGCTGTTGTGGTTGTTGGGGTATTTGTTTCCCCACGCGCCCCTTCGCGCTCCTCTTTGGGTTTCCCGGCAATAGCTGACCATTTGCATGATATTTACTTCTGCATTGCTTAGCATAGTGCCCAGATTTAGCACAACGGTTGCATACAACATCGCTGCTTGCACTTGGCCTAAATGTTGTTTTCTGGACAGTACATTGTGACTTTACGTGTCCTTGTTGTCCACAATTATAACACTTCGCTGAAGGTCTTAACACTGCAGCAAGAGCTGCCATTTTATGCTCGACTGAACCAACTTTCGAGCAAGCAGTAACCATTTCAGACAAGGTGGGTTCCCCAGGCAAAGTATCAATAATCTTTCTGCAATCTGGGTTTGCATTTTCTTTAGCCAATTGTACACACAATTTGTCTCGCAAAGTTTCATCATCTACTTGTTTCTCAATAGCGGCAGCAAGTTTTTCTGCAAACTGCAAAAATGGTTCTCTCATTCCTTGTTGTATAGTAACATATTTCTGCTTTGGAGCTGCCATTTCCATTGTTTTAGTTAAGGCACTCATGCCTATTTGCTGAGCTTGTGCCAAAATCGAAGGATCCCACCTTGCCTGTAAATCTGGATTAGCAAAAGGCCCAGAGCCCATTAGGGCATCAACACCCAAAGCATGACGAGGGTCGTGTTGAGGCAACTGCATATTTGTTAAAGCTGTGCGCTCAGCCACTCGCCTCCAAGTTTCTTGAAATACACCATATTGTACTGGCTGAAATAGAATTGTAGCAAGATGAGCGATGTCATAAGGTGCAAGCAAATCTGCATTAATCACACGTATTAATTGCATTACCTCTGAAGAATTAATACCATATTGAGCTACTTTCGATTGGAGGTCTTGCACAACCCTCCAGGCGAAGACATGATGACTGTCGTTCTGTCCTGTTCCAGGAGCTGCTTTGAAAACTGGAAAAGCCATAGGGTTATTACAAGCAACATTTGCAATGGCACTGTTCTCCTGAGGTACTCTTGGAGCACCTAACCTTTCTATGATGTCCCAGTTCTTTTCTTCAACTGCTTTCCTCCTAACAAATTCCCAAAACTCCTGAGGGCGTCGAGGAAGCACAGTGACTTGGCACGGAGGCAAAGTCCATGGGGCAGTAAGACTAGAGCTCTTAGGAGATGAAGAGACCAGAGCTCCCTGCCCCAACTCAGGTGTTACTGCGGGCGACTCATCACTTGACTCACTGTTGCTGTCACTGTCAGGTAAAGGAGGATACGGCCTTGCAGGTTGTTCAAGCCACTCAGAGGGGAGCGGGGGGGCAGACGGCTGGACCAGAGAGGAGGGAAGCGGGGGGGCAGATGGCTGGACCTTTCTCTCTGCTAAAGACATTTCAGCTAACTGGCGTAGCGGTGTAGTATATACAGGCACCATCGCGAGCTGCTGTGCAGGTGTGAGATAAGGAGGCTAAGGAGTCTGATAAGAAGAGGCTAGGGCAGGTTGCCCAGAAGTTTTGGCAGCTTTCCCAGAAGCCTTGGCAGCTCTCCCAGAAGCTTTGGCAGCTTTCCCAGAAGCCTTGGCACCCAGCCCAGAAGCTCTGGCAGCCTTCCCGGAAGCTTTGGCAGCTTTCCCAGAAGCTCTGGCAGCGTGCCAGGTAACTCCCATGGCATCCGAACTTTCTTCACCAAGTTCCCCATCAGAGCCCCCTTCTACCTCAGAGGCCCCCTCTGCCTCAGCCCCCCCGTCAGGTATCAGCCCCGACTCTTCGTCCGCATCTTGCTCCGTTTCTCTCTCTATTCTCCATTCCTTTAAAGCCTCAAAGAGCGAGTTCCAGGTTACTGCTAAATCAACAGCTGTTTTATCTCCCGCTCGAATAACTTGCCAAAGTCTGTCCCCGACTTTCTTCCATGCCTTAACACTAAATGCTGTGTTGGGATCAGTGCCAAAATTCTGTGATTTAGCCCACAGCAATATATTACGAAGCTCATAATCTGACGTATTAATTCCCTTATTTCTTAACAAAACTTTCCATGTAGACAGAACACTTTCTTCCTCTTTAGATAAATTTTGTCCCATTATTACTAGTTGGTGGCTCACCTACTTCCAGGTGTCTTGATTGGAGGGAATCAGGTCCGGACCTCCTTGTGGCTTCCACCTGCCACTCTCAGCTGCACCAACGCCGCCTCCCCCACTACGTCCCAGCGGGTCACGGTTGCCAATTGCTAGGACCCCGTATGGGCCCCCACCGACTATGTTCTTATCACGTCGGCGTCTCCAAAATGTCGCAGTCGAGGCGGTCACGACACAAAGCAGAGACCACAAGCAGTCTCAGTTGGTAACACTTGGCAACAGTTTATTAATGAAAATGGCTGATCTTTTATACACTTTCCAGTTGTTTACCCTTCCTCTACCTTAGCTATTGGCCACAATGATTCAATACCATGCCATTGGTGAAAAGTTACTCTGACTCCATCTAACTTTCTAAAAATGCTTCATCCAGCTGCAGAATGCTCTTATCTTCCTTCTCTCGATCTCCTTGGTTACGGCCTTGGAGAAAGCTCCTTATCAGCTTCTTCTTCTTCTTACTTCTCGCTCCTTTAGCTAACAGGCCCGCTGCTAGCCCCTTCCCCATAGGGGTATTGTGCGGTGACATACAAGGTTCTAAAATTCCCTCTTGCAACAGTTGTTCGATAACTATGGCAAGCCCCTTCTTTCCTTCTAGGGAAATCGGATACTGTTTAACCCGTGTGGGTGATGGACCATCTTGCATTTTTATTGTTATCGGCGGGATGTCTAATAGACCCCGCTTTCCTCCTTCAGACCATACCTCGGGGTTTATCTCTGTGACGTCTCCTTGGGATAACTTCATTATTTCTACTACCATCCTCCCTTCTCTTGGGACAATCCCAACCCCCAAATGGACCTGTAAATCTCTTCCTAACAAACTTTTTTCTAGTTTAGGTAGGTAAATAAAATTAGCTTTACACTGTCTTGAATTTCCAATTATTTTTACATCTTCAATCACTGAGGCTCTAAATGGTTTCCCTTCAGCCCCTAATACCTCACAAAATTTTCTACCAATTACCATGCCTTCTGGTACTTTGTTGAGACAGGACTTATCTGCTCCTCTATCAAACAAAAATTCAAATTCTTCATTTAGAGGGGTCCCATCTTAAAGTTTACCAAGGGCTCCTCTAGATGTTGCATCGGGTCCCCTAAAGTGTAAAGCCCCTGACACCCCTATTTGTCACCTCTAAGAACCCTCTCTAAGGCTTCTTGTTCCCTGGATATTGCCTCATCGAGACAGCTTTTTACAAAGCCTCCTAGTGTGCCAAGTTTCTCCACAATAATAGCAGTGCCGTTCAAAGGGACTTGGGGTCTCTCCATCCCTTTTGTACTTGACAGTACAAGAGGCCTATCCTTGCCTCCTCCTGGTGGTGGACCTGCCCACTCTTTTGTTACCTTACTTGCCCCCACACTTTCTCTAGCTACCGCAACCATGATCCTCGCCTTATCCTTTGCTCTTTCTTCTTCCCTCCTTAAATACACTTTCAGTGCTTCTCTCAATAACTCATTATTGTCCTTCTCTTGCCAATCTTCAATCTTTTCCAGTTTTCTTCGTATATCAGGCCAACATTTGGTACCAAATTGGACCTTTAGTAGCACTTGACCTTCTGGGGTGTCTGGGTCTATTCTAGAGTACAATTGGAAATTCCACTTTAGGCAATTAAGCCAGGCAGCAGGAGCTTCATCCTTTTCTTGTGCACCTTCGAATGCCAATTTGGTATTAGTTCCTTTGGGATCTGACTCTTTGATCCCTCAAATTATCAAAGACCTATATTCTGTCATGGCCCTCCTCCCTTCCTCCTGATTAGAGTTCCAATTGGGATCCATTAGTGGCAATTTCTGTTCACCTGATGGCACCTGGGGTCCTGGACTGTTATCTTTCTCCCAAATTCTTATGCTAGCAGCTCTAATCATCTGGCCCTCTTCTGGGTAAAATAATATATTTAGAATGGAATTCATCTCCCCCCCAAGTGTAGATATTTGGACCTAAGAATTGATCCACTTGATTGGTTATGCTCACTGGGTCCTCAACTAAATTCCCTTACTCGTTCTTGAATCCTCTCACCTCAGAAGTGGTTAGAGGAGCATCCACAAAGCCAACACCTCCCACTACTCCTCCCATAGGAACTTCTCTGAGGGGAAAAAGTCTCTCTGCCCTGGAGGTCTTGGATTGGGTACCACAGTATGGCCCATCCTCTGACCCAAAACTACTCATTTGAGGGGTATTAGCATTACCCTGGACTTTCTGTAGGTCAACAGCTGTATTTGGTGATAAGAGTTGGCCAGGTAAGGAGGCATTTGTGTCCCAACTAGGAGGAGGTAAAGGAACAGCAAAAGGAGGGGGAGAGGAGCCTGGGTGCATGTTAATTGGATCTGGAGAAGGGGTGGAGAGTGTAACAGGTGGAGTAGGCACTTGTGGGGGTGCAGAAGCAACTGGAAAAGCTGAAGGGGATGGTGAGGGAGTAGACACCAGGGGAGATACTGGGTCTACTATAGAGGAAGGCAAACAGGTAGAAGGAATTAGAGGGAGTGGTAATGGGGTGGCAGCCGGGGGAAGAGCCGGATCTGCCATTTGAGGTGCCCGATGAAGAGGATTATAAGGTGGAGGGGCATCAGGAGGCAAATAATCTAGGGGGTACCACCTTTTACTACTCTCTCTAACTCTAGCATCCCTTCCTTCATTCCCCTATTTCTTCCTCTGCGCCTTACAAATTCGCACACTTTCATCTCCAATAGCACTCTTTAACCAACAAGCTGCATCTAATAGTTGCTCAGGATCGGTATCTCCTCGAGCTGTCAGATAGTGACTCAATTGTTGACACATCCACTTGTCTTTTGTCCCACACCATGGCATTCCTCCTTGCACATCTAACTCTGGTCAGACTTCTACACAGTAATGAATCATCTTAACCTTATCCAATCCCTCTGTGGCCTCTATAGAATCCCATTTCTCTAGCAGTTCACCTAAGGGACTGTGGGGGGGTATATTCTTCAATCTCTCGCCTCTCTTCTTACTATTAAGTCCTCCCATTTTTCAGGTCTCGACAGAAAAAAATCACAAAGGTGCCTTTACTCAAAAAAATGTACTGACAGCTAATCTCAAGAAAAAAATCCTATTTGAGGAGTTCCAGCCTCCTCCACCGCACTTCAGATTTGCCTGACCCCTCAGGACTTTACAAAAAAACACTGCCTGATCTCCAGTTTGCCTAACTTCCCAAGTGTTAGGACTTACCTATCAGGACTTAAAAACAAACCCTGGCCTCCTTCGCTGGGATTTGTTCCTGACCCCTTTGTCAGGACTTAATTTGCCTGCAGGACTTGTGAGCTTGCCTGAATCCTTCTTGGGACTTGCAATCTGCCTGACTTCCCTCTGTCAGGACTTTTGGGTGTGCATGCCACTCATACACTATTTCCTCCACACGCCCGAAGGGGGACCCTCTTTACCCCTTAGGAGGCGACTCACTCACGCTGATTCCACTCGCTTCCCCCTGTTCCCAGCCGGCCCCCTTGCGGGAGTCTGAAACCATGGTACTAGGGAGTCCACACTCCGAGGGTCTGAGCTGCCAGCCCCCATCTCACTCACACACACTCGCTCGCCCCCTACTCCTGCCACCAGATACTTCTCACCAGTCCGGCGCTCCTCCACGTCACTGGTTCCAAGCTGATCTTCTCTGGTCCTGATATCCAGCTGTCCTGGAGGTCCAAGATCTCCAGTCCTGGTGTCCTCTTCAGGAGTGGCTATCCTGGACGAGCGCCCTAGCTGAAATAAACATGGGCAGGAGACTTTTCTCCTTTTTAATGCCTTTATTAAAAGTGATCAGCTCTGGGGGGAGAACCAACAGGTCCGCGCTCACGCCGCTGCTGCTCCCAGGAGTGACGAGGAGGAGGAGGAAGAGTGCAGCTTTGTCCACTGGTCTGTCAGCAGAGCTGGGGATTCCATCCTCACGAGAGCATCGGGAGAATCCCTTGTTCGCTTTTTCGGTTTGACTCCCAGGGTCCTGCCTCTAGCCGAGGTCCTTCCTTGGCTAGGGTGAGGGGCAAAAAAGGGTCTCAGCATCTCTGCAGGCTCTGGACTTTGCTCCTCACGTCCAGACATCACTTTGATCTCTTAATTCTGTGTTAGCTTGTTTTTTTTGGGGTCTTTTGGTAAGTTTGGTGGGGTGGCTTTCCCGTGGCATGCTGGCTCCGAGGTCATTTGCATGCCCTCCGATGTCCTGTCCTCCCCCCCCCCACGTCCCCTCCTTTTACTGTCTGAGAAGGGTCATCCACCTGGCAGCAGGCAGGGTGGTACTGACAAAAGGAGGGATTCTTAAGCATCAATGACAGGTAGTTAACGAAAACAACTGGTGATTACAATAATAAACAGTTAGAACTCCACTCTGGCAGCAACTGGTCCAACCTCTGCAACCTCTTAAAAAAAAAAAAAAAAAAAAGAGTAACCTTTTTTTACTCATAGTACCTTGGAGGACTAAGCCTCAGCACAGATGCCTCCTCTCATCTCCCTTCCTTTGACACTAAGGGAAAACCAGCATCCCTCCCGGAGATTAGAAAATGCCAATGACACCTACTGATTGGAGTCAAAATGGTGAGGAGGGGGGGAAAACACATGAATAATTATTGTAATTTCAAAATCAAGGGAATAAATGAGGCAGCATATCGAAGGCGAAATGCAAAATAAAAAAAGGTTTTTAAGGGACAGCTTTTAAGAGAGAGAAAGAAGAACCTCCAACTGAATAGGTAAACAGACTTAAGACATTAAAAAAGAAATTGCACTAATCAGGTAAAAGATCTAAAAAATCTTACGAGAGATGGGCACAGAAGAGGAATAGAGAAGTCATAGGCTCTATATTTTAGAAGATGGATACCATCTAGAGTCTGTGATAACTTAAAAGTAAGTCCCCAAGAAGAAGAAAAATTAGAATTTGTGGTAGACACAGGGGCAGAAAGAACCTGCCTTTTAAATATTCCAAAAGTTATAGTGTAAGCAAAGACACTGTAAAAGTAACAGGAGCAAAATAAGAGAGTTTCACAGATCCTGTCATTAAAGATGTAGTAATTAGGGCAGAAACTAGAATTTTGACAAGGGATGTATTATTAGTCCCTGGGGCCACATATCAACTTATTAGGAAGACACAAGTAAAACTAAGAATAGGCGCTATACCAGAAGAAGGGAAAATGACAGCTAGAGTTTTAAAAATTGGCCAAGAGGATGAGGAAAAATTAGCAAGGAAGTTTTAGCTAGGAAAGGAAATAGGGGAGGATTAAATATTGACCCCATAAGGGTCACAATTGAGAGAGGATCGTCCCATGCGTGTACATCAGTGCCCCATATCTTTAGAAGGACAGGAAAGTTTGAAGCCAGTAATAAAGGGCTTATAAAAGATGGGACATTAGAACTTTATATGTCTTCTCATAATACCTCTATTCTCCCAGTAAAGAAGGCCAATAGAAACTCTTTTAGTATCCGGAGAAACTGAAGTTGAGGTTAAAAAAGGCTGCTATCTAACTTTTTAATTTTCTTGGGAAAAGAAAAAGGAGTAAGGGTATCAAAGAGGGAAATCAGAAAACTACTCAGATTATTGAGATATTGCTGATTATAGATTGACAGGGACACACAAGCAATATAATTTTTATATGGAAAATCAACAAAAGAAAATAATGTTAAATTAGAAGAGTTGAAGTTAAAACTGGCCTAAGTACCAGCTTTAAGCTTACCCTCCTTAGAAAAACCCTTTTCATTTGTACATAAATGTAGAAAATCGAGCAGCTCATAAAACTTTAAATCAGGAGTGGGGAGGAGTAAAGAGACCAGTTGCTTAATTATCAAAGATGTTGAACCCAGTAAGCCACAGCTGGCCAGTTTGTATTCAAGCTATAACAGCTACTACAGTCCTAGTAAAAGAAAGTTATAAGCTTTTGGAAGTAAACTAGTTGTGTGTACACCTCATACAGTCTGAAGTGTGTTGAATCAAAGAAAAGAGAAAAAAATAGGGAAAAGAAAAGAAAGTAAGAAGAGAAGAAAGAGAGAAGTTGAAGAAGGGGGAGGAGTGGTTAGCAGGCTCTGGGATGTTGGAATGTGGAGTGATGATGTCTTGGTGCTGGAGGAGGACAAGAGTTTGAATGCAGTTTCTGCATGAAGGGCAGGCAAATGTCTTAAGACATGGTTGTTAGGAGGTTATTCAATGCCAAACTGGGATCCGGAAGCGGTTTAGCAGAACCGGCCCTCCTTGAAGGGAAAAGAGGATATGTTGACTAAGGAAAAAAAAAAAAAAAAAAAAACAATGTCAGGAGCACCTGGGTACGCCAAGTTTGGGGTTGTCAAGGTTGGGAGGTGTGTGACTGCTCCCATATGAGCAGTGGGGTCCCGAGTCCAGGATGGCAGCATTGGCCCCAGCAGTGGGTTGAGGGGTCAAGAGAGAGAGACAGAGAGAGAGAGAGAAAGAGAGAGAAAAAGAGAGAGAGAGGGAGGGAGTGAAAGGGACCCAAGGCATACCCCCAGGGTCCCCATGCCCGTAGCTGTCTGTAACTTCTCCCTGACTCCCGACTCCCGCTAGGGCAGGATCTGCCCTGGCCAGGGCCCTGCAGTTAAATGGCAGCAGTGGGGGAAGGGTGAGGAACAACACTGAAAGAAATTCGGTGAAAAAAAAAAAAAGGAGGAGGCTTTTGTTCTGAATAATGAGTCTCTTAAAACAGTTAAATGGTGTCCAAAAGGTAAAAAGCAATAGATGTGATTCATCTCATGTTAAGATTTGCCTGGTCCTTCTTGTTTAACTAATTGTAGCTCACAGAAAGAAGAATTTGCCTCTGCAGCTATTAGCACAGCTGGATACAAAAAGAAGAGGCTGCTGTGGAGAAAGCTTTTAGCTAAACTCAGAAAGTTTTGAAGAAAGATAACGGTAAAAGTTAATGCAGTGTTGTCTTTCTTTTATCACTGTGCTATTAAGAAGACCTTTCCAGGTACTACTGAAACAGCAATCCAAACCACTGAGAGTGAATTCATGCCAGCAAAATCAAAGGACTTGTGAAGGAATCTGAGGAATGGTCTATCACATCTAAACCGGGTGATATCAAATTGACTTTCAAACGGACACTGGCTGGTAATGATTTGGGAAAACCCAAATGGTCCAAGAAATGTACAAAGAATAACACCTAATTAAGAAATAAGTCAAAGGTTACATCACTGGTTTCAAGCACTGCCTGAATAAAACATCTCCTTGGTGAGGAATACTTCAGACAGAAGGATCAGGACTGTTTTGGTCAAAAAGTTCTTATATTCTGACCTTAGCCTGTGAATTGTGCAGGGAAGAAGGGGAATTACCATTTCCATCAGTACCATACTGTAAACTTTATTTGATTCATCTCGATACTGGACATGCTAGCTGGGTTATAAGTAAATGAATTGTGGGAATAATTAGTATTGTAGTTCACAAAATTTATGCTCTTGTTGCAAGAAGTGTTAAAGTAATAACTTTGTTTTGTGGATGGGAATTATTAGCGCCTGTTGAATGGGAGATACCTGAAGAACTGAGGGAAACCACAGTTAAGGGGTATAAAAAAAACCAAAACTGTTTGCCTGGAAATTAGCTAAGAGAAAGTGACAAGGAAATAGAGGGCAAGACCAGATTGGCCGCTGTATTCACCACCAAGAAGATCAAATACACCTGCTGTGAGTTGCAACTCCACAGGCATGGGAGTTGGGAGTATAAGCCATACTGGACCTCTGTTATTCCTTTTTCGGTCACTCATTTGTTGTCCTTTCCCTTTCGGAATACCAGAAAGATCATGTCACAAATGCTATAGAAAGTATTACATGGAAAGAAACCAAAGTTCCTCTTTCATTACACACACCCATGTCAACAGCCAGTTATAACCCATCCAAATTAAGAACCTGTAGGCAAAACGGAGAAAATTATCGGATTCAAGAAACTTAGGAAAAAGTGGTAATAGACTAGGAATTGAATGTCCAAAAGGAGAGAGATAGGTTTGCTTTACATTCCGTCTTAAAGATATAGTTCAGGATTTGGTAAAAAAACAACTAGTAAACAATAAAGTAAAACCATCACAGCAATCTAACTCTGTATTGACCTCAAATTATATGCTGGATTGCCTTATAAGTCTTCAAGCAGTTATAGAAATGATAACAAATAAAGCTGCTCAGGCATTGAAATTAATATCAAGTCAGCAAAGCCAAACGAAAACTGTAGTGTATCAGAATAGGCTGGCTTTGGTCTATTTATTGGCTAAAGAAGGGGGAGTTTGTGGAAAGTTTAATATATCAGATTGCTGAAAATTGATGACCATGGAGAAGTCATTCTAGAAAAAGATATTAAAAAAAAATATAATAACCCAGGTACCAGTCCAAAATTAGGAAATTAAGATTTTTCCTTTTATGCATTACAACGGTTTTGATATTTCTTCCTTGTGTAGTTCCCTGTTTTATTTTGCCAGCATAGTCCAGAAGATGCAAGCAGTCATGAAATATTGCTCAAGCCAAATGATTTACAAAGAATAAGAGGGGAGATTGTGAAAAATGCATATTATATTATTGGCTTTTTGCAAATATTAAAATGAATATTATATGTGTTATGTTAGAAAGTTATGCTCTGTTAATTTTCTTAAGTAGTGTGTTAAATATAGTTTTAGGTTATAACATAATGTTAAAATAGAAACTATGCTATGTAAGATACTTTTTTTAAAGAAAGGACTCAAACTGAGATAGCAGCCACAGGACACCTAAATCTTTCAGAGAAAAAGAATTGATTGCTCTCTTCTCAGAAGAAACTAGCTCCTTCCCGCCTCGCTCAGCCCTGAAGATGCCGTTGGGATTAAGAGGAAGAAGTTGACACTGACCAGACAGAATCCTTTGTTTGAATAGAATTTATGCATCATGTAGAAGATGTATGAATATGCAACAGGTCATTGTTTTTAAGGGCTAATAGGTTAATCCTCTGTTAACTTGTGTCCTTTTTCGGGCTTATTTTGCCCAGAAAGAGGTACCCGGACTGTCCGTAACTCTTTGTTTTTATTGTCTCGTATTGTCCTAAATCCTTATTGTCCAAATTTCTATTACTCTAATGATATTACTATTTTTATAACCATTTTATTACTATTAAATTTTTAAAATTTTTAAAACAAGTGAGTGGTGTTTTTCACAATAGGGAAAAATTCGTAGCGCTGGGAACTGCCCTCGTGGATACCACGTGACCCGTTCATCTTCAGGATGGATGCTCAGTCTTTTATACCCCTGGGGGTTGCATTAGCCAGCCCTGGCCCCTCCCAAAGTCTGTCAGTTAGCTTTTCTTTGCCATTTATTGGTGGAGACTGCTTTCTTGTAACTTGATTGGAGATCAAGTGTTGCCATGCTGCACCCCCTAAGCAACAAGCTTTTCCATTCCCAACTGTCCCAGGTAAGAAACACATGTGCACACCTTCTTTCTACCTCTGCTAGACAACCCCGCCTGTCTGATGGTAACAATACAGGGGGGAAGAAAGGGAACTATGGGGAGAACAGAGGACATCTAAACTAAATAACATAACTATACATCACTAAAGCTTTTCTTAATATTCACACAATAGTTATCCTTTAATTGCAAGAGCAAATCATCTCATTGTCCATCTATAACACCGTGGTCACAAAAGACCAGCCTCCTCCAGGAGGGCACGGGGAAAATACAACTCCATGGAAGACGGAGGGGCAACTCCTCTTTGTCAGTCTTGGCTGCAATGAACGTCAGGGCCACCAGATGTCGCCCTCCTATTAAGGACGGCTGAATGAGGCAACACGACTCCAATGTCTTCTCAGAAGGCAAATGCGGAGTTTATTAAACATCACATTCTTTTTATAAACTGTTCAGAGAAAGCTGGACCTGATTGGTCTGACCTCAGTCAACACCCCTCACATCATTGGCCAATTAGAAATAACACCCTTCTTGTAAACCTCTTACAAGTAAACATCAAGTTCAAAACACCAGCTGCAAAGATTAAAGATTATTTTAATTCTTTCTCCGAGCTTTCTCAAGCTCTCCCACAGCAATGCCCGGGAAAGTTTATCTGACTTTCTCTCTGACCAAACTGTCAGCATCCACAGTTCCCCATACAAAAACTGGGCAGGATTGAGTTGTTAACAGTAATTAGTTCTAGGTCATCTTTGTCTATTAAAATTGCTTCATACTTTAGTACTCGAGAATCGTAAGCCATTTCTCAGCTTTCTGATTCAAAATATTTCTAACTGAGTTTGTGGTGTGCATTTTTATTTTCCCACCAAAAATTAATTTTCTGCTTTCTTCTACTACTAAGGCAGTGACGGCTGCCGCCTGGATACAGGTTGGCCACCCCATACTATAACAGGGTCTAACAACTTTGACAGATAAGCAACTGGTTTCTTGGACCCTCCCCATTCTTCGGCTAAGACTCCATGGGCTACTCCATTTTCCACATCTACAAATAATAAAAAGGTTTTTCTAAAGCAGGAAGACTTAGAGCAGGTGCACTAACCAATTTTTGTTTCAAGCTTTAAAATGTTTGCTCATCTTCTTTACCCCACACAATTTTATCTTTTACTAATTTTTCATACAAGAATTTAACATCTTGGGTATACCCTTCTATCCGTATCCTACAATATCCTAACAAGCCCAAAACCTTTCTTATTTCCTTTTTAGTTTTTGGCTGGGAGAGTGAAGTTATTCCGGTAATCCTTTCAGGATTCAATCGCCGACTCCCTTGGCTAATTATATGCCCTAACTTCACTTTCAACAAATTGAAGTTCCTCTTTTGATGCTTGTCCTGGTTTAGGGCAAATCTGGGAGGAAACCTCCAAAGGGATCCCTCCAGTAGGCAGACTCAAGCTGCCCCTCCCTCTAGCGGTTCGGGAAAAGATTTCCTTGGAGAAAAGTGGAAAAAACTGTTCATTTAACTAGCAAAGTATTCACATACATAAAAATTGAATAATATTAAACAATAAAACCTCTCTCTGTTCTGAAGAGATGGCAAATTCAAAAAGTCCTCTTTGGGGAGTGTAGCTCAGCGCTCTCAGTCTCTTATCAGTCCCTCCAGCGCTGGAAAATGCCACATCCCAGATCCCGATGGGCCATGGACATGAGCTCCTGGTGTTTTTCTGGATTTTCAGTCCAGAGCAGGGCCAATCAGTGCCAAGTAAAATGAAAGCCACAGTCCGGGGAACCTCTCTGCCTCAGATAGCAAAAAAAACCCTAACTAACAGCAAAGGAGAGCACTCTCCCGCTGTCCGTGCTGCCGACAAAACAGTCTGGGAGCAGGAATGCAGAGGAGCAAGTTCAGTTTCTGAAAACAAACTGCACATATATTCTCTCCCCCCCTTCCACTATCTGAACCAGTCTTAAAGGTTCAGAACTTAATACCCAGCATTAACAGAACAGACAATTGGGGATACAAGCATTACAAAGTCACTCTAAGGCATTCCACCCCTTATCCCCATATCGTCAGCTTACTACCAAAACAAATAGATATTCTAACTCTACGAACACATACATTATACATACATACATATATATATATATATATATACACACAGTATATGGCTATGTATGGACAATCACAGCAACATTCAGCAAACAGCGATATTTTCATATCATTCTCACCCCACAATAAGATCTCACTGAGGTACAAGCCATGTTGTTCCATCTTTCTGCATTATCCACGATGTGCTACTTTGTCCCTGAGCAAAGACAACTCCACAAATGGATTTGTCTGTACTCGAGGTGGAATTAATACAAACAGTTTTTCCTAACAAACCTCTGACATGCACTACTGGGTCTTTGTCTACTGTATGCAGGCACTCAGATTGGACAAGGCCTGCTCGGTTGGTGGAGCCTCGGGTGTTAACTAACCAGGTGGCCTTTGCTAGATGCTCCTCCCAATTTTTGAAAGATCCCCAACCCAATGCTTTCAACTGGGTTTTAAAAGTCTATTCTACTTCTCCACTTTACCTGCAGCTGGTGCATGGTAGGGCATATGGTACACCTACTCAGTGCCATGTTCCTGAGCCCAGGTGTTGATAAGGCTGTTCTTGAAATGGGCCCTGTTGTCTGACTCAATTCTCTCAGGGGTGCCATGTCTCTGCAGGACTTACTTTTCAAAGCCCAGGATGGTGTTCTTGGCAGTAGCGTGAGGCACAGGGTAAGTCTCCAGCCATCCAGTGGTGGCTTCCACCATGGTCAGCACATCACGCTTGCCTTGGCGTGTCTGGGGCAGTGCTATGTAGTTAATCTGTCAGGCCTCTCCATACTTATATTTGAACTACTGCCCACCATAGCATAGGGGCTTCACCCACTTGGCCTGCTTGATCTCAGCACATGTCTCACAGTCATGGATAACCTGCAAATTACTGTCCACTGTTAGATCTACTCTTTGGTCTCATGCTTGCTTATAGGTGGCATCTCTGCCCTGATGATCTGAGGCATCATGGGGCCATCAAGTTAGGAACAACTCTCCCTTGTGTTGCCAATCTAAGTCTATCTTCAACACCTCTATCTTTGCAGCTCGATCTACCTGTTCATTGTTTCGGTACTCCTCATTAGCCTGACTCTTGGGGACATGGGCATCTACATGATGAACTTTCATAGATAGATTTCCTAGATGAGAGGCAATGTCTTTCCACTCATCAGCATTTCAGACTGGCTTTCCTCTATGCTGCCAGTTGGCCTTTGTCCACCTTTCCAGCCAGCCCCACAGAGCATTGGCTACCATCCACGAATGGGTATAAAGGTAGAGGTTTGGTCACTTCTCTCTTTCAGCACTGTCCAGGGCCAATTGAATGGCCTTGAGTTCAGCAAGCTGACTTGATCTACCTTCTTCAGTAGCTTGTGCAATCTGTTGTGTGTGGCTCCATATGGCTGCTTTCTACTTCCAGTTCATCTTTATGATGTGACAGGAGCTGTCAGTAAAAAGAGCACATTGTGTTTCTTCTGCTGGCAGTTGGTTGTATGGTGGAGCTTCTTTAGCTCTTGTCACTTGTTCCTGTTCCTCTTCATCAGGAAGACTAAAGATTTCACTTTCTGGCTAGTTTGTAATTATTTCTAAAATCTCAAGGTGATTCAGGTTTCCAATACAGGCATGCTGTGTGATGAGAGCAATTCATTTGCTCCATGTGGCGTCAGTGGTGTGGTGGGTAGAGGGAACCTTTCCTTTAAATATCCTTTCCAGCACTGGTAGGCAGGGTGCCAGGAGGAGCTGTGCTTCTGCGCTAATCACTTCCAAGGCAGCTTGAACTCTTTCATAGGCAGCCAGGATTTCTTTCTCTGTTGGGGTGTAGTTAGCTTCAGATCTTCTGTAACTTTGGCTCCAGAATTTCAGTGGTCGGCTTCGAGTCTCACCAGGCACCTTCTGCCATAAGCTCCCAGACAAGCCATTGTTCCCGGCTGCAGAGTAAAGCACATTCTTCACTTCTGCTCCTGTCCTGACTGGGCCAAAGGCTACTGCATGAGTGATCCCCTGCTTGATTTGGGTGAAGGCTTGTTGCTACTCAGGGCCCCAGTGGAAATCGTTCTTTTTGCAGATGACCAGGTAGAGAGGACTCACAATCTAACTGTATTCAGTAATGTGCATTCTCTAAAAACTAATGGCACCTAGAAAGGTGTTGTAGTGTGTTTTTAAGTTTCTTGTTTTTGCTCCCCCATTTTATGTACTGTTCCCCCCTGTTCTTTGTAAAATGGTTCTTCCCCCTCCAGTTTTCCCGCCACAGAGCCTTTGGCAGTTATGTTACTATGGTTACCCCTGCCCCTGTTAATTGTCAATCTCCCAAGTTACATAACTGCTCCTCCCTTATCCCACCATATAAGTAAAGTTTTCCTCCTCCCTGAGCCCAGTCAATCACCCCCCACTCCTCCCTGCTTTCTAGAACATTCTTCTCTCTGGGGGTGGTGGTTGGCTGGTGTCCCGGGGCCCCTCCTTTGTTCTATGTTTATTGGATAAGTTCTTGTGTCAGTTTTCTTATGTACCTCCCCACATGTTCCCCTATTGGTTAGCTGGGTTTCCCCTCCCGTCTCCACCCCTTCCCTGTAAAACTCTGTCTCCCCCCCTGTTCGGGGCCATTTTGCTGTGGGTTTTTCCACCTGTTGGTTTGCCCTGTGCTGCATGTGGGCTCTTCAATAAACCGACGTTTTACCCCCAGCAAGTGGTCGCCTCCTCTCTCGTTTCGTCCAGCGCGAATCCAAGTCTGCAATCCAGCCCAGCCCGAGGCCAGGACGCCAAGGGGGGCTGGCTTCCGATGCGCAGGGGCGTCGGCCGCTTTACCCCTTCAGCTAGCCGGACTTAGGGCCGTTTACGCCCTCGCGCAGAAAGGTTTGTGTTTCCTTCTTGTTGGTCAGTGGAGACATCACGGTGATCTTATTGGTGACTTCAGTGGGAATCTGATGCCGTCCGTCTGGCCACTTTACTCCCAGGAACTGGATCTCTTGGGCAGGTCCTTTGACTTTGCTCTTCTTGATGATGAATTTGGCTTCTAGAAGAATCTGGATGATCCTCTCTCCTTTCTCAAATACTTTTATTGCTGTGTTTCCTCACACAGTGATATCATTGATATACTGCAGATGTTCTGAAGCTTCACCCTTTTCCAGTGCAGCCTGGATCAGTCTATGGCAGATGGTGGGACTGTGCTTCCACCCTTGGGGCAGTCAGTTCTAGGTATACTGCAAGTCCCTCTAGGTAAAAGCAAACTGAGGCCTGCGT
This sequence comes from Melozone crissalis, assembly GCF_028551555.1. Classification (NCBI taxonomy): domain Eukaryota; kingdom Metazoa; phylum Chordata; class Aves; order Passeriformes; family Passerellidae; genus Melozone; species Melozone crissalis. Next base: position 6,888,240 of record NW_026535813.1, on the reverse strand, counting down.
TCTGCTGCCAGAGGAATGGAGAAAAATGCGTTAGCAATGTCAATAGTGGCGTACCACTTTTCTGCCTTAGACTCCAGCTTGTACTGCAGTTCCAGCAGCACTCAGCAGTGGAGTCACTTCATTCCAAGTATGATAGTGCCCAATCTCCATTCTCTGTCAGACTTGCACACAGGCCAAATGGGACTGTTAAAAGGTGAATGGATTTTGATGACCACCCCCTTGGCTCTCCAGCTTACGGATCATTTTGTGAATGGGGATCACAGCATCTCGATTCGTCCAATACTGCCAGTGATGCACTGTCAATGTGGCAATTGGTACTTATTGGTCTTCTACCCTTAGGAGTCCTACTGCAGATGGGTTTTCTAATAGTCCAGGCAAGGTGTTCAATTGCTTAATGTCCTCTGCCTCTACAGCAGCTATTTCAAAAGCCCACCTGAGTCCTTTTGCATCTTTGTAATAGCCATTCCGGAGGAAGTCAATGCCCAGAATACACAGGGTCTTTGGGCTGGTCACAATAAGATTTTTTTTCCACTCCTCAGTCAGGCTCACCTCAGCTTCCAACAGGGTCAATTGTTGTGATCCCCCTGTCATCCCAGCAATGGAAACAGGTACTGCCCCCTCATATCATGATGACATTAGGGTACACTGTGCACCAGTATCAACTATGGCATTTATGGCATGGTATTTATGTGGCTCTGATGTGCCAGGCTGTCATGATTTTGCATGAGAGACATTTAAAGAAGAGATGCAAACTTCAGACCACTAGAAAACTGGATACGCTTCTGTGAAAAGCACATGCAAATGACAAAAGAAACCCGGGAACTTCCTCTTTCCCTTCCAGCCGGGAGTGAAATAACATGGCTGGGCAGCCCCTACCACAGAGTCGGGCCAGCCGGCCCCGCTGTGAGGTTGGGCCCCCTTCCCCCAGACCACCTGCCAGCCCCCCAACATCGACTGCTAGGCTGGGAGAGGGGGGTGCCGTGGGGCCTGATGGAACCAGCCTTACTAACATCTGGGTGCTCACTACAACCCCCCCCCAGCCTGGGGCCCAGCCGAACCCGCTGGGCTCCCGGGTTGGTGCCGGGATTTTACCCCCATGGAAATTACCCACAACCATCGGGCAGGGGGAAGGAAAAACCACCACATCCCACCCCCCTCCCCCACTTCCTTTCCCCAGCTACTACTGCTGAGTTCTAGCCTGGCTGATTAGATCCAAACCACTCCCCAGCCACAGCTCCCAGGTCAACCGGGGTCAAGTTTACCACCTACAAGCTCCAATCGAGATATTAACCCTTTCAATACTTCAATCCTCCCTCAAGTAAAAGAAAAAAAAAGAAAAAAACCAAGATACAAACATATAAAAAACAACATAAAGACATGAAAATCAGTAAAAAAAAAATCAAGTTGCAGATGGGAAGGGTGAAGAAATACCTTTGTAAGGAATATTAATCCACAAACACCAGAGGTTTATGTCCAAAAAGGAGACAGAGGAGTCCTTTCATTTTATTTGAATAAAGGGAGAGGCCATGGGGGGGATCTCTAGAATTTTTGGAGGATGCAGCCTCCTTTTTATCCTAATTTCCTGGCCGCATTTCCCTTCTCTCTTTCCCCATTGGCTGAGGTACTTGAGAGGTACAAACTTTCCAATATGCCTGATACCAGAGATTTCCCTCTAATGTATAACCCTCCCTTTTAATTTTTAATTCTTATGGAATTTAGGGGTTTCCCCCATTGTTTCTTTCATCTTTCAATGTTCAATTAAATTTATCAGTAACCCTACAGTTTATTTGTAAAAGCAAATATCTTTTTCCATTCATCAATCAGTGGAATCCTTCCCATTGTTTCTTTTATCTCTCAGTGCAAGTTTTATCTACCAGCAGACACACAGCTTGTTTGTAAAGAGGAATCTGCCATTCCTCTCAATCCCTCCTCTTTTTTTTTTAATAATTGTCTTTACAAACTTTAGCTATCATTGACCTAATTTCCTGTTCCCGGGTCTTTTTTGGTTTTGCAATTATTTGCAGTGACATCAATTTGCTGCCATCTCTGGATCAGTAGGCATGGCTATTACCTGCATCCCTTTGATCACATGTTGAATAAGTTGTACTTAGCAAGGGATCATGTATGGTAAAAAGATTAGAGTTGCTGCAGCACATAAGTGGGGAAAAAAAGCATTTGTTTAACCCATAGTCCACCAGGTAACCACGAAAACATGTCCCATTCCCATTCCCATTCCCATCCTTTCCATGTTTGGACCGGTACATGAGTTAACTTTCTTATACCTTTTGTTATTTGTTTCACTACCTTTCCATTGTCATCTATTTGCAAACAGCAGTTTGAGTAATTTAATTTGCCACACACTCCCCCTTCTTCTGCTAATAAATATTCTAATACCATCCGATGTTATAATATTGCACTTCTCATCTGAGTATATTGGTCAGCAAGGAGGTAAAGAGCTGCAACTGTCTAGTTTATTATTACTTCAAAGACATCTTGTAACCTAATTATCCGATTTAAATTATAAATTAGTTCTCTGGCATCTGATATTAATTCATTAGAATTCCATGTGGCTTGTCCATAGTGCTGTATAATTCGTTCAGGTGGCCATTCATCTTCATCCCACTTTTGGGTGCTCCCTCCGACCAGGGACAGATCAATTGACCGCTTTTCTCTAATTAGATCATCATATACCTTGATTCCTAACTGATTTCCCTGCACTTGTGGTAGCGGAAAGAACAATGGTCTAATATATCCTACATAGCATATCCCTGACCAGTTTGGGAGTAACCTGCGGTAAGCATATTGGCCACAAATCCAGTCATGCCCTTTTAAAGCCCAGGTCCCGTTGGCAAAGGGACCTTTCCAATTTTCATCATCAGTGTCAAAATACAGCTTTCTTCCTGGGCCTAGTGGTCCCCCAACAATGGATGCCCTGCCATAAGAATCACAGTATTTGCATTTCCAAGCTCCCACCAGAGGTTTCCACCTGCAGTTACATCCCAGGCCTGTTTTGTTAGATCTGGACCAGAACCTATTAAAAAGGATTCGAGTTCCATTCCAGTGTTGACACTTCCACTGATAGTCCCGGACAACATGTGCCCTACTTGTGGAATTATCTCAGGGGCAGCTTAAAATAAGGCGTCAAAAAACTTATCCTTCCCCACTGCTTTTCAGCCTTCAAAATCCTTTCAGTAATTATGGAAGAAACACCTTACCCAGCTACCATTAGTAAGCTTAACATGTGTTTGATTCCATCTGCCTTGATATCTGGAACAATCATTAGGAGAGCAGCTGGGGTCCAACAATCTAAACACAAAGATAAGTTCAGTCACAAATGCTTTTTCCCACATATATGTTTCCTGTTCTATTTAGACAATAAATGTCTCTTTTCAGAAGAATGAAGTTGCCATGGACTTCCTTCTTCATCCCAAAATTCTGTTCCATTATGGATCTCACTCAGGGTGCTAACCCACCATTTAAGCTTGACTGGGCTGGCCACTCATGGCCAGCTTTCAGATCCCCCTGGCCCTCTGCAGACCCAACAATTGCTAAGGTTAAAGGTTTTCGCTACTTCTTCTCCCAAGGTTAAAAAATTATTTTCCCACTTTTGGCCTCAACCTAACTGACAGTATAAGGGTAAGATTATTAAAGGAAACATTCTAATGGTGTAATCTAATCTCCTAACTTAATTTTCACTTTCACATTGTCTTCCACACCACCTGTGGCGAGAGAAGGCACAAAAACAACTTAGCATAAAGAAAACAATGACAGCCAGGATTGGCCCCAATGACTGGAGATCCGAGAGGAGGGATGCCCACAGAGATTACTTCAGCAGGCAGTCTGTGGGTAGGCACACAGGGCTTCCCCCAAGGTTGACTCACTGGCTACTGCTCCAGACCACTCCTGCAGTGTCAGTTGCAGCTTCCCATCCTTCTCCTCCAGCTGAGATGTCCAAACCTCTAGGGCCTCAGAGACCTTGACCCGAGTGTGATGGGTCCACCGGTGTTCAGCTGTCTTGATGGTTGTTTCCGTGGTCAATAACACTTGGAAAGGACCATGCCACTTTGCCACTAGTAGTGCTTCTTTCTTCGCTGTTCAGTGGTGGAAATCACTTCTGCAAATCCTGATTGGAGGTCAGATGTGGCCATAGTGACAAGCCAACCCTCCCAAATGTCCCAACCCCGGCTGTCTCTTGATAACAACACAAGAGGCTAAAACATAACTATAAATCTAGAAAACCTTTCTTAACCTATATACATGATACTTGTCTGTTAATTGTGAGAGTCAATCATCACATTACTCATCTATCACAACTCCCCTCTTTTCCTTTTCTACAGATTATTTTGCTCAAACAATTTAACTCCATGAGTCATACTAGCATCTGTTGATGTGGGCAAGGACAGAGGGAACTAAAGGGAAAAGAAACAAAAACTTCCCTAGACACCCTTATCCAGAATGAAAAAAAGGACATTACAGAGGTCCCGTATGGCTTTTACTCCCATCTACCTTGCCTGTGGGGTTGCTACCCATAGGAGATGTCTCTTAGTGGTGAATATAAAGGCCAACTCAGTCTTGCCCTATAGTCCCTTTTGTATTCAAAGACAGTTGGGGAATTATAGAGGTCCAGTATGGCCTTTTGTCCCTACCTTACCATGCCTACAGGGTTACTATGCACAGCACAGCTATGGAGTCTTCTCAGTAGCAAACAAATGGGCCAACCTGGTCTTGCCTTCTTTCCTTTGTCTTATTTTCTTAAGGAAGCTGCCCTGCCCCATCACCTTTTACAGCCCCTTTTGTACTTCCCCTCAACAGATGCTCATAATTCTTCCTCATTAAAACATGAAAAAAAAGCCAACAGCTCTTGGGCTGGCTGGTTAAAGATTGACTCTGCTTTTTGGGCATCTTGGTGTTTTTCTGGTTGTCTTTCCATCTCTGCTTGAGAGTCAATCTTGTTTCCCCAGGCCTGGATGTTACAGTCCATTATTTGGGTTCTTCCACTCGGCCTTTAACTCTGTTGGCATGAGCCCATCTCTGCTCTGCAGTTCACACGGCTGATTTGGTGGTGAGCAGTACTTGAAAGGGACCTTCCCACTGAGGAGTTAGAGGCTGATCTCTCCATGACTTAATCATCACCCAGTTCTGGGCATTAATATTATGGATTCTGAAATCCAGGGTAGTAGTTTGAGGAATTTCCCCTTTATGTCTTAGCCCTTCTAAGGTTTGTGCTATAGACATAACATATTTCTTGCATTGGTTTTCCCTTCCTCATAGATGGCAGCCTTCTGGGGTGAGGTTAGGAGGGTAGCCCAAACATCATTTCATAGGGTGACACCCCCAAATCTGACCAAGACTGGGTTCTAATTCTTAATAAGGCCAAAGGGAGACATTTTATCCATGACATTTGGGTTTCAATCATTAGCTTAACTAGAGCTCTTTTAAGAGTTTGATTCATTCTCTCAACCTGACTGGAATGCTATGGATGCCATGGAGTGTGTAACTCCCATTTCACTCCCAGGGCTTGAACAACTTTCTGCAATATCTTTGATGTGAAATGAGTTCTCTGATCAGAATCAATCCTGTTTACCATCCCATATCAGGGAATGATTGATTCTAGGAGTGTTTTACTGACAACATTGGCATTAGCTTTAACAGTGGGTACTGCTTCTACTTAATGAGTCAAGTGATCTACAATCACTAGCAAAAACTTCCACTGTTGTACCTGGGGAAAGTCAGCAAAGTCTACTTGGATGTTTTGAAAGGGCCTTAAGGCTAGTTCTCGCCCTCCCCTGGGTGTTTTCTTCATGACCTTCTTATTTACTTGTTGTCATATTACACACCATTCAGTCACCTGCTTAGCTATCCCGAAAATTCCTATGCATCCCCAGTCTCTTAGAAATTGATCACTTAGCACTTTTGTACCTCAATGTGTTGTCCCATGTATGCCTTACAACATTTTCCTGGCAAGGGGTTTATTCAACATTTCCCTCCTGTCTGTTAATTTCCACTTCCCTTCTTTATCTTTCTTGGCTCCTATTTTGAGGAGTTCTTCCTCTTCTGCCCCACTAAACACTGGGACTTATTGCACCCTGCTTCTGGAACTAATAGAACTTCCCCAATTCCTAATTTTTTTTGCCCCTTCAAACTTTACTTCCTTTACAACTGAGACTTTGAACTCTTCTCCTTTTATTCCTACTGCTTGCATGGTATCTTGACTCTTCTTGCACCTCTTTGGGATTCTAGAAACACAAGTTCTTTCAGCCCCAGTGTCTACTAGGAATTCAAATTCTTCCTCCTGGGGGCCTATTTTTAAAGTTATCAAGGGCTCCAGATGGTATTCTGTCCTCAGGAGGTAGAGCCCCTGACACCCCTAATCTGCTTCTCCTTTTTGCTCAGTCTCATTGACCCTGAGGTCCTTTGTTTTGCGGAGAAAAGAAGAAACCTCACAACTTTGTAAAAGTTGTAAAGCTTGGTATGTTTATTACAGCACTGGACACATGCGGAGATTGCTCTCCTCAAAAAATGCATGCGTACCTCTGAGAACTTCAGATCTCCTTTTATCTCTCTCTCAAATACATATGCATACAGTTTCACAATAGGTTCATACATATTCATTTTTATGGGTTTCGTATGACTTTTACCACTAGTTCCTTTTTATCAGAAAGAATTCTGAGGACAGGTTGACTTGCCCTTACAGAAGTCCCTGTCTCTCTCTATCATTTTCTGTCTCCCCCCTTTATCTCTGTCCTTTGCTGAAGTAACTTCACTGAGCTTAGGCCTTGCAGTCTGGCTCAATAACTATGGTTTCTAACCACAGGCTCAATGCAAAAATGTACATTTCACCTAAATTAAAATGGATTTCTATCCTGGAAAATTTTCATTTTGCTTCACCTTTTCCCTCTGGGGGCAATTCTGATATGCTCATTCTATTTACAGTAAAAGCAAAATGGTCCTAGGTTTCTCTGTCTCTCGGACTGTCTTTTTTTTGCCCAGTCCCAAGGGGTTGCATCCCCTCAATGTTTATCTTCCTGCACTTGGACTCCCCCTGCCTTACTTGGGTAGTTCTTTATGTGCTGATTTCCTTCCCTAATGGCAGTTACTATCACTTTGGCTTTTGCCTTGGCCTTCTCTTCGTTCCTCTTTACATACACATTCTGTGTCTCCCTTAAAAGATCCACTAACCTCCTTTCTTGCCAACCATCCACTTTTTCTAACTTTCTCTATATATCTGACCAAACGTGAGTGATGAAATTTATCTCTAGTAAGATCTGTCCAGGCACCACATCAGGGTGAACTCCTGAATATTGTCTTATATTTTTCCTCAACATTTCTAACCACTCTGTTGGAGTTTCTTCCCTCTTTTGCGGCTCATTGAAGGCTTTACGGGCATTTTGATTACATGGAGCTGTCTCTTTGACACCTCTTCTAATCAATGTTCTATATTCTTCCATGTCTTGCTTCCCCCCAGTGCTGTTGTGGTCCCAGGTGGAGCACACTATGGGCATTTTCAGATCCCCAGGAGGTCCTTGCACATTCTCCCTTTCCCCTATCCATATCCCAGCTGCCCGGATCATCTGTCTTTCCTCTGGTGTGAACAACATAGTCATTATTGATTGCATTTCCTCCCATGTATAAATATTGGGCCCCAGAAACTGGTTTAACTGCTCTGCTAACCTGAGGGGGTCCTCTAATAGTCTTTTTACTACCTTTTAAACATTCTCACATCAGAGTGTTGGAAAAGAAATGAAATTTAGCAAAATGTGTAATTATAGTTTAGTTATGAGTTGTGTGTGAATTGGTTTGTTAAAAGCAGTTTTGCAGTTTTGTAGCCGTTGATAGTGTGTGTGTTGGGTTTGTGTGTAACCTAGCAGGTAGTCTTAGGAATTTAGTAAATAATTAAACTAGTGCAGGAGAGTAAGAATGCTAACCTGTCTGAAGGCAGCATACAATGCTCTTAGAATAAGATAAGCAGAAGATTTATGATCTTGCCTGTGAACTAAGGAATGTATCACAAGGGAACTGTTTCTTGGAGACTTTGTTGTGAATCGCATGTATAAGAGGGAAGCACCCATATGTGAAATCAGGGGGGCTTGGGTTTTTGGGACGTGAGTCCCCCAGTTCCCCCGGGCCCATAATAAAGCACCCACAAAACTTATCCGAGTTTTGTGTCATTTATCAATCGGGCAACAGTTTTTCTGGCGACCGCGGCAGGACTCCAAAGGCAGCTGGGGCGGTTCCGCGTCCCGATCCACTCCAAGCCGGCACCGAGCACTTCTCGAGGAGACATCGGTCGTGCCCACCCCCGCGCCTGTTGGACAACTGCCAAGGTAAGCCCGAAGGTGCTTTATATTGGAAAAAGGAGATAATTGGATTTGGATTTGGTGGTTGGTAAAAAGCCTAGGCTCTGGCCATAAGACGTCTAAGGACGCAGGACCGGAACTCGCCTCCTGTTTTTTTTTGGGGAAGGACGGCGAGAAGGTATATTGGTTTAAGGTGTATTGGTTTACTGGGACTAAAGGTGGAATTAAAGGCTGTAATATGATGTCTTTTAAAACTTTTAAAACCTTAGTGCAAGCCAATGGTAAAATATCTGGAAATACACCATTAGGTTGTATATTGAAACGGTGGAAAAGTGAGGGGTATTATCAAGAATTGGATAAAAGTAAAATGATAGATTATTGCAATCATTGGTGGCCTGAATATGAGATTGGGCAAGCAGGATGGCCGGTGAATGGTACACTGGAATTGGGGATAATGGAATCTTTGATGCAATTTTTAAGGAGAAATGAGAAATGGGATGAAATACCATATTTGGATTTGTTTTTCGTTTTGTACCGGAAAGATGAATGGCAAAAGGAGTGTGGTATTTTGGTTTTAGAAGTGAATGATGAAAGGGAGTGTGTGGGATGTAAAGAAAGAAAGGAGCATAATTTGTATCCTTCAGTTGAGGAAGATTTGTCTTACTGTATAGCACTTCCGAGGGCTCCGGTTGCTCTCAATCTGCCCCCTGCTCCCCCTGCGGATATAGCTATAAAAACGGGATCTAGTGAAAGTGATAGTGATGGTGGTGATGGTGAAAAGAATGAGAGTGTTAAAAGAACTCCGTTAGCAGGGCAGACTCGCCAGGGAAGGAAGGGGCAGAAGGGGCCACAGTTAATTGCGCCGTTAAGGGAAGCTGTGGGACCACAGGGAGAAAGGATACTTATAAAGGTGCCTTTCTCCCCCGGGGATTTGGTAATATGGAAGCAATCAGCGGGGAGTTATCGGGAGGATCCTGAAAGGGTGGCAAGGGTGGTTAAAATGGTAATAAAGACTCAGAATCCAGACTGGAATGATTTACAGGTATTATTAGATACTATAATGGATTCCACGGAAAAGGAAATGGTTATTAAAGCCACTAGAGAAAAGGCTCGTGAGGAAATTCAGTTGAGACAACTAAATGAGACAGTTGATGAATTGGTACCTAGTGAGGAACCAAGGTGGGACCCAAACTCTACGGGAGGAATAAGGGCTGTAAAACGATATCAGGAATTGTTGGTGGAAGGAATTAGGACAGGAATACCAAAGACTATGAACTGGTCTAAGCTGTATTCGGTCAAGCAGGACAAGAATGAGTCACCGTCTGCCTTTTTAGAACGATTAAAAGACATGGCTCGGAAGTTTACTAATTTAGATGTAGAGGATCAATCAGGAAAACTTCAATTGGCATTGTTGTTTATGGGGCAATCACAAGAGAATATTAGGAAAAAGTTACAAAAGTTGGAAGGAGAAGACACTCGAAGTTTGGATAAAATGTTGGAGGTAGTGTGGAAGGTATACAACAACAGGGAAAAAGAAACTGCAAAAAGACAACAAGCTAGTATTCTGGCTGTAATGCAACACACAGGGGCAGGAGGAAGACCCATTAGGGGTCGAGGTTGGGGAGGAGCTAATCGCGGACAGAGGGGGCTGGCAAGAGGTCGGGGAGGATTTGGGTTTGCACCTAACATGGGGAGGTTGGATCCAAACCAGTGTGCATTTTGCCGACAGTTGGGACACTGGAAAAATGAATGCCCGGTTAGAGGAGGTATGGGCATGGGAAACATAGGATTAAGGACAGGTCCAATGGGGAATGCTCCTGTGGGAGGATTCACGGGAGGACCAGCAGAAGTCGCTCAAGCACTAGTTTTGGGAAACTATCAGAATCAAAGCTGACTAGAAAAGGATCTTAGGGTAGTTCTGGAAATAGATGGAACGGATCAAGAATTTATGGTAGACACTGGAGCAACATATTCTGTACTTAATAGACGATTGGGACCTTTGAGTGACACAACAGTACAGGTGGTGGGGGCAACAGGGAAGCTAGAGGAACAACCATTTTTACAACCTTTAAATCTTAGGTTTGGGGGGAAGGAATTAGATCACCAATTTTTGTATATGCCAAATTGCCCCACACCCCTTCTTGGCAGAGACCTGTTGTCCCGACTTAATGTGAAAATAATATTTGAAGGGGGAAGGGTGAAATTGGAAATACCTGAGGAACAAATAGCAGGCATTTTTGTGATCAAGGAAGTGGATGCCTCTCCTATTCCAGAAGAAATTGAGCAGGCTGTAGTACCCTGGGTATGGGAGTCAGGGGTCCCCGGAAAATCTAAAGCTGCGCAGCCAGTAAAGGTGGAACTAAAGGAAGGGGCCCAACCAGTGAGGGTAAAGCAATACCCCTTGAAGCTTGAGGCAAGGAGGGGAGTAGCCCCATTAATTAAACAATTTTTGGCTCAAGGAATATTACAGGAATGTGAATCGGAGTATAATACTCCAATTTTTCCTGTAAAGAAACCTAATGGTAAGTATCGTTTGGTACAGGACTTAAGGGCTATTAATGAAATAGTGAAAGACATACATCCAGTTGTTGCTAATCCTTATACCTTGTTAACATCTGTATCAGAGGAGTTTAAATGGTTCTCAGTGATTGACCTTAAAGATGCCTTCTTCTGCATCCCACTGGCAGTAGAGAGTAGGAAATATTTTGCCTTCGAGTGGGAGAGTCCTGATTCTGGGAGAAAGAAGCAGCTTACGTGGATGAGACTCCCACAAGGATTTAAATGCTCCCCTACTATTTTTGGAAATCAACTGGCCAAGGAGCTGGAGGAATGGAAGATAGCCCAGGTAACAATATCCCCATCCTTGTATGTAGTCCTGCAGTACGTGGATGACATTTTTCTGGCTACTAAGGAAAGGGAAATGTGTGTGGAATTAACAATTAAATTACACAACATGCTGGGCCAAGCAGGGTATCGGTTTTCTAAGGAAAAAGCTCAATTGGTCAAAAACAGCGTTATTTATCTCGGTTGTGAGATCACACAAGGGCAGAGACGTTTGGGAGTAAACCGAATAGAGGCAATATGTGCTATTCCTTTGCCTCATAACCATCAGGAATTGAGATCTTTTCTAGGAATGGTGGGATGGTGTCGACTGTGGATCATGAATTTCGGTCTCCTAGCCAAGCCACTGTATGAGGCCTTGAAGCAGCATCGGCTGGAGTGGACGACACAGCAAAAGAAGGCCTTCCAGGAATTGAAGCAGGCACTAAAGGAGGCCCCAGCCCTAGGACTCCCTGACCTGATCAAGGAATTCCAGTTGTACGTGAATGAGAGGCAAAAACTGGCGTTGGGGGTCCTCACCCAGAAGGTGGGATCCTGGAAGAGGCCAGTGGGATACTTCTCTAAACAACTGGATTCGGTAAGTTCCGGGTGGCCCTCGTGTTTACGAGCCGTGGCAGCAACAATAATTCTTATTCAAGAGGCCCGGAAATTGACTTTGGGGGCAAAAATGAAAGTGTTTGTTCCCCATATGGTCATGGCTGTTTTGGAGCAAAAGGGGGGTCACTGGCTATCATCCAGTCGAATGTTGCAATACCAGGCTATCCTGAGAGAACAGGATGATATTGAAATAAAGACTACTAATCATGTTAATCCTGCAGAATTTTTACGCAGTGACCAGGAGGCTGGGGGACTGGTGCACGATTGCGTAGAGGTAATTGAACAAGTATATGCCAGCAGACCCAACCTAAAGGATGAACCATTGGAAGACCCTGAATGGGAACTATACACTGATGGATCCAGTTTTGTCGAGAATGGGACTCGCTATGCCGGGTATGCAGTGGTAACATTAGATCAGGTAATAGAGGCAAAGGCTTTGTTACCTGGAACTTCGGCCCAGAAGGCAGAGGTGATTGGACTCACCAGAGCCCTGTATTTGAGCAAGGACAAAAGGGTTAATATCTGGACAGATTCTAAATATGCCTTTGGTGTGGTTCATGTACATGGGGCATTATGGAAAGAAAGGGGGCTTTTGAATTCACAGGGAACCGACATCAAGAACCGGGAAGAAGTGCTACAGCTACTGGATGCAGTACATAGTCCCAAAGCAGTTGCAGTAATGCATGTTAGAGGACATCAGACTGCGGAAGGAGACGTTTACAGAGGAAACCAATTTGCTGATGTTACAGCACGGCAAGTGGCACGGGAAATATGGACTCAAATGGCATTGGTACTGGTAAGAACAAATCCGGCTACCCCATACCTGAATCAGGAGCCCAAATATTCAATAGAAGATGGAAAACTAATAAACTTGCTAGGGGCACAGAGGAATCAACTTGGGTGGTATGTTACACCAATGGGACAAATAGTGGTACCGACTCGCATAATGAAATTTATTTTGGAATCAGAACATAACAAATGTCATTGGGGGGCAGAAGTATTGGAAAAATTTTTGAAGAATGAGATAATCTCTAATCAGATGTTAACAATGGCAAAAAGAGTTAATGCAATGTGCCCGGTATGTTTGAAAAATAATCCAGTAGTTAGGAGACAAATACAAATGGGAAAGCTGCAAGTCGGGCCACAACCGGGAGATTACTGGCAAGTTGATTTTTCCGAATTCCCTAGGGCACAGGGATACAGATACTTGTTAGTGTACGTATGTACATTCTCAGGGTGGCCGGAAGCTTTTCCATGTAGAACTAATCAGGCTAAGGAGGTGGTAAAAACCTTGTTAAAAGAAATAATACCAAGATTTGGAGTACCTTTAGGATTGTCATCAGATAGGGGTCCGCATTTTATAGCCGGGGTAGTGCAGGAATTAGCACGACTGTTAGATATAACATGGAATTTGCATACCCCCTGGAGACCTCAGTCTAGTGGGCAGGTGGAAAGGATGAATCAAACCCTGAAAGTACAAATCAAAAAGATTTGCCAGGAAGCTAAACTGCACTGGCCTCAAGCTTTGCCTTTGGCCCTACTCAGGATTCGAATTAAACCAAGGGAAAAGGTAGGCGTAAGTCCATATGAGATACTATATGGCAAACCATATCATGCAACTGTATTAAAAGGGGAGGTACATGTGAGTGGGGACCAGGCGATTGCAGAGTATGTTATGTCACTTAATAAGATCTTGAATTCTTTACGAAATACCTTACAGTGGAATAGACCGCTCACGCTGGAGAATTCGGTCCACGACATTCAGCCTGGGGACCAGGTGTACGTCAAGAAGTGGATCACGGATCCACTACGAGAGTCATGGAGCGGACCCCACCAGGAGATGATGACGACCTACACGGCGGTGAAGGTCCAGGGGATGGATGCTTGGATCCATTACACCAGGGTAAAGAAGGCACCGTTCCAATGGGAAACCCAGATGGTGTCTCCAACCCGGATGATCTTCCGCGCAAAGCCGCCTTCTTAATTATATTACTGCTAGTGATCATGAGACTATTACCCGTTCAAGGGCCTACTCTAGTACAGGTTGAAGAAACAAAGGTTACAGTCATGGAAGGGATGGATGTTCAATTAACTTGTGTTATATTTGACAGCCAGAGAGTTGAGGCCGATGAAGTTATTGCAATATGGCAACGGGGGGCTGAAAGAAGCCGAGGCAAGATCAGAGTCGGTTGGGATCAGGATAAACAACAAGGAAACACGGTACTGAATCTTACTAAGGTAACCACAAACGATACGGGAGAATATACATGTTTGGTCAAGATACGGGATAGTTTTGATTACAAAAGAGTGAGTATGAGGGTTTTGCCAGGGACAGGGGATCGTGCTGAAAACATAAAGGTTGATCCAGTATCAATGGCAGCGGACATGTGGGATGGGCCACCCCTTAGAATAAATTGTTCCTTCCTAGTAAGATCAAGATATCAAAGGAACCTACGGGTCAAAAGGTGGAAGCAAAATAGGGAACTGACCTGGGACAGAATAGAGGACGGGACCAGTTGGTGGGAGAAGGAAGGCAAAGGTTGTGGGTGGTTGAATGTCACTAATCCTAGAATAGGAAATGCATGGTGGACGCATGACAGAATGATGTTATCCTTACAGAGACACGGTAGAAGGAGTAGACGGGAGGCTAATGATACAATAGAACGGAATACTGAGCAGGAAAACTTAGTGGTAGGATTAATTAGAGATTTTGGGATCATGCAGAACGTGACTAAAATAACAGCTTGCCTACCATTACCACAGGCTGCAGGTGAACCAATTCCCTGGGGAATAATACCGGTAACCAAAATGCCTGAAACATTTAAGAATGTTTCATGGTCCTGCCAGTCAGTTCCCAAACCAGTGGATGTATGGAGGGATTTGTGTATGACCATTCGGGCTATGACTAGAGAGGAATGTGAAAAGAAACCAAATCATTATGGTTGGATTCAAAATACCAGGAGGTGTTTAATTGCAACCCCAATAGATGAGCCATGCAATACAGTACGAATAAGAACGAAATCCCACCGAAATGAGATGAGTTGTCAGAATGTCACACAGAATTTTGACACCTGGAATAGTTGGAAGACATTATGGGGACCTAGTGTTTTGGAACACTATAATTACCTTGGGGAAGTACAATGGTGCATCCAATGGTCAGGAGTAAAGAATCAGTCACATTATAGGGCCCTCATCACGTCTACACCTTCCCGAGAGCTCAGACCGCAGAAAGAGGATTGGAATTGTACTGAGGTTTTTACATGTGATACACCGGAAGACCGAATTGGATTGGTACCGGTGAAAATGGCATTAAAGTGGGGATGCGAGTGTAGGGGGTATGATCACATGGTTAGCAGAGAGTCCATGGAGGGACCTATAGATTGCAGATATACTACTGTGCATAGCCCTGGAAATCTAGTCTGGGTGTTGGGACATGGACAGTGGACCACACATTTACCTCTAGATGGATCAGTAACACAAATCACCCTAGGGGTTCCCACATTGTGTCCATACTGGAAACAGAATAGATTGATCCAAAGGAAAGGACTCAGAAAGAGGGAGGAATCCCTAGAGGAGCAGGGGCATGAACCTGGCTCAGGAGTACAATTTGGATGGATATTAGAGTCATTATTCCCTCCGGTAGCGACATATCGAAATAGGGAAATGCTCAACAACTTGTTAGGACAGACAGAAAGGTTGGCAGCAGCTACTAAGAAGGGATTTAAAGATCTAAATTTGCATTTGCAAGCTACATCAAGAATGACCCTACAAAACAGAATGGCATTGGATTTGCTACTGTTAAGAGAACATGGAGTTTGTGGTTACCTGAGTAGGAGAATAGATCATTGCTGTGTCCACATTCCAAATGTTACACTTGAAGTTGAGAAAGATATTTCTCAACTGGCAGAAGTGGAAACAAAAACCAAGGAAACTGAAAAGGAAGCACAGCATAACTGGATAGGAGCAGTATTTGATTCTTTGGGGCTTCACCTGTCTGGCTGGATTACGTCTGCTATACAGTATGCACTAATGTTTTTAGTATTTTTAGTGACTATTTGGATTGTATATAGATGCCTCTTAGGTGTGATCGAAAAGGAAAAGAAGCGATCTCTCTGGTTGCTGAAGGCGATGACCCGCGGGCGGCAGAATGAAGAACACTCCCCACCTCGTTATGAAGATGTTACTGTCAATACTGTTGATTGAGCATCCTTGCAGCAGGACTGAAGGATGCTCAAAAGGGGGGAAATGTTGGAAAAGAAATGAAATTTAGCAAAATGTGTAATTATAGCTTAGTTATGAGTTGTGTGTGAATTGGTTTGTTAAAAGCAGTTTTGCAGTTTTGTAGCCGTTGATAGTGTGTGTGTTGGGTTTGTGTGTAACCTAGCAGGTAGTCTTAGGAATTTAGTAAATAATTAAACTAGTGCAGGAGAGTAAGAATGCTAACCTGTCTGAAGGCAGCATACAATGCTCTTAGAATAAGATAAGCAGAAGATTTATGATCTTGCCTGTGAACTAAGGAATGTATCACAAGGGAACTGTTTCTTGGAGACTTTGTTGTGAATCGCATGTATAAGAGGGAAGCACCCATATGTGAAATCAGGGGGGCTTGGGTTTTTGGGACGTGAGTCCCCCAGTTCCCCCGGGCCCATAATAAAGCACCCACAAAACTTATCCGAGTTTTGTGTCATTTATCAATCGGGCAACAAGAGGAACTGAGAGATACGGTTAAGAATCCAATTCCTCCCTGCATCCTCCCCCCCAGGGGTACTTATCTCAGGAGGTACGATCCCAATTCTTGGCTTCCATCCTCTGATCTGCTTTCTTCTCTTTGTGCTACCCTGCTCCTGGTGTTTTGGCTAGGCCCATCAGAGGGTTGGGGAGGTGCAGTTGGAGCTACTGGATGTTTGGGGGGTAAGTGGTCTAACGGATCCCATTCTCTATATTCTGCTACCTTAAACATGCTGACCTTCAAGGGTGTAGTTTCCCCTTCCCAGCAAGCAGCATAGTCACTCTCTTCCTGATTGAATGGTTTTTTAGCTCTTACATACATGTTTAATGCTCAGCATATCCATCCCTCGTCTGACCCATATCTCAGCCAGTATAGATGATCATTCTTAATTTCCCTTCTGGTCTATTCTAATACGCACTACTGAACCATTTTGCTCTCGTCCTCATCTCTGGTGTTGGGGTCATATTTCCACCAGGCTAGTTTCCTTCCCAGTGGACTATCTGGGGGTATGCACATTGGGTCCTCTTCAATCTCTGCTTCTTCCTTTGAGGATTCACTACTCACCCATGATCCCATTCTGACCAGCAGATCACAGATCTTCCCCTGACAGAGTTCACTGTTCTAACCACAGGCTCTCCCGACAGAGCCCCCCCCCCAATCAGCGAACTAAACACTCTCAGCAAGGCCCGCCTCCCTAAGAAGGGCAAGGGAAAGGAGGAAAAGAAAGAAATCAGGAAAGGAGGAAGGAGAGGAGAAGGGAAGAGACAGAGACAAAAAAAAAAAAAAAAAAAAAAGGGGGAAGAGAGAGGAAAAAATAAAAAAAAAACCACTTTTACCTCTCTTCTGAAAAAAAGACCTACGGTCCGGCAACTCCGCCGCAACTCGCCGCAGCATAGCTTGTCTAAGGTCGACCCCTAGGCCTCCCCGGCTCCACAGCTCTGCCCTGGCTCGGCTCCCGTCAGCACCGCCCAACCTGGCCCACCCTGGCTTGGTTCCTGCTGCTGCAACCATGGTCCGACTTCCCCTAAAACCTCCACTGACTACTGCTGCTCGGCTGGTCCAGGATACCCCAGCGCCAGCTGCGCGTCCCCCTGTCGTGGGGTGACAGCCTTTATCCCAGTATCGTGTGTTGTGTCTGGCAGCTGTGTTTTTTCTCTCTCTCTCTCTTTCTCTCTTCCCCCTCCCCCCTGGCCGTCTTGCCGCGGTGGGGCGGGGAGGGAGGAGTGAGGGGGACTGGGGCACTTTCGCTTTCGGCTGTTTGGCTTTGGCTGGCTGCTTGCTTGCTGGCTGGCTGGCCTGCTTGCTTTTGCTTGCCGCTTTGCTTTCTTGCTACTGCCTTAGCCCTAGCTGATAGCTGCCTTTTTTCCCTTTGCTGCTTTCTGCGCTGTTTTTTTTTTTTTTTTTCCTTTTCTTTCGTCCTCTCTTTCTTACCCTCCCCTGAAGATACTGGACCAGCTCCGGACCTGATCTGAGACGTCCGGGATCTCCGGAGTCTGCGAGAGAAGCTCGGTGCCCTCCACAACACTGACTGGTTTCTTTTCTTTTCTTGTGTTGGGGAGTGTTCTTTTGTTATTTGTCAATAAATAGGTTTTGTTTTCCACTTTGCTCCTCCGAGAAATTCCTTCCCGAACCTGGTATTGGGAGGAGGGGTGGTTGGAGGTTTGTTTTTTTAGGAGGACTCCCTTTTGGAGATTTCCCCTAATTTGTCCTAAACCAGGACATCCTTTTTGGTGCGTTGGCCGGGAAAAGGAGGCCAAAGACAGTGGAAAAAAAAACCTATAACAATAATATTTTGATTTTGGTTGTTTTGTGGGCACATTGGTAATTCATAATGTCATTTGGGGTGAAAGCTTGCCGGTATTTCTGGTCCCTTGGGGTTTTTGAAGCTTTAATACCTTTGTGGTCCCTAGGGTTATTTCCTTACCCGAAAATAGCTCTGGTGTTGTCCCTAATAAGTAGCTTTTGTAAGCAGGGGGCACTAACCAGAATGGTCATTGGGCTGGTCTTATGTGTGCCGATTTGTCAGAGGTTTATGAAAGACCTTGTTTCAGGGATGTATGGATTGCTGTCATGGCTGTGTACTCAGTTTGTTTGGGGAGAAGAAGGGAAAGGGGCTTCTCAGCTTTTGTCTTCCTTCTTCTCCTCCAAATTGTTGACATCTCTATTAGGAAATGTTGAGTTTCCCCTGAGTTTAAAAAAAAACATCTTTCTGGCATTTAATTTATTAAGCCTTTTCTATACTGTCTGGAGTGTATATAAAATGAAAGCCGATATTTCTAGAGGGGTTAGAGAGACTCCTGATTCAGGAGTAAAACAAAGCAGGAAAAATCTTGACTGGAGTGAGAAATGGGAGGATATGGGCCAGACTTTAAAGGAATTTTCTGATCCTATAGACTGGGACTTTCCATCTGATCAAATTCAGAACCCAGTCGAGGTGGCAAAGCATTTGAGGAAGAAGTGCCATGGTAATACTAAGGAGGAAAGGCTTACTGCAGTGAGCTGGGTCTTGGCGTTTGTTTACCGTACTCTGCTAGATACTGTGGAGCAGCAGATAGCAGAAAGGGAACAGGGAGATAAGTTAGTTACTATCCCAGTGACCCAGGCTGCAGCTAACATCCCAGGCTCCAGGCTAGCAGCTGAATCAGACAATAGGCCTCAACCCATGGCTGTCGCAGCTAATACAAGAGGTGGAAAGTGTAAAGACAAGACCGATCGAAAGGTGGAAGATGATGATGACGATGCAGGAGAAGGACCCTCACCAAAATCAGAGGCCACATCAAGGGGCACAGATTCTGGAGCTAATACTGACTCCTTTTCTCTGAAGGACCTCAGAGGCCTAAGAAAGGATTACAGACGACAACCTGACAAATCTATAATTAGTTGGTTAGTCCGCCTTTGGGATGCTGCAGGGGAGGTTACGATTTTGGATGGTACTGAAGCGAGGCATTTGGGATCCCTGTCACATGATACTGTCATCGATCAAGGTATGATGAGCAGGGCTAGCCCTCACAGCCTCTGGGAACGGGTCCTGGATAGTGTAGCACAAAGATACTTATGTGCAGATGATCTCTACATACAGCAGACACGGTGGAAGACCATAGAACAGGGGATCCAACGCCTGAGAGAGATGGCGGTGGCAGAGCTCATTTTCTCAGATGATATAACAACTAGGAATCCGGACCTGGTACCACGCACACCTGTAATGTGGAGGAAACTTTTGTGACTTGGGCCACCTGAATACGCTTCTGCCCTAGCAATAATGAAGCGGGATGATACATATGAGACTGTGCTCGATATGGCGAAGAAACTTCGAGCGTATGCAGATGCTGTGCATGGACCAACTCATGCCAGAATTGCAGCAGTGGAAACCCGACTGCAGAAACTGGAGGACAAAATAGAGGAGAATCATAAGAAACTCCGGGAAGAGATTAAGGAGGACCTTATTCAAATCTCGGCTGTGCAAATTAGAGGCCCTGGTATCCAACGCTGGCGCTCCTTTGATGGGGAGAGAAGGTACACCCCACGGGCTGAGTTATGGGTCTTTCTGCGTGAGTCTGGAGAAGACATGAGGAGATGGGATGGAAAACCCACTGCTGCTTTGGCACAACGGGTGCGTGATTTGAAGAAAAGAGGAAGTATCACCAAAAAGAGGGCAGCTCCAGTTGCTCGTAGCCGAAATGTTGAGTATGACGATGACATGTCCGATCCTGTCGGAGAATGGCTTAAAGAAAAAGGCCATAAAGACATACAATTGAGAGAAAAGTAAAAGGTAAAAGTAAAGCAGTTCCTAAAGCAGTTCCCAGCCTGATTTCTATAAAAAATTAGACTCTCTCTATAAACAATAGAGTTCTCAGGCAGTCTTCCCATAACAAGCAGAACACCCTCTCTGGGAAAAGATGGCACCCTGGGAACAGATGTGGAAGCTTTGGGAACTCTGGTTCTGTTTTTAATAAACAATTGTAGGTATTCTAAAACAAAAGGAGTGGTTAGAGTTTTCTCTGTTAGCCTATAATGAACTTGGATTACAGAATATGCATGAAGTTCGTTAACACTATTATTTAAGGTGACTGATCGTTCAATAAACCTGAGTTTGATGCATTAAAGGATGGTCGTTCTCCCTTCACCTACAACAAATGGTGACACCCGGACGTCATAGCGAACACTTTCGGGGATTACGAACACCACGAGAGGTGAGGACTGGTTCAGGTTCCGAGAAGCAGCTGCGGAACGGCAATAAGCGCGAATAAACAAAGCGGAGGAAATCCCGCCGAGACGCGCCGTGCCCTGGGCGACCATATAGATGGGTCCTAGCTGATACGTGTGGTCGACGCCTGAGGAGCTGCAAAGTGCACTTATATAGGTATGGAAAGGCAAGCCGCATATGAACTTTTTATTACTTTCTTGCAAAAAAGGCAAATAAAGGGGATGAATTGGCAAAAGGATTTAACAGGACTTTGGACTTACGGCTATGGTAAAGGGATTCTCCGTATGGTTTACGAGTTAACGGGATGGCATGAATTCAGTGATTTTTTGTGGGAGGCTGCTTTAGAGAGTGATAAAACTGTCAAGAAGCTAAGCAAGCCATGGCGGGTGATGTACGGTGCACTTTTTCACTACGTCTCTGAGTGCAAGACAGCGGCCGCAGCTCATGGCGCTTGCGGGGCTGTGCTACTCCGAACTTGGCACGGGAGCGCCGCCATGGCCAACAGTCGCGGCGAGCGACCGCCTGAATTGCTGCGCTGTAGCGGCGATAGTGGAGGCAGCGGCGGGAAGATCAAAGCCGCCACCGCAGGAACCGAGCCGCGCCGCCCCGGGAGCCGCGCCGGGAGCGACCGAAGAGCGCCGCGGGGAGAGTGACCAAAGAAGCCGCGCCACCGCGGGGGGAGCCACGGGTGCAGTGGTGCCTGCAGCGGAGTCAGCCGGCAAACAGTGAGTAAACAAAAAGCCCAGCGCGGGGGGGGGGAGTTTTCGCCCACTCCGACACGAGCGCCGCGGGACCAGAGGGCTTTTTGCAGCGGGAGCGTTTCTCCCTCCGCCCTGCAGCTGGCAAAAGCTACAGTTTAAGACCTAACAGCTGTAATAATTGTGACTCTTGTCAACAAAAGAAAAGATTCCTATTGCAATTAAAAGACCAGTGATGGTAAACAAGCGAAGTTAAAGGGACTTTTGATCTTCCCAGCACAGACTGTGAAACAGAAATCAGCGTAAATGAATGCGGGAGTCAAATTTCAGTTGATTTGGCTCGGCATTCGTTATGCTGTCTTAAAATCACCGGTATTAACAGAGACTGTAAACATCAGAAGCCCGGATAGCTCAGTCGGTGGAATATCAGACTTTAAAGCTGTGTTTTGAAAAATTTAAAAATGTTAAGATGTGTTGGATTGATTGTATGAGTGAGAATTGTATGAATGTGCTTTTTGGTATAAAAATGCTATAGCAAACACGTGAAGAAAGTTATTTTAGCTTAATATTTTAGAATCAGGCCTGTAAGTAAGTTATAGTAAATGCTATATATTATTTCTATAGTAAGTTTTATCTTTTATTAGGTGGTTTAAGTTGAATTATCTATTAAGTGCCGTTAAATGTTAAATACTATTAAGGTTAAGTTTGTTAAGTTTGTTTTCGGTTAAGTTCGAGGTCTGCTAAGTTTAAGTTATAAATAGGTTTGGGTTGTGTAGGATTTGAAGCCAGTCAAGTTCTGTTAAAATTAATTTCTGTTAAGTTTGGGTGTTATTAAGTTTAAGTAAAGCTAGATTCTTTTTAGATTATATTAGGTTTAAGGTATGTAGAATTTAAAGTCAGTTAAATTTTGTTATAGTTAAGCTTTATTAGATTTAAGTGATTTTACATGTTTTGCAAATAAGTCTGCTATAATTAGTCTTGTTAGACTTCCCAGAGAATGAATAACCTAAATTAACTTTATTTTAATAATTCCGTTTAGTATATTTATTTTAGGCATATTTTCCTCAAAGCAGCTAATCCTGTAAATTACTTTCATATATTCTAAAATTCTTGGAGCATTAATTTATTGCTGCTTTCTAAGTCTGTATCTTCCAGAACACTTTTTTAAAAGTTATGAGTCTTCAAGTGACATCCTGTCTCCAATTGTAAAGGCTATTAATTCTCTGAATATGAATCAAATATTATTTCCTACTGGGAGCTGAAAGCTGGAAGCCATACTCATTTGTTAGGAAGATTTGTTAAAGTTTTGCTCCAAGTGTTTCTATTAGATAAAAATAGGTCTTACAATGGTATTGATTGTCTGTGTCACAGAACACACCAGTAAAAAGATAAAAATCGAAAAACCCTAAGCATCTTTTGTTTGCTGGGGTCCTATTTATTTGCAAAAAAGATACTACAGTAAGTCCTACTCTTTACTGGGAAATAGCTTTAGTTTCTCAGATCATGCTTTTACAGAAGTGTGCAAGTTAATTATCTAGTGATCTGTTTGTCAGCTTTAAAAATATGAGAGTCAAGAAAATGACAAATGTTTGCCCTTACTCCAATGAATATACATAGGCATTTTCCAAACCTGCTGACTTGCCTGCCTTTTGGGAAGTCCTAATGGAAGTCTTATTATTGCATACTTTCTGAAATACTACCTTTTTTTTTCACAAGATTCTTGTATGCCCTAGAATTACATCTGTGCATTCTTTACTTTGTAAAGAAATCCTTAGACTTAACAATTCAAGATAAGTTGCACCTTATTAGTATGGTCTAACTCTAGTCCTGCTTTCAGTTCAGAATTATTGATGAAAGAGAAAACAAGCAAAGTAATTCTTGGGGCATAAAGTTTAAGCAGAGTCAGTAGAGCATGAGCCTTCATTTTTCAGCAGGATGTAAACTGAAAGTCCTGTTCTGTCCTTCATTTAAAAGCTTGATTGGTTTTTTTTGGGGGGGTTGCACATTTCCAACTCTGTCAGTTTCTGTCTTGTATTTGCAAGGTAGTCTGCAAGCAGTGAAGCAAGTGTCTGTTGTGGTGAGCATAGTTGTTCAGCCACTGTAATGAAGACTGACAAAATTGTCAGAAGGGCAGAAGAGTGCTTTCTTATTGGCCAAAGTGAAAACCAAGATATGTGCCCTCTGCTCTGTGCTGATGTCTCTGTCCTACTTGCTAGTCCGCTGTATAACATCTTTCTGTTAGTTCTGTAAATTTTAAGTTAAATATTTTAAGTGCTTTAAATGCATACTACTTTTTCACCACTCCAAATTAACAAAGGACTGAGAATCGCCCAGCTGATGCCATTTGAGCCAAATGACTAAAGGATTACAGACTGAAAACTGACTTTGAACATTTCTGAGAAACCCATGAAAAAAGGTGGATGTGATAATCTCAAAGACAGAAAGGATCATTTTCAAGCTTTTTCACCTCCTCTCCAGGTTCGAATGAATGAAAAGAGCTAACAGCTTTCTTTTCTTAGTCCAAGTACTACCTACCGTGCAATGCCTGATAAGGCTGGACATTGTGACTCAGCTGGGGATGGTTTTAACCCTTTGGGGTGAAAGCCATTGCTCGGATCGTGGTTGGAAACCTTATAGAGATACTGAGTGTGCTTTTAAATGCTTTTACTTATCTTACCTTGTTTTGTAGTTGTATCCAAAATATGGTCGGTAGGATAATAGAGAAAACCTGTCAAACTAACCTCCTTTCTCAAAAAGAAAAAGACGGGGGAAATGTCAGAGGATAGCTTAAAGAAAAAGGCCATAAAGACATACAATTGAGAGAAAAGTAAAAGGTAAAAGTAAAGCAGTTCCTAAAGCAGTTCCCAGCCTGATTTCTATAAACAATTAGACTCTCCTTATAAACAATAAAGTGCTCAGACAATCTTCCCATAACAAGCAGAACACCCTCTCTGGGAAAAGCTGGCACCCTGGGAACAGATGTGGAAGTTTTGGGAACACTGGTTCTGTTTTTAATAAACAATTGTAGGTATTGTAAAACAAAAGGAGTTGTTAGAGTTTTCTCTGTTAGCCTATCATGAACTTGGATTACAGAATATGCATGAAGTTCGTTAACACTATTATTTAAAGTGACTGATTGATCAATAAACTTGAGTTCGATGCATTAAAGGATGGTTGTTCTCCCTTCATCTCCAACACGATCCCCTTGAAGGAACTTCTACGGCATACGCCCAAGGAAAGAAGGACAATCTGGCTTAGAGGGGCCCTGCCTCTAGCCAGGAAGAGGCACGGGAAAACCGGGTTTTTTGGAAGGTGTGGATCAGATGGCCTGGCACATCAGAGCCACAAGACTATGAAGCATTGGTTGACACTGGATCACAGTGTACCTTAATGCCATCGGAACACGTGGGGACAGAACCTGTTTCCATTGCTGGAGTGACGGGGGGATCACAACAGTTGACTTTGTTGGAAGCTGAGGTGAGCTTGACTGGGAAGGAGTGGCAGGAACATCCGATTGTGACTGGTCCAGAGGCTCCGTGTATTTTGGGCATAGACTTCCTCCAGAATGGCTATTACGAAGATCCTAAGGGATTCAGGTGGGCTTTTGGAATAGCTGCAGTGGAGATAGAGGGTATTAAACAATTGAATACCTTGTCTGGACTATCAGAGAACCCATCTGCAGTAGGACTCTTGAAGGTAGAGGAGCAACGAGTACCAATTTCCACCTCAACAGTGCACCGCAGGCAGTACCGGACGAATCGAGATGCCGTGATCCCCATCCACAAGATGATCCGAGAGCTGGAGAGCCAGGGGGTGGTCAGCAAAACCCACTCACCCTTTTACAGCCCCATCTGGCCCGTGTGAAAATCTGACAGAGAATGGAGATTGACTGTGGACTATCGTGCCTTGAATGAAGTGACTCCACCACTGAGTGCGGCTGTACCGGACATACTGGAACTGCAGTACGAGCTGGAGTGCAAGGCAGCAAAGTGGTACGCGACCATTGATATAGCTAACGCGTTTTTCTCCATCCCTCTGGCAGCAGAATGCAGGCCTCAGTTTGCTTTTACATGGAGGGGAGTGCAGTATACCTGGAACCGACTGCCCCAGGGGTGGAAACACAGTCCTACACTCTGTCATGGACTGATCCAGGCTGCACTAGAAGAGGGTGAGGCTCCAGAACATTTGCAATATATTGATGATATCATTGTTTGGGGGAACACGGCAATAGAAGTGTTCGAGAAAGGAGAGAAGATCATTCATATTCTCCTGAAAGCCAGATTTGCCATTAAGAAGAGCAAAGTCAAGGGACCTGCCCGAGAAATTCAGTTCTTGGGGGTGAAGTGGCAAGACGGACAGCGTCAGATTCCTGCGGATGTTATTAACAAAATCACTGCTATGTCCCCACCAACTGATAAGAAGGAAACACAAGCCTTCTTAGGTGCTATAGGTTTCTGGAGGATGCACATCCCTGAGTATAGTCAGATTGTGAGACCCCTTTATCTGGTTACCCGCAAGAAGAACGACTTCCATTGGGGCCCTGATCAGCAGCAAGCTTTCGTCCAAATCAAGCAGGAGATCGCTCATGCTGTAGCCCTTGGTCCAGTCAGGACGGGACCAGATGTGAAGAACGTGCTCTACTCTGCAGCCGGGAGCCATGGTCTGTCCTGGAGCCTTTGGCAGAAGGTGCCTGGCGAGACCCGAGGCCGACCATTGGGATTTTGGAGTCGGAGCTACAGGGGGTCTGAAGATAACTATACCCCAACAGAAAAAGAAATCTTGGCCGCCTATGAAGGAGTCCAAGCCGCCTCGGAGGTGATTGGTACAGAGGCACAACTTCTTCTGGCACCCCGACTACCGGTGCTAGGATGGATGTTCAGAGGAAAGGTTCCCTCTACCCACCATGCCACCAGTGCTACTTGGAGTAAGTGGATCGCCCTCATTACGCAGCGCGCTCGAATTGGGAAGTTAAATCGCCCTGGGATCCTGGAAATAATTACAAATTGGCCCTAAGGTGAAAGCTTTAGTGTCGCGGATGAGGAACAAGAGCCAGTGACCCAGGTTGAGGAAGCTCCGCCATACAATCAGTTGCCAGCAGAAGAAACACATTACGCTCTATTCACCGATGGTTCTTGTCGCGTCATAGGGATGAAACGGAGGTGGAAAGCAGCTGTATGGAGTCCCACTCGACAGGTTGCAGAGGCTACTGAAGGAGAAGGTGTATCCAGTCAATTTGCTGAAATCAAAGCTATTCAACTGGCCCTAGGTATTGCAGAGAGAGAGAAGTGGCCAAGGCTCTATTTGTATACCGATTCTTGGATGGTAGCCAACACTCTATGGGGATGGCTGAAGAGATGGAAAGAGGCGAACTGGCAGCGCAGAGGAAAACCAATTTGGGCTGCGGAAGAGTGGAAAGATATCGCTACTCAGTTAGAGAAGTTACCTGTGAAGGTTCGGCATGTAGATGCCCATGTCCCCAGAAGTAGAGCTAATGAAGAGCAGCAAAACAACCAGCAAGTACATCAGGCTGCAAAGATAGGGGAGTTGAAGATAGATCTCGACTGGGAGCATAAGGGAGAGTTATTCTTGGCACGATGGGCCCATGATGCCTCAGGCCACCAGGGTAGAGATGCCACCTATAAGTGGGCACGAGACCGAGGGGTGGATCTAACCATGGACAGTATCTCTCAGGTTATTCGTGACTGTGAGACGTGCGCTGCCATTAAGCAGGCCAAGCGGGTGAAGCCCCTCTGGTATGGGGGGCGGTGGTCTAAGTACAAATACGGGGAGGCCTGGCAGATTGATTACATCACACTGCCTCAAACCCGCCAAGGCAAGCGCTATGTACTGACCATGGTAGAAGCCACCACGGGATGGTTGGAAACCTACCCTGTGTCTCATGCCACAGCCCGTAACACTATCTTGGGCCTTGAAAAGCAGGTCCTTTGGAGGCACGGTACTCCCGAGAGAATTGAGTCGGATAATGGAACTCATTTTAGAAACAATCTTCTTAATACTTGGGCTAGGGAACATGGCATCGAGTGGGTATACCATATCCCCTATCATGCACCAGCTGCAGGGAAAGTGGAAAGGTATAATGGATTGTTAAAAACCACCTTAAAAGCATTGGGTGGGGGGTCTTTAAAAAACTGGGAGCAGCATTTGGCAAAGGCTACCTGGTTAGTTAACACTCGAGGTTCCACCAACCGAGCGGGTCCTGCTCAGTCTGAGCTCCTTAATATAGTAGATGGGGATAAAGCCCCAGTGGCCCATGTCAGAGGTTTGTTGGGAAAGACAGTATGGATCAACCCTGCCTCGAGTACAGACAAACCCATCTGTGGGATTGTTTTTGCTCAAGGACCAGGTCATACATGGTGGATAATGCAGAAAGATGGAACAACACGGTGTGTACCTCAGGGAGACCTGATTGTGGGATGAGACTCATATATGAATGTCATTGTTTGTTGAATGTGAGACAGAAGGAAACTGTAAGTGTCAAAGGTCTGAGCAAGTAAGATGAGAGGAATGCGTAAGTGTCAAAGGTGTAAGTGAAATGAAAGTTTTTTATTGTATGTTCACGATATGGGATAAGGGATGGAGTGTCATGGGGTGACAGCCTTTATCCCAGTATCGTGTGTTGTGTCTGGCAGCTGTGTTTTTTCTCTCTCTCTCTCTCTCTCTTCCCCCCCCCCCCCCCGGCCGTCTTGCCGCGTTGGGGCGGGGAGGGAGGAGTGAGGGGGACTGGGGCACTTTCGCTTTCGGCTGTTTGGCTTTGGCTGGCTGCTTGCTTGCTGGCTGGCTGGTCTGCTTGCTTTTGCTTGCCGCTTTGCTTGCTTGCTGCTGCCTTAGCCCTAGCTGATAGCTGCCTTTTTTCCCTTTGCTGCTTTCTGCGCTGTTTTTGTTTTTTTTTTCCTTTTCTTTCGTCCTCTCTTTCTTACCCTCCCCTGAAGATACTGCTTTCCTATACCAGAATTGCAGAGTAATTACCTGGCCAAAAATGGTTATGACTGTTATAAATGATCAGCCAGAAATCCAAATTAATAAATACAGTCCTCAAAAGCCACAGTCAAAGAGACAGCGTCGAGCCCAGGGTCAGTGCTGGGTGAACATAGATCCGACCTCTATCACATCGGATCCCCCTCTGTTCACGAATGACGTTTCCAGCGGGGCTTTTTTATACAGTTTTTTATGCCTGAGGCAGAGGTGCCCCAATTTCTTTTGTAACCCTGCATATGTATGAAGGTTTCTTTCACTGTGCAGGGCTGGACAATTGCTGTTTCCTGAGTAGTGGCAGGCACTGATCATGCCCGGGGAAGTCACGTATTCAGATGTATGTTCCTTGGCGACTTTGGTTATCTTGACTGATGTTATCTATCAAGCAATGATCACCCTTTGGTGTTCCCTGATGGCTCCGGAGGAAACCCATCTTGGCGCTGGCCACGTTCTTTTCTTAGTAAACGAAGCATTGTTCTCCTGCTGCCTCAGGAGTTTCGTAATTCCGGAGTAGTTACCTGTCTCCAGGATGCTCGTGGTCAGAGGCTCATTGAATTTTACAATTTTTACTGTATATATTCTCCCCTTAAGCATGAATTATTTTATAACATATGTTACAATCCCTCCCCTTCTATATTAACACATTAATTCATGCTCCCACTACAACCCTTATATCTATTATCTATATTTTGGCTAAATCTACCCTTCACCTCCTAGGCCTTCCTACAAGGAGAGGGAGAACTTTTCAGACTCTTTCTGTGTTCTGTTCTCCTTGTGGGACCCCTTGGTATAAATTGTAAATGTTTCCATCACCTTTGATTTGGTTTTCGAATGTTACTAGGACTTCGGCGGCCTTACTTTGCTGTTCTCCTTCCCCCAAGTTCATGATTTTAGATATTTTGTTATTTTCGGAAGCCAGCTCCGGGTCTATTGGCATGGCAGCTATTTGCATGCCCTGTACCACAGAGTGTATCAGCCTAATAAAGCAAGGTATTAGGCATGGTAGGAATATGACCCCGGCTACTGAACACATCACAAAGAATATTATCTTTTTCCACCAGGCCCCATCAAATAGTCAGTCCCACCAAGTTGCCTGCAAGATGGAATTCCATTTTTGGACTGGGACATGAGCCACCTTTTTGATCTCTGCTGCTAAACCTCTGATGGTGTCAGGGTCCGTCCTAATGGACAGAAGACCTGATGGTTCGTAGGAATGATCTCAGAGTGCAAAACACCAACATGGTACAAGGGGGTTTGCAGTGATAATCAAAACAAATGCAGTTTTATTGAAATAACTACAGCAAAAATGCGATAGAGGGATTAAGGGAGAGAAAAAGAGAGAGAAAGAGAGAGAGAGAGAGGGGATATAGTTACCAACGCAGAGACGAAGTCCTTTGGTGCAGTCCAGCCGAGGGTCCGCCTGCTACGCTGGGGAGATCTCAAAGGCTCTAGCTAACTCAGAGGTTTTTATTACTGAAAATTGTGAGGGGGGGGGGGGGAAACAGATACAATAGGGAACAGATGTAACAGGTAGTCTATGTTCTCAGCAGTAAATGAGCTTGATAGATGTAACAGGTAGTCTATGTTCTCAGCAGTAAGCGAGAGCCATTGTTTTCTTGCTCCAGTGGTCACAATCTGCAGGCAAACATCTCGCTTCGGTCAGCTTGCCTCCCCCACACACCTCCCCCGGGCTGGGGGTTTCAGTCCCAGTCCTTGGAAGGAGCAGAGGGGCCTTTCAGGAGTTTCATGTCTCAGTCCTTGATGGAAAAGCTTCTCACATCTCCGTCTGTCTGTCACGGTGGTTGTAAAACAGATGAGGGTCTTCTGTGGGAGACCACCTGGAACTCAGGAGAAGTCCAGCCAGGCCGAGAGGTGGGACAGCTTCCAGAGCTGCTATTGTTGCAAACGGGGCATGGTGCCCTCTTCTTAGCATACAGCGAACACACTTGTGAAAACACTGAGCTTTCAGGTCTCAGGGCCCGTGGCGTGTGACTTTTCTCCTTCAGAGCCAGATATTCTAGACAGGGGGGTCTTCTCTTCAGTGGGCTCCCAAGGACGATCGTGAGGCAGATGAGGGAAAATTAGGACAGACTCTCACAGATGGTTTCTCCATAATTGTCAATATCAATGCAGCACTCTGACTCATTGAATTTTCCACACACTCCCCCTTCTTTGCCCAACAAATAGTCCAATGCTATTCTGTTTTGGTACATGAAAGCCCACACTTGAGAGTGTTGACAGCTTAACAACTCAAGGGCCTCTGAGGTGTGGTTCAAGACTATTTCCACCACTGCCTGTAGCCTAATCAGTCTGTTCAGTAGGCAAATCGTGGTCCTATATCTCCAGCTCCCATCTTGTGCCCATGTGGCCGGCCCATAATATTCTATTATCTTCTTGGCCGGCCATTCTTCCTCTCCCCATGTCTGACTGCCTCTCACGGCAGGGAATTTCTTTCTCAAACTTCTCTTCTCCCTGTTCAAAGTCTCATACAAGGGAGCCCCTAACAGGTTGCTTTTTGATCAGGGGAGAGTGAAGAACACAGGTCGTATCATGCCTAAAGTGCACGACTCTTTCCACTTCGGGGGTAACTCACTATATGCTTTCTTTCCACAGATCCAGTAAATTCCGTCAGGGGCTTTCCACCTGATGTTTGTTCTGCCTGGTTCCTTCCAATATTCTCTTAATTCCTCCAAGAATTGGTAAGGGTTAACTCCGGAGTCTTTGACCCAACAAAGTCCAATCTTATTGTTCCATTCACAATTTGGCTCTCTTTTCTGACTCCAATATCCTGCAGGAGGCTCTGGTTGCGAGACTTTGCTCCTACTACTTGAATTTACCACTAACGTGGATATACACGGGGTATACTCAACCACCTCGGTATATTCTTTTCCTTCCCTGCTGATAAAAATCGCTCCAATCACCCTCTGGTCCAACACCCAACCCTAAGGTCTCTGTGTCATCCGAGAGACCCGGGTGTAATCCCATTTCAACAGCTGTTCCAGGGTTAAACTCTCACCTTTCCAAGGCCACTTCTCGGCAGATTTCAGCCCCCCACAAATCCAACAATTCGACAATCCCAGTTCCGTGGCAATTTCCTGAACAATGTCAATGAATAAATTTCGATCTGGGGCATAGTCCCCAGTGGGCATATTGTCTGTCGAGTTGCTCATATTGTTCACTCAGAGTTTTCAGCCTTTCTTGCTTCACCCTCCTTTGCCTCAACTCTGATTGCTGTCTCTTCAATTCCTGAGCCATCTGCTTCATTTTGCTTTCGGGATCTATTCCTTCCTTGTTTTTCGAGAAGCAGAAAGCCCTGTCATAATGCAGACAGGCCCTGTCATCATTTGCCTCCAGGAGGTCCAAGATGACAGGCTCACTGTTCAGGGGGAGCTTATTCTCATATTTCAAATTCTTTCCAAGCCAGTATGTTCATTATACAGATTTCAAGTTGGGTATTATCATAACACAATGTGGTAACGTGATAATACGCAACAAAAAATGATTCAGTTTTTCCCCCGACCCACACAATTCGATTGCATTGGTTACAAACAGGGATCGATGTCTTTCCCGCATCCCTCTTTTGTCTTTTCTAATTGAACTCTTCTGACAGACTGCCCTTAACTCTCGCCTTTTGACTGAAACATGTTTCCTCACCCAATCTGCATAATTTCAATTGAGTGCCATTCATGATACAGTACCTGCCTTGCTCCGTGATGCAATCTTTCAGGGCTTGGTATGCTGAGACTCCCTCTCCCTCTTGTCCCTCTTGGACAATCCGAGTACATTGTCTGCACTCTTCAACATGACTCTGTCCTCCAGTCTGAGATGGGATCTCAGTGTGCAAACCGGTTGTTCTGCACACGACTAGGCTCAGGCCCATCAGGAATCCCCATAGGTGTACTCCTCTGCCTTTGCCTGCACCCCCTGGGGTGCCACCAGCAGTGAGGAGGACCATCTTCTCGGCAGCAAGAGTATTCTTCCAGGATCTCACTCTCGGACCGAGCTGCATAGTCTTGAGAGGTTGCAGTTTATTGCAGCCCCGAGACATGAGAAAAGTCTCTGTTTCGGCTTGCACATTAGAAGAATGAGTCAGAGTTCTTCAGTTCTCAGTCTCAGAGTTGTTTATTCTATCTCATCTATAAAAATTTTTCTCCTGCCCTGCCAATGTCCGTCCAGCAGGACAATTCCAGAAACACTGACTGCCCCCGGGGCAGTGTTATCTCTTTATACTACAAACTACGTGTAACATGTTTACAATTACTTTCCAATACCTATCACCTATGTTAGTGAGTTTCTACTCTAAACCAATCTGTAAGTGCCAACATCACAGCAGAAGATGGAGGTAGAGAAGAAGAAGAAAAAAGGCTGGACACACCCAAGTCCCTCCATCTTGTCCCCAAAACCTCTATTCTAAAAATCTCAAAATCTACTTTTTCACCTAGTGATAATTTTATTATTACACTACTTAAACTTCTGTGGCTTTCAGGTCTTCATACAAAGCTGGCAATTTGCTCCACGGGTCATAATCAAACCCACAGGTGTTCTGGGCTGTGTGCCAGGGTCTCTGAGCCCCCTGGCAGGGTTCCCGGCATCTCTGGACACGCAGAGGGATGTCCTGAGTTCCGACATCTTCCCCTTCTGTTTGCACCAAAAACACCTCTTTGGCAACTTGGTTCATGGCCGGTCGCATGCACAAAAAGATGCATGGCAAAATGAGCAGAAGAACCACAAGCCCTGCTAAAATATAAAAACCTGTCTTTAAAAGTTCCTTCCACAATGGTCAAAGGTTAAAAAATCCAACCACATCATCCATCCAGGATCCAGCTTATTAATACTTTCTTGTAATTTTTTGATGTTCTCATGAATCAACTTTGAATGATCTCACATGTTCATGCAGCACATTCCCTCAAATTCCTCACATCCATGTCCATGTGCCAACAGCAGATAGTCAATTGCTGCTCTATTTTGAACAGTTGCTCATCTCACACCGTCAATGTCTATTAACATGTCACTCAGTGCAAGAGAAACAGCTTGAGCATGTTTGCTCAGCCAGCAGTCCATATGGTCCAATTGAGTCAAGGCCACTCCTGATGCTGCCTGAGGTGAGAAAATTGCAACGGCAATTCTCCTAGCCTTGTCCCATGTGTGCACATTATCATCACAATTTGGACTATACTCTTCTACCGGTCTTTTCTCTTTATGTTTTTGCTCTTTCAAGAATTTCAAATCAGGTGATAACAATGAAATTCTTTCAATGCTGCATGGACCACCTTTGACATTTGCAGGCATGCCATGCCAAATTCTGTCCCCACAAATGAGAAAGATCCTTTGTGGTAACTGTGCTGGAGCCTGGAGTGATGCTTTGGTTGTTGTCTTGGTGTATTTGCATCAAGCAGATGCATTTCTATAAATTATATGATTTGGAGTGACATCAATTGTCTTATTTTTTGTTTGTGTCACATCCAGAAGTTCAAATTTATGCAAAATTCCATTTTTGTTGACCCTAGAATTTCCAGTTCCTGAGGTTCAGAAGAAGCCACAGGAAGGAGCTTGTAGTAAAACCCACAGCTTTCACAAGGGCCCCATGGAGAATCTGAATAGAAATGCTGACACAGCAGCAAAGAAGCTTCCTGACTCCATGGACATCCTCCCTATAACCTATCCCTATAACCATGTAAGGTAATATCTTGTTAACCCTACTATTGGTCACTTATGGTCCCTCTAACCCTTGCCATTGGTCAAGATTGGATTCGGGCCAAGGCTATAAAAGTAGCGTACTGTACCCCTACTAACTCAGAAGAAGAAGAGCTGAGACCCTTCACGGACCCCTCCAATAAAGCCATATTCGTGGAACAGCCGGCGTCTTCTCCTTCTCCTCTCTCTATCCGTCTGCTGGAGCCTCAAGCCAAGGGAGAAAGCTATCTAGCAAGCAAAGCTGAAATCATAAGAGCTGGCTAATCACTAAGAGCTGAATATTCCCTGCTTGCTAGGGGCTGACCCGCGGCCTTGGTCTGAGAGCAAGTTGGCCTCTGGCACTCAGTCCCCTTAGGGGCTGAGTTCTGGAGCTGTCATAGCTTGCCTTAGGATAAGACCAATTAAGGCTCATTAGGAGCTGTGTCCAAGAACGCCACTCATTCACAGGATCCATAATGACCTGTGAGACTTTTAAAGGAGTGTGTTTTGGAATTGGCCATTCGTCCACTGGTAAACCCACCATACATGTTGAGAATGGTTTCCCTGGCCTTGAGTGTGTCAAACATAATGCTGTCTAAACCTGCTGCTTGAGCCAAAGCTTCCCAAATGTTTTGTTTTGGTTGGACGATGGGCAAATCCTCTCCATCACCTAAGGCAATAGGTGGAAGAATGAGGCACATGAGCAATACCAAGCTCATGGCTTCACTCCTTGTGAGAAGTTTTGACACCCAAGCCCCAAAAGAAACCCCAAGTCCTTGGAGATTTTATGTTTTTTCTGAGTAGATGTCCTCAGCCTGGTCCTCTCCTTCTGTCTGCGTGCTCGCCTCTCTGTTTCTGGGATCTGTATCTTCTTGCGTCCAAGTCAAATAGGGCTTCATGTGTCATGCTGACACCCACTTAAGACCTCACCCTGTGGAAATACAAGCGAAACCCTTGCCCCACGTGATTAGTTTTAAAGGGCCTTCAGTCTGTCCTGTCTCTGGATTTCTGATCAAAACTAAAGGATTCTCCCTTAGTTTTTCCCGAGTGCTGTTCGAAAAATGCCTGAGAATTGGTGGATTGGGTTCTGAAAAGGAGCTGTTGAGAAAATTCAACACATACAATGCCTTATTCAATCTCATGTGAGGCATTGCCTCTGGGTCCCCCCTTTTTTGTTTATCCAAAAGGGATTTCAGGGTATGATGTGTTCTTTCAATGATTGCTTGACCTGTGAGGGAGTGTGGAATACCAAATGTGCTTCTCATACCCCACTTTTTCAGAAACCTTTCAAGCACCTTCCCTGTATATGTTGGGCCATTGTCTGTTTTATCTCTTGAGGCACACCCAATGATGTAAATGCTTGCAAAAAGTGTTGACAGGCATGTTGTGCAGTTTCTCCCGCATGTAATGATGCAAAAATTGCTCCTGAAAATGTGTCAACTGAAACATTAATATTTTTGAGTCTTCTGAAAGGCTGATATTTAGTGACATCAGCTTGCCACAGTTGAAGACTTTGCAGTCCTCGCGGATTGCCTGCTCCTGTGGATGCAGGTAGCTGCACAAGCTGACAGTCTGGGCAAGCACTAATGATTTCCCTCGCTTGGCTTTTTGAAATGCAAAAGGATTCCATCAGTGCCTGTGCATTCTGATGAAAAAATGCATGGCTCAACCTTGCCTGCTCAAAAATATTCAGTAAGGTTTGTGAAATGGGCATTGTCAACTTGTCTGCCTGGGCATTCCCTTCCGTCAAAAATCCTGGAAGTGATGTGTGTGCTCTGATGCGAGTGATGAAATATTTATGTTCTCTGCTCTCCAATAGTGTTTTCATGCACGACAAGTATGAGTATAGAATGTCATTGTTTGTCTCTTTCAAAAGTGAACCTTCCAACCGTTTGACCACATTTGCAACATATGCTGAGTCTGTGATCAGACTGAGAGGTTGTTTGAACAATTGAAAGACTGACCACTGCTGCCAATTCCACAATCTGTGGCGAACCCTGCACTATTTTTATGTCTGAGTCCCATTCCCCTGTTACTGAATTTTGCCAAGTGATTACTGATTTGTGTGTTTTTCCTGAACCATCAGTGAATACTGTGATCCTGTCCAATGGTTCCTCACTTATTCTTGGTTTTTCCCTGTAACATATAATTGATTGCAACAGTCTGTGATGTGGGAAATGAATTGTGCAAGTGCCTGGATACCCTAACAACACAATTAACAAATCTTTTGATTTTTGCATCGCCCAAAAAAAAAAAATCTTTTTTCAATGGTAGATAAATTGTTGAAAATCCCTGCCTGACATTGTCAGCAACCTTGTTCTCGCTTTTATGGTAATTTGAGATGCCATCTCCAGATCTGTGAGAATTGTCTTTGGAGACCTGCAAGATAAAAAGATCCATTCTATAATCAAGAGAGAGTCTCTTTGAGACGAATCCCACTGGAAGACCAGACAATGAAACTGTATTTTTTCTCCCATCACTGCCAATTGAAAGGGCAGCGATTCTACAAATCGATGAGCTTGTTTCTACTGAATGACCTCTGTAACTTTCTCAAGTTCTTTTCGTGCTTCGGGTAGTGAGTGTCCTGGGAGATCTGATGTCTGTGTCCCCTCTCAGAAGGTCGAGCAATGATGGAATATCATCATTTGTGATTCCCAAAATTGGTCTCATCCAGTTGATCTCTCCTAGGAGCTGTTGTAAATCATGTAAATTGCTGACTTTGGAATTGACTTCCATCTTCTGTGGTCTTACTGTTCGCTCTGAAATCTTCCACCCTAGGTATTTCCACGGTGCAATCTCTTGGATCTTTGAAACACTGATTTCCAGTCCTGCCTTTTGCACCTCTGCAATCACACAGTCACGAGTTTCTTGCAGTTTCTGTTGTGTTGGCACTGCAATGAGCAAATCATCCACGTAATGAATGATTTTTGCCTTTGGATATTTCTTCCGCACTGGTGACAAAGCTTGCACCATATACCATTGGCAAATAGTCAGCGAGTTTTTCAGGCCTTGTGGAAAAACCACCCAATGGTACCTCTGCAGAGGTTTCTCCCTGTTGATACTTGGAATGGAGAAGGCAAGTCAAGGAGCATCATCCGGATGAAGCGAAATGCTGAAGAAACAGTCCTTGAGGTCAATGACCACAAGCGGCCCATCTCTGGGAATCACTGAGAGTGAGGGAAGCCCCAGTTGAAGCGGTCCCATGTCTTTGAGGACTTTGTTGATCTTCCTGAGGTCATGTGACAGTCTCCATGAGCCTGAAACTTTCTTTCAAATGAAAAACACTGGAGAATTCCATGGGCTGTTTGTTGGTTTGATGTGTCCCTTTTGCAGTTGTTCTTGAACCAGGTTCTTCAGTGCACTCAAGTTCTTTCGTTCAAGGGGCCACTGATCCACCCAGACAGGATCGTCTGTCTTCCAGGTTAACTTCAGTGTGGCGAGTGCCACAGTGACCCCTACTAAAAATCCACTTTCAATTTAGTGCCCCATTGTGCCAAAAGGTCTCTTCCCCATACTGTGATGGGTTTTTGCACAACAAAGGGACAGATGATCCCTGTTTTGTCTCCTGGTTCTGTAACAACAATTGGGTTCTCACTCTGCAGACACAGGGAACTCTCCCCTATGCCTGTGAGAGAACCCAAGGGAGCAACCAAATTCCATTCTCAGGGCGAAAAGACGTATGATATAACTGTAATGTCGGCCCCAGTGTCAAGCATCCCTCTGATGGCGATTGTCCTTTCTCCACAAGTCAACTGACAAGTGACAGTGGATCGATCTCGGCCTATATGTTTTATCCAGGAAGCGTGTACTTCCACGTGTTCCCCAGAGGGAAATCCTTCTTGGTCAAACACTGGCATGACTTGTTCCGTTGTATGTGGTGGCAAAGCAATAACTTTGGCTACCAGGGTGTTTTCTGGAACAATCAGTGGTGGTTGAAGAGCCTTGGTTAAAACTGTCAACTCTTTGTTCTGATTTGCTGAAACAATTTAAGGATAAATGACGAGTCCCAGGATACTACTTCTGTCTTTTCCAATTATCAAAAAGTCTTGTCTTTTGTGCGAAGCTCCGGTGACACCCGTGGGTATCACTGCGTGACTTCCATCCATGAAGCATGTCAATTTAGAATCTGCCAAGATGCACTGTGCCCCTGGTGGAAGGAGCTCTGGGTCGACGGAGATTCTGCTGATGGTTTTGCTGAGGGAGTCTGTTCGACGTTCTCCGATGACTGTCCTGTTTGTTCTTGTGTCATCGCCATCACTTGTGTCAACAGGCGCTGACGGTGATGTGTGCTCTTTTTTGAGTTTCCCGGATACGGTAGAGGTTTTCCATCTACATCCGTCTAAGAATAACATTCGTTCACAAGATGCTTTCCTCTCCTGCACCTTGGACAAAGGTCCGATGGCTTTTCTGTCTTTGGCACTTGTGCTTGTGGGCAATTCTTCTTGAAGTGTCCAAATCCCCACATTTGTAGCATTGTCCTCCAGATGAACTGTTTTTCTTTTCAAAGTTCGCTAAAACTCTGTCAATCCTGTCGATCTTTTCATTCTGCATTTGAAACATTTTCTCCATTTGTTCTCCTAATCATCCTTCCAATCGTCCTTCTAGTTGTTCCTCTAGTTGTCCTTGCAATTCTTGTCGCACGATGGATGCAACATGCTGAGGTGTTCCCACTTTTATGCATGCCTCTACCATTTCTGCCAAAGAAGGTTGACCGGGCATTGCACTGATAACCTGTTGGCAATCCAGATTGGCATAGGCAAGACTTTTGACCAGGTGTGGTTTCGCCCCTTCATCAGGCACTTGTCGATCCACCGCTTGTGTGAGTCGATCTGTGAGTGAAGAAAAGGGTTCAGTGGGACCTTGCCTAACATTTGTTTAGAGGGTATCTTGCACTCCTGCTGGTTCAATCTGCAGAATTGCTCTCCATGCTGCTTCTTTGATGTCATTCAGCACCTCTCGTGGAAGCCTCACTGCTTGTTGCATTGGATTGTTGTCTGGAGGATCACCTGCTAACTGTGCCACAGTGAGGTTTGCATTTGGTCTGCCCTGGTATCTGAGCCTCAGTTCAGTGAGAGCTCTTCTCCATCTCTCGTCCCACACAAGATTCTGTGTGTCTGTAAGAATCCTTGACACAAGACATCTGATATCATAAGGTGTTAAATCATACATGTTGAAAGTGCCCCTCAGAAGCTGCTTAAAATATTGAAAACCCAGTCCATTGTCTCTGATAGCCTTAGCTAATTCTTTGACTACTTCATGGTCTAGTCTGTCCCATCTTAGATTCTGACCCTGTGCATAGTATGTCACTGGCATTGTGATGTCTCCCACACCTTGCAATAGATCCTTTTCTTTCTCTAGTTCTTTTCTGATATTTGCCCAATCTATTGTTGGAATTGTTTTCTCTTTGGGTACCTGCATTTCCATGGGTACTTGCATGTACAATGAAGTCATCTGTGGCGGCTGTGACTGTTGCCTTCTGGAGCAAGGCAGGCGACCTGGTTCAGAGGAACAGCACGGCGGCCCAAACTCTCCAGGGCCGCTCGGGCCAATGACACACGCAGGCATCAATATGATGGACGGTCAAAAGGCCTTTATTATCTCATCTCTTGGGTTTTTATAGTCTAAGGGGTCTCTACGTCAAAGTGGGTCTGTCTTTACCATCTATGGTTAGTAAGGAGTGGAAAGTTACTGGGTAAGGAATGGAAAGTTACTGGTATTCGGTTAAAGGGGGGCTACATTCCTATGTTAATTTCTTATCTAAGGGGAACAGAGGATCTTATCTAAGGGGAACAGAGGGTCCTGCCTTTCCGTGACATCGCGAGATCTTCCGCAGCGCCTTTTCCCTATCTACCACATGTGACCATGCTGCAGCCTCTTCCATCTTAGAAGTCATCGGTATCGCTGGAATCTGCATTCCTTGTTGGGTTGAAGCCTTGGGCCTTGATCCTAAATTTGGAACAGGGATTTGAAATTCTCGTGCTGTTGTTCCCATAGCTTTGCTTAAATACTGTAAAAGATATTTGGCTGCACTCCTTGGTATAGTAACTGTTGGCCTCCAGCCAGATGAGTCAGCAGCTGCTACTGAAAGCATCCAGGCTGGAACATCCTCTGAGGCAGTAATGCATACTGTATCATCCTGTTGCTGTGCCTCATCAGAAGTGTCCTGAGTCGCATAGAGATTCAGGAGCTGATGGAAGCTTCATTTGCTGTGATGGAGTTGTTTTCTTTGACCTAGATTTCTTTTTATATGAAGTTGGGAAAAAATGTTGCAATGTTACAGTCCCGCCACTAGATGGCGCTGTGGGTTGACCGACCAGCTCTGGCATGGTCTCCTGCAATGTGATGGTCCGACCACAAGGTGGCGCTTTGGCCCGCCTGGTTGGATCTGGCATGGGGATCGACTACAACACTTGCGATTTAGATTGAGGCTGAGGCTGTACAGTTTGTATTTGGGCTGACTGTTGAGACTGGATATGTATCTGTCGCCTTGGGAAGGGAGAGGGGGTGGTACCCCGGGACATGACCGAGCCCCGATCATGCCCCTTCTCTGCCTGTGTCGTCACGGGGGAGCAGGCATCCCGCCCCCGACTGCACCTATCCCTTGTCTGTCTCTGCGCACGAGTGGTCTCGGGAATGCTCCCTTCCTCCCCAGGACTTACATCCCCACTGTCCCAGTCCCGCTCGGTCTCTGATGTTTCCTCCCTAGCTTGATCCCTTTCGGAATCCTCCTCCTCTGACACTGTATCCGCCCCCACAACCGATGCGCGCAATTCCCGCTCGGCCTGTACCCATGACGCTTCAGCGATCTGAGCAGATCTCCTCGTTCTGACTTCCAGGTGTGGTGTCAT
Source organism: Melozone crissalis (assembly GCF_028551555.1). Classification (NCBI taxonomy): domain Eukaryota; kingdom Metazoa; phylum Chordata; class Aves; order Passeriformes; family Passerellidae; genus Melozone; species Melozone crissalis. The sequence continues at coordinate 6,847,360 of NW_026535813.1, read as the reverse complement.
GACCGCGCGCCTGCCGCGTCTCCCTGCAGGTGTCACCTGGGACTCTGCAGTTGTCCCGGCTGATTTGTTCCCGCCCAATGCAGCCGCTGCGGTCTAGAGAACTTTCCCCGGGTGGCTGCCTCACGAGTTATCCCTCTCGCCCTTTCGCACTGCGCCTGCCGAAACTGCTGCCGCAGTCGGCACCGCGCCCACACAAACCACGTCAGCTCCAGAGCCTCCCACCGCCTCCATGGCCCCCCCGGCTGGTCTCGCCACCGCTCCAGGCTGCTGCCTGGTGCTGCCGCGGCGCGACCGCGCCTCTCGCAAGAGGGCACTTCCCCCTCCTCCATGGGTCCCGATGTCGCCCCCCTTCTCGCTGATTCCGCTGCTGTCCCTGCCCTGCAACTTCTTTTTGACTTCTGCGAATCAGGAGGACATGCCTCAAGGAAGGCAAAGTCCCAATCTTCCAACTCTCTTGGGGAAATTTCCACCCTAAGCTCTCCCGGGAGTGACAGGGATGTATTGCAATTGGAGTCCGATGGCCCTGAAGTTTCAGGGCTTCTCGGACTCTCTGGAGGTCCCATGGACTTCTGAGGTGATGAGGGAATAGGAGGTGATGACGTTCCCTCCTGCTCCCCTTCGATGGGAGCTGTTTCTGTCTCCCCTGGGCTGATTGGGACAAGTGCAGCCCTCTGCTGCTGGCTCTGCTCCCCTCCCTCAACCCCTGTGGGACTTGCAATAATCTGCTGCTGGCTGACAACCTTCCTGGTATTCGTTGTGGTTGCCTCCAGCATTACCCGTGCAGATGGTAACAATTTCAAGGGTACCTTATCTTTTCTTGTGGTCAAATGATAAAGGTGTCTGTTGATCTCCTGTCAAAAGCCTACTTCGAACAACAGACGTGTCTCTGAGTGCGGATAGTTAGAGCACACCCACAACAAGAGATCTCTAAGCTCTTTTTTCCGAAATTTCCACCGGGTGTGTGGCTGCCACACCCTGTAGGGCTGACAAAATCCTTAATTGGTCCTGGGAGCATGTACCCCCCATGTTCTCAATTTTGACCTTCTTACCAAATCCGAGTCGTCAGCGAGGTCGGTCTGGAGGTCGCTCTGGTCACTGGCCAGCAGTTCACAGGTGAGACGTCCCAGGTGCACTTCTGGTCTCCCTCCGGTTCGATCTGGATACGAGTCTCTTTGGCAGAAGCTGGATGTTCTCTCTGGATATTCTTGAGAGTGCCTGCTGCTTCCTGAGCTGTTCTGGCTGCTTGCCAAGAGGCTTATCGGTGCACCCACCCCAGGGACACCAAGATCTCGGGAGACTGCAGTTTATTGCAGCCCTGAGGCACGTGAAAAGTCTCTGTTTCAGCCCGCATGTTTGAAGAATGAGTCGGAGTTCTTCAGTTCTCGGTCTCAGAGTTGTTTATTCTATCTCATCTATAAAAATTTTTCTCCTGCCCTGTCGAGGTCCATCCAGCAGGAAAATTCCAGGCACGCTGACTGCCCCCGGGGCAGTGTTATCTCTTTATACTACAAACTACGTATAACATGTTTACAATTACTTTCCAATACCTATCACCTATGTTAGTGAGTTTCTACTCTAAACCAATCTGTAAGTGCCAACATCACAGCAGAAGATGGAGGTAGAGAAGAAGAAGAAAAAAGGCTGGACACACCCAAGTCCCTCCATCTTGTCCCCAAAACCCCTATTCTAAAAATCTCAAAATCTACTTTTTCACCTAGTGATAATTTTATTATTACACTACTTAAACTTCTGTGGCTTTCAGGTCTTCATACAAAGCTGGCAATTTGCTCCACGGGTCATAATCAAATCTACAGGTGTTCTGGGCTGTGTGCCAGGGATCTCTGAACCCTGTGGCAGGGCTCCCAGAAACTCTGGACATCCAGAGGGATGTTCTGAGTTCCGACAGCATGCCTCCTCTTAAAGGCACCCCACCTTGATGCCTTGACTGCATCTGAGCTGCAAGGTACTCTGATTGATTTCCGGCACTCGGCCTCCAAGATCTCAGCCTTGGAATCTAGTTTCCATCTTACACCATTCTGAAATAAGTGATACCACTCTCGAGAATCCAATTCTATTTTTCCTAAATTTGTGGTGAGAGTTAAAACGCAGTCAGTCAGTTCGAGTTCCTCCTCCAAACACTGAGTACACAACCCCTTTGGCCGCTGTCTCCTTTGACAATGTATAACAAAGACTTCCAGACAGTACTGGCACTTGAAGTGCACGAACGGATAACATACACAATTTGGCAGCATACAACTTATCCGCCCTCCGTCGGTCATTTACTTGGACAGCGTAGCTTTATCTTTAAGTCTCCAAGGGAAGAGGTGATCCTCCACTCAGGAGCCTCCTCCTGATGCTCGACCTTTTTCACCCGCAACACATGTCCAGCCTTTTTCCACTGCCAAAATGGCCATGTGTGTTGTCAGAAGGACAAGAAAGGGACCTTCCCAGTGAGGGGAGAGGGGAACTTCTTTCCACACTTTCACAAGCACTTTGTGTCCCGGTCGTATTTTGTGGATAGCAAACCCCAGAGGAGCACTCTGGGATACTATCCCATGTTTCCTTAGTTCCTGTAAATTCTTATTTATCTCTATCAAGTAAGGTTGAATTTGACTATCCTCTAACCTGGGGTGTCCCACCAGCATTCCATGTTCATATGGCATTCCATACAACATTTCAAACAGTGAGAGCCCCATCTCTGAGTGAGACATAGTCCTGATATTGAGCAAGGCAAGGGGGAGGCACTTCAGAAAGGACATTCAGGTTTCTAACATTAATTTTGGTAATCGCGCTTTCAATGTCTGATTCATTCTCTCCACCTGTCCCAAACTCTGGGGATGCCCCCAAGTGTAGTATTCCCACTATATGCCTAGAGCCTCAGCCAACTGCTTAACAATCTTTGAAGTGAAGTGAGTTCCCTGGTCTAAATCTATGTAGTTTACTACCCCATATTGGGGTACAATTTACTCCAAAAGTATCTTGGATACTGTTTGAACTGCCGCCCTTGAGCTCGGAAAGGCTTCCACCCAATGGGTCAGTTTATCTACTATTACTAACAAGACTTTGTACCTTTCCACCTTGGGCAGTTCAGTAAAATCAGCTTGAATTCTTTCAAACGGTCAGTACGCTATGGGTCTGCTTCCCAAGATTGCTTGCTGTGACTTAGCTCGGTTAACTTTCTGGCAGATCAAGCATCCTTGTACCTCCTGCTTGGCCAATTCATAAATTCCTCTGCACCCGAAAAATTTCAAGAACTGTTCTGCAAGGGCCTGTGACCCCCAGTGAGTTTGTTGGTGCAACCTCCTTAAGATTCTTTTGGTATATCCTTTTGACACTTATTCTCTCCCATCCGGTAATTTCCACTTACCTTCCTCCAATCTTCCCCCAATTTTCTCAGACCCTTCAATTTCTTTTTGGGAGGGCTGTGGAGTATATTCTGGAGCTTTGGTTCCTTTGACCTCTAGGGTACTTACCGTCAGTAATGCTGCATTTTTGGCCTCTTTTTCTGCCAGGTTGTTTCCCCGGATTCAAAACTGCATTCCCACCTCATGCCCTTTTATGTGTACTATTGAAATCTCCTCTGGCTCCCTTATCGCCTCCAAAATTTGCCTGATTAATTCTCCATGCATCAGTCCCCGTCCTCGAGTGTTGATCAGCCCTCTCTCTTCCCAGATCTTCTCAAATGTGTGGACGACCCTAAAAGCATATCTGGAGTCTGTAAGAATTGTCCCCTTTTTCCCTTTTTGCCTTTTCAAAGCTCTCAAGACTGCGTACAGTTTGCATGCTTGAGCCGACCATCCCACATTCAGAGGACCCGCTTCTATCACTTCTGCTGTCCTTCCATCCACAACTGCATATCCTGATTTCCATTTGCCTTCTATCACTATCGCTGATCCATCCACAAACCATTTTTCCCCCTCTTCTAATTCCTCTTCCTCCAAATCCAGTCTTATCTTGGTCTGCAGCTCCACCACTTCCGTGCAGTTATGTATGAACTTCTCTGAGACCTCCCCAAACAAAACTTGGGCAGGATTTTGGGCGGTCATTGTTCGTAGCTCCAAGTCAGGCGAGTGAATCAAAATAGCTTCATACTTTAGCAAACTAGCGTCAGTGAGCCATTTATCTGCCTTTTGTTATAGTATACTCCGCATATTATGCGACACATATACCACCAACGGAGCCCCAAAGGTTACTTTCTTACCTTCTTCCACCAACAATGCCACAGCTACAATTGCCTGGAAACAAGTGGGCCAACCCCTGCTTACAGGGTCCAGAAGCTTAGATAAGTAACCTACTGGTTTCCTGGCCCCCACCCAATCCTGCGTCAACGTGCCATGGGTGGTATGACTGCTGACATCTACGAACAACTGGAATGGCCGTTTCAAGTCAGGGAGGCTCAGCACTGGTGCTGCCACTAGTGCTTCTTTTACTTCCTTAAATTTCTCCTCATCATTTTTTGTCCATTTCAATTTGTCACTGGTGAGCTTTTCATATAAAAACTTAACCTTCTCACTGTACCCTTCAATCCATTGCCGGCAATATCCCAAAAGTCCCAATAATTGTCTCCCTTCTCTCTTTGTCCGTGGAGGAGGCAGGGCAATGATTCCTGCCACCCTCTCAGGATCTAATTTCTTCTTACCTTTTGTTAACCAATGTCCCAAATACCTGACTTCAGGCTCTGTGAACTGCAGTTTCCACTTAGACACTTTCAATCCTTTGTCCCCTAAGAAATTCAAGAGAGCTATAGTGCTCATCCTTACATCCTCTTCCCTTGGATAGCAATCAGTAAATTGTCCACATACTGTAATAATTTTGTTTCTTCCACTGGTAAAAAGTGACTCAGCACTTGCTCAAGTGCTTGCCCAAACAAATTTGACGAGTCCACAAACCCCTGAGGCAAAGATGTCCATCTGAATTGCTGGTTTTGGTTGGTTTCTGGGTCTTCCCATTGAAACGCAAAATAGTCTCTGCTGTCCTTAGCTAAAGGACAGGTCCAGAAGGCATCTTTTAGATCAATCATGCTGTACCCCGTGTCCTCAGGAGAGACACTATTTAATAAAGTGTAAGGATTTGAAACTGTGGGGAACAGTGTCTTAGTCCTTTGATTCACAGCCCTTAAATCTTGCACTAACCTATAACTACTATCTGTTTTCCACACTGCCAATATCGGGGTATTATGTCTGGACATGCACGGCTCCAGCGTTCCTTTCTTCACTAATTCTTCGATCACTGGTTTCAGCCCCTTCCTCCCTTCCATGGGAATAGGGTATTGTTTGACCCTAATAGGGTCCTCTGGCCTCTCAATTTCAATGTGAATTGGTTTGATGTCCAACCTCCCAGCCTCCCCTTGAGTGTACCAAACTTTTGGATCTATCCTCCCTTCATCCTCGGCAGCGAGTTGGTTCAACCTCACCTTGAGCCGGGAATTCTGCACCACTAGGCTGATTTCTAGTGTCACCATCAGATCCCTTCCCAGCAGATTGTATTCTGCTTCCTCGACCGGTAACATATTTCCAATGCAACGCTTATTTTCGGATTTTATTTCCACATTTTTGAAGATTGGAACTTTAAAAGGTTCCCTTTTTGCCCCAATAGCCATCATAGTATTATTGCTTATAGAGCATACCAGTAGTAATCGCTGTACAGTGGTTCGCTCGGCTCCAGAATCTACTAAAAACACTATCTCTTGCTCGTGGAGTCCCAATCTCAACTTTATCAAGGGCTCCTTGGATGTCCCGGACCCCAAATTAAAAAGCCCCTGACACCTCTACTCTTCCTGAAACATCTTTTTGTCTTTGACTTTCTTTGGACAATTCCTTCAAATGTGGCCCTTTTGTTTGCAGTAAAAGCACTCAATATCCTTTTTCTGGTTGTTTGAGTCCTTACCTTTGGAAGAGTTCTGCTTCCTCTGTGGCACTGTATTACAGCGACCTGATGAGGGTTTCCTCAGGGTGAGAGAGAGATGGACAAGAATCTTGGTTCATGATCAGAAGGCTGGATTTATTGATATATGATATATAATACATTATAACTATACTAAAAGGAATAAAGAGAGAACTTGCAGAGGCTTGCTAAGAATAGAATAGAATAGAATAGAATCTAAAAACAAGAGAGTTCTCTGTCACTGTGTTCCAGAGAGCTTGCCCTGCGATTGGCCCTTAATTGTACACATGGAACATGAGCCAATCACAGGTGCACCCTATTGCATTCCACAGCAGCTGATAATCATTGTTTACATTCTCTTTCTGGGGCCTCAGCTTCCCAGAAGATGAACAAATCCCAAAGAAAGGATTTCTATGAAAAAATGTCTGTGACAGCACTGACTTTGCCGAACCCCAAACCTGTTCTTGTTTCCGTGCTTCCCTTACTGCGGCCACTAGTATTTTTGCCTGAATTTTCTGTTTTTCCTCATCCCTTCTCATGTAGACTTTCTGGGCCTTCTGAAGCAAATCCTGTAATTCTCTGTCTTGCCATCCCTCTATCTTTTCTAGTTTCTTCCTGATATCAATGGGCTGGGGGAGAACTGGCTCCACCTTTGGGGAGGGCTTGCTTCTTTTCTGACTTGGGTGGTAGTGGGGGCTGGGGCTGCTCCTGTGGAAGCACAGGCGTCAAAGCCTGTTCTTGTGGGAGCAGACGCGCTGAAGCTTGATCCTGTGGGAGCGAGATTTCTGGAGGCGACACAGGCACCGGAGGTACCTGGGCTTGCGAAAGTCCTGCAACTGCGAGCACCAGGACTTGGTCTTATGCGGGCTGGGGCAGAGGGACCAAGTAGGCAGGCGGGAGGTTATCCAGCGGCTCCCATTCCTGGCCCCGAGTTGCCACGCACCTATGGGCTCGTATCGGGAATAATCCTGAACAAGCATTTCCCCACATTCCTGCACACTCTAATTCTTCCAAGTCTTGGGGGTACTGACCAGCCACATGGTCGTATAGAGTTTGGCACATCCATGTTTCGAACGTTCTGAAAACAGGCCAGACCACATACCTCCTGATCTCTTTCCCTCCGCATTTCTTGAGGCAAAAATGGATCATTCTCTCCTTGGATTTTCCCTGCCTCCTGGGATTATCCTCCCTATGTTCTAACATCCATCCCAACAGAGTATCCCTTGGGATTTCAGGTAGGACCTTTTCAGGGGCTTTCAAAGGCTTTTCCTGGGGTTTTCCCTGAGCCTTGCTCTTTCTCTGTCCCATCTTTAAAAACAACTTCTTCCAAACTTTCTTACCTTGTGTTTGTTTCGGCTAGGATTCTCAAAGAAAATCCTGGGTCTCTACCCAGTACCAGTTTTTGGCATTTGCTTGAAGGACAAAAATCTACCAGCTTACTTAGCCTCACGGAGAACCGTTCCATGGGCTTTTCAGCTGGTAACGAGCTCTCTTACCTGAATTTCCAGACCAGAAGGTTTACCAGCTCCCAAACCCTTCGGGAACGTCCCTTCCCTCCTAAACAAAACCTGTGATTGAACCCCTGAACTCCCCCTGAATTTCAGGCTTCACATGCGTGATGAACCAAGGCGTCCGCTTCCCCCGCGACCGACCACTTCCCTCGTGGGAGAGTGGATCTGCCATCTTGGAGTCCACACTCACTTCGTGATAAAATCACATCTCACACATATGCTCGATCACACCCCACTCAACCACGCGGTACTCATCGTTCCTTTTCCCACATGGATTCTTTGTGCATGTTGATTTTCTGAGTGAAAAGCACCGTGGCCCCGGAGATCCCTCTCTGGATCACTCTGAGTTCCTGAGACCTCTGGGCCCATTTTTATCCTCTGACTATGGTTCTGGCTTTGGTTCAGGATCTGATTGGTTCAGCTGGTTCCCAATCCTGTCAGGCCACTGAAATCAGCAGGGCGCCTCCTGACCAGAGAGGGGGTCCCCAGACCCTAAATTCAGATCACATCAGGGTCACCAGAATTGTTATAAATGATCAGCCAGAAATCCAAATTAATAAATACAGTCCTTAAAAGCCACAGTCAAAGAGACAGCGTCGAGCCTGGGGTCGGTGATGGGTGAACACAGATCCAACCTCTATCGCATCAGATCCCCCTCTGTTCACGAATGACGTTTCCAGCGGGGCTTTTTTATACAGTTTTTTATGCCTGAGGCAGAGGTGCCCCAATTTCTTTTGTAACCCTGCATATGTATGAAGGTTTCTTTCACTGTGCAGGGCTGGACAATTGCTGTTTCCTGAGTAGTGGCAGGCACTGATCATGCCAGGGGAAGTCACGTATTCAGATGTATGTTTCTTGGCGACTTTGGTTATCTTGATTCATGGTATCTATCAAGCAATGATCACCCTTGGGTGTCCCCTCATGGCTCCGGAGGAAACCCATCTTGGCGCTGGCCATGTTCTTTTCTTAGTAAACGAAGCATTGTTCTCCTGCTGCCTCAGGAGTTTGGTAATTCCGGAGTAGTTATCTGTCTCCAGGCTGCTCGTGGTCAGAGGCTCATTGAATTTTACAATTTTTATTGTATACATTCTCCCCTTAAGCATGAATTATTTTATAACATATAGTACATGACTCATCCCTCTTCTTCTCTTCTCTTTATCTAGCCTCCTGCTGTCTCTGGGCTTCAGCCTGCGACCACTGGTGGCTCTGGGAGAGGATGATAGACTCTGCCAAATCTGTGGTCTGGGCGTGCCTCTTTTTGAAGACTCCTAGCACCACCGGGGTTAAGTGTTTATCTCGGACGAGTCCCAAAAACTGTGAGAAATAGCCACTCACTTTTCATAAATTTGGAAAGATTTATTAAACTATATAAAAAATACAACAGAAGACTGAATAGAGAAAATGTTACGGCGCCGGGAGCAAAGGATTTTCCCCACCATGTGCTCACTCACACAATGGAGGTTTTGCCTTTTAACCCTTTAACCTCACCCAAAGTTCTGTCCATGAACCCCTTCTTCGCTGTTCAGTGGTGGAGATGACTTCCGCAAATCCTGATTGGAGGTCAGATGTCGCCATAGTGACAAGCCAACCCTCCCAAATGTCCCAACCTCGGCTGTCCCTTGCTAACAACACAGGGGGTAAAACATAACGATAAATCTAGAAAACTTTTCTTAACCTATATACATGATATTTGTCTGTTAATTGTGAGAATCAATCATTGCATTACTCATCTATCACAAGCCCAAAACCCCATACATTTTAAACATAAACTTCCTCCAAAACAAATACTTCAAAAACAAAAATACTCTTATAAACATTTAAAATAGCAACTATAAAAACAAAAAACATCAAACAATTAAACACCTTACCTAAACAATCAAAAAACCCATCTACAATAAAACTCCTAAAAATTAAAAAACAATAAATACCAATTACCACCTCAACAATACACCACCAACAATACAAAACAACTCAAAATAATATAATTCCTATCCACAAAATAATTCATAAACTAAAAAATCAAAAAGTAATCAACAAAACCCACTCACCCTTTAACAACCCCATTTAACCTATACACAAATCTAAAAAAACCCAAAAACTCTAAACTATCATACCTTAAATAAAATACTTCTACAATTAAACACTACTATACTAAATATATTAAAACTCCAATACAAACTAAAATCCAAACCAACAAAATAATATACTGCTATTAACATTACTAATGCATTTTTCTCCATTCCTCTAACAACAAAATACAAACCTCAGTTTTCCTTCACCTATAAAAAACATTTAATACACCTAAAACCCACTACCCCAAAAATAAAAACACAATCCCACCATTTACCATAAATTAATCCAAACGACACTAAAAAAATCCTCCAAAACATCTACAATACATTAATAACATCATTATATTTTAAGAAATAGCAACAAAAGTATTAAAAATATCATCCAGATTCTCCTAAAAACCAATTTCACCATAAAAAACCCCACCAAAATTAAAAAACTTGCTCCAAAAAATTCAATTCTTAAAAATAAAATAACAAAATAAACAACATCAAATTCCCACCAATATCATCAACAAAATCACATCTCCACCAACCAACAAAAAAACCCCACAAACGTTCCTAAACACCATAAACTTTTGAAAAATACACAGTCCCAAATACAACTGAATTATAAACCCTCTCTACCTAATCACCCACAAAGAAACCCTTTCCAGTAAAACCCTAATCAACAACAAACCTTTACCAAAACTAAACAAAAAATCACTCATACAATAACCCTTAACCCAATCAAAACAAAACCAAATATAAAAAATATACTCTACAACCAAAAACCATAATCTCTCCTAAAACCTTTAACAAAAAATACCTATTAAAACTCAAAATCAACCACCAAATTTTTTACATCAAAACTACAAAAAATCTAAAACCAACTACACGCCAACAAAAAAACCATAATTTAACAACCTATAAAAAAATCCAAACTACAACAAAATTAATCAACACTAAAACACAATTCCTCCTAACATCCCATCTACCAATGCTAAACTAAATATTCAAAACAAAAATTCGCTCTATCCACCATACCACCAATACCACATAAATAAATTACCCTCATCACACAACACACCCATATTAAAAATCTAAATCACCTTAAAATTTTAAGTGATTACAAGCTAACCAAAAAATAAAAACTTTATTCTCACTAACAAAAAAAAAAACCCCAAAACCAAATAACACATTCTAAAAAAACTCCTCTATATAGCCAACTACCAACAAAAAAAACACACTACACTCTTTTTAGTAATAATTCTTACCACATTATAAAAATAAACCAAAAATAAAAACCAGCCATATAAAACCCTACACAACAAATTACACAAACTACCAAAAAAAAAATCAACTTGCTAAACTAACCCTAAACATTACTAAAAAAAAACAACCAAAACTCTACCTCTATACTAATTCATAAATAATAACCAATACTCTATAACGTTAACTAGAAAAGTGGAAAAAACTAATTAACAACATTAAAACCCCAATTTAAACTACTAATCAATGAAAAAAATCACTACCAAAATAAAAAAAACTACCTATGAAAATTCACCATACATATACCTATATCACCAAAATTGAACCAAATTAAAAACACCAAAACAACCAACAAGTAAATCAAACTACAAAAATAAAAATATCAAAAATAAATAAACAACACAAAAAATATTATTCCTAACTAAATTAACTCATAATACCTCAAATCATCAAAACAAAAATACCACCTATAAATAAACACAACAAAAAATAAATCTAACCATAAACAATATTTCTCAAGCTATTCATAGCTATAAAACATATACGGTAATCAAACCAAAATACTAAAACCCCTCTAGTATAATAAACAATAATCCAAATATAACTATTAAAAAAGTAACAAATTAGGTACATCACACTACCCCAAACACACCAAAATAAACACTATAGATTCACAATAATAAAACCACCAGAAAATAATTAAAAACCTACCCTATACCTCATACTACAACCCGTAGCACGATCCTAAACCTTAAAAGACAAATCCTTTAAAAACATAATACCGCTAAAAAATTAAATCAAACAACAAAACTCATTTCAAAAACCACCTTTTCAACACCAACTAACTAAAACAAAAAATTCCCAAATGATAGCTTTTCTTTTTCTTGAAACCTATTTAAACCTATTCTAAACACCCAAAAACCCACCAAAACCTTACACCTATAACCCACCAGACCAAACCTAAACCACAGCATTTCCAGTGCCAGAGGAACTAATAAAATATGAAGTAAACCAAACTACAACCCATAAAAAATACTTTCCTAAGTTTATCATCTCTTTTAGAACAACAATAAATTTTATTGCTTAATATTATTCCTTTTTTTATACTAATAAATACCTATTAAATAAACAGGTTTTTTCCACTTTTCTCCAAAAAAAATCTTTTTCCCAAACCAATTAAAAAAAAAAAAACCACTTAATTTTTTTTTTCAAAAAACCCCTTTAAATTTTTTTCTCCCAAAATTGCCCTAAACCAAAACACAGGCCATCGGACCTACACTGTCTAAAAGATCCCGTTTTCCCATGCCTCTTACTGGCTAGAGGCAGGGCCCCTGTAGCCTTGGTTATTATTTCTTTCCTGGGCATACATACTAGAGGTACTGATTTGCAGAAGCAAAAACAAACCCCACCACTTTTGTGAAAGTTCTAAAGCCAGTATGTTTATTGCAGCACCGGATGCATGTGGAGATCGTTCCCATTAAAATGACATGCGTACCTCTGGGAACTCCAGATCTCTTTTTATCTTCATTACTAATCCATATGCATGGAATTTCACAACCGGTTCATAAATATTAATTTTACTGATTTTGCATTACGCTTGCAGCTAGTTGTTTTTGGTTTTTTTATCAGAAAGTACAGAAAGAACTCCTGGATCATCCTGCCCTGTCTCCTTCAGCCTCTCCATCTTTTTCAGAGTTCAAGGGGCCCTTCCTTATCTTTGTCCTTCAGCTGAAGCAGTTTCTTAGAGCATAGGTTTTTGCAAGAACAGGCAGTCAGACTAAACAGCTATGTTTGCAAGCCACAGACTTAATTCAAAGATGTACATTTCACCTAAATCAAAATGGATTTCTACTCTGGAAAATTTCCACTCTGTCTCAGTACCTTCAAGGGGATCTGACAGATCATACCTGGCAGCTCCGTTATGGGAGGGTGAAGCTACCTTCACTTTACTGGAACTCCCTCGGTTAGTGTTTCCCTCCTTGAGTTGACACACCTGTGTTGCCAGGACAGAAGTAGGTTTCCCATCCCACTTTCCCATGTCTTCCCTATGGTTGTGCAGGAAGAACCACAGGTCAGCTCGTGGGGTGTACTGAGGAAAGTGAAGGGAAACGAGCACATCCTGGTGATGATATTTGTCTCAAATTTATTGATCCAGCTTACATACTTTTATAGTAGTGTTAATTAAGCTCATACATATTGCAAAAACCGAGCTCATCATTGGTTACAGATTACATGCCAACCCCTCCTTTGTTGCTAATACCTGTGGCTTTCTTGTTGAGACTAATACTTGTTTTTCATCCTGCTCCTGACTACATTCAAGGACTCCATGTTTTCCACCATGTTTTTCTCATAATTTCATCAAGGACGCAGTGTTTTTGTTTTCTTGTAATCAGAAGGCTGAGAACTTACTGCTTACAGCTGCATATGATCATGGATTTTTTCCCTCAAGCCACGTCTGCACAAAAACTCTCCCACAGTGTACCCTCTCTTTCTAGTTTGGAAACGTTGGGCTCTGGTTTTGGGGTCTGTAACTTGCACTGGTGCCATATGGCAACTGTTCATCCTCACCTCCTCTCTCACTACCTCCCTCATCTCCTCTTTGATGTCCTTAATCACAGCAGAGACATGAGCTTGCATTGGGCTATTGATCATACTCTCATAATTTCTAAGCTTGTTGGCAACAGAACCCACTGTCTCTGGGTTGCTATCGGCATTAATCGTTACAATGAAGGTGGTGTATTGAGACGGCCCTAGATTTGCCAGACTCTACATTTGCTCTGTGCACCTGACTTTGTCGGGGTCATTATCATGCTGTTTATCCTTCCCAAAGAGTACCTCTAATACTGCTACTTCTCTCAGCTGTTGGATTCCTTCTTCAAGGGTCTTCCAGTGCATTCTATAGTGGTGGTCCTGCATTCTGTCCCTGTAGACAAACCTCTCTCTGGCACTCATTAAAATCCACTCCCAGAGGGAAAGGGGCCCTGGCTGCCTTACAAATACCTGATTCATATCTGAGTCTTGGGTCAAGGGTCCCAAATTCCTTGCCTCACCACCATCCACTTGCACACCTGTACCGATAAGGTCCCAGACTCGGAGTAACCAGGTTGTATAAGCCTCACGCTCCTATCGTACAATGTCTTTGTGCAGATTACGGAGCCTTTCATACGTCAGGGACTCAGTGATAATCTCAACTGTTGGGTCTCCTGTGGGTTGTGAGGGCCCTCCTTTCTTATCCTTATCTGGGTGCTCTGATTTCATCTTAGACTTTTTCATTTCTACAGGGGCAACTGCTGTAGGCTGTGGCTGCCCATGTGATTCAGGTGGAACCTGGATGGTTGTAACGTCTGTGCGTTCCACTGCTGCACTATTAGACTCTTCTTCTTTGAGGCAGAGGGAGGGTTTCTCACCAGTTGGGGAAATGCACTCCTTCAGCATCTAGCTAATCTCACATATCTCTTTCACCAGAACTCCTATCCAGTCTGGGTGGTTCATTTCTGAGGTGGGCTGTGGGGCAGGGTCAGGCTCTGAGGCAGCATCCCTAGGCTCTGGGGCCATGTCACATTCTGAGGCAGCATCCTTCATCTCTAGGGAAGGTGTCAGGGTCCTTATCCAGGTTAATCTTCCCTTATATCTGAATGCTGAATAGAGTAGGCTTAAAAGGCATATCAGCAACAACTACCACTTTATGATATTATAAGCATTTAGAGAAGATCTGAACTCTTTGGAAACTGATAGGGCAGACCCAAAGAGATGGTTAAAGGGTTGGGAGGAAATTTCCCCCTGATGTTATTTCTTCACAGTAGGTACCATTATTAAAGTAACCCTAAATACATACAGTTAGGGTGTAATAGCTCTGAATCCATGTGCCTGCCTTCCAGAGGAACTTAAAGAATACGTTAATTCCTCACCTTATTAACCCATAAAACAAACTGGATAACAGCCACAGTAGTTATAGGACCCGTGTTTAGATAAGGGCCTGCAAATGGGAGAAATATAGCCACGAACATGTGCCACCTGAACCAGGGTAAGATAGACCACATGGTGATACTTAATGAGGTTTCTATATCAGCACAGTAAAATTAGGTTACTCAAGAACTGTTATTCCTTTTTCACCCTTTTTCTCTCTATGCCCTAAGGCGTCACGTTGGGTGCCAAAATCTGTCTTGGTTTGAAAAGACAGATGTCTGCTAAGGAAGGCAGAAGCCTTCCTTGAAATGGAAAATGCAAACCCCCTCCCTCCGATTTACTATAGCTTTGGAATTAAGGGGTTCTCAGGAAAAGATATGGGAATAGGAATAACAGTTCTTTACTAGGAAAATTAAAAATATAAATAATACAAATAATGCAAAATACAAATAATACAAAAATACAAATAATAGTAAAAAAAAAAAAAGCAAACAAAATACCGACAGAGTCAGAATATGACCTGACACCCTGTTGGTCAGGGTGTTAGTAGCAGTCTGATTAAATGGTGGCTGCAGTCTTCCTGGAGTGAAAGATGTGGTTCTGTTGAAGTAGTGATCCTGTAGAAGGGTGTAGTTTTCCTCTGAAGGTCTGGTGGTGGTGTAGATGGGCCTGGTCTTCCTCTGGGAATCTACTAGAGAAGAAAATTGCTCTTCTGGGAATCCAGTGGGAAAAGGCTGGCTCTGATGTTCTAAATCTCAAATTATATCTAGGTAGGGATGCTTGGCTCCTACCCCTGGGTAGAGCATCTCACAATGGGATCATGTAATTTTATCAGTCATGCAGTGAGGCTCAAAGGCCCATTAACAGAAGATATTTCCCAGCGAGAGGATTGGTTGTGGAAGAGATAAAGAAAACTGCCCAATTAACAGAAGATAACTGCCCCACCTCTAACAGATGGTAAATAGAATACACACTGCCAGCTAAATCTTTCAACCTAAGACAAACTCCAGCTCATACTGGTGCTCCAACATGTCTGGCACAGCAGCGCTCAATGGTGGAGTCACTTCATTCAAGGCACGATAGTCCACAGTCAATCTCCATTCTCCTTCAGATTTGTGCACAGGCTAAATGGGACTGTTGAAGGATGAGTGGGTTTTGCTGACCACCCCTTGGCTTGCCAGCTCGCGGATCATCTTCTGGATGGGAATCACAGCATCTTGAGTTGTTTTGTACTGTCAGCAGTGCACTGTCCAGGTGGCATTTGGTACTTGTTGCTCTTCTCCCTTCACAAGTCCTACTGCAGATGGGTACTCTGATAGTCCAGGCAAGGTACTCAATTGCTTGACGCCCTCTGTCTGGCAGTCGCTATCTCAAATGCCTACCTGAGTCCCTTTGGGTCTTTGAAATACCTGCTTTGGAGGGAGTCTATGCCCAAAATGCATGGTGCCTCTAGACCAGTCAGAATAGGATGCTTCTTCCACTCATTTCCAGTCAGACTCACATCAGCTTCCACCAATGTCAAATCCTGGAATCTCCCTGGCACACCAGCAATAGAAACAGATTCTGCCCCCACATGTCTTGATGGGATTAACGTGCACTGTGCACCAGTGTTGACCAAAGCCTCATATTTGTGTGGTTCTAATGTGACAGGCTAACAAATCCTCACAGTCCAAAAAACACGGTCTTCCCTAGCCTCTACCTGGCTAGAGGCAGGGCCTCTCTAAGCCTGGTTATGCTGCTTTCCCTGGACATAGGTCTTAGAGGTTCCTTTGAGGGGATCTGATGTGTCATCATCATCATACATGGCAGTTTGGCTACAGGCTACTGGAGCTGCTTCCTTTGTGGTGGAACTTCCTCTCTGAGACTTGCCTTCCTTCAATTCACACACCCGTTGTGCCAGAGCAGCAGTTGGTCTTCCATTCCACCTCCTCATGTTTTCCCCACAATCATGCAGGAAGAACCACAGCTCAGCTTGTGGGGTGTACCTTCTCTCCCTATCTTGGGGATGTCTACGTTTGGTACCAGAACCTCTGATCTGTACTGCCAAGATTTGGAGAAGGTCCTCTTTAATCTCTTCCCTGAGTTTCTTGTGATTGTCCTCCACCTTATCTTCTAATTTCTGCAGACGTGTTTCTATAGTTGCAATGCTGGCATGTGTTGGGCCATGCACAGCATTTGCATATGCTTGGAGCTTCTTCACCATATCAAGCACGGTCTCCTCCCTATCATCCCGCTTCATTACTGCTAAAGCAGAAGCATATTCTTGTTGCGCAAATCATACAAGTTTTCGCCACATCACTGGTGTACATGGTATGAAGTCTGGATTCCTAGTTCTTAGGTCATCTGAGAAGATAATCTCTGCCACCACCATTTCTCTCAAGCATTGAATCCCTTGTTCTATGGTCTTCCACTAGGTTTACTGCATATAGAGATCGTCTGCACAGAGATATCTTTGCCTCACGCTTCCCAAGATCCATGCCCAGAGACTCGAGGGTTAGTCTCCCTCGTCGTTCCTTGGTCCATAACTAGATCATGTGACAGGGATCCCAAATGCCTTGCTTCAGTACCGTCCAGAATTGTGGCCTCGCCTGCAGCATCCCAAAGACGGACTAACCAACTAATTATAGATTCATCAGGTCATTGAGTGTAATCCTTTCTTAGGCCATGAAGGTTCTTCAGGGAAAAGGACACAATAGTGACTTCTGATTTTGTGTCAGTTGCTGGAGCTGGCTTTGAGGGCTCTTCCTCTGGATCATTATCGTCCACTGGCCGATCAGTTTTGGTATTGTGCTTCTTTCCCGTGGTATTGACTGCCAGTGGCTTTGGCTTACTGTCTGGTTTAGCTACAACCTGAGTAGCTGGGGTGTCGGCTGCAGCCTGAGCAACTGGGGTAGCTGCTGATTTATCTCCCTGCCTCCCTACCTCTGGCTGCTGCCCTACATTATCTAGCAGCTTGCGATAAGCATATGCCAAGGCCCAGCTTATTGCAGTGAGCTTTTTCTCATTAGAATCATCATGGAACTTCTCTTCCAGATATTTCCCCACCTCATCTGGGTTCTGAATTTGCTCACATAAAAATTCCCAGGCTGAGGGATCAGAAAATTCCTTCAGGGTTCAGCCCATTATTTCCCATTATCCACATGTTATGGTTTAGGCCTGGCAAAGCCAGGGCCCCCATAAATATACCTTTTACCTGATATCTGCTGTGAGATGTGGCCAGGAAATAAGCAAAGCAGGCTCCAACTTAAACATAAAGAGAAGTTTATTAACTAAACTACACACACAATTACTAACCTACACACACACAGGGAAAAAAAAACAAGGAGAATGAAAACTACACAGAAACACTTCCTTATCCTCCTCCCACCAAATTCCCAAACACATTTACATTTCCCAAAAAATTATCCACACTCGGTCTGGCACCACCCTTTGGAAAAAAAAAATCAAATCTTCAGCTCATAAGGGATAGACGGAGTCCTTCCTTGTGCCACGGACTTCTTGTCACAATCAGCAATCCGCCCGGTATCTTGCTACCTCGTGACATCTCCTTTCCATGCCGAGGTGCTCTCACCACCTGGCATGGGATGGGGCAGGGGCCTGCCTTCAGGGCCTTTTAAGAATGCCTCGTCTCGTTCCAAGCAGAGTACAGTCACAATCCTGGGACCTCTGTCCCCCCCATGTCTTCTATACCCCCTGGGGCCGAGGGGTCTCAAAACCAAACTCTCTTGACGCCGAGCCTCCGCTTCCCCCTGCAATACAGCCTCTGCCTCACCAGGAAACAGTCCATGGAAATACAACAAAAAAGAGTCCAGCAAAAACTGCCACTCCATCTTCCTCCATTCCTTCAACATCTCTCTTCTCCCTTTGCCAGACCCTCCTTACTGGCCTAATTTTCTTCCTTCATCTTCCACTCCTGTCCCTTTCCCAGGAAAGGCAATGTTCTGCGAAGCCTTCATTCCCCAAAGGGTTAAAAGTTCTCCCAGGCGGCCGGACTGCCCGCTGCCCCCCCCCCCTTTCTCCTCCCAGCCGTGCTGCCTGCCGGCACATGATATCAAGTTTCAAGATATACAGTTCGAGCACGGGCTGCATTCTCTGGGGGGGGGGGGAATAAACTGGTCGCTCAAGGGTCTGCCACCCTTCCTCCGAACCCGGGCCTACCGTAGATGGCCCACGTGGCTCTCCCCTCCCCCAGCCCAGCCAGAAACTGGGCCGGGGGAGAGACTTCTTCACGCCGGAAATCCCAAGAGAACTCCGAAGGCCAAGAGCCCTGCTTTTAACCCCTTGGGTTCGTAGTCTCAAGAGGCGGATCCAAATGTCCCACTGGTCAAACTAAGTGCCCATCTTAAATTCCAATTACCCATTGGTAATCACAGCAAAACAAAATATCCCAGATGTCCCATTTCCGGTCAAACCACGACATTCCACCCTTCGCCTCTTGAGACTACAAACACTAAAACTATTAAATAAATTACAAAACATTTCTACACAGAAAAAAAAAAAAAAACCCACTTAATACATGCTTTGTTCTTATTCCTCTTTGGTCCCATCTCACAGCTTCATCCCATCACTCTCTTAAAATTCGATTCCCGGTCAGGGGAAACCAAATAAATGTTATGGTTTAGGCCTGGCAAAGCCAGGGCCCCCATAAATATACCTTTTACCTGATATCTGCTGTGAGATGTGGCCAGGAAATAAGCAAAGCAGGCTCCAACTTAAACATAAAGAGAAGTTTATTAACTAAACTACACACACAATTACTAACCTACACACACACAGGGAAAAAAAAACAAGGAGAATGAAAACTACACAGAAACACTTCCTTATCCTCCTCCCACCAAATTCCCAAACACATTTACATTTCCCAAAAAATTATCCACACTCGGTCTGGCACCACCCTTTGGAAAAAAAAATCAAATCTTCAGCTCATAAGGGATAGACGGAGTCCTTCCTTGTGCCACGGACTTCTTGTCACAATCAGCAATCCGCCCGGTATCTTGCTACCTCGTGACATCTCCTTTCCATGCCGAGGTGCTCTCACCACCTGGCATGGGATGGGGCAGGGGCCTGCCTTCAGGGCCTTTTAAGAATGCCTCGTCTCGTTCCAAGCAGAGTACAGTCACAATCCTGGGACCTCTGTCCCCCCCATGTCTTCTATACCCCCTGGGGCCGAGGGGTCTCAAAACCAAACTCTCTTGACGCCGAGCCTCCGCTTCCCCCTGCAATACAGCCTCTGCCTCACCAGGAAACAGTCCATGGAAATACAACAAAAAAGAGTCCAGCAAAAACTGCCACTCCATCTTCCTCCATTCCTTCAACATCTCTCTTCTCCCTTTGCCAGACCCTCCTTACTGGCCTAATTTTCTTCCTTCATCTTCCACTCCTGTCCCTTTCCCAGGAAAGGCAATGTTCTGCGAAGCCTTCATTCCCCAAAGGGTTAAAAGTTCTCCCAGGCGGCCGGACTGCCCGCTGCCCCCCCCCCCTTTCTCCTCCCAGCCGTGCTGCCTGCCGGCACATGATATCAAGTTTCAAGATATACAGTTCGAGCACGGGCTGCATTCTCTGGGGGGGGGGGGAATAAACTGGTCGCTCAAGGGTCTGCCACCCTTCCTCCGAACCCGGGCCTACCGTAGATGGCCCACGTGGCTCTCCCCTCCCCCAGCCCAGCCAGAAACTGGGCCGGGGGAGAGACTTCTTCACGCCGGAAATCCCAAGAGAACTCCGAAGGCCAAGAGCCCTGCTTTTAACCCCTTGGGTTCGTAGTCTCAAGAGGCGGATCCAAATGTCCCACTGGTCAAACTAAGTGCCCATCTTAAATTCCAATTACCCATTGGTAATCACAGCAAAACAAAATATCCCAGATGTCCCATTTCCGGTCAAACCACGACACCACACCACTCAGGATTTTCAACACCTGGGTCTACTCCTGGGTCAGGGGTTTCATCAGCTCCTCTGGACATACCAGCCACACTCTAGACACACTGCAGATCATATAGAGGAAGCTTAACAGATAAAATACCAGGAAAGTAGTCTCTTTAACATTCAGCGGAAATTGAACATTCTCAAAAAGTCATGTAGCAGATTCAAAGAAGAAGGAAAGGAAAGGCTGAAAGGCCTCATCCCATGCTTCTCCTCTAACAAACTGGGTGTAATTACTAATAAATCCCTAAAACATCCTACTGGAACTAGGATGCAGGGTAGGATGAAGAAACCATAAGCCACTCATATCTTGAACAAACCCCAGTACCTTTGTAAACTCCCGATAAATCATTATCACTGAGCCCAGAATAATAGCTTTTCTAATCTGTGCCCCTCTTCTGTAAAAGCTACGTGTTAGGGACAATACTTGAGCTATCTCTGGATAAGAAATCAAGCCTCGGGACCAGAAAGGTATTAAAACCTCAAAAACACCTAGGGACCAGAGACTCATGAAGGCCTCCACCCAGAGAGACATTATGAATGCAGGCAACATGGCTACTGACTGCTTTATCCCAATACAGAGTAAAGCGAAATCAAAATGCAATCAGTACAGATATTTCCACTTTTTTTGAGCCACGGCCTGAGTGCCAATGAGGAAAGTGAAGGGAGACGAGCACACATCCAATTGATGAGCATCGATCTCAGATTTATTGATCCATCTTACATACTTTTATAGTAGTGTTAATTAAGCTCATACATATTGCAAAACCCAAGCTCATCATTGGTTACAGATTACATGCCAACCCCTCCTTTGTTGCTAATACCTGTGGCTTTCTTGTTGAGACTAATACTTGTTTTTTATCGTGCTGCTGACTACATTCAAGGACTCCATGTTTTCCACCATGTTTTTCTCATAATTTCATCAAGGACGCAGTGTTTTTGTTTTCTTGTTATCAGAAGGCTGAGAACTTACTACTTACAGCTGCTTTTTGCCGCTTAACCAGCTGTATATGATCATGGCCTTTTACTATAAGCCATGTCTGAACAAAACTCTCCAACATATCCCCCGTTTTTCTTTTTTGCGCAAGGAGGTTAGTCTGCCAGGTTTTTTCTATCATTCTACTGACCATATTTTGAATACAATTAAAAATACAAGGTAAAATAAGCAAAAGCATTAAAAGCACACCTAGTATCCCTATAGCATATGTCACAAGGTTCCCCAGCCACGGTCCAAGCAATGGCTTTTAGCCCAAAGAGTTAAAACCACCCTCAACTGAACCATAATGTCCTGCCTTATAAGGCATTACACGGTAGGTGGTTGCTGGCTGCAAAGGCCAGTGTTGAGGCCAACAGCTAGGGCTAATAATGCTGGAATCTGCTCCAGTGTTGAGCAAGCCTGAAAATGATCCTTTCTGTCCTTGAAATTCCACTTCCACCCTTTTCTTGGGTCTCTCAGAAAGGTTCAAAGTCAGTAAGTCCTCTGGTGGATTCAAAACCATTTTCTCCCCTCTCTTGTCCTTTTATAGCCTGTAATCCCTTAGTCATTTGGCTCAAGTGGCACCAGCTGAGCAATTCTCAGTCCTTTGTTAATTTGGAGTGGTGGGAAAGGGGTATACACCACAACCATATAGTCCACATCAATGACACCAGGCAAAACAAATAATCTCAACATAGACACAGATGATCTTCCAAACAGCAGAGCACCCAGCTTGACCCTGTATAACAATAGGTCTGTGAATCCCTGTCGGGACTTTTCGTGGGTGCGGGGTCATCAGCATAACTTCTACGGCGTCTGCCATTTCCAAGCCGAGACTCCCTGTGGTGGCGGGTTGGAGACAGGAGAGGGTGCTGATGCTGCAGCGACGACTTGTGTCGTTGCGCGGTCACTGCGGTTCGTGCTCCCCGGTCCCTGTCTGACAGCACCCGTATTGTGGGTGTCCAAGCAGCATTTTTGGCATCAACTAGACGTTGGAGGCAGTGCTGCTGACGCTTGAAGTGGTGCAAGAGCAGCTAACACCTGATTTTGAGAGGTCTTTGCCTGTTCTTGTAAGCCTAGCCCGAATTGTTTGATTGCATCTACCACAAAGGCTTGTGCTCCTGTTGGCATCAAAGCCATCCTCTCTCATGCCTCCTCTATAGTCCAATTGGCACCCAAAGTATTAAGCACGCTCCTAGTAGTAGAATTACAATTTTGGAGAGCACACTCCTTGAGTAATGCCCCCCTAAGATATTCTGGTACTCCAGCCCTTTCGATTGCGGCAGCAGCCTTATCAATAAATGACCCGAATGATTCTTCTTGCCCTTGCTTAATTCCCATATACACGGGTATCCCTCCTGGCTCTTTTACCCTCTCTATAGCAAGCCTGACCAACCTCATAGCTTCCCGGCACTTCTCTTGCCCCAGCAAAGCTTGTGCTTCGGTATGAAGAAAAGGTCCCAAGCCCATAAGCTCATTCACAGTTATACCATGGAGAGGATCTCCCTGCTGCCTCTGTACCGCTACACATTCATTTACAAGCTCTTGCCAATGAGCATTGAATAACAACTGCTGATGTTGAGTAAAGATCAATTTAGCTATTCCACGACAATCATTTACCAAGAGAAGACTGGTATCAAAAATATAGTCTAACATCTGTTTGGCTGGCTCACTTTTCACTCCAAATTGACTAACAGTAGACCTCAGCTGAGACAGCAATTTCCAATCAAGGGCTCTAATAGTAGCCTGCATGCCCCCTCCCTGCTGCGGATTGAATACAACAGGACAAGCCAGCTGGGTAGCAGCGCTGATAACCTCCTCATCCCCCTTTTCCATGGCTTCTCTTGCAAGCGCAACCCACGCCACTCTCCACTCCCTCCCAATAGCCTCCGCTAGGTCGTTTTCCGCCCCAGGGATCGGCTCACTGATTTGCAGGAGCTTATCGGGTGGTTTTGGCCACGGGTCCTGTTCTTCAGGGGGTGCGGAAGCCTCAGAAGCGCGCTCTATACCCTGGCTTGCTGAAGCAGAGGAGGACAGCAAAGCAGGCAAGAAAACCGTCCTCACTACAGGAGCGAGTGGTGTACCCGTCTCCCGATCATAATCTTTATTACGGCCATGTGCAGCTGTTGCCTGTTCGACAGCCTTTCTTTTGGCCTGATGCTGCAATAACTCGTTGTGAACCACCCTCCATAATTTACCTAACTTCTTGGCAGTTTTATTGTCCTCTAAAGTAGCCTCCCACAATAAATCACCGAATTTACGCCATTCCATTAACTCGTGAACCATATGGGGGTTAATAAAAACACCCTTAGCGTAGCCATAAGCCAAAAGCCCTGGTAAATCCTTTTGCAAATCTATTCCCGTAACCTGCGGTTTTTGTAAAAAGGCAGTAAATAAATCATATGCTGCTTGCCTTTCCATACCTAAATTGTCAGCGCTGTTTACAGCTCTTCAAGGTCACGACAGCACGTTTAGGTCAGGCTTGCCTGTACGATCACCCGAGGCACGGTGCGTCTCAGCCTCTTTTTTCTCCTTTTTTTTTTTCTCCGTGCTTTTCTGCCTTCCCAGCTGCTTCAGGACCCGACCCAGTTCTTCACTCCTCTGTGGTCTGTCGCCGTATCACGATCGAGGTCACCATTTGAGGAAAGTGAAGGGAGACTAGCACATCCTAGTGATGATCTTTGTCTCAAATTTATTGATCCAGCTTACATACTTTTATAGTAGTGTTAATTAAGCTCATACATATTGCAAAACCCGAGCTCATAATTGGTTACAGATTACATGCCAACCCCTCCTTTGTTGCTAATACCTGTGGCTTTCTTGTTGAGACTAATACTTGTTTTTTATCGTGCTGCTGACTACATTCAAGGACTCCATGTTTTCCACCATGTTTTTCTCATAATTTCATCAAGGACGCAGTGTTTTTGTTTTCTTGTAATCAGAAGGCTGAGAACTTACTGCTTACAGCTGCTTTTTACCGCTTAACCAGCTGTATATGATCATGGCCTTTTTCTATAAGCCATGTCTGAACAAAACTCTCCAACATGCCAATAATGTATTTGTCCTGGTTTAAGGCAAATTTGGGAGGAAACTTCCAAAGGGATCCCTCTAGAAAGCAGATTCAAGTGGCGCCTCTCCCTACTGGTTCGGGAAAAGATTTCCTGGGAGAAAAGTGGAAAAAAACTGTTTGTTTAACAGGTAAAGTATTCACATGCATAAAAAATGAATAATATGAAACAATAAAGCCTCTCTCTCTTCTGAAGAGATGGCAAATTCCCAAAGTCCTTGTTGTGGGGTGTAGCACTGCTCTCTCAGTCTTATCAGTCCCTCCAGTGCTGGAAAATGCCGCATCCCGGATCCCAGTGGGCCACAGGCATGAGCTCCTGGTGTTTTTATGGATTTTCAGTCCAAAACAGGGCCGATCAGTGCCAAAAAAAAGAAAAGCTACAGTCTGGGGAATTTCTCTGCCTCAGCTAGCTAAAAACAAACCTAAAAAGCAAAGGAGAGCTCTCTCCCACTCTTCGTGCTGCAGACAACACAGTCCATGAGAAAGAAATGAGGGGGAGCACATTCAGTTTCTGAAAACAAACTGCATGTGTCTTCTCCCCCCTTCGGTCTCAAAACCAGTCTTAAAGGTGCAAAACTTAATATCCAGCATAAATAGAACAGACAATTGGGGATACAAGCATCATAAAGTCACCCTAGGAAATAGGGAATGGGGGTTATGGTCAGTTCATCACCCATAGCTGTTCACGCTGCTCAGGGAGAGGAGTTATTCCCCTACTGCCCCATGGGGTTCCTCCCATGGGAGACAGTTCACTGCGAAGTTCTCTGACTTGAGTTCATCTCATAAGCAACAGCTCTCTTCGAACTGCAGCAACATGAGTCCATCCCATGGACAGCAGTGATGTCATTTGGGTTTTTGTCTTTTTTTTCTTTTATATGTTCTCTGTATTCTTCACACATATATTTGTAGCTTTGTAACCTATTGTATTAGTAGCTAGTTTTCCCAGTGATTTTCCATGGCCTTTCCCTAGGCAGAAAGACAAAACAAATTCCAAACTCCAAGCCCTGGGAAGTGCAGGGCCCCAATGCTACCTTGGTTCTCCCTGAGAACCAAGGCCAAGAACAACTCTTCGAGATACATTCTCATGGAGAAAGCACAGTTAGTGCCGAGGATGGGGGCTCCAGAGAAGGGGCTTGACCTGGGGGGGAATTGCATCACCACTTGTCCTCCTAATTGGTGCTTTTTATCAATTGTGTTGATTTCATAAAACCTATAAAAATGTATTCACCCCTGTGGGGATGGGCTTTTATGGACATCTTTCCATCATTTCCTCTGAAGACCTTCAAATAAAGACCCCTATTTATAGTACCGCCTTGCTAATATTTTCTTGGGTTTCATTTTCAGGTTCGGGAAAAGGCAACATCCCTCAAATTACTGTAGCGTGGGTCACTCTTCCATGGGGAGCAGTCCTTCAAGGACAGGCTGCATGGGAGCAGGGCCTCTCCCTCCACAGGTCTGCCACAGGATCACTGCCTCCTCCCAGCCATCCACCCGCTCCAGCATGAAGCTTGTCCACGGGCTGTGGGGGGATGTCTGCTTCCCTGTGGACCTCCATAGGCTGCAGGGGGACAGCCTGCTTCACTATGGTCTTCACCACGGCCTGCAGAGGAATCTCGGCTCCAGTGCCTGGAGCACCTCCTCCTGCTCCTTCTTCAGTGGCCCTAGTGTCTGTGGAGTTGTTCTTCTCACATGTTCTCACTCTGCTCTTCTCTGACTGGAATTAAAACTGCCCCGCAATTTTATTATTTTTTTTTAATTTATTATTAAGTATGTTATCACAGAGGCATTGCCATCATTTCGAATTGGCCCAGCCTTGGCTAGTGGCATGTCCATCTTTGGAGCCATCAGGGATTGGCTCTGCTGGACATTGTGGAAGCTTCTAGTGTTGCTAGAATCAGAAGACAAACTTTCCAAATAATATTAAAGTGGATACATGAAGAGTAATTCTTTAATGAAAGCTTTCAGGTGCACAAAATACAGGTATGAGCATGTGTGGCATTCAATTTCCACAATTTTTATAAGTTTAATTTATTAGTATATCTAGCAAGTACATCCAATAGGAGACCGGTTGTCCTGGTAACCCACCCTTGGGCCTGAACCCTTGGAGTCTCTCCAAGGGTTCTTAGCCCTATATTTTGTTATGTCTCCCAAGTGCTGGTGCAAAACAATGTGTCCTTGTTAGAAATTATTTTCTTAAAAATAAGGCTAAACAGAATTTCAAGAAGGTGGCATAATGTGTGAGAAAGGGTAATCTACTATTCTAAGGTATAAGAAAATGCTAGAAACTATACAGCTATATATTAAAAGTCTACAAAGCTACAAATATATAAAAAGTTCAAAATCTTTAGGCATCAGTCTCAGCTTCTCACAGAAGCCACTTCTGTGGCCCCCCTGTTACCAAAAAACAGGCCATGCAAACCCAATACACAGAAACAGATGTAAAGTCAATCTGTTTTGTAAGATCATTTTAGTTGTGGCTTGCAGTTGTTAATTTATTTCAGTAAACTCCAAT
Source organism: Melozone crissalis (assembly GCF_028551555.1). Taxonomy (NCBI): domain Eukaryota; kingdom Metazoa; phylum Chordata; class Aves; order Passeriformes; family Passerellidae; genus Melozone; species Melozone crissalis. The sequence goes on along the minus strand of NW_026535813.1, from coordinate 6,820,269 downwards.
AGAGTTGCATTTGTTACAGTTTTCACTTGCAGAGTCAAATTGTGTATGGCCAGTCTATTCCTGAAGGTAGATATTTGTGGAGTGAAGATGGATTCCAAAATCCATCCCACTATGGTTGTCTTATCTTTCCCACATGTTCCCAAATTTTGCCAAATTTCTTACTAAAGTTCCACACAGAAATGGATTTTCTACAGAGGTTGGTGTTGGCAAACAAGCTGTTATAGAAGTTACATTCTGTAATTTGCCAAAATCTTGCAGTAACTTTAAGATAACATTCCCCCTCCCAGAGATCAGCAACATAGTTTGTATTATTATTGTAAAAATGCAATTATTTATCATTTTCATCTAGATCAAATGAATAATATCCCCCTAGATAATCATATCCTATACCTAAAACAATAGGATTTTTTTTTTAACCCCATGGTGTTAGTCAGTCTTGTTTCTGCTGTATTTAATGTGTGGTTACTGGTTTTATCCAAGTGTAATGAACTGAGGGTCTCCTGTATTGATCCAAAATTCCTGGTTCTGATGCACACTGTATCTCCTGGTCAGAAAGGATGTACAGGCTAGTCTAGTCCCAATGATCTGTTGATGACAATGTACATTTTAAGACTTAAACGAGTTAGTTCCAGTGCTATTAAATATTAATTTCAGCAAAATCTTTGAGGCTTCCCTTGCCTTTTTGGGGCGACATGGGAAAGCTTCTGGCCATCCAGAAAAAGTATTTATCAATATCAAAATGTACCAGTCCCCATTCTGCCTGGGCAGTTCCACAAAATCAATTTGCTAATAATGACCTGGTGAATTCCCCTGTTTTACTAGCCCTGAAAGCAGCCTTCTTCCTTTCTTGGGATTATTTTGCCAAATAAATCACATATTTTTCAACAAATAATCTATTAATTTCTGTCATCTTTGTGCTTATTATATTCCTTTGTAAACTAGGTCTCTATTTCCTAATGTGTTTTCTAATGTTTTAGTTCTGTTATACATTAATTGTGGAGGTAAAATTACCCGCCCACATTAATTTATCAGTCACCTGCTGGGATTTTCCTAATTGTCGTGGTTTGACCGGAAATGGGACATCTGGGATATGTTGTTTTGTTGTGGTTACCAATGGGTGGTCGCATTTTAAGATGAGCACCTAGTTTGACCAGTGCGGCATTTGGATCCGCCTCTTGAGACTACAAACGCAAGGGGTTAAAAGCAGGGTTCTTGTCCTTCAGAGCCCTCTTTGGGATTTCCGGCGTGAAGGAGTCTCTCCCCCGGCCCAGTTGCTGGCTGGGCTGGGGGAGGGGAAAGCCACGTGGCCCATCTACGGTAGGCCCGGGTTCGGAGGAAGGGTGGCGGACCCTTGAGCGACCTGTTTATAACCCCCCCCCCCCTTTGGGATTGAGAGAATGCAGCCCGTGCTCGAACTGTATATCTTGAAACTTGATATCATGTGCCGGCAGGCAGCACGGCTCGGAGGAGGAAGGGGGGGGGGCAGCGGGCAGTCCGGCTGCCTGGGAGAGCTTTTAACCCTTGTGGAGAATGAAGGCTTTGCAGAACATTGCCTTTCCTGGGAAAGGGATAGGAGTGGAAGATGAAGGAAGAAACCAGGCCAGTAAGGGGGGTCTGGCAAAGGGAAAAGAGAGATGTTGAAGGAATGGAGGAAGATGGAGTGGCAGTTTTTGCTGGACTCTTTTTTGTTGTATATCCATGGACTCTTTCCTGGTGATGCAGAGGCTGTATTGCAGGGGGAAGCAGAGGCTCGGAGTCAAGAGAGTTTGGTGTTGAGACCCCTCGGCCCCAGGGGGTATAGAAGAGATGGGGGGGACAAAGGTCCCAGGGATGTGACTGTGCTCTGCTTGGAACGAGACGAGGCATTCTTAAAAGGCCCTGAAGGCAGGCCCCTGCCCCATCCCATGCCTGGTGGTGAGAGCACCTTGGCATGGAAAGGAGATGTCACGAGATAGCAAGACTCCGGGCGGATTGCTGATTGTGACAAGAAGTCCGTGGCACAAGGAAGGACTCCGTCTATCCCTTATGAGCTGAAGATTTGATTTTTTCTAAAGGGTGGTGCCAGACCGAGTGTGGATAATTTTTGGAAATGTAAATGTGTTTGGGAATTTGGTGGGAGGAGGATAAGGAAGTGTTTCTGTGTAGTTTTCATTCTCCTTGTGTTTTTTTTTCTCTTCCTTTGTGTGTGTAGTTTAGTAATTGTGTGTGTAGTTTAGTTAATAAACTTCTCTTTATGTTTAAGTTGGAGCCTGCTTTGCTTATTTCCTGGCCACATCTCACAGCAGATATCAGGTAAAAGGTATATTTATGGGGGCTCTGGCTTTGCCAGGCCTAAACCATAACATTTATTTGGTTCCCTGACCGGGAAATATCAATATCTTTCAAATATCTTGAAACTAGCCGTGCTGCCTGCCGGCACATGATATCAAGTTTCAAGATATACAGTTCGAGCACGGGCTGCATTCTCTCAATCCCAAAGGGGGGGGGGGGATAAACAGGTCTCTCAAGGGTCCGCCACCCTTCCTCCGAACCCGGGCCTACCGTAGATGGGCCACGTGGCTTTCCCCTCCCCCAGCCCAGCCAGCAACTGGGCCGGGGGAGAGACTCCTTCACGCCGGAAATCCCAAAGAGGGCTCTGAAGGACAAGAACCCTGCTTTTAACCCCTTGCGTTCGTAGTCTCAAGAGGCGGATCCAAATGCCGCACTGGTCAAACTAGGTGCTCATCTTAAAATGCGACCACCCATTGGTAACCACAACAAAACAACATATCCCAGATGTCCCATTTCCTGTCAAACCACGACACTAATGATGGGGTCAACTGCCTATCTGGATTACTATAATTTGGTTGTGTTCCCAGACATTCGACTGTTTGCTAGGTATTAGTGCAAGGATACTTTTTTCAGCAACCTCTTTAGCTGTTTTGTCAGCTAATTGATTCCCTGTATTAACTGGGGAGTCTCCAAACTGATGGGCTTTACGAAGGCATCACAGCCACTTCTTTCAGCTTTTGCACACTCTGTAGTAGTTGACTAATTTCTTTTTTGTACTTAATAGGAGACCTCTGTGTGGCTAACAATCCCCTTTCCTTCCATATGGTTTCATGGGTGTGTATTGTTTCAAAAACATATTTTAAATCAGTCCATATATTTTCTTTTTTTCCTTCAGTGATTTCTAGGTAAGGCATTAATTCTGCTTTTTGTGATCAAGGCTGCCACAGCAATCCTGGTTTTTCTTACTGAATATATTACTTTCCCAACTAATTTGGGAGGTTTTTTGTTGTGTTGATTGCTGGGTTGTTTGGTTTGGTTGTTTTTGAATTTTTTTTTTTTTTGCAAACAGCTGTAAGAGACCATCTGTAGTTTCCTTCATTTGCCTCATGAACATCGCAAGGACCCGGAAGACCCCCGACAGGACCTCTGGCCTGGCTGAGGTGGATGTTTTGGATGTTATGCCAAGTGATTGTTTGCAGGTGTGCTCACTGTGCTTTCGCAGAACACTGCTTCAAACAGGTTCTGACAAATGGTGGCTTGTCCTTGCACCTCTGCACCTGCCTCACAGACCAAGGCGTCTCAACACAATGACCCATGAATCTTCCCCATCTTTTGGACAGATGCCACTGGCTTTTGATTAAGACTATATAAACTCTAACTTTTGAGACGACTTCAGTGAACCTCCATGGACAACGGCAAATCTATGTGGCTAGACCATGAGGATTCTGTCTCATTGGTAGCTATATTCCCCTTCCCCTCTTTTTTCTTTCTATCCTTTATTTTCTTTTCTGATCTCTCTATTGCATTTGCTGTTGGCCCTCAATAAAGGTGCATTTTTTGTGATTAAAGTGACAGTTCCCTGCTGTTTGTCTTTTGCACTTTTGGGATCTGGAAACGAACCATCATGACCTCACTTTCCCTAGCGGATCGTGACAACAGCATATTATAAATGCTTGTGGAATAAATAGTTTGTCTAAGTCTTATACATAAATCCTGAGTTTAGACTCCTACTTACAAAGATACTAATGTAAATGTTACCCTCTTGGTCACAATGCTTTGAAAAAAATGTTGTTAATTTTATGTAATTAATTGACTTGCATCTGCATTGTATGTAAATTAGGCATCCTGAAAACTTGGGTATAAAAAGCTAGATTTTCCCTCTCATGTCAGTACCCCTTGGAAAGACATCTTTTTGATGTGAAGGTGAAAGATTTGTTTCTGTACTTGTCACTGCTAGTTACTGATATAGGCATAACAGGTGTTCAGAGGCAGAAGGTACAGGGTAACAACTGTCTTCTCTGTCTACCTCTTACACTATCTTGGAATCAGTTCTTCCACAGGTACTTTCCCAATTTCATAGACTGTTTTGCTCTCTGATATGTTGTCTTCCTGGGATAAATGTCAGGTATTACCTTACAACAAGTTTCTTTTTTTTTTTTTATGATAGCTTCTGAAAGGCAGAAAGTACCTGGCATTATGCTGGAAAGACACAAGCTTTTAATCAAGAACGTTGGAATGTGTGTTTAGTGTTGGTGGTAGTTCTATTGATGCAAACAGGACATATGCAAGTAGCATAATTTTGTTTAAGAAAGTGATGAACATAAAGCATTTCAAGAATTTGATAGGAGCCAGCTGTGAACGAGGCATAGAAAGCTGAGAAGAACAGCTAGAAATAACTCTAAAATATAAGACTGCATTACAGAGACCTTTTGTCTAAACAATCCCTTCACAAAAGAAGGTGGCACAAGGAGTCTGTGTAAGGATACAAGTAGGTGAACCATCCTTCTTTTGGGACTGCAAGAGAGGGATACCGCCTAGTAGAAAAAAATGGGAATAGTGTCTGTTCCCCAAACATGGCAGATATCCAAGGACAGATGGAAGTCTCAATAAAGATTGCATGGCTCTGTGCCCCCTACACTTTCATTTCAGTTCCAGAAAGCACAACAGACACAAGAGTCATTCTGGCTAGTACATCTGCTTATAAATCACAGTGGACCCTCATTTTTACAGCTTTAGAAATTCTCTACAAGATGGAAAGAGATTATGTGGATTTCATTTATTGCTCTTTCTTTATTCTGCTGTTATACTGCTTTCTCATATTGAGAGAGCTGTAAACTATATTTGAAGGTCTCCTAAAAACCACATTAAAAGCAATGGATGGTGGGACCTTTAAACACTGAGATTTACATTTAGCAAAGGTCACCTGGTTAGTTAACACTAGAGGCTCTACCAGTCGAGCTGGCCCTGCCCAATGAAAACCTCCACATGCCATACATGGGATAAAGTCCCTATGGTGCATATGAGGAATATATTAGAAAAGGTAATTTAGAGAAGTCCTGTCTCAAGCAAAGGCAAACCCATCTGTGGGATTGTTTTTGCTCAGGGACCAGGGTGCATTTAGCAGGCAATTTAGAAAGACAGGCAAACGAGATGTGTACCTCAAGGGGATTTGATTTTTGGGTAGGAGCAGTCTGTAATGTTAAATTGTATAATATTAGCTGCTGAATGACACTGCCACTTTATGTCATAACTACCTGTAATGACTGAGGCATGGACTCAAACCAGCAGGGAATGTGAATCACTTATTCAAAGAAACAAGCTGGTTTTATACACTTCTTGCAGACACTATTTCCTTATATGGTTATTCTCACTAAGTGACCTATCACACATTGCCATGTCAGCAACACGCTTTTTTAATGTGATCACACGCTATTCACTGTCACAGACATCTTTTCATTAAAATCCTTTCATTAGGATTTTTCCTACTGAATCTGAGAAGTTTCAGCAACAAATGTAAACAATGATTATCTGCTGCTGTGGAATATAGCAGGTGGACCTGTGATTGGTCTCCTGTGGATGTTTGGATTTACTGACCACTCACAGCAGAGCTGGGTCTCGCTCTCTGCCGAGACACAGATCTTTGTTATTCATTCTTTTCTATTCTATTCTTAGCTAGTCTTCTGAGAACTTTTCCTTCTATTTCTTTTTAGTATAGTTATAATGTAATATATATATATATATATATATCATAAAATAATAAATCAAGCCTTCTGATCATGGAGTCAACATTCTCGTCTCTCTCTTCACCTGCAAACCCTTGTGACCACGGTCACAATTCACCTGTCTGGCAGCTTCTGGCAGGGTCCTCTCTGCAGGAGTCAGCGGCGTGGCACCTCTTCCCACCAAGGTCTGGCAGAGACAAGCCTCTCTGTGCTGCCATGTGCTTCTCTGTGCCACCATGGCATTCTGCAGGTGCATCCCACAGCCTGTAACTCAATTCTATCCTATCTCTTCACACAACTACCCTGCACAATGAGTATGGACAGCTCCACATACACCAGTTGTGAGCTCCTGATGCAGCAAACAGCTGACAGCACACCAGCCCTTCTGTCCTGGAAGATATTTAGAATGGATAGAATCCACAGTCATGAACTAAGTGAACTCAACAGACATTTTGGAAGGATGGCTATTGATTATGTGAATTATACCCCTGCTTATGTGTATATATATGTATATTTGGAATGTGTGGAATCTGGGCATGGTGTCTCTGGTATTGAATAAGAGGTGGATAATGTCCTGGTTCCAGCCAGGGCAGGATTTACTCTTGAGCAGCTAGGAGGGGCATAGCCAGGACCCTGGCGTAATTCTATACTACTGCATGCCATGTGCAGGGGTATAGTGTCTTTTTCAGGTTTGTCTGAGTGTAGTCAGGTAGCACCAGGTTCTATGTGGTGAGCAATCACGTGTGAATCGTTCACCTGTCTTGTGCACTCTGTTTTTAGTATTGTTGTATATTGCTTTTGCATGGCCTGGTTTTTGGTAGTGGGGGTGCCACAGAGGTAGCTTCTGTGAGAAGCTGCTAGAAGCTTGCACCATGTCCAGCAGAGCCAATCCCTGATGGGTCTGAAGATGGACATGCCACTGGCCAAGCCTGGGCCAATTAGACACAGAGGTAATGCCTTTGTGATAACATATTTAAGAAGAAAATCAAAGCAAAGTTTGTGGTGCAGTTTTAATTATGACTAGAGAAGAGCAGAGTGAGAATATGTGAGAGAAACAACAATGGAGACACCAAGGTCAGTGAAGAAAGAGCGGGAGGAGGTGATCCAGGTGATGCCTGGAGAGGCTACCAAGAACAGAGGCTACCTAGAACAGAGGCTAAAGAGAGTTAAAAGAGAAAATATAAAAGTGGGTATTTATTGAAAGGCCTTCAAAGGGCACACCTTGGGCAGAGCAGGAGTCTCGCAGAAATACACCCAAGATGGATGACTGTCACACATTTTTCGGACAGATATAAGTTTGGTCTATTTGCATGTCAGAGGTTAATTGTCCAATTACAGCTTCTGGTAATGGAGTCACATTCCCCCAGTTTGCCCCCCTCTTTCACTGGTGTTTACATTTTTGGGGGCATGAAAAAGTGAGGTGTCCTTGAGTTTCAGGCCTAGAGAGAAATTGTTTTGTCTGAATAAAATGGGAGAACAGTAGCTGACAGGCTATGGAGTTTTAGAGTTATCCACTAAAGCAGTAGTGATTTGAAAAATTTAAAAGCTAAAACTTAGGGTATCACAGGCACCAGAGCCAAGATTTCTCTGCAGGTCGTGGTGAAGACCATGGTGAAGCAGGCTGTCCCCCTGCAGCCCATGGAGGTCCATGGGGAAGCAGAGATCTACCTGCAGCCTGTGGGGGAGGTGCCCATGCCAGAGGAGGTGGATGCCTGGAGGAGGCAGTGATCCTGTGGAAGACGTGGAGACGGGTGCCCTGCTCCTATGCTGGAGCAGCCTGTCCTTGAAGGATTGCACCCCGTGGAAGAGTGACCCACACTGCAGCAATTTGAGGGGTACTGTTGTCCATGGGATGGATTCGTGTTGCAGCAGCTCACAGAGAACTGTTGTTTGTGAGATGAACTCACCTTGGAAAAGTTTGTAGAGAACTGTCTTCCGTGGGAGGGACCCCGCAATGCAACAAGGGAACAAGGGAGCAACTCCTCTTCCTGATCAGTGAGAGAAACCAGGGGTGATGAACTGACCAAAACCCCTACTCCCTATCTCCCTGCACTGTCGGTGGGAAGGAGGGAGGAGTGGGGGGGGGGGGGGGGGGGGGGGGAAGGTGTCTTTAAGCGTTTATTTCACTACTCATTATCCTGCTCTGATTTTGTTAGAAATTAATTTGCTTAATATCTCTAAGTCGAGCCTGTTTTGCCCTTGATGGTAATTGATGAGTGTTTTATCAGTGTCCTGGTTTAGGGCAAATTTCCAAAGGGGGGCCCCTCCAGAAAGAAAACCCACACGGTGTCGGAGAATGACTTAAAGAAAAGGCCATGAGACATACAATTGAGAGAAAAGTATAGGGGAAAAGTAAAAGCAGTTTCTAACAGTTCTCAGCCTTCTGATTTGTATAAACAATTAGACTCTCTCAGGCATCATTCTATAAACAATGGAGTTCTCAGATTGTCTTCCCATAACAAGCAGAACACCGTCTCTGGGAAGGCCTGCCATCCTGAGAACAGATGTAGAAGTTTTGGGAACACTGGTTTCTGTTTTAGTTTCTGGTTTCTGTTTTGGTTTTTGTTTTTAATAAACAATTGTAGGTATTCTAAAACAAAGGGAGTGGTTAGAAATTTCTCTGTTAGCCTATCATGACATTGGATTACAGAATATGCATGAAGTTCGTTAACTTTGTTATTTAAGGTGATTGATTGATCAATAAAGTTGGAGTTCGATGCATTACCAGGATGGTCGTTCTCCCCTTCACTTCAATATATGGTGACCTCCGACGTGATAGCGAACACCACGGGGAAGCGAACGCCACGTGAAGTGAAGACAGGTTCGGGTTCCATAAGATCGAAACTGCAGCCGGAACGGCAAAGAAGCGCGGAAGACAAAGCGGAGGGTAACCCGCCGGCCCGCGCCGCGCTGCGAGCGACTATACAGATAGGCTCGTCCGATACATGTGGCCGCGACCTTGATTTGAAGAGCTGCAACGTGCGCACATAGGTATGGAAAGGCAAGCCGCATATGAACTTTTTATTACCCTTTTGCAAAAACGGCAAATTAAGGGAATAGATTTACAGAAAGAATTACCGGGCCTTTTAGCTTATGGCCTAGAAAGGGGGGTCTTTATAAATCCTCACACAGTTCACGAATTGTTGGAGTGGCGTAGATTTGGTGATTTATTGTGGCAGGCTACGTTAGATGATGATAAAACTGCTAAGAAGTGGGGTAAATTATGGCGGGTCGTTAACACCGAACTGTTGCGGATTCTAGCTGAAAAAAGGGCTGCTCACCAGGCTACTGCCGCTTACGATCGTAACAAAGAATGCGATCAAGATAGGGAATTTGATAAGAACGCGGGAATTCCTCTTGGCCCCGCGACGCGGACAGTTTTATTACCTGCTTCACCGCCTCCCTCGGAAAGCCAGGCTATGAGTCAGCCTATGAGTCACACTATGAGCCAGGCGCAGACCGCCTCGCTGCCCGCCGCTCAGCCCCCCTTAACGGGCCAGGCTACAAGCCCGGCTACGAGCCAGCCTACAAACCAGGCTACGCAGACTGCTTTAGTACCCGCTTCGCAGCCCCCCCTAACCAGCCAAGCTCCGCGGGGTGCCTTGTTGTCTGCTTTGCCGCAGGCTACACAGAGCACCTCTGACTCTCCCGCACCTGCTGCGTCTCAGCAGCTGGGGCCAGATACGTGTACTCCGTTCCCGACAAGCAATCAGCCGGTCCCTGGGTCGGAAATCAGCTTGGCGGCGGCAATTGCGAGGGAAAGACAGGACGCGTGGGCTGCCCTGGCCAAAGATGCAATTGACAGGGGAGATCAAGAGCTGATAAGTTCGGCTCGAGAACTGGCTTGTCCGGTTGTCTTTAACCCCCAGCCTGGAGGAGGTTTTCAAGCCACAATTAGCGCTCTTGACTGGAAGCTGTTATCTCAGTTGCGAGCTACTGTTAGTCAGTTTGGCTTTAAGAGTGAACCAGCTAAGCAAATGCTCGATTATATTTTTGACACCAGTATCCTTCTTGTTAAAGATTGTCGTGGGATGGTTAAATTAATTTTTACTCAACATCAACAATTGCTGTTTAACGCCCACTGGCAAGCTTTAGCTAATGAATGTGTGGCAGTTCAAAGACAGCCGGGGGATCCCTTGCATGGTATCACTATTAATGAGCTTATGGGGCTGGGGCCTTTTCTTCGTACTGATGCACAAGTTTTAATAGGTCCGGAAAAGTGCCGGGAGGCAATGCGGTTAGTCAGACTTGCCATAGATAAGGTAAAGGAACCAGGAGGGATACCAGTGTATATGGGAATTAAGCAAGGCAAAGATGAGACATTTGGCGCTTTTGTTGATAGAGCTGCGGCTGCAATTGAGAGAGCCGGAGTAGCAGAATTTATGCGCGAGGCTCTCCTTAAACAGTGTTGTATTCAAAACTGTAACTCTGCTACTAGAAACATACTTAACACTCTAGGTGCAAATTGGACTATCGAGGAAGCATTAGAGAGGATGGCTCTTATTCCTACCGGGCAGCAGGCTTTTGTGGTAGATGCACTCAAACAGATAGGAATAGGTTTGAAAGAACAGGCAAAGTCCTCTCAGAGTCAAGTGTTAGCCGCTCTTGCGCCTCTTCAAACGTCAGCTGCGTTTGCAGCATCAAATAAAGAGGGCCGCACGAAATGCTGCCGATGTGAAGGCACGGGCCGCTTGCTCCGGGAATGCCAAGCACCATCAGAAGTCATCGCTGCATCATTGGTACCTTTTCCTGCCTCTAACCCTCCGCAGCAGGGAGCCTCTAACCCTCCGCAACAGGGAGCCTTCTACCCGACACCACAGGGAGCCGCCGCGGGCGAAGCAGAACCGCCGCGAAGGGAGTGACCCGCAATGCAGAGCAGATATGAATTAGTAGAAGGATTTAACAGGACTTTGGACTTATAGTTACGGTAAAGGGATTTTCCATATGGTTTACGGATTAACGGAAATGTGTGAATTCGGTGATTCATGGCGCTTGTGGTGCTGTGCTACTCTGAACTCGGCACGGGCGCGCTGCCACGGCGAGCAGTCGCGGAGAGCGACCGCCTGAATTGCTGCGGAGGCAGCGGCGGGGAGAGCGGAGCCGCCGCGCGGAAGGAGCCGCCGCCGCGGGAGCCGCGCCGGGAGCGACCGAAGAGCGCCGCGGGGGGAGCGAAGGAGCCGCGCCACCGGGGGGGGGAGCCACGCGTGCAGCGGTGCCTGCAGCAGTCAGCTGGCAAACAGTGAGTAAACAAAGAGCCCAGCGCGGGGGGGGGGAGTTTTCGCCGCTCCGACATACGCGCCGCGGGACCAGAGCGCTTTTTCAAGCGGGAGCGTTTCTCCCTCCCCCCACAGCCGGCAAAAGCTACAGTTTAAGACCTAACAGCCGTAATAAAGGTGAACTTTTGCCAACAAAAGGGAAAGATCTCTGCTGAAATTGAGAGACCAGTGATGGTAATCAAGCGAAGTTAAAGAGACTTTTATTCTTCCCAGCACAGACTGTGGGGGACAGATCAGCGTAGTGAATGCGGGAGTCAAATTTCGGCCGATTTGGCTCGGCATTGGTTATGCTGTCTTGGAAACACCTGTATTACCAGAGACTTTGAACATCAGAAGCCCGGATGGCTGGGCCGGTGGAACATTAGACTTTAAAGCTGTGTTTTGAAAAGTTTAAAAATGTTGAGATGTGTTGGATTGATTGTATGAGTGAGATGTTGTGAGTGTGTTTTTGGTATAAAAATGCTATAGCAAACACGTGAAGAAAGTTATTTTAGCTTAATATTTTAGAATCAGGCCTGTAAGTAAGTTATAGTAAATGCTATATTTTATTTCTATAGTAGGTTTTATCTGTTATTAAGTAGTTTAAGTTAAGTTATCAATTAAGTGCCATTAAATGTTAAGGTTAAAATTGTTGAGCTTGTTTTCGGTTGGGTTCGAGGTCTGCTAAGTTTAAATTATATATAGGTTTGAGTTGTGTGAGATTTAAAGAAAATTAAATTTTGTTAAGTATTATTAAGTAAGTTAAGTTAGATTCTGTTAAGTTTGAATTAGATTTAAGTGATTTTACATGATTTGCAAATAAGTCTGTTAAGTTAAATATTTTAAGTGCCTTAAATGCATACTATCTTTTCACCACTCCAAATTAACAAAGGACTGAGAATCTCCCAGTTGATGCCATTTGAGCCAAATGACTAAAGGATTACAAACTGAAAACTGACTTTGAACATTTCTGGGAAGCTCATGAAAAAAGGTGGATGTGATAACTTCAAGGACAGAAAGAATCATTTTCAGGCTTGTTTACGTCTCTTCAGGTTGCATGAATGAAAACAGCTAGCAGCTTTCTTTTCTTAGTCCAATTACCACCTGTTGTGCAATGCCTGATAAGGCCTTAACACGCCGTTGCCGGACGACCAGAGAACTGATTGACATTATTGAATCATTATCATCTTTACATATACGAGGACTGGCAAAAGAGGACTGTCTTGAATGTCACAGCCCAAATTGTGCTGCTTGGGTTGCACTGTGTTGTGGGGGTTGTGATCAGTTGTTACTTTTTCATTTATGGTGCCACACCTGTAATTATAGGCACATCTGGGAACATAACTGGGAGCAGGCACTACGGAATGAGACAGGGCTAAACACTGCTTCAGCTTCAGACCTTTATAAATCTCATGAGCAAAAATCTTAGCTTATTATCAGTGGGAGGTACAGTGTATTTTGAAAAGGGGTTAAAGCTCAAAGTACATCATATATAGCCTCAATAAGATGTAGAAAACTGGTGCCTTTAACACAACATTCTGTTGTAGGCCCTATAAGAAGAGATCCCAATAGGGCATTAAATAATTGCAGTTCAGCTTTGATTACTCTAATTTCCAAAGGATGAGTCAGCATAAACAGATATGGGCTACTCTGGATTCATCTCTAAACCTGGAAATAGTGTCTAAACAGCTTTATAACCAGTGTAAAGGCTCTACTATTATGACACCTAGGAAATTACCCACAGGGATATTTTTAATTTGTGAAGATAGAGCCTGGAATGGAATACCAGCCCAGGCGCAGGGTGGATCTTGTTATTTAAGCAAGTTATCATTATTCCACCTCTGAGCACTGGTTCTGATCCTTCTCCGCAGGATCACATTTCTGACACTGAGTGTCCTGTTTATCCTCAGGCCTTTGGTGCAGCTGAGCCCTGGCAGAGCGGGGTCTGCACTTCTCTTGACATCTGGTAATGCCTCCTCCACAAGAGTTTCTATGAGGAAAAACTTCACCATTATCTTACCTTGTTGCATTCAAAAAATAGTCAGTAAGATAATAGAAAAAACCTACAAACTAACCTCCTTTCTTAAAAAGAAAAAACGGGGGAAATGTCGGAGAATGACTTAAAGAAAAGGCCATGAGACATACAATTGAGAGAAAAGTATAGGGGAAAAGTAAAAGCAGTTTCTAACAGTTCTCAGCCTTCTGATTTGTATAAACAATTAGACTCTCTCAGGCATCATTCTATAAACAATGGAGTTCTCAGATTGTCTTCCCATAACAAGCAGAACACCGTCTCTGGGAAGGCCTGCCATCCTGAGAACAGATGTAAAAGTTTTGGGAACACTGGTTTCTGTTTTAGTTTCTGGTTTCTGTTTTGGTTTCTGTTTTTAATAAACAATTGTAGGTATTCTAAAACAAAGGGAGTGGTTAGAAATTTCTCTGTTAGCCTATCATGACATTGGATTACAGAATATGCATGAAGTTCGTTAACTTTGTTATTTAAGGTGATTGATTGATCAATAAAGTTGGAGTTCGATGCATTACCAGGATGGTCGTTTCTCCCCTTCACTTCAATAACACGGCCCCTCCCCCCAACCGGTTCGAGAAGAATTCCTCGGAGAGAAGTGGAAAGAACCTGTTTAGTTAACAGGCACAGCAACCCCCAGCACACAAAATGAACAATACCGGATGACACCACTCTGAAAAAGATGACAAATTCAGAAAGTCTCTCTCGGGGGTGGTCGCTCTGTTCTCAGTCCCTCTGGTGCTGGGGCAGCTGCTGCAGGCCACAGGGTGCAAACTCTTGGTGTTCCCAGGTCCCAGTCCGGAGCAGGTTCTAGTAGGTTGAAAAAGGAAAGGAGAAACAGTGCAGGAAGAAATTTGGACTGTTTAGCAAAACTAGCTAATGAGCAGAAGCAAGAGCAAGAGGAAGCAAGAGCAAGCAGAAGCAAGAGCAAGCAGAAGCAAAGCAGAAGCAAGAGCCAGAGAGCAAAGCGAAAAGCAAAAGCAAAAAAGCAAAAGCCGCACTAGCTACTGCCCCATCTCTGTGTCTCTCCAGGCTGATAAGAAAACCCAGACAAAACTTTCACTCTTCAGAGCCAGTCTTAAAGGCACAGAACATAATATCCAGCATAAACAGAACACATGAATGGGGATACAAGCATCATGACGTCACCCTAGGACAATATTGTAAGTTAATAAAGTTTTTTTCCTTCTATTCCCAAACTGGAGCCTGCTTTGCTCTATTTCTGGTCCCATCTCACAGTAGACACCAGGAAGAAGGTATTTTCATGGGGGCACTGGCATTGTGCCAGTGTCAAACCATGGCAGGAGTGCTTTGCATGTTAAATAAGCAGGTTTTTTCCACTTGTTTTGCGGAGAAAAGAAGAAACCTCACAACTTCGTAAAAGTTGTAAAGCCCGGTATGCTTTTATTACGATGCGCGCCGGACGCAAGCCTCCCCAATAGGCAAGCGTACCTCTGAAGACCTCGGGTCTTCTTTTATCCCCCTTCCAAATGCATATGCATACAGTTTTACAATAAGTTCATACATATTCATTCCGCGTGACATTTAGCACCAGTTCTTCTTTATCTAAGGAATTCCTAGGTCTGGGGCAGACTGACCTTGCAGTAATTTCTGTTTTTCTTTCTCTGTCTTCTTGCTGTCTCTGGAATGCGGCTTTTCCTTCAGCTTTGGCCCTACAGACCCCTCACCTCTTCCAGACATTTCACCTAATTCAGAATGGATCCCCACTCCGTCTCATTCCCCCCTTTCCCAGGAAATAAGTAAATTCTTTTACTTAAGGAAAACCCCCACAACAATAAGTGTCTTTTAACGCTTCACCATGTACGTTTGACAAAGAGGTCAGTACAGCTATTCGTTGTAGCATTCTCCAGTTCCAAATTAACAATGTAATAGATAATCCTAAACTTATCCCAACTAATATTAGTAAAACTACAATGGGGTGACACAACTTATTAAAGATTCCATTCGCAGTTGGTGACCACCCAAAGATCACATCCCACCAGTGATGATCCATATTTTGTTTTATTCTTTGTAGAACCCTGGTTATCTCCTTTGTATCGTGTTGGACAGTAATTAAGGTTTTCTTTCCACTTTCTTGGATTTCCTTCAGGATTTCCAATAAGTCTTGGTGCTCAATTAATTGTTTCACTAATGTAAGGTTCATCCCAATAGGGGTAGGTGGTAGTCTGTGATACATTGTGTAATTAGCTTTAATCAGCTGGTGGGATGTCACTGGGGCCAAGTACGAAAAATCACACCTGATAATCTTAACAAAATGACAAATACAGAAGTTAGAATGATTTCTACTAGACAGAATAACATCATTGCTATCAATTTGTACTGCAGCACAGGCAGTCCTCAGACATACACACCCTTTTCCAGTATATACGAGCACAGTTCTCTGGTCAGTGACTGGATGAACTTCAAAGTGACAAATACTCTGTTCAGTGTCCAAACACACATCCTGAGCATTAATAGTATTGCTGTCACAAATGAATCCCATCTGTTCTCTAGTAATGCAGGATTCTAAGTTTATTGTCTGCCATTTTCCATTCATCTTTCGTGCCCACACTCTATGTTCTGAAGGATAGAGTATTGTTTTTTCATGGTTTAATCCTAGGGCGATGATGGGACGGATAACATAAACAGTGGCATTACATATGGTAAGCACAAAGGCAGTTGCCACATTAGAAACAGGATCATATGTGAAATTCACCATAGTCCACCAGGATTGAAACTTCCTTTCAAAATCAATTGCATTATCCCACACAATCTTCCGAATTTCAGCTGGAAAATTACCTTCACCCCCTTCCCGTATGATCAGAGCTGCTGTTGCCTGCATCCATAGCTGTGCTTGTATACAACTGAAAGCTAAAGACACATTATCTTGAACTGTACTAAGTGCTTCTACTATCAGCTTGTGGTCTTGGTCCCTGGCCGTTTCCCATTTTGACAGAACTTTTGAAATCTGCCACTGGCTAGTTCCTAATGCCAATAGAGATGACTGAAAGGGTTGCTTCAATTTTCTTAGGCTATCCGCTGCAGTGGCCAGTCTATTCATCAGTATTTCTGAAACAATTCCATTTAAAACCCCTAATCCTGTCCCTAATATGCCAGTTAGATCCTTTCTTGTTCTGCTCCTGAGGTATGCCTGTTTTTGTAACCATATTGTCCAGCCCTCAAAGGAAGTTTTTAGGAAGGAGGAGCAGGCTGGTTGGATTTTTGAGATGTTAATTTGCATTATCAACTCCACACGTTTGAGAGACCATTCTGGATTGAATAATAGTTGTTGCTCACCCACATTCCTTACTACATAGGGGCCTACTCCATACACCTCAGGTTCAAGTTTGGGTTGAGTCTGAACTATTTGAGTCTTGGTGTGGGCTGTATAGGGTCCTGCTGTGGTAAAAGGTGTAGTGTCTATTTTGAATTTAAATGAAAGCCCGATATCTTCCTGTGCCCAAAGGCAAGTTATTTCTACAGGCTGTATTAAGGTGAAATTGCACCAGCAGTCTGATTAATTTGGGCTATCACAGATTTCCTGGTGTTCATGTACACCAGGAGAGGTTGAGACACTAATTTCATTTGGTCTCTCATAAGCCGTCCCATTTATCATCCGGCACCCTACCTTGATTTCTTCTCCTCTAATCCCTTGAAGTGTCCACAGCTTCCGTTCCTGCCATTCCTGCTCCCCATATACCTGATCTCCATGAATTACCACAGTGGATAGGTTTAAATACTTTATCTCAGAAGGTTTTCCCATGGATCCAGTATACTGATTAAACGCCTGGGACCAAGGCCATTCAGCATTGCTCTGAATAAAGGTACTCTCAAGTTCTAAAACTTCAGTTATGATTACACACAAAACAATTCTACAAACTAAAATATGAGCTACTCCCGACCGCAATATACTCATTTTGCCCGAGTAAGTTTTAGTCTCAGTTCATTGTCTCCTGGCGTCACTCCTCAAGGGGTTTCTGGAACTTCTTCACCCGAGAGTGATGAATCCAGGCATTCTGCTCCTTGATTTTGATTGCAGTGAAGGTGGTGAGAAGCACTTGGAACGGTCCCTCCCACTGTGGTTCCAAGGTCTTTTCTGTAAGAGACTTAACATAATCTCCAGGTTGTATGTTATGTACTGGCCCATCTAACTCCCGGCTCAGAGTTCCAGCCACATGTTTCTCAATTTCCTTGAGCTGTTTGTTTAAGGCCACCATGTAGGTGGCTAGTGTTACCTCTCCAATATGGGTGGACACTCCCTTTTGTATTCCATATGGTCTTCCATAGAGTATTTCAAAAGGGCTCAACTTTTCTTTAGCTCGAGGTTTCGTTCGAATTCGCAATAGTGCTAGTGGAAGAGCTTGGGGCCAAGGTAGATTAGCTTCCTGCCCCAGTCTTATGATTTGTTGTTTAATCAAATGATTCATTTTCTCCACCTGGCCGCTTGATTGGGGGCGGTATGGGGTGTGAAGTTCCCAGTCTATGCCCAGGTGGCTACTAATCTGTTGCACTATTTTGGAAATGAAATGTGATCCTCTATCTGAGGATATTGTGGCTGGAACTCCGAAGCGTGGTATTATTTCTTGTAATAATACTCTGGTCACTTCTCTAGCTTTGACAGTTCTGGTGGGGAACGCTTCTGGCCACCCTGAAAATGTGTCTGTCAATACCAGCAAATATCGATACCCCCCTTTCCTTGGGAGTTCTGAAAAGTCAATTTGCCACTGTTGTCCAGGCCCATGGCCTCTCCCAATCTGACCGAGTTTCGGTCTGGGAGTATTTTTGGGGTTAGTCTGGAGGCAAAGATCACACTGTCGGGTCACCTGAGTAATAGTGGCATATAAATTCCTAGCAACAATTCTTTCAATCAGGTATGTGTATAGGGCATTTATTCCCCAGTGCGTTTTCTGGTGTTCTTCCCTTACTAGTGACCACAATAGATGGGAAGGGATTACCAGTTTCTTTTCAATGGTAGACCACCCTTCTTGGTTACACGTCCCTTTTTGATCTTCAATTAATTTCCTATCTCTCTTGTTGTATTCTGGCTTACCTTCAAGGGAGATTTGTCCATCTGGAATAAGGACTCCTTCAATAGCTACCTCACCTTTTGCTGCTTCTTTTGCCTCTCTATCCGCCAGCTCATTTCCTTCTTCCAATTCTGAGCTCACTTTTTGGTGTGCCTTAATGTGCATAATTGCTACCTTTTCAGGCAGCTGAACTGCTTCCAGCAGCTGGATTATCTCTTGTGCATGTTTGATGTTCTTTCCCTGTGAGGTCAGCAGTCCCCTCTCCTTCCAGAGGGCCCCATGTGCATGTACAACTCCGAATGCGTACCTCGAGTCTGTGTAGATGTTTATTCTCCTCCCTTTTGCCCTTTTCAAGGCACGGGTCAGGGCAATTATCTCAGCCTTCTGCGCAGAGGTACCTGTTGGTAAGGGTCCAGACTCGATTACCTCTCTGCAGGTGGTCACTGCATACCCAGCATGTCGCTTCCCATTGGTAACATAGCTGCTCCCATCAGTGAACCAGGTCTCTGCATCATCCAGAGGGGTATCCTTTAAGTCTGGGCGGCTGGAGTAGGTAGCTTCAATGGTCTCCAGGCAATCATGGTGTACTGCTTCCCCTTGGTTTCCACTGAGAAAGGAAGCTGGGTTGACAATATTAGTCACCACAATCTCTACATCATCTTGCTCTACTATGATGGCCTGGTATTTCAGAAATCTCTGTGGTGAGAGCCAGTGGCCATCCTTTACTTCCAGTACTACAGATACTGTGTGGGACACTAGCACAGTCAATTTTTGTCCCAGGGTAAACTTGCGTGCCTCTTGAATGTTCAGCACGACTGCTGCTACAGCTCTGAGGCAACCTGGCCAGCCTTTGGCTGTTGCATCTAGCTGTTTAGAGAGGTAAGCAACTGCCCTCCGGTATGGACCCAAGTCCTGAGCCAGTATTCCCAGGGCAATTCCCTGTTTCTCATGGGAAAATAGGAAGAATGGTTTACTCACATCTGGAAGTCCCAAAGCTGGAGCTGACATGAGAGCATTCTTCAGCTGGTGAAAGGCCCGTGTTGCTTCTTTTGTCCACTGGAGATCTCTGCTTCTATCGGCAATCAGGGCATAGAGGGGTCTGACAAGCAGTCCATAATTATAAACCCACAGCCGGCACCATCCTGCCATGCCTAAGAAGGTTCGGAGCTCTTTTATAGTCTGGGGTTTTGGGGTTTGGCATATGGCTTCCTTGCGAGCCTGCCCTAAAGTCCGTTGCCCAGCACTCACCTCGTACCCCAGGTAGATAACTTTCTGTTTCACTACCTGTGCCTTTTTCTTTGATACTCTGTATCCTCGGAGTCCTAGGAAATTCAAAAGGCTTACTGTCCAGGCCACACATGCTTCCCTCGTCCGAGTGGCCACTAGAAGGTCATCCGCATACTGCAAAAGCCTTCCTTCTTCCTGTGGAGCTTCCCAGGACTCCAGATCCTTTGCAAGTTGCTCCCCGAACAAAGTAGGGGAATTTTTCCAGCCTTGGGGTAGTCTGGTCCATGTGAGCTGGGTTTTGCGCCCACTTTTAGGGCTTTCCCATTCGAATGCAAAAAGTATTTGGCTGGCTTCATGGATGGGGAGGCAAAAGAAGGCATCCTTTAAATCTAAAACAGTAAACCAGGTTAGCTCAGGTGTTAGGCAAGTTAATAAAGTGTATGGATTGGCTACCACCGGATACAGATCTTCTGTTATTTTATTGACAGCCCTCAAATCCTGTACTATCCGGTATGACCCATCAGGTTTCCGAACAGGTAAAATGGGGGTATTGAAATCAGATTGGCATTCTTTCAGTAATCCTAACCGCAGAAAATTTTCGATTATTGGGCTGATTCTTGCCCTATCCTCTTTCTTTAGGGGGTACTGCTTGATTCTCACTGGTTGCGCCCCCTCCTTGAGTTTGATTACTATGGGGGGGGGGGCATTTTTCACCCTCCCTGGCACATCAGAGGCCCATACCCCAGGAAATACCTGACCTAGTATTTCTTCATCAATTTCTTCCTTAATGCCAATAGCTGTCAGAGTTAAACTTAATACCTCTATGTACTTTTGATCATTTACCTCCAGAGTAATTTCCCCATTTTTGAATGTAATGGTTGCTTGTAATTTTTCCAATAAATCTCTCCCTAAGAGTGCCCTTGGTGAATTAGGCATGTACAAGAATTTATGAATACCCCATTGTTTTCCCAATTTATACCTCAAAGGTTTACAAAAATATGCCCTTTCAGACTGGCCAGTTGCCCCCTGCACTACAACATAATCATTTTCCACAGGTACTAAAGCTTTATTTAAGACTGAATATGTAGCTCCTGTGTCAACCAAAAATTCCACCCTTTTCCCTTCTTCCCCCAGCCTCATTGTAATAACCAGTGGATCTGCTGGGGTAGAATCCCCCGGTCCTCCTCAGTTGTTTTGTACGTTTACAGCCATCTGTTGGTCACTCCTTCTTCGTTCTGGGCATTGGCCTTTCCAGTGACCAATTCTTTTGCAGATTGCACACTGGTTCCTGCCTAGCCGAGGTGGTCCTTGTCTCGGCGGTCCCTGGTTGTATTTCCTCTGCCTTTCCTCCTGTACCACTGCCACCAACCTTTTCATTCCTTGTTTATATCCTTCCTCCCAGTTACTAAATACTCTCCCGGCTTCCTCTAACAAGGCTTCGAGGTTCCTCCCATCTGGTCCCCGAATTTTCTGAAGTTTACGCCTGATATCTCCAGCAGACTGCCCCAAAAATGAATTAACTAGTTGATTTATCCCTATCTCAGACTCTGGATCTAATGATGTATGACGACGCATAGCATCCCTTAAACACTCTAGAAATTCAGATGGAGTCTCAGAAGGCCCCTGCTTAAGGGAATATAAGGCAGACCAGTTTATGGTTTTTGGAATAGCTCTTTCTACCCCTGTTGCTATCCACTCTTGATACTCTGTTAATTTCTTTACCTCTGCCGACACATTAGGATCCCATTCTGGGTCTTGGAGGGGGAAATGTTCTTTTACATCCAGCTGTGTGGCCTTACAGTAATCCTCTGCCAAATTCCCTGCTGTCTTTAAGATCAGCTGTTTCTCTGTTTCAGTGAAAGCATCTAGTAGTAGCTGGATGTCAGCCCAGTCTGGATTGTGTTGTTTGATAACATATCGTAGGCATTTGGCAGTGAGTGTCGGGTCAACACGATAATTCCTCGCAATCCTTTCCCATGCTTCTAAATCAAGGGTGGTAAATGGCACTTTAATCATTAATTTGGCCCCTTCTGGTCCCACTGCCTGTCGCAGAGGGGCCTGTAGCACTACTTGCCTTCTAGTTCTAGATGCAACTGGACTCCCACGGGTAGGGTGGGTTCTAGTAGATGTGCCTTCCCCACCTGAGTCTTCCTCCTTTTTGGGGAAGTTCCCTTCCTCCTCATCCTCAGTTTCAGTCTCAACCTGCCCAGCCTCCCCCCCTCGGGGAGGAGCTGGGGGAGCTTTCACCCACTCAAATGTGTCCCGTTCTTGCTCCTCACAACGATAGACCTTATCTCATACACCGTTGTCCTATACTGCATGCTGAACAACAGCGTTTGATTTGCCCTCTCTTTGCCTTGTTATCTTTTTCAAGGGCCAAGACCAATGAGTCTGAGGGTGATTTAATCCCACAGTCCTTTTGCCACTCTTGGTGATTTCTTAAAACAAAAAACATATCAGCATACGAGACCTCATCCCATTTACCTTCCCGTCTTAAAAACAACATTAACTGCAGTAAAGTATTATAGTCTAGGGTCCCAGTGGGTGGCCACCTTGCTCTGTCCCCTAACCTGTATAAGGGCCAACAGCGTGTGCAATACTGGATTAGATCCTTTTTATTCTCAGAGCCCCCCCGGCTAGTGACTTCCTTCCAGTGGGCCAAGATGCACCCTAAGGGGCTGGCCCGTGGAACTTCCTTGCTCTGGTTAGTTCCCATTATTTCCTTCTTGCCCTATCTCGCTTCCACCCAAACCTCTTTTCACAGGACTTCACAGTAGCTTCCCAGTCCTCCTCCCACACACTCCAAGTGGCAGGTATCAGATGCGATTTCCCACACAGAAGCTTTAAGATCTTAGACTCTGAATCAGCTTGATCAGAAACCTCTAATCTACACTTGGGGCACGTGCCCCGCCGCCTGCTAGAACAGCAATACCAGCGTTTCCCACAAACTATGCACTGTAATAATACCCACGCAGCGTGCCAGCCCCTTGATGTACCAAAGGCTACTGGAAATTTCCCGCAAAGGCAAGCTATTCCATTTATTACAGGGAGCTCTAAATCCTCTACAGCAAGTTGTTCCCAGTCCAGACTTACAAGAGTGCCAGCTGAAGTCCGGTAGAGCCCCTCTAAATGAACTCGTTCACCTCCCCTATCTATCCAATAATCCACCGGATTCACAAACTCCCAGGGGTCGAGTCCAAACCACTGAGGCAGAGGAACCCCTCGGGTTCGTCTAGCCACGGTAAGAGCCTGCACAACCTACAACACAATTTACCACCTTTATTCAATAAACGTCCTCACCCACACTTTTCCACAGTTTACTCTGTTTTCTCTGTCAGGCGCTCCCCGCCCCCACAGCCTGCCCCGGCCGGTGTTTACTCAGCCTCTCCAGCGGCGGGTAGGACTTCCCCCCCCCGCGCAGTAGAGCACTATGGATCTACTCTCTTTTATACAACATACACTTCATACACTTGCACAATTACAAATACAGCGCGCTGATCACTCAATGCAACATACAGCAACACAGTGTCCGGACACCACTCACACACACACAAACAAAGAAAACATACGAGGGTTCAGCTCCGCCCTATCAGAACAATGAACCCCAATACACGCATACACGGGTTCACCCAGCTCACCCCAGAGCTGCTGGCGGTTCCGCTCTATCAGAACGATGAATCCCGTCTCTAATACAGCTGCTCAGCTGCTTTATCAGCTGAACCCAGACGTCTCTGGGTGATTTACTCTCTTGCTCTCCTTCCTCCCCCCCGGGGCCCCCTCAGTACATACCGTATCTT
Source organism: Melozone crissalis (assembly GCF_028551555.1). NCBI lineage: Eukaryota > Metazoa > Chordata > Aves > Passeriformes > Passerellidae > Melozone > Melozone crissalis. Next base: position 6,796,944 of record NW_026535813.1, on the reverse strand, counting down.
CCTCCGCAGGCCAGCAGGTCCTTGTCTGTCCCAGCAGGAGGCAAGCCGAGACGAGCGGAGCCCCACCAGGAAAATCCAGGGGTGCGCCTAGGAGTCCGTCGGTCCCCCCCTGCCCCTGCGGGGACAGAGATGGAGACAAAAAGTATCTCCGTCTCCTGGCTGGCTCGCCAAGAATGTTTTGCGGAGAAAAGAAGAAACCTCACAACTTCGTAAAAGTTGTAAAGCCCGGTATGCTTTTATTACGATGCGCGCCGGACGCAAGCCTCCCCAATAGGCAAGCGTACCTCTGAAGATCTCGGGTCTTCTTTTATCCCCCTTCCAAATGCATATGCATACAGTTTTACAATAAGTTCATACATATTCATTCCGCGTGACATTTAGCACCAGTTCTTCTTTATCTAAGGAATTCCTAGGTCTGGGGCAGACTGACCTTGCGGTAATTTCTGTTTTTCTTTCTCTGTCTCCTTGCTGTCTCTGGAATGTGGCTTTTCCTTCAGCTTTGGCCCTACAGACCCCTCACCTCTTCCAGACATTTCACCTGATTCAGAATGGATCCCCACTCCGTCTCACACTTGTCTATGGGGAAATTTTTCCCAAACTGGTTGACTGGTTGGGGGGAGAAGTCATGTGGGTTTGCTTTCTGGCAGGGGGGCCCTTTTGGAGGTTTTCTCCCAAATTTGCCCTAAACCAGGACATCATGTTTATTGCCACTTTACTTTTGTTTGTGATACTGAGTCCCCTTTGAAACAATCGTTAAAGGCTACTTTTATATGAGACCTCACCTACCTTTTTAAGCAAACAATACAAAAATTCAACATAAGTGTTATGGATACATATTATAAGTTTTTGCAAATATTCAAATAGATTTATATGTGTAGCATTAAAGTAACTTTGATATACTTTTTTTTCTTTTGTTAATTAAGCTTAGACATAGTAGTGAAATAGCTGATGTAAGTATGCTTGTATTAAAACACCTGCTTGGATGGGATAACATCCAATGAACATATGAAGAAGATACCTGCTACAGATATGCCAACTATCAGCACTCACCATCTGAAGACAGTGTGGGCTGGGCCAAAACTGAAGGTGATGATAAAAAAGGACTAAAACCACAACCAAGGAATACGCATGCTCTAACAAGATGAATCCAAGGAAGAGCCATGCTAAACAGTTATTGGAACATGTAAACTAGTTTGGGGAGAAGTTTACTATGCATAAGGGTCTATGAATATGCAATGGGCTGGTGTAAGGAAAAAGGTATTTAAGGGGTATCCCCAAATATAACAGGGTGATCTTGGCTAAGTGCCAAGATGCACCCGGCTGTAGTAATCTTTACTCTATCATCCTTGTCTCCTATTGCCCTTTATTAAACTTTTTAAATTTTCACAAGATAGTGAATATGTTTTTAACAATAAGCAAATGAGATAATTTTAAATAATAGTAGTATTATACAAAACTGCTGAGAAAACCAAAAAGTATGCTCTATCTCTATTAATCTGTTAAAAGAATTAGCTTCCTGTTGGTAATCTTATTAGCATTACAAAAACAATCACAGCAGCTGTCAAACCCTACTGTGAAAAATGCAGTTCACTCTCCTGGTAAAAATTTAAAGAGTTTAATAAAGGAAAATAGGAGACAAAGATAATAAAGCAAAGATAAACAACCAGGTGCTTGGCCCTTCCCCAAGAGCACACCTGCTATTTTGGAATGACACACTATATACCATTTCTATTGCATCAGCCTGTTGCATATTCATAAACAATTATGCATATTAAACTTTTCCCCAATCTAGTTTACATGTTCTAAGACCTGTTTAGCATGGCTCCTCCTCGGGTCGGCCTTTTTAGAGCATGCACATTTCTTGGCTGTGGTTTTAGTCCATTCTTATCATCACCTCCAGTTTTCGGCTTTGGTCCATACTTTCTTCAGATGGTGAGTACTGATAATTGGCATATTGTCACAAACATCTTTTCATAAAAATCCTTTCTTTTAGGATTTGTCCCTTCTGGGAAGCTGGGGCCCCAGAAGAAAAATGTAAACAATAATTATCTGCTGATGTGGATGCAATAGGTGCACCTGTGATTGGCTCATGTTCCATGTTTACAATTAAGGGCCAATCACAGGACCAAACTCAGGGACAGATTCTCAGAGAGCTCTCTTGTTTATAGATTCCTATTCTATTCTTAGCTTAGCAGCCACTGCAACTTTTCTCTCTATTCCTTTTAATATAGTCACTACAATAGCATATCAGTAGCAGGGTTCCTCAGCATATGTTCATTGGATATTATCCCAACCAAGTAGGCAGTTTCATTCCCACAAGCATATCTATATCAGCTATTTCCCTACTGTGCTTTAGTTAACAACAGAAACAAAAAAAATTATAACAAAGTTACTTTAACATTATACATATAGAATCTATTTTAATATCTGCTAAAAGCCAATTTTATAATATGTATTTATAACACTACTATAAAGCTCAAGGAATTTCTCATTTCTTTTTATTTTAAAACTCGTTATCAAAGTCTTCGACAAGCTAACTCTATCAACAAAAAGCCTTAGTGCCTTCTCTTCTAAGTTCTCTTGTTAGACAAGTTAAAAACCCCTTTTTTTTATATAAATCACTAAAGTAAGTTGCCTTTTCTTGATATAGTCTGTTTTTACTCTTTTCCTTACCATCTCTTCTCCTCAGACCTAATATTATTATTAATGAGATAAAGTTCATGCTTCATTTAATAATTCATTTATTTTAAAGAAAAGAGATAAAGTATGTGAAATCCATAAATTTGTGAAAAGTATGAAAGTTATACTATTTTATTTGTCTTAGCATCAGCTAATGTTTAGTATTTTGTACCAAGAAGTAAGTTTGTTATAATCTTGCCTAACATCAGTTTATTTTTTAACTTTTTACTTTCTTCGTGTACATGAAAAAAATACCCTAAAAACTTTTATAAAGTTACCTAAAATAATCATCAGTATAACAAAATGCATTTTTTTTCCTAAAAACCTGGTTATTTCCTTTCCTAGATGGCCATTATAGGGCATTAAAAAGAAAAAGTTATAGCCATAAGTCTAAATTTATATTTTCAGCTTACTAATGCATAAGATCCTTTTATTACGTTACTTAATACTTCTGCTATAACCAATGAGAAAATATTTAAAGCATTATGCTGCAAGGTGCTTTCAAGTAAAAAATTTTGTATCACACTTTGCTTTTAAATAAGAACAACTATTGTATTTTTGAAATTTTTTTTTCTCCTATGGTTTTCTTTTGCCTTGAAATACATTACTGTGCATTCATTCCAAATTAAACCAAATAAATCAAAACTATTAGAATCAGTTTTTAAACTTTATAATTTTTCAGTTTGTGATTTTTAACTTTGTTAAACTCTAAAGTGCTGTCAAGGCGTAAAGGGTAAGACCTTAGAAAATATTTTATAAAGAGCGCCCCTCGAGAGAGACTACTCCAGTGTTTATAACTTTGACTTGGCTTAATTTAGTATAAGAAACAACTTCCCAGAGAGAGAAGTGAGACACTTTAAAATCAACTTACACAAAGCACCCCTGGAGATGATCACTCCAACCTTTAAAGTAATATAAAATATAATATACAAGCTTTATTTTCTTTATTAAATTAATTTAGTGCCAGGTCATCTTCTACAAAGATAATCCAAGCACAAAAATAGTGTAACATTCAAGTAATTATTGCTTAGTTCTCTACCCTGCTTGCAGGTAGAGAGTTAAGGAGGGACTGTAGGCAAAGTCATTTCCTGCTACCAAACTTAATTATCATGTCCAAAGAAAGCTTTAAAATACAAATTAAAAAAAAAAAAACAAACAAAAACTTTTTAAAAAATGGTAACAACTTGTTACACTTAAGCATACTCCTTGCCCAAGAAGTTTTTTTTAGGAATTCCAAACAGCCCTGCACTGAAGATAAGGAGAACAAATTTGGGAACAAGAAAACTGCCAGCAACAGATTTACACCTAGGTATAATAATTATTTCTTCACTTTAAGCTTTGTCACATTGCAAAAACTATAAGAAGTTTTTGTTTTCTTTTCATATTAGTCTGTAGTAAGCCGAAATTCTTTTTTTTAATATATACAACACCCTACCAACAAATAAGATGGAACTATGCAAAAATGAATGAAACTTTTAAACTGTCATCATAATTGTTTGTATTGTCAAATTTATTAACGCTTGTAATTTGTTTATATTTACATTGCCAAAAATTTAAATATTAGTCAAAGCATTTTATATATAATTAAGTTCAAGTTTTTCTGCCAAGCTTGTTTCATCTTTTTACAAAAGAAAATATGATATGGCAAAATGTCTTATGAACATATAATTTGTTTTAACTGCTTTTATTTTGAAAGTTGGTACAAAAGTTTATACATATATGAAATCACACATATATGTTTGACTTTCTGAATTCTACCTTAAAATATTTATTAGAATTTGGCTAATTTTTTTAAGAAGTTATTAATTATTAAACTAAAGAATCCTAAAAGAATATAAATAAGATACAAAACCATCTTCTACCAACTCTCTAATGCACCCAAACATCTTTAATGTAGTATGAGCTTCCTATGTCCTAGAAGAATATTTTAATTTGACCTCACTTCTTTAACTTATGCTAATCAATGTAGTAACCCTAACACCCTCTACTACGTGGCTTTCAGTGTGAGAAGTCAAAAGAAAAAAATTTCTTAAAGTAATCCAACTAAATTTAAAGAATTTTTTTTTTTTTTACCCACAAAGCTACAATTTCTGTTTTGCGTCCAAATGAAGATTACTACAGTGTCAATGTAAAACACGAGGTTCACTTTCCTGGTAAAATTTAAAAAGTTTAATAAAAAGACACTAGGAGACAGTAATAAAGCAAAGGGTAAAAAACGGCCAGGTGCTTGGCATTCAGCCACAGCACACTTATCTTTGGAGATACACCCTAAATACCTTTTCCATCACATCAGCCTGTTGAATATTCATAGACCTTATGCATATTCATTATTTCCCACAAACTAGTTTACATATTCCAATAACTATTTTGCATGGCCCCTCCTTGGGTCTGCCTTTTTAGAGTGTGTGTGTTTCTTGCCTGTGGTTTTGGTCTGTTCTCTTTATCATTTCCAGTTCGGGCCTTGGTCCGTGCTTTCTTCACGTGGTGAGTGCTGATAGTTGGCATATCAATAGCAGGATCCACATTACATGTTCGCTAGATATTATCCTGACCAAACAGACAGTTCACTCATAACTATATCTGCTACCACTACTACCATGTCTAAGTTTTTGTTAATAGCAGAAATAAAAGCAAAGTTATTTTAACATTATACATATAGCATTCATCTTAATAGTTGCGAAAAGCCAACAATATAATATGTATTTATAACATCAATCTATTCCCTAAAAAAATAGAACATAGCCTTAATGCAAAAATGTGTTTAATAAATTTTTTCCAATTATTTGTGAATACAGTCAACCTTTTTTTCAACCTTTGAAATATGTAAGCACACATCCTCAACAAATTTATTCACATTTGTTCCAAGGTGCAATTATATTAAAAGAACTGAAGATCTCTTTAACTAATAACCATTAGATTAATGATTACATTTGAATTTACATTTTTAATAATTAAAATAATTATTATATCACTTGCATTACTGCTTCTTCTTCTTCTATCTTTCTCTTACTGGTCAGTCCTATGCATCACCCACTATGGGTAACCCACAAAATGAAGAAAAATCAGAAGAAAAGTGATTACAATGTTTAAGCAAGGGAGTAAATTATCAACGAATGAAATATTATAGTTTTTGACTTAAACATTTTCATGAAGACTGTTATAAATGATCAAATCGATAGCCAAATTTATGAAATATTTAACAACGATTTATTGGGTCAATTACAAAAAAATAGAATTTCGAGCAACCACCACAATCAAGACAGCGTCAGTCCCGGGTACGGGCACTGGGTGAGACCAGAGGTTCGTCAGAGTCACGACGTCCCCTCAAAGGTTCACCCCGAGTGTTTCCAGGGTCCAGTTTATACACAGTTTATTTTGCCTGAGACATAGATGACCGCATCTTTCTATTCACTTCTTCGAATGCAAATCTATTTCTATACATATGCTGAAATAGACAAAGACGGGTCCCAGTTTGTAGACAGAAGTCTGAGCACACAGGAGAAGTTTGAATAAGTTGGTATCGGTTCCTGAGTGCCCAGATGCAATCAGGGCGAGTCTGAATCTTATGAAATTCTTGGGACACAGCAATTAATCAAGGGCCAGGAAGGCTCCTGATGTTATCTCCCAGGTGCAGGAGACAAGGAAATCATCTCTGATGGTCCAGGAAGGTTCCTGGACATATACATGAATTGGCGCCCAACGTGGGGCTCGAACCCACGACCCTGAGATTAAGAGTCTCATGCTCTACCGACTGAGCGAGCCGGGCTCATGTATTTGTCCAGGTTTAGAGCAAATTTGTGGAAGAATCCCCCAAAGGAGCTCCAGTGGGAAAAGCAGATCCAATCGGCCCCTCCCCCCAACTGGTCCGGGAGGAAAAAATACCTCCTTGGAGAAAGGTGGAAAAAAACTGTTTATTAAACAATAAGACCAAAACAGTATCAAAACAATGAGACCCCTTGCCACTCTAAAAGAGATGACAAACTGAGAAAACCCCGGGTTCAAGCAGCAGCTCACTCAGTCTCTGATCAGTCCCTCCGGTGCTGGAATGGTCGCAGGCCAGGCCTGGCCCGGTGGGTCACAGCTGCAGCTGCCGGTGCTCTCCTGGGTGTTCAGTCCAGAGCAGTTTCAAGAGGTCCAAAGAAAAAGGAAAAATACACAGTCCAGGGAACTTCTTTGCCTCAGCTAGCTAACACTAACTAAAAAGCAAAAGAAGAGCTCTGTCCTGCTGTCTGTCCGCAGACAACACAGTCAGGAGCAGGAATGTGGAGGAGTGAGTGCAGTGTCTGAAAACAAACTGCGCGCTTCTTCTCTCCCCCCCCTTCACTCTCTGTAACACTCTTAAAGGTACAAAACTTATTATTATTCAACATAAACAGAATGAGACGGTTGGGGATAAAAGCATCATATAGTCAACCCAGGACACCATGCTATCAGCCTTCATTGAAACCAAATGTGTGAGCAAACATCCCCCTTGACATCACCTTGATGGGATGGCAAAGGGTGGGGCCACCCAGAAATGCCTTCCCCTGTTGCAGGCTGTTCCAAGACCCAAGGCTGTGTGGTATTTTCTGAGACCCCTGTCAAAGGGAGGAATGAATGAATCTGACTCCATGTTCTTAGAAGGCTAATTTATTATTTTATGATCTATATTTTATTAAAGAATGCTATACTAAACTATACTAAAGAATAGAGAAAGGATACAGACTGAAGGTTAAAAGATAATAATGAAAAACTTGTGACTCTCTCCAGAGCCCCGACACAGCTGGATGGTGATTGGTCATTAAGTAAAAACAATTCACATGAAACCAATCAAACAACCACCTGTTGGTAAACAATCTCCAAACCATATTCCAAAGCAGCAAAACACAGGAGAAGCAAATGAGATAATATTGTTTTCTTTTTTCTCTGAGGCTTCTCAGCTTCCCAGGAGAGAAATCCTGGGTCGGGGGACTTCTCCAGAAAATATGACAGTGACAAGGCTGCCCGTTTACTCCCAGCATGACTGCAGCTCCCTGTCTGCATTTTGGCATTTCTCCCTGGCCATGCTCAGCATTTGGGGCTGAGCCTTTCCACTGAGATTTGTAACTCAGAGACCTTGCAGAGATCCTGAGTCCCATGCTGTCCTGGCACCCAGGGGTACTGCAGCTGACTACCTCATCTTCTACCACCTGGGCATTTCCCCAAGGACACAGCTGCCAGATGACAGGACTGAGCTTTGAACAAATATGCGATTTTTGAACCATAAGTTGTGGGTGAAGAGAGCATAACCAGGCTGTGCTGTGGGGAGGGACAGCAAAATCCCTTCCCTGCTGTTGCTGCCCACTGCCACAGAGATTATAAACTCTGGGGTTCATCTGTAAACTGAGGCCCTGAGGTATATCCCCACATCAGTCACTGAAAGTTTGAGTAATATGAAATCCCTTCCTATGCCTGCCTTGGTCAGTGGATGCTGCTTCTTGGCACAAGGTGGCAGCTGAGCCCAGCTTATTTTTAGCAGGGCCACCTCTGGTGCTTGGTGAAACTGAGTGGAAATTTACCAGGGTACAAATCCATTTTGGATTTAGGTGAAATGTGCTGTTTTGAGTTATTAAGTCTGTAGCTTGCTAGCATAGCTGAGATACGTTGTTTTAATTTGTTCAGTCTGTGCCTAAGACTGACTGTTCTTGCAAAAAATACCTATGCTCGAAAAACTGCCTCAGCGGAAGGAAAAAAATGCAAAAGAGATTAGAGGGGCCCCTTGATCTTTGAAACAGACAGAGGCCGGGGCTGAGGCTGTGGGAGACAGGACGGGGTGACCCAGGAGTTCTTTCTGTACTTTCTGATAAAAAACTAGCTGCAAGTGTAACGCAAAACCAGTAAAATGTATATGGATGAACCTATTGTGAAATTCTATGCATATGTACCAGTAAGGGGGATAAAAAAGGATCGTGAGTTCTCAGGGCTGTGCATGAAGTTGTGGAGGTTTTTTTTCTTTCTGCAAATCATTTTGGTGAGCCAGCCAGAAGACCATCTCTGTCCTTGCAGGGGTGGAGGGGAGGACAGACCTAGGCGCGCCCTGGGATTTTTCCTGGAGGAGCTCTGTTCCAGCTTGACTTGCCTCCTGTGGAGACAGAGAACGACCTGCTGGTATGCGGATAGACGGTATGTATATCAAAGGAGGGCCCCGGAGGAGAGAGAGATAGAGATGCTGAGAAGTCACTCAGAGACGTCTGAGTGTACAGTCTCATCCCTGTGCTTGCAGGCAGCCATCGACCAAGAGCACGGTCGGTGGCAGAGGTCCCTGGTTGATAGAGCGACTAGGGGAACAGGTTCATTGTTCGATAGACCGGCCGCTAGCAACTCTGGGGGTGAGTCGAGTGAACCCAAACTCTGTGTGCTTGTGGTGTCCAGACATTGTGGTTAACGTTAATGTGTTTGTAATTGTATGAGTGTGTGGTGTATAAAAGAGAGCAAATGAGTGAGTGTACCCCACGGCGTGCGGGGGGTGAGTTCTACCCGCGTCTGAAGCGGCTGGGTGAGGCCTGGGGTGCCAGCTGGGGCAGGCTGTGGGGGCAGGGAGTGCCCCGCAGAGAAGTGGAACAAGTGGAGAAATGTGAGTGAGGTCATTTACTGTGTTTTAAGGTGGTGATTTGTGTAGACTGTGCACATTTTAACTGTCGCTAGACAAACTCAGGGGGTTCCTCTGCCCCAGTGCTTTGGACTTGATCCCTGGAATTTTACTGTGTGCTGTTATTTTGATTGTGTCCAGAGTGTGTGAAGACCAGAGAAAGCTGATGTGGGTAGATGCTGAAGTGTCGTATGCTGTGTTGTGTTGAGAAAAGTGGGCACTTTGAGAGATATGCCCTTTCCCGGTGAGTTTGTGTGGTTCTTCCCCCGCATTATGCTAAGTTGATTCTTGGGATTGTATGGTAGTGTTTGTGGAGATTTTAGGATTTTGTTTGCAACAAGTGTAGCATTTCACACAGAAAAACTACAGTATGGTGATTTATATTTAACTGTGGTAAAATGAATTAAAGAAATTCCAGGAATTCCCTCCCACTGCAACTTAAGCCCGGACTCTCATGAATTTGAGATACGGGGGGAGGGATTGAGGGCGGGGGTGTGTGTGTCTGTGTTTGTGGGCATATCCGAGTTTTTACTGTAACAAGCACAGCCTTTGCAAGGCAGTAAATTGAGTGTCAGTGGAAACAATGCTTTAATTGAAGATTAGATTATGCGGGAAGAGAACTGAAAAAGACTGAGATTTTCTAAAGCAGAGTTTAGGTGAAGGAGACCAGGACAGGCACTTTGTCATTTGTGTTATTCTAAAGATTTTAGTAGCAACCAGTCGCGACAAGCAAAGAAGTAACAGGGTGTTTGAATTATTAGAAAAAGAGAGTTTCAAGTAATTTAAGAAACCCAGCAGAAATAATTAAAGTTGAGTGTGCTCAGCCTATTTTATACCCCAAGACTTTGAATGAAGGCAAAGAGGTGGGATGGCGTAGAAAGATGGGGACTAAGATAATGGAATTTTTAGTAGACATGGGGGCAACATGATCAGTGTTAAATAAAGCCTCGATGCCTATAACAGATGATTATGTTATGGTAAGGGGGCAACTGGCATACTTTGCAAACCATCAAAATATTCATAGGTTTTTGTATATGCCCAACTCTCCAAAGACCCTGTTGGGTAGAGACTTGTGGGAGCAGCTGGAAGCAAAGATCACATTTAAAGATGGGGAGATTATTTTGGAGGTAAAGGATCAACATTATGTAGACATACTAGGCTTAATTTTAACAATTAGTGAAACTGAAATTGAAAATAAGGATGAAATGAACAAGAAAATAATAGATCCGGTGTCTCCTGGGGTATGGGCCTCTAACATACCAGGGAGGGCACAGAAGGCACCTCCTGTGCAAGTAAAGGAAAACAACCAGCTAGGGTCAGGCAGTAAAAGCCTGACCTACACCTGGTGGTGGCAAACCCATAACCCTTGCTAACATGTTTGACACCTGAACTAACCTGGTTTACCAGTTTAGATCTGAAAGATGCCTCCTTTTGCCTCCCTGTCCAGGAAGCCAGCCAGAAAATTTTTGCATTTGGATGGGAAAGCCCTAAAAGCAGGTGCAAAACCCAGCTCACATGGACTGTGTTGCCTGAAGGCCTTCAAGGCTTCAAAATTCCCCTACTCTGTTTGGGGAACAACTTGCAAAATATCTAGAGCCCTGGGAAGCTCCACAAGAAGAAAGAAGGCTACTACATTATGTGGATGATCTCCTGGTAGGCACTCAAATGAGGGAAGCATGTGTGGCCTGGATGGTAAGGCTTTTGAATTTCCTAGGACTCCAAGGATACAGAGTATCAAAGAAAAAGGCACAGGTAGTGAAACAGAAGGTCATCTACCTGGGATATGAGGTCAATGTTAGGCAAAGGACTCTGTAATTACAAACCCTGTGAACCCAGTTTTTTTTCTCAGTGGGATGAAGGGGAAGCAGTACACCATGATTGCCTGGAGACTACTGAAACTACTTACTCCAGCCATGCAGACTTAAAGGACACTCCTTTGGATGATGCAGAGACCTGGTTCACTGATGGAAGTAGCTACGTTGCCAGTGGAAAGCAACATGCTGGATACGCTCTCACTACCGGCAGAGAGGTAATAAAATCCAGACGCTTACCAACAGGCACCTCTGCGCAGAAGGCTGAGATAATTGCACTGACCCGTGCCTTGGAAATGGCAAAAGGAAAGAGTATAAACATCTATACGAACTCAAGGTATGCACTCGGAGTTGTGCATGCACATGTAGCCATCTGGAGAGAGAGGGGACTGCTGACCTCACAAGGAAAGAACAGCAAACGTGCGCAAGAGATAATCTGGCTGCTGGAAGCAGTTCAGCTGCCTGAAAAGGTAGCAATTATGCATATTAAGGCACACCAGAGAGTGAGCTCAGAATTGGAAGAAGGAAATGAGCTGGTGGATAGAGAGGCAAAAGAAGTAGTGAACAGTGAGGTAACTATTGAAGGAGTTCTAATTCCAGATGGACAAATTTCCCTTGAAGGTAAGCCAGAATATAATAAGAAAGAAAACTCATCAAAGATCAAAAAGGGACATACAACTAAGAAGGGTGGGCTGCCATTGAAGGGAAGCAGGTAACCCCTTCCCATTTGTTGTGGTCACTAGTAAGGGAGGAGCACCAGAAAACACACTGGGGGATAGATGCCCTGTGTCCTGGTTCAGGGCAAATTTTGGAGAGATTCCCCAAAGGGGCTCCTCTAGGAAAGCAGATTCAATCGGCCCCTCCCCCCAACCAGTCCGGGAGAAAATACCTCCTTGTAGAAAAGTGGAAAAAAACCCTGTTTATTAAACAACAAAACCCCTTGCTGCTCCAAATGAGTTGACAAACTCAGAAAGTCCCCTCCCTGGGTTGCAGTTCAGCTTACTCAGTCTCTTATCAGTCTCTCCGGTGCTGGAAATGCCGTGGCCGAGGCCCCTCCCGGTGGGCCACAGATGTGAGCTGCCAGTGCTCTTCTGGGTGTTCAGTACAGAGCAGGTTTAAACAGGTCCAAAGAAAAAGAAAAAAACCCCCACAGTCCAGGGAACTTCTTTGCTTCAGCTAGCTAAACAAACTAAAAGCAAAGGAGAGCTCTGTCCTGCTGTCTGTCCATCCGCAGACAACACAGTCCAGAAGCAGGAATGTGGAGGAGTGCAGTGTCTGAAAACAAACTGCGTGCTTCTTCTCTTCCCCCTTCACTCTCTGGAACAAGTCTTAAAGGTTCAATACTTATTATTCAGCATAAACAGAACAAGATGATTGGGGATAAAAGCATCATATAGTCAACCTAGGACACCCTGAACACCGATTTGATTGAAAGAATCGTTGCCAGGAATTTATAGGCCACTATTGCTCAAGTGACCTGGCAGTGTGATCTTTGCCTCCAGACTAACCCCAAAAAATACCCCCAGACCAAAACTTGGTCAGATTGGGAGGGACCATGTGCCTGGACAGCAGTGGCAAATTGACTTTTCACAACTCCCAAGGAAAGGGGGGCATGGGTATTTATTAGTATTGACAGATACATTTTCAGGGTGGCCAGAAGCATTCCCCACCAGAACTGTCAAGGCTCGAGAGGTGATCAGAGTATTATTACAAGAAATAAGATCACACTTTGGAGTTCCAGCCACAATATCCTCAGATAGAGGATCACATTTCATTTCCAAAATAGTGCAACAGATTAGTAGCCACCTGGGCATAGATTGGGAACTTCATACTCCATACTGAGGCAGAGTGGAAATTTTCCAGGGTAGAAATCCATTTTGATTTAGGTGAAGTGTACATCTTTGAGTTAAGTCTGTAGCTTGCTGTCTAGTCTGACTGCCTGTTCTCTCAAAGGGCCTGTGCTTGGAAGGACTGCTTCAGCCGAAGGAGAAGAGATAAGGGGGTAGTGGGGGGAGGGAGGGGCAGACAGAGCAGGGCAACCTGACCCAGGAGTTCTTTCTGAAGAATTAGTGGCAAGTGTCAAGCAAAATCAGTGGAATGAATATGTATGAACCTATTGTGAAATTGCATGCATATGTGTTTGAGAGAGAGATCAAAGGAGATCTGGAGTTCCTAGAGGTATGCATGTCATTTTACAGGACGATTCCCACATGCGTCCAGTGCTGTAATAAACATACTGGCTTTACAACTTTCACAAAAGTTGTGGAGTTTTGTTTATCTCCACAAAACATTACCACCACCAATCAAGCGGCCAAGTGGAGAAAATGAATCATTTGATTAAGCATCAGAATTGTAAGACTGGGGCAGGAAGTTAATCTACTCTGGCTCCAAGCTCTTCCACTGGCACTGTAGTGATTTTGAACTAAATCCAGAGCTCAAGAAAGGCCGAGTGCCTTTCAAATGCTTTATGGAGGACCATATGGAATACAAAAGGGAATGCCCATCCACACTGGGGAGGTAACATTGGCCACCTACATGGTGGCTTTAAGTAAACAGCTCAGAGAAATTGAAAAACATGTGGCTGGAACTCGGAGCAGAGAGCTAGATGGACCAGTACATAACATATGGCCTCAGGATTATGTATATGTTAAGTCTCTTACAGAAAAGACTTTGGAACCACAGTGGAAAGGACCATTCCAGGTGCTTTTCACCACCTTCACCGCGATCAAGATCAAGGAGCAGAATGCCTGGATCCACCACTCTCGAGTGAAGAAGGCCCCAGAAGCCCCTTGGAAAGTGACACCAGGAGACAATGGACTGAGACTTAAACTTACTCGGGCAAAATGAGTATATTGCAGCCGGAGGTAGTTTGCAATTTCATTTAAAGAATTGTTTTGTGTATAATTATAACTGGAGTCTTGGAATTAGAGAGTACCTCTATCCAAAATGATGCTGAATGGCCTTGGTCCTAGGCTTTTAATCAGTATACTGGATCCATGGGAGAACCTTCTGAGATAAAATATTTAAACCTATTCACTGTAGTAATCCACCGGGAATCCGGTATGTGAGGAGCAGGAATGGCAGGAACGGGACCGATGGATACTTCAAGGGATCAGAGGAGAAGAAATCAGGGTAAGATGTGGGGTGATCATTGGGACTACTCATGAGAGATCAAATCAAATTAGTGTCTCAGCCTCTTCTGTATACAGGCACCAGGAAGTTTGTGATAGCCCAAGTGAATCGGACTGTTGATGTAATTTCGCATGAATACAGCCTGTAGAAGTGACTTGTCTTTGGGCTCAGGATGCTGTCGGCTCTCATTTAAATTCAAAATAGATGCTATAACTTTGACTACAGCACGACCTCATACAACTCACACCAGTACTCAAGCAGTTCAGACCCAAATCAAACCTGAACCTGAAGTATATGAAATAGGCCCATATGTAGTGAGGAATATGGGTGAACAACAACTGTTGTTCAATCCAGAGTGGTCTCTCAAATGTCTTGAATTGCTAATGTAAATTAACATCTCAAAAATCCAACCAGCCTGCTCCTCTTTCCTAAGGACACCCTTTGAGGACTGGACAACGTGGTTACAAAGACAAGTACACCTCAGGAGCAGAATAAGAAGGGATCTATCTGGGATATTAGGGACAGAATTGGGAGTTTTAAATGGAATTGATTCAGAAATACTAATGAACAAGCTGGCCACTGCAGCAGGTGGTCTAGCAAAATTGAAACAACCCTTACAGTCATCTCTATTGGCATTAGGAACTAGCCAGTGGCAGATTTCAAAAGTACTGCCAATGTGGGAAAAGGCCGGGGACCAAGACCACAAGTTAATAATAGAAGTGCTTAGTATGGTTCAAGATAATGTGTTGTCATGATTTGACCGGAAATGGGACATCTGGGATATGTTGTTTTTGCTGTGGTCACCAATGGGTGTTCGGATTTTAAGATGAGCACCTGGTTTGACCAGTGGGGTATTGGATCCGCCTCTTGAGACCACAAACCCAAGGAGTTAAAAGCAGGGCTCTTTTCCTTCAGAGCTCTCTTGGGATTTCCAGCGGGAAGCAGTTGGGTCTCTCCCCCGGCCCAGTTGCTGGCTGGGCTGGGGGAGGGGAGAGCCACGTGGTCCATCTACGGTAGGCCGGACTCGGTGGAAGGGTGGAGGGAGCATCGAGCGACCTGTTTATCCCCCCCCTCCCCTTTTTGGAGACAGAGAGAATGCAGCCTGTGCTTGAACTGTTACCTTGAAACTTGATATCATGTGCCGGCAGCACGGCTGGGAGGAGAAGGGGGGGGGCAGAAAGCAGCCCACCCGCCTGGGAGAGCTTTTAACCCTTGTGGATAATGAGAACTTCACGGACCATTACCTTTCCTAGGAAAGGGATAAGAGTGGAAGATGAAGGAAGAAACAGGCCAGTAAGGGGGTCTGGCAAAGAGAAAGAGAGATGTTGAAGGAATGGAGGAAGATGGAGTGGCAATCTTGCTGGACTCTTTTGTTGTGTATCCATGGACTGTTTCCTGGTGATACAGAGGCTGCATTGCAGGGGGAAGCGGAGGCTCGGAGTCAAGAGAGTTTGGTGTTGAGACCCCTCGGCCCCAGGGGGTATAGAAGAAATGGGGGGGACAAAGGTCCCAGAGATGAGACTGTGCTCTGCTTGGAACGAGACGAGGCATCCTTAAAAAGGTCCACCCTGAAAGCAGGCCTCTGCCCCATCCCATGCCTGGTGGTGAGAGCACCTTGGCATGGAAAGGAGATGTCACGAGATAGCAGGACTCCGGGCGGTGCTAATTGTGACAAGAAGTCCGTGGTACAAGGAAGGACTCCGTCTACTCTTCTTTAGCTGAAGATTTGATTTTCTAAAGGGTGGTGCCAGACCGAGTGTGGATAACTTTGGGAAATGTAAATGTACTGGGGATCTGGTAGGAGGAGGAGGGAGAAGTGGTTCTGTGTAGTTTTCATTTTTCTTGTGGTTTTTTTTCTTTTCTTTTGCAGTTTAGTTTTTGTAGTTTAGTTAATAAAGTTTTTTATTCCCTTTTTCCTTAAGCAGGAGCCTGCTTTGCTTATTTCCGGGTACCACCTCACAGCAGACGCCAGGGAGGGGGGAATTTTCATGGGGGCACTGGCATTGTGCCAGTGTCAAACCATAACATGTGTCTTTAGCTTTCAGTTGTATACTAGCACAGTTATAGATGCAGGCAACAGAAGCTTTAATCATATGGGAAGGGGGTGAAGGTGATTTCCTGGATGAAATTTGAAAGATTGTCTGGGATAACGCGATTGATTTTGAAAGGAAGTTTCAATCCTGGTGGACTATGGTAAATTTCACTTATGATCCTGCTTCTAATGTGGCCACTGCCTTTGTGCTTACCATACGTAATGCCACTGTTTACGTTATCCACCCCATCATTGCACTAGGATTAAATCATGAAAAAACGGTGCTCTACCCTTCAGAACATAGGGTGTGGGCATAAAAGGTGAATGAAAAGTGGCAAACAGTAAACTTAGAATCTTGTGTTACTAGGGAACGACTAGGATTCATTTGGGAAAGCAATACTACTAATGCTCAAGATGTGTGTTTTGACACCAAACAAAGTATTTGCCACATCGAGATTCAGCCAGTCACTGATCAGAAAACTGTGCTTGTATATACTGGTAAAGGGTGTGTATGCTTGAGAACTGCTTGTGCTATTGTAAAAATTGATAACCACGATGTTATTTTGCCTAGGAGAAATCATTCTAGTTTTTGTATTTGTAATTTTGTTAAGATTATAGGGTGTGATTTTTCATATTTGGCCCCAGTGACATCCCACCAGCTGATTAAAACCAATTACAAAATGGATCACAGACTATCACCTACTCCTATCGGAATGGACCTCACATTGGTAAAACAATTAATTAAACACCAAGACCTATTCGAGATCTTGAAGAAAACCCAAGAAAGCGGAGAGAAAACCCTAATTACTGTCCAACATGATACAAAAGAAATAACCAGAATTCTGCAAAGAATAAAACAAAATGCAGATCATCACTGGTGGGATGTAATCTTTGGATGGTCACCAACTGCAAATGGGATCCTTAATACGTTGTGCCACTCCATTGTAATTGTATTGATATTAGTTGGAGAAAGTTTAGGGTTATCTTTTATATTGCTAATTTGGAATTGGAGTATACGACAGCGAGTGGCTGTGTTAACCTCCTTATAAAATGTACATGGTAAAGCTTTAAGAGACGCTTATTATCATAGGGATTTGCATTAAGTAAAAGAATTTACTCATTTTCTAGGAAAGGGAGGGTATAAAACAAAGTGGAAATTTTCCAGAGTAGAAATCCATTTCGAATTTAGGTGAAATGTGCTGTTTTGAATTATTAAGTCTGTAGCTTGCTAGCATAGCTGAGATACACTGCTTTAATTTGTTTAGTCTGTGCCTAAAACTGCCTGTTTTCACAAAAATACCTATGCTCGAAAAACTGCCTCAGCGGAAGGAAAAAAATGCAAAAGAGATTAGAGGGGCCTCTTGATCTTTGAAACAGATGTAAACCAAAGCTGAGGCTGGAGGAGACAGGACAGATGACCCCGGAGTTCCTTCTGTACTTTCTGATAAAGACCTAGCTGCAAGTGTAACACAAAACCAGTAAAATGTATATGCATGCACCTATTGTGAAATTCTATGCATATGTACCAGTAAGGGGGATAAAAAAGGATCAGGAGTTCTCAGGGGCGTGCATGTTCTTTAAGGGGAACAATCTCCACATGCATCCAGCACTGAAATAAACATACCAGCTTTACAACTTTTTACAAGTTGTGGAGTTTTTTTCTTTCGGCAAATCACTGGGGCAAATGGAGCTGAGCTCGGTCCTACCCTGCCAGGGTGGCCTTGATCCCTACAGACTTGGGGTGCACATCCTCCCCTCAGGCTGCTGCCCTTGCTGTGCTTGGGTCAGTGTCACAGAACAGACAAGACCCCCTGCAGGACACCATCACACCGGGTACAAGGAGTACCAGGGGAGCACTGTCTTGGGTCAGTTGGCCAAACTGGCCATGGTGGCACAAATCTGTGCTTGCCACTTCTGCAGAGTCTGTCCTCTGTGAGATGAAGTGGGGATCCATTCTGAATCAGGTGAAATGTCTGGAAGAGGTGAGGGGTCTGTAGGGCCAAAGCTGAAGGAAAAGCCACATTCCAGAGACAGCAAGGAGACAGAGAAAGAAAAACAGAAATTACCGCAAGGTCAGTCTGCCCCAGACCTAGGAATTCCTTAGATAAAGAAGAACTGGTGCTAAATGTCACGCGGAATGAATATGTATGAACTTATTGTAAAACTGTATGCATATGCATTTGGAAGGGGGATAAAAGAAGACCCGAGGTCTTCAGAGGTACGCTTGCCTATTGGGGAGGCTTGCGTCCGGCGCGCATCGTAATAAAAGCATACCGGGCTTTACAACTTTTACGAAGTTGTGAGGTTTCTTCTTTTCTCCGCAAAACATTCTTGGCGAGCCAGCCAGGAGACGGAGATACTTTTTGTCTCCATCTCTGTCCCCGCAGGGGCAGGGGGGGACCGACGGACTCCTAGGCGCACCCCTGGATTTTCCTGGTGGGGCTCCGCTCGTCTCGGCTTGCCTCCTGCTGGGACAGACAAGGACCTGCTGGCCTGCGGAGGAAGATACGGTATGTACTGAGGGGGCCCCGGGGGGGAGGAAGGAGAGCAAGAGAGTAAATCACCCAGAGACGTCTGGGTTCAGCTGATAAAGCAGCTGAGCAGCTGTATTAGAGACGGGATTCATCGTTCTGATAGAGCGGAACCGCCAGCAGCTCTGGGGTGAGCTGGGTGAACCCGTGTATGCGTGTATTGGGGTTCATTGTTCTGATAGGGCGGAGCTGAACCCTCGTATGTTTTCTTTGTTTGTGTGTGTGTGAGTGGTGTCCGGACACTGTGTTGCTGTATGTTGCATTGAGTGATCAGCGCGCTGTATTTGTAATTGTGCAAGTGTATGAAGTGTATGTTGTATAAAAGAGAGTAGATCCATAGTGCTCTACTGCGCGGGGGGGGGAAGTCCTACCCGCCGCTGGAGAGGCTGAGTAAACACCGGCCGGGGCAGGCTGTGGGGGCGGGGAGCGCCTGACAGAGAAAACAGAGTAAACTGTGGAAAAGTGTGGGTGAGGACGTTTATTGAATAAAGGTGGTAAATTGTGTTGTAGGTTGTGCAGGCTCTTACCGTGGCTAGACGAACCCGAGGGGTTCCTCTGCCTCAGTGGTTTGGACTCGACCCCTGGGAGTTTGTGAATCCGGTGGATTATTGGATAGATAGGGGAGGTGAACGAGTTCATTTAGAGGGGCTCTACCGGACTTCAGCTGGCACTCTTGTAAGTCTGGACTGGGAACAACTTGCTGTAGAGGATTTAGAGCTCCCTGTAATAAATGGAATAGCTTGCCTTTGCGGGAAATTTCCAGTAGCCTTTGGTACATCAAGGGGCTGGCACGCTGCGTGGGTATTATTACAGTGCATAGTTTGTGGGAAACGCTGGTATTGCTGTTCTAGCAGGCGGCGGGGCACGTGCCCCAAGTGTAGATTAGAGGTTTCTGATCAAGCTGATTCAGAGTCTAAGATCTTAAAGCTTCTGTGTGGGAAATCGCATCTGATACCTGCCACTTGGAGTGTGTGGGAGGAGGACTGGGAAGCTACTGTGAAGTCCTGTGAAAAGAGGTTTGGGTGGAAGCGAGATAGGGCAAGAAGGAAATAATGGGAACTAACCAGAGCAAGGAAGTTCCACGGGCCAGCCCCTTAGGGTGCATCTTGGCCCACTGGAAGGAAGTCACTAGCCGGGGGGGCTCTGAGAATAAAAAGGATCTAATCCAGTATTGCACACGCTGTTGGCCCTTATACAGGTTAGGGGACAGAGCAAGGTGGCCACCCACTGGGACCCTAGACTATAATACTTTACTGCAGTTAATGTTGTTTTTAAGACGGGAAGGTAAATGGGATGAGGTCTCGTATGCTGATATGTTTTTTGTTTTAAGAAATCACCAAGAGTGGCAAAAGGACTGTGGGATTAAATCACCCTCAGACTCATTGGTCTTGGCCCTTGAAAAAGATAACAAGGCAAAGAGAGGGCAAATCAAACGCTGTTGTTCAGCATGCAGTATAGGACAACGGTGTATGAGATAAGGTCTATCGTTGTGAGGAGCAAGAACGGGACACATTTGAGTGGGTGAAAGCTCCCCCAGCTCCTCCCCGAGGGGGGGAGGCTGGGCAGGTTGAGACTGAAACTGAGGATGAGGAGGAAGGGAACTTCCCCAAAAAGGAGGAAGACTCAGGTGGGGAAGGCACATCTACTAGAACCCACCCTACCCGTGGGAGTCCAGTTGCATCTAGAACTAGAAGGCAAGTAGTGCTACAGGCCCCTCTGCGACAGGCAGTGGGACCAGAAGGGGCCAAATTAATGATTAAAGTGCCATTTACCACCCTTGATTTAGAAGCATGGGAAAGGATTGCGAGGAATTATCATGTTGACCCGACACTCACTGCCAAATGCCTACGATATGTTATCAAACAACACAATCCAGACTGGGCTGACATCCAGCTACTACTAGATGCTTTCACTGAAACAGAGAAACAGCTGATCTTAAAGACAGCAGGGAATTTGGCAGAGGATTACTGTAAGGCCACACAGCTGGATGTAAAAGAACATTTCCCCCTCCAAGACCCAGAATGGGATCCTAATGTGTCGGCAGAGGTAAAGAAATTAACAGAGTATCAAGAGTGGATAGCAACAGGGGTAGAAAGAGCTATTCCAAAAACCATAAACTGGTCTGCCTTATATTCCCTTAAGCAGGGGCCTTCTGAGACTCCATCTGAATTTCTAGAGTGTTTAAGGGATGCTATGCGTCGTCATACATCATTAGATCCAGAGTCTGAGATAGGGATAAATCAACTAGTTAATTCATTTTTGGGGCAGTCTGCTGGAGATATCAGGCGTAAACTTCAGAAAATTCGGGGACCAGATGGGAGGAACCTCGAAGCCTTGTTAGAGGAAGCCGGGAGAGTATTTAGTAACTGGGAGGAAGGATATAAACAAGGAATGAAAAGGTTGGTGGCAGTGGTACAGGAGGAAAGGCAGAGGAAATACAACCAGGGACCGCCGAGACAAGGACCACCTCGGCTAGGCAGGAACCAGTGTGCAATCTGCAAAAGAATTGGTCACTGGAAAGGCCAATGCCCAGAACGAAGAAGGAGTGACCAACAGATGGCTGTAAACGTACAAAACAACTGAGGAGGACCGGGGGATTCTACCCCAGCAGATCCACTGGTTATTACAATGAGGCTGGGGGAAGAAGGGAAAAGGGTGGAATTTTTGGTTGACACAGGAGCTACATATTCAGTCTTAAATAAAGCTTTAGTACCTGTGGAAAATGATTATGTTGTAGTGCAGGGGGCAACTGGCCAGTCTGAAAGGGCATATTTTTGTAAACCTTTGAGGTATAAATTGGGAAAACAATGGGGTATTCATAAATTCTTGTACATGCCTAATTCACCAAGGGCACTCTTAGGGAGAGATTTATTGGAACAATTACAAGCAACCATTACATTCAAAAATGGGGAAATTACTCTGGAGGTAAATGATCAAAAGTACATAGAGGTATTAAGTTTAACTCTGACAGCTATTGGCATTAAGGAAGAAATTGATGAAGAAATACTAGGTCAGGTATTTCCTGGGGTATGGGCCTCTGATGTGCCAGGGAGGGTGAAAAATGCCCCCCCCCCCATAGTAATCAAACTCAAGGAGGGGGCGCAACCAGTGAGAATCAAGCAGTACCCCCTAAAGAAAGAGGATAGGGCAAGAATCAGCCCAATAATCGAAAATTTTCTGCGGTTAGGATTACTGAAAGAATGCCAATCTGATTTCAATACCCCCATTTTACCTGTTCGGAAACCTGATGGGTCATACCGGATAGTACAGGATTTGAGGGCTGTCAATAAAATAACAGAAGATCTGTATCCGGTGGTAGCCAATCCATACACTTTATTAACTTGCCTAACACCTGAGCTAACCTGGTTTACTGTTTTAGATTTAAAGGATGCCTTCTTTTGCCTCCCCATCCATGAAGCCAGCCAAATACTTTTTGCATTCGAATGGGAAAGCCCTAAAAGTGGGCGCAAAACCCAGCTCACATGGACCAGACTACCCCAAGGCTGGAAAAATTCCCCTACTTTGTTCGGGGAGCAACTTGCAAAGGATCTGGAGTCCTGGGAAGCTCCACAGGAAGAAGGAAGGCTTTTGCAGTATGCGGATGACCTTCTAGTGGCCACTCGGACGAGGGAAGCATGTGTGGCCTGGACAGTAAGCCTTTTGAATTTCCTAGGACTCCGAGGATACAGAGTATCAAAGAAAAAGGCACAGGTAGTGAAACAGAAAGTTATCTACCTGGGGTACGAGGTGAGTGCTGGGCAACGGACTTTAGGGCAGGCTCGCAAGGAAGCCATATGCCAAACCCCAAAACCCCAGACTATAAAAGAGCTCCGAACCTTCTTAGGCATGGCAGGATGGTGCCGGCTGTGGGTTTATAATTATGGACTGCTTGTCAGACCCCTCTATGCCCTGATTGCCGATAGAAGCAGAGATCTCCAGTGGACAAAAGAAGCAACACGGGCCTTTCACCAGCTGAAGAATGCTCTCATGTCAGCTCCAGCTTTGGGACTTCCAGATGTGAGTAAACCATTCTTCCTATTTTCCCATGAGAAACAGGGAATTGCCCTGGGAATACTGGCTCAGGACTTGGGTCCATACCGGAGGGCAGTTGCTTACCTCTCTAAACAGCTAGATGCAACAGCCAAAGGCTGGCCAGGTTGCCTCAGAGCTGTAGCAGCAGTCGTGCTGAACATTCAAGAGGCACGCAAGTTTACCCTGGGACAAAAATTGACTGTGCTAGTGTCCCACACAGTATCTGTAGTACTGGAAGTAAAGGATGGCCACTGGCTCTCACCACAGAGATTTCTGAAATACCAGGCCATCATAGTAGAGCAAGATGATGTAGAGATTGTGGTGACTAATATTGTCAACCCAGCTTCCTTTCTCAGTGGAAACCAAGGGGAAGCAGTACACCATGATTGCCTGGAGACCATTGAAGCTACCTACTCCAGCCGCCCAGACTTAAAGGATACCCCTCTGGATGATGCAGAGACCTGGTTCACTGATGGGAGCAGCTATGTTACCAATGGGAAGCGACATGCTGGGTATGCAGTGACCACCTGCAGAGAGGTAATCGAGTCTGGACCCTTACCAACAGGTACCTCTGCGCAGAAGGCTGAGATAATTGCCCTGACCCGTGCCTTGAAAAGGGCAAAAGGGAGGAGAATAAACATCTACACAGACTCGAGGTACGCATTCGGAGTTGTACATGCACATGGGGCCCTCTGGAAGGAGAGGGGACTGCTGACCTCACAGGGAAAGAACATCAAACATGCACAAGAGATAATCCAGCTGCTGGAAGCAGTTCAGCTGCCTGAAAAGGTAGCAATTATGCACATTAAGGCACACCAAAAAGTGAGCTCAGAATTGGAAGAAGGAAATGAGCTGGCGGATAGAGAGGCAAAAGAAGCAGCAAAAGGTGAGGTAGCTATTGAAGGAGTCCTTATTCCAGATGGACAAATCTCCCTTGAAGGTAAGCCAGAATACAACAAGAGAGATAGGAAATTAATTGAAGATCAAAAAGGGACGTGTAACCAAGAAGGGTGGTCTACCATTGAAAAGAAACTGGTAATCCCTTCCCATCTATTGTGGTCACTAGTAAGGGAAGAACACCAGAAAACGTACTGGGGAATAAATGCCCTATACACATACCTGATTGAAAGAATTGTTGCTAGGAATTTATATGCCACTATTACTCAGGTGACCCGACAGTGTGATCTTTGCCTCCAGACTAACCCCAAAAATACTCCCAGACCGAAACTCGGTCAGATTGGGAGAGGCCATGGGCCTGGACAACAGTGGCAAATTGACTTTTCAGAACTCCCAAGGAAAGGGGGGTATCGATATTTGCTGGTATTGACAGACACATTTTCAGGGTGGCCAGAAGCGTTCCCCACCAGAACTGTCAAAGCTAGAGAAGTGACCAGAGTATTATTACAAGAAATAATACCACGCTTCGGAGTTCCAGCCACAATATCCTCAGATAGAGGATCACATTTCATTTCCAAAATAGTGCAACAGATTAGTAGCCACCTGGGCATAGACTGGGAACTTCACACCCCATACCGCCCCCAATCAAGCGGCCAGGTGGAGAAAATGAATCATTTGATTAAACAACAAATCATAAGACTGGGGCAGGAAGCTAATCTACCTTGGCCCCAAGCTCTTCCACTAGCACTATTGCGAATTCGAACGAAACCTCGAGCTAAAGAAAAGTTGAGCCCTTTTGAAATACTCTATGGAAGACCATATGGAATACAAAAGGGAGTGTCCACCCATATTGGAGAGGTAACACTAGCCACCTACATGGTGGCCTTAAACAAACAGCTCAAGGAAATTGAGAAACATGTGGCTGGAACTCGGAGCCGGGAGTTAGATGGGCCAGTACATAACATACAACCTGGAGATTATGTATATGTTAAGTCTCTTACAGAAAAGACCTTGGAACCACAGTGGGAGGGACCGTTCCAAGTGCTTCTCACCACCTTCACTGCAATCAAAATCAAGGAGCAGAATGCCTGGATTCATCACTCTCGGGTGAAGAAGGCCCAGAAACCCCTTGAGGAGTGACGCCAGGAGACAATGAACTGAGACTAAAACTTACTCGGGCAAAATGAGTATATTGCGGTCGGGAGTAGCTCATATTTTAGTTTGTAGAATTGTTTTGTGTGTAATCATAACTGAAGTTTTAGAACTTGAGAGTACCTTTATTCAGAGCAATGCTGAATGGCCTTGGTCCCAGGCGTTTAATCAGTATACTGGATCCATGAGAAAACCTTCTGAGATAAAGGATTTAAACCTATCCACTGTGGTAATTCATGGAGATCAGGTATATGGGGAGCAGGAATGGCAGGAACGGAAGCTGTGGACACTTCAAGGGATTAGAGGAGAAGAAATCAAGGTAGGGTGCCGGATGATAAATGGGACGGCTTATGAGAGACCAAATGAAATTAGTGTCTCAACCTCTCCTGGTGTACATGAACACCAGGAAATCTGTGATAGCCCAAATTAATCAGACTGCTGGTGCAATTTCACCTTAATACAGCCTGTAGAAATAACTTGCCTTTGGGCACAGGAAGATATCGGGCTTTCATTTAAATTCAAAATAGACACTACACCTTTTACCACAGCAGGACCCTATACAGCCCACACCAAGACTCAAATAGTTCAGACTCAACCCAAACTTGAACCTGAGGTGTATGGAGTAGGCCCCTATGTAGTAAGGAATGTGGGTGAGCAACAACTATTATTCAATCCAGAATGGTCTCTCAAACGTGTGGAGTTGATAATGCAAATTAACATCTCAAAAATCCAACCAGCCTGCTCCTCCTTCCTAAAAACTTCCTTTGAGGGCTGGACAATATGGTTACAAAAACAGGCATACCTCAGGAGCAGAACAAGAAAGGATCTAACTGGCATATTAGGGACAGGATTAGGGGTTTTAAATGGAATTGTTTCAGAAATACTGATGAATAGACTGGCCACTGCAGCGGATAGCCTAAGAAAATTGAAGCAACCCTTTCAGTCATCTCTATTGGCATTAGGAACTAGCTAGTGGCAGATTTCAAAAGTTCTGTCAAAATGGGAAACGGCCAGGGACCAAGACCACAAGCTGATAGTAGAAGCACTTAGTACAGTTCAAGATAATGTGTCTTTAGCTTTCAGTTGTATACAAGCACAGCTATGGATGCAGGCAACAGCAGCTCTGATCATACGGGAAGGGGGTGAAGGTAATTTTCCAGCTGAAATTCGGAAGATTGTGTGGGATAATGCAATTGATTTTGAAAGGAAGTTTCAATCCTGGTGGACTATGGTGAATTTCACATATGATCCTGTTTCTAATGTGGCAACTGCCTTTGTGCTTACCATATGTAATGCCACTGTTTATGTTATCCGTCCCATCATCGCCCTAGGATTAAACCATGAAAAAACAATACTCTATCCTTCAGAACATAGAGTGTGGGCACGAAAGATGAATGGAAAATGGCAGACAATAAACTTAGAATCCTGCATTACTAGAGAACAGATGGGATTCATTTGTGAAAGCAATACTATTAATGCTCAGGATGTGTGTTTGGACACTGAACAGAGTATTTGTCACTTTGAAGTTCATCCAGTCACTGACCAGAGAACTGTGCTCGTATATACTGGAAAAGGGTGTGTATGTCTGAGGACTGCCTGTGCTGCAGTACAAATTGATAGCAATGATGTTATTCTGTCTAGTAGAAATCATTCTAACTTCTGTATTTGTCATTTTGTTAAGATTATCAGGTGTGATTTTTCGTACTTGGCCCCAGTGACATCCCACCAGCTGATTAAAGCTAATTACACAATGTATCACAGACTACCACCTACCCCTATTGGGATGAACCTTACATTAGTGAAACAATTAATTGAGCACCAAGACTTATTGGAAATCCTGAAGGAAATCCAAGAAAGTGGAAAGAAAACCTTAATTACTGTCCAACACGATACAAAGGAGATAACCAGGGTTCTACAAAGAATAAAACAAAATATGGATCATCACTGGTGGGATGTGATCTTTGGGTGGTCACCAACTGCGAATGGAATCTTTAATAAGTTGTGTCACCCCATTGTAGTTTTACTAATATTAGTTGGGATAAGTTTAGGATTATCTATTACATTGTTAATTTGGAACTGGAGAATGCTACAACGAATAGCTGTACTGACCTCTTTGTCAAACGTACATGGTGAAGCGTTAAAAGACACTTATTGTTGTGGGGGTTTTCCTTAAGTAAAAGAATTTACTTATTTCCTGGGAAAGGGGGGAATGAGACGGAGTGGGGATCCATTCTGAATTAGGTGAAATGTCTGGAAGAGGTGAGGGGTCTGTAGGGCCAAAGCTGAAGGAAAAGCCGCATTCCAGAGACAGCAAGAAGACAGAGAAAGAAAAACAGAAATTACTGCAAGGTCAGTCTGCCCCAGACCTAGGAATTCCTTAGATAAAGAAGAACTGGTGCTAAATGTCACGCGGAATGAATATGTATGAACTTATTGTAAAACTGTATGCATATGCATTTGGAAGGGGGATAAAAGAAGACCCGAGGTCTTCAGAGGTACGCTTGCCTATTGGGGAGGCTTGCGCCGGCGCGCATCGTAATAAAAGCATACCGGGCTTTACAACTTTTACGAAGTTGTGAGGTTTCTTCTTTTCTCCGCAAAACAAGTGGAAAAAACCTGCTTATTTAACATGCAAAGCACTCCTGCCATGGTTTGACACTGGCACAATGCCAGTGCCCCCATGAAAATACCTTCTTCCTGGTGTCTACTGTGAGATGGGACCAGAAATAGAGCAAAGCAGGCTCCAGTTTGGGAATAGAAGGAAAAAAACTTTATTAACTTACAATATTGTCCTAGGGTGACGTCATGATGCTTGTATCCCCATTCATGTGTTCTGTTTATGCTGGATATTATGTTCTGTGCCTTTAAGACTGGCTCTGAAGAGTGAAAGTTTTGTCTGGGTTTTCTTATCAGCCTGGAGAGACACAGAGATGGGGCAGTAGCTAGTGCGGCTTTTGCTTTTTTGCTTTTGCTTTTCGCTTTGCTCTCTGGCTCTTGCTTCTGCTTTGCTTCTGCTTGCTCTTGCTTCTGCTTGCTCTTGCTTCCTCTTGCTCTTGCTTCTGCTCATTAGCTAGTTTTGCTAAACAGTCCAAATTTCTTCCTGCACTGTTTCTCCTTTCCTTTTTCAACCTACTAGAACCTGCTCCGGACTGGGACCTGGGAACACCAAGAGTTTGCACCCTGTGGCCTGCAGCAGCTGCCCCAGCACCAGAGGGACTGAGAACAGAGCGACCACCCCCGAGAGAGACTTTCTGAATTTGTCATCTTTTTCAGAGTGGTGTCATCCGGTATTGTTCATTTTGTGTGCTGGGGGTTGCTGTGCCTGTTAACTAAACAGGTTCTTTCCACTTCTCTCCGAGGAATTCTTCCTGAACCGGTTGGGGAGAGGGGCTGTGTGGGTTTCCTTTCTGGAGGGGCCCCTTTGGAGATTCTCTACAAAATTTGCCCTAAACTTGGACAAATATATAAAAGAAACACACAGAAAGAATGAAAACCTTCCAAAACCATTTCCTCCTCCCCCCCACCAAATTTCCAATACATCCATCCCTCAGATCACCAACTCTCAGTCCATCACCACCCTTTAGATAATCAATTTTCAGTTCATTAAGGGGTGAGGAGTCCCTCTTGTGCCATAGGCTTCCCCTGGAAACACAGTTGAGACTTCGTGTTTCCTGTCACATGTGGCACCGCCGGGAGATCCTTTGCTATTGTGACATCTTCCTTCCATGTCCAGTGCTCTCACCACTGCACATGGACCAGAGCTGCTTCTAGGGTTTTCCTTTCAAGGGTGCTTTGTCCAGTTCCAAAAAGAGCACAGTCTCTCACTTTCGGGACACCTCTCCCCCCCCCAAATTTCACCCCCTGGGGCCGAGGGGTCTCAAGAACAGAGATCTTCTCCTCCACTGAAGATTGAGGGCACCAACCATCCTCCTCATCCATTGTCTCTGTTCATGCACTCCCATAACATCACTGCACTGTCTTGGCTCCAAGCCATTGCATCTCCCTAAGTGCAGTCTCTGTGTCATAGGAAAAAATGGTTCTGTCCATGGCTACACAAGAAAAGTCCAGCCAAAGGACACTCCATCACCTCCTCCCACCTAAGATTCTTCTCCACTTCTCTCATGGCCCATTTCCTCTCATCTCTTTCTCTCTTCTCATTCAGCTCCAGGAGAATTAGCATTTGTAAGGTTTCCATCATCCAAGAAAAGGGTTAAAAATCTCAGGCTCTGCCTGTCCAGAACTCCCATGCCTGCCCTGCCGGGCACCTTCTTGCTTCACCCCCCCTTCTCCCCTTCTCCTTCTCGGCCAGCCGCTATCAAATTTCAAGGTGGCACAGGCACAGACACCGGCTCTCTCTCTCTCTCTCTCTCCCCTGGGGCCAGGAGCTGGGCGGGGGGGGGGGGGGGGGGGGGGGCGGCGGCGGTGGCTGTCCGATGACTCTCCGATGTTCCTCCACGCTTCCATCCTCAAGGGCCTCTTCACCTCCCCTCTCTGTCCAAGGCCCCGGCCTACCTCACCTGGCCACATGGCTTCCCCTCTCCCGCCCAGCCACAGCAACTGGGCAGAGGAGACGTCTGACCTGTTTCTCTGCCAGAACCCAAGAGAAGATTTCCTGGGAGTTCTCTGCTTTTAACCCCCGTGTTCTCAGAGGCATATCCATGTCCCCAGTGGCCACACCAGGTGCCAATATTCAAATTTGAGCACCTATTGGTTTGACCAGAGCATCCCAAAAAACTCACTTCCTCTCAAACCACGACACTCCCCAGCACAAAAAATGAACAATACCAAATGAAAAAACTCTTTAGTCTCTCTGAAGTGATGACAAATTCAGAAAGTCTCTCCTGTGGGTGGTCAGTCTGTTATCAGTTCCTCTGGCACTGGGAAAGGCTGCTGCCCAGAGTAGGCCCCGGTAGGCCACAAAGTGCAAGCTCTCGGGGTCCCAGCCTGAAGCAGGTTCAAACACTTCCAAGAAAAGGGAAAGAAAAAAAACAGTCCAGGGAAAACTTCTCTGCCTCAGCTAGCTAAACTAACTAAAAAACAAAGGAGCGCTCTGTTCTGCTCATCTGTGCCCAGACAACACAGTCCAGGGCAGAATGTGGAAGAGTGTTGCTTTTAGAGAAGTAAGTGCAGCCTCTGAAAACAAACTCGGCGCTTCTTCTTCTCCCTGCCTTCACTCAGAATCAGTCTTGAAGGCACAGAATATAATATCCAGCATAAACAGAGCACAGAAATGGGGATACAAGCATCATAAAGTCACCCTAGGACACATGGTTTAAAGGAACTGTTTTTTGTTGAACTATAGTGTCTCTTAAAGCACTCTTTGCAAATGCAATATGTAGTTTATTTGTAATATTTTGAGCAGTTTGTTAGAACAATAACTAAAACTGTATTTGTGATTAGCATTGCCTTTAATAAGTTGTTTATCTTAAGTATTTCTATATTTAAAGGATTACAAAAAGACTTTAAAGGCAAGAACTCAAGATGTTAGTTGGGGCTTTGAATTTGGAAAAAAAAAAAAACCAAAAAACTCCTGACATCCTTATTTGTCAGTTCTTTGAGCCTCTTTGAAAACTTTTAGGTCCCTCTGTGTGCAGTTTTTCCTTAAATGTCCTTTTTCTTTGCAATAATGACAGATCAGGCCTTGGTGGTTCAATTTCTTTCTTCTCTCTTTAGAGACTTTCTCACGGAGTTCTGTTCCATTTAACTTCTCCCTGGTTCCTTTTTTTTTCTGCACTGACTGGGGTCTCACTTCTTTATGGGAGTGGGTTCTTACATGTTGGTTTTCCCCCGTAACAGCAGCTGCCATTATCTTAGTTACTGTCCTTACTCCCTTCTTGTCTTTCTGTATATATACTTTCTGCACTTCTTTTAATAGATCATTTAGCTTCTTGTTTTGCAAATCTGACTTAGCATGAATGAGGAAAGTTATCTTCAATAAGGCTTGTCTAGTTACTGTATCATGGTCTATATTTCAATATTGCTTTGTGGTTTTTTTAGATTTCTCTATTAAAAATAGTTAAATATTTTAAATTTAAAATTAGTTATTTAAAGCCAATAACTATATTTGTTATTTATAACAATTAGCACACATCTTTCCTCTCAAGAGTGAGTATGATAAGCACACATAATGACAAAGCACTTTTTGAAGCCTTTCTCTTATTATGAGGCCTTTGCAAGAGCCTTACCAGAAAAGGGGGGGAAGTTGTCAACACTACTGAGGAAAGATGGATCTGATATCACTTTGTTACCAAAAATTTGGTCAAATAAAAAACTTCCTAACACTGATGTAGCATTAAGAAACAGGCATTCTTTATTCAGCCACATGAAAAACACATTCACTCTCCTGTGAAAATGAAAAAAGTTTAATAAAGGACAGTAGGAGACAAAGACAGTAAAGCAAAGATTATGGCCAGGTGTGTCTTGGCACTCAGCCAAAGAGCACACCTTCACCTTTGGGGATACCCCTTAAATACCTTTTCCATTACATCCGCCTGTTGAATATTCATAGACCCCTATGCATATCCATAAACTAGTTTACATTTTCCAGGAACTATTTTACATGGCCCCTCCTTGGGTCTCCCTTTTTAGAGCATGCGTGTTTCTTGGCTGTGGTTTTGGTCTGTTCTCTTTATCATTTCCAGTTTGGGTCTTGGTCTATGCTTTCTCCAGATGGTGAGTTGGCATATCAATAGCAGAGTCCACATTACATGTTTGCTAGATGTTATCCTGACCAAACAGACAGTTCACTCATATCTATCAACTACCACTACTACCATGTCTAAGTTTTTGTTAATAGCAGAAATAAAATCAAAGTTATTTTACCATTATACATATAACATTCATCCTAATATTTGCAAAAAGCCAACACTATAATATGTATTTATAACACTCCTTTCTGGACATAAACCTCTGGCATTTGTGGATTTTCCTGACAACTGGGGACTCTTATCCAGAGTCCTTCCACTGTCTGGGTCTGGTGTGCGGCAAGACGAGCTGGAGGCGCGCCTCACCCAGTTTTAGTGACCAGCTCCCTTTGGTGCTGGCCAGCACTGGGCAATTAATTGGGTTCTTGAGACTGTCCAGGAGACAGATATCCTCTAATGATGAAAAAGAGACATGTTATGTGGCTAAGAAAAAAAAAATAAATTTGTCCTTTGTTCTGCTGGAGCTGTTTTCAGATCCCAATCTACCAAGCTGACAGCATCCTTTCTGGGCTCCCCTACCTTTTGGCAAGAGATGTTTTAACACAAGGCTCACCATGTTGGATCCATTTTTTTTTTAGTCCTTGGAGTGAGTCCAGAGGAGGGGCACAAAAATGATGAGAGGGCTGGAGCACCTCTCCTATGAGGAAAGGCTAAGAGAATTGGGATTGTTCAGCCTGTAAAAGAGAAGGCTCCAGGGTGACTATATTGTGGCCTTGCAGTATGTAAAGGGGCTTACAAGAGAGCTGGAGGGGGACTTTTTATGAGAGCATGGAGTGACATGACAAGGGGAAATGGCTTCAAACTAAAAGAGGGTAAGTTTAGATTGGATGTTAAGAAGAAATTCTTTACTGTGAGGGTGGTGAGGCAATGGAACAGGCTGCCCAGAGAAGCGGTGAATGCCCCATCCCTGGAAGTGTTCAAAGACAGGTTGGATGAGGCTTGAGCAACATGGTCAGGTGGAAGGTGTCCCTGTCCATGGCAGAGGGGCTGGAACTAGGTCTTTTTAAGGTTCCTTCTGACCCAAACCATTCTATGATACCTCCAGGGGCAGCAAATTTCCTGTATATGTGTAATGCAGCAGCTTTTCCAATTACCTAGTCATAGAATGAACCTCTTTGATTGGGAGATTGCCTAAGCCAGGTGATATCTGTGAGATTATAGTCAGGCTGAATTAACCATGTTAGTTCAGTTTAGTGCAGCTGGCAGTAATCCACAAGCCAGTACAACTTGCAGACCCTTGGATTGACTTTCTTCTGTCAGGGACGGGGCATGCTGCTCTGCTGACCAACTCAAAGACCTGTCAATGTAGAAATCGAGGCACAGACCCTGTTCTAAGTTGACAGAATTGCTTTATCAAGCACACACAAGTATTTATATGTTTTTTCTGTGTACAAGTTTAGGATCAAATTATGCAGCCAGTGAGTAGGAGACTAACCAATCATGCAAATAAATGACAGAGCAGATGTTTCTAGCTCTCATCTCAGACACTCTCACACAACCCACACAGCCTTCGCAGCCCAGTGTTCTGGGGCACCTAATTAAAACATTATCACATAGGTATTTATGGCTGGAGATCATCCTTTGGTATGCACTTCCTCATGGAAAAAGGTCAGCTTGTTAAAGTCGACCAGGAGACACCTCTTCTACAGTCAAAGTGAGGGTTATATCTTCAACAGAAAGCAGTTTGGCTAAACATCCTTCAGCCTGCTGTTAGCATGTGTGGGTTGCCATTGCCCCTTGGTCTTACCAGCTGATCTATATGAAGGTCATCTTTCCACTGTAAACCCAAAGGAAATGCTGCTCCTTCTTTAGAGATGGGGACCTGGGTTCCTCATGAATAGTGGCACTGGAGTTATGTGAGGAATCCCCTCTTTGCCCTACTATCTGTTGCAAGTAGGTTGGACATTTAAAGATCTTGTTCATGGGAGTGTTGGGACAGCTGGATCCTTGTTTGGTTCTCTCTTCTTCTATGGATGAAGCAGAGGATCATCTGCAAGGGCTAACTTAGGCCTCCAAACATTGCTGGTGTCCCTCTGAGCTCCTATTTGTGTGTGATCCTGAAAATCCCTTCTAAGAGCTATGCAAGAGTTCTGTATCCTTGTGTGCAAAGGTTTTGCAGGGGCATAGTGTCCCAGGAATTTGGAAGAACTTTTCATTCCTCACTTACCCAATGTGTCTAAGCCAAATCCTTTCAGTTATTATATCTATGCGTCTTGTGGTTTAACCCCAGCTGGCACCCTTGACGGGATGGAGGAAGAGAATCAGGAGGGTAAAAGTGAGAAAACTCATGGATTGAAATAAAGACAGTTTAATAATTGAAATAAAATAATATTAATTTAAAATTGCAACGAAAACAAGAATAACAAAGAGAAATAAAAACCAAGAAAGACTAATGATGCAAATGAAAAACAATTGCTCACAACCAAGCAGTCCATGCCCAGCCAGTACCTGAACAGCAGCCCTGCAACAACCTCCTCCCTAGTTTTATTGCTGAGCATGATGCCATATGATATGGGATAACCTTTTGATCAGTTGGGGTCAGTTGTCCTGGCTGTGTCTGCTCCCAACTTCTTGTCTATCCCCAGCCTACCCACTGGTGAGGTGGTATGAGAAGCAGAAAAGGCCTGGGCTCTGAGTAAGCTCTGCTCATCAGTAACAAAAACATCCCTGTGTTATCATCACTGTTTCCAGCACTAATTAAAAACACAGCCCCATAGTATCTACTATGAAGAAAATTAACTCTATCCCAGCCAAAATCAGCACACTCTCCACCCTTTCTTCCATACCATTTATGTCATGCTCAGGTCCCACACTATTCAATACAACCTCATCAACCATGCCCTGCTCCCTTTACATACCTTGATGGAATACACAGATATAATTTCCTTAGTCTATGGACAACCCTTGAAAAATGTCCAGAAATGCCCACTGAATCACAGAATGTGTCAGGTTAGAAGGGACCGCAGTGAGTCATTTGGTCCAACCCCCCTGCTCAAGCAGGGTTATTCCAGAGTGTCGCAGACATTTTTTCACAGAAATCCTTTCTTTCAGATTTCTGTATCTTCTGGGAAGCAAAGGGCCCCAGAAGATGAATGTAAACAATTGTTATCAGCTGCTGTGGAATGTAACAGGGGCACCTTGATTGGCTCATGTTTGTATGTTTATAATTAAAGGCCAATCACAGCTGCAAGCTGGAGACCGAGTCCCTAGACACAACTTTGTTATAGATTCTTTCTTTCTATTCTTAGCTGTAGCAACATCTGCAACTTCTCTCTTTATTCTATTTAGTATAGTAATAATGTATTATATATCATATATCAATAAATCTAGCCTTCTGATCAAGAAACAAGATTCCCGTTTCTCTCTCACCAGCAGCGACCCCATGCAGGGCGCTGTAATACCAGAGCACATGGCACAAAATTGCATCTAGACGGTTCTTGAATATCTCCAGTGAGGGAGACTCCACAACCTCTCTTGATGCCTGGAATGGCTACCTAGAACAGAGGCTAGACAGAGTTAAAAGATAAAGGGTAGGTATTTATTGAAAGGCCTTCACAAGGTGCACCTTGGGTAGTGCAGGACTCTCACAGAGACTACACCCAAGATGGACGACAGGTCACCAGTTTTCACACTTTTATAAGTTTTGGTCCATTTGCATGTTGGAGTTAATTGTCTAATTACAGCTTCAGGTAACGAAGTCACATTCTCCCAGTTGCTCCTCTCAATTCGCTGTTGTTTATACTTTTTGGAGCCTGAAGCTGCAATGGTGACTTTGGTTCTTGAGCTGGAAAAGGATTGTTTTGTCTAACTAGACTGTGAAGAGAACTTGCTAACACTCTATATGAAGTTCAGAGTTATATACTAATGCAGTACAGAATCTGAAAAATATGAAAGCTAAAACTTAAGGCATCATTCTGGGCAATCTGTTCCAGTGCTCAGTCTCCTGCACAGTAAAGTTCTTCCTCATGTTCAGGTAGAACTTCCTGTGCATCAGTTTCTGCCCATTGCCTCTCATCCTATTGCTTGGCATCACCGAGAAGAGCCTGTTTCATCCTCTTGCCACTCTCCCTTCAGATGCTGATAGACATTGGTGAGGTCCCCTCTTCTCAGGGCCTCTAGCTGGTCAGAGTGACCCCGAGAAATATTAGAAAATCTCTTTTCCCAGCCCGGCGCTTGAAGAAGGAGTCAGAGCTCTTCATTTCTCAGTCTCAAGGTTGTTTATTGTATCTTATCTATAAAATTTTTTCTCCTGTCCTGCCAAGGTCCGCTCAGCAGGACAGTCCAGGGCACTCTGCCTGCCCCTGGGGCTGTGTTATGTCTTTATACCAAAAACTACATATACAATGTTTACAATTACTTTCCAATACCTATCACCTATGTTAGACAGTGAGCTTCTACTCTAAACCAATCTGTAAGTGCCAACATCACAGCAAAAGATGGAGACCAAGAAGAAGAAGGAGAAAGGCTGGGCACGCCCAGATCCCTCCATCTTGCCCCCTGAATCTCCCTTCTAAAAAACCCCAAGATCTACTTTTTCACCTCGTGATAAATTCACTGTCATTCTACTTAATTTGTCATGGCTTGCAGATCTTCATCTAAGGTTGGTAACTTGCTCCACAGGTCATAATCAAAACCACAGGCATTTTGGGCTCTGTGCCAGGGTCTCTGAGACCCCTGGCAGGGGTCTTGGATGCTCAGGACAGCCAGAGGGATGTCCTGGGTCCTGAAACCCTCTCAGTTGTCTCTTCTTAAGGCTGAACAGGCCCAGCTCCTTCAGCCTTTCCTGATAAAAGAGATGTTCCAGTCCCTTAATCATCTTTGTCACCCTCCACTGTACCTACTTCAGGAGCTCCATGTCTCTCTTGTGCTGAGGAGCCCAGAATGGGACTCAGCACTCCAGATGTGCCTCACCAGGGCTGAGTAGAGGGGCAGGAGCACCTCCCTCAACCTGCCGGCAATGTTCTTCCTAATCTAGCACAGGATCCCATTTGCCTTCTTGGCCACCAGAGCACTGCTGGCTCATGGACAGCTTGTTGTCCACCAGGACCCCCAGGTCCTTCTCTGCAGAGCTGCTTTCCAGCAGGTTACCCCCAGCCTGTACTGGTGCCTGAGGTTATTCTTCCCCAGGTGCAAGCCCCAGAATTTGCCTTTGGTGATCTTCAGACAGTTCTTCTCTGTCCATCTCTCCAAGCTGTTGATGTCCTGAATGCCTACACAGCACTCTGAGCTATTGGCCACTCCTCTCAGCTTTGTGTTGTCAGCGAACTTACTAAAGAGGCATCTACCCCTTCATCCAAGTTATTGGTGAACAAGTTAAACAATACTGGACCCAGTATTGAACCTTTTGGGACACCACCAGTGACAGGCCTCCAACTAGACCCTGTGCCACTGATTACAACCCTCTGGTATCTGCCATTCAGCCAGTT
Organism: Melozone crissalis; assembly: GCF_028551555.1. NCBI lineage: Eukaryota > Metazoa > Chordata > Aves > Passeriformes > Passerellidae > Melozone > Melozone crissalis. Next base: position 6,759,941 of record NW_026535813.1, on the reverse strand, counting down.
CTCAATGCACCTCTTTGTCCACTCATCCAGTCCACACTTCCTGAGTTTGCCTATGGGGTTGCTGTGAGAGTGCCGAAAGCCTGGCTGAAGTCCATGACATCGAGGTTTCATGCAGCAGAGAGACTTTATTCAAGTACCCTGCTCTTTTTATAGGCTATTCAAAAGACTCCATGTTCAATTCTGATTGGTTACCGTCCAGCTATTGACAAAGGTTATTGTCAATAATGTTATACTTTGATTGACAACAACAGCAAATACCACCTGAACACACTTCCCTGAAGAGGGGTGAAAGGGTCTGAGATGTGAGCCTGGAGAAAGATGCCAAGAGATTTGTTGGATAGCAGTGCATGACAGCTATGCATTTTCCTGCAGCATGAGCTCTTCTTTCCCATTCAGTAGCCCAGTTGAACTGGTTAATGTTGAACTCTTAACTTAATTTTAATCTTGAAAAATGCAATAAAGAAACAGTAACTTTAATAACATGAGTGAGGTGTTTGAACTGGAACCTGAATGAACAAATCTTTGTCATTAGCTTCTGTGCTGGTTTTATCATTGGATAAAGAACCTCATAGAAGTGGGGGGTTTTTGAGAGGAGCTACTGAGAGCTTCCTCTGCACCTGATAAAACCAATCAGTGAGTCATTTTGAATACTGAGACTTTGTTAAACCACTAGAAAGTTGAACCCGCCTCTGTGAACAAACATGTTAAAAATTAAAATCCCGGGAATTGTCTCTTTCTCTTCCAGCCTGAGGGCAGGTAACAAGGCCAGCCTGGCCCTCCATCTTGGCCGGGCTGGGCGGGCTCTGCCAAGGGGCCGGGCCCCATCGGCTGCCGGGCAGGGGAAGGAGGGACCATCAGCCCCTGGTGTGCTGCAGCTGAGCCGTGGCCTGGCTGCTGAGATCCTAGCCGCTCCCCTACCCCCCAGCCCCCAGCCCCCAAGCCCAGACGCAGCTCCAGCCACAAGCTATCGAGCCTCGGCCAGGGTCACATGACCATCTGCAGGCCCCGGGCGAGATATTAACTCTTTTAGCCCACAGATGAGACTTGAAGACCTTCAATCTTCCCTTGGGTGAGAGAAAAGGACAGAATGAAGACATGTAGAGGAACAACATGAAGACACCAAGGTCAGTGAAGAAAGAGTCAAGTCCCAGATGGGAGGGATGAGGAGATGCCTTGATCTTGGGGCTGAAATCCACTTGTAAAACTATGGAGAAGAATGTAATTGATACATCAGACTCTTTTTCCCTGTAACTCATTGAAAAGTATGGGGGATTAAGTGTTCAAATTGTAGATATGAGCAAAGGCACCTATGCTAAAGCAAGTAGGTGTTGAATTATCTGTGATCCCATGAGAAGCTCAAACAGAGAGAGAGGAGAGTTATGATGACCCTTTGCCCCCAGGGAGAGAAGAAGAACTCGGTTCCCAGAGATGAAGATGATCTCAGAGATAGATAAAGAGAACCTTTGCTCTTGAACAGCTCATCCTTAAAATAATACCCCATAAGTTGACATGGCCCATAAACACAGCTGTAGGAAAAGCTGTGAAAAATGGGAAGAACTTCAGGATTGCAGATTTTCTGGGTGGCTGCTATTTGTGGAAATTAAAAGCCGTGAGAGAACTGTTTTCTTGTGGAGAAGTCTCCATAAATTGACAAGAAGGACTCCTCTCTGTAAGTGAACTGAAGAAAGGCTATTCTAGAAGTGATAAACTGACTGAATTGTTTCTGTACATTGTGAGTGGTAAAGAAAAGGGTGTAGGGAGGGAGGAGAAGAAGCGTTCTAAAGGTGTGAGCCAGGGCCCAAAACTGAAGGTGATGATAAGAATGTACTAAAACCACAACCAAGGAATACTCATGCTCAGAAGAGGCAGACCCAATGAGGAGAAATGCTAAACAATTCTTGGAATATGTAAACTAGTTTGGGGAAAAGTTTGCTATGCATAATTTTTAATGAATATGTAACAGGCTGATGCAATAGAAATGGTATATAAAGAGTATTTCGAAAATAGCAGGTGTGCTCTTGGCTGAGTGCCAAGATGCACCTGGCCAAAACATCTTTGCTCTATGGTCATTGTCTCCTATTGTCCTTTATTAAACTCTTTAAATTTTTTCAGGAGAGTGAAATGTGTTTTTCACACCGGGAACATAGAAACTCACAGAAATGTTTGAATAATGTATAAGCTCTCATAAATATGCATGTAAATCCTGTAATGTAACAGTATATAAGAACACTGTTATAAGCTAACTGTGATTTTGGCATATTGTCAAACATCTCAGTGCTGGATATTGTCCCTTTTATCCCTTATTAAACTTTTAAAATTTCAGAGAGTGAGCTCTGTTTTTCACAATTTGGAGGTTCCAGTTAAAATGGAGGGTTTGGGGGTTCACTTAAGATAGCAATATGAATTAAGCATTTAAATTTTAGCTTGTGGACTTATGTGTTGAATTTTAACCTTTCACATAAGAAACCTCTGCCACGGTACAGAACATAGGGTATGGGCCTGAAAAATCCAGGGGAAATGGCAAACCGTAAACTTGGAGCCTTGCATTACTCATGAACAACAGGGATTAATCTGCGAGAGTAGTTCAATTAGTGCTCAGGATATATGCCTTGACACTGACCAAGGCATCTGCCACTTCGAGATCCACCTGGATACCAACCAACGGACTGTACTAGTGTATATAAATGATGGCTCTGTGTGTTTAAGAACTGTGTGTGATTTCATAGAAATTCATTACAGCAAGATACCCTTATCTGATAAGGATCATTCCAATTTTTGTATTTGCAACTTTATTAAGGTTACTGGGTGTGACTTTGTATATTCAGCACCAGTTGTATCCCACCTGTTAATAAAATCAAACTACTCAACATACAACGAGTTACCACCCACACCCATTGGAATGAATTTAACCCTAGTAAAACAATTAATGGAACATCAGGATCTAATCAAAATTGTAAGAGATTCAAAAGAATGGGCAGAGAACTCTGTTAACTATCACGACATAACTGAAATAAACCGAGTCCTCCAAAGAGTAAAACAAGACACAAGTCATAACTGGTGGGATGCACTATTTGAATGGTCCCCAACCACAACTGGGATCATGTACACTTTATGTCGCCCCATTATAGTTCTATTCATTTTAGTTACTAGAAGTTTAATGATGTCTATTTTAACATTCATGTGGAATTGGAGGATGTTGAGATGCGTGTCCATTTTGACCTCACTCCAGAACTCATGGAATCTTGCTGAAGGAGAATTGTCATGATAGTAGGTCAGAATTTAGATCAGGGCCCCTGTAGTAAAAGAATTTACTATATTTTAAGAAAAGGGGGGACTGAAATGGAAGTTTTGGGGGTTTCACTTAAGTTAGCAATATGAATTCAGCATTTAAATTTTAGCTTGTAGAATTCTGTGTTGAATTTTAACCTTTCACTTAAGAAACCTCTGCCACTCTACAAGGGACATAGGAAAATGCAAATTTCTGAAGCTTCTTGAGATAAAGAACAATACCAGGAGAAGACCAAGGAATGCAAGAAACCTAGGTAAAGGGGCTCCTGTCTCCAAGGTGATCAAAATCAACAGATGTACTCAGATAAGCACCAAGGGACCAAAGCACACGCTCAAAGAAGAAAAGTTCAAAAGTTCAACCATGAGGAAGACCACAGCCTTCAGCCTCAGAGACCACTGAAAGACCCCCATGAGACCACCACCGTGAACAACGCATGCTCAGAAGTACGTGAATCTAATTACCATGCGAGACGAGGACAGGTGAGGCCAGGGGCTCAATTTGCATGAAAAGATTGTGCAATGTAATGTATGTGGAACATCTTTGTGAATAAAGGTGTGGCTCAGACCAGGGCTCGAGGCACAAGTTTTCACGAGCTATCTCGCTTGTGTGGGGCGCTGAGAATACATACCCACTTCATAATTACATCAGGTTGTGGAGTCTATTTATTCCACATATCGCTTCACACTGAGCTAGACTCTGAGTCTCCGTGGCTCCGGGTGGCTCCAGGGGGGGAGGGGTGTCCCGGATGAGAGGCAACTCACTGAATTAAGCCGCTTGCCTGGTGTTATGAACAAAAATTCAGTTGATTTTTTTCTGTGAGAAAAAAGTTACCACTACTGCTGGGCTGCTTCCTGTGTTATGGTAATTACGGGTTGTTGTTGTTGTTAATGGTTGTTTTTGTATTAGTAAAAGCCCTGGCTAGGGCGAGGTAATGGCCCTTCTCCGAGACAGTAACGGGTGGAGCCCTTCCCGAACAGTGAGGAGAAGAGACCTGGGGGGGGGGGGGGGGGGGGTTATGCAAAGTGACTCCAAGGACCAGAATGCTTTGTGGGACCCCGACTCCAAACGCACGGAGAAAACCCCAAAAACAACGAGCCAAATAAGAGTTGAGAGACTGGAGTGATGTCTGGACGTGAGGAGCCGAGTGCTGAGCCTGCAGAGATGCGGAACACCTTTGGAGTCCCTCTCGCCCTGACCATGGGAGTCGTCCCCGGAGACGAGGGCCTGCTAAGACAGCCAGCAAAATCAACATCTGACCGGGGATCACCACGCCCTAAAGGCTCCCACGAGGACCGGATCCCCCAGCTCTGCCCCTAGTGGACAAAGCTGCGCATATCCTCCTCCTCTGAGTCGCCCTGGGAGACACGACGGGGGACTGCAGCCCTGCCGAGCGGCCCAATCCTGAGCTGATCACTTTTAATAAAGGCATCAAAAAGGAGAAGAAGTCTCCTGGCCCTGTTTATTTCACCTGGGGCTTCTCCTATTAATTCTGCAAGAAGACCTAGACAGGTGAGTGTTGGAGAGTGAGGGGAGAATGACCATCCTTTAATGCATCGAACTCGAGTTTATTGATCAATCAATCACCTTAAATAACAGTGTTAACGAACTTCATGCATATTCTGTAATCCAAGTTCATGATAGCCTAACAGAGAAAACTCTAACCACTCCTTTTGTTTTAGAATACCTACAATTGTTTATTAGAAACAGAACCAGTGTTCCCAAAGCTTTCACATCTGTTCCCAGGGTGTCATCTTTTCCCAGAGAGGGTGTTCTGCTTGTTATGGGAAGTCTGCCTGAGAACTCTATTGTTTATAGAGAGAGTCTAATTGTTTATAGAAATCAGGCTGGGAACTGCTTTAGGAACTGCTTTACTTTTACCTTTTACTTTTCTCTCAATTGTATGTCTTCATGGCCTTTTTCTTTAAGCCATCCTCCGACAGGTGAGTAATTCACTGAAAAGAGTGTCATGAAAACCTGGGAGTGTGTGTGTGTATGAGACACAGGCTGGACAGTCCAGCTTCTGCAAAGTGAATTGTGGAGTCCTTCTAGCTGCAGTTGCGCATTCTCTGCAAGGAGATCAGCCAGTGAAGGGACAAAGCGGATGGTAGAGACTGAGTGAAATCCCAGAATTGTGAAGATTTAGCTATTTTGGGGTTAAAAAGGGGAATTAAGAGAACAAATGTTATAAATTATTAAATCGAGAGCCAAATTTATAAGAAAATTTAGCAATTATTTATTAAATTGTCAGCAAAACAGAATTTCGATCAGAAAAAAAAAACACCACAGCCAAGGGCAGCATCAACCCCGGGATCGGCGCTGGGTGAACACACGGATCTGACCCCCGAATGTCAGTCTCCCCGTTCACACCAGCTGCTTTGCGCAGCGAGTTCTTATACAGTTTATTCCACCTGAGGCAGAGATGACCAAATGTTCCTTTGTGCCCCTTCACATGCAGAACCCGGACCATACATGTGCAGGGTTAGACAAAAGTCCAGTCCAGGTGTCAAGATGTTGTCAGAGCACTCGGAGAAGTCGGCATTCACATGCAATCTTCGAGATGCGAAATCACTCTTGAGTGGCCTGGCATTCCAGGGAAGTCAGTGATCATCGCTCAGGAAGGTTCCATTCTTATGTTAAAAGACCTGATATTATCTTAACATAGTCCAGGAACTAGTTGAATAAGAATAAGACTCGGCTCTGGGCTGGGGTGGTCAAAAGACATAGCTTGGATCTTACAATATTTTATACATTAATAGCATGAATTATCTCTACCATATACTACACAAAGAAGAGAGGAATCACCTATAATCTGACTACAGAAATTCTAGTTCCAGTATTGCTGCTCTCAGTCCATACCTGGTTGCCTATAGAAACTTTGGCTATATTGGCTGTAGGGTCTGCAGAAGTTTGGATGCTGAGAACCCGAAACCCCAATATACCCTAGGGGCATAGATGGTTGGGCTGATCTGGGGTGTTAAGCAGCTGAGCAAAAAACCACTGCCTGACAGATCTGAGAAACTGATTAGGCCTGCTTGAAAACAGGGTAAAAAGTGAGAAAGACAACACTTGTGTAGCTGTTGGCTACAAGGGCAGTGTCCTGGTTTTGCATGGGAGGAATTTAGGGAAGTGATGCAAAAGTTATTAATCTAACTGACAGTCTGCGGAACATCTGGGAAGCTGAACATGCCTCTGTGAAAAACATGTTAAAGACAAAAATCCCAGGAAAGCTCTCTTTCCCTTCTGGCTGGCAAACATGTAACATAGCCCCGTTTGGCCAGGCCAGGCCAGGCAGGCCCTACCACAGGGCTGGGCCCCTTCACCCCTAGGCCACCCGCCGCCCCCCCGCCCCCCGCCCCCATCGGCTTCCAGGCAGGGGAGGGAGTGCCATGGGGCGGGCCAGGTGGGCTCTGCCATGGGGCCAGGGCCGGGCCCCTTTCCAGGGGTCTGGAGGGTTCACTGAGCCCCATCCTGGCCAGGCCGGGCCCCAGCAGCTGCCAGGCAGGAAGGCAGGGGAGACTGCAGAACCCTGGCTGAAGCAGAGCCGGGCCATGGCTGTTAACATCTTGCTGCCATGTCCCCTCCCCCCAGCACAGCCACCATATGAGATCATGCGGCTGAGACCAGAGGCAGCCCTGCAGCCCGTGCAGAGTAGCCCTGCAGCTGAAATGGGATGCAGAAAAAAAACAAAGACCAGCCATGCAACCGATCCTGACACAGCTCCAGCCACAGCTCCCTCCACAAGCTACCGGCGTGTCAGGTGATCATTTGCAGGCCCCGGGCAAGATGCTAACTCTCAGTATTCCAATCCTCCCTGGAGTCAGAGAAAGGACCAAGATGTAAGCACATAAAAGAGCAACATGAAGACATTATAGTCAGTGAAGAAGAACTCAAGTCCCAGATGGGAGGGATGAAGAGATACCTTGATTTTGGAGCTGAAATTCTCTTGTAAGCTATGGAGAAACGACTCTTTTTCCCTATATCACATGAAACTATGGGGAGATGAAGGGTTCAAATTGATATTGAGCAAAGGCCTCCATGATAAAGTAAGCAGATGTAAAAGTAGTTGTGATCACATGAGAAGTTTGAACAGAAAAAGAGGGAAGTGTGATGAGACCCTGTTCCCCCAGGAAGAGAAGAAGACCTTGTTGCCCGATTGATAAATGACACAAAACTCGGATAAGTTTTGTGCGGTGCTTTATTAAGGGCCCAGGAGCCGGTGGACTAGCGTCCCAAGTCCGAGCCCCAATTTCACATACGAGTGCTTCCCTTTTATACATGCAATTCATAACAAGGTCTCCAAGAAACAGTTCCCCTTGCCTAGCCACAGACCCCTTGTGATACATTCCTTAGTTCACAAACAAGATCATAAATCTTCTGCTTATCTTATTCTAAGAACATTGTATGCTGCCTCCAGACAGGTTAGCATTCTTACTTTCCTACACTAGTTTAAATATTTATTGAGTTCCTAAGACTACCTGCTAAGTTACACACAAAACCCAACACATACTATCAACGGCTACAGAACTGTTTTAAACAAACCAATTCACACACAACTCATAACTAAACTGTAATTAAACATTTCGCTAAATTTCATTTCTTTACCAACATTTCCCCCCTTTTGAGCATCCTTCAGTCCTGCTGCAAGGATGCTCAATCAACAGTATTGACAGTAACATCTTCATAATGAGGTGGGGAGTGTTCTTCATTCTGCCGCCTGCGGGTCATCGCCTCCAGCAATCGGAGAGATCGCTTCTTTTCCTTTTTGATCATACCTAAGAGGCATCTATATACAATCCATATAGTCACTAAAAATACTAAAAACATTAGTACATACTGTATAGCAGACGTAATCCAGCCAGACAGGTGAAGCCCCAAAGAATCAAATACTGCTCCTATCCAGTTATGCTGTGCTTCCTTTTCAATTTCCTTGGTTTTTGTTTCCACTTCTGCCAGTTGAGAAATATCTTTCTCAACTTCAAGTGTAACATTTGGAATGTGGACACAGCAATGATCTATTCTCCTACTCAGGTAACCACAAACTCCATGTTCTTTTAACAGTAGCAAATCCAATGCCATTCTATTTTGTAGGGTCATTCTTGATGTAGCTTGCAGTTGCAAATTTAGATCTTTAAATCTCTTCTTAGTAGCTGCTGCCAACCTTTCTGTCTGTCCTAACAAGTTGTTGAGCATTTCCCTACTTCGATATGTCGCTACCGGAGGGAATAATGACTCTAATATCCATCCAAATTGTACTCCTGAGCCAGGTTCATGCCACTGCTCTTCTAAGGATTCTTCCCTCTTTCTGAGTCCTTTCCTTTGGATCAATCTATTCTGTTTCCAGTATGGACACAATGTGGGAACCCCTAGGGTGATTTGTGTTACTGATCCATCTAGAGGTAAATGTGTGGTCCACTGTCCGTGTCCCAACACCCAGACTAGATTTCCAGGACTGTGCACAGTAGTATATCTGCAATCTATAGGTCCATCCATGGACCCTCTGCTAACCGTGTGGTCATACCCCCTACACTCACATCCCCACTTTAATGCCATTTTCACCGGTACCAATCCAATTCGGTCTTCCGGTGTATCACATGTAAAAACCTCAGTACAATTCCAATCCTCTTTCTGCGGTCTGAGCTCTCGGGAAGATGTAGACGTGATGAGGGCCCTATAATGTGACTGATTCTTTACTCCTGACCATTGGATGCACCATTGTACTTCCCCAAGGTAATTATAGTGTTCCAAAACACTAGGTCCCCGTAATGTCTTCCAACTATTCCAGGTGTCAAAATTCTGTGTGACATTCTGACAACTCATCTCATTTCGGTGGAATCTCCTTCTTATTCGTACTGTATTGCATGGCTCATCTATTGGGGTAGCAATTAAACACCTCCTGGTATTTTGAATCCAACTATCATGAGTGGGTTTCTTTTCACATTCCTCTTTAGTCATAGCCCGAATGGTCATACACAAATCCTTCCATACCTCTACTGGTTTGGGAACTGACTGGCAGGACCATGAAACATTCTTGAATGATTCAGGCATTTTGGTTACCGGTATTATTCCCCAGGGAATTGGTTCACCTGCAGCCTGTGGTAATGGCAGGCAAGCTGTTATTTTAGTCACGTTCTGCATGATCCCAAAATCTCTAATTAATCCTACCACTAAGTTTTCCTGCTCAGCATTTCGTTCTATTATATCATTAGCCTCCTGTCTACTCCTTCTACCGTGTGTCTGTAAGGATAACATTATTCTGTCATGCCTCCACCATGCATTTCCTATTCTAGGATTAGTGACATTCGACCACCCACAACCTTTGCCTTCCTTCTCCCACCAACTGGTCCCGTCCTCTATTCTGTCCCAGGTCAGTTCCCTATTTTGCTTCCACCTTTTGACCCGTAGGTTCCTTTGATATCTTGATCTTACTAGGAAGGAACAATTTATTCTGAGGGGTGGCCCATCCCACATGTCCACTGCCATTGATACTGGATCAATCTTTATGTTTTCAGCACGATCCCCTGTCCATGGCAAAACCCTCATACTCACTCTTTTGTAATCAAAACTATCCCGTATTTTGACCAAACATGTATATTCTCCTGTATCGTTTGTGGTTACCTTGGTAAGATTCAGTACCGTGTTTCCTTGTTGTTTATCCTGATCCCAACCGACTCCTATCTTGCCTCGGCTTCTTTCAGCCCCCCGTTGCCATATTGCAGTAACTTCATCGGCCTCAACTTTCTGGCTGTCAAATATAACACAAGTTAATTGAACATCCATCCCTTCCATGACTGTAACCTTTGTTTCTTCAACCTGTACTAGAGTAGACCCTTGAACATGTACTAGTCTCATGATCACTAGCAGTAATATAATTAAGAAGGCAGCTTTGCGCAGAAGATCATCCGGGTTGGAGACACCATCTGGGTTTCCCATTGGAACGGTGCCTTCTTTACCCTGGTATAATGGATCCAAGCATCCATCCCCTGGACCTTCACCGCCGTGTAGGTCGTCATCATCACCTGGTGGGGCCCGCTCCATGATTCCCGTAGCGGATCCGTGATCCAATTCTTGACGTACACCTGGTCCCCAGGCTGAATGTCGTGGACAGAATTCTCCAGCGTGAGCGGTCTATTCCACTGTAACGTATTTCTTAAAGAATTCAAGATCTTATTAAGTGACATAACATACTCTGCAATCGCCTGGTCCCCACTCACATGTACCTCCCATTTTAATACAGTTGCATGATATGGTTTGCCATATAGTATCTCATATGGACTTACGCCTACCTTTTCCCTTGGTTTAATTCGAATCCTGAGTAGGGCCAAAGGCAAAGCTTGAGGCCAGTGCAGTTTAGCTTCCTGGCAAATCTTTTTGATTTGTCCTTTCAGGGTTTGATTCATCCTTTCCACCTGCCCACTAGACTGAGGTCTCCAGGGGGTATGCAAATTCCAGGTTATATCTAACAGTCGTGCTAATTCCTGCACTACCCCGGCTATAAAATGCGGACCCCTATCTGATGACAATCCTAAAGGTACTCCAAATCTTGGTATTATTTCTTTTAGCAAGGTTTTTACCACCTCCTTAGCCTGATTAGTTCTACATGGAAAAGCTTCCGGCCACCCTGAGAACGTACATACGTACACTAACAAGTATCTGTATCCCTGTGCCCTAGGCAATTAAGAAAAATCATCTTGCCAGTAATCTCCCGGCTGTGGCCCGACTTGCAACTTTCCCATTTGTATTTGTCTCCTAACTACTGGATTATTTTTCAAACATACCGGGCCCATTGCATTAACTCTTTTTGCCATTGTTAACATCTGATTAGAGATTATCTCATTCTTCAAAAATTTTACCAATATTTCTGCCCCCCAATGACATTTATTATGTTCTGATTCCAAAATAAATTTCATTATGCGAGTCGGTACCACTATTTGTCCCATTGGTGTAACATACCACCCAAGTTGATTCCTCTGTGCCCCTAGCCAATTTATTAGTTTTCCATCTTCTATTGAATATTTGGGCTCCTGATTCATGTATGGAGTAGCCGGATTTGTTCTTACCGGTACCAATGCCGTTTGAGTCCATATTTCCCGTGCCACTTGCCGTGCTGTAACATCAGCAAATCGATTCCCTCTGTAAACTTCTCCTTCCGCAGTCTGATGTCCTTTAACATGCATTACTGCAACTGCTTTGGGACTATGTACTGCATCCAGTAGCTGTAGCACTTCTTCCCGGTGCTTGATGTTGGTTCCCTGTGAATTCAAAAGCCCCCTTTCTTTCCATAATGCCCCATGTAAATGGACCACACCAAAGGCATATTTAGAATCTGTCCAGATATTAACCCTTTTGTCCTTGCTCAAATACAGGGCTCTGGTGAGTCCAATCACCTCTGCCTTCTGGGCCGAAGTTCCAGGTAACAAAGCCTTTGCTTCTATTACCTGATCCAATGTTACTACTGCATACCCAGCATAGCGAGTCCCATTCTCGACAAAACTGGATCCATCAGTGTATAGTTCCCATTCAGGGTCTTCCAATGGTTCATTCTTTAGGTCGGGTCTGCTGGCATATACTTGTTCAATAATTACCTCTACACAATCGTGCACCAGTCCCCCAGCCTCCTGGTCACTGCGTAAAAACTCTGCTGGATTAACATGATTAGTAGTCTTTATTTCAATATCATCCTGTTCTCTCAGGATAGCCTGGTATTGCAACATTCGACTGGATGATAGCCAGTGACCCCCCTTTTGCTCCAAAACGGCCATGACCATATGGGGAACGAACACTTTCATTTTCACCCCCAAAGTCAATTTCCGGGCCTCTTGAATAAGAATTATTGTTGCCGCCACGGCTCGTAAACACGAGGGCCACCCGGAACTTACCGAATCCAGTTGTTTAGAGAAGTACCCCACTGGCCTCTTCCATGATCCCACCTTCTGGGTGAGGACCCTCAATGCCAGTTTTTGCCTCTCATTCACACACAACTGGAATTCCTTGGTCAGGTCAGGGAGTCCTAGGGCTGGGGCCTCCTTTAGTGCCTGCTTCAATTCCTGGAAGGCCTTCTTTTGCTGTGTCGTCCACTCTAACTGACGCTGCTTCAAGGCTTCATACAGTGGCTTGGCTAGGAGACCGAAATTCATGATCCACAGTCGACACCATCCCACCATTCCTAGAAAAGATCTCAATTCCTGATGGTTACGAGGCAAAGGAATAGCACATATTGCCTCTATTCGGTTTACTCCCAAACGTCTCTGCCCTTGTGCGATCTCACAACCGAGATAAATAACGCTATTTTTGACCAATTGAGCTTTTTCCTTAGAAACCCGATGCCCTGCTTGGCCCAGCATGTTGAGTAATTTAATTGTTAATTCCACACACATTTCCCTTTCCTTAGTGGCCAGAAAAATGTCGTCCACGTACTGCAGGACTACATACAAGGATGGGGATATTGTTACCTGGGCTATCTTCCATTCCTCCAGCTCCTTGGCCAGTTGATTTCCAAAAAGAGTAGGGCTGTTTTGAATCCCTGTGGGAGTCTCATCCACGTAAGCTGCTTCTTTCTCCCAGAATCAGGACTCTCCCACTCGAAGGCAAAATATTTCCTACTCTCTACTGCCAGTGGGATGCAGAAGAAGGCATCTTTAACGTCAATCACTGAGAACCATTTAAACTCCTCTGATACAGATGTTAACAAGGTGTAAGGATTAGCAACAACTGGATGTATGTCTTTCACTATTTCATTAATAGCCCTCAAGTCCTGTACCAAACGGTACTTACCATTAGGTTTCTTTACTGGAAAAATTGGAGTATTATACTCCGATTCACATTCCTGTAATATTCCTTGAACCAAAAATTGTTTAATTAATGGGGCTACTCCCCTCCTTGCCTCAAGCTTCAAGGGGTATTGCTTTACCCTCACTGGTTGGGCCCCTTCCTTTAGTTCCACCTTTACTGGCTGCGCAGCTTTAGATTTTCCGGGGACCCCTGACTCCCATACCCAGGGTACTACAGCCTGCTCAATTTCTTCTGGAATAGGAGAGGCATCCACTTCCTTGATCACAAAAATGCCTGCTATTTGTTCCTCAGGTATTTACAATTTCACCCTTCCCCCCTCAAATATTATTTTCACATTAAGTCGGGACAACAGGTCTCTGCCAAGAAGGGGTGTGGATGAGTTTGGCATGTACAAAAATTGGTGATCTAATTCCTTCTCCCCAAACCTGAGATTTAAAGGTTGTAAAAATGGTTGTTCCTCTAGCTTCCCTGTTGCCCCTACCACCTGTACCATTGTGTCACTCAAAGGTCCCAATCGTCTATTGAGTACAGAATATGTGGCTCCAGTATCTACCATAAATTCTTGATCCTTTCCATTTATCTCTAAAACTACCCTCAAATCCCGGTCTAGACAGCTTTGATTCTGATAGTTTCCCAAAACTAGTGCTTGAGCGGCCTCTGCTGGTCCTCCCATAAATCCTCCCACAGGAGCATTCCCCATTGGACCTGTCCTTAATCCTATGTTTCCCATGCCCATACCTCCTCTAACCGGGCATTCATTTTTCCAGTGTCCCAATTGTCGGCAAAACGCACACTGGTTTGGATCCAACCTCCCCATGTTAGGTGCAAACCCAAATCCTCCCTGACCTCTCGCCATCCCCCTCTGTCCGCGATTAGCTCCTCCCCGATCTCGACGCCTAATGGGTCTTCCTCCTGCCCCTGTCTGTTGCATTACAGCCAGAATACTAGCTTGTTGTCTTTTTGCAGTTTCTTTTTCCCTGTTGTTGTATACTTTCCACGCTACCTCCAACATTTTATCCAAACTCCGAGTATCCTCCCCTTCCAGCTTTTGTAACTTTTTCCTAATATCCTCTTGTGATTGCCCCATAAACAACAATGCCAATTGAAGTTTTCCTGATTGATCCTCTACATCTAAACTAGTAAACTTCTGAGCCATGTCTTTTAATCATTCCAAAAAGGCAGACGGAGACTCATTCTTGTCCTGCTTGACCGAATACAACTTAGACCAATTCATAGTCTTAGGTATTCCTGTTCTAATTCCTTCCACCAACAATTCCTGATATCGTTTTACAGCCCTTATTCCTCCCGTAGAGTTTGGATCCCACCTGGGTTCCTCACTCGGCACTAACTCATCAACTTTTTCATTTAGTTGTCGCAACCAAATCTCCTCACGAGCCTTTTCTCTAGTGGCTCTAATAACCATTTCCTTTTCCATGGAATCCATTATAATATCTAATAATACCTGTAAATCATTCCAGTCCGGATTCTGAGTCTTTATTACCATTTTAACCACCCTTGCTACCCTCTCCGGGTCCTCCCGATAACTCCCCCCTGATTGCTTCCATATTACCAAATCCCCGGGGGAGAAAGGCACCTTTATAAGTATCCTTTCTCCCTGTGGTCCCACAGCTTCCCTTAACGGCGCAATTAACTGTGGCCCCTTCTGCCCCTTCCTTCCCTGGCGAGTCCGCCCCGCTAACGGATTTCTTTTAACACTCTCATTCTTTTCGCCATCACTATCACTATCACTCTCACTAGATCCCATTTTTATAGATATATCGGCAGGGGGAGCAGGGGGCACATTAGGAGCAACCGGAACCCTTGGGGGTGCTATACAATAGGACAAATCTTCCTCGATTGGAGGATACAAATTATGCTCCTTTCTTTCTTTACATCCAACACACTCTCTCTCATCATTTACTTCTAAAACCAAGATACCGCACTCCTTTTGCCATTCCTCTTTCCGGTATAAAATGAAAAACAAATCTAAATACGGTATTTCATCCCATTTCTCATTTTTCCTTAAAAATTGCATCAGAGATTCCATTATCCCCAATTCCAGTGTACCATTCACCGGCCATCCCGCTTCCCCAATCTCATCTTCAGGCCACCAATGATTACAATAATCTATCATTTTACTTTTATCCAATTCTTGATAGTACCCCTCACTTTTCCATCATTTCAATATATAACCTAATGGTGTATTTCCAGATATTTTACCATTGGCTTGCACCAAGGTTTAAAAAGACATCATATTACAGCCTTTAATTCCACCTTTAGTCCCAATAAACCGATATACCTTCTCACCGTCCTTCCCAAAAAAAAAAAAAAAAAAACAGGAGGCGAGTTCCGGTCCTGCGTACTTAGACGTCTTATGGCCGGAGCCTAGGCTTTTCCACCAACCACCAAATCCAAATCCAATTGTCACCTTTTTCCAATATAAAGCACCTTCGGGCTTACCTTACGCAGTTGTCCGACAGGCACGGGGGTCAGGGACAAACCGATGACTCCCCAAGAAGTGCTCGGTGCCGACTTGGAGTGGATCGAGATGCGAACCGCCCCGGCAACCCTCGGAGTCCTGCCGTGGTTGCCAGAAAACTGTTGCCCGATTGATAAATGACACAAAACTCGGATAAGTTTTGTGCGGTGCTTTATAAAGGGCCGGGGAGCCGGTGGACTAGCGTCCCAAGTCCGAGCCCCAATTTCACATACGAGTGCTTCCCTTTTATACATGCAATTCATAACAAGGTCTCCAAGAAACAGTTCCCCTTGCCTAGCCACAGACCCCTTGTGATACATTCCTTAGTTCACAAACAAGATCATAAATCTTCTGCTTATCTTATTCTAAGAACATTGTATGCTGCCTCCAGACAGGTTAGCATTCTTACTTTCCTACACTAGTTTAAATATTTATTGAGTTCCTAAGACTACCTGCTAAGTTACACACAAAACCCAACACATACTATCAACGGCTACAGAACTGTTTTTAACAAACCAATTCACACACAACTCAAAACTAAACTGTAATTAAACATTTCGCTAAATTTCATTTCTTTTCCAACAACCTGTTCCCAGGGATGAAGATGATTTGAGAGATAGATAATTAGAACTTTTGCCTTTGAACAGCTCATCTTTAAAACAGTACCCCATAAGTTGATATGGCCCATAAACACAGCTGTGGGAAAAGCTTGTGGAAAATGGGAGGGACTTCATGATTGCAGGTTTCCCCGGGGTGACTGCTATTTGTAACAGATTGAGAGTCACGAGAGAACTGGTTTTTTCCTCATGAAGAAGTCTCCATAACATTAACAAGAGGGACTTCTCTCCCTAAGTGAATTGAAGAAAGGGTATTCCAGAGGTGGTAAACTGACTGAAATTTTAGGTTTTGTTTCTTTACATTGTCAGTGGGAAAGAAATGGTTGTGGGGGGAGGAGGAGAAGTGTTCTGAAGGTTTTGTCCTGATTCTTATTACACTTTCTTTTAGTTACTGTTAATAAATTTTTCTTTATACCCTTTTAAAGTTTTGAGCCTGCTTTGCCTTTCTCCTAGTCCTGTCTCACAGCAGGAAGTGAGTGCATTGATGATTGGCCAGCACTGAACCCACCACAGGCGGGAAGCAGAGATAAGCAATAACCCTTAAGTAAAGCTTTGAAGTTAGTTTTAAGTGCTGTTATATGGCCGGGGTTTTTGGGTGGAGAGAGAAAGATTTTAGGCTTGGAAAATATTAGAATGGTCTAAGATTATTTTATTGGGAGGTAAGTTTATGTGTAACCGATAAACATCAGTAAAGGAATATTAGTACCTGATTCGACAAGAGTACCTTATTATTGTGTAAATGTGTGTGAGATGTGTCTGTATGTCCCTCCTCTCGTGTGATTGACAAGTTGTCGTGGTTTCACTGACAGAAAGTAGGTTTTTATTTTTGGGATATGCTGTGGTTACCAATAGGTGCTCAGATTTTAATATTGGCACCTTATGTAGCCACTGAAGTTTGGACACGCCTCTGAGAACACACAGGGGTTAAAAGCAAAGCTGCTCCCCGGGAAGCTCTCTTGGGACTTCAGAGGCAAAGAGGTCAGATCTCCCTCCCCCATTCAGCTGCTGCTGCTGGGCGGGAGAGGGGCAGCTATGTGGTAGGCCTGGGCCTGGACAGAGATGGGAGGTGAAGAGGCCCTTGAGGATGGAAGGGTGGAGGAGCACCAAGAGACATCAGGCAGCCGCCCCCCCCCCCCCCCCCCTTCCCCAGGGGAGAGAGAGAGGGAGAGCTGGCGTCTGAATGATAGCGGCTGGCTGAGAAGGAGAAGGGGGGGGTGCAGCAAGAAGGTGCCCAGCAGGGCAGCGTGGGAGTTCCGGAGCTCTGGGACAGGCAGAGCCTGAGATTTTTAACCCTTTTCTTGCATGATAGAAACCTTACAAATGCTGATCCTCCTGGAGCTGAATGAGAAGAGAGATAAGAGATGAGAAAAGAGGGAATGGGCCACGAGGGAAGTGGAGAAGACTCTTGAGTGGGCGGAGAGATGATGGAGTGGCCTTTTGGCTGGACTTTTCTTGTGTGTCCATGGACGGAACCATTTTTTTTCCCATGTGACACAGAGACTGCATTTAGGGGGAGGCAGTGCCTCAGAACCAGGAGGGTTCAGTGTGGTTACCCCTCGGCCCCAGGGGGTGGAAAAAATTTGGGGGGGACAGATGTCCCGAAGGAGAGACTGTGCCTTTTTTTGGAATGAGACAAGGCATCCTTGAAAGACAACCCTAGAAGCAGCTCTGGTGAGAGCACTGGGCATGGAAGGAAGATGTCACCATGGCAAAGGATCTCCAGGCGGTGCTATGAGTGACATGGAAACACACGAGGTTTAGACAGTGTTTCCAGGGGAAGCCTATGGTACAAGAAGGACTCCTCTTCATGAACTGAAGATTGAGTATTCTAAAGGGTGATGCTGGACCGAGAATTGGTGATTTGGGGGAATGTATTGATGTATTGTATTGGGAATTTGGTGGGGAGGAGATGTATTTGTGAAGTGTTCATTTTCCTTGTGTGTTTTTTTTCTTTTCCCTTGTAGTTTAGTTAATAAATTCTTCTTTATTTCTAAGTGGGAGCTGCTTTGCTTTTTCCTGGTCACATCTCACAGTAGAAACCAGGGAGAGGGTATTTTCATGGGGGGCACTGGCATTGTGCCAGTGTCAAACCATGACATGGATGAACCAAGGTTCAGCTGACAAAGTGACAGCATCTCCCCTAGAGGTTCACCCCAAGTGTCTCAACCAGCCTGCCTATATACAGTTTATTCTGCCTGAGGCAGGGATGACCGAACATTTTTTTGTCTCTCTTCACATGTAGAACTGCATCTATACATGTGCAGGATCAGACAAAGGCCAGTCCAAAGGTCCAGACCGAATGTCTGAGTATCCATGCAGAGCATGTATTCGCATGTAGTAGGGTGATGCCAGTTCCTGAGCCCGGCAGATGAGATCATTGCAGGTGTGGGTCTTGTGAGTAGCTTGAGACATTCTATTAATCATAGTCCAGGCTGGTTTTAGATGCTATCAGCCCAGGTGCAGACGCCAAGGAAGTCCTCGATGATGGCTCAGGACAGTCCCATTCATACAGTAACGGACCTGATATTATCTTAACACTGTCTGGGAACTAGTTGCATACAAGTGAGACTATGCTCCTTGCCAGAGTGGTCAAAGACATAACTTTTAGGCTTTTACAATATTTTATACATACATAGACATATATAGCATGAATTATCTCTACCATATACCACAAGAGATATTAGAATAAGTAAATAAGTATTTTCGGGAGTATGGGCCTCTGCTCTACCAGGGAGGGTGAAAAGTGGCCCCCCCCCCATAGTAATCAAGCTTAAGGAAGGAAGACAACCAGTGAGAATTAAGCAGTACCCCCTCAAAAAGAAGACAGGGAAGAAATCAGCCCAATAATTGATAGTACTGGATTGAGGGCTGTCAATAAGATAACAAAGAATTTATACCCTGTGGTAGCAAATCCATATACTTTACTAACTTGTTTAACATCTGAGCTAACCTGGTTTACTGTTTTAGACCTGAGAGATGCCTTCTTTTGCCTCCCTGTCCACAAAGCCAGCCAGAAAATTTTTGCATTCGAATAAGAAAGCCCTAGAAGCAGTGCAAAACACAGCTCACATGGTCCATGTGCCTGAACGCTTCAAAAATTCCCCCACTCCAATTGGAGACAAACTTGCAAAGATCTAGAGTCCTGGGAAGCTCCACAAGAAGAAGGGAGGCTGTTGAAGTACGTGGATGATCTTCTAATAACCACTCAGACAAGAGAAGCATGTGTGGCCTGGACGGTAAGCCTTTCAAGTTTCCTAAGACTCCAAGGATACAGAGTATCAAAGAAAAAGGCACAGGTAGTGAAACAGAAAGTAATCTACCTGGGGTACGAAGTGAGTGCTGGGCAACGGACTTTAGGGCAGGCTGGCAAGGAAGCCATATGCCAAACCCCAAAATCCCAGACAATAAAGGAACTCTGAACCTGCTTAGGCATGGCAGAGTGGTGTCAGCCGTAAGTTTATAATTATGGACTGCTCCTCAGACCCCTCTATGCTCTTATTGCCAATGGAAACAGAGATCTCCAGTGGACAAAGGAAGCCACACGGGCCTTTCACCAGCTAAAGAGTGCCCTCATGTCAGCTCCAGCTTTGGGACTTCCAGATGTAAATAAAACATTCTTTCTATTTTCCCATGAAAGACAAGGAATTGCCCTGGGAATACTGGCTCAGGACTTGGGTCCATACCAGAGGGCAGTTGCTTACTTCTCTAAGCAACTAGATGCAACAGCCAAAGGATGTCCAGGTTGCCTCAGAGCTGTAGCAGCAGTCATGCTGAATATTCAAGAGGCACACAAGTTTACCCTGGGAAAAAAAATGACTGTGCTAGTGTCCCACACAGTGTCCGCAGTACTGACAGTAAAGGGCAGCCACTGGTTCTCACCACAGAAGTTCCTGAAATACCAGGCCATCATGGTAAAGCAAGATGATGTAGAGATAGTAGTGACTAATATTGTCAACCCAGCTTCTTTTCTCAGTGGAAATCAAGGAGAAGCAGTACACCACGATTGCCTGGAGACCATTGAAGCTACTTACTCCAGCTGCCCAGACTTGAAAGACACTCCTCTGGACGATGCAGAGACCTAGTCCACTGACAGGACCAGCTACATTGCCAGTGGAAAGTGACATGCTAAGTACAGAGTGACTACCTGCAGAGAGGTAATAGAGTCTGGACCCTTACTAACAAGTACCTCTGCACAGAAGGCCGAGATAAATGCACTGACCCATGCCTTAGAAATAGCAAAAGGAAAAGAAAATAAACATCTATACAGACTCGAGGTATGCGCTCAGAGTCGTGCGTGCACATGGAGCCATCTGGAAGGAGAGGCGACTGCTAACCTCACAAGGAAAGAAGAGACAATCTGGCTTCTGGAAGCAGTTCAGCTGCCTGAAAAGGCATATTAAGGCACACTGGAGAGTGAGCTCAGAATTGGAGGAAGGAAATGAGCTGGTGGATGGAGAGGCAAAGAAAGCAAAAGGTGAGGTAATTATGGACAGATTTTCCTCAAATGTAAGCCAGAATATAATAATACTAATCAAAAGAGACATGCAACCACAAGGGGTGGGCGACCATTGAAAGAGAGCTGGTAATCCCTTCTCATTTTCATGGTCACTAGTGAAGGAGGAGCACTAGAAAACACACAGGGGCCTAACTACTTAAAAGATTTTATAAAGTGTGCCTCCTTTCCCAGAATGACCAAGGCTGTCAGTAATACAGAGTGCATTGAAATGAAGTGTTGACTTTTAAGTAGTAGTTTCCACAGGCTTTCTAGAACACATATCTGATTAAAATAATCATTGCCAGGAATTTATATGCCACTGTAACTCAGGTAAACCGACAGTGTAATCCTTGCCTCCAGACTAACTCCAAAAATACGCCCAGGCCGAAACTTGGTCAGATAGGGAGACGCCATGGGCCGGGACAGCAGGGGCAAATTGACTTTTCAGAACTCCCAAGGAAAGGGAGGTATCCGTATTTATTGGTATTGACAGATACATTTTCAGGGTGGCCAGAAGCATTCCCTACCAGAACTGTCAAAGCCTGAGAGGTAACCAGGGTATTGTTACAAGAAATAATATGATGCTTCCAAGTTCCAGCCACAATATCCTTGGATAGAGGATCACATTTCATTTCCAAAATAGTGCAACAGATTAGTAGCCACCTGGGCATAGATTGGGAACTTCACGCTCCATACCGCCCCCAATCAAGCGGCCAAGTAGAGAAAATGAATCATTTGATTAAGCAACAGATTGTAAGACTCAGGCAAGAAGTTAATCTACCCTAGCCCCAAGCTCTTCCACTGGCACTATTGCAAATTCAAACTAAACCTCGTGCTAAAGGAAAGCCGAGTCCTTTTGAAATACTTTATGGAAGACCATATAGAATACAAAAGGGAATGTCCACCCACCTTAGAGAGGTAACACTGGCCACCTACATGGTGACTTTAACCAAACAGCTCAGAGAAATTGAGAAGCACGTGGCTGGAACTTTGAGCAGGGAGTTAGATGGGCCAGTACATAACATACAGCCTGGGGATTATGTATATGTTAAGTCTCTTCCAGAGAAGACTTTGGAACCACAGTAGGAGGAACCGTTCCAGGCACTTCTCACCACCTTCACTGCAATCAAGATCAAAGAGCAAAATGCCTAGATCCGTCACTCTCGACAGAAGAAGGCCCCAGAAGCCCCTTGGAGAGTGACACCAGGAGACAACTGAGATTAAAACTTACTTGGGCAAAATGAGTATACTGTGGTTGGGGGTAGTTCATACTTTCACTTACAGAATTGTTTTGTATGTAATTATAACTGAAGTTTTAGAACTAGAGAGTATTTCTATTCAAAGCGATGCTGAATGGCCTTGGTCCCAGACTTTTAACCAGTATACTAGATCCATGGGAGAACTTTCTGAGATAAAAGATCTAAACCTATCCACTGTAGTAATTCATGAAGATCAGGTATATGAGGAGCAGGAGTGGCAGGAATGAGAACTGTGGACACTTCAAGAGATCAGGAGAGAAGAAATCAAAATAAGGTGCTAGGTGGTCAATGAGATGGCTTATGAGAGACCAGATCCAATTAGTGTCTCAACCTCTCCCATATACAGGCACCAGGAAGTTTGTGATAGCCTAAGTGAACCAGACTGTTGGTGTAATTTCACCTTGATACAGCCTGTAGAAGAGACCTGCCTTTACACTCAGGATGCTATCAGGCTCTCATTTAAATTTAAAATAGGCACTGCGCTTTTTACAACAGCAAGACCTTATACAACCCACACTAGGACTCAAATAGTTCAGACTCAAACCAAGCTTGAACCCGAAGTGTATGAAATAGGCCTCTACGTAGTGAGGAATGTGGGTAAACAACAACTGTTGTTCAATCCAGAATGGTCTCTCAAACATGTTGAATCGCTAATGCAAATTAACATCTCAGAAATCCAACCAGCCTGCTCCTCCTTCCTAAGAACATCCTTTGAGAGCTAGGCAATGTGGTTACAAAGAGAAGTATACCTCAAGAGCAGAATGAGAAAGGATCTAACTGAGATGTTAAAGACAAGATTGAGAGTTTTGAATGGAATTGATTCAGAAATACTGATGAATAAGCTAGCCACTGAAGCAGGTAGCCTAGCAAAATTGAAGCAGCCTTTACAGTCATCTCTATTGGCATTAGGGACTAGCCAGTGACAGATTTCAAAAGTACTGCCAAAGTGAGAAAAGGCCAGGGATCAAGACCACAAGTTAATAGTAGAAGTGCTTAGTACAGTTCAAGATAATGTGCCCTTAGCTTTCAGTTGTATACAAGCACAGTGATAGATGCAAGCAACAGCAGCTCTGATCATATAAGAAAAGAGTGAAGGTAATTTTCCAGCTCAAATTTGGAAAGTTGTCTGGGATAATGCAACTGATTTTGAAAAGAAGTTTCAATCCTGGTAGACTATAGTAAATTTCACCTATGATCCTGCTTCTAATGTGGCCACTGCCTTTGTGCTTACCATACGTAATGCCACTGTTTATGTTATCCATCCCATCATTGCACTAAGACTAAATCATGAAAAAAACAGTGCTCTACCCTTCAGAACATAGTGTGGGCATGAAAAGTGAATGAAAAGTGGCAAACGGTAAACTTAGAATCCTGCATTACTAGACAAGAGCTGGGATTCATTTGTGAAAGCAATACTATTAATGCCCAAGATGTGTGTCTAGACACTGAACAGAGTATTTGCCACTTCGAAATTCATCCTGTCACTGATCAGAAAACTGTGCTCATATATACTGGTAAAGGTTGTGTGTGCCTGAGAACTGCCTGTGCTGCTGTAAAAATTGATAACAATGATGTTATTTTGTCTAGCAGAAATAATTCTAATTTTTGTATTTGTAATTTTGTTAAGATTATCGAGTGTGATTTTTCGTACTTGGCCCCAGTGACATCCCACCAGTTGATTAAAACCAATTATGTGATGGATCACAGACTATCACCTACTAGAAAACCCTAATTACTGTCCAACGGGATACAAAAGAAGTAACCAGAATTCTGCAAAGAATAAAACAAAATGCAGATCATAACTGGTGGGATGTGATCTTTGAGTAGTCACCAACTGCAAATGGAATCTTTAATAAGTTGTGTCATCCCATTGTGGTTTTGTTAATATTAGTTGGAATAAGTTTAAGATTATCCATTATATTGCTGATTTGGAATTAGAGAATACTACAGCGAGTAGCTGTGTTAACCTCCTTATCAAATGTACATGGTAAAGCACTAAAGTACACTTATTGTCATAGGAATTTCCATGAAGTAAAAGAATTTACTTCTTCCTTTTAAGAAAGGGGGGAATGAGGCAGAGTGGAAATTTTCCAGGGTAGAAATCCATTTTGATTTAGATGAAATGAACATTTTTGAGTTGAGTATGTGGTTAGAAAACATAGCTATTTAGCCTGACTGCAAAGCCTAGGCTCAGAGAAACTGCTTCAATGAAGGACAGAGATAAGGGGGGCGGAGATAGAGGGTGCTAGAGAGAGACAGACAGACTGCTATGAGAGCAGGTCAACCTGACCTAGGAATTCTTTCTGATAAAGAAGAACTAGCGGCAAATGTCACATGAAATTCGTAAAAATGAATATGTATGAACCTATTGTGAAATTGTATGCATATGTATTTGAGA
The DNA here is from genome assembly GCF_028551555.1 of Melozone crissalis. Classification (NCBI taxonomy): domain Eukaryota; kingdom Metazoa; phylum Chordata; class Aves; order Passeriformes; family Passerellidae; genus Melozone; species Melozone crissalis. Next base: position 6,735,615 of record NW_026535813.1, on the reverse strand, counting down.
GGGGGATAAAAAGGGACCTGAAGTTCCCAGAAGTATGCATGTCATTTCAAGGGAACGATTCCCACATGCGTGCAGTGCTGTAATAAACAGACCAGCTTTACAACTTTCACAAGAGTTGTGGAGTTTTGATTATCTCTGCAAAACAGCAGGAGCAAAGCAGAAGCAAGAGCAAGAGCAAAGCGAAAGCAAAGCAAAAAGCAAAAGCCGCACTATGTACTGCCCCATCTCTGTGTCCCGCCAGCTGTGGGGGAGCAGTCTGATGACAAAACAAAACTTCGCTCTTCAGAGCCAGTCTTGAAGTTACAGAACTTAATATCCAGCATAAACAGAACAACGACTGGGGATACAAGCATCATAATGTCACCCTAGGATATTGATTTACAAGATGAAGGGGGGAATCTAAAATAAGGCAGAAACATCCTCGTTTGAAAGGCATGTTTGAATCATGTATGAGATATATGAATAGGCTATTGCTTTTAAGCGGTTATCCTTTGTTAGCAAGGTGTGCCTTTTGGTGGAGTGCCAAGCACCCGGACATCCGTAATTCTTTGCTTTTTATTGTCTTTTATTGTCCTAACTTTTATTACTATTTTCATTAGTATAAAACTTCTAAAATTTTAACAGAAGTGAATGGTGTTTTTCACAGTTTGCTCATAATTATATCAGCTACTACTATTACTGACATGCGGAGAGACTCTAAAACTCAAAGACAAAATGAGTTTTAAAGTTGATATGTTTTTATTCGGCCGGATACATGCGGGATGCCTCCACAAAGACATGTGTAACCCCCGGTACACTCACGTTTTCTTTTATCCCATAGAATGTTAAATATACATCAAGTTTCCCAATAGATAATTTCCTGACTCCCCTCCCTCTCCCTTCGTATGCTAATCATCTTATCAGTCCTTTGCACCTGCACAGTTGTCTCTGGTGATCATCTAGGGGGTCTCGGGGGTCATAGGGGATGAAGTAAAGTTGTCTTCCTCAGAGCTGACATTCTGACCCTGCTGCCTTGCGCATGCTTACTGATCATTTGGCAACTGTCCAAGCCAGGAGTCCAGATTCATCTGGTTTCAGGGGCCCAATGAACCTCGTTATCTCAGCATCCTTGCATACTGTATCCCATTCTTGATAAACATCCTTCCCTTATCAGGCATCCTTGCATTCTTTCTTGCTGTTTTGCATGTATTTCTTCCCTTTCTCATGCAACCAAGGATGCAGCAAATATTAAGCCATGTCCATCATTAATGGGTCTATTCTTAATGAATACCTTCTAGTTACTGTGATTAATATATATCCTCTTGATAGTGGAGCCCTGGAAAAAGTTAAAGATAGAATCTAAAATGTTAAGCTTTGTGTTTTCCCAGATCAACTGCATCTGCGTAAGCAGTATGATAAATTATATAAATGTTAGATGTGATGATTGTTTAGTAATTAAATATAATTATTATATAACCATAAGAAGAATAATGAGAAACTATGTTGGAAATTCAGAGGGGGGCTAAATCTATGTATAGAACAATATAAGTTTAATAATTAACATGAAAGTTATATAACGATAGAGTATAAAAACATGATCATTTTGGATGTATAGTCGAAATCAGATTTGGGTAATACCCCGATTCCCAGAGCTCTTTAATAAAAAGCACTGCATATAATCCCTCCGTGATTATGTGTTTTTGAATGCTAACACTCTAGTTTCTGACCCCATGTTTCACTAATATGTAAGTTTTTGTTAACTGCAGAAATAAAAGCAAACTTATTTTAACATTTTACATATAGCATTCATCCTAATATTTGTGAAAAGCCAACAATATAATATGTATTTATAACAGAAAAATAATGGAGAATCAGTTAATAAGGGAAGAGAATCTGTTTTAAAGTTTTGCTGAATAAGAAGGATCTTCAAGTTTTTAATTATGTCCTTCCTAGTGTGTTGTTGGGGGAAAATCATAGGACTTTGAAACTGGTGCCAGTACTGCCCTTATTGTCAGAGTGTGGAAGAAAGAACAAGAAATGGAAGTTGATGGGGAGCAGCAGAAAAATGAGATTCAGCTTGAGAATGTGTTTTTCCCTGAGGAGTCTTCTGGAGTTGCTTTTGTGGGGATTTCTTCAGGGTCTGTTATTGTGGGAGACAGGCTGGTGGTGCTCCTCAGTGTGTCTCTGAAGGACTGTTTAAAGTCTGTGTGCCTTTCTTTGGCACAGCAATTAATCAAACTGAATGCTAAGTGAAAATATATTACTTTTGCTGAAATGCATTCACAGAAGAGAAAAATTGAAGAACAAGCCAAGCTGTTTGTCCCCCCACTCACCCCCGAGTCATCTGTCCCTCCACTCCCTCCTGAACTGATGACTGGATTCAGTAACTGTATTTTTTGTGTCCTGAAAAGCCGGTGATAAGATCTCCTGGAGAAGCCTCTGCCCTTCCCCCTCCCCACCCTGCGCTGAGTTGCTGCCAGCACCCCCTTTTGGAGGCTGTACGGGGCAGGGGGGCGGGGAGGGGGGGGGTGGAGGTAGGAGCTGGGCCCAGACAGTGGGAGCTGTGTCTGCTGCAGTTGGAGGAACACGTTGGGAGCAGGGTTGGCGCCGTCCTGTGCCGTTTCCCTACTCCTCTTCGGCTGATGGCTGCCTTAGACCCCTCTCAGGACATTCAAAAGTGTTGGGAGCTGCTCAGCGCAATGTGTTGCCACTCCACCTAAAGGAACTTGGACCCTTCCCTCACTGAGGCCCTGATGTGGCCCTATGGCACCCTGGGGGAACTGGTTTGATAAGACATAAATATTTTGACAACAATAAAAAGTCTTACCAGCTATGTGTAATTAAGGACCTAGTGTTATGCAGTGCTGAATATCTATGTTTTAAAGCTGATAAGGAGTTAATGTTAATAATAATTTCTTAAATGTTGTTGATTGCCTGGTCTATAGTTGACATAGTAATTATTTTGACAAGATATATATGTAAAGTGCTTCTTGATGCCTATGGTCCCATAGGACAGGGTTAGAATGCTTTGTTATTATGCATGTTCAATCAATGTAAGTGTGAAAAATGCATATTTTATGATTGGCTTTTTGCAAATATTAAAATGAATATTATATGTGTTATGTTAGAAAGTTATGCTGTATTAATTTTCTTAAGTAGTGTGTTAAATAAAGTTTTAGGTTATGACATAATGTTAAAATAGAAACTATGCTATGTAAGATACTTTTTTTAAGAGACAAAAGAGGTACTTGCACCAAGATAGCAGCCACAAGATCTTTCAGAGAAAAAGAATTACTCCCTTATCAGAAGAAACTAACTTCTTCCTGCCTCGCTCATCTTTGAAGACGCCATCAGGATTAAGAGGAGGAAGTTCACACTGACCAGACAGAATCCTTAGTTTGAATGGAATGTATGCATCATGTAGATGTACAAATATGCAACAGGCTATTGCTTTTAAGGGTTAATCCTCTGTTAACATGTGTCCTTTTTCGGGCTTATTTTGCCCAGGAAAAGGTATCCGGACTGTCCACAACTCTTTGTTTTTATTGTCTCGTATTGTCCTAAGCCTAACTGTCCAAATTTTTATTACTCTAACTTTATTACTATTTTTATAACCATTTTATTACTATTAAATTTAAAATTTTAAAAACAGGTGATTGGCGTTTTTCACAATTATGGTAGCAGAGGATGGTTCCTAACACCTCTCTGCCGGTGCCTTAGGAGAGTCAGGGTGAGGAAGGCACACCCTGCCTGATTAGGCAGCCTTGCCCTGTTTCCTCTAGTGAGACCGACAGATGCAGGTTGCTCCAGATTGGAAGGCAAGATGTATTCTTTTACCATCTGTATGGCACTTGATTTTTGTCAAGTGGGCAGTTTTCCTTATCTCTGAGTGATCACAATCACTCCTCCCTTGGGAGGGAACATCTGCTGATAACAGGCTATTGAATGTCACAGCATGACTGATAAGAACTATAACATCCCATTGTGAGATGCTCTGCCCAGAGGGAGGAGCCAAGCATTGCTACCCAGATATAATCAGGATATTCTGGAATACTAGCATGGCTTCTCCACTGGATTTCCCAGAGGAACAGCAGCTGCCTCTTCTTCCACTGGATCTTCAGAGGAAGACTACACCCTTTTCTACAGGATCCCTGCTCCAGCAGAACCACACCAAACATTTCAGGAGGACTGCAGCCACATTTTCAATTGGACTGCTACCAACACCCTCACCAACAGGGTGTCAGGTTGAGTTCTGACTCTGTCAGTGTTGTTCTAGTGTACTGCATTGTTTATTTTATCCTTTTATTTTCTTCCTTATTAAAGAACTGTTATTTCCTGCTCTGATATTTTTTTGCCTTAGAGCCCTTTAATTTAAAATTTATAGCAATTCGGAAGGGTGGGGAGGGTTTACATTCTCCATTTCAAGGGAGGCCCCTACCTTCTTTAGCAGACTCCTGTCTTTCCAAACCCAGACACAGGTTAGATCGATGGACAAAGGGAGGCAATTAAACAAAGAAAAGGGAAAGGATTCCCTAAAACCGTGGTAATTGCCCCTAAGACTAAAGTGTACACAAAGAACAAAGATCCAAGGATAAAGTATAGGTAAGTTTGGATGGAGCGCATAAGGGGGGGAGGCGGGGGGGGGATGAATGTGTATGAAAGAGAGGCGGGCTGGTTATCCCAGACCTGACAAGTGAGTGATGAGTCTCCCATGCTGTGTTCTGTGTTTTTGTCTTCTTGCGAGAAAAGCGGTCAGTAAAGAGACTAAGCGAGTGATAAAAAAGAGTGAGAGAATCCCCCCCGGGGAAACTGCGACTGGGTCTCAGGGAAGGGGTGGGATCCCTTGGAGAGAGGAAGCCCAGGGAAAATAAAAGAAAAAGTTTGGAAGAGGTCCTTAAAAATTCTGCTGGATTGAGGGATGAGTGCCCGAGAGCATCCAGAAATAAAAACTGCTGGGTTGAGAGATTAATATGCCCAAGAGCATCCAGGGTTGAGCAAAATTCTGCCGGATTGAGAATATGCCCAAGAGCACCTGGAGTTGGATAACACAGCTGGATTGAGGGATAAAAATGCCCAAGAGCATCTGGGGTTGGACAACACAGCTGAATTGAGGGATATCCAAGAGCACCGGGACTGGCCAGCAAAACCTAAAATTGTAATAGGTGATTTGAAAGTAAAAGGTACCTTATTGTTGTGTGTGAGAGTGAGTCACACACAAAATCAGCCTCAACTTCCCGGGCAGGTGGGAAGGAGGGGGCTGTGGAAAAATGTGTACGTGACCCGCAAACAGGCCATTGTTCTCCCTGCCCGTGTGGAGAGGGCTGTGTCTAAAGAGAGTGAATGACACACATACAGCCTCACAGGTGAACTGGCACCAGAGGCAACCAGATTCAGGGCCCTTCCCAAAAGCTCAGCTCAGGCAAGGTGCGAAGGTCTGAACCCTTGACTCTATCTCTAGGGAAAAGGGATAGCCACACCTCAGGGGAGGTGGAAGGAGTCAGGGTAGGGGACTCACACGGACCAATCATTCTTTGGCAACAGGAGTACACTTTGTGTGAGTCTAAGAGGTTTGCTAATGTTTCCTTCCTCTGTCCAATAAAAGAAAAGGGAAATTACCAGGAGTGCTGAACCTAGGTCAGTGAGGAAACTTAGGGGTATCAGTACTTAAGGTCCTGGGGTGTCGGAAAAATAAAAATACCTTACATGGTCCATGTGGGTGAGGCACCAAGGAGCAAAAACTTGGCTAAGCAGAAGTTGAGAGGTATGAATGAACTGGCCTGAGGATGTGAAAGAATGCGTGGAAGTGAATGAGAAATGAAAGTGAGTGAATGTAGATGTTATAAACAAAATTCTGCCAATTTTTTGAGGAAAAAGAGTTGCAAACCAGTCAAGCCACTTGTTGCTGCTACAGTGCTACCGGTTTGTTATGATAATCACAAGTCGTTGAAGTTAATGGTTCTTTTTGTATCAGTAAAGGGCCTGGCTAGGGCTAAGTTAATGGCTCTTCTCCCCAGACAGTGAAGGGAGGGGACAAGACGTGGGAGGGGGGACATCAGAAGATGCAAAATAACTTCAGGACCAGCATGCCATGGGAAGTGTCAAACTTACCGGAAAAGACCCTGTTATGAACAAAAATTCGGTTAATATTTTTTTTGTGAGAAAAAGTTACAAAAAGGCAGCCAGATCACTGTCCCTGCCCAAGTTCCGCGTGTTTTGTTATTGTAATCACGGGTCGTGGAGGCTAATCGCTCCTTTTGTATTGGCAGAGCCTTGCCCGAGGCTAAGTTGTACCTTTCCCAGAATAGTGAAGACATCTGAGAAGGTGGGGAGGTTATGCAAAGTGACTCCAAGACCAGCATGCTTTGTGAGACCCCGACTCCAAACCCATGGAGAAAATCCCAAAAACAATGAACCAAATAAGAGTTGAGAGACTGCAGTGATGTCTGGATGTGAGGAGCGGAGTGCTGAGCCTGCAGAGATGCTGGAAACCTTCATTGTTCCTCACCCTGTCTTTGAGAGCCCCCGGGCCAGGTCTGGGAGGAAGCGAGACTCAGACCGAAGCAAGAAGATCTGACGGGGATCACCATGCCCTAAAGGCTCCCACGAGGACTGGATCCCCCAGCTCTGCCCCTAGTGGACAGAGCTGTGCATATCCTCCTCCTCTGAGTCGCTGTGGGAGACACGACGGGGACTGCAGCCCTGCCGAGCCGCCCAATCCTGAGCTGATCACTTTTAATAAAGGCATTAAAAAAGGAGAAGAAGTCTCCTGGATCTGTTTATTTCAGACCCCAAAAACAATGAGCCAATACAGAATTAAGAAATTAGAATGATGTCTGGACGTGAGGAACAGAGTGCTGAGCCTGCAGAGATGCTGAAAACTTTCGTTGCCCCTCACCGTGAGCAAAGAAATCATCTTAAACCGAGACTCGGAGCGGGAGGCAGTGGAAATCCGAGATCGGGGTCACGCCCAAAAGGCTCCCACAAGGACTGGACCCCCAGCTCTTCCCCTATTAGACAAAGCCGTGCATATCCTCCTCCTCTGTGGGATCTCAGTCTCTCAGAACTGGGGCACAGGGTGAACCAGACTACCCCTGGGGGGCTCGGGAGTCCTGGAATGTTGCCAGAAATGTCTGGTGGCTGGACTTTGATCCCACATGGGAGATGACATCAGTATGAGGACAGGGGGATTTCACCGGGGTGAATGGTGAAGGGATAAGTTAATTGGAGTGTGAGATACAGGGTTTAAAATTTCTGTACAGGGGGGTCTAGAGAGGTAAGATGGAGGAATTGGGGCGTGCCCTTCTCCTCCTTCTTCTTCCTCTAGGCCTCCATTTTCTGTGGTGATGTTGGCACTTTGGGATTGGTCTTTACTAAAAGTGCACTGGTTAATAAGAGTAGAAGGTATTGGAGAAAAATGATAAATATTGTATACGTAACTCCGGGTATAAAGATAGGTGGCCGCCCCAGGGGCTCTCAGTGTGTGCCCATGGCTGACTGCTGAGCAGAACTCTGTCAGGCCAAGAGAAAATCTTTTAGATAAGCAATTAATAAACACCGAGACCGAGAACAAATCTGAAGCTTCCTCTCGTCCTTTCGAACCCCGGGGGCCCAAGGCCATCTTTGGGCTTTTCCCAGACCATCTAGACAGCACCAAAATCCGACACTCCTCCTCCTCCGAGTCACCCTGGGAGAGACGACGGAGACTGCAGACCTGTCGGGCTTCCCAATCTTGAGCTGATCACTTTTATTAAAGGCATTAAAAGGAGAAAAAGTCTCCTGCCCTGTTTAATTCAGTAGACAAATGAAAGTATATGTAATGTAGATTGTTTACATTGAGCTTCACTATATCTCCTTGGAGCGAGGTGTATTGTATTGAAAAGCAGTGTGAGAAAAAGGTTTTTTTTTATTTTGTGTGTGTGTGTAGTCGAAAGAAAGTGCTATTCATGTTGCTAGTGAAAGTGAGAAACAGAGGCAGGGGATGACTAGATAAGATCTTGAAAAATGGGACAGAAAACCAGTAAGTTGGATACAGGAAAGAAAGAAAAAAAAAGAAAACAAAGGGAATAAAAGCGTACTAGCAGAGATACCCCAAAATAACCCTTTGGGAGTTATGTTAGCTAACAGAGATACAACTCCTTTCAAAAGGAGAAAATAAAGGGTATGCAGTAGTTGATGGGAAAAACATGCAAACTACGGAAAAAGGGAAATTAACCTTAAACTAGCAAGTTCAAACTTGTGAATTATATACCCTAAAAAGAGCACTAGAATATTTAGCACAAAAGAAAGGAACTATATATACTGATTCAAGGTATGCCTTTGTAGTAGTACATACCTTTAAAAAAAAAATTCATGAAAAAAACAGGGCAAGGAGACTTCTTCTCCTTTTAATGCCTTTATTATAAGTGATCAGCTCAGGATTGGGCAGCTCGGCGGGGCTGCAGTCTCCCGTTGTCTCTCCCAGGGCCACTCAGAGGAGGAGGATATGCACAGCTTTGTCCACTAGGGGCAGAGCTGGGGATCTGATCCTCGTGGGAGCCTTTAGGGCGTGGTGATCCCTTCGTTGTTACTTTTTCTCGTTCCTTCCCGTCCGCTCCTGGTTTGGGGACGACTCCCTTGCTCAGGGCGAGAGGGACTCCGAAGGTGTTAAGCATCTCTGCAGGCTCAGCACTCCGCTCCTCACGTCCAGACATCACTCCAATCTCTAAACTCATAGGTGGCTCGTTGTTTTGGGGGTTCTTCCTGCACGTTTGGAGTAGGAGTCCCACACAGCATGCTGGTCCTTGGAGTATTTTGCATATCCCTCCCCTCCAAAGTCTGTCCTCCTCACTGTTCGGGAGGTACCCCACCCTTCACTGTCTCAGAGAAGGGCCAATAACTCGCCCCAGCCAGGGCTTTTACTGATACAACAACAACTATTAACAACAACGACCCGTAATTACCATAACACAAGCTGCATCCCAGCAGCAACAGTGGTAACCTTTTTCTCGCAGAAAAAAATCAACAGAATTTTTGTTCATAACAGTCCTCTCTCTTTTTCTTTGATTGAGCTTAAATTTTAAGCTCGCATCAACTTACAATTTTTGATTAATGGGTTTAATATTTAATTTTTTGAATTGACTATAAATTTCTTGTGCACTTTGGTAATCACGGTTACTTAACTTTGTTACTTTCCTTGGTTTCTTTAGGTTGGTCTGCATGGCAAATGCTGTTTTAATGAAACAGATAAATAAGCATAGTAAAAAGAGCAATCCTCCAAGTATACACTCAGTGAGAAAAACTACTCTTTCCCATACATCCTTTTTGAAAATCTCCAGGTTCTCCCACCAACTGTAATCAAGTGTAGGAGTTTGTTCTTGATTATTTACACATGCTAATCTTTTTATTTCGTTTGAAATGTTCCTAATAATTGCATTCTTTATTTTTAATACTGCCTGGAGCCTGATGACTTTGTTTAACATAGATATTGGGGTCTGAACTTGTACTTTACAATTTTGAATTTCCTCAATTTCTATTTCACTTTGCTTGTTCTGTTTAATTTCTCCCAAATCATTATATATAGCAACTCTTAAACTTGATCCAGTTTCTTTGGGCAACAAGAAGAAAATTGGTTTTATCATTCTAGCGGTGCAGCTGCCAGACCAGTCTCCTGACAATTTGGTGTGTGCTGTGGTATCAGAGATCAAACCTAGGGGTTTAGAGCTCCCCTGAAATGTGTTTCAGCTTCTGTTGGGCATTCCCAACATCTACATAGTTCTTTCATTTTCAAAAAGGGGTTTATCTCTTTTTCAGTACACTCATAACATTCATAAACTTCATGGTGAGTACACTTGTCTCTTTCTTTTGTTTCAACAGACTCTAATTTGTTTGGATCTCTTGGGATCCACCGGGTAGCTGAATACTTTACTGCTAAATACTTGTTACAAACCATTTTTCTTACTATTTTTACCATTTATTTTTTTTTTTTTTACTAGATCTACGAGCTTTTTTCTGCAGCATCACATTTAAAGCACAACCAGGCTTCCCCTATAGGGCACTCTCCTAGGAGTGGCTGCCTAAAAGTGGCAATATTGTGTGCTATCCAATACACTCTCTTATTTTTCTGATAAAGGACCAATTGGGAGAGGTTAACACAATCAGGGTCAGAACTGATGTGGACTCTCGACAAGGAGCTCACTTCCTCCTCATAGAGGGGTTGGTAGCATTCACTGCACGGCTCTCCTGGGCTCCCCAGAGCACCACCAGCAATCAGAGCCATCATTACTACCCTTCCCAAGAGTCCGGTATGGGTCATCTTGCACAGCCTGCCCACCCGGCCTTGCCTCTTGGGGAATTTTACTGAGAAGAAGCTTCCAAGCTCTTTAGAGTCCCTTCTACCCGCTTCTCTGGTTAAACCTCTCTTGGTCTGTTCCCTAACAATTTTGGTTTCCCCCAGGGGAGTGCTCTGTAGAGGATTAACCTGGAGTCTTTAGAATTAAATTGGGGAACTTAACCAGAATTACTTATTTACAGTCTTAAACTTTTTACCAACATAGTTTACACAGAACAGTCTTGAAACATTTTAAACAATGTTAGAACTCTGATACCAATTTTTTCCCATACAGTTCAGTCTTTTTGACTCTTCCTTCTGAGAGTCAAGTTTAAATCACAGTATACTCAGGTGAATTAACGGGAAGCAGATGAATCTTTATCCAGTTTCTGGAGGTGAGAATGGTGTGGACTCTGGCCCAATGCCAGAGGGAAAAACTGGGAGTCTGGCCCAATGCCAGAAGGAGAATGGGGTGGAGTCCGGTCCAATGCCAGAATGCCAGGGGGAAAAAAACTGGTATTGAATCCTGGTCCAATGCCAGGGGGTGAGAGTGATGTGGGTCCAACCTTTTTCCTTTGGTCTGCACAGTCGAATTAGTAATGAAGAGTACCTGAAATGGGCTTTCAAATATAGGCATTAATGGTGTGCTATTTTATGATTCGATCAAAACTCAGTTTCTCTGTTTAATGTTATTGGTTAACTTCTCTTTTTCCATAGCTTGCATGTTTCTCTCATACTCTGTATTTTGCAAGAAGTTGTATTTCTGTCAGCTAACTCAACTCTCAGAGTGCTTTTATTCTCCTATTTTTCTGCGTATTTAATTCACTGGTTTTCTGTTCTATTTTTCAAGATCTGTTTCTTACTTTCACTTAGAGCTTAAATACTTCTTTCAACCCCTTAAACTTTATTTTTTTTTTTCTCTCACACTATTCTTCTACACAATACACTTCCCTCTAAGGAGATGTGGTAAAACTTGTAATGCACAATCTACATTACCTCTATTCTAATTTGTCTATATTCACTCTCTTTTATTTCTCATTCACTTTCACACATTCCTTCACACCCTCAAGACACAAACTGGATCACTATTGCTAGAAAATCATGGGTCCCTGTAGCCCCCCCTCACCTTGGGGTTGGCCCACAGGTCTCAGTATCTCTGGGCCTCTTGGAAGGGCCCTGACTCTGATTGCCTCCGGTGCACATTCACCTGTGAGGCTGTCTGCGTGTCACTCACGCTCTTACAGCTACGGCTCCCTCACACATCTGAGGAGCCCTAGTCTGGTTTGCAGGTCACACACACACACACACACACACTCTTTGGACACAGCCCCCACCTGCCCAGGGAACAGTATCCTGGTTTTGCTTGTGACTCACTCTCACACACACAACAAGACAACAATAAGGTTCCTTTTACTTTCACATCACTTATTACAAGTTAAGTATTACTGGTCAGTTTTGGTGCTATTGGATATCCTTACTACCTAGCTGGTTTTTTGTCTAACTTCAGATGTTTTTTCACTATTACTATACTTGTTAATACTTTGTTGAGACAGGACTTATCTGTTCCTGTATCTACTCAAAAATTCTAATTCTTCATTTAGGGGTCCCACCTCAAAGTTTACCAAGGGCTCTTCTAGATGTTGCATCAGGTCCCCTAAAGTGTAAAGCCCCTGACCCTCTAATCGTCACCTCTAAGGATCTTCCCTAAATTATCTTGTTCCCTGGCTATTGCCGCATTGAGACTGAGCTTTCTACAAAACCTCCTGATGTGTCCTGCCTCTCCACAGTAATAGCAATGTCATTCTCTCAAAGGGACTTGAGGTCTCTCCATCCCTCTTGTACCTGACAGTACTGACCTATCCTTGCCTCCTCCTGGTGGTGGACCCGCCCACCCTGCACTTTCTCTAGCGACATCAACCATGATCTTAGCCTTGGCCCTTGCTTTTTCTTCCTCCCTCCTTAAATACACCTTCAATGCCTCTCTTAATAACTCATTTATGTCTTTTTCTTGCCAATCTTCCATCTTTTCCAATTTTTTCCATATATCAGGGCAAGATTTGGTAACAAATTGGACTTTTAGTAGCATTTGACCTTCTAGGGTGTCTGGGTCTATTCTAGAGTACAACTGGAAGTTCCGCTTTAGGTGGTTAAGCCAGGCAGCAGGAGCTTCATCTTTCTCTTGTGCACCCTCAAATGCCAATTGGGTATTAGTTCCTTTGGGAACTGACTCTTTAATCCCCCATATTATCAAAGATCTATATTCCATCATGGCCTTCCTCCCCTCCTCCTGGTTAGGGTTCCAGTTGGGATCCATTAGTGGCAATTTCTGTTCTCCTGTTGGCACCTGGGGTCCTGGACTGTTATCTTTCTCCCATATTCTTATGCCAGCCACCCTAATCATCTGGACCTCTTTGGGGGAAAATAATATACTCAGGATGGAATTCATCTCCCCCCAAGTGTAGATATTTGGACCTAGAAATTGATCCACTTGGTTGGCTATGTCCACTGGGTCCTCAACTAAATGCCCCAACTCTTTCTTGAATCCTCTCACCTCAGAAGCAGTTAGGGGAGCATTCACAAAGCCAACACCTCCCGCTACTCCTCCCATAGGAACCTCTCTGAGGGGAAAGAGTCTCTCTGCCTTGGAGGTCTTGGATCTGGTACTACAGTACAGCCCATCTTCAGATGCCAAACTACTTTGAGGGATATCTGGGTTACCCTGAACGTTCTGCCCAAGGAACTATGAGTATTGGGATTTGTAGATTAGCAAAACAAATTACTGAAATATGTATAACTTGCCAAAAGATAAATTTAAAAAAAGGTGATGAAAAAAACATTAGGAGGTCATGAATTAGCTCTTCGACCATTTCAAAGTATCCAAGTAGAAGTTTGGATTTGTCAGGCTCTGGATTTATTTGTTAAAAAAAACATTTAATCCAGAAGAAAACAAAATATGCTGCATGCTGGGTGGGAAAGAAAATAAAATCTTTAAAATATCAAAAACCCCCGAGACAAAGCAATTAAAGAAAAAAGGGTGAAAGAAAAGGGCTGGGAACAAGAGATTACCTCCTCCATTCCTGCTTATTCCCCCATCCGTTCGCGGCTGCACCACTCCTCCCCAGTCCCCGTCCCCGGCTCCGGCCCCGCCGGTGAGTTCATCTGCCCCGGTCGCAGCCGCCTGGCCCGTGGCCACTCCGCCGGTCATGCCCGGGGGGTCCGTACTTCTGCGTGGTCCGTGGTCACCGCACCAACAGCACCGAGGGAGGTCCCATCTCTCTCAGCCGTCCCATTCCCAGCTGCCCTGCCCATGCCGGCTGCGCTAGGCAATGCTGCTGCTGCTGCCGGGGCCTCCCGCCTGCTTTGTCTCTGCCAGGAGCTGCCAGATCAGCCGCCATGAGCCATGTACGGGCTATCCACGCTCCGGCTCGATCTCCACCGGAATATCCCCCTCTGGCAGTTCCGGCAGCGGACCCTGCCTGTGCATTGGGGGACTAAGCCTCAGCGCAGATCCCTCCTCTCAACCTCCTTCCTCCAACACTAAGGAAATAAATTAGGCAGCATCTCGAAGGTGAAATACAAAAAAAAAAAAAAAAAAAAAGGTCTTTTAAGGGACAACTTTTAAGAGATAAAGAAGAAACTCCAACTGAATAGTTAGACAGACTTAGGACAAATAAGAGAAATTGCACTAATCAGGTAAAAGATCTAAAAATCTTCTGAGAGACAGGCACAGAAGAGGAATAGAGAAGTCATAGGCTCTATATTTTAGAAGACGGATACCATCTAGAGTCTGTGAAAAATTAGAATTTGTGATAGGCACAGGGGCAGAAAGAACCTGCCTGTTAAATATTCCAAAAGGTTATAGTGTAAGTGAAGACACTGTAAAAGTAACAGGGGCAAAAGGAGAGAGTTTCACAGATCCTGTCATTAAAGATGTAATAATTAAGGGAGAAACTAGAATTTAGATAGGGGATGTATTATTAGTCCCTGGGGCAGGTAGCAACTTATTAGGAAGAGACTTACAAGTAAAACTAAGAATAGGCGTTATACCAGAAGAAGGGAAAATGACAGCTAGAGTTTTAAAATTTGGCCAAAAGGATGAGGAAAAAAAAAATTAACGAGGAAGTTTAGGCAAAGAAAGGAAATAGGGGAGGATTAAATATTGACCCCATAAGGGTCACAACTGAGAGAGGATCGTCCCATACGTGTACATCAGTGCCCCATATCTTTAGAAGGACGGGAAAAATTGAAGCCAGTAATAAAAGGACTTAGATGAGTAAAGAAGGCCAATAGAAACTATTTTTTTATTAGCCGGAGAAACTGAAGTTGAGGTTAAAAAGGCTACTGTATAACTTTTAAATTTTCTCAGGGAAAAAAGGATTAAGGGTATCAAAGAGGGAAATCAGAAAACTACTCAGATTATTAGGATATTGCAGATTATGGGATGATGGGTACACACAAGCAATATAATTTTTATATGGAAAATTAACAAAGGAAAATGATGTTAAATTAGAGGAGCTGAAGTTAAAACTGGCCTAAGTACCAGCTTTAAGCTTACCCTCGTTAGTAAAACTCTTTTCATTTGTACATAAATGTAGAAAAAGGAGTAGCTCATAAAATTTTAATTCAGGACTGGGGAGGAGTAAAGAGACCAGTTGCTTATTTATCAAAGATGTTGGACTCAGTAAGCCACAGCTGGCCGGTATGTATTCAAGCTACAACAGCTACTGCAATCCTAGTAAAATAAAGTTGTAAGCTTACTTTTGGAAGTAAACTAGTTGTATTTATGTACACCTTGTACAGTCTGAAGTGTGCTGAATCAAAGAAAAGAGAAAAAGATAGGGAAAAGAAAAGAAAGCAAGAAAAGAAGAAAGACGTGAAAAGTGCATACTATATGGCTCTACGCAGATATTTACAATATGTATTTTGATGTATTGATTAGTAGCGGTGAATATGTATTTTGATGTATTGATTAGTAGTACCGTATTAATATTTTAAATAGATGTAGTCTTGTTATTAGAAGGTAACTTTTGTAGTTAAAATAGGAACTATGCTAGTGGGTTTTTTTAAATAAAGGAATGAGGCACTCACAGCAGATAGCAGCCACAGGACACCTAAATCTTTCAGGGAAAGGAATTTATTGCCTTCTTATCAGAAGAAACGAACTTCTTCCCGCCTCGATGGCACTGCTAGGATTAGAAGGGAGAAGTTGACAATGAACAGACAGAATCCTGTGTTTGAATGGAATTTATGCATCATGTATGAAGTGTATGAATATGCAACGGGCTATTGTTCTTAAGGGTTAATCTTTTGTTGGCAGGGGTCCTTTTTCAGGCTCGTGATGCCCAGAAAGAGGTACCCAGACGTCTGTAACTCTTTGCTTTTATTGTCTCATATTGTCCTAATTCAATTTGTCCGAATTGTTATTACTCTAATTGTTGTAGTGTGTTCTGTTAGTTTATTTAATTACTCCCCTATTTTCTGTATCACTCCCCCATTTTCTGTAATGGTCCTGCCCTCACCAGTTCTTCCCGCCATGGTATTGTCTGTCATTTGGTTACCTTGGTTACTCCCGCCTCAGTTTATGTCAATCCTCTCTGTTATATGATTTCCCCTCCCCTGTGTTTCCTTATATGTAAATTTGTTCCCCTCCCTGGGCCCAGTCAATCACTCCCCACTCCTCCTAGTTTGCCAGAATCTTCTGTGCTTAGGGAGACTTGATTGGCTGTGACTCCGGGGCCACTCCCTTATATTGTTTCTATTGGGTTTTCCCTCATGCCCATTATCCTAAGTCCACTCCTTTGCCTTCCCCTATTGGTTCCCTGTAAACCCCTCCCTTGAATTCCTCCCCCCTTTATAACCCTGTTGCACCCTTTGTTCGACGTCACTCACTGGCTGACACATGTTAGATACCAGCCAGGGGGTCACTCCCTGGTTGACATGTTGGGTTCTACAATAAATCTAACAAGCCCCCAGTGAGTGTCCGGAATCTTTACTCTCGTCGGCCAGCAGCGATTCCGTCTGCTGTGAGCACAGCCTGAAGCCTTCTGACGCCGAGGGGTGCTCACACATTTGCAGTTGAGTGTTGGCCGCCCTTCTGCCAGCCGGACACCTGACTTTAAGGCCGCACCCTGCTGCATCTAATTGTGTTACTATTCTTTTTAACCATTCTGTTACTATTAAACTTTTAAAAATTTTAAAAACAAGTGATTGGTGTTTTTCACAGACAGAAGTTGAAGAAGGGGGAGGGGTGGTTAGCAGACTCTGGGATGTTGGAATGTAGAGTTATGATGTGTTGGTGCTGGAGGAAGACAAGAATTTGAATGCAGTTTCTGTATGAAGGGCAAGGAGGTGTCTTAGCACATGGTTGTTAGGAGGTTGTTCAATGCTGAACTGGGCTCCGGAGAAGGTTTAACAGAACGGACCCTCCTTGAAGAGAAAAAGAAGATAAGTTAACTAGGGGTTATTAAGACTAGAAAGTGTTTAGCCACTCTCGTACGAGCGGCGGGGTCTCAGGAGCTGGCTGGCTCAGAAGTGGAGCTGCTGGGGGTGGGTCCCAGCCTGCCGGAGTCCCGAGTCCAGGATAGCAGCCTCAGCCCCGGCAAGTGGGGAGAGAGAGAGAAAGAGAGAAAGAAAAGAGAAAGAGAGAGGGGGCGAAAGGGACCCAAGCCATGCACTCAGGGTCCCCATGCCCGTGGCTGTCTTCGAGTTTCCCCTCCCCCACTCCCGCTAGGGCAGGATCTGCCCTGGCTGGTGCCGCTGCAATAAAGATAAGATCAAGGCAGAGATTACTAACTCTCCAAACCTCACAAAATGTTTATTTTTTTTAAAGTAAGGTCTTGTATTTCTGTTTGTTTGGTTTTTTTTTTTTCTTTTCTGTTAAAAAGAGGAAGCTTTTGTTCTGAGGAATTGGTCTGTAAGGCTAAAGCAGTTAAATGTTGCCAGAAAAGTAAAACACAATAGATGTGATTCATCTCACGTGAAAATCAGCCTGGTCTTTCTTGTTTAACTAATTGTAGCTCACAGAAAGAGGAATTTACCTCTGCAGCTATTAGCACAGCTGGATACAAGAAGAAGAGACTGCTGTGGGGAAAAATTTTAACTAAACCCAGAAAGTTTTGAAGAAAGGTAATGGTAAAAGTTAGTTGAGTGGTTCCGAGAAAAGGGAAAGAAAAACAGTCCAGGGAAAATTTGGACTGCCTAGCTAAACTAACTAACAAGCAAAAGCAAAAACAAGAGCAAAGCAGGAGCAAGAGCAAAGCAAAAGCAAGAGCAAAAAGCAAAAGCAGCACTATGTTACTGCCCCGTCTGTGTCCTGCTGACTGTGGGGGAGTGAGCAGGCTGATAACAAAACAAAACTTGGCTTTTCAGAGCCAGTCTTGAAGGCACAGAACATAATATCCAGCATAAACAGAACAGACGACTGGGGATACAAGCATCATAATGTCACCCTAGGACATTAGGATTAGGACAATACGAGACAATAAAAACAAAGAGTTATGGACAGTCCGGATACCTTTTTCTGGGCAAAATAAGCCCAAAAAAGGACACATGTTAACAGAGGATTAACCCTTAAAAGCAATAGCCTGTTGCATATTCATACATCTCCTACATGATGCATACATTCCATTCAAACTAAGGATTCTGTCTGGTCAGGGTGAACTTCCTCTTCTTAATCCTGATGGCGTCTTCAAAGATGAGCGAGGCAGGAAGAAGTTAGTTTCATCTGATAAGGGAGCAATAAATTCTTTTTCTCTGAAAGATCTTGTGGCTGCTATCTTGGTGCGAGTCCTTTCTTTAAAAAAAGTATCTTACATAGCATAGTTTCTATTTTAACATTATGTTATAACCTAAAACTATATTTAACACACTACTTAAGAAAATTAATACAGCATAACTTTCTAACATAACACATATAATATTCATTTTAATATTTGCAAAAAGCCAATCATAAAATACACATTTTTCACAATCTCCCCGCTTATTCTTTGTAAATCATTTGGCTTGAGTAATATTTCTTGTCTACTTGCATCTTCTGGACTATGCCAGCAAAATAAATCAGGGCATTACACAAGGAAGAAATATCAAAACAGTTGTAACACATAAAAGGAAAAATCTTATTTTCTTCTATCATCCTATCTCTAATACATTACCCCATCTGCTAGGTTTTAACTTTGTTATCTAATTTTGGACTGGTACCTGGGTTGTTTGTTTTTCTGGATATCTTTTGCTTTTCCTAGAATGACATCCCCGTGGTCATCTATTTTCAACAATCTGATATATAAAACTATCCACAAACACCCCCGTCTTTAGCCAATAAATAGTCCAAAGCCAACCTATTCTGATACACTACAAGTTTTTTTTGGCTTTGCTGACTTGATATTAATTCCAATGCCTGAGCAGCTTTATTTATCATCTTTAGGACTGCTTGGAGTCTTGTAATACAATTCGGCATATAATTTGGGGTCAATACAGAGTTAGATTGCTGTGCTGGTTTTACTTTTTTGTTTACTAGCTGTTTTTTTACAAATCTTGAACTCTATCTTTAAGACTGAATGTAAAACAAATCTATCTCTCTCCTTTTGGACATTCAATTCCTAGTCTATTACCACTTTTTCCTAAGTTTCTTTAAATCCGATAATTTTTTCTTGTTTTGCCTATAGGTACTTAGTTTGGATGGGTTATAACAGTGGCTGTTGACATGGGTGTGTGCAATAAAAGAGGAACTTTGGTTTCTTTCTATGTAATGCTTTGGGTAACATTTGTGACATGATCTTGCTGGTATCCCAAAAGGGAAAAGACAACAAATGAGTGACAGAAACAGGAATAACAGAGGTCTGGTATGGCTTATACCCCCACCTTCCCTGCCTATGGGGTTGCTGCCCATAGCAGGTGTATATGATCTTCTTGGTGGTGAGCACAATGGTCAACCTGGACATGTCCTCTATTTCCCCTTGTCACTTCCTTTTTATTAATTTCCAGGTCAATAGTTTTTGACACTCTTTAACTGTGGTTTCCCACTGTTCCTCAGGTATCTCTCATTCAACAGGCACTATTAATTTCCATCCACAAAACAAAGTTATTACTTCAACACTTCTTGCAACAAGAGCATAAATTTTGTGAACTACATTACTAATTATTCCCACAATTCAAACATTTACTTATAATCCAGCTAGCATGTCCAGTCTTGGGATAAATCAAATAAAGTTTACAATATAATACTGATGGAAATGGTAATTCCCCCTTTCCCCTGTACAATTCACAGGCTAAGGTCAGAATATAAGAACTCTGACTAAAACAGTCCTGATCCTTCTGTCAGAAGTATTCCTCCCCAAGGAGATGTCAGAGGTGTCTCAGGGTTTATTCAGGCATTGCTTGAAACCAGTGATGTAAGCTTTGCCTTATTTCTTAATTAGGTGTTATTTTTTTGTACATTCCTTGGATCATTTGGGTTTTCCATAATCATTACCACCTGTCCTAGGGTGACATTATGATGCTTGTATCCCCAGTCGCCTGTTCTGTTTATGCTGGATATTATGTTCTGTGCCTTCATGACTGGCTCTGAAAAGCCAAGTTTTGTTTTGTTATCAGCCTGCTCACTCCCCCACAGTCAGCGGGACACAGACGGGGCAGTAACATAGTGCTGCTTTTGCTTTTTGCTCTTGCTTTCGCTTTGCTTTTGCTCCTGCTTTGCTCTTGTTTTTGCTTTTGCTTGTTAGTTTAGCTAGGCAGTCCAAATTTTCCCTGGACTGTTTTTCTTTCCCTTTTCTCGGAACCACTCAACCCTGCTCCTGACTGTGACCTGGGAAACACTGAGAGTTTGCACCTTATGGCTTGCAGCAGCCATTCCCAGCACCGGAGGGACCGATAACAGAGCGACCACTCCCAGAAGAGACTTTCTGAATTTGTCATCTCTTCAGAGCAGTGAATGAGTTTTGTCATCCAGTATTGTTCATTTTGTGTGCTGGGGGGTGCTTTGCCTGTCAAATAAGCAGGTCCTTTCCACTTGTCTCTGAGGAATCCTTCTCGAGCCAATTGAGGGGAGAGGCTGTGTGGGTTTGCTTTCTGGAGGGGCTCCCTTTGGAGGTTTTCTCCCAAATTTACCCTAAACCAGGACACAGGGATAGATGTAGCAATTGTGAAGGAGTAGAGACCATAGAAATACCTTGCCTTAAGAGTAATCAAACTGTTAGGAGAGGCTTGGACCATGACCACCAGATCAAAAAGTTCTGCCAACTGCCCATGGGTGAAGAGTTCACCATGAGGAAGATGGCTTTTTTCCTCCCATACACCAACTCCCTTATTTCAAAATCCCACTGACCCAATTAAGGGAGTACAATTGCGCAGTCATTATGGATATTCAGCTGATTATAATACAAAGCGGGCAGGTAATGATTATGTATTATGCATTCTTAGAAACAGCTTGGATATGTAAAACCTTTTCTGTATAAATAGAGAGCAGGAGTCTGCGACTCCTTGCACATGTATTTGGAAATGATTCCACATGTGTCCAGTGTGCTGTAATAAATACCCTTTTCAACTTTAGTTAGTTAAAGATTTGTCTGTCCGTGCATCGCATCTCTGTAGACTTTTATAAGCACAGCAAGTTTCAGACTAAACAAAAACTGCACACTTCATCTAAATCCAATATTAATTTCTACTCTAAGTTAATTTTCTGACCCCCCCATGTCTCACACACTAGTGATCCTCCAGCTCAGGGGACCAGGCAGCCCAAGGTCCATGAGTATTATTAAAGACTGAGGTGAAAAGAACTGCATTGAATGTCTCCACTTTATCCCTATTAATCTGATGACCATCTTTTCTTTAAAACTCTTGCTATTGACATACTTAAAAAAGTCCTTCACAACACTGACCAGTTTTAGCTCTAAGTGAGCTTTGACCTTTCATGTCTTCTCCCTGCATTTATCAGCTATTCCTCTGTAATTTTCCTGCAAAGTCTGACCTCGATCCCAGAGATTGTGCAATTTTTTTTTCCTCTTGAGCTCCACAAGGAGTTCCCTGTTCAGCCAAGCTGGTCTTCCGCCCCACTTTCTTGACTTTCAACACTAAGGTTGCTGCTCCTATGCCTTTAAAAGGTGGAACTTCAAAACGGACCAGAACTTGTAGACTCCTAAGCCCTCAAAAGCAGATTCCTATGGTATTCTGCTATGTAGCTCTCTGAATATCTTAGTTTGCTCTCTTGAAATCCAGAGCAGCAACTCTGCTGACATTTCCCCCTTGTTTTTGTAGTTATACAGACAGCTCCAGAAATGCTCAGCATCTCCTTACTGGAAAGAACATATTTTGAAAATACAAGCATAACCTATGGGACCAACCATATGACTGTATTCTTTCTATTTTATTTTGAGGAATACTTTTTGCCAGCTTAAATAACTGCATTCTTCAAGGGCAGGGCTAGTGTAAGGACTCTGCCTTTGCTGCATTACATTACCTGAGGCCTGATGCAGCTAAGCTTAAGAGGGTTTTTTTTTGTGGAAGTCATGCTTTCTATAATTTCAAGTTGTTCCTTCAGTCTTGCATACTTGTAAGCTTTCTACAACTTTAGTGATTACTATATAAAAATTAGGATTCACTGCATAGCAAATAAAGGTAGGATGTTATTGATGCATTAAGCACTAGCTATTTCTGCTATTAAGAAAGCTTGCTCTACAGATGTTCATCTTGGTTCTTAAAAATTCCTCATACTATAGAAAAGTTTATTCTCTAGCACTCCTCAGTTCTGGATTTACATACCATGGAAATTTTCATAATGTTAATAATTCTGTACAGAGTCAAAAGCCTAAATACAACTTTGGAAGTGCTCTATATTAAGACAGTACTGTACAGGAACATATTTTAACATGCCTCTGATATACTAGCACAAAATGAGCTTTTTAATATGTAAACTAATGTGGCATTCAAGCTTTCATCTCCCTCATCTGAACTGATACACAGGGATGGGGAGCAGAATAGACCCCTTGCAATTCAGGAGGAAGTAGCTGATGACCTGCTGTGCCACTTAGACACTCACAAGTCTATGGGACCAGATTCACCCAAGGGTGCTGAAGGAACAGGCAGAAGAGCTTGTCAAACCACTCTCCCTCATTTATCTTCAGTACTGGTGTAGTGGGTTGACCCTGGCTACATGCCAGGCACTCACCAAAGCCTCTCTACCACTCCTCTCTGCATCTGGATAGGGGAGAGAAAATATAATGAAGGGTTCATGAGTTAAGATAAGGACTCACCAAATACTGTCACGGGCAAAAAAGACTAGAGATATTAATTGAACTTATTACTAACAAAATCAGAGGAGGATAATGAGAAGTGAAATAAGACCTTAAAAACACTATCCCCCTACTCCTCCCTCCTTCCAAGTTCTACCTCCTTCCCCAGCAGCACAAGGAGACAGGGAATGGGAGTTATGGTCATGCCTACATTGGGTGCCAGAAGGACTGAAAAGAATTCACCATGGCTGGATGCTAGGTGCCCACCAAGTCACTCTATCACTCCCCAGCTGGACAGGGGAGAGAAAATAAGATGGAAAACAACTGGAAGGTTGAGGTTAGGCAGGTGACTAAAGCAAAAAACCACAAAAGTTTGCACATGCATAAGCAAAGAAAAGAAAAGAAAAAGGTTACTCTGTACTTTCCATCAGTAAGTCATGTTCAGCCATTTCCTGGGAAGCAGGGCTTCAGCACATGTAGTGGTTGCTCTGGAAGGAAAACATTGTAAAAAAATGAATGCCTCCTCCCTTCCTTAGCTTTTATATCTGAGCTGATGTCATATGGTATGAAATACCCCTTTGGTTAATTTGGGTCCGCTGGCCTAGTTGTGTCCTCTCCCAGAATATAGCCCACTTCCAGCTCCTTGATGGGGGTGGAATGTTGAGAGACAGCACTGATGCTGTGCCAGCGCTGCTCAGCAGTAGCCAAAACACTGGTGTGTTATCAACACCTTTCTAGCTACCAATGCAAAGCATAGCACTGTGAGGGATGTTATGGGAAATGAACTCCAGCTCAGCCAGACCCAATACACCTGGTTAACCAGGGAGGACACTGACGACTGGAGGTTGGCCAATGTAGTGCCCATCCACAAGAAAGGTTGGAAGGAAGATCCAGGGAACTACAGGCCTGTCAGGCTGATGTCAGTGCCAGGAAAGGTTATGGAACAGATCATCTTGAGTGCAATCACATGGAACATACAGGACAACCAAGGGATCAGACTCAGCCCAGATGGGTTAAGGAAAGGCAGGTCCTACTTGACCAAACTGATCTCCCTTTATGACCAGGTGACCCACCTAGTGGATGAGGGAAAGGTTGTGGATGCTGTCTACTTGGACTTCAGTAAAGCCTTTCATGCAGTCTCCCACAACATTTGCTTGGAAAATCTGGCCGCTCATGCTGTGCAGTATCCGTGGATCTCTGGGCTTATATGAGTCCAAACCCGGCTCACTCAGGACCCAAGCCCACATAGAACCGCATGAACGAGATAAGAGATGAGAAGCGCTCCCTGCCACGTGGGTCAAAGTGTCCAGTTTATTAGTGTGGGACAGATCACCTCTGGTGTCGGAGACCACCCAGGCAGCAAAGAGGCGGAGCCTCACCTGCGGTGGGGTTTTATGCCGCAGGTGGTGGGGGCGGGGAAAGAGGACCACGGTCAATGGGAGTGACATCCGGGAGGGGTGAGGGGAGGGACCATCCGGGGGACAGACCACAAGGCATACAGAACCAGGGGGTTATGTGAGGGGAACCCATGTGAAGGGGGGAATATGCCATTCACGTGACCCAATAACGTTTTTCCCCAACACCCAGTGTAACTAAATTCCTATTTAGTGCAATACAACACCTCCACCTTTTCTGTTAACTAAAATTAAAGGAAATGTGTCGGACTATTATTATGAATTTGTCCACCACTCATGGTTTGCAGGCTTGTCAATTTGCTTTAGCTCCACAAACTCTGAGTGGTTGACCTCTGCTGTGTTGGAGACCAAATCATTGATAGCCTTAAAGAGCATGCAACGTAGAATTCCGAATGCTAACATGATTAGGAAAAGAACAACAAAAACCAACAAAATTGTCCTCATTATAGAGGTCCACCACCCCAAGAGTCCCCAGTCCTTGAACAATCTGCTGAACCAGTCCTCGGATTCCTGCTTGACTTGTCCGATCAGGCTTTTAACTTCTCGGAGATCTGCGTGGACGTTAGGTGCTTTTGATGCTAGGTTCAGGCAGCACAGTCCTTCAAATTCCTGGCACTCGTGTCCATGCAGCATCAGGAGGAAATCTATGGCTGCACGATTTTGGAGTGTGGCCTGCCTGGTAATTTCCTCGTCTTCTAGGAGGGAGCTGAGGGCCATGGATGTTGACTACCCAGCACTCTAGGTGGCCCAACTCACTTAGAGCTTTGGCTGCTGCAACCCATGGAAGGAACAGGGATACAGCAACTCTTTTTGACTTAGCCCAATGGAAGATTTCTGCATCACAATTTTGATCCAAATTGTCTACTCTTCTCTTATGAATTTTGCTGACCGAATTGTTCTTATGAGTCCACTCGCCAATCATGGTTTGGTTGGGTGCCAACAGGGACAGCTGCCCGATGGTACATGGCCCTCCTAAAAGCCGAGAAGGGATTCCTGCCCATGCCCGGTCTCCACAGATCAAAAACAAACCTTTGGGGAGGCTCTTGGGATGTGAATGGTCTGGATTGTCTGCTGCAACATGGCTTAAAACCTTACAACACCTATTGGCAGTGAATTCCTCTCGGTACTGTTTAATGTTGTTAAAAGGTGTGGTGTTGGAACATGGGATAAAGAAGAAGTGTATGCAGTATGGTGCAGGGGAGGACCCCAACAGCTCTAACTCTTGGGGCTCCTGAGCAGCTCTGGGTAGCTTTGGCAGCCACTCCTCTATAGGGTTTTTTATTGTTACAGCTCTTTGGTGATGGATTTTGTGTGGTTGTGTGTGATTTGGTCTGGGACTTGGGTGAGGTATAGGTGTATTTACATTGTCTGTGAACTCTCTAGCTTGCAATGGAATCCCTACCAGGCAGGTAGACATGGGGTCTTTCGCTGCTGCTGGGGACAGGCATATATTTTCCTGTTGGAGCATCTGTGCCAGGGTCACCCAGATGTTCTGGCGTGGCTGAGGAATGATCCACGCAGCTGTGAGACTGCTCAGCGTGAACAGGATGACAACTCGAACAGGGCTCATCGTGAGGTTAGGTAGGAGGTAGATTTTCTGTTCTACAAAGGAAAACAAACATTTTTGTAAAAACAATCCAAACACATACAAGTTCATGGGTCTGCCAGAATGTAGCTAACTCTCTTAGGAAGATTCTTCCTTCTTTTTCCAGCAGCGTCTTCTCTTGGAAGCGACAGCTGCTTGTTTCTTATCCCCATCTGCTGGAGCTGGATTTTTGGGGATGAAAGGTTTTACCCACTTTTGGGGTATCCATCGAGGGCCTGAGGGAGTGGATACACACGTGTAACCACGCCCCCAGGCGACAGGCTCATAAGGACCCTTGGTTTCCCAAGTTTCTGGGTCCTTAAAGAGAACTGGTGGGCGCTGTGACAACTGAAACCAGTTGTTATTATTGAAATGACGTATTACTGGAGGATTCATGTTTTCAAAGGAACAATTCAGAAAATTAATGGTAAATAGGGCTTTGCAGAGCTTTTGTTGTGGAGTCATCCATGCTGCAGAATTGCTCTGCCTAGCCAGGACCTCTTTGAGTGTGTGGTGGGCATGCTCGATCACAGCTTGACCTGTGGGGGAGTGGGGAATGCCTGTCTTATGCTCCACTCCCCCCTGCTGGAGAAACTCTAGGAACTCCTTGGAGGCATACGCTGGGCCACTGTCAGTTTTAATTTCCCTAGGGACCCCCAATACTGAAAAGGCTTGCAGCAAGTGTTGTTTGGCATGCACAGCCCTTTCCCATGTGGGCAGAGGCATAAACCGCACCTGAGTATGTGTCTAGCCTGACATGTACGTATTTCATGCGACCAAAACTGGGAATGTGTGTGATGTCTGTCTGCCACACTTCACAGCTCCCAAGGCCTCGGGGGTTAACCCCAGCACCCAGGGATGGCACTGCCTGAAGCTGGCAACTGGGACAGGTGGCCACAATGGCTTGAGCCTGACTGCATGTTAACTAGAACTGACGGATTAGACCTGGAACATTTTGATGGTATTGCTGGTGACTTAGCTTTGCCTGTTGAAAGATGTCTGGAAGGCGTGCCATTTCTGCTGGAGCAGAAAGGGAATCTGCTTTGCGATTACCTTCTGCAATCTCGCCTGGCAAATCGGTGTGTGACCTCACGTGCATCACATAGAAAGGGTGCTCCCACTGCGAAACCAAATGAATTAGTCTTGAGAGCAACCTGTGGAGATGCCCATCCTCGATCTCTTTGAGGACTGCCTGCTCCGCCCTGGACACCACCCCCGCCACATAGGCTGAATCGGTAACCAAATTAATTGGCTCCGAAAACTTCTCAAAGGCTCTTACGACTGCAGCTAGCTCGGCAATCTGGGGCGACCCTTCCACAAACTCAACATCAGCTTCCCAATGCTGGGTCTGGGGATTTCTCCAAGTCATCACCCACTTGTGGGATGCTCCAGACGCATCAGTGTACACTGTAAGCGCCTTGAGTGGCCTACGACTCCTTTTCTCAGGAGCAATGAGGTGGAATTCCTCATTGAACAGCTTGTGTGACGGGGCTTGGACTGATACCTGTCCAGTGTAGCTGTCCAGGGATAGCTGGAGACTGGCATTGCTCTGGAGCAGGTCCTCGAACCTCTTTATGTTTAACCTCTTGGGAGAGCTCTTTTCCTCCTTAGAAAGGTGGACTGGAAGGTGAATACACTCAAAGTCACAACCGGCCAGCTCACGCAATCTTAGCCTGGCCTTCCAGACTAGCTGAGCTATTAGCTCCTGTGGCTGTGTGATGGTTTTGGATCGCTGATAGGAGAGGAAAACCCACTCTATGATTAGAAGTGGATCTTTTTGTATTTCAAACCACTGGAATATCAGCCCGTGTATGTGTGGTAACTTGCCCAAAACAGTGAACTCAAAAGACAGCTGGGGCTTATAATGATGAGCCTGCCTCTCGGCCAAAGCCTTCTGCACTTTTTGGAGGGCGGTTTTTGCCTCTGGGGTCAGCTCCCTGGGAGAGGCTAGCTCTCTCTCTCCCTTCAGTAAATTAAGAAGGGGAGCTAGGTCCCTGTTAGTGAGACCTAGCCAAGGCCTGACCCAGTTCAAAGACCCACACAAGGAATGGAGATCTGCCAGGGTTTTGGGATCGGTCTTCATTTCCAATTTTTGTGGAACAATGGTCTGTGCAGTGATTTGCAAGCCAAGGTAATTCCAAGGTGGCATTCTCTGAACCTTGTCTTCCTGCAGTTGGAATCTAGCAGAGGTTAAAGCTTTAACCACTAGGTCAAGTGTGTCTTGGAGTATTGTGTCATCGGGGGCACACGCAAGCACATCATCCATGTAGTGTAGGATGATTGCCTCCTTTATCTGGGCGTGCACTGGGGACAGCAATGAAGCCACGTACCCCTGGCAGATGGATGGACTGCATTTCATCCCCTGAGGAGATACTTTCCAGTGGTAGCGCTTCATTGGGGCTTTTCAGTTGGTGGTGGGAACCGAGAAGGCAAACCGTGGTGCATCCTCCGGGTGTAGGAGAATATAGAAGAAACAGTCCTTGATGTCTAGGACAGCCAATTACCAATTTAGGGGGAGCATTGTTGGGGCGGGCATCTCTGGTTGGAGAGACCCCATGTCCACAATTCTTTTGTTTATTTCTCCTAAATCAGGAAGGAGCCGCCACTTATCCTTCCCTGGCTTTTTTATTACAAAGACCGGGGAATTCCAGCAGCTAGATGTCTCTTCAATGTGTCCTTTAGCCAATTGTTCTGCCACAAGCTCCTCGAGCGCCGCTATCTTTTCATTACTGAGGGGCCACTGTTTTACCCAGACTGGGTCATCTTTCAGCCATGTTAACTTGTGGGCGGGATGCTCTACAGTGGCCGCTATTAAAAATCCTGGGGTGTTTTAGGGATGACCAATTTGACCCCCCACTGGGACATGGTGTCTCTACCTCACAAGGGAGCTTTGTAATTAGTAACAAACGAACGGACACTGGCCAATTTTCCATCTGGTCCCTCAATTTGCACAATGCTCTTTGATATCTTTGCCAATGTGAATCCTCCTACACCTTGGATTTGACCAGCCACAGGTTGCAAATCCCAATGTGACGGCCACAACTTTTCAGGTATGATTGTCACATCTGCCCCTGTGTCAAGAAACCCTTCCACGTGGAGGTGTTCTGTTCCACGCATTAGGTTGCATCCCATAATGGGTTTGTCCTCACCAACCACTTCTGCCCAGTATACACCTGGTGCCTTGTCATCTACTGAAATTTCTGCTGGAACAGGACTGGCCTGGGCGATGATTTGCCCCTTGGCCAAATAGAAGGGTGGCTGTGGACAGTGCGCCAGAAGAATGAGGTTAGGTATGTCCCCTTTGATGGTCATGGGAGCCACCTCAATCTCCATGGGTGTGTGTGCAGTGTCCCCAATAACAAAGTACTCACTGTCCAATCTTGTGCCATCTTTTGTCAAGTTCTGCAAGTCCTCTGGCAGGTCCACTCCAATGACCGTCCACTGGGTGGACCTGAAAGCAAAAGCTTTGGTGGTCACAAGCTTGAAACACTTGTGAGACCACCAGATTTTATCCTGTAAATGGTTATTTTGTGTTCCGGCACCCTGCTTCCCTTCCTCCCCCTTTTCTGTGTTGAGGGAGGTTTCCCCTTCAGGGAAGCCTGCTGCATTTATGTCGTGGTGCCGGGCGGGTGGGGGCTGGCATTGGAGTTTTTTGGTGTGAAGGGTGTCTTTAGTTGCTGGTTTTGGGGGCAGTCCTGTGCAAAGTGTCCTGGTTTTTTGCATATGAAGCAAATGACATGTTGAAGTTGTTCTGGTGACATCTGTGGCCTCCTCACTCCAGGAGATACAGCTGCCACTGTCTCTGGGTCTGTCGGCCTTGACCACGCCTCCCGTGCAGCAAACAGTTCCGCCTTCCTAGCACAGGCTTCCATCATCTCTGCCAGTGTAGGTGGGGGGTTGAGAGGCAGTCCCAGGAGCACCCTGCTGCAGACTTCATTGGCATTCCTCTGCGCCATCTCTTTCACTATCTCCATCTGTGTCTTGGGGTCCCGTACTTGTCTCTCAACCTGTGCAAGGAGCTGGTCGACAAACTGCAAGAAACTTTCTGAAGGAGACTGTTTAATGTCAAGGAAACTACCGCTAGCTTCAGCAGTTGGTAGCTGGTTAAAAGCCTTATCTGCAGCGTTTGAAATCTTATCTAGAATGAATTTTGATAACACCCGAGCTTGGTCCTCAGGCTTAGCCCACTCCCCTTCGCCACACAGATGTTTGTAAGTAATGTTATTATTTTCTAAATCTTTGGCACCTTGAGGCGTTTGTTTTTCTTCCACAAGATCCCTGAGAGACCTCTTCCAGGAGCTTTGCCATAGATCAAACTCTGACTGGGTAAGCAGGCACTGGAAAAGATCTATGACGTCAGCAGGAACAAATTCAAGGGATATTAATGTAGCTTTCATCATGCTTCTAAAAATTTCACTATTTCTCCCAAATTCCAACTGACTTTTACATAACTCACGCTTTGAGTGATATGAGAAGGGCTGGTAAGTTCTAGGACCCGTGTACTGAACAGGGGCCACCATGGGGATGACTTCTTCCTCCCTGATTTGGACCCTAGGCTTTCTCCCTTCAGCCCCACCCCCATGGGACCCGGCAGGGGGACCAGCCCCTCCCCCAGCCTCACTGCCTTGGGAACTGGGAAGGGGACCACCCCCTCCCTCTGCCCCTCCCACCCCGGTGGCTTGGTAGCTTGGAGGAGGGATGTGCCCTCCTCCTGCCCCACCCCCATAACTGGGCAGGGGCCCACTCCCCCAGGCCTCGGCCCCACCCCCCCAACCCTTTGCCCCACCCTCGTGGGTCCCGGGCAAGGGGGTGTGGAGAGCAGGCAGGGGGGCAGGGCAACCATGGGAACCAAGGGCTGTCACGGACATGTTTTCATAAAGATCCTTTCTTTTAGGAATTTTCCTCTTCTGGGAAGCTGAGGCCCCAGAAAGAGAATGCAAACAATAATTATCTGCTGATGTGATATGCAATAGGTGCACCTGTGATTGGCTCATGTTCCATGTTTACAATTAAGGGCCAATCACAGGACCAAGCTCTCTGGAACAGATACACAGAGAGCTCTCTTGTTTTCAGATTCCTACTCTATTCTTACCTTAGCAGATTCTGAACTTTTCTCTCTATTCCTTTTAGTATAGTCATAATGTATCATATATCATAAATTAATAAATCCAGCCTTCTGATCATGAAGCAAGATTCTCGTCTATCTCTCTCACCCTGAGGAACCCTCACCAGTCGTGTAAGAAAGGGCGAGGCAACTGTGGGAACCAGGGGCGGGGTCACAGGATGATGCAATGGGGGACGGAGACACAAAGGGAGGGGGAGGAGCGTCCAAGGGAAGGAAGGGGTTGTCGGACTGGAAGGGGTTGAGGGAGGGGACAGGTGTGCGAAAAGGATTGTGGGGAGAAGAAGGGTAAGTGGAAGGCTGAAACGCGTGGTTGTCGCCATTTTGGGCATGGGGGGGGGAGGTTAGAACACGGAAAAGGGGTAACAGGGATTAGGTTAGAGGGGTGTAGGGAAGATGCTCTGTCAGCCAGTGCACAGCTGCCGGGGCCAGGGTACTGGGAGAGAGGCGGAGGCTCAGGAGAGCATTGGCAGTTGCAGGTACCCTGGGATTGCCGAGAAATCTTGCTCGTCTCTCTTGGTTCAGGGGCAGAGGGTTTGGGAGGAGAGGTAGGGGAAGCTAGAGGAGGGGAGAATTCATCTGGCTGTCCTTTCAAATCCCTCTTCAGGACTTCTTTCCGAATTACCAGGAACACAGGGAAAAATTGAGAAACTGTCCCATCACCCTGCTCAGCTTTAGCTGTTAGTAAGGCCCCTATTTTATTCCAGGCAGAGACAGAGTTAACATTCTGCTGGGTAAACTGAGGGAAGTGAGACGATATCCAGTGAACAAACCTTTATAAGACTGCTTTGGAGACCGTAACGTTTCCAATACTTAGCGTTTCTAAAATTAGGTTATAAATGCTTCTCTGTGCCGCAGAAAACTTAGCACTCATGTTTGCTCTCTGCAGCACTCAAATCTACCTTCCTTTACAGCCAGAACAAACAAAACTGAAAGCACTGAGTCCACAGCTAATCCGGGAAAAACCGGGCAGCCTCCTCCCCCCCCCTCCGGGGAGAGACGAAACTGGTTGCGTAAGAGACTGCGCGGGTTTTAAAATGGCTAACAACAGCTGCTGGCACCCCCACCACCACGTGGCCGCCGCGTGGGGGGCTGGAGCGGGTCCGCGCCACTCGGCGGGGTCTGCCGCTGCCCCGGCGCGTCCGCTCCCGGCAAAACGCCAGCCGCAGACACTCTGCCGCCGCCCGCGCTGCTGCAGCGTCGGAAACCGCGCGCAGTCCCGGGTTCACCGCGGCTCCCGGGAGCCCCGCGGCGTGGGAGCGCGCCGCCGGAAACACACAACCCCCCAAACAGCGCACAGGGACCGGCGGAGGGCCGGAGCCGCCCCGCCCAGGCTGCCGCGCGGAGAAACGCAATCCCTTCAGGGCCGGATTTTTTCCCTGCACCGGGAGTGCACCCCCACCCTGTGAGGGCCCCCCCCGGGTCCCACTAAGCCGCGCGGGTAATACTCACCCCGCGCGGGGACGTGACTGGCTGGAACAGCTGAAATGAAATCCCCGTCCTGGAATCGGCCCGCTGTGGGTGCAGCGGGGTCCGAACTCTGCCCCCACGCCTTCTTTGCCGGTAAAAACGCGACGAAGAAGACAGGGGAAGCTGGAAGTCCAAAAACTACTGTAATCCACGCATGAAATTACCAGCTACTTCGTGGCCGTCCTGGGAGAGGAACACGTGGGCGCCACCTGCAGTATCTGTGGATCTCTGGGCTTATATGAGTCCAAACCCGGCTCACTCAGGACCCAAGCCCACACAGAACTGCATAACAGTCCGACACATTTCCTTTAATTTTAGTTAACAGAAAAGGTGGATGTGTTGTATTGCACTAAATAGGAATTTAGTTACACTGGGTGTTGGGGAAAAACGTTATTGGGTCACGTGAATGGCATATTCCCCCCTTCACATGGGTTCCCCTCACATAACCCCCTGGTTCTGTATGCCTTGTGGTCTGTCCCCCGGATGGTCCCTCCCCTCACCCCTCCCGGATGCTGCACTCTTGACTGGATTAAAATCTGGCTGGATGGCCAGGCCCAGAGACTAGTGATGAATGGAATTAAATTCAGTTGGCGGCCGGTCACTAGTGGGGTTCCTCAAGGTTCAATATTGGATGACACCTGCTTAATACCTTGATTGATGATCTGGACATGGAAATTGAGCATACTTTTGGTAAGTTCACAGACAACACTGAGTTGTGAAGGAATGTTGATCTGCTGAAGGGTGGGAAAGCTCTACAGACCTATCTGGACAGACTGGATCAATGGGTTGAGGCCAACTATATGAGGTTCAATAAGGCAAAGTGCCAGGTCCTGCACTTTGGTCACAACAACCCCAGGGGATGCGACAAGCTGGAGGCAGAGTGGCACAGTGGAAAAGGACCCGAGGATGCTGATTGACAGCCAGCTGAACATGAGCCATCAGTTTGCCCAGGTGGCCAAGAAGACCAATGGCTTCCTGGCTTGTATAAGAACTAGTGTGTCCAGCAGGACTAGGGCAGTGATCATTCTTCTGGATTCAGCACTAGAGAGACTGCAACGTGAATCCCGTGTTCAGTTTTGGGCCCCTCACTAAAAGAAAGACATTGAGGTGCTGCTGGATTGTGTCTAAAGAACAAAAAAGCTGGTGAAGGGTCTAGACAACAAGTCTTATGAGGAGAGGCTGAGAGAACTGAGGTTGTTTAGTCTGGGAAAAATGAAGCTGAGGGTAGACCTCATTGTTCTCTACAACTATCTGAAAGGAGATTGAAGCAAGGTGGGTGTTGGGCTATTTTCCAAAGTAACAAGTGGTAGGACAAGAGAAAACAGCCTCAAGTTGCACCATGGGAGGTTTAGGCTAGATATTAGGAAAAATTTCTTCACCAAAATGGATGGCAGGTTTTGGAACTGGCTGTCCAGGTTGATACCTAAAGATTTTTAGCTTTTTATGTATTCTTCATTTTTTTTTAACTTTACAGATTTTTAAGGTATGGTTGCAACTTCTAGTACTTTTCCAGCTCTCTTTCCCACAATGAACAAACTGTTATTGATGCATTCTTGGAATTCCCTTTAGTCTTGTTTGTTTATTTAGCAAGGACATTTTATTTTGCATCATGTAATTGTAGACATAATAAAGGTAGAGCTAGGACATGGGGGAGAGCACCAATGGGGCAGAACCCCGGGAGGAGATTACCTAACCAACTGCTCTTCTAATTGGACAATATTTGCTAGATATACTAATTACTTAATCTTATAAAATTGTACTAATCTAATTTGGGGCACAGTTTTTACCATATTATGCACCTGAAAGCTTTCAAGTAAAGGTTTGCTTTTATATTATCATTTTAACATTGATTGGGAAGGTTTTGTTCTATTTCCAGGCATCAAGGGAACTGGTGGAGTCACCATCCCTGGAAGTGTTCAAGAAACAACTGGACATGACACTTTCTGCTATGGTGATGTTTGGTCAAAGGTTGGACTTGATGATCTTGGAGGTCTTTTCCAACTTTACTGGTTCTATGATTCTATGATTACCTCCGTAATATATGCAAACTGTTTTCCTGTCAAATGGTTTCCTTACATTATAGAATTGTATATAACTTTAGATACAATCCAAAAGTTGGTTACAAGGTTAAATGTTTTAAATAAGTTTCTCCGAAACACTGGAAGTTAAAAATAACTACAAATCAAGATTTTTCTTCATATTTTTTAATACTTTTCACTTTAAAATACTGGTTCAAAATTTGTGATTTTACCATGGAAGGACCAACTTCTTTTTAATTTTTAAATATTTATCATTAGGAACATAAAGCTATTAGATAACAAAACAGTTATGCTCTATACACTCAAGGTATTGAAAAATATGATTCATTATTTCAATCTGTAAAAGAATGGTGGCAATTCAAATACAGCATAATCTGTACAACTTGACAAAAAATACAGATGGACAATCTGATTAGTTAAAAGAGATTCTGCACAACTTCACATCAGCCAGCTCAGCCCAATTAAGTAAAAGGTAAGTTTTTTTCCAAGATGTATCAAATTTTTCACAGATAAATTTGTCAAAATATGATTTTCAGGTTTTCAGGCAGGATAACAATGACCTTGTCTCATCCTCATTCCCAATAAAAGTTCTACAAAATAATTTCCTTCACATCTAGATCAGCAACATTCAAATTCACCAAATGGACACAGATATTCAGAGAACAACATGTGATGGATCAGAAAAATGTCTTCTCAGCCCTTCAAATTTGTTCAGCTTATGAATACAGACATTTTAGAATCATGGGCTGCTTCTGCAAAGACCACAGCTGTATAAATACTAAAGATCCTTTAACAAGAAGAAGAGAACTCAGAATGCACAGATATGTGGCAGTGACTGGAAAGAGAGTTAGGCTCAAAAGACAAGGGGAACTTCAAATGTGAAAGATCCCTTCTAGTAGAAAAGACCTAATGGCTGCTTGCTCGTGGACAATCTGAGATGCTGATAGCTGCGTTTAAAACTTGTTTTTAAAGCAGTCAATAATTAATACCTATTTCTCAATTTTGCAACTCCTTCCATATTCTTTAAGAAGACTTACAACTCTGATTAGGCAGGGCCAGCTGTAGTGAAGTACCAGTGCTTTTATTTAAAAGGAAAATATTATTTACAATTAGTATCTGTAGTTTAATTTTATTTACAGAATTGCAAAAGTACATCATATTTTGTGCAAATGCAACTAATTATATTAGAATTTGTCCTGGTTTAGGGCAAATTTGTTAAAGAATCTGCAAAGGAGGGCCCCTCCAGAAAGCAAACCCACACGGCCCCTCCCCCCAACTGGTTCGGGAAGAATTCCTCGGAGAGAGGTGGAAAGAACCTGTTTATTTGACTGGCCCAGCACCCCCCAGCACACAAAATGAACAATACCAGATGACACCGCTCTGAGAAAGATGACAAAATCAGAAAGTCTCTTTCGGGGATGGTTGCTCTGTTCTCAGTCCCTCCGGCGCTGGGCAGCTGCTGCAGCCAAACGGTGCGAACCCTCGGTGTTCCCAGGTCCCAGTCCGGAGCAGGTTCGAGATGGTCACAGAAACAAGAGAGGAGAAACAGTCCAGGGCGGAATTTGGACTGTTTAGCTAAACTAGCTAATAAGCAGAGGCCAAAGCAGAGCAGAAGCAAGAGCAGAAAAGAGAGCAAGCAAAGCAGCAAGCTGAAAACAAGAAGCGAAAACAGCCCTATGTACTGCCTGTCTCTGTGTCCCTGATAAGAGAAACCCAGATAAAACTTCCACTCTTCAGAGCCGGTCTTAAAGGCACAGAACATATGAATGGGGATACAAGCATCATAACATCACCCCAGGACATTCCACCCCTTATCCCCATATCATCAACATACTACAACACATCATGCATTATTCATACAAAATTTCCATCTGTTCCCCCAAAATTTACAAGCAATACCCATCATGCCTTCATCACATCCCCACACTGGACCACTGAATCCAGGCCCTATATTACAGAGCTGCAGGATTCACCCTTTTCACTTTAGTCACTTAAAGCTTCATCTATCACTTGCTCAGACCTTCGACACTTACACATTTCCTTCTCCATCTTCCACTTGCCCAGACCTTCAACACTTACACATTTCCTTCTATCTCATGTCTGTATGGTTTAATGTACAGACAATGGCAGTAACATCCAATGAACAGTGATGTTGCACATCATTCTTACCCCACAATCAGATCTCCCTGAGGTACACATCGTGTTGTTCCATCTCTTTGCATTATCCACCACGTGCAACCTGGTCCCTGAGCAAAGACAACCCCACGAATGGGTTTGTCTGTACTCGAGGCAGAATTGATCCACACAGTCTTCCCTAACAAACCTCTGATATGTACCACTGGGACTTTGTCTCCTTCTGTTATATTCAGGGGCTCAGACTGGGCAGGACCTGCTCGGTTGGTGGAACCTCGGGTGTTAACTAACCAGGTGGCCTTTGCTAAATGCTGCTCCCAATTTTTGAAAGATCCCCCACCCAAAGCTTTCAACTGGGTTTTTAGTAGTCCATTGTACCTCTCCACTTTTCCTGCAGCTGGTGCATGGTAGGGGATATGGTACACCCACTCAATGCCATGATCCCTAGCCCAGGTGTTGATAAGGCTGTTCTTGAAATGAGTCCCGTTGTCTGACTCGATCCTCTCAGGGGTGCCATGTCTCCACAGAACTTGCTTTTCAAAGCCCAGGATGGTGTTCCGGGCTATAGCATGAGGCACAGGGTAGGTTTCCAACCATCCTGTGGTGGCTTCCAACATGGTCAGCACGTAGCGTTTGCCCTGGCGTGTCTGGGGCAGTGTGATGTAGTCAATCTGCCAGGCCTCCCCATACTTGTACTTGGACCACTGCCCACCATACCATAGGGGCTTCACTCACTTGGCCTGCTTGATGGCAGCACACGTCTCACAGTCATGGATAACCTGCGAAATACTGTCCATGGTTAGATCCACCCCTTGGTCTCGTGCCCACTTATAGGTGGCATCTCTGCCCTGGTGGCCTAAGGCATCATGGGCCCATCGAGCTAGGAATAACTCTCCCTTATGTTCCTAATCTAGGTCTATTTTGGACACCCCTATCTTTGCAGCTTGGTCTACTTGCTCATTGTTTTGGTGCTCCTCATTGGCTCTACTCTTGGGTACATGGGCATCTACATGGCGGACTTTCACAGGTAGCCTCCCTACCCTGGTAGCAATGTCTTTCCACTCTTCAGCAGCCCAAATTGGTTTCCCTCTATGTTGCCAGTAAGCCTTTTTCCACCTCTCCAGCCATCCCCACAGAGCATTGGCTACCATCCATGAATCAGTGTAGAGGTAGAGCTTTGGCCACTTCTCTCTCTCAGCAATGTCTAGGGCTAGTTAAACAGCTTTGAGTTCAGCAAGTTGGCTTGATCCACCTTCTCCTTTGGTAGCTTGTGCAACCTGTCATATGGGGCTCCATACGGCTGCCTTCCACTTCCGGTTCATCCCTACGATGCGACAGGAACCGTCAGTGAAAAGAGCGCAGCGTGTTTCCTCTGGTGGCAGTTGGTTATAGGGAGGAGCCTCTTCAGCACGTGTCTCTGGTTCTTGTTCCTCTTCATCTGTGACACCAAAATTCTCACCTTCGGGCCAATTTGTAATGACCTCCAAAATCCCAGTGAGACAGAGTAAAGATCCTTTCTGAATTAGGTGAAGTGTCTAAGAAAGGTGAAAAGTCTGTGAGGCCAAAGCTGAAGGAAAAACTCGCATGCCGGAGACAGGAAGGAGACAGAGAAAGAAAAACAGAAAGACCACAAGGTTGATTTGCCCCCGACTTAGAAATTCCTTTGATAAAGAAGAACTGGTGCTAAATGTCACGCAGAATGAATATGTATGAACTTATTGTGAAACTGTATGCATATGCATTTGGAAGGGGGATAAAAGAAGACCCGAGGTCTTCAGAGGTACGCATGCCTTTTTGGGGGACTTGCGTCCGGCGCGCGTCGTAATAAAAGCATACCGGGCTTTACAACTTTTATAAAGTTGTGAGGTTTCTTCTTTTCTCCGCAAAACACCAGGGCGATTCAGTTTACCTATATGGGAGCGCTGAATGATAAGAGCAATCCACTTGCTCCATGTAGCACTGGTGGCATGGTGAGTGGAAGGAACCTTGCCTTTGAACATCCACCCCAGCACCGGTAGTCGGGGTGCCAGGAGGAGTTGTGCTTCAGTGCCTATTACCTCTGAGGCAGCCTGGACTCCTTCATAGGCAGCCAAGATTTCTTTCTCTGTTGGAGTATAGTTGGCTTCAGACCCTCTGTACCTTCGACTCCAAAATCCCAGTGGTCGACCCCGAGTCTCCTCAGGCACCTTCTGCCAAAGACTCCAGGACAAGCCATGGTTCCTGGCTGCAGAGTAGAGCATGTTCTTTACCTCTGGTCCTGTCCTGACTGGGCCAAGGGCTACTGCATGAGCAATCTCCTGCTTGATCTGGACAAAGGCTTGTTGCTGCTCAGGGCCCCACTGGAAATTGTTCTTCTTGCGGGTGACCAGGTAAAGAGGGCTCACGATCTGACTGTACTCAGGAATATGCATCCTCCAAAAACCTATTGCACCCAGGAAAGCTTGTGTCTCTTTCTTATTGGTGGGTGGAGACATTGCTGTGATCTTGTTGATGACATCTGTAGGAATCTGACACCGTCCATCTTGCCACTTTACTCCCAGGAATTGAATCTCACGAGCTGGTCCCTTTACTTTGCTCTTTTTAATGGCGAAACAAGCTCCCAGGAGGATCTGGATGATTTCCTTCCCTTTCTCAAACACTTCCGCAGCTGTGTTCCCCCACACAATGATGTCATCAATATACTGCAGATGTTCTGGAGCCTCACCCCTTTCTAGTGCAGTCTGGATCAGTCCATGGCAGATGGTGGGACTGTGCTTCCACCCCTGGGGCAGTCGATTCCAGGTGTACTGCACTCCCCTCCATGTGAAGGCAAACTGAGGCCTGCATTCTGCTGCCAGAGGAATGAAGAAAAATGCATTGGCAATGTCTATAGTGGCATACCACTTTGCTGCCTTGGACTCAAGCTCATACTGGAGCTCTAATATGCCTGGCACGGCAGCACTCAGTGGTGGAGTCACTTCATTCAATGCACAGTAGTCCACAGTCAATCTCCATTCTCCTTCAGATTTTCGTACAGGCCAAATGGGGCTGTTGAAGGGTGAGTGGGTCTTGCTGACCACCCCTTGGCTCTCCAGCTCTCAGATCATCTTATGGATGGGGATCACAGCATCTCGAGTGGTCCTATACTGTCGTCGATGCACTATGGAAGTGGCAATGGGCACCTGTTGCTCTTCTCCCATCAGGCATCCTACTGCAGATGGATTCTCAGACAGCCCAGGCAAGGTGTTCAATTGCTGGATGCCCTCTGTCTCTACAGCAGCTATGCTAAATGCCCATCTGAGTCCTTTTGGGTCTTTGAAGTACCCACTCCGAAGGTAGTCTATGCCCAAAATACATGGGGCCTCTGGGCCAGTCACAATAGGATGCTTCTTCCACTCATTTCCAGTTAGGCTCACATCAGCCTCCACCAAAGTGAAATCCTGGGATCCCCTGTCACACCCGCAATAGAAACAGGCTCTGTCCCCACATGTCTTGATGGGATTAATGTACATTGCGCACCAGTATCGACCAAAGCTTTGTACTCTTGTGGTTCTGATGTGCCAGGCCAACGAATCCACACAGACCAGAAAACACTATTTTCCCTGGCCTCTACCTGGCTAGAGGCAGGGCCCCTCTAAGCCTGGTTATCCTTCTTTCCCTGGGCATATGTTTTGGATGTTCCTTCGAGGGGATCAGACATGTCATCATCATACCTGGCCGTTCGGCTATGGGCAACTGGAGCTGCTTTCCTCCTGGTGGCTTCCTTCAGTTCACGCACCCGTCGTGCCAGAACAGCAGTAGGTTTCCTATCCCACCTTCTCATGTTTTCCCCACAATCACGCAGGTAAAACCACAGCTCAGCTCGTGGGGTGTACCGTCTCTCACCATCTGGGAAATGTCTGCCTTGGATACCAGAACCTCTGATCTGTACTGCTGAAATTTGGAGAAGGTCTTCTTTAATCTCCTCTCTAAGCTTCTTATGATTGTCCTCTATCTTATCCTCTAAGTTCTGCAGACGTGTTTCTACCGCTGCGATTCTGGCATGTGTCGGGCCATGTACAGCATCTGCATATGCTCGGAGCTTCCTTGCCATGTCAAACACAGTCTCATCCCTCTCATCCCTCTTCATGATGGCTAAGGCAGAAGCATATTCGTGTGGCCCAAGTCGTACGAGTTTCCGCCACATCACAGACGTGCATGGTACCAAGTCTGGGTTCCTAGTTGTTACATCATCTGAGAAGATAATCTCTGCCACTGCCATTTCTCTCAGGTGTTGGATCCCTTGCTCTATTGTCTTCCACTGAGTTTGCTGCATATAGAGATCGTCTGCGCACAGGTATCTTCGTGCAACACTGTCCAAGACCCGTGCCCAGAGGCTGTGTGGATTAGCCCCCCTCATCATTTCTTGGTCAATGACAGGATCCTGTGACAGGGATCCCAAATGCCTGGCTTCAGTGCCGTCCAGAATTGTAGCCTCGCCTGCAGCATCCCAGAGACAGACCAGCCAACTAATTATGGATTCATCAGACCTTCGAGTGTAATCCTTCCGTAGGCCACGAAGGTCCTTCAGGGAATAAGACTCAATATTCACATCTGATCTTGCACCTGCTGCTTTGACTCCTGATTTTATGTCAGGAGGCATTGAGGTTCCTTCTCCTTCATCATCATCATCATCACCTGATCGATTGGTCTTGTCCGTGCATTTCCCACTTCTAGTGCTGGTAGCAACAGCCATGGGTTTAGATGCTGGCTTCGAGCCTGGAGTGTTAGCTGCAGCCTGAGTCACCGGGACAGTTGCTGATTTATCTTCCTGCCCCCCTGCCTCTGTCTGCTGCCCGACAGTATCTAGCAGCGTGCGATAAGCATATGCCAGGGCCCAGCTCACTGCAATGACCTTCCTCTCCTTAGGCTCATCCTGGTACTTCTCTTTCAGATATTTCCCCACCTCAGCTGGGTTCTGAATTTGTTCATGGGGAAAATCCCAGACTATAGGGTCAGAGAATTCCCTCAGGATTTGGCCCATATCCTCCCATTT
Source organism: Melozone crissalis (assembly GCF_028551555.1). Lineage (NCBI taxonomy): Eukaryota > Metazoa > Chordata > Aves > Passeriformes > Passerellidae > Melozone > Melozone crissalis. Next base: position 6,694,331 of record NW_026535813.1, on the reverse strand, counting down.
TCCACACCACTTAGGATTTTCCACACCGGGGTCTACTCCTGAGTCAGGGGTCTCATCAGCCGGTCTAGAAATCTCAGCCCTCATTCTAGAGATGCAGCAGGCTGTATAAAGGAAGCTTACCAGATTGAATACCAGAAAGATGGTTTCTTTAAAATTGAGGGGAAACTGAACATCCTTCACTAGTGATGCAACTGATTCATAGGAGAAGAAGGAAAGCAGAGGCTGAAAAACCTCATTCCCTCCTGCTCTTCCTCCAACAAACTGGATGCATAACCATAGCCATGAACCATTCATACCTGGAGCAGACCCTAGCATGTTTATAAACTTCTTGCACATCATTGCCACCAAGCCCAGCAGGATGGCTACTCTGGTCACTGCCCCTCTGATGTAAAAACTACGTATTAGGGACAATACTAAAGCTATTTCTGGATAAGAAAATAAACCTAGGGACCATAGAGGTATTAAAATCTCAACAAACCCTAGAGACCAGAAATGCATGCAAACCTTCATCCCAATAGACATTATGAATTCAAAAAGCATGGCTACTAGCTGATTTAAATGAACACAGAGTAATAGCAACCAAAATGCAGTCAAAAGAGGGTTTTTCCACTCTCTCGAGCCCCCAGGATGGGCGTTGATATTTGTCCTGGTTTAGGGCAAATTTGTTAAAGAATCTGCAAAGGAGGGCCCCTCCAGAAAGCAAACCCACACGGCCCCTCCCCCCAACTGGTTCGGGAAGAATTCCTCGGAGAGAGGTGGAAAGAACCTGTTTATTTGACTGGCCCAGCACCCCCCAGCACACAAAATGAACAATACCAGATGACACCACTCTGAGAAAGATGACAAAATCAGAAAGTCTCTTTCGGGGATGGTTGCTCTGTTCTCAGTCCCTCCGGCTCTGGGCAGCTGCTGCAGCCAAACGGTGCGAACCGTCGGTGTTCCCAGGTCCCAGTCCAGAGCAGGTTTGAGATGGTCACAGAAACAAGAGAGGAGAAACAGTCCAGGGAGGAATTTGGACTGTTTAGCTAAACTAGCTAATAAGCAGAGGCCAAAGCAGAGCAGAAGCAGGAGCAGAAAAGAGAGCAAGCAAAGCAGCAAGCTGAAAACAAGAAGCGAAAACAGCCCTATGTACTGCCTGTCTCTGTGTCCCTGATAAGAGAAACCCAAACAAAACTTCCACTCTTCAGAGCTGCTCTTAAAGGCACAGAACATATGAATGGGGATACAAGCATCATAACGTCACGCCAGGACAATATACTGGTTTGTAAACTTCCCATACCTTTGCAAAATTAAGTTATCCAATTAAATTAATGAACAGTTAGTTGCCTGTGTTCAACAACTACAAGAAAAGGCAAAAATGGAGTTAAGCTCTTTACATTTTGGACTTTTTTTTCCCTTTACATTCCCATCAGTAGCTATGGTGGAATTAACCACTGCTTGGTTGATTTTAAAATGAAGAAGTATATTTGAGATATATTTTTTACCATTACTACATAAAATGTTCACTAGTAATGTAGTAAACATATACCTTTTTATCTTATTTGCCTTACTAGCATTAACATATAGGCACTTTTATAGATATTCAAATTAATAAAATAACTCTGTAATAAGGCATATTCCATGTACACCATTTGAAAAAGGCAAATAAAAAGGAAAAAGTTATGGAACATGAAAGCTGCATGCATGTGTAATTGTGTGTTATGTATTATTTAATCTCTATAAAGAAAATTAACAAAGTATTTTTTCAACACTGTGCAGATCACATTTAATAATTCACCAAATCTTTATTAAATTGCTATTTTTTATTTATTTTCAATTACCTACCATACTATAGCAAACAAGACTTTCAGTTTTCTTTTGAGAGAAAAAAATAAATCTGAATCTTTTTTCTTGAAATACACAGGTCAGTGAAACATCCAGCAGTCTCTGAAGAGTTTCCAGCTACAGGACATGGATAAAAGACCTCAAAATCAATACTAGTCTGCCAGACACTTCTCTTAATGAGCATATCCAGAATCATAGGCAGGCAAATATCTGACAAATTATCATAGCAAATAGACAGAACTTTCCAATATGAACTATACATCCTAATAACTGATGAGTTTTTGACTGAGGCAAGTATCAGTGCAACTTATTTTCTATAATAACCTCATACCATGGCTTTATCAAGATGGGAAAAACACATGCAGGATCTGAAAATAATGTACTCATTCTAGGTTGAGAATGGTGTCTTATGTAGTCTAAATTACTTCAGTAAATATTATAGTGTACCTTCTCACAGCTTTGGGAAAGCCCCAGATATGCAAGAAAGCAGTCCACATTTATAATGATCAGATGACTTTAGGCTTTCAGGCACTGTCTTGCCCTCTCATACAGAATCTTCCTAGAAATTTCTGGATCATGTTAATAGCAACATTTCTTTAGCACATATTGCATAACTAAAAAATCCAATAGAAACATACCTGGGAAAAAATAAAGCTTTTCACACTCTTATTCCTTCAGAGCCAAAGATCTTCATAAGAGTAAGACAATAGAAAAGGCAAAGTCATAAGGATATTGACAGACCACAATTATTACCTGACATTTTATGTAACAAGATGATTCATTATAGAAACAAATGGCAATGAACTATGATTATAACAAAAAAAAACCTGTTAATAAGTCACTTAGGCTTTACTGAACTCTCTCCCCACCAAAATACTACAGATTTTTGTGCACATAAAGCACATAGAGTATGCTATACGTGCATTTGTCTTTTGTGCTTTTTAGACATGCACAAAAACTGCTCTAGTATCTTCGGAATGTTGACAGTGAAATTCTGCAAGTTGTTCAAAATTAAAGCAGTAACCCCTGTTGGTGATTCAAAGCTGTACACATTCTTCCTCTTCTAAAGCAATCAAAATAGCCATATGCATGTTATCAAAACATCTATTGATCATTACACACTGACTCATCAAAACATTTAGGGGACAGTTAGTATTAAATATTCAGCCTCATGGTAATGCAGTGCTTCTTTACTTCAGTATACAAACCCTAGAAATGATAAAAAGACTGTAGATCCTTTGTTCCAACACTGAGTGCTCTATGCACTTATCGGTCACTTCAAGGTGGAATGCTCACCCAGTCTTGTTCTGATCACTGCAAAGACAAAACACAGTAGTGAAAATTTTGAACACTAATAGGAAAACCAGAACTTGTTAAACCCCTTAAATAGTATCAGCACTATTATCACATTTGAACTGCTGGCTAGTGACAGCTATGTTTTAAATGATCCACCTACACTAGTTCTTTAACAATATAAAATTAAAAATGAGAATCATTACTGGGCTACCTCTTACAGAAGGATGAAACTACTATGACTTTGGAGTCTGACAATAAACAGAATTGAAAAAGAGAGGTAGCCTATGGCATTCATAGAAAAATGATAAAACCACATTTTCAGAGAATCATAGGAGTTGGAAGGCACCCACAAGGAACATCGAGTCCAACTCCTGACTCTGCACAAGACAGCCCCAAGAAGCACACCATGTGCCTGAGAGTATCGTCCAAATGCTTCTTGAACTCAGACAGGCTTGGTGCTGTGACCACTTCCCCGAGAAGCCTGTTCCAGTGTCCAACCACCCTCTGAGCAAAGAACCTTTTCCTTATATCCAAGCTACATATCCCCTGACTCAGCTTCATGTCATTCCCTCGGGTGCTATGACTGGCCACCACAGAAAAGAGATCAGTTGCCAGCCTGCCTGCCTGCTTCTGCTCATGAGGAAGTTGTAGACTGCAATAAGGTCTCCCCTCAATCGCCTCTTCTCCAGGCCGAACAAACCAAATGACCTCAGCTACTCCTCATATGGCTTCTGCTCAAGGCCCTTCACCATCTTCATGGTCCTCCTTTGGATTCTCTCCAATGGCTTTATTTGCTTATTGCATTGAGGTGTCCAAAACTGCACACAGGACTTGAGGTGAGGCTGCACCAGTGTAGAGCAGAGTGGGGCAATCACCTCCCTTGACCGGTTCATGATGCTGAACTTAGTCACCCCAGCACCTGGTTGAGTCTTATGACTGCCAGGGCACACTCCTGACTCATATTCAACTTGCCGTGAACCCAAACGCACAGATCTCTTCCCAGGGGCTGCCCTCCAGCCTCTTGTTCCCTAGTCTGTATGTACATCCAGGGTTGTCCCATTCCAGATGCAGAATCAGTCACTTGCCTTTGTTAAACTTCAAATGATTGGCTTCTCCCAATTTAGTGTCATCAGAAAACTTAACTTAGTATCTTTTCGAGTCCTGTGTATGAGTCATTTATGAAGATGTTGAAGAGAACTGGCCCTAAAATGAAGCCCTGAGCTTTAAAATGGAGCTTTACTGAAATCCCAGAAGATTACATTAACTAGCTTCCCTTGATCAACTAGGTGGGCTACCTTGTCATAAAAGGAAATGAAGTTTGTCAAACTGGACTTTCCCCTCATGAAGCCATGCTGGCTGTGATCAGTGATTGCGTTGTCCTTCAGGTGTTTTTCAATAACTCCCAGAAGAGTCTTCATAATTTTACCAGGCATTGAAGTGAGACCGACAGGTCTGTACTTACCAGGACCAACCCTCTTGTGCTTCTTGAAAATTGGGATAATGTTACCGAGCATCCAGTCAACTGGGACCTCTCCAGATTCCCAAGACCATTGAGAAATCATTGAGAGTGGCCTCACGACGACATTAGCCAACTCTTTGAGCATTTTTGGATGAATCTCATCAGGTCCCATAGACTTATAGGAATCCAGCTGGAGCAGCACATCCTGCACAATTTCACTATTGACTGGGAGTTTGTCATTCTCGCAGCTGTGATCCTCTAGCTCAGGGCTCTGGGGGTCCCAGAGGCCATCATTGGTATTGATGAGAGAGGTGAAGAAAGCAGTAAATGTCTCTGCTTCATCTGCGTGCCTGTTTGTGAGGTGACTGAATTCATCACACCACAGACCAATGTTATCTCTGATTCTCCTTCTGCTGTTAACATATTAAAAAGCCCTTTTTGCTGTCCTTCACAGTGTTGGTCATCTTGAACCCTAATGGTGCTTTGTCCACACAAATTTTCTCCCTACAGTGGTGAGCAGTATCTCTGTAGTCCTCCCATGTCACCTGACCTTGCTTCTGATGTCCATACACCTTCTTTTTTTGCTTATCTCCAAAAGAAGATCCCTGTTCAGCCAAGTCAGCCTTCTGCCTCATCTGCTTGACTTCTGACATTTGGCAGTTGCCTGCTCCTGTGCCCTTAGGAGATGGTGTTTAAAAAGTGATGAGCACTGATGGACTGCAGCACCTTCAAACGCATTTTCCCAGGGAACCTTACTCACTAGTTCCCTGAACAACCTGAAGTCTGCTCTCCTCATTTCCAGGGTTGAAGCTTTGCTGACACTTTTTCTCCTGTCAACAGAGATTTTAAACTCGATCGCTTCGTTGTCACTGTGGTCAAGACAGCCACCAATCTCCCCTCACAAGACCATCTCTGTTAACAAGCAACAAATCAAGGAGGGCATCTTTCCTAGTCAGCTCCCTTAGCACCTGTACCACAAAGTTGTCATCCAGGTGTTTTAGGGATCTCCTGGAATTGCTTGTACCAGCTGTGTGGTTAACATCTGGCAAGTTGAAGTCTCCCATAAGGACAAGGGTGGTTGACTTAGAAGTGTCCCTTAGTTCCTTAAAGAATAATTTATCAGTGTCATCATCCTTGCTGGGTAGCCTTCATGCTTTATTTGTTTTTCCCTTGACCCTTACCCCGAGAGTCTCAGCTGTGCCACTGCCAACTGTGAGCTCCATACCTTCCAGCCCCTCCGTTACATACAATGCCACCCCCGCCAAATCGCCTGCCCTGCCTATCCGTCCTGAGTGCCTGTAACCACCTACATGTATTAAATCCAAGCACTGAATTTATGCTAGAAAGACATTTCTAGATCACATTCTTCTGTTTGGCCTTAATTATTTAAAATACTGAATCAAGAATAAAAAAAATGAATGCATACCTGCTAATGCTAGAATAAAATAGGGTTTCCTGCCGTTTTCTCTTGCACATATGATGTAAAACGCTTTAAGAATTTTGGATATTCTCTTTTTGCCACTGCCCGTAACACTGATGCTGGTGCCCATCCTCCTGGGTTCACTAGAAATACAGTAAGCCAATCATTGAAATACAACAAATCAACTAAAAGCTAGAAAAGAAAATTTAAGTTTGTATTCCTGTAATTCTTTCTGAAGTAGCAGGAAAGGATAATGAGCAGAAGTTAAACCCTTTCAGCTTGTTTAGCAGTGCTTTCTACTCTTATTACTCTAATTTAGTCCAGTTCTACAGTGCTACTATTTAGAAAATATTAAACATGGTGTGTTGGCTTTGAGCAATGCCCAAAGGAAAGGTGATATTCTTTAAATACTTCCAAAAAACAATGGAAAGACAGACTCAAGCTACTTCTAATTTCAAAGAACATAGAAGTCAAGCCTTAACTTTTCAATAACTGCTGCATTTGCCTGCAGAGTTGCTACATAGCCAATGTCTTACAAATTATTTTTAAAGCACTTCAAGCAAAATTTGCTCTGATTATAAAATATGCTTAAATTCACTGGTCAAATACTTTGCTGAAATAGATGCCACTTCCCATATAATCACAGTTCAGAATTTGTCAATGAAGATCTATATTTTAAATAATTGTGAAACTTCTAGACAAGACACAAAGGAGCTTACCCCAGAGTTTAACATAATACAGCATTATTCGTACAGGATTTAATATAAGCTGTATCACTCCTATATGGCAAAGATTTACTGAACACAATTTCAGATTGTGATTATTTAACAAGTTATGTAATAGGTGGTCAAAAATAATAAGCAGGTGAGATACTCGAAGTATTTTGCAGCTACAGGAGAGGAGATAATAAGTATGAGGTTCCAATACTATAATATACTGCTGAATACTGGGGACAGTAAACATACAGTTTGGTTTTGCTAACTTTGCATTCAAAAACAAAGATTCTGTCAGTTAAAAAAAAAGAAGTAGACTACATTATACTGTAGTTTGCAAGCATCCTTTCACAAACATGAATTGTGTAAAAAAAACCTGATAGTAATGCATGAATAAAACCCCCAGATTATTACTAAAACTTAAAGCTCATGCCAAGTCATGCCAATTGCAGACATTTCTTCTGCTCACTCCCCCATTCACCCCAAGGTTCTGTACTTAGGACTGAGCTATACATGACTTTCATTTATTGCTTTCAAAATGCAACACAATGAAAGATCCCATTCACTGATTGATGTAGCACATGAATTTGAGTACTTTTGACCATGAAGACCAGAAGTGTGGTGCTATACATAAATTTAACAGAAAACTGCATCAACATTTTTGTTCCTCAGTATTCAGCTCCCAGGAATTAGCATATATAATTAATGTCATACTGAACAATTTTAGACTTACCATTAGCTACATATGTAATCTTGCATAGGATATTGTCCCTGCTTATTTCCTTGTTCCCCTCTGGCGGGCTTACTAAAGTCTGACAAATCATAGCAATATTTATTTTGGCACGGACACAACAATTGTTCATCTATCCAAAAAAAAAAAAAAAAACATTTGTAAACTTCAAACTAGGTTTATTTCAGCATATTCGAATGCTAACATTTTAATTTAGTTTAAAGTCTAAGGCAGTCCAAAAGTTATGTTTCTGGGAGTTTGCCTTCTAGCACTACATGGATGTGACATGAATGTGAATGAAATTAAAGGTACATGGTGAGTAGGGAAAGGGTTAAACTGAAATGCCTGAAACTCAAGTTTCTGCTTGCTTAATACAGTGAATTATTTCAATTATTGTGACAAGTAAGGAAACATCTAATGAATAATGCATCAGTGTTTACAAATATCAGTTCGTAACTTTTTCCCTGTAAGCAGGCAATGGCATAGTATTCAGCACAGAAACACTACAGAGAAAACAATCATTGCTACTGTCTGACAGAACCAAGGCAGAACTGTGTATGCTGTAGGTTTAACAGATTCCATATCTAGTTATACAAGCCTATCCTCATGTCGGGCAATATTGAAGAGTTATTTATTCAATTCCATATGAAGGAACCTCAATTCTTAAAAAAGTTTTCACCAGAAATTTTGCTTCCATTTTTCTGCAACACCTTAGATCTGCCAACTGTTGAGATAAGGTGAGAAATTTTTTGGCTCAGAATGCTTTCATCGGGTCATTGTATCATCTGGTATAAACAAAATGTATTTTTGAATATGCCCACTATCTCCCTCCCCTCCCCCCAGTATTGCAAGAGAATCACAACACATAATAGAAAAATGGCATCTCTGAAGCAGAACATGATAGAATGAAAATAATACTTACAGGAGCACTTTCATGTTCCACAGAGAAATTGCAAACAATCCATGTTTCAGGATCATTTTCACTGAATGCTGGTATTTTTCTGATGGCAGACAAATACAGCACATCCCTTTGAGAAGCCGGCCACACTCTCTGCAGAGAAACACCTGAATATAAGCTTTTCCAGTTTTGCAAATTAAGTATTTACTATCCTTAGATAAAGGAAAAAAACAAACAAGGCAAAACAGGTCAGTCATGTTATTTAAGTAAAAAAGTTTATTCAAGTTAGTAATTTCATGCAGTTTTGAAAACTCAAGCAGAACACAGGTGTTGTACAGATGTATAACAGGTTATATGGCTATACTTAATTTTAAAAATTTAATGTGAAAGTTTAAGACCTTTGAAAGGCAGGGAGCCAAGTTGCAATGACTTTCAGTAGACAACCAAGAAGAGGCACTTCCTCTCCTGTTCTCTCAATCTCAGGTTTACATTGTAATTAATACTTGTAAGCTACAAACTGAACTAGTGGTTAAGTAAAAATAGAAGCATCTACAGTTATTTATGTCTCCATAAATATGGTGAGAGAGAGAGCACAAGAAATACCTCTAAAAAATATTATTTAAACAAGTTACTACTTTAATGAAGTAGATGTGGTAAATTGGTATTATCTAAGAGAATGCTTCAGAAGCAAAGTGTCATAAAATAAAGCAAAACTGTACAGAAGCCATTTTCCCGACACTCAATATGGGCAAAAAGTCTAGCTTTTACCACAACACTATTTAGTTCATACAACTGTGTTCAAAAATCAGTCTGATGTTCCATCAGTTTTAAGATAACCACATTACCAGTTTTTAAAAAAATCGTTTCAATATATGAATATACTAATACTTAGAATCATGCAAGATTAAAGAAAAGAGTGTACACTTCATTCCAAATTTTTAGAACCTGTTAGATTATAGCTATTGGGTGTCACAGACATTTTTTCATAGAAATCCTTTCTTTGGGATTTGTTCATCTTCTGGGAAGCTGAGGCCTCAGAAAGAGAATGTAAACAATGATTATCAGCTGCTGTGGAATGCAATAGGGTGCACCTAGTGCCATAGTGATTGGCTCATGTTCCATGTGTACAATTAAGGGCCAATCACAGGGCAAGCTCTCTGGAACACAGTGACAGAGAACTCTCTTGTTTTTAGATTCTATTCTATTCTTAGCTTAGCAGCCTCTGCAACTTCTCTCTATATTCCTTTTAGCATAGTTATAATGTATTATATATCATATATCAATAAATCCAGCCTTCTGATCATGAACCAAGATTCTCGTCTCTCTCTCACCCTGAAGATCTTCTTCAGGCCGCTGTAATAATTGGGTTATAAGTCAAATGAACATTTTAGTAAAGCTAAATCAGGGCTAGTTGGGGTGAAAACCATAATGAAGTTAAAAGAACAAATGTACCAGGAATTATAAGACCTCAATGCAAATGCAGAATGTCAACTAATTCTGGTCAACAATAATTTGCATTATTGCAACAAAATGTATGATACAGGGGTAGGGGTTTCTTCTTTGTATTCACTGCCAATTTATTGCTTCAGTTTTCATGAGATGAACCTTGCCTTGCTGCCAGTGATATACTTTAGAGATTAAAAAAAGTGCTCATTTGTTATTTACAAACTATATCAGATAGATACACAAACAAGTATGCTATCCAGCCAAGTTTGAACAATTTACAAAATTGCAGTTCAATAGAGAAATTGTTCTAAACTGTTGTTCTGGATAATATTTTAAATTGTTAAGATGGTAAAGTATTTCAGAATAGATTAGAACACATATAGTCCAAATTGTCTCACGAAGGTTTGTAAACAGGCAAAGTGTTATTACCTTATGCATCTGATAAATGATGATGGCATTATCAGCTAGATTTTCCACAACATGGAAATTTTCAATTGTTGCTAAGGGGAGGAGAAATAAAAATCCATCAGTAAACAAGCACAGATACTAGGTCAATGCTATAAACTACACGCTTGCTGATAAACATGCAAAGATTAAGAAGGGATTCCTTACTTTCCCAGTCATTACGAACATCAACATTCCAGAAGTAGTGGCAAACTTCATGCCCTGTTACCCCTTTAACAGCATGTGTTGCTTTCAAAGGATCTAACACTATTCCATTCTCTTCCACCTCTCTTCTGTACACCTGTGGTCAAACACAAAGACAGAAATGAAGAGAAATCGCCAACACTGCCCATGTTTTTATACTAATTTCATCAGCTTTGATAAAAACTTACACAGAACACTAACAAAAGAATAATTTGCCATGTCAGTGTTCTATGATAACTACCAATGCAGATATTCTTGAAAAGCAGATCACATGAAAACACCACTATTTTGAAAAATCTCAACTCCAAAAATGGTTAATAGTACAGAATATGCTCAGTTGGAAGGTACCCACAAGGAACATCGAGTCCAACTCCTGACTCTGCACAAGACAGCCCCAAGAAGCACACCATGTGCCTGAGAGTATCGTCCAAATGCTTCTTGAACTCAGACAGGCTTGGTGCTGTGACCACTTCCCCGAGAAGCCTGTTCCAGTGTCCAACCACCCTCTGAGCAAAGAACCTTTTCCTTATATCCAAGCTACATATCCCCTGACTCAGCTTCATGTCATTCCCTCGGGTGCTATGACTGGCCACCACAGAAAAGAGATCAGTTGCCAGCCTGCCTGCCTGCTTCTGCTCATGAGGAAGTTGTAGACTGCAATAAGGTCTCCCCTCAATCGCCTCTTCTCCAGGCCGAACAAACCAAATGACCTCAGCTACTCCTCATATGGCTTCTGCTCAAGGCCCTTCACCATCTTCATGGTCCTCCTTTGGATTCTCTCCAATGGCTTTATTTGCTTATTGTATTGAGGTGTCCAAAACTGCACACAGGACTTGAGGTGAGGCTGCACCAGTGTAGAGCAGAGTGGGGCAATCACCTCCCTTGACCGGTTCATGATGCTGAACTTAGTCACCCCAGCACCTGGTTGAGTCTTATGACTGCCAGGGCACACTCCTGACTCATATTCAACTTGCCGTGAACCCAAACGCACAGATCTCTTCCCAGGGGCTGCCCTCCAGCCTCTTGTTCCCTAGTCTGTATGTACATCCAGGGTTGTCCCATTCCAGATGCAGAATCAGTCACTTGCCTTTGTTAAACTTCAAATGATTGGCTTCTCCCAATTTAGTGTCATCAGAAAACTTAACTTAGTATCTTTTCGAGTCCTGTGTATGAGTCATTTATGAAGATGTTGAAGAGAACTGGCCCTAAAATGAAGCCCTGAGCTTTAAAATGGAGCTTTACTGAAATCCCAGAAGATTACATTAACTAGCTTCCCTTGATCAACTAGGTGGGCTACCTTGTCATAAAAGGAAATGAAGTTTGTCAAACTGGACTTTCCCCTCATGAAGCCATGCTGGCTGTGATCAGTGATTGCGTTGTCCTTCGGGTGTTTTTCAATAACTCCCAGAAGAGTCTTCATAATTTTACCAGGCATTGAAGTGAGACCGACAGGTCTGTACTTACCAGGACCAACCCTCTTGTGCTTCTTGAAAATTGGGATAATGTTACCGAGCATCCAGTCAACTGGGACCTCTCCAGATTCCCAAGACCATTGAGAAATCATTGAGAGTGGCCTCACGACGACATTAGCCAACTCTTTGAGCATTTTTGGATGAATCTCATCAGGTCCCATAGACTTATAGGAATCCAGCTGGAGCAGCACATCCTGCACAATTTCACTATTGACTGGGAGTTTGTCATTCTCGCAGCTGTGATCCTCTAGCTCAGGGCTCTGGGGGTCCCAGAGGCCATCATTGGTATTGATGAGAGAGGTGAAGAAAGCAGTAAATGTCTCTGCTTCATCTGCGTGCCTGTTTGTGAGGTGACTGAATTCATCACACCACAGACCAATGTTATCTCTGATTCTCCTTCTGCTGTTAACATATTAAAAAGCCCTTTTTGCTGTCCTTCACAGTGTTGGTCATCTTGAACCCTAATGGTGCTTTGTCCACACAAATTTTCTCCCTACAGTGGTGAGCAGTATCTCTGTAGTCCTCCCATGTCACCTGACCTTGCTTCTGATGTCCATACACCTTCTTTTTTTGCTTATCTCCAAAAGAAGATCCCTGTTCAGCCAAGTCAGCCTTCTGCCTCATCTGCTTGACTTCTGACATTTGGCAGTTGCCTGCTCCTGTGCCCTTAGGAGATGGTGTTTAAAAAGTGATGAGCACTGATGGACTGCAGCACCTTCAAACGCATTTTCCCAGGGAACCTTACTCACTAGTTCCCTGAACAACCTGAAGTCTGCTCTCCTCATTTCCAGGGTTGAAGCTTTGCTGACACTTTTTCTCCTGTCAACAGAGATTTTAAACTCGATCGCTTCGTTGTCACTGTGGTCAAGACAGCCACCAATCTCCCCTCACAAGACCATCTCTGTTAACAAGCAACAAATCAAGGAGGGCATCTTTCCTAGTCAGCTCCCTTAGCACCTGTACCACAAAGTTGTCATCCAGGTGTTTTAGGGATCTCCTGGAATTGCTTGTACCAGCTGTGTGGTTAACATCTGGCAAGTTGAAGTCTCCCATAAGGACAAGGGTGGTTGACTTAGAAGTGTCCCTTAGTTCCTTAAAGAATAATTTATCAGTGTCATCATCCTTGCTGGGTAGCCTTCATGCTTTATTTGTTTTTCCCTTGACCCTTACCCCGAGAGTCTCAGCTGTGCCACTGCCAACTGTGAGCTCCATACCTTCCAGCCCCTCCGTTACATACAATGCCACCTCCGCCAAATCGCCTGCCCTGCCTATCCATCCTGAATTAATCTACTTTATTTATCACTATACACAAGAATGTGTACAAGCACAGTAGAGTAGCCTACAGTAACTTGGTACCAAATAAGATTTTCATACATTGAATTTGCATGTTGTCTTTTGACACTGGCAAAATGCCAGGCGCCCAGGAAAGCTTTTCACTCACTCTCTTTTGCTTTGAACTGGGCAGTGGAGAGGGAAAAATAGTTAATAAAAGGCTCATGAGTTGAGATGATGATTGGGAGAAAAAATTCCCAGGGCAAAACACTTTCAAATTTAAAGGTCTAAGGTACATTTATTATTAACAGAGTCAGAGGAGGATAATGAGAAGTAAAATACGCATTTGCAACACTTTTTTTCCCTCACAGCCCTCCCTCTTTCCCACCAACCGCACAGGGAGACAGGGCGTGGGGCTTTTCTTCAGTTCGTCTCCCGAGGTCTTTTTCTGTTCGCTCAGGTTGGGGAGTCTTTCCCCTGCTATGCCGTGGGGTCCCTCCAACAGGAGACAGTTTCTGTGAACTTCTCCAGCATGGCTCCAATCTCACAAGCAGCAGTCCTCCAAAAATTGCTGCAATGTGAGTCCTTCCCACGGAGAAACAGTCTTTCTGAAACTGCTGCGGCGTGGGTCACTTGTCCACGGGGTGCAGTCTTCTAAGGATAGGCTGCTCTAGTTTGGAAGCAAGGGCCCTCTGTCTCCTTATCTCTGGGAGCAGGGGCCCTCTAGGTATTTGGGTCTCTCACTGGAACACAGCTTTCTCTTGCATCCACCTGCTCTGGTGTGAGTACTTCTCTCACAGACTGCAGTGGATCTCTGCACCCCCCATGGACTTCATGGGCTGCAGGGGAATAGCTTATTTACCATAGTCCTCACCAGGACCTGCAGAGGAATCTCGGCTCTGGTGCTTGGAGTACCTCCTCCCCCTCTTTTTCCACTGACCTTTGTGCCACCATGATGTTCTCCCTCACATGTCTTCACTTCCTCCTCTTCTCTGACTAGAAGAAAACTGCTGCATGTAGGTATTATTGCCAACAAGTTCCACCAATTCAAAGATTAGTGCAGGATTCTGCAGGTCCTACATCGCGGAGTTGTTCGCCATGTTTCCACTGCCACCAGGTGGCCACACTGTCACCTAGTGGGCAGTGGCAGATGCCGCAGCGCTGGCTCTATTTAACTCCTCTCTTCATGCAGGGCGTCAGAAAGGAGAAGCCACCACTGCTGCCCCTGCCCTTCTGCCCACGGTACGGCTGGCTAGGGGGGGCCAGGCAGGCAAGGCTCGCCGCTGGCCGCACTGAGATGGTGGCGGCCGCAATGCATCGCCGTGTGCTGCACCAGGATGGCCCTGGCAGCAGCGCCTTGCCACCTCTGGAAAAAACTATGCACTGTTTTGATTTTCTTCTTAAATATGTCATCACAGAGGCGTTACCAACCTCTCTAATTGGGCCAGAAGTATGTGTATCTTCAGAGCCATCAGAGATTGGCTCTGTCAGACATGATGAAAGCTTCTAGAAGCTTCTCACAGAAGCCACTTCTGTAGCCCTCCCCTGCTAGCAAAACCCAGGCTGTGCCAAATCAATACAGCACACCATGTTGACAGGAAGTTTTAAGTAGAAGAAAATGAGAAAGGAATCTGTAAAGAAAAAGCTATTGCAAGAGCTGCATAAGATTTTGCTGAATATATTAGAAGCTGCAGCTCGTATAGTCTCCAGTCCTAACTTAAACAATGCTGTTCTCAGAGAGGAGTTTTAACAGCATAACTTGCTCAGTAATATTATTCAAAGAGAATAAAAATATCTATCTTCACAGCATATAATCTTATATCAATTAAGCAAAACAACAAATGCTTACCTTCATTTCTCCTTCTTCTACCACTAGCTGCCAATTGGCATCTCCTCCTACATCTTGCAAGGAATATGTCATATGGTTTTGTACCATCTCTTCCACCTTTAGAGAAAAAATTACACATTTTTAAGTAATTCCTTTCATCTTCTTGTGCAGGCGACTGTATAGTATTGGAAACCATAAGTCAATGTTGTGCAGGAGCTGAACTTGGACAATAGAGCCTTCTATTACAGGTTAAGATCAAGCAGGTACTTGTGGCCTTCAGAAACAAAAGCCAAAATCTTGATTCCGCTTCCAATTTCATTCTTTATGGGTTCTTCCCTATCCTACCTTTGTACCTTTAAACTGTCAAAACTCACTATTCCTACCTGAGATAGTTTTAATTCATCATGTAGGAAAATACTTCCGGTACCTCCAAATAGAATTACAGTGCACTGTAGGACTTGAAAGACAATATTCATTGAAGAGCATTTAAAAAGATGAAGGGGAGGGAGGGGGGAGGGAGACAGACAAACAAGCTCTAAAAAGTAAATACATATCAAAAGTTATATTGAAACAGCAGTGAGGGAAACAGTCATGAGAAAATAATGCCTATTCTGTTTCTTTGGCATCTTTGCACATTTGCCAACTAGAAAAACAGAACAGAAATGCTTACATTCAAATAAATTGTGATGATGCAGAGGTCCACTATTTTAAAATACTCATTTAAGAATACTTAGCTAGACAGTTGCATGTTTTTCTTAAATGTCAAATATTTTATACATTTTTATCAAGCTATGTGAATACATTTTTTTTGTTTCAAATAATGCACATGAAAATAGGGGGTGGGACAGGAAATGCGTTTTTATGTTAAATCTATGGTCTTGTTGTGTTTCTATCGTATCTGTCCCTCCATTTCCAAATCCTATTCTCCCCCAAATAAAAACAGAGACAAAAAGCGAAATTATCCATTGCTGTGTAATGTATACAAGTGCTGAAAAGAATTTAGTAATTTATTTTGCCTAAGAGGTAGCTGACTATTAAAACTCATCACCTCAAATAAGTCCATGTAATTGACATTATTTTCCTGAATCAGTAGAAATTTCTTTTTTAGAGAGGAAATGCATTGCAAGCAAAGGTTAGTCAATTGACCAACATACAGATTAGTCTAAGAACTGTATAATCACAAGATTAACAGCCTGAACCTATGGGTGGTTTTTGTACAACTTGAAGGAAAAAAGTAATTGAATAATTTCAAAATCCTTAAAAATACAACATAAAAATAAAATCCTTTCAACAGAAATGCTCCTTTATCTCATTTTAACTATCAAATTCTCTACAGAACCCAAATTATCAGTCCAGTTTTGGGGGGCTTCTTTGTTTTCTTTAAGCTTTTTTTAGTTAAAATGAAGTATAAACATCCACAAGATTGGTGTTTATGCTTTTAGACAGGCTATCTTTTCCTGCCACTTACTAACAAGTTTCCTACCAAATATTCTTCTAATTTTTTTTTCCAGGAAAACAATGACAGTACAAGCCAAGCCAGGTAAGAATGTGAGCTATTTAAATATTCAATTTTCTAGCTCTAGGTCACACTTCTTTCAGAAAGGAATCCTCCCTATGCTCCTGCAACTTTACCTACAACATATTCAGGGTCCCTATCTCCTCCCCTGGCTCCTAATCTACTAGGGACAAAGCCAGCTTATATGTGATTGTTTTGTATTTTGCTGCTTTTTGCTTTATGCCAAATGCAGTGGGAGGAGAATAGCAAAGAAAGAAGAGAGTGAAGCATTTACAGGAGTATCATAGAATCAGAGAATACCTGAGTTGGAAGGGACTCACAAGGATCACAGTGTCCAACCCCGGCTTTGCACAGGACAACCCCAAGAATCATACAATGTGCCTAAGTACAATCTAAATACTTTAAGGCCTTTGGAATTGTTCAGCATTTAGCCTCCTGACTTCCTCTGAAAACTTCAACGGCATCTTTAGTTTGTTTCTCTCCCTCTCTTCTCCCAGTAGTTTCATTCCTGCTAATACATCTTTCAGACAGCTTCCCCTTAGGTTTGGGAAAGGAAAAGCATTATCATTGCAGCTTTCAGAGGAAAGAGAATGTTGTTTTTCACTAACAAGCAATTACTTCTATTTGACCAAGTAATTTCAGTGCCTTCAACTGCCTTGTGCATACTATCTGTCAAAACTGTGATCTACCTGCAGGTTCCTGTCAGCCTGAAACTATTTCAGGTACCACATTAGGCACCAAGTCAATATTCACAGCTTCTTTCCCAGTGGGGAGGCCACACTATTACCTCTGGGTTCCTGGCAGACTACAGGAATGATCTGCAAAAATGCTTCTATCCCATGCAGCCTTGGTCTTAACATTAAGTGGGCAGATCTTCATTTACAAGGCCCTCAGAAGAGCTCAATCTATTTTAAAATTTGATAGTCCTTTAAAAGGAGAAAATGATTTGCAGCATTTAAAGCCCACAACCTCTCACTCAACTGGCAGAAGCAAATCAATGCCTTTCTGAAGGCACATTGAAGAACCAGCTCCTGTCGGAATATGTTTATACATCTTCATCTTAAAAGCAAAGCTGCAAGTTTCTACTTGACCTGTTACTAATATTCCCTTCATATAAATGAAGTCTAGAAACAAGCCCCATTTATTCAGAATCAAGATTTATCTTGCCTTTTCAAAAGCCAAATCCTCAGCCTGGGGACAGAGGAAAACTTTCTAATAATAAGGTCTACAGCAGGTTGTCACCAAAAGGTGTGCTGCTTTTCTCTTCATGCTCTCAGTTGTCTTTCATCTGCTTGTTCACTAGCAATGAAGCACCAGAGCAGGTGAAGCAACTTAATGAACTGGCAAGTTTGTTCTAGGGAAGATATGGGGGAAGAATGGGGCAGAGGGGAGTATGTTTCTTTCAAGTTAGCAGGATCATTATTTCTGTAGTCAGTTAACTTGAAACCACATCCTAAGACACTGGGTAGTAGCTTCTACACAGTATAATCCCTGCAGCTGCTAGAAAGAGCAACACCTTGACCCCATAATCCAGTCCATTTGACCGTGATCTTTCATGTCAATTTGCATTATTGTGATAAGGACCTGGTCAATCTTAGATTTAAGTGGTTAGGTTTTCAGCCACACGAGTGGTCTGATATTCAGGTTCACCATATAGACCCACAAATATTATCACAGACCTAAGAGGTGAAAATGAGAAGGTTCACATATTTTAATGACTCTTTCCCTTACATTGAACTGGCAATACAGCCTGATAGAAAATTAATTCTATCTTTAGAACCAAACTTGCTTTCTATTACTTGATTTCCTCCCTCCTCCACTATAAAACCAAACTTGAATTATTAATGTGACTGGAGTACCAGTAGATCAGCCTATCGGTGTTGTGCGATATGACCTGCATACTTTTTCCCTTGTAAAAAATTCAAATTCCAGAAATTAACTGACTGCAATAAATCATGGCAAGTGTTGGGATTTCAGTCCAATAAGCAAATCCTTAAATATTAGGGTTCTGCTCACGAAACTGGTGGCAAGGTATGCAGGTAGTATGATTCCAGGCTCTGTTACTCAGAAAAAAAAATCCATTCCATCTATTTGAAAAAGCAGGCTGTTTGCAGTGTGTCAGAGACTGGAAAGATGGATGTCTTGAGACATTTTGGGATGCATGTGAGTGTGTGGGAGGGGCAGGCTGGGCCTTGCCCTGGGGAGAGAGTGAACTACCCCCCACTCCCCACTCTCAGAGCCAGTATCCCAGCCCTGCAGGGGTGCCAGTCATGGAACACTGGAGGCAGAGCTCCACTCTCGCCTAACCCAGCTTCTGAGTGGCTGGAAGTCCCACGTGGGGGGAGGGGCTATGAAGGTCAAGGGGTATTTAAGGCTGAGCATGAAGCCAGCACATGTCTTGACCCTACCTTCCTTTTGGAGTTTCCCTCTGAACACTGCTGGAGCCCAGCAGTTGGTAGCTATAAGCGTGCTTTTCTATATCTTTTCTTTCTGTCTTTCTTCTTCATCTGATTCTTCTTCATCTGATTCCTTCTTGGAATATTTTGAGCAATTTAACATCGCATGGGTTTAAAGTTTGCTAAGTTGAATGGACCAAATTAATGCTGTGAGAAGTGTTTTATGTTGACTGGATGTTGTAGTAAACCTTTTACCAAAGCTCTCTGATTTTTCTAAAGTTTGCCAGTAAACTTTTGACTGCTTGAGAATATCTGGTCAGTATTTCTCCTGTGTGTCTAACCCAAAATATATGAACCACTGTAAAGTCCTTTTATTGCAGCCTTACACAGCATTAGTTAAAAATTTTAAAACAAGCAAACAAACCCAAACTCATCAGACCCCAGAAGGAAGCCCCATATTCACAATCATATGTACCACAGCAGAAGGAAAGTAATGGCATGAATACTGTTTGAATGATTTTTTTTGAAAGACCAAACACATGAATACACTTATTTAATTCAACTTTAAACTATGCTCTTCAGAGCAAGCACCTAGAGTAATTTTGTACATTACTGGAATACGACACCAAAACTAAATTCACTTACTTATTTAGGATGTCAGACATTTTCTGAATTGTAATTGAGTATATTGGAACTCTTCAGTAAAAGTTCTCATATCCGCAATCTCATTTTTTTAACAACATACTTTGTGACCTTTTGGTTATAAAGCTACTTGTAGAGGTAAAAAATTATAATAGACAACCTTAAAATTTGATGTCTTAATGTTATTATAAGAGACAAATTTTAAAGACAAAATTAAACCTTTGATTTAAAAAGAAGAAAAACTATTCAATTTGAAGCAATGACCATCTCCAGCCCACACAAACCAGATGTTATTTTATTGCTTTTATTATAATCAGAAATGCAAAATTTTCAAGTTGTGGGTATTTTTATTAAAGCTAATGAAATTAGTCCAACAGTTCACAAGATTTGGGCCCCTGCACAAGTGATATGCATGCAAGCAGAATGTAAAAAACCAATCATTTAGTATAGAAATTGATACTTTTTTTTTTTGTCTCAACATACTAGTTTAGAGTAAACAGTGATTTATGTAGCAACAAACCCAGGTTCTAGAGAAGAGGATGAAATGCAGCAAAGATACACAACCCCCACTCTACATATTAATACAGTACCTGGGTGCTGAATCTGTGAACATCAAAGGCACTGACTAGATCAATGGAAGACATGGAGGAAGAGCGACTATAGAGCTACCAGAGACAGACAAAGAAAAAACCAAGTAATCAGAACAAAGGCACAACAGAGCATTCAGTACCAACTTGCAAGCACAAGATAATGAAGAAAATGAAAACAAAAGCACCATAAGAAGCAAGCACAGTGGCAAATACTGATTTCAAACACCTATGATGTATTATGCTCCCAGTATAGCCCTAAAAAAGGCATCGTGTTTCAAGTAACTCTAAAAGAAGTCAATTGATCCTAATGCAAGAGACTGTATTTTTTTTTCTACCAATTAAATTAATTTTGGTGAAAGTATCTTAATCACACCTAGGTTAGCAAGTTGTTGTTTTTTTCTTTATAATCTCTAACTGACAAGCTTGATACAAATCAAGAGTATTCTGGATAGATACTGAAATCAGGATTTTTTTTAGCCAAGACAGAAAATAGTCCTTTTCCAATTCCAGCTACTTCAATTAAAAATGAGTAAACCACTTAAAGTTATTCTAGAAACATCTAAAAAAATCTTACCTATCCATATAAAATAGTATATACAAATACAAGTCAGCCAATTATACAGAGGAGATCACGAGAAATATCTTACCTTTTGGACAAATCTATGAGTCCCCACAGCAGAATATGCATCTCCGGGAGGTAAGGATATTGGCCAGTATAATCTGACCTTTTCACTTTGGGACTGCAACAAAATAACTTTCATTATTGGTAGTCAGCTGCTAATGGATGGACTATGAAAGGCTGAGGTACCTTCAAACTTTATAGTGGCTACAACTAATGCTGTCCATGACAGACATGAAGTTGTGGTCCTGCTTGAGTTCTCAGGAAGCAAACGGGCCTGGATATTGAATCACCCATTTATCTATACTTCAAGGTATATTTCCAGGTTAAGCAAAATAGATTGGCATCATCACAGATGTTGCATCCATGTAGTAGTACTACAGAAACTAAAAATTTTTACCTTCTTCTAAGAGACCCCAACATAGATAAACTCTGTTGGGTACTATATTTCCACTAGGCAGTCTTATAATTCTTAACCAAGTCATTGTATTCACTATATTCATAAGCAAAAACATTTTACGACAAAGGAGGCATCACTTTATTATTCCCTCTCATTTTATAAACTACTATATTTTCTCAGATTCCATATATTTCCTCACACACATCCTTTTTTGATCCTTGTCACTGAAGAGTATTCAAGAAATGAGTTAGAGAAATAGCCAGAGCCTACACAATTTTTAAACAAGACCAAACACCAATAGAACTATGTCTTTCCTATTTCACATACTGCTACAGTCAAAAGAAACTTCAGAGCAATAATTAGGTTTTGAGAAATAGCTGCATCATTAGATATTCTTATTTACCCAGGGCATCAGTTATATATAAAGATAAGTTTTATACAGGACTAATAAATTTATTTAGGAGTTAGAAACTAGAGACAATCAATTAGCTTAACACTTATACTATCCCTTTCTATGCAAGCTGTCAAATCACTTTCTCAAAATTAGTGTTAAACAATGATATTTAATTGTAAATATTGTAAAGTGAATCCCACTTATAAGTGTCAATCTAAAATATCTAGAGTTTCAGGAGATGCTCCCCAGGACTGATTAAGTCACAGAAGTCTTCCATGAAGTGCCCATCATTAACACATTTTTCAACTATTAATACCTGTTCTTCCATTTTATCCTGTCTATCAAGAGCAGCTTCAACAGCATCAAAGAATTCTTCTTCATTAATCAGACTATTAGGACCCTCCTAGAGCATAAGAAACAAAACTAGTTCAAGATTTTGGAGACATGAGAGCTCCACTTAAGTTCAATATTAGAAATACTATTTATATATTATGCGTATAAATATTTTCACCAATATTCATATATTGGAATTCATCTGAAAACTCTACTTGTTAAAGGAAGTTATTTCCTTTAAGTACAATTTAGGGATACTTAAATAAACAAGCAAAAACCCCAGGAAACCAAAGACTGAGTAACAGTGTCAATATGCTTTGATATGAGATTTAGGCTTTAATTAACAAATATCTTCTCTTTAAAATATTTACCGTACATAAGTAAATATATTAACATAATTGTGTATTTAGACTGCTTCCAAGTATTCCACTGCCTTAGGGTGGATTTCAGATATGTGCTCAAAGCACAACAAGACAAAATCCTGTGGATCACTACTGAGAATTCTTGGAAAGAACAGTTTAACAATAAACAGCAGGTAGAGTTGATTCAATTATTAAAAACTTGTGTCTACTAAGTAAAATGATAATTTAGGAAAACTAGGTTTACTGCTTTTGTTGTACTGTAAAACAAACTAGTCCAGAAAATTTCAAAAATCTACTTTACATCAGGGATATCTGGGAGAAGCATTTGAGTTCATAACCAGGTAGACAAAGTCCAACTTCCTATCCATTCTTTTCTTTTACAGTGCCTCAGCCACAACAGAGAACATAAGCTCAAATACCTTTTAAATATCTCAACATATTAATGCTATTTCTCAGGCTATGATTTGTAAGTAGAAACCTGCTTAATTAATGTAAATAAAAGAATCGAGTTCTTAAAAATTATGCAAACTGCTTTATAGGTGCATTACTTTACATTATTGTTCAGAAGGCAGTTTAAGAGACTCAGACTTTAATTAAATATCCAAACTGAGGAGGAAGTTGATAACATATGCCATTTAACAGATGAAGCAGAGCCTAAAATAATTTAATTTATCAACACATTTCAAGTGGCAGTGACAAGTTAAAAATAAATTCAAACTAAACTTCACATTCTAGGACTGCCTCTGCAGTCAGGACTTTCATATTTGCATTACATATCTAGACAACTGGCTGATTAAAATGTAAGAGTACACAACTTTCAAATGAGCGGTATAAAATGTGCAAGAAAAATGATTAAAAAGTTAGCAAAAATAGATGTAAACAAAATGCTTTAGACAAAAGTAGAATAGGAAACTTGAGGTGAGGACAGACTTCTATTCTCAAAACACTGAAGGATTTTGATTCTTCATTTAGTTTCAGTTTCCAAGGCAGAAAAAGTGGCATGAACGCATTGCACAAAGACCTTGATTTACATACACACTCAGTTGAGAAACAAACTAATCTTCAAAAGCCTTAGCATTTTTTAAAATTTCAAAAGCAGAATTTGTACCTCATAGTCTGGCCCTCCGAAGTGGGACTTTTTCTTCAGCTTTGTCACAGCATTTTTGTATGCTTCTTCAATTCTTCTCCTTTTCTCTATTTCCTGTAAAATTACATGATCATTTAAAGCAGCAAGAATATATTGACTGATAATAGTCAGTATGATAATAAATGGAATGATCAGTCTAAGTTTTATTCCCAAGGAACAATTGCAGAGGTGCTGATTTTCTGATTTTATTTGAATTCATGCATTATATGTGCCCTTATAGATGCATATATAATACAAAGCTCAGGGAGCTAGCTACCTCGTGCATAACTTCTTTAAATCACATGGAATAAACTAGCTCAGCAAGAAAAATCTGGTATCTAGTTTAATCATAGCTATTCATGGTTTGTTGAGGGTCAGTCCCACTTCAGTGCCTGAAATGTTATGAAGAATATTCTGGGAGTGTCCTAGGGTGATGTTATGATGCTTGTATCCCCAATCGTATGTTCTGTTTATGCTGGATATTATATTCTGTGCTTTCAAGACTGGCTGAGAGCGAAGGCAGGGAGAAGAAGCCCAGAGTTTTGTTATCAAGAAATAGACTCACTCCTCCACAGTCTACTGGAACACTGTTGTTGTCTGGGCACAGACGGGGCAGAACACCACGTGCTGTGTTGCACTAAATAGTTTATTTAGTTGTTGTTTTTGCACGGGGTGTTTGATAATCTGCACTGATCACACGGTCTTCCCCCCCCCCCCCCCAAGCCCCGGTGGTAGTGGTTTGTCCCAGGTTTACTCCTCCCCTTGCCCCCTCCTAAATTGTATCCCATTGGTTGTGGTCCTCTTCCTCTGCCCCCCATTCCCCCAGGTTTAAAAGTCTCCTACCATGAGGTATTCCCTCTCTTTTACTCCTGGGACACCACCTCCTTCCCATCTAGGATCCCCTGGAGTAATTTTACAATAAAGGTGTGGGATTGTTAGTCCCGAGAGGAGAAGAGCACCTCCAGTCTTTTACTCTGTCTTTGTAAAGGCTGCAATGGGCCAAGGATCCATAGCTAGCCAGATCGGACCTGGCCCCAGAGAAACCAGCAAATTTACAACCGTGCTCTTTTTGCTTTTTAGTTAGTTAGTTTAGCTAGCTGAGGCAATCTGAGCTTTCCCTGGACTGTTTTTCTTTCCCTTTTCTTGGAACCATTCAAACCTGCTCCAGACCAGGACCCACAGAAACACTAAGAGCTCACACTTTGTAGCCTGCCGGGACCTACTCTGCAGCCTTTCCTAGCACTGGAGGGACTGATAACAGAGTGACCACCCACCAGAGAGACTTTCTGAATTTGTCATCTTTTCAGAGCAGTGAATGAGTTTTGTCATCCGGTATTGTTCATTTTGTGTGCTGGGGAGTTCTTGGCCTGTTAAATAAACAGTTTTTTTCCACTTCTCTATGAGGAAATTTATTCCTGAACAAGGTGGAGGGAGGAGATGCGTGAGTTTGCTTTCTGGAGGGTCCCCTTTTGGAGGTTTTCTCCCAAATTCGCCCTAAACCAGGACAGAGAGTTATTGAAAATCACCTGAAGGACAATGCAGTCACTGATCACAGCCAGCAGAGGTTCATGAGGGGAATGTCCTGCTTGTCAAACTTAATTTCCTTTTATGACAAGGTAACCCACCTAGTTGATCAGAGGAAACCAGTTGATGCAATTTTTTGGAATTTCAATAAAGCTTTTGATACTCTTTCTCACAGTATCCTTCTGGATAAAATGTCCAGCACACAACTGGATAAACACATCACACACTGGCTTGTACTAAATGAGGTTACACGAGGCTGCTGACCAGTCACAAGTGGCATTCCACAGGGCTTCATTTTAGGGACAGTTCTCTTTAACATATTCATAAACAACTTGAATGCAGGACTAAATGATATACTGAACAAGTTTTCAGGCAACACTAAATTGAGAGGAGCTGTCAACTCCCTCAAAGGCAGAGAAGACTAAACTGTCCCTCTGCAAGATGGAGGCTATATAGTTTTGTGATGTAACAGGACCCTCACTATACATATTTGTGTTTTGCTACCAAGTAAAACATGGTTCTGAAGCTAGTGAAGTGCCAAGGCTGGAGAAGGAAGGAGAGAAAGCTGGATTACAATGGTACTTAGACAACTTGTAAAACACTCATTGCTTTTAGCCACTGACAGAGATCTTGTTTTTACTGACACACCTGCACAGCACAGAGCCTGCATAGTCAATCTGCTGATACAAAAGGACAAATCTGATGCTGCACCTTTCAGTTCTTCTAGCTGGTCTTTTACAGATGCTGAACAGACTTACAAGAGCTTTAAAAACCTCCCAGATATTACACACACGAATGACTGCCCAATTTAATATAATTTTCCCCTTTAACTTCTCAGAGAAAACATTCTGAATTTTATCATCTTCTAATATTTATTTCTTTTTCAGAGCAACATAAGCACCTATCCAAGAAACCCAAGAGTACACATATCAACATCATTTTCCTCGTACATCTATTTATCAGACAACAGAGTAATTATTTGTTGCTCAGGCTCATAGTTATAGAAGAGACTTTTACAGAGCCATGTTTAGTCAGTAAAACAAGGCAAAAAAACCCAAAACAAAACAAGGCCTACAACTGAAGTGGAATAAATAGTGTTAGCAAAAGTCTGAATATATTCAACTGCCATTTTTAAAATCTTGTGCAGGGTGTAGGTGTCAAGGTGTTGGTTGTGAGGGGCTGCAGGAGTGGCATATGAGGAAGGTGGCCAAGGGCTATCCTGTGTCAAACAGGCTCCAAAACAGACCCACCACAAGACATAGCTGAGCCCATCCACCACATGCATGGAATATCTGTGAAAATGTATTTAAGAGCAAAAAACAGCCCTGGGAGAGAGGAGAGGGAACAAAAAGGGAGAAACAGAGAGAATGCCAAGGCCAGAAGAGAATGATGAGGAGGAGTTCCAGGGCAGAGAATATATCCACACTGTAGTCCATGAAGGACCTCACGCTAGAGCAGAGGGACATTTCCTAAAGGAACCATGTTCCATGGAGGACTCCCAATGAAAATTAGTTTTCCCAGAGGACTACAGCCCTGAAAAGGACCTGTGCTGGAGCAGGGGAAAAGTGTGAGAAGTGGCATAGACTAAGTGTTTTGGATTGACATCCAACCATCCATTCCCCACCCCCCCCACCCCCACCACACTGCATTCCTTGGGGCTAGAAAGCAGGGGTGTAGAGGAGCCTGCAGTTAAAGAGTGAAGTTGAGCCTGGGAAATGGGGGAAGAAAGATGTTTTAGTGTTTGTCTTTTTGTTTCCTACTAACTGTACCTATTTTAATCAGCAACAGATTTTCTGCCAGGATAAAAACTCATAAGCAATCTTCCTGTCTTTCTCTTGACTTGTGAGCTTTCTCATCCTGTTTCTCCCCCACACACACACTCCAGTCCTTCTGGATAGGGTGTGGATATGACAGTCTGGTCAGAGAGAGAGAGAAAGCAAAATATGGCCTTGGTTCTACACAAGTTATGCAAGTTATCAGCATGCTAAACACAGACCTACTTGCTCCATTTGATATTAGACGTATAGGTCAAGTATTGTTCCAACCTGTGCAATTTAAAGTTTTTCAGGACAATTGGAGGCAGGTCGCTCAAAGGATTGCAACAGAGAACATGCAAGTGCCTCAGAGGGATCCTAAGTATTACATGGGGGTGGATGTTCTCATGGGAGAACATGCCTTTTCCAATCCTGATCTTCAGGCTACCTGGGACCCTGCCGTTCTTGAGCAGAGTCAAAGGGTAGGGTTTTTACTATTGTTAAAAACTATAGAAGTGGCTGCTCCCAAGCCACAATATGTGACAATAACTCAAGGAATAAAAGAACCATTTCTACCATTTGTTGAGAAACTTGCAGCAGCCCTGGAGAAACAAGTTGAGGACGATAACTTGAGGCAGCTTTTATGCAAACAGTTAGCAAGGGACAACGCAAACAACGATTGTCAGGAGATCACAGATGCTCTTCCAGGTGACCCAACGCTAACAGACATGGTCCAAGCATGTTCCAAAGTAGGTACTGTAGACTACAAAATGTCTGCTCTGGTGGCTGCCTTACGGCCAGGCCAGTCATCCTCGGGGAACAGACAATAGAAAAAAGGAAAAAATAAGGGCAGGACAAAACAGGAAACACACAAGCAGACAGAAATTAATACCAATTTCTTGTGTTTTAAGTGCTTAAAGGCAGTTCATTTTGCAAACCAATGTAAGTCTAAATATCATGCCAATGGCCAGCTTTTCGTAGGCCTGGGAAACGGGAAGATGAGCGCACAGAGGAAATGTGCTCTGACACAAGTGATTCCCCGGGGCATGGTACTGGCACAGGCTTGCTCAGCCAGCTCAGGGGCAGCACCCATGGCTCAGCTGGGGTGTATGTACATACTGTAACCGCAGTCATTTTAGAATCCTGTCCTGTACATAAGGTTCTTTTGGATGTGTTTGGACCTTTAGGGCAAGGACTGAGCACACTGCTTGTGGGAAGATCTAGTGCCACCCTCCAAGGAATCTTTGTGCACCCAGGTGTCATTGGCTGACTTTACAGATCAAATTTGTGCCACGGTTTCCACACCCACCTCCCTCTGTCACTATTGCAGCAGGGACTCAGATTGCTCAACTTGTGCCTTTTCAGTCATGTGTCCCCAGGGCTGACCAGTGGACTCATGGGGATGGTGGCTTAGAATCCACAGGACCTCCCCAAGTCTTCTGATCTGCAGATATTTCTGCTCAGTGACCACAGATGACATGCACCCTGATTCTACTGGGTGCCAGCTCACCATAGATCTGGCTTCGAGGTTTGATTGACACAGGGGCTGATTTGACAGCCATCTCCTTATCTGCGTGACCTCCTACATGGCCTTTGTTTTCCATAGAGTCAGCCATCCAAGGGTTGGGGGGTGCAATGAAGACCTTTGTAAGCCAAATGGTCTGTGCTGATCAAAAACATGGATGGGCAGACAGCTGCAGTTTGGCCCTATGTCACTCAGCTCCAATCAATCTCTGGGGGCGGGATGTATTGGCAGCCTGGGGGGTACGAATTGAGACAGATTTTTAATTGGGGCCACTGTACTGAAGGGCGGAAAATATCCTATGCTGCCTTTACAGTGGCTGGTGGAAAGACCCATCTGGGAAAACCAGTGGCCCCTGACAAAAGAAAAATTGGTCCAGGAACAACTTCAACAGGGACACATTGAGCCTTCCACTAGTCCCTGGAATACTCCTGTCTTTGTGAAAAAGAAAAAATCTGGGAAATGGAGGCTGTTACAGGACCTCTGGAAAATTAATGCGGTGATGAAAAGCATGGGGACATTGCAGCCTGGTATGCCCTCACCCACCATGCTCCCTATGGGATGGGAAATCTTGATCATTGATCTGAAGGATGGTTTTTTCACAATTCCTTTGCGTCCTGATGACAAACCAGAGTTTGCCTTTACTGTGTCTGCAATTAACAATGCTGAACCTGTGCAGAGATATCAATGGAAAGTTTTGCTGCAGGGCTGTAGAAACAGCCTGACTATTTGTCAATGGTATGTGGCTCGGGCCTTGTCCAGAGTCTGCAAGCAGTTTCCTGATGCATATTACTATCACTACATGGACAACATCCTGGTGGCAGCATCCACCCAGCATGAGTTGCTGAGGATACAGCCTCAGCTGTTTGCTGCTCTGCATTCTTATGGGCTGCAAGTGGCTCTGGAGAAGGTTCAAGAGCATCCTCCTTGGAAATATCTGGGAGTCAAAATTCTGGACCAAACCATTCAGCATCAAGAGGTGCAATTTTGGATTCTATTAAGACTCTGAATGATGCCCAGAAATTGCTCAGTGTCATCAGTTGGTTGCGTCCTTATTTGGGACTAACCGCAAAACAATTGTCCCCGCTATATGATATTCTAAGGGGGAATCCTGACCTGAGATCACCTTGAAAATTGACTCCTGAGGTGTGACAAGCGCTGGAGGAAGTCCAACAAGCTGTTTCTGCTTGTCAGGTTCATCGAGTAGATCCTTCCATTGATATCACTGTCTTCATTATCAATCCAGATTTTCATCCTACAGGTATCATTGGCCAATGGAGTGACAAATGATCTGATCCCTTGCACATCTTGGAATGGGTCTTCTTGCCCCATCAACCAAAAAAGACAGCACCCACGTTATTTGAATTGATTGCTCATTTGATTTGCAATTAATGGCAGCAGATCCCACAAAAATTATTCTTCCAGTACAATGGGAAGACTTTGAATGGAGCTTCATTAACAGTGCTCCTTTGCAAAGTGCGCTGCAAAACTTTTCAGGGCAGATTGCCTATCATCTGCCCAGTCCTAAGTTACTGCAGTTGGCAAAATCAATCAATCTGTCTTTGCGGCCAAAAAGTAGTCAAGTGCTGGTGCAAGGACTCACCGTCTTTACTGATGGTTCTGGAAAAATGGGGAAAGCCGTTGTTACTTGGAAGGATGAATCTGAATGGCAAGTGCTGGAAGGCCATGAGTGAGGCTTGGCCCAACTGGTTGAGTTAAAGGCTGTTGCCATGGCATTCCAGAAATGTTAAGTGCCTCTGAACTTGGTCACTGATTCTGCCTATGTCACAGATATAACCAAACATTTGGATTGTTCACTTCTGAAGGAAGTCAATAATGCAGTTTTGTTTCAGTTATTGAAAGCCGCGTGGTGTGCAATTCAGACCCGAGTTCATTTGTATTACATCTTGCACATTCGGAGTCACACCAATTTACCAGGTTTCATAGCAGAAGGTAATGCCAGGGCTGACAGGTTAGCTAACTCTGCATGGGTAGTGCCTCAGCCCGACAAAATTGCACAAGTCAAAGTGCCACATGATTTTTTCCATCAAAGTGCACATACTCTGCAGAAACAGTTTCAGTTAACGCCAATTGAGGCTCGTGACACTGTCAGTTCCTATGCTGACTGTCACGGACTTTCTGCACCTTTACCAGCAGGGGTGAACCCCAGAGGCCTAAGAGCCTTCCAGCTTTGACAAACAGATGTTACTGACATCACTGAATTTGGCCATGTCAAGTATGTGCACGTGTCTATTGACACCTTCTCCCCTGCTATATGGGCATCTGCTCACAGTGGAGAAAAGGGTCGCGACATGATTGCCCATTGGAGAATGGTTTTTGCAATTTTGAGAATACCTTCTTCTGTGAAAACTGATAATGGCCCCGCCTACATCTCACAGAAGATGCAGCAGTCTTTGTGCTTATGGGGAGTCTCACACAAACTTGGTATCCTGCATTCTCCAATGGGCCAGGCCATTGTTGAACACACTCATGGTACTGTAAAACATGTTCTGGATAAACAAAAAAGGGGAATGCCTGAAGAAACTCCACACAGTCACTTGGAAAAAACTCCATATACAATCAATCATCTTACAGTGCCACAAAATTCAAACAATCCTGTCATTTTATATAATTTTCTCTTGTTTCACTCTTCAGGTGAGATGCACCTGCCTTTAGCAAAAGTCTGGATATGGGACCTGACCACTAATAAGTGGGAGGGCCCGTGCAACCTTATCACTTGGGGCTGCAGGTATGGATGTGTTTCCATAGATACTGGGGTATGGTGGATACCTGCGAGGTGTGTTCACCCCGACTTGTGGCACCAAAACAGAATGTGGCCAACAGGCAACCTTTGAACAATGATCAAGATGCCGACCATCAATCAGATGGCCTCTCCACGAGTGGGGAATGAACATTCTGTCTTTTCTTTGTTTCTGGAAAAGGGTTGTTGACAAGTTAGACTGCCAGTTCTTTGAACAGACTAACAATGTTTGATTACTGTATTAGAATTAGTATGGTTACTGTATTAGAACAGATAACTGATTTTAAGATTAATAGTGTATTTCTTGTAAGAGGGAACCACAAGACTTGATGTTGGTAAATATGTTGGAAATCTCTTTGACCATTCTAAGTCAGTGTCCAATTGAGGTTCTGATTGGTAACTGGCAACTACTAGAGGAATCTCTGAAGCTGTGTTTGTTCTCCTTTCTGCAAGGGGCCCCACAGAGGATTACAAACACTGCCTCCTCCTTTAAACAAAAAGGGGGACCTGTTTACAGATGGGTATCTCCTTAATTAGCCAATCATGTGAAATGTGTTGATTAAATGACCAATCAGGTCCACCTGCAGTGAACCAAGGTATAAAAAGGAGAGGATTGACTAAATGGGCTGCTTTTTAGCTTTTGCCTTCTGATCTGACTCTGTGTCATTTCTGACTCAATGGTGACAATGGGATGCTAAGTGAGCAGTTAGTCATTTGGCTATTTGCCAAGGCAGATCCACCACAATTTTATACTATTTATTTCAATCAAAATCTCCTCATCTAATAAGCTAGGAATTAGAGGAATCCAAACAAAAAGGTTATTTTATATTAGAATTATAGTACATCACCATCAATGTGCTGTAATCCCCAGAAAGTTTCACTGACAAGTGTGACAAAGTTGCATGTCTACCAAGGCAGAGAAATTTTAAATCTCCAAGTGACCCCCTTTAAAACATATTTACTTATGCAGTAGGAGTGCCTATGAGTAAAAATCAGGGTGAAGGCTCACAAGGCAGATATCCTGGTGGGAGTCTGGCATAGAACACCCAACCAAGATGAAGAGGCAGATAAACTAGTCTATAAGTGGCTCTGATGTTTCACGATCATCAACCCTTGTTCTTCTGGGAGACTTTAACTTGCCAGATGTGTGCTGGAAACTCACCACAGCAGAGAGGAGGCACTCTAGGATGTTCTTGGAGTATGTGGAAGAGAACTTCCTGACAGCCCTGGTAAGTGAGTCTGATACCAAAAGGATTAATTCAATTTTTACTGTGCCTGTGAACTTTTAGTAGCAAAACAAGGCATGCAAAAACTGCTTTCCCAGCAAGGACGGTTGGAAGATAAGAAGACGACATCTGGCTCAAGACTGTAGTGACAGACAAAACAAGGACTGAACCTGGGAACTTGGGGTGGGTTTTATGGTAATGGGTGAATTGTAGTGACTGTATATAAGCAACACTTGTAAAATCATGTCTGCATAGGGTTAGGAGTATCCCCTGTGGGACCTCAAGCCTGAATAAATGATGCCTTCTTTAACACCACATTCATGTTAAGGAGTCTTATTCTGATATTTCGGAAAATTTGGTGACAAGTCTACCGGGGGTGGGGGCCCACTAGACCTGCTATTTACTGTTGCAGTGTGATATATATTCCAATAATTTACAAACAGAGATGGGCTGCCTGGAAATATGGTGGTCAGAGGCTGTCTTGAGCACAGTGACCATGATATGATAGAGTTTTCAATACTTGGTGAAGTAAGGAGGGGCGACAACAAAACCTCTACCCTGGACTTCTGGAGGGCGGACTTCGGCCTGTTCAGGACACTGTTTCAAAAAAGTCCCCTGGTGAACAGTCCTTAATAACAAAGGGGTCCAGGAAGGCTGGACATACTTTAAGAAAGAAATCTTAAAGGCTCAGGAGCAGTCTGTCCCTGTGTGCTGAAAGATGAGCTGTCAGGGAAGACCAGCCTTGCTGAATGGGGATCTTTTACAGAAACTCAGGGAAGAAAGGTTTATGACATTTGGAAGAAGGGCAGGCAACTCAGGAAGAGTACAAGGATGTCATTAGGTTACACAGAGAGAAAATAAGAAAGGCAAAAACTTAAACAGAACTCAATCTGGCTACTTCTGTGAAAGATAATAAAAAAGGTTTTCATAAATACATTAGCAACAAAAAGAGCACCAAGGAAATTCTCCATCTTTTTATTGTTCATGGGGGAGGAATATAGTCACCAAGGATGATGAAAAGGCTGAGGTACTTAGCACCTTCTTTGCCTCAGTCTTCAACAGTAAAACCAGTTACCTTTAGGGCAACTGGCACCCTGAGCTGGTAAGACAGAGATGGGGAGCAGAATAGCCCCCTTGTAATTCAGGAGGAAGCAGTTAGCAACCTGCTGAGCCACTTAAGACACTCACTCTATGGGACCAGATGGAATTCATCTGAGGGTGCTGAAGGAGCTGTCAGAAGAGCTCGCCAAACCAATGTCCATCATTTATCATCAGTCCTGTCTCACTGGGGAGGTCCCAGATGACTGGAGGTTGGCCAATGTGATGCCCATCCACAAGAAGGGTCAGAAGGAGGATTTGGGAGACTACAGGCCTGTCACCCTGACCTCAATGTCTGGCAAGGTTATGGAACAAATCATCTTGAATGCAATCACATGGTGTATAGAGGACAACCAAGGGATCAGACCTAGCCAGGATGGATTTAGGAAAGGCAGGTCCTGCCTGATCAACTTGTTTTACTTTTATGACCAGGTGACCCACCTAGTGGATGAGAAGAAGGCTGTGGATGTTGTCTACCTGGACTTTAGCAAAGTCTTTGATACTGTCTCCCATAGAATTCTCCTGGAAAAGCTGGCAGACCATGGTATGGACAGATACACTCTTCATTGGTGTGCTGGTTTGACCAGGAAGAAGTGGGAATTCTGGGATGCTGTGGTCAAACCAATGGGTGCTCAGATTTTGATATTGGCACCTGATGTGGCCAGTGGGGTTTGGACACACCTCTGAGAACACATAGGGGTTAAAAACCAGAGCTTCGGCCCTGGGAGTCTCTCTTGGGACTTCGAAGCAAAGAGGTCGGATCTCCCTCCCCCGTCCAGCTGCTGCTGCTGGGCGGGGGAGGGGCAGCCATGCGGTAGGCCTGGGCCTGGACAGAGATGGGGGGAGTGAGGAGGCCCTTGAGGATGGAAGGGTGGAAGAGCACCAAGAGACATGGGGCAGCCACCCCCCCCCCCCCCCCCCCCCAGGAGAGAGAGAGGGAGAGCTGGCGGCTGAATTTGATAGCGGCCGGCCCAGGAGGAGAAGGGGGGAGTGCGGGCGAGAAGGTGCCCAGCAGGGCAGCGGGGGAGTTCCAGAGCTCTGGGACAGGCAGAGCCTGAAATTTTTTTTTAACCCTTTTTTTACATGATTGAGACCTTGCAAAATGCTGATCCTCCTGGAGCTGAATAAGAAGAGAGATAAGAGATGAGATAACAAGGACTAGGCCCGAGGGAAGTGGAGAAGACTGGCTGAGTGGGGGGAGAGATGACGGAGTGGCCTTTTGGCTGGACTTTTCTTGCATGGCCATAGACTGAACCATTTTTATTCCTGTGACACAGATACTGCATTTAGGGGGAGGCAGTGCCTCAGAACCAGGAGGGTTCAGTGTGGGCACCCCTCGGCCCCAGGGGGTGGAAAAATGGGGGGGGCAGATGTCCCGAAGGAGACACTGTGCCTTTTTTGGAGTGAGACAAGGCATCCTTGTAAGACAACCCTAGAAGCAGCTCTGGTCCATGCACAGTGGTGAGAGCACTAGGCATGGAAGGAAGATGTCACGATGGCAAAAGGACTTTCTGGGCGGTGCTGAGTGACATGGAAGCACACGAGGTTTCAACGTGTTTCCAGGGGAAGCCTATGGTGCAAGAAGGACTCCTCTCCTCTTCATGAACTAAGGATTGAGTATTCTAAAGGGTGGTGCCGGACTGAGAGTTGGTGATTTGAGGGAATGTATTGCATTGGGAAATTTTGGTGGGGGGGAGGAGGAAGGTGCTTTTGTAAGGTTTTCATTTGTTTTTCTTTTCCCTTATAATTTTTTCTTCTTTTCTTGTAGTTTAGTTAATAAAGTTTTCTTTATTTCTGAGCTGGAGCCTGCTTTGCTTATTCCTGGTCACATCTCAGCAGACACCAGGGAGAGGGTATTCTCATGGGGGCACTGGCTCTGTGCCAGGCCAAAACCATGACAATTGGGTTAAAAACTGGCTGAGTGTCCAGGCCCTGAGTGAGTGTGATAGTAAATAGTGTCACATGCAGTTGACAGCTAGTCACTAGTGGGGTTCCCCAAGGCTCAGTATTGGGACCAGTCCTGTTTAATATCTTTATTGATGATCTGGAAGAGCAGATCAAGTGCACCCTCAGTAAGTTCAGACTTCACCCAAGTTGGGCTGGGAGTGTTGATCTGCTGAAGGATAGGAAGGCTCTACTAAGGGATCTGGACAGGCTGGATTGATGGGCCAAGGCCAGTGGTATGAGATTTGACAAGACCAAGTGTTGGGTCCTGCATTTAGGCCACAACAATCTCATGCAGTGCTACAGTCTTGAGAAAGAGTGTCTGAAAAGCTTTCCAGCACAAAAAAGGACCTGGGAATGCTGATCAACAACAGCTGAACATGAGCCAGCATGTGCCCAGGTGGCCAAGAAAGCCAATGCCATCCTGGCCTGTATTAACAATAGTGTGGCCAGCAGGACAAGGGAAGTGGTTGTCCTCCTGTACTTGGCCCTGGTGAGGCCACACCTCAACTGCTGTGTCCAGTTCTGGACCCCTCATGACAAGGACATTGAGATGCTGGAGCAAGTCCAGAGAAGGGCAACAGAGCTGTTGAAGGGTCTGGAGCACAAGTCTGATGATAAGAGGCTGAAGGAGCTTAACCTGGAGAAAAGGAGGCTCAGGGATGACCTTATCAATCTCTACAACTGCCTGAAAGGAGGTTGTAGCCAGGTGGGGGTTGGCCTCTTCTCCCAGGCAACTAGTGACAGGACAAGAGGACGTAGTCTCAAGCTGCACCAGGAAAGGTTCAGGTTGAACCTCAGGAAGAATTTCTTCATGGAAAGGGTTGTTAAGTGATGGAATAGAATGCCCAGGGATGTGGTGGAATTACCATCCCTGGAGGTGTTCAAGAAACAACTGGACGTGGCACTTCATGCCATGGTCTAGTTGACAAGGTGGTGATCGCTCGAAGGTTGAACTCAATGATCTTAAAGGTCTTTTCCAACCTAAATGATTCTGTGATTCTGTATGAGTAAAAGTGAATTTTAGATTTGAATTTTTAACTGCTTACAGCTGAAAACAAGTGCTTTAAAGTTAGCCCACAGAAGAAGAAAAATATGACAACTAATCTAAACCAAATTCTATACTAACATATTGTTCTGTAATAACATATACTAACCTACTGACAAGGAAAAAAATCACTTCATCCGTGCTGTAAGCAAACTGTGATCAGCAAGAATGAACTGTGTTTGCTCAGTCTGGAATAGAGAAGGCTTCTGTGGGGGGACTTAATAGTAGCCTTCCAATACCTCCAAGGAGGTCATCAACAAACTGAGCCAGATTCTTCACAATGGTCTATAGTAGGAAGAGGAAAAACAGTAGGCAGATACTGTAATAAGAGCTGCTCCAAGGGGATATATAACAGCAGCTGAGCATCAGAACAGGATGCTCAAAATTGCTCTGCAGTCTTCAGCCTTGGAGACTAGAAATCAGACTTGATAAATCCATGATCAACCTGATCTGATTCAAACTGTCCTTCCTTTAAGCAGGAGGTTGTACTAGAGATGGTCTCTTCTAACCTAAATTACCCTACAATCCTATGAACAAGCTTCAAGTCTTAGGTCTGCTATAATTCCTTAAACTACCGAGATGATGCAATAAAGTAAATGTTGATAGAAGTCACAATACAGTTAGCTAGGACCAGGTCTGACTTATAGACGAAGAGCCAGGAGACATGGGCAAGGATTCAAACATGGTTGTATTTTGTCTGAATAACTTCATTCTTTGAATTGTGTACCACTAACACATATTGAGTTAGATTTGAAATGTGATATACACCATATGGAAATATGTTAAATTAAAGCCAAGACAAAAGTGGCTAAAAGACTGTACAGGACACCAGCCAGTGATGGCAGAATTCTAGAAATCAAAGCCTGAAGTACAACCTAGCCATGTTTCTAGCGCATCTCATCTGAAGAGAGAAGACACTGTTCCTTTCAAGTTGCTATAGTGGTTGAGTAGGCTTACCATGAAATATCACTGCCATAAGAATAACATATTATAATATCAGCCCAGCCCCACCCCAAAAATTAACCAATTGGTATAAAGCATTACTTAAATTAATCTCTTTAGTCTCCTAAAGGTAAGTGAAAAACCTGTATCTTAGACCTTTAAAGTTAGAAGTGATTGTTCTCCTCAGTTCTGTCACCTGTCCTGGGGTGACTTTATGATGCTTGTATCCCCATTTGTCTGTTTAGCCCAGAAATAAGTTTTGCACCTTTAAGACTGGTTCCAAGAGCAAAGGGGGGAGGGGAGAGAAGAAGTGCAGAGTTTGTTATCAGAAACTGCACTTGCTCCCCCACATCCTTCTCCTGGATTCTGTTGTCTGCAGCACGGACAGTGAGAAAGAGTTCTCCTTTGCTTTTTAGTTAGTTTTTAGCTAGCTGAGGCAGAGAAGTTCCCTGGACTGTGGTTTTTCTTTTCCTTGAAACTGTTTAAACCTGCTCTGGACTGAAAACCCAGAAGAGCACTAGCAGCTCGCACCTGTGGCCCACCAGGCCAGGCCTGGGCCACAACATTTCCAGCACTGGAGGGACTGATAACAGATTGGGTGAGCCAAGCCGCAACCCATGAAAAGGACTTTCTGAGTTTGTCATCTCTTTGGAGTGGTGAGAGGTTTTATTGTTTAATATTGTTCTTCTTTTTTTTTTTTTTTTTTGTGCTGGTGAATGCTTTGCCCGTTAAATAAACAGTTTTTTCCACTTTTCTCCAAGGAAATCTTTTCCCGAGCCAGTTGGGGGAGGGGCCACTTGAATTTGCTTTCTAGAGGAACCCCTTTGGAGGTTTTCTCCCAAATTCCAAATTTTCCCTAAATGAGGACATTATCATTTCGTATCACAAAACATTTCAGAGATTTTTCACATAATTTTGCAAGCATATATAATTAGGTCTCTCTTAGAGGGCTGCAAGCAATACACTTATTACTGTAGAATGCTATCAGGATCTTTATAGTATTAAAATTATAGGAATACTATCTGAACAAGGGCTGGGAAAAGAAAAGATATGATGAGCAATGTTACTGTATCACCAACAATCAGAATTGGTTTTAACATGTTAAATGAGTAATAAATAATGAAAGCATCTAAAATTAATAAGTGCTGTACATAAAAAAAGTAAAACATGGAATAATAAAGTTTAAACCAACTAATTTAAAATATCAATTTTAAGCTGAAGAGACAATTTTTTCAACAAAAATTAAAGGAAAATCATCTTACCTTATCTAGTCTTTTTTGCCAGCTTTCTTCATGTTTTACCATGAGTTCAATACAATGAGAGAGTGTAGCAAGGATTCCAGCGGTAGTTGCCTTGAAAGTTATAGCTTCTCCCTTAAAGTCTATGCCATTAATTCCTTTGGATGTCACATATGGAAACACTAAAACCAAACATGAATTGCTCATTGATAACTGCCTTCAACTCAAACAAGCATTTTACATGCATGCTTTATATTATCACTGTTTGAAGAAAATAGACTGGCAAGAAATTTTATTTTAAAAGCAAAAAACAAGTGCTAATAATTTCCCGCTATTCACTGGATAAGGGAAGAGATTTAAAAGGAAAAACACAGCCCTTCAGCTTCATCTTGCTATACTGTATTTCAAGTCTGCTTGTTATGCTTTATTACTCTGCAAATCATGTGGGTGGAGGCAGTGGGAATACTTTGTAACAATAGCAGTTTGACAGCTTGAAGTGGGGCCTAATTAATACAGAGCAGCCTTAAAACATATCCAATACAGCACTAAGAAAGAAATTATTTCAAAATGCAATGAAACACCAATGGTAACTGTCCTGGGGAGACTCAAGGCTGACCACTAGGATTTTGGAGTCGAAGCTACAGAGAGTCTGAAGCTAACTATACTCCAACAGAGAAGGAAATTTTAGCAGCCTATGAAGGAGTCCAAGCTGCCTCAGAGGTAATAGGTACTGAAGCACAACTCCTCCTGGCACCCCGGCTACCAGTACTGGGGCAGATGTTCAAAGCAAAGGTTCCCTCTACCCACCGTGCCACCAGTGCTACATGGAGCAAATGGATGGCTCTCATCACGCAGTTCACCCATATTGGAAAACTGAATCACCATGGGATTCTGGAAATAATTACAAACTGGCCAGAAGGTGAAAACTTTGGTCTCGCTGATGAAGAGGAACAAGAAGTCACACGTGCTGAAGAAGCACCACCATATAACCAACTGCCAGCAGAAGATACACAATACGCTCTTTTTACTGATGGTTCTTGCTGCATTGTGGGAATGAAATGAAAGTGGAAAGCAGCCATATGGAGCCTCACATGACAGGTCAAAGAGGCCACTGAAGGAGAAGGTGGATCAAGCCAACGTGCTGAACTCAAAGCTGTTCAACTGGCCCTGAACATTGCTGAAAGAGAGAAATGGCCAAAGCTCTACCTCTACACTGATTCATGGATGGTAGCCAATGCTCTGTGGGGATGGCTGGAGAGGTGGAAAAAGGCTAACTGGCAGTGTAGAGGAAAACCAATTTGGGCTGCTGATGAGTGGAAAGACATTGCTACCAGGGTAGGGAGGCTACTTGTGAAGGTCCGCTGTGTAGATGCCCATGTCCCCAAGAGTAGAGCCAATGAGGAGCACCAGAACAATGAGCAGGTAGACCAGACTGCAAAGATAGAGGTGTCAAAGATAGACTTAGATTTGCGACATAAAGGAGAGTTATTCCTAGCTCGATGGGCCCATGATGCCTCAGGTCATCAGGGTAGAGATGCCACCTATAAGTGGGCACAAGTCCGAGGGGTGGATTTAACCATGGACAGTATTTCTCAGGTTATCCATGACTGTGAGACATGTGCTGCCATCAAGCAGGCCAAGTGAGTGAAGCCCCTATGGTATGGTGGGCGGTGGTCCAAGTACAAGTATGGGGAGGCCTGGCAGATTGACTACATCACACTGTCCCAGACACACCAAGACAAGCGCTATGTGCTGACCATGTTGGAAGCCACCACAGGATGGTTGGAAACCCACCCTGTGCCTCATGCTATGGCCCATAACACCATTGTGGTAGACAGGGAAAGGCGCTGCGGAAGATCTCGCGATGTCACGGAAAGCCAGGACCCTCAGATCCCCTTAGATAAGACCATCTGCTTCCCATAGATAAGAAACTAACATAGGAAGGTAGCCTCCCTTAACCAAATTCCAGTAACTTTCCATCCCCTACCCAGTAACAGTCCACCTCTTACTAACCATAGATGGTAAAGACAGACCCATGCTGACGTAGAGACCCCTTAGACTATAAAAACCCAAGAGACGAGATAATAAACGCCTTTTGACTGTCCATCACATTGATGTCTGCGTGTGTCATTGGCCCGAGTGGCCCTGGTGAGTGGGCCACCGTGCTGTTCGTCTGAACCAGGTCGCCTGCCTTGCTCCAGGAGGCAACAAACTGGTGCCGAACCCGGGACTGCTGCAGCCCCCGGGGTTCGGGAGTTCTCCTGGCCAGATATCAGTGGCTGCTGGCAGCAGGTCTGACCAAAGCGGGAGGGACGCCTCCGGACCAGCGTGGACCATGGAAGCCATTGCGAAGGTCGTAACAGAGATGCATGCACAATGGGGTATAGAATGTAAACTTAGGGATTTATCTCTCGCATTGCCGAGACTGATTAAGCTTGGGGCTATTGAAAGCCCCGTGGGCGTCCTACATTCGGACGTGTGGGATAATTGTACAAAAGCCCTGGCGGAGGACACCATGTCCTCGGGCTCAGGGAAAGCCCTAAAATCGTGGGGCAGGGTTGTCCAGGCTCTGCAAAAGGCTCGACAAGAGCAAGAAACCTGGATAGCCGCGCGAACTTGTTTATTAGCCGTGCCGCAGTTGGGGGTGGGCGCGGCGACACAAACCGTGGAGGGGCCTGACCCGGGCGGGCGCGCGGAGGCGCGAACGCCAAACCCCCCTCAGCGAGCGGATTCACCATCGGAGGGGGGGGAACACCCGCGGACGTTCTGGCGGGGGCTCGCGGAGGAGGCGCGGAACGTGGCCGAATCGGCGGACCCCGTAGGGACCGATAAAAACGCCCCCCCACCATATGCGTTTGAAAATGGCGCCGAACCGCGTGGTCCGGGCGGAAAGGAGGAGGCGGGGGGCGGAAGCGCGGTCAGCCCGCTCAACAACGCACGCGCGGGCGAGCGGGGGGACGGGGCGGCCCCTGCGGAGGCGCGTAAGACCAACCAGAGCCCTCAGTTCACATTAGGTCCTTATAGGGCAAGGACCTCCCCCAGCAGGAGGCGGGGGGACCCCAGGGAGAGGGAACGGCCCGACCCCCGCAGGAGGGGGCGGGGTCGGAGTCCGGGAAAAAAGGCAGAGCAGCCCGGAAGCGTCTCCTTATTCAACTTCCGGCTCGGACTCGGGCTCGAGCTCCGAGCCCGAGATAGGATCGGAGGATTCCGATCGGGATTACGGCTTTAACAGAGAGGGAGAAGCGGCATGTAAGGTTACTAGCCACAGTGCTCCCGCTTGGGTGAAGGGGTTACCAGAGAAAAACCAAACCCCGCTCACAAACTGGCGGAAAATAAAAATGGCTTGCGCGGAATGGGCTCCGTCTGCCACTTTAGTGTTCCCGGTCCGTGTGGGGGGGGCAGGCGGAAACCAAAGGACTTATTCACCAGTCAATCCGAAAGATGTGCAGGCAA
The DNA here is from genome assembly GCF_028551555.1 of Melozone crissalis. NCBI lineage: Eukaryota > Metazoa > Chordata > Aves > Passeriformes > Passerellidae > Melozone > Melozone crissalis. Next base: position 6,652,437 of record NW_026535813.1, on the reverse strand, counting down.
TTGTTAAAGCAATTGCGGATAAGGGAATTAATTCTGCCATGGTTTGCACACTTATTGACGGCCTTTTTGGTGGGGACGATATGCTTCCCTTCGATATTAAGCAGACGTGTAGAATGATATTCGATGGTGCAGGGATGATCGTTTTCAAACAAGAATGGGAGGATAATTGCATGAAACAGCTAGCCTTGGTAACAGGGGCAGACCATCCACTGCACGGTTCCAGCATACAGAGGCTTATGGGCACAGACCCCACTATGATCACCCCCCAGCAACAGGCTGAGGGCCTGCGAGCCCATGAGGTCATGACAACGACCCGAGCTGCCCGAGAAGCCATCCGTGACGCTTCTAAAGTGGTAGCCAAACCCTCTCCATGGTCTTCCATAAAACAGGGTGGGAGTGAGAGCTTCACTCAATTCGTGGATAAGCTCCAGGCTGCATTAGATTCCTCGGCGTTACCTTCAGAGGCAAAGGGTCCCGTGCTGGCGGAGTGCTTACGCCAGCAATGCAACTCAGCCACTAAGGACATTTTAAGATCACTGCCACAGGGGTCTAATATAGCTGCCATGATCAGACACGTTGCAAAGGAGGAACACCTAGCTCCCATCCAAGCAGCAGTTCAAACTGCAATAACCAGCGTGATGGCGTGCCTTAAGTGTGGCCAGGCAGGCCACTTGGCAGTAAACTGCCCCCAGCCAAGGCGCCTATCAGCAGCTGCTCCACCACGCCAAGCGGGAGGCAGGGGACCGTGCTGGGGGTGTGGAAGGAAGGGGCACTTAGCTAAGGAATGCAGATCCAGGCCCCAGGGAAACGGGAGAGGGAGGGGGTGGCCGGGCCGTGTTCAGCCCCCTCCCACCTGGAATATGCAGCGGCCCAGCTACAGCAACCCCCAGTGGGGCAGGGGACTCTCATACCCTATGCCCCCACAAGGACCAGTCACCTTTGCATCCCCCCCCAGCAATACAATGGCAGAGTTGCGCAGCACCCTCAATACCTTCGCACCCCCCACCACCACAACCCGCGCCGGAGTCACAGGACCAGCAGGGGACGCCCCAGAGCGGGATCCCTGGGTGGCCTTGGTCATGAAAATAGGGAAGGAACCCTTGATGGTGTGGGGGAAATGCCGCCTTTACGGCAGCCAAGATCCTCACGTCATAGGGCTTCAGTTTTGGGCGGACACGGGATCAGACTGCACGATTATTCCCCAAACGCATTGGCCCGGACATTGGCAATTCAAAGAAGTCCCCCCAGTGAACGGAGTAGGGGGGCAGTCCCGGGCATGGAAAAGCACCCAGCTGGTGGCTATAACACTTCACACGAAAAAGGGACCAGAACAGACAGTAGCAATCTACCCCTACATTTTGCAGAATTCTCCACCCCTGTTAGGAAGGGATGTTCTCTCCTTGCTAGGATTTCGGATCACAAATTTATCCTGAGGGCCACTGCCGTACACCCTCCGCTGCCAATCAAATTGACTTGGAAATCATCAGACCCTGTATGGGTTGAGCAGTGGCCCTTGACAGAGCCTCGAATGGCAGCCTTGCTGGAACTGGTCGATCGAGAACTGCAAAAGGGTCACATAGAACCCTCCACCAGCCCATGGAACACCCCGGTATTCGTGGTCCCCAAAAGGTCCGGACAAGGCTATCGTCTCGTCCACGACCTGAGAGAAGTGAACAAGACGATCAGACCCATGGGTCCAGTCCAGACACTGCTTCCCGCGAACTCAGCCATCCCCACAGGGCAGCCGTGTGCAGTACTGGACATCAAGGACTGCTTCTTTTCAATACCCCTGCACCCTGAGGACAGAGAGCGATTCGCCTTTTCCGGGGCATTTCGGAACGGCGAGCGGCCCAACCTTTGCTTCCAATGGAGAGTACTTCCGCAAGGCCTCGTCGACAGTCCCACCATATGCCAAATCACCGTGGACAAAGCACTGACGCCAGTCCGACACTCCTACCCCACCGCAACCATCATCCAGTACATGGACGACATCCTGGTCGCAGCACCATCGACAAGCCAAGTGGATCACCTGGTGACCACAGTCACGGAAACCCTTCAAGCCAACGGCTTCGAGATCGCGAGCGCAAAGATCAAGAGAGGACCCTGCGTGACCTTCCTGGGAGTAGGCATCACGAGCTCCTACGTAACACCCCCCGAGATGAAGATCAACCGACACATCGAGACGCTCCACGACGTGCAACGCCTGGTGGGATCGCTGCAGTGGCTTCGCAACATCGTCCTGATTCCTCCCGAGGTCATGGACCCTCTGTACGACCTCCTGAAAGGAAAGAACCTCTGGGATCCCAAGGAGCTGACACAGCAAGCAAAGAGCTCCCTCAACTTCATCGAAAACCAAATGGCCACTGGCACGCTTGCCAGGTGGAACCCAGCCATGCCACTGGACCTGTACGTCCACTTTACACCGAAGGGGGGAGTGGGAGCACTGGCCCAAGGACTTGCAGAAAAGGCCCGACCGATCCAATGGGTGGTCCTCGGAAGACCCGCTCGTGCATTTTCCCCAGGAATCGAGTGCATTGCCAACCTCATCGTGAAAGGCAGGAGAGCAATGGCACTGCGTCAAAGCGAGGGACCCCACACTGTCAGTGCAACAACTAGAAGAAGCAGCAGTGGTTTTGGCGTGCGGACTCTTCCAAGACGAACACCTCAACATCGTAACGGACTCCATATTCGTGGCAAGGCTCAGCCTAGCCATGGCAGGACCAGGAGTGTCAACATCAGCAGCAGCCCTAATGCTGGAAGAAGCACTCTCCTCGCGACAGGGCACTGTGTCAGTCATCCACATCAACAGCCATGACCCAGTTAAAGGTTACTTCCAGATCAGCAATGACAAAGCGGACGCCGCAGCGAAAGGCGTTTGGACCTTGCAAAGAGCCCGTCAACTGCACGAGTCGCTCCACATCAGAGTCAAAGCACTGGCGAAGAGATGCGGAATCTCGACAGCGGACGCCAAACATGTGGTAGCCACTTGCCCTCATTGCCAGAAGTCACCCCTTTGGTCCTACGGAGTCAACCCGAGAGGTCTCAAGCCCTCAGAAATCTGGCAGTCGGACTTCACCTGGTGCGAAATACTGAGGTCCCGAGCATGGCTGGCAGTGACAGTAGACACTTATAGCAGAGCGATCGTAGCTACACAGCACCCCAAAACCAACTCCAAAGCCACAATTCAGCACTGGCTGACAGCCATGGCTTGGCTAGGTATCCCCAAGCAGATCAAAACGGACAACGGCTCCAACTTCAAATCCAAACAAGTACAGGAATTCGCCTCGAAATGGGGTATCACGCTAGTGCATGGCATCCCACATAACAGTACCGGACAGGCCATAGTAGAGAGAGCAAACCAGACCCTGAAAACCAAGATAGAAGTGTTGGCAAAAGCAGAGGGCTTTGCCAATGCCATTCCCCCAGGAGATCAGGCACGCATGCTGGCAACCGCCTTGCTGGCACTGAATCAATGCCCTAGGGGAGATGAAACAAACAGTCCCGTTCAAAAACACTGGGTCACTCGAAAGCTAGAAGAGGGCCCACAGGTGGTAATCAGAAACGAGCTAGGCGAGTGGGAACGGGGCTGGAGGCTGATGCTCACAGGGCGAGGGTACGCAGCGGTCAAAAAGGACGGCAAAATCAGGTGGTGTCCACTTAAGTCGATTAAACCGGACCTTCAGGGCGAGCAGAATGAGACTGACGAGAATTGCGAGCATTTGTTTACAGGACCTGCTCGTGGGACGCCCTCGTGACGCGTACTTCCCGGTTCCGGACGAAAGCGACAGACCACCAAGCCGCCAAGCAGCACCCGAGTGACCCGCACGGGTGAGACCCAAGCACCAAGGGTGTTTCTGTGCGGTTTTGCTGTTGGGGCTTGTTGCCAGGGGGCAAGCCGGGAGGCTTGTTGCCAGGGGGCAAGCCAGCCCAGACCACTACCCCCATCAGCCCTTCAGGTGGGTCATGCAACACCTTAGTAGGGGCAAAGCGCTCAGACAAATCACCACATCGAACACCCCATCCTTCGTGCTCCGCATCACCGACCTGTTTCCAGGACAGCCAAAGGTACACCCCTATTCCCCACACGTCAAACACTCGTACCTATCCTACTGGTGCCCAGCTTCAAACCCTGGGAAAAGCTACTGCAATCACCCAGGGTGGGGACATTGTGGGCACTGGGGCTGCGAAACCATAGTTACAGATGCCAGACCGTCGGGGCCTGGATGGGATCCACAAGAGCCAGACAAATTCTTACAATTCACCTGGGCACCCATCGGTTGCAAAATACCCCTCTTCTTTCACGGGAACTTCCATCGAAACCAACATAAAGTCCCTAGATTTTGGGCATGCACTGAGTACAACATGACGGTCTTGCAGCCAGATCACCCTAGCTGGGCCACAGGCAGAACGTGGACAGTGGTCCTTCAAGGGTCAAAAGAGAGGGCGAACGTGCAAATTATCAGGCTTCAACCGTCAGCACCCCGAGCAGTCGGACCCAACAAAGCGATTAAAAGCGCGCCGAAAGGGAGAAACATAACCTACCCCAAAACCTTACCCACAGGGGTCAGCAAAGTCCCGACCGGTCAAGCGGAAACCTTTCAGATGAGCCGCTTAACCGAGTCAGACTCAGACCCAATCCTTCGCATGTTAGAAGCTACCTTTGTATCCCTGAACGAATCCAACCCTAACCTAACCGAGTCCTGCTGGCTTTGTTACGATGTCAAACCTCCCTTTTTCGAAGGAGTCGCCTTAAACACTCCCTTCAGGTATTCCTCAGCCAACGCCCCTCACCAGTGCAGATGGGACACCCCTCGCAAAGGAATCACCCTGAGTCAAGTCACAGGCCGAGGCAGATGCTTTGGCAATGCAACCCTAGCTAAGCGGAAAGGCAACGTCTGCACCAAAATCGTCAAGCCTAACAGGAGAAACAATAAATGGGCAGTCCCAGCCGCATCTGGGATGTGGGTTTGCCAGCGATCCGGAGTGAGTCCTTGTGTGTTCCTTCCCAAATTCAATGACTCTAACGACTTCTGTGTCCAAGTTCTGATTGTTCCTAGGGTCCTGTACCACTCAGACGAAGAAATGTACCATCTTCTTGAGGGACCCAGCCGGATCCACAAAAGAGAAATATTGACAGGTATAACTATCGCAATGCTGCTGGGCCTGGGAGCAGCCGGAACGGCCACAGGAGTCTCAGCCCTAGCGACCCAGCACCAAGGACTGTCCCAGCTGCAAGCAACAATTGACGAGGACCTGCAAAGGATCGAGAAATCCATCTCCTTTCTAGAGAAGTCGGTCTCCTCACTCTCAGAAGTGGTCTTGCAGAACAGGCGAGGCCTGGACCTCCTGTTCATGCAGCAAGGGGGCCTGTGCGCCGCCTTGAAGGAAGAGTGCTGTTTCTACGCAGACCACACGGGAGTCGTGAGAGACTCCATGGCAGAACTCCGGAACCGACTGGCTCAGAGACAGAAAGACAGGGAAGCCCAACAGGGCTGGTACGAGTCCTGGTTCAATCAATCACCTTGGCTAACCACTCTAATTTCTGTCCTGATAGGTCCATTGGCGATGCTGTTTCTAACAGTCACCTTCGGACCATGCCTGCTGAACAAGCTGGTCTCGTTCGTTCAGACCCGCCTGGAACGGACCAATATCTGGTTCTTAGGCTGACGACAATTGCTGTGAATTCAACCGGAGAATTCAACCGGAGAATTCAACCAGAGAATTCAACCAGGGAACACCGTCAGTCACAAGATCCTCCGAACTTGTCTGACAAAAGCTTACTCAGGACTCCCAAGACCCTTTTCCCTTGTCAAGCTACAACCTTATACCTCATTTAAGTACCTATGTGCATGACTACCTCATTCATTTGTGAAAAGGGGGGGGGAGATGTGGTAGACAGGGAAAGGCGCTGCGGAAGATCTCGCGATGTCACGGAAAGCCAGGACCCTCAGATCCCCTTAGATAAGACCATCTGCTTCCCATAGATAAGAAACTAACATAGGAAGGTAGCCTCCCTTAACCAAATTCCAGTAACTTTCCATCCCCTACCCAGTAACAGTCCACCTCTTACTAACCATAGATGGTAAAGACAGACCCATGCTGACATAGAGACCCCTTAGACTATAAAAACCCAAGAGACGAGATAATAAACGCCTTTTGACCGTCCATCACATTGATGTCTGCGTGTGTCATTGGCCCGAGTGGCCCTGGGGAGTGGGCCACCGTGCTGTTCGTCTAAACCAGGTCGCCTGCCTTGCTCCAGAAGGCAACACACCATCCTGGGCCTTGAAAAGCAAGTCTTATGGAGACATGGTACCCCTGAGAGGATCAAGTCGAACAACGGGACTCATTTCAAGAACAGCCTTATCAACACCTGGGCTAGGGAACATGGCATTGAGTAGATGTACCATATCCCCTACCATACAGCAGCTGCAGGCAAAGTGGAGAGGTACAATGGACTGTTAAAAAACACCTTGAAAGCATTAGGTGGGGGATCTTTCAAAAATTGGGAGCAGCATCTGGCAAAAACCACCTGATTAGTTGACAACCAAGGCTCTACGAACCGAGTGGGCCCTGCCCAATCTGAGCCTTTGCAGAGAGTAGATGGAGACAAAGTCCCAGTGGTATATATCAGAGGCTTGTTAGGGAAGACAGTTTGGATTAATTCTGCCTCAAGTACAGACAAACCCATTCATGGGGTTGTTTTTGCTCAGGGACCAGGTTGCACATGGTGGATAATGCAAGAAGATGGAGGAACACAATGTGTACCTCACGGAGATCTGATTGTTAGGTGAGAACTATGTGTAAATATCACTGTTTGCTGAATGTTACTGCAGTTGTCTGTGTATAGCTGTATATTGGATGTAAAATGTATGTGTTTGTATTTATATTAGTTTTAGTAGTAAGCTGACAATATGGGGATAAGGGGTGGAATGTCCTGGGTTGACTATATGATGCTTTTATCCCCAATCGTCTCGTTCTGTTATGCTGAATAATAAGTTTTGCACCTACAAGACTTGTTCCAGAAAGTGAAGGGGGGAGAGAAGAAGCGCGCAGTTTGTTTTCAGACACTGCACTCACTCCTCCACATTCCTTCTCCTGGACTGTGTTGTCTGCAAATGAACAGACAGTGGGACAGAGCTCTCCTTTGTTTTAGTTAGTTTTAGCTAGCTGAGGCAAAGAAGTTCCCTGGAATGTGGGGTTTTTTTCCTTTACTTTGGGCCTGTTTAAACCTGCTCTGTACTGAACACCCAGAAGAGCACCGGCAGCTCGCAACTGTGGCCCACTGGGCCAGGCCGGGTCTGGGCCGTGGCATTTCCAGCACTGGAGGGACTGATAAGAGACTGAGTGACCTGAGCTGCAACCCGGGGAGGGGACTTTTCTCAGTTTGTCATCTCTTTTGGAGCAGCAAGGGGTTTTATTGTTTAATATTGTTTAGGTTTTATTGTTTAATAAACAGGTTTTTTCCACTTTTTTCCAAGGAGTTATTTTTCTCCTGGACCGGTTGAGGAGAGAGGCCAATTGAATCTGCTTTCCTAGAGGAGCCCCTTTGGGGGTTCTCTCCAAAATTTTCCCTGAACCAGGACAGTAACATTTCAAGGCTGCTTTTAGCAGGTAGCTATAGATTTAAAAAACACAGCATAAAAAGATATGATATAAAAGTATCAAATATGTTGAATTATCCAAGTACTGTGGTATTTGGTAGTTCCAACAACTACTTCTTCCTGTTGACTAGGCCATTTGTTACTAAGGCTATTTAAACAAGTCACTTAAAATGTATGACAAAAAAGTACCTAGTCTATGTCAAACTCGTATGTAGGTTGACAGAATGCGAAATCAAACACTACGCAATAATGTCAGAAATTATTAGAAAGCAGAAGTAACATTTATGTTGAAGCTGAGCCAAGGAAGTTACTCGTGCTGTGCCATTTCTATCTTTGTAGTTTCAGTACAAAATCACCTTCCATCTTCAAAGAGGTTCCCTTAAGTACCACCTTCTGCTCTTATTATTGCATAACTTAAACCCAAATACACTAATTTTCCTAAGCAGATGAATGGCAACACTTACTAATCAAGATTCTACATTCTTAGATTCTAAAATCCCACTGGGTAAATATGCATAAGCCAGGCTCTCCCTTGGTGCTTTATACAAATGATCATTGTTTCAGTTACCAGATTTTCTAAATGGAAAGTGAGCAATAAATTTGAATACCTTCATAGTGCTCTTTTTAACTTTCTGTCTTAGGTTGGAAATGGGCAGCATATTCTAGTCCTATCTGATGGGGCAGTTATCTTCTGTTAATTGGGCAGTTTTCTTTATCTCTTCCACAACCAATCCTCCATTTGGGGAGGTAACTTCTGTTAATGGGCCATTGAGTGTCACAGCATTACTGATAAAATGACATCATCCCATTGTGAGAAGCTCCACCCAGAGGGAGGAGCCAAGCATTCCTAACTGGATATAATCAGAGATCTGGAAGACCACAGCCAGCCTTTTCCACTGGATTCCCAGAGAGGCAGCTGTCTTCTCCACTGGATCTTCAGAGGAAGACTATGCACTTCTACAGGCTCACTGTTTCAACAGAACCACATCTGCCTCTCCAGGAGGACTGCAGCCACCATTTCAATTGGACTGCTACCAACACCCTGACCAACAGGGTGTCAGGTTGTGTTCTGACTCTGTCAGTGTTGTTATGTATTACTGCATTGTTTATTTTATTTTTATTTTTTTCCCTGATAAAGAGCTGTTATTCCTGCTCCCATACCTTTGCCTGAGAGCCTCCTTAATTTCAAAATTATAACAATTTGGAGGGAGGGGGTTTACATTTTCCATTCCAGGGGAGGCTCCTGCCTTCCTTAGCAGACACCTAGACACTTTCACTCAAAGATCCTAGAGAACTGTACTAGTTTAAAACCAAGCTAGAAAATTAAATCCACTGAAGATGCTCCCTTTTCCCTCCACCCCTTCTGGTAATGGAGGAACACTAGGACAGATTAAAAGTTGGAATCACAACTTACTGAAAAATTGCAATACCCACACAATATTAATAAAAGAATGTGCAAAAGAGAAAAAGAGTTTTACCCACAAAAGCGCACTCACCACTGAACAAACAAAAATGTGTCCCAAAGATGCCACCCAGCATGGTTTCCCAGACAAAGGCAGAATGGTGACGTGCCCTGGGCAGGGGCAACATGGTATTTGGAAAAACAAAATTATATATCAAGAGGCTCTCACAGCCTAACTGTTTCCCCCCAGCCTGAAAACATAAAGCAGGGACAAAAAGAAACTTGGAAAGCTAGTTCATCCAAATGAGTTGTGCTGCTGAAATGCTGACTTTGCACCACCTGGCACAGCTCAGGCTCCACTGCAGAGGCTCTCTCTCCAGGGTGGTGACAGCAGTGGTGTGGGTACAGGGGTTCACTGGTGCAGTGGAGGCATGGTAGCAGCGACAGCAGTCCTGGTCCCTCATCCTCTCCAGAGTAAGCCCAGAAAAATAAAAAGGAAAACTTCCTGTTTCCAGGCTTGACTTTTTCCCTTCCAAAACCACTCCCTCCAGTGGTGACATGGGTGGTATTGAAAAGACAGTGTAAAAAACTCCACCCCCTTGTTTCTGTACCCAAGATATTATCCATCCCTTATTTTATACCATTAATATCATGCCCAGATTTTATACCTTTCAACTACATATATATATATACATATGGCTATGCACAAGCCCAGGTATTATTTCAGTAGTCACTGGAAACACCCTCAAGATGTTTGTTGAATTCTTTTAGTCCATGACTGGTGTAACTGGATCAGTTCATACTCATTGTCTATTGTATTTACAACATACAGTGTCAGTGTCATTCAACAACCCATATTGCATATGCAATTCAACATCACAAACTGTTCTCACCTAAATATCAAATCACCTTGAGGTACACATCATGTTTCCCTGTCCTTCTTCATTTCCCACCAAGTGCACCCAGGTCCTTGAGCAAAAAGTCCCATGCCCATGGGTTTGCCTTTGCTTAAAACAGAACTAATCCAAGCTGTCTTCCCTAACACATTCCTCATATGCACCATGGGGACTTCATCCCCTTCTACAGTATGTAGAGGTTCTGATTGGGCAGAGCCAGCTTGATGGGTGGAGCCTCTAGTGTTAACTAACCAGGTGGCCTTCACTAAATGTAGATCCCAATGTTTGAAGGTCCCACTGCCCATTGCTTTCAATGTGGTTTTTAACAGTCCATTACATTGTTCGATCTTTCCAGAGGCTGGTGTGTGATAGGGAATATGATGTATCCACTCAATACTGTGCTTTCTAGCCCAGGTGTCTATGAGGCTATTTTTGAAATGAGTCCCATTGTCTGACTCAAATCTTTCTGGGGTGCCATGTGGCCACAGGACTTGCTTCTGAAGGCCCAAGATGATGTTCCGGGCAGTGAGTGGCGTGAGGCACGGGATATGTCTCCAGCCATCCAGTGATTGTTTCCACCACTGTAAGCACATAGTGTTTGCCTTGGCAGGTTTGTGGGAGTGTGATGTAATCAATCTGCCAGGCCTCCCTATAGATATATTTCAGTCATCATCCCCCATATCACAGAGGCTTTACCACCTTGGCCTGTTTGATTGCAGAGCATGTTTCACACTTAAGGATAACCTGGGAGATGGTGTTCATGGTTTAGTTCACCCCTCAGTCACGAGCCCATCCATATCTTGAATCTCTTCCTTAATGACCTGAGGTGTTATGGGCCCATCAAGCCAGAAATAATTCACCCTTATGTTTCCAGTCCATATCTACCTGAGACACTTTAATCTTGTCAGCTTAATCTACCAGTTTATTGTTGCAATGCTCCTCAGTAGCCCAACGCTTGGGTATGTCTGCATCTACATGATGGACTTTTAGAGCCAACTTCTCTTCCTGGGTAGTTATATCTTGTCACACTTTGGCATCCCAGATGTGTTTACTTCTTTGCTGCCAATTGGTCTTTTTCCATTGCTCCAGCCACCCCCACAGAACATTTGCTACTATTCACAAGTCAGTGTAGAGGTAGAGCATTGCACATTTCTCTGGCTCAGCGATATCGAAAGCCAGCTGGATGGCTTTCAGCTCTGCAGCCTGACTTGATTCACCTTGTCCCTCAGTAGTTTCTGCAACTCACCGCATAGGACTCAATACAGCAGCTTTCCATTTTCAATTAATCCCTACAATATGGCAGGAACTGTCAGTAAAGAAAGCATGTCACTTTTCATTTTCTGGTACCTGATTATATGGTAGGGCCTCCTCAGCACAAGCACATGTCACCTGCTCCTCTTCTTCTTCTGATGACAGTTGGAAATTTTCTCCTTTGGGCAAATTCATGATGATCTTCAAGATCCCTGGGTGATTGGGGTTTCCTATTCAAGCTAGCTGTGTGAACAGCATGGCCCATTTACTCTACATAGCATCAGCAGCATGATGTGTGGAAGGGACTTGTTTTGAACATCCAGCCCAACACTGGTAATCGGGGTGCAAGAAAGATCTGTGCTTCAGTGCCAGTCACTTCTGAAGCAGCTCGAACCCCTTCAAAAGCTGCCAGGATCTCTTTCTTAGTTGGGGTGTAGCAGGCCTTGGATCATTTGTTTCCCAAACTCCAGAACCCCAGGGGTCATCCTCGAGTGTCCCCAGATATCTTCTGCCAGAGGCTCCTGGAAGGACCATTCTCCCTGGCTGCAGTGTAGGGTATGTTTTTTACATCCTGTCCTGTCCTGACTGGCCCAAGGGCTATTGCATGAACAATCTGCTGTTTAATTTGTTCAAAAGCTTGTTCTTGTTCAGGGTCCCATTTGAAATCCTTCTTCTTCCAGGTCACATGATAGAGAGGGCATACAATCTGACTGTACTCTGGAATATTCATTCTCCAAAAACCCACAGCACCTCGGAAACCCCGTGTTTCCTTCTTGCTGGTCACGGGAGACATAGCTGCTATTTTGTTGACCACACCCACTGGAATCTGATTATGTCCATCTTTCCATTTTACTCCTCAAAACTGAATTTCCTGGGCAGGTCCCTTGACCTTACTTTGTTTTATGGCAAAAACATCTTTCAGGAGAATTTGGATTATCTTCTCCCTTTTCTCAAAAGCTTCCTCTGCTGTGTTGCCCCACATGATGATGTCATCAATGTACTGCAGGTGTTCAGGAGCGTCACCCTTTTCCAGTGCAGCCTGGATCACTTCACAGCAAATAGTGGGGCTGTTTTTCCACCCCTGGGGCAGTCAGTTCCCGGTGTACTGGACACCCCTCCAGGTGAAAGCAAACTGTGGCCTGCACTGTGCTGCTAAAGGAATGGAGAAAAACCCATTAGCAATGTCAGTGGTGGCATTACTTTGCTGCCTTGGACTCCAGTTCCTACTGAAGTTCCAGCATGTCTGGCACAACAGCACTCAGGGGTGGTGTGACTTTGTTCAGGCCATGATAGTCCACTGTCAGCCTCCACTCTCCACTGGACTTAAGCACTGGCCATATAGGACTATTAAAGGGTGAGCAAATCTTGCTGACCACTCCCTGGCTCTCCGGTTCATGAATCATCTCATCAATGGGGATCACGGAGTCCCGGTTGGTGCAGTATTGTCAACAGTGCACTGTTGTAGTAGAGATCGGTACCTGTTCTTCTTTGACCCTCAGCAGTCCCACAGCAGAAGGGTCCTCTGAGAGACCAGGCAGGGTATTCAACTGTCTAATTTCATCTGTCTCTACAGCAGCTATCCCAAATATCCAATGATACCCTTTTGGGTCTTTGAAATGCCCTCTCCTGATCACTACAATTAATCCTTAGCAAAGCAAACTTTTTATATAATTGAAAAAAAAATCTACTCATATTTTTAGTTCTCTGGAAGTATACTGTAACTCCTTCCAATTCCTTTCCTCCTAACAGTTTTTGCAATAATCTAGAAAGAAAACTTAAATACAGCAAGAAAACATGCAACACATGGGGAACTAGAGCCAAATAAAAAGCAGTTGACAGAAAAGGCTTATTTTGCGCATATATTTTTCAGATTCTTGAAGAAAGTGTCTACAATTTTAAAAATGCTTTTGCTAAGTACTTCTTTTGGCGATTCCATCAGATTTGCAACTGTACTACTTCAAAGTTTTGTGAACCAAAGTCTAACAAATACTGAATTGTCAACCATTATAGAATGTCAATGCAGAAATAATTTCAGCCAGGAAACAAGAGAAAGTATAAGAAGAATGCAAATAGATTTTTTTAATGCATACACAACTTCTGGCAGGCCAGATGTATCAGATTTCTAAAAAGCAAGACTTGCATGAGAAATTCACATTTAGTGACTGGATGCAGTGAGTACAATGACTATAACCAGATCATTTAAGAAAAGAATAAAAATCAGAATTCTGTTCAGCATAACACTTAAAAATAGTTTTTAAAAGTGCTAAAATTAGGATGAGTGAGATTCAGTAACAATGTTGACTTAATCCTTACATTGACATAAAAGTTAGAAAAACCATAATGGGGCACACCTCACTGGAAAAGCATTGTGCTTCACCGCACTCCTAAAGCAGATAATACTTGCGAGAAAAACTGCCACTGCCTGTTACAAATCTCAGCTCCCAGTATACAAATGATGCAGCTGTTTCAACAGATTTTTGTAGTGGAAATGGCTTTGGACACAAATAAGAAATTCCAGCTTGACAGTCTTGCATTAATATTTGTATGAATTAAGAATAACTTAGATTATAATTCCTTAACTGCTTTTCATTATTATCTTAACATGAATAAGAATGTCCTGTCGCATACATTCAAATAACTACTCTTGTAATTTTCTGCTTAGAAAACAACATAAATACTCATCTTGTATCAGGCTTATCATACCATTAATATGAACATTCAGTGAAAAAGTTGACACACTTACATTTTTCCTTACTGCTGTTACTGTTATGTAAAAAATCCCCATCAGAACACATCGCAGGGAAATCATCTTCATCATCTTCTACCACTAAATGTGAGAAAGTGTGTGTTATGGGAGTGAGAAAGCTTTCCCAACTCTCTAGTGTGCAAAAAAGAATTAAGAGCATTTTCATGGCTAAGCAGCATTTAAGATTTTTTCCTATAACAGTCATGACACACACCCTCTTGCCTTTTTTTTTTTTACCACTATCAACATTACCTTCAGAAACCATCAGGAGACTAACATTTTCTCAGTGTCGAAATTTAGCACTTGATTTGATGGCAAGAAGAACATTATCTTGGTGTTACAACTGGATAAGCAAGGAGCCACAACTGAGAAACTATCTACTCTTTTACACTAGAAAGTTCTCAAAGAAGTGGAATGGTACTTATCTATTGCTTTCTCACTATCAAAAGTTTCAGGCTACCAGAACAAACATGGGAATGAATATTAATGCCTCAGAAGAGTGCATGAATATGACAAGCTGTGTTCTGGGAAGAGCAATTCAGAGAGATGCAGATATCCACACCTGAGTCTACTAGGACTTCCAGTGCGCACTCAGTGCTCTAGCTACAGCCAATACATCTCAGGAGCATTCATTATGGCAGAACCTTTGCGTTTTTAAAATAATATATTGTTCCTATGAAAACTAATAACCTATTGCTTTTCAAAATAAAAAGAAATGTGGTTTTGGCTGGGATAGAGTTCATTTTCTTCTCAGTAGCTGGTACAGAGCTGTGTTTTGGATTCAGAATGAAAATAATGTCGATAACACACTGATGTTTTGGTTGTCACTAGGTAGTGCTTACCCAAAGCAAGGACTTTTCAGTGTCTCATGCTCTGCCAGTGAGGAGCTACACAAAGGGCTGGGAGGAAGCATGGACAGGACAGGTCACTCAAACTGGCCAAAGGGATATTCCACACCATAGAATTACATGCCCAGTATATAAACTGGGGGGAGTTACCTGGAAGAGGGGGCTGATCACAGCTTGTGAACAGGCTGGGCATTGGTCAGCAGGTAGTGAGCAACTGTATTGTGCATCACTTGTCTTTCTTGGGTTAAATCTCCCTCTCTCCCTCTCCTTCTCCTTACTATTATTATTATTATTATTATTATTATTATTATTATTATCTTTTACTTTATTTAAAATAAACTGTTCTTATCTCAACCCATGAGTTCTATTTTCTTTCCTGATTCTCCTCCCCATCCCATTGGGAGAGAAGGGGAAGTGAGCAAGCAGATGCATGGTACTTGGCTGCCAGCTGGGGTTAAACCATGACAGAGACACAACAATAAACAAACTTGAATTCATGTTATGGAGTAAACAATTATTGTTATATAACATCAAATGCTTAAAAGATCATTTATACAATTGATAGCTAGAGGTCAATATTTAAGCTAAGCATATTTTTATGGGAATCCAACTTCTGAAGTGAAAATAGTTAATAGTGTATGCAGAAATATCTACAATTGATCTCATTACTAAAGACTGAATTTAATATACATACTTCATTTATATGGTATCAAATGCTATAGTAACTATTTCACAGGCTATTACTGTGTAAAAAGTTAAATTCTGTGGAGATAACAGTTCTTAATTACAGTTTTACCTTTATCCCTCTGGAGTTCATCTTTGGAACCTGCATCTGCACAGGCATCAAAGTATTTCTGTAAAGTATCGACTTGTCTACACAAGATGTCTCTAAAGGTTTCCATTTCTGCAAGCTTCTCACGTAAACTATGGCCCTTCTAAAAATACAAGCAAAAAAAGGCTCAAATGCTTCTACAGGGTCAGCAATAGCTCAATGCAAAAAAAAAAAAAAAAAACAACAAAGGATTTCTGCAATTATGAAGAATGAATTCTTTAAGCACATCAAAGAAATTTCAGATATCAGTAGCTATGAAATACTGGTAATGTTAGAAGAACATAAGAAACTGTATAAAAGTGTTTCTTACTCATTTTGTCCACTGGTCTCAAATTTTCATCTTGATTTCATCTGCTACTTTGGAGCATTCAATAAAAGTTTATTAAAAATACAATCTTATATACTATGAGATTTACACCTATTTACCAGAAAACAGTCAGTTCTAGTTTAAGATCTTTATTCTAGCCTTTACTCCCCCTTTTCTAGTGCTGCTCCTCTTCTGCCCCAACCAATTTAAAATGTTAAATATTATACACATGAAACCAAGAAAGCTGTAATTTGTCAAGTCATAGAATCAGCATTTCCTTTCATCTAGAAGCCCTGATATTCTCAGAAGTACACTAAGAAAGACTAATGAATCCTCCCACAGGTTTTATATCCTTGCCATTTGAAAATGACACTATAATTTAAGAGGGATAACTGCATAGAGGCATGAAAAAGTTTCCTGTATGATCTGTTCATCATCACATGCTGAATTATTAACACTTATAGTAAACTAAAGATTTGTTTAGGGTTTTTTTCCTATAATGGTGCGAACAAGTCTTTGTATGGTTTATTTACTTTCCAGTTTTGTGTGTTGTTTAAACACCAAGACTAAGAAAATGTTATTCACTAACCTTGAATGAAGAGGTGGATGTTGCAGAGTACCCACTCGCTCCAGAAACAAGAGACACCATGGAGCCATGGCGTCGTAAACTTGACTCTGATGCATAGCCAGATTCAGTCTAAAAACCAAACCACACACAAAAGTAGAACATTGAGGCTTTTAATAAAAAAATAGTGAAAGCAAGTTTAATATCTCCTCTAAACTAGCCCATTTGTTTCTTGTAAGGAAGCAGCAAGGGCTTAATAACTTGGATTGTGTCTGCAAGTTTAAGATGTTCATGTAGTAACTGTAAAGTTACTATGAATAATTTTTGTTGTTGTTATCATGTTGATCTGGAAAAAAAGTAGTTATCTGCAATTTATTGTGTACCCCTAAAACAGTAACTAATTAAATAATGCAAAAAATTTGAAAAACATCTATTGATTACAATAGCATGAAAAAGATAAGAAAATATTAAGTTTGACAAATGTCCTCACAAGTAAAATAGAAGAAGATAGTGAGGAACTGTAAGAAGAGTATTTTCCTAAAGGTTAACATAAAATGGCCCACACATGACAAAGAAGAAGAAAAACCCTGAAAGAGAATGTAAGACAGTGTTGGAAAATCTCATTCCCTAACTACTGTGCCAGTCTTTATAGTATTCATTTCCATGAACTTTCTTCATCCCAGGAGGACCCTGAGAACTACTGACCTGTCAGCTTCACCTCTGTGACTGGGAAGATCATGAAATAGATCCTCCTGGAAGCTATTCTAAGGCACATGGAGGATAGGCAAGTGATTTGGGACAGCCAGCATGGCTTCACCAAGGGCAAGTCCTGCCTGACCAATCTAGTGGCCTTCTATGATGGAGTCACTGCATCAATGGACAAGGAAAGAGCTACAGATGGCATCTATCTGGACTTCAGTAAAGTCTATGACATGGTTCCCAACAATATCCTTCTCTCCAAATTTGAGAGACAAGGATTTGATGAGTGCACTGTTTGGTGGATAAGGAATTGGTTAGATGGTCACATCCAGAGGGTAGTGGTCAATGGCTCAGAGTCCCAATGGACATCAGTATCAGGTGGTGCCCCTGAGGGGTCTGAATTGGGACCAGTATTATTTAATATCTGCATTAATGACATAGATTAAGGGATTGAGTGTATCCTTGGCAACTTTGCAGAGGACACCAAGCTGAGTGGTGTGATTGACACACCTGAAGGATGAGATGCCATCCAGAGGGACCTGGACAAGCTCAAAAAGTGGACCCATGGGAATCTCATGAGACTTAAGGCCAAGTGCAAGGTGCTGCACCTGGGCTGCTTGGTTGCACTGGGCAACCTCTGGTAT
Organism: Melozone crissalis; assembly: GCF_028551555.1. Taxonomy (NCBI): domain Eukaryota; kingdom Metazoa; phylum Chordata; class Aves; order Passeriformes; family Passerellidae; genus Melozone; species Melozone crissalis. Next base: position 6,634,643 of record NW_026535813.1, on the reverse strand, counting down.
CAATACAGGCTGGAGGATGAATGGATCAAGAACAGTCCTGCCAAGGACTTGGGGGATACCAGGGAATGAGAGGCTGGACATGCCCCAGTCATGTGCACTTGTAGCCTAGAAAGTCAATTGTATCCTGCGCTGCTTCAAAATCAGAAGGTTGAGGGTGATGTTTCTGCCCCTCTACACCACTCTGGTGAGACCCCACCTAGAATACTGCATCCCGCTCTGGGGTCCCCCAGCACACTGACCTGTTGGAGCAAGTCCAGTGGAGGGCCATGAAGATGATTAGAGGGATGGAACACCCCTCCTATTAGGAAAGGCTAAGACAGTTGGGGTTATTCAGCCTGGAGAAGTCTCCAGGATGAGTTTATTGTGGCCTTTCAGTACCTGAATAGGATCTGAAAAATGGCTGGAGAAGGACTTTTTACAAGGGTATGTAGTGATAGAACATGGGGGAATGGCTTTAAACTGAAAGAGGGAAGGTTTAGATTAGATATTAGGAAGAAGTTCTTACTCTGTGAGGATGGTGAGGCACTCGAACAGATTGTCCAGAGAAGCTGTGGCTGCCCCATCCTGGAAGTGTTTGAGGCCAGATTGGATGGGGGTCTGAGCAACTTGGTCTAGTGAAAGGTATCCTTGCCCATTGCAGGAGGGGTGGAATTAGATGATCCTTAAAGTCCCTTCCAACCCAAACTATTCTATAATTTTTAAGATATATAGTTAAAATTGTATACTGCATAGTCATGGTTAAGTCAGAATGACTAAAGGACTGCAGCTCATCGCAAAGAGAAGGACAGATCCCATGCTGAAGAATAAAGGATACCCCTGGACTATCACAATAATGCCATCATCCTAGCCTCTCTAACATGTCTGTGAAACCCTCCCATTATCTGGCATCATAGAGAAGTAACTGTAGAAAGACCCATTCCAGGCACATCTCAATAATGAAAAAATCAGATGGAAAATGATGCCATAGAATTATAGTTGCTTTGCAAAACAATAATATATGTGTGTTAATTAATGATTGGCCAAATTAAGTTGTATCTGAACACTTGAAAGGTAAAAGAACCATGTGTGAAATCACATTCGATGTGCCCCATTTGAATGGGATACCTCATGACCATGAATAAAGAATTACTTGTAATTTTATACTACACATCCTCACCTCTCTGTCAACGTGTGTCAGTTGCAAAATTTCTGTGACAAAAGAAACAGATGGTTCAGAGCAATATCTGAAATACTGCTAATAAATTTGATCAAGTAGACAGAGAATACTGTAAAGGATCTTTGACAGAATAAGAAATACTACAGCAGCAGAACAATTCAGACAGGGCAGGGAAAAGGGGAGATATGTTCATATGATATGGAACAAGCAAGAAGCAACAATGGAATTCTAGGTGTTGGACTTTTGTAGAAAATTTGAAAATGGCATAGGCTTTGGGAAGTTGAGAAAGTGCTGATAAATTAAGATGCAAATGAACTTACAGAGTATTAAAAGAAAGGAGAAAGGACACAAAGCTGTAGTTAGTTATAACAGGAGAATTTATACAATACTGCAAATGTGCAGGACAAAACGTGTATTTGGGTTACAAAGGAGCGGTGGCAGAGAAACACAGTTTTGGAAAAATTAAAGTATGACTTGAAAGAAAAATGTGACTTCCAGAATTAGCATAATTCCTGAATGAATGCAACTGAATGAGATTACCTAGCCAAAACAAGTTAAACAGAGCCAAGAGTCAGTTTCTATCTGGCCCATTTGAAGAATGAGGTATAAGACAACAAAGAATTGAGGAAACAGAAGAAAGAGAAATAAGTATCAGAAGTAGAAGCAAAGTGGAAAAATGCAAGTATAGTTAGAAAATGGTATTCCAAATCTTGGTGGAAAATGGCTAAGTAATCATCAAATGAAAAGAAAAAAAAGAGAGCGAGAGTGAGAGAGCAGAAAGGAATGAAAAAGAAAAAAAAGAAAAAAGGAAAAAGGACACTCATAAGTTCAAAAGATAAGGCACATCTTAAATGCTTAATTTAGTAAAAAAAAATAACTTATCTGAGATAGCAGTGTTTTTTAATGACAGCTTATAGTGAAACAATATAAGGCAAGATGCATGTAGAAATTTCTGCTATAAATAATGAATGTAAAGCTATTTTATACTGAGCAAGAGTGCTAGAAATATAGTCACATAAGTGTAGTGACAGAAGTGCTAAAAGGTCAAATTTTTAACAATTAGTACTACTATTTGTTTTAAACAATAGCTTTACAATATCTATTGGAATAAGCTTTTTATTAGAACATTTGCATTGGATACACAGGGCTCTTCTAGAATATTAGTTCAAGTGTTAAGCAGTATACCTAACTTCGGCAACATATTTGGTATACTGGACCACGTTTTGAATTGCATTGCACTTGTGTTACAGTACAGAGATTATACGTTAATTCACTAGATTGGAATTTCAAATATAACAAAACAAATAATGAAGCCTCGATTAGGTTTTTTGCAAATACTCAAGGTAAGGGCTTTTGGCTCTTTAGATGGATTTTAAGACTTTCAAAGGCTTGACAAGTGAAAACAGAGGAAGTAAGGGAATAAAAGGATTTTTAAAAGAAAAATTAAGAGTTTTAGGCATACAATACTATAATTTCAGAAGTGTTTAATTAGCATAAACCTCAAGAGAGCATTTTGTAAGAGTTTCAAACCTCAAAGCATCATAAAACACTGCTGTTTAGATTTCTTCTAAATGCAAATCTAAACCAAACTTCACTGTTTTCCTTGTAACTTCAATGTTTACTTACTTAATCATACACTACAAATATTAAAATTACTTGGAATGTGCTTTTACTATAGTCAGTTGGACAGTAGAGACTCATTCTGTTTTCTGTTTAATTGGATATGATTTAATGAACAGATCAGTCTTAAAACATAGCCAAAATATCCATTGCATTGAGGTCAAAGCATTTTAACTAAGGACAGCAAATGTTTTCTGGTTTTCTCCTTTAAGTGGGAAAGACATATTTATGTAAAACTTGAATTTAAGCTTAAGAAGTGAAATTTCTGAATGTCCCTATATGAAGATTTAATCAGTCACATCTTAATAGTACACCTCTAGTACTATCGTACGGTTTGTTGTCAGCTCACACATACTTTCCCGTTGTCTCTCTGCAGCATGGAGACAGAGTACTTTTTTTTTTTTTTAAGCTGGCTTCTTTTTGTTAGCTGAAGCAAGAAGTTTTTCCCGGACTGCAATAAGCTTCTCTGGTGATTTCTGTGGCGGCTTCTGGAACTGTCCGAACAACAGAACATCGAAGTGAGTCCCACGGTGTGAGTCCCAGCAAGGAGGCTGCAGGGACTCCTCATCCCAGCTCCGGACCTCAGGTAATAGCCAAGCCACAGCTAAGGAAAGAACTCTGAATCCACCAGCTTTCTCTGCAGTGAGGAAGTTTAAAATCTAACATTTTATTTTCCCCGTGCCCTGCAGGCACTTTGTGTGTTAAATAAACCATTTTTTTCACTTTCCTTCAAGAAATTCCTTTTGTATCGGTGGGGGAGGGAGTGCCAAAACCTGCCTTCTTTAGAGGAGATGTTCATTTTAGGACATTTCCTCCAGAACTTGTCTCAAACAGACACTTCCTTTCAGGTAGTTGTAGAGAGTGATAAGGTCTGCCCTGAGCTTTGTTTTCTCCGGGCTAAACAACCCCAGCTCCCTCAGCTGCTCCTCATAGGACTTAACCTCTAGACCCTTTGCCAACTTTGTTGCCCTTCTCTGAAATTGATCCAGCACTTCAATGTCTTGTAGTGAGGGGCCCAAAACTGGACACAGGATTTGCGTATGGCCTCGCCAGTGCCTAGTACAGGGCAACAAGCTCTTCCCTGGTCCTACTGGCCACACTATTGCTAATACAGACCAGGATGGCATTGGCTTTCTTGGCCACCTGGGCACATGTTGGCTCATATACAGCCAGCTCTTGACCAGCACTCCCAGATCCTTTTCTGCAAGCAGCTGTCCAGCCACTCTTCCCCCAGTCTGCAACGCTGCATGGAGTTATTGTGGCCTAAGTGCAGGACCAAGCACTTTGCCTTGTTGAACCTCATACAGCTAGCATCAGCTCATCAGTCCAGCCTGGCTAGATCCCTCTGCAGAGCCTTCCTACCCTCTAACAGATCAGCACTCCTACCCAGGGCCCAAGGAGGCAGTAGACTTCCTTGTGAGACAGGTCTGATTGGCATACAGGGTGCTCCATCTCCCTCAGAAGGGAATAACCTGCCACAATTACCCTTCTTTATTTTTTAACACTCAGAGTTGCGATCCATCTGGTTGACTGAATTGTTCTAGGTAACCCTTCAGATAGACCTTTGTTTCCATTATCATTTGCCTGACATTTTAATTTGTACAGGTTTTTTTTCACTTTCTCCAGGCCCACATGGGGCGCCAATATATTTGTCCCAGTTTGAGACAAATTTAGGAGGAAACATCCCAAAGGGGTGTCTCCTCTTGAAAAAAGCAGATTCCGGCAGCCCCTCCCCTGTTATGTGGGGTCATTGGTCGGAGACAGGGACGACACAAACTCTCAAAGATCTAGGCGACAACAGTGTGTTTTATTGTTTGGACCCTCCTTATATAGGGGGTTTGAATTTCCAGGGCTTAGACAGCTGATTGGTTGGGATCTCTCTCCGCCCAGATCTCTGCCCAGTGGTGTGCTTACATCTAAGATTGAACAGGGTTGGCTGAGGGTCCCCTGTATAGGATTGAATCCAACTTATCCAGGCACTTGTTACTGTGACATTCCCCCACCAGCTCAGAAAAGGTCCCCGTGGAGAAAGTGAAAACAACAAACTGTTTATTTAATAAGCAGAGTGCTCACAAGCATGAAAAAATTGGTAATGTTAAATAATAAAACCTCTCGCTGTAAGAAAAGCTGGTAAATTCAGTCTTTTCTGTGGGTGTGGCTCGGCTTTCTCTCTCCTGATCTGGGATGCAGCATCCTGGGCACCTCTGGGCCACGGTGTGGGCTCCTGATGTTGGTCTGAGTTTACGGACCGGAGCAGAGATGAACAGTTCCAGAAGAAGAAGCCACAGGCCTGGGAAAACTTTTGCCTCAGCTCACAGATGAGAAACTAGCTGAAAAAGCACAGCCGTCTTCCTTCTGCACTGCAGACAACACAGGAAACTGCAGCTGCAGCAAACCTGGAGGAGGATATGTGAAGAAAAAAAAAAACTGTGCCAAAAGAATTCCACTGCTCCCTCACTTCGATCTTAAAGTCACAGAACTTATACCTGGGCAAAAAAGCAGACAATAGGGGATACCCGACCATACAGTCACCCCAGGACACCTACACAAAAAGCATTTAGGCAGTTTTAACTATGTGCAATCAAGGTGCAAATACAGCAGACTAAACAGCACACAACACAAATCCGAAGTGAGTGCACTTATAGATCATATTTACAAAACTGTCTCAGATATTGGTGGTTTAGCAGCCAAAGGGAAAAAAAAATAAAAACTCCATCAAGAATACTTATTTGTCAGAAGAACCAGAACAAAAATATTGCTTTATAACTGATGCCAAAGACAAGTCATCCCGCTCAACAGACACATGCAAGCAGATTATTACAAACATGAAAGCATACATCATGCAAAACCCCACTGTTCTACTACCATAAAGAGCAGGTCACTGCTGTATTTGTCTCATAAAGCAGATTGTAATTTTTTTTTCACTGCAGAAATACTCAATTACATTGACAAGAGGAATGCGGACACAAGCTTCTGTTTACATAATTTTTCATTTCCCATTTAAAAATTGGAAAAGCAGGTAGAGTGCACATGATAGAAGTCAGCAGTCTCTTCTTGAAAACAAAATAATTTGCAAAAGTTGTATCAATTCATAGCATCAAGCACTAATGTTATTTTACCATTTTGAGTATATAGATGCAGTTCTTTAAATTCCATACATACATCATAGCTTCAAAGCTACGGACAAAGCTGGTATTTGTTAGTACATTGAAACACCTTCAGCTTTATAAGGCGGTACATGAAATCCATTAGTCCTTTCAAAATTATTTTCATTACGAAAGACAAGAGGAAAGGGCCACATGATCCAAAGCTTCCTGTGATTCTTTAATTGAGCAGGTGCTGATATCAGCAACAAGGCAGTACATCAGAAAAACTGTTTTCAATAAAATAGCTAAGTATTCACAGAATCACATTGCAGACCTCCATTATGGCTCACACTGATCCACCAGGTAAGGATTTCCTAAAGTTTGTAAATAATACTCTGGAGTAAAGCAAAGACCAACTGAAAAGATCCCTCACTTAAAAAAAAAAAAAAAGCTCATATTTTTCTACCATATTTTTAAGGCATTATTTTGATTCTGTCTCAATAAAGTGCCTGTCAAGAACGTCCATGCAGGTTTGTCCAACAAAACACATATTTTCAGTTAGCATTATAAATTATTTATTATTTTACATAACACAAGCAGCAGGCAGCACCTTCAAGACATACAGCTCACCCTAGGAAGGGACAAAAAAGACTTTAGGATACAGTGACTAATAATGTTTTCTGCAGTATTTGTGAAAAATCTTACTAAAACATCTATGAGATCAAACCACAATATGTTATAAAAACAATAATGTAAAAAAAAAATAGCAACACAGAATGAAAGAGGTGGAAGGTACTATGAAAGACTTGGTGGATACTAAGCAAAAAAGCTCTGTCAAACACCAGTGTTCCAAGAGCAATTTTTAGACTTGCTGCAGAAGTTTCAAGAATGAAGATGAGCCACGGAAGGGCTACCTAGGGATTGCTGTAGACAGAAAAACAGACACTACAAGTAGGGCAGTCCAGGATGCATTTCTGTGGATTAAAGTTAATTTTATCTTTAACATGCATCTGTAGGTTTTATCTTTAACATGCGTCTGTAGATTTTATTTTTTCAATTGTTCTAAAGGATCTGACAGTAGATGGTTTCAAAAGCAAGGCAATTATCAGGAAGGTAGAGATAGAAATTTCACAATCCAGGTTACAGCAGATAGATGATGATTTCCCTGCCTACAGCCCTCTCAAACACAGTGCAGGAGACTACTTAGAGAGAGCAAAAAAGCTTCTAACCTGACCTTTCTTTGCAACTGCAAGAACAGGTAAAGAATTGTAAACATATTTTTCCTGCAGCAGTGATAAATGTTGCAGCTCCACAGTAAATAAACATACTACATGCACAGGATGAAAAAAATAGGAATTCTGTAATGAAAAACAAGAAAACTGAAAAATAAAAGTTATAAAGATACAGCACTAAAATTATCATAACTGCTCTACTCACTCATTCAAGCTAAGTAACATCTTTTGGGTGTTTAGTTCTCAAACAGCATAGATTTTTCCTAAGTTACTGTGTGTTGCCTGCAGACAATAAGCACCTTTAATAGCTATTGGAATTAAATACCAATATTGCTGGATGGAACGTGCCTGGGCTCGTCTGGCCCTTGCTGCTTGACCAAGGGCGGCAGCTGTGGTGGTTTCACCTCAGAGACACCTTTGGCTACCTGGATGCTGCAGCTGGGCGCTTGGGACAAGTCCAGGCATGCAGGAGCTCAGGATTACCTCTGGCGGAGAGGCTTATAGGTGAGGTGAAGGAAAAGGAGTCAGGTTCTGCTGGAGGGTTTCGATCCAGAGATTTATTCCTGGCACACAGGCCTCTGAATCCAGCTACAGCTCCAACAGAACTAATGAACTGCATGATTGCTGTGTCTTTTAACCCCGGGGAGAGGGGGAGGGAAGGGGTAGGGATCCCACCAACCAGGTAAGGGGGGGGAAGTCTCAGGGGACAAATGACACCTGGATGTCCCAATGTCCCCCAGGGTTGAAAGGCATCTTTTGAACTTTGCCAATCACACGAGGACAGCACTCAGCAATGGGCAAGGGAGGGGAAGGGAGAGGTTGTTGGCACACCTGGGGAAAGAACCAGGATGACTTGGACAGGCTATTACATCACACCGCAACAAATAGCTGCATGAGCTATAGTGGTACACAGGTTAATAAGCCCTGGAACCACATACTGCTTTCTAAAGAAAGGGAAAGGGCCAAGAAGTAGTACAAATAAGACAAAATATTGCAGGGAGAGGAGAGGAGAGGAGAGGAGAGGAGAGGAGAGGGAGAGGGAGAGGGAGAGGGAGAGGGAGAGGGAGAGAAGGCAGATTGACAAAGAGGCAACCAAAGGCAAATGACTGGCCTTTGAGAATCTTTATCCACACAGTTCACACTTAGGTTTAATTACATGGATATATGCTGTTTTTTTCCATTAATTCCCTTTAACTGTTAATGTGCACAGGAAAACTATTCACCAAATATTATTTGGTGTCTTTAAATCTTAAGATTCCATACAAGCTGAATAGAAAGGGTCAAGCATTTCCTTGAGAGAAAGGAGAATGAAGAAGAGCTAGGACACTGAGCAAAAGGACACTCAAGCCAACAGAGAAAGTTCTGCTTCTCAGGCTCAGGAACTGCTGTGGGAAAGTGTGATTTACAGAATAAAACTCTTTTCTGAGCAAAGGTGCCAAAACCCAATGTGACAATAACCACTTTGCTCTATATACTGACTTAATAATAAATCTAAAAGAAGCTTGCACAACTGGGCAGCCAAGCTATAGCAAGACTGGAAGAAGGCTATTTCTCCCTCTTGTGAATCTAGGCTGTCAGGAGGGGGACAAGCAAGATCTACACAAGAACCAGAAATCTCCATTCTGTTGTTAGACACTATCAGGAAAAGCACTGATGTTCTGGCCTCAGCTACCAATGCACTAAAGTTCACCTGCTGCACTTAAACATTATCTTGTCACTGCCACATACAGAAATGGGGTGGATATAGTAAAAGCAGGGCAACCCCGATGAAGGGAGAAATTATGCTTCTGACTCCATGATATCAGAAGGCTAATTAATTACTTTATTATACTATATTACACTATTTTACACTACATCTAAACTGAATCTGCACAAGCACTCAACTCAACTGCCCAGAATCTCATGACTGTCAGCCAACAGTCCCAACACACACACATGTGGATTCAATTGGTCAATGAATCAAAACAATCACACCAGAATCCAATTACCAATTCCCTTCAGGTAAAAAATCTTCCACAATGCATTCCACTTGTGAACAACAAGAGGCGCAGTAAATGAGATAAGAATTGTTTTTTCTTTCTCTGCGGTTCCTCGCTGCTATTCTCAGAAATATCCTTGGAAAGTTGTGCCTTGCTTTTCTCTGTGAAGAGAAATGAGGCCACAGGGTGGGATTTTTTTTTCCTCTCTATTCAATCCTCAGATATTCATCTAGCCATGAGAATAGAAATCCATTAAATGCTCAGCATATCCCAGAGTATGCAATAGGTAGCAAACACTGATGCATAAAGTCAGAATTGTCAAAGGTCAAAAAGTCCATGTTATATCTGACAGGATTTAAGAAAAACTGATCTTACACCCTATGAAAAATTATTAGAACACATCATTCAGTTTAAACTGCATTTTCTCAAGAATGATTTAGGGGAAAAAAGGAGGAGAACAGAAAAGAGTTTTGCTTTCAGCAGTGCTTGTTTGCATGTCACATCTCATCAAATCTAATGAATTTTTCTTGGCTTTCAAAATGTATTCCCAATTCTTCCTACTTCCTTCCTGCTGTAGTCCTTGTTTTTATCAGGTCTCAACACCCACTTCCCTTAAAACTCCCCAAATACCAAAGAAGACTCACTGCACCAATTAGAGTTGAACAAAAAATGTTATAAGAAATAAAGGAATTGCCAGGACATAGAATCCTTAAGGTTGGAAAAGACCTCTAAGACCATCAAGTCCAACTGTTAACCTAACACTACCATCCATCTTCATCACTAAACCATGTCCCCAAGTGCCACATCCACACATTTTTTGAACACTTCCAGTGATGGTCATTCCACCACTTCCCTGACCAGCCTGTTCAAATGCCTGACCATCCTTTCAGCGAAGAAAATTTTCCAAATATCCAATCTAAACATCCCCTGGTGCAACTTGAGGCCCTTTCCTCTTGTGCTGTCACTTGTTACCTGGGAGAAGAGACTGACCCTACTCCTTGCAAAAATGTCCTTTTATGTAGTTGCAGAGACTGATAAGGTCTCCCCTCAGCCTCCTTATCTCCAGACTAAACAACTCCAGTTCCCTCAGATGGTTATCATAAGACTTGTTCTCTCTTAAGACTTGTTCTCTTGTCCTTTCACCAGCTTCGTTGCCCTTCTCTGGACTCACTCCAACACCTCAATGTTCTTATTGTTGTGAGGGACCCAGAACTGAACACAGTATTTGAGGTGTGGCCTCACCAGTGCCAAGTACAGGGAGACAATCACTTCCTTGGTCCTGATCAGCACACTATTGCTGATACAGGCCAAGGTGTCATTGGCCTTCTTGGCCAACTGGGCACATGCTGGCTCATGGTAACCTGACTGTCAACCAACACCCCAAGGTCCTTTCCCACCAGTCAGCCTTCCAGACATTTTTCCCCAAGTCTGTGGCATTACAGAGTGTTGTTGTGACCTGAGTGCAGGACCCAGCAATTCACCTTGTTGAATCCCAGAAAATTTGCCTTGGCCCATCAATATAGCCTGTCCAGATCCCTCTGTAGACCCTTCCTACCCTTCAGCAGATCAACATTCCCACTACACTTGGTGTTACTGCAAACTTACAGAGGATTCACTTGATCCCCTCATATAGATAGTCGTTCAATATATTAAACAGAACTGGCACTAGTACTGAATCTTAGGGGAACATGCATCTTTTTTGTCATGTTCCTGATATAACCTCAAATTCCTAAAGCTGGCCAGGGTTGAGGTTTCATAAAAACAGTCCTTTCTATTTGCATCAAAATGATGTTTGTTTAGAAATGAAGCTCAGTCTGGTCAAATATACAAAACACAATGGATGTACCAACATTTAGAAAAGTTAAATGAAAGCATGAATTGGTTTACAAAGACTAGACCTACCTGATTCCATAATTCTCATATTAGTCTGTAGGTCAAGAACAAGTCTAACATGATAAAAACAAAATGCTAAATAGAAAAACTATCTTAACATTTAAGTATTTAGACATAACACCTAGTCTCAGATACAGAAAGGAAAAAGATATGCATATAGTGGAGCTCTCCCCTCAAAAGGCTCAAAGCACCTTCGACAGCATTAAGGTTTGTTGCAACATATATAGTCAATAGAAACTGCCAATTCATTGGCTTTGCCCTGAAGTCTTCTTTCAGGAAATATACAATGTCCAGTACTAAGTGCACTTTGAAAAATTAGTAACATTAAATGATGAGCAATATCATATGTTTTAAGAGTTCCTAAAATAAAAAGACATAGTGCAAGTATTACATATCAGCTGAGCAGCCCCATCTATACTTGCTTACTCAAACCAGCAATTTTAAGGTAATAGAAGTTATTTCAGATTACCAGGGGGAAGAAAGATGAGCAACTCTCTCCCTATTCCCCTCCTCCCAAACACCAATATGTTCTAATGCTCATGTTCATAACAATAAATATCTCTGACAAATATTAAACCTTTCTTCCTCCTCTCCCATTTAAAACATATGTTCAAGACACCAGATTTTGATTACTCTGCAGTAAGTCCATTCACCTAGATGACACTAAAGAGACAGCAGATGCATACTTTCATACTTTGTTTTCAGAGAGAAAAAAATAATTTTATTCTTTTACAATAGAAATTATATTAAGATGATTACCTTCAAAGCTTCCAATAAAGGCAAGTGGACATTGAATTAAATATGCAAGAGATGTCCCAAGTCTTATTGTTCTGTTTTTAAAAGAATTCCCCTTTTCAAAGTCTCCCATAGCTCTTTAGAGTCATGCTAGCTTCTGCAGTTATCCTCTTTTTTGGGAGGGACATGGGGAGGGATGTGACAAAAGAACAAAAAAGGCAGGAAGGACTTTGAACAACATTACCTGTGTTGAATGTTACTGACTATATATCATGGCTGGGCAGCACATACTCCCTTTGGCTAGGGTGTAACTCTGTTCTGTTAAAATGAACTCACTGAGTTCCACTCTAATGAAAGCTCACTAAAGCAAACCCACTGTTTTCAGGAAGACTGTGCAAAAATGTGCTGCCACTGCCACAGAGAGCTTGATTCCAAGAGCTAACATGAAAGAGAATATATATCGTTTTAAGCCAAGAAATTCAGTGATTTTGAATTTTGTAAGGAGCAGTATTGAGATTAGTTAAGAAATATATGTTTTTGCAACTTTGTTATTTTAGTTTCTATAATTCTGCTATTTTAGCTGCTTTTTGTTTCAATCAGTGGTTAACTTTGATTTAATAAAATAAGACATGTATGGGAAAGAACAGGGAGTAACCCAGGCTTAGACTGATAAATGTACTACACCTGTACTAAGGGAGATTGCTACACCCCAGAAGCTTCAATCAAAAGGTATTGTTTTAACTAGAGGAGCCTCAGAGTTATTTTATAACTAGAGACAGATTAGATGTTGAAGTAAACAATTAGAACAATAAGGTAATAAATGGGACACCATAAGAAGGAAAGGTACATGCGTGAGGCTTGAAAGGTCATCTGGAAGGCGGCATGACAAAGGTGATGAAGAAAAAGGAGACACGTCCTCACACCTCTCCTCAAAAATTACCAGAAAAGGACGCTAGATGGCAGTATTGCTTCAAAGAAGAACAGCAAGCAGACGTGATAGATCTGTATCGGATGCAATAGTAGAAGGAGGGGGTAAAAGTTGTAGTGTACATAAACCCTTGGAAGTCTTTGCTTCGTTGGACATTCTTGGCAAATAAATGACCATTTGTCTCTAATTTCTGGCCAGAATCGTTATTAAGGATGTTAATTCAACAACTCCTAAGTTGTTGAATTTTAAGCTTTTTGGCTTAGCCCTTTGTTTCATCATGTGTCATTCTGTCAGTTGCAAGCACCAACATTCCCTTTATTTCTATGAAGTAAAAGTATCAAAATGATCTACCACAGTTGTTATCACAAAGTGAATTAATAACACCTTTAAGTTTACTACTAGAATCCCACTTGTTTATAGAAATGAGACCCATTATCTACTGCATGGCCAAATGTGTGTTGAGCCTGGTATCTTAGTTCCAGTCCCCTCAAGACTCAGCATTGGACTTGGTACCAAGTTTACTTCAACCATATACATTGCCTTTCATTAAATAGCACTACAAATATATTGATTGACATACTCTTAACAGCTTAGCGGTAGTGTCACAAGCTTTTCATGCTATATGATACTGAGTTAGTGCTTTTCAAGGTGGTTTTTGTTGTTGGGGGGATGTTGTGGTATTTTCAGTTGTATGTGGTTTTGTTTGTGTTGTTTTTGTGTATGTCCCTGTGGTACTGCACCCACAAGGCAATGCTCCGCTTATTTGCATTTTGGCATGTAATTTTCATGCATTCTTTAGACATTTCAGAACAGCCCAGGTTACCAATCTGGCTATATGGTGATCAAAAAGTTACTTTAAATACATTTGAAGCTTCAGTCAATTCATATATTTAGCTAATTCAAGGGAAAGATAGCCATAAAGTATCTTAAGATCGCTACCATTTGGGGAGAGGGGTTTAAAACGATAGTTTAAGACCTCTAATGAGATTATAAAGACTATCTGTTAATGCTCTGACTAGATGAAGGAGACTCAGCCTTCATGGACACAAAAAATTTAAAATTATCTTAAGTCCACATATGTATACCACTTCAGACTCAGATAAGCAGCTCCTAACAGAATAACAAGAAAGCTCAGCTAATAACCAAGTTAGCACTAAATGATCTAGCCTTTCCTCATCTAGCTGGTCTCCATTCTGACCATTCTTTAGAAAGAAATAGATCAATGAGCACAATCACTAAATAAACTGAACCAAACCCAGGCAGCACAAAGAATCATATATGGAAAGAAACCAAAATTCAAGACAGCAGAGCTAGAAAGACGAAAGTTAATGGAAGACCACCAAAAATTTAACACATGTACATCAGGGAAATATTATGTTTAAGGTTGATTTGGTTATAGGAAATATTGTATTGCATAAGTACAGGACAGATAAAAATCTGCAGATAGTTCTAGACATGAATCAGGTATAGTGGCTTTCAAGCTGAATTTAAAAAAAATATAATGCTGTTGCAATACAGGATAGTTTACAAGACCTAGAAAATAATGCCACATTCTATTCAAAATCTGGAAGATCCTCTGTAGGACTACAGAATCCAATTATGGTGCTACTCAGGAACCCAGTTAGTAAAGTTCCCTGGGAAAATGTTTTTGAAGGTTCTGGGGTCCATCAGTGCTCATCACTTTTTAAGAACCATCTCTTAAGAGCACAGGAGCAGGAAATTCAAGTGTCATAAGTCAAGCAAGCAAGGCAAAAGGCCAGCTTGGCTGAGCAGGGATCTCATCCTAGAACTTAGGTGGAAAAGGAAAATGTATGGGCATTGGAAGCAAGGACAGGCAACATGGAAGGACTATAGAGATGCTATTCATCACTGTAAGGAGAAAATTCATGTGAACAAAGCATCATTAGGGTTCAAGATGGCAAACACTGTGAAGGACAGCAAAAAGGGCTTTTTAATATGTTAACAGCAAAAGGAGAATCAGAGATAACATTGGTCTGTGGCTTGATGAATTCAGTCACCTCACAAACAGGCACACAGATGAAGCAGAGACATTTACTGCTTTCTTCACCTCCCTCATCAATACCAATGATGGCCTCTGGGACCTCCAGAGCCCTGAGCTGAAGGACCATGACTGCGAGAATGACAAACTCCCACAAACTCCCAGTCAATAGTGAAACTGTGCAGGATCTGCTGCTCCAGCTAGATCCCTGTAAGTCTATGGGCCTTGATGGGGTTCATCCAAGAATGCTCAAAGATCTGGCTCATACAATTGCAAAACCTCTCTCAGTGATTTTCAAATGGTCTTGGGAATCTGGAGAGGTCCCAGTTGACTGGACGCTAGGTAACATTGTCCCAATTTTCAAGGGCAAGAGAGATGACCCTGGTAAGTATAGGCCTGTCAGTCTAACTTCAGTGCCTAGCAAAATTACAGAGAAGGTTATTCTGGCAGTTATTGAAAAACACTTGAGAGACAATGCAGTCATTGGTTACAGCCATCATGAGTTCATGAGGGGAAAGTCCTGCTTAATTAACGTAATTTCCTTTTGTCCTGAGTTGATTCATATTGACATTGCATTCCATATCAATCTGCGCCCTTAAAAATTGTTACTGTATCTTTAAGACCTGGCAACTGGGGACCTTGGGGTGGGGGGTAGGGTGTTCCTATGTGTGGGTATTTTTAAAATTTTCCTGCACAGGTTTTCTGCAGCTTTTTTCACAATGTGGTATTTGTGCCACTGGCTGCTTGGTCTTTGTTCAGGCAAAGGCTTTTCTTTTCTTTCCTTTTTGTGGTTTTTTTTTTTTTAACTGGGCTTGGAGAAGCTGCAGTAGCGGTCTTTGAGCGACCTTAAGGGAGAATTCCAGATCTGCCTGTCCAAAGCCAGGGGTGTTGTGTTGACAAAAGTGGAGCAGAGTGGCCCTGCTCCAGTCCGAGTCGCTGTCCGACCGTGCGGAGCCAGGGAGAGGAAACGCTGAGTGGCTCCAGCCCAGCTGCTTCACCTGAAATGCCCGCTCTGCTGTGCCTTGGAGTGGGGAAGCTTCTTCAGCTGCTGCTGGAACTGCTTCATGAGACTCATGCCTTCCCAAGGGGGATGTGATGCATTCTTGTCCCTTTTGTCCTGCAAAGCCCGAGGTTGTCCCTGCCAGGCCCTGTATCGGGAACAGGTATTTCTAAAATTTTGGGTCTTTCTTTGTTCCAGTGGGGTTGTGGGATTTAACAGTTTGATATCTAGCGGTTATTTACTTTTTTCCCCCTGCTTGTTGGCATTCTGTTTGTTAATAAACGATTATTTGTCCACTTTTATGTATATTAGTATTCATCCCTCTCTTGGTTTGAGACAAATTGGGAGGAAACATCCTGCAATGAACGTGTCCTCTAATAGAAGTCAAGTTTCAGCAACCCCTCCTCCACCCAGGTTTTGAAAGAATTTTCCTTGGAGAAAAGTGAAAAAAACTGTTTATTTAATAAGCAGGGTGCTCACAGGCATGAGAAAGAATGAATAATGTTAAATAATAAAACCTCTCTCTGCGGAGAAGAGCTTGTAGATTCGGAGTCCTTTTTGTAGGTGTGGCTCAGCTCTCTCTGGGATCCAGAGTTGGTCTCCAGGCCAGTGTGGGGAGGCCCTCTAGCGACGTTCTGGTGTTTCAGACCAGAGATAAGCTGCACAGTTTCAGAAGAAGAAGCCACAGTCCCAGGAAAAACTTCTTGCCTCAGCAAACTAAAAAACTAGCTAAAAAGCAAAGAAAAACTCCATCTCTCTCTCTGGAGAAAAAAAGCTGAGAGAGCTGGAAAAGACAAGTGAGTTATCTGTGTTTTGAATACAGCCACTGAAAGAATTCCACCGCCTTCCCCCCTGTGCTGGTTTTATTATTGGAGCCACCACAGAAGTGAGTTTCTTTTGAAAGGAGCTGCTGACAGCTTCCTCTGTGCCTGATAAAACCAATCAGTGAGTCGTTTTGAATACTGACACTTTGTTAAACCACTAGAAAACTGTACACGCCTCTGTGAACACACATGTTAAAAACGAAAAATCCCGGGAATTCTCTCTTTCTCTTCTGGCCTGAGAGCAGGTAACAAGGCTGGCCCGGCCACCCTGTCTTGGCCGGGCCAGTCTGGCTGGCTCTGCCGTGGGGCCGGGCCCCATCAGCTGCCAGGCAGGGGGAGGGGAGGCCATGGGGTCAAGGCCGAGCCAGGCCACAGCTGCAGCTTCTAACATCTTGCCACTACTAAGCCCTGCCCCATCGGCAGCCCAGGCCAAGCCGGGGTCCGCAGGGCCCTGGGAGCAGCCCTGGGTTGGGCCAGCTTGGCCAAGATTCTGCTGCTGTTGAGGTTCATCCGCAACTGCCGGGCATGGGGAGGGGAAGCCATCGGCCTCCGGCATTCTGCTGCTGTGTTCTAGCCTGGCTACTGAGATCCTAGCACCCCCCCCCAGCGCAGCCGCCGAAGAAATCCTCTACCATAAACAGCTCCACCACCGCCTGGCAGAAATCACAATCACGTGACCATCTGCAGGCCTGGATCAGCTATTAACTCTTTCAGTGCACCGATAAAACTTTCAGACCTTCAATCTTCCCTCGGGTGAGAGAAAAGGACGGAGTGAGAACAAGTAGAGGAACAACATGAATAAATGAAGGTCAGTCAAGAGTCAAGTCCCAGATGGGAAGGATGAGGAGATGCTTTGACCTTGGGGCTGAAATCCTCTTGTAAAGCTGTGGAGAAGAATGTAATTGATACATCAGATTTTTTTTTCCTGTAACTCATGAAAGTATGGGGAGATTAAGTGTTCAAATTGTAGATATGAGCAAAGCTAAAGCAAGCTGAAGTTAGGTAGCTGTGATCCTTTGAGAAGTTTAGCAGAGAGTGAGAGAAGAGTGGTTAAGACTTTTTGCCCCAGGGAGAGAAGAAGACAATCTCTGTTCTCAAAGACGAAGATGATCTCAGAGATAGATAAAGAGAACCTTTGCTCTTGAACAGCTCACCTTTAAAATAGTACCCCATAAGTTGACATGGTCCATAAATGCAACTGTGGGAAAAGCTGTGAAAAATAGATGGGACTTCATGATTGCAGATTTTCTGGGCGGCTGCTATTTGTGGAAATTAAAAGCCACAAGAGAACTGTTTTCTTGTGGAGAAGTCTCCATAAATTGACAAGAGGGCCTCTTCTCCTTAAGTGAACTGAAGAAAGACTATTCTAGAAGTGATAAACTGACTGAATTGTTTCTCTGTATTGTTAGTGGGAAAGAAAAGGGTGTAGGGGAGAAGTGTTCTAAAGGTTTTATTCTGATTCTTATTATTCTTTCTTTTAGTTACTGTTAGTGAGCTTTTCTTTATACCCTTTTCAACTTTTCAGCCTACTTTGCCTTCCTCCTAATCCTATGTCACAGCAGGAAATAAGTAAGTATATTCTAGTGGGTGCACTGGCGTTTGGCCAGCGCTAGACCCACCACATTAATTGGTGCATTGGCCAGGAAAATCTCAAATTGGTGAATCAAAACCACTGTCTTGGGTTTTGTGTTGCTGAAATTGCTTCCAAGGTATTAAAGAGTCTTTTTTCCCACCCCTGCGACCGAAGAAGAAGTCGAGATTCCTCGGTTCTGGTTTTCAAGGTTGTTTATTTTCTCTTATCTAATACATTCTTTCTCTGACCCGCTGAAGTCTGTCTGGCAGGTCGGTTCATGGCACACTGACTGCCCTTGGGGCAGTGTTAGTTTTTTATACTAAAAACTACGTATACTTTATTTACAATAATTTTCCAATACCTATCACCTATGTTAGACATTCTGTCTCTACTCTAAACCAATCCAGAAGTGTCACCATCACAGCAGAAGATGGAGGACAAGAAGAAGAAGAAAGACAGGACACGCCCAGATTCCTCCATCTTGCCTCTTGAAGCCCTATTCTAAATCCCCAAAGTTCTACTTTTTCACCCCTTGACAAATTAACTATCATTCTGTTCAAACTCTTGTGGCTTGTAAATCTTCACACAAAGTTGGTAATTGTTTCCATGGGTTAAAATCGAAGGCACAGGTGTCTTTGACTCTGTGCCAAGGTCTCTGAGCCCCTTGCCAGGGTCTCGAGCCATCCAGGGCAGTCAGAGGAATGTCCTGGGTTCCGATACCACTACACCCCCCCTTTGAACTTAAAGCTACAGGACTCATGTCTGGGCATAGAGCAGATGATAAGGGATGCAGCATCATTTAGTCACCCCAGGACAGTCCCTTATTGGTGGAAAGGGATTGTTGGAACCCTTAAAGAGAGACAACTCATTTCAGAGTGTTCTCCTCTAAATTGTCTCAAACCAAGACACCTTTTATGACAAGGTCACCTATCTAGTTGACCTAGGGAAGCCAGTAGATGTGGGGTATTTTGGATTTTAGCAAAGCTTTTGATACTGTTTTTCACTGTTTGCTTCTGGAAAAAATGTCCAGCGTAAACCTAGACAAGTCCATAATAGGTTGTGTGAGCAAATAGCTGATGGGTCAGGCTTAAAGAGTTATAGTAAATGGGGTTATATCAGGCTGAAAGCCAGATACCAGCAGGGTTCCTCAGGGCTTAATTTTAGGGCCAGTGCTCTTACTTGTCTTTATAAATGATCTCGATTCAAGAACCTACTGAACATTAGGTAAGTTTGCTAATGATACTAAATTAGGAGTTGTGGACTCTCTCAAGGGTAGAGGCATTACAGAGAGATCTAGACAGGCTAGAGAGCTGTGCAATCATTAACCATATGAAATTTAACAAGAGCAAGAGCCAGATTCTCCATCTGGGATGTGGTAATCCTGGTTATACATACAAATTGGGAAACAAGAGGCAGCAGAGCAACCCCATAGAAAGAGATCTGTGGATTTGAGTAAATGGCAAGTTGAACATGAGTCAACACTGTGCCCTGGCAGCCAAAAGGGCCAACCAGTTCCTGGGGTGCATCAGGCACAGCATCCCCAGATGGTCAAGAGAGGTGACTGTTCTGCTCTAGTGTGCATTGGCATGGCCTCACCTCGAGTACTGTATGCAGTTTTATGTGCCTCAATATAAGAAGGATATAAAGCTATTAGAGAACATACAAAGGACAGGTATGAAGATGGTGAATGGTCAAGTGTGGTGGTTTTTCATGGCTTGATTTTTGGTGAGGAGGGAGGAAGCCAGCCATGGAAGGGATTTTCTGTGAGGAGCTGCTAAAAGCTTTCTCAGTGCCTGGCAAAACCAATTTCTGGCTGGCTCTGAGAAGAGGCCCACTACTAAGCCAATTAGAAAAGCTGGTAAAGCCTCTATGATAACATATTTAAAAGAGGAAAAAAACACAGGAAGCTTTTTTTCTCTTGCCTCGGAGAGGTGGTAAGGGGGCCACCAAGCCCTTTCCTGGCAGGCCTGCTGGGCCCCTTCCTGGTGGGACAGCGGGGGCCATGCCGCCGCAGGGGGGACCATCCCAGTGCTGCAAGCAGCCACGCAGTCGAGACCATGCAGCCAAGGCCAGGAGCATCCAACTCCATTCCGGTCCAGGAGCTGCCATGCAAGCCGGGACTGCGCAGCCAAGGCAGCATGGTGAGATGGCGCCATGTTCAAATAGATTTAAGCAGAAACTGTAACAGAGTATAAAGTTAAATAATAATTTGGTCATAGCTGATAGGATGGAAATATAATGTAGAGTTACCTTAGATGATTATAATGCTAAAAAACACACCCCCAGGGAAATTCATATATGTAAATGATAGTATTATGAACTGGACCAGACCACCACATGCATGTTAAGAATTTTGTTATATAAGCATGAGTGACCGGTTTCTGTATAGTTTTTTTTTTACCTTTTTGTAAAAAAGACTCTGCCTGTTTCCTAAAAGGTATGCCAACTCTGTTAGATGTCTGGCACTCTTTTCTGCACAACGGTAATAAAATCTAATATCTCGACTCAGTGTGTTGATTGGCTCCTTCACACTACGTAAATGAACCCTGCTTTAGGGACAACACAGTCAAATACAGAGATAAAATCTTAAAATAGTTTCATAGGTGCTTTCTTGGTTTCTAAATGTGAATTCTGCAAGACCAAAGACTGTAACCCTGTACATTTCTAGATGAAAATGCTTATATTATAACCCTTTAGTCATAGACTATTGACCAAATCTGAGACTAACTGGACTGAGCCACACCTAGACTTTTCTGAGTTTAGAAAGCAGGGGGATTTCACTTAAGCATGTGACTCAATAGGAGGGACCACAACCTGATGATACTATAATCCATTGCAATAAACAATAAAGTTGTTATTTAAATACTGTATCAGTAATGTTTAGATACTGTATTAGCAATAAATCTGATCATAATAATCCACATAATCACTGTGTCTTACTTCTTGAGCCTTCTCTCAACTACTTTGTGATAGGTTATGAGGAACAGTTGAGGTCACTTAGTTTTTCAGCTTTCTGACATTGACTTGGGGGGGAGGGAAGGAAGAGAAGTGGGTTGGAGATAAAGAGACCACACATCCTGATGTTCATGTGGCAAACAGAGCATTTATTCCCAAGCCCTTCCTTAAAAAGGGCATTTGAAAAGCCTGGTCTGGATATTTTCATTGATCTGATCTCCACGCCCCTTCAGGTTCTGGCCAGTGAAATGCCTGCAGCCTTGGGAGAGATGTAACTGGGCGAGGCCCCTGTTAGTCAACCCAGGGGCTGGTTAGTTTGCCTAGCACAAACCAGCTAGTATGTGGCAACACAGCTTGGAGAAGAGAAGGCTGAGGAGTGACCTCATCACAATCTAGAACTTCCTCAAGAAGGGCAGTGGAGGGGGAGGTGCTGATCTCCCCTCTCTGGTGACCAGTGATAGGACACAAGGAAATGGTATGAAACTGCATCAGAGGAAGTTCAGATTGGACAGTAACAAAAGGTTCTTTGCTGAGAGGGTGGGTGATCACTGGAACAGGCTCCCCAGGGAAGTGGTCATGGCACTCAGCCTGTCAAGAGTTCAAGGACCGTCTGGATGAGTCTTAGTCATATGGTTTAGTGTTAGGTAGCCCTGCAAGGAGCAGGGAGTTGGACTCAATCCTTATGGGCTCCTTCCAACTTGAGTTATTCGGTTATTCTACCTATATAGCTGTGGCAGGACTTCCCCCCCTACCACAGAAGAGCTTATCTATTCTGTCCATCAGCTGGGGCAATAGCTCCGGGCATTCTTCCCCCTCACATTAATTGATCGGATAACCCAGGCCAGCTTGTCTGACTAGTGAGTTGTCTCTGGTTAGTGAATTCATTATCTCTCTGGAGCCAGAGGTGGAATTTCCAGTTGTCAATAAACAACTTGCCTTGAAAATAAGATGTGGGGAGATAAGCTGGAATTTCTGACAGACAGACACTTCACTTTACAAACTATAAAAGCCACACACACTTTCACAGAAGCAGAAGTCTCCTACATACACCCTGGAAATGCGTGGGACTTCTGCCTGAAGTTTGGATGTAAATTTCACAGATACTTTCCTGGGAATTGAGGGAAAGGATTATATGAGTATTCTGTCATCAATTCGGTGGTAATTTACATTGACTCCTAATCTATACTATTTCTTTGCTAGCTGTAATATAGGTACCTTTTATCGTGCACTTTTTTTTTTTTAATCTACAAGTAGATCTTCTGTTTATCCTGTCTAGTAAGTAAGCCTGTTAAAAGTCTTATGTCTGTTTTTTCCTTTTGTCTATTCAATAAATAATTCATGTTGTCATTGGTCATTATTAAGAACTTGTGAGCGAGAGTGGTTTTGGGGTGCTGGCCACCTCAATAAAGCTGCTGCCTACTGCCAGAAACTTGGACAAAAGCAAAGGCCATTCAAAATCTCCCTTCTCATTTGTAACAATAACCCAGATGCAAATGTTTTATTGCGCTATGTATTGTATTCACACTCAACACCTTGGAGTAGTGCCTATCTTTCATCTGAAAACAACAGATGTTTTGTGTGTTACATTTTTAAAAAATATCTGACCTTCAAGCTCTTTTAGGCAAAATGAAAGTAACAGAGTTCATCAGAAGAGATAAGGCATAGATCAGGAAAACTGAATGAAAATGCTGATGAACAATAGGGCCTTAAAAGACAAGGAGACAAAAGCCAGTAATGAGATACAGTTAAAGCAGCCAAGTTAACAAAGAGATGAGCCTAAAAACCAAATAAAAACCTAGGAGAATGGACTGTATGACTAAGAAGTTTAGCATCTGTGGGTTTTAGATAACAACCAATTCAATAATCAGTGAGAGAGGATAGCCAAAACAAATAAATGTTACTCAAACATAATGTAAGCCTTTTCAAGCTAGAGCTCAAGAAAGGTTCAGTTGTTAGCTCACAGTTCTCTAAACTCTTGTATATGAAGGATAAGCAAATCCATTCCTTTGGAACATAATTACCATCATGGCTTCAATCTTACAACTTTTATCTGTCAGAAATACCTTGAGTACTTTAATGACGGTACATTGAAGCTTACAAGTCTGCAAGTACCACTAGGTCTAATGAGGGACTGAAAAAGGAAATCAGAAAAACCACATACCTTGTGTTGTTCTATTGCATCTACCCACTGTTGTCTGTGGTCTGGGTCCTGAGCTCGGAGGTACCAAACACTGTCGTTTACACTAATATCGAACCTGCATTCATCAAAGTCATGAGGCTGTGAAAGAATGTAAAAATAGCTAAAATTATCATAATGATCAACAATATCTCACACTCTAGAAATAGTGCAATTAGAAAAACTGATCAATATTGCCTTGAATTCATCCTAGATTTCAAATTTGTTTGCATGCAGCTGTCTCAAATAATGAACATAATACACTTGCATAATAAAAAATGCCAATCTTCTGAAATAGAAAAGCCAGTTTAGTACAGTTTTAACAAAATTGTCACAAAAAAGTTCCACACAAACAGTGATCAAGCATTCCAAAGGAATCCTTTAGCAAAATAACTACTGGGGACAGCCAGGAAAATATGTTTTTTTTAATTTCAAAGCAGGAAAGAGAAATTAGAGTTATTGCTATCAATATTAGTTTTCGATGGGAGAAGTACACACATCATAGCAAAAAGCACCAGGATAGAGCCATAAAAGCAGAATATATCAAAATGACAAGGAAGGCAGGAAACTAAAGGAAGCTGTGGCAACCTCTGCCTCAATTACCTTAACAAAGAGGATTGTCAGATAATTGGGAGCAACATGCAATCCCTTCGATATGACCACTCGAATGCATGTAACTTTCAGTTCATGTGTCTCAAATAGTAAAATGCCTTTAATAGCATTACAGTGAAGCTAGTAATGAAAGTACAGATGAACAAAACAAGGATCTATTTTGCCCTGTGACACTGTCAGTTCAAAGTTACTCTCTAGCAAACATCCAACACAGAAAACCTTTTTTTTCTTTCACTGAAAACTATTCTTAACAAAGCATAACACAGGTCCAGCTGAACACCTTTTTGAATTTTAATACAAAGAAATGTTACACATAGAAGCATATAGGGACATAACAGATTCTAAGATTAAGGCAAACAATGCAATCTGAAAATAAATATTGATTCCAGATGCCAAAGACAAGTCTATACCTGTTAATATCCTTTAATGCTCTGTGAATACATTAATCTTGCAGACAAGTAAAGCACTGTAGATCACTTGTGCAACACTCCACAAAAGAAAACCTATAAGCAAATCTCATTTGTTGTTTTCTGTGCAACAATTCAGTGTCCATAAGAATTATTTTCTAAGGATCTGAAAATCAGAAGCTACTTATGTATAATAGACAATGTTTCTTGTTTAAATATACTAGAGGAAGAAAACTACAACAAAAGTCAACATGCAAAAAAAAAAAAAAAAAGAGCTAGGAAGAATTCAACAAAAGTACTTGAAGCGTCACCTTTTTTTTGATAGTTTCACTTATTTGGTCAGGCATCCTAACCTAAGTTGAATCTAAATAAATTTAAATTTCCAAAAAAAAAAAAAAAACAGCAACCGACAAAGCTAGCAATAAAGCAAATCAACTGCAGCTACCAATTCCCTTAATACCTGACCATCTCAACTTAATTCAGCTTCATCCTACTCACAAAATAGCAAGGTCATCAATGTCAAGACAAAGCAGAGACATTATTTGTATTAACATGTTTCCAAACTCAGCAGAATAAAGAGATAAGTGGTGCAGCTGACAAACTCAATATCCCACACAGGAGCTTGCCATTTAATAGCTACCATAGTTATAGCACACAATATAAAACTGCTGTTGTCTCAAGCCCCACATTGGGCACCAAAAAGGACTGTGGTAGGTTGACCCTGGCTGGACACTAGGTGCTCATCAAAGCCACTCTGTGAATCCCACTCCAGAACAGGGTAAAGACAATATAATGAGACGCTTGTGAGTTGAGATAAGAGAAGGGAGAGATCATTCACCAGTTACTGTAGCAGGCAAGTTAGACTCAAGTTACGAAAATTAATTGAATTTATTACCAATTAAATCAGAGTAAGGCCAGGAGAAGTAAATCCAAATCTTAAAAACACCTTCCCCCACATCTCTCTCCTTCCCAGGCTTAACTTTATTCCTCATTCTCTACTGCCTGCCCCAGTGGTGCAGGGATAGGGGTTTCAGTCAGTTCATCAGCTGTTGTCTCTGCTGCTCCTTCCCCCTCAGGGGGAGGACTCCTCACACACTTCCCCAGCTCTAGCGTGGGATCGCACCCACAGGAGACAATCCTTCATGAACTTTTCCAATATGAGTCTTTCCCACGACCTGCAGATCTTCACAAACTACTCCAGTCTGGGTCCCTTCCACAGGGTGTGATGAATAACATAGAGAATAGAAATTTTCAATTCCCCTGATGTTGCTGGATAGAGCTTAAAGACTAACTAGCAAAAAACATAAAAGAATGTAAAAGTATGCACACAGGATGATAAACATAGCTGAAACCAGTGAAGAAACAGATCATGAGGAATATAGTGGCTTTTTGGCAAGTTATGTAACAAGAAGAAACAGCACATGCCCAAAGAAAAAGTTCAAGGAAAGGGCACCTCTAATATTGAAGCATTCAGTGAATATGACCACCAGAGACCGCTTTACATGACTCTCTAGGACTATAAAAGGACTTCCAGTAGGAGGTGCATGCATGCAAATTAGTTCTAGGAAGAGTGATGTTTATGTATTAGCTAGGTAGTATGTTGTAATGAATATGTATGATCATGCTGGAATAAATACCCTGTTGAAAATTTAACCACACATATCTCATTCAAGGAGAGATCCTTCAGTGTGTTCATCACTGATAAAGAATGCCTGCTTTCTAATGCTTCAAATTGTGTTATAAAGTTTTTCAGATTACTTTGGTATCAGGTGCAGTCCTTCAGGAACAAACTACTCTACTGTAGGTCTCCAAAGGTGCCACAAGTCCTGCCAGCAAACCTGGTCTAGCATGAGCTCTTCTCTCCATGGGTCTACAGCTCCTACCAGGAACCTGCTTCAGCATGGGCTTCCTGTGGGGTAAGAGCCTCCTTTAGAAATCCACCTGCACAGTTGTGTGGTCCTCCATGGGCTACAGGTAAAGATCTGTTTCGCCATTAACCTGCACAGGCTGCAGGGGGACAGCCTGTCTCACCATGGTCTTCACCATGAGCTGCAGGGGAATCTCTACTCCAGTACCTGAAGCACCTCCTCCCTCTCCTCCATTGACCTTGGTGTCTGCAGTTGTTCTCTAACATAATCTTACTCTGCTCTTTGCTAGATGCAAAAGCTTCTGTGCAATAACTTTTCCCTTTCTTAAATACATTATCACAGAGGTGTTACTACCATTGCTGATTGGCTCAGCCATGGCCACTAGCAGGTCCATCTTGGAGCTGGCTGGCACTGACTCCAGCAAACATAATGTAAGCTTCCAGCAGCTTTTCACAGAAACCATCCCTGTAGCCACTCCCCTGCTCCCAAAACTGCACTGCAAACCTAATGCATGGAAATAAGAAGGACCCAGGGAACTAAAGGCCAGTCAGTTTCACCTTTGTGCCCAGCAAGATCATGGAGCAGATTCTCCTGAAAACTATGCTAAGGCACATGGAAAAAAGGAGTTGACTGATGACAGTCAGCATGGCCAAGCTTTGGTAGCAGGGGAGGGGGAGGCTACAGGGGTGGCTTCTGTGAGGAGCTGTCAGAAGCTTCCTCCATGTCTGACAGAGACAATCCCTGCTAGCTCCAAAAATGGACTTGCTGCTGGTCAAGGCTGGGACAATTAGAAGCGGTGGTAACGCTTCTGTGATAACGTATTTAAAAAGAAAGGAAAAAAAAGCTATTGAGCAATTGCAATTGCAGCCAGGGAAGAGCAGGATGAGAATATGTGAAAGGAGCAACTCTGCAGACACCAAGGTCAGTGGAGAAGGAGGGAGAGGAGGTGCTCCAGGAGCCAGAGCTGGGATTCCTCTGCAGCCTGAGGTGAAGACCATGGTGAAGCAGGCTGTCCCCCTGCAGCTCATGGAGGACCACAGGGATGCAGAGATCTACCTGCAGCCTGTGGAGGAGACTGTGACCCCGTGGGAGGCCCGTGGAGAGAGGAGCCCACATTGAAGCAGCCTGTCCTTGAAGGACTGCACCCTGTGGAAGAGTGACCTACGCTGCAGCAGTTTGGGGAGGACTTGCCCATGGGATGGACTCATATTGCAGCAGTTCATGGAGATCTGTTGCTCACGAGATGGACTCATTGGAGAACTTCATGGAGAACTGTTTCCCATAGGATGGACCCCACGCTGGAGCAGGGGAAGGACTCCTCTCCCTGAGCAGCATGAGAAAAAATGGGTGGTGAACTGACTATTCCATGTCTCACTGTGCTGCTGAGATTTTGTTAGCAATTAATTAAATTAATATCTCTAATTCCAGCCTGTTTTGCCCTTGACAGCATTTGGTGAGTGATTTCTTCTGGTCCTTATCTCAACTCATGGAACCTCTGCAATTTTTTCTCCCCTGTCTAGCTGTGGAGGGGAGTGAGCGGCTTTGGTGGATGTTGTGGCTTGACACTGGCCAAAGACCAGGCACCCACAAAAGCTGGTCCCTCACCCTCCCCTGCCACAGCTGGGTAGAGGAGAGAGACAATTAACAAAAGGGTTCATGAGTTAAGGACTGAGAGAAAAACACTCCAAGGGCAAAACAGGCTCGGCTTAGAGGTACAAAGTGAATTTATTGCTAACAAAATCAGAGGAGGATAATGAGAAGTGAAATAAGCCCTTAAAAACACCTTTTCTTCCCCAAACCCCACCCTCCTTCCCACCAGTGCAGGGAGACAAGGCATAGGAGTTTTGGTCAGTTTGTCACCTGAGATTTTCCTTTGCTGCTCAGGGAGAGGGGTCTTTCCCCTGTGAGACTGTGGAGTCCCTCCCATAGGAGACAGTTCTCTGTGAACTTCTCCAGCGTGGCTCCAAATCTCATGGGTAGCAGTCCTACTGCACCTGCTGCAACATGAGTCCCTCCCACGGGCACACAGTCCTCCCAAAACTGCTGTGGCATGGGTCACAGTCCTCCAAGGACAGCCTGGAAGCAGGGGGACCTCTCTTTCCACCAGGTCTTCCACTGGACCATAGCCTCCTCGAGGCATCCACCTGCTCCATCACGCTCCATCATGAGCACCTCCCCCACAGGCTGTGGGTGCATTTCGGCATCCCCTGTGGACCTCCATGGGCTGCAGGGGGACAACCTGCTTCACCATGGTCTTCACCACAGCCTGCAGAGGAATCTCATCTCCAACGTCTGGAGTGCCTCCTCCCCCTCCTTCTTCACTGACCTTGGTGTCTCCATGTTGTTTCCCTCACATGGTCTCACCTCCTCCTCTTCTCTAACTAGAAAAAAACTCTGCCTACTTTGTTTTGATTTTCTTCTTAAATATATTATCACAGGGTGTTATCAACATATCTAATTGGCCCAGCCTTGGCCAGCAGCATGTCCATCTTCGGAGCCATCAGGGATTGGCTCTGCCAGACATGGTGGAAGCTTCTAGCAGCTTCTCACAGGAGCCACCTCTGTGGCCCCCTGCTACCAAAAACCAGGTCGTGCAACACCAATATAGTGGATACCTGGCATCTAGCCACTGTCAACCCACTACAGCTTCCCTAAGGGCAAATCAGGGAGAAGATTATTCTGGGAAGTATTGAAAAATACCTGAAGGACAAAGCAGTCTTTGGTCACAGCCAGCATGGCTTCAATGAGGGGAAAGTCCTGCTTGTCGAACCTGATTTGCTTTAATGACAGGGTAACCCACCTAGTTGATCTAGGAAAGCCAGTAGATGTAATCTTTTGGGATACTGTGCCTGAGAGTATCCTTATAGACAAAATGTCCAGCACACAACTGGATAACAGTGTTACATGATGGCTGGGCAAATGGCTCACAGGTCAGGCACAAAGAATTATAGCGAAAGCGGTGACATCAGGCTATCACCCAGCCACTAATGGGGTTCCCACAGGGGTCTAGCCTCAGCCCAGTTCTCTTGAACATCTTCATTAACGACTTGGATACAGGACTCAAAGGAATACTAAGTTTCCCAATGACACTAAATTGGGAGGAGCTGTTGGCTCCCTCAAAGGTAGGGAGGCCCTGTAGACAGACCTCAACAATTTAGACAGATGGGCAATCACCAACCAAATTACGTTTAACAAGGGCAGATGCCAGATTGTGCACCTGGGACAAGGCAAACCTGGTTGGGTGTATAGACTAAAGAATGAGCAGTTTAAGAGCAGCACTGTGGAAAGGGACATGGGGATCCTGGTTGATGGCAAGTTGAATATGAGTCAGCAGTGTGCCCTGGCAGCCAGGGGGGCCAACCATGTCCTGGGATGCATCAGACAAAGCATCGCCAGCTGATCAAGAGAGGTGATGGTCCCACTCTACTCTGCACTGGTGCAGCCTCACTTTGAGTCATGTGCAGTTTTGGGTGCCACAAGTGGCTGAGGTCACTTGGTTTGTTCAACCTGGAGAAGTGGGGACTGAGGGGAGACCTCATTATGATCTGCAACATCCTCATGAGGGGAAGCAGAGGGGCAGGTAGTGATCTCTTTTCTCTCCTGACCACTGACAGAACTCAAAGGAATGGCATGACGTTGTGTCAGGGGAGGTTTACGTTGGATATCAGGAAAAGATTCTTCACCCAGAGGGTGGTTGAGCACTGGAACAGACTCCCCAGGGAAATGGTCACAGTACCAAGCCTGACAGAGTTCAATAAGCATTTGGACAATGCACTCAGGTACATGGTATGATTCTTAGGGTGTCCTGCAGAGGGTCAGAAATTGGACTTGATGATCCTAATGGGTCCCTTCCAACTCAGCATATTCTATAATTATATGGTGCTATGAAATAATTTCTGACAAATTCAGTGGCCTTCTATGACAGGGTTTCAGGGGAGCAGGATGAGGGAATAGTGACTAATGTCACATATGTAGACTTGTGCAAAGCATTTGACACTGTCCCACACTACATCTTTATCTCTAAATTTGAAATGCATGGATTTAATGGGTGGACCACTTAGTGGATAAGGAACTGGCTAGATGATTGCATTCAGAGCTGTAGTCAACAGCTCAATGACAAATTGTCTTGGGGATGGTTTTGATGCCTTAAGTTTTAGCTTTCATATTTTAAGATTCTGTACTGCATTAGTATATAACTTTGAACTTCATATAAAGTGTTAGCAAGTTCTCTTCACAGTTTAGTTATAGAAAACAATCCTTTTCCAGCCTGAGAACCAAGGACACTGTTGCAGCTTCAGGCCCAAAAAGTATAAACAACAACAAATAGAGGACAGCAATCTGGGAGGATGGGACTTAATACCCTGAA
Source organism: Melozone crissalis (assembly GCF_028551555.1). NCBI lineage: Eukaryota > Metazoa > Chordata > Aves > Passeriformes > Passerellidae > Melozone > Melozone crissalis. Next base: position 6,604,234 of record NW_026535813.1, on the reverse strand, counting down.
GCTGTAATTGCACAATTAACCCCAATATGTAAATGGACCAAATGTCCCAGTTTAGGGACATTAGCTCTAGTACTGCCCAAGGTGTATCGTTTGAAGGCATTTTTAATACTTACTTTATTCCTTGAACATTGTCGAGCCTCTGTTCTAGCTAGCCTCTCTAGGCATCAGTTTTTTATACCATATAATTTTTGGGGTTTTTGTTTTGTGTGAAAAATTCATATTTTATGATTGGCTTTTCGCAAATGTTAAAATGAATATTATATGTGTTCTGTTAGAAAGTAATGCTGTATTAATTCTCTTAAGCAGTGTGTTAAATATAGTTTTAGATTAGAAAGAATTGTTTAAATAGAAACTATGCTATGTAAGATACTTTTTTAAAGAAAGGACTTGCAGTGAGATACCAGCCTGAAGACACCTAAATCTTTCAGAGAAAAAGAATTTATTGCCCTCTTATCAGAAGACACTAACTTCTTCCCGCCTCGAAGGTGCTGTTAGGATTCAGAGGAAGAAGTCGATGATGACCAGAAAGAATCCTGCATTTGAATAGAATTTATGCATCATGTATGAGGTGTATGAATATGCAACAAGCTATTGTTTTTAAGGGTTATTCTTTTGTTAATGGGTGTCCTTTTTCAGGCTTGTGCTGCCCAGAAAAAGGTACCCGGACATCCGTAACTCTTTGTTTCTATTGTCTCATACTGTCCTAATTAAAATTGTCCAAATTATTATTACTCTAATTGTATTACTATTTTTAAACCATTTTATTACTATTAAACTTTTAAAAATTTTAAAAACAAGTGATTGGCATTTTTCACAATTTGGTAACAGAGGATGGTTACTAACACCTGGCTGCCGGTGCTTTAGAAGAGTCATAGTGAGGAGGCGAGCCCTGCCCTCTTTGGCAGCCTCACTCTGTTTCCCCTGGGGTGACCAACAGACACAGGTTACGATTGGTGGACGAAAGGAGGCAATAAAACAAAGAGAAGGGAAAAAGGGTCCCTACAACCGCGGTAATTGGCCCCCTAAGACTAGTAGTACGCATGAAGAACCCGGGAAGGAAAAAGTATTGGTAAGTACTTCTCGGGGGGAGGGGGGGGGCAGTGGAGGGAGATGAATGTGTGTGAATGAGAGGTGGGCTGGTTGTCCCAGACCTGCCAAGTGAGTGCTGGAGTCTCCCATGCTGCATTTCCATCTTTCCGCGAGGGAAGCGGCCAGTAAAGAGACGAAGTGAGTGATAAGAGAGTGAAAGAGTCCCCCGGGGTAACTGGGACTGGGTCTCAGGGAAGGGTTGGACCCCTCGGAGGTAGGGAGCAAGGTTTCCTAGCCCAATCCACTAGGAAACAGGACAGGAGGGGCCCCTAAAAACCTGCTGGGTTGAGGGATTTACATTCCAAGAGCATCCAAGAGCAGGGTTGAGCAGAATTCTGCCAGAGTGAGGATATGCCCAAGAACACTCAGGGTGGGAAAACATAGCAAGATTGAGGGATGAAAATTTTGCCCGACAGCATCCGGGGTTAGACAATACAGCTAGATTGAGGGATAAAAAATGCCCAAGAACATCCAGGGTTGGACAACACAGCAAAACAAATTAAATGCCCAAGAGCATCTGTAGTTGTACCACACTGTTGGGTTGAGGGACAGAAAATGCCCAAGAGCATCTGGAGTTGAACAACACAACTGGATTGAGGGAAAAATACCCAAGAGCATCTGGGGTTGGACCACACGGCAGGATTGAGGGAAAAATTGCCCAAGAGCATCTGGGGTCAGACAACACAGCTGGGTTGAGGGATATCCAATAGCACCGGGACTGGCCAGTAACACCTAAACTTGTAATAGGTGATGTGAAAGTAAAAGGTACCTTATTGTTGTTTTGTGGTGTGTGAGAGTGAGACATACACAAAGTCAGCCTCAACTTCCCGGGCGGGTGGGAAGGGGGAGGCAGTGGAAAGAGGAGTGAGTGACCTGCGAACCAAGCTAGCGTTCCCTGGGTGTGTGAGGGGGCCGTAGCTGAAGAGTGTGAAAGACACGCAGACAGCCTCACAGGTGAACGGGCACCGGAGGCAGCCAGAGTCAGGGCCCTTCTAGGGGGCCTGGTGACACTGACATCTGGAGGTAAACCCCAAGGCAAAAGAGGGGGCCACAAGGACCTGTGATTTTCTGGCAACAAGGATCCACTTTGTGTCTTGAGAGTGTGAAGGAATGAGTGAAAGTGAATGAGAAATAAAAGTGAGTGAATGCAGATGAATGAAAGTATAGGTAATGTTGATTGTGCATTTTAAGCCTTACCATATCTCCTTGGAGGGAGGTGGATTGTATTGAAAAGCAGTGTGAGAAAAAGGGGTTTTTTTGGGTGTAAGTAGTTGAAAGAAAAATGGTATTTAAGTTGTTAGTAAAAAGTGGAAAACGGAAGCAGGGGACGAATAGATAGAATATTGAAAAATGAGACAGAAATCCAGTAAGGTGGATACAGGAAAAGAAAAGCGGGAAAAAATTACCAACAGAAATACCCCAAGATAGCCCTTTGGGAGTTATGTTAACAAATTGAAATACAACTCCTTGCAAAATACAGGGTATGCAGAAGTTGATGAGAAAAAACATGCAAACTTGTGAATTACATACTTTAAAAAGAGCACTAGAATATTTAACAAAAAGAAAGGAGTTATATTGATTCAAGGTATGCCTTTAGAGTAGCACCTATCTCAAGAAAAATGTAAAAAGGGAGATTACTTAATTCAAGAGGAAAAGGATTAGTACATGGCAAACTTATTTTCGAGGTTTTAGAGGCATTAAAATTACCTAAGAGAGATAGCAAAAGTGCATATTAAAGGACACCAAAAGGTAAAGACCAAGAAATAAGAAGAAATAATTTGGCAGATCAAGAAGCTAAAGATGCAGCAGAAAATAGAGCTGAAAGAGTTAATATTAACTCCAAATGAAGAAAAATTGGAAATTCCAAAGTTTAGAGAAGCAAAAAAGGGGAATTAAAACAAGATAGGTGGCGAACAAGATAAATTGGGGAAATAGAAACATCTTGATGGAAGACAATTAGTTAATAAAACGCTTACTAGGGAATAGCAGATGACATGTGTCAAAAAGCCCGGTGGGATACTCAGGCTTTGTGTGATCATTTTTTTTAAGGAACTATGGGTGCACTGAGATTTTTGGAGTAGAAAAACAAGTACCTGAAAGATGTATAATTTGCCAAAGGATAAATAAAAGGGTGATGATAAAAACAATATGAGAAGGTTGTGAGTTAGCTCCTCGACCATTTCAAAGTATCCAAGCAGACGTTTAGATTTGTTAAGCTCTGGATTTATTTGTAAAAATCGTTTAATCCAGAAGAAAAAGAGTATACCACATGCTGCGGAGGGGGAAGGCTGTAAGAAAATAACATTTTTGAAAGTCAATAAAAGAAAAACGGGGAAAGTATAAAGCTGAGAACAAATTACCTCATCTGTAATGGGTTAAAACTTTAAGTTTGTTCATCAAAGCTGACAAAGTTGCACTACCTCAATTTGTTTGCTTAAGTAAATTTCCAGACTTAAAAGGATAAGGAAGGTGAAACCAAAGACAATGGGTTTCACAAACATTTGTTTATCTGTTTAGTAAACTGTTAATATGGGTGGGCGGTTTGCTATGATTGATAGCACAGTATCAGCTTATCCGCTCAGTAAACTTAAGATTCCAGGAACTCAGCAGATTGAGCCTAAAATTCCAGGAATCAGACAAAGGAAAATACCGGCCTTCATCTTCAGGCCTCCGGGGGGTGGACTATAACCACCTAGACACAAAAGAAGAATACGCAGAGTACTACACATCAACCCGGAAACAGGACTGTATAAGAACTCCACGAAATATCAGAAGAGTGCGGCAGTGTTAAGAGCGGAGACTCTCCTGTCGCCCAGCGCGCCCGGGGCGCTGACTTTGCCTATTATCGCTTGCTGTATCAATTAATAAATTTCATTTTATTTGGGCTTATTAGTCGGTGATTAATTCCCCACCGCAACTAACCTATAACATCATCCATTCCCGTTCGTTCCCCCACTCGTTCGCACCACGCCTCCCATCCCCTGTGCCGGCTCCGGCACAGTCCGTCTGCCTCAGTCCCGGCCGCCTGGCCCGCGGCCGCTCCGCAGTTCGTGCCGGGGGGTCGGGGTCTGTCCTGCCGTGTAGACCGTAGTTACCGCGCTGACCGCACCGAAGGAGGGTCCCGTCTGTCCCATGCCCAGCTGCCTTGACTCTGTCGGCTCCCGCCGCTGCAGCCGGGGTCAGTCGGCTGCTTTGTCTCTGCCGGATCAGCCACCGTGAGCCGTGAGGGCTATCCATGCTCCAGTTCGGTCTGCACCCAAACACCCCCTCGGGCGATCCCGGCTGCAGACCTCGCCTTTGGAGGACCGAGACCCTGAGCTGTGCCGAGTCTCCCCGTCCTGCCCTGAGCTCCGTTCCCTTGGTAACCACAGCTCCGGCTGCTCAGGGAAACTCTCTAAAGGAATCATCTTATCGAAACACTAAAAGTTCAGTTAGAAGAAAGCCCTCTCCTGATTCTTCCTAAAAATACGGGAGAAAGGCTATAGAAGATAAAAATCCGAAAAGAATGGGATAAAGGGATTGGTCTATTTCCATTAAGAGAGGTTCTCATAGGAGGGGACGTATCAGAGTTCATAAATGCTCCTTTGACTTCGTCTGAGGTCTGAAATTTTAAGAAATAAATATAAGGGATATTTGGAGGATCCCATAGGCATAGCTGAACAATTAGACCAATTTTTAGGTCCAAACATTTATACTTGAGAAGAGATGCGGTCGGTAATGAAAATAATATTTTTCTCAGGAAGAAAAGCAATTAATCAGAGCAACTGAAATAAAAGCTTAGGAAAAAGATAATCTGCGGGGACCTCCAGAGAAGACAAAATGCCAACTGTACCTCCTGAGTGGGGTTAAAATAATGAGGAGGATAGTAAACACATGAATAATTTTCGTAATTACATAACCAAGAGAATAAATGAGACAGCATATCAAAGGTGAAATGTAAAAACAAAAGGTTTTTGAGGGACAGCTTTTAGAGGGGAAAGAAGAAACTCCAACTAAATAGATAAACAAACTTGAGAGAAAAAGGAAAATGGTCCTAAGTAAGCGGAAGATCTGAAAATCTTTAAAGAAATGGGCACATAAAAAAAATAAAAAAGTCATAGGCTCTAATTTTTTTGGGGGGACAAATACCATCTGGAGCCTGTGATAACTTTAAAAGTGGGTTCCCAAGAAGAAGAACTGGAATTTGTAATAGACACAGAGGCAGAGAGAACTTGCCTGTTAAGTGTTCCAAAAGGTTATAGTGTGAGCAAACATATAGTGAAAGTAAAAGGGGCAAAAAGAGAAAGTTTTACATTTCTGGTCATTAAATATGTGGTAATTGAGGGAAGAAACTAAAATTTAGATGGGAGATTTGTTATTGGTCCCAGGGACAGGTAGCAATTTATTGGGAAGAGTCTTACAAATGCAATTAAGAATAGGAGTTATATCAGAAAATGGAAAAATGACAGCTAGAGTTTTGAAATTAGGCCAAGAGGATGAAGAAAAAAAAAAATCAACAAAGAAGTTTGGACTGGAGAAGGAAATAGGAGAGGATTAAATATTGACCCCATAAGGGTTACAATTGAGAGAGAAGAAAGAGAGAAGTTGAAGTAGGGAAGTAGTTAGGAAACTCTGAGATGTTAGAATGTGAAGTGATGACATCTTGGTGCTAGAAGGCTTGTGCCTCCTCCTCCTCCCTCTGCTGTGTGCAGATCAGCGGGCATCATGTCTCTTGCAGCTTCATCGCCACAGCCTGCGCTGCCCGCCACAGCCAGGTCCCTTACACCACCTGCCATGGCCAGGTCCCCCACTCCACCGGCTGCTGACAACTTTCCTGCCTTGGGGCTGGCAGCCGGCACCACCACTTCAGTGCTTCCAGCTGGCCCGCCATCCTCCTCCCACAGGCTGTCCTGCCCAGCCCTGCCACAGGACGTGGACAGCAACAGCAACAAAGATCAGCAACCGGCCCCCCACTGGGGGCGTGGCCTGGCAGCAGAACGACGGCACTGAGGAGCAGCGACATCATCCCAGAGTCATCTCTGGACACTACCCCCTTGTCGCGTGACCATGTGACTGATGAGCCCTCGCCGGTTTTCGGAATTGGTCAAATTGAGGGCTCTGGAGAATGGGGATTGGGACCTGTTAGAGAAAGTGGGGATGCCCAGCGGTGGGCTCATTAACACGATAAATGCGGAGGAATGGGCCACAGGAGCCAGTCAAATATTTAATCCATCATCTGAGGAAGTAACACAGGTGGATCAGAGAGGCAATGTTCCATCACAAGGGGGAGTCCAAGTTTTTCCCGTGTATAAAGCTGTCCCAAATACAGGACAAGCCAAGGGGGACAGTGTCATAGCATGGCGAGTTGTGCAAGATTTGCAAGATATGGATTTGTTTCTTCACACATTATACAAATTCTCAGAGGGTTAAACACTGACCTGCTCGCTCCATTTGATATTAGACATATAGCTCAAATATTGTTCCAAGCTGTGCAATTTAAGTTTTTAAGGACAGCTGGAGGCAGATGGCTAATAGGGCTGCAGCAGAGAACCTGAGATTGCCTCCGACTGATCCCAGGTATGCCATGGGAGTGGATGCTCTCATGGGGAAGAATGCCTTCTCTAATCCTGATCTTCAGGCTACCTGGGACCCTGTCATTCTTGAACAGAGTCAGAGGGTAGGGTTTTAGCATTGTTAAAAACTATAGAGACGGCCGCTCCCAAGCAACGATATGTGACAATAACTCAAGGAATAAGAGAACTACTTCTACCATTTGTTGAGAAAATTGCAGCAGCCCTGAAAAAGCAGGTTGAGGATGATAATGTGAGGCAGATGTTATGTAAGCAATTAGCGAGAGACAACGCAAACGACAATTGTAGGAAGATCATAGATGCGCTTCCAGGCGACCCAATGCTAACAGACATGGTCCAAGCATGTTCTAAAGTAGGTTCTGTAGATTACAAAATGTCTGTTTTGGTGGCTGCCTTACAGCCAGGCTGGACATCCTCAGGGGATGGATAACAAAAACAGGGGAGAAATAAGGGCAAGCAAAAATAGGGAACACATAAACAGAAAGGAAACAAGACTAATTTCTTGTGTGCTAAGTGTGCAAAGCCAGGTCATTATGCAAAACAATGTAAGTCTAGATACCATGCCAATGGTCAGCTTTTGGTAGGTTTGGGAAACAGGAAGATGAGTACAAAGGGGAACTGCGCACTGACACGACTGATTCCCCAGGGCATAGTACCGGCACAGGCTTAGCCAGCTTAGGGGTAGCACCCACCAAGCAGACGGGGTGAATGTACACCCCACAGCAACAAAAATCTTAGAATCTGGTCTTATATATAAGGTTCCTTTGGATGCCTTTGGACCTTTGGGTCAAGGATTGAGTGCACTGCTTGTGGGAAGATCTAGTGCCACCCTCCAAGGAATTTTTATGCATCCAGGAGTCATTGACTGACTTTACAGATCAAATTTGTGCCACGGTTTCCACGTCCAACCCCCTCATCACTATCCCGGCAGGGACTCGTATTGCTCAACTTGTGCCTTTCCAGTCATGTGTCCCCAGGACTGACCAGCAGACTCATGGAGTTTGCAGCTTCAGATCCACAGGACCTCCCCAAGTCTTCTGATCTGCAGATATTTCTGCTCAGTGACCACAGATGACATGTACCCTGATTCTACCAGGTGCCAGCCTGTCTCAGATCCAGCTCTGAGGTTTGATCAACACAGGGGCTGATGTGACAATCATCTCCTTCTCTGCGTGGCCTCCTCTGTGGCCTTTGGTTTCCATAGGTTCGGCGATCAAAGGGGTGGGGGATGCAAAAAAGACTTTTGTAAGTCAACGGTCTGTGCTGATCAAAAACATGGATGGGCAGACAGCTGCAGTTTGGCCCTATGTCACTACAGCTCAAATCAATCTCTGGGGTCGGGATGTATTGGCAGCCTGGGGGGGACGAATTGAGACAGATTTTTAATTGGGGCCACTGTGCTGAAGGACAGAAAATATCCTATGCTGCCTTTACGGTGGCTGGTGGAAAGACTCATCTGGGAAAACCAGTGGCCCCTGACAAAAGAAAAATTGGTCGCCTTTCATGAATTGGTTCAGGAATAATTGCAACAGGGACACATTGAGCCTTCTACTAGTCCCTGGAATACTCCTGTCATTGTGATAAGGAAAAAATCTGGGAAATGGAGGCTGTTACAGGACCTCTGAAAATTTAATGTAGTGATGGAAAGTTTGGGGGGGCATTGCAGCCTGGCATGCCCTCATCTACCATGCTCCCTACAGGATGGGAAATCTTGATCATTGATCTGAAGGATGGTTTTTTCACAATTCCTTTGCATCCTGATGACAAACCAAAGTTTGCCTTTACTGTGCCTGCAATTAACAATGTTGAACCTGTACAGAGATATCAATGGAAATTTTTGCCGCAGGGCTGCAAGAACACTCCGACTATTTTTCAATGGTACGTGGCTCGAGCCTTGTCCGGAGTTCATGAGCAGTGTCCTGACACATATTGCTATCACTACATGAATGACATCCTGGTGGCAGCATCCACCCAGGATGAGTTGCTGAGGATACAGCCTCAGCTGCTCGCTGCTCTGCATTCTTATGGGCTGCAAATGGCTCCGAAGAAGGTTCAACAGCATCCTCCTTGGAAATATTTAGGAGTCAAAATTCTGGATCAAACCATTCAGCATCAAGAGGTGCAATTCACTGATTCTATTAAGACTCTGAATGATGCCCAGAAATTGCTGGGCGTCATCAGTTGGTTACGTCCCTATTTGGGACTAACCGCAAAACAATTGTCCCTGCTGTATGATATTCTAAGGGGGAACCCTGACCTGAGATCACCTTGAAAATTTACAGAATCACAGAATTTCTAGGTTGGAAGAGACCTTTAAGATCATCAAGTCCAACCCATCTTCTAATACCTCAACTAGATCATGGCACCAAGTGCCACATCCAGTGTTTTTTTTAACACATCGAGTGATGGTGACTCCACCACCTCCCTGGGTAGATGATTCCAGTATTTGACCACTCTTTCTGTAAAAAACTTCCTCCTTAATTCTAGCCTGTATCTCCCTTGGCGCAACTTGAGACTGTGTCCTCTTGTTCTATCTGTTGTTGCCCGGAGAAAGAGACCTACCCCCAGCTCACCACAGCCACCCTTCAGGAAGTTGAAGAGAGTGATAAGGTCACCTCTGAGTCTCCTTTTCTCCAGGCTGAACAACCCCAGCTCCTTCAGTCGTTCTTCATATGGCTTGTGTTCCAAGCCCCTCACCAGCCCTGTTGCTCTCCTTTGGACTCGCTCAAGCATCTCAACGTCCCTCCTAAACTGAGGGGCCCAGAACTGGACGCAGTACTCAAGGTGTGGCCTCACCAGTGCTGAGTACAGGGGAAGGATGACCTCCCTGCTCCTGCTGGCCACACTATTCCTGATGCAGGCCAGGATGCCATTGGCCTTCTTGGCCACCAGGACACACTGCTGGCTCATGTTCAGCCAACTGTCAACCAGCACCCCCAGGTCCCTTTCCACCTGAGCACTGACCAGCCACACCGTCCCCAGCTTATAATGTTGCAGAGGGTTGTTGTGGCCAAAGTGCAGGACTCGGCACTTGGATTTATTGAACTTCATCCCATTCGATTCTGCCTATCCATCCAACTGTTCCAAGTCCCTCTGCAAGGCCCTCCATCCCTCTAACAGATCAACACACATTCCCAGCTTAGTGTCATCTGCAAATTTGCTAATGAAAGACTCTAAACCCTCATCCATGTCATCAATAAAAATATTGAACAGAACTGGCCCCAGCACAGACCCCTGAGGGACACCACTGGTGACTGGTCGCCAGCTGGATGCAGCACCATTCACCGTCACTCTCTGGGCCCGGCCATGCAGCCAGTTCCTAAACCAGCAAAGAGTGCTCCTATCCAAGCCACGGCCTGCCAGCTTGTCTAGGAGTATGCTGTGGGAGACAGTGTCAAAGGCCTTGCTGAAATCCAAATAAACAACATCTACAGCCTTCCCTGCATCCACTAGGCAGGTTACCTGGTCATAAAAGGTGAGCAGGTTGGTTAAACATGACCTATCCCTCCTAAACCCATGCTGACTGGGTCTGATACCCTGGCCATCCTGCAAATTCTGTGTGATGGTACTTAATATAAAATGTTCCATTATTTTGCCAGGTACTGAGGTCAGGCTGACTGGTCTATAATTACCAGGATTCTCCTTTGCACCCTTTTTGTGAATGGGTATCACACTGGCCAGCTTCCAGTCATCCGGAACCTCACCAATGAGCTAGGATTGTTGTTAAATGATGGAGAGTGGCTTTGCAAGCTCATTTGCCAGCTCTCTCATTACCCTGGGGTGGATCCGGTCTGGTCCCATAGATTTATGAACATCCAAGCATTTCAGTAGTTCTATGACAGCCTCCTCTTGGATAATGTGGGGACCATTCTGCTCCCTGACACCACCAACCAGCCCAGGCAGGTAGGTGTCTTGAGGGCAAGTCATCTTTCCACTAAAAACTGAGGCAAAGTAGGCATTAAGCACTTCTGCCTTCTCCTCATCTGCAGATACTAAGTTCCCTCCCTTGTCCAATAAAGAACAAAGGCTGGTCTTACCCTTCCTTCTAGCATTAATGTGTTTATAAAAACATTTTTTATTATCCTTTACAGAAGTCGCCATTCTAAGTTCAAACTGAGCTTTGGCCTCCCAAATTTTTTTTCTGCATGCTCTAGCAGCCTTCTTGAATATTTCCTTAGAGACCTGACCCTCCTTCCAACGCTGATACATCCTCTTTTTATTCCTGAGTTCCTTCAAAACCTCCCTGCCCAGCCAGACTGGACGTTTACCCCGTTGACTGATCTTTCGGCACACAGGGATAGTCTGTTCCTGTGCCCTCAAGATCTCTGTTTTGAGGTATGCCCACCCTTCCTGAACTCCTTTGTTTTTAAGGGCTGCTTCCCAAGGGACGCTCTGAATAAGTCTCCTAAACAGGCCAAAGTCTGCCCTCCGGAAGTCCAATGCAAGAGTTTTACTGGTGCTCTTCCTGACTTTACCAAATATTGAGAACTCTATTATTTCATGATCACTCTGCCCCAAGCGACCTCCAACCACCACATCTCCCACCAGCCCATCTCTATTTGCAAACAGCAGATCTAACATAGTCCCTCCCCTGGTGGGTTCATCCACCAGCTGCGATAAAAAGTTGTCCTCCATACATTCTAAGAATTTCCTGGACTGCCTCTTTACTGGTGCATTAAATTCCCAGCAGATGTCTGGTAGGTTGAAGTCACCTACAAGAACAAGGGCTGATGATCTCTAAACATTACCTAGCTGCTTATAGAATAAGTCATCTACCTCTTCTTCCTGGTTGGGTGGATGATAACAGACTCTCAGTAGGTTGTCAGCCTTGTTGGCCTTCCCCTTAATTCTTACCCATAGACATTCAACTCCATCTTCTTTAGTTTCAATTTCTACGGCATCGAAAGTCTGCTTAACATAAAGGGCCACCCCTCCACTATTGCAGTGACTTGTGAGGGTTCCTCAGGGTGAGAGAGACAGAAAAGAATCTTGCTTCATGATCAGAAGGCTGGATTTATTAATATATGATATATAATGTTATGAACAAAAATTCAGTTAATTTTTTTCTATCAGAAAAAAAGTTACCACTACTGCTGGGCTGCTGCCTGTGTTATGGTAATTACGGGTCGTTGTCGTTAATGGTTGTTTTTGTATTAGTAAAAGCCCTGGCTAGGGCGAGGTAATGGCCCTCCTCTGAGACAGTGAAGGGTGGGGACCTTCCCAAACAGTGAGGAGAAGACACCTGAGAAGGTGGGGGGGGGGTTATGCAAAGTGACTCCAAGGACCAGAATGCTTTGTGGGACCCCCGACTCCAAACCCACGGAGAAACCCCTAAAACAACGAGCCAAATAAGAGTTGAGAGACTGGAGTGATGTCTGGATGTGAGGAGCGGAGTGCTAGACCTGCAGAGATGCTGGAAACCTTCATCGTTCCTCACCCTGTCTTCGAGATCCCCCGGGCCAGGTCTGGGAGGGAGCGAGACCCGGACCGAAGTAACATCTGGCGGGCAATACCACGCCCTAAAGGCTCCCACGAGGACTGGATCCCCCAGCTCTGCCCCTAGTGGACAGAGCTGTGCATATCCTCCTCCTCTGAGTCGCTCTGGGAGACGACGGGACGCTGCAGACCCGTCGAGCCGCCCAACCCTGAGCTGATCACTTTTAATAAAGGCATTAAAAAGGAGAAGAAGTCTCCTGGCCCTGTTTAATTCATATAATACATTATGACTATACTAATAGGAATAGAGAGAAAAGTTGCAGAAGCTGCTAAGCTAAGAATAGAACAGAATCCCCAAAACAAGAGAGCTCTCTGAGAATCTGTCCCCGAGCCTGGTCCTGTGATTGGCCCTTAATTGTAAACATGGAACATGAGCCAGTCACAGGTGCACCTATTGCATCCACATCAGCAGATAATTAATGTTTACATTTTTCTTCTGGGGCCTCAGCTTCCCAGAAAGGACAAATCCTAAAAGAAAGGATTTTATGAAAAAATGTCTGTGACACTCCACCTCTTCTTCCTTTCCTGTCTCTTCTGAAGAGCCTGTATCCATCCAGTGCAGCACTCCAGCTATGTGAGTCATCCCACCATGTTTCCGTGATGACAACTACATCATAGCTCTGTAGTTGCACCATGGCCTCCAGCTCTTCTTGTTTGTTGCCCAAGCTGTGTGCATTGGTATACACACACCTCAGCTGGGCTACTGACTTCACCCCTAACTTAGCCTTGCAACCCTTGGGCCTGCTTCCAGATAGCTCAGCTGCTTCCCCTTCCCCCTTCAATCCTAGTTAAAAGCCCTCTCAATGAGGTCTGCCAGTTCATGAGCTAAAAACATTTTGCCCTTAACAGAGAGGTGTACCCCATCTGGTTCCAGCAGAGCAGATGATGTAAAAGTTTCCCCATGATCAAAGAACCCAAAATTTTGCCGATGACACCAACCCTTAAGCCATTTGTTGATGATGTGGATTCTCCTGTTTCTTTCATCATTTTCCTCTGTCACCAAAGGGACTGAGCAGAACACTACATGTGCTCCTGCCCTATCAACTACCTGACCCATTACCCTGAAATCCTTTCTAATTACCTTGACACTCCTGTTTTCAATCTCATCACTGCCAGCCTGGAGTATCAGCAGTGGGTAATAATCAGAGGGCTGAATCAGCCCAGTAAGTCTCTCAGTGATATTTTGCACCCGGGCCCCAGGGAGGCAACAGACCTCCCTGTGGGATGGGTCTGGTCGACATATGGGACCTTCAGTTCCCTTCAGAAGGGAATCACCTATTACGATTACCCTTCTTTTCTTCTTGATGTTAGAGGTAGTGATCCGTCTTACAGATGAATCATAACTGGGGGGTTCACTGGGCAGATTATTTTCTCCTAAATCATCTAGTTGGGTCTCTAGATCTAGGACATCATATCTATTCTGAAGTGGTACCTGGCTGGATGATGGGGATGGGGAGGACTTTTTGTTATTACCTCCCCGGATGGGGACCCATTTCCACTCCACTTCATCTACCAGGTGCCCTTCTATTGCCTGAGAGCGGGAGGCATATAAGTCCTCAGTCTCTTGGTCAGAAGCCTCCCTTAAAGATGGTAGGGCTGAACTCCACCAGTCTATTTCCCTTTCACTTTCCCTGATACTCCTTAACCTTTCAACTTCCTCCCCAAGCTCAGCCACCAGTGAAAGGAGGTCATTCACTTGTTCACACCGCAGACAGGTCTCCTCCACAACACTCCCTGAAGCCACCGATAAGCACAAACACTCTGGGCATGGATGGGTCTGTACAGGGGTGAACCCCAGAGGCTTAAAAGCCTTGCAGCTTTGACAAACGGATGTCACTCATACTGCCGAATTTGGCTGATTTAAGTATGTGCACGTGTCTATTGACACTTTCTCCTCTGCTATGTGGGCACCTGCTCACACTGGAGAAAAGGGTAGTGATGTGACGGCCCATTGGAGGATGGCTTTTGCATTTCTGGGTATACCTCCTTCTGTGAAAACTGATAATGGTCCCAGCCTACGTCTCGCAGAAGATGCAGCAGTTTTTGCGCCTATGAGGAGTCTCACATAAACTTGGTATTCCACATTCGCCAGCTGGTCAACCTATTGTTGAATGCACTCGTGGTACTTTAAAGCGTGTTCTGGATAAACAAAAAAGGGGAATGCCTGAAGAAACCCCGCACAACAGATTGGAAAAAGTTCTATATACAATCAATCATATTACAGTGCCACAAAATTCAAACAATCCTGTCATTTTAAATCACTTCTTCTCATTGCAGTCTTCAGGTGAGACGCACCTGCCTTGAGCGAAAGTCTGGATACGGGACCTAACCACTAATAAGTGGGAGGGTCTGTGCGAGCTTACGGCTTGGGGTCGCGGGTATGCATGTTTCCACAGACACTGGAGTACGGTGGTGTCATGGTGTGGAATGGGAGGAAATCTAGGGAAGTGATGCAAAAAAGTGATGCCTGCTGGCCCCCAACATCGACTGCTGGGCAGGGAAAGGGGGGTACCGCGGGGCCAGATGGAGCCAGTCTTGCTAACAACTGGCTGCTTGCTAAACCCCCCGAAGCCCACAGCCCAGCCAAGCCCACCAGGCCTTGGGAGCAGCCCCAGGTCGGTGCCGGGATTTTACCCTGCCATGGAACTTGCCCGCAACCATTGGGCAGGGGCAAGAAGGAAGCCACCCCCCCACTCCCCCACCTCCGGCATGCTGCTGCTGCTGAGTTCTGGCCTGGCTGATTTGATCCGAGCAGCTCCCCCAGCTGCAGCTCCTGCTGTCTGTAGCACCCATCCCAGCCAGAGTCAGGTTGACCAGCTGCAGGCTCCAGGCAGGATGTTAACCCTTTCAGTGCTTCAATCCTCCCTCGAGTGAGAGAAAGGAACAAGATGCAAGTATGTAAAGGACAAACATGAAGACATCATAGTCAGTGAGGAAGAAGTTAAGTCCCAGATGAGAGGGAGGAGGAGATGTCTTGATTTTGGAGCTGAAATCCTCTTGTAAGCTATGGATAAAAGACTCTTTTTTCCCTATAACGCATTAAACTATGGGGAGATTAAGGATTCAAATTGATATCAAGCAAAGGCCTCCATGTTAAAGCAAGCAGATGTTATCGTAGTTGTGATCCCATGAGAAGTTTGAACAGAGAAAGAGAGAAGAGTAGTCCGGTGCCCCCAGGAGAAGATCTCTGTTCCCAGGGATAAAGATTATTTTAAAAATAGATAATGAAAACTTTTGCCTTTGAACAGCTCATCTTTAAAACAATACCCCATAAGTCAACTAGGCCCATCGACAAGCTGTGGGAAGGCTTGTGGAAATGGGAAGGGCTCCACAAGAGCAGATTTCCCTGGGGGGCTGCTATTCCAAGAAAGAGAGCCACGAGAGAACTGGTTTTTTCCCTGTTGTGAAGTCTCCAAAACATTAACAAGAGAGACTTCTCTCCCTAAGTGAACTGAAGAAAGACTATTTTAAATGTGGTAAACTGACTGGAAATCTTGGGCGTGGTTTCTTTACACTGTCAGTGGAAAAGTAAAGGTTGTGGGGGGAGGAGAAGTGTTCTGAAGGGTTTGTTTTAATTCTTACTACTTTTTTCTTCCAGTTACTGTTAATAAAATTTTCTTTATATCCTTTTACAGCTTTTAGCCTGCTTTGCCTTTCTCCTACTCCCATCTCACAGCAGGAAGTGAGTGCATTGGTGATTGGCCAGCACTGAAGCCCACCACACACATCAGCGTATTGGTTGGGAAATCTCAAAATTGCGGAAATTTGAAATTGGCGAACCAAAACCACTACAGGTAGATACCTGCAAGGTGTCTTCACCCTGACTTGCAACACCAAAAGCAGAATGTGGCCAACAGGCAACCTTTGAACAATGATCAGGATGCCGATCATCAATCAGATGGTCCCTCTATGAGTAGAGTATGAGTATTCTACTTTTTCTTTGTTTCTGGAAAAGGGTTGTTGACAAGTTAGACTGCCAGTTCTTTGAGCAGGCTAATGATGTTTTGTTACTGTCTTAGAAATAGTAAGGATTTCTTATAAGAAGGAACAAGATTTGATGTTGTTAAAAGGATGTGATTGTAAAGAATTCGATGGTATGTGTTGGAGAATCTCCCTGACCATTCTAAGTCAGCATCTGACTGAGGTTCTGATTGATAACCAGCAAGTTGCTAAAGGGACCTCTTGAGGTATGTTTGTTCTCCTTCCTGTAAGGGGCCCCGCAAAGGATTACAAACGCCGTCTTCCACTTTAAAGAAAAAGGGGGCCACTGTGGATGCGACAGTTTACTCACAGAGAGAAACAGATAGTTTTCCCAAGCATCATCCTGGGGAAAGCTGTGAGAATGCTCAGAGAAGGAATTAAAACAATTCTTATCTTAGTCTCTGCACCTGGTGTTTGTGAACATGTGGAATGCTTGTACGTGATGTTTATGGAAAGATATTACCGGAAGGTGTTCTTCCTAATTAACCAGATATGTGAGGGGTGTTGTTATGAACCAATCAGGTTCTGGGTGAACGATCCTGTCTATAAAATATGTGAAGCTCCTAATAAAGCTCGCTTTATGCTTCCTGAGCATGGAGCCAATGTCACTTCCCTTCAGCCATTATTAATTCAACAGCAACAAGCCACTTGGGAATACGGGGAGCTCCAGTGAAGTGTAAAGCAGCGTGGGGAGCTGCTGTAGGTTCAGACCAAACTTTGACACCTGGAATAAAGGTGAGCCACTGGGGAACATAATGGAGAATTAGTTCATAAAGGAAGAGAAACTGTTTTAAAGTTCTGTTGAAGAAGAAGGATTTTCAAGTCTTTAATTATGCCCTTCATGGTGTGTTGTGGAAAAATCATAGGACTTTGATGCCAGTACTGCCTTTAAGTGTCAGAATATGGAAGACAGAACAAGAAATAGGAGTTGATGGGGAACAACAGAAAGATGGGGTTCAGCTTGAGAATGTGTTTTTCCCTGAGGAGTCTGCTGGAGTTGCTTTTGCAGGGATTTCTCCAGGTTCTGTTATCATGGGAGACAGGCTGGTGGTGCTCCTCAGTGTGTCTCTGAAGGACTGTGTTAAGCCTGTGTGCCTTTGTTTGGCACAGCAATTAATCAAACTGAATGCTAAGTGAAAATATGTTACTTTTGCTGAAATGCATTCACAGAAGAGACAAATTGAAGAACAAGCCGAGCTGTTTGTCCTCCCACTCACCCCCAAGTCATCTGTCCCTCCACTCCCTCCTGAACTGAACAGACGAATGGATTCATTAACTCTGTATTCTTTGTTGCCCTTTGTTGCCTGAAACACCAGTGATAAGATCTCCTGGAGGAGCCTCCCCTTCCACTGGAACCTAGGACGGGGTGCTGTGGGTGTAAGGGAGGGACATGACTGTTTGGGCCCCTCCTCAAGCCCCACGAGACTCCCCCCACCCTTGCTGCCCTTTCAGAGGCTGTGCAAGGGAGGGGGGGGGGGGCGGAAGCTGCACCCAGACTGTGGGGGCTGTGTCTGCTGCTGTTGGAGGAACTTGGTGGGGGCAGGGCTGGAGCCGTCCTGTGCCGTTTCCCTATCCCCCTTTGGCTGATGGCTGCCTTAGGCCTCTCTCAGGACCTTCGAAAGTGTTGGGACCTGCTTAGAGCTCTGTGTTGCCGCTCCACCTAGAGGAACATGGACCCCTCCCTCATCGAGGCCCTGATGTGGCCCTATGACACCCTGGGGCCACTGGTTTGATGGGACATAAATATTTTGACAACAATTACAAACCTTTCCAGCACTGCGAAGCTATTCATTTGTGAACAATTCTCAGGCCCACAGGGCTCCACAGGGATGAGTAATTTTAACACTAAGGTGTGACAACAGTAATGTGTAATTAAGGACCTAGTGCTATGCAGTGCTGAATATCTATGATTTAAAGTTGATAAGGATTTAATGTAAATAATAATTCTTATAAATGTTGTTGATTGCTATATCTATAGTTGACATAGTAATTATTTTGACCAGATATACATGTAAAATGCTTCTTGATGCCTATGGTCCCATAGGACAGGGTTAGAATGCTTTGTTATTGTGAGTGTTCAATCAATGTAAGCTATAGTAGTAAGGAAGAGAATAAAGAGAAAAAATGCAGACAGAAGATGTGAGACAAACAAGCAATGAAGACCTTTTAAATAACAGCAAAGGGTAAAAATGGAACAATTGCTGCAAGCTCTAAGTTTGCTTCAACACTAATAACTAACTTAATGAAGTAAAGAGACAGCCTGAAATTACAGAGAGGACTTTCCTACAGCTAGAGATATTTGCTTAAAATTAGTACTTAGTCTACTGTCAGCAAGTTTTGATATGTTGAAAAGTTTAGAAATTTAATATGAAACAATCTTTTCTAGAGTCTGATAAAAAACAGTAGAAAAAATCTAAAGGGAACATTACTGAATATTGTAATGATGAAATGCTTAGTTTAAAAACGGATATCATCAGTGTGTGTGATGTATTGTATTTGATATTTGTATATTATTTATGGTATTAATGTACATTTAGGCATTATTTATTCTGATTATGTGGGAAAAATTTATGCTATGAAATCTGTTAGTGAACCCTCTGTTACTATTTAAAAAGGAATTTGTATTGTTCAACTTGTTCTTTTTGTGAGTTATGTTCCAATTGCAATGAATTGGAGTCGTGGTACAGGAGATCTTGGATCTACAGGACCACCTCAAGTATTTTGGATTCAAAAAGTGACAGATCACTGCCCGGAAAAGGAATGCATCATTGCAGCCAAGGGGCATCATCCAGAGACCATAATAATAACAGGTTTGATTAGCATGGGAGCAGATGTAACTGTAACTTTACAACTTTTCTTTGGTCTCTGTCGCAGACATCTTTTTGTGAAAATCCTTTCCTTTAGGATTTTTCTCTTCTGAGGAGCTGAGGCCTCAGAAACAAAATGTAAACAATGGTTATCTGCTGCTGTGGAATGCAACAGGTAGATCCGTGATTGGTCTCCTGTAGATGTTTTGATTTAGTGACCAGTCACGGCAGAGCTGGCTCTCGCTCTCTGTCGGAGCCAGCTGCCTTTGTTATCATTCTTTTCTATTCTTAGCTTAGCTAGCCTTCTGAGAACTTTTCCTTCTATTCTTTTTTCTATAGTTATAATGTAATATATATATCATAAAATAATAAAATCAAGCCTCCTGAACATGGAGTCAACATTCTCGTCTCTTCCCTCATCCAAGAACTCTTGTGACCACTGTCACAGGTCTCAATCATGGCCTCTCACTCAAGCAGGTTTTGGAATCATGGGGCTGGTTGGCTCGACTACAGGTGGTCTGTCTGCTGTAGTGAAACAATCAGGTTTGGCCAGGGCCCCGTGGAGAATCTGAATGCTGACACAGCAGCAAAGAAGCTTCCTGACTCCAGGGACATCCGCCCTATAACCTATCCCTATAGCCATGTAAGGCAATATCTTGTTAACCCTACTATTGGTCACTTATGGTCACTCTAACATCTTGCCATTGGTCAGGATTGGATCCGGGCCAAGGCTATAAAAGTAGCATACTGTACCCCTACTAACTCGGAAGAAGAAGAGCTGAGACTCTTCACGGACCCCTCCAATAAAGCCTTATTCATGGAACAGCCGGCGTCTTCTCCTCCTCCTCTCTCTACCATCTGCTGGAGCCTTAAGCCAAGGGAAGCTACCTAGCAAGCAAAGCTGAAATCATGAGAGCTGCCTAATCACTATAAGAGCTGGATATCTCCCTGCTTGCTAGGGGCTGACCCGCGGCCTTGGTCTGAGAGCGAGCTGGCTTCTGGCACCCAGTCCCCTTGGGGACTGAGCTCTGGAGCTGTAATAGCTTGACTTAGGATAAGACCAATTAAGGCTCATTTAAGTGGCTGCCCAACTTGATCGTTAAACCCCCTACCCCCAGGGGTGAAGCATCACCGGAGCATCGGAGCCTTTCGGGATCTACTGTTATTGCCTGTTCGGAAGCCTCTCCTTCTGCACAAGGACTTTTCGTTTTAGAAAATCCTCTCTGCAGAAGGCTCGATTCGACCCTCAACATACATCTGGATGAGATAAAGTCCGAGGAGAACTGAGCAGCAGACCCCCTTCCACAGACCCCTGACCCCAAAGGACGTAAGTATTACTTAAGATTGCGCGCATACCTTTGGCTGCTCTAAAAAACCTTTTTCGTTTTTTTTCTTTTTTTCTCGTTTTTCTGTGGAAAGGGCTTGAAAAACATGGGTAACTTTATAAGCACCCTAAAACTAACCACACTTGAGAGAGAGTTATATTTAACCATTGTAGAAACCTTATCTGTAAACAATTTCACTTTTTCTAAAGGTAGTCTGTCAAAAAAGACTCTTAAAAAATTTGTAGCTTGGATTGTGGTCCGATTTCCTGAAACTGATAAGACCACAATTACTGAAAATTCTTTCTGGGATACGGTTGGAAACATTATTTATAGGTCTCAAACAAAACAGGACTTTTCTGTTACTAACTTCTTACCTTTATTTCATATAATAACAAAAACGATTGAAAAATCAAATTCTGAAAAAAGCTGCAAACTAACAGATCTTTCCTCTTCATATGCTAACTACGCTGATAAGATAACAGAGGAATGTGCCTTGCAGGCCAGAGAGCCCCTGGGCTCTGCAGTGCTTCCTGCAGATACCACCTCGCAGGCAGAGGCCAAGCAGCCCCCCCCCACATTCCCCGCCCTCGCGGGACCCGTGCTGCCCAACTCCCCGTTTCCCGCTGCAACCAACCCTCCCCCTGCGCCGCTCTACCCATTCCTCATTCCCCCCGCCCCCGTGCTGCCTTGGCCGCCTCCCGTCGCCGCGATCCCGGTCCCCCCTACCCCCGCGCTGCTGTTCCCCGCCCCCGCATCCTCCATCGCCGTATCCCCCGCTCCCGCTGCTGTCCCCACCCTGCCCCCCGCTCCCCCTGCCGCGCCCGCCGCGTTCCCCGGTCACGTTATAGCCGTTGCATCCCCCAACCCCGCGCTGCTACCCCCCGCCCCCGCGGCCGCCCTCCCCGCCGTCACCGCCCCTGCTCCCGCCCCGCCCGAGACTGCCCCGGCCCTCCCAGCCCCGGCTGGGAGCAGGCCAGCCCCTCCCGCCGCTTTCCCGAGCCATGTCCACACCCTATCCCCCTGCCCCAATCCGCACACATGCGCAGTAACACCAGCTCACCCTATACCTGTGGTATCACAAACCAGCAGCACTGCTTGCGCACCCCCAAACCCCCAAGGCGTGCGTCCCCACCTCCCCGCCCCCACGCGTCCCTCCAACCCCTGACCCAACCCTCCGACAACCCGAACGGATCAGAGACCACCCGTGGCGTCACCCCACCAACCCGATCCAGTCCCTGCTGTGTTGCTACCCCTCAACCAATAGTGCCAACTTCTGGCCAGTCATTGAAAACCTTGAAAAACGCTTCTAAACAAAAAAAAAGGAATTCACGGGTAGCATATCCCTCACAGCTTTCCTCAGACAATGAGAGCTCTTTTGATGAATCTGATTTTGATATGATTATCATAGACCCATGGGCTCTTATTAGATAGAAGCTACGAAGTCTGGGAATTGTGACCTAGCACAGAAAATCACAGCCTTTCCAGTCGAGTACAGGCAAGGAAGGAATGGTGGGGAATCTAATATCAAGACGTGGAAACCAGTTTCTAATAAGGAACTCGTGCAATTGAGAAATATAGCCAAGGAACACGGACGTAGTTCACATATCTTTAGAAATTTCCTAGAAGCCATGTTCTCTGCACGTCTTGCTTCCTCACGATGTAAAAAATATTTCACAATGCCTTCTGTCACCGGCAGAATATTTGTTATGGGACAGGCATTGGAAGAAACACTTAAAAACATTATCAGATTCATATACTGCTGATGCTACTAAGACCAACTATACAGTAGAACAGTTGGCCGGCGAAGGAGACTTTCAAAAGCCAGCTGAACAAATGGAAACTCTGAATAAAGAAGCGCTGCAGGATGTAGCAATCGCAGCTAAAACCTCCTTGCTTCTTATGCAGGATGAGTCAATGCCAACAATGCATTTTTCTACCATTAAACAAGGCATTGAAGAAAGCTTTATAAAATTTGTGGACAGACTTAGAGATGCTTTGGAGAAACAAATAGAGAGCGCTGAGGCAAGGAAGGAACTCTTATGTAAGCTCGCTTTCAGCAACTCAAATGAGAAATGTAAGGCCATTTTGAGGTCTTTACCCGTGGATTCACATCCTACTATAGAGCAAATGCTAGAATGCTGTACACGTCACATGTCCACTGAAAATACAGTGGCCCAAGCAGTTGCTAAGGGTATTGCTGAAGGAGTTTCGGGTGCATATGCAGTCATACCCTCTAAGGAACAAGCTAAATGCTATCACTGTGGAGAGCTAGGACATTATATAAAGGACTGCCCGGAGAGATCACCCCCCTGATACCATCGTAATTATTATCAAAGACCCCAACATCAGCAACACTATCAGCCGTGTCCTTTAAACTCCTTGAGCCGCCCATTCGACCTTCGGGCGCAGAATACAAATCAAAGGCCACCCAGACCCAATCATGTACAAACCCAGCCTGCTCCAGACCCAAAGAAGAAGCCCAACCCATGGGACAGCCCAGATAGGTACCCGCCGGCAACTGGTAACTGCTTCGTCCATTGACTTTAATGATAAGAATGTTCACCGTGTTCCCACAGGAAAATATGGACCTAAAGGGCATCCTTCAGACATTTTAATTACAGGTGACTCTCTTAATACTCCAAAGGAAATCTTCGTTGTTCCAGAAGTGCTGACAGTGCAGCCAGGACAAGAGATCCTCGTGCAGGTATACTGCATAGATTAACCATTTTTTCTTTCTAAGGGAACTCCAATAGCTCAGGCCTTTTTACTCCCAAAGAATCACAGGGAACAGATTCCTCTCAACCCTACAGCTATGTGGGCACAAGTCATGGGACCATCCAAGCCTACCATTGAGTGCGGCCTCTCCCACAAAGGAGAGAGGACCCACCTGCCATGGATGCTGGACACCAGAGCAGATGTGACCATCATCGCCCGTTCAGATTGGCCAGCACACTGGGATCTACAACCTGTTGCAGGCACGATTTCCGGGATTGGTGGAGCTACAGTATCCATGAGGAGCAAAAACAACATCCTCGTTGAAGGGCCTGAAGGCAAGCTGGCAACGATCTGTCCATTTGTGGTAAGGGCCCCCATCACCCTTTGGGGCACAGACGTTTTATCCCAGTGGGGTGCTTCCCTACGTATTCCCATTCAGGATTTCTGACTGGGGCCACTGAGTTGAGCGTGCTGCCAGAAATACCCTGTCTCACCTGGAAAATCCACGAGTCAATTGGACTGAGCAGTGGCCCCTAAAGAAAGCCAAGCTGCGCTGTGGTAGATAGGGAAAGGCGCTGCGGAAGATCTCGCAATGTCACGGAAAGGCAGGACCCTCTGTTCCCCTTAGATAAGACCATTCGTTCCCCGTAGATAAGAAATTAACATAGGAATGTAGCCCCCCTTTAACCGAATACCAGTAACTTTCCATCCCCTACCCAGTAACTTTCCATTCCTTACTAACCATAGGTAAGAAGGACAAACCCCCTTTTGACGTAGAGACCCCTTAGACTATAAAAACCCAAGAGATGAGATAATAAAGGCCTTTTGACCGTCCATCATATTGATGCCTGCGTGTGTCATTGGCCCGAGCGGCCCTGGAGAGTTTGGGCCGCCGTGCTGTTCCTCTGAACCAGGTCGCCTGCCTTGCTCCAGAAGGCAACATACTGGTGCCGAAACCCGGGAAAGCTGCAGCGCCCGGGGAACGGGAATTCTCCTGGACAGAGGGCGGCGGCTGTAGCGGCGGGTCCGACTACAGCGGGAGGGACGCCTCCGGACCAGCGTGGACCATGGAATCCACAGCGAAGGTCGTAAGTCAGGCTCATGAGCAATGGGGAATTAAAGGTGAGCTCAGGAACTCTAATCTTGCTATTGCAAGGCTCCTAGAGCTGGGGATGATCGGACGTCTGGTAAATATATTATATTCGGAAGCGCGGGAGAAGTGCACTGCCGCCTCAGCAGAGGACTCTAAGTCCGCAGGCAGTGGTAAAAACCTCAAAGCGTGGGGGAAAGTAGAAGAGGCCCTACGCGAGACGTTAGAAGAACAGGAGACGCGGAAAGCCGCGCGTATACTTTTACTAGCTACACCAAAGCCGGGGGTGGGCGCCGCAACACAAACCGCCTCTGAGAGCAATCGGATTGATGGCGGGAACATGCGGGGGCCGAGCGCGTTCCACCCCTTCCCGAGCCCAGACCCCCCGGAGCCCCCAGGAGACCCCCCGGAGCCCCCAGGGGACCCCCCGACCTTCCCACGGAGCCCGCCAGGTCCTAGCCCCCCCGCGGAACCATCCGTAAAAAACGCGGTTTTTCTATCCGTCCCTTCCCCGCCGGTCGCCGATCCAGCACAAGAGGCAGACCAGCGCGCGCGATGCTTCTGGCAGAGACCCGCGGAGAAGGCGCGGAACGCGGCCAGATTGTCAAACCCCATAGGGATCGGTAAAAACTCGCCCCCGCCATGTGCGTTTTAAAATGGCGCCGAACCACATGGTCAGGGTGGAAGGGAGGAGGAGAAGGGCGGAAATGCAGTCAGCCTGCTTAACAACGCATGCGCGGGCGAGCGGGGAGGGGGGGCGGTCCCCACGGTAGAGTGCAAGACCAACCAGAGCGCTCTATTCAAATTAGGTCCTTATAGGGCAAGGACCTCCCCCAGCAGGAGGCGGAGGTACCCCAGGGGGAGGGAGCGGCACCACCCCCAAAGGGAGGAGCGGGGTCGGAGCCGCACAAAACGGCATGGAGCGCCGGAAGTGTACCGGCAGTCAGCTTCCGGCTCAGAGTCAAGTAACAGCTGCTCAGACAGCTCGGAAGAGCCGACCGAGCCCGGCTGGGACTCGGAAACTGAGAGAGCAGAATTAATGCGGTTTCGAGCGAAACCGAATAAAGCTTTAAACAATATCGGGAAACAATCGCAACACAAACTCACCGATTGGGGCAAAATAAAAATAGCTTGTGGGGACCGGGCACCGGCAGCCTCCATGCACGCTTTCCCGGGGGGGGTTGCCGGAGCGCGGGGGAACCAACAAAGGGCATATACCCCAGTTAACCCAAAAGAAGCCAAAGCGATTTCAGAAATAGGGATCAATTCAGCTGTAGTACCCACTCCCGAGGACAACCTTTCTAGCAATAATGATCTGCTCACTTTTGATATTACGCAAATAAGCCGCATGCTTTTTGATGGGGCGGGGCGGATAGTATTTAAGCAGGAATGGCAGGACGACCGCGTTAGCCCAGGCTTCCGGGGAAGGGCAGCAACTCAGCGAGCTGTCCCCAGCCGGCACAGCTTTCCCTGGCAGCACCCTCACTCCAAGCATCCCAGCCCCGGGGAAATGGGACGTCCTTTCCATGCTCGGATTTCGGATTACAAATTTACCACAAGGGCCACTGCCGTACACCCCCCGCTGCCAATCAAATTGACTTGGAAATCATCAGACCCTCTATGGGTTGAGCAGAGGCCCCTGACAGAGCCTCGAGCGGCAGCCTTGCTGGAACTCGTCGACCGCGAACTGCAAAAGGGTCACATAGAACCCTCCACCAGCCTATGGAACACCCCTGTATTTGTGATCCCCAAAAGGTCCGGACAAGGCTATCGTCTCATCCACGACCTGAGAGAAGTGAACAAGACGATCCGACCAATGGGTCCAGTCCAGACACTGCTACCCACGAATTCAGCCATCCCCGCAGGGCAGCCATGCGCAGTACTAGATATCAAGGACTGCTTTTTTAAATACCCCTGCACCCTGAGGACAGAGAACGATTCGCCTTTTCCGTGGCATTTCGGAACGGCGAGCGGCCCAACCTTCGCTTCCAATGGAGAGTGCTTCCACAAGGCCTGGTCGACAGCCCGACCATATGCCAAATCACCATGGACAAAGCACTGATGCCAGTCCGACACTCCTATCCCACCGCAACCATCATCCAATACATGGACGACATCCTGGTCGCAGCACCATCGACAAGCCAAGTAGATCACCTGGTGACCACAATCACGGAGACCCTTCAGGCCAACGGCTTCGAGATCGCGAGCGCAAAGATCAAGAGAGGACCCTGCGTGACCTTCCTGGGAGTAGGCATCACGAGCTCCTACGTAACATCCCCCGAGATGAAGGTCCGTCAAGACATCAAGACGCTCCACGACGTGCAACGCCTGGTAGGATCGCTGCAGTGGCTTCGCAACATTGTCCAGATTCTTCCCGAGGTCATAGACCCTCTGTACGACCTCCTGAAAGGAAAGCACCCCTGGGACCCCAAGGAACTGACACCGCAAGCAACGAGTTCCCTCGACTTCATCGAAAGCCAGATGGCCACTGGCACGCTTGCCAGGTGGAACCCAGCCATGCCACTGGACCTGTACGTCCACTTTACACCGAAGGGGGGAGTGGGAGCACTGGCCCAAGGACTTATGGAAAAGGCCCGACCGATCCAATGGGTGGTCCTCGGAAGACCTGCTCGAGCATTTTCCCCAGGAATCGAATGCATCGCCAGCCTCATCATGAAAGGCAGGAGACTCGCCTTGAAACACCTAGGGACAGAGCCAACAAGCATCCACCTTCCATTTCGCAATCAGCCGACCACGGAGTCAGCCGCAATATCAGAGTACCTGGCCCTTGCTCTCTCCGGCTTCGGAGGAGAAATCACCTACTCCTCCAAGTCACCCTGGATTAAGATGCTGACCGTGGTCGACATGGACATGCCACCGAAGGTCAAGGACAGACCGCAGCCAGGACCAACGGTCTTCACAGACGCTTCCTCCACGACTTCAACCGCAGCAGCAGTGTGGCAGGCAGGAGAGCAATGGCACTGCGTCAAAGCGAATGACTCCACACTGTCAGTGCAACAGCTGGAGGCAGCAGCAGTGGTTTTGGCGTGCGGACTCTTCCAAGACGAACACCTCAACATCGTAACGGACTCTATATTCGTGGCGAGGCTCTGCCTAGCCATGGCAGGACCAGGAGTGTCAACATCAGCAGCAGCCCTAATGCTGGAAGAAGCACTCTCCTCGCGACAGGGCACCGTGTCAGTCATCCACATCAACAGCCATGACCCAGTCAAAGGTTACTTCCAGATCGGCAACGACAAAGCGGACGCCGCAGCAAAAGGCGTTTGGACCTTGCAAAGAGCTCGTCAACTGCACGAGTCGCTCCACATCGGAGTCAAAGCACTGGCGAAGAGATGCGGAATCTCGACGGCGGACGCAAAACATGTGGTAGCCACCTGCCCTCATTGCCAGAAGTCACCCCTTTGGACCTACGGGGTCAACCCGAGAGGTCTCCAGCCCTCAGAAATCTGGCAGTCGGACTTCACCTGGTGCGAACTGCTGAAGCCCCGAGCATGGCTTGCAGTGACAGTGGACACTTATAGCGGAACGATCATAGCCACACAGCACCCCAAAACCAACTCCAAAGCCACAATTCAGCACTGGCTGACAGCCATGGCTTGGCTTGGTATCCCCAAGCAGATCAAAACGGACAACGGCTCCAATTTCACCTCCAAACAAGTACAGGAATTCGCCTCGAAATGGGGCATCACGTTAGTGCAAGGCATCCCATATAACAGTACCGGACAGGCCATAGTTGAGAGAGCAAACCAGACCCTGAAAACCAAGATAGAAGTGTTGGCAAAAGCAGAAGGCTTTGCCAATGCCATTCCCCCAGGAGATCAGGCACGTATGCTGGCAACCGCTTTGCTGGCACTGAATCAATTCCGTAGGGTGGATGAAACAAACAGTCCCGTCCAAAAACACTGGGCCACTCGAACGCTAGAAGAGGGCCCATAGGTGGTAATCGGAAACGAGCTAGGCGAGTGGGAACGGGGTTGGAGGCTGATGCTCACGGGGCGAGGGTACGCAGCAGTCAAAAAGGACGGCAAAATCAGGTGGTGTCCACTTAAGTCGATTAAACCAGACCTTCAGGACGAGCAGAATGAGACTGACGAGAATTGCGAGTATTTGTTTACAGGACCTGCTCGTGAGACGTCCTCGTGACGCGTACTTCCCGGTTCCAGACGAAAGTGACAGACCACCAAGCCGCCAGGCAGCACCCGAGAGACCCGCACGGGTGAGACCCAAGCACCAAGGGTGTTTCTGTGTGATTTTGCTGTTGGGGCTTGTTGCCAGGGGGCAAGCCAGCCCAGACCACTACCTCCATCGGCCCTTCAGGTGGGTCATGCGACACCTTAGTAGTGGCAAAGTACTCAGAGAAATCACCACACCGAACACCCCATCCTTCGTGCTCCGCATCACCGACCTGTTTCCAGGACAGCCAAAGGTACACCCCTATTCCCCACACGTCACACACTCGTACCTATCCTACTGGTGCCCAGCTTCAAACCCTGGGAAAAGCTACTGCAATCACCCAGGGTGGGGACATTGTGGGCACTGGGGCTGCGAAACCATAGTTACAGATGCCAGACCGTCGGGGCCTGGGTGGGATCCACAAGAGCCAGACAAATTCTTACAGTTCACCTGGGCACCCATCGGTTGCAAAACACCCTTCTTCTTTCACGGAAACTTCCATCGAAACCAACATAAAATCCCTAGATTTCGGGCATGCACTGAGTACAACATGACGGTCTTGCAGCCAGATCACCCTAGCTGGGCCACAGGCAAAACGTGGACAGCGGTCCTTCAAGGGTCAAAAGAGAGGGTGAACGTGCAAATTATCAGGCTCCAACCGACGGCACCCCGAGCGGTCGGACCCAACAAAGCGATTAAAAGCGTGCCGAAAGGGAGAAACGTAACCTACCCCAAAACCTTACCCATAGGGGTCAGCAATGTCCCGACCGGTCAAGCGGAAACCTTTCAGATGAGCCGCTTAACCGAGTCAGACTCAGACCAAATCCTTCGTATGTTAGAAGCTACCTTTGTATCCCTGAACGAATCCAACCCTAACCTAACCGAATCCTGTTGGCTTTGTTACGATGTCAAACCTCCCTTTTACGAGGGAGACGCTCTAAACACTCCCTTCAGTTACTCCACAGCCGACGCCCCTCACCAGTGCAGATGGGATACCCCTCGCAAGGGAATCACCCTGAGTCAAGTCACAGGCCGAGGCAGATGCTTTGGCAATGCAACCCTAGCTAGGCAGAAAGGCAACGTCTGCACCAAAATTGTCAAAATATTGACAGGTATAACTATCGCAATGCTGCTCGGCCTGGGAGCAGCCGGAACGGCCACAGGTGTCTCAGCCCTAGCGACCCAGCACCAAGGACTGTCCCAGCTGCAGGCAACGATTGACGAGGACCTGCAAAGGATCGAGAAATCCATCCCCTTTCTAGAGAAGTCAGTCTCCTCACTCTCAGAAGTGGTCTTGCAGAACAGGCGAGGCCTGGACCTCCTGTTCATGCAGCAAGGGGGCCGGTGTGCCGCCTTGAAGGTTTCTATGCAGACCACACGGGAGTAGTGAGAGACTCCATGGCAGAACTCCGGAACCGACTGGCTCAGAGACAGAAAGACAGGGAAGCCCAACAGGGCTGGTACGAGTCCTGGTTCAATCAATCACCTTGGCTAACCACTCTGATTTCTGTCCTGATAGGTCCATTGGCGATGCTGTTTCTAACAGTCACCTTCGGACCATGCCTGCTGAACAAGCTGGTCTCGTTCGTTCAGAGCCGCCTGGAACGGACCAACATTCGGTTCTTAGGCCGACGACAATTGCTGTGAATCCAACCAGGGAACACTGCCAGTCACAAGATTTTCCGAACTTGTCTGGCAAAAGCTTACTCAGGTTTCCCAAGACCCCTTTCCCTTGTCAAGTTACAACCTTATACCTCATTTTAGTACCTATGTATATGACTACCTCATTCATTTGTGAAAAAGGGGGGGGAGATGTGGTAGATAGGGAAAGGTGCTGCGGAAGATCTCGCGATGTCACGGAAAGGCAGGACCCTCTGTTCCCCTTAGATAAGACCATCAGTTCCCCGTAGATAAGAAATTAACATAGGAATTTAGCCCCCCTTTAACCGAATACCAGTAACTTTCCATCTCCTACCCAGTAACTTTCCATTCCTTACTAACCATAGGTAAGAAGGACAAACCCCCTTTTGACGTAGAGACCCCTTAGACTATAAAAACCCAAGAGATGAGATAATAAAGGCCTTTTGACCGTCCATCATATTGATGCCTGCGTGTGTCATTGGCCCGAGCGGCCCTGGAGAGTTTGGGCCGCCGTGCTGTTCCTCTGAACCAGGTCGCCTGCCTTGCTCCAGAAGGCAACACTGCGTGCCCTAAATGCCCTCGTGGAAGAACAGCTCAAAAAAGGCCACATAGTGGAGTCCGACAGCCCTTGGAACTCTCCAGTCTTCATTCTACCAAAGCCTGGTACAAACAAGTGGAGGCTTCTCCACGACCTTCGCAGAATCAACGAGGTCATCGAGGACATGGGCCCTCTTCAGCCTGGCCTGCCCTCCCCATCAATGCTGCCGAGAGACTGGACACTTGCTATCATAGACATTAAGGACTGTTTCTTCAGCATCCCACTGCACCCTGATGATGCTCCACGGTTTGCTTTCTCCGTTCCCTCTATTAACAAAGAAGCTCTGCTCAAAAGATATCATTGGCATTATCTTCCTCAGGGCCTAAAAAACAGCCCCAGTATCTGCCAGTGGTACGTGTCTCACATCCTGCCTCCCATTCAGAAATCATTTCCAGACGCTCTCATCTATCACTATATGGATGACATTCTGGTGTGTGGTTCAGACAAAGCTTACTTGGACAAAACAGTTAAAAAGACTATTGAAGCCATTGAAAAGGCAGGAAGGGAAATTCGTGAGGACAAAATCCAGTACACTGAGCCATGGACTTACCTTGGAGTCCAGATCCGGGAAAGAACCATCCTACCTCAGCAGATCGTCATCAACGACGACCCAAAAACCCTCAGGGACTTACACAGCCTGTGCAGATCCATCAACTGGGTACGTCCACTGCTAGGAATTACATCAGAGGACCTTGCTCCCTTGTTCAACCTGCTTCGTGGACCCAAGGAACTGGACTCTCCCTGCACTCTCACAGAGGAAGCCAGAGGTGCCATCGTCAAAGTCCAGGAAGCCCTGTCTTCACGCAAAGCCCATCGCTACGAGCCTAGTCTGCCTTTCCAGTTCATCATCCTGGGAAAAGCTCCTCGATTCCATGGACTGATCTTCCAATGGGACCCTCAGCTGCAAGATCCTTTGTTGATATGGAATGGGTTTTTACAATTAGCCAGCCTACAAAGACATTGACCACCTACCAGGAGATTATAGCACACCTAATAAAAAAGGCTAGGACTCACCTTTGCTCTCTTTCAGGTTGTGATTTTGAATGCATTTATTTGCCAATAACACTTAAAGACTTTGAGGATTTGATCAAGACCAATGCGAGTCTACAGTTTGCTCTAGACAGTTATACAGGTCAAACTTCATCAGACATCCCACAACACGAGCTTTTTAACAAGAATGAAACTTTCCACTTGATTCCAAAACAAATCCAAAGTAGAAAACCTCTCAAGGCTCTAACCCTATTTACAGATGGCTCAGGGTCATCCCACAAGTCAGTGATTACTTGGAGAGACCCCCAAACAAAAGATTGGCAATCAGACGTAAAAACAGTAGTAGGATCGCCACAGATTGCAGAATTAGCAGCTGTTGTCAGAGCCTTTGAAAAATTTAAAAATCAGCCTTTCAATCTGGTCACAGATTCAGCTTATGTTGCTGGAATAGCAATGAGAGCAGAACATGCTCTTCTCAAAGAGGTCTCTAACCCAAAGTTATACCAACTGGTCTCTAAATTAATACACCTGATCTCCCACAGAAAGCAACCCTACCACATAATGCATGTGAGGTCTCACACGGGCCTCCCAGGTTTTGTTGCAGAAGACAACAGGAAAGTAGATGCATTAGCAATGGCAGCAGAAACTGCTAATGTTCCTAACATCTTTGCTCAGGCAAAGCTGTCACACGCGTTTTTTCATCAAAATATACCTGCCCTTATGAGAATGTTTAAGCTCTCAAAGGATCAGGCAAAAGCTATTTGTGGCTACCTGTCCGAACTGTCAAAACTACCAGATATCATCTATGGGTACAGGAGTCAATCCCCGAGGTCTGAATAGCCGTCAGCTGTGGCAGACAGATGTAACTCACTTTGCACCTTTTGGAAGGTCGAAGTACGTGCATGATTCAGTCGACACGTTCTCAGGAGCAGTATTTGCATCATCACATGCAGGAGAAAGACCATGCACACAATAAAACACTTTCTCCTCACTTTTGCCACCCTGGGTGTACCAAAGGAGATTAAAACAGATAATGGGCCAGCCTATACCTCCCACAAGTTGAAGGAGTTCTTCAATGAATGGGGCATAGCACACAAGACGGGCATACCTGTAAACCCCACAGGACAATCCATCGTGGAAAGGACACATCAAACCATCAAAAGAGTCCTCAATCAACAGAACAGGGACATGAAAATCACATCTCCAGTGGAGAGACTTTGCAAGGCTCTCTATGTCATCAACTTCCTGAACTGCACAGCATCAGAGCCTGACCTCCCAATACTTCACCACTTTGCAAATACCACCCAAGCAAAGCTCACGGAGAAACCACCTGTGCTCGTGAAGGACCCTGAAACACACCAAATTTCTGGGCCTCATCAGTTGATTACCTGGGGTAGAGGGTATGCGTGCATGCTACTACCATCAGGTCCAAGGTGGTACCCAGGAAAATATGTAAAACCATACTTAGGCACAGCGAACACTACTGCAGATGAGGACAAGAACTCTTCTGAGGCAAACGCAAGACCACCTCAAAACCAAACCAGCTCAGCCTGGAGACGAAGACATCGCCGAACACCCATAAACACAAGAACAGACCGCCCCATTACAAGGCAGCAGACAAAATAGGAAGTTAAACAACAGTCTGCTGTACTAGGCCACAGATAGCCTTAACACAAAAGTGTTCTCTGAATTATGTGTTATTACACTGTGTTAAAAAACCTTATTATTCCCTCTTCCTAACCTTAAAACCCCTTAACCTTCTACCCGCTCCTCCTCCATTAGTGTAGCTTAGAAATTAAAAGAAAAAGGGGGGGCGGAGGGGAACACAGAAAAGAACAATGCAAAAATCCCTCTCATCATAAAGATAACAAATGTGCTTATATTCCCTATCAGATGCCCTAATCCTGCCCAAAGATGAAAAATATCTCCGTCGGTGCTGTCCTCACCGCTGCCTGGATGCTCTACACTGTACCGCGTGCCTTCGGCTGGATTAGTCCACAGCCCAGCCATAATGTTTGGGTAACCTTAACAAAAACAGTAAAACAAGACAACATGTGCTTGTCCATGAGAAGCATTGATAATCCACTTTCTACATGTCTAGTAGGAATTCCCTTTGTAGCAGATGATTGGCCTGTCCAGAACTCCGAGGTTCTCCACACCACAGGTAAGAGACCCAATGGG
This sequence comes from Melozone crissalis, assembly GCF_028551555.1. Taxonomy (NCBI): domain Eukaryota; kingdom Metazoa; phylum Chordata; class Aves; order Passeriformes; family Passerellidae; genus Melozone; species Melozone crissalis. The sequence continues at coordinate 6,570,557 of NW_026535813.1, read as the reverse complement.
GCTGATACTTGGGACGAGTGGACAAAATTTCTGCCAGATGCTCAAGAGGAACCCCAAGAATTGGATCTATTGGGATCCTCCAAGGCCACATATTGTGTCAAATTTTACTTTAGGTGTCTGAAAAACGATTGGCCAGAAATTGACCAACACAAAAACAAATCGAAAAGATGTATCACCAGTGAACAACGCCTATAACCCTCATGATTGGTGCAATTACACCGCTCGTGTGATTTCTGTGTCCTCCCTCCATCCCAAAGTATTACCCAAGGGAATGTTTCTCATCTGTGGTGACAGAGTATGGGCGGGGATCCCCTCCGGACTCCAGGGAGGTCCCTGTACCCTTGGAAAACTTTCTACCCTTACTCCAAACATCACCCTGTTACATAATTGGAAAAAAGAAAGCGAATCAAAATGACAAAAAAGGTCCTACACTGAATTCGATGAAAATTGTGATCGAGATTATACGATTGGAACAGACCAAAAAAGATAGCTTTCTCTCTGTTTTTACCCTGGGTAGCTGCAGCTAAAGCCCTCGGTGAAATCAATCACCTTGGGTGCTGGCTCAGTAAACAAGCTAATGCCACATCAGCAGCCTTAAGTGATCTCTTAAAGGAAGAAGAAACCACAAGACAAGCTTCACTCCAAAACCAAGCAGCAATCGACTTCCTGCTGCTTGCCCACGGACATGGATGTGAGGACTTTGAAGGAATGTGCTGCTTCAACCTCTCTTCGAGTTCGGAGTCCATCCATGTGAACATCCAGAAACTCAAAGATCTCGTGAAGGACTTGAAAGTAGAAAGAATCCCAGACTGGGTCAATGAACTTTTCGGGCAATGGGGACTAACAGGATGGGCTGCATCTTTGGTCAAGGGATTGTTGTTGATCCTCCTTGTAATTGTCATTGTGTTAGCTATGTTCTTGTGCCTTGTTCACTGTTTCAAAAGAACTATCGCAAATGCATTTTTTGTAAAAACAGAAAGTGGAGTTATAGTGAAACAATCAGGTTTGGCCAGGGCCCCGTGGAGAATTTTAGTAGAGACCACTGTGATGCAAGTCCTTAAATGTCCAGTTATAATCTTGACATGGTTGACAGATAACCCTGTCTGGATTGACCAGTGGCCCCTTCCTATTGAAAAGCTTACTGCCCTGCAAGCATTAGTAGCAGAACAGCTGTAAGCTGGACATATCGAAGAGTCATTTCGCTCATGGAATACCCGTTTTTGTGATAAAAAAGAAATCAGGAAAATTGAGACTTTTGCATGATCTTCAGCAGATAAATGCTGTAATGGCTACAATGGAACCTTTACAACCAGGTCTTTCAATACCCACAACGATTCCACAGGGATGGGAGATAATTATCATTGATTTAAGATTACTTTTTTACCATTCCATTGGCTGAACAAGATAAGGAAAAATTTGCTTTTACTGTGCCCTCTTTAAATCATGCTGAACCTAATAAAAGATATCAATGGAAAATTCTAATAGTTTGCGGCATAGGCCTTATCAAAGGTGCAAGAGCTACCATTACATGAATGACATCTTGTTGGCTTCTCTTAAAAAACAACAGTTGTCAGATCTTGAACAATGTGCTGTAATAAATTTGAAAATTTTTGGGTTTAGTTATTGCCCCAGAGAAAGTACAAAAATAGATGCCTTGGAAATATTTGGGGTTGATAATAACCAATACTCAGATTGTGCCTGAACCTGTCAAATTAGACATTGATGTTAAAACCGTTACTGATGTATAAAAATTGGTTGATGCAATAGTTTGGATTAGGTCATAGTTAGGGATAACTAATCTTTAAATGCAATCTTTGTTTGAATTATTGTCAGGGATTACTTCTTCTACTGATGAGAGATATTTGATTGATGCAGTAAAAAAAAAGGTCATGGAAGAAGTTGAATTAGCTTTGACATGCAAACTTGTTAACAGGATGAAAACTTTTGCTGGTGTGCAATTATTTATTTTTAAAGAACAAAATACCATGTGGAATATTGTGTCAATGGGATGATGATTGAGAAGATAAATGGTTTATTTTGGAATGGATATATTTATCTTTCAGATTCTGAAAACCAGCTTCAGGACTTTGAGTTTTTTGCAGATATCATTATCAAGGGTCACAGATGTTGTCATAAAATCTTAGGCCATGATCCTGTAACTACTGTGATATCTGTATAACAGTATTTTGAACGGTGTTTTCAAAATAATCATGAATTGCAATCTGCTTTATCTTATTTTACAGGCTAAATAGTGTATCATTTACCTTTTCATCCTATTTTGACTTTGACTAGGCACATTCCTTTTTAGGGGAAACAAATTTGTTCTCATGTTCCAGTGGAATGTATAACAGTTTTTACAGATGGATCAGGGAAAACTGGAAAAGCAGCTGTAGCCTGGAAAAAGAATGATAATTGGGAACATGAATTTATGATTCAACAATGGTCTCCTTAATTGGTCAATGTGGATTCCCTTGTGGCTGCTTTGGCAGTAAAAACAGTACCTAATGTGTTATCAATTTTTTCACCAAGGTGCTTAGGCACTACAGTAACAATTTAAGTTGTCACAAAGTGAAGCAAAATCAATTGTTTCTTCTTATCCTGATTGGCATATGATTCATATTTCATAATATTATGGTACCAATCCTAGAGACCTACTCCCTTTTTATGAATGGCAAACAGATGTTATAAAAATGCCTGAGTTTGGCCATTTAAAGCCTATTTATGCTACAATTGACATCTTTTTTCATGCCATGGTTGCATTAGCATTGGCAGGTAAAGCAGCTTGGGATGTCATTCATCATTTTTGCCATGCCTCTTCTATTTTAGGTGTTTCCTCATATGTAAAGACAGATAACAGTCTGGCATATGTCTTAAAAAAAAAAACCAACAAAACACCTGTAGGTGTTTTTTCATCCCTGGAGTGTTGATCATTCCCCATATTTCAATAGGTCAAGGAATTTTTTTAACGTGCTCATGGTGTTTTGAAGCACCAGGTTTAAAAATAAAAAGGAGGAATGTATAAGGAGTTACCTTAAGTGAGATTAGATAAAGCTGTTTATGTGCTAAACTTTTATGTCCTTTACCCAATTTACAACTGTCTCCTATATTGTATATATTTTCTTCTTTGAATTCTAAATAGTCAAATGTTCATAAAAATATTAAGGTATGGGTTAAAGATTTGATTACTGGAAGGTGGACTGGCTCAGTGGAATTAACGTGAAGGAAGGGATATGTGTGTTCTGACAGAGAATGGCCCTCATAGGGTTTTTGCTCGTTGTGCTAAGTCTTATTTGGAGTATATAGGAAAGAATAGGATGGGTGGTTCCACAGCTGGATTGAAGCATGGACCCTCAAAGAACATGCTGTGAAGATGACAATTGAAGGCAGAGTAAATGGGGATATTGACTCACACTGAAAACTCAAATTTAAATTGGTGGATGTTACCTTTACTTATGTTCTTTGTATTTTTCTACAGAGAGGCTGGTAGTGCTGAGTAACGTGTCTTGTACCATCTCCCTTTGCATGGCATCAACGTTCCCAAAATAGGGGAATTTAATGTACCTAGGGGAGAAGTGTTGCCTTTGCATAAGGATTTTGAATTAGTTGTTGAGGTTCCATACTTCAAACAACTAGGTTAGTTGCCCATTATGATAGCAGCAACTGGTTGTAAAGTTAAGTGGATGCTACTTAGTTCTAAGTGGTGACTAGGCAGATGACTTGGTCTCTAATTCTGTGTGGAGAAAAATCTATTCAACTAAAAGTGAAAGTGTCATCCTGCCATAAATGTGTCATTAAGGGACTGCGGGGTCTGTAACAGCATTTGAAAATTCATTTTCTATGTGCCTTGTTGGTACATCTTTATTGTTTGTGCATGGTTATGAACATCAGGATTTTAAAGATATGTGTTGTATGGGCTTGTTAGATCATAGTGGATCAGTTCACAGGAGTTTTGGATTTGAAGGAAGAAGTTAGTAATTTGCAGGTGAATGAAGGATGGAAATGGTTGAGTGGTTTCCTTGCAAGTTGGGGTATTGTTGAACAGTTTGGAGTATTGTTGGAAGTTGGGTTGTTAATTTTGCTGGTGGTTGTCATCATTGTTTTGTGTGTTTCCTGTCTGCTTGGATTTTTGCAAGGGCCCTGCAAAAGTCCTTAGCAGTTGTGTTTGCGGTTCAAATATAAAAAAAGGGGGAATTGTGGAAGAGGTTTTACAGCGACTTCTGTGAGCCAGAGAGAAGTTTGATAAGAGGATCCATGTTTACCCCTGAAAGAATTTTCTATCAAGGTCATTGACATAGAAACCAAGAAAGAAAGAAGAATAAATAAGCGAAACCTGCAACTGTCTATTCCAATAAGCACTTTGTTTGTCTTTCATGACCAATTAATAAAGTGTAAACTTATGAGTTTTGTAAGAAGGTATAAAAAGCATGCATGCTATAATAAAAACAGTTTGAAGCCTTCTGAAAATGGACTGTGTGGCTTTGTATTATGACAGTCTCAACTATGACAGGTACACACCCTTTATTGGGTTTTACAACTGAACAACTCTACCCCCTTTCCCAATTATTCAAAGGGAATCCTGAACTTACTTCCCCTCGCATCCTGACATCCAGAGCCTTAGAACAGATCACACAAGTGTTAAGTGCTTAACAGGGTCATAGAAAAGTTGATGGCATCCTTGTCAATTTTTATCTTAATTTTATTCAAAATGCTTACTGTTCCTCAATTTCAATCGGCAATGCCTGCACAGTGTTTACAGATGGCTCTGGGAAGACTGGGCGGTCTGTAATAGTGTGACGAAGTAACAGGCAGTGGCTACAAGATATAAAAGTAGTTCACGGTTCTTCTGAACTGGTAGAATTAGCAGCTGTGGTTAAGGCTTTTGAAAAATTTCAAGATGAGCTTAGCATTGTTACTGTCTCTGCTTATGTTGCAGGTATTGTGACAAGAATAGAAGAAGCTCATATCAAAGAAGTAACTAACCCATTACTCTTTTCTCAATTACTACATTTGCATTTTGCAGTGCAGTTGCATACAAAAAGGTAGTATATCCTACACATATATTCCCATGCTGGTCTTCCTGGCCCCATCTCTGAAGGTAATGCCCGTGCAGACCAGTTAGCTGGGGCCATTGTTGTGCCGGATGTTTTTTCTCAGGCACGTCTGTCACATGGGTTTTTTCACCAGAGTGCAGCAGCTCTTCGAAAACAATTCTAGCTTACACACAAGCAAGCATGGCAAATTATGCAAGCCTGTGCCAACTGTCAACAGGCGGCACCCTTGGCCTGCCCTCGGAGTTAATCCCCAGGGACTTCAAGCTCTAGAAATCTGGCAGACCGATGTTACACATACCCCTAAATTCGGTAAACTGAAATACATTCATGTTACAATTGATACCTTTTCAACTAATTAAGTTTTTTTGGAAATTTTGTAGGTATTTTAGGAAAACCCTCTCAGTCAAGGCTTGAGGCTCTGGCCAAGCCCTAGCCCTGGGTGACTGGGGATTATACCATCAGACCCAGGTGTTTCTGCACTAAAAGTATAATCAAATCACTTTCACTTGCCCATCTGATCTTATAAAAGCTGGACCCTCTTTCGAGGTAAACTTGAAAGTTTTTCCTGGGAAAGTCTCTCCGAGTCTTCACTGTGAAATGGGACTCCCCAGCAATTTCAGACTCTAGGTGATGGTAAAGGTTTTAGACAATTTTAAGTTGTTTCTCAAGGTTCTATCCGTTTAATCATTGTCTCCATTCATAGGAAGGAGATGTGTGCGGTTACCAGTTATTGGGTGTTTTCATGTATCTCCCTGTTCACAGGAAAGATACTGCTTTTGTGAGGAATGGAGTTTGTTTGGTTTGGGAGGTGAGCCAAACATTCTAATATTAGTGTTTTGTTTCATGATTTTTGTTTATATAAAACAAAAAAGAGGGAGTTCTGTGAAGAGATGGGATGAAGTTGAGCTGTGGGCTGTGGGCCCCACCTGCAGAAGCACATGGCAGCACAGAGAGGCTTGTCTCCACCTGACCTTGGGGGGACAAGGTGATATGCGGCAGACCCCTGCAGGAGAAGAGCTTGCCAGAAGCTGACAGATAGGTGAACAGCACATGATCACCCCATAGAAGGACATTTAGAAAGCACATTGCTGACATGGCAACATGGAACAGGTCACATAGTGAGAATTACCCTGTAAGGAAATACTGTGCCTTGAAAAAGGGTATAAAACCATCTAGTTTCTTTGAATAAACGATTCAGGTTCCCTGCCGGTCTGAGTTTGTGTCATGGTCACTCACAAATACACACTACAAGAAATGAGGATATAACCAATGGGCCTGTACTGTTTGAACACAGTCTAAAGAACCCTCGGCTTTATTAAAGGCATAACTTTTGTTTAGTGATAATTATCTGTTAACTCCAGGAATGACTTAATGTCCTAAGGTGATGTTATGATGCTTGTATCTCCAATCGTGTGTTCTGTTTATGCTGGATATTATATTCTGTGCCTTCAAGACTGGCTCTGACAGCAAGGCAGGGGAGAAGAAGAAGCACGGAGATTTGTTATCAGCCTCACTCACTCCTCCACAGTCTGCGGGAACACTGTGGTGTCTGGGCACAGACAGGGCAGAACACAGCCTTCCTTTTGCTAGTCAGTTAGTTTAGCTAGCTGAGGCAGTCCAAGTTTTCCCTGTTTTGTTTTCCCTTTTCTTGGAACCATTCGAACCTGCTCCGGACTGGGATCTGGGGAAACACTGAGAGCTCGCACTCTGTGACTTGTCGGGGCCTACTCTGGGCAGCAGCCTTTCCCAGCTCCAGAGGGACTGATAACAGAGCAACCACTCCCAGGAGAGACTTTCTGAATTTGTCATCTCTTCAGAGCAGCAAATGAGTTTTGTCATCTGGTGTTAATTTTTTGTGCTGGGGAGTGCTTTGCCTGTTAAAGAAACAGGGTTTTTTCCACTTCTCTCTGAGGAAATTCTTCTCAAACTGGTTGGGGGGGAGGGGCCATGTGGGTTTGCTTTCTGGGGGTGTCCCTATTGGAGGTTTTCTCCAAAATTTGCCCTAAACCAGGATACTTGAGCAACCTGGTCTAGTGGAAGGTGTCCCTGCCCTTTGCAGGGGGGTTGGAATTTGATGATCTTTAAGGTCCCTTCCTACTTAAACCATTTCATGATATGAAATACTGAAAATGGAAGTATGCATGTTGTCACCTTGGTGCGAATTAAACCAGAGAACTGCAGAAAAACGCAAATGATGCTTCTCAGGTATTCATTAGGAGAAAAATATTTATAATATCTGCCAGCAGCATATATTAGCCATAGAGGGAAAAAAAAATCTGAATTATACCACCTGGAGAAACAACAGCTAAGAACTGATGTGAAATTGCCAAGTTAAACTCATTAGGAATCCCATCATATAAAGGAAGAAGCTAGAGTTGTTAATCGGGCAGGAAGCAAGACAGCTTCATATGAACTTTAGAGAATGCAGAAACTCCATGTATCACTTATTTTAGTTTTAATAGGACAAATACAAGAACAGAAATCCTATAGACTGCTGCACCCTCAAAATCACTATCTGTGTATCAATTAGCTGTCTTTGTTGTATCTCATACTGTGTACTGCAGTATACCATGAAAGATACAAAAGCTGTACATACACCAACAATCCAATATGGATTTCACAAGAAAACCACAAGGCAACACTCAGGAGGATACTCTACCATAAGAGCAAAGTCATGCTTTGAAGTTCTATGCTGTGCTGTCAGAAAGAGTACAGCACTCAGGACTCAGACTCACAGTACTGGGAATGGAAAGTTCCCATTCTATGAAAGCAGGAGAGCTGCAGCTAGGACAGAGACTGGTTGCACACAGCAGCATACTAAAAAGACAAAGACTAGTTTGCTTTGAATCCAAACATAAGCAACTTGATACAGTACAACTGTACAAGCATTTCTATAAATGTAGTGCTACCACTACTGTCCCCATCCTGTTTGTGTCACATCCTCCCATCAGGTCGCCTCGACCTCAACAACTAGGACCATCAAGACCATTATCAAGCCAGCTATATGGCACTTGCTCCATGGTACTGCATATTGCCGCTAATTTAGGATAAAAGTGGTAAAGACTGACTGCTTTGAATATGTAATGATAATGGTTAGTGTATAAGAACTAATGTATAATGATAATTAACAACCTGTAAGAGCTAATTATAAGCACAAAGTATACTGCTAACAAATGTCAGCCTAAAAGCTTTCATTGTTTAAAACTGACCTGATGTCAGTCTATATATGTATACATATTTAATTGTGAAACAACTTTTCTCCTGCAATTTAAACTTTTAAGACTTTATTAGACTCTAATCACAATGCAATCGATGTTCTTAGCATCTGGAGACATGGAGTAGCAAGTTCTGTTTAACTGGTCCTCTTAACTGGAGAATGGTAGACTTCAACTGAGTGGAAAGACATGGCAAACAGACTAAGTAGCTGAAGCATGCTAGAAGATTTGATCTAAACAACACTGATTACAATTCAGGAGGAACATGGCAAAAGAAGCAACTGAAGTTCATGTCTAAAGGAGGAGCTGAGGTCACTTGGTCTGTTCAGCCAGGAGACTGAGGGGAGACCTCATTGCAGTCTACAACTTCTTTGTGAGGGGAGGAGGAGGGGCAGACACTGATCTCCTCTCTGGTGACCAGCGACAGGACCCGAGGAAATGGCATGAAGTTGTGTCAGGGGAGGTTGAGGTTGGATATTAGAAAAAGATTCTTCACCCAAAGGATGGTTGGGCACTGGAACAGGGTCCCCAGGCAAGTGGTCACAGCACCAAGCCTGAAAGAGTTCAAGAAGTTTTTGGAAAACACTCTCAGGCACATGGTGTGACTCTTGGGATGTCCTGTGAAGGGCCAGAAATTGGACTTGATGATCCCGATGGGTCCCTTCCAACTCAGGATATTCTATGACTATATGATATGATTTTATTCAAGTACTAAAGCTGAATATTTTAGCAATATTACATAATGCAAAAATATTTTGTTATTTAATACTTTCATAAATTACTGATTTTTTCACCCATACTGGTCATATTATGACAAAGAATTCCATAATGATTACCAGTCTCATTTAAACTGATCTGAATGCGTACTTTTCCACTTCTGACCTAATTTCTTCAATACATACTAAGAAATCTTCCAGTTTTTCACCCAGCCAAATATTTGCATTTTGCTTGCCAAGGATATTAGTACTTCATACAGTATTTTGATCAATACAGGACAATATTCTGACATTTTCACTCTGAACATCAACCCAGCCACTGCTGGTTCAGATAACTCAGACTGTAATATTCATATACATATTTGTACTGAGTATGTGAATGCTACAAATTATTGTCCAGGAGAATCCCATGTTGCAAACAATTTCTGCCTGTCTCACCAACAGCAGCTCCATCTCATCTCCTAGGCATCAAATCTTTCTCTCCCCTCACTCTTCTATTGCTCTTTGGCATTTTCCACTCCAGAATACAATCACCTCAGGCCTTTCATGTATGAATAAGCATTCTTGACCACATGTGCCTCTGCAACGTTTTTTTGGGTGCACTGTCTACCATCACCATTCAGATTTCTCTCCCATTTAACCAAGATTTTCTACCAATCTGGATGTAACTATTAAATTATTTAAAGCTCACACCAAAGCCTAAAAGTATAATTGCCTTGTGTTCTAAATACACCCCTATCTAGTTAGGACTTGTATTCTATATCTTCATTTACTCAAGTCATCTTTTTAGCAGCAATTAAGGCTGAGAAAGTACTTCATCAAGTTAGAGGAAATCAATTATTTAATGAAGTGTTCTCATACTAAAACATAGTTTTCCAACCTCAGACAATTGGGAGCAATACTTCCACATGCAACTAGCAAGTATTACAAATTTATTGCTATGGTACTTCTGCTCAGGGCATGGATTTACAGCTTAGCTTTTTAATAAAACCTTTCACCCAACTGCAGCACTAATTTAGTGTGTCCAAGCTAGAGTAATAGAAAAAAACTTGAATCTGTGCATACATCAACTTTTTAATAATACCCATAATTCCTTCTCATCCCTTGATCACAGCAGAACTTTCAACTTGAGTTCAAGCCTCCTCTCTGTTATAAACTAATTAAACACCTTTGAGGCTTTTAGCCAGATAATGTAAAACACAACATAGCATAATATATGGACTTTCAGTGCCTTCTTTCATAAGTTAATTCACATGGCTAGTTCTTGAGAGTTCATTATTTAACGTAATCCAGTAAGAATAGAATATTCATCCTTGTCAGAGACTGGAAAAAATTGATGTCTCGAGACATTTTGGGATGTATGTGTGTGTGATGGAAGGGACAGGTCAGACCTTGCTTTGGCACGGCAGTGAAATGCTCCATTCCCCAGGCATAGAGCCAGCATCCCAGTCCCACAGTGTCTGTCAATCAGGGTACACCGGGGCAGTGCTACACTGCCCTAACCCAGCTCCTGAATGGCTGAATGACCAGAAGTCCCACCTGAGAGGAGGGTCCATGGAGGCCCTGGGATTTAAAAGGCTGACCATGACGTGACCATGTGCCTGACCCTGCCTCCTCCTGGAATACACACTGGAACCCAGGAGTTGGTAGCTAGATGTGTGTTTTTCTATATCTTTTTTGTCTTTCTTTCTTCTCCTTCTAATTCTCTTTTCATGGTAATGTAACAATAAACAGCTTAAAGGTTGCTAAGTTAAATCAGCTAAGTTAATGCTATGATAAGTGTTTTATGTTGAATTGGATGTTGTATTAAATCCTTTGCCAAACTTCCTTGATTTTTATATTTTACCTGTAAACTTTTGTGTAATTTTGACCTCTTGAGACTATCTGGTTGGTATTTCTTCTGTGCACTGACCCAAAGTAAAGGAACCTCAGTTTACCCCCTTACATTTAGATGTTCTGGCGTGTTACAATCCTTTAGTCCTCTATTACAGAGAAATCAGCTTCTCGGTCACAGTGGTTAATATAGTCCAACCAGACGCCACATTTTCCATTCAATTAAAGACTATTGTCACAGGAATCTGAGGATTTCCAAATGCAGCATTCACGTCTCCTAATTTTATGATTTATCATAAGGCTTATCTTCATTGCTGAAAGTACAGTAAGACTACACAATGAGACCAGTTTTCCAAATGTATCCTTATACATCAATGAAACATAGACATTCTATACTACTAGTAGCATTAATTACACACAGAAAATCCTTACATCTCCCATCAGACAAATGGGTATACCTAATCTGAGCACCTTAAAGAAGGTTTCATGAGAATCCAGTCCCCTCCCTCTCCTACAAGGAAACATTACGGTAATCAACACCATTTCATACCACTCATAGCCTGCTTTGAACTTAAGGAAAATTTCCTGCAATACAGAAGGTTAGGAGACAGGTAGTTACTATGCCTGACTGGATTAGTGAGATTAAGGAAAACTATACTTACAGTATAGTGAGACTATTGACAAATATTCAAGATGAGGATCCCAATTACATCAGATCAGTGCTACTGAACATTAAGTCACTAAAAAACCAAACTTCTCTACCAAAGTCATCACAAAACATACAGTAACAAATAAGTTCCACTGATAACAAAAATAGCTTTTCATTATTATCTACACATTTTAGCAACTACTGGTATTCTCCTATGCATTTAGATACATGTTAGTAAGCTTATATTAAGACATTACAAGGACATGAAAATAAAGATTACCTATCTACTACAGGAAGAATAAACAATTATCATAATTAATTTTCTATTATAGAAAACAGGTTTTAAAAAAAAAATAATTTGCTACCAAACTATCAAACCAGAAGCATTCATTCTGAGAAAGTAAATTTCTGTATCCTAGAGACACATGACTTAATAGCATTCCTGAACCTTTAATACTTACATAGCAATTACTAACTGCAACTAGAAATAATTACCAGCAGTTTACCAGGTTTTAAATGTGCCATTTCATACTACAAGCAATTAAACTATCAAATACCAGTCACCAAACATGATTCTGAATGAAAATAAAACAACTAAAATATCAGAATAATTTTGAGAAATACTTTTTATCTTTTCTCAATATACTCAAGAAGCTCCAGAACTGGGGGGAAAGGGGGTGAGTCAACAATTCAACACCAAGTTACCAGATGCAACAAGTGCCAGATAAAAGAGAGGAAAAACACTATCTGCAAGAAGTTTGTGTTACACACTTCCTAGTCATAAGAAAAGGAGCTCACCAACTTTCCTTCCCAAAGCACAATATACCAAAACATTCCCAAAACAATATCAGCATTACTATATTCTCCACCACCAGAACTAGAATTCAAGCTGCTGAGATGTACTCTACAGCACATTTCCAGACATCTCTTGGCCTACCTCCCTGCCACCACCTTCCTGTCTCTGCCTGGTTGACATGTTATGCCTCTTACTAGTGAATAAAACACCTTTTTGAAAGTCCTGATCAGAGACTAGTACCTCTACAGGCTACCAGAAGTACACTTAAATGAGCACTTCTAGATGCTGCTGCTGTGCACCATAAATTTCTGAAAAAAATAAAATTTTGAGCAAGTTTAAAAGTTTAAGCAGCTTTAAAAAGAGCTTTGAATGAAATCAGGCAATCTATTTTAATTTTCAGATGACTACAATACCTGTCAGACATCTAAATGTAAAAATCTGTATTTTCTTCACAATCTTTTTCCCAAAATACATAAAGTTGATGCCATCAGTCCAGTCTTTTTTTTCCAAATCCAACTGTGTTTAAAAAAAAAAAAACCACATCTATTTTTAAGCTGAATATTAGTAAAGGGAACTTCTTATTTGTCATCCTCAATTCAGTTTGAAAGCAAAGCATTTGGTGGAATAAGAACATAAATACTAGGATTTAACACTACTGCTCTAGGAAGTTATGTGCTACACAAGTCCAGCTTTCTCCCCCTCCCCCAGTCAAATACCTGGCTATTTAACAGTAACACAGAAAAGCATGCTTTTTGGCAAGCATTAGTCATAATTAATATATATAACTCTGAAAGCTACAAAAATATTTTTCTTCTTTATCTTCTAAGGCAAGTTCATCTTTATAAGATTTCACTTATATGTAGGCTCTTTATTCTTACTAGCATAATGCCGGATCTTTTAACATTAGGCAGAAACAGCACTCCCCCTTTAGAGAAGGAAATAAAATAGCACAACATTTTCTTCCACAATTTTTGTACAGAATTATGTTCAGAAAGTACAGTCAAAGAAATACTACTCTCTCTTTCTAAAGCAAAGTATAAAGACTGTGATGGATGCTGACGCCTTTGCAAAGTTGGTCCAGGGTCTTAGGCTGACCCTTGGGAAAACTCCACCTCCTCCAGAAGCAAACTTTATCCCTACCCACAGAAACCTCCAAGATAACAGATATGAAAAGCTTCATATTGCAATCTCAGATAAAATCAGCTTGTTTTGTTATTAGTATCCTCTTTCCCCAGCTCCACAGTGTTGCACTAATATAACTAACCTTAATATTAAACAACCTACAAGAATTTATTTGCCATACCCATGTTTACTATCACCAGACATTAGCCTACAAATATGCAACACCCAAAAATATGTCAGTACTGAAATAGCACTTACTGTAATCACAGCCTTGCTCAAACAGATAGAACCTCTACAGCCATACTCCGTTTCATCTTCAGACTTGTAGTAACTGAGTGTGTTGCTTTTCAGAACTACCCATCGATCCTGCCACCCATGAATGTAATTGGTCCACTGTAAAAAAAAATTCAAAGATCAGCTAATAAAAAAACAACAATTAAAAAAAATTTGGCTGGTATTTCTCAGGCTTCAGGAAAGACACTTCCACATCAAAGTTCCTTCTTTATATTCACCATAAAATTGTATGCAGGATATACAATAGGAAAAAAACCCAACACACTGGAGTTCTGAAACTTTTAGAGACCAGTAGGATACACTTCTGTGAGGACCCAGAAAACTTGTTCAAACAGACTGTTAAAAGGGCTTACAGTTTTTCATGTACTCTGAGTTAGATGCAAGGGAGAAATACTGACAAGATATTCTCAAGAGGTCAAAATAACAAGAGAAACTTTACTGGCAACTTCAGAAAATCAGAGAACTTTGGCAAAAGTTTAAAACATTCCACAAAGCATAAACTTAGCCCATTCAACTTAGCAAACTCCAAACCAGTCTGATTTTAAGTTACTCAAAACTCGGAGAAGAAGGAATTAAAATAAAACAGAAGAGATATAGAAAAGAACAAATATAACTACCAATCCTAGTTCCAGCAGTGTTCAGCTGATAGAAATTCCAAGAGGAGGTAGGGTCAAGATGTGCTCACCTCATGTTCTGGCTTAAATACCCTTTGGCTTTCCTGGGTCCTTCTGGTCATCTGGCCCTCTGGGGCTAGACTGGGGCTCCAGGGGTAGAGTGTGGGGCATTGCTTCCAACATGCCAGTGATTGGATGCTACTGCAGGGCTGGAATACATGCCCGGGGGAGTGGGGTGTACAGGGCAGTGCATTGCCTCACAAAAGGCAAGGCCCAACCTGCCCCTTTCCCCACACATGCACCCAAAATGTTTAGAGCCAGCAATCCTTCCAGTCTCACAACTTGTAATAAGATTCTCTTACCAAATTATTCCATTTCGTCCAAAGCTTTGCTCTTTACCAAAGGGCAGAACTGAAACAGTAGTGCATACACAGAGAACTGTAGCCTACTTTTATTGATTTAAAAAGTAATTATATGCATTAAATTATTAAAAGTAATTATTTCTTTAGTAGAAAGCTTGGTATGCTACCATTTGATTTTATTTGGCTTGTCTCAGGTATCGCTGAGGCATCAACTAGTAAAAGGTAAATGTCCCTCAAGCATATTCACTGCAACAGGTTTCACCATACTCGGCTATTCATATTCCATTCCATGTTCTCACAGAAAAGGCAGCATCAGCTACACTCAGCACAATCATCCAGAAACATTTGCATGTATATAAGCTACAGAATGTCAGGAGAAGCCATGGCTTCACCTGCTACACCAGTAAAATACAGCACTAGAACTTATTAGATTTTAAGATTTTACAGATGAGAACCAAGGGCCTTCTTTCCCCTGAGCTGTTCCTCCCATCTCTAGGCTTAGAAATATTTTCAAGACTGAAGGAGTTCACAGAGTCCCTCACAAAAGAGTACTAGCCCCATCACAGCTCCTCTCAGCATCCAGGGCCTACTTATAATTTCAGTACTCTATGATATGTGCCTTCTACACAGGTCTGTGTCTGGCCTTATTGCATAGGAAAGAAATTCAAAACATAGTGCTTTAATTATAAAGATATTTTAACTTTATTCTCTAAGTATTTTCTGTTTTTTAAAAAAAAATCTGCTTTCAAACTTAGTAATTCAATATTCAGTGTTAAAACACTCCTTAAGTTTCCCAGTATCATCCAACACATATTTGCAAGTCATTTAACTTTCAGTGATATAAGAGCAAAAAGTGATGCTTATTTTTAAAAGGGGAGATAAACTTCAATGTAATTTTTCTTCCACTCCTCCCCACCTCCTGTACCTCCCGCTGAAGGGGTAATTTATGGCCCTGTTTTGATAGTTGGACCAAAGATTGTGCCATTGGTGCTGGAGCCTGCTTCTGGGAAGTGACCACGAGCAGCGCCTGCCTTTAGGAAGCTCCCAGGCAGGGATGTGTGATGTCGCGGCTCCAGACCACACCCAGGATTGATGTCAGCTTCAGCCAGAAGCCTAAGGAGCGGGGGAGACGAGACACCTCCTCGCGCGTACCTGGCTGCCCCCTCGCGGGCCTCTTTCCGGAAGCTTACGCCAGCCAGCCAGCAGGCTCGATATGGGGGCAGCAGATACAGCCAGCCACCAACCCCTCCCCCAGCCGCGCGCGGCTGAAGCCTCACCCGCGACTCTTCCTCAAGAAACTGCTCCCTCATGCCGCCTCTCGAAGGTTGCGAGGGGTGGGGGAAGGACAGACAGGTACTAAGCAGATGCGAGCCTCCTCCTCCCCTGGTCCAGGGGGGATGTGGTGGTGCCTCCGGCTGAGGGAGGGGGCGCGGGGGGTTTGTGCCGGACGCCGGAGCGTCTGCCTAGCAGGTTCCGCGCCATCAGGTGGCGGCTGCATTGGCCATGACAGCGCCTCCCACGCCCCAACCAGGCCCCTCCACGGGCGCCGGGGGACGCAGGAGCCTTAGCCTGATCCTCCGGAATAGCGGGGTGGGGAGGAAACAGGCAGCCGGGGCTGACAGCCAGCTTCAGAATTAGGGTTAGGGCCAAGCTGTAGGAGGGGGACTGTAGTGCGACGCGGAAAAGGGAAGCGAGGCCGTC
Organism: Melozone crissalis; assembly: GCF_028551555.1. Taxonomy (NCBI): domain Eukaryota; kingdom Metazoa; phylum Chordata; class Aves; order Passeriformes; family Passerellidae; genus Melozone; species Melozone crissalis. The sequence continues at coordinate 6,554,204 of NW_026535813.1, read as the reverse complement.
AGGCACAGGCTGCGGGGAGGAGGACACGCAGCTTACCTTGCTGAGTACCCCACAGAGCTCAACGGGCAGCCCGAGCTCTGTCTCGGGGTCGTCTTCGGAACCAGAGGAATTCCAACTCTGATTGTCCGACATAGCCGAACAGGGAAGAACCAAGCGGTCCCCGCCCACAGCAGCCTCAGCTTCCTGCTGAAGGGACGGGAGCAGCTAGCTCTTCTTGAGTAGTACCACCAGCAACCGGCCGGCACCGAGGCACGCAAGCCTGGATTTCCCTCTCACTATTGCTTCACAGCCCCTACCCGCGGCTAAAACCACAACACAGAGGCGGCGAGGAGACAAGTACGTGTCTGCCTGCCACGCATTCCACTTAGAACGTAGCAGCCACCACCATCTTACACAAGACGAGTGCTCCGTGCCACTATTTATTACCTCCGCGCCTCGCCTTCCCTCCCAGGTCCCCTAGCCGGGCCGCGCGGCGGCTGCCGGGAGTTGTAGTCTTCTTTCTTTCAGCAGTAAGGCTGGCTACAATTGGCTCTTGGAGACGCAGTCCGCTACAGCGGTTCTCTCCCGTCGCCGGGTGATCGCCATCTTGACTTCGTCGTTTCTGTGAAGTTAGCGGTGGGTTTCGCCTTCGTAACTCGATGAGGTGGGGAGCTCTGTTTTCTCTGCCGCCGGACGAGAGCAGTGGTACTGCTTAGGGCGATGTTTGCTTGCCTTTTTTTTTTGGAAGGGGGGTGAGGGAGAAGGACCCTTTCTTTACTAAGGTAAAGCATTTCTCTGGCTCTGCTCACTTTCTAGATTGAGAGAAATAGTATTGCCGTCCACTATTTCAAGCCATCAGGATTTGGGAGGTGTGTGGCAAACCTTTCTGGCCGGAGGAATTATAACTTAAGACACGACCATAGTTACTAGCTGGGCAGAGCTGCAGATGTCACACCTCCTTGTGGTCCTGCTGGAATGCCTTCATGGTAATTGAGTTGACTTCTGCCCAGAGACTGTTATAGGTTGCTTCCTCCCTATCATCTGGCTGCACCAACAATATCCTGGATGTGGTGGAATCCCTGAGATGCAGTATCCCTCTTGACAAGGTGCACATGGTGTTTAGGTTGAGATGGAAATTACCTGAAACATTCAAGGGCCTTGGTGTTTTTTGATCAGTTGGCCAAATGGCATTCCAAGCTGTGGTCACAGTGAAAGAAATCTTAGTTTGAGGGATCTTATTAAAATAGATCCAGTTCCAGTTAATGGAGCTATTCCATCTTTGGTTGCTCTCTGGTATCATCCCAGACATGGCAGAAGGGTGTGGACCATCATATTATTGCTCTGATTGCAAGCATGTATGGTAGCATCAAGACGTATATCAACCTGAGGGATGAGCAGTCAGATCCCATCAGGATTTGGAGTGGGAATTGGTGATTCAATGTCTCAGATTCTCTTTAACCTAGCTGTGGACCCTCTGCTGTGGAAGCTTGAAGAGGAGGGATATGGTTACCAATATTGTGAGAAAAATTTAACATTTATGACCTTTCCAGATGACCTTGTTTTGTTAAGTGGATCATGGGAGAGAATGAAGAGAAATATTGAAATCTTAAATGCTTTTTGTGATCTTACAGGCCTCAGGATGCAAGGGGAGAAGTGCTATGACTTCTATATCAAGCCTATCAAGGACTCATATACTATCAGTGACTGTCCACCAGGGACAATTAATGGCCTGCCCCTCAATATGACTGATCCTGCTAACTGAGAAATACCTGTGATTTTGCATTGATCCATGGGTAGAAATGTCAAAACCAGACTTACTGGGAAAACTGGAAGATTGGCTACACCAGATTGAAAAGGCTCTTTTAAAACCATTTCAGAAGGTAGACATCTTGAAAGGATATACTATCCCCAGATTGATCTATTTGGCAGACCAGGCTGGTGTGAAAGCCATGGACCTTGAGTCTTGATTTGGCATTTAGATCTGCCATCATGAACTGGTTGCATTTGCCTTCAAGTATATCTGATGCCATCCTTTATTTCAGCACAAGAGATGGTGGCCTAGGTATTACCAGACTGTCAGGACTAATCCCCGGTATATAAGCTTGAAGACTGTACAGGATCACACAGTCTTCAGATGAAACAATGAGAGTAATTATAAGGGAAGAGGAAATTTAGAGAGAATTTCAAAAACTGTGGATAACAGCAGGTGGTGACAAAGTTCCATCACTTTGGGACCCAAAAACAGTTATGGTAAGGATAGGGAAGATGTGTGCTAATGTCTTTACAAAAAATTTGATGGGTGAGGGTATGGGTGTTAACATCTTTGAAACAGGTCTTAATGTCTCTACTACAAGCAGCAGGTTTGTTACAGAGCCCAGACAGCTTGGCTTCTGAAACAGCCAAGTGGGTCTGCACAAGCCTGAACTTCTGAAGTTTGGGGTAAAATGACAGGTTCAAGGGGGAATATGTGGTAGGCGGTTTGGGTAGGCTTCCTAGTACCTCAGCCAATGGGGAAAGGAAGAGGGCAACATGCTGCCAGGAGTTTAGGATAATGGAGGCTGTGTCCTCCAAAACCTCAAGAGAGAAAACCCTGCAGACATGTGCCCCAGTGGACTCTCTCTCTTTATCTGAATAAAGTTTCAGGGCTCTTCTGTCTCCTTTATGGATACTGCTTTTTCATAGTGTGATTTTCCACACAAGATGGGAGCTCATCTGGGATCCTTCCAACATCTAGGGCCAGCACATGGCAAGAGGAGCTGGAGGTGTGCCTCACCCAGTTTCGGTGACCAGCTCCCTTCGACACTGGCCAGCACTGGGCGATTGATTGGGTACCTGAGACAGTCCAGCAGACAGATGAGAGGCAGACCAGGGGACTTCATGAAGAGTCCACAGGAAAGGACTACTGGAAATCTCACCAGGGAGTAAAACATGGCAGGATGCCTGGAGGGGCAGTAAAGTTGAGAAAGGGTCTCAACTATAGGGATGAGGATCCCAAAATACCTTCAAAGGGTCCTTTGGGAGAATGTTGAGATGGTTTGCACATTCTCCCAGAGGCAGTTAAGGACATGGATGCCCAGAAGGGGCAATAAGGGCAGTCAGGAAGGAATCTTGGAAGAGGATTGGCTGAAGGAGAATGTGGAGGAATATGGTTAAGGCAAATAGCAATGGGAAACTGTATGATAAGGAAAGAGAAACAGAGAACTGGTATGTTCTCTGCCTTATCTTCAAAGTCTCCAGTCTAATACAGGGCCGGCTTCAAGTCTTATGTACTCCCAGCTTCTAGGATAGGGAAAACAGGGAGGTATTGCTCCTACACCCCCACCCCTCTCTGGGTCATTATGAAGCCAGGGTGGAGGATTTGGGTTTGTCCACCAACTACTCAGGACTTGAGGGGATTTCTCTATGGTGAGGAGTGCCGAGGCCAGGTGCGAGAGAGCAGGACCGGTGGCACAGGCTGGGGACCGGTGGGGAGGTGCAGGCCCAAGCCGGGGCTGTGGGGCAGCTGTGGGCTCAACACCGGGCAGTGCCCAATGCCACCACCCTTGCAGGGCAGGGGCTGCAGTGGCCCCCAGCCCCCATGAGGTTCTGGGACATCCCGTCACTTGCCAGTCCCTGTGATGCTGCCGGCTGTGCCCTCCTGCTGAGCTGCACCAGCATCTGGTGCTTTACAGAGTTTGTGGTGCTGGGAGTGCCTGGCCCGGAGACCTGGACAGGGTGGGGGGGGGGGGGGGGGTGGATCTGGACACTCCGGCAGGACAAGGACCGACTTTGGTGTACAGTGTAAGATACAGGGACTGGCTTTGATTTAAGATACGATGTGCCACCAAAGCCTGGCCCTATATAAGAAGGGATTTTGTTTGGATCACCAGGGAGGCAAATGATTTTGCAGAGTTTGGCGGTTGTGGAAGGGTGAGAGCTCACATGCAGCGGGAGCAGGGGCTGGAGAGGTGGCAGTGAGCCCTTGCAGGAGTTGGTTAGAAAGGCACATCAGGTATATGAAAGAAAGGATGAGGAAAAGGTAAAGGTACAGACAAGGATAATAGCAGTTTTTACAACCTCCAACTGAAAAAAGTACAGAGAGCCCCAGGACAAAAGGGAAGGGGGTGGCCACCAGGACAGCGATTGGGAAGGAATCAATGTGCCATTTGTAAAAAAAACCAAAAGGAGAACATTAGATCTCCTAATGTACCGGGGACTCACCACACTGGAGCCCTTACGAAAGGGGATTCTTTTGATAATTCAGGGAGTAAGTGGGAAAGATGAGCCTGTGTGCTTTATTCAACCACTACTGGTGAATGCGTGAGATGAGTTTGAAAGGCATGAGTTTCTGTTCCTGGTTGTGATTGTGATTTGCTAGGAGGGGATTTGATGACTGAGTTGGGAATGCAAGTTAGTGTTTAAAATGGAGTTCACTCCTTAGAATTTTGAAAAGTTTAATAATAATAGTGAAATAGACATTTTTGGATTTCACTTGAATTAGCAATATGATTTGAGCATTTAAAGTATAGCCTGTAGAACTATGTGTTGAATTTTAACCTTTTTACTTAAGAAACCTCTGCCATGGTAAAAAGGGCATAGGAAAATGCAAATTTCTGAAGCTTCTTGCATAAAGAACAATACCAGAGAAGACAAAGAGATACAAAAAGCCCAGATAAAGGAACTCCTCTGTCTCCAAGCTAATCAAGGCCGACAGACTACTCAGATAAGCACCAAGGGACCAAAAGCGCATGCGCAAAGGAGAAAAGTTCAAAAGTTCAGTCATGAGGAAGACCACAATCTTCAGCCTCAGAGACCACCAGAGACCCCCTTGCAACCACCACAGCAAACAATGCATGCCCAGAAGGGCGTGGATCTGATTACTATACGAGGCGAGAACAGGCAGGGCCAGGGGTTGAATATGCATGGAAAAGTTATGCAATGTATTGCATATGGAATACCTTTGTGAATAAAGATGTGGGACAGCCCGAGGCTCAGGGCACAAGTTTTCATGAGAGCTATCTTGCTTGTGCCAGGTGCTGACATACATACCCACTTCATAACTATATCTGGTTGTGGAGTCTATTTATTCCGTGTATCGCTTCAATAGGATAAAAGAAGTACGATATTTCCAGCTCTAGGGTGCTCCTGGCCAACGGCCAAAGAACAAGGTGGTACATACAAACAGTGTTATCTTTATACCATTACATCGCTGAGGTACATGCATATTCACATGTTTCATACATGAGTCAAACATTCTTGCGAACTTTCTGATGTTTTGGGAACTCCTTTGTTTGGCTTCTTCAGACTTTGGCTTATCTGCATGACATCCTGTGTGTCAAGTCAATATATTTTATTTCTTGTTGTGTCTCCATCCTGCTGTTTCACATCCTCTGATAATGATTTAGTATGTCCTCCTTAAATTTAACATTGTATTCTCTAATTGTCCTCTGGTTTGTGTCATGGTTTTCTTATCACTTGGAGGATTCAGTCAACAGAAAGGGGAACAACATGATCACTTTACACCATTTGTTTGGTTACATAGAGGTATTTTAACACCTAGTGTTCAGCTAAGGCCTATAATATAGTATATTCACCCCACTACTATTTCTACAAACTATGCAATACATAGTTAAACTTATAGATTTTGTTATACTGACAAACAGCTAAATAAAGGTATACATGATATTATATCTGAATACTTATGATCAATGCAAAAACTAATATATATAAATGCGAAAGCCAATATCATGCTGCGGTCCTCTTTTTTTAACACTCCTTTCAAATATGAATGGGCTTCAACTGTAACTGAATTTACCTCCCAGCCATTGCTGTTTGTTTCAATGCTGGCTGCAGTAAAGATGAGCATTGATTTCTCCATCATCTCTATTCCCCCTGAGGTATTTAAACTCTGCAAGCTTGTCACCTCCCAAGCTTCTTTTTAATAAGGCAAACAGACTGAGCTCTTTTAAGTCTCATAGTAATGTGTCCCCTATACATCTCATCCCTGGGATTATATGTATTTTATTAAATAATTTTTAACCCGTTCTGGTTCATTTTCAATGCAATAGAGAAGCTGTTCTAGCAGTCAAAAAAAAAATGGGGACAGAGTAGTACTGAACAATTGGACAAAAGATGATGATTCTAAAGCAAAACTGTGAAAATGGATGGATCTTTTATAACACCAGTATCTAGAGACTGCAGCCGGTGATGGGATAGATTTCATACTCTGTAATGAGACACAGCCTAGAGATTGGCAGACTTAGTCTACAGAGGCCAAAGAAAAGAGAGGTGAATCAGAAAAAGACACAAAGAGAGAAAACGTCTTGCTTAACTCAGAGAAAATGTCTAATAAAGGGCTGAGAACAAAAAAGTATCTCTTCTGACTCCTTGTAGATTTCCCCTCCTGCTTCCTTTTAGCTGTAAATAATTTAATAATGTGTTCTCTAAATTAGATATCTTTTGTCCAGTCACTGTGCCAGTGTACAGTTGTTTGGATTTTTCTAGTAGTGTGAAAAATGCCAATCACTTGTTTTTAGAATTTTAAAACTTTAATAGTAATAAAATGGTTATAAAATTAGTAATATAATGAGAGTAATAAAAATTTGGACAATTAGGATTTAGGACAATATGACACAATAAGAACAAAGAGTTACGGACAGTCCGAGTACTTTTTTCTGGGAAAAACAAGCCAGAAAAAGGACAACCGTTAACAGAGGACTAACCCTTAAAGACAATAGCCTGTTGCATATTCATACACCTCATACATGATGCATGAATTCCATTCAAACAAAGGATTCTGTCTGGTCAGTCTCAACTTCTTCCTCTTAATCCTAACGATGTCTTCAGGGCTGAGCGAGGCAGGAAGAAGTTAGTTTCTTCTGATAAGAGAGCAATAAATTCTTTTTCTCTGAAAGATTAGATGTCCTGTGGCTGCCATCTCGGTGCTTGTCCTTTCTTTAAAAAAAGTATCTAACATAGCATCGTTTCTATTTTAACATTATGTTATAACCTAAAACTATATTTAACACACTACTTAAGAAAATTATTACAGCATAACTTTCTAACATAACACATATAATATTAATTTTAATATTTGCAAAACGCTAATCATAAAATACGCATTTTTCACAAGTGAGTATGTCTGATTTTGCTCTGAGAGCTGCAGTATTAGAGTGGTCTTGGACATATTCCTTCAACATCCTTGAAACACAAATGAGGGCAGCACAGAAATAGCAGTGGTGATTCATTTTCCTTCCTCACCAAGGCCAGCATCAGAAGACCCAGAAACCTCACATTAAATAGGCTTCTTGGTGGTGCTGAGCAATAGGACAAGAGGCAAGAGGCAGAAACTGATGCACAGGAAGTTCCACCTAAATATGAGGAAGAACTTCTTTACAGTATGGGTGACTGAGCACTGGAACAGGCTGCCCAGAGAGGGTGTGGAGTCTCTCACTGGAGATATTCAAGAACTGTCTGGATGCAGTCGTGTGCCGTGTGCTCTAGGATGACCATGATTGAGCAGGGAGTTTGGACCAGATGACCCACTGCGGTCCCTTCCAACCTAACCCATTCTGTGATTCTGTGATTAAATTGCACATTGTTGGGTGAGGGTTTTGTTTTCACTTCCCCAGGGAGCCTGTTTCAGTGCCCAAGCACCCTCTGGGTGAAAAACCTTTTCCTCATAGCTAACCTAAACCTCCCCTGACTCAGCTTCATGCTGTTTCTTTGAGTCCTGTCACTGGTCACAAGAGTGAAGAGATTGGAACCTGCCCCTCCACTTCCCCTCATGAGGCTGTTGAAGACTGCAATGAGGTCTCCCCTCAGTCTCCTGTTCTCTAGACTGAACAAACCAAATTATCTCAGCTGCTTCTCATAAGGCTTGCAGATTAGTGAGTGGGTGGAGAGGACTTAATGAAAGGTCTTATACTGGAGACTAAAATACATTGGAATTACAGCATTATCTGGAGTGATGAAGGAAATTTATCAAGGCTGTTTCCTCAAAAGAACGCACTGACCATTGAAAAACTGCCTTTCTCCCACCTTTATCTGCATCTGAACTTATTTATCTGAATCTGAACCAACTCCACTTAGGGACAGGATGAAATGTCTTTGTTGTGAGAATGGTCAGACACTGGAACAAGTTGCCCAGAGAAGTTGCGGAATCTCTGTCCTTGGAGGTATTCAACACTGGACACAATCCTCAGCAATCTACTCTAGTTGCCTACTTTGAACAGGGATGTTGGACTCAACAATCTCCAGAGGTCCCTCCAAGCCTCAAGTAGTCTTTGTCTGGGATTCTATTGTGAGAAACAACTGCTCCCTTTTAAAATTTCAAAGGTTTATTAAACCTTAACAAAAAATGCAACAAAGGACTGAATAAGGAAAAAGTTTTCGGTGCTGGGAGTCTCCATGACTACCAGCCACATACTCATCTGCAAAATGGATGCTCAGCCTTTTGTATCTTTAGCCTCTCCCAAAGTTTTGTCAGCCAACTCCTTCTCTGCCGTCCATTGGTGGAGATTACTTTCTTATATCTTGATTGGAGGTCAGGTATTATTATGCTGCACCTCCTGGTAAGCTGGCCTTCTCCAAATGTCCTGACTACTAAGGCTATTACAAGGGGGAGGGTAAAGAGGTCTATGGGGAGGGCATATTACAATCACATTACTATATATCTATCTCTTAATTCTGAGAGCCAACTATTACATTACTCATCTATAACACTATGAATCTATGAATAAAATTAATTAATTATTTTTTAATTAGTCACTGTTATGGGTTAGGTTTCTCATGGAATTTCTTGCCATTGTTGCCAGGGAGACACTGGAAAGGGGGGAGGAGGCAGCTTTCTAGGTTAATAGACAGCGATAAAGAAATAAAAGGAGCAGCCAATCGCTCTGGCATACCACTGTAATGGTTTGGCAGTTCTTAGCTGGGGATGAGCAGTCTTCTCCCTGCTGGGAGTGGAAACGGTCAGTTGTGCAGTTTTGGCCCTGGACTTCTGTGCAGCAGCTGAGCACTGCTGTGGAGCTCTCCCTGCTGCCTGTTTGTAAGCCCGTTGCTTGAGAGAGAGAGAGAGGGTCCTGGCTGGCCCGTTGACTGCGACTTCAGTGGCTGCCAGCGCTGGGAGACCAGCACAGTTCGCGTGAGTGCTCTGGGAATCGCTCCTTGCCCCCCACCTCTTCACTCTTGTTCAAGTTGCCATCATCCCTGGGGAGGTCCCGAGCTCGCATTGGAGCGCCCCCTGCCGGCCGCGAGGAAACTACTGCACTCTCTCTGCCTCACCAGCGCCACCAGCTGGCTGCAAGTAAGTCATTGCAGCCTTCTTCCTCGCTAGAGCCGACAGTGCCCCCTGCTGGCCGTGGTCATAACTACATCAAAGGGGAAACAGTGCTTGAGGATGAGAAACTTCTGTTATTGTTTTGTTGTTGTTTGTTCTGTTTTTATAGTAAAAAACTGTTATTCCTTTGCCTACATTTTTGCTTGAAAGCCCTGCAATTTTCAAAGTTAAAATAATTTGGCGGGAGGGGACATCTTTCCATTCCAGGAAGGTTCCCACCTTCCTTGGCAGACCTTTGTCTATTAAAACAAGACAGTCACATGTTCAGAAATGAACATATTTTATAGTAGCGCATTTTACTGCTCTACTTGGAATAGTAAATTCCACATACTAAAGTAGTAAATCATTGCAAGGATAATTTGCCAAAGGACAAACTTGTGCATAGTATTGTTTTATTATAGCTGAGAACAACTTCCTTCAGTTGTATCTGGTCACAGAGAACTCAAATGATTTTTCCACTGTGTCAACAAGATTCAAGCCTCCCGGACTACAGTGGTTGCCATGTTCTGAGTTTTATTTATGTGGGGATATTTTGCACCATGTAAATCTGCTTTGAATCTAAAGACAGAGGACAAGTATATGCAGAACCAGAGACTAGTACATATTTGGATGAAGATGTCTTTTCAAGTCTCAAGGTAGACTTGAAAACAAAATCCCAGAGAGCATCCCAATTAAGTGTTTAATTGGAAATTTACAGTCTGGTGTTATTCATAATCTCTGAAGAATGTAAAATTATGAATGGGCCACTTGCAAAGAGAAAATTAATCTACTGTGGCAGAGATGGATTTTTGGGGTTCAAAAGGTAAGAAGAAATCTCATTAATCTCATTATTTTACTACAGTAGCAAGTGTAATGCATTTTGGTTCATTTCTACAGTGATTACAAGACTACAGGGATGTATGACTTTGACATATCCATCTGAATTTGCCAGTATAAAAGAAAACAGTGATTCAGATATAAACAGTGAGTTAAACATGGCAGTCACATGCGGAGGATCAGAAACGGGACATCACACCATGATCAATATGATCAAGTGAAGCCGATTTATTGCAAAAAGCAAGCTATATTTATACTGTATTCTACTGTTCACGCCTCAAGCTAATACATGATTGGTTAAATCCTTCTGCGCATGCATTTTAATCTTTCAGTTAATTTTAGTTAGTCTTTCTTCATGCATCTCACTGAGGTTTTCTTGTCTGCCTTTACATCCTGAACCATCTGCTTCTGAGCGTGTTCTTCTTTCGTGTCCTTCAAGAGCATTGTGACCTCACTCAGTTTCTATGAAGGCTGGATTGTGCATATATTGCATATGTCCATTGTCTTACAAAAAACTCTCATCAGTCACACAAATAGACAAATTACAGAATGTAAAAAGAGCTGAAGAGCTATATTCTGTTTTTTTCAGCAACATACGTGCAACATCCCAGAGGAAATCCTAGTGGCTTGAGTTACCACAGGGAAGGCTTCTATAGTACTAGGGGAGAATGACCCCTCTATTATTGCTTCAGTGATAACCCCCCTCCACTTTCTTTTTTGTGCTGTTTCTATTTCGGGATCTAGCTCTAACTCCTGATCTTCCATGGTCAAGAGGGGTATCTGCCTCCCCCTCTGCTCATCGAGAGCCCTTTACAGAGCTCAAAATAGCTGGCAGCTCCCTCCTTTCAAAAGAATAGTCCTTGTGGTGAGCGACTCAATTCCTTTGTTGAATTACTAACTTCTGTAAGTTGTCTACCAAAACTTTTAAGTCCTTCTCTACCAAGGTAGATCCCAAATTGATTTCTTCTTCAGCCTCATCTTCAGATGATGAATGCGCTATTTCTAACACTTCACCACCAGCTGCTCCCTTTTCCTGAATTCTTTTATTCTCAGGTCGGCAGCTGAAACCTCCGAGGGAGGCAGTTTCTTGACTCTGTTTCTCATCTGAGGGTCCTGAGGTTTTGAGCTCCTCTTTGGTTAGTGGAACCAGACTACAGGGTCCTGGGCAGAGCCAAGGAACATCTAATGTAGTTGAAAATAATTTGCTAGCAGGAAATGCCTGTGGTTCAGGATCGGGGCTCGGGGCAAAAGCAGCGCAAGCTGCTGTAGTGGCATTTTTTTTTTCTGCCTTCATTGCCTGTAATACCTCTACGATGTTTTTCCACAGGGTAGCATATTTAGACGCCTCTTTAACCTCACGTCCTCCTGAGGCAATACAGTCCCACAACATGCCACCCACAGCTTCCCATGTTGATACCTCAAAAGCGACCTGTGCCCCTGGAACGAGGTTTCGTTCCCATGCCCAGTAAATAAGCATCTTCAGAGTGGAAGCATCATATTTCTGCCCTCTCTTAGAAAGGATTATGTTGGAGGAGTTTACGGACCCCATCTCTTTCATAGTCCAACCCCGTCTCCTCCTCCGGGCCGCTCACCTGATCAGGGAGAGATAAATTCATCTTCACTCAGAGCTCTAACCTCTATTTCTCGCTGGGGCAAGCGAGGATACTTTCGACCAGCTTCTCCACCTCCCAAAGGCTGTCGCTGAACCTCTGCATAGCAGTGAAATAGCCGTCTTCGGGTCCCTCTTTGGGCACCAAAATGCAAAGGATCAGAAACGGGACATCACACCATGATCAATATGATCAAGTGAAGCCGATTTATTGCAAAAAGCAAGCTATATTTATACTGTGTTCTACTGTTCACACCTCAAGCTAATACCTTCTGCACATGCATTTTAATCTTTCAGTTAATGTAAGTTAGTCTTTCTTCTTCATGCATCTCGCTGAGGTTTTTTTGTCTGCCTTTACATCCTGAACCGTCTGCTTCTGAGCATGTTCTTCTTTCGTGTCCTTCAAGGACATTGTGACCTTACTCAGTTTCTATGAAGGCTGGATTGTGCATATATTGCATATGTCCATTGTCTTACAAAAAACTCTCATCAGTCACACAAATAGACAAATTACAGAATGTAAAAAGAGCTGAAAAGCTATATTCTGGTTTTTTCAGCAACATACGTGCAACATGCCAGAGGAAATCCTAGTGATCTCAATTCAAATAACATGGCAAGAATATCTCAAAAATGTTGTCTCTGAAATTAAAAGGTTTGTGTTTCAAAGTGCGCGAGGGCGTACACGGCCCTATGTCCGGCTAGCTGAAGGGGTGAAGCGGCCAACGCCCCTGCGCATCGGAAGCCAGCCCCCCTTGGCGTCCTGGCCTCGGGCTGGGCTGGATTGCGGACTTGGATTCGCGCTGGACGAGACGAGAGAGGAGGCGACCACTTGCTGGGGGTAAAACGTCGGTTTATTGAAGAGCCCACATGCAGCACAGGGCAAACCAACAGGTGGAAAAACCCACAGCAAAATGGCCACGAACACGGGGGGAGACAGAGTTTTACAGGGAAGGGGTGGAGACGGGAGGGGAAGCCCAGCTAACCAATAGGGGAACATGTGGGGAGGTACATAAGAAAACTGACACAAGAACTTATCCAATAAACATAGAACAAAGGAGGGGCCCCGGGACGCCAGCCAACCACAACCCGCAGAGAGAAGAATGTTCTAGAAAGCAGGGAGGAGTGGGGGGTGATTGACTGGGCTCAGGGAGGAGGAAAACTTTACTTATATGGTGGGATAAGGGAGGAGCAGTTATGTAACTTGGGAGATTGACAATTAACAGGGGCAGGGGTAACCATAGTAACATAACTGCCAAAGGCTCTGTGGCGGGAAAACTGGAGGGGGAAGAACCATTTTACAAAGAACAGGGGGGGAATAATACATAAAATGGGGGAGCAAAAACAAGAAACTTAAAAACACACTACAACATCAAAGCTTTTGCATGGCTATGATTACTCATGATGTACAATGTAACAGTTAAAAGTGCTGCCCAGTTGCACAATTTGCCTGAGTCTTCTACCTTTTTCTGGCCACTGTACACAGAAAGTAAAAAAGTGGTCCCTTCCCTTGAGAATTCACACAAAGTGGTACCCCAAATAATGAAACAGAAAGTGAAGAAATGAGATTAAGAAAATGCTCTACTAAGTGTACGCAAGACAGAGACATTTTAAGAGGTCCACTGCATACGTTTTCTTTTTATTTTTATTGTCATAATTGAGTGGAAAAATACTGAAATTAACACAAAAATTTTATTCAATAAGAATATTTTTGTTATTGCTTTTCTCTTAGAAAATCAACTTCCCTGCATGCATTGTTTGAGTAATGCCACTATCTCGCTCACATCAATTCTGAAACCTGTTTTCTTTTATGTGTGACTTTTGAGTTCACACACTAAATCTCATTTCACCCTTTATTTTACATAAATGAGGGATTTGCATTAGCTCAGCACTCTGCAGCACTGTTTGCTAGCAACCCCACTTTTCTTGCCATTTGTTTTCCATGAAGCAAAGCAAAATTGTCAGGATATTACAAGAACTCCTTCAGGTCACATTTTCTAAAATTAACATTGTTTAATTTTTTTTGTACTTATGAAGTACCTGGTACTATATAAGATAGATATAAAAGAAAAACCAGTAAAATTTAAAAAATACTAGAAACCTCCGCCTGTACACGGGGGAGATACACTTTGACACAATACCTGTGGTGAAAAGAAATATATTGATGCACAGATTTGGATCATATTGTGCAGATATTTTTTGTTTTATATCATATTTGTTAAAAACAGTGGTAAATTAAAATATTTCAGGCTCACAGAAACACAACTATATATATTCATTTTTCATCTCTGTTACTCATGAAGAAAGTACTTAGTAGAATGATCGGATGTGTCTTGACAAGAAAAAGCAGGATATTTTAGTTTCGCAATGCTATCAGACTCCTCTGATAAGCTTCTAAAGTAATCTAGGAAAGACATGTTCATTAGAATCTCATTACTTGCCTGGATAATTGCTGTTAGTATCAGAAATCGCAAGAAAGGATTACTAAAGCAACCTATTAAAAATCTCAGACAGACTGCTCTGTAGTATCTGCCACTAAGTCAGGCAAATAGTACCAAGAAAATTAGAAAATTGGAAAGCCTTAATAAGGTTATTTTCTTGTCTTTCTGTTTGTAAGAATAGGGTGGTTTTTCCCTACTGTTATCTGTTTATGAATACCTTGTCCCATGTAGCTTGCAGTAAGTCAAAAGATAAAATATAGTTTCTTACAGCAGATAATTTAATATACTCATAGACTTCAGTGCTAGGGAACTCATTCTTTCTGTTCAATTTTTCTTTTTCTCTGTTTCATCCTCTCACTTAACTCTTAATTCCTATCTTTATTCTGCCTGCTTTAAACTGATCATCCATCACCACAGCTGATCACTGACCTGTCCTCTTGCTGTCCTAACCAATTCCCTTCCTTATCCTCTTAATAGGTGCATAGATAACAACTATTGTACTGATTGCTATGAATGGAGAGGAGAGCTTAGACAAGTCCTGCCTTTGATTCAGATTTCTGTCAGTAGCTCTGTTTGAGACAGCCTGCATCCTGAATTGCTCTCACTCGCAAGTTCTTAACAATCTCTGATTAGGTCTATTACAAAATTAATTATTTATTGAATAGACATGAAATTAATAGACAGAAGACTTTAAACAGACTACTTACTACACAGGATAAAACAAAAATAACTACTAGTAGATAAAAAATACAGTGGACAATAAAAGGTACCTATATTGCAGCTAGCGAAGAAATACTATAGATGAGGAGTTAGCATGACTTACCACTGAACTGGTGATGGAGTACACAGAGTCCTTTCAATAAATTTCCAGGAAAGTATTAGTGAAATTTGTGTCCAGACTTTGAGAAGTCCTACATGTTTCCAGGGTGTGTGTAGGAGACTTCTGCCTCCGTGAAAGTTTGTGTGGCTTTTATAGTTTGTAATGTCAAGTGTCTGTCTGTCAGGAATTCCAGCTTATCTCCCCGCATCTTGTTCTGAAGGGAGGCAAGTTGTTTATTGCCAACTGGGAGTTCCACCCCTGGCACCAGAGAGAGACATAAGTCACTAGCCAGAGATGACTCACTAGTCAGACAAGCTGGCCTGGGTTATCTCATCAATTCATGTGAGGAGAAAGAATGTCCAGAGCAGTCCCACCAGCTGATGGACAGAACAGATATGCTCTTCTGCAGTAGGGTGGAAGTCCCGCCACACTGATGCAGCAAGGCAGACAAACACTACTTAATATTAAGGGGTACTCCTTAATAGTGAGATGTTAAATATTATGATATGTTGTTATATATGTATATTATCTTTATATATAACATATAGAGAGATGTAGTCAATATTAAAAGGAATAAGGGACTTGTCTTTACAAACAAGCTGTAGGTCTGCTGATAAATAAAATTGGATACTGAGAGATGAAAGAAACAATGGGAATAACTATACATTCCATAAGGAATTCCACTGAGTGTCACAGGGAAAATACCAACGGGGGGAGGGTATACATTAGAAGAGGGTCTGAGGTATTAGGCAATTTGGGAAGTCTGTACTTCTCAAGTACCTCAGTCAATGGGGAAAGAGAGAGGGACATGCAGCCAAGAAATTAGGATAAAAAGGAGGCTGTGTCCTCCAAAAATTTGAGAGACCCCATGGGGAATGGCCCATGGCCTCTCCCTTTATTTGAATAAAGCAACAGGACTCCTCTGTCTCTTTTTGGACATAAACCTCAGGTATTGGCGGATTAATTTTCCTGACAATACTAAGGAGATACTTTTGTCTACCCCTCTGAAGTACTAAGGCCCTGAACAACAGGCCCTGAGCCAAAGTTGACCTCTAGATGAACCTTCCAACCAAATGTTAAATGTACCCGCTCATTAACAAAGTATTATTAGCAACATGATATATCTATCTGCTCATTGAAAAAACATGTATTTACCTTTCTGTATTTAGAAACCAGACATGGCCACATCTGGCCTTGTTTGAGGGTATAGGACCAAAGATTATTCCCTTGATTCCTCTTTGAGCCCTGGCCAGGCTTTGGGAGAAACCCAATAGGAGAAAGAAGCCAGATGTTCCCACACTAGAAGTTATGGTAGTTTGTTTTTTCATCAGTATAAAAACAGGACCCTATCACAGCAAAGTCGGAAGTCACTTTGCCTGTAGGTGGACACACTGCAGGATTTCCCAGTTACTGGGCATGGTTCTCCAGTCCTTCGCAGTTGTTATAGATAAGTAATGTAAAAGTTTGGTCTCACAATTAAGAAATAGATATTGTGTATGTTAAGATGTATAGTGATGTTATTGTAGTATGTCCCCCATAGTCCTCTTTCCCCTCCCCTTGTAATAGCCTTAGTAGTTGGGGCATTTGGGGGGAGGGCAGGCTTGTTACTAAGAGGCACAGCATGGTTACACCTGACCTCCAATCAAGTTGCAAGAAAGCAGTCTCCATCAATAGATGGAGACGAAGAATTAACTGACAGACTTAGGGAAGGGCTAAAGTTGCCTGATGCAACACCAAAAGGTATAAAAAGGGAGGCAACCATTTTGTGAACGAGCCACATGGCTAGTAGCCACAGGGAGGAGCTCCCAGCGCTGTGATTTTTCCTTATTCAGTCCTTCGTTGTAATCTTTTCTTAAGGTTTAATAAAACTTTAAAATTTTAAAAGTGAGCAGTTGTTTCTTACACTGTGACAGCTTCCCCTAGTTGATGTGCAGACCTGAATGATGCTAAAGCATAAGGGTAACTGGTGATGTGTCTTAATCTCTATGGGCAATCTTTTGTAGTAGATTAGATGCATTGCTTACCTTATCATTTTGTAATTCTTTGCAGCTTTGCATAATAGTAAATTACAGTATTCCTTAAGTTGGTCTATGTGTCTTTTGTGCTGACCCTGACCACTGGCAAAACACCCTCAATATTACATTACTAAAGCAAGTGTCAGTAATCACACAATGCAAACGACCCTCTTCTCCAGTATTCCCCAGTATCACCCCAACACTTTAACAGGTGAAGAGGACATCTGGCAATTGTAAAATCAAACCTTTTCAACTCAACAACCCAGAATACCTGTCCAGAAAATACATTCTCTCCTTTTTTTCTTGCATAGGTTTAGTGTACAATGGCAACATGTGCTGGTTTGTCCGGAAAATGGGAATTCTGGGATGCTGTAGTCAAACCAATGGGTGCTCAGATTTTAATATTGGCACCTGATGTAGCCACTGAGGTTTGGACACACCTCTGAGAACACACAGGGGTTAAAAACCAGAGCTGCGCCCCTGGGAAGCTCTCTTGGGACTTCGAGGGAAAGAGGTTGGACCTCCCTCCCCCTGTTCAGCTGCTGCTGCTGAGCGGGGGAGGGGCAGCCATGTGGTAGGCCTGGGCCTGGACAGAGATGGGGGGGTGAAAAGGCCCTTGAGGATGGAAGGGTGGAGGAGCACCAAGAGACATCGGGCAGCCACCCCCCCAGGGGAGAGAGAGAGGGAGAGCCGGCTTCTGAATTTGATAGCGGCTGGCAGAGGAGGAGAAGTGGGGGGTGCAGCAAGAAGGTGCCAGGCAGGGCAGCGTTCGAGTTCCAGAGCTCTGGGACAGGCAGAGACTGAAATTTTTAACCCTTTTCTTGCATGATTGAAACCTTGCAAAGGCTGATCTGCCTGGAGCTGAATGAGAAGAGAGATAAGAGATGAGATAAGAAGGGATGGGCCACGAGGGAAGTGCAGAAGACTCTTGAGTGGGGGGAGAGATGATGGAGTGGCCTTTTGGCTGGACTTTTCTTGTGTGGCCATGGACGGAACCATTTTTTTTTCCGTGTGACACAGAGACTGCATTTAGGGGGAGGCAGTGCCTCAGAACCAGGAGGGTTCAGTGTGGGCACCCCTCGGCCCCAGGGGGTGCAAAAAATTTGGGGGGGACAGATGTCTCGAAGGAGAGACTGCCTTTTTTTTTTGGAGTGAGACAAGGCATCCTTGTAAGACAACCCTAGAAGCAGCTCTGGTCCATGCACAGTGGTGAGAGCACTGGGCATGGAAGGAAGATGTCACGATGGCAAAGGATTTTCCGGGCGGTGCTGAGTGACATGGAAGCACACGAGGTTTCAACGTGTTTCCAGCGGAAGCCTATGGTGCAAGAAGGACTCCTCTCCTCTTGATGAACTGAAGATTGAGTATTCTAAAGGGTGGTGCCGGACTGAGAGTTGGTGATTTTGGGGGGAATGTATTGCATTGAGAAATTTGGTGGGGGGGAGGAGGAAAATGCTTTTGTAAGGTTTTCATTTTCCTTGTGGTTTTTTTTCTTCTTTTCTTGTAGTTTAGTTAATAAAGTTTTCTTTATTTCTAAGCAGGAGCCTGCTTTGCTTATTCCTGGTCACATCTCACAGCAGACACCAGGGACAGGGTATTCTCATGGGGGCACTGGCATTGTGCTAGGGTCAAACCATGACACAACATTTATAGGCGATGTAATAATTTTGCAGTCAAACTTATATACCAGTGTTGACAGCTCTTAAACACATCATCAGTTACATATCAAGATGATGTGGAAGGACACATTTAGCAAATATTTGATGAATGTCATCAAGACAAGAGCAGTGTTACATTTCTAAGAACTTCAAAATTGCAAAGAGAAAGTTGTAGGATATTTTTCTAAGCACCAATCTCCTATTTTATTAAATGCCTTAAGGGTAGTCTAGGGAATGTTTACAAAGACAATCACACAGAACTAAATTAATGCTGTTAATTTATGAAGAAAAACTGTTATTTTAATCTCACTGAACACTTGAATGCAATTTAAAATGACTGAGTTAATAAATACTCATCAAAATTTCAGGATAAAAGGTTTACATACTATTATGCTTATAAGCCTACAGGCAGAATTTTACTAATACACTGTTATTGCCTTGATGAAAAAATAGTAAAAGCCAAAAATTTAGAATTTTCTTTGTGATTTAAAATTACCCTTTTCCCTCTACATCAAAGTATAACTCTGACATTTAAATAATGGATGTTTTAATTTGCTAACAATAGTCATAATTTTTAGACAAGAATAATTTTTAAAATAACTACAACAGATTATAGTCCCATCAGTAAAATAAAAACTAAGAGTGGATGCAGTTAATTCAACATAAGATTAAGGATCTCAACATATGCTCAATAAAATGAATTAAAATATTCAAATTGCTATCATAATGTTATAGGTAATTTTTATGTATCCCACTAGGTTTACAGTCCCCTTTCCCACAGTTTCTGACCATCAATTCTGTTTGATTTTATGTATATAATTATAAAAATTGACAAAGAACATGCTTATGTGAAAAATTACCACTAATAAAATGTTTATTCTCGTACATTGACTTTTGTATATAATTATATATATCATTGACCTAGGGTGATGTTATGATGCTTGTATCCCCAATTGCGTGTTCTGTTTATGCTGGATATTATATTCTGTGTCTTCAAGACTGGCTCTGACAGCAAAGTCAGGGAGAGGAAGAAGCACAGAGTTTGGTTATCAAGAACTAGACTCACTCCTCCACAGTCTGCTGGAACACTGTTCTTGTCTGGGCACAGACAGGGCAGAACACCGTGCTCCTTTTGCTTTTTAGTTTGTTTGTTTGTTTAGCTAGCTGAGGCAGTCTGAGCTTTCCCTGGACTGTTTTTTTTTCCCTTTTCTTGGAATGATTCGAACCTGCTCCAGACCAGGACCCAGGGAAACACCAAGAGCTCACACTTTGCAGCCTGCCGGGGCCTACTCTGCAGCCTTTCCCAGCGCTGGAGGGCCTGATAACAGAGCAACCACCCACCGGAGAGACTTTGTGAATTTGTCACCTCTTCAGAGCAGCAAATGAGTTTTGTAATCCAGTATTGCTTATTTTGTGTGCTGAGGAGTGCTTTCCCTGTTAAATAAACAAGTTTTTTCCACTTCTCTACGAGGAAATTCTTCCCGAACCAGGTGGGGGAGGGGCCGCATGGGTTGGCTTTCTGGAGGGGCCCCTTTTGGAGGTTTTCTCCCAAATTTGTCCTAAACCAGGACAAATTATTGGCACTCAATGTGTGGCTCAAGAGAGTGGAAAAACCCCTGTTCTGACTGCATTTTGGTTACAATTACTCTGTGTTGGTATAAAGCAGTTAATAGCCATGTTGTTTGAATTCATAATGTCTCTTGGGGTGGAGGTTTGCATGTGTTTCTGATCCCTAGGTTGTTTTGAGGTCTTAATACCTCTATGGTCCCTAGGTTTATTTTCTTATCCAGAAGTAGCTCCAGTATTGTCCCTAATATGTAGTTTTTGCAGTAGGGGGGCGCTGACTAGAATAGCTATTGGGCTGAGCTTGGTGGTAATGACTTGGAGGAAGTTTATAAAGGTGCTGGAGTCTGTTCCATGTATGTATGGTTCATGGTTATGGGTATGCACCCAGTTTGTTAGAGGAGGAGCAGGGGATGAGGCTTTTCAGCCTTTGATTTCCTCCTTCTCCTCTGGATCTGTTACATCCCTATTGGAGAATGTTCAGTTTCCCCTGAATGTTAAAGAGACCATCTTTCTGGTATTTAATCTGGTAAGCTTCCTCTATACAGTCTGCAGAGTCTCTAGAATGAGGGCTGAGATTTCTAGAGGGGCTGATGAGACCCCTGACCCAGGAGTAGACCCAGAAGTGGAAAATCCTGAGTGGTATGGGAAATGGGAGGATATGGGCCAAATCCTGAAGGAATTTTCTGACCCTATAGTCTGGGACTTTCCACATGAACAAATTCAGAACCCAGCTGAGGTGGGGAAATACCTGAAAGAGAAGTGCCATGATGACCCTAAGGAGAAAAAGATCATTGCAGTAAGCTGAGCCCTGGCATCTGCTTATCGCACGCTGCTAGATACTGTAGGGAAGCAGACAGAGCAAGCGAGGCAGGGAGATAAATCAGCAGCTATCCCAGGCACTCAGGCTGCAGCCAACACCCCAGGTACAAAGCCAATAGCTAAACCAGACAGTAAGCCTCAACCAATGGCTGTTGCTACTAGCACGAGAAGCAGAAAGTGCACAGACAAGACCGATCGACCAGTGGATGATGAGGATGATGATGCAGGAGAAGAACCCTCAACACTTCCTGACATAAAATCAGGAGTAAAAGCAACAGGATCAGAAGCTAAAATTGAGTCCTTTTCCCTGAAGGACCTTCATGGCCTAAGGAAGGATTACACTCTACGACCTGATGAATCTATAATTAGTTGGTTAGTCCATCTCTGGGATGCTGCAGGTGAGGCTACAATTCTGGATGACACTAAAGCGAGGCATTTGGGATCCCTGTCACATGATCCTGTCATTGACCAAGGAATTCGGAGGGGGATAACCTTCACAGCCTCTGGGCATGGGTATCTGTGTGCAGATGATCTCTATATGCAGCAAATCCAGTGGAAGACGAGAGAACAAGGGATTCAACACCTGAGAGAAATGGCAGTGGCAGAGATTATCTTCTCAGATGTCATAACGACTAGGAATCCAGACTTGCTACTATCCTGGTTTAGGGCAAATTTGGGAAAAAACCTCCAAAGGGGGCCCCTCCAGAAAGGGAACCCACACGGCCCTTCCCCCCAACCAATTCAGGAAGGATTCCTCAAGAGAGAAGTGGAAAGAACCTGTTTATTTAACAGGCCAAGCTCTCCCCAGCACACAAAATGAACAATACTGGATTACAAAACTCATTTGCTGCTCTGAAGAGGTGACAAATTCACAAAGTCTCTCCGGTGGGTGGTTGCTCTGTTATCAGTCCCTCTGGTGCTGGGAAAGGCTGCAGAGTAGGCCCAGGCAGGCTGCAAAGTACAATATTTCCTCCGTGTTTCCCTGACTCTTGGTCTGGAGCAGGTTCGAATGGTTCCCAGAAAAGGGAAAGAAAAACAGTCCAGGGAAAACTCGGACTGCCTCAGCTAGCTAAACTAACTGAACTAACTAAAAGGCAAAAGGAGCACGGTGTTCTGCCCTGTATGTGCCCAGACAAAACAGTCCAGCTGAATGTGGAGGAGTGAGTGAGTAAGGCTAATAACAAAAACTGTGCTTCTTCTCCCTGACTTTGCTGTCAGAGCCAGTCTTGAAGACACAGAATATAATATCCAGCATAAACAGAACACATCATTGGATATACAAGCATCATAAAGTAACCATAGGACATTCCACTGCTTATCCACATATCGTCAACTTACCACCAAACATCATGCATTTTATTAATGCAAAAACTTCCATCTGTTCCCCCCAAAAAATTACAAGTAATACCCATCATGCCCCCGTCGCATCCCTACACCAGACCACTGAATCCAGGCCCCATACTACAGAGCTGCAGGATTCCCCACTTTGATTTTCCTCACTCAAAACTCCATCTTTCACTTGCTCAGTCCTTCAACTGAGTAGGGGGATGGGGGGGGCACTAAGCCCCTTCCCAGGGATCCCACTGGGCCCCGTCCTGGCCAGCCGCAGGGACTCTTTCCTGGTGGACCCCGCCATTCCTTTTCTCAGCAGTGCTTCTGGGCCATGCAGCCAGGGGCCATCCTGGCCCCATGAACAACCATGTGGCTGCCATCATCCTGGTCCATGAGCAGCCATGTGGCTGGGACTGCTTGGCCGAAACTGGGGCAACTGGGGTGGTGCTGCGCAGCCATGGCTCCGAGACAGCCATGCTCTGGACAAAAGGACAAAAGCAGCGGCAACAGCTTTTCTTTTTTTCAGTGTCTCCCATGAAGAAAAGGTGCAAAGTGGCACTAGCAGCTGGCACAGCTTGTGCTGTGCCACCAGAGACCACATGATCAGCAGCAAGAGGCACAGTGAGTGATTCCCTGATTATGGAACCTGGATAAACTCAACCTTTCAGGGCTGCAGAACTCTATAAAACTGTTTCAATTGATAGAACTTCAGAACAAATGAACCTATGAACGCAAATTCTCTCCTGAATCAGAGAAGAAGAAAAGATGAAGACACATGAGGAGAACAACATGTCAACATTAAGGTCGGTGCAAAAGATGGGGGGGGAGGAGGAGGTGCTCCAAGAGTTGGAGCTGAGATTTTTCTGCAAGCTGTGGTAAGGACTTCAATACAACAAACTGTTTCTATGTAATTCATAAAGTGCTTGGGGGGATGCAGAATTCACCTGCAGCCCATAAGAAAAAGGCATTCATGCTGGAGTGTGTGGATGCTAAAAAGCTGTGATCTGGTTAAAGGCTTGAACAGAAAGAGAGAGAACCTCTGCTTCAAGAAATAGAAAACCCTTGCTTTTATATTACAACAGTTCATCCTTAAAAACAAAACCCCATAAACTAAATGACCCACTAAAAAGCAGTTGTGGAAAGACTGCTTTCCCCATGGGAGGGACTTCACATTGCAGCAGGTTTCGGGCAGACTGCTACTCGTGAAAATTAGAACCACATTAGAAAAATTTACAGAGAACTATCTCCTGTGGGAAAGACCCCATGGCATAACAAATGAGACTCTTCTCCCTAAGTGAACTGAAGAAAGATCTTACGAAGTAACAAACTGAATAAAAATCCCATATTTTGTCTTCCTGCCCTGTCAGTGGGAAGGAAAGAAGAGCTGCAGGGGGAAGGTGTTCTGAAGCTTTTTTTAGTTCTCATTATCCTCTTTTAATTCTGTTAATAATTTTTTTCTTTGTACATTTTAAAGTTTTGAGCCTGTTTTGCCTGTAAGTGTTTCTTCCCAATCCTTACCTCAGCTCATAAATCCCATTAAAATGTCTTCTTTCCCCCTCCTCTGCTTAACTATAGCAGAGGAGAATGAGTGCATGATTTTCGTGGGTGCACTGGTGTTTGACCAACGTCCAACCCACTACACAGACTTAGCAACAAGAACATGTTTCCTTTAACATCCAGAGGGAATTCAAAATTCTCAAAAACTGTTGTAGCAGGCCTGAAAGATGAAAAAGAGGTGAAAGTCCAGGGAAAACCATCCTTCCCTTTTCTTCCTCCAGACTAGGGATGATTTATTAATGGACATCCAAAGGTAGCACCTGAGATAAAGGTAGGAGAGCAGTACTGAATGCATATCCCAAATGACCCTCATTGTCCTTGATGTTATGTCATAAACTGATATCACACAGTACAACAACAAAGCAATGCTGATCCCGCTCCCTGCTCTGAAAAAGCACCGTGTTGGGCACATAGCACATCTATGGAAACACATACCAGGTTAAGTACCCCACCCACATGAACAGACTAAGCAAGACTGTGTTATAAATTATCAAATCGATAGCCAAATTTATGAAAAATTTAACAATACATTACCACGCATCATAGAAGCCTATTATAAAATGAGATGTATCTGCCTATCCTATCTTGGTTCTTCCTGGGAACCAAGGTTGAGAAGAACTCTTTGAGATGCATTTCTTGGACAAAGTACAGCTAGTATGGGTGGGGGGACTCCAGAGAAGGAGCTTGACCTGGGGGGAATTGCATCACCACTTGTCCTCCTAAATGGTGCTTTTTATCAATTATGCTAATTTCCTAAAACCTATGAAAAGGTACTCACCCCTTGGGAGGGGAGGGGGGGTGTTGTGGACATCTTTCCATAATTGCCTCTGAAGGCCTTCAAATAAAGATCCGATCCACTCTTATATTACCTCCTTATTAAAATTATCTCAAGTTTCATTTCCAGGTTGGGAAAAAGGCAACAGACTATAGAGGGAAGCATGGGCAACTGACCTAGCCTTTATACAGTAGTGCTTGGGTGAGATGAAAACTAACAACTGCTTATGACATCCTTTCAGTGGAAAATCTGAACTTACTGGTTTATTCTGTTGTTATTGCTTCTGCTAACTACAAACTAGACTTTTGAAATTTGCACTCTACTTGTCTTGGGTTTTTCAAAAAATAAAATCTAATAAATAGTCAATTTTAAGTAGTGCTTCCTCCTAAAGATCAATACGAGTTGTGATTTTAAAATCTCTCATGTGTATTCAGGCAGGCTCACCCCAAATAATGATAACAAAGAACACAGTAGATATGGAAATTTAGTTGAAAAAACCCAAAGGAGAATATGGCACAGAAGAGCAAATCCTCCAAAACTTTATTTGATTATTGCAATGAATTTTTAGATTGATTCATTCATCCATTTTGATGTCATCTTGGCTGTTCATTTCCCATGGACATCCATGCAGTTCCATTTTGCTAGCATCAGTGCCTGCTGAAAATGAATTACATTCTTAAGGAGTTGCCATCATCACTTACATTTTCTTGCCTACATATTGCCTTTCCCACATGATATCACATAATATTCTTTGTTTGCCATCCCAATTCTGAGCAATATAAGCCATTTTCGCTGTTTTGGAGCTATGACAGTTGTCTGAATATTTGGAACTAAAACCACTGAAGTTTTATGAAGTGACTGCCGGAACCCGGGCTAGGTCTTAGAACTCTGTCACCACGCCAGGAGTGGGGAACTGCCTCGATATGGGGATTTACCAGAGGCAGAACCTTTAGACCCACTTACTCTATGATACCAGACACAAACCACAACAGGGACCTGTCGCAGACATCTTTTTCACTAAAAATCCTTCCTTTAGGATTTTCCCTTCTGGGAAGTTGAGGCCCCAGAAAAAGAATGTAAACAATGGTTATCTGCTGCTGTGGAATGCAGCAGGTGGATTTTTGATTGGGCCATCTTGAATGTTTATAATTAATGGCCAATCAAGACGGAGCTATCTCAGACAGAGTCCAAGAGAGCTGCCTTTTGTTATCATTCATTCTTTTCTATTCTTAGCTTAGCTAGCTTCTGAGGAAACCCTTTTCTTCTATTCTTTTTAGTATAGCTATAATGTAATACATATATATCATAAAATAATAAATCAAGCCTTCTGAACATGGAGTCAACATTCTTGTCTCTCCCTTCATCCAAGAACCCCTGTGAACACGGTCACAGGGACCAGGCAGAGGAGAAAGGAGGAGGCTCTCCATCTTGAGGTTCCACAAGGAAGGGTTTATTCCAGGTGAAGGGAGCAGGATGAAAAGCCTCTACCTCTGTTGTGCAAGGGGTTTTATACAGATACAATTCAAGGGGTGGATACAAACAGCTAACTAATAGGGAATCCTCATGGGAGGAGTGAGGGGATTACATCAAGTGTCTGGGGCCAATTGGTGTAGGAGAGTGGAGAGGATGGGTCACATGGGCCAATGGGGCTTCGAGGAGTAGGGGAATTCCAAAGGGGTGTTGCAGACAGGGATTGGCCTGAGGTTTAAGTGGCAGAGAAGGTTCAGGAATAAAGGACTGGGTTGCCTTGACAGGTAGGGAAAGAGCTGGAACAAGAGGCGGGGAATGGCATGAGGGACAGCTTTGAGGGAGGGTAAAACCCAGGAGTAAACCAACTTGGGGAGAACATGGAGGTACAACAGAACAAACCACTTAACAAGGAATCAAGAAACATTCGAACCCCAACAGTTGTCCTATTTTTTTAATTATCTCAGAAAGCTGTCAAACCTTTTAATAATCGCTTTCCTACATTACCAAATTATGTGTGTGGATTCTGTCATGTTCCCCTACACCTCTAATTTCTCTTTATTTGTAAATGTTCTTGAATTTTTTATATCTTTCACATTGTTCACTGTCCTAAGAAGTCTTCCTTATATAGTTTGGAAAAAATATTTTCAACATTTTCCCCTCCCCAAAAAAAGTGTGTGTATTTCTATGCCTATGCAATTGTAGAAGTAAATTTTGCAGTTGCAGTCTCTTGGAAGGAAATTTTATTATTATCAACAGAACTGTTTGGAGCAAATGTTTCTTTATACATAGTTTACCTCTTTGTCATTACAATGCTTTTATTATTTCCTCAACGTCCCCCAAACCACAGCTTCATATATACCCAGGCTGCAGTAAATGCAATCAGACACACAGACAATTTTAATTACACTATTGGTGTGAAGGTACAGAGATGTTCTCTCACCTTTTTTTCTTCTTGATCTAGATTGCTCCTCAAGGTGAACTTGGACTATGAGATTTGACTGTTTGATCTGTAAATTGGGAGTTTAACTGTTGTGAAGTCTTTAATACACTTTTCCTTTGACAGCCATGCTGGCAGTATCTTCCTTCTAAATTAAAGCAAGCTAGTGCTGTTTGAAAACTACTCACACAAGCCTTCTATCGGCGATGATGAGAGACAGGAAGTCGAGTCTGTGAGATGGTCAAAGAATCCGAATATATTGTGGCGTAAAATGCTTATATATTTTTTTTAAAGACTAGTAATGTTTTACTAGAATGATTGGGTTAATCACCACATAAACAAACTTATGCATTTTACAATATCTCTTGCTTGCAGAAGTCTTGATGAAATTTTCTTTATTGATAAGAGTCTGATTTAATCTTCTTACAATCTTCAAAGCTGTTTGCTCTTGCCAAGACATCCTTGATAGTACAGGGATAAAATGTTTCTAAAATGGAATATTCAGGGGAGTTAGAAAGGAAGGATAGGCCTGGTAGGCCCTGGGAAAATGTCAGACTTTACTGGATCATGCGAAACTGCATCTGTATAATAATTTAATGACTATGATAAATGATATGATTGTTAAATGTGATTATTGTTTGGTAATTGGATATAATTATTGTTTAATCATAACAAGAATAATGAGAAATTATGTTGGGTAGGTTTGATTGAAATTATAAAAATCCATGCTTGGATGAAATCAATGTATACAATAGAACAATATAAGTTTAATAATTAATTTGTAGTTATATAACGATAAGGGTATAAAAACATGTTCATCCTGAACCCATGTCGGTGTCAGATTTGAGTCTGTACCCCTGACACCCAGAGCTCTTCAATAAAAGCACCTGCATATAATTATTACATGATTATGTGTTTCTGAATGCTAACATTTTGGCAACCCAGATGGAACCCTGTGAGAACTGCTGAGGACCTGATCACCCTACAGCCAGCACCTAGGGATTCTTAGGGAGCCCATCGGTGCTGCGACCCCCCACGCTGCTCACAACATCCCCTGGAAAGGTAAGGTGCTTTTCACTCTGGTCTGGTTGCCTGCCAATAAGACGTAGTGAAAGCTACGTGTGGTTGGGCTAAGGAATTCCTCATATTGCCGAGGTGCCGTCCATTAGACAATCGCGAAAGTGTTGCGGGTTCAGCATCTGTGGTGTATTGTAGCTGTAATATGGATAGGCTTAAAGGAATTTTGGGTGGCAATGCCCCCATGCCACATACTTGTACTTTGGGGTGCTTATTAGAACATTGGAAACAGGGTAACTTTGAGAAAGAGTTGCGGAAGGCTAAGTTGATTGATTATTGTAATATATGGTGGCCAGAATATGTCCTGGAGAGTGGGGAAAAGTGGCCAAAGAATGGGTCTTTGCAGTATAACACCATTTTACAGTTGATGTTGTTTTGTAAGCGAGAGAGAAAATGGGATGAGGTTCCGTATGTTGATTTGTTTTCCCATTTGCGAGATAAGCCAGAATGGCAGACTGAGTGTTGATTGATGGTGGTCAAGGCATTTGCGAGTGATAAGTGTGAGGTCTGTGTGAAAGGGAAGCATTGTTTAGAATACCTGGCGCTGAAAGAAAATTTGTATCGGGAGAACAATATGGATGTTGATCTTCAGATGGTTCCAACAGGACCAAGAGCACCTGGCCCTATTCTGTCTGCCCCTACTCCACCCAACCCTACTTCACCTAGGTGAACCAAAGATCCAGGATGGGATCCTACTACACTTGGGGGTATGCAGAAGCTAAAGAAATATCAGGAGTGGGTCCAGATAGGGGTTCAGAACACTGTACCTAAGACTATGAATTGGTCTAAATTCTATGAGGTAAAGCAAGAAAAGAAAAAATCCCCTACTGTGTTTCTGGAAAGGCTTAAGGAAGCAGTGAGAAAATGTACAGATCTCCAAATAGACACAGAGCAAGCGAAGGTTCAGCTTGCCTTCATATTCCTGGGACAGTTACAGGATGATATTAGGAGAAAATTACATAAGTTAGAAGGGAGGGAGGTGAGGAATTTGGATAAACTACTCGAGGTAGCCTGGAAGGTATACAATAATAGAGAAAAGGAGGCTAGTAAAAGGCAGCAGC
Source organism: Melozone crissalis (assembly GCF_028551555.1). NCBI lineage: Eukaryota > Metazoa > Chordata > Aves > Passeriformes > Passerellidae > Melozone > Melozone crissalis. Next base: position 6,524,956 of record NW_026535813.1, on the reverse strand, counting down.
AAAGTCTTTCGGCAGTAATACAAGAAAAAAGGAATCCAGGTTTCAGAGGACACGGCAGAGGTGGCTGTGGACTTGGCCGAGGGTGCAGGGGAATGGTTATGCCAAGATTAGGCTTAAATTAGTGTGCGTATTGCAAGCAGGAGGGGCATTGGAAGAGAGAGTGACCAGACCAGTTTATCCAGGGCAATCAGTTCCAGCAGGAAGACGTTGCCAAGGTGATGGTGCTGGGGGAATATCACAGCTGACTAGAATCGGAACAGGAACCTGTAGTAACTATAAAATTAGGGGATAAAGAAGTAAAATTCCTGGTGGATAAGGGGGCCACGTATTCCATACTAAATGATTTGAAAGGGGAAATTTGGAATAAAACAATGACAATAGTTGGAGCCACAGGGAAGGAGGAAAATCAGCCATTCTTGCAACCCTTAGATTTGTGTTTTGGGAACAAGGTTTTAATGCATGAATTCTTATATGTACCTGAGTGTCCAATTCCGCTTTTAGGGAGGGATTTGCTGGCAAAACTTGATGTGGTAATAACCTTTGAGAACCGGGAACTTTTAATGAAAATACCCGAGTCAAAGACAGGACAAATTCTAATGATAAAAGAAAAACTGGTTCCTGCCATCCCTAGGGAAGTAGAGGATGCAGTGATCCCCTCTCTATGGGAAACAGATATACCAGGAAAATCTAAATTGGCACAACCAGTACATGTAGAGTTAAAAGAAGGTGCGAGGGCTGTACAGGTCAAACAGTATCCCATAAAACCAGAATCACGGCAAGGAATAGCAAAGACTATTGATAAATTCTTAAAGTATTAAATTCTAGAAGAATGTGAATCAGAATATAATGCACCAATATTTCCAGTAAAGAAACCAAATGGTGAGTATAGACTAGTGCAGGATTTGAGGGCAATAAATGAAATAACTAAAGACATTTATCCAATGGTTGCTAATCCCTACACGTTGTTGACATCCATAAAAGAGATATATAAATGGTTTACCGTAATTGATCTAAAAGATGCCTTTTTCTGCACACCCCTTGACAACGAAAGTAGGAAACTGTTTGCCTTTGAGTGGGAAAATCCAGGGAATGGAAGAAAAACCCAGCTCACCTGGACGTGACTTTCACAAGGTTACAAGAACTTGCTGACCCTATTCGGAAACCAACTGGCGAAGGAGCTGGAGATTTGGACTGAGAATGGGCAAGTACCAAGAGACCAATATCTATTGTTGCAGTATATTGATGATATACTGATAGCTACAGAAGAAAAAGCAACCTGCATAAAGGTAACAATTGAGATTTTAAATTCACTGGGAATGGGAGGATATAAAGTGTCCAGAGAAAAGGCACAAATTGCCTGACAGACTGTGATTTACCTGGGATGTGAAATTTCACAAGGGCAACGAAAACTAGGTACTAACCGTATTCAAGCTATTTGTGCTATTCCAGAGCCCCAGAAAGCTGCGAGTTTTCCTTGGGATGGCAGGGTGGTGTCACCTGTGGATCATGGACTATGGACTGATTGCGAAACCCCTGTATGAAGCTCAGAAGACGCAGCCATTCACCTGGGGCAAACCACAGAAAGAAGCCTTCCTAAAATTAAAAGAAGCACTGACAACTGCTCCAGCATTAGGGTTACCTGATCTGTCTAAAGATTTTCAGCTGTTTGAACATGAAAGGCTGCGCCTAGCACTAGGAGTCCTGACCCAACATTTGGGAAGCTGGAAAAGGCCGGTTGGCTATTTTTCCAAACAGCTTGACAACATAAGTGCCGGATGGCCCTCATGTCTGCGGGCAGTCGCAGTCACTGTGATGCTGATACAAGAAGCCAGGAAGCTCACTATGGGAAGGCACATAGATGTCTATGTAACACACATGGTAACCACTGTCTTAGAGCAGAAGGGGAGCCATTGGCTATCTCCAAGCAGGATGATAAAATTCCAGGTAATCCTGACCAAGCAAGATGATGTCACATTAAAGACAACTAACCTTTTGTATCCAGCTTTGTTTCTAGGTACCACAACTGAAGAAGGCCCATTAGAGCATGATTGTGCAGAAGTAATAGCGTACACCTATTCAGCAAGAGAATACCTGAAAGACGTCCCGCTAGAGCAACCAGAGTGGGAATTATTCACAGATGGAAGCAGCTTTGTCGAGAACAGAACCAGATATGCTGGATATGCAGTAACAATAATCAGTACAGTAGTGGAGGCAAAAGCGTTACCACCAAATACATCTGCTCAGAGGGCAGAAATGGTTGCGTTAACCAGAGCAGTAGAACTAAGTGAAGGGAAAAGGGTAAACATATGGACTGACTCAAAATATGCTTTTAGAGTGGTGCATGTCCATGGAGCACTGTGGAAAGAGAGAGGACTGATGTATTCTCAAGGTATGCACATTAAACATCAAGATGCAGTCCTGCAATTGATAAAAGCAGTACAAAAACCCAAACAAGTGGCAATTATACACTGTAAAGCACACCAGTCAGGAAACTCCAAAATTTGTGAGGGAAATCGAAAGGCAGACTAGACAGCCCAACAGGTTGCTCAAGAAGTGCAAACAACGACATTGATACCTTTAAAACTTAATGTATCTCTGTTGCTATAGAGCGCGACACGGCGCAAGCACCAAGACTCAGATCTGAAGGCTGTATAAGGCCTTTCATTAAAGGAACATGTTGCCTTTATAGTTTTACAGAATATTTACATTTGCTTAACAAACACATACACTGCCCATTGGTCATGAAAAAGAAACAAAACTCTCAATAGGTGAAAAGGAGCCACGTCACTCTGTGAGCCAACTAAAGTCTATATCTTTTAACTTTCTCTCTTTCATCACGTTGTCATGGTGATAGCCTTGGTACCTTCCTTGAGAGAGATACGGGGCTTTCCTTATCTTCAGGAAGCCTTCGCTGGCTTACAAGAACAGCACAAAAATGTCTCTCCTACATATGTCAATTCAATTTGCCTCCAAAACCAAAATATTCAGTAGAAGATGAGAGATTGGGATGTTTGCTAAGTGCACAAAAGAATTCAGAAGGGTGGTATGTAACTACACAAGGGCGGATAGTGGTACCCCCTTTGATAATGACAGAAGTTCTACAAATTAAACATAATGAATGTCATTGGGGTGCAGAGGCATTGGTAAAATTGCTAAAGCGAAATTTAATCTCGGTGCGGATGTTAACAATGGCAAAATCAGTAATGTCAAAATGTGAAATCTACTTGAAGAACAACCCAGTGGCTAGACAACAGGCACAGCTAGGAAGGATTCGGATAGGAATAGAACCAGGAGACTATTGGCAGGTAGATTTTGTAGAATTGCCTAGAACTCGAGGATACAAATATCTGTTAGTGGGGGTTGACACATTTTCTGGATGGCCAGAAGCCCTTCCTTGTTGCACAAACCAAGCAAAAGAAACAGTTAAGTGGTTACTACAAGAAATCATTCCCAGGTTCGAGGTACCCCTAGGGATATCATCAGATGGGGGCCCCATTTTATAGCTGTTGCAGTGAGTTGCAATATCCTGTTTTAAACTTCCGGGTCCCTTCCCCAGGTGTGCCAATACCTCTCTCCCTTCCCCCTCGCCCCCTTGCTGAGTGAGTTCTGTCAATCAGTTTTAACATTCCAGCAAGGCCTCGTGTTGTTAGTCAGGTTCAAAAGATGCCCCTATGCCCAGAGGTCATTGGCCTGTCTGGGTGTCATCCTCCCCTGAGACCCTGCCCCTCCCACCTGGTCGGTGGCTCACCTGTCCCTTCCCCTCCCCCTGTCCCGGAGCTTAAAAGCCCAATCAAGCCATGCGGTCGGTATTCTGTTGGAGCTGTTACCTGTGATTCAGACCTCTGTGACCATGGAATAAAACTCTGGATATTAACCCTCCGGCAGAATCCGTCTCCTTTCTCTTCACCATCGCCTGAAGCCTTCCCACCTGAGGTAAACTGAGTTTCTAACAAGCCTGGACTTGTTCACTGCCCAGCTGCAGCATCCAGCCAGCTAAAGGTGTCTCTGGGGTTAAACACCACAGTTGCCACCTTTGGCCCAGCAGCAAGGGTCAGACAGGCGCAGGCACAATCTACCTGGTAATACTGGGATTCTTATTCCAATATATAGCCACAGTAGTAAGAGAAGTAAGTAGATTGCTGGGAATAACTTGGGACCTCCACACACCATGGAGACCCCAGTCAAGTGGACAGATAGAGAAGATGAATCAGACACTAAAAAGGCAAATCAGTAAAATATTATAAGAAGCCAAACTGCAGTGGCAGCAAGCTTTGCCAATAGCACTGTTGAGGATTCGGATAAAACCAAGGAGTGAAATGACAGTTAGTCCTTATGAGATATTGTATGAGAAACCATATGAATCTCCTGAACCTAACCCAAATGTACATGTCATGGGAAAGCAGGAAGTGTATAATTATGTTCTGTCTCTCGGGAAAACTTTAGCTTGGCTCCGGAGCGCCCTTGTGTGAAATAGGCTGCTGACTCTCAAGAATCCAGTTAATGACATATATCCAGGAGATGAAGTGTACATTAAGACTTGGAATGAAGAACCATTAAAAGAGAGGTGGAATGGACCCTATCAGGTACTGCTGACCACTTTTACAGCAAAGTGGCTGGAGTAGATCCTTGGATACACTACACCCGAGTGAAGAAAATCCGTCCTGGACAGTGGACTGCACAAACTGTAAGACCAACAAAGCTGCAGATTAGACGTGTTTAACTGTTTCAAATGTTATCAGTAGTTGTGCCAATGCTCATTTTATGGTTATTAATGTCTTTGGGATGTGGAATGTGAAAAGATCAACTAACCACTCTTTATTCTAGAATGAAGAAGGAGGTACAGGCAGAAACACAGGTGATAAAGGTTTCCAATGCAATTCAGGCTAAGAATGTAATGATTGGTTTAGTCAAAGACTTATCCAAAATGCAAAATACCAGCAGAATAACTGCCTGTCTGCCAATACTGAATGCAGCGGGAGACCCAATAAGTTGGGGAATCATAACGTCAAATTTACCTGAAACACAAAAGAACAAAACAATTGAATGTAAACAGGTACTGGAGTCAAGGCAAATAGTCAGAGAAACCTGGAAAGTAACAGCGGAGTGGATGAGGCCTCTGAGAAAACGGGACTGTATTTCAAGTCATGGCAAGGTAGGACAAATCATAGAGTCGTGAGTTAAAGATCAAGATATTGCAAATTGGGAATGCTTCTTGCCACACTATAAAAAGATTAGAGAGAATATCACAGAGACCACTGTGGCGTGGAAGTGTGAGGAAAAAGATTGGAAACGTCAAATGGAGCCCTGGGACAGTGCGTGGTCCGTGAGTATACTTCAAAAATTCCAATACATGGCAAACACCCCTTGGTGTATTATATAGGAAGGCTCTGAAAATGAAACAGATCCAGCAGTAACGAACACTGACACTAGTAGTAGAATGAAGGCAGACAAATTAAGTTGGCGGGCATGTAATAAAACTTATGATTGCACTTCTGATGATATAGAGATAAAACAGATGCCATCACTGGCAGTAGCCTTACAAATTGGTTGTGCCTGCAGAGGGATCAAACACAAACAAAGTAAAGTGAATTATAAGATACTAGTGGGATGTAGTAAAAGTACAATCCGAAGTCCAGGACAATTTGTATGGGCAACAAGTGATGGTACCTGGACAACACATTTGCCTGTAGACGGGAAAGTAAAAGAAATTATTTTGAGCCTCCCTACTTTATGTCCAATTTGGAAAAACTCCTCATTTAATGGAAAACATGGACTCCTGCAGATAAGAACAAGACGAGGAGTTCTAAATAATGAAAATCAAGATGAAACTTGGCAAGAACCCTCTAGTGGAGTAAAATTTGAGTGGGCCCTAGTGTCTTTATTCGGTCCTATAGCAAACTACCAGAATAGAGAAATGCTGTACAAACTTACAGGTTAAGTAGATAGACAGGCAAGAGTCACCTGCGAAGGATTTAAAGACTTAAACGTGAAATTACAAGCCACCACAAAAATTACTTTACAAAATTGGTTAGCCTTAGATTTGTTACTCCTGAAAGAGCATGGAGTGTGTGGATTTTTAAAAGGAAAAATTGATCATTGCTGCATCCACATTCCAAATGTAACTGCAGATGTAGAATATGATATCAATCAGTTGAAACAAATAGAGCATGAGGCACAAGAAGAACAAAAGGACTTAACTACGAGCTGGTTAGACAAAATCTTCAAAGGGTTAGGATGGAATGTGAGTTAATGGATTAAGTTTATCATTGAGAGTTTGATAATCTTACTAATCATGTTCTTAGTAATTTGTTTAGTTTACAGCATCCTAAAAAGAGAAATACAGAAAAAGATGTCCTGGAACCGAAAGATAATCAAGGCATTGACATGGGACAAGAATCCACATCCATCATCTTCAAGTCTTCCAGTTTGTGTCAGCATCCATGACAACATTTATAACAACCCCGGATTTGAAGATGAACATCAGATATAAACTCAGAAGCCAAAGGACTGTATCAAGTGAAAGCATTTACACTTATTATAGTGAAGTGAAAATACTTTCAAAGGGGGAAAACGATAGTATAGGGATAAAATGTTTCTAAAATCATGGAATATTCAGGGGAGTTAGAAAGGAAGGATAGGCCTGGTAGGCCCTGAGAAAATGTTGGGCTGCACTAGTATAGTCATTTAATGACTATGATAAATGATATGATTGTTAGATGCAATGATTGTTTCGTAATTGGATATAATTATTGTTTAATTATAACAAGAATAATGAGAAACGATGTTGGGTAGGTTGGATGGAAATTACAAAAATCCATGCTTGGATGAAATCAATGTATATAATAGGACAATATAAGTTTAATAATTAATATGTAGTTATATAATGATAAGGGTATAAAAACATGTTCATCCCGAGCCCATGTCGGAGTCAGATTTGGGTCTGTACCCCTGACACCCAGAGCTCTTCAATAAAAGCACCTGCATATAATCATTCCATGATTTTGTGTTTCTGAATGCTAACAGGACTACCACCTGTTTTGCTGGTGTAACAGCGCAACCACTCTCTATGATCTCAGCTTTAGGGAACTTAATTAGTTTGTGGTCTGCTTGGTCATATTTTGGGGTGAACCCTGACAAATCAACCTCTTTTTGTGGAATTACTGCAAGAATACCTTTTCCTGCAACCCTTCTTGCTGCTTTATCAGCAAAGTGATTTCCTAATTCTGGAGTGGTTTTCCCTTTTTGGTGACCTTTACAATGCATGATAGCTACTTCTGTAGGTTTTTTAATGCTCTCTAAGAGGGCAAGTATTCGTTCAGCATGTTTGATTTGATTACCTTGAGCGTTCAGAAGTCCTCTCTCCTTCCAGATGGCTCCATGGGCATGGACAACACTAAATGCATATTTAGAGTCAGTCCATATATTTACCTTCTTTCCTTTGCTCAGGTCTAGGGCTCTCGTCAGTGCAATAAGTTCAGCTTTCTGTGATGACCCATCTGCTGGCAGGGCTTTTGCCTCAATCACCTTGTCCTGTGTAGTCACTGCATAACCTGTCATCCTTTTGCCATTTTTCATAAAGCTGCTTCCATCTGTAAAAAGTTCCCAATTTGGATTTTCCAGGGGTATGTCTTTCAGTTCTGGTTGGCTAGAATAGACCTCTTCAGTAGTCTGCAAACAATCATGTTCAGGCTCATTGTCAATTAAGGTGGAGGAAAAAAAACATGGCAGGGCTAAAAACAGAAGTTGTTTTCAGGGTAACATCATATTTTTCCAATAATAGTGATTGATATTTAAGCATTCGATTGCCAGACAGCCAATGTTTTCCCTTTTGTTCGAGTATGGCTGCTACTGCATGGGGTACATACACTACAATGTGTCGCCCAAGGGTGAGTTTTTGGGCCTCCTGGATCAAGATGGCAGTGGCCACCACAACATTGAGGCACCTTGGTCAGCCTTGGGCAACATTGTCTAGCTGTTTAGAAAAGTAGGTCACAGCCCTTCGTTGGTTCCTGAGGCGCTGTGCTAGTACCCCCAGAGCCACAATCAGTCTCTCACGTGTGAAAAGTTCAAAAGGTTTAGTTAAGTCTGGCAGTCCCAGTGCTGGAGCTGACATCAGAGAGTTTTTCAGCTGTTTAAAAGCTGCTCTGGTGTTTTCAGTCCATATGATAATTCCCTTTTCAGATGCTTTTAATGCTCCATATAGGGGTTTTACCAGCAGTCCATCATTTGCTCTTCACAAACGACACCAGCCTACCATCCCCAGGAAAGCTTGCATCTCTCTCACAGTGTGGGGCTCTGGAAGATGGCAGATGGCTTCTTTCCATTCTTTGCTGAGCTGTCAGTGTCCACGGAAAATCTCAAGCCCTAAGTAAACTACTGCTTCCTTAGCAATCTGTGCTTTGTTTCTAGAAACTCTGTACCCACTCAGTCTCAAAAAGTTTAATAGACTTATGGTGAGTCGTATACAGTCATCTCTGGTTCTGGCTGCAATGAGGATGTCATCCACATACTGAAGAAGAACTCCTTCTGGCTCCTGTCTTTTCCAATCCTCTAATTGCTTTGCTAGTTGGTTTCCAAATATTGAGGTGCTGTTTCTGAACCTTTGTGGTAAAACTGTTCAAGCAAGATGACTCTTTCTTCCTGTCTTGGGATTTTCCCACTCAAAAGTAAAAAGCTCCTGGCAGTTTTTGTGCACAGGAATGCAAAAAAAGGCATCCTTCACGTCTACAACATTAAACCATCCAAATTAATCTGTCAGTGTGGCCAAAAGGGTGTGGGTATTGGCTACTACTGGGTGTATATCCTCTGTAATTTTGTTAATTACTCTCAAATCCTGTACTAATTGATAACTCTTGCCATCTGCTTTTTTAACAGATAAAATGGGGATGTTGAATTTAGATTCACAATGCACTAATATACCATGTTGTAGGAATCTTTCAATTATAGACACTAATCCCTTACGGTTCTCTAATTTCAAAGGGTATTGTTTTTGCCTTACTGCTGTGGGTCCTGGTTTGAGTGTAATACTCACTGGTTCTGCTTGTTTGGATCTTCCTGGGATATCACGGGCCCACGCTATTGGATTGACCGCATTTTCAACTTCAGTGGGGATTTCACCACATTTTTCCTGTAAAAAAAAGTGTAGGAACTTGGACAAATTTAGATTCAGGAATTACAACTCCTTTACCCTTCCCATTTTTAAAATTTAATTTCTGCTTCCAATTTTTCCAGCAAATCCCTCCCCAGCAATGGTTTAAGGGAGTTAGACATATAGAGGAATTGATGGGTTACCCGGTGCTTCCCCAGTTTGAATTTTAAAGGTTGGAAGAAAGGCTGTGTTTTGTTTACCCCGGTCGCTCCAATAACATGTACAGTATCTTGCCTCAGTTTCCCTTCTAAGGTATTTAACACAGAATATGCTGCTCCAGTATCTACTAAAAACTTGATGTCATCTTTCCCCAGCTTAGCTATAACCGAAGGCTCCACTGGGGGGGTAGCCATTGATCCCCAGCACTCAGAACCTGAACCACTTGAGGTTTGTACTACTGGGAGTTGGGGAACTGAGGATTTTTCTTTCAGCACTGGACAGTCGTTCTTCCAGTGTCCCCACTTCTTGCACTATGCACACTGGTCTTTCTCTGCAGGGGAAGTTTTCTTGGATGACTTTTCCTGAGTAGCCTTCTTACTAGGTTGGGGTTTAACTCTTTCAGTTGGGCTCCTATCTTGAAACACTTTCCAAGCAACCTCTAGATATTTATCTATGTCTCAAAGTCCTTCTATCTTCTGTGGCTTTCTTCTTATATAATTTGAAGCTTGACCCATAAACAAAAGTACTAAATGTGCTTTACCATCATTTGATTCAGGGTCTAGATTTGTATGCTTGATGGTAGTTTCTCTTAGGTTGTTTAAAAAATCAGTAGGTGATTCATCATAATTTTGCCTCATTTGTAAAGCTTTGACCAGTTCATAGCTTTAAGGATCCCATGTTTTAACCCATATACCACAAGGTTTTGATATAATTTTAATCTTGCCATCTGTTCTGGTATATTTGCATTCCACCCATGGTTTTCAAGGGGAAATATCTCAGTGCCTTGAAGCAGCCCACTGGTTATGTTCCCCTCAACGAATGTTGTGATGGCCTTATTGACAATTCATCTTTCAATGGGGTCAAGTAATATGTCTAACATAGACTTCAGATCAGCTCAGTCAGGATTTTGTGAATCAATTGGTCTTTCTACCAATTGGGCTACTTTATTTGGATTTTCTTTATATTTCCCCACAGTAGCTTTCTACTGCTCTAACTCATTAAGGGAATATGAAACCCACACATATATTGGCCCCCAGTTGCTAGCAGCTTGTCGTAGTGGGGCTTGTAAAACCAGTTATTTTCCTTCTCTTGACCTAATATGTTTTGCTATAGGGCTACGCTCTTTGATGGCTTTTCTCACTATCTTTCCCTTCCTTTGCTTGTTTAAGGCTGCAATGAGTTCATCAATTTCATCTTCCTCGGAGCTACTTGAGCAAGAACCCTCTGATTCAGTCGACTCTGTTGTACCATATAATCTACTTTGCCTACCTCTAATCCTAGAAAGCACTACGCAGGATTTGCTGTGTCTTGTAACCCGGGCTGCGTATCTGCGTGCCTCAGTGACATCATCTCCTGAAGCTGCTCCTCAGTGTTCAGGGTTGCTGTCGTAACTCACAGGCCTGAGAACAGAGAGACCCCTCCCCTCATGGGAGGTTCCCTCTCTGCTCTCTTTGTAGAAGGCTCTGCCCCTTGGCTCCTCCTCAAGTGGTGGTGCCATGGGCTGCACAGGCCATCCATCCCCTCCCTCTTCCCGGCTGAAGGATCTGCCCCCCAGCTCCTCCTCCTGGGGAGGGGGCAGTGGCGGCAGTGGGGCAGTGGGGGCAGTGGCATACCTGCCTACCAAAGCTTGCTTTTCTCCTCCTTCACTGACCGGGATCCCGTCCTAGCTGCACCTCCCTCCGCTCCACTTGATCGTGTCGGGCAATGGCGACTGCAGAGGCCGGGGGCGGGGGGATGGGGGGTGAAGCAACGGCGCCTTGGCCTGGGCCTGAGCTCGACAGACCCCACCCTCAGGGCGGGAGCAACTAGATCTAAGTCTTCTTCCTCCTTTGTTTTACTTTCGTTGTCCTATATTGGCTCTTTTTTCTTTTTCTCCCCTTTTTCCTTTAAGACTAAGATATGGTCTTCATTTTGGTTTGCTGCTGGGCTCCATTGACATGCTAACACCATAAAAAGCCTTGCATACTCTAGCACACCTAAGTACCCTAAGTATTTATCCTCCGGTATACAGGAAATCAAACCTGATATTAAGCTTTTATCCAAACTACTAAACTTGGGCCACATCTGCTTGTTCTCTAGTTCATACGTTAGCCAGATCTTTTCAGAGAGTCTAATAAGCTTGGATTTGAAAAACAATGCCTCCCTTGACTCCTCCTCGGTAAGGTTTCCTCACTTTCTTAATACTGATCTCAAGGGACTATCTCTTGGGACATCATTTCTACAACACTAGCAGGAAAATATATATCCTATATTTTAACAGTTATGAGTAGAAATTAAAAGAGCCAGGGAGAGGGAGTGAGAGAAAGAAGAGACAAGATTTGAACCCCAGCCCCCAGAGTTGCAGCACAGGAGCTTATCCCTTGTACCACCACTGCTGACTTTATACTGGTAGTACTTCAATCTAATCCCACTTCTCAGAGAGTGTCCACCCTTACTACCAGTAGGAGAGATGGACCACCATACCCTGCCTGGATTCTAGAGCACAAAAGAGCCCCTTCCCACCTAACTCAGGTGCTAAATAGAATACCCCTCTATCTACTCACACGTCTCTGTCAGGTCCTAAGGTTTGCTGGGCCCCCTAGGAGTGCCATGGAAATGAGGAAGGGGGGAGGGACGACAAGAGCTGGATGTTCTTCTGGCTCTGGTCCAGGGGTTTCCCAGATGCCTTGCGTCCCATCTGGGTCGTGAAAAACTGATGCCTTGTGAAGGCTGAGCTAGAACAGAGACTATATTGAGCTTAAGAATAAAGTAGGTATTCATTAAGAGGCCTCAAATAGATCCACCTTGGGCAGCACAACCCAAAACGGCCACAAAATGGATGACAGGTCAAGGGGTCTCACACTTTTATAAGTTTTGGTCCATTAGCAAATTGGAGCTAATTGTCCAATTACAGCTTTAGCCCATGAAGTCCCATCCTTCTTGTTTTCTCTCTTTGGTCCACCGTTGTTTATGCTCTTGGGCCTGAGATCTGGATTGGCTGTCCTTGGGTCCCCAGTTAAAAAAGGAATTGTTTTGTCTATCTATTTTGTGAAAAGAGCTTACTATCCCCTAGTGTGAAGCCTAGACTTACACACTGAAGTAGAATAAAATCTGAAAAATATAAAAGCTAAAACCTGAGGCATCAGTTAGAATTGCATAAAGTTCCCCTCAAGGCCCATGGGCCTATAGGCAGAGGGTTGAGTGCACTATTGTTAGGAAGATCAAGTGCAACACTGCAAGGTATTTTTGTTCACCCTGGTGTTATAGATGCAGACTATGCAGGACATATTTGTGCCATGGTGTCAACACCTACTCCTCCTGTGACCATCCCAGCTAAAACTTGCATTGCCCCACTTTTTAGTCTTGTGTTCCTAAAACAGACCAAAAGCTGTGAGGAAACCAAGGCTTCGGATCAGTGGGAGAACCTCAAGTGTACTGGACTCAGGTAGTTTCCAACTGAAGACCAAATATGGTTTGTACACTTACAATGCCTTGGGCAAATCTGTCCCACATCAAGGTTAGTGGGATGATAGATACTGGAGCAGATTTTACCATCATATCTGCTAACACAGGGCCTCAATCATGGCCTACCACATCTGTAGAATCTGTTGTTGCTGGCCTTGGAGACACCATACAAAGTTATTTAAGTAGTAAACCTGTGTTAGTTAAGAATCCAGAAGGACAGACAGCTACAATCTGTCCCTATATTACTGCTGCGCCACTCAACTTGTGGGGAAGGGATGTCTTGTCAGCATGGGGAGTTCAGGTAGGAACAGATTTTTATCAGGGACCACTGTGTTGAAGGGCGCAAAGCATCCTACATTAGCCTTGAGGTGGCTCACTGACCAACCCATGTGGGCTCCTCGGTGGGCCCTTGAAAAAGTAAAACTAAATGCCCTTAAATTCCTAGTCCAGGAACAATTAAATCAAGGACATATACAGCCATCAACAAGTCCATGGAACACCCCTGTGTTTGTAATTAAAAATAAATCAGGTAAATGGAGATTACTCCATGACTTAAGGAAAATTAATGCAGTTATGGAATGTACGGGTGCTTTACAGCTTGGAATGCCATCCCCATCTATGATACCTGCTACCTGAGACATTTTGATTGTCGATTTGAAAGATTGCTTTTTCACTATTCCCTTACATCCTGATGACACCCCAAAGTTTGCATGTACAGTGCCCTCCATCAATCATGAAGCACCAGTCGAGCCATATCATAGGAAAATGCTGACACAGGTATGAAAAATAGCCCAACAATTTGTCAATGGCATGTTGCACAGGCACTCTCAATAGTGAGAGAACAATTCCCAGGAGCATACTGTTATCATTACATGGGTAACATCTTGATAGCAACCCCAACCAAAGAGAGCCTTGTACACATTCAGCCAAGTTTGATGCGAGCACTGCAAGAGTTTGGATTGCAAATTGCAACAGAAAAGGTGCAGCAGCAGCCCCCATGGAAGTACCTGAGAGTTAAAATCTAGATCAAACAATACAACCACAAACAATTCAATTTTCAACCAAAGTGCAAACTTTAAATGATGCACAAAAACTTTTGGGTATCATCAACTGGGTATGACCCTATTTAGGGTTAACCACCGCACAATTATCACCCTTATTTAATATTCTTAAAGGTGACCCTGTGTTGGGGAGGATGGAACAGGAAAGCCTTATAAATATGATTGCCTGGCAAAAGATTTTGAGACTATAGAAACTATAAGCGAGATTGAAATGAAAGCAAGTTTTGAGATCCCTTAGTTACTGAACAACTGGTAAACAATGGTGTGGCCAGCCGAAGGTAATCCCCTCTTGATGAAACAATACCCTCTGCAAGCAGGCAGGTCCAAGGGTCAGAGCAGACCCTGCAGCTTGGCAGATAGGGCCCAAAGAGTAAGATTTAGGGTTTAAAATGTAACACAGTGTGGTAATGTAGTGATTCTTATAGGTTGTGTGGAAATGTTATAGGATATGCATGCTGTAGTAGATTGGTTGAAGAGAATCTGAATATTCAACACTGAAGATGATTTATTGTATTGTAACGGGAACTTCGCTTTCTTCTCTTCTCTCTTTTCTCGCTCACTTTTTCGTCTTCTCCTCTGCACTTCTTCACCCCCTCCTTTCTACATGCTCTCTGCTCTTAAACCTTTGTCTTTAACTCTCTTACACTTTAAGCCTCTCTTCTCTCGGGCCTGCTCTGAGCTGCGGCTGGCAGCTCCCAGCAGGGCCCTACACCCACGCCCTTTGCAATAAACCGATAGTTCCACGACCTGACTGCAGAGATCTCTCGTCTCCGTCCGTCCCGACCGTGCGTGACCCCCGTCACTCCAACAGACTCCCCTACAACCCTGAGTTAACTTCTCCAAGGAAATTAACTCCAGAGGCGAAAACTGCACTTGAAACAGTGGGCCATAACAAACAGATAAGTGTATCGGATATGTCCTGAAGTTTGTATTACAGTGTTTGTTGTTATTGTTGATTTACACCCTACAGGTCAATGGGACACTCAGTGGTCTGAGCCACTACACATTTTAGAATGGATCTTTTTGTTCCATCAGCCTAAAAAGACAGCACCTACTATATTTGAATTGATTTCACAATTGATTATTAAATGCTGTCAAAGGTGCTTGCAGCTGAATGCCAAGGATCCCTCAAAAGTTATTATATCTGTAAAACAAGAGTATTTGAATGGTGCTTTTCAAATAGCATAGCGCTACAAAATGCTTTACAAAACCTTACAGGGCAAATTACCTATCACTTACTTAAGTGTCTTAGGGTGACATTATGATGTTTGTATCCCCAATCATATGTTCTGTTTATGCTGGATATTATATTCTGTGCCTTCAAGACTGGCTCTGACAGCAAAGGTGGGGAGAAGAAGAAGCATGGAGTTTGTTATCAGCCTCACTCACTCCTCCACAGTCTGCGGGAACACAGAACCCCACTGTGGTGTCTTGGCAAAGATGGTGCAGAACACAGCGCTCTACTGCTTTTTAGTTAGTTTAGCTAGCTGAGGCAGAGAAGTTCCCTGGACTGTTTTTCTTTCCCTTTTCTTGGAAATGTTCGAACCTGCTCTGGACTGGGACCTGGGGAAACACCGAGAGCTTGCAATTTGTGGCCTACTGGGGCCTACTCAGGGCAGCAGCCATTTCCAGTGCTGGAGGGACTGATAACAAAGCAACCACGCACAGGAGAGACTTTCTGAATTTGTCATCTCTTCAGAGCAGCAAATGAGTTTTGTCATCTGGTATTGTTCATTTTTTGTGCTGAGGAGTGCTTTGTCTGTTAAATAAACAGGTTTTTTTCCACTTGTCTCCGAGGAAATTCTTCCCGAACTGGTTGGGGCGAGAGGCCGTGTGGGTTTGCTTTCTGGGGAGGGCCCTTTTGGAGGTTTTCTCCCAAATTTGCCCTAAACCAGGACAATCCACAAAACTTCTCTTAATATATACTCCAATATTCTCTCCTTAATTGTGAGAATCAACTATTGCATTACTCATCTATAACAAACCCCCCTTTTCCTTTTCTATAAGTCATTTGGCTCAAACAATTACTCAAAAAAAATTTTCTCTCTTTCTTGAATAAGTCATACTAGCATCTGTTGATGTGGTTGAGGACAGTGGGAACATTAGAAAAAAAATCTCAGGTTTTCCCTAGATACACTTATTTGGAATGGACAAAATGTGATCACAGAACTCTGGTATAGCTTTTTCTCTTTTTTACCCCCATCTACCGTGCCCGTGGGGTTGCTATCCAAAGTAGGTGTATCTTAGTGGTGAGTACAGAGGTCAACTCGGTCTTGCCCTCTAGTCCCTGTTGTATTAAAAGACAATTGAGGAATAGTAGAAATAGTAGAGGTCCAGTATGGCCATTTTGCTCCCACTTTACCATGCCTATGGCATTGCTACCCAGAGCAGGGCTATGGAATCTTCTTGGTAGCAAACAAAGGGGCCAACCTGGTCTTGCCATCTATTTCTTGTCTTACTTCACTTGTGGTTCTTAAGGAAACTGCTCCAACACATCTTACGGTCCCTTGTGTACTTCCCCTCAACAGATGCTTGTAATTCTTGCCTATTAAAACAGGAAAACAGTTATTGAGCTGGCTGGTGGAAGTTTGACTCTACTTTTTGCTCCTTTTGTTGCCTCTCTGGTTGTTTCTCGGTCTCTGCTTGAGAGTCAATCTCATCTCAGCCAGCCTGGATGTTATAGTCCATTCTTTGGGTTCTTCTATTGGGCCTTTAACTCTGTTGGCATGAGTCCATCCCCGCTCTGCAATTCACACAGCCGATTCGGTGGAGAGCAGTACCTGGAAGGGACCTTCCCACTGAGGAGTTAGAGGCTGATCTCTCCATGACTTGATCATCACCCAATTCCCAGGATTAATATTATGGATTCTGAAATCCAGGGTGGTAGTTTGATGAATTGCCCCTTGATGTCTTAGCCCTTCTAAGGTTTGTGCTATTGACATAACATATTTCTTGACATTGGCTTTCCCTTCCTCATAGGTGGCAACTTTCTGGGGCGGGGTCAAAAAGGGTAACCCAAATATCATTTCATATGGCGAGACCCACAAATCTGACTGGGGTTGGGTTCTAATTCTTAATAAGGCCAAAGGGAGACATTTTATCCATGACATTTGGGTTTCAACCATCATCTTAACTAGAGTTCTTTTAAGAGTTTGATTCATCGTCTCAACACAACCTGAACTCTGTGGATGCCATGGAGTGTGTAATTCCCATTTTATTTCCAGGCCTTGAAAAACTGTTTGAAGTATCTTCAATATGAAATTAGTTTTTTGGTCTGAATCAATCCTGTTTACCATCCCCTATCAGGGAATGATTGATTTTAGAAGTGTTTTACTCACAACATTGGTATTGGCTTTCACAGTGGGTACTGCCTCTACCCAATGAGTCAAGTGATCTACTATCACTAGTAAAAATTTCCACTGTTGTACCTGGGGAAGCTCAGTAAAGTCTACATGGATGTTTTAAAAGGGCTGTAAGGCTAGTTCTCACCCTCCCCTGGGTGTTTTCCTCATGATTTTCCTATTCACTTGCTGATGTATCACACACCATTCAGTTACTTTGAAGCGATACATGAAATAAAGACTCCACAACCTGATGTAGTTATGAAGAGGGTATGTATTGTCAGCGCCCGGCACAAGCAAGATAGCTCTCGTAAAAACTTGTGCCCCGAGCCTTGGTCTGACCCACATCTTTATTCACAAAGGTGTTCCATATGCACAACTGTTCCGGTTGACACTGGAATCATGCCAGTGCCCCCATGAAAATTCCCCCCTCCCTGGCATCTGCTGTGAGGTGGTACCCGGGAATAAGCAAAGCAGGCTCCTGCTTAAGAAAAAAAGGAAAAAACTTTATTAACTAAACTACAAAAACTAAACTACAAAAGAAAAAGGGAAAAAACACAAGGAAAATGAAAACTACACAGAAACACTTCCTTATCCTCCTCCCACCAAATTCCCAAGTACATTTACATTTCCAAAATTATCCACACTCGGTCTGGCACCACCCTTTAGAAAAATCAAATCTTCAGCTCATAAGGGATAGACGGAGTCCTTCCTTGTGCCACGGACTTCTTGTCACAATCAGCAATCCGCCCGGAGTCTTGCTATCTCGTGACATCTCCTTTCCATGCCAAGGTGCTCTCACCACCAGGCATGGGATGGGGCAGGGGCCTGCCTCCAGGGCCTTTTAAGGATGCCTCGTCTCGTTCCAAGCAGAGCACAGTCTCATCTCTGGGACCTTTGTCCCCCCCATTTCTTCTATACCCCCTGGGGCCGAGGGGTCTCAAAACCAAACTCTCTTGACTCCGAGCCTCCGCTTCCCCCTGCAATGCAGCCTCTGCATCACCAGGAAAGAGTCCATGGATATACAACAAAAAAGAGTCCAGCAAAAATTGCCACTCCATCTTCCTCCATTCCTTCAACATCTCTCTTCTCCCTTTCCCAGACCCCCCTTACTGGCCTGGTTTCTTCCTTCATCTTCCACTCCTATCCCTTTCCCAGGAAAGGCAGTGTTCTGCGAAGCCTTCACCGGACTGCCCACTGCCCCCCCCCCCCCCCGCCTTCTCCTCCAGCCGTGCTGCCGGCACATGATATCAAGTTTCAAGGTATACAGTTCTAGCACGGGCTGCATTCTCTCCATCTCCAAAAGGTGGGGGGAATAAACAGGTCGCTCAATGGTCCGCCACCCTTCCTCCGAACCCGAGCCTACCGTAGATGGGCCAGGAACCCGAACCTACCGTAGATGGGCCACGTGGCTTTCCCCTCCCCCAGCCCAGCCAGCAACTGGGCCGGGGGAGAGACTCCTTCACGCCGGAGATCCCAAAAGACCTCTGAAGGACAAGAGCCCTGCTTTTAACCCCTTGGGTTCGTAGTCTCAAGAGGCGGATCCAAATGCCCCACTGGTCAAACCAGGTGCTCATCTTAAAATCCGACCACCCATTGGTAACCACAGCAAAACAACATATCCCAGATGTCCCATTTCCGGTCAAACCATGACAACAACCTTTTCATACATATTCAACCCCTGGCCCCACCGGTCCTTGCCTCACATGGTAATTAGATACATGCCCTTCTGAGCATGCATTGTTTGCTGTGGTGGTCACACAGGGGGTCTCTCTGTGGTCTCTGAGGCCAAAGATTGTGGTCTTCCTCATGATTGAACTTATGAACTTTTCTCCTTTGCGCATGCGCTTTTGGTCCCTTGGTGCTTATCTGAGTACGTATGTCGGTCTTGATGAGCTTAGAGACAGAGGAGCCCCTTTATCTGGGTTTCTTGCATCCCTTGGTCTTCTCCCGGTATTGTTCTTTATGCAAGAAGCTTCAGAAATTTGCATTTTGCTATGCCCTTTGTACTATGGCAGAGGTTTCTTAAGTGAAAAGGTTAAAATTCAACACATAATTCGACAAGCTAAAATTTAAATGCTTAATTCATATTGCTAACTCAAGTGAACTCCAAAAATCTCTATTTCAACTTGCTTAGCTATTTTGAAAATTGTTGTGCAGCCCCAGTCCCTGAGAAATGGATCATCTAGCCCTTGAGTACCCCAAAGTGTTGTACTGTGTATGCTGAAATAAACAGGGCAGGAGACTTTTTCTCCTTTTAATGCCTTTACTAAAAGTGATCAGCTCAGGATTGGGCAGCTCAACAGGTCTGCAGTCTCCGTCGTCTCTCCCAGTGTGACGAGGAGGATATGCACAGCTATATCCACTAGGGGCAGGGCTGGAGGTCCTCGTGGGAGGCAGATGTTGATGACTGCCCTTTTTTCTCTGGGTCCCCGGCGTCGGGACGACCCCCGTGCTCAGGGTGAGAGGGACTACGAAGGTGTTCAGCATCTCTGCAGGCTCAGCACTATGTTCCTCACGTCTCGACATCACTCCAATCTCTCAACTCTATGTTGGCTCGTTGTTTGGGGGTCCTTTTAGCAAGCTAGAAGCAGTAGCTTCTCATGGCATGCCGGTCTTGGGGTTATTTTGCATGTCTCCCCCCCTCCTAAGTCTCTTTTCCTCACTGTTTGGGGAGGTCCCCACCCTTCACTGTCCCAGAGAAGAGCCATTAACTCGGCCCCAGCTAGGGCTTTTACTGATACAAAAACAACTATTAACGAAAAGGACCCGTAATTACCATAACACACAAGCAGCACCCCAGCAGCAACAGTGGTTACCTTTTTCTCACAAAAAGAAACTGGCAGATTTTTGTTTATAACGCCTTTGTCGTAGTTTGACATGGGAGGAATTTGGGGAAGTGATGCAAAGCTTTTTGTGTAACTGACAGTCTGTTGAACCACTGAGAAGCTGGACACGCCTCTGTGAAAGACACATGTTAAAGACGAAAAAACTCGGGAACTTTCTCTTTCCCTTCCGGGCAGGAGGAAGGCAACCTGGCTGGGCGGCCCCCATCCTGGGCCTGGCTGGACAGCCCTGCCGCGGGCCCGGCCCCCTTTCCCCGGGCTGCCTGCCGGTTCCCCCCCCCCACTTCCTCCATCTACTCCCGGGCAGGGAGAGGGGGTGCCGCGGGGCCTGATGGAGTCGGCCTTACTAACATCTAGCTGCTTACTACAACTCCCCAGCCCAGGGCCGAGCCGCACCCGCCGAGCCCCGGGAGCAGTCCAGGGTCGGTGCTGAGATTTTATCCCGTGGGAGTTGCCTGCAACCATCAGGCAGAGGGAAGGAGAAGGCCACTCCCCCCCATCCTGACGTGCTGCTCCTGAATTCTGGCCTGGCTGATTAGATCCCGGCTGCCGCCCCCAGCTGCACCCAGCTCGACCCGGGGGTCAGGTTACCATTTGAAGAGCCCAGGCAATGTGTTAACCCTTTCAGTGCTTCAATCCTCCCTTGAATGGGAGAAAAGAACAAGATGCAAGCGTGGAAAGGAACAACATGAAGACATCGAGGTCAGTGAGGAAGAAGTTAAGTTCCAGATGGGAGGGGTGAGGAGATGCCTTGTTCTTGGGTTGAAATCCTCTTGTAAGCTATGGAGAAAAGACTTTTTTTTCCCTATAAGGCATGAAACTATGGGGAGATGAAAAGTTCAAATTGATATCGAGCAAAGACCTCCATGTTAAAGTAAGCAGATGTTAAAGTAGCTGTGATCCCACAAGAAGTTTGAACAGAGAAGGACAGAAGAGTAGTCCGGTGCCCCCAGGAGAAAATCTCTGTTCCCAGGGATGAAAATGATTTTAGAAATAGATAATGAGAACTTTCGCCTTTGAACAGCTCATCTTTAAAACAATACCCCATAAGTTGACATGGCCCATCAACAAGCTGTGGGAAGGCTTGTGGAAATGGGAAGGATTTCACAATGTCAGGGTTCCCCAGGCAGCTGTTATTTGTGATGAAATTGAGAGCCATGAGAGAATTTGCTTTTCCCTCTTGTGGAGAAGTCTCCATAACCTTAACAAGAGGCACTCCTCTCCCAAAGTGAACTGAAGTAAGACTATTTTAGAGGTGGTAAACTGACTGGAAACCTTGGGTGTGGTTTCTTTACATTGTCAGTGGGAAAGAAAAGGTTGTATGGGGAGGAGAAGTGTTCTGGAGGGGTTTTTTTTTATTCTTACTACTTTTTTTTCTTTTAGCTACTTTTAATAAAATTTCCTTTATACCCTTTTAAAGTTTTGAGCCTACTTTGCCTTTCTTCTAATCCTATCTCACAGCAGGAAGTGAGTGTATTGGTGATTGGTCAGCACCAAAACCCACCACACTCTATGGTGCATTGGCCAGGAAATCTTAAAATTAAGGAAATCTTAAATTGGCTAATCCAAACCACTACAGCCTTATACCATTTTCTTGGCAAGGGTTTATTCAACATTTGCCTCCCATCTGCTAATCTCCACTTCCCTTCATTATCTTTCTTGGCTGCTATTTTAAGGAGTTCTTTCTCTTCTGTCTCACTGAATATGGGAACTTCTTGTATTTCTCTCATGGGGGTTAATACCACCATTAACTTTTCTGTCCCTGATTCAGCTATATTCTTAGCTTCTGAATCTGCTAAATTGTTCCCTCATGCCTCTTGAGTCACACCTTTTTGATGTCCTTTAACATATTTGGCAGAATTTCAGATTCTTTGATCATGGGGCAATTTTTATGGCACCTGGCCTGCTGGAACTGGATGGGCTCCATCTTTCTGTTAAGGGCAGAAGTTTTTTGGCTCATGAACTGACAGAACTTGTTGAGAGGGCTTTAAACTAGCTTTGAAGGGGATAGGGGATGCAGCTGGGCTTTCTGGAAGCAGGCCCAAGGGTGGTAAGCCTGAGTTAGGGATGAAATCAGTAGCCCAGCTGAGGTGCATGTATACCAATGCATGCAGCGTGGGTATCAAACAAGAAGAGCTGGAGGCTATGGTGCAACAGCAAAGCTATGATGTAGTCGCCATCACAGAAATGTGGTGGGATAACTCACATAGCTGGAACACTCCACTGGATGGCTACAAGCTCTTCAGAAGAGGCAGGAAAGGGAGAACAGGTGGAGGGGTGGCCTTTTATATTAGGGAGGCTTTTGATGCCATGGGTATTGAAAGTAATGATGATGAAGTTGAATGCCTATGGGTAAGAATTAAGGGGAAGCCAACAAGGCTGACATCCTATTGGGAGTCTGTTATCATCCACCCAACCAGGAAGAAGAGGTGGAGAACTTATTCTATAAATAGCTAGAGAATGTTTCAGGATCATCAGTCCTTGTTCTTGTAGGTGACTTCAACTTGCCAGACATCTGCTGGGAACTTAATACAGCAGAAAAGAGGCAGTCCAGGAAGTTTTTAGAGTGTGTGGAGCACAAATTTTTGTTGCAGCTGGTGTGTGAGCCCACCAGGGGAGGGACTATGTTAGAGCTGTTGCTTGCAAATACAGATGGGCTGGTGGGAGATGTGGTGGTTGGAGGCCACTTGGGGCACAGTGATAATGAAATTATGGAGTTCTCAATATTTGGTGAAATCAGGAGGAACATCAATAAAACTTTTACATTGGACTTCTGGAGGGCAGACTTTGGCTTATTTAGGAGACTTATTCAGAGAGTTCATTGGGAAGCAGCCCTTAAAAACAAAGGAGTCCAGGAAAGGTAGGCATGCTTCAAAACAGAGATCTTGAGGGCACAGGAACAGACTGTCCCTGTGTGCTAAAAGACAAGTCGATGAGGCAAACGTCCAGCCTGGATGGGCAACAAGGTTTTGGAGGAACTTAGGAATAAAAAGAGGATGTATCATCTTTGGAAGGAGGGTTAGGTCTCTCAGGAAGTATTTAAGGGGGCTGCTAGAGCATGTAGGAAAAAAATTAGGGAGGCCAAAGTTCAGTTTGAACTTAAAATGGTGACTTCTGGAAAGGATAATAAAAAATGATTTTACAACTATATTAATAGCAAAAGGAAGGGTAAGACCAACCTTTGTTCTTTATTAGATGCAGGAGGGAACTTAGTAACTGCAGATGAGGAGAAGGAAGAGGTGCTTTGTGACGGTGGCCACAAGGGTTTTGCAGGTGAAGAGAGAGACAAGAATGTTGACCTCATGTTCAGAAGGCTTGATTTATTATTTTATTATATATATACTACATTATGACTATACTAACAAGAATAGAGAGAAAAGTTCTCAGAAGGCTAGCTAAGCTAAGAATAGAAAAGAATGAATAACAAAGATCTGTGTCCCGGCAGAAAGCGAGAGCAGCCCTGCCGTGAGTGGTCAGTAAATCCAAACATCCACAGGAGACCAATCACGGATCCACCTGTTGCATTCCACAGCAGCAGATAACCATTGTTTACACTTGGTTGCTGAAACTTCTCAGCTTCAGCAGGAAAAATCCTAACAAAAGAATTTTAATGAAAAGATGTCTGCGACAGTGCTTAACGCCTTCTTTGCCTCAGTTTTTAGTGGGAAGATGATTTGCCTTCATGACAACTGTCCTCTTGAGTCAGTTGATAAGTATCAGGGAGCAGAATGATCCCCCGTTATCTAAGAGAAGATAGTCAGAACTGCTGAGATGCTTGGATATTCATAAATCCGTGGGACCAGATGGGATCCATCCCAGGGTGATGAGGGAGCTGGCAGATGAACTTGCGAAGCCGCTCTCCATCATTTGCCAACAGTCTTGGCTCACTGGTGAGGTTCCAGATGACTGGAAGGTGGCCAATGTGACACCCATTCACAAAAAGGGTGGGAAGGAGGATGCTAGTAATTATAGACCAGTCAGCCTGACCTCAGTACCCAGTAAGGTTATGGAACAGTTTATACTCAGTATCATCATACAGAACTTAGAGGATGGCCAAGGTATCAGACCCAACCAGCATGGGTTTAGGAGGGGTTGGTCATGTTTGACCAACCTGATCTCCTTTTATGACCAAGTGACCCACCTGGTGGATGCAAGAAAAGCTGTGGATATTGTGTGCCTGGACTTCAACAAGGGCTTTGACACTGTCTCCCACAGCATACTCCTGAAAAAGCTGGCAGCCCACGGCCTGGATAGGAGCACTCTTTGCTGGGTTAAGAACTGGCTGGATGGCCAGGCCCAGAGAGTGGTGGTGAACGGTGCTGCATCCAGCTGGCAGCCAGTCACCAGTGGTGTCCCTCAGGGGTCTGTGCTGGGGCCAGTTCTGTTCAATATTTTTATTGGTGACATGGATGAGGGTATTGAGTCTTTTATTAGTAAATTTGAAGACAACACTAAGCTGGGAGCATGTGTTGATCTACTGGAAGGTGGGAGGACTCTGCAGAGAGACTTGGAATGGTTGGATGGATGGGCAGAGTCCAATAAGATGACATTTAATATGTCCAAGTGCTGAGTCCTGCATTTTGGCCACAATAACCCCCTGCAACTTTATAGGCTGGGGATGGTGTGGCTGGACAGCGTCCAGGCAGAAAGCGACCTGGAGGTACCGGTTGACAGCCGGCTGAACATGAGCCAGCAGTGTGCCCTAATGGCCAAGAAGGCCAACAGCATCCTGGCCTGCATCAGGAATAGTGTGGCCAACAGGAGCAGGGAGGTCATTCCTCCCCTGTACTCAGCACTGGTGAGGCTGTACCTTGAGTATTGTGTCCAGTTCTGGGACCCTCCATTTAGGAAGGACGTTGAGATTCTTGAGCGTGTCCAGAGGAGAGCAACAAGGCTGGTGAGGGGCTTGGAGCACCAGCCCTATGAAGAACGACTGAGGGAGCTGGGGTTGTTTAGCCTGGAGAAAAGACTCAGGGGTGACCTTATCACTCTCTACAACTTCCCGAAAGGTGGTTGTAGTCAGGTGGGGGATGGTCTCTTTCTCCAAGCAGCAACTGACAGAACCAGAGGACACAGTCTCAAGCAGTGTCAAGGGAAATATAGGTTGGATATTAGGAAAAAGTTTTTCATGGAAAGAGTGATAAAGTACTGGAATGGCCTGCCCAGGGTGGAGTCATCATCCCTGGATGTGTTTATTAAAAGACTGGATATGGCACTCGGTGCCATGGTTTAGTTGAGGTGTCAGGGCATGGGTCTCTTCCAGCCTAGTCTTTCTGTGCATTCTGTGAATGTACTACTGTCACTTCTTCTAGTAATTGTAAGGTTTCTAGTACCTCTAAAACAAGTTTTTTGTGAATCAGTCCCTTTCCCTTTGAATTTAATAGCCCCCTCTCTTCCCAAATTTTTCCAAAGTATGCACTACTCCAAAAACATATTTTGAATCTGTATATATTTTTCCTCTTTTCTGTGTTAATATTTCTAGAGCTCGTTTTAGGGCATATAACTCACATGCTTGGGCTGACCAGTTGGAAGGTAATTTTCTCTTTTCTATGGCTACTAACTCTTCATCTACTATAGCGTGCCCTGATACCCAGTGCCCCTGCATTACCCTTGAAGATCCATTGATGTACAATCGTTTCCCTCCTTGGAGTGGTTGATCTGTTACGTCATCTCTTACTTTAGTTTGATAGTTTATAACCTCTAGGCAATCATGTACTAGTTTCTCATCTGGTTCTCTGAGGAAAGTGAAGGGAGACTTGCACATCCGATTGATGAGCATCGATCTCAGATTTATTGATCCAGCTTAAACACTTTTATTGTAGTGTTAATTAAGCTCATACATATTGCAAAACCCGAGCTCATCATTGGTTACAGATTACATGCCAACCCCTCCTTTGTTGCTAATACCTGTGGTTTCTTGTTGAGGCTAATACTTGTTTTCCTCATCCTGCTGTTGACTTGTTATTGACCATCCTCAAGGTCTCCATGTTTTCCACCATGTTTTTCTCATCACTTACCCAAGGACACAGTGTTTATTGTTTTCTCGTAAGGAAAAAGCCTGAGAACTTGCTGCTTACAGCTGCCTTTTACTTCTTAACCAGCTGTATATGATCATGGCCTTTTTCTATAAGCCATGTCTGAACAAAGCTCTCCAACAGTTCTCCATACAAAAACTAGCCAGGGTTGAGTTGGTTGCCCATGATTAGCTCTAAATCATTATCTATTAAGATAGCTTCATACTTTAACACTCAGGAATACGTGAGCCCTTGCTCAGCCTTTTGGCTTAGGATACTTCTGAGTGTGGGGTATATATTTTCAATTTTCCCGCAAAGGGTAATTTCTTGCTTTCTTCTATAAGTAGGGCAGCCATTGCCACCACCTGAATGCAAGTTGGCCATCCCCGGCTGACAGGGTCTAGCAGTTTTGATAAAAAGGCCACTGGTTTCCTGGATCCTCCCCAGTCCTGTGACACGGGCAGTCACTTGGTGATCCTCTGGCTAGCCCTCACCTCCTGGCCGGTGCCAAGTGTGGCTGCCCCCTATCCGCCCCTTGGGTCGGTCTGGGTGGCAGTAGAGCAGGGCTGCTGTGGGAACTCAGCACATCCCTCTGGATGTCCAGAGTTGCCAAGAACTCTCTCGGGGGGCTCGGAGACCCTGGCATGTTGCCCGGAACACCTGGTGGCTTGATTTTGATCCTTCTTATGAAGTGCCACCTGTGTATGAGGACATGAGAGCCATACGGGTTTGAATGGTGCAAGAATAATGTGTTCACAGGGTGAAAATATAGATTTTAGGATTTTTGGTATAGGTTGCCCGGAACACCTGGTGGCTTGATTTTGATCCTTCTTATGAAGTGCCACCTGTGTATGAGGACATGAGAGCCATACGGGTTTGAATGGTGCAAGAATAATGTGTTCACAGGGTGAAAATATAGATTTTAGGATTTTTGGTATAGGGGTTATGGGGACAAGATGGAGGAATCAGGGTGTGTCCAATCCTTCTTCTTTCTTCTTCTTGTTCTCCATTTTCTGCTGTGATGTTGGCACTTGGGGATTGGTTTAGAGTAGAAGTGCACTGTCTAACATAGGTGATAGGTATTGGGAATTAAAAGTAAATATGATATATGTAGTTTATAGTGTAAAAGTCGACACTGCCTCGGGGGCGGTGGAGAGTGCTTGTGGCTGCCTTGCTGAGCAGATCTCGGCTGGGCAGAGAGAAAATTTTGTAGATAAGAAATAATAAACAACCTGAAGACCAAAAAGTGAAGAGTCCAGACTCATTCTTCGGAGCGTGGGCTGCCTCAGAACCATCCCAT
The DNA here is from genome assembly GCF_028551555.1 of Melozone crissalis. Taxonomy (NCBI): domain Eukaryota; kingdom Metazoa; phylum Chordata; class Aves; order Passeriformes; family Passerellidae; genus Melozone; species Melozone crissalis. The sequence continues at coordinate 6,497,643 of NW_026535813.1, read as the reverse complement.
GCATCTCGGGGCAGAGACCAGACAGCCGAACCCGAGAGGCTGCCTAATTCCCAGAGGCAGCAAAGCTGCTCTGTGTGGCTGCTGATAGGAATCCCGAGTCAAGGAAGCCAGAACAAAGGAGACGAGATGAGCCACTTGTATAAGTTCTCAAGAGGGTTTAATCTCTAAGTGGGTCCGGAGACAAGTGACAAAGCTCCAACAGGGTAACAGCAACTTAAGTACAGAGGAAGGTACTAGGGGAGGATGGCCAATAGTAGAACAGCAGGGGAGGAATGTAGGGTGGGGATCAAATTCTAGGTAACCAATAGGGGATAACATGGGAAGGGATCAGGCTTGGCACACCAATGGAACTTTGAGGGAAGGGTGATAGACAAGGAAGGTTCTAGAGAAAGGGGTGGGGTTACATTTGATGAACAAGGGAAGAGGGCAGTACTTCCAGGATTGGCAGGGAAGGGTCTGGAAATCAGGGAGGTGCAAGGGAGATTGACATGGGGACTGACATAAGATTAAGCGGGAAAATAGTAGTAAACAACTTCAGGGCAAAAACATTGGGGAAACCGAATGGGGTACATGGAACAAGCCATTATAAATTCACAATAAGGAACACCTTAAGATTACAACAGAAAAACAATCTACTACAGTCCTGGGCTAATAGTCCATGTGCTACCCCTTTTTCTGTATCTACAAATAGATAGAAAGGTTTGTCCAAGGCAAGAAGACTCAGTGCCAGTGCACTGACTAATTTTTGCTTTAAAGCTTCAAACTTTAGCTCATCGTCTTCTTCCCACCTAATCTCTTTTCCCACCAACTTTTCATACAAGAACCTGATGGCCTGCCTGTATCCTTCAATCCATAGCCTACAATATCTTAACATACCTAAAAACCTTCTAACCTCCCTCTTAGTTTTTGGCCATGGAAGTGAGACTATCCCCATAATTCTCTCAGGGTTCAGTCACTGGCTCCCTTCACAAATCATGTCCTAGGTATTTTACTTCATGCTCTACAAATTAGAGTTTCCTATTTGATACTCAAAGTCCTTGGTCCCCCAGAAAATTTAACAGTGCAGTGGTGGATTCTCAAACTTGTTTTTCTTCCCATCCTGAGAGAAGCAAATCATCTACATATTTGATAAGTTTTATCTCAGGTTTGATGGAGAAAAGTTGTAGTACTTCTCCTAGTGCTTGACTGAATAGGTTTGGGGATTCAGAGAACCCTTGGGGTAACCTAGTCCTCTGAAGCTGTTGCTTTGTCCCTGAATCAGGGTCCTCCCATTCAAAGGCAAATATATCTTTACTTTCTGCTAATAGTGGGCATGCCCAAAAAGCATCTTTTAGGTCTATCACACTAAACCCTTGGTGTGATGGGGGGATATTACTCAGTAGTGTATAGAGGTTAGACACTACTGGGTATTGATTCACTGTTCTTTTATTCACTTCTCTCAAGTCCTGGACCAGCCAGTAAGTCCCATCTGACTTCTTTACTGGTAATATGGGTGTATTATGGGGGGACATACATGGTTCTAAGGTCCTGTCCTCAAGTAGGTCTTGGATCACCAGCTACAGTCCTCATCTCCCTTCCAGGGAGAGTGGGTATGGTCATACCCAAACTGGATGATTTCATTAACTATTTTTATTACTATAGGTTTCATGTTTAATTTACCTTGATTTTTCCCATACCATTTTATGAATTTTTTCCTCATCTTCTTCCCTTAATTGGAGAAGCTTAACTACCATTTTTCCTTCCTCTGGGAGTACTCTGATGTCCAACTGCACCTGTAAATCTCATCCTAATAAATTGCACCCTGCTTCTGCAGCTAATAAAACATTTCCAATTCTTATTTTATTTGTCCCTTCAAACTTTACTTGCTTTATAACTGAGTCTTTGAACCCTTCCCTTTTTGCACTTACTACTTGCACGGTATCTTGATCCTTTTTACACTCCTTTGGAATTTTACAAAGACAAGTTCTTTCAGCTCCTGTGTCTACTAAGAATTTAAATTCTTCCTCCTGGGGACCTATTTTTAAAGTTATCAAGGGCTCCTGATGGCATTCTGTTTCCAGGAGGTAGATCCCCTGACACCCCTAGTCTTCTGCTTCTCCTTTTTGCTTAGTCTCTTAGACCCTCAGGTCCTTTTCCTTTTGGGGGCAATTTTTTTCTGATATGTCCATTTTCTTTACAGTAAAAGCAAACTAGTCCCAGGTTCCCTTGTTTCCCAAACTCTCCTTTTTGTGTCCGGTCCCAAGGAGCTGCATCCCCTCTCAGTCTATCTTCTCGCATTTGAGATCCCCTTGCCTTACCTGGGTAGTTCTTTACGTGCTGGTTTCCTTCCCTAATGGCCGTTACCATTACTTTGGCCTTTGCCTTGGCCTTCTTTTTATTTGTCTTTACATACACCTTCTGTGCCTCTCTTAAAAGATCTTCTAATCTCTTTTCTTGCTAACTATCTAACTTTTCTAACTTTCTCCGTATATCTGGCCAAGCGTGAGTGACTAAATTTGTCTTTAGCAAGATCTGTTCGGCCACTGTATCAGGGTCAACCCCTGAATATTGCCTCATATTTTTTACTCTATCTTTCTAACCATTCTGTTGGGGTTTCTCCCCTCTTTTGCTGCTCATCAAATGCCTTATGAGTATTTTGATTATGTGGAACTGCTTCTTTGATACCTCTTATAATTAATGTTCTATACTTCTCCATGTTTTGCCTTCCTGTAGTGAGAGTCCTATGTATTGGATAAGTGGGTCCTAGCTATTCTAAATGAGCTACAGCTGCAAAGTCCTTAGTTGGGCAGCAGCTGTGGCTCGTGAAGATAACTAGGATAAAAGGGGGTGGGTTGAGAGCCCAGGAGGAGTCCCTGTGAAGCCATGAGGAGCTGTGCTGCAGAGAAGAGCTACATGGTAGAAAACCAGCTAGAAGGTATGGACTTTAGAAATACGATTGCAACAATATGGGACTCTAGAAATATGATACTAACAATAAGAATGCAACACCTTCCCCTGGTGCTTTTATTATCCCAATTAGGGAGCACTATGGGCATTTTCAGATCCCCAGGAGGTCCCTGCCTATGCTCCCTTTCCCATATCTGTATCCCAGCTGCCTGGATCATCTGGTGTGAACAACACAGTCATTACTGATTGCATCTCTTCCCATGTATAAATATTGGGCCCCAGAAACTGGTCTAACTGTTCTGCTAACCCAATGGGGTCCTTTAGTAATCCTTTTAATTATTTCTTGAACATTCTCACATCAGAGGAATTGGGTGATACAGTTAGGAATCCAATTCCTCCCTATACCACACCCAGTGGTACTTCTCTCAGAGGATATAATCCTATTGCCTGGCTCCCATCCCCTGATCTACTTTCCTCTCGTTATGCTGGGGAGTCTCCGGGGGACCCCCTAAACTGTATGTTCGCTGGTAGCAGCAGGCAGGCAAGGAGACTCCACATGGCTTCTGAGGGTGCTAATTAGATGAGGGTTTATTGGGGGTCCCACCCCCAGGAGTAGCATGGTTTCTGAGGGAGAAAGGAGGAAGGGGGAGGGAGGGGGAGAGAGGGACAACCTAGGGAGAAAAGGGCCAAGAGAGGGTCTGATCTCCCTTGCACAGCTTAACAGGGAGATTCAAAGTGGGTGCGGAACAAGACTTGGGCCAATGTGATTACAGATACATGATTCTTTGGAGGATGATCACAGGCTTGGAATAAACCATACATTTTCAAGGGGCGAGATAGAGCATACCATTTAAATGAAATGCAACACCACAGTTTCTAGTGTTTTGGCTAGGCCTATTGAGGGCAAGGGAGGTGCAGTTGGGGCTAACGGAGGTGGAGGGAGCAAGTGGTCTAACAGGTCCTATTCTTTATTTTCTGATACATTAAACACACTCACTTTCGAGGGTAAAGTCTCTCCTTCCCAGCAGGCAGCATAGTTATTGTCTTCCTGATTGAATGGTTTCTTAGCTCTTACATAGATGTTTAATAATTGACATATCCATCCTTTATCTGATCCATATCTCAGTCAGTGTACATGATCACTCCTAATTTCCCTTTTAGTCTATTCTACCATGCAGTACTGTATAATTTTGAGCTTGTCCTTATCTCTGGTATTGGAGTCATATTTCCCCTGGGCTAGTTTTCTTCCCAGTGGGCTATCTGGGGATATACCTGTTGGTACCTCCTCACTCCCTCCTCCTCGGGGGTTTACCTACTTGTTCCCAATCCTATCTCGACAGATAACCACAGGACCTCCTAACAAGGCCCCCCTTCCTAAGGAGGGAAAAAGGAAAGGAGGGAAAAAGGAAACAAGGATGGAGGAAAGAGAAAGAAAGGGGAAAAAAACCTTTACCTTTCTTCCGAAAAATTAATAAAAACCTTGCCTACGATCCAGGGACTCCCGTATCACTGGATTGGTCCCTGCCGTTCCTCTCTTCCTCGTCTCGATGCTCTGGTCCCACGGCCTTATGCCAGTACAGTCTGGCGTCTGCTCCACTCCCCGCCCAGCTCAGCAGCGGGTCCACCCGGCTCCCAGCCAGGCGAGCAGCATATCCTCCCCACTCCCGGCTCGGCTTGGTGGCGACTCCGCCCAGGTCCCAGCTCAGCGCAGCAGGCTCGTGAGCCACCGCACCACATGGCGCAGCCACCCGCTCCTCTTGTGCTAACGGGCTGGGAAAACCACCACAACTCCTTCCCCCGACACAAGCGTGGTCTCCACTGATGGGCAGCCACCGCTGCAAACCTGGGGACTCTCAACACGGCGCTCCCTGATGCTCCCAAGTCCCCACAAAATTATTCAATCATTCACAGGGTCCTTGCTTTCCATGGGGTCCCCACTTTCCTCCCCCCCACTTGTTCTCCCCCTTTTTTTTATTCTGACCATCCACTATCCTGAAACTTCAACAGACCAGGACAGGCCCCGTGTTTAACTTGTCTGAAGCTGACGTTTATAAACCTGGATTATGGAATTACAATCTGGCCAAAATAATTATGAGGATGGTACTTACCTTCCCCTTTCTTTTATTTTCATTATTCAGTCTCCTGGTGTTCTTGGGGTTTTGACCTGCGACCATCGGTAGTCCTGGGAGAGTCTGATAGACCTGCTGAACTTGTGGCGGGGCGTGTCTCTTTCTAAAACTCCTAGGGCCACGGAGGCAAGGTGTATATCCCAGAAAGAGCTCCCATTTGTGAGAAATGATACTCACTTTCCAAGAATTAAAAAAGTTTATTAAAACCTTATCACAAAAATACAGCAGAAGACTGAATAAAGAAAAGAATACAGCACCGGGAGCAAAAGATTCAGTCACCATATGCTCATCAGCAAAATGGATGTTCTGTCTTTTATACCTCTAGCCCCTCCCAAAGTCTTGTCAATTGACTTCTTTGCTGTCCAGTGGTGGAAATAACTTCCTTACATCCTGACTGGAGGTCAGGTGCTGCCATAGTAACAAACTGACCCTCCCAAATACCTCGACTACTAAGGCTATCCCTTGATAACAATGCAAGGGGGAGAGGAATCATAACTATTCATCTACAAAACTTCTCTTAACATATACTTAATATTGACCCCTTAAGTGTGAGACTAAACTTTGGCACTACTCATCTATAACAATAATATCATGGGCAAAACAGACTAAACTTGGGGAAGTATTACCAATCAAATCCGAGTAGGACGAACTGCTGCAACGTGAGTCCCTTCATGGGGAGCAGTCTTTCAGGAACAGGCTGCTTCAGTGTGGGTCCCTTGCCAGCAAACCTGCTCAGGAAATCCAATAGAGAATTAGCCACCAGTGCAGGGATATGGGGTATATTTTGATTGAGTTAGTCTCCTAGGGTGACTTTATGGTGCTTGCATCCCCAATCGTCTGTTCTGTTTATGCTGGATATTAAGATCTGCACCTTTAAGACTGGTTCGGAGGGTGAAGGGGGGGAGAAAAGAAGCATGCAGTTTGTTTTCAGAAACTGCACTTTCTCCCCCACATCCTTCTCCTGGACGGTGTTGTCTGCAGCACAGACAGTGGGAGAGAGCTCTCCTTTGCTTTTTAGTTAGGTTTTTTTTTTTCTAGCTGAGGCAGAGCAGCACCCTGGACTGTAGGTTTTCTTTTTCTTGGAACTGATCAGCCCTGCTCTGGACTGAAAACCCAGAAAAACACCTGTGTCGCTGTCATCGCATTAGTCAAAGGGACGGGACCACGATCACACTAAGAATGATTTATTGCTTAGATAACACCAGTCTCAAAGGCCATGAGATTTATAAGACAGCAAGCAGTCAGCCATTGTGGAAGGGGCTAGCAGCGGGCCTGTTAGCTAAAGGAGCGAGAAGTAAGAAGAAGAAGCTGATAAGGAGCTTTCTCCAAGGCCGTAACCAAGGAGATTGAGAGAAGAAAGATAAGAGCATTCTGCAGCTGGATGAAGCATTTTTAGAAAGTTAGGTGGAGTCAGAGTAACTTTTCACCAATAGCATGGTATTGACTTATTGTGGCCAATAGTTAAGGTAGAAGAAGGGTGAACAACTGGAAAGTGTATAAAAGATCAGCTATTTTCACTAATAAAGTGTTGCCAACGGAGACTGCTTGTGGTCTCTGCTTTGTGTCGTGACTGCCTCGACTGCGACATTTTGGTGACCGCCGACGTGATAAGAACATGGTGGGGGCCCATACGGGGTCCTAGCAATTGGCAACTGTGACCCACTGAGACGTAGTGGGGGAGGCGGCGTTGATGCAGCTGAGAGTGGCAGGTGGAAGCCACAGGGAGGTCCGGACCTGTTTCCTTCCAATCAAGACACCTGGAAGTAGGTGACCACAAACTAGTAATAATGGGACATAATTTATCTAAAGAGGAAGAAAATGTTCTGTCTACATGGAAAGTATTGTTAAGAAATAAGGGAATTAATATGTCAGACTATGCACTTCGTAATATATTGCTGTGGGCTAAATCACAGAATTTTGGCACTGATCCCGACACAGCATTTAGTGTTAAGGCATGGAAAAAAGTCAGGGACAGACTTTGGCAAGTCATTCGAGCGGGAAATAAAACAGTTGTTGATCTAGCAGTTACTTGGAACGCGCTGTTTGAGGCATTAAAGGAATGGAAAATAGAGAGAGATACAGAGCAAGATGCGGACAAAGAGTTGGGGCTGATAACAACCTGACGGGGGGGCTGAGGCAGAGAGGGCCTCTGAGGCAGAGAGGGCCTCTGATGGGGAACTTGGTGAAGAAAGTTCTGATGCCATGGGAGTTACCTGGCACGCTGCCAGAGCTTCTGGGAAGGCTTCCAGAGCTTCTGGGCTGGGTGCCAAAGCTTCTGGGAAAGCTGCCAAAACTTCTGGGCAACCTGCCCTTGCCTCTTCTTATCAGACCCCTAAGCCTCCTTATCTCACACCTGCACAGCAGCTCGTGATGGTGCCTGTATATACTACACCGCTACACCAGTTAGCTTAAATGTCTTTAGCGGAGAAAGAAACCCAGCCATCTGCCCCCCCGCTTCCCTCCTCTCTGGTCCAGCCGTCCGCCCCCCCGCTCCCCTCTGAGCGGCTTGACCAATCTGCAAGGCCGTATCCTCCTTTACCTGACAGTGACAGCAACAGCGAATCAAGTGATGAGTCACCCACAGTAACACCTGAGTTGGGGCAAGGAGCTTTGTTGCCTTCATCTCCTAAGAGCTCTAGCCTTACTGCCCCATGGACTTTGCCTCCATGTCAAGTAACTGTGCTTCCTTGACACCCTCCGGAGTTTTGAGAATTTGTTAGGAGGAAAGCAGTTGAAGAAAAGAATTGGGATATCATAGAAAGGTTAGGTGCTCCAAGAGTACCTCAGGAGAACAGTGCCAATGCAAATGTTGCTTGTGATAACCCTATGGCTTTTCCAGTTTTCAAAGCAGCTCCTGGAACAGGACAGAATTACAGTCATCACGTCTTTGCCTGGAGGGTTGTGCAAGACCTCCAATCGAAAGTAGCTCAGTATGGTATTAATTCCTCAGAGGTAATGCAATTAATACATGTAATTAATGCAGATTTGTTTGCACCTTATGACATCACGCATCTTGCTACAATTCTATTCCAGCCAGTACAATATGGTGTATTTCAAGAAACTTGGAGGCAAGTGGCTGAGCGCACCGCTTTAACAAATATGCAGTTGCCTCAACACGACCCTCGTCATGCTGTGGGTGTTGATGCCCTACTGGGCACTGGGCCTTTTGCCAATCCAGATTTACAGGCAAGGTGGAATCCTTCGATTTTGGCACAAGCTCAGCAAATTGACATGAGTGCCTTAACTAAAACAATGGAAATGGCAGCTCCAAAACAGAAATATGTCACTATACAACAAGGGACGAGAGAACCTTTTCTGCAGTTTGCAGAAAAACTTGCCACCGCTATTGAGAAACAGATAGATGATGAAACTTTGTGAGACAAGTTGTGCGTACAATTGGCTAAAGAAAATGCAAACGCAGACTGCAGAAAGATTATTGACACTTTGCCTGGGGAACCCACCTTGTCTGAAATGGTTACTGCTTGCTCGAAAATTGGTTCAGTTGAGCATAAAATGGCAGCGCTTGCTGCAGTGCTAAGACCTTCAGCGAAGTGTTATAATTGTGGACAACAGGGACACATAAAGTCACAGTGTACTATCCAGAAAACAACATTTAGGTCAAGTGCAAGCAGCGATTTTGTATGCAACTGTTGTGCTAAATCTGGGCACTATGTTAAGCAATGCAGGAGTAAATATCGTGCAAATGGTCAGCTATTGCCAGGGAACCGAAAGAGGGGGACGAGGGGGCGCGTGGGGAAACAAATACCCCAACAACCACAACAGCAAATGCGGGCCTTCCCAGCCCTGCAAAGCTACCCATTTGCGAACAATACTCAGGGGCAACAAGCGGGTCCGCAGGGATTGATATACCCACAGCTGACACAGTAACCATTCTAACAAAAGAAATACGTAAGGTACCCCTTGATGCCTATGGTCTGATAGGACAGGGACTGAGTGCATTTTTGATAGGGAGATCAAGTACTACACTTAGAGGTATTCATGTGCATCTAGGGCTTATTGATGCTGATTATTTAGGGCAGATTCATGCTATGGTATCCATTGATGACCCTCCTGTCACTATTCAGAAAGGAACTTGCATTGCTCAAATTGTACCTTTTGTGAGTTCTGTTCCAAATACAGTGGACCGAAGTCACGGCACAGGAAGCTTTGGATCGACAGGAGTACCTCAAGTGTTCTGGACTGAGAAAGTAACAGAGAGCCGTCCAGAAAAGACATGCACTCTCACCGCCAGTGGATGTCATCCAGGAACTATATCAGTAACAGGTTTGATTGACACCAGAGCAGATGTCACAATACTCTCGCGACTTTGCTGGCCTCAATCCTGGCCTCTCACTCGTGCAAGTTTTGGACTCCTGGGGTTGGGTGGTGCTACAACAGGTGGCCTGTCAGCCATTGTAATTAATGTGAAACATCCTGATGGCCAACAAGCTAACATCAGACCCTATGTTGCCGATGCTCCTCAAAGTTTGTGGGGACGAGATTGTTTATCTCAATGGGGTGTCAAAATTACTACGGATTTTTAATGGGGGCCACTGTGCTGCGGGGCAAGGAACGTCCAGTTGTACCCCTGACATGGTTGACAGATAAGCCTGTCTGGGTTCGCCAGTGGCCCCTGACTACTGAAAAGCTTACTGCCCTGCAAGAATTAGTTACAGAACAATTGCAAGCGGGACACATTGAGGAATAATTCAGTCCCTGGAACACCCCTGTTTTTGTAATAAAAAAGAAATCGGGGAAATGGAGACTCTTACATGATTTACGGCAGACAAACGCTGTAATGGCAACAATGGGAGCTTTGCAACCAGACCTTCCTACACCCACGATGATTCCACAGGAATGGCAAATAGTTGTCATTGATCTAAAAGATTGTTTCTTCACTATTCCATTGGCTGAGCAGGACAAAGAAAAATTAGCTTTTACAGTGCCTTCTATAAATCATGCTGAACCTGATAAAAGATATCAATGGAAGGTACTCCCACAAGGCATGAAAAATTCGCCAACTATTTGTCAATGGTTTGTGGCACAGGCCTTGTCAAAAGTGGGGGAGCAATTTAAAAACTGCTGCTGCTATCATTACATGGATGATATCTTGTTGACATTTGACAACAAACAACAGTTGTCAGCTCTTAAACAATGTGCTGTGACAAATTTGAAAGCCTTTGGTCTGATCATTGCTCCAAAGAAAGTGCGGGAACACATGCCCTTGAAATACCTAGGTATGTTGGTGACCAACACTCAAGTTATGCCTCAACCTGTAAAGTTAGACATTGATGTTAAAACTGCTACTGATGTACAGAAATTGGTTGGTTTATTAGGTTGGATTCGATCATATTTAGACATAACTAATCATCAGATGCAGCCATTGTTTGATTTGCTCTCAGGCATCACTTCCTCCACTGATGAGAGGCAATTGACATCAGCAGCAAAAAAGACCCTAGAAGAAGTTGAATTAGCCCTAGCACACAAATTTGTTAACAAGATAGATCCCTCTGTTGGTGTTCAATTGTTTATTTTGAAAGACCATGAAATACCATGTGGAATACTCTGTCAATGGAATGATAATTGGGAAGATCAACTGCATATTCTGGAATGGATATTTTTATCTTTCAGATCTCAGAAAACAGCTCCAGGACTTTATGAGCTTTTTGCAGATATTATCATCAAGGGCCGCAGGCGTTGTCATGAGATTTTGGGACAGGACCCTGTGACCATTGTGATACCTGTACAACAGTGGTATTTTGAATGGTGCTTTCAAAATAATCATGAATTGCACTCTGCCTTATCTTGTTTTACAGGCCAGATCTCAGATCATTTGCCTTCTCATCCTGTTCTAAGACTGACTAAAGAGATTCCTTTTGAAGGCAAGCAAATTTGTTCTCCTGTTCCAGTGGAAGGTATAACGGTTTTTACAGATTGGTCCGGGAAAACCGGAAAAGCAGCTGTGGCTTGGAGAAAGGATGATCACTGGGAATATCAGACAGTGATTCAGCAGAGATCTCCTAAACTGGTTGAACCTTCTGCTGTTCTTTTGGCTTTTACTTTGTTTCCTGGTTCTGTAAATATAGTTACTGATTCAGTTTATGTTGCCAATTTGGTTAAGCATTTAGATCAAGCAGTGTTGTATAATATTCAAGAGAAACCATTGTTTACCATATTAGTGAAGTTATGGACAGTTATTGGTGCTCAAAAGCATCCTTACTTCATCATGCACATTTGCAGCCATACATCATTACCAGGATTTTTTTGTTGAAGGCAATGCCTATGTAGACTCTTTAATAGCTGCTGCTGCAATCAAAACTGTACCCAATGTGTTGCAGCAGTCAATTTTATCCCATCAATTTTTTCATCAGAGTGCTCAAGCTTTACAGCAGCAATTCAAATTGTCTACGGCCAAAGCAAAATCTATTCTTTCCTCTTGTCCCGACTGTCATATGACTCATGTTACTCAGTATTACGGTACATACCCTAGAGGTCTTGCTGCGTTAGAAGAATGGCAAACTGATGTTACAAAAATGCCAGAATTTGGTAGCTTTAAGTATGTTCATGTTACAGTTGATACTTTTTCTCATGCAATGGTTGCTTCAGCATTCACAGGAGAGAAAACTCGAGATGCTAGTAGTCATTTTTATCATGCCTTTTCTATTCTAGGTGTTCCGTGTCACGTAAAAACAGACAACGACCCAGCATATGCTTCGCAGAAAATGCAAGCATTCTTTCGTGCCTGGGGCATTGAGCATTCAACAGGTATTCCACATGTCCCCACAGGCCAAGCAATTATTGAAAGAGCTCACGGACTTCTTAAACGTCAGGTTCAAAAACAAAAAGGGGGAATGCAACAGGAGTCACCTCAAGTGAGATTAGATAAAGCTGTTTATGTGTTAAACTTCTTGCGTCCCCTACCTGACTCACAGTTATCTCCAATCTATTGCCATTTTTCTTCTTTGAATTCTAAGCAACCAAATTTCTATAGAAATGTCAAGGTATGGGTCAAGGATTTGATTACTGGTATATGGTCCGGTCCAGTGGAACTAATAACCTGGGGAAGGGGTTATGCTTGTGTTTTGACGGATAATGGTCCTCAATGGGTTCCTGCTCGCTGTGTCAAACCTTACCTAGAGCGTGCAGGAATGGGCAGGATCGATGGTTCCGCAGCTGAAGCAGAACGTGCGGATGACACTGGCTAAAACCATATATCAGTACTTAAAGATGGATGAAGGACAGAAACGATTGTAGTAAAATGGGAATTTTGTTGATGGTTGTGATTGTGATTTTGTGTGTCCCCTCTCTGCTTGGGTTTTTGCAAAGGGCGCTGCAAAAATCCATAGCAGCTGTATTTACAGTTCAAAAACAAAAAAAGGGGGAATTGTGGAAGGGGCTAGCAGCGGGCCTGTTAGCTAAAGGAGCGAGAAGTAAGAAGAAGAAGCTGATAAGGAGCTTTCTCCAAGGCCGTAACCAAGGAGATTGAGAGAAGAAAGATAAGAGCATTCTGCAGCTGGATGAAGCATTTTTAGAAAGTTAGGTGGAGTCAGAGTAACTTTTCACCAATAGCATGGTATTGACTTATTGTGGCAAATAGTTACGGTAGAAGAAGGGTGAACAACTGGAAAGTGTATAAAAGATCAGCCATTTTCACTAATAAAGTGTTGCCAATGGAGACTGCTTGTGGTCTCTGCTTTGTGTCATGACCGCCTCGACTTCGACAAGCCATAGTCTAATAAATGAGCCTTACTTGGTCTTATCCTATGCAAGCTATTACAGCTCCAGAGCTCAGTCCCCAAGGGGACTGGGTGCCAGAAGCCAGCTCGCTCTCAGACCAAGGCCTCGGGACAGCCCTAGCAAGCAGGGAATATTCAGCTCTTAGTGATTAGGCAGCTCTTATGATTTCAAGCCCTTTGCTTGCTAGGTAGCTTTTTCCCTTGGCTTAAGGCTCCAGCAGACGGTAGAGAGAGGAGAAGCAGAAGACACCGGCTGTTCCACGAGTATGGCTTTATTGCAGGGTCCGTGAAGGGTCTCAGCTCTTCTTCTTCCGAGTTAGTAGGGGTACAGTATGCTACTTTTATACCCTTGGCCCGGATCCAATCCTGACCAATGGCAAAGGTGTTAGAGTGACCATAAGTGACCAATAGTAGGGTTAGCACAATATTGCCTTACATGGCTATAGGGATAGGGTACAAGGTGGATGTCCCTGGGGACAGGAAACTTCTTTGCCACTGTGTCAGCATTCTATTCTCCAAGGGGCCCTGGCTAAACCTGAGGGGTTTACTACAACTCCACTTTCTGTTTTTACAAAAAATGCAGTCACGATAGTTCTTTTGAAACAGTGAACAAGACACAAGAACATAGCTGACACAATGACAATTACAAGGAGGATCAACAACAATCCCTTGACCAAAGATGCAGTCCATCCTGTTAGTCCCCATTGCCCAAAAAGTTCATTGACCCAATCTGGGATTCTTTCTGCCTTCAAGTCCTTCACGAGATCTTTCAATTTCTGTATGTTCGCATGGATGGACTCCGAACGTGAAGAGAGGTTAAAGCAGCACATTCCCACGAAGTCCTCACATCCATGTCCATGGGCAAGCAGCAGGAAGTCGATTGCTGCTCAGTTTTGGAGTGAAGCTTGTCTTGTGGTTTCTTCTTCCTTTAAGAGATCACTCAGGGCGGCTGATGTGGCATTAGCTTGTTTACTGAGCCAGCACCCAAGGTGATTGATTTCACCAAGGGCTTTAGCTGCAGCTACCCAGGGTAAAAACAGAGAGACAGCAATCTTTTTTGGTCTGTTCCAATCGTACAATCTCAGATCACAATTTTCATCAAATTCAGTGTAGGACCTTTTTTCGCGTTTTGATTCTCTTTCTTTTTTCCAATTATGTAATAGGGTGATGTTTGGAGTAAGGGTTGAAAGTTTTCCCAGAGTACAGGGACCTCCCTGGAGTTGGGAGGGGATCCCTGCCCATACTCTGTCACCACAGATGAGAAACATTCCCTTGGGTAATACTTTGGGATGGAGAGAGGACACAAAAATTACACGAGTGGTGTAATTGCACCAATCATGAGGGTTATAGGCTTTGTTCACTGATGATACATCTTTTCGATATGTGTTTTTGTGTTGGTCAATTTCTGGCCAATCGTTTTTTGGATGTCTAAAGTAAAATTTGACACAATATGTGGCTTTGGAGGATCCCAATAGATCCAATTCTTGGGGTTCCTCTTGAGCATCTGGCAGAATTTTTGTCCACTCGTCCCAAGTATCAGCCCCATTGGGTCTCTTACCTGTGGTGCAGAGAACCTCTGAGTTCTGGACAGGCCAATCGTCTGGTACAAAGGGAATTCCTACTAGACATGTAGAAAGTGGATTATCAGTGCTTCCCATGGACATGTTGTCTTGTTTTAATGTTTTTGCTAAGGTTACCCAAACATTATGGCTGGGCTGAGGGCTAATCCAGCCGAAGGCACGCGGTATGGTGTAGAGCATCCCGGCAGCGGTGAGGACAGCACTGACGGAGGTATTTTTCATCTTTGGGCAGGATTAGGGCTTCTGATAGGGAATATAAGCACAATTTGTTATCTTTATGATGAGAGGGATTTCTGCCTTGTTCTTTTCTGTGTTCCCCTCCTCCCCCCCTTTTCTTTTAATTTCTAAGCTACACTACGGGAGGAGGAGCGGGTAGAAGGTTAAGGGGTCTTAAGGTTAGAGAGAGGGAATAATATGTTTTTTTTTACAATATAAAACACTACACAGTGTAATAAAACATAATTCAGAGAACACTTTTGTGTTAAGGCTCTCTGTGGCCTGTTACAGCAGACTGTTATTTAACTTTCTGTTTTGCCTGCTGCCTTGTAATAGGGTGGTCTGTTCTTGTGTTTGTGAGTGTTCGGCGACGTCTTCTTCTCCAGGCTGAGCTGGTTTGGTTTTGAGGTGGTCTTGTGTTGGAGAATGGCTTAAAGAAAAAGGCCATGAAGACATACAATTGAGAGAAAAGTAAAAGGTAAAAGTAAAGCAGTTCCTAAAGCAGTTCCCAGGCTTAATTTTATAAATAATAAGTTTCTCAGACAGTCTTCCCATAACAAGCAAAGCACTCTGTCTGGGAAAAGCTGGCTCCCTGGGAACAGATGTGGAAGTTTTGGGAAACTCTCATATCACAGTGGGAACGTTGGTTCTGTTTTTAATAAACAATTGTAGGTATTGTAAAACAAAAGGAGTGGTTAGAGTTTTCTCTGTTAGCCTATCGTGAGCTCAGATTTTGCAATATGCATGAAGTTAATTAACACTGTTATTTAAAGTGGCTGATTGATCAATAAATCGGAGTTCGATGCATCATCGGATGGTCGCTTCTCCCTTCACTTCAATAGTCTTGTGTTTGCCTCGGGAGAGTTCTTGTCTTCGTCTGCAGTAGTGTTTGCTGTGCCTAAGTATGGTTTTACATATTTTCCTGGGTACCACCTTGGACCTGATGGTAGTAGCACGCATGCATAACCTCTACCCCAGGTAATCAACTGATGAGGCCCAGAAATTTGGTGTGTTTCAGGGTCCTTCACGAGCACAGGTGGTTTCTCCGTGAGCTTTGCTTGTGTGGTATTCGCAAAGTGGCGAAGTATTGGTGGGTCAGGCTCTGATGCTGTGCAGTTTAGGACGTTGATGACATAGAGACCCTTGCAAAGTCTCTCCACTGGAGATGTGATTTTCGTGTCCCTTTTCTGTTGTTCGAGGACTCTTTTGATGGTTTGATGTGTCCTTTTCATGATGGATTGTCCTGTGGGGTTTACAGGTATGCCCGTCTTGTGTGCTATGCCCCATTCATTGAAGAACTCCTTCAACTTGTGGGAGGTATAGGCTGGCCCATTATCTGTTTTAATCTCCTTTGGTACACCCAGGGTGGCAAAAGTGAGGAGAAAGTGTTTTATTGTGTGCATGGTCTTTTCTCCTGCATGTGATGATGCAAACACTGCTCCTGAGAACGTGTCGACCGAAACATGCACGTACTTCGACCTTCCAAAAGGTGCAAAGTGAGTTACATCTGTCTGCCACAGCTGACAGCTATTCAGACCTCGGGGATTGACTCCCGTACCCATAGATGATATCTGGTAGTTTTGACAGTTCAGACAGGTAGCAACAATAGCCTTTGCCTGATCCTTTGAGAGCTTAAACATTCTCATAAGGGCAGGTACATTTTGATGAAAGAACGCGTGTGACAACTTTGCCTGAGCAAAGATGTTAGGAACATTAGCAGTTTCTGCTGCCATTGCTAATGCATCTGCTTTCCTGTTGCCTTCTGCAACAACACCTGGGAGGCCCGTGTGAGACCTCACATGCATTATGTGATAGGGTTGCTTTCTGTGGGATATCAATTGTATTAATTTAGAGACCAGTTGGTATAGCTTTGGGTTAGAGACTCTGTGAGAAGAGCACGTTCTGCTCTCATAGCTATACCCGCAATGTAAGCTGAATCTGTGACCAGATTGAAAGGCTCGTTTTTAAATTTTTCAAAGGCTCTGACAACAGCTGCTAATTCTGCAATCTGTGGAGATCCTTCTACTGTCTGCCCATCTGATTGCCATTCCTGTGTTTGGGGGTCTCTCCAAGTAATCACCGAATTGTGGGATGACCCTGAGCCATCTATAAATAGAGTTAGAGCCTTGAGAGGATTTCTACTTTGGATTCGTTTTGGAATCAAATGGAAAGTTTCATTCTGGTTGAAAAGCTTGTGTTCTGGGATGTCTGATGAAGTTTGACCCATATAACTGTCCAGAGCAAACTGTAGACTCGCATTGGTCTTGATCAAATCCTCAAAGTCTTTAAGGGTTATTGGCAAATATATGCATTCAAAATCACAACCTGAAAGAGAGCAAAGGTGAGTCCTAGCCTTTTTTATTAGGTGTGCTATAATCTCCTGGTAGGTAGTAAGTGTCTTTGTGGGCTGGCTACTTGTAAAAACCCATTCCAGTATCAACAAAGGATCTCGCAGCTGAGGGTCCCATTGGAAAATCAGTCCATGGAATCGAGGAGCTTTTCCCAGGATGATGAACTGGAAAGGCAGACTTGGCTCGTAGCGATGGGCTTTGCGTGAAGACAGGGCTTCCTGGACTTTGACAATGGCACCTCTGGCTTCCTCTGGTAGGGTGCAGGGAGAGTCCAGTTCCTTGGGTCCACGAAGCAGGTTGAACAAGGGAGCAAGGTCCTCTGATGTAATTCCTAGCAGTGGACGTACCCAGTTGATGGATCTGCACAAGCTGTGTAAGTCCCTGAGGGTTTTTGGGTCGTCGTTGATGACGATCTGCTGAGGTAGGATGGTTCTTTCCCGGATCTGGACTCCAAGCTAAGTCCATGGCTCGGTGTACTGGATTTTGTCCTCATGGATTTTCATTCCTGCCTTTTCAATGGCTTCAATAGTCTTTTTGACCGTTTTGTCCAAGTAAGCTTTGTCTGAACCACACACCAGAATGCCATCCATATAGTGATAGATGATGGCGTCCGGAAATGATTTCCGAATGGGAGACAGGATGTGAGACACGTACCACTGGCAAATAGTAGGCGAATTTTTCAATCCCTGAGGAAGAAAACGCCAATGATATCTTTTGAGCAGAGCTTCTTTGTTAATAGAGGGAACGGAGAAAGCAAACCGTGGAGCATCCTCAGGATGCAGTGGTATGCTGAAGAAACAGTCCTTAATGTCTATGATAGCAAGTGTCCAGTCTCTAGGCAACATTGATGGGGAGGGCAGGCCAGGCTGAAGAGGGCCCATGTCCTCGATGACCTCGTTGATTCTGCCAAGGTTGTGGAGAAGCCTCCACTTGTTTGTACCAGGCTTTGGTAGAACGAAGACTGGAGAGTTCCAAGGGCTGTCGGACTCCACTATGTGGCCTTTTTTGAGCTGTTCTTCTACGAGGGCATTTAGGGTGCACAGCTTGGCTTTCTTTAGGGGCCACTGCTCAGTCCAGATAGGCTTGTGGCTTTTCCAGGTGAGACGGGGTATTTCTGGCAGCACGCTCAACTCAGTGGCCCCAGTCAGAAATCCTGAATGGGAATACAGAGGGAAGCACCCCACTGGGATAAAACGTCTGTGCCCCAAAGGGTGATGGGGGCCCTTACCACAAATGGACAGATCGTTGCCAGCTTGCCTTCTGGCCCTTCTACCAGGATGTTGTTCTTGCTCCTCATGGATACTGTAGTTCCACCAATTCCAGAAATCATGCCTGCAACAGGCTGTAGATCCCAGTGTGCTGGCCAATCTGAACGGGCGATGATGGTCACATCTGCACCGGTGTCCAGCATCCCTGGCAGGTGGGTCCTCTCTCCTTTGTGGGAGAGGCCGCTCTCGATGGTAGGCTTGGATGGTTCCATGACTTGTGCCCACATAGCTGTAGGGTTGAGAGGAATCTGTTCCCTGTGATTCTTTGGGAGTAAAAAGGCCTGAGCTATTGGAGTACCCTTAGAAAGAAAAAATGGTTAATCTATGCAGTATACCTGCACGAGGATCTCTTGTCCCGGCTGCACTGTCAGCACTTCTGGAACAACGAAGATTTCCTTCGGAGTATTAAGTGAGTCACCTGTAATTAGAATGTCTGAAGGACTCCCTTTAGGTCCATATTTTCCTGTGGGAACACGGTGAACATTCTTATCATTAAAGTCAATGGACGAAGCAGTTACCAGTTGTCGGTGGGTACCCCTCTGGGCTGTCCCCTGGGTTGAGGCTTCTCCTTTGGGTCTGGAGCAGGCTGGGTTTGTGCGTGATTGGGTCTTGGTGGCCTTTGATTTGTATTCTGTGCCTGAAGGTCGAACGGGTGGCTCAAGGAGTTTAAAGGACGCGGTTGATAGCGTTGCTGATGTTGGGGTCTTTGATAATAATTACAATGATATTGGGGAGGTGATCGCTCCAGGCAGTCCTTTATATAATGTCCTAGCTCTCCACAGTGATAGCATTTAGCTTGTTCTTTAGAGGGTATGACTGCATATGCACCCGAAACTCCTTCAGCAATACCCTTAGCAACTGCTTGGGCCACTGTATTTTCAGTGGACATGTGACGTGTACAGCATTCTAGCATTTGCTCTATAGTAGGATCTGAATCCACGGGTAAAGACCTCAAAATGGCCTTACATTTCTCATTTGAGTTGCTGAAAGCAAGCTTACATAAGAGTTCCTTTCTTGCTTCAGCACTTTCTATTTGTTTCTCCAAAGCATCTCTAAGTCTGTCCACAAATTTTATAAAGCTTTCTTCAATGCCTTGTTTTATAGTAGAAAAATGCATTGTTGGCATTGACTCATCCTGCATAAGAAGCAAGGAGGTTTTTGCTGCAATTGCTACATCCTGCAGCTCTTCTTTATTCAGTGTTTCCATTTGTACAGCTGGCTTTAGTAAGTCTCCTTCACCAGCCAACTGTTCTGCTGTGAAGTTGGTCTTAGTAGCATCAGCAGTATATGAATCTGATAACGTTTTTAAGTTTTTCTTCCAATGCCTGTCCCATAACAAATATTCTGCCGGTGACAGCAGGCATTGTGAAATATTTTTTACATCGTGAGGAAGCAAGACATGTGCAGAGAACATGGCTTCTAGGAAATTTCTAAAGATATGTGAACTACGTCCATGTTCCTTGGCTATATTTCTCAATTGCACGAGTTCCTTATTAGAAATTAGAAATTGGTTTCCATGTCTTGATATTAGATTCCCTAACATTCCTTCCTTGCTTATATTCGACTGGAAAGGCTGTGATTTTCTGTGCTAGGTCCCAGTTCCCAGACTTTGTAGCTTCTATCTTAATAAGAGCCCATGGGTCTATATTAATCGCATCAAAATCAGACTCATTGGAAGAACTTTCATCGTCTGAGGAACGCTGTGAGGGATATGCTACCCATGAATTCCTTTACTTTCGTTTAGAAGCATTTTTCATAGTTTTCAATGACTGGCCAGGAGTTGGCACTATTGGTTGAGGGGTTGCAGCACAGCAATGACCGGATTGGGTTGGGGGGGTGACGCCACAGGTGGCCTCTGATCCATTCGGATGGCAGGAGGGTTGGGTCAGGGGTTGGAGGGACGTGTGGGGGCAGGGGATAGCAGTGCGGGGTTGGGGGGGGGCAGCGGCGATAACGGGGCCGGGGAACGCGGCGGGCGCGGCGGGGGGAGCGGGGCGCAGGGCGGGGACAGCAGCGGGAGCGGGGGATACCGTGACGGAGCAAGCGGGGGCGGGGAACGGCGGCACAGGGGTAGGGGGGGACCGGGATCATGGCGACGGGAGGCGGCAACGGCAGCACGGGGGCGGGGGGAGGGAGGAGGGGGTAGAGCGGCGCAGGGGGAGGGGTGGTCGCAGTGGAGGGTACGGTGGCAGGGGCAGGGAACGAGGCACCCGAGGCCGGAAGCGGGAAGAAAGCGGAGCCGGGGAGATGGGGGGCTGCAGGAAACGGGGAGTTGGGCAGCGAGGGTCCTGCGAGGGCGGGGAATGTGGGGGGGGACTGCTTGGCTTCTGCCTGCGAGGTGATATCTGCAGGTAGCTCTGCAGAGCCCAGCGACTGTGTGGCATGCAAGCCACATTCCTCTGTTTTCTTATCAGCGCGATTGGCATATGAAGAGGAAAGATCTGTTAGTTTGGAACTTTTTTCAGAAGTAGATTTTTCAATCGATTTTGTTATTATATGAAATAAAGGTAAGAAGTTAGTAACAGAAAAGTCCTGTTTGCTTTGAGACATATAAATGGTGTTTCCAACTGTATCCCAGAAAGAATTTTCAGTAATTGTGGTCTTATCAGTTTCAGGAAATCGGACCACAATCCAAGCTACAAATTTTTTAAGAGTCTTTTTTGACAGACTGCCTTTAGAAAAAGTGAAATTGTTAACAGATAAGGTTTCTACAATGGTTAAATATAACTCTCTCGCAAGTGTGGTTAGTCTTAGGGTGCTTAAAAAGGTACCCATGATTTTTCAAGCCCTTTCCACATAAAAACGAGAAAAAAAAAAAAAAACGAAAAAGGTTTTTTAGAGCACCCAAAGGTATGTGCGCAATCTTAATTAATACTTCTGTCCTTTGGGGTCAGGGGTCTTTGGAAGGGGGTCTGCTCCTCAATTCTCCTCGGACTTTATCTCGTCCAGACACTTGGTTGAGGGTCGAATCGAGCCTTCTGCAGAGAGGATTTTCTAAAATGAAAAGTCCTTTTGCAGAAGGAGAGGCTTCCCGAACAGGCAATAACAGTAGATCCCGAAAGGCTCCGATGCTCCGGTGACGCTTCACTCCTGGGGGCCAGGGTCCGACGACACGTTTGGACAGCCACTTAAATGAGCCTTACTTGGTCTTATCCTATGCAAGCTATTACAGCTCCAGAGCTCAGTCCCCAAGGGGACTGGGTGCCAGAAGCCAGCTCGCTCTCAGACCAAGGCCCAGAGCTCAGTCCCCAAGGGGACTGGGTGCCAGAAGCCAGCTCGCTCTCAGACCAAGGCCCAGAGCTCAGTCCCCAAGGGGACTGGGTGCCAGAAGCCAGCTCGCTCTCAGACCAAGGCCTCGGGACAGCCCTAGCAAGCAGGGAATATTCAGCTCTTAGTGATTAGGCAGCTCTTATGATTTCAAGCTCTTTGCTTGCTAGGTAGCTTTTTCCCTTGGCTTAAGGCTCCAGCAGATGGTAGAGAGAGGAGAAGCAGAAGACACCGGCTGTTCCACGAGTATGGCTTTATTGCAGGGTCCGTGAAGGGTCTCAGCTCTTCTTCTTCCGAGTTAGTAGGGGTACAGTATGCTACTTTTATACCCTTGGCCCGGATCCAATCCTGACCAATGGCAAAGGTGTTAGAGTGACCATAAGTGACCAATAGTAGGGTTAACACAATATTGCCTTACATGGCTATAGGGATAGGGTACAAGGCGGATGTCCCTGGGGACAGGAAACTTCTTTGCCACTGTGTCAGCATTCTGTTCTCCATGGAGCCCTGGCTAAACCTGAGGGGTTTACTACAGTCTAAGATGGTCACCAGTTCTTTGTTGCAAGGCAGCATATAACTTTCTAATACAATGGACAGTCGTCACAGAGTATGTTTTGCTTTTCTAACCTATACCCTTTACTTCTTTCTACTGCAATGCGGATACTTTTGTCCAATAAGGTGTTATTACAAGTACACACATATGTCTCTATTACAATATCTAAATTCTTTGCTTATTCTGTTACAATCACATTGCTACATTACTATACTATAAAACCCTTCATCAGATTGTTATAAATTATCAAGTCATGAGCCAAAATTATCAAAAATTTCAAAAAGATTTATTAATCTATCTGTGCGACCAAATTTCGGTCTCCGAGACCGCCACAGCCAAAGAGACAGCGTCGAACCTGGGATCGGCTCTGGGTGAACCTGGACCCAACCCCTAGAGTGTCAGAGTCTCCTCTGTTCACGTATGCCGCTTCTTGCAGCGAGGTTTTATACAGTTTATTGTGCCCAAGGCAAAGATGTCCAAATTTCCTTTGTAACTCTTCACATGCATCGCTGTATGGAATATGAATCCCAATATTATCAGTTAGATGGTGCCTGGGCCAGTCTGACCCTCACTGCTGGGCCAAAGGCAGCAACTGTGGTGTAAATCACCCCAGAGATACCTTGGCTGCTGGAGATTGCAGCTGGGCACTGAGCAAGTCCAGGCTTGTCAGGAACTCCGTGCACCTCAGGAGAGAGAGCTTCTGGCGATGGTGAAGAGAAAAAGGAGAGGATTCCGCTGCAGGGTTTAATGTCCAGAAGTTTATTCCATGGTTACAGAGGTCTGGATGGGAGCAGCTGCTCCAGCAGAATCACGAGCACATGGCCTGATCACCTTTTTAAGCTCCCGGGGCAGGGGGAGGGGGGGGGACAGGTGACCACCAACCAGGTGAAAGGGGCGGGGTCTCAAGGGACGAGGGACACCTAGACATAGGCCAATGACCCCTGGGCATAGGGGCATCTTTTGAACTTGACCAATCACACGATGCCTTGCTGGAATGTTAAGCCTGATTGACACAACACACTAAGCAAGGGGGCGAGGGGGAAGGGAGAGGCATATAGGCACACCTGGGAAAGGGACCCGGAAGCTTAAGACACACCGCAACATCTCCCCCTAGTTTTGTTTAAAAAGAAGAGGGCTGTGTTTGTGGTGCAGAGTGATTGCCAAACTATGGTTGGTAAATCAGTTCTTCCTCTACAGGAGGGTCAGTGTTTTCCACTGAGGCCTCCAGGTCATCCATTGGAGCACTGAGGGCTTCCAAATGGTAGACCTCAGGAGGGGGAGATGAGCTTGAAATTAACTTGAGGACCATGCGTTTGATTAGTCTAAAAACAATGCTGAAAACTACAATAACTATAACTAAAATAAACAGCACTAAAAACACAGTTTTCAGAATAGATCCCAACCAGCCCGAGAGTCCCCAGCCTTTGAACAGTCCATTCAGTCCGTTGTCAGTTTCTCTCTTGATGTCCGAGAGCCTTTGTCAAGGTAGTCCATATGTGGTTTGGGCTGCGGCACTATGCAGGAGATCGCAGGTGGGATGATCACGAGCAGAACGAGAAGCAGGCTCGGTCTCATGGCATCTCGAGGCTACACACAAACAGTGGGATCTAAACTGGTATAAAAACTTGAAACAAACATATATTACAAACTATTCCAGATAGGAGGCTTAAATGGAATTTCCTCCAGAGAACGCGTGCGGCGTTTTCTTCTCCAGGCAGCATGAGCAACCTGGGGTGCTTCTGCAGATTTCTCTGAGACCTTGGGAACATAGGGCTTTACCCATTTGGAAGGAACCCACCTTAAACCAGAGGGGGTGGACACACAGGCGTATCCACGTCCCCAAGTAACCAATTTGTAAGGTCCCACCATTTTCCAAGTCTCAGGGTCTTTTACTAAAACCGGAGGCTTTTCTTTCATCAACCTGTGACTGCTCCCCCCAAAGTGGCGTAGGATGGGTGGGTTCAGGCTGTCAAAAGAACAATTCAGAAAATTGATTGTGAATAGCGCCCTGGATAACCGGATATGGGGAGGTTCCACCTTCAGAACCTGTTGTTGCTGGTCCAGGACCCTTTTAATATCACGGTGAGTTCTTTCTACAATGGCTTGACCTGTAGGGGAGTAGGGGATGCCAGTTTTGTGCTCTACTCCCCATTGCTGCAGGAAGCTCCCAAATTCCTTGGATTTATAAGCAGGCCCATTATCAGTTTTCAGCTCCTTGGGGATGCCCATGAAAGAAAAAGCCTGTAAGAGGTGCTTAATAGCATCAATAGATGATTCTCCTGTGTGGGCAGAAGCATAGACTGCTCCAGAAAAGGTATCTACACTAACATGAACATATTTTTGCCGTCCAAAAGACTGTATGTGTGTAACATCTGTTTGCCACAGTTCACAACTGTTCAGTCCCCTTGGGTTTGCTCCCGTACTCACTGCAGGGAGTGCATGTTGTTGGCAATTTGGGCACGTGGCCACAATCGCTTTGGCCTGTTCTCGAGTGATGTTAAACTGACGAACCAGGCCAGGTGCATTTTGGTGGAAAAGCTGGTGGCTGATTTTTGCCTGTTCAAAAACATTTGGGAGAGTGGCCATCACTGCAGGTGCAGCAAGAGCATCTGCCCTTCTGTTGCCTTCAGCGATAAACCCTGGCAAGTCAGTGTGTGACCTGACATGCATCACATAAAATGGTTGCTCTCGGTGAGTGACTAACTTTACCAGTTTTGAGAGCAATTCGAAAAGTGCGATGTTAGACACATCTTGCAGTATTGCTTGATCTGCTCTGGATACTACTCCTGCCACATATGCAGAGTCTGTAATCAGATTAAATGGTTCTGAGAACCTTTCAAAAGCCCTAACAACAGCAGCCAATTCAGCAACCTGAGGTGAACCTTCCACCTCAGCAATGTCCGTCTCCCACTGCTGGGTTTGAGGATCCTTCCAAGTCACAACAGACTTGTGGGACCTCCCAGACGCATCTGTAAAGACAGTCAGAGCCCTTTTTAAAGGTCTCCTACTTAGAGCACTTCTCAATTTTAGAGTAAATTGAACGTCTTGTTCAAACAATTTGTGAGCGGGCCGCGCTACCGAAATTTGTCCTGAGTAGGAATCCAGAGCAAACTGCAACACTTCATTTTCTTGAAACAATTGTTCTAGTATTTTCATAGTATTTTGACCTGATTTTAACTCAACTGGAATGTGAATGCACTTAAAATCACATCCTGCTAACTCCATGATCCGGGTCCTTGCTTTCCGGATCAGTTCTGCTACCAGCTCCTGAGGCTTTGTCAGTCTCTTGGACCTTTTGTGACTGAGGAAAACCCATTCTATGATCAAGAGAGGGTCCCTCCGGTCCCGGTCCTTTTTTTGTGTGTTCTTTGCCTTAGGTGTTTGTTTTTCCTCCCACTGGAAAATAATTCCATGGAGGTGTGGCAACTTACCTAAGATGATAAATTTGAATGGCAGGTCAGGCCGGCATCGGTTGGCCTGTCTTGCGGACATTGCAATCTGCACCTTTTCTAGAGCTTTCCGTGCCTCTGGGGTAACAGACCTAGGAGCACCTGGGTCCTCTCCCCCTTTCAGTAAATTGAAAAGAGGGGCAAGGTCTTCATTAGTCAGACCGAGCCATGGTCTTACCCAATTCAAAGACCCACACAACTTGTGGACATCCGCAAGGGTCTTGATCCTTGGATTGATTTCTAGTTTTTGAGGAACAATGGTCCTATTTCCAATTTCTAAGCCCAAATACTTCCAAGGTGGCATCTTTTGAATTTTCTTTTCTTGGAGCTCGAACCCTGCAACAATCAATGCATCGATCGTTAGGTCAAGCGCATGTGTGAGTAAATCATCATTGGGGGCACACACAAGGATATCATCCATGTAATGATAAATAATGGCCTTCTCTGCGGCTGCACGTACTGGGGAAAGCAGGGAAGAGACATACCACTGGCAGATAGCTGGAGATACCTTTAATCCCTGAGGAAGAACGGTCCAATGGTACCTTTTCATAGGGGCTTCCATGTTGATGGAAGGGACCGAGAATGCAAAGCGCGGTGCATCGTCAGGGTGCAAGGGGATTTGGAAAAAACAATCTTTAATATCAATAACAGCTAATTTCCAATCTTGGGGAAGCATTGTTGGGGATGGCATACCAGGTTGGGGAGAACCCAGATCTTCAATTACATTATTAATTTGTCGGAGGTCACAGAGGAGCCGCCATCTCTTTTTGTCAGCTTTTTGGATGACAAACACTGGAGAGTTCCATGGGGACATGGTCTCCACAATGTGGCCCCTTTTCAGTTGCTCTTGCACTAGTTCCTCAAGCGCCTTTATTTTTTGTTTACTGAGTGGCCACTGTTTCACCTGAACTGGTTCGTCTGTTTTCCACTTCAGTTTTTGGGTGAGGCGCTGTTGTTCAATGACTGCTGCACAAAAATGCTGTGGAGAGTCTGGAATATCAATTGTGACACCCCACTGGGCCATTAAATCTCTCCCTAACAAAGGTTCCGAATAATCTAACACAAATGGACGGATATTTGCCAATTGGCTGTTTGGTCCCTCAAATTGAATAATACTTTTGGATTGTCTTGCTAATTGCAGACCGCCCACACCTTGAAGGTGACCGGCAACATTTTGCAAAGGCCAATGTGCTGGCCAGTCTTGTACTGGAATCACTGTGCAGTCTGCACCTGTGTCTACAAGCATCTCAATGCGTTTAGACTCCCCACCCCCACTGACATTGCACCATAATTTGGGTTTATCTTTCCCAATAACTTGGACCCGGGCAACTGTGGGCCCTTGTTTTTCGATATTTTCAGGTAAAGATGGCACAGGGATAGCTTGTGCAACAATTTGTCCCTTGGGAAGAAACAGGGGTGGGTGGAAACAGTGCAGGCCGAGAACAAATTGCTCAGGATCTGATGTTGTCATTCCTGGAGCAATTCTGATCTCTTGTGGTGTGTGTTTGGTGTCCCCAATGACGATGTACTTACAACGAATTCGGTTCCAAGTACCCTTCTGTTCAGGATTTACAGAGACAAAATGCCAGTTGCTGTCCTTCAGGAGAAGTGACTCTGTCAGCTGCAACCTGTAAGGCTCATTGACAGAAGACGTGGTTTACACAGGATTACCTAAATCATAACAAAGGTTATTTCGTTTCGCTTTCAACAGCGTACTAGCAGACTTGGTCTTTGAAGCACCTGCTTCACTTACACAAACATTAATATTATCGCGCGCTTGATTTGTTTTGCTACCCTTATTCCCTTGGCCTGCTTTTTTTATGTCTGCGCACCTGGCAGGCGGGCGCTCCCTTTTCAGTTTTTTTGTTGTTGACCCGCAGGGAGGGCTTGTAGTTCTCCTCCCCTGCCATTTCTAAATTCATCAAATTCCCTTTTCAGGGGGCACTGGTTACTCCAGTGCCCTAGGTTATTACAAAGCAGGCATGGTTTTGTGGGCTCAACCATTGCTGGTCTCCGCTGCTGCCCAGGGTACTGCTGTGCTGAGGGGAAAGGTGCAGGGCTGGCAACGGCGACACGCTGGGGTGGTCTTGGCAGCAGCCTTGGTCTGGTGTCTTCAGCCACACTCATCAGAGGCACTTTCCTGTTACAGACTAGAAGCATGTCTTTTAATGTAGGAGTAAGTTCCGTAGGAAGGCTCAGGATTGCCGCTTGACACTGTGCATTTGCATTTGTAAATGCCATTTCCTCTAAAATTGCTTCTCTAGCATTTTCTTTTTTAACTTGTATTTCAATGGCTCTAGTTAACCTTTCTACAAATTTCACAAAAGGCTCTGATGGTAGCTGTTTAATTTTACTATAGGGCTCAAAAGGCCCCTCAAGTTGGAGGGAAAAGAATGCTTTTTCAGCTGCTTCTTTTACTTTCTCGAGTGTTTCTGCAGGAATTGCAGTAGCTTGGATTGAGGGGGAAGACCATTGGCCCTCACCACAGAGGTGCTCAATGGTAATAGGGTTACCACTGTTGTCTTTGGCTGTGTTTGGATCAGCATGCAAGCTTGGGAGAGCATCTTTTAGCAGCTGTTTCCATGCAGTTTCCCATAATTTGAATTCCGTGGAAGTCATGAGACAAGAAAAAAGCTGTTTTAAATCATGTGGAATCACTACAGTCCTACTCAATTCAGAATTTAAAAGGCTACGGAAATATGGACTGTGTGGACCATATTCTTTATGAGATTTACAGATCTCTTTAATCAATTGTTGTCCAAAAGAATTCCAAATAGCAGTCGAGGCTGCCCCCCCTTGTGCTGCAGGCTGAAAGGTAACAGGAGCCAGTGACAACATGGGACTATGCATTGAATCTGCTGTTCCCTGCTCTGTATCCCTTGAAACAGAAGCATTGGGATCACAGCTACAGGTTTGGGGACCGGCAGTGGGTGTGTCCCCACTGTGGGAACTCGGGGAGGGGGCGGGGACAGGGGGCAGGCAAGGGGCGGGGAAACCGTGGGAACAGGAGGCGGGGACAAGGGGCAGTCAGGGGGCGGGGACACCTGGTGACATCACGTCAGCAGACGCCCCCTGGGAGGAGTAGAGGGGCGGAGCTGAGGGTACTGCAGGAAAGGGGGGGGAAGGGAGGAAGGGGTCACGAGGAACAGGAGGAGAGGGGGATGGGGCTGGAATTTTGGGGTGTTTAAGAGGATTTTGGGAAGAAGAAGACCAGGTTTGGGAAGATGCCACGTGGCATCCACCATTTTGCGGACCCCCTAGGAATTGGGGGCCATTTTGGGCATCACTGCTCTCCGGAAAGCTGACTCTGGGTTTCAGAGTGGGGGACACAGGGGATTGGGAAAGGTTCCACGCAGCCTGGCCAGGGCTTTGTGGACAGGGCAACTCAGGCAATTCAGCAGACTCTGGGAGACGACTTCCCAATGAGTTTGCTCTCTTTAAAATACCAAGTTTTGGGTGAAGAGGTTTAGGGGTTTTAGAGCTAGGAGAGGGAGAAACAGGGAGAGCAGAGGTACATGGCTTGGCATTTGGCTTTTTCTCTATTTCCCTTTGTTTAAGCAATGCAGTTCGAATTTGTAAACTCCAGAACACAAATTTAGCTGAGGGTACATTGCCAGATTGTCCTAAGGTTATCAATGCATTCCCAACTTTATCCCAGAATTGAATATTGTGGATTTCTTCAGGGGAAATTTTTGGGAAGTGGAGGAAAAGCCATCTTATAAACTGTTTTAATTTTCCTTTAGAGAACTTCACATTACCACTGTCTAAAATGCTAACAATATTATAATACACTCCTTTTTGTACAATGCTGAGTTTGGAACCCATGTTAGATGTAAAAAGCAAAGTACTTAATCCTGCCTGACTAAAAACAAAGCTAAAATCAGCTACCGATTTCTAAAAAAAACCACAGATAGGAAGCGATAACGAACAGAAAAAAGCTTCACAATGCAGCTGTATGTACTGCTTTTAAAATTCCCGGGCAGCAGCAGCAGGGCACGCCCTGCCGAGCCGAGGCAGAAACAAAGCCTCCCCCGCCGTGGAATGCAGCCCCCCCGCGGAGCTGAGAGAGCAGCTTCCCCCACGCCACGTGGCAAGCCGAAACCTGGGCCCCCCCCCGCGCCGCGTGTACCGAGAATGCCCCCCCCCGCACCGAGAAAGGGATCCCCCGGCCACATGAAGAGCCGAGCACGCTGCGCTGCCAAGCGGGGGGGAAGGGCAGAGCACTCCCGCCGCTCCGGCGCGAATTCCAAAAGACAGTGAAACACACAGCAGAAAGCAAAAGCTAGAACGCAACGAATTCCTCTGTGGGGCTGCGCAGCCAAAAATGCAAAGGCAAAAAAAGGAACAGAACTCACGGCAGAGTCTGTTTTTGAGCTTCTGCTCCACTGAAAGCAGAAATACTCACCTGAAATGGAAGCTGAAGCTGGCTGGGTACAGGAAGGTCTCCTCACCGGACAGGACTTCTCTCTGGGCACGAGAGAGGCTCCCCTGTCCTCCCTCTGGAAAATCTGCTCACCACAAAAGAGCTGGGCTTTCCAGAGGCACCGAACAGTCCACGAAACTTCTTCTGGGAATATTCCCAAAGTCTCTAGCTGAGGACTATGCAACCAAAGCCCTTCCAGCTGGATGCACGGCTGCCAGAAGCTTCTCCGAGGTGTTGGGAGTCCGTTCTCGGGCTGCAGAGTCGCTAGCCAACCCAGGGACGCCAATTATTGGAATATGAATCCCAATATTATCAGTTAGATGGTGCCTGGGCCAGTCTGACCCTCACTGCTGGGCCAAAGGCAGCAACTGTGGTGTAAATCACCCCAGAGATACCTTGGCTGCTGGAGATTGCAGCTGGGCACTGAGCAAGTCCAGGCTTGTCAGGAACTCCGTGCACCTCAGGAGAGAGAGCTTCTGGCGATGGTGAAGAGAAAAAGGAGAGGATTCCGCTGGAGGGTTTAATGTGATACTGGTGATCATCGCCCTGGAAGCTTCTATTCTTACGTTAAGGCGTCGATTGTTATCTTAACTTGTGTCTGGGAATTCGTTGTAATCTGAATAGACAGCTGCTCCTGGCCGGAGTGGTCAGAGAAATAGTTTTGGATTTTTACAATCTTTTATACCATACATTAATAGCATGAATTATCCCTACCATATATTACAATCCCTCCCCTTTTATATCACTAATTTAATTCATGCTCCTTTTATAACCCAAATTGCTAAATTCTATTTATTTCTACTTCTACCTGCCACCTTTAAGGGTCTTTCACAAAGAGAACAAACTTGATTATTTTTATCCTATTCTCCCCTTGTGGAATACCCTGATTCTCAGTATTGTTTACACTCGTTTTCACTCATTTTTTAAATTTCGCCAATACTTTGGCAGCATTGCTTGCATACTTCTTTTCTCCCAGGCTCATGATTTTAGATGTGTTGCTTCCGGAAGCCACCTCCAGGTCCACAGGCACTATTGCTATCTGTTACCCCTGTACCACAGAATGGATCAGTCTAATAAAACAAGGAATTAGACATGGCAGGAATAGGATTCCGTTTACTGAACACAGCACAAAGAATATTATTTTGTTCCACCAGGCTCCATCAAACAATCTGTCCCACCATGAAATTTGCAAAATTTAATTCTATTTTTGAACTGGTTCATGTGCCACTTTCTTCATCTCAACTGCCAATCCTCTCATGGTCTCCCCATAATCGTCAATCTCAATGCAACATTCTGATTCATTGAATCTTCCACACACTCCTCCTTCTTTGGCCAGCAAATAGTCTAAAGCTATTTGATTTTGATACACAAAAGCTCGTACCTTGGCATGTTGCCGACTAAGTAAATCCAGGGCCTCAGAGGTGTGATTTGATACAATTTCTACCACTGCCTGCAGCTGAATCAGCCGGTTCAGTAGGTAAATCTGAGTCCTATATCCGTAGCTTCCATCTTGAGACCACGTGGCCGGTCCATAATAATCAATTATTCTCGCTGCCGGCCACTCTTCCTCCCCCCAGGTTTGTTTGCCTCTTACGACAGGTATCATCTTTTTCAGATTTTTCCTCTCCCTCCTCAGTGTTATAAACAAAAATCTGCCAGTTTTTTTATGAGAAAAAGGTTGCCACTCTTGCTGCTGGGGTGCTGCTTGTGTGTTATGGTAATTACGGGTCGTTGTTGTTAATAGTTGTTTTTGTATCAGTAAAAGCCTAGCTGGGGCTGAATTAATGGCTCTTCTCTGGGACAGTGAAGGGTGGGGACCTCCCCAAACAGTAAGGAGAAGAGACTTAGGAGGGGGGGGAGACATGCAAAATAACCCCAGGACCAGCATGCCATGAGAAGCTACTGCTTCTAGCTTGCTAAAAAATACCCCCAAACAACGAGCCAACATAGAGTTGAGAGATTGGAGTGACGTCTGGACGTGAGGAACGGAGTGCTGAGCCTGCAGAGATGCTGAACACCTTCGTAGTCCCTCTCACCCTGAGCACGGGGATCGTCCTGGAACCGGGAGCGGACAGAGCGAAGCGGCCAACAACAACACATGAGGGGTCACCATGCCCTAAAGGCTCCCACGAGGACCGGACCCCCCAGCTCTGCCCCTAGTGGACAAAGCTGCTCATATGCTCCTCCTCCTCGTTGCCCTGGGCGAGACAAAGCTAGACTGCAGCCCCGCCGAGCTGCCCAATCCTGAGCTGATCACTTTTAATAAAGGCATTAAAAGGAGAAAAAGTCTCCTGCCCTGTTTATTTCACTCAGGATCTCGTACAGAGGTGCCCCTAGTAGGTTACTTTTTGTTTGAAGGAGAGCAAAGAAGACTGGCTAGATCATGCCCAGAGTGCATGACCCTTTCCATCTCGGGGGTAACTCACTGTATGCCTTTTTCCTGCAAATCCAATAAATTCCATCCAGGGCTTTCCACCTAATATTCGTTCTCCATGGGTCTCCCCAGTATTCTCTCAGGCCCTCCAATGATTGGTAAGGGTTGGCTCCAGGATTTTTGACCCAGCAAAGTACTATCTTTCTGTTCCTGTTGCCCGATTGATAAATGACACAAAACTCGGATAAGTTTTGTGGGTGCTTTATTACGGGCCCGGGGGAACTGGGGGACTCACGTCCCAAAAACCCAAGCCCCCGATTTCACATATGGGTGCTTCCCTCTTATACATGCGATTCACAACAAAGTCTCCAAGAAACAGTTCCCTTGTGATACATTCCTTAGTTCACAGGCAAGATCATAAATCTTCTGCTTATCTTATTCTAAGAGCATTGTATGCTGCCTTCAGACAGGTTAGCATTCTTACTCTCCTGCACTAGTTTAATTATTTACTAAATTCCTAAGACTACCTGCTAGGTTACACACAAACCCAACACACACACTATCAACGGCTACAAAACTGCAAAACTGCTTTTAACTAACCAATTCACACACAACTCATAACTAAACTATAATTACACATTTTGCTAAATTTCATTTCTTTTCCAACATTCCATTCACAATTGGTCTCATTCTTGCGACTCCAGTACCCCGTAGGGGGTTCCGGTTGCCAGACCTTGCTCTTATTGTTTGAATTTGCCATCAGGGTAGTTATACACGGAGTGTATCCCACCATTTCGGTATATTCCTTTCCTTCCCGCCTGATGCAAATGGTCCCAATCACCCTCTGGTCCAAAATCCATCCCTCAGGTCTTTGTGCCAATTTTGAGACCCTTGGATTGTCCCATTTCAGAAGCTGTTCTAGAGCCAAACCTTCCCCTTTCCATGGCCATTTCTCTGCTGACTTCAGCCCCCCGCAAATGCAGCTATTTGACAATCCCAGTTCAGTTGCAATTTCTTGCATCAAATCAATAAATAGGCTCCTGTCCAGAGAAGGTAATTCCCCATCAGCGTATTGTTTCTCAGTTAACTCATACTGTTCTCCCAGAGTTTTTAATGTCTCTTGTTCAATTCGTTTCTTCCTCAGTTCTGACTCTCTTCTCTTCAATTCCTGAGTGATTTCCCTCATTCTCCCCTCAGGATCCTCACCATCTTTATTTTTTGCAAAGCAGACAACCCTGTCATATTGCAGGCACACCCTATCATCATTCGCCTGTGCCAAATCAAATATGATTGGTTCCCTGCTTAAGGTAAATTTGCTATCAAATTTAACATTTCTTCCCATCCAATACATTTTCCCGTTCATAGTGCATATCCCCAGCCTCGTGTTGTCATAACACAATGGATTCACCTGGTGATACGCGACAAAAATTGATTCAGGTTTTTCCCCAACCCACATTGTTCGATTACATTGGTTGCAAACAGGGATTGACATTATTTCCACATTCCTTCTCCGTATCTGATGCTTGTGCTGGTCTGACTGTCCATTCCTTGACCCTGCCTCGGGATCGATACACCAAATCCCTTTGTCCAATTTACATAATTTGACCTTCGTGCCGTTTCTCCAACAGTACCTGCCAGGCTCCTTGATGCATTCCTCCACAGCTTGGTATGCTGAGGATTTCCCGTCCCCTCGCTCAACTGGGACCACCTGAGTGCAATTACCATACTCGTCGGCGGAGCTCTCATTTCCGCCTCTCATTGGGACCTCAGTGTGCAGACTCTGCGTCCCGCACATGGCTAGGCTCAGGCCAATCAGGATTCTCACTAGGCGTACTCCTCTGCCTTTGCCTCTGCCCCCTGGGGTGCCCCCAGTGGTGAGGAAGACCATCTTCATGGCAGCAGGAGTATTATTCAGGGAATACATTTTCTGACCTAGCCACATACCTCCTTTTGAAGACGCCCCACTGTGAAATTCTGACGGCATCTGAGCTGCATGGTACCTTGACGGATTTCCGGCACTCCACATCCAGAACCTCTGCCTTAGATCTGAGCTTTCCACGCACCCCGTTCTGAAAGATTTGAAACCACTCCTGTGAATCTAATTCAGTGATTCCTAGGCTTGTGGCTTGAAATGTACAAACGGATAGCATACACAGTCAGACAGTATACAACTTATCCGCTCGCTGTTGGTCATTTACAAGGACGTTGGAGTTTGATTTTCAAGTCGCCTGGGGAAGAAGTGACCCTCCACTCGTGTGCTTCCTCCTGATGTTCAGCTTTCTTCACCCTAGACACGTGTGTCCACCCTTTCTCCGCCGTCCGAATGGCCGTGTCTGTTGTCAGGAACACAAGAAAGGGACCTTCCCAGCGAGGGGACAGGGGTACATCTTTCCACATTTTCACAAGCACTCTGTCAGCCGGTTGAATTATGTGGATAGAGAATCCCAGAGGAGCACTCTGAGATACTATCCCT
Source organism: Melozone crissalis (assembly GCF_028551555.1). Lineage (NCBI taxonomy): Eukaryota > Metazoa > Chordata > Aves > Passeriformes > Passerellidae > Melozone > Melozone crissalis. Next base: position 6,462,938 of record NW_026535813.1, on the reverse strand, counting down.
TGTTTCCTAAGTTCCTGCAAATTTTGGTTGATTGCAACCAAATATGGTTGAATCTGGCTGTCCTCAAGCCTGGGGTGTCCCACCAGCATCCCATGCCTATATGGCATCCCATATAGCATTTCAAATGGTGAGAGCCCCGTCTCTGAATGAGGCATCGTCCTGATATTAAGCAAGGCTAAAGGTAGGCATTTCAACCAAGACATCTGAGTTTCTAAAATCAATTTAGATATCTGTGCTTTCAAGGTCTAATTCATTCTTTCTACCTGCCCTGAGCTCTGGGGATGCCATGGAGTGTGGTATTCCCACCAAATGCCTAGTGCCTCAGCTAGCTACATAATTATCTTTGATGTAAAATGAGTTCCTTGGCCCGAATCAATGTAATTCACCACCGCATATCGGGGCACAATTTCCTCCAGTAATTTTCTGGACACCGTCTGAGCCATTCCCTGTGGACTGGGGAAAGCCTCCACCCAATGGGTCAAATTCGTCCATGATCGCAAGCACAAACTTTAATCTCCCCACTTTGGGCAACTCCGTGAAATCAACCTGAATTCTTTCAAATGGTCGGTACGCAATGGGGTGACTCCCCAGGATGGCCTGTCTTGCCCTTGTTTTGTTAACTTTCTGACAAATCAGGCATCCCTGTACCTCCTCTTTGGCCAATTCGTAAATTCCCCTGCACCCGAAAAATTTCAAAAATTGTTCTGCAAGGGCCTGTGCCCCCCAATGTGTTCGCTGGTGCAGTTTCCGCAAAATCCTCCTGGTAAAACCTTTAGAGACTAGTTCTCTCCCATCGGGTAATTTCCACTTACCTTCTTCCAATTTCCCCCAATCTTCTCATAGCTTTCAATCTCTTTTTGGGAGGGCTGAGGAGGGTCATTTGGGACCTCGATCCCTTCAATCTCCGGGGTACTTATCATCATCAGTGCCACAGTCTTGGCTTCTTGGTCTGCCAAATTGTTTCCCCGGTTTCAGAACTGAATCCCTGCCTGGTGTCCCTTTACATGGACCACCGCAGTTTCCTCCGGCCCCCTTAGAGCTTCTAAGATTTGCTGGATCAATTCCCCATGCATCAGCCCCTTTCCCCTGGTGTTGATCAACCCCCTTTCTTCCCAGATTTTCCCAAAGGTGTGAACCACTCCAAAGGCATACCTGGAGTCTGTAAAAATTGTTCCCTTTCTCCCTTTCAGTCCCTTCAAGGCTCTCAGAACCGCGTACAGTTTGCAAGCCTGTACCGACCAACTCGCGCTCAGGGGACCTGCTTCAATCACTTTTCCAGTTCGTCCATCCACGACTGCGTATCCTGATTTCCTTTTCCCATCAATCACCCTGCTAGACCCATCTACAAACCATTTTTCTCCTTCATCTAACTCTTCTTCCTCAAAATCCTCTCTGATCTTTGTTTGTAATTCAACCACCTTCACGCAATCGTGAACAAGCTCCTCTGGAGCTTCCCCAAACAAAAACTGCGCAGGGTTCTGCGCGGTCATTGTCCGCAATTCCAAATCCTGTGAGTGAATCAAAATGGCCTCATACTTCAGCAATCTAGCATCAGTGAGCCATTTATCTGCTTTCTGTTGTAGTATGCCCCGCACATTGTGCGGTGCAAATACAACCAATGGTGCCCTGAAGGTTACCTTCTTAGCTTCCTCCACCGGCAATGCTGCAGCGACAATCGCCTGCAAGCAGGTGGGCCAGCCTCTGCTGACCGGGTCCAAAAGCCTCAACAAGTAAACCTACTGGTTTCCTGACCCCTGCCCAGTCCTGTGTCAGCACCCCGTGTGCTGTGTGATTGCTCACGTCCACAAACAACTGAAAGGGTTTCTTCACATCAGGGAGGCTCAGCACTGGTGCCGCTGTGAGTGCTTCCTTGACTCCACTGAATTCTTCTTCCTCCTTTTCTGTCCATTTGATTCGGTCTGTGGTGAGTTTCTCATATAGAAACTTCACCTTTTCACTGTACCCTTCAATCCACTGCCAGCAATATCCCAACAGCCCCAAAAACTGTCTGACCTCCCTTTTTGTTTGCGGGGGTGGTAAGGCAATAATCCCTGCCACCCTTTCTGGATCCAGTTTCTTTTTTCCCTTGGTTAACCAGTGTCCCAAGTACCTGACCTCGGGCTCTGTGAATTGCAACTTCGACTTTGACACCTTCAACCCCTTTTCCCCTAAAAAGTTCAAAAGTTCAATGGTGATCACCCTTACAGCCTCCTCCCTTGGACCTGCAACCAACAAATTGTCTACATATTGTAGCAATTTTGCTCCCTCCGTTGGTACAAAGTGGCTCAGCACCTGCTCAAGTGCTTGCCCGAATAAATTCAGGGAATCCACAAAGCCCTGAGGCAACGACATCCATCTGAGCTGCTGCTTTCTGGTTGTCTCTGGATCTTCCCACTGAAACTCAAAATAATCTCTGCTGCCCTCCGCTAAAGGACAGGTCCAAAAAGCATCCTTCAAGTCAATCACGCTGTACCACGTGTCCTCCAGAGAAATGTTATTCAACAAAGTGTAAGGATTTGAGACTGTGGGTAACAAAGTCTTAGTTCTCTGATTCACAGCCCTTAAGTCTTGCACTAGCCTAAAGCTACCGTCCGCCTTTTTCACAGCCAGAATTGGGGTGTTGTGCCGGGACATGCACAGCTCCAACGTTCCTTTATTAATTCATCAATCACTGGTTTCAATCTCTTCCTCCCCTCCATGGAGATGGGATATTGCTTGACCCAAATAGGGTCCTCTGGTCTCTCAATTTCAACACGAATCGGCTCTATGTCCAACCTCCCAGCTTCCCCTTGGACATACCACACCTTAGGGTCTATTTTCTCCTCGTCCTGGACAGTGAGTTTATTCATTCTCACCCTGAGCTGGGAATTTTCCACTGCCAAGTCGATTTCTAGGGCTACCATCATGTCCCGCCCCAGTAAATTAAAATCCGCATCCCTTATCAATAATATATTTCCTGTACTTCCTTTGTTTTCCATTTCTATTTCTACATCTTTTATGATCGGAACCTCAAAGGGTTCCCCTTTCGCCCTGTTTACCATCATCGAATCATCGCTCAGAGAGCACCCTTGCCGTAGCTGCTGCACCGCTGTCCATTCCGCCCCCAAGTCTACCATAAACCACATCTCCTGCCTGTGGGGTCCTACTTTTAATTTTATCAAGGGCTCCTGAAGCAAAGTGAAAATTTTCCAGGATAGAAATCCATTTTAATTTAGGTGAAATGTACATTTTTGAGTTGAGTCTGTGGGTAGAAATTGTAGTTATTTAGCCAGACTGCAAGGCCTAAGCTCAGTGAAGTTACTTCAGCGAAGGACAGAGATAAAGGGCAGGAGACAGAAGATGATAGAGAGTGAGAGGGACTGCTGTAAGGGCAAGTCAGCCTGACCTCGGAATTCTTTCTGATAAAAAGGAACTAGTGGGAAAAGTCACACAAAACCCATAAAAATGAATATGTATGAACCTATTGTGAAACTGTATGCATATGTATTTGAGAGGGGGATAAAAGGAGATCTGAAGTTCTTGGAGGTACGCATGCCTTTTGAGGAGAGATTTCTCTGCATGTGTCCGGCGCCGTAAATAAACATACCGAGCTTTACAACTTTTATAAAGTTGTGAGGTTTCTTCTTTTCTCCGCAAAACACTCCCTCGGTGTTCCGGACCCCAAACTGAAAAGCCCCTGAAACCCCTAATCTTCTTGAAACATTGCCCGGTCCTTGGCTTTGTTGGGACAATTTCTTCGGATGTGTCCCTTTTACTTGCAGTAATAGCACTTGAAATCTTTCTTTTGATTGTTCCATCCTTTTCCTTGGGAAGGGTTCTGTTTCTTCGCTGGCGCAGCCTTCACCGTGTCTCTGACCTGCTCCTGTTTTTTCTTCCCTTACCGCAGCTACCAATACCTTAGCTTGGATCTTCTGTTTCTCTTCGTCTCATCTCATGTAGACTTTCTGGGCTTCCTGGAGCAGGTCTTGCAACCCCTTGACCTGTCAACCATCTATCTTTTCTAGCTTTTTCCGAATGTGTTCCCAAGATTTTGCCACAAACTGAGTTTTCAGCAAAACCGCCCCGACCGGAGAGTTGGGATCCATCCCCGAATACATTCTCAGGCTCTTTCGGAGCCTCTCCAACCACTCCGTGGGTGTTTCATCTTTTCCCTGGCACTCCCTGAGTACCTTACTCATGTTCTGTTCCTTGGGTACCGCTTCCCTGATGCCCTGAATTATCATGTTCTTTAGATTTATCATTTTCTGCCTCCCCTCCTCCATCTGGGCATTCCGGGATGGTTTCTGGTTTGGCCACCTCTTGTTCCCGCTTTCCCCACTGGGGTTTCTCCATTCCCAATCTTTGATCGCGGCTTGTCTGATCACGTCCCTCTCCTCATTGTTGAACAGCAACCTCAGGATCGCGTGCAGATCCTTGTAGGTGTAGGTGCTGGTCACTAGAAATTCATCTAGCCTTTTCGCTACTCCCAAAGGATCATCCATCAATTTTCCCATCTCTTTCTTGAATGCTCTCACATCTCCAGTATTGATCGGCAAGTGTATGAAGCTGATAACTCCCAAAGCCGTTGGCACCTCCCGTAAAGGGAAGAAGCTGGACTTCTCTTCCTCATCCTCACTGTCTCCCGTGGTTGCCCTCCTCGTTTGCTGCCTCGTTCGATGGGCCAGGGGAGAGCTGATTTTGGGGAAGGTTACCTGTTTTTCTTCAGTTTTGGGAAGGGTCAGCGGCAGCAGCTGCTCACATGGAAGCGGAGGTGCTTGTTCACGTGGAAGGGGAGGTACCGCAGCCTGCTCCGGTGGGAGCGGCGGTGCTGAGACCTGACCCAGCTGGATCGCCGCCTCGAGAGGCAACGCGGGCACCGGCAGTGCCTGGACTGGTCCGGGCTGGGGTGGAAGAACAAGGTAGGGAGTTGGAAGATTGTCCAAGGGTTCCCATTCCTTTCCCCTGTTTGCCGTGAATCAGAGAGCTCGTACCAGGTATAAACTCGTACAAGTGTACCTCCAAATTTTGGCATACTCAATTTCCTCGAAATCCTGCGGTCGACGATCAAATACGTGATCGTACAGGGACTCACAAGTCCATGCCTCAAACGTGCCGAACACCAGCCAGACCACGTATTTTCTGATCTCCTTCCCTCCCCATTTTTCCATACAAAAATGTATCCTTTTCTCCTTGGACCTTCCCGCTCTCCTGGGGCTGTCGTCCCAATGTTCTAGCATCCACCCCAACAGACTATCTCTTGGGATTTCTGGCAGAACTTTCCCGGGACCCTGGGGGGATTTTTCCTGGGGCTTTTTCTGGAACCTGCTCTTTCCCAACTCCATTTTTCCAAAAATCCCACCTGCGAATTTTCTCACCTTGTCTCCTCTGGCTGGGACGCTCATCACGAGTCCCGAGTCTCTGTCCAATGTTGATTTCCTGAGCTTGTGAAAGGCCGCCAATCTTACTCAGTCACACAGAGAACCATTCGGATGACTTTTCAACTGATCTCCAGTTTTCTTACCTGTTTTCTCTGGATCAGAAGGCAGACGGGCTCCTGGAATTTTCCAGGACCATCTTTTTCTCTCCTTTATGACCCAATCGTGACCGATTCCCCCCCTTGAACTCCCTAAGAGTCATGGGTCCCATGTGTGTTAAGAAAAAGCGTCCGCTTCCCCGTAGACCGACCACGTCCCTCGCGGGATGGTGGAAAGGCAATCATGGGGTCCCCACTCGCTTCATGATAGAATCATGTCTCACAAACACGCTTGGTCTCACCCCACTCAACCACGCGATACTCACCGTTCCTTTCCTGCGTGGATTCTTCGTGCACGTCTATTTCCAAGTGGAAAAAGCACCTCAGGCTCGGAGATCCCCTGGATCTTGCAGAGATTCTGAGAGCTGGGCCCATTTTTTTCCCTCTTTGGCTGTGGCTGTTGGTTTCGGTTGGGTGATTTTTAATTGGTCTTGCGGACTCCCAATCCTGTTCAGACCACTGAAATCAGCGGGGTGCCATCTGGCTGGGAAGGGATCCCGGACCCCTAAATTCAAATCACGTCGGGTTGTCACCAGATTGTTATAAATTATCAAGCCGTGAGCCAAAATTATCAAAAATTTCAAAAAGATTTATTAATCTATCTGCGTGACCAAATTTCGGACTCCGAGACCGCCACAGCCAAAGAGACAGCGTTGAGCCTGGGATTGGCGCTGGGTGAACCTGGACCCAACCCCTAGAGTGTCAGAGTCTCCTCCGTTCACGTATGCTGCTTCTTGCAGCGAGGTTTTATACAGTTTATTGTGCCCAAGGCAAAGATGTCCAAATTTCCTTTGTAACTCTTCACATGCATCGCTGTTTCTTTTAATGTGCAGAGCTGGACAAAAGCCGGTTCCAGGTGTGCAGTCAGCGTTAATGGGCTCCTGGGAAGCCATGTATTCAGATGTATCAGTTTGGCGTCCTATCTTGATTGATGCAATTGGCAAGGCGATAATCGCTCCTAGGTGGTTCCCGAAGACTCGGGATACTGGTGATCATCGCCCTGGAAGCTTCTATTCTTACGTTAAGGCGTCGATCGTTATCTTAACTTGTGTCTGGGAATTTGTTGTGTTTTGCGGAGAAAAGAAGAAACCTCACAACTTTGTAAAAGTTGTAAAGCCCGGTATGCTTTTATTACGACGTACGCAGGACGCAAGTCCCCAAAAAAGGCATGCATACTTCTGAAGACCTCGGGTCTTCTTTTATCCCCCTTCCAAATGCATATGCATACAGTTTCACAATAAGTTCATACATATTCATTCCGCGTGACATTTAGCACCAGTTCTTCTTTATCAAAGGAATTTCTAAGTCGGGGGCAAATCGACCTTGTGGTCTTTCTGTTTTTCTTTCTCTGTCTCCTTGCTGTCTCGGCATGCGAGTTTTTCCTTCAGCTTTGGCCTCACAGACTTTTCACCTTTCTTAGACACTTCACCTAATTCAGAATGGATCTTTACTCTGTCTCATTCCCCCCTTTCCTAGGAAATAAGTAAATTCTTTTACTTAATGAAAACCTTCACAACAGTAAGTGTCTTTTAGTGCTTCACCATGTACGTTTGACAAAGATGTTAGTACAGCTACTTGTTGTAACATTCTCCAGTTCCAAATTTACAATATAATAGATAATCCTAAGCTTATCCCAACTAATATTAGTAAAACTACAATGGGGTGGCACAACTTATTAAAGATTCCATTTGCAGTTGGTGACCACCCAAAGATCACATCTCACCAGTGATGATCCATATTTTGTTTTATTCTTTGTAGAACTCTGGTTATCTCCTTTGTATCATGTTGGACAGTAATTAAGGTTTTCTTTCTGCTTCCTTGGATTCTTTTCAAGCCTTCCAATAGGTCTTGGTGCTTAATTAATTGTTTTACCAATGTAAGGTTCATCCCACTAGGGGTAGGTGGTAGTCTGTGATACATTGTGTAATTGGCTTAAATCAGCTGGTGGGATGTTACTGGTACCAAATACGAAAAATCACACCCAATAATCTTAACAAAATTACAAATACAGAGATTAGAATGGTTTCTACTAGACAGAATAACATCATTGCTATCAATTTGTACAGCAGCACAAGCAGTTCTCAAGCATACACCCTTTTCCAGTATATACAAGCACAGTTTTCTGCTCAGTGACTGGATGAATTTCAAAGTGACAAATACTCTGCTCAGTGTCCAAACACACATCCTGAGCATTAATAGTATTGCTTTCACAAATGAATCCCATCTGTTCTCTAGTAATGCAGGATTCTAAGTTTACTGTCTGCCACTTTCCATTCATCTTTCGTGCCCACACTCGATGTTCTGAAGGATATTGTTTTTTCATGGTTTAATCCTAGAGCAACAATGGGATGGATAACATAAACAGTGGCATTATGTATGGTAAGCACAAAGGCAGTTGCCACATTAGAAACAGGATCATAGGTGAAATTCACCATAGTCCGCCAGGATTGAAACTTCCTTTCAATATCAATTGCATTATCCCACACAATTTCTTGAATTTCAGCTGGAAAATTACCTTCACCCCTTTCCCGTATGATCAGAGCTGCTGTTGCTTGTATCCATAACTGTGCTTGTATACAACTGAAAGCTAAAGACACATTATCTTGAACTATACTAAGTGCTTCTACTATCAACTTGTGGTCTTGGTCCCCGGCCTTTTCGTACTTCCTTACTTTGGCAGTACTTTTGAAATCTGTCACTGGCTAGTTCCTAATGCCAATAGAGATTACTATAAAGGCTGCTTCAATTTTGTTAGGCTACCTGCTGCAGTGGCCAGTTTATTCACCAGTATTTCTGAATCAATTCCATTTAAAACTCCTAATCTTGTCCCTAATATGCCAGTTAGATGTTTGTTATGGGGAACAGGAACTGCTTTCTCTCCATGACCATCCCTCCCTGCCAGAGGGATGTGCTGGGCTCACACTGCAAATTCAGACACACTTCACAAGTGTATCTGACAGAGGTTTAGGTTATATTTGAGGCAGATGTTTGTTCTGAAATGTAGAGACCTCAGGGAATCTCCTTCCCCCTCCAAAGCACCTGATTTCCCAGATGTGTGGCAAGCAGGAATGTCTCTCCTGGTCTACAAAACCTCACCCAACTTGCCCCTAGCTTCAGGTCCAAGCCTCAAGTAAATAATGAAGGGGAAGTCTGAGAGAAGAGCCTAAATTCATTGCAGTGCCTCAGAAGAAACTGGGATCAGGTTTCTGCTACTTGAAACACTCAGCACAAAAGTGATGCTCAAAATCCTGCAGCCTGCTGCTGAGCTCTGAGGGGGGGTCTCTCTCTCTACCTCTTTTAAGCAGAATCTAACCGCCTCAGACTGGGACAATCACTGATCCAAATCTCAGTAGGAAAAGGGATAGCTATAAATAAAGAAAATCACCTTCCTTGCTTGGGTTAATTTACCACATGCAGTTCAGCACCCTTTACCAGCCATTGCCTGAGTGTTCAGCCAACCAGCTTGGAAAATGACCTAAGGAAACTGATTTCTTGGTGTTCCTGGTTTTAGGCACCAGGAGAGCTGGCTCCTTCCTTTCTTGTTCTGCTCCTGAGATATGCCTGTTTTTGTAACCATGTTGTCCAGCCCTCAAAGGAAGTTTTTAGGAAGGAGGAGCAGGCTGGTTGGATTTTTGAGATGTTAATTTGCATTATCAACTCCACACATTTCAGAGACCATTCTGGATTGAATAATAGCTGTTGTTCAGTCACATTCTTTACTACGTTAGGTTCAAGTTTGGAGTTTGGGTAGAGTCTGAACTAGTATGGGGTGTATAAGGCCCCGCTGTGGTAAAAAGTGCAGTGTCCACTTTGAATTCAAATGAAAGTCTGATAGTAATTCGAGCTCAAAGGCAGGTCACTTCTACAGGCTGTATCAAGGTGAAATTACACCAACAGTTTGATTCACTTAGGTTATCACAGACTTCCTGGTGTTCATATACACCAGGGGAGGTTCAGACACTAATTACATCTGGTCTCTCATAAGCTACCCTATTGATGACCTGGCACCCTACTTTGATTTCTTCTCCTCTGATTCCTTGAAGTGTCCACAGTTCCTGTTCCTGCCATTCTTGCTCCTCATATACCTGATTCTTGTGGATTACTACAGTAGATATGTTTAAATCTTTTATCTCAGAAGGTTTTCCTATGGATCCAGTATACTGATTAAATGCCAGGGACCAAGGCCATTCAGCATTGCTTTGAATAGAGGTACTCTCAAGTTCTAAAACTTCAGTTATGATTACACACAAAACAATTCTACAAACTAAAATACGAGCTACTCCCGATCGCAATGTACTCATTTTGCCCGAGTAAGTTTTAATCTCAGTTCATTGTCTCCTGGCGTCACTCCTTAAGGGGTTTCTGGGCCTTCTTCACCCGAGGGTGATGAATCCAGGCGTCCTGCTCCTTGATTTTGATTGCAGTGAAGGTGGTGAGAAGTACTCGCAGTGGTCTCTCCCACTGTGGTTCCGAAGTCTTCTCTGTAAGAGACTTAACATATACATCATCCCCAGGCAATCTAACTCCCTGCTCCGAGTTACAGCCACATGTTTCTCAATTACTCTGAGCTGTTTGCTTAATGCCACCATGTAGATGGACATTCTGGACATTCCCTTTGTATTCTATATGGTCTTCTATAAGGCATTCCAAAAGGATTCAGCATTCCTTTAGCTCAAGGTTTAGTTTGAATTTGCAATAGTGCTAGTGGAAGAGCTTGGGCTAGGGTAGATTAACTTCTTGCCCCAGTCTTATGATTTGCTGCTTAATCAAATGATTCATTCTCTCCACCTGGCCGCTTGATTGGGGGTGGTATGGGGTGTGAAGTTCCTAATCTATGCCCAGATGGCTACTAATCTCTTGCACTATTTTGGAAATGAAATGTGATTCTTTATCTGAGGATATCGTGGCTGGAACTCTGAAGCGTGGTATTATTTCTTGTAAAAATAATCTGGTCACCTCTTGAGCTTTGACAGTTCTGGTGGGGAATGTTTCTGGCCACCCTGAAAATGTATCTATAAATATCAGTAAAAGCCTGTGGAAATTATTGCTTCAAAGTCAACACTTCATTTCAATGCACTCTGTATCACTCGCAGCCTTGGTCATTTCGAAAAAGGAGCCACACTCTATAAAAGGCTTTTAAGTAGTTAGGCCCTAGTGTGCTTTCTAGTGCCCTTCCTTCACTAGTAACCACGAAAACGGAAAGGGATTACTAGCTCTCTTTCAATGGTAGCCCACCCCTTGTAGTTGTACGTCTCTTTTGATTAGTATTATTGTATTATGGCTTACCTTCGAGGAAAATCTGTACCTCACCCTTTGCTGCTTTCTTTGACTCTCCATCCGCCAGCTCATTTCTTTCCTCCAATTTTAAGCTCACTCTCTGGTGTGCCTTAACATGCTTTTTCAGGTAGCTGAACTGCTTCCAGCAGCTGGATTGTCTCTTCTTTCCCTGTGAGGTCAGCAGTCCCCTCTCCTTCCAGATGGCTCCATGTGCATACCTTGAGTCTGTGTAGATGGTTATTCTCCTCTCTTTTGCCCTTTCCAGGGCACGGGTCAGGGCAATTATCTCAGCCTTCTGTGCAGAGGTACCTGTTTGTAAGGGTCCAGACTCTATTACCTCTCTGCAGGTAGTCACTGTGAACTTTGCAATGTCGCTTTCCTGTCAGTGAACCAGGTCTCTGCATCGTCCGGAGGAGTGTCCTTTAAGTCTGGGCGGCTGGAGTAGGTAGCTTCAATGGTCTCCAGGCAACTATGGTGTACTGCTTCTCCTTGATTCCACTGAGAAAAGAGGCTGGGTTGACAATATTAGTCACCACTATCTCTACATTTTCTTGCTCTACCATGATGGCCTGGCATTTCAGAAACCTCTGTGGTGAAAGCCAGTGGCCACCCTTTATTTCCAGCACTGCGGACACTGTGTGGGACACTAGCACAGTCATTTTTTGTCTCAGGGTAAACTTGCGTGCCTCTTGAATATTCAGCACAACTGCTGCTACAGCTCTGAGGCAACCTGGCCATCCTTTGGCTGTTGCATCTAGTTGCTTAGAGAAGTAAGCAACTGCCCTTCAGTATGGGCCCAAGTCCTGAGCCAATATTCCCTGGGCAATTCCTTGCATGGAAAAATAGAAAGAATGGTTTACTTACATCTGGAAGTTTCAAAGCTGGAGCCGACATGAGAGCACTCTCTAGCTGGCGAAAGGCCCGTGTGGCGTCTTTTGTCCACTGGAGATCTCAGTTTCCATTGGCAATAAGAGCATAGAGGGGTCTGGCGAACAGTCCATAATTATAAACCCACAGCTGGCACTACCCTGCCATGCCTAAGAAGGTTCGGAGTTCTTTCGTTGTCTGGGGTTTCAGGGTTTGGCATACGGCTTCCCTGCCTTAAAGTCTGCTGCTCAGCACTCACTTCTTGCCCCAGGTAGATTACCTTCTGTTTCACTACCTGTGCCTTTTTCTTTGAGACTCTGCATCCTTGGAGTCCTAGGAAATTCAAAAGGCTTACCGTCCAGGCTTCTCCTGCTTCCCTCATCCGAGTGGCTACTAGAAGATCGCCCATGTACTGCAACAGCCTCCTTTCCTCTTGTGGAGCTTCCCGGGACTCTGGGTCTTTGCAAGCTGTTCTCCAATCGGAGTGGGGAATCTTGAAGCCTTCAGGCACATGGACTATGTGAGCTTGTGTTTGAATGCAAAAATTTTCTGGCTGGCTTCGTGGATAGGGAGGCAAAAGAAGGCATCTCTTAGGCCTAAAACAGTGAACCAGGTTAGCTCAGGTGTTAAACAAGTCAGTAAAGTATATGGATTTGCTACCACAGGGTATAAATTCTGTGTTATCTTATTGACAGCCCTTAATCCAGTACTATCAGTTATTGGGCTGATTCCTTCCTTATCTTCCTTTTGAGGGTACTACTAAGTCCTCACTGCTTGTGTTCTTTCCTTAAGCTTGATGCTCATGGGGGAGCATCTTTCACTCTCCCTGGTACAGCAGAGGCCCATACCCTTGAAAACACTTATTTACTTATTCTAATATCTCCTTACTAATGTCTTTAATTTCAGTGTCTGTTAATGTTAAGCCTAACCTCTTTGTATCATTTGCCTCCAGAGTAACCTTTCTCATTTGAGAATGTTTAGCAAATTGAGCGAATTGTACAAAAGCTTTTAGGTACACATAGTACACATGTTACTTTAAAGGTTTGCACAAGTATGCCTTCTCAGACTGGCCAGTTGTTCATTCCCCACACTAGAACATAAACATTCTCCACAGTTACTAAAGCTTTATTTAAAACTGAATATATGACCCTTGTGTCGACAAAAATTTTTCCCTTTTGGGGAGGTCATCTTTACCCTTCCTCCCTTACCTTGGGAGGAGCCTTTAGCAAATCATATGTACTCATTTTGCGAACTGTGATTGCTTTGCATTTCAGCATGATAATCCTTGCCTGATTTCATACGTTGCTATCTTATGCTGCATGCTGAACAACATCTTTGATTTGCTTTCTCTTTGCCTTGTTTTCCTTTTTCAAGGGCCAAGACCAGAGGGCGGTCTGATCTCACAGTCTTTTTGCCATTCTGGGTGATTTCTTAACCAAAAAGACATTTCAGCATACAAAAACCCCATCCCATTTATCTTCCTATTATAAAACAGTACTAACTGCAATGAAGTATTATAAATCTTTTTATTTTCTGAGCTGCTCTTACTGGCAGCCTTCTCCCAGTGAGCCCCTCCCAAAAGGGGCTTATTTAGGAACCTCTTTGCTCTGGTCAGTTCTCATTACCTCTTTCTCCCTGCCCTGTCTCGCTTCCACTCAAACCTCTTTTCACAGACCTTCACAGTAGTTTCTCAGTTTTCCTCCTACACACACACAGCTCCAGGTGGCAGGCATCAGATGTGATTCCCACACACAAGCTCTAAGACCTTAGGTTCTGAATCCGCTTGATCAGAAACCTCAAATTTGCACTTGGGGCATGTGCCCTGACGCTTATTAGAACTAGCATTTCTCACAAACACCGCGCTGCAATAATACCTGCACATCCAGCTTTTGCCCACAGGTCATTCCCGTGTTCCCTGGGGAGACAGGGCAGCCAGAGCTGTCCCTGCGCCCAGGGGACAGCCACTGTCACCTCATGCAGTGTGCCAGCCTCTTAATGCACCAAAGGCTCCCCGAAATCGCCCACAAAGGCAGGCTCTTCTGTTTGTTACAGAGAATTTTAAATCCCTACAGCAGATTGTTTCCATTCCAGACTTACTGCAGTACCAACTGAAGTCTCATAAATCTCATAAGTCTCATTAACTAATTCATCTCATTCATCTCTTCTATATAAACTCTGTTTTACATGTTTTACAAAATATCAGTCTTTTCTAGTTCTCTTCTTGCACAATCTAATTAAGCACTGTGTCTACTTACACTTGTTTTACTGCTTTGCAAAAAGGCTGTGCTAGTCACAGCCGAAACTCTGATATGCCCACAGACACACGCACCCACACCCCCCCCCCCCTTTATCTCAAATTCACTAGAGCCAAGGCTTGAATTGCTGTGAGGGGGAGAATTCTTGGAATTCCTTTAACTCGCTTTATCGTAGTTAAGCATAAATCACCGTACTATAGTTCTCCTGTGTAAGATGCTACTCTTGTTGCAACGAAATCTTAAAATCTCCACAAACACTACTATACAATCTGAGAATCAAATTACCACAATGCAGCGGAAGAAAATCACCACACAAAATCACTGGGAAAGGGCATATTTCTCAGAGTGCTCACTTTTCTCAGCACAACACAGCATACCATAATTCGGCATTTACTCACATCAATTTTTCCTGGACACAATCAGAATAACAGCACACAGTCTAGAGAACAAGTCCAAACATCCAAGGCAAAGGAACTCTCCGAGCTCATACTCACAGTTAAAATGTACCAAATCTACACAAATCACTACATTTAAACACAATAATACCATCACTGTCATTCCTCCACTCACTTCTCCGCAGGGCACTTCTCTCCCTGCCCCCACAGCCTGCTGCAGCCGGTGCTTCAGGCTTCACTCGGCTGCTTCAAACACGGGTAGTACTGACCCCCCCGCACCGTATAGCACTGTAGATCTACTCTCTTTTATATACCATACACTTATACACTTGCACGATTAGAAACACAGTGCACTGACCACACAATGCATTGACCATACAGTGACACAGTGTCCGGACATCACACACACACACAAACAAAACACACATGGGCTCAGCAGCTCTGCTCTATCAGAACAATGAACCCCCAACACACACATACACGGGTTCACCCGGCTCACCCCCAGAACCGCTTGCGGTCTGCTCTATCAGAACGATGAACTCCGTCTCTAATACAGCTGCTCTATCAGCTGAACCCAGACGTCTCTGTGTGGTTTACTCCCTTGCTCTCCTTTCCCTCCCCCGGGGGCCCCTCAGTACATACCATATCTTCCTCCGCAGGCCAGCAGGTCCTTGTCTGTCCTCGCAGGTGGCAAGTTGAGACGAGCGGAGCCCCACCAGGAAAAAATCCTAGGGCGCGCCTTGGAGGTCTGTCTATCCCTCCTGCCCCTGCGGGGACAGAGAACTCCTGCCTGGCTCGCCATAATGTTTTGCGGAGAAAAGAAGAAATCTCAGAACTTTGTAAAAGTTGTAAAGCCCGGTATGCTTTTATTACGACGCACGCAGGACGAAAGTCCCCCAAAAAGGCATGCATACCTCTGAAGACCTCGGGTCTTCTTTTATCCCCCTTCCAAATGCATATGCATACAGTTTCACAATAAGTTCATACATATTCATTCCGCGTGACATTTAGCACCAGTTCTTCTTTATCAAAGGAATTTCTAAGTCGGGGGCAAATCGACCTTGTGGTCTTTCTGTTTTTCTTTCTCTGTCTCCTTGCTGTCTCGGCATGCGAGTTTTTCCTTCAGCTTTGGCCTCACAGACTTTTCACCTTTCTTAGACACTTTACCTAATTCAGAATGGATCTTTACTCTGTCTCAGTTGTAATCTGAATAGACAGCTGCTCCTGGCCGGAGTGGTCAGAGAAATAGTTTTGGATTTTTACAATCTTTTATACCATACATTAATAGCATGAATTATCCCTACCATATATTGCAGTCTTATCTAATACAATTTCTTATTTAATTAATGCATATTCTTCCTTACAACTATAGAAGCATAAGTTTATGATTTTTCTGTTCAATGTCTGTGTACCTTGCTTTCACATCAATCTAGGCTTCTTCTAGGGCTGTAAATCAAACCCTTTTGCATCTGTGAAGATTTCTATCTTTCCAATTCCCACACACCAGCAGCTCACACCTGTGGCCCTCCAGGGCCCAGGACATGACATTTTCCAGCAGAGGAGAGACTGATAAGAGACTGAGTGAGCCAAGCTACACCCCACAAAAAGGACTTTCTGAATTTGTGTGGCAGTTTCAGTTTGAAACTCGGCGGAAACACCAATTTCGCATAGTGGTTTTGGTTTGCCAATTTAAGATTTCCCCAATTTTGTGATTTCCCCGGCCAGTGCACCAAAAATGTGGCTGGTTTGGTGCTGGCCAATCACCAATACGCTCACTTCCTGCTGTGAGATAGGATTAGAAGAAAGGCAAAGCAGGCTCAAAACTTTAAAAGGGTACAAAGGAAATTTTATTAAAAGTAGCTAAAAGAAAAAAAAGTAGTAAGAATAGAAAAAAACCCTCCAGAACACTTCTCCCCCCACAACCTTTTCTTTCCCACTGACTATGTAAAGAAACCACATCCAAGGTTTCCAGTCAGTTTACCACCTCTAAAATAGTCTTCAGTTCACTTTGGGAGAGGAGTGCCTCTTGTTAAGGTTATGGAGACTTCTCCACAACAGGGAAAAAACAAATTCTCTCATGGGTCTCAATTTCATCACAAATAACAGCTGCCTGGGGAACCCTGACATTGTGAAATCCTTCCCATTTCCACAAGCCTTCCCACAGCTTGTTGATGGGCCATGTCAACTTATGGGGTATTGTTTTAAAGATGAGCTGTTCAAAGGCGAAAGTTCTCATTATCTATTTCTAAAATCATCTTAATCCCTGGGAAGAGAGATCTTCTTCTTCTCCTGGAAGCACAGGACTACTCTTCTCTGTTCAAACTTCTTGTGGGATCACAGCTATTTCAACATCCACACCGGATCGACTGATTTCCAAGTCAGCTTGATGGGCAATGGCGGGTATGCGACAGTGGCCCTTAGAATAAATTTGTCACCCTAACATCCAGCAGGGCTAGGGCATCCCTCCCCAACAAGGGTGGGCAATCCGACATAACGTACGTAGTGAGGGTGATAGTTCTTCCTGGTCCTCTCTCGGTGCAGAGGGTTATTGCTACTGGTTGGGTGCTTTTGTGGGCTCGAAACAGCCCCCCAACTCCGCCTACCATGGGGGCTTCTTCTAGCTTCCATGGTCGAGGCCAATGTAAGTCTGGGATGACGGTGACATCTGATCCTGTGTCCACCCAAAAGGGAAGGCAGATGGCCGAGTCGTCAGAGCTGTTGTGGAGACGACAAACTGCCCACACAATCAGTGGGTGCTTGCCCACCTTCGCGGCAAAGGCCACCCATGGGTCTCGTTACCATGCTTTCATGGCCAAAGCCACCCAGGGGCTTTGCCCCCAGGGGGCTGTTCTTGGTATTCCTGAGGTGCAGGTGGGTTTGATTGAGCCATTGGCTGGGCGACAAAGTTGGTCATTCCCTGAGGGGGTGGTGGGCATGAGAGCCCTGTGCCCCATTGAGGGTTGCTGTAGCTGGGCCGCTGCATGTTCCAGGTGGGAGGAGGCTGGATACAGCCCGGCTGCCCCCTCCCTCTCCCGTTTCCCTGAGGCCTGGATCTGCATTCCTTAGCTAAATGCCCCTTCCTTCCACATGCCCAGCATGGTCCCCTAAGTCTCCCCTGGCGTGGTGGAGCAGCTGCTGGTGGGCGTCCTGGCTGAGGGCAGTTTACTGCCAAGGAGCCTGCCTGGCCACACTTAAGACATGCCATCACACTGGCTATTGCAGTGTGAACTGCTGCTTGGATGGGGGCTAGGTGTTCTTCCTTTGCAACGTCTCTGATCATGGCAGCTATATTGGACCCAGGTGGCAGTGATCTTAAGATGTCCTTGGTGGCTGAGTTGCATTGCTGGCGTAGACATTCTGCCAGCACAGGACCCTTTGCCTCTGAGGGTAATGCAGAAGAATCTAATGCTGCCTGAAGGCGGTCCACAAATTGCGTGAAGCTCTCACTCTCACTCTCCTTTATAGTTGACCATGGGGATGGTTTGGCTATTACTTTGGAAGCAACACGGATGGCTTCTCGGGCAGCATGGGTTGTTGTCATAACCTCATGGGCCCGCAAGCCCTCAGCCTGCGCCTGAGGGGTAATCATAGTGGGGTCTGTGCCCATTAGCCTCTGTATGCTGGAGCCGTGCAGTGGATGGTCTGCTCCGGTTACCAAGGCTAGCTGCTTTACACAGTTGTCCTCCCATTCCTGTTTAAAAATGATCATCCCTGTCCCATCGAAAATCATCCTGCAAGTCTGCTTAATATCAAAAGGTAGCATGTCATCCCCTCCAAAAACGCTGTCAATGAGTGTGGAAACCATGGCAGAATCAATTCCCCTATCTGCAATCGCTTTAATAATTGCCTGTACGTCTTTTGGGTTTACCGGGGAATAGGTCCTTTGGTTTCTGCCTGCTCCCCCCACCTGGACTGGAAACACCAGTGTCGCCGACGGAGCCCATTCTGCACACGCTATTTTTATTTTCCGCCAGTCTGTAAGCGGGGTTCGATCTTTCTCTCATAACCCCTTCACCCATGCAGGAGCGCTGTAGCTAGTGACCTTATATGCCACTGCTCTCTTTCTGTTAAAACTAGAATCCGAGTCAGAACCCCCCGATCCCCTCTCGAGCTCGGAGCTCGAGTCAGAGTCCGAGCCGGAAGTCGACTGGCCGGACGTTTCCGGGCTGCTCTGCCATTTTCTCAGGTTCCGACCCCACCCCTTCTTGCGGAGGTCAGGCCGTTCCCTCCCCCTGGGCTCCCCCCCCGCCTCCTGCTGGGGGAGGTTCTTGCCCTATAAGGACCTAATGTGAACTGAGTGCTCTGATTGGTCTTACGCTCCTCCGCGGGGGCCGCCCCTTCTGCCCGCTCACCCGTGCATGCGTTTTTAAGCAGGCTGACTGCATTTCCGCCCTCTGCGTCTTCCTTTCCGCCCTGAACACGCGGTTCGGCGCCATTTTCAAACGGATATGGCGGGGGTGCTTTTTTATCAACCGCCTCTGGGTCCGATATTATGGCCGTGTTCCGCGCCTCCTCTGCCTGCCCCTGCCAAAACGTCCGCGCGAACTCCCCCCCCTCCGATGGTGAGTCCGCTCGCTGAGGAGGTTCCGGCGTTCGCGCCTCTGCGCGCTCGCCCGGGTCAAAACCCGCCGCGGTTTGTGTCGCTGCCCCTACCCCCAACTGCGGCGTGGCTAATAAACAAGTTCGCGCGGCTTTCCAGGTTTCTTGCTCTTGCTGAGCTTTTTGCAGAGCCTGGATAACTCTGCCCCACGATTTTAGGGCTTTCCCTGAGCCTGAGGACATGGTTTCCTCGGCCAGAGCCTTTGTGCAATTATCCCAAACCTCCGGATGGAGGATGTCTACCCGGCTTTCTATAGTCCCAAGCTTAATCAGTCTCGGTAATGCAAGGCATAAATCTTATGGCTTGGGCAGTCAGTGTCATTTCCTTCTGCTCACGTCCAGCTGGGTGCGGCCAGGCACGGAGCAAAGGTCTGACTGCAGGGTGAGGGGGGCTTCCTATCTAACCGTACAGCTCGAGATCTTCCGCATGCAGATCCCTGACTCTCCACAAACAAAGTCACTTTCACCCTTGCAGAGAGGCCTGGAGCTTTCCTTACTGTATCCCCAGGGGGCTGTGAGGTACCCCCCACAGTAATAGAGGCCACAAATACCCCCCTCAGTTAAGAAGTAAAAGGTGCCCTTTGACAAAACACAGGCTTCTAGGGCAGTGGGGTAAGGCTGTTGTTAGTTCCTACCCCAACATCCCATGATAATGTAAGGGCAGAGAAATGCCATGTGTGCTATGCACTAGCAGTGATTTCAATAAATCCTTCTAATCCTCTCCTTCATGCTGGTCAGGCTCCTGGGGAAGACAGGACAGCAAAAAGTGCTCAGTTTTTCCCTTGCAGAGTGAAAGGCAAAAAGCAAGAATCCAACGCAGTGTCTCCTTGACCTTTCCTTTAAGACAGGCCTGTCTGTTCCCACCCTAAAGGCACAGAGGGTGCTCTTTAAACTGTGCCACAATGTCCCCATCCCCACCATGTGATGATCCCATGAAGAGAGACCCACGGGGGCGTCAGGGCTAGGAGACCTCTGGGAGAGTGCTGTGCACATGTGTGCCGGTGTGCACGGCTCTGTATGCATGTTTTCTAGTGTGCCCGGATGTGAGTGTACATGTCCTGCTTTGCACAGTGTACATCTGTGCTGGTGTGCACAGCACTGTACACATGGATGTGCTGACGTGTACATGTGATGTGTGCACTGCTGTTTATATGTGTGTTAAATTGCACACTCAGGTGTGAGTGGGTCTGTGCACAGCTCTGTGCTTGTGAGTGTGCACAAGTTTTGCAAGTATGAGCATGGCTCTGTGTGGGACATGCATGTGTTAATGTATATGACGCTGCACACATTGGTGTGCACAAACTCTATGTGCAAGTAGGTCTTATGCTTGTGGGCACATGCGCATTGGTAGAGACTGTACATAGGTGAGTGTCTGTGTAGTGCATGTGTGCTGGTGTGGCAGGTTGGGTGTACACAAGTGTGCTGCTAGCAAGTACTGTGGTGCACAGGAGCTCTGTGCAGGTGAGCAGGTACCTGTGTGTATGTGCACTAGTTCTGCACATGTCCCTGTGTGCGCACAAAGGTTGGGCATGCCCAGGGACATGGCTCTGGATACACAGCTCTGTGCATCCAGCTGCTGTCTCACCTGGACAAAGAGACGTATGTGTATATGTGTGTTTATGTGTGTGTCACTACCTAGCTCTGCTGGCTGGAGTGGCCCCTGGCTCTCTGTGTACACTCTGTTCTTGTAGGGAGAGGAATTTGCCTCTACATATAAGTTTGCCAAAAGGTTTATGCAAAGTTATGTACCGTGATTTCCATCAAATTTAATAGTGTTTAAGTTTCTATTAAATCCCTATAAACAGGGGTATCTGCAATCACTGTGATCCACTGTTGTTCTAACCCACGTTCCTTAGAAACTGCTGCCACCAAAACAGGATGCTAGGCCAAGTGCTAAGCCTCTCTGTTGTTGTAATGGTTCCTAAGCTGCGCAGTTCCCTTGTGTCAGTAGTGGTGGGTAACTACTTTAAGACTCAATTGCTGTTTCAAATTACAAAACATATGAGGCTGTGCTATGTGTATTGTTTTCAGTTTAATCCGCCAGTGGGGAGGTCCCTTTGAGGTACTGCTAACCACTGAATTTGCTGTGTGAACTGCAGAGTGAGAGTGGACTCATGTCGACAGAATTAAAGGCCCGGTGAAAGAACCCAAAGAATAGACTATAACGTCCAGACCAGGTGAGAGATAACCAAAGAAGCTCAAAGATGTCCATAGAGTCGAACTTACACCAGCTAGTTCAAGGACTGTTTTAACTAACAATTTGGGTGGAGAGTTTGAACCGTATTGGTTATTGATGTAATTGTCCTGTTTTAATAGACGGGAAATTCAAGCATCTGTTGAGGGGAAGTACACAGGGAACCAGAAGAGGTATTGGGGCGATTTCCTTACGAACCAACAAGTGGAGTAAGACAAGAAATAGAGGGCAAGACCAAGTTGGCCCCTGTGTTTGCCACTGAGATTATAGCCCTGCTGCGGACAGCAACCCTGTAGGCAGGGGTAAGGTGGGGGCAAAAAGGCCATACCAGACCTCTATTATTCCTCAATTGTCTTTTAATACAACAGGGACTAGAGGGCATGACCAAGTTGGCCTCTGTACTCGCCACTAAGATACACCTGCTATGGGTAGCAACCCCATAGGCACGGTAGATGGGGGTAAAAAAGAGAAAAAGCCATACCAGACCTCTGTGATCCCATTTTGTCCATTCCAAATAAGTGTGTATAAAGAAAGCCTGGGATTTTTTTTCTTCTGTTCCCACTGTCCTCGCCTATATCAACAGATACTAGTATGACTCATTAATTATTTTTTTTGAGAAGTAAGAGTAGATTATTGGAATCAAAAATGTGAATTGTTTGAGCCAAATGACTTATGGAAAAGGAAAAGGGTAGTTTGTTATAGATGAGCAATGTGATAGTTGGCTCTCACAATTAAGAGTTAGATATTATATGTATGTTAAGAGAAGTTTTGTAGATGTATAGTGATGTTATTGTAATATGTCCTCCCTTAGTCCTCTTTCGTCTCCCCCTTGTAATAGCCTTGGTAGTCAGGGCATTTGGGGAGGGCCAGCTTACTACTAGGACGTGCGACATGACGACACTTGACTTCCAGTCAAGATGTAAGAAAGTAATCTCAACCAATGGATGGCAGAGAAGGAGTTGACTGACAAAACTTTGGGAGGGGCTAAGGGTATAAAAGGCTGAGCATCCATGTTGTTAAGGTTTAATAAACCATTAAAATTTTAAAAGTGAGCATTGCTTCTCGCAGAAGGAAAGAAAGAAAGAAAGAGATAGAGAAAGAAGTGTGTGTTGGGGATGGAGGGACAGAGGGTGATGGGTTAGGTGGAAGCATATCACCCATCTGAGGGTCCCAACGATGTCCCGTTGCTCCCCTCCATCTGGTCTTCTTGGTGGTGAGGGTCCCCCATTGCTGCCACCATGCTGCGCCACCACACATCAAAGAGTATAGAGTCCAGTGGATTAATATATGCTTTGGGCCAGGTGGTGAGAGAAACGACTGCTAACTTTTTAAAATTTTAAAGGTTTATTAAACTTTAACAAAAAATACAACAAAAGGACTAAATAAGGAAAAATTACAGTGCTGGGAGCCCCGGTGACTATCAGCCATGTGCTCCTCTTCAAAATGGATGCTCTGCCTTTTATATCTCTAGCGCCTCCTAAAGTCTTGTCAGTCAACTCCTTCCTTGCTGTCTAGTGGTGGAGATCACTTTCTTACATCTTGATTGGAGGTCAGGTATTACTATAGTAACAAGCCAACCCTCCCCAAATGCCCTGACTACTGAGGCCATCCTGTGATAACAATGCAGGGGGGAGGGCATGCTACAGTAACATAACTATACATCTACAAAACTTCTCTAAACATACATATAATGTTCACCCCTTAATTGTGAGAGCCAGTTATCTCATTACTCATCTATAACACGCCCTCCTTTTTCTTTTTATAAGTCATTTGGCTTGAACAATTAACTCTTATTTTTGATTCTGATAATTTACTTTCTTTTCAAAATAAAAAATTTTGAATGAGTCATGCTTGCATCTGTTGATGTGGGTGAGGACAGAGGGAACAGAAAAAATCTCAGGTTTTCCTTAGGCCCACTTATTGATGAATTTGTTGGACAGACAAAAAGGAATCATAGAGGTTTGGTATGGCTTTTTACCCTCATCTACCATGCCTACAGGGTTGCTACCCATAGCAGGTGTATCTTAGTGGCGAGTAGAGAGGCCAACTCAGTATTGACCTCTAGTCACTGTTGTTAATTGCACCCGTATGGGGTGTTGAAGGGAAAAGACACCTGAGGAATGACAGAGGTCCGGTATGGCCTTCTTGCCCCCACCTTACCATGCCTAGGGGATTGCTGTCGGCAGCAGAGATATGGAATCTTCTCATTGGCAAACACAGCGGCCAACCCGGTCTTGCCCTCTATTTCTTGTCTTCTTAAGCAAACTACCCCAGTACCTCTTAAGGTTCTCTGTGTACCTCCCCATAACAGATGTTTGCAATCTCCATCTATTAAAACAGGACAATTATATCAATAACAGGTACCATTCAAACTCCCTGCCAAAAATATTACTTAAAATAGTCCTTGAGTTGGCTGGTGGGACCCTGACTTTATTTTTTTTCTTCTTCAGACTTATTGGTGCTTTTTTGGTTATCTCTCCATCTCTGCTTGAGAGTTGCACAGCCGATTCAGTGGTTAGCAGTACTTGAAAGGGACCTCCCCACTGAGAGGTTGGAAGCTGGTCTTTCTATGATTTGATCAGTACTTAATCTCTAGGGTTAATATTATGAATTAATGCTTTAAACCCTTCTCCTTTTGCACCCACTACTTACATGATATTTTAACTCTTCCCATATCCCCTTTCAATTCTATAAACATAAGCTGTTCGCTTTTTAATGCCTATGCTCACCAAAAAATTTAAATTCTTCTTTTTGGGGACTTATTTTATTAAGGGCTCTTGATGATATTCTGACCCCAGGAGGTAGAGCTCTTGATATCTCTTGTCTTCTACCTCCCCTCTTTGGTTATTCTTAAAAACCTTCAGATCCCCTTTGCTCTGGGGGCAATTTCTCTTGAAATGTCCATTTTTCTTACAATAAAAACAAATTTGTCCTTCTCTAATAGCAGTTAACATTATTCTGGCCTTTTCCTTTTCTTTCTCTTCATTCCTCCTGACATATACTTTCTGTGCTTCTCTGTCCTGGGTATGCTATATGATGCTTTTATCCCCAATTGTCTTGTTCTGTTATGCTGAATAATAAGTTTTGCACCTTTAAGACTTGTTGCACAGAGTGAAGGGGAGATAAAAGTGCACGTTTTTTTTTTTTTCCAGACACTGCTCTCACTCCTCCACATTCCTCCTCCAGGACTGGGTTGTCTGTGGATGGACAGACAGCGGGACAGAGCTTTCCTTTGCTTTTAGTTAGTTTTAGCTAGCTGAGGCAAAGAAGTTCCCTTGACTGTGGGGTTTTTTTGCCTTTTCTTTGGACCTCTTGAAGCCTGCTCTGGACTGAATACCTAGGGCAGCACCGGCAGCTCACATCTCTGGCCCACTGGGCCAGGCCTGGGCTGCAGCATTTCCAGCATCAGAGGGAATGATAAGAGACTGAGTGAGCTGAGCCACAGCCCGGGGACAGAGTTTTCTCAGTTTGTCATCTCTTTTGGAGTGGCAAGGGGTCTTATTGTTTAATAATGTTTAGGTTTTATTGTTTAATGAACAGTTTTTTCCACCTTTCTCTGAGGAGGTATTTTCTCCCAGACCGGTTGGGGGGGAGGGGCCGATTGAATCTGCTTTTCCTAGAGGAACCCCTTTAGGGATTCTCTTCCAAATTTGCTCTAAACCAGGACAAATACATCTATTGGCGCCCAATGCGCGGCTCGAGAAGGAGGAAAAAAGGTCTATTGATTGTGTGTTGGTTGTGCTCGCTCTCTAGTGAGTTAAAGCAGTCAGTAGCCATGCTGCTTGAATTCGTAATGTCTCTTGGGGTGGAGGCCTTCATGTGGTTCTGGTCTCTAGACCTTTTTGAGGTTTCAATACCTTTCTGGTCACTAGGATTATTGTCCATAACACGTAATTTTTACAGTAGAGGGGCACGGATTGGAATAGCTGTTGTGCTGGCCTTGGTGATAATGATTTATAAGGCATTTACAAAGATACTGGTGTCTGTTTACGATATTTATGGTTTATGGTTTCTTCGTCCTACCCTGCATCCCAATTCCAGTAGTATGTTTTGGGAATTTATTAGCAATTGCACCCAGTTTGTTAGAAGAGGAGCCGGGAATAGGGCTTTCCAGCCTTTCCTTTCCTTCTTCTCCTTTGAATCTGTTATGTCACTTTTTGAGAAGGTTCAGTTTCCCCTGAATGTTAAAGAGACCATCTTTCTGATATTTAATCTGGTAAGCTTCCTCTATTTGGTCTGCAGCTTCTCTAGAATGAGGGCTGAGCTATCCAGAGGAGTTGGTGAGACCCCTGACCCAGAAGCAGATGCAGGCGTGAAAAATCCTGAGTGGTGTGGAGAATGAGAAAATATAGGCTAAACTCTGAAGGAATTTTCTCATCCTGTAGACTGGGATTTTCCACGGGAACAAATTCAGAACCCAGCTGAGGTGGGGAAATACCTAAAAGAGAAGTGTCATGACAATTCTTAAGAGAAAAGGCTAATTGCAATAAGCTGGGCCCAGACCTATGCTTATCGCACTTTGTTAGATAGTGTAGGGCAGCAGACAGAGGCAGGGGGACAGGGAGATAAAGCAGCAGCTATCCCAGTCACTCAAGCAGCAGCCAAGAGCCCAGGCTTGAAGCCAGCAGACAAACCAGATAGTGAGCCTAAGCCAGCAGCTAAACCAAAGGCTGTTGCTACCAGTACTAGAAGTGGGAAATGCACGGACAAAACTAATCGACCAGTGGATGATGATGATGCAGGAGAAGGAGCCTCGATGCCTCCTGACATAAAATCAGGAGTCAAAGCAGCAGGTGCAAGATCAGATGCAAATATTGAGTCTTTTTCCCTGAAGGACCTTCGTGGCTTACGGAAGGATCACACCCGACGACCTGATGAATCCATAATTAGTTGGTTAGTCCGTCTCTGGGATGCTGCAGGCGAGGCTACAATTCTGGACGGCACTGAAGCGAGGCATTTGGGATCCCTGTCACAGGATCCTGTCATGGACCAAGGAATGATGAGGGGGGCTAATCCACACAGCCTCTGGGCATGCGCCTTGGAAAGTGTTGCACAAAGATACCTGTGTGCAGATGATCTTAATATGCAACAAACACAGTGGAAGACCATAGAGCAAGGGATCCAATGCCTGAGAGAAATGGCAGTGGCAGAGATTAACTTCTCAGATGACATGACAACTAGGAACCCAGACTTGGTATCATGCACCTCTGTTATGTGGCGAAAACTTGTGTGCCTTGGGCCACACGAATATGCTTCTGCCTTAGCCATAATGAAGAGGGATGAGAGGGATGAGACTGTGCTGGATATGGCAAGGAAACTCTGAGCATATGCAGGCGCTGTGCGTGGCCCAACACATACCAGAATTGCAGTGGTGGAAACACGTCTGCAGAAATTAGAAGATAAGATAGAGGAGAATCATAAGAAGCTCAGAGAGGAGATTAAAGAAGACCTTCTCCAAATCTCGGCAGTACAGATCAGAGGTTCTGTTATCCAAGGCAGACGTTTCCCAGATGGCGAGAGAAGGTACACCCCACGAGCTGAGCTGTGGCTTTACCTGCGTGATTGTGGAGAAAACATGGGGAGGTGAGATGGAAAACCTACTGCTGTTCTGGCACGACGGGTGCGTGAATTGAAGGAAGACAGGGCTGAGAGAGGGAGTTCCACCAAAAGGAAAGCAGCTCCAGTTGCCCGTAGCCGAACTGCCAGGTATGATGATGATGACTTGTCTGATCCCCTTGAAGGAACATCCAAGACATATGCCATGGGAAAGAAGGATAACCAGGCTTAGAGGGGCCCTGCCTCTAGCCAGGTAGAGGCTAGGGAAAACCATGTTTTTTGGACTGTGTGGATTCGTTGGCCTGGCACATCTGAACAACAAGAATACGAAGCTTTGGTCGACACTGGTGCGCAATGTACATTAATCCAATCGAGACGTGGGGTCGGAGTCTGTTTCTATTGCTGGTGTGACAGGGGGATCACAGGATTTTACTTTGGTGGAAGCTGATGGGAGTCTGACTGGGAATGAGTGGAAGAAACACTCTATTGTGACTGGCCCAGAGGCCCCATGTATTTTGGGCATAGACTACCTTTGAAGTGGGTATTTCAAAGACCCACAGGGACTCAGATGGGCATTTGGAATAGCTGCTGTAGAGACAGAGGGTGTCAAGCAGTTGAACAGCTTGCCTGGACTGTCAGAAAACCCATCTGCAGTTGGAATCCTGAAGGTAGAAAAGCAACGAGTGCCAATTGCCACCTCAACAGTGCACCGCCGACAGTACCAAATGAATCGAGATGCTGTGATCCCCATCGACAAAATGATCCGTGAGCTGGAGAGCCAAGGGGTGGTCAGCAAGACCTACTCACCCTTCAACAGCCCCATTTGGCCTGTATGTAAATCTGAAGGAGAATGGAGATTGACTGTGGACTATCGTGCATTAAATGAAGTGACTCCACCACTGAGCGCTGCTGTGCCAGACATGTTGGAACTCCAGTACGACCTGGAGTCCAAGGCAGCAAAGGTTTTTTAGTAATTTTTAAAATTCTTTCTTGAACATCTTCACATCAGAGTAATTGAGTGGTACAGTAGCAAACCCAATTCCCCCTTGCATCCTACTGAGTGGTACTTCTTTCAGAGGACACAATCCTATTGTTTGGTTCTTATCCCTTGATTTGTTTTCCTTTCACTGTGCTATTCTGTTACTAGTATTTTGACTAGGCTCATCAGAGGGGAAGGGACATGTGGTCCGTGCCAGTGGAGGAGGAGGCAAATAGTCTAACAGGTCCCATTCTTTACTCTTTGTTACTTTAAACTCGCTCACCCCTGAAGGTAGACATTCTGTTTCTCAACAGACAGCATAATCACTCTCTTCTTGATTAAATGGTTTCTTAGTCTTTACATAAATGTTTAAAGCTCCACATATACACCCTTCGTACTACCTATACTTTGGCTAAAGTACATTAGCAGGCCTAATTTCTTCTTTAATCCACTCTATCATACCATACTGTGGCAGTGGGGTTTTGAAGGTTATATGTTTAGTCCCTCCCAAAAGTTGTTTACCACCTGTCTTCCTGCCTTTTCCCGGTGGCAGTTATGATAATTCCAGATCCTTCCCTGTCTATCCTCCAAAATCTTGCCCCGGCAACCTGTCTGTCATAATTTGCTACACCCATTTATCCAGAAGCTTTGTTGTCAGTTAGGATATTTCCCTTCACTCATTGGTATGCTCCTTTTCCTTCCCCTTCTTTATTGGTTTTTGTTTGCAGTTATCCCCCCATACCCCTCCTATCTAGTCCTTGATTTGTTAGATGGTCTGCTCCCAGGAAACTACCCCCCCCCCTTAAAAGCTGCCATTTTTCTTTTTTTCGCACTCTTTTGCCGCTGCTCCCCATTGAGCCACGGCGCTGCAGCACCCGCGCTGCTCCTGTCACGGGAAAGAATAAAGACAGCTTAGAGACACAAGCAAAGAGTCCTTCCTTCTTCCTTTACCTTGGTCCTTAGATGTGGATCCACATTTAGTGGCTACATCTGTTGGTCCAGGACCCCAATCAGTGGCCGAACCGCGATCCTGCCTGCCAGCGGCTGAGGCAGGACACGGCCACTCCTGACGCGTGTGGAGAGGGAAAGGGGATCGGAGTGCGTGGGCGACCAGCGCCACGGCCCCTCCCACAATCGGGGTGCAACATCACCATACTGTATCATCTTGAACTTATTTTTATCTCTGGTGTTGGAGTCATATCTCCACTGGGCTAATTTTCTTTCCAGTGGGCTATCTGGGGGTATACCTGCTTATATCTCCTCAATTTCTCCTTCTCCCCTTGGGGATTCCCTACTTGTCCATAGTCCCATCCTGACCGTCCAATCACAGGCCTTCCCCTTACAGCGCCCCCCCCCCTACCAACTACAGGCTCTCCTGACAAAGCCTGCCCCCCTGATTGGTTAGAAAGAAAAAGAAAGTAGAAAAAGAGAATAGAAAAGACAAAGAAGGAAAATATTTTATCCCTGGAAAGCTGGAACAAATAAAACCCCCACTTTCAGTCCAGGAACTCCCGTGTGATTGGGTTGGCCCTTCTACTCTTTCATCACCGTGGTCTAGCACCCCGGTGCCTTTTGGCGTGCTAAGGCAGCTGCCAAAAGCTCCCACACATGTGAGCTCCCCCGGCCCCGTGGCTTTTATTCTGGCAGATACTGCAGAGAAGTCTTCGCAGTCTGACGCTCCTGGGTCAGTCCCGCCAGACGCCACCGCCCCTGGCAACCCTGAGTTCCCACAGCCTGCCCAGCGCTGGGGCTTCCCCAAGAGGCACAGATTGCTGGCTGTGCTGGGTGTGGATTGCACATGTTTCTGCTGAGGACCCAGCTGGCTCAGTAGCAGAGCTACTGGGGGTGGCTCCCAGCCTGCCAGGGTCCCGAATCCAGGATGGTAGCCTCAACCCCAGTAGATGGGTCGAGGGACAGAGAGAGAAAGAGGGTGAGATGGATGAGTAATGAGATGATAAACCCTCACAATTAAAAGGCAAATATACTGTATGTTATAGGTTAGTTGCGGTTGGGAATTAATCACCGACTAGTAAGTCCAGATAAAATGAAATTTATTAATTGATACAGCAAGCAATAATAGGCAAAGTCAGCGCCCCGGGCGCGCTGGGCGACAGGGGAGTCCCCGCTCCACCACTGCCACACTCTTCTGATATTTCGTGGAGTTCTTATACAGTCCTGCTTCCGGGTTGATGTGTAGTACTCTGCGTATTCTTCTCTTGTTTCTAGGTGGTCATAGTCCACCTCCCGGAGGTCTGAAGATGAAGGTTGGTATTTTCCTTTGTCTGATTCCTGGAATTTTAAGCTCAATCTACTGAGTTCCTGGAATCTTAAGTTTACTGAGCGGATAAGCTGATACTGTGCTATCAATCATAGCAAGCCCATCACCCATATTAACAGTTTACTAAGCAGATAAACAAATGTTTGTGAAACCCATTGTTTTGGGTTTCGTCTTCCTTATCTTTTAAGTCTGGAAATTTATTAAGCAAACAACTTGTTATGAACAAAAATTCAGTTGATTTTTTTCTGTGAGAAAAAAGTTACCACTACTGCTGGGCTGCTGCCTGTGTTATGGTAATTACGGGTCGTTGTCGTTAATGGTTGTTTTTGTATTAGTAAAAGCCCTGGCTAGGGCAAGGTAATGGCCCTTCTCCGATACAGTGAAGGGTGGGGACCTTCCCGAACAGTGAGGAGAAGAGACCTGGAGGGGGGGGGTTATGCAAAGTGACTCCAGGACCAGCATGCTTTGTGGGACCCCCGACTCCAAACCCACGGAGAAACCCCAAAAACAACGAGCCAAATAAGAGTTGAGAGACTGGAGTGATGTCTGGACGTGAGGAGTCGAGTGCTGAGCCTGCAGAGGTGCGGAACACCTTCGGAGCCTCTCGCCCTGACCATGGGAGTAGCCCCCGGAGATGAGGGCCTGCTAAGACAGCCGGCAAAAGTAGGAACATCTGGCGGGGATCATCACGCCCTAAAGGCTCCCACGAGGACTGGATCCCCCAGCTCTGCCCCTAGTGGACGGAGCTGCGCATATCCTCCTCCTCTGAGTCGCCCTGGGAGAGACGACGGACGCTGCAGACCCGTCGAGCTGCCCAATCCTGAGCTGATCACTTTTAATAAAGGCATTAAAAAGGAGAAGAAGTCTCCTGGCCCTGTTTATTTCACAACTGGAGGTGGTGCAACAGTCTTACTGGAATAACTTTGTCAGCTTTGATGAACAAACTTACAGTTTTAACCCATTACACTGTATATATGTTAAGAAAGGTTTTATAGATTTATAGTTATGTTTTACCCCCTTGCATTGGTTTCAGGGGACTGCCTGGGTTTGGGAAAGTTGGAAGGGTTGGCCTTTCACTATAGTGACATCTGACCTCCAATCAAGATTTAAGGAAGTAAACTCCACCACTGGACAGCGAAGAAGGAGTCAATGGACAGAACTTTGGGAGGGGCAAAAGGGTTAAAAGGCGATACCTCCATTGTGTCGATGAACACATGGTAGGAAAAATCCTTTGCTTCAGGCGCCATAATATTTTTTCTCTTCAGTCTTCTGTTGTATTTTTGATAAGGTTTAATAAACCTTTGTGGATTGTTGGAAGTGAGTACCATCTCTCACAAGGGCAAGAGGGAGGACAGGCACTCTCCCAGGGTCCCCATGCAGATGGCTGTCTGTGAGTTCACCCCCCCCTCCCACCCCTGCTCCCAGAGTGAACCGCTAGGAGGGAGTCTGCCCTTGCCAGGGCTGCTTCGATGCAGTGGTGGCAGAGGGGGAAGGGGGAGGGATAGCGTTGAAAGTGCTGCCCTGAGTAAAGAGAGAGAGGGGGCCAGCGGGGAGCAATAGGCGATAAGATCAAGGCAGACATAGCCTTAATCTCTTGCTAATTCTCCAAACTTCACAAAGGTGCTTATTCTGAAAGCAAGATTCCTTTCTTTTTTCTTTCCTTTCTTTTTCTCATCTGTTAGGAGAAGGGAGCTTTTTGTTCTTGAAAACTGTTAAAAGAATGCATCTGTCATGCTAAAAGAGTTAAATATTGCACAGAGGGTAAAAAGCAATAGATGTGATTCATCTCATGTTAAAATAGGCCTGGCTTTTCTTGTTTAACTAATTGTGACTCACAGAAAGAAGAATTTGCCTCTGCAGCTGTTAGCACAGCTGGATACAAGATGAAGAGGTGGCTGTGGAAAAACTCTCTTTGTTCAAACCAGAAAGTTTTGAGGAATGCTGATGGCAAATCTTGATGTATTATTGTCTTCTTTTTGTGACTGTGCCTGTGCCATTAAGAAGTCATTTTCAGATACTACTGAAGCAGCAATCCGAACCAGGAAAAGAGGGTGAATTCATGCCAGCAGAACCAAAGGATTTGTGAAGGAACCTGAGGAATGGACTATCACATCTAAACCAGGTGATACCAAACTGACTTTCAAATAGGGACTGGGTGATAATGGTTTGGGAAGACCCAAGTGAAGCAAGGAATGTACAAAGAATCACACTGTCCTAGATTGACTATATGATGTTTTTATCCCCAATCGTCTTGTTCTGTTTATGATGAATAATAAGTGTTGCACCTTTAAGACTTGTTCCAGAGAGTGAAGGGGAGTGAGAAGAAGTGTGCAATTTGTTTTCAGACACTGCACTCACTCCTCCACATTCCTCCTCCTGGACTGTTGTTGTCTGCAGATGGACAGACAGCCGGACAGAGCTTTCCTTTGCTTTTAGTTAGTTTAGCTAGCTGAGGCAAAGATGCTCCCTGGACTGTGGTTTTTTTCCTTTTCTTTGGACCTCTTGAAACCTGCTCTGGACTGAACACCCAGAAGAGCACTGGCAGCTCACACCTGTGGCCCACCAGGCTGGGCCTGGGCCATGGCATTTCCAGCACTGGAGGGACTGATAAGAGCCTGAATGAGCTGAACTGCAACCCGGGGAGGGGACTTTCTGAGTTTGTCATCTCTTTTGGAGCAGCAAGGGGGTTTATTGCTTAATATTGTTTAGGTTTTATTGTTTAATAAACAGTTTTTTTCTACTTTTCTCCAAGGAGGTATTTTTCTCCTGGGTCGCTTGGGGGGAGGGGCTGATTCAATCTGCTTTCCTAGAGGAGCCCCTTTGGGGGCTTTCTCCAATATTTGCCCTGAACCAGGACACACACCTAATTGGGAAATAAGGCCAAGCTTACATCAGTGGTTTCAAGTCTGGACAAGTCCTGAGACACTTCCAATACCCTCCTTGGGGAGGAATGCTTCCATTTCAAACAGGAGGATCAGGACTGTTTAAGCCAGAGAGTTCTCATATTCTGGCCTTAGCCTGTGACTTGTACAAAGAAGAGGGGGATATACAATTTCCATCACTGCTATACAGTATACTCTGTTTGATTCATCCCAGTACTGGACACACTAGCTGGGTTATATGCAGATGTTTAAATTGTGGGAATACTTGGTATTGTAGTTCACAAAATCAACACTCTCGTTGCAGGAAGTGTAGAGTACCAAATCTGTCCCTTATCCAGATAGAACTCAAAACAACTGAAATAATAACTTTGCTTTGTGGATGGGAATTATTGGTGCCTGTTGAATGGGAGATACCTGAGGAATGGTGGGAAGCCACAGTTAAGGAATGTCAAAAACTATTTGCCTGGAAAATAGTAAAAAGTGTCAGGAGAATTAATCCATGAACATCAGAGGTTTATGTCCAAAAAGGAGACAGAGGAGTCCTGTTACTTTCTTTGATTAAAGGGAGAGAGTCCATCAGAGCATTCCCCTGGAGTCTCTCAAATTTTTGGAGGATGCAGCCTCCTTTTTATCCTAATTTCCCGGCCTCATTTCCCTTCTCTCTATCCCCATTGCCTGAGGTACTTGAGAGGTACAGACTTCCCAGATCATCTGATACCAAAGATTTCCCTCTAATGTATAACCCTCCCTTTTAATTTTTAATTCTTATGGAATTTAGGGTTTTTCCCCATTGTTTCTTTCATCTTTCAATATCCAATTTCATTTATCAGCAAACCTACAGTTTGTTTGTAAGGGTAAATATCTTTTTCCATTCATCAATCAGTGGAATCCTTCTCGTTGTTTCTTTTATCTCTCAGTGCTAGGTTTATCTACCAGCAGACCCACAGTTTGTTTGTAAAAACAAATCCGTCACTCCTCTCAAAAGGAAGTGACAAGGGAAAAAGAGGGCAAGCCTGGACTGGCCGCTGTACTCGCCACCGAGAAGATCATGTACACCTGCTATGGGTAGCAATCCCATAGGCAGGGAAGGTGAGGGTATAAGCCATACCAGACCTCTGTTATTCCTGTTTCTGTCACTCATTTGTTGTCTTTTCCCTTTCGGGATACTGGCAAGATCGTGTCACAAATCCTACCAAAAGCATTACATGGAAAGAAACCAAAGTTCCTCTTTTATTACACACACCCATGTCAACAGTCACTGTTATAACCCATCCAAATTAAGTGCCTGCAGACAAAACAAGAAAAAATATTGGATTGCAAGAAAATTAGGAAAAAGTGGTAATAGACTAGGAATTGAATGTCCAAAAGGAGACTGATGGATTTGTTTTACATTTGATCTTAGAGATGTAGTCCAAGATTCGGTAAAGGAACAATTAGTAAACAAAAAGGTAAAACCAGTACAGCAATCTAACTCTGTATTGGCCCCAAATTATATGCTCAATCATATTATAAGACTCCAAGCACTTATAGAGATGATGACCAACAAAGCTGCTCAGGCATTGGAAATAATATCAAGTCAGAAATGTCAAAAAAAACTTGTAGTGTATCAGAATAAGCTAGCTTTAGACTATTTATTGGCTAAAGAAGGAGGTGTTTGTGGAAAGTTTAATATATCAGATTGTTGAAAATAGATGACAACAGGGATATCATTCTGGAAAAAGCAAAAGATATCAGAAAAATAGCCCAGGTACTAGTGCAAAATTAGAAAACAGTGTTAAACACTAGCTGGTGGGGTAATGTATTGGGGATAGGATGACTGAAGAAATTAGGATTTTTCCTGTGTTACAACTTTTTTGATATTTCTTCTTTGTTTAATGCCCTGTTTTATTTGATTACCAGCATAGTCAAGAGAATGTGAGTGGACAAGAAATATTGCTCAAGCCAAATGATTTATAAAGAATAAGAGGGGGGATTGTGAAAAATGCATATTATATGATTGGCTCTTCGCAAATATTAAAATGAATACTATATGTGTTATGTTAGAAAGTTATGCTGTAAGAATCTTTTTAAGTACTGTGGTAAATATGTTTTTTAGACTACAGCATAATATTAGAATAGAAATTATGTGATGTAAGATACTTTTTGTAACTAGCTCAAGGAAATTCTTTGCATAGAGATAACAGCAACAAGATGCCAAGAGAAGAATTACTGCCTCCTTATCAGGAAAAGCCAGACTTTGTGGGGACCAAGGTGATTGATTTAGAAGATGAGGGGGGGGATTTGACAATAAACAGAAAAATCCCTAGATTGAAAGGAATGTTTGAATCATGTATGAGATTTATGAATATGCAAGAGGCGATTGTTTTTAAAGATTAATCCTTTGTTAGCGAGCCATGCTTTTTGGGGCCTAGTGTCCAGAAGCATCTGGACGTCCGTAATTCTTTACTTTTTACTGTCCTTTATTGTCCTAACTTTGATTGTCCAAATTCTTATTACTCTAATTTTTTATTATTATTTTTATAACTATTTTAGTACTATTAAACTTCTAAAATTTTAAAACAAGTGATTGGTGTTTTTCACAAAAGCTCTGCTTGTTCTTGCCAAGGCATCTTGATTATCAAATCTCATATGCTAATTAGGTCCAAGGTACATCATACAACCAAAATGCAATCAGTACAGGTTTTTTCCACTATCTCAAGCCGTGCCTTGGGAGCCAAAAATTGTATTCATCCTGGTTTTGGGCAAATTTTGAATTAAACCTCCAAAGGGTTCATCTAGAAAGTAAATTCAAGTGGCCCTTCCCCCAACTGGTTTGGAAAAAGATTTCCCTGGAGAAAAGTGGAAAAAACCTATTTGTTAAACAGGCAAAACATTCATCAGCACAAAAAATGAACAATATTAAACAATAAAACCTCTTGCCAATCTGAAGAGATGACAAACTCTGAAAGTCCTTTTTGTGGGTTGCAGCTCGGCTCACCTAGTCTGGTATCAGTCCCTCCGGTGCTGGAAATGTCGCAGCCCAGGCCCAGCCTGGTGGGCCTCAGGTGTAAGTTCCCGGTGCTCTTCTGGGTTTTCAGTCCAGAGCAGGTTTAAACAGTTCCAAACAAAAAGGAAAAAAACCGAGTCCAGGGAACTTCTCTGCCTCAGCTAGCTAAAACCTAACTAAAAGCAAAGGAAAGCTCTCTCCTGCCATCTGTCTGTGCTGCAGACAACACAGTCCAGGAGAAGGATGCAGGAGAGCAAGTGCAGTTTTCTGATAACAAAGTCCACTCTTCTTCTCTCTCCCCCTTCACTCTCGGAATCATTCTTAAAGGTGCAAAACTTAATATCTGGCAGAAACAGAACAGACGATTGGGGATACAAGCATCATAAAGTCACCCCAGGACAACTCTGCAGTATCAGCTTATGTAAAGATAACATCAGAGACAACAAAGATCATTTGGGATGTGTATTCATTATTGTTTGCCTGTCCTGGTCTTGGTTGCTACTTCTGGGGGTTTATTAATAATTGCACGCAGCCTGTTGAGGGAGCAGCAGGGGATAATTTTTTCTAGACTTTCACCTCCTTCGCCCCCAGAAGCTCTTATACATGACTTTTTTAGTATGTTCATTTCCCTCTGGATGTTAAAGACACCATATTTTAGTTGCTAATTCTGCTATGTCTCCTCTGTACAATCTCCAAGATCTTTGGAGTCAGGGCACAGATTTCCAGGGAGGTTGTCCAGAGACCTGCCCCAGGGGTGGAAAATTCTGAGTGGCATGGAATGGGAGAGGAAATAGGCCAGATTTTGAAGAAGTATTCTGTGGAGTGCCTCCTGACCCCAGGAGGCAGGGATTCTACTCAGACAGACAACATCAGGCGAGGGGCGTGATTTAAAGAAGATTCCACCCCTCCACCCCCTCGGGTGTGCCCCTGCAAGCCTGGGAAAGGACACTCCACCCCATCTGGTCAAATAAGGAATGGCTCCAGAATTTTCTTCTTTTTCTGTACCCTCATTGGTTTAAATTCTATTGCAATGTCCCCGCCTTAGTTTTTTTCAATGGTCGTCCTTCTCAATCCACCCCTTTGCAGTCCCCTGCTTCTCCTACTATTTGACCCTGACCCTAAAATCCACCCTGTCATATAAAACCCATAACCCTACCCCCTCGTTTCTGGTCTTGGTCCCTGGCACAAAAAAGGATCCCAGATTTTGCTAAACCAAGATCCATCCTGTTGCCTTTCTTTGCTGTTGGTCATCGGTAGCTGCCTGAGGTCCGAGATTCTGGGGCCCGGAGGAGTTGTTGCTCCCCTTGCTGTGGCGGAATGCAACAAGTGGTGCCCAACGTGAAGCCTAGACAAAGAGGTCCCTGAAGAAGTGTCTCCTGCAGCCTCCCACTGCAGGACAAAAGTTGCTGTTGGCACAGCCACTTCCCTGAGGAGAACGCCTCATGTTTTAGTGGGGGCTATCCAAACGGTGACTGGGACCCTCCAAAGGCTGAAGAGACTGAAGAATTGCCAGAGTATCAGAGGCTGGTTGAGGGGCTGACCACCTGCCCAGCAGATTTTCGTTGACCCAATGGCCATAGGCCCAAAGAGCAACTGTAAGTTATATATATATTAGGGTCTTCTGCTTTTTCATTTTCCTTTTTCTGCTGGGTGTGGGAACAAAGTTTGAGGATGGGCAACAATCTTAGTCACCCTAAGCTGAACCCTCCTCAAAGAGACATCTATTTCCAAGTTGTAGATGCCCTTGTTGCTCAGGGAATTCATTTTTCTAAGAGAAATTTGAAAACTTTTGTTCATTTTCTTTTCAAATACTTTACGAATGCTATGAGGGAATCAGTTTTATCACTTGAGTTTTGGATATGATTGGGATCAAGTTATTTGTTTTACAAATGGAGGGAAATTTCAAAGTGAGAAAGTTTTATCCTCATTTCCATTTATCCTTATTTTTGTTGTGTTTATGATTCAATTAAAAAATCAGGGGAAAATTTGGGAAAAGTTTTGGGGCCCCAGTTCAAAAGCCCTTCCCCTTCTTCCTCTCCCTGTGTGCCCAAACCCTCTTCCCCACCTGAGGGACAACAGGCAGGCAGTCGTTGCTGTGGTAGTGGGGATTTGGGGATCTCTTCCCTACCTGTGGCAGTTTTGAGATGTTTGGTCTGAGTCTGGGGTTGTTTGTTCCATGTCTTGTCGTGGCAGTTAGAATAATTCCAGATTTTTCCCTGTTTGTCCCCAAAGTTCCTGCCCCTCTGTCTGGAAAATTCCCTGTCAGTTATGAATTTTCCCCTTTTGCCATTGGTTTATGCCCAGGTTATAAGTTGCCGTTCTGGCTAGCCAGACCGTCTCGTCTTGGTTTCCCGCTCTCCTCCGATATAAAAGCCACTGTTTTCTCAGTCTCCCTGCTCTTCTGCCCCCATTCTCCCCTTTGAGTTTCACCTCCCCGTGTCCCACCTGGCGCAGCGCCGGGACCGGCGGCTCTGACCTGGCTCTCCGCTGCGGGGGAGAGAAACCCCTGCGTGGTGCAGCGACTGCTGTCTTGTTCCAGCAACAGAAAGGATCTGGCACCGCCCGGACTGCTGCCGCTGTTGTTATGGCCACAGAAAGGTTCCACCGCTGCCGAGCCGCTGTTGTTCCAGCGACGGGAAATCCCGCTGCAGAGCGGGAAAAGAAATAAAGGCAACTCAGAGATAACAAGCAAAAAACCCCTTTCTTCTTCCTTTGCTTCCCTCCTTAGACGTAGGATCCAGGTTTATCGGCTGCTCCCAGCAGTTAGGATCCACACCAGTGTCCGAACTGTGATTCCTGCTTGCCCACGGCAGAGCAGGAACATAGCCAATCCCTGGCGGGCACACGCTGAAAGAGAAAGAAGTTCGGAGTGCGCGGGTGACCAGCGCCACCACTCGTCTCGTGACCGCGGCGCGATGTCATGTTGCCACTCAGCACAGGGTTGCTGTCAATCCCCTTGTTATAGACTGTGAAAAATGCATGTATTTTATGATTGGCTTTTTGCAAATATTAAAATGAATATTATATGTGTTGTGTTAGAAAGTAATGCTGTATTAATTCTCTTAAGTACTGTGTTAAATATAGTTTTAGGTTATAAAAATTGTTAAAATAGAAACTATGCTATGTAAGATGCTTTGTTTAACAGAAAGGACTTGCAGCGAGACAGCAGCCGCAGGACACCTAAATCTTTCAGAGAAAGGGAATTAATTGCCTTCTTATCAGAAGAAACAAACTTCTTCCCGCCTTGGAGGCACTGTTAGGATTAGAAGGGAGAAGCTGACACTGACCAGACAGAATCCTGTGTTTGAATGGAATTTATGCATCATGTATGAAGTGTATGAATATGCAACGAGCTATTGTTCTTAAGGGTTAATCCTTTGTTAACGAGTGTCCTTTTTCGGGCTTGTGCTGCCCAGAAAAAGGTACCCGGACGTCGGTATCTCTTTGTTTTTATTGTCTTATATTGTCCTAATTCAATTTGTCCAAATTGTTATTAATCTAATTGTGTTACTATTCTTTTTAATCATTTTATTACTATTGAACTTTTAAAAATTTTAAAAACAAGTGATTGGCGTTTTTCACAATTTGGTAGCAGAGGATGGTTGACACCTCGCTGTCTGTGCTTTAGGAGAGTCAGGGTGAGGAAGGCGTGCCCTGCCCTCTTTGGCAGCCTTGCTCTGTTTCCCCTGAAGTGACCGACAGACACAGGTTACGATTGGTGGACAAAAGGAGGCAATAAAACAAAGAGAAGGGAAAAAGGTTCCCTATAACCGCAGTAATTGGCCCCCTAAGACTAGTAGTGTGCAGGAAGAACCCGGGAAGGAAAAAGGATTGGTAAGTACTTCTCGGGGGGAGGGGGGGGGGCAGTGGAGGGAGATGAATGTGTGTGAATGAGAGGTGGGCTGGTTGTCCCAGACCTGCCAAGTGACTGAGGAGTCTCCCATGCTGCACTTCCATCTTTTCACGAGAAAAGCGGCCAGTAAAGAGACGAAGCGAGTGATAAGAGAGTGAAAGAATCCCCCGGGGTAACTGGGACTGGGTCTCAGGGAGGGGTTGGACCCCTCGGAGGTAGGGAGCAAGGTTTCCTAGCCCAATGCACTAGGAAACAGGACAGGAGGGGCCCCTAAAACCTGCTGGGTTGAGGGATTTATATTCCAAGAGCATCCAAGAGCAGGGCTGAGCAGAATTCTGTCGGAGTGAGGATATGCCCAAGAACACTCAGGGTGGAACAACACAGCTAGATTGAGAGATGAAAATTTTGCTCGACAGCATCCGGGCTTGGACAGCACAGCTAGATTGAGCGAAAAATTTTTGCCCAACAGGATCCAGGGTTGAACAACACAGCCAGATTGAGGGATAAAAAATGCCCAAGAACATCCAGGGTTGGACAACACAGCAAAACAAATTAAATGCCCAAGAGCATCTGTAGTTGTACCACGCCGCTGGGTTGAGGGACAGAAAATGCCCAAGAGCATCTGGGCTTGAACAACACAGCTGGATTGAGGGAAAATTATCTGAGAGCATCTGGGGTTGGACAACACAGCAGGATTGAGGGAAAAATTGCCCAAGAGCATTAGGGGTTGGATAACATAGCTGGGTTGAGAGATATCCAATATCACCGGGACTGG
This sequence comes from Melozone crissalis, assembly GCF_028551555.1. Classification (NCBI taxonomy): domain Eukaryota; kingdom Metazoa; phylum Chordata; class Aves; order Passeriformes; family Passerellidae; genus Melozone; species Melozone crissalis. The sequence continues at coordinate 6,422,530 of NW_026535813.1, read as the reverse complement.
CCAGTAACACCTAAACTTGTAATAGGTGATGTGAAAGTAAAAGGTACCTTATTGTTGTTTTGTGGTGTGTGAGAGTGAGACACAAAGTCAGCCTCAACTTCTCGGGACGGTGGGAAGGGGGAGGCAGTGGAAAGAGGAGTGAGTGACCTGCACACCAGGCTGTAGCTCCCGGGTAGATGGGGGCTTCTGGGCCGAAGGGTATGAGTTACCTACACACCAGGCTGTAGCTCCCGGGTAGGTGAGGGCTTCTGGGCCGAAGAGGAGTGAGTGACCTGCAAACCAAGCTAGCGTTCCCTGGGCGTGTGAGGGGGCTGTAGCTGAAAAGTGTGAAAGACACGCAGACAGCCTCACAGGTGAACGGGCACCGGAGGCAGCCAGAGTCAGGGCCCTTCTAGGGGGCCTGGTGACACTGAGACCTGGAGGTAAACCCCAAAGCAAAAGAGGGGGCCACAAGGACCTGTGATTTTCTAGCAACAAGGATCCACTTTGTGTCTTGAGAGTGTGAAGGAATGAGTGAAAGTGAATGAGAAATAAAAGTGAGTGAATGTAGACGAATGAAAGTACAGGTAATGTAGATTGTGCATTTTAAGCCTTACCATATCTCCTTGGAGGGAGGTGGATTGTATTGAAAAGCAGTGTGAGAAAAAGGGGGTTTTTTGGGTGTAAGTAGTTGAAAGAAAAGTGGTATTTAAGTTGTTAGTAAAAAGTGAAAAACAGAAGCAGGGGATGAATAGATAGAAAATTGAAAAATGAGACAGAAATCTACTAAGATGGATACAGGAAAAGAAAAGCAGAAAAAAAATTACCAACAGAAATACCCCAAGATAGCACTTTGGGAGTTATGTTAGCAAACAGAAATACAACTCCCTGCAAAGTACAGGGTATGCAGAAGTTGATGAGAAAAAACATGCAAACTTGTGAATTATATTCTTAAAAAGAGCATTAGAAAATTTAATACAAAAGAAAGGAGTTATATATTGATTCAAGGTATGCCTTTAGAGTAGCACACACCTTAGGAAAATTTAAAAAGGGAGATTGCTTAGTTAAAGAAGAAAAAGATTAGTACATGAGAAACTTATTTTCGAGGTTTTAGAGGCATTAAAATTACCTAAGAGAGATAGCAATAGTGCATATTAAAGGACACCAAAAGGTAAAGACCAAGAAATAAGAAGAAATAATTTGGCAGATCAGGAAGCTAAAGATGCAGCAGAAAATAAGAGCTGAAAGAGTTAATATTAACTCCAAATGAAGAAAAATTGGAAATTCCAAAGTTTAGAGAGGCAAAAAAGGGGAATTAAAACAAGATAGGTGGCGAACAAGATAAATTGGGGAAATAGAAACATCTTGATGGAAGACAATTAGATAATAAAACGCTTACTAGGGAAGAGCAGAGGACGTGTGTCAAAAAGCCCGGTGGGATACTCAGGCTTTGTTTGATCATTTTTTTAAGGAACTATGGGTGCACTGAGATTTTTAGAGCAGAAAAACAAGTACCTGAAAGATGTATAATTTGCCAAAAGATGAATAAAAGGGTGATGAGAAAAACAATATGAGAAGGTTGTGAGTTAGCTTGTCGACCATTTCAAAGTATCCAAGCAGAAGTTTAGATTTGTTAAGCTCTGAATTTATTTGTAAAAACCGTTTAATCTGTTATGAATAAAAATTCAGTTGATTTTATTCTGTGAGAAAAAGGTTACCACCACCGCTGGGCTGCTTCCTGTGTTATGGTAATTACGGGTCGTTGTTGTTAATAGTTGTTTTTGTATCAGTAAAAGCTCTGGCTGGGGCGAGTTAATAGCTCTTCTCTCAGACAGTAAAGGGTGCGGTACCTCCCAAACACTGAGGAGAAAAGACTTTGGAGGGGAGGGATATGCAAAATAACTCTAAGGACCAGCATGCTGTGTGGGACCCCTACTCCAAACGTGCAGGAAGAACCCCAAAAACAACGAGCCACCTAAGAGTTGAGAGACTGGAGTGATGTCTGGACGTGAGGAGGGAAGTGCTGAGCCTGCAGAGATGTGGAACACCTTTGGAGTCCCTCTCGCCCTGACCATGGGAGTCGTCCCGACGCCGAGACCGGGCGGGACAGGGCTGGGAAAAGTAACATCGGATGGGATCACCACGCCCGAAAGGCTCCCACGAGGACCTGATCCCCAGCTCTGCCCCTAGTGGACAAAGCTGCGCATATCCTCCTCCTCTGAGTCGCCCTGGGAGAGACGATGGGAGACTGCAGCCCCGCCGAGCTGCCCAATCCTGAGCTGATCACTTTTAATAAAGGCATTAAAAAGGAGAAGAAGTCTCCTGGACCTGTTTATTTCAGCTGGGGCGCTCGTCCGGGATAGCCATGCCGCAGTAGGACATCAGGATTGGCCATCTTGGACCTCCAGGACAGCTGGCTACCAGGACCAGAGGGATCAGCTCAGGAGCAGCGATGCAGAAGAGCACCGGACTGGTTAGAAATCCGGTGGCGGGAGTGGGAGATGAGCGTGTGTGTGTGTGAGTGAGACGAGGGCCGGCAGCCGGACCTTCGAAGCGAGAGCGGACCCTTAGTACTGCGTTTTCGGCCTTTCACGAGAAAGCCGGCCAGGAACAGGGGGCGGTGCTTGGAATTAGTGTGAGTGAGTCCCCCTTTCTCCTAAAAGGGAAAAAGGGGCTCCCCTCCCTCCGGGCGTGCGGAGGCAATAGTTGTTTGAGTGGCACGCACCCAGAGTAAGTCCTGACAGAGGGAAGTCAGGCAGATTTGTAAGTCCCGAGAAGGATTCGGGTAGCTCACAAGCCCTGCAGGCAAAGTAAGTCCTGACAAAGGAGTCAGGCACAAACCCCAGCGAAGGAGGCTGCGGTTTGCTTTTAAGTCCTGATACGGTGAAGCCTAAGAATTGGCAGGTTAGGCAAACTAAAAATCAGGCAGTTGTTTTTCCTGACTGAGGGAGTCAGGCACGACCCGGATTCTTAGGCTGAGGTTTCGTGTGTTCAAGTCCCGATAGATGTAAGACCTGACGTTGGGAAAGTTGGGCAATCAAGAGATTGGGCAGTTGTTTCAGTATAAAGTCCTGAGCATCAGGCAGAAATTTAAAGTTCGGTGGAGGAGGCTGAAGCTCCTCAAACAAGGTTTTTTTTTAAATTCCCCGTCAGTAGAGGCACCTTTGGGATTTTTTTTACTGTTCAGACCTGAAAAATGGGAGGGTATAATAGTAAAAAGACCGGCAAGAGACTGAGGGAAATACATCCCAATAGTCCTTTAGGAGAACTGTTAGTAAAATGGGATTCTATAGAGGCCACGGAGGGATTAGATAAAGTGAAAATGATCCATTATTGTATGGAAGTGTGGCTGGAATTAGAGGTGCAAGGAGAATGGCCTTGGTGTGGGACAAAAGATAAATGGATGTGCCAACAACTAAATAATTATCTGACATCTCGAGGCGATACTGATCCTGAGCAATTACTGTATGTATCTTGCTGGGTAAAGAACGCTATTGGGGATGAAGGAGTGCGAATTTGTAAGGTACAGAGGAAGAAAGAGGGGAATGAAGGAGGGGATGATAGAACAAGTAAAAGATGGGACCCCCTGGATTATTTGCCTCCTTCTGCCCCTCCACCTTATAATCCTCTTCTTCAAGCACCTCAAATGGCAGGTCCGGTTCTTCCCCCGGCTGCCATCTCATTACGACCTGCTCAAATTCCTCCTTCTACCTCTTCAGCTTCCGCTATGATAAACCCAATATCTCCCCCAGCAACCACTCCCCCACCACCACCTTCAGCTCCTCCAGTTCCTTCTGCATCACCACAAGTGCCTACTCCCCCTGCTGCATTCTCCACCCCTTCTCCAGCTCCACTTAATATACACTCAGGCTCTTCTCCCCCTCCAATTGCTGTCCTTTTACCTCCTCCTAGTTGGGACACAAATGCCTCCTTGCCCGATAAACAGCTATCAGCAAATACACCTGCTGATGGGCAGAACGTTCAGGGTAACCCAGATATCCCTCAAAGTAGTATGGCATCTGAAGATGGGCCATACTGTAGCACCAGATCCAAGACCTCCAAGACGGAGAGACTGTTTCCCCTCAGAGAGGTTCCTATGGGAGGAGTAGCGGGAGGTGTTGGCTTTGTGAATGCTCCCCTAACTGCTTCTGAGGTGAGAGGATTCAAGAAAGAGTTGGGGCATTTAGTTGAGGAGCCAGAGGGCATAGCCAACCAAGTGGATCAATTTCTAGGTCCAAATATCTACACTTGGGGGGGAGATGAATTCCATCCTGAGTATATTATTTTCCCCAGAAGAGGTCCAGATGATTAGGGTGGCTGGCATAAGAATATGGGAGAAAGAGAACCATCCAGGACCCCAGGTGCCAACAGGTGAACATAAATTGCCACTAACAGATCCCGGCTGGAACCCTAACCAGGAGGAGGGGAGGAAGGCCATGAGGGAATATTGATCTTTGATAATATAGGGGATCAAAGAGTCAGTTCCCAAAGGAACTAACACCCAATTGGCATTTGAGGGTGCACAAGTGAAAGATGAAGCTCCTGCTGCCTGGCTTAACCGCCTAAAGCAGAACTTCCAGTTGTACTCTAGAATAGACCCAGACACCCCAGAAGGTCAAATGCTACTAAAAGTCCAATTTGTTACCAAATCTTGCCCTGATATATGGAGAAAATTGGAAAAGATGGAAGATTGGCAAAAGAAGGACATAAATGAGTTATTAAAAGAGGCATTGAAGGTGTATTTAAGGAGGGAGGAAGAAAAAGCAAGGACCAAGGCTAAGATCATGGTTGCTGTAGCTAGAGAAAGTGCAGGGTGGGCGGGTCCACCACCAGGAGGAGGCAAGTATAGGCCTCTTGTACTGTCAGGTGCAAGAGGGATGGAGAGACCTCAAGTCCCTTTGAGAGAGCGACATTGCTATTACTGTGGAGAGTCAGGACACGTCAGGAGGTTTTGTAGAAAGCTCAGTCTCGATGCGGCAATAGCCAGGGAACAAGATAATTTAGGGAAGATCCTTAGAGGTGATGATTAGAGGGTCAGGGGCTTTACACTTTAGGGGACCCGATGCAACATCTAGAAGAGCCCTTGGTAAACTTTGAGGTGGGACCCCTAAATGAAGAATTTGAATTTTTGGTCGATACAGGAGCAGATAAGTCCTGTCTAAACAAAGTAACATCTGAAGTTAGACAAAAAACCAGCTAGGTAAAAAGGATATCCAATAGCACCAAAACTGGCCAGTAATACTTAACTTGTAATAAGTGATGTGAAAGTAAAAGGTACCTTATTGTTGTCTTGTTGTATGTGTGAGAGTGAGTCACAAGCAAAGTCAACCTCAACTTCCTGGGCAGGTGGGAAGGGGGCAGTGGAAGTGTGTGTGTGTGTGACCTACAAGCCAGGCTTGTGTCCCCCGGGCAGGTGGGGGCTGTGGCCAAAGAGTATGTGTGACCTGCAAACGAGACTAGGGCTCCCCAGATGTGTGAGGGAGCCGTAGCTGTAAGAGAGTGACACGCAGACAGCCTCGCAGGTGAATGTGCACCAGAGGCAACCAGAGTCAGGGCCCTTCCAAGAGGCCCAGAGATACTGAGACCTGTGGGCCAACCCCAAGGTGAGGGGGGGCTACAGGGACCCATGATTATCTAGGAATAATGATCCAGTTTGTATCTTGAGGGTGTGAAGGAATGTGTGAAAGTGAATGAGAAGTAAGAGAGTGAATGTAGACAAATTAGAATAGAAGTAATGTAGATTGTGCATTATAAGTTTTACCACATCTCCTTAGAGGGAAGTGTAATGTGTAGAAGAATGGTGTAAGAAAAAAAAATAAATTTAAGTGTAAGGGGTTGAAAGAAGTATGTAAGCTGTAAGTGAAAGTAAGAAACAGAAGCAAGAGATAAATAGATAAGATCTTGAAAAATAGAAAAGAAAACCAGTGAATTAAATACACAGAAAAATAGGAGAATAAAAGTACTTTGGGAATTAAGTTAGCTGAGAAATATAACTCCTTGCAAAATACAGAGTATGTAGAAGTTGATGAGAGAAACATACAAGCTATGGAAAAAGAGAAATTACCAATAACATTAAACAGAGAAACTGAGTTTTGATAAAATCATTAAATAGCAGACCATTAATGCCTGTGTTTGAAAGCCCGTTTCAGGTACTCTTCATTACTAATTTGACTGTGCAGACCAAAATAAAAAGGTTCGACTCACATCACTCTCACCCCCTGGCATTGGACCAGGATTCAACATCAGGTTTTTTTCCCTCTGGCATTCTGGCATTGGACCGGACTCCACCCCATTCTCCCTCTGGCATTGGGCCAGACTCCCAGTTTTTCCCTCTGGCATTGGGCCAGAGTCCACACCACTCTCACCTCCGGGCACTGGACAAGATTCATCTGCTTCATAAGTTCATTCACCTGAGTATACTGTGATTTAAAGTTGACTCTCAGAAAGAAGAGTCAAAAAGACTGAACTGTATGGGAAAAAATTGGTATCAGAGTTCTAACATTGCTTACAAAGTTTAAAGACTGTTCTGTGTAAACTATATTGGTAAAAAGTTTAAGACTGTAAATAAGTAATTCTGGTTAAGTTCCCCAATTTAATTCTAAAGACTCCAGGTTAATCCTCTACAGAGAACTCCCCTGGGGGAAACCAAAATTGGTAGGGAACAGACCAAGAGAGGTTTAACCAGAGAAGCGGGTGGAAGGGACTCTGAAGAGCTTGGAAACTTTTCAGTAAAATTCCCCAAGAGGCAAGGCCGGGTGGGCAGGCTGTGCAAGATGACCCATACCGGACTCTTGGGAAGGGTAGTAATGATGGCTCTGATTGCTGGTGGTGCTCTGGGGAGCCCAGGAGAGCCGTGCAGTGAATGCTACCAACCCCGCTATGAGGAGGAAGTGAGCTCCTTGTCGAGAGTCCACATCAGTTCTAACCCTGATTGTGTTAACCTCTCCCAATTGGTCCTTTATCAGAAAAATAAAAGAGTGTATTGGATAGCCCTCAATATTGCCACTTTTAGGCAGCCACTCCTAGGAGAGTGCCCTATAGGGGAAGCCTGGTTGTGTTTTGAATGTGATGCTGCTGAAACAAGCTCAGCAGATCTAGTAAAAAGAAAAGAAATGGTGAAAATGGTAAGAAAAATTGTTTGTAACAAGTATTTATATGAGTGTACTGAAAAAGAGATAAACCCCTTTTGGAACACATTTCACGGGAGCTCTAAACCCCTAGGTTTGATCTCTGATACCACAGCACACACCAAATTGTCAGGAGACGTGTCTGGCAGCTGCACCGCTAGAGTGATAAAACCAATTTCCTTCTTATTACCCAAAGAAGCTGGATCAAGTTTGGGAGTTCCTATATATAATGATTTTGGAGAAATTAAACAAAACAGGCAAAGTGAAATAGAAATTGAGAAAATCCAAAATTGTAAAAGCCAAGTTCGGATCCCAATATCTATATTAAAGTCATCCGGCTCCAGGCAGTATTAAAAATAAAGAATTCAATTATTAGGAACATCTCAAACAAAATAAAAAGATTAGCATGTGTAAATAATCAAGAACAAACTCCTATACTTGATCCCAGTTGGTGGGAGGACCCGGAGATTTTCAAAAAGGATGTATGGGAAAAGGTAGTTTTTCTCACTGTGTGTATACTTGAAGGATTGCTCTTTTTATTATGCTTATTTATCTATTTCAGTAAAATAGTATTTGCTGTGCAGACCAACCTGAAGAAACCAAGGAAAGTAACAAAGTTAAGTAACCGCGATTACCAAAGTGCACAAGAAATTTATAGTCGATTCAAAAAAAAAATTAAATATAAAACCCATGAGTCAAAAATTGTAAGTTGATGCGAGCTTAAAATTTAAGCTCAATCAAAGAAAAAGAGGGGGGACTGTTATGAACAAAAATTCAGTTGATTTTTTTCTGTAAGAAAAAGGTTACCACTACTGCTGGACTGCTGCCTGTTTTATGGTAATTACGGGTCGTTGTTTTTAATAGTTGTTTTTGTATCAGTAAAAGCCCTGGCTGGGGCGAGTTAATAGCTCTTCTCTCAGACAGTAAAGGGTGCGGTACCTCCCAAACACTGAGGAGAAAAGACTTTGGAGGGGAGGGATATGCAAAATAACTCTAAGGACCAGCATGCTGTGTGGGACCCCTACTCCAAACGTGCAGGAAGAACCCCAAAAACAACGAGCCACCTAAGAGTTGAGAGACTGGAGTGATGTCTGGACGTGAGGAGGGAAGTGCTGAGCCTGCAGAGATGCGGAACACCTTTGGAGTCCCTCTCGCCCTGACCATGGGAGTCGTCCCGACGCCGAGACCGGGCGGGACAGGGCTGGGAAAAGTAACATCGGATGGGATCACCACGCCCGAAAGGCTCCCACGAGGACCTGATCCCCAGCTCTGCCCCTAGTGGACAAAGCTGCGCATATCCTCCTCCTCTGAGTCGCCCTGGGAGAGACGATGGGAGACTGCAGCCCTGCCGAGCTGCCCAATCCTGAGCTGATCACTTTAAATAAAGGCATTAAAAAGGAGAAGAAGTCTCCTGGCCCTGTTTATTTCATAATCCAGAAGAAAAAGAGTATACCACATGCTGGGGAAGGGGGAGGCTCTAAGAAAATAACCTTTTTGAAAGGCAATAAAAGCAAAACGGGGAAAGTATAAAGCTGAGAACAAATTACCTCATCCATTCCCGTTCGTTTCCCCACTCGTTCACTCCACCCCTCCCAGCCCCTGTGCTGGCTCCGGCACAGTCCCTCTGTCCCAGTCCGGCCGCCTGGCCCGCGGCCCCTCTGCTGGCCGTGCCAGGGATGGGGGTCTGTCCTGCTGTGTAGACCGTAGTTACCGCGCTGGCCGCACTGAAGGGGGGTCCCGCCTGTCCCATCCCCGGCTGCCCTGACTCTGTCGGCTCCCGCCGTGGCAGCCGGGGTCAGATGGCTGCTTTGTCTCTGCCGGATCAGCCACCGTGAGCCGTGTGGGGGCTATCCACACTCCAGCTCGGTCTGCACTGGAACAGCCCCTAGGGCGATTCCGCCTGCAGACCCCGCCTTTGGAGGACCAAGACTCAGAGTCATGCTGAGTCTCCCCATCCTGCCCTGAGCTCCGTTCCCTTGGTAACCACAGCTCCGGCTGCTCAGGGAAACTCTCTAAAGGAATCACTTTATCGAAGCACTAAAAGTTCAGTTAGAAGAAAGCCCTCTCCTGATTCTTCCTAAAAATACGGGAGGAAGGCTATAGAAGATAAAAATCCAAAAAGAATGAGATAAAGAGATTGGTCTATTTCCATTAAGAGAGGTTCTCATAGGAGGGGACTGTCGCAGACATTTTTCCACAGAAATCCTTTCTTTCAGATTTCTGCATTTTCTGGGAAGCTGAGGGCCCCCAGAAAGAGAATGTAAACAATTATTATCAGCTGCTGTGGAATGTAACAGGGGATGCACCTTGATTGGCTCATGTTTCTATGTTTATAATTAAAGGCCAATCACAGGAAAAACACAGGGACAGAGTCCCTGGACACAACTTTGTTATGGATTCTTTCTTTTCTATTCTTAGCCTAGCTAGCATCTGCAAACCTCTCTCTTTATTCTATTTAGTATAGTTATAATGTATTATATATCATATATCAATAAATCCAGCCTTCTGATCAAGAAACAAGATTCACCGTCTCTCTCTCACCACCAGCGACCCACTCAGGACACTGTAATAGGGGACAGATCAGAGTTTGTAAATGCTCCTTTGACTTCATCTGAGGTCTAAAATTTTAAGAAATAAATAAAAGGGATATTTGGAGAATCCCATAGGCATAGCTGAACAATTAGACCAATTTTTAGGTCCAAATATTTATACTTCCAAAGAGATGCGGTTGGTAAAGAAAATAATATTTTTCTCAGGAAGAAAAGCAATTAATCAGAGCAAGTGAAATAAAAGCTTAAGAAAAAGATAATCCGCGGGTCCCCCAGAGAAAACAAAATGCCAACTGTACCTCCTGAGTGGGGTTAAAATAATGAGGAGGGTAGTAAACACATGAATAGTTATGGTAATTACATAACAAAGAGAATAAATGAGACAGCATATCAAAGGCTAAATGTGAAAACAAAAGGTTTTTGAGGGACAGCTTTTAGAGGGGAAAGAAGAAACTCCAACTAAATAGATAAACAAACTTGAGAGAAAAAGGAAAATGGTCCTAAGTAAGCAGAAGATCTGAAAATCTTTAAAAAAATGGGCACATTAAAAAAATAAAAAAGTCATAGGCTCTAATTTTTTGGGGGGAACAAATACCATCTGGAGCCTGTGATAACTCTAAAGGTGAGTCCCCAAGAAGAAGAATTGGAATTTGTAATAGACACAGGGGCAGAGAGAACCTGCCTGTTAAATGTTCCAAAAGGTTATAGTGTGAGCAAACATATAGTGAAAGTAACAGAGGCAAAAAGAGAAAGTTTTACATTTCTAGTCATTAAAGATGTGGTAATTGAAGGAAGAAACTAAAATTTAGATGGGAGATGTGTTATTGGTCCCAGGGACAGGTAGCAATTTATTAGGAAGAGTCTTACAAGTGCAATTAAGAATAGGAGTTATATCAGAAAATAAGAAAATGGCAGCTAGAGTTTTGAAATTAAGCCAAGAGGATGAAGAAAAAAAAAATCAACAAAGAAGTTTGGGCTGGAGAAAGAAATAGGGAAGATTAAATATCGACCCCATAAGGGTTACAATTGAGAGAGAAGAAAGAGAGAAGTTGAAGTAGGGAAGTAGTTAGGAAACTGAGATGTTAAAATGTGAAGTGATGACATCTTGGTGCTAGAAGAGAGCAGAAGTGTGAATGCAAGTTTTGCATGAAATGCAGAGAAGTGTCTTAACACATGGTTGTTAAGAGGTTATTCAATGCCACACTGGGGTCCAGAAAAGCCTTAGCAGAACGGGCCCTCCTTGAAGAGAAAAGAGGATAAGTTGACTAGAGAAAGAAAAAGAATGTCAAGAGCACCTGGGGACACCAACTTTGGAGTTGTCAAGGTTAGGAGGTGTCTGACCGCTCCCTACGAGTGGCGGGGTCTCGGGGGCTGCGGCAGGGACCGATCCATGGAGGTGACCCGGCGGTGGTGCTGGCAGCAGAGGACGCAGGTTTGCCGGGCAGGAGTGGGCTGTCTCCATGGCGGAACTGCCCGTGGGGCTCCCAGACTGTTGGGGTGCCGAGTCCAGGATGGCAATGTCAGCCTGGTAAGTAGGCCAAGAAAGAGAAGGAAAGAGAAAGAGAGAGAAGAGAGAGAGAGAGAGAGCAAAAGGGACCCAAGGCATGCCCCCAGGGTCCCCATGCCCGTGGCTGTTCTCCCCTGCTCCGGCCCTGCTGCCAAGGGGCAGCGCCGGGGGAAGGGCGAAGAACAGCACTGATAGCAAGGCCGTGAAGAGAGGGGGAGGGGGCTAGCACTAAAAGATAAAATCAAAGCAGAGATTGATGACTCTCCAAACCTCACAAAGCGGTTTATTTTTCTTAAGTAAGAAGCTTTTTGGGGTTTTTTTTTTTCTTTTGTGTGTTTTGTTTGCTGTTAACGAGAAGATTTTTTTCCTGAAGAAGAAGAGGCTGCTGTAGAGAAAGCTTATAGCTAAATCCAGAAAGTTTGGAAGGAAAGCGAATGGTGAAAGTTAATGCAGTATTATATTCTTTTATTACTATGCTATTGAGAAGTCCTTTCCAGGTACTACTGAAGCAACAATCAGAATCACGGAAAGAGAGTGAATTCATGCCAGCAGAATCAAAGGACTTGTGAAGAAAGCTGAAAAATGGACTATCACATTTAAACCGGGTGATATCGAACTGACTTTCCAATGGGGACTGAGTGGTAATAGTTTGAGAAAACACAAATGATCCAAGAAATGTACAAAAAATTACACTGAATTAAGAAATAAGATAATGCTTATATCACTAGTTTTGAGCACTACCTGAATAAAACATCTCCTTGGGGGAGGAATACCTCAGATAGAAAGATCAAGAATATTTTTGTATTCTGACCTTAGCCTGAGAATTGTACAGGGGAGAAGGGGAATTGCCATTTCCATTAGTAAACTTTATTTGATTCATTCCAACACAGGACATGCTAGCTGGGTTATAAGTAAATGCTTAAATTGTGAGAGTAATTAGCATTGTGATTCGCAAAATTTATGCTCTTATTGCAAAAAGGTGTTAAAGTAATAACTTTGTTTTGTGGATGGGAATTATTAGTGCCTGTTGAATGAGAGATACCTGAGAAACGGTAGGAGACCACAGTTAAAGAGTGTCAAAAACAATTTGCCTGGAAATTAGTTAAGAGAAAGTGACAAGAAAATAGAGGGCAAGACCAGATGGGCCTCTGTATTTCGTCACCGAGAAGATCAAATAAACCTGCTGTGAGTTGCAACCTCACAGGCATGGGAGGTGGGAGTATAAGCCATACTGGACCTCTGTTATTCCTGTTTCTGGCACTCATTTGTTGTCTTTTCCCTTTCGGGATACCAGCAAGATTGTGTCACAAATGCTACAGAAAGCATCATATAGAAAGAAACCAAAGTTCCTCCTTTATTACACACACCTATGTCAACAGCCACTGTTATAACCCATCCAAATTAAGAACCTGTAGGCAAAACCAAGTAAATTATTAGATTACAAAGAAACTTAGGAAAAAGTGGTAATAGATTTGGAATTGAATGTCCAAAAGGAGAGAGATGGATTTGTTTTAAATTTAATCTTGAAGATACGGTTCAAGATTTGGTAAAAAAACAAATAATAAATGAAAAGGCAAAACCAGCACAGCAATCGAACTCTGTATTGACTCCAAATTATCTGTTGAATCGTATTACAAGATTCCAAGAAGTTATAGAAATGATAGCAAATAAGGCTGCCCAGGCATTAGAGTTAATATTAAGTCAGCTAAGCCAAACAAAAACTGTAGGGTATTAGAATAGGTTGGCTTTAGACTATTTATTGGCCAAAGAAGGGGGTGTTTGTGGAAAGTTTAATATATCAGATCGTTGAAAATTGATGCCCACATAAAAGTCATTCTAGCAAAAGCAAAAGAAATGAAAGAAGAAAAATATAAATGCATATAATAACCCAGGTACCAGTCCAAAAATTAGAAAACAATGTTAAAACCTAGCTGGTGGGGTAATGTATTAGAAGAAATTAAGATCTTTCATTTTGTCTTACAACTGATTTTTATATTTCTTACTTGTGTAATCCCCTGTTTTATTTTGCCAGCATAGTCCAGAAGATGCAAGTAAATAAAAAATATTGCTCAAGCCAAATGATTTACAAAGAATAAGAATGGAGATTGTGAAAAATGCATGTATTTTATGATTGGCTTTTCGCAAATATTAAAATGAATATTATATGTGTTGTGTTAGAAAGTAATGCTGTATTAATTCTCTTAAGTACTGTGTTAAATATAGTTTTAGGCTATAAAAATTGTTAAAATAGAAACTATGCTATGTAAGATGCTTTGTTTAACAGAAAGGACTTGCAGCAAGATAGCAGCCACAGGACACCTAAATCTTTCAGAGAAAGGGAATTAATTGCCTTCTTATCAGAAGAAACAAACTTCTTCCCGCCTTGGACGCGCTGTTAGGATTAGAAGGAAGAAGTTTACCCTGACCAGACGGAATCCTGTGTTTGAATGGAATTTATGCATCATGTATGAAGTGTATGAATATACAACGAGCTATTGTTCTTAAGGGTTAACCCTTTGTTAACGAGTGTCCTTTTTCGGGCTTGTGCTGCCCAGAAAAAGGTACCCGGACGTCCGTAACTCTTTGTTTTTATTGTCTCATATTGTCCTAATTCAATTTGTCCAAATTGTTATTACTCTAATTGCGTTACTATTATTTTTAACCATTTTATTACTATTAAACTTTTAAAAATTTTAAAAACAAGTGATTGGCATTTTTCACATCGACACATATAATATTGGCTTTTTGCAAATATTAAAATGTATTTTATATGTGTAATGTTAAAGTAACTTTGTTATGAAGAAATAGTTTTCATTTCTGTTGTTAATAAAGGTTAGACATAGTAGTGAAATAGCTATGCTTGTGTTAAAATGCCTGCTTGGATGGGATAAGATCCAATGAACATAGGATAAGGACATCTGCAACAGATATGTCAACCATCAGCACTTACCATCTGAAGACAGTGTGGACCAAAAACTGGAGGTAATAAGAATGGACTAAAACCACAACCAAGGAATCCGCATGCTCTAAAAAGGCGGACCCAAGGAGGAGCCATGCTAAACAGTTCTTGGAACATGTAAACTAGTTTGGGGAAAAATGATTATGAATAATGGTCTGTGAATATGCAACAGACTGATATAAGGGAAAAGGTATTTAAGGGGATCCCCGATGGTAGTGGGGTGATCATGGCTGAGTGCCAAGATGCACCTGTCCATAATAACCTTTGCTCTATGGTCCATATCTCCTATTGTCCTTTACAAAACTTTTTACATTTTCACAGGAGAGTGAACCTCGTTTTTCACACCCTGATGCCTCCCGATCCCCTCTCTCCCTTTGAAATGGAGGTTTTGGGGCTTCCCTTAAGTTAGCAATATGAATTAAGCATTTAAATTTTAGCTTATAGAATTGTGTGTTGAATTTTAACCTTTTACTTAAGAAACTTCTGCCATGGTACAAAGGGCATAGGGAAATGCAAATTTCTGAAGCTTCTTGCCATAAAGAACAATACCGGGAGAAGACCAAGAAATGCAAGAAACCCAGATAAAGGGGCTCCTCTGTTTCCAAGCTGATAAAAATTGACAGACATACTCAGATAGGCACCAAGGGACCAAAGCACACGCGCAAAGGAGAAAAGTTCAAAAGTCCAATCACGAGGAAGACCACGGCCTTCAGCCTCAGAGACCACCGAAACACCCTCGTGTGACCACCACTGTGAACAATGCATGCTCAGAAGGGCGTGGATCTAATTACCATGCGAGGCAAGGACAGATGGGGCCAGGGGTTGAATATGCATGGTAAGGTTGTGCAGTGTAATGTATATGTGAATAAAGATGTGGCTCAGACCAGGGCTCAGGGCACAAGTTTTCACGAGAGCTATCTCACTTGTGCCAGGCACTGACAATACATACCCACTTCTTAACTACATCAGATTGTGGACTCTATTTATTCCACGTGTTGCTTCACCTTCATCTAGACAGCAAGGTGCCAGCTACCCTGGACCTTCTCCTCATCCTCCATCCTATGCCCCTTCATGCAGTTCCACCTCCTGTTGATTCCCAGTAAAATGACGCCAGCAACATGTCCAGTCTCATCATTTTGTCACCTCAGTTTCCAAGTTTTCCCGTCCTTACACCCCAAAATGGCCACCTCCCCACCTCTCCTCCTCTCTTTTCTGCTCCCTCCATCACGCTCGGCTCCCCCATTCCCCCCACATCAATGGGTGTAACTGCGCCGAGACCCCTCCCCCCTTCCATCGGGAATCCCCTCCCCATCCCAGACCCCATCCCAGTTGTGTATAAACAGGGGAGAAGGACATCACGCAACTCCTCTAAGCCCATCCTCTGCAGGGATGTCTCCTCAGTAGGATGTCCCCCGGTCGTCAGGAACCATGCCATTCTTCTGCCCGAGGCAGAGGGAGGCGCCATGCCGCCGAGCCGCATTGACAGGGCGTTCTGCTGCTTCTCTGGCTCTGCTGCCCCGGTCGAGACCCCTAGGGTTGTGCCCAGCTGCTGCGGGACCGTACCCAGTGTCTGCGAGATGCCCTGACCCTGAGGGACGGTGTCAGGTCGCGGAGCAGGGTTTGCTGCCACTCCACCAAGCCTTGCTAAACTTGCTAGGGACACAACATACACCAGAGATGACGCTCTTGCCGCTTCCGTTGCCGAGCCACCACCTTAGAAAGCTCCCAGACAGCAGCTGCTGCACTAAAACCTGGAAAGCCCGGTCGCAACACTGCTTGGCAGTTGCGGGGCTGCCATGCCGCCACCTCTCAGGGAAGAGGCGCCGAGATCAGGGACCAGCGTGGCCCCACACTGTGCTGCTCCCACTGTAGCCAAGGTTCCGGTTCACTGTCTGCTGCTGCTGACAAGCTGGTGCCACAGCCGCGGCTCCCTGGGGCCGGGGGGCTCTCCAACAGTTAAATCCTGTTAAACGGAGCAGAGTCCTGCTCTCTACCATAACTCAAACCTGCCAACACTACTTTCCAATTGTGGTCCCTAGCAACCCCGGCTGCGGTTTCTGTTGGCTGCAGTTTCTGTCCACAGGATCTGAGCAGCTGAAGGAACAAGTCCAACAGATCCAAGTAGTAAAGATCACAGACAGAATCGATTAATTCCTTGGACAGTGGGGACTCAAAGGTTGGCGGCTTGCTGTAGTTAAAAATGTTTTGTGGATTTTTATTGTGATTTTTATTGTTTTGCTTATGTTTTCATGTTTTTTACATTGTTGTAAAAAGCCATGGTGAATCATGATTTTAGCAGGTTAAGTTTTAGCTGAGGGTTAGAACCAATTAATATTGAAGTTAGATAAACCAACGATAAGTTAATGATTATTAAATGCTTAAGCTAAAGCTAATTGTTATATTATGAGTTCATGTGTAGAAGGAAGTGGAGCAAGTGAACCATTATCAGAACATATTGAAACCAGTAGAACAATGCCCAGCACCTGGGCTCTATGTCAATCCATCATGAAGCAAGGAACGTTGGATTGTGCCAGAGGGTCAGAGAGACCTGATGATGACTTTCCTGACTTCATCCCTGGGACTACTGACCCAGTTCGAGACCACTGAACCAATTCAAGAGAAGAATTGCGCGTGCGTGAAGGACTAAAAAACTCATTTTAATACAAAGTGGGGATGGGAGATGGTGGGGTTATGTACATGTATTATTTTGGGAAATAAATAGAAGGCAAAAATCCTTGTGTGGTGCGGTCACACATTTTGGGGACGATCCCCACGGTGCCACCTGCCGGTGTAATAAACATACCACTTTCTAACTTGGACTAGTTAGAGAGTCTTTGTCTGTGATTTTCAGTTTGAACGATTCAGTGGGAGAAGGCTTTTTAATGAATAAAGACGGGGCAGATGTAGAGGCTGGTGAGCCAACAGGGAAAAAGTTCACAACACTCCCCTGGAAGGAAAACTTCTCAAGCGATAACCACCCTTGTTAGGGTGAGGAAAAAGGCTTCTCCCAGCATGCCTTTCTGCGACATGCAGAATCATTGTATCACATTGGTCCTTTCCCCTCACTCCACCCCTGTGCCCTCATCCCATTGGCCATGGTGTCCTGCCCCACCCCTCAAAATCCATATATAAACCCCTGCTTTCCCTGCCTGAGTGACTCTTTGTCCCTGGATGCCTTTGAGGAAGAAGCTCAATAAATGCTCTCCTTGGAACCCCACATGAAGACCCCGTCTCTCCTGCGTTGCATGTATCACAGAAGAGCTGAAATCACTTGGCGTGAGCACAGAGGTACCTGTGCCCCTGAGGTGTCTTTTTCAAGATGCTTCTTTGGGAAGGTTGCGGCACTCTCGATAACACTCATGGCAACTAGTGGCACCCAATGTACAGCAGCAATGTTAAGGGCCCTGAGGCTCTGAGGATCTCTGGTCACTGAGGTACCAGACAGCCATCACTCCATAGGAAAAGAGAAGAGCTGAGCTTCAGAGGCAGCGGAGAGCAGCTCAAGACCAACAGCCCCGTAAGTCACTTTTTGAAAAGTGCTGTCAAGCAAGGACAATTTTATAAAGAAGACCCAGGTCTCACTCCTAAGATCTTTCAGGCCGAGCTCGTGGGAAATCCCAGGCCTAGTGTTGAGTGGGGGGAAGCTTATGGGGACAAGGATAAAGATGGGAACAATAATTACAAAGGAAAAACAAGACATTTATAAATGTTTAAAGTTACTTTTAGTATTATGGCTTGGGGTTTTCGTGGTCTGTCCAACCCCAGCTGCTGTAGGTGTCCGGATAGAGAAGTCTCACTAAGCACAACCTGTCCAGGTCCCTCAGGCAGGCTCCCAGCCGCAGGCAATCTTAGCAAGCAGCCCAGCTCTTAAGTGAGATCAGCTCTTTGGTGAATTCATCTCTTTAGTGATTTCAGCTCTTTGCTTGCTAAGTGCTTCAGCAGACACGGGGAGAGATGGTTTTGGCCTGGCACAATGCCAGTGTCCCCATGAGAATACCTTCTCTTTGGTGTCTGCTGTGAGATGTGACCAGGAATAAGCAAAGCAGGCTCCTGCTTAGAAATAAAGAAAACTTTATAACTAAACTACAAGAAAAGAGGGAAAAAAACCATAAGGGAAAAAATGAAAACCTTACAAAAGCATTTTCCTACTCCCCCCCCACCAAATTTCCCAATGCAATACATTCCCCCAAATCACCAACTCTCAGTCCGGCACCACCCTTTAGAATACTCACTCTTCAGTTCATGAAGAGGAGTCCTTCTTGCACCATAGGCTTCCCCTGGAAACACGTTGAAACCTCGTGTGTTTCCATGTCACTCAGCACTGCCCGGAAAGTCATTTGCCATCGTGACACCTTTCCTTCCATGCCCAGTGCTCTCACCACTGTGCATGGACCAGAGCTGCTTCTAGGGTTGTCTTTCAAGGATGCCTTGTCTCACTCCAAAAAAGGCACAGTGTCTCCTTCGGGACATCTGCCCCCCCCATTTTTCCACCCCCTGGGGCCGAGGGGTACCCACAATGAACCCTCCTGGTTCTGAGGCACCTCCTCCCCCTAAATGCAGTCTCTGTGTCACACGGGAAAAAAAATGGTTTAGTCTATGGCCACACAAGAAAAGTCCAGCCAAAAGGCCACTCCATCATCTCTCCCCCCACTCAAGAGTCTTCTCCACTTCCCTCATGGTCTATTCCTTCTTATCTCATCTCTTATCTCTCTTCCCATTCAGCTTCTGGAGGATCAGCATTTGCAAGGTCTCAATCATGCAAGAAAAGGGTTAAAAATTTCAGTCTCTGCCTGTCCCAGAGCTCCGGAACTTCCACGCTCCCCTGCCGGGCACTCCCCCCCCCCCCCCCTTCTCCTTCTGGGCTGGCCGCTATCAAATTCAGAAGCCGGCTCTCCCTCTCTCTCTTCCCTGGTTGGGGGGGGTGTGGCTGCCTGATGTCTCTTGGTGCTCCTCCACCCTTCCATCCTTGGGCTGGGCCTACCTCATGGCCGCATGGCTTTTCCCCTCCCCCTGCCCAGCCAGCAGCTGGGACAGGGGGAGAGATCCAAAGCCTTTCCCACCGGAAGTCCGAAGAGAGCTTGCCAGGGGCGCAGCTCTGGTTTTGAACCCCTATGTTTTCTCAGAGGCGGATCTAATCCTCAGTGGTCGTACCAATTGCCAATCTTGAAATCTAAGCATCCATTGGTGGCCTGATGGTAGTGACCACAGCATCCCAGAAATCTCATTTCCGGTCCAAACCACCACAGAGAAGAAGGCTGTATGACGTTCTACAGAGGTGTCTTTATTGGCAGCTTCTGCGAAGGGTGACAGTGACAGCTCTTCTGCTGAACAGCGCAGAAGTAGGGGTTTATATAGGGTATGTGGGTTTTGGGAAACAGTCCAATTGTAAGGGTCGAGGCGAATATGACCTATTGTCTTACAGAGAGATATTGAAGGTCCAAAGGCAGAAGAGGGGCTTCTTTGGTCCAGTCATCATGACTAGGCATTTCTTATCTTAGGCAACTGACCACCAGGGAGGCCTTTCCGGCCCTGTGGATGCTACATTTTAGTTTCTTATGGGAGAGAGTTTTCTAAAAGGGATCTGAAAAGGATAATTTGATGACTTTACAACACCTTTCCAGGTGTGTCTGTAGACTCCATATTTAGCATCAACTTTTGGGACCTAGTTTATGTGGAGGACACTATGGCACCTCAATTGCTGCCCATTTCCTCTCCCATCCGAGAAACTCTATACCATCATGCAACACATCGAGGCTTCCTGCTGTCGGTCACCTCTCCCATGAACCCCCTTTTAGATTCTGTGAAGCTCCCCTTATTCTCTTCCCCTCTGATTATCCCACACCCTCCCCAGTCCCTGGTCCAGAGTGGTGTTGGCCGCGCCACTCCAGACCCTCCTTTCCAAGATGGCGACAGTTGTGCCACTTGGAACCTGTTTTCCCACTCTTCACCTTCTCTTCCTGCCCCCAGTCCCAGCTCTGGCTCTGCCTCTTCCTCCAGATGTTCCACCTCTGGAGGTTGTGACCACTCCATCATAGGACACACCTCTTCCGGGGAAGACGGAACCAGAAACCCCGCTCCGGAAACCGTCATTTTGTTTACTCCCCCCAAAATGGTGGCACCCATACCCCCCCTACCAGAGCCCCAGACAAGTTGCTACAGTTACCCAGCACACAACATCAGTGCTTCCACTCCTTCTCCTGAGAGGGTCTCCCACTTCATTGCCTCCACTGGCACCATATGGCCCCTGCAAAGCCAGGCCAATCCATCAAGCAGTTCAGGACCTGTGTTTCTGTGTCGAGAGCCTCCTTTGAATATGGCCATTGCCATCTGGACTCCCCAAAGAAACTTCATGTTTAACCAAATTGTGCCTGCGCCAGGGACCACCATAATTGCTTGCAGCGGCAGGCATCTCCAGCAAAGTCACCGAGAGCAAAAACACGCTCTGGCAAGCTGCATTCAACAAACTTTGACACCTAGAGTTCCCAAGTGCCACTGACAGAGAAGGAGAAAGAGAAATCGTCACCAACCCTGCTCCAAACACCAAATTAACGTAACTGTACAAGTTTTCTGTACAAGCCCTAACACTTCCCCTTTTATTTCCCCTTCCTGGTAAAAATATTTTCAGTTGTATTTAGATAATTTTACGTTTTAGCAAGTTCTATATCATGTTAAAGATATGTTTGTTTAATTAATCTTTTAACAGCCCCCCAGTCTTCATTAAAAAAGAGTACTTGATTTAACAGTTTTAAGTCTTATAAGTTATTAAGTACCAGTATTATTATTTAGTTTGTTAATGTTAATTTAATTTGTACAGATTATCTCTTTTCATTTTAATATATACATAAATGTAAATAGTTCTTAACTAAAGTTATAAGAAGTTAATGTGACACAAACAATCCTAACTCCCATTATTTAAGTTTTAAAATCCCTCTATTTTAATTAATTTGAAAAATCAAGTTTCCAGAGTACACTCTTTATGCCCTGTCTGTTGTCCTTTCTGCAAGGGGCTTCGCAGAAGGACAATATCCATGGTTCTTATGATAAAGAGTATAAGTCTAATTTGATGTTAGATTTTTCACTGATTTAAAAAGTTTTTTACAAATGGTGAGTTGTGTTCTGTGTTTTTTATAAATTTTCATTAGTGGAAAAGTAACAAGTTTTAACGAGAGTGAAAACCAAGTGAAAAGAAGGTGTGCGTAAGCTGGTGGTAAGATGAGGGGTGATAGTATAGAAAACTTGAAAGACTGTTAAAGGGAAGAGAAAGGGAGGAGAAAGAAGGAAACAGAAAAGAGAGACAGTGAGAGAGTGAGCAAAAAAGAAAAGGAGTGGTTTACTAAGAATAAGTGTATTAAGTTGAGAGCAGAGAGATGAAAGAGAAGGCTTTAATTACGTGTTGCATTAATCATTATGTTAAACTTATTTTTACCTATACCTTCTACTCCTTACATATGTAAAAATTAATTTCTTATGTTCCTCCCTTTCATGTTTGATATTGCCACTGAAGTTGTTTGTTGTCACAAGTTTAGCTAAAATTATTCGTTCCATAATTGCGTTGTTATGTTAATTGTATTTTACTGTTCTCTCAGGATCTCTAGCTGGTCAGAGTGACCCCGAGATACGTTAGAAAGTCTCTTTTCCCAGCCTGGAGCTCAAAGAAGGAGTCAGAGCTCTTCAGTTCTCGGTCTCAAGGTTGTTTATTGTATCTTATCTATAATTTTTTTTTCTCCTGTCCAGCCGAGGTCTGCTCAGCAAGACAGTCAGAGGCACTCTGCCCGCCTCAGAGGCGGTGTTATCTTTTTATACTAAAAACTTCATATACAATATTTACAATTACTTTCCAATACCTATCACCTATGTTAGACAGTGAGCTTCTACTCTAAACCAATCTAAAAGTGCCAACATCACAGCAGAAGATGGAGGCCAAGAAGAAGAAGAAGAAAGGCTGGACAGGCTCAGATTCCTCCATCTTGCCCTCTGAACCCCCATTCTAAAAACCCCAAAAATCTATTTTTCACCCCATGATAAATTCACTATCATTCTACTTAAACTGTCGTGGCTTGCAGATCTTCATATAAGGTTGGTAATTTGCTCCATGGGTCATAATCAAAACCACAAGCATCTTGGGCTCTGTGCCAGGGTCTCTGAGCTCCCTGGCAGGGGTCTTGGCATTCCAGGACAGCCAGAGGTATGTCCTGAGTTCTGACATCTCCCCCTTCTGTTTGCACCAAAACCACTTCTTTTGCAGCTTTGTTCGTGGCCTGCCGCATGCACTGAAAGATGCATGGCAAAATGAGCAGAAGAACTACAAGCCCTATCAAAATATAACAAACTATTTTTAAAAGTTCCCTCCACAATGGTGAAAGATTAAAAAATCCAACCACATCATCCATCCAGGATCCAGTGACTTCCCCAAGCTTATTAATACTTTCTTGTAACTGTTTGATGTTTTCATGAGTCAATTTTGAATGGTCTGACATGTTCGTGCAGCACATCCCTTCAAATTCTTCAGCCCATGTCCATGTGTCAGCAGCAGATAGTCAATTGCTGCTCTGTTTTGGCGAGTTGCTCATCTCACACTGTTGATGTCTGTTAACATGTCACTCAGTGCAAGAGAAATGGCTCTAGCATGCCTGCTCAGCCAACAACCCATGTGATCCAATTGAGTCAAGGCTACCCCTGATGCTGTCTGTGGTGAGAAAATTGCAACTGCAATTCTCCGAGTCTTGTCCCATGTGTGCACTTCATCATCACAATTTGGACTGTATTTTTCCACTGATCTTTTCCCTTCTATATTTTTGCACTTTCAAAATTTTCAAATCGGGTGTTAGCAATTATCCCAATGCTGCATGGACCACCTTTGACATTTGCAGGGATACCAGGCCAAATTCTGTCCCCACAAATTAAAAAGATTCCTTGTGGCAATTGCGCTGGAACCTGGAGTGATGGTTTGGTTGTCACCTTGGTGTATTTGCACCAAGAAGATGCATTTCTATAAATTATATTATTTGGAGTGACATCCATTGTCTCATTCTTTGTTTGTGTCACCTCCGAAAGCCTGAATTTTATGCAGACATTTATTTTTGTTGACCCAAGAATTTCCAGTTCCCGAGGTTCAAAAGGAGCCACAGGAAGGAATTGTGTCCAAAGGCGCCATCCATCCACAAGATTCAAGATGACCTGTGAAACCTTTGGAGGGATGTTCTTTGGAATCAGCCATTCATTCACCGGCAAGCCCATCAAGCATGTTGAAAATGGTTTCCACAGCCTTGAATGTGTCAAGCAGATGCTGTCCAAACCCGCTGCATTGGCCAAAGCTTCCCAAACATTTTGTTTTGGCTTGACCATAGGCAAATCTGCCCCATTGCCTAAAGCAATAGGTGAAAGGATGAGGCACATGAGCAACACTTGATCGAATCTCAAGCTCATGGCTTCACTCTTTGTGAGAAGCTTTGCCATGCCGTGACACTCAAACCCCTGAAAGAAACCCCAAGTCCTTGAACTCTTTATGTGTTGTTTGAAGAGATGTCCACAATCTTGTCTTCTCCTTCTGTCTGTGTGCTTGCCTCTTCATTTCCGGGATCCGTGTCTTCTTGCGTCCGAGTCCGGTAGGGCTTCATGTGTCTTGCTGACACCCACTTTGAACCTCGCCCTGTGGAAACACAAGCGAAACCCTTGCCCCATGTAATTAGTTTGAAAGGACCTTCAATCTGTCCTGTTTCTGGATTTCTGATCAAAACTAAAGGATTCTCCCTTAGGTTTGCCTGGATACTGTTAGAAAAATATCTGATAATTGGTGGACTGGGCTCTGAAAAGGAGCCGTTTAGAAAATTCAACACATACAATGCCTTCTTCAACCTCATGTGAGGCATTGCCTCTGGCTCCCCCCCTTTTTTTTAACTAAAAGGGATTTCAGGGTATGATGTGTTCTTTCAATGATTGCTTGACCTGTGTGAGAGTGGGGAATACCGAATGTATGTCTGATACCCCACTTTTTCAGAAATTTGTCAAGCACCTTCCCTGTATAAGTTGGACCGTTGTCTGTTTTTATTTCCTGAGGCACCCCTAGTGATGCAAATGCTTGCAAAAAGTGTCGACAGGCATGTTGTGTGGTTTCTCCTCTGTGTAAAGTTGCAAAAATTGCTCCCGAAAATGCATCAACTGAGACATGGATATTTTTGAGCATCCCAAAAGATTAATATTTTGTGACATCAGCTTGCCACAGTTGGAGACTCTGCAATCCTCTCGGATTGACTGCTCCTGTGGATGCAGGTAGCTGCACAAGCTGACAGTCTGGGAAAGCACTAATGATTTCCCTCGCTTGGCTTTTTGAGATGTGAAAGGATTCCATCAGTGCCCATGCATTTTGGTGAAAAAATGCATGGCTCAACCTTGCCTGCTCAAAAATATCTGGTAGAGTCTGTAAAATGGGCATAGTTAGCTTGTCTGCCTGGGCATTCCCTTCCCCTAGAATTCTTGGAAGGGACGAATGTGCTCTAATGTGACCAACAAAATATTTGTGTTCCTTGTTTTCCAGCAGTGTTTTCATACATGATAAGTATGAATATAAGATGTCATTGCTTGTTTCTTTCAAAAGTGAACCTTCCAATTGTTTGACCATATTTGCAACATATGCTGAATCTGTGATCAGATTGAGAGGTTGGTGGAACAATTTAAAGACTCTGACCACTGCTGCCAATTCCCCAATTTGTGGTGAACCTTGTACTATTTTTATATCTGAGTCCCATTCCCCTGTGACTGAATTCTGCCATGTGATTACTGATTTATGAGTTTTCCCTGAACCATCAGTAAATACTGTCACCCCGTCCAATGGTTCCTCACTTATTCTTGGTTTTTCCCTGTAACATATTTTTGATTTCAGCAATCTGTGAGATGGAAAATGAATTGTACAAACACCTGAATATCCTAACAATGCAATTAACAAATCTTTTGATTTTTGCATCGCCCAATCAAAATAATATTTTTTCAGTGGTAAGTGAATTGTTGAAAAATGTTTTCCTGACACTGTCGGCAACCTTGTCCTCGCTTTTATGATAATTTGAGATGCCATCTCCAGGTCCGTGAAGATCATCTTTGGAGACCTGTAAGATAAAAAAATCCACTCTATGATTAAAAGAGGGTCTCTTTGAGACAAATCCCACTGAAAAATCAGGCCATGAAACTGTATTTTTTTCCCCTAACACTGCCAACTGGAAGGGCAGTGATTCTACAAAACGATGTGCCTGTCTCTGCTGAATGACCTCTGTAACTTTATCAAGTTCTTTCCGCACTTCAGGTGTGAGAGTTCTGGGAGATTTAATGTCATTTTCCCCTCTCAAAAGATCAAGCCATGATGGGATATCATCATTTGTGATCCCCAAGATTGGTCTCATCCAGTTGATTTCTCCTACAAGCTGTTGTAGGTCATGCAAATTGCTGACTTTCGAGCTGACTTCCATTTTCTGTGGTCGTATTGTTCATTCTGAGATCCTCCACCCTAGGTATTTCCACGGTGCAATGTCCTGAATTTTTGAAACACTGATTTCCAGTCCTGCCTTCTGCACTTCTGCAATCACACAGTCACGAGCTTCTTGCAGCTCCTGTTGTGTTGGTGCTGCGATGAGCAAATCATCCATGTAATGAATTATTTTTGTCCCCGGATGTTTTTTCCATGCTGGAGACAAAGCTCGCGCCACGTACCATTGGCTGATAGTTGGCGAGTTCTTGAGGTCCTGTGGAAGAACCACCCAATGGTACCTTTGCAGAGGCTCCTACCCTGTTGATGCTTGGGACGGAGAATGCAAGTCGAGGAGCATCATCTGGATGAAATGGAATACTGAAGAAACAGTCCTTGAGATCAATGATCACAAGTGGCCAATCTCTGGGAATCAATGAGAGTGAAGGAAGTCCTAGTTGAAGTGGTCCCATATTCTTGATGACCTCATTGACTTCCCTGAGATCATGCAGTAGTCTCCATGAGCCTGAAGTTTTCTTCCGAATGATGAACACCGGAGAATTGCATGGGCTGTTCGTTGCCTCATTTAATAAGGATCCTTAGGTGCACAACCCATCAAGGTAAAAAATGCCGGAGAATGCACACCATGTGGAATGTGTATGCAATTTTTAATGACTTTGTAAATTAGCATAGTTGACAAAAATTCCCCAGTGAGAAGCTTAATAGATAAAGTAATATCCCCCTATTTTGGCAACTTCTAGAGTTTGCCCCTCCTCAGATGAGGCTTGTATCCTGTTTACAAAAATATGTCCTAGAGAGCTGGTTTCAATCTTGGTTCCTATGGGGAACCAAGATAGCATAGGGCTTCAGGCCATCAACTGGGAGAATTTTAGAATATCTAGTCCTCCTGCCTAGGGAAATACCGGAACTAAGTTACAGTATCAGGCTACAAATATATAAAATAAGAATTCAAAGAGTATATAAAAGGTATATAAAAGAAAAGGCAAAAAATCACCACAGCCTCACCATAGTCACTCAGGCTACAGTTAAACCAGAAGGGCAGCCTAAGCCAATAGCAGTCGCTCCTGTCCAAAGGAGGAAATCCAAGACCAAATGTGTTCATCTGGTGCATGACGATGGGGATGCAGGACCCTCACAGCCAGTGGAGGAATCAGAACCAGAAATAATCAATGAATCCCTATCCTTGGAAAACTGACACAATCTGTGGAAGGACGTCACTCGACAAACCTGTGAGTCCATGTTGAGATGGTTGATCAGAGTCTGGGATACCATAGACAATGGTATGATTTTAGACAGTATTGAAGAGAGACACTTGGGATCTTTGTTGCAGGATGTTGGTATTGAACAGGGATCGCGAGGAAGCCAGAACTTCAGCCTCTGGATGCGACTCCTAACAAATGTGAAGGAGAGATACCTTTGCTAGAAAGACCTCTAGCTGCAGCAGGGCCCTTGGAAAACCATGAATCATGGAATCCAATGCTTGAGAGAACTAGCTGTGCTGGACATAATTTTGCAAATTACGAGCAACCCACTAAAAGAGTGGACCTTGGTAAACGTATATCAGATGTGGTATAAATTTGCACAACTAGGGACACAAATGTATTCTCACTTCTTAGTGATGCTGCAATGGAATGAGGAATACAAGACAGTGGGCACTATGAGAGGAAAACTCTGGACATATGAAGACACTGTCCACACCCTGATACAAGCCCAAATCTTGGTCGTAGAAATAGACATGACTGAGCGTGTCTGGAAATTAGAAGAGAATTGATGAGGGCCATCAAAAGCTCAGAAAGGAGCTTAGGGAGGGAATGTTCCCTGATTTGCCAGTTCAGACTAAAGCCCTTGTTATCAGGTGCAGGCTCTTCCAGTCAGGGAGAAAGGGTACAACCCATGAGATGACTTGTGATTTTTCCTATGCAAGCATTGGGAAGACAAGAGACCTACATTGGCAGGTCTACTACAGAGTCTGAATCTGTGGCATGACCAAGAAAAAGATGGAGGGAAGTAAAATAATGTTTCCACTAACTCTCTGTAAGCACTATTGTCGTGGTTTGACCAGAAATGGGACATCTGGGATATGTTGTTTTTGCTGCGGTCACCAATGGGTGTTCGGATTTTAAGATGAGCACCTGGTTTGACCAGTGGGGCATTGGATCCGCCTCTTGAGACCACAAACCCAAGGAGTTAAAAGCAGGGCTCTCTTCCTTCAGAGTCCTCTTTGGATTTCCGGCGGCTGGAGTTGGGTCTCTCCCCCGGCCCAGTTGCTGGCTGGGCTGGGGGAGGGGAAAGCCACGTGGCCCATCTACGGTAGGCCGGACCCAGTGGAAGGGTGCCCCCCCCCCCTTTGGAGATGGAGAGGGAATGCAGCCTGTGCTTGAACTGTTACCTTGAAACTTGATATCATGTGCCGGCAGCACGGCTGGGAGGAGAAGGGGGGGGACAGCGAGCAGCCCAGCCGCTTGGGAGAGCTTTTAACCCTTGTGGATAGTGAGAACTTCACGGAACATTACCTTTCCTAGGAAAGGGATAAGAGTGGAGGATGAAGGAAGAAACAGGCCAGTAAGGGGGTCTGGCAAAGAGAAAGAGAGATGTTGAAGGAATGGAGGAAGATGGAGTGGCAATCTTGCTGGACTCTTTTGTTGTATATCCGTGGACTGTTTCCTAGTGATACAGAGGCTGCATTCTTTGGTTCCCTGACCGGGAATCGAACCCGGGCCGCGGCGGTGAGAGCGCCGAATTCTAACCAATAGACCCCCCCCCCCTTTGGAGACGGAAAGAATGTTCCCCCCCCCCCCCTTTGGAGACGGAAAGAATGTTATGGTTTAGACGCTGGCACAATGCCAGTGCCCCCATGAAAATTCCTTCTCCCTGGCATCTGCTGTGAGGTGGTACCCGGAAATAAGCAAAGCAGGCTCCTGCTTAAGGAAAAAGGGAAAAAAAACTTTATTAACTAAACTACAAAAACTAAACCACAAAGGAAAAGGGAAAAAAAACACAAGGAAAATGAAAACTGCACAGAACCACTTCCCCCTCCTCCTTCTACCAGATCCCCAATATATTTGCATTTCCCAAAATTATCCACACTCGGTCTGGCACCACCCTTTAGAAAAATCAAATCTTCAGCTCATGAAGAGTAGACGGAGTCCTTTCTTGTACCACAGACTTCTTGTCACAATTAGCACCGCCCGGAGTCCTGCTATCTCGTGACATCTCCTCTCCATGCCCAGGTGCTCTCACCACCAGGCATGGGATGGGGCAGAGGCCTGCTTTCAGGGTGGACCTTTTTAAGGATGCCTCGTCTCGTTCCAAGCAGAGCACAGTCTCATCTCTGGGACCTTTGTCCCCCCCATTTCTTCTATACCCCCTGGGGCCGCGTGGTCTCAACACCAAACTCTCTTGGCTCCAAGCCTCCGCTTCCCCCTGCAATACAGCCTCTGTATCACTAGGAAACAGTCCACGGATATACAACAAAAGAGTCCAGCAAGATTGCCACTCCATCTTCCTCCATTCCTTCAACATCTCTCTTTCTCTTTGCCAGACCCCCTTACTGGCCTGTTTCTTCCTTCATCCTCCACTCTTATCCCTTTCCCAGGAAAGGTAATGTTCCGTGAAGTTCTCACTATCCACAAGGGTTAAAAGCTCTCCCAAGCGGCTGGGCTGCTCGCTCCCCCCCCTTCTCCTCCCAGCCGTGCTGCCGGCACATGATATCAAGTTTCAAGGTAACAGTTCAAGCACAGGCTGCATTCCCTCTCCATCTCCAAAGGGGGGGGGGGCACCCTTCCACCGGGTCCGGCCTACCGTAGATGGGCCACGTGGCTTTCCCCTCCCCCAGCCCAGCCAGCAACTGGGCCGGGGGAGAGACCCAACTCCAGCCGCCGGAAATCCAAAGAGGACTCTGAAGGAAGAGAGCCCTGCTTTTAACTCCTTGGGTTTGTGGTCTCAAGAGGCGGATCCAATGCCCCACTGGTCAAACCAGGTGCTCATCTTAAAATCCGAACACCCATTGGTGACCGCAGCAAAAACAACATATCCCAGATGTCCCATTTCCGGTCAAACCACGACAACTGTAGCTTCAGGTGTTGAAAGGAATTGGCTACATTCAGAGATACAAGAAACTTCCAGTCACCAGTGGATTTACTAATGATTTGTAGCAATCATAAGCATGCTATAAAAAGGTGCCATAGAGAATTCAAGAACTTCTCTATGACATCCTGACTGCAGCTATGCTGCATAGTAAAGTGACTGAAAGCACCTGAATTGGTTACTTTAATCCAGCAGTTCCTTTCACTGAAAAACTGGAGAGAAACAAATGTACAGGTTTACCTCTGTGTAGAATTCAAGTGAAATACAAATGCTTCTATTGAAGACCTATTTTGTGGAAGCAATGCTGCTGATCAAAATATCAATACATTATTTCAAATTTTAAAAAAATCTTAAAAATGCATTAAGTCATATTGACTTAGCCACATAATGAAAAATCAGGTTCCATGTAGACTTTTACTGACTTATCAATGCTGGTTGTTTTGATGCTTAAAGATGTTTTGCTTTTTACATTTTTTAAATATTTGTAGCTTTGTAGATTTTTAGTATATATAGCTGTATAGTTTCTAGCTCTTACACTTCAGAATAGTAGATTACCATTTCTAACACACTGTCGTATTCTTGAAATTCTATTTTGTCTTCTTTTCAAGAAAAGAATTTCTGACAAGGACATCTTGTTTTGCATCAGCACTTGAAAGATGTAACAAAATATAGGGCGAAGAACCCCTTGGAGTCTCTCCAAAAAGGTGGGTCCAAGGGTGGGTTACCAGGACAACCAGTCTCCTATTGGATGTACTTGCTAGATATACTAATTAATTAAACTTATAAAAATTGTGATAATCTGATACCACGTTTGTGCATACTATATTTTGTGCACGTGAAAGCTTTTATTCAAGAACTGCTCTTTTGTCTTTGTTTGAAAGACAGATGTCTGCCAAGGAAGGCGGGATTCTCCCTTGGAATAGAAAACATGAACCCCTCCCCTCCAAATTATTATAACTGAAATTACAGGGCTTTCAGACAAAGATATGGAAAAAGGAATCATAGTTCTTTACTAGAGAGTATATACCTATCTCTCTATATGTGTATACGTATAGCAAGACAAACAAACAACCACAATGGCAGCAACAATAAACAAGAACAGAAACCCAACAACAGCCTTCTCTCCAGCTGTCAGGCACTTTCCCCTTTGGTATAGTAAGGACCACAGATGGCAGGGGTGCTGTTGCCTCCTGGCCAGGCAAGGCAAGCACCATGATTCCCCTGCAACTGCAGGGGTGTCATGGTTTTGCATGGGAGACATTTAGGGAAGTGATGCAAATCTTCCAGCCACTGGAAAGTTGGACACGCCTCTGTGAAAAACACATGTTAAAGACTAAAGAAACTCAGGAACTTTCTCTTTCCCTTCCAGCTGGCAAAGAGGTAACACGGCTAAGCAGCCCCTGCCACAGGGGCAGGATCCCTTTCCTGGAGTGCCCTCCGGCCTTCTTTCCCCCCTCCCCCATCAGTGACCAAGCAGGGGAGGGGAGGCCACGGAGTCAGGCTGGGCCATGGTTGTGCAATTGCTAACATCTAGATGCTTGCTACAGCCCTAGTCCCCCCCAGCTCAGGGCCCAGCTAGGCCCACCGGGCCCCAGGAGCAGCCCCAGACTCGGGCTGGCTCCCAAATCCCACCACCGTGGTGGAGATTTGCCCGCAATCACTGGGCAGGGGGAAGGAGAAGCTACCCCCCCACCCCCTCCCCCAGCATGCTGCTGCTGAGTTCTGACCTGGCTGATTCGATCCTAGCCGCCCCCCAGCCACAGTTTTCGCGGTCTATAGTACCCAGCCCGACCAGGGTCAGGTTGACCATTTGCAGGCCCCAGAAAAGATGCTAACCCTTTCAGTGCTTCAATCCTCCCTTGAGTGAGAGAAATGAACAAGATGCAAGTATGTAAAGGAACAACATGAAGACATCATGGTCAGTGACAAAGAAGTTAAGTCCCAGATGGGAGGGATGAGGAGATGCCTTGATTCTGGAGCTGAAATCCTCTTATAAGCTATGGAGAACAAGACTCTTTTTCCCTTATAACACACGAAACTATGGGGAGACGAAGGGTTCAAAATTGTTATCGAGCAAAGGCCTCCATGCTAAAGTAAGCAGATGTTAAAGTAGCTGTGATCTCATGAGAAGTTTGAACAGAGAAAGAGAGAAGAGTGATGAGACTCTATGCACTCAGGGAGAGAAGAAGAAGAAGATCTCTGTTCCCAGGGACGAAGATAATTTTAGAAATAGATAATGAGAACTTTTGCCTTTGAACAGCTCATCTTTAAAACAGTACCCCATAAGTTGACATGGCCCATAAACACAGCTGTGGGAAAAGCTTGTGGAAAACAGGAGGAACTTCACAATGGCAGATTTCCCCAGGTGGCTGCTATTTTCGAGAGAGCCACGAGACAACTGTTTTTTCTTGCAGGGAAGTCTCCATAACATTAAAAAGAGGGACTTCTCTCCCTAAGTGAACTGAAGATAGACTATTCTAGAGGTGGTAAACTGACTGAAATTTTAGGTTTTGTTTCTTTACATGGTTAGTGGGAAGAAAAGTTTGTGGGGGAAGGAGAAGTGTTCTAAAGATTTTGTTCTGATTTTTATTACTCTTTCTTTTAATTACTCTTAATAAATTTTTCTTTATACACTTACATTTTGAGCCTGCTTTGCCTTTCTCTTAATCCTACCTCACAGCAGGAAGTGAATGCACTGGTGATTGGCCAGCACTGAACCTACCACACTAGTTGGTGCATTAGCTGAGAAATCTAAAAATTGGTGAAGTATCTAATTGGTGAACCAAAATCACTACAAGGGGGCACTGTGGTGTGAGCTCAGCCACGTCTTTCTACGTGCCTAATGGTGACTCAGCCGGCAGGAGAGAGGGAGAAGGGGCTTTCCTTTGCAAACTCATGTGGAGATGTTGCAGGCAGCTGCCGCAAGCAGCTGGGAGACGGTCCCTCCAGGAACGGGGGTCAGGGTGTCAGGTTTTTCCCCTGAGGCACCCAAGTGGATGGCAAGGGTCCTTTCCAGGGAGATCGGGTATTCAACAGCTGCTCTTACAAGTGAAAAATGAGGTTCACTCTCCTGGTAAAATTTAAAAGTTTAATAAAGGACAATAGGGGACAAAGACAATAAAGCAAAGTTTTTAACGGCCGGGGAGCTTGGCATTCAGCCAAGAGCACAGCTGCCATTTTGGAAAGACCCTTTATATACCATTTCTATTGCATCAACCTGTTGCATATTCATAAAAAATTATGCATATTTAAACTTTTCTTCAAACTAGTATACATGTTCCAAGAACTCTTTACCATGGCTCCTCCTCAGTCCGCCGTTTTATAGCATGAGTATTTCTCGGCTGAGGTTTTAGTCCATTCTTATCATTACAGCCAGTTTTGGGCTTTGGTCCATACTTTCTACCAATGGTAGGTGTTGATAGTTGGCATATCAGTAGCAGGGATCCTCATCATACATTCATTGGATGTTATCCCAACCAAGCAGGCAGTTCAATTACAACAAGCATAGCTATATCAGCTATTTCACTTCTATTGAAGCAATTAGTGGAATTAATGGACTCCACAACCTGATGTAGTTATGAAGTGGGTATGTATTGTCAGTGCCTGGCACAAGCGAGATAGCTCTCGTGAAAACTTGTGCCCTGAGCCCTGGTCTGAGCCACATCTTTATTCACAAAGGTGTTCCATATACATTACACTGCACAACTTTACCATGCATATTCAACCCCTGGCCCCACCTGTCTTTGCCTCGCATGGTAATTAGATCTATGCCCTTCTGATAGTATAGGGATAAAATGTTTCTAAAATATTGGAATATTCAGGGGAGTTAGAAAGGAAGGATAGGCCTGGTAGGCCCTGGGAAAATGCTAGGCTGCACTTGTATAATCATTTAATGACTATGATAAATTATATGATTGCTAGATGGGATGATTGTTTGGTAATTGGATAGAATTATTGTTTAATCTTAACAAGAATTATGAGAAATTATGTTGGGTAGGTTTGATGGAAATCACAAAAATCCATGCTTGTATGAAATCAATGTATGCAATAGGACAACATAAGTTTAATAATTAATATGTAGTTATATAACAATAAGGGTATAAAAACATGTTCATCCCAAACCCATGTCGGAGTCAGATTTGGGTCTGTACCCCTGACACCCAGAGCTCTTCAATAAAAGCACCTGCATATAATCATTCCATGATTATGTATTCCTGAATGTTAACACTTCTGGGCATGTGTTGTTTGCTGTGGTGGTCTCACAGGGGTCTCTCTGTGGTCTCTGAGGCTGAAGGCCATGGTCTTCTTCATTACTGAACTTTTGAACTTTTCTCCTTTGCCCGTGCGCTTTGGTCCCTTGGTGCTTATCTGAGTACGTCTGTCGGTCTTGATGAGCTTGGAGACAGAGGAGTCCCTTTATCTGAGTTTCTTGCATCCCTTGGTCTTCTCCCGATATTGTTCTTTATGGCAAGAAGCTTCAGAAATTTGTGTTTTGCTATGCCCTTTGTACTATGGCAGAAGTTTCTTAAGTAAAAGGTTAAAATTCAACACATAATTCTACAAGCTAAAATTTAAATGCTTAATTCATATTGCTAACCCAAGTGAACTCCAAAAATCTCTATTTCACAATGCCTAAGTTTATTTAATAACAGAAATAAAAACTATATCTTTATATCAAAGTTAAAACATTATACATATAGCATCCATTTTAATATTTGTGAAAAGCCAATATTATATGTATCTATAACACATGGTAGGTGTGAAAAACTCCAATCACCTAGTTTTAAAATTTTTAAAGTTTAATAGTAATAAAATGGTTATAAAAATAGTAATACGAATTAGAGCAATAGGAATTTGGACAATCAGAGTTAGGACAATAAAGGACAATAAAAAAGCCAAGAATTATGAACATTTGGATGCTTTCCTCAAAAAAGCATGTCTGGTAACAAAGGATTAACCCTTAAAAGCAATAGCCTGTTGCATATTCATATATCTCGTACACGATGCAAACATTCCTTTTAAACTAGGTTTTTTTTCTGTTTATTGTCAACTTCTCCCCCTTCATCTTGTAAATCATGGTTTGGCTCGATGGAGTCTGAAAGGAGGTAGAAGAAGCCTGGTTCTTCCCAATAAGGGGGCAATAATTCTTCTCTTTGGGATTTTAGTGTCTTGTTGCTGTTATCTCTGTGCGAAGAATTTCTTGATTATCTTAACCATTCCTTGAACTAGTTAGAAAAGTATCGTACATCGCATAGTTTCTATTTTAATATTATGTTGTAGCCTAAAACTGTACTTACCACACTACTTAAAAGGATTAATACAGCATAACTTTCTAACATAACACATATTACATTAATTTTAATATTTGCGAAAAGCCAACCATATAATACACATTTTTCACAGTAGGAAAGCAGTACAGGGCTGAACTCCACGGTGGCAGCAAATTTTCCCCTGCAGGAGCACCAGCCTGACCGTTCCTTTCTGGTCCCCAGACCGAGAAAGAGTGAGGAGCTGAGACCAGTTCCCTCAACCCCCAGCCAAAATATTGTGGTATCTCTGTACTTCCCAAGAGAAAGCCCCCCAGCTAAGGGGTGGTAGCAAGCTGCTCCCTTCCCCCTCCTCCTCTTCCCAGCACATCTTTTGTCTCTTAAGTGGCATTGCTACCATCTCTTAGGCAACAAATGGAAGAAAATTCCCTGACAGAAAGAAAAAAAATTTAATATTTTTTTAATATTGTTTGGAAAGTCTCTTTCAATTCTAGGTAACAGTTTGAAGTTGCAAGTTTCAGAATTTGCAAGTGATGTATAATTAATTACCTGCAGAATTAAAGGTTGTGTGATATAAAGAAGTCAGATTTCTTAAAATAAAATGGATGACTGAAGTGGGTGTGACCCTGGCTGGATGCCAGACACCCACCAAAGCCTTTCTATCACTCCCCTCCTCAGCTGGACTGGGGAGAAAAAATATAATGAAAGGTTCATGGGTTTAGATAAGGACAGAGATCACTCATCAAATACAGCCACAGGCAAAACAGACTGGAATTTGAGAAATTAATTGAATTTCTTACTAACAAAATCAAAACAGGATAATTAGAAGTAAAATAAGAACTTCAAACTCGCTATAGAGCATGACACAGTACAATAATACACAACTCCATCAGAAGGGTGCAAGAGAGATTTTATTAAACCAACGTAGCTTTTATAGTTCTTCCAGATATTGACACCCATCTAACACATATACAGTGCCCATTGGTCATAAAAGAGAAACAAAGTTCTCAGTAGACAACCAGGGAGCCACGTCACTCTTGAGCCAGCAAGAGTCCATATCTCCCAACTTTCTCTCCTTCCTCTGGTCTCCATGGTAACGACTTTGGCGTTCCTTCAGGAGAGATCTAGGGCTTCTCCTTATCTTCAGGAGGCCCTTGCTAGCTCACAGGGACAGCACAGAATGTCTTTCCCACATCAAACCACCTTCCTTCCATCCCTCCCTCCTTCCCAGGCTCTACCTTGTCCCCCAAGCGGCACATGGAGATGGGGAATGGGGATTATGGTCAGTTCATCACATATTGTTTCTGCCACCGTTCAGGGGGCGAAGTCCTTCCCCTGCTCCAGCATTGGGGTCCCCTTTCATGAGACACAGTTCTCCACAAACCTCCAAACTGAGTCCTTCCCATAGGCTACAGTTCCTCATGCACTGCTCCAACATGGGTCACTCTTCCATGTAGTACAGTCCTTCAGTAACAGCCTGCTCCAGCATGGGTCCCTACAGGGTCAAAAGTCCTACCAGGAAATCTGCGCCAGCATGGGCTCCTCTCTCCACAGGTCCACAGGTCCTGTCAGGAACCTGCTCCAGCCCAGGCCTCCCATGGAGTCACAGCCTCCTCTCAGGTATTCACCTACTCTGGCATGGTCTCCTCCATGGGCTTAGAGTAGATCTCTGTATCCTCATGGACCTCCATGGGCTGCAGGGCCACAGCTGCTTCACCATGGTCTTCACCATGGGTTGCAGAGGAATCTCATCTCCAGTGCCTGGAGCACCTCCTTCACCTCCTTCTACACTGACCTTGGTGTCTGCAGAGTTGTTTCCCTCACATATTTTCACCCTGCTCTTCTCTGGTGTTACAGATAGATAATGAGATTATTTGCTCCCACAATTAAGGGATAACTATTGTGTGAATATTAAGAAAAGCTTTAGTGATGTATAGTTATGTTATTGTAGTTTAGATGTCCTCTGTTCTCCCCATAGTTCCCTTTTCTCTCCCTGTATTGTTACCAACAGACAGTCGGGGTTGTCTAGGACAGAAGGCATGCACATATGTCCCTTACCTGGGGCAGTTGGGAATGGAAAAGCTTGTTGCTTAGGGGGTGCGGCATGGCAACACCTGATCTCCGATCAAGTTACAAGAAAGCAATTTCCACTGGTAAATGGCAAAGAAGAGCTGACTGACAGACTTTGTGAGGGGCCAGGGCTGGTTGATGCAACCCCCAGGGATATAAAAGATTGAGCATCCATCTTGAAGACAAACTGGCCACATGGTATCCATGGGGGGGGGGGGGGGGGGGGGGGAATGGGCAGTTCCCAGTGCTGCAAATTTTTCCTTATATAGTCCTTTTGTTGTATTTTTATTAAGGTTTAATAAACCTTTTAAAATTTTCAAAGTGAGCAGTTGTTTCTCATATCTGGCCACAATTACATCTGCCCAATAACTTTTTTTACCTTCTTAAATATGTCATCACAGAGGCATTACCTCCATTTCTTATTGGCTTGGCCTTGGCCAGCAGCACATCTGTCCTGGAGCTGATTGGAATTGTTTCTGACAGACATAGGAGAAGCTTCTAGCAGCTTCACACAGAAACCACCTCTGTAGCCCTCCCACTACCAAAATCTGGCCATGCAAACCCAATTCAATCACAATAATAACACTGTTTGGAAAGTTCTCATAAATAGAAGGCATGTTTAAAGTGAAGCTAAAATGGAATTGAGGAGGTCGTATTAATTTAAACATAGTGTTTTGGACCTGATCTGACAGTAAAATTGCTCTTTTGGAAAGGGGCATAATTGACTTAATATTGTTCCATGAAAATAAGAAAAAGATGTTTTGTAGTGTAAACTAGTGTCATTGTCTGAACTTTGCTCAGATAAACTGGTTGAACCCTGTAATCTATTGTTTGTCTGATAACTCAGGACTGATGTCTTAAACACAATGTTTTCAAGCCAGATAAGAGAAAAGGCCAATAAGAGGTGGGGTAATGCCTTTTATCATACCAATCTCTTCCCTTCCAATAAGGCACAATTGCATCAGACAGTGCAACACTCCCCTCAGGGGAGGTATTTGGGTGTTCTCACATAAACCTGAACCTTCTATATATAAGCCGTTGACCTCTTTCTTTTGCAAGCCTCCACCTCCCATGGATCAATACTGTGACTATCACTAACCAAGGACCCAAGGACACTGAAATTGCAGCGATCGAGTCTCATCACTACACCCACAAGTGGTGATATCTTTCCTCTCCACTATCTACCCTTGTCCTCTCTCCTCTCCTCTCCTCTCCCCTCCTCTCCTCTCCTCTCCTCTCCTCTCCTCTCCTCTCCTCTCCTCTCCTCTCCTCTCCTCTCTCCTTTTTTCTTCATGATATTATTATAGGAAAGAACCAAAACAGCCACATCCCTCCTTTCTGTTGCAATGAAATTGTTTGTAAATAAACCTGACTGATATATACAACAGTCACTCAGTGTTGTTTCACTCTAATTCAGCCCAAGGGATCCATTAACAAGGACATCAGTTACCCTGCCTCAGAGGCAGGTCATAACAACTAGATAGTGGGGAATGTGGTTGTGATGTTTTTTATGATGTGGACAATTCTATATGTATTTAGGGTTTGTAATTTGATTAAACCATGATTTGAACTGTGTGTTTCACCTTGGATTCATGGCCACTTAAATTTTCATACAAACACATTGCCATATGTATAAAGGTATAACATCACTATGAAACTTTTGAGCCAAACAAAACTAGACATATATTGAACCTTTTGTCTCACAAGAGTAACCTTCTTGAAGTGAGAGGGGAGTATCTGTGGTAGATTGAGCTGTAAGAGTTAAGAAATGACAGGCCAGATTATTTTGGTTTAGCAGTACGATGCATCTAGAGCTGTTAGCCTACTGCAGCTCTGTTTAAAGAACAGATGTGGAATCCTCTGAATCCTCCCCCTCAGGGAAATCCCCAGGGCCTTGCCTTGGAAGAATATATAGTTTCCCCCATCTAGGCTGATAGAGAGGACTCAACCCATGGTGCTCTGCAGCACTACTGCCTATCTTCATTAGATTGCCTCCCCTATTGGCCAGTTGACACTGCCCACCCCAATTATTCATGCCTCGTTGCCCCTACAGGTTGCTGCCCTTTGCCCTGCCCTTTGCCCTCCCCTGTGCCCTCAGGTCATTGGTCACTGATCCCATACTTAAGTCTGTGCAGACCACATGGTTTTCATCTTTGGTCTCTGATCCCTTTGGCGTGATGGATGCAATAAACCCTCACTGCAATACATCATACAAAGACCCTTCCTGTCTTTCCTCTGCTGAGCTATCTGTGGCGTGTGTGTGCATGGACTTGAAATGGCTGTTCTCGTGGCCTTACTCTGAGTGGCTTCTGAAGGAGATGCTTCAAAGAAGGTTGCAGCATTTCTACCACCCTGCCACACTGCAACAAACAGAAATAATAATAATTGAAGCACAGTTTTGTGTTGCTACTGCATTTACTATTTGTGGAATTTTTTATATGTTTAGAAAGACTGAAATTACTGAACTGACTATATAAAGACACTACTGTGAATCTTATTTTTTAGTGGTGGAAACATCTCAACAGCTTAAAAATGTGCAATGTAGAAGCAACCTCTATCAACATGATTTTTCTTTTAAAAGCATAATTGCCTTAAATTGATGAAGGATTTTAATGGAGAAGCACATGCTGTCTCTCTTAACTCATTCACAAAATTTCATCTATGTAGCTGATCTATAAACTTATAGTTCCAAAACCAGATGAGAAGTCCAAATAGTGGCAATTTAGAAAAACTTTTTCCCAAGCCTTCTTTGCTAGCAGCAGTATGCATCCTATTTTGTCCTATTGAATAACAGTTCATATTTACCTCTAAAACAGTAAGCCAGTTGTTGGAAGTTTTACTTACAAATCATTCAATTCTGGGAAGGTAGGGAGAGAAAGTATCAAGTTCACCTATTCTGTTTTCTGTTTTCAATCTGTGACTGCAGTCAACTGCATCTGACTATTTTATCAATTCATTTTAAGTACAGCCAACAGTCAGAGAAGGCCTTTATATAGATGATGTGAGATCTATAAATGAGCTACTCCCTTATAGCTATAATCTGAGAGCTTCAAAATAATAATGCAACTAGCTAGCCATCTAATTAGTCATTCACCTCCAAAAAAACCCCAACACTGAAAATTCTAAGTCCTGCCTTAACAATGTCTAAAACCATGGTGTTCTAAAATGGCTAGCAATATACAACTTCCTGAAAATGAAAGACTCAGAATCAACACACAAATTCTACAACTGGACATATATTCCAGTTGGAATTTTATGTAGAAGAGACAAGGAGACATTATAGTCCAATTTACAAAGAAAACCGACTCATACATAGTAACAAACTTTATGCCTTTTCTCCTCTTGACTGTTGAATTCTTTCTGGAAGAGTGTAATTTTTTATACAAGCTTTTTCCTTCTTGATGGCATTTACAATTCCACTGTCTCCAGTCTTTTGACATCTGATTGCAATGATTTTTGAAAAGTTAAAAGGTTAATATTTCTCCTCTGCCTTGTTCAGCCTGCTAGAGGCTTAAAACATTTCTTCATGTCACAGAGAAGCAGCAGGTTTTATTTGGACACTACGTATGATGTACTTTTCTTTAGCTTTTGCAGGCTCCAGCTGCATACTGAAAATTACTACAAATGGATGGAAAGTCAGGATCAAAAAGAAATCTACTAATTCACATTCTTTTACTCCTCTAAAACCAATCTTATTTGTTATCTCTAACATGCTGCTATCACTAGCAAATCTACTTCTTGTTGATCTTTTTACACCTGTGCACCTACTGTTTTTACTTATTTTTTGTAAGGTAGATTATTTGCGGCATTTGTTGACAACTCATGTAGTCAAGACTCAATATTAGATTCTTTGTTAAATAAATGCAATGCATTGCAAAGGAGATCTATTACTGAATTCTTATGGCTCCATAGTAAAAAGCAGTAGTTTACGTAAATCACATCCAAAGTATTTACTATAATGTGGTAAGAAATGCATTTGCAGATCAGTTTTCTAGAAAAAAATTCTGAATTTCACTTTACATCTAGAATCTGACCTTCATCCTTATGCAAGATATGATTTTAAAATACCAGTTGTATAAAGAATTAAAAAAAATATAAAAGTGTCTCATTGATATACTTACAAAAAACTGTCTTCATTTTTAAGGCCATCATGTGTGACACAGTGACCACATTACAGTGCCATAATGTTGCCATCTGCCATGGGGATAGGAGAGCGAGAACACAGCATAATGTAGAAAATGCTCTGAAAGTTTCACTATAATTTGTTTGCTGTAAAAGAGATAGAAGCCACAGTCACTTAAATCTATAGTATGTGCTTTTTGATTTATGTATATCCTAAATGACAATATTACTGTGACTAGATATATAGCATTTGGCAGAATATGCCTTCAATGCAGGTGTAGACATCAGTGGTAGACTTGCATATTAAAAACCCAGTTAATTTTAAAGTAATTAGAAGAATATTGAAAATAATGTTGTATAAATGTGGTGTTTAAAGTGAAAATATTACTTCACAGGAAAATTCACAGAATCACTAGGTTGGAAGAGACCTTCAAGATCATCGAGTCCAACCCATGCCCTGACATCTCAACTAAACCATGGTACCAAGTGCCACATCCAGTCTTTTTTTAAACACATCCAGGGATGGTGACTCCACCACCTCCTCAAGCAGACAATTCCAGTACTTTACCACTATTTCAGTAAAAAAAATTTTCCTAATATCCAACCTATATTTCCCTTGGCACAGCTTAAGACTGTGTCCTCTCATTCTGTCAGTTGCTGCCTGGAGAAAGAGACCAGCCCCACCTGACTACAACTACCTTTCAGGTAGTTGTAGAGAGTGATAAGGTCACCTCTGAATCTCCTTTTCTCCAGGCTAAACAACCCCAGCTCCCTCAGTCATTCCTCATAGGGCTTGTGTTCCAAGCCCCTCACCAGCCCTGTTGCCCTACCCTGGATGCACTGAAGCATCTCAACGTTCTTCCTAAACTGAGGGGCCCAGAACTGGACACAGTACTCAACGTGCGACCTCACCGGTGCAAAGTACAGGGGAAGAATGACTTCCCTGGTCCTGCTGGCCACACTATTCCTGATACAGACCAGGATGCCACATGCCTTCTTGGCCACCAGTGCACACTGCTGGCTTATGTTCAGTCAGCTGGCAACAAGTACCCCAGGTCCCTTTCTGCCTGGGCACTGTCCAGCCAAACCATCCCCAGCCTATAATGTTGCAGGGGGTTATTGTGGCCAAAATGCAGGACTCAGCACTTGGACTTCTTAAATGTCAGCCCATTGGACTCTGCCCACCCATCCAACCATTCCAGGTTTCTCTGCAGAGCCCTCCTACCGTCTAACAGATCAACACATGCTCCCAGTTTAGTGTTGTCTTCAAATTTACTGATGGTAGACTCAATATCCTCATCCATGTTGTCAACAAAAATATTGAACAGAACTGGCCCCAGCACAGACCTCTGAGGGACACCACTAGTGACTGACCACCAACTGGATGCAGCCCCCTTCACCACCACTCTCTGGGCTTGGCCATCCAGCCAGTTCTTAACTCAGCAAAGAGTGCTCCTGTCCAAGTTGTGGGCTGCCAGCTTTTCCAGGAGTATGCTGTGGGAGACAGTGTCAAGGGCCTTGCTGAAGTCCAAATAGACAACATCCACAGCCTTTCCCATATACACCAGGAGGGTCATCTGGTCATAAAAGGAGACCAAGTTGGTCAAACATGACTTACCCCTCCTAAACCCATGCTGGTTGGGTCTGATACCCTGGCCATTGGCCATACTGTAAGTGCTGTGTGATGACACTCAATATAAATTTTTCAATTACCTTACTGGTTACTGAGGTCAGGCTAACTGGCCTATAATTACCAGAATCCTCCTTCCCACACTTTTTGTGAATGGGCGTCCCATTGGCCAGCTACCAGTCATCTGGAACCTCACCAGTGAAACAGGACTGTTGGTAAATGATGGAGAGCAGCTTTGCAAGCTCATCTGCCAGCTCCCTCATCTCCCTGTGTGACCGTGGTCACAGGGGTTTGCAGGTGAAGCAAGAGACGAGAATGTTGACTCCATGATCAGAAGGCTTTATTTATTATTTTATGATATATATATATATTACATTATAACTATACTAAAAAGAAATAGAAGGAAAAATTCTCAGAAGGCTAGCTAAGAATAGAATAGAAAAGAGTGAATAACAAAGGAGCTCTCTCTGACTCTGTCCGAGATAGCTCCGTCTTGATTGGCCTTTAATTACAAACATTCAAGATGGCCCAATCAAAAATCCACCTGTTGCATTCCACAGCAGCAGATAACCATTGTTTACATTCTTTTTCTGGGGCCTCAGCTTCCCAGAAGGGAAAATCCTAAATAAAGGATTTTTAGTGAAAAAGATGTCTGCGACAACCCTGGGATGGATCCCATCTGGTCCCAGAGATTTATGAACATCCAAGCATCTTAGCAGTTCTCTGACTGCCTCCTCCTGGATAATGGGGGGACCATTCTGCTCCCTGACACCATCTACCATCCCAGGAGGACAGTCGTCCTGAGGACAAGCTATCTTCCCACTAAAGACTGAGGCAAACAAGGTGTTAAGCACTTCTGCATT
Source organism: Melozone crissalis (assembly GCF_028551555.1). Lineage (NCBI taxonomy): Eukaryota > Metazoa > Chordata > Aves > Passeriformes > Passerellidae > Melozone > Melozone crissalis. The sequence goes on along the minus strand of NW_026535813.1, from coordinate 6,378,898 downwards.
CTCCTCATCTGCAGTTACTAAATTCCCTATCACATCAAATAGAGAACAAAAGTTGGTCTTACCCTTCCTTTTGCCATAATATAGTTGTAAAAACATTTTTTATTATCCTTCACAAAAGTTGCCAAATAAGGTTCAAACTGAACTTTGGCCTCCCTAATTTTTTTCCTGCATGCCCTAGCAACCCCCTTTAAATACTTCCTGAGACACCTGACCCTCCTTCCAAAGACGATACATCCTCTTTTTATTCCTAAGTTCCTTCAAAACCTTGTTGTCCATCCAGGCTGGACGCTTGTCTCATCGACTCGTCTTTTAGCACACAGGGACAGTCTGTTCCTGTGCCCTCAAGATCTCTGCTTTGAAGCACGCCTACCTTTCCTGGACTCCTTTGTTTTTAAGAGCTGCTTTCCAAGGAAATCTCCAAATAAGTCTCCTAAATAGGCCAAAGTCTGCCCTCCAGAAGTCCAATGTAAAAAGTGTTATTGATGTTCCTCCTGATTTCACCAAATATTGAGAACTCCATAATTTCATTATCACTGTGCCCCAAGTGGCCTCCAACCACCACATCTCCCACCAGCCCATCTCTATTTACAAACAACAGGTCTAACATAGTCCCTCCCCTGGTGGGCTCACTCACCAGCTGCAACAAAAATTTGTGCTCCACACACTCTAAAAACTTCCTGGACTGCCTCTTTTCTGCTGTATTAAGTTCCCAGCAGATGTCTGATAGGTTAAAGTCACCTACAAGAACAAGGGCTGGTGATCCTGAAACATTCTCCAGCTGCTTATAGAATAAGTTGTCCACCTCTTCTTCCTGGTTGGGTGGATGATAACAGACTCCCAGTAAGTTGTCAGCCTTGTTGGCCTTCCCCTGAATTCTTACCCATAGGCATTCAACTTAAACGTCATTAGTTTAAATACTCATGGCATCAAAAGCCTCCCTAATATAAAGGCCACTCCTCCACCTCTTTCCCCTTTCCTGTCTCTTCTGAAGAGCTTGTAGCCATCCAGTGCAATGTTCCAGCTATGTGAGTTATCCCATCACGTTTCCATGATGGCAACTACATCATAGCTTTGCTGTTGCACCATGGCTTCCAGCTCTTCTTGTTTGTTACTCATGCTGCATGCATTGGTATACGTGCACCTCAGCTGGGTTACTAATTTCCTGCCTAACTCTGGCTTACCACCCTTGGGCCTGTTTCCAGACAGCCCAGCTGCATTCGCTTCCCCCTTCAAACCTAGTTTAAATCCCTCTCAATTAGTTCTGCCAGTTCATGAGCTAAAAACCTTCTGCCCTTAACAGAGAGATGGAGCCCATCCAGTTCCAGTAAGCCAGGTGTCATATAAGTTGCCCCATGATCAAAGAACTCAGAATTCTGCTGATGACACCAATCCTTGAGCCACTTGTTAATTGCAGCGAGGTGTGGCCTTAAAGTCAGGTGTCTGGCTGGCAGAAGGGCGGCCAACACCCAACTGCAAATGTGTGAGCACCCCTCGGCGTCAGAAGGCTTCGGGCTGTGCTCACAGCGGACGGAATCGCTGCTGGCCGACGAGAGTAAAGAGTCCGGACACTCACTGGGGACTTGTCAGATTTATTGTAGAACCCAACGTGCCAACCAGGGAGTGACAACCTGGCTGGTATCTAACATGGGTCAGCCAGTGAGTGACCTCGAACAAAGGGTGCAACAGGGTTATAAAGGGGAGGAGGGATCTCAGGGAGGGGTTTACAAAGGACCAATAGGGGAAGGTAAGGGAGTGGACTTCACATAATAAGCACTGGGGAGAAACCAATAGTTACATTATAAGGGAGGGGCCCCGGAGCCACAGCCAATCATAACTCCCAGGTAAAAGAAGATTCTGGAAGCTTGGGAGTAGTGGGGAGTGATTGACTGGGTCCAGGGAGGAGAACAAATTCACATATAAGGAAACACAGGGGAGGGGAAATCATATAACAGAGAGGATTGACATAAACTGTGGTGGGAGTAACCAAGGTAACCAAATGATAGACAATACAATGGCGGGAAGAACTGGTGAGGGCAGATCCATTACAGAAAATGGGGGAGTGATACAGAAAATGATACAGAAAATGCTGATCTTGAAAGCAGGCAGACCTACTGCCCCCACAGTCACCTGGCGGGCACCCCCCGCTCCACGGAAGGGGAGGCCAGCTGCCAGGGCCGCTGCAGGGGCAGTCCCGGGACAACCCGAAACACTGGGGGGGGGGGGGGGGGTCACGCTGGGTGTAGGAGCGGCCGCGGGCTGCTCCGAGGGTCCCGCGGGATTGGCGCCATCTTCAACACCACCCTGAACAGGGACCGTCTCGGCTTGAGGCGGCGGGAAGGCCGGTGGAAGCGGTGGGGGGGCCGGAGGGGCTGGAGAGAACAACTCCTCTGCTGAGCCAAAAGCTGGAGACGTGTTGTCATCGCCTAGCAACAGTGACTCGGCAAGCACAGGAAGCACTGTTCCTGCATTCTCAGACACAGGCGGGGAAGCCGATGAAGCCGCGGGCGGGACCGTCTGGAGAGGCGGAGACGGGATCGCCCGGAGTGGCGGCCGCGACGGCGAGGCGGGTCTTGGAGGTGGCCGCGGCGCTGGCAGGGGCGGGGGGGGCTCAGGGACCGGTACCACCCCCATCTCTGAGCAGGGCGGGGTCCGAGAGGCCGGCTGTGGCGGCGCCGCCTCCTCCCATCCCCCCGGCGAGGGAGAAGGAGGGGGAAGAGAAGGTTCCATCTGTGCATGCTCCGGAGAAAGAGTAAAAAAAACTTCTTCTCGCGGCGAAGTTTCAGCCCTCCCCGCCGCGAAGCACGGGGGGCTGGGAAGCCCCAACTCATCCCCCACTGGGTCTTCTCCCACTGGGGACGGTGGAAACGGGGCCAGCCCATAGCAGTTAGAAATCCATGGAAAAACAGCTGCTCTCCGTTTCAAAACTGGGAAGAGCTTTCTAAATGCTGGGTAGACAGGAGGGAAGTCGCACCCCTGACCCAGAACGAATCGGAAAATAGAGTCCATGCATTCCCACACAAAAACATCCAAAGCGTATAGGACATCAGTAAAGAACCCAAAAAGCTTTGCCCATCGAAAAAACTCACAGAGATCTGTTTTTGACAAGAAAAATCCATCTTCTCCACACCATCTTTGCCAGAGGGCAATAAGTTTCTCCTCTGAAGGAGAAAAACGAATCACTTTCTCCAAGGGGTGTGTCCCCCATATGAACAGCCACAATTTTCTCAGGGCTGAACCCTCAGGGATAGAAAAGCCAACAGTACCTTTTGAAAGAGTCCAGCTTGCTCTGGCCAGCTCCACGGTTATGCTGCTCTTGTCTACCATCTTTCCTGAAGGTTTTCCAGAAGAAGGTTCACTTGTGGTCAGCCTTGGCTGTGAACTCTGTCCAAATCAGGATCTTCAGTTCTTCAGCTCCTGGCTTAAATCCACTTCTGTGGTCACTTCAAAGCAACCATCACATGCTACACATACAGGATTTTACACAGTGCAGCAATTTGCTCCTCTGGTCTTATCAAATTAATTTTTGCTCTGACACGAGGGGTCACCAAATATTACAGCGACCTGATGAGGTCTTCAGGGTGAGAGAAGTGGACGAGAATCTTGGTTCATGATCAGAAGGCTGGATTTATTGATATATGATATATAATACATTATTACTATACTAAAAGGAATAAAGAGAGAGGTTGCAGAGGCTGCTAAGCTAAGAATAGAATAGGAAAGAATGAATAACAAAGTTCTGTGTCCAGCAGAAAGCAAGGACAAACTCTCCTGTGAGTGGTCAGCAAATCCAAACACTCACAGAAGACCAATCACCGCTGCACCTGTTGCATTCCACACCAGCCGATAACAATTGTTTACATTCTTCTTCTGGGGCCTCAGCTTCCCAGAAGATGAACAAATCCCAAAGAAAGGATTTCTATGAAAAAATGTCTGTGACAGATGTCTTATTAGTTCCTGGAGCAGGTAGCAACTTATTGAGGAGAGATTTGCAGGTGCAATTAGGGATAGGGGTCATACCAGAAGAAGACAACTAAAGTGTTAAAACTTGTCCAAGAAGATGAGGAAAAGATTAACAAAAAGGTTTGGGCTGGGGAAGGAAATAGGGGGACTGAATATTGACCCCATAAGGGTCATGATTGAGAGAGAATGTTCCATACGTGTTGGAGAATTTTGCTCAGACATGGCTTGAAGGAAAAAAGGCCATGAACATATACAGCTGGTTAAAAAGTAAAAGGCAGCTCTAAGCAGCAGGTTCTCAGGCTTTTTCCTTAACAACAGTAAACACCATGTCCTTGAGTAGTGATGAGAAAGCATGTTGGAAAACATGGAGGCCTTGAGAATAATAAATAACAAGTCAATAACAGGATGAGAAAAACAAGTATTAGTCTCAACAAGAAAACCACAGGTTTCGGCAACAAAGGAGGGATTGGTGTGTAATCTGTAACCAATGATGAGCTCGGGTTTTGTAATATGTATAAGCTTAATTAACACCACTATAAAAGTGTGTAAGTGGGATCAATAAATCGGAGTTCGATGCTGATCAATAAGGATGGGGTCGACTCCCTTCGCTTCCTCACATACGTGTTCATCAGTACCCTATATCTCTAGAAGAAAGAGAAGGCTTAAAGCTGGTAATAGAAGAATTGATAAAGGATGGGACATTGGAACCTTGTATGTCTCCTCATAATACCCCTATTCTCCCAGTAAAAAAGTCTGATGGGAATTATACATTAGTTCAAGACTTAAGGGAAGTTAACAAGAGAACTTGGACCTGTTACCCAGTGGTACCCAATCCCTATACTCTTTTAAGTCAAGTCCCACCCCAGCATCAGTGGTTTATTGTAGTGGATCTTAAAGATGCTTTTTGGGCTTGCCCATTAGCAGGAGAAAGCTGAAATATTTTTGCCTTTGAATGGGAGGATCCGAATACTGGGAGAAAGCAGCAACTAAGACGGACAAAATTATCACAGGGATTTACTGAGTCCCCAAACCTATTTGGACAAGCTTTAGAAGAAATATTACAAACTTTTCCACTCCTCCTGGAATACAAATTACCCAATACGTGGATGATCTTTTACTATCAGGGGAAGCTGAAGTTGAAGTTGGGGAAACTACTATAAAACTTTGTGGAAACCCAGGGCACCAGGAATATTTCTCTGTCTGCTCTGGGGTGCCCTGACACCCAGGGGAGCACTGACTTTGACCCTCATTCATGGAGAAGGTTTCCTAGACTTCAAGATAGACTAGAACCCACAAAAGTGTGAAATAGATTATAGAGAGTAGTGTAAGTGTATCACTTGGTGAGAAATTTAGGTTTTGGGATTTTTAGTATGTTGTGGATGGAAACAAGATGGAAGGCACAGGGTGTCATCCTGGGTTTCTTCTTCATGCTTCTTCTTCCTTCTTCTTCATGGGTTTGGGTGGCATTTTATAATTGGGCAGAAAAGTCCGCATTGCGGGCTCTTTGGAATCAGTTATTGGGTTAAAAGGGAAAATAATCTAGGTGCCAGTTCTTAATTGGATAATTTAGTCTTAAAAGACCTTGTAAAAAGAGATTGTTAGCCATTTTGTGCCTTCTAACGAAAAGCTGCCGAACTCAGTAATGAGACTGTTCTACTGATAAGAAATAATGAACACTTGAGTCCGAACATGAACTACCGTCTCAAGTGCCTTCAGTCCAGACACAGGGAAACCGACAACTGGGACCCCCACAAAACTTTTGCATTTTCTTGGGGAAAAAGGATTAAGAGTATCAAAAGGGAAGCTACAATTTGTGGAATCAGAAGTAAAATATCTTGGCCACTTATAAAGCAAAGGTAGCCGAATATTAAATCCTGAGAAGATTGCAAGGATTTTATCTCTTCCCCCTCCCTCTACAAAGAAGGAAGTTAGAAGGCTGCTTGAATTATTGGGATATTGTAGACTATGGATTGAAGGGTATACACAGGCAGTAAGAGTTCTACATGAAAAATTTGGCAGAGGGAGATGATATAAAGTGGACCAGGGAAGATGATAATAAATTAGAAGAATTGAAGTTGAAACTAGCCTTGGTACCAGCTTTGAACTTACCCTCATTAGAAATACCCTTCCATCTGTATGAAAATGTGGAAGGTGGAGCAGCTCATGTAGTTTTAGTTCAGGAGTGGGGAGGACTAGTATCTTATTTATCAAAATTGTTGGATCCAGTGAGCCTTGGCTGGCCAGTATGTATTCAAGCTATGGCAGCTACTGCTATTTTGGTAGAGAAGAGCTGTAAACTTACTTTTGGAAGTAAGCTAATTGTGCGTCCAACTCATGCAGTCCAAAATGTGTTAAATCAAAAGGCTGAGAAATGGTTAACAGACTTTAAGATGTTAAAATATGAAACAATATTGATAGACAGTGATGACTTCACACTAGAAGTAAAGAAAAGTTTGGATCCAACACAATTTTTATATGGAGAACCAAAAAGTAACTTAACACATAATTGTTTAGAAATTTTCCAATACCAAACTAAAGTTGGGAAAGATCTAGCAGAACAAGCCCTCCCAGAAGGGGAAAGAATATATGCTGATGATTCATCCAGATGCATACAAGGGGAAAAAATGTCAGGAAATGCCTTGGTTGATGGGCAAAAGATGCAGACCATCAAAAAAGGAAAATTACCTTCAAATTGGTCAGCTCAATCTTGTGAATTATATGCTCTAAAAAGAGCACTAGAATATTTGGCACACAAGAAAGGAACCATATATACTGATGCAAAGTATGCTTTTGGGGTAGTACACAGTTTTGGTAAAATTTGGGAAGAAAGGGGGTTACTAAATTCAAAAGGGAAGGGACTGATACATGAAGGACTCATTTTAGAGGTTTTAGAGGCATTAAAATCACCTGAAGAAATAGCTGAAGTACATGTTAAAGGACACCAAAGGGGAATGACCTCAGAAATACAAGGGAGTAATTTGGCAGATCAAGAGGCTAAAGATGCATCAGAAAATGGGACCAAAAGGTTATGTTAATTTTGACCCCAAACAAGGAAGAATTGGAAGTTCCAAAGTTTAGTGAAGCAGAAGAAAAGGAATTAAGTAAGATAGGGGGAGATAAAGATCAGTTTGGGAAACGGAAACTTCCTGATGAGAGACAATTAATAAGCCACTTACTAGGAAAATATTAGAAAACATGCATCAAAAAACTCATTGGGGCACTCAGGCTTTGTGTGATCACTTTTTAAGGAATTATGGGTGCATTGGAATTTTTGGACTGGCAAAGAAAATAGTTGAAAAATGTATAATTTGCCAAAAGGTGAAGAAAAAGGTAATGAGAAAAACAATATTAGGAGGCCGCAAGTTAGCTCTTCAACTATTTCAAAGTATCCAAGTGGACTTTACTGAACTTCCCCAAGTGCAGAGGTGGAAATTTTTATTAGTAGTAATAAACTTTTTGACTCATTGTGTAGAAGCTGTTTCCATTGTCAGAGCTACAGCTAATGTGGTATGGAAAACACTTTTGGAACAAACTATTCCCAGGTATGGAATGGTTAATAGAATAGACTCAGATAGAGGAACACATTTTACATCAAGAGTCTTACAGAAAATAACTCAAGCCTTGGGAATGAAATGAGATTTACATACCCCATGGCATCTACAGAGTTTGGGCTGGGTAGAGAGGATGAACCAGACTTTAAACAGAACTTTGACTAAATTTATAGTTGAAACTCGAATGTCATGAGTACAATGCCTACCTTTAGCCTTATTGAGGATCCGAACACAACCCAGGTCAGACCTGGTAGTGTCACCTTATGAGATAATGTTCGGATTACCTTTTCTGACCATCCAACATGAAACTGCTACCTATGAAGTAGGGGAAATGAGTGTTAGAAAATATGTCACCACAATTGCAAAAATGCTTGAAAATTTGCGGTTAAAAGGGATAATCCCTCAAACTACACCTTCAGAATTTAAAATCCATAATATCCATCCAGGGGAATAGGTATTAGTAAAAACGTGGAAAAAGCAATCTTTAACTCCACAATGGGAAGGTTCTTTTCAGGTACTACTGACAACTGAGGCAGGGATCGGGACCCAGGAACTAGGGTGGATCCATGCCAGCAGAATCAAAGGACCTGTGAATGAACCTGAGGAGTAGACTATCACATCTAAACTGGGTGATACAAAATGGACTCTCAAGCAGGGACTGGGTGGTAATGAACTGGGAGTACCTAAATGAACCAAGGAGTGTGCAAAGAATCACACCTAATTGGGAAATAAGGCCAAGCTTACATCAGTGTTTTCAAGTGCTGCCTAGAGAAGTTCTGAGACACCTCTGATCCCCCTTGGGAAGGAATACTTCCACTTCAAACAAGAGGATCAGGACTGTTTCGGTCAGAAAGTTCTCATAATGTGGCCTTAGCCTGTGACGTATATAAAGAAGAGGAGGAATTACAATTTCCATCAGTGCCATACTATATACTCTGTTTTATTCATCCCAATCCTGGACATGCTAGCTGGGTTAAATGTTGTTTTGCGGAGAAAGAGAAAAAGAACTCCGCAACTTTGTGAAAGTTGTAAAGCCGGTATGTTCATTACAGTGCGCTGGACGCATGCGGAGACTGCTCTCCTTAAAAGGCATGCATACTTCTGGGAACTTCAGGTCCCTTTTTATCCCCCTCCCAAATACATCTGCATACAGTTTCACAATAGGTTCATACATATTCATTTTTACGAATTTCGCATGACATTTGCGGCTAGTTCTTCTTTATCAGAAAGAATTCCTAGGTCAAGCTGACCTGCTCCCATAGCAGTTTCTGTCTCCCTTTATCTCCCTGTCTCCCCTGTCTCCTCCCCCCCTTATCTCTGTCTTTCATTGACACAGTTTTCCCTTTAGCCTCGGCCTTAAGGCCAGGCTACACAGGCTTAAAGATGTACTTTTCTCCTAAATCAAAATGGATTTCTACTCTGGGGGATTTTTACTCTGTCTCAATGTAAATGTTTAAATTGTGAAAAAATCAGTATTGTAGTTCACAAAATCGACGCCTGCGATGCATGAAGTGTCGAGCACCAAATCTATTCCCTATCCAGATATAACTAAGAACAACTGAAATAATAACTTTGCTATGTGGATGGGGATTACTTGTGCCTGTTGAATAGGAGATACCTGAGGAATGGTGGGAAACTACAGTTAAGGAGTGACAAAAACGATTTGCCTGGGAATTAGCAAAAAGGAAGTGACGAGGAGATAGAGGGCAAGCCCAGATTTGCCACTGTACTCACCACCAAGAAGATCACATACATCTGCTGTGGGTACCAACTCCATAGGCATGGGACGTGGGGGCATAAGCCATACAGGACCTCTGTTATTCCTTTCTCTGTCGCTCATTTTTTGCCTTTTCCCTTTCGAGATACCAGCAAAATCATGTCACAAATGCTACCGAAAGCACTACATGGAAAGAAACCAAGGTTCCTTCTTTATTACACACACCCATTTTAACAGTCACTGCTATTACCCATCCAAATTAGGTACCTGTATACAAAACGGGAAAAAATACTGGATTGCGGAAAACTTAGGAGCAAGTGGTAATAGGTTTGGAAGTGAATTTCCAAAAGGGCAGAGAGGGGTTTGTTTCACATTTGTCCTTAGGGGTAGAGTCCAAGATTTGGTAAAAGAACAATTAGTAAGCAAAAAAGCAAAGCCAGCGCAACAGTCTAACTCTATATCAACCCCAAATCAAGATTTGTATACGAAACTTAAACAGCAATTAGAAAAGGAAATAGATATCTTGAGATTTGGGAAAAACCTCTTTGTGAAATTGGGGAAAGAAAAAGTAAGGAACTTAACCAACTGTTGGGTCTGTTGAGGGGTTTTGATGACAGAGGAATGGCCATGGAAAGGCAGTAGCTTAGGCCCAAATGAACTCCTTAAATGGAATCGGACAAATATAAGGGGGGAAAATCAACCAGAAGGGTGGATTTTAAGTTCAACAGTGATAGGTGAAGAATGTCTCTGGCACACCAGGAAAAATTTTCTTAGTGAGGTAGGAAATGCTCCCTCTAAAAGATATAATGTTACTAATGGAACTTCCGCATGATGGACTCCAGATAAACCAACTCTGTAGTGGACTTAGAAAAAACAAAAGAAAAAAATTGCAGGTATAATAACAAAATCAGGCTCTTCCAATGTAACAATACAGGCAAGGATCCTTATTTTGGGATCGCAGAAATATCCAAATTTTGGGAGAATATAAATCAACAGAAAAATGATTATTGGAAAGCACCAGATGGCTTATTTTGGATATAAGGGAAAAGAGCATACCCAAGACTCCCCTCCAGTGGAAAGGGAGTTGTACTCTGGGAATCGTACAGCCAGGATTTTTTCTTTTACCAGGACCAGATGGAAATCAATTAGGAGTACCGATTTATGAAGACCTAAAAATAAATAAAAGGGAATTGATTGGAGGATTTCAAAAAAGGGGAGATGAGGAATGGCCTCCTGAATGCGTATTGGAAACATATGGGCCGGCCACCTGGGCACAAGCTGGGAGTTGGGGATATCAAATCCTGATTTATATGCTGATTCATATTTTAAGACTCCAGGAAGTTGTAGAAATAATAACAAACAGAACTGGTCGAGCACTGGAATTAATATCAAGTCAACAAAACCAGACAAGAGCTGCAGCCTATCAAAATAGATTTGCTTTAGACTATTTATTAGCTGAAGAAGGGGATGTTTGTGGAAAATTTAATACTTCAGATTGTTGTTTGAAAATAGGTGACAATGGGGATGCCGTCTTGGATATAGCCAAGAATATCAGAAAAATAGCCCATGTACCGGTCCAAAATTGGGAACTGATGCTAAAAACTAGCTGGTGGGACAATGTATTAGGGACAGAATGGTGGAAGAAATTAGGCTTCTTCCTTTTATGTGCTACAGCTGGCTTGATATTTCTCCCTTGCTTGATCCCCTGTTTTATTCAGTTAATCACCAGCGTAGTCCAAGGCATGCAAGTGGTAACAATGCCTATGGCCCCAAAATTAGCTACATCTGGAATGGCACAAAAGATCATGGTGTTAAAGAAACAAAACAATATGGAAGACCCCTTTGAAGAAGGAAAATTAATTTGTGAAAAAAATGAGTGAATAATGGAGGTTAGAAAACAAGAATTTCTGCTCAAGCCAAATGGTCTATAAAAAGAAGAGAGGGGGGATTGTTATGAATATATATTACAATATTGGCTTTTCGCAAATATTAAAATAGATGCTATATGTATAATGTTAACTTTGCTATAAAAATATAGCTTTGATTTCTGTTGTTAATTAAGCTTAGACATAATCATGAAATAAATGGTATAGATATGCTTATGTTAAAATGCCTGCTTGGTTGGGATAATATCCAAGGAACATATGATGAGGACCCCTGCTACTGATATGACTAGCCACACATACCATCAGCAGAAAATATGGACCAAGGCCCATGTGAGTGAGGTACGACTCACTTCCAAAAATCTAGAAAGGTTTATTAAACCTTATAAAAAATGCAACAGAAGACTGAATAGAGAAAAGATTACGGCGCCAGGAGCAAAGGATTTTTCCTACCATGTGTTCGTCTACACAATGGAGGTTTTGCCTTTTAACCCTTTTGCCCCTCCCAAAATTCAGTCCATCGACTCCTTCTTCGCTTTCCAGTGGTGGAGTTTACTTCCTGAAATCTTGATTGGAGGTCAGGTGTTGCTATAGTGACAAGCCAACCCTCCCAAATGTCCCAAACCCAGGCAGTCCCCTGATAACAATGCAAGGGGGTAAAGCATAACTATAAAAATATAAAACTTTTCTTAACATATATACATGATATTTGCCTTTTAATTGTGAGAGTCAATCATCGCATTACTCATCCATCACAGCCCACAACTTCTTCAGGCTAATCCACCCCAGCTCCTTCATTTGTTCCTTGTGGTGGTTTGACCAGGAAGAAGTGGGAATTCTGGGATGCTGTGGTCAAACCAATGGGTGCTCGGATTTTGATATTGGCACCTGGTGTGGCCAGTTGAGTTTGGACACACCTCCGAGAACACACAGGGGTTAAAACCAGAGCTTCGGCCCTGGGAGGCTCTCTTGGGACTTCGAGGGACGGAGGTCGGATCTCCCTTCTCCCCGTCCAGCCGCTGCTGCTGGGCGAGGGAGGGGCAGCCATGTGGTAGGCCTGGGCCTGGACAAAGATGGGGGGTGAGGAGGCCCTTGAGGATGCAAGGGTGGAGGAGCCCCAAGAGACATCAGGCAGCCATTCCCCCCCCCCGCCAGGAGAAAGAGAGAGAGGAGAGCCGGCGACCACGAATGTGATAGCAGCCGGCCCAGGAGGAGAAGGGGGGGAATGCAGTGAGGGAGGCGGTGCCTGGCCGGAGCAGCAGCGAGTGTGGGAGTGCTGGAGTTCTGGGACAGGCACAGACTGAATTTTTAACCCCTTTCTTTCATGATTGGGACCTTGCAAAAATGCTGATCCTCCTCAGAGCTGAATAAGAAGAGAAATAAGAGATGGGATAACCAAGGACCTGGCCCGAAGGACGTGGAGAAGGCTTGCTGAGTGGAGAGAGAGATGATTGGAGCGGCCTTTTGGCTGGACTTTTCTTGTGTAGCCATAGACTGAACCAGTTTTATTCCTGTGACACAGAGACTGCATTTAGGGGGAGGCAGTGCCTCAGAACCAGGAGGGTTCATTGTGGGGACCCCTTGGCCCCAGGGGGTTGGAAAAAAATGGGGGGGACAGATGTCCCAAAGCAGAGACTGTGCCTTTTTGGAGTGAGACAAGGCATCCTTAAAAGACAATCCTAAAAGCAGCTCTGGTCCATGCACAGTGGTGAGAGCACTGGGCATGGAAGGAAGATGTCACAAGCGGCAAAAGGACTTTCCAGGTGGTGCTGAGTGACATGGAAGCACACGAGGTTTCAGCGTGTTTCCAGGGGAAGCCTATGGTGCAAGAAGGACTCCTCTCCTCTTCATGGACTGAAGTTTGAATATCCTAAAGGGTGGTGCCAGACTGGGCAGTTGGTGATTTGGGGGAATGTATTGGATTGGGAAATTTTTGGGTGGTGGGGAGGAGGAAAGTGTTTTTTTGTAAGGTTTTCAATTTTTTTTCCCTTATAGGTTTTTTCTTCTTTTCTTGTAGTTTAGGTAATAAAGTTTTCTTTATGTTTAAGCTGGAGCCTGCTTTGCTTATTGCTGGTCACATCTCACAGCAGACACCAGGGAGAAGGTATACTCATGGGGGCACTGGCTCTGTGCCAGGCCCAAACCATGACATAGGGTTTGTGTTCCAGAACCTTCACCAGCCTTGTTACCCTTTTCTGAACGCATTCAAGCATCTCAACATGCTTCCCAAATTGAGATGCCCAGAACATGACACAGTACTCAAGATATGGCTTCACCAGTGCTGAGTACAGGGGAAGAATGACTTCCTGGTCCTGCTGGCCACACTATTCCTATTACAAGCCAGGATGTCATTGGCCTTCTTGGCCACCCAGGCACACTGCTGGCTCATGTTCAATCAGCTGTCCATCAGCACACCCAGACCACTTTCCACCTGGCTGCTGTCCTGACATGTGGAGAGAGACTCTAAAACTCAAAGACAAAATTAGTTTTAAAGTGTATATGCTTTTATTCGGCCAGACATATGGGGATATCTCCACAAAGACATGCGTAACCCTCGGTACATTCAGGTTTTCTTTTATCCCCTAAAGTGTTACATATGCATCAGGTTACACAATAGATAATTTCCTGGCTCCCCTCCCTCTCCGCTTCATATTCTAATCATCTTCTCAGTCCTTTGCGCCTGTGCAGTTGTCTCTGGTGTTCATCTCAGGGGTCATAGGGGATGAAGTAAAGTTGTCTTATTCAGGGTTGACTTTTTAACCCTGCTGCCTTGCGCATGCTTACTGATCTTTTGGCCACCGTCCAAGCCAGGAGTCCAGATTCATCTGGTTTCAGGGGCCCAAGGAGCCTCGTTATCTCAGCATCCTTGCATACTGTATCCTGTTTTTGATAAACATCCTTCCCCTTATCAGGAATCCTTGCATTCTTTCTTGCTGTTTTGCACATATTCCTTTCCTGTATTCCTTTCCTTTCTCACACAAATAAGGATGCAGCAAATATTAAGCAATGTCCATCATCTATGTGCCTATTCCTAATCAATACCTTCTAATTTCTGTGATTAATATATCTATCCTCTAGGTTCTGACCCCATGTTTCAATCCAGCCACTCTGTCCCCAGCCTGTAACTCTGTGGGGGGTTGTTACGGCCAAAATGTAGGACGCAGCACTTAAACTTGTTAAATCTTGTATTGTTAGATTCAGCCCATCTATCCAGCCTGTCCAGGTCCCTCTGCAGAGCCCTTCTACCCTCCAACAGATTAACACTCGCACCCAGCTTGTTGTCATCTGCAAATTTACTGACAGAGAAATTTCTTCACTAATGGGGTGTGAAAACTCACCATACAATCCATGATAGAACAAGCCATGATAGAATGTTGTCATTTGACCCTCAAGCACATGTTATTAAAACAAAAAAGGGTGAATATGGCTCCTCAAGAACAATTAGACAATGCAATATTTACACTAATTTTTTTTAACGCAGATCATCACTCAATCCCCAGCAGAGCAAGACTGCACTGAAGGTTTGTTTGCACAGAACCAGTTTTCAAAAGTTTTATTTAAGGATCCACAATTGGGTGTGCAATGGCAAGGCCCAGCTGATTTACTAACCTGGGCAGGGGAGGTCGGCATGTTCTGTTGCTAACAGACCTGAAGTTGTTACCTGCTCTTCTGGTAAAACTGTACCATGAGCTAGAAAGACCAGTCAAACAGCACCATAGAGGCACTGCACAATACCAGGCAGCAGCAAGTGGACAAACCCAAAGATAACATGGGGGATGCTGAAGTAACTGCAGCAAAGAGCTGAAATCCTGATGCACGGTGTAGGAGCAGCACTACATCCCTGGAGAACACCTTCCTGGCTTTTGGGGGATAGGGTTTTTTTTTTTTTTTTGGTTGTTGTTTTTGGATTTTTTTTTCTTAGGGAACTTTTTCTCCCATCTACTACCTGAAAGACTATACAGGGAGAGGGAGTTGCCTGAGAGACAAATAGGGGCAATTAAAAAACAAAAGAAAATGGCCACTCCCACATACCACGGTAATGGCCCAACCAGAGAAACAAGATTTTGGGAGTGATGTCTGAGGGGGAAGCAAGGTGGTTTAGGCAGTTTCTTAGCTGGGGGTAGGGCAGTCTTTGCCTGGTTGGGAGCAGAGGTGAGTGGTGATTCTTTGCCTTGGACCTCTCCTGCGGAGTGATTTTTTTTCCAACACTGCGGTGGAGCTCTACCTGTCGCCATCTTTTGAGCCCGTTGCTTGCAGGAGAAGAGCACCAAGAGACCAAAGCAGTCAATTTGAGTGCCTGGGGAAGTCGTCCCTTCTCCCCCCACCCCCGAGCCACAGCATGGAGAGCTGCCTGGAGCTGGAGCAACACCCCCGTCGGACCTCTTCTTTGTATGGTTGTGCAAAATTGTAATAAAACCCTCCCTCCCTTCCTAGAGTGTACCAGCTGCCGTTAGCGGTGCTGAAGACCAATCACCACTCAGGAGGATAGCTGCGAGAGTCAATCCTTCTGTCTCTCTCATCTGAGCTGCCATCACCACTAGGGAGGTCCCTATCTTGCATCAGAGCGCCCCCCCTAAAGCAACAGGGGAGTCACTGCAACCTCTCTGCCTTGACACAAGCCAACAGCGCCCTCTGCCGGGTGTGGTGGTAACTACACTAAAAGGAAAATGACTTGATGGGGAGGAAAAGGTTGGTATTGGGTTTTCTGGTTTTTGTTGTCGTTGTTTGTCTGTTGAGATATGTATATATATTCTGCAGCAGCCTGAATTGCTACTAAAAAAGTCCAGGGTAAGAAAGCAAAAAGGGCCTTTTCATGGTATCCACAGATGTTTAATTCAGCCGCATGGTGAGATGTTCAGAATCCCCCGCAAACACACATGCAGAGTGTCCCTTTTCCTCTGCCCAGGGGAACCCGGGGTTCTACCTGGCTTTGGTGCTGTATTAAGATGCGGGCCAGTCAGGGAATAGGGAGGGAGTGGCTCAGGCACATAGGAGCAAGGGAAGGACCCAATGGGGTCAAATAGTTTTGAGGGAAGCTTCTTGGGTCACCCTAACTTAGGCAATGCCCCCCAGGGCCTCCACAATATTCTAGTAAAGAATTGTTACTCCTTTACCCATATCTTTGCCTGAAAGCCCTATAATTTCAAATATAATAAATTGGAGGGAGGGGGGTCATATTTTCCATTGCAGGAAATAGCAGACACCTGGCTTTAAACCTAGACACTGGCCTACCGAGTAATTGTAGCTAGCAAAAGTACTGTAAGAAGTTTATTCTTTTTTCCTTTTATCATGCCTTTGGCAACTGCACAACAGGTGTATTGGGCTCACATTGTTGATCCTCCCATTTTTAGACCTCTTACATGCTGAATTGCCCATAGCAAGTAATGATACAAAATGGAGAAGAAGTGTTTGGCTTCCCCCATGGGGACCTCTGGAAGAAAATTAAGAATAGATCAAAAATAATGGTTCCTAAACATTTTACACTGAGTTGCCCGCAATTTGTCTTGCTATAAAACCTATCTTGGGGTGCCTTGATTTTAAAGGAAACTTTCACTTCCACTATCGAGACAGTAAGAACACCTCAAAATGCTAGACAAATCTTATTTTTGTGTCTATATCAGGCACTAATAGTAGCAAGGTGATGAGTAATTGTCAGCCAGGGTGTTGGTAGCAGTCGGCTTAACTGGAGTCCTCCCGGAGTGACAGATGTCGTTCTGTTGAAGCAGTGTCCTGGTTTACAGCAAATTTGGGAGAGAATCCCCAAGGGAGCTCCGGTAGGAAAGCAAATTCAATTGGCCCCTCCCCCCAACTGGTCCAGGAGAAAATACCTCCTTGGAGAAAAGTGGAACAAAACCTGTTTATTAAACAATACAGCTTTAACAATATTAAACAATAGAACCCCTTGCCGCTCCAAAAGAGATGACAAACTGAGAAAACCCTGTCCCCGGATTGCGGCTCAGCTCACTCAGTCTCTTATCAGTCCCTCCGGTGCTGGAAATGTCACAGGCCAGGCCTGGCCCGGTGGGCCACAGGTGCAGCTGCATGTGCTCCCCTGAGTGTTCAGTTCAGAGCAGGTTTCAAGAGGTCCAAAGAAAAGGGAAAAAACCACAGTCCAGGGAACTTCTTTGCCTCAGCTAGCTAACACTAACTAAAAACAAAGGAGAGCTCTGTCCCGCTGTCTGTCCATCTGCAGGCAACCCAGTCCAGGAAGAGGAATGTGGTGGAGTGAGAGCAGTGTCTGAAAAAAAACTGTGCACTTCTTCTCTCCCCCCTTCACTCTCTGGAACAAGTCTTAAAGGTGCAAAACTTATTATTCAGCATAAACAAAATGAGACGATTGGGGATAAAAGCATCATATAGTCAACCCAGGACATTCCACCCCTTATCCCCATATCGTCTGCTTACTACTAAAACTAATATAAATTCTAACTCTACAAACACATACATTATACATCCATTATACAGCTATACACAGACAATGGTAATAGCATTCAGCAAACAGTGATATTTACACATAGGTCTCACCCAACAATCAGATCTCCCTGAGGTACACATTGTGTTCTTCCATCTTTTTGCATTATCCACCATGTGCAACCTGGTCCCTGAGCAAAAACAACCCCACGAATGGGTTTGTCTGTATTCGAGGCAGAATTAATCCAAACTGTCTTCCCTAACGAACCTCTGACATGTACCACTGGGACTTTGTCTTCATCTACTCTCTGCAAAGGCTCAGATTGGGCAGGGCCCACTAGGTTAGTAGAGCCTCGGGTGTTAACTAACCAGGTGGCTTTTGCCAGATGCTGCTCCCAGTTTTTGAAAGATCCCCCACCTAATGCTTTCAATGTCGTTTTAAACAGTCCGTTGTACCTCTCCACTTTGCCTGCAGCTGGTGCATGGTAGGGAATATGGTACACCCACTCAATGCCATGTTCCCTAGCCCAGGTGTTGATAAGGCCATTCTTGGAATGGGTCCCATTGTCCAACTCGATCCTCTCAGGGGTACCATGTCTCCACAGAACTTGCTTTTCAAGGCCCAGGATGGTATTCCGGACAGTAGCGTGAGGCACAGGGTAGGTTTCCAACCATCCAGTGGGGGCTTCCACCATGGTCAGCACATAGCACTTGCCCTGGCGTGTCTGGGTCAGTGTGATGTAGTCAATCTGCCAGGCCTCCCCATACTTGTACTTGGACCACCACCCACCATACCACAGGGGCTTCACTCGCTTGGCCTGCTTGATGGCAGCACACGTCTCACAGTCATGGATAACCTGAGAAATACTGTCCATGGTGAGATCCACCCCTTGGTCTCATGCCCACTTATAGGTGGCATCCCTGCCCTGATGACCTGAGGCATAATGGGCCCATCGAGCTAGGAACAACTCCCCCTTATGTTGCCACTCGAAGTCTATCTTCAACACCTCTATTTTTGCTGCCTGATCAACCTGTTCATTGTTTTGGTGCTCCTCATTAGCTCTGCTCTTGGGAACATGAGCATCCACATGGCGGACCTTCACAGGCAGCTTCCCTACCCTGGTAGCAATGTCTTTCCACTCTTCAGCAGCTCAAATTGGTTTTCCTCTACGCTGCCAGTTAGCCTCTTTCCACCTCTTCAGCCATCCCCACAGAGCATTGGCTACCATCCATGAATCAGTATAAAGGTAGAGCTTTGGTCACTTCTCTCTCTCAGCAATGTCCAGGGCCAGTTGAACAGCTTTGAGTTCAGCAAGTTGGCTTGATCCACCTTCTTCTTCAGTGGCCTCTGCCACCTGTCATGTGGGGCTCCATAAGGCTGCTTTCCACTTCCGGTTCATCCCTACAATGCGTCAAGAACCATCAGTAAAAAGAGCATATCATGTATCTTCTGCTGGCAGTTGGTTGTACGGTGGAGCTTCTTCAGCCCGTGTCACTTCTTGTTCCCCTTCATCAGCGAGACCAAAGTTTTCACCTTCCGGCCAGTTTGTAATTATTTCCAGAATCTCAGGGCGATTCAGTTTTTCAGTACGGGCGCGCTATGTGATAACAGCAATCCATTTGCTCCATGTTGCACTGGTGTCATGGTGCGTAGAGGGAACTTTTGCTTTGAATATCCACCCCAGTACTGGTAGTTGGGGTGCCAGGAGGAGTTGTGCTTCAGTGCCTACTACCTCTGAGGCAGCCTGGACTCCTTCATAGGGAGCCAAGATTTCATTCTCTGTTGGAGTATAGTTGGTTTCAGACCCTCTGTAGCTTCGACTCCAAAATCCTAGTGGTCGGCCTCGAGTCTCCCCAAGCACCTTCTGCCAAAGGCTCCAGGACAAGCCATGGTTCCCGGCTGCACAGTAGAGCACGTTCTTCACCTCTGGTCCTGTCCTGACTGGACCAAGGGCTACTGCATGAGCAATCTCCTGCTTGATCTGTGCAAAGGTTTGTTGCTGCTCTGGGCCTCAGTGGAAAGTGTTCTTCTTACAGGTGACCAGGTAAAGAGGGCTCACGATCTGACTGTACTCAGGAATGTGCATCCTCCAAAATCCTATGACGCCTAGGAAAGCTTGTGTTTCTTTCTTGCTGGATGGTGGAGACATCGCTGTGATCTTGTTGATGACATCGGTGGGAATCTGACACCGTCTGTCTTGCCACTTCACTCCCAGAAACTGGATCTCTTGAGCAGGTCCCTTGACTTTGCTCTTCTTGATGGCGAAGCCAGCTTTTAGGAGAATCTGGATGATTTTCTCTCCTTTCTTGAACACTTCTGCTGCTGTCTTCCCCCACACAATGATGTCATCGATATATTGCCAATGTTCTGGAGCCTCACCCTTTTCCAGTGCAGCCTGGATCAGTCCATGGCAGATGGTAGGACTGTGCTTCCATGCCTGGAGCAGTCGGTTCCAGGTGTACTGCATGCCTCTCCATGTGAAGGCAAACTGAGGCCTGCATTCTGCTGCCAGAGGAATGGAGAAAAATGCATTGGCAATGTCTATAGTGGCATACCACCTTGCTGCCTTGGACTCCAGCTCGTACTGGAGTTCCAGCATGTCCGGCACAGCAGGGCTCAGTGGTGGAGTCACTGCATTCAATGCACAATAGTCCACAGTCAATCTCCATTCTCCTTCAGATTTACGCACAGGCCAAATGGGACTGTTGAAGGGTGAGTGGGTCTTGCTGACCACCCCTTGGCTCTCCAGCTCACGGATCATTTTGTGGATGGGGATCACAGCATCTTGATTCGTTCTGTACTGTCGGCAGTGCACTGTTGTGGTGGCAATTGGCACTCGTTGCTCTTCTACCTTCAGGAGTCCTACTGCAGATGGGTTTTCTGACAGTCCAGGCAAGCTGTTCAACTGCTTGATACCCTCTTTCTCTACAGCAGCTATTCCAAATGCCCATCTGAGTCCCTTTGGGTCTTTGAAATACCCCCTTCGAAGGTAGTCTATGCCCAAAATGCATGGGGCCTCTGGGCCAGTCATGATAGGATGTTTCTTCCACTCATTTCCAGTCAGGCTCACCTCAGCTTCCACCAAAGTGAAATCCTGTGATCCCCCTGTCACACCAGCAATAGAAACAGACTCTGTCCCCACATGTCTCGATGGGATTAATGTGCATTGCGCACCAGTGTCGACCAAAGCTTTGTATTCTTGTTGTTCAGATGTGCCAGGCCAACGAATCCACACAGTCCAAAAAACATGGTTTTCCCTAGCCTCTACCTGGCTAGAGGCAGGGCCCCTCTAAGCCTGGTTATCCTTCTTTTCCTGGGCATATGCCTTGGAGGGTCCTTCAAGGGGATCAAAAATATTGTCATTATCATCAAATGTGGCAGTTTGGTTATTGGCCACTGGAGCTGCTTCCCTTTTGGAACTTCCTCTCTGAGTCTTCAGTTCACGCACCCGTAGTGCCAGAACAGCAGTAGGTTTTCTATGCCATCTCCCCATGTTTTCTCCACAATCACGCAGGTAGAACCACAGCTCAGCTCGTGGGATGTATCTTCTCTCGCCATCTGGGAACATCTGCCTTGGACACCAGAACCTCTGATCTGTACTGCCGAGATTTGGAGAAAGCCTTCTTTAATCTCCTCCCTCAGTTTCTTGTGACTGTCCTCCATCTTGTCTTCTAATTTCTTCAGACGTGTTCTACTGCTGCGATTCTGGCATGTGTTGGGCCATGTACAGCATCTGCATATGCTCGGAGCTTCTTTGCCATATCCAGCACAGTCTCCTCACCATCATCCCACTTCATTATGGCTAAAGCAGAAGCGTATTCTCGTGGCCCAAGTCGTACAAGTTTTCTCCACATCACAGATGTGCATGGTACCAAGTCTGGATTTACAGTGTTTACATCATCTGAGAAGACAATTTCTGCCACTGCCATTTCCCTCAAGTGTTGAATCCTCTGTTCTATGGTTTTCGACTGGGTTTGCTGCATATAGAGATCATCTGTACACAGGTATCTTTGTGCTACACTGCCTAGGACCCATGCCCAGAGGCTGTGAGGGTTAGCCCCTCTCATCATTCCTTGGTCAATGACAGGATCATGTGACAGGGATCCCAAATGCCTCGCTTCAGTGCCATCCAGAATTGTAGCCTTGCCTGCAGCATCCCAGAGATGGACAAGCCAACTAATTATGGATTCATCAGGTCTTCGAGTGTAATCCTTCCTTAGGCCACGAAGGTCCTTCAGGGAATAAGACTCAATATTGGCTTCTGATGCTGTGTCAGTTGTGTTAACTTCGGCTTTTGTATCAGTTGGTTTTGAGGGTCCTTCCCCTGGATCATCACCGTCAGTCACTGGCTGATTGGTTTTGCTTGTGTGCTTTTTTCCTGCAGCAACTGCCAGTGGCTGTCACAGTGGTGACAAGGGTTGCAGGATGAAGAGAGAGACGAGAATGTTGACCTCATGTTCAGAAGGCTTGATTTATTATTTTATGATATATATTACATTATGACTATCCTAAAAGAAATAGAAGGAAAAGTTCGCAGAAGCTAGCTAAGCTAAGAATAGAAAAGGAATTAATAACAAAGGGCTGTGTCTCAGCAGACAGTGAGACCCAGCTCTGCCGTGAGTGGTCAGTAAATCCAAACATCCACCCGAGACCAATCACAGATCCACCTGTTACATTCCACAGCAGCAGATAACCATTGTTTACACTTTGTTGCTGAAACTTCTCAGCTTCAGCAGGAAAAATCCTAATGAAAGGATTTTAATGAAAAGATGTCTGTGACAAGTGGCTTAGGCTCATTATCTGGTTTGGCTGCTGGCTTCGAGCCTGGGCTCTTGGCTGCAGCTTGAGTGACTGGGATAGCTGCTTTATCTCCCTGCCCTCCTGCCTCTGTCTGCTGCCCTACAGTATCTAACAGAGTGCGATAAGCATAGGCCTGGGTCCAGCTTATTGCAATTATCTTTTTCTCTTAAGAATTGTCATGGCACTTCTCTTTTAGGTATTTCCCCACCTCAGCTGGGTTCTGAATTTGTTCCCATTGAAAATCCCAATCTACTGGATGAGAAAATTCCTTCAGGGTTTGGTCTATATTTTCCCATTCTCCACACCACTCAGGATTTTTCACGCCTGCATCTGCTTCTGGGTCAGGGGTCTCACCAACTCCTCTGGATAGCTCAGCCCTCATTCTAGAGAAGCTGCAGACCAAATAGAGGAAGCTTACCAGATTAAACATCAGAAAGATGGTCTCTTTAACATTCAGGGGAAACTGAACATTCTCAGAAAGTGACATAAGAGGTTCAAAGGTGAAGAAGGAAAGGAAAGGAAAGGCTGGAAAGCCTTATTCCCGGCTCCTCCTCTAACAAACAGGGTGCAATTACTAATAAATTCCCAAAACATACTACTGGAATTGGGATGCAGGGTAGAACGAAGAAACCATAAACCATAAATATCGTAAACAGACACCAGTATCTTTGTAAACGCCCTATAAATCATTATCACCAAGGCCAGCACAACAGCTATTCTAATCTGTGCCCCTCTACTGTAAAAATTACGTGTTATGGACAATAATCCTAGTGACCAGAAGGGTATTGAAACCTCAAAAAGGTCTAGAGACCAGAACCACCTTAAGGCCTCCACCCCAAGAGACATTACGAATTCAAGCAGCATGGCTACTGACTGCTTTAACTCACTAGAGAGCGAGCACAACCAACACACAATCAATAGACCTTTTTTCCTCCTTCTCAAGCCACGCGTTGGGTGCCAATAGATGTATTTGTCCTATTTTAGAGCAAATTTGGGAGAGAATCCCCAAGGGAGCTCCGGTAGGAAAGCAAATTCAATTTGCCCCTCCTCCCAACCGCTCTGGGAGAAAATACCTCCTTGGAGAAAAGTGGAAAAAACCTGTTTATTATACAATACAACTTTAAAAAAATATTAAACAATAGAACCCCTTGCCGCTCCAAAAGAGATGACAAACTGAGAAAAACCCTGTCCCCGGATTGCGGCTCAGCTCACTCAATCTCTTATCAGTCCCTCCGGTGTTGGAAATGTCGCAGGCCAGGCCCGGCCCGGTGGGCCACAGGTACAGCTGTCAGTGCTCCCCTGGGTGTTCAGTCCAGAGCAGGTTTCAAGAGGTCCAAAGAAAAGGGAAAAAACCACAGTCCAGGGAACTTCTTTGCCTCAGCTAGCTAACACTAACTAAAAACAAAGGAGAGCTCTGTCCCGCTGTCTGTCCATCTGCAGGCAACCCAGTCCAGGAAGAGGAATGTGGTGGAGTGAGAGCAGTGTCTGAAAAAAAACTGTGCACTTCTTCTCTCCCCCCTTCACTCTCTGGAACAAGTCTTAAAGGTGCAAAACTTATTATTCAGCATAAACAAAATGAGAACATTGGGGATAAAAGCATCATATAGTCAACCCAGGACAAGCAGTGAGCCCATAGAAGAGTGTAGTTTTCCTCTGAAGGTCCAGTGTTGATGTAGAAGGGTCTGGTCTTATCTGGAAATACAGTGGAAAAAGGCTGCCTGTGGTGTTTCAAAACTTAGTTTATATACAGTTGTAAGAGATGGTCCGATGTTTCCCTCATTTTTGCCTCACAACCGTCACAAGGACAGAGACTGGGACCCTGAGGACCCTGACTAGAGTTCTGCCCTGGTTGAGGTGGATGCTCGCCAAGTGATTGTTCGCAGCTGTGTCTATAGTGCTGCCATGGTTTACTGCTTCTAGCAGGATCTTGCCCTATATGCTTGTGCCTGCTTCACAGCAATGGCCCATGAATTTCCCCACCTCTCAGCCAAATGAACTTTCTGGGGTAACTTTGGTGGTCCCTCACAGAAAACCCTTCATCTGATTCACTACCACCGTGACGGACGAAGATTGAAGCCCCCTCCCAAGGACTGAGACTGAGACGTCTATAATCCTAACATGGAAGGGGGCGGGGGAGGGGATGGCTGGCCTGGTCAAAGCAAGATGTTTGCCCAGGTGTGTTCCCTGGACCAAGAAAACAATGGGTCTCGCTCACTGCTGAGAACATGGACTGTCTGTACCCGTTTTCAATACCTGTTACCCCCTTGGCGGTTTCAAAAGACTTATACTTTACTGTCTTTTACCTGTTCCTCCCTCTTGGCAAAGGACTATAATAGACCCCTGAGTTAACCAGAACTTTGAGATTGTCCCTGACATGAGGATTTTTCCAGTGTCTGGACCCTGAGGATTTAATCTCTGAGTTGGTAGCTATACGTTTTCCCCTCTTTCTCTATCCTTTATCTCCTTTCTAAAATCCCTCTATCATATTTGCTGTGGGCACTCAAAAAAAGGTGCATTTGTTTTGATTGACAGTGAAATCCCCTCTGTGATGTTTTTGCACTCTGAGATCAGTTAACGAACCATCACGACCCCTCACTTGTACTAGCGGATCGTGACACCAGGTAGGAATGCTTGGCTCCTTGCCCTGTGTGGAGCATCTCATAATGGGATTATGTAATTGTATCAGTCATGCAGTGAGACTGAATGGCCCATTAATAGAACATATCCCCCCAGAGTTATGAGGAATGGGTCATGGAAGAGATAAAGAACATTGCCCCACCTGGTTTTAACAGATAGTAATAGAATACCTACTTTTGGTTACATTTTGCATTGCAGCCTAAGGCATTATCCTACCCCTTATTCTATTACCATCTGCATCATACCCAAATCAACACTCTCTTTAAACTCTACTATATATATATATATGTAAATATAATGAAACCTCACACACTGTTCTTACTTAAGATGAGGTGTCCTTGTGGTACACAATGGGTTTCTCCATCTTTCTGCATTACCCACCAAATGTGACCAGGTCCTTGAGCAAAAACAATCCCATGGATTGGTTTGTCTTTGCCTGAGGTGGGAGTAATCCAAACAGTCTTTCCTAAAATACGTTTCATGTGTACAACAGGGACTTTATCTCCCTCCACTGTGTGCAGGGGTTCAGACTGGGCAGGACCAACTGAATTGAAGGACCCTGTGGTGTTGACCGTCCACGTGGCCTTTGCTAAGTTCCTTTACCAATTTCTTAAAGTCCCCCCCCCCCCCCCAAAGTGCCTTCAGGGTAGTCTTAAGTAGTCCATTGCACCGTTCAACTTTGCCGGCAGATGGTGCATGACAGGGGATATGATATATCCATTCAATGCCATGTTCCCTGGCCCAGGTGTTGATAAGGCCATTCTTGGAATGGGTCCCGTTGTCCGACTCGATCCTCTCAGGGGTTCCATGTCTCCACAGGACTTGCTTTTCAAGGCCCAGGATGGTATTCCGGACAGTAGCGTGAGGCACAGGGTAGGTTTCCAACCATCCAGTGGGGGCTTCCACCGTTGCGAGCACGTAGCGCTTGCCCCAGCATGTCTGGGGCAGTGTGATATAGTCAATCTGCCAGGCCTCCCCATACTTGTACTTGGACCACCACCCACCATACCACAGGGGCTTCACTCGCTTGGCCTGCTTGATGGCAGCACACGTCTCACAGTCATGGATAACCTGAGAAATATTGTCCATGGTGAGATCCACCCCTCGGTCTCATGCCCCCTTATAGGTGGCATCTCTACCCTGATGACCTGAGGCATAATGGGCCCATCGAGCTAGGAACAACTCCTCCTTATGTTGCCAATCGAAGTCTATCTTCAACACCTCTATTTTTGCTGCCTGATCTACCTGTTCATTGTTTTGGTGTTCCTCATTAGCCCGACTCTTGAGGACATGGACATCTACATTGCGGACTTTCACAGGCAGCTTCTCCAACCGAGTGACAATGTCTTTCTATTCATCAACAGCCCAAATTGGTTTTCCCCTACGCTGCCAGTTGGCCTTTTTCCACCTTTCCAGCCATAGCCACAGAGCACTGGCTACCATCCATGAATCAGTATAAAGGTAGAGCATTGGCTACTTCTCTCTCTCAGCAATGTCCAGGGCCAGTTGAACAGCTTTGAGTTCAGCAAGTTGACTTGATCCACCTTCTCCTTCGGTAGCTTGTGCAACCTGTCATATGGGGCTCCATATGGGTGCTTTCCACTTCCGGTTCATCCCTACAATGCAACAGGAACCATAAGTGAAAAGAGCATAGCGTGTTTCCTCTGCTGGTAGATGGTTGTATGGTGGAGCTTCTTCAGCACGTGTCACTTGCTCTTGTTCCTCTTCATCAGCGAGACCAAGGTTTTCGCCTTCCGGCCAGTTTGTAATAATTTCCAAAATCCCAGGGCAATTCAGGTTTCCAATATGGGCGTGCTGTGTGATGAGGGCAATCCATTTACTCCATGTAGCTTTTGTGGTGTGGTGGGTAGTGGGAACCTTTCATTTAAACATCCACCCCAGCACCAGTAGTCGGGGTGCCAAGAGGAGTTGTGCTTCCGTGCCAATCACCTCTGAGGCAGCCTGGACTCCTTCATAGGTAGCTAAGATTTCCTTCTCTGTGGGAGTGTAGTTGGCTTCGGACCCTCTGTAGCTTTGGCTCCAAAATCCTAGTGGTCAGCCTCGAGTCTCCCTAGGCACCTTCTGCCAAAGGCTCCAGGACAAGCCATTGTTGCTGGCTGCAGAGCAAAGCACATTCCTCATCTCTGGTCCCGTCCTGACTGGGCCAAGGGCAACCCCATGAGTGACCTCCTGCTTAATCTGGGCAAAAGCTTGTTGCTGCTCTGTGCCCCAGTGGAACTCATTCTTCTTGCAGGTGACCAGGTAAAGAGGGCTCACAATCTCACTGTACTCAGGAGTGTGCATTCTCCAAAAACCTGTGGCACCTAGGAAAGCTTGTGTTTCCTTCTTGCTAGTTGGTGGAGACATCGCGGTGCTCTTGTTGATAACCTCAGTGGGAATCTGACGCCATCCGTCTTGACACTTTAGTCCCAGGAACTGGATCTCTCGGGCAGGTCCCTTGACTTTGCTCTTCTTGATGGCACAACCTGCTTCTAGCAGAATCTGGATGATCCTCTCTCCTTTCTCAAATACTTCCATTGCCATGTTCCCCCACACAATGATTTCATCGATGTACTGCAGGTGTTCTGGAGCCTCACCCTTTTCTAGTGCAGTCTGGATCAGTCCACGGCAGATGGTAGGACTGTGCTTCCACCCCTGGGGCAGTTGGTTCCAAGTGTACTGCATGCGTCTCCAGGTGAAAGCAAACTGAGGCCTGCATTCTGCTGCCAGAAGAATGGAGAAAAACACATTAGCAATGTCAACAGTGGCGTATCACTTTCCTGCCTTGGACTCCAGCTCATACTGGAGTTCCAGCATGTCCGGCACCGCAGCGCTCAGTGGTGGAGTCACTTCATTCAATGCACGATAGTCCACAGGCAATCTTCGTTCTCTGTCAGACTTGCACACAGGCCAGATGGGACTGTTGAAGGGTGAGTGGGTCTTTCTGACCATCCCTTGGCTCTCCAGCTTACAAATCATTTTGTAGATGGGGATTACGGCATCTTGATTTGTTCTGTACTGTCGGCAGTGCACTGTTGTGGTGGCAATTGGCACTCGTTGCTCTTCCACCTTCAGGAGACCTACTGCAGATGCATTTTCTGATAGTCCAGGCAAAGTGTTCAACTGCCTAATGTTTTCTGCCTCTACAGCAGATGTGCCAAAAGCCCATCTGAGTCCCTTTGGGTCTTTGTAGTAGCCGTTCCAGAGGAAGTTTATGTCCAGAATACACGGGGCCTCTGGGCCAGTCACAATAGGATGTTTCTTCCACTCCTTCCCAGTCAGGGTCACCTCGGCTTCTAGGAGGGTCAGCTGCTGTGATCTCCTTGTCACCTCAGCAGCAGAAATGAGTTCTGCCTCCACATGTCCTGATGGCATCGCTTCCCCAAATTCCTCCCATGTCAAATCATGACAACAGCACACCAGTATCAACTAATGCTTCATATTTTTGTGGCTTGGATGTGCCAGACCATCGGATCCACACCATCCAAAAGACCTGGTTTCCCTGTACCTCTTCCTGGCTAGCAGGGCCCCTTTAACCCTGGTTATCATTTCCTTCTTGGGCATACATACTAGAGGTTCCATCAAGGGGATCTGGCAGATCATCCTCCCTTCTGTAATACCTGGCAGCTTTGACATGGGAGGTTGAGGCTACTTTCACTTTAGTGGAACTCCCTCGGTTAGTGTTTCCCTCCTTGAGTTGACGCACCTGTGCTGCCAGGACAGAAGGTGGGTTTCATCCCACCTTCTCATGTCTTCTCCATGGTCGCACAGAAAGAACCATAGGTCAGCTTGTGGGGTGCAGCCTCTCTCTAGCTGAGGGACTTCAGGCTCTGACTTTGAGGCCTGTGACTCGCACTGATGCCTCACTTATCTTCTTCACGTCTTCCCTCACCACCTCCCTCATCTCCTCTTTGAGGTCCTTAATCACAGCAGAGACATGAGCCTGCATCAGGCCATTGACCATACTCTCATAATTTCTGAACCTGTTGTTGACAGATCCCACTCTCTCAGTTGTTCTTAGCATTAATCATTGCAATGAAGGCGGTGTATTGAGATGGCCCTAGCTTTGCCAGGGTCCACAACATTTGTCCTGTGCACCTGACCTTGTCGGGGTCATTATCATGCCGTCCATCCCTCCCAAAGAGTGTCTCCAATACTGCCACTTCTCTCAGCTGTTGGATCCCTTCCTCAAGGGTCTTCCATTGCATTCTATGATGGTAGTCCTGCATTCTCTCTTTGTGGACAAACCCCTTTCTTGCACTCATTAAAAGCTGCTCCCAGAGGGAAAGGGACCCTGGCTCCCTTATGAATACCTGATCCACACCTGTGTCCTGGGTCAAGGATCCCAAATATCTTGCCTCGCCACTATCCAGTTGCTCACCTGTACCCATAAGGTCCCAGACCTGAAGTAACCAGGTTGTATAAGCCTCACAGCCCTGTCACACAATGTCTTTTCATAGATTACGGAGGCTGTCATACAACAGGGACTCAGTGATTATCGCAGGCTCTGGCTGTCCTGCAAGTTGTGAGGGCCCTCCTTTCTTATCCTTATCTGGGTGCTCTGATTTCATCTTAGCCCTCCTCGTTTCCACAAAAGCGACTACTGCTGGCTGTGACTGCCCTTCCAGTTCAGCTGGAACCTGGATGGTTGTTATGTCTGTGGGTTCCACTGCTGCACCGTAAGACTCTCCCTCTTCCAGGCAGGGGGAGAGTTTCCCAACAGCTGGGGAAGTGTATTCCTTCGGCACCTGGCATATATTCTCCTCTATTACCCCATCCAATCTGGGTGGTTCATCTTTGAGGTGGGCTGTGGGGCAGGGTCAGACTGTGGGTCAGTATTCCTAGTCTCTGGGGCCACGTTAGGTTCTGGGGCAGCATCCCTGTGAGACAGAGTAGAAATTCTCCAGAGTAGAAATCCATTTTGATTTAGGTGAAATGTACATCTTTGAGTTAAGTCTGTAGTTTGAAGCCTGTAGTCTGTAGCCTGACTGCAAGGCCTAGGCTCAGGGATTCAATGAAGGACAGAGATAAGGGGGAGGAGACAGAGGGTGATAAAGAAGGACAGAGAGACTGCTGTGAAAGCAGGTCAGCCTGACCTAGGAATTCTTTCTGATAAAGAAGAACTAGCAGCAAATGTCACACAAGACTCGTAAAAATGAATATGTATGAACCTATTGTGAAACTGTATGCATATGTGTTTGAGAGGGGGATAAAAAGGGACCTGAAATTCCCAGAGGTACGAATGTCTTTTAAGCAGAGTAATCTCCACATGCGTCCGGCGCTGTAATAATAAACATACTGGCTTTACAACTTTCACAAAGTTGTGGAATTTTTGGCTATCTCTGCAAAACACCTGTTTTCTGGGGTAGGTGTCAGGGTGGTTATCCAAGTCAATCTTCTCTTATCTCTGAATGCTAAATAGAACAGGCATATCAGCAACACCAACCACTCTATGATATCATTAGCATTTAGAGAAGATTTGAACCCATCAAAAACTGGTAGGGTAGGCCCAAAGAGCTAGGTGAAGAGCTGGGAGAAAATTTCCCCATATGTCATTTCCTCAGAGTAGGTACCATTACTAAAGTAATCTCAAAAACATATAGTTAGTGTGTGATAGCTCTGAATCCATGTGCCTGCGTTCCAGAGGAAGTTAAAAATCCATTAATTTCTTACCTTATTAACCCATAAAGCAAACTGGATAACAGCCACGGTAGCCTGAAGTTATAGGATCCATGTTTAGATAAGGGGCTGCAAATGGGAGAAATATAACTGTGACCACCTGCCACCTGAATCAGGGTAAGCTAGACCACATGGTGCCACCTAATGAGGTTTCTATATCCTGCACACACAAAAAAATTAGGTTACTCAAGAACTGTTATTCCTTTTTCACCTTCTTTCTCTCAATGCCTGAGCCCCATGATGGGCGCCAAAATATGTGTTGGTTTGAAAGCCAACCAGTGGGAGATCCCTAGTCAGAACTACAATTTAATAGGAAAATTAAAATAAAATGCAGTAGTACAAAAACAATGACTGTCAGAATACAACCTGACACCCTGTTGGTCAGGGTGTTGGTAGCAGTCTGATTAAATGGTGGCTAGAGCCCTCCTGGAGTGACAGATGTGG
The DNA here is from genome assembly GCF_028551555.1 of Melozone crissalis. Taxonomy (NCBI): domain Eukaryota; kingdom Metazoa; phylum Chordata; class Aves; order Passeriformes; family Passerellidae; genus Melozone; species Melozone crissalis. Next base: position 6,347,815 of record NW_026535813.1, on the reverse strand, counting down.
TTCTGTGTAAGCAGTGATCCTGTAGAAGGGTGTAGTTTTCCTCTGAATGTCCAGTGGTGTCGCAGTCGAGGCGGTCACGACATAAAGCAGAGACCACAAGCAGTCTCAGTTGGCAACACTTGGCAACAGTTTATTAGTGAAAATGGTTGATCTTGTATACACTTTCCAGTTGTTTACCCTTCTTCTACCTTAGCTATTGGCCACAATAGTTCAATACCATGCCATTGGTGAAAAGTTACTCTGACTCCACCTAACTTTCTAAAAATGCTTCATCCAGCTGCAGAATGCTCTTATCTTCCTTCTCTCGATCTCCTTGGTTACAGCCTTGGAGAAAGCTCCTTATCATCTTCTTCTTACTTCTCGCTCCTTTAACTAACAGGCCCGCTGCTAGCCTCTTCCACAATTCCCCCTTTTTTTGTTTTTGAACTGTAAATAGAGCTGCTATGGATTTTTGCAGGGCCCTTTGCAAAAACCCAAGCAGAGAGGGGACACACAAAACCACAATCACAACCATCAACAAAATTCCCATTCTTAATACATTAGTTCCTGTCCTTCATCCATCTTTAAGTACTGATATATGGCCTTAGCCAGTGTCATCCGCACATTCTGCTTCAACTGTGGATCCATCGATCCTGTCCTTTCCCACACGCTCTATCTAAGGTTTGACACAGCGAGCAGGAACCCATCGAGGACCATTATCTGTCAAAACACAAGCATAACTCCTTCCCCAGGCAATCAGTTCCACTGGACCAGACCATATACCAGTAATCAAATCCTTGACCCATACCTTGACATTTCTATGGAAATTTGGTTGCTTAGAATTCAAAGAAGAAAAATGGCAAAAGATTGGAGATAACTGTGAGTCAGGTAGGGGACGCAAGAAGTTTAACACATAACCAGCTTTATCTAATCTCACTTGAGGTGACTCCTGTTACATTCCCCCTTTTTGTTTTTGAACCTGACGTTTAAGAAGTCCGTGAGCTCTTTCAATAATTGCTTGGCCCGTGGGGACATGTGGAATACCTGTTGAATGCTCAATGCCCCAAGCACGAAAGAATGCTTGCATTTTCTGCCAAGCATATGCTGGGCCGTTATCTGTTTTTACGTGACATGGAACACCTAGAATAGAAAAGGCATGATAAAAATGACTACTAGCATCTCGAGTTTTTTCTCCTGTGAATGCTGAAGCAACCATTGCATGAGAAAAAGTATCAACTGTAACGTGAACATACCTAAAGCGACCAAATTCTGGCATTTTTGTAACATCAGTTTGCCATTCTTCTAACGCAGCAAGACCTCTAGGGTATGTACCGTAATACTGAGTAACATGAGTCATATGACAGTCGGGACAAGAGGAAAGAATAGATTTTGCTTCAGCAGTAGACAATTTGAATTGCTGCTGTAAAGCTTGAGCACTCTGATGAAAAAATTGATGGGATAAAATTGCCTGCTGCAACACATTGGGTACAGTTTTGATTGCAGCAGCAGCTACTAAAGAGTCTACATAAGCATTGCCTTCAGCAAAAAATCCTGGTAATGATGTATGGTTGCGAATGTGCATGATGAAATAAGAATGTTTTCGAGCACCAATAACTGTCCATAACTTCACTAATATGGTAAACAATGGTTTCTCTTGAATATTATACAACACTGCTTGATCTAAATGCTTAACCAAATTGGCAACATAAACTGAATCAGTAAGTATATTTACAGAACCAGGAAACAAAGTAAAAGCCAAAAGAACAGCAGAAAGTTCAACCAGTTGAGGAGATCCCTCCTGAATCACTGATATTCCCAGTGATCATCCCTTCTCCAAGCCACAGCTGCTTTTCCGGTTTTCCCAGACCCATCTGTAAAACCCATTATACCTTCCACTGGAACAGGAGAACAAATTTGCTTGCCTTCAAAAAGAATCTCTTTAGTCAGTGTTAGAAGAGGATGAGAAGGCAAATGATATGAGATCTGGCCTGTAAAACAAGATAAGGCAGATTGCAATTCATGATTATTTTGAAAGCACCATTCAAAATACCACTGTTGTACAGGTATCACAATGGTCACAGAGTCCTGTCCCAAAATCTCATGACAACGCCTGCGGCCCTTGATGATAATATCTGCAAAAAGCTCATAAAGTCCTGGAGCTGTTTTCCGAGATCTGAAAGACAAAAATATCCATTCCAGAATATGCAGTTGATCTTCCCAATTATCATTCCATTGACAGAGTATTCCACATGGTATTTCGTGGTCTTTCAAAATAAACAATTGAACACCAACAGAGGTATCTATCCTGTTAACAAATTTGTGTGCTAGGGCTAATTCAACTTCTTCTAGGGTCTTTTTTGCCGCTGATGTCAATTGCCTCTCATCAGTGGAGGAAGTGATGCCTGAGAGCAAATCAAACAATGGCTGCATCTGATGATTAGTTATGCCTAAATATGATCGAATCCAACCTATTAAACCAACCAATTTCTGTACATCAGTAGCAGTTTTAACATCAATGTCTAACTTTACAGGTTGAGGCATAACTTGAGTGTTGGTCACCAACATACCTAGGTATTTCCAAGGCATGTGTTCCCGCACTTTCTCTGGAGCAATGATCAAACCAAAGTCTTTCAAATTTGTCACAGCACATTGTTTAAGAGCTGACAACAGTTGTTTGTTGTGAGATGCCAACAAGATATCATCCATGTAATGATAGCAGCAGCAGTTTTTAAATTGCTCCCGCACTTTTGACAAGGCCTGTGCCACAAACCATTGACAAATAGTTGGCGAATTTTTCATGCCATGTGGGAGTACCTTCCATTGATATCTTTTATCAGGTTCAACATGATTTATAGAAGGCACTGTAAAAGCGAATTTTTCTTTGTCCTGCTCAGCCAATGGAATAGTGAAGAAACAATCTTTTAGATCAATGACAACTATTTGCCATTCCTGTGGAATCATCGTGGGTGTAGGAAGGTCTGGTTGCAAAGCTCCCATTGTTGCCATTACAGCGTTTGTCTGCCGTAAATCATGTAAGAGTCTCCATTTCCCCGATTTCTTTTTTATTACAAAAACAGGGGTGTTCCAGGGACTGAATTATTCCTCAATGTGTCCCGCTTGCAATTGTTCTGTAACTAATTCTTGCAGGGCAGTAAGCTTTTCAGTAGTCAGGGGCCACTGGCGAACCCGGACAGGCTTATCTGTCAACCATGTCAGGGGTACAACTGGACGTTCCTTGCCCCGCAACACAGTGGCCCCCATTAAAAATCCGTAGTAATTTTGACACCCCATTGAGATAAACAATCTCGTCCCCACAAACTTTGAGGAGCATCGGCAACATAGGGTCTGATGTTAGCTTGTTGGCCATCAGGATGTTTCACATTAATTACAATGGCTGACAGGCCACCTGTTGTAGCACCACCCAACCCCAGGAGTCCAAAACTTGCACGAGTGAGAGGCCAGGATTGAGGCCAGCAAAGTCGCGAGAGTATTGTGACATCTGCTCCGGTGTCAATCAAACCTGTTACTGATATAGTTCCTGGATGACATCCACTGGCGGTGAGAGTGCATGTCTTTTCTGGACGGCTCTCTATTACTTTCTCAGTCCAGAACACTTGAGGTACTCCTGTCGATCCAAAGCCTCCTGTGCCGTGACCTCGGTCCACTGTATTTGGAACAGAACTCACAAAAGGTACAAGTTGAGCAATGCAAGTTCCTTTCTGAATAGTGACAGGAGGGTCATCAATGGACACCATAGCATGAATCTGCCCTAAATAATCAGCAACAATAAGCCCTAGATGCACATGAATGCCTCTAAGTGTAGTACTTGATCTCCCTATCAAAAACGCACTCAATCCCCGCCCTATCAGACCATAGGCATCAAGAGGCACTTTACATATTTCTTTGTTAAAATGGTTACTGCGTCAGCTGTGGGTATATCAATCCCTGTGGACTCGCTTGTTGCCCCTGAGAATTGTTCACAAATGGGTAGCTTTGCAGGGCTGGGAAGGCCTGCATTTGCTGTTGTGGTTGTTGGGGTATTTGTTTCCCCACGCACCCCCTCGCGCTCCTCTTTGGGTTTCCCGGCAATAGCTGACCATTTGCATGATATTTACTCCTGCATTGCTTAGCATAGTGCCCAGATTTAGCACAACGATTGCATACAACATCGCTGCTTGCACTTGGCCTAAATGTCGTTTTCCGGGCAGTACACTGTGACTTTACGTGCCCTTGTTCTCCACAATTATAACACTTCGCTGAAGGTCTTAACACTGCAGCAAGAGCTGCCATTTTATGCTCAACTGAACCAACTTTCGAGCAAGCAGTAACCATTTCAGACAAGGTGGGTTCCCCAGGCAAAGTGTCAATAATCTTTCTGCAGTCTGCATTTGCATTTTCTTTAGCCAATTGTACGCACAATTTGTCTCGCAAAGTTTCATCATTTACCTGTTTCTCAATAGCGGCAGCAAGTTTTTCTGCAAACTGCAAAAATGGTTCTCTCGTCCTTTGTTGTATAGTGACATATTTCTGTTTTGGAGCTGCCATTTCCAGTGTTTTAGTTAAGGCACTCATGCCAATTTGCTGAGCTTGTGCCAAAATCGAAGGATTCCACCTTGCCTGTAAATCTGGATTAGCAAAAGGCCCAGAGCCCAGTAGGGCATCAACACCCACAGCATGACGAGGGTCGTGTTGAGGCAACTGCATATTTGTTAAAGCGGTGCTCTCAGCCACTCGCCTCCAAGTTTCTTGAAAGACACCATATTGTACTGGCTGGAATAGAATTGTAGCAAGATGAGTGATGCCATAAGGTGCAAGCAAATCTGCATTAATTACATGTATTAATTGCATTACCTCTGAAGAATTAATACCATACTGAGCTACTTTTGATTGGAGGTCTTGCACAACCCTCCAGGCGAAGACGTGATGACTGTCGTTCTGTCCTGTTCCAGTAACTGCTTTGAAAACTGGAAAAGCCACAGGGTTATCACAAGCAACATTTGCAATGGCACTGTTCTCCTGAGGTACTCTTGGAGCACCTAACCTTTCTATGATATCCCAATTCTTTTCTTCAACTGCTTTCCTCCTAACAAATTCCTAAAACTCCTGAGGGTGTCTGAGGAAGCACAGTTACTTGACATGGAGGCAAAGTCCATGGGGCAGTAAGGCTAGAGCTCTTAGGAGATGAAGGCAACAGAGCTCCTTGCCCCAACTCAGGTGTTACTGCAGGCAACTCATCACTTGATTCGCTGTTGCTGTCACTGTCAGGTAAAGGAGGATACGGCCTTGCAGATTGTTCAAGCCCCTCAGAGGGGAGCGGGGGGAGCGGACAGCTGGACCAGAGAGGAGGGAAGCGGAGGGGCAGATGGCTGGGTTTCTCTCTCTGCTAGAGACATTTCAGCTAACTGGCATAGCGGTGTAGTATATACAGGCACCATCGCGAGCTGCTGTGCAGGTGTGAGATAAGGAGGCTTAGGGGTCTGATAAGAAGAGGCTAGGGCAGGTTGCCCAGAAGCTTTGGCAGCTTTCCCAGAAGCCTTGGCAGCTTTCCCAGAAGCTCTGGCAGCATGCCAGGTAACCCCCATGGCATCCGAACTTTCTTCACCAAGTTCCCCATCAGAGCCCCCTTCTACCTCAGAGACCCCCTCTGCCTCAGCCCCCCCATCAGGTTCTGTTATCAGCCCCAACTCTTTGTCCGCGTCTTGCTCCGTTTCTCTCTCTATTTTCCATTCCTTTAAAGCCTCAAAGAGCGAGTTCCAGGTTACTGCTAAATCAACAGCTGTTTTATCTCCCGCTCGAATGACTTGCCAAAGTCTGTCCCTGACTTTTTTCCATGCCTTAACACTAAATGCTGTGCCGGGATCAGTGCCAAAATTCTGTGATTTAGTCCACAGCAATATATTACGAAGTGCATAGTCTGACATATTAATTCCCTTATTTCTTAACAAAACTTTCCATGTAGACAGAACATTTTCTTTCTCTTTAGATAAATTTTGTCCCATTATTACTAGTTTGTGGCTCACCTACTTCCAGGTGTCTTGATTGGAAGGAAACAGGTCCGGACCTCCCTGTGGCTTCCACCTGCCACTCTCAGCTGCACCAACGTCGCCTCCCCCACTACGTCCCAGTGGGTCACGGTTGCCAATTGCTAGGACCCCATATGGGCCCCCACCGACTATGTTCTTATCACGTCGGGGATAACCAAATGTCGCAGTCGAGGCGGTCACGACATAAAGCAGAGACCACAAGCAGTCTCAGTTGGCAACACTTGGCAACAGTTTATTAGTGAAAATGGCTGATCTTTTATACACTTTCCAGTTGTTTACCCTTCTTCTACCTTAGCTATTGGCCACAATAGTTCAATACCATGCCATTGGTGAAAAGTTACTCTGACTCCACCTAACTTTCTAAAAATGCTTCATCCAGCTGCAGAATGCTCTTATCTTCCTTCTCTCGATCTCCTTGGTTACGGCCTTGGAGAAAGCTCCTTATCAGCTGCTTGTTACTTCTCGCTCCTTTAACTAACAGGCCCGCTGCTAGCCCCTTCCACACAGTGGTGATGTAGATGGGCCTGGTCTTCCTCTGAGAATCCAGTGGATGAAGGCTGCCCATGGTGTTCCCAATCTTAGATTATATCTGGGTAGGAATGCTTGGCTCCTCCCTCTGGGTGGACCATCCCATAATAGGATGATGCAATTTTATCAGTCATGCAGGGAGACCCAATGGCCCATTAACAGAAGATATCCTCCTGGAGGAAGGATGGGTTGTGGAAGAGATAAAGAACGCTGTCCCACCTGGTTTTAACAGATAGTAATAGAATACCTGCTTTTGGTTACATCGTGCATTGCAACCTAAGACAGTAACACCATGTCAGATGCACCAGCTCATCTTCCCATTTGCAAAATTCCTCAAGGCACTACTATTGGTGTGTCAAAGCTTAATTGACTTTCATGTAGGCTACCTACTCCAGGTAAAAAGATCATCAGTAAAACTGGACTAGAAATAATTGACCAGGGACCAAGAGGGCACCTAATAAGCAACACTTCAAAACCCATAAACTTCTCAGTAGTGACAAAGGAAACATGGAAGTGGTCAGAAGGAGGGCTTTCAGGCCCTGTGTTGCAAGCTAAATTTTTAAACAATTCTGGGCCTTGGTTTCCAAAATATGGCACTTAGCAATGCCTTTTTGTCTGCGACATGTAGTTCACGGTTATTATACAAAGACAAATGAGGCATATCAGCTGAACTTAACCAATTGCCATAGCAATTTTGTAATGATATGTACTATACACCCATATGTGTTTATGGCAACAACTGATGTTAAGGTCAAGGTAGAGAATCACAAATTTAACATTACTATTACTGATTCCTAATATTTTACTTGCATTACTGTCTTGGGGATGGTTTTTTCTTAATCCCACACCATTTTTGTTTTTTGTTTTGTGTCCAGGGTGGTTCCTGCCTCCCCTGGCTCTGGGAGTATTGTGATATGTGAGAGCCAGCCCAGGGTTTCCTGTGAGAGTTGGGGGGAACGAGGGGTGGTTGGGTCCTTCTGGGCAGGAGATTCAGCTTGATGGCCACACAGCATGGTGTCTCTTACCAGAGATAATGTTGTGTTGTGGTTTTTGCCTGTTTCTTTCTGTTTCTTCTCCTTCAGCACTGTGACTGGACTTAGTGGCTTGCTTCTCTGCTTCTCTACTGATTTTCAGAAGCAAACCAACTCCACAACTTTTGTGAAAGTTGTAAAGGTGGTATGTTTATTACAGCACTGGACACATGTGGCGATCGCTCCCCTTTTAAAAAGACCTGTATCTCTGGGAAATCCAGATCCTTTTTTATCTCCCTCTCTAATACATATGCATGCAATTGCACAATAGGTTCATACATATTCATTTTACTGATTTTGCATTAACTTTGCTGCTAGATTTTTATCAGAAAGAACTCCTGGGTCATGCTTCCCTGTCTCCCACAGCAGCCTCTCAGTCTCTTTCAGAGTTCAAGGGGCCCTCCCTTATCTCTGTCTTACTGCTGAAGCAGTTTCTTCAAGCATAGGTAGAACAGGCAGTCAGACCAAACAGCTATGTTTGCAAGCTACAGACTTAATTCAAAGATCTACATTTCACCTAAATCAAAATGGATTTCTACTCTGGAAAATTTCTACTCTGTCTCACTACCGCTTGGGAGCCCAAAGCCAGTGCATGCCGCGCCAGGACCCAGGACTGGGAACACCCCATCTGCTGCTGAGGGCTGCCCCTCTTTGCACACCCTGGCCCCGGGATCAGCCATTGCTGGTGATCTACCCAGGGGAGTGATCCCTTGCCCAGCCCCGCTGTTATCTGCTGCTGCTTCAAGGCTCCCTGCTACACTTTAACGTGACATTCGGCCATCCCACAGGTCCTGCTACAGCTACAGAGTTTCTGATACATTTTGTTTGCCACTCCGGGATCTGCTCACCTTTGCTGTTCCAGGTTGCTGCTTCCAAGCTTCCCGCCATAGATCATTTCTCTACCCGCAAGGGTACCAGTACTGGATACCCATGTGAGGATGTAGAGGAAGCCCCTTTTCCATTTCTCCCACAGGCTGCGCCTGCCATTACTCACATGAAGGTGTGACTAAGCTCAATCCACAGTGCCCCCTGCAGCTGCAAGGGAGTCATCGCATCCACCCTGCCCGACTGGGAGCACCCAGCGCTCATGCTGGCTGTGACCATAACTACACCAAAGGGGAAAGTACCTGACAGTTAAGACAAGGCTGTGGTTAGGTTTCTGATTTTGTTTGTTGTTGCTGCCATTGCTGTTGTTGGCTTGCCTAGTTATACATATACGTACTAATAAAGAACTGTTATTCCTTTTCCCATATCTTAGCCTCTGTGAAGGGTTGACACTGGCCAAACACCAGTGAACCTACGAAAATCATTCACCTATTCTCTTCGGCTATAGTTAAGCAGAGGAGGGGAAAAGAAAACTCATGGAGTGAGATAAGGATTAGGAGAAAACACTTCAAGGGCAAAACAGGCTCAGAACTTTAAAAGGTATAAAGAAAAAAATATTTATGAATAGAATTAAAAGAGGATAATGAGAACTAAAATAAACTTTTAGAATACCTTCCCCCCCACCCCAGACCTTCTTTCCTTCCCTCCGACAGTGCAGGGAGACAAAATATGGGATTTTTAGTCAGTTTGCCACTTTTTAAGATCATTCTTCAGTTCACTTCCGGAGAGGAGTCGCTTTTGCTGTTCCATGGGGTCTTTCTGATGGGAAACAGTTTTCCATGAACTTCTCCAACCTGGTTTTAATTTTCACGGCTAACAGTCCACCTGGAACCTGCTTGAAACGTGAAGTCCCTCCCATGGCTTGCAGTCTCCCCACAACTGCTTTTCGTGGGCCATTTAGTTTTTGGGATGAAGTTGTTTTAAGGATGAGCTGTTCTAGTATAAAATCAAAGGTCCTCTTCCTCTGTCTCTGAAAGCAATGGTTCTCTGTCTCTTTGTTCAAGCGTCTTGCAGATCACAGCTTTTCAGCATCCACATGCTCCATCATGAGTGCCTTTTCCTCATGGGCTGCGGGTGAATGCTGCATCCCCCTATGCACTTCATTAATTACAGGGAAACAGTTTGTTGTATTATAGTCCTCACCACAGCTTGTAAAAATTCTCAGCTCTGATGCCTGGAGCACCTTCTCCCCTCCTCCCTCTTTTGCACCAACCTTAGTGTTGTCATATTGTTCTCCTCACGTGTCCTCACTTTTTCCTTTTCCATGACTTGTCAGAGAATTGGTGTTCCTAGGTTTGTTTGTTCTCAAGTTCTGTCAATTGAAAAGTTTTTATAGAGTTCTGCAGTGCTGAAAAGTTGATCTTGTCCAGGCTCTGCAATTAGGGAATTGCTAGCCTTGCCTCTCTGTCCCTGTTGGTCACTGCACAAGCCAGGCCAGCTGCCAGCTCCACTCCACACCTTTTCTTCATGCAGGACACCAAAAAAAGTCCTCAGCATGGCTGGCTAAAAGTGACTGAATAAAGTCCATTGCGAGCCATGCTGAGAGAGCTACGGCTGCATGATGCTGCGCGGGCAGCATGATTACTTGTGCGTCTGGGATGGCCCCCAGGAGCATGGCCCGGTGGCCGTGCTGGGACAGGGTCCAGCGACCCCCTCCAGGAAGGGGGTCTGGCCAGCCCTCCCCCTCCCCCCACACACCTCTTTTTAGAGACCAGGCTGCAAGAGAGCTTCCTGCAGTTTTTTTCATTCTTAAATATGTTATTGTTATAGATAAATAATGAGGTGATTGACTCTTGCAATTAAGGGATGAATATTGTGTGAATATTAAGAGAAGCTTTATTGATGTATAATTACGTTATTGCGGTTTGTTGTTTAGATGTCCTCTGTTCTCCCCATAGTCTTTTGTTGTACTTTTTGTTAAGGTTTAATAAACCTTTTAAATTTTTTTAAGTGAGCAGTCATTTCTCACAAATGGGAACTCGTCCGGGATCAACACCTCGTCTCTGTGGCTGTAGGAGATCTCGAGAAGGAGAAGTGTGCCCTGCTGCAAGTTTGGCAGCTCTGTCAAGTTCTGCGACCATTGGTGATTGCAGGTCAGCACCAGGGACAACAGAGGACTAAATAACAAAAAAGAAGAAGGGGAAGGAAACTGCAGATTTAGAGGATTGTGAGTATTTGTCTGCATGTGAGAGTGGGATAGTTCCGGAAGTGCGCTTGAGGTGGTACGAAACTTAAAAAATCCTCCTAATTATTCTGGCCAAATACTTTGTCTGTAATCCGAGTGTACAAATTCCAGCTCCAGGCAAGTGGTACACGGGATCCGTTCCAGGGGTCCATTGGAGCTTTAGGACGAGCTAACGGTTGGACATTTAAGGCAAGACATGTTGAGGATGAAAGCAGGGATCCCATAGAGGGCGGGGGACCTTGTGGCTGGCCGGATGCATGTGATAGAGAAATATTCAAGTTATGGAGACCCAAGAGCATCTGTAAATGTCAGATTGAGGATCACCAGATTTAAATGGTGTTAGAGTGATGGCGAAAGTCACCATTCAGTAGAAATGGAGCTCGTGTCGAGATGAGTGGTCGCAGCATGTGGGGAGGGGAAGGAAGCCGCATAGCTACTCCACATGGAGCAGCAGGGGACACAGCACTCAGTGTGGTGAGCTTCTGGTGTGCAAGCAGTGCAATAGCTTCCAGAGCTTACCAGCCAAGGCATGCACAGGGTTTCCCAAGCAGAGACCGTGGGATAAGGTGAGCAGGGTTTCCCAAGCCGCCACAGTAGTTTTACCAACCCGTAGGCACGGAGGAAGCCAGGAGCCAGGTCTATGTAAAGTGGTGTCTGCAGCCACACTCAGCGTGGCAGGTTTCCAATACCCAGTGGGAAGAGGGAGGGGGCCAGCACGGGCCTGGTGTCAAGATTACACACAGCACTGCTGGCGGTTGGAGACTGGCCAGGGTGCAGGTGTCCCCAGGCGAAGGTACCGGTGTCCCCAGGTCGAGGTGCAGGGTCTGCCGTGGCTCCCCTGTGGAACCTGCCAGCATGGAGCTGTGGGATCAGGGCACCACATGGGTGGTGGTGCCAGGAGGTGGTGGAGGACCGTGGGCAGGGGAGGGGGGGAGGCTGTTGGCAGTGACTGGAATGGCTTTTGGCGGGTGCGCAGGGTTTCCAGGGCAGGGACCACTCGGGCCTGCATGGGTAGTGGTGGGCCAGGGGCACCTGGCGCAGTGACTTTCAGTGATTCTGACCTGACTGGGGATGGCCGTGATCATCGGAAGCACTGGAGCCTAGGGCTGCCAGTCCACTGGTGCAAGGCTGCTGGCAGCAGGGGCTGCAGTTGTGGTGAGTCAAGGGGTCAGCTGGAAATCTACTTAGGATAATTGAAAACCATAGATGAGTCAAGGGGCTAGCTGGGAATATAATTGGGGTAGTAGAAGATTGCATCTTTTAGCTAAGATTTTAAAATTATTTAAGAAATTAGGTTAGCTAGCAAAGATCACTTGCCTTAGTTAAAGAGTAGCAAACGTATTAAAAAAGATAAGCTAGAAGTGACAAGATAGATGTAGTAATTGTGAAAAAGCAAAGACCACAGAAATATCTTGCCTCAAGAATAATCAAACAGTTAAGAGAGGCTTGGACCGTGACCAGCAGGTCAAAAGGTCCTGCTGACTGGCTATAGGTAAAGAGTTCACCATGAGGAAGACAACTTTCTTCCTCCCATACGACCACTTCCCTATTTCAAAATCCCACCGACACAATTGCGTAGCCGTAATAGGTATTCAGCTAATTATAATACAAAGTGGGCAGGTAATGATTCTGTATTATGCATCCTTAGAAACCATGTGAATATGTAAAACCTTTTCTGTATAAATAGAAGGCAGGAGTCTGCAACTTCTTGCACATATATTTGGAAATTATTCCACATGTGTTCAGCGCACTGCAATAAATACCCTTCTTTTCAGCTTTAATTAGTTGAAGAGTCCTCTGTCTGTGCTTCAGTGGACTGAGGGAGTTTGGAGGCATGGGGCCGCAAGCGGTGGGAGGCACGGACAATGGGGGCCGCGGGCAGTGGAGGCCTTTGCATTTGGCACTGCTAGGGGTTGAGAACTGTCTCTGTTATGTGAGGGTCTTGAGGTCCCGCATAAGTAACTTTCAGTGGCTGCTTGTGCCAGGGCCTGGGGGGGGGGGAGGGGGAAGAGCAGAGTTCAGGGCTGTGCCGGCTTCCTGCAGTGTTTGCCAAGCGGAGAGCCGAGCAGGCGCTGCCGTGGAGCACCGGGCAGGGGTGGCAGCGGCGCGGTGTGTAGTTCATGCGCAGTGCTTCTGAAGAATGAGCCTGACCCGAGGGCACCCAAACTGCGGCAACTTCCCTGTGATATCCACCAACATAAAAAGCCACGGGGCCGCGGTGCCAGGTGACCAGCTTTTCAGCAGTCGCCCCACGCTAACAAGCCAAAAGGCATTTAGAAAGTGGAGGGGGTAGTGGCTTAGAGGCGTAGGCGATCGGTGCCTCTTAGTGGGGGCCCCAGCACTGTGGGCTTGCCTGTACAGGGCTGCCTGCAGCAATTAAAAAGTTCTGGTAACACTGGTGCCTGGCAGGGCTAGCCCAGGAGCGCCAGGCTGTTCCAACTGTGTAAGCTGATGATTTGCTTTTATTTTCGAAGACGGCAAAGCTCGTCCTTCCTTCCTTCCTTCCTTCCTGCCTTCCTGCCTTCCTGCCTTCCTTCCTCCCTCCCTCCCTCCCTCCCTTCCCTCCCTCCCTTCCCTCCCTCCCTTCCTTCCCTCCCTCCCTTCCCTCCCTTCCCTCCCTTTCTTTCTTTCTTTTCTTTTCTTTCTTTCTTTCTTTCTTTCTTTCTTTCTTTCTTTCTTTCTTTCTTTCTCTTTCTTTCTTTCTCTTTCTTTCTTTCTTTCTTTCTTTCTTTCTTTCTTTCTTTCTTTCTTTATTTCCTTCTACCTAATCAGGGAGGCAAGTTCTGTCTAGAGAGCCTGTAGTTAGAATGATGAAGATAAGACTGAGAGCAAGTAAAAAGCCCCAAAAGAGAAAGAAGAAACACAAAGATGTCAACAGGTATAAGCTCGAGAAAAACACTGTCTCAGAATGGGCTTTGTTTTTCCCCTCCCTTTTACCAGTTCCTGCCTTCTTGTCTCTTTCTCTGTGGATGCTAATTTTCAATCTGCTCTTGTAGTGAGTAGCACCAATAAGTCAATACTGCAGTAATTTTTTATGTTAAACCAATAATCCTTAATTCTGAATACTTAAATTCTCTGTGAAGAAACAAAAAGTTAGCAAAACCTTGGCTAAGCCTCTGCTCTTCCCTCGTCTCCCTCAAAAAGTGGAGTCTTACAGGGCACTGAAATGTTCTGTTGCCCTTGAGTTTTGTTTGTGTACAACAAAACACCTGAAATACAATGTTAAGTTTTTTTAACACGCTACCTAAAATTGTTGTTTTCCAGTTAAAACCATACATTGTAGCTGCTCTCCTTACAAAGACACCTTTAGACATGTTTACTACTACTGCCAGTAAGAGAGAATTTTCAGTAATTTCTGCAGTTTGTGAAAGTAGTCATAGTATTGTTCTGCTTCAGTAGTGTTCATCCGGTCACAATTCATATAGAAATATAATTCCCAAAAGACAAACATTTCAGGTTTTGAACTAAAGTGCTTCTATATTTTATGTTCTTTTGTGTGTCAGAAAAGATTTGAGCTTAAAACATGAATATCTGCCACCATTAAAAACAAAGAGAAATTTTTCCACCCCTGCCGAGAGGCCTTGAGTTTTTCTTACCATGTGTGCCTTATTCCTGGGGAACTGTGAGCTGCCCTCCACAATGATAGGGACCACAAGTACCCCCCTATAGTTAAAAGGTAGGAAGTACCCCTTGACAAAACACAACAGTCCAGCTGTGTAAGGGATGAGGAATGCCATATGTGCTATATACTAACAGTGATCCTCAATAAAACCTTTTAATTCCCTCCTTCATGCCAATCAAGCCCCTAAGAAAGGCAGAACAGCAAAAAGTGCTCAGTTTTGTACCCTCCTGCCGCTGTAAGGTAAGAGGCAGGAGGCAAGAATCCAACACAGTCTTTCTTTGACCTTTCTTTTAAGACGCACTGTCTGTTCCCACCCCAAAGGCACAGAGGGTGAAATACTGCCTAGAAGTGGCGGGGTGGTAGCAAGCAGTAGATGTCCTACTACTCTCTTTCCAGAAGAGCTCTGGGGAGTGCTTTACACATGTGTGCCAGTGTGTGTCTATGTGTACATGTGTACTAAGGTGTGTGAGTCTGCACATACAGTACCTGTGTGTGCCAGTGGGCACAGCTCTGGGTGCACACACAAGTGCCAAGGTATACACGTGTTGTGTGCACTACTATATATACATGTGTGTTAAATTACCCCCTCTCAGGTGTGACTAAGTTTGTGTACAGCCCTGTGTTTGTGAGTGTGCACAGGCTCTGCAAGTGTGAGCAGGGCTCTGTGAAAGATATGTATGGTGATGTGTATGACACTGCACATATTAGTGTGTACAGATTTATATGCTCGTGTTAATGTATGCAAGTTCTACATATGAGCAAGTCTCATGTCTGCGAACACGTGCATTAGTAGAGACTGTACATAAGTGAGTGTGTCTGCAGTACATGTGTGCTGGAACACAGGCTAGACAGAGTTAAGGGGAATAAAAGGATATTTATTGAAGGGCCTTCAAAGGCCACACCCTGTCAGTACCAGAGCCAGGGTTTTGGCTCTGCCTGGATGGCTCCAAGACGGAAGCAAAAGAGGGCTTGGTCACAAGATCACACATTTTTATAAGTTTTTTATAAGTTTTGGTCCATTAGCATATTGGAGCTAATTGTCCAATTACAGCCCCAGCCCATGAAGTCCCATCCTTCTTATTTTCTCTCTTCAGTCCACATTGTTTATACTCCTGGGCCTGAGATCTGGATCTGGCTGTCCTTGGGTCTCTGGCTAGAGAAGACATTGTTGTGTCTACCTATATAGTAGGAGTCCTAGTAAAATATATGTATTGTAATTGTATAATTGTTAAAAGTAAAGGGGGAAATATTGTACTTGAATATCTGTATTGTACTTGAATATCTGTAGGTAAAAGAAAAGGGGGAAATATAGTATTTGAATATCTGTATATAGGCCTTGCCCTGATAAGCCCTGGTTGTTTTTGATGGGCTGCAGCTGCGATATCCAGCTGTAGCTAGTGAAGATAACTGTGATAAAAGGGGGTGGGCTTGGCCAGTCAGGGAGAGCCTGGAGGAGCCCTGACTAAGAAGCAGTAACAAGCAGAGGAAGAAGTCTGTGCTGTGAAGAACTGCCCCCAAGAAATATAGCTGAGAAGGTATGGGACTCTAGAAATATGAATACAACAAGTGGTGTCCCGACGTGATAGAGATATGCAGCCTGAAGAGCTGTGGAAGATAGGACAGCCGAGACCTGTGGCAGCCTGAGGGCTGTGAAGAAACATGGCCTTTGAGATGAGGAGCTGTGACAGCCAGGAGCTGTGAGAAATATGGCCTTTGAGCAAGGAGCTGTGTGTGTTGTACGTGGCCTTTGAGTCATGGGAAAATGTATGTATTGTAATGTGGCCTTTGAGTCACAAGTAAAATATATGTATTGTGTAAGTAAACTAAAAGGGGGAAATATAGTAGAGGTGGCCTTTGAGTCCTAGTAAAATACCTGTATTGTACTTGAATATCTGTAAGTAAAAGGAAAGGGGGAAATATAGTACTTGAATATCTGTATATATGCCTTGCCCTGGTAGGTCCCAGTTGTTCTTGACGGGCTGCAGCTGTGATGTCCTTAATTGGGCAGCAGCTGTGGCTAATGAAGATAACTGGGATAAAAGGGAGTGGGTTGGCTGGTCAGGAAGAGCTTTGGAGGAGCCCTGATGAAGAAGTAGGAACAACACTGCTGTGAAGAGCTGCTTGTGAGAAAACCACCCAGAAGGTATGGGACTCCAGAAATATGATAACAGCACTAAGATAACAACATACCTACTCTGTGAAGAGAGCTTACTATCCCCTTATATGAAACCCAGACCCACACACCAAAGCAGCACAAAATCAAAAGGAAGGAAAAAGAAAAAAAGAAAGCTAAAACCCAAGGTATCATTTCCCCCCTTTAGAGGCTTGACAAGGTCCTTACCTTGTCAAGTCTCTACTCTAAATATTTACTAATAATAGGTATCTAATAACAGATAAGTATCTAACAATATCAAGCAACTATAACATAAACATATATACACCTATAATATAAACACATTGCAATATAAACATCTAATGATGAACATCTAATAACAGATAAGAATCTAGTGATAGTAATAATGAACAATAATAACCCATGATGGACATCTAATAACAGCACTACCTTGCACAGTCGGGTATCATGCAAAGAAGAATAATGATTATTATGAACAGTTCTTTGGGTACAGAAGAGAAGTAATTTAAAATATGTTTTCATCAGCATTAGTCTCTGTTTTTATAGTTGTCCCAGGAGCAGAAGCTTTCTTAACTCTGGAGAAGTGAATCCAGTGTCCTTTGCCAGCAACTTTGACTGCAGTGAGGGTGGTCAGTAGAACTTGGAATGGTCCTCTCCACTTGGCTTGTAGAGGATCACTGTCCCATCACTTAACATAGACCCAGTCTCCTGGTTGAAAGGGATGTGCAGGTGTGTCCAGTCCTATGGGTCTGGATAGCACAATGTAATTCTGGAGCTTCTGCAAAGTGGAACCTAAAGCCCTTAGATATTTCCACAAATCAAGTTTCCCCTTCATGTGACTTTCACCTGGAACATGTGGAATTGCATATGGCCTGCCATACAGTATTTCATAGGGACTGTTATTATCCCTTTGCCTTGGTTGTATGTGGATTCTCAGTAAAGCAAGGCCTGAATCCATGCCATGGATGTTTCCTGACAAATTTTGCTAATTTGTGTTTTGAGAGTCCCATTCATACGTTCAACTTTACCACTTGCTTGAGGTCTATAAGGTGTATGCAGATCCCAAGAAATTTCCAAAATCCGACCAGCTTCCTTAACCACTGTTGCAACAAAGTGGTGTCCTCTATCTGATGACATCCCCAAAGGAACCCCAAACCTCAAAATTATGTGGTTGAGCAAAACTTTCACCACTTCCTTGGCTGTGTTAGTGCAACAGGGGTAAGCTTCCAGCCATCCACTGAAGGTGTCAGCTAATACCAGTATGTACCGGTATGCCTCTTTGCGTGGTAACTCCGCAAAATCTATCTGCCAGTAATCTCCAGGAAGATCCCCTGCTTTTGTCACTCCTAACACAAATATTTTCCTCGTGTCAGGGTTGTTTTTACAACAGATTTCACATCTGCTCACTACTGATTGTACAGTGTAAGTCATTCCCTTTCCTATTGCTACCTTTTTTAGGTGTTTTGGGAGATTTTTCAACCCCAAAATGTGTATTTTCATGTTCCCTTTGTGTAGCAGGCACAGGGCCAGCTAGGGCCCTGTGGAGGGAAGAGGGTGGAAGATAGGAAATGCCAAGTCATGGTGAAATAGCAAGAAGCCCCTCTCTTCTGCCTTTTGGACCCCAGCTTATCTCTCTGTAACCCCATAGGTCACTTTTCCTTAACCCCTGCTATTGGACAATTTCGGATTCCCCTATACCCTATATAATGGCTGTTTTAGCCCATTCTGGTTAGAAGAGCCATTGCTGGAACCCTTCACAGACCCTCCAATAAAGACATCGCTGTGGAATGCCAGGATTGCCTTCTCCTCTCTCTGCATCTGCCGTCCGGCCTGCGGAACCTTGCAAGCTAGAGCTGAACTCACAAGAGCTGATAATCACTAAAAGAGCTGATATCCCTTAAGCTTGCTAAGGTTGCCAGCGGCTGAGACCTGCTTGGGTTTTTGGGCAGTCTGTCCCACTGAGGACTGCAGCCTGCTCGGGGGCAAACCTGCTCCCAGTGGGAAGCTGGGATACCTTTGGGCTAGCTCCCGAAGCATCAGGGGTGAGACTACAACCTGATTTGCTGGTGTAACAGCCCATCCACTTTCTGTGATCTCAGCCTTAAGAAACTTGATTAGTTTGTAGTCTTCTTGGTCATATTTTGGGGTGAACTCTGACAAATCAACCTCATTTTGTGGAATTACCGCGAGAATCCCTTTTTCTGCAATCCCTCTTGCTGCTTTATCAGCTAAGCGATTTCCCAATTCTGGAGTGGTTTTCCCTTTTTGGTGATGTCTACATGGCATGATAGCTACTTCTGCAGGTTTTTTAATGCTCTCTAAGAGGTCAAGTATTATAATAAAGCCTCTATTCTGGCCTTATTATCAAGCAGTGCAAGATAGCCCGGGAGCCCTGTCCTCAGGGAAACAGGGTGCCCGAAAGCTAGGCTAGCTTGAGACCAATGCCGCAGGCCACCCTCTAGCAAGCTTGGTGATTATCAGCTCTTAAGTGATTGCAAGCTCTCTTATGATATCAGCTCTTTGCTTGCTAGGTAAGTAGCCCTTGGCTGAGGCTGCAGCAGACGGTCGAGAGAGGAGAAGGGAGCGCCTTGGGGTTCCACAGCAATGTTTATTTCATGGGGAGGCCGTGAAGGTTCCAACGACAGCTCTTCTTCTGTCGAATGGGCTAAAGTATGCCCCTTTTATAGGGTTAGGGGGAATCCAAGCTTAACCAATGGTAAGGTTTATGTAGGATAGCCTATAGGGTTGCAGAGATAAGCTTTGGGGCGGGGGTCAGAGAGACAGGAACTTATTCTGCTGTCTCAGCAGTTCCTATTGTTCAATTCTCCATGGAGCTTTACCTAGGTCCATGGGGTTTACTACAAAGTATTTGTTCAGCATGTTTGATTTGAGTACCTTGAGCGTTCAGAAGTCCTCTCTCCTTCCAGATGGCTCCATGGGCATGGACAACACTAAATGCATATTTAGAGTCAGTTCATATATTTACCTTCTTTCCTTTGCTCAGGTCTAGGGCTCTCATCAGTGCAATCAGCTCAGCTTTCTGTGATGATACATCTGCTGACAGGGCCTTTGCCTCGATCACCTTGTCCTGTGTAGTCACTGCATAGCCTGTCAGCCTTTTGCCATTTTTCATAAACCTGTTCTCATCTGTAAAAAGTTCCCAATCTGGATTCTCCAGGGGCACATCTTTCAGGTCTGGTCAGCTAGAATAGACTTCTTTGATAGTCTGTAAACAGTCATGTTCAGGCTCACCATCAATTAAGGTGGAGGACAAAAACATGGCAGGGTTAACAACAGAAGTAGTTTTCAAAGTGTCAGGGTCCGTCCTAGTGGACAGATGACCTGATGGTTCGTAGGAATGATCACAGAGTGCAAAAACCAACATGGTACAAGGGGGTTTGCAGTGATAGTCAAATCAAATGCAGTTTTATTGAAATAACCACAGCAAAAATGCGATGGAGGGATTAAGGGAGAGAAAAAGATAGAGAAAGAGAGAGGAGAGAGAGAGAGGGAGAGGGGATATAGCTACCAACACAGAGACGAAGTCCTTTGTTCCAGTCCAGTTGAGGGTCCACCTGCTACGCTGGGGAGATCTCAAAGGCTCTAGCTAACTCGGAGGTTTTCATTACTGAAAATTGTGAGGGGGGGGGGAAACAGATACAATAGGGAACAGATGTAACAGGTAGTCTATGTTCTCAGCAGTAAGCGAGAGCCATTGTTTTCTTGGTTCAGTGGTCACAATCTGCAGGCAAACATCTCGCTTCGGTCAGCTTGCCTCCCCCACACACCTCCCCCAGGCTGGGGGTTTCAGTCCCAGTCCTTGGAAGGAGCAGAGCGGCCTTTTAGGGGTTTCATGTCTCAGTCCTTGGTGGAGAAGCTTCTCACATCTCCGTCTGTCTGTCACGGTGGTTGTAAAACAGATGAGGGTCTTCGGTGGGAGACCACCCAAAACTCAGGAGAAGTCCAGCCAGGCCAAGAGGTGGGACAGCTTCCAGAGCTGCTATTGTTGCAAACAGGGCATGGTGCCCTCTTCTTAGCATACAGCAAACACTCCTGTGAAAACAATAGCTTAACAATGCTCTCAGGTCTCAGGGCTTTTGGCGTATGACTTTTCTCCTTCAGAGCCAGATATTCTAGACAGGGGGGGTCTTCTCTTCAGTGGTCTCCCAAGGACGATCGTGAGGCAGATGAGGAAAAACTCAGACAGACTCTCACACAAGGTAACATCATCTTTCTCTAATAACAGTGCTTGATATTTAAGCATACGATTACCAGATAACCAATGTTCCCCCTTTTGTTTGAGTACAGCCGCCACTGCATGGAGTACATACACCACAATGTGTTGCCCAAGAGTGAGTTTTCAGGCCTCCTGCATCAAGATGACAGTGGCCACCACAACATTGAGGCACCCTGGCCAGCCTTGGACAACATTGTCTAGCTGTTTAAAAAATATGCCACAGCCCTTCGTTGGTTCCCAAGGGGCTGTGCTAGTACCCCCACAGCCACATTCAGTCTCTCGTGTGTGAAAAGTTCAAAAGGTTAAGTCTGGCAGTCCTGGTGCTGGAGCTGACATCAGAGAGTGCTTCAACTGTTTAAAAGCTACTCTGGTGTTTTCAGTCCATATGATGATTCCTTTTTCAGCTGCTTTTAATGTTCCATATAGGGATTTTACCAGCAGTCCAAAATTTGCTATTCATAAACAACACCAACCTACCATTCCCAGGAAAGCTTGCATCTCTCTTACAGTATGGGGCTCTGGGAGTTGACAGATGTCTTCTTTCCATTTTTTGCTGAGCTGTCGGTGTCAATGGAAGATCTCAAGCCCCAAGTAAACTACTGCTTCTTTAGCAATTTGTGCTTTGTCTCTAGAAACTCTGTACCTGTCGGAGAATGACTTAAAGAAAAGGCCATGAGACATACAATTGAGAGAAAAGTATAAGGGAAAAGTAAAGCAGTTCTCAGCCTTCTGACTTCTATAAACAATTAGACTCTCTTTGTAAACAATAAAGTTCTCAGACTGTCTTCCCATAACAAGCAGAACACCGTCTCTGGGAAAACCTGGCACCCTGGGAACAGATGTAGAAGTTTTGGGAACACTGGTTCTGTTTTTAATAAACAATTGTAGGTATTCTAAAACAAGAGGAGTGGTTAGAATTTTCTTTGTTAGCCTATCATGAATCTGGATTACAGAATATTCATGGAGTTTGTTAGCACTGTTATTTAAGGTGATGGATTGATCAATAAAGTTGGAGTTCGATGCATTACCAGGATGGTCGTTCTCCCTTCACTTCAATATATGGTGACCTCCGACCGTGATAGCAAACACCACGGGGAAGCGAACGCCACGGGGAAGTGAAGCCAGGTTCGGGTTCCGAAGATCGAAACTGCAGCCGGAACGGCAAAAGAAGCGCGGAAGAAAAAGCGGAGGGCAACCCGCCGATCCGTGCCATGCTGCGAGCGACCGTATAGACGGGCTCGTCCGAGACATGTGGCCGAGACCTTGAAGAGCTGCAAAGCGCGCACTTATATAGGTATGGAAAGGCAAGCCGCATATGAACTTTTTATTACCTTTTTGCAAAAAAGGCAAATTAAGGGAATAGACTTACAGAAAGAATTACCGGGTCTTTTAGCTTATGGTTTAGAAAGGGGAATCTTTGTAAATCCTCACACAGTTCACGAATTGTCGGAGTGGAGTAGATTTGGTGATTTATTGTGGCAGGCTACGTTAGATGATGATAAAACTGCTAGGAGGTGGGGTAAATTATGGCGGGTCATTAACACCGAACTGCTGCAATTTCAAGCTGAAAAAAGGGCTGCTCACCAGGCTACTGCCGCTCACGATCGTAACAAAGAATGCGATCAAGATAGGGAATTTGATAAGAACGCGGGAACTCCTCTCGGCCCTGCGATGAGGATGGTTTTATTGCCTGCTTCACCACCTCCCTCGGCGAGCCAGGCTACAAGCTAGGCTACGAGCCAGCTTGCGAGCCAGGCTACAAGCCAGGCTACGAGCCAGCCTACGAGCCAGGCTACAAGCCAGGCTACGAGTCAGCCTACGAGTCAGACTACGAGCCAGGCGCAGACCGCCTCACTACCCGCTTCGCAGCCCCCCCTAACAAGCCAAGCTCCGCAGGGTGCTTTGTTGTCCGCTTTGCCGCAGGCTACACAGAGCACTTTTGACTCTCCCGTGTCTGCTGTATCTCAGCAGCCGGGGCCAAATACGCATACTCCGTTCCCAAAAAGCAATCAGTCGATCCCTGGGGCGGTAGACGACTTAGTGGCGGCGATTGCAAGGGAAAGAGATGCGTGGGCTGCCCTGGCCAAAGATGCAATTGAAAAGGGAGATCAGGAGCTGATAAGTTCGGCTCGGGAACTGGCTTGTCCAGTTGTCTTTAACCCTCAGGCTGGGGGAGGAATTCAAGCCACAATTAGTGCTCTTGACTGGAAATTGTTATCTCAATTGCAAGCTGCTGTTAGTCAGTTTGGACTTAAAAGCGGACCAGCTAAGCAAATGTTCGATTATATTTTTAACACCAGTATCCTCCTCGTTAATGATTGTCTTGGCATAGTTAAATTAATCTTTACCCACCATCAACAATTGCTGTTTAATGATCATTGGCGGATACTTGTTAGTGAGTGTGCGGCAGTTCAAAGGCAGCCGGGTGACCCCTTGCATGGCGTCACTGTTGATGAACTTATGGGTCTGGGATCTTTCCTTCGCACTGAGTCGCAAGCCTTAATAGGTCAGGAGAAGTGCCGGGAGGCAATGAGGTTAGTCAGACTCGCAATAGACATGGTAAAGGAGCCAGGAGAGATACCAGTGTCTATAGGAATTAAGCAAGGCAAAGAGGAAGCATTTGGCGCTTTTATTGATAAAGCTGCTGCTGCAATTGAAAAAGCTGGCGTGCCGAAATATGTGCGCAGGGTCCTACTCAGGCAGTGTGCAATCCAAAATTGTAATTCTGCTACTAGAAACATACTTAATGCCTTAGGTGCGAATTGGACTGTAGAGGAAGCATTAGAGAGGATGGATCTTATTCCTAACGGGCAGCAGGCTTTTGTGGTAGATGCACTCAAACAGATAGGAATAGGTTTTCGAGAACAGGCAAGGTCCTCTCAGAGTCAGGTGTTAGCTGCTTTTGCACCTCTCCAAGCGTCAGCTGCGTTTGCAGCATCAAATAAAGAGGGCCGCACGAAACGCTGCTGATGCGGAGGCATGGGCCACTTGCGCCGGGAATGCCAAGCACCATCAGAAGTCATCGTTACAGCATCGGTACCCTCTCCTGCCTCTAACCCTCCGCAGCAGGGAGCCTCTAATCCTCCGCAACAGGGAGCCTTCAACCCGACACCACAGGGAGCCACCGTGGGCGAAGCAGAACCGTTGCGAAGGGAGTGACCCCCAGCGCAGAGCAGAGATGAATTAGCAGAAGGATTTAACAGGACTTTGGGCTTATGACTACGGTAAAGGGATTTTCCATATGGTTTACGGATTAACGGAAATGTGTGAATTCGGTGATTTATGGTGGAATTGCGGTGCTGTGCTACTCCGAACTCGGCACGGGCGCACCGCCATGGCCAACAGGAGGCAGCGGCAGGAAGATCAAAGCCGCCGCCGCGGGAGCAGCCGCGCCACCTCGAGAGCCGCGCCGGAAGTGATCAAAGAGCGCCGCGGGGGGGGCGACCGGAGCCGCGTCGCCCTCATGTGTGAACTGGGGGCCAGATGTCCACGGGCGGCCAGTTGCTGCTTGGGAACAGTGACTGGACATCAGAGAGCAGGTGATGGAGGAGCAATCATGCTGTGCATTGATAGTTTTCGTCCTGCTGTTTAGATCAACCAACACCTTTTCTGGGCTCTGATGAGCGTCCAGCGCCATCCATTTTCAGGGCTAGTTGATTCGGCAAGTGAGTTGTTACACATTCCTTAGCGGATTCCGACTTCAGAGCGCTTTTTCGAGCCGGAGCGTTTCTCCCTCCGCCCCGTAGCCGGCAGGAGCTACAGTTTGGGATCTAACAGCCGTGGTGATTGTGACTTTTGTCAACAAAAGAAAAGATTCCTATTGCAATTAAAAGACCGGTGAAACTAAACGGGCGACACCAGGGACTGTTGCTGTCGGGATGTTTTTCACCTAAGTTAGAGAGATCTTTTGTTCTCCCCAGCACAGACTGCAAAACAGAAATCAGCGTAAATGAATGCGAGAGTCAAATTTCAGCCGATTTGGCTCGGCATTGGTTATGCTGTCTTGGAAACACCTGTATTACCAGAGACTTTGAACATCAGAAGCCCGGATGGCTGGGCCGGTGGAACATTAGACTTTAAAGCTGTGTTTTGAAAAACTTAAAAATGTTAAGATGTGTTGGATTGATTGTATGAGTGAGATGTTGTGAGTGTGCTTTTGGTATAAATGCTGCAGAAAATACGTGAAGAAAGTTGTTTTAGCTTGGTGTTTTGGAGTCAGGCCTGTAGGTAGGTTATAGTGAATGTTATATATTATTACTATAGTAAGTTTTATCTGTTATTAAGTAGTTTAAGTTAAGTTATCAATTAAGTGCCGTTAAATGGTAAGGTTAAGTTTGTTGAGTTTGTTTTCGGTTGGGTTCGAGGTCTGCTAAGTTTAAATTATATATAGGTTTGAGTTGTGTGAGATTTGAAGAAAATTAATTTTTTTTAAGTATTATTAAGTGAGTTAAGTTAGATTCTGTTAAGTTTGCATTAGATTTAAGTGATTTTACATGATTTGCAAATAAGTCTGTTAAGTTAAATATTTTAAGTGCTTTAAATGCATACTATCTTTTCACCACTCCAAATTAACAAAGGACTGAGAATCACCCAGCTGATGCCATTTGAGCCGAATGACTAAAGGATTACAGACTGAAAACTGACTTTGAACATTTCTGAGAAACCCATGCAAGGACAGAAAGGATCATTTTCAGGCTTTTTCACCTCCTCTCCAGGTTCGCATGAATGAAAACAGCTAACAACTTTCTTTTTCTTAGTCCAATTACCACCTGTCGTGCAATGCCTGATAAGGCCGTAACACGCCGTTGCCGGACGACCAGAGGACTGATTGACATTATTGAATCATTATCATCTTTCCATATAAGAGGACCGGCAAAAGAGAACTGTCTTGAATGTCACAGCCCAAATTGTGCTGCTTGGGTTGCACTGTGTTGTGGGGGTTGTGATAAGATTTTTTGGGTGAATCAGTTGTTACTTTTTCATTTATGGTGCCATGCCTGTAATTATAGACATATCTGGGAACATAATTGGGAGCAGGCACTATGGAATGAGACAGGGCTAAACACTGCCTCAGCTTTAGACCTTTATGAATCTCATGAGCAGAAAATCTTGGCTTATTATCAGTGGGAGGTACAGTGTATTTTGAAAAGGGTTGAAACGCAAAGTGCTTCATATATAGCCTCGATAAGGTGTAGAAAACTGGTGCCTTTAACACAACATTCTGTTGTAGGTCCTATAAGAGGAGATCCCAATCAAGCATTAGATAATTGCATCTTCCAACGGTGGGTGGTTCAGCTTTGATTACTCTAATTTTCAAAGGATGAGTCAGCATAAACAGACATGGGCTACTCTAGATTCATCTTTAAAACCGGAAATAGTGTCCAAACAGCTTTGTAACCAGTGTAAAGGCTCTACTATTATGACACCTAAGAAATTACCCACAGGGATATTTTTAATTTGTGGAGATAGAGCCTGGAATGGAATACCAGCCCAACCGCAGGGTGGACCTTGTTATTTAAGCAAGTTATCATTATTCCACCTCTGAGCACTGGTTCTGATCCTTCTCCACAGGATCACATTTCTGACACTGAGTGTCCTGTTTGTCCTCAGGCCTTTGGTGCAGCTGAGCCCAGGCAGAGCGAGATCTGCATTTCTCTTGACATTTGGTAATGTCTCCTCCACAAGAGTTTCTGTGAAAAAAAACTTCACCATTATCTTACCTTGTTGTATCCAAAAAATAGTCAGTAAGATAATAGAAAAAACCTGCAAACTAACCTCCTTTCTTAAAAAAGAAAAAACGGGGGAAATGTCGGAGAATGACTTAAAGAAAAGGCCATGAGACATACAATTGAGAGAAAAGTATAAGGGAAAAGTAAAGCAGTTCTCAGCCTTCTGACTTCTATAAACAATTAGACTCTCTTTGTAAACAATAAAGTTCTCAGACTGTCTTCCCATAACAAGCAGAACACCGTCTCTGGGAAAACCTGGCACCCTGGGAACAGATGTAGAAGTTTTGGGAACACTGGTTCTGTTTTTAATAAACAATTGTAGGTATTCTAAAACAAGAGGAGTGGTTAGAATTTTCTTTGTTAGCCTATCATGAATCTGGATTACAGAATATTCATGGAGTTTGTTAGCACTGTTATTTAAGGTGATGGATTGATCAATAAAGTTGGAGTTTGATGCATTACCAGGATGGTCGTTCTCCCTTCACTTCAATATGTACCCACTCAGTCCCAAAAAGTTTAATAGACTTATGGTGAATCATATGCAGTCGTCTCTGGTTCTGGCTGCAATCAAGATGTCATTCACATACTGAAGAACTCCTTCTGGCTCCTGTCTTTTCCAATCCTCCAAGTCCTTTGCTAACTGGTTCCCAAATCTTGTGGGGCTGTTTTTGAACCCTTGTGGTAAAACTGCCCATGTAAATTGACTCTTTCTTCCTGTCTCAGGATTTTCCCACTCAAAAGCAAAGAGCTCTTGGCTGGTTTTGTGCACAGAAATGCAGAAAAAGGCATCCTTCAGGTCTACAACAGTAAACCACCCTAATTCATCTGTCAGAATGGTCAAAAGGCTGTAGGCACTGGCTACTATTGGATGTATATCCTCTGTAATTTTGTTAATTGCTCTCAAATCCTGTACTAATCGATAACTTGCCATCTGCTTTTTTAACAGCTAATAAAATGAGGGTGTTGAATTTAGATTCACAATGTACTAATAAACCATGTTGTAGGAACTTTTCAACTATAGACACTAATTCCTTACAGTTCTCTCATTTCAGAGGGTATTGTTTTTGCCTTACTGCTGTGGGTCCTGGTTTGAGTGTAATACTCACTGGTTCTGCTTGTTTGGATCTTCCTGGGATATCACTGGCCCACACTATTGGATTGACTGCATTTTCAACTTCAATGGGGATTTCACCACATTTTTCCTGTATAAAAAGTGCAGCAACTTGGGCAAATTTAGATTCAGGAATTACAACTCCTTTACCCTTCCCATTTATAAAATTTAATTTCTGCTTCCAATTTTTCCAGCAAATCCCTCACCAGTAATGGTTTAGGGGATTTAAGCTGAGACAGAGTAAAGATCCATTCTGAATTAGGTGAAGTGTCTAAGAAAGGTGAAAAGTCTGTGAGGCCAAAGCTGAAGGAAAAACTCGCATGCCGAGACAGCAAGGAGACAGAAAAAGAAAAACAGAAAGACCACAAGGTGTGCTGTTATTCTGATTGTGTCCAGGAAAAATTGATGTGAGTAAATGCTGAATTATGGTATGCTGTGTTGTGTTGAGAAAAGCGAGCACTTTTAGAGATATGCCCTTTCCCAGTGATTTTGTGTGGTTATTTTCTTCCGCTGCATTGTGGTAATTTGATTCTCAGATTGTATAGTAGTGTTTGTGGAGATTTTAAGATTTTGTTGCAACAAGAGTGGCATTTTACATAGGAGAACTATAGTACGGTGATTTATGCTTAACTACGATAAAGCGAGTTAAAGGAATTCCAAGAATTCTCCCCCTCACAGCAATTCAAGCCGTGGCTCTAGTGAATTTGAGATAAAGGGGGGGTGCGGGTGCGTGTGTCCGTGTCTGTGGGCATATCAGAGTTTCGGCTGTGACTAGCACAGCCTTTTTGCAAAGCAGTAAAACAAGTGTAAGCAGGCACAGTGCTTAATTAGATTGTGCAAGAAGAGAACTAGAAAAGACTGATATTTTGTTTGATCAGAACATAGTGTCTATGTCACGTTTTTGATTAGCATGCTGTGTGAGGTGACAGTGGCTGTCCCCTGGGCATAGGGACAGCTCTGGCTGTCCCGTCTCCCCAGGGAACACGAGAATGGCCTGTGGGCAAAAGCTGGATGTGCAGGTATTATTGCAGTGCGGCATTTATGAGAAACACTGGTATTGCTGTTTTGCTGTCAGGGCACATGCCCCAAGTGTAAATTAGAGGTTTCTGGTCAAGCGGATTCAGAACCTAAGGTCTTAGAGCTTGTGTGTGGGAATCACATCTGATACCTGCCACCTGGAGCTGTGTGTGTGTAGGAGGAAAACTGAGAAACTACTGTGAAGGTCTGTGAAAAGAGGTTTGAGTGGAAGCGAGATAGGGCAAGGAGAAATAAATAATGAGAACTGACCAGAGCAAACAGGTTCCTAAATTAGCCCCTTTTGGGAGGGGCTCACCGGGAGGAGGTTGCCAGTAAGAGCAGCTCAGAAAATAAAAAGATTTATAGTACTTCATTGCTGTTAGTACTGTTTTATAATAGGAAGATAAGTGGGATAGAGTTTTTTTATGCTGAAATGTCTTTTTGTTTTAAGAAATCACCCAGAATGGCAAAGAGACTGTGAGATCAGACCGCCCTCTGGTCTTGGCCCTTGAAAAAGGAAAACAAGGCAAAGAGAAAGCAAATCAAACATGTTGTTCAGCATGCAGCATAAGATAGCAACATATGAAATCAGGCAAGGATTATCATGCTGAAATGCAAAGCAATCACAGTTCGCAAAATGAGTACATATGATTTGCTGAAGGCTCCTCCCAAGGTAAGGGAGGAAGGGTAAAGATGACCTCCCCAAAAGGGAAGAATTTTTGTTGACACAAGGGCCATATATTCAGTTTTAATAAAGCTTTAGTACCTGTAGAGAATGTTTATGTTGTAGTGTGGGGAATGAACAACTGGCCAGTCTGAGAAGGCATACTTGTGCAAACCTTTAAAGTAACATGTGTACTATGTGTACCTAAAAGCTTTTGTACAATTCGCTCAATTTGCTAAACATTCTCAAATGAGAAAGGTTACTCTGGAGGCAAATGATACAAAGAGGTTAGGCTTAACATTAACAGACACTGAAATTAAAGACATTAGTAAGGAGATATTAGAATAAGTAAACAAGTGTTTTCAAGGGTATTGGCCTCTGCTGTACCAGGGAGAGTGAAAGATGCTCCCCCATGAGCATCAAGCTTAAGGAAAGAACACAACTAGTGAGAACTGAGTAGTACCCTCAAAAGGAAGATAAGGAAGGAATCAGCCAAATAACTGATAGTACTGGATTGAGGGCTGTCAATAAGATAACACAGAATTTATACCCTGTGGTAGCAAATCCATATACCTTACTAACTTGTTTAACACCTGAGCTAACCTGGTTCACTGTTTTAGGCCGAAGAGATGCCTTCTTTTGCCTCCCTATCCACGAAGCCAGCCAGAAAATTTTTGCATTCAAACACAAGCTCACATAGTCCGTGTGCCTGAAGGCTTCAAGATTCCCCACTCCGATTGGAGAACAGCTTGCAAAGACCCAGAGTCGCGGGAAGCTCCACAAGAGGAAAGGAGGCTGTTGCAGTACGTGGACGATCTTCTAGTAGCTACTCGGATGAGGGAAGCGAGAGAAGCCTGGACGGTAAGCCTTTTGAATTTCCTAGGACTCCGAGGACGCAGAGTCTCAAAGAAAAAGGCACAGGTAGTGAAACAGAAGGTAATCTACCTGGGGCAAGAAGTGAGTGCTGAGCAGCAGACTTTAAGGCAGGGAAGCCATATGCCAAACCCTGAAACCGCAGACAACGAAGGAACTCTGAACCTTCTTAGGCATGGTAGGGTAGTGCCAGCTGTGGGTTTATAATTATGGACTGTTCGCCAGACCCCTCTATGCTCTTATTGCCAATGGAAACTGAGATCTCCAGTGGACAAAAGACGCCACATGGGCCTTTCACCAGCTAAAGAGTGCCCTCATGTTGGCTCCAGCTTTGAAACTTCCAGATGTAAGTAAAGCACTTTTTCTATTTTTCCACGCAAGGAATTGCCCAGGGAATATTGGCTCAGGACTTGGGCCCATACTGAAGGGTAGTTGCTTGCTTCTCTAAGCAACTAGATGCAACAGCCAAAGGATGGCCAGGTTGCCTCAGAGCTGTAGCAGCAGTTGTGCTGAATATTCAAGAGGCACGCAAGTTTACCCTGGGACAAAAATGACTGTGCTAGTGTCCCACACAGTGTCCGCAGTACTGGAAGTAAAGGGTGGCCACTGGCTTTCACCACAGAGGTTTCTGAAATACCAGGCCATCATGGTAGAGCAAGATGATGTAGAGATCGTGGTGACTAATATTGTCAACCCAGCTTCTTTTCTCAGCGGAAATCAAGGAGAAGCAGTACACCATGATTGCCTAGAGATCATTGAAGCTACCTACTCCAGCCGCCCAGACCTAAAGGACACTCCTTTGGATGATGGGGAGCCCTGGTTCACTGACAGGAGCAGCTACGTTGCCAATGGGAAGCGACATGCTGGGTATGCAGTGACCACCTACAGAGAGGTAATCGAGTCTGGACCCTTACCAACAGGTACCTCTGCGCAGAAGGCTGAGATAATTGCCCTGACCCGTGTCCTGGAAAGGGCAAAAGGGAGGAGAATAACCATCTACACAGACTCAAGGTATGCATTTGGAGTCATACATGCACATGGAGCCATCTGCAAGGAGAGGGGACTGCTGACCTCACAGGGAAAGAAGAGACAATCCAGCTGCTGGAAGCAGTTCAGCTACCTGAAAAAGCATATTAAGGCACAACAGAGATTGAGCTTAAAATTGGAGGAAAGAAATGAGCTGGCGGATGGAGAGGCAAAGAAAGCAGAAAAGGGTGAGGTACAGATTTTCCTCGAAGGTAAGCCATAATACAATAATACTAATCAAAAGAGACGTACAACTGCAAGGGGTGGGCTACCATTGAAAGAGAGCTAGTAATCCCTTTCCGTTTTCGTGGTTACTAGTGAAGGAAGGGCACTAGAAAGCACACTAGGGCCTAACTACTTAAAAGCCTTTTATAGAGTGTGGCTCCTTTTTCGAAATGACCAAGGCTGCGAGTGATACAGAGTGCATTGAAATGAAGTGTTGACTTTGAAGCAATAATTTCCACAGGCTTTTACTGATATTTATAGATACATTTTCAGGGTGGCCAGAAACATTCCCCACCAGAACTGTCAAAGCTCAAGAGGTGACCAGATTATTTTTACAAGAAATAATACCACGCTTCAGAGTTCCAGCCACGATATCCTCAGATAAAGAATCACATTTCATTTCCAAAATAGTGCAAGAGATTAGTAGCCATCTGGGCATAGATTAGGAACTTCACACCCCATACCACCCCCAATCAAGCGGCCAGGTGGAGAGAATGAATCATTTGATTAAGCAGCAAATCATAAGACTGGGGCAAGAAGTTAATCTACCCTAGCCCAAGCTCTTCCACTAGCACTATTGCAAATTCAAACTAAACCTTGAGCTAAAGGAATGCTGAATCCTTTTGGAATGCCTTATAGAAGACCATATAGAATACAAAGGGAATGTCCAGAATGTCCATCTACATGGTGGCATTAAGCAAACAGCTCAGAGTAATTGAGAAACATGTGGCTGTAACTCGGAGCAGGGAGTTAGATTGCCTGGGGATGATGTATATGTTAAGTCTCTTACAGAGAAGACTTCGGAACCACAGTGGGAGAGACCACTGCGAGTACTTCTCACCACCTTCACTGCAATCAAAATCAAGGAGCAGAATGCCTGGATCCATCACCCTCGGGTGAAGAAGGTCCAGAAGCCCCTTCAGGAGTGACACCAGGAGACAATGAACTGAGACTAAAACTTACTCGGGCAAAATGAGTATATTGCGGTCGGGAGTAGTTCATACTTTAGTTTACAGAATTGCTTTGTATGTAATTATAACTGAAGTTTTAGAACTAGAGAGTACCTCTATCCAAAGCAATGCTGAATGGCCTTGGTCCCAGGCATTTAATCAGTATACTGGATCCATAGGAAAACCTTCTGAGATAAAAGATTTAAACATATCTACTGTAGTAATCCACGAGAATCAGGTATGTGAGGAGCAAGAATGGCAGGAACAGGAACTGTGGACACTTCAAGGAATCAGAGGAGAAGAAATCAAAGTAAAGTGCTGGGTCATCAATAGGAGGGCTTATGAGAGACCAGATGTAATTAGTGTCTGAACCTCCCCTGGTGTATATGAACACCAGGAAGTCTGTGATAACCTAAGTGAATCAGACTGTTGGTGTAATTTCACCTTGATACAGCCTGTAGAAGTGACCTGCCTTTGAGCTCGAATTACTATTCAAAGTGGACACTGCACTTTTTACCACAGCAGCAGGGCCTTATACACCCCATACTAGTTCAGACTCTACCCAAACTCCAAACTTGAACCTAACGTAGTAAAGAATATGACTGAACAACAGCTATTATTCAATCCAGAATGGTCTCTCAAACGTGTAGAGCTGATAATGCAAATTAGCATCTCAAAAATCCAACCAGCCTGCCCATCCTTCTTAAAAAGTTCCTTTGAGGGCTGGACAACATGGTTACAAAAACAGGCATATCTCAGGATCAGAACAAGAAAGGAAGGAGCCACCTCTCCTGGTGCTTAAAACCAGGAACACCAAGAAATCAGTTTCCTTAAGTCATTTTCTAAGCTGGTTGGCTGAACACCCAGGCAATAGCTGGTAAAGGGTGCTGAACTGCAGCATTATTAACCCAAGCAAAGAAGGTGATTTTCTTTATTTATAGCTATCCCTTTTCCTACTGAGATTTGGATCAGTGATCGTCCCAGTCTGAGGCAGTTGGATTCTGCTTAAAAGAGGTAGAGAGAGACCCCCCCTCAGAGCTCAGCAGCAGGCTGTAGGATTTTGAGCATCACTTTTGTGCTGAGTGTTTCAAGTAGCAGAAACCTGTTCCCAGTTTCTTCTGAGGCACTGCAATGAATTTAGGCTCTTCTCTCAGATTTCCCCTTCATTATTTTCTTGAAGCTTGGACCTGCCCTGAACACAGTCCACAGCTTGATCTTAGCTAGGGGCAAGGTGGGTGAAGTTTTGTAGACCAGGAGAGACATTCCTTCTTGCCACATATCTGGGAAATCAGGTGCTTTGGAGGGGGAAGGAGATTCCCTGAGGTCTCTACATTTCAGAACAAACATCTGCCTCAAATATAACCTAAACCTCTGTCAGATACACTTGTGAAGTGTGTCTGAATTTTCAGTGTGAGCCCAGCACATCCCTCTGGCAGGGAGGGATGGTCATGGACAGAAAGCAGTTCCTGTTCCCCATAACAAACATCTAACTGGCATATTAGGGACAAGATTAGGAGTTTTAAATGGAATTGATTCAGAAATACTGGTGAATAAACTGGCCACTGCAGCAGGTAGCCTAACAAAATTGAAGCAGCCTTTATAGTAATCTCTATTGGCATTAGGAACTAGCCAGTGACAGATTTCAAAAGTACTGCCAAAGTAAAGAAGTACGAAAAGGCCGGGGACCAAGACCACAAGTTGATAGTAGAAGCACTTAGTACAGTTCAAGATAATGTGTCTTTAGCTTTCAGTTGTATACAAGCACAGTTATGGATACAAGCAACAGCAGCTCTGATCATATGGGAAAGGGGTGAAGGTAATTTTCCAGCTGAAATTCAAGAAATTGTGTGGGATAATGCAACTGATATTGAAAGGAAGTTTCAATCCTGGCGGACTATGGTGAATTTCACCTATGATCCTGTTTCTAATGTGGCAACTGCCTTTGTGCTTACCATACATAATGCCACTGTTTATGTTATCCATCCCATCGTTGCCCTAGGATTAAACCATGAAAAAACAATACTCTATCCTTCAGAACATAGAGTGTGGGCACGAAAGATGAATGGAAAGTGGCAGACAGTAAACTTGGAATCCTGCATTACTAGAGAACAGATGGAATTCATTTGTGAAAGCAATACTATTAATGTGCAAGATGTGAAGATGTGTGTTTGGACACTGGACAGAGTATTTGTCACTTTGAAATGCATCCAGTCACTGACCAGAAAACTGTGCTCGTATATACTGGAAAAGGGTGTATGCTTGAGAACTGCTTGTGCTGCTGTACAAATTGATAGCAATGATGTTATTCTGTCTAGTAGAAACCATTCTAATCTCTGTATTTGTAATTTTGTTAAGATTATTGGGTGTGATTTTTCGTATTTGGTACCAGTAACATCCCACCAGCTGATTTAAGCCAATTACACAATGTATCACAGACTACCACCTACCCCTAGTGGGATGAACCTTACATTGGTAAAACAATTAATTAAGCACCAAGACCTATTGGAAGGCTTGAAAAGAATCCAAGGAAGCGGAAAGAAAACCTTAATTACTGTCCAACATGATACAAAGGAGATAACCAGAGTTCTACAAAGAATAAAACAAAATATGGATCATCGCTGGTGAGATGTGATCTTTGGGTGGTCACCAACTGCAAATGGAATCTTTAATAAGTTGTGCCACCCCATTGTAGTTTTACTAATATTAGTTGGGATAAGCTTAGGATTATCTATTATATTGTAAATTTGGAACTGGAGAATGTTACAACAAGTAGCTGTACTAACATCTTTGTCAAACGTACATGGTGAAGCACTAAAAGACACTTACTGTTGTGAAGGTTTTCATTAGGTAAAAGAATTTACTTATTTCCTAGGAAAGGGGGGAATGAGACAGAGTAAAGATCCATTCTGAATTAGGTGAAGTGTCTAAGAAAGGTGAAAAGTCTGTGAGGCCAAAGCTGAAGGAAAAACTCGCATGCCGAGACAGCAAGGAGACAGAGAAAGAAAAACAGAAAAGACCACAAGGTCAATTTGCCCCTGACTTAGAAATTCCTTTGATAAAGAAGAACTGGTGCTAAATGTCACGCGGAATGAATATGTATGAACTTATTGTGAAACTGTATGCATATGCATTTGGAAGGGGGATAAAAGAAGACCCGAGGTCTTCAGAGGTACGCATGCCTTTTTGGGGGACTTGTGTCCGGCGCGCATCGTAATAAAAGCATACCGGGCTTTACAACATTTACAAAGTTGTGAGGTTTCTTCTTTTCTCCGCAAAACAAAGCATATAGAGGAATTGATGAGTTACCCAGTGCTTCCCCAGTTTGAATTTTAAAGGCTGAAAGAAAGGCCATGTTTTGCTTACCCCGGTGGCCCCAACAATATGTACAGTATTGTGACTCAGTTTCCCTTCTAAAGTATTTAACACAGAATATGCCGCTCCAGTGTCTACCAGAAACTCAGTGTAGTCTTTCCCCAGGTTAGCTATAACTGAGGGCTCTGCTGGAGGGGTAGCCCTCGGTCCCCATCATTTAGAGCTTGAGCTGCTTGAGGTTTGTACTACTGGAAGTTGGGGGACTGATGATTTTTCTTTCAACACTGGACAGTCCTTTTTCCAATGCCCCCATTTCTTACAGTATGCGCACTGGTCCTTCTCCATGGGGGAAGCTTTCTTGGATGACTTTTCCTGAGTTGCCTTCTTACTAGGTTGAGACTTAACTCTTTCAGTTGGGCCACTATCTCAAAACACCTTCCTGGCAACTTCTGGCAGTTTATCCAGATCTCGGACTCCTTCATCTTTTGCAGCTTTCTTCTTATATCATTTGAAGCCTGACCCATAAACAACAAAACCAGATGTGCTTTACCATCAGCCGATTCAGGATCTAAATCATTATATTTGATGGCAGTTTCTCTTAACCTATTTTAAAAAATCAGTGAATGATTGTCTTGGTTTGGAAAGACAGGCGTCTGCTAAGGAAGGCAGGTGCCTCCACTGAAATGGAAAAATGTAAACCCCCTCACTCCGAATTGTTATAAATTTGAAATTAAGGGGGACTCTCAGGCAAAAATATGGGAGCAAGAATAACAGTTCTTTATTAGGGAAGAAAATAAAAAGATAAAATAAACAATGCAGTAAACTAAAACAACACTGACAGAGTCAGAACACAACCTGACACCCTGCTGGTCATGGTGTTGGTAGCAGTCCAATTGGAAATGTGAATGCAGTCCTCCTGGAGTGTCAGGTGTGGTTCTGTTGTAGCAGTGATCCTGTAGAAAGGTGTAGTCTTCCTCTGAAGATCCAGTGGAAGAGGCAGCTGTTCCTCTGGGAAATCCAGTAGAGAAAGCCATGATGGTGTTCCAGAATCTCAAGATTATATCTGGGCAGGAATGCTTGGCTCTTCCCTCTGGGCAGAGCATCTCACAATGGGATGCTATAGTTCTTATCAGTCATGCAGTGACATTCAATAGCCTGTTATCAGCAGATGTCTCCCCAGAGGGAGGATTGGGTGTGGAAGAGATAAGGAAAGCTGCCCACTTAACTGAAGACAACTGCCATACAGATGGCAAATAGAATACAATTTGCTTGGCAATCCAGGACAATGATTCATCATAATTTTGCCTCATTTTGTAAAGCTTTGACCAAATTACAGCTTTAGGGACACCATGTTTCAACCCGTATACCACAAGACTTTGGTATCATTTTAACCTTGCCATATGCTTGGGTATATTTGGATCCCACCCAGGATTCTCGAGGGGGAATATCTGAGTGTCAGTGCCTTGAAGCAGTCCACTGGCTATGCTCCTCTCTACTGATGTTGTGATGGCTTTATTGACCATTCATCTCTCAGTGGGAACAAGTAATGTGTCTAACATAGAGTCCAGGTCAGCCCAGTCTCAATTTTGTGAGTTAATAGCCTGTTCTACTAATTTTGCCACTTTATCTGGGTCCTCTTTATATTTCCCCACAGTAGTTTTCCACTGCTCTTACTCTATAAGGTAGTATGGAACTTTCACATATATTGGCCCCTGATTGCCAACTGCTTGTTGTAATGGGGCTTGCAAAATTGGTTCTCTTTCTTTTTCCCTTTTTGATCTAGTACGGTGAGCAACTGGGCTACGTTCTCTGATGGCTTTTCTTGCAATTTTCCCCCTCCTTCGCCTGTTCAGGGCAGCAATGATCTCATCCATTTCATCCTTCCCTTCTTCCTCAGAGCTGTTTGAGCAAGAGCTGTCTGACTCTCTTGTAGCCAGTAGTCTAGCCTGGCTAGTCCCACTCCTAAAAAGCTTCACACGGGACCTGCTCTGACACAGCTATGTGTCTGCAATCTTTGATGATACCATCTCCTGAGGCAGCTCCCTGGCCTTCGGGGTCACTATAGTAACTCACAGGCTTGGGAACAGAGGAGGCACCCCTCCCATGGGATGTTCCCTCTCCACCTTCTTTGTAAAAGGCCCTGCCCTCCAGCCCCTCCTCTCGGGGAGGTGAAGGAGGCAGTGGCAGGGGCGGCGTCCATCGCCTCCAAGGCCTGCCTTTCTCCTCCTTTACTGACGGGGCCCCGCCTGAGCTGCACCTCCCCCGCCTCCCCTTCCCAGCGGTGATGGAGTTGGTGGTGGGGGAAGGGCTGTGCCCTGGCCCGATTTCCCGCCTGCCGTCAATGCAGCCGGGATCACCCTCACCTTCATGGCTGATGCAATCAGGTCTATCTCTGCCTCTTCTGAGTTTTTATATTCACTACTGAAGGTCAGCTCTTTCTTTTTACCTTTTAAGACCAATACATATTCTTTCTTCTCATCTAGGCTTTGCTCACATGCTACCATCATAAAAAGCTGGGCAGACTGCAACTCTTCAAAATATCTGTCCCTGCGTATGCAGGATATTAATCTTGATATTAATTTTTGGTCTAAACTTCCAAATTTAGGCCATATTTCTTCATTATCTACTTCATACAGTGGCCACATTTTCTCTGAGAGTCTAATAAGTTTAGATTTTAAGAGCATAGACTCTTCTCCAGGTAAATTAACCCAGTTCTTCAATATTAACCCCAGAGGGCTATCTCTTGGAATACTACTGTTATCATATTCGCAAGAGGATACACTGCCCATTCTGATACCCAAAAATAAAAAGCAAAGAGGCACAAACAAACAAATCCAAATCAGGATTAGAACTTAAAACCTTCAGAGCAAAACAGCTCCGCCCAGATCCCTAGGGTTCCCCAAACAAAATTACAATTTTCCAATACCTCTTAGCACCTAACCCAGATGCTAAACAGAATATCCCTTTATTTGGTCAATCACGTGCCTTCGTTCCAAGGGTTCTTGGCTCTGATCCCTCGGGATTTCAGCTGGGTCTCCCCCAGAATGCCGGGTCCAGGAGTTTTCCAGATGCCTCACTGTCCCATCTGGGGTGCCAGAAACTGCTGCCTTAAACAGCTGGAACAGAGGCTAGACAGAGTTAAGGGGAATAAAAGGATATTTATTGAAGGGCCTTCAAAGGCCACACCCTGTCAGTACCAGAGCCAGGGTTTTGGTTATGCCTGGATGGCTCCAAGATGGAAGCAAAAGAGGGCTTGGTCATAAGATCACACATTTTTATAAGTTTTTTATAAGTTTTGGTCCATTAGCATATTGGAGCTAATTGTCTGTTGGAGAGTTTAGTTCAAGAAGGCTTAAAGAAAAAGGCCATGAGACATACAATTGAGAGAAAAGTAAAAGGAAAAAGTAAAGTAGTCCTAACGCAGTTCTCAGCCTTCTGATTTCTATAAACAATTAGACTCTCTTTATAAACAATAGAGTTCTCGGACTGTCTTCCCATAACAAGAAGAACACCGTCTCTGGGAAAAGCTGGCACCCTGAGAACTGATGAAGAAGTTTTGGGAACACTGGTTCTGTTTTTAATAAACAATTGTAGGTATTCTAACACAAGAGGAGTGGTTAGAATTGTCTCTGTTAGCCTATCATGAAATTGGATTACAGAATATGCATGAAGTTCGTTACTATTGTTATTTAAGGTGATTGATTGATCAATAAAGTTGAGTTCGATGCATTATAGGATGGTCATTCTCCCTTCATCTCCAACAAATGGTTGACCACTGGACGTGATAGCGAACGCTTTCGGGGATTGCAAACACCACGGGGAGTTCGATGCATTAGAGGATGGTCGTTCTCCCCTCAATCTCCGACAAATGGTGGAGAATGCGGGCACCACGGGAGATGAGGACTTTTCCAGGTTCCGAGAAGCAGCCGCGGAACGGCAATAAGCGCGAATAAACAAAGCGGAAGGAAACCCGCCGAGACGCGCCGGCCCCGAGCGACCGTATAGACGGGTCTCGGCTGGTACGTGCGGTCCGAAGCCTTGAGGAGCTGCAAAGTGCGCACTTATATAGGTATGGAAAGGCAAACCGCATATGAACCTTTTATTACTTTCTTGCAAAAAAGGCAAATTAAGGGAATGAATTGGCAAAAGGAATTAAAAGGACTTTGGACTTATGGCTATGATAAAGGGATTTTCCATAAGGTTTACGACTTAATAGGATGGCGTGAATTCGGTGATTTATTGTGGGAGGCTGCTTTAGAGAGTGATAAAACTGCCAAGAAGCTAAGCAAGCCATGGCGAGTGATGTATGGTGCGCTGTGTTACTATCTCTCTGAGTGCAAAACAGCGGCCGCAGCTCATGGCGCTTGCGGTGCTATGCTACTCCGAACTCGGCACAGGCGCGCCGTCATGGCGAGCAGTCGCGGCGAGCGACCGCCTGAATTGCTGCGCCGCGCCGCCCCGGGAGGAGAGCGGAGCCGCCGCACGGAAGCAGCCGCGCCGCCCCGAGAGCGGAGCCGCCGCCCCAAGATCAAAGCCGCCGCCGTAGCAACCAAAGAAGCCGGCGCCGCGGGAGCCGCGCGCCGCGGGGGGAGCGAAGAAGCCGCGCCACCGCGTGGGGAGCCATGCGTGCAGCGGTGTCTGCAGCGGAGTCAGCCTGCCAGTTCTGCCAGTGAGTAAACAAAGAGCGCAGCACGGGGGGGGTTTCTCCCGCTCCGACACGAGTGCCGCAGGACCGGAGCGCTTTTTCAAGCGGGAGCGTTTCTCCCTCCCCCCGCAGACGGCAAAAGCTACAGTTTATGACTTAACAGTCGTAATAATTATGAACTTTTGTCAACAAAAGGGAAAGATCTCTGTTGCAATTGAGAGACCAGTGATGGTAAACAAGCGAAGTTAAAGGGACTGTTATTCTTCCCAGCAGAGACTATGAAAGACAAATCAGCGTAGTGAATACGGGAGTCAAGTTTCGGCCGATTTGGCTCGGCATTGGTTATGCTGTCAGAATCACCGGTACTAACAGAGACTGTAAACATCAGAAGCCCGGATAGTTCAGTCGGTGGAATATCAGACTCTAAAGCTGTGTTTTGAAAAAGTTAAAGATGTTAAGATGTGTTAAAGTGATTGTAGAAGTAAGATGTAATGACTGTGTTTTTTGTATTCTTTAAGCTTTGTTTAGATGTGATAGATGTATAAGCAAGCACTGAATTCAAAAGAATTTTTTCACAGGTATACTTTGAATAAACTTATGTTTAAGTGTACTTAAGTATAAAAATGCTATAGCAAACACATGAAGAAAGTTATTTTAGCTTAATATTTTAGAATCAGGCCTGTAAGTAAGTTATAGTGAATGCTATATATTATTTCTATAGTGAGTTTTATCTGTTATTAAGTAGTTTAAATTAAGTTATCTATCAAATGCCATTAAATGTTAAATATTATTAAGGTTAAGATCGTTAAGTTTATTCTCGGTTAAGTTCGAGGTCTGCTAAAGCTTAAATTATATATAGATTTAAGTTATGTAGGATTTGAAGCCAGTTAAGTCCTGTTAAGTTTATCTCCTGTTAAGTCTTATTAAGTAAGTTAAGTTAGATTCTGTTAAGTTTTATTAGATTTAAGTGATTTTACATGTTTTGCAAATAAGGCTGCTATAATTAGTCTCGCTGCTATAATTAGTCTCGTTAGACTTCCCAGAGGATGAACGAGTAACTGAAATTAATTTTATTTTAATAATTCCATTTAGTATATTTATTTTAGTCATAATTTCCTCAAAGCAGCTAATCCTGTAAATTACTTTCATATATTCTAAAATTCTTAGAGCATTAATTTATTGCTGCTTTCTAAGTCTGTATCTTCCAGAACACTTTTTTAAAAGTTATGAGTCTTCAAGTGACATCCTGTCTCCAATTGTAAAGGCTATTAATTCTCTGAATATGAATCAAATATTATTTCCTACTGGGAGCTGAAAGCTGGAAGCAATACTCATTTTTTAGGAAGATTTGTTAAAGTTTTGCTCCAAGTGTTTCTATTAGATAAAAATAGGTCTTACAATGGTATTTATTGTCTGTGTCACAGAACATTCCAGTAAAAAGATAAGAATGGAAAAAACCCTAAGCATCTTTTGTTTGCTGGGGTCCTATTTATTTGCAAAAAAGATACTACAGTAAGTCCTGCTCCTTACTGGGGTCCTATTTATTTGCAAAAAAGATACTACAGTAAGTCCTGCTCCTTACTGGGAAATAGCTTTAGTTTCTCAGATCATGATTTTACAGAAGTGTGCAAGTTAATTATCTAGTGATCTAGTGACCTCTGTCAGCTTTAAAAATATGAGAGTCAAGAAAATGACAAATGTTTGCCCTTACTCTAATGAATATACATAGGCATTTTCGATTCTTGTATGCCCTAGAATTACATCTGTGCATTCTTTACTTTGTAAAGAAATCCTTAGACTTAACAATTCAAGATAAGTTGCACCTTATTAGTATGGTCTAACTCTAGTCCTGCTTTCAGTTCAGAATTATTGATGAAAGAGAAAACAAGCAAAGTAATTCTTGGGGCATAAAGTTTAAGCAGAGTCAGTAGAGTATGAGCCTTCATTCTTCAGCAGGATCTAAATTGAAAGTCCTGTTCTATCCTTCATTTAAAAGCTTGATTGGGTTTTTTTTTTGGGAGTTGCACATTTCCAACTCTGTCAGTTTCTGTCTTGTATTTGCAAGGTAGTCTGCAAGCAGTGAAGCAAGTGTCTGTTGTGGTGAGCATAGTTGTTCAGCTATTGTAATGAAGACTGACAAAATTGTCAGAAGTGCAAAAGAGTGCTTTCTTATTGGCCAATGTGAAAACCAAGATATGTGCCCTCTACTCTGTGCTGATGTCTCTGTCCTACTTGCTAGTCTGCTGTATGACATCTTTCTGTCAGTTCTGTAAATTTTAAGTTAAATATTTTAAGTGCTTTAAGTGCATACTACTTTTTCACCACTCCAAATGAACAAGGACTGAGAATTGCCCAGCTGATGCCATTTGAGCCAAATGACTAAAGGATTACAGACTGAAAACTGACTTTGAACCTTTCTGAGAGACCCATGAAAAAGGTGGATGTGATAATTTCAAGGACAGAAAGAATCATTTTCAGGCTTGTTAACCTCCTCTCCAGGTTCGCATGAATGAAAACAGCTAACAGCTTTCTTTTCTTAGTCCAATTACCACCTGTCGTGCAGTGCCTGATAAGGCCGTAACACGCCGTTGCCGGACGACCAGGGAACTGATTGACATTATTGAATCACTATCATCTTTCCATATATGAGGACCGGCAAAAGAGAACTGTCTTGAATGTCACAGCCTAAATGGTGCTGCTTGGGTTGCACTATGTTGTGGGGGTTGTGATAAGACCTTTTGGGTGGATCAATTGTCACTTTTCCATTTATGGTGCCACACCTGTAGTTATAGACATACCTGGGAACATAATTGGGAGTGGGCACTACGGAATGAGGCAGAGCTAAACACTACCTCAGCTTTAGACCTTTATGAATCTCATGAGCAGAAAATCTTGGCTTATTATCGGTGGGAGGTACAGTGTATTTTGAAAAGGGTTAAAGCTCAAAGTGCATTATATATAGCCTCGATAAGGTGTAGAAAACTGGTGCCTTTAACACAACATTCTGTTGTAGGTCCTATAAGAGGAGATCCCAATCAAGCATTAGATAACTGCATTAGAAGGTTACAAAGGTGTGGTCTTCAGGAACAGTAAGGTTAAAAACTGAGAAGAAAAGGAAGGTCAATATAAAAACAGAAAAATAAAGTTCACTTTTGTTATATTGCTTAGTATAGTAGTAGCTGAAGAATTAAAGGTAGCACATTTTAGTCAACCTAGAGATAATGTATGGATAACACTTGCTAGACAGATTAATCAGTCATTGCTTTGTCTCAGCCTTGGAGGAGTTACAGTTTTGATTACTCTAATTTTCAAAAGATGAGTCAGCATAAACAGACATAAGCTACTCTGGATTCATCTCTAAACCCGGAAATAGTGTCCAAACAACTTTATAACCAGTGTAAAGGCTCTAGTATCATGACACCTAAGAAATTACCCACAGGAATATTTCTAATCTGTGGAGATAGAGCCTGGAATGGAATACCAGCCCAACCGCAGGGTGGACCTTGTTATTTAGGCAAATTATCATTATTCCACCCTAACATATCTGTGCTGATGCAACTAAGTCATAAGACTAGCAGAGAAAAGCGCAGCTTACATAACTTAGACTGTAGTCAAATAGGAGATCCGTTGTTTTGGAGTAAATTTAAACAAGTGATGGTTTCAGCTCTCCTACCATGGGGTGCTGCAAGCAAGGCAATGACTTTAGCAAAACAAATAGGGTGTTGGGCTAAGGGTGAATTGAATAAGACATGACAGATATTAGATATGTTAACTGCAGATGTACAAAGTGTTAATCACGCTGTTTTACAAAATAGAGCTGCTATAGATTTTTTACTGCTAGCACAAGGCCATGGGTGTGAAGAGTTTGAAGGGATGTGTTGCATGAACTTATCTGATCATTCTGTATCTATTCATGCTAAGTTAAAAGAACTACGACTAGGGCTTAACAGCCTTAAGGAAGAAGAAGGATTGGGAATTGATGAATGGCTTAAAAGCTTAGGATTGAGACCAAGGTTAAGAAACCTTGTAATATATGCTATAGGGATATTAGGTGTACTTTTATTGCTTTTAAGTATCTTACCTTGCTTCTGCAGTTGTATCCAAAAGATGGTTAGTAGGATGATAGAGAAAACCTGGCAAGCTAACCTCTTTTCTCTCAAAGAAAAAAACGGGGGAAATGTTGGAGAGTTTGGTTCAAGAAGGCTTAAAGAAAAAGGCCATGAGACATACAATTGAGAGAAAAGTAAAAGGAAAAAGTAAAGTAGTCCTAACGCAGTTCTCAGCCTTCTGATTTCTATAAACAATTAGACTCTCTTTATAAACAATAGAGTTCTCGGACTGTCTTCCCATAACAAGAAGAACACCGTCTCTGGGAAAAGCTGGCACCCTGAGAACTGATGAAGAAGTTTTGGGAACACTGGTTCTGTTTTTAATAAACAATTGTAGGTATTCTAACACAAGAGGAGTGGTTAGAATTGTCTCTGTTAGCCTATCATGAAATTGGA
Source organism: Melozone crissalis (assembly GCF_028551555.1). Lineage (NCBI taxonomy): Eukaryota > Metazoa > Chordata > Aves > Passeriformes > Passerellidae > Melozone > Melozone crissalis. Next base: position 6,303,113 of record NW_026535813.1, on the reverse strand, counting down.
TTACAGAATATGCATGAAGTTCGTTACTATTGTTATTTAAGGTGATTGATTGATCAGTAAAGTTGAGTTCGATGCATTATAGGATGGTCGTTCTCCCTTCATCTCCAACAATTGTCCAATTACAGCCCCAGCCCATGAAGTCCCATCCTTCTTATTTTCTCTCTTCAGTCCACATTGTTTATACTCCTGGGCCTGAGATCCGGATCTGGCTGTCCTTGGGTCTCTGGCTAGAGAAGGCATTGTTGTGTCTACCTACTCTGTGAAGAGAGCTTACTATCCCCTTATATGAAACCCAGACCCCCACATCAAAGCAGCACAAAATCAAAAAGAAGGAAAAAGAAAAAATGAAAGCTAAAACCCAAGGTATCACTGGTGTATGCAAGTAGAGTGTGCACAGCTACGAGTGTGTGTGCAAGTGTGTGCTGCTGACAGGTACCATTGTATGCCCGGGCTCTATGCCAGTAAGCAAGTATCTGTGTGTGTGTACTTGCTCTGAACATATCCCTGGGTGTATACATGGGCTGAGCACGCCCAGAGACACAGTTCTGGATGCACAGTTTCATGCATCTGGCTGCTGTCTTACCTGAGAAAACAGACGTGTGTTTGTTTGTGTCTATGTGTATGTCTCACTACTGAGCTTTACTGACCAGAGTAGCCCCTAGCTCCCTGCGTACACTCTACTACAATATGTAGAGTTCAACTTAGTATATGACAGAAGTACAAAGTGTAGCCTTCTGACACCAGGATCAAGAATCAAAAATGTTCTTAAGCCTCTACCACTGACTGCAAAGTGAGAATTCATGCACAACCCACCAGAGAACTCAAAAAAACCCCCAGAAATCCTAGAGGTTCTGCAAAACCCAAGAGACTAAATGCACTAACACAGATCATAAAGAAGATAAATTGCTTCCACTGAGCCATTCTGAGAAGACAAGAATGCCTACAAACCAGCCCATTCAAACTGCTGTTATTTATATTCTTACCTCGTGCCTTAATTTTGCTGTAGACTTGTTAGAACTTATAAATGTGGGAACTCATTCTTGTAGATTGATAGACTAATGTTGTCCACCTGTTGCTATACTTTGTGAAAGACAACTTAAAGCCTCACAGGACTACTCTACATGCTTTAGATAACTGTTTAAGTAACATTTTGAACAGAGAATTGAAATTGTATTAGTCATTAATATAATTGTCCTATGAAGAATACAAGCATCTATTAAGGAGAGGAACAGTGAAAAGTGTTAAAATGATTTGCTTAAAAACTGAAGTATGATGGGAACCAGAGGGCAAGACCAGGTTGGCCCCTGTACTCGCCACCAAGAAGGTTATAACCCTGCTGCAGGCAGCAGCCCTATAGGTGTGGTAGGTGGGGATAAAAGCCATACTAGACCTCTGTTACTCCCTTTTATCTGCTCAGACCAATACGTGTCACAAACTCCACAAATCATTTTGCTTAAAGAAAACCTGAGGTTTCTTTCCCTGTTCCACTGTCCTCACCCACATCAACAGATGCTATTTTAACTAATCCAAAATCAAACTTAAGAAAAGCATGAGTAGTTCATTAAAATAGAAAATAAGAGTTAATTTCTCAAGCCAAATAACTTATAAAAATGAAAAGGGGGGAGTTGTTATAGATAAATAATGAGATGACTGGCTCTCACAATTAAGGGATGAATATTGTGTCAATATTAAGAGAAGCTTTATTGATGTATAGTTATGTTATTGTGGCTTGTTGTTTAGATGTCCTCTGTTCTCCCCATAGTCCCTTTTCCCCCCCTCTGTATTGCGGTCATCAGACAGTCTGGATTATCTAGGACAGGTAGAGAGAAGGCAAGTACATATGCCTCTTGCATGGGGCAGTTGGGAATGGAAAAGCTTGTTGCTAGGAGGGGCGTGGCATGACAACACCTGATCCTCCATTCAAGTTACAAGAAAGTAGTCTCCACCAATAAATGGCAAAGAAGAGTTGACTGACAGACTTTGGGAGGGGCCAGGGTTGCCTAATGCAACCCCCAGGGGTATAAAAGGCGAAGCATCCATCTTGAAGACGAGCCACGCGGCAGGCAGCCACGGGGGGGGGGGGGGGTCCCCAGCTCTGTTGTTCCCTATTTAGTCCTTGTGTTGTATTTTTTGCGCATGGAGGAAGTCTGTAGCAGCTCCTCACAGAGAATCACTTCTGTGGCTGACTTTTCCCTCCTCACCAAAAATCAATTAATGCAAAAACCAGCACAACCTGAAAGCCCCTTAATTTCAAAGTTATAATAATTTGGAGGGAAGGGGGTCATATTTTCCATTCCAAGGGAGGTTCCTGCCATCCTTGGCAGACGTCTGTCTTTCAAACTGAGACAATTACTTGTTACCGTTGAGTCAGGAATGAGAATGAAGGTGATACACTCCATGCATTTTCAGAACGCATAAAAGTTCTCTTTATTACAAAACTTTGCATTTTTATAAGCATCATCGTTCACCCAGAACCTGATTGGTTCTTAATAACACCTGTCACCCCATTGGTTAATTAGGAACAACACCTCTTTGTAAATATCTTTCCATAACATCACATCTAACACATTCCACAGGTTCACAAGCACCAACTACAGAAACTTAAGATAAGATTGTTTTGATTCTTTTCTCTGAGCTTCTCACAATTTCTCCAGGACGATGCCTGGGAAACTATCTGTTTCTCTCTGAGAACGTCCACAATTACTAATCAGAATTTTTCCGAATTCTACTTAGCTGTTATTGTACCTGTGCAAAGGCGAGCAGAATTATTGCTTCTGGTGAATTTGACCCGAGAATTGGAAAGAGAATCAGGATTAGGACAATTATCAACACTATTGAAAACACCCAAGAACCAATCAAAGAGATTTATCGGATGGCTAATAGCTTTTATCTCTGCAATAATTATAGCAGCTGCAGCTTCTATCACAATGACAGCACTTACAAAAGCTGTCCAAACTGCTCATGCTGTCACTGATGTGTTAGGTAATTCTCTGGCAGAAATGGCCATGCAAACAAGTATTGATCAACAAATATTAGCTAGATTAGATGCATTAGAAGCAGCACGAGTATGGTTAGGAGATCGACAAGAAACTTTAAACGCTGGCCTGAAACTTTTCTGCGATGGGGAACACCAGCATCTGGGGTTGTCTGTTACTCCCCTTCACTGGAATCAAACCACTTGCAGCTGGGAACATGTTAAAGCCCATTTACAGGGTGCCTTTGCTACTAACATTAACAGTGAAGTGCAAGATTTAGCCCAATCCCTAAAACAGCAAATGGTGAGTGAGCAAAAGCTGGCAGAACAAAATGTATGCAATGAGTTGTCTAATACTGTACAGTGGCTGAAACCCAAACACTGGTTTGAGGGACTTAATTTAATAATTTTTTTTTGTTGCAGTTGGATGTTTTTTAATCTTTTGTGTGTTCATAGTTCTGCAACTCATCTGGAGAAACATCAAATGTCGCTGAGGAGATAAAGCCCAGTGTTCACCATTATTGCCATGAACCCATTACACAAATAAACACAAAAGGGGGAGATATGGAAACAGTGCATCTTAATCCAAGATTATAACAAGAGAATATTGACCTTAGAGGCTCTGCTACTCTGCGTGTATGACTGAAGGTGCTGTAGGAAAACTATTTTGGTGGAAAAACCACCGTATGAGTGTGTGGCTTACTGTGATTGAAAGCAATCACATGTATGGAATGCTTGAGACATGTTTGTGCACTAAAAAATTAGCAGAGGCCCTAGGGACCAATCAGAAGGCTGTGGTTTATTTGTAATGAAATTAAAATAAAAGGTATCTTGCATGGGATGAGGAGAGAAAAAACATCTGCAGCGCACAAAACTATAACACCGCATTAGCGTCCCTTTCTTTATCCCATCGCCAACATGGAGATATTTATATTTAGAATTTTCTTTGCATTTGATCTTATCCCCAACAGAAAACATTTAAAGTTCACTATTTGTGATGTATATTATATTTTTTTCAATATCTGAGAGGCATTTGGAGAGGTAGAACATTAGGTCTTTATAGATGCAGTTCTAGAGAGCTGCAAATCAGTGTACTCGAGCAGGTGAAATACTGCTGAAAAGAATTTTGAAAACATTATAAGGAGAAATAGTGAATAATCATTTGTCCTCTTTTCTGTGATATGAAAATTGCTGCCATTATTGATGACACTAAGTATTGGCCAACATGACTTAGTGGCATAAACCTTGGGGTTAAAATAAGCTCAAAGTCTTTTTAAAGATATCTGCCAACTGAAGCTACTTTGGGGAGTGTTACCTCCCTTCAGCTGTAGCCCCAAACCTGTTATTGGTACTGTTAGGAAAATTAATCCGCAAACATCAGAGGTTTATGTCCAAAAAGGAGACAGAGGAGTCCTTTTGCTTTATTTGAATAAAGGGAGAGGCCACAGGGCATTCCCCTGGGATCTCTCAAATTTTTTGAGGACTCAGCCTCCCTATTTATCCTAATTTGCTAGCTGCATTTCCCTTCTCTCTTTCCCCATTGGCTGAGGTACTTGAGAGGTACAGACTTACCGATATGCCCGATACCGAAGATTTCCCTCTAATGTATAACTCTCCATTTTAATTTTTAATTCTTATTGAATTTAAGGGTTTTTCTTCCACAGTGTTTCTTTCATCTTTCAATGTCTAATTTCATTTATCAGCAAACCTAAAGTTTATTTTTAAAAGCAAATATCTTTTTCCATTCATCAATCAGTGGAATCCTTCCCATTGTTTCTTTTATCTCCCAGAGCTAGTTTTATCTACCAGCAGACCCATAGCTTGTTTGTAAAGACAAATCCGCTATTCCTCTTGTGAAAAAAGCCAATCACTTGTTTTAAAAACAACTTTAAAAAGTTTAATGATAATAAAATGGTTATAAAAATAGCAATGTAATTAGAGTAGTAAAAATTTTGGACAATTTGGATTAGGACAATGTGAGACAATAGAAACAAAGAGTTAAGGACATCTGGGTACCTCTTTCTGGGCAGCATAAGCCAGGAAAAAGGACACCCATTAAAAGAGGATTAACCCTTAAAAACAATAGCCTGTTGCATATTCATACATCTCATACATGATGCATAAATTCCATTCAAACACAGGAGTCTGTCTGGTCATCGTCAACTTCTTCCTCTTAATCTTAATGGCGTCTTCAAGCCTGAGCGAGGTGGGAAGAAGTTCATTTCTTCTGATAAGAGGGCAATACATTCTCTTTCTCTGAAAGATTTGGGTGTCCTGTGGCTGCTATCTCAGTGTGAGTCCTTTCTTTAGGAAAAAAGTATCCTACATAGCATACTTTCTATTTTAACCTTATATTATAACCTAAAACTATATTTACCACACTATTTAAGAAAATAAATACAGCATTACTTTCTAACACAACACATATAATATTCATTTTGATATTTGAGAAAAGCCAATCATAAAATATGTATTTTTCACACTCGCACTACAAAACTCAGCAATGACCAAGTGGTAGTGGAAGAACTGAAGTGTTCTGTGTAGCTCCAATCTCTCTTCCCTAAACAAATCTTACCAACTTTTCTGTTCTTTGCCCAATAACCAGGTGATTTGAAAACTGTCTTATTTTGAGGTGGGATGGCTTCTCAACTCTGATTAAGAAGTTAAGTAGTTCTAGTGGTTTCTTTACCTCTGTTCTAGCAGTTATAAGCACTGGGAGGTGAAAGGTGTGATTTCACCCTTGAAGATTGTTAGGGGTTAGGATTTTTCCTTTTGTTTCTTTCTTTCAGAGAATTTTGTCCTATTCATTGCTAAGAGACAATAACAACCCGTACTTTGAAGAGACAAAAGATGCACCCATGAAGGAGGGAGAGGAGTGCACCTGGCTGCACTTCTCTTATCTGAGGGGTTTCTCTTGGAGGGAAAGAGATGCCACTAGCTTTGGGCTGGGGGGAAGGGGCTGGGTGCAGCACTCTCTTGCTCTCTCAGCATCAGACATGTTGCGGTCGCTGTGAGGAGAATTCACCACCAGTGCGAGTTTCCATCTCCTGCTGCCTTCTCCTACCGTGAGTGAAGGCCTGTTCGTGGGAGTGGCCATTGCACTGGAACCTTATTAACACCCTGCCTCACTGTGAAAAACACGTTCACTCTCCTGTGAAAATTTTAAAAGTTTAATAAAGGACAATAGGAGACAAAAGACAGTAAAGCCAAGGCCAGCTGCATCTTGGCACTTAGCCAAGAGCACACTGTCACCTTCAGGGATACCCCTTAAATACCTTTTCCATTACATCATCCCGTTGCATATTCATAGATCCTTATGCATATCCATAAACTAGTTTACATTTTACAGGAACTATTTTACATGGCCCCTCCTCGGATCCACCTTTTAAGAGCATGCGTGTTTCTTGACTGTGGTTTTGACTCCTCCTTATCACTTCCAGTTTGGGCCTTGGTCCATACTTTCCTCACACAGCAGATGCTGATAGTTGGCATATCAATATCCGGGTCCTCATTACACGTTCACTGGATGTTATCCCGACCAAAGAGACAGTTCACTCATAACTATCAGCTACCACTACTACTATGTCTAAGTTTTTTGTTAATAGCAGAAATAAAAGCAAAGTTATTTTAACATTATACATATAACATTCATCTTAATATTTGCAAAAAGCCAACAACATAATATGTATTTATAACACTCACTAAAAAAGGACCTTCACCGTCTGCTCGGGTGACTCAGGTGAAAACCTGGGACCCCAAGCCCCTTCCCCCTCCATGGGACCCTCTCTCACCCGTGTTCGGGAGCCGGGCTGTCGCTGCCCAGCCCCGCTGTTCCTCTGCCACTGCTCTGGGTTTTTTGCTACAATGTATCCCAGTGTTGCGGTGTGATGTCATGGTTTGCCTCAGATACCCCGGGTTTCTCCCTGAAGATTCCATCCCCAGGTATGTCAATCACCTCTCCTTTTTTCACCCTGACCCCTGCTGAGCACTGTCTGTCAACCCTGGCATTCCAGAAGTAGAGTGATTGGGCAGATTCAAAAGATGCCCTCTACCCCTGGGGGGGCATTGGGCCATCCAGGTGTCCTTTGTTCCTTGAGACCTCCTCTCCCGTACCTGGTTGGTGGTCCCCGTATTCCTTCCCTCCCCCTCTCCCCCGGGTAAAAGGGCGAGCAAACCATGCGGTCAGGAGTTCTGTTGGAACTGTTGCTGGTTTCAGAAGCCTGTGGGCCAGGAATAAAGCTCTGGATTGAAACCCTCCATCAGAAACGACTCCTTTCCTTCACCATCGCCTTAAAGCTTCTCCACCAGAAGTAAACCCGTGGAGCAGACCCTGTTATGGGGGGAAGCTCCATTCCGCAGCCACTGGAGTTCCTGCATGTCTGGACTTGTCTCCATGTGCTCAGCTGCAGCACACAGCTAGCTAAAAGTGTCTCTGGGGTGAAAACACCACAGCTGCCGCTATTTGGTTCAGCACCAAGGGCCAGACAAGCTCAGGCACGTCCTGTCCAGCTATATTGGTATATATTCCAATAGCCCCGCACTTCCTGCCTGCCGGGATGCCCTGTAGCTCCTGCCACGGCTTCTGAGGTTTTGCTACCTCTTGCTTGCTACCCTGGATGAGACTGCCCTGCCATCCAGGCCACTCCTCCGAGGTTCCTGTTGCAGCCCACTTTTCCCATCCAGACCGTCCGCCATTACCACATGAAGAAAACATGACTGAACTCAGGCCACAGTGCCCCCTGCAGCTGCAAGGGAATCATTGCACCTGCCCACTGGGAGCCTGCCAGCGCTCCTGCCGGCTGTGACTGTAACTACCCCAAAGTGGAAATTGCTTAAAGAGAGGGAAGAGACTATTTATTGGATTTTCTCTTCTTATTTATTGTTGTTACCATTATTGTTGTTTGTCTGCCTTGTTATACATACACATACTAGTAAAGAACTGCTATTCCTTTTCCCATATCTTTGTTTGAAAGCCCCTTGATTTCAAAGTTATAATAATTCTGAGGGAAGGGGTGGTCATATTCTCCATTCCAAGGGAGGTTCCCGCCTTCCTTGGCAGACACCTGTCTTTCAAACCAAGACACAGCTTGAAAGATGAAAACATAGGGAACACAAAGAAACTGAGAGAGCTACTTTTTTCAGTCATGGATGCAGTCAGCTGCTTCTTAATTTCAAGTGCCTCCACACAGCCAGCAGTATGGGGACCTCAGCATACTGATAGTGCCAAATAATGTGGTGTCATGCAACCAGGTCAACAAGATCTATTCTAAGGCAAGCACATGGATAAACACATTACACAGGCAATGGAAAACTTTAATCAAGGTGAAGACTCCTCTCTCCATCCCCCTAATAGTTACTCATGCACTGTAATTTGCTTAGGTAATTACCATGGAAATATAAATCAGTGCTGCAACATGTGTGTCACCTGATATTTATATTTATGCAAAGAAGCATTACACTAGGAAAAAATGTAACTGCTTATTTTAATAGCATCTTATGCAATAGCAATATGGTTTAAACTTCCTGTAAGAGATAGGACAAGGAAGCTCAGTCTTTTTCTCCACTGACTGATTACGGTGTGCACCAGGATGCAGCCAGATACTGTACACCCTGCAAACCCCAGCAGACTGGCAGAGGGGGATGATCTCAAAGCCTTGGCTTGCCACTGCAGATCAGTTCTTTCCTTTTCTTCAAGACAAGAATGAATCCCTTGTGTACTAGATATTTAAGAGAAGTCCCCTGTCCTTGGACACCTCACTCTACATCCCACCATGTTTCTGATGAAGCAGGACTCCAGAAGGGTAATACCAAGTGATGGATTGAGAAATGTAGTATTAAACATATCTGCTTGGGACAATTGAGTACACACTTGTTTCCCACATACACCAAACAAATCAATCTCGCTTGTTAATTTACTATTGTGATAGCATAGCTAGATAAATGTTGGTGATCTTCAAACATGAGAAAAGGAAAAGGAGCATATAACTGGGTTTTATATATATATATGTATATATATATATATATATATATGAGAGACAAAAGACACTTAGACACTATAGGACTGTAAGGTATGAAGCAGTGGGGTAACCCTGTATGTTAGGAAGTGTTATAACTGTCTAGAGCTTGATGGTGGTAATGAAAAGGTCAAGTATTTATGGGCAAGAATCAGGGGGAAGGCCAAATGGGCAGATCTCTTGATGGGAGTGTGGCAGGACTGTCCTCCCCCTCTCTACCACAGATAGTTGGTGCAGATATGGAAGAGATAACCTAGAGTCTGATAGGCCCAGCCAGGGATCATCTCTGGTGCCAAAAGGGCTCAGGTCTCAGCTAAGAATCAACATCTTAGTCTGGAGAGCAGATGTGGGAAGAGAGAAAAAAATATTCTTGACTGAGAGACACTGCTTAACAAACTATAAAAGACACACGAGTTATCACAGAGGCAGAAGCCTCTTACAAACCTTGACAAGCATTCGAGATTTCTCCCCAGAGTTTGGATGCAGATTTCAGGGTTACTTTCCCGATAATTCAGGGAAAGGATCTTGATGTGTGCCCCACCAACAATTGGATGGTAAGGTACATTGAATCCTAAGTTATAATATTTCTTCACTAGCTGTAAAATTAATTGGTACCTTTAACCCCATGCTGTATATACCTACTAGTAGTTTCTTTTTGTTTTTATTCCTGTGCAGTATTTTGTTTGTGTTAAGTCTTATATCTATTAGTTTTATGTCTGTTAAATAAATAATTCATTCCATAATAGACCGAATCAGCCATTATTAAATAACTTGTGAACGAGAGTGGGTTTTGGGGTGCTGGCCACTTCAATAAAACTACTGCCTGCTTCCAAAGGCCTGGGCAAAAGGCAAGGACTTATCTAAACCCCACATCTATTCATAACAGGGAGTCTGTTATAGACAACCAAACCAGGATGAAGGGGCAGATGAAATATTCTATAAGCAGCTGGGAAAAGTCTCGTCCTTGCTGGCCCTTGTTCTCAGAACGGGAGGTCACAGTCTTAAGCTGCGCCAAGGGAAATATAGGTTGGATATTAGGAAAACGTTTTTTATGAAAAGAGTGATAAAGTACTGAAATTGTCTGCCCAGGGAGGTGGTGGAGTCACCATCCCTGGATGTGTTTAAAACAAGACTGTATTGCTGTCTTCTCTTGCTGCGTCCCCTAGTACAGCTTGACAAGGGGGAACTGGTAAAATAAGGCGTGGAAACTATGGTCTTGCCCAAAAAATAAAGACTTTAATAACAAAATAACAAATGTGGAAAACCACAGAGTTCAGGGGCAAGATCCAAAGACAGGAGGGTGTGGCAAGTTCCGCAAGGTATAGGGGTCTTCTGAGGGCAAGGGTCCAGTCATGAATGTGAATTCGGAACATGACCTTATTTGTAACACGTACCGAACCAAATGAGAATAAGAACCAGAAACCTGACCAAATACAGGATAGTTCTATTAGCATATTACTAATTCCCATGACCACACTCTTCTTGCCATGACGTGGCTTGGTATCCCTTTTTCAGTATCTTCTTTCCCATGGTCTCAGGTTGATGCCTTCTGTATTTGCTACTGAGGTCAAACTACTATTTATTCCATCTGGATGTGATTCCACATCTCCCCCTCTCTTTAGAAAAATATTCTGTAAAGATTTCTGAAAAACTCTTTACAGACAACTTATATAACAGGGTAACAACATAAACACATCAACAACTACAAAAATCAGTAAACCAATTTTGGTGAAAGATAAAGCCCAACCAGATAAGTTCCATTTTTTGAATAGTCCATTGAGCCAGTCTTTGTCATCTTCCACTTGCAGTTTTTTGACTCCCTCTCAGAATTTGGATGCTTTTGTGTATGGACTCACTGTGATCTGAAAGGTTCACGCAGCACATGTCCTCGAAGTCCTCGCAATCATGTCCTTGTGCTAACAGCAGGAAGTCAATTGCAGCTCTATTATGTAGGGTAGCATGTCTCATACTGTCAATGTCTGTCAGTAGCTCACTTAGGGCCTGGGACATGGCATAGGTTTGCCTGCTCAGCTAACATCCTAGATTGCTCTACATTTTTAAAGCTTTTGCTGCAGCAACTCCAGGTGCCAATATTGAGGCTGCTATTCTTTTTCCTTTACTCCAAAAGTTGATTTTGTCTTTGCAATCTAATTCAAATTGATGGATAAATCTCTTATGCCTGACTTTTTGGCCATGAATGAAAACAATATCAGGTGCTAGCACAGTAAGCCTCCCCAAGCTACATGGTCTGCCCTTAATGCGAGATGGAATGGCAGGCCATGGTCTATCTCCACAAATGAGAACTCAACTAAACAGGTTGAAAAACCTACTGATAGAATTTTAAAATTAATAATGCTTAAGGAGTTAAGAAATTAGTGGTATTAATCAGCAATGGGTAGAAGGTGAGGGATAGCTATTTGCAAGCCTCAAGGTGCCTTTTCTGTAGGTCCTTCCCAGAGTTCCTTCCACCAAGCTTCCTGGTGTTCCTGCAGAGGCTGCAGACAAGGCCCAATGTTCTTTGCTGGAACCCACTGAGGTCCTTTACCTGTAAAGACACAAGCATACTCTTCCCCCCAAATAATCAGAGGAAAGTGTCTTATAATTTGCCCTGTCTCCAGATCTTTAATTAACACTGGGGGTCTTTTGTTCCAGCAGGCATTTAAGAGACCCATGTGTTCTTTCAATAATTAATTGGCCTGTGGGAGAGTGTGGAATGCCTGTGATATGTTTGATGGCCCACATATTAAAGAAATGCTGTGCTTTCTGGGAGAAATAGGCAGGCCCATTATCTGTTTTTATTTCTTGTGAGATGCCTAGAGTTGAAAATGCTTGTAGGAAATATTTAATAACATATTTTGCCATTTCACCTATGTGAGCAGACGCAAATATTGCTCCTGAGTGTCTACTGAAACATGTATATATTAACATTGCCCTGCCAAATTTGTAAATTGTGAAGCTCTCTAGGATTTAGCCCTGCCCCAAGAGATGGCAGAGAATATTTTTGGCAGTCAGGGCATGTAGTGACAATGTGTGCTAGTACAGGGGTGTTAGCATGTTTATTACCTTCTATTAGGAATCTTGGCAAAGAAGTATGAGAACGTACATGCAGGACAAAATAGGGATGCTGTTTCTGAGAAAGAAAAAAAATTAAAGTTTTAAGCAAAGAGTATAACCGATCATTAGTAACTGTTTTTAGGAATGGATTTCCAGCTCTCTCAGTGATACCTGTAAAATAAACAGAATCAGTTATCAAATTGAAAGGCATGTAAACTTAGAAAAAGCTCTAAAAACTGCTGCTAATTCAACTATTTGGGATGAACCTTCTAGTGTTTCAATGTCAGATTCCCAATCATGTGTTAAAGCATGAGGTTGGGGACCTTTTCTGTCCTAGGGTGATGTTATGATGCTTGTATCCCCAATCGTGTGTTCTGTTTATGCTGGATATTATGTTCTGTGCCTTCATGACTGGTTCTGAGAGCGAAGGCTGGGAGAAGAAGAAGCACAGAGTTTGCTATCAGACTGCACTCACTCCTCCAGATTCTGCTGGAACACAGAACTGTACTGTGTTGTCTGGGCACAGACCAAGCGGAACAAGGCTGCTCCTTTGCTTTTTAGTTAGTTTAACTAGCTAAGGCAGAGCAGTTTTCCCTGGACTGTTTTTTTCCTTTCCTTTTTCTTGGAACCATTTGAATCTGCTCTGGACTGGGACTGGGGGGGAAGCACCTAAAGCTTGCACTTTGTGGGCAACCAGGGCCTACTCTGGGCAGCAGCTCTTCCCAGTGCCAGAGGGACTGATAACAGAGCGACCACCCACAGGAGAGGCTTTCTGAATTTGTCATCTCTTCAGAGCGGCAAATGAGTTTTGTCATCTGGTATTGTTCATTTTTTTTGTGCTGGGAAGTGCTTTGCCTGTTAAATAAACAGCCTTTTTTCCACTTCTCTCTGAGGAAATTCTTCCTGAACTGATTGGGGGGAGGGGCCGTGTGGGTTTGCTTTCTGGGGGGGCTCCCTTTTGGAGGTTTACTCCCAAATTTGCCCTAAACCAGGACAAAATAGCTAGCAGGAATGGTAAGTTTGGATTTATTCTGTGTGCCTGACGTGTTTGAATGGCATGGGATACCTTATCTAAGGCATCCCTTGCTTTGTCGGTTAGCTGTCTGGGTGAATTTAACTCAGAACCCCCTTTTAACAAAACAAACAACAGAACTAAATCCTTAATAATAATCCTCAGCAGAGGCTTAACCCAATTAATGGTTTGTAACAGTCTTTGTAAATTGTGGAGTGTTTCTGGTTTCTCATTTAAGTTGCAATGGCTGATGCTGCACAGTCTGAGAGAGAATTTTAAGTCCCAAATATTTCTAGGGTGACATCTGTTTGTATATTTTCCTCTGTGATGGCAAGTCTTGCTTGTTGGATGTCTGTGATGGTGGCTTTTAAAGTTCCATCTAAAGATGGATTATTTCCAGCTGCAATAAGTATATTATCCATATAATGATAAACAATTTCTTGTGGATGATTCTGGCCAAGGGGAGCCAAAACTTGAGCTTCATGCATGGTTTACTAGGCTTTCACTTTATATCTACAAAGTCTGGTGCAGGTGTGTTACCACTAGGCACTTGCATAAGTGCTTTCCTTGCTGCATTTTAATATCATCAAGCACTGGCTTTGTGAGGTTTGCAGCCTGATCATTGGGCGGGGAATGTTCCTCTTCTCCCACTAGATCTTGTAAATATTGTAATGTTAGCATTGCCCGTGTTTGGTTCTCAGCGTAGTCAAGTAACAATTGATTTAACAGTCTCTTTCATCCCCTCTCCCAGAGGATGAATTCAGCTGGAGGCAGCAGCACAGTCATCACTTGTTTTAAGTCATGAGGGGTTAAAAGATATGCAGTGATAGTAACTCACAATAGATTGTTACAGAAAGGAGAATCTTTTCCATAGTTTTTGGTAGCCTTACAGAGTCCTTTTCTCTCCCTGTAGGCTAGAAGTTTCCATGTAGGACCAGACCCCCCTTTCTGTTCTTTACCATACTTGTCTGTGTCTTCTGCCATGGACTGATGGAATCACCGGATCTAGAAGGGATTAGGTCTTCTTCTTCTGAGGAGGGGAAGGATGTAAGCACAGTGTTTTTATTGCTGGATGGGTAAAGGCAAAGCTTGTCCTCTGGCACGGTGACGGGCATGGGCAACATGGGCACCGCCATGTTGGAGAGCAGCGCTTCTGGGACCATGGTGGGTGTGGTTCTGGTTTTTCCAAGAGGGGAGTGGCCCAAGGCATGCTGAGAGTTATAGTCTGGAGCAGGAGTGGTGGGACCCAGAGCGACAGGGATGGAGCTGAGGGAGGAACCCTGAGGCAACACAGTGTCTTGGGTGGTATAGACATTAGGAGAGTGGTTAGCAGGTAATACAACAGGATATTCAGATGAATAGGAGGGAGGGTTCGGGTGGAGAGGAGGGAAGGTGGGAGAGGGAGAGGATCTGAGAAGGCGTGGTCACTGATGTCTAAGATCCCGAGTGAGCAGAAGAGGCAGAAGGGGATACAGGGTAGCGGAGTAGCCCGTGTCCAGGTTTCACCCGTGCTCAGGGGTGTTGTCTACCCTGCATTCCATTCTAGGGCAGTCTGAAGGGCAACAAGGGAAGAAACACGACGGGGCAGGGTCATGATTTACGCTGCCTTCTGCATCCGGGATGGGTTCCGCCCTCCAGTTCCATTTCCAGAGTTAGAGGAGTTAAAAGCAGTCTCAGTTTGGGGAGAGATCCCACGCGGCAGAGTGACCCCGAACCCCTTGGATTCTCACCACACTGGCAAGGCGGGGGAGGGGCCGAGTGCCTGGAGCCATTGCTCTTAACTTTGAGCATTTTGAAAACCATGTGGAAAGCAGGGAGCAGATGCACCGCAAAAGAGTCCCCCCAGTAGCAAGGTCATAAAGCATGACACCCACAAAATCCCAAAAATTCCAGTCTGTGCCATTTTCTGCAGCACTGTGCAGGGTCAAGTTGGCAGCAGGGGGCGCTCTCCAGTGGGCTGCAGCTGCTGGGCTAGAAGTGATAGGAGGGGCAGAAGCAGCGGGCAAGGCAGAAGCAGCAGGACCGATAAGTGGGGCTGGGCTGGAATGGCGTCTGGCAGGCAGGCGAGCGCTGAGGCACGGTGGGAAATGTGCAGATAAGGGCAGTGCAGCTCGGGAGGTGGCAGCGGTGGCACGTGGCTACAGTCGCCAGAAAGTTCCGAAACACCCATTTTAGAAGGTTTTTTAATTTGCGATTTTGGACCTTTCTTCCATGGACTGCTAAGAAAAATTTAAAACTACCACATATGTTCCTCTCTAATCTTGACAGGATTATTCCCATAATAATCAGGATTAGGTGGAGTGTGCCCATCTGGTTGGGGTAGGAGCAACAGTAATGCCTTGTAAAGGCTGACCTAGAACAGAGACTAGTTGGAGCTAAAGAATAAAGTAGGTATTTATAAAGAGGCCTCAACAGATCTTCCTTGGGCAGCACAACTCAAAGTGGCCACAAAATGGTCACAGGGTCTCCAACTTTTATAAGTTTTGGTCCATTAGCATATTGGAGCTAATTGTCCAATTACAGCTTTAGCCCATGAAGTCACATCCTTCTTGTTTTGTCTCTTTGGTCCTGTGAAAAATGCATATTATATGATTGGCTCTACGCAATTATTAAAATGAATACTATATGTGTTTTGTTGGAAAGTTATGTTATATTAATTTGTAGCACTGTAGTAATCCTTTTTAAGTATAGTGGTAAATATAGTTTTAGGCTATAAGATTAAAATAGAAACAATGCGATGTAAGAGACTTTTTCTAACTAGCTCAAGGAAGATAATCAAGAAATTCTTCACACAGAGATAACAGCAACAAGACACCAAAATCCTCAAGAGAAGAATTATTGCCTCCTTATCAGGAAGAACCAGACTTCGAGGAGCCAAACCATTGATTTAAAAGATGGGGGGGGAGGGGGGGGGAAGTAGACAATAACCAGAAAACACCCTTTGTTTGAAAAGAATATTTGCATCATATATGAGATATAGGAATATTGCTTTTAAGGGTCAATCTTTTGTTAGCGAGGTGTGCTTTTGCTTGGCAGAAAGAGCAAAATGCACCCAGACATCTGTAATTTGTTGCTTTGTATTGCCCTTTATTGTCCTAAATCTGATTGTCCACATTCTTATTGCTCTAATTTTTATTACTATTTTATTAACTATTTTATTACTAATAATTGCTTAAAATGTTAAAACAAGTGATTAGTGTTTTTCACAATTTGGTGACGAAACCCTGGGAAATGACACCTCGCTGCCCGGGCCTCAGAGGATTCTGAGTGAGGGAGGCGCACCCTCCCAAGTTTGACAGTCTTGCTCTGTTTCTTCTGTCATGATCAGCAGATGCAGGTTCCAACCAATGGACAAAAAGAGACAGTAAAACAAAGAAAAGGGGAAAGGCTCCCTAAAATGGCAGTAATTGGCCCCCTAAGACTAAAGTGTATGTCTTGTTTTTTGGCTGTTCTAATGGCCTGGAAAGGCTCTGGGTGGCCTTGGGGCAGCTTGCGCTCTAAAGGATGAAAGGAGTCTTCAGGTTTTTCGGTCTTCAGTGTTGTTTATTAATTCTTATCTACAATATTTTCTCCCGGCCCGACAGAGGTCTGCACAGCAAGCTAGCTATGAGCACACTGACTGCCTTCGGGGCGGTCACTTATCTTTATACTAAAAACTATGTATAAGATATTTACTTTTTCTCTCTAATACTTTTCACTCTTATTGACAAGTGCACATTCAGTAAGAACTAATTTCAAAGTGCTACCATCACTACTGAAGATGGAGGATAAGAAGAAGAAGAAGAAGGACAGGACACGCCCTAATTCTTCCATCTTGTCTCCTTAGAACTTCCTTGTACTGAGATTCTAAAACTTGTGTTTCACACTATAATTAATCTATCTCTTCACCATTTATCTCTGTGTGATCTTCTCATCTTCATACAGGTGTTGCTTCTTGTGCAGGATCAAAGTCTAACCACTAAACACTTCTGGCAACGTTCTAGGGCTTCCGAGCCCCCCAAGGGTTGTCTCGGTGACTCTGCACATCAGGACTGTTGTGCTGAGTTCCCACAAGTGTACATGAAGACACAGAAAGGAAAAAGGATTGTAAGTATTTTTATTTTCAGGTGGGGCAAGTACGAGGGGTGGGGGATGAAAGTGTGTGAATGAGAGGCGAGCTGCTTATCTCAGACCTGCTGAGTGAGTGATGGGTCTCCCATGCTGCAGTTCCATCTTTTCATGAGAAAAACAGCCAGTAAAGAGATGAAGCGAGTGATAAAAAGAGTGAGAGAATCCCCCCCAGGGAAACTGGGACTGGGTCTCAGGGAAGGGGTGGGACCCTTTGGAGAGAGGGAGCCAAGGGTTTTCTGGGCACCATCCACTGAGAAAGCAGGATAAAAAAAGAAAAAGTGGAGGGGGGCCCCAAAAATTCTGCTGGGTTGAGGGATAAAATGCCCAAGAGTGTTATAAATTATCAAATTGGTAGCCAAATTTATGAAAAATTTTACAAAGATTTATTAGATCAATAACAAAAATAGAAATTTCAAAAAAGGAAAAACCAGCACAGCCAAGACAGCGTCAGCCCCGGGTACAAGCGCTGGGTGACCTAGGGTTCCGACTGACAGAGAGACAGCGTTTCCGCAGAGGTACACCCCGAGTGCTTCCAGTGGCCAGCTTATATACAGTTTATTCTGCCTGGGGCAGGGATGACCACATATTTCTTTGTGTCCCTTCACATGTAGAGTTGGATCCATACAGGTGTAGGAACAGACAAAAGCGAATCCAGAGATGCAGACGAATGTCTGAGTATCCAGGCAGAAGCTGCATTCACATGTAATAGAATGATACCAGTTCCTGAGTATCGCGATGAAATCATGTGCAGGTGCAGGTCGTGTGAGCTCCTCGAGACATTCCATGCATCCATCAATGCTGCACATTCGGGTTCACCCAGTGCAGCAATTTGCTCCTCTGGGGGTCTCATCAAATTATTTTGCTCTTACAACGAGGGGTCACCAAATGTTGTTGGGCTTGCAAGGGTCTTTCAGGGGTGAAGAGATAGACGAGAATCTTGAGTCCATGATCAGAAGGCTGGATTTATTAATTTATGATATATGTTACAGTATGACTATATTGAAAGGAATAGAGAGAGAAGTTCAGAAGCTTGCTATGCTAAGAATAGAAAAGGAATGAATCAACAAAGGAGCTCTCTCTGATTCTCCCAGAGAGAGCTCAGTCTTTGATTGGCCCTTAGTTGTAAACATGGAACATGGGCCAATCACAGGTGCACCTGTTGCATTCCACAGCAGCAGATAACCATTGTTTACATTCTCCTTCTGGGGCCTCAGCTTCCCAGAAGGGGAAAAAATTCTAAAGAAAGGATTTTTCACAAAAGATGTCTGTGACAATTGTTGTCTTGTTGTGTGCGAGAGTGAGTCACACACAAAATCAGCCTCAGCTTCCTGGGCGGGTGGAGGAGCTGTGGCAAAAGGTGTATGTGATGCACAAACAGGCCATTGTTCCATGGGCATGTGAGGGGATGTGGTGAAAGATAGTGAGTCACACGCAAATCAGCCTCACTGGTGAAATGGCACCAGAGGCAACTAGATTCAGGGCCCTTCCCGAAAGCCCGGCAATACTGAAGCCCGGAGGGGGGAGGGGCTATGGTATAGTAGGACCTTTTAGCACTGCAGCTGCAAGGGATAGCCATGTGGCCCATTCCTCAGGGTACAGGGGGTGGGAAGTCCAGCTCAGGAAAGGTGTGGAGGTCCAAACCCCTGACTCTGAGGATATCTCTAGGGGAGAGGAATAGCCAAACCTCGGGGGAGGTGGAAGGAGTCAGGGTGGGGGATCCACATGGACCAGTGATTTCTGGCAACAGGGATCTGCTTCATGTCCTGAGGGTATGAATGAATGTGTGAGAGTGAGTGAAGAAATAAGTGAGTAAATGTAGATGAATGAAAGTATATGTAATGTAGATTGTTTAAGCGTCACTTTATCTCTTTGGAGGGAGGTGTATTGTATTGAATAGTAGTTTGAGAAAAACGGGTTTTGTGTGTGTGTGTGTAGTCAGAAGAAGGCGGTATTCGGGTTGCTAAAGAAAGTGAGAAACAGAGGCAGGGCACCAATAGATAAGATCTTGAAAAATGGGACAGAAAGGCAGTAAGTTGGATATAGAAAAGAAGAAAGGCAGTAAAAGGGTACCAGCAGAAATATCCCAAGATAGCCCTTTGGGAGTTATGTTAGCTAACTGGGATAAAAACCCTTGTACAAGAAGAAAGGACAAGGTAAAGATGATTCAATTTTGTATGCTAGAATGGACAAAGAAGGAAATAAGATCTGACAACATTTATTGGCCTAGATACGGCTCTTTTGAAAGTTGGATTTGTCAGGATCTAAATTTATTTATAAATGCAAAAGAATTGTTCAGTCCAGATAAAGAGAATACGCCACATGCTGCATGGGAGATTTTAGGAGGATAAAAATCTTTAAAGTATCAGAAACCCCCGAGACAAAGCAAGAAAATAAAAAGGGGGAAGAAAAGGGCTGGGAACAAGAGGAAAAAAAGAAAGAAAAAGAGTGAGATCCTTTGCAAGTATTGCCCCCTCAGTTCCCACTTGCTCCCCTCCCCGCTACTCCCAGCCCCCGCCCTAGGTCTGGGTTCACCACCCGTGACTGCCTCGTTGATCTTGGTCCCCATCCCAGGTCCAGACTCGCCACTCGTGACTGCCCCGCTGGTCCCCACCCACATCCCTGCTCCAAGCCCACCGTTGAATTTGTGTGTCCTGGTCCCAGTTGCCTGGCCCGTGGCCACTCTGCCGGCCATGCCGAGGGTCCCTCCTGCCACGTGGTCTATGACCACCGCGCCCACCACGCCAGGGGTCCCGTCTGTCCTGGCCATCCCATCCCCGACTGCTTTTCCCGTAGCTGTCCCCACTGCCCAATCCCTGGCTGTCCTGCCCGTGCCGGCTGAGCTGGGCACCACTGTTGCTGCCGGGGCCACCCCACCTGCTTTGTCTGTGCAGGGAGCTGCCGGCCCATCCACCATGAGCCATGTGCAGGCTATCCATGCTCTGGTTTGGTTTCCATGGGAAGAACCCCCTCCTTTGGCGGTTCTGGCAGCTGAAGCAAAGTGAAAATTTTCCAGGATAGAAATCCATTTTAATTTAGGTGAAATGTACATTTTTGAGTTGAGTCTGTGGTTAGAAACCATAGTTATTTAGCCGGACTGCAAGGCCTAAGCTCAGTGAAGTTACTTCAGCGAAGGACAGAGATAAAGGGGGGGAGACAGAAAATGATAGAGAGTGACAGGGACTGCTGAAAGGGCAAGTCAACCTGACCTCGGAATTCTTTCTGATAAAAAGGAACTAGTGGTAAAAGTCACACGAAACCCATAAAAATGAATATGTATGAACCTATTGTGAAACTGTATACATATGTATTTTAGAGAGAGATAAAAAGAGACCTGAAGTTCTCAGAGGTACGCATGCCTTTTTTTGAGGAGAGCAATCTCCGCATTCGTCCAGCGCTGTAATAAACATACCAAGCTTTACAACTTTGACAAAGTTGAGGGGTTTTCTTCTTTTCTCTGCAAAACACAGCAGACCCCGCCTACGCCTTGGAGGACCAAGTTTCGGCTCGAATTCCTCCCCTCACCCCCCTTCCTGCCCTGGGTCCCGTTCCCTTGGTAACGACAGCTCCTCCTGTTCAGGAAAACTCTCTCCCTGAAGAAGACACACCTTATCAAAACATAAGAAACTCATTTAAAAGGCAGTTCTCTCCTGATCTTTCCTCAAAACACGAGAGAAGGGCTATAGAGGATAAAAAACAAAAAGAGTGGGATGAAGAGATTGGTTTATTTCAGCTAAGAGAGGTTCCAATGGGAGGGGGTGGAACGGGGTTTGTAAATGCCCCTCTGACTTCTTCTGAGGTCAGAAATTTTAAAAAGGGGATTTTGGAAGAGCCCATAGGCACAGCTGAACAATTAGACCAATTTTTAGGTCCAAACATTTATACTTGTGAAGAGATGCAGTCCATAATGAAAATAATTTTCTCTCAAGAAGAAAGACAATAATCAGAGCAGCTGGAATAAAAATTTGGGAAAAAGAAAACCAGCAGGGCCCCCCAGGAGATCAGAAAATGCCAACAGCACCTCCGGATTGGGGTCTAAATGAGGAGGAGGGGAGAAAACACATGAAAGATTACCGTAATTTGATAATCAAGGAAATAAAAAAGGTGGCAGCCCAAGGCCAAAATGCTAAAAAGGCTTTTGAGGGACAGCAAGGAAAAGAAGAAACTCCAACTGAATGGTTAGACAGACTTAAGAGAAATATGAAACAATATTCCAGAATAGACCCTGAAAATGATGTGGGACAAGCTCTGTTAAAGATTAATTTTGTCACAAATGCCTGGCCAGATATTAGAAAAATCTAGAAAAAATGGAAGACTGGCACAATAGATCACTAGATGATTTATTAAAGGAGGCTCAAAAGATTTATGTCAGGAGAGATTAAGAAAAAGCTAAAGTGAAAGCAAAAATTATGGTAACCACTATTCAAGAAAATAATTTCCAGAGAAATCTAAAACACCCAGGCACCACTCCTAGAAATGAAGGTTGTAAAGACAAGGGAAAGGAAAAGAACAGAACCCCAATACAAACCAAATCTCAGGAGCATTCCAGAAATATCTGTTTTTACTGTGGGGTCAAAGGACATTATAGGAGAAATTGCCCTAATCAGATAAAAGATCTGAAGATCTTCCGAGAGATGGGCACAGAGGAGGAATAGGGAGGTCATAGGCTCTATTTTTTGGGGGACAATTACCATCTGGAGCCTGTGATAACTTTAAAAGTGGGTCCCCAAGAAGAAAAATTGGAATTTGTGGTAGACACAGGGGCAGAAAGAACCTGCTTGCTAAATATTCCAAAATGTTATAATGCAAGCAAAGATACTGTAAAAGTAACAGGTGCAAAAGGAGAGAGTTTCACAGTTCCTGTCATTAAAGATGTGGTGATTGAGGGAGAAACTAGAATTTGGATGGGGGATGTCTTATTGGTCCCGGGGACAGGTAGCAACTTATTGGGAAGAGACTTACAGGTGAAACTAGGAATAGGGGTTATACCAGAAGAAGGGAAAATGACAGCTAGAGTTTTAAAACTTGGCCAAGAGGATGAGGAAAAAATTCCCAAGGAAGTTTGGGATGGGGAAGGGAATATGGGAGGATTACATATTGACCCCATCAGGGTCACAACTGAGAGAGAAGATTGTCCCATACGTGTACATCAGTACCCTATATCTTTAGAAGGACAGGAAGGTTTGAAGCCAGAAATAGAAGGACTAATAAAGGATGGGACATTAGAACCTTGTATGTCTCCTCATAATACCCATATTCTCCCAGTAAAGAAGCTTGATGGGAACTATAGATTGGTACAAGATTTACGGGAGGTTAACAAAAGAACTCAGATTCATTTCCCAGTGGTACCAAATCCCTACACTCTTCTAAGTAAAGTCCCACCCCAGCATCAGTGGTTTAGTGTAGTGGATCTTAAAGATGCATTTTGGGTTTGTCCGCTAGACAAGGAGTGCCAAAATATCTTTGCCTTTGAATGGGAGGATCTGAATACTGGGAGAAAGCAGCAATTAAGATGGACAAAGTTACCACAGGGATTTACTGAATCTCCAAACTTATTTGGGCAAGCTTTAGAAACAATACTACAAGCTTTCCCCACTACTCCTGGAATACAAATTATCCAATATGTGTATGATCTTTTATTATCTGGGGAAGCTGAAGTTGAGGTTAGAGAGGCCACTATAAAACTTTTGAATTTTCTTGGGGGAAAAGGATTAAGGGTATCAAAAGGGAAACTACAATTTGTAGAACCAGAGGCAAAATATCTTAGACACTTAATAAGTAAGGGTAGCCAGAAGCTCAACCCCAAGAGAATTGCAGGAATTTTATCTCTTCCCCCTTCCTCTTCAAAGAGGGAAATCAGAAAACTACTCAGATTACTGGGATATTGTAGATTATGGATTGACGGGTACACACAGGCAGTAAAATTTTCTATGGAAAATTGACAGAGGGAGATGATATAAAGTGGACCAAGGAAGATATTGTTAAACTAGAAGAGTAAAGTTAAAACTGGCCTCAGTAACAGCTTTAAGCTTACCCTCATTAGAAAAGCCCTTTCATCTGTACGTAAATGTGAAAAATGGGGTAGCTCATGGAGTTCTAAGTCAGGAGTGGGGAGGAGTAAAGAGACCAGTAGCTTAGTGAGCCACGGCTGGCCAGTATGTATTCAAGCTATAGCAGCTACTGCAATCCTGGTAGAAGAAAGTCGTAAACTTACTTTTGGAAGTAAACTAGTAGTGTGTACACCTCATGCACTTCGAAATGTGTTAAACCAGAAGGCTGAGAAGTGGTTGACAGACTCTAGAATGTTAAAATATGAAGCACTTTTGATAGACAGTGATGACTTCACACTAGAAGTAAGCAGAACTTTAAATCCAGCTCAATTCTTATATGGGAAACAAGTAGGTAACCTAATACATAATTGTTTAGAAATAATACAATACCAGTCTAAAGTTCGGGATGATCTTGAAGAATAAGCCCTTTCAGAAGGAGAAACAATCTATGTGGATGTCTACAAGGAAAAAGAATGTCAGGGTATGCAGTAGTTGATGGGAAAAACATGCAAACTATTGAAAATGGAAAATTACCCTCAAACTGGTCAGCTCAAACTTGTGAATTATATGCTCTAAAAAGAGCACTGGAATATTTAGCATACAAGAAAGGAGCTATATATACTGATTCAAGGTATGCCTTTGGAGTAGTACATACCTTTGGAAAAATTTGGGAAGAAAGGGGATTTCATAATTCAAGAGGAAAGGGATTAGTACATGAGGGACTCATTTTGGAGGTTTTAGAGGCATGAGGCATTACAATTACCTGAAGAGATAGCTATAATACATATTAAGGGACACCAAAAGGGAATGACCCCAGAAATAAGAGGAAGTAATCTGACAGATCAAGAAGCTAAAGATGCAGCAGAAAATGGGGCCGAAATACTTATGTTAATTTTAACCCCAAATAAGGAAAAATTGGAAATTCCAAAGTTTAGTGAAGAAGAGAAAAAAGAATTAAGCAAGATAGGAGGAGAGAAAGATGAATTAGGGAAATGGAAACTTCCTGATGGAAGACAACTACTTAATGAAACACTTACTAGGAAAATATTAGAAGACATGCATCAGAAAACCCATTGGGGTACTCACACTTTGTGTGATCATTTTTTAAGGAACTATGGGTGTCCTGGGATTTCCGGAATAGCAAAACAAGTAACTGAAAGATGTATAGCATGCCAGAGGATAAATAAAAAGGTGATGAGAAAAACAACATTAGGAGGTCGTGAGTTAGATCTTAAACCATTTCAAAGTATCCAAGTAGATTTTACTGAACTTCCTCAAGTACAAAGATTGAAGTGTTTATTAGTAATGACAGACCTTCTAGCTCATTGGGTGGAAGCGGTTCCCACTGTCAAGGCAACAGCCAACATGGTAAGTAAAACCCTTTCGGAACAGATTATTACCAGATATATGTTGTGGTGTGATGTCATGGTTTGCCTCAGACAACCCGGGTTTCTCCCTGAAGATTTCTTCCCCAGGTGTGTCAATCATCTCTCCTTTCCACACCCTGACCCCTGCTGAGCGCTGTCTGTCAATCCTGGCATTCCAGAAGGGCGTTGAATGATTGGCAGAATTCAAAAGATGCCCTCTACCCCTGGAGGGACATTGGGCCATCCAGGTGTCCTCTGTCCCTTGAGACTTCCCCTCCCCCTGTACCTGGTTGGTGGTCCCCCATGTTCCTTCCCTCCCCCTCTCCCCCAGGTAAAAGGGTGAGCAAACCATGCAGTCGGGAGTTCTCTTGGAGCTGTTGCTGGATTCAGAAGCCTGTGGGCTAGGAATAAAGCTCTGGATTGAAACCCTCCATTAGAACAGGCTCCTTTCCTTCACCTCGCCTTGAAGGTTCTCCACCAAAGGTAAACCTGAGCTCCTACATGCCTGGACTTGCCTCCAAGTGCCCAGCTGCAGCATTCAGCTAGCCAAAGGTGTCTCTAGGGTAAAATACCACGGTTGCTGCTATTTGGTCAAGCAGCCAGGGCCAGACAAGCTCAGGGACGTCATGTCCGGCTAGACTGGTATTATTCCAATATATTGGCGCCACAACGTGCGGCTGCTCTGATCCTGCAGCCACGAGGAGACACTCCAGAGCTCCCGGAGCCTCAGAACACCTCGCAGAGACTTAAAGGCAGCTTAGCGTCCACTGGCAGAGCTTTGACGGCAGAGCTCTCCAGCAGAGACTTTGGGACTTATCCCATAGAAACCTCGGGGACGTTCTGCACCTCTGGAAAGCGCAGCTCCTTTTTTCTGGGCAGACCTTTCGAGAGGGAGAATAGGGCAACTCCTCCTGACCTGAGGAATCCTATTTGGTTGGAGAGAAGACCCTGCCAGACCACGGCACCGATCACACCGATTTGAGGTGAGTATCTCCGCTCCATAGAGGGGTGGAAACTCAAATCAGTTCTTTTTCGCTTTTATTCAGAGCACAGCAAGGCTGTGCAGCCCTGCGGAGCGGGAGCGATAGCACGTTAGGCATAGCCCAGAGTGGCATGGCTCCGCTGTTTTTAGAACTTTTGCAGCTTGCAGTACAGTGCCGGTTCAGAGAGAATGAGGGGGCTCTCCCTGCCCCTCCCATTCACAGTGGCGCAGCGCCGGCTCGGCTTTCAGGCTTTCTCGGCGCGGTGTGGGGCGGCTCGGCTTGCGCGGTTCAGGTTTGCAATGCAGCGTGGGTGGGGGGGCTCTATGTATCCCCCAGCGCAGTGCAGCGAGTTCGATTCTGTGCCGCTGGCGGCGGCACTTTTAAACGCGGCACAGAGTTGCTGTGCTGTGCAGGGCTAAAGATCTGGGTGCTTTCCCTTCTTAACCGCAGTTTTTGGAAATCAGTAGCTGATTTGGTTTTGTTTTCGGTCAGCAGGAGATTGTGCTGTGCCTTTTACATCTAAAATGGGCTCTAAGTTAAGCACGGCACAAAAAGGAGTGTATTATCAGATTGCTGGAATTTTAGTTAGTGGAAATGTAACGTTTTCTAAGGGAAAATTGAAACGGTCTATATGCTGGCTTTTTCTACACTTCCCACAAGTTTCTCCTGAACAAGTCCACAATATCTATTTCTGGGACAAAGTAGGGCATGAATTGATAACCTTGGGAAAGTCTGGGGACATGTCCTCAGCTAAATTTGTGTTTTGGAGTTTACAAGCTCAATCAGTCTTACTCAAACAAAGGGAAGTGAAGGAAAAGCCAAATAATAAGGAATGTACCTCTGCTCTTCCTATTTCTCCCTCCCCAGCTCTGAACCCTGTACCCCAAAACTTGGTATTTTAAAGAGAGCAGACTCTGCTCATGCCCAGGGAAGCCAGCTCCCTGAGCATCTTAAAATGCCTGAGTTCAACTGTCCACAAAGTCCTGGCCATACCGCGTGGAATCCTCCCCATACCCCTGTGTCCCCAGCTTAGAAACCCAGAGCACGTGTTAGCTTTTCAAAGAGCAGTGATCCCCAAAATGGCTCGCAGTCCCCAGGGAGCCAAGAAAATGGAGGATGCCACGTGGCACCATGCATTACCTGGTCTCCTCCTTCCCATTGTGAAAAATGCATGTATTTTATGATTGGCTTTTCGCAAATATTAAAATGAATATAATATGTGTTATGTTAGAAAGCAATGCTACATTAATTTTCTTAAGTACTGTGTTAAATATAGTTGTAGGTTATAAAAATTGTTAAAATAGAAACTATGCTATGTAAGATGTTTTGTTTAAAAGAAAGGACTTGCAGCGAGATAACAGCCACAGGACACCTAGTTCTTTCAGAGAAAAAAAATTTATGGCCTTCTTATCGGAAGAAACTAACTTCTTCCCGCCTCGAAGGCGCTATTAGGATTAGAGGGGAGAAGTTGATGAAGACCAGACGGAATCCTGTGTTTGAATGGAATTTATGCATCATGTATGAGGTGTATGAATATGCAACGGGCTATTGTTAAGTGTTAATCCTTTGTTAACGGGTGTCCTTTTTCGGGCTCGTGATGCCCAGAAAAAGGTACCCGGATGTCCGTAACTCTTTGTTTTTATTGTCTCATATTGTCTTTATTCAATTTGTCCAAATTGTTATTACTCTAATTGTGTTACTATTTTTATAACTATTTTATTACTATTAAACTTTTAAAAATTTTAAAAACAAGTGATTGGCGTTTTTCACACCATGATTCCACTCAGCATCCCAAAAATCCTTCCTCATCCCCCACCCGCTCTGATACTCATGACACCTTCCCTCCCCCCACCTCACCTGCCACTGCCTCAGCTCCACCCCCCTACGCCCCCCCGGGTGTCCCCGTCCCCTGCCAACCCTTTCTCCCCGTCCCCTGTTCCCACGGTGTCCCTGCCCCCTCCCCATGTTCCCACGGTGGGGGCACGCCCACTGCTTGTCTCCATAGCTGCACCTGTGATCCCAATGCTTCCAATTCAAAAGATAGGGAGCAGGGAACCGCAGACCCAATACAGGGTCCCACTTTGTCAGTCGCCTCTGTTATATATCAGCATGCAGGGGAAGGGGGAGGAGCCCCAACTACTAATTGGAGAGTTTTTTCAAAACAAATAATAAGAGATCTGCAAAGCACACAGAGAGTATGGCCCACATAGCCCATACTTTCGTGGCCTTTTAAATGCTGAACTGGGTAGGACTGTAGCAGTCCCACATGATTTAAAACAGCTTTTTTTGTGCCTCATGACCTCTACAGAATTCAAATTATGGGAATTGGCATGGGAACAACTGCTGAAAGAGGCTCTCCCAGACTTGCATGCTGATCCCAACACAGCAAAGGATGCCAATGGCTTGCCAATTACCTTTGAGCATCTCTCTGGTGAGGGCCAATGGTCTTCGGCCCCAACCCAAGTTGCAGTAATCCCTGAGGAAGTACTTGAGAAAGACAAAGAAGCAGCTGAAAAAGCCTTCTTTACCCTGCAACCTGAAGGTCCATTCGAGCCATATAGTAAGATCAAGCCGCTACCATCAGAGCCTTTTTTGAAATTTGTAGAAAGGTTGAGCTATTGAAACCCAAGTTAAAAAGGGGAATGCAAGGGAAGAGGTTTTAGAGGAAATGGCATTTACAAATGCAAATGAACAGTGTCGAGCGGCAATTTTAAGCTTACCTCTAGAATTCCCCCACTACGCTAAAAGATATGCTTCTAGTTTGTAACAGGAAAGTGCCTCTGATGAGTGTGGCTCAGGACACCAGACCAAAGCTGCTGCCAAGACCACCACAGCGAGTCACCGTTGCCAGCCCTGCGCCCATTCCCTCAGCACAGCAGCACACTGGGCAGCAGTGAAGACCAGCAATGGTTGACCCCACAGAGCCATGCCTGCTTTGTAACAACACTGGGCACTGGAGTAACCAGTGTCCCCTGAAAAAGCAATTTGATGAATTTAGAAATAGCAGGGGAGGAGAACTACAAGTGCTCCCAGGGGGTCAACAATAGCAAAAAAACTGAATTTGGAGGGCTGGCCTGCCAGGCGTGCAGACACAAAAAGAGCAGGCGAAGGGAATGAGGGAAACAAAAAAAAGACCAAGCGGTAATATCCCTATTCCTCTAAGTGAAGCAGATGCTTCAAGGACCACTTCTGCTGGTCCACCACCGGACGTGACACCAAATTACCTCTATGACTTAACCGAACCTATTCTAACCAAAACTTCTGTCAATGAGCCTTTCACGTTGCAGCTGACAGAACCACTCCACCTGAAAGACACTGACTGGCATTTTGTCTCAATCAACCCACAACAGCAGGGTACTTGGCACCAAAAACACTGTAACTACATCGTCATTGGGGACACGAAACACACACCACAAAAGATTGAAATTGCTCCAGGAATGATAACATCAGATCCTGAGAAATTCGTTCTCTGGCTGCACTGTTTCCACCCACCCCTGTTTCTTCCCAAAGGACAAATCGTTGCACAAGCTATCCTGGTGCCGAGTCTACCTGAAAGCACCGAAAAAGAAGGGCCCACAGTTGTCCGGGTCCAAGCTATTGGGAAGGACAAACCCAAAATCTGGTGTAATGTCAGTGGGGGTGGGGAGTCAAAACGCATTGAGATGCTTGTAGACACAGGTGCAGACTGCACAGTAATCCCAGCACAGGACTGGCCAGCACATTGGCCTTTGCAAAACGTTCAAGGTGTAGGGGGCATGCAATTGGTGAGACAATCCAAGAGCATCATCCAAATCAAGGGGCCAAATGGACAATTGGCAAATATGCATCTGTTTGTGTTAGTGTCCTGGTTTAGAGCAAATTTGGGAGAGAATCCCCAGAGGGGCTCCGGTAGGAAAGCAAATTCAATTGGCCTCTCCCCCCAACCAGTCCAGGAGAAAATACCTCCTCGGAGAAAGGTGGAAAAAAACCTGTTTATTAAACAATAAAACCTAAACAACATCAAACAATAAAACCCCTTGCCACTCCAAAAGAGATGACAAACTGAGAAAACCCCGTCCCCGGGTTGCGGCTCAGCTCACTCAGTCTCTGATCAGTCCCTCCAGTGCTGGAAATGTCACAGGCCAGGCCTGGCCCGGTGGGCCACAGGTGCAGCTGCCAGTGCTCCCCTGGGTGTTCAGTCCAGAGCAGGTTTCAAGAGGTCCAAAGAAAAGGGAAAAAACCCACAGTCTAGGGAACATCTTTGCCTCAGCTAGCTAAACTAAGTAAAAGCAAAAGAGAGCTCTGTCCCACTGTCTGTCCATCCGCAGACAACACACTTCAGGAGGAGGAATGTGGAGGAGTGAGGGCAGTGTCTGAAAAAAAACTGTGCACTTCTTCTCTCCCCCCTTCACTCTCTGGAACAAGTCTTAAAGGTGCAAAACTTATTATTCAGCATAAACAAAATGAGACAATTGGGGATAAAAGTATCATATAGTCAATCCAGGACAGTTAGATTATCCGGAACCATTGTTAGGGAGAGACCTAATGGCCCAGTGGAGAGTCACAATTGATATTCCAGACTCTCCACAGGATTTTTGGGTCAGTGAAAAGCACCGTACCCAAAAACTGAATTGGAAGACAGATACTCCAGTCTGGATAGAACAGTGGCCGCTCAGTAAACAAAAACTGAAGGCACTTGAGGAGCTAGTGGAAGAGCAACTGAAAAAGGGTCACATTGTGGAGACCACATCTCCATGAAACTCTCCAGTGTTCGTCATCCAGAAGGCTGACAAAAAGAGATGGCGGCTCCTCCACAACCTCCGACAAATTAATAATGTCATTTAAGATATGGGGTCTCTCCAACCTGGTATGCCGTCCCCAGTGATGTTCACCCAAGATTGGAAATTAGCTGTTATTGATATAAAAGATTGTTTTTCCCAATTTTCCCTACACCCTGACGATGCACCGCGTTTCGCATTCTCAGTCACCACTATCAACCGAGGAGCCCCGAGGAAAAGGTACCATTGGAAGGTTCTTCATCAAGGACTAAAAGCCTCGCCATCAATCTGCCAGTGGTATGTCTCTTCCTTACTGTCCCCAGTGCGTGCAGCTGCAAGAAAGGCCATCATCTATCATTATATGGATGATATCCTTGTGTGTGCCCCCAATGATGATTTACTCACCCACACGCTTGACCTAATGATCGATGCATTGATCGTTGCAGGGTTCGAGCTCCAGGAAAGGAAAATTCAAAATATGCCACCTTGGAAGTATTTGGGCTTAGAAATTGGAAAAAGGACCATTGTTCCTCAAAAATTAGAAATCAAAACGAGGATCAAGACCCTTGCGGATGTCCTCAAGTTGTGTGGGTCTTTAAATTGGGTAAGGCCCTGGATAGGTCTGACCAACTAAGATCTTGCCCCTCTTTTCAATGTATTGAAAGGGGGAGGGGACCCAAGTTCTCCTAGGGCTATTACCCCAGAGGCACAGAAAGCTCTAGAAAAAGTTCAGACAGCGGTGTCCACAAGAGAGGCCAACTGATGTCACCCCGACCTGCCATTCAAATTTATCATCTCAGGTAAGTTGCCACACCTCCATGGTATCATTTTCCAGTGGGAGTGGAAACAAACACCTAAGGCAAGGGAAACACCTAAAAAGGGCCAGGACCAGAGGGACCCTCTCTTGATCATAGAGTGGGTTTTTCTCAGTCACCAAAGATCCAAGAGAATGACAAAGCCCCAAGAGCTGGTAGCAGAACTGATATGGAAAGCTAGGACCCAGATCAGGGAGCTGGCAAGATGTGACTTTGAGTGCATTCACATTCCAATCGAGTTAAAATTGGGCCAAATTACTAAGGCAATGTTGGAACATTTGCTTCAGGAAAATGATGTGCTGCAGTTTGCTCTGAATTCCTACTCAGGACAAATTTTTATCCATTGGCCTGCCCACAAAATTTTTGAACAAAAGGTTAAATTTACTCTGAAATTGGGAAGTGTTCAAAGTAGGAGACCTTTAAAAAAGGCTCTGACCATCTTTACAGATGTGTCTGGGAGATCCCACAAGTCTGTTATGACTTGCAAGGATCCTCAAAGCCAGCAGTGGGAAATGGACATTGCTGAGGCAGAAGGTTCACCTCAGGTTGCTGAGTTGGCTGCAGTTGTTAGGGCCTTTGAAAGGTGCTCAGAACCATTCAATCTGATTACAGACTCTGCATATGTGGCAGGAGTGGTATCCAGGGCAGATCAAGCAATACTGCAAGAAGTGTCTAACATCACACTTTTCAAATTGCTCTCAAAACTGGTAAAGTTAGTTTCCCACCAAGAGCAACCATTTTATGTGATGCACGTCAGGTCACACACCGACTTGCCAGGTTTTATGGCTGAAGACAACAGAAGGGCAGATGCTCTTGCTGCGCCTGCAGAGATGGCCCCTCTCCCAAATGTTTTTGAACAGGCAAAAATTAGTCACAAGCTTTTCCACCAAAATGCACCTGGCCTAGTTCGTCAGTTTCACATCACTCGAGAACAGGCCAAAGTGATTGTGGACACATGCCCCAATTGTCAACAACATGCACTCCCTACAATGAGTGCGGGAGCAAACCCAAGGGGGTTGAACAGTTGTGAACTGTGGTAAACAGATGTAACACACATACAGTCATTTGGACAGCAGAAATATGTTCATGTTAGTGTAGATACCTTTTCTGGAGCAGTCTATGCCTCTGTCCACACAGGAGAATCATCTTCTGATGCCATAAAGCACCTCCTACAGCCTTTCTCTTTCATGGGCATCCCCAAGGAGTTGAAAACTGATAATGGGCTCACTTGCAAATCCAAGGAATTCAGGAGCTTCCTGCAGCAATGGGGAGCAGAGCACAAAACTGGCATCCCCTACTCCCCTACAGGTCAAGACGTAGTAGAAAGGACACACCATGATATCAAAAGAGTCCTGGACCAGCAACATCAGGTCCTGAAAGTGGAACCTCCCCACATCCGGTTGTCCAGAGCATTGTTCACAATCAATTTTCTGTTCTTTTGACAGCCTGAATCCGACCATCGTACGCCCCTTTGGGGGGAGCAGTCAGATGTCAGTGAAAGAAAACCCTCCAGTCTTAGTAAAGGACCCTGAGACTTGGAAGACAGTGGGACCTTACAAATTGGTTACATGAGGACGTGGATACGCCTGCATGTCCACCCCCTGTGGTTAAAAGTGGGTTCCTTCCAAATGGGTAAGGCCCTACGTCCCCAAGGTCTCAGGGAAGGCTACAGAAGCGCCCCAGGTTGCTAATGCTGCCTGGAGAAGGAAACGCCGCACGTGTTCCCTGGAAGAAACTCCATGTACACCTCCTATCTGGAATAGTTTGCAATATATTTCTGTCTTAAATTTCCTTTTACTGGTTTAGATCCCTCTGTTCGTGTGCAGTCTCGAGACACCATGAGACTGAGTCTGCTCCTCGTCCTACTCGCGATCATTCCACCAGCGATCTCCTGGATAGCCCCTCAGCCCGAAGCAAATGTTTGGGTCACCTTGGTCGAAGCCCTTGGACAGGATCACATCTGTCTCTCCACAGCAGCAGCTTCTGACACCCAGCCAACTTGCCTGGTGGGAGTTCCTTTTAAATCCGCAGAGTTCCCAAACAAAATGTGGAATGCTTTAAATGAAGTTAACTCACTCGCACCTCCTCCTGGTAGCTGCCCTGCTGACAATCCTTTACTGTTTTGGCAGGAGTGGGCAAGACAGTTACCGATGCCAAAAAGGGAGCCACAAGAATTCCATCTCTTAGGCTCCATGAATGTAACTTTTTGCATTCACTTTAAATTCAATTCCCAGTCACCATATTATGAAGTTAAACTGAACACCTATCCTGACCCTAGCAACCCACACTACACAGACAAAAACTGGTGCAAAAATTCAATCCTAGTCGTGCACTCGTCAAGTGATGATTATAGGCCCCGTGAGCTCCCAAAAGGTGTGTTTTTAATATGTGGAGACAGAGCATGGGCAGGTCTCCCCCCCTTGTCTGCTCGGAGGTCCGTGCACCTTTGGCAAGCTGAGCCTGTTTGACCCAAATTGAACAAATTTAATGCATTGGCAAATAAAAAACAATACACATAATTTGGTTATCCAAAAAAGAGACCTAAGGCAATTAGACCCAGATTGTAATTCGGAAATTGTTCACTGGTCCATACTTAAGGCCACTGCAATTACAGTCCTTCTGCCGTGGATCTCGGCAGCAAAAAGCATGGGAGAATTAGGCCGATTAGAATGTTGGGTTGCAAAACAGGCAAACTTCACTTCTACTGCCCTGAGTGACCTCTTATCAGATGAGGAAATTACCAGGCAAGCCACCATTCAAAACAGAGCAGCCATAGACTATCTGTTCCTTCTCCACAACCATTGCTGTGAAGAATTTCAAGATCTCTGCTGCCTCAAATTGTCATTGAAAGCAGAGAACGTCCATGCCATGATCGACAAGATGAAAACTATGGTGAACAAAATCAAGAGAGAAACTGACGACTGGCTGAGTGGACTGTTCAGAGGCTGTGGACTCTCGGGCTGGTTGGGATCTATTCTGAAAACTGTGTTTTTAGTACTGTTTATTCTAGTTACTGTTATTGTGGTTGTTAGCATTGTTTTTGGGCTAATCAAGCGCATGGTGTACAAGCTAATTTCAAGCTCATTTTCCCCTCCTGAAGTCTACCATTTGGAAGCCCTTAGTGCTCCAGTGGATGACATGGAAGCCTCAGTGGAAAACACTGACCCTCCTGGAGAGGAGGAACCAATTTACCAACCATGGTTTGGCGAGAATTCTGCTCCCCAAACCCAGTCCTCTTCATTTTCAACAAAACAAGGGAGAGATGTTGCGGTGTGATGTCATGGTTTGCCTCAGATACCCCAGGTTTCTCCCTGAAGATTTCTTTCCCAGGTGTGTCAATCATCTCTCCTTTCCACACCCTGACCCCTGCTGAGCGCTGTCTGTCAATCCTGGCATTCCAGAAGGGCGTTGAATGATTGGCAGAATTCAAAAGATGCCCTCTACCCCTGGAGGGACATTGGGCCATCCAGGTGTCCTCTGTCCCTTGAGACTTCCCCTCCCCCTGTACCTGGTTGGTGGTCCCCCATGTTCCTTCCCTCTCTCTTTCCCCCAGGTAAAAGGGTGAGCAAACCATGCGGTCGGGAGTTCTCTTGGAGCTGTTGCTGGATTCAGAGGCCTGCGGGCTAGGAATAAAGCTCTGGATTGAAACCCCCCATCAGAACTGGCTCCTTTCCCTCATCACTGCCTTAAAGCTTCTCCGCCAAAGGTAAATCTGAGCTCCTACATGCCTGGACTTGCCTCCAAGTGCCCAGCTGCAGCATCCAGCTAGCCAAAGGTGTCTCTGAGGTGAAAACACCACAGTTGCTGCTTTTTGGTCAAGCAGCCAGGGCCAGACAAGCTCAGGCATGTCCCATCCAGCTATATTGGTAATTATTCCAATAGATATGGAATGGTTAATAGGATAGACTTGGACAGAGGAACGCATTTTACATCAAAAGCGTTACAGCAAATAACTCAAGCCTTGGGGATAAAATGGATATTTCACACCCCATGGCATCCACAGAGTTCAGGTTGGGTAGAGATGATGAACCAGACTTTAAAGAGAACTTTGACTAAATTAATAATTGAAACTCAAATGTCATGGGTACAATGCCTACCTTTAGCCTTATTGAGGATCCGAACACAACCCAGGTCAGACCTGGGAGTGTCACGTTATGAGATGATGCTTGGGTTACCTTTTCTGACCACCCAACATGAAACTGCTACCTTTGAAGTAGGGAAAATGAGTGTTAAAAGATATGTCAACACCATTGCAAAAATGCTTGAAAACTTGCGGTTAAAAAGGATAATCCCTCAAACCACACCTTTAGACTTCAAAATCCATGATATCCATCCAGGTGAGTGGGTGCTAGTAAAAACCTGGAAAGAACAATCTTTAACCCCACAATGGAAAGGTCCTTTTCAGGTATTGCTGACGACCGAGGCTGCCATCCAGACCAGTGAACGAGGGCGGTATCACAGCGACTTGTGAGGGTTCCTCAGGGTGAGAGAGATGGATGAGAATCTTGCTTCATGATCAGAAGGCTGGATTTATTAATTTTATGATATATAATACATTATGACTATATTAAAAGGAATAGAGAGAAAAGTTGCCGAAGCTGCTAAGCTAAGAATAGAATAGAATCCAAAACCAAGAGAGTTCTCTGTGACTCTATTCCAGAGCCTTTGGCCCTGTGATTGGCCCTTAATTGTACACATGGAACATGAGCCAATCACAGGTGCACCTATTGCATTCCACAGCAGCTGATAATTATTGTTTACATTCTCTTTCTGGGGCCTCAGCTTCCCAGAAGATGAAAAAATCCCAAAGAAAGGATTTCTATGAAAAAATGTCTGTGACAGGGCGGATCCATGCCTGCAGAATCAAAGGACCCGTAGAAGAACCTAAGGAGTGGATGATAACATCTAAACTGGGTGATACCAAATTGACTCTTAAATGGGGAATGGATGGTAATGAACTGGGAAGACCCAAATGATCTAGGAAACATGCAAAAAGTCACACCTAATTGGGAAATTAAAACTGAGCTTATATCAGTGGTTTCATGTACCGCCTGGACAAGCTCTGAGACACCTCCGATACCCTCCTTGCAGAGGAACACTTCCACTCCAAACAGGAGGATCAGGACTTATTCCGGCCTTAGCCTATGCCTTATACAAAGAGGAGGAGTAGTTAGAACTTCCACCAATGCCGTATCGTATAGCCTGTTTGATTCACCCAAATACTGGACATGGTAGCTGGGTTAAATGTAAATGTTTAAATTGTGGGAAAAAATGGTATTGTAGTTCACACAATTGACACCCTCGTTGCAGGAAGTGTCAAGTGCCAAATCGATCCCCTATCCAGGAAGAACTCAAAGCAACTGAAATAATAACTTTGTTCTGTGGATGGGAATTATTAGTGCCTGTTGAATGGAAGATACCTGAGGAATGGTGGGAAACCACAGTTAGGGAGTGTCAAAAACAATTTGCCTGGAAACTAGCTAAGAGAAAGTGACAAGTAAATAGAGGGAAAGACCAGATTGGCCTCTGTATTCACCACCAAGATCATATACGCCTGCTGTGGGTTGAAACCTGTCCTGGACTGCCAAGCAAATTGTATTCTATTTGCCATCTGTATGGCAGTTGTCTTCAGTTAAGTGGGCAGCTTTCCTTATCTCTTCCACACCCAATCCTCCCTCTGGGGAGACATCTGCTGATAACAGGCTATTGAATGTCACTGCATGACTGATAAGAACTATAGCATCCCATTGTGAGATGCTCTGCCCAGAGGGAAGAGCCGAAGAGCCAAGCATTCCTGCCCAGATATAATCTTGAGATTCTGGAACACCATCATGGCTTTCTCCACTGGATTTCCCAGAGGAACAGCTGCCTCTTCCACTGGATCTTCAGAGGAAGACTACACCTTTCTACAGGATCACTGCTACAACAGAACCACACCTGACACTCCAGGAGGACTGCATTCACATTTCCAATTGGACTGCTACCAACACCATGACCAGCAGGGTGTCAGGTTGTGTTCTGACTCTGTCAGTGTTGTTTTAGTTTACTGCATTGTTTATTTTATCTTTTTATTTTCTTCCCTAATAAAGAACTGTTATTCTTGCTCCCATATTTTTGCCTGAGAGTCCCCCTTAATTTCAAATTTATAACAATTCGGAGTGAGGGGGTTTACATTTTTCCATTTCAGGGGAGGCTCCTGCCTTCCTTAGCAGGCACCTGTCTTTCCAAACCAAGACACAACCCCATAGGTATGGGAGGTGGGAGTATAAGCCATACTGGACCTCTGTTATTCCTTTTTCTGTCACTCATTTTTTGTCTTTTCCCTTTTGGGATATCGACAAAGTAGTGTCACAGGTGTTATCAAAGGCTGTATATGGAAAGACACCGAGGTTCCTTTTTTTAGTACTCACACTCATATCAACAGTCACTGTTATAACCCATCCAAATTAGGCAGTTGCATGCACAATGGGAAAAAGTACTGGATTGCAGAGAACTTAGGAACAAGTGGTAAGAGGTTGGGAAGTCTGTGCCCAAAAGGGGAGGGATGGATTTGTTTCACATACGTTATTGGGAATAAAGCACAAGATTTGGTAAAAGAGCAATTGGTAAACACAAAGGCTAAGCCAGTACAACCACCTAAACCTGTGCCAATTGCAATTGACGATTTGTATATGAAACTTGAACAGCAATTAGAAAAAGAAATAGATATTTCAAGAATGGGTAAAAATCAGTTTGTGGAATTGGGGGAAAGAATAAGTAGGGAACATAACATCACCAGTTGTTGGGTCTGTGGAGGGGCTTTGATGTCAGAAGAATGGCCATGGAAAGGCAACAGCTTAGGCCCAATTGAGCTCCTTAAGTGGAACCAAACAAGTACAAGTGGAGAAAACTGACCAGAAGGGTGGATTTTAAGTTCAACAGTGATAGGGGAAGAATGTCTCTGGCACACTGGGAAAAAGTTCATTCATGAAGTAGGAAAAACTCCCTACAAAAGGTATAAGGTTAGTAATGGGACTTCTGTATGGTGGATCCCAGAGGAACCAACCCTGTACTGGACCCAAGGAAAAACAAAAAAAGGAAACTGTAAGTATAGTAATAAAATCAGACTTTTTCAGTGTAATGATACAGGCAAGAATCCTTACTTTGGCATCCCAGAAATTTCCAAATTTTGGGAGAATATAGTTCAACAGAAAAATTATTATTGGAAAGCTCCATATGGCTTATTTTGGATATGTGGAAAAAGAGCATACCCAAAACTTCCCTCTCAGTTGAAAGGGAGCTGTACTCTGGGAATCATACAGCCAGGATTTTTTATTTAACCAGGACCTGATGAAGATCAATTAGGGATACTAGTTTATGAGAACCTAAAGAGAAAAAAAGGAGATTTGATTGGAGGATTCCAAAAATGGGGAGATGAGGAATGGCTCCCTGAACACATACTGGAAACATATGGACCATCTGCCTGGGCACAAGATGAGAGTTGGGGATACTGAACCCCAATTTATATACTAAATCATATTATAAGACTCCAAGCCTCTGTAGAGATAACAAACAAAACTGATTGGGCAGTGGAATTAATATCAAGGCAACAAAGCCAAACAAGAGCAGCCATGTATCAGAATAGGTTGGCTTTAGACTATCTATTAGCTGAAGAAGGGGATGTTTGTGGAAAATTCAATACATCAGATTGTTGTTTAAAAATAGATGACAATGGGGATGCTGTCCTGGATATAGTCAATGATATCAGAAAAATCACCCTTGTACCGGTTCAAAAGTGGGAATCAATGCTAAATACTAGCTGGTGGGATAACATATTGAGAATAGAATGGTGGAAGAAGTTCGGCTTCTTTCTTTTATGCGCTTCAGCTGGTCAAATATTTCTTCCTTGTTTGATTCCCTGTTTCATTTGGCTCATCACCAGAGTAGTCCAAGGCATGCAAGTAGTGACCATGCACATGGAGCAAAAGTTGACTACATCTCAAAGGGCGCAAAAGATTATGGTGTTAAAGAAACAAAATAATATAGAAGACCCTTTCAAAGAAGTGAGATTGATTTGTGAAAAAATGAGCAAATAATGAAGGCTAGAAAACAAAGAATATTGCTCAAGTCAAATGATTTATAAAAAGAAAGAGGGAGGATTGTGAAAAATGCATATTATGTGATTGGCTCTTTGCAAATATTAAAAGGAATACTATATGTGTTTTGTTGGAAAGTTATGTTGCATTAATTTGTAGTACTGTATTAATCCTTTTTAAGTCGTGCTGTAGTTTTAGGCTATAACATAAGATTAAAATAGAAACAATGCGATGTAAGAGACTTTTTCTAACTAGCTCAAGGAAGATAATCAAGAAATTCTTTGCACAGAGATAACAGCAACAAGACACCAAAATCCCCAAGAGAAGAATTATTGCCTCCTTATCAGGAAGAACGAGACTTCGAGGAGCCAAACCTTTGATTTACAAGGTTGGGGGGGGGGGTGGGGGGGGGAAATAGACAATAACCAGAAAACACCCTTTGTTTTAAAAGAATATTTGAATCATGTCTGAGATATATGAATATGCAACAGGCTATTGCTTTTAAGGTTTAATCCTTTGTTAGCGAGGTCTGCTTTTGCTTGGCAGAAAGAGCAAAACGCACCCAGACGTCTGTAATTCTTTGCTTTGTATTGTCCTTTATTGTCCTAAATCTGATTGTCCAAATTCTTATTGCTCTAATTTTTATTACTGTTTTAATAACTATTTTATTGCTAATAATTGCTTAAAATTTAAAACAAGTGACTGGCATTTTACACAGTCCACTGTTGCGTATGCTCTTGGGCCTGAGATCTGGATTGGCTGTCCTTGGGTCCCCAGCTAGAGAAGGAATTGTTTTGCCTACCTATTCTGTGAAAAGAGCTTACTATCCCCTAATATGAAGCCTAGACTTACGCACTAAAGCAGAATAGAATCTGAAAAATATAAAAGCTAAAACCTGAGGCATCAACAGGAATAAGTGTCTTTTTTCTCTGTTTACCTGCTTTTTGGGTTGGCATCCAAAGGAACCGAGCCAACTCCGAGGGTCGCTCATAGCCACGTCAGGCCTGACAACTTAATCCACAATAGAGAAAAAAAGGTCCTACTGCTTGGCCAAAATCCAGCTAAATGGAACCGAAGAAGATCCCTCAATATCAGGTCCCTAGTTTGAGCACCAGTTAT
Source organism: Melozone crissalis (assembly GCF_028551555.1). Lineage (NCBI taxonomy): Eukaryota > Metazoa > Chordata > Aves > Passeriformes > Passerellidae > Melozone > Melozone crissalis. The sequence goes on along the minus strand of NW_026535813.1, from coordinate 6,262,786 downwards.
CGCAGTCTTCACTCGCTCTGACCCCTAGTTTGGCTTGGCAAGTGGGAACTGGCAAAATAAGAGACAGGAATGATTGTCTTGTCCAAAAATAAAGACTTTAATAACAAAATAAAAAACATGGGAAACTGCAGAGTTTGAGGGCAAGATCCAAAGAGAGGGGGGCGTGGCAAGCACCACAAGGTATAGGGGTCTTCTGAGGACAAGGGTCCAATCACAAACACAAACTCAGAACATGACCTTATATGTAGCAGGTGCCAAACCAACTGAGAACAAGAAACAGAAACCTGACCAAATATATGATAATTAGCATATTACTAATTCCCATGACCATATGCTTCTCACCCTGAGCTGGCTAGGTGTCCCTTTTTCAGTATCATATTTTCCATGGTCTCAGGTTGATGCCTTCTGTATATGCTACCTGTGGATACAGATGAGCATGCCAGCCCTCTCCCTTGGAGAGGTATCCTTTGAACGGGCTATGATAAGCTCTTCTCAACCCCTCCTGGATTGAGAAATCCTCCTTGGTCATGGTGAGTTCCCAGCATGCTTTGGAACCCCATGCAGATTCGTTGGGACTAATTGGTTTTTCCCCCTTTGTACCACTCCTGTTTTTCCCCATAAAATCCCCAGCTTCTGCCCTGTTAAGGAGGGAGCTGCCATCACTGGCGTCCTTCTCAGGGTGCTGGAATAAAGGCTACCTCTATGGAATAACCACATGGTACTCCTGTCTCTGTCCCTGAGTTGGCCAGGGTATACCTCTCAAGGCAGAGCTGAAATCACTAAGAGCTGCCTGCCCCTTGCTGAGGTTACCCTGCGGCTGAAGGACTGCCTAAGACTCCTAGAAAGTTGTCTTGTGCCGGACGTCTCTTTGGGAAGGTTGCGCCATCAGACCCCTGACTGGCCACCTCCATAGCTACCGAGGTCAAACTACTATTTATCTCAGCTGGACATGATTCCACAAGACTGGATATGGCACTCGGTGCCATGGTTTAGTTGAGGTTTTAGGGCATGGGTTGGACTTGATGATCTTGAAGGTGTCTTCCAACCTAGTGATTCTGCACTTCTGTAATGGTTATATAACTTGTTTTTCTACCTCTAATTCAGTTGAGTGACTTTCCCATAGTCCTCTGCTACTTGGCCAAAGTAGCAGGGCTGAGCCATGATTTTACAAGGGTAACAAGGCCCTTATTTTATAAAGTTTTACCTATATGCAACAATTGCCTTTTTCTTTGTTTTTTGTGCAAAGGGTTCCTGTACCCTGATGCCAAAACAGTCTGCACCTGCAAGGCCACTATCTTATTAAGACTATTACTGGTCATCTGCTGAACACAGGATAAGATACATGGAATAGAAATCACAATTAATAAAAACCCATCAAAACAAACTATGTCACTGACAAACAGACCCGCAACATAGGAAAACAAAAAGATAGTGTTCAATGTCCCCAGGAAGTGGAAATAATGGCTACTGTTCCAAAGTTCATATGGCTGGAGCTCAGGGGCAATACTGTTGACATGTTGCTTTGACATTACTGAATGTCTTTCTGGAAGCACAGAACAGGGAATAACTGAGGAAGATCAGCAGGAACACAACAACATGATGGTGGGTGCAGTCGTGAGACAGAGTGGAAATTTTCCAGAGTAGAAATCCATATTGATTTAGGTGAAATGTACATATTTGAGTTAAGTCTGTAGTTTGAAAACATAGCTGTTTAGTCTGACTGTCTGACTGCCTGTTCTCGTAAAAAGCCTATGCTCAGAGAAACTGCTTCAGCCGAAGGACAGACATCGGGGGGGGGGGGGGGGGGGGGGGGGGGGGACAGAGAGACAGAGACTGCTGTGAGAGCAGGTCAACCTGACCTAGGAATTCTTTCTGATAAAGAAGAATTAGTGGCAAATGTCACGCAAAATTTGTAAAAATGAATATGCATGAACCTATTGTGAAATTGCATGCATATGTATTTGAGAGGGGGATGAAAAAGGATCTGGAGTTCCCAGAGGTACGCATGTCTTTTAAGGAGAGTCATCTCCACATGCATCCAGCGCTGTAAGAAACATACCGGCTTCATAACTTTCACAAAGTTGTGGAGTTTTGTTTGTTTCTGCAAAAGAGTAGGACACAAGGCATCTGTTGGCAGGGTGCCTCTGTACGTCTCCAGGCACAGCCATGTTCCTGGCAGTCCTACCCCTGCTCCTGCCTTTCCCATGAGGGCTGGATGGTGATTAGGTCATTTTTCCTCTCACTGGGCCTCACCTCCTGAGAGGCGATCAATGTTTGTCCAGATGAGCAGGTAACCACTTTAGACCTGCTGGCAATAAAACACATGTATACATTCTCCCCTAGGTTAGTAAACCAGCTAGGCCTTGCCATTACACACACAATTGTGGATCCTTACATATAACATTTAGAAATTGGTTCTACACGCACAAATCTTCAGAGCAGCATCACTGCCAGAGATCAAATTTGATGATCTGCTTTCAAAATTTCTAGTGTAAATATTGCATTATCTAAAGGTTCTTGAGGAGCCGTATTCCCCCTTCTTTGTTTTTTCGACAATGTGCATATCTCACTACAAAGGTGAAGGCAACATTAAAGTAAGACAATAAAAGCAAAAAACTCACTGAGCAGAAATAAGCAAGGCAATACATGTAATCATTAGCACACAAGAAAAAGGATAGTGATTTACAGTGATACATCATCAACTCCCTAAATACTATACCATCACCCAGACTCTGCAATAGCTGACAAGCCCTGTTTTGCAGTGAGGACTTGGAGAACCATTCCTGGGAAAGGCTTCCAAGTTTACATCAATAGGGCATGCAGCTCACATAAGACCAAATCACCAGGTCAAAGTGACCGGAGTACATTTTTAGTGCAGAAACACCTGGGTCTGTTGCCATCTGTCCAACCAGCTAGAGACAGGGCTTGGCCAGAGCCAAGGCCTTTAATGGAAGGGTGTAGTGGTTTAGGGCAAATTTGGGAGAAAATCTCCAAAAGGGGGACCCCCCAGAAAGCAAGCCCACATGGCCCCTCCCCCCAACCGGCTCAGAAAGAATTTCCTTGGAGAGAAGTGGAAAAAAACCTGCTTATTTAACAGGCAAAGCACTCCCCAGCATAAAAAAAATGAACAATACCAGATGGCAAAATTCATTCATTGCTCTGAAGAGATGACAAATTCAGAAAATCTCTCTGCGGTGTAGTTGCTCTGTTATCAGTCCCTCCGGCACTGGGAAAGGCTGCTGCCCAGAGTAGGCCCCGGTAGGCTACAAAGTGCAATCTCTCAGTGCTTCCCTGGGTCCCAGTCTGGAGCAGGTTCAAACGGTCCCAAGAAAAGGGAAAGAAAAAAAACAGTCCAGGGAAAAGTTCTCTGCCTCAGCTAGCTAAACTAACTGAAAAGCAAAGGAGTGCTCTGTTCTGCTCCATCTGTCCCCAGACAACCCAGTCCAGGGCAGAATGTGGAGGAGTGAGTGAGTGCGGTCTCTGATAACAAACTCCATGCTTCTTCTCCTCCCAGCCTTCACTCTCAGAGCCAGTCTTGAAGGCACAGAATATAATATCCAGCATAAACAGAACACACGATTGGGGATACTAGCACCATAAAGTCACCCTAGGACATTCCACCACTTATTCCCATATCGTCAATTTACTACCGAAACTAAAATATATTCTAACTCTGCACATACATACATCATGCATTTTATTCACATCAAAACTTCCATCCGTTCCACCCAAAAAATTACAATCAATACCCATCATGCCCCCGTCGCATTGCTACACCGAACCACTGAATCCAGGCCCCAGACTACAGAGCTGCAGGATTCCCCACTTTCATTTTATTCACTCAAAATTCCATCTTTCACTTGCTCAGACCTTCAACACTTACACATTTCCTTTTATTTCATGTCTGTGTGTCACAGACAACTTTTATGAAAAATCCTTTCCTTAGGATTTTTCCTCCTGAGAAGCTGAGAGGCCTCAGGAACAAAAGGTAAACAATGATTATCTGCTACTGTGGAATGCAACAGGTGGATCTGTTATTGGTCTCATAGAGTTGTTTCTAATTAATGGCCAATCACAGTCAGCTGGCTTGGACTCTCTGTCCTAGACAGAAGCTTTTGTTATCATTCTTTGCTATTCTATTCTTAGCTAGCCTTCTAATGAAACCTTTTCTTCTATTTTTTTAGTATAGTTTTAATGTAATATATATCGTAAAATAATAAATCAAGCCTTCTGAAACATGGAGTCAGATCCTCGTCTCTTCCCCAATCCAAGAACCCCTGTGAACACAGTCACATTCTGTGTGGCTTAATGTACAGACAATGGCAGTAACATCCAGCAAACAGTGATATTTGCATATGAGTCCAACCCCACAATCAGATCTCCCTGAGGTACGTATCGTGTTGTTCCATCTCTCTGCATTATCCACCATGTGCAACTGGTCCCTGAGCAAAGACAACCCCACAAATGGGTTTGTCTGTACTAGAAGCAGAATTGATCCACACGGTCTTCCCTAACAAACCTCTGGCATGTACCACTGGGACTTTATCTCCGTCTATTATATTCAGGGACTCAGACTGGGCAGGACCTGCTGGGGTGGTGGAACCTTGGGTGTTAACTAACCAGGTGGCCTTTGCTAAATGCTGCTCCCAATTTTTGAAAGATCTCTCACCTAATGCTTTCAACTGGGTTTTTAACAGTGTATTGTGCCTCTCCACTTTGCCTACAGCTGGTGCATGGTAGGGGATATGGTACACCCACTCAATGCCATGTTCCCTAGCCCAGGTGTTGATAAGGCTGTTCTTGAAATGAGTCCCATTGTCTGACTCAATCCTCTCAGGGGTATCATGTCTCCACAGGACTTGCTTTTCAAGGCCCAGGATGGTGTTATGGGCCATAGTGTGAGACACAGGGTAGGTTTCCAGCCATCCTGTTGTGGCTTCTACCATTGTGAGCACATAGCACTTGCCCTGGCGTGTCTGGGTCAGTGTGATGTAGTCAATCTGCCAGGCCTCCCCATACATGGACCACTGCCCACCATACCATAGGGGCTTCACTCGCTTGGCCTGCTTGATGGCAGCACATGTCTCACAGTCGTGGATAAGCTGAGAAATACTGTCCATGGTTAAATCCACCCCTTGGTCTCATGCCTACTCATAGGTGGCATCTCTACCCTGATGGCCTGAGGCATCATGGGCCCATCGAGCTAGGAAAAACTCTCCCTTGCGTTCCAAATCTAAGTCTATCTTCGACACCCCTATCTTTGCAGCCTGGTCTACCTGCTGGTTGTTTTGGTGCTCCTCATTAACTCTACTATTGGGGACGTGGGCATCTAAGTGGCAGACTTTCACAGGTAGCCTCCCTACCTTGGTAGTGATGTCTTTTCACTCATCAGCAGCCCAAATTGGTTTTCCTCTACGCTGCCAGTTAGCCTCTTTCCACCTCTCCAGCCATCCCCACAGAGCATTGGCTACCATCCATGAATCAGTATAAAGGTAGAGCTTTGGCCACTTCTCTCTTTCTGCAATGTCCAGGGCCAGTTGAACAGCTGTGAGTTCTGCAAGTTGGCCTGATCCAACTTCTCCTTGAGTGGCCTCTGTGACCTGTTGTGTGGGGCTCCATACAGCTGTTTTCCACTTCCGATTCATCCCTATGATGTGACAGGAACGGTCAGTGAAAAGACCGTAGCATGTTGCCTCTGCTGGCAGTTGATTGTATGGCAGAGCTTCTTCAGCCCATGTCACTGGTTCTTGTTCTTCATCTGTGACAACAAAGTTTTCACCTTCAGGCCAATTTGTAATTACTTCCAAAATCCCAGGGCGATTCAGTTTACCAATACGGACGCGCTGTGTGATGAGGGCAATCCACTTGCTCCATGTAGCACTGGTGGCATGGTGGGTAGAGGGAACCTTTCTTTTGACCATCCACCCCAGTACTGGTAGTCGAGCTGCCAGGAGGAGTTGTGCTTCTGTACCAATCACCTCTGAGGCAGTTTGGACTTCTTCATAGGCCAAGATTTCCTTCTCTGTTGGGGTGTAGTTGGCTTCAGACCCTCTGTAGCTTTGACTCCAAAATCCCAGTGGTCGGCCTCAAGTCTCCCCAAGCACCTTCTGCCAAAGGCTCCAGGACAAACCATGGCTCCCAGCTGCATAGCAGAGCATGTTCTTCACATCTGGTCCTGTCCTGACTGGGCCAAGGGCTACCGTATGAGCAATCTCTGACTTAATCTGGGCAAAGTCTTGTTGCTGCTCAGGGCCCCAGTGGAAATCATTCTTCTTATGGGTGACCAGGTAAAGAGGGCTCACGATCTGACTATACTCAGGAATATGCATCCTCCAAAATCCTATGGTGCCTAAGAAAGCTTGCATTTCCTTTTTATTGGTTGGTGGAGACATAGCTGTGTTCTTGTTAATGACATCCATAGGAATCTGATGCCATCCATCTTGCCACTTTACTCCCAGGAACTGAATCTCATGAGCTGGTTCTTTTACTTTGCTCTTTTTGATGGCAAAACCAGCTCCCAGGAGGATTTGGATGATTTTCACTCCTCTCTCAAACACTTCTGTGGCTCTGTTCCCCCACACAATGATGTCATCAATATACTGTAGATGTTCTGGAGCCTCACCCTTTTCTAGTGCAGTCTGGATCAGTCCATGGCAGATGGTAAGACTGTGCTTCCACCCCTGGGGCAGTAGGTTCCAGGTATACTGCACTCCCCTCCATGTGAAGACAAACTGAGGCCTGCATTCTGCTGCCAGAAAAATGGAGAAAAATGCATTGGCAATATCCATAGTGGCATTCCACTTTGCTGCCTTGGACTCAAGCTCTCACTGGAGCTCTAACATGTCTGGCACAGCAGCACTTAGGGGTGGAGTCACTTCATTCAATGCACGATAGTCCACAGTCAATCTCCATTCTCCTTCAGATTTACGCACGGGCCAAATGGGGATGTTGAAGGGTGAGTGGGTTTTGCTGACCGTCCCTTGGCTCTCCAGCTCTCAGATCATCGTATGGATGGGGTTTACAGCATCTCAAAATATTCTATACTGTCGGTGATGCGCTGTCAAAGTGGCAATTGGCACTCGTTGCTGTTCTACCTTCAGAAGTCCTACTGTAGATGGATTCTCAGACAGTCCAGGCAAGCTGTTCAATTGCTGGACGCCCTCTGTCACTACAGCCGCTATCCCAAATGCCCATCTGAGTCCTTTTGGGTCTTTGAAATACCCACTTCAGAGGTAATCTATGCCCAAAATGCATGGGGCCTCTGGGCCAGCCACAATAGGGTGTTTCTTTCACTCATTTCCAGTCAGGCTCACATCAGCTTCCACCAAAGTAAAATCCTGTGATCCCCCAGTCACGCCAGCAATAGAAACAGATTCTGCCCCCACATGTCTCAGTTGGATTAATATGCACTGCACACCAGTATCGACCAGTTTTATATTCCTGTGGTTCTGATGCACCAGGCCAATGAATCCACACAGTCCAAAACACACTGTTTTCCCTAGCCTCTACCTGGCTAGAGGCAGGGCCTCTCTAAGCCTGGTTATCCTTCGTTCCTTGGGCATATGTCTTGGAGGTTCCTTCAAGGGGATCGGACATGTCATCATCATCATCATCATACCTGGCAGTTCAGCTACGGGCAACTGGAGGTGCTTTCCTTTTGGTGGAACTTCCTCTCTGAGTCTTGCCTTCCTTCAATTCACACACCCATTGTGCCAGAGCAGCAGTAGATTTTCCATCCCATCTCGTTATGTTTTCCCCACAATCACGCAGGAAGAACCACAGCTCAGCTCATGGAGTGTACCTTCTCTCCCCATCTGGGGAACTTCTGTGTTGGATACCAGAACTTCTGATCTGTACTGCCAAGATTTGGAGGTCTTCTTTAATGTCGTCCCTGAGTTTCCTATGATTCCCCTTTATCTTGTCTTCTAATTTCTGCAGACGTGTTTCCACTGCTGCAATTCTGGCATGTGTTGGGCCATGTACAGCATCTGCATATGCTCGGAGCTTCTTCACGATATCAAGCACAGTCTCATGCCTGTCATCTCGCTTCATTATTGCTAAAGCAGAAGCATATTATTGTGGCCCAAGTCATACAAATTTTCGCCACATCACAGATGTACATGATACCAAGTCTGGATTCCTAATTGTTATGTCATCTGAGAAGATAATCTCTGTCACTCTGATTTTTTAAGATTTTCTAAGCCTTCTGATGTTTACATTCTTGTAGTAAACTTTCTCACACACTTTCTGTAAATAATTTTTTTTTTCATTCTTTTATGGGGGAGGAAAAATTTGATAGACTGTTGGTTTGTCCAATGTCATTGGAGAGGTGGCACTTTCACCCTCCAATCCACTGTGGCTTTTGGAAAACTATAAATGTTAGAGTCAGAAAATTAACTTCTCTTTTCTTCACCTTGAGAGCAGCAGTGTGTGCGCTTATGTTGTTTCGTGTCCTATAGTGACAAATCTCTGCCACTGCCATTGCTCTCAGGCGTTGGATCCCTTGTTCTAGTCTTCCACTGGATTTGCTGCATATAGAGATCATCTCCTCACATATATCTTTGTGCTACACTTTCCAAGACCTGTGCCCAGAGGCTGTGAGGATCAGCCCCCCTCATCATTCCTTGGTCAATGATGGGATTATGTGACAGGGATCCCAAATGCCTCGCTTTGGTGCCAGAATTGTAGCCTCCCCTGCAGCATTCCAAATACAGACTAACCAACTAATTATAGATTCATCAGGTTGTTGAGTGTAATCCTTCCTTGGGCCACAAAGGTCCTTCAGGGAAAAGGACTCAGTATTGGCTTCTGATCTTGTGCCTGTTGCTTTGACTCCTGATTTTATGTCAGGAAGCATTGAGGGTCCTTTTCCTGCATCATCATCATCATCATCATCACCATCATCATCATCCACTGGTCGATTGGTCTTGTCTGTGCACTTTCCTCTTCTTGTGCTAGTAGCAACAGCCATTTGTTGAGGATTACTGTCTGGTTTACCTACTGCCTTCGTAACTGGGGTGTTGGCTGCAGCCTGAGTGCCTGGGATAGCTGCTGATTTGTCTCCCTGCCCCCCTTCCTCTGCTGCCCTACGTCATCTAGCAGTGTGCGATAAGCATATGCCAGGGCCCAGCTTACTGCAATGATATTTTTCTCCTTAGGGTCATCATGGCACTTCTCTTTCAGGTATTTCCCCACCTCTGCTGGGTTCTGAATTTGTTCATTGTTGGAGATGAGGGGGAGACGACCATCCTTTAATGCATCGAACTCCAACTTTATTGATCAATCAATCACCTTATATAACAGTACTAACGAACTTCATGCATATTCTGTAATCCAATGTCATGATAGGCTAACAGAGAAATTTCTAACCACTCCTCTTGTTTTAGAATACCTACAATTGTTTATTAAAAACAGAACCAGTGTTCCCAAAACTTCTTCATCAGTTCTCAGGGTGCCAGCTTTTCCCAGAGACGGTGTTCTTCTTGTTATGGGAAGACAGCCTGAGAACTTTATTGTTTATAAAGTGATGCCTGAGAGAGTCTAATTGTTTATAGAAATCAGAGGGCTGAGAACTGTTAGAAACTGCTTTACTTTTCCCCTATACTTTTCTCTCAATTGTATGTCTCATGGCCTCTTTCTTTAAGCCATTCCTGAAAAACTCTCCAACATTTCCCCTGTTTTTTTCTTTGAGAGAAAAGAGGTTAGTTTGCCAGGTCTTCCCTATCATTCTACCAACCATCTTTTGGATACAGCTGCAGAAGCAAGGTAAGATAAGTAAAAGCAATAAAAGTACACCTAATATCCCTATAGCATATATTACAAAGTTTCTTAACCATGGTCCCAATCCTAAGCTTTTAAGCCATTCATCAATTCCCAATCCTTCTTCTTCCTTAAGGCTGTTAAGCCCTAGTCGTAGCTCTTTTAACTTAGCATGAATAGATACAGAATGATCAGATAAGTTCATGCAACACATCCCTTCAAACTCTTCACACCCATGGCCTTGTGCTAGCAAGTGTTATCCATACATTATCTCTAGGTTGACTAAAATGTGCTACCTTTAATTCTTCAGCTACTACTATACTAAGCAATATAACAAAAGTGAACTTTATTTTTCTGTTTTTGTATTGACCTTCCTTTTCATATCAGTTTTTAACCTTACTGTTCCTGACACCTGAAAACCACACCTTTGTAACCTTCTAATGCAGTTATCTAATGCTTAATTGGGATCTCCTCTTATAGGACCTACAACAGAATGTTATGTTAAAGGCACCAGTTTTCTACACCTTATCGAGGCTATATACGATGCACTTTAAGCCTTAACCCTCTTCAAAATACACTGTACCTCTCACTGATAATAAGCTAAGATTTACTGCTCATGAGATTCATAAAGGTCTAAAGCTGAGGCAGTGTTTAGCTCTGTCTCATTCCGTAGTGCCCACTCCCAATTATGTTCCCAGGTCGTCCGGCAACGGCGCGTTACGGCCTTATCAGGCATTGCACGACGACAAGTGGTAATTGGACTAAGAAAAGAAAGCTGTTAGCTGTTTTCATTCATGCGAACCTGGAGAGGAGGTGAAAAAGTCTGAAAATTATTCTTTCTGTCCTTGAATTTATCACATCCACCTTTTTTCATGAGCTTCCCAGAAATGTTCAAAGTCAGTTTTCAGTCTGTAATCCTTTAGTCATTTGGCTCAAATGGCATCAGCTGGGCGATTCTCAGTCCTTTGTTAATTTGGAGTGGTGAAAAGATAGTATGCATTTAAAGCACTTAAAATATTTAACTTAACAGACTTATTTGCAAATCATGTAAAATCACTTAAATCTAATTCAAACTTAACAGAATCTAACTTAACTTACTTAATAATACTTAACAAAATTTAATTTTCTTTAAATCTCACACAACTCAAACCTATATATAATTTAAACTTAGCAGACCTCGAACCCAACCGAAAACAAGCTCAACAATTTTAACCTTAACATTTAATGGCACTTAATTGATAACTTAACTTAAACTACTTAATAACAGATAAAACCTACTATAGAAATAATATATGGCATTCACTATAACTCACTCACGGGCCCGATTCCAAAACACTCAACTAAAACAACTTTTCTCACGTTTTTTGCTGCAGCATTTATACCAAAAAACACACTCACAACATCTCACTCATACAATCAATCCAACACATCTTAACATTTTTAAACTTTTCAAAACACAGCTTTAAAGTCTAATGTTCCACCGGCCCAGCCATCCGGGCTTCTAATGTTTAAGGTCTCTGGTAATACAGGTGTTTCCAAGACAGCATAACCAATGCCGAGCCAAATCGGCCGAAATTTGACTCTCGCATTCATTTACGCTGATTTCTGCTTTACAGTCTGTGCTGGGGAGAACAAAAGATCTTTACTAACTGAGTTGAAAAACATCCTGACAGCAATAGTCCTTGGTGTCGCTTGTTTAGTTTCACTAATCTTTTAATTGCAATAGGAATCTTTTCTTTTGTTGACAAGAGTCACAGTTATTACGGCTGTTAGATCTCAAACTGTAGCTCCTGCCGGCTACGGGGCGGAGGGAGAAGCGCTCCCGCTCGAAAAAGCACTCTGAAGTCGGAATCCGCTAAGGAGTGTGTGACAACTCACTTGCCGAATCAACTAGCCCTGAAAATGGATGGCGCTGGACGCTCATCAGAGCCCAAAAAAGATGTCGGTCGATCTAAACAGCAGGACGAAAACTATCAATGCACAGCATGATTGCTCCTCCATCACCTGCTCTCTGATGTCCAGTTACTGTTCCCAAGCAGCAACTGGCCGCCCGTGGACATCTGGCCCCCAGTTCACACATGAGGGCGATGCGGCTCCGGTCGCTCCCCCCGCGGCGCTCTTTGTTCACTTCCGGCGCGGCGCGGCTTGGTTTCTGCGGCGGCGGCTCCGTTCTCGGGGTGGCGCGGCCGCTCCCGCGCGGCGGCTCCTGCGGCGGCGGCTTTTGATTTTCCCGCCGCTGCCTCCGGCGCGCCCGTGCCGAGTTCGGAGTAGCACAGCACTGCAATTCTACCATAAATCACCGAATTCACACATTTCCGTTAATCCGTAAACCATATGGAAAATCCCTTTACCGTAACTATAAGTCCAAAGTCCTGTTAAATCCTTCTACTAATTCATCTCTGCTTTGCGCTGCGGGTCACTCCCTTCGCGGCGGTTCAGCTTCGCCCGCGGTGGCTCCCTGTGGTGTCGGGTTAGGGGAGGAAAGAGCACCGATGATGCAGCGATGACTTCTGTTGGTGCTTGGCATTCCCGGCGCAAGCGGCCCATGCCTTCCCATCGGCAGCATTTCGTGCGGCCTCCTTTATTTGATGCTGCAAACGCAGCGGACGCTTGAAGAGGTGCAAGAGCGGCTAACACCTGAGTCTGAGAGGACTTTGCTTGTTCTTGTAAGCCTACTCCTAACTGTTTTATTGCGTCTACTACGAGAGCCTGTTGTCTGGTTGGTATAAGAGCCATCCTTTCTAATGCTTCCTCTACAGTCCAATTCGCACCTAAGGCATTAAGTATGTTTCTAGTAGCAGAATTACAATTTTGAAGGACACACTGCCTGAGTTGGACCTCGCGCAAATATTCTGGCATGCCTGCTCTCTTAATTGCAGCCGCAGCTCTACCAACAAAAGCATCAAATGCTTCCTCTCTGCCTTGCTTAATTCCTACAGACACTGGTATCTCTCCCGGTTCTTTCACCATGTCTATTGCGAGTCTGACTAACCGCATTGCCTCCCGGCACTTTTCTTGGCCTATTAAAGCTTGTGCCTCAGTTTGAAGGAAAGGTCCCACACCCATAAACTCATTTATAGTGATACCATGCAAGGGGTCACCTGGCTGTCTCTGAACTGCTACGCACTCATTTACGAGCCCTTGCCAATGGGCATTAAACAGCAATTGTTGATGTTGGGTAAAGATTAATTTTACTATGCCACGACCATCATTAACAAGGAGAATGCTAGTGTCAAAAATATAGTCAAGCATTTGCCTGGCTGGTTCGCTTTTAAATCCAGACTGACTAACAGTAGCTCGCAATTGAGATAACATTTTCCAGTCAAGAGCACTGATCGTCGCCTGAATTCCCCCCCCCCCGCCTGAGGGGTAAAAACAACTGGACAAGCCAGCTCGTTAGCCATGCCCATTAGCTCCTGATCTCCCTTTTCCATGGCATCTTTGGCCAGGGCAGCCCACGCATCTCTTCTATCCCTGGCAATCGTCACCGCCAAATCGTTTTCCGACCTAGGGACCGACTGATTGCTTTTTGGGAACGGAGTATACGTTTGTGGCCCCGGCTGCTGTGAGATAGCAGATACGGGAGAGTCAGAGGCGCTCTGTGTAGCCTGCGGCAAAGCGGGCAATAAAGCACCCTGCGGAGCGCGGCTCGTTAAGGGCAATAAACCGTCCTGCGGAGCTTGACTCATTAGGGGGGGCTGGCTTGTTAAAGGAGGCGGCGAAACGGGTAATACAGTGCTCTGTGAAGCTTGGCCCGAAACCTGGCTCGGAGCCTGGCCCAGAGCCTGGCTCACAGCCTGGCTCGCAGCCTGGCTGGAAGCCTGGCTTGCTAAAGGAGGCGGCGAGGCTGGTAATAAAACCGTCCTCGATGCAGGGCCAAGGGGAGTGCCCGAATCCTTATCAAACTCCCTGTCTCGATCATACTCCTTATTACGATCATGAGCTGCAGAAGCCTGGTGCGCAGCCCTTTTTTCAGCTTGAAACTGTAAGAGCTCGGTGTTAACAACCCGCCATAATTTACCCAACTTCCTGGCAGTTTTATCATCATCTAAGCTAGCCTGCCACAATAAATCACCAAATTTACGCCACTCAGACAATACGTGAACTATATGAGGATTAACAAAGATTCCCCTCTCTACACCATAAACTAAAAGACCCGGTAATTCATTCTGTAAATCAATTCCCTTAATCTGCCTCTTTTGCAGAAAAGTTATAAAAAGTTCATATGCGGCTTGCCGGTCCATACCTATATAAATGAGCGCGCTCTGCAGCACCTCCGGCGTCGGCCACACGTACCAGCCAAGACTCTTCTATAAGGTCGCTTGGGGCCCGGCACGTATCGGCGGCTTCGTCCGCTTTGCTTTCGTGCTTAAAGCCGTTCCGCAGCTGCTCCTGGGAACCTGGACAAGTCCTCACCTCCCGTGGTTTTCCGTTATCCCCAAGAGCGTTCGTTCGTAGTACGGTATCACGTCGAGGGGTCGACCATTTGTTGGAGATGAAGGGGAGAACGACCATTCTATAATGCATTGAACTCCAACTTTATTGATCAATCAATCACCTTATATAACAGTACTAATGAACTTCATGCATATTCTGTAATCCAATGTCATGATAGGCTAACAGAGAAATTTCTAACCACTCCTCTTGTTTTAGAATACCTACAATTGTTTATTAAAAACAGAACCAGTGTTCCCAAAACTTCTTCATCAGTTCTCAGGGTGCCAGCTTTTCCCAGAGACGGTGTTCTTCTTGTTATGGGAAGACAGCCTGAGAACTTTATTGTTTATAAAGTGATGCCTGAGAGAGTCTAATTGTTTATAGAAATCAGAAGGCTGAGAACTGTTAGGAACTGCTTTACTTTTCCCCTATACTTTTCTCTCAATTGTATGTCTCATGGCCTCTTTCTTTAAGCCATTCCTGAAAAACTCTCCAACAGTTCATGTGGAAAGTCCCAGACTATAGGGTCAGAAAATTCCTTCAGGATTTGGCCCATATCCTTCCATTTCCTACACCACTCAGGATTTTCCACGCCTGGGTCTACTCCTGGGTCAGAGGTCTCATCAGCCCCTCTAGAAATCTCAGCCCTTATTCTAGAGAAGCTGCAGACTATATAGAGGAAGCTTACCAGATTAAATACCAGAAACATGGTCTCTTAAACATTCAGGGGAAACTGAACATTCTCCAATAGTGATGTAACAGATTCAGAGGAAAAGAAGGAAAGCAAAGACTGAAAAGCCTCATCCCCTGCTCCTCCTCTAACAAACTACAAACTGGGTGCATAACCATAACCGTGAACCATACACACCTGGAACAGACTCCAGCACCTTTATAAACTTCCTACAAGTCATTACCACCAAGCCCAGCCCAATAGCTATTCTAGTCAGTGCCCCTCTATGGCAAAAACTACATGTTACCAACAATACTGGAGCTATTTCTGGATAAGAAAATAAACCTAGGGACCATAGAGGTATTAAGACCTCAAAAAAACCTAGGGGCCAGAAACACATGCAAGCTTCCACCCCAAGAGATATTATGAATTCAAACAACATGGCTACAAACTGCTTTATACCAACACAGAGTAATTGCAACCAAAATACAATCAGAACAAGTTTTTTTTCTACTATCTCGAGCCATGCATTGGGCGCCAAAAATTTGTCCTGGATTAGGGCAAATTTGGGAGAAAACCTCCAAAAGGGGGACCCCCCAGAAAGCAAACCCACACGGCCCCTCCCCCCAACTGGTTGAGGAAGAATTTCCTCAGAGACAAGTGAAAAAAAACCTGTTTATTTAAACAGGCAAAGCACTCCCCAGCACAAAAAATTAACAATACCAGATGACAAAACTCATTCATCACTCTGAAGAGATGGCAAATGCAGAAAATCTCTCTGCTGTGTAGTCACTCTGTTATCAGTCCATCTGGCCCTGGGAAAGGCTGCTGCCCAGAGTAGGCCCCGGTAGGCTACAAAGTGCGAGCTCTCTGTGTTTCCCCAGGTCCCAGTCCGGAGCAGGTTTGAACAGTTCCAAATAAAGGGAAAGAAAACCAGTCCACCAAAACTTCTCTACCTCAGCTTGCTAAACTAGCTAAAAAGCAAAGGAGTGCTCTGTTCTGCCCTGTCCGCACCCAGACAACACAGTGGAGTTCTGTGTTCCAGCAGAACATGGAGGAGTGAGTGCAGGCTGATAACAGCTCCATGCTTCTTCTTCTCCCCTCCTTTGCTCTCAGAGCCAGTCTTGAAAGCACAGAATGTAATATCCAGCATAAACAGAACACACGTTTGGGGATACAAGCATCATAAATTCACCCTGGGACAGAAGGGTTGACATAAAGGGGCAATTCCTCAAACTACTACCCTGGATTTCAGAATCCCTGATATTAACCCCGGGGATTTGGTGATGATCAAGTCATGGAGAGATCAACCTCTAACTCCTCAGTGGGAAGGTCCCTTTCAGGTACTGCTCACCACTGAATCGGCTGTGTGAACTGCAGAGCGGGGATGGACTCATGCCAACAGAGTTAAAGGCCTAGTAGAAGGACCCAAAGAATGGACTGTAATATCCAGGCCAGGTGAAATGAGATTGACTCTCAAGCAGAGACTGAGAGACAACCAGAAAAACACCAAGACACCCAAAAAGTAGAGTCAAGCTTCCACCAGCCAGCTCGAGAACTGTTTTCCTGTTTTTTATAGGCAAGAAGTACAAGCATCTGTTGAGAGGAAGTACACAAGGGACTGTAAAAGGTAACGGGACAGCTTCCTTAAGAACCCCAATTAAAATAAGACAAAGGAAGGAGGGCAAGAATTGATTGACTCTTTGTTCACTACTAAGAAGATTCCATAGCCCTGCTGCTGGTAGCAACCCTGTAGGCATGGTAAGGTAGGGGCAAAAGGGCCATTCCAGACCTTTATTTTTCCTCAACTGTCTTCGAATACAAAAG
Source organism: Melozone crissalis (assembly GCF_028551555.1). Classification (NCBI taxonomy): domain Eukaryota; kingdom Metazoa; phylum Chordata; class Aves; order Passeriformes; family Passerellidae; genus Melozone; species Melozone crissalis. The sequence continues at coordinate 6,246,093 of NW_026535813.1, read as the reverse complement.
AAATTGAAGGGCAAGACCGAGTTGGCCTCTGTACTCACCACTAAGAGACACCTTCTATGGGTAGTAACCCCATAGGCACGGTAGATGGGGGTAAATGCCATACCGGACCTCTGTGATGTCCTTTTGTTTATTCCAAATGAGTGTGTCTAGGAATAATCTGGGATATTTTCTTTCTTTTTCTGGCTCCCACTGTCCTTGCCCACTTCAACAGATACCAGTATGACTCATTCAAGAGAGAGAATTTTTTTTTAATTTAATTGTTAGAGCCAAATGACATAGAAAAGGAAAAGGGGAGTTTGTGATAAATGAGTAATGAAATAGTTGACTCTCACAATTAAAGGGCATATATTATGTATATGTTAAGAGAAGGTTTATAGATTTATAGTTGTTTCCCCCTTTTGCATTGTTCTCACGGGATGGCCGGGGAAACTGGGACATTTGGGAGGGTTGGCTTGTTACTATGGCAACATCTGATCTCCAATCAAGGTGTCAGGAAGTGATTTCCAGCACTGGACAGCGAAGGAGGACTCACGGGACAGAACTTTGGGAGGGGCTAAAGGGTTAAAAGGGGGAACATCCATTATGTGGATGAGCGCATGGTGGGAAAAATCCTTTGCTCCTGGCATCATATTTTCTCTATTCAGTCTTCTGTTGTATTTTTGATAAGGCTTTAATAAACCTTTTAAATTTTTTTGAAAGTATCTTTTCTCACACAGTGGACGTATCTCATCCTGTCCGATGGACTTGTGCACCTTCAGTTTCCTGAAATGGTTTTTAATCCAGTCTTTTCCTGCAGCAGACAGTTCTTCATTCCCCCAATCCCTGCTTTGTCCTTCTGCAACTTGGGTGGTGTGTCTGGACCAATTGCTGGTGAAGACTGAGGAAAAAAAGTCATTGAATACCTCAGCCTTCTCCATGTCCCGGGTAACCAGGTCTCCTGTATCCTTCCTGAGAGGACCCACATTTTCCCTGGTCTTTCTTTTATCACTGATGTACCTAAAGAAGCTCTTTTTGTTACCCTTTATGTCCTTGTCCAGATTTACTTCTGCCAGTGTTTCAGCTTTCCTAGCCACATCCTTGTAATGTCGGACAATCTCTTTGTGTTCCTCCCAGGCTACTTGTTCTGGGTTTGGCTTTTTCAGTGAAATTTTTTCCCATCTGCTGCCTGGAAGAACAAGTGTGGGGGGACTGCATTGCCTGAGAGACAACTGGGGCAATTAGGAAACAAAAGATGTAGCTGGGTGCCGGAACAAGAAAAAAAGGTTAGGGGGGTACCCTGGAGGTTTGGCTGGTTTATTTTGGAGTCCGGTTTCCAGGTTCAGAAGGATCTGTTTGCCTGTTTGCCTGCAGCCTGACCCCTCAAGCTCAGAACCAGTGCATGTGGTGCCAAAACATCAGCAAGAGCCAGTCCCTCTGCCTGCGACGCATTGCCGCAGCCATTCCTGTGAGTTGGACTCCGACATCCCAGTCTGCTGTGGTGTTCCTGCACTGCAAGTCTGCTTAATCTTTTTTTGTTTCCCAGCCAGTTGGGGTGGGGGGAGGTCTGGAGCCAAAGTGTGAGGTGTCCTCCTACGGGCCACCTCCACCTGGCATTTGCCACCAGCTGCCACCCATGACTTTCCATCTCATCCAAGCCCCCATTAACCGCATGGAGAAGTCTCCAAACCAGCTGCAGAGCGCCCCCTCCAGCCACGGGTGAATCATAGCACCTGCCTGGCCCACTGGGAGCTCACCAGCGCCCCTGCTGGCTGTGGTTGTAACTACACCAAAGGGGAAAGTGCCTGCAGCCTAGAAGGCTGTTATTGGGTTTCTGGTTCTGTTTGTTGTTGCTGCCGCCTTTGTTGTTTGTCTGCCTTGTTATACATATATATACTAGTAAAGAACTGTTATTCCTTTTCCCATATTTTTGCCCTAAAGCCCCATACTTTCAAAGTTATAATAATTTGGAGGGAAGGTGGGTCACATTTTACATTCCAAGGGAAGTTCCCACCTTCCTTGGCAGACACCTTTCTTTCAAACTAAGACACTACCTTTCCCTGCTTCCATTGCCTGCAAGCTACCTTTTTGTGCTTGAGTTTGTCTAGGAGCTCCTTGTTCATCTATGCATACCTCCTGACTTTCTTCTCTGGTTTCCTCTTTGTAGGGATGCATTGTTCCTGAGTCTGAAGGAGACAATCCTTAATTATAATCTTTCTCTCCTGGGTTCCTACTCTCTTTAGGGGATAAATCTCAGAAGTTTCTAAACTGCAGGGGAAACTGAAAAAAGCAAGCAGGTTGGGGTGCTTGGGGTACACAAGTCTTTCAGATGCAGAGTCTCACAGGATAGTACAGCAACCACTCTTGGAGAGGAAGTGACAAATCAAAAGACATTTAAATAAGTTGGGTTATTTAGCCTCATAAAATAAAAGTTAGGAGAGGATTAAATTACTTTTGAGAAAAATAAAATGTGAATTTCCTTCTGTACTCTTCAAAAGAATAATCAAATGTTCAAAACAAAAGAAACTCTTTGATTCCTTTTCATCTTTTAATGTTCTCATCTGCCAATTTGCTTGACATCGTCTAATTTGTTTTGGGCTAAATAACATACCATTTTCCTTAGAGGTATGGGATGCATTGAAGCAAAGTTGTTTTCCAGGAAGACTCAATAGGACAAAAATATTCACTGGCCATTGAGAAGGCTGAGGATTTTCTGTAATTCTCCAAGACAGAAACCAGCTCCCCATCACATTTTTAGTGCTATATTTCACTTTAACAAAGCAAAGATAAAAAGAAACAAGCTCCCTATCCCCAAAATGTTTCCACCAATGCCAATAAATGTCCTTGAGCTGATGATGCTCAGACTAAGAATTTCTGCAGCATTGCATTTCAGAGATGTACTTTGCATATTTACATATTACAGCTTCCTAAGTAATACAGACTGTACTTGTCTAGAGCTGTTTCTGCAGCACATTTTTTCAACACCCAATTACTCCATACTTCCCTCAAGATATTTTGTGGAAAATTTTCATAGAACTGTATTAGCCCTTATTTCTACAAGATGTTATCAAAATCAGAGCAAAAAGTAAATAAATAAATACATGATATCTCTATGCCAGTTTTGTGTACCACTTCTTGTTGTATGCAACGAATAAGTTCAACATTAGACTAATGTCCTGGGGTGACATTATGATGCTGAATTGTATTCCCATTTATCTGTTGATCCCAGAAATAAGTTTTGTGCCTTTAAAACTAGATCCGAGAGCAAAGGGGGGAGAAAGAAAAGCGATGGAATGTCTGAGGCAGCTGTATTCAAAAACATAGCGATAAGAGCTTCAGCTCTCTCTCTCATGGACTGTGTTGTCTGCGGCACGGACAGCAGGAGGGAGCTCTCCTTTACTTTTAGTTAGTTTTTTTAACTAGCTGAGGCAAAGAAGTTCCCCAGACTGTGGCTTTTCTTTTTCTTGGAACTGATCAGCCTTGGTCTGGACCAAAAACCAAAAAAAAACCACCAGGAGCTCACACCTGTGGCCCACCGGGGCCCAGGACATGGCATTTACCAGCGCAGGAGGGACTGAAAAGAGACTGAGCAAGCTGAACCCCATGAAAAGGACTCTCTCTGAATTTGCCATCTTTTCAGAACAACGAAAGATTCCATTCTTTAACATTATTAATTTTTCCATGTTTTTGAGTACTTCGCTTGTTAAATAAACAGGTTTTTTCCACTTTTCTTGAAAGAAGTTTATCTACCAAACAGGTGGAAAGGCCACTGAATTTTGCCCCTTAGGGAACATCCCTTTGGAAGTTCCCTTCCAAATTTGTCCCAAACCAAGACAAATACTTTTTGGCACCCAGTGTGGGGCTCAAGAAAGTGGAAAAAACCTATAATGATTGCATTTTGGTTTCACTTACTCTGCATTGGGGTAAAGCAGTCATTAGCCATGCTGCTTGAATTTATACTGTCTCTAGGTTGAGTTCTTCATGTTTCTCTGGTCCCTAGGCCTGTAGACCTTTCTGGTACCTAGGCTTCTTTTCTTATCCAGAGATAGCTCCATTATTGCCCCTAACATGTAGCTTTTACAGAAGAGGGGCATGGATTCGGGTTGCTATTTTGCTGGACGTGGTGATAATGATTTATGGGGAGTTTACAAAGATACTGGAGTTTGTTCAAGATATGTATAGTTTATGGTTTCTTTGTTTTACCCTGCATGCAAGTGCCAGTAGCATGTTTTGAAGGTTTATTAGTAATTGCACCCAGTTTGTTAGAGGAGGAGCAGGGGATGAGGCTTTTCAGCCTTTCCTTCTTCTCCTCTGAATCTGTTACACCACTATTGGAAAATGTTCAGTTTCCCCTGAATGTTAAAGAAACCACTTTCCTGATATTTTAACTGGTAAGCTTAAAACCAGCACTCTCTCATGGACTGTGTTGTCTGCAGCGCGGACAGCAGGAGAAAGCTCTCCTTTAGTTGTAATTAATTTTTTTTTTTCGCTAGCTGAGGCAGAGAAGTTCCATAGACTGTGCTTTCTTTTTCTTGAAACTGATCAACCTTGCTCTAGACTGAAAACCCAAAAAAACACTGAGAGCTCATGCCTATGGCCCAGTCTCCTCCCTGTCATCCCTTTAAAAGTTCCCTTCCAAATTTGTCCCAAATCAAAACAACTAGCTAATGTGATGCCCATTCATAACAAGGATCAGAAGAATGATCCAGGGAACTACAGGCCTGTCAGTCTGACCTCCTGTCCAGGGAAGACTATGGAACAGATTACCTTGAGTGCGATCACACGGCACGTGCAGAACAACCAGGGGATCAGACCCAGCCAGCATGGGTTTAATAAAGTCAGGTCCTTCTATGAACAGATGATCCACCTAGGGGATGAGGAAAAGGCTGTGGATGTTGTCTACCTGGACTTCAGCTCAGCAGGAGTTGGAGGAGCCCTGACCCTCTTGCCATCACACAGAAGAAGAAGACATTAAAGATGGGGGGGAATGGAAACAGGTCCCTAATCAGGGACATAGACGAATCCCTTCCTGGACTCCCTTACCTTCCCAGCTGCCCTTACAGAATAGATATGAGGTTTTGGAACTCAAGAGTCAGGCAGATGACAGTGGAGATGAAGGTCTATCTGGAAAGTCTCCCAGATCAGTGCAGTCAACCAGATGGATGACAACTACAGGTATTAAGAAAAAAAGTAGTAGGTGACTCCCTTCTGAAGGGAGCTGAGAGTGCTGTATGCTGACCGTACCCATCCCACAGGGAAGACTGCTGCCTCCCTGGGGCCCAGATAAGGGATATTACCAGGAGTATCCCTGGACTAATTTGGCCCACTGATTACGCCCCACTGCTGGTTGTCCAGGCTGATGAGAGAAGTACCAGGGTAACCAAAAAGGCTACAAGGCACTGGGTCTCTTGGTTGAAGGGACAAGAGCACAGGTGTTTTCCTTGATTCCTTCAGTACCAGGGATAAATATCAAAAGAATAGGAAAACCCATGTGATCAATATGTGGCTTAAAAACAGTTGCCATCAGTGGAATTTTGGCTTTTTTGATCATAGGGTGGTTAACTTGGCATCAGGCATGCAGGAGTCAGGTGGGGTTCACCTGTCTAAAAGGGGAAAAGGGATTCTAGTCCATGAGTCAATGGGGCTGATTGAGAGGAGTTTAAATTTGGTTTGAAGAGGGAAGGAGATGAGATCAGGCTCACTCCAGGTGAGCCTGGGGGGTGGCATGCCAGAGTTAGGGGCAAAATCCACAGCCCAGTTGAAGTGCATCGACACCAACACACAAAATATGTACAACAAACAGGAGGAGCTGGAGGCCATTGTGCAGCAAGAAAGGTATTATGTAGTAGCCATCACAGAAATGTGGTGGCATGACATGACTGGAGTGCTGCAATGGATGGCTCCAGGCTTTTCTGAAGGGACAGGCGAGGGAGGAGAGGTGGTGTGGTGGATCTGTATATTAGGGAGTGTTTTGACTGTATAGAGTTCCAGGATAGTGATTATAAGGTTGAGTGCCTATGGGTGATAATCAGGGGTGTTCTGGTTTGAAAGCAAAACTAATGAGAGACTCCAAGTCAGAAATACAATTTATTAGGAAAAGGGGAAAAAAACCAAAATATATGCAATGATACAAAAGAAAAACTACTGACAGAGTCAGAATACAACTTGACACCCTGCTAGTTAGTGTGGTGGTAGTAGTCTAGATGAAATGGTCTTGTTGAAGTGATGATCTTGTAGAAAAGATCTGGTAGCTCTTGTCTTCTGGAAACTAGTTGGTAAGGGCTACTTGTTCTGTCCCAAACTCTAGATTATAACTAGGTGGGGATGCTTAGCTCTTCTCCCCTGGACAGAGCATCTCACAATGGGCTGATATCATTCTGAGTCATGCAGTGGGTTCTTGATTATCCATTAAACAGAAATGGCTTCCTGAGGGAGTTATCTCTGAGTCATGAGGCAAGGCATTGATGGACCCATTAACAGGAGATAAGGAAAAACAATGTCCCTCCTGGTTTCAACAGCTCTTGAGGATGGGAATAGAATACATCTTTATATTGTAACCTAGGACAAGGGGGAAGACCAACAAGGCAAATATCCTGGTGAGATTCTATTATAGACAACCCAACCAGGATGAAGAGGTGGATGAACTATTATAGAAGCAACTGGCTGATATTTCACAATCACTGGCCCTTGTTCTTGTGGAAGACTTTAACCTGCCAGATATCTGCTGGAAAGTCAACACAAGCAGAGAGGAGACAGTCTAGGAGGTTCCTGGAGTGTGTGGAAGAGAACTTCCTCACACAGCTGGTGAGCAAGCCTATCGGGGTGAGGGCCTGCTAGACCTGCTGTTTGCAAACAGAGAAGGGAGGGCTGGTGGAAGATGTGGTGGTCAGAGCTGTCTTGGGTACAGCAACCACAAAATTATAGTTGTCAATACGTGGTGAAGTAAGGTGAGGTGTCAACAAAACCTCTACCCTGGACTGCTGGAGGGTGGATTTTGGCCTACTGAGGACACTGTTTTGGTGAGTTCCTTGGAAAAATGCCCTTAAAAACAAAGGGACCCAGGAAGGCCAGATATTCTTTAAGAAGGGAATCTTGAAGGTGCAAGAACCAGCTGTCCCTATGTGCCTAAAGATGAGCCAGAGGGGAAGAAGCCCGGTCTGGCTGAACAAGGAGCTTTTGCAGGAACTTGGGGAAAAAAGAGGGTTTATGATCTTTGGAAAAAGGAGATAGTGACTCAGGAAATGTTTAAAGATGTTAGGTCATGTAGAGAGAAAATTAGAAAGGCAAAAGCTCAACTAGAACTTTATCTGGCCACTACCATAAAGGATAATAAAAAGTGTTTTAATAAATACATTAATAACAAAAGTAGGGTCAAGGAAAACACCCATTCTATATTGGATGTGGGGGTACCCAAAGTCAAGGAAAAGTCTGAGGTACTTAATGCCTTCTTTGCTTAAGTCTTCAACAGTAAGGCTGATTATTCTCAGGGCAACCGGCCTCCTGAGCTGGTAGACAGGGACGAGGAGCAGAATGGACCCCCTGTACTCCAGGAGAGGGTAGTTAGTGGCCTGTTGAGCCACTTAGGCACTCACAAATTTATGGGACCAGATGGGATTTACCAAAGGGTACTGAGGGAGCTGGTGGAAGGAGAATCCGGGGAATTAGAGGCCTGTCAACCTGACTTCAGTGCCTGGGAAGGTTATGTGTCCTGGTTTAAAGGACAGGTGCCTGCCAAGGAAGGCAGGAACCTCCCTTGGAATGGAAAATATGACCTCCTTCCCTCCAAATTATTATAACTTTGAAATTATGGGGCTGTCAGACAAAGATATAGGAAAATTAATGACAGTTCTTTACTAGAATATATACATATATAGAAAGAGTGGGTTTGGTTTGATTTCTCAGCCAACTCACTAATGAATATAATGGGTTGAGCACTGGCTAAACCCCAGTGCACTCACTAAAATTATTTAATAATTTTATTCTGTGAGATAAGGATTAGGAGAAAGGGAAAAGCAGGCTCGAAGCTTTAAAGAGTATAAAGAAAATTTTATTAATAGAATTAAAAGAATTATGATAAAAACTAAATAAACTTTTAGAACACTTTTGTCTCTTCAGTCCTTCTTTCTTAGCTATTGACAATGCAAAGAGACAAAGCTTGGGATTTTAAGTCAGTTTACCACTTGTAAAAAATGTAAAAAGAATCTTTCTTCAATTCATTTAGGGATAGGAGTCTCTTTTGCAATGCCACAGGAAACAGTTTTTTTGTGGTTTTAAGTTCACGGCTAACAGTCTGCTCTGAAGAAGCCTGTTGGCACGTGAGAATCCTTCCCATCGACTTACAGTTTTGAAAGGGATAATCTTGATAGGGCCCTGCATCATAGAATTGCCTGTTCTACCTCTTGCTGTTGGTCATGTGATCCCTGCTGGGTAGCTGGTGGCTGCATAGTTATTCACAGCAGCATTGAAAAAGTTAATCTCATCCAGGCCCTGCATTGGGGAAAATCGCTCACTGTGCTTCTCACTGCCAATCATGTGGTCTCCGCTGGCACTGTGCAAGCAGGGCCAGTTGCTGTTTTCTGTCCTTTTGTCTGCAGGGCAGCAGATTAGAAGCAGGCAGGCACGCAGTCTCTCGCTGGCTGGGCTAGGATAGTGGCAGCCACTTCCAGCAGCATGAGCAGCATGGCTGTTTTCCGGCCCCGACTGCTTTCAATTTTAGCTGTGGGGCCACTTCCTGTGCAGACTGCAGAGCCACCTTTGGTCTTGGCTGCATGGTGTTTCGCGGCGATGGGATAGTCCCCGGCAGGATGTCTCAGTGGCTTGCAGCAGGAATGGGGCCCGGCCCGGCCCAGAGCCCAGCGGAGCTGGCCCAACCCGGTGACTGCAGGCAGGGCTTAACAGCCGTAAGATTTTAGCAGCTGCCGTGTGGCCCAGCCTGGGTTGGCTCGGGGCCTGGTGGGAGGGGGGCTGGGCAGGCCCTCCCTTGTTTGCAGAGAGTAGGAAGTAAGAGAGAGCTTTTCATGTTTTTTTAGGTCCTAAATATGATTTATAGAGGCATGTCCAGCTTCTTTAGTTAGCTTAGTTCAGTGACAATTTTCAGAGCCAGCTAGCTATTAGTTCTGTCAAACACAGAGAAAGCTGTAATGTTCCTTGCAGGGAAAATAATTTCCATGGCTGATGTTTTTCTTCTTTACCAAAAATTCAATTTAGGCAAAATCAGGACAATCTATAACAAGGCAAACAAACAACAATAACAGCAACAACAACAAGCAAACAAAAAACAGAGCCCCAATAACAGCCTTCTCTCAGCTGTCAAGCACTTTCTCCTTTGGTGTAGTTATGGCCACAGCCAGCAGGGGTGCTGTTGGCTCCTGGCCAGGCACAGTAGGTGGGATGATTCCCACGTGGCTGCAGGGGACGCTGTGGTGTGAGCTCAGCTTCTTCTCCACATGGTAATGGTGGCTCAGACGGGAGAAGAGAGAGAAAATGGGCTTCCTTTGCAAACTCACGGGAAGCAGCTGGTCTCAGTGCCCGTCCAGGTCATGAAATGGACTGTAGCAGGAACCTTAGAGCAGTAGGCTGGGACAGCAGAGGTGAGTGTTATGAACAAAATTCGGGTAATATTTTTTTTGTGAGAAAAAGTTGCAAAAAAGGCAGCCAGAGCACTAGCTGCCCAAGTTCTTCGTGTTTTGTTATTGTAATCACGGGTCGTTGAGGCTAATCGCTCCTTTTGTATCAGCAGAGCCTCGCCCGAGGCTAAGGTGTTCTTTTCCCAGAAGGGTGAAGAGACCTGAGAAGGTGGGGGGGGCTATGCAAAGTGACTCCAAGACCACAATGCAGCATGGGTCCCCCGCTGTACGGAGAAAACCCCAAAACCACGAGCCACCTAAGAATTGAGAGACGAGTGATGTCTGGACGTGAGGAGCCGAATGCTGAGCCTGCAGAGACGCGGAACACCTTCGGACCCTCTCGCCCTGACCATGAGAGACGACCCCGGCGGTGATACCAGGCCGACTGAGCATGCAAAAGTACCACCTGGCGGGGAATACCATGCCCAAAAGGCTCCCACGAGGACTGGATTCCCCCAGTTCTGCCCCTTGTGGACAGAGCTGCGCATATCCTCCTCCTCTGAGTCGCCCTGGGAGACGACGGGACCTGCAGACCCGCCGAGCCACCCAATCCTGAGCTGATCACTTTCAATAAAGGCATTAAAAAGGAGAAGAAGTCTCCTGGCCCTTGTTTATTTCAGTGAGCACACCCGGGGTTGCAAACAAAGTGTAACAAAAACTCTGAAGCCGTGCCAGGACCTGTGGGGAATCCAAGCGGACACGGGGTGCCAGACTAAAGTATAGCAAAAAAGCCCGAAGCAGTGGCAGAAAACAGTGGGGCTGGGCAGCAGAAGATGGTTTCTGAAAGCAGCCAGGATACACTCCCTCCAGAGAGGAGTCAGGGTCCCCTTCCTAGTGAAGTTTGTGAGAAATAACCACTCACCTTTTAAAATTTTAAAGGCTTATTAAATCCTTACAAAAAACTATAACAAAAGGACTAAATAAGGAAAAATAACCACGGTGGGAGGACACACCCCTCCCCATGGCTGCCTGACACATGGCTCACCCACAAAATGGCTGTTCTGCCTTTTTTACCTCAGGGGGTTGCATCAGGCAACCCTGGTCCCTCCCTGTCTGTCAGTTAACTTTTCTTTGCTGTTTATTCATGGAGACTACTGTGAGAGTCTGTCCAAAATATCCTTCATTTTTGCCTCACGATTGTCATGAAGAAAAGACCACCAAAAAGTTAAAAACTGTTGAGCCAGTGGGGGGCGGGGGGGGGGAGGGAATCATATGCTTCTTAGCTCACTGTTTCCACAGGTGTTGTTTGCTACACGCCACGCTGAACCTGAAGGGGCACTCTGCCCTTTTCTGAACAATGGACCTGGACTTTCTCCCCACCTCCTGGCCTGGATGGTTTGAGCTTTGGGGTGGTCCCTCTTCCAAGAGAAGACCCCTCTCGCCCACCCTCAGCCATCGTGACAGAGAAGCAGAGATGTGGGCCTCTTCATCAAAGAACCAAGACAAGAAACCCCTGTGCAAGAAACCCCCCTCACACCTACTTCCAGAGACTGGGACTGAAACCCTCCCCAACTCGGGGGAGGTGTGCAGTGGGGGGAGGAAAAGCTGCCCAGAGGAAGCACAGGTGCGAGCACTGGGCCATGAAAACAATAGTCCTTGCTTGTTGCCTGACTTGGGTTTGTGTACCCCTATTCTTTCCCCCCCCGCCGAAGACCTTTGTTTCGGCTGAGAAACTCATCCCCTTCCCCCAATGAAAGATAGTATAACTGGGGTCCAGATCAGCCGTGCCTTTCGAGATCTCCCCGGACGTGGCCTGGTGAGCTTTGATGGCTGGACCTCAAAGGATAAAAGCAGCATCACGTTCAGCAGCTATACCCATTTCCCCTCTTCTCCTCCCTCTTTTCCTTATCTTCTCCTTTTTCCCCGGTTCCCCCTCACCAATGCATTTCTGTTGTGGTTATTTCAATAAAACTGAATTGGTTGATTGTTACTGCAAATCCCCTGTGCCTTCGTTGGTTCTTTTGCACTTTGAAATCACTTCTACGAACCACCGCGTTACCCGTCCACTAGGACGGGTTACGACAACTACTTTCTTGCAACTTGATTGGAGGGTCAGGTGTTGTCATGCTGCACCCCCCTAGCAACAAGCTTTTCCATTCCAAACTGCCCCATGCAAGAGGTATATGTACATGCCTTCTTTCTACCTGTCCTAGACAACCCAGCCTGTCTGGTGGTAACAATACAGAGGGGGGGGAAAGGGGACTAGGGGGAGAACAGAGGACATCTAAACAACAAGCCACAATAATATAGCTATACATCAATAAAGCTTCTCTTAATATACACACAATATTCATCCCTTAATCGTGAGAGCCAATCATCTCATTATTTATCTATACCAGGTTGGGTGCTAGAAAGGTCCCAGTTCAACAGCTGCTCTTACAACCAAAGGCTCACCCACGATAAGGAAAAGAAGTACAGGACAAAAACTGCAGTGGCAGTGAATCCTCTGGGCAGCAACAGTCCAGCACCAAAACCCAGTCTTCACTCTGATCCAGAGAGAGAGAGAGTTAAGCCCAGTCCCTCACCCTCCACCCAAAATCTTTGCATTTCCCAAGAGAAAGCCCCCCAGCTAAGAGACTGTAGACAACTGCACCCTTCCCCCTCCTCCTAGTCACATCTTTGTCTCTCAAGTATCGTCATTACCATCTCTTAGGCAACAAATGGGAGAAAATTTCCAGAGAAAGAAAAAAAAAGATGGAAAAATCCTAACCTCCAACATTATGGAAGAGATTATCTGAGTGTGATCACCTGGCACATACAGGGCAACCAAAGGATCAGGCCCAGCCCGCATGGTTTTAGGAAAGGCAGGTCCCACCTGACCAACCTCATCTCCTTTTATGACCAGGTGACCTGCCTAGTGGATGAGGGAAAGGCTGTGGATGTTGCCTACTTGGACTTTAGCCACTGCATTCTCCTGGAAAAGCTGGCAGTCCATGACTTGGACAGGAGCACTCTTTTCTTAGTTTAAAAATTGTCTGGATGGACAGGCCAAGAGAGTGGTGAGGAATGGAGATAATCCTGTTGGTGGACAGTCACTAGTGGGGTTCCCCAAGAATCAGTATTGGGCCCAGTTCTCTTATTTTTTTATGATCTGGACGAGGGGACTGAGTGCACCCAAGTCTCACCTTATGACTTTGTCGGAACACCAAATATATGTTGAAGTTTAATCCCAGCCAGAAACTAAGTCCACGCAGCTGCTCGCTCACTCCCCCAACCCCCTCCCCGCACTGGGGAGGAGAATCAGAAAAAAAGTAAAGGTTGTGGGTTAAGGTAAGAAAACTTTAAGAACTGAAAAATGTCGCAGACATCTTTTCATTAAAATCTTTCTCTAGGATTTTTCCTTCTGAGAACCTGAGAGGCCTCAGAAACAAAATGTAAGCAATGGTTATCTGCTGCTGTGGAATGCAACAGGTGGATCCATGATTGGTCTCGTGTGGATGTTTGGAATTAATGACCAATCATGGCAAAGTTGGCTCTCTCTCTCTGTCCAAGACACAGACCTTTGTTTTCATTCTTTCTTTTCTATTCTTAGCTTAGCTAGCCTTCTGAGATGAAACTTTTCCTTCTATTCTTTTTTGTATAGTTTTAATGTAATATATATCTTAAAATAATAAATCAAGCCTTCTGAACATGGAGTCAACATTCTAGTCTCTTCCCTCACCTGAAAACCCCTGTGAACACCATCACAGAAAAAAAGTAAAATCTAATCGTAGTAATGATAATAATAACAACAATTATAATTGCAATAGAAAGGAAAGAGAGAGAGTGGACTAAAACCCAAGAACAGATGATGCACAATATGGTTGCTCACCACTCACTGATCGAGGCCCAGCCAGTCTCTGAGTGGCAATCAGCCCATCCCGGCCAGCTAGCCCCAGTGTACATACTCAGCATGACGTTCTACGGTATGGAATATCATAGAATGGCTTGGGTTGGAAGGGACTTTTAAGATCATCTTGTTCCAACCACTCCTGCTATGGGTAGGGACACCTTCCACTAGGCCAGGTTTCTCAAAGCCTCATCCAGCCTGGTCTCAAACACTTCCAGGGATGGGACATCCACAACTTCTCTGGGCAACCTGTTCTAGTGTCTCATCACCCTCAGAGTAAAGAATTTCTTCCTAACATCAAATCGAAATCTCTCCTCTTTAGGTTTCAAACTGTTTGTCCTTGTCCTATGTCTATCTGCCCACATAAAAAGTTGCTCTCTGTATTTCTTATAAGCTCCCTTTAAGTACTGGAAGGCTGCAATGAGGTCTTCCGGGAGCCTTCTTCAGGATGAACAATCCAGATTCTATCAGCCTGTCTTCATTGGAGAGATGCTCCAGCCCTCTAATGATCTTCATGGCCCTCCTCTGGACCCATCCTAACAGGTCCTTATCTTTCTTGTGCTGAGGACCCCAGAGCTAGATGCAGTACTCCAGGTGGGGTCTCATGAGGGGAAAGGGGAAGAATTGTCACAGTTGAGATGGACACGACTTGATACTCCAAGGTTCAAGTGGCAACAGCAAACTTTAATGTTCAGAATTCACATTTATAGGGTTTTCGAAAAGCGCATGTGCTCAATCCCGATTGGCTAGAAACTTGTTACCACCCAGTTCACTGACCAATAGCTGTCTGCGTACATGCTCTCCTGGGATTGGCTGGTGTCTGTTGTTTGCATTTGAATCTCTCGACCTCTCAGTGCCTTCTTCATAGAGATGTTTACTTCTTTTCCTTTAATGGTATAGGCTGGTCGAGTTATGGTCAGAGTTATTTATGACTGTGAGGCCCCCAGGCCAGCTGTTGGACATCACAGCTTCCCCTTTTTGTTTTTTGACTACAAAGGAAGTGTTTGTCATTCCTCTGCGGGGGCTCTTGCAGAAAGGATAACAAATATGGCACAATGTGAAAAACAATTATATAGAAATTATAAGCTCAGTTCGAATGAGGCTCTTCACCCAATTCCACAAGCCTAACCTTACCAGCCGTTGGTCTATCCCACATACCATAAAAATTTTTACAATCATGTCCAGGAGCTATCAAAAAGGAGATTAATAACAGTACAATTTCACAGGGTGGCATACTACACACTATTTACATCTACGGCCGAATTACTCAAACCAAGGAAGTTTCATTTACCTTTTGTTACTAACAAGTAAATTCAAAAAACTATCAGAGGTAACATTTTGCTTTCTTGTTTTAATTAAAAGACACACATCCTTCTGCTCAGTCATGTCTCTAAAATAGCTGACTCTTGAGGTTTAAGTAAAGTCATAGGTAAACTGGCATTCCAAAGGTCTCCTATTTCCATACAGCAGGTGCAAAAGATTGTTCAGTGAGCCACTTTAAAGCTAATGTAGGATGCTTTACACCCTTCAGCACAGTGGCCCTTGTTAAAAATCCATTCCTACCCGATCTCCCCACACTGGCAAGCCATCTCTTCCCCATAGGTTGAGTGGCGCAGCAGTAACAAAGGGACAGATCGTGGCTGTCTGTTATTCTGAATTCTTAACTAACACAGGTTTACTACTGAAGTAATTTTGTGTGGTACTTTCTAGGCCAGTAACAACAGATCCTACAGCTGTGGTAGGCCATAATTGAGGCCATGCATTAGTAGCTATGATAGTAACATCTGCTCCAGTATCTATCATCCCACTAACCTTGATGTGGGACAGATTTGCCTGTGGCATTGTAAGACTACAAACCATGTTTGGACTTCAATCAGATATGACCTGAGCCCAGTATACTTGAGGTTCTCCCGTAGATCTGAAGCCTTGGTCTACTGGCAGCTTTGAGTCTGTTTTAGGGACACAAGACTTAAAAGGTACAAGTTGAGCAATACAACTTTTAAGTGAAATGGTTACAGGAGGAGTAGGTGTTGATACCATAGCATATATTTGTCCAGTATCCTCTGCATCAGTAACTCCCAACATTAGGCTTTCATGGGAGGTATATACCATCCCTGCACTTCCTCTTTTTTGTTTTAACAACTATAACATGAACTATATTTCAACCTATGAAATTCAGGAGAGTGTTTAACATAACAGGCACTTTTCTTACTATGAACAGTAAAACAATACATCTAATAAAACAAAAAGCACTACTGAGCAAAATTCAGCAAGGTAATACTTACACCTGCCTAAATACTTTACCATCACCCAGAGTCTGCCATAGCTGCGGGGCCCCATTTCACAGTGAGGACTTGGAGAACCTTTTCTGGAAAAGGTTTCCAAGTTTACGTCAAAAGGGGATACAGCTTTTGTAAGACCAAATCCGCAAGTCAAAGTGACTTGATAACACTTGTAACACAGAAATACCTGGATTTGATGGTATAATCCCTGGTCAGCCAGGGCTAGGGCTTGGCCAGAGCCTCAAGCCTTGACTGAGAGGGTTTACCTAAAATGCCTACAAGCAAACCTTTATTAATATAATCAAATAATGCATATAAGTAAGATTAAATAATTTTCTTACAACTAAACCACTTTATATAATCTTTATGTATGAATGCTATCTGGATCTAGAAATAATCTACAATCACAGCTAACTTTAAATTTCTCTAATGAGCAGTCATTTAGTGAAAACCCAAAATAAGTTTTTAACAAAAGCAAAAAAAATGACTTGACAATACTTAAATTTCCCAGTTTTCCTTCTCAGAAGGTATATAAATCTAGGCAGGGGACATTACAAGTATATTAACTCCAAAGTGGTTTCAAAAGATAAACCCTGAGTCAGAAGTTGCTTCAGGATGAAATGGCTACAGTCTTTCATTCCAGTGGTAACCTTTTCTACATCAGGAAAGTAGCAAGGCGGGAGTTGTTCTTCCAGTTTCTTCAAGTGGGACGAAACTTCTGCTACTCAGTTTCATTAATTAAAAGGGTACTTTGAAAAAACATATCAGGTAATTTCCACTTGAAAGGATAGCTTACAATTTAGAATTATTACAGGAGCATCTATCATAAAAAGCAATCAGAGTGATGCTTTTGGGGTCACAAGGTGGTATGGTAAAAAAGGCAATCTTAATAGTAAGGGTCCAGCACAGTGTCACCTCACAAGGGTTTGCAGGAGATGGGAGCCCTGACAGTAGCAGGGACCAGCACGGCTCAGGGGCCACATTGGGGTGGCTCACAGGGCTCCGCCAGTGCACAAGATGGTGGCCTGGACAAAGCCTGCTGTGTGCAGGGAGCAGGAACATGGCACTGCCCCTGCCAGCACTGCATCTGCCGGTGCCACCAGGCTCCCTGAGTCACTTCCTCACTGCCCACACGCAGAGAGCTGGGAGTGTCTTGCCAGATCAGCTGAGAAAGCGGCTTGCTGCTTGTCACCCTCTTATGTCTGTGCCATGTGCTCACCAATGCGGCGCAGCCATGTGTTCATTGCCATGTGTTCATTGCCATGTGCTCACTGCCACATACTCGCCGCTGCCACCACAGCACCACACCCCTGCAGCTCTGCACGTTCCCTCCCCGCTGCCTCTGCCATTGCTGTTCCACTCACACAGAGAGCAGGCAGAGAGGGAACACGCTGCCAGGAAGGGCCCCCCTGGCTCCCGCCACTAGCTGCAATATGACTCCAGCTGAGGATGCATGGTGGGGGACGGCATGAGCTCTTCTGTGATACTGTCAGGGTCCTCTCCAGGATCAAATGGATGGGGGAACCAGGGGCCATCTTCTGGTTCTCCTCCCACAGTCCCAACAGACTTACAGTCATTTACTGGTGGCACAGGAGGGGTTGGCATGGCTGCCACAGTGGCACAAGCGTCCTTCTTTGTTCGGTCTGCAGGTACCACATGCACCATGAGCACCTCACACACAGTTTTCCAGGACACAAAAACTTTCCCGCTGCGTTCTGCAGCCTTGAGTGCCAGCAGCTCTGCGCATTGCATAGGCACACATGGCGCCAGGAGGGCTTCATCAGCATGGTGCGGCAGTGTTGCAGAGATAGGGGGCTCAGATGGCAGCCATTCCCCTTCTGGTTTCTTGCTCATTCTTTCCACTTGCGAACTTGATGCAGCACCTAATCCATTAACCACTCCCCCCTCCGTGCTCTGCAATGACTGGATGTTTCGGAGGGTGGCACCTGCAGGGCCTCAATTGCCGTTTTTGCATACCACACAGCTTTCACCAGTGTCAAGGTATACAACACCAGCCTCGAGGCAGTTACAATATTTTTAGCAGTCTCGTTGCCTCAAGAGGCTGACTCAAAAATCAGTTTACCAGCCTGTTCCCATGTTTGAACATTAAAAGTGGCTTCTGTGGTAGTGTCTCTTCCCTGTCTCTTGCACAACAGTAAGGTTTGCAGAGCCTGTTCGTCATATTTTATCCCCCGTTTACTTAACAAGAAGGTCCATACCTTCACTATAGCTTTTTCTTCTATCGGGACTCAGGTCCCCATGTCTCCAGCGGATAGTTTCTATTTACAGTCGTCTGGACTCTTGCAGCTCTGCATGCTGCCATCAGCTCTCCAGGCTGCCTCTCCGCTGGGCTCTGTCTCCCCACTCTCCACACAGCAGGCTGCTGCCATCACATCAGGGGTCACCGTTTGCCACAGCTAAGACAGACACAACACTCCAAGGTTCATGCGACAACAGCAAACTTTACTGTCCAGGACTCACATTTAAGGGGTTTTCAAAAAGCATGTGCGCTTGATCCCAATTGCCTAGAAACTTGTTACCACCCAGTTTACTGACCAATAGCTGAGGGATCTCACACTGCTAATGTTTTCCCCTCAGATGCTTTTACAGAAGCCTTTGTCCATAAACCATGGCAGGAAGAGCACTGAAGGGAAGGGACACCTGATCAGGCCACAGTGGGAGCTGTGGGGTCATGGGAGTTAGTAGTATGCTAATAGAACCTTCCTATATTTGGTCAAGTTTCCATTTTTCCTTCACTGTTGGTCAAGACCTTTTTCTTATAAGGTCATGTTCTGAGTTCACCTTTCTGATTGGACATCGTGCCCCTATACCTGGCTACGTTGGCCCCACCCAAGGGGTCCTTGGAACCTAGCCTCTGTACCTGTGTGAAGTTTGTTATTTTGACTCTTAAAGTTTTTATTTTCTGGCTAGTTCCATTGTTCCCATCCCTTCATATTTAGCCAGCTCCTGCCTGCCAAGTCGAGCAGGGGACCTCAGTGGGCTTCTAAGCCCATAAATAACTGCTTGCATACATGCTTGCCTGGGATTGGCTGGTGTCTGTTGTTTGCATTTGAATCTCTTGGCCTCCAAGTGCCTTCGTCATAGAGATGTTTACTTCTTTTCCTTTAACAGTATAGAGTTATGGTGTCTTGGTTTGAAAAGACAGGTGTTTGCTAAGGAAGGCAGGAGCCTTCCTTGAAATGGAAAATGTAAACTCCCTCCCTCCAAATTATTATTTTTTTTGAAATTAAGAGGCTATCTGGCAAAGATATGGGAATAGGAATAACAGTTCTTTACTAGGAAAATTAAAAAATACAAATGAAATAGTACAAACAAAAAAAAAACCACTGACTGAGCCAGAATACGACCTGACACCCTGTGGGTCAGGGTGTTGATAGCAGTCCGATTGAATGGTGGCTGCAGTCCTTGAGTGACAGATGTGGTTCTGCTGAAACAGTGATCCTGTAGAAGGGTGTAGTCTTCCTCTGAAAGTCCAGTGGTGGTGTAGATGGGCCTGGTCTTCATCTGGGAATCCAGTGGAGAAGCTGCTCCTCTTGGAATCCAGTGGGGCAAGGCTGCTTCTGGTGTTCCAAATCTCAGATTATATCCAAGTAGGAATGCTTGGCTCCTCCCCCTGGGCAGAGCATCTCAACAATGGGATTATGTAATTTTATCAGTCATGCAGTGAGACTCAATGACCCATTAACAGACGATATCTTCCCTGGAGTGAAGATTGGTTGTGGAAGAGATAAAGTAAACTGCCCAATTAACAGAAGAAAACTGCCCCACCTCTAACAGTTGGGAAATAGAATACCCCCAAACCATATTTTGCAACCCAGGACATATAGTCAGGGCTAATTATGACTGTGAGGCCTCCAGGCCAGCTATTGGCCATCACAAAGAATCACCTCCCTTGACCTGATGGCCACATCTCTTGATGCAGCGCAGGATGCGATTGGCCTTATGTGCTGCAAGCGCACACTGTTGGCTCATGTTCAGCTTTTCATCCACCAGAACTCCCAAGTCCTTTTCCACAGGGCTACTCTCAATGCATTCTTCTCCCAGTCTACTCATATCTGGGATTGCCCTGACCCAGGTGCAGGACCTCACACTTGGCCTTGTTGAACTTTGTGAGGTTGTCATGGATCCACTTTTTGAGCTTTTCCATGTCCACCTGGATGGCATCCCATCCTTCTATTCTGTCAACTGCCCTGCTCAGCTTTGTGGCTGAGGATGCACTCGGTCTCACAGTCATTGGTAAAGATATTAAAGAACACTGGTCCCAAGACAGAGCCTTGAGGGACACCACTCATGACCAGCCTCCACCTGGATATAGAGCCATTGACCACAACTCTGGCTGCATACATCCAGAAAATTCCTTATCCACTGAATAGTCCACCCTTAAAATTCATATCTTTGCAATTTAGAGATAAGAATGCTGTGTGGGGCCATGTTGAAGGCCTTACAGAAGTCTGGGTAGATGACATCAGTCAGTCTTCTCTCACTGACCATTGTAGTCACTCCAGCATGAAAGGTCACCAGATTGATCAGGCACGATTTTCCCTTTGTGAAGCCATGATGGCTGTCTCAGATTGATGCTTTAAGTTTTAGCTTTTATATTTTTCAGATCAGTATTACTTAAGTGCATAACTCCAAAACTTCATAGCCTGCCAGCTACTGTTCTCCCATTTTATTCAGACGAAACAATTTCTCTCTAGGCCTGAAACTCAAGGACACCTTACTGTCTCAGGCCCTGAAAAATGTAAACAACAGTGAATTGGGGGGGGCAAACTTGGAGTAAGTGATTTCATTGCCTGAAGCTGTAATTGGACAATTAACCTATGATATGCAAATGGACCAAACTTATATCTGTATGAAAAACTCCTGACCATGATCCATCTTGGATGTAGTCTCTGTGAGACTCCCGCACTGCCCAAGGTTGTTCCAGATTGCAATGCAAGATGTTTTCTATTATCATCTGTATGGCAGATTGTCTTTTGTCAAGTAGGCAGTTTGCCTTATCTCTCTCTTTGAGTGACCACAATCACACCTCCCTCGGGAGGGGACATCTGCTGATAACAGGCTATTGAATGTCGCTGCATGACTGATAAGAATTATAACATCCCATTGTGAGATGCTCCGCCCAGAGGGAGGCGCCAAGCATTGCTACCTATCCAGATACAATCCAGAGGTTTTGAGACACCATCACGGCTTTCTCCACTGGATTTCCTAGAGGAACAACAGCTCTCTTCTTCCACTGGATCTTCAGAGGAAGAATACATCCTTCTCTACAGGGCCCCCTTGCTCCAACAGAACCACACCTGATACTTCAGGAGGGCTGCAGCCACATTTCCAATTGGACTGCTACCAACACCATGACCAGCAGGGTGTCAGGTTGGGTTCTGACTCTGTCAGTGTTGTTCTAATGTACTGCATTGTTTGTTTTATCCTTTTTTTTTTCCTTCCCTATTAAAGAACTGTCATTTCCTGCTCCCATATTTTTGCCTGAGAACCCCTTAATTTAAAATTTATAGCAATTCGGAGGGGTGGGTTAGGGTTGCATTCTCCATTTTAGTGGAGGCTCCTGCCTTCCTTAGCAGACTTCTGTCTTTCCAAACCAAGACACCTTTGAAGGCTTTTCAGTAAATACCTACCTTTATCCTCCAACTCTGTCTAGCCTCTGTTCTAGGTAGCCTCTCCAGGGATCAGTTTTTCATGGACCTTGCCGGGACAGGAAGGCATCTGGAAAACCCCCTGGATCAGAGGAACATCCTGCTCCCGCTCCCCCTTTTTACTGGCATTCAGGGACGAGCTGTAGCTGCAGTCCAGACGGTATCAGAGCCCAAGAATACTCAGATCCAACACAGAGGCACATGAGTAGGTGAGTAAAGGTGGTATTTTGTTTTAGCACATGGGTTGGGTGTTAAGAGATCTCTTATAGTTTTGTTTGGTATATCTGGGACACGAGAAAGGGTCCAAGGGAGTTCTAGTTCCTTTGTTGCTTCCCCCTTTGTTTGTTGCTAGCTTGTGAGAGAAAAGTGCTTCAGTACCTGTGATTTGGAATGGAGCCAGTGGTGGTGTAGTGGTCTAAGCTGCTGCTTGCTGACTCTAAGATTATTGGTTTGAATCCTCCTTCCCTCTTATTCTCTTTTGCTTAACTTGTTGGTGTTAACTTACATTGCTTTGCTTAATTTCTGTGATCTTTCTGTTTACAAGTATAAATGATGGGCTGTAATTTTTCTCGTTCCAATGACTCCCAAATACCCAAGAATTCAACTTTAGGTTTAGTGTTAGAAAACTGGAAAGAATTAATTGATGAACACCGACTCCTTACAAAACCTGAGCTTATAAGGCTGTCTAGACTAATCTGGCAAACTTAAAAATTGGATAACAATCAGAAGTGGCCTAAGTTTGTGTCCTGAATTAGGGCAAATTTGGGAGAAAACCTCCAAAAGGGGGCCCACAATTGGGCGTCATCCATAGGAATCTGACGCCATCCATCTTGCCACTTTACTCCTAGGAACTGAATCTCATGAGCTGGTCCCTTTATTTTGCTCTTTTTGATGGTGAATCCAGCTCTCAGGAGGATTTGGATGATTTTCTCTCCTATCTCAAACACTTCCACGGCTGTTTTCCCCCACACAATGACGCCATCAATATACTGTAGGTGTTCTGGAGCCTCACCCTTTTCTAGTGCAGTCTGGATCAACCCACAGCAGATAGTAGGACTGTGCTTCCATCCCTGGGGCAGTCAGTTCCAGGTATATGGCACTCCCCTCCTTGTGAAGGCAAACTGAGGCCTGCATTCTGCTGTTAGAGGAATGGAGAAAAATGCATTGGCAATATCCATAGTGGCATTCCACTTTGCTGCCTTGGACTCAAGCTTGCACTGGAGCTCTAATATGTCTGGCACAACAGCACTCAGTGGAGTCGCTTCATTCAATGTAGCAAACCCCATGGAGCTTGGGAAAGCTCCATGGAGGACTGAACAGTAGGAACTGCTAAGTCATGATGAGACAGCAAAATAAGTTCCGGACTCTGACCTCCCGCCCCAAAGCTTGTCCTTGTAACATAGTAGGTAATTTTCCCTAACCCTTACTATTCGTCAAGTTTGAATCCCCCTATACCCCATAAAAAGGGCCTGTTTTAGCCCATTCTGTTGGAAAAGAAATGAAATTTAGCAAAATGTGTAATTATAGTTTAGTTATGAGTTGTGTGTGAATTGGTTTGTTAAAAGCAGTTTGCAGTTTCGTAGCCGTTGATAGTGTGTGTGTTGGGTTTGTGTGTAACTTAGCAGGTAGTCTTAGGAATTTAATAAATATTTAAACTACTGCAGGAAAGTAAGAATGCTAACCTGTCTGGAGGCAGCATATAATGCTCTTAGAATAAGATAAGCAGAAGATTTATGATCTTGCTTGTGAACTAAGGAATGTATCACAAGGGGACTGTGACTAGGCAAGGGGAACTGTTTCTTGGAGACCTTGTTATGAATCGCATGTATATAAAGGGAAGCACCCATATGTGAAATCGGGGGGCTCGGACTTGGGACGTTAGTCCGCTGGCACCCCCGGGCCCTTAATAAAGCACCCACAAAACTTATCTGAGTTTTGTGTCATTTATCTATCAGGCAACAGTTTTTCTGGCGACCGCGGCAGGACTCCGAAGGTAGCCGGGGCGGTTCCGGGTCTCGATCCACTCCAAGCCAGCACCAAGCATTTCTCGGGGGGTCATCGGGTTTGTGCTCACCCCCGTGCCTGTCAGACAACTGCATTAAGGTAAGCCCGAAGGTGCTTTATATTGGAAAAAGGTGATAATTGGATTTGAATTTGGTGGTTGGTAGAAAAGCCTAGGCTCCGGCCATAAGACGTCTAAGGACACAGGACCAGAACTCATCTCATGGTTTTTTTTTTGGGAAGGACGGCGAGAAGGTATATTGGTTTAAGGTGTATTGGTTTACTGGGACTAAAGGTGGAATTAAAGGCTGTAATATGATGTCTTTTAAAACTTTTAAAACCTTAGTGCAAGCCAATGGTAAAATACCTGGAAATACGCCATTAGGTTGTATATTGAAACGATGGAAAAGTGAGGGGTATTATCAAGAATTGGATAAAAGTAAAATGATAGATTATTGTAATCATTGGTGGCCTGAATATGAGATTGGGCAAGCGGGATGGCCCGTGAATGGTACACTGGAATTGGGGATAATGGAATGTCTGATGCAATTTTTAAGGAAAAATGAGAAATGGGATGAAATACCATATTTAGATTTGTTCTTTGTTTTACACCGGAAAGAGGAATGGCAAAAGGAGTGCGGTATTATGGTTTTAGAGGTAAATGATGAGAGGGAGTGTGTGGGATGTAAAGAAAGAAAGGAGCGTAATTTGTATCCTTCAATCAAGGAAGATTTGTCTTATTGTATAGCACCCCCGAGGGCTCCGGTTGGTCCTAATCTGCCCCCTGCTCCCCCTGCAGATATAGCTATAAAAATGGGATCTAGTGAGAGTGATAATGATGGTGATAGTGAAAAGAATGAGAGTGTTAAAAGAACTCCGTTAGCAGGGCGGACTTGCCAGGGGAGGAAGGGGCAGAAGGGGCCACAGTTAATTGCGCCGTTAAGGGAAGCTGTGGGACCACAGGGAGAAAGGATACTTATAAAGGTGCCTTTCTCCCCCAGGGATTTGGTAATATGGAAGCAATCAGCGGGGAGTTATCGGGAGGATCCTGAAAGGGTGGCAAGGGTGGTTAAAATGGTAATGAAGACTCAGAATCCGGACTGGAATGATTTACAGGTATTATTAGATACTATAATGGATTCCACGGAAAAGGAAATGGTTATTAGAGCCACTAGAGAAAAGGCTCGTGAGGAGATTTGGTTGAGACAACTAAATGAAACAGTTGATGAATTGGTACCTAGTGAGGAACCAAGGTGGGACTCAAACTCTATGGGAGGAATAAGGGCTGTAAAACGATATCAGGAATTGTTGGTGGAAGGAATTAGGACAGGAATACCTAAGACTATGAACTGGTCTAAGTTGTATTCGGTCAAGCAGGACAAGAATGAGTCTCCGTCTGCCTTTTTAGAACGATTAAAAGACATGGCTCGGAAGTTTACTAATTTAGATGTAGAGGATCAATCAGGAAAACTTCAATTGGCATTGTTGTTTATGGGGCAATCACAAGAGGATATTAGGAAAAAGTTACAAAAGCTGGAAGGAGAGGATACTCGTGTCGGATTTTCGGCTGTTTAGATGGTCTGGAAAGGCCCGGGATGGCCTTGGGCAGCCCGCGCTCCAAAGGACGAGAAGGGACTTCAGATCTTTTCTCGGTCTCGGTGTTTATTAATTGCTTATCTAAAAGATTTTCTCTTGGCCTGACAGAGTTCTGCTCAGCAGTCAGCCATGGGCACACACTGAGAGCCCCTGGGGCGGCCACCTATCTTTATACTCGGAGTTACGTATACAATATTTATCATTTTTCTCCAATACCCTCTACCCTTATTAACCAGTGCACTTTTAGTAAGGTCCAATCTCAAAGTGCCAACATCACCACAGAAGATGGAGGCCAAGAGGAAGAAGAAGAAGGAGAAGGGCACGCCCCAATTCCTCCATCTTACTTCTCTAGACCCCCCTGTACAGGAATCTTAAACCCTGTATCTCACACTCCAATTAACTTATCCCTTCACCATTCACCCCAGTGGAATCCTCCTATCCTCATACTGATGTTGTCTCCCCTGTGGGATCAAAGTCCAGCCACCAGACATTTCTGGCAACATTCCAGGACTCCCGAGCCCCCCAGGGGTGGTCTTGGTCACCCTGCACCCCAGTCCTGAGAGGCTGAGATCCCACATACTCGGAGTTTGGATAAGATGTTGGAGGTAGCGTGGAAGGTATACAACAACAGGGAAAAAGAAACTGCAAAAAGACAACAAGCTAGTATTCTGGCTGTAATGCAACACACAGGGGCAGGAGGAAGACCCATTAGGGGTCGAGGTTGGGGAGGAACTAATCGCGGACAGAGGGGGCTGGCAAGAGGTCGGGGAGGATTTGGGTTTGCACCTAACATGGGGAGGTTGGATCCAAACCAGTGTGCGTTTTGCCGACAATTGGGACACTGGAAAAATGAATGCCCGGTTAGAGGAGGTATGGGCATGGGAAACATAGGATTAAGGACAGGTCCAATGGGGAATGCTCCTGTGGGAGGATTCACGGGAGGACCAGCAGAGGTCGCTCAAGCACTAGTTTTGGGAAACTATCAGAATCAAAGCTGACTAGACCGGGATTTGAGGGTAGTTTTAGAGATAGATGGAAAGGATCAAGAATTTATGGTAGACACTGGAGCAACCTATTCTGTACTTAATAGACGATTGGGACCTTTGAGTGACACAACGGTAGAGGTGGTGGGGGCAACAGGGAAGCTAGAGGAACAACCATTTTTACAACCTTTAAATCTTAGGTTTGGGGGGAAGGAATTAGATCACCAATTTTTGTATATGCCAAACTGCCCCACACCCCTTCTTGGCAGAGACCTGTTGTCCCGACTTAATGTGAAAATAATATTTGAGGGGGGAAGGGTGAAATTGGAAATACCTGAGGAACAAATAGCAGGCATTTTTGTGATTAAGGAAGTGGATGCCTCTCCTATTCCAGAAGAAATTGAGCAGGCTGTAGTACCCCGGGTATGGGAGTCAGGAGTCCCCGGAAAATCTAAAGCTGCGCAGCCAGTAAAGGTGGAACTAAAGGAAGGGGCCCAACCAGTGAGGGTAAAGCAATACCCCTTGAAGCTTGAGGCAAGGAGGGGAGTAGCCCCGTTAATTAAATAATTTTTGGCTCAAGGAATATTACAGGAATGTGAATCGGAGTATAATACTCCAATTTTTCCAGTAAGGAAGCCTAATGGTAAGTACCGTTTGGTACAGGACTTGAGGGCTATTAATGAAATAGTGAAAGACATACATCCAGTTGTTGCTAATCCTTACACCTTGTTAACATCTGTATCGGAGGAGTTTAAATGGTTCTCAGTGATTGACCTTAAAGATGCCTTCTTCTGCATCCCACTGGCAGTAGAGAGTAGGAAATATTTTGCCTTCGAGTGGGAGAGTCCTGATTCTGGGAGAAAGAAGCAGCTTACGTGGACAAGACTCCCACAAGGATTTAAAAACAGCCCTACTATTTTTGGAAATCAACTGGCCAAGGAGCTGGAGGAATGGAAGATGACCCAGGTAACAATATCCCCATCCTTGTATGTAGTCCTGCAGTACGTGGACGACATTTTTCTGGCTACCAAGGAAAGGGAAATGTGTGTGGAATTAACAATAAAATTACTCAACATTCTGGGCCAAGCAGGGTATCGGGTTTCTAAGGAAAAAGCTCAATTGGTCAAAAATAGCGTTATTTATCTTGGTTGTGAGATCACACAAGGGCAGAGACGTTTGGGAGTAAACCGAATAGAGGCAATATGTGCTATTCCTTTGCCTCGTAACCATCAGGAATTGAGATCTTTTCTAGGAATGGTGGGATGGTGTCGACTGTGGATCATGAATTTCGGTCTCCTAGCCAAGCCACTGTATGAGGCCTTGAAGCAGCATCGGCTGAAGTGGACGACACAGCAAAAGAAGGCCTTCCAGGAATTGAAGCAGGCACTAAAGGAGGCCCCAGCCCTAGGACTCCCTGACCTGACCAAGGAATTCCAGTTGTACGTGAATGAGAGGCAAAAACTGGCATTGGGGGTCCTCACCCAGAAGGTGGGATCCTGGAAGAGGCCAGTGGGATACTTCTCTAAACAACTGGATTCGGTAAGTTCCGGGTGGCCCTCGTGTTTACGAGCCGTGGCAGCAACAATAATTCTTATTCAAGAGTCCCTGAAATTGACTTTGGGGGCAAAAATGGAAGTGTTTGTTCCCCATATAGTCATGGCCGTTTTGGAGCAAAAGGGGGGTCACTGGCTATCATCCAGTCGAATGTTGCAATACCAGGCTACCCTGAGAGAACAGGATGATATTGAAATAAAGACTACTAATCATGTTAATCCAGCAGAGTTTTTACGCAGTGACCAGGAGGCTGGGGGACTGGTGCACGATTGCGTAGAGGTAATTGAACAAGTATATGCCAGCAGACCCGACCTAAAGGATGAACCATTGGAAGACCCTGAATGGGAACTATACACTGATGGATCCAGTTTTCTCGAGAATGGGACTCGCTATGCCGGGTATGCAGTGGTAACATTGGATCAGGTAATAGAGGCAAAGGCTTTGTTACCTGGGACTTCGGCCCAGAAGGCAGAGGTGATTGGATTCACCAGAGCCTTGTATTTGAGCAAGGACAATAGGGTTAATATCTGGACGGATTCTAAATATGCCTTTGGTGTGGTTCATGTACATGGGGCGTTATGGAAGGAAAGGGGGCTTTTGAATTCACAGGGAACCAACATCAAGCACCGGGAAGAAGTGCTACAGCTACTGGATGCGGTACATAGTCCCAAAGCAGTTGCAGTTATGCATGTTAGAGGACATCAGACTGCGGAAGGAGACGTTTACAGAGGAAACCGATTTGCTGATGTTACAGCACGGCAAGTGGCACGGGAAATATGGACTCAAATGGCATTGGTACCGGTAAGAACGAATCCGGCTACCCCATACCTGAATCAGGAGCCCAAATATTCAATAGAAGATGGAAAACTAATAAACTTGCTAGGGGCACAGAGGAATCAACTTGGGTGGTATGTTACACCAATGGGAAAAATAGTGGTACCTTCTCGCATAATGAAATTTATTTTGGAATCAGAACATAATAAATGTCATTGGGGGGCAGAAGTATTGGTAAAATTTTTGAAGAATGAGATAATCTCTAATCAGATGTTAACAATGGCAAAAAGAGTTAATGCAATGTGCCCGGTATGTTTGAAAAATAATCCAGTAGTTAGGAGACAAATACAAATGGGAAAGCTGCAAGTCGGGCCACAACCGGGAGATTACTGGCAAGTTGATTTTTCCAAATTGCCTAGGGCACAGGGATACAGATACTTGTTAGTGTACGTATGTACGTTTTCAGGGTGGCCGGAAGCTTTTCCATGTAGAACTAATCAGGCTAAGGAGGTGGTAAAAACCTTGTTGAAAGAAATAATACCAAGATTTGGAGTACCTTTAGGATTGTCATCAGATAGGGGTCCACATTTTATAGCCGGGGTAGTGCAGGAATTAGCACGACTGTTAGATATAACCTGGAATTTGCATACCCCCTGGAGACCTCAGTCTAGTGGGCAGGTGGAAAGGATGAATCAAACCCTGAAAGGACAAATCAAAAAGATTTGCCAGGAAGCTAAACTGCACTGGCCTCAAGCTTTGCCTTTGGCCCTACTCAGGATTTGAATTAAACCAAGGGAAAAGGTAGGCGTAAGTCCATATGAGATACTATATGGCAAACCATATCATGCAACTATATTAAAAGGGGAGGTAAATGTGAGTGGGGACCAGGCGATTGCAGAGTATGTTATGTCACTTAATAAGATCTTGAATTCTTTAAGAAATACGTTACAGTGGAATAGACCGCTCACGCTGGAGAATTCTGTCCACGACATTCAGCCTGGGGACCAGGTGTACCTCAAGAAGTGGATCACGGATCCGCTACGGGAATCATGGAGCGGACCCCACCAGGTGATGATGACGACCTACACGGCGGTGAAGGTCCAGGGGATGGATGCTTGGATCCATTACACCAGGGTAAAGAAGGCACCTTTCCAATGGGAAACCCAGTTGGTGTCTCCAACCCGGATGATCTTCCGCGCAAAGCCGCCTTCTTAATTATATTACTGCTAGTGATCATGAGACTATTACCTGTTCAAGGGTCTACTCTAGTACAGGTTGAAGAAACAAAGGTTACAGTCATGGAAGGGATGGATGTTCAATTAACTTGTGTTATATTTGACAGCCAGAAAGTTGAGGCCCGTGAAGTTATTGCAATATGGCAACGGGGGGCTGAAAGAAGCCGAGGCAAGATCGGAGTCGGTTGGGATCAGGATAAACAACAAGGAAACACGGTACTCAATCTTACTAAGGTAACCACAAACGATACGGGAGAATATACATGTTTGGTCAAGATACGGGATAGTTTTGATTACAAAAGAGTGAGTATGAGGGTTTTGCCAGGGACAGGGGATCGTGCTGAAAACATAAAGGTTGATCCAGTATCAATGGCAGCGGACATGTGGGATGGGCCACCCCTTAGAATAAATTGTTCCTTCCTAGTAAGATCAAGATATCAAAGGAACTTTCGGGTCAAATGGTGGAAGCAAAATAGGGAACTGACCTGGGACAGAATAGAGGACGGGACCAGTTGGTGGGAGAAGGAAGGCAAAGGTTGTGGGTGGTTGAATGTCACTAATCCTAGAATAGGAAATGCATGGTGGAGGCATGACAGAATGATGTTATCCTTACAGAGACATGGTAGAAGGAGTAGACGGGAGGCTAATGATACAATGGAACGGAATACTGAGCAGGAAAACTTAGTGGTAGGATTAATTAGAGATTTTGGGATCATGCAGAACGTGACTAAAATAACAGCTTGCCTACCATTACCACAGGCTGCAGGTGAACCAATTCCCTGGGGAATAATACCAGTAACCAAAATGCCTGAAACATTCAAGAATGTTTCATGGTCCTGCCAGTCAGGTCCCAAACCAGTAGATGTATGGAGGGATTTGTGTATGACCATTCGGGCTATGACTAGAGAGGAATGTGAAAAGAAACCCAATCATTATGGTTGGATTCAAAATACCAGGAGGTGTTTAATTGCAACCCCAATAGATGAGCCATGCAATACAGTACGAATAAGAACGAAATCCCACCGAAATGAGATGAGTTGTCAGAATGTCACACAGAATTTTGACACCTGGAATAGTTGGAAGACATTATGGGGACCTAGTGTTTTGGAACACTATAATTACCTTGGGGAAGTACAATGGTGCATCCAATGGTCAGGAGTAAAGAATCAGTCACATTATAGGGCCCTCATCACGTCTACATCTTCCCGAGAGTTCAGACCGCAGAAAGAGGATTGGAATTGTACTGAGGTTTTTACATGTGATACACCGGAAGACCGAATTGGATTGGTACCAGTGAAAATGGCATTAAAGTGGGGATGCGAGTGTAGGGGGTATGATCACACGGTTAGCCGAGAGTCCATGGATGGACCTATAGATTACAGATATACTACTGTGCATAGCCCTGGAAATCTAGTCTGGGTGTTGGGACATGGACAGTGGACCACACATTTACCTCTAGATGGATCAGTAACACAAATCACCCTAGGGGTTCCCACATTGTGTCCATACTGGAAACAGAATAGATTGATCCAAAGGAAAGGACTCAGAAAGGGGGAAGAATCCCTAGAGGAGCAGTGGCATGAACCTGGCTCAGGAGTACAATTTGGATGGATATTAGAGTCATTATTCCCTCCGGTAACGACATATCGAAATAGGGAAATGCTCAACAACTTGTTAGGACAGACAGAAAGATTGGCAGCAGCTACTAAGAAGGGATTTAAAGATCTAAATTTGCAATTGCAAGC
This sequence comes from Melozone crissalis, assembly GCF_028551555.1. NCBI lineage: Eukaryota > Metazoa > Chordata > Aves > Passeriformes > Passerellidae > Melozone > Melozone crissalis. Next base: position 6,214,820 of record NW_026535813.1, on the reverse strand, counting down.
TACATCAAGAATGACCCTACAAAACAGAATGGCATTGGATTTGCTACTGTTAAAAGAACATGGAGTTTGTGGTTACCTGAGTAGGAGAATAGATCATTGCTGTGTCCACATTCCAAATGTTACACTTGAAGTTGAGAAAGATATTTCTCAACTGGCAGAAGTGGAAACAAAAACCAAGGAAACTGAAAAGGAAGCACAGCATAACTGGATAGGAGCAGTATTTGATTCTTTGGGGCTTCACCTGTCTGGCTGGATTACGTCTGCTATACAGTATGCACTAATGTTTTTAGTATTTTTAGTGACTATATGGATTGTATATAGATGCCTCTTAGGTGTGACCGAAAAGGAAAAGAAGCGATCTCTCCGGTTGCTGAAGGCGATGACCCGCGGGCGGCAGAATGAAGAACACTCCCCACCTCGTTATGAAGATGTTACTGTCAATACTGTTGATTGAGCATCCTTGCAGCAGGACTGAAGGATGCTCAAAAGGGGGGAAATGTTGGAAAAGAAATGAAATTTAGCAAAATGTGTAATTATAGTTTAGTTATGAGTTGTGTGTGAATTGGTTTGTTAAAAGCAGTTTGCAGTTTTGTAGCCGTTGATAGTGTGTGTGTTGGGTTTGTGTGTAACTTAGCAGGTAGTCTTAGGAATTTAATAAATAATTAAACTAGTGCAGGAAAGTAAGAATGCTAACCTGTCTGGAGGCAGCATACAATGTTCTTAGAATAAGATAAGCAGAAGATTTATGATCTTGCTTGTGAACTAAGGAATGTATCACAAGGGGACTGTGACTAGGCAAGGGGAACTGTTTCTTGGAGACCTTGTTATGAATCGCATGTATAAAAAGGGAAGCACCCATATGTGAAATCGGGGGGCTCGGACTTGGGACGTTAGTCCGCCGGCACCCCCGGGCCCTTAATAAAGCACCCAAAAAACTTATCCGAGTTTTGTGTCATTTATCTATCGGGCAACAATTCAACAGAAGAAGAGCTGTTGCTGGACCCTTCACAGACTCCCCCAATAAACCATCGCTGTGGAACCCCAGGACCTCTCCTTCTACTCTCTCGTGTCTGCTTCAAGCCTCAGCCAAGGGCTCCCTACCTAGCAAGCAAAGAGCTGATATCCTAAGAGAGCTGATATCACTAAAGAGCTGACAATCACCAAGCTTGCAAAGGGGTAGCCTGCAGCGATGGCCACGAGCTAGTTGAGTTTTCGGGCACTCTGTCTCTCTGAGGGACTGGGCTCCCGGACCGTCCTTGTATGTCTCGATAATAAGGCCAAGATCGAGGCTTTACTATAATTCAATGCACAGTAGTCCCCAGCACACAAACTGAACAATACCAGATGACAAAACTAATTCGTCACTCTGAAGAGATGACAAATTCAGAAAGTCTCTCCTGGGGGTGGTTGCTCTGTTATCAGTCCCTCCAGCACTGGGAAAGGCTGCTGCCTGGAGTAGGCCCTGGTAGGCTACAAAGTGTGAGCTCTCGGTGTTTCCCTGGGTCCCAGTCTTGAGCCGGTTCAAACAGTTCCAAAAAAAGGGAAAGAAAACCAGTCCAGTGAAACTTGGACTCCCTCAGCTAGCTAAACTAACTAAAAAGCAAAAGAGCGCTTGTTATGAACAAAATTCGGGTAATATTTTTTTTGTGAGAAAAAGTTACAAAAAGCAGCCAGACCACGGGTAGCTGCTGAAGTTCTTCGTGTTTTGTTATTGTAATCACGAGTCGTTGTGGCTAATCGCTCCTTTTGTATCAGCAGAGCCTCGCCCGAGGCTAAGTTGTACCTTTCCCAGAAGGGTGGGAACCTTCCCGAACGGTAGAAGAGACCTGAGAAGGTGGGGGGGGCTATGCAAAGTGACTCCAAGACCACAATGCAGCATGGGTCCCCCGCTGTACGGAGAAAACCCCAAAACGACGAGCCACCTAAGAGTTGAGAGACTAGAGTGATGTCTAGACGTGAAGAGCCGAATGCTGAACCTGCAGAGATGCAAACGACCTTCAGAGCCTCTCGCCCTGACCAAGAGAGACGACCCCGGCGGTGAGACGAGGCTGACTGAGCCGGCAAAGGTACCATCTGACGGGATCAGCAGGCCTTAAAGGCTCCCACGAGGACTTGATCCCCAGCTCTGCCCCTTGCGGACAGAGCTGCGCATATCCTCCTTCTCTGAGTCGCTTTGGGAGAGACGAGGGAGACTGCAGACCCGTCGAGCTTCAGAGGACAGCTGGCTACTAGGACCAGGGATCGGCTCAGGACAGCGACGCAGAGGAGCACCGGAGCACCGGACTGGTGAGAAACTCGGTGGCGGGAGTGGGAGACGTGCGCATGTGTGTATGAGTGAGACGAGGGCCGGCAGCCGGACCTTCGAAGCGAGTGGGACCCCTCAGTACTGCGTTTCCGGTTTTTCGCGAGAAACCCGGCCAGGAGCAGGGGGAAGCGAGTGGACTCAGTGTGAGTGAAGCCGTCTCCCAAGGGGGAATAAAGGGCCCCCCCACTCCGGGCGTGCGGAGTGAATTACTGTGTATGAGTGGCACGCACCCCAAAGTCCTGACAGAGGGAGGTCAGGCACTTTTGTAAGTCTCGAGAAGGATTCGAGTAAGATTTGTCAGTCCCGAGAAGGATTCGGGTGTTTTCACAAGCCCTGCAGGCAAAGTAAGTCCTGACAAAGGGAGTCAGGCACAAACCCCAGCGAAGGAGGCTGTGGTTTGCTTTTAAGTCCTGATACGGTGAAGCCTAAAAATTGGCGGGTTAGGCAAACTAAAAATCAGGCAGTTGTTTTTCCTGACTGAGGGAGTCAGGCACGACCCGGATTCTTGGCCGAGGCATCGTGTGTTCAAGTCCCGATAGATATAAGACCTGACGCTGGGAAAGTTGGGCAATCAAGAGATTGGGCTGTTGTTTCAGTATAAAGTCCTGAGCATCAGGCAGAAATTTGAAGTTCAGTGGAGGAGGCTGAACCTCCTCAAACAAGGTTTTTTTGAAATTACCGGTCAGTTGAGGCACCTTTGAGACTTTGTTATTGAGACCTGAAAAATGGGATGTTGTAGTAGTAAAAAGACCGGCAAGAGACTGAGGTATGTACATCCCAATAGTCCCTTAGGAGAACTGTTAGAAAAATGGGATTCTATAGAGGCCACGGAGGGATTAGATAAAGTGAAAATGATCCATTATTGTATGGAAGTCTGGCCAGAATTAGAGGTGCAAGGAGGATGGCCTTGGTGTGGGACAAAGGATAAGTGGATGTGCCAACAATTAAATAATTATCTGACAGCTCGAGGCGATACTGATCCTGAGCAATTACTGTATATATCTTGCTGGGTAAAGAGTGCTATTGGGGATGAAGGGGTGCGAATTTGTAAGGTACAGAAGAAGAAAGAGGGGAACGAAGGAGGGGATGATAGAACTAGTAAAAGATGGGACCCCCTGGATTATTTGCCTCCTTCTGCCCCTCCACCTTATAATCCTCTTCTGCAAGCACCTCAAATGGCAGGTCCGGTTCCTCCCCCGGCTGCCATCCCACTACCACCTGCTCAAATTCCTCCTTCTACCTCTTCAGCTTCCGCTATGGTAAACCCAGTATCTCCTCCAACCACTCCCTCACCGCCCCCTTCAGCTCCTCCAGATCCTTCTGCATCACCACAAGCGCCTACTCCACCTGCTGCATTCTCCACCCCTTCTCCAGCTCCGCTGAATATTCACTCAGGCTCTTCTCCCCTTCCTATTGCTGTCCCTTTTCCTCCTCCTAGTTGGGGCACACATGCCTCCTTGCCCGATGAACAGCTATCAGCAAATACACTTGCTGATGGGCAGGAAGTTCAGGGTAACCCAGATATTCCTCAAAGTAGTTTGGCATTTGAAGATGGGCCGTACTGTAGCACCAGATCCAAGACCTCCAAGGCGGAGAGACTCTTTCCCCTCAGAGAGGTTCCTATGGGAGGAGTAGCGGGAGGTGTTGGCTTTGTGAATGCTCCCCTAACTGCTTCTGAGGTGAGAGGATTCAAGAAAGAGTTGGGGCATTTAGTGGAGGACCCAGTGGGCATAGCCAACCAAGTGGAACAATTTCTAGGTCCAAATATCTACACTTGGGGGGAGATGAATTCCATCCTGAGTATATTATTTTCCCCAGAAGAGGTCCGGATGATAAGGGCGGCTGGCATAAGAATATGGGAGAAAGATAACAGTCCAGGACCCCAGGTGCCAACAGGTGAACAGAAATTGCCACTAACGGAGCCCAGCTGGAACCCTAACCAGGAGGAGGGGAGGAAGGCCATGAGGGAATATAGGTCTTTGATAATACGGGGGATCAAAGAGTCAGTTCCCAAAGGAACTAACACCCAATTGGCATTTGAGGGTGCACAAGAGAAGGATGAAGCTCCTGCTGCATGGCTAAATCGCCTAAGGCGGAACTTCCAGTTGTACTCTAGAATAGACCCAGACACCCCAGAAGGTCAAATGCTGCTAAAAGTCCAATTTGTTACCAAATCTTGGCCTGATATAAGGAGAAAACTGGAGAAGATGGAAGATTGGCAAGAGAAGGACATAAATGAATTGTTAAAAGAGGCACTGAAGGTGTATTTAAGGAGGGAGGAAGAAAAAGCAAAGGCCAAGGCTAAGATCATGGTTGCTGTAGCTAGAGAAAGTGCAGAGTGGGCGGGTCCACCACCAGGAGGAGGCAAGGATAGGCCAGTACTGTCAGGTGCAAGAGGGATGGAAACACCTCAAGGCTCTTTGAGAGAGCGACATTGCTATTACTGTGGAGAGCCAGGACACATCAGGAGGTTTTGTAGAAAGCTCAGTCTCGATGCGGCAATAGCCAGGGAACGAGATAATTTAGGGAAGATCCTTAGAGGTGACGATTAGAGGGTCAGGGGCTTTACACTATAGGGGACCCGATGCAACATCTAGAAGAGCCCTTGGTAAACTTTGAAGTGGGCCCCCTAAATGAAGAATTTGAATTTTTGAGTAGATACAGGAGCAGATAAGTCCTGTCTCAACAAAGTACTAAGAAGTATAGTATAGAATAGTGAAAAACATCTGAAGTTAGACAAAAAAACAGCTAGGTAGAAAGGATATCCAATAGCACCAAAACTGGCCAGTAATACTTAACGTGTAATAAATTATGTGAAAGTAAAAGGTACCTTTTTGTTGTCTTGTGTGTGTGAGAGTGAGTCACGAAGTCAGCCTCAACTTCCCAGGCAGGTGGGAAGGGGGCAGTGCAAGTGTGTGTATGTATGACCTGCAAACCAGGCTTGTGTCCCCCGGGCGGGCGGGGGCTGTGGCCAAAGAGTGTGTGTGACCTGCAAACCAGACTAGTGCTCCTCAGGTGTGGGAGGGAGCCATAGCTGTAAGAGCGTGAGTGACACACAGACAGCCTCACAGGTGAATGTGCACCAGAGGCAACCAGAGTCAGGGCCCTTCCAAGAGGCCCAGGGATACTGAGACCTGAGGGCCAACCCCAAGGTGAGGGGGGGCTACAGGGACCCGTGATTTTCTAGCAATAATGATCCAGTTTGTGTCTTGAAGGTGTGAAAAAATAGACAAATTAGAATAGAGGTAATGTAGATTGTGCATTATAAGTTTTACCACATTTCCTTAGAGGGAAGTGTATTGTGTAGAAGAATGGTGTAAAAAAAAACCCCCAAATTTTAAGTGTAAGGGGTTGAAAGAAATATTTAAGCTCTAAGTGAAAGTAAGAAACAGAAGCAAGAGATAAATAAGATCTTGAAAATAGAACAGAAAACCAGTGAATTAAATACACAGAGATATAAGAAAATAAAAGTACTTTGGGAGTTAAGTTAGCTGAGAAATACAACTCCTTGCAAAATACAGAGTATGCAGAAGTTGATGAGAGAAACATGCAAGCTATGGAAAAAGAAATTAACCAATAACATTAGACAGAGAAACTGAGTTTTGATAAAATCATTAAATAGCAGACAATTAATGCCTGTGTTTGAAAGCCTGTCTCAGGTATTCTTCATTACTAATTCGACTGTGCAGACCGAAAGGAAAAAGGTTGGACTCACATCACTCTCACCCCTGGCATTGGACCAGGATTCAACATCAGTTTTTTTTCCTCTGGCACTCTGGCATTGGACCAGACTGCACCCCATTCTCCCTCTGGCATTGGGCCAGACTCCCATTTTTTCCCTCTGGCATTGGGCCAGAGTCCACACCACTCTCGCCCCCCGGCCTGGACAAGATTCATCTGCTTCACAAGCTAAATCACCTGAGTATACTGTGGTAAAAGGACCAAAGGATTTAAAGTTGACTCTCAGAAGGAAGAGACAAATAGACTGAACTGTGTGGAAAAAATTGGTATCAGGAGTTCTAATATTGCTTAAAATGTTTCAAAACTGTTCTGTGTAAACTATGTTGGTAAAAAGTTTAAGACTGTAAATAAGTAATTCTGGTTAAGTTCCCCAATTTATTTCTAAAGACTCCAGGTTAATCCTCTACAGAGCACTCCCCTGGGAGGGGAAACCAAAATTGGTAGGGAACAGACCAAGAGAGGTTTAACCAGAGAAGCGGGTAGAAGGGACTCTAAAGAGCTTGGAAGCTTCTCCTCAGTAAAATTCCCCAAGAGGCAAGGCCGGGTGGGCAGGCTCTGCAAGATGACCCATACCGGACTCTTGGGAAGGGTAGTACTGATGGCTCTGATTGCTGGTGGTGCTCTGGGAAGCCCAGCTGAGCCGTGCAGTGAATGCTACCAACTTCTCTGTGCGGAGGAAGTGAGCTCCTTGTCGAGAGTCCACATCAGTTCTGACCCTGATCGTGTTAACCCCTCCCAATTGGTCCTTTATCAGAAAAACAAGAGAGTGTATTGGAGAGCATACAATACTGCCACTTTTGGGCAGCCACTCCTAAGAGAGTGTACTGTAGGGGAAGCCTGGTTGTGCTTTGAATGTGATGCTGCTGAAACGAGCTCAGCAGATCTAGTAAAAAGTAAAGAAATTGTGAAAATGGTAAGAAAAATTGTTTGTTACAAGTATTTATATAAGTGTACTGGAAAGGAGATCAACCCCTTTTGGAACACATTTCAGGGGAGCCCAAAATCCCTAAGTTTGATCTCATCTGGCAACTGCATTGCTAGAGCGATAAAACCAATTCTCTTATTACCCAAAGAAACTGGATCAAGTTTGGGAGTTCCTATATATAATGATTTGGGAGAAAATAAACAGAACCGGGAAAGTGAAATAGAAATTGAGAAAATCCAAAATTGTAAAAGCCAAATTGAGATCTCAATATCTATGTTAAACAAATTAATCCGGCTCCAGGCAGTATTAAAAATAAAGAATTCAATTATTAGGAACATTTCAAATGAAATAAAAAGATTAGCATGTGTAAATAATCAAGATCAAACTCCTACACTTGATCCCAGTGGGTGGGAGAACCTGGAGATTTTCAAAAAGGATGTATGGGAAAAGGTAGTTTTTCTCACTGTGTGTGTACTTGGAGGATTGCTTTTTTTACTATGCTTATTTATCTGTTTTAGTAGAATAGTACTTGCCGTGCAGACCAACCTGAAGAAACCAAAGAAAGTAACAAGGTTAAGTAACCATGATTACCCAAGTGCACAAGAGATTTATAGTAGATTCAAAACAAAAAAAAAATTGTGAGTTGATGCGAGCTTAGAATTTAAGCTCGATCAAAGAAAAAGAGGGGGGACTGTTATGAACAAAATTCGGGTAATATTTTTTTTGTGAGAAAAAGTTACAAAAAGCAGCCAGACCACGGGTAGCTGCTGAAGTTCTTCGTGTTTTGTTATTGTAATCACGAGTCGTTGTGGCTAATCGCTCCTTTTGTATCAGCAGAGCCTCGCCCGAGGCTAAGTTGTACCTTTCCCAGAAGGGTGGGAACCTTCCCGAACGGTAGAAGAGACCTGAGAAGGTGGGGGGGGCTATGCAAAGTGACTCCAAGACCACAATGCAGCATGGGTCCCCCGCTGTACGGAGAAAACCCCAAAACGACGAGCCACCTAAGAGTTGAGAGACTAGAGTGATGTCTAGACGTGAAGAGCCGAATGCTGAACCTGCAGAGATGCAAACGACCTTCAGAGCCTCTCGCCCTGACCAAGAGAGACGACCCCGGCGGTGAGACGAGGCTGACTGAGCCGGCAAAGGTACCATCTGACGGGATCAGCAGGCCTTCAAAGGCTCCCACGAGGACTTGATCCCCAGCTCTGCCCCTTGCGGACAGAGCTGCGCATATCCTCCTTCTCTGAGTCGCTTTGGGAGAGACGAGGGAGACTGCAGACCCGTCGAGCTACCCAATCCTGAGCTGATCACTTTTAATAAAGGCATTGAAAAAGGAGAAGAAGTCTCCTGGCCCTGTTTATTTCAGCGCTGTGTTCTGCCCTGTCCGTACCCAGACAACACAGTGGAGTTCTATGTTCCAGCAGACTGTGGAGGAGTGAGCGCAGGCTGATAACAAAACTCCGTGCTTCTTCTCCCCATCTTCGCTCTCAGAGCCAGTCTTGAAGGCATGGAATGTAATATCCAGCATAAACAGACCACACAATTGGGGATACAAGCATCATAACGTCACCCTAGGACAGTTTGGTATCTTAGATGAAGAATTAATAATCAATTTGATGCCTTGCCTGTGTCAACAACACTGTTTTATAGAATTTGAATATATGAGGCTTTTTTTAGTTATATCACCAGATGAAAAGCTATAAAAACTCAAGAGTGCATACTGCTTTTAAGGAAAAAAGAGAAAAAGGATGAAAAGAGACAGCCCATTTTAAATACCAAGTGTGGGGGCAGGGAAGAGGTGGAGTCAGTCTTAGTAGCCCCCCCTCTGAGATCTGGGCCCCGCCCACACTGCTGCCTGTGCTGCCGGCGGGCACACTTCCGCCCACGGCTCACGGCCCTACCCGTGCTGCTGCCTTCAGTGCTGCTCGTGGCCCTGCCTGTGTGGCTGCCCACAGCACTGTCTTTATTTCCCCCTACTCCACCAGCCGCAGCTTTAGCTGCCACTAAAGCTAAGGGGGAAGGCGGCTGCAGCGGGGAACGTAGCTCTGGCTGGATTCCTGCCAGTAAAGGAAGAGGGATGCTGGCTTTGGCAGCCAGGAATGGCACAGGCACTTTTGTCGACTTCCGGCTGGATGCCTCCCCCACCTGCGCTCTCTCCCCCTCCTCCCGCTGCGGTTTCCGTCGTTCTTCCACAGCCCCCGGCGGTCACAACTGTGGCTGCGGCAGCTGCGGTTGTTTCCCCACTGCCGCAGGCACGGATGCCCACCCCGCCTGTACTCCCCCTCCCATTCCCACTCGCTCCTAAATGGGCAGGGACGGGGGGGGAGAGGACAGCCAGCATGTGCACCCAATGTCACCGCCCCTAGGGGTGGAGCCAGGGGGCAGAGCCTTTTACAGAGATAGTGGAGAGGAGACCTCCCATAGGGGGAGTGGCACCCCTCCCTCTCTAAGGCCCATGAGTTTCCATAGCAACATCGTGTGCTGGGGAGCTGTCTCAGAAGATGATATCATCAAAGCAAGCAGGCCTGCCACCCACTCCCTACATTGGAGCAAATCCTGGACAGCAATCCCTAGTACCGGCACTGGTCAAGGTAGATCTGACACAGCAAATTCAACAGAGGCAGACAGCTCTTGCTCAGGTAGCTCTTCTGAAGAGGAAGATGAGATCACAGCTACCCTGAACAGGCAAAGGAGGGGAAAGATAGCCAGAAGAGCCATAAGGGAATGTAGTCCAATAGCCAAACATACTAGGTCAAAAAAGGAAAAAAACCAAAAGAACTGACTGGTTCTGAAAATCCCGTTATGGCAAGCAGTTGGAAATCAGAGGCTGATATATATAAAGGTTCCGTACTCCCTTGCGGAGTTAGAACAGTAGAAGGCTACTGTAGGCAAATATAAAGAAAATCCAGATAAAGTATCAAATTTAGTAGAAAGGGCAATTAACACACAAAGCCTTGACTGGACTGATTTGAAATCTATGATGGACACATTGCTTGATCCTACTGAGAGACAGATGGTTAATAAAGCTATTACAACTTCGGTAGAGGCAAATATAGCAAGTGAGTTGATCCAGGGCACCGTTGCAGAGGTTTTTCCATCAGATGATCCAAAATGGGATCCAAATGTGACAGAACAGATGGCAAAACTAAAGTGATATCAAAATCTCATGGTATATGGGTTAAAACATGGTGTCCCTAAAGCTCTAAATTGGCCAAAGATTTACAAAGTAAAGCAAAATTATGATGACTCTCATGCTGATTTTTTAAAATAAGTTAAGAGAAGCTGCTATTAAATATACAAACCTAGATGCTGCTTTAGCTGATGGAAAAGCTCATCTACTTTTCTCCTTCATTGTCAAGCTACAAATGATATAAGGAGAAAGCTGTAAAAGCTAGACGGGGTTCAAGACATAAATAAATTTCTAGAAGTGACGTGGTAGGTTTATCGGGATAGGGGCCCAAGTGACAAGGTTAGACACCAACCTAGTAAGAAGGTGACTCAGGAGAAGTCATCCAAGAGAACTTCCCCTAGAGAAAAAGATCAGTGTGCATACTGTAATAAAAAAGGACACTGGAAAATGACTGGCCAATTTTGATACAAAAATCCCTTGTTTCCCAACTCACAGTGGGACAACATTCATGCTCAGAATGATGGGGACCAAAGGCGTCTCCCCCAGCAGAGCCTTTGGTTATAGCTAAGCTGGGGAAAGACGACATCAAATTTTTGGTAGATACCAGAGCAGCGTATTCTGTATTAAATACTTTGGAAGGGAAACTGAGTTAAGATACTGTCATGGTTTGACATTGACAGGAAGTAAGGTTTTTTTTTTTTTGGAATGCTGTGGTCACCAATAGGTGTTCAGATTTTAATACTGGCACCTGGTTTAGCCACTGAAGTTCGGACACGCCTCTGAGAACACACAGGGGTTAAAAAGCAGAGCTGCTCCTCTGGGACGGTCTCTTGGGACTTCGGCGGGAAAGAGGTCGGATCTGCCTCCCCCGTTCAGCTGCTGCTGCTGGATGGGGGAGGGGCAGCCATGCAATAGGCCTGGGCCTGGACAGAGATGGGAGGTGAAGAGACCCTTGAGGATGGAAGGATGGAGGAGCACCAAGAGACATCGGGCAGTCCCCCCCCCAGTGGAGAGAGAGGGAGAGCCGGCGTCTGAATTTGATAGTGGTCAGCTGAGAAGGAGAAGGGGGGTGCGGCTTGAAGGTGCCCAGCAGGGCAGAGTGGGAGTTCCGGAGCTCCGGAGAGGCAGAGACTGAGATATTTAACCCTTTTTCTTGCATGATAGAAACCTTGCAAATGCTGATCCTCCTGCAGCTGAATGAGAAGAGAGATAAGAGATGAGATAAGAGGGGATGGGCCACAAGGGAAGTGGAGAAGACTCTTGAGTGGGGGGAGAGATGATGGAGAGGCCTTTTGGCTGGACTTTTCTTGTGTGGCCATAGACTGAACCATTTTTTTTTCCTGTGACACAGAGACTGCATTTAGGGGGAGGAGGTGCCTCAGAACCAGGAGGGTTCAGTGTGGGTACCCCTCGGTCCCAGGGGGTGGAAAAATTTGGGGGGGACAGATGTCCCAAAGGAGAGACTGTGCCTTTTTTGGAGTGAGACAAGGCATCCTTGAAAGATAACCCTAGAAGCAGCTCTGGTCCATGCACAGTGGTGAGAGCACTGGGCATGGAAGGAAGATGTCACGATGGCAAAGGATTTCCTGGCGGTGCTGAGTGACATGGAAACACACGAGGTTTCCAGGGGAAGCCTATAGTACAAGAAGGACTCCTCTCCTCTTGATGAACTGAAGACTGAGTATTCTAAAGGGTGGTGCTGGACTGAGAGTTGGTGATTTGGGGGAATGTATTGCATTGGGAAATTTTGTGGGGGGAGGAGGAAAATGCTTTTGTAAGGTTTTCATTTTCCTTGTGTGTTTTTTTCTTTCCTTGTAGTTTAGTTATTTTCTTGTAGTTTAGTTAATAAAGTTTTCTTTATTTCTAAGTAGGAGTCTGCTTTGCTTATTCCTGGTCACATCTCACAGCAGACACCAGGGAGAGGGTATTCTCATGGGGGCACTGGCATTGTGCCAGTGTCTAACCATGACATTTTTGGTTCCCTGACTGGGAATCAAGTTCCAGGAGACTGATGAGATAAAGCTGTGAGATGGGACCAAAGAGGAATAAGAACAAAGCATGTACTAAGTAAAGGTAGATAGATAGTGAAATCTAAGGATAGAGGGTTTATTGTCTTGTAGAAGTGTATTTTATGTAGTTTTGTTAATAATTTTGGAAAGTGTGTTCTCAGAGGCAAAGGGTGGAACCCCCTAAATGCAGTCTCTGCAGTATCTCTCAAACCACGACAGATACTGTACATGTTGTTGAGATGACAGGGGTAAACGAAACATGGTCTTTCTTCCAACCTTTAAAATTCAAACTGGGAACGCACTGGGTAACTCATCAATTCCTTTATATGCCTAACTCTCCCAAACCACTGCTGGGGAGAGACCTGCTAGAGAAATTTGAAGCAGATATTAAATTTAAAAAGGGAAAGGGTGTATAAGTTGTAATTCCTGAATCTAAATTTGTCGAAGTTGCTGCACTTTTTATACAGGACAAATGTGGTGACATCCCCATTGAAGTTGAAAATGCTGCCAACCCAATAGTGTGGGCCAGTGATATCCCAGGAAGATATACATGGGCAGAACCAGTGAGTATTGCACTCAAACCAGGAGCCACGCCAGTAAGGCAAAAACAATACCCTTTAGAATTAGGAAGTTTTAAGGGATTCCTCCAACATGGGTTATTAGCGCAATGTGAGTCAAATACAACATCCCCATACTTGCCATTAAGAAGGTGGATGGTAAGAGTTATTGAATAGTGCAAGATTTAAAAGCAATTAACAACATTACAGAGGACATACACCCAGTGGTAGCCAATCTTTACACACTTGTGACCACACTGACAAGACAAATTAGGATGGTTTACTGTTGTAGACCTGAAGGATGCCTTTTTCTGCATTCCTGTGCATAAAACCAGCCAAGAGCTCTTTGCTTTTGAGTGGGAGAATCCCAAAACAGTGAGGAAAAGTCAGCTTACTTGGACAGTCCTACCCCAGGGTTTCAAAAATAGCCCAAGAATATTTGGAAACCAGCTAGCAAAGGAATTGGAGGATTGGAGGAGACAAGAGCCAGGAGGGATTATTCTTCAATATGTTGACAACGCCTTGATTGTGGCTAGAACCAGAAATGCCTGTATACAACTTACCATAGGTTTATTAAGCTTTTAGGGACTGAGTGGGTACAGAGTTTCCAAAGACAAGGTGCGCGAGGGCGTACACGGCCCTAAGTCCGGCTAGTTGAAGGGGTGAAGCGGCCGACGCCCCTGCGCATCGGAAGCCAGCCCCCCTTGGCGTCCTGGCCTCGGGCTGGGCTGGATTGTGGACTTGGATTCGCGCTGGACAAGACGAGAGAGGAGGCGACCACTTGCTGGGGGTAAAACGTCGGTTTATTGAAGAGCCCACATGCAGCACAGGGCAAACCAACAGGTGGAAAAACCCACAGCAAAATGGCCCCGAACACGGGGGGAGACAGAGTTTTACAGGGAAGGGGTGGAGACGGGAGGGGAAGCCCAGCTAACCAATAGGGGAACATGTGGGGAGGTACATAAGAAAACTGACACAAGAACTTATCCAATAAACATAGAACAAAGGAGGGGCCCCGGGACACCAGCCAACCACAACCCCCAGAGAGAAGAATGTTCTAGAAAGCAGGGAGGAGTGGGGGGTGATTGACTGGGCTCAGGGAGGAGGAAAACTTTACTTATATGGTGGGATAAGGGAGGAGCAGTTATGTAACTTGGGAGATTGACAATTAACAGGGGCAGGGGTAACCATAGTAACATAACTGCCAAAGGCTCTGTGGCGGGAAAACTGGAGGGGGAAGAACCATTTTACAAAGAACAGGGGGGAACAGTACATAAAATGGGGGAACAAAACAAGAAATTTAAAAACACACTACAACAACAAGGCACAGATTGCCAAGGAAGCAGTAGTTTATTTGAGGCTTGAGATCTTTTCTGAACACCAACATCTCAGCAAAGAATGGAAAGAAACCATCTGCAGACTTCCAGAGCCCCATACCGCGACAGAGATGCAAGCTTTCCTGGGAATGGTAGGTTGGTGTTGTTTGTGCATAGCAAATTATGGACTACTGGTAAAACCCCTACATGGAGCACTAAAAGCAGCTGGAAAAAGAATTATCATATGGACTGAAAACACTAGAGCAGCTTTTAAACAGCTGAAACACTGTTTAATGTCAGCTCCAGTGTAGCAGCCACAAGGCCTGCAAGGCCTCCCTGTCGGTCAGTTGCCTAAGATAAGGTATGCCTAGTCATGATAATTGAACCAAAAGACCCCTCTTCTGCCTTGGACACTTGTTATCTCTCTGTGTAAGACCATTGGTCATATATACCTGGACTCTTTCTATTGGACTGTTTCCCAAAACCCACATACCCTATATAAACCCCTTCGGCAGAAGAGTTGTCACTGTCACCCTTTGCAGAGGCTGCCAATAAAGACCCATCTGTGGAACTTCACACAGCTCTTCTCCTCTCTCATCCCTGCGTCTGCCAAGGGACTTTGCAAGCAAAGAGCTGAAATCACTAAAGAGATGAATTCACGGAAGAGCTGATCTCATGTAAAGAGCTAAGCTGCTTGCTAAGTTCGCCTGTGGCTGGGAGCCTGCCTGGGGAACCTGGACAGGATTTGCTTAGCAGGACTTCACTATCCAGGACACCTACGGCAGTCGGGGTCAGACAGACCCCGAGAACACAGACCGTAATACTCCAGCACTGAGATTGCCAGATTTAACTAAACCTTTTGAACTCTTTACATATGACAGACTGAATGTGACTTTGGGTGTACTAGCACAGCACCTCAGGAACCAAGGAAAGGCTGTGGCCTACTTTTCCAAACAGCTAGACAATGTTGCCCAAGGCTGGCCAGGATGCTTGAAGGCCATGGTGGCTATGGTCATCTTAATTAAGGAGGCCAAAAAACTCACCCTTGGGCGACACAATGTAGTGTATGTACCCCATGCCATAGCAGCTGTACTTGAACAAAAGGAGGGAGAGGGACATTGGTTGTCTGGCAACCAGATGCTTAAATATCAAGCAAAGTTATTAGAGCAGGATGATGTTACCTTTTAAACAACTTCTGTTATTAACCCTGCCATGTTTCTGTCCTCTACCTTTGTTGATGATGTGCCTGAGCATGACTGCTTGCAGACAGTTGAAAAGGTCTATTCCAGACTAGACCTGAAGGACGTGCCCCTACAAATACCAGATTGGGAACATTTTACAGATGGGAGTAGCTTAATGAGAAATGGTAAGAGACAGGTTAGGCAGTAACCACCCAGGACAAAGTGATCAAGGTGAAGGCTCTGCCAGCTGATGTGTAATCACAGTGTGTTGGTTTAGGGAAAAATTTCAAGAAAACTTTTAAAAGGAGGCTCCTTCAAAAAACAAATTTACTCAGCCCCTCTCCCAAACCAGTTCTGGAAAAATTTCTTCAGAGAGAAGTGGAAAAAACCTGTTTATTTAACAGGCAAAGCACGGTAGTCCCCAGCACACAAAATGAACAATACCAGATGACAAAACCTATTCACCGCTCTGAAGAGATGACATATTCAGAAGTCCTTCTGGCACTGGGAAAGGCTGCTGCCCAGAGTAGGCCCTGGTAGGCTACAAAGTGTAAGCTCTTGGTGCTCCCCGGGTCTCCAGTCTTGAGCAGGTTTGAACAGTTCTAAGAGAAGGGAAAGAAAAAAAACAGTCTAGGGAAAACTTCTCTGCCTCAACTAGTTAAACTAACTAAAAAGCAAAGGAGCGCTCTGTTCTGCTCCATCCATGCCCAGACAATACAGTCCAGGGCAGAATGTGGAGGAGTATTACTTTTAGAGGAGTGAGTGCAGTCTCTGAAAACAAACTCTGTGCTTCTTCTTCTCCCTGCCTTCTCTCTTAGAACTAGTCTTGAAGGCACAGAATATAATATCCAGCATAAACAGAACAGACAATTGGGAATACAAGCATCATAAAGTCACCCTAGGACATACAGAAAGCTGAACTGATTGCACTGACGAGGGCCCTAGACCTGAGCAAAGGAAAGAAGGTAAATATATGGACTGACTCTAAATATGCATTTAGTGTTGCCCACACCCATGGAGCCATCTGGAAGGAGAGAGGACTTCTGAATGCTCAAGGTAATCAAATCAAACCAAAGATGCTGAGCAAATACTTCCCCTCTTGGAGGGCATCACAAAGACCACAGAAGCAGTTATTATGCATTTAGGAGTCATCGGAAAGGGAAAACCACTCCAGAATTGGGAATTTGTTTTGCTAATGAAGCAGCAAGAAGAATTGAAGAAAAAGGTATTCTCACAGTAATTCCACAAAAAGAGATTAATTTGTCAGGATTCGCTCCAAAGTATGATCAAGCAGACCACAAACGAATTAAGTTCCTTAAGGCTGAGATCACAGAAAGTGGATGGGCAGTTACAAAAGAGAATCAGGTTGTAGTCCCACCCCTGATCCTTTGGGAATGCAGTTACAAAAGAGAATCAGGTTGTACTCCCACCCCTGATCCTTTGGGAATGCAGTTACAAAAGAGAATCAGGTTGTACTCCCACCCCTGATCCTTTGGGAACTTGCTCAGAGAGAACATGAAAACACACATTTGAGGGTTGAAAATATTTTGGAACTTTTAAAAAAGGTAGTAATAGTGAGACAGAGTAGAAATGCTCCAGAGTAGAAATTCATTTTGATTTAGGTGAAATGTACATCTTTGAGTTAAGTCTATAGTTTGAAGCCTTTAGTCTGTAGCCTGACTGCAAGGTCTGGGCTCAGGGATTCAATGAAGGACAGAGATAAGGGAAGGGGAGACAGAGGGTGATAATGAGGGACAGAGAGACTGCTGTGAAAGCAGGTCGACCTGATCTAGGAATTCTTTCTGATAAAGAAGAACTAGCAGCAAATGTCACGGGAAACTCATAAAAATGAATATGTATGAACCTATTGTGAAACTGTATGCATATGTGTTTGAGAGGGGGATAAAAAGGGACCTCAAGTTCCTAGAGGTACGCATGTCTTTTAAGGAGAGTAATCTCCTCATGCGTCCGGGCACTGTAATAATAAACATGCCGACTTTACAACTTTCACAAAGTTGCGGAGTTTTTGGCTATCTCCGCAAAACAATAGGAAAGGGAATTACTGATATTGTACAATCGATAGTAAGCAAATGTGAAATCTGGTGTAAAAACAATCCTGATACAAGGAAAAGAGTTGTGTTAGGAGTAACAAAGGCTGGGGATCTTCCTGGAAATTACTGGCAAATTGATTTTGCTGAGTTACCACACAAAGAGGGATACAGGCACATATTGGTATTAGTTGACACCTTCAGTGGATGGCTGGAAGCTTACCCCTGTCGCACTAACACAGCCAAGGAAGTGATGAAAGTTCTGCTCAATCATATAATTCCAAGGTTCAGGCTTCCATTAGGGATGTCATCAGATAGAGGACACCACTTTGTTGCAACAGTGGTTAAAGAAGTTAGCCAGAATTTGGGAATTGGGATCTGCATACACCTTGTAGACCCCAAGCAAGTGGTAAGGTTGAACATATGAATAGAACCTTTAAAACACAAATTAGCAAAATTTGTCAGGAAACATCCATGGCATGGCTTCAGACCTTACCTATAGCTTTACTGAGAATCCACATACAACCAAGGCAAAGGGATAATAACAGTCCCTATGAAATACTGTATGGCAGGCCATATGCAATTCCACATGTTCCAGGTGAAATTCACATGAAGGGGAAACTTGATTTGTGGAAATATCTAATGGCTTTAGGTTCCACTTTGCAGAAGCTCCAGAATTACATTGTACTATCCAGACCCATAGGACTGGACACACCTGCACATCTGTTCCAACATGGCGACTGGGTCTATGTTAAGTGGTGGGACACTGATCCTCTACAAGCCAAGTGGAGAGGACCATTTCAAGTCCTGCTGACTACCCTTGTAGGAAATGGAAAGATAGAAACTTCGATAGATACTGAAGGGCTTGATTTGCAGTCTTGGAAGAAGCTTGAATTGATGTAAAAATAAAAGTACATAGTCATTAGGCAGAAAAATTATAAACTTATGTTTCTATAGTTGTAAGTAAGAATATGCCTTAAGTAAGAAACTGCATTGAGTAAGATGGTGAAGGGTTTTATAGTATAGTAATGTAATTGTATAGAGTAAGCTAAGAGTTTAGATGTTACAATAGAAGCATATATGTGTATGTGTAATAGTAGCCCATTGTATAAAAGTATATGCAGTGCACCAGAATTAAATAAAGACAATAGGTTAGAAAAACAAAATAAGCTTTGTGGCAAATTTCTATTGGATTAGTGTTAGGTTGCACGTGGATGTGAGGGGCAAGGAGACAGAGACACAACTCACCCCCGAAGTTCATGTGGCACAGAGAGCTTTATTTTGCCAGGCTACCCTTTATAAAGACTTTTGAAAGAGCCGGTCTGGATGCTCTCATTGGTCTGAACTTCCCGCCCCCTCGGAATCTGGCCAGTAAAACACTTGCAGCTTCATAAGAGATCTGATTGGGAGAAGCCCCTGTCAGGCAATCCTGGGGCTTGGTAGCAAGCCCATATATGATATCCGGTAACAGATTAGAATATTATATATTGCCTTGTAAAAAAGAAACTTGCGACTACCTTGAGCTATAGTCAACTTCTCACTCCTCTAAAATCTCATGACCTTTGAGGCTGATGTTTATCTGAGTAATAAATACTTTTTAGTGCAGCAGTAGTCCCTTTCCTTCTGTAAGGCGTCAATAAAAATGGTGTCTCCATGAGGCGAATCGTCAAGAGTGGCAGTCGGCGCTGCTCCAGTGGACATTACTTATTTCATTAATCACAACCTTGAAAGGAAAGGTCATTGGGGCCGATTGGCAGGTGAAAAGAAGCTGAAACGGGGTTCACTGATTTGACACCAATTCTGGTCACCGTAGAAGAATCACTCTGCAAAGCTGAGGCAGGTGTCAAAAACAGAATCCACTGCTTAAAATTTTTTAAAGTTTAATAATAATAGGATAAAAAAGGACAATATTTCTAGTGCTGGAGTACTCCTGGCCAATAGCCAAAAAACACTCTTATGTATACACTGTTATCATTATACTGTTACATCTCTGAGATACATGCATATTCATGTGTTTCATGCATTGTTCAAACGTTCAAACTTTCTGATGTCTTGTGAACTCCTTCGTTTGACTTCTTCACACTCCAGCTTATCTGCATGACATCCTGTGAGACAGGTTGTCATGGTTTGATGCTGGCACAAGGCCAGTACCCTGTCTCAGGGCTTGCAAGGGTTGCAGGATGAAGAGAGAGATGAGAATGTTGACCTCATGTTCAGAAGGCTTGATTTATTATTTTATGACATATATATTACATTATGACTATGCTAAAAAGAATAGAGAGAAAGTTCTCAGGAGGCTAGCTAAGCTAAGAATAGAAAAGAAATCAATAACATAGGAGCTCTCTCTGATTCTGTCCCAGAGACAGCTCGGTCCTTGACTGGCCATTAACTATACACATCCAACATGGGCCAATCACAGGTGCACCTGTTGCATTCCACAGCAGCAGATAACCATTGTTTACATTCTTATTCTGGGGCATCAGCTTTCCAGAAGGGAAAATCCTAAAGAAAGGATTTTTATGAAAAGATGTCCGTGACAGTACCCCCATTAAAATACATTCTCCCTGGTGTGTACTGTGAGATGTGACCAGAAACAGAGCAAAGAAGGATCCAGCTTGTGAATAAAGGGAAAAAAAATTATTAACTTACAATATATACAAGAAACACACAGAACTCAGAATGAAAACCTTCCAAACATTCCTACTCCCCCCACCAAATTCCAACACAGCAGTGAGACAAAACCTTAGATTCTCAATTCAGTTACCACCCCTCAGATAACCAACTCTCAGTCCATCACCACCCTTCAGATAATCAATTCTCAGTTCATCAACAACAGGGGAGTCTGTCTTGTACCATAGGCTTCCCCTGGAAACACAGTTGAAACCTCTTGTGTTTCCATGTCACACGTGGCACCGTCCTGAGAACATTTGCCATCATGACCTCTTCCTTCCATGTACAGTGCTCTCACCACTGCACATGGACCAGAGTTGCTTTTAGGGTTCCCCTTTTAAGGATGCTTTGCCCAGTTCCAAAAAAAGCACAGTCTCTCACTTTTGGGACACCTGTCCCCCTCAAATTCACCCCCTGGGGCCTAGGGGTCTCATGAACATAGATCATCTTCTTCCCTGAAGACAGAGGGCACCACCACCCTTCTCACCCGTTGTCTCTGTTCACGCACTCCTTCACATAACATCACTGCACTCTCTTGGCTCCAAGTCATTGCCTCCCCCTAAGTACAGTCTCTGTGTCACAGGAAAAATGGTTCTGTCCATGGCTATACAAGAAAAGTCCAGCCAAAGGCCACTCCATCATCTCCTCCCACCTAGGATTCTTCTCAATTCTTCCGACATCTTTCACTTGCATGGACTTTCATCACACTTGTCCATTTCCTGCTATTCCATCTCTCTCTCTCCTCATTCAGATCCAGGAGGATCAGCATTTGTAAGGTTTCCATCATCCAAGAAAATGGTTAAAAATCTCAGGCTCTGCCTGTCCAGAACTCCCACGCTGCCCTGCCAGGCACCTTCTCGCTGCACCCTTGCCACACCCCCCTCTTCTCCTTCAGTTGTGCTGCCAGCACAAGATATCATATTTCAAGGTGGCACAAGCACGGGCACAGGCTCGGTCTCACTCTCTCTGTCTCTCTGGGGGGGGCTGCCCAATGCCTCTCAGTGTTCCTCCATCCTTCCATCCTGCAAGGGCCTTCACCTCCCTTCTCTGTCCAAGGCCCCGGCCTACCTCACTTGGCCGCATGGCTCCCCCTGCAGCAGGGCAGGGGAGGTCTGATCAGATTTTAGTGGGATGGCTGTGATGTATTCAGAGGGAGTGGGGTTGCTTTTGATTGGGGCATGAGGGTTGTTGTTGACTCTGTTTGTGGTGTTGGAGCTTGTGCAGGGGTTGTCTCAGGGGGCGATTCGGGCTGTTTAGTGGAAGGGTCAGGAAGTAGTTAAAAAATGCCAGCTTTGGGAGGTGGAGAGGAGGGTCTGACCTCTTTCATGGACCGGAACCAAGAGAAAGTTTTCCTGGGAGTTCTCTGCTTTTAGCCCCCTGTGTTCTCAGAGGTGTATTCATATCATCAGTGGCCACACCAGGTACCAATATTCAAATCTGAGCACCTATTGGTTTGACCACCAAACTCCCAAAAAACTCACTTCCCTTTCAAACCAGGACACAGGTCAATATATTTTATTTCTTCTTGTGTCTCCATCCTGCTGTTTCACATCCTCTGATAAGGATTTAGCATGTCCTCCTTAAATTTAACATGGTGTCCAGGTTTAGAGCAAATTTGGGGAAGAATCCCCCAAAGGAGCTCCAGTGGGAAAAGCAGATCCAATCAGCCCCTCCCCCCAACTGGTCCGGGAGGAAAAAATACCTCCTTGGAGAAAGGTGGAAAAAAATCTGTTTATTAAACAATAAAACTAAAACAATATCAAACAATGAGACCCCTTGCCACTCTAAAAGAGATGACAAACTGAGAAAAACCCCATCCCCAGGTTGCAGCTCACTCAGTGTCTGATCAGTCCCTCCGGTGCTGGAATTGTCGCAGGCCAGGCCTGGCCCGGTGGGCCACAGGTGCGAGCTGCCGGTGCTCCCCTGGGTGTTCAGTCCAGAGCAGGTTTCAAGAGGTCCAAAGAAAAGGAAAAAAAAAACAGTCCAGGGAACTTCTCTGCCTCAGCTAGCTAACACTAACTAAAAAGCAAAAGGAGAGCTGTGTCCCGCTGTCTGTCCGCAGACAACACAGTCCAGGAGCAGGAATGTGGGGGAGTGGAGTACAGTGTCTGAAAACAAACTGTGCGCTTCTTCTCTCCCCCCCTTCACTCTCTGGAACACTCTTAAAGGTTCAAAACTTATTATTCAACATAAACAGAATGAGACGATTTGGGATATAAGCATCATATAGTCAACCCAGGAAACATGGTATTCTCTAATTGTCCTCCAGTGCTCTGGTTTGTGTCACGGTTGTCTTATCACTTGGACAGGTTGGTCAGTGGATGGCCTTTCACTGTTTTTAGTTACACAAAAGCCCTTTTTTCCCTTATGTTTTGCTAACGTCTATATCACAATACATTAATCACACTATTATTTCCATAAGTGATACATAGATATTATATTCACTACACTACTATTTCTATGAGCAACACAGTGCATACTTAAGCTGATAAATTATATTATATTAACAAGCAGCTAAACAGAGTTATCACTGATGCTATTTCTAAATACTTATAATCACTAAGAATGTGCATAAGCTAATACATGGGAAAGCCAATATTATCTGGTCATTTTTCACAATCCCTCCTCTTTGTTCTTCTTACTGTATTTGGCTTGAGCTAAAACTTTTGCACTTCTGCACTTTTGGCATACTGATACTTTTCATAGATCTTAAATGCCTTGTTTTCATAATCTTTTTCTTTTCTCAATACTATAATTTTCTGCTTTTGTCTTAGGGTTCCCAACTTTGCATTGGTGGGTATTGTCGTTATTTGCATGCTTTGGATCACATAAGTGGTTAATTGAATAAAGCATGGGATCAAGCATGGAAGAAAAATTAGACCTGTTATTCTACATAGCACTAAAAATCTGGACATCTTCCACTAGAATATTCTAAAAAAATCTTCTAACCATCCTTTATTCATTACAGATTTCCACTTTTGTACTGGCAGTTGGGGTATTTTCTGGATGTTTCTGGCTATATCCAAAACTGCATCCCCATTATCATCAATTTGTGGACAGCAATCAGATGTGTTAAACTTTCCGTAAACCCCTCCCCCTTCTGCTAACAAATAGTCTAGTGCTAAATGATTTTGATACACTGCAGCTCTAGTTTGCCTTTGCTGTTTGACTATTAATTCCATGGCCCCGACTGTTTAATTAGAGATGATTTCTACAACTGCTTGGAGTCTTATCATGCGATTCAACATATAAATTAGGGTTTTATATCCTGAACTCCCATCTTGTGCCCAGGTAGCTGCACCATATGCCTGTATTATCCATTCAGGTGGCAACTCTTCAGTGCCCCACTTTCGGTATCTCCCAATTTCTCTAGTTAGTTCTCTAAATTCTTTTTAAGGTATTGTACATCAGTATTCCCAGATAATCTCCATCTTGGCTTGGAAACAGGAAAAATCTCGGTTGCATAATTCCCAGAGTGAAACTCCCTTTCCATAGGGGAGGAAGTTCTGGATAAGCTCTTTTCCCACATATCCAAAATAAGCTATCCAGTGCTTTCCAGTATTCATTCCTTTGGTTATTCATGTTTCCCCAAAATTTAGATATTTCAGGGATCCCATGATAGGGATTCTTCCCAGGGTCATTGCACTGGAAAACTTTAATTTCCTTTCCATATTTACAGGTTTTTTTTTCTCTTCTGGGTCTAATATTGTGTGGGTTTTTCAGGGATTCACTATGTGAAAGTTCTATTATAAACTTTATATCTTTTACAGGCGATCTGTCTTACATTGTGTGAAAATTCTCTTCTTATAAGCCAAAGGCACTCCTCTCCAATTATTTCTGAACTTAATATCTACCCCTCTGGCCGATTTTCCCCTTTTATTTTGGTTCTGTTTCATTGGAGAAGTTAAACTGGGCCTAGGCTACTACCCTTCTATGGCCATTCTTCGGACATTAAAGCTCCCCCACAAACCTTGCAGTTAGTAACATTTAGTTCTCTGTTAAACCTTTTTCCTAGATCTACAAACAAAGTTTTTTTTAACTTCAGTATTTACATTTCATTTTCTAGTTGTTGTCTGAGGTTTGCATATAAACTTCCGTGTGGAATTAGCTTTGGAGTGGTGGGTTGCTGTGTCTGTTTTCTTTGTTTGTTTATCATTATTCGTTCCTGTATTAAATCTTGTATCAAATCTCATTCCTTTTCCCATTCTTGGTTTTGACTCATGGAGAAACAAACCCATTTGTCTCTTTGTAGGCACTTCTGTTTTGACCCTACAATTTTGGTAACTTAATACATTCAGTCATTTTGTATGCAGGTGTCTACCTGAGAAGAGTTATAGGAGTGGTGGCTGATGAAGGTATGAAAGCTAAAGTAAGAACCTTGGGTTTTCCCATGGTATAGTGGTCTGTAGAATTTGTGGCAGGGATCATCTGGATTCCCAAAGCTGACGTGACTAATAAGGAGTAACAGAAGCCCAGTATAACATGTACCCTCACCTTCCATGCCTGATGGGGTTGCTGCCCACAGCATGTGAACGTGATCTTCTTGGTGGTGGGTATAGTGGTTAATCTGGTCTTGCCTTCTGGTCTCCTTATCCTAAAATTACCTATGTCACCTGCTTTTCTTATATTGTGGTTCTCTGTAGTTCCTTAATAAGTCAGCTTTTATTAAGTTCACTCTCAGAATAGGGTCTTATTACCTCCCCATCATATAGAGTAGTTGCCTGCATTCAAAATATGGTCCTTGCTTTTTATTTACTACAGCCTCCTACTCAGCTTCTACTAGCTCGTGAGTATCAGGGAGCATCCACTCAACTCCACAACAAAATGTTAGAATTGGTACCTGTCCTCAATTAGTATTGGAACTTTTCCATTTATCTTGGTACATTTTGCAACACACTTGCCACCTGGGTGAGCTACAATGCTAGAGCTGGCCACAGTTTTCACACTGACATTGTACCCAACTTGAGTGTCTCGTTCCGGGATGCTTTAAGCAGGGTATGTGATCAGAAATAAATCTGGCAGATGTCTCAGCAGAGAGGGTTAATCATTATTCTTTCTGCATGTCACTGGCAAAAGCGAAAACCCTAGGCTCGCCTATGGACCCAGTGTTTGTTAATTTGTATATACCTGATCCCCCCAATTGGGGAGGTAGTAAACCACTGCCCCAGAGTATGGAAAGCTTCTGGCCTTTGGGAATACAAATAAATCAATAAAGCCCATGGGAAACTCCCCTCCAGTCTGGATTGATGTGTGGTTGCTCATGGTTTACTTGCTACACTGATCTTGTGCGTTCTGTTTTAAAGTAATTTTCAGTCCTTCTGTGGAAGTGATGATTTTCCCATTGCAGGGTTCTCTTACTGGTCCTTTTATCCTGCTAGCCTGAGTCCATCCTCATTCTGCAGCTTGTACAGCTGATTTGGTGGTTAGCAGCACCTGAAAAGGACCTTCCCAGTCAGGGGTTGAAGGTTGATCTTTCCATGATTTAATCATTACCCAGTCCCAAGGATTAAGGCTATGAATTTTGAAATCTAGGGTAGCAGTCTGAGGGATTCTTCCCTTTTCCCAGAGTTCCTCTAAAGTTTGTGCTATGGACAGCATATATTTCTTGACACCGTCCTCCCCTTCATAAGTGGTCATACTATTGCATGAAGTCCAAAAAGGGTAGACTAAACATAATTTCATAAGGTGAAACTTTAAAGTCTGATCTAGGCTGTGTTCTAATTCTTAACAAGGCTAGAGGTAGGCACTTGATTTATGGCATTTGGGTTTCAATCATAAGCTTTGTTAGAGTTCTCTTGAAAGTTTGATTCATCTTTTCAACCCGCCCTGAACACTGTGGATGCCATGGAGTGTGTAATTCCCACTTCATACCTAAATCTCGGACTACTTGCTGTAGTATTTTTGAAGTAAAATGTGTCCCTCTATCTGAGTCAATGTGATTTACCATTCCACAGTGGGGAATGATTAGTTCTAGAGGAGTTTTGCATACTACATTGGTAGTAGCTTTAACTACTGACACCGCCTCTACCCAATGGGTTAAATTATCTACTATTAGCAAAAAAAACTGCCACTGTTACACCTGGGGGAGATCGGTGAAATCTAATTGGATGCTTTGAAAAGGTTGTAAGGCTAAATCTTGCCCTCCTTGGCAGGCTTTCCTCATGATGTTTCAGTTTACTTTCTGACATATCTCACACTTTTCAGTTATTTGTTTAGCTATTCCATAAATTCCTATGTAGTCTCAGTTTCTCAAGAACTGATCACTCAGCACTTGGATACCCCAGTGAGTTTTACCCTGCATACTTTCTAATATTTTCCTGGCCAATGATTTATTTAAAAGCTGCCTCTCATCAGATAACACCCACTTCCCTTCATTGTTCGTTTTTGCTCCTATTCTAAGAAGATCCTCTTCTTCAGTTTTACTGAATACTGGTACATCCTGAATTTCTCCAATAGGAGTCAGTATTATTATCATCTTCTCTTCTCCGGACTTATCTGCATTTTTTTGTTTCTAAATCTGCTAAGTTATCGCCTCTTATTTCTAAAGTCGTCCCTTTCTGACGCCCCCGAATATGCACAACAGCAATTTCCTCTGCAACTGTAAGGCTTCTAACACATCTGAGATGAGTCTTTCATGAATTAGTTCTTTACCTTTAGAACTGAATAATCTTCTTTCTTCCTAGATTTTCTTAAATGTATGTGTGGTAGATTGTTTTTCTGTTGTAATCTTAAGACGTTCCTTATTGTGAGTTTATAGTCATTTGCTCCATGTACCCCGTTTGGTTTCCCCAATGGTTTTGCCCTGAAGTTGCTTACTACTATTTTCCTGCCTAATCCTTTGTCAGTCCCCATGTCAATCTCCCTTGCACCTCCCTGATTTCCAGACCCTTCCCTGCCAATCCTGGAAGTACTGCTCTCTTCCCTTGTTCATCAAATGTAACCCCACCCCTTTCTCTAGAACCTTCCTTGTCTATCACCCTTCCCTCAAAGTTCCATTGGTGTACCAAGCCTGATCCCCTCCCATGTTATCCCCTATTGGTTAACTAGAATCTGATCCCCACCCTATGTTCCTCCCCTGCTGTTCTACTATTGGTCATGCTCCCCTAGTACCCTCCCCCGTTCTTAAGTTGCTGTTACCCTGTTGGAGCTTTGTCACTTGTCCCTGGACCCTCTTGGAGATTAAACCCTCTTGAGAACTTATACAAGTGGCCCCCTCTCGTTTCCTTTGTTCTGGCTTCCTCGACTCAGGATTCCTATCAGCGGCCACACAGAGCAGCTTTGCTGCCTCTGGGAATTAGGCAGCCCTGCTCTACTGCCGCCCAGACTGACCTGAGGGGCAGATAGGGGGCAGCCACTCTTGGCACGGGCCAGGAGGTGAGGGCTAGCCGGATGATCACCAAGCGACTGCCCATAGCATGTATGTACTACTCTGAAGATGTACTTGGAGTCAGTATATACAGTCCCCCTCTCTTGTGTCAATATCTCAAGGGCGTGTTTCAAGGTGTACAATTCACATGCTTGAGCTGACTAACTGGGAGGTAGCCTTCTCTTTTCTATGGTCACTAATCCTTCATCTACTATAGCGTATCCTGAAATTCACTTCCCCTGAATCACCCTCAAGGAGCTGTCGATGTATAGATGTTTCCCCCCCTGCAGGGCTTGGTCTGTCAAATCCTTTCTCACTTTGGTCTGGTTGTTTATAACTTCTAAGCAATCATGCACTAGTTTTTCTACAGGTTCCCCATACAAAAACAAGGCAGGATTGAGGTGCTTGTCTATAATTAGTTCTGGGTCATCTTTATCTATCAAAATTGCTTCATTTTTTAGCACTCAAGAATCAGTGAGCCACTTTTCAGCTTTCTGGTTTAGAATATTTTGAACTGCATGTGAGGTGTGCACTTTTAATTTCCCCCCAAAAGTCAATTTTCTAATTTCTTCTACTAATAGAGCAGTGGAGGCTACTGCCTGGATACAGGTTGGCCACCTTCTACTAACAGGGTCGAACAATTTTCGCTGATAAACTACTGGTCTCTTGGATCCCCCACATTGTTGAGTTAGGACTCCATGGGCTACCCCATTTTCCAGATCTACAAATAGGTTAAAAGGCTTGTCTAGTGCAGGAAGACCTAAAGTAGAGGCCCTAATTAGCTTCCTTTTTAAACTTTTAAATCTCTGCTCATCTTCTTTTTCCCATGTAATCTTTTCCTTTACTAGTTTTTCATACAGGACTTTAAGAGCTTGAGTATATCTTTCAATCTATATTCTACAATATCCTAACTACTCAAATATTTTTCTGATTTCCTTTTTAGTTTTTGGTTGGGGGAGTGAGGTTATTCTTGCGATCCTTTCAGGATTTAATTGCTGGCTCCCCTGGCTTATTATATGCCCTAAGTATTTTACTTCATTGTCTACAAATTGGAGCTTTTCTTTTGATACCCAAAGCCCCTGGCTCCCCAGAAAGTTTAGTAATAATATGGTGGATTCTCTGACCTTTTCCTCATCCTCCCCTGAGAGAAGTAAGTCATCAACATATTGGATAAGTTTTACCTCTGGTACTATGGTAAAACTTTGTAGTACCTCTTTTAAGGCTTGTCCAAATAGGTTAAAGGATTCAGTAAATCCTTGGGACAATTTAGTCCATCTGAATTGTTGCTTTCCCCCTGTATCAGGATCTTCCCATTCAAAAGCAAATATATCTCTGCTCTCCTCTGTGAGGGGACAGGCTCAAAAGGCATCTTTGAGATCCACTACACTGAACCATTGGTGTAATGGAGGAATTCTGCTTAACAGTGTATAGGAATTTGGTACTACTGGGTATCAATCTATAGTTTTTTTGTTTACTTCTCTCAGGTCTTGGACCAGCCTGCATGTCCCGTTTGATTTTTTTACTGGTAATATGGGGGTATTGTGGGGAGACATGCATGGCTCTAAAGTCCCATCTTTGATTAATTCTTGAATTACAGTTTTCAACCCTTTTCTCCCTTTGAGAGAGAGTGGATATTGCTGTACCCGAATCGGGCAGTCTTTGTTGGTTATTTCAATTACTATAGGGGTTATGTTTAACTTACCCCTATTTCCAGATTTGGCCCAAACTACTTCTTCAATTTGCTTTTCATCCTCCTCATTTAACCTGAGGAGTTTAACTACCATTTTATCCCCCTCTGGAAGGACCCCTATGCCTAACTAGTTGCAAGCCCCTTCCCAGCAGATTACATCCTGCTCCTGGTACAAATAAAACATCCCCCATTCCCATCTTGTTGGTTTCTTCAAATACCACATGTTTTATAACTGGTGCTCTAAATCCTCCCCCTATTGCCTCTACTACTTGAATTGTATCTTGGCTTTTCTCACACCCTATTGGGATTTTACACATGTGTCCTCTCTGCCCCTGTATCTACTAAGAACTCGAATTCCTCCTCCTGGGGGCCTACTTTTAAAGTTATCAAGTGCTCTTGTTGGTATTTTGCCCCTAGGAGATAGAGCCCCTGACCCTGCTATTTGTCTGTTTCTTGAACCTCCTTGAAAACTTTCAGATCCTTTTCTCTCTGTGGGCAGTTTTGTCTTAAGTGTCCAATTTTCTTGCAAAAATGGCAGATTGGGCCCCTTCTTCCCTTCTAGGGTGTCACTCCCAGGCAGTTCTGTTCCTCTTAATTTCCTCCCAGCCCCTCCTGCTGGGGCCTGACTGGGGCCTCACCTCCCTATAGGAGTGAGTCTTTGCCAGGTGGTTTCCTTCAGCAATAGCAACTGCCATTACCAGGTCATTCAACCCTCTGTCTTGCCAATACTCTAATCTTTCTAGCTTCTTTCATATACCTGGCCAGGCATAGGTGACAAAGGTCACTTTTAACAGTTTGTCCAGCCTCCGTATCAGTATCCATTCCTGAGTACTGCCTCATATTCATTTTTAACCTCTCCAGCCATTCAGTTGGGGTTCTATACTTTTTTTGTTGCTCTGCAAACGCTTTGTGGGCATTCTGATTATGGGGAGCTGCTTCCCTAATTCCCCTGATAAACAATGCTCTGTACTCTTCCATGTTTTCCCTTCCCCTGGGGTTATTATGATCCCACATCGGGTGCTGTAGTGGCATTTTATCCTCCCCAGGGGGTCTGTTTGAAATAAACAAGGGCCAGGAGACTTCTTCTCCTTTTTAATGCCTTTATTGAAAGTGATCAGCTCAGGATTGGGTGTCTCGGCGGGTCTGCAGGTCCCGTCGTCTCCCAGGGCGACTCAGAGGAGGAGGATATGCGCAGCTCTGTCCACAAGGGGAAGAACTGGGGGAATCCAGTCCTCGTGGGAGCCTTTTGGGCGTGGTATTCCCCGCCAGGTGGTGCCCCTCCCACTCAGTCGGCCTGGTCTGACCGCCGGGGTCATCTCTCATGGTCAGCGTGAGAGGCTCCGAAGGTGTTCCGCGTCTCTGCAGGCTCAGCATTCGGCTCCTCACTTCTAGACATCACTCCAGTCTCTCAACTCTTAGGTGGCTCGTTGTTTTTTTGGGGTTTCTCCATACAGCGGGGGACCCATGCTGCATTGTGGTCTTGGAGTCACTTTGCATAACCCCCCCCCCACCTTCTCAGGTCTCTTCTACTGTTCGGGAAGGTTCCCACCCTTCACTGTGTCAGAGAAGGGCCATTACCTCGCCTCAGCCAAGGCTTTTACTAATACAAAAACAACCATTAACGACAACGACCTGTAATTACCATGACACAGGCAGCAGCCCAGCAGTAGTGGTCCCTTTTTTTCTCACAGAAAAAATCAACTGAATTTTTGTTCATAACATGTTTACATGTTCCCTCTCCCATATTCACATACTGATTTGCGGAAAAAACTCCTCAACTTGTAAAAGTTGTAAAGCCAGTCTGCTTTATTTCAGTTCTGAACGCATGTGGGATAGCTCCCCAAAGGACATGCACACCACCAAAAATTCCCAAGTCTATTTTATCCCCTTACCTGTTGCATATGCATAAAAGACATATGCATATTGTTATAAATTAATACTCCAACTTGATAATTAAGGAAATTTATTAAATAATCAAAGTATAAATTTGGAAAAAGCCACAAGCAATTTGACTCTGAGCCAGGCGATCAGAGTCGGGGATACCCAGGATTTGGCCTCTATCCCACCGAAGTCCCCATGGGTCTCCCAATGTCATTTCTAAGGGGTTCGTTTTACACATTCTTTTGGGCTCTGGAAGGGGCCCTTCTTTAGCATATTATCGTAGTTTTTTTCTTTCTTGCTGCCACGTTTCTTGGAACTGGTGAATAACTTCTGGGGTCTTGTCAGACAAAAAAATCCCTTGAAATATACATCTCTGGAGACAGTCGTCCTCCTGGTGTTTGAATCTCCATCCTTATCACTTAGCCTATTACTGCTTGTTT
Organism: Melozone crissalis; assembly: GCF_028551555.1. NCBI lineage: Eukaryota > Metazoa > Chordata > Aves > Passeriformes > Passerellidae > Melozone > Melozone crissalis. The sequence goes on along the minus strand of NW_026535813.1, from coordinate 6,183,561 downwards.
CCCGACACTGGCTTTAGAACACAAAATACTGTGGTTTTTAATTTCCTTTAGCACGAATTATTTTATAACATATATTACACATATGTATTAAACTGTCTTATCAATTTTATGAGCCTGTGCAGTTCTTCAGTCACATAGTAGTAATGTGGTGTTTGTAACTCAGATTCAGTTTTTCAGTCTGCTTCAGCCCCAAGGTCAGTGAGGGCCCCTCTCATTATCACTCTTCAGCTTGGATACTTGCATTCCTTTCTAAGTAGCCCTGAATCTCCTTTGTTCTCTCTGCAGGCCCTTTTGCAAGCACACAAGTTAACAGACTACACAAGCTTGAACAGTAGACTTCAGCTAAATCCAAAATTGGTTTCTCCCCTGAGTTTAATTTCCAACCCCCTGTCTCAATACCAGCAGCTCAAATCATCTGTCTTTCTTCAAACATAAACAAAAGGTTTTTTATACATTGCATTTCTTCCCAAGTATAAATATTAGGCCCTAAAAATTGGTCTACTTGTTCTGCTAATCCAATAGGGTCTTCAAGTAGACCTCTCAATTCATTTTGAATGCTCCTACTTCGGAGGAATTGAGTGGGAAGGTGACAAACCCAATCCCTCCTTGTGCCCCTCCCAATGGAACTTCCCGGAGGGGATATAGTCATGCTGCTTGGTCTTCCCTTTGTAATTCCTCCCACTGAGCAGCTCTTCCCTGGTATTCTGATTGGGCTGATCAGGGGGCTGAGGGGGTGCATTAGGTGCTGGCGGATATGGGGGCGGAAGACAGTCTAAATGGTCCCACTTTTTGTCTTCTAATTTAAACACTTTCACTTCTCCCAGAGTTTACCTTCCTCCAGCAAGCGGCATAATAACTTTATTCTTGGCTGACAGCTTCCTTGTCATTTACATAAGTATTTAAGGCTTGGCATATTTCCGTTTCAAAAGACCTATGTAGGGACCAGATTAAATGGTCTGATCATATCTCTTCTCTAGTCTACTTGATCATACAAAAATGTATAATTTTGATTTTATTTTTATTCTTTGTGTCAGGGTTCTGTTCCTACTGTGCCAACTTTATACTAAGGGAGCTATGGGGAGGTATATCCATGGGTGCTTTCTTTTTGCTTGCTTTGTTTCCCATTCTTATTTGTTTGTCCCAGCACCTCCTGCACCACCCCAGTGGTCTTTGTTATGAACAAAAATCTGCCAATTTTTTTTGTGAGAAAAAGGTTACCACTGTTGCTGCTGGGGTGCTGCTTGTTTGTTATGCTAATTACGGGTCGTTATCGTTAATAGTTGGTTTTGTATCGGTAAAAGCTCTGGCTGGGGCTGAGTTAATGGCTCTCCTTCCCAGACAGTGAAGAGAAGGGACTGAGACGTGGGAGGGGGTGTATGCAAACTAACTTTGAGACCAGCATGCCATGGGAAGCTACTATTCCAAACACACTGAAAAGAATCCCAAAACAACGAGCCAGTATAGAGTTGAGAAATTGGAGTGATGTCTAAACGTGAGGAACGGAAGGCTGAGCCTGCAGAGATGCTGAAAACCTTCGTAGTCCCTCTCGCCCTGAGCGCCGGAGTCGTCCCGACGCCGGGAGCGGGAAGGGGGGCGAGGCTGCGGGGTTGAAGACCAGGGGTCACCATGCTCAAAAGGCTCCCACGAGGACCGGACCCCCAGATCTGCCCCTAGTGGACAAAGCTGCACATACCCTCCTCCTCCTCGTCGCCCTGGGAGAGACGACGGAGACTACAGACCCGTCAAGCTGCCCAATCCTGAGCTGATCACTTTAAATAAAGGCATTAAAAGGAGAAAAACTCTCCTGCCCTGTTTATTTCAGTCTTCCTTCTTTCTTAGCTTCCAAGCAAATTTAACTATGCACTCTTTGCAGGTTTTTTCCCAATTCTCCTCAGATACAGTCTAGGTCCTGGGAACTAAATACCTTCTTCCACACACTACTTTAATGATCTCTGCCTGTCGTGAATCAACTTCTGCCTCCCTCCAGGCTTTTCCTATCCTTGGGCTACTTACTTCTTCGTGTCTTACAGAAATTAAAAAATTTATTTCCTGAAATCTGGTTCTCAATTCTGCCCTACAGCACTCCCGACACCAGGCACTCCTGTGAGAGGCAGTACAATACCACCTCTTATGACAGGTTTTACACTCACACAAGACCCAAGGCTCACACCCAGGTCCACAACTCAAACAAAAAATTGCACTCATACAAACGACACAAAAATTGTATTATAAAACAATACAACAAGCACTCTGCCTTTCTCTGGCCAGTCACACAAAATGAGGGACATACACATCCATCTCACACACATTTACACCATAATAAAGTATTTTTGCTATTGAGTTAGGTTCTGTTATTCCTGTACCATTGCTTATTAATTACACAATGCCCTTTTAAAAAAAAATCGTCTTAAATCCTTCTAAGATTCCCCTAACTTAAAACTTTTTCCCCTTGCTACTGGAATACTTCTAAGAACCCCAATGCATAAACAAACTTCAAAAGTCCTGCTACAAGGTTCTCAAAAGTCTTGTTGTCAAGCAGATCCAATCAGTTCCTCAGATCTCTCAGGCCCTGTTTCTCTACTTAGCAGCTAAACACTCCAGATCAGCCAAACCAGTCATGCCTCAAGGATATATTGGGGGCTAGGCCCTGCCCCTCACCTTTGCAGGCTCTGTGTTAACCTTTTAACTATCCTAACCCCCAATATAACCTAGATTCCTATAGGCCGTCAGACATGGGTTGTGAAAAACGCCAATCACTTCTTTTTAAAATTTTAAAAGTTTAATAGTAATAAAATGGTTATAAAAATAGTAATACAACTGGAGTAATAATAATTTGGACAATTTGAATTAGGACAACATGAGACAATAAAGACAAAGAGTTACGGACATCCCGGTACCTTTTTCAGGGCAGCACAAGCCCGAAAAAGGACACCCGTTAACAAAAGATTAACCCTTAAAAGCAATAGCCTGTTGCATATTCATACACTTCATACATGATGCATAAATTCCATTCAAATACAAGATTCTGTCTGGTCATCGTCAACTTCTTCCTCTGAATCCTAACAGCGCCTTTGAGGCAGGAAGAAGTTCAGTTCTTCTGATAAGAGGGCCATAAATTCTTCTTCTCTGAAAGATTTAAATGTCCTGCAGCTGCTATCTCGCTGCGAGTCCTTTCTTTAAAAAAAGTATCCTACATAGCATCGTTTCTATTTTAACATTTTTTATAACTTAAAACTATATTTAACACAGTACTTAAGAGAATTAATACAGCATTACTTTCTTACACAACACATATAATATTCATTTTAATATTTGCGAAAAGCCAATCATAAAATACATGCATTTTTCACAAGGGTCGAGTGCAGTACTACCTCAGAATTAGGATTTCTGCAGTCGAAATTACAGGCAATCCCTCCCCTCTTCAAACACTTAATCCCTGTTTTAACCCCAAAGTGGCGAAAGTTTCCTTATTCTGGGTTCTTACACAGCCTCTGGCATTTGCTTCCTTTTGTCACTGGCCGGCCCCTTTCAGGAAGATGGAAATGCGATTAGAAAGACTCTTTACTCAAGTCGCAGATCGGGGACTACCCCATCTGAGTCTCACGCATGTACACAGATAGACACACACTCTCCCGGATTTTTCACGATCCCCTTTTAGTAATATACTCACCTGTCTAGGTTCTTCATGCACTAGTTTAGGATTTGCCACAGCTTCTTAGAGAGGTTTACCTCCTCTCTCTTTTTGTCCTTTTTTATCATACAGACTGAGAGTTAACCTGCGGTATCTAGTAGCAGCAGGAAAAGCCCAGGTGTGCTGCTGTAATTTTAAGCAGGGCACCTCCCGCCTGGGCCCCTGGAGCCAGTGAGACTACAGGTATATCTCGGTGGAACCTCCAAATTGTAAAAACCAGAATTCACTGCTTAGAATATTTAAAAATTCAATAATAATAGGGTAAAAAAAGGACAATATTTCCAGCACTAGGGTGCTCCTGGCCAATAGTCAAAGAACATTCTGGTGTATTCAGTGTAATCCTTATACTGTTACATCACTGAGGTACATGCATATTCATGTGTTTCATGCATTATTCAAACATTCTTTCGAACTTTCTGATGTTTTGGGAACTCCTTGACTTCTTCACACTCCAGCTTATCTGCATGACATCCTGTGTGTCAGATCAATGTATTTTATTTCTTCTTGTGTCTCCATCTTGCTGTTTCACATCCTCTGATAAGGATTTAGCATGTCCTCCTTAAATTTAACATGGAATTCTCTTATTGTCCTCCAGTGCTCTGGTTTGTGTCACGGTTGTCTTATCACTTGGACAGGTTGGTCAGTGGGTGGCCTTTCACTGTTTCTAGTTACACAAAAGCCCTTTATTTCTTATGTTTTGCTAATGTCTATATCACAATACATTAATCACACTATTATTTCCATAAGTGATACATAGATATTATATTAATTACACTACTATTTCTATGAGCAACACAGTGCATACTTGTCTTAGATTGCAGAGCAATGTGTATTTTATTTGCCATCTGTTAGAGGTGTGGCAGTTATCTTCTGTTAATTAGACAGTTTATCTCTTCCACAAACCAATCCTCCCTTGGGAGATATCTGCTTTTAATGGGCTATTGAATGTCACTGCATGACTGATAAAAATTGCAGCATCTAATTGTGAGATGCTCCACGCAGAGGGAGGAGTGAAGCATTCCGAACTGGATATAAACTGAGATTTTTGGGACACCAGCACAGACTTTCCACTGGATTCTCAGAGGAGCAGCTGGCTCTTCCCCTGGATCTTCAGAGGAAGACTACACCCTTCTACAGGATCAATGCTTCAACAGAACCCCACCTGTCACTCCAGGAGGACTGCAGCCACCATTCCAATTGGACTGCTACCAACACCCTGATCCACAGGGTGTCAGGTCGTATTCTGACTGTCAACGGGGTTTTGTTTTACTGTATTGTTCATTTTATTTTTATTTTGTTCCCTGATAAAGAACTGTTATTCCTGCTCCCATATTTTTGCCTGAGAGCCCCCCTTAATTTCAAAATTATAACAATTTGGAGGGAGGGGGTTTACATTTCCCATTTCGGGGGGAGGCTCCTGCCTTCTTAGCAGACCTGTCTTTTCAAATCAAGACAATACTTAAGCTGATAGATTATATTATATTAACAAGCAGCTAAGAAGAATTATAATTGATGCTATTTCTAAATACTTATAATCACTAACAACGTGCATAAGCTCATACATAAATGTGAAAGCCAATATTATCTGGTCATTTTTCACACAGGCGAGCGCTGGGGTACAGAGATGGGCCAAAATATCTCAAAATAACAAAGGGATGTTTATGATAAATTAAAAACTTTGATAAGATTACATTCCCGTTCAGTTCCTAAGCAAGAAATCAAAGATTAAATGCTTTGGGTAATTAAGAACTTCCCTGAACCTACAGTCGATTCTGCTTTTCATAAATCACTCTTGGGTTGCTGTTGATGAAATAAACAGGGCAAGGAGACTTTTTCTCCTCTTAATGCCTTGATTAAAAGTGATCAGCTCAGGATTGGGCAGCTCGGATGGGTCTGCAGCTTCCCGTCGTGTCTCCCAGGGCAACGAGGAGGAAGAAGATATGCACAGCTTTGTCCACTAGGGGCAGAGCTGGGGGTCCGGTCATCGTGGAAGCCTTTAGGGCGTGGTAACCCCCTCCAATGTTTCATTGATTCCAGTCTCGCCCCCTCCCAGACCCGGCCTGGGGGCTCTTGAACGCAGGGTGAGGAACAACGAAGGTTTTCAGCGTCTCTGCAGGCCCAGCACTCCGCTCCTCACGTCCAGACATCACTCCATCTCTCAACTCTTAGGTGGCTCGTTGTTTTTGGGGTTTGCTCAGTACGTTTGGAGCAGTAGTCCCCCACAGCATGCTGGTCCTGGAGTCACTTTGCATAGCCAGCCCCAGGTCTCATCACCATTCTGGGGAAAAGTACAACTTAGCCTCGGGCAAGGCTCTGCTAATACAAAAGGAACAATTAGCCACAACGACCCGTGATTACAATAACAAAACAAGCAGAACTTCAGCAGCAACAGTGATCTGGCTGATTTTTGTAACCTTTTCTCACAAAAAAAATTAGCAGTATTTTTGTTCATAACAGTTGATATTTGCCTTTTTGATCTTGCTACAAAGAGAAATAAGGTTGCAGCTTCTTTGATTCCTACGTGCTGTGTAATAATTGAAATACTTAACGATTGTAATGCTTGGAATCTTATCTCTGGAATTTCTACTGCGCCGCAGCAAGGCACCATCTTTAATGCTGCAGAGCCTCCCTACGGAGCTAACGCCACCTTTGGCCGCTTGTAATATTGCACCGGGAGAGGGAGGGGAGCTCTGCCCAGAAAGCAGGGGGGAGGCAAGCTCCACTGTACTCGTAGCCAGTGATATTAAGCCCACGGGTAGTTCCCTTGACCTCATGTGCAAACTCTACGGCGTCAGGAACACCAGTCTTGATCCAGACAGCAGCCCCCCTGAACCCCCAATTGAAAATTCGCGTGAATATTCGGGGCTCCCGGTTCCAAACCATGGCGGTGCCTTACAGGGAGTTTCCGTACAACAAGATGGCGGCCCCTTGTTCCGAGCATGGGCACTGCGGCATTTTGTGACCATTGAGACTGCTGGCCACCTGCTGCATCGCCACCTCTGGCCGCTTTTATTATTGCAATGAGGGGGGAGACGAAACAGTATTACAGTTCCATAGAGAAACACAGACAGAAGAAGCAGATTTACAGAATGCAGCTCAACTATATCCAAAGAAAGAACCTAATTTATTTCCTCCAGATACCAGAGACTATTCGAATTCTAAATCAAGGGCTTATTCAAAAAACAGCTTATGTTATAAGTTAGTTGCGGTGGGGAATTAATCACCGACTAGTAAGTCCAAATAAAATGAAATTTATTAATTGATAGAGCAAGCGATAATAGGTAAAGTCAGGGGAGTCTCCGCTCCACCACTGCTGCACTCTTCTGATATTTCGTGGAGTTCTTATACAGTCCATCACCCATATTAACAGTTTACTAAGCAGATAAACAAATGTTTGTGAAACCTATTGTCTTTTGGTTTCGTCTTCCTTATCTTTTAAGTCTGGAAATTTATTAAGCAAACAACTGGAGGTGGTGCAACAGTCTTACTGGAATAACTTTGTCAGCTTTGATGAACAAACTTAAAGTTTTAACCCATTACAGCTTAAATACGATTAATTGGCCAGAATTAAGAGGAAAGCATTGAAGGATGGAGAATGACAGAACAAGTAATATTACCACAGTTTTGAATTAAAGTTATTATCTTACAAGATTTGCAACAACTCCTAGGAGAGATCAATCGGGTTAGACCTGTCCTGGGACTTACAAATGATTAACTTTCTCTGCTTTTTCATTTGTTGAGGGGACTGTAACATTACATCTCCAAGGACTTTCACACCTGAAGGCTCTTGAGAAAGTAGCAGAAGCCTTTCAACAAAGACAAGCAGACCATTGTATAGTATCACAGCCTTTCTTTCTTGCAGTACTGGGAGAAAAGATGCAGTTGTATGGTCCCATATTCCAATGGGATGCCTCTGCAAAAGACTCTCTTAATAATAGAACGGGTCTTTTTACCTTACAGATCACCAAAACCAATCTTTACAACAATGGAAATGACAGCTCAGATTATAATCAAAGCTTGAGCAAGATTGTTAACTACAGCAGGGCCCACTCATCGCTTCCAGGATTTCTGACAGAAGGCAATTCCAGGGCAGGTAAATTGACAGTACCTATTTGTTTTGGTGTGCTGTAATGTCCCATTTTAGACTTCCAGGTCACTTCCCCAGGTGTGCCTATACCTCTCTCCCTTCCCCCTTGCCCCCATGCTGAGTGAGTCCTGTCAATCAGGCTTAACATTCCAGCAAAGCGGTCGTGTGGTTGGTCAAGTTCAAAGGATGCCCCTATGCCCAGGGGTCATTGGCCTGTCTAGGTGTCATCCCCCCCTGAGACCCTGCCCCTCTCACCTGTCCCCTCCCCTCCCCCTGCCCTGGGAGCTTAAAAAGGGAATCAGACCATGCGGCCGGGGTTCTGTTGGAGCAGTTGCCCACGTTCAGACCTCTGTAACCATGGAATAAACCTCTGGACATCAAACCCTCCAGCAGAATCCTCTCCTTTTTCTCTTCACCATCACCAGAATCAGACCATGCGGCCGGGGTTCTGTTGGAGCAGTTGCCCACGTTCAGACCTCTGTAACCATGGAATAAACCTCTGGACATCAAACCCTCCAGCAGAATCCTCTCCTTTTTCTCCTCACCATTCGCCTGAAGCTTTCATCCTGAGGTAAATGAGTTCCTAACAAGCCTGGACTTGTTCAGTGCCCTGCTGCAATCTCCAGCAAGCCAAGGTATCTCTGGGGTGATTACACCACAGTTGCTGCCTTTGGCCCAGCAGCGAGGGTCAGACCGGCCCAGGCACCATTTAACTGGTAATATTGGGATTCCTATTCCAATAACTATTGCAAGCACGTTGCCCAATATTTTTGAACAGGCAAAGCTGAGTCATGCTTTTTTTCATCAAAATGAACAAGCACTCATGCGAATGTTTTGTCTCTAAAGATCAGGCTAAAGCAATCACAAGTACATGCCCCGACTGTCAGCTGGTGAAACCCCCTGTTTCCACGGGAGCTGGTGAAACCCCCTGTTTCCATGGGACCAGTTAACCCACAAGGGTTGCAGAGCCTACAATATGGAAAACAGATATTACCAAATACCCATCTTTTGGGAAATTGAAAAATATTAATGTCTCAGCTGACACCTTTTTGGACGCATTTTTTTTCCTCCCTGCATACAGGAGAAACAGCCAAGCATGCTCATCAGCATTTTTTACCAGCATTTGCTTCGCTAGGTGTGCCTCAAGAAGTCAAAATGGATAATGGTACTGCTTATGCGACCAAACAATTGGCCACATTTTTAATGAATCGGGGTGTTCGCCATACATTTGGCATTCCTTAATCTCCCACAAGCCAGGCAATTGTCAAAAGGACACATCTTTCCTTAAAATGTATTTTAGATCAACAAAAAGGGGATGCAGTGCAGGGAACACCACTGACGCAACTAAGTAAAGTCTTATATGTTTACATTTTTTTAAACAGTTATTTTGCAGAACCTGAACCCCCAATTTTTAGGCATTTTTCTAATAGTACACATGCAAAATTAAAGGAAAATCCTTTAGCTCTAATTAGAAATCCAGAAACAGAACAAATTGAAGGTCCATTTCCTCTAGTAACTTGGGACAAAGGGTTTGCTTGTATTTCTACAGGTACAGGACCCAGGTGGATTCCAGCAAAGATTGTGAAACCATATCACATGAGAAAACACCCTGACAACCCCACTAGCAAAGAAGAAGGCACACAGGTGTGAACTACACAGAAACAACTATTTATGCCTGCAATCTCTTGTCCTTGTTGCAAAAACTGTGAACCCTGGGTTTTATATCAATGCAAAGAGTGTACTGTAAAGCTTTTTAGGCAAGATTGCAGCGCAATTTGTGTTATATCCCTACATTTAACAAAAGAATTGTAGCCATTGATTTTTTGATCGTAGTAGGCCATGAAGAGAATAATAACCCTCGCCTTCCTATTCTTAGAGAAGAATGTAGGAAGGAATTTGCAAAATAATCAGAAAATTTTAAAAATCCAAATTTTAAAAATTGAATGTGCACCAAATACTTTTGTGCCTTATCATTGGGTAATGTTTGAATAAGATTGGGAAAAGACAAAAAAAGAAGAATATTCTTAAAAATTCGCCTGAAAATTAAAATTTGAGAAAAGAACCTCTTGCCTATAAATAATTTTAGTGAAACATGAAGTTCCATCAAATATTAAGTTTGTGTTTTGTTTTGTTTGCTTTGTTTGCTTTTGGTAGTGCAGTTTTGCCAGTTAGCCAGCCTAGAACAAATGCTTGGGTGACTTTAGCTAATGTTTCAAGGTTAGATACCTTGTGTTTATCTACTACTACTCCAGAAAATCCATTCTCCACTTGCTTAGTCAGTGTACCAGTAGAAACCTGGCGTAGACCGAGAAAGATCAACAGGGCTATGCGAGTCACCTTCGCTGGGTCAAATGTGTGGAATTTTTAGACTCCAGTTCATACATGGGAATAGTAGACTCCTTATCTTCCTAAAACATCTGCTGAACCTCAGGAATTAGAGCTCCTTGGTTCTATAAAAGTCGAGTTTTGTGTCAAGTTTTATTACTCAGGAAAAAGACAGTAGTGAGAATTTTCTCCGCATATATATAAGAACCAAACCTTTTGGTGTAATGACACTTCTGAAGTTCCATCTACATTTAGCTCTGTTTCTCTTCAATTACCACAAGGGATATTTTTTGTTTGCAGAGACAGAGCATGGCCTCTCATTCCATCAAACATTAAAGGTGGTCCATGCAGCTTAGGGAAGGTTACATTGTTGATGCCTAGTATGGGAATGATTGCCAGTATGAAACACAGAGCAAAAAGGTCATTTATCCATCAATACGGATTAGAGTGTAAGGATGATTTTGAACCTTGGGGTTTTCAAAAAGGTTTGCAACATCCATCACTTTTTATACCACCTGTTGCCTCAGCGGTAGCACTAAAGCAGTTAGATAAGTTGGGATGTTGGTTGAGTAAACAATCTAATGCTACATCCCTTGCATTAAGTGGTTTCTTAGCAGATGTCAAAAGTGTTAGGCATGCAACCTTACAAAACAGGGCAGCAACAGACTTTCTTTTGTTAGCACATGGACATGGATGTGAAGATTTTGAAGGGATGTGTTATATGAATCTATCTGATCACTCAGACTCTATTCATAAAAGCATACAACAGCTCAACAGCTAAAAGAAGGTGTATCAAAAATAAGAGTAGATGATGGAACTTGGCTAGATGATCTGTTTAGTGGATGGGATTTAACACCATGGTTAAAAAAGTGTCTTCCGACAGGTTTATATATTTTAGTTGTTATAGTAGTAGCGCTAATAATGGTGCCTTGTTTGCTTCAATGTATACAGCAAATGAATGACAAATCTTTTAATGGATTTTTTTGGTGCAGAGAGAGAGGGGAGATGTAGGAAATGGAAAGAGAAACTTCCACAGATACTGATGGGTTTGATTTGCAGTCTTGGAAGAAGTTTGGATTGATGTAAAAATAAAAGTACACAGACATTTGGCAGAAAAATTGTAAACTTATGTTTCTATGGTTGAAAGTAAGAATATGCCTTACGTAAGTAAGAAACTGCATTGGGTAAGATGGTGAAGGGTTTTATAGTATAGTAATGTAATTGTATAGAGTAAGCTAAGAGTTTATATGTTATAAGAGAAGCATATGTGTGTTTAAGAGAAGCATATGTGTGTACGTGTAATAGTAGCCCATTGGATAAAAGTATATGTAGTACGGCAGAATTAAGTGAAGGTGATAAGTTAGAAAAGCAAAATAAACTTTGTGGCAACTTTCTATTGGATCAAAATGTTATATATTGCTTTGTAATGAAGAAACCTGCAACTACCTTGAGCTATAGCTGACTTCTTATTCCTCTAAAATCTCACAACCTTTGAGGCTGATGTTTATCTGAGTAATAAATCAGTTTTAGCTCAACAGTAGTCCCATCCCTTCAATTAAAGCATCGATAATATACCCTCACCACAGTAAAAGTCACTGGCAAAGGACCCTGGATTCAATACTCCAGGGTTAAGAAGGCTTCTGCTCCTGAAACAACCAGAAAAACAGAGACTGATGCAAACAATGACGTGATTTAAATGATTCTTCTTTTGTGCTTAAATAACTTTTCCTAATAGTTATAATTCTTTTTTGCATGATAGACAACTGTGTAAGCATTACTGTTGTTAGATATTTACTGTTGTTAAAAGTGGATGTGACAGCCTGGTCAGAGAGTGAGAAAGCCAGATAAGTTTTTTCAGAATCTGCCTGGGAGACTTGTCTTGGTTTGGAATGGGAGGAAATGCAGGGAAGTGATGCAAAGCTTTTTGTGTAACTGACAGTCTATTGAACTACTGAGAAGCTGGACACGCTTCTGCGAAACACATGAAATAAACAGGGCAGGAGATCTTTCTCCTTTTTAATCCCTTTATTAAAAATCAGTTTGGGTGGGAAGAACCAACGGGTTGCGCTCACGCCACTGCTGTTTTCAGGAGTGGCACGGAGGAGGATGAAAAGTGCAGCTTTGTCCCCTGGTTTGCAGGCAGAGCTGGGGCTTCCGTCCTCATGAGAGCATCAGAAGATTCCCAATTTTTTGGTCTGACATTCGAGCTCCTCTGTCTAGCCAACATCTTTAGGTTAGGGTGAGGGATAAAAAGGGTCTTAGCGGATACTGGATTCTGTTCTTCACGTCTAGACATCACTTTGATTCGTCAATTTTGTGTTGGCTCGTTGTTTTTAGGGTTTTTTTGCTAGGTTTAGTGAGGGGCTTCTTCCTTTGCATGCTGGCTCCGATGTCATTTGCATGCCAACTCCGATGTCCCCTCCTCCTCCCAGTGCCGGGTGCTATCTTCCAGGAAGTAGCAGGGCGACGCCCGGCAAAGGGGGACCCCCGCGCGTCGGTGCCTCGAGCAGCAGGCATGGACACACTCACCCACGCTGGGGACCAGCAGGCGAGCTGGCCAGCGGCTGCCCCTGCGGGACACGGCGACCCGGGCCAGTCCCCGCGGGGCTCTCCCGGCACGGCCGGGACCCGCGTCGAGGAGGGGTGGGTCCGCCGCTCCCGGGGCCGGCCCACGCTCCTGGGACACTCTCGGGCTACCCCCGCGGGGCTCCCCCAGCACTGCTGGGAAGGCAGCGGCGGGCTGGGTCGGGGCAACTATTAAGAACAGGTAATTAAAAGGAAACTATTAACAACAGGAGATTACAACATGAAATTATTAACAATAAATAGTTAGAACTCTAACTTGGCAGCAATTGGTTTAACTTGTGAACTCTGCAACTTTTAAAAATATGGACAACTTTTTTACTCATAACACACACATGTTAAAGATGAAAATACTCTGGGAACTCTCCCTTTTCTTCCTGGTTGGTGAGGAGGTGGCAGGCTCCAGCCCTGACCCTCCCTTCGTTTCGGCTAGGCCAGGCTGGGCAGTTCTACTGCGGACAGGGCCTCTTCTCCCTGGCCACCTGCTGGCCCCTCCCATCGGCTCTGGTCTGGCTGGGCTGGGCCTCAGCAGCTGCCGAGCAGGAAGGTGAGGGAAGCTGTAGAGCCTTGGCTAGAGCAGGGCTGGCTGTGGCTGTGAAGATTTTCCTGTCAGGCCTCTTCCCTCTAGCACAGCTGAGACCAGAGACTTCTACAGCCTGTGCAGAAAACTAAAGACTATAAAGCCGATCCTGACACAACTTAGCCGTAGGTCTCAGGCGTAAGCTTCAGGCATGATGTTAACCCTTCAAGTGCTTCAATCTTCTCTTAAGTGAGAGAAAGGAACAAGATGCAAGTATATAGAAGAACAACATGAAGACATTAAAGTCAGTAAAGAAGAAGTTAAGTCTCAGATGGGAGGGGTGAATAGATGCCTTGTTTTTAGAGATGCAATCTTGTAAGCTATGAAGAAGAGACTCTTTTTCCTTATAATGCATAAAACTATAGAGAGATAAAAATGTTCAAATTAATATCAAGTAAAGGCTTCCCTGTTAAAGCAAGCAGATGTTAAAATGGCTGTGATCCTATAAGAAGTTTAAACAGAGAGAGAAGAGTAGTCCTATGTGTCTAAGAGAAGAAGAAAAAGATCTCTGTTCTCAGAGATGAAGATGATTTTAGAATTAGATAATAAGAACGTTTACCTTTAAACAGTTAATCTTTAAAACAATACCCCATAAGTCGACATGGCCCATCGACAAGCCGTGAGAAAGTTGTAGAAATGGGAGAGATTTCACGATGGCAAAGTTCCCCAAGCAGCTGTTATTCGTGACGAAATTGAGAACCACGAGAGAACTGTTTTTTTCCTCTTGTAGAGAAGCCTCCATAACCTTAACAAGAAAAACTTCTCTCCCTCAGTAAACTAAAGAAAGACTATTTTAGGAGTCGTAAACTGACTAGAAATCTTAAGTTTAGTTTCTTTATATTGTCGGTAAGAAAGAAAAAGTTGTGGGTGGAGGAGAAGTGTTCTGAAGGGTTTGTTTTGATTCTTGCTACCTTTTTTTCCTTCTAATTACTTTCAATAAAATTTTCTTTTTACCCTCTTAAAGTTTTGAGCCTGCTTTGCCTTTCTCCTGATCCTATCTCACAACAATATGTGAGTGTATTGGTGACTAGCCAACACCAAACTTGCCACATTTTTTAGTGCGTTAGCCAAAAAAAATCTCAAAATTAGAAAAATCTTAAATCAGCAAACCAAAACCACTACAGAGACTTTAGGGAGCTGGAGATAACAATGATAGCCGATTATTATAAACAACCTGCAGGTGTTGTTTTTCTAAGATCTGTTTTCTTATTATTCTCATAGGTTTTTTTACAAATGGGCATCTTGTAAATTAGCCAATCAAGTGAAATGTATTGATTAAATGACCAATCAGGTCCATCTGTATCGTATGAGTGTATAAAAAGAAGCTGTTCAATAATGACGGGAGGCGCTTATGCCACTTAGTCTCCAGACGACTCTGTGTTATTTTTTTATTAAACAGTGACATCTGGTGACCACGCTGTAGAATTACATCTATCGACCCTTCGTGGACCGTGGGAAGGATGAAGAAGCCTCTGACCCCGCCGGGACCCCGCGGCGCCCACGCAGCCCACTCGTGTCTGGGCATCTTCTGTTCCCCCAGAGAGGTAACAGTGACTTTTCCCTGCGTCCTCCTGGAAAGGACTGAGATCGCGGTTTTGGCCCTAATAGCGTCAAAGCTAGGGTGGGAATGAGTTCCCCAGCAAAGCAGAGAGTCGTTACCCCGAGGCAGTCTTGCTGGAATTTTGGGAATGGTGCTTTTATGATGAGAAGTCACCTCTCTACAGAAGAACATGCAATTATTTCTGTTTGGAGGGACATGATTCCTTGTATTGGTATCTCTGTGTCAGATGATTCGCTCTGCACTCTGCTTTCCTGGGCCAAATCTCATGATTTTCTGGTATATTTAGACACCACTTTTAGTCCACAGACGTGGGACACATTGGGCTATCAGCTGTGGGAAGTGTTTGCTAGTGGGGATACCACTGTGCCTTGACTTATACCTTTATGGGGTGTCCTGTCCAGAGCACTGTGAGGCCAGACCCCGAGGGGAAGTGAATCAGAAATGGGGACCTCGTAGGGCGCAGAGGTTGCCTCTGTGAGCACCGACACCCCAGGGGGCAGATTGGCCAGTTGGGCAGCTGCCAGCTTTCCCCTGGCTCTGCACAAACCCGTGGGAGATGTGGGGGCCCCCTGCAGAACCTATCTCTTGCCTAGAGACTATGTTCCACCAAAATATCCTCATCCCTATGATTCTTTGAGGCCAACTGTTACGGTTTGACACTGGCACAATGCTAGTGCCTTTATGAAAATACTTTCTTTTTAGTGTTTGCTGTGAGATGTGACAAGGAATAAGTAAAGCAGGCTCTTACTTGGGAATAAAGAAAACTTTAATAACTAAACTACAAGGGAAAGGAAAAAAAAAAAGAAACACACAAGGAAAATGAAAACTTCACAAATACATCTCTTCCTCTTCTTCACTAAATTCTCAATACAATACATTCTTCTAAATCACTAACTCTCAGTCTGGCACTACTCTTTAGAATACTCAATTTTCAGTTCATCAAGAGGAGAAGGAGTCTTTCTTTGTGCTATGGGCTTCTTGTGACACGTAGCACCGCCTGGAGATCATTTGCTATCCTGACATCTTCCTTCTATGCTCAGTGCTCTCACTACTGCGCATGGACCAGGGCTGCTTCTAGGGTTCTTCTTAAGGATGCTTTGTCTCTCTCTAAAAAGGCACAGTCTCAACTTTGGGACATCTGTCCCTCCCATGTTTTTTGCACCCCCTGGTGCTGAGGAGCACTCACACTGAACCCTCTTATTTCTGAGGCATTGCCCCCCCTGGAAGCAGTCTCTGTATCACAAGGAAACAGTCTATAGCTATACAAAAAAAAGAGTTTAGCAGAAAATGCCACTCTATCTTCTCCATTCTTCTAACATCTATTTCTCTGCTCAGACTTTCATCACTCTTCTAAGAAACGTTAATGTTCTGTTAAGTTTTCATTGTCTACAAAGAAGTTAAAAGCTCTCACAAGCAGCTAAACACATCACTGCCTCCTTCCCCCCCTTTTCTTCTTTCTCAGCCGTGCTGCCTGCTGCTGCACATTGTTATAAATCGAGACGACAATTTGCCAAGTAAAACCAATTAAGAATTTATTGATTACAGCGGGCAAAGCAACAAGCAAATCAGCGCTGGGCGACAGGGGAGTCTCTGCTCCGCCACTGTCGCACTCTTCTGATTTTCCATGGAGTTCTTCTACAGTCCTTCTTCCAGGTTGATGTGTAGTACTCTGCGTATTCTTCTTTTGTGTTTAGGTGGTCATAGTCCACCTCCCGGGGTCTGAAGATGAAGGTTGGTAATTTTCCTTTGTCTGATTCCTGGAATTTTTAGGCTCAATCTGCTGAGTTCCTGGAATCCTAGGTTTACTGAGCAGATAAGCTGATACTGTGTTATCAGTCATAGCAAACCCCCCCACCCACATTAACAGTTTACTAAACAGATAAACAAATGTTTGTGAAACCTATTGTCTTTTGGTTTCACCTTCCTTATCCTTTAAAGTCTGGAAATTTACTTAAACAAACTAGAGGTGGTGCAACAGTCTTACTGGAATAACTTTGTCAGTTTTGATGAACAAACTTAAAGTTTTAACCCATTACAATTCCCTCCTTTTTCTTTTAAACCATTTTGTTCATCAAATCGTTTCAGTTCTTGTTTTGCTAGCTCCTAAACAGCATCAAATGTGCAACTTCTAAACGTCTTTTTACTATGGCAATTAATCTATAAAATGCATGGCCCAAAAGTGAGCCTGAGTAGTGTATCTACTGCTCCCTCTTCCTCTGGGAGCCAAGGTTCTTCTATCATTCAATTGTCCTTGTTCTAAATACAATTAACAATTAAAACACAAGGCAAAATAAACAAAAGCAGTAAAAATCACACCCAATATTCTTATATGTTACAAAAGTAATGGCTAGCCCACCAAGTATGTCCAGAAAGGGCTAATAACTTTTCTTAAACTCAGGCAAAACGATGATTGTTTAGTTTGATTAGCAAACATTACCCATATGTTTTCTTTCTGGCTGGTTAAAGCATGTTACTTCTGTTATACCAGCTGTTACAGCGCTAAGAAATACAATAAAAAATAAGTTTTATTTTTCTTTTCCCTTTTCCTTTTCCTTCTTTTTTCTATCAACCTTTAGCTTTACTCCTGGCCGTTGCAGTCTAAACTCCTGTAATTCTTTTATACATTGATCTAATGCTTTATCAGGGTCTCCTTTAACGGGCCCTACGATAGAATGCTGTGTTAAGGGCACCAATCTCCTCCACCTTGCGGAAGTTATATAAGACCTACTTTGAGCTTTAACCCTTTTTATAGTATGCTTTATCTCCCACCGATAGTAAGCCAAAATCTTCTGTTCGGGAGATTCGTAAAGATCTAAAGCCGAAGCTGTATCCAGCCCCGTCTGCCTCCTCAGGTCCCTTTGCTAGCTATCAAATATGAGCCTGTGCTGGCATGTGTTGCATCATAGGTGTCAGATCAAAGACTGCTCTACTTAAAAGGTTTTACTACAACTCTCACAATACAGTGCTACCCAAGCGGCATAATACGGGCTATAACACTCAAGGAAGTTTTTCCCTGCCGGTCCCCTTATGTAAAAAGGCGATAATGATTCAACAGTGTCAATCAATTCCTTAGTCGTTTGGCGGCGTGTCACGGCCCTGTCGACCGCTTTCGAGTGTCCCTTCAGTTGTATCAGTAGTGGCCGCAGGATCAGGGGCAATTTCTCCTCTAGTTGCACTTTGTCTGCCAGATTGTCCACCTGCCGTTGCATTGAAAGCAGGCTTGGTCCACTTCGCAGGTAGTTATACAGCTCCTGTAGGGGTAGAAACACAGGGATATCCCCTTCCTTAATATAAAACTCTGGCAGAACCTATCCACTCAGGTTACAACATTTAGAAGAGAAAAACCAGAATGTTATGAACAAAAATTCAGTTGATTTTTTCTGTGAGAAAAAAAGGGACCACTACTGCTGGGCTGCTGCCTGTGTTATGGTAATTACAGGTCGTTGTCGTTAATGGTTGTTTTTGTATTAGTAAAAGCCCTGGCTGAGGCGAGGTAATGGCCCTTCTCTGACACAGTGAAGGGTGGGAACCTTCCCGAACAGTAGAAGAGACCTGAGAAGGTGGGGGGGGTTATGCAAAGTGACTCCAAGACCACAATGCAGCATGGGTCCCCCGCTGTACGGAGAAAACCCCAAAACAACGAGCCACCTAAGAATTGAGAGACTGGAGTAATGTCTGGACGTGAGGAGCCGAATGCTGAGCCTGCAGAGACGCGGAACACCTTCGGACCCTCTCGCCCTGACCAAGAGAGACGACCCCGGCGGTGAGACCAGGCCGACTGAGCCGGCAAAAGTACCACCTGGCAGGGAATACCACGCCCAAAAGGCTCCCACGAGGACTGGATTCCCCCAGTTCTGCCCCTTGTGGACAGAGCTGCGCATATCCTCCTCCTCTGAGTCGCCCTGGGAGACGACGGGACCTGCAGACCCGCCGAGACACCCAATCATGAGCTGATCACTTTTAATAAAGGCATTAAAAAGGAGAAGAAGTCTCCTGGCCCTTGTTTATTTCAGCTGGGGGCTCTCGTCCGGAATAGCCACGCCGCAAGAGGACTCAGGACTGGCCATCTTGGATCTTCAGAGGACAGCTGGCTACCAGGACCAAGAGGGATTGGCTCAGGACCGCGACACAGAGGAGCACCGGACTGGTGAGAAACCCGGTGGCGGGAGTGGGAGACGTGCGCAAGTGTGTGAGTGAGACGAGGGCCGGCAGCCGGACCTTCGAAGCGAGTGGGACCCCTAAGTACTGCGTTTCCGGTTTTTCGCGAGAAACCCGGCCAGGAACAGGGGGAAGCGAGTGGACTTAGTGTGAGTGAAGTCGTCTCCCAAGGGGGAATAAAGGGCCCCCCCACTCCGGGCGTGCGGAGTGAATTACTGTGTATGAGTGGCACGCTCCCAAAGTAAGTCCTGACAGAGGAAGGTCAGTCACTTTTGTAAGTCTCGAGAAGGATTCGCGTAAGATTTGTCAGTCCCGAGAAGGATTCGGGTGTTTTCGCAAGCCCTGCAGGCAAAGTAAGTCCTGACAAAGGGAGTCAGGCACAAACCCCAGCGAAGGAGGCTGTGGTTTGCTTTTAAGTCCTGATACGGTGAAGCCTAAAAATTGGCGAGTTAGGCAAACTAAAAATCAGGCAGTTGTTTTTCCTGACTGAGGGAGTCAGGCACGACCCGGATTCTTGGCCGACGCATCGTGTGTTCAAGTCCCGATAGATATAAGACCTGACGAAAGTTGGGCAATCAAGAGATTGGGCAGTTGTTTCAGTATAAAGTCCTGAGCATCAGGCAAAAATGTGAAGTTCAGTGGAGGAGGCTGAAGCTCCTCAAACAAGGTTTTTTGAAACTACCGGTCAGTTGAGGCACCTTTGAGACTTTGTTATTGAGACCTGAAAAATGGGATGTTGTAGTAGTAAAAAGACCGGCAAGAGACTGAGAGACATACCTCCCGGTAGTCCCTTAGGAGAACTGTTAGTGAAATGGGATTCTATAGAGGCCACGGAGGGATTAGATAAAGTGAAAATGATCCATTATTGTATGGAAGTCTGGCCAGAATTAGAACTGCAAGGGGGATGGCCTTGGTGTGGGACAAAGGATAAGTGGATGTGCCAACTAATAAATAATTATCTGACAGCTCGAAGAGATACTGATCCTGAGCAATTATTGTATGTGGCTTGCTGGGTAAAGAGCGCTGTTGAGGATGAAGGGGTGCGAATTTGTAAGGTACAGAGGAAGAAAGAAGGGAATGAAGGAGGGGATGATAGAACTAGTAAAAGATGGGACCCCCTGGATTATTTGCCTCCTTCTGCCCCTCCACCTTATAATCCTCTTCTACAAGCACCTCAAATGGCAGGTCCGGTTCCTCCCCCGGCTGCCATCTCACTACCACCTGCTCAAATTCCTCCTTCTACCTCTTCAGCTTCCGCTATGATAAACCCAGTATCTCCTCCAACCACTCCCTCACCGCCCCCTTCAGCTCCTCCAGATCCTTCTGCATCACCACAAGCGCCTACTCCACCTGCTGCATTCTCCACCCGTTCTCCAGCTCCGCTGAATATTCACTCAGGCTCTTCTCCCCCTCCTGTTGCTGTCCCTTTACCTCCTCCTAGTTGGGGCACAAATGCCTCCTCGCCTGATAAACAGCTATCAGCAAATACACCTGCTGATGGGCAGAAAGTTCAGGGTAACCCAGATGCCCCTCAAAGTAGTTTGGCATCTGAAGATGGGCCATACTGCAGCACCAGATCCAAGGTCTCCAAGGCAGAGAGACTCTTTCCCCTCAGAGAGGTTCCTATGGGAGGAATAGCGGGAGGTGTTGGCTTTGTGAATGCTCCCCTAACTGCTTCTGAGGTGAGAGGATTCAAGAAAGAGTTGGGGCATTTAGTGGAGGACCCAGTGGGCATAGCCAACCAAGTGGAACAATTTCTAGGTCCAAATATCTACACTTGGGGGGAGATGAATTCCATCCTGAGTATATTATTTTCCCCAGAAGAGGTCCGGATGATAAGGGCGGCTGGCATAAGAATATGGGAGAAAGATAACAGTCCAGGACCCCAGGTGCCAACAGGTGAACAGAAATTGCCACTAACGGAGCCCAGCTGGAACCCTAACCAGGAGGAGGGGAGGAAGGCCATGAGGGAATATAGGTCTTTGATAATACGGGGGATCAAAGAGTCAGTTCCCAAAGGAACTAACACCCAATTGGCGTTTGAGGGTACACAGGAGAAGGATGAAGCTCCTGCTGCCTGGCTTAATCGCCTAAGGCGGAACTTCCAGTTGTACTCTAGAATAGACCCAGACATCCCAGAAGGTCAAATGCTACTAAAAGTCCAATTTGTTACCAAATCGTGGCCTGATATAAGGAGAAAACTGGAGAAGATGGAAGATTGGCAAGAGAAGGACATAAATGAATTGTTAAAAGAGGCATTGAAGGTGTATTTAAGGAGGGAGGAAGAAAGAGCAAAGGCCAAGGCTAAGATCATGGTTGCTGTAGCTAGAGAAAGTGCAGAGTGGGCGGGTCCACCACCAGGAGGAGGCAAGGATAGGCCAGTACTGTCAGGTGCAAGAGGGATGGAAACACCTCAAGGCCCTTTGAGAGAGCGACATTGCTATTACTGTGGAGAGCCAGGACACGTCAGGAGGGTTTGTAGAAAGCTTAGTCTCGATGCGGCAGTAGCCAGGGAACAAGATAATTTAGGGAAGATCCTTAGAGGTGACGATTAGAGGGTCAGGGGCTTTACACTATAGGGGACCCGATGCAACATCTAGAAGAGCCCCTTGGTAAACTTTGAGGTGGGACCCCTAAATGAAGAATTTGAATTTTTGAGTAGATACAGGAGCAGATAAGTCCTGTCTCAACAAAGTACTAAGAAGTATAGTATAGAATAGTGAAAAACATCTGAAGTTAGACAAAAAACAGCTAGGTAGAAAGGATATCCAATAGCACCAAAACTGGCCAGTAATACTTAACGTGTAATAAATTATGTGAAAGTAAAAGGTACCTTATTGTTGTCTTGTGTGTGTGAGAGTGAGTCACGAAGTCAGCCTCAACTTCCCGGGCAGGTGGGAAGGGGGCAGTGCAAGTGTGTGTATGTGTGACCTGCAAACCAGGCTTGTGTCCCCCGGGCGGGGGGGGGCTGTGGCCAAAGAGTGTGTGTGACCTGCAAACCAGACTAGTGTTCCCCAGGTGTGTGAGGGAGCCATAGCTGTAAGAGCGTGAGT
This sequence comes from Melozone crissalis, assembly GCF_028551555.1. Taxonomy (NCBI): domain Eukaryota; kingdom Metazoa; phylum Chordata; class Aves; order Passeriformes; family Passerellidae; genus Melozone; species Melozone crissalis. Next base: position 6,161,523 of record NW_026535813.1, on the reverse strand, counting down.
GACACACAGACAGCCTCACAGGTGAATGTGCACCAGAGGCAACCAGAGTCAGGGCCCTTCCAAGAGGCCCAGGGATACTGAGACCTGTGGGCCAACCCCAGGGTGAGGGGGGGCTACAGGGACCCGTGATTTTCTAGCAATAATGATCCAGTTTGTGTCTTGAAGGGTTGAAGGAATGTGTGGGAGTGAATATAGACAAATTAGAATAGAGGTAATGTAGATTGTGCATTATAAGTTTTACCACATTTCCTTAGAGAGAAGTGTATTGTGTAGAAGAATAGTGTAAGAAAAAAACCCAAAAAATTTAAGTGTAAGGGGTTGAAAGAAATATTTAGTCTCTAAGTGAAAGTAAGAAACAGAAGTAAGAGCTAAATAGATAAGATCTTGAAAAATAGAACAGAAAACCAGTGAATTAAATACACAGAAAAATAGGAGAATAAAAGAACTTTGGGAATTAAGTTAGCTGAGAAATACAACTCCTTGCAAAATACAGAGTATGTAGAAGTTGAGAGAAACATTCAAGCTATGGAAAAAGAGAAGTTAAGCAATAACATTAAACAGAGAAACTGAGTTTTGATAGAATCATAACATTGCAGACAATTAATGCCTGTGTTTGAAAGCCCGTTTCAGGTACTTTTCATTACTAATTCGACTGTGCAGACCGAAAGAAAAAGGTTGGACTCACATCACTCTCACGTCCTGGCATTGGACCAGGATTCAACACCAGTTTTTTTCTCCCTCTGGCATTCTGGCATTAGACTGGACTGCACCCCATTCTCCTCCTGGCATTGGACCGGACTCCACCCCTTTCTCCTTCTGGCATTGGGCCAGACTCCCAGTTTTTCCCTCTGGCATTGGGCCAGAGTCCACACCACTCGCCCCCCAGAGCTGGACAAGATTCATCTGCTTCACAAGCTAAATCACCTGAGTATACTGTGGTAAAAGGACCAAAAGATTTAAAGTTGACTCTCAGAAAGAAGAGTCAAATAGACTGAACTGTGTGGGAAAAAATTGGTATCAAGAGTTCTAATATTGCTTAAAATGTTTCAGAACTGTTCTGTGTAAACTATGTTGGTAAAAAGTTTAAGACTGTAAATAAGAAATTCTTATTAAGTTCCTTAATTTAGTTCTAAAGACTCCAGGTTAATCCTCTACAGAACACTCCTCTGGGAGGGGAAACCAAAATTGGTAGGGAACAGACCAAGAGAGGTTTAACCAGAGAAGCGGGTAGAAGGGACTCTAAAGAGCTTGGAAGCTTCTCCTCAGTAAAATTCCCCAAGAGGCAAGGCCGGGTGGGCAGGCTGTGCAAGATGACCCATACCGGACTCTTGGGAAGGGTAGTACTGATGGCTCTGATTGCTGGTGGTGCTCTGGGGAGCCCAGGAGAGCCATGCAGTGAGTGCTACCGACCCCTCTATGAGGAGGAAGTGAGCTCCTTGTCGAGAGTCCACATCAGTTCTGACCCTGATCATGTTAACCTCTCCCAATTGGTCCTTTATCAGAAAAATAAGAGAGTGTATTGGAGAGCATACAATACTGCCACTTTTAGGCAGCCACTCCTAGGAGAGTGTACTATAGGGGAAGCCTGGTTGTGTTTTGAATGTGATGCTGCTGAAACAAGCTCAGCAGATCTAGTAAAAAGCAAAGAAATGGTGAAAATGGTAAGAAAAATTGTTTGTTACAAGTATTTATATAAGTGTACTGGAAAGGAGATTAACCCCTTTTGGAACACATCTCAGGGGAGCCCAAAACCCCTAGGTTTGATCTCGTCTGGCAACTGCATTGCTAGAGTGATAAAACCAATTTTCTTATTACCCAAAGAAACTGGATCAAGTTTGGGAGTTCCTATATATAATGATTTGAGAGAAAATAAACAGAACCGGGAAAGTGAAATAGCAATTGAGAAAATCCAAAATTGTAAAAGCCAAATTCGGATCCCAATATATATGTTAAATAAAGTAATCCGCCTCCAGGCAGTATTAAGAATAAAGAATTCCATTATTGGGAACATTTCAAATGAAATAAAAAGATTAGCATGTGTAAATAATCGAGATCAAACTCCTACACTTGATCCCAGTGGGTGGGAGAACCTAAAGATTTTCAAAAAGGATGTATGGGAAAAGGTAGTTTTTCTCGGTGTGTGTGTACTTGGAGGATTGCTCTTTTTACTATGCTTATTTATCTGTTTTAGTAGAATAGTACTTGCCGTGCAGACCAACCTGAAGAAACCAAGGAAAGTAACAAGGTTAAGTAACCATGATTACCAAAGTGCACAAGAGATTTATAGTAGATTCAAAACAAAAAAATTGTGAGTTGATGCGAGCTTAGAATTTAAGCTCGATTAAAGAAAAAGAGGGGGGACTGTTATGAACAAAAATTCAGTTGATTTTTTCTGTGAGAAAAAAAGGGACCACTACTGCTGGGCTGCTGCCTGTGTTATGGTAATTACAGGTCGTTGTCGTTAATGGTTGTTTTTGTATTAGTAAAAGCCCTGGCTGAGGCGAGGTAATGGCCCTTCTCTGACACAGTGAAGGGTGGGAACCTTCCCGAACAGTAGAAGAGACCTGAGAAGGTGGGGGGGGTTATGCAAAGTGACTCCAAGACCACAATGCAGCATGGGTCCCCCGCTGTACGGAGAAAACCCCAAAAACAACGAGCCACCTAAGAATTGAGAGACTGGAGTGATGTCTGGACGTGAGGAGCCGAATGCTGAGCCTGCAGAGACGCGGAACACCTTCGGACCCTCTCGCCCTGACCAAGAGAGACGACCCCGGCGGTGAGACCAGGCCGACTGAGCCGGCAAAAGTACCACCTGGCGGGGAATACCACGCCCAAAAGGCTCCCACGAGGACTGGATTCCCCCAGTTCTGCCCCTTGTGGACAGAGCTGCGCATATCCTCCTCCTCTGAGTCGCCCTGGGAGACGACGGGACCTGCAGACCTGCCGAGACACCCAATCATGAGCTGATCACTTTTAATAAAGGCATTAAAAAGGAGAAGAAGTCTCCTGGCCCTTGTTTATTTCAAGAACCTGCCAGGTCAGACGGTAGATATTGCCTCTGAATTGAAATATTTGCCAATTCATTCCCCAATTTAGTGACTGTTCCCCTTTTCTTTTTAGGAGTTCATGCTCCATCTGTTCCATAATCTTTCTCTTGGTTAGGTTAGAATCTATTCCTCCACAGGTACTTACCACTCTGCCTTTGCTCATCAACTCGGTTGCCTCGAGCTACGAGAGAGGTATAGTCTTCTCGGCAGCAGAGGTATTTCTTCAGGAGGGTCTAACCTATCACTGTTATGCTGTTTCAGAGAGAAAGAGCTCATTATCAAAGGGTACGAGGGATCAGATTACAGGGGCACTGTCTATGATTTTGCCAAGAACTTGTCTCCCCCCTTTTTCGTTTGTGGCTGATTCTACCATCTATCTTGACAAATTTTACATTTACACCCTCTACTGTGGGGTTAATGAAGTCTTCTTCCATGATTTAATTAATATCCAATCACCCGGTTTAAATGTGATAGTCCGTTTTTCAGGTTTCTTTACAAGTCTTTTGGTTCTGCTGGCATGAAATTCACCTTCTTTCTGTGGTGATCTTTTGGGCTATCGTGCTCTTTTCCGCAGTTCTTCCCTATATTGCATTAGGGTGGTCAAGTATGTGTTAATCTGCTTGTCCCTGAGGCTGGGGTGGTCTTGGGGTGTATCCCGTACAGCATTTCGAAGGGGTAAACCCCCACATCAGCCCTAGGCTGAGTTCTAATATTTAATAGTACCAAAGGTAAACACTTGATTCATAATGACTTTGTTTTTATCATCAGTTTGGTGAGTTGTTTCTTTATTTCCCCATTCATCCTCTCAACTTTTCTTGTGCCATGGAGTGTGATGGTCTCATTGTATCCCCAATATTTTCATTACTTCCTGAATAACTTTAGACACAAAATGTGGTCCTCTATCAGAGTCAACTACTTCCGTGACCTTATATTTTGGTATAATATTTTCAAACAAAATTTTGACTCCTCAAACCAGGTGTAGCAGGTATCGATGTCTCCCTACTTTAGCCAGTTTAGTAAAATCAATCAAAATGTGTGTAAATAGCCGGTCAGCTAGAGGTCTGCTCCCCCCCCCCCCAAGGGACGTTCTCAGAAATGGGCTTTGTTCTCCTTCAAGCAGGTTACACATCCACACATCCTCTGATTACCTGTTTTGTTAGGTTATATACCCTTATTATTCTTAAAATTTATTTCTTACCTATTTTCCCATAGGCTTCTCTAATTACAGAATGATATCTGTCTATTGCCCTTTAACACCCTTTATAAAATTTTGTCAGAAATCTTTTCCTAGTGGTGATGGACTTGCCACTGCTCCCAGCAAACTTCAAAGGCATACAAAAGGATTATTCACTCTATGCATACCACTTAACAAAATAATAATAAGGCACAAAAACATTTTTGTCATGCTCTAAAATAATTATGAGTGATTTTTTACAATAAATCAAAAGAATAACAAGAATAACATATACACAAATTTCATCAGTATTAACTGCCCACCAAGCCTGTTCTCCATTCTCAATCAATTGGTATATGTTTTGAACAGGGCTAGGCTCTAATGGAAATTTCTCTGATGTTCATGTTAACATTTTACACACAAATTATAAAATAAGCGTTTAGCATAAATTTATCTAATGTCACTTAAACCTAATAACACTTAAAACATTTGAGCTTAACCGAACTTATCATCACTAAAACTTATCTTTACTTAAACTTAACAGAAATTAAACTCAACAGAATTTGAACTTAGTAGAACTTAGTTTAGCAGACCTTAACTTTAGCAAAACTTAAACTTAATAGATTTTCAAATCAACAGAACTTACATGTAAAATCACTTAAATTTAACAGAACTTAACTTTAACACAACTCAACCGACTTTAAATTCTGCACGACTTAAACTTAAAAACACTTTAACTTAACAGGAATGAAACTTTAAACATTAAACTTTAACAGTATTTAACCCTAATGACACTCAATAGACAATTTAACTTTCCACCAACGGAGTTATCTGGGCTTCTGATGCACTTTGACAAACAAAATACACATATCAAACACTCACACATTTAGTTTGGCCAAACTACATAAAACATACATTCCTTATTATAAAAACTTTTACCCTAACTTATTTGCTTTTATCACTTCAAATTGTAATCCTAAAAAGCAGATTCATGTACTATGGTAGACAAAATGCAAAAATTCTAAAAGCATATTTTTATCTTTAGTATGAGCCTTCTCTGAGAGGCTCTAACACATTTTGGTTCACAGCATCGTATTGAGCAATGAAATGTTTGAGTTCTTCCACGCATCGCTCACCTCTTTCATGCAAGTTCTGCCTCAGGGCGAACTGAATGGGCTTCTCTAATGATGGGTCTTTTTCTACTAACATGTTAACTACCATGCTAAAGGTTTCACAGTCTTGTCTGTAGGCCTGTTCAATTTCCTTTGTTTTAGCTGTAATTGTTTTTAACCGATCTAGAGGCTGCCTGTCTGTTAGATTTGCCTCTATAATTTTTGTCTCGCTGTGGCGGCCAGATTCATTGACTCTGTAGTTCAGTCAATAATTTCTGCTCAACTGGAGCATTTGTGACATCGACATTTCCCTGGCTATTAGTTGTATTTACCACAGGGAAAGTTTGTATCTCACTCATAGTATTCAGGAAGTCATAATCCTGATGATCTATTGCCTCCCTTGCAATTGCTTGCCAATTTACCCACGAAACCCTATTTTCAGACCCTCCATCTTCATCCTGCATCCATTCCTTTTTCGCATCCCTCTTCCTCTTATGGCATTCCCTCTTAAAGCATCCTTTATTCCCACAATAAAAACAAACACTCTCCTTCCTCCGCTCAATCCTCGGAGTTCCAACTCCTTCCCTTTTTTCTCCTTGCGACATTCGTCCCTTTTCATTATCCCTTCTTGCATACACCTTCTGAGCTTCCCTTAGGAGCTCGTTCAATCCTCTGTCCTCCCAGTTGTCTAGTTTTTCAAGTTTCTTTCTGATATCTTCCCATGATTTAACCACAAAATGCAACTTCAGAAAAGATTGTCCTGCTGGACTATCTGGGTCCAGTCTTGAATACATCTGTATGTTTCGCCTAAGCCTTTTCAACCAGTGTGTAGGTGCTTCATCTTTTCTCTGTCTATTATTGATTACCTTGTAGATATTTTTCTTCTGTTTCTTATTAATTACTTTGTCGATATTTTGTCCCTTAAGGGGAATTAAATAAACCCAATCCCGGCTTGAGCACCCCCATCGGCATTTCCCTCAAGGGATAGAGGTGCAGCCTTTTTGGTTTTACTTCGAGTCAGTGGTCCCCAATCGTCTGGATAACCATCCGGGAAGGGGAGGGGATCCCCTTCCTGACTCCCAGTTTGAACAGGGGGTGCGTTTGGTGGGGGAGGAGTATATGATGGTGATATTAAGGGAACCTCTTCCTTCTTCTTATTTTTATAATTTACGCAGTCATCTTTCTCTCTTAGGGGGTACATTTGCTCATTGTTAATTTCTGAAGGACATAATTTTACACTTAATTTGCCTTTAGATACCTCTATTCCTATTCCGAATTCAATCATAAGATCCCGCCCTAAAAGATTACAATTGGCTTCTGGGACCAGCAATAGAGACCCTATTCCCATTTTGGAGGGTCCTTTGATTATTACATCTTTTATTATAGGTACCCCAAAGGGTTCCCCTTTAGATCCTTTCAGCTGCACCATTTCTGTGGAAAGGGTGCATCCTTTGGGGAGAGTCCGAATTGTAGATCGCTCGATCTCCGAGTCCACAAGGAACTCGTGGATCTCTTGCTGGGGACCTATCATAAGTTTTATCAGGGGCTTCTCTTTTTCTCCCAGCAAATAGAATTCCTGGTCTTGAAATTGTTTCCCATCCTTTTCCCTCTTTTGGCATGTTCGTTTTAGGTGTCCTCTCTCCCCGCAATAATAGCAAACAACCACTTGATCCAACATGAATCCCAGCGGACTGTCTCTAGGCACTGGGGGAAGTTTACCAAGTTTATCAGATACAGACAGCTTACTTCTTGACTGTCCCGTCCTCTGGAGTACGCCCGCCCCGTCTTATGGAGTACACTCACACAACAGATCTGCTTTCACTTCCCCTGGTTTGTGGCCCACGCTCTCGCGAGCAGTGGAGAACGCACTACTGAGGGTCCGCAATCGCTTGGGGAATCTGAGCTGCCGGTTCCCCTCTCACTCGCAACACTCCAGGTTACCCAACCCAGACCGAACGGTCACCGCACTATACTTACGCATCCTGTTGTCCTGCGTCTTCGTCCGGACCTTTGTGCACAAAGTTTATAGGGTCGACCGGTTCCCTTTGCTTAATGCCTTAAATTTAGGTTCGTCAGTAGGGTAGAAGCGAAAAGTTGGATCCGAGACCACGAGGGGTGGTGGGGCGCCTTCTCGGTAAAATCCGCCCTCTGCAATTATCCCTATCCGAGTCACAGCACCAAATTTGTTATAAATTGAGACGACAATTTGCCAAGTAAAACCAATTGAGAATTTATTGATTACAGCAGGCAAAGCAATAAGCAAATCAGCGCTGGGCGACAGGGGAGTCTCTGCTCCGCCACTGTCGCACTCTTCTGATTTTCCGTGGAGTTCTTATGCAGTCCTTCTTCCGGGTTGATGTGTAGTACTCTGCGTATTCTTCTTTTGTGTTTAGGTGGTCATAGTCCACCTCCCGGGGTCTGAAGATGAAGGTTGGTAATTTTCCTTTGTCTGATTCCTGGAATTTTTAGGCTCAATCTGCTGAGTTCCTGGAATCCTGGGTTTACTGAGCAGATAACCTGATACTGTGTTATCAATCATAGCAAACCCCCCACCCATATTAACAGTTTACTAAACAGATAAACAAATGTTTGTGAAACCTATTGTCTTTTGGTTTTACCTTCCTTATCCTTTAAAGTCTGGAAATTTACTTAAACAAACTAGAGGTGGTGCAACAGTCTTACTGGAATAACTTTGTCAGTTTTGATGAACAAACTTAAAGTTTTAACCCATTACACACATGTTTATTAAGTTTTAAAGTAACTCTTAAGCGCAGCTCTGTCTCTCTCTCTCTGTCTCTGTCTCCTATAAAAGAAGAAGAATACTTCTCAGTAGTTCTTCAATGCTTCTACTCTTAAGCCCCTCAGAGTCAGGCCCACCTCTCCCAAGCCGTGTAGCTTTCCCTTCCCCCCGCCCAGCCAACAGTTGAGCCGGGAGAGAGATCAAACTCTCTCCCACCAGAAATCTAAAGAGAACTTTCTAAAAGAGAGCCCTGCTTTTAACTCTGTGTTCTCAGAAGCAAATCCAAATGCCCCAATAGCCACATCAAGTGCCAATATTAAAATCTGAACACTTATTAGTTTGACTACAGCATCTCAGAAATCCTATTTCTAGTCAAACCACCACACCGACATATCCTCCTCCTGCAAAACTAGCACCGCCGAGTGCAATAGCTGCATCCCGGCCGTGCCCAGAGGACGGCCTCTCTCTGTTTGTGCCACTTTCGGCCCCTCCAGTGCCACAGGCGGTGCTGGGAGTGTTGCCACCACTGCCAGCAGATTGGGTTTTCCCTGCTCTGCAAAGAGCAGCTGGTGAGCCACTGCGACAGTTGGCCCCACTCCAGCCAGTGGTGATGCCCGCCTCTGCTCTCTGGGAAGCAGCAGACATGTATGTGTTTCGGCCAGCTTCGTCCCACCTGGCAAGGCTGCCTTTCGCTGATCCTCAAGCCGCTTGGCCCTGCCTACCGGCCCCGCTCTCCCTCCTCTGCAGTGGGCCAGGGAAGGGCTCTTTCATAGCCGGCAGGAGCTGCTGCCCCCGCTGCTGATTCGCCCCCCGCACCACGGGTGAGGGTGGAACTGCCTCCGTCATTGGCGGGCGCAGCAGTTGGACCGATTGCTCCATCAGCTTCCTTGTCGTCAGCTATGGAGGGTGCACAGATGTACTGGCCACACCCTGCCGGCGAGCATTTGTTCCAGCTAACATTGCATCCCCCGCCGGCTCTCCCCCCTTCTTCCATGGCGCCTGTGCAGATGACAGTGACAGTGGCAGCGGCAGCATCTCTATCGATAAATGACACAACTGTTTTGCGGAGAAAAGAAGAAACCTCACAACTTTATAAAAGTTGCAAAGCCCGGGATGCTTTTATTATGACACGGGCCGGACGCAAGCCCCCAAAAAGGCATGCGTACCTCTGAAGACCTCGGGTCTTCTTTTATCCCCCTTCCAAATGCATATGCATACAGTTTCACAATAAGTTCATGGGAATTTCTATGTCTGGGGCAGATTGACCTTGTGGTCATTTCTGGTTTTCTTTCTCTGTCTCCTTGTTGTCTCCGGCATCTGACTTTTCCTTCAGCTCTGGCCTCACAGACCCCTCACCTCTTCCAGACACTTCACCTAATTCAGAATGGATCTTTACTCTGTCTCATTCCCCCCTTTCCTAGGAAATAAGTAAATTCTTTTACTTAATGAAAACCTTCACAACAATAAGTGTCTTTTAGTGCTTCACCATGTACGTTTGACAAAGAGGTTAGTATACAGCTATTCGTTGTAGCATTCTCCAGTTCCAAATTAACAATATAATAGATAATCCTAAGCTTATCCCAACTAATATTAGTAAAACTACAATGGGGTGGCACAACTTATTAAAGATTCCATTTGCAGTTGGTGACCACCCAAAGATCACATCTCACCAGTGATGATCCATATTTTGTTTTATTCTTTGTAGAACTCTGCTTATCTCCTTTGTATCATGTTGGACAGTAATTAAGGTTTTCTTTCCGCTTCCTTGGATTCTTTTCAAGCCTTCCAATAGGTCTTGGTGCTTAATTAATTGTTTTACCAATGTAAGGTTCATCCCACTAGGGGTAGGTGGTAGTCTGTGATACATTGTGTAATACATTGTGTAATTGGCTTAAATCAGCTGGTGGGATGTTACTGGTACCAAATACGAAAAATCACACCCAATAATCTTAACAAAATTACAAATACAGAGATTAGAATGGTTTCTATTAGACAGAATAACATCATTGCTATCAATTTGTACAGCAGCACAAGCAGTTCTCAAGCATACACCCTTTTCCAGTATATACAAGCACAGTTTTCTGGTCAGTGACTGGATGAATTTCAAAGTGACAAATACTCTGTTCAGTGTCCAAACACACATCCTGAGCATTAATAGTATTGCTTTCACAAATGAATCCCATCTGTTCTCTAGTAATGCAGGATTCCAAGTTTACTGTCTGCCACTTTTCATTCATCTTTCATGCCCACACTCTATGTTCTGAAAGATAGAGTACTGTTTTTTCATGGTTTAACCCTAGAGCAACGATGGGATGGATAACATAAACAGTGGCATTATGTATGGTAAGCACAAAGGCAGTTGCCACATTAGAAACAGGATCATAGGTGAAATTCACCATAGTCCGCCAGGATTGAAATTTCCTTTCAATATCAATTGCATTATCCCACACAATTTCTTGAATTTCAGCTGGAAAATTACCTTCGCCCCTTTCCCATATGATCAGAGCTGCTGTTGCTTGTATCCATAACTGTGCTTGTATACAACTGAAAGCTAAAGACACATTATCTTGAACTATACTAAGTGCTTCTACTATCAACTTGTGGTCTTGGTCCCCGGCCTTTTCATACTTCTTTACTTTGGCAGTACTTTTGAAATCTGTCACTGGCTAGTTCCTAATGCCAATAGAGATTACTATAAAGGCTGCTTCAATTTTGTTAGGCTACCTGCTGCAGTGGCCAGTTTATTCACCAGTATTTCTGAATCAATTCCATTTAAAACTCCTAATCTTGTCCCTAATATGCCAGTTAGATGTTTGTTATGGGGAACAGGAACTGCTTTCTGTCCATGACCATCCCTCCCTGCCAGAGGGATGTGCTGGACTCACACTGCAAATTCAGACACACTTCACAAGTGTATCTGACAGAGGTTTAGGTCATATTTGAGGCAGATGTTTGTTCTGAAATGTAGAGACCTCAGGGAATCTCCTTCCCCCTCCAAAGCACCTGATTTCCCAGATATGTGGCAAGCAGGAATGTCTCTCCTGGTCTACAAAACCTCACCCACCTTGCCCCTAGCTTCAGGTCCAAGCCTCAAGTAAATAATGAAGGGGAAGTCTGAGAGAAGAGCCTAAATTCATTGCAGTGCCTCAGAAGAAACTGGGATCAGGTTTCTGCTGCTTGAAACACTCAGCACAAAAGTGATGCTCAAAATCCTGCAGCCTGCTGCTGAGCTCTGAGAGGGGGGTCTCTCTCTCTACCTCTTTTAAGCAGAATCCAACTGCCTCAGACTGGGACAATCACTGATCCAGATCTCAGTAGGAAAAGGGATAGCTATAAATAAAGAAAATCACCTTCCTTGCTTGGGTTAATTTACCACATGCAGTTCAGCACCCTTTACCAGCCATTGCCTGAGTGTTCAGCCAACCGGCTTGGAAAATGACCTAAGGAAACTGATTTCTTGGTGTTCCTGGTTTTAGGCACCAGGAGAGCTGGCTCCTTCCTTTCTTGTTCTGCTCCTGAGATATGCCTGTTTTTGTAACCATGTTGTCCAGCCCTCAAAGGAAGTTTTTAGGAAGGAGGAGCAGGCTGGTTGGAGTTTTGAGATGTTAATTTGCATTATCAACTCCACACATTTGAGAGACCATTCTGGATTGAATAATAGCTGTTGTTCACTCACATTCTTTACTACGTTAGGTTCAAGTTTGGAGTTTGGGTAGAGTCTGAACTAGTATGGGGTGTATAAGGCCCTGCTGTGGTAAAAGGTGCAGTGTCCACTTTGAATTCAAATGAAAGTCTGACAGTAATTTGAGCTCAAAGGCAGGTCACTTCTACAGGCTGTATCAAGGTGAAATTACACCAACAGTCTGATTCACTTAGGTTATCACAGACTTCCTGGTGTTCATATACACCAGGGGAGGTTCAGACACTAATTACATCTGGTCTCTCATAAGCCCTCCTATTGATGACCCAGCACTTTACTTTGATTTCTTCTCCTCTGATTCCTTGAAGTGTCCACAGTTCCTGTTCCTGCTATTCTTGCTCCTCACATACCTGATTCTCATGGATTACTACAGTAGATATGTTTAAATCTTTTATCTCAGAAGGTTTTCCCATGGATCCAGTATACTGATTAAATGCCAGGGACCAAGGCCATTCAGCATTGCTTTGGATAGAGGTACTCTCTAGTTCTAAAACTTCAGTTATAATTCCATACAAAACAATCCTGTAAACTAAAGTATGAACTACTCCCAACCGCAATATACTCATTTTGCCCGAGTAAGTTTTAGTCTCAGTTCATTGTCTCCTGGTGTCACTCCTGAAGGGTCTTCTGGGCCTTCTTCACCCAAGAGTGATAGATCCAGGCATTCTGCTCCTTGATTTTGATTGCAGTGAAGGTGGTGAGAAGTACTCGCAGTGGTCTCTCCCACTGTGGTTCCGAAGTCTTCTCTGTAAGAGACTTAACATATACATCATCCTCAGGCTATCTAACTCCCTGCTCCGAGTTCCAGCCACATGTTTCTCAATTACTCTGAGGTGTTTGCTTAATGCCACCATGAAGATGGACATTCTGGACATTCCCCTTGTATTCTATATGGTCTTCTATAACGCATTCCAAAAAGATTCAGCATTCCTTTAGCTCAAGGTTTAGTTTGAATTTGCAATAGTGCTAGTGGAAGAGCTTGGGCTAGGGTAGATTAACTTCTTGCCCCAGTCTTATGATTTGCTGCTTAATCAGCAAATTGGGGGCGGTATGGGGTGTGAAGTTCCTAATCTATGCCCAGATGGCTACTAATCTCTTGCACTATTTTGGAAATGAAATGTGATTCTTTATCGGAGGATATCGTGGCTGGAACTCTGAAGCGTGGTATTATTTCTTGTAAAAATAATCTGGTCACCTCTTGAGCTTTGACAGTTCTGGTGGGGAATGTTTCTGGCCACCCTGAAAATGTATCTATTAATACCAGTAAATACTGATACCCCCCTTTCCTTGGGAGTTCTGAAAAGTTAATTTGCCACTGCTGTACAGGCCCATGGCCTCTCCCAGTCTGACCGAGTTTTGGCCGGGATGTATTTTGGGGTTAGTCTGGAGGCAAGGGTCACATTGTCAGCTTACCTGAGTGATAGTGGCATATAAATTCCTGACAACGATACAACGATTGTTTCAATCAGATGTATGTTCTAGAAAGCCTGTGGAAATTACTGCTTCAAAGTCAACACTTCATTTCAATGCACTCTGTATCACTCGCAGCCTTGGTCATTTCGAAAAAGGAGCCACACTCTATAAAAGGCTTTTAAGTAGTTAGGCCCTAGTGTGCTTTCTAGCGCCCTTCCTTCACTAGTAACCACGAAAATGGGAAGGGATTACTAGCTCTCTTTCAATGGTAGCCCACCCCTTGCAGTTGTACGTCTCTTTTGATTAGTATTATTGTATTATGGCTTACCTTTGAGGAAAATCTGTACCTCACCCTTTGCTGCTTTCTTTGCCTCTCCATCCGCCAGCTCATTTCTTTCCTCCAATTTTAAGCTCACTCTCTGGTGTGCCTTAATATGCTTTTTCAGGTAGCTGAACTGCTTCCAGCAGCTGGATTGTCTCTTCTTTCCCTGTGAGGTCAGCAGTCCCCTCTCCTTGCAGATGGCTCCATGTGCATGTATGACTCCAAATGCATACCTTGAGTCTGTGTAGATGGTTATTCTCCTCCCTTTTGCCCTTTCCAGGACACGGGTCAGGGCAATTATCTCAGCCTTCTGCGCAGAGGTACCTGTTGGTAAGGGTCCAGACTCGATTACCTCCCTGTAGGTGGTCACTGCATACCCAGCATGTCGCTTCCCATTGTCAACGTAGCTGCCCCCGTCAGTTAACCAGGTCTCCGCATCATCCAAAGGAGTGTTCTTTAAGTCTGGGCGGCTGGAGTAGGTAGCTTCAATGGTCTCTAGGCAATCAAAGTGTACTGCTTCTCCTTGATTTCCGCTGAGAAAAGAAGCTGGGTTGACAATATTAGTCACCACTATCTCTACATCATCTTGCTCTACTATGATGGCCTGGTATTTCAGAGACCTCTGTGGTGAGAGCCAGTGGCCATCCTTTACTTCCAGTACTGCGGACACTGTGTGGGACACTAGCACAGTCATTTTTGTCCCAGGGTAAACTTGCGTGCCTCTTGAATATTCAGCACAACTGCTGCTACAGCTCTGAGGCAACCTGGCCATCCTTTGGCTGTTGCATCTAGTTGCTTAGAGAAGCAAGCAACTACCCTTCAGTATGGGCCCAAGTCCTGAGCCAATATTCCCTGGGCAATTCCTTGCGTGGAAAAATAGAAAGAATGGTTTACTTACATCTGGAAGTTTCAAAGCTGGAGCCGACATGAGGGCACTCTCTCTAGCTGGCGAAAGGCCCGTGTGGCGTCTTTTGTCCACTGGAGATCTCGGTTTCCATTGGCAATAAGAGCATAGAGGGGTCTGGCGAACAGTCCATAATTATAAACAGTTGGCACTACCCTACCATGCCTAAGAAGGTTCAGAGTTCCTTCGTTGTCTGGGGTTTCAGGGTTCGGCATATGGCTTCCCTGCCTTAAAGTCTGCTGCTCAGCACTCACTTCTTACCCCAGGTAGATTACCTTCTGTTTCACTACCTGTGCCTTTTTCTTTGAGACTCTGCATCCTTGGAGTCCTAGGAAATTCAAAAGGCTTGCCGTCCAGGCTTCTCTTGCTTCCCTTGTCCGAGTGGCTACTAGAAGATCGTCCACGTACTGCAACAGCCTCCTTTCCTCTTGTGGAGCTTCCCGCGACTCTGGGTCTTTGCAAGCTGTTCTCCAATCGGAGTGGGGAATCTTGAAGCCTTCAGGCACATGGACTATGTGAGCTTGTGTTTGAATGTGTTGCCTTCTGGAGCAAGGCAGACAACCTGGTTCAGACGAACAGCACGGCGGCCCACTCACCAGGGCCACTCGGGCCAATGACACGCGCAGACATCAATGTGATGGACGGTCAAAAGGCGTTTATTATCTCATCTCTTGGGTTTTTATAGTCTAAGGGGTCTCTACGTCAGCATGGGTCTGTCTTTACCTTCTATGGTTAGTAAGAGGTGGACTGTTACTGGGTAGGGGATGGAAAGTTACTGGAATTTGGTTAAGGGAGGCTACCTTCCTATGTTAGTTTCTTATCTACGGGAAGCAGATGGTCTTATCTAAGGGGATCAGAGGGTCCTGGCTTTCCGTGACATCGCGAGATCTTCCGCAGCGCCTTTCCCTGTCTACCACTTCTCCCCCCCCTTTTTCACAAATGAATGAGGTAGTCATGCACATAGGTACTTAAATGAGGTATAAGGTTGTAACTTGACAAGGGAAAAGGGTCTTGGGAGTCCTGAGTAAGCTTTTGTCAGGCAAGTTCGGAGGATCTTGTGACTGACAGTGTTCCCTGGTTGAATTCTCTGGTTGAATTCTCCGGTTGAATTCACAGCAATTGTCGTCGGCCTAAGAACAGGATGTTGGTCCGTTCCAGGCGGGTCTGAACGAACGAGACTAGCTTGTTCAGCAGGCACGGTCCGAAGGTGACTGTTAGAAACAGCATCGCCAATGGACCTATCAGGACAGAAATCAGAGTGGTTAGCCAAGGTGATTGATTGAACCAGGACTCGTACCAGCCCTGTTCGGCCTCCCTGTCTTTCTGTCTCTGAGCCAGTCGGTTCCGGAGTTCTGCCATGGAGTCCCTCACGACTCCCGTGTGGTCTGCGTAGAAACAGCACTCCTCCTTCAAGGCGGCGCACAGGCCCCCTTGCTGCATGAACAGGAGGTCCAGGCCTCGCCTGTTCTGCAAGACCACTTCCGAGAGTGAGGAGATCGACTTCTCTAGAAAGGAGATGGATTTCTCGATCCTTTGCAGGTCCTCGTCAATCGTTGCTTGCAGCTGTGACAGTCCTTGGTGCTGGGTCGCTAGGGCTGAGACACCTGTGGCCGTTCCGGCTGCTCCCAGGCCGAGCAGCATTGCGATAGTTATACCTGTCAATATTTCTCTTTTGTGGATCCGGCTGGGTCCCTCAAGAAGATGGTACATTTCTTCGTCTGAGTGGTACAGGATCCTAGGAACAATCAGAACTTGGACACAGAAGTCGTTAGAGTCATTGAATTTGGGAAGGAACACACAAGGACTCACTCCGGATCGCTGGCAAACCCACATCCCCGACGCGGATGGGACTGCCCACTTATTGTTTTTCATGTTAGGCTTGACGATTTTGGTGCAGATGTTGCCTCCCCGCTTAGCTAGGGTTGCATTGCCAAAGCATCTGCCTCGGCCTGTGACTTGACTCAGGGTGATTCCCTTGCGAGGGGTGTCCCATCTGCACTGGTGAGGGGCGTCGGCTGTGGAATAACTGAAGGGAGTGTTTAAGGCGACTCCTTCGAAAAAGGGGGGTTTGACATCGTAACAAAGCCAGCAGGATTCGGTTAGGTTAGGGTTGGATTCGTTCAGGGATACAAAGGTAGCTTCTAACATGCGAAGGATTGGGTCTGAGTCTGACTCGGTTAAGTGGCTCATCTGAAAGGTTTCCGCTTGACCGGTCGGGACATTGCTGACCCCTGTGGGTAAGGTTTTGGGGTAGGTTACGTTTCTCCCTTTCGGCACGCTTTTAATCACTTTGTTGGGTCCGACTGCTCGGGGTGCTGACGGTTGGAGCCTGATAATTTGCACGTTCGCCCTCTCTTTTGACCCTTGAAGGACCACTGTCCACGTTCTGCCTGTGGCCCAGCTAGGGTGATCTGGCTGCAAGACCGTCATGTTGTAATCAGTGCATGCCCGAAATCTAGGGACTTTATGTTGGTTTCGATGGAAGTTTCCGTGAAAGAAGAGGGGTATTCTGCAACCGATGGGTGCCCAGGTGAACTGTAAGAATTCGTCTGGCTCTTGTGGATCCCACCCAGGCCCCGATGGTCTGGCATCTGTAACTATGGTTTCGCAGCCCCAGTGCCCACAGTATTCCCACCCTGGGTGATTGCAGTAGCTTTTCCCAGGGTTTGAAGCTGGGCACCAGTAGGATAGGTACGAGTGTGTGACATGTGGGGAATAGGGGTGTACCTTTGGCTGTCCTGGAAACAGGTCGGTGATGCGGAGCACGAAGGATGGGGTGTTCGGTGTGGTGATTTGTCTGAGCGCTTTGCCACTACTAAGGTGTCGCATGACCCACCTGAAGGGCTGATGGGGGTAGTGGTCCGGGCTGGCTTGCCCCCTGGCAACAAGCCCCCCGGCATGCCCCCTGGCAACAAGCCCCAACAGCAAAATCACACAGAAACACCCTTGGTGCTTGGGTCTCACTCGTGCGGGTCTCTCGGGTGCTGCTTGGCGGCTTGGTGGTCTGTCGCTTTCGTCCGGAACCGGGAAGTACGCATCACGAGGGCGTCCCACGAGCAGGTCCTGTAAACAAATGCTCGCAATTCTCGTCAGTCTCATTCTGCTCGCCCTGAAGGTCCGGTTTAATTGACTTAAGTGGACACCACCTGATTTTGCCGTCCTTTTTGACTGCTGCGTACCCTCGCCCCGTGAGCATCAGCCTCCAACCCCGTTCCCACTCGCCTAGCTCGTTTCTGATTACCACCTGCGGGCCCTCTTCTAGCGTTCGAGTGACCCAGTGTTTTTGAACGGGACTGTTTGTTTCATCTCCCCTAGGGAATTGATTCAGTGCCAGCAAGGCGGTTGCCAGCATACGTGCCTGATCTCCTGGGGGAATGGCATTGGCAAAGCCCTCTGCTTTTGCCAACACTTCTATCTTGGTTTTCAGGGTCTGGTTTGCTCTCTCTACTATGGCCTGTCCGGTACTGTTATGTGGGATGCCATGCACTAGCGTGATACCCCATTTCGAGGCGAATTCCTGTACTTGTTTTGATTTGAAGTTGGAGCCGTTGTCCGTTTTGATCTGCTTGGGGATACCAAGCCAAGCCATGGCTGTCAGCCAGTGCTGAATTGTGGTTTTGGAGTTAGTTTTTGGGTGCTGTGTAGCTACGATCGTTCCGCTATAAGTGTCTACTGTCACTGCAAGCCATGCTCGGGGCTTCAGTATTTCGCACCAGGTGAAGTCCGACTGCCAGATTTCTGAGGGCTTGAGACCTCTCAGGTTGACTCCGTAGGACCAAAGGGGTGACTTCTGGCAATGAGGGCAGGTGGCTACCACATGTTTGGCATCCGCCGTCGAGATTATGCATCTCTTCGCCAGTGCTTTGACTCCGATGTGGAGCGACTCGTGCAGTTGACGGGCTCTTTGCAAGGTCCAAACGCCTTTCGCTGCGGCGTCCGCTTTGTCGTTGCCGATCTGGAAGTAACCTTTGACTGGGTCATGGCTGTTGATGTGGATGACTGACACGGTGCCCTGTCGCGAGGAGAGTGCTTCTTCCAGCATTAGGGCTGCTGCTGATGTTGACACTCCTGGTCCTGCCATGGCTAGGCTGAGCCTTGCCACGAATATGGAGTCCGTTACGATGTTGAGGTGTTCGTCTTGGAAGAGTCCGCACGCCAAAACCACTGCTGCTGCTTCCAGTTGTTGCACTGACAGTGTGGGGTCCCTCGCTTTGACGCAGTGCCATTGCTCTCCTGCCTGCCACACTGCTGCTGCGGTTGAAGTCGTGGAGGAAGCGTCTGTGAAGACCGTTGGTCCCGGCTGCGGTCTGTCCTTGACCTTCGGTGGCATGTCCATGTCGACTATGGTCAGCAGCTTAGTCCAGGGTGGCTTGGAGGAGTAGGAGATTTCTCCTCCGAAGCCGGAGAGAGCAAGGGCCAGGTACTCCGATATTGTGGCTGACTCTGTGGTTGGTTGCTTGCGAAACGGAAGGTGGATGCTTGTCGGCTCTGTCCCTAGGTGTTTCAAGGCGAGTCTCCTGCCTTTCATGATGAGGTTGGCGATGCACTCGATTCCTGGGGAAAATGCACGAGCGGGTCTTCCGAGGACCACCCATTGGATCGGTCGGGCCTTTTCTGCAAGTCCTTGGCCAGTGCTCCCACTCCCCCCTTCGGTGTAAAGTGGACGTACAGGTCCAGTGGCATGGCTGGGTTCCACCTGGCAAGCGTGCCAGTGGCCATTTGGTTTTCGATGAAGTCGAGGGAGCTCGTTGCTTGCGGTGTCAGCTCCTTGGGATCCCAGGGGTTCTTTCCTTTCAGGAGGTCGTACAGAGGGTCCATGACCTCGGGAGGAATCAGGATGATGTTGCGAAGCCACTGCAGCGATCCCACCAGGCGTTGCACGTCGTGGAGCGTCTTGATGTCTCGGTTGATCTTCTTATCGGGGGGTGTCACGTGGGAGCTTGTGATGCCTACTCCCAGGAAGGTCACGCAGGGTCCTCTCTTGATCTTTGCGCTTGCGATCTCGAAGCCGTTGGCTTGAAGGGTTTCCGTGACTGTGGTCACCAGGTGATCCACTTGGCTTGTCGATGGTGCTGCGACCAGGATGTCGTCCATGTACTGGATGATGGTTGCTGTGGGGTAGGAGTGTCGGACTGGCGTCAGTGCTTTGTCCACGGTGATTTGGCATATGGTCGGGCTGTTGACCAGGCCTTGCGGAAGTACTCTCCATTGGAAGCGAAGGTTGGGCCGCTCGCCGTTCCGAAATGCCACGGAAAAGGCGAATCGCTCTCTGTCCTCAGGGTGCAGAGGTATTGAAAAGAAGCAGTCCTTGATGTCCAGTACTGCACATGGCTGTCCTGTGGGGATGGCTGAGTTCGCGGGAAGCAGTGTCTGGACTGGACACATGGGTCTGATCGTCTTGTTCACTTCTCTCAGGTCGTGGACGAGACGATAGCCTTGTCCGGACCTTTTGGGGACCACGAATACCAGGGTGTTCCATGGGCTGGTGGAGGGTTCTATGTGACCCTTTTGCAGTTCTCGATCGACCAGTTCCAGCAAGGCTGCCATTCGAGGCTCTGTCAGGGGCCACTGCTCAACCCATACAGGGTCTGATGATTTCCAAGTCAATTTGATTGGCAGCGGAGGGTGTACGGCAGTGGCCCTCAGGATAAATTTGTGATCCGAAATCCTAGCAAGGAGAGAACATCCCTTCCTAACAGGGGTGGAGAATTCTGCAAAATGTAGGGGTAGATTGCTACTGTCTGTTCTGGTCCCTTTTTCGTGTGAAGTGTTATAGCCACCAGCTGGGTGCTTTTCCATGCCCGGGACTGCCCCCCTACTCCGTTCACTGGGGGGACTTCTTTGAATTGCCAATGTCCGGGCCAAAGCGTTTGGGGAATAATCGTGCAGTCTGATCCCGTGTCCGCCCAAAACTGAAGCCCTATGACGTGAGGATCCTGGCTTCCGTAAAGGCGGCATGTCCCCCACACCATCGAGGGCTCCTTCCCTATTTTCATGACCAAGGCCACCCAGGGATCCCGCTCTGGGGCGTCCCCTGCTGTTCCTGTGACTCCGGCGCGGGTTGTGGCGGTGGGGGGTGCGAAGGTATTGAGGGTGCTGCACAACTCTGCCATTGTATTGCTGGGGGGGATGCAAAGGTGACTGCTCCCTGTGGGGGCATAGGGTATGAGAGTCCCCTGCCCCACTGGGGGTTGCTGTAGCTGGGCCGCTGCATATTCCAGGTGGGAGGGGGCTGAACACGGCCCGGCCACCCCCTCCCTCTCCCGTTTCCCTGGGGCCTGGATCTGCATTCCTTAGCTAAGTGCCCCTTCCTTCCACACCCCCAGCACGGTCCCCTGCCTCCCGCTTGGCGTGGTGGAGCAGCTGCTGATAGGCGCCTTGGCTGGGGGCAGTTTACTGCCAAGTGGCCTGCCTGGCCACACTTAAGGCACGCCATCACGCTGGTTATTGCAGTTTGAACTGCTGCTTGGATGGGAGCTAGGTGTTCCTCCTTTGCAACGTGTCTGATCATGGCAGCTATATTAGACCCCTGTGGCAGTGATCTTAAAATGTCCTTAGTGGCTGAGTTGCATTGCTGGCGTAAGCACTCTGCCAGCACGGGACCCTTCGCCTCTGAGGGTAACGCAGAGGAATCTAATGCGGCCTGGAGCTTGTCCACAAATTGAGTGAAGCTCTCACTCTCACCCTGTTTTATGGAAGACCATGGAGAGGGTTTGGCTACCACTTTAGAAGCGTCACGGATGGCTTCTCGGGCAGCTTGGGTCGTTGTCATGACCTCATAGGCTCGCAAGCCCTCAGCCTGTAGCTGGGGGGTGATCATAGTGGCGTCTGTGCCCATTAGCCTCTGTATGCTGGAGCCGTGCATTGGATGGTCTGCCCCTGTTACCAAGGCTAGCTGTTTCATGCAATTATCCTCCCATTCTTGTTTGAAAACGATCATCCCTGCACCATCGAATATCATTCTACACATCTGCTTAATATCAAAGGGAAGTATATCGTCCCCACCAAAAAGGCCGTCAATAAGTGTGCAAACCATGGCAGAATTAATTCCCTTATCCGCAATCGCTTTAACAATTGCCTGCACATCTTTCGGATTGACTGGTGAATAAGTCCTTTGGTTTCCGCCTGCCCCCCCCACACGGACCGGGAACACTAAAGTGGCAGACAGAGCCCATTCCGCGCAAGCCATTTTTATTTTCCGCCAGTTTGTAAGTGGGGTCTGGTTTTTCTCTGGTAACCCCTTCACCTAAGCGGGAGCGCTGTGGCTAGTGACCTTACATGCCGCTTCTCTCTCTCTGTTAAAGCCGGAATCCAGATCGGGATCCTCCGATACTATCTCGGGCTCGGAGCTCGAGCCCGAGTCCGAGCCGGAAGTTGAATAAGGAGACGCTTCCGGGCTGCTCTGCCTTTTCCCCGGACTCCGACCCCGCCCCCTCCTGCAGAGGTCGGGCCGTTCCCTCCCCCTGGGGTCCCCCCGCCTCCTGCTGGGGGAGGTCCTTGCCCTATAAGGACCTAATTTGAACTGAGGGCTCTGATTGGTCTTACGCGTCTCCGCGGGGGCCACCCCGTCCCCCCGCTCGCCCGCGCATGCGTTGTTAAGCGAGCTGACCGCGCTTCCGCCCCCCCGCCTCCTCCTTTCCGCCCTGACCACGCGGTTCGGCGCCATTTTCAAACGCATATGGTGGGGGGGCGTTTTTATCGGTCCCTACGGGGTCCGCCGATTCGGCCACGTTCCGCGCCTCCTCCGCGAGCCCCCGCCAGAACGTCCGCGGGTGTTCCCCCCCCTCCGATGGTGAATCTGCTCGCTGAGGGGGGTCTGGCATTCGCGCCTCTGCGCGCCCGCCCGGGTCAGGCCCCTCCGCGGTTTGTGTCGCCGCGCCCACCCCCAACTGCGGCACGGCTAATAAACAAGTTCGCGCGGCTATCCAGGTTTCTTGCTCTTGTCGAGCCTTTTGCAGAGCCTGGACAACCCTGCCCCACGATTTTAGGGCTTTCCCTGAGCCCGAGGACATGGTGTCCTCCGCCAGGGCTTTTGTACAATTATCCCACACGTCCGAATGTAGGACGTCCACGGGGCTTTCAATAGCCCCAAGCTTAATCAGTCTCGGCAATGCGAGAGATAAATCCCTAAGTTTACATTCTATACCCCATTGTGCATGCATCTCTGTTACGACCTTCGCAATGGCTTCCATGGTCCACGCTGGTCCGGAGGCGTCCCTCCCGCTGTGGTCAGACCTGCTGCCAGCAGCCGCTGATCTCTGGCCAGGAGAATTCCCGAACCTCGGGCGCTGCAGCAGTCCTGGGTTCGGCACCAGTTTGTTGCGTTCTGGAGCAAGGCAGGCGACCTGGTTCAGACGAACAGCACGGCGGCCCACTCACCAGGGCCACTCGGGCCAATGACACGCGCAGACATCAATGTGATGGACGGTCAAAAGGCGTTTATTATCTCATCTCTTGGGTTTTTATAGTCTAAGGGGTCTCTACATCAGCATGGGTCTGTCTTTACCATCTATGGTTAGTAAGAGGTGGACTGTTACTGGGTAGGGGATGGAAAGTTACTGGAATTTGGTTAAGGGAGGCTACCTTCCTATGTTAGTTTCTTATCTACGGGAAGCAGATGGTCTTATCTAAGGGGATCAGAGGGTCCTGGCTTTCCGTGACATCGCGAGATCTTCCGCAGCGCCTTTCCCTGTCTACCACATGAATGCAAAAATTTTCTGGCTGGCTTTGTGGATAGGGAGGCAAAAGAAGGCATCTCTTCGGCCTAAAACAGTGAACCAGGTTAGCTCAGGTGTTAAACAAGTTGGTAAAGTCTATGGATTTGCTACCACAGGGTATAAATTCTGTGTTATCTTATTGACAGCCCTTAATCCAGTACTATCAGTTATTGGGCTGATTCCTTCCTTATCTTCCTTTTGAGGGTACTACTCAGTTCTCACTAGTTGTGTTCTTTCCTTAAGCTTGATGCTTATGGGGGAGCATCTTTCACTCTCCCTGGTACAGCAGAGGCCCATATCCTTGAAAACACTTATTTACTTATTCTAATATTATTGGAATATGAATCCCAATATTACCAGTTATATTGTGCCTGGGCCAGTCTAACCCTCGCTGCTGGGCCAAAGGCAGCAACTGTGGTGTAATCACCCCAGAGGTACTTTTGGCTTTCTGGAGATTGCAGCAGGACACTGAACAAGTCCAGGCTTGTTAGGAACTCGTTTACCTCAGGATGAAAGCTTCAGGCGATGGTGAAGAGAAAAAGGAGAGGATTCTGCTGGAGGGTTTAATGTCCAGAGGTTTATTCCATGGTTACAGAGGTCTGAACGTAGGCAACTGCTCCAACAGAATAGCGACCGCATGGCCTGATTACCTTTTTAAGCTCCCAGGGCAGGGGGAGGGGAGGGGACAGCTGAGCATCAACCAGGTGAGAGGGGCGGGGTCTCAGGGGAAGATGACACCCAGACAGGCCAATGACCCCCAGGCATAGGGGCATCTTTTTAATTTGACCAACCACACGACGCCTTGCTGGAATGTTAGGCCTGATTGATAGGACTCACTCAGCATGGGGGTAAGGGGGAAGGGAGAGAGGTATAGGCACACCTGGGGAAGTGACCTGGAAGTCTAAAATGGAACATTACAGCACACCGACACATCTCCCCCTAGTTTTGTTTAAAAAGAAGAGGACTGTGTTTGTGGTGCAGAATGATTGCCAAACCATGGTTGGTAAATCAGTTCTTCCTCTACAGGAGGGTCAGTGTTTTCCACTGAGGCTTCCAGGTCATCCATTGGAGCACTGAGGGCTTCCAAATGGCAGACCTCAGGAGGGGGAGATGAGCTTGAAATTAACTTGAGAACCATGCATTTGATTAGTCCAAAAACAATGCTAAAAACTACAATAACTATAACTAAAATAAACAGCATAAAAACACAGTTTTCAGAATAGATCCCAACCAGCCCGAGAGTCCCCAGCCTTTGAACAGTCCATTCGGCCAGTTGTCAGTTTCTCTCTTGATGTATGCAGGAGATCGCAGGTGGGATGATCACGAGTAGGACGAGAAGCAGGCTCGGTCTCATGGCATCTCGAGGCTACACACGAACAGTGGGATCTAAACTGGTACAAAAACTTGAAACAAACATATATTACAAACTATTCCAGATAGGAGACTTAAATGGAATTTCCTCCAGAGAACGTGTGGGGTGTTTTCTTCTCCAGGCAGCATGAGCAACCTGGGGTGCTTCTGTAGATTTCTCTGAGACTTTGGGAACATAGGGCTTTACCCATTTGGAAGGAACCCACCTTAAACCAGAGGGGGTGGACACACAGGCGTATCCACGTCCCCAAGTAAACAATTTGTAAGGTCCCACCATTTTCCAAGTCTCAGGGTCCTTTACTAAAACCGGAGGTTTTTCTTTCATTAACCTATGACTGCTCCCCCCAAAGTGGCGTAGGATGGGTGGGTTCAGGCTGTCAAAAGAACAATTCAGAAAATTGATTGTGAATAGCGCCCTGGATAACCGGATATGGGGAGGTTCTACCTTCAGAACCTGTTGTTGCTGGTCCAGGACCCTTTTAATATCACAGTGAGTTCTTTCTACAATGGCTTGATCTGTAGGGGAGTAGGGGATGCCAGTTTTGTGCTATACTCCCCATTGCTGCAGGAAGCTCCCGAATTCCTTGGATTTATAAACAGGCCCATTATCAGTTTTCAGCTCCTTGGGGATGCCCATGAAAGAAAAAGCCTGTAAGAGGTGCTTAATAGCATCAATAGATGATTCTCCTGTGTGGGCAGAAGCATAGATTGCTCCAGAAAAGGTATCTACACTAACATGAACATATTTTTGCCGTCCAAAAGACTGTATGTATGTTACATCTGTTTGCCACAGTTCACAACTGTTCAGTCCCCTTGGGTTTGCTCCCGTACTCACTGTAGGGAGCGCATGTTGTTGGCAATTTGGGCATGTGGCCACAATCGCTTTGGCCTGTTCTCGAGTGATGTTAAACTGACGAATCAGGCCAGGTGCATTTTGGTGGAAAAGCTGGTGGCTGATTTTTGCCTGTTCAAAAACATTTGGGAGAGTGGCCATCACTGCAGGTGCAGCAAGAGCATCTGCCCTTCTGTTGCCTTCAGCGATAAACCCTGGCAAGTCAGTGTGTGACCTGACATGCATCACATAAAATGGTTGCTCTCGGTGAGTGACTAACTTTACCAGTTTTGAGAGCAATTCAAAAAGTGCGATGTTAGACACTTCTTGCAGTATTGCTTGATCTGATCTGGATACTACTCCTGCCACATATGCAGAGTCTGTAATCAGATTGAATGGTTCTGAGAACCTTTCAAAAGCCCTAACAACCGCAGCCAATTCAGCAACCTGAGGTGAACCTTCCACCTCAGCAATGTCCGTCTCCCACTGCTGGGTTTGAGGATCCTTCCAAGTCATAACGGACTTGTGGGACCTCTCGGACGCATCTGTAAAGACAGTCAGAGCCTTTTTTAAAGGTCTCCTACTTAGAGCACTTCTCAATTTTAAAGTAAATTGAACATCTTGTTCGAACAATTTGTGAGCGGGCCGTGCTACCGAAATTTGTCCTGAGTAGGAATCCAGAGCAAACTGCAACACTTCATTTTCTTGAAACAATTGTTCCAGTATTTTCATAGTATTTTGACCTGATTTTAACTCGATTGGAATGTGAATGCACTTAAAATCACATCCTGCTAACTCCCTGATCCGGGTCCTTGCTTTCCGGATCAGTTCTGCTACCAGCTCCTGAGGCTTTGTCAGTCCCTTGGACCTTTTGTGACTGAGGAAAACCCATTCTATGATCAAGAGAGGGTCCCTCTGGTCCCGGTCCTTTTTTGGTGTGTCCTTTGCCTTAGGTGTTTGTTTTTCCTCCCACTGGAAAATGATTCCATGGAGGTGTGGCAACTTACCTAAGATGATAAATTTGAATGGCAGGTCAGGCCGGCATCGGTTGGCCTGTCTTGTGGACATTGCAATCTGCACCTTTTCTAGAGCTTTCCGTGCCTCTGGGGTAACAGACCTAGGAGCACCTGGGTCCTCTCCCCCTTTCAATAAATTGAAAAGAGGGGCAAGGTCTTCATTAGTCAGACCGAGCCATGGTCTTACCCAATTCAAAGACCCACACAACTTGAGGACATCCGCAAGGGTCTTGATCCTTGGATTGATTTCTAGTTTTTGAGGAACAATGGTCCTATTTCCAATTTCTAAGCCCAAATACTTCCAAGGTGGCATCTTTTGAATTTTCTTTTCCTGGAGCTCGAACCCTGCAACAATCAATGCATCGATCGTTAGGTCAAGCGCATGTGTGAGTAAATCATCATTGGGGGCACACACGAGGATATCATCCATATAATGATAGATAATGGCCTTCTCTGCAGCTGCACGTACTGGGGAAAGCAGGGAAGAGACATACCACTGGCAGATAGCTGGAGATACCTTTAATCCCTGAGGAAGAACGGTCCAATGGTACCTTTTCATAGGGGCTTCTAAATTAATGGAAGGGACTGAGAATGCAAAACGCGATGCATCGTCAGGGTGCAAGGGGATTTGGAAAAAACAATCTTTAATATCAATAACAGCTAATTTCCAATCTTGGGGAAGCATTGTTGGGGATGGCATACCAGGTTGGGGAGAACCCATGTCTTCAATTACATTATTAATTTGTCGGAGGTCGCAGAGGAGTCACCATCTCTTTTTGTCAGCTTTTTGGATGACAAACACTGGAGAGTTCCATGGGGACATGGTCTCCACAATGTGGCCCTTTTTTAGTTGCTCTTGCACTAGTTCCTCAAGCACGTTTATTTTTTGTTTACTGAGCGGCCACTGTTTCACATCAACTGGTTTGTCTGTTTTCCACTTTAGTTTTTGGGTGGGGTGCTGTTGTTCAATGACTGCTGTACAAAAATGCTGTGGAGAGTCTGGAATATCAATTGTGACACCCCACTGGGCCATTAAATCTCTCCCTAACAAAGGTTCCGAATAATCTAACACAAATGGACGGATATTTGCCAATTGTCCGTTTGGTCCCTCGAATTGAATAATGCTTTTGGATTGTCTTGCCAATTGCAGACCTCCTACACCTTGAAGGTGACCGGCCACATTTTGCAAAGGCCAATGTGCTGGCCAGTCTTGTACTGGAATCACTGTGCAGTCTGCACCTGTGTCAACAAGCATCTCAATGCGTTTAGACTCCCCACCCCCACTGAGGTTACACCATAATTTGGGTTTATCTTTCCCAATAACTTGGACCCGGGCGACTGTGGGCCCTTGTTTTTCGATATTTTCAGGTAAAGATGTTGCCCGATTGATAAATGACACAAAACTCGGATAAGTTTTGTGGGTGCTTTATTACGGGCCCGGGGGACCTGGGGGACTCACGTCCCAAAAACCCAAGCCCCCGATTTCACATATGGGTGCTTCCCTCTTATACATGCGATTCACAACAAAGTCTCCAAGAAACAGTTCCCTTGTGATACATTCCTTAGTTCACAGGCAAGATCATAAATCTTCGGCTTATCTTATTCTAAGAGCATTGTATGCTGCCTTCAGACAGGTTAGCATTCTTACTCTCCTGCACTAGTTTAATTATTTACTAAATTCCTAAGACTACCTGCTAGGTTACACACAAACCCAACACACACACTATCAACGGCTACAAAACTGCAAAACTGCTTTTAACAAACCAATTCACACATAACTCATAACTAAACTATAATTACACATTTTGCTAAATTTCATTTCTTTTCCAACAAAGATGGCACAGGGATAGCTTGTGCAACAATTTGTCCCTTGGGAAGAAACAGGGGTGGGTGGAAACAGTGCAGGCCGAGAACAAATTGCTCAGGATCTGATGTTGTCATTCCTGGAGCAATTCTGATCTCGTGTGGTGTGTACTTGGTGTCCCCAATGACGATGTACTTACAACGAATTCGGTTCCAAGTACCCTTCTGTTCAGGATTGAGAGAGACAAAGTGCCAGGCAGTGTCCTTCAGGAGAAGTGACTCTGTCAGCTGCAACCTGTAAGGCTCATTGACAGAAGACGTGGTTAACACTGGATCACCTAAATCATAACAAAGGTTATTTTGTTTCACTTTTAACAGTGTACCAGCAGACCTGGTCTTTGAAGCACTTGCTTCACTTACACAAACATTAATATTATCGCGCGCTTGATTGGTTTTGCTACCCTTATTCCCTTGGCCTGCTCTTTTTGTGTCTGCACGCCTGGCAGGGGGGCGCTCTCTTTTCAGTTTTTTTGTTGTTGTTGACCCCCAGGGAGGGCTTGTAGTTCTCCTCCCCTGCCATTTCTAAATTCATCAAATTCCCTTTTCAGGGGGCACTGGTTACTCCAGTGCCCTAGGTTATTACAAAGCAGGCATGGTTTTGTGGGCTCAACCATTGCTGGTCTCCGCTGCTGCCCAGGGTACTGCTGTGCTGAGGGGAAAGTCGCAGGGCTGGCAACGGCGACACGCTGAGGTGGTCTTGGCAGCAGCCTTGGTCTGGTTTCTTCAGCCACACTCATCAGAGGCACTTTCCTGTTACAGACTAGAAGCATATCTTTTAGTGTAGTGGGAGGTTCTATAGGAAGGCTCAGGATTGCCGCTTGACACTGTGCATTTGCATTTGTAAATGCCATTTCCTCTGAAATCGCTTCTCTAGCATTCTCTTTTTTAACTTGTATTTCAATGGCTCTAGTTAGCCTTTCTACAAATTTCAAAAAAGGCTCTGATGGTAGCTGTTTAATTTTACTATAGGGCTCAAAAGGCCCCTCAGGTTGTAGGGAAAAGAATGCTTTTTCAGCTGCTTCTTTTACTTTCTCGAGTGTTTCTGCAGGAATTGCAGAAGCTTGGACTGAGGGTGAAGACCATTGGCTCTCACCACAGAGGTGCTCAATGGTGATAGGGTTACCACCGTTGTCTTTAGCTGTGTTTGGATCAGCATGCAAGCCTGGGAGAGCATCTTTTAGCATTTGTTTCCATGCAATTTCCCATAATTTGAATTCCGTGGAGGTCATGAGACAGGAAAAAAGCTGTTTTAAATCATGTGGGATCACCACAGTCCTACTCAGTTCAGAATTTAAAAGGCCACGGAAATATGGACTGTGTGGAACATATTCTTTATGAGATTTACAGATCTCTTTAATCAATTGTCGTCCAAAAGAACTCCAATTAGCAATTGGGGCTCCCCCCTGAGCTGCAGGCTGAAAGGTAACAGGAGCCAGTGACAACATGGGATTATGCATTGAATCTGCTGTTCCCTGCTCTGTATCCCTTGAATCAGAAGCATTGGGATCACAGACACAGGTTTGGGGATAGGCAGTGGGAGTGTCCCCACCGTGGGAACCAGGGGAGGGGGCGGGGTCAGGGGGCAAGCAGGGGGTGGGGAAACCGTGAGAACAAGGGGCGGGGTCAAGGGGAGGGCAGGGGGCGGGGACACCTGGTGACATCACGTCAGCAGACGCCCCCTGGGAGGAGTAGAGGGGGGAAGCTGAGGGTACTGCAGGAATGGGGGAGGGAGGGGGGAAGGTATCACGAGGAACAGGAGGAGAGGGGGATGGGGCTGGAATGTTGGGATGCTTAAGAGGATTTTTGGAAGAAGAAGACCAGGTTTGGGAAGATGCCACGTGGCATCCACCATTTTGCGGACCCCCTAGGGACTGGGGGCCATTTTGGGCATCACTGCTCCCTGGAAAGCTGACACGTGCTGTGGGTTTCAGAGCAGGGGACACAGGGGATTGGGAAAGGTTCCACGCAGCCTGGCCAGGGCCTTGCGGACAGGGCAACTCAGGCATTTCAACAGACTCTGGGAGTCGACTTCCCAATGAGTGTGCGCTCTTTAAAATACCAAGTTTTGGGGAAAGAGGTTTAGGGGTTTTTGAGCTGGGAGAGGGAGAAACAGGGAGAGCAGAGGTACATGGCTTGACATCTGGCTTTTTCTCCATTTCCTTTTGTTTGAGCAATACTGTTTGAATTTGTAAACTCCAGAACACAAATTTAGCTGAGGGTGCATTGCCAGATTGTCCTAAGGTTATCAATTCATTCCCAACTTTATCCCAGAATTGAATATTGTGGATTTCTTCAGGGGAAATGTTTGGGAATTGCAGAAAAAGCCACCTTATAAACTGTTTCAATTTTCCTTTAGAGAACTTAACATTACCACTGACTAAAATGCTAACAATATTATAAAACACTCCTTTTTGTACAATGCTGAGTTTGGAACCCATGTTAGATATGAAAAGCAAAGTACTGAATCCTGCCTGACCAAAAACAAAGCCAAAATCAGCTACCGATTTCTAAAAAAAACCACAGATAGGAAAGCGATAACGAACAGACAAAAGCTTCACAATGCAGCTGTATATACTGCTTTTAAAATTCCCGGGCAGCAGCAGCAGGGCACGCCCTGCCGAGCCAGGCAGACACAAAGCCTCCCCCGCCGTGGAATGCAGCCCCCCCACGGAGCTGGGAGAGCAGCCACGCCACGTGGCAAGCCGAAACCGGGGGCCTCCGCGCCGCGTGTGCAGAGAACACCCCTCCCCCGCACCGAGAGAGAAAAAGAGAGATCCCCCGCGGCAAGAGAGCCGAGAGCCCCCCCTCCCCCGCACAGAGAGAGAAAGAGAGTCGTCCAACCACGTGGAGAGAGCCGAGCACGCTGCGCTGCAGAGCCGGGGGGAAGGGCAGAAAGCACTCCCGCTCCGGCGCGAATTCTAAAAGACAGCGAAACATGCGGCAGAAAGCTAAAAGCTAGAACG
This sequence comes from Melozone crissalis, assembly GCF_028551555.1. Lineage (NCBI taxonomy): Eukaryota > Metazoa > Chordata > Aves > Passeriformes > Passerellidae > Melozone > Melozone crissalis. The sequence continues at coordinate 6,130,349 of NW_026535813.1, read as the reverse complement.
CAATGAATTTGCTTCTGTGGGGCTGCGCAGCCAAAAATGCAAAGGCAAAAAAGGAACAGAACTCGCGGCAGAGTCTGTTTTTGAGCTTCTGCTCTACCGAGGGCAGAGATACTCACCCGAAATGGAAGCTGTAGCTGGCTGGGTACAGGCAGGTCTCCTCACCGGAACAGGACCTCTCTATGGTCAAGAGACGCTCCCCTGTCCTTCCTCTGGAAAATCTGCTCACCAGAAAGGAGCTGGGCTTTCCAGAGGTGCCAAACAGTCCACGAAACTTCTGGGAATATTCCCAAAGTCTCTAGCTGAGGGCGATGCAACCAAAGCCCTTCCAGCTGGATGCACGGCTGCCAGAAGCTTCTCCGAGGTACTGCGAGTCCGTCTCGGGCTGCAGAGTCGCTTGCCCGCCTCAGGGATGCCAGAATATTGGAATATGAATCCCAATATTACCAGTTAGATGGTGCCTGGGCCAGTCTGACCCTCGCTGCTGGGCCAAAGGCAGCAACCGTGGTGTATCACCCCAGAGATACCTTGGCTTGCTGGAGGTTGCAGCTGGGCACTGAACAAGTCCAGGCTTGTTAGGAACTCTGTTTACCTCAGGATGAAAGCTTCAGGCGATGGAGAAGAGAAAAAGGAGAGGATTCTGCTGGAGGATTTAATGTCCAGAGGTTTATTCCATGGTTACAGAGGTCTGAACGTAGGCAACTGCTCCAACAGAATAGCGACCGCATGGCCTGATTACCTTTTTAAGCTCCCGGGGCAGGGGGAGGGGAGGGGACAGCTGAGCATCAACCAGGTGAGAGGGGCAGGGTCTCAGGGGAAGATGACACCCAGACAGGCCAATGACCCCCAGGCATAGGGGCATCTTTTGAACTTGACCAACCACATGACGCCTTGCTGGAATGTTAAGCCTGATTGATAGGACTCACTCAGCATGGGGGTAAGGGGGAAGGGAGAGAGTTATAGGCACACCTGGGGAAGTGACCTGGAAATCTAAAATGGGACATTACAGCACACCGCAACATAATATCTCCTTACTAATGTCTTTAATTTCAGTGTCTGTTAATGTTAAGCCTAACCTCTTTGTATCATTTGCCTCCAGAGTAACCTTTCTCATTTGAGAATGTTTAGCAAATTGAGCGAATTGTACAAAAGCTTTTAGGTACACATAGTACACATGTTACTTTAAAGGTTTGCACAAGTATGCCTTCTCAGACTGGCCAGTTGTTCATTCCCCACACTACAACATAAACATTCTCCACAGGTACTAAAGCTTTATTAAAACTGAATATATGGCCCTTGTGTCAACAAAAATTCTTCCCTTTTGGGGAGGTCATCTTTACCCTTCCTCCCTTACCTTGGGAGGAGCCTTTAGCAAATCATATGTACTCATTTTGCGAACTGTGATTGCTTTGCATTTCAGCATGATAATCCTTGCCTGATTTCATACGTTGCTATCTTATGCTGCATGCTGAACAACATGTTTGATTTGCTTTCTCTTTGCTTTGTTTTCCTTTTTCAAGGGCCAAGACCAGAGGGCGGTCTGATTTTACAGTCTCTTTGACATTCTGGGTGATTTCTTAAAACAAAAAGACATTTCAGCATACAAAAACCCCATCACATTTATCTTCCTATTTTAAAACAGTACTAACTGCAATGAAGTATTAGAAATCTTTTTATTTTCTGAGCTGCTCCTACTGGCAGCCTTCTCCCAGTGAGCCCCTCCCAAAAGGGGCTAATTTAGGAAACTCTTTGCTCTGGTCAGTTCTCATTATTTATTTCTCCTTGCCCTATCTCACTTCCACTCAAACCTTTTTACAGACATCTTCACAGTAGTTTCTCAGTTTTCCTCCTACACACACAGCTCCAGGTGGCAGGTATCAGATGTGATTCCCACACACAAGCTCTAAGACCTTAGGTTCTGAATCCGCTTGACCAGAAACCTCTAATTTACACTCGGGGCATGTGCCCTGACAGGAAAACAGCAATACCAGTGTTTCTCATAAACGTCGCACTGCAATAATACCTGCACATCCAGCTTTTGCCCACAGGCCATTCCCGTGTTCCCTGGGGAGACGGGGCAGCCAGAGCTGTCCCTGTGCCCAGGGGACAGCCACTGTCACCTCACACAGCATGCTAATCAAAAACATGACATAGACACTATGTTCTGATCAAACAAAATATCAGTCTTTTCTAGTTCTCTTCTTGCACAATCTAATTAAGCACTGTGTCTACTTACACTTGTTTTATTGCTTTGAAAAAAGGCTGTGCTAGTCACAGCCGAAACTCTGATATGCCCACAGACACACGCACCCGCACCCCACCCCCCCTTTATCTCAAATTCACTAGAGCCAAGGCTTGAATTGCTGTGAGGGGGAGAATTCTTGGAATTCCTTTAACTTGCTTTATCGCAGTTAAGCATAAATCACCGTACTATAGTTCTCCTATGCAAACAAAATCTTAAAATCTCCACAAACACTACTATACAATCTGAGAATCAAATTATCACAACGCAGCGGAAGAAAATCACCACACAAAATCACTGGGAAAGGGCATATTTCTCAAAGTGCTCACTTTTCTCGACACAACACGGCATACCATAATTAGGCATTTACTCACATCAATTTTTCCTGGACACAATCAAATAACAGCACACAGTCTAGAGATCAAATCCAAACATCCAAGGCAAAGGAACTCTCTGAGCTCATACTCACGGTTAAAATGTACCAAATCTACACAAATCACTACATTTAAACACGATAAATACAATCACTGACATTCCTCCACTCGCTTCTCCGCAGGGCACTTCTCTCCCTGCCCCCGCAGCCTGCTGCAGCCAGCGCCTCAGGCCTCACATGGCTGCTTCAAACACAGGTATTACTGACCCTCCCCGCACCGTATAGCACTGTAGCTCTACCCTCTTTTATACACCTTATACACTTGCACGATTGCAAACACAGTGCACTGACCACACAATGCACACATTAACCATACAGCAACACAGTGTCCGGACATCACACCCACACACAAACAAAACACACACGGGCTCAGCGGTTCTGCTCCATCAGAACAATGAGCCCCCAACACACACATACACGGGTTCACCCGGCTCACCCCTAGAGCCTCTAGCGGTTCTGTTCCATCAGAACAATGAACCTCCAACACACACATGCACGGGTTCACCTGGCTCACCCCCAGAACCGCTTGCGGTCTGCTCTATCAGAACGATGAACCCCGTCTCTAATACAGCTGCTCTATCAGCTGAACCCAGACGTCTCTGGGTGGTTTACTCTCTTGCTCTCCTTTTCCTCCCCAGGGGCTCCTCAGTACATACCGTATCTTCCTCCACAGGCCAGCAGGTCCTTGTCTGTCCTCGCAGGTGGCAAGTTGAGACGAGCGGAGCCCCACCAGGAAAAAAATCCTAGGGCGCGCCTTGGAGGTCCGTCTATCCCCCCTGCCCCTGCGGGGACAGAGAACTCCTGGCTGGCTCGCCATAATGTTTTGCGGAGAAAAGAAGAAACCTCACAACTTTATAAAAGTTGTAAAGCCCGGTATGCTTTTATTACGACGCGCGCTGGACACAAGCCCCCAAAAAGGCAAGCGTGCCTCTGAAGACCTCGGGGCTTCTTTTATCCCCCTTCCAAATGCATATGCATACAGTTTCACAAAAAGTTCATACATATTCATTCTGCGTGACATTTAGCACCAGTTCTTCTTTATCAAAGGAATTTCTAAGTCGGGGGCAAATCGACCTTGTGGTCTTTCTGTTTTTCTTTCTCTGTCTCCTTGCTGTCTCCTTGCTGTCTCGGCATGCGAGTTTTTCCTTCAGCTTTGGCCTCACAGACTTTTCACCTTTCTTAGACACTTCACCTAATTCAGAATGGATCTTTACTCTGTCTCAGCCCTAGGGGAACTAAGCCCCTCTCCCCCTTTCAACAAATTGAAAAGGGGGGCCAGGTCCTCGGTAGAAATGCCCAGCCAGGGTCTCACCCAATTTAAAGACCCACACAGCTGATGGACCTCTGCAAGGGTCTGGACATTAGTCCTTATAGCCAATTTTTGTGGCACAATCGTCCGCTTTATAATTTCAAGGCCCAGGTACCTCCAAGGTGGCAACCGTTGAATCTTATCCTACTGGAGCTCGAACCCTGCAGCAACCAACGCCTTGGTTGTCAGGTCAAGCGCATGGGCAAGCAAACTGTCATCGGCTGCACACATGAGGATGTCGTCCATATAATGATGTAAAATAACGGCATCCCCGAGGGCTGTACGTACTGGGGACAGCAGAGAAGCGACGTACCACTGGCAAATCACAGGGGAGTTTTTCATTCCCTGTGGAAGGCATCTCCAGTGGTAGCGCTTGTCCGGGGACTCACGGTTGATGGAAGGAACCGTGAAGGCGAAACGCGGGGCATCATCTGGGTGTAAAGGAATTTGGAAGAAGCAGTTCTTTATGTCAATCATGGCCAAATTCCAATTTCGGGGGAGCATTGCAGGGGATGGCATCCCTGGTTGGAGAGACCCCATATCTACTATTCTCTCATTAATTTGGCGGAGGTCGGTCAGGAGCCGCCACTTATCTTTATTGGGCTTTTTGATGACAAATATAGGAGAGTTCCACAGAGACATGGTCTCCTCAAAATTGCCCCTTAGTAGCTGCTCCTGAACAAGCTCATTGAGCGCCTTTAATTTTTGTTTGTTAAGTGGCCACTGTTTGACCTGTACTGGTTCATCAGACAGCCAATCCGGCTTCCAGGTCCGGCGCTCTTCGGTGGCCACTGCCCCAAAAACCTGGGGAGCCTTTGGAAGGTCAATTTTGGCTCCCCACTGGGCTAGAAGGTCTCTCCCCCAGAGAGGCTCGGTGTAATCCAAAACAAATGGGCGCACCGAAGCCAATTGCCCGTCTGGCCCCGTAATTTGTACAATGCCCCTTGATTGTTTAGCCAATTTGAGCCCTCCTACACCTTGAATCGCGCCAGTTGCATTTTGCAAGCCCCAATGTTACGGCCACTCCCGAGAGGGAATGATCGCCACATCTGCCCCTGTGTCCAAAAGACCCCTGACAATTTTGTGGTCCCCGCCCAACGAGAGTTGACATGTCAGGCAGGGCTTCTCCCTCCCCACTACTTGAGCCCAGGCCACCGTCGGAGGTGAGGAGTCCCCCGATGTCTTCTTCCAATGGTCCTTGTCAGGAAACGGAATGGCCTGGGCGATGATCTGTCCCTTGGGGAGGAAGAGTGGGGGTCAGACACAGTACAGCCCTACCGCGAAATGGTCCCAGTCCGTAGTGACCAACCCTTAGACAATGTAAAGGTCTCGCGGTGTGTGCTTAGTATCTCCGATGACAGTCCACCTGCAACGTCCTAAACTCCTCCATCGACCTGGATGTTGGAGGTCGACAGACACCAGCTGTAAATCACTATTGGGGAGGTGTATGCCCCTAGTGAGCTGCAGCCTGTATGGGGAAGCAGAGGACAAGGTGCTAAGCGCAGGTTGAGGCTGTAAACCACGGTTGTTAAATGTCACATCAGGTATAGACAAGAAATAAGACAAGTCCGGTAACGTGAATGACGGGTTTCCCTTTTCTCCTCCCTCCCCGCTAGATGTTACATCACCCGCCACATTTCTATCTTGGCGCAGGGAGGGGCTGCGCTCTTGATCTAGTTTTTTTGCTCTTTTTCCTTCTCCTCTGTCCTGTTCCTATATTGTAAGTAATCTTGCCTCATAGGGCACTGGGGCATCCAGTGGCCCACTTTGCCACAGAGGTGGCAGGGGTGAGTCGCCGCCGTCCTTCCCCCGGACCCCAGTGTCATTGGTCCGGTGGCGGCGGCAGCTTCGGCATCTATGTCCTCCAGCGTCGGATACTCTGCGAAGGCTACGGAGGCTCTTTTGGGGCGCGCTTTCAGGTCTTGTAAAGGAACCACCCTGGCACACACTTCGATCATCATTTCTACTGTAGGTCGGGGGTTTCGAGGGAGAGATCAGATAGCCCACCTGCACGCTGTGTTGGCATTGTAGTAGGCCATCTGCCTAAGCATCTCCTCTCTCTCCCTCTCCCCCGGAACCTGCAATTCCACAAACCGGTAAAGCCTTTCCATAAATGCCAGGTAAGGTTCCTGCACGCCCTGCCTTATTTCTTCTTCTTCTAGCTGTGAGGTGGTAATAGCTAGTTTATAAAAAGCACGCTCTGCAGCCTTCCCTGTTTCCACAAGTTGTTCTGTGAACAACGCCTTTGCCTGAGCTGCCCCGCTCGCCCACTGCCCGGTGCCCACAAGATGGTCCTCAGAAATTACCAAGCCCTCGGTGTCATGAGATGTGGAGGGGTTCCCCCAAAGTGTTGGGAGAACCTCCACAATCTCCCTCCTCCATTCTCCCGCCCAGACTCTGAATTCCATGGGCCCTAAAAGGCTGGAGAAGAGAGCCCTCAGGTCCGCGGGCACCAGATCTCCCTGTGCAAGGACCGGGCGAAGGAGCACCCGGAAATACTCAGATTCCCGGGAGTACTCCCTCTGGGCCTTGCACAATTCCTTAATCCGGGCCTGGGCTATAGGCACCCATTGGGCCTGAGCACTCCCCTCCCCACTAAGGTGGTATGTAACCGGGGCAGCTTCCAATAAAGGCACCTGTCCCGGCTTCAGGTCATCCACCCCCCTCCACCCCAGAACATGAAGCGTGGGAATCGGAAGGAGGAGCGTGGGAACCGGAATTGGAGGAGGTTGAGGCGGGGCTTGGTCTCTGGGCAGGGCAACAGCAGGGGCGTAGTGACTCTGTTTTCTCCACCTCCAAGGTGGAGTTGGGAGGCGGAGCAGAATAAGGAGGAGGAACTTGGAAGGGGCTCATAGGGGGTGGAGCTGTGGATGGGGCGAGGGGAGGAGCTGAGGGAGGAACCGCGGGTGGAACCAGGGGCAGAGAAACAGAGGAGCAGGAGGGGTTAAGGGAGAGGAAAGGGTTGGAATTGGAAAGAAAGGGATTCTGGGGAGAAGAAGGGGTAAGGGCAGGAAAAACCATGTGGCAGCCTCCATTCTGGGCTCCGTGGCAGCCATCTTGGGAATTTTCAATAAACCGGACAACTTTGGGGACCGAAACTGGGGACTTGGGGACAGGGATAAAGGGATCGGGAAGAGAACTCCAGAGAGCTTGGCCAGGGCTCTTCGGAGGGGGGGGCCGAGCCAGTCGAGAGGGAGCAAGGGCAAGGTGACCCCCCTGCTTGCTATTGGCCTTTAGAACCCCTCTCAAGGGTTCGTGCCGGTGGGAAGAGGGAGAGGAACGAGGGGTAGGAGCACAAGAACCAGGCGAACTGGGGAGAAAACTTGAACGAGAAGGGCTTCTTCTCAATTCCCCAGAGGGGCGCAGCAAGGTTAGCACCTTGCCCGCCCAATAAGCCACGTTAGTTAACTGAGTTTCCCCAGAATTAACTTCTTTATCTAATTTGGCCACAACGGCTGCCCAAAAACGTGGCTCCTTAACAATTTCGGGGGAAACGGGAGAATACCCATCTAATCAACACTATCAACTCTTTCTTGGGGGCAGTAAACCCTCCCCCAAGTAACAAACCCTTAACCACAATAAAAACTCCTTTCTGGGTTTTGCTCAGACCTGCACCCATGATCCTGCTCCTAAAACACCCTAGACAAGGCGACTTCAGGAGGAGCAAGAACCCACGATGGAACACTCCAACACTCCACTCGCCCGAGAAAAATGCAAACTAAAACAACGAAGCACACGCTGTCGGCCCCTGCTCCCCCCACTGTCCTCAAGTCTGAGGGTTCACTGAGGGGAAAGAAAGGAATTTAGGTGGCAGGACCTGGCCCCAAGTCTGGGGAAGCAGACCCCACAGGAAAGGGAAAACAAAAAACGATAGGGGTGAGGACTGTCCCCAGAAGAACACCCCGCGCCAAGAGCCCACCCTCCCCAGACAGAGAGAAGGCAGAGTTTCCCCGCGCCCGCCGGCACGAATTCCAAAAGACAGCAAAACACGCCGCAGAGAAAGACAATGCAGCTGTGTATACTGCTTTTAAAATTCCCGGGCAGCAGCAGCAGGGAGCTGGGACACGCCCTGCCGAGCCGAGGCAGACACAAAGGCTCCCCCGCCGTGGAATGCAGCCCCCCCGCAGAGCCGAGAGCCGCGCCACGTGGCAGGCACCGGGGGACCCCCGCGCCACGCGGCAAAAAGGCGCGCGAATAGCGGCGGGGGAGGGGGGGAGCGGCCCCGGCGCGGCGAACTGCGCGGAAAAACCGCCCCGCGCTGAAAAAACCGCGGCAGCCGCCCGACGCCGCGCCGAGAGCTCGGAGCTGGCCCCGGCACCGCCGAGCAGGGACACCGGGCGCGCGAAAAGCGGAAGAGGGCTCCGACGTGCGGCACGGCGGGCGGCGCCTGCTGGGGCTTTCTGCGGCACGCGAAAAGCGGCACACCGCCGCCCCCCGCGAAGAGCTCTCCCCCCGCCCCGCGCCGAGAGAGAGAGAGAATTTCCCCCGGCCCCGAGCAGCGCCCGGGAACCAGTCCCCAAGGGAAGAAGGATCGGGAGCGCTCCCCAGCGCAGGAAGGGCTCCCAGGGAAAATTAAAAAGGCAGGGGGGTGACCACCGAGTCCGGGGCTCACCTAACACAGCAGCGGTGCAAACGAAAAGTTCAGGCGGATGGTTTCTCGTCTCGAAGCCCTCCTCAGGTGCGGGGAGTTGCGGCTTCGAATCCCCGAGGAGCGCCACCCCTAAAACAGGGTCTGCTGCCACCGGAGGTAGTCTGACGGCCAGAGGAATTTATAATCCGTTCGTGGGGTCCGGCAGTCCCAATGGCTAATGAAATAAACAGGGCCAGGAGACTTCTTCTCCTTTTTAATGCCTTTATTAAAAGTGATTAGCTCAGGATTGAGCGGCTCGACGGGTCTGCAGCGTCCGTCGTCTCTCCCAAGGCGACTCAGAGGAGGAGGATATGCGCAGCTCTGTCCACAAGGGGCAGAGCTGGGGGAATCCAGTCCTCGTGGGAGCCTTTAGGGCGTGTTGTCCCCGTCAGATGGTACTCCTCCCACTCAGTCGGCTTGGTCTCACCGCCGGGGTCGTCTCTCATGGTCAGGGCAAGAGGCTCCGAAGGTGTTCCGCGTCTCTGCAGGCTCAGCATTTGGCTCCTCACGTCCAGACATCACTCCAGTCCCTCAACTCTTAGGTGGCTCGTTGTTTTTGGGGTTTCCCCGTACAGCGGGGGACCCATGCTGCATTGTGGTCTTGGAGTCACTTTGCATAACCCCCCCTACCTTCTCAGGTCTCTTCACCCTTCTGGGAAAAGTACACCTTAGCCTCGGGCGAGGCTCTGCTGATACAAAAGGAGCGATTAGCCACAAGGACTCGTGATTACAATAACAAAACACGAAGAACTTCAGCAGCTACAGTGATCTGGCTGCTTTTTGTAACTTTTCTCACCAAAAAAAATATTAAGCGAATTTTTGTTCATAACAGCTAAGCATCCGGGCGTAGTCCAGGCCCCGCGTGGGCGTCACACTGCAGCGACGTGTATTTGGCCTTCTAGAGCAGAGAAGGTCAGAGTCTGGCTAGCTGAGGTTAAGGCTGACACCTCGCTGCATGGTCTGCCAACACCCCTCGGCGTCGTAAGGCCTCGGGCTGTGCTGGTTGTGGACTGGATCGCTGCTAAACGACGAGACCGGGGGGGGGGGGGGGGGGGCTAAACTTGGTTTATTGGAAAGCCCATGATGTCCCAGCCAATGACCAAGAACAAAGCGTGCTTAGGGGTTATAAAGGGAAGGAGTGGACCCGGGAGGGGTTTACAGAAGACCAATGGGGGGAGAAGAGGGGATGAACTTAACACAAATGACATAGTGGAGAGCCCAATAGGTACCAGGTATGGGAGGGGTCCCGGGACCACAGCCAACCACAACCCCCAAAGAGGAGAAGCTTCTGGAATACTAGGTGGAGTAGGGGGGGTGATTGACTTGGCCCAGGGAGGAGAAAAAGCATACATATAAGGGAAAAAGGGGAGGAGGAATTATATAACCTAACAGATTGACAATAGAACTGGCAGGGCTGTGGCGGGAAAACTGAGGAGGGCAGAACCATTTTACACAAAATGGGGGGGAGCAGATACATAAAATGGGGGAGGAATTAAATGAACTTAATGAACACACTACAACACCTTGCCAAGTTCAGCTCCAGACAGGCCATGACCTTCCTTACCCCCTCCCTCTTTCCCCTTTGAGAAAGGTGAATCTAATCTGATGCCAGCATGCCTGGTGCTGTGTGGGCCATCCCATTGTCAAAACCCACAAAATTGTGGCAGTGACATCAACTGCAGAGCCATGTAATAAGACTGGGTCCATTTTTTCTTCAAATGTTGCTGCTTGCAACTGGAAGGACAGAAAATTACCTGTGCTCCAGATTCCCTCACCAACCATCCTAAGGCCCTTAAGCTTCTTTTGATAGCCCTTTGACTACATGTTACAACTTTATTGCCACCCACATGGAAGAGCAGTAATTGATAATAGTCCAAGGGCAGTACTAGGCTAGGAAGTTTCCTAGTAGATGTCTTTAATCCAGGCCCCAGGGAAGCAGCAGAGATCCCTAAGAGAGTCTGTCCAGCATACTGGACCCTCTGTTGCCCTCAGAAGGGAGTCACCTACAACTATAACCCATCTTTTTTTCCTTATGGAGGTGGTTGTGATACAGGCAGTAAGCTTTTTTAACCTTGGCAACACCTCTGGTGGAGATGGACAATTGTCCACATTGTCCACAGACTGGCCTTTCACATCCAGAGCCTCATACCTATTGTACAGAGGCACGTGGGTGTTGCAGTCCGTGGTAGTAGTGGACGCAACCTTCCCCGAGAGCGTGTTGTGCCAACGGGTAGGAGCCACGAGGGCACCAGTGTAGGAGCGTCGGGGGGTGGGACTGGCGGGACGGACAGAGACGAGAGATCTCTGAAGCCAGGTCGGGGAACTTGCGTTTTATTGCAAAGGGTGTGGGTGCAGGGGCCCTGTTTGGAGCTGCCAGCTGCAGCTCAGAGCACGCCTGAGAGAAGAGAGGGGTAGAGAGTATGAGAGGGTAAGAGAGTAAGAGGGTAAGAGCCTAAGGGAGCAAAAGGGTAAGAGGATGAAAGGGTAAGAGAGTAAGGGAGTAAAAAGGTAAGAGAGTAAAAGGGTAAGAGAGCAAGGTTCCCGTTACAATACAATAAATCTTCTTCTGTGTTGAATATTCTAATTCTCACTAACCAATCTAGTACAATATACAAATCCTATAGCATTTACATAAAGCCTATAAGAATTATTACATTACCATACTGTGTTACATTTTAAACCCTAAAAACTACTCTTTGGACCCCTTCTGCCAAGCTAGTAGTGTCTGCTCTGACCCTTGGACCTGTCTGTAAGCAGAGGGTGTTGTTTCATCAAAAGGGGATTACCTTCAGTCCGGCCACACCATTGTTTTCCAGTTGTTCAGTAACTAAGGTGTCTCAAAGCTTGCTTTCATTTCAATCTCACTTATAGTTTCTATATTCTCAAAATCTTTTGCCAGACAATCATATTTATAAGGCTTTCCTGCTTCATCTTCCCCAACACACCAGCACACACACACACACACACACATACACACACACGTAGCAGCTCAGCAGTGAAGACATGGGAGGGTCCAGGCATGGAGTTCCAATGTGCTTTATTTCAGGCGATGCAGAAGGGGTCCAGGGGCCAAAGACAAAGGAGGGCGCAGGGTATAATTAAAGGAAAAGAGGGCATAGAGAAGAGTATCAGGGATCCAATGGTCTGAGGGCTCAGGGCCAGTACACTGGGAAGGGACCAGTAGGGAATACCAGGGTGGATAGGTGGGGTTACAGGCACCAATGGGATTACAGGTGTTGTAGTGTGTTTTTATGTTTTATAATGGTTTTGTCTTTGTATCCCCTTATTTTCCCCAAATGGTTTACCCCAGATTTTATCCCCTCCCTCTACCTGTGTAATCCCTTTCCTTTGCTGAGATCATCCTCAAATCCCCACCCTGGCTCTCTGTCAGTCACTCAGCATCCCATCCCCTCCATCTAGAATTTTTGGTCCAGGACATCGAGTGATTAGCCAGAGGCTAGGGGTCAACCCCCCAACTGTTTCTCCATACGCTGTCCCAAATGTCCATGTCCCAGTACCCATACCTTTATTTTTCTTATTGGTTAGTAAAATGTTATCTACTTTAGGTTTCCACCTCCCTTTAAATGTAACCTTGGCACCTCTCCCGGGGCTCTCAGCAGGAGGCCCCCTGAGGTTGTAGGGGCTTTCCAGAGCTCCTGAAATAAACCTTGGATTAACCTCTGCTAAGAGTTGACCCCTTCATCTTCCGCTGTTGTTCCAGCATCTCCTCTGCTGCAGGCCATCAGCCTGGCTGCCTTCTGTACCCCCAGGGGCACAGGAGAGTGCCTCACTCCCCCCCCCTCCCCCCTCGTTCACCGTCTGGGGGCTGGATGGGGTTCCCTCAGTGGCACTCAGAGGGACTCAGTGGCACTCAGAGAACAACAGAGAGCAGAGAACTTACTAGAATTTGAACATATAAGGGTAAAAGGGGTAGGGAAGGCCAATGGGACAATGGGGAGGACGGAACTGGGACAAATTAACATAGTGCTGCAGAGCACTGTGGGGGAAGCTTCTTTCTTCGCCCTGAGCTGTGAGGAATGCCCAGAGCCTAAGGTGCATCTTTCCAGGGCGTTGCTGTTGCCCTCTCCCCAGTAGGCTCCTGGGCTTCCATACCTGGGAGGGTGGAGGTGGGCAAGGAGGGGGCTCACCTGCCACCCTGAGCATGGACTTCCCTCCATTCACTCCTTTTCTTTAAGCTGCTGACTTCAGCATGATGGGGGGAGGATACAGAATCCCCTTGATCTTGGTTTTTGTTTTCCTGGTGGCTGTTCCTGTTTCTGTCTCAGGAAGGACAGAACATGGTTCCACCAGTTTTTTTCTCAGACTGATTTGAGCAAACAGATTGCAGTTTCATTTCCAAGTTGCCGGTATATGGGACACCATCCCTTTCAAGAAAGGCTCAAACTTAGCAATTTTTCATTCCTAGGACTATCATTGCAGACAAGGAAAAAGATTCTGAGCAAAGGGAAAAAGTTAGCTGTCGGAGTGAAGGGAGACTGAGCACATCCTATTGATGATCATTGAGTCTCAACTTTATTGATCTGGCTTACATGCTTTTATAGTAGTGTTAATTAAGCTCATACATATTGCAAAAGCTAAGCTCATCATTGGCTACAGATTAAATGTCAGCTCCTACATTCTCAAAATGCTTGTGGTTTTCTTGTTGAGGCTAGTACTTGTTTTTACATCCTGCTGTTGTTGTCTTACTACCTGCTCAAGGACACAGTGTTGATGTTTTCTTGTAATCAGAAGGCTGAGAATTTACTGCTTACAGCTGCATTTGTACTGCTTAACCAGCTGTATATGATCATGGCCTTTTCTCTCAAGCCAGGTCTGCACAAAACTCTCCACAGTTAGCTTCTTCCCCTTAGCAGATGTGGTGACTATGACTCATGAGTACCAGATGGAGGTTGTCACCACAGCATCAATTATTGGGATATGAAACTGAAACTTTTGTAAAGCTCCGAGCTATTTTATGAGGATTTTCCTGATGCTAGAACCAGTTCAGAGTGTATCCAATTTCCCATCACACCTGGCCATTTCGAGGGTGGAGTTGACAAGGGACTGGGTTTATAAAATCCTTCAAATCTTACTCACATTAGTTCTGCTCTTCTCTTCCTCAGTTCTTCCACTTGTAACTCATATCCTAGTGATTTCTTATTTTCTTTTTAAAGAAAAGAGCTCTAGCTTTCCTAGAGAACTAAAAAAAGCAGACATTTAAGTGCAGCCAATTAACTTTTGTTTTAAAAAAGAAAACCCAAAACTTTTATGATTGCAGAGATAAATTGAAAGGTCAGAGTAGAATGCAAACTGACTCAGTACTGGTTGTCCAAATGTGCACACAGAGAGCTTTGGTGCCCATGCCACTGCCCTGAGCACAGATAGAACTGGACAACATTTGTTAGGCTTTGCTGCTGCTGCTCAGAATTACTGAAACCACAGAACGAGGTCATTTTTGTGCTGGCTGTAACAAAGCTCTGAGAAACACATTAAAGTTACTAACTGGGAAGCAGTTCTGTCTTAGGGTATTGGAGAGATTCTTCCTTCTTCTCAGATTGGGGGAGCAGTAACGTAGCATTAGATCTTCACTTGCAAATGGATGAATTCAGAGTCTACATTGTGGCCTGTCCCTGCCCCAAGGCTCAATTTTTTTGAACCACTAGAAGAAAAAAAATTACATAAACACACCAAAATAGTTTTCTCTCCCTCCTGCTCATGGATGACAACATCCATAGGATGACAGATGGTAATGTCTGCCTACGACCGCAGTCAGCCTGACAGTATCTCCTAGAGCATTTGAACCACATCACACGCCTTTATCTATTCCTTCTGAAGGACCCCAATACAGCCCATCAGAGGACAGTGTCTAGCAATAAGACAGCTGTCCCATGAGTCCTGCCTAATTTATTGAAGAAAAGAAGCATGGATAAGTACTAAGTATCAAGGGGTCCCTTCCTTTCCAGCCATAAAACTGACAACTTCTTGCAACTCTTAATACCCCCCAGAAGAGGCTCAAAGCACTAATGTCACAGACACATTTTATGAAAAATCCTTTTGTTAGGATTTTTTCTCCTGAGAAGCTGAGAGGCCACAGGAACAAAGTGTAAACAATAATTATCTGCTGCTGTTGAATGCAACAGGTGCATCTTTGATTGGTCTCATGTGGTTGTTTCTAATTAATGGCCAATCACAGTCCAGCTGTCTCGGACTGTCTGAGAGTCACAAGATTTTATTATCATTCCATTCCCTTCCTTTCCTTGGTAGCCTTCTGATGAAATCCTTTATTCTATTCTTTTAGTATAGTTTTAATATATAATTTACTTTTAATATAATATATATCATAAAATAATGAACCAGCCTTCTGAAACATGGAGTCAACATTCTTGTCTCTTCCCTGGTCCTGGGACCCCTGTGAAAACGACCACACACTAACTTTCCAGAAATACAAGAATATACCGTACTACTATTATTCCAAATGGAGAAGTGCATCACAAGCATATCTCTCAGCTCATCTTAAACCCTAGAGCACAGAAGAGGAAAAGGAAGACTATTCTCCCAGTAGGAAAAAAATTTAAATCCCTGCTCCAAGAAGTGGATTCCAACAAAACCTCTGAAGCTACTAGTCAGGACAGAGCATTATGGTTTTACTGTAATTAAGTTTTACTTAGTTAAATCCAACCAACAAAAATACTATCACCTTTTAATGGAACTTTGCTTAAGGATGGAGTTGACACCAAATACTGCTACAGATACAAATAGAAGATGGAATTTGGGGGAAGGAGAAGAAAAAAAAGTTTAAAATTCCCCAGAATGTTACACCCTCACACTGGGCCTTCATTAATTATTTCTCAGTGCATAGTCCTCTTTTGACTAAACTAAGCTTAACCAGGTAGCACAGCATCATTTTTCTGCCATAGAGAAAAACCTCAAGTCTCTCATTTCATAGGATGGCTACATTATACAGAAGCACTCATATTTAGACCACTACCTACTAAGTTTGTCTTTAATATAACCCAAGGAAAGAATGGTCTCTAAGTATTGACTAGATGTTTCAGTCCCAGCAAATCTAGAGGGAGGTTTGTAATATTTTTGAAGACTTGTAAACTAAGAATTTATGAACCAGTAGGAATCAAAGTTTAAATAGACTGTTAAGAAAAAAAGAAAAAGTACTAAGTCCATCTCTATTCCCAGAGCTTGCTAAACGCAATCACTGGTTACTGAGAGGAAGCAGACATCATACCCAAGCTTCTTAAAAGAATGCCAGCTTTTTTAAAACAGAAATTATTCAAGTGTTGTTTAGCTATCTCTGCCCCCATACTTTCTGCAGGTTCTCAGTTATAATTTATAAAGGCATAGAAGCTCACAGAAGACTGGCAAGTATCTGAAGCAATTGATGGCCAATTAGGTATATTTACTCTTCCTTGCACTGCTGTCTTAGCTGCACTGGTGGAGACAAGGATGTACCAGAATAAAAAGGTGCACATAGGCAGAAGCTTTAGTTTTTAGCATATTAAGCTGTTCCCTTGAAAGTACAGTTTCCTCACCCTCACAAAAGAATCTGGTCTCAGACTTTTTGAAATGGGACAAAGAGGGTTCTCTTTTTGTTTGTGGGGGGCGGGGGGTTGTCTGATTTTACTTTAAAACCATTTTACCAGCACTTAACATCCTGGAAAATGCACTTCTGAGAATTTTTAATGTATGTTGCTTCTCTTTTTTTTGTCATAGGTGAATTTGTGAACAATCAATGCCTTTTGTTCCTTACATTAGTGGATAAATGCCAGTCTTCACTCACAGTTTCTGCACAAGAATTACTATGTCGCCTGTCATGGCAAAGTAGCTATTTGGTCTAATGCAAGGAAGGCTAAAGTAAAATGCCGTTTAAAGGAAGGAAGTCAGAGAAGATAAAAAGATTTATTAGTGTAGGATACTTGTGAGAAACAAAGCCCACTTCTCAGTTAAATTTTAAAGAAAATTTAATAAGGGGCAGTAGGGGACAGTCAGAAAAGCAAAAGCAACAGAACTGAGTGCTTAGCCACAGCCAGAGGCACCCCAATCAACAAAGCAACACCCCTTATATATCCTGGCTATTGCATCAGCTTAATACATATTCATAAATGGTCATACATATTCAAATAATTTTAACATAGTTCCTCTTCCATCCCTCCCCTTCGAAGCATGTGCAGTCATCCTGGTCGTGGTCATCTGCTACTTTTCGATACATTTAACAGGCCTCAAATCTTTCATTGGTTATATGTTAACATTACAACAACTCCTAACCAACATTAGCATCACAATACAACATTCAGATTGAAATAACTCTAAGCTTTAGTAAAACTTCTTTTACAAAGGTCAACATTATAAAACACATAGTATTCACTCTAACAATTGCAAAAGCCAACACTGCAATATATTTATCACAATGCTTATCCACAAGAAGGCAGTCTAATGGTGTTTCCATTTAGACCGCCTGTCCACTTTCTGTACATTTTTGTCTTGGGGTGGTTTTTCTATTCCCTGTATTCCCTGATTGTCTGCTCTATGCCTAGAAATGATTGCTGTAGCTTTAAGGTGGGTCCGGGGGAGGGGGAAGCCTTGGGGCTCCTGAGCGGGCTTTTTTGCTAAACTAGCTTAGGTTTTGTTAGTTCAAGCAAGAAGTTTGGCATTTTTGCCTTTCCCCGGCCTTGGAGACTGCAACAGCAATCCTTCAGCGGCTTATTTCTTGAATTTGACGGTTTGGTTTTGGTCCGAGATCAGAGAGAAAAAATCGCCAGGAGAAGAGTCGGCCAGGGACAGGCGGGAGGGCGACCTGCATCCCGGCCCCAGACCTTGGAAAAGCCGATCCGGCAAGAGAAAGGACACCAAACTTGTTGTGAAGAGGGGACGAACACCAGCGATCCACCAGGTTCCCATCTGTTTTGCCCGAACTGGGCTGTGAACCTTTTGTTATTTTGTTATGTTTTTTTTTTTTGCCTTGAGACAGGAGCCAGGGCCATTTTTTTTTCTCCCCACCACGGTGCCGGCCATTGTGGGTGTTTTTGGGGTTTTTTTGGGTTGATGTTTTTTTTTTTCTTTCCCTAGCATTTTAGTGGTTTTTTTTTTTTTTTTTTTTTTTTTTGTTTCGTGGTGTGTGTGTGTGTGTGTGGGTAAGCTCTGCCAATTCAATATCTAGCATTTATTAGGTTTTTTTCCTGTACCGTGTGGGCACTGTCATTAAACGCTTGGGGTTTTTTTCACTTTCATCCACTAGTATTAATTTCTTATTGGCAGAAAGCAATTGTTGGAACCCTTTTTTAAAGGATAAACGCTCCGGAATGAGTGTTTCTCATAAACTTGTCTCTAAACCGAGACAATTATATGTGCTGAGGTGTTTATGACAGTAGATCAAACAGTAGTATTTTACAACTGTTTAACCTGAGAAAAAATACCTAGAAGTTATTTTAAAACATTGAGTTTTCATCAAATTTGCTTTTATTTTTATGTTAGAGGAAATACACTCCTTTAAAATTTAGGAAAGCTTTTTTACTTTGAAATTCTGAATCTTCTAAATCAGTTCAACATGTTTAATTTTAAGAAAGCACTTTCATGTTATCATTTTACTTGGAATAGTGATGCTTTTATCCCTAGTAACTCAGTAGCTAGCTAAATTGTCCCAACAAATATCCCAGCACAAGGATCCTTATAAGGAAGAAATAATTCATTCCCAGGGTCTATTTTCAATAAATGTAAACTGAATGTGCTCATTCCTTGAGAAAATACAGAGCAGCCTTAATTCACACATCTCTGGGACTCTGGCACACATAATGCCCTTTCCTTCAGTCCCTCTTAGAATGACTTCATACATCAAGTATCAAGCCACAAAAAGGCAGAGGACAGAAATTAATGTCAAGAATTAAAATGTTTGTATATTTTCATTATTGTAGAATACTCTTAAAGCACACTTGGTATTTTTAGTACATTTTCCTAAATGCTTTTAGATTCTAGCCTGACACCAGTTTCAGAATCATCATGAAATTTAATTAGAATAAAAACCTGCACTTTGAAAGGGTTCATTCACTGTTGCTGGTTTATTTTCACTTTAACAGAGAGACTCTCAAGAGCTGGCAATATTTATCCTAGAGTATTTTGTTTTAAAGGCTACTAAAAGCCAAACATTCTATTTTAAACTCCTTAAATTAAAAAAAGTTTTTGAACATAACAAATGAAATTATTTAAGAAAACATTGTAAACCCAAAGATATTGACCAAGCACATTTTCTTCATTGCCCAATCTTAAAACAATAACTTCATCAACACTCATCACTATTATCCATTTTTCCTGTGTTTAAATTTCCAGAGTCACTACACTGCAAAGTACAGTGATATTCACTACCATTATCTATAGCAGTGTTTTTCAAAATTTCAAATGATAAATCACATAATACATTTGGAATCCATAAAAGCTATAGCTTTCTTATAAGAACTGCTTAGTTATCTAAAAGCCCCATAAATAAACAGGTTTAAAAGTGTTATAGATGGATAACGAGATGATTAGCTTTTGCAATTAAGGGATAACTTGTGTGAATATTAAGAAAAGCTTTAGTGAGGTATAGTTGTGATATTGTAGTTTAGATGCCCTCTGTTTTCCCCATAGTTCCCTTTCCCCCCCTCCTCTGTATTGTTGCCATCAGACAGGCTGGGTTGTCTAGGACAGGTAAAAAGAAGGTTTGCACATGTGCCCCTTACCTGGGGCAATTGGGAATGGAAAAGCTTGTCGCTTAGGAGGTGCGGCATGGCAACACCTGATCTCCAATCAAGTTACAAGAAAGCAGTTTCCACTGATAAATGGCAAAGAAGAGCTGACTGACAGACTTTGGGAGGGGCCAGGGCTGCCTGATGCAACCCCCCAGGGTATAAAAGACTGAGCATCCATCTTGAAGATGAACTGGCCACATGGTATCCATGAGAGCAGTTCTCAGTGCTGTGAATTTTTCCTTATATAGTCATTTTGTTTTATTTTTGTCAAAGTTTTATAAACCTTTTTAAATTTTCAAAGTGAGCAGTTGTTTCTCACAAAAAGGATTCATTTTAGTATTTTAAAATGACCTGTTTCAGCAAAGTAATTTTGTATTTGATTATTTTAGTGCTAACACTATGAATAATGTTCTTATGTTTTTTCTTAAAGCTCCAAGAGCCCTCTAACCTCCCTGAGTTTCTTCTTCTAGATCTCTAACTCCCTACTGTTCCAGCACATTAATCTGCACTCAGCTTAAATGCCATGTCTCCTCTTAATGGTTGGTTGTTGCTCTTGCTTTCATATTTCCAGATAATTGTTACCACCAGGGTGACTTGTGTTGTGGAGGCCCTGGGGGGCATCCCCTAAGTTAGGGAGACACAAGAAGCTTCCCTCAAAGCTGTTTGACCCCACTGGCTCCTTCCCTTGCTCCTGTGTCCCTGAGCCACTCCCTCCCTATTCCCAAATTGGCACTCATCTTGGTACTGCCCCGAGACCAGGTGGACCCTGGGGTTCCCCTGGGGAGGGAAAAAGCTGGACCCTGAATGTGTGTGTGCCTTGGACCTGAACATCTCACCGCACAGCTAAATTAAACATCCGTGGATATTATGCAAAGGCCCTTTTTGCTTCTTTACCCTGGACTTTACTAGCAGCAATTCAGGCTGCTACAGTGTTGGCCAGCATTAGGTTGTCTGCAATCCATTTTTCTACATTTAGACCATGGTTTGTTTAATATAAACACAACTGTGCAGGTGTATATGATCTTCCTTTTAAATTATTGTAACTAATAGAATGATTAAGCCCTGCATGTATTACTAGAATGAGCAAAAATGCATGCAAGTGGCCTAATGCTTTGAAACACTACTAAGAATTAATTTCACCAAATGGTGGTCAAGTATTTTTTCAAGCAGCCTACAGAATAGGCCTTGATTATGTGCAGGAAGCTAACCAAGTCAAGGTTGCTGTTTTGCAGCTGTTCCTTCCTCTCTTCATATCTCTGGAATACAGACCTCTCAAAACCATGAGACAGAAAAAGAAGAATGCTCAGCTCAGCAAGGCCTTTACACAAGAATATCCATTGAAAGATAAAACTAACTATAAATTTAAATATAGTTTAGGTATGGCTTTAATACATTTTACTATCTTCCCTGGAATTAACATATCTTCCCACTGGCTTTCAGAAAGTTAAAAGAACTCAAGGGGCAATACTAGTGGGACAAAGGAACTTGAGACTAAAGATTATAATTTGCAAATAATTATGGAGCTACACCAATGCAGAGGGAGCCCAAGGAGAAGCATACCTGGTACTTATGGCAGAATTTCAAGATCAAAGATGCCATTACTTCTTCATGTACCCCCTAGCCCAGAAATGAAAAATGCTTCAAGAGCATCCTGTGTAGCTATTAATATTCATACTTAACGGGAAGTAGACATTCCTGCTGAGTAGTAGATGGATTAAAAAGGTGGATCTCAATTTTCACTATAAAGCTTCTTAATTATGACAGGAAGAATTCTTCCAGTGGCATTAGTGTGTTATTTTTATTTCAGCAGCTGGTTAAGACCTGGTAAAGAAAAGCCCTTACCCAATTTAGAAGAGCATTTTTACTGACTTACTAGACACTTGTTTAAAACAGAAATAGTGCTAGAATGACATAGAAGAAAAAATACTTTAGGATGTGAACAGTTATTAAACAGAGAGTGATGGGGTGAAAATTAAATATAAATTTCCTCTGCTCTTGTACACATGCAATCATTGATTTCTTCCTTTTTACTTGCTATATATTCCATTCATCTGCTCTCAGAAATACTTAAATCAATACCATATTAATAGTAAAATAAAGTGCTTCATCCTTATCTCTTGTCTGTAGCATTCAGGCTCCCAAATACCTCCAAAATTTACTAGGAATTAAGTTATAAATCCAGTAGATCACTTCTAAAGTATATACCTAAAATGATGAAAATGCGAGTTAATATCTCAGCAAGGTATCTGTGAACTTACAAAACTAGCACCTCAAGAGTAACTGTTTTGTACCGTCTATACCCAGAAGCACAAACATCAGTTTATACTCATTTCCTGTTCAGAAGATAGATCTCATGATCCTAAATAAAAAAACACCTTATAGCATATATAGAAAATTAACTCTGCAGAACACAGTTGAGTCCCTGTATGTAGTCTGCAATTTAAACTCCTTGATTAAAAACCATTAGCCATTTTCTTAATATAAGCAACTGACAGCAGAAAAAGTTCTTTGCCTAGATATAAAAAGATTACCTATTAAATGACAAATCAATGATACTGTCTATGAGCTTAGGAGTATGTAAAAAAGCAAATACTTGCATATTTTAAACAATATTCAGGTTTTCTGTTGATCTTTTTTAAAAACCAGTCTGCAAATCTTATACAGTTCACTGAATTTCCCATCCAGTTTTAATGAAAAACAGTTTCTGCAAAGATCTTTAAACACCTGTTAAAATAATAAACTATTGGTGCAGTCTCAGGTTTTGGTGAAAACAAAAAATAGATATCAAGTTTCAAGTCAACTTAATGTTATTTATACTTTTATCTTACACCTGACACACTTGACATTCTTTCGCTGATTTCCCTGATGGAGCCATCTCCCAACTATGCATTTCCCAGATGAACACTTGCATTACATCATAGAAAATGTAGTCTTCCTGGGTAAACTAGTCTACGTGAATGAAGCAACTAGGCACTCAAATGACGGCTTCTGCATCGTATACTATCAAGTGCTGTTCATTGTTAAATTCAAGATGAACGAGTGTTTTCAACTGCAAGTTGCTATGCAGGAGTGTTATTCTCAGCCTGCTACTGAGAGTAATCAGCTTTTTTTTTTCAATAAGGCCATTTGATTTAACGAGTCGCTTTGATCCCATATATTGCTATGGTTTTTAATGAATCCTGAAAAACAAAAAGAATACTTGTCACTTCGTGGTCTGCAGCAACTGCGAGCATTATACACCGCACCGCTTGCAAAAAAATTAACCGGGACAGATGGCCAACACCAGCCTTTTTACAGACCTTTTTAACACCAGGGCAAACACGCGTTAGTAGCGTTCAATTTACTCACCGTGGGTCATGGCACGGAGCCCCTCATCTTGGGCTACCAGAGCGGCTCCAAGCCGGACCTGTGAAGCGAGTCGGCTGCGTGGAGCTCACACCAGGCTACCACCAGCCCACACACAAATACGTCCACAGTGCGCGCGCGACCAGCGAGCCAGCACACGTCGGACACCCCACGGACGGGAGTCCACCCCGCGGCCCAACGGCCGTAGATACCGTAGAGTCTCCAATAAAAGGGAAATGTAGGTCGCATCCTACTGAGCTGCCTCAAGGACTTGTTGCAAGAACACGTGGGTTCAGCCACCCTAGATCTTACCCCAGAAGAGCAGCACCCCGACAGCAACACCCCAGCTTCGCCCATTTCAGCCCGCCTCTGAGGCAGGAGCCCAGGCCAGGCCACTCAACCCTACATGGAGCCGCCCATAAGCATCTTCTACCTGCCCTCCGAGGCGCCTCTGCTGCCTCCCAACAGCCCTCAACTTCCGCGGAGCTCCGGTGAAAGGCGGGCGTCGCTCTCTTCCCCCAGGAAAGGCGCTTGAGGCAGGCCAGCCCCCACCTTTATGTGGACGAAAGCGGCTGCCTCAGTCGTTACTATACTTTCCGGCTGCGGGGCGCAATTCTAACCCACCCCCGCCGGTTTTCCCAGCGGAGGTGACCGGGTTGAGACCGCGACGGCCCCACCCCTGCATTCCATTCCTTACATGGTGCCAGAGAGTGCCTCCACCAGCCACGCTCCCCCTTCCCAGCAGGCATGAAAGGTGCTCTCACGCTTGCACAAGTGACGCCGGGGGAAAAAGAAGGCGACCGATACGTTAGCACAGCAGCTCTGCGACAGGAGCATGCGCACCATCCCCCACCTACACAGAGATCGAGCTTTTTTCCAGCAGTTCTATTTACGTTTATGGCGTCGATTTGCATAAGATTCCGCCCCCCCACCGTGGGCGAGCAGCCGGTACCGCCCCTTGCGGCCATGTAAAGGAAGACGGGGCGTGACCCAGGGGTGGCTCGCGGCCTTTTTGGTTCCGTTTATACGGTATACCCACTTCCGCTATCTGCTTAGAAGTGGTGCGATCATGGCGGAGCGTGGTCAACTCCCTTTCCCCGTTAAGCGCCTCTGCTGCAGAACTGGCTATGGTTCGGCCAGTAGGCCAGGCCAACAGGCAGGCGGTACTGGCCTCAGCAGTGGGGTGCTCTGCGCCGGACCCTCCTCCGCAACTGCTACTGTAGCTGCTGCCGCTCTGGGGCTGCTACCGCTCGGCAAGACCCAGAGCCCCGAGTCCCTGCTGGACATCGCGGCTCGCAAGGTGGCGGAGAAGTGGCCTTTCCAGCAGGTGGAAGAGCGGTTCGAACGGATCCCAGAGCCGGTGCAACGCAGGATTGTCTACTGGTCTTTCCCCCGCAGCGAGAGGGAAATCTGCATGTACTCCTCCTTCAACACCGGCGCCGAGGACCTTACCGCCGCCCCCGGGGGGGCCGCCGGCGGTACCGCGCCCGGTGGGGGCGCGGATACCGCCGCCGTCGATGAGAACCGCCTGCCCTTTCGCCGGGGCATCGTTCTGCTAGATGGTGGCTATGTCGACAATGTCCTGCAAGTCGGTGAGTTACCGGCCGGGACCGCGTTGCGGAGCCGGGCTACGGACACCTGGGTAGGGCGCTGCTGGTCTCCTCAGACGTGGGTCTCCCCCTGACGCGTCACCCACCTATTATCGGGGGAGCCGCCTCTTGCTGCGTGGCCCAGCGGCCGGAGCCACCCCACCTCCTTGGCGTGTGCTACTCTCCCTCTCCTCCCGCTCTCCCCGCGGTGCGGCCTTCACTCTCAGGCTGTAATTCGGGCCGGGCAACTTCTTCTACCAGTCTTCTCCTCCTCCTCAGCTCCAGAACACGGAGTAACTCCTTCACTCTGCTCTGTGACGTATCCACGACGCCTGCCGCCAACGGCCGGCTCGGTCTCTGACAGGAGGGTTGGGCACGCTGCCCTTTGCATGTCCCTTTAACTTTCGCGACGCGTTGTGCCCGCTCCATGTAATCCAGAGCGTGTAATCCCGTTTGGCTCTGCTTCCTTCCAGCTCCCCACATTTGGCAATCCGGATCATCACCATACCCCGAATCACAATAGCAAGGAGATGCCTCCGCCTCCCCCATCCCCCCTCCTTCACAACCGCTGGTTGAAATGAATCAGGAGAAGGGGGACGACGGGGGGAAAGGGCGGGAGGCGCCTCGATAAAAAAAACATAATTAAAAGAGGGCGCGGCCCCCCAGGAGTGGGTGTGTGGTGCGGGGAAAGCTGCAAACAAAGGCATCTCTAGGGCGGCGGCGAGCCAGAGGGTGGAGGCGCGATTTGCTCAGGCCTCACCACTGGGGGGAGCGGGGGAAGTGGATGTGACGGCAGGGAGCTGCTGCAGCTTGGGCGCGGAGGGGCTCACGAGTTACTTTAGGATGAGCCCCTGCGTGACAACGGCGAGGTGAGGAGAAAATTGCTGCTCTTTCTTTTTCTGGAGCAATACTTACCTCCCCCCTTCCGCTGCTGTTCCCACACGAAGGGACCGCCGCCTTCCACTGTTTTCCCCCCCCCTCTGCAAGCTGGTGCCCCATGATAAATCCTTCCTACTTCTGTTTAAAGGGCACTGGAGATTGGTATTCCCCGCCCCTACGGGGGGGAGGGGGCGGTTTTGCCTTGCCGTGTGTGTGGGGGTGAGAGCTATTACCTCTACCCGCAAGCAGGCCCCGTTGGGGTGGTGGTGGCTCTGTGGGGAAGGGATTTATGGCTTCCCCAGGAAACTTTCGCCGAGAGTGCTGCTCTTGCACTTTGTGCGGCCCGGGCGCGTTATTGTACACATCGCTATGCGTATTGCTGTGCGGCGGTGCCTCGCGCTGGAGGCGGCGACTGGACACTTTGTTCTCATTTTAACGTTTATGTTCTCATCGGTTTTCTGCCTCCCACCGAAAGGGAAAGCCAGACAAAAGACTTAATCACTTCTCGCTGCCGGCTCGACGATTGGGGCAGGGCGGGGCGGCGGCTCCCCGCGGCCGGTCCTTCTGTCCCTCCCTGTGCTGGGCCGGACCGTCTTCTGGAGTTGCGTTGACTGGGGCAGCTGGTCGCCCTTTATTCACTGAGCTTTGCCGAGTTATAGCGGCATCCCTTCTCTCGGTGCTTCGGCTCGGGGTCGGAGGGTGCTGGGCTCTCCGACGGCCTTGTCCGCAGCGGGTTTCACTTCGCGGGCAGCCTGCAAACTTGCCTTCTACTTTCTGAAGGGAAGCTCTTGCTGTTCCTGGATTAAGCACCTTTCTGCCTAGGTGGACTTCAGCTTTAGATATGAGTGGGTTTTTTGTGTTGGTTTTTTTTTTTTTTTTGGGGGGGGGGGGTTAAACCTTTTTTTTTTTTAACCTTAAGGATTTTTTTTTTAATTAACTTTTTTATAGGTTTAATGTTTTGGCTTTCTCTCCTTTTTTCCAAAGGTCTAAGGTACATTGGTGGTTCCTCAGGACTGGCAAAACCAGAAGTAGGACCTTTTTAGTTTGGCAGTGCTAAGACTTTTTTTCCCTTTTGCTTGCACTTGATACTCTTTGCAAGCAATGAGGAATGGAAGAAGTGCATGTAGGGAGGTGTTTCTTAGTTGATTACATTTAAACTAGGAATTCATTGTGAAAATAAAGCCAAGGGGTGATAAAACTGGATGCAATCGTTTTTAGGACACCCAGTGTGGGCTTGGCTTTGCTTGCTTTCAAGCAGTGGAATAGGCCTCAATGAGTAGTTGTGAATGAAAAAAAAGTGGTTTTTTAATGGCTTGAAAAGAAAGTAATGTTGGGAAGGGTCAATGTGGAAAAAGAAAATATGCATAAATAGAACTGAAGTATTAACTGCTGCTTCTGTGCTCCTTAACTGCATTCTAAAATGCTATACCTACTACTGAAAGTATTTCAGTTGGGTTTGGGTTTGAAATTTGTTTGTTTACCTTATATGGGCCAATTTCGGAAGGCTGTACAAAAATAGTGGAAGCTGGTGATATGAAACATGTCAGTTGTATTTTTAGGGACGTTGCCCAAATGTTTCAAACAGACATGGGACATTGTTCCTGCTGTGTTTAACATTGGTGCAGCTTTCCCTCTGGTACTGTTCTGGGCCCCATAATTTAAGAAGGATGTGAAGGTCCTTGAATTGCCCCCAGAGAAGGGCAACAAAGCTGGTGAAAGGGCTGGAAGGAATGCCCTGTAAAGAGTAGCTGAGGGCTCTGGGTTTGTCTAGTTTGGAGAAAAGGAGGCTGAGGGGTGACTTGCCTCTCTACACCTTCGAGAGGAAATGGAGAGGGAGGTATTGACCTCTTCTCCCTGGGATACAGTGACAGTATGCATGGGAATGGTTCACAGCTGTATCAGAAGTTCAGACTGGACCTGAGGAAGCATTTCTTTACTGAGAGGGTGATCAAACACTGGGACAGGCTTCCTACAGAGGTGGTTGATGCCCCAAGCTTGTCAATGTTTAAAAGTCATTTGGACAACACCCTTAATAACATGCCTTAATTTTTGGTCAGCACTAGAATTTTTAAAGTTATTTTAAAGAGAAAATGAATTTTAAATCTCTTCCTATCATAGTTTTAAAACAAGGAGTCTTTTTTAATAGAAAAGTTTAAATTGGGTTGACCTAACAAAGTTCTTCAACATTTGTTTTATATCAGTTTTCATGCTTCTCACATTTAATTTTCCCCTTAAATTCAAGGCTTTCCTTGCTCCCAAGCAATCAGTTTCAAAGTTTTCTTTCAGTTTAGGAAAGGTATTCCATCGTGGACTGACATTGGCCAAATGCCAGGCACCCACAAAAGTCGATCACTCACTCTCCCTTGCTACAGCTGGACAGAGGAGAGAAAAAATTTAATGAAGGCTTCATGAGTTAAGGACTGGGAGAAAACACTCCAAGGGCAAAACAGGCTCAACTTAGAAGTACAACGTGAGTTTATTACTAACAAAATCAGAGGAGGACAATGAGAAGTAAACTAAGCCCTTAAAAATACCTTTTCTTCCCCAAACCCCACCCTCCTTCCCACCAGTGCAGGGAGACAGGGCATAGGGGTTTTGGTCAGTTTGTCACCCAAGATCTCTTGCTGCTCAGGGACAGGAGTCATTCCCCTGTAAGACCATGGGGTCCCTTCCCACAGGAGACAGTTCTTTGTGAACTTGTCCAACATGGTTCCAATCTCACGAGCAGCAGTCCTCCTGAAATTGCTGTGGTGTGGGTCACTTCCACAAGGTGCAGTCCTCCAAGGACAGGCTGCTCCAGACTGTAAGCAGGGGCCCCTCTCTCCACTGGGTCTCCCACTGGATCACAGCCTCCTTCAGGCATCCACCTGCTCTGGTGTACCTCCTCGATGGGCTGCGGGTAGATCTCTGCATCCCCTGTGGATGCCCATGGGCTGCAAGGGGACAGCCTGCTTCACCATGGTCATCACCATGGCCTGCAGAGGAATCTTGGCTCTGGCATCTGGAGCACCTCCTCCCCCTCCTTCACTGACCTTGGTGTAGCCATGTTGTTTCCCTCACGTGTTCTCACCTCCTCCTCTTCTCTAGCTGGAATTAAAACTGTGCCCCACTTTGTTTTGATTTTCTTCTTAAATATGTTATCAGAGAGACATTACCAACCTCTCTGGCCCCGATTTGGCCAGCACCATGTCCATCTTCAGAGCCATCAGGGATTGGCTCTGCTGGACATGGTGGGAAGCTTCCAGCAGCTTCTTACAGAAGCCTCCTCTCTGGCTCTCCCACTACCAAAAACCAGGCCATACAAAACTAACACATCTGTATATGATTCGATGTTTTGGTATGTAGCAATTCTTGAATTTGGGAGAGTTGCCATGCCAACAACTGATGCTTATGTGCTCTCTGTGCTCTAACTTTAGGAGGTTGTCGTGGGTGGAGATGACGTTTACTGGAGAAGCCCTGCTGTTGAGCCACAAGGTGCAGAGAGGACCTCCTTGATTTCTAAACTTCTTAGAGAGGAGTCAGGGTACAGCTGAATCCCGTTTTAGCCCCAGACTTTGTCAATGGTTTAAGTAACCTTTTCCCTCAGGATTAAAGATGACAAATCAGATATATTTATATAAAATGAATCATTTATTATGAAAAATGATTAGACAAAAGATCTTAAACAGAATTATATACTAAACAGTATAAAAGTTAAAACTGCTAGTAGTGTATAGCATAGTGCACTATATCAAAGCAATTATATTAAAGCTAGCAAAAAGAGACAGTTATTAAGTAGAGATTGATTTAAGTCACCCATACCAACACTTGTGAGCAGGTCTCTTTACCTCAAGGAGTATCCTTGGGGAGTGTCCCCTTCCCAAGGGAGCAAACTTCATACACACACTCCAAGGAGGAATGTTAGAACCTGACCATATGAAAGTGGACTGGACTTTTCTAGTGTGAAGTGCTATAACTGCCAGTCACATGTCACCAGGTCAGCTTAGCAGCTTATCTGCCAAATCCTTGCCTCACTATCAGGATGTTGATTTGGTTGCTGAGCCAGACTGGTTTTAGCGTAATTCAGCACCAAAACCAGCATGTGGCACCCTCTACTTGGCCACATTCCAAGACAGAGCATCCCTGGCAGGGTGTTCTGCTACACTCTACCCCTTGACTTCAGTCAATCATCTTTACCTCATGAAGTGGTAGTACAGGTACCTCTTGCCTCCAAGCTATAAAAGCATCCAATGCATTTAAGTACATTGTTGTAAAATGTGTTGAGATAGGTCAATCTCCTCAGTTTTACTGTTTTTCTTAATTAATGTATTTTGAAAGCGTGTTAGTTGAGTTATATGTTAAACATTAACATACAAAGTTATTATAGAAATCAGTTAGAATTTAGCTAATAATAATAATATTGCAACAACAGGGTGTAACATTAAATTCAGAATGCCCGTTGCCATTGGGGACAATCCAAACAAGTCATCCTACCAATGATGTTACCAGTTCGTGTACATCAGAATATTCCCTACCCACTGAGTCTCAAAAATTGCAAGAAATATGTGATGCAAACCAGGATCTAGGTGGAAGAGTTCATGAAACCAGTCTTTAGGTTACAATGTCTTTGGGTAACAAACAAGAAGAGCTGGAAGCCATGGTGCAGCAGCAAAGCTATGATGTAGTTGCCATCACAGAAACATGGTGGGACGACTCGCATAACTGGAGTGCTGCACTGGATAGCTACAAGCTCTTCAGAAGAGACAGCAAAGGGTGAGGAAGTAGAGGGGTGGCCCTTTATATTAGGGAGGCTTTTGATTCCATTGGTATTGAAAATAAGGACAATGAAGTTGAATGCCTATGGGTAAGAATTCAGGGGAAGGCCAACAAGGGTGACATCCTGCTGGGAATCTGTTATAGACCACTCAGCCAGGAAGAAGAGGTGGACAACTTATTCTACAAGCAGCTGGAGGATATTTCAGGATCACCAGCTCTTGTTCTTGCAGGTGGTTTTAACTTACCAGACATCTGCTGGGAACTTAATACAGCAGAAAAGAGACAGTCTTGAAATAAACAGGGCAGGAGACTTTTTCTCCTTTGTAATGTCTTTATTAACGGTGATCAGCTCAAGGCTGGGAAGCTCGATGGGTCTGCAGTCTCGCCGTCGTCCCCCCTGGAATGGCACGGAGGAGGAGGCAATACAGCCTTGTCCACCAGGGGGCAGAGCTGGGGGTCCAGTCCTCATGAGAGCAGTGAGGGTATACCCCGTGTTACAACTTTCAGGTTTGCCGTCCCGGGGTCCTGGCTCCAGCTGAGGTCTTTGCTTAGGGCGAGGGGCAACAAAGGGTCTCAGAGTCTCTGCAGGTTCTGTACTTTGTTCCTCATGTCCAGACATCACTTTGATCTCTTAATTCCGTGTTGGCTCATTGTTTTTGGGGTCTTTTGGTAAGTTTGGTAGGGTGGTTTTCCCGTGGCATGCTGGTTCTGAGGTTATTTTGCATGCCCTCCGATGTCCCCTCCTCATGTCCCCTCTTTTCACTGTCTGAGGAGGGCTATCAACCTGGCTTTTAGGCAGGGCAGTACTGATACAAAAGGAGTAGGTAATGAAAAGGACCGGTGATTACAATAACAAACAGGTAGAACTCCACCTTGGCAGCAACTGGTCCAACTTGTTCACTCTGCAACTTTTAAAAAAGAAATTGGCAGGTTTTTTTACTTATAACAGTCCAGGAAGTTTTTAGAGCGTGTGGAGGACAACTTTTTGTCACAGCTGGTGAGTGAGCCCACCAGGGGAGGGACTATGTTAGACCTGTTATTTGCAAATAGGGATGCGCTGGTTGGAGATGTGGTGGTTGGAGGCCACTTGGGGCATAGTGATAATGAAATTATAGAGTTCTCAGTATTTGGTGAAATAAGGAGGACCATCAGTGAAACTTTTACACTAGACTTCCGGAGAGCAATTTTTGGCCTATTTAGGAGACTTATTCAGAGAGTTCCTTGGGAAGCAGCCCTTAAAAACAAAGGCATCCAGGAAAAGTGAGCGTGCTTCAAAAGAGAGATAGAGGGAACAGGCTTTCCCTGTGTGCCAAAAGATGAGTCACCAAGGCAAACATCCAGCCTGGATGGGCAAGGAAGTTCTGAAGGAACTTAAGAATAAAAAGAGGATGTATCATCTTTGGAAGGAGGGTCAGGTATCTCAGGAAGTATTTAAAGGAGTTGCTAGGGCATGTAGAAAAATAATTAGAGAGGCCAGAGCTCAGTTCAAACTTAAAAGGGCAACTCTTTTGAAGGATAATTGTCTCTGAAAGACAGGTGTCTGCTAAGGACGGCAGAAGCCTCCCTTGGAATGGAGAATGTAAACCTCCTCCCTCTGAATTATTGTAAGTTTGAAATTAAGGGGCTCTCAGGCAAAGATATGGGAATAGGAATATCAGTTCTTTACTTGTATGTATAACAAGGCAAACAAAACAACAATAACTATGGCATTAACAACAAACAGAACCAGGGAACTGGTAACAGTCTTCTCGACTGCGGGCACCTCCCCCTTTGGTGCAGTTATCGTCACAGCCGGCTGGAATGAGCAGTAATCTTGGGCTGGTGGGCGAGGTGTATCAGAAGTTTCATGGTAGCTGGAACTGTGGGGACCGGGTGCAGGTTACAGCGTGGAGAAACCCAGAGCAGTACCAACGAAAACAGCGGGTGGCAGGGCAGTGGTGGCCCGGCTCCGAACAGGGCAGGGAGAGGCGAAGTTCAGGATTCCTGGGGCACACAAGCAGATAGTGATCGGTCCCTCAGGGCTGAGCTCCAGCGGTGCTGGTGAATTCTCCTCGCAGAAAACGACAGCCAGGCCGTCCTCCTCCGATGCCAAACAGCAAGAGAGCTCGGCTGCCCCCCAACCCCCATGTTTTTTACCTGCCCCCATTCTCACGGTATCTCTGCCCTCCCCCCCCCCCCCCCCCCCCCAGAGAAACTCCCAAAAACCAAAGGAGTTTCCCCTCCCCGCCATCTCAAGCACCCAGCTGTCGGTGCTTCTTAGCAGCTCAATGAGTAAAAATTCCACAAGTAACAGGAAAAGAAAAGAACCAACCCCCAACAATAATAAAAAAATGTTTTTACAAATATATTAACGGCAAAAGGAAGGGTAAGACCAGCCTCGGTTCTCTACTGGATGGGGGAGGGAATTTAGTAACTGCAAATGAGGAGAAGGTGGAGCTGTTTATTGCCTCCTTCTCGGTCTTTAGCAGAAAGACAGCTTGTCCACAGGACAACTGTCCTCCTGGGTTGGTGGATGGTGTTAGGGAGCAGAATGGTCCCCCTGTTATCCAGGGGGAGGCAGTCAGAGAACTGCTGAGCCCCTTGGATGTTCCTAAATTTATGGGACCAGATGAGATCCATCCCAGGGTGATGAGTGAGCTGGCAGATGAGCTTGCAAAGCCGTTCTCCATCATTTACCAACTGTCACTGGTGAGGTTCCAGATGACTGGAAGCTGGCCAATGTGATGCCCATTCACAAGAAGGGTAGGAAGGAGGATCCTGGAAATTATAGGCCAGTTAGTCTGACTTTGGTACCCGGTAAAGTAATGGAACAGTTTATATTGAATGTCATCATGCAGCACTTACAGAATGGCCAGGGTATCAGACCCAGCTAGAATGGGTTTAGGAGGGGTAGGTCGTGTTTGACCAACCTGATCTCTTTATGACCAGGTGACCTGCCTGGTGGATGCAGGAAAGACTGTGGATGTTGTCTATTTGGACTTCAGCAAGGCCTTTGACACTGTCTCCCACAGCATACTCCTGGAAAAGCTGGCATCCCACAGCTTGGACAGGAGCACTCTTTGCTGGGTTGAGAATTGGCTGGATGGCCAGGCCCAGCCCAGAGACTGGTGGTGAAGTTGTGAATCCAATTGTTGGCCAGTCACTAGTGGTGTCCCTCAGGGATCAGTGCTGGGACCAGTTCTGTTTAATAGTTGCATTGATGACATGGATGAGGGTATTGAGTCTACCATTAGTAAATTTGCAGACAACACTAAGCTGGGAGCATGTGTTGATCTGTTGGAAGGTAGGAGGGCTCTGCAAAGAGACCTGGAACAGTTGGATGGATGGGCAGAGTCCAATAAGATGATGTTTAATAAGTCCAAGTGTTGAGTCCTGCATTTTGGCCACAATAACCCCCTGCAGCGTTACAGGCTGGGGATGGTGTGGCTAGACAGTGTCCAGGCAGAAAGGGACCTGCGGGTACTGGTCGACAGCCAACTGAATGTGAGCCAGCAGTGTCCCCTGGTGGCCAAGAAGACCAATGGCATCCTGGTCTGTATCAGGAATAGTGTGGCCAACAGGAGCAGGGAGGTCATTCCTCCCCTGTATTTGGCACTGGTGAGGCCGCAGCTTGAGTACTGTGTCCAGTTCTGGGCCCCTCTGTTTAGGAAGGATGTTGAGATGCTTGAGCATGTCCAGAGGAGGGCAACAAGGCTGGTGAGAGGCTTGGAACACAAGCCCTATGAGGAATGATTGAGCGAGCTGGGGTTGTTTAGCCTGGAGAGGAGGAGACTCAGAGGTGACCTTATCACTCTGCAACTTCCTGAAAGGTGATTTTAGTCAGGTGGGGGTTGGTCTCTTTTTCCAAGCAGCAATTGACAGAATGAGAGGACAGTCTCAAGCTGTGCCAAGGGAAATTTAGGTTGGATGTTAGGAAAAAGATTTTTATGGAAAGGGTAATATAGTACTGGAATGGTCTGCCCGAGGAGATCGTAGTCACCATCCCTGGATTTGTTTAAAAAAAGATTGGATGTGGCACTTGGTGTCATGGTTTAGTTAAGGCGTTAGGGCATGGATTGGACTCAATGATCTTTAAGGTCTCTTCCAACCTAGTGATTCTCTAATGATTTGAAGAGTTCATCAGATTGGTCATTGCCTTCCTTCTGTATAGAATACAAATCTGATTTCTCAATCATGACGTTCTGCATGGCCTCCCAAGCTGAAATCGGGGAGGTATCTTTTTTAATCTCTGTGTCAACTAGAGAGAAGGCACAAGCATCTCAAAGCAGTGCTTGTGGAAAACTTAGATGCATATCTAATAATGGAATTAACAGTAACAGTCTTTGAAAGGAACTTAGATGACATTAAAATGCAATAATTGCTATTCATAACTTATTTGGTAAAACCTTTTTAAATTATCTAGTACCTTAAAAATACTGGTCAAGGTTCTTAACACCATGTAGACCAACTTAAGCTAGAGTAGCCAGCCATCCTTTTGAGATCTTTTCGGTTTTAGATAAAATGTTTTTTTTTTTTTTTTTGGTTTGCACATTCTGTTACACTCTATTTTGCGGATTTGGAATAAAATCCATAAACTGACCATTAATGTAACTATACTTGCTATTACAAGTGTTGGGTGCAAGGATCGGCTAGCACGGTTGACTTATCCAGGAACAAATAACCATGCTGCAATATTGGAAAAATTTCTCTGAAAACATGCACAAAAAGAAACATTTAATGTATTTAATTTTAGAGTCTTTGATTCTGTTGCAAATCTATCTGCAGTGGATTTACTGTTTACTATAGGGTCCAGTACAGTTCTTTTGTGGCCAGAGCTGGCTTTATTTGTGTATAGAGGATTTAGAAGTCTTCAGCTGTAATTTTCACAGTGATATGAGTACTCAAAAGTCCTTTCTACTTCTGCTTAAGTGGATCTTTATTTCATGTCCAGATGTACACACAGTCTTCTGGTTGGTGCGGATATACTTGAATGTTCAAGGTTATTAGAAAGGCCTAACCAACAAACTTAATGATAAGAGCAGCCAGACATTGTTCTGTAAAATATCTATCTATCTATCTATCTATCTATCTATCTATCTATCTATCTCAGCAGGTGCACTGGGTGAGGTAGGTTAATTTCCTTAGTTCAGAATGTGGGAAATATTCATCAGAAACTGATTCTGCATTGATGGCCATTAGAGTCAGTAGCCATCCAGGCTAATCATCCTTGAGTGTCCATTAGAGCAATAGGTACAATCCCACTTTGGGGTAGTTTGACCATGACTGATTGGCCCACCTTTAGGTTGTCCTGAAAGGCTTCAATTGTATCATTTGGAGCTGATTCAAGGGACACTGGACTGAAGAAAGCTCTTGAAACAGGACTACTCATTGGTCCATATCAGTTATTTATCTGATATAACACAGAGGGTAACTTTTTATCCCATCCAGATTTGTGTAGCCTAAGGTAGTGTTTCAACAAACCATTGGCATGCTCCACAATCCAGTTTGCTTGAGGATAATAAGATGTATGAAAAACCCATTTGATACCATCCCTTTTGGCCCAGTCTTGTACCATCACACTGGTGAAGTGTGATCCATTGTCACACTGTATAGAGTCTGGGACAGGGAGACTGGAAAACCAGTTACTGCATCCTGAAATAGTAGCTTTGGCATCAGCATGTCTGCTTTTAGTGGCAACTAACAGTCCAGATACCACTTCCACACCTGTTAGTATGTGCTTGTAACCATTAGATGTCTTCAGAGGTCCAATATAATCTATTTGCCAGGTGGACCACAGTGTTTTGTCACTTTTGATATGTAAAGGCTATGCCAGGTCTGGATAATTTTGTCCAAGTCTCAATTGGCACTGGGGATATTGTGAGAGAAGGCCTTTACACATCTTCCTGGTCAATGGCCAGCCTCTGCTTTTTGCTGCAAAAAAATAGAGCTTTGTTTCCAGTATGCCCTAATTTACAATGTACTCATTCACCCAGTCGATACCAATGTTGTGGATCTTTCAACTGATCAATTTTTATCTTTTTAATTTTTGTCAGATGATCCACTTTGTTATTCACATAAGTCTATAAGGCTTGATCACTCCCATGAGCTTTGACACATCCTGTGTGGATTTGTTGGGATTGAGCCTGTGACAACAACCACTTCCAATCATCCTTCTGCCAAACCTCTTTTCCATTCACTTGCCAATCTAATGCTTCCCACTGACACAACCACTGTGTGGCACCAGCTCAGAATGAATAAGAATCAACATATATCATCTTTGCTTTTTCCTTTAGTGCCAGCAACGCCACTTTTAACTCTCTCACCTGTGCACTTCCCATTCCTTCTTCTACTACTTCCATTCCTGTCTGAATGTTAAGAGCAACTGCTCTGTACTTCCATTTACCATCAATGCATTTGACTGAGGCATCTGTGAACCAGCCATCTTTAACTTCAGTCTGAAGTGAATGCAGGAGCATCCAGTATAGGACTAGTTTTATAGGGCTGTTCTTCGCTTTTGCTTCTTCTAGAGCAGAGGGAGGAGTATGACAAAATATGTAACTGTTTTTTAGCTCTTTGTTATTGAAGCTGTGTTTTGTGAGAGAGCCAGCACACAGCTTTCTTGGTCAAATATGAATGTATGAATTTATAGAGGTGGCTTCAGCAAAGTGGGCTACTAATGCATAAATAGTAGGCAGTGACTATGAATGGGACTTGATGTAACAGATGCCTTGGTGGTCTGATGGGATGAGGAAGCTGAGAATAATTTGATTAATTCTACTTCTAGAAGCAGCATACCCCACTTAGTTTTACTGGCAGTTTTCAGTGATCAAACTTTACATTGTCATGTATTCTGTCAATAATTTAAAGGCTTCATTTCTAGGTAGTTACATAGATGATACATGTAAGTGGCTGTTTGGAGTGAAGAAGTGTTTAGGATTAAACAAGAGTTTGGCTCATAGAATAAGATATATTTGAAGAAAAGAGAGATAGTAAAATGCTGAGTTTATAGATGACAGGCTAGGAAAAGAGCTGGGCAAGTTGTGATGCCTGAGATAAGGTAGAGGTCAAAGAGCTCAGTAGATCCCTGAGGAAGTGTATTTAAGGAGGCTATAGTCTGAATGACTGCCCCCTTTACATGGTCTGCTTTCAATGGGTATTAGTGAAGGCATGGAAGCTGATTGTTTTATTTTGTAGGAAAGAATCTAAGCTTTCAAAATGGAAAGCAGGTTGCCAAACTGTAATTTAGCTGTCCTGTAGCTTTTGAAATTGTAAAATACATTTAAAGTTATGAAGTCAGTGTTTTCTTGCTTGCTTTTTTAAACTTGCATCCCAATTTAAATTTTATAAATACTTCCTTTGTGTGTCAGATACACACTTTCTCAGAAAACACTGACTTTCTATGTAATTGAAGGATGTTTCTTGAACTGTACTTTAACAGAAGCAGAAGCTTTTTGTGTTGGGTCATGGTAAAGACTCCATCATTACAGTGGTAAAACAGAGCTAGTGACTTCATTTTGTACAACTGTTTGAAACAGATTTATTCATAAAGTTAAATGTGCATTGATAAGATCATAGAATATAATTTATTTTATTATAAGATATAGTCAAATTGTGTTTTAATTCTCAACAGGCAATAAATGGCTAAATTTTAAAAAGACCAGGTATGTGTTTTCTATCTTTTATTTTCCCCCTTCATAGTCGTGAATACCTGTGATACCCAGACCTGAGAATAACAGGTGGGTTTTTTTTCCCTTTTTTTATCCCCAAGGCTATAAGTTGTGCTGACTTAGGAATAAGGATGGGGAATGCAATGTTAGCCTGGATAAGCAGAAAGAGGTGTGAATCATGACCATGCACTTCAGTGAATCATACCTGTTATGAGGTCCATCTTCCCCTCCCTCCTTGAATAACAAAATGAAGCTGAGATGAAGTGTTGAGAAACATTTACTGAAAGGAGGAAATGTAGGAGGATGGGCAATGAGATACTGAGCTGTAATTTTTAGGAAGTAAAAGGAGAGTCACAAAAGACAGTAAAGGTCAGAAGTTCTGGGAGAGGAATTGTCAATTTATAGAAGCACTGGAAGGTGAAGGAATATCAGTCCTGAATCATTCCCAGAAAAGCTTTCCACCAGGGACCTTGGCGAGAACCATCCCAGTGCGATGCACTGCACTGCACTAGAACCAGCAAAGGCTCAATGGTAGAATAGCATTCCAGGCAAGGACCTCAGTGTACTCAATTATTTGGCAATGTGAGTGAGAAGATGAGGTGGGACAGGTGATGTTATGATGTAACACAAACACCTTAGGCAGAAGTTATATGTGTGAATGAGGTGGAGGAGTCAGTAGCATGAGTGTAAAAAGAAGTCTATATTAGCCTTGCATACATGTAGTTTTATTGGTGGGTGGGGTATTATCTGTAGCTGTGTTTTGGGCCAGGTAGCTTGGAAGGGATAGCATTGCTTGTGACCTTGGTAAGGAAATGAATGTTCTGAACCTGGGGATGGGGGAGTGTGGTATAATGGAATAAGCAAATCTACCTATAATGCAGTGTTGGAGAATTTTGCTCAGACATGGCTTGAAGGAAAAAAAAACATATACAGCTGGTTAAAAAATTAAAGGCAGCTGTAAGCAGCAGGTTCTCAGGCTTTTTCCTTAACAAGAGTAAACACCATGTCCTTGAGTAGTGATGAGAAAGCATGGTGGAAAACATGGAGGCCTTGAGAATAATAAATAACAAGTCAATAACAGGATGAGAAAAACAAGTATTAGTCTCAACAAGAAAACCACAGGTTTCGGCAACGAAGGAGGGGTTGGTATGTAATCTGTAACCAATGATGAGCTCGGGTTTTGTAATATGTATAAGCTTAATTAACACCACTATAAAAGTGTGTAAGTGAGATCAATAAATAGGAGTTCAATGCTGATCAATTAGGATGGGTCGACTCCCTTCGCTACCTCAATGCAGTTCCTGCCATCTCATGCTGGTTTGAAGTGCAGTGGGAAGGGCATGTTTTCAGTGTGGGCTGGTGGTGGGACTGCTGCTGAGGTAGCCTGCAATTTAATCTTCCATCAGCAAGTGGGTACAAGTGGTGTAAGTTGCCAGCAACATGTTCAGCATAGGTTGGAGGGACTTTTGACAGGCTCATCACCTGCTGAGCTCAGTACCATTACACCCTGCTCTCAGCACTGAGTGGCTCCTCTTATATGGGCAAAAGCACTACCAGGCCTTTGTTCAGTTTGCTTTCCTGTGAAAATGAATATACTTGTGAGCAGGAGGCTGTTGTAAGGTTTGCTAGCAATATGTGGTCTAGATGTCTAATTGTAGTGCCCAGTGTGGTGGTTACAGCTCATTAGCTCTGACATGGGCATGCTGGTGCAGTGATACACGTACTAGGAGTTGGTGTTATGATGAAAGGGCCTCCATTAACTTGAGCTCTGTGTGTCAGCTGTTCAGAGACTCTTGTGCTGGCCTACAAAACCCAGATTGTGTCATAAAGGTGGTGTGCTGATTAAAGGCTGAGACCAATAGTCTCTGGTCTTTGTAAACACAAGTTTAAAGCTAAAATATAAACCTAATCTTTTTAAGGCTGGTAACCTTAGGTTGCCTGACAAAGATTATAAATGACAAAAGCCATAAACCTTGAATTTGAGTGAAGTTGAAATTGTATTTCCAGTAATAATTTAGCAGTGTTATCACTCTTCCCTCTCTGTCTTTTAGGAAGTGGTTTATTGGCAAAAAAAAAAAATGCTACTGTTGATTCTAGGGAGAGTAGATTACAAGAGGAGGGCACTGAGAAGTGCAGGACTCATTTCTCTGTCAGTCACACTTAGACTAGCTTAAAGTGATC
This sequence comes from Melozone crissalis, assembly GCF_028551555.1. Taxonomy (NCBI): domain Eukaryota; kingdom Metazoa; phylum Chordata; class Aves; order Passeriformes; family Passerellidae; genus Melozone; species Melozone crissalis. The sequence continues at coordinate 6,090,613 of NW_026535813.1, read as the reverse complement.
ATGAAGCTCTGACTGCTGCCTGGGGAAAGGAGACCAAGCTGCTGTGCTTGGAAGTTCACTATTGGCAAAAGGTAGTGTCCTGATTGTTCCAGAGATGGCAGCATGGGCCTTCCTTGAGCTATGATGTGTGTTGGGTCTGCATGAGTGAGCCATTTTCCACATTTCTTCATCCATAGTGGTTTTTCTTGTTATAACACATTGTCCAAGGGACAAGTTCCCCTACCATGCTACCCCAGTGGTTAAAAGCAGCACTAAGCTTGTGTAAAATTGGTGGAGGAAAGAAGTGCATTGGAAGCCCTGTTGAACACTGCACAGTGTGAATGAGTCCATTTTCAGGACAAAAATTATTTCCCTTTATGGTAAAGAGACATTTAATGGAGTTTTATGCAGGCCTGTCTGAGATAGAATGCTTTGGCTTTCTCAACTGCTTGCACTGAGGGAGATTACAGCTTATCAACAAGGCTTGCTTTCAACAGTAGCCTTTTTTGATGTGGAAGGATTGATTTGGGTTGCTCACTTCCTAGAGTCCTCCTACAGGTCTGCCTAGAGGATTTTGGCTGTCAGACTCTTTTAAGATATGCATAAGTGAGAGACTGAGTCCTTAAGCTGTACATAGCAGGGTACTTTACCTCTTGGTTATCTCCTGCTAGAAAGGATCTTGCATAACCTCCAACACTAATGAAAGCATATGCTTTCCTTCCTAACTTCTGCTGGTAGTATTTATTGTACATGTTTATCTGGGATTTTAAACTAAACACTTCACCTTCCTGAAATGAGGAAATTTCTTAGTCTGTTGTCTTTCGTATTCCATTGCTATGCTGCTAAGTCTTCTAAAATTAAATGCCTCCTTTCTGTCAAATTATATTTTAGGCTGATCACAAGTGTTTAATGTGATACTTCTGTGAACTGACCATGATTTCTGCAAGCTAGATTTATTAAAGTACCTGCTTGAACTCTTGTCCCCTTAGTGAATGAAGAGCAGTCAGGTATATCAGTCCTTCAGACTTTATACCAATTAGTTTTTCACAGCTGTCTTCCTTTTAACCCCTTCACTTCTACCCCTACTTCCTTTGCTATTTTGAAGGCATACAGTTGGAGAAACTGGCTGTTCAGAGGAGCACATTGAGCTATATGCGGTTTTGTTGCTCACATGAAGCTAACAACTAGGAAAAAGAACAATCCCTGTGAGTAATGCAAGAGGTTCTTTAAACACAGTCAAATAAAACAAAAGCATTTTGTTTTGAAGCTCGGCTAAGCTATATTCAGTGTAGGAAGTACTATCCCAGGAAGGCTGAAGGCTAATAGGACCTGAGGAAAGGAAGAGGAGAGTACTTGTACACTTCTTTTATCTTAATGAAATTCTTAAATTATTTCATCTGCTATTGGTGAATGCATGTACTTTGTTTATTATGCTTACACAAATTCAAGATTGTGACACAGATTCAGGTTAGTCTAAAAAAAGTATTTTCTGTTACATTTTATTTGTAATCAAGTATGTTTTGTCTTTAATCTGGGGAAGACTTATTTTTTTTTGCCTGTGTCAAAAAGCAGTTTTATTGGAAAGGCATTTAAGAGCCTGTGTATTTTGTGTCCTACAGTTGAGTGAGCTTCCTCTAACCTGCCAAACAAAACACAGGGGGATTGATGGTTTTTAGTGGAACAGACAGCTCACAGTGGATGTTCTCATCACAACCCTGGGGTTGAGTGAAAAAGAGTCTATCACCATAAAACAGAACTTACCTAGTTCTTTGCTTACAAACTTGCTCACAAGTTCAGAATTTTGCAGAACTGGTTAAGGAATCCTGACTTGTACTTGCCATCCTTTCCAAAGTCCTCCAGAAGCATTATATAAATACCTTCACACCAGCTTAAGGTAAGAATGCTGTCTCTGGGTGCATGGGCGGAAGCTGCTTGCTGTAATTTCCTCTTTGGACCTTCATCTCTCACCTTCCCAAAAGACAGCAGGTAACGTCCTATGGTTTACTTTCCAGTCTCTGTTGGGAGACAATTTTGTTGTTGGAGCAATTTTTGTAGAGTGATGAATGTGCCACTAGCTGTGCCTTTGCATAGTTTTTGTTGCTGCAATAGGTGTGAAGTTATACAAAGTTGCTTGACCTAGTTGAAAAGTCTAAGACAATGTTCAAGTTTTTAATTTTGAAGATATGAGGAAGAGGTCATACTGGGTTCAGATATCTACTACTATTATAATTGTTTTGTTTTATCCACTTTAGTGTTATTTGAATTCAGATCAGTGAGTTTCTGTCAATTTCTGGTGGGTTGACCATGGCTGGCTTCCAGATATGCACCAAAGCCTCTCTATCACTCCCCTTAGCAGCTGGACAGGAGAGAGAAAATATAATGAAAGGTTCAAGGGCAGGGAGAGATCACTCACCAATTACTGTCACAGGCAAAACAGACTTGACTTGGGAATATTAGTTTAATTTATTACCAAACAAATCAGAGCAGGATAATGACATATAAAAAACAAATCTTAAAATGCCCAACCCCTTTTTCCCATGCTCATCTTTACTCCCAAGTTCTCTACCTCTTTCTCCTGAGCAGCACAGGGGGATGGGGAATGGGGATTGTGGTCAGTTAACCACATATTGTCTCTGCTGCTCCTTTCTTCTCATGCTCTTTCCCTACTCCAGAATGGAGTCCCTCCCATGGGAGACAATCCTTCACAAACTTCTCCAGCATGGGTCTTTTCCATGGGGTGCAGTCCTTCAGGAACAGACTATTCCAGTTTGGGTCCCCATGAGTGTCACAGGTCCTGCCAGGAGCCTGCTCCAGCATGGTCTCTCCCATGGAGTTGCAGGTTCCTTCAGGGCACATCCATCTACTCTGGCATGGGGCCATCCATGGGCTGCAGAGTGGATCTCTGCTCCACCATGGGCTGCACGGGGACATCCTGCCTAACCAGTCTTCACCATGGGCTGCAGGGGAATCTCTGTTCTAGAACCTGAAGCACCTCTTACCCCTCCTTCTCCACTGACCTTGTTGTCTGCAGAGTTGTTGCTCTCATATATTCACTCCTCTCTCCCAGCTGTTGTTGTGCAGCAGTTTTTCCCCCTTCTTAAATATATTATCACAGAGGTGCTACCACCATTGCTGATTGGCTTGGCTCTGGCCACCAGTGGTTCTGTCTAGGAGCTAGCTGGCACTAGTTATGTAGAATACAGGTGAAGCTTCTATCATCTTCTCACAGAAGCCACCCTTGTAGCCCTCTTTTTTACCAAAACCTTGCCACAAAAATCCAAATACAGAGTTATGCTGTGCAGGTGGCAGATTGAGATCATCCAGCAGTATCTTTAAATGTATCCATCTTTAAAGATAAAATTGTGTGCAGACTAGGAGATGTGGCTCGTGAAATTACTTTCACCACACATTTTCTGCTAAATGCACCCCAGAAGATCTTAGAGTGCATCAAGTGCTTTGATAGACTTCCATCAAGTTGAATCTGTTATAGAGTTAGAATGTGAGTATTTGGTCTTTTTTAGCTCAGAACACTTTGGCAGAAACAACAGGCACAAAACGGAGTCTTTAAGAGATACCCTTTGAGAGTATCTTCTCATGAATAACGCTGTACCAGGTTGTTGTGGTTTGACACTGGCCAAACGCCAGGCACCCACGAAAGTCATTCACTCACCCTTTCTTGCTCTCAGCTGGGCAAAGGAGAGGGAAAAAACAATTTACAAAGGGCTCATAAACTGAGATGAGGACTGGGAGAAAGCATTAAGGGCAAAACAGGTTCAAATTTAAATGTATCAAGTAAATTTATTATTAACAGTCAGAAGAGGATAATGAAAAGTAAAATAAGCCTTTAAAACACCTTTCTTCCCCCCGAGCCCTTCCCTCTTTCCCAACAACCGCACAGGGAGACAGTGTGGGGGATTTGGTCAGTTTGTCACCCGAGATCATTTTCTGTTTGCTCAGGGAAAGGAGTCTTCTCTGCTATGCTGTGGGGTCTCTCCCATGGGAGACAGCTCTCCGTGAACTTCTCCAGCGTGGCTCCAATCTCACGAGCAGCAGTCCCACCAAAACTGCTGTAACATGACTCCCCCTCCCAATGGGCAAACAGTCTTTACGAAAATGCTGTGGCTCGTGTCACTCGTCCACAAGTTGCAGTCCTCTAAGGTTAGGCTGCTCTAGTTTGGAAGCAAGAGCCCTCTCTCTGTCTCTGGAAGCAGGGGCCCTCTCTCTCCATTTGGGTCTTCCACTGGATCACAGCTTTTTCTAGCATCCACCTGCTCTGGCGTGAGTACTTCTCTCATGGGCTGCGAGTGGATTTCTGCATGCCCTGTGGACCTCATGGGCTGGAGCACCTCGCTTATGAGGAAAGCCTGAGGGACCTGGGCCTGTTTAGCCTGGAGCAATAAGGGTAAAAGCAAAACTGAACCCTATGCTGTTTATTATGAAGATGCCACAGACAGTTGAGATTTAGACCTTATATTTGTAAGCAAAATGTGACATTCACCTCATTAGATGCAGTGGTTGTGAACTTTTTGAAATCCTTCAACTTTTAGTTGCTAAAATCTTGAAATACATTCCTGATGATTGTAAGATTTTAAATATCTTTTCACATTCTGGTTATTTCAAATACAATTTGGTGCATCCTGATTAAGCCTGCTTTAATTTGATGCATGTGGAGAGAGTGAAAGGAACTCAAAGGTGAAAAAGGCATCTGAAAGTTGTAATAACTTCAGTTAACTTGGTCCTTTAGGAAAAAAATGTGTTTCCTCAGAAAATGGAAACAGTATACATGTGCTATATCTTGTATGCATGTGCTGTATCTTGTTCATCATTTGAACTTTGCTATACCTGAAATAAAATATGAAACTTTGAATTGTACCATAACTGGCAGGGTTTTTCAGAGTGAAAAATATACCTGACGAAGAGAATCTGTGGCTTTTAAACAGTTTCGTGAAAGTTATGCTGTTCTTGAGCTGTTGACAGCATTCAAAATTGATATACATCTACCCTGTTAGACTTATATCAGCCTACCTAGTGTTTCATTTAAAGCAAGAACAGGATCTACAAGAAAACCTTCATTAACCCTATGTGCCAGTGGTGATTTTGCTGCTCCTCTTGCTAATGCTCTTGCATTTCACAATAGCACTTAGCAGGAGGATAGGAAATTTTTGGCACTCTTGAGGTTAATTACATTTATCATGCTGTTTACACAGACTAATTTTGAAGGCTATCACCAAATAAGTGTGGGAAGGAAAAAAAAGTCTTTCTAAATGTCCTGGTTTAGGGCAAATTTGTTAAAGAATCTGCAAAGGAGGGCCCCCCTCCAGAAAGCAAAACCCACACAGCCTCTCCCCCCAACCGGTTCGGGAAAAAATTCCTTGGAGAGAGGTGGAAAGAACCTGTTTATTTCAGGCACAGCACCCCCCAGCACACAAAATTAACAATACCCGATGACACCGCTCTGAGAAATATGACAAAATCAGGAAGTCTCTTTCGAGGGTGGTTGCTCTGTTCTCAGTTCCTCCGGCGCTGGGCCAGCTGCTGCAGCCAAACGGTGTTCCCGGGTCCCAGTCCGGAGCAGGTTCGAGATGGTCACAGGAACAGGAGAGGAGAAACAGTCCGGGAAGGAATTTGGACTGTTTAGCTAAACTAGCTAATAAGCAGAAGCAAAAGCGAGAGCAGAAGCAAGAGCAGAAAAGCAAGCAAGCAAGCAAAGCAGCAAGCTGAAAGCAAGAAGTGAAAAACAGCCCTATGTACTGCCTATATCTGTGTCCCTGATAAGAGAAACCCAAACAAAACTTCCACTCTTCAGAGTCAGTCTTAAAGGCACAGAACAGATGAATGGGGATACAAGCATCATAACGTCACCCCAGGACACTGAGTATATTGAAATGCTTTTGTGTTTTGGAGGCTTTCTTCCATTATAAATACAGAATCTATTTCCCAGCTTTCATTTTCTGCATGTAGTAATAGGTTTTCCATACATTTACAGCTGTTTATCGTGTGAACTACTTACAAAAGCTCAGGCTTTCCAGAGCTAAGGTAAGCTGGTCTCTGGGTGGAACAAAGACATTCAGTAGGGTGAAAAAGGTATGGTTTGGTTTTTTTCCCCAGAAGCACAAGTGTAAAGGCAGCAGGCAACATGAGCTCAAATCAGAAACACATCTGTAAACTTAATTGCCCTGACTGTGGTGTTACTGAAAAGCAAGAATTAATTTTTACCTTATTGTCTTTAAGGATGTTAACATTTAGCAAATAAAACTGTGTGCTGCTTTTAGGGTTGTAAAAAAATGTTGTAATGTGCAGAGAATAATTCTGTTAAAATAGAGGGAAGGACAAATTATGTGATTTGTCTTGTTGAGGAATGGAGGGGTCACTAGGGCTAAACTAGATTAATTAAACCCTGGAGCTCTTGGCTTTTCCTGAATTTGGCATTATGTGGTAGTGTTATGGAAATACTAATTCAAGTAAGTCACCCCTGCTGTTAGTAAACCAGTATCTTGATGTGCTTGCTTTTGTAATACTCCTTCCACAGCCATAGTCCCTCTTATTTTTCATGTGTTATTACTTAGATAAACTTAAAGGAATGCTACTCATCTCCCCCTTAATTTGCCAAGATGAACAGTTCCATTGCAGGGGATCAACATGAACAGGGCAACATTCTAAAGGTGGGGGAACCCCAGGAAACACTGAGACCCATGTGGAGCTGGCAGCTTGTCCTAGAGTAGCTGCCTCAGCATGGATGGGGCCAGGAGTGACTGCTCCCAGTCTCATAAGGAGCCCCTAGGGAGCAGGAGCAACCAGGGCATGGCCCAGCAGCAAAAAGCCCTTCCACTGGTGGCTGAGTGGTAGAATCGAAGTACACACAACCCAGCAACTTGGCACCAGTCTGTGACTATCTGGGAGAAGCTAGCAGAGGCAGCAGACAGGCACAGTAGTTGGTGCAGAAGGGCACAAAAAGTCCCTATCATCCCCAGTCTCATTAGCATACGCTCCCTCAAGTGTGATTTTGACACATCACAGCGCTCATTCCCCTGTAGGTGCTGGAGTCACTGTACCAGTTGTGTCAGAGGCTTCTACCCGGACAGACCTTCTGATGGTCTCAGGTTGTCAGGAGTGCCTGATGCCATGAGGCTGGGGCTGACAGTCATCCCTTCTGCACAAGGTGTGTTGTTGATGAGCTGTGTCACCAGGTCAAGGAGTTACATGAGGAAGTAAAGCTGGCTGTGCAGCTGTCCAGGTTTAGAGCAAATTTGGGGGAGAATTCCCCACAGGAGCTCCGGTGGGAAAAACAGATCCAAATCGGCCCCTCCCCTTAACTGGTCCGGGAGAAAAATACCTCCTTGGAGAAAGGTGGAAAAAACCTGTTTATTAAACAATAAAACCGAAACAATATCAAACAATAAAATCCCTTGCCATTCCAAAAGAGATGACAAACTGAGAAAATCCCTCCCCGGGTTGCAGTTCAGCTCACTCAGTCTCTGGTCAGTCCCTCTGGTGCTGGAAATATCGTAGGCCAGGCCCAGCCCGATGGGCCACAGATGCAGCTGCCGGTGCTCCCCTGGGTGTTCAGTCCAGAGCAGGTTTCAAGAGGTCCAAAGAAAAGGAAAAACAAACCAAAATTCCAGGGAACTTCTTTGCCTCAGCTAGCTAACACTAACTAAAAAAAGCAAAAAAGAGCTCTGTCCTGCTGTCTGTGCATCTGCAGACAACACACTTCAGGAGGAGGAATGTGGAGGAGTGGAGTACAGTGTTTGAAAACAAACTGCCGCATCTTCTCTCCCCCCTTCACTCTCTAGAACACTCTTAAAGGTGCAAAACTTATTATTCAACATAAACAGAATGAGACTATTTGGGATAAAAGCATCATATAGTCAACCCAGGACAGCAGCATTTGTGAGAATGAGTGAGAGACTGATAGAGTATTCTCAGAGACGCTAGTCTCAGAAGTCTCAAACCTCCATTGCAGTGGAGAGGCAGGTAGGCTCAGAACCATGTCAAGCACTAAGGAAAAGGTCTGTTTAACATGCAAGCTGGAAGTTGGTCATTGCCCATCCAAGGAGGAAGGCTCCTCCTCCTAAAACTCAGTGTTGACAATGGGTTTATGTCTTGGTTTAAGACAATTAAGACAACTTTCTTATTAATCACCTCTGTTGGAATATGCCTGCATCCATCTTACCACTTCACCCCTAGAAACTGAATTCCCTGGGCAGGTCCCTCAACCTTACTTTGTTTGATAGAAAAACCCACTTGCAGGAGAATCTGGATTATTCCCTTTCCCAAAAATTTCCTCTGCCGTGTTCCCCCATACAATGATGTTATCAATGTACTGCAAGTGTTCTGGAGCCTCACCCTTTTCCAGTGCAGTCTGGATCATTCCATGGCAGATAGTGGGACTGTGTTTTCACTCCTGGGGCAGTCGGTTCCAGGTGTACTGGATGCTCCTTCAGGTGAACATTAACTGTGGCCTTCACTCTGCTGCTGAAGGAAAGGAGAAAAACTCATTAGCAATATCAATAGTGCCACCACTTTGCTGCCTTGGACTCCAGTTCACACTGAAGTTCCAGCATGTCCAGTACAGCAGCACTCAGTGATGGTGTGACTTCATTCAGGCCACAATAATCCACTGTCGGTCTCCACTCTCTAGAAGACTTACACACAGGCCATATAGGGCTATTGAAGGGTGAGTGAGTCTTGCTGACCACTCCCTGACTCTCCAGTTCATGGATCATCTTGTGTATGGGAATCATGGAGTCTCAGTTTGTGCAGTATTGCCGATGATGCACTGTGGTGGTGGCAACCTGTACCTGCTGTTCTTTCACCCTCAGCAGTTCTACAGCAGACGGGTCCTCTCAGAGACCAGGCAAGGTGTTCAACTGTCTAATGACTTCTGTCTCCACAGGAGTTATCCCAAAAGGCCACCTGAGTCCTTTTGGGTCATTGAAATAACCACTCCTGAGGTAATCTCTGCCAAGAATACATTATGCCTCTGGACCAGTCCCGACGGGGTGTTTGTACCACTCCTTCCTGGTCAAGCTCACCTCAGTTCCCAACAGTCAACTGCTGAGAATCCCGTCACCCCAGCCATGGAAACAGGTTCTGCCCCCACACGTTCCAATGGTATAAGGATACATTTTGCACCAGTGTGAACCAAAGCCTTGTATTTTTGTGGTTATGTGCCAGGCTGTCAGATCCATTCAGTCCAATAGACATGATTTTCCCTGGCCTCTATCTGGCTAGAGGCAGGGCCTCTCTAGTTCTGGCTATTGTCCCCTCTCTGGTCATACATTCTGGAGGTCCCTTCAAGGGGATCAGACATGTCATCTTCCCTTCTGTTATACCTAGTAGCTCGGTCATAGGAAATTGGAGCTACATTCATTCTGGTGGGACTCCCTCTGTTAATAGTTTCCTCCTTTAGCTTACAGACCTGTGCTGCTAGGACAGAGGTGGGTTTTCCATCCCATCTTCTCATGTCTTCACCATGCTTATTGTAGCATGGTGTCCCCGTCGTGGTAATAATTAGCATTAACTCCATGATTCCAGAAGGCTGATCACTCGCTTTGTTATACTATACTATACTATACTATACTATTAAGAAAACCCATCACCCTTGCAGACAGTCTGATACAGCTTTGACTTAATTGGTCAATTGAATCCAAAACACCATCACCAGTGGCCAATCAAGAAATCACCCTTTGGTAAACAAATCTCCATAACACATTCCACATGTTCACAACAACAGGTGCAGCAAGTGAAGATAAGAATTGTTTATCATTCTTTTCTCTGATTTTCTCACAGCCTTTCCCAGCATAATGCCTGGGAAAGTTGTGCCTGCTCTCTCTGCGGAGAGAGCTGCGGCCACACATGCTCACACAGGAGAAACCACAGATTGCCTCATGGGGTGTACCCCCTCTCCCTAACTGGGGGACATCTGCTTCTGATAGCAGGGGCCCTGGTCTGTACTGACAAAACTTGGAGAAAGTCCTCTTTAAGCTCCTTTCCGAGTTTCCGATGGCTTTGTGCAATCTTCTCTTCCAATTTCCACATATGCTCAGTCAAGTCTGTTTACACTGTGGAGACTTGGGCTTGTGTTGGGGTGCGGACAGTATCTTCGTATGTCTGGAGTCTCCTTGTCATAGTGCCCACCCTCTTGTTTACCTCATTCCATTGCAGCATCCCTAGGAACTGAGAGTACACTTGTGTCCCAAGTCATGCAAGTTTGAGCCACATCAGTGTTGTACATTTTCCCAGGTCTGGACTCTTAGTGGGTTGGTCGTTGTTTGAGAAGAGGATAGTTATCATAGCCAGTTCTCGCAAGCATTGGATTCCTTGCTCCATGGTTTTTGAAGGGCTTTGCTGCAGCTGGAGATCTTCTGGGCAAAGGTATCTTTCCTTCAGACTTGTTAAGAGTCACATCCAGAGGCTGAGAGGTTCTGGCCTTGCAATCCCCTGGTCAATACCCACATCACGTGGCAGAGATTCCAAGTGCCTCACTTCAGTACTGTCCAAAATTGTATCATCACCTGCAGTGTCCCAGACTCTGATCAACCAGCTCAATATAGACTCATTGGGTCATTGGGCGAGGTCTTTCCTCAGACTGCAGAGACTTTCTATGGACAAAGATTCAGTGATTATTTCTGGTTCTGATTCCTCTGCTGGCTGTGAGGGTCCTGCCTCCCTGTCATCATCCACCAGGCAAATGGTCTTGTATTTTCTCCTCTGGACAGGCTTAGGCTGCCCTTCTGGTTTAACTGCAGCCTGAGTGACCATGGTGTCTGCTGATTTGTTCTCCTTTTCCTCTGGCTGTAGTTGATGCTGTACAGTAATGAGCAGCACGCAATAAGCATTAGCCGGGGCCCAGCACAGTGCAATGAGCTGCCTCTCTTTGGAGCTGCCACTGCAATTTTCTTTCAGATATTCTGCTACCTTAGCTGGGTTCAGTATTTGTTCAGGGGGGAACATCCAAACTATTGGGGCAGAATATTTCTTCAAAATCTGGCCCATTTCCTTCACATCCCATGCCACTCAGGATTTTCCACCACTCAGGCAAATCTCTGGGCAACCTCCATGGAAATCTCAATCTGATTCTAAATGTGCTGTAGACCATACAGAGGTGACATAGCAGAATTAGCAACAAAAATATGGTGTCTTTAACATCCATAGGGAACTGAACATTCTCAAAAGGTGATGTGTCAGACCTGAAGGGGGAGAAGGAGGGGAAAGTTTGAAAAAAATAATTCCCTACTTTTCTCCCATGAGGCTGGGTGCGATTATTAATAAACCCCCAGAAGTAGCAGCGGAGACCAGGACAGGCAAACAACAACAAATACACATCCCAAATGATCTTCATTGCCTCTGATGTTATCTTTACATAAGCTGATATCACATATAGTATCAACAAAACAATCTTGGTTTGTGTCCCTGATCCAAAAAAGAGCTTTATCTTGGGGAAATTTTACCATATGTATGGAGAAGTATACAAGCTTAGGTGCCACAGCTCCATGACTAGACTGAGCAGTATGATGATCAGTGAGTTCTGTACACAATACACAAATGTTTTGGTCAAAATTTGTTGCGTCATGTTGCAACAGAGTTCATCATGTCCAGGGTGCAGCTGCCGGTGCCAGGCATTGGAACAAAACAAGACGGGTCTTCATTTCATAAAGCTCAAGAATCCATTTATTACCCCTGGGGAGGAGGGGCAGGATGAAGACAAAAAACCAGGCCAAGGCAGGGTTATGGGGTTTTTATAGGGTATCGCAGAGGTGGAGTTAGGGTTTGGGTCAAGGGAGGAGTTATTAGCAACACAAAGAGGGTAAAATCAAATTCCCACCTCTTTGTGGAATGGGGGCACTCCACAAAAATTGTTGTTTTCCCTTTGTCTCTTGAGCCCCTTCAGTTGGGTGCAAAATATGTCTTGGTTTAAGACAGTTTAAAGAGGTGGACAGTCTAAAATTAGTTACCTCCCCTTTATACTTCTAACCAATCCCTTTCCACCAATAGAGAGGAACAGGTACAAGTGAAAAAATAAGTGTACTAAAAAAAAAAAAAGAAATAGCAACAGACAAAAAAATAACAGTAATAGTCACTAGTTACAAAGTTGCTGAAATCTCATGGACTCCCTAGAAACTAAGAGAAACTCAAAAATTGGCAGAGTACTCACCCCAGGATGGTGCTCTCCATGGACGACTGTGTGTAGGGAGACAAAGGGAAAATGGTGGCAGCCCTTTCTTCCTCCCCCCCTTATTTCTCTGGTGGCAGCAGCTCTGTCAAGAAAGGCAGCTGGCACACTCCAACAACTGGTATTTTGTCATGGTCTAGAACTCATGGAAAGACTTTGCCTTTCTCTCAGCAGATGATGGCAGGCAACTGGCCTTCTAAGTTCTGCTAGGTGCTGGTGGTGGGCTGGAGTGACCACATAGAGTGAGGCTGCTCCACTTCTCTTGGTGCAATGCCTGGCTGCAGACAGGCACTCTCGTGGAATTTTCCCTGAGGCAGTCCAGGACTGCAAAATGCAGCCTCTTGCAACCTCTCAGAAAAAACCTGAATGCCCAGAGCAATCCTCTCGGAAAAGAAACAAAAGAAAACCCAAAAGTAAAGCCTTCACCTGTGCTGCCTCAGCTATATGGCAAAAGCCAAGAGTCAAGAAGCAAGAAAGCAAAGAGAGCTCTGCTTGGGTGATTCTGACTTAAAAAAGCCCAGTACCCACTGGCCCTGTGATTCCATTTCTGGTTGCAGGGTCTTAAAGAGGCAGTAACAACTTTGGGCGCTGATAGACATAGAATACAATAATGTTTTGGGTTTCTCAGGACAGTTTAGTAACTTATACAACAGGAATGAGGCCCTGGAACTGGAAGGACAGACAACTGATGAGGTGGACAGAGGGTTTGCCTAGGACAAGACAGCCTACCCCCTGCATCATGACCACTTCTGTTAAGAAAAAAAGAAGGGTAGTTGTCATTGGTGACTCCCTTCTAAGGGGAGTAGAGGGCCCGATATGCTAAATGGACCCAACCCACAGGAAAGTCTGCTGCCTTCCTGAGGCCTGGGTAAAGGACATTACTAGAAAGATCTCTAGTCTGGTATGGCCCTCTGATTATCATCTGCTATTGATTCTTCATTTCAGCAGGGATAACAAAAAAAATCCAAGGGCAATCAAAAGGGATTTCAGGGCATTAGGGTAATTTGTTGAAGAATCAGGATGAAAGGTAATGTTTTCCTTGGTCCTTCCAGTGGCAGGGAAAAATAATTAAAGGAACAGGCAGACCCATCAGATCATCATGTGACTCCAAACTTGTGTCATACGCAGAATTTTAGGGGTTTTGACCATGGAATGGTTTATAAAACAGCAGATCTACTGACACTTGAGGGGATGCACCTTTCTCAGAGGAGATAAAAGTGGTTTTGCAGAGGAGTTGGCAGGGCTGATCAATGGAGCTTTAAACTAGATTGGAAGGGGAAAATGGACAAAACCTGGCTGGCTAGTGATAAGCAATGGGATGGCACACCAAAACTTGAGGGACTGAGCGCTAGTGGCATCCTTCAATCTGCTCCATGAGGTGTTGGCTACAATGCACCACACCTGAAATATTTCTACAGTAATGCACACATCATGAGGAACAAACCAGAGGAGCTTGAAGTCTTGGTCCGGTCCCAGAGACACGATGTCATTGGCATAAGTGAAATCTGGTGGGATGAGTCCTGTGACTGGAGTGCCATGTTGGATAGTTACAGGCTTTTCAGGAGGGATAGGCAGGGCAGGCAAGGTGGAGAGATGGCATACTGTGTAATGGAGGGGCTGGAGTGTACGGAGCTTGCAGTTGGCAATGGCATGGTTGAGATTCTCTGGGTAAGGATTAAGAGAGAAACAATTATCTCTGTATAATTATTGGATGTCATCGTGGGAGTCTGCTATAGACCACCCAGCCACAATGACAACAACAAAGAATTATTCTTTAAGGAACCAAGGGGAACCTCTAAATCAACCACCCTTCGTAAGAGCCTGAATGAGAGATGCGGGACTTTGGGCAGCTCTTCAAAATGCTGTTTATTGTATCCAAGATGTTACAACAGTCCAGGGTCATGGGTGACAGAGCCTGTGCCTACAGCTGTCAGATCCAGCTGTAGACAAGCCTGAAGACCCTTTAATTTTGGTTACAATGCATTATATACTTTTCTTTGCTGAGCATCTTAATACATAAGAACCAATCTATACCTTTACTTTTATCTATCGCCTATCATAACTACTATAATTACCATATTCATGTTACTATTCTCTAGTCACAAAAAGTTAGTATGTTATAGTTTAAGCTAGAAGTTGTTTTTCAGTTTTCTTGCAGTGGAAAATTCTGAGACCTTTTTTCTACTTGCAACATCGGCAGTCTTGTTTGCCTGTGGAATCTTTTTGCTTGGTAAAAACATCTTCTGTTTGAGGTGGGTTTATCCTTTGCTCTAAGCCATAAAACCCCCTTCTTAACTAACATACCCTTTGCCTTCTTAGTTATCCAGTAAGACTGGCTCAGCAATTCTTTTCTTCTATATCAAAACTTGCTTCCATCTCTATTCCATTCTCAGGTTCTACATTCAGAGATCTTTCTGCCAAGCATACATATCTGTTCAACTTTCTTGTCAAACTTTCATCCTTCCCAACAACCCTTGTCCTTATGAGGAACTCAACTTGCCAGATGTTAACTGGGAACACCACACTCCTGGCATAAACAGGTCCAGAAGGTTCCTAAAACACCTGGATGACAACATTATGGTACAGGTGCTAAGGGAGCCGACTAGGAAAGGTACTTTCCTTGATTTGTTGCTTGTTAACAGAAGAGGGGCCCATGAGTGAAGTGGCGATTGGAAGCTATCTTGGTCACAGCAGCTATGAAACAGTGGTGTCTAAAATGTCGTGACAGAAGGAAAAGTGCCAGCAAAACATCAACCCTGAACATGAGGAGAGCAAACTTCAGGCTGCTCAGGGAACTAGCTAGCAAGGTCCCCTAGAAAAACACTGTTGAAGGTGCTGGGGTCCATCAGGGTTGGTCACTTTTTAAGCACCACCTCCTAAGAGTGCAGGAGCAGGCAATTCTCAAATGTCAGAAGTCAAGCAGGCAAGGTAGAAGGCTGGCTTGGCTGAGCAGGGATCTTTTTTTGGAGCTAAGGCCAATAAGGAAGGTGTATGCCCAGTGGAAGCAAGGTCAGCTGACATGGGAGAAATACAGGGATGCTTATCACCACTGCAGGGAAAAAATTCATGTGACCAAAGCTCAATTGGAGTTGCAGCTGCCAGAACTGTGGGGGACGATAAAAAGACCTTTTTAAAGTATGCCAATAGCAAAAGGAAGTTCAGAAATAACATCAGCCCATTACAGGATGAGGATGGTGATCTCACAAACAGAGACATGGACAATGCAGAGGTGTTTAATGCATTCTTTGCTTCTATCTTCAACACAGATGATGGACCAAGGGGTCCCAGTGCCCTGAGCTGGAGGACCATGGCTCTGAGAATGATAAACTCCCACTTGACCCTGAACTTGTGCAGGATCTTGTGCTCCAGCTGGATCCCTAGAAATCTATGAGACCTGATGGGATTAATCCGAGAATACAAAAATGCTGGCTGATGTCACCACTAGGCCTCTCTTAATGATTTTTGAACAGTCTTGGGAATCTGGAAATGTCTCAGTTGACTGGAAGCTGACAAGCGTTGTGCCAATTTTCAAGGATGACCCTGGAAACTACAGGCCTGTCAGTCTCATTTTAGTGACTGATAAAATTGTGGAGAAGATTATTCTGGGACTGTTCATAGCTTCATGAGGGTTAAGTCCTGCTTGTCAAACTTAATTTCCTTTTGCAACAAGGTTACCCACCTAGTGGATCAAGGGATGCCAGTTGATGTACATCTTTTTGTATTTTGGTAAAGCTTTCGATACTGTCTCTCATAGTATCTTCTTGGACAAACTGTCTAGCACACAACTGAATAAACACATCATATGATGGGTGAGCAACTGGCTCACAGGTCAGGCTCAAAGGGTTATAGTAAATGGAATAACATCAGGCTGGCAACTGGTCACTGGTAGGGTTCCACGGAGCTCCATCTTAGGCCCAGTGCTCTTCAACATCTTCATAAACAACTTGGTGTCACAGCATATACCACAGAACATGCTGTAGTCGAGATGGCCACGATACACAGAGTATCATCATAGAATTTCAGAAAGCTTTAAACATCTGCCCATACAGAGTAACACCATACCACATCAGAAGGCTTCATGCATCTGCCCATATAGAGCAACATTATATCACCTCAGAAAGCTTCAAGCATCCACCCTTCTTATCCTTTAGCCCAACCTTTTATGCCCCTCATCATTCATGCACTGCACCTGTGTGCCTTTTGTTTCCTTTTGTGATTGGTCAGTACACCTTGGGACTCCATGTCTCATTGCTTTCAATACTGTTGACCTGCTTTTCACAGTTGTAGCCCATTAGGGATGAAGCTCGGCTGCAGCCCCACTCCCAATTACTACAAACTGTACCTACAACTTGGAGGTAAGACTGGAAGGGATACTGATATGGTAGGCCCTATGTGCAGCCTCATTCAAAATTGACCACTTGATGAACTTTTAAACATATGTACCTTTTCAAAACAATATATGTAATTTTAGGAAGGCAGAGGCTTTGTGCTCAACATGCCCAGGTGCGATGATGGTAACCTATTAAGGGTAATGATGATGTATCTTAATCACTAGCTGTCGTCTGCAGTAATGATTTGATGCATTGCTTTTCTATGCTTATTTCTGTTATCTGCTTATTATCCATGTAGCTTATTTATGTTATTTGCCTATCATCTATGTAATAAATAAGCTTATCTCTAAATAAGTAATTGTTTGGTTCCAATCCCTTCGCTAAACGCTTTAATAAGTAAAATAGATACTAAGTAAGTTTACCGACAATACGAAATTGGAACTGCTGACTCCATAAGCAGAGAGGCCCTGCAGAGAAACCTGGACAGATTAGAGGGCTGGGCAATTACCAGCTATTTAGAGTTTAACAAGAGTGAGTGCCAGATTCTTTACCTGGGATGGGGCAACCCTGGATGTGCAGACAGACTGAGGAATCAGAAGTTGGAGAGCAGCACCGTGGAAAGGGACCTTGGGATCCTGGTTGATGGCAAGTTGAATATGAGTCAGCAGTACCCTGGCAGCCAGGAGGGCCAACCATGTCCTGGGGTGCATTTGGCACAGGATCGCCAGCCAGAGGCTTCTCCAGAGGGAGGTGACAGATCTGACCAGAGCATGTCATAGAGCTATTAAAGCACAGCTTTCTCAACACTAAAAGATAGAGTGGATTATACAATTCAGAATAGTCTTCTGTATTAGAGAGAAAGTTTAGCTGACTGACATACAAAGATCATGGATGGCAAACATTTTGTCTGCCCCACCAAGCCAAAATGACCCATCTCTATTGTAGACCTGACACTTTTTATTATATTGCTTGTGACAAGCTCTCTGTCAGCTATTGAAGGCACCTTCTAGATTATTTAGAGCAGAATTACTGGAGCTCAGCAAGGCATTTTGGGTTCCCTTTGGCCATATACAGGTATCAACATGTTCCATATTCTGCTTTTCTGGACCCTCTCCAGAATAGTTACTGTAAAGATACTGTGTTCTTCATCTGTTGAAAATAAATAATGGGATGAAGTGGTGGAATAAGTGGAAGGTGCAAGAAATGGGGCAAGGAAGGCAACAGAACAGCATGGCTAAACCAAGACCTGCTGGGCAAAATAAAAGGAAACAAGGAAATGCAGGAGCAGTGAAAGCAGGGCAGGTATCCCAGGAAGACTACAGGAATGCTGTCTGGTTGTGTAAGGACAAGGTAAGGAGGCCAAGGTGCAGCTAGAGCTGAACTTGGTGTATTGGGTTTGCATCACCAGGTTTTGGTAGCGGGGAAACCAGAAGAGTGGCTTCTGTGAGAAGCTGCTGGAAACTTTGCTTATGCCTGATAGAGCCAATGCCAGCTGGCTTCAAGACTGACCCGCTGCTGGGCAAAGCCAAGCCAATCAGTAATGGTGGCAGTACCTCTGTGATAACATATTTGCAAAGAAAAAAGTTACTGCACAGAAGCAATTGCAGCCAGAGAGGAGTGAGAATTTGTGAGAGCAACAACTGCAGACACCAAGGCCAGTGCAGAAGGAGGTGCTTCAGGCACTGGAGCAGAGATTCTCCTGCAGCCCATGGTGAAGACCATGGTGAGGCAGATGTGCCCCTGCAGCCCATGGAGGTTAATGGTGGAGCTGGTGGATGCCTGAAGGTATATGTGACCCCATGGGAAGCCCATGTTGGAGCAAGCTCCTGGCAGGACCTGTGACCCCATGGAAGGGACCTATGGTGGAGCAGTTAATGAAGAACTGTACCCGGTGGGAAGAACTCACATTGGAGAAGTTCATGGAGAACTGCCTTCCGTGGGAAGAACCCAACATTGGAGCGGGGGAAGGACTGCTTTCCCTGGGGAGGAAACAGTGGTAGAAATGTGATTAACTGACTACAACCCCCATTTCTTGTCCCACTCTGCTGCAGCAGGAAGGAGGTAGAAAATCAGTAATAAAGTTAAGCCCTGAAAGGAGAGGGGGGCGTGGGGAAAAGTGTTTTTAAGATTTGTTTTTATTTCTTATTATCCTACTCTGAATTTATTGGCAATAAATTCAATTAGTTTTCCCAAGTCAAGTCTCTTTTGGTAATCAGTGAGTGATCTCTCCCTGTCCCTATCTCAACTCATGAGCCTTTTGTTATATTTTCTTATCCAGGTAGTTGAGCAGGAGGAATGATAGGTTTGCTTTGGTATGCACCTGACATCCAGCCAAGGTCAACCCACTTCACTTGGTAAGGTACACAAAGAATAACAGGAAGGGCTTCTACAGGTATGTCAGCCAGAAAAAGAATGTCAAACAAGTTGTATCCCTTAATAAGCAAGACTAGCAAACTGGTAGCAACAGATGAGTAGAAGGCTGAAGTATTCAGCAACATTTTTGCCTCAGCCTTTACCAGCAGTCTTTCTTCCCACACCTCTCGAGTGGATGGACTACAAGACAGGGACTAGGGGAGCAAATTCTCTCTCACTGTAAGAGAAGATCAGGTTTGTGACCACCTTAGCAACCTGAATGTACAAAAGTACATGGGACCAGGCAAGATGCAGCCCAGAGTCCAGAGAGAATTGGCTGATGTAGTTGCCAAGCCACTCTCCATGATATTTGAAAAATCATTGCAGTCACGTGAAGTCCAAGGTGACTGGAAAAAGGGAAATATTGTACCCATCTTTAAAAAGGGTGGAGACACCTGGGAACTACCACCCTGTCAGCCTCATTTCTGTGCCTGAAGATCATGGAGCAGATCTTCCTAGAAACTGTGCTACGGCACATGGAGGACAGGGAGGTGATTCAAGACAGCCATCACAGCTTTACCAAGAGTAATTCCTGCCTGACCAACCCAGTGGCCTTCTCCAATGGAGCGACTCAAGGGAAGGGCTACAGATGTCATTTATCTGGACATCTGTAAGGCCTTGACAGTGTCCCCCACCACACCCTTTTCTCTAAATTGGAGAGAGATGGATTCAATGGGTGGACTGTTTGATGGATGAGGAAGTGGTTGGACAGTCGCATTCAGAAGGTAACGGTCAATGGCTCAGAGTCCCAATGGACATCGATGACTGTCCTGGTTCCAGCCAGGACAGGGTTAATTTTTGCAGTGGCCAAGAGGGGGCATGGCTAGAACCATTTTATACCACTTTATGTCATTGTCCAGGGATGAGGGAAGGAGTGCCTTCCAGGTTGGCATTGCCTGGTGGTGATTCATGTATTGCCAGTTTCTGCATGGTGAGCAGTTGTGTGATCATTCATCTCTCTTGTACCCTCTTATTAATATTGTTGCTGTTACTATTCGTTTTCTTATTTCATTGCTCTTTCCACAAAATTGTTCTTATCTCAACCCATGATCTTTTCCTTTTGTGCCTCCAATTCTCCCCAGCCTGCTGCAGAGGGGATGGGGACGGAGCAAGCAGCATATAGTTTGGAGTGTTTCAGGCGGGACACTAAATTGGGGAATACCATTTCTAAACCAAGACAGTGACAAATTGTGTACTTTAGGGGTCCATATTGGGACCAGTACTGTTAAATGTCTTCATCAATGACATAGTGAGATCAAGTACACCCTCAACAAGTTTGCAGATGACACTCCTGAAAGACAGGATGCCATGCAGAGGGACCTGGACAAGCTAGGGAAGTGGATCCATGAGAATCTCATGAGGTTCAACAAGTCCAAATGCAAGGTGTTGAACATGGTTTAGAGCAATCCCAGACATAAGTATAGACTGGGACATGAACTTATTGAGAGTGGCCCTGCCTAGAAGGACTTGGGAGTTCTAGTGGATGAAAAGCTGGTCAAGAGCCAACAGTGTGTTCACAGCCCAGATGGGCAACCTCATCCTTGGCTGTATAAAGAGAAGCGTGGCCAGCAGGTCAAGGGAGGTGATTGTCTCCCTCTACTCTGCCCTCATGAGACCCCACCTGGAGTACTGCATCCAGCTCTGGGGTCCTCAGCACAAGAAAGATGTGGACCTGTTAGAGCAGGTCTACAGGAGGGCCATCAAGATGATGAAAGGGCTGGAGCACCTCTCCTACAAAGACAGGCTGAGAAGGGATGGGGTTGTTCAGCCTGGAGAATAGAAGACTGCAGGGAGACCTCATTGCAGCCTTCCAGTACTTGAAGGGGGCTTATAAAAAAGAGGGAGATCAACATGGGCAGATAGTGATAGGACAAGGGGCAACATTTTTAAACTAAAAGAGGGTAGATTTACATTAGATATCAGGAAGAAATTCTTTACTGCGAGAGTGGTGAGGCACTGTCACAGGTTGCCCAGGGAAGTTGGGGATTCTCCATCCCTGGAAGTGTTCAAGACCGGGTTGGATGGGGCCCTGATCAACCTGGTCTAGTGGCAGGTGTCCCTGCCCATGACAGGGAGGTTGGAACTACCACTGACAGGTGGTCTTACATAAGCAATAATGGAACAGTTTATTACCTTTATTCTAATCTTTGCTTGTGCTAAGTCAGGAAATTTCTCTTTGAGCAGGAGAGGCAGAGACCCTTTTTTATGTGACTCGTGATTTTTCCTAGCCAGCTCTAATCTATTTTAGACCTGTCTGCTGAAGATTTTCTGAAAAACAAGATGGAAGGGGAAAACAATAGCCATTCTCTGCCACCCAAAACTAAGAGGAGGAAGAAAATTTCCTGAAAAAAATGTCCTTCCCTTCAGGTGGCTCTCAAGGATTTGGTTTCTCTGATGTAGTTCTACATGTATAAAAATCCACATAATTTAGCCTCATTTGACGAGCTTCTTTATACTTCTGTCTATGTTTGTTGGAAAAAAAGGTCTGCTTCCTGAAATGTATTTAGGTTGACTAAAAAGACTGAGAGTTTTTCCTTCTGCAGCATTTGTTGTTCCTTAGGTCTTTGCTGTTCATGAAATAGCCTGATGCTCAACACTTCATCTTTAGCTGTGAGAAAGCAGACGATACGCTGCAATGCAACATAGTAACAGCTGCTTGAAAATACTTGGTATCTGTGCACTTAACTGTTTGCTACAGTACGAACTGTAAAGTTAAGTGTAGTGGATTGACCCTGGCTTGATGCTAGGCACCCAGCAGAGCTGCTCTGTCACTCCCCTCTGCAACTGGACAAGGGAGAGAAAATATAACAAAGGGTTCATGAGTTAAGGACAGAGAGAGATCACTGACCAAATACAGTCGTGGGCAAAACAGACTCAAGTTAGGGATAATAATGTAATTAATTACTAACAAAATCAGAGCAGGATAATGAGAAGTAAAATAAATCTTAAAAATACCTTCCCCCCCACCCCTTATCACATGTTGTTTCTGCTGCTGCTCAGGGAGAAGAGTCCTTTCCATGCTCCAGTGTAGGGTACCTCTCATGGGAGAGTTTTCCACAAACTCCTCCAATGTGAGTCTATCCCATAGGCAACAGTTCTCCACAAACTGCTGCCCATGGGTCAGTCTTCCATGGGGTGCAGTCCTTCAGGAACAGCCTGCTCCAGCATGGGTCCCCCACAGGGTCACAAGTCCTACCAGGAAACCTGCTCCAGCATGGGTTTCTCACAGGTTCACATCTCTCTCTCAGGCATCCACCTGCTCTGGCATGGGGCTCCTCTATGAGTTGCAAGTGGATCTCTGCACCCCCATGGTCCTCCATGGGCTGCAGGGCCACAGCTGCTTCACCATGGTGTGCACCATGGGCTGCAGGAGAATTGCTGCTCTGGCACCTGGAGCACCTCTTCCTCCTTCTGCACTGACCTTGGTGTCTGTAGAGTTGTTCCTCTCACATATTCTCAGCCCACTCTTTTCTGGCCACAATTACATCTGTGCAATAACTTTTTTCCTCCTTAACTATGTTATCACAGAGGCATTACCACCATTTCAACTTGGCCCAGACTTGGCCAGCAGCCCGTCTGTCCTGGAGCCACCAGGGATTAGCTCTGCGGACATGGAGGAGGCTTCTAGCAGCTTTTCACAGAAGCCACCCCTGTAGCCCCCTCACTACCAAAACCTGGCCATGAAAACCAAATACATTAGGTAAGGGACAAGTTATGGTGATTTGAAAATTCTTTTTTTTTAGGTGTCTTATGAATGAAATATGGGTTTGTAGAGATGACCAAGAATGAGATCTTTTGAAAGTGCAGAGGTCACAGGTGAAAAACATGTCTTAGCCTGCATAAATGAAATGTAAGAGTTCAGTTTGTTCTTAACTAGATCTTTTGAAGTGATACCACCTTTAAAAGTTGCAGTTTGGTGCTGGAGTTTGTCTTTAGGAATAGTTGCAAAGCTAGTAGTTTATATTTAACTATAATAAAAATAAAGATACTTAGGTTATAAGAGCCACCGTAGCCTTTCTCTTGAAAGGGAAATTTTAACTGTGATTTTATGCTGAATTGTCCTTTTGGTGCCCTTCCCTCATTTCTCCAACAAGGATTTCCTCTCCTTTTTTCCCCTGTTTTGTACTAGTCATGTTTAGAAGCTTTTTACAACCATATTTATCCACCTTTTAAAGTCTGAATTGTTTAGAGTTTATAAAGTCATCTTGTTTGGTTAATTTGATAGATATATCCATAGATGACTGAAGGATTTCTTCAGAGCTTGTGTACACTGTCACTCCTGTATTTCCCCATCACTTCTGCCCTTACCCACCTGTACTCATTAATTTATTCTGTTAGTGCTTGATTCTGTGCAAATTTATGTTACCAGTCAGTACTTGCTCTGAAGAGATTATTCTTAAAATTATCATGCAAAAGGGTATAGCAAAAAAAATGAAGAGAAAGGGTGAATGACAGCAAAGATGTGAATGTGTGATTTTACTGGCTAAAGAGATATGTAGACCCCAAGGCGAACTTCATGGAGAGATGTGCTCTGGAGCTGAGAATCACACTGAGGGAGTGAGGCAAGCTTTCCTATCTGGCAAAACCTCCATACCAGAGCAGAGAGAGGCACCCCATCCCCCTTTCTGGAGCAGAAAGCCATGGAGTTGTGACTCAGAGGCAACTCTGACTCAGCATGGATGGTGCCAGAAGGGAGAGTGCCCACCCTCACCCATTGATAAACCGCCCCCAGGGAGCGCAAGCAACCATGGCAAGGTAGTTCGGGCAGGCAGGGCACTGAGGTGCTGCCAGCCCAAGCAGTGTCGTGGTTTAAGCCCAAGTGGCAACTAAGCACCATGCAGCTGCTTTCTCACCCTCCCCACCCCAGTGGAATGGGGAGGGGAATCAAAAGAAGAAAATGAACTCTGTCCCAGATGAAACCACAGCTCTTAGGTATGTATGGATGAATCTGTGACTAGTGGCACTTTCAGGATTCATGTTTAGAAACCATATATACAAATTTGATTAGAATCAGAGCTCCTGAAAAGGCAGTATTTTCATCCAACTGTCTGTCAACACATACTCACATAGAACCAGAGGAAATTACAGTAATTTTTGTCTGTGAATATTACAGATGAATTTGTATCTACTTTGCAGTATTTCAGGTTAGTTCCTCTTATCCCAACACAATTTCAAGTAAATGTGAATGTAACTTCCCTGGTTGCTGCAATCTATGACTGTTTTCTGGTGTTTCTAATGGAGAGCTGCCAGCCCAGCACTGTGGAACTGAGTAACAAGAAAGTGCTGCAGTTGTAAGCCAAATTTCAGGGTGTGCATAGGTGTGTGTGTGTGACTGAAGGGTTAAAGGTAGAAGGAGCTGAGGCATTATGCAAGCTGATAAGTAAAAAGGAAGTGCATTACAGTCTGGCTCCTGGCCAAGCCTTTACTTTTTTCAATACATCTGAGGGCTTTCTAATTTTCCCACCAGTCAGTTTGTCTGAACTGTTCAGGAATGTTGCCTCTGCTGCTAGCTGACATCAGGGTGGGTGATTCAGGTGAGAGCCAGGCAAGCAGGCTGCCTTGAAATACTCACTTCTCTCTACACCCCTCACCCTGCCAAGGTCTTGTAGCCTCTCTGCCTCTTCCATTCCCTTCATCTTCATCCATCATACCAGGGCCTAAAGTATAAAGGCAAAGCTGTCATTTAACTGAAAAATAATGTCTCCCTGCAACAGTGCAAAATCTGCTTTCGTATTTTGCTTTCAGCACTGACAATGAGCTGGTGAAGAGGGTCCAAAAAAGGAGCCTTTAGCTTTTGAACTTTTGAAGTTGGAGGATTTTGGGAAGTGATGCATCTTCCACCATCAGAGCTCTTGCCCATCCTGCTTATCTTAAGCCCAGTTAGATTCTGAAGGAGAAGACTGTGACTTGTCTGCCCCGTATGGAGGTGACATGCAGGTATCAGCTACAGCCAGAAACACCAGAGCTGTAAGGATGCCATGGTGCCATCACAGATCCTTTAAATAAAAATTTTTAAAAAAGGGAAAACTTCCATAGAAACATCTTTTGAGGGTGACAAAGTATTAATCTTTTGGTCCTAAATGAATAAAAATAGCCTATTTTTAAATTCAGTTGCTTTCTGGGTTAAATTCTCTTCAGATTCACTGTGAATTTATGGTTCTTGGATATACATGTCTTTGCCAATAGAATGGCCAACCTGGTGAGGCAAGTTTTAAAATAGAAAAGGTAGGGGAAGGGGGAACATTATAGTGACCACCCAAGTAGCAAAAGGAGGCTTAAGAGGGAATACCTTCAGCAAGCAAAAGCAGTCAAAGACATAACCACAAGACAGAACTATGGGACATCCCCTTGCACTCCCACCAGGATATTAACACACATTAAAATACCTCTATGAAGTGCCTGCACACCAATGCACACAGGGTGGGGAACAAACAGGACGAACTAGAGATCTCTGTGCAGTCACAGGGCTTTGATCACATTGTGATTACAGAGATGTGGTGGAATAGCTCTCATGACTGGAATGTTGTCATGAAGGGCTACACGCTCTTTAGGAGACATCAGGAAGGCACGGTGGTGAAGTTGCCTTCTCTGTGAGGCTACACATAGAATGTATTGAGCTCTGCTTTGGGGTGGATGACAAGCAGATCGAGAGCTTATGGGTTAGGATAACAGCGCAGACTAGTAAGGGTGACACTTGTGGGTGTGTGCTACAGGCTGCCTGAGCAGGAGGAGGAAGTGGATGAGGCCTTCTACAGGCAACTAGAAGCAGCCTCACAGTTTCAGGCCCTGGTTCTTGTGGGGGACTTGAACTACCCTGACATCTGCTGGAGAAGCAACACAGCGAAGCACAAACAGTCCAGGAGGTTCCTGGAAAGCATTGATGACAACTTCCTGTCACAGGTGGTGGAGGATCCCACAAGGAATGGTATGCTGCTTGACCTTAAACTAACAATCAAGGAAGGCCTTATTGGAGATGTGAAGGTTGGGGGCAGCCTTGGCTCTAGTGACCATGAGATTGTGGAGTTCACTATTGGGCAAGGAGGAAGCAGGACAGCAAGTAAGATTACAACCCTGGACTTCTTGAGAGATAACTTTAGCCTCTTCAGGGATCTTCTTGGAAGAATCCCATGGGAAAAGGCCCCACAGGGAAGAGTGGTCCAAGAGTTGGGGTTGTTATTCATGGATCACTTCCTCCAGGCTCAAGAACAATGCATCCCAAGGATGAGCAAAAAATTGGGCACAGGGGGCAAGAGATCTGCATGGATGAATAAAGAACTCCTGTCATTACTGAAGCACAAGTAGCAAACACATAGGAGGTAGAAGCAGAGTCAGATCACTTGGAATGAATACAGAGGTTGTCAAAGAAGAAATGAGATGAGAAAGGCAAAGGCATGTCTAGAATTAAACCTGGCCAAGGATGTCAAAGACAAGAAGAAGGGCTCTTTCAAATACATCAATAACAAAAAGAAAACAGGATAATGTGGGCCCATTAGTAAATGGAGGGGAGGCCCTGGTGTAACCCTGGAGGACACAGAGAAGGCAGAGTTACTGAATGCCTTCTTTACATTGGTCATCACCGATAAGACTAGTCCTCAGGGATCTCTGACCCAGGAGAGCAGGGTAAAGGTATGTTAGAAAGGAAGAATTGCCCTTGGTCAAGGAGGATTGGGTCAGAGAATACCTCGGCAAACTTGACAGCCACAAGTCTGTGGGCCCTGACAGGATGTTCACAATCATCTTTATATGGTTGTGGTGACCAGTAGAGGTCCCCAAAGACTGGAAGAAAGGAAATGCCACTCCATTCTTCAAACAGGGCAAGAAGTAGGACCCATGGAGCTACCAGCCAATCAGTCTCACCTCAATCCCTACAAAGGTGATGGAGCGCCTCATTCTGGAGGCCATCTCTATCCACATGGAGGACAAGAAGGTAATCAGGAGTAGTCAGCATGAATTCATTAAAGGGAAATCATGCTTGACCAGCCTGAATGCCTTCTATGATGAAACAACTACCTGGATGGATGAGGGGAGAGCAATGGATATTGTCTACCTGGACTTCAGCAAAGCTTTCAACACTGTCCCTCACAACATCCTCATAGGCAAACTCAGGAAGTATGGACTGGATGAGTGGACAGTGAGATGGACTGAGAACTGGCTGAATGGCAGATCCCAGAGTGTCATGTTCAGCAGCAAAGGGTCTAGTTGTAGGCCTGTCACTAGTGGTGTCCTCCAAGATTCAATACTGGGCCCGGTATTGTTTAACTTGTTCATCAGTGACTTGACTGAAGGGGTAGATGCCTCCTCAGCAAATTCTCTGATGACACAAACCTGGAGGAGTTGCCGATATCCAAGAGTGCTGTGCAGGCATTCAGAAGGACCTTGACCAGTTGCAGAGACAGGCAGAAAGGAACTGTCTGAAATTACACAAATGCAAATGAAGAGTCCTGCACCTAGGGAATAACCCTGGGCACCAGTACAGGCTGGGGGATGACCTTCTGAAAAGCAGTTCTTCAGAGAAGGACCATGGTGTCCTGGTGGACAACAACTTGTCCATGAAACAGCAGTGCCCTTGTTGCCAAGAAGGTCATGGGTATCCTTGGGTGCATTAGGAAGAGCATTGCCAGCAGGTTAAGGGAGGTGATCCTGCCCCTCTACCCAGCCTTGGTGAGGCCTCACCTGGAGTGCTATGTCCAGTTCTGGGCTCCTCAGTACAAGAGAGACAAGGAGTTCCTGGTGTGAGTCCATTGGAGGGCAAAAAAGATGATTAAGGGACTGGAGCACCTCTCTTATCAGGATAGGCCGAGAGAGTTGGGCCTATTCAGCCTTGAAAAGAATGAGGGGATCTTAACAATGTATATAAAGTATCTGAAGAGGGGGTGCCAAAAGGATGGAGCCAGGCTCTTCTCTGTGGTGCCAAGCAATAGGACAAGAGGCAACGGGCAGGAACGTGTGCAGAAAGTTCCACCTGAACATAACGAAGTGTGAGGCGAGGGTCCGAAGTGACACAGGGTCCCCAGACAGGTGCAAAGGAAAGCCCTTTATTGTAAAAACCCAACCTTTTTAAGCAGTTAGCCGGTTATCAGTTACATAGTTTTAAATCATAATAAACATAACCAACTACCGTACACCAGGATGTGAACACGTGATGGTTACATAACTTGTTTTTCTACCTCTAATTCATCTGAGTCACTTTCCCATAGTCCATTTCTGCTTAGCCAAAGTAGCAGGCCTGAGCCATGATTTTACAAGGCCTTCCCTTTGTAAGGTTTTACCTATATGCAACAATTCCCCCCGGTCTTTGTTTTTTGTGTGAAGGGTTTGTGTACCCTGATGCCAAAACAGTCTGCACCTGTAAGGCCATTTTCTTATTAAGACTGTTACTGGTCATCTGCTGGATACAGGATAAGATACATGGAATACAGATCACAATAAATAAAAACCCATCAGATACAACCATGCCACTGACAAAGAGAACCACAGCATAGGAGAACAAAAAGATAATGTCCAATGTCCCCAAAAAGTGGAAGTCAATGGCTACTGCTCCAAAATTCATATGGCTGGAGATCAGGTGCCACGCTGTTTAAGTAGGAGGAAGTCCATTAGCTGGAAATGCTGACTTTGACATTACTGAGTGTCTTTCTGGAAGCATGGAACAAGGGATAACTGAAGGAGGTCAGCAAGAACACAATAACGTGATGGTGGGTGCAGTGGGACACAAGGCCTCTGTTGGCAGGCTGCCTCTGTAAGCCTCCAGGCACAGCCATGTTCTTGGCAGTCCTACCCCTGCTCCTGCCTTGACCATGAGGGCTGGATGGTGATAAGGTAATTTTTCTCCTCACTGAGCCTCATCTTCTTGGAGGTGATCGATATTTGTCCAGATGAGCAAGTAACCACTTTAGACCTGCTGGCAATAAAACACATGTATACCTTCTCCCCTAGGTTAGTAAACCAGCTAGGCCTTGCCATTGCACACCCAATTGTGGATCCTTATGTAAAAACTTTTAGAAACTGGTTCTGCACACGCAAATCTTCAGAGCAGTATTGCTCTGCCAGGGATCAAATTTGATGATCTGCTTTCAAAATTTCTAGTGTAAATATTACATTATCTAAATGTTCTTGAAGAGGCGTATTCCCCCTTCTTTGTTTTTTTGACAACATGCACATCTCTTTCTATGAACAGGAAAGCAACATCAAAGTAAGACAATACATGTGGTAAAGCAATAAACTCACATCAAGCATAAATAACAAGGCAATACACGAAATCAGTAGCACACAAGAGACAGGATGGTGATTAAGATTGATACATCACAATTCCCTAAATACTGTACCATCACCCGAAGTCTGCAATAGCTGGCAAGCCCTGTTTTGCAGTGAGGACCTGGAGAACCATTCCCAAGAAAGGCGTCCAAGCTTATCTCAAAAGGGGGTCCAGCCTGTATAAGCCCAAATCGGCAAGTCAAAGTGACCCAAGTACATTTTTAGTGCAGAAACACCTGTGTCTGTTGGCATACATCCAACCAGATAGGGCCAGGGTTTGGCCAGAGCCAAGGCCTTAACTGGAAGGGTATCCCTAACATATCCAAGGCCTTAACTGGAAGGGTATGCCTAACATATCTTAAAAACAAGCCTCTCAATAATAGCAGTTGGGAAAGTTTCTTAAAATTATACATGTCTTTCAGATAGCTGTATAAAGATATGTTAACTGCAAATAACCAAAGGTCAGTGAATTCACATTATGACATTAACAACACATTCAGAATCATTAATACAGCAACAGTAACTGTCTTAAGAAGTCAAGATAATATTTTTCCACACATCTATGCATATATGACGATAAAGCAAAATAAAAGCAAGAAAGAAAGCACTAAACAGCTTGCAGTTAATAACAGGCATAATTTGGAATTGTTACTCAGCCTTCAGTGCTTCCTATGGAAGATAAAACAGCAGAGATTGTTATAAATAATTAGGTGACCAGTGCAGAACATTTATATCCATGGAATCTTTCATGAAATCAAGGATCTAATAAACTGCATCTTCTCCTATTTTACACAATTTATTATCCTATATTCTTAAATAGTTGCTTAGCAATTTTTCATCATAATTGTTTCAGTTGGTTCCATCTTATGTCTATAACAAAAGAACTATATCTTGTAATTTAAATGAGCAGATATCAACAGAAGTTAGCTTCATGCAAACTTTATGTCACTCATCTCCATAATAAAAGAATTGTATCTTGTAATGTAAGCAAGCATATTTCAACAGAACTTAAACTTAGCTTCACTGAAACTCAACGTCACTTAACAGAAAGTACACTTAAGAGAACTTAAAGTCAACAGTACTGAAACTGAACAGAAATTTATCTTAATAGAACTTTACAGAACAGATAGAACTTAAACTGAACAACAATGAAATGTAACTATGCTTAAACTTAACAATGCTTAAACTCAACAGAAAGTAATCTTGACAGAAATTAATATTAACAGAACCTAAATGTAATAGAGCCTAAATTTGGCAGAACTTAAATGTAACAGAATTCGAATTAACAGAACTAAAACCTAACATCACTTAAATTTGACAACACTTAAGCTTAACAGAACTTAGCATCACTTAAATGTAACAAAACCAGAGTTGAGAGTTTTCCTGTAAAAGTTCCAGATACAACAGAATTTAACTAATTTTTACTCCAGAGTTACAAAAAAGGTACTGGAAATTTGCCATACAGCAGTTTAGCATAAAGGAACAATATGCAGGCAAACAACTGAATCGTAACTGAGAGAGCAGCAACCTTATTTACTGGAGAGAATATAAAGGTGTGGCAAGTATGTTGTGATTTTATGTAATTTAGTTTTGAGAATAGCCCGTGGTAACTGCAGATATTATTGAAAATACCTATTTGTAGTGAGGACTTCTCTGGTATAACTGCAAGAGTATTTTAAAGTGCAGCTTTGCTCAGAAAAATGACAACAGTGCAGATCTTGGCAAATCGCCCTTCAAAACTGCTCTGTTCGCAGATGGTAAGACAGCTTTTTGAGATTGCCTGTACAATAGAGAGGAGCTTGGCCTAATAAAGGTAACAGGATATATATATTGAAGGCTAAAACAGCAAGAACCTAGTTATATAATACTGCCATGAGTTTTGCACATATAACTTGGGTAGGTCAGTGGGTGTGTAAGACTGATACTTTATATAAACAGTTACAAAGTCATGGTTTCAGATTATTCTTATGGAGTGAGCTACTGTTTACTGCACTTGTGGTCCATCGATGTACATATACTGTTTTGATATCAAGTCAAATTTCAATTTATACGTGGCAAGGAAGAATAACTACACTTGAGTCACTAAATAGGTGTACTTATCCAATATACTGTCACATGTCTTCATGGCAAAAGATCCACAATAAAATTACCCTATTAAAGATGTGGGGTAAAAAGCAAGCAAACTGGTAAAGCTGGCACAATGTTGTCTGCCTTTGCAGTGGAGTTTTATGTGTCAATTATATCTAGTTCTCAAATAGCTGCTGCAGATAAAGCTCAAGGTTTGCCTTCAAGGGAGCAAAGGAATGCCTGATTTATGACCCAGCTAATTGCTCCCAGTGAATCATGCAGTGTGCTGACTCCAGGCTCAGGTTCAAAAGTTAATTGCTCCTCTGTTAACATCTACCCAAAATATTTGCAAGAAGGGATCTCCTGAATCTTCTAAGGGGGCGCCATATCTTACAAATATGAACCTCTGTGTCCACAAACTGAAACATTATACACTTGCAAATATTTTTCCAGGTATGTAAGTTTCTAATTGCTGTGGTAATAGTTAACACCATTATAATTTAGCAAAGAACCGGTGTTAATTCAGTCCAGTCAGACCTTTAAATCAAAATTCCTGAAAAGGGAGTATACATCCCACATGGCAAATCCTACCAATCATGCAATGTATCAGCATTTCTGTTAAAGAATTTAGATCTTGCTACTTAGATCTACTGATATGCAGAAAGACACTACATTCACACAGACAGCACTGAAAATCTCCAGTAAACAATCCTGTTAAAAATCACAGCTCACTGAAAATACAAGGTTAGTTTTAACAGAGCTCCAGTGAGTATGCAGCATCACCTGTTAGCTGAACAACAAACTCTCCTGTACTAATCTCCGCAGCTCTCTGATAATAGAGTAGCCTAAGATCTCTGTGTTTCAATGCATCTTCTTGGCATTGTGATAGCAATGTGCCATAGCTTCAGCATTTTGTGTAGGCTATGATCCTACTGTATGCCGAGATTTATGGCTCCGGGCTTGGGAGGGTAGCTATCCAAATTACTCAGGGAGTGTGTTGGCCACGAAGCCAGCCGGCAGCTCTTGGCAAGTGCTAGGTGCGGGGGGCTGTGCAGTCCGAGGGCCCGAGAGGGGGCAGGGGAGCTGCAGTATTCTGGGAGCCCAGCAAGGGCGAGGGCTAGCCAAGGGGGCATACGTGCCCAAATGGCCATTACCGGCCATGGCGACATCCAAGAGCAGGGGGCTTTGACGAGCTGGTGGGGAGACTCTCAAGCCCGGGGGGCCAAAACCAACTGAGGGGCCAACTGGGTGGGGGCTTCGAAGAGCCAGGGAGGCTTCAAAGCCCGAGAGGCCAGTACTGGTCATGGGGCCAACTGTGGATTGGGGGAGCTCTGGGGGGCTTCATTACTGCCCATAACATTGCACACTAAATTGAGGATCTATCCATTCTGTGGATCCGTTCCCAGGATCCGTGTCCTGGATCTGTGCCCAGGTTCATTATCAGTATCTTACCCAGCACTCCCTACCACAGCTGCACACAGGAGTTTTTAACATCAAGGCCTCTCTCAGTTAGGAAAGAGGTACAGGGTTCTTTAACCCGTAATAAAAATTGCTCCAATATGGAGAAAGGGCTGCAATATCTGTAAGCTGCACCAATGCTACTGGGACACCTCCCCAGTCCCAGGATACTCACTTCATTGCAGTCTGTTATCCTGGTGTTCTGGGTTTGTGGGGCTTCATTGTCAGCTGTAGTCCTCCCCCTCACTGTAATTTTATCTCCCGTTGTTCAGGCGCCAGCTGTGAGGTGAGGGTCCAAAGTGACACAGGGCCCCCAGGCAGGTGCAAAGGAGAGCCCTTGATTGTAAAAACCCAACCTTTTTAAGCAGTTAGCCGATTATCAGTTACATAGTTTTAAATCATAACAAACATAACAACCAACCACCATACAACATGATGTGAACACGTGTCGCAGGCATCTTTTTATGAAAATCCTTTTCTTAGGATTTTTCTTCTTGAGAAGCTAAGAGACCTCAAGAACAAAATGTAAACAATGGTTATCTGCTGCTGTGGAATGCAACAGGTGCATCTGTGATTGGCCCATCTGAGATGTTTATAATTAATGGCCAATCCCAGCCCAATTAGCTTGGACTCTCTGTCCGAGACACAAACCTTTATTATTCATTCCTTTCTATTCTTAGCTTAGCTAGCCTTCTGAAATGAAACTTATCCTTCTATTCTTTTTAGTATAGCTTTAATGTAATATATATCATAAAATAGTAAGTCAAGCCTTCTGAACATGGAGTCAACATTCTCGTCTCTTCCTTCACCTGAAAACCCCCGTGAACACCGTCACAAACACGTGAGGGTTACATAACTTGTTTCTCTACCTCTAATTCAGCTGAGTCACTTTCCCATAGTCCATTTCTGCTTAGCCGTAGTAGCAGGCCTGAGCCATGATTTTACAAGGTCTTCCTTTTGTAAGGTTTTACCTATATGCAGCAAGGAAGAACTTCTTTACTGTGCAGGTGACTGAGGACAGGAACAGATTGCCCAGATAGGGTGTGTAGTCTCCCTGACTGGAGATATTCAAGAACCATCTGGATGCAACTCTGTGCAATGTGCTCTAGGATGACCCTGCTCGAGCAGGGAGATTTGACCAGATGACCCACTGTGGTCCCTTCCAACCTACCCATTCTGTGATTCTGTTATTATGGAGCAAATACAAAATATGATAGTATCTGGAAAATATGCAGGCTGTGGGAGAGTGATAAAGTATGTTTCAACATCAGCATTACTGGCGATATAGGTAAATTGAGCTTTTCTTAAATGTTTCTTTTTTAAGCATTGGGACAGGAGTGCAGGTGGTGTTCTACTCAGTTCCTTCGGTAGCAGGAATGAATAATGAAAGGAACAGGAAAATCCATTATATCAATGAGTGGCTTTAAGGGCTGGTGCCATCAGTGGAATTTTGGGTTTTTTGATGATGAGGTAACTTTTACAGCACCAGGCTTCCTATAGTCAGATAGGCTTTATCTATCTAACAAGGGCAAAAGGATTCTAGCCCATGAGTTGGCAGGGCTGATTGAGACAGCTTTTAGCTAGGTTTGAAGAGGGAAAGGGATGAGACTAGGCTCTCCAGAGATGAGCCTAAGGGTGGTAAGCCACAGTCAGGGGGTAAAATCAGCAGCCCAGCTGAAGTGCATGTACACTAATGCACACAGCATGGATAACAAACAAGAGGAGCTGAAGGCCATTGTGCAGCAGGAAAGCTAAGGCATAGTTGCTATCACAGAAATCTGGTGGGATGACTCACACGACTGGAGTGCTGCAATGGATGGCTACAAGTTCTTCAGAAGAGATAGGTGAGGTAGGAGAGGTAGAGGAGTGGCTCTATATATCAGGGAGTCTCTTGACGCTATAGAACTTGAGGTTAATGACAATAAGGTCAAGTTCCTATGGTTAAGAATCAGGGGGAAGGCCAACAAGGCTGACATCCTGGTGGGAGTCTGTTATAGACTCCCCAACCAGGAAGAAGAGGTGGACGACCTATTCTACAAGCAGCTGGAGCATGTTTCAAAATTGCCAGCTCTTGTTCTTGTAGGAGACTTTAACCTGCCAGATGTCTGCTGGGAACACAGTGGAGAAGAAGCAGTCTAGGAGGTTCTTAGAGTGTATGGAGGATAGCTTCTTGTCACAGCTGGTGAGCAAGCCTATCAGGGGTGGGGCTGTGCTAGACCTGCTGTTTACAAATGGAGAAGGGCTGGTGGGAGATATGGTGGTCAGAGACTGTCTGGGATATAATGACCATGACATAATGAAGTTTTCAATACATGGTGAAACAAGGAGGGGCATCAACATAACTTCTACACGGGACTTTCAGAGGGCAGACTTCAGCTTATTCTGGAGACTGATTCAGAGAGTTTCTTGGGAAACAGCCTTTAAAAACAAAGGAGTCCAGGAAGGATGGACATACTTCCAAAAAGAAATCTTAAAGGTACAGGAGCAGGCTTTTCCTGTGTGCTTAAAGAAGAGCTGAGAGGGAAGATGACCAGCCTGGATCAACAGTGAGCTTTTAAAGGGACTAAGGGAAAAAAATAGGGTGTATCACCTTTGGAAAGAGGGGCAGGCAACTGAAGAAATGTTTAAGAATGTCACTAGGTCATGTAGGAAGAAAATTAGAGAGACAAAAGCCCAATTAGAACTTAATCTGGCCACTTCTGTGAAGGACAATAAAAATGTTTTTATAAATACATTAATGGCAAAAGGAGGCACAGGGAAAATCTCCATTCTCTTTTGGACATGGGGCAATATAGTTACTGAAGATGAGGAAACGGCTGAGGTGCTTAACACCTTCTTTGCCTCAGTTTTCAACATTTAGACAGGTCTTCCTCAAGACAACTGGCCTTCTGAGCTAATAGATGGGGACAAGGAGAAGACTAGCCCCCTGTAATCCAGGAGGAAGCAGTTAGTGACCTGCTGAACTACTTAGATGCTCACAAGTCTATGGGACCAGATGGGATTCATCCTAGGGTGATGAGGGAGCTGGCAGATGAGCTTGCCAAACGTAGCAATGGGGAACAAAGAGACACGGACCCTCTTTATGCATCCGAAGGAGATCTCTTTATTGTAGAAAGCACCCTCCTTTTATACCTTCAACTTCCACTGGATATAACCAAAACTTAACAGAAGAAGGGCACCTATTGGCTTCTCAGCTGCAGTCTGCTGTCCACGCATCCTATCACCCAATCAGCTTCCCGTTCATATGCTTTCCATGTGTTCTTCCTCATAACTGCCTCTCACCCCCTAACTGACCTCCAGCCTGCAGCTGTGCCTTCCCACAGGGCCTTGTGATGAATATAAGCCTTAACACCTTTAACAAATATAATCCCATATCCCACAGACAATCTGGTCTCCATCATTTATTATCAGTCCTGGCTAACCAGGGAGCTCCCAGATGAATGGAAGCTGGCCACTGTGACGCCCAATATTTTCTACTGAAAGGAGGATCTGGAAAACTACAGGCCTGTCAGACTGACCTCAGTGCCTGGCAAGGTTATGGAACAGATCATCTTGAGTGCAATCACACGGCACCTACAGGACAGCCAGATCAGACACAGGCAGCATGGATTTAGGAAAGGCAGGTCCTGCTTGACCAACCTGATCTCCTTTTATGACCAGGTGACCTGCCTAGTGGATGCAGAAAAGACTGTAGATGTTGTCTACCTGGACTTCAGCAAAGCCTTTGACAGTCTCCCACAGCATACTCCTCAACAAGCTGCCAGCCCACAGCTTGGACAGGAGCACCCTTCTCTGGGTTAAGAACTGGCTGGATAGCCAGGCCCAGAGAGAGGTGGCAAATGGTGTTGCATCCAGTTGGCGGCCAGTCACTAGTGATGTCCCCAAGGGATCAGTGTTGGGCCCAGTCCTTTTTAATATCTTTATTGATGATCTGCATGAGGGGATTGAGTGTACCATTAGCAAATTCACAGGTGGCACCAAGTTGGGAGCGAGTGCTGATCTGCTGGAGGGTAGGAGGGCTCTGCAGAGGGATCTGGACAGGCTGGATTGATGGGCCAAATCCAACAATATGACATTTAACAAGACCCAGTGCCAGGTCCTGCAGTTTTGTCAGAACAACACCCTGCAGCACTACAGTTTGATGACAGAGTGGCTGGACAGCAGCCAAGCAGAAAGGGAACTGAGGGTACTGACTGATGGCAGACTGAACATGAGCCAGCAGTGTGCCCAGGTGGCCAAAAAGGCCAAGGGCACCCTGGCCTGTATCAGGAATAGTGTGGCCAGCAGGACTACAGAAGTGATTTTTTTTCCCTGTATTTGGCACTGGTGAGGCCACACCTCGAGTACTGTGTCCAGTTCTGGGCCACTCAATTTAAGAAGGATATTGAGATGCTCAAACGTGTCCAGAGAAAGTCAACAAGGCTGGTGAAGGGCCTGGAACACAAGCCCTATGAGGAGCAGCTGAGGGATCTGGGGTTATTTAGCCTGGAAAAAGGGAGGTTCAGGGGAGACCATATCACTCTCTACAACTACCTGAAAGAAGGTTGTAGCCAGGTGGGGGTTGGTCTCTTCTCCCAAGCAACGAGCAACAGGACAAGAGGACACAGTCTTAAGCTGTGCCAGGGGAGGTTTAGGTTGGACATTCGGAAGAAATTCTACACAGAATGAGCGATTAGGCATTGGAATGGGCTGCCCAGGGAGGTGGTGGAGTCACCGTACCTGAAGGTGTTTAAGAGAAGACTGCATGTGGCACTTAGTGCCATGGTATGGTTGGCAAGGTGGTGTTAAGGCATAGGTTGGACTTGATGATCTCAAAGGTCTTTTCCATCCTAGTTTTTTCTGTGATTCTGTGATTTTGAGAGAACTATTTATTGTCAAGGCTCCTGGACTGTCTGACACTTGCTAAGCAGGTCTAGGCAGCTTCTTTGAAGCTGCTCCCTTGGATACCCTAATTTTTGTTTTGTTTTGTTTTGTTTTTGTTTTTGTTTTAACTACCTTGCTTCCTTTTACCAGTCTTACTGCTTCTAGTCTTCACTAGATCTGCAAAACTCCTTGGACAGTGTTTCTCAACTCAGGTGTCTCTGGTCAGTGTACCATTGTCTTGTATAAAGCAGTCAAATACTGTTCAATTAGGGATACAGGTTGCAGGACTCCATTTAGAGTTTAACTATAAATACAAATGCATGCTGGAACTGATTTTCTAAGTTTTCTAAGAATTTTATGAAGGAGAGGGGAGATGGAGAAAAACTCATGAGAAGCCCTCTTCTCTTTGTTTTTCCACTTCCTATTCTGTGAGTGATTTTGCAGATGTAGGTGACATCAGTATAGTTACCTGTTCCTAATAACAGAGACAAATGAGATAATAATCAACAGACTGGAGATAACAAACTTTGAAGCTGTTTGTCATGGTTTGACGCTGGCCAAATGCCAGGCACCCACGAAAGCCGCTCACTCACCCTCCCCTGCCACAGCTGGGCAGAGAAAAAATTAACAAAGGCTTCACGAGTTGAAATAAGGACCGGGAGAAAACACTGCAAGGGCAAAACAGGTTCACCTTAGAAGTACAAAGTGAATTTATTACTAACAAAATCAGAAGAGGATAATGAGAAATAAAATAAGCCCTTAAAACCACCTTTTCTCCCCCAACCTCTCCCTCCTTTCCACCAACAGTGCAGGGAGACAGGGTGTGGGGGTTTTGGTCAGTTTGTCACCCAAGATTTTCTTCTGCTGCTCAGAGAGAGAGAGGAGTCCTTCTCCTGCTGTACCATGGGGTCCCTCCCATGGGAGACAGTTCTCCATGAACTTCTCCAGCATGGGTCCAAATCTCATGAGCAGCAGTCCTCCCAAAGCTGCTGAAGTGTGGGTCACTCTTTCCATGGGGTGCAGTCCTCCAAGGACAGGCTGCCCCAGCCTGGAAGCAGGAGCCCCCTCTCTCCACTGGGTCTTCCACTGGACTACAGCCTCCTCCAGGCATCCATCTTCTCTGGCATGAGCACCTCCCTCATGGGCTGCAGGTGGATCTCTGCATCCCCTGTGGATCCCCATGGGCTGCAGGGGGACAACCTTCTTCATCACGGCTTGCAGAGGAATCTTGGCTCTGGTGCCTGGAATACCTCCTCTCCCTCCTTCTCCACTGACCTTGGTGTCTCCATGTTGTTTCCCTCATGTTCTCACCTCCTCCTCTTCTTTGTGTAGAAGAAAAAACTGTGTGCACTTTGTTTTGATTTTCTTCTTAAATATGTTATAACAGAGGCATTACCAACCTCTCTAATTGGCCCAGCTTTGGCCAGCAGCATGTCCATCTTCAGAGTCATCAGGGATTGGCACTGCCAGACATGGTGGAAGCTTTTAGCATCTTCTCACAGAAGCCATCTTCATGGCCCCCCTGCCACCAAAAATTAGGCCGTTGTCTCTGTCTGAGACAAGTTAGGTGGAAACATCCTGAAAGGGCACCTCCTCTGAAGAAATATAGGTTTCAACAGTTCCTCCCACACAAGTTTGAAAGAAATTTCTTGGAGGAAAGTGAAAAAACCTGTTTATTTAACAAGCAGAGGGAAAAAAGAATGAATAATGTTAGATATTAAAACCTTCTCACTGTGGAGAAAACTGGTGGATTCAGAGTTCTTTCTGTAGGTGTGGCTTGGCTCCTCCCGAGGGCTGGAGCCAGGATGTGGCATCCCGGGACCTCCCCTCCAGGCTGCAGCGTGGGGCTCCCGGCGATGGTCTGGTGTTTCGGACTGGAGCAAAGCTGAGCAGTTTCAGAAGAAGAAGTCACAGTCCCAGGGAAAACTTCTTGCCTCAGCTAACAAAACAGAAGCTAGATAAAAGCAAAGATGTACTCCCTCTGTCCGTGCTGACAGCACATCAGACCAAACCTGGGGGAGGATGTGTGAAAACCACCCCAAAATCCCTACTCTTTTATTTTTTTAATAGTTGTCTTTACAAACTTTAGTTATCATTGACTTAATTTTCTGTTCCTGGGTCTTTTTTGGTTTTGCAATTATTTGCAGAGACATAAATTTCTGTCCTTTTGTAGCCATCTCTGGATCAGTAGGCATGGCTATTACTTGCATCCCTTTGATCACATGTTGAATAAGTTGTACTAAGCAAGGGATCATGCATGGTAAAAAGATTAGAGTTGCTACAGCACATATGAGGAAAAAAACCAGTTGTTTAACCCATAGTCCACCAGGTAACTATGAAAACATGTCCCCTTCCCATTCCTATCCTTTCCATGTTTGGACCGGTACATGAGCTAACTTTCTTATCCCTTTTGTTATTTCTTTCACCACCTTTCTATTGTAATCTATTTTCAAACAGCAGTTTGAGTCATTCAATTTGCCACACACTCCCCCTTCTTCTGCTAATAGTCTAATACCATCCGATGTTATAATATTGCACTTCTCATCTGAGTAGATTGGTCAGCAAGGAGGTAAAGAGCTGCACCTGTCTGGTTCATTATTACTTCAAAGGCAGCTTGTAACCTAATTATTTGATTTAAATTATAAATGGGTTCTCTGGCACCCCATATTAATTCATTAGTATTCCATGTGGCTGGTCTATAGTGTTGTATAATTTGTTCAGGTGGCCATTCATCTTCACCCCATTTTTGGGTGCTGCTTCTAACTAGGGACAGATCAATTGACCGTTTTTCTCTAAATAGATCATCAAATACCTTGATTCCTAACTGATTTCTCTGAACTTCTGGTAGCAGAAAGAACAATGGTCTAATATACCCTGCATAACAAATCCCTGACCAGTTCGGGGGTAACCTGCGGTAAGCAAATAGGCCACAAATCCAGTAATACCCTTTTAAAGCCCAGGTCCCGTTGGCAAAGGGACCTTTCTAATTTTCATCATCAGTGGGTGAGTAAAAATACAGCTTGCTTCCTGGGCTTAGTGGTCCTCTGACAGTAGTTGCCCTACCATAAGAATCACAGTAATTGCATCTCTGAGCTCCCACTTGAGGTTTCCACCTGCAGGTACATCCCAGGCCTGTTTTGTTAGATCTGGGTCAGAACCTATTAAAAAGGGTTCGAGTTCCATTCTGTGTTGCCACATCTACTGATAGTCACGGACTACATGTGTCCTACTTGTGGAATTATCTCAGGGGCAGTTTAAAAATAAGGGGTCAAAAAACTTATCCTTCCCCATTGTTTTACAGCCTTCAAAATCCTTTCAGTAATTATGGAAGGAACACCTTACCCAGCTACCATTAGTAAGCTTAACATGTGTTTGATTCCATTTGCCTTGATACCTGGAACAATCATAAGGAGAGCAGTTGGGGGTCCAACAATCTAGACTCAAAGATAAAGTCTCGTCACAAATGCTTTTTTCCACATATATGTTTCTTGTTCTATTTAAACAATAAATGCCTCTTTCAGAGGAATGAAGTTGCCATGGACTTCCTTCTTCATCCCAAAATCCCGTTCTATTATAAACCTCACTCAGGGTGCTAACCCACCATTTAAGCTTGACTGGGCTGGCCACCTATGGCCTGCTTTCAGATTTCCCTGACCTTCTGCAGACCTGACAATTGCTAAGATTAAAAGGTTTTTGCTACTTCTCCCAAGGTTAAAAAATTATTTTCCCACTTTTGGCCCCAACCTAACTGGCAATATAAGGGTAAGATTATTAAGAGAAACATTCTAATTGTGTAATTTAATCTCCTAACTTAATTTTCACTTTCACGTTGTCTTCCACACCACCTGTGGCGAGAGAAGGCACAGAAACAGCTTAACATAAAGAAAACAATGACAGTGAGGATTGGCCTCCAATGACTGGAGATCTGAGAGGAGGGATGCCCACACAGACTGTTTCAGTAGACAGTCTGTGGGTAGTCGCGTGAAGCTTCCCTTGATGTCGACGCACTGGCTACTGCTCCATTCCACCCCGCGGAGTGTCAGTCGTGGCTTCCCATCCTTCTCTTCTAGCTGAGATGTCCAAACCTCCAGGGCCTTAGAGACCTTGACCCGAGTGTGATGGGTCCACCCATGTTCAGCTGTCTTGATGGCTGTTTCTGTGGTCAGCAACACATGGAAAGATCCACGCCACTTCGCCACCAGGGGTGCTTCTTTCCACTTCTTAACTAGGACCCAATCTCCTGGCTGGATGTTGTAAACAGCAAAGTCCAAAAGCAGGGTCTGTGCCAGCTGATCTTCCTGGCAAAAAGATTTCACAAGAGACAGTATCCTGGCTACATATTGTTTCAAATATACATTATTTATCTCTACCCTCCCCCCCCCCCCTCCACTAGGCTGAGAATTACAAGGGTAAGGAATTCCAGACATTAATTCAAAGGGAGATAATTTAATATCTCCCCTGAGTCTGGCCCTTATTCTTGCCAAAACCAGTGGCAAGAGCCGTACCCACGGCATCTTAGTTTCTATCACCAGTTTCAGGAGGTGTTTCTTTATCTCTCCATTCATCCTCTCAACCTGGCCCGAACTCTGGGGGTGCCAGGGGGTATGGAGATTCCATTGTATCCCTAAGGCA
Source organism: Melozone crissalis (assembly GCF_028551555.1). Lineage (NCBI taxonomy): Eukaryota > Metazoa > Chordata > Aves > Passeriformes > Passerellidae > Melozone > Melozone crissalis. The sequence continues at coordinate 6,048,442 of NW_026535813.1, read as the reverse complement.
CTCATAACTCCTTGAAGAATTTTTCCTGCAAAATGAGTTCCCCTATTGCTTCTACAATCCCATATTTTGGAATTATTTGTTCCAAAAATACTTTAATAACTGATCCTGTCGTTTCTGAAATGGCTGGAAATGCTTCTGGCCACCCTGTTAACTGACAGACTATTACCAGAAGATATTTGAATCTTGCCACTCAGGGCATTTCAGTAAAATTCATCAGGCATCTCTGGAAGGGACGTACAGCCCAAGGCCTCCCTCCCATGGCAAGTTTCTTTGTAACTCTCTTATTGGTTTTAGCACAAATCAAACAACCTTCAATAGCTCGCTTAGCCAGAATAAAAAGACCCACAGCAGCGTACCTTTTGAGGAAGGCTTCTGCCAGTCCTTGGGAGCCCCAATGACTCCTTTCATGAAGTTGTTTTAATAATTGAAAGGCCAGAGCTTTTGGTATCCACTGCTTACTATCTCTTGTAAACCAATTATCCCCTCTTTCCTTTGCCCCACTTTTTTTAGATTATGTCAAGTTCTTCTGGTGGAAAAGACAGTTTCTCTGGCAGCAGGGCAGTCCCTGGGAGCAAAGGGAGGATCTTAGAGATTTTTGGCAACAATGCAGCTTTCCAAGCTTCTTCATAAGACAGTCAGTTTCCTATTACCTCCTCCGAGCACCCTGCCTGGTGCCCTTTCCTTGATGTGTATTATTGCTAACTTTTTTGATAGGTTCACCACTTCCAATAGGCAAGAGATTAAGCTCTCATGAGCTAATGTCTTTCCTCTGCAGGTTAATAAACCTCTTTCTTCCCATAATTTCCCAAATGCATGTATCACCCCATATGCATACTTAGAATCAGTAAAAACCCGGTATAATTCACAGTCTCTCACAAGAGCATACGGTTCTGCTGTCTGAGTTGACCAGGTGGGCAGTAACCTCCCCTCTTCCTTTAATTGCCTTCCATTCACAATAGAGTATCCTGTAAATTTTTTCCCTTCTATCACCCTTGAAGATCCATCAATAAACACATTTTCTCCCTCAGCTCAGGGAGTATTTTGCAAATCTTCCCTAGCCCCTGTCTGGAGATCGATCGCCTGAATAGAGTCATGGGCTTCTTCCTGCCCCCTCTCTCCAGGGCCATTCAAACAGGAGGCTGGGTTGAACCCTTCCCTTCTTTTAAATTCTAAATCCTCCTGTTCCATTAAACAAGATTCATACTGTAATAACCGAGCCTGATCATCCACTTAGAGGCTCTTTCAGTTAACAAAGCTTTAATCTGATGTGAAACTTTAACAATCAGATACCCTCCCCTTGTCAGCCCTGGGGCCTCAGCCACCACCAGAGCTGTGGCTGCACAGTTCTGCAGACAATAGGGCCAGCCTTTGGCCACCAGCTCTAACAGCTTAGAAATAAGCAACAGGCCTCCATGTTCCCCCATGCTCTTGCACTAAAATTCCTTTAGCATGATCCTGTTTAACATCCACATATAACTCATATTCCTCTTCCGAGTCTGGAAGACCCAAGACTGGGGCATCAACCAACCCGTCCTTCAATTCTCTAAAGCTTTGCTCTCCTTCTGGTGTCCATACCATGACATCAGGACTATCCTGGGTTAAAAAGTCACACAAAGGTCTGCCCAGAACAGAAAATCTTCAATCCATGCTCTGCAGCACCCCACCAACCCTAAAAACTGCCGCAACTCCTTTCCTTGTCTGAGGTAATGGTACTTGTAAAATCCCTTGTATTCAGACACTCTTGAGTCCTTTTTTTTCCCCCCAGCTTTACAGTAGCCTCCTCAACCACCTTTTCCCATTCCCCTGATAAAAGCAAGTCATCCACATACTGCAACAACCTAACTCCTGAAGGTGAAGCAAACTGTCTTAATATTTTCTGCAAAGCTTGCCCAAACAAAATTCTTAACAGAAAATCCCAGTCCTTCTAGTCCTTCCATGTATAATTTACATTTCCTAAATATTCTTCTATCTTTTCCCCCACTCCTATGGGATCATCCAAATATGGGGGTAATTATTTTTTTTTAACCCTCTTATATCCTGGATAGTTACTGGTACAATTACAAACCCAAGCCCTCCCTTTTAATTTTTTTCTTAACACATAGATTTCTCCTGTTGCTTGTTTAATCCATATCAATCCACATTCTTTTCCAATCCATCCATTTGAATTCTCTTCTAAATACCTCCACAAAATTTGACACAAACAAATTCCATCTGTTCCATAAGGTGGCCATATAAGCCCCTTCAGCAACTTAAACTCTGGCTACACAAAATAACAATATTTTACCACGATCTACATAGTTACCTCTGGGTGAATGGATAATCTGTTCCAAGACCTCAGCAATCTCCCTGTTATAAATGAATTAGCCAATTTGATTAATAAGGAGAATTTATTCCATAATTAAAATACAATCATAAAAAGGCCACAAGCAAAGATCAGATCGGCGCTGAACCAGGCTAACAGCGTCAGGTGAGACAGGTGGGGCACTCTGGCTCCTCTGCTCTGTGCATCACGGAGAGACAGCTCTCACAAAGTCTTTTTTATACATTTCCAAGCTCCGAGGGTTGCTGGGGAGGTTTTTTTGCTTTCTTATCATTGATCCTGTTATAAATGATCAACGAGAAAGCCAAATTAATAAATGCAGAAGATTTTATTTTCACGACCAAAATACAGTCCTCAAAAGCCACAGTCAAAGAGACAGCATCAAGCCCAGGATCAGCACTGGGTGAACCTAGATCTGACCTCTATTGCATCGGACCTCCCTCTGTTCACAAATGCCGTCTCCGGCAGGCTGTTTTATACAGTTTTTTCTGCCTGAGGCAGAGGTGCCCCGATTTCTTTTGTTATCCCGCATATGTATGAAGTTTCTTTTTACTGTTCAGGGCTAGACAGTTGCTGTTTCTTGGGTGGTGGCAGGTGCTGATCATGTCAGGAGTAGTCATGTATTCAGTTGAATGTTTTTTTTTTGATGACTTCGGTTGATTGATGATACTTATCAAGTACTAAGTACTGATCATCCTTGGGTGTTCCCGGGTGGTTCCGAGGGAAGCCCATCTCTGTACCAGCCATGTTCTTTTTTTATTTGTTAACGAGTCATTCTTTCCTGCTGCCACCAGGAGTTTCGCAACTTCGGTGTGGGAATCTGTCTCTGGGTTGTCCATGGTCAGAGGCTTGTTGGATATTTATTTTACAATTTTTATTTTATACACTTTCCGCCTTAGCATGAATTACTTTACATTACATATTACAATCCTATCCTTTTAGCATATTCATTTAGTTTTTCCTTTCTTGCTGCCGCTCTTGCTGAGAGTTTCCTGAAACTGGTAAATAATTCACCTTGTTAGAGGAAAATCTCCTGCAATATTCATTTTAGGAGACACATATTTATCTTATTGATGATGCATATTGAATGCATATTGCTGGGGTTTGGTCAGACGAATAATCCTCTAGAATCAACATTTCTGGAGACGAATATTCAGGCTAGGATTTTTGTGCATATCACTGTAACCTCATCAGAGGGAATTCCCCAGAACCCTCTTTTGGTATGCCAGGATTTTCATCAGGCGAGATTACTGTAGCCTCAGCACGAATTTATACATATCTATTATATCCCCAAGGGACTCTCGGAGGTTATTATGGGATCATCATCCCTTTTGCTGGGGCCCCTTCCCAGCTTTACCCTTGCAACCCTCCATGGGTGCCCTCCCAGGTTTGCTCCCCAAAGATCCCAATTCACTCACTGGTGAGTTTTCAGTGGTCCTTCCCTGTGGACTCTTCAAGGACACCCCTGGTCTGCCACTCATCTGTCTCCTGGACAGTCTCAGGAACCCAATAAATTGCCTGGAGCCGGCCCCCACCAAGGGGAGCTGATCACCTAGACTGGGTGAGGTGTGCCTCCAGCTCCGCTCACTGCCCACCGCCCCGGACAGTGGAAAGATCCCGGACGAGTCCCCAGTTGTTAGGAGAATTAATCCACAAACGCCAGACGTTTATGTCCCAAAAGGAGACAGAGGAGTCCTTTTTGGCCTTATTCGAATAAAGGGAGAGGCCATGGGGCATTCCCCTGGGATCTCTCAAATTTTTGGAGGATGCAGCCTCCTTTTTATCATAATTTCCCAGCTGCATTTCCCTTCTCTATTTCCCCATTGGCTGAGGTACTTGAGAGGTACAGGCTTCCCAATACCCCTGATACCAGAGATTTCCCTCTAATGTATAACCCTCCCTTTTAATTTTTAATTCTTACAGAATTCAGGGGTTTTTCTTCCCCATTGTTTCTTTAATCTTTCAATGTCTAATTTCATTTATCAGCAAACCTAAAGTTAATTTGCAAAAGCAAATCTCTTTTTCTAATCATCAGTCAGTGGAATCCTTGCCATTGTTTCTTTTATCTCCCAGTGCTAGTTTTATCTACCAGCAGACTCACAGCTTGTTTGTAAAGACAAATCCGCTGTTCCTCTCAAGTACTATAGGTCTGGTCGCATTCACAAAGGACTTACATGATCCAGATTCACAGAAGCAACAGGAAAGCAGGTTATAGGATTGCAGGTGATAAGTGCACTAGCTACAGTGTTAATCTGTGTTACTACTAAAGATATAGGAACAAAGATCTATTAGTGAGAGATAGATAGATAGATAGATAGATAGATAGATAAATATTAATATTGCTGTGTCTGTTCCAATGCAGTTGACAGAATCACAGAATTTATTAGGATGGAAAATATCTCTTGAGATCATTAAGTCCAACCTATCACCCAATAACACCATGTCAACCATACCATGGCACTAAGTGCCACATGCAGTCTTTCCTTAAACAGCTCCAGGGACGGTGACTCCACCATCTCCCTGGGCAGCCCATTCCAATGCCTAATCACTCATTCTATGAAGAACTTCTTCCAAATGTCCAACCTAAACCTCCCCAGGCATGGCTTAAGACTGTCCTCTTGTCCTGTTGCTCGTTGCTTGGGAGAAGAGACCAACCCCCATGATACAACCCACCCCCAGGAAGGTGAGAGTAACCCAGGTTCTTGATAATGGATCTCTTGGGTTGGATTAGAGTGAAACAGCACTGGACGATCAGTGGTTTTAAATATGTAAGTTAAGGGGTTTTTTTAGAACAATATGGTTTTAATGGAGAATAGATATGTAGCCATTTTGTTATTATTATCTATAGTAATATAGCAATGTCAAAGCATAAAAGTAACACCTAAGAAAACAATAAGAAAATTAAAGAGTAGAGAAAAAAGGATAAGATTAGGAAAGATCACTGGTGGACCTTGCAACGACTTTGTTGTTTCAATTGGTCAAAGTACTGATCATAGACTGTATCTGTCAGGTACAAGGGAAACCCTCAAAACACATAGTCCATTTGGTTTATATTCACTTAGGTACTGGTCAGAACACCCGGGTACCTACCCTGAGGCTGAGTTTCACACTGAATGATATAATGATATAGATCACAGGGAGCCTTCAGGACTCTTTAACACTTTGTAGGGAGTTTACAGCTGCCTATTAAGTCAGCACTCAAGTTACTTAAGGCCCATTATGGCCAATCAGCAGAGATGGATACCTTCAGGCTAAGTGTGAATGTCTAGGTACTTCCATGACAGGGGGTATATCACAGCTGACTTCACTTGTGTAAAGACAAAGAAACAGTACCCTGCCTCGAAGAGTTTGCCTCTTTCCTTTGTTTAAGACCCAGGTTGTGGCCTGAGGTGGTGTTACAAACCAGGAAGAGAAGAGAAGAGAAGAGAAGAGAAGAGAAGAGAAGAGAAAACAAAGTCTCTGTGAATAAAACAGAAAGAACTTTGAAGGTTCAAACTATTCCCAAAAAAACCAAAAAAACAAAAAAAAAAAACCCCAAATGAGATTAAATGTTGATTACAAAAAGAATTGATATATTTTTATTTAATAGGAAGAGAGGCAAAGAGAAAGAAAGATAAAAGTAAAGAAAGGATAGAGAAAGCTACAGTTACTTTAAAAAGCGTAGGATAGGTCACCACCACACTGTGCTACCTTTTTTGCTACTGAGACAGGATGAGGGGAGCAGAGAAGTTTTTTGCCTTTTTTTTTCCCCCTGTTATTTGAAGAATCTTATCTGCCTTCTCCGATCTTGGGGCAATTTAGCTGAAATGCAGCAGCCTGTCCTCCAAAGTGCCTGATCGATGAAGCCAAATCTCAGTCCACTAGCAGTGTTCTCACCATGGAACACAGGAGCACAGGTAGGGGGCTCCACAACTCACTCATGACTTCGGTCCACAGGTGCAGCATCAGGGGGTTCTCTCTAAGCAAGAGGCATTGGCTCCAAGAGGCCTCAGGAGGTCTCACAGCAGGTGATGGTAGTGGTAGTGGGAAAGCAAAGGTCAGGGATTCTGCGCCTTGCTTTCCCCTCCACATTTTGCACCAGTTTTTCCTTCCTTTTTATGGGCCTCAAGGCAGGCTACTAAATGAGCCTTGATTGGTCTTATCCTAAGTCAAGCTATTACAGTTCCAGTGCTCAGCTCCCAGGGGGACTGAGTGCCAGAGGCAAGCTCTCTCTCAGACCAAGGCCGCGGGTCAGCCCCTAGCAAGCAGGGGGATATTCAGCTCTTATAGTGATTAGGCAGCTCTTATGATTTCAGCTTTGCTTGCTAGGTAGCTTTCTCCCTTGGCTTGAGGCTCCAGCAGACGGTAGAGAGAGGAGAAAGAGAAGACGCCGGCTGTTCCACGTGTATGGCTTTATTGGAGAGGTCGTGAAGGGTCTCAGCACTTCTTCTTCCGAGTTAGTAGGGGTACAGTATGCTACTTTTATACCCTTGGCCCGGATCCAATCCTGACCAATGGCCAGAGGTTAGAGTGACCATAAGTGACCAATAGTAGGGTTAACAAGATATTGCCTTACATGGCTATAGGGATAGGGTATAGGGCAGATGTCCCTGGAGTCAGGAAGCTTCTTTGCTGCTGTGTCAGCATTCTATTCTCCAAGGGGCCCTGGCTAAAGTTGATTGTTTCACTACAGGCTACTCAAAATCTATTCCACACGTAGTTTTCAAGTGTTTAAGAGTGATTATGATAAGCAGACATAGAAGCACATTTTGAAGCCTTTCTCCTACTATCAGGCTCTTACAGGTGGCCAGTGTGCACCCCTCTGCACCTGGGTGGTTAAGTGGTCGTTTGTTTGAGTCATTTACCAGTCCAGTCTCTGATACTCCAGCTGGCTATAACTCTCTTTCAAGTATCTGTAAAGAGTAAGAAATTCACCCCCCACTGAATCACAGAACCATTAGGTTGGAAGACACCTTCAAGATTATAGAGTCCAACCCATGCCCTAACACCTCAACTAAACCATGGCACTGAGTGCCACATGCAGTCTTTTTTAAAACAAATCCAGGGATGGTGACTCCACCACCTCCCTGGGCAGACCATTCCAGTACTATATCGCCCTTTCCATAAAGAACTGTGAAACATGCGTATTTTATGATTGGCTTTTTGCAAATATTAAAATGAATATTATATGTGTTATGTTAGAAAGTTATGCTGTATTAATCTTCTTAAGTAGTGTGTTAAATATAGTTTTAGGTTATAACATAATATTAAAATAGAAACTATGGTATGTAAGATACTTTTTTTAAAGAGAGGAATTAGGTACTCGCACTGAGATAGCAGCCACAGGACACCTAAATCTTTCAGAGAAAAAGAATTTATTGTTCACTTATCAGAAGAAACTAACTTCTTCCCGCCTCGCTCAGCCCTGAAGATGCCATTAGGATTCAGAGGAAGAAGTTGACACCGACCAGACAGAATCCTTTGGTTAAATGGAATTTATGCATCATGTAGGAGATGTATGAATATGCAAAAGGCTATTGCTTTTAAGGGTTAATCCTCTGTTAACGCGTGTCCTTTTTCGGGCTTATTTTGCTCAGAAAGAGGTACCCAGATCACTCTAACTATATTACTATGTTTTAAATCATTTTATTTCTATTAAACTTTTAAAATTTTAAAAACAAGTTATTGGCATTTTTCACAGAATTTTTTCCTAATATCCAACCTATATTTTCCTTGGCTCAGCTTAAGACTGTATCCTCTTGTTCTGTCAGTTGTTGCTTGGGAAAAAGAGACCAACCCCCACCTGACTACAACCACCTTTCAGGAAGTTGCAGAGAGTGAAAAGGTTACCTCTGACTCCTTTTCCCCAGGCTAAACAACCCCAGCTCCCTCAGTTGTTCCTCATAGGGCTCGTGTTCCAAGCCCCTGACCAGCCTTGCTGCCCTCCTCTGGACATGCTCAAGCATCTCAACATCCTTCCTAAACGGAGGGGCCCAGAACTGGACACAGCACTCAAGGTGTGACCTCACCAGCACCAAGTATAGGGAAAGGATAACCTCCCTGCTCTTGCTAGCCACACTATTCCTGATAAAGGCCAGGATGCCGTGTGCCTTCTTGGCCACCAGGGCACACTGCTGGCTCATGTTCAGCCAGCTGTTGATCTGTACCCTCAGGTCCTTTTCCTCCTGGGCACTGTCCAGCCACACCATCCCCAGCCTATAACGTTGCAGGGGGTTATTGTGGCCAAAATGCAGGACTCGGCACTTGGACTTATTAAACGTCAACTTACTGGACTCTGCCCATCCATTCAAGTGTTCCAAGTCTCTCTGCAGAGCCCTCCTACCCTCCAACAGATCGACACATGATCCTAGCATAGTGTCATCCACAAAATTACTGCTTAAAGACTCAATCCCTTCATCCATGTCATGCATAAAAATATAGCACAGAACTGGCCCCAGCACAGACCCCTGAGGGACACCACTGGTAACTGGCCACCAGCTGGATGCAGCACTGTTCACCACCATTATCTGGGCCCGGTCATCCAGCCAGTTCTTAACCCAGCAAAGAGTGCTTCTGTCCAAGCCATGGGCTGCCAGCTTTTCTGGGAGTATGCTGTGGGAGACAGTGTCAAAGGCCTTGCTGAAGTCCAGGTACACAACCTCAACAGTCTTTCCTGCATCCACCAGGCAGGTCACTTGGTCATAAAAGTGTCGCAGTCGAGGCGGTCACGACGCAAAGCAGAGACCACAAGCAGTCTCAGTTGGCAACACTTTATTTGTGAACATGGCTGATCTTTTATACAGTTTCCAATTGTTTACCCTTCTTCTACCTTAACTATTGGCCACAATAAGTCAATACCATGCTATTGGTGAAAAGTTATAATGACTCCACTTAACTTTCTAAAAATGCTTCATCCAGCTGCAGAGTGCTCTTATCTTTCTTCTCTCGATCTCCTTGGTTACAGCCTTGGGGAAAGCTCCTTATCAGCTTCTTCTTCTTACTTCTCGCTCCTTTAGCTAACAGGCCCACTGCTAGCCCCTTCCACATAGAAGGAGATCACATTGGCCAAACACGACCTACCCCTCCTAAACCCATGCTGGCTGGGTCTAATACCCTGGCCATCCTATAAGTTCTGTGTGATGACACTGAATAAAATTGTTCCATAACTTTTCTTGGTACAGAGTTGAGGCTTTTCGGCAATGGAGAGAGACGGGAAAGACTGATGGTGATCAAAATCCAATTTTATTGTATGATACAAATGCTTATATACTATTTTAGGGAGACTAGTAATGTGTACCACAATGATTAGGTAAAATCACATACACAAACTCATGCATATAACAACATCTCTTGCTTGCAGAGTTTAATGAGATTTTCTTTTTCCAGTTTAATGAGATTTTCTTTTTCCAGTAAACCTGTCTGATTGAATCTTCTTGCAATCTAGGTCTAATTTTAAAAGTTCCGTTTACTTTTGCCAAGGCACCCTGTTATCAAATCTCTTATATTAACTAGGTCCAAAGTCCATCATCTGTCTTGTGCCTCAATATCCCAATAAGGCTTACTGGCCTAGAATTGCCAGGATCCTCCTTCACACCCTTTTTATGAATGGGCATCACATTGGCCAGCTTCCAGTCATCTGGAAACTCACCAGTGAGTCAGGACTGGGGGTAAATGATAGAGTGGCTTCGCAAGCTCATCTGCCAGCTCCCTCATCACCCTGGGATGGATCCCATCTGGTCCCATGGATTTATGGATATCCAAGCGGCTCAGCAGTTCTCTGACTGCCTCCTCTTGGATAATGGGGGGACCATTCTGCTCCCTGATATCATCAAGCAACCCAAGAGGACAGCTTTCTTGAAGGCAAGTCTTCTCACAAAAAACTGAGACAAAGAAGGTGTTAAGCACCTCCACCTTCTCCTCATCTGTAGTAACAAAGTTCTTTTCTGCATCTAATAAAGAACAAAGGTTAGTCTTAGGCTTCCTTTTACCATTAATATATTTATAAAAACATTTTGGTTATCCTTTAAAAAAGTCGCCATTTTAAGTTTGAACTGAGCTTTAGCCTCCCTAATTTTTTTTTCTACATAGTCTAGCAGGCCTCTTAAATACTACTTGAGAAACCTGACCCTCCTTCCAAAGATAATACATCATTTTTTATTCCTGAGTTCCTCCAAAACCTCCTTGCCCATCCAGGCTGGACGTTTGCCTTGTTGACTTGTCTTTTGGCACACAGGGACTGTCTGTTCCTGTGCCCTCAAGATCTCCATTTTGAAGCACGTCCACCTTTCCTGAACTCCTTTGTTTTTAAGGACTACTTCCCAAGGAACTCTCTGAATACGTCTCCTGAATAGGTCAAAGTCTGCCCTCCAAAAGTCCAATGTAAAAGTCCTAATAATGTTCCTCTTGACTACACCAAATATTGAGAATTTTATAATTTCATGATCACTATGCCCCAAGCAGCCTCCAACCACCACATCTCCCACCAGCCCATCCCTATTTGCAAACAACAGGTCTAACATAGTCCCTCCCCCGGTGGGCTCACTCACCAGCTGTGACAAAAAGTTGTCCCCCACACACTCTAAAAACTTCCTGGATTGCTTTTTTTCTGCTGTATTGAGTTCCCAACAAATGTTCAGCAGGTTGAAATCGCCAATTTGAACAAGGGCTGATAATCCAGAAACATTCTCTAGCTGCCTGTAGAATGAATTGTCCACCACTTTTTCCTGGTTGAGTGGATGATAACAGACTCCCAGTAGGATGTCAGCCTTATTGGCCTTCCCCCTAATTTTTACCCATAGGCATTCAACTTTGTCATCATTAGTTTCAATACCTATGGCATTCAAAGCCTCCCTAATATAAAGGGCTACCCCTCCACCTCTTCTCCCTTTCCTATTTCTCCTGAAGAGCTTGTAGCCATCCAGTGCACCACTCCAGCCATGTGAGTCATCCCACCATGTTTCTGTGATGGCAATTACATCATAGCTCTGCTATTGCACCATGGCCTCCAGCTCTTCTTGTTTGTTGCCCACACTGTGCTCACAAGTAAACATGCACCACAGCTGGGCTGTTGATTTCCCTCCTATCTCAGGCTTACCACCCTTGGGCCTGCTTCCAGACAGCCAACAGCATCTCCTTCCCTCTTCAAACCTAGTTTAAAGCCCTCTCACAAAGTTCTGCCTGTTCACAAGTTTAAAACCTTCTACCCTTAACAGAGAGATGGAGCATATCTGGTTCCAGTAGGCCAGGTGCCGTAAAAGTTGCCCCATGATCAAAGAATCTGAAATTCTGCCAATGGCACCAACCCTTGAGCCACTTATTGATAATGTAAGCTCTTCTATTACTTTCACTGTTTTTCTCAGCCACCAAAGGAACTGAGGAAAAGATTACCTGTACCCCATCCTATCAACTACTTGTCCCAGTGCCCTAAAGTTCCTTTTAATTGCCCTGACACTCCTCTTTTCAATCTAATCACTGCCAGCCTGGAGTATCAGCAGTGAGTAATAATCAGAGGGCTGAATCAGCCCAGAAAGTCTCTCAGTAATATCCCATGCCCGGGCCCCAGGGAGGCAGCAGATCTCTCTGTGGGGTGTGTCCAGTTGACATATGGGGCCCTCTGTTCCCCTCAGAAGGGAATCACCCACCATGATTACCCTTCTTTCCTTTTTGATGTTGGAAGTGGTAATCCTCACAGATGAATCATAATTGGGAAGCTCACTGTGCAGATAATTTTCTTCTAAATCATCTGGCTGGCTCTCTAGATCCAGGGGTTCATACCTATTCTGAAGTGGCATCTGGCTTGGGAGTGGGGGTCGGGAAGAATTTTTCTTATTACCCCCTCAAGTAGGTACCCGCTTCCACTCCCCTTCATCTACCAGGTATCCTTCTATTGTCTGACAGTGAGAGGCATGGGAGTCCTCTGACTCTTGGTGGGCCTCCCTCAAGGATGGAAGGGCTGAACTCCACCAATCTATTTCCCTTTCACTTTCCGTGATACTCCTTAGTCTTTCAACTTCCTCTCTAAGCTCAGCCACCTGTGAAAGGAGATTGTTCACCTGTTTACACCACAGGCAGGTTTCCTCCACAACGCCCCCTTAAACCACTGATAAGCTTAAACAGTCTACACAGGAATGGGTCTGTACAGACGCATCCTTTTTGGAGGGTTCCATCTGATTATATGCACTCGTAGCAACTACAGGTTTTTTATCGTGTACAAACCATTACTACCAGAAATGCTAAAACCCACCAACCAACAGAAACACTGCGCACAACACGCAGTAAACCTTACTAGCAAGAAACCCTACAACCCTGCCTGCGCGAACTGCTTTGCAAACTGCCTTGCTATGCCCTCAGAGACATGCCACACCCCTTTTTGCCCACTCCTGTTCACTGCACTCCCCAGAGGCCTCTTTTAATCAGCCTGCTACTCAGTGATGGAGGAAGCCCCACCTCAGACCTCGTGACCCTCAAGCACAAGCAACATACCTGCTCAGCGTTCTCAGAAATAGCCACTACGCAACAGAGGAAGCCCCATTCTGGTCCTACCTGGCCCTCAAGCACAAGTAACACACCTTGTGTTAATAAGCACATTTAACCATCCCCATCTGCGGCAGGAAACTAATACCTCCTTCCATTGTACACCAATTTCCACGGGATGACAGCAATTTGGCAGTATCTGCATATGCTGTTAAAACTGGCACACACAGCCATTGAGACAGTGTAGGTGCAGCAACAGCCTACCCATTGGGACCCCTGGTATTTTGTAATTGAGCATATTCCCTGTGTTACAACCAGCCCCAGAAAGCCAGGTAACCCAGGTTCTTTCTAATAGATCCCTCAGAGCAGATTAAAGTGAAATGACACTGAATGATGAGTGTTCATAAATGTATACATATATATATATTTTATATATATAAATAAATGTGTAGGGTTTCTTTGAGAACAATTTGGTTGCAAAGGAAAACAGGTATGTAGCCATTTTGGTTTTTCTGATCTATCGCAATATAGCAATATAAAAGCATAAAAATTAACACTTAAGAAAACATTTAAGAATAAGAAATAAAAAGAAACTATAAATGTCGAAAGATACATAATCTCCACCCATTGGATCCAGTAACGAGACTTGGCTGTTGCAATTTTGATGTCCATTGGTCAAAGTCACAGTCCTGTTGAAGTGATGACCTTGGTCCATTGGGGGTGGAGGAAGTCCATGAAGCTCAACTATTTCATGAGTTAAATATGCTCCGGTTGGAAAACCCAGTTACTCCCCTGGGGCACGGAGTTTTATACTGGATGATGTAATACTGTGAGTCATGGGATACTTTTGGAGTTGATGTTTTAAGTCCTTACAGCTTCCTATTGTCAGTGCAGTTGAGTCCATTATGGCCCATTACAGCCCATCAGCAGAGATGAATACTTTAGGGCTACATGTGAATATCCCAGTGTTTCCTGGGCAGGGGAGTTATCACAGCTGAGTTCACTTGAGTAAAGAGGAAGAGACAGTACCTGCCTTCACAGGTTTTGTCTCTTTCCTTATTTCCTTCAACACCCAGCTGTAGGCTGAGGTGGCAGGTGTGCAAGCCCTCTTCACCTGGGTGGTTACTTTGCACATTGACAGTATGCCCCCTGATTTTTTTGGTGGTTCCAGTCTCTCTTCCAGTATCACTATCATTCTTCTCCCCAGATCTGGGATGATTGGATAATTGTACCTCCTTTATCTTATCTCAAGTCCTCATCACAGTCCAAATTCCAATTAGTAGGCATATTTGGGGAGGGATGGGCTTTGGTGGTCACAGATGCACAGCTGCTTCACTGCAGTTGGCTATAGCAGGCAAAAGTCCTCTAATGATTTTAGCAGTGTTCAGGCCATTAACCATTTTAGTCTCTTACCTCCCCACGATGTATCTGAACCTCACTGTCTATAGAGTTTTAATAGATATTTTTAACCCATTAATAAGTGGATAGACAGTGCCACTATCCCAAGCTTGCAAAATCCATGCCAGTATGCCTTCCACCTCCTCTGCCAATAGATCTCTAAAAATTCGACAAACTCTTTTGGAGTATAAGTGCATGTGACCTGTACCTTTCCATCTGGCGCCTTCCTCTGCCCCTCCACTTCTATGAGTAGTCATGCTTCTGACACCTCCTTATCTACTAAACCTGGCTCAAACTCAGTCTTGGAGTCTGAGGACTCACTCCAGATCTTTACATACCATTCCTCAGGATCCCATGAAGATTTCATAGTGAGAGCATGAACCTGGGAAATTGAAACCTTACTTTTCCCATATCTGTGTCTTGGTTTGTTGGCAACACATGCCACCAGCCATTTTACAGTGCATTGCTGCTCATAGCATGTAGCAGCGTGGTAAAAATGGATGGTGTTTTGCTGCTACTTCCCAAAAGTATCTTCTGAGGGAGCTGCTCAGGCAAATACAGACAGTCACTCAATCCACACTCACATCACAGATAAGTCAGTGAAGAAAGACAGAAAGGGTCTCTATATAGAGTTCCAGCAAGTTTTATTGTAGAGTCATGCTGAAGGAATCCAGGGACAAAGACAAGCAAATAATGAGTGTCCCAGGTTAATAAAGCCTCTATTCTGGTTTTATCATCAAGCAGTGCAAGATAGCCCGGGGGCCCAGTCCCCAGGGAGACGGGGTGCCCGAAAGCTAAGCTAGCTCAGGACGATGCCGCCAGCTAACCCCCTTAACAAGCTCGGTAGTGATCAGCTCTATAGTGATTGCAAGCTCTCTTAGGATTTCAGCTCTTGCTTGCTATATAAGCTGCCCTTGGCTGAAGCTGCAGCAGACGGCGAGAGAGAAGAAGGAGGTCCTGGCGGTTCCACGGAGATGGCTTTATTGGGGGAGTCTGTGAAGGGTGCCAGCAACAGCTCTTCTTCTGTTGAATGGGCTAAAGTATGCCCCTTTTATAGGGTTAGGGGGAATCCAAACTTGACCAATGGTAAGTATTTAGGTATAGTGGCCTATAGGGTTACAGAGATAAGCTTTGGGGCAGGGGTCAGAGAGACAGGAACTTCTGTTGCTGTCTCAGCAGTTCCTACTGTTGAATTCTCTATGGGGCTTTACCTAGGTCCATGGGGTTTACTACACCAGGTTAAGTATGAAGTCGGGGACCAATGGTCTGCAGGCACAGGGACAGTACAAGGGCAGGGCAAAAGGCAATGACCTACAGGGAAAGGGCAGATTAACATAGTGCTGAATAGCACAGTGGGAGAAGCCCCTTTTGTCTCATCCTAAGCATTGAGGCATCCTCTAAACCTGAGGGTGATTTTCCCAAGGCATCACCCTGGAAGTTCCCCTAATTAGCTCAAAGGCCTCCACAACTCCCCTGTTTTGTTTTTCTAAAAATACTTCTCCAATGGATTTCTGTAGACACTTAACAGGAAAACAAGTAAAATGATAAAAACTATTATTTCAACCCACAAAATCCCTTTAACAAAAGATGAAACCCATCCTGTCAACCCCCATTGTCCAAAAAGCTTATTGATCCAGTCTGGGTTCTTTTCCACTTTTAAGTCCTTTACTTGCTCCCTCAGCTTCTGGATGCTTGTGTGGATAGATTCTGAGTGCCAAGAAAGGTTGAAGCAGCACATCCCTTAAAAGTCCTGGCAGCCATGTCCATAGCCAAGCAGAAAAAAGTCTATTGCCGCTCGGTTTTGTAGTGACGCATGCCTGGTAGTTTCAGTGTCACTAAGCAGGTCACTGAGTACAGCGGAGGTGGCGTTGGCTTGTTTACTAAGCCAACACCCTATGTGAGAAAGCTCACTGTGAGACTTAGCTGCGGCCACCCAAGGTAAAAATAATGAGACTGCGACTCTCTTTCCTTTATTCCAATTAGTAACTTGGCTGTCACAATTTCCATAAAATTCAGTGTATGATCTCTTTTGGCATGCCAATTTTCTTTTTTTATTCTAATTGTGAAATAAAATTATGTTTGGGGTGAGGGTAGTAAGCTGGCCAAGGCTACAAGGACCCCCTTGGAGGTGTGAGGGGATCCCAGCCCATACCCAATCTCCACAGATAAGAAACACTCCCCAGGTCAACACCTTGGGATGGGGTGAGGATGAAGAAAGTGTATGACTGGTGTAATTGCACCAATTTGGTGGATTATAAATTTTGTTAATTGGTGTTACATCTTTTCTATGGGTGGACCTAATAAGGTCAAGACGAGGCAAGTGTTGGCTAGGATGTCTATAATAAAATTGCACAAAATATACAGCTTTGGAGGACCCTAACATATCTAATTCCTGGGGTTCCTCTGGTACTTGTGGCAGAATTTTGGTCCACTTGTCCCAAGTGTCTACCAGATTGGGTTTCTTACCTGTATACAGGTATTCATATGCTGCTAAAGGAATCCCTACCAGGCACGTCGACAGCAGGTTGTCTAGGCTGGCTATGGACAGTGTGACCCAGATGTTCTGATTTGGCTTGAGGGACAATCCATGCACCAACTGATAGAAAGGGGAGGAACATCAAAAACCTTATATGGAACAGTTGGAGGTTCCCTGCCACTGAAGACATGGCAGGAGACTTAGGGATGGTGAGTTGACCTGTGAGTTTGAAAAAATGAGTTTTTAGACTTGTATAACTTTAACAGCCTCTCATATCTTCTCATCCCATTCCTTCAGTTTATATTGAGTAGAAGGGATTGTGGGAAGAAAAAGGGAATAACAGTATAACAAACTAAAAAGAGGTAGCAGTATAACAATCTAAAAAGGGGTAACAGTGCAACACAATCTGTGAGTAAAACCTAATGGAGAGTCTCATAATTCTAGTAGGTGGAGCAGTGGAGGGTCATCTTCCTTTTTGACAAATATCTGCGTTTACTTTTCTTTCTTCTCCACCCCACCCGAGCCTGGTCTCTTTGCTCTCTTTGAGGTTCTGGGGAAGTGTCTCTGGGTGCTGCATTTGGTGGCTCGATGTACGGCTTGATATCTTTGCCTGGAATCCACCTTGGGCCAGATCCTGTTGACACACAAGCATAGCCTCTACCCCAGGTTATTAATGGAAAGGGGCCCATTATTTGCTTGGACTTGGGGTTCTTGATCAGCACAGGCGGCTTCTCTGGGAGCTGAGCTCTGCTAGTGTTAGAGATGTGCCTGACTATGGGGGGATTTTGCTTCATAAATTAATTTTTAAGAAAATTGATTACATAAAGGGCCTTACATAATCTTTCTATACTCAATAGTGTTTCAATCCCTCCACACTGCTGATCAAGGATTCTCTTGAGGGCATGGTGAGCCCTCTCTACAACAGATTGTCCCATTGGGGAGTGGGGTATGCCAGTGGTGTGTTTCACCCCCCATTGATTTAAGAACTGTTTGAATTTTTGGGAGGTGTAAGCAGGACCATTGTCCATTTTTATAGCTTGGGGGATGCCTAGGGTGGAAAACGCTAGGAGAAAATGCTTGATAACAGCTTTGGCTTTTTCTCCTGCATGAGTTGATACGAATACAGCTCTAGAGAATGTATCTATTGACACATGGATATATTTAAGTCTCTCAAAGGGAGCATAATGGGTAACGTCTGTTTGCCACAGTTGTAGACTCTCGAGGCCCCAGGGATTAACCTCAGTCCCTATAGATGGCATAGCAAAGTCCTGGCAATTGGGGCAGGAGCCCACAATTGCTCTCTCCTGTTTCCTTGGGATTTTAAATATATGAACAAGGGCTGGCACATTCTGGTAGAAAAACTGGTGGCTCAACTTTGCCTGATTGATGATGCCTGGCAGGGTGGTCTGCACTGCCATGGCCAAAGCATCTGCCCTCTGGTTGCCCTCTGCAACTGGTCCTGGGAGGTCAGTGTGTGACCTCACATGCATAATGTGATATGGTTGTTCTCCGTGGGAGAGAAAATAGACTAGCTTTGAGAGCAAGCTATATAAATTTGGATTTGACACTTCTTTTAATGAAGAATGTTCTGCTCTTTCAGTTATTCCAGCAACATAGGCTGAATCAGTAACCAGATTCAAGGGTTGTTTGAACTTCTCCAAGGCTCTGACAACAGCTGCTGATTCTGCAATTTGTGGGGATCCCTGAACAATCTGAACATCAGACTTCCACTCCTGAGAGTCAGGATTTTTCCAAGTCATAACTGACTTGTGGGATCTTCCGGAGCCATCAGTAAAAACAGTCAGTGCCTTTAAAGGAATTCAACTTTTTAATGATTTTGGGACCAAATTAAAACACACATTAAATAGTTTATGTTTCAGTAGGTGGATAGAGATTTGACCTGGGTAGCTGTCACGAGCAAACTAGAAGTGTTCATTGGTCTGGAGCAAAGCTTCTAGATTACCTGATCTCAGTGGAAGGCAAATGCATGTGAACTCACACCCCACTAGGGTCCTGAGCTGGGCTCTGGCTTTTATGATAAGCTGAGCCATCAGCTCCTGGGGTGTGGTAATAGTCTTATGTGGTTGGTGCAATTGGAACATCCAGTCTATAATTAAAAGCTGGTCCCTCAGAGTGGGATCCCACTGGAAAATGAGGCCATGAAACTTGGGTGACTTATCCAAGATGACAAATTGGAAAGACAGGGTAAGATCAGTGCAGTGGGCTTATGTCGTGGACAGTGCCTCTGATACCTTTTGGATCGCTACCTGGGCCTGCAGTCTAATAGTTTGTGGCGAGTCAAGGTCATCGTAACCTCACAGGAGGTTGAAAAGGGGTGAGAGGTCCTCGGTCGTGATCCCTAGCAGTGATCAAATCCAGTTTATGCTCCCACATAGCTGATGTAGGTCCCTCAGGGTTCTCGGGTTGTCCTTGATGGTGAGCTGCTGGGGTACGATGGTCCTTTCGCTGATCCGGTGTAGCAAGCTGAATTGCTGCTAGCATAGTCCAGAGTAAGGAAGCAAAAAGGACCTTTGCATAATATCCACAGATGTTTTATTCAGCTGCATGGTGAGATGTTCAAGTCCCAGACAGACACACATAGAGGGTCCAGATTTTTCTCTGCAGAGGCCTAGGGGCTGACCCTGGTCTCGGGGCAGTACAAAGATGAGGGTCAATCAGGGAATAGGGAGGAGTGGCTCAGTGACATAGGAACAGGGGAAGGAGACAATGGGGTCTAACAGCTTTTTGAGGGAAGCTTCTTGTGTCTTCCTAGACCAGGGAATGCCCCCCCCTCATGGTCTCCACAATCTGGAGTCCAAGGTAGGTCCACAGGCAGGTGCACTGAATATTTTCTGTGGCAATTTCAAATCCAGCTCCTTCAATGGCTTGAATAGTCTTTTTGAGAACAATCTCCAAATGTTAGTCAGTCTCGGTGCATATTAAAATATCATCCATATAGTGAAAAATTCTAGCATGAGGGAAATTTTTTCAGATGGGCGAGAGAATGCGGGCAACAAACATTTGGAAGACAGATGGAGAATTTTTCATTCCTCGGGGAAGAACTGGCCACTGATACCTTTTCAGAGGGGCTTGTCTATTAACTGATGGGATGGAAAATACAAATCTTGGGGCATCTCTGGGATGGAGAGGGATATTAAAAAAGCAATCTCTGATATCAATGACTGCCAGTTTCCAGTCTCTTGGGAGCATTGAGGGTGAGGGTAGGCTGGGCTTCAGAGGGCCTATGTCCTCAATGAGCTCATTGATCTTCCTGAGGTCTTGCAGGAGCCTCTACCTGTCTTTGCCTGGTTTACAAATGACAAAAATGGGGTGTTCCAAGGGCTAGTGGATGGTACTATGTGGCCCTTGGACAACTGCTCCTTCACGAGGGATTTGAGTGCCTTTACTTGTGAGAGGGGCCACTGATCAATCCACACGGTTCATGAGTTTTCCATGTGAGTGGTGTGGTAGGGTGCTCTACAGTGGCCCCAGCTAGAAATTCCAGGGTGGTGAGGGGATTTCTAGCCTTGCTCCCCATTGAGACAATAGGTCTCTGCCCCATAACGTGATAAGTGCCCTTACCGCGAAAGGCCTTACTGTGGCAACCTGACCCTCAGGTCCTTCAATAAGGATTGTCCATTTGCTCCACATAGAGGTGGCAGCTCCTCCAGTCTCAGAGATGACTCCGTTGGCTGGCACCAGTTCCCAGCCCTGTGGCCACTTGGAGCGGGCAATAATGGTCACATCTGCTCTGGTATCGGCCACACCTGGAAGAGAACTTTGTACCCTTTGTTAAACAAGCCACACTCTATAAGAGATCTGTCTTGGCCCACAATCTCTGCCCAAAAAAAACATAGGGTTTTCAGGCAACATGTCAGTCCAGGTGGAGATGAACAAAGCTTGGGTGATGGGTGTGCTCTTAGGCAAAAGCCAAGGTGGGTCTACACATAAGACAGTCACAGTAATCTCATCCCTTGGTCCCACAGTTTGGACTTCCAGAAGTACATGTAAACTGTCTGGTCAGTTAATAGAGTCCCCTAAGATTAAAATGTTCCTTGGTCCATCAGAAGGTCCAAATTCACTAGTGGGAATTTGGTAGCTCGCTTCATCATCAAACTGGTTGGAAAGGGCACTTACCAGCGTGCGTCGTGTCCTTGCCTGAACTTGTTGGTAGGCCTTGGAGAGTCAGCGCTCCTTCTCATAGTAGGTGTTGTCATAGATGATTTCTTGGTGCCTCAACTCTCCAAGACTGTGGGGAAAGAGGGATGGAGCAGCTTGGTATTTGGTGTCCAAGCGCAGCGCCGCCCTGCGCTTTGCTGGAAGTTTCCCTGGTGCTGCTGCTAAAATGGATGATGCTGGACCTGCTGGTGATATTGAAACTGGGGACTGCTTAAAATGTTCTTTACAGGCTTGGTATGCAGTGGAGAGACAACCAGTGGAGGGGTGTTTCTGCAAAAAGTCTTTATCACATTCCACTTGGAGGTGGCCCAGTTCACCACACTTAAAGCATTTCATATTTTGTTTCTTCTGTGCCACAAAGTCTTCAGCCACTCCTTTGCTGTCTGCCAGGGCTACCATATGTTCTGCAGTTGTGAGATGGGTACAGGCTTCCACCATTTGCTGGATGGTGGGGTTCAGGGTCTGGAGGGAATACTCTTATAATTTTCTTGCATCCTGCATTAGCGTTGGATACTATTAGTTTGCTGAGAAGCTCCTCTCTAGCCCTTGGGTAATCAATTTTCTTATCAATAGTGTCTTTTAGTCTGTCTATGAATTTAATAAATGTCTCATCAACGCTCTGGCGAATGCCAGAGAAACTGTGTTGTTGGGTGGTGCCATCCGGTGTTTGAAATAAAGCATTCTGGGCAGCATTTTTCATGTCCTCTAGAATGGCCCTGGGGATATATTGTTCCTGCTCTTGTGGCTTTTTGAACTTTCCATGCCCACTTACTTGTTCTAAAGTCAAATTGGCCCATTCATCCTCACTTTTGTAATTATTTAATAATGCTTTTTGTTGTTTTTTTCCAAATTGATTCCCACAGAAGAAGCTCTGTGGGTGAGAGGAGGAGGGACATAATGTGCCAAAGATCATTTGGCATGAGGACATGGCCCAAGAAAGTTACTTGTAAAAGGTTTTTAAAATAGGGGTGATTTCCTCCCATAATCTTTACATTCTTTACATAATTCCTTAAGTTCCCCGTATGGAATTGACTCCCTCTTAGGGTTCCTCCCTCTTTTAAATATAAATGGGGCTGTTGGTATTTGCAGTTTTCTAGCTATATCCCAATCACCCTCCTGAGCTGCTTGCTTTCATACCTCTGCCCAGTGATCTCCAGAATCACTATCTGAATCTGAGGAATCACTGCCCTTCTCCAGAGAGGAGGGAGATGTGCTGGCATGGGAACGAGACCTCCATTTGAGTGGCAAGCCCTGGTGCTCGGGGTCTTTGGTATCCAAGCTGGCTACCTTCCAGTCATTCGCACTTCTGATTCCCACACTGGAAGCGTGAGAACTGGGAGTGGCCAGTGGCCAGATTGGGGATGGGGGGGGGGGGGAGACTGCGCAAGGGGGAGGCTTCCCAATTGAAGGGGAGGGTCCTGAGGCAGGGTAGGAGCCTGACATGGGGGCGGAGCTCAATGCAGGGGCAAGGCCCGATGTGGGGGCAGGAGAGGGGAAGGGAGGAGGAGGATCACAGGTGCCATTTTGTTTGGCTAAGGTGGGAAAATTTCATGCCAGAACATTCAAAATGGTGGCTCCGCCCACGAGGCCAGTGCCATTTTGAGCCATAGAACAGAATGGGGGAATTGGGCACATGGGCATAGGAAAGAGGGTCAGGTTGTAGCCCTCGGTGGCATGGCCAGTGCCATTCTGAGAAGGGGACAGGAGAGGACTAGAGATGGCAGAAGGAAGGTAACTCTTCTGTGCCTTTAGGCGGTTTCCATCTCCAGACATGTCCTGAGGGGATGAGGGAACAGGAACATGGGGGGGGGGAGGGTGGACACGGCAGCTGGGATAATAACTGGGGTACTTAGATTCCCTGAACTACCCCCGAAACCATCAATCACTTCATAAATAGAATGAAAAATCAGATAAAACTTCCTAACTTGAAAATTCCCCTCAGACTGTAAGATATATAACTTTTTTCCCAACTTTGTCCCAAAACTCAACCGAAAAAACTGATTTTCATGTGATATCTGAAAAATACTTAAAGATCCAGGAAATAAAAGCCTTTAAATCCCTATTAGAAGACCGAACACCATTTTTAACATGGTTATCATAAACTTTGAAATAAACTTCATGCAGCGAGATAGTGAATTTTGCTCCCATTTCGCTCTTTCTCCCTCCCATGAGATAAAAAGTTGAAAGTAAAGTAAAAATGTGACCTTCACCACAACATACTCACCACACTGGTTGGCCAAAAGAAAAATCTCATGGGGTCTCGCTGATACAACCGATCCTTGATGAGGGAGGGTTGCCAGTCGCTCCCTCCGGAAAGTCTCCCAGAAAATTGGGTTTTTTCCTTGGGGAAACTGGAACACCCAAATGTAGCTTTTGTCCAGTGACAGCAGCCACTGGAGATGCTTTGAAGGAGCCCATGGGAAGGCCCTACATTTGGCCGCCAATTGTAGCAGCGTGGTAAAAATAGATGGTGTTTGCTGCTATTTCCCAAAAGGGTCTTCTGAGAAAGCTGCTCAGGCAGGCACAAACAGTCACTCAATCCACACTCATACCACAGATAAGTCAGTGAAGAAAGACAGAAAGGGTCTCTGTATAGAGTTCCAGTAAGGTTTATTGTAGAATCACGCTAAAGGAATCCAGGGACAAAGACAAGCAAACAGTGAGTGTCCCAGATTAAGTATGGGGTCAGGAGCCAATGGTCTGTGGGCACAGGGACAGTACAAGGGCAGGGCAAAAGGCAATGACCTACAGGGAAAGGGCAGATTAACATGGTGCTGCAGAGCACCATGGGAGAAGCCCCTTTTGTCTCATCCTAAGCATTGAGGCATCCTCTAAACCTGTAGCCAAGTTTTCCAAGGCATCACCCTAGAAGTTCTATTAGGCTCAAAGGCCTCCACAATAGCACTGCTCTGATTGAGTGGTAATTACTGAACAATCATCTTTGCATCTTATAAAGTCCTGACTTCCTTTTCATAGTCTCGCAACTGAGGGATTTCTGGGCTGTTCAGATGGTCTGGGGAAAAGCCCAAAGATGGCCTTGGGCCCCCGGGTTCGAAAGGACGAGAGGAAGCTTCGGATTTGTTCTCGGTCTCGGTGTTTATTAATTGCTTATCTAAAAGATTTTCTCTTGGCCTGACAGAGTTCTGCTCAGCAGTCAGCCATGGGCACACACTGAAAGCCCCTGGGGCGGTCACCTATCTTTATACCCGGAGTTACGTATACAATATTTATCATTTTTCTCCAATACCCTCTACCCTTATTAACCAGTGTTCCCCTAGTAAGGTCCAATCCCGGAGTGCCAACATCACCACAGAAGATGGAGGCCCAGAGGAAGAAGAAGAAGGAGAAGGGCACGCCCCAATCCCTCCATCTTGCCTCTCTAGACCCCCCTGTACAGGGGTCTTAAACCCTGTATCTCACACTCCAATTAACTTGTCCCTTCACCATTCACCCCAGTGAAATCCTCCCGTCCTCATACTGATGTCATCTCCCATGTGGGATCAAAGTCCAGCCACCAGACATCTCTGGCAGCATTCCAGGACTCCCGAGCCCCCCAGGGGGGGTCTTGTTCACCCTGCGCCCCAGTTCTGAGAGACTGAGATCCCACAGCAACTTGCTCTGTGGTGCTGTAACTTCATAGGCAAGACCTCTAAGACCAGTCGCTAACAGCCATTCCCATCTCCCCACTAGTTTGTGAGGAGACATTGATGCCACTTTTCAAGGCAATCTGTGCACAGCTGTCTCAATCAAATTATCACAGAATAGTACGAGTTGGAATGGATCCAGAAGGATCATCGACCCATAGGGGGATTGAACCCACAACTCTGGCATTACTAGCACCATGCTCTAACCAGTTGAGCTAATCATCTGAGGGGTTGTGGTGGTTTAACAGGTTTTCTGGGAGGCTGTGGTCAAACCAATGGGTGCTCAGATTTTAATATTGGCATCTGGTTTGACCACTGGGATTTGGACACGCCTCTGAGGACACACAGGGTTTAAAAGCAGAGCTGCTCCTCTGGGAGGCTCTCTTGGGACTTCGGTGGGAAAGAGGTCAGATCTCCCTCCCCCAATCGGCTGCTGCTTCTGGGCGGGGGAGGGGCAGCCATGCAGTAGGCCTGGGCCTGGAAAGAGATGGGGGGTGAAGAGGCCCTTGAGGATGGAAGGGTGGAGAAGCACCAAGAGACATCAGGCAGACAGCTCCCAACCCCCCCCCCCCCCCCCTTCCCCGTCCAGGGGAGAGAGAGAGGGAGAGCCAGCGTCTGAATTTGATAGCGGCCAACCCAGGAGGAGAAGGGGGGGAGTGCGGCGAGAAGGTGCCCAGCAGGGCAGCGTGGGTGTTCCAGAGCTCCGTGGGTGTTCCAGAGCTCCGGACAGGCAGAGACTGAAATTTTTAACCCTTTTCCTGCATGATAGAAACCTTACAAATGCTCATCCTCCTGGAGCTGAATGAGAAGAGAGATAAGAGATGAGATAAGAGGGAATGGGCCACGAGGGAAGTGCAGAAGACTCTTGAGTGGGGGGAGGGATGACAGAGTGGCCTTTTGGCTGGACTTTTCTTGTGTGGCCATAGACTGAACCATTTATTTTTCCTGTGACACAGAGACTGCATTTAGGGGGAGGCAGTGCCTCAGAACCAGGAGGGTTCAGTGTGGATACCCTTCGGTCCCAGGGGGTGAAAAAATTGGGGGGGACAGATGTCCCGAAGAAGAGACTGTGCCTTTTTTGGAGTGAGACAAGGCATCCTTGAAAGACAACCCTAGAAGCAGCTCTGGTCCATGCGCAGTGGTGAGAGCACTGGGCATGGAAGGAAGATGTCACAATGGCAAAAGGATTTTCCGGGCGGTGCTGAGTGACATGGAAGCACACGAGGTTTCAACGGTGTTTCCAGGGGAAGCCTATGGTGCAAGAAGGACTCCTCTCCTCTTGATGAATTGAAGATTGAGTATTCTAAAGGGTGGTGCTGGACTGAGAGTTGGTGGTTTGGGGGAATGTATTGCATTGGGGAATTTGGTGGGGAGGAAGAGGAGAGGTATTTGTGAAGTTTGCATTTTCCTTGTGTGTTTTTTTCTTTTCCCTTGTAGTTTAGTTAAGAAATTCTTCTTTATTTCTGAGCAGGAGCTGCTTTGTTTATTCCTGGTCACATCTCACAGCAGACACCAGGGAGAGAGTATTTTCATGGGGGCACTGGCATTGTGCCAGTGTCAAACCATGACAGGGGTAACCACTGCCATCTATTTCAGTCCATGCTGATGTTGGAGCTGTTGTAGCTAAGAAAGTGAGCAAGAGGGCCCAGCGCTCAGTACTGGGCCATCCCAGAATATGGGGAGTCACCATCATAGCCTCCCCAATCTGACCTTTTCACTAGCCACAGAGTGGTTGTTCCCAGATCCTGACAACTACATCAAGTGTGAGCTGACACAGGCAGGCAGCTAGAACAACTATAAACCCACAGTTAAAATGCAAAGAGTAAATTTATTTCCATTACCTCACTAACAGGAAATCCCCAAAGCAATCCCCAGTCAGAGGTACAAAAACAGAGGCACCAATAAATTTGGTCCATGCCACAGGATCAGTGGTTGCTGTTCACACAGGTTTATCAAGAGTTCTTCCCAGCTGCAAAGTCATTTGAGTGTTTACCATTACTGTCACTCTATCATAGAAGGTCACCAGATTGGTCAGGCATGATTTTTCCTTAGTAAAGCTGTGCTGGCTGTCTCAGATCACCTCATCTTGTATGTGCCTTAACATTGCTTCCATGAGGATGTGTTCCATAATTTTCTCAAGCACAGAGGTGAGGCTCACTGGTCTGTAGTCACTTGGGTCTTCCTTTTTTAAAAAAGGGAGTGATGGTTCCCTTTTTCCAGTCACCAGGGACTTTGCTGAACCACCATGACTTTTCAAATATGATGGAGAGTAGCTTGGCAACCATGTCAGCCTGTTCCCTCAGGACCCTGGGATACATCTCATCAGGTCCAATAGACTTGTGACTATTGAATTTCATCAAGTGGTCCTAAACCTGCTCTTTGCTTACAGTGAGAGGGACTTTACTCCCCTAACACCCACCTAGAGGATCAGGGACTTAAAAGAAGTGGGAAGCCTGACTGCCAGTGAAGACTGAGGTGAAGAACTCATTGAGTACCTCAGCCTTCTCCATATCTGTTGTCTCCAGTTTTCCCTTCTCATTTATTGGGGAGAGGGGTGTATGGTCTCATTGGCCTTTCTTTTTTTAACTATGTACTTAGAATCATATAATCATCTCGGTTGAAAAGACCTTTAACATCAAGTCCAACTGACAACCCAGCATTACCACTGTAGCCCCTAAACCATATTGCCTAGCACCAAATCCAGATACCTCTTAAACACCAAGGATGGTGACTCCACCCCCTCCCTGGGCAATCTATTTCAATGCCTAGCCACCATAACGGTGAAAAACCTTTTTCTAATATCTAATCTGAAACTCTTTTGTCTCAGCTTAAGGCCATTTTCTCTCATTCTGTCACTTCTTACCTGGCAGAAGAAACTGGCCCCCACCCCACTACAATCTCCTTTTAGGTAGTTGTAAAAAGCAATGAGGTTCCACCTAAGCATCCTCTTCTCAAAACTAAACAAATCTAGTTCCCTCATCTGTCCCTCATTAGACATGTTTTCTAGACCCTACACCAGCTTCGTTGCCCTTCTCTAAACATGCTCCAGCACCTCAACATTCTTTTTGAAGTGAGGGGGCCAAAACTGGACACATTACTCAAGGTGTGGCTTTATCAATGTCAAGTACAGGGGAACAATCACTTGCCTAGTCCTGCTGGCCACACTAGTTTTTATACAGACCACGATACCATTGGCCCTCTTGGCCACCTGGGCACACTGGCTCATATTCAGATGGCTTTCAACCAGTACCCCCAAGTCCCTTTCTGCCAAACAGCTCTCAAGTCGCTCCTGCCCCAGCCTGTATTGTTGCATGGGGTTGTTGTGACCCAAGTGCAGGACCCAGCACTTGGCCTTTACTGAACTTCATGCAGTTGTCCTTAGGCCATTGATCAAGTCTGTCCAGATCCCTCTGCAGATCCTTCCTACCCTCCAGCATATCACCACTCCCACTCAACTTAGTATTGTCTGCAGTTTTACTGTGGGTGCACTCAATTCCCATGTCCAAATCATCAATAAAGATATTAAGCAGATCTGACCCCAGTCCTGAGCCCCGGGGAACACTGCTAATGACCAGCTGACAACTGGATTTAGCTCCATTTACCACAACTCTCTAGGCCCAGTCATCCAGCCTGTTTTTTACCCATCACAAAGTCCATTTATCCAAGCCATGAGCAGGCAGTTTTTCTAAGAGGATGCTATGGGAGACAGTGTCAAACACTTTACTGAAGCCGAGATAGAAAACATCTACAGCTTTCCCCTTATGTACTAAGTGGGTCACTTTGTCATAGAAGAAGATCAAGTCATCTAGTTATATAATCCCTTATTGTTATTCTTCATATGTCTGTCCTGGTTCAGGGCAAATTTGGGAGACTGTTGTCATCTTATTTCAAAAGTTCCATACCTTCTTGGTGATTTCTCATGTGCATCTCCTCGCAACACTGACTCCTTCTTCTTCACTGCACAACCAGCTAACTCCAATCTCTTCACGGCCCAGACAACATACTCTAGCTCCCTCCTCAACCAGCTAACCCACTCTTTTGTAGCACTCATCCTCATTGGACACAGCTGTGGCCTGTTAAGGGCAGGCTTGTTCCTAATCTTTGGTAATTAGTACAGCTGCAACTCCTCAGAGGTGAGATTACCTTCTGCACTATCTTTATTGTCTTACATTCTATCCCCCCACAACTCCTCCTTTTCTTTTAATTACAAAGTTGCAGCATCTCTGGAAAGATATGTTTGAGTAAATTAATATGATAACATATTCACATATCTCACTTAGGACTAACACTATACAAATGTTCAGGTAACACGTCACAGCAAGAACATACATTTCTAAGTTCTTATTTAGTTTTGCCTTTCACAGTCTAGGACATCAACCTAAGACTTTTCATAAACTAATGTTGTGTTTACTATCTTTTGCAGGGCCCTTTGCAAAAGATAGTAAACCCAGTACAAATATATTTTGTGTAATTTCCATTCAATTTTGGAATGCATCTGTGAGTTGACCTTGATTCATTACCTAAACTTACATTACATATTATCAGAAACTCTTATACTTCTAGAATATTGACAATATCAATAGCTGTACAACTTTATAAGGCAACTCACAAGAATAAGTTAAAGGCTATATATTAGGTTAGTAACAAATCAACAGTTACATAATTTTTATCAATAGCTCTACAATTTGAACAACATTGATCCAGTATCTGTCGAGTGTACTTTATGCTTATGGAATATGAACTTTTATACTTAAGCCTAATCAAAGATTAGTAGTTGCAATTCACAAACAAAAATGCACATGTTTCATCAGCAAATGAATACACCATACAGAATGATAGAGCTACTCTGTCTCCAGCTCCAACAGCTGGTTTAATAATTCGCTTCTTCCTTTTAGAGTTTTTTGTTGTATTAGTTGGCCACTGCAAGCCTCTCTTGCCCTGCTCTGTTTTCCATGTAGATGAAACAATCTGTTCTTCACTTGATATGTTAGTTCCCATTGTGTCCCCAGCAACTCACCTGTACTCCAGGTATCAAAATCCATCAGGTCTGGACCAGGCAGCATTCCTTGCTGCTCTCAGTGCTACGCGGGGCTCCATCTCTGGTTGCACCTCGCCCTACAGCCCAATCTCGAATCACATCAGGTTACTGTGGAGATGGCCACTTTACAGTTTTAGAAAGCTTCTCTTACATATTGTCTGTTCACGTAGCAACAACTTTCCCATTGTGTCCTGCTGCACACACTGCCATTCAGGGCGAACTCGGCACCATCCTGGGTCCCCTCTGGACTGTGGTCATACCTTGGCAGGGGGCAGAGGGCTTGCTCCAATGAACCAAATAAGCAAAGTGTGTAGCGTCTGCTCCTCATATACAGCACTCTTCTTCTTAGAGGTGGTATCTCATATATTGTCCAGACTTCTAGGTGCTCAAGTCTGCTTGGCTATAATTCATCTGGAGTTTTAGGCTCTCAGGCTCTTGGTCTGCCTGACTCCTCTGTCTTATTTCTCTTAGGTCTGCAGTCATCTTCCTGAATCACCTTGGGATCACATTGCTTAATATTTAAGTCCTTTCTCTCAAATCACCACAGGATCACCTCCTTACTGCTCTCTCTACAGTTCTCTACCCAAATCACCATGGGATCACATTGGGCTCACCAATTGCTGTCATCTTATTTCAAAAGTTCCATACCTTCTTGGTGATTTTGCATGTGCGGCTCCTCACAACACTGACTCCTCCTTCACTGGACAACCAGCTAACTCCAACTCTCTTCACGGCCCAGACAACATACTATAGCTCCCTCCTCAACCAGCTAACCCACTCTTTTGTAGCACTCATCCTCATTGGACACAGCTGTGGCCTGTTAAGGGCAGGCTTGTTCCTAATCTTTGGTAATTAGTACAGCTGCAACTCCTCAAAGGTCAGATTACCTTCTGCACTATCTTTATTGTCTTACATTCTATCCCCCCACAGGAGAGAACCCCCAAAGGGGTTCCTGTAGAAAGCAGATTCAATCAGCCCCTCTCCCAACCGGTTTGGGAAAAATACCTCCTTGGAGAAAAGTGGAAAAACCTGTTTATTAAACAAGAAAACCTAAACAATATTAAACAATAAAACCTCTTGCTGCTCCAAAAGAGAGACAAACTCAGAAAGTCCACTCCATGGGCTGTAGCTCAGCTCGCTCAGTCTCTTATCATGGCCTAGGCCTGGCCCAGTGGGCCACAGGTGCTCTTCTGGTGTTCAGTCCAGAGGAGGTTTTAACAGGTCCACAGAAAAGGAAAAAAACCCAGATTCCAGGGAACTTCTTTGCCTCAGCTAGCTAAAGCTAGCTAAAAGCAAAAAAGAGCTCTGTCCAGCTCTGTCCCGTTGTCTGTCCATCTGCAGACAACATAGTCCAGGAGGAGGAATGTGGAGGAGTGAGTGCAGTTTCTGAAAACAACCTCCACGCTTCTTCTCTCCCCCTTTCACTCTCAGAACAAGTCTTAAAGGTGCAAAACTTATTATTCAGCATTAACAGAACAAGACGATTTGGGATATAGTCAACCCAGGACAATTCCCTTTGCCAAGTCCTGTTCCATCTGTACCTTTGCTTTCCTGATCCCATACCTACACATCCAGACTGTATCCCTGTACTCTTCCCAGGCCACATGTCCCTGCTCCCACTGGCTGTGAATTTCCATCTTGCTCCTCAATTTTAAGAGCAGATCCTTGCTCTGCCCTGCCAGTTTTTGGTCCTTCCTACACGTGGAAATGGAGAGGTCTTGTACTCTAAAGAAAGTGTACTTAAAGAGTTACCAGCTCTGGTCAGTTCCTCTGTCCTTAAGGACAGTTTCCCAGGGAATCTCATCCTCTAATTCTTTAAGCAGCTGAAAGTTCACTCTTCTAAAGTTCAGGATCCTGACTTTGCTCTTTGTCAGACCCATGTTCTTTGAGATCAGGAACTCCATCAGGGCATGGTTGCTACAGCCCAAGCTGCTTCCAATCTTAACCTCTTTAATGAGCTCATCTGCAGTGGTGAGCACCAGGTCCAGTAATATGACATCTGCTCAGCAATAAAAGGTAAAAGAGGAGGAAGCGTGGAGTGGGGTGGGCACTTGTTGTTTATGGCGTTTTACTTCCAGAACAACCCCTATGTATGCAAAGGCCTGCTTCCCAGGAAGTGGCCAGACATTGCTTGCTGATGGGAAGTAGAGAATAAACATTTTCTTTTCCTTTGCTTCCACATGCAGCCTTTTCTTTTACTTTAATAAGCTGTCTTTATCTTGACACAAGTCCTTTTCCATCTCATTTTCTTCCTCCATCCTGTTGAGGACGGGAATGATAGAGCAGCTTGGTGAGCACCTGGTGTCTGGTCAAGGTTAACCCACTACAAGTGTCATCTGCATTTCTCCACTGTTTTGAGATTTGTAGTATGTGTAGGAGCAAACTAGATTACAGGTTTGGCTTTGGCCAACTTAATGAAATTTTGGGAACTTTTTCTCTTGAGGCTATTTCAAAGTATGCTTTTTCAAGTGGCAGTTGCTGCACAGATCCTTGTAATCAACATGTTCTTATAATACAAACTGAAACTAAAAATAATATGAAAAAAGATTCACAGGTTTTGACATACTTGCTGCTACCTGGCTAGAATTGCATGGTTATTTTAATAAGAGTTTATTACAACTTTATTAGCTGCAAAATTGAGAATGTAAAAGTACAGTATCTGTCTTTTCTTGCTGATAACTGCATACACTAAAAGAATAATTTCTCTGTTCAGAAATAACTTCTGTGGGAAACTCTGTACTAATATATTTTCTTTTCCATACATTGATGTGTCAACAAATAACAATTACAGGAAAGTGACAAAGCAGCATTTTATAAGCAAATTTGTGCAGGTTGGGTTTTTTCTTTTCTGACTGCTCTCTTCCTTGTTTTAGCATTAAAGCAATGTGATACCTTTCATATCAACAGGTAGAAACATGAAGAAAACTTTAACTTAGCTTGCCTTTGTAAGGATCTGTTGCCTGAATTTTTTACTGCCTTCAAAATAACAGATGATTTCGTACCAACAAGTTACACTTGTATTTACTATGAACCAGTGCCTAGAAAGATCTAGGCAGTGGTTTTGCTGCTACAGATTACTCACTATACACTCTGTTACAATCTAGTTGATTTTTAGGTGAGCGGTGTCTGTTTAAGATACCCTGGAGCATCTGAGTTTGTGAGTCTTGCCCTAGCTGGAAGGGAATTGTTACATTTGGTATATTCGAGCTCTAATGGATGCTAAGTCTGAAATGTTTTTGACTGTGAAAGAGCATTGAGTTGGTTCTTTTTGGCTGAAAGGTTTGGACAATTAAGTTTTTACTGTGAATGTAGCCTTGTTTGCCATAAATACAAATTTCCCATTTGAATGGAGCATTGCAAAACAATCCCCAGGGAATTCTGGGTGATTCTTTTTGTTGGGCGAGAACATTTCCCAGGGAGGTGCATACACTACCCTTGGGCTCTTCCCACTGCCCCACCTCTTTAAAGCAATTTAGTTGGCATGGCACTGTGTTTGCCAGCTGCTGTTTGAAGGCTGCTGGAGCTGAGTTGGTTGTGCTATTGTTTGGGAATTGCTGCCTAAAATTAGAGTCCTTTTTACTAGCAATATGTGCACATGACAGAAAATGTTATCAGCAGGTGTTTTCAAGCCTCCATCTACTAGGAAGAGGAAATTATTGAAACACAGCCAAACATATTTTGGAGAGGTGGAAAAGCAAATGACTGTGTATGAAGTTTTGCTCAAACTGTACCTGTTTGGAATAATTTGACTTCAACATGATTATTTTGAAGAATATTTGCAGATTTGAGAATGTTTTGTAAGCTTCTAAGGTTTTAATTGAAATTAGTTTTTTAGTTTAGATGGTGCTTGTTGTGAAGGGCTGACAAAAACCACAAGTGCTTTCACAGGTGGGGAGGGGAAGGCCTAATGTTTATAGAATTTGGTACTTAGTCCCAAATACTTATGGTTATTTAGTTTAAAAGAATGTAGGCTTTATTTATTTTAAAACCCCCAATACTTAGAAATAATGATATTTGTCTTATGAGTAGAAATGTAGTTTATTTAAACTAGGATTAAAAATACCAGCAGTATTGTGTTAACGATTGCAAGTCAGTGCAAAGCATACTTGACAGGTATTGCTGTTAGTGGGGATTTCACATTGTGAATATTGGAGTTTATCTATGTGGAGGGGAGGGAGAAAGTTTCATATGATATGCCAAAAAGGTATTTCTTCAGTAATTAAATGGTGTTTTTGTTTGACACCTGTGAGAAATGACCGCTCACTTTAAATTTTCATCTTCAAGATGGATACTTCGCCTTTTATACCCCAGAGGGGGATGGGGGGAATTGCATCAGCCAACCCTGGCCCCTCCCAAAATCTGTTGGCTAACTCTTTGCCAATTATTGGTGGAGACTGCTTTCTTGCAACTTGATTGGAGGGTTAGGTTTTGTCATTCTGCGTGCCCTCCCCCCACAGCAACAAGCTTTTCCATTCCTAACTACCCCATGTAAGGGGCACATGAGCACACCACCTTTCTACTTGTCATAGACAACCCAGGCTGTCTGATGGTAACAGTACAGAGGAGGGGGGAAGGGAACTATGGGGAGAACAGAGGACATTTTACCTACAATAAGATAACTATACATCTCTTAATATTCACACAATATTCATCCCTTAATTGTGAGAGCCAATCATCTCATTATCCATCTATAACACACTATAACACACCATTTCAGCTACATGCCTAATTTGTGAGGTTTAATTAGGATATAGTCAGCTTGTGCTCACATGGACAGAAATAGTGACCAGCAGGACTAGGGAAGTGATTGTCCTCCTCTACTGGGCACTGGTGAGGCCTTGAATTCTGGGTTCAGCTTTGGCCCCTTGCTACAAGACAGTCATTGAGGTGCTGGAGTGTGTCCAGAGAAGGGCCACCGGAGCTTGGGAAGGATCTGGAGCACTGGTCTGATCAGGAACAGCTGAGGTAGCTGGGGTTGTTAAGTCTGAGAAAAAGAAGGCTCCGGGGAACCTTATTCCTCTTTGCAACTGCCTGAAAGGAGGTGGTAGCAAGGTGGAGGTTGGTCTCTTTACTCAGGTAACAAGCAACAAGATGAGAGGAAATGGCCTCAAATTGTGCCAAGGCAGGTTTAGATTGGATACTAGAAAAAATTTCTTTACAGAAAGGGTTGTCAAGTATTGGAACAAGCTACCCAGGGAAGTGGTTGAGTCACCATCCCTGGAAGTGTTCCAAAAATGTATGAATGTAGAACTTGGGTGCATGGTTTAGTGGTGAACATGGTAGTGCTGGGTTGATGGTTGGACCTGGTGACCTGGAAGGTCTTTTCCAGCCTTAATGATTCTGTGACAATAAAATCAATGCCTAATTTGTCTGAGGAAAATACTCTTTCCTTTTGAGGTCTGGCTATGTTGTTTATTTGTGGTTTGGAGGGGCTTTTTGTGTTTTGTTTAGTTTGTTTTTGGTTTCTTGAAAAAAAAATTATTAGTAGTTCAGAGAGCATAAGCAAATAACCATTTTTAAAACTCATGTCCTCAAATAATAATTTGATGTTTTGAGGCATAAATGACCTTTCTAAGCAGCCCAAACTTGTCAGACAAAGGAATGATAGAAACAGCCGCTTTATTTTAATACAGCAGCCTATTTTTCAGGGAGAGCTAAAAAACAACTATGTATTCCTCTTCCCATTAACATTAAACTTCTGGTTTTGCTACATTTCAATTTAAATGTGTATGCATCATTGGAGAGATGGTGATGTAATCTAGACAACCTGTGCAAATTGAACCACAGACTTCAGCTCCTGAAGCCAAGGGCAAGTGAATAATGCTTTCATCCATAGCTACCCCAGCTGGTATTACTTAGCACTGGAAAGGCAGTTAGGTGTGTGTCAGAAGCATAAGGGAAAATTAAAAGGGGATGTCTTGTTGTTACAAAGCTGAATAGGGGAGGGGAAGAATCAAAACCACCACCACTTCTTGAAACTTTTAGGCATTTAGAGTTTATGCTGTACAAACAGGAAAAACACCTAGTATATCAGTGCCAACTTTGTCATTATAATATTGTCTCGATTTAGATAGAAGTGTAGAAGGAAAAACACCCTAGAATCCGTGTTTCTTCTAAAAAAAGGGTTCCTGCCAATAAGAGACTAACACTAGTGGATGAAAGTGAAAGACACCAACCGTTTATTGACAGAGTGCCCACCCGGCATGGACAAAAACGAATAAATCCTAGATATTGAACTGACAGACCTTCCCTTGTCCCCAATCCCCACACTGGAACAACAACAAAAAAAAAACCAAACAACAAACAAACACGCACAATGCCAGGGAAAGGGAAAAAAACCCCACAATGTCTGCAACATGGTGGGGAGGAAAAGAACCTGGCGCCAGCTCCTGTCTCAGGGATGGGAAAAAACCCAAAGGGTTCACACAGCAGCTTAAGCAAAACAGATGGGAACCTGGTGAATCTCTGGCATGGGTCCTCTCTTCACAGCAGACGAAGCTGGTGAATTTGGTGACCTGCCTCTTGCTGGTTTGTCTTTTCCGAGGTCTGTGGCCGGGACAGAGTGGGCCCTCGCCGTCTAGCCGGTCCCTGGCCGACTCGTCTCGTCGACTGGTCTCTCGGATCTCGGACCAAAACCAAACCCGACCATTTCAAGAAAAAAAAATGTCGAAGGATTGCTATCACAGTCTAGAAGTCCAGGGAAAGGGAAAAAAACCTTCTTGCCTAAGCTAACAAAAGCCAAGCAAAAAAACCAAAAACACCCCAAACCAAAAGAAACAAACAACAACCAAAAAAAAACCCCACAAAAAAATGAAAAAACCCAGTCCTCCCCTGACACGAAGGACACCTGGGGAGTGACTTTTAAAAAGCCCACCCAAGAGCCCCAAGGCTTCCCTCTCCCCTGGACCCACCTTAAAGCTACAGCAACCATTTCTAGGCATAGAGCAGACAATCAGGGAATAGAAAAACCACCCCATGACAAATATTTACCAGATAAAAGATACACATAAAAGCTTGGTATGGAAGTTATAAGGTAATATAAAAAAAATTAATGTCTTTATACAAGGTAATGCATTCTTTTTCTATTTTGTGTTCCTATTTCCAAAAAGAAATTAAACTAAATTTGAAACTTGAATATCATTCTTCCCTGCCAGCTGTGCTTGAAAGACCTCTGTCTCGTAGAGGAATATGTTTTTGAATCAAGCATCACAGTAGTACAGTTGTCTCTGAGATAAAAATAAGGAGTAATAATCTGGAGTTGCACTTCTTATATCTTGTAATTTTTTCCCTATCTATATTTTTTTGTCTTGCTCAGTGCTTACTTATTGATCCACATCCAAAAAAGGAATATCCAATTCCTGAATTTTGTTCAAACTTTAAATTTATAAGTATTTTAATAGTTCACATTTTTTCCCACTACTTTTCTATTTGGAGATTTTCCTGGCCTGTTCTGCTAAGTAACCTGTATTGGTTTTCTTTAGATAAAGCACAATCTTTCAATGAATTTCCCAGCCATATGGAAGGAGTTAGCAGTGGTAATTCTCAAATATTCAGCAGCTGAGCAGTATCATAAAACAGCAGGCTCATGTTATTCCTGTTCATTAATATTTGGTTACTTGAATCTTTTATATTAGGATTTATTTTATCTTGGGGATAAAATATGCAGTATGATATGATAATATGTGGCTCCTTAGCTTTTATTTTTAGATGACCTTTTGTAGCAGGTTGACCCTGGCTAGATGCTAGGCAGCCGCTAAAACCACTCTATCACTGCTATTCTCATCTGCACAGGGGAGAGAAAATATAACAAAGGTTAATGGGTTGAGATAAGGACAGTGTCTTGGTTTGAAAGACATGTGTCTGCCAAGAAGGGTGAGAATCTCCCTTGGAATGGAAAATATGAGCCCTTCTCTCTGAATTATTCTAACTTTGAAATTAAGGGGCTTTCAGGCAAAGATAGGGAAAAAAAGAATAACAGTTCTTTACTAGTATGTATATATATAACGAGGCAAACAAATAACACCAGTAGCAACAAGCAAAACCAGAAACCCAATAACAGCCTTCTCTCGGCTGTCAAGCACTTTCCCTTTTGGTGTAGTTATGGTCAAAGCCAGCAGAGGCACTGCTGGCTCCCCGGCCATGCAGGGCAGGTGCAGTGATTTCCCCGCGGCTGCAGGGGGGGCTATTGCGCAACTTTGGCTACCTTTCTGCACGTGGCTAATGGCAGCGCAGCCAGCAGAAGGAATGGAAAAGGGGCTTGCTTTTCAAACCCCCAGGGGCAGTCGCTCCCAGTGCCCCTCTAGATAGCAATAGGAGCTGTAGCCAGAATCTCAGAAGCAGCAAGCTGGAATGGCAGGGACGAGCAAAATCCCAGAGTAATAAACGAGATGTATCAGAAACTCTGCAGCTGTAGCTGGAGCTGTGGGGCATCCTGGCAGGCAGGGGGTGTGTGGCTACAGTGTAGCAAAAAACCCAGAACAGTGGCAGCCCGGCTCCCAAACAAGGCCAGGAGAGGCTCCCTCAGAGGGGGAAGTGGCTTGGGACCCCGGGTTTTCCCCTGAGGTACCCGAGCAGATGGTGAAGGTCCTTTTTAAATGAGGTAGGGTGTTAATAAGGTCCCATTGCAATGGCCACTCTTACAAGCAGAGCTTCACTCACTGTGGGAGAAGGCAGCAGGAGATGAAACCCCTCAGTAGTGGCAAATTCTCCTCACAGGGACTGCAGCCTGTCTTCCCCCTCTGATGCCAAGAGAGCTAGGTGCTGCACTCATCCCCCTTCACCCAGCCCAAATCCTGTAGTATCTCTGCCCTTCCAAAAGAAACCACTCAGATAAGAGGAGTGCAGCCAGGTGCACTCTTCCCCCTCCTTCATGGGTACATCTTTTGTCTCTGTAAAGTACCCGGTCCTTATTGGCTCTTAGCAAGGAATGGGACAAAATTCCCTGAGAAAGAAACAAAAGGAAAAATCCTAACCCCTAACAGACAGGGAGAGATCACTTACTGATTACCATCACAGGCAAAACAGAATTGACTTGGATATTAACTGAATTTATAACTAACAAAATCAGATCATGATGAGACATAAATCTTGAAAGCACCTTTCCCCCAACCCCTCCTTTTACATGGAGTTGTGGATTGGAGACACACACACAACACAACACTAAGAGTCCTCAGGAAACAGCAATGAATTTAATACGGTTGCCCTTTTTATAGGGTGTTTGAATCTCCTGGCTTAGATAGCTGATTAGATAGGACCTCTCTTCACCCAGCTCTCTGGCCAGTGGTATATCTGCATCTAAGCTTCAACAGGGTTGGCTGAGGTCTTTGTTACCTCTTTTCTAGAACGAGCCAGGCCAGCCAAATTGGATTTGTTATGGCCGGATTTATCTTCTTCAGCTACAGACTAGCTGTGCTGTGACACTTTCCCTCCTTCTCAGCTTTACCTTCTCCCCCAGTGTTTCAGGAAGACTGGTGTCATGGTTTGACCCTGGCACAATGCCAGTGCCCCCATGAGAATACCCTCTCCCTGGTGTCTGCTGTGAGATGTGACCAGGAATAAGCAAAGCAGGCTCCTGCTTAGAAATAAAGAAAACTTTATTAACTAAACTACAAGAAAAGAAGAAAAAGACCATAAGGAAAATGAAAATCTTACAAAAGCATTTTCCTCCTCCCCTCCACCAAATTTCCCAATGCAATACATTCCCCCAAACCACCAACTCTCAGTCCAGCACCACCCTTTAGAATACTCAATCTTCAATTCATCAAGAGGAGAGGAGTCCTTCTTGCACCATAGGCTTCCCCTGGAAACACCGTTGAAACCTCGTGTGCTTCCATGTCACTCAGCACCGCCCGGAAAATCCTTTTGCCATTGTGACATCTTCCTTCCATGCCCAGTGCTCTCACCACTGCGCATGGACCAGAGCTGCTTCTAGGGTTGTCTTTCAAGGATGCCTTGTCTCACTCCAAAAAAGGCACAGTCTCTTCTTCGGGACATCTGTCCCCCCCAATTTTTTCACCCCCTGGGACCGAAGGGTATCCACACTGAACCCTCCTGGTTCTGAGGCACTGCCTCCCCCTAAATGCAGTCTCTGTGTCACAGGAAAAATAAATGGTTCAGTCTATGGCCACACAAGAAAAGTCCAGCCAAAAGGCCACTCTGTCATCCCTCCCCCCACTCAAGAGTCTTCTGCACTTCCCTCGTGGCCCATTCCCTCTTATCTCATCTCTTATCTCTCTTCTCATTCAGCTCCAGGAGGATGAGCATTTGCAAAGTTTCTATCATGCAGGAAAAGGGTTAAAAATTTCAGTCTCTGCCTGTCCGGAGCTCTGGAACACCCACGCTGCCCTGCTGGGCACCTTCTCGCCACACTCCCCCCCTTCTCCTCCTGGGTTGGCCGCTATCAAATTCAGACGCTGGCTCTCCCTCTCTCTCTCCCCTGGACGGGGAGGAAGGGGGGGAGCTGTCTGCCTGATGTCTCTTGGTGCTCCTCCACCCTTCCATTCTCAAGGGCCTCTTCACCCCCCATCTCTGTCCAGGCCCAGGCCTACCACATGGCTGCCCCTCCCCCGCCCAGCAGCAGCAGCCGATTGGGGGAGGGAGATCTGACCTCTTTCCCTCGAAGTCCCAAGAGAGCTTTTCAGGGGCGGAGCTCTGGTTTTTAACCCCTGTGTGTTCTCAGAGGCGTGTCTGAACTTCACTGACTACATCAGGTGCCAATATTAAAATCTGAGCACCCATTGGTTTGACTACAGCATCCCAGAATTCCCATTTCCCGGTCAAACCAGCACAACTGGGAATGGGGGTTCCTGTCAGTTCACCACACCTTGCTTCTGACGCTGCTCAGAGTCCTTCCCCTGCTCCAGTGTGGGGTCCCTCCCACAGGAGACCGTTCTCTATGAACTTTTCCAACATGAGTCCATCCCACGGGCTACAGTTCTGCACAAACTGCTACAGTGAGTCCCTTTCTATTACAGCGCCTGAGTGGGCCGCCATGGTGAGAGAGAGACAAGAATCTTGTTTCTTGATCAGAAGGCTGGATTTATTGATATATGATATATAATACATTATTACTATACTAAATAAGAATAAAGAGAGAGGTTGCAGATGCTAGCTAGGCTAAGAATAGAAAAGAAAGAATCCCAAACAAAGTTGTGTCCAGGGACTCAGTCCCCTAGCTTGCACTGGTGATTGGCCCTTAATTATAAACATAGAAAATGAGCCAATCAAGAAACCCCTGTTACATTCCACAGCATCTGATAATAATTGTTTACCTTGTCTTCTGAGGCCTCTGGCCTCCCAGAAAATACAGAAATCTGAAAGAAAGGATTTCTGTGAAAAAATGTCTGCGACACCTTTCCATGGGGTGCAGTCCTTCAAGGATAGGCTTCTCCAGCATGGGTCCCCCAAAGGGTCACAAGCCCTATCAGGAAACCTGCTCTGGCATGGGCTTCTGTCTCCATGGATCTGCAGGTCCCTCTCAGGAGCCTGCTCCAGCATGGGTTTCCCAAGAGGTCACATCTCCTCTCAGGCATCAGCCTGATCCTGTGTGGGCCTCCTCCACAGGCTTCAGGTGGCCCTCTGCATCCCCATGGACCTCTGTGGTCTGCAGGGGCACAGCTGCTTCACCATGGGCTGCAAGGATATCTCAGCTCTGGTTCCTGGAACACCTCCTGCCCCTCCGTCTTTACTGACCTTGGTATCTGAAGAGTTGTTCCTCTCACATATTCTCAGCCCACTCTTCTCTGATTGCAATTATGATTGTACAATAACGATTTTTTTCTTACTTAATATGTTATCACAGAGGCATTACTACCATTTCAGCTTAGACCCAGCCTTGGTCAGCAGCCCATCTGTCCTGGGGCCACCAGGGATTAGCTTTGCTGGACATGGAGGAAGCTTCGAGCAGCTTCTCACAGAAGCCTCCCCTGTAGCCCCTCCGCTACCAAACCCTGGCCATGAAAACCCAATACAACATCTAAAAGCAGATTTATACAAAATAGGAATAGTAGAACATATTTACCACGTGAGTTTATCTTTTTCGCCTACTAGATGGTTCATATACAATCTATAATGGTAATTTTTCTGACACTTCAGGATCCATTCATGAAGATATTTTACTTTAATAGACTCGCTGACTTTCATGTCATTTCATATTGCGTGGGTCATTAGTTGCAGAGAGAAACAACATAAATCTTCCGAGGGTCATCAACAAACAGCGTGCTTTATTGTTCAGAACCTTCTTTTATAAGGTGTTTGAATTTCCCAGGCTTGGATAGCCAATTGATTTGGATCGCTGCACCGCCCAATTCTGGCCAGTGATGTGTCTGAATTCTGGATTGAATGGGGTTGGCTGAGGTCCCTGTTTGGTTTGAATCTAACTTATCCCTGCCTTATCCAGAGACTTTTTTTACTTCTAGGCTGGTTGAGTTTGGGGATCTGATATTGCCAAATTTATCTGGCAGCTATAAGCCAGCTGCAACCATGACAATTCCCCCTTTTTGTTTTATTAAAAATTGCAAACTGTTCTTTGTCTTCCTCTGCAGGTGCCTTGCAGATAGGATGACAAAGACAACATGATAACACAGATAATAAATCTAGTTTGAGAAGACTTTCCACTCAACTCGACAAGACTATTCTCCCTGTATCAGTTTGAAAAGACAGGTGTCTGCTAAGGAAGGCAGGAGACTCCCTGGAAATGGAAAATTTAAACCCTCTCCCTCTCATTATTATAATTTTGAAATTAAAGGCCTCTCAGGCAAAGATATGGGACTAGGAATAACAGTTCTTTATTAGGAAAATAAAAATAAAAATGCAATAGTACAAAAATAAAAAACACTGACAGAATCAGAATACAACGTGGCACCCTGTGGGTCAGGATGATGGTAGCAGTCCAATTAAATGGTGGCTGCAGTCCTCCTGGAGTGACAGATGTTCTGTTGAAGCAGTGATCCTGTATGTAGTGGTTTAGAATAGGAGGAAAATTTAGGGAAATAATGCAGAAGCTTTTTGTATAACTAACAGTGTTGAACCACTGAGAAGCTGGACACGTCTTTGTGAAAAACACATGTTAAAGACAAAGAAACCCAAATCCTCTTTCTTTTCTGGTCAGAGACGAGGTGGTGGGCCCTGGCCCTGGCCCCCATCTCAGCCAGGCCAGGCTGGGTGGCCCTGCTGTGGGCTGGGCTCCTTCCCCCCTCTGTGGGCTGCTTGCTGCCCCCCCCCCTCCCCCCCGCCCCCATTGCCCCCGTTCTGGTCGAGCCGGGCCCCAGCAGCTGCTGGGCAGGAAGGGCAGGAGGCTGCAGCGCCCTGGCCGGACCAGGGCCGGCTGAGGCGTTTAAGATCTTGCCATCAGGTCCCCTCCCCCTAGCGCAGCTGAGACCCCTGCAGCCCATGTAGAATGACCCTGCAGCTAGAATTAAATGCAGAGAAAACAAAAAACTAACCATAAAATCAATCTTAACACAGCCCCAGCTGCAGCTCCTGCCACAAGTTACCGGTGGGTCAGGTAAGCCCCAGGCATAATATTAACCCTATCAATACTTTAATCCTCCCCCAAGAAAGAAAAAAAGAACAAGACACAAGCATATAAAGCAACAACATGAAAACATTGAAATCAATTAGAAAAAGTTAAGTCACAATAAAAGATACCTTAATTTTAAAACTAAAATCCTCTTGTAAACTATAGAGAAAAAACTTTTTCCCTATAACACATAAAACTATATAGAGATAAAAATATTCAAATTAATATCAAACAAAAACCTCCATACTAAAATCAACAAATGTTAAAGTAGCTGTAATCCAATAAAAAGTTTAAACAGAAAAAAAATAGTCTAGTACTCTCAAGAGATCTCTGTTCCCAGGGATGAAGATAATTTTAGAAATAGATAATAAAAACTTTTACCTTTTATATCCTTTTAAAGTTTTAAATCTACTTTACCTTTCTCCTAATCCTATCTCACAACAAGAAATGAGTACTCTAATAATTAATCAACACTAAAACCCACCAGACTCATCAGCATATTAGATTAAAAAAATCTCAAAATTAAAAAAACCCTAAAATTAACAAACCAAATCCACTAGATTGTAGAAGGGTATAGCTTTCCTCTGAAGGTCCAGTGGTGGTGTAGATGGGCCTGATCTTCCTCTGGGAATCCAGTGGAGAAGAAAGCTGCTCCTCTGGGAATCCAGTGGGAAAAGGCTGTGTCTGGTGTTCTAAATCTCAGATTATATCCAGGTAGGAATGCTTGGCTCCTCCCCCTGGGCAGAGTGTCTCACAATGGGATGATGTATTTTTATCAGTCATGCAGTAAGACTCAATGGCCCATTAACAGAAGATATCTCCCCGAAGTGAGGATTGGTAGTGGAAGATAAAGAAAACTGCCCCGCTTGGTTTTGACAGGTGGCCCAATTAACAGAAGATAACTGCCCCACTTCTAACTGATGGCAATAGAATACACACCCCCAGCCACATCTTGCAACCTAAGACACCCCATCAGCCAGTGATGTATCTCATGTACATTTGAGTTGTAATATTCACATTTAGGAGCTGTTAAAGGGGATTACCAGAAATACAAGTTTTTAAGATCACATGCCACCGGTTATTACTTAGAAGTTACAATTTTACAACTTAATACTACAAACAATAAACAATTCAACTCAAAAATTTCAATTAAAAACACACATCTTTCTCCACTGATGTCTTCCAAATATTTGAGTTTTGGGCTTCAAGTAAGGTGATGGGTAAATTGTCTTACCATTGACAATCTTCTGCTTCCGACAAGCTGTCGGATAGCTATGTTATGTTGTGAATTG
Source organism: Melozone crissalis (assembly GCF_028551555.1). NCBI lineage: Eukaryota > Metazoa > Chordata > Aves > Passeriformes > Passerellidae > Melozone > Melozone crissalis. The sequence goes on along the minus strand of NW_026535813.1, from coordinate 6,004,124 downwards.
ATTGAAAAACATGGGAACATGACAGCGCCCAAGACTTTTGAGGGGAGTGTACATCCACCCCACACTTCTCCCCCTTTCTTTGTTTTAACAACTCTAACAGGAAAAAAACATGCACTTTTGAACAAAATTCATAAGGTGAAACTTACAACTGCCTGTATGCTTTACTATCACCCAGAGTCTGCTATCGTTGAGGAACCTTGTTTTCACAATGAGGACTTGGAATTCCTCTTCTGAAAAAGACTTATATGTGTATCTCAAAGGAATGGGGTTCAGCTTCTGCACAGCAAAATCAGCTAATCAAAGTGACTTGCTTTCATCTTTAGCACAGAAACACCTGGGTTTTATACTTTTTCTGCCAGTCAAGGCCATAGCCTGGTCAGGGCTAAGACCTAGACTGAGAGGAGCTTCCCTACCATATCTTTAAAAGAAATCTCTCAGTAATAATTCATAGAACAGTTGACTTTGCCATCTATCCTTAGCTAAATAACCAATGATATTATAAATAACTTGTAAATAACTATAACTGTGTACCTATATATACAACTGCTTTGAAAGTACTATTTACTTTTTTGTCACAAACCAATTCACAACTATCAAAGGAAACATCTCCTTGTCTCAGTTAGGCTTTACAGGTCATGTTGTAGTATATGATCAAAAGTGACACATCCTTGTGTTAGTAATGTTCTTAAAATATTTTATTTTGGAGGTTTTTTGTTGGAGAATGAAGGGAGAACGACCATCCTCTAATGCATGGAACTCAGATTTTATTGATCAATCAATCACCTTAAATAACAATGGTAACGAACTTCATGCATATTCTGTAATCCAATTTCATGATAGGCTAACAGAGAAAATTCTAACCACTCCTCTTGTTTTAGAATACCTACAATTGTTTATTAAAAACAGAACCAGAGTTCCCAAAACTTCTTCATCTGTTCCCAGGCTGCCAGCTTTTCCCAGAGACGGTGTTCTGCTTGTTATGGGAAGACAGCCTGAGAACTCTATTGTTTATAAAAAGAGTCTAATTGTTTATAGAAATCAGAAGGCTGAGAACTGCGTTAGGACTGCTTTACTTTTCCTTTTACTTTTCTCTCAATTGTATGTCTCATGGCCTTTTTCTTTAAGCTATTCTTGAACTAAACTCTCCAACATTTCCCCTGTTTTTTTCTTTGAGAGAAAAGAGGTTAGCTTGCCAGGTTTTCTCTATCATCCTACTAACCATATTTTGGATACAACTGCCGAAGCAAGGTAAGATACTTAAAAGCAATAAAAGTACACCTAATATCTCTATAGCATATATTACAAGGTTTCTTAACCATGGTCCCAATCCTAAGCTTTTAAGCCATTCATCAATTCCTAATCCTTCTTCTTCCTTAAGGCTGTTAAGCCCTAGTCGTAGCTCTTTTAACTTAGCATGAATAGATACAGAATGATCAGATAAGTTCATGCAACACATCCCTTCAAACTCTTCACACCCATGGCCTTGTGCTAGCAGTAAAAAATCTATAGCAGCTCTATTCTGTAAAACAGCGTGATTAACACTTTGTACATCTGCAGTTAGCATATCTAATATCTGTGATGTCTTATTCAATTCACCCTTAGCCCAACACCCTATTTGTTTTGCTAAGGTCATTGCTTTGCTTGCAGCACCCCATGGTAGGAGAGCTGAAACCATTACTTGTTTAAATTTACTCCAGAACAACGGATCTCCTATTTGACTACAGTCTAAGTTATGTAAGCTGCGCCTTTCCTTGCTAGTCTTATGACTTAGTTGCATCAGCACAGATATGTTAGGGTGGAATAGTGATAACTTGCCTAAATAACAAGGTCCACCCTGCGGTTGGGCTGGTATTCCATTCCAGGCTCTATCTCCACAAATTAGAAATATTCCTGTGGGTAATTTCTTAGGTGTCATAATAGTAGAGCCTTTACACTGGTTATAAAGCTGTTTGGACACTATTTCTGGGTTTAGAGATGAATCCAGAGTAGCCCATGTCTGTTTATGCTGACTCATCCTTTGAAAATTAGAGTAATCAAAGCTGTAACTCCTCCAAGGCTGAGACAAAGCGATGACTGATTAATCTGTCTAGCAAGTGTTATCCATACATTATCTCTAGGTTGACTAAAATGTGTTACCCTTAATTCTTCAGCTACTACTATACTAAGCAATATAACAAAAGTGAACCTCATTTTTCTGTTTTTGTATTGACCTTCTTTCTCTTTTCAGTTTTTAACCTTACTGTTCTCGACACCTGAAGACTACACCTTTGTAACTTTCTAATACAGTTATCTAATGCTTGATTGGGATCTCCTCTTATAGGACCTACAACAGAATGTTGTGTTAAAGGCACCAGTTTTCTACACCTTATTGAGGCTATATATGATGCACTTTGAGCTTTAACCCTTTTCAAAATACACTGTACCTCCCACCGATAATAAGCCAAGATTTACTGCTCATGAGATTCATAAAGGTCTAAAGCTGAGGCAGTGTTTAGATCCTGCTGAAAAATGAAGGCTCATGCTCTACTGACTCTACCTAAACTTTATGCCCCAAGAATTACTTTGCTTGTTTTCTCTTTCATCAATAATTCTGAACTGAAAGCAGGACTAGAGTTAGACCATACTAATAAGGTGCAACTTATCTTGAATTGTTAAGTCTAAGGATTTCTTTACAAAGTAAAGAATGCACAGATGTAATTCTAGGGCATACAAGAATCTTGTGAAAAAAAAAGTAGTATTTCAGAAAGTATGTTGGAAAATGCCTATGTATATTCATTAGAGTAAGGGCAAACATTTGTCATTTTCTTGACTCTCATATTTTTAAAGCTGACAAACAGAGATCACTAGATTACTAGATAATTAACTTGCACACTTCTGTAAAAGCATGATCTGAGAAACTAAAGCTATTTCTCAGTAAGGAGTAGGACTTACTGTAGTATCTTTTTTGCAAATAAATAGGACCCCAGCAAACAAAAGATGCTTAGGGTTTTTCCATTTTTATCTTTTTACTGGTGTGTTCTGTGACACAGACAATAAATACCATTGTAAGACCTATTTTTATCTAATAGAAACACTTGGAGCAAAACTTTAACAAATCTTCCTAACAAATGAGTATGGCTTCCAGCTTTCAGCTCCCAGTAGGAAATAATATTTGATTCATATTCAGAGAATTAATAGCCTTTACAATTGGAGACAGGATGTCACTTGAAGACTCATAACTTTGTTTAAAAAAGTGTTCTGGAAGATACAGACTTAAAAAGCAGCAATAAATTAATGCTCTAAGAATTTTAGAATATATGAAAGTAATTTACAGGATCAGCTGCTTTGAGGAAATTATACCTAAAATAAATATACTAAACGGAATTATTAAAGTTAATTTCAGTTACTCATTCATCCTCTGGGAAGTCTAACAAGACTAATTATAGCAGACTTATTTGCAAAACATGTAAAATCACTTAAATCTAATTCAAACTTAACAGAATCTAACTTAACTTAGACTACTTAATAACAGATAAAACTTACTATAGAAATAATATATAGCATTTACTATAACTTACTTACAGGCCTGATTCTAAAATATTAAGCTAAAACAACTTTCTTCACGTGTTTGCTATAGCATTTTTATACTTAAATACACTTAAACATAAGTTTATTCAAGGTATACCTGTGAAAAAATTCTTTTGAATTCAGTGCTTGCTTATACATCTATCACATCTAAACAAAGCTTAAAGAATACAAAAAACACAGTCATTACATCTTACTTCTACAATCACTTTAACACATCTTTAACAATTTTAAATTTTTCAAAATGCAATCTTAGAGTTTGATGTTTCACCGATTAGAGTCTATGCTTCTGATGTTTGCAGTCTCTATTAATACAGGTGATTTTAAAACATCATAACCAATGCTGAGCCAAATCGACCGAAATTTGACTCTTGCATTCATTTAAGCTGATTTCTGTTTCACAGTTTCTGCCAGGAAGAACAAAAGTTCTTTTAACTTCGCTTGTTTACCATCACTAGTTTCTCAATTTCAGCAGGGAATCTTTTCCTTTTGTTGACAAAAGATCACATCCATTAGACTGTTAGGTCAAAAACCGAGGCTCTTTCCCAGCTGCGGGGCGGAGAGACAAGCTGAGGCGCTGGAAAAGCACTCCGATCGCCGCTTATGCCGGAGCGGACGGGCCCCCCCCCGCTCTGTGCTGGGCTTTTTGTTTCACAGCGTGCGCGGTTTCCCAATTGCAGTAGGAATCTTTTGTTAACAAGAGTCACATTTATTACGGCTGTTAAGTTTTAAACTGTAGCTTTTGCCGGCTGCGGGGGGAGGGACAAACGCTCCCACTGCAAAAAGCGCTCTGGTCCCGCGGCGCGTGTGTCCGAGCGGGCGAAAACTCCCCCCCCGCGCTGGGCTCTTTGTTTACTCACTGTTTGCCGGCTGACTCCTGCAGGCACCGCTGCACGCGTGGCTCCCCCCGCGGTGGCGCGGCTTCTTCGCTCCCCCCGCGGCGCGCTTGGGTCGCTCCCGGCGCGGCTGCCAGGGCGGCGCGACTCAGTTCCCGCGGCGGCTCCGCTCTCTGGGCGGCGCGGCTGCTTCCGCGCGGCAGCTCCGCTCTCCTCCCGAGGCGGCGCGGCGCAACAATTCAGGCGGTCGCTCGCCGCCACTGCTCGCCATGGCGGCGCGCCCGTGCCGAGTTCGGAGTAGCACAGCCCCGCAAGCGCCATGAGCTGCGGCTGCTGTTTTGCACTCAGAGGCGTAGTGAATAAGTGAACCGTACATCACCCGCCATGGCTTGCTTAGCTTCTTGACAGTTTTATCACCTTCTAAAGCAGCCTCCCACAATAAATCACCGAATTCACGGCATCCCGTTAAGTCGTAAACCTTACGGAAAATCTCTTTATCATAGCCGTAAGTCCAAAGTCCTGTTAAATCCTTTTGCCAATTCTTTCCCTTAATTTGCCTTTTTTGCAAGAAAGTAATAAAAAGTTCTATTTGGCTTGCCTTTCCATACCTATGTAAATGCGCGCGCTTTGCAGCACCAAAGGCGACGGCCACACATACCAGCCCAAGACTCGTCTATACGGTCGCTTGGGGCACGGCACGTCTCGGCGGCGTTCCTCCGCTTTGTATTCGTGCCTATTGCCGTTCCGCAGCTGCTCCTCGGAACCTGGACAAGTCCTCACCTCCCCGTGGTGTTCGCAATCCCCGAAAGCGTTCGCTATCACGTCGGGGTCACCATTTGTTGGAGAATGAAGGGAGAACGACCATCCTCTAATGCATCGAACTCAGATTTTATTGATCAATCAATCACCTTAAATAACAATGGTAACGAACTTCATGCATATTCTGTAATCCAATTTCATGATAGGCTAACAGAGAAAATTCTAACCACTCCTCTTGTTTTAGAATACCTACAATTGTTTATTAAAAACAGAACCAGAGTTCCCAAAACTTCTTCATCTGTTCCCAGGCTGCCAGCTTTTCCCAGAGACGGTGTTCTGCTTGTTATGGGAAGACAGCCTGAGAACTCTATTGTTTATAAAAAGAGTCTAATTGTTTATAGAAATCAGAAGGCTGAGAACTGCGTTAGGACTGCTTTACTTTTCCTTTTACTTTTCTCTCAATTGTATGTCTCATGGCCTTTTTCTTTAAGCCATTCTTGAACTAAACTCTCCAACAGTTTTTTAAATAAAGCCATAAGTAAATTGTCATTCTAAAGGTTTCATAGATGATATAAGGTGTATATGTGGAGTTTTTTGATTTCTCTTGTAAAGGCTTCTTTGCTTGGTTGTGATTTTAGCTTATTATTTGATGGGTAGATACAATGTTGATAGCATCATTCAGTTGTATTTTTAGAATGACTTTACAAAAGTCATAATATCAAAAACAGTGCAAAATCAGTGGGGTTGTTTGTTTCTATAAATATAGATGGTTTGTAGTATTACAGAACAGAGATAATAAAGGTGAATCATTTTGTTATCTAAGGACACTTATGAAGTTGTTTCTTGAGGTTGGAATGAATTAAGTTACTCACACAATTATTGTACTGTTATTAGTATACTTAACAACATTGCTTAATGGCAGTAGTGCAAATAATGAACCTTTTTTTTTCCCCGGGAGTTTTGAAATTGAGTCAGAGTTAGTCAGTGAAAATAAAAAAGGAAGGTGAAAATTTATAGAATACATAGGCTAATCAACAACTTCAGTTAATTTAAACATGCTTTTTGGAATGACTATGCATTTTCAATCGTATGTTTCCTGCAGTACAAATAATTTTTGCTAATTAGAGGTTCTTGTTAATACTTTCTCATATATAGTTTCAACATTTTGTAATCTCAAATGACTTTAGTTCTGTGATTAGCTGCATTTGCATACTTAGTTACAAAAATTCAACATTAAGTCATGGTTATATATTGGTTCAAAAATAAGAAAACATGCAATTAGTACTTTAAATATGAAAAGTAGATAGGGTTAGATTTTTTCATTCCAGTGGTAATATTTTCACATTAGGGAAATTGTAAGGTGGAAGCTGTTTTTTCAGAAAATAGTACCTTGAAAAACATCAGTTATTTTCTACTTGAAAGGATATCTTATTAATTAGAATTATTACATGAGCATCTATCACAAAGGCAATTAGAGCAATGTCTACATTGGTCTACTAGGTGGTATTGTAAAAAGGGGCAAGTTCTGACTTGGATGGTATGGCACAGATTTTTTGCTAAGTTAAATAGTTGTGCATTGTCAATTTCTCTTAATAGTGCTCAATCTAATCTCTGTGTGATATCAGCTACATAGGCAGAGTTAGTTACAACATTTAGAGGAATGTGGGGAAAATGTTGGAAAACCATAGCTACAGCCCATAGCTCTACTAATTGAGGTGATCTGCTCTCATAACCTTCCAGCGTGTGCCACTCACTTTCTTCTTTCCATGTTACAGTGGCTTTTCCATTTTCTCAGAACCATCAGTAAACACTGTAACACCTTTTAGGGGTGTTCTACTATTCAGAGGTTTTAGAGACAGTGCAGTTTCCCTACTTCAGTAATTTATGGCTTGGTAAGTGATTTGTCTTAAGAAATTTTGCAAGGCACTTTGCAAGGTTGTGCAGTTAGCAAAAAAACATTTGAATTTCTCTTGTGTTACAGGTATAATAATTTTTGAAGGATCATTAGCATTCCATTGTAAACACTTGTGATGAGATTTGATATTTAATTGTGTAATCAGCTCAAAGACTGTAGGTGCCATCTTTTTTGATTGATGAGGTAAAAACATCCACTCTAGAATGTGCAAAGGATCGGGCCAGTGAGTATCCCACTGCCCAATAATACCAGTAGAGTGAAAATTAACAATGAGAATTAATACAGTAATACACGTTTGGGCATATCTGGTGCACTTGTCTGTTTGTTATGGCTTGCTCTACTGTTTGGAAAGCGGATTTTGCCTCTGGGGTAAATTTTCTGAGGGAAGTTAATTCAGGATTGTGGTGTTTTCTGAGACCCCCATCATTGGAAGGAAATGATGAATCTGACTCCATGTTCCTAGAAGGCTAATTTATTATTTTATGATCTATATTATATTAAAGAATGCTATACTAAACTATACTAAAGAATAGAGAAAGGATACAGACAGAAGGCTAAAAGATACTAAATGAAAACTTGTGACTCTCTCTTCAGAGTCCAACACAGCTTGGCCCCAATTGGCCAATAAGTAAAAACAATTCACATGAAACCAATGAAACAGCAACCTGTTGGAGAAACAATCTCCAAACCACATTCCAAAGCAGCAAACACAGGAGAAGCAAATGAGATAATATTGTTTTCCTTTTTCTCTGAGGCTTTTCAGCTTCCCAGGAGAGAAATCCTGGTGAAGGGATTTTCCCAGAAAATATCACGGTGACACAGGATCACCCTTTAGAAGGTTAATTAAGGGTGTCAATTGTGAGGTGGTCAATTCTAGATAGGGTCTAATCCAGTTGATGGTATCCAGTTTCTCTTTTTCGAGGGACCACTGTGATACCCACTGACTATAATTCTTGTAGGCTGCAAATTGACAATTGTAATAAACAATGTAATACATGTTAAAAGCTCTTGTGCATATATATATATATATAAGTTTTTTGTGCATATACTTTTTTGGGGTCTTGTTTTAAGCTTGAGTACCTGTGGGTTGGAGTAGACATGTTTGTAGTTTTTACCAGGGCTTGCAGTTTAAAGTTAACATGTGCTGGGATGGTGTCCGATAGTAGTAGTGATGGAGAGTTGCAAGGGCTTCTTCTCTGAAACTGGTAGCAAGGCAGAGACTTGGTTTCCCTCTGTGGTAGTCTCGTGTATCCATCAGTGATGTGGGTCCTTCGGTTTGTTCAAGCCTTGGCTGCACATGCAATGGGGCCGCAGCAGCTGTGGGGTCCATGGGGTCTGGCAGCGTGGTGTTGGTATTTGCTGGTTCCGGTGCACTTCCAGATGTGACATAGGTTCAGGACTCAGACACTCATAGTTATGTCTCCTCGGGACCTGCCCCTAAAATGCAGAGGCAAATAGATGTGGGCAATGGAGGCAGGGCTGTAGGCGCGGCTTCACAGCCAAGCCAATCAGCTTCATGCAGAGGTGGTCTGAGGGTTTCCATGGCAACGAGGGGCATGCTCAGTGGCGGGGGGTGGTCCTGGCTGTGACATGGTCACAGGGTGCCTGGCCTCCATGGTGGTGCTACCCGACCTGGGACAATAGCTCGGCACAAGAGCTTTGTGCTGCCATGCCTCTGCCATTTGCTGCCGTTCTGCTTGCCATCAGTGCTGTGCTTGCTGCCGCTCTGCCGCTTGCATGGTCTGGCACAGCACAGCATCTCTGGGTGGCTGTGGGGCAGCCCGGCATGGCAGCTGGGGGGGGCATGGCTGAGCCTCTGCCATCCACCGGGATTCTGCCACTTGCTGGGGCTATGCCACCCGCCTGGACACCGCCAGCCATCACAGCACCACCAGCAGGCACCGCGGTGCTGTCAGCGCACGGGCCACGGGCTCCTGCCTCCCTGCCCAGCTCCGCTGCCCACTTGGACTGTGCTGCCCGCCACCATGGCTCTGCCACATGGCTGCATGTGGCGCCCATTCAGCGCAACGCGATGGCGGTGTGGGGCTGTTGCTTGATCTGCCCGCTTCTCCCACATGTTCGGTGTAGCGCCTGTGCTTCCCGCTGCCTCGTCCAGCACCCAGTCCTCGCCACACATCTTGGTTTTTATCTGCTTTATCAAGTTCAAGATAAGCTTCCAGGGCTTTAGAACTCTAAGTGCACTTTTGTCGCCTTTGGAAGTTTCTTTTTTTATATATTTTCCAGTCCGCATCTAGGTATTTATATCGAGGGCAGTCTCGTTAGTTGGTTCTAACCCTCAGTTTTTTTAGTCCATGTTAACAAATCTAACAAAGTGTTCTTCACAATCTATCTCCCATAGAAAGAGAGACCATACCTTCATAGCTGGGTGTTCCTCCATGGAGATTAATCCACTCATATCTTCGCGGGGGTTTTTCTTATATTTAAAGGGGTATATACAAAGGAAATCCAGATTTTTGGTGTCTTTCCACCGCAAACAGCTCTGCTTGCTGTATATTTTGGGTGGCACTTCTCACACGCCTCTGATTATTTCCAAGTTTTTCCTGGTGTTTTGGCGGATCTTCTCGCATACCGTGTGTCTCCCCCTGTTCTGCTCATGGGAATGGCTGCTGTCTTCACATCGGTTATCACCACATACTGCGTGGGTTGTTAGTTGGAGACAGAAACAACATAACTCTTCCGAGGGTCATCAACAAACAGCGTGCTTTATTGTTCAGAACCTTCTTTTATAGGGGGTTTGAATTTCCCAGGCTTGGATAGCCGATTGATTGGGATCCCTGCACCACCCAACTCTAGCCAGTGATGTGTCTGAATTCCGGATTGAATGGGGTTGGCTGAGGTCCCTGTTTGAGTTTGAATCTAATTTATCCCTGCCTTATCCAGAGACTTTTTTTACTTCTAGGCTGGTTGAGTTTGGGGATCTGATATGGCCAAATTTATCTGGCAGCTACAGACCAGCTGCAGCCGTGACATTTATTGGGTGATTTTCTCACATAATTTTGTTGTGGTGAAATGTTTTGATTACTGATGAAACAGAAGTATATATGTTTTGTTTCTTAAAACATTCTTGTTTTAAATGCTAGCAAGGGGAAACTGCACACTGCTCTGATGTCCTGACATCTTATGTGAAGCATTCAAGTCAGTTCAGGCTAAAACTGACCCAGATGCTGTACCTATGTCAGTCCTGGTGGGATAGAATACATTACTTCTCACAGGGACTGTGATTATCTGACTCCAGAGAGAGGAGAAACAAAAGTAAATGCCAAATTATTGCTTTCAAAAATACTGAATTCCTTCTATGCATCAACCCATTGACAAACTGTAGGACATAAAATTTTGCTCTCTGGATGAGAACAGAGAGACCCCATTCTATTCTAGTGTCTGCAAAATCATCCTGAGAAGCTTTTCTGGACTGTAAAGTGTTTTATCAGTCTATGGTCTTAATTCAGATCTAGGAGCTGTGACTCACAATGAATGCATATGTATGTATGAGACTTGTACAGAATTGCTGGTAGAAAACTTGGGCCAACAGCATATAGCTCAACATGTTCACATGAATACAAATGATGGTTGTTAGTTCCACCATAGCTTATTAAGTTCACAGTTGATTCTGGTAGTTGTTCTAAATTGCTATCTGACTGTATTTAATTGCACACAAACAAATGTAGTTTTGCTTTAAATTGGTACAAATATTTAAAATCTAGTTGGGCATATTTTAAGCAAATAAGTTGAAGAACATTGAAGCACTGAAATGGGAAAGAAAGCAAAACACAAAGCTACATATGCTTAATTTTTATATGTACAATGGTAACTGATTTGATAAAATGGTTTTAGTTTTCTGAGATTTTTTTTGTGGTGGTGATTTTTTCTTTGTTTTTGGTGGATTTTTTTAAGTGAATTGTAACTTAACCAAATGGTATTACTTAATTTTTTACTGCTGCTGCTGTAGAAATGCATGCACAGCTACTGTTTTGGTAAACAAAGTCTAGTAGCCAGATGGCAATAAGATTTAGAAAGTTGATATGATTTGGGAAGCATCTGACTGTAATATGCTGTGCTTTGTCTAGGTACCTTAAATTCAGTACACAGTAGAAGACACTAAATATGTTATCACTGATGTGGTTTCAAAGAACAAATAGACTATTATGTAGAATATAAATAATGCATATTAAAATTTAAGTCGATGCTTTCCGATAGATGATCCAAAATGCTGTCACACTGAATTTACTTACACATAACCAGATGTGCTCCTGCTCAAAATCAGGATAATGATTCCAAATCTAGTTATGCATATTTTAAACAACCGTTAAATACTCCAAATAATTTCTCATTTCAGGAAGGCTTAATTTTGCTAATAGGTCCTTTCCTCACCCTTATTCCATTCTATCCTTCTACTTGAAAGGTTAAAACTCGATACATTTTACTAGCTGCTGTATGACTGAAGAACTGCTTTTGAGTGAAGAAGGAAAATAGGGTTTTTGCAGGGTACAGATGCCCAGCATACTCTTCTGTTTTTTGTATATTTTTAATCTCTTGACTAATTGTTTTCCAAGGTGCATTAAAATAGTCAACCCTGTGCAATCCGTAATAAAGGAAGAAATGCATATTCCCACACTACATCAAGGATGATGATTTTTGTGAATTGTGAATATAAGTAATACTCCTTAGTGCTGCAAGCACTAGCAAACTGCCTCAGGTGTTTTGGAAGCTTTATTTCCACCTTCTGAAGTGTTGTGGTGGTGTGAGTCAGTGTGAGGATGAGTAGGGCTTTTGGAATCCTGAGGAAAACAAAGCAAAAGAAAACTTCATGAGATGGTTGGAGGAATAGGTACTTAGTGAGTGTCTCAGTTTGGAAAGACAGGTGTCTGCTAAGGAAGGCAGGAGCCTCCCCCGAAATGGAGAATGTAAACCCTCCCTATGCCTCCGAATTGCTATACATTTTAAATTAAGGGGGTTTCAGGCAAAAAAATATGGGAGCAGGAAATAACAGTTCTTTAATAGGGAAGAAAATAAAAGGATAAAATAAACAATGCAGTATACTAGAACAACACTGACAGAGTCAGAACTCAACCTGACACTCTGTTGGTCAGGGTGTTGGTAGCAGTCCAATTGGAAATGTGACTGCAGTCTTCCTGACGTGTCAGGTGTGGTTCTGTTGGAGCAGGGATCCTGTAGAAAAGAGTGTAGTCTTCCTCTGAAGATCTAGTGGAAGAAGAGGCAGCTGCTGTTCCTCTAGGAAATCCAGTGGAGAAACCGTGCTGGTATTCCAGAATCTTCAGATTATATCTGGGTAGCAATGCTTGGCTCCTCCCTCTACATGGAGCATCTCACAATGGGATGTTATAGTTTGAGGAAGCGAAGGGAGTCGACCACATCCTAATTGATCAGCATCGAACTCTGATTTATTGATCCAGCATGCACATTTTTATAACCGTGTTAATTAAGTTCATACATATTGCAAAACCCGAGCTCATTATTGGCTACAGATTACACACCAACCCCTCCTTTTGTTTTCAATACCTGTGGTTTCTTATTGAGACCAAAACTTGTTTTTCTCATCCTGTTATTGACTGTTCTCAAGGCCTGCATGTTTGTTATCCTGCTTTCCCATCACTATCCAAGGACAAGGTATTTACTTGTTATTAAAAAACAAGCCTGAGAACTTTGCTGTTTACAGCTGCCTTTTACTTTTCAATCAGCTGTATATTTTCATGGCCTTTTTTCCTTCAAGCCATGTCTGAGCAAAATTCTCCAACAATAGTTCTTATCAGTCATGCAGTGACATTCAATAGCCCATTATCAGCAGATGTCCTCTCCCGAGGAAGGAGTGATTGTGGAAGAGATAAGGAAAACTGCCCACTTGACAAAAGACAACTGCCATACAGATGGTAATCGAATGCATCTTGTCTTGCAATCTGGAACAGTGAGATTACAGTCACTTTTTCTCTTCATTACCCTTGAAAGCAGAGGAAGCTTCCCTTCTTACTTTTAAGAAAGAGATTTTTTTTTTTATCTGAGATCTCCAGGCTAGGAGCTCTGAATACAAACAAAGTTTGTCCTTTTGACTGTCTTTTTTTTCTAGCTTAAGTGGTAATTAGGAAAAAAAGTTTGGTAGTTTGATTCAGTAAGTTCTACTTCTGATTTCAATATTAACTCTGAAAGAATAATTAGAAGTACTGTTTGTTTTGAGCTGGTCAGATTGTAGAAAATTTTTAAAGTAATTGCTCCTTTTACAATTTCATTACAGCAATAAAACCTACCAGTGTCCTCAGAAAAACTTTGTATGTTTGACTATAAAAATTAGTTCATATAAAAATTCCCAGTCCAAATGTGTTTTACAATACAGTTGCAGAAACATCTAGATAAAAACCAAAATCCCTAAAGACCAAGTGAAATAGAAATAATGCTTCTGGATTTTCCAGTGTTCATTTATTTGAAAGGCAGACTGAAAAGATAAAGGTTACTTCTCTTAACATTCTGGACAAATTATTTTCTGTTTAGCTTTTTCCAGAAATCAAGTACTGTCCTGCTTCAGACAATTTTTGTTTTTCATAGTTTAGAAGGTTTGGGATTTTTGTTGCCCTTTCATACAAAAAGCAAACATCCCCTTCCAAAAGACAATGTGTGGACTGCAACATCCTTACTTATCAGTGATTGGAGATATGGGGAAGACTATGAGATGATCAAAGAATACAAATTTATTGTGGGATACAAATGCTTATACAGTATTTTAGGAAGGCTAGTAATGTATTACTACAATGATTGGGTTGATCATCACATAAACAAACTTATACCTTTTACAACATCTCTTGCTTGCAGAAGTCTTGGTGTAATTTTTTTTTTGTAAGCCAGTCTGATTTAATCTTCTTGCAATCGTCAAGACTATTTGTTCTTGCCAAGACATCCTGTTATGAAATCTCTTATGCTAACCAGGTCCAAAGTCCATCATCTGTCTTGTGTGTCCCAATATCTCCTCCTTCTCTTTTCAACCAAAAACACTCCTTTAATGGCCTTAATAGTTAATCTCTGCACACATTGAAACAAGCAAGGTATCATGAATACTACAATTATTATCAAAATTATCACATGCATACTTGTCCTAAAAAAAAAATCTTTTCGCTAAAATCCTTATCCACTAAAGGCTAAGGCTTGATCTTTATAAAGTAGAAACATTCCTGATGGCAGCTGCAGGGGGGGCATTACTGGATTTAAAAGGGCTCCCAGAAGTACAATCGCACCAAAATGTTTGATTCTTATACACGGGATAATAGGGAGAAACATCCCAAGCTTTAGACTGATTTCTTCCCATGTATTTAAAATTAACACAAAAATCCATTTTCACAGAACTCAGGGGCTCTAATTCTTTAGGTTCCAAGGGTGTTTCAGGAGGGTAAGTTGTCCAATTTGCTGTGATTTGATTTGCTTTCAAAAATGTTAGTGTAAATATTAAAGTTCTGGGGGAGCTATATTCCCCTCTAATTTTTTTGGTTTTAATAACATGTATGTTTCTTGTTATGAACATGAAAGCAACATAAAAGCATAACAATATGTAACAAAACAATAAACTTATACTAAGTAAAAATAAATCATATGATATGCACAATTAGTAGCACATGAAAAATAGAATGGTGACTTAAAACAATGCATTATCAATTCCCTAAATACTTTACCATCACCCAGCATCTGCAATAGCTGGGAAGCCTCATTTTGAAGTGAGGGTTTAGAAAATCATTCCCAGGTATGATTCCCAAATTCAGTTCAAAAAGGGAGTCCAGCTATTATAGGTTCAAATTTGCAAGTCAAAATGACCTGAGAACAGTTTTGGTGCAGAAAACACCTGGTTTTGGCATACTTCCCGACCAGGTAAGACCAGGACTTGTCCAGGGTCCAGGCCTTAACAGGACAAGTCTCCCTAATATATTTTCAAAACTTCTCAGTAATAGCAGTTAGGAAAGTTTCTTAAAATGATATGTCTTGTAGATTGCTATACAAAGATATATTAAAGTTTGTAAAGCAGCCAACTTGGTAATTTATTGTTAGTTAAACAGGCAATGTTACCATAGACAAAAAGCAAATGAATAAAGTAATGCCTGTTATAAAAAGGTCCGTGAATTCGCATTATAAGATTAACAACATTGAGGAAGCGAAGGGAGCCGACCCATCCTAATTGATCAGCATCGAACTCCGATTTATTGATCCAGCATGCACATTTTTATAGCTGTGTTAATTAAATTCATACATATTGCAAAACCCGAGCTCGTTATTGGCTACAGATTACACACCAACCCCTCCTTTTGTTTTCAATACCTGTGGTTTCTTATTGAGACCAAAACTTGTTTTTCTCATCCTGTTATTAACTGTTCTCAAGGCCTCCATGTTTGTCACTCTGCTTTCCCATCACTATCCAAGGACAAGGTATTTACTTGTTATTAAAAAACAAGCCTGAGAACTTTGCTGTTTACAGGAATGTGCCTGAGAACTTTGCTGTTTACAGGAATGGGCCTGAGAATTTGCTGCTTACAGCTGCCTTTTACTTTTCACTCATCTGTATATTTTCATGGCCTTTTTTCCTTCAAGCCATGTCTGAGCAAAATTCTCCAACATAACATAATCAGGATTATTATTATATCAGTAGAAACTGTTTTAAGAAATTGAGGTTATATTTTCCTAGACATTTATGCATATATGACAATAAAGCAAAAAATAAAAAAGAAAGCATTAAGTAACTTATAACTAATAACAGTCATAATATAGAATTGTTGCTCATTCTTCAGTGCTACCTATGGAAAATGAACCAGCAGAGATTTTTCTTATTTCTATAACAAAATAGCTGTACCTTGTAATTTAAATAAGCAAATTTTAACAAAACTTAAAATCAATTTCATGGAAACTTAACTTCACTAAATGTAACAAAGTATACCTAAGAGAACTTAAAGTTAGCATTATTTAAGTCATCTTGTGAGAAAGGACTGTTCACTTTTAAAATTTCAAAAGTTTATTAAACCTTTAATAAAAATTACAACTAAGGACTGAATAAGGAAAAATTTCAGTACTGGGAGATTCCGTGACTAGGAGCCACGTGCTTCTCTACTAAATGGATGTTCTGCCTTTTATATCCTTAGCGTTTCCCAAAGTTTTGTCAGTCAATTCTTTCTCTGCCGTCTATTGGTGGAGATTACTTTCTTACCTCTTAATTGGAGGTCAGGTGTTTTTATGCTGCGCCTCCTGACAACAAGCTGGCTTTCTCTAAATGTCTTGACTACTAAGGCTATTATAAGGGGGAGGGGAAAGGGGCCTATGGGGACACACACATGACATATTACAATAACATTACTATATATCTACATAATATCTATCTCTTAATTGTGAGAGACAACTATTACATTACTCATCTATAATGGTATAAATTATCAAATCTGTAGCCAAATTTATAAAAATTTGACAAGGATTTATTAAGTCACTCACAAAAAATAGAAAAATTGAAATCCCACCACAGCCAAGACAGCATCAGCCCCGGGCGCAGCCGCTGGGTGCCCTTGGGTTCCTGCTGACAGAGACACAGCGTTCCCCCAAAGGTACACCCGGAGTGTTTCCAGCAGCCAGCTAATATACAGTTTATTCTGCCTGAGGCAGAGATGACCACATAATTCTTTGTGTCTCTTTGCATGTAAAGTTGGATCCATACATGTGCAGAAACAGACAAAGAAAATGTCCAAAGCCTAGAGGGAATGTTTGAGTGCCCAAGAGGAAGAGTCATTCACATGTAGTAGATGATGCCATCTCTTGAGTAGCAGAGATTTCATCAAATCCAGGTGCAAGATCTCTTGGGCTTCCTGAGATGTCCCGTTGATCATCACCCAGGAAATTCCAGATGATACCTTTCCAGGTGCTGATGTCAGAGGAAATCCTCTCTGATGGCTCCAGCCTGTCTCCTACATCTGATAATGGGTCTGGTATAGTCCCAGAGCTTGTCTGGGAACTGGTTACCATGTGAATACCTCTAGCCTAGATCAGGAAGGTTGCAGACATCATGGCTCAGGGCTACTCTGTTCATAGGATAACAGGGTTTGATTTTATCTCGACTCTGTCAGGGAATCAGTTATAATGTGAATAGGACTTTGTTCCTGGACAGGGTGGTTTCACAAGCATGGTTTTAAACTTTACTAATATTTTATACATACATATACCTATTTCTATAGCATGAATTATCTCTACTACATATAACATATAACAATCTAAGTAGCACTTAACAGAACTTAAAATAACAGAACTTGAATAGCACTTAAATTTAACTGCTTAGTCTTACTAATACTTAATCTTGACAGAAAGTAATCTTAACAGAAATTAGCAATACTTAACTTTAACAGAATCCTAATTCATTTTGACTGTATCATTACAAAAAAGTTACTGAAAATTTGTCATACAGAAGTTAAACATCAAGGTAAACAACATGCAAGTAAACAACTATTCTGAAATAGCAGCAACAAGGATTTCCCGGAGATTAAAGTACTGCACCAAAAGATTCACAATAAAATTACCTTGTTAAAACTGTGGAGTAAAAAGCAAGCACTTAATAAAACTGACAGTGGAGTTAAGTTTCAAATAACTGCTTAAAAGTTTGTCTTGAATGTGAGCTAAAGAATCTTGAATTTATGACTTATCTAATTATTCTCAGTGAACTATGCGGTTTTGCTATGTTACTTATATGTAAGAAGACACCACCTCTATACAAACACTTTTAAATTTTTCTAGTAACAATCCTGTTAAAAATTACAAATCATAAGTTACTAAAATTAGATGGTAAAGTTTAAAGTTTGGCTTAATAAAAGTAATGGGATATAACCATTGAAGGCTAAAACAATAACAATTTAGTTATATAATACTAAATAGCTGTACCGAAAGATTCACAACAAAATACATTTTTAAAAAAGGCAAGTAACTGGAAATATAGCTGGTTTGACCAGGGCTGGGTGTCCCTCATGGCTTTAGATCTGTATCAAGTGTCCCTTTGGTAGCTGGCCTGCTTCTTGCAATGCTTTAAAGTGCCTGAGGCATTGCCTTCTGTAAGAAATCCAGGCAGACTGGAATGTGACCTTAGATGCATAACAAAATAAGGAGCAGTCCTTTGATGTAAAAGAAAAACTAGCAGGTCCAACCAGTAAAAGAAAAAGAACATAATTTTTAACTTGTTTTAAGAGAGACGCTTCTGCTCTAGACACAATTCCATCTACGTAGGCAGAGTCAGTTATTAGGTTGAAAGGTGAGCTGAATTTCTGAAACACTCTGACCACAGCAGCTAATTTTACAATCTGCGGAGGCCCTTCAACAAGAGCAATGTCAGATTGCCAGGTTCCGGTATCAGAATCCCTCCATACAATCACTGATTTATGGGTTTTCCCAGAACCATCCGTGAATATTGTCATAACTTGCAAAGGAATCTCACTTCTCCTTGACTTTGGGAGCAAATTAAAAGAACAGCTTAATAGTTTGTGCTTAGGCGGATGGATAGATATCTGCCCCGGGTAATTTGCAATTTCTCAGATTTCTGTAGCAACCAGTCCAAATAAAACATTGTAAGAGGTAAAAAGATACGGTTAAAATCCCTTCCAGCCAAAGAGGTCAGTCTTTGATGAGCTTTGACAATAACCACAGCCATAAGTTCATCTTGCATGGAAATAGTCTTGGGCATAATACTAGGCAAAAAGACCCATTCGATAATTAACAGAGGGTCTGGTTTTTCTGAGTCCCACTGAAATATCAAGGCATATGGTTGCCTGTCAGGTTTTAAAATTATTAACCATAGTGGTAACTCTGGAGCCCAGGGAGCTGACTGCCTCTGCGAGATAGCATCAGCTACTCATTGAAGCACAGCTTGTGCCTTTGTGTTTAAATGTCTAGGTGATAAGAGGTCAGACTGTCCCTTTAACAGGGTGTCTTGGTTTACAAGACAGGTGTCTGCTAGGGAAGGCAGAAAAAGCCTCCCTTGGAATGGAGAATGTAAACCCCCTCCCTCCAAATTATTAAAATCGTGAAATTAAGGGGCTCTCAGGCAAAGATATAGGAATAGGAATAATTTTTTACTAGTGTGTGTAATAAAGCAAACAAACAACAACAACTATGGCATTAATAACAAACAGAACCAGGAACCCAGTGACAGCCTTTCCGCTGAGGCACTTTCTCCTTTGGTGTAGTTACGGTCACAGCCAGCAGGGACGCTGGCCGGCTCCTGGTGGGCTGAGCCGGTGCAGTGCTCCCCACGTGGCTGCAGGGGGTGCTCTGGCGTGGGCTTGGGGAGCATGTGGCAATGGTGGCTTTGTCTGAAGATGGGAAGGGATGGAAGAGAGGCTTTGCTTCACAAACCCCTGGGGCAGCCGTCTCCAGTGCCCCCAGAATGACTCTCAGAAAGCAGCAAGCTGGGCCGGCAGGATGTCTCAGTAGGCAGGGGCTGAGGGGCTCCCAGCAGGGCAGGGAGAGCCGAGCTCAGGATTCCGGGCAGTCCAGCAGATGGCGATAGGTTTCTTTTTTGGTGAAGTAGGTGTTAATAAGGTCCCAGTTTAGTGGCTGTTCTCATGAGCAGAGGCTCACCCCACGGCAGAAAGCAGCAGCCCTGAACTGGGCTCCAGCAACAGCAGTAAAACTCCCATCCCCAAAAGCAGCGGCTCTCACTGTCCTCTTCCAAAAACTGAGAGAGCACAGACAGCCTGAATTCCCCCGGTATGTCTCCTCCCCACCTCGGGAAAACTCCCAAACAAACCAGAGTTCCCCCTTTGTTTAAAGCGAAGGGAGACGACCCATCTTTGTTGATCAGCATCGAACTCCGATTTATTGATTCAATCAGTCACTTTTTATAACCGTGTTAATTAAGTTCATGCATATTGCAAAATCCAAGCTCACGATAGGCTACAGAGAAAACACTAACCCCTCCTTTTGTTTTCAATACCTGAGGTTTGGTATTGAATCCAAGATTTATTTTCTCACCCTGTTATGAAAGTTCTCAAGGCCTCCATGTTATTGAAGACAGGTTTGAGAACTTAGCTGTTTACAGAAACAGGCTGTGAGAATTTGCTCCTCACAGCTGCCTTTTAAGCCATTTCTGAGCAAAATTCTCCAACACCCCTTTGTCTCAAGCACCCAGCAATCAGTTGCCATTAGCAAGTCAATGGGAAGCTATTTCTACAGGTAATAAGGAACTAACAGAAAAACCTGACTCCCAACACAGGGCAAACAATGGCTCCAAATCTGCATTTGAGATTCCAAGCAAGGGATGAACCCAGTTTATGGTCCCTAGCAGAGTTTTGATTTCAGCTAAAATTTGCAAAGGTTGTGCCAAAATAGAGTGCATTCCAATGCGCCAGCCCAGATATTTCCATGAGGATGTTCTTTGAACCTTTTCAGAAACAGTGGTCAGACCCGCTGATTTAACAGCCTGGTTGATGGCCAGCACTGCTTTTTCCATTCGAATCACAGTCTCTGCAGAGATCAGAATATCATCCATATAATGATATAATAGAACATCAGGCATACGTTCCCAGATCGGACTTGCAACATACCATTGGCAAATACTGGGACTGTTTCACATATCTTGTGGTAATATCACCCAATGATATAGCATTAGTGGTTCCTGCATATTAATGCTCAGTACAGAAAAGCTGAATTTCGCTGCATTGTCCGGATGCAGCGGAATATCAAAGAAACCATCTTTAAATCAATCCCTGTCATATGCCAATTTCTGGGGATCATGGAAGGGGAAGGGAGCCACGGTTGGAGGGCTCCCATTTCTTCTATTACTTTGTTTATTTTCTGCAAGTCATGCAACAGCCTCCACCCCCCAGATTGCTTTCTGATTACAAACACAGAGTAATTCCAAGGGCTATAAGATGGGACCAAATGGCCTTTTTCCAGCTCAGCTGTATCTGTACAAGTTCTTGTAATATGCGCAGTTTGTCTAATGACAGGGGTCACTGGTTCACCCACACAGGATCAGAGGTTTTCCAAGTCAGTTTGGGGGTGCTGTGCATCACAATGGCCCCTATATGAAAATCTGAATGCATAAAAATCCCCCACTGTGTTAACACATCCCTCCCCCACAAGACCAGGGACACAGAAAGCACAAAGGGTTTTGAAATAAACAGGGCCAGGAGACTTCTTCTCCTTTTTAATGCCTTTATTAAAAGTGATCAGCTCAGGATTGGGCGGCTCGACGGGTCTGCAGCATCCGTCGTCTCTCCCAAGGCGACTCAGAGGAGGAGGATATGCACAGCTTTGTCCACCAGGGGCAGAGCTGGGGATCAGATCCTCGTGGGAGCCTTTAGGGCCTGCTGATCCCCGTCAGATGGTGCCCCTCCCACTCAGTCGGCCTGGTCTCACCGCCGGGGTCGTCTCTCATGGTCAGGGCGAGAGGGTCCGAAAGTGTTCCGCGTCTCTGCAGGCTCAGCATTCGGCTCCTCACGTCCAGACATCACTCCAGTCTCTCAACTCTTAGGTGGCCCGTTGTTTTTGGGGTTTCTCCGTGGGTTTGGAGTCGGGGGTCCCACAAAGCATTCTGGTCTTGGGAGTCACTTTGCATAACCCCCCCCCCCCACCCTCTCAGGTGTCTTCACTATTCTGGGAAAGGTACAACTTAGCCTCGGGAAGGTCCCCACCCAGGAGAAGGGCCATTAACTCGCCCCAGCCAGGGCTTTTTACTAATACAAAAACAACCATTAACGACAACGACCCGTGATTACAATAACAAAACGCGCAGAACTTGGGCAGGGCCAGTGATCTGGCTGCCTCTTTGTAACTTTTTCTCACAAAAAAAATATTAACCGAATTTTTGTTCATAACAGTCCCCCCTCTTTTTCTTTGATTGAGCTTAAATTCTAAGCTCACATCAACTCACAATTTTTTTTTTGTTTTGAATCTACTATAAATCTCTTGTGCACTTTGGTAATCCTGGTTACTTAACCTTGTTACTTTCCTTGGTTTCTTCAGGTTGGTCTGCACGGCAAGTACTATTCTACTAAAACAGATAAATAAGCATAGTAAAAAAAGCAATCCTCCAAGTACACACACAGTGAGAAAAACTACCTTTTCCCATACATCCTTTTTGAAAATCTCCAGGTTCTCCCACCCACTGGGATCAAGTGTAGGAGTTTGTTCTTCATTATTTACACATGCTAATCTTTTTATTTCGTTTGAAATGTTTCTAATAATTGAATTCTTTATTCTTAATACTGCCTGGAGGCGGATTACTTTATTTAACATAGAAATTGGGATCCGAATTTGGCTTTTACAATTTTGGATTTTCTCAATTTCTATTTCACTTTCCCGGTTCTGTTCATTTTCTCTCAAATCATTATATATAGGAACTCCCAAACTTGATCCAGTTTCTTTGGGTAATAAGAAAATTGGTTTTATCACTCTAGCAATGCAGCCGCCAGACGAGATCAAACCTAGGGGTTCAGAGCTCCCCTGAAACGTGTTCCAATAGGGGTTTATCTCTTTTCCAGTACACTCATATAAATACTTGTAACAAACGATTTTTCTTACCATTTTCACCATTTCTTTGCTTTTTACTAGTTCTGCTGAGCTCGTTTCAGCAGCATCACATTCAAAGCACAACCAGGCTTCCCCTATAGGGCACTCTCTTTGGAGTGGCTGCCTAAAAGTGGCAGTATTGTATGCGCTCCAATACACTCTCTTGTTTTTCTGATAAAGGACCAATTGGGAGGGGTTAACACAATCAGGATTAGAACTGATGTGGACTCTCGACAAGGAGCTCACTTCCTCCTCATAGAGGGATTGGTAGCATTCACTGCACCGCTCAGCTGGACTCCCCAGAGCACCACCAGCAATCAGAGCCATCAGTACTACCCTTCCCAAGAGTCCAGTATGGGTCATCTTGCACAGCCTGCCCACCTGGCCTTGCCTCTTGGGGAATTTTACTGAGGAAAAGCTTCCAAGCTCTTTAGAGTCCCTTCTACCCGCTTCTCTGGTTAAACCCCTCTTGGTCTGTTCCCTACCAATTTTGGTTTCCCCTCCCAGGGGAGTGCTCTGTAGAGGATTAACCTGGAGTCTTTAGAAATAAATTGGGGAACTTAACCAGAATTACTTATTTACAGTCTTAAACTTTTTACCAACATAGTTTACACAGAACAGTTTTGAAACATTTTAAGCAATATTAGAACTCTTGATACCAATTTTTTCCCACACAGTTCAGTCTATTTGACTCTTCCTTCTGAGAGTCAACTTTAAATCCTTTGGTCCTTTTACCACAGTATACTCAGGTGATTTAGCTTGTGAAGCAGATGAATCTTTATCCAGCTCCGGGGGTGAGAGTGGTGTGGACTCTGGTCCAATGCCAGAGGGAAAAACTGGGAGTCTGGCCCAATGCCAGAGGGAGAATGGGGTGCAGTCCGGTCCAATGCCAGAATGCCAGAGGGAGAAAAAAACTGGTGTTGAATCCTGGTCCAATGCCAGGGGGCGAGAGTGATGTGAGTCCAACCTTTTTCTTTTGGTCTGCACCGTCGAATTAGTAATGAAGAGTACCTGAAACGGGCTTTCAAACACAGGCATTAATGGTCTGCTATTTAATGATTTTATCAAAACTCAGTTTCTCTGTCTAATGTTATTGCTTAACTTCTCTTTTTCCATAGCTTGAATGTTTCTCTCATCAACTTCTACATACTCTGTATTTTGCAAGGAGTTGTATTTCTGTTAGCTAACTTAACTCCCAAAGTATTTTTATTCTCTTATATCTCTGTGTATTTAATTCACTGGTTTTCTGTTCTATTTTCAAGATCTTATTTATCTCTTGCTTCTGTTTCTTACTTTCACTTAGAGCCTAAATATTTCTTTCAACCCCTTACACTGAAATTTTTGGGGTTTTTTTCTTACACCATTCTTCTACACAATACACTTCCCTCTAAGGAAATGTGGTAAAACTTATAATGCACAATCTACATTACCTCTATTTTAATTTGTCTATATTCACTCTCACACATTCCTTCACACCCTCAAGACACAAACTGGATCCTTATTGCTAGAAAATCACTGTGGCTCTCCTCACCTTGGGGTTGGCCCACAGGTCTCAGTATCCCTGGGCCTCTTGGAAGGGCCCTGACTCTGGTTGCCTCTGGTGCACATTCACCTCTGAGGCTGTCTGCGTGTCACTCACGCTCTTACAGCTACGGCTCCCTCACACATCTGGGGAGCACTAGTCTTGTTTGCAGGTCACACACACACACACTTCAGCCACAGCCCCCACCCGCCCGGGGGACACAAGCCTGGTTTGCAGGCCACACATACACATACTTCCACTGCCCCCTTCCCACCTGCCCGGGAAGTTGAGGCTGACTTTGCTTGTAACTGACTCTCACACACAAGACAACAATAAGGTACCTTTTACTTTCACATCACTTATTACAGGTTTAGTTTCACTGGCCAGTTTTGGTGCTATTGGATATCCTTTCTACCTAGCTGTTTTTGTCTAACCTCAGATGTTTTTTCACTATTCTCTACTATACTTCTTAGTACTTTGTTGAGACAGGACTTACATGCTCCTGTATCTACTCAAAAATTCAAATTCTTCATTTAGGGGTCCCACCTCAAAGTTTACCAAGGGGCTCTTCTAGATGTTGCATCGGGTCCCCTATAGTGTAAAGCCCCTGACCCTCTAATCATCACCTCTAAGGATCTTCCCTAAATTATCTTGTTCCTTGTCTATTTCCTCATCGAGACTGAGCTTTCTACAAAACCTCCTGACGTGTCCTGCCTTTCCACAGTAAGAGCAATGTCGCTCTTTGAAAGAGCCTTGAGGTGTCTCCATCCCTCTTGCACCTGACAGTACGGTCCTATCCTTGCCTCCTCCTGGTGGTGGACCCGCCCACCCTGCACTTTCTCTAGCTACAGCAACCATGATCTTAGCCTTGGCCTTTGCTTTTTCTTCCTCCCTCCTTAAATACACCTTCAATGCTTCTTTTAATAATTCATTTATGTCCTTCTCTTGCCAATCTTCCATCTTTTCCAATTTTCTCCTTATATCAGGCCAAGATTTGGTAACAAATTGGACTTTTAGCAGCATTTGACCTTCTGGGGTGTCTGGGTCTATTCTAGAGTACAACTGGAAGTTCCGCCTTAGGCGATTAAGCCAGGCAGCAGGAGCTTCATCCTTCTCTTGTGCACCCTCAAATGCCAATTGGGTGTTAGTTCCTTTGGGAACTGACTCTTTGATCCCCCGTATTATCAAAGACCTATATTCCCTCATGGCCTTCCTCCCCTCCTCCTGGTTAGGGTTCCAGCTGGGCTCCGTTAGTGGCAATTTCTGTTCACCTGTTGGCACCTGGGGTCCTGGACTGTTATCTTTCTCCCAAATTCTTATGCCAGCCGCCCTTATCATCTGGACCTCTTCTGGGGAAAATAATATACTCAGGATTGAATTCATCTCCCCCCAAGTGTAGATATTTGGACCTAGAAATTGATCCACTTGGTTGGCTATGCCCACTGGGTCCTCCACTAAATGCCCCAACTCTTTCTTGAATCCTTTCACCTCAGAAGCAGTTAGGGGAGCATTCACAAAGCCAACACCTCCCGCTACTCCTCCCATAGGAACCTCTCTGAGGGGAAAGAGTCTCTCTGCCTTGGAGATCTTGGATCTGGTGCTGCAGTATGGCCCATCTTCAGATGCCAAACTACTTTGAGGGGCATCTGGGTTACCCTGAACTTTCTGCCCATCAGCAGGTGTATTTGCTGATAGCTGTTTATCAGGCGAGGAGGCATTTGTGCCCCAACTAGGAGGAGGTAAAGGGACAGCAATAGGAGGGGGAGAAGAGCCTGAGTGTATATTAAGCGGAGCTGGAGAAGGGGTGGAGAATGCAGCAGGTGGAATAGGCGCTTGTGGTGATGCAGAAGGATCTGGAGGAGCTGAAGGGGGCGGTGAGGGAGTGGTTGGAGGAGATACTGGGTTTATCATAGCGGAAGCTGAAGAGGTAGAAGGAGGAGTTTGAGCAGGTGGTAGTGGGATGGCAGCCGGGGGAGGAACCGGACCTGCCATTTGAGGTGCTTGAAGAAGAGGATTATAAGGTGGAGGGGCAGAAGGAGGCAAATAATCCAGGGGGTCCCATCTTTTACTAGTTCTATCATCCCCTCCTTCACTCCCCTCTTTCTTCCTCTGTACCTTACAAATTCGCACCCCTTCATCTTCAACAGCGCTCTTTACCCAGCAAGCCACATACAATAATTTCTCAGGATCAGTATCTCCTCCAGCTGCCAGATAATTATTTAATTGTTGGCACATCCACTTATCCTTTGTCCCACACCAAGGCCATCCTCCTTGCACCTCTAATTCTGGCCACACTTCCATACAATAATGGATCATTTTCACTTTATCTAATCCCTCCGTGGCCTCTATAGAATCCCATTTCACTAACAGTTCTCCTAAGGGACTACTGAGAGGTATATCCCTCAGTCTCTTGCCGGTCTTTTTACTATTACAACCTCCCATTTTTCAGGTCTCATTAAAAAAAGTCCCAAAGGTGCCTCTACTGACCGGGAATTTCAAAAAAAACCTTATTTGAGGAGCTTCAGCCTCCTCCACTGAACTTCAAATTTCTGCCTGATGCTCAGGACTTTATACTGAAACAATTGCCCAATCTCTTGATTGCCCAACTTTCCCAACGTCAGGTCTTACATCTATTGGGATTTGAACACACGAAGCCTCAGCCTAAGATTCCGGGTCGTGCCTGACTCCCTCAGTCAGGAAAAACAACTGCCTGATTTTTAGTTTGCCTAACTCGCCAATTTTTAGGCTTCACCGTATCAGGACTTAAAAGCAAACCACAGCCTCCTTCGCTGGGGTTTGTGCCTGACTCCCTTTGTCAGGACTTACTTTGCCTGCAGGGCTTGTGAAACACCTGAATCCTTCTCGGGACTGACAAATCTTTCCCGAATTTTCTCGGGACTGACAAATCTTACTCTTCCTTGAATCCTTCTCGAGACTTGCAAAAGTGCCTGACCTTCCTCTGTCACGACTTACTTTGGCTGCGTGCCACTCAAACACAAATTCCCTTCGCACGCCCAAAGTGGGGGGGGCCCTTTATTCCCCCTTGGGAGACGACTTCACTCACACTAAGTCCACTCGCTTCCCCCTGTTTCCGGCCTGCCCCTTCGCAGGGAGTCAGGAAACGCAGTACTGAGGGGTCCCTCTCACTTCGAAGGTCCGGCTGCCGGCCCGCGTCTCACTCACACACATATGCGCACGTCTCCCACTCCCGCCACCGGATTTCTCACCAGTCCGGTGCTCCGGTGCTCCTCTGCGTCGCTGTCCTGAGCCGATCCCTCTGGTCCTGGTAGCCAGCTGTCCTCAGAAGATCCAAGATGGCCAGTCCTGAGTCCTCCTGCTGCGTGGCTATCCCGGACGAGAGCCCCCAGCTGAAATAAACAAGGGCCAGGAGACTTCTTCTCCTTTTTAATGCCTTTATTAAAAGTGATCAGCTCAGGATTGGGCGGCTCGACGGGTCTGCAGCATCCGTCGTCTCTCCCAAGGCGACTCAGAGGAGGAGGATATGCACAGCTTTGTCCACCAGGGGCAGAGCTAGGGATCAGATCCTCGTGGGAGCCTTTAGGGCCTGCTGATCCCCGTCAGATGGTGCCCCTCCCACTCAGTCGGCCTGGTCTCACCGCCGGGGTCGTCTCTCATGGTCAGGGCGAGAGGGTCCGAAGGTGTTCCGCGTCTCTGCAGGCTCAGCATTCGGCTCCTCACGTCCAGACATCACTCCAGTCTCTCAACTCTTAGGTGCCTCATTGTTTTTCGGGTTTCTCCTTGGGTTTGGAGTCGGGGGTCCCACAAAGCATTCTGGTCTTGGGAGTCACTTTGCATAACCCCCCCCCCCCCCACCCTCTCAGGTGTCTTCACTATTCTGGGAAAGGTACAACTTAGCCTCGGGAAGGTCCCCACCCAGGAGAAGGGCCATTAACTCGCCCCAGCCAGGGCTTTTTACTAATACCAAAACAACCATTAACGACAACGACCCGTGATTACAATAACAAAACGCGCAGAACTTGGGCAGGGCCAGTGATCTGGCTGCCTCTTTGTAACTTTTTCTCACAAAAAAAATATTAACCGAATTTTTGTTCATAATTGGTTTGACTGTGGCTATCCGCCCATCAGGCTCTGTTATTTGCACCGAGTGTTGGTTTTGTAAACTCTGACTATTTCCCCTCCCACACCCAAGAGTACCTGAGGCACAGTCATTAATGGCACATTACTGGGGCATTGGCTTTTTAGATAGTAGTCATATTGGCTCCTGTATCAATAAGTCCTGTTAGGACTATGTCTTTGCCTTTTAGAGTCACTTGGCATTGGCATGTGGGATGCTGAGATGTAATAGTTGTGTCCAAAAAATTTGTGGGACCCCTGTAGAACTGAAACCCCCTTCCCTCTTCTCAGCCATCGGAGGTGCAGATAGGGGAGCTGCTGGGAAAAGTATAAGTTGGGGTATATTGCTTCAGGCCAGGACAACACAGGGAGGCTGGAGGGTCCATGCCATGATCTTTATTTCCCTGATTGAATCAGAGTCAATAGTCCCAAGGAGAACAAACAACCTTGTTATCAAAATGGAAGATCAGCTCAAAAGCAATGCATGCATACACTGTCCTGGTGGTCTGAAAACTCCTGTGGGAAGCAAATGAACATATGAATCAAGTAACATTACTGCTTTGGAGGTTGCCAGGTCTATTCTGTTATAGGTTAGTTGCGGTGGGGAATTAATCACCGACTAGTAAGTCCAAATAAAATGAAATTTTTTAATTGATAGGGCAAGCGATAATAGGCAAAGTCACCACCCCGGGCGCGCTGGGCGACAGGGGAGTCCCGGCTCCACCACTGCCGCACTCTTCTGATATTTCGTGGAGTTCTTATACAGTCCTGCTTCCGGGTTGACGTGTAGTACTCTGCGTATTCTTCTCTTGTTTCTAGGTGGTCATAGTCCACCTCCCGGAGGTCTGAAGATGAAGGTTGGTATTTTTCCTTTGTCTGATTCCTGGAATTTTAAGCTCAATCTACTGAGTTCCTGGAATCTTAAGTTTACTGAGCGGATAAGCTGATACTGTGTTATCAATCATAGCAAACCCATCACCCATATTAACAGTTTACTAAGCAGATAAACAAATGTTTGTGAAACCCATTGTTTTTGGTTTCGTCTTCCTTATCTTTTAAGTCTGGAAATTTATTAAGCAAACAACTGGAGGTGGTGCAACAGTCTTACTGGAAATAACTTTGTCAGCTTTGATGAACAAACTTAAAGTTTTAACCCATTACACATTCCTGCACTGCTGGGGGTGGCTGACTGTAGGTCAATGACAGTTGTCTGACAGGCTGGGGCAGGGCTGGTTGGAAGTTGACGGTTGCTCCTAGCTGCTGTGGCAGTCATGGGATATGTGTCCTTGTGTCGCCGTCCGACACTGTAAGTTTCCCTGTAAAGACTGCCCATTCTGGTGAAACTTACAGCGGCATACATTAGCAAAGTGAGGTCCTTTACGACAGCAAGGGCATATACCCAGGGCTTAGAGTTTTTGTGGTTTTTTGCAAGTCTCTTTTAATGTATCCAGATTCCCCATAGCCAAAACAAACCAGCTGTTTTCTGGGAGTTAATTTCAGAGTGGCAAAAGCATCCGCTATGGCATGCCCCACAGCTTGATATGTGATTTCCATGGTGTGTTGTAATGCCCCCAAGTGGATGCACGCTTGCATCATTTGAAGTAAAGTGGATTCAGGTTCAGAGGGTAGAGATTTCAAAAGGTATTTACAGTCCTCATTAGCATTTTCGATGGCCAATTGGAGGAGTATAATCTCCCTTGCCTGATCACTGATTCGTGGAAAAACTCCACAACACTTAAAAGTTGTAAAGTAGGTATGTATTTATTCAGCACTAGGCACATGGGGGATTGCTCCACAAAGGCATGTGCACCTCCCGAGAATTCAAACCCTCTTTTATCCTCTAAAATGTTGCATACACATTAAGTTTCACAATAGGTCCATGCATATTCATTTCCTAGCCCTGCCCAGCCACGCTTCGAATTAAAATTAGCTTATCAGTCCTTCGGTGCTTGCGGTGCTTGCACAGAGCTCTCTGGTGGTCGTCTGGTGGTCACAGGTGATGAAGTAATGACTCTTCCTCAGGGATGAACTTTTTACCCCATCTGTCTACGCATGCCCACTTGGTCTCTTGGCTGTAGCCCAACCTTAATACTGGTCTGGGCTGATTTCAAGGTCTGAGGAGCTCCTCTTATCTCCCTCCAGCTTGGAAGTTCACATTCCTTTCATCTTGTTTGGGGTAGAAGACTGTCCTTATCAGGGCCTTGCATTCCTCTGTTCATCTCCACAGGCCTTTGTGAGCACAGCAAGTTACAGACTAAGCAAGTTAAAACAGCACAATTCATCTAAAACAGCTATCCTAAATCCAAACTTAATTTCTATTCTAAGTTAATTTTGAACTCTCATGTCCTTGTCCCCCCTTTTCTAGAAAATCAGTAAATTCTTTTATTTTATTCCAATTTCTACAATATATGTCCCTTAATGCCTTACCATGTACACTTGACAAGAAGGTTAATACCGCCACTCGTAGTAACATTCTCCAATTCCAAATAAGTATTATAAAACACAATCCTAAACTCACACCAAGTAATGTCAATAAAACTACAATGGAGTGACACAATGTATTCAAAATCCCAGTTGCAGTTTGCGACCATCCAGAGATTTCATCCCACCAGTGATCATCTGCGTCTTGTTTTACTCTTTTTAGAACTCTGCTTATCTCCTTTGTATAATGATGGAAAGTAATTAGAGTTTTCTCTCCATTATCCTGTATCTTCTTCAAAATCCCAATCAGGTCTGGGTGTTTATTAACTGTCTTACCAACATAAGGTTCATTTCAATAGGAGTAGATGATAAGCTGTGATACATTGTGTAATTGGATTTGAGCAGCTGGTGGGATGTCACTAATGCCAAACATGAAAAATCACACCCTACAATCTTAACAAAATTACAAATACAAAAATTAGAATGATTTCTAATAAACAAAGTTACATTTTTGTTACCTATTTCTACAAAAGTGCAAGCAGTTATTAAGCATACACAGCCTTTACCTATATAAACAAGCACAGTCTTTTGACTAGTAACAGGATAAATCTCAAAGTGGCAAATACCTTGTTCAATGTCGAGACATGTCTTGAGCATCAATGGTATTACTTTCTCAAATGAACCCTAGTTGTTCCCAGGCAACACAGGACAAAGTTTACAGTTTGCCACTTCTCATTCACCATCTGTGCCCATGCCCTGTATTCTGAGGGATAGAGCACCATTCTCTCGTGGTTTAGCCCTAATGCAATGATGGTGTTATAAATGATCAGTCAAAAGCCAAATTATCAAAAATGTGAAAAGATTTATTTATCATTTTCTGCGACCAAAATACGGTCCTCAAAACCACCACAGCCGAAGAGACAGCATCGAGCCCGGGTTCGGCACTGGGTGAACCTAGATTTGACCTCTATTGCATCAGACCCTTCCCTGTTCACGAGAGCCGCTTCTCGCAGGGATGTTTTATACAGTTTATTATGCCCGAGGTATCACGGTTTGATGCTGGTGCAATGCCAGTGCCCCCATTAAAATACATTCTCCCTGGTGTCTACTGTGAGATGTGACCAGGAATAGAGCAAAGCATTATCTGAAGGGTGGTGATGGACTGAGAGTTGGTGATCTGAGGGATGGTAACTGAATTGAGAATCCAAGGTTTTGTCTTACTGTGGTGTATTGGGAATTTTTTGGGGGGAGGAGGAATGTTTGGAAGGTTTTCATCCTGAGTTCTGTGTGTTTCTTTTATATATTGTAAGTTAATAAAGTTTTTTTCCTTTTATTCCTAAGCTGGAGCCTGCTTTGCTCTATTCCTGGTCACATCTCACAGCAGACACCAGGGAGAATGTATTTTCATGGGGGCACTGGCATTGTGCCGGCGTCAAACCATGACACGAGGCGGAGGAGTCCCCGTTTCTTTTGTAACCGTTTCCTGGTTGATAGTCGGCGTTGATCGAATCCCGGGAAGTCATGTATCTTTCTGGTGACTCCACCTATCTTGATTGATGTTATCAACAGGGCGATGATTGCTCTTAGGCATTTTCCAATGACTGGGGATAATGGTGATCATCACGCTGGGTGCGTCTATTCATAAGTTAACTGTCGATTGTTCTCCTGCTGCCTTCAGGAATTTCGGAATTCAAATAGATGTCTGCCTCTCCGGCTGCTTGTGGTCAGAGACTCATTTGGATTTCACAATCTTTATAAAATACATTATTTTATATCATTAATTATTTCCCAACATATATTACAATCCCTCCCCTTCAATATAAACACATTAATTCATGCTCCCTCTACAACCCAAATAACTATCATCTATTTAATTTCTAGATCTACCCTCCACCTCTAAGGATCTCCTACAAAGAGAAGGCTATATTTAAATCCTCATCATGCCCTGCTCTCCTTGCGGGATTCCTTTATGGCCGTTATAATTGTTCTCGTTGTGTTTGACCTGTTTCTCAAATTTTGCCAGGACTTTGGCAGTACTGCTCGTACACTTTCCTTCTCCCAGGCTCATGATTTTGGACACGCAGTTTCCGGAAGCCAGGTCCGGGTCCACGGGTACTACTGCTATCTGCATACCCTGTACCACGGAGTGTATCAGTCTAATAAAACAAGGTATTAGGCACAGGAGGAATATGACCCCTGCTACTAAACACAGTATGAAAAACATTATTTTGTTCCACCAGGCCCTGTCAAATAATCTGTCCCACCAAGATGACTGCAAAATATAATTCCACTTCTGGACTGGGACATGGGCCACCTTTTTTAATTTTGGCTGCTAAACCCCTTATGGTCTCCCCATAATCATCAATTTCAATGCAACATTCCGATTCGTTGAATTTTTCACACACTTGCCCTACCTCAGCCAGCAAATAGTCTAAAGCTATTCGATTTTGGTACACAAAAGCCCACACCTTCATATGCTGCCGACTTAATAAGTCCAGGGCCTCCGAGGTGTGGTTTGACACAATTTCCACCACTGCCTGCAGCCTGATCAATCGGTTCAGCAGATAAATTGGAGTCCTATATCCATAGCTCCCGTCCTGAGCTCACGTGGCCGACCCATAATAATCAATTATCCTTGCCGCCAGTCATTCTTCCTCCTGCCAAGTTTGCCTGCCGCTTATGACAGGTATAATTTTCTTCAAGCTTCTCCTCTCTCTGTTCAGGGTCTCATATAATGGGGCCCCTAGCAGGTTACTTCTTGTCTGGGGAAAAGTGAAGAATACAGGTCAGATCATGCCCAAAGTGCATGATCCCTTCCATCTGGGAGGTAACTCGCTGTCCTCCTTCTTCACACAAATCCAATAAATTCCATCTGGGGCTTTCCATCTGATATTAGTTTTCCCTGGGTCTCCCCAATATTTTTTCAGCCCTCTCAAGGATTGGTAAGGATTAGCTCTGGGACTCTTGACCCAGCAAAGTCCCATCTGACTATTCCAATTGCAATTTGTCTCATTTTTCTGACTCCAGTATCCTGTAGGAGGTTCTGGTTGCCAGATTTTGCTCCTATTGTTTGAATTTACTGTCTGGGTAGATATACACAGAGTATATTCCACCATTTTGGTATATTACTTCCCCTCTCGACTGATGCAAATTGTTCCAATCGCTCGCTGGTCTAACACCCACCCCTCAGGTCTCTGTGCTAACTTCGAGACCCTTGGATTGTCCCACTTCAAAAGTTGTTCCGGAGCTAAACTCTCACCCTTCCAGGGCCATTTCTCTGCCGATTTCAGCCCCCCACAAATCCAACAGTTTGACAGTCCCAATTCAGTTGCAATTTCCTGAACCAAGTCAATGAATAGGTTTCGGTCTGGGGAAGGTAATCCCCCATCAGCATATTGTTTCTCGAGCTGCTCATACTGTTCACTCAGCGTTTTCATCCTTTCTTGCTCCACCCTTTTCTTTCTTAACTCTGACTCCCTTCTCTTCAGTTCCTGAGTAATCTGTTTCATTTTCCCCTCAGGATCTATCTCATCTTTGTTCTTTGCAAAACAGACAGCCCTATCATATTGCAGACAAACTCTAACATCGTTTGCCTGTACTAAATCAAACATGATAGGCCCTCTATTTAGGGTGAGCCTGCTATCAAACTTCACATTCTTTCCCAACCAGTACGTTTTCTCATTCATCACACACATTCCCAACTTTGAATTATTGTAACACAATTGATTCACTTGATGATATGCTACAACAATGTATTCCGTCTTTCCCCCGTCATTTATGTGGACAATGAAGCTTGATCTTTAGGTCGCCTGGAGAAGAGCTGATCCTCCACTCGGGACCCTCCTCCTGATGCTCCAACCTTTTTCCGCTGTCCAAATGGCTGTGTCTGTTGTCAGAAGGACAAGAAAGGGGCCTTCCCAGTGAGGGGAGAGAGGTACATCTTTCCACACTTTCACAAGCACCCTGTCACCCAGTTGAATTTTGTGGATAGCAAACCCCAGAGGGGCGCTCTGAGATACTATCCTCTGTTTTCTCAATTCCTGTAGGTTTTTATTTATCGCTACTAAGTACCGTTGAATCTGGCTATCCTCCAGTCTGGGGTGTCCCACTGGCATCCCGTGCTTATATGGTATTCCATATAGCATCTCGAAAGGTGAGAGCCCTGTTTCTGAGTGAGGCATAGTCCTGATATTAAGCAAGGCAAGAGGGAGGCACTTCAGCCAGGACATCAGAGTTTCCAATATTAATTTAGACAACTGTGTTTTCAAGGTCTGATTCATCCTTTCAATTGGTCCTGAGCTCTAGGGATGCCGCGGGGTGTGGTATTCCCATCGAATGCCTAGTGCCTCTGCCAGCTGCTAAAGAATCTTTGAAGTAAAATGAGTCCCCTAGTCTGAATCTATGTAATTTTCCACCCCATATTGGGACACAATCTCTTCCAACAATTTTCTGGACACTGTTTGAGCTGTTGCCCTTGGGCTGGGAAAAGCTTCCACCCAGTGAGTCAATTTGTCCACTATCACAAGCACAAATTTGAACCTTCCCACCTTGGGCAATTCAGTAAAATCAACTTGGATTCTTTCAAACGGTCGGTACGCAATGGGACAACTTCCCAGGATTGCCTGTCTCGCTTTAGTCTTGTTAATTTTCTGGCAGATCAGGCATCCCTGTACCTCCTGTTTGGCCAATTCATAAATTCCTCTGCACCCGAAAAATTTCAGAAATTGTTCTGCCCGGGCCTGAGCCCCCCAATGTGTTCGCTGGTGCACTCTCCTCAAGATTCTCTTGGTAAAGCCTTTGGAGACTAGTTCTCTCCCATCCGGTAGTTTCCACTTACCTTCTTCCAATTTTCCCCTTATTTTCTCATAACTTTCAATCTCCTTTTGGGAAGGTTGAGGAGGGTGGTCTGGGTTCTCAATTCCTTCAATCTCCGGGGTACTTACCGTCATCAGTGCCACGCTTTTGGCCTCCTGGTCAGCCAAATTGTTTCCCTGGGTTCGAAATTGCATCCCTGCCTGATGCCCTTTCGCATGGACAACCAAAATTTCTTCTGGCTCCCTTATCGCTTCCAGAATTTGCCGAATCAATTCCCCATGCATCAGTCCCTGTCCTTGTGTGTTGATCAACCCCCTTTCTTCCCAAATTTTCCCAAATGTGTGAACCACCCTGAAGGCATACCTAGAATCTGTGAAAATCATTCCCTTTCTTCCCTTCAGTCCTTTCAAGGCTCTCAGAACTGCGTACAATTCGCAAGCCTGTGCTGACCATCCTGTGTTTAAAGGACCTGCTTCTATCATGTTTCCTGTTTTCCCGTCCACAACTGCCTATCCTGATTTCCTTTTCCCTTCGATCACCCTGCTTGAGCCGTCTACAAACCATTTTTCCCCTTTGTCCAATTCCTCTTCTTCCAAATCTGGTCTTATCTTGGTCTGCAATTCGACGGCTTCCACACAGTCATGAACAAGCTTTTTCGAGGCTTCCCCAAACAAAAACTGAGCTGGGTTTTGCGCAGTTGTTGTCTGCAATTCCAAATCTGCCAAGTGAATCAAAATGGCTTCATATTTTAGCAACCTAGCGTCCGTGAGCCATTTATCTGCCTTTTGTTGTAGTATACCCTGCACATTATGTGGCGCGAATACTATCAATGGTGCTCCAAAAGTTACTTTCTTGGTTTCTTCCACCAACAATGCCACAGCTACAATAGCTTGCAGGCACATGGGCCAACCCCTGCTTACAGGGTCCAAAAGCCTAGGTAAGTAACCGACCAGTTTCTTGACCGCAGCCCAGTCCTGTGTCAGTACGCCGTGGACTGTGTGACTGCTTACATCCACAAACAGCTGAAATGGCTGTTTCACATCGGGGAGGCTCAGCACTGGTGCTGCCATGAGTGCTTCCTTGATTCCCCTAAATTCATCCTCATCTTTTTCTGTCCATTTGGTTCTGTCCATGGTGAGTTTTTCATACAAAAACTTCACCTTCTCGCTGTACCCTTCCATCCATTGCCGGCAATGTCCCAACAACCCCAGCAACTGCCTTACCTCTCTTTTTGTCCGTGGGGGGTGGCAGGACAATAATCCCAGCCACCCTTTCAGGATCTAACTTCTTTTTCCCTTTGGTTAACCAATGTCCCAAATATCTGACCTTGGGCTCTGTGAACTGCAGCTTCGATGTAGACACTTTTAGTCCTTCTTCCCCAAGAAAGTTCAAAAGCTCAGTGGTACTTGTCCTTGCATCCTCCTCTCTCGGACCCGCAATCAACAAATCGTCTACATACTGTAACAATTTCATTCCTTCCGTTGGTACAAAGTGACTCAGCACTTGTTCGAGTGCTTGCCCGAACAGGTTTGGAGAATCTACAAAGCCCTGAGGCAACCATGTCCATTTGAGTTGTTGCTTTCTGTTAGTTTCTGGGTCTTCCCATTAAAATGCAAAGTAATCTCTGCTGTCCTTCGCTAAAGGGCAGGTCCAGAAAGCATCTTTCAAGTCAATCACACTGTACCACGTGTCCTCGGGAGAGATGTTGTTGAGCAGGATGTAAGGATTTGAGACCGTGGGGAACAGTGTCTTAGTCCTCTGAGTCACAGCCCTTAAGTCTTGCACTAGCCTGTTGCTACCGTCCGTTTTTCTCACTGCCAAAATCGGGGTGTTGTGCCGTGACATGCATGGCTCCAACGTTCCTTTTTTCATTAGTTCATCAATCACCGGTTTCAACCTCCTCCTCCCTTCCATGGGAATGGGGTACTGTTTGACCCGAATGGGGTCCTCTGGCCTTTCAATTTCAATGTGAATTGGCTCTATGTCCAATCTCCCAGCCTTCCCTTGGACATACCAAACCTTTGGATCAATTTTCTCCTTGTCCTGATATAATCTCACCTTGAGCTGGGAATCTTGCACTGCTAAACCAATTTTCAATGCCACCATCAAATCCCTTCCCAGTAAATTGAAATATGCCTCTTTTATTAATAACATATTTTCTATACACTTTTTATTTTCTGTCTGTATTTCAACATTCTTTATGATAGGAACCTTAAACGGTTCCCCCTTCGCTCCGATTACCATCATTGCATCATCGCTCAGAGAGCACCCTCATGGTAACTGCTGCACAGTGGTCCGTTCAACCCCAGAATCTACTAAAAACCATATCTCCTGCCTGTGGGGTCCCACTCTCAATTTTATCAAGGGTTCTCGCGGTGTTCCAGACCCCAGACTGAAAAGTCCCTGACACCCCTAATCTTCCTGAAACATTGTTTTGTCTTTGACCTTATTGGGACAATTCCTCCAAATATGCCCCTTTTGCTTGCAGTAGTAGCACTCGAAATCCTTCTTCTGGTTGTTTGAGCCCTTCCCTTGGGAAGAGTTCTGTTTCTTCCCCGGTCCCGTTTCTGCCGAGTCTCTGACCTGTTCCTGTTTCTGTGCTTCCCTCACTGCAGCCATTAGCACTTTTGCCTGAATTTTCTGCTTCTCTTCATCTTTTCTCATGTAGATCTTCTGGGCTTCTTGGAGCAATTCCTGCAGTTCCCTGCCCTGCCATCCGTCTATCTTTTCCAATTTCTTCCTTATATCTTCCCATGATTTCGCCACAAATTGGGTCTTCAACAAGACCGCCCCAATTGGGGATTCGGGATCCATCCCAGAATACATTCTTAGGCTTTTCCGGAGCCTTTTCAGCCATTCCGTGGGTGTCTCGTCTTTTCCCTGACATTCCCTGAGTACTTTGCTCATATTTTGTCCCTTTGGCATCGCCTCCTGGATACCTTGTATTATCATATTTCTCAGATTTATCATTTTCTGTCTCCCTTCCTCCGTCTGGGCATTCCAAGACGGCTTTTGGTCTGGCCACCTCTGATCTCCTCTCTCCCCCTGTGGATTCCTGTGTTCCCAGTCCCTGATTGCGGCTTGTCTGATCATTTCCCTCCTCGTTGTTGAACAGTGACCTCAGAATCGCAGTGAGATCCTCGTAGGTGTAGGTGCTGGTCCCTAGGAATTCATCTAATCTTTCTGCCACCCCCAATGGATCGTCCATCAATTTCCCCATCTTCTTCTTGAAAGCTCTCATGTCCTCGGTGTCGATTGGTGCGTGTACGAAGCCGATGACTCCTGGAGCCGTTGGTATCTCCCATAAAGGGAAAAGATTGGGCTTCTCCTCCTCGTCCTCACTATCTCCAGTGGTTGCCCTTCTCGTTCTCTGCCTTGTTCGATGGGTTGGAGGAGAGTCTGCTTTCTTCAAGGGAAATATCTGTTTCTCCTCAGTTTTAGGAAGTGTCAGGGCCTGGGGCTGCTTGCATGGGAGCAGAGGCGCCGATGCCTGTTCACGTGGGAGGGAAGGCGCTGCAAACAGCTCCGGTGGGAGCAGTGGGGCCGAAGCCTGTCCCTGTGGGAGCTATGCCTCTGGAGGCAGCGTGGGCCCCTGAGTTACCTGGGCTTGCACGGGCTGGGGTGGAGGGACAACGTAGGGAGGTGGAAGGTTTTCCAGCAGTTCCCATTCCTTGCCCTGGTTTGCTGAGCGTCTGAGAGCTCTGATCGGGTATAACCCCGAACAAGTGTATTTCCACATCTCAATGTACTCGATTTCCTCAAAATCCTGCGCGCAGTGATTGACTACCTGGTCATATAGGGTCTCACACATCTACACTTTGAAGGTGCCAAAAACCAGCCAGACCACGTGTTTTGTGATCTCTTCCCCCCCCCCTCCATTTTTCCATACAAAAATGTATCATCTTTTCCTTGGATTTTATCACCCTTCTGGGGCTGTCATCCCAATGTTCCAACATCCATCCCAACGGGCTTACCCTCGGGATTTCAGGCAAAACCTTTTTGGGATCCTGGGGAGGGTTTCCCAGGGGCTTTTTCTGGCACTTACTCTTTTTCAGTCCCATTTTCCCAAAAACCCTGCTTGCTATTTTTCTCACCTTGAGTCCTTCATCTGAGATTCTCAACGCGAGTCCCAAGTCTTGTCCAGTACCAATTTCCTGAGTCTGTGAAACACCACCAGTCTACTCAGCCACATAGAGAACCGTTCCGTGGATTTTTCAACTGGTACTGAGCTCTCTTACCTGCTTCTCCGGATCAGAAGGTTGACCAGTTCCCAAACCCTTTGGGAACGTTTTTTCCCCTCCTGACCCCAACCGTGATCGACTCCCTGAACTCCCTACAAGTCCCGGGTCCCACATGTGATAAGAAAAAGTGCTCGCTTCTCCCTTGACCAACCACTTCCCTCGCGGGAGAGTGGAACTGCAATCTTGTGGTTCACACTCGCTTCGTGATAGAATCACGTCACACACACACACTCGATCACACCTCACTCAACCACACAGTACTCATGGTTCCTTTTCCCATGTGGATTCTTCGCGCATGTTGATTTTCCGAGTGAAAAAAAAGCACTACGGCCTTGGAGATCCCCTTTCGGATAGCTCCGAGTTTCCGAGAGCTCTGGGCCCGTTTTTATCCTCTCTCTGGCTGTGGTTCTGGCTTCGGTTCAGTGTTTGATTGGTTTCGCTGACTCCCAATCCCATCAGGCCATTGAAATCAGCGGGGCGCCTCCTGACCAGAGAGGGGTCTCCGAACCCCAAATTAAAATCACGTCAGGATCACCAGAATTGTTATAAATGATCTATCAAAAGCCAAATTATCAAAAATGTGAAAATATTTTTTTATCATTTTCCACAACCAAAATACAGTCCTCAAAACCACCACAGGCAAAGAGACAGTGTGGAGCCCAGGTTCAGCGCTGGGTGAACCTAGATCCGACCTCTATCGCATCAGACCCTTCCCCGTTCACGAGAGCCGCTTCTCGTGGGGATGTTTTATACAGTTTATTATGCCTGAGGCGGAGGAGTCCCAGTTTCTTTTGTAACTCTGCATATTCATAGTTGGGTCTTTCACTGTGCAGAGCTGGACAATCGCTGTTTCCTGGTTGATATCCGGCATTGATCGAATCCAGGGAAGTCGCGTGTCTTTCTGGTGACTCTGCCTATCTTGACTGATGTTATCAACAGGGTGATGATTGCTCTTAGGTGTCTTCCGATGACTCAGGATAAGGGTGATCATCACACTGGGTGTGTCTATTCATAAGTTAACTGTTGATTGTTCGCCTGCCGCCTTTAGGAATTTTGGAATTCGAATAGATGTCTGCCTCTTGGGCTGCTTGTGGTCAGAGACTGGTTGGGATTTCACAATCTTTATAAAATACATTATTTTAAAGCATGAATAATTTCCAAACATGTATTACAATGGGGTGGATAACATAAAAGGTGGCATTACATATAGTAAGCACAAAGGCAGTGGCCACATCAGTAGTAGGACCATGGGTAAAATTTACCAGAGTCCACCAGGATTGGAATTTTCTTTCAAAATTAACAGCATCGTCCCAAACAGCCTTTTGGACTTTGACTGGAAAATCACCTTCACCTCCTTCCCTTATGATCAAAGCTGCTGTTGCCTGCATCCATAACTGTGCTTGTATACAACTAAAAGCTAAAGACACATTATCTTGAACCACACTAAGTGCATCTATTATTAATTTGTGGTCTTGGTCCTAGGCCTTTGCCCATTTTGGTAGCACTTTTGAAACCTGCCATTGACTAGTTCCTAATGCAAATAAAGATGACTGTAGGGGCTGTTTTAGTTTTGTTAAACCGCTCTTTGCAGTGGCCAGCTTGTTCATTAATATTTCTGAATCAATTCCATTTAAAACTCCCAATCCTGTCCTTAACATTCCAGTTAAATCTCTTCTCATTCTGCCCCTGAGGTATACTTGTTTTTGTAACCATGTTGTCCAGCCCTCAAAGGATGTCCTTAGGAAAGAGGAGCAGGCTGGTTGGATTTCTGAGATGTTTATTTGCATTAGTAATTCAACATGTTTGAGAGACCATTCTGGATTAAGCAACAGTTTTTGTAGCCCCTATTCCTTACTACATATGGGCCTACATCATAAACTTTATGTTCAAGTTTAGTTTGGGTTTGGACTGCTTGAGTACTGGTATAGGTTTTAAAGGGCCCCACTGTTGTGAAAGGTACAGCATCTATTTTAAATTTGAATGAGAGCCCAATAGCATCATAAGCCCAAAGACAAATCACCTCTACAGGCTGTATTAATGTAAAATTATACCAACAGTCTAATTCACTTGGATTATCACAAATCTCCAAGTGCCTGTTTGTAGGAAAAGCTGAAACACTAATTTGAATTGCTTTCTTATGGGTAGTCCCATTAATCATCTGGCATCCTACTCTGATTTCCTCTCCTATAATCCCTTGAAGTGACCACAATCCCTGTTTTTGCCACTCCTGTTTCTAATATATCTGGTTTCCATGTATAACCATAGTTGATAGGTTTAAATCTTTTATATCAGAATGCTTTCCCATGGATCCAGTGTACCGAATAAAAACTTAGGACCAAGGCCATTCAGCATTGTTCTGTATAGAGGTACTTTCTGATTCTAGGATTTCAATTGCAATTACAAACAAAACAATTCTCTTAATCAAATTCCTACAAGCTAACTTATTAACTACTCCCAGCCGCAATATACTAATTTTGCTCATTTTGCTCGAGTAAGTTTTTGATTCAGTTCATTGTCTCCCAGTGTCACTTTCCAAGGGGCTTCTGGGGCTTTCTTCACTCGAGAGTGGTGGATCCAGGTGCTCTGCTCCTTGATCTTAATCACGATCAAAGTAGTGGGAAGCACCTGGAATGGCCCTTCCCACTGTGGTTCCAAAGTCTTTTCTGCAAGAGACTTAACATATACATAATCTCCAGGCTATATGTTATGTACTGGCCCATCCAGCTCCCTGCTCTGAGTTCCAGCCACATTTTTCAATTTCTCTGAGTTGTTTACTTAGGGTCATGTTGCAGAATGCGGCCTTTGTAGGGGATGAGCCATTTGTCGGGTGCAGGGAAAACTCGGGGCTCAATATGAGTCAACAGCAAGTTCCGTTTATTGAAGAGAGCATCAGACACTTATACAGCAAGTAATAAGCTTATGAATATTCTGTAAGCCAAGCGATCTATTGGTTAAACTATACCATCAACTCTTCCTCATTCCTTTGGGCCTGCATTCTCTATTTCCCACATCTCTCTGTCCATTTGTTATCATACCCAGCTAGGCCCAAGGACACACTATCTTGCAGGTGCAAAAACTCAAACTAGCTGTGTTTGGTACTTTCCCAGCACCTGGTCGGCTAACAAGTGAATGTCTATGTGACCTCTGTCATGTAGCCATTTCTCCACAGGGTCACCATATAGGTGGCCAGCGTCACTTCCCCAATATGGGTAGACATTCCTTTTTGCACTCTATACAGTCTCTCATAGAGTATTTCAAAGGGACTTAACTTTTCCTTGGTTCCGGGCTTAGTCCAGATTCATAACAATGCTAGTGGGAGAGCTTGGGGCCAGGGTAAATTAGCTTCTTGCCCTAGCTTCACAGTTCACTGCTTAATCAAATGGTTCATTTTCTCCACCTGGCCACTCAATTGAGAGTGGTATGGAATATGAAGTTCCCAATCTATGCCTTAGTGGTGACTAATTTGTTGCACTATCTTTGAAATAAAATGTGATCCTCTGAGGATATTGTGGCTGGGACTCCGAAGTGTGGTATTTCTTGTAACAATATTCGGGTCACTTTCTCAGCTTTAGCAGTCCTGGTGCTGCTACATCTGGCCACCCTGAAAATGTATCTGTCAATACCAACAAATAGCAATAGCCCCCTTTTCATTGGAGTTCCGAAAAGTCAATTTGCCACTGCTGTCCGGGTCCATGGCCCCTCCCAATTTGGCCAAGTTTTGGTTTGGGGGTATTCTTCGGGTTAGTCTGGAGGCAAAGGTCTCACTGCTGGGTCATCTGGGTGATGGCATATAAATTCCTG
This sequence comes from Melozone crissalis, assembly GCF_028551555.1. Classification (NCBI taxonomy): domain Eukaryota; kingdom Metazoa; phylum Chordata; class Aves; order Passeriformes; family Passerellidae; genus Melozone; species Melozone crissalis. The sequence continues at coordinate 5,960,618 of NW_026535813.1, read as the reverse complement.
GCAACAATTTTCCAGTTAAGTAGGTATTCAGGGCATCAATTCCCCAGTGGTTTTTCTGGTGTTCCTCCCTCTCCAATGACCACAACAAATAAGAAGGAATGACTAGCTTCTTGTTAATAGTAGGCCGCCTCTTCATCATTGTTGAGGGTTGGGTTTTGTTTTTTTCTGTTATTTCCTTATCAACTGTGGAATTTCTTCCCATTGAGTTTCTAATGGAAACTGATGGCTTGAGACAGGCTAGGAGGGGGAACTCCTTTGGTTTGTGGGAATTTCTCTTGGGGGAGGGTGGAGATACTGGGAGATTCAGGCTGAGGGAAGGGGCTGGCAGCAGTTCCTGGCTGGGTCTCGCTCTCTTGGCACTGGAGGGGAGACAGGGTGTGGGCACTGTGGAGAGGATTCGCCACCACTGCGAGGCTCTGTCCCTTCTGCCTTCTCCTACCACCACCGTTACCCAGCAGGGAACCTTTCTTCTGCTACTGGGCCCCCGCATTCCCCTTCCCTGCCAGGACACCCCGCAGGTTCCAGCTAATTGCCATGGAGTGTTGAGACATTCTCGTTCACTACCCCGGGATTTCTGCTTAATCCTGCTGGTTCCAGCCTGCTGCTTCTGAGAGTCCTGTTAGGGGACACGTGATCGGCTCCTACAGGGGTTTGTGAAGCAAAGCCTCTTCTCCATCTCTTCCTTTCTCAGCCAAGCCACCATTGCCACGTGCTCTCCAAGCCTGCTCTGGAGCGCCCCCTACAGTCGCATAGAGATCACTGCACCTGCCCTGTCCACCGTGAGCGTGCCAGCGACCCTGTTGGCTGTGACTGTAACTACACCAAAGGGGAAAGTGCCACAGTGGAAAGGCTGTTACTGGGCTCCAGGTTCTCTTTGTTGTTAATGCTGTAGTTGTAGTTGTTTGTTTGCGTTTTGGTTTGAAAAGACAGGTGTCTGCTTAAGTAAGGTAGGAAACCCCCTGAAATGGAAAATGTAAACCCTCTCCCTCCAGATTATTATAATTTTGAAATTAAAAGACTCTCAGGTAAAGATCTACAAATAGGAATAACAGTTCTTTACTAGGAAAACTAAAAATACAAATGTAATAGTACAAACAAAAAAAACCCCTCTTACAGAGCCAGAATATGACGTGACATCCTGTGGGTCAGGGTGTTGATTAGCAGTCCTATTAGATGGTGGCTGCAGTCCTCTTGGAGTCACAGGTGTGGTTCTGTTGAAGCAGTGATCTTGTAGAAGGGTGTAGTTTTCCTCTGGAGGTCCGATGGTGGTGTAGATGGGCCTGGTCTTCCTCTGGGAATCCAGTGGAGAAGGCTGGCTGTGGTCTTCCAAATCTCTGATTATATCCAGCTAGGAATGCTTGGCTCCTCCCTCTTGGCGGAGCTTCCCACAATGGGATGATGTAATTTAATCAGTCATGCAGTGAGACTCAATGGTTCATTAATAGAAGATATCTCCCCAGAGAGAAGATTGGTTGTAGAAGAGATAAAGAAAACTGCCCAATTAACAGAAGATAACTGCCCCACCTTTAACAGATAGGAATAGAATACACATCCTCATTTCCAACCTAAGACAGTTTGCTTTATTATACTTACTAGTAAAGAACTGTTATTCCTATTCCCGTACCTTTGCCTAAGAGCCCCTTAATTTCAAGATTCTAATAATTCAGAGGTAGGGTGTTTACATTCTCCATTCCAAGGGAGGCTTTTTTTGCCTTCCCTAACAGACACCTTTCTTGTAAACTAAGAGAGTCATATGTCCCTTCCTGATCTTGGATTAACTTTCTATCTTTTCTATCATACTCTGGCTTACATTCATGGGAAATTTGTCCATCGGGAATTAGGGTTCCTTTAGTGGGAATCTCACCTTTTGCTGCTTCCTTTGCCTTTCTGTCCACCAGCTCGTTTCCCTCTTCCAATTTTGAGCTCACTTTCTGGTGTGCCTTAATGTGCATAATTGCTATCTTCTCAGGCAGCTGAACTGCTTCCAATAGCCTGATTATCTCTTGTGCATGTTTAATGTTTTTTCCTTGTGAGGTCAGCAGTCTCCTCTCTTTCCAAATGGCTCCATGTGCATGCACAACCCCAAACGCATATTTCAAGTTTGTGTCGATGGTTATTCTTTTTCCTTTTGCAATTTCTAAGGCACAGGTCAAGGCAATTATCTCAGCCTTTTGTGCAGAGCTACCTGTTGGCAAGGGTCCAGATTCTATTACCTCTCTGCAGGTAGTGACTGCATACCCAGCATGTGGTTCTCTGCTGATGACGTAGTTGCTTCCATCAGTGAACCAGGTCTCTGCATTGTCCAAAGGAGTGTTCTTCAGATCAGGGTGGCTAGAGTAAGTAGCTTCGATAGTCTCCAAGCAGTTGTGGTTTACTGCTTCTCCTTGATTTCCACTGAGGAAAGAAGCTGGATTGACAATATAAGTCACCACTATTTCTACATCACCTTGTTCTACGATGATGCCCTGGTACTTCAGGAACCTTTGTGGTGAAAGCCAGTGCCCATTCACTTCAGTTCTGCGGACACTGTGTGAGACACTAGTAAGGTAATATTCTGGCCCAGGGTAAATTTGCATGGTTCCTGGATATTTAGCACAACTTCTGCCACAGCTCTGAGACAGCCTGGCCACCCCTCTGTCATTGCATCTTGTTGCTTGGAAAAGTAGGCAACTGCCCTCCAATATGGGCCCAGGTCCTGGGCTAATATCCCCGAGACAATGCCCTGTTTCTCATGGGAAAACAGAAAGAATGGTTTACTCACATCAGGAAGTCCCAATGCTGGAACCGTCATAAGACCACTCTTTAGCTGTTGAAAGGCCCACGTGGTCTCCTTTGTCCACTGGAGAACTCTATTTCCATTAGCAATAAGAATGTATAGAGGCTTTACAAGCAGTCCATAGTTGTAAATCCATAATCGACACCACCCTGTCATTCCTAAAAAGGTTCAAAGTTCTTTTATTGTCTGAGGTTTTAGCGTTTGGCATATTGCTTCCTTGCGATCTTGCCCTAAAGTTCATTGTCCAGCACTAACCTCATAACCCAGGTAGATTACTTTCTGCTTCACTACCTGTGCCTTTTTCTTTGATACTCTGTACCCTTGGAGTCCTAGGAAATTTAAGAGGCTTACGGTTCAGGCCACATACGCGTGTCTTGTCTGAGTGGGTATTAGGAGATCATCCACATACTGCAATAGCCTTCCTTCTTCCAGTGAAGTTTCCCAGACCTCTAGGTCTTTTGCAAGTTGTTCTCAAAACAGAGTGGGAGAGTTTTTAAGACATTGAGGCAACAGCATCCATGTGAGCTGAGTTTTGTGCCCACTTTTAGGGCTTTCCCATTCAAATGCAAAAATTTTCTGGCTGGTTTCGTGGATAGGGAGGCAAAAGAAGGCATTTTTCAGATCTAAAATGGTAAACCAAGTTAGCTCTAGTGTTAAGCAGGTTAGTAAAGTATATGGATTTGCCACCACAGGATATAAATCCTCTGTTATCTTATTGACAGCCCTCAAATCCTGTACTACTTGATATGACCCATCAAGCTTTCGAACAGGTAAAACGACAGTATTGAAATCAGATTGGCATTCCTTCAACAATCCTAACTGTAAAAAATTCTCAATTATTGGGCTGATTACTTCCTTGTCTTCCTTTCTCAGGGGATACTGTTTGATTCTAACTGGCTGTTTCCTTTCCTTAAGTTTGATTAATGGGGGGGGGGGGCATTTTTTGCCCTCCCTGGTACAGTGGATGCCCATACTCCTTGAAACACTTGACTTAATATTTCTTCACTAATTTCCTTCTTAGGTTCAGTGGTCATTAATATTAAACTTAATACCTTCTATGTACTTTTGATCAGTTACCTCCAAAGTAACCTCCCCATTCTTAAATGTAATGGTCACCTGTAACTGCTCCAATAGGTTCCTCCCTAAATGTGCCTTTGGCGAATTGGACATATATAAAAAATTGTGAATACGCCATTGTTTTCCAAGCTTATACTTTAAAGGTTTGCAAATATACACCTTCTCAGATTGGCCAGTTGCTCCCGGCACTACAACATAATCATTCCCCATAGGTACTAAAGCTTTATTTAAAACTGAATATGTGGCTCCTGCATCAACTAAAAATTCCACTTTCTTCCCTTCTTCTCCCAGCCTCACTGTTATAACCAGTGGATCTGCTGGGGTGGAATCCCCCGGTCCTCCTCAGTCGTCTTTCACATGGGCAACTACCACCCCCATCTCCTGACAGTTGCCTTGTCTCTTCTCTGGTCATTGGTTTTTCCAGTGACCCGTTCTTCTACAAATTGCGCACTGGTCTCTGCACAACCAAGGTAGACCTTGTCTGGGTGGTCCCTGCTTGTGTTTCTCTTGCTTTTCCTCCTGCACCACTGCCACTAACTTTTTCATTCCTTGTTTGTATCCTTCTTCCCAATTACTGAATACTCTCCATGCCTCTTCCAACAACACCTCAAGGTTCCTCCCTTCTGGCCCCCAAATTTTCTGAAGTTTATGCCTAATATCTCCAGCAGACTGTCCCAAAAATGAATTAACTAGCTGATTTTTTCCTATCTCAGACCCTGGGTCTAATGATGTATGGTGCCGCACAGCAACCCTTAGATGCTCTAGAAACTTGGATGGGGTCTCAGAAGGCCCTTATTTAATAGAATATAGGGCAGACTAATTTATGGTCTTTGGAAGAGCTCTTTCCAGTGCTGTTGCTATCCAGTCTTGATAAGCTGCTGGCTTCTTTAATTCTGCTCATATATTTGGATCCCATTTTGGGTTGTGGAAAAGGAAAAATTCTCTTACACCCTGTCACTGGCTTTTAGAGATCTTCTGCCAGAGTCCCTCCCATTTTTAAGATCAACTGTTTTTCTGTTTCAGTGAAAGCATCCTGTAGTAACTGGATATCTCCTCAGTCGGGGTTATGTTGCTTGATAATTTATCGTAAATGTTTGGCAGTAAGTATCGGATTGCTGTGATAATTTTTAACAATCTTTTCCCATGCCTCTAGATAATTAGCGGAGAATGGCACTTTAATCATTATTTACCTCCTTCCAGTCCCACTGCCTTTCGCAGAGGGGCCTGCAACTCTACTTGCCTCTTGGTTCTGGACGAAACCGGACTGCCAGGAGGGGAATGGGTTTGAGTGGATGTACTTTCTGAGCCTGCATCCTCTTCTCTTTTAGGAAAGTCCATCTCATCCTCCTCCTCCCGTCTCCTAGGAGGAGCTCTGAACAAATCTATTGCTTCTTGTTCTTGAGCTGCAGCATGATAGACCTTATCTGATTTTGTGCATTGCAGTTCTATACTGCATGCTGAGCAACATCACTTAATTGGCCCTCTCTTTGCTTTATTTTCCTTTTCAAGGGCTAACATCAGTGGATCAGAGGGAGCTCTGAGTCCACAATCCCTCTGCCATTCTGGGTGATTTTGCAAGGAGAAAAACATATCCACGTAGGAAACCTTATCCTATTTGCTTTCCCATCTTAAAAAACAGCATTAACTGTAATAAGGTGTTATAATCTAAAGTTCCAGCAGGTGGTCACCTCGTTCCATCCTCCAACTTATAGCAAGGCCACCATTGTTGTCAATATTTCAATAAATTTTTTTTGTTTTCTGCACCTCCTCTGCCAGCAATTTATTTCCAGTGTGTCAAGATACACCCTAAAGGGCTAGCTCTGGGAACCTCTTTGCTCTGGTTAGTTCCCATTATCTCCTTCTCCTTGTTCTATCTGGCTTCCACCCAAACATTTCTTCACACAGCCTCACAGTCCTTTCCCAATTTTCCTCCCACACACAACCCCAGGTTATGGTTACCAGATGTGATTTTCCACACACAAACTTCAGGATCTTAGGTTCAAGATCAGCTTGATTAGGAAATCTCAATCCACACTTGGGGCATATGCCCTGCTGTTTACTAGAACAGCAATATCAACATCTCTCATAAACTCCACACTGCAAGAGTACTCACGCAGGGTGTCAGACTCTCGATGTACCAAAAGCTCCTGGGAATCACCCACAAAGGCAGGCTATTCCATTTATCCCTTCTTGAATTTCTAAATCCTCTACTGTGGGCTGCTCCCAATCTAAAGGTACTAAATGACTGGCTGAAGTCCAATATATTCCTTCTAAATAAACCCATTTGTCTCCTCTGTCTATCCAATGATTTACTGGATTCACAAACTCCCAGGGATCAATCCCAAACTGAGGCAGAGGAATCCTTTCGGTTCATCTAGCCACAGTTAAAACATGAACAACCTGCACAAATCACCACATTTAAACACAGTACGTGTTCTCACCTACACTTCCACTTGCTTCGCTTTTTCCCGCCTGCCTCAGTCACTCGAGGACGGAAACGTGGGTAGAGCCCCACACTCGCCCTGTACCATGGGTATGTCTCACTCACTCACTCTTTCATACAACCAAACCCGCAAAGCCACTCATTCACACAATTATAAAACCCACTAACATAACCACAATGTCTGGACACCACATAGCAGTAAATAGCAGCAATAAGGTCCAGATTCACTCGACCCACTCCCAGAGTTGCTAGGGGTCACACAATCAGCAAATTCCTTCGCCAGACACCCTGTCGGCTAGCAGACCCTTCAGCCTCCGGCTGCACTTGGCCAGTGGCTGCTTGCAAGCCCCAAAGTTTTACTCACACAGGGTCTGAGCTGTGCACTTAGATGTCTCTGAGCAGCTTACCAGCAGCCCTTTTGGCCAAGGCCCCCCTTTAAGCTTGATACATACCATTTTATCCACAATACCAGCAGACTGTTGTCTGACCCCACAGTGAGTGAGCCAAGATGTGGAGCTCCTCGAGGGAAGGTCCTGGGGCACACCCAAGAGGTCCTTTTCTTTGCCGCTCCTGTGGCAAGACAGAGAATCTCCTGCCTGGCTCACCAAAATGATTTGCGGAAAAACTCCACAACAATTAAAAGTTGTAAAGTAGGTATGTATTTATTCAGCGCTGGGCAAATGCAGGATTTCTCCACAAAGGCATGGGCACCTCTCGAGAATTCAAACCCTCTTTTATCCTCTAAAATGTTGCATATGCATTAAGTTTCACAATAGGTCCATGCATATTCGTTTCCTTGCCCCCATCCAGCTCCGCTTCAAATTAAAATTAGCTTATCAGTCCTTCGATGCTTGCGCAGAGCTCTCTGGTGGTCAGAGCTCTCTGGTGGTCATCTGATGGTCACAGGTGATAAAATAATTCCTCAGGGATGAACTTTTTACCCCATCCGTCTACGCATGCCCACTTGGTCTCTTGGCTGTAGCCCAACCTTAATACTGGTCTGCTCTGATTTCAAGGTCTGAGGAGCTCCTCTTATCTCCCTCCAGCTTGGAAGTTCACATTCCTTTCACCTTGTTTGGGGTAGAAGACTGTCCTTATCAGGGCCTTGCATTCCTCTGTTCATCTCCACAGGCCTTTGTGAGCACAGCAAGTTACAGACTAAGCAAGTTAAAACAGCACAATTCATCTAAAACAGCTATCCTAAATCTGAACTTAATTTCTATTCTAAGTTAATTTTTAACCCTCACGTCTCAATCACTATCTATTTGTCTCTACAGTGCTTGCTCTAATCTGTCCACAAACTGCATATAGGACTCTTGTGGACCTTTTTTGATATTTATGAAGGACTGTTACTGGGTTTTGGCATCAGGAACCCTAAGAAATGCCAGGCAAGCTGCCTCTGTAATACCCTCTAGAGCTTCTCTCGGTAAGGCGGCTTGGCCACTAGGATCGGTATGCACCCCCTCCCCCGCAAGGTGGTCAATAGTTAAGGCAGCAAGGGCTTGGTTTGTACGCCCTGCATACATTATAATTAAATTCTCCAGTCCTTTTTCAATTTTCCCCTGAATATTGCATATTGTGTCAGTGTGAGCAACAGATTTGCCAAAAACTAAACATCAACATCATGAGGAGTCATGAGGTGAGTAGTAAAAGTTGCTCTTAATAAATCAATAAAATAAGGGGACCCCAGTCCATATTCCGCCACAGTACGGTGCAGTTCCTTAATTTCTGAGTGACCTAAGGGCTCCTATTGTGGATTTCCGACTCTCAGGCCGACTTACACTGGGGCCAAAAAGATTTCTGCTGCAGTATCAAAGTCTCTGTCCTTAAGGGCTTTCTTTTTTATCTGTAACCAATTATTATGCATATCTGAAGGGAATAAGTCTGGATCTTGTTTGGGACCGGGGTTGAAAGGATCCAGCTCCCCTTCAGTGCTAGAGTCAGTGTCTGCCGCATAAGCAATAAGTGTCTGGCAGCTCTGGGATCGCTGGTGATATGGCGGTGGGACTGGAGGTGGCGACCAAGCTCTATCCCTGGCACTCGTCAGGGAGGGTGTGCAGATGAGGGATGGGGAGTGGGACCTGGGCAGATTTTGATCAGGCACAGTTGCCTGGGCTGTCTCAGCAATAGCCTCGCAGGCTTCCCTGCTCCCTCCCTTCTTTTTTAATTGTGTCCATGACTGCCTTCCAAGCAGGAAGCATTCAGAGCTCTGGCTCATGGCCAGGCAGCATAACCAGGTTGTATAGCTTTACGCCGACCTTGTCCCAGAAGCAGAGAGTAAATATAGAAGGAGTAGTGTCGAGCAGCATGCATGACACCCCTCGCAAAAGTGACTTCAGGTTGTGCTTTGGGATGGGGGAGCCATGCTTGCCCAGAAGGACGAGCATGGTTTCATAGACGTCTCTTTTGTTGGACATGTTCTGTCCAACAGATTAGTTCCCCTGGCTCACCTGTCAGTTGCAGCAGACAGGTGATTGTGGGCCCCAAACACTGTTCTCTCACTTTCACAATCAGTTCCAGGGGCTCACCGACTGCTGCCAGTCAGGCCGGTCGTTTTCCTCACATGAAAGTAACAATTATCAGTGATTGGAGAGGCGCGAAAGACTTTGAGATGGTCAAAGAATCCAAATTTATTGTGGGATACAAATGCTTATAAGCTATTTTAGGAAGGCTAGTAATGTATTACTACAATGATTGGGTTAATCATCACATAAACAAACTTATACATTTTACAACATCTCTTGCTTGCAGAAGCCTTAATGTAATTTTCTTTTTCTGGTAAACTAGTCTGATTTAATCTTCTTGCAATCTTCAAGGCCATTTGTTCTTGCCAAGACATCCTGTTATGAAATCTCTTATGCTAACCAGGTCCAAAGTCCATCATGTCCCAATACTTACTTTTAAAAAGAAAATAAGACCTCCTTTTCTGGGCCAGTTTTATCTCTTGCAGAAATATTTTACAAGTATATTAAATTTGTAAAACCAGAATGTAACAGTTCTCTTTTCTACTTAATTAATTTTATATAGATAATGAAAAAAGAATCTCTTTGTTTGGAGACTCTTGTTTCTGATTCCTTATTTTGGTGTTCACATGTATCGTCATAAGGACTACAACGAGGTTGTGTTTGTTAAATATGCCTATGGTGGAAGAAATAGAATTTTCTTGTTTCTTTCCTGGATTGTTTTGTAAGGGTTTTTTGTTGTTGTTCTGGATCTGTCATGATTCATTTGAGAGAAGGCTCCACTCCCCATCATATGCTTCATAGATTTCAACAGTTTTGACAGTCCTGCCTCACTGATAGTGTCAGCACTGCCCTTTCTTGAGAGTTATTGATGTGTTGTTTGAACGGTTTACTGCTTAAAAAAAAAGACACTTTGCATAATATCCTGGTTTCAGCTGGGATAGAGTTCATTTTCTTCTCAGTAACTGGTACAGCACTGTGTTTTGGATTCAGTGTGATAATAAAGCCGATAACTCACTTATGTTTTGGTTGTTTTTGAGTAGTGCTTACCCTGAGTCAAGGCCTTTTCAGTGTCTCATGCTCGGACAGGGAGGAGCTGCACAAGAAGTTGGAAGGGAGCACAGCTGAGACAGCTGATCTAAACTGGCCAAATGGATATTCCATACCATACAATGTCATTCCCAGTATATAAACTGGGGGGAGTTGGCTGGGAGGGGCCAATCACTGCTTGGGGACAGGCTGGGCATTGGTCAGCAGGTGGTGAGCAACTGTATTGTGCATCACTTGTTTCTCTTGAGTTTTATTCCTCTCCCTCTCTCCTTTTCATTACTATTATTGCTATTATAATAATTTATTTTGTTTCAATTATGAAACTGTTCTTATATCAACTGTTGTGGTTTGACACTGGCCCAATGCCAGGCACCCATGAGCATCGCTTACTCACCCTCTGCTGCCACAGCTAGGCAAGAAGGAAAAAACCCAACGAACACTTCATGAGTGAGATAAGTACTGGGAGAAAATATTTCAAGGCCAAAGCAGGCTCAATCTAAGTTGCAAAGCAAATTTATTACTAACAGAATCAGAAGAGGATAATGAGAAGTAAAATAAGCCCTTAAAACACCTTTTCCCCCCAGCCCCTCCCTCCTTCCCACTGACACCACAGGGAGACAAGGCACGGGGGTTTTGGTCAGTTCGTCACCAAGATTTTCTTTTGCTGCTCTGGGAGAGGAATCCTTGCCCTGTGAGGCCATGGAGTCCTTCCCATGGGAGACAGTTCTCCATGAACTTCTCCACCGTGGGTCCACTCTCACGAGCAGCAGCCATACCGCATCTGCTGCAATGTGAAATCCCCACACAGGCAGACAGTCCTCCCAAAACTGCTGTGGTGTGGGTCTCTCCATGGGATGCAGTCCTCCAAGGACAGGCTGCTCCAGACTGGAAGCAGGGGCCCCCTCTCTCCACTGTGCCTTCCACTGGATCACAGCCTCCTCCAGGCATCCACCCACTCCATCATGAGCATCTCCTTCATGGGCTGCAGGTGGATCTCTGCATCCCCCGTGGATCTCTGTGTCCCCTATGGATCCATGGGCTGCAGAGGGACAACCTGCTTCACCATGGTCTTTACCATGGCTTGCAGAGGTATCTCAGCTCTGGCACCTGGAGCACTTCCTCCCCCTTCTTCTCCACTGACCTTGGTGCTGCCATGTTGTTTTCCCTCACATATTCTCACCTCCTCCTCCTCTCTGACTAGAAGTAAAAACCTTGTGACTTTGTTTTGATTTTCTTCTTAAATTTATCATCACAGAGGCAAGATTGGTTCTGCTGGACATGGTCGGACACTTCCAGCAGCTTCCCACAGGAGCCATCTTTGTAGCCCCCCTGCTACCAAAACCCAGGCCATGCCAAACCAATACATCAACCCACGAGGTTTCTTTTTTTCACTGGGAGGGGAGGGGACGGGGGGGGGGGGGACGGGGGGGGGGGGGGAGGGGAAGTGAACGAGCAACTCCGTACTACTTAGTTGCCAGTTGAGGTTAAACCATTTACATATATACCCATAACAGCACAAAATTTAAATTAAAATATCCTTCTTGTTGCTTTACAGAATGTTATAATCAGGTTCAAAATGGGAAAGACTGACAATCTTTTTGTTGTTCTGATTGCATTCAAACTGTGTGTGCATGTGCGCACGTGTAATGGTGGGAAGGAAATATGTTGTTCTTTTCTTCTGCAGCGCTTTCTTGGTACAGTCTTCTCAGCATCTGCAGTCTATACTCTGATCAAGAATTCATATCAGGCAGCAACTTATGCATTCCTTTAAGCTGTCAGGCAATGAAGTCATGCTCTGCTTTACAAAATTCATACATAGCTTCTTCATACATAATAAATAGCTCATTTCAGCTCAAGAGTCCATGAGAGACCAGATGGGATTAAGGAGGGGGTAGAGTGTTCTAACAACCAAAACCAGCAGGATGTGCCAAGATGTGCTTTTAATAAAGCAACATTTCAGAGCTCTTGGAGGTAAATTCATAAAAAGGGATATTAATCTTTTACTTTGTATTCAAATTGATGAATTATTGCTGCAAACAGACAAGCAGGCACATTTCAAGGATGAGACAATAATAGGTTTCGGTAATGAGCCTTAATTGGTCTTATCTTAAAGCAAGCTATTACAACTCCAGAGCTCAGCCCCCAAGGGGACTGAGTGCCAGAGGCCAGCTCGCTCAGACCAAGGCCGTGGGTCAGCCCCTAGCAAGCAGGGGGATATTCAGCTCTTATAGTGATTAGCCAGCTCTTATGATTTCAGCTTTGCTTGCTAGATAGCTTGCCCTTGGCTTGAGGCTTCAGCAGATGGAGAGAGAGAGGATAAGGAGAAGACGCTGGATGTTCCACGAATATGGCTTTATTGGAGGGGTCTGTGAAGGGTCTCAGCTCTTCTTCTTCTAAGGTAGTAGGGGTACAGTATGCTACTTTTATAGCCTTGGCCTGAATCCAATCTTGACCAATAGCAAAGGGTTAGAGGGACCATAAGTGACCAATAGTAGGGTTAACAAGATATTGCCTTACATGGTTATAGGGATAGGTTATAGGGCGGATGTCCATGGAGTCAGGAAGCTTCTTTGCTGCTGTGTCAGCATTTCTATTATTAAATTCTCCATGGGGCTTTTGCTAAACCTGGGGGGTTTACTACATTTCGGTGCCTCCTCTGAAGTGGTAGATGTCTTGTATTTTACTTTTTTTGTGTAACCAAAAGATGAAATAAAAACAAGTCAGAGCATACATGGGAATTGGCACTGAAAAGGTGAGTAATTTTATGGGCATCTGGTCACAACTCTCATCCTGAGATTCAGATTGCAGAGAAGGAAAATTTCTATGGAAATGGTTGATAATGTTTGCAGCTCCTCATATTTGTCTCACTCCTTATCAGAGAAGGAAGCCTCCTGTTTAGCTAAGTAAACAGGAGAAACTGTATGTAGGGAATAGTAATCCTTTCTACATAGTCTAATCTACCTTGGTATTGTGAATGAACTATTTAAACCCTTTCTCAACTGTTACAAATAACCAAATCATAGAGTGGTCAACCTGCTGAAGTATGATGCTAGTTAAATGGTTCTTTTCCTTCCCATTTGTCTGAAGAGGGTATGGATGGATTTTAAAAAAAAATTATTTAAAAAGTGGACAATTCTAGTATGGTACCCAGCTGCTGCTAAGTGACAGAGCAGGAGAGATTTGCAGAAAGGGATGAGGATGTTCTTGCAGGGGACAAGACAAAAGACATTCTTTTTCGATACTTTAAATTTCTTTTTAACCATTTTAAATATAAAGGAAATCAATAGACCTCTGTGTAAGGGCCGTGACTGAAGTATTTAAATTTTATTTTGATGAGAGCTGGGATATTGACAGTGGTACAAGTTCAAGTCTCAGTTTTTAGTTTATAGATCTTTGTTATCATAACAGAGGCTACATTCTAGAATTTAACTGTTCTGTTTGTGCCTTTCTTATTGTGATACAGAGAACTACTTCAAATACAAGCAAGTCTCTTAATTTGAGTATCTTGGGCAGCACTGAAACTTAATTTATATGTAATCTTGCCTCTTTCTTGGTATTTAAGGGCACTGTGATAACATAGCCTTAGGCAGGTGACAACAATATGATGTAATAATCCAGTATATTGCTGAATTTAATCTTAATCTGATTCAGAAGACAATTTTTAACCATTAGTAATAACATCAACAACTATGCTGAATTATTCTATTTCAACTTTTCTACCAGCAAAAGGCAAACACCCTTTTCATCTTTATGTGCATCTGAGTTCACATAAACACCTGATCCTCTGGGTGAGTGTAGAGGGAATGAAGTCCATCCTGCTATAAGTGAGGACCAGCTTTGTAGCCACTTGATGAAGCTGAATAGGCACAAGGCTGAGGCCTGATGACATTGTCACGACCCACTCAGTAGGGGCATGATGTTCATTATAAATTCTCATCAGGCTGAACAAAGGACACCAGTCCATGTGTCAGGGAACTCCCATGCTTTTATTGTATAGTTGCCTTAACTCTGGCAATCAGTCCACAATGTAGACTCAAAAGTATTGGCTAACAAGCTCTATGTCCAGGTGGAGGTTGGTGATGAGTGGTGTCCCTCAGGGCTCTGTCTTGGGCACAGTGCTCTTTAATATCTTTATCAATGACACAGACAGCGAGACCAAGTGCACCCTCAGCAAGTTTGCAGATGACACAAAGCTGTGCAGGGCAGTTGACAGAACAGTAGGACAGGATGCCATCCAGGTGGACATGGACAAGCTAAAGAAGTGGATCCATGAGAACCTCATGAAGATCAACAAGGCCAAGTGTGAGGCCCTGCACCTGGGTCAGGGCAATCCCAGATATGAGTACAGACTGGGAGAAGAACTCATTGAGAGTGGCCCGGTGGAGAAAGACTTGGGAATTCTGGTGAATGAAAAGCTGAACATGAGCCAACAGTGTTCATCCTAAAAAGAAGGTTTTGGGAAGACCTCACTGCAGCCTTCCAGTAATTAAAGGGGGCTTATAAAAAGGAGGGAGAGACTTTTTATACAGGCAGATAGTAACAGGACAAGGGAGAATGGCTTCAAACTGAAAGAGAGTAGGTTTAGATTAGATGTCAGGAAGAAGTTCTTTACTGTGAGGGTGGTAAGGCACTGCCACAGGTTGCCCAGAGAAGTTGTAGATGCCCCATTGTGACTGTGGTCACAAGGGTTTGCAGGATGAGAGAGAGGCGAGAATGTTGATTCCATGATCAGAAGGCTTGATTTATTATTTTATGATATATATACTACATTATAACTATACTAAAAGGAATAGAAGGAAAAGTTCTCAGAAGGCTAGCTAAGCTAAGAATAGAAAAGAATGATAACAAAGGCAGCTGACTCAGACAGAGAGCGAGAGCCAGCTCTGCTGTGACTGGTCACTAAATCCAAACATCCACTCAGACCGAGAGCGAGAGCCAGCTCTGCTGTGACTGGTCGCTAAATCCAAACATCCACAGGAGACCAATCACGCATCCACCTGTTGCATTCCACCGCAGCAGATAACCATTGTTTACACTTTGTTGCTGAAACTTCTCAGCTTCAGCAGGAAAAAATCCTAAGAAAGGATTTTAATGAAAAGATGTCTGCGACACCCCATCCCTGAAAATGTTCATGGCCAGGTTGGATGTGGCTTTGAGCAACCAGGTCTATTGGAACAAGATGATCTTTAAGGTCCCTGCAAACCCAAGCTGCTCTATAAGATAGGTTATGATAAAAGTCAAAAAAGCATAGAAAGGTAACTTTTCCTTATCACAAAAGGTAGAGCTGTAGACATCAGACCTGAATCAAAAAGATCTACTACCACTACACTTGTAACAAATGTTTGAAATGAGTAAAATCAACAACCAACCCTGAATCATAAAATTATTCAGCAACATACTTAGTCAGGGATTTGGTTTCATGTTAATCAGCAATCCTAACCCCTGAATATTATAGTAGGAAACCAAAGCGACAAAATGAAGCATTAAGCACACTTCCACAATTACAACACCTATCAGCCTATTGCATATACTAATATTTGTAGTGAAGATAGTTTTGGGCTTCAGCTTCTGATAACCTTAAGTGGCAAGAGAATGCAGAGATCTGGAAGGGAGAGAGAATTACTTCATTGCATTTAAGCAACATGTTTGGCTCACAGGCAGCTAGAGAGACTAGCTATCCCTGAGGTTTTTGTCTTCCATTCCCTTGGTTTTTTCTTTATCTGCCTGCATTGAACTGCAAAAATGAAGTAAATTGTGGTGGTTTTGTAATTGTTTCCTTTTCCTCTGTCGAAGGATAGTTGTGTTTGTTGGCTTGACAGTGAAAATTAAAAGTTATGTGTTACTAGAAGTGCTGCCTTTTATGGGGGGAGGAGTCCTCAGTCTAATAGCTTTGGTACTGTTAAACCTGGTCTTGGAGGCCAAACCCCACAGCATGTTGAATTCCAGTAACTTGCTTAATAAATCTAAATGACAAATTAAAATATGTTTAGCTGTATAATTTTTCCTCTTTCCTCAGATTGTATTTGCTCCCTTGATTGTTCAATTCTGTTTTTTTCCTGTTTCCCCCTGCCTTTCCAAAGTTTCAGCTGTCTCAGTCTGTTATCTGGAAAATTTTGATGCTCTGTGTATGAGACACTAAAGACAGAACAGTTTAGGAGACTGAAGGTCATGAGTTTAATCCTCACATGGGGCACCACTATATGCTGGTTTTTGGCTTCCTTTTCTACCTCTGTCGAGGCCGGGATTGAAGGCACTTGAGACGATAGTTCACGTTCAGACTCAGGTGTTTATTATTTCTTATCAATGTCAGAGTCTCACATCAGTGAGTTCTTCAGTCTTTCATTAGCAAGGCACAAAATGGCTAACTGTCTCCTGTTACAAGGTTTTTTAAAGCTAAAATATCCAATTAAGAAATGACACCTAAATTATTTTCACTTTTAACCCAATAACTAATCCCTTGAAGTCCGCACTGCGGACTTTTCTGTCCAATTACAAAATACCATACAAACCCATGAAGAAGAAGGTAAAGAAGAACAACCTGCCTCTGCCCTAAAACCTCCATCTTGCCTCATATTTATTACTATATTCTAAAACCTCAAACTCTAAGTTTTCTACCCTGTGATATTACACACTTCTAACCAACTACACATCCGTAATCCCAGTGCTGAAATAAACAAGGCCAGGAGACTTCTTCTCCTTTTTAATGCCTTTATTAAAAGTGATCAGCTCAGGATTGGGCAGCTCGGCGGGGCTGCAGTCTCCCGTCGTATCTCTCAGGGCGACTCAGAGGAGGAGGATAAGCACAGCTCTGTCCACTAGGGGCAGAGCTGGGGAATCACGTCCTCGTGGGAGCCTTTAGGGCATGGTGTTCCCGTCAGATGTTCGTTCCCTCTGTTCTCTTCTGCCCACTCCCGGTTTCGGGACGACTCCCATGCTCAGGGCGAGAGGGGCTCCGAAGGTGTTCAGCATCTCTGCAGGCTCAGCACTCGGCTCCTCACGTCCAGACATCACTCCAGTCTCTCAACACTTATTTGGCTCGTTGTTTTTGGGGTTTTCTCAGTACATTCGGAGCGGGGGACCCACACAGCATGCTGGTCCTGGAGTCACTTTGCATAACCCCCCCCTCCAGGTCTCTTCTCCTCACTGTTCGGGAAGGTCTCCACCCGTTACTGTCTCGGAGAAGGGCCATTACCTCGCCCCACCCAGGGCTTTTACTACTATAAAAACAACCATTAACCACAACGACCCGTAATTACCATAATACAGGCAGCAGCCCAGCAGTAGTGGTAACTTTCTTTCTCACAGAAAAAAATTAACAGAATTTTTGTTCATAACAAGTGCTATCGATCAGTTTAGGAAGCCTGTTCCATGGCCTCAGGTCAAATGCAGTGCTCTCCAGGGAGTCAGAGTCTGTCTGGCAGAAAGTCTAAAATTCTCAGCATTCATAACTCCAACAAAAAGTCTCTTATTGCGTTTTATTGTTAAACTCTCTGCATGTTCACAGAGCTTTAGATAACACATTACATGCTAAAACACTATCTAGAATCTCCTGAATAATCAGAATAACTAGCTTGTTAAAGGTCAGGGTACTGCAGGTTACAGATAAATATTCCTAAGAACTCCTAGGCTCTGGCAAGAAATAATGGTATGCTGTCTTAGTTTAAGACAATTTTACTGGGTGGAGATTTGGAAAGAAGTTACCTACCCTTAGTTTTCAACCTCTCCCCTCTACCAATAAAGAGAAACAAATGCAAAGATATAGAAGTGAAAAACTAACAGTTTACTAAAAGCAAACAGCAATAACCAAGAAAAACAAAAGCAACTGGTTCAACCCTTATCCACAAATGTGGAGGAGGTCCCCCCTAATTGTCCCGGGGAACACAAACATAGCAGAGACCCCTCTCTGGGCCGCGCGGTAGAGAGAACAAAGGAAAACACATGGTAAATGAGCCTCTGCGGTTCCAAAATTCCCCCCCCCCCGCCCCCCAACCAACTACAGGAGCAGGGAAAAACAAAATCTGGAAAACTATCTTTGTCCAAAAGGCTCCAATGCTACCGTAACGCTAGAAGAAACTTCCCGGCAGTTGCAGGGCTGACTCCCTTCAGCATCTGGAAACTCATGGAGCGGCTCTGACTCCTGGTGACGGGCAGCTGTCCCGAGCGGCAGCAGCGAAAATCCAAAGAAAAATCCGAAGAAACATCTTCCCCAGCTCCAAAAAGCAGTGGTTGCTGTGGCAACCGCGGCAAACAGCCCGTTGGAGTCCTCCATCTTCCTGAGGCTCTCAAGAATCCGGAGAAAACAAAAGAGTGCACTCTGCATGACTGCTCCCTGGTTTTAAAGGGACCCAGTACCTCCCCCTTCTGTGAACCCAGGGTAAAACAGGTTTTTACTTCTGACTCCGGGTCTTAAAGAGACAGTAAATTACCTTGCACGGGTTGACAGAGAAGATATGGAATACACAATTTTGGGTCACCTAGGTCAACTAGGACATATGCCTTGCTCATTCAAGGAGGATTAGTGTGTGGCTTTAGACGAATGAGTGCACTCATAAACTACCTCTAAGAAAATTGCATATTAATCTTACCTGTGTTATAAATGATCAACTAGAAAGTTAAATTAATAAATGCAAAAAGATTTTATTTTCATGACCAAAATACGGTCTTCAAAAACCACAGTCAAAGAGACAGCGTCGAGCCCGGGATCGACACTGGGTGAACCTAGATCTGACCTCTATGGCACCAGATCTCCCCCTGTTCACAAATGCCATCTCCAGCGAGGCTGTTTTATACAGTTTTTTATGCCTGAAGCAGAGGTGCCCCAATTTCTTTTGTAACTCCGCATATGTATGAAGGTTTCTTTCACTCTGGACAATGCTGTTTCCTGGGTAGTGGCGGGTGCTGATCATGTCAGGTGAAGTCATGTATTCAGATGTATGTTTCTCGAGGACTTTGGTTATCTTGATTGTATCTATCAAGTGCTTATCTTCCTTGGGTGTTCCCTGATGGTTCCAGAGGAAACCCATCTCCACACCAGCCATGTTCTTCAATTAGTTAATGAGGCATTCTTCTCCTGCTGCCACCAGGAGTTTTGGAATTCCAATGTGATAATCTTTCTCCAGGTTGTTCTTGGTCAGAGGCTCGTTGGATGTTAAGTTCATTTTACAATTTTTATTTTATACATTTTCTTTCTTAAGCATGAATTACTTTACATTATATATTACATCTGCATTGTTTGAGGAGCATCCATGTGCTCTGAATGTGCTAGAATTGGCTTAGTAGAACATACATCAGGCTCCCCCGCTCACACACACACCTACCTTTTACCTATTCTAAGTGCTATACAGTATGCAACTCCTAGAAGTTAGGGTACACATACAGGTTTTTTTATTTGAATTACCAGATATTTGTATTTTATAAATTCAAAAAGATATGCAAGTGACTAGCACTCAATTTTCTGTGCTTTTGAAAATCTGTTTTTCTTACGTGAAGCCTACTTGAGCTGCATTGTATGTCTGGAAAGAGGTGATGTGTGCCTACTAAAGAGGAGTATAAAGTGAGAAATAGCTACTCACTTTTCATAAATTTAGAAAGGTTTATTAAACCTTATCAAAAATACAACAGGAAACTGAATAGAGAAAATGTTGTGGCGCCAGGAGAAAAGGATTTTCCCCACCATGTGCTCACCCACACAATGGAGGTTTCGCCTTTTAATCCTTCTGCCCCTCCCAAAATTCTGTCTGACCACTTCTTCACTGTCTAGTGGTGGAGTTTACTTCCTCAAATCTTGACTGGAGGTCAGATGTCACCATAGTGACAAGCCAACCCTCCTAAATATCCCAACCCCAGTTGTCCCTAGATAACAACTCAGGGGGTAAAAAACCCCTTTTCTTAACCTATATACATGATATTTGTTAATTATGAGAGTCAATTATCGCATTACTCATCTATTGCAATAACGAGTCTTTTCAGCCAATTTTGATTATGGGGTGCACTAGCCAGGACTTCTGTATATTGATTTGATTTCATCAACTAATAATTCGAACAGAAAAGCAAATTAGGATTCACCTTAATAACAGTATGGAAAAGCTGTGAACCACAAGAAGCTGTCTTCATATAATATGTCCCTTTGTGTGGGTTTAGACTGTGTGGCAGTGTTATTAAGGATGTTCTCATGTATAATTGTCTCAGTCTGAGACAATTTAAAGAGGACACTCTGGAATGAATCATCTCCTCTAAAAGGTTCCAACAATCCCTTTCCACCAATAGGAAATGAATACAAATAGATGAAAGTGAAAAAAACCCTAATGGTTTATTAACAAACAGAATGCCCACAAGGCAAGGGAAAAGAGTAAATAACTGCTAGATATCAAACCGTCAGACCTCACTCTCCCCCTACCGGAACAAAAACCCAAAATGCCGGAGAAATGCCCACTCTTGACACATGATACAAGATGGCACCGGATTTCCTCTTGGGAAAAAAACAGGAGCTTTCACAGAGCAGTTACAGCAGCAGATGAAGGCCCGGTGCCTGATCTGGCATCGACCTCCTCCCCACAGCAGAGCTCAGTGGAACAGTTACGGCAGTCAAAGCAGCTGGGCTGGAGTCTCTTTGGTGTGTTTTCTCCCTGGCTTGGCTCAGCTCAGCTCACAGAGGCTTGGGCTGGAGTGGGGCTGCTCTGCTTCTGCTGGCACGATCTCTCTGGTCTTGGACAAATAGCTGCTCAATTCGCCCCAAAGCAACCCAAAGATCGCTACTCCACTTTTTCTAAACCAAGCCAGCCAAGCAAAATCCACGCTGCCAAAGCCATAAAAAAACCACACCGGGAGCTTTTAAAATGCCCGCCGCAGAGAAAACAAACAAACAAAGAAAGTCTCCCCACCCCTGACCCCACACACACCAGTCCTGGGTTGCCCAGTCTTAAAGATACAATAACCATTTTTGTGCACAAAACAGAGGCTCATGGAATACACTATCATCCTAAATCACTCCAAGACAATAATATAGGTAACTGTCAGGAAAATTAGTCCACAAACACCAGAGGTTTATGTCCAAAAAGGAGACAGAGGAGTCTTGCAACATTATTTGAATAAAGGGAGAAGTCATGGGGCATTTCCCCTGGGATCCCTTGAATTTTTAGGGGACACAGCCTCCTTCTTATCCTAATTTCCCGGCCGCATTTCCCTCTCTCTTTCCCCATTGGCTGAGGTACTTGGAAGATACAGACTTCCCAAAATGCCTCATATCTAAGACCCCTTCTAATGTAGAAGCCCTTTTTTCTTTCTCTTTGTGTCTCTTTCTTTTTCTTTAAATTCAGATATTTAGCACAGTCTTGAGTGAGTAACAGTGTGTCAATTAGTCGAATTCCTATGGAATTTATGGTTTCCCCCACTGCTTCTTTCACCTCACCTTATCTGGCCTTATCTACCATCAGGTCCACAGTTTGTAAAGACACCTCCTTTTCATTCCTTTCAGCAACCTTTGCATGTACCTATTTTGTTTGATTGTGGGGGGTTTTTTCCTTAAGATTTTATTTTTAGTACAGTAGTTCCAAATGATTCTAGTCTGCATTTGATGCTCTACTGTGGTTGGCCCTGGACATCTAGAAAAATAAAGATATTTCCCCCTGATGTTGACTGCAGCCATGCAAGGGTGACTCATCTGTGATGTTGGTAGGTTTTTAGACTTTCATCCTGGAACTCTTTGAACCCTATGGTTTTAGTGGCTTTTTCTCTGCTGCTTTGTCTGGAAATACTACATCATACTTCATTATTTTTGCTGGAGTCCCTTGTAATGCTCTAGTGACTAGAGAAAGTTGATGAAAACACTTACCTTGTAAAATTTATAGTCCAAAATTAACTACATTGTTGCTGTTTCTGCACTTAAAAAACATCTTTTTCTCCTTTTACTTCAATTTTGATTATGAATAAAACAAGTTCAGTAACTATCCTCTTGCAGTAATACACGAACATTTGTTATAAATAAAACTAAAGCAAAAAAAGAATTTTGTAAATGTGAAGGATTAAGTCTTTCTGAATACTTAGTATATAAGTGAAAGAATAGAATCATGGCCAAAAAGAAAGGGTCTCCCTTTCTAGGAGTTTTAATGCTATTTTTAATTTTGTACAAGTGCAGTATTGATTTATTTTTTTTCCTTTCCCATTTTAAACAAATAAAATTATCTATTCCACAGCTAGTAATGGAAATGGAAGTGGTAGTTTCCTCTTTTAGGACAAGTGTAATGCTTCCTGATGGAACGTCAGTTTAATTTCAAAACTATACTGGCTAGTGCTTTTGCATAGCTTAAACTTAAAATCTTTGAGTGCAATCTTAAATTACTCAATCAGTTAAATATTTTATGTTGTTGGAATACCCCAAATATCTTTTACTTCAGGATTGCCTGTGTTTCAGATATTGTGTGCTGGGTTTTCTCTAACTGTAAATATGGCTATGGAAATCCAAACAGTCTTTTCAGGAAGTAGGTTTTTCTAATATTTTTAATATCTTCCCAAGTTTCTATCAGTGATTACTCTCTTCTTCCTTTATAGGATATTTTCCAATTCCCATTAAATGGTGTCATGGTTTCTGCTGGAATAGAGTTAATTTTTTCTCAGTAGCTGGTACAGTGCTGTGTTTTGGATTCAGTACAGAATAATGCTGATAACACATGGATGTTTTGGTTGCTTCTGAGCAGTGCTTACCCTGGGTCAAGGTCTTTTCAGTGTCTCGTATTCTGCCAGGGAGGAGCTGCACAAGAAGCTGGAAGGGAGCATGGCCAGGACAGTTGAAGGGATATTCCATACCATACAATGTCATTTCCAGTATATAAACTGGAGAGAGTTACATGGAAGAGGCTAATTGTGGTTTGGGGACTAGCTTGGCATTGGTCAGCAGGTGATGAGTAATTGTTATTGTGTATCACTTGCTTTTCTTGGGTTTTAGATCTCTATTTTTTTAGTTACTATAATTATATTATTATATTTTAGTTTTTTTCAGTTATACTGTTCTTATATCAACCTACAAGTTTTACTTTTGATTCTCCTCCCCATTCCACCAGGGTGGGGAGCAGGGTGTAAGCAAGTGGCTGCTTGGTGCTTAGTGGCCAGCTGGGCTTAAATCACAATAAATGGGAAAAGTGCATGCATTAAGCCAGTTGAAGGTGAAAGGAGCAGGCTGGAGGTTTTCTTGAGGCTCAAATGATTTAATTTCTGTTATCTCCTTTTGGTGGAAACAGATGATTCTTAGTTAAGGGTGAGCTGTTAACTGTAGACATGTAATATGGAAAATTTCACCTCTTAACAATAAGAATGTAAATAGCAATTTTAACAAATTCACGTATTTTATCTGTTTGACACGCAAATCATCTTTTCAGTTGCTTAAAATAACTGATAGTCCATAAGCATTTACTTTTGTGAATCTAAGAGCAGCCTATTTATTGCTGTATTGCTTTAAGGATATTTTAATGAAAGCAGGAGGTTTAATCTGAGTGTTTTTGTTGCTCTTCCTCATTTACAGTCACTTTCCATTATATTTATACTTCTGCTGTAGTAACTAAGCTTAATTTCTCCCTGTAAATGTTGTGATATGATTGTGAAGTTCACCAGCAGAGTGAAGGCTTGTTTATTAGATATGTCTTAACCTTTTGTTTCTAGCCTTTGTTATGGCTGAATGTAAGCTTGAGCATGATGCCTGCCTGCATTTATATTCTATTCTAAACATTTTAGTCTATACCAGGTGGACTGTCTTAGCAGCATGGTTAGTTAAAAGCTCAATTATTTAGGAGTAGCTCCACCTCTAGCAACTTTCTTAAGTATTTATTACCCTTTTTTCCTTACCTTTAATTTTGAATTTACTTATAGTTTCTCTTTAGTGGCATTTTAGACTTGATGATTCCCACTTCATACTTTTGCTGCAGTGAGATGCTGTATAAGTGTTCCAGCTGGTTTCCCTCAGCTCATATAACCTACTAAGTCTCCCTCAAAAGTTTGAGGCTTACCATATTCCATACCTGTTGTGGGTTGACCTTGGCTGGCTACCAGGTACCCACCAAGTCACTCTATCCTCCTCAGTTGGACAGGGGGAGAAAAATATAACAAAAGACTCATGAGTCAAGATAAGGGCAGGGAGAGATCACTCACCAATTTCTGTCATGGACAAAACAGACTTGACTTGGGGAAATTTTATTTAATTTATTACCAATCAAAATCAGGGTAAGATAATGAGAAATAAAACCAAATCTTAAAACATGTTTCCACCACTCCTCCCTTCTTCCTGGGCACATCTTCACTCATTTCTCTACCTATTTTGTATTTTGTTAACTGCTGCTCTTTTGATACATTATACTAAGAGAGGAGCTGTTGAACTCTTAGCATAAAGGGACAAAGTTTGTTTTAAACTGATATCCTTTGAAAAACACATACAGTCCAATTTTATACCTGATAAAGCATGGCCTTCAGCCATGGATTGCTAGTCTTCTTGACCTGATGGGAGTTGATCAGCATTCACACTTCTAGCAAATGCTCAGCACTATGTTAAGCCTTTAATTGAAGAGATGTCTTCTTCTGCATAAATATCATTTGCCATAGCATCCTAGATCACAATTTGAGGATCACTTTTCTAGAGGTAGAGTTCTATGTTACTGCTGTCTGGAAGGGGTGGATTTGGGTTTTTTTACATATCTTTTATTTATACCAATTTTTTTTTTTTTTTTTTTTTTGCTTTGCCCACATAGCTAATGGTGCAAACACCTGTCATGTATGGATGGGGGGGTCTGGATAAGTCCCTTGCCTTTTGCCCAGGCCTCTGGCAGCAGGCAGTAGCTTTATTGAGGTGGCCAGCATCCCAAAACCCACTTTCGTTCACAAGTTCTTTAATAATGGCTAATTTAGTCTATTATAGAATGAATTATTTATTTAATAGACAGAAAACTAAGACATAAGACTTAAACTAATGCTTCACCAGAATAAGGACAAAAAGAGAAACTACTAGTAGATATATACAGAGTGGGGTTAAAGGTACCTATTAATGATACAGATAACGAAAAAATAATATAACTTGGGATTCAATGTATCTTACCATCCAGTTGTTGGTGGGGCACACATCGAGATCCTTTCCCTCAATCCCCAGGGAAATAACCATGGAATTTGCATCCAAACTCCAGGGAGAGGTCTTCCACAGTTTCAGGGTGTGTGTGTAGAAGGCTTCTGACTCTGTGATAACTTGTGTGTCTTTTATAGTTTGTAAAGCAGTGTCTCTCAGTCAAGAATATTTTTTTTATCTCTTCCCACATCAGCTCTCCAGACTAAGATGTTGATTCTTAGCTGAGGCCTGAGCCCTTTTGGTGCCAGAGATGACCCCTTTTTGGGCCTATCAGCCCCTAGGTTATCTCTTCCATATCTGCACCAACTATCTGTGGTAGAGAGGGGGCGGACAGTACTGCCACAACACCTAGCATAGGGTTGATTATATCCATATTGAAGGAGTTGGAGTGCAGACAACTTTCAGTTTTTTCAGAGATGTGATCTGAGGCTGTGAGCAATGCTGGTGATAACATCATTCTGTCGTTTTTATGGGGTTCCTATAAAGTGTGTCAGAAGTTGTTTAGTTACAGGGATAGCAGTGAAATTTGGAGGGACTCCTGAGGCCATGCTCATGGGGAGCATGTTTTGTTCAATGTCTCCACTTGCAGACAGCAGGAGCTGCTGCAGTCTGCATTGTCTTTAAACAGTTCAGATCTCATATGTCTGTGGGGAAGGGGAAAGTATTTTGCTGTGTTATTTGCTGATTGAACGGATTTTCCTTCTCTTCAGGAAAGAGTAGTCTGGATAGATGGATCCCATCCACGGTCATCCATGGTCCCTGCTTGGACCACAGTGTTAAGTGATTGCTTTTGAGCCGCAGAGATGTGATACAGACCCATCACATAGTTTGCCTTGAGGGATTAGTGGAGGCCTTTGTCTAATGAACATAATTAGTTGAACAGTTCTTGGACTTGAAGGTTTAGTTTGCTGAAGGGAGTCCTGGAGGAATTTTCTTCTTTAATGTCGGTTCTATGCCTCTTGGGGTCCGTTTGGCTAGCTCTGGACCCTGGCTTCACCGACAAGTACAAAAGCAAAAGACGAGAAGCGCTCTTCCTTCTCAGGACCAGAGTCCCAATTTATTTTGAATGGGAGCCCTCCAGGGAAGAAGGAGGCATCCGGGGAAATAAAAAGAGAAAGAATGCCTAATGGTGGGAGATTTTAAACCCAGGGAAAGGGGGGAGGAGGAGAGGGACCACAGCCAATGGGATACTACTGATGGGAGGGGAGGAACTAACCCTGAGAGAAACCATCACCACAGGGCTTTGGGAGGAATACAGAACAAACCACGTGATACAACATAAACTATTCAGTCCAAAATAACAAAACCACCCAGTGCAAAATAATAACTAAATAAACTACTTAGTGTAATATAACACTTTAAATTGGACTGTTGAGTTCATAGTGTTGGGACAAATAAATTTAATGGTTCAAGTCACTAGTGCTGGTACTGTTACAGCATGCATGTTCTTGGATGTGTGCTGGCAGTAGTGAACTTTCAAGTTCTCTCTTGCATGCAAAAGTCTTGGAATATTAAATCCTGCCAATTGCCTTTATGAATGTGAGTTGTGGAATCAGGGCATTTGTTTGTGACTGGTCCTCTGTTAGTGTTTGGGTGCAGTGGTAATGACAAATTTATTCTAGGTGGCAGTGCTCTCAAAGTATAAGCTGTTTTATACCCTGTGTGTTCATTACATACAGTCAAAATCTTATGTGCTGCTTGGTAATTAATTTTCCTTCCCCCCCATACCTTTTGCCAGCATATTTAAGGTCCTAAGGGTAATTTTTTTCCATTTTAGATCAGTGTTTTTTCTGGTCTATAAATAGGCTGTTAACATTAGCTTCAGGCTAAGCGGTGGCATGCGAAGTTTTGACTTCATAATCATTTCAAAATGTGTTGTCGATCTGTTTTTAATGTTCCAATGTTCAGAAAAATCGAATGTAGGATACCTCTTTGCCATCTTAAAGGAAAATCACTTCTTAAAAGACAAAGTTTGCATTAGGTAAACATGGTTTAGCCTTTTCCTTGTTGAGGGGGAGGAAGGAATGCAACCACTGATCTAAGTTATGAAAATAAAGCTAATGGTCACAATTGGGAACTACTTGCATAAGCATTACTTGTTGATTAGTAGACAAGATGAAGCAGAGGTGTTTTTTACTTCACATAGTATGTGTTTGTCAAGTAATATAGTATATAGTAGTCTTAATAAATCTTAGCTGGCAGGTCTGCAAGTTAATTTAAATGATTGTTAAAAATAGAGGGTATGATTCTGATTGCCAACTTAAAGGTACATAGGAGGAAGTAACCCACATAGGCCTTGCTCACTGAATACTTTGCAGCTCATGAAACACGCTCTTTTTTTTTTTTTTTTTCCTATAAGTCACCTCATCTGCCAGTCTTTTTCTTCTGGGAACATAAGACAGCTATTTTTTTGTTTGTTTTTAAAATAGGAATAAAAAGATGATTCTTGTAAACTACTTGAAAAAAGGTCAGTGGATCAATATTAAACACTTAGGTTTTCCAAATACAGTTGGTAATACTTTTCCTAATTTTAAGATAATGTGTGCACAGCAGATGACAAATGCATGGTGCTTCCAAAATGTACATGGCAGAAAGCTATTCAGAGGCACTGTTTGTTTAAGCTTTAACATATTTCTGTAATCCTTTTCTGATCTTTTTGTATTTTCTATAAAGAATAAAAAATACCAAGTATCGAGCTATGGTTGCATTTCAATCAAAGCTTTCAATTGCAAGTGTGAACTTAAGCTGATTATTTTTATTAACATTAGAATTCTTCACAGCAAATATACATTTTGAGGTTTGGATTTCTATTAAGACATTTTGTTAAAAGTATTATTATCGTAAGTTCA
Source organism: Melozone crissalis (assembly GCF_028551555.1). NCBI lineage: Eukaryota > Metazoa > Chordata > Aves > Passeriformes > Passerellidae > Melozone > Melozone crissalis. Next base: position 5,932,864 of record NW_026535813.1, on the reverse strand, counting down.
TAAGTGTTAAGGAAACTTCCCAGTCTGACCAGTCAGGAGCCACTCTGGCAGTCACACTCACACCACCTGAGACTTTCACTGCTGGGACTGAAGCCCCTTCACAGCAGGTTGTTCCAGTGAACCGATGGGTGCCTCACCTGACTCCCTACACATACCACACATAGTCAGACCAGGTTTCCTCACCAGCTCCACCCCAGGTTTTCCATAGCAGTCTCAGACCTCTGCTTCCTTTAAGTAATTTAATCATGGTGCAGTGACACAATAACAGCTGGCACTAGTGCCTCTTGAGAGGGGCCCCAAACAAAAGAATCCCTAGACTTGTATTATGGTCTGTGCACCCATTCCAATGGTGGTTTTGGGTCTGGGGTCTTCTTGTTTTTCATTGGTTTCTGCAGGGTCTCTGTGTGATTGGCCCTCTCCGCAGGTCTGCTTGCCCTTAGGCAAAGGGTTGGTGCTTGATCACTGCTCATTGCCTGGGGCTCCAACCATTTCCCCCACCCAGGGCATACTTTCCAGCTTGCACTGCACCTACACACTGACCTACTTGCCCTAGGTGTATTCCTCAAGAGTAAGAATAGTCTGCTATTTTTTGAGCTGGTAATGTGTTTGTTTTAATGCCATGTTATTGACATTTTTGAATAGTGTCTTGGTTTAACCCCAGCCAACATCCAAGTAGCATGCAGCTGATTGCTCACAACCTGCCCCCTGGTGAGGAGGAAAACCAATAAAAAATGTAAACCTCATCTGTTGAGATAAGAATAGTTTTATAATTGAAACAAAGTAAAAAATAATAATGATAATAATTTGTCTTGGTTTGGAAAGACAGGTGTCTGCTAAGGAAGGCAGGAACCTCCCCTGAAATGGAGAATGCAAACCCCTGCCTCCTCCAAATTGCTATAAATTTTAAATTAAGGGGCTCTCAGGCAAAAAATATGGGAGCAGAAATAACAGTTCTTTAATGGGGAAGAAAATAAAAAGATAAAATAAACAATGCAGTAAACCAAAACAACACTGACAAAATCAGAACACAACCTGATACCCTGTTGGTCAGGGTGTTGGTAGCAGTCCGATTGGAAATGTGGCTGCAGTCCCCCTGGAGTGTCAGGTGTGGTTCTGTTGGAGCAGGGGTCCTGTAGAAGGGTGTAGTTTTCCTCTGAAGATCCAGTGCAAGAGCCAGCTGTTTTTGTCTGGGAAATCCAGTGGAGAAACTGTGCTGGTGTTCCAGAATCTCAAGATTATATCTGGGTAGCAATGCTTGGCTCTTCCCTCTGGGCGGAGCATCTCACAATGGGATGTTATAGTTCTTATTAGTCATGCAGTACATTCAATAGCCTGTTATCAGCAGATGTCTCCCCAGAGGGAGGAGTGGTTGTGGAAGAGATAAGGAAAACTGCTCACTTAACAGAAGACAACTGCCATACAGATGGCAAATAGACTACAATTTGCTTGACAATCCAGGACATAATTGTAATCAAAAGGAGAGAGAAAGAGAGAGAGAGAGAGAGAGAGAGAGGAATAAAACCCAAGAGAAACAAGTAATGCTCAATACAATTGCTCACCGCTCGCTGACTGATGCCCACTCTGTCCCAGCCAGTTTCCCCCCCCAGTTTATATACTGGGAATTACATTGTCTGGTATGGAATATCCATTTGGCCAGTTTAGATCAGCTGTCTCGGTTGTGCTTGCTCCCAGCTTCTTGTGCAGCTCCTCCCTGGCAGAGCATGAGACGCTGAAAAGCCCTTGACTCAGGGTAAGCACTACTCAAAAACAACCAAAACATCCATGTGTTATCAGCATTATTCTCACACTGAATCCAAAACACAGCACTGTACCAGTTACTGAGAAGAAAATGAATTATATCCCAGCAGAAACCAGGACTGTATCCACCCCTTATTCCATACCATTCATGTCATCTCAGGTCCCACACTTTTCAATGCCCCATCACCTTTTCTGTCTTTCCATAGATAAACCCAGAGATAACATTCCCTTAGTCTTTGGACCATCCCTATAAAAGTCTGTTGAATCTATTTAGTCCATGATCTTGTGCTTCATCTGTCATAACACTCCTTCAGGCAGGAAATATGATGTGTAGTATCGTTGCACATTGAAAGCAGTTCTGATTCCATCACTGACGTGCTTGTCTAGTTTCATCAAAGTTCATCCTTCATTAAAGTGGTGATTGAAAAGAAGTTGGGTTCAGATCCCCAAATCCAGACTGGTGGAGATAGGCGTTGCAAGGCGTCCAGTGTCATAATGGGCATATAGCTCCCATAGAAGTGATAATACAAAGTAAGATCTAATTCATTGACTATGCTCACCCTGCAGCAGTTTGCGCTGGAAGGGTGCTGAGGTGCTGCAGCTCAAGTAGTTAGCTCAGCTGTTGGTCACCGCTCTTGCCAAGGGAGCTGAGGTATGGTGTCCACTTGGACAAAAGTTTCTTCCTCTGTGCGCACAGAAAGGATGCAGCAACCCAGACCAAGTGCCCATGAAAGCATGCAGGGGTCCAGGTGTCAGGCTGCAGAGATTGCCAGAGCCTGGTGCTGCTCTCAGAGGACAGCAGGGAGAACAGCTGTGTGAGTTGTGATCAGGTAGACAATCTGGTCAGCCTGGTGGCAGAGATGAGAGATGAAGTAGAAAGACTAAGAAGTATTAGGGACTCTGAGGAGGAGCTTGACTGGTAGAGCCATAATCCATCCCTTGAACAACTACATCTGCCATCCACTTCAAAGGAAGCAATGGATCCCCTAGCTTCTCACCACCAGGCAGAAGGATGGGACCTTAGAGACGGCGGGAGGTAGAAATGGCTTTGCGGCAGGACAATCCCCTCCCGACCTACCTCGCCTTTCCAGGTGCCCTTATACAATAAGTATGAGGCCCTGGAATCTGAGGACCAGGGAAATGAGAATGTGGATGAACGTTCTTCTGGGATGGAGGTGTTGTCCAGGGCAGAGCAGCCTACTCCCTGCATCATTACCTCCTTGGTTAAGAAAAAAAAAGAAGGGAAGTTGTCATTAGCAACTCTCTTTTAAGAGAAGCTGAGACCCTGATATGCTGACTGGACCCAACCCATAGGGAGGTGTGTTGCCTCCCTGGGGCCCAGGTAAGGGACATGACCAAGAAAATTCCCAGCCTGGTACAGCCCACTGACTATTACCTGCTACTGGTTTTCCAGATCGGCAGCAATGAGATTCCAACAAGAAGGCTGTAGACAATCAAGAAGGACGTCAAGGCCTTGGAACAAGTGGTCAAGGGATCTGGAGCACAAGTTGTGTTCTCTTCTGTCCTGTCAGTTTCAAGGAATGATGGAGCAAGAAAAAGGAACATTATGCAGATGGATACCTGGCTTCAGGACTGGTGTTACTAGCTGAATTTTGTGGATATTGGTCATAGGTCAGTTGACATGACACTGAGCCTGCTGGGAACAGTTTGGGTCTACCTGTCTCAAAGGGAGAAAAGGATCTTGGCTCAGGAGTTAGCAGGGTTGCTTGAGAGAGTTTTAAAGTAGATAGGAAGGGGGACAGGGACAAAGCCAGTCTTTGAAAGAGAGAAGGTGTGGGAAGTGGAGAGCTATGGTGACTATTCAAGTATCAAAAGGAGTTTCAAGAGGGAATACCTCCAACAAGTACAAGCAGTGACTACAAGACAGGACTATGGGGCATCCCCTTGCACTCTCACCAGGATATTAACACACATTAAAATACCTCTATGAAGTGCCTGCACACCAATGCATACAGGGTGGGGAGCAAACAGGAAGAACTAGAGATCTCTGTGCAGTCACAGGGTTTTGATCACATTGTGATTACAGAGATGTGGTGGAATAGCTCTCATGATTGGAATGTTGTCATGAAGGGCTACATGCTGTTTAGGAGAGACATCAGGAAGGCGTGGTGGTGAAGTTGCCCTCTCTGTGAGGCTACACATAGAATGTATTGAGCTCTGCTTTGGGGTGGATGACAAGCAGATTGAGAGCTTATGGGTTAGGATAACAGCGCAGACTAGTAAGGGTGACACTGTTGTGGGTGTGTGCTACAGGCTGCCTGAGCAGGAGGAAGAAGTGGATGAGGCCTTGTACAGGCAACTAGAAGTAACCTCAGAGTTTCAGGCCCTGGTTCTTGTGGGGGGCTTGAACTACCCTGATATCTGCTGGAGAAGCAACACAGCGAAGCACAAACAGTCCAGGAGGTTCCTGGAAAGCATTGATGACAACTTCCTGTCACAGGTGGTGGAGGATCCCACAAGGAATGGTATGCTGCTTGACCTTAAACTAACAAACAGGGAAGGTCTTATTGGAGATGTGAAGGTTGGGGGCAGCCTTGGCTCTAGTGACCATGAGATTGTGGAGTTCACTATTGGGCAAGGAGGAAGCAGGACAGCAAGTAAGATTACAACCCTGGACTTCTTGAGAGATAACTTTAGCCTCTTCAGGGATCTTCTTGGAAGAATCCCATGGGAAAAGACCCCACAGGGAAGAGTGGTCCAAGAGTTGGGGTTGTTATTCATGGATCACTTCCTCCAAGCTCAAGAACAATGCATCCCAAGGATGAGCAAGAAATTGGGCACAGGAGGCTGTAGTGTGAGGTGGGTGGGTCAGAGACAGAGATGAGACACTCAATGGTCTTTGTGACAAACAGCCTTGAGTTTATTCCCGCAGCTCCTTTCATAGGAGCTCTAATTTCCTTAGCTTACACATGTGATTCGCTGAGGTCTTAGCATTGTCCAGCTCTCTGGCCAATGAAATATCTGCATTTAGGGCTGATTGACATCGGCTGAGGGTCCCTGTGTAGATTTAAATCTAACCTATCCTTGCCCACCCAGAGACTGCAATGATACAACTCACTCTTTTGGTTATATCAAAAAATGTAAATTATGAGCTTAGTTGAACAAGGCTTTTTCACCTAACTCAGCAAGCTTAGTTTCTCATAGCTAGTGATGTAGCTCGTGTATCATTGGAGCTGTGATGCTCGCATCCAGAAGCTGTCAGTTAAAACTACTAACATTACAATCTTTTTAGGTTAGCATGTCACAGGCTTAATGCTTAGAAGTTACAAAATTACAACTTAATACTACAAACAATAAACAATTAAATTCAAAGCTATTTCAATTAAAACTACTCATTTTTCTACTACTGATGTTTTCTAAATATTTGAGTCTTGGAGCTTGAGTAAGGTGATGGACAGACTGCTTCACTATTAACAATCTCCTGCCTCATGAGCTGCTGGCTTGCCAGGTCATGCTGTGATTTTATTGAAAAACATGAGAGAAACATGAGAACACTCAGGACTTTTGAGAGGGGTGTACATCCACCCCTCTTCTCTTCCTTTCTTTGTTCTAACAACCACAACAGGAACAAAACATGTACTTTTGAACAAAATCAATAAGGTGAAACTAACAATTGCTTATATGCTTTACCATCACCTAAGGTTGCTATTTCTGAGGGGCTTCTTTCTCACAATGAGGACTTGGAGGGCTTCTTCTGGACCAAGTCTTTATGTTTATCTCAAAGGAAAAGGGTTCAGCTTTTGCAAAGCTAAATTAAGTAGTTAAAGTGGCTTGCTTTCATCTTTTTTGTACAGAAATACCTGGTTTTGATAACTTTCCTGCCAGTCAAGGCCATAGCTTGGCTAGGGCTAAGACCTAGTCTGGGAGGGTTTGATGGAATACTTCTCCCACTAGTTAAGGCCACAGCTTGGCTAGAGCTGAGATTCAAACTGGATGGGCTTCCTCAACATATCCCTAAAAGAAATCCTTCAGCAATAACTTACAGAATAGCTGGCTTCGTTGTCTATCCTTAGCTAAATTATGATATTATGAAAAAATATAAACAACTGTAACTAAGTACACACATAAATCTCTTAAAAACTTATAAACAATTATAACTAAACAATTTTTTTAAAGTGCTATTTGGCCTCTCATTACAAACAAACTATTTTAAAACTATAAACACGGATAGTCTTTAGTACTATGCAGCAGGATAAACACTCCTGCACATGTAGAGAACAGAGATAACAAAGGTTAAATTACTTTGACATATGAATTAGTTTCAACTTTAGCACATGTAAATGCTGCAGTCTTTTCTTTTGAGGAAGGGGCTATTAAACTAGCTTGATCTTTTTTTTTATTTAGTATCAGTTTATTAGAGTTTGCAGGGTATGAGAATTTTGGTAGAGTTAAAGCAGTAGCAAGCGGGGCAGCTATGGGGCTTTGCTGAGGTATGTGGGGTATGAACTCAGCACTGTCTTGGTTGTTATTGCTTTGGCTGGTGCTGCTAAGTTTCTTGCTTTGCTTCTTCACTGCCCACACACAGGGAGTTGCTGACTTCCTGCCGGGCTTGGTGAGAGGGTGGCCCGCTCTTAGCTGCCGAGTGATGGCTGCGCTATGCGGCCAGCACTATTTTTTTGGGCAGGCTTAATTGCTACTGCTCTCATGGTACCACATCCCCACATGCCTCTTCTCGCTGCCTTTTGCTCGGCAGGCCCCCCGCAGGGGCTTTTCTCACGCTCTGATTGTTGATTTTGGTATAGGGGAGGGTGCCTGGGCCACCCCCCGGGGTGGTGGCTTTTTGTACTGGTGGGGCTGGTTTAGAGCGTCATACGATTGCAGGCATCTTTTTGCAGATGTGTGCGTTCCTCCCCCCGCAGCTTTTGCTGCCACACATCTGCAGAAGGCATGTGGAGAGGGGATGTGTTGCTGGAAAGGGCTCCCCGTGACACTGTTGGGACTTTCTTTAAGATTAATTGAATTGGGGGATGGAAGGCTATTATTTGGTCTTCCTCCCACAGCTCTGGGAAACTTACAATTGATGATCGGAGAAGTAGAAAGGCTCAGAGAGGCTGCAGTGGTGGCAGGATCGGGCAGGGCTGCTGGCAACAAAGTGGCTGCGGCGTTCTCACGGTGTTCTGCAGGGGGACGATGGTTCTGGCTTTCTCTGCTGGTATTTCTTGAGTTTCTTGTTGGTATATAGTCTAATAAAAACTCTGACTCTGGCAAGGGCGGTGCTCTCGGAGCGATGGCACCGCTTCTTCCAGGTATTACGTCTCTAGGAACTCCTAGTGATAGATTTCCCAGACCTGCCCATGGAAGCAGGAACAGGGGCAGGGCCACGCCTACCATGGACTTTGGACTGAGGGTGGGGCCACACCCCACGGAGGTTGAACTGGGGACGAGGCCCCGCCCCTCCGATGTAGGCTGGATCAGGGGTGCAGGCATGCCTCCCAACAGAGGTGCGACCATGCTCCACAGAGGTGGAGGCATAGCTTTGGAGCTGGGCCACTCAGTCTCAGGAGGAGACAGTCTTGGCACGTGTGTAGTAGCGGGGGGTCCCAACATGGCAGTGCACAGCAGCGCCGGAGTGGCCGCCGCATAGTCTGGCCCCACGGAGCAGGGAAGCATGGTATGCCCGCCCAAAACTATGGCATGGTCTGACCCAGCACAGAAGCCCGGTGCACGTGGTGCAGAGGCAGCCCCAGGAAGCACGTGGCACTGTGGAATGGTCCTGGGGTGCTCAGCTGCTACAGTGGGGCGGCTCAACCAGGGGTGATAGCCCAGGGTGGCTGGGGGACGACTCAGCCTGGCACAGCAGTTCAGAGTGGGCGCTGTGACTGTGTTTGTCCCTGCTCTGCCACACGCTGGGTCGCGCGGCTGAGTTGAGCAGTCCAGCATGCTGCTGGCCTGGGCACTGGCAGCCGCCGTGGCGCAGGCAGCGCATGGGCTCCCTCCATTTGGCAGACCACCGCCACTTTCCAGGGTTGCACCACCAGCCAGGACACTGCCTGCACACACCGAGGTATTGGCACCACGCAGGCTCTGGCCACCCGCCAGGATTTGGCTGTCCCTCCCAGCCCCGCCGCACATCTGGGCTGTTGTTTAATCTTGCATGTGGTGCCCATTTAGTGCTGCACAACACTTCAGGAGCACTCTTTACTGGGTTCAGAGCTGGCTAGATGGCCGGGCCCAGAGAGTGGTGGTGAATGGTGCTGCATCCAGCTGGCGACTGGTCACCAGTGGTGTCCCTCAGGGGTCTGTGCTGGGGCGTGTTTTGTTTAATATCTTCACTGATTACATGGATGAGGGTATTGAGTCCTTCATTAGTAAGTTTGCAGATGACACCACGTTGGGGGTATGTGTTAATCTGTTGGAAGGGAGAAGGGCTCTGCAGAGAGACCTAGAACAGTTGGATGTATGTGCAGAGTCCAGTGAGATGGAGTTTAATAAGTCCAAGTGCCAAGTCCTGCATTTTTGCCACAATAACCCCCTGCAACGTTATAGACTGGGGATGGTGTGGCTGGACAGTGCCCAGGTGGAAAAAGACCTGGGGGTACTGGTCGACAACAGACTGAACATGAGCCAGCAGTGTGCCCTGGTGGCCAAGAAGGCACATGGCATCCTGGCCTGTATCAGGAATAGTGTGGCCAGCAGGAGCAGGGAGGTCATTCCTCCCCTGTACTCAGCACTGGTGAGGCTGCACCTTGAATACTGTGTCCAGTTCTGGGCCTCTCAGTTTAGGAAGAACGTTGAGATGCTTCAGTGCGTCCAGAGAAGAGCGTCAAGGCTGGTGAGGGGCTTGGAACACAAGGCCTGTGAGGAATGACTGAGGAAGCTGGGGGTGTTTAGCCCGGAGAGAAGGAGACTCAGAGGTGACCTTATCATTCTCTACAACTTTCTGAAAGGTGACTGTAGTCAGGTGGAGGTCAGTCTCTTTCTCCAGGCAACAAATGTCAGAATGAGAGGACACAGTATCAAGCTGTGACAGGGGAAATATAGGTTGGATATTAGGAAGAAGTTTTTCACAGGAAGAGTGATAAAATATTGGAATGGTCTGCCTGGGGAGGTGGTGGAGTCACCATCCCTGGATGTGTTCAAAAAAAGATTGGATATGGCTCTTGGTGCCATGGTTTAGTTTAGGTGTTTAGGGCATGGGTTGGACTCAATGATCTTGAAGGTCTCTTCCAACTTAGTGATTCTGTGATTCATGGCTGCTTTTCACAGTACTTAATCCTCACTAGGCATTTCAGCTTTTATCTGTATTATTAAGTTCAATATTAATTTCTAAGTTCTTAGGGTTTTAACTGTACTTTTGTCACCTTTTTAAGCTGCATCCATTATATATTTACCAGTCTGTGTCCATGTATATATGTGTATTTAATGCATTCTTTTTGGTAGGTTCCAATCCTCGATTTTTAGTCTATATTATCAAATCTAATAAAGTTTCTTTTTCATAATCTATATCCCATTCCCTTAAAAAATTAGGTCCATACCTGCGTCACAGAATGTTTCTCCACAGAGGCAGATTCTCCCATGTTTTCCAGTGGAGTTTTTCTTCTGTTTAAAAGAGGTTTATACAAAGGAAATCTGTATTTTTTAGTGGCTTTCTACTACAAAACAGCTCTGCTCGCTGTATAATTTTGGCAGCTCTTCACACATGCCTCTGGTTATTTCCAGCTTTTTGCTGGTTTGGCGGCTCTCCATGCACACATTTTGATTATTTCTTCAGCTTTTTCACATTTTTTTCCGGTGGCTCTGCCCGCAAGCCAGCCTGTCTTCTCCTGTTGTGCCCACGGGATCTGGCTGAGTTGTATCACGTTAGGATCACCACATATTACATGGGAATCCACATATTTTGTGGAGTCGGTGGTTGGGGACAGGGACAACACACACACCTCCGAACTTCATGTGACAGCAGTGTGTTTTATTCTTCAGAGCCTTCTTATATAGGGAGTTCAAAACTCCCAGATCTAGATAGCTCATTGGTCTGACTTTAACACTGCCCAGCTCCCAGACCAGTGAGATGTCTGCAGCTTAGGATGGAATGTAATTGTGTGAAGTCCCTGTCTGTATTCAAATCCATCCTATCATCACTCAGCCAGGGACTTGTTTATGGGACTGAGCTGGGTTTCTTATTTATAGCTGAATTAATTGCCCAGTACAAGCCAGCTTGTACTGTGACAGGGGGCAAGAGACCTGCATGGATGAATAAAGAACTCCTGTCATTACTCAAGCACAAGTAGGAAACATAGGAGGTAGAAGCAGGGTCAGGTCACTTGGAATGAATAGAGGTTGTCAAAGAAGAAATGAGATGAGAAAGGCAAAGGCATGTCTAGAATTAAACCTGGCCAAGGATGTCAAGGACAAGAAGAAGGGCTGTTTCAAATACATCAATAACAAAAGGAAAACAGGATAATGTGGGCCCATTAGTAAATGGAGGGGAGACCCTGGGGTAACCCTGGAGGACACAGAGAAGGCAGAGTTACTGAATGCCTTCTTTACGTCGGTCATCGCCGATAAGACTAGTCCTCAGGGATCTCTGACCCAGGAGAGCAGGGTACAGGTATGATAGAATTAAGATTTTACCTTGGTCTAGGAGGATTGGGTCAGAGAACACCTTAACAAACTTGACATCCACAAGTCTGTGGGCCCTGATGGGATGTATCCATGAGTGCTGAGAGCACTGGCAGACATCATAGCGAGGCTGCTCATGATCATCTTTGAAAGGCTGTGGTGATCAGAAGTGCCTGAGGACTGGAAGAAAGCACATCATCCCAGTCTTCAAAAAGAGCAAGGAGGACCCGGGGAACTACTGGCCAATCAGCCTCACCTCAATCCCTAGAAAGGTGATGGAGCACTTAATTCTGGAGGCCATCTCTACCCACATGAAGGGCAAGAAGGTGATCAGGTTAAGTCAGCATGGGTTCACTGAATGTAAGCCATTTTTGACCAACCGTATTGCCTTCCAAGATGGAACAACTTTTTGGATGGATATGGGGAGAGCAGTGGATATTGTCTACCTGGACTTCAGCAAAGCTTTCAGCACTGTCCCTCAGAACATCCTCATAGGCAAACTCAGGAAATGTGGGTTGGATGAGTGGACAGTGAGGTGGATTGAGAACTGACTGGCTGGCCTGAGGGCTACTGCATGAACTACTTCCTGATTGATTTGTTCAAAGCTCAGGGCCCCATTGGAAATCATTCTTCTTCCAGGTCACTTGATAGTGAGGGCTGGTAATCAGACTGTCATTTAGAAGGTGCATTCTTGTTGCAGACATATTTTCATTAAAATCCTTTCTTAGGATTTTTCCTGCTGGAGCTGAGAAGTTTCAGCAACAAATGTAAACAATTGTTATCTGCTGCTGTGGAATGCAACAGGTCCACCTATGATTGGCCCATCTTGGATGTTTACAATTAATGGGCAATCAAGGACTGAGCTCTCTCGGACAGAGTCGGAGAGAGCTCCTTTGTTTTCATTCTTTGCTATTCTATTCTTAGCTAGCCTTCTGAGAACTTCTCTTTCTATTTCTTTTTAGTATTGTTAGCGTTCAAAAACACATAATCACGGAGCAATTATATGCGGTGCTTTTTATTAAGAGCTCTGGGAATCGGGGTATATTCAACCCAAATCTGACTCCGACCATACATCCGAAATGATCATGTTTTATACTCTATTGTTACATAACTTTCATGTTAATTATTAAACTTATATTGTTCTATTGTATACATAAATTTAGCCCCTCTCTGAATTTCCAACATAGTTTCTCACTATTCTTCTTATGGTTATATAATAATTACATTTAATTACTAAACAATCATCACATCTAACAATTATATAATTTATCATACTGCTTACGCAGGTGCAGTTGATCTGGGAAAGCACAAAGCCTAACATTTTAGATTCTATCTTTAACTTTTTCCAGGGTTCCACTATCATTCTCCCCCCTTTGAAAGCATTTTCACTTCACTATAGGTGTAAATGTTTTCACTTGATACAGTCCTTTATTCCTCAGTTCGTGCTTGGTTCTTCAAATCCAGGGTTGATGTAAACGTTGTCGTAGATGCTGTTACGAACTGGAGAACCAGAAGATGGTGGGCGTGGATCTCGTGTCAGTGCCTTTATTATCCTCTGGTTCCAGGATGTTTTCTTCTGTATCTCTCCCTTTAAGATGCTGTAAACTAACCAAATTGCTAAGAATACAATTAGTAAGATTATCACACTCTCAATGATAGATTTAATCCATGAACTCACATTCCACCCTAATCCTTTAAAGATTTTTCCTAACCAGCTTGTAGCCAAATCCTTTTGCTCTTCTTGTGCTTCATGATCTATTTGTTTCAACTGATTGATGTCATATTCTACATCTGCAGTTACATTTGGGATATGAACGCAGCAATGATCAACTTGTCCCTTTAAAAATCCACATACTCCATGCTCTTTCAGGAGTAACATATCTAGGGCCAATCGATTTTGTAAAGTCATTTTTGTGGTGGCTTGTAATTGTATATTTAATTCTTTAAATCCTTCCCGGGTGACTCTTGCCAGTCTACCTACCTGACCTGTAAGTTTGTACAGCATCTCTCTGCTCTTATAGCTTGCTATAGAACCAAGTAATGACTCTAGGGCCCATCCAAATTTCACTCCACTAGAGGGTTCTTGCCAAGTGTCATCTGGATTTTCATTGTCTAGAACTTCTTGTCTTGCTCTTATCTGCAGAAGTTCATGTTTTCCATTAAATGGGGGCTTTTTCCAAATTGGACATAAGGTTGGCAGGCCTAAAGTAATCTCCTTTACTTTCCCGTCTACAGGCAGATGTGTTGTCCAGGTACCATCACTTGCTGCCCATACAAATTGTCCTGGACCTCGGATTGTAATCCTGGTACACCCTATAATTACTTTATAATTCACTCTGCCTTGTTTATGTTTGATCCCTCTGCAAGCACAACCAATTTGTAGGGCTATTGCCAGGGGTGGCATCTGTTTTATCTCTTCATCATCTGAAGTGCAGTCGTAAGTTTTAGTACATGCCCACCAACTTACTTTGTCTGCCCTCGTTCTGCTACTAGTGTCAGTGTTCGTTATTGCTGGGTCTGTTTCATTCTCAGGGCCTTCCCACTTAATACACCAAGGGATGTTTGTCATATATTGGAATCTTTGAAGAATACTCACAGACCACGCACTGTCCCAAGGTTCTATCTGATCTTTCTTATCCTTGGCCTCACATTCCCATACCAGAGTTGTTTCTGTAACTTGCCTCGATTCGGGTACCAGTTTACATGTAATTGTTTTGTTCTTTTGTATTTCAGGTAGTTTTGATGTTATGATTCCCCAGTTTACTGGGTCTCCTGCTGCCTTTGGTATTGGCAGACAGGCAGTTATTCGGCTGGTGTTTTGCATTTTGGCAAAATCTTTGACTTATCCGATCACTACATTCTCAGCCTGAACTGCATTAGAAACCTTTATCACCTGTGTTTCCGTTTGTACCTCTCTCTTCATTCTAGAATGAAGAATGGTTGGTTGATCATTTTGCATTCCACATCCCAAAGATATTAATAACCATAACGTTAGCACAATTACTGATAGCATTCTGAAAGCAATTAAACACGTCTTATCTGCAGCCTTTGTTCATTCCAGAGTTTATACAGTCCGTGATCCAGGATGGACTTTCTTCACTCGGGTATAGTAGATCCAGGGTTCCACGCCAGCTACTTTGACTGCTGTAAAGGTGGTCAGTAGTACCTGATGGGGTCCACTCCACTTTTCTTTCAGCGGTTCCTCGTTCCAGTTCTTGATGTACACCTCGTCTCCTGGATATATGTTATGGATTGGGTTCTCGAGAGTCACTGGTCTATTCCACACGAGGATGCTGCGGAGCCGAGCTAAAGTTTTCCCGAGAGACAGAACATAATTATACACTTCCTGCTTTCCTGTGACGTGTACATTAGGGTTAGGCTCAGGAGATTCATATGGTTTCCCATACAATATCTCATAAGGACTGACTGACATCCCACTCCTAGGCTTTATCCGAATCCTCAACAGTGCTATCGGCAAAGCCTGGGGCCACTGCAATTTGGCTTCTTGGCATATTTTACTGATTTGCCTTTTTAGTGTCTGATTCATCCTCTCTACCTGTCCACTTGACTGGGGTCTCCACGGTGTGTGGAGGTCCCAATTTATCCCCAGCAATCTACTTACCTCTCTTACTACTGTAGCTATGAAATGGGGTCCCCTATCTGATGATACCCCTAGGGGTACCCCAAACCTGGGAATAATCTCCTGTAGTAACCACTTAACTGTTTCCTTTGCTTGGTTCGTGCAACAGGGAAGGGCTTCTGGCCACCCAGAGAATGTGTCAACCCCCACTAGCAGGTATTTGTATCCTCGAGTCCTTGGTAGTTCTATAAAATCTACCTGCCAATAGTCTCCTGGCTCTATTCCTATCCGAATTCTTCCTAGCTGTGCCTGTCGCCTGGCCACTGGGTTGTTTTTCAAGCAGATATCACATTTTGACATTACTGATTTTGCCATTGTTAACATGCGTACTGAAATTAAACTCTGCTTTAGCAATTTTACCAATGCCTCTGCTCCCCAGTGACATTCGTTATGTTTAATTTGTAGAACTTCTCTCATTATCAAGGGGGGGTACCACTATTTGTCCTTGTGCAGTTACATACCATCCCTCTGAATTCTTTTGTGCATTTAGCAAACGTGCCAGTCTCTCATCTTCTACTGAATATTTTGGTTTTGGAGGCAAATTGAATTGGGATACATTAAGCTTCAAAGGTATCAATGCCATTGTTGTTTGTACCTCTCGAGCAACCTGTCGGGCTGCCCAGTCTGCCTTTCGATTTCCCTCACAGATTTTGGAGTTTCCTGATTGGTGTGCTTTGCAGTGTATGATTGCTACTTGTTCAGGTTTTTGTACTGCCTTTATCAATTGCAGGACTGCATCCTGATGTTTAATGTGCATACCCCGAGAAGATAACAGTCCTCTTTCTTTCCACAGTGCTCCGTGTACATGCACCACTCCAAAAGCATATTTTGAGTCAGTCCAGATATTTACTTTTTTCCCTTCACTTAATTCTAGTGCCCTGGTTAAAGCAACCAGTTCTGCCTTCTGGGCAGATGTATTTGGTGGTAATGCCTTTGCCTCCACTACTGTATTGACTGTTGTTACCGCATATCCAGCGTATCTGGTTCCGTTTTCCACGAAGCTGCTCCCATCTGTAAACAGCTCCCACTCCGGCTGCTCTAGTGGGACGTCTTTCAGGTCTTCTCTTGCTGAATAGGTGTACTCTATTACTTCTACACAGTTGTGTTCTAATGGGCCTTCTTCAGCTGTGGTACCTAGGAACAAAGCTGGATTCAAAAGGTTAGTTGTTTTTAATGTGACATCATCCTGCTCAGTCAGGACTACCTGGAATTTCATCATCCTGCTGGGAGATAGCCAATGGCCCCCCCTTTTGTTCTAAGACAGTGGTTACCATGTGTGGTACATAGACATCTATGTGCCTTCCCATAGTAAGTTTCCTGGCTTCTTGTATCAGGATCACAGTAGCTGCGACTGCCCGCAGACATGGGGGCCACCCGGCACTTATGTTGTCGAGTTGTTTGGAAAAGTAGCCCACCGGCCTTTTCCAGCTTCCCAGACGTTGTGTCAGGACTCCTAGTGCTAGGCGCAGCCTTTCATGTACAAACAGCTGAAAATCTTTAGACAGATCAGGTAACCCTAGTGCTGGAACAGTTGTCAGTGCATCCTTTAATTTTAGGAAGGCTTCTTTCTGTGGTTTGCCCCAGGTGAATGGCTGTGTCTTCTGAGCTTCATACAGGGGTTTCACAATCAGTCCATAGTCCATGATCCACAAGCGACACCATCCTGCCATCCCGAGGAAGACTCGCAGCTCATGTAAATTCTGGGGCTCTGGAATAGCACAAATAGCTTGGATACGATTAGTACCTAGTTTTCGTTGCCCTTGTGAAATTTCACATCCCAGGTAAATCACAGTCTGTTGTGCGATTTGTGCCTTTCCTCTGGATACTTTATAGCCTCCCATTCCCAGTGAATTTAAAATCTCAATGGTTACCTTTATACAGGTTGCCCTTTCTTCTGTAGCTATTAGTATATCATCAACGTACTGCAACAATAAGTATTGGTCTCTTGGTACTTGCCCATTTTCAGTCCAAATCTCCAGTTCCTTTGCCAGTTGGTTTCCAAATAGGGTGGGCGAGTTCTTGTAGCCTTGTGGGAGTCGTGTCCAGGTGAGCTGGGTCTTTCTTCCATTCCCTGGGTTTTCCCACTCAAAGGCAAACAGTTTCCTACTTTCTTTGTCAAGGGGGATGCAGAAAAAGGCATCTTTTAAATCAATTACGGTAAACCATTTATATATCTCCTTTACGGATGTTAGCAATGTATAAGGATTTGTTACCACTGGATAAATGTCCTTTGTTATTTTATTTATTGCTCTCAAATCCTGCACTAATCTATATTCACCTTTTGGCTTCTTTACTGGAAATATTGGTATATTAAATTCTGATTCACATTGTTCTAAAATTCGGTATTTCAAGAATTTCTCAATAATCTTTACTATTCCTTGCCGTGCTTCTGGTTTTATGGGATATTGTTTGACTTGTACAGCCCTTGCCCCTTCTTTTAACTCTACATGCACTGGTTGTGCCAATTAAGATTTCCCTGGTATATCTGTCTCCCATACAGAGGGAATCACTGCATCTTCTACCTCCCTAGGGATAGAGGGGACAGGTTTTTCTTTGATCATTAATATCTGTCCCGTCTTTGATTCAGGTATTTTCATTATAAGCTCTCCATTTTCAAAGGTTATTACCGCATCAAGTTTTGCTAGCAAATCTCTCCCTAAAAGCAGAATTGGACACTCAGGTACATATAAAAATTCGTGTGTTATGATCTTGTTTCCAAAACACAAATCTAGGGGTTGCAGGAAAGGCCGTTTTTCCTCTTTCCCTGTAGCGCCGACTATTGTAGTTTCCTTGTCCCCAATTTTTCCTTCCAAATCATTCAATACAGAAAAACTAGCTCCCATATCTATTAGAAATCTGACCTCTTTATGCCCTAACTGTATATTTACAACAGGTTTCTTAACTTGTTCTACCGGTTCTACGTCTAGTCAGCTGGTATACTCCCCCAGGACCATCTCCTTGGTAGCCTGCTGGAACTGATTGCCCTGGTCAAACTGGTTATTCAGACTTGGGCAATTTCGCTTCCAATGCCCCTCCTACTTACAATACGCACACTGATTCAGGCTTTACCCCTGGGTAACTGGTCTCCTACCCCGACCATTCCTGTTACGCCCCCTGAAATTTGGGTTCCATCTCCCCTGTATTACTGCCAAAAGATTCTGCTGCTGTCTTTTACTAGCTTCTTTTTCCCGATTGTTATATACCTTCCAGGCGACCTCGAGTAACTTATCCAAATTCCTTAACTCTTCCCCTTCTAATTTTTGCAATTTTCTACGAATGTCATCCTGTGATTGGCCCAAGAATATGAGAGCAAGCTGAACCTTTGCTTGCTCTGTATCCATTTGGAGGTCTATATATTTCCTTGCTACCTCCTTAAGCCTCTCCAAAAACGCAGTGGGAGATTCCTTCTTTTCCTGTCGAACTTCATATAGTTTGGACCAATTTATAGTTTTGGGCACAGCATTCTGAACTCCTATTTGGATCCACTCTTGATATTTCCGTAACCTCCTCATATCGCACAATAAATTAGGGTCCCAATTTGGATCCTCAATTGGGAAATTCAGATCTAAATTCCCTGTTACCAGCCCATTTCTAATATCTTCTCTTGCCCTCTCTTTGGCTGCCTTAAGTACCATTTCTTTTTCAGTAGAATCCATCAGAGTATCTAATATCACTTGTATATCATCCCAGTCAGGATTTTGCGTTTTCATAACCATTTTTACTACACGTGCCACTTTATCAGGATTTTCTCTATAAGTTCCGGCTGACTGTTTCCAAATTACTAAGTCTGCCGGGGAAAAAGGCACTTTTACAAATACTGGCCCTTCCACTCCGACACCTTGTCGCAAGGGGGCAATCACAGTCTGTTTTTGTTTCCTTATGCCATCTCTACGCACAACTGGAGCAAGCTTTGCCCGACCCCGGGTTCTATGGGCTATTGGGGTCACTGATTCATTACCATTGCTATCTTTTTCACTCGCATACCTCTTTCCCCTTTCTATCACAGTTAGGTTTTGCTCATCTTCCGAGGAAGAGGGATCGGGTGATGATGGGAGAGGAGGATAAAGAGGGAAAGGTGTACTAGATGAAACAGGTTCAGGGGTAGGTGGGTGAGGAGCAGGTAGTGGGATAGGGACAGATGAAACAGGTGGGATAGGGTTAGGTTCTCTTGTTCCTATTGGAGCTATTTGTAAATCAATATCTGTATAATTTTCTCTACTCAAGCTTTCTCTTAACGCCAAGTGTTCTAAACAACGTTCCTCACAAACCCCACACTTTGCAGATGTTTTAACCATTAATAATCCACATTCATTCTGCCATTCTGGCTTTCCCCGTAAGTAGAAAAACAGATCAACATATGGGACTTCATCCCATTTTCCTTCTTGTTTACAAAACAACATTAACTGCGAAATAGTGTTATATTGCAGAGTACCATATTTTGGCCATTTTTCACCGTTCTCCAAGGCATATTCTGGCCACCATGAATTACAATAATCAATCAACTTAGTTTTACGTAATCCTTCCCCAAAGTTACCTTGTTTCCAATGTGCTAATAAGCACCCCAAAGGAGAATTTTGCGGGATAGGGGTGTTACTGCCCAAAATCCCTTTAAGTTTCTCCATTTCAAAAATACCACAAATGCCGAACCCGCAACGCTTTCGCGATTGTCTTACGGAACGGCGCCTAGGCTTACACCAACAGGAATTCCTTTAGCCCAACCAAGCGTAGCTTTCGCTGCATCTTATTGGCAGGCACCCAAACCAAAGTAAAAAGCACCTTACCTTTCTCCCGGGGACGTTTGTGAGCGGCGGAAGCGGTCGCAGCCGATGGGCTCCCCGAGAATCCCTCGGTGCTGGCTGGAGTGTGATCGAGTCGCGAACTCGCTCAGCAGCACTCACAAGGGTCCCTTCTGGGTTCGCCAAAATGTTAGCGTTCAAAAACACATAATCACGGAGCGATTATATGCGGTGCTTTTTATTAAGAGCTCTGGGAATCGGGGTATATTCAACCCAAATCTGACTCCGACCATACATCCGAAATGATCATGTTTTATACTCTATTGTTACATAACTTTCACGTTTATTATTAAACTTATATTGTTCTATTGTATACATAAATTTAGCCCCTCTCTGAATTTCCAACATAGTTTCTCACTATTCTTCTTATGGTTATATAATAATTACATTTAATTACTAAACAATCATCACATCTAACAATTATATAATTTATCATACTGCTTACGCAGGTGCAGTTGATCTGGGAAAGCACAAAGCCTAACATTTTAGATTCTATCTTTAACTTTTTCCAGGGTTCCACTATCAGTATAGTCATAATGTAATATATATATCATAAAATAATAAATCAAGCCTTCTGATCATGGAATCAACATTCTCATCTCTCTCTCATCCTGAAAACCCTTGTGACCATGGTCACACATTCTCCAAAATCCCACAACACCTAAGAAACCTTGTGGTTCTTTATTACTAATTGGTGGAGACATCACTGTTATCTTATTAATCATGTCCATTGGGATCTGACAACGTCCATCTTGCCTTTTTATTCCTAAAAACTGTATCTCCTGTGCAGATCCATTGACCTTAGTTTGTTTTATGGAAAAAAATGTCTTTCAGAAGGATTTGGTCTATTTTCTTCCTCCTCAAAAAGTTCTTCTTCTGTATTGCCGCACACAGTGATGTCATCAATGTATTGCAGGTTTTCTGGAGCTTCTCCCTGTTTCAGTGCAGTCTGGATTAGTCCATGGAAAATAGTGGGGCTATCTTTCTGCCCCTGGGGCAGTTGGTTCCAAGTGAAAGTGAACTGAGGCCTGAACTCTACTGCTAGATGGATTTAGAAAAGCACACTGGCAATATCACTTGTGGCACCACTGGGCTGCCTTTGACTTGTACTGTATTCCTAGCATGTCTGGTATGGCAGCACTCAGAGGCAGCATGACTTCATTCAGGCTACGATAGTCTGCTGTCAGTCTCCATTCTCTGTTAGACTTTTGCACTAGCCATATGGGACTAGTAAAGGGTGAGTGGGTCCTGGTCATCCCTCCTTGGCTCTCCAGTTGGCAAATCAACTTATGGATGGGAATCATGGAGCCTTGATTGGTGTGATATCACCATTGGTGCACTATTATGGTAGCAATTGCCACCTGCTGTTCCTCAGCCTTCAGCAACCCCACAGCAGAAGGGTCGTCCGAGAGACTGGGCAAGGTAGACAATAGTTTAATTTCCTCTGTCTCCAGGGCAGCTATACTGAAAGCTCATCGATACCCTTTTGGATCCTTGAAATACCCTCTCCTGAGATAGTCTATGCCAAGGATGAACAGACCCTCTGGGCTAGTCACAATAGGGTGCTTTTGCTCTCCATTCCCAGTCAGGCTAATCTCAGCCTCCAATAGAGACAGCCGTTGGGATCCCACTGGCAATCCAGGAAGACAAATGGTTTCTGCCCTTGCATACCTTGATGGCATTTGGGCACACACCAGTGTCTACTAAAGCCTGATACTCCTGTGGTGCTGCTGTGCCAGGCCATCAGATTCACATAGTCCAGTAAACCTGGTTATTCCTTTTCTCCACCTGGCTGGAGACAGGACCCCTCTAGTCTTGGTCATATGAGTCTCTATAGATGTGACAGCCTGGTCAGAGAGCAAGAAAACTAGATAAGTTTTCCCAGAATCGGCCTGAGAGAGTTAAGGGAGTTGAAGATAAACAATGATAGGTTATTATCATAAACAACCTGCAGGTGGTGTTTTCCTACTCTCTGTTTTCTTGTTTTTCTCAAAGATTGTTTATAAGAAAGACATCTTGGTAATTAGCCAATCAGGTGAAATGTATTGATTAATTGACCAACCAGGTCTACCTGTATCGGCACAGTGTATAAAAAGAGGATCCGAAGTAAAGACGTTCACTCTATGCTAACCAGCCTTCTGGTGAGCCTGTGTCGTTTCTTACTCAACAACTACAAGTCTCCACTTACTTCTTGTAGAAACAGATTAGAACTCCTTTGTGGATGCCATGGGACAGAGAGAGAGAAACGGTAAGTGTTTCTCACAGCTGTTTGTGAGAACTTTTAGGGAGTTTTAAGGATGTGATAACTTGTTAAGTATAAACTATCTGCAGGTGGTGTTTTTCTACTTTGTCTTCCTGTTCTTCTCAAGGACGATGTAAGAGAAAGGTGTTTTTTTTTAACTAGCCAATCAAATAGAATGTATCATATCACTCTATATAAACCGTGCGGTTCTCTTGAATAAAGCCTTCTTTGCTCTTTCTACAATACTGCCTCTCGCCTGTTCCTGTGTCATTCTCGGCACAAGAGTGACACTCCTTTCCACAGAATTGGAAGTAAAATCATCCCTTCTGCTCTGCCTGGGAAACTGCCAACTGGAGACTGGAGTGGGAATTTTCCTTGAAGAACCCCCATTTCTGATTGTTTTTCCCTGCAATTCACATATCTCTGCCTCTAAGGTTGAGGTAGGTTTTCCATCCCACTTCCTTGTGTCTTGTCCATGGTCCTGCAAGTAAACCACAGGGTATCCCAATGTGTTTACCTTCTATACTCTCCCTCTTGAGTGAAAGGATGCTTTCTGTTAATAGCTGAGATATAGGTCTGTACAGGTGGGGAGTAGCACATATCCTCTTTGAATTGCTGGAACTCCTTGGACAGTTTCTCCACAACTGAGATGAGGCAGTCAGAGAGATTGTCCTCATATTCCCAGAGTTGGTGAGCCACTTCATCCATTGTTCATGGTGCATTGTCTTTCCAGCTTATTAATGCCAATGGGTGCATGTGACAATGATAGACTCCGTACAACTTTATGCCACATGGGTAGTAGGCATTGGAGTTTTTGTCTATATCTGTGGGTGACTGCTGTTATTCCAGTCAAAAAAAATCATCTCTAGCACAGCTAATTCCTTCTGGTACTGGATACCTTTCTCTGCTGTGATCCGCTTGTCTGGATGACATATAGCATCTTCCTTGAACTAATACCTTTCCTTCACACTTGACAGGAGTCACCTCCACAGGTTAAGGACTTGTGTCCCTCTTCCAATCACCTCTTCAATGCCTGCTTCCCTAGAAAGTGATCCCAGGTGCTTGGCTTCCCTATCCTCTAATTCCAAACTGCTAGCCCTGTTACCCCAGCACTGGAGCAACCAGGGGATAATGGGCTCATCTGGATGATGGCTGAAATATTTTTGTATCTCCTACAGCTTGCTCAAGGACAAGGATCAAGTGGTTACATCTTGGTCTTGTTCTGCTTCTTCGTCCTGTTCCTGTGATGGCCTTGCTTCATCCTCCTTTACTAAACAAGATGCCTTTTGTTGTCCATTTCTTCTTGTGTGTAGGGGAGACTGATACCAGCATGAGTTTGTTTACTGGTTCAGCTCCATTACCCATTGCTGGAGTCTAAGTGTTGTTAGTGCTTCTCACCAGGGTTTGAGTTGCTGCAATGCTTGTTGCAGGGACTAAAATAGCTGGAGTTTGAGCAGCCACAGAGCATGACACTGTAATTTGACTTGCCACAGTGCTTGTAGTGGGGATAAAAGTAGTTGCAGCATCTGTCTCCAGAGTTTGAGTGGCCATGTAGCGCTTGTCGCTGGTGTTTGAGTAGCTGCAGTGCCTCTTGCTGGACTTTGAGTCCTTCTCCTCCTCCTTTGAGCTGCAGTGCTTGTCATGGGGGATGTGGTGACCACAGATGGTTCCTTAACCCTAAACAAGACCTGAACTACATGCAGCAACATGCTGATTCCTGCCAAAATGTCCAGGATGGTTTCAAGGGTATTCAAAAGATATGCCAAAACTTTAAAAATCTCAAACAATACTGTAATCAACTTGGGGGAAAAGGAGGGAAGGAGGGAAGGAGGGAGGGAGGGAGGGAGGGAGGGAGGGAGGAAGGAAGGAAGGAAGGAAGGAAGGAAGGAAGGAAGGAAGGAAGGAAGGAAGGCCTTAAAAAACCTAGAAATGAAACAACACGCTTTCGAGATAATATTAGTATAGGAGGTAATATAAAGGCTGGTCTTTATTGGAGGCTTCCAGGGGCAGTTATGGAAAATACCCAAAATGCCCACCTCCACATGGGGTGTATACAGCTTTAGAGGTTAACAAATTAGCATATTTGACAAAAAAATCCCCAATTAGGAGCACAAGTGATGAAGTAATTCTTCCCACTTCAATCGTCTCTGAATCCTACCCCCCCTTTAGATAGAGACTAAATGTGTCATGAAGAGCTGTTTTCAGCCTTGGTTCCCTTAAAGAACCAAGATAGGAGCTTTGTACCCTCTGGGGCTTGGAGCCTTTGGAATGTGCTTTGTCTTTCTGCCTATCAGGGGAGTGAAAAGGTAGGGAAAAGTACTAGAACTAGCTACGAATACAATAATAGGATACAGAGCTACAAATATATGTTTAAAGAATATAGAGAGAAGAGAAGAGAAGAGAAGAGAAGAGAAGAGAAGAGAAGAGAAGACAAGACAAGACAAGAGAAGACAAGAGAAGAGAAGAGAGAAAAGAAAAGAAAAGAAAAGAAAAGAAAAGAAAAGAAAAGAAAAGAAAAGAAAAGGGAAATATGTTTCTCCCAGAAGTTGGCTCTCCAAGGAAAAAAGACAAAAAGTGTAATTATTACTAGTTCCCACTAAATAGTTTCTGAAGTACAGAGGCAACAGCAATGCTGAGTACACATACCAGATTAGGTTCATGACCAGTGAATCTATCATATCATAAGTCACTGTAAAGAACAAGACAGTGATAACCTTAACCTAGGCCCCATGGAGGATAAACATCAGCACAGGGAAGACATACACCAAGAACGCCTGTGAGCACACATGCAGGAACACGCACAGGAATGCTGAGATCAAATAAAACAAAATTGTGACCAGCGACTATTAAACTAATAGAATAAATGCTTATAACAGTTTTAACACACTCTGGTTAGATCCGTCATTATCTCAATGCTTCCTGCTTCATGTTGGATGCCAAAAATTACTCTTGTGGTTTAACTCAGATCAGCAGCTAAGTACCACACAGCTGCTCCCACACACACACACAGGCACCCACCCCCTGGTGAGGAGGAGAATCAGGAAAAAAAGTAAATCCTGTGGGTTGAGATAAGAATAGTTTAATAATTTCAACCAAATAATAATAATAGTAATTAAAAGGAGAGAGGGAGAGGAATAAAACTCAAGAGAAACAGGTGATGCACAATACAGTTGCTCGCCACCTGCTGACCAATGCCCAGCCTGGTCCCGAGCAGCAGTGGCTCTTGGCCAACTCCCAGTTTAAGTACTGAGCCTGGCATTCTGTGGTATGGAATATCCCTTTGTCCAGTTTAGATCAACTGTCCCAGCTGTACTCTCTCTCAGCTTCTTGTGCAGCTCCTCCCTAGCAGAGCATGAGGCACTGAAAAGCTTAAGCACTGCTCAAAAACAACCAAAACATCAGCGTGTTATCAGCATTATTCTCATACCGAATCTAAAACACAGCACTGTACCAGTTACTGAGAAGAAAATTACCTTTATCACAACTGCAACCAGGACAAAGATGTAGTTAAAAAGTTTAATGAGAGAGTATCATTCAAAGTATGTTTTCAGTTAAAGTTCACTTCATAGTAGCTTGTTGTGTTTTTGACTGAATAAAAAATGAATGCACCCCTCTTTGAAGGAGAGTTTTTTTCTTTGCTTTTTACATTTTAGAATTTTGAATTATCTTTTAACTTTCTTGAGTCACAGCAATGTGAAATTTCAGTGTAAATTTTCTCTTCCCCACCCCTTCCCAGCATTTTACATGGCTGTTTGTTCTGATTAGGTTTTGCTCATTTTGGTCATTGTCTTTGATAGTACAGCTTCGGACTTGGGTAGATTTAGGAAGATGCTTTTTAACATAGGATGACAGTAGAAATGAATCAAGTTTGTGAGATGCTATTGATGATGCTTATTTAGTGCAGTAGATTTGCTGCTTATGCTGTTGAATTAGTAGAACTTTGTATTTCAAAACTTGCTTTTGACTTGAGTAACTGAAAGCTAACCTGCTGCTGTTTCCCTGCATTCCACTGTCATTTCTCCTCCTTAGTACCTTACAGTTTGAATGTTCTTTTGTTTTCAAGTATTTGTTTTCTGTGACAAAACTCAGAAGGATATCTGAAGTATATATACTTGTGCTGGCAAATACAATATTGTAATAATATGAAGTTCCACCTGAACATGCAGAAGGTCTCAAATTCCCATCCAGCTGGTGCAGAGGGTTGTTTTGGTCACTGTTCCACGGCGTCTGCTGTGAGGCCACCAGGGAGGCATTGTTGGTTGCAGTCCAGAGCAGAGCGTAGAGCAGGTTGTGCACACCAAGCAGGTACCCATCAAATACCGGCATCTGTGGAAATACATGCATACCCACATCCCGAAGTGACAAGATCCCAAGGGCTTTCCCATTTGTTAGTAATGAGTTCCTGTACCAATACCTTAGGTTTAAGTAAATGGACATCACTAGAGGACTGTAATGACAAGAAATTATTTAAGATGACAGGCTTTTGGGAGTTTTGCAATATTGTCTGATGGTTTAAAGTGTACAGGGCTTTGGCCACCTGTCTTGGTTTGAAAAGACAGGTGTTTGTTAAGGAAAGCAGGAGCCTCTCTTGAAATGGAAAATGTAAACTCCATCCATCTGAATTATTATAATTTTGAAATTAAGGGGCTCTCAGCAAAGATATGGGAGTAGGAATAGCAGTTCTTTTATTAGAAAAATAAAAGATGAAAATAAAAATAAAAATGCAGTAATACAAAACAACACTGACAGAGTCAGAATATGACCTGACACCCTATTGGTCAAGGTGTTGATAGCAGTCTGATTAAATGGTCTTTTTAGAGTAACAGATATGGTTCTGTTGAAGCAGTGATCTTGTAGAAGGGTGTAGTTTTCCTCTGAAGGTCCAGTGGTGGTGTAGATGGGCCTGGTCTTCCTTTTGGAATCCCGTAGAAAAGAAAGCTGCTCCTCTGGGAATCTAGTGGGAAAAGGCTACTTCTGGTGTTCCAAATCTCAGATTATATCTAGGTAGGGATGCTTGGCTCCTCCAAGTGGGCAGAGTATGTTACAATGGGATGATGTAATTTTATCAGTCATGCAGTGAGACTCAATGGCCCATTAACAGAAGATATTTCCTGGAGGGAGGATTGGTCATGGAAGAGATAAAGAAAACTGCCTTATTTGGTTTTAATAGGTAGTCCAATTAACAGAAAATAACTGCCCCACTTCTAACAGATGGCAATAGAATACACATCCCCAGCTGCATCTTGCAACCTAAGACACCACCCTGCTCTGTAGGGTCTCACCACACATCCCTCTTTTCTGTTTTTCAAGGTCACGCTTTAAAGTGCCATGTGCACGTTCAACAATTGCTTGTCCTGTAGGAGAATGAGGAATACCTGTGTGGTGTGATACACCCCAGAGCTGTAAAAACTATCGAATGTTCTGTGATATGTATGCAGGACCATTATCAGTTTTTATATTGTGAGGGATGTCTAGAGCAGGAAAGGCTAGTTGCCAATGTGAAATTGCATCACGACTTCTTTATCCAGTGTGAACTGAGGCCGATATAGCAGATGAAAAAGTGTCTATTGAAACGTGAACATATTTTAGGTGACTGAATTCCAAAATGTGTGTGACATCTGTTTGGCAGACTAGTAAGGCTCCTTTGATTTTGGCATGACCTCAATGAGTTGGACTTGCAGACACAATCTGCTTTCCTGTGGCCTTGTTACCCCTTTCCATAGGATTGGCATGGCACCTTTACAGCAGTTGCAAGAGAATTGGCTAACAAGTCCATGCAGTATAATTCAGTTTCAGCCTTATCATATGCATTAATAATTTCCTCTAAGGATGGATTTTCTTTGGGTAATAAATCTATAGCTTTTCTGCAGTCCTCATTTGCATTGTCCCATGTCAATTGCAACATTAATTGATTCATTGCATCACTGTTTGTTATTTGCTTTTCTATAGCATCTTGTAAATGTTCTATAAATTGCATATATAATTCTTTGGGGCCTTGTTTTATGCTTGAATACCTTTGGGTTGGAACAGACGTGTTTGCAATTTTTATCAGGGCTCACAGGGAAGTGATGCAAAGCTTTTTGTGTAACTAACAGTCTGTTGAACCACTGAGAAGCTGGACACGTCTCTGTAAAACACACATGTTAAAGACGAAAATCCCCGGGAACTCTCTCTTTCCTTTCCGATAGGCGAGGAGGTGGCCGGCCCCAGCCTTGGCCCCTGTCTTGGCCAGGCTGATCTGGGCAGTTCTGCCGTGGCCGGGCCCCTTCCCCAGGCCGCCCACCAACCCCCCACCATCCCCATCGGCTCCGGCCTGGCCAGGCTGGACTCCAGCAGCTGCTAGGAAGGAAGGCGGGGGAGGCTGCCGAGCCCTAGCTGGAGCAGGGAGGCTGGCCACGGCTTTGAAGATCTTGCTGTTAGGCCCCTTCCTGCCAGCATGGCTGAGACCAGAGACCCCTGCAGCCTGTGCAGAAAGCCAAAGACCAACCATGAAGCCCATCCTGACACAGCTCAGCTGCAGCTCCCTGCCACAAGTTATGGGCAAGTCAGGTAGGCCTCAGGCATGATGTTAACCCTTTCAGTGCCTCAATCCTCCCTTGGGTGAGAGAAAAGAACAAAATGCAAGCATGTAAAGGAACAGCATGAAGACATCAAGGTCCATGTGGAAGAAATTAAGTCCCAGATGGGAGGGAGGAGGAGATGCCTTGTTTTTTGGAGCTGAAATCCTCTTGTAAGCTATAGAGAAAGGACTCTTATTCCTTATAACACATGAAAGTATGGAGAGATGAAAGTGTTCAAATCGATATAGAGCAAAAGCCTCCATGCTAAGATAAGCAGATGTTGAAATGGCTGTGATCCCATGAGAAGTCTGAACAGAAAAAGAGAGAAGAGTGCTTCCAGGAGAAGAAAAAGATCTCTGTTCCCAGGGATGAAGATGATTTTAGAAATACACAGTAAGGAGAACTTTTGCCTTTAAACATATCACCTTTAAAACAATACACCATAAGTCAACATAGCCCATCGACAAGCTGTGAGAAGGCTTGCGGCAATGGATAGGACTTCACGATGGCAGAGTTCCCCGAGCGGCGGCTGTTTGTGACAAATTGAGAGCCACTAGAGAACTGTTTCCTTTCCTCTTGTAGAGAAGTCTCCATAACTTTAACAAGAAAGATTTGTCTCCCTCAGTGAACTAAAGAAAGACTATTTTAAAAGTGGTAAACTGACTAAAAATCTTGGGTGTAGTTTCTTTACATCATCAGTGAAAAAGAAAAGGTTGTAAGGGGAAGAGAAGTGTTTTGAAGAGTTTGCTTTGATTCTTGCTACTTTTTTCCTTCTAGTTACTTTTAATAAAATTTTTTTATACCCTTTTAAAGTTTTGAGTCTGCTTTGCCTTTCTCCTAATCCTATCTCACAGCAGAAAGTGAGAATATTGGTAATTAGCCAACACCAAACCTACCACATTCTTTAGTGCGTTGGCCAAGAAAATTTCAAGTTAGAGAAATCTTAAATTGGTGAGCCTAAACCATGACACGAAATTAGTTTCTGCCTAGTTTCGAACTGAAACCACCATATGTTTTTAAGTCTCTTGCCTGTGCTAATATTGAGGAATTTAAACGTGCTTGCATTTGTGGACTTTCAATGGGGGGCAGTCCCATGAGTTGAGAAATCCCTGCCTCAAAGCATGAGTCTTGCTTTGAAACCTCTGAGTTTCACAGTCCCAGCTCCTCTACATAATGCCTCCAGGTGGATTCAAGCATCATGTACTGCACTGGAGTACAGAGTACTTTAGCAATTTGCTTCATGTCAAAAGGAGTTAATTCACTGGCAGTTAAAAACTGAAGCGTATTTGCAACTGCAGGAGACTCCAGTCCATGTTTAGTAGCCAATTGGCGTAGCTCAGAGAGGACTTGCCAATTAAAAGGGATATGTCTATCAAGTGCCATCCCACTACTTTGGAGGACCGGGAATGCTGCAATTGTCTCGCCCCTTTGCTGCCAGTCTTTTGATGATAGCAAAGGCATGGGCACAGAAATTCAGTCGGCTCCCTCAATATCTCCACTTGCAACTGCCATCGGTGTTACCTCCTTCCAGACGCTAATTGGATGGTGTGCGGGGATGATATCCGATAGGAGCAGGGATGGAGCTGGTACCAGTAGTGCAGTGGAGGCTTCCTCTCGGGGGTTGGCAGGAGGGCAGTAGCTCGGGTTCCCTCTGTGGGGGTCTTGCGTATCCATCAGCAGTATTGGTCCTTCAGGCTGTTTAAGCCTTGGCAGCATGCTGCCGGCACTTCCAGGTTCAGGAGCCGCTCGACTTCTGGGTTCCGGCACTCTTCCGGGTTCCGGCAGGGACGGTGAGGGGACACCCAGGCACTGTGGCAGGGGTGACTCCAGCTGCCGTGCAGGCACTTCTGATGTCAGCAGCTCAGCAGTTGCTGCGTGGGCCACGCAGATTCACCTGGCACCAGTGGTGGGGGGGGGGGGGGGGTCTGGCTCCGGGGCTGCTGACTTGTCTTCCAGCTTCCAGCGCCATGATGCTTCCGGGTTCTCCAGGAGGTGCAGCACTGTTGTCAGTGGGTGTGTCAAGTGAAGGCCAGGCTATCAGGAGAACTCCAGGACTGTACCAATCAGCGGGAGGCAGAGGTGGATTCAGGGCTTTCATGGCAACACAGAGCATGGAAGAAATGGGAAATGGCTCCTGCAAGCACAGCAGGGACAACCCTGGCCACTGTGTATGTGGCCCCGGCTGCTGTGCTGGTTCTGCAGGGTCTTGTACTGCTCGCGGCGGGACAGCTGCCATGCCGGCTGTGCAGACGCATCTAGTGCCCATGGTGGAGGGGTGGAGTCCAGCCCTGATATCGTGGTGTGCAGGCACTGTGGGTCTAGGGAGCTCAAATAATGGCCACTCCCCCTCTAGCTGCTCCTCCAGCGTGCCCGGTATGGCATCTCTTCCCCCATGGGCTTTCCCCCCCGGCTCTGCTATCTCGGGATGTTTCAGCAGGCTGTACCTGCTCTGCCATCTTGAGCAGGCGGCTCCCATGTCACGTGACATCTGCCATCTTGGGGAACTGGTGTCCACAGCACATCATATCTGCCATCTTGGGAGAGTGGTGGTCTCAGCACATGGCACCTGCCATCTTGGGGTTTTTCGCATGCTTGTGCCATGTGGTCTCCGCCATCTTGAGTGACTGGCACTGGCGTCTTTGCAGCCACTTTTATGTTTGTCTCGGCTTTTATCAATTTTAATGTGTCATCAATATCCTCCAGGTAATTAAAACACTTATAGCAATTGTGTCGCCTCTAAAGGCAGAGTCAAAAATCAATTGGCCAACTTGTTCCCAGATTTTAACACTAAAGGTGGCATCTGTGGTGATTTCTATACCTTGGATCAGGTAAAATTGTAATAAAGTCTCTAGACCCTCTTCCTCATGCTCAATCCCTCTTTTACTTAAGATCAGAGTCCAAATATTCACTCTAGCTTTGTCCTCTGATGAAATTTGACCACCCATGTCCCCAGCAGTGGCTCACCCTTTTTCTGTCCTTGTCTGGACAATCACAGCTCCTCGGCTGTCAGCAGCTCTCTGGCTACCTTCCTCACACAGCTCTCTAGGCTATTTTTCCCTCTCAGCTCTGGCTGTATTTTCCTCACAGCTCTCAGCTGTCCCTCTCTGGTGCTCCATCTCCTTTTATTTCTCATAGCTTAGTTATTGCCATCATGTCAGGGTCACCATATGTCGCAGACAGGGGAGATGTTGAGCTGACACAACATCAAAGTTCATGCAGCACAGCAAGCTTTTGTGGTGCACACAGCTCTTATATAGGCTATTCAAAAGACTCCCTGTTTGAACCTGATTTGCTATGATTTGGTTACCACTCAGCTCACTGCCCAATAACTACCTGCTTATGTTCTCATCAGGGATTGGCTGGCATCTGCCCTCTGTAGCCAAATCCCTCCTCTCAGTGCCGTCTCTAGGATTATCAGGTTAAAGTCAGGGGTCTATGAGGCTCACAGTCCAGCTGTTTGCCATCATACTCTCTCCTCAGAAGAGACTCCCTTTCCCTGGCCATGATGTGAGGTGGTATAGAATAACCCCAGGTTCAAAGCCATGCCCCCTTCTGACTACTGCAAAAATTACCCCTGTCCTGGTTGGAACCAGGACAATTATCACATTGAACCCACAGAGTAACTTGACTGTTTTAGTGCTGTAATTGTTTGAATAACACCTCTGTTTATAAATGCTGCTGATTGTAAAATGAATTCTCAAAAAATGTCAGTGGAGAGAGAGAAGAAGGCGGGAGCTGCATTTGTGTCTGAATGTGAGTAGGGAATTAAAGGCAGATCTGCTGTTAACTCAGAATATTTCTGGAGACACTTATCTGTTCATGAAAATTTTAGCTTTGTAAATGCTTGAATTATTTGCTGACAAATTAAATGACAATATTGTTGGAGTAGGTGGTTGGGCACATTTTAAATTTTTTTTTTTTCTATCAGAATTAATAAGGGTTTAGATACTGTGGTGGGTTGACTTTGACTGGATGCCCAGTGCCCATCAAGCTGCTCTATCACTCCCTCTTCTAAGGTGGACAGGGGAGAGAAAATAACATGGAAAACAACTTGTATGTTGAGATAAGGAAGTTCACTAAAGCAAAAGTGAAAGGCTGTGTGTGCACAAGCAAAGGGAGAAGCAAAAATATTCTCTACTTCCCATCAGCAAGCAATGTCTGGCCATGTTATGAACTAGTGTTTAAGATTGCTTAAAAAAATCACTGGCAAGGCTATTAGTAGAAACCAGATTTTATATTAAGTGACAGCATGGCAAAGTTTGTTGTCAAGGTTCATTCTACTACTTACCAGACAGTTAAAGCACACCATGGAAAAAAGAAAAAATAAGCCAACAAAACAACGAAATCCAGTCAATCAAAACAGAAATGAGCCAAGAACTACCTGGGGGAGGAGTGGTGCATGTGTATGTTTGTGTTTGTGTGTGTTTAGGTGCATGTGACAAAGGACAGAAAGGGCAAGGATAAAAAGGAATATGGCCTAAACCATAATAGCACTTAAACTTAACAGTACTTAACTTATATCTTAACCTATAACTCAACCTTAACAATTTACCAAATCAATAACACAACAGCATGTAACCTAACTTTTATTAAACTTACTTACAGGCCTAACTTACTTAGATATCTAAGGTACTTAAACATCTTCTGATACATGAAGGGACGGGACCCATCAGCAGAAAGAAAGCAAATCTGAGATTTTATTCAGAAGCATCAGTGTATATATATCTTTACTCCTAAGAGCTTTTTTTGGTTACAGCTTGCAGACATAACCACAGTTCTACAAAAAATCTGTGCTCTTGACATTTTCCATTGTTCTCTCCAAACCCATGGTAAAGGAGCATGAAGAGTGTACATTTCTATGTTGACTTAGAAGTAGAAACTCATTCGTTCAGTTCTGTCTCGGGTACACCTGTGTCAGAGAGATGCTGCTGCTGCTGCTGCTGCTGCTCTTGCTCTCTGTTTAACTCTTTTCTTACACCAACACCTGTTACCCTAACAACATATAAGAGAGCAGTATTTCTCCCATATTTGCATAGCATATGCACTCATGTATGCACACAGACACAAAGAATCAGTGCAAGGTACCTGAGAAAAATTCCCCTCAAAGGTAGTGAAATACTTCAGATGCTTTTGTATCTCCTCAACAGGCAAAGGGTTGAGCCTTAAGGAGTGGGGATATTGGCCTAGGACTTGTTATTTGGCAATGAGTTTAGCAAACTTGGGAGTTCACTAGCTCTGAGAGTTGTCCCATTCAGAGGGAGATTGCTGGTCACAGCCCACTGTGGTCCAGAAGAGCTCAAAGGCTCTCAGTTTGGACTGCTGTTGATAGGGCTGCAAGAGAGTGGGCTTTAGCCAGAACAGTATTTCATTCTGGCCACACTTTGGGTCAGGACACTTTCTTTGAAAGTATGAGAACAAGGATGTTATGCCATTCAGGCAAGAAAATTAGTTTCCAAGGCTGTTCATAAAGAAAACAGGAGCTCATTAGACAGCAGCAGTTCCTGGGAGCAGACAGTGTTTCTGATACACTCAAGAGCAGCTGAGCCCAGATGCTGTTTATCAAGGTGGAGGCCTAACCAGCATTTATTAGATCACAGTGCAGCCTGAAAAAGGGGAGGAATACACCACAACAGACCATTTCCCAGGAAGCAGGGCTTTAGCACACATAGTGGTTGCTCCAGAAGGCAAATATTGTAAATAACAAATACTCCCCCCTCCTCCTCCTTTTCTCATCTTTTATATCTGAGCTGACATCATATGGTATGGAATATCCCTTTGGTTAATTTGGGTCAGCTGGCCTAGTTGTGTTCCCTCCCAGGATCTTGCCTACCCCCAGCCTATTGATGGGGCAGGGGAGAATACTGAAGAGACAGGACAAGAGAAACAGCACTCAGTCATTGGGCACTGACACTGGCCCAGCTCAGGTCATGGTTGCGCTCCTTGCTCCTCACTAAATTCACTCTTTCTCGGTTCATGCAATTTCTGCTGCTTTACTTTGTGCAACATACATCTCACATCACAGATTATTTTTTTACCGCAAGGTTAAATCTTCTCAAGGCGCATACTAGGTCTCTCCATCCTTCAGCATTACCCACCAAGTACACCCTGGTCCTTGGGCAAAGACAATCCAACAAATAGGTTTGCCATTTCCCATGGGAGGAGAAATCCACACTGACTTCTCCAGACACTTCCCTATGTGTAGTATGGGGACCTTATCTTTCCCCACAGTGTGTAGGGGTTTTATTTGGGCTGGACCAGGGCAGTTAGCAGATCCTCTGATGTTAAGCAGCCAAGTGGCTTCTGCTTAATTTGCATCCCAAGGCTTCCATGCCCCATTGCCTAATGCTCTTAACATAGTCTTTAGCAGTCCATATACCTCCCAGTCTTTCCAGAGGCTTATGGATGATAAGGGTTGTGATATATCCACTCAATTCCGTGTTTCTTTGCCCAAGAGTTTATAAGGTTATTTTGAAAATGAGTCCCATTGTCTGACTCAGTTCTCTCTGGGGCACCATGTCACCACAAAATATGTCTCTTAAGGCCCAAGATGGTGTTTTGAGTAGTAGCACAGTTTACTGGGTATGTTTCCAGACAACCAGTCGTTGCATGGTGAGTATGCAGCTCTTGCCATGGTGTATTCATGGCAGTGGTCCAATGTAGTTAATTTGCCAGGCCTCACCATATCAGAAACCTATCCACTGCCTTCTATTCCAGGGAGATTTTGCTCACGTAGCTCTTTTAATTTTGCAGCATGTTTCACATTTGTGAATAACCTGTGTGATAGCCCCCCATGGTCAGGTCCACCCCTTGATCACAAGCCCATCTGTATGTTGTATCTCTTCCTAGATGTCCTTATGTTTTTATACCAAAATCAGCCAGATAGAAACTTTCTAACACAGTTTTGAGTGTTAGAAAGCAGGCATTCTTTATTGCAGCATGCTGGTCACTGAGAAGATCCTTCCTCTAACTGAGTGCCCTGAGCATCAGGTAAACAGTTTTTATCACATACACTGATTACATATTCATTAGCTATCCCTGCTTTCTTGATGTATATATATTACTTTATTTTACATAGTCGTATTCCTTATCAGAAGTCCTTATATGGTTCTTTGGGGTCTTTGGTGGTCTTCAATGTCCAGTGTTCTTTCTAGGTGGCTGTTCCTTGACCCCCGGTTTGAATATCATTGTTTCACATAACTTCTGCTTTGTCATCCTTGCAGAGCTGAGCTGGCATCCTGCTTGCATTTTGTATGACTTCTGTTTGCCTAAGTTACATCCTTTATTTACTTCTCCCAAGGCTATGACGTTCTGTTCTACTAGTAATCATTTCTCCCATTTTTGTGCAACACTTGGATCACATTTAGTAATATTGTTGCCATTTTCCCAACCTGGAAACAAAACTTGAGATAATTTTAGTAAGGAGGTATTATAAAAGTGTATTTTTATTTGAAGGTCTTCAGGGGCAGTTATGGAAAGATGTCCAGGGGTCAGCACATTTTTATAAGTTTTAGGAAATTAGCATAATTGATTAAAAGCGCCAATTAGGAGGACAAGTGGTGATGCAATTCTCCTCCAGGTCAAGCCCCTTTTCTGGAGCTCCCCCCTTGGCACTAGCTGTACTTTGTTCATGAAAATGTATCTTGAAGAGTTGTTCTTAACCTTGGTAGTCAGGAAGAACTAAGATAGCATTGGGGCCTTGTACCTCCCAGGGCTTATAGCTCTGGAATTTGTTTTGTCTTTCTGCCTAGGGAAAGGCCATGGAAAATTACTGGGAAAATCAGCCACTAATACAATAGGCGACAGAGCTACAAATATATGTGCAAAGAATACAGACAACATAGAAAAAAAAGGCAAAAACCAAAATGGCATCAATAAAACTAGATGGAAATTTTTCTCCCAAATCAAGGCTGAATTAACCATTGTCAGGATAGCAAAACAAGACTTAGGCATCTTGTTTTTTCTCAGACAACTGTTTGATTAACCAAGGGGCTACATCCCTTTTAATTTTGGAGTAATGTCTCCATGATTTTACTATGTCCGATTTCAGTGTAGGAAAAGTTATCAGTAGTACTTGGAAAGGTCCCTTCTACTTTGGATGGTGCAGAACGGTTCCCCAGTCTTTCAAGTAGACCCAATCTCCTGGCTGGAACTCATGCACTGGTTTCTACAATCCCATCAGCCCGGAGATCACTGCTCACTGCAAATCGTGTAAAGTTTTACAAAGACAAATGAGGAAATTATTCAAACCCTTCCTTTTATGTGTATGTTTCCTGGAATGTGTGGTACTTGGTAGGGTTGACCATATAGCAGCTCATAGGGGCTTATTTTGCCGGTGCCCTGTGGCTGAATTCTAATTAGAAGTAGTGCAACAGGTAAGGCTTGGACCCATGTCAAGGAAGTTTCCTGACATATTTTACCCAATTGCAATTTGATTGTATAATTCACTTACTCTACTTTGCCACTAGCTTGGGGCCTATAAGGAGTATGGAGATCTCAAGCTATTCCCAAGCCCTTCCTAACCTGTTGTAAAACTTCTGCAATAAAGTGGAAAACTATGTCGGATGATGTTCCTAAAGGTACCCTAAATGTAGGTATTATTTGATTCAACAGTATTTTAGTCACTTCCTTAGCCTGGTTGGTGTAACAAGGGAAGGCTTCTGGCCACCCAAAAAAGATATCCTTCAGAACTAGGAGGGATTTATATCCCCCTTTTCTGGGCAATTAAGTAAAATAAATCTGTCAGTATTCACCTGGAATATTTCCAGATTTTATGGCTCCCGGCACTACTTTGTTAGCTGTGTTAGGGTTGTTTCTTTTACAGACTATACAGTGTTGGATTCTTGACTGTACATTCTGAGCCATTTTAGACGTAATTATCGATTTTTGCAAATGTTTGAAAAGTTTTTCAGTACTCCAATTAGTGGCTTTGTGTTCATGATCCACTATTTCACACAAGATTTGTTCAGGGATTACTATTTTCCTGGTTGGGGTGACTGCCCAGCCTTGAGGATCAAATTTTGCTTCTAAGGTTTCAATTAATTGACAGTCCCTAGCACTATACTCTGGTTTCTCTACTTGGAGAGGTAAGTCTGGCAGGGGTATTAAAGATAAAAATTTGTTTTCTAATGTGCCTTTTTCTGCAGCCTCTTTGGCAGCCTTATTGGCTAAATGTTTCCCCAATTCCAGTTTGGTCTTACCTGCTTGGTGTGCTCTGCAATGCATGATGGCAACTTCTGCTGGTTTCTGGATACTTTCAAGTAAATCCAAGATATGTTTTCCATTTTTGATCAATGTGCCTTGAGATGTAAAAAGGCCTCCTTCTTTCCAGATGGCCCCATGTGTGCATGTACCACTCCAAAGGCGTATTTTGAATCAGTCCAAATGTTAACTCGTTTTCCTTTACTCAGTTCCAATGCTTGAGTGAGTGCAATTAGTTCTGCTTTCTGGGCCAAAACATTAGAGGGGAGTGCCCCCTATTTGTTTACCTCATGATGTGTAGTCACTGCATATCCACATAATTGTTTTCCATTTCGGACAAAGCTGCTCCCATCGGTAAACAATTCCCAATCAGTTCTTTCCAAGAGTCAGTCTCCTAAGTCAGGTCTGCTGAAGCACACTTCTATAGTCTGTAAGCAATCATACTCTGGGGTTCCTTCTACTTGTTGGGCAAGTAAGAACATAGCAGGGTTAACAATAGAAGTTGTTTTGAGTGTCGCATGATCTTGCTCCAGCACGACTACCTGATATTTTAGCATCTGGTTAGGAGATAGCCAGTGGCCTCCTTTTTGCTCAAGCACTGACTACACCATATGTGATACATAAACAACCATGCTTTGTCCCAAAGTCAGTTTTTGAACTTCCTGGATCAAGAGAACAGTAGCTGCTACTGTCCTCAGACAACTAGGCCAGCCTTGGCTGGCATTATCTAGTTGCTTTGAAAAGTAGGCCACAGCCCACCTCTGGTCCCTGAGGAACTGTGACAGCACTCTCAGTGCTGTGTTTTGTCTTTCATCAGTAAATAGTTCAAACAGCCGCATGGGGTCTGGGAGCCCCAAAGTAAGTGCCTGCATAAGGGCTCACTTGAGTTGTAAAAAGGCAGCCTGTGGATCATCAGTCCAGACTATAAAATCCCTCTGAACATTCTTCAAGAGCTCATACAGTGGCTTTACTAGCAGCCCATAATTGCTAATCCACAGGCAACACCATCTGATCATCCTGAGAAAGACACACAACTCTCTTACAGTTTGTGGCTGTGGGAGCTGGCAAATTGCTTTTTTTTGTTCCTGTCCCAGCCTCCTTTGTCCATGAAAGATTTTGAATCCCAAGTAGGTTACTGTGGTCTGGACTATTTGTGCTTTGTCTTTGGATACTCTTTATCTACTTAGTCCCAGAAAATTCAACAATGCCGCAGTCTGATCCCAACATTGATGTTTAGTTTCAGTGGCTATCAGAATGTCATCTACATACTGTAACAAGACTCAAATAGGGTTCTGATTTGTCCATTCCTCCACTTCTTTTGCCGATTGATTTCTGATTATGGTGGGGCTATTTTTAAACCCTTGCGGTAGAACTGTCCAAGTCAGTTGGGTTCTTCTCCCTGTGTTCAGATTTTCCCATTCAAAAGCAAAAAGCTCTTGACTTTCAGTACTCTAAGGGATACATGAAAAAGCATCTTTCAAGTCTAACGCTTTAAACCATTTTATTTTTTCACTCAAGGTTGTTAGCAAGGTATAACGTTTTGTTACTACCAGATGTATATCTTCTTCTATCTAATTTATGGCTCTAAGATCCTGTACCAGCCAGTAATCCTTTCCATTTGCCTTCTTAAATGGCAAATTAGGTTTGTTAAATTTGGATTTGCATTCCTTCAATAGGCCGTATTTTATAAATTTTTCCACAAGGGATAATAACCCCCTGCGACTTTCTATTTCCAAGGGTATTAATTTTGCCTTACTGATCCCACTCCAGGTTTCAATTCAATCTTTACAGGCTCTGCTCTTTTGGATCTCCTGGGCACTGATTTGCAGAAAAAAACCCCTAACTTCACAACTTTGTAAAAGTTGGAAAGCTGGTATGTTTATTACAGCACTGGATGCATGTGGGGATCGCTCCTCCCTAAAGGACATGTGCACCCCTGAGAATTCCCTAACCTTTTTTATCCCCCCCATAGTTGTACATATGCATAGAGTTTCACAATAGTTTCATGCATATTCATTTTACTGGTTTCAGGTTACAACTTGCAATTAGTCCTTATCAGTCCTTGTACAGAGAGAACTCTCTGGTCATCTTGTCCATCTCTTGGTCTCTTGCAGCCTCAGCTTTGGGATTTTTTCTTCATTTCAAAGTTCAAGGGGCCCTTCTTATCTCTTCAGCTTGGAAATTGCATTCCTTTTTTCTCAGCTGAGGCAGTTTCTGTGAGCACAGCAAAGCTAGCAGACTAAACAGGTTCACTTATGCTAGCAAGCTACAGATTTAATAATTCAAAATGGCACATTTCACCTAAATCCGAAATGGATTTCCACCCTGGAAAATTTCCCACTCTGTTTCAGCACCTCTCCAGCTCAGACTATCATAATTACTGCATCCTCAAGTGATACAGGCAGATGGATCATGTCCAATTTCAGAGACTCTAGTGCAAAAATAGAGGCTTCCACATAATTAGGTTCTGGGATAATAACCTTTATTTTTCCATTTTTAAATTTGATTTCAGCATTTAGTTTTTCTAATAAATCTGTCCCAAGGAGATGCTTTGGCAAATTGAGTGGATACAAAAACTGGTGAGTCATCCATTGTTTTCCTAATTTAAAATCAATGTGTTTGAAAAATGGCTGAGTTTCGTGATTCCATGTTGCACCAATAATTGTTATAGAATCATTACTCAAGTTTCCTTTTACTGTATTTAGCACCAAGTAACTAGTTCCCGTATCTACTAAGAATTCTACCTCCTCATTTCCCATCTTAGCTGTAAGCAGAAGTTCTGCCAGGGAAGAATCCTTGAGTCCCCCTCTGTCATCATCAGAGATGGCCATGAGAAGGGGAGCTTTTACTAGAACATTGAGATAAGGCAGTTTGCTAAAGCAAAAGTGAAAGGTGGTATGCACACAAGCAAAGGGAAAAAAAATAATTATCCTCTATTTCCCATCAGCAAGCAATGTCCAGACACTTCCTGGGAAGCAGGGCTTCAGCACACATAACTTCCTCCAGAAAGCAAACATTGAAAACTCATTAATTCCCTCCCTTCCTCCTCTCTCCCTCAGCTTATATATCTGAGCTAACATCATATGGTATGGAATATCCCTTTGGCTAATTTGGATCAGCTGGCCTACTTGTGTGTCCTCCAAGGGTCTTGCCCATCCCCATCCTGTTGATGGGATGGAATGTTGGAGAGACAGCACTGATGCTGTGCCAGCACCGATCAGCAGTAGCCAAAACACCAATGTGTTATCAACATCTTCCTGGCCATCAATACAAAGCACAGCACTGGGAGGGCTGCTATGGGAAAATGAACTCCAGCTCAAGAAGACCCAGTTCAGCTACTTACTGAGAGCAGGAAGGAGTAGGATCAGGCCACTTGAGTGTTCAAGTGTTACACTTTTTCTCAGGTCATAAATGAGAGACTTTGGTATATACTTAATAGGAAAGTGATATTAAAAAAAATATGTCTCCTATACAATTTCCTTGAGACCATCAATACATCTCTTCTTTACTGGAAATTAACCTGAAATAGAGCTGAACAAGTTTTAACAATACCTCTTTTTTGAGAGAGGGCACTGATGGGAGCATGCTATGATTACTTAAAAATCAAAGGGAAAGGCAGAGGGAGGAGCTCATTATTCAAGGGACAATTCCCTTCCCCTTCTCTGTATGTGTTGAGTGGAGCCAAGAGCAAAAATGCCAAGTGTGCCTGGGGTTCTTCATCCTCCTCCCCCCTCCCTTGTATCTGTGCACTTTACAGCTTACTGCCTCTTCAACTCTACTTTAACTGATAGACATTATCTTGCAAAAATCAAGAGTCTGTGTCTATGACTTCTGGTAGAATATCACATTTCTGTAGCTGAACGAAATCCAGACAGTGATACTGACTGCACAACCTGCTCTGAAATACACAGCATAAACAAATGGAAAAAATTAGATTTTCTTCTTCATTTCCAGTAGATTAAAGAGTTTCTTAAAAACAAATTGAGATGCAATGTTTTGGACTATAGCTATGTGTATATTTCTTTTTTACTCCCTAATTTTCATGTGATACTGCTTCCTACAACATACTTTTCTTGAAGTACAAGAATACTGAATCAGTTTTGGACTTTGAGGGAGTGTGGCTTTATAAGTAATGTATAGCACGTTACTTGTAATATCCATTCCAGATTTTATGTATGCAGTCTGTTCAAGTTTAATACCGATTATATGTAATTTGTTTGTATTGCTTTGTAGCTATACCTGTGAATTAATGCCTGAACCAAAAATCGATGTCATGTTTACATAAAATCCAATAGAAACACCCAAATTCTGCAGTGATAAAGTATTGAGAGCCAAAGCTGGGCCTTAACATTGGGAAAACAGAGATAGGTTCAGGTCTGATATTCAGAGAACAGCATTTGAGACCTTGGTTCAACAGGGTGCTCTGTGGAGTAGTGGCTGAAGTAAAGATCATTCTTATGGTATACCATATCTTCTTAAAATATAAGAAAAAAGAGTTATTTTGCCTTATGCTTTATCATGCCAAGTGGAGATGCACACTTCTGAAACAGTGTGTGCATATCTCATTGACTGTGAGACACAACTGCTCACTTTGAAAATTTAAAAAGG
This sequence comes from Melozone crissalis, assembly GCF_028551555.1. NCBI lineage: Eukaryota > Metazoa > Chordata > Aves > Passeriformes > Passerellidae > Melozone > Melozone crissalis. The sequence continues at coordinate 5,891,485 of NW_026535813.1, read as the reverse complement.
TTTATTAAACCGTAACAAAAATACAACAAAGGACTACATAAGGAAAAAAAGCTGTAGCACTGGGAACTTCCCCTCGTGCATATCACATGGCCAGTTCATCTTCAAGATGGATGCTCAGTCTTTTATATCCCTGGGGGTTGCATCAGCCAGCCCTGGCCCCTCCCAAAGTCTGTCAGTCAGCTCTTCTTTGCCATTTATCAGTGGAAACTGCTTTCTTGTAACTTGATTGGAGGTCAGGTGTTGCCATGCCGCACCCCCTAAGCAACAAGCTTTTCCATTCCCAACTGCCCCATGCAAGGGGCACATGTGCACACCTTCTTTTTTACCTGTCCTAGACAACCTCGGCTGTCTGATGGTCACAATACAGGGGGGAAAAAGGGAACTATGGGGAGAACAGAGGACATCTAAACTACAATAACATAACTGTACATCACTAAAGCTTTTCTTAATATTCACACAAGAGTTATCCCTGATTGTAAGAGCCAATCATCTCATTATCCATCTATAACATTGACTATTATGAATCTGATATCCTGTGTATTGGTAACTGCAGCAGTTTCCATTTCCCAAGAGTTACAAAGACATAGCTGCCCTACCAGATTGCTTGGGTTGATGATGAGCTTTAGCATCAACTCAGTGGTGGGAGAAGTGAAAGGAATGAGGTTAAGTGACTTGTGTCAGTGAATTGGTGGCAGAGTTGAGATTAGGACCAGGGTTTGTACCACTAGAGTGCACTACTTTCCTCTTACTTATTGAGAGAATGGGTAAATTTGCTGGTAAGTGCAGACTGGTGTGAGGTTTGGAAAATTGCTGCCAGCTTGCTGAACTACTGGGAATTTCACATCGGTCTTAATTGGATGCAACTCTGCTTCTGCAGCTATCATTTACCAAGTAACTTTTTCTTACTATCAAACTTCTATGAATGTTGTGATGGAATGGCAAAGAGGGCTTGTAAACCAGCTCCTTTTGATTTTATTGGATATAAAAAGAGTATGACAGAAAGACAGCGTTCATCATACTTGTAATTAAAGCAAGTTCTATGAGATATATTCTTTCTCAGAAATACATGATGACTTTTGCTAGATTAATTAAACGTTATCAAAAATGAGATATGGTACTTTATTTAAGAATATAAGCCCTCCATTTTTTCCCTTCACAGGTTTCCACTTGAGTGGCACTGTGACAGACCCTGCAATGCAATCGGAGCCAGAAACTGTTTGCAATGTAGCTATCAGCTTTGATCGTTGCAAGATTACCTCAGTGACCTGTAGCTGTGGAAACAAGGACATATTTTACTGTGCCCACGTTGTTGCACTCTCTTTATACCGGATCCGCAAGCCAGATCAGGTCAAACTGCATCTTCCCATTTCAGAGACACTGTTTCAAATGAACAGAGACCAACTACAAAAATTTGTTCAGTATTTGATCACAGTGCACCACACAGAAGTTTTGCCAACTGCTCAGAAATTAGCAGATGAAATTCTTTCTCAGAATTCAGAAATCAATCAAGTCCATGGTAAGTTTGATGATTTTTCTTTTTTTTCATTCCCTCTCTGGTTTTTTATATTATTTTTTGTGGCACTCAGGAGTGTGACCTCCTGAAGTCCCTTTCAACCTAATTAATTTGTAATTTTTATGATGTTTACATTATGGTGTTGTGGTCAGTTCATCACATGTTGTTTCTGCCGTTGCTTTTTCCTCTGGGGGACGACTCCTCACACTCTTCCCCTGCTCCAATGTGGATTCCCTCTGTCCTGGTTACAGGAGTAGAGTGCCAGTTTAGCAGTATGTGGGTGTAACAAAAGGTATATTCGACTCCTCTCTACCTCATTTCTGACACACTGTTAATGATGGGTCATTTGCAGTAGCTGCCCAGTGCACACTTGACACCTCAGGCTACAAGATGGATGTTAAACGAGATAAGGAAAAAAGAGGCAAGGCTGCAAGGCAAGGTAGTGTTTCTTTTTCTTCACACCAATGACTCAGCTGTGATAACTCTTTTTGGGGAAGCACCAGCACAGTCACAATCATCCTGAGGTGGTCACCTCAGGTAATGGGCCATAATGGACTCAATGGCACTGGCAGAATAGGCAGCTGCAATGACTCACAGTATTACATCATTCCATTGTGAAAGTTCCCAACCTGGGGGAGGTACTGACAATTACCACCTGAACCTAAGCATATATAATCTCTGATTTTGGGGATTTGGGACACCACCAATACCACCACTCATCATATCCAGAGGAAGACCAATACTTCTATAGGACCACTGCTTTCGACTGAAACTGTTATAGGTTAGTTGCGGTGGGGAATGAATCACCGACTAATAAGTCCAAATAAAATGAAATTTATTAATTGATAGAGCAAGCGATAATAGGCAAAGTCAGCGCCCCGGGCGCGCTGGGCGACAGGAGAGTCTCCGCTCTAACACTGCCGCACTCTTCTGGTTTTTCGTGGAGTTGTTATACAGTCCTGCTTCCGGGTTAATGTGTAGTACTCTGCGTATTCTTCTTTTGTGTCTAGATGGTCATAGTCCACCTCCCGGAGGTTTGAAGATGAAGATTGGTATTTTCCTTTGTCTGATTCCTGGAATTTTAGGCTCAATCTGCTGAGTTCCTGGAATCTTAGGTTTACTGAGCGGATAAGCTGATACTGTGCTATCAATCATAGCAAACCCCCCACCCATATTAACAGTTTACTAAACAGACAAACAAATGTTTGTGAAACCTATTGTCTTTGGCTTGACCTTCCTTATCCTTTTAAGTCTGGAAATTTACTTAAGCAAACAACTAGAGGTGGTGCAACAGTCTTACTGGAATAACTTTGTCATCTTTGATGAACAAACCTAAAGTTTTAACCCATTACAAAACCACCACTTGATAGGACTGTGATCATCACCCTGACCAACAGGATGCCAGGTTGTACTCTGACTTTGTGGGTTGAAGCCATCTTTCTGTGTATCATTGCATGTATTGTAATCTCTCTACTAAATTCTAACTCTGTCCTGAAATCTCTCTTAAGGTAATTGAGTGGGGTTCATTTCTCCCATCAGTCTATTTCATACCAGCACACCCTCTCACAGGAAACAGTTTTCCATAACCTTCTCCAATGTGACTCATTCTGACAAGGTACAGTTCTTCACAAACTGCTCCAATGTAGGACCTGTAATATTATGTTATAAAGTAATTCATGCTCAAGAGAAGAATATATAAAATAAAAATTGTAAAATCCAACGAGCCTCTGACCACGAGCAGCCCAGAGACAGATTACTACATTGGAATTACAAAACTTCTGGTGGCAGCAGGAGAACCATGCCTCGTTTAACTAATAAAAGATGTGGCTGGCGCAGAGATGGGCTTCCTCTGGAGTCATCAGGGAACACCCAAGGGTGATCATCGCTTGGTAGATACCATCAATCAAGATAACTGAAGTCCAAGTCGCCAAGGAACATACATCTGAATATGCGACTTCCCCTGACATGATCAGCGCCTGCCACTACTCAGGAAACCGCAATTGTCCATCCTTGCACAGTGAAAGAAACCTTCATACATATGTGGGGTTACAAAAGAAATCGAGGCACCTCTGCCTCAGGCATATAAAACTGTATAAAACAGCCCTGCTGGAAACAGCATTCGTGAACAGAGGGAGGTCCGATGCAATAGAAGTCAGATCTAGGTTCACCCAGCACCTACCCTGGGCTCGACGCTGTCTCTTTGGCTGTGGTTTTTAAGGACCGTATTTTGGTTGTGAAAATAAAATCTTTTGCATTTATTAATTTGGATTTCTGGCTGATCATTTATAACACACCCTTCCACGTGGTGCAGTCCTTCAGGAACAGGCTGCTCCAGTGTAGGTCCCCCACAGGGTCACATCTCCTGCCACCAAACCTGCTCCAGCATGGGCTCCACTCTCCACAGGGTCACAGGTCCTGCCAGGACCCTGCTCTAGCAGGGGCTTCCCACAGGATCACAGCCTCCTTTAGGCACATCCACCTCCTCCAGCATGGGGCTCCTACATGGGCTACAGGTTGATCTCTGCACCCCTGTGGACGTCCGTGGGCTGCAGGGACACAGCTGCCTCACCATGGTCTTTACTGTGGGCTGCAGGGGAATGTCAGCTCTGGCACCTGAACCATCTCCTCCCTCCTCCTACACTGACCCTGGTGTCTGCATAGTTTTTCCTCTCACATATTCTCATTCCTCTCTATGCTGGCCCAAATTTCTTCTGTGCTGTAATTTCTTTCCCTTTCTTAAATATGTTATCACTGATGTGCTACTGCTTTCACTGATGGGCTCGGCCTTGGGCAGCAGTGGGTTTATCTTGGAGCTGACTGGAACTGGCTTTGATGGACATGGGGGAAGCTTCTGGCATAAGACACCCCTTAAGACACCCCTGTAGCTTCCCCGCTACCAAAACCTGGTCATGCAAACCCAATAAACCCATAGAAGGTACTGTGGAAAAAATTAACATTAACTCAGTCAAAACCATCACACCAGTACTTTCTTTACATTTTCTCTTATTAGCACTCTCTGCTTCACAGTAGTTCCTGTTTTTCTTTAATGCTATGCACTACTAAACAGTCGTTATATTTTACCCAAGAGTTATGAAATTAAACAAAAGATTAAATTACTTATGTCTAAACTTTGAATCATTTTGGGAATCTAAGGCATAATATTTTGTAATAAGCAATTTGATCAGCTTTTTTTTCTATATAACTACAATTTAAAATAATTCTGAAAACACTAAGTTTATAAAATCAGTTACTATTCTGTTGTGAACTCAGAAGTACCTGTAGTATTGTGCTGAATTGCATTGTAGAGCTCAGACCCTCAGCTTGATGTCTTAAGCTTTCATAGTCTTTTTACCCAGTGGCATGAAAATAGCACTGGTTTAAGTATAGCAATGCTGAGTCACTGCAGAAGGCATAGTGCAAACTGACTGATTGTTGCCTTTTTCCCAACCTGGAAATGAAACTTGAGATAATTTTAGTAAGGAGGTAATATAAGAATAGATCTTTATTTGAAGACCTTCAGGGGCAGTTATGGAAAGATGTCCACAAAAGCTGTCCTAGGATGATGTTATGATGCTTGTATCCCCAATTGTGTGTTCTGTTTATGCTGGATATTATATTCTGTTCCCTCAGGACAGGCTGAGAGCAAAGGCGGGGAGAAGAAGCACAGAGCTTTGTTATCAGGGACTGGACTCCTCCTCCACAGTCTGCTGGAACACTGTTCATGTCTGGGCACAGACGGGGCAGAACACTGCGCTTCTTTTGCTTTTTAGTTAGTTAGTTAGTTTGTTTAGCTAGCTGAGGCAATCCTAGCTATCCCTGGACTGTTTTTCTTTCCCTTTTTGGAACCATTCAAACCTGCTCCAGACTGGGACCCAAGGAAACACCGAGAGCTCACACTTTGCAGCCTCCGGGACCTACTCTGCAGCCTTTCCCAGCGCTGGAGGGACTGATAACAGGGCAACCACCCCCAGGAGAGACTTTCTGAATTTGTCATTTCTTCAAAGCGATGAATGAGCTTTGTCATCTGGTATTGTTCAGTTTTTGTGCTGGGGAGTGCTTTGCCTGTTGAATAAACAGGTTTTTTTCACCTCTCTCCAAGGAAATTCTTTCCCGAACTGGTTGGGGGGAGGAGCTGTGTGGGTTGGCTTTCTGGGGGGGCCCCTTTTGGAGGTTTTCTCCCAAATTTGCCCTAAACCAGGACAAAAGTCCACCCCCTCCAGGGGTCAGCACATTTTTTTAGGTTTTAGGAAATTAGCATAATTGATAAAAAGCACCATTTAGGAGCACAAATGGTGATGCAATCTTCTCCCCAGGTCAAGCCCCTTTTCCAGAGTCCCCCCCTCAGCACTAGCTGTGCTTTGTTCATAAAATGTATCTCGAAGAGTTGTTCACAGCCTTGATTCCCAGGAAGAACCAAGATAGGATTGGGGCCTTGTGAGAAACAAGCCTCACTTCTAGAATTTTAGAAAAAGGTTTATTAAACCTTGACAAAAATTACAACAAAGGACTGGATAAGGAAAGAAGTTACAGCACTGAGAGCCTGCTCTCTCCCGTGGCTTTACAGCCATGTGGCTCATTCACAAAATAGCTGCTCCACCTTTTATACCCTTGGTGTTGCACCATGTAACCCTAACCCCTCCCAAAGTCTCTAAGTTAACTCTTCTTCACTGTCCATTGGTGAAGACTGTTTTCTTGTAACTTGATTGGAGGTCAGGTGTTTCCATGCCGTGCCTCTTAGTAACAAGCTTGCCCTTCCCCTAAATGCCCTGACCACCAAGGCTATTACAAGGAGAGGGGAAAGAGGACTATGGAATGACATCTTACATTAACATTACTATAAATCTATATAATATGTATCGCTTAATTGTGAGACACAACTATTACATTACTTATCTATTACAGGCTTTGTATCCCTCAAGGCTTGGAGCTCTGGAATTTGTTTTGTCTTTCTGCCTAGGGAAAGGCCATGGAAAAGTACTGGGAAAACTAGCCACTATTACAATAGGCCACAGAGCTACAAATATATGTGTGAAGAATACAGAGAACATATAAAAGAAAAAAGGCAAAAACCAAACAGCATAATGATGAGCTTTTTTATAAAATGTAAACAGTTATGGAAAGAATTTGGTTTTTTTCCCTAAATAGGGAAGTGTAGATGAGAAATCTTAGGCTTTTTAAAATACAAGTTGAAAGTAGCCATATTGTCACCGAAAACCAGGAAATACACTCTCCAACCAGTTTGTTAATTAGGAAGTTGGCAGTGCTTTATTCAGTGCTGAGGTACATGAGGAATCAATCCACCTATAATACACACCAAGTATAAAACCTTCTAACAATTTATACATTTTAGCAAATAAAGGAATTAGTGTTCCTTGGATACAAGTTACATCATTCTCCTATTAATTAGAATTCTGTCCTCTATTGGTTAATAATTTCTTGCTTCTCATGCAAATTAGTCCACATTTTCAGTCTTTTCATGATCTTTTTCCCAGATAGGGAGAGTTTCAGTACAATTGCTGAATTGTTTTTGTTAGTTTCTTACTTATCTCTGGTTTCTGCAAAATGTCCTTGTAGTCTATAAATTCTGCATTCCTGGTGTCCACTTCTCAGCAATGTATCTTTCTCCCAGGCTTTAACTTGCTCTCCCAAGTCTGAGAGCACCCAAAGCATGTCAAGTGCTAACTTTAATTGTTTTTCTAATACATGGACATCACATGGAGCTTGCCTGTCAGCCACTATCTGTTTCACAGATTAAATCTCCCCTCTTGTTGATTAGGTTCCAACATTTTCCCCTACTACTGCATAGGCTCCTTTTTAAAGAAATATAACTTTTTTGGTAAAAATACCAAGATTATTTAAAGATAAATCTCCTTTCAAGTGGAGGATAAATATGTGTGTTTTGTATATTGGTGCTTTTTATATACATCCTTTTCACAGGTTTTTCCTCTGTTTTAGAGCAATGAAATATTTAAACTATTTGCAATGTGATACTGCAAACCTGGGTCTGTTCAACAACTGCACTGCTTTGTCACAGACATATTTTCATTAAAATCCTTTCTTAGGATTTTTCCTGCTGGAGCTGAGATGTTTCAGCAACAAATGTAAACAATTGTTATCTGCTGCTGTGGAATGCAACAGGTCCACCTGTGATTGGCCCATCTTGGATGTTTACAATTAATGGGCAATCAAGGACTGAGCTCTCTCGGACAGAGTCGGAGAGAGCTCCTTTGTTATCATTCTATTCTATTCTATTCTTAGCTTAGCTAGCCTTCTGAGAACTTTTCCTTCTATTTCTTTTAGTATAGTCATAATGTAATATAAATCATAAAATGATAAATCAAGCCTTCTGATCATGGAGTCAACATTTTCATCTCTCTCTCATCCTGCAAACCCTTGTGACCACAGTCACACTGCTTGATCTCATGTGGCTTGATTTCCCTTTTAATCTAGTTTTTTGCAACTGAAGATTTATCAGCATGTGTTACATGTAGTTGACTGAATTCAAAACCCCTTAAAACTAACATAGTAAAGATGGAAGCACTCACAGAAGGGCAAGTTTCTCATTACTTGGGTTTTGTACTGTCTTGGACTTGATTTCGGACTTCTGAGAAAGTCTTATGGTTCCTGTGGAAGGTAGAAGACTTCTTTCACATCTTCAGACACAATTTATTATTAATCAAAAAAAAATATGGACAATAGTGCAATGTTCACAGCTGTAGGCTCTGATGTTGAAGGCAGTTGAGAAAGTCGATGAGCTGAAATACTTTTTTTAACTTTCTCAGCAACTAGTAGACAAGGCATCCCTCTGACCTTCTCAATCTTCCAGTTCTATTTTCATTGAATAAAGATTCTAGCATTCTCTGCAACCACTTAAGATTCACTTAGATGGCAGAGATGCAATTGTGAATCAAAGGCTTAAATCAATAGAATCAATGCTTCTATACATCTAAAGAGTTGTAGCTATCTTTGCTTTTCATGTTCTCAGGACTTCACTGAAAGCAAATTTTTACAAATCTGATCATGTAATTTTCCTTCCCTGCCAGTATCCTTCTTTTAGTATTGGCTACAGAGGTAACATGATCTGGGATTTGGAAGTGATAGTGTGATGCAATTCAATTTCTAACATCTTCTCAAAACCTAACAGAGATAGAGATTACACAGTTGTGACAAGCCCAAAACCAAAATGTCAAGTTAACTGAAATGTTAGGGTTGCAGTTTAGTGACAGGCACACGACTGAACACACCGAGACCATGCGACCACACACAAGATTTATTGATGGATGCCTTCTTTTATAGGGGGTTCAAAATTCCTGGGCTTCAGCAACTGATTAGTCAAGGTTTCAACACCGCCCAGCTCCCCGACCAATGATACATCTGCATTCAGGATTGAATGGGATTGGCTGGGGTTCTCTGTTTGAGTTTGAATCCAACCTATGATTGCCTCACCCAGGGACTTGTTTACTTCTAGGCTATAACGAACTAGGCTAGCCAAATTTGGTTTCTTATTATCGCCAAATTTGTACAGCCTCAGACTGGCTGTGGCTCTGACAATTTCCCCTTTCTGTTTTAAAAAATGCAAAGTGTTCTTTGTCTTCCTCTGCAGGTGTCTTGCAGACAGGATGACAAAGCATGACACAGATAATAAGCTTAATTTGAATAAGACTTTCCACCCAACTCAACAAGCCTAGTTTTCTCCAGCCAGTGATGTATCCCACGTATCATCGGAGTTATAACATTCACATTCAGGAGCTGTCAAACAAGATCACAAGTTTTCAGGATGGCATGCTGCAGGCTCAGTACCCAGAAGTTACAAATTACAATTTAACACTACAAACAAGAAACAATTCAACTGAAGCCCATCTCAATTACAAACAGACATCCTTCTGCTATTGATGTCTCCCAAATGTTTGAGTCTTGGGGTTCAAGTAGGGTGATGGGTAGATTTGTCTTACTGTTGTTGATAATCTTTTTCCTCTGACAAGCTGTCAGCTTGCTAGGTCATGTTGTGATTTGATTGAAAAACATGAGTACATTTAAGACTTTTGAGGGGGATATACACCCATCTCACTTCCACTTTCTTTGTTTTAATCACTTAACAGGAACATAATTCAATCTCAACAAAACATGCACTTTTGAACTATATCAACAAGGTGAAACTTACAACTGCCTATATGTATTGCTATCACCCAGGGTCTGCCAAGGAACCATCTTTTCACAATGAGGCCTTGGAGAGCCTTTTCCAGATAAGGATCCCCTGTCTACCTAAGAGGAAAGTGGTCCAGCTTCTGCAAAGCCGAATCAGCTAGTCAAAGTGACTTGCTTTCATTTTTAGCACAGGAACACCTGGGTTTGATGGCATGCTTTTTCTGCCAGTCAAGGCCACAGCTTGGCCAGAGCTAAGACCCAGACTGGGGGGGCTTCCCTATCATATCCTTAAAATAAATCTTTCAGTAATGATTCATAGAACAGCCAGCTTTTTTATCTATGCTTAGGTAAATAACCAGTGATATAAATAACTTGTAAATAACTATAATTATGTACATATATATACTACTCCTTTGAAAGTACCATTTACCTTTTTGTCACAAAGAAACCAATTCAAAACTATCAAAGGAAACATCTCTGTCTCAGTTAGGTTTTACAGATCATATCCTGGTACATCATTGAAAGTGACACATCCTTGTGTTCTATAAGGGTCTTGTAGATAGTTTAGGTGGATATTTGGAGCGTTCAGATTTCCCTTGTGAAGGCTTTTCTACTTGGTCGTGATCTTAGCTTTTTATTTGATGGGTAGATACAATGTTAACAACATTATTTAGCTGTATTTGTAGAATCCATTTGTATAGTCATAATACCAAAAACATAGTACAAAATCGGTTGGGTTTTTTGTCTCTTATAAATACAGATAGTTTGAAGTATTACTAAAATAATAACATTCCTCTGTATAAATTAAATAATACTTAGAAGAAATTAGTATCTTAAGGTTATGTACAAAAGAAACTAGCAAGCATTATTGAAATGAAATGCAAAATGTTACTGCTAATCTGTGATGGTGGTCACAAGGGTTGCAGGTGAAGAGAGAGGCGAGAATGTTGATCCATGTTCAGAAGGCTTGATTTATTATTTTATGATATATATACTACATTATAACTATACTAAAAAGAAATAGAAGGAAAAGTTCTCAGAAGGCTAGCTAAGCTAAGAATAGAAAAGAATCAATAACAAAGATATGTGTCCCGGCAGAAAGTGATAGCAGTGTCGCAGTCGAGGTGGTCACGACACGAAGCAGAGACCACAAGCAGTCTCAGTTGGCAACACTTTATTTGTGAACATGGCTGATCTTTTATACACTTTCCAATTGTTTACCCTTCTTCTACCTTAACTATTGGCCACAATAAGTCAATACCATGCTATTGGTGAAAAGTTATAGTGACTTCACCTAACTTTCTAAAAATGCTTCGTCCAGCTGCAAAGTGCTCTTATCTTTCTTCTCTCAATCTCCTTGGTTACAGCCTTGGAGAAAGCTCCTTATCAGCTTCTTACTTCTCGGCTTCTTCTCGCTCCTTTAGCTAACAGGCCTGCTGTTAACCCCTTCCACAGAGCAGCTCTGCTATGAGTGGTCAGTAAATCTAAACATCCACAGGAGACCAATCATGAATCCACCTGTTGCATTCCACAGCAGCAGATAACCATTGTTTACACTTTGTTGCTGAAACTTCTCAGCTTCAGCAGGAAAAATCCTAACGAAAGGATTTTAATGAAAAGATGTCTGTGACACTAATCCTGTGGTCTGAAGTACCCTTGAAGTAAATTTGACAAGACTCTTAGAACGCGTTTGCAGGTTTACAAGTTATTGATGTTTGTTTTGCGTTAGGCCATTCTGGGGGCTCCCTCGATGAGGGAAACCCTCCTGTAGCAGTTCTGTGCCAGGAAAAAGGAGACGCACGGGACTTTTTCTGTTGCAGTGTGATGTCATTGTTTGCCTCACATACCCGAGGTTCCTCCCTGATAATTCCCTGCCAGGTGTTTCAATCATCCCTCCTTTCCACACCCTGACCCCTGCTGAGTGCTGTCTGTCAATCCTGGCATTCCAGAAGGGCATTGAGTGACTGGCAGAACTCAAAAGATGCCCTCCATCCCTGGAGGGACATTGGGTCATCCAGGTGTCCTCTGTCCCTTGAGACTTCCCTCCCCCCCCCCCCCCACCTGGTTGGTGGTCCCCTGTGTTCCTTCTCTCCCCCTCTCCCCCAGGTAAAAGGGGGAGCAAACCACACGGTCAAGAGTTCTGTTGGAGCTGTTACTGGATTCAGAGGCCTGTGGGCCAGAAATAAAGCTCTTAATCAAAACCCTCCATCAGAACCGACTCCTTTCCTTCACCTTGCCTTAAAGCTTCTCCGCTAGAGGGAAACCCAAGGAGCAGACCCTGTTACAGGGAAAGCTCCATCCTGCAGCCACCGGAGCTCCTGCATGCCTGGACTTGCCTCCAAGCACCCAGCTGCAGCATCCAGCTAGCCAAAGGTGTCTCTGAGGTGAAAACACCACAGTTGCCGCTTTTTGGTCAAGCAGCAAGGGCCAGATAAGCTCAGGCATGTCCCATTCCGGCTATATTGGTAATTATTCCAATATTTTTCTGAAATAAACAAGGGCCAGGAGACTTCTTCTCCTTTTTAATGCCTTTATTAAAAGTGATCAGCTCAGGATTGGGTGGCTCGACGGGTCTGCAGTCCCCGTCGTCTTCCCGGGCGACTCAGAGGAGGAGGATATGCACAGCTCTGTCCACAAGGGGCAGAGCTGGGGGAATCCAGTCCTCGTGGGAGCTTTTAGGGCGTGATTCCCCGTCAGATGGTGCCCCACTCACTCAGTCGGCCTGGTCTCACCGCCGGGGTCGTCTCTCTTGGTCAGGGCGAGAGGGTCCGAAGGTGTTCCGCATCTCTGCAGGCTCAGCACTCGGCTCCTCACGTTCAGACATCACTCCAGTCTCTCAACTCTTAGGTGGCTCGTCGTTTTGGGGTCTTCTCTGTACACCGGGGGACCCATGCTGCATTGTGGTCTTGGAGTCACTTTGCATAGCCCCCCCCACCTTCTCAGGTCTCTTCTACTGTTCGGGAAGGTTCCCACCCTTCTGGGAAAGGTACAACTTAGCCTCGGGCGAGGCTCTGCTGATACAAAAGGAGCGATTAGCCACAACGACTCGTGATTACAATAACAAAACACGAAGAACTTCAGCAGCTACCCGTGGTCTGGCTGCTTTTTGTAACTTTTTCTCACAAAAAAATATTACCCGAATTTTTGTTCATAACATTTTCAGTCTTCAGCTTTTTTTTTATTGTTATGTTATCCAAAGTTTTGAACGCTGTCCACACCAGGCTCAGTGCACTGGAAAAGTACCACAAAATGGCCCCTGAAATGTACAGCTCCAAGGTTTTTTAAAGTTTCTTCATCCAATTAACTCTTAAAATGTACATTATTTCTATTTATCTACTGATAACTCATCCCTTGACTGTCCATGTAGCCTCTGCACTCTGCTTTCCTTGACCAATCACACTGTGTGACCAACACTGCAGAAAATGGAGTAGATAATGAAGAAGAAGACAGGAACTACACCCAAATTCTTCCATCTTGCTTCCTATCTACATCATACTAAAAATCCCAAAACCTAAATTTCTCACCCAAGTGACATACTATACTACTCTCTATAATCTATTTCACACTTTGGTAGATTCTAGCCTATCTCGAAGTCTTGGAAATCCTCTCCACGGGCAAAGGTTAAAGGCAGTGTTTCTCTGGGGTTCAGAACCCCTCAGAGCAGACAGAGAAATGTTCCCTGTGCCCTGGGTTCCCACAACAAGTAAAGTTTTAGAAAAATCAAATAATGTTGAGGAAAATTATATAAAGAAATGAAAAGCATATGTGCCTTTTCCTTATGACCTAGGGATTTTACTCTTTAAAATTGTTAAGTTTCTATATTAGCCTATTTACCTTCAATTAATATGTTATCTTTCAGGAAAGGTATAAAGACATGACCTCAAGGCTGCAGGACAAACCATTTTTGTTAATTAGAAGTTTCTGTTATTACTTTTTCATGCATAGTTTTTAACTTCTCTGTAATCTCAAATTACCTCAGTTCTGTGATTATTGCATCTGTATACTTAGTTGCAAAAACTTAACATTAAAAGCCATGGTTTTATTTTGTTTCAAAAATAAGAAAACATGCAAATTAGTATTTTAGTGATAGCAGTGACAGACCTGCTATATTCAGAAACCTGCTATTGACTTCAACAGGAGTTGGCATGAGTGAAATATGAAAGGTAGTTGTTAGTGATTTTCAGCATGAAAATGATTTTTTAGACATTGTAAACAGAAATGGCAGGTGGAAATCTAGGCTTGGGACATTACAATTAAATTAAGACTAATTCTCTAAATGATTTTAAGAGATATCAAGTCCTGCGTCAGAAATTGCTTTAGGATGAGAGGGTTAGGTTTGTCATTCCAGTGGTAATCTCTTACATCAGGGAAATTGTAAGGTGGAAGCTGTTTTTCCAGAAAAGAGTACCTTGAAAAAACATCAGTTAATTTCTGCTTGAAAGGACAGCTTATGAATTAGAATCATTACAGGACTGTCTATCACAAAAAACAATTGAAGCAATGCAGGGGGTCACAAGGTGATATGGTAAAAAGGGGAATCTTAATAGTGAGGGTCTGGGATAGTGGTAACACAGGCACAACAACAGTACTGACTCCTTAACCCATGCAGCAATCGCCATTTGAATAGTAAAAAACAGAAAAGTTCTATGGACTAGCTGTAGATTCAACAGGTTGAGCCGGTAGATGCTTGTGGTATTTTTGGGGTTCCCCAGATGGAGGAGGAATGAAGGAATAGGATTCCATGTTCTTAGAAGGCTAATTTATTATTTTATGATATGATATGATATATAATATGATGTTAAAGAATGCTATACTAAAACTATACTAAAGAATAGAGAGAGGATACTTACAGAAGGCTTAACAAGATAATAATTAAAAACCCTTGACTCTCTCCTCAGAGTGTGACATAGCCTGACCGTGATTGGTCATTAAGTCAAAACAATTCACATGTTGTATAAACAATCTCCAAACCAGATTCCAAAGCAGCAAAACACAGGAGAAGCAAATGAGATAATATTGTTTTCCTTTTTCTCTGAGGTTTCTCAGCTTTCCAGGAGAAGAAATCCTGGTGAAGGGATTTTTCAGAAAGGCTATGCAAATGCTGCAGTCTTCCTGAGGAAGGGGTTACCCATCAGGACAGGTCCTTTCTCCAGCACAGTATCAGCTCACGAGGGTTTGCAGTAGACAGGAACTCTGGCTGTTGTAGGAGCAGTGGAAACGGCACAGGTTGGGGGAGGCGCTGGGGCAGCTCACGCCTTATCAGGAAAAGCCTGCCATGTAGGGGGGGCAGGGACTTGGCACTGCCTCTGCCAGCGCTGCTTCTGCTGGTGCACCCAGGCTCTCTGGGTCGCTTCTTCACTGCCCACATGCAGAGTGTTGCAGGCGTTTCGCCAGACCTGCTGTGAAGGTGGCTTGCTGCTGGCCGCTGTCTTGCAGCTATGCCATGTGGTTGGTGGCCCGTGCTTGCTGCCACCACTACAGCACCATACCTCCGCAGCTGTCTGCATGTGCCCCCTCCCACCACCTCTGTCACTGCTGCTTCGTTCTTGCAGAGGGCAGGCTGAGAGGGAGCACCCTGCTAGTAAGAGCCCCCATGGCCCCAGTCACTCACCACGACATGTGCTCTAGCTGATACTGCACTGCACAGAGCGGCACAAGTTCATTTGTGATACTGCCAGGGTCCCCTCTAGGGTTAAATGGATCTGGGGACCAGGGGCCATCTTCTGGCTCTCCTCCCACAGCTCTGGCAAACTTACAGTGGTCTGTGTGTGGCCCAGTCTCCCAGCCTCTCAGGTGCTGACTGCAGCACTGGCTGCCTTGGTGTTTTCCAGGCTTCTCGAGTCCCTAATGTGGATGCGCCAATATACAGTGTTCTGCAGCCCCAGGTGCTGGCGGGTCTATGCATGACATGGGCATGCACGGTGCCGGGAGGACTCTAGCAGTGGGGCTGCCAGCTTCTCTCCCAGCTTCTGGAGCTGCAATGCTTCTGGGTTCTGGTGGGTGCACGGGAGGGAGTCCCAGGGACAACGGTGGAGTCGATTCCAGCCGCTGCCCCCATGTGCCTGGCATGGCATCCCCTCCTCTGCGGGGTGCCTCCCGTGCTCCGCCATTTTGGGATGTTTTGGAGGGCTGTGCCCGTGGCATCTCCACTGCCATCCCCGTGTCCTGCTCAGCTTCCAAGCACCCCAGCAAGTCCAAAAAAAACCTCCATGGCTTTATAACATTTATAGCATCCATAGTGGCTTCTAAAGCCTGTTCTACAAACCTCCAGAGTTTTATAATGTCCATAGCGGCTTCCAGAGCCTGTTGCTCATGCTTTACTCCCTGTTGAAGTAAAAAGAGAGTCCATACCTTCATAACTAGGTGTTCCACTGAGATCCATCCTCCCATATTTTCAGCGGTGCTTTTCTTCTATTTAAAGGGCTATATACAAAGGTAGTCCTGACTTTTTGGCCGCTCTCCATGCCACAAATGGTTCTTCTCATTGTATTGTTGGCAGCTTTTTTGCAACAAGTGGGCTCCACTCACACTATTTGGCAGCTTTTTCACTGCAGATGGGTTCTACTCACCCACCCTCTGTCTCCCCCACTCTACACATGGATGGCTGTATCAATCACGTTGGGATCACCACTTGTTACATTAGGGTCGCAGTTTGGAGATAGGCACATGACTGAACACACCAAGATCATGCAACAACACACAAGATTTATTGATGGTTACCCTCTTTTATAGGCGTTTCAAAATTCCTGGGCTTGAACAACTGATTGGTTGAGGTTTCAACACCACCCAACTCCCTGACCAATGATTCATCTGCATTCAGGATTAAATGGGATTGCCTGGGGTCCCCTGTTTGAGTTTGAATCCAACTTATCATTGCCTCACCCAGGGACTTGTTTACCTCTAGGCTATAACGAACTAGGCTAGCCAAATTTGGTTTCTTATTATGGCCAAATTTGTACAGCCTCAGACTGGCTGTGGCTGTGACAGTTAACTTCAGTCTTGGGCATGATTAAAATGCCTTACATCTGAGTATAGTGATGCACTACCATTTTTTCCCCTGACAGTCTAGATAAGTGCTTTTCAACTTTTTCAGTTAGAATACCTCTTAAAAATATTCAGTGAAGGTGCAGGTTTCTTCAGAAATATGTAGATTGTTAGATACTGCAAGAACTTGTTTTATTTTTGTCAGACTTTAAAAAAGGCCATAAGGGGAAAATCATTGATCTCAGCTACAAAATTTTAGTTAGAGCAACCTGTGGCCAAAGCACTGCCTGATGTAAATCCAGTCACTTCACTTGGCACTAAGCTAATTCAGGTAAGAGTTGCTTTGAATTGACTGTGTGCTGATGACATTGCCTATTGTAAAAATGCTCCTTCAGAAGCGCCACAATCTTACACAGCTGTAACTTATTTATGTTAATGCCTTTAGTGCTTAAAGACTTTGGGTTTGCTTGGGAATTATTTTTTATTCTTTATTCTTTGTTTAGCTTTGCAGGGCCATCACAGCTCAAAGGCACTGAAGTGATGATTTTCCTCATGTTCATCGGTAGCAGTGCTCATTAGTAGTAACTTAAACCTGAGCAAGATTGCTGAAGGTACAGAAGTCACACAGGTGTTCTGGGGAGAGTGGTTTTAACACCGCAGTTGTTGAAATTATTATGTTAAGTGTAATTTTGTTTGTAAAAGCATTCTAGAATAACTGTTGAGGCAGGAGGAAGAAACTCATCTTGATTTTAACATTTTATTATAAAATATTGTTTGTTTAAATACCTTTTCATAGACTGTCATTTCTAAGTGCTTAAGACTGCTTAGGAGAAATTTAGGTCTATTTTAAAGAACCTTTTAAGTCAAGACATCCAAAATGGGACAATACACAAATCCAAAATCCTTTGCAGCACTCATTTGCCCTGGACCCACAAACCTCTTTTCTTTATGTAGAACATAATGATTTCTCTTCTTGCTGTTTGCAGGTGCTCCTGACCCAACAGCAGGTGCTAGCATAGATGATGAAAACTGCTGGCATTTGGATGAGGAACAGGTCCAAGAACAGGTTAAACTCTTCCTCTCCCAGGGTGGATATCATGGATCTGGGAAGCAACTCAATTTGCTTTTTGCAAAGGTATGTTGAGTACTCAGACCCTCTTTTTTCTCCCCCCACTCCCCCATCCAGTCTGTAGTTGTTCAGGTCTTACTCAAAGTCCTGTTGTTCTAAAACAAGACAAAGCCCTGGGAACATGATAGCAAGTTAATAATGCATTGGGATGCAATCTGGTGTGTCTTGATATTAGTTTAAGGATATGAAGTAGCATTTCAACTGTCTACAGCTTTGCTGTTCTCTTCCTTCCTACCCTCAAAATGTTGGAGAGACCTGTAGAAATTATGGTCTTGCAGTAGCTTGCATAATACACCTGTGGATTACTTGTGGAAGAAGTGTATTTGCAGAATTGCAATGGGATACTGAAACTAAAAATTGTTAAAATTGGGAAGGCAGACTATTTTTTTCTACTTAAAAACTTCACATCAAATATATAAATTATATGTCTTATTTAACAGAGGTGGAATATTTAGCACTTCAGCATATCGTCTGTACTGTGGTTTGTTTTGGGTTTTTTTCAAGTTTATATTAAAAGACTCATTTCCTAGGTGCGAGAGATGCTGAAGATGAGAGATTCAAATGGAGCTCGCATGTTGACATTGATAACAGAGCAGTTCATGGCTGACCCTCGTCTGTCGCTTTGGACACAACAAGGAACTGCAATGACTGACAAGTATAGGCAACTCTGGGATGAACTGGGTAAATGCATAGACTTCAAAATCATTTAGGTGTTCATGTGTATAATGAAGAAACAATTACATATTTGGCATGTAAATTTACTGTGGTACTAGATAAAGCAAGTTAGAATTTTCTTCAAGTTTGCTTGTTCAGTTAAGATTGGATGAAATTGAATTTCTGATCTACTATATGATACAATTACAATTGGAGGAGAGAAAGCATACTACGAAACAAGTATGATTGTAACAGGTTGTAAGTACCTGAGGAACTATAAAAAGAATAAAATAAAAAGTGGAAATGTAGCTACAAAACTGAGGGTAAGCATAGAAGCCACTAAAGATAAACTGGAAAGCTTAAGGAAGAAATCGATTAAAAACTAGAGAGAAATAGAAGGCAAAAAGAAAAGATTCATAAAGAGTATGAGAAGATAGCAACAAAGGAAAGCAGAAGTCCCTTACTGAGTAGGAAAGGAGATCAAGTAACAGAGGGCTATAACAACTAACACTGCTTTACAGGAAAGGTCAGTTGTGACCAGATATAACATGTACTACGGAGAGAACACATTCTGGAATGGGGAAGGAATTATTTAAACTGTTAAAGTCTGAAGACACTTGCTTTAAAGTGTTCAAGAAACTCACTGAGAGAGTTTTGAACTGCTGCTTCAGAAGTTCTAAAAATCTATAGGAATTCGTGATAGAAAGGGATGTTAAAAACAACTTGAAGGTAAATGTCACTAAGATTTTAAAGATGGGTAGGTGAGTAGAAAGGATAATATTAAGTAACCTTTCAGCATTGTTTTCTTAGATTTAAGGTACTGGAACAAACCACTAACCAGTTGGTATGTAAGCATATAGAAGATAAAAGTGATTATTTTCAATACAGTAGTAAATCTGTTTCCCTAAAAGATAAATCACTGAGTGTTTGAGTGAAGGAATTAATGTGTATATCTTAGCTGTAGTAAAGTTTTGGATGCTGTCCTGGAGGCTTTCTCAAAACAAATTGAAAAGATGCAGCCTAAATGAAATTGCCTTGTGATTCATGGATCTTGGAGTAGTTACCTGTGCTGTCATTCAATCTGGAAAGACACTTCAAGTCTAGACATACGGGAATCTATCTTGAAATATGTTCTGGTCAATATTGCTTTTCCTGACTTATGTGGCATGAAATATTAAAATAAATATATATACATATAAAAGCAAACCAACAAAACCAAACAAAAAACCCAAAACAAAGAAAGAAATAAAACCCCACCAAAAAAATCCCCAAAGAACTCAAAACTTACTAAAGACACCCCTTGGGACAATATGTAAACACTGCGGAGAACAAAGCCAAATCCATAATGCTCTTGGTACATTTTAAAGGTCCAAAATAAAGCTAAATGTTGCAGTAAGGGTATAAAAATTTATCAGAAAATAAAGCCCTTTTGTTCCAGCTGGTCCTCAGAGGGACTGGCTGCAGTTTGGCTTAGTTTCTGGTTAGAACCACTACAGTTCCTTGTAGATTTAATTCCTTCAGTCCCCCATGAGTCGCAATAGCCAATGTTTATATTTGTCCAGCACAATTATATAACATCATTCAATTCTGGAATGCTGTCAACTGGGGTGTGAAAATTCACTCCAGTACCCATTCCACCACAGTTCCAGCTATCCAGTGTTGCCATTGGTTTTCTGATTCCCTTTTAATTTGTCCCCACAGAGACAGTGAAAGAGGTTGCTTCATCTAAAGGGGGCAAAGTGTTAATAGTCCCAGCATGTGTTGCCATTGCCAGCCCTCTATTAGTAAGTCAGTAGACTGTGTTCCATCACTGCTAACCCACATGGTGTGCCCCATAGAGGTTATACTTAGTTCTGAACAAATTATGTCAGACTCAGTATCATTGTTAGTCAAATGAGATCAAGTGTCTTTGAGTGAGGTGATATAGTTTTGACAAGTACAACCTAATCTGAAAGCTCAAATGAATGGGCCCAATCTCTGAAGTTCAGTTTTATTTGAGTTGCAATTATAAACTCCAGTACAATTCCAATTATGATATTTTTGGGCTGTTTGAGCAAAAAACATTTAAATTTGTGTCCAGAACATCAACCTGTATGGGATCATCTGGTAATCCAATTGTTCTTTCCCAATCAATGCACCAGTTGGTAGTTGTATATAATGGCAGTCACCGCATTGTGGCCTTCCCCACCCCCATGGAATATGCATTCCCCATGGTGTATCAGCACATGTATCCTCAGGAAGACAATAAATTTTCTCAACTGAATCACTATTGCTCTCAAATTTCAATGATGATGTTACAGTTTCATATAGTTGTATTATTGTTGGTCCACTTTAAAACATATTTTTCTTCCTCAGTTTGCCAAGTCAGATTTGTGTGATTTTTCCACATAACCTCCCAAGTTTTAATCAAACCCATAGTGAAATTCCCCAAGTTACTGGTGAGTTGGCAGATGGAGGAAAAGGTAAATGTGGTGATTTGACTAACGTTATGTGTATGTCCAAAAACTTGGATTAACTGCAATGTAAGATTTCAAGCAATCCCTGACCTTCTGTCTAGTGACAGTAAGAATAATAAAGAGTGTTCTTGATAATCTCCCTCTATTAGGTTGTCATCAATATATTGATATCATGTAATGTCAGGTGGAATAGGAATCTCTACTAAGACCTTAGCCAAGGCATTGTGAGAAATAGCAAGAGAATGTTTGTGAAAGTGTATTGGATTCTCCTCAGTGTAAAGGCAAACTGTGCTTTATTCTGTTCAAGGAGGGGAATCGTGAAAAAGATGTCCTTAACATCGAGGGTAGCCATCTAAGCATGAGCAGCACCCAGTAGCAGTGTCACTATCTAGACAATGTTTGGAACTGCAGCAGTTAGAAGTGCAGTATTAGCAGTTAACTGTCAATATACCATGAAATGCCAGTGCCAGGTCAGTTTCTTTACTGGCCACACCAGTGAATTATAAAGCAAATGAGTCCTTGTAATGATGCCTCTTTTTTTTCCAAATCTATCACTAATTTATCAATTCCCATAAGTGCTGCTGTTGGCAGGGGGTACTGTTTTGCATTAGTAAATTTAGAAGGCAGCAATGGTATCGATGTCCCTAATGAATTGATAAAAATTTCCAAGCCTGAATCATCCCACATTCTTTCAGATTCTATTTGTATTCCCAGCAACCCAGTGCCTTCCATTGCGAAGCTCCACAGAGTTCCATCTGGGAGTTTCCAGGTTTGCCCATAAAGTAAATCAAATCCTAAAAGTTTTAGTTGGGCAGCCCCCACAAGCACTTCAACCTTAGTAAATTGTTTTTTCCCCAGGAGCCAGATGGAAATTTTTGCTGTTGGACATTCCTTTATTGTACCATCAGTTCTGGTAAAATTTTTACGGTCACTGGGTATAATTTCCAAAACATTTGCTGCTTCCTTTGTAATCACTGATATTTGGGTCCCTGCATCAATTAGAAATTCAACCATAATTTTTCACAGTCTGACTAGAATATCAATAGAAGGTTCCAGCTATTTGCCTCGGAGCCACTGTACCGCTAATTCCCACCAAGCAGGCTCAGGAGCTTTAACAATGGTTATCTGATGTGGAGGCCCTGACCCATCCTGTCCAGCATCCATAATTCACTATTTCCTGCACGAATCCACTCTAGGTAGCTAAATGCATCATCTGCACCCAGGCCCCTGGATGCCCAGGAACTGTGGCATTTTGGACATAAATCTGCTGCATTTCATCCTGAAAGTTTGCTACAAAAGTCTTGAGACTGTTTGGAAAACCCAGAATAAGATGGGTTAATCTGGCTGAATTGATAGGGGCTAACATAAGAGACTGTCTAAGCCTGTCCCTCTCATACATACTCTGTATACAAACTGCTTCCTGCACAGAAGCTGCGAGATCAGAGAATCAAGCAGTTTTAATAGCCAGTGGATCTCCCCTGTCCTGCAGATCTATCCCTCCTGCCCAATATACCACCTGTGCAGTTAAAAAATATCATGATCTCTGGGAGTGGTGGTTAAAAACCTGCCAGGACCCCAATGGCTTCCCGCTTCTTCCTCACTTGATAAAATCCAATCCCCATTGGTCAGAGAGACTCATCACATATATTCCATTTTGGAGAGGGTGATTAGCTCATCAGCGGTTCTATTTTTTTTCCTTGCAGATATTTTTCCTGTTTTTCTACTGCATGCAATTCAGTTTTCAAGTCTCCAGTTTCCACCAAAAGGGAGTCTATGCAAATTTCCTTTTTCCCCCCTCCAATTCTTTTTTCAAAGGCCAATAATGCTTTTAGCAGATTGTTTTCAAGTTGAATCACTGCATATACCACACTTCGATTTTTTTTGGACGGCAAGGATTCTTTAGCCTCTTCTTGTGCATAGGATAGACAAGTACCTAATTCAGCACAGATATTTGATGAACAAGGGAAGAAGGCAGTATTTCCAGGATTGACAGGGAAGGGTCTGGAAATCAGGGAGGTGCAAGGGAGATTGACATGGGGACTGACATAAGATGAGGCAGGAAAATAGTAGCAAACAACTTCAGGGCAAAACCATTGGGGAAACCAAAGAGGGTACATGGAACAAACCATTATAAATTCACAATAAGGAACACCTTAAGATTACAACAGAAAAATAATCTCCCACATCTCCTCCTTTTTTGTTTAGTTTTTTGAAATGAAATGGGGAAGGGTACTAAACTAATCTTTTAAACTTCAATTCCTTTGGGTGCACTTCCTTCCCACCATTCTTGCTCTTGGGTGGTGGCTGCCACCACAATTTGGGACGAAGGCGATTTGCTGGTGCTTTTGGTTATCATCCTCCTCAGTACACTGAAGACTCCCGAAATCAGAAAAAATATGAGAATAAAACAGGCAATGTCTTTTATAACAGAAGTCACCCATCCCAACATTTCCCAGCCCTTAAAAATGTTCCGAAATCAGTCCTCAGTTTCTTGCTTCATGTTGCTGATCATGTTTTTTATCTCATTAATTAAGGCATGGATGCTTTGACTCTTACTAGATAGGTTGAAACAACAAAGTCCCTCAAATTCTTGGCACCCATGCCCATGTGCCAGCAGCAAGAAATCAATGGCAGCCCTGTTTTGGAGAGTCGCTTTCCTGGTTATTTTTTCATCTCCTAGGAGGTTACTGAGGGCAGTAGATATTAGATTTGTCTGTTTCGTAACCCAACATTCAAGGTTTCCCAATTCGCTCAAAGCTTTGGCTGCTGCCACCCAGGGGAGGAAGACAGAGACAGCAACCCATTTAGATTTGACCCAATGGTAAATTTCGGCATCCCAATATTCATCAAATTGGTTTGCATTCCTTTTTTGAATTTTGATTCTATTTTGGTTGTTCCAAATTGAAATTTAGGTCATGTTGGGGGAAGCAAGGGACAGCAGCCCTAGCATGCATGGACCTCCAAGAATCAAACTGAATGCAAAATAAAGCTTTGGCCGAACCTAAAATTTCAAATTCTTGGGGTTCTTTATCATCGTAGGGCAGGTTGTAAACCCATTTCCTCCACAGGACTAAGGGATTGATCACAGGAGTTTTAGCGTAGTTGACCATGCCCCAATAGTGGTAAATTTCAACCCAGGTATCAGGCAGATTTTTGTTGGTTTCATTTTGAATTCTCCTTAGGGAAATAGGGTACTCTTCTAATTTGAACAGAATCCCCACCAGGCAAGTCGACATGGGGTTATCTGCTGCGGCTGTTGACAAACACAGATGATCTTGGTTGAGTGCGTGGGCTAGGGTCACCCAAATGTTCTTTCTGGGTTGAGGGATGATCCATGCCTCACAGGACTGGAAACACAGGGAAAGGAACCACAGATGTTGATACTTCATGGTTGGCCGGGACGATGCCTAAAAAGGAAGATGAAAACAGCACAACTTAAGATGAAACGTAACTCAGGTGAAGCAGGGGGTTTAGGGGGTCCCGCTTCCTTTACAGCGTCGTCTATTTGATGCAACTGCATCATCAGTTGGATTATTTGGAAGAATTGGAGAGGTTATTTTTGACTGGTCCTTTTTTCCTAGATGGAATATAAGGCTTGACCCATTTTCGAGGGATCCACATCATCTCGGAGGTTGTGGATACACATGCATACCCATGACCCCAGGTTACCAATTTATATGGTCCTTGAATTTCCCCAGAGTCTGGATCCTTAATCATAACTCGTGGTCTTTCCTCAGGCTGGAACTGCTGGTGCTGCTAAAAGTGCTTGACAACTGGCAGGTTGAGGTCTTCTAAAGTGCAATTAAGAAAGTTAATCGTAAATAGTGCTTTGCACAGTCTTTGTGGTAGAAAGGTGGCCTGAACATCTTCCCTCTGATGGTTGAGGACCTTTTTAAGTGTTTGATGAGTCCTTTCTATTACTGCCTGTCTGGTGGGGGAGTGTGGTTATACCCTTCTGATGTTCAACCCCCCATTCCTGTAAAAAGTCACTGAACGCCGTAGAAGTATAGGCTGGGCCATTATTGGTTTTGATGATTTTGGGGATTCCTAAAGTGTCAAAGGCCTGCAATAGATGTTTTTGTGCATCTGAGGCCTTTTCACCTGCGTGGGCTGAGACATAGGCTACTCCCGAGAAGGTATCAATGGAGACATGGACATATTTTAATCTTTCAAATTCTTCTATGTGGGTAACATCTATCTGCCACACCTTACAATTGTGGAGTCCTCTTGGGTTCACTCCTGAGCCCAATGATGATAGAGAGGACTCTTGACAGTTCGGGCATGTGGCCACAATCGCCTTGGCCTGATCTCGCCTTAGATGGAACTGACGGATCAGACCAGGAACATTCTGATGAAACTGCTGATGACTAATTTTGGCCTGTTGGAAGATGTTAGGTTGGCCAGCCAGCTGTAGTGGAGCGGCTAGGGCGTCTGCTCTGCTATTTCCTTCTGCTATAAACTCAGGGAGGTCAGTGTGTGACCTCACATGCATCATGAAAAATGGTTGCTCTTGGTGGGAAACCAGATGGATAAGTTTTGAGAGCAATCTAAAGACAGCCGGGTTAGAGACTTCTTTTAAAATGGCATTCTCCTCTCTGGACACTATACCAGCAACATAGGCCAAATCAGTGATAATATTAATGGGTTCTGAGAATCTCTCAAAAGCCCTGACGACTGTGTCCAACTCAGCCACTTGAGGGGAGCCCTCAACCATCTTAATATGGGCTTCCCACTGCTGAGTTTGAGGATCTTTCCAAGTCACTACAGACTTGTGGGACCCTCTGGACACGTTGGTGAAAACTGTCAAGGCTTTGAGTGGTCGACAACTTTGTTTCTCTTTTGGGACCAGATTAAATTCTGTATTAAATAATTTGTGGCCAGAATGATGAATTGAAATTTTCCCTGGATAGCTATCCAGAGCGAACTGCAGGTTCTCATTATCTCAGAGCAACTGCTCCAAAGTCCATTTGGTTAATCTCCCGGTTGATATTTTGATGAGAATGTGAATGCATGTGAAATCACATCCTGCCAGCAGTCACATCCAGATCCTAGCCTTACTTATCAGCTGGGATATCAGCTCTTGCAGCCAATTGATACTTTTAGACAGGTGATGACCAAGGAACACCCACTCTATGATTAAGAGAGGATCCTTTTGGTCCCTGTCCCACTGGAAAATGAGCCCGTGGAGGTGCGGCAACTTACCTAAGATGATGAAGTTAAAAGGGAGTTCAAGCCAGCAACTGTGGGCCTGCCAGTCTGCCAATGCTGATTGCACCTTCTTGAGAGCTAGTCAAGCCTCCTGTGTCAGGACCCTCAGAGAGTCCAGCTCCTCCCTCCCCTTTAGCAAGTTGAAGAGAGGAGATAGATCCTTCGTGGTAAGCCCCAGCCAGGGCCTGACCCAGTTCAATGACCCACACAGTTGATGAAGATCCCATAGGGTCTCGGGCTTGTAGTTGATGGCAATCTTTTGTGAGGTGATGGTCTTGTTAGCTATTTAAAGTCTCAGATACTTCCAAGGCGGCAGCTTCTGTACCTGCTGCAGCTCAAATTCAGCCTCCGAAAAGGCAGTAATAGTGTCCTTAAGCACCAAGCTGAGTAAATTGTTGTCGGGGACACACACAAGCACGTCATCCATATAATGTAAAATAACGCACTCCCCCGCTTTGGCACGCACTGGGGACAGAATCCGAGTGACGTACCACTGGCAAATGGTGGGACTATTTTTCATTTCTTGTGGAAGAACATGCCAGTGGTAGCTCTTCATGGAAGCTTCTTTAATGATGGAAGGTACAGAGAAGGCAAAACGTGGAGCATTGTCTGGGTGCAGGGAAATTCGAAAGAAACAATCTTTGATGCCTATCACTGCCAATTTCCAGTCTTGGGGGAGCATTGACGGGAACGGCATCCCTGGTTGGAGAGACACCATGTCCTCGATCACATCATTTATTCTTCACAAATCATGGAGGAGACGCCACTTGCCCTTCCCCGGCTTTCTGATGACAAACACTGGGAAATTCCAAGGACTATTTGTTTCTATGATTTTTCCTCTTGCCAATTGGTCCTCCACTATTTGGGTGAGCACACTTAATTTTTGTTTGTTTAGTGGTCACCGTTCTACCCAGACAGGTGTATCAGTTAGCCAATTCAATTTCTGGATAGGGCGCTCCTCAGTGACCACTATTAAAAATCCTGGGGAGCCCTTGAGATTTCAAGTTTGGCTCCCCATTGGGACATGGTGGCTCTCCCCCATAGGGGGAACTTGGAATTTAAAACAAATGGGTGTATAGAAGCCAATTGTCCATTCAGTCCCTCAATTTGTACAATTCTTTTTGATATTTTTGCCAATTGAGTCCCCCCGACACCTAAAACCTTACTAGACATGTTTTGCAGCTCCCATTGGGACGGTCATTTGTGTGGGGGAATGACCGTCACATCTGCCCCTGTGTCCATCATCCCTTGTAATTGGATGGAATGCCCCCCGCATTTAAGGCCACACCAAACAAAGGGCTTGTCCTCTCCTACAGTCTTGGTGAAATAAACAGAAAGGTCCAGGTCATCAAAGAGGACATGTGGCATTGGAATGGCCTGAGCGATTACCTGGCCCTTTGGTAGGAAGAGGGGGGGATGGGCACAGCGCGCCATGAGAATGACTTGCCCCGGGTCGGGTGATAGAACCCCTGGAGTGATCTCGATCTTGGGGGGGGTGTACTTGGGTGTCCTTAACAACAAGGTACTGACTGGGACTGACATAAGATTAGGCGGGAAAATAGTAGCAAACAACTTCAGGGCAAAACCACTGGGGAAACCAAACGGGGTACATGGAACAAACCATTATAAACTCACAATAAGGAACACCTTAAGATTACAACAGAAAAACAATCTACCGCAAAAAAATCTTATAATTTAACACATGAAATGAAACTGAATCCAAGCAAGAATAACATGCTTTATTTAGAAAGGAAAACTCAAAAGCAAAATTCAAGTTTTCCCCTGTTAAAGGTTAAAGATGAGAATGATTGATTGCATGTTGTCTGGTGGGGCTAAGACTCGGTATAACCTGTTTAGCATAAATTATGTTTATTCAAAATGAAGCATTAGACTAATAAAACACTAGCTGTCTGTGGTTTATATAATAGAATTTTGTGATGGAAAGCCTTATTGTCAGAGTAGGCAAAGCTCTGTCAGAGAGTGTAGATATAATTACTTTGCCTTCAAGCATATAAATCCTTTTAGTATGTAATTTTTAGGATACCTTGGTTTTCTGGGGAATAATGCCTTTTGACAAGTTGGACATGTACACAGCAAAATTTTATCTCATCATAATGAAAATCAGAGCATCTTATGCTTCATTGCCATTGTTTATGTGGGTTGAGCTGGTAGGTGGTGGGAGAGGTAGAAATGTGTTGTCCATCTGTTACCTGTAGCAGCCTTAGCACATGCTTACAATAAATATAAAAGCTTTTGTTAAATTTTTAGCAGCTCCTCTTCTTGTTTCATCAGTTCCATACTGTCATTTTCTTGACAGCACCTATCTGAAGGTGGAATCTCTCTGCCTGAAGCATCAAATAAGCAATACTTTAGATTAATGTAATTTATTAGTTTGCCTCTGTTTAATCAGAATTGTAGTTGCCACTCCCAAAAAGCTGCAGTGCAACCTGCAGCCTCAACACTTTCTCAGCTGTTGTATTTGCAGTCTGAGGCCGACCTTGTTGTTTCAGTCCTGAACTGCTCTTCCCTCTCTAACAGTATCAAAATATGTACCTTGGTTTCCATTGCAAATGTATTTCAATCACTTCAGGTGTGCAGTAGGCTAAGGGTAGAAATAAACTTGGTTCTTCCACCTCCAGCTTGTGTTTATGTTGCTAACCTGTCCATTTCTTCCCCACACAAGTGCTTCCTTCCACTGGTGCTTAACAAGTTCCCTGAAAATTTCTGTTAATTGGATGAATCTTTCCAACTCAAAACCTACCTTGTGTGAAAATTAGAAGCTGCTGCCATGTTTTGGCCAGGATTTTACTTTGAGTTTCATTCTAGTTAAACACATTTCTTTATTAAGGTGAAACATGCATGTGAATCTGTAAAAGTTGAAGGAAGTTTTAAGGGAGACCAGAGTTAGTTACGATAGCTAACGACAGAAGGAAGAGTGGGATGTCCCTGATGACCCTTGATCTATGTTAGTAGTGGCAGAGAACTCAGACACTGGGTTTAAGGGGGCAATGGTATCACTATGTTCTAAAATAATGTTGGTTTCCTATCTTGTCATCTTCTAGGATGTTGGAGAAACATCAATAAAGGGAGTGGACCAGTCCTTTGCATATTCAATTTTTTGTATTATCTGTTCAGAGTAATTTGGAGTGGCATATATGTATCTTGTTTTTAAAAAAAGAAAAATCTCATTTATTTCATAGATGGGTAGCATTGTAGTTATAGAGATCTTTAGGACCGGTAAAGTATGTAAATATAGATTCTGCTTAATAAAGGCTGTCTTGCTTGCACTGCTATACTGTCTACCAACATCTAGGCATATAGCCACTCTCCGTTCTATTTTGGCATAGGTTTTTAAACTTACTTAAATAACTTCAACTTTGCTCTGTGACTGGGTAACCT
The DNA here is from genome assembly GCF_028551555.1 of Melozone crissalis. Classification (NCBI taxonomy): domain Eukaryota; kingdom Metazoa; phylum Chordata; class Aves; order Passeriformes; family Passerellidae; genus Melozone; species Melozone crissalis. The sequence goes on along the minus strand of NW_026535813.1, from coordinate 5,861,997 downwards.
GAGCCTTTTATTAGGACTTTACTGATGCTTCCTGCCTGACATTGGGCATTGGCCAAGAATACCAGAAAGACACATTGGGCTCTGATCAGAGTTTGTGCTGAAGTTTATGGTAAATTGTGTTGACTTCAGTAGAAGTCAAATTGGGTCAGTCAGTTAACCTTCTTTGTACTCCTGAGAGGGAAAAATGGTCCATGCAATCTTACTACAGCAGTAATTCATTAATAGTCATCCATCAAAAATTAAGTAAAAGTTACTTGTTCTCTATGAAAATGAAAAAAAAATTCTTAATAAAAGGGAAAAATTGACTTTGTGCCTAGCCCAGGGATCATGATGACTGCAAGCCTCTGCTTTGCAATTAAATGTTGAGCACTGCCAGATGCCAGACTTTGAGAAGCTGAGTTTTGTTGGCAAATGGCATCTGCAAGCTAATTGGTGTTTTCTGCAAGCTTCTGGTTGTGAAATGAAATTAGAAGCCCTTTAGCTACATGGATAATACAGGACCTGAATACAAATGTCATATGTGACCTTCAGGACTGACAGTGAAACAATAGTGTTCCCACTTGAACAGCCATTATAGATCATTTAAATATGGGGATTACATTTAAACTAAAAGCCCCATTTGCCCTTTACTGCAATTTAAATGTAATTTTAGCAAAAGCTAAGGGAAAAATAAAATGAGAAAAATGTCGATATTTTTAAAGCTGTAATGCAAAACAACCTTCAATTGCTTTTCATGTGCCACAAAGGTATCATTATATTTGTGGACCCTAAACCAAGCCTTAATTGGAGCACCTATTGTTATCAAAGCAGGGCTGCTCTGTCAAACGAAATCTGAGATGCTTAACCTGATGAAAATAATCAAGTAGAAGAATCTAAGATAAGTATCTACTACTTGGTGGAGTGAGACTGTCAAACAGCTTGTCAACACATAGATTAGAGGATCAGATTTTTTTTCTGAACTACCATTTTCAATATCTTTATCTTCTTCCTTGTCTTTGAGATGAAGAAATTTCACATTATTTGCATTTTTCAAAACAAACATTTCTGGTAGATTTCCTCCATTCATATATTTAAGAACAAATTTGACTTTTAAAGTGTAAAGGAGTTGACTCATTGAGTAGTATGCCTTCAGGTCAGTTTAGCAGCTTATCTGCCAAATCTTTGCCTCACTACCAGGATGTTGATTTGAGGTTGGTGTGCCAGATGGGTTTTAGCTTAATTCAACACCAAAAAACAGCCCATGATGCCCCTCTCAGCCCATCACTGATAGCTTACAAAATAGGGCATTGTTCGAGGTTGTTTGACCACATTCCAGGACTGGGCATCCTGCAACAACTTCTCATCATCAGGTGATGTCCAGCTACTTCCCGAGAAGTAGGGTTTCAGTACATATACTGGTTGCTCCAGAAGACAAATGTCAGAATACAAAATACCCCACCCTTCCTCCTTATTTCTCTTAGCATTCATATCTGAGCAGAAGTTATACGGTATGGAATACTCCTCTAGTTAATTTGTGTCAGCTGTCCTGGCTATGTCCTCTCCCAAGATCTTGCCCACCCCCAGCCTACTGGCCTTTGGAGGTGAGGGGATGTTGGAGAGACAGCATTGATGCTGTGCCAGCGCTGCTCAGCAGCAGCTAAAACACTGGTGTGTTCTCAAAACCTATTTGGCTCCCAATGCAGAGCACAGCGCTGGGAGGGCTGCTATGGGGGAAGTTAACTCCATCCCAGACAGACCCAATACATGGGAAGGAGGGTATATCCAGAGAGCTCTTGCAAGGGAGGGTTGTGGATAAGATTGGCAAACTTGTTCTCGGTTTTCCTCATGATGATCCTTATCTCTGGTGGTTCTTGCATTCCATTAATTTGAGGAGAGTTTAAAAGATATTCTGTACTTCCTGCTGGGTACTCTCCACATTTTAATGCATAAATTTCTATCTCAATCACTTAATTGTATCTAAAGTTTTTAAGTGTAGAAACCTATCATGATATTGCTGTGAGCCTCATTCATGAGATAAAGCTTTTCTGGATGATGTCTTTACAATGCTTTTTTTATGCATACTAAATGGCTTGTTCTCAAAGATATTTCCTGAGTGAAATAATATATCTTTGCTTTAGACATTCTATTACTAGTTTTTCACTAGCACTTTGCCCTACTGTGGGCTGCTTTTTAACTGTTAGAACAGCCTGATGATTTACTTTGAATTCACATTTGCTAATATTTTGGCTTTTTGTGAGTTAGTAATATATTCTTGTGTTAAAATTTATAGCTAAAATATCATTTTACAAGGTCATTCACGTAGAGAAATAGCACAATATTTTTCCTAAAGGATCATGCCTAAATTTCTAATAGTAATGTAAGAAACGATCACTCACTTTTTAAAATTTTAAAGGTTTATTAAACCTTTACAAAAAATACAACAAAAGGACTAAATAAGGAAAACTAACAGCGCTGGGAGCCTGGCCGGGCCGGGCCGAGTCGAGCCGAGCCGAGCCGAGCCGAGCCGAGCCTGTCTCTGCCCCTGCCCATCCCGACCCTGTGACTGCCTGCCATGTGGCTCGCCCACAAACTGTCTGTTCTGCCTTTTATACCCCTGGCAGGGTTGCATCAGGCAACCCTGGCCCCTCCCAAAGTCTGTCAGTCAACTCTTCTTTGCCGTTTATTGGTGAAGACTACTTTCTTGCAACTTGATTGGAAGGTCAGGTGTTGTCATGCTGCGCCCCCCTAGCAACAAGCTTTTCCATTCCCAACTGCCCCATGCAAGAAGTGTATGTACACGCCTTCTTTCTACCTGTCCTTGACAACCCAGGCTGTCCAGTGGCAAACAATATGAGGCTCCCTTAATTGTGAGAGCCAATCATCTCATTATTTATCTATAACAGTAACACTTTGCTCCTCACCTAAAACTTAATTCTAAATGTTGAGTTTACACAAGGAATCATTATAGACCAATTAAAATATTTAATTACCATTTTGCCATGAGCAAACTAGTGATTGAGTGTTAAATAATGCTTTTTTGATTCAGAAATCAGTCTGAAATTTTCTGATTAAAGTTTTTCTCCATGTCAAGAAAATACCAAGTTAGATTATTTTAACCTTAACTAAATGAAGCTATTCTCAATCTATATTTCTCTCAGGCATTTCTTCCCTTTACAATTAGGGACACAAACTTGCAGGAATGGGGCATGACAGTGGTTTTAAACTCATTATCTCTGCTTAATACTTAAGGGAAAGGGAAAAAAGGACAAAAGCAGCTAGGTTTGTTGCCAGTATGCCCCTAGAGAAATTCCATCCCTATGTCAGCTTTGGTGACTACTTCAAGGCTGCCATGAAAAAGAACCACTTAAGTTAAGCATTCATTACAGGTTTTGTGTTCTAATATAATTTTTTTGGAGCTGCATCCTTCATACAATCCCATTTTAGAATCCACTATGCAGTAGAAACAGTCACTTTTCCTCATATGTTATGGTCTTTCAAAAACGATACAGCAAGGCTCTACTTTTGAAATTTGAGTGCCATATTTACTTGATTTCTTTGATTATCTGGAGTTGTAATTGAATCATGTTCTGTTTTAAAGCTAAGGAGAGTACAAATGCTCTGAACCTTCAAATTTCAAAATTTAGATTAATTAGTTGAACATATTACATTTCTGGTCTTGAAGCGAAAGCTCTAGGAATACCTATGTTTCGCAGGAGGTGCGATGCACCATGCTTTGCACCATTTCTATTGATCTTTCATTGTAGGACTTAGGGGTGGAGTGATCTCTTGCACATACTTGTGTCTATAACTGTGTCGTATCCAGTAAACTGTCTTTGCTTAATTGATAGTCTTTTTATCATTATAGGCTTTCTTAGTCTTAGCTGCCATGATGTGGTTGCCACACAGCTACATGACACATTTGCCTTGAGTTCATGCACTTAAAGTAACATCTCTTTCACAGAATAAGTTGTTAATATATGACAGTGTATTTGAATTATTTATGCTATTGGAGACACTAAATTAGCAGTACTTCTAAGTTTACATCTCAAGACAGTTATGCTGCTCTAAGGTCTGAGTAATGGATGACAATTTGAAGAAATTGCTGTCACTACCATGGAGTGTCTCAGTTGTTGCCAAATACATTTCCCCAGTAAACGAGGGCAGGCTGTCATTGTGTAATGACGGGTTCTGTACTTTTTTTTGTTTGTTTTTGAGGATCATTTCCTTCCTTCTTCATTACAAACAATAGGTTATTGGTATATGTCATAATGGTATTTGAAATTGTGTATAAGAGGTTGCAATATGACAGTAAGTGGGAGCTGTTTTCAATGATATTCTTTCCTGTAGTTAAACTGCTTTTATTGGCTATGAGGAATAATGATGAAAGTAATTAACTTTCATCTATAAGCCTCGATTGAGGGGTTAGGGTTTAGGAGGTTATTTTTAATGCCATGCAGAAAGCTTGGGTTTCCATTTAATTGAGTTGGATGGAAAGTACTGCCATAGTAGGAGCCAAATTTCTTCAAGTTACCCACATAAAACATTTTTTGGAGTTTTCATTCCCTGTTGAACTGATTTACTTACAAATGTTCTAAAAATTGTTCTGTATTGGAGCTGGTATAAAACTTATTGTGTCCCTAACTGTAGTCGTGACTTACAACTTTAAGGTCAGAGTTTTACTGTGAGCCCAAACTGGTACTTAGCTTTTTTGGTCTTACTTTCTCTATTTTTAATACTTCAATAACATTAAGCTGCTATTTAATTTTTTGATATTGCTTCTAGTAAATATCAGAACTAAGGAGAAGTAATAGCTTGATGGAGAAGAATTACTGAATCTTCACTAATTTCTGCATTCCAGCAATCTGGAATTTTTCAGTTTTCTGTCTTGAATGGATACTGGAAAAATAACTGAAGAATTGAAAAAGTAATTTAAAGTGAGAAATGCAAAAATCTTGACCTGGTCGGGCCTGTCATGCAAGACAAAGGAGGATGATCTCCTTCATGATTTAAGAGACCTACATACACTAAAACTTGATAATGAAGACCCTTCTACCATTCAAACAAAAGACATCTGAGTATTATAATTGGAGCTGGACAAATTTAACTAGAAAACTAGAAATAAGCTTAGAATTTTGAAGTTGTGGTAGCCAGGCAGTAGATCAGCTAACCAGCTGTGCTAGTTTATAACATTGGAAATCTTAAAAATTTAAGTATGCTGTATTTTGTAAAAACTCAACCATGACTTTTGGACTTGAAGGTAAAATTAACTCAGGAAATCTTAGAGTATGAAGGAATTAATACTAGGAAATTAGAATGTGTTCTTCTGGCCATTTATAGTGGGTTATTTACTTTCTGCGAACATAGTTGTGTTCATCATACATTTTTCCTGACCTTTTCCACTGTACAAGGGAGCTTTGCACTTGCTCCACTCTTTTAAAAAATGAGATGTGCTTTCATCCCTTTCTTTTATGAATATCTTGTTTTGTTTGACAAACATCTCAAACTTGTCCAGTTTTGCATCTTCCTAAAAGGATTAACTGAGTAATTAATCTCTATTATAGATTTAGATATAGTGTATTTATACTTAGTAGTGACTATTACAGCAACCTGATGAGGTCTCCAGGGTGAGAGAAGTGGACAAGAATCTTAGTTGATGATCAGAAGGCTGGATTTATTGATATATGATATATAATACATTATTAGTATACTAAAAAGAATAAGGAGAGAAGTTGCAGAGGCTGCTAAGCTAAGAATAGCATAGAAAAGAAGAATAACAAAGTTCTGTGTCCAGGGAATCTTTCCCCGAGCTTGCTCCTGTGATTGGCCCTTAATTGTACACATGAAACATGAACCAATCACAGGTGCATCCTATTGCATTCCACAGCAGCTGATAATCATTGTTTACATTCTCTTTCTGGGGCCTCAGCTTCCCAGAAGATGAACAAATCCCAAAGAAAGGATTTCTATGAAAAAATGTCTGCGACAAGTGACATTGACTTTTATTCTAAAAATAGACTGTGTATTTTCAGTTCAAATATTTGATAAAGTGTCTAGTCTCTGTTTTGAGCAGGTGCATACTTTGTGTTCGCTGCCTAGCTGTAAATGCTGGCAACTACTTAAAATTGTGAAGAATTGTGTTGTTATTCATAGAGGAGTGTTTATGTACTATTTGTGCTAGTATTAGCAGTGTTTTCACCTTCAATTGAGTGTTAATGAGCAAATGAATGGTTTTGTGGATATTAGAGAAGTTAATCAGTGAGTTCGCAAGTAATTCTCAAGTGCTTTATACTTTTCCCCAGCTTTATAAACGAATAGCCCATGCCTTGCTATGGTGATAAGATTATAGGGTATTATAAGTGCATAGAGGGGCATCTAATTGACATGTGACAGATACGTAAGTGCTCTCTTAGGGGATTGTAGTTTCAGGCTATGATACTGAAAACTACACCTTTCAAGCAAATTTCTCTTTAATCAAATGGCAGTGTCCAAAAAGATGCAGCTGTTTTTAAAACAAACTGAAAAAGGCATAACCCAGAAAAATGGGCTCATGCAAAACATCAGAAGTGCTTTGTTAGTTCCTTTTTTCATTGTGCTGAATGCTGAAAATTCAGGCAGATGGGAGCAGGAGTTTTTCATTACTTCACACACACAGATGGAGCAAGTAGTTAATAATCATTTAGAATAGAATCTCAAAATGCAAAATACCTGTTTTCTTTAAGCTGAATACAAATGTGCCTTTAATCCTTGGAGCAGATGTAGGCAGCAAGAGACAAGGAGAAATTTAAGGAATTACACACTATTTTTGTTCCTGGTTTACGCCATCACTCCTAATGCACATTTGAATTTTAGTATGCAGAAGGGCAATGATTCCCTCTTGTCATCAGTGCTGCAGGTAGTCTATTGCATTAATCAGCCAGATAGTGTGAAATGCATGGGGAGTGATTATACTATCATACACAATACAATCAGCATGAAGCACTTGTCAAGACCAATACATGAAAGTTTAATTCAGTAATAGAATGAATTGAGCAAAATGAAACATTCTGTTCTCAAAAAAACCCACAGCACCCATAACAAGCCTTTTTTTCCTGAAGACTGCACAGAGAAACCAGAGTGCATTAAGGTATTCTTTTTATGAATAAAATTGCAACTTGTATCCAACTGAACGCCAAGAGTACTTTTCCTTGGGACTCCAGGGACTTGTCCAGGAGCACAGGTGGTGTTTTCCTCAATTCCTTCAGTAGCAGGGAAGAATGCTGAAAGGAACAGGAAAATACACCTGATCAACACGTGGCTTAAAGACTGGTGCCATCTGTGGAATTTTGGCTTTTTCAATCATGGAGTGGTTTATACAGCATCAGGCCTGCTGGAGACATGAGTTTTGCCTGTCTGAAAGAGGGAAAAGAATTCTAGCCCATGAGTTGGCAGGGCTGATTGAAAGGGCTTTAAACTAGGTTTGAAGGAGGAAGAGGATAAGACCAAGCTTGCTGAGGATGAGCCTGGGGGTGGCAGGCCAGTGTTGAGGATTAAATCAATAGCCCAGCTCAAGTGCATTTATGCCAATGCAACAGTGTGCGTAACAAACGAGAGGAACCGGCAGCCATTGTGCAGCAGGAAAGCTCTGATATAGTCATCATCACAGAAACGTGGTGGGATGACTCGCATTACTGGAGTGATGGTGTTAAGGAATATATTTAGTGCAGGTAGCTTGGATTGCAACTGCAGTTCAAGCTTCAGGTTTGATGGTGATTGATAAAGAGACGCGGCATCACTTGGGCCATATGCAAGAAGAAGCTGTTTATTCTTTGTGTAGCAGGGTTTATATAGTTTTACAGCACCAGCTAAAATTTTCCACTACTAAACAATCACTACATCACTCATGTCACTTAACTATGTTGCTTAACCACAGTTCTGCAGGTGCAGTTCTACCTGGCTAGTCTAAAACAAAGAAAAACATTCCTTTTTGCTTCCCTCCTTACACTCCTATTCAATATCACATTCCTTTTCACTTCCCCCCTCACACTCCTATTCATTGTTTCTGTGGTCTCCATCCCACCAAGGTTAGCACATTATGTTGGTTTCAGTCCTGCTCTCTAGCTGAAACTCCACGTCTCCTTTTCTACCAGTAAAATCTGTTTTGTGGACTTATCACTTAGTGTCTGAATACACTGCAAAATGCATGGCAAGCAAATCACTATAAGCAGCAACATAGCTTATTGGAATATTACCAATATAGCCAGATGGGACGTGCCTGAGCTTGTCTGGCCCTTGGTGCTGAGCCAAATAGCGGCAACTGTGGTGTTTTCACCCCAGAGACACTTTTGGCTAGCTGTGTGCTGCAGCTGAGCATGTGGAGACAAGTCCAGGCAAGCTGGAGCTCTGGTGGTGGCGGGATGGAGCTTCCTCTCGTGAGAGGGTCCGCTTCTCAGGTTTACCTCTGCCAGAGAAGCTTTAAGGCGAGGTGAAGGAAAGGAGTTGGTTCTGATGGAGGATTTTGATCCAGAGCTTTATTTTTGGCCCACAGGCCTCTGAATCCAGCAACAGCTCCAACAGAACTCCCCAAACCACGTGGTTGCTAGCTTTTTTAACCCCGGGGAGGAGGGGGAGGGAAGGGGTAGGAAGCCCACCAATCAGATGCATAGGAGGAGGTCTTAAGGGACAAAGGACACCTGGATGGCCCAATGCCCCCCCAGGGGTAGAGGACATCCTTTGAATCTGCCAATCACTCGATGCCCTTCTGGAATTCCAGGATTGACAGACAGTACTTGTCTGGGGTCAGGGAGGGGAAAGGAGAGGTGATTGACACACCTGCGAGGGAATCTTCAGGGGAGGGACCGGGTTTCTGAGGTAAACCCTGAAATCACAACGCAACAACAGCTAAAACATAAATCTCTGTCTTAACTGAATTTTTAAGCCAGATAGTAAGCCCCCATTCCCCACGCATGCATCCAAGCCAATTGCTATCATCTACAACCCTTAATTTAGTGACATTGTCTAGAAAGGCTTATATGCTGGCATGAATAGAATGAGAGTGATCAGAAAAATTCATGCAGCATAAGCCTTCAAAGTCTTTATAACCATGTCTATGCGCTCAAAGCAAAAAATCAATTGCAGTCATATTCTGCATGTTTAGAACTATCAACATCTGTTAATAAGCTTGTTAAAGCAGAGCTGTTAGCATTAGTTTGTTTCGCAAGCAAACAGAAAAGGTTATTCAGGGTTTTTAAGGCGTGTGCCCTGCCAATAGATGGGATAATTGAAGCAAATACTCGGGTTCTAATGTTCTAAGACTCGATGGTATCATCACAATCTTGGCTATAAATGTGGATTTTGTTCATACTAGCCTATGCAAAGATGTTAAATTTTCTTGTAAAGAGTGAAACATGATCAGTCGCCCAAAAGAACAAGGACCTCCTATAGCCCTTCCTGGTATTCTTTTCTAGGCTCTATTTCTAGCTATTAAAAATACATTTTCTAGTAATCCAAGGGCTGCTTCTCTTATAACAATTACACCACGCCAAAGCATTGATATAAATGCCTGTACCTGAAACATCAAAGGCAGGGCCCATGTTTTCTCTGTTAACTTGATACTAGGTCCCATGGGTATAATTTAAAAAGAAACACACAAAATACTGCGTGGATCCAAAAATATCTAACTCTTGAGGCTGTAGGGAAACAGGGGGAAAGTTTCCCATGAAATGAACCCCTTGATTGTTCTCATTACCAAAATACCATCCAGCTGGCAGACTATGCTTTTTACGCCAATCTATCTTGCAGTACCACACGAGCTCAACTTGGCCTGGGGCGGTACATTCTTTATGCATTGTTAAATTGTACAAATTATCCCACTCACTTTCCTCTAAAGGCATGGACGCTAAGCAAGTTTGGAAAGGATTACCAGGGGATGTCATGGATAGGCACAGCACAGATTCATTTAAAGCCTGAGCTAGCGTAAGCCACACATTATGTTCTGGAAGGGGTGGCATTGCGACCACCTCTCCTTTGTTGAAAGGGAGTCCTACTAGGAGGACCAGCCTGAGAAGGTGAATCTGGGTCCCAAAAATATGATTGTGGAAGCCAGCCATACTCTTGCCCACACACCAATTTTAAAATGATACAATCACTAAAAGAAATAGCGCAAAGGGTCACACTCTGGGCAATCTTTGTGCAGGTGCTCTGATGCGCAATACCACTTCCTCTGGCACCTGTAACATAAACACAAGAGTTTACGCCTGATGGGAATAGTGTCTGCAAATAAAACAAGGAATAGGGTTATTTTCAAGGATAAGTCCAAGTCTCTACTCACTTCGCTCCTGCTGCTGTTCACGAATGGTGGCTTGTTCTGCAATTAAAGCTTTTACTATTTCTGGAACAAATCGACCATAGAGTTCACAGAGCGGTGAGATGTCATTGAGTCTCCTCAGGTCAGGTAACAGCTGGTTTGAGTGGCCACAGGATCTAGTTGGAAGTGGGCTCAGCGATCGGAGAAAGCAAAGACAGGGTTGAAGTGGGTGAAACCAGGGGTGGAGTGCCAGGGTCATCAGGATTCTCAGGAAAGGTATTTAAGGATTCTCTGAAAGGTCTCACATTCTTGGCTGGGATCCATCTCAGGCCATTTTCTGTGGAGACACAAGCAAAACTTCTTCCCCATGTAGCAAGGGGGTAAGGTTCCATAATCTTACCTGTTTCTGGATCTCTGATCAGCACTGGGGCCTGTTGTTTAATTTCTAACTGAGGGGTATCACCAAAATGCCTCACAATTGGAGGATTAGGGTCCACCAAGGAGCAATTTTAAAAATTGAAGACATGCAACGCCTTCTGTAATCACTTTCCAGGGTGGTATTCCCTATTCTTCCTTTCTATTGTGACGAAAGATGCTTAAGTGAAGTGTGGGCTCTTTCGATTATAGTTTGGCCTGTTGAAGAATGGGGAATCCCTGTTTTGTGTGTCACCCTCCAGAGGGCAAGGAAATTTGCAACCCTATGGGAAATATATGCTGGGCCATTGTCAGTTTTGATTTGTGAGGGGATTCCTAAGACTGCAAAGGCACTCGTGAAGTGATGGCAAATGTCGTTTGCTGATTCTCCTGTATGACAGGGTGCAAGCACAGCACCCGAAAAGATGTCTGTGGAGGAATGAATATACTTAAGTCTGCCAAACTTGGGAACATGAGTAACATCTGTTTGCCAAATTTGAAGACTTTGAAGTCCTCTAGGGTTAACACCTCTGGCCACGAAGGGGAAGGAGTGTCTTTGACAGTCTGAGCATTTAGCTACAATGCTGGAGACTTGGGGATTAGTTAAGTCAAAAGTGCAAGCCAGTGAGGCAGCATTCTGGTGAAAAAAAGAATGTAGCAGTGTGGAAAATGGATGATGTTTGCTACTACCTCATGGAAGCATCTTCTGAGAAAGCCGCTCGGGCAGGCACAAACAGTCACTTAATCCACATTCACACCACAGATAGGTCAGCGAAGAAAGACAGAAAGGGTCTCTGTATAGAGTTCCAGCGAGGTTTATTGTAGAGTCATGCTGAAGGAGTCCAGGAACAGAAGATGACAAACAGTGCAGTGTCCCGGGTTAAGTATAGGGTCCAGGGCAAATGGTCTGTGGGCACAGGGGCAGTACAAGGGCAGGGCAAAAGACAATGACCTATAGGGAAAGGGCAGATTAATATAGTGTTGCAGAGCACCGTGGGAGAAGCCCCTTTTTCTCACCCCAAGCAGTGAGGCATCCTCTAAACCTGTGGCAAATTCTTCCAGGGCATCACCCTAGAAGTTCCCCTAATAGGCTCAAAGGCCTCCACAAAAGAATGACAATTTTGCCTGGGCAAAGCGGTTTGGCAAAACTGGAGCAGGTTGAACTGGTAGGGCAATAGGTCTTCCTGCTGGTTTCCTTCTGCAATAAAACCGGGTAGTGTTGTATGAGACCTAACATGCATAACAAAGTACGGGTGTTCCCCGGCATCTAAAAGGAAAACAAGTTGCTGTAACTAGTGAAACCAATCTGTGTTAGGCACATCCTTCACTACAGCAGCTTCAGCCCTCTCCACAATGCCTGCAACATAAGCAGAATCAGTGATAAGGTTAAGTGAGGCAGCAAATCACTGAGAGACTGGTACAACAGTTGCCAATTCAGTAATCTGATGAGAACCTGAAACAATAGTGACGTCTGAATCCCATTGGTTACAATCTGCATTCCACCAAAGCATCACCGACTTGTGGGTGAGGCCAGATCCATCTGTAAAAACAGTTAAAGCTTGTAATGGGACCTCACTTCTCTTGGGTCATGTTAGGAGATTAAAACTGGCTGCTACAAGCTTGTGATTCGGAGGATGTGTAGAAAGTTTTCCAGAAAAGTCAGTGAGGGCCATTTGAAGCACTTTAGATTGTTGCAATAGACACTGCAAATAAACAGTAGTAATAGACAAATAGATCAAACAAAAATCTGCACCTGCGAGTGTGGTAAGTCTCTGTCTAGCTTTTACAATAAGCAAAGCAAACATTTTATGTTGAGTGCTTATAGTTTTAGACATATGGTGTGGCAAAAAAATTCATTCAATGATCAGCAAGGGGTCCTGGCACCCTAGGGTCCTACTGGTAGATTAAAGCATGGAGTTGCTAAGCCGGATTCAGAATTATTAAAGAAAAGGGCAACTCAGGGGCCCATTGGGCTGCTTATCCGTTTGAAATGGCATCAGCTACTTTTTGCAGTGCCTGGCAGGCTTCTGGTGTGAGCTGCTGAGGTGACAGGAGATCTGGTTCCCCTTTTAATAAATCAAACAAAGGGCTCAGATCTACATTTGAAATTCCTAACAAGGAATAAACCCAATTAATTGTCCCCGAAATCTTTTGTGCATCATGCAAGGTACGAATGTCTGTTTGGATTTGTAAAGGCTGAGGAGAAATACTCTGTGTCCTGATGTGCCAACCAAGGTATTTCCAAGGGGGTTGACACAGGATTTTTCAGGAGCAACACAAATTCCTGCTTGAGTTACAGCAGCAATGACAAGGGCTAAGACATCCTCCATAACCTCCTGTTTTTCTGCTGCAATAAGAATGTCATCCATGTAATGGTATAATAAAGCAGCAGGCATCTTTTGGCGAATGGGGCTGAGTACCCTCACAACAAACCACTGGCAAATAGTAGGGGTATTTTTCATTTTTTGAGGAAGAACAATCTAGTGATATCGTTGCAAGGATGCTTGCAAAGATGTTTGGGACAGAAAAGGCAAATTTAGGAGCATCATCAGGATGCAAAAGGATGTCAAAAAACCAGTCTTTTAGGTCAATGACTGTTCAGTGCCAATCTCGAGGGATTATTGTGGGAGATGGGAGTCTAGGCTGCAAGGCTCCCATGTCCTCTATTACAGAGTTAATTTTGCGGAGGTCTTGGAACAGGCATTACTTGACAGTGTTTTTTTTAATTATAAACACAGATGTATTCCAGGGACTGGTAGAGGGGACTACATGCCCCTTCTGGAGTTGTTCTTTAACAAGGTCATTGAGTGTGTGCAATTTAGGTAGTGGCAGGAGCCATTGATCAACCCAGACAGGAGTATTAGTCTTCCAGGTCAATTTCAGGGTGTCATGTGCCACAATGGCCTCTATCAAAAATCAGACTGAATTTTGGAACCTTAGTGAAAAAGTACATCTCATCCCCATAACACCATGGGTACAGGTAAGACAAATGGCTTTACAGAAGCTATGTGACCTTCTGGTCCCATCACCTGAGTTAGGTGGTTACTTTGATTGCTGGGACTGCTTCCCCCAATCCTAGTGAGGGCTTGGGGCACCTCCATGAAGGCTCAAGTGGGGGGCCATTTGGCTTGAGAGATAACAGGACATCAGGTCCAGTATCTAAAACACCAAAGTGAGTGTTATCTGTTGCCCCTGTAACAACAAGGTACATTTGCAGGTAGGGCGTTTATCTGAAATTGTCTGCACCCATAATATTTGTGGAGTCCCCATAGAGCCAAATCCTCCTACCCTTGTTTTGCATTTTTCTGCAGGGGATGGTGAATTGTGTAAAAAAGGAATTAGCTGCACAATGCGGGTCCCTTGAGGAATAGCACAGGCTGGAAAAGAGGTCTAAGCCATAATTTTTATTTCATCACTAGAGTCTGAGTCTATGATCCTGGAGAGAACAAAGAATCCTGAAAGTGTGGTCAAAGATCTCCCTAATAGTAAGCCACTTTTCTGGGGCTCAGGTGGTCCAAAAATTCCTGTAGGGAGTAAATTAAGAGAAGAATCAAGTAACATAACTATGACGGAGGTTGCTAGGTCCAGGCCTGCACTGCCTGCGGTTGCTGGGCGAAGACTTTTGGAGAGCCTCAGTGGGGTGTCTGTGGTGGTGGCATCTGTGGAGTTGGCATCTGTGAGGGCGACTGAGGCATTTGTGTCAGAGTGCGGCGCCATCGTCCTGCACTCTGGTACCGGTTTCCCTGAATTGGACGACCTTCAGAATCATACATAGAGTGACACCGGTTAGCGAAATGAGGCCCTTTATAGCACCGTGGGCATACATCAGGGGCTTGTGGCTTAGCTCCTTTCAGAGCAGGACAGTCTCTTTAAAGTGTCTGGGTTTACCACAGTCAAAACAAACTTGTGAAGTCCCAGGGAGATCTCTCATGGCTGCAAAGACTGCAGCCATGGTTACATATTCATGCTCTACTGTGCTAATGCGATTGCACACTTCAATCATTTGGACTAAAGTTGGGTTTTCAATAGGCAAAGACTTAAAGAGTTTTTTATAGTCTGCATTTACATTCTCAACAGCAAGTAAGCAAAATTTCACGAGCCTCAGTATTATCAATTTGGCCCTCAAGCGCTTGGTTAAGGCGAGCGATAAAATGCATGTACATTTTGTGAGGCTCTTGCATGATAGTTGTAAGTGCTTTTTGTGGCTTCTGCAAATCAGGGACCTTAAGGAAAGCATGGTGAGCTGTGTCTCAGATTCCCTCAAGGGCTTGCTTGGGACAGTCTCAGGACTTGGACAGCAGGGTCTCTGTATCGCCCGATTCCCAAGAGCTGACTTAGTGTTAACCCTGCCAGAGCCTGATTAGCATGACCCACTTAAGAAACAAGCAAAGCCTGTACCCCCTTTTGCCATTCCACATTCCATAAAGTATATTGAGTGGGCGTTAACAGCACCTGGGCAAGCATTTTTAAATAATGGGGGGTCATTATGTGGGCAGCAAACACAGAGGATAGCAAGCTCACAAAATACGGAGAGCCTATACCATGCTCTGTCACTGTCCTTCGGAGATCTTTGATAACTGAAAAGGGCAGCATTTCCCATTGTGCAGTTCGCTTACGCGTTTCTGAGTAAATTACTGGAGCTGCAATTCTTGTGGCAATGTCTAACTCCCCCTCCCTCAGCACTTGCTGCTTCAAGTGAAACCCAGTTGTCATTTGGATTAGAGGGGTATAGGTTTGGCTCCTTTTCAGGATCAACAGGTCCAGGGTCTAAATGATCTCCCTCCTCCTTGCTGTCATCTGGGTAGTAGCCAGCAGCAAAAAGCCCTTAGGGATCATGAGGGGTCCCTCTCCCTTTTATTTGCAAGGGGAGGGGCCGAGGAGGTTGAAGGCTGTGCTGGGAGAGAAGCAGTCTCTTCTGGTTGTAAAAAACCCAGAGGCTCAGCAGAGGGGAGGCAAGAGGCATCCCCTTTGCTTTTAGCATGGGATTTTTCTTAAACATTCAGGGTTTCAAAAATTACTTTCCACGAGAGAAGCATTTCTGCAGCTGCTTTATCCCCTTCCATTGCGTAGTTCTACAGTTTCGCTCCCACCTCGTCCCACAAATCTGTTGTAAAGATTGTGGATGGAGTAGCTCCCTGCAGCTTTGAAGCTGTCCATTTGAGCATAATTTTTAAGTCATGCCCAGGCAAAGATTTGCCATGCTCATCAAGCAAGTTAGTCATAAGTTCAAAAATGTCTCTTTCCTGGGCAGATATCCCCTGTCCCATCATCCCCTGCAGGTTCATCTTCTTTCCAAGGGATTACTCGGGAATGGCTGGCTTCCTGCTGTCCCACAGAGGCTCCTTAGTTCCCGCAGCGCGTCGCCGACAGCCACTCAACTAGAGCTGATAATCTCTTCCTCACACAGGGCACCAATTAACAGCGATTGATAAAGAGACGCGGCATCACTTGGGCCATATGCAAGAAGAAGCTGTTTATTCTTTGTGTAGTAGGGTTTATATAGTTTTACAGCACCAGCTAAAATTTTCCACTACCAAACAATAACTACATCACTCATGTCTCTTAACTATGTTGCTTAACCACAGTTCTGCAGGTGCAATTCTACCTGGCTACTCTAAAACAAAGAAAAACATTCCTTTTTGCTTCCCCCCTCACACTCCTATTCATTGTTGCTATGGTTTCCATCCCACCAAGGTTAGCACATCTATGTTGGTTTCAGCCCTGCTCTCTAGGTGAAACCCCATACAGGTTTAGAGCTCTGAGGGGCAGGAGGCCGAGCTCTAGCCTGAGGCAAGAGGTGGTGAACTTCGACCCTTTGTATAACAAAGGACACAGGGACCTGTGGCTAAGACAGAGGACTGGACACTGAGAGACACAGCAGGAACTGAGGACCCCCAGACTTTCCCGCGCTTAGATCATGAGGGTACGAAAGCCCAGGGGTTCCTTTGTTTGGGGTCTCTCCTCAGAGGCACCCAGCTGTTATTTTTTTATTTAATATTGCACCAAGATTAAACTATTTGAAAGATCTGGATGTCAGAGTCTGTGCTATGGGAAACCTGGGGTTGAGCCAGTAAGGAAACCTGGTCCAACTCTATGAATATGGAGGGTGTAGCTGCAAAGGGGCTTCGGTTCCAGCTCAGGTAGTGTGAGGATGAGTACCAGAGTGGCTCCTGGATGATCAGACAGGGAAGTTTCCTTAATACTGCAATGGATGGCTCCAAGCTCTTCAGAATGGATAGGAGAGGATGTAAAGGTGGTGGGGTGGTTCTGTACATTAAAGAGTATTTTAACTGTATAGAGCTCAAGGATAGTGACAGTAAGGTCAAGTGCCTACAGGTAAGAATCATGGGGAAGGCCAACAAGACAGAGATCCTGGTGGGAATCTGTTATAGACCACCCAACCAGGATGAAGAAGTGGATGAACTATTCTAGAAGCAACTGGTTGATGTTTCACTATTGTCAGCCCTTGTTCTTGTGGGAGATTTTAACCTGCCGGATGTCTGCTGTAAACTCAACACAGTGGAGAAGAGGCAGTCTAGGAGGTTCCTGGAGTGTGTGGAAGAGAGCTTCCTGATACAGCTGGTGAGTGAGCCTACCAGGGGTGGGGCCCTGCTAGACCTGCCGTTTGTGAACAGAGAAGGGCTGGTGGAAGATGTGGTGATCAGAGGCTGTCTTGGGCACAGTGACCATGAAATTATTTGATTACTGGTAAACTAACGAAGGGGATCAACAAAACCTCGACCTTGGATTTACGGAGGGTGGACTTTGGCGTATGCAGGACACTGGTTCAGAGAGTACCCTGGGAAAGAGTCCTTAATAAGAAAGGGGGCCAGGAAGGCTGAACATTCTTTAAGAAAGAACTCCTGAAGGTTCAGGCTGTTCCTAGGTGTCAAAAAGACAAGCCTGAGGGGAAGAAGACTGACCTGTCTGAACAGGGGGCTTTTGCAGAAACTCAGGGAAAAAAAGAGGGTTTATGACCTCTGGAAGAAGGGGAATGCAACTCAGGAAATGTTTAACGATGTTGTTAGGTCATGTAGATAGAAAATTAGAAAGGTAAAGGCTCAACTAGAACTCAGTCTGGCCACTGCTATGAAAGATAGTAAAAAGTGTTTTTATAAATATGTCAGCAACAAAAGGAGGGCCAAGGAAAATTGCCATCCCTCATTGGTCACAAGGGGGAACATTGTCACCAAGGATGAGGAAAAGGCTGAGTTAATTAATGCCTTATTTGCCTCAGTCTTTAACAATAAGACTAGTTATCCACAGGCAGCCAGACCTCTTAGCTAGTAGACAGGGACAGGGAGCAGAATAGATCTTCTGCAATCCAGGCGGAGGTAGTTAGTGATCTGCTGAGACACTTAGACACTCACAAGTCTATGGGGCCAGATAGGATTCATCCGAGGGTGCTGAGGGAGCTGGTGGAAGATCTTGCTAAGCCACTCTCCATAATTTATCATCAGTCCTGGCTAACCATGGAGGTCCAAGGTGACTGGAGGTTGGCCAGTGTGACACCCATCTACAAGAAGGGTCAGAAGGAGGATCCGAGGCCTTTCAGCCTGACCTTGGTACCCAGGAAGGTTATGGAACAGATCACCTTGAGTGTAATCATACAACACATACAGGACAACCAGAGGACCAGGCCCAGCCAGCATGGGTTTAGGGAAAGGCAGGCCCTGTTTGACCAACCCGATCTCCTTTTATGACCAGGTGACCTGCCTAGTGGATAAGGGGAAGGCTATGGATGTGTCTACCTGGACTTCAGTAAAGTCCTTCATACTGTCTCCTACAGTATTCTCTTTGACAAGCTGGCAGCCCATGGCTTGGACAGGTACACTCTGCTGGGTTCAGAACTGTCTGGAACCAGAGAACCCAGAGGATGGTGCTAAATAGTGCCAGATTCAGTTGGTGGTTGGTCACTAGTGGAGTTCCCCAGGGCTCAATATTGCAGCTAGCCCTATTTAATAGCTTTATTGATGATTTGGACAAGGGGGTCAAGTGCGCCCTCATTAAGTTTGCACACAACACTAAGTTGGGTGGGAGAATTGATCTGCTGGAGGATAGGAAGGGTCTTCAGAGGGATCTGGACTGGCTGGATGGATGGCTTGAGAACAACGGTATGAGGTTCAAACAAGCCCAGTACCAAGTCCCGTACTTGGGTCACGACAATGCCATGCAGTGTTGCAGGCTAGAGGCAGATTGGCTGGAAAGCAGACAGTTGGAAAAGGACCTGGGGATGCTAGTTGACAGCTGGCTGAACATGAGCCAGTGTGTGCCTAGGTGGCCAAGAATGCTGATGGCATCCTGGCCTGTATCAGAAATAGTGTGGCCAGCAGGACCAGGGAAGTGATTGTCCCCTCTGCACTAGTGAGGCCACACCTCAAGTACTGTGTCCAGTTCTGGGCCTCTCACTGCAAGACAGGCATTGAGGTGCTGCAGCATGTCCGGAGAAGGGCAATGAAGCTGGTGAAGGGTCTAGGGAGTAAGTCTTTTGAGGAACAGGTGAGGGTGTTTATCCTGTAGAAAGGAGACTCAGTGCAGATTGTCTCACTCTTTAAAACTACCTGAATGGACGTTGTAGCCAGGTGGAGGTAGGCCTTTTCTCCCAGGCAGACATAGTGACAGGACAACAGGGAATGGCTGTTGCCAAGGGAGGTTCAGGTTGGACATGAGGAATAATTTTTTCACTGAAAGAGTGCAAAGCATTGGAATGGGCTGCCCAGGGAGGTTGTGGAGTCACCATCCCTGGAGGTGTTCAAGAAACAAATGAACGTGGCACTTAGTGCTATGGTCTAGTTGATATGGTAGAGATTGATCAAAGGTTGGACTTGATCTTGGAGGTCTTTTCCAACCTAAATGATTCTGTGATTCTTGTTAAGATCAGCACTTAGGTGCTTTGCCTATCTTTGGTACTTCATAAAATCAACTATTCAATTGGAGCATTCTCCAGTGGGGCTTCTCAGTATGCTTTGTTCTATTGGAGATGTCTCCATTCCTGGAGGAGGGAGGTGGATTTGCCAGTCATTCTGAAGGCATTTTACCTCCTTTTCAAGAAGCAATAAATATCATACACTACTTCTTTGAGGTTTCCAAGTGGCTGTTGCACTTTAAGAGGCTCCCACTTTAAAATCCTTTGCTGACACTACTTTTTTACAGGAATCATAGTTTCTGTCTCTTATTATTGTTTCTTTTCTGGCACTTCCAGTGCTGGAAAATGATGCTTTTGTAATAGAATTGATTAGGCTCAAATGGGGCACAGAGGCAAGTTTGCAGCGAGTGCTGAAGCCAATTTGTCTGTTGCACAAAGGGAATTAACAGGGAATGATCTCGTTTACCTGGATCCACTTTCTTTGAAATAATCAAATGTTACCAACCTCGTAGCTTTTGGATTTTTAGTTTTTTTAAGAGACATGCATTAACATGCAAACCATTCTGTGACTATGATTCTATGATTAATGGGAAGAGCAAAGGCATGTCAAATATGCATCAGTTTCTTGCATATTTTAATTTTGCAAATAAATAGATTGATCTTAAGTATACAGCAAAATTCTAAGGCTAAGGCCAAATTTCAGACACTGATTGCACTGGTATTGTAAATGAGGAAATGCTAATCCAAACCAGGGCTATTACAGTAGCCCTGAAAAGGTAGCATAAGATTTCTAGGAAAAGCATATTTCTTCAGAAGACTGCAATCTGTAACAAGAACTGTAGGCTGGATTTTCAGTCATGCTCAGTGTCCTAACCCCCATTAAAATTGTTTCCACCATCACCCTCTCATTTACTGGGATAAGAGTAAAATATGAAAAGTGAGCAATGCTTAATCTCTTTGGAGAGTCTGTATACATTCTTTGCACTTTCTTCGACTTCATCGATACATGCATACACAAGATGTATAATTATTACAACATCTACTTTTACAGTGACTAAATTCTTCTTAATGTTTCTCAATTTGCATGTTTAAATCCTGACCAGTGTAAAAGCATGCTGTTCCTTTCTCCCATGTGAATTCAGAGGTATGGATGTCTACAGAGAAATACAAAATTACTGATGTTCCCTCTGTATGTACAAGGCATGCATTCAATGTGTAAAGCAGTAATGTAACCTATTTCTTTGTAGTGTGAGGTCCACTAAAGATGAGTGACAATCATGCATTTTCAAAGAGGGCCATTTGAACAAAAGGTCTGTTTTGGCAAAGCTGGCTTTTTCCAGGTCGAAAGGATTAGTGTTTTTTAACCAAAATAGGCAATTCCTCACTCCATTATGAGAGTTCTAATATTCATTCCCTTGTGAAATTAATATCAAATTGCAGTCACAGCATGACTTGTCTTCCAGTTATCTTCTGGGGAGGGGAAATTTTGTATATTGGTTTGTGAGATTTTGCCACTGCTGTGAGGAGCTTCACATTGGAAAGACATGGGTCACAGTCAATGGATCCAAATCAGAACCATACTTTTGGTTTAGTTCTGGGGGAAGGAAGGAGAGAAGGGGATGTGTCAGCCTTCTGAGATCTGGTATAAAAAGATATTTAGTGCCTGTGGAAAAAGAAACAAAAATGTGAGCTGTGTTATAAAACCAGAATATGTAAAACCAAACACATTCTCTGTTTTGTTTTTTCGGGTTTTTTTCCATTTAATGAGGCATTTGTTCATATTGCAGGTGACATCATTAAATCTAGTTAAACAGGTAAACTTACTTGAGAATGCCAGGAATGTATTTTGGCAAACTTCTTTTGAGTATAGGCTGTTGCCAACAGAAGTTACCAGGCTGAGGTCACAAGAAAGGGATTTAGATATGTTCCCCAATAATTAATTACAACTAGCTGCTGTTCATTTTTCCATAAGCCTTATCTGTAGTATGGGGTGAGTATGATCAGTAGTTTCCCCATATAGGAGTCATTATGCAGAAAATAGAGAATCTTTTGAGGGCATTTTAAGCTTTCAGATTGGTGGTGACAGCTTCTGTAGAGCAGCATCAGAGTGAAATAGGAAGAACATCCTCCAGGCTCCTTCCTTAAGTGGTTTGTGTGGGGTTTATTAGAAATACACTTGTCCTTGTGCTCATTTGCATAAAAATAGCATGGATTTCTGAGTCTTCCTCTTTAAATTAATGATGTTTTTAAAGGATTTTGGTACTTTGGACTATCTCTTCCCTTTTCTGCCTCTTAGATGTACCACATGCATAGTGAAGTTTCTGAAGAAGGCAAGTGAATTCCTTCGCTTCTAGTGGTGTTTCTGAGACACAGAAAAAGGCTACTCATTTTGTAGGGGCAATTGTAATCAGTAGTGTGCACTCCATCTTGCTGGATGATTAAAATACTTGCTGCATGTGGTTAAGATATTCCACTTTGCTTTTGCTTCAGTCTGAAATCACTGGGAATCTGGTTACAAAGTATTAAATTGGCTTTTTAAAGTTTTTTTAGATGCTGAGAGGTACAGTGACTCCTTAGTACCCTAAAGTAACAATTCATTTATAAAATAAATAAGCCAAAGATAACTATTCGACAAGGCTTTCCAATATGTCTCATCTTCTGTTTTGTTTTTTATGTTGCAAGAAATGTAGTCCTTTGTCTAGGGCAGTACTGAATGCATTGATGCTTAATAAGAAGAAGCAGTTGTAATGCCATTCAGAATGACTTGGTCAAGCTCAGGAAGTGGGCCCATGAGAACATCATGAGGTTCAACAAGGCCAAGCATGAGGTTCTGCATCTGGGTTGGGGCAACCCCTGGTTTCAATATAGGATGAAGGATGAAAGAATTGAAAGCAGCCCTGCAGAGAAGGACTTGAGGGTGCTGGTGGATGAGACACTGGACATGAGCCAGCAGTGTGTGCTTGCAGCCCAGAATGCCAATCGTGTCCTGGGCTGCATCCAAACCAGTGTGGGCAGCAGGGCAAGGGAGGTGATTCTCCCCCTCTACTCAGCTCTGGTGAAGCCCCACCTGCAGTGCTGCCACCAAATCTGGAATCCCTGTTACAAATGGAGAGGGGAGAGTTCAGACAAATCCCTGCCTTTCTAGGTTTCTGGCAGTAGACAGCAGCTTTATTGAGGTGGTCAGCACCCCAAAACCCACTCTCGCTCGCAAGTTCTTAATAATGACTGATCAGGACTATTACAACATGAATTATTTATTTGAACAGGCCAAGGAAAACAGACATAAGACTTAAACAGATTACTTACTACACAGGATAACACAGAGAACTACTAGTAGATAAAAATACAGTGCACGATAATAGTAATAAGGGTACCTTATGTTACAGCTAGTGAAGAAATAGTATAGATTAGGAATCAATGTCACTTACCAATGAATGATAGCAATGTGCAGGGAATCTCCCAGTTTCTCTGAGTCCCAGGGAAGTAACTCAATTCTAACATCTTAACATCAAGGAGAACTCTCTACACACTCAGAGAGTGTATAAGAGATTTCTGATTTCATGAAAATCAGTGGTCTTTTATAGTTGCAAAAATGCCTGGGCTCTGCAGTCAGTCATTAATTTTAGGTTTTCCTTTCTCACCATTCAAGCCATTGCTGGTTAAGGAGGTTCTCAGCTGAGATAATTCATTACATGACAAATTACTCTGGTCTAACCTAGCCATATGTTATGGGGAGATAAGCTTCTGCTGTATCAGGGGTGAAAGGTCCTGCCACAGTCCCCAATACAGGGAGGACATCGACCTGTTAGAGCAGGTCTAGAGGGGAGTCACAAAGATGATCAGAGGGCTGAAGCACGTCTCCTATGAAGACAGACTGAGAGAGTTGGGACTGTTGAGCCTGGAGAAGAGAGGGCTTCGAGGAGACCTTGTAGCAGCCTTCCAGTACTTAAAGGGGCTTACAAGAAAGATGGGGACAAGCTTTTTAGTAGGGCCTGTAATAATAGGACAAGTGCTAATGGTTTTAAACTGAAAGAGGGTAGATATAAGGAAGAAGTTTTTTACAATGAGAGTGATAAAATGCTGGCATAGGTTTCCCAGAGAGGTGGTGGATGTCCCATCCCTGGAAATATTCAAGGTAAGGTTGGATGGGGCTTTGAGCAACCTGATCTAGTTTTAAGATTCCCCTACTCATTGCTAGAAGGTTGGACTAGATGACCTTTAAAGGTTCCTTCCAATCCAAATCATTCTATGATTCTATTCTACAATTTGACTCTGGGGAGTGAAGTGTGTTGAACAGTGTGTCTAAAGGGAGTCATATGATTTGATTTCAAAATGAATTTTTTAAAACAGTGTTTGCTTTATTTACTTCCATGGCACTTAAAAAAACCAAAACTGAAAACTGAACCAAAAAAAAACACAAAGACAAAATGTCCCAAAAATTCAATCAAAAAACCAGCAAGCTGCATGTTCTACTGTATGTAACTACTATGTAGTAATAATGTGCATTAGTGTGGTGGCCCTCTGGTGTTCTGCACTATACCATATCATATTTTCTTGTGGTTTCAAGATTTCTTTGATATTGCTTCCTCATTCCATGTCAGCTTGAATAGCAGTGGACTTGAAGCCTTAAGGATGAAGCTCTGTTTTTCCACTGGTTCCTGTGCTGTGACATACCGACATACTGAATTACTTTAGGAATGAATGTAATGTGATGATCTGTGTTTTGGGTATCTATTTTGCATTCTTATTTAGCAAAAGAATGCTTGAATATGAGAATTCTAATTTCTTGGAAGAACCAGCAGCATTTTTATTCTTTTTTTTTTCAGCCTGTCATGAAGATTACATAATTTAAGCATATTCTTTTAATTTTATTCTTGGGGCCATCCTGTGCATGGCTAGGAGTTGAACTTTGATAATCTTAGTCCCTTCCAACTCAGAATATTCTGTGAAATCTCTAGTAGTGTACAAGGCATGTTCTCAATGAGCAAATGAACAGTACTTTCAGATGTCTTCATGCTTATGTCAAAGTTCACCCTGTAGAAACAACTGATTTAGAGAAAAATCTTTCAATTTGAAAATTGTTGCTTAAGACCCTGATGTATTTATGCCTGACCTGCTCTATAGTATCAGGAAGCAGGTTCTAAAGTGATGGTACATGTGAAATGCCAGTGGAAATTAGCTTTCCCTTCAAGCTCTGTATACAAAACATGTCAGACAAATTCTCTAGTGAAACCAAACAACTGAAGTAGAGGCAGCAAAAAATATCTTATTCCTATTACACTGCACAAATCTAGTGTTTACTGGATCTCTACTTCTGCTGGGTTTCAAGTGTGAAGTATATGTTTAGAAAATGCATGTCTTACTAATGCACTTATTTGGTTCCTGTAATGTGAAGCTGGAAGATACATAGCTTTTGTACAAAAATTAGAAGAAAAACTTGGGTAATTTCCTGCTGTAATTTTGTGGGAATTTTTGTTTGCTTTTGTCTGATGTGCCATGCATTGTGAACGATGGATTTCCTAATACAAAAGACCCATTTAACGCCTTTTAATTGAGAAGACTGGCTTGATACAGTCTTTAAACTGCTTTGGATGGGCCACACCAACTCCAAGATTCTGCATCAGGAATTCAGTCTGCCTGGTGTCAGGCATAGTTGGGAAACAAGCAATGTAGCCTTAGAGGGGAGGAAAAGTGTTACAGAATAAAAGTTTGCAATTAGCCATTGGATGCTGCATTTTTAATAAAAAACCTAATTTAGCAATTTTCTTCAAAATTAGGTGCTCTGTGGATGTGTATAGTCTTAAATCCTCACTGCAAGTTGGAGCAGAAGGTCAGTTGGCTAACACAGCTGAAAAAATGGAATGGTGTGGATGTTTGTCCCTGGGAAGATGGAAACCATGGAAATGAGCTGCCCAATTTAACCAATGCTTTGCCTCAGGGCGCAAATGCTAACCAAGGTGAGCCTAGATATATGCACTGCCTGCAACACATAATATAGCCTCTATCTTATATACTTGAGCTTTGCAGCAGAATACAGCAGTCTTTCCTGGGACAAGTAACTTTCTTCTTGAGGATTGACCAGCCAAATTTATTTTCATTGATATTGTCCTCGCAGAAAGGATAAATAAGGTTTACTTTTGTGCTGGGGCTGCAATGTTTTTAAAGCAAGTTAGCTCTTCTAACTTTTCACTCGGTCCTTCTAAATAGTTGTTGCATAAAAATTGAATGTCCCTGAAGTATGTAATGTAAAAGCCTGTTGTTTCTTTGCTTGACTATAATCTTATATCCCTTCTGGTGTTGGGGGTTTTATTTTTTGCAGTTACAAAGCCTTTGATACTTACTTAAAGGGAGATTTGTTGTGACTGCATTAAACTGAGTATGTGAGAAACTAAAGCAGCTACTTGTGGGATGTGCTCTGTGTTGTGCAGTCTGCATTGACAGGTGTGGGGGGCTGCAGAGGCAACACTGCCTTCTTGGAGGAAATGTCTCTTCTTACTTGATATCATGCTTTCTAATCTAAAATGTGATTATCAAACCTGACAGAAGCCTTCTCCAGTCATCTTCAAGCAAAGATTGCTACTTTGCTAATAACTGAGGAAGATGCAGGTTATTTACCTTGGGAAAAAAAACCCCTCATAATCATCAAATCTCTCAATATGTTGATAGATATTTAATAAAAGTTAAAATTAAATGCTTGTAAAAGGTGGTAGAATCAGACTTAGATGGATTTTTCCTTGTTTCTTTTTCTTGGGAGTTTACCTCTGAAGGAAATAAACTTGGTTCATGTTTAAATCTTGCAGCTAGCTGCAGACAGAAGTTCATGCAACATGTAACTTCCTACAGAGATGTTTGGCTTTCTGGATCTTGTGATGTTCATACCAACCTGAGCATGCTAGTAGCAATTCAGACATGACATTTTGACATTCATAGACACAGTGCCATGTTAACAGAGCACTTTTGCCCTAGGAAGATGTCCAGTAAAGGATTGTCAGTCCCATGGCCTCAGTACCTTGCTGTCTTTGCAGTATTTCTATTTGTTTATGACAAAATTTTTACAAGTGCTCAAGGTAACGTCACTTCTCAAAGAGAACAACTAAAAATATTTTATGTGATGTTTATCTGTCACTCATCCTCATGGCTCTGGATCTGAGAAAGAGAGAAGCTGGGGATGTTTGAATAGCTGTGTGCCATATACTTTCTAGTCTGTTTTTAGGGGAATTCTGTACGTGCTGTTTAATGTCCTTCATGTCTAGCTGTTCCCTTTGCAATGTCCTATTTAGCATTAGCCATGATGGGTTGTAGATCTCTCTGAATGCAAAGTGAATGGCACACACTTTGCCTGAGCTGTTGAGTAACAGGATGTGAAATGTCTATGGTCTGCTCCTTTCAGAGTGGGTCAAGGTAGATTGCTATCACTTAAGGGCTGGTGAACAGGCAGAAGACAAGAATACTGTGAATGACTGATTCACATATGAATGAATAAAAGCTGATGCAGCTTTCTGAATTTGTGAAAATGACAGATTCATCAAACAGGCCACATCGGACGGTGTTCACTAGAGCCATAGAGGCATGTGAACTGCACTGGCAGGACAGCCACTTACAGCACATTATCAACAGTGACCTATACACCAACTACTGTTACCATGAACACACTGAAAACTCACTCTTTGACTCTCGAGGGTGGCCCCTCTGGCATGGTAAGTGGCTAAACCAGAAAGACGTTTCCATGACTTGCTTTGTTCAGTTTCTATGGCTTTTTTTTTTCTCTTTGGGGGGGAGGGAGGAAGCTAAATGAAAAGCCTGACAAAAAGAGCAGAGGCTCCCTTGAAATGTTGGCTCAGAAATAGTCCTTTAACTCTCTCTTGCAAAGTTTTAAAAACAAATCAAAGGAAACAAAAAAGCCCTTTTGAGTAACCTAGCAAAACAGGCTATTGCAGACATAGAAGCATTGCTATTCCTCAATTATTGTCTCCATTTTAGAACATGTTCCTACAGCCTGTGCGAGGGTGGATGCGTTACGATCTCATGGATGCCCACAAGAAGCACTGAGGCTAGCAATAGCTATTGTTAATACACTAAGAAGGCAGCAGCAGAAACAGCTGGAAATGTTCCAGGCTCAGAAGAAAGGTAAATGCGGGGAAGAGAGAAGGGCAAAGGAAATGACAAGGTGACAATAACCCCGAACTGGAACTTTGCATGAGAAAATTGCTTTTGAAACTAAAGCAAAAGAGGTGACTTTAATTCTTCAGTCCCAACAATCATAGTGGTAGTGTCACATTCTGGATGTTGGAGGTGTTTTTTAAGCTGGATTGTGAGCTCTGCAGGGCAAGGGCTCTGTTCTGCCTTCTGCAATATATCTAACATGATGGGGCCTTTATTCCAATCAGAGGTTTTGGTTGCACAGCGTAAATATTCATCCTGTGTAATTTATAGGCTTTTAAACAGAGATTTGCATTTGGAATGTCAGGTATTTAAAATAATTTTTCTCCTCTGATGTGTAATTTAGCAGACCTATATATTTCTGAGGTGGAAGCCTAAAGTTGACAAGGCAGTCTGCACTACAGAAATTTATCCAGTTTGGCAGTTTCTTCCAAAAGTCTTTGATGATGCTTAAAACTTTAGTGGATTCACAGCACTGGAAATCAAATTTTTGAAACGCTGGCTTTATAAAATGTTCTCCGGTGTTCCCACTACCCCTATTTTCTGAAGGAACATTCTTCCAAAAATAATCCTTCACTGAACTTTGTCATAGGTTTGGAGAGGTAGTGGAAGAAGAAAGGGGTGACTTTGTGGTTAAAATGCATGTGGAAAAATTAAAATAACATTCTCAGCTACTTGAAGAAAACCTTTAATTCAAATTTAGTTTAGATCTTTGTTGCTACTTTTAGCTATGTGTATCCTCATGCATTGCAGGCAAAAATACCAGTGTGAAGTCACATGTGTAAATTTTTTAACTGTATGTGCAGGTGTTTTCCCAGAAATGTTCATTTAGAAATTGAAGACAAGGTAGAAACCTGACTGAAAAAAAAATATTATTTGGCAGTTCCTATGTGCCTTCATTTCACAATACCCAAGGAAGAAATTTTGAGCACTATTGTGGATCCTAGATTTCAACAAAACTTAAAAGCACTTTGCATTACTACTTAGAGGAATTTTTTAGTGTTTTTATCATGTAATATATCTTTCCTTAACATGAAGTTTGTAATTTCTATGTTACTCACTGCTTTGTTTCATTATTTTCACTCTTATGTTTGAAATTTAAACAATTTTGTTTTAATAGTGAAAGATATGCTTATCTTCTTTATAAGCAGAATAATTCTGCAGCTACAGTTTCAGTTCAGCAACCACCACATGCTTCTACTTAGCCTTCATTCATATGACTGATTTGACATTTGTGGAACCACTTGCATGATTTAAAGTTAAATCTCTGTATGAATGGAGTATTGAAGCCTTTGTTTGGCATGACACAAGTGAAGCTCACAACTAGACATAATAGATGAAATGGAATATAAAGTGAGTCAGTAAGGTCATTGATATTAATCATTTTTGGTAATATTACATTCTTCTTAATGTCATTTTTAACACATGCTATTTGTTAGTAAGACAATTATTTACTACTTTGTTGTTCATATTACATATCAGTTGATTCTTTTAAAAAAGTCACTGTCTTGAACACTGAGTCCAGCAGTGTGGCTGTTTCATTTTGTAGCTCCACACATTTAAAGGCAAGAAGCAAGCTTTTAAAGCTTTGTGATAATACTTATGACTACTCAGAAAGATGGCACTTTGTGAATGAAAGAGCACAGAGGCAGGTACAACTTAGTGTGTACTAAGCAGAGAAACAGAGCATCTGTAATGGCTTGTATACAATTTTTAAATGGTCACCCATAATGCACCTGATCTCTCATAGTTCAGTTGTGTATGTGTCTAGGAGAAAAAGCTGAGGAGCTGAAGGGGAATTACTGCCATAAGATTCTTAGTTTAAAAAGGGATTTGAGTAATCTCGATCATCTTTTACCACAGCCACACTTCTTTCAATTCATAGTGCCAAACAATTTTTAATGCTGTAACTGATTGATGGATGAGGTCTACAAAACAAAGTATCCATGAAGGTATTTGTTGACTGAAACTTTAGAATGACAAAAAATGCACTTGAACAATTTTTTTAAATTTTATACCTCATTTAAACACATTATTCTTTTTTTTCTTCCTTTTTTATTAGGAACTATCATCATGAGTTTATTCAACAATTATTCAGATGCAATAAGTTCATATTTTATTTATAAAAACTGAACATTTCAGAATATTTTATTTCAGTGCCTTCGGCTTCACTTAAAATGTGAAAATGGCACTGCATCTTTTGAATGAGGAAACAGTGGTGAATATTTTACCAAAAAAAGTCTTTGCTACAATTTTTCAGCAGACATTTCGGAAGTTACTGGTATCAAGTTAGAGATTTCAAAAGATACTGCAATTGAAAATTTTGACCCATAATGTGCTTTGCTAGTGCTTGAAATGTTTGGCCTTTGTCCATTTTCTTTTTTTCCTCTTTTAACATATTTACAAAGGGCAATTAATTCACACTGAGAGATATTATTTTTTTCTTCTAAGCAGAAGAGCATTTTAATCAGTTTTACTTCTATATATGTTTTGAGGGGATAATATGTACTCTCTTTCCCTCCCTCCTCCCTCCATATTTTCTGTCACAGAACTTCTTGAAATAGGAGTAACCTCAATAACAAATCTTGAAGGTTGGGTGGGACATCCTTTGGATCCAATTGGCACCCTCTTCAGTAGCCTAATTGAAGCCTGCAGCGTAGATGATGAGAGCTTCCATGGATTCTCAGACTTCACAGGTAAGGCCATGCAAAGGGACCGATCTTCTCTAAGTCTTCAGTAACCAAAGACATTTTTCTACCTTACCTTTCCCAATTAACATCAAAGCCAGTGTCTTTATAGTATAAGAACTCACATTTGCATTCCCTAAGAAAACACAAGGTAAAGAAAATGTTTAAAATAAAACTGTTATATGAAGCCTTCAAAAATTACCAGTTACTCATTCTTGAAGGCAATTCAGTATTTTACACTTGAAATAAAACTGAATGAGTTTATAGCAGCAACCCTCTTTGCATACATTATCCTCTTTTGAAGAAATTACAGGAAATCACAGAATTGTTGACGTTGGAAGGCTTCTCTGGATATTGTCTAGTCCACTTACTCTGATCAGAGCAGGGTCACCTAGAGCAAGTTGACCAGGACTGTGTCCATTTGAGTTTTGAACAGTTCCAAGAATGAACACCATACAACCTTTCTGGGCAACCTCTTAGTGTTTGACCATCCTCACAGTAAAAAAAGTGGGGTTTTTATACTCAGATGGAATTTCCTGCATTTCAGTTTGTGCCAATTGCCTCTTGTCCTGTCACAGGATACCACTGAGAAGAGTCTGTCTCTGTTTTCTTTACATTCTCCCATTAGATAGTTGTATATTTTGGTAAGATCCTCCTGAGCCTTTTCTTTTCCAGACTAAACAATCCCAGCTGTCTCAGCATCGCATATGGGAGATGCTCCAGTCCTTTAATCATCTTTGTGGCCCCTCACTGGATGTGCTCCAGTAGGTCCATGGGGAGCCCAATGCTGAACATGGCATTTAAGTGTGGGCTCACCAGTGCTGAGAAGAGGGGAAGGATCACCACCTCCAATGTGGTCCAGGATATTATTTGACTTATTAGCTACAAGTGTACATAGTACTTCAGAGTAATGACAAAACACTTAAAATTTATAACATACATGCTCTATAAAGTACATGGTTTATAAGGGTTAGGAATTGGAAAATAGCATTGTAGTATAGATACATGATTTTGGACAGGATGTATATGCCCATTCTAACTTCAGTATTGCTTCTCAGAAGCTTAACTGATTTATTCCTATTCTCAGCCTCTTTCCACCTCTGTGGTAGTTTCTTATCACTTTCTGTGTGGTCAGAAACTTGAGTCATTCCTCTACCTATAGATCCTTTATATGTACATCCTAAATCTCCTTGGGGCTTTTTGTCAAAACTAATTTTATTAAATTAGATTTTCTTCAATAAACTTCTAATCCCATATCCACCAATTCTGGAAGAACTTTAATTAAAAGAAATCAGATTCTTTGCAATTAGAAAAAAGAACCCAAAACAGCCCCATGAAATAAATTTAGTGTGTGTTGAAATGTAAATTCCCCCTACACTCATATATGCAATCTACTAAATGCATTTTACCATCTCATTTGCTGCAGCTGTCCATCTCCTTACATCTGTACATTGCAAATTTTTGTTCCCAAACTAGACTGTAAACTGCTAGAGGTTGATATAGCATTTTGTCATATGGTGTATTGGTGAAGTGCCAAATCAATCAGTAGTACTCTTTAAAGCAATTTATGGCTTGGTCTGTGTGGAATTTACAAGTAATTTTTACTAAAAGTAGCATTTCTAGTGCTAATAGAAGTCAGAAACATTATGTGTGTTTATCATAAATGCAACTAACAAATAAAAAAACATGAAGAGAGCTTTAGCAAACAGAATGCTTTAAAATTGTGGAGTTCCCAGGCCTACTGTATTTGCATAATCCTAATAGCTTCAACTGAAATCTATGCAGGTGTAGAAGCACCTTCCCTTTCCACTTATACAACATCAAAGCTTTAAGGGCATACAGAAATGGGTTAGGGAAAAAATTGAAATAGATCACCCAATGTTTGCCTTATTAACACCAAGCTGGAGAAACTGCCTTTCTCCAAATCATGCAATTTAAAATGAAAACTTTTATTTTTACTAGAGTGGATTTTTTAAAAATCTAATTGTTTTGTGTATTTCTGTGATGTGCAATTGGATCAGGTAGTTTATACTGGATGATTGGATATTGAGATTGCACTCATAATTTAAATATTTTTTAAAAATTGATACTGACAGAGGAAGAATTTGAAAATGTAGCATTATAGGCAGATTATGGATTTTAATGATTTCCTGATGTGTTGTTCTTTGTGTCGCTCTTTACAGAGAACATGGGGCAATGCAAATCTCTGGAGTACCAGCACCTGCCTGCACACAAGCTTTTAGAAGAAGGGGAATCTTATTTAACGCTGGCTGTGGAAGTAGCATTGATAGGGCTGGGACAGCAACGAATAATGCCAGATGGCTTGTATGCACAAGAGAAGGTTTGTCGAAATGAGGAACAGCTCATTTCTAAGCTACAGGAAATTGAATTGGATGATACTCTGGTGAAGATTTTTCGAAAACAAGCAGTCTTCCTATTAGAAGGTAGCTCAACATAGATGCTATCTGATTTTTAAAACTGTCTTCACTTACACAAGCCCATGGAATTAGTATTCCAGTGGAAACTGCCTTATATACTTAAGATGTTTTTTGATGTAGAACTCTGGCAAAATTTTATTTCCAATCTCTTATGAAAATCAAACATATTTCAGATATCACATGACCGTGGAGATAAGATATCTATTAACCTAAAAGCCTTTATTTTTATTGCATTTTCTTCTTTAGATTTGTTCAGTATCCAGGCTCACAATTTAATAATATAGACATCAGTTATCATCAACAGTTCTTGGGTAGTAAATTTCAAAATGTCATTTGACTCCTGAAAAATGACTGGCAGCTTTGTAAATGTATGAAGATTTTTACCTCTATTCCCCAGTGAAGAGCTCAGAAAATTCACTTAAATTTGCTGGGACAGAAATATAACATTTCCTTTGTAGCAATTAGGAATATGAGTTGCCTCTGAAGTTTGTATCATCCCTGAAAATTGAAATATATTGACAAATATTAAGGCTTATGGCCTGGTCTCATGACTAAATTTTGATTAAGACAAATAACTTGTGTTTGGGAATTGCAATTGTGTATTGCAATAAAATCTGTACCAAAAAGTGCATGCTTTTGCCTTAGCTTTTAAAAAGGCTTGACATATAACACTTAAGCCTTATCTTCAAAGAGTAATCTTGTGGGTTCTAAGATTGCTATTCTAATTTTTGGGGGTTTTTAACTGGAGGGAAAAACTTAAAGGAACTAAGTGTCTAAAGGTGTGGTCCAAGTTTTCAGTGCTTTCTCAAGAGATGGTGAGGAGTTGGATACTGCTCTAGGTCAGTTGTGAAGATTGTTACATAGCAGTCAGGTTTTGCTTTCTTTCTGTAAGACATTTGTCATTTAAAACTATTTCTTTAATGGAGGCGATGCACTATGTTGTTTAGGGTTCTCAGCTTTGAGTCACTATTATTGCCCAGATCCTTAAAAACTTTGGTACCTACTGGTGGTACCATTTGAAACTGTAGAGAAGCTGCACCATAAGGAGAGTCGCTGCTTTATGGCCTTTGAACAAGAACAGCTTCTGGCTGGATCCAGCTATTCACAACTATAGAGGGATCCTATGGATTATAAAATCAATTTGCTGTATCTGTTTATTGGTTAGGATGCTGTATGAGGAAAAGCCAGGATTTTTCTCAAGTATTCTCTGATACTTCTAGTTTACATCTGTGATCAATGATATACTTTTTTACTTAGAGTAGTAAATGAGTGATCATAGCAAGAAACCTACTAAAATAGCTACCTACAAAATTATTGTGGTGAGCAGCATGCAACAGTGGCCTTGCATTACTATGTGTTGAGAAATCTGTCTTTTCTGCAATAACTTCAGTTTACTCCAGGTTAGGCAGAAACTGCCAGATCACATGGAGGAAAAATGTGCAGTGATTTACAATTCTAATCATATCCATTGTGATTTTATAGTTGACGTTCTGTAGATATAATAAAGAAAGTTTAATCCAGTATTAGGCTAATTTCTATGCTGTTAATGCAGATTAATGCATGCTGTGTGTAGTTACCATTTGAATACATGGGAAAGCAGAACATAAGACTGTGTTGCAAGAACTGTTCTATTTTTTTGCTTGACTGCTAAGTTAATGGCAGAATATATTTTCATATAAATGCTTTGTCATTTATTCTCAGTCTTCTGAGTTTCTGAATGGACCACCAACTGGCAAACAGACATGAAATCGCTTCTTTCATACAAGCAATGACAGCTACTTTTGAACAGCTTTCAATTTAAAATGACTGAGACACACTGTCACCTACTTAATCTTCATTGATGTTTCCATTGTGAATATCTCCAGCCTTCAGAAATGGCCACCTATGGAGCTCAGATTTTTTTTTCATGCCTAGTGATTTTTACCTTCACATTTTGTGCTAAGGCACCAGTCAAAAACACTGATGAAACAGCTGTGCTGGTCTAAGTTGTTAACATTTCTCTCTCATGGAGTTAGTGATTCCATGCAGCAGAAGTGGTTGAATAAATTTTGTGAGTACTCCTCATCTGCTTCAGTGAAGGGTCAGTCATGTTAGTTTGAACCACAGCCAGAAACCGATACATGTGACTGCAATGAAAGAAGTGTCGGACAGTCATCCATCCATCCATCCATCCATCCAAGTGTGATGGGTTGGAATCTCTAGTAGAGGAGGAAGTGGTAACTTCTAGGACTGCTGGCTGCTATTTGTGCAATAATTGTCCAATAATACTTAATTTAAGATTCTTATTCTGTATCTTGCAATGTTTAACATCTGAACCTCTAGCCACTGAAGTAAAAAACTGCTTGACACAATGTTCCTATTAATAAGAATAACAGTCTTAAGGTTGCAAGAACAATGCAAAAATGGAATTCCTATGCACTATGAATAATCAGAACTCAGCAGTTTCATGCAATTTTTTTAAATTGTCATTTCTGTTGTCATTCTTAACACTGTTGTTAAGTACTGCACTGAGTGTGAGCAAAATCTATTGCCTCAACAATGAGAATAGTTTCCCCACAACAAACATAATTTTTAAGATTGTGTGGCTATAATAGACTAACAAAAGCAACTTTGATGCAAGATCTTACCTAGTCTTCTCCGGAGACCAAGTCTAGACCAAAGGGTTATTTAAATGCCTAATGTCAAGTGAAACATTAATAAGGATCAGGTGCTGCTGGACTGATTTGTCATGTAAATTCAATTTAAAATACCTGGTTTTCCACTGTAGCCACTTATTTTTTTCCTGTGGATTTGTGATAAGACAATTATGAACCAACAGAGGGTGCATAGGAATTCATGTACATGATATAACTACACAGAGGCAAAGCTAGGATTATCACCTTCTACTTTTGCATACCATAGATTTTCTGAATGAGCCCCATGGAGCCCTGGGACCATTCTGTCATTTGTATGTGCATTGGTAGTGTGCTTAGTACTATACAATTTGCAATGTGTCTTGCTGTCACAAAGAATAGATGGCATTTAATATACTTGTAATATATTTCACAGACATATCAATAGAACTTTACCTTTTGTACAGCAAGCTCTCTCTGAATACCAACTCTAACTCAAGGTGTAATGAATGGGTTCTAAAGGTCCAGAAGTTGAGTTTTAACAGTCTGTAAAGACTGATATTCTCTTTTTCTTTCCCACAGCTGGACCATATAGTGGTTTAGGTGAAGTCATCCATCGAGACAGTGTTCCAATGCACACATTTGCCAAGTATCTTTTCACCTGTCTCCTACCTCATGATGCTGAATTGGCATTCAAAAGTGCACTGAGAGCCATGCGGTATGTATTCACAAGTCATCTAGAAAGAACACAAGTAGCGGTTTGAAAAACGGGAAAAAGCTTGGTAGTGAAGACCTAGCCTTTTTTTCTAAAAGCATTGTTCTGTTTAAGGAGAAATTACTTTGGTTTTGTCATCTGTAAAAGCAATCGATGTCTGTACTAACTACAGTATAATTTATAAATGTACAATTAGTGTTTATATACAACTATAAAACAACATTCTATGTTACAAATCCTTCTAGAATTCCACTATTGGGACTTGTGGTTTTGTATTGAACAACAGCTTTAGCACATGTGTGTGTTCTTTTACTGATGTGGTTGCATGTGTATAATGCAAGTGGCAAGGAAATGAGCAGAGGCATCCCACTAGCAGTCTTAGGATCATCTGCTGTTTAGCTGCTTTCCCTCACTTTATATACTGATCATGATGTCAGATGGTCTGAAATATCCCTTTGGTCAGTTTGGGTCATCTGTCCTGGCTGTGTCTCCTCCTAACTTCCCTTGCGTCTTCAGCCTCTCCCCAGAGTGGCAGTACAAATAGCAGCAAAGGCCTTGGCTCTGTGTAAGCCCTTCTCAGCAATAACAAAAACATCTCTATATTATCAACTCTGTGTTCAGCACAAATCCAAAACACAGTCCCATACCAGACACTGGGAAGAAAATTAACTCTATCCCAGCCAAAACTAGCATACTCTAGAAATCCAAATGAGGAGAAAATAGTCCCATGTTCAAAGGACTAAATGGGAAGGCATGCATAGGAACAAAACATAGCTACCATCAAGTCAGGGCAAAGGTCTGCATAGCTTGTTTGGAGTTTTGTGCCTCCAAGAGTGTCTAATAGTGGGTGTTAGGGAAGGAATGTAAGAAATATGAGAAACAACTTTGCATACTTGCTACTTAGCATTAGAATTTTTGAATTTGAATTTTTAGAATTAGAATTTTAAAAATATCAATTTTATAAAGTACACTTGTATCCTTGTATTCAATTTCAGTCACTACCCTAAAGTGTTTCTCAGAGATTGTGGAGAGTTTTCCTCCTTAAACTAAACGACCGAGACCACATTAAAAGGCTAGAATAGACATCTATGAGTAGCTTTGCACAGTGCACTGAATGCTTCAGTGAATATTATGGCAACATGCCATTCCTCTTGAAGAATTATTTGGACTTTCCCAAGAAACAAATCATAACTGATAATTTCTTTTCTGGAAATTTCCTTTTTCAACTGGAAAAACAAGAAAGGCACTGAAAAATCCAAATCTCTAGTTGATTATGGGGAGGTCCAGCCATCTTTTGGAATGAAGCTGCCATCTTGGCCAAAGAAGTTACTTCTCAAACAGACCAGTATAAGAAAGAGTTATCTTTTTGTTTCTAGCTGGTAAAATCATAGGAGACATCAGCATAATCAGGGCTGTTCTCCATAGCTCTCTTGGCATCACTTTTAAGGCAGATGGGCGTTGAGCTTTTTAATATTATTTACTTATGCATTTTTAATATTTTGTAATATATTTGGCACTCTTAAGAAATATGGACTGCTATCTTGAACTTTGAACTGCGGTGACAGAAGATGCAGACACTTTCTATTTCATGTCTGTCTGTGTTCCTTGAAACTTCTCAAAAATTCTTATAAAGAACGTTAGTTACTTTTTTCATTCACACCAAAGTGATACTTCAGTATACAAAACACTCCTGATAAAAACCAAATTAATAACTAACTAAACCTAAATGTTGTTTTGAGGTGGGGAAGGAAGAAAGAAAACAGGAAGATTGAATGTTGTAGTGAGTTGACACTGACTGGACACCAGGCACCCACCAAGGCCACTCTCTCACTCCCCTCCACAGTTGGACAGGGGAGAGAAAATTTAACAAAGGGTTCATAGGTTCATAAGGACCAGGAGAGAGCACTCATCAAATACCATCACGGGCAAAACAGGCTCAACATAGAGATATGCACTGAATTTATGACACTAACAAAATCAGAGCAGGATAAAATAAAACCTTAAAAGTACCTTTCCCACAACCCTCCCTCCTTCCAGCTCTGCCTCCCACCCCAGCAGCACAAGGAGACAGGGAATGGGGGTTATGGTCAGTTCATCACCTGTGTCTTCTCCTGCTGCTCAAGGAGAGGAGTCATTCCCCTGCTCCACTGTGAGGTCCTTCACATGGGAGACAGTTCTCCTCAAATTTCTCTGATGTGAGTCCACCTCACAAGCAACAGTTCTCTGCAAACTGCTGCAGTGAGTCCATTCAACAGGCAACAGTCCCCCCCTAACTGCTGCAATGTAGGTCACTCTTCCATGGAGTGCAGTCCTCCAAGGACAGGTTGCCCCAGTGTGGGACCCTGTCTACACAGGTCTCCCTTGAGGTCATAGCCTCCTCTCAGGCATCCACCTGCTTTGGCATGGGGCTCCTGCATGGGTTGTGGGTGGATCTCTGCATCCCCATGGACCTCCATGGGGTTCAGGGGAGCAGCCTGCTTCACTGTGTTCTTCACCACAGGCTGCAGAGGAATCCCAGCTCTGGTGCCTGGACCACCTCCTCCCCCTTCTTCTCCACTGACCTTTGTGTCTGCAGAGTTGCTCTTACATGTTCTCACTCCCTTCTTCTCTGGCTGAAATTACAACTGCACAACAATTTCTGGTTTTCTTTCTTACATATGTTACCACCATTTCTAGTTGACTCAACCTTGACCAGTGGCACATCCATTTTTGGAGCGACCAGGGATTGGCTTTGCCAGACACTGTGGAAGCTTCCAGCAGCTTCTCACAGAAACCACCCCTGTAGTTCCTCCACTATCAAAATCTGGCTGTGCAAACCCAATACAAATGTGTGTCTCATGTTTGTGAGGTGGAATGGATCAGAAGAGGGAAATTTAACCATCTCTTCCTTTATGGCATGGGTAAAATGTTTCCACATAGAAATCTGCATGGCTGCTCATGCTTTTAGAAGTCAAACAGATTTCTTTCTTCACTTGAACATTTATGAAAGAAGCTAACTTCTCAAGATGACAGCTAGTTGCTCTCCAGACATAAGTGTTAAGTGTTAGTCAACACAGGTCATTGAGCCATGATGACAACTCTGGAGTATTTTGCCTCTCTGCATTCAACATCATCTGTTGCAATTTCTTTTCTTTTCTTTTTTTAAATTTTCTTTTAGTGTGTGGAACACTCAGTGTGAAATCAATAGAATTTGAGACCATAAGGCCTTTTGTGCATGCACCTCAGGGCTGCAAGGACAGGGTGTGCTATCCTTGATGGTCACTTTTGTCAACAGTTCTCTGCTTGCAGCACTGAAACATATGGAGTACAGCCTTGGAGAATGTGGATCTGCAGTGACCTAGTTGACTGTTCACTTGGAGTATGAACTCAAATGTTTGGCTTCATTTGGCTGATTCCCTGTTAAGCCTGAATTTCAACCCAGGCTTTGTGAGTCAGCCTTTAATGGCGATGTTTAATCACAAAGTAGCTTTGCTAAGACCTAACTAAATAATTGATGTTTCAAAGGGCAAAAAAGTGAAGAATGCTAAATCTGCTTGTGCTTGTTATAATCTTCCCTAATCTTGCCAAAATTGCATGAAAGCCACCAATTCACAACAACATTTCTTTTCACAGCAAAGGAACATAGAAGCTGGCAATGAAATTCAAAGTGACAGGAAATTTTCCTTTCAAGATCTTTGTCCATTTGCTGTTACTCATAACCTAATAATCCTTTTTGCATTATGTTAGTTAGGATTTTTCCTGTTTGTTTAAACTATTTAATAATGCTTTTTTTTCTCCCCCTTTTGTGCTTGGAAAAAATCAACTAGGGAATTTACATGTAATTTATTTTTACATATATAAAGCTATATAGAGGTGTCCTCCTTCCCCTCACTTTATATAATGAGCATGAGGCCATATGGTCTGAAATATCCCTTTTGTCAGTTTGGGTCACCTGTCCTGGCCATGTCTCCTCCCAACCTCCCATGTGCCCCAAACCTCCTTGCCAGCTTGGCAGTGCAAAAAGCAGCAAAGACCACAAATCCAAAACATAGCCCCATACTAGCCACCATGGAGAAAATTCACCCTACCTCAGCCAAAACCAACACAATGACTTAATTGTCTTATGAATTCTTACAGATCCCTGCTGATGTAGGCATGTTTGGCAAATGGATTTTAAGATTCCCCAAGAAAAGAAGTGGTTTTCCAATATCTTTATACCCCAAACTGCACATTTAATAAACAAGGTCAAGTGTTCTTGCAGCTTTAGTTTTGCTTATGAGTAACCTAATATAATAATGATTTGATGAAAGAGTATTTCTTTCTTATTCCAGGTTGCTAGTATTGGAATCTATGGCTCCTTTGGGAGATACATCCCGTCCACACCACATTGCATCAGTTGTTCCAAACCGGTATCCCCGCTGGTTCACCCTAAGTCACATCGAATCCCAGCAGTGTGAGCTGGCATCTACCATGTTGACAGCAGCCAAAGGTACATTGCTGTCAATTACATACTGAACTAAGTGCATGCTTTTAATGTTTCATTAAATAAACAGATTATAAAACTTGTGTTTTAGAATTCAAATGGCAGCCTGACAGGAGCTTGAAATGGGAAAAACAAACTGAACTGACTTAAACCTGTCACTTAATTTTCTAGAAAAGTGGTTAAACTAGCTACATAGTAGCCAGATGAGTTTCATTTGAGGCTGAT
This sequence comes from Melozone crissalis, assembly GCF_028551555.1. Lineage (NCBI taxonomy): Eukaryota > Metazoa > Chordata > Aves > Passeriformes > Passerellidae > Melozone > Melozone crissalis. The sequence goes on along the minus strand of NW_026535813.1, from coordinate 5,821,157 downwards.
GAGACAGCTTTTTGTTCTTCTGACACAATATAGAGTGGGAAAACCAAGAGTAGACAAATCACTTCTAAAATTCACAAATCAAGATGACTTTTAGCCATGTACTACACTAACACCATCAGACACCAGGGGAATTTGTGGTCTTGTATCTTTTGTTCATGTAATTTCATTATGGAAGGTTTATAAAATTAAAATGGGCATAACTGAAACACTGTACTATTTTGTAGCAAAGGCAAGCTCAATTATAATGCATTTCTGTATGTTTTGGAAGCTTGTTCTGTTTTGGTGATTCTGTTTACACCTTGCAGGTGATGTTCAGAGACTGGAAACAGTGTTAGAATCCATTCAGAAAAATATCCACTCCTCATCACACATCTTCAAACTTGCCCAGGATGCATTTAAAATAGCAACACTCATGGACAGCTTACCAGATATCACTCTTCTGAAAGTTTCTCTGGAGTTGGGACTTCAGGTATTTCCTTTGTTCATTATTACTACAGTAGAAGACAGGAATTTGACCCTGTGTTGGTGGGTACAGCTCTTTAAGTCACTGAGAAGCCTCTCAAAGACCCTCTTTGAGCTTTGTCTGGATTTTTTTAATTCTGTTTTCTGATGTAAAGCACAGTTAACTGGTAAATACAGAGCAAGGATCTGTGCAGTCCCTTTGTGCAATTTGAGTGGAAGAGAGAGCTTGGAGCAGCTGGATGAAGGGCGTTCCTCTGTTCAGGTTTAAAAAAGGACCAGTGCAATGGGTTTGGGAGTATATGTAGGGGTGCCTAGAGAGCAAAATTATTCTGCTTGCCAGAAATAATAGTATAATTGAATAGTTTGGGTTGCAAGGGACCTTTAAAGGTCATCTAGTCCAACCCCCTTGCAATGAGCAGGGACATCTTCAACTAGATCAGGTTGCTCAGAGCACCTATCTATGTGGCCCTCCTCTGGACTTGCTTTTGCAGATCTTTTCCATGGCCTTGAGAGGTTTCTTGTCATTCCTCCCATTTTCCCTTCCTTTACCTCAAATGACATTTTGTAGGTGCTTGATAAATTACTAGAGGAAGCCAAGGTCAAGCATAATGACCTGTTTCAAGGCAGACTGTACCTCTCAGTTCTTTCATCAAATCCTGTGCTCCACAAGCTGTGGGATGGTTATCTGTATCAGTCTCGGCTTGAGGTGTGCAAGAACCTCACATCAGTTTTCGGGCTCTTATGAGAGACTTCATAGGTTGAAAGGAGACAGATGATAAGTTTTTAGGTATCTGGAGTAATATTGCCTTACAGTGATGAATCTTGGGGTTTGCACAGTTCATTTCAACAAAAATAAATCTCTTCATCTTTCTTCAGAGGATTCTTAAAAACAAGAAAAAAACAAAACATAAAAAAAATCAAAGATCAGAAAACCATTTATTACTCTGCTTCAGTAAACAATGATAAGACTTCTGGGGTGTCCTGGTTTGAAAAGGAAGTGAGTTTTTTGGGATGCTGTGGTAAAACCAATAGGTGCTCAGATTTGAATATTGGCACCTGGTGTGGCCACTGAGGACATGGATACGCCTCTGAGAACACAGGGGGTTAAAAGCAGAGAACTCCCAGGAAAACTTTCTCTTGGGTTCCATCCATGAAAGCAGTCAGACCTCCCCTGCCCAGCTGCAGTCTGGGTGGGTGAGGGGAAGCTATGCGGCCGGGTGAGGTAGGCCGGGGCCTTGGACAGAGAAGGGAGGTGAAGGCCCCTGCAGGATGGAAGGGTGGAGGAGCACCGAGAGGCATTGGGCAGCTCCCCCACAGAGAGACAGAGAGAGCAAGAGGGAGCCTGTGCCTGTACTGGTGCCACCTTGAAATTTGATATCATGTGCTGGCAGCACAGCTGAAGGAGAAGGGGGGGATGCAGCAAGAGTGCAGCGAGAAGGTGCCTGGCAGGGCAGCGTGGGAGTTCTGGACAGGCAGAGCCTGAGATTTTTAACCATTTTCTTGGATGATGGAAACCTTACAAATGCTGATCCTCCTGGAGTTGAATGAGAAGAGAGATAGAGATGAGATAAGAAGAAATGGGCCAATGTGATGCAAGTTTGTGCAAGTGAAAGATGTCTGAGAGAAGTTGAGAAGAATCCTAGGTGGGAGAAGATGATGGAGTGGCCTTTGGCTGGACTTTTTTTGTATAGCCATGGACAGAACCATTTTTTTCTGTGACACAGAGACTGCATTTAGTGGGAGGCAATGGCTTGGAGCCAAGAGAGTGCAGTGGTGTTATGTGAAGGAGTGCGTGAACAGAGATGACGGGTGAGGAGGGTGGTGGTGCCCTCCGTCTTCAGGGAAGAAGAAGACCTCTGTTCTCAAGACCCCTAGGCCCCAGGGGGTGAATTTGGGGGGGACAGGTGTCCCAAAAGTGAGAGACTGTGCTTCTTTTGGAACTGGGCAAAGCATCCTTAAAAGGGGAACCCTAGAAGAAGCTCTGGTCCATGTGCAGTGGTGAGAGCACTGTACATAGAAGGAAGATGTCACGATGGCAAATGTTATCTGGGCGGTGCCACATGTGACATGGAAACACAAGAGGTCTCAACTGTGTTTCCAGGGGAAGCCTATGGTACAAGAGAGACTCCTCTGTTGTTGAAGAACTGAGAATTGATTATCTAAAGGGTGGTGATGGACTGAGAGTTGGTGATCTGAGGGGTGGTGACTGAATTGAGAATCCAAGGTTTTGTACTACTGTGATGTATTGGAAATTTGGTGGGGGGAGGAGGAATGTTTTTGAAAGGTTTTCATTCTGAGTTCTGTGTGTGTTTCTTTTTATATATAGTTGTAGGTTAATAAAGTTTTTCTTCTTTATTCCTAAGTTGGAGCCTGCTTTGCTCTATTCCTGGTCACATCTCACAGCAGATACCAGGGAGAATATATTTTCATGGGGGCACTGGCATTGCGCCAGCGTCAAACCATGACATGGGGAAAGGATATTATCCTGATTGCTTCTCATGCCAAAGAAAGCTAGTATTTGACTATTCTAGATTTTCAGAAGCTAAGGTCAGAAAGCTGAGATTGTGTGCTTTGTTAGCCTTTCCTATTCTGAAGATTGCTGTGGAAATCTGCTCTCTTTTTTTTCCCTTCACATCACGTTTCTTGCTTAAATGTTTGTTTACTTGAGAAAGATTCTTATGATTGAGTCAAATGTCACCTCAAGCATTTACCAAGTATCATTCAGTGGTAGCAGCACACTTTGGATATCACTGTGTTCATAGATACCCCTGTGTGGATGATGGTGTCATCAGAATGTCTTCAGTAAGATCTAGTGAAAGAAATGTCATGAATCTGTACTTTCTTGTAAATCCAGTGTTTGGAATAAACTGGTATAGAATATGTCCACTGTCAGCCCCAAACTTACAAAGGTGGTTTAAACACCTTAAAGGTAGTTTGCTTTCCAGAAGGAAGATGCATATCAGTTTTCTGGTAGTAACTCACAGCTATATAGATTTCTACAGTAACATTTTTCCTGTAGAAGTCTTATAATGTCAGTAATGTCTTCAGTGGCCTACAGATGCTTTCCCCTCTCCTGCCTCCCGACCTAATGGCAGTTAGACTGCCTATGTTTGCTACCTAGTAACTGACTACTTATGACATCTGCCCTATAAAACTCTATTTCTCCCCTCGCACAACAAACTGACCAGCAGTGTCCTCACCAGCCCAACTTGTCATTGTTGGGCTGAGGAGGTGATAACAACAATTTCACAACTCTGTCACTGAGATTAATGTGACAGAAAAGCCTCTTATATTGGTCTAGATTTAGGAGTAATATTTGGACTCCTGGGTTCTTTCTCCCTATTTCCAATGGCAGCATGTGTTATGTGACTCAGCAGAAGGAAGGCATTTAAACTAGCTATGGAAAATGTGACCAAATGGACATGGAACATCTCAGATGTATTCTGTCCTTCAGAACCTTACTGGTGCAGACACTCTGAGATCTGCAGGTACAGATCGGGCTTCTGTTTCTCCATTTAACTGCTGCATGCTACATCAATGCCAGTGTTACCACACATACACACTGACAGGTACTGCTGGAAGAACTGCTGAGCAAGTTAGTGCAGGTGATTGCTTGATGCCTATTTGGCGAGTGTGCTGGTTTTAACACCAGCCAGAAGTTAAACTCCAAATAAGCCACTCCCCTTCCTTCACCCTGCCCAGTAAGGGAGGGACAAAAGCAGAGACCATTGTTTGAGATAACGATTTACTGAAAGCACAACACAATGGAATAAGACACACACAATAACAATAGCAATATTGTTAGCAAAAGTATACAAAAAAAGAAGGTGTTTTACCTACAAAAAGGTATTCATTGCCGTGGTGGGTGATTACAGGCTCCTTAGGAGGGATGGGCAGGGCAGGTAAGGCTGCAGGTGGCTGACTGTGTAATGGAGGGGATGGAGTGTACAGAGCTGTTATGAGAGAGTTTTTTAAGATCACTTGAAGAATCACTGGCAAAGGTATCAACAAAAACAGGTTTCATATAAAAACAACAGCATGACAAAGTTTGTGGCAAGGTTTACTCTACTATTTACTAGATGGATAAAACACACAGAGAAAAAAAGCAAACAAAAATCCAAAATCAGTCAATCAATCAATCAATCAATCAAAATGAAAATAAACCCCAAATTATCTATGTGGAGGCTGCTGGGGGGGGGGGAGCAGGCAAAAGGATAGGAAAGGGTAAAGATAAAAAGGAATATGATCTAAAGGCCCAATAGCACTTAATTTAACTTAAACTTAGCAGCACTTGATATCATTTAACTTAAACAATTACTGATATAAAATTTTGATAGCCAAACTGAATTTTATTTCTATATCTTTTGTTTTAAAGAAAGCAGCACTGGGTGGCTGGGGAGTCACCGCTCCACTAACGGCACAACACACCATTTACAAGTTCAACAAAGTATATATACTGATTTAAACCTACAAAGCATTTTCCAATGTGCTTGGTTAGTCCGAATCAGCAAATATCAATAAGCTGGGATCAGCAATTTCATAATCTTTCCAGGTGGTCATTGGCTTTCTGTCCTTCTTGTGGCCATCTGGAGGAAGGCCTTACACTGGTGTTTGCTACATGATTTTGTCAAGTGCATCAAGCTTTTTATTATACATAAGCATTTAGTTGCTTTGTTGCAATATGTCTTAGCTTTACCACAACTTCCTCTATTTTATTCTAAGCACCAGTCGTCTTGCTACCTCATCTCTTTACTATACTTCTTCTATTTTGATGCTTTATTTGGCTATTCGGTCAGAAAGTTTCAAAATCGTTCTTTGTAGCTATCCCAGGGAATGCACCCATTTTCGACACAGCAGATACAAGCATTTGCTGATTCCATTGCCAATTGACATGAATCACAAAAATATTTTTCACATTATTTAAGTCAAAGAATTTAGCAAACAATTCATTTAGAATTTACTATACCACAACAGTAACTCACAGGCCTAACTTACTTACAAATCAAATGAACTTGAAAATCTAGGAGAGAAGCATTCCTGGTACATTTGCTATAGCATATTCACACTCTCATGCACACAGACATAAAGAGTCTGTACAAGATACCTGTGAAAAATTCCCATCTAATTCAGTGAAATACTCACTTCAGATGCCTTTGCATCTTCTCAGTGGGAAAAGGGTTGAGCCTTGAGGAGTGGGAGTACCAGCCCAGGATCCATTGTCATCATTTGGCAATCCTCTGAGTATAGCAAATTTGAGTTTGCTGATTCTGAAAGACTCCACTCAGTGGGTGATTGCTGGTTGTAGCCCACTGCAGTCTGCAAAAGCTCAAAGGTTCTGTCTTGGTCTGAAAAGACAGGCGTCTACTAAGGAAGCCAGGAGCCTCCCCTGAAATGGAAAATATAAACTCCCTCCCTCTGAATTGTTATAATTTTAAAATTAATGGGCTGTCAGGCAAAGATATGGGAGCAGGAATAACAGTTCTTTATTAGGGAAGAAAAAAACCCCAAAAAACAATGCAGTAAACCAAAACAACACTGACAGAGTCAGAATACAACCTGACACCCTGTTGGTCAGGGTGTTGGTAGCAGTCCAATTGAAATGGTGGCTGCAGTCTTCCTGGAGTGCCAGATGTGGTTCTGTTGAAGCAGTGATCCTTTAGAAGGGTGTAGTCTTCCTCTGAAGATCCAGTGGTGGTGTAGATGGGCCTAGTCTTCCTCTGGGAATCCAGTGGAAAAGGCTGCCTGTGGTCTTCCAGACCTCTGATTACATCCAGTTAAGAATGCTTGGCTCCTCCCTCTGGGCAGAGCTTATCACAGTGGGATGATGTAATTTTATCAGTCATGCAGTGAGACTCAATGGCCCATTAACAGAAGATATCTCCCAGAGGGAGGATTGGTTGTGGAAGAGATAAAGAAAACTGCCCAATCAACAGAAGATAACTGCCCCATCAGATAACAATAGAATACACACCCCCATTTCCAACCTAGGACAGGCTCTCACTTTAGACTGCTGTTTATAGGCCCACAAGACAGTAGGCCATGGTCATAGTAATTTTCCATCCTGGCCTCAATTTGGGTCAGTAACTTTGTTTGAAAGTTTGAGAACAAAACTATTATTCACTTTGGTAGCTATTGCTGCTGAACAAGTTATATTTCCTTAAGAAGTCTATGCAGTAGTGGGGGAAGATGTTGGAAAATTCTTTTAGCTATAGCACCGTATTGTGTCTGACTGAGGTAAAGTTCACAGCTCTTACACTGCTCTACTTTGCATTAGTAGCTGAATGGGTATTGAAAACAGACCAGTGATTTGGCCCCAGCTGAGAAGCACTGTCCCTCGGACATTCCTTCCCCCATCAAAGGGATGGGAGTGGACAAGATCCTGAGAGGGGACACAACCAGGCCAGCTGACCCAAATTAGAGAAAGGGACATTCCATACCATATGACATCAGTTCAGATATATAAAGCCAAGGAAGAGAGGAGGAAAGGGGGGGCATTCATGATTCCTCAATGTTTGCCTTCCAAAGAAACCATTACGCATGCTGAAGACCCACTTCCCAGGAAGTGTCCAAACATCACTGCTAATGGGAAATAGAGATTGACTATTTTTTCTTTAGTTCACTCTGATTCATCCTTTCTGCTTTCCTGCTGGACTGAGGTCTCCATGGGGTGTGCAAGTTCCATTTCACCCCTAACATTTTAACTGAGATTTGCACTATTAGCAATGAAGTGTGAACCTCTGTCTGATGACATTCCCACTAGCATTCCAAACTTAGTGATAATTTCCTTCAACAAAACTTTTATCACCTCCCTATATTTGTTGATGTGACAAGGGAAAGCTTCTGGCCATCCTGAAAAAGTATCTACCAGTGCCAATAAATGCCTGTACCCATTTTGATGTGGAAGCTCTGCAAAGTCTATTTGCCAATAGTCTCCTGGACAATTTCCTTTCTTAGCAATCCCAGGTGTAGGCCATATAATTTGATGTGTATTGTTCTTTAAACAGGTCTGGCACTTTTTAACAATGTTTTTCATTATACCAGTCATTCGTATGCTCAACACTTGAGGCTTCCCTGCTTCTACCATAGACTTTATCCTCCAATGAGTTATGTTGTTTCTCTGTGATTTTCCTTATAAGATGTTGGGGAATTATTACCTGTTTGCTGGGTGTTATCCACTGTCCTTCAGGACTCTTTTCAGCATCTAACAATTTTGCCAGTTTCTCTTCTTCAGCCTGATAATTGGCAACCTCCTTGTCCAAATGCTGATATTTCTTGGGTAAGGCTAATAGGGTGTTCCCACCAGCAGCCTCCTTGGCCACTTTATCAGCCAGACAATTTACAGTATTTACTGGGGTCTCTCCAAATTGATGAGCTTTACAATGCATTATTGCCACCTTTCAAGGTAACTGCACTCCCTCTAACAATCTCTGTATTATTTCTACATGTTTCACTGGGGATCTTTGAGAGATTAACAGGCCTCTCTTTCCAAATGGCTCCATGGGCATGGATCACTCCAAAAGCAAATTTCAAGTCAGTCCAAATATTTAGCATCTTCTCCTGTGCAAGCTCCAATGTTTACATTAGTGCAATCAGTTCTGCTTTCTGAGCCAATGTGTTGGGGGTTAGGGCTTTGGCTTCTATTATCTCATGCTGAGTTACCACTGCATACCCTGCTCTTCAGATTCCATTTTTCACAAAGCTGCTCCCATCCACAAAGAGTTCCCAATCCCCTTTTTCCAAGGGAGTGTCCTGTAGGTCATCTCAACTGGAGTACACCAGTTCAATGGTCTGCAAGCAATCATGGGTTGGTTCCCCTTTTTCCAGGTCAACTTCTAAGAACACTGCTAGATTCAGAAAGTTAGTTACTTTTAACTACACATCATCTTATTCTAACATTGCTGACTTGTACGAAGCAAAGCGACACAGAGTCCCCAGGCAGGTGCAAAGGAGAGCCCCTTTATTGCAAAAACCAGGCCTTTTTAAGCAGTTAGCTGGTTACCCATTTACATAGTTTTAAGGCCCAACAAGCCCAAGTCAACCAACCACCATACACCACGATGTGGACATGCAGCAGTCACGCAGCACGTCTCTCACGTCTCTCTACCCCTATTCCAGCTGAGTCACTCTCCCATAGTTCCCATCTACTTAGCCTAAGTAGCAGGCCTGAGACATGATTTTACAAGGGTAACAAGGCCCTTATTTTATAAAGCTTTACCTCTATGTAATACTGACTGGTATTTTAACATCCTGCTTGGTGATAACCAGTGTCCTCCTTTTTGTTCGAATGCCGTTGTAACTATGGGGCACAAAGCCAGTCAGTTGCTGTCCCAGGGTTCATTTTTTTGTTTCCTGGATTAGGAGGACTGTTGCCACTACTGTCCTAAAACAGTACGTCCATTCTTTGCTGACATCATCAAGTTGTTTAGAAAAGTACGCAACAGGTCTCTTCGAGGATGCCAGCCATTGTGTCAATGCCCCCGATGCCAAATAAGAACTTTCATCCACAAACAGTTCAAAAGGTTTTTCTAAGTTTGGTAGTCCCAATGCAGGGGCAGTCATTAAAGCATGTTTCAATTCCTGAAAGGCCTTCCTGCATTCAGGAGTCCAGATGAGGACTTCATCCTTTTCATTAACTGCCTCATCTAGAAGTTTAGCAATCAGCTCAAAGTTGAGTATCCATAGGCGACCCCACCTGACCATTCCCAGAAATGCTCTCAGTTCTCTTTTAGAAAGGGACTTAGGAGTTTGATAGATCATTTCTCTTTTTTTTCCTGGCCCAGATGCTTATGTCCTTGTGAAATTGTAAATCCCAAACACAACACGTCTTATTTTACAATTTGAGTCTTTGTCCTGGAAACTTTGTATTCAGATTGTCCTAAGAAATTTAACAGAATAACGGCCAGTTCCATATATTCACTTGCAGTCAAGGAAGCTATTACGATGTCATCCACATACTGCAGCAATGTTACACCCTCATGTTCTTTTTGCCATCCTTCTAATTCCTTAGCTAGCTGGTTACCAAAAATAATTGGATTATTTTTGAGTCCTTGCAGTAACACAGTTCACGTCAGTTGAGCCTTTCTCCCAGTCTTTGGACTTTCCCATTCAAAAGCAAACAGATCTTGGCTTTCACTTTCCAAATGGATGCAAAAGAAGGTATCCTTTATGTCTAACACTGTGAACCATTGATCCGAATTCTTCAAGGTTGTCAATAAAGTATAAGGATTGGCTACCACCAGGTGCACTTCCTGGGCTATCTGATGGATAGCCGTAAGATCTTGTACCTGCTGATGATAATTTGAGTGTGATTTCTTTACTGACAAAATAGGAGTGTTAAAATGGGACTGGAATTCCAAAAGCAATTTGTGTTCACAAAAAGTTTCTATTAATGATTCCAGTCCTTTCCTAGTTTATAATTTCAAAGGGTATTGTCTTACAAGTCAAGCATTTGGCTTTAAAAGGATCTTTACCGGTTCTGCATTCCTAGCATCCAGTATCCCCTGCAAATCATTCAAATAAGGATCTTGTGTCCTAATGACTGTTTCCACAACCTTAGAAACCTTTTCTGGGTCCTCCCAGTAAGTCCCTGCCAACTCCTTCCAAGCTTGTAAATCCAACACTGAAAATGGCACTTTAAGAGTTACTGGTCCCTCTGCTCCCACTGCCTGCTGTAAGGGGCGTGTTCAACCCATGTGTGCCCCCCTTGTCTGCCCTGCTATGGGCTAAAACTTTCATGGCCTGATACAGGGCTAAGACTTTTACTACTACGGTCACTTTCTTCTTCCATTTCCACATCTGCTTCCTGCCTTTCTCCTCTTTCTTATTTGGTCTCCCCTTATACACTAATAAATCCACATCCTCCTCCTTGTTTGTCTGTCTGTATTTAATACAACATTTACCTATGCTACAGGCAGAGCAACACCTTTTGAGTGGTTTCTTATCTTCCTTTTCTAATGGTAAAATCATTGGATCTCTAGGCACATGTATACATTCCTTCTGCAAATCAGGATTATTCTGCAAATCAAAAAATAAATCAACATCAGGGGCTTCATTCTACTTGCCTTCCCTTCTACAAAACAGCATTAGTTGCAAAATGGTATTATAATTTACAGTCTCATTAACAGGTCACTTTTCTGGATCATCAAGCTTATATGTCGACCACCAATGATTACAATATTTCACAAGTTGTTTTCACATCAGGGGGTTGTCTCCCCAAGCTTTTTCACTCCTTAGGACACAACACAAAGGGGAGTTTTTTGGGATCTCTTATTCCAGGAACTGTCAAGATAGCCCTGCTCCCAAATGTAGCACTTTACCAACCTTTTAACACTTTCAAAACATTTTAAAACTTTTTACAACCATTTTATAACCTTTTATAACCTTTCTCAAAACCAAGATTGCACTCTAAGCATCCCGGTAGTAGCACATGATCTTACCCAAGCCCGCAACCAGTTACATAAACCTCTCAGCCTCACACTGCATACTTTCTCTCAGTGTGACATACAGGCAAAATACGTTAAAATAAAGTACCTTATTTAATGTCATATTCTTTGTCCCAGAACCAGAAGTGTGGTCTACTTACCAGACCAGGGAAATGGAAGATCTCCTGAAAAATACTTTGGTGTGTGCTGGAGTGCTAACAAGTCCTCTGGTCTGCTGAGTTGCTGCCACTTTGTAGCATCTGGGGTGCCAGAAGCTGTCACCGAAAAACAGGAAATAAACTCTCCAACCAATTTGTTTGGTTAGGAAGCTGACATTACTTTATTAACAGCACTGAACACACGGGGATTTCTCCTCAAAGCATGCATAAGCAGCAACCTAACAGACATGGTTCTATAATGAAACTAATATATATTCATCACATTTCTATTACATATGCATTACATTTCCTGAATACATGCATATATGCTAATTATTTATGTGAACTTATTTGGATATGAGTAGGGGTCTTTGAAGCATCTTTGGTGGTCATTTGGAAACATCCCATTCCTCAAAATCTCTTTAATAGTCCTGGATCTTTCTGATGAATTTTCTTTTCTTGAGAGTATCTCAAATATGTGGTCAGGTTATGATGCACTTCTCTTATCATTCTTTGCTCTGGCACTCCATCTCTGTTCTCAAAACTAAGACATCTGCTAGTACATATTAATCACTAGTATAAGTAAACAAGGAAGCATTAGCTAGTCACAAATGTAGGGAGTTAACACAAGACCACATACTCTTTGGCATTTGTACTAAGCCCTGCATGGTGCCAAACTAAGCATTAACCATGGAGATAGGGATCATACACGTTTGTGCTATAGTTAAAAGAATTTTCTAACATCTTCCCTCACTGCTGCATAGACTCCTTTTTAAAGAAATATAAATTGTTTGGTAACATTATTCAGGCAAAAAAAATTTTCCAAGGCTGTTAGTTAAAAACCGGAAGCTCATTAGACAGCATAAGTTCCTGGAGCAGACAGTGTTTCTGATAAACTCAAGAGGAGCTCATCCACAGAGCTATTTGTCAAGGCTGAGTCCTAAGGAGCATTTCTCAGATCATAGTGTGGCTGGGGGGAGGGGAGGGGGGAGTTAACAATTGCAGTTGGCAATGGCACAGTTGAGAGTCTCTGGGTAAGGATTAAGGGACAAACAAAGTGGATGTTTTCATGGACGTCTACTATTGGCGATGAAGAGAGACAGGGACTCCAAGATGGGGACTCCGTGAGATGGTCAGTGAATTCAAATTTATTGTGAAATACAACTGCTTATATACTTATTCTAGGAAGTCTAGAAATGTTTTACTACAATGATTGGGTTAAACATCACATAAACAAACTTATACATTTTAAACATCTCTTGCTTGCAGAAGTTGGTGTAATTTTCTGGTAAGTCAGTCTGATTTAATCTTCTTGCAATATTCAAAGCTGTTTGTTCTTGCCAAGACATCCTGTTATCAAATCTCTTATGCTAACCAGGTCCAAAGTCCATCATCTGTCTTGTGTATCCCAATAGTCTACTATAGGCCACCCAGCCAGGACAATGATGCCGATGAATTATTCTTTAAGGAACCAAGGGACACCTCTAAATCAACCACCCTTGTCCTTATGGGAGACTTCAACTTGCCATATGTTGACTGGGAACGCCACACAGCTGGCACAAACAGGTCCAGAAGATTCCTAAAACACCTGTATGACATCATGGTACAGGTGCTAAGAGGAACTACTAGGAAAGGTACCTTCCTTCATTTGTTGCTTGTTAACAGAGAGGGGCCCATGAGTAAAGTGGTGATTGGTGGCCATCTGGGCCACAGTGACCACAAAGCAATCAAGTTTAAAATCTCTGGTGAGAGGAGGAAAAGTGCCAGCAAAACTCCAATCCTGGACATGAAGAGAGCAGACTTCAAGCTGCTCAGGGAACTAGCTAGCAAGGTTCCCTGGGAAAATGCTGTTGAAGGTGCTGGGGTCCATCAGGGCTGGTTACTTCTTAAGCACCAACTCCTAAGAGCACAGAGGCAGGCAATTCCAAAATGTTGTAAGTCAAGCAGCTGAGGCAGAAGACCATCTTGGCTGAGCTAAGGCAAAAAAGGAAGGTGTATGCCAAGTGGAAGCAAGGTCAGGTGACATGGGAAGAATACAGAGATGCTACTTGCCACTGTAGGGAGAAAATTCATGCAGCCAAAGCTCAGTTGAAGTTTGAGCTGGGCAGAACTGTGGGAGGCAATAAAAAGAGCTTTTAAAAATATGTCAGTAGCAAAAGGCAGTGCAGAAATAACATTGGCCCATTATAGGATGAGTATGGTCACCTCACAAACAGGGACATGAACAAGCCAGATATGCTCAATGCTTTCTTCTTCACCTTGGTCTCCAACACTGATGATGGGCTAGGGGGATCCCAGTGCCCTGAGCTGGAAGACCATGGCTGTAAGAATGATAAACTCTAAGGTGATCCTGAACTTGTACGGGATCTGCTGCTCCAGCTGGATCCCTATAAGTCTATAGGGCCTGATGGGATTCATCTAGGAGTATTGAAGGAGTTGACTGATCTCATCACTAGGCCTCTCTCAATAATTTTTGAATAGTCTTGGGAATCTGGAGAGGCCCCAGTTGACTGGAAGCTGGCAAACATTGTCCCAATTTTCAAGAAGGGCAAGAAGGATGATCTTGAAAACTACAGGCCTGTCAGTCTCAGTGCGTAGTAAAATTATAGAGAAGATTATTCTGGAAAGCACTGAAAAACACCTGAAGGACAATGCCATAATTGGTCACAGTGAGTGCGGTTTCATGAGGGGGAAGTCTGGCTTGACAAACTTAATTTCCTTTTAAAACAGTGTTACTCATTTAGTTAATCAAGGGGAGCCAGTTGATGTAGTCCTTTGGAACTTCAGCAAAACTTTTGATACTGTCTCTCCCAGGATCCTTCTGGACAAAACATCCAGCACACAGCTGGATAAACACACCATGCAAGGGGTGAGAAACTGGCTCATGCATCAGGCACAAAGGGTTATAGTGAATGGGGTGACATCAGGCTAGCAACGGATCACTGGTGGGGTTCTGCAGGGATCCATCTTAGGGTTAGTGCTCTTCAACATTGTTTTGCCAATCAATGGGGTCAATAGGAAGAATGGTCTTATTTTACTATTAATATTGAAGCAAAACAGAGGTAAAAAGATACATTTAGTAAAACAATAAGGTTATTACTCACTTGGCTTCAGCAACAAGTAAAAATAAGCAAGGTAATGCATCTAATCTTTACTATATGAGAGACAGAGAGAATAGTGACTGAGAAAGATACATTACCAATTGCCTAAATACTTTACCATCATCCAGAGTCTGCAGTTGCTGGGGAGCCCTGTTTTACAGCAAGGACCTGGACAACCCTTCCCAGCAAGTGGGAAAATCCTACACAGTGCGTCCACCCATAGGTGAGGTCTCCAGTTCACCCAAAAAAAGGGATCCAGCTTTTATAGGACTAAACTGACAAGTCCAAATTACTTGTTTACCTTTTTGTGCAGAAAACATCTGGTTCTGATGGAGCACTTCCTAACCAGCTGGGGCCAGGGCTTGGCCAGAGCCTAAACCCTAAAATATTCTAACAAGTCTTTGGGGGTATTTGTTGAAAGCATTTCTTGATATATCCTACACAGAGTTATAGAAACATCTCTACACCAGCTAGTTTGGCATTAAGAAGAACTAATATAAATGTTTTAATAATCTATTTTTAACTAAAGAATCTTGATAGTATTAATAGCTTCATGCTCAAGATTCATCCTTTAAGTCAACTCAGGCTTAGGCCTGTGTTGTGGTTTGACACTGGCCAGATGCTAGACATGCATGAAAGTTGCTTGCTCACCCTCCCCTGCCATATCTGGGCAGAGGAGAGAAAAAATTAATGAAAGGTTCATGAGTTGAGATAAGAACCGGGAGAAAACACTCCAAGGGCAAAACAGGCTTGGCTTAGCGGTACAAAGTGAATTTATTACTAACAAAATCACAGGAGGATAATGAGAAGTAAAATAAGCCCTTAAAAGCACCTTTTTTCCCACAACCCCTCCCTCCTTCCCACCAACAGTGCATGGAGACAAGGCATGGGGGTTTTGGTCACTTTGTTTTGTGGAGATAAACAAAACTCCACAACTTTTGTGAAAGTTGTAAATCCGGTATGTTTATTACAGCGCTGGACGCATGTGGGAATCATTCCCCTAAAAAGACATGCGTACTTCTGGGAACTTCAGGTCTCTTTTTATCCCCCTCTCAAATACATATGCATACAATTTCACAATAGGTTCATGCATATTCATTTCTACGAATTTTGAGTGACATTTGCTGCTAGTTCTTCTTTATCAGAAAGAATTCCTAGGTCAGGTTGACCTGCTCTCACAGCAGTCTTTATCTCTCTCTATCACCCTCTGTCTCCCCCTCCCCTTATCTCTGTCCTTCACTGAAGCAGTTTCTCTGAGCCTAGGCTTTTTGCAGCCAGACTACACAGCAAGCTACATACTTAAAGATGTACATTCCAGCTAAATCAAAATGGATTTCTACCCTGGAAAATTTCCACTCTGCCTCATCCTCTCCTTTCCGAAAAGGAAGAAGTAAATTCTTTTATTTCATGCAATTTCCTATGACAATAAGTGTACTTTAGTGCTTTACCATGTACATTTGATGAGGAGGTTAACACAGCTACTCGCTGTAGTATTCTCTAATTCCAAATTAGCAATATAATGGATTTTCTTAAACTTATTCTAACTAATATTAACAAAACTACAATGGGATGACACAACTTATTAAAGATTCTATTTGCAGTTGGCGACCACCCAAAGACCACATCCCACCAGTGATGATCTGCATTTTGTTTTATTCTTTGTAGAATTCTGGTTATTTCTTTTGCATCATGTTGGACAGTAATTAAGGTTTTCTTTCCGCTTTCTTGGATTTCCTTCAAGATCCCCAGTAGGTCTTGGTGCTTAATTAATTGTTTTATCAATGTAAGGTCTATCCCAATAGGAGTAGGTGATAGCCTGTGATACATTGTGTAATTGGTTTTAATCAACTGGTGGGATGTCACTGGGGCCAAGTACGAAAAATCACACCCGATAATTTTAACAAAATTACAAATACAAAAATTAGAATGATTTCTGCTAGACAAAATAACATCGTTGTTATAAATTTTTTACAGCAGCACAAGCAGTTCTCAGGCACACACAACCTTTATCAGTATATACAAGCACAGTTTTCTGATCAGTGACTGGATGAATCTCGAAGTGGCAAATACTCTGTTCAGTGTCTAGACACACATCTTGGGCATTAATAGTACTGCTTTCACAAATGAATCCCAGCTGTTCTCTAGTAATGCAGGATTCTAAGTTTACTGTTTGCCAATTTTCATTCACTTTTCGTGCCCACACTCTATGTTCTGAAGGGGAGAGCACTGTATTTTTCATGATTTACTTTTAGTGCAATGATGGGGTGGATAACGTAAACAGTGGCATTACGTATGGTAAGCTCAAAGGCAGTGGCTACATTAGAAGCAGGATCATAGGTGAAATTTACCATAGTCCACCAGGATTGAAACTTCCTTTCAGAATCAATCGCATTATCTCAGACAACTTGCCAAATTTCAGCTGGAAAATTACCTTCACCTCCTTCCCGTATGATCAGAGCTGCTGTTGCCTGCATCCATAACTGTGCTTGTACACAACTGAAAGTTAAAGACACACTATCTTGAACTGTACTAAGTGCTTCTACTACTAACTTGTGGTCTTGGTCCCTGGCCTTTTCCCACTTTGGCAGTACTTTGGAAATCTGCCACTGGCTAGTTCCTATTGCCAATAGATATGACTGTAAAGGCTGCTCCAATTTTGTTAGGCTACCTACTGCAGTGGCCAGCTTATTCATCAGTATTTCTGAATCAATTCCATTTCAAACTCCTATTCCTGTCCCTAATATGCCAGTTAGATCCTTTCTTATTCTGCTCCTGAGGTATACCTGTCTTTGTAACCATGTTGTCCAGCCCTCAAAGGATGTTCTTAGGAAAGAGGAGCAGGCTGGTTGGATTTTTGAGATGTTAATTTGCATTAGCAACTCAACATGTTTGAGAGACCATTCTGTACTGAACAACAGTTGTTGTTCACCCACATTCTTTACTATGTAGGGGCCTATTTCACACACTTCATGTTCAACTTTGGGTTGAGTCTGAACTATTTGAGTACTAGTGTGGGTTGTATAAGGCCCTGCTGTTGTAAAAAGTGCAGTGTCTATTTTAAATTTAAATGCGAGTCCGATAGCATCCCGAGCCCAAAGGCAAGTCACTTCTACAGGCTGTATCAAGGTGAAATTACACCAACAGTCTGATTCACTTAGGCTATCACAAACTTCCTGGTGCCTGTATACGGGAGAGGTTGAGACACTAATTGCATCTGGTCTCTCATAAGCCATCCCATTGACCACTCGGCACCCTACCTTGAGATCTTCTCTTCTGATCCCTTGAAGTGTCCACAGTTTCCATTCCTGCCACACCTGCTCTTCATATACCTGATCCCCATGAATTACTGCAGTATATTACAGCAGCATATTACAGCATCATAACGTCACCCCAGGACATTCCACCCCTTATCCCCATATCATCAACATACTACAACACATCATGCATTATTCATACAAAATTTCCATCTCTTTCCCCAAAATTACAAGCAATACCCATCATGCCTTCATCACATCCCCACACTGGACCACTGAATCCAGGCCCTATATTACAGAGCTGCAGGATTCCCCCTTTTCACTTTAGTAACTTAAAGCTCCATCTATCACTTGCTCAGACCTTCGACACTTACACATTTCCTTCTCCATCTTCCACTTGCCCAGACCTTCAACTCTTACACATTTTCTTCTATCTCATGTCTGTATGGTTTAATGTACAGACAATGGCAGTAACATCCAATGCTGATTTATCTCCCTGCCCCCCTGCCTCTGTCTGCTGCCCGACAGTATCTAGCAGTGTGCGATAAGCATATGCCAGGGCCCAGCTCACTGCAATGACCTTCCTCTCCTTAGGCTCATCCTGGTACTTCTCTTTCAGATATTTCCCCACCTCAGCTGGATTCTGAATTTGTTCATGGGGAAAATCCCAGACTATAGGGTCAGAGAATTCCTTCAGGATTTGGCCCATATCCTCCCATTTCCCACACCACTTAGGATTTTCCACACCGGGGTCTACTCCTGAGTCAGGGGTCTCATCAGCCCGCCTAGAAATCTCAGCCCTCATTCTAGAGAAGCAGCAGGCTGTATAGAGGAAGGTTACCAGATTGAATACCAGGAAGATGGTTTCTTTAACATTGAGGGGAAACTGAACATCCTTCACTAGTGATGCAACTGATTCATAGGAGAAGGAGGAAAGCAGAGGCTGAAAAACCTCATTCCCTCCTGCTCCTCCTGCAACAAACTGGATACATAACCATAGCCATGAACCATTCATACCTGGAGCAGACCCTAGCATGTTTATAAACTTCTTGCATATTATTGCCACCAAGCCCAGCAGGATAGCTACTCTGGTCACTGCCCCTCTGATGTAAAAACTACGTATTAGGGGCAATACTAAAGCTATTTCTGGATAAGAAAATAAACCTAGGGACCAGAGAGGTATTAAAATCTCAAAAAACCCTAGGGACCAGAAATGCATGCAAAACTTCACCCCAAAAGACATTATCAATTCAAAAACCATGGCCATTAGCTGATTTAAACGAACACAGAGTAATAGCAACCAAAATGCAGTCAAAACAGGGTTTTTCCACTCTCTCTTGAGCCCCACGTTGGGCGCCAATATTTTGTACTGGTTTAGGGCAAATTTGTTAAAGAATCTGAAAAGGAGGCCCCCTCCAGGAAGCAAAACCCACACGGCCCCTCCCCCCAACCGGTTTGGAAAAAATTCCTCGGAGAGAGGTGGAAAGAACCTGTTTATTTGACTGGCACAGCACCCCCCGCACACAAAATGAACAATACCAGCTGACACCGCTTTGAGAAAGATGACAAAATCAGAAAGTCTCTTTCAGGGGTGGTTGCTCTGTTCTCAGTCCCTCTGGCACTGGGCCAGCTGCTGCAGCCAAACCTTCGGTGTTCCCGGGTCCCAGTCCGGAGCAGGTTCGAGATGGTCACAGGAACAGGAGAGGAGAAACAGTCCGGGAAGGAATTTTGACTGTTCAGCTAAACTAGCTAATAAGCAGAAGCAAAAGTGAGAGCAGAAGCAAGAGCAGAAAAGCAAGCAAGCAAAAGCAACAAGCTGCCAGCTAGAAGGGAAAAGCAGCCCTATGTACTGCCTTGTCTCCGTGTCCCTGATAAGGGAAACACAAACAAACTTCCACTTTTCAGAGCCAGTCTTAAAGGCACAGAACAGATGAATGGGGATACAAGCATCATAACGTCACCCCAGGACAATAGGTTTAAATCTTTTATCTCAGAAAGTTCTCCCATGGATCCAGTATACTGATAAAAAGCCTGGGACCAAGGCCATTCAGCATCGCTTTGGATAGAGGTACTCTCTAATTCTAAGACTTCAGTTATAATTATATACAAAACAATTCTGTAAGTGAAAGTATGAACTGCCCCCGACCGCAATATACTCATACTCACTTTGCCCGAGTAAGTTTAAGTCTCAGTTCATTGTCTCCTGGTGTCACTCTCCAAGGGGCTTCTGGGGCCTTCTTCACTCGAGAGTGATGGATCCAGGCATTCTGCTCCTTGATCTTGATTGCGGTGAAGGTGGTGAAAAGCACCTGGAACGGTCCTTCCCACTGTGGTTCTAAAGTCTTTTCTGCAAGAGGCTTAACATATACATAATCCCCAGGCTGTATGTTATGTACTGGTCCATCTAACTCCCTGCTCCGAGTTCCAGCCACGTGTTTGTCTATTACTCTGAACTGTTTGCTTAAAGCCACCATGTAGGTGGCCAGTGTTACCTCCCCAATGTGGGTGGACATTCCCTTTTGCATTCCATATGGTCTTCCATAAAGCATTTCAAAAGGACTCAGCTTTTTTTTAGCCCGAGGTTTAGTTTGAATTTGCAATAATGCCAGTGGAAGAGCTTGGGGCCAGGGTTAGATTAACTTCCTGCCTGAGTCTTACAATCTGCTGCTTAATCAAATTATTCATTTTCTCTACCTGGCCGCTTGATTGGGGGCAGTATGGAGTGTCAAGTTCCCAATCTATGCCCAGGTGGCTACTGATCTGTTGCATTATTTTGGAAATGAAATGTGATCCTCTATCCAAGGATATTGTGGCTGGAACTTGGAAGCATCGTATTATTTCTTATAATAATACGCTGGTCACCTCTCGAGCATTGACAGTTCTGGTAGGGAATGCTTCTAGCCACCCTGAAAATGTATCTGTCAATACCAATAAATACCGATACCCCTCTTTCCTTGGGAGTTATGAAAAGTCAATTTGCCACTGCTGTCCAGGCCCATGGCCTCTCCCAATCTGACTGAGTTTCGGCCTGGGGGTATTTTTGGGGTTAGTCTGGGGGCAAGGATCACACTGCCAGTTTACCTGAGTAATAGTGGCATATAAATTCCTGGCAACGATTCTTTCAATCAGATATGTGTTCTAGAAAGCCTGTGGAAACTACTACATAAAAGTCAATACTTCATTTCAATGCACTCTGTAACACTGGCAGCCTTGGTCATTCTGGGGAAGGAGCCACTCTTTATAAAAGCTTTTAAGTAGTTAGGCCTCAGTGTGTTTTTTAGTGCTCCTCCTTCATTAGTGACCACAAAAATGGGAAGGGATTACCAGCTCTCTTTCAATGGTAGCCCACCCCTTGTGGTTGCATGTCCCTTTTGATTAGTATTATTATATTCTGGCTTACCTTCGAGGAAAATCTGTCCATAATTACCTCACCTTTTTCTGCTTTCTTTGCCTCTCCATCCGCCAGCTCATTTCTTTCCTCTAATTCTGAACTCACTCTCTGGTGTTCCTTAATATGCCTTTTCAGGCAGCTGAACTGCTTCCAGCAGCTGGATTTTCTCTTCTTTCTTTGTTAGGTCAGCAGTCCCTTCTTCCAGATGGCTCCATGTGCATGCACAACTTCGAATGCATACCTCGAGTTTGTATAGATGTATATTCTCTTTTCCTTTTGCCATTTCTAAGGCATGGGTCAGTGCAATTATCTCGGCCTTCTGCGCAGAGGTACCTGTTGGTAAGGGTCCAGATTCTATTACTTCTCTGCAGGTGGTCACTGCGTGCCCAGCATGTCGCTTTCCACTGGCAACGTGGTTACTCCCGTCAGTGAACCATGTCTCTGCATCGTCCAAAGGAGTGTCCTTTAAGTCTGGGCAGCTGGAGTAGGTAGCTTCAATGGTTTCCAGGCAATCGTGGTGTACTGCTTCTCCTTGATTTCCACTGAGAAAAGAAGCTGGGTTGACAATGTTAGTCCCCACTATGTCTACATCATCTTGGTCTACCATGATGGCCTGGTATTTCAAGAACCTCTGTGGTGAAAGCCAGTGGCCACCCTTTACTTCCAGTACTGCAGACACTGTGTGGGACACTAGCACAGTCATTTTTGTCCCAAGGTAAACTTGCGTGCCTCTTGAATATTCAGCACGACTGCTGCTACAGCTCTGAGGCAACCTGGCCATCTTTTGGCTGTTGCATCTAGTTGCTTAGAGAAGTAAGCAACTGCCCTCTTGTATGGACCCAAGTCCTGAGCCAGTATTCCCAGGGCAATTCCCTGTCTTTCATGGGAAGATAGAAAGAATGGTTTACTTACATCTGGAAGTCCCAAAGCTGGAGCTGACATGAGGGCACTCTTTAGCTGGTGAAAGGCCCATGTGGCTCCTTTTGTCTGCTGGAGATCTCTGTTTTCATTGGCAAAAAGAGCATAGAGGGGTCTGACGATCAGTCCATAATTATAATCCCACAGCTGGCACTACTCTGCCATGCCTAAGAAGGTTCAGAGTTCTTTCGTTGTCTGGGGTTTTGGGGTTTGGCATATGGCTTCTTTGCGAGCCTGCCCTAAAGTCCATTGCCCAGCACTGACCTCGTACCTCAGGTAGATTACTTTCTGTTTCACTACCTGTGCCTTTTTCTTTGATACTCTCTATCCTTGGAGTCCTAGGAAATTTGAAAGGCTTACCGTCCAGGCCACACATACTTCCCTCGTCCGAGTGGTTACTAGAAGATTATCCACATACTGCAATAGCCTTCCTTCTTCCAGTGGAGCATCCCAGGACTCTGGGTCTTTGCAAGTTGTTTCCCAATCAGAATGGGGGAATCTTGAAGCCTTGAGGCACATGGACCATGTGATCTGTGTTTTGCACCTCTTTTAGGGCTTTCTCATTCAAATGCAAAAATTTTCTGTCTGGCTTCATGGATAGGGAGTCAAAAGAAGGCATCTTTTAGGTCTAAAACAGTAAAGCAGGTTAGCTCAGGTGTTAAAGAAGTTAGTAATGTCTATGGATTTGCTACCACAGGGTATAAATTCTTTTTTATCTTATTAACAGCCCTCAATCCAGTACTATCAATTATTGAGCTGATTTCTTCCTTATCTTCTTTTTGAGGGGGTACTTCTTAATTCTCACTGGTTGTGTTCCTTCCTTAAGCTTGATTACTATGGGGGGGGGGCATTCTTCACCCTCCCTGGTACAGCAGAGGCCCATACCCCTGAAAATACTTATTTACTTATTGTAATATCTCTTTACTAATTTCCTTCTTAATTTCATTGGCTGTTAATATTAAGCCTATCATCTTTATATCATTTGCCTCCAGAGTAACCTCCCTATATGAGAATGTTTAGCGAATTGGGCATATAGAAATGCTTCTAAATACACATGTTACTTTAAAGGTTTGCAAAAGTATGCCTTCTCAGATTGGCCAGTTGTTCCCCACACTACAACATAATAATTCTCCACAGGTACTAAAGCTTTATTTAAAACTGAATATATGGGCCCTGTATCAACTAAAATTCCACTCACTGCCTCTCGCAGAGGGGTCTGTTACCTCCCAGTTCTGGATGGAATTGGACTGCCAAGAGGGGGATGGGTGCAAATGGGTGTACCTTTGGAGCCTGAGTCTTCTTCCCTTTTGGGGAGGTCCTCCTTATCCTCCCTTACCTTAGGAGGAGCCTTTAACAAATCATATGTACTCATTTTGTGAGTTGTAATCGCTTTGTGTTTCATCATGATAAACTTTGTCTGACTTCATACATTGCTATCTTATGCTGCATGCTGAACAACATGTTTGATTTGCCTTCTCTTTGCTTTGTTTTCTTTTTCAAGATCCAGTACCAGTAGGTCAGAGAAAGGTCTGAACCTACAGTTACTCTGTCATTCTGGGTGATTTCCTAAAGCAAAAAATACATCAGCATACGAAACCTTATCCCATTTACCTTCCCATTTTAAAACAGCATTAACATCAATAAGGCATTATAAATCTTTTTCTTTTCTGAGCCGCCCCTACTGGCAACTTTCTCCCAGTGAGCCACTCCCAAAGGGGCTGGTTCAGGAACCTCTTTACTCTGGTTAGTTCTCATTATCTCCTTCTCCTTATACTATCTTGTTTCCACCTGAGTCTCACAGTGTCTTTTCTCAGTTTTTCCTCACACACAGACCTCCAGGTGGCGGGTATCAAATGTGATCCTCCACACATAAGCTTTAAGATCTCAGGCTCTGAATTGGCTTGATCAGGACCCTTCAATTTACACTTAAGGCACAGAACAGCAATATCAGCACCTCACACAAACTCTGCATTGCACATAAGGTGCCAGCTTCTCAATGCACCAAAAGCTCTCGGGAATTGCCTGCAGGCTATTCCGTTTATCACTTTGGCATTTATCACTTAACCTCTACAGCAGGTTGTTCTCAGTCCAAACTTACTATATTACCAGCTGAAGTCCCATAAACTCATTCGTCTCTTCTGTCTAAACTCTGTTTTACAAAATCTCAGTCTTTTCCAGTTCTCTTCCAGCACAATCTAATTAAAGCACTGTTTCTACTGACACTCACTTTACTGCCTTGCAAAAGGCTGCGCTTGTTACAGCAAAAACACTGATATGCCCACAAACACAGACACACACACACACACACCCCCTTATCTCAAATTCATTAGTCAGGGCTTGAATTGCTGTGAGGGGGAGAATTCTTGGAATTCCTTTAGTTCGTTTTACCACAGTTAAACATAAATCACCATACTGTAGTTCTTCTGTGTAAAATGCTACACTTATTGCAAAGTCCTAAAATCTCCACAAACACCACCATACAATCCGAGAATCACATTACCACAATGTGGGGGAAGAACCACACAAAATCACCGGGAAAGGGCATATCTCTCAAAGTGTCCACTTTTCTCAACACAACACAGCATACAATACTTCAGCATTTACCCACATCAGCTTTCTCTGGTCCTCACACACTCTGGACACAATCAAAATAACAGCACACAGTAAAATTCCAGAGATCAAGTCCAAACTACCAGGGCAGAGGAACTCCCTGAGCTTGTTCTCATGGTTAAAATGTGCCAAATCTACACAAATCACCACCTTTAAACACAATAAATATCCTCACTAACGTTTCTCCACTTGTTCCACTTCTCCGCAGGGCACTCCCTGCCCCCACAGCCTGCTGCAGCCGGCGCTTCAAGCCTCACTCGGCTGCTTCAAACACAGGTAGAACTCACCCTCCCGCGCCATGGGTGAACTCACTTGTTCGCTCTCTCTTTCATACGCCACACACTTGCACGATGACAAACACATTAACATTAACCACACAATGCATCAACCATACAATGATACAGTGTCCGGACACCACACACACACACACACACAAACAAGTTCACTCGACCCACCCCTAGGGTCGCTAGCGGTTACTCTATCAAACAGTGAACCCCCGTCTCTAGTCCAGCCACTCTATCGGCTGCAAGCACAGGCTGAGGACTCAGACATCTCTGAGTGACTTATTCAGCTGTCCTATCTCTCTTTTCCCCCTGGGGCCCTTTGGTATACATACCGTATCCTCTACACACCAGCAGGTCCTTGTCTGTCTCCGCAGGAGGCAAGCCGAGACGAGCAGAGCTCCTCCAGGAAAATCCCGGGGCACGCCTTGGAGGTCCGTCTATCCCTTCTGCCCCTGCAGGGACAGAGACAGTCCCACCTGGGTCACCAGAATGTTTTGTGGAGATAAACAAAACTTCACAACTTTTGTGAAAGTTGTAAATCCGGTATGTTTATTACAGCGCTGGACGCATGTGGGAATCATTCCCCTAAAAAGACATGTTTACTTCTGGGAACTTCAGGTCTCTTTTTATCCCCCTCTCAAATACATATGCATACAATTTCACAATAGGTTCATGCATATTCATTTCTATGAATTTCGCATGACATTTGCCGCTAGTTCTTCTTTATCAGAAAGAATTCCTAGGTCAGGTTGACCTGCTCTCACAGCAGTCTTTATCTCTCTCTATCACCCTCTGTCTCCCCCTCCCCCCCCCCCCCTTATCTCTGTCCTTCACTGAAGCAGTTTCTCTGAGCCTAGGCTTTTTGCAGCCAGACTACACAGCAAGCTACATACTTAAAGATGTACATTCCAGCTAAATCAAAATGGATTTCTACCCTGGAAAATTTCCACTCTGCCTCAACTTCATCACCCAAGATAATCTTCCACTGTTCAGGGAGAGAAGTCTTTCCCCTGCTACGCTGTGGGGTCCCTTCCTATGGGAGACAATTTTTTGTGAACTCCAATGTGGTTCCAATCTCCCAAGCAGCAGTCCTCCCAAAACTGCTGTAACGTGAGCCCCTCCCACAGGCAAACAATCCTCCCAAAACTGCTGCAGCCTGGGTCGCTCTTCCATAGGGTGCAGTCCTCTAAGAATAGGCTGCTCCAGACTGGAAGCAGGGGCCCCCACACTCCATCAGGTCTCCCATTGGATCACAGCCTCTTCCAGACATCTACCTGCTTTGGTGTGAGCACCTACCCCACGGACTGTGGGTGGATCTCTGCATCCCCCGTGGACCTCCATGGGCTGTAGGGGGACAGCCTGCTTCACCATGATCTGCACCATGGCCTTCAGAGGAATCTCAGTTCCGGCATCTGGAGCACCATCCACTTGACACCCACCTTTGAGATATTTGTATGCACTGATGACATCCCCTCTCAGTCTTCTCTTGTCTCGACCAAACGGGCCCAGCTTCTGCAGCGTCTCCTCATAAGAGACCAGGACCTGGGGGTCCTGGTTGATGGCAAGTTGAATATGAGTCAGCAGTGTGCCCTGGCAGTCAGGAGGGACAACTGTGACCTGGGGTGCATCAGGCACAGCATTGCCAGCCAGTCAAGGGAGGTGATTGTCCTGCTCTACTCTGTGTTGGTGCAGCCTCACATCGAGTCCTGTGTGCAGTTTTCAATGCCACAATATAAGAAGGATGTAAAGCTATTAGAGAACATACAAAGGACAGGTATGAAGATGGTGAAGGGTCAAGAGGGGAAGTCATACGAGGAGTGCCTGAGGTTTCTTGGCTTGTTCAGCCTAGAGAAGAGGAGACTGAGGGGAGACCTCATGGTGGTCTACAACTTCCTCGTGAGGGGAAGAGGAGGGGCAGACATTGATCTCTGTAGTGACCAGTGACAGGACCTGAGGGAATGGCATGAGGCTGTGTCAGGGGAGGGTTAGGTTGATGTGGTGGGTTTAGTGCTGGCCAAACGCCAGTGTACTTACTAGAATATACTTACTCATTTCCTGCTGTGAGATAGGATTAAGAGTGTCGTGGTTTGAGAGGAAGTAGGTTTTCTGAGTTATGCTGTGGTCATGGTCACCAATAAGTGTTTAGATTTTAATATTGGCACCTGGTGTGGCCACTGGGGACAATGAGTATGCCTCTGAGAACACAGGGGTTAAAAAGCAGAGCACTCCTGTGAGAAGTTCTCTTGAATTCCAGAGAGGGAAGCAGATCAGACCTCCCCTGACCAGCTCCCGGCTCGGCGGGGGAGGGGAGGCCATGCGAGCGTGAGGTAGGCCGAGCCCTGAAGATGGAAAGGTAGAAGAGTGGAAGAGCATCGAGAGGCATCGGGCAGCCCCCCCCCCCCCCCCCCCCCCCCCCCCCCCCCCCTCCGCCCGGGAGACAGAGAGAGATCCTGTGCCACCTTGAAATTTGATATCATGTGCTGGCAGCACAGCCCAGGCGGCAGAGAAAGTAAGAGGGGTGCAGCGAGAAGGTGACCCGACGCTGTGGGAGGGCAGAGCCCAAGCTTTTAACCCTTTTGTTAGACAATGAAAACTTTGCAGAACATTAACCTTTCCTAGAAGAGAGATAGATAGGAAGAGATGATAGAGTAGCTTTTGCTGGACTCTTCTTGTTATAGCCATGAACAGAACCATGTTTCCTTGTGACACAGAGACTGCATCCAGGGGGAGGCAATGGCTCAGAGCTAAGAGAGTTCAGTGTTAGTACCCCTCAGCCCCAAGAAGTGAAATTTGGGGGGGGGACAAGTGTCCCAAAAGTAAGACTGTGCTTTTTTTAGAACGAGACAAAGCATCCTTAAAAAAGACGACCCTAAAAGCAGCTCTGGTAAATGTTCAGTAGTGAGAGCACTGGACATAAAAGGAAGAAGTCACATCAGCAGATGTTCTCCGAGCGGTGCCACTAGTGACGCGGAAACACACGAAGTTTCAACGGTGTTTCCTGAGGAAACCTATAGCACAAGAAAGACTCCTCTCCTCTTGATGAACTGAGAATTGGTTGCCTAAAAGGTGGTGATAGACCGAGAGTTAGTGATTTTGGAAGATAGATGTATTGGAAATTTGGTGGGGGGAGGAGGAAATGTTTTTAGAAAGTTTTCATTTTCCCTGTGTCTTTCTTGTTACTTAGAGTTGTAGCTTAGTTAATAAAGTTTTCTTTTCTTTATTTCTAAGCGAGAGCCTGCTTTGCTTATTCCTAGTCACATCTCACAGCAGACACCAGAGAGAATGTATTTTCATAGGAGCACTGGCATTGCGCCAGCATCAAACCATAACAGGAGGAAGGCAAAGCAGGCTCAAAACTTTAAAAGAATATAAAGAAAGCTTTATTAATAGTAACTAAAAGGAAGTTTAATAAGAATCAGAATAAAACTTTTAGAACACTTTCCCCCCCAAAAAAAAACCTTTTATTTCTTACTAACAACGTACAGAAATAATTTAGTCAGTTTATTACTTTTAGAACAGTCTTTCTGCAGTTCACTTAAGGAGGAGAGTCCCTCTAGTAAATTTATGGAGACTTCTGCACAAGAAAACAGTTCTTTTGTGGCTTTTAATTTCCATGCATAGCAACCACCTGGAAAATCTGTAATTGTGAAGTCCTTCTTAATTTTACAGCTTTTCTTACAGTTGTGTTTATGGGCTATGTTAACTTATGGGGTCCTAGTTTAAAGATGAGCTGTTTAAGAGTAAAGGTTCTCATTATCTGTCTTTGAAATCATCTTCATCTCTGGGAACAGAGATCATCATCTCTCCCTGGGAGCACAGGGTCTTCATCACTTTTCTCTCTTTCTCTATTCAAACTTCTCATGAGATCACAGCTACTTTAAGATTTGTTTACTTTAGCATGGAGGCCTTTGCTAGATACAATTTAAACAAGTAATCTCCCTATACTTTTTAATGTGTTATAGGAAAAAAAGAGTCTGATGTTTCAATTATATATTTTTCTTTAGCTTTATAAGAGGATTTTTAGCCTAAAACTAAAGGCATCTCCTCATCCCTCCCATCTGGGACCTGACTTCTTTATTGACTTTGGTGTTTTTATGTTGTTTTCTTACGTGCCTACACTTTGTCGTTTTCTCTCACCTGCGGGAGGATTAAATCACTAAAAGAGTTAATAGCTCGCCCAGGGCCTGCAGATGGTCACGTGACCCTGGCCAGCTCAGTAGCTTGCAGCCAGAGCTGTTTTTCGATAGAGGTTTCTGCAGCCGCTGCGCTAGGGCTGTGTTAGGATCAGCTGTGTTTGGGGAGGGCCAGAATCTCAGCAGCTAGACTAGAACACAGCAGCAGCATGGTTGGGGGCCAATGGCTTCTCCTCCCCCCTGCCCAGTGGTTTGGGGTGAATCTCAGTGGTGGTAGAATCTTGGTGCGGCCTGGCCATGGCCCCGCAGCCTCCCCTCCCCCTGCTCAGCAGCAGATGGGGCCTAGTGGGCTCCCTGGGACAGGGCCTGGACCCGTGGCAGGGGGTGCCCAGCTGGCTGAGACAGGGGGCTGGGCCGGCCATATTACCTGATCTCAGGCTGGAAAATGCAAAATTCCCAAGATTTTTGTTTTTACCATGGGTGTTCACAGAAGCTTATCAGCTTTCTCGGTCGTTTAACAGATTGTCAATTCTTAAAGCTAATTACTGATTGGGGTTTTTTGACAGACACGGAGTAAACTGCTAGCAGCTTCTCTTAGAACATCACTTCCGTGATGCAAAACCAGCACAGTTGGATATTAGAAAAAGATTCTTCACCCAGAGGCTGGGCACTGGAACAGGCTTCCCAGGGAAGTGGTCACAGCACCAAGCCTGGCAGAGTTCAAGAAACATTTGTACAACACTCTCAGGCAGATGATGGGATTCTTGGGGTTGTCCTGTCCAGGGCCAGGAGTGGGACTCAGTGATTCTTGTGGGTCCTTTCTAACTCAGGATATTCTATGATTCTATGTAGAAGTAGTCATTCACACCTTCTTTTTTTCTTTTTTTCTTTTTTTCTTTTTTTCTTTTTTAATTTTTTCCTCCTTCACCAATAGCAAAATTCAGTTAATAACCCTGTGTCACATGAAAAAGGGAGATTTCCTTGACCCTTAGTGTTTGATTTGTCTGTCAGCACCCCTGGAAAGTCAAAACCCTTGTGCTTGTGCTGGTCCAGTCTGTCAGGGTCCCATTAGGGGAATCCTTCACTGAACAGTCCTGCTGGATTAAATTACTTATTAAAGGACACACACTAACATCATAAGGGAGACCCCTCAGCAGGTCTTCCACTCTATTTGAGTATGTTATCTGCTGCTGGCTACTGCTAATGCCTGTGAAGGACTCACTAACAGTTTATGGAACAACACTTTATTAATATAAAATTGTGACAAGTTAAGATTTGAGGAGTGTTGGTTATAGTATCTGACTACAAAAAATGTATTCAAAGCAATACAGAGACAAGGTCTAATCCTCAATAAAATACTCAGTGCATATAGCATATGGTTCTTAACCAGTAAGTGTACCTATGGGGGAGAAGACAGGTTCAGCTCATCGACTGATCCCAGTAGTTATGATGGAGTCTTCCTTAACTTTTCCCCCATTCTCGACTTACTTTTATACTACTTCATTATTTTTAGGTAGAGTTTGAGTGACTCTAGTCATGTATACCTTTGTTATTGATTGGTATAAAATTCTCTCACTTCGGTCTTAAAGATATAGTCAATAAAATCTGGAGTGCATGCCTAGTGGAGGGTGGTCGTACCTTGGAGGGAGGTAACTTTAGAATGGAGGTGTGTGTTAATAGCATAATTAGGCTATAAGGAACCAAGTTCATCCAAGGAGAATGATTTCACCACAGTTGTTGGCTCAGCAGCACGACATATCTCTCCCTTGGGTAACAGGTGCTATGGGGTTCATCAGCTGCAAAGTACCATGGAGTTCCCCTCCCTGCAAGGATTTCTACAGAGACTGGCCACTGTGTTTCCACGCTGCTCTGCCTTCCATTCCATCCCATTTAGCAGGTGCTATGGCTGCAGATTGTGGGTGTGGGGAATCATCATGGAATAGGTTTTCAGCATGCCAACCACATTCCATCCAGGGAGTAGCAGCTGCATTTTACCTTATAATTTCTGTACCATTATAACTTCTGTTAGGATGTGAAGATAACTTCTCAGTTTCCTCTCATTTTACCCTCAGCCATCTTTCCATACCCTCTATTTTCTCTTGGATTCAATCTTCTTGGAGGCATTATGACGCGTGTTACGACACACTTCGCAAGGCGAAGATAACCCAGGTTCTTGCTAATAGATCCGTTGGGGTGGATTAGAGTGAAATGACACTGAATGCTTGGTGTTTGTAAAAATCTATATATGTAGGGTTTATTTTAGAACAATTTGGGTGCAATGGGAAGCAGGTCTGTAGTCATTTGGTTATCTATTGTAATGTAGCAATATAAAAGCATAACACGTACGGAAATGTATTGAGGGAAAAAAAGAGAAAGAAAGGATAAGAGTAAAAGGGTATAAAATCACCACCCGAGTCCAGTGATGAGATCTGTTTGCTGCAGTTGCAATGTCCATTGTTTGAAGTGATGGCTGCAGTCTCAATCCATCAGGAATGGGGAAAGCCCAAGAAACACAAAGTCCAATAGGGATAATATATGCTCAGGCTCAGTGGGGAGTTTTGCACTTAATGTTGTAATGCTGTGGATCACTGGAAACTTTGGGAGTCTTTGATGGTTTATGACACCTTCTAATACATTACAGCTGCCTCTTAGGTCAGCATAATTGAGTCAATTATGGGCCTTCAGAAGGGATGAATACCTTCAGACCTACTTGTGAATGTTCTGTGTGAATGTCCCAGTGCTTGTCTGGAAGGGAATTTTCACAGCTGAGCCACTTGTATAAGGACAATGGCATAATAAAAAGCACTATTCCACCTGGCAGGATTTGCCTCTTTTCAGCCTCTTCCCTTATCTCGTTCCATACCCATCTTGTAGACTGAGGTGGTGGGTGTGCACGCCCTCTGCAACTAATTGGTTACTATGCTCATCATCAGCAAAGCATCCAGCTGATTGTTTGAGCCATTAACCATTAACAGTCCACTCTCTCACCAGGGAAAGCTGAAAATTCTTCTTGGACAATGGAAGAGTGTTAGACTTCAATTTGTGTGTGCATTGATACAGGAAGTCCAGTGTATTGGTTTTGCATGGCCTGGTTTTGGTACTGGTAGGCGGTCAGGGCTACAGGGGTGGCTTTTGTGAGAAGCTGCTAGAAGCTTCTTTCATGTCCAGCAGAGCCAGTCTCTGGTCACTCCAAAGATGGATGTGCCACTGGTCAAGCCTGGGCCAATTAGAAATGGTGGTAATGCCTCTGTGATAACAGATTTAAGAAGAAAGAAAAACGAAAAAATTGTGGTGCAGTTGCAATTTCAGCCAGAGAAGAAGGGAGTGAGAACATGTGAGAAGAACAACTCTATAGGCACCAAGGTCAGTGAAGAAGGAGGGGGAGGAGGTGCTCCAGGCCCCAGAGCTGGGATTCCTCTGCAGCCTGTGGTAAAGAACACAGTGAAGCAGGTTGTCCTCCTACAGCCCATGGAGATCCACAGGGATGCAGAGATCCACCTGCAACCCATGCAGGAGCCCCATGCCAGAACAGGTAAATGCCTGAGAGGAGGCTGTGACCCTGAGGGAGATCCATGGAGAAAGGGGCCCTGCTCCCATGCTGGAGCAGCCTGTCCTTGAAGGACTGCACCTCGTCCTTGAAGGGCTGCACCCTGTGGAAGAGTGACCCACACTGCAGCAGTTTGGGGGGGACTGTTGCCTGTGGAATGGACTCACATCAGAAATTCACAAGAACTGTCTCCTGTGGGAGGGACCCCATGGTGCAGCAGGGGAACAACTCCTCTCCCTGAGCAACAGGAGAAGATACGGCTGATGAACTGACCATAACCCCCATTCCCTGCATGAAAAACACATTCACTCTCCTGTGAAATTTTAAAAAGTTTAATAAAGGACAATAGGAGACAAGGACCACAGAGCAAATGTTATACGGCCACACTCAGCCAAGAGCACACTGTTATCTTCGGAGATACCCTTTTAATACCTTTTCCATTACATCAGCCTGTTGCACATTCATAGACCCTTATGCATAGTAAACTTTTCCCCAAACTACTTTACATGTTCCAAGAATTGTTTAGCATATTTCCTTCTTGAGTCCACCTTTGTAGAGCATGCATATTCCTTGGTTGTGGTTTTAGTCCATTCTTATCACTTCCAGTTTTTGGGCCTTGGTCCACACTGTCTTCAGGTGGTGAGTGCTGATAGTTGGCATATCTGCAGCGTCTTCTTCATATGTTCATTGGATGTTATCCCATCCAAGCAAGCATTTTAACACAAGAATACTTATATCAGCTATTTCACTACTATTTCCAAGCTTAATTAACAACAGAAATAAAAACTATATCTTTGTAACAAAGTTACTTTAACATTATACATATAAAATCCATTTTAATATTTGTGAAAAGCCAATATTATAATATGTATCTATAACACCTGTCCCCTTGTGCTGCTGGGTGTGACCTGGAGTTCCTATGCTTGAGACATAAGACAGACTCACGTGTGTTTCCTCAGAAAAACAGCCTCGTTTATTGTCTCCGACACCCTTTTATAGACAATTCAAAACTCCCAGTGCTTCACAGACATTGGTCTAAACTCTACACCCCACAGACTCTTAACCAGTCAAATGCTTGTATTTTAGGAGAGCTCCCATTAGCTCTGTCAGCTTCTGTCAGTCAGCCCAGAGGCTGGTTCATGGAGCTGAGCTGGGCTGCTTATAACTGGATTAATGCTAATGCTACCCTCACCCCTGCTAATCTCACCCTGTTTCTTTACTAAAAATTGAGATCTGTTCTTTGTCATCTATTTGTATGAGTCCCTAGCAAACAGGGTGACAGAAACAGCATGATTTTAATTTGCATGACATATATTAGTGAAGGTGCAGTATATATGTTTAGAGTCTGTAGGTAGGAATTTCTTAATGTTTAGGTTACAAATCATAGCTTATTTTAACAACAACAAGCTATTTAACTCCTAAAACTGATGAAGAAAGTCTAGCTACTAGAGAAAAAAATTTGTTAACAGAAAACAGTCTGTAAACAAAGCTGTAAGTTATATCTTAATTCTGAACTGAAATTAGAAAACCTAGAAACATTCATCTTTGGTACAAGCTTAACAGATAAGGCAATTCATAAATGAACAGAGTCCTTATATGAACTGTTATTTCAAAAGTCCCAGATTCCTATGAGGTAGTTACTTATTGTTCTGGTTACATGGCTTTGTAATGTCTGTTGGAGGGACATCGGGCTGGTGCTGTCTATGATTCTGAGCAGGACGCAGGGCAGGCCAGATGCATCTGGCTGGTATCCAGTGTCCCGCTGTCTGTTGAAATGCATGCATATCCCCGTCCCCAAGTAATAAGGCCCCAGGGACCTCCCCATGTATTGGTGAGGAGGTCTTTCACCATTACCTTGGGTTTAGGCATCTGGATATCACTAGACAATTGTAGTGATGGGAAATGATTCAGTATAACTGGGTTCTGGGATCTTTCCAATACTGTTAAATGATGTAGTGTGTATATGGCTTTAGTTATTCTGCTCTGTGGGATCTCACCACACATACCTCCCGTTTGTTTATTGAGTATACCCTTTAAGGTACCATGTGCTCTTTCCACTATGGCTTGTCCAGTTGCTGAATGGGGGATACAGGTTTGGTGTGATACACCCCAATACTGTAGGAATTGTCTAGTTTTCTGAGAGATGTATGCTGGCCCATTGTCAGTTTTGATAGTGTGAGTGATGCCCAGAACTGCAAAAGCTGACCGCCAGTGTGTGATGGCATCCCGACCCTTTTCTCCTGTGTGTACTATAGCCCACATTGCTAATGAAAAGGTATAAATTGAGACATGCACATATTTTAAATGGCCAAATTCAGGGATGTGTGTGACATCAGTTTGCCAGATTTGCAAAGCACGCAGTCCACGAGGGTTTGCCCCCATCTGCAGTGGTGCAGCGTAGCATTGGCAGTCAGCACAGGTGCTAACAATATTATAAGCCTCTGTGTTTGACAGCTGAAATTGCCACTGTAAGGCTTGAACACCTTGGTGGAAAAAATCATGTGATGCCTTTGCTTGTGCCAGTGTATCTGGTTGTGGTGCCATCCAAGCAGGGCTAGCTAGCATATTTGCTCTGGCATTCCCTCTGTGATAAAACCTGGTAAATTTGTGTGGCTTCTGATGTGTAGGATGTAATATGGGCAAATCCTGTATTGAATGGTGAGGCATAGAGTTTTGAGTAAGTTAAACAGTTGCGCATTATTAATTTCTTTTAGTATTGTTCAGTCTTTTTTTTGTGTGATGTCAGCCACATATGCAGAGTCCGTTACAACATTTAGAGGAGTGTGAGGAAAATGTTGGAAAGCCATAACTACAGCACATAGCTCTACTAATTGGGGTGATCCATGTGATCCATTCTCATGTCCCTTCAGTGTTTGCCACTCACCTTCCTCTTTCCATGTCACAGTGGCTTTTCCCATTTTCCCAGAGCCATCAGTAAAAACCGTAACACCCTTTAGAGGTGTTTGGCTATTTAGGGGCTTTAGAGATAGCGTGGTTTCACCGCTTAGCTTTAGCAATCTATGGCTCAGCAAGTGGTAAGTGATTTGACTGGTAAAATTTTGTAAAGCACATTGCAAGGCTGTACAGTTAGCAAGACTCCATTCAAATTCCTCTTGTGTTGTAGGAATAATGATTTAGGAAGGATCTTTTGCATTTAATTGCAGACACCTGTGATGACATTTGATGATTAACTATGCTGTTAGCTCAGAGACGGTAGGTGCAGTCTTTTTTGGTCGGTGAAGTAAGAATACCCACTCTAGGATGTGCAAAGGCCCAGGCCAATGTGTATTCCACTGTCCAATAATACCAGTAATATGAGAGTCAACAATGATAATGAATACAGTGATACACACCTTAGGGCATATCCGGTGGACCTGTCTCTTTGTGACAGCTTGCTGTACTGTTTCAAGAGCAGCTTTTGCCTCTGGGGTTAGTTTTCTGGAGGAAGTCAATTCAGTATCCCCTCTCAGGAGGTCAAAAAAGGGTGCTAATTGAGAATTGGTTATCCCTAAGTATGACCTGACCCAGTTTACAATACCCAAAAGTTTCTGTGCATCATTTAAAGTCTCAGTTTTGGTGGAAAATTGGATTGCTTGTGGCTGTATCATTTGGTTCATTATTTTGAGTCCTAAATATTTCCAGGGTGCTTGCTTTTGCACCTTCTCTGGTGCTACCAGCGGCCCAAATTACTTTAATGCTTGCAGCAGGTTTGGCAGAATCTGCAAGAGTTCCCTTTTTGTTTGGGTTACAATCAGAATGTCATCCATGTAGTGATAGCAGTATGCCCCTGGAAACTGTTCTCTCACAGATGAGAGTGCCTGTGCAACTGATTTGTTGAAAGAAAAAAACTCCACAACTTTGTGAAAGTTGTAAAGCCGGTATGTTTATTACAGCGCTGGATGCATGTGGGGATCACTCCCCTTAAAAGACATGTGTACCTCTGGGAACTCCAGATCCTTTTTTTTTCTCCCTTACTAATCCATATGCATGGTATTTCACAATAGGTTCATACATCTTCATGTTACTGATTTCTTGTTACACTTGCAGCTAGTTACCCTTGCAGATAGTTTTTTTTTATCAGAAAGTACAGAAAGAACTCCTGGGTCATCCTTTCCTGTCTCCTGCAGCCTCTCCATCTGTTTCAAAGTTCAAGGGGCCCCCCTCTTATCTCTGTCCTTCAGCTGAAGTAGTTTCTTCAAGCATAGGTTTATTTGTGAGAACAGGCAGTCAGACCAAACAGGTTTGTTTGCAAGCTACAGACTTAATTCAAGATTTAATTTACCTAAATCTGAAATGGATTTCTTCTCTGGAAAATTTCCACTCTGTCTCGCAACATACCATGGACAGATACTGGAACTGTTGCGCATTCCTTGTGGAAGTACAAAACACTGATAATGCTGTGCTGGTGCAGCGTTATTGTCCTGGTTTAGGGCAAATTTGGTAGAGAATCTCCAAAGGAGGGCCCCTCCAGAAAGCAAACCCACACGGCCCCTCCCCCCAACTGGTTCGGGAAGAACTCCTCAGAGAGAAGTGGAAAGAACCTGTTTATTTAACAGGCACAGCACCCCCCAGCACACAAAATGAACTATACCGGATGACACCACTCTGAAAAAGATGACAAAATCAGAACGTCTCTTTCGGGGGTGGTTGCTCTGTTAGTCCCTCTGGCGCTGGGGCAGCTGCTGCAGGCCAAACGGTGCAAACCCTCGGTGTTCCCAGGTCCCAGTCCGGAGCAGGTTCGAGATGGTTGAAGAAAAAGGAGAGGAGAAACAGTCCAGGAAGGAATTTGGACTGTTTAGCTAGAACTAGCTAATAAGCAGAAGCAAAAGCAAGCAGAAGCAAGAGCAGAGAGAGAGAGAGAGAGAGAGCAAAGCAGAAAGCCAAAAGCAAAAAAGCGAAAGCAGCCCTCTGTACTGCCCGTCTCTGTGTCCCTGATAAGAGAAACCCAAACAAAACTTTCACTCTTCAGAGCCAGTCTTAAAGGCACAGAAAATATGAATGGGGATACAAGCATCATAACGTTACCCCAGGACAGTTATTAATGGAGGGTATTGTAAAAGCAGCGAGCCCCCGACAAGAGAAGAATGATGCATCTGACTCCATGATATCAGAAGGTTAATTAATTACTTTATGATACCATATTATTCTATACTATTACACTATATTGCACTACATCTAAACTGAAACTGCACAAGCATTCAACTGAACAAAATCTTATGACGGTCTGCTGACCAACAGTCTGGACACGCGCTTGGCCCTGATAGGCCAAGGAAACAAAACACCATCACTTTGGGTAAACAATCTCCGTATTGCATTCTACTTTGGCACAAACACAGGCACAGCAAATGAGATAAGAATTGTTTTGATCATTCTTTTCTCTGCTTCTCTCACTGCTTCTCTTAGGTTCAGAGAATGTGAATTCCACAGGAGGGTACTGTAAAGGAAAACTTTGGGATATCGTCTGGGTGTAGTGGAATAGTGAAAAAGCAATCCTTCAGGTCCACAATCAGGATATCCCAGGAGGCAGGTATCATTGTGGGGGAAGGCATAGCAGCTTGTAAAGACCCCATGCCTTTCATCACTGAATTGATTTTTTTTAGGTCATGGAGCAGCCTCCATTTACCAGATTTTTTTTTTACATCAAATACAGGGGTGTTCCAGGGGCTCATAGACGATTCTGTGTCCTTGTGCTAGTTGTTCTTGTACTAATGAATTTAGGGCATCTAGTTTTTCTTCTTCAAGGGGCTACTGCAGCACCCACACAGGCTGAGTAGTAAGCCATTTCAGAGCTGGTGTGGGACACCTTATGCCCTTTAACACAGTGGCCCCTGTTAAAAATCTGTCCCCACCCGAACTCCCCATGCAGACAAAACATCCCTCCCCCAAAGGTTCAGTGGTGCAGCAGTAATGTAAGGTCAGATTGTAGCTGTTTGGCCCTCAGGATTTTTGATCAACACAGGATTGCTGCTCAAGCAGCTCTTTGTGGTCCCTCCGATGCCAGCAACAGCATATCCCACAGGTGTAGTAGGCCATGATGTAGGTCATATATTGGCAGAGATGATGGTGATGTCTGCCCCTGTGTCAATCATCCCACTGACCTTTATCTGTGGAGGCTTTGCCTTGGGCATTGTAACAGTACAATCCATGTTAGGTCTTTGATCTCCCATGACCGGAGTCCAGTTCACCTGGGACTGTCCTGTTGATCCGAAGCCTTGGTCTCCTTGCTCCTTAGAATCTCCTTTGGGGATATAAGACTTAAAAGGAATGAGCTGTGCCATTCTGGTTTCTGCAGGGATTGTTATGGGTGGAACTGGTGTTGACACCATGGCTTTTATTTGTCCTGTAAAATCGGCATCTATGACACTCGGGTGCACATTGATGCCTTGTAGCATGGCACTGGATCTCCCTATAAGGAGTGCACTCATGCCTTTCCCTATGGGCCTCTGGGCCTTAAGAGAGATTTCATGTACCTGTAGCGAGTTTATGGTTATTGGGACTGAGGTGGATACATCCATTCTAGTTGTCCCTCTTGTCCTGGCTGTGAGCAGGTGACACAGGCTTGTACTGGAGGGTGGGAAAATGCTTGTGTTGTCACGCGTTTCCCTGTCATGCTTGGTCTTCCGTTTCCCTGGTTCTTGAGAAATTGACCATTAACATGAAATTTGGACCAGCATTCTTTTTTTACAAGTCCAACTCTCCCACATAGTTTACAGTTTGCATTCATACCTCTCTGTCCTTGAAATGTCCCTTGTGGTATGGACTGTTGAGGACAGTTTGCTCTCACGTGACCTTGTACACATCTGTAGCAATGGCGAGTTTATTTAACAGCAGCTGTAATCGGATTAGCTAGCATATCCATGTTATGAGATCCAGTCTTAACCTTAGCACATGCATTTATCATATCCTCTAGGGATGGATTCTGTTTAGGTACTGCATCTATAACCTTTCTACAGTCCATGTTTGCGTAATCTCGTGCTAGCTGCAGTATTAATTGGCTCCTTGCTTTGCTATTAGATATCTGTTTTTCCACAGCATCTTTCAAATGTTCTATGAACCGCATATACAATTAGTCAGGTCTTTACCTTATACTTGAATAGCTTTGGGTGAGTACAGACATATTTGTATTTTTTGTTAAAGCTTGCATTGCTAAATCCTTTGCTTGGGCTAGAATAAAGCGGTTCAAATGTGCTTGGGTTTGTGGATCTTCCATGGGGGACAGTCCCATAAGTTGAGAGATCCCTGCCTCAAAACATGGATCCTACTGTGAAGCTCTTGAGTTTTTTAGTCCCTGATCTTCTGCATAAGATCTCCAGCTTGATTCAAATATCATATATTGTACTGTAGTGCAGAGTAATTTCACATTCTGCTTCATATCATATGGGGTTAACTAACTAGCAGTTATAAATCTAGGCATATTTGCAACAGCAGGTGACCCTAGCCCATGTTTAGCAGCTAGCTGGCATAGCTCTGAGACGATTTGCCAATTAAAGGGAACATATTTGTCAGGTGTTGTCCCATTACCTCGCACCACTGGGAATGCTGCAATCATTCCCCCACCCTGTTGCCAATTCTCTGATGATGATGAACACATGGGTACCAAAATTACTTTAGCTCCTTCTATATCTCCACATTCTATAGCCTTTTGTTTTACCTCTGGCCAGAAAATTACCGGGTCTTGGGTAGGAATGTTTCCTGCTCGGAACATCGAAGGGGCTGGAGCTGGCGTCAGCAGGGTTGTAGGGACTTTGTCAGCTTGTTGGGACCTTGATTGTAGATGCCATGGTGCTGCGACAGTGACAGCTGCATGTCCAGAGCTGGTGCAGGGAACAGGGCTCTGTATCATGGTGTTGGAGCTTCCTGGTTCCGGAGTGCTTCCAGGTGTGACGTAGTGACAACATCCGGGCATTTGTAGCAATGTCATCTCTGGTTACATCCCCATGATGCAGTGGCAGGCAGGCGTGATTTGCAGAGGCGGGGCTGTGGGCACGGTTTGGGGGTTGAGCCAACCAGCTCCGGGCAGGGGCAGTCCGAGTGTTTCCATGGTGATGAGGGGCATGGTCAGCCCCAATGACGGGGGGCGGTCCCGGGAACAGCATGGAGCTGGAGCTGCGTCATGCTCACTGGCTGCCCAGATGAAATGGCGGCGCCATCCGAGCTCCTGCAGCATCTGTGCATGGCAGGCACTGGGTGACATTTTCGGGGTGCCAGCACAGGGCACCCCGGTGTCCCTGGGACCCCGCTGGGTCCCCCCATCTACCTGCGCGGTGGGGCCGCTTTGTGCTGGGGAGCTGTGGGGGATGGTTCTCCCGGGGACAATACCAATGTGGGGGGATAGTTCAGTGCAGTTCAGCCAGTTCAGCCACGTGGGGCGGCATTGCCAGCCATTGTGTCCTGCCACGTGCTTTGGGGGCTTAGTGAGGTGTCCATCTCCCCTGAAAACTCCTCCAGTGTGTTGTCCTCCCCATACAGTTCAGTATTTAATAGTCTTATTAAATCAAAAACAAGCCTCCATGGTTTTATAACTTACTATGTTTTCCTCCCCCTTCGAGACTGCCTTTAATATACAGTGGCCAGTTTGTTCTCAGGTATTAAGGTCAAAAGCAGTTTCTTTTGTCGTGTCAAACCTGTGGGGTTTTGCCCATGTAATTAATCTAAATAACGCTTCTTCATCATAGTCTATGTCCCATTCCTTAAAGAAAATTTTCCATAACTGTGCCATGGGGTTTTCTGATGTTGAAAACCAAGCGCCTATGGTCTCCGGTGGGGGTTTTCTTCTATTTTCAACTTCTCCGGTTTCCTTTCCACACAGCCCTTTGGCTGTGATTTTCTGCAACCTGTTGCAAAGATTAATCCCTACAGCCTTTGCTGCGGCTTCTGGGCTCTTTCAAGCCTCTTCCTTTTCCAGTTTTTTCTGGTTTCTCTTCATCACAGCTCTTCGGCTGTGATTTTCCACAACCTTTGTCACAAAGTTAGCTCCTGCAGCCTTTGCTGCCTATTTTCGGGCTCTTTTCAGCCTCTTTCTTTTTCAGCTTTTCGCTCCGTCTCTCTGGCAATTCCATGGGTCATTGGACTGTTCAATCCTCACATGGTGGCACCACTTGTGATGTGAAGTTCTGTGGTGGTGTTTGCAGGGGTCCCAGTGTTATATGTAGTAGAGATAATTCATGCTATAGAAAATAGGTGTATATATATATGTATAAAATATTAGTGGAGCTTAAACCTATGTTTGTGTATAAAATGTTGGTGAAGGTTAAACATATGCTTATGAAACCACCCTGTCCAGGAACAGAAGCTATTCATATTGTTACTAGTTCCCAGCCAGAGTTAAGATAAAATCAAACCCTGTTCACATATGAACAGAGTAGCTCTGAGCCATGGTGCCTGCAATTGTCTTTTCAGGGCTAGACGTATGCACATGTTAAGCAGTTCCCGGACTGGCTCTGGGATTGTGTTGGACCCATTATCAGATGCAAGAGACAGGCTGGAGCCGATTTACTCTGCACCTGGGAGATATCATCTGGAATTTCCTGGGTGATGATCTCAGGAAGCCCACCAGGTCTTGCACCTGGACTTGAGATGGCATCACCTACTACATGTGAATAGTTCTTCCTCTGGAATACTCAGACATTCATCTGGGCTTTGGACACTTTCTTTGTCTGATTCTACACATGTATGGACCCAACTTTACATGCCAAGAGAGACAAAGAATTATGTTGTCATCTTTGCCTCAGGCAGAATAAACTGTATATAAGCAGGCTTCTGGAAGCACTTGGGGTGTACCTTTTGGGGGAACGCTGCCACTCTGTCGGCCAGATCCCAAAGGGCACCCAGCAGCTGCTCCCGGGGCTGACACTGTCTTGGTTGTGGGAAGGTTTTCAAATTTTCTATTTTTAATTGACCTAACAAATCTTTGTCAAATTTTTATAAATTAGGCTCTCGATTTGATCATTTATAACATCAGGATGAGAGAAGAGATGAGAATCTTGACTTCATGTTTCAGAAGGCTGATTTATGATTTTATTATAGAT
Organism: Melozone crissalis; assembly: GCF_028551555.1. Classification (NCBI taxonomy): domain Eukaryota; kingdom Metazoa; phylum Chordata; class Aves; order Passeriformes; family Passerellidae; genus Melozone; species Melozone crissalis. The sequence goes on along the minus strand of NW_026535813.1, from coordinate 5,778,850 downwards.
ATTATATTAAAAGAAAATGATATATTAAAACGATACTAGAAGAATAGAAGAAAGGATTTCATCAGAAGGCTAGCAAGGAATAGAAAGGAATGATAATAAAATCTTGTGACTGCTCACAGCCTCAACACAGGTGGCTGTCATTCGTCATCTAGTAAAAAACATTTCACATGCTGGGTAAACAATTCTCCAAATCACATTCCAAAGCAGCAAAACATGGAGAAGCTGAAGCTTCTCAGCTTCTCAGGAGAAAAGATCCTGGCAAAAGGATTTTTCATAAAATATGTCTGTGACAGTATTCCTATGCTTGAGACATAAGACAGACTCACGTGTGTTTCCTCAGACAAACAGCCTCGTTTATTGTCTCTGGCATCCTTTTCTAGACAATTCAAAACTCCTGGTGCTTCACAGACATTGGTCTAAACTCTACACCCCACAGACTCTTAACCAGTCAAATACTTGTATTTTAGGAGAACTCCCATTGGCTCTGTCAGCTTCTGTCAGTCAGCCCAGAGGCTGGTTCATGGAGCTGAGCTGGGCCGCTTATTATAACTTGATTAATGCTAATGCTACAGTTGGGGTAGGAGGCAGAGATTGAAAGAGGGAGGGTTGTGGGAAAGATACTTTTAAGGTTTTATTTAACTTCTCATTATCCTGCTCTGATTTTGTTAGTGTAATAAATTCAATGCATATCTCTACCTTGAGCCTGTTTTGCCCATGATGGCATTTGATGAGTGCTCTCTCCTGGTCCTTATCTCAACCCATGAACCCTTTATTAAACTTTCTCTCCCCTGTCCAGCTGCAGAGGGGAGTGAGTGAGTGGCTTTGGTGGGTGCCTGGCATCTGGCCAGTGTCAACCCACGACATCCCAGTTGGACCTCCTGGCTGACAGGACACACTGCTGACTCATTCAACTTGCCATCAACCAGGATCCCCAGGTCCCTTTCCACAGTGCTGATCTCCAGCCTCTTGTTCCCCAGTCTATCCATATATCCAGGGTTGCCTCGTCTCAGGTGCAGAATCCGGCAGTTGCCTTTTTTAAACTTCATACAGTTGGTGATTGCCCAGGCAATGACTACAAGTGATATAAAATATGGGTATAGCAATAAGAGCTTATGGTCCTTTTTTTATGAATCTGCTGGCTTTATGAGAGAACTTCTTTGCAGGTACTCCTTGTCCAGAGAGATAAATCATTGGATCCCGTCCCTCAGGTGTGTCAACTGCACCATTAGTTTGGTGTCATCTGAAAATTTGCTCAGGGTGCATTTGATCCCTTTGTCTATGTCAATATAGAAGATTTTAATTAACACTGGTTGCAATACAGATCCTTGGAGGGACACCAGTTGTCACCAATGTCCATTGGGACTCTGAACTGGTGACCACTACCCTCTGGATGTGACTGTCCAATCCCTTTTTTATCCATCAAACAGTTCACCCATCAAATCTATCTCTCCAATTTAGGGAGAATGATGTTGTGGGGGACTGTGTCAAAGGCTTTACAGAAGTCCAGATAAATGACATCTGCAGCCCTTTCCTTGTCCACTGATGTAGACACTCCATCACAGAAGGCCACTGGGTTGGTCAGGCAGGACTTGTCCTTTGTGAAGCTGGGCTGGCTGTCTTGAATCACCTCCCTGTCCTCCATGTGCCTTAGCAGAGCTTCTAGGAGGATCTGTTCCAGGATCTTCCCAGGCACAGAGGTGAGGCTGACAGAGTGGTAGTTCCCAGGGTCCTCTTTTCTACCCTTTTTTAAGATGGGTGCAGTGTGTCCCTTTTTCCAGTCATCTGGGACTTCATCTGTAATGACTTTTCAAATTTCACAGAGAGTGGCTTAGCAACTACATCAGCCAGTTTTCTCTAGACTCTGGGATGCATCTCATCAGGTCCCATGTACTTTTGCACATTCAGGTTCCTCAGGTGGTCACAAACCTTATCTTTACTTACAGTGGGAGGGACTTTGCTCCCCCAGTCCCTTTCTTGCTGTCCATCCACTTGAGAGGTATTGAAGACTGAGGCAAAAAAAGCTTTTGAGTACCTCATCCTCCTCCTCATAATCTGTTGTTACCAGTTTTCCAGCACTGTTTATCGAGGGGAGTATACCTCCTTTGACCTTCCTTTTCTGGTTCAGAGACCTGTAGAAGCCTTTCCTGTTATTCTTTGCACCCCTTGTCAGGTTCAGTTCCAGTTTTACCTTTGCCTTCCTCACCCCATCCCTACCCAACTGAACTTCATCCCTATACTCTTCCCAGGATACCTGTCCTGGTTTCCACTGCCTGTCCATTTGCTTCTTTCCCTTTTTTTGATCAGCAGGTCACTACTCAGACATACCAGTCTCCTGTCTTCTTTGCCTGATTTCTTGATCCTGTGAATTGTTAGCTCTTGTGCTTTATGAAAGACTTCCTTACAGATCTGCCAGTTCTGTTCCATTCCCTTGTCCCTGAGAGCAGTCTTCCAAGGGATCCAACTATCTCCCTTAAGAGCTAGAAGCTTGCTTTCCCAAAGTTCAGGGGCTTAACTTTGCTCCTTACCTGACCCATATCCCTCAGGACTGCAAACTCCACCAATGTGTGATCACTGCAGCCCAGGCAGCCTCCAATCTTGACATCTCTGATTAACTCACTTGTGTTGGTGACCAACAGATGTAGCAACACATCCTCTTTGGTAGGGCTATCTATTACCTGGCTCAATAAGTTGTCATCCATGCATACCAGGAGTCTCCTGGATTGTCTACAGCTTGCCATGCTACTTTCCCAGCAAATGTTGGGGTGGTTGAAGTCCCCCAGCAGGATGAGAGCTAGCAAGTGCAATGCCTCCTGTAGCTGTAGCAAGAAGGCTTTGTCAATAGGCTCCCCTTGATCAGGTGGCCTGTAGTAGACACAAACCACAAGGTTCTCTTTGTTGCCTTGATCTCTGGTCCTTACCCACAGGCTTTCAACCTGCTCATGGCTGTTCTTCAGACAGCTCTTCACTGTTGGTGATGACATCAAATGCAAAGAAAAATATAAGTGTAAGAAATAATCTAAATATAAAAAAATCAAAATGTCAATATCAAGATGGCAGCGATGAGAAAACACTGATGCAGTGTTATAGCTTTGAGCTCTGCTCTAGGTGTTGTTTTCCTCTTCTTGTCTGTCTTTCCCATGCAAGCTCCCTTTTATTTTAATTTTGTTACAGATAAACAACTGCCTTCTGATTGGTCCTCAGGGCCTCTGCTAGTTTTGTGGCACACAAAACATGTCTCAAGCATTGCATGCATGTGATCATTTTCAATCACAGTAAGTTACACACTCATATGGTGGTCTTCCACCAAAGTAATTTTTTCACAGCATGCTCAGCAAACACACAAATTATCAGAGCCTTTAGGGTTAATATTCTCTTGTTCTAATCTTGGTTAGGATGCTAGGTGTCTGGCACTGTTCCCACACTTCACAATACACCTCTTGATGCAGAGGGCATATTAATAGACTGGACCTGTCTGTTTCTTCCAGTGTTGCTGCCTTCAACTGGAAGTATAGAGGAGAATATAATTTGTGTCCCAGAATACTGGGATATATCTGGAAGTGTGTATATATGTATCTTTGCAGCATAAGCAGCCAGTCAAATCACAGTACACTCTGACTCCTGTATGTATTGTTGAAGCCAATGACCAAAAAATGCAGATGGGGGAAAAATCTGATTGGTTAGATTGCCCAGCAGGAGTTGACATGTTCCCACTTTAAAGATTTATATACATAGAGGGAGGAGACACAGGATAATTTAATTTGAATAATTGAATAATTGGGCTTTGTTGTTGGTTGGGGATAGGAGGGCTTTTTTTGTGGGATGGTGGGGATTTTGTTTTGTTTGGTTTTTTCTTCCCCCCCCAATTAAAACAGAGCTTCTCATCTAGCCTAGAAGGACCTGCAGTTGGAATTACTCTCTGTATGCTTTTCTAAGATAGCTGAGTAGTATTTATCAAGTCTTTTGACATATCAGGTAAAAAGAGGTAACAGAGCAGAGAAGGCAAGAGGCTGCCATTTTGAACCTCATTGTATTTGAGTAACTTAAATCCCTGATTGTTGGTATATTGTCTTGGTTTTACAATAGGATGAATTTGTACTTTGTATTGTTTCAATAGGTGATGCGGATGACACTGTCAACATTGAATTGGCGACGACGGGAAATGGTGAGGTGGTTAGTAACATGTGCAACAGAAATAGGTATGTTCTGAGGTGCTTCTCAAGGGCTCCTACCTTTTTGTCAGCTAATCTTAGATGGCTTGATCTTGTTTGTCAACACTCAGGCTCTGCAAATATCTCACACCTTCTGTTCCTCTTTAAAATCCCTTTTTTAAAAGACAATAATTATGTCAGTGTTGAGTGGGTTTTTTGAGCATGTAATAGACTAGGCACAGGCCAAGTAAGACAATACTTGATTAATGCAGTGTAACTTCTTTCCCCCTTCAAGGTAGGGACATTGATAACCCAGATTTCCCCTTCTTCCCTCCATGTTGGGTTTGGGTTTGAAGCTGCAGCAGAGAAAGGGGTAGTGGTTATGGGATGTTACACTATGCTACAACTTTGCTTGCTCTGAAGGGCAAGGCTCCAAAAGACTGATGAGAGCACTGTCTTGTCAGTGGTGGGGAAGATGAACCAAAAAACAGGTGAATGAAATGTGGAGGTTGCGTCCCACTGTGTGGCATACAAGATCTCATGAAGGGGTTCTCAACATTTGTCTTCTTGGTTTCATTTTTTAAGCCCCTTTGTAAATCCAAGATTAGAGTGTAATGCTTCTTTGTTACGTGGCTATGACATTGTGCAGGCCTCTCACCTGCACTGGAAAGCCAACCAAACACTAACACAACCCAAGCCTTTCTACAATATTGCTCAGAGTATTTCCCTAATAAAAACCTTTATGTTCAAGTGCATATCAATTCAATACAAGATGTATCTGAAAAGCTTGTTGGGAGAGGGTAGAGGTAAGGATTTTTAATTTTATATCTTTTAAAGTTGTGCTTAGTATTAAATGCCATGGTGTTCTATTAAATGAGACATTTGGCATGCCTTCATATTCTTTTGTGCATGTGCTGTACCGTGAGATGCACATTAAGAAAAAAAAGTTAAAATTGCCTTTTAAGTGTTTGGTGTGAGGGCTGCTTTTGAATGATATGATAAGACCAAATGAGCCAGAACTTGTTATACAATTTGTCTTAGATAACAAGTAAAACAGCTCAATTTTCTCACTGGGATATAAAAGCTTATCTTGCAGGCTTTTTTGTTATCTGCATTTCAGTGATTGCTGCGGAGTGTACACAGTTAGCCTTTGTTTTAATGTCCTTTTGCAGACATGTTATCAGGTTTAGCTTTTCTTGCTGAAGCTGGTCTCCTTCAGTGTACTGGCAACCTCTTAGAACTTTGACTGTAATCTTTTCCTGAACGTCTAAATCTGCTAGGTTTTGTCAGTTGTGCCTAATCCTTTCTTTCTCTCCCCAGGTGTTTATGCACTGGACAGTATAATGCAAAACTGGTTTACACTTTTCACTCCAACAGAAGCTACTAGTATTGTTGCTACAACAGTGATGTCCAACAGCACCATTGTCCGTCTGCATCTGGACTGTCATCAGCAGGAGAAGCTGGCCAGCAGTGCTAGAACACTTGCTCTACAGTGTGCCATGAAGGATCCTCAAAACTGTGCCCTCTCTGCACTGACTCTGTGTGAAAAGGATCATATAGCTTTTGAGACCGCTTACCAAATCATTCTAGATGCTGCTACAACCAGCATGAGCTACTCACAGCTTTTTACTATAGCACGATACATGGAGCACCATGGTTACCCTATGCGGGCCTATAAGCTGGCCACTTTGGCCATAACGCATCTCAACTTGAGTTACAATCAGGACACACACCCTGCCATTAACGATGTTCTCTGGGCATGTGCACTCAGCCATTCTCTTGGGAAAAATGAGCTAGCAGCTTTAATACCTCTGGTGGTCAAAAGTGTCAAGTGTGCAACAGTACTGTCAGATATTTTGCGCAGGTGTACTTTAACCACTCCTGGCATGGTGGGACTTCATGGAAGGAGGAATTCTGGTAAGCTCATGTCACTGGACAAAGCCCCTTTAAGACAACTCTTGGATGCCACGATCGGAGCTTACATTAATACAACTCATTCACGTCTCACTCACATCAGCCCACGACACTATAGTGAGTTTATAGAGTTCCTCAGCAAGGCCCGAGAGACCTTCTTAATGGCTCATGATGGACACATACAGTTTACACAGTTTATTGATAACCTAAAACAAATCTACAAAGGCAAAAAGAAACTGATGATGTTGGTTCGTGAGCGGTTTGGTTGACGAAAATGAGTGAAGGGAGGAGGTGGTTTGGTATTACTTGAGCTTGCCTTCGTATCTTTTTGAACTTAAAGAAACAAAGCCACACTGGTATTATATGTGTATAGTTATACTGAGTTTGAAAACTAAACTGTCATGTTGTGAAAGTTTGTGTGTTTAATTTTTTTCCTTTATTCTGTTTTGTGCGATTAAAAAAGGTTTGGTTTACACTGAGTATATGTTGTCAAGTAGCAAAAGCCCACATCACTCTCCTGTTCTTTCTGTATATGTTCACAGCCTCAAAAACAAAACATATATTTCAATGGCTTTAAAAAAGCAAACAAAGCACCTCCATCCTGTGATAAGTACCTCAAATACATTCAGCTTTGCTCCTTGGTAACTCATTATTATATTTCAATGTATTTAAACAAGCCAACAAATGAAATACTAGTAGTTGAAAGGCTGACCATGTGGCTTTGCAGTGCTCTTCATCCAGAAGCATGGCACACAATGCTTATGCATGTGGAAACTTAGCAACTGTCAACATACATTCTCAGGGATTTGTCAAAATAAATTTTTTAAACTATGAGAGCATTTATTGTACTGTATATATATTATAGTAGATGTCTGAATATTGAAAAAATCTAACATTAATTTATTTTAAAAAAATCAAATATATGTAATGCAAAGTACTTGAAGCTGCAGTAGCTTGGTTTTAAAGAAAAAATATCTGAAGGACTAAAGTGCGCCTTGCTTCAGGTTGGCTCAGGTGGGGAACTATTTGCTGGGCATCTATTCAGAGCCATCTTTTGGATTGCATGGTTGGAATGATACCTACTGGGGAAGTTTTATATATGTATACGTATGTATGTGTGTGTGTGTATGTGTGTGTGTGTGTGTGTGTGTGTATACACACATAAACACATGCTTGTAACAGGCACTATAGTAAAGAGGGACAACAAAAAATACACAACCAGAGCAGCAAGCCTTAGCATTAAGAATACAGTATGCCAGAATTGGGGTTTGTGCCTCCTAGCCTAGGAAACTTAAAGAAATATCATTTTGGACATAAAATGCAAAATGATTGACATGATACATTACACCTTTGCAGTGAGCTAATAATAAGCTAACCTTTGTGCACAAATATATATATATATGATATATATTCTGCATAGGTATTTTGACTGTGCAGGACAGGAAGTTGTGTAGGTATGACTGTTCTACTTTTCTGTTCATTTTTGTAATATGTTTTATTTTCTCTAGAATCACTCAAACAAAAGCAACCTTCTATCTTGCCTTGTCTTAATGCTTTAAATTAACCAAACTGGAGATCTAGCTACCAAACCATTCATTATATTCTTAAATACCAAATTTGATTACAGTATTGTGACTTTGCTTTAGCTGATAGTTCTGCATCCTTGTGCTTTTTAAAACAGTTTTTGTTTTGGTGCAAAAGTTGTCCAATGTCTCTTGTTCCCTTCATTAGAGAACATGCTAGATTTATGTTTGTAGGTATTTTTGTTTAGAAAAACTATTTCATGCTCTCCATTTTATTTATTATAATAGGTAAAAAGGTTGTACTTCATTACCCATGTAAACAATCTCATGAAGTTGAAATTAAGATTTGATACAATTATATCAATTTATTTATGTAACTAAATCACTGTTTTATAAACTTGTTACTGATAACAATTTTTTTGTTTTGATTAAAATTAGTTTTTTGAAAGTTGATTCTGTCTCCTTTATGGTGTCTGTTGCTGGAGTTAAATTATCTATGAATAGTTCATAGATCTTAAAAGCCCAGCTTGCAACTTTGGTGCATTATGGTGATAAGCAATATGACCAAGAAAGAAATGTTTTTTTCCTCAAAAATCTGCTGAGGAAAAGTAGTGTTCACAATTACAACAGCACCTTTGCTCATGCAGGAAGACTTGATGTGTCAGAAGGACCAAATGGTGCCTGCAATTGAAGATGTGTGGTCCATACAACGAACCATAAGCCTTGACATATTGCCCTGGTGGGATGGAAGAGTGTTTGGGAGCATGTTTCCATTCAGTGGATTATTTGGGTGACCATGAAAGTTAAGATGTGCTGCAGATATATACAAGGACAGTTCTTGCTGTTCTTTAGATTTTCTAAAGCATTTTGTGTATTCTGAACTGTGCAACTCATTCCACCCAGCATGGAGTTCTTGCTCACCAACTAACAGACATCATTTCTGCATTTTTGGAGTCTTTGCTGAGTAAGATGTGTGTAAGTTTTCCAGCCCTTAGTGAAGCATGCCATACAGAATGGTTGAAAATTGAAGAGGAGTGTTCTGCTTTACCAAGATCTTTATCATCTCAGGTATGTTATATGATGTCATATTTGACTACATGATCTGAACACCTTCACTTTCTTTTTCTAGTATCTTCATCTGAAAACAGAATTAGCATGCAGCAAGCAACTATCAGAGATGCCGATGTACTCATGAATTCTGACAGTGAGACTTGTGTCACTGGAAGATTAATGAGGAAAAAACCCGAATCTTTGTACAACTTGTCATGTAAATATATGAGTCTATACCAAGCCTTGCTAGCAACTGAGTTGTCCTGACCTGGTAGTACTAACATTCTGTAGCTTCTGTAGCTTCTATGCCTTCCAAGTATTCAATTCACATGATGTGTTTGCTTCATTATCTTGTCTCAGAATAATTTTCTGCTACAGACAATAAGCAATGAGAAGGATGTTCCATTCTGTAAAAGGATTTGTGTGGGTGTTGGGGCTTTTTTTGCCTCTTACAAATAATTCAGTATTATGGATATTGTGGATTATATAGATTGCAAAACTGAAGCTTATTTGAAGACAAAGGCTTTACAATGAAATGTGATCTTTATGGTTGCCACCTGCTTTTGACAAGCACAATGGCTTATTCTTCTTTCAGAACCGATCAAAGTTTGACTTGTTTTCAGGACTGATTGAAATCTCTTTATATCCTCAGTGGTGTTGCACAGTTCAGTTCACACCATGTGTTTGCCCTACATGAGTTTCTGGTCCCTAGGTTTTTTTGAGATCTTAATACCCCTAATGGTCCCTAGGTTCATTTTCTTATCCAGAAATAACTCCAGTATTGTCCTTAATACGTAGTTTTTCCAGTAGAGAGGTTGAGAGGGTAAGAGAGCAAAAGGGCAAGAGAGTAAAAGGGTAAGAGAGCAGAAGCGTAAGAAAGCAGAAGCATAAGAGAGCAGAAATGTAAGAGTGAGGTTCCCGTTACAATACGATAAATCTTCTTCTGTGTTGAATATTCTAATTCTTGCTAACCAATCTAGTACAATATACAAATCCTATAGCATTTACATACAGCCTATAAGAATCACTGCATTACCATACTGTGTTACGTTTTAAACCCTAAAAACTACTCTTTGGACCCCTTCTGCCAAGCTAGTAGGGTCTGCTCTGACCCTTGGACCTGTCTGCAAGCAGAGGGTATTGTTTCATCAAAAGGGGATTACCTTCAGTCTGGTGTGACGGTGGTCACAAGGGTTTGCAGGTGAAGAGAGAGGCGAGAATGTTGATTCCATGATCAGAAGGCTGATTTATTATTTTATGATATATATACTACATTATAACTATACTAAAAAGAAATAGAAGGAAAAGTTCTCAGAAGGCTAGCTAAGCTAAGAATAGAGAAGAATGATAACAAAGGCAGCTGGCTCAGACCGAGAGCGAGAGCCAGCTCTGCCGTGAGTGGCCAGTAAATCCAAACATCTACCCGAGACCAATCACGGATCCCCCTGTTGCATTCCACAGCAGCAGATAACCATTGTTTACACTTTGTTGCTGAAACTTCTCAGCTTCAGCAGGAAAAATCCTAACTGAAATAAACAGGGCAGGAGACTTTTTCTCCTTTTAATGCCTTTATTAAAAGTGATCAGCTCAGGATTGGGCAGCTCGGACGGGTCTGCAGCTTCCCATCATCTCTCCCAGGGCGAGGAGGAGGAGGAGGATATTCACAGCTTTGTCCACTAGAGGCAGAGCTGGGGGTCCGGTCCTCGTGGGAGCCTTTAGGGCGTGGTGTTGCCTTCTGGTATAAGGCAAGGCGACCTGGTTCTGAGGAAATGGCACGGCGACCCACTCTCCAGGGTCGCTCGGGCCTAGGACACACGCAGACACCAATGTGGTGGACGGTCCAAAGGCCTTTATTATCTCATCTCTTGGGGTTTTATAATCTTGGGGGTCTGTCTACGTCAGAGGGGGTCTGTCTTTACCATCTATGGTTAGTAAGGGGTGGAAAGTTACTGGGTAGGGGATGGAAAGTTACTGGTATTCGGTTAAGGGAGGCTACATTCCTATGTTAATTTCTTATCTAAGGGGAACAGAGGGTCCTGCCTTTCCGTCACATCGCGAGATCTTCCGAACGCCTGTCCCTGTCTACCACAGTGTGGTGACCCCTTCCGATGTTAAATTGGTCCCAATCTCGCCCTCTGCGAGACCCAGCCCGGGGGCTCTCGAACGCAGGGTGAGGAACAACGAAGGTTTTCAGCATCTCTGCAGGCCCAGCACTCCGCTCCTCACGTCCAGACATCACTCCAATCTCTCAACTCTTAGGTGGCTCGTTGTTTTTGGGGTTTGCTCAGTACGTTTGGAGCAGTAGTCCCCCACAGCATGCTGGTCCTGGAGTCACTTTGCATAGCTCCCCCCCCCCCCCCCCAGGTCTCTTCACTATTCTGGGGAAAAGTACAACTTAGCCTCGGGCAAGGCTCTGCTAATACAAAAGGAGCAATTAGCAACAACGACCCGTGATTACAATAACAAAACAAGCAGAACTTCGGCAGCAACAGTGATCTGGCTGATTTTTGTAACCTTTTCTCACAAAAAAAAAAAAAAATAGCAGAATTTTTGTTCATAACACTAACAAAAGGATTTTAATGAAAAGATGTCTGTGAAAGTCCGGCCACACCATTGTTTTCCAGTTGTTCAGTAACTAAGGTATCTCAAACCTTGCTTTCATTTCAATCTCACTTATAGTTTCTATATTCTCAAAATCTTTTGCCAGACAATCATATTTATAAGGCTTTCCTGTTTCATCTTCCCCAACACCTGCTATTGGACAATTTCTGATCCCCCTGTATCCTATATAATGGGCTGTTTTAGCCTATTTCGGGTTAGAAGAGCTGTCACTGGAACCTTCACGGAAGAACTAATAAAGACATCGCTGTGGAACGCCAAACGGCCTTCTCCTCTCTCGCCCTGCGTCTGCCTGACTGTGGCACCGAGCAAGCTAAGAGCTGAAATCACAATGAGCTGATAATCACTAAAGAGCTGATATCCCTTGAGCTTGCTATGGTTGCCAGTGGCCGAAAACTGCTTGGGTATTCAGGCAGTCTGTCCCGTAAGAGGACTGAGCTATCCAGACTTGTGCAGCCTGCTTGGGGGCAAATCTGAACCCAGCAGAAGGCCGATTTACTGCAGCAGTGGTCCCAGCAGATGCTGCAACTTGCTGCAGTGACAGCAACAGTGGCAGTGGCAGTAGCAGCAGTTGCCCCTTTTTTCCACAACCTCAGCAACAGTAGCAGCAGTTACAGCTTGCCACATATTAAGGGTAACATTTTCCATCTCTTATTCTATACCATCTACATCATGTCCAGATTTTATACCTTTCAATTATATACATATATATATACACACATATAACTATTCATAAGTATGGTTATTATTTCAGTAGTCATTGACCATCCCCCCCAAGATGTTGGTTGAGTTCATTTAGTCCATGACTGGTATAACTGGAGTGGTCCATACTCATTACTGAAGCAAAGTGAAAATTTTCCAGGATAGAAATCCATTTTAATTTAGGTGAAATGTACATTTTAGAGTTGAGTCTGTGGTTAGAAATCGTAGTTATTTAGCCAGACTGCAAGGCCTAAGCTCAGTGAAGTTACTTCGGCGAAGGACGGAGATAAAGGGGAGGAGACAGAAGATGATAGAGAGAGACAGGGACTGCTGTAAGGGCAAGTCAGCCTGACCTCGGAATTCTTTCTGATAAAAAGGAACTAGTGGTAAAAGTCACACGAAACCCATAAAAATGAATATGTATGAACCTATTGTGAAACTGTATGCATATGTATTTGAGAGGGGGATAAAAGGAGATCTGAAGTTCTCAGAGGTAGGCATGCCTTTTAAGGAGAGCATTCTCCGCATGTGTCCGGCGCCGTAATAAACATACCGAGCTTTACAACTTTTATAAAGTTGTGAGGTTTCTTCTTTTCTCTGCAAAACATTACCCATGGTATTTATGACATGCAGTGGCAGCATCATTCAGCAACTAGTATTACATATGCAATTCAACATTACAGACTGTTCTCACCCAAAAATCAAAGCCCATTGAAACACATCATGTTCCCCCATCCCTCTGCATTATCCACCAAGTGTACCCAAGTCCTTGAGCAAAAACAATCCCACGGATGGGTCTGCCTTTGCTTGAGCCAAGATTAGGCCAAACTGACTTTCATCACACATTTCTCATGCACCACAGGGATTTTATCCCTTTCTACAGTACCTAGAGGTTCAGATTGAGCAAGATCAGCTTGATTGGTAGAGCCTCAAGTGTTAACTAACCAGGTGGCTGTCGCTAAATGTAGATCCCAATGTTTCAAGGTCCCCCTACCCATTGCTTTCAGTGTGGTTCTCAACAGTCCATTGTACCATTCAATTTTCCCAGAGGCTGGTGCAGGATAGGGAATATGATACTCAATCCCATGCTCTGTGGCCCGGGTATTTATAAGGCTATTTTTGAAATTAGTCCCATTGTCTGACTCAATTCTTTCTGGGGTGCCATGTCACCACAGGACTTGCTTTTCAAGGGCCAAGATGATGTTCGAGGCAGTGGTGTGAGGCCCAGGGTACATCTCCAGCCACCCAGTGTCTGTTTCCACTATTGTAAGCATGTAGCACTTCCCATGGTGGGTTTATGGGAGTGTGATGCAATCAATCTGCCAGGCCTTCCAATTTATATTTCAACCATCATCCCCCATACTGCAGGGGCTTTTCTCCCTTGTCCTACTTGATTGCTGCACATGTTTCACAGCTATGGATAATCTAGGAGATAGTGTCCATTGTTAAGTCCACCCCTTGATCACACGCCCATCTTTATCTTGACTCTCTTCCCTGATGATCTGAGGTGTCATGGGCCCACTGAGCCAGAAATAACTCTCCCTTGTGTTGCCAGTCAAAATCTACCTGTAACACTTTAATCTTGGCAGCTTGGTCCACCTGTTTATTGTTGTAATGTTCCTCATGTGGTCCGACTCTTAGGTATCGGTGCATTTACATGACAGGCTTTGACAATCAACTTCTCTACCCAGGCAGCAATGTCTTGCTGCAATTCAGCAGCCCAGATTGGTTTTCCTCTGTGCTATCTATTGGCCTTTTCCTATCAGTCTAGCCACTCCTGCAGAGCATTTGCCACCATCCACAAGTCAGTGGAGAGTGTTGGCCATTTTTCTCATTCAGCAATATCTAAAGCCAACTGGACAGCTTTCAGCTCTGCAACCTGACTTGATCCACCTTGTCCTCCAGTAGCTTCTGCAACTCACTGTGTAGGGTTCCATATGGCAGCTTTCCATTTTTTATTTGCCCCTACCGTAAGGCAGGAAGTGTCAGTGAAAAGACCAGGTCACCTTTCATTTTCTGGTAGCTGGTTATATGGTGCAGCCTCCTCAGCACGTCATCTGCTCCTCTTCCTCTTCTGATGATATTCCAAAATATTTACCTTCAGGCCAGTTCATTATGATCTCCAAGATCCCTGGATGATTAGGACTTCCTATCCGAGCTTGCTGTGCGATTAGCGATCCAATTCCCCCATGTGGCATCAGTGGTATGATGTGTGGAAGGGACTTTCCCTTTGAACATCCAACAAATACTGGCAGTTGGAGTGCCAAGAGGAGCTGTGCTTCAGTGCCAATCACTTCTGAAGCAGCTCAAACCCCTTCATAAGCTGCCACTATCTCTTTTTCAGTTGGGGTGTAGCAGGCTTCAGATCCTTTGTATCCCTGGCTCCAGAACACCAGCATTCGTTCTCAAGTCTTCCTGGGTACTTTTTCCCATAGGCTCAAAGAAGGACCATTCTCTCCAGCTGCAGTGTTGGTATAGAGCAGTTAGTAGCCATGTTGTTTGAACTCATGATGTCACTTGGGGTGGAGGCTTGCATGTGTTTCTGGGCCCTAGGTTTTTTTGAGGTCTTAATACCTCTATGTTCCCTAGGTTTATTTTCTTATCCAGAAATAGCTCCAGTATTGTCCGTAACACGTAGTTTTTGCCATAGAGGGGCACTGACTAGAATAGTTATTGGGCTGGGCTTGGTGGTAATGACTTGTAGGAAGTTTATAAAGGTGCTGGAGTCTGTTCCAGGTATGTATGGTTCATGGTTATGGTTATGCACCCAGTTTGTTAGAGGAGGAGCAGGGGATGAGGCTTTTCAGCCTTTGCTTTCCTTCTTCTCCTCTGAATCCGTTACATCCCTATTGGAAGATGTTCAGTTTCCCCTGAATGTTAAAGAGACCATCTTTCTGGTATTTAATCTAGTAAGCTTCCTCTATACAGTCTGCAGAGTCTCTAAAATGAGAGCTGAGATTTCTAGAGGGGCTGATGAGACCCCTGACCCAGGTGTGGAAAATCCTGAGTGGTGTGGGAAATGGAAGGATATGGGCCAAATCCTAAAGGAATTTTCTGACCCTATAGTCTGGGACTTTCCACATGAACAAATTCAGAACCCAGCTGAGGTGGGGAAATACCTGAAAGAGAAGTGCCATGATGACCCTAAAGAGAAAAAGATCATTGCAGTAAGCTGGGCCCTGGCATATACTTATACTACTAGATACTGTGGGGCAGCAGACAGAGGAAGGGGAGCGGGGAGATAAATCAACAACAATCCCAGTCACTCAGGCTGCAACCAACACCCCAGTTACGAAGCCAGTAACTAAACGAGACAGTGAACCTAAGCCAGCAGCTAAACCAGACAGTAAGCCTCAACCAACAGCTACTGCTACTAACACAAGAAGCAGAAAGTGCACAGACAAGACCGATCGACCAGTAGATGGTGATAATGATGATGATGATGCAGGAAAAAGATCCTCAATGCCTCCTGACAAAATCAGGAGTCAAAGCAACTGGCACAATATCAGAAGCCAATATCGAATCCTTTTCACTGAAGGACCTTCGTGGCATAAGAAAGGATTACACTCGATGAGCTGATGAATCTATAAATAGTTGGTTAGTCCATCTTTAGGATGCTACAAGCAAGGCTACAATTCTAAACAGCACTGAAGCGAGGCATTTGGGATCCCTGTCACATAATCCCGTAATTGACCAAAGAATGATAAGGGGGGATAACCCTCACAGCCTCTGGGCACAGGTCCTAAGAAGTGTAGCACAAAGATACCTGTGTGCGGACGATCTCTATATGCAGCAAACCCAGTGGAAGACCATAGAACAAGGGATCCAACGCCTGAGAGAAATGGCAGTGGCAGAGATTATCTTCTCAGATGACATAACAATTAGAAATCTAGACTTGGTACCATGTACATCATGTTATGTGGTGAAAACTTGTATGACACACACCACAAGAATATGCTTCTGCTTTAGCAATAATGAAGCAGGATGACAGGGATGAGACTGTGCTTGATATGGCGAAGCTCCGAGCATATGCAGATGCTGTACATGGCCCAACACATGCCAGAATTGCAGCAGTGGAAGCACATCTGCAGAAATTAGAAGACAAGATAGCGGAGAATCATAAGAAACTCAGAGAGGTAATTAAAGAGGACCTTCTCCAAATCTCGGCAGTGCAAATCAGAGGTTCTGGTATCCAACACAGATGTTCCCCAGATGAGGAGAGAAGGTACACCCTATGAGCTGAGCTGTGGTTCTTTCTGCGTGATTGCAGAGAAAACATGAGGAGATGGGATGGAAAATCTACTGCTGCTCTGGCACAATGGGTGTGTGAATTGAAGGAAGGCAAGACTCAGTAAGGAAGTTCCACCAAAAGGGAAGCAGGTCCAGTTGCCCGTAGCCAAACTGCCAGGTATGATGATGATGGTGACATGTCCAATCCCCTTGAAGGAACCTCCAAGACATATGTCCAAGGAAAGAAGGATAACCAGGCTTAGAGGGGTCCTGCCTCTAGCCAGGTAGAGGCTAGGGAAAAACGTGTTTTCTGGACTGCGTGGATTCGTTGGCCTGGCACATCTGAACCACAAGAATATAAAGCTTTGGTTGATACTGGTGCACAATGCACATTAATCCCATCGAGACATGTGGGGGCAGAATCTGTCTCTATCGCTGGCGTGGCAGAGGAATCACAGGATTTTACTTTGGTGGAAGCTGATGTGAGCCTGACTGGAAATGAGTGGAAGAAACACCCTATTGTGACTGGCCCAGAGGCCCCATGCATTTTGGGCATAGATTACCTCCCAAGTGGGTATTTCAAAGACTCAGAAGGACTCAGGTGAACATTTAGGATAGTGGCTGTATTGACAGAAGGCATCCAGCAATTGAATACCTTACCTAAACTGTCCGAGAATCCATCTACACTTCTGAAGGGATAAGAACAGGTACAAATTACCACCTCAACAGTGCATTGCCAACAGTATAGAACAACTCAAAATGCTGCGATTCCCATCCATAAGATGATGCAAGAGCTGGAGAGCCAAGGGGTAGTGTGAAAAGTGCATATTATACGGCTCTATGCAGATATTTACTATATATATTATGTCGTATTGATTAGTAGTGCTGTATTAACATTTTAATGGTATGGTAAATGTAGTTTTGTAGTTAAAAGGTAACTTTTGTAGTTAAAATAGGACCTATGTATGTGGGAGATTCTTTTAAGAAAGGAATGAGGTACTCGCACCAGATAGCAGCTACAGGACACCTAAATCTTTCAGAGAAAGAGAATTTATTGCTCTCTTATCAGAAGAAACTTCTTCCTGCCTTGCTCAGTCATGAAGACATCGTTAGGATTAAGAGGAAGAAATTGACTCTGACCAGACGGAATCCTTTGTCTGAATGGAATTTATGCACCATGTATGAGATGTATGAATATTCAACGGGCTATTGCTTTTAAGAGTTAATCCTTTGTGAACAGGTGCCCTTTTTCAGGCTTATGTTTCCCAGAAAAAGGTACCCGGACGTCCGTAACTCTTTGTTTCTGTTGTCTCATATTGTCCTAATACAAATTGTCCAAATTATTATTACTCTAATTATATTGCTATTTTTATAACCATTTTATTATCATTAAACTTTAAAAAATTTTAAAAACAAGTGATTGGCGTTTTTCACAGGTAGTCAGCAAAACACACTCACCCTTCAACAGTCTCATTTGGCCTGTGCATAAATCTGAAGCAGAATGGAGATTGACTGTGGACTACCGTGCACTGAATGAAGTGACATCTGATGAACACCGAAGTGTTTGCAGCCAAGACTGAAAAACCGGGGGTCGAGTGGACCCCGACGCTCGGTGCAGCCTGGGCTGAAGAAACAGGACCCTAATGGATCCGGATGTGCTCGCAGCCGAGACTGAAGACGAGGGCGTTTAGTGATCCCTCGCGGAAATCCCATCCGGCAACCCCTTGTGGAGTCGCAGGATGGGCGGAGACGCCTCGGATCACGCCAGCACCCCGCCGGGACCTCACGGCGCCCCACGCAGCCCGCTCGCGTCTGGACACCTTCTGTTCCCCCGGAGAGGTAACAATGACCTTTTCCCACGTCTTCCTGGAGACTATATGTCCCTCCGGGACTGTGATTTAGCCCTCATAGCCTAGGAACAGATTTCCCAACATAGCACTGCCTGCAACCCGGGATGGGCTTGCGGTTGAGAAGAGGTGCCTGCAAAAACGGGCAACTGAATTTCTATGCCAGAACATGTAATCCTTACAGTGTGGGGACATATGATTGGTCATAAGGGACTTCGTGTGCCAGAAGACGCTCTCTACAAGCTTTTAAATTGGGCCAAAATTCATGGTTTCCCCATAGATGTGGAAACTGCCTTGAACCCGCGAACCTGGGACTCACTAGGTTACTGGCTGTGGGAGGAACTCATGAGGGGAGATGCGGCTGTGCCTCAACTGATACCGGTTTGGGGAGTCCTTTCAAGAGCGATACGGGGCTGGACCCCAAAGGGAAAGCAAATCCACTTCGGCAGGCATGTCCCAATTGGACTTGGAGGAGCGCCTCCCCCTGTGGCCCATAGACTCTCCTGCACTGCGGACTGCAGCAGAAATGCCCCTGCCACGACCAGTGGATTGGGCTTTCCCTGTTCCATACGTAGCAGCTGGCGAGCCTTTGCCACAGTCGGCACTGCTCCGGCCACCGGCGATACCCATGTCGGCTCCTGAGGAAAGTGAAGGGAGACGAGCACACATCCGATTGATGAGCATCGATCTCAGATTTATTGATCCAGCTTACACACTTTTATAGTAGTGTTAATTAAGCTCATGCATATTGCAAAACCCGAGCTCATCATTGGTTACAGATTACATGCCAACCCCTCCTTTGTTGTTAATACCTGTGGTTTCTTGTTGAGGCTAATACTTGTTTTCCTCATCCTGCTGTTGACTTTTTATTGAGCACCCTCAAGGACTCCATGTTTTCCACCATGTTTTTCTCATCACTTACCCAAGGACACAGTGTTTATTGTTTTTAAGGAAAAAGCCTGAGAACTTGCTGCTTACAGCTGCCTTTTACTTCTTAACCAGCTGTATATGATCATGGCCTTTTTCTATAAGCCATGTCTGAACAAAACTCTCCAACATGCTCCCCAAGCAGTGGTGCGCGAGCCTTTTTCTCGGCCGGCCCTGCTTCGATTGCCAGTGCTGGCGTTCCCTGTTCTACAAGCCGGCTGGCCTTGCATGCCGACCCCACCCCTCTCTCAGCGGACAGCCACCGCTGGTTCCTTCTCACCCCACACCGCGGGTGGGGGAGGCATCGACCCCAGCGCAGCTTTCTCCCGGCTTCCCAGCGCATGCGCAGGAAGGACCGACGCTTTCAGCGGCTCCGCTTCCACGGTCAGCAATTATTCCGACCGGAGTCGTGGTCGGTCCTGCCTCTTCGCCTTCACCAGCGCAAATGGGACAATCGCCTCCTCCTCTCCCCCCCCTTCCACCCCGAGCGGCATGTGGATCGGCCCCACTTCAGGCGGATGAAGTGGCGGGAGCTGGGAGCTCCTTGGCCCTGCCGCTGGGTTTCCTCCCCCCTGCACCGCAGGTGAGGGCGGAGCCGCCTCCGCCGCCGCCAAGGGATGCAGTCGGTTCCATAACCGCGGCCAGCTCCCCCGCGCTGGAACTCATAACCAGCCCCTCTGCCCTGCAGCCTGCAGCTGGCTCATCGGCAGCGGCGCTCAAAGCACCGGCTGGGGAGGCCCCCCGCCTGCTCCAGCTTTTCCAGCCGGCCCGGCTCCCATCCGGGATTACGAGCTGTGACACTGGAGAAGATCCCCAGCCCGCCTCGCCACTTCAAACTGGCCCGCTCCCCGCTGCCTCCATCAGGTTGCCTGGGGAGACGGACGGGGACAGAAGCAGATACCAGCAGCCCGTCCCTCTGCGGGGGCCGGCCCTCGCAGCTGGGCGCCGGCCTGACCGTGCTGCGAAATCTGAAGATCAGCGCTTTTCTGGGATCAGCGCCTTCTCTGGGACGGGGACCCCCTTGCTCTGTGGAGTCCCTGCCGTGCCTCGGAGCGCCCCCTGTGTCCCGCTCTCATTTGCGGGGCGGAAAGAGCGGGGTCCCGAAAGGCTTCGGCTCGTACAATGCCGGGGAGGGGCGGGGAAAGGGTGGAGCGCTGGGGAATTTGCCGAGACATCGGCTGCGTGGTGGGGGCGGGCGGTAAAGGAGAAGGTGAGAGTGAATCGCCCGTCCAGGGCTGGGCACTGGCTGTCACAGGGACCCCAGATCCAGAGGCCCCAAATGACACCAGTGCAAAGCTGGGGGAAGGGAACAAGCCAAATGAATCTGGGCTCGGCAGCGGCGGAGTGGCTGCCCCACCGCTGGCTTCTGAAAATTAAAAAAAAAAAAAAAAAAAGTGTGATAGAGGTACAGAGACTCACTGTCTTCACTGACAGCTCAAAGTATCGGAAGGCCATGAGTCAGGGTTGGCCCAATCGGTTGAGTTAAAGGCCGTTGCCATGGCATTCCAGAGATTTTTCTGAGGTACCTCTGAATTTGATCAGAGTTTTACACAGAAAAGGCAGAAAAGGTAATCCTACAAACCCAACGAGCAGGAAGCCCAGAGGGCACATATACAGAAATAAGATAAAGGATATCTGAACCATTAATTCACCCATAACGGTTATTCTCAAGAGCTTTGTTTGAAATGTGTTAAATGACACCCTCCAATTAGAGGGTGTGGCCAGGCCCTGACTCTACCTGGCTGGGATGATTGACAATCAACCCAGATGTTTTCTGCATCCAAAGGATTCAAGCCATTTTGGCTTGGCAATTTGAGCATATATATGTGACAGCTGAGCCTACTTTCAAAGGGAGTTTGGAAAAACATGAATCCAGACATGATTTCCAATTCTCTGCTGATTTGAGGTCTATCAGCTGTTGCAGACTCTGGGATGACAGTTAGTGCTATAGCGCCTGATAACTATATAATGTCACATGTGTTATTGATTATGTGCATTATCTGGTCAATTCCTAATTGCGTGGTTTTGCTCTCATGTTTCCTCATGCTCATAACCAAGACACACGTGTGTCTGGAAACATATAGAAGCAATTAGTCAATGAAGCTTTTGTCATCATCATAGTATGATGTCCCTATTAACCTTCTTCAGCTGTTCTGTGTTTCAGGATCGAGAAGGACATTCAGTGATGTCAAAGATCAACACTTTCAGCTAATGGACGTTCTCCTGAAATTCAGCCGTTTGGACTTTAAAACAGTGATCATTCATTGCATTCTCCTAAGAGATATTAGACATTAATATTTGATTTGCTCGTACTGTAAACCCTATCTCATTGATATGATAGAAATATATATTTAACAGGTAGAAAATCTCCCTGACCATTCTAAGCATCTGATTGAGGTTCTGATTGATAACCAGCAAATTGCTAAGGGAACCTCTTGAGCTGTGTTCTCCTTCCTACAAAGGGCTCTGCAGAGGACTACAAACGATGCCTTCCACTTTAAACACAAAAGGGTGACCTGTGGCAGTAGCTCTCTGGCCACAGAGAGAAACACAACTTTCCCAGGCATCATTCTGGGAAAGGTTGTGAGAAGATCAGAGAAAAGAATGAGAAACAATTCTTATCTTAACTTGCTGCACCTGGTATTGTGAACATGTGGAATGTGTTATGGAGATTTGTTTATTAAAAGGTGGTTTCTTAATTAGCCAATGGTGATGGTGTTTGGAGTGGAGGACCAATTAGGTCCAGCTGTATCATAACTGTCTAAAAAAGACCAATGGGTTTCTTAATGAAGGATTGATCGGTCTTTTGTAATACATGGAGTCAATGCCAATTATTACCCAGCCGTGGGCCTGGTGTGTAACAGACTTCTGCACCAGAATACCCTGTTCTGAAGGTATGGACTTTCTTTCTTAAAAAAAAGAGGGATTAATTACGATGAGTGGGCTTTGCAATCCTGCTCACATGGTGCGAAAGCCATGAACTCAATGTGTCCAAAGGAACTTGTCAAATTAAGAGCAGGCTGGACGAAATATACTTGCAGCAGCCTCCATTGGTGGTTGTGAGAAATTGTTACTTACTTTTCATAAATTTAGAAAGGTTTATTAAACCTTATCAAAAATACAACAGAAGACTGAATAGAGAAAATATTACGGCGCTGGCAGCAAAGGATTTTTCCCACCATGTGCTCACCTATGAGACAGAGTGGAAATTTTCCAGAGTAGAAACCTCTTTGAATTAAGCCTGTAGCTTGCAAACACAGCTGAAATAAACAGGGCCAGGAGACTTCTTCTCCTTTTTAATGCCTTTATTAAAAGTGATCAGCTCAGGATTGGGCAGCTCGGCAGGGCTGCAGTCTCCCGTCGTCTCCCAGGGCGACTCAGAGGAGGATATGCACAGCTTTGTCCACTAGGAGCAGAGCTGGGGATCAGATCCTCGTGGGAGCCTTTAGGGCCTGCTGATCCCTTCCAGTTGTTGCCCCTCCCACCCAGTCGGCCTGGTCTCACGGCCGGGGTCGACTCCCATGGTCAGGGCGAGAGGCTCCGAAGGTGTTCCGCATCTCTGAAGGCTCAGCACTCGGCTCCTCACGTCCAGACATCACTCCAGTCTCTCAACTCTTATTTGGCTCGTTGTTTTAGGGGTTTCTCCGTGGGTTTGGAGTCGGGGGTCCCACAAAGCATTCTGGTCCTTGGAGTCACTTTGCATAACCCCCCCCCTCCAGGTCTCTTCTCCTCACTGTTTGGGAAGGTTCCCACCCTTCACTGTGTCAGAGAAGGGCCATTACCTCGCCCTAGCCAGGGCTTTTACTAATACAAAAACAACCATTAACGACAACGACCTGTAATTACCATAACACAGGC
Source organism: Melozone crissalis (assembly GCF_028551555.1). Lineage (NCBI taxonomy): Eukaryota > Metazoa > Chordata > Aves > Passeriformes > Passerellidae > Melozone > Melozone crissalis. The sequence goes on along the minus strand of NW_026535813.1, from coordinate 5,756,032 downwards.
AGCAGCCCAGCAGTAGTGGTAACTTTTTTCTCACAGAAAAAAATCAACTGAATTTTTGTTCATAACAACAGCTGTTTGGTCTGACTGCCTGTTCTCACAAAATACCTGTGCTCAAAGAAACTGCTTCAGCCAAAGGACAGAGATAAGAGGGGGGCCCCTTGAACTTTGAAACAGATGGAGAGACTGCAGGAGATGGGGCAGGGTGGCTGTCATGGTTTGGGCCTGGCACAGAGCCAGTGCCCCCATGAGTATACCCTCTCCCTGGTGTCTGCTGTGAGATGTGACCAGGAATAAGCAAAGCAGGCTCCAGCTTAAACATAAAGAAAACTTTATTACCTAAACTACCAGAAAAGAAGGAAAAACCTATAAGGGAAAAAAAAAAAATTGAAAACCTTACAAAAAAGCACTTTCCTCCTCCCCACCACCCAAAAATTTCCCAATCCAATACATTCCCCCAAATCACCAACTGCCCAGTCTGGCACCATCCTTTAGGATATTCAAACTTCAGTCCATGAAGAGGAGAGGAGTCCTTCTTGCACCATAGGCTTCCCCTGGAAACACGCTGAAACCTCGTGTGCTTCCATGTCACTCAGCACCGCCCGGAAAGTCCTTTTTCCGCTTGTGACATCTTCCTTCCGTGCCCAGTGCTCTCACCACTGTGCATGGACCAGAGCTGCTTTTAGGGTTGTCTTTTAAGGATGCCTTGTCTCACTCCAAAAAGGCACAGTCTCTCCTTTGGGACATCTGTCCCCCCCATTTTTTTTCCAACCCCCCTGGGGCCGAGGGGTCCCTACAATGAACCCTCCTGGTTCTGAGGCACTGCCTCCCCCTAAGTGCAGGCTCTGTGTCACAGGAATAAAACTGGTTCAGTCTATGGCTACACAAGAAAAGTCCAGCCAAAAGGCCACTCCAATCATCTCTCCCCACTCAGCCAGGCTTCTTCACATCCTTCGGGCCAGGTCCTTGTCTCATCTCATCTCTTATCTCCCTTCTTATTCAGCTCCGAGGAGGATCAGTATTTTTGCAAGGTCCCAGTCATGAAAGAAAGGGGTTAAAAATTTCAGTCTCTGTCTGTCCCAGAGCTCCGGCACTCCCACACTCGCTGCTGCTCCGGCCGGCCGGGCACCTCCTCCCTCGCTGCATTCCCCCCCTTTCTCCTCCTGGGCCGGCTGCTATCACATTCGGCTGCTATCACATTCGTCGTCGCCGGCTCTCCCTCTCTCTCTCCTGGTGGGGGGGGGGGGGTGGCTGCCCGATGTCTCTTGGTGCTCCTCCACCCTTCCATCCTCAAGGGCCTCCTCACCCCCCATCTCTGTCCAGGCCCAGGCCTACCACATGGCTGCCCCTCCCCCGCCCAGCAGCAGCGGCTGGACGGGGGAAGTGAGATTCGACCTCTGTCTCTCGAAGTCCCAAGAGAGCCTCCCAGGGCCGAAGCTCTGCTTTTAACCCTGTGTGTTCTCGGAGGTGTGTCCAAACTCAACTGGCCACACCAGGTGCCAATATCAAAATCCGAGCACCCATTGGTTTGACCACAGCATCCCAGAATTCCCACTTCTTCCTGGTCAAACCACCACAGTGGCCCAGGAGTTCTTTCTGTACTTTCTGATAAAGAAGTATCTGCAAAGGTAACTAGCTGCAAGTGTAATGAGAAATCAGTAACATGAATATGTATGAACCTATTGTGAAATTCCATGCATATGGATTACTAAGGGAGATAAAAAAAGGATCTGGAGTTCCCAGAATTACGCATGTCTTTTAAGGGGAGCGATCCCTACATGCACCCTGCACTGTAATAAACATACCGGCTTTACAACTTTCACAAAGTTGTGGAGTTTTTTTCTTTCTGCAAATCACCTACACAATGGAGGTTTCTCCTTTTAACCCTTTTGCCCCTCCCAAAATTCTGACTATCAACTCCTTCTGCACTGTGCAGTGGTGGAGTTTACTTCCTCAAATCCTGATTAGAGGTCAGATGTTGCCATAGTAGCAAGCCGACCCTCTCAAATGTCCCAACCCCGGCTGTCCCTTGATAACAACGCAAGGGGGTAAAACCTAACTATAAATCTATAAAACTTCTCTTAACCTATATACATGATATTTGTCTGTTAATTGTGAGAATCAATCATCACATTACTCATCTATCACAGCGATGATACAGCCATCGATGTTATAAAGCCATGGAGGATCATCCTGGACTTACTAAAACAGTTAAATTATGAGTGGTGAAAGAGGATGGGCGGAGCAGTCATAGAGTGCTGCAAGACCTGCGCACAGAGCCGGGAAGCCGCCCCAGGCAGGGACAATATGCCGACCGGGCGTTCTGCCATTGCAGGGAGCCAGAGGGCCCCCCCACAATGGGACACGCTGCCGGCAGGGTGTTCCCCTGCAGGGCAAAGTGACAGGGAAACACCGCGTTGCCAAGCCGCGCTGGGCAGCAGCATGGCTGCTTCACTATTTGTGAGAAACAACTGCTCACTTTGAAAATTTTAAAAGATTTATTAAACCTTGACAAAAATACAACAAAAGGAAAAAGCTGCAGTGTCGCAGACATCTTTTCATTAAAATCCTTTCTTAGGATTTTTCCTGCTGGAGCTGAGAAGTTTCAGCAACAAATGTAAACAATTGTTATCTGTTGCTGTGGAATGCAACAGGTCCACCTGTGATTGGCCCATCCTGGATGTTTACAATTAATGGCCAATCAAGAACTGAGCTCTCTCAGACAGAGTCGGAGAGAGCTCCTTTGTTATCATTCTTTCTATTCTATTCTTAGCTAGCCTTCTGAGAACTTTTCTTTCTATTTCTTTTTAGTATAGTTATAATGTAATAGTTATAATGTAATATATATATCATAAAATAATAAATCAAGCCTTCTGATCATGAGGTCAACATTCTCGTCTCTCTTCACCTGAAAACCCCTGTCACCACGGTCACACTGCAGTGCTGGGAACTGTCCTCGTGGATACCACGTGGCCAGTTCATCTTCAAGATGGATGCTCAGTCTTTTATACCCCTGGGGGCTGCATCAGCCAGCCCTGGCCCCTCCCAAAGTCTGTCATTCAGCTCTTCTTTGCCATTCATTGGTGGAGACTGCTTTCTTGTAACTTGATTGGAGATCAGGTGTTGCCGTGCTGCACTCCCTAAGCAACAAGCTTTTCCATTCCCAACTGCCCCAGGTAAGGGACACCTGCACGCCTTATTTTTACCTGTCTTAGACAACCCAGGCTGTCTGATGGAAGCAATACAGGGGGAGGGGGGGGGGGAAGGGAACTCTGGGGAGAACAGAGGACATCTAAACTAAATAACATAACTATATGTCACTGAAGCTTTTCTTAATATTCACACAATAGTTATCCCGTTATCCCTTAGTTGCGAGAGCCAATCATCTCATTATCCATGTCTCACAGTCATGGATAACCTGAGAAATACTGTCCATGGTTAAATCCACCCTTTGGTCTCGTGCCCACTTATAGGTGGCATAACTACCCTGATGGCCTGAGGCATCATGGGCCCATCGAGCTAGAAACAACTCTCCCTTGTGTTCCAAATCTAGGTCTAGGTCTATCTTGGACACCCCTATCTTTGCAGCCTGGTCTACCTGCTCATTGTTTTGGTGCTCCTCATTAGCTCTACTCTTGGGGACATGGGCATCCACATGGTGGACCTTCACAGGTAGCCTCCCTACTCTGGTAGCAATGTCTTTCCATTCATCAGCAGCCCAAATTGGTGTTCCTCTACACTGCAAATTAGCCTCTTTCCACCTCTCCAGCCATCCCCACAGAACATTGGCTACCATTCATGAATCAGTGTAGAGGTAGAGCTTTGGCCACTTGTCTCTTTCTGCAATGTCCAGGACCAGTTGAATGGCCTTGAGTTTCACAAGTTGACTTGATCCACCTTCTTCTTCAGTGGCCTCTGCGACCTGCTGTGTGGGGCTCCATACAGCTGCTTTCCACTTCTGATTCATCCCTACAATGTGACAAGAGCCATCAGTGAAAAGAGTGTAGCATGTTTCCTCTGCTGGCATCTGGTTGTATGGCGGAGCTTCTTCAGCCCGTGTCACTGGTTCTTGTTCTTCATCTGTGACAACAAAATTTTCATCTTCAGGCCAATTTTTTATTTCTTCCAGAATCCCAGTATGATTAAGTTTACCAATACGAGTGTGCTGTGTGATAAGAGCAATCCATTTGCTCCATGTAGCACTGGTGAAACGGTGGGTGGAGCTAACCATTCCTTTGAACATCCACCCCAGCACTGGTAGTCGGGGTGCCAGGAGGAGTTGTGCTTCTGTGCCAATCACCAAGAGCTCACACTTTGTAGCCTACCGGGGCCTACTCTGGGCAGCAGCCTTTTCCAGCGCTGGAGGGACTAATAACAGAGCGACCATACACAGGAGAGATTTTCTGAATTTGTCATCTCTTCAGAGCGATGAATGAGTTTTGTCATCTGGTATTGTTCATTTTTTGTGCTAGTGAGTGCTTTGCCTGTTAAATAAACAAGTTTTTTCCACTTCTCTCGGAAGAAATTCTTCCCAAATCGGTTGGAGGGAGAGGCCTTGTGGGTTTGCTTTCTGGAGGGTGCCCTTTTGGAAGTTTTCTCCCAAATTTGCCCTAAACCAGAACAGTCGGGAACGGTTTTCCCTAATTGTATTTCAAAACCAAGAATTTATTAATAGCCACTGCAAAAATTATTTAACAGAAGCAACTCATTAATCAGTTATTATGGTAACAGTGCAAGCAATATACTTTTCTTCTTTTTATTAGAAGTTAGAAATTTGTTATTGACCTCAATAGCTGACTTTTAGCTGTTAAAATGGTGACTGGTGGCAAATTTTCAGTTAGAAAACTTTGTAACTGAAATATGCTTATGACATTACCAAATTAGTGTTTTTGTGTTTGCTTTAATGGATCTACAATGTTAGAACAAGCAAATTCTCTAAGTTTTTGAGGTTGATCTAGTTTGTATGCTGCTTGCATTCTGCATAGAATTAATATTAATAAACTTTGTATCATAAATTCTAGGATATATTTAATAAACAGTAGTCCATACTTGTAACAGAGACGTAATACCTTCTTAGTAACTGTAACAGAATTGGCTAACAGAGACACTTTAATTTGGGCTTTAGCACAGGCAAACAATAACAACAAATATTTTATTATGAATTCTAGGACATATTTAGCAAACAGTTGTGCATATTTGTAACCCTTGCATGACACTTTTATTATAACTGTGATATAATTGGTTAACTTAGTTACGTTGCATAAGTCAGTTTCAACCTTTGCAAGTGCTATCAGTTTATTAGAATCTGTAGAGTGGGCAGCTGTGGGGCTTTGCTGAGGTGTGTGGGGTAGGAACTCAGCTATTGGAATAATTACCAATATAGCCAGATGGGACATGCCTGGGCTTGTCTGGGCCTTGCTGCTTGACCAAAAGGCGGCAACTGGTGTTTTCACCTCAGAGACACCTTTGGCTAGCTGGATGCTGCAGCTGGGCACTTGGAGGCAAGTCCAGGCTTGCAGGAGCTCATGTTTACCTTGGCGGAGAAGCTTTAAGGCGATGGTGAAGGAAAGGAGTCAGTTCTGATGGAGGATTTCAATCCAGAGCTTTATTCCTGGCTCACCCACCTCTGAATGCAGCAACAGCTCCAACAGAACTCCCCGAACCACGTGGTTGCTCGCCCTTTTACCTGGGGGAGAGGGGAGGGAAGGAACATGGGGGACCACCAACCAGGTACATAGAAGGAGGTCTTAAGGGACAAAGGACACCTGGATGGCCCAATGTCTCCTGAGGAGTAGGGCATCTTTTGAATTCTGCCAATCACTCGACGCCCTTCTGGAATGCCAGGATTGACAGACAGCGCTCAGCAGGAGTCAGGGTGCAGAAAGGAGGGATGATTGACACACCTGGCAGGGAATTATCAGGGAGGAACCTGGGGTATCTGAGGCAAACCATGACATCACACCAAAACACTCGACACTGCCTTTGTTGGTATTGCTTTTGCTGGTGCTGTAAATTTTTTGATTTGCCTCTTCACTGCCCACATGCAGGGAGCTGCTGACTTCCCACTGGGCTCGGTGAGAGGGTGGCCCACTCTTAGCTGCCGAGTGATGGCTGTGCCATGAGGCCATCACCATTTTTTTGGAGACGCTTGTTTGTTACTCTTCCCACGATACAACACCCCTGCATGCTTTCTCCCTCCACCTTTTGCACGAAGGGCCCCTCACAGGGGCTTTTCCCACACTCTGGGAAACTTACAATTGATGTTTGGAGATGTCAAAAGGCTTAGAGAGGCTGCGGTAAGTGGCAGAATTGGGCAGGGCTGCCGGCAATAAAGCATCTGTGGTGTTCTCACGGTGTTCTGCAGGGGGGTGATGGCTTTGGCTTCTTCTGCTGGTATCCCTTGAGTTCCTTGCAAGCATATATTCCAGGGAAGGCTGTAGCTCCGGCAGAGGTAGTGCGGTTGGGATAGTGGCTCCGCTTCCGGGTTTGACATCTGCAGGAGCTCCTGGTGATGCAATTCCCAGACTCACCCATGGAGTGGGGGGGCGCCAACAAGGTGGCGCAGGGCAGCGCCACAGGGGCCACCATGTGGTCTGGCCCCATGGAGCAGGGTAGCATAGTGTGCACCCCCAAGGCGGCAATATCGCTGCTTGACCCGGGACTGCAGCCTCGTGCAGCTGCGTGGGGATCTGGTGCTGCATGTAATAAGTAGCAATACGTTTGTTCATAAATTAAATCAATAGTTAGATAATTTAAATTATAAAAGCAATAGCTAAACAGCTAAAACCGCTTGTTCAGCAGGATATAATATGTACCTATGTGCAGTCACATATGGTACCAATCTTTAACTTCGCAAGAATTGCTTGGCTTGCAAATTCCGCTTTATAGGTATAGGATACCCTATGTAACTAGATACAGCCACATATGGTAACAATTCTTTACCTTGCAAGAATTGCTTGGCTTGTAAAATTTCGCCTTATAGATATGCTTTATAAGGAAAGGTTCACCCAGCGGCCAAAGAGGAAGACTTGGAGCCCTCATCCCATGACCACCCGAAGGCAGAAAAAAGACCCCCTAGCAACCGGAGGAGCAAGCGCAGAAGACAGACCACGTCATCCAGGAATCCGGGAGAAGAAGACAATAAAAGGCAAACCTTGAGGGGGGAAAAGTTGCGCACCTAAGAGGAGCGGAAACTCCTAGCCGCCCAGCGCTGAACCTTGCTTACTCTCGCTTGCATAATAATAAAGATAATTATACGATTCTTAAATTCAGTGAATTCATTTATCACACTGCACTAAAGGTCCGCGGTGCAGCCAGAGGGAATCTTAGCCCAGCGCAATGTCTCGGCGCCACTGGAGCTGCACAGTTCTCCGGGGCCATGGTGGTCGCCATTACTCCACATGGCTTGATTACGTAATCTGTTTTGCCGTCTCCCTGGGCATTTTCTCCATTTGCTGGGATTCCTCCATTCCCCAGGGCAGCGCCGCTCCCTATGGTCACTTTTCAGCAGCCAGTTGCAGTCCCACTGCAGCAGTGTGTGTTCTCGCAGCAGCCAGGGCTGGTCGGGGGTGGCGCGGCGGGGCATAGTGTTATAGATGGATAATGAGATGATTGGCTCTCGCAACTAAGGGATAACGGGATAACTATTGTGTGAATATTAAGAAAAGCTTTAGTGATATATAGTTATGTTATTTAGTTTAGATGTCCTCTGTTCTCCCCATAGCTCCCTTCCCCCCCCTCCTGTTGCCTTCTGGAGCAAGGCAGGCGACCTGGTTCAGAGGAACAGCAGGGCGGCCCAAACTCTCCAGGGCCGCTCGGGCCAATGACACACGCAGGCATCAATGTGATGGACGGTCAAAAGGCCTTTATTATCTCTTCTCTTGGGTTTTTATAGTCTAAGGGGTCTCTACGTCAGCGTGGGTCTGTCTTTACCATCTATGGTTAGTAAGGGGTGGACAGTTACTGGGTAGGGGATGGAAAGTTACTGGCATTCGGTTGAGGGGGGCTACATTCCTATGTTAGTTTCTTATCTACGGGAAGCAGATGGTCTTATCTAAGGGGAACAGAGGGTCCTGCCTTTCCGTGACATCGCAAGATCTTCCGCAACGCCTTTTCCCTATCTACCACATCTCCTCCCCCTTTTTCACAAATGAATGAGGTAGTCATATACATAGGTACTGAAGTGAGGTATAAGGTTGTAGTTCGACAAGGGAAAGGGGTCTTGGGAAACCTGAGTAAGCTTTTGCCAGACAAGTTCGGAAAATCTTGTGACTGGCAGTGTTCCCTGGTTGAATTCTCTGGTTGAATTCACTGCAATTGTCATCGGCCTAAGAACCGAATGTTGGTCCGTTCCAGGCGGCTCTGAACGAACGAGACCAGCTTGTTCAGCAGGCATGGTCCGAAGGTGACTGTTAGAAACTGCGTCGCCAATGGACCTATCAGGGCAGAAATCAGAATGGTTAGCCAAGGTGATTGATTGAACCAGGACTCATACCAGCCCTGTTGGGCTTCCCTGTCTTTCTGTCTCTGAGCCAGTCGGTTCCGGAGTTCTGCCATGGAGTCTCTCACTACTCCCGTGTGGTCTGCATAGAAACCTTCAAGGTAGCAAACAGGCCCCCTTGCTGCATGAACAGGAGGTCTAGGCCTCGCCTGTTCTGCAAGACCACCTCTGAGAGTGAGGAGACTGACTTCTCTAGAAAGGAGATGGATTTTTCGATCCTTTGCAGGTCCTCATCAATTGTTGCTTGCAGCTGTGACAGTCCTTGGTGCTGGGTCGCTAGGGCTGAGACACCCGTGGCCGTTCCGGCTGCTCCCAGGCCGAGCAGCATTGTGATAGTTATACCTGTCAATATTTCTCTTTTGTGGATCCGGCTGAGTCCCTCAAAAAGATGGTACGTTTCCGTACAGTACCGGGCAGACCATAGTAGAGCGAGCAAACCAGACCCTGAAAGCCAAGATAGAAGTGTTGGCAAAAGCAGAAGGCTTTGCCAATGCCGTTCCCCCAGGAGATAAGGCACGTATGCCGGCAACCGCCTTGCTGGCACTGAATCAGTTCCCTAGGGGAGATGAAACAAACAGTCCCGTCCAAAAACACTGGGCCACTCGAACGCTAGAAGAGGGCCCACAGGTGGTAATCAGAAACAAGCTAGGCGAGTGGGAACGGGGTTGGAGGCTGATGCTCACGGGGCGAGGGTACGCAGCTGTCAAAAAGGACGGCAAAATCAGGTGGTGTCTGTGGTAGACAGGGAAAGGCGCTGCGGAAGATCTCGCGATGTCACGGAAAGCCAGGACCCTCAGTTCCCCTTAGATAAGACCATCTGCCTCCCATAGATAAGAAACTAACATAGGAATGTAACCCGCCTAACCAAATTCCAGTAACTTTCCATCCCCTACCCAGTAACAGTCCACCTCTTACTAACCATAGAAGGTAAAGACAGACCCATGCTGACGTAGAGACCCCTTAGACTATAAAAACCCAAGAGACGAGATAATAAACGCCTTTTGACCGTCCATCACATTGATGTCTGCGTGTGTCATTGGCCCGAGTGGCCCTGGTGAGTGGGCCGCCGTGCTGTTCGTCTGAACCAGGTCGCCTGCCTTGTATCAGAAGGCAACAAATTGGTGCCGAACCCGGGACTGCTGCAGCCCCCGGGGTTCGGGAGTTCTCCTGGCCAGAGATCAGCGGCTGCTGGCAGCAGGTCTGACCACAGCGGGAGGGACGCCTCCGGACCAGCGTGGACCATGGAAGCCATTGCGAAGGTCGTAACAGAGATGCATGCACAATGGGGTATAGAATGTAAACTTAGGGATTTATCTCTCGCATTGCCGAGACTGATTAAGCTTGGGGCTATTGAAAGCCCCGTGGACGTCCTACATTCGGACGTGTGGGATAATTGTACAAAGGCCCTGGCGGAGGACACCATGTCCTCGGGCTCAGGGAAAGCCCTAAAATCGTGGGGCAGGGTTGTCCAGGCTCTGCAAAAGGCTCGACAAGAGCAAGAAACCTGGATAGCCGCGCGAACTTGTTTATTAGCCGTGCCGCAGTTGGGGGTGGGCGCGGCGACACAAACCGCGGAGGGGCCTGACCCGGGCGGGCGCGCGGAGGCGCGAACGCCAAACCCCCCTCAGCGAGCGGATTCACCATCGGAGGGGGGGGAACACCCGCGGACGTTCTGGCGGGGGCTCGCGGAGGAGGCGCGGAACGCGGCCGAATCGGCGGACCCCGTAGGGACCGATAAAAACGCCCCCCCACCATATGCGTTTGAAAATGGCGCCGAACCGCGTGGTCCGGGCGGAAAGGAGGAAGCGGGGGGCGGAAGCGCGGTCAGCCCGCTTAACAACTCATGCGCGGGCGAGCGGGGAGACGGGGCGGCCCCCGCGGAGACGCGTAAGATCAATCAGAGCCCTCAGTTCACATTAGGTCCTTATAGGGCAAGGACCTCCCCCAGCAGGAGGCGGGGGGACCCCAGGGAGAGGGAACGGCCCGACCCCCGCAGGAGGGGGCGGGGTCGGAGTCCGGGGAAAAGGCAGAGCAGCCCGGAAGCATCTCCTTATTCAACTTCCGGCTCGGACTCGGGCTCGAGCTCCGAGCCCGAGATAGGATCGGAGGATTCCGATCTGGATTACGGCTTTAACAGAGAGAGAGAAGCGGCATGTAAGGTCACTAGCCACAGTGCTCCCGCTTGGGTGAAGGGGTTACCAGAGAAAAACCAAACCCCGCTCACAAATTGGCGGAAAATAAAAATGGCTTGCGCGGAATGGGCTCCGTCTGCCACTTTAGTGTTCCCGGTCCGTGTGGGGGGGGCAGGCGGAAACCAAAGGACTTATTCACCAGTCAATCCGAAAGATGTGCAGGCAATTGTTAAAGCGATTGCGGATAAGGGAATTAATTCTGCCATGGTTTGCACACTTATTGACGGCCTTTTTGGCGGGGACGACATGCTTCCCTTCGATATTAAGCAGACATGTAGAATGATATTCGATGGTGCAGGGATGATCGTGTTCAAACAAGAATGGGAGGATAATTGCATGAAACAGCTAGCCTTGGTAACAGGGGCAGACCATCCACTGCACGGTTCCAGCATACAGAGGCTTATGGGCACAGACCCCACTATGATCACCCCCCAGCAACAGGCTGAGGGCCTGCGAGCCCATGAGGTCATGACAACGACCCGAGCTGCCCGAGAAGCCATCCGTGACGCTTCTAAAGTGGTAGCCAAACCCTCTCCATGGTCTTCCATAAAACAGGGTGAGAGTGAGAGCTTCACTCAATTCGTGGATAAGCTCCAGGCTGCATTAGATTCCTCGGCGTTACCCTCAGAGGCAAAGGGTCCCGTGCTGGCAGAGTGTTTACGCCAGCAATGCAACTCAGCCACTAAGGACATTTTAAGATCACTGCCACAGGGGTCCAATATAGCTGCCATGATCAGACACGTTGCAAAGGAGGAACACCTAGCTCCCATCCAAGCAGCAGTTCAAACTGCAATAACCAGCGTGATGGCATGCCTTAAGTGCGGCCAGGCAGGCCACTTGGCAGCAAACTGCCCCCAGCCAAGCCGCCTATCAGCAGCTGCTCCACCACGCCAAGCGGGAGGCAGGGGACCGTGCTGGGGGTGTGGAAGGAAGGGGCATTTAGCTAAGGAATGCAGATCCAGGCCTCAGGGAAACGGGAGAGGGAGGGGGTGGCCGGGCCGTGTTCAGCCCCCTCCCACTTGGAATATGCAGCGGCCCAGCTACAGCAACCCCCAGTGGGGCAGGGGACTCTCATACCCTATGCCCCCACAGGGACCAGTCACCTTTGCATCCCCCCCGGCAATACAATGGCAGAGCTGTGCAGCACCCTCAATACCTTCGCACCCCCCACCGCCACAAGCCGTGCCGGAGTCACAGGGCCAGCAGGGGACGCCCCAGAGCGGGATCCCTGGGTGGCCTTGGTCATGAAAATAGGGAAGGAACCCTTGATGGTGTGGGGGACATGCCGCCTTTACGGCAGCCAAGATCCTCACGTCATAGGGCTTCAGTTTTGGGCGGACACGGGATCAGACTGCACGATTATTCCCCAAACGCATTGGCCCGGACATTGGCAATTCAAAGAAGTCCCCCCAGTGAACGGAGTGGGGGGGCAGTCCCGGGCATGGAAAAGCACCCAGCTGGTGGCTATAACACTTCACACGAAAAAGGGACCAGAACAGACAGTAGCAATCTACCCCTACATTTTGCAGAATTCTCCACCCCTGTTAGGAAGGGATGTTCTCTCCTTGCTAGGATTTCGGATCACAAATTTATCATGAGGGCCACTGCCGTACACCCTCCGCTGCCAATCAAATTGACTTGGAAATCATCAGACCCTGTATGGGTTGAGCAGTGGCCCCTGACAGAGCCTCGAATGGCAGCCTTGCTGGAACTGGTCGATCGAGAACTGCAAAAGGGTCACATAGAACCCTCCACCAGCCCATGGAACACCCCGGTATTCATGGTCCCCAAAAGGTCCGGACAAGGCTATCGTCTCGTCCACGACCTGAGAGAAGTGAACAAGACGATTCGACCCATGGGTCCAGTCCAGACACTGCTTCCCGCGAACTCAGCCATCCCCGAAGGGCAGCCGTGTGCAGTACTGGACATCAAGGACTGCTTCTTTTCAATACCCCTGCACCCTGAGGACAGAGAACGATTCGCCTTTTCTGTGGCATTTCGGAACGGCGAGCGGCCCAACCTTCGCTTCCAATGGAGAGTACTTCCGCAAGGCCTGGTCGACAGTCCCACCATATGCCAAATCACCGTGGACAAAGCACTGACGCCAGTCCGACACTCCTACCCCACCGCAACCATCATCCAGTACATGGACGACATCCTGGTCGCAGCACCATCGACAAGCCAAGTGGATCACCTGGTGACCACAGTCACGGAAACCCTTCAAGCCAACGGCTTCGAGATCGCGAGCGCAAAGATCAAGAGAGGACCCTGCGTGACCTTCCTGGGAGTAGGCATCACGAGCTCTTACGTGACACCCCCCGAGATGAAGATCAACCGAGACATCGAGACGCTCCACGATGTGCAACGCCTGGTGGGATCGCTGCAGTGGCTTCGCAACATCGTCCTGATTCCTCCCGAGGTCATGGACCCTCTGTACGACCTCCTGAAAGGAAAGCACCCCTGGGAACCCAAGGAGCTGACACAGCAAGCAAAGAGCTCCCTCGACTTCATCGAAAACCAAATGGCCACTGGCACGCTTGCCAGGTGGAATCCAGCCATGCCACTGGACCTGTACGTCCACTTTACACCAAAGGGGGGAGTGGGAGCACTCGCCCAAGGACTTGCAGAAAAGGCCCGACCGATCCAATGGGTGGTCCTCGGAAGACCCGCTCGTGCGTTTTCCCCAGGAATCGAGTGCATTGCCAACCTCATCATGAAAGGCAGGAGACTCGCCTTGAAACACCTAGGGACAGAGCCAACAAGCATCCACCTTCCGTTTCGCAAGCAGCCGACCACAGAGTCAACCGTAATATCGGAGTACCTGGCCCTTGCTCTCTCCGGCTTCGGAGGAGAAATCTCCTACTCTTCCAAGCCACCCTGGACTAAGCTGCTGACCGTAGTCGACATGGACATGCCGCCGAAGGTCAAGGACAGACCGCAGCCGGGACCAACGGTCTTCACAGACGCTTCCTCCACGACCTCAACCGCAGCAGCAGTGTGGCAGGCAGGAGAGCAATGGCACTGCGTCAAAGCGAGGGACCCCACACTGTCAGTGCAACAACTGGAAGCATCAGCAGTGGTTTTGGCGTGCGGACTCTTCCAAGACGAACACCTCAACATCGTAACGGACTCCATATTCGTGGCAAGGCTCAGCCTAGCCATGGCAGGACCAGGAGTGTCAACATCAGCAGCAGCCCTAATGCTGGAAGAAGCACTCTCCTCGCGACAGGGCACCGTGTCAGTCATCCACATCAACAGCCACGACCCAATCAAAGGTTACTTCCAGATCGGCAACGACAAAGCGGACGCCGCAGCGAAAGGCGTTTGGACCTTGCAAAGAGCTCGTCAACTGCACGAGTCACTCCACATCGGAGTCAAAGCACTGGCGAAGAGATGCGGAATCTCGACGGCGGACGCCAAACATGTGGTAGCCACTTGCCCTCATTGTCAGAAGTCACCCCTTTGGTCCTACGGAGTAAACCCGAGAGGTCTCAAGCCCTCAGAAATCTGGCAGTCGGACTTCACCTGGTGCGAAATACTAAGGCCCCGAGCTTGGCTTGCAGTGACAGTAGACACTTATAGCGGAGCGATCGTAGCTACACAGCACCCCAAAACCAAATCCAAAGCCACAATTCAGCACTGGCTGACAGCCATGGCCTGGCTAGGCATCCCCAAGCAGATCAAAACGGACAACGGCTCCAACTTCAAATCCAAACAAGTACAGGAATTCGCCTCGAAATGGGGTATCACGCTAGTGCACGGCATCCCACATAACAGTACCGGACAGGCCATAGTAGAGAGAGCAAACCAGACCCTGAAAACCAAGATAGAAGTGTTGGCAAAAGCAGAGGGCTTTGCCAATGCCATTCCCCCAGGAGATCAGGCACGTATGCTGGCAACCGCCTTGCTGGCACTGAATCAATTCCCTAGGGGAGATGAAACAAACAGTCCCGTCCAAAAACACTGGGTCACTCGAACGCTAGAAGAGGGCCCGCAGGTAGTAATCAGAAACGAGCTAGGCGAGTGGGAACGAGGTTGGAGGCTGATGCTCACAGGGCGAGGGTACGCAGCTGTCAAAAAGGACGGCAAAATCAGGTGGTGTCCACTTAAGTCGATTAAACCGGACCTTCATAGCGAGCAGAATGAGACTGACGAGAATTGCGAGTATCTGTTTACAGGACCTGCTCGTGGGACGCCCTCGTGATGCGTACTTCCCGGTTCCAGACGAAAGCGACAGACCACCAAGCCGCCAAGCAGCACCCGAGAGACCCGCACGGGTGAGACCCAAGCACCAAGGGTATTTCTGTGTGATTTTGCTGTTGGGGCTTGTTGCCAGGGGGCAAGCCAGCCCAGATCACTACCCCCATCAGCCCTTCAGGTGGGTCATGCGACACCTTAGTAGGGGCAAAGCACTCAGACAGATCACCACACCGAACACCCCATCCTTCGTGCTCCGCATCACCGACCTGTTTCCAGGACAGCCAAAGGTACACCCCTATTCCCCACACGTCAAACACTCATACCTATCCTACTGGTGCCCAGCTTCAAACCCTGGGAAAAGTTACTGCAATCACCCAGGGTGGGGATACTGTGGGCACTGGGGCTGCGAAACCATAGTTACAGATGCCAGGCCATCGGGGCCTGGGTGGGATCCACAAGAGCCAGACAAATTCCTACAGTTCACCTGGGCACCCATCGGTTGCAAAATACCCCTCTTCTTTCACGGGAACTTCCATCGAAACCAACATAAAATCCCTAGATTTCGGGCATGCACTGAGTACAACATGACGGTCTTGCAGCCAGATCACCCTAGCTGGGCCACAGGCAGAACATGGACAGTGGTCCTTCAAGGGTCAAAAGAGAGGGCGAATGTGCAAATTATCAGGCTTCAACCGTCAGCACCCCGAGCAGTCGGACCCAACAAAGCGATTAAAAGCGTGCCGAAAGGGAGAAACGTAACCTACCCCAAAACCTTACCCACAGGGGTCAGCAAAGTCCCGACCGGTCAAGCGGAGACCTTTCAGATGAGCCGCTTAACCGAGTCAGACGCAGACCCAATCCTTCGCATGTTAGAAGCAACCTTTGTATCCCTGAACGAATCCAACCCTAACCTAACCGAATCCTGCTGGCTTTGTTACGATGTCAAACCCCCCTTTTTCGAAGGAGTCGCCTTAAACACTCCCTTCAGTTATTCCTCAGCCGACGCCCCTCACCAGTGCAGATGGGACACCCCTCGCAAGGGAATCACCCTGAGTCAAGTCACAGGCCGAGGCAGATGCTTTGGCAATGCAACCCTAGCTAGGCGGAAAGGCAACGTCTGCACCAAAATCGTCAAGCCTAACAGGAAAAACAATAAATGGGCAGTCCCAGCCGCATCTGGGATGTGGGTTTGCCAGCGATCCGGAGTGAGTCCTTGTGTGTTCCTTCCCAAATTCAATGACTCTAACGACTTCTGTGTCCAAGTTCTGATTGTTCCTAGGATCCTGTACCACTCAGACGAAGAAATGTACCATCTTCTTGAGGGACCCGGCCGGATCCACAAAAGAGAAATATTGACAGGCATAACTATCGCAATGCTGCTGGGTCTGGGAGCAGCCGGAACGGCCACGGGTGTCTCAGCCCTAGCGACCCAGCACCAAGGACTGTCACAGCTGCAGGCAACAATTGACGAGGACCTGCAAAGGATCGAGAAATCCATCTCCTTTCTAGAGAAGTCGGTCTCCTCACTCTCGGAAGTGGTCTTGCAGAACAGGCGAGGCCTAGACCTCCTGTTCATGCAGCAAGGGGGCCTGTGCGCCGCCTTGAAAGAGGAGTGCTGTTTCTACGCAGACCAAACGGGAGTCGTGAGGGACTCCATGGCAGAACTCCGGAACCGACTGGCTCAGAGACAGAAAGACAGGGAAGCCCAACAGGGCTGGTACGAGTCCTGGTTCAATCAATCACCTTGGCTAACCACTCTGATTTCTGTCCTGATAGGTCCATTGGCCATGCTGTTTCTAACATTCACCTTCGGACCATGCCTGCTGAACAAACTGGTCTCGTTCGTTCAGACCCGCCTGGAACGGACCAACATCCTGTTCTTAGGCCGACGACAATTGCTGTGAATTCAACCGGAGAATTCAACCAGGGAACAACGTCAGTCACAAGATCCTCCGAACTTGTCTGACAAAAGCTAACTCAGGACTCCCAAGACCCTTTTCCCTTGTCAAGCTACAACCTTATACCTCACTTAAGTACCTATGTGCATGACTACCTCATTCATTTGTGAAAAGGGGGGGGGGAGATGTGGTAGACAGGGAAAGGCGCTGCGGAAGATCTCGCGATGTCACGGAAAGCCAGGACCCTCAGATCCCCTTAGATAAGACCATCTGCCTCCCATAGATAAGAAACTAACATAGGAATGTAATCTGCCTAACCAAATTCCAGTAACTTTCCATCCCCTACCCAGTAACTGTCCACCTCTTACTAACCATAGAAGGTAAAGACAGACCCATGCTGACGTAGAGACCCCTTAGACTATAAAAACCCAAGAGACGAGATAATAAACGCCTTTTGACCGTCCATCACATTGATGTCTGCGTGTGTCATTGGCCCGAGTGGCCCTAGTGAGAGGGCTGCCGTGCTGTTCGTCTGAACCAGGTCGCCTGCCTTGTATCAGAAGGCAACAGGTATCCACTTAAGTCGATTAAACCGGACCTTCATAGCGAGCAGAATGAGACTGACGAGAATTGCGAGTCTTTGTTTACAGGACCTGCTCGTGGGACGTCCTCGTGATGCGTACTTCCCGGTTCCAGACAAAAGTGACAGACCACCAAGCCGCCAGGCAGCACCCGAGAGACCCGCACGGGTGAGACCCAAGCACCAAGGGTGTTTCTGGGTGATTTTGCTGTTGGGGCTTGTTGCCAGGGGGCAAGCCAGGGGGCTTGTTGCCAGGGGGCAAGCCAGCCCAGACCACTACCCCCATCGGCCCTTCAGGTGGGTCATGCGACACCTTAGTAGTGGCAAAGCACTCAGAGAAATCACCACACCGAACACCCCATCCTTCTTGCTCCGCATCACCGACCTGTTTCCAGGACAGCCAAAGGTAGACCCCTATTCCCCACACGTCACACACTCGTACCTATCCTACTGGTGCCCAGCTTCAAACCCTGGGAAAAGCTACTGCAATCACCCAGGGTGGGGATATTGTGGGCACTGGGGCTGCGAAACCATAGTTACAGATGCCAGACCATCGGGGCCTGAGTGGGATCCACAAGAGCCAGACAAATTCTTACAATTCACCTGGGCACCCATCGGTTGCAAAATACCCCTCTTCTTTCACGGAAACTTCCATCGAAACCAGCATAAAATCCCTAGATTTCGGGCATGCACTGATTACAACATGACGGTCTTGCAGCCAGATCACCCTAGCTGGGCCACAGGCAAAACGTGGACAGTAGTCCGTCAAGGGTCAAAAGAGAGGGTGAACGTGCAAATTATCAGGCTCCAACCATCAGCACCCCGAGCGGTCGGACCCAACAAAGCGATTAAGAGCGTGCCGAAAGGGAGAAACATAACCTACCCCAAAACCTTACCCACAGGGGTCAGCAAAGTCCCAACCGGTCAAGCGGAAACTTTTCAGATGAGCCGCTTAACCGAGTCAGACTCAGACCCAATCCTTCGTATGTTAGAAGCTACCTTTGTATCCCCGAACGAATCCAACCCTAACCTAACCGAATCCTGCTGGCTTTGTTACGATGTCAAACCTCCCTTTTTCGAAGGAGTCGCTCTAAACACTCCCTTCAGTTACTCCACAGTCGATGCCCCTCACCAGTGCAGATGGGATACCCCTTGCAAAGGAATCACCCGGAGTCAAGTCACAGGCCGAGGCAGATGCTTTGGCAATGCAACCCTAGCTAGGCGGAAAGGCAACGTCTGCACCAAAATTGTCAAGCCTAACAGGAAAAACAATAAATGGGCAGTCCCATCCGCATCTGGGAGGTGGGCTTGCCAGCAATCCGGAGTGAGTCCTTGTGTGTTCCTTCCCAAATCCAATGACTCTAACGACTTCTGTGTCCAAGTTCTGATTGTTCCTAGGGTCCTGTACCACTCAGACGAAGAAACGTACCATCTTTTTGAGGGACCCAGCCGGATCCACAAAAGAGAAATATTGACAGGTATAACTATCACAATGCTGCTCGGCCTGGGAGCAGCCGGAACGGCCACGGGTGTCTCAGCCCTAGCGACCCAGCACCAAGGACTGTCACAGCTGCAAGCAACAATTGATGAGGACCTGCAAAGGATCGAAAAATCCATCTCCTTTCTAGAGAAGTCAGTCTCCTCACTCTCAGAGGTGGTCTTGCAGAACAGGCGAGGCCTAGACCTCCTGTTCATGCAGCAAGGGGGCCTGTTTGCTACCTTGAAGGTTTCTATGCAGACCACACGGGAGTAGTGAGAGACTCCATGGCAGAACTCCGGAACCGACTGGCTCAGAGACAGAAAGACAGGGAAGCCCAACAGGGCTGGTATGAGTCCTGGTTCAATCAATCACCTTGGCTAACCATTCTGATTTCTGCCCTGATAGGTCCATTGGCGACGCAGTTTCTAACAGTCACCTTCGGACCATGCCTGCTGAACAAGCTGGTCTCGTTCGTTCAGAGCCGCCTGGAACGGACCAACATTCGGTTCTTAGGCCGATGACAATTGCAGTGAATTCAACCAGAGAATTCAACCAGGGAACACTGCCAGTCACAAGATTTTCCGAACTTGTCTGGCAAAAGCTTACTCAGGTTTCCCAAGACCCCTTTCCCTTGTCGAACTACAACCTTATACCTCACTTCAGTACCTATGTATATGACTACCTCATTCATTTGTGAAAAAGGGGGAGGAGATGTGGTAGATAGGGAAAAGGCGTTGCGGAAGATCTTGCGATGTCACGGAAAGGCAGGACCCTCTGTTCCCCTTAGATAAGACCATCTGCTTCCCGTAGATAAGAAACTAACATAGGAATGTAGCCCCCCTCAACCGAATGCCAGTAACTTTCCATCCCCTACCCAGTAACTGTCCACCCCTTACTAACCATAGATGGTAAAGACAGACCCACGCTGACGTAGAGACCCCTTAGACTATAAAAACCCAAGAGAAGAGATAATAAAGGCCTTTTGACCGTCCATCACATTGATGCCTGCGTGTGTCATTGGCCCGAGCGGCCCTGGAGAGTTTGGGCCGCCCTGCTGTTCCTCTGAACCAGGTCGCCTGCCTTGCTCCAGAAGGCAACAGGAGGGGGGGGAAGGGAGCTATGGGGAGAACAGAGGACATCTAAACTAAATAACATAACTATATATCACTAAAGCTTTTCTTAATATTCACACAATAGTTATCCCGTTATCCCTTAGTTGCGAGAGCCAATCATCTCATTATCCATCTATAACACTATGCCCCGCCGCGCCACCCCCGACCAGCCCTGGCTGCTGCGAGAACACACACTGCTGCAGTGGGACTGCAACTGGCTGCTGAAAAGTGACCATAGGGAGCGGCGCTGCCCTGGGGAATGGAGGAATCCCAGCAAATGGAGAAAATGCCCAGGGAGACGGCAAAACAGATTACGTAATCAAGCCATGTGGAGTAATGGCGACCACCATGGCCCCGGAGAACTGTGCAGCTCCAGTGGCGCCGAGACATTGCGCTGGGCTAAGATTCCCTCTGGCTGCACCGCGGACCTTTAGTGCAGTGTGATAAATGAATTCACTGAATTTAAGAATCGTATAATTATCTTTATTATTATGCAAGCGAGAGTAAGCAAGGTTCAGCGCTGGGCGGCTAGGAGTTTCCGCTCCTCTTAGGTGCGCAACTTTTCCCCCCTCAAGGTTTGCCTTTTATTGTCTTCTTCTCCCGGATTCCTGGATGACGTGGTCTGTCTTCTGCGCTTGCTCCTCCGGTTGCTAGGGGGTCTTTTTTCTGCCTTCGGGTGGTCATGGGATGAGGGCTCCAAGTCTTCCTCTTTGGCCGCTGGGTGAACCTTTCCTTATAAAGCATATCTATAAGGCGAAATTTTACAAGCCAAGCAATTCTTGCAAGGTAAAGAATTGTTACCATATGTGGCTGTATCTAGTTACATAGGGTATCCTATACCTATAAAGCGGAATTTGCAAGCCAAGCAATTCTTGCGAAGTTAAAGATTGGTACCATATGTGACTGCACATAGGTACATATTATATCCTGCTGAACAAGCGGTTTTAGCTGTTTAGCTATTGCTTTTATAATTTAAATTATCTAACTATTGATTTAATTTATGAACAAACGTATTGCTACTTATTACATGCAGCACCAGATCCCCACGCAGCTGCACGAGGCTGCAGTCCCGGGTCAAGCAGCGATATTGCCGCCTTGGGGGTGCACACTATGCTACCCTGCTCCATGGGGCCAGACCACATGGTGGCCCCTGTGGCGCTGCCCTGCGCCACCTTGTTGGCGCCCCCCCACTCCATGGGTGAGTCTGGGAATTGCATCACCAGGAGCTCCTGCAGATGTCAAACCCGGAAGCGGAGCCACTATCCCAACCGCACTACCTCTGCCGGAGCTACAGCCTTCCCTGGAATATATGCTTGCAAGGAACTCAAGGGATACCAGCAGAAGAAGCCAAAGCCATCACCCCCCTGCAGAACACCGTGAGAACACCACAGATGCTTTATTGCCGGCAGCCCTGCCCAATTCTGCCACTTACCGCAGCCTCTCTAAGCCTTTTGACATCTCCAAACATCAATTGTAAGTTTCCCAGAGTGTGGGAAAAGCCCCTGTGAGGGGCCCTTCGTGCAAAAGGTGGAGGGAGAAAGCATGCAGGGGTGTTGTATCGTGGGAAGAGTAACAAACAAGCGTCTCCAAAAAAATGGTGATGGCCTCATGGCACAGCCATCACTCGGCAGCTAAGAGTGGGCCACCCTCTCACCGAGCCCAGTGGGAAGTCAGCAGCTCCCTGCATGTGGGCAGTGAAGAGGCAAATCAAAAAATTTACAGCACCAGCAAAAGCAATACCAACAAAGGCAGTGTCGAGTGTTTTGGTGTGATGTCATGGTTTGCCTCAGATACCCCAGGTTCCTCCCTGATAATTCCCTGCCAGGTGTGTCAATCATCCCTCCTTTCTGCACCCTGACTCCTGCTGAGCGCTGTCTGTCAATCCTGGCATTCCAGAAGGGCGTCGAGTGATTGGCAGAATTCAAAAGATGCCCTACTCCTCAGGAGACATTGGGCCATCCAGGTGTCCTTTGTCCCTTAAGACCTCCTTCTATGTACCTGGTTGGTGGTCCCCCATGTTCCTTCCCTCCCCTCTCCCCCAGGTAAAAGGGCGAGCAACCACGTGGTTCGGGGAGTTCTGTTGGAGCTGTTGCTGCATTCAGAGGTGGGTGAGCCAGGAATAAAGCTCTGGATTGAAATCCTCCATCAGAACTGACTCCTTTCCTTCACCATCGCCTTAAAGCTTCTCCGCCAAGGTAAACATGAGCTCCTGCAAGCCTGGACTTGCCTCCAAGTGCCCAGCTGCAGCATCCAGCTAGCCAAAGGTGTCTCTGAGGTGAAAACACCAGTTGCCGCCTTTTGGTCAAGCAGCAAGGCCCAGACAAGCCCAGGCATGTCCCATCTGGCTATATTGGTAATTATTCCAATAGCTGAGTTCCTACCCCACACACCTCAGCAAAGCCCCACAGCTGCCCACTCTACAGATTCTAATAAACTGATAGCACTTGCAAAGGTTGAAACTGACTTATGCAACGTAACTAAGTTAACCAATTATATCACAGTTATAATAAAAGTGTCATGCAAGGGTTACAAATATGCACAACTGTTTGCTAAATATGTCCTAGAATTCATAATAAAATATTTGTTGTTATTGTTTGCCTGTGCTAAAGCCCAAATTAAAGTGTCTCTGTTAGCCAATTCTGTTACAGTTACTAAGAAGGTATTACGTCTCTGTTACAAGTATGGACTACTGTTTATTAAATATATCCTAGAATTTATGATACAAAGTTTATTAATATTAATTCTATGCAGAATGCAAGCAGCATACAAACTAGATCAACCTCAAAAACTTAGAGAATTTGCTTGTTCTAACATTGTAGATCCATTAAAGCAAACACAAAAACACTAATTTGGTAATGTCATAAGCATATTTCAGTTACAAAGTTTTCTAACTGAAAATTTGCCACCAGTCACCATTTTAACAGCTAAAAGTCAGCTATTGAGGTCAATAACAAATTTCTAACTTCTAATAAAAAGAAGAAAAGTATATTGCTTGCACTGTTACCATAATAACTGATTAATGAGTTGCTTCTGTTAAATAATTTTTGCAGTGGCTATTAATAAATTCTTGGTTTTGAAATACAATTAGGGAAAACCGTTCCCGACTGTTCTGGTTTAGGGCAAATTTGGGAGAAAACTTCCAAAAGGGCACCCTCCAGAAAGCAAACCCACAAGGCCTCTCCCTCCAACCGATTTGGGAAGAATTTCTTCCGAGAGAAGTGGAAAAAACTTGTTTATTTAACAGGCAAAGCACTCACTAGCACAAAAAATGAACAATACCAGATGACAAAACTCATTCATCGCTCTGAAGAGATGACAAATTCAGAAAATCTCTCCTGTGTATGGTCGCTCTGTTATTAGTCCCTCCAGCGCTGGAAAAGGCTGCTGCCCAGAGTAGGCCCCGGTAGGCTACAAAGTGTGAGCTCTTGGTGATTGGCACAGAAGCACAACTCCTCCTGGCACCCCGACTACCAGTGCTGGGGTGGATGTTCAAAGGAATGGTTAGCTCCACCCACCGTTTCACCAGTGCTACATGGAGCAAATGGATTGCTCTTATCACACAGCACACTCGTATTGGTAAACTTAATCATACTGGGATTCTGGAAGAAATAAAAAATTGGCCTGAAGATGAAAATTTTGTTGTCACAGATGAAGAACAAGAACCAGTGACACGGGCTGAAGAAGCTCCGCCATACAACCAGATGCCAGCAGAGGAAACATGCTACACTCTTTTCACTGATGGCTCTTGTCACATTGTAGGGATGAATCAGAAGTGGAAAGCAGCTGTATGGAGCCCCACACAGCAGGTCGCAGAGGCCACTGAAGAAGAAGGTGGATCAAGTCAACTTGTGAAACTCAAGGCCATTCAACTGGTCCTGGACATTGCAGAAAGAGACAAGTGGCCAAAGCTCTACCTCTACACTGATTCATGAATGGTAGCCAATGTTCTGTGGGGATGGCTGGAGAGGTGGAAAGAGGCTAATTTGCAGTGTAGAGGAACACCAATTTGGGCTGCTGATGAATGGAAAGACATTGCTACCAGAGTAGGGAGGCTACCTGTGAAGGTCCACCATGTGGATGCCCATGTCCCCAAGAGTAGAGCTAATGAGGAGCACCAAAACAATGAGCAGGTAGACCAGGCTGCAAAGATAGGGGTGTCCAAGATAGACCTAGACCTAGATTTGGAACACAAGGGAGAGTTGTTTCTAGCTCGATGGGCCCATGATGCCTCAGGCCATCAGGGTAGTTATGCCACCTATAAGTGGGCACGAGACCAAAGGGTGGATTTAACCATGGACAGTATTTCTCAGGTTATCCATGACTGTGAGACATGGATAATGAGATGATTGGCTCTCGCAACTAAGGGATAACGGGATAACTATTGTGTGAATATTAAGAAAAGCTTCAGTGACATA
Organism: Melozone crissalis; assembly: GCF_028551555.1. Taxonomy (NCBI): domain Eukaryota; kingdom Metazoa; phylum Chordata; class Aves; order Passeriformes; family Passerellidae; genus Melozone; species Melozone crissalis. The sequence continues at coordinate 5,731,658 of NW_026535813.1, read as the reverse complement.
TAGTTATGTTATTTAGTTTAGATGTCCTCTGTTCTCCCCAGAGTTCCCTTCCCCCCCCCCCTCCCCCTGTATTGCTTCCATCAGACAGCCTGGGTTGTCTAAGACAGGTAAAAATAAGGCGTGCAGGTGTCCCTTACCTGGGGCAGTTGGGAATGGAAAAGCTTGTTGCTTAGGGAGTGCAGCACGGCAACACCTGATCTCCAATCAAGTTACAAGAAAGCAGTCTCCACCAATGAATGGCAAAGAAGAGCTGAATGACAGACTTTGGGAGGGGCCAGGGCTGGCTGATGCAGCCCCCAGGGGTATAAAAGACTGAGCATCCATCTTGAAGATGAACTGGCCACGTGGTATCCACGAGGACAGTTCCCAGCACTGCAGTGTGACCGTGGTGACAGGGGTTTTCAGGTGAAGAGAGACGAGAATGTTGACCTCATGATCAGAAGGCTTGATTTATTATTTTATGATATATATATTACATTATAACTATTACATTATAACTATACTAAAAAGAAATAGAAAGAAAAGTTCTCAGAAGGCTAGCTAAGAATAGAATAGAAAGAATGATAACAAAGGAGCTCTCTCCGACTCTGTCTGAGAGAGCTCAGTTCTTGATTGGCCATTAATTGTAAACATCCAGGATGGGCCAATCACAGGTGGACCTGTTGCATTCCACAGCAACAGATAACAATTGTTTACATTTGTTGCTGAAACTTCTCAGCTCCAGCAGGAAAAATCCTAAGAAAGGATTTTAATGAAAAGATGTCTGCGACACTGCAGCTTTTTCCTTTTGTTGTATTTTTGTCAAGGTTTAATAAATCTTTTAAAATTTTCAAAGTGAGCAGTTGTTTCTCACAAATAGTGAAGCAGCCATGCTGCTGCCCAGCGCGGCTTGGCAACGCGGTGTTTCCCTGTCACTTTGCCCTGCAGGGGAACACCCTGCCGGCAGCGTGTCCCATTGTGGGGGGGCCCTCTGGCTCCCTGCAATGGCAGAACGCCCGGTCGGCATATTGTCCCTGCCTGGGGCGGCTTCCCGGCTCTGTGCGCAGGTCTTGCAGCACTCTATGACTGCTCCGCCCATCCTCTTTCACCACTCATAATTTAACTGTTTTAGTAAGTCCAGGATGATCCTCCATGGCTTTATAACATCGATGGCTGTATCATCGCTGTGATAGATGAGTAATGTGATGATTGATTCTCACAATTAACAGACAAATATCATGTATATAGGTTAAGAGAAGTTTTATAGATTTATAGTTAGGTTTTACCCCCTTGCGTTGTTATCAAGGGACAGCCGGGGTTGGGACATTTGAGAGGGTCGGCTTGCTACTATGGCAACATCTGACCTCTAATCAGGATTTGAGGAAGTAAACTCCACCACTGCACAGTGCAGAAGGAGTTGATAGTCAGAATTTTGGGAGGGGCAAAAGGGTTAAAAGGAGAAACCTCCATTGTGTAGGTGATTTGCAGAAAGAAAAAAACTCCACAACTTTGTGAAAGTTGTAAAGCCGGTATGTTTATTACAGTGCAGGGTGCATGTAGGGATCGCTCCCCTTAAAAGACATGCGTAATTCTGGGAACTCCAGATCCTTTTTTTATCTCCCTTAGTAATCCATATGCATGGAATTTCACAATAGGTTCATACATATTCATGTTACTGATTTCTCATTACACTTGCAGCTAGTTACCTTTGCAGATACTTCTTTATCAGAAAGTACAGAAAGAACTCCTGGGCCACTGTGGTGGTTTGACCAGGAAGAAGTGGGAATTCTGGGATGCTGTGGTCAAACCAATGGGTGCTCGGATTTTGATATTGGCACCTGGTGTGGCCAGTTGAGTTTGGACACACCTCCGAGAACACACAGGGTTAAAAGCAGAGCTTCGGCCCTGGGAGGCTCTCTTGGGACTTCGAGAGACAGAGGTCGAATCTCACTTCCCCCGTCCAGCCGCTGCTGCTGGGCGGGGGAGGGGCAGCCATGTGGTAGGCCTGGGCCTGGACAGAGATGGGGGGTGAGGAGGCCCTTGAGGATGGAAGGGTGGAGGAGCACCAAGAGACATCGGGCAGCCACCCCCCCCCCCCCACCAGGAGAGAGAGAGGGAGAGCCGGCGACGACGAATGTGATAGCAGCCGAATGTGATAGCAGCCGGCCCAGGAGGAGAAAGGGGGGGAATGCAGCGAGGGAGGAGGTGCCCGGCCGGCCGGAGCAGCAGCGAGTGTGGGAGTGCCGGAGCTCTGGGACAGACAGAGACTGAAATTTTTAACCCCTTTCTTTCATGACTGGGACCTTGCAAAAATACTGATCCTCCTCGGAGCTGAATAAGAAGGGAGATAAGAGATGAGATGAGACAAGGACCTGGCCCGAAGGATGTGAAGAAGCCTGGCTGAGTGGGGAGAGATGATTGGAGTGGCCTTTTGGCTGGACTTTTCTTGTGTAGCCATAGACTGAACCAGTTTTATTCCTGTGACACAGAGCCTGCACTTAGGGGGAGGCAGTGCCTCAGAACCAGGAGGGTTCATTGTAGGGACCCCTCGGCCCCAGGGGGGTTGGAAAAAAAATGGGGGGGACAGATGTCCCAAAGGAGAGACTGTGCCTTTTTGGAGTGAGACAAGGCATCCTTAAAAGACAACCCTAAAAGCAGCTCTGGTCCATGCACAGTGGTGAGAGCACTGGGCACGGAAGGAAGATGTCACAAGCGGAAAAAGGACTTTCCGGGCGGTGCTGAGTGACATGGAAGCACACGAGGTTTCAGCGTGTTTCCAGGGGAAGCCTATGGTGCAAGAAGGACTCCTCTCCTCTTCATGGACTGAAGTTTGAATATCCTAAAGGATGGTGCCAGACTGGGCAGTTGGTGATTTGGGGGAATGTATTGGATTGGGAAATTTTTGGGTGGTGGGGAGGAGGAAAGTGCTTTTTTGTAAGGTTTTCAATTTTTTTTTTTTCCCTTATAGGTTTTTCCTTCTTTTCTGGTAGTTTAGGTAATAAAGTTTTCTTTATGTTTAAGCTGGAGCCTGCTTTGCTTATTCCTGGTCACATCTCACAGCAGACACCAGGGAGAGGGTATACTCATGGGGGCACTGGCTCTGTGCCAGGCCCAAACCATGACAGCCACCCTGCCCCATCTCCTGCAGTCTCTCCATCTGTTTCAAAGTTCAAGGGGCCCCCCTCTTATCTCTGTCCTTTGGCTGAAGCAGTTTCTTTGAGCACAGGTATTTTGTGAGAACAGGCAGTCAGACCAAACAGCTGTTGTTATGAACAAAAATTCAGTTGATTTTTTTCTGTGAGAAAAAAGTTACCACTACTGCTGGGCTGCTGCCTGTGTTATGGTAATTACAGGTCGTTGTCGTTAATGGTTGTTTTTGTATTAGTAAAAGCCCTGGCTAGGGCGAGGTAATGGCCCTTCTCTGACACAGTGAAGGGTGGGAACCTTCCCAAACAGTGAGGAGAAGAGACCTGGAGGGGGGGGGTTATGCAAAGTGACTCCAAGGACCAGAATGCTTTGTGGGACCCCCGACTCCAAACCCACGGAGAAACCCCTAAAACAACGAGCCAAATAAGAGTTGAGAGACTGGAGTGATGTCTGGACGTGAGGAGCCGAGTGCTGAGCCTTCAGAGATGCGGAACACCTTCGGAGCCTCTCGCCCTGACCATGGGAGTCGACCCCGGCCGTGAGACCAGGCCGACTGGGTGGGAGGGGCAACAACTGGAAGGGATCAGCAGGCCCTAAAGGCTCCCACGAGGATCTGATCCCCAGCTCTGCTCCTAGTGGACAAAGCTGTGCATATCCTCCTCTGAGTCGCCCTGGGAGACGACGGGAGACTGCAGCCCTGCCGAGCTGCCCAATCCTGAGCTGATCACTTTTAATAAAGGCATTAAAAAGGAGAAGAAGTCTCCTGGCCCTGTTTATTTCAGCTGTGTTTGCAAGCTACAGGCTTAATTCAAAGAGGTTTCTACTCTGGAAAATTTCCACTCTGTCTCATAGGTGAGCACATGGTGGGAAAAATCCTTTGCTGCCAGCGCCGTAATATTTTCTCTATTCAGTCTTCTGTTGTATTTTTGATAAGGTTTAATAAACCTTTCTAAATTTATGAAAAGTAAGTAACAATTTCTCACAACCACCAATGGAGGCTGCTGCAAGTATATTTCGTCCAGCCTGCTCTTAATTTGACAAGTTCCTTTGGACACATTGAGTTCATGGCTTTCGCACCATGTGAGCAGGATTGCAAAGCCCACTCATCGTAATTAATCCCTCTTTTTTTTAAGAAAGAAAGTCCATACCTTCAGAACAGGGTATTCTGGTGCAGAAGTCTGTTACACACCAGGCCCACGGCTGGGTAATAATTGGCATTGACTCCATGTATTACAAAAGACCGATCAATCCTTCATTAAGAAACCCATTGGTCTTTTTTAGACAGTTATGATACAGCTGGACCTAATTGGTCCTCCACTCCAAACACCATCACCATTGGCTAATTAAGAAACCACCTTTTAATAAACAAATCTCCATAACACATTCCACATGTTCACAATACCAGGTGCAGCAAGTTAAGATAAGAATTGTTTCTCATTCTTTTCTCTGATCTTCTCACAACCTTTCCCAGAATGATGCCTGGGAAAGTTGTGTTTCTCTCTGTGGCCAGAGAGCTACTGCCACAGGTCACCCTTTTGTGTTTAAAGTGGAAGGCATCGTTTGTAGTCCTCTGCAGAGCCCTTTGTAGGAAGGAGAACACAGCTCAAGAGGTTCCCTTAGCAATTTGCTGGTTATCAATCAGAACCTCAATCAGATGCTTAGAATGGTCAGGGAGATTTTCTACCTGTTAAATATATATTTCTATCATATCAATGAGATAGGGTTTACAGTACGAGCAAATCAAATATTAATGTCTAATATCTCTTAGGAGAATGCAATGAATGATCACTGTTTTAAAGTCCAAACGGCTGAATTTCAGGAGAACGTCCATTAGCTGAAAGTGTTGATCTTTGACATCACTGAATGTCCTTCTCGATCCTGAAACACAGAACAGCTGAAGAAGGTTAATAGGGACATCATACTATGATGATGACAAAAGCTTCATTGACTAATTGCTTCTATATGTTTCCAGACACACGTGTGTCTTGGTTATGAGCATGAGGAAACATGAGAGCAAAACCACGCAATTAGGAATTGACCAGATAATGCACATAATCAATAACACATGTGACATTATATAGTTATCAGGCGCTATAGCACTAACTGTCATCCCAGAGTCTGCAACAGCTGATAGACCTCAAATCAGCAGAGAATTGGAAATCATGTCTGGATTCATGTTTTTCCAAACTCCCTTTGAAAGTAGGCTCAGCTGTCACATATATATGCTCAAATTGCCAAGCCAAAATGGCTTGAATCCTTTGGATGCAGAAAACATCTGGGTTGATTGTCAATCATCCCAGCCAGGTAGAGTCAGGGCCTGGCCACACCCTCTAATTGGAGGGTGTCATTTAACACATTTCAAACAAAGCTCTTGAGAATAACCGTTATGGGTGAATTAATGGTTCAGATATCCTTTATCTTATTTCTGTATATGTGCCCTCTGGGCTTCCTGCTCGTTGGGTTTGTAGGATTACCTTTTCTGCCTTTTCTGTGTAAAACTCTGATCAAATTCAGAGGTACCTCAGAAAAATCTCTGGAATGCCATGGCAACGGCCTTTAACTCAACCGATTGGGCCAACCCTGACTCATGGCCTTCCGATACTTTGAGCTGTCAGTGAAGACAGTGAGTCTCTGTACCTCTATCACACTTTTTTTTTTTTTTTTTTTAATTTTCAGAAGCCAGCGGTGGGGCAGCCACTCCGCCGCTGCCGAGCCCAGATTCATTTGGCTTGTTCCCTTCCCCCAGCTTTGCACTGGTGTCATTTGGGGCCTCTGGATCTGGGGTCCCTGTGACAGCCAGTGCCCAGCCCTGGACGGGCGATTCACTCTCACCTTCTCCTTTACCGCCCGCCCCCACCACGCAGCCGATGTCTCGGCAAATTCCCCAGCGCTCCACCCTTTCCCCGCCCCTCCCCGGCATTGTACGAGCCGAAGCCTTTCGGGACCCCGCTCTTTCCGCCCCGCAAATGAGAGCGGGACACAGGGGGCGCTCCGAGGCACGGCAGGGACTCCACAGAGCAAGGGGGTCCCCGTCCCAGAGAAGGCGCTGATCCCAGAAAAGCGCTGATCTTCAGATTTCGCAGCACGGTCAGGCCGGCGCCCAGCTGCGAGGGCCGGCCCCCGCAGAGGGACGGGCTGCTGGTATCTGCTTCTGTCCCCGTCCGTCTCCCCAGGCAACCTGATGGAGGCAGCGGGGAGCGGGCCAGTTTGAAGTGGCGAGGCGGGCTGGGGATCTTCTCCAGTGTCACAGCTCGTAATCCCGGATGGGAGCCGGGCCGGCTGGAAAAGCCGGAGCAGGCGGGGGGCCTCCCCAGCCGGTGCTTTGAGCGCCGCTGCCGATGAGCCAGCTGCAGGCTGCAGGGCAGAGGGGCTGGTTATGAGTTCCAGCGCGGGGGAGCTGGCCGCGGTTATGGAACCGACTGCATCCCTTGGCGGCGGCGGAGGCGGCTCCGCCCTCACCTGCGGTGCAGGGGGGAGGAAACCCAGCGGCAGGGCCAAGGAGCTCCCAGCTCCCGCCACTTCATCCGCCTGAAGTGGGGCCGATCCACATGCCGCTCGGGGTGGAAGGGGGGGGAGAGGAGGAGGCGATTGTCCCATTTGCGCTGGTGAAGGCGAAGAGGCAGGACCGACCACGACTCCGGTCGGAATAATTGCTGACCGTGGAAGCGGAGCCGCTGAAAGCGTCGGTCCTTCCTGCGCATGCGCTGGGAAGCCGGGAGAAAGCTGCGCTGGGGTCGATGCCTCCCCCACCCGCGGTGTGGGGTGAGAAGGAACCAGCGGTGGCTGTCCGCTGAGAGAGGGGTGGGGTCGGCATGCAAGGCCAGCCGGCTTGTAGAACAGGGAACGCCAGCACTGGCAATCGAAGCAGGGCCGGCCGAGAAAAAGGCTCGCGCACCACTGCTTGGGGAGCATGTTGGAGAGTTTTGTTCAGACATGGCTTATAGAAAAAGGCCATGATCATATACAGCTGGTTAAGAAGTAAAAGGCAGCTGTAAGCAGCAAGTTCTCAGGCTTTTTCCTTAAAAACAATAAACACTGTGTCCTTGGGTAAGTGATGAGAAAAACATGGTGGAAAACATGGAGTCCTTGAGGGTGCTCAATAAAAAGTCAACAGCAGGATGAGGAAAACAAGTATTAGCCTCAACAAGAAACCACAGGTATTAACAACAAAGGAGGGGTTGGCATGTAATCTGTAACCAATGATGAGCTCGGGTTTTGCAATATGCATGAGCTTAATTAACACTACTATAAAAGTGTGTAAGCTGGATCAATAAATCTGAGATCGATGCTCATCAATCGGATGTGTGCTCGTCTCCCTTCACTTTCCTCAGGAGCCGACATGGGTATCGCCGGTGGCCGGAGCAGTGCCGACTGTGGCAAAGGCTCGCCAGCTGCTACGTATGGAACAGGGAAAGCCCGATCCACTGGTCGTGGCAGGGGCATTTCTGCTGCAGTCCGCAGTGCAGGAGAGTCTATGGGCCACAGGGGGAGGCGCTCCTCCAAGTCCAATTGGGACATGCCTGCCGAAGTGGATTTGCTTTCCCTTTGGGGTCCAGCCCCGTATCGCTCTTGAAAGGACTCCCCAAACCGGTATCAGTTGAGGCACAGCCGCATCTCCCCTCATGAGTTCCTCCCACAGCCAGTAACCTAGTGAGTCCCAGGTTCGCGGGTTCAAGGCAGTTTCCACATCTATGGGGAAACCATGAATTTTGGCCCAATTTAAAAGCTTGTAGAGAGCGTCTTCTGGCACACGAAGTCCCTTATGACCAATCATATGTCCCCACACTGTAAGGATTACATGTTCTGGCATAGAAATTCAGTTGCCCGTTTTTGCAGGCACCTCTTCTCAACCGCAAGCCCATCCCGGGTTGCAGGCAGTGCTATGTTGGGAAATCTGTTCCTAGGCTATGAGGGCTAAATCACAGTCCCGGAGGGACATATAGTCTCCAGGAAGACGTGGGAAAAGGTCATTGTTACCTCTCCGGGGGAACAGAAGGTGTCCAGACGCGAGCGGGCTGCGTGGGGCGCCGTGAGGTCCCGGCGGGGTGCTGGCGTGATCCGAGGCGTCTCCGCCCATCCTGCGACTCCACAAGGGGTTGCCGGATGGGATTTCCGCGAGGGATCACTAAACGCCCTCGTCTTCAGTCTCGGCTGCGAGCACATCCGGATCCATTAGGGTCCTGTTTCTTCAGCCCAGGCTGCACCGAGCGTCGGGGTCCACTCGACCCCCGGTTTTTCAGTCTTGGCTGCAAACACTTCGGTGTTCATCAGATGTCACTTCATTCAGTGCACGGTAGTCCACAGTCAATCTCCATTCTGCTTCAGATTTATGCACAGGCCAAATGAGACTGTTGAAGGGTGAGTGTGTTTTGCTGACTACCTGTGAAAAACGCCAATCACTTGTTTTTAAAATTTTTTAAAGTTTAATGATAATAAAATGGTTATAAAAATAGCAATATAATTAGAGTAATAATAATTTGGACAATTTGTATTAGGACAATATGAGACAACAGAAACAAAGAGTTACGGACGTCCGGGTACCTTTTTCTGGGAAACATAAGCCTGAAAAAGGGCACCTGTTCACAAAGGATTAACTCTTAAAAGCAATAGCCCGTTGAATATTCATACATCTCATACATGGTGCATAAATTCCATTCAGACAAAGGATTCCGTCTGGTCAGAGTCAATTTCTTCCTCTTAATCCTAACGATGTCTTCATGACTGAGCAAGGCAGGAAGAAGTTTCTTCTGATAAGAGAGCAATAAATTCTCTTTCTCTGAAAGATTTAGGTGTCCTGTAGCTGCTATCTGGTGCGAGTACCTCATTCCTTTCTTAAAAGAATCTCCCACATACATAGGTCCTATTTTAACTACAAAAGTTACCTTTTAACTACAAAACTACATTTACCATACCATTAAAATGTTAATACAGCACTACTAATCAATACGACATAATATATATAGTAAATATCTGCATAGAGCCGTATAATATGCACTTTTCACACTACCCCTTGGCTCTCCAGCTCTTGCATCATCTTATGGATGGGAATCGCAGCATTTTGAGTTGTTCTATACTGTTGGCAATGCACTGTTGAGGTGGTAATTTGTACCTGTTCTTATCCCTTCAGAAGTGTAGATGGATTCTCGGACAGTTTAGGTAAGGTATTCAATTGCTGGATGCCTTCTGTCAATACAGCCACTATCCTAAATGTTCACCTGAGTCCTTCTGAGTCTTTGAAATACCCACTTGGGAGGTAATCTATGCCCAAAATGCATGGGGCCTCTGGGCCAGTCACAATAGGGTGTTTCTTCCACTCATTTCCAGTCAGGCTCACATCAGCTTCCACCAAAGTAAAATCCTGTGATTCCTCTGCCACGCCAGCGATAGAGACAGATTCTGCCCCCACATGTCTCGATGGGATTAATGTGCATTGTGCACCAGTATCAACCAAAGCTTTATATTCTTGTGGTTCAGATGTGCCAGGCCAACGAATCCACGCAGTCCAGAAAACACGTTTTTCCCTAGCCTCTACCTGGCTAGAGGCAGGACCCCTCTAAGCCTGGTTATCCTTCTTTCCTTGGACATATGTCTTGGAGGTTCCTTCAAGGGGATTGGACATGTCACCATCATCATCATACCTGGCAGTTTGGCTACGGGCAACTGGACCTGCTTCCCTTTTGGTGGAACTTCCTTACTGAGTCTTGCCTTCCTTCAATTCACACACCCATTGTGCCAGAGCAGCAGTAGATTTTCCATCCCATCTCCTCATGTTTTCTCTGCAATCACGCAGAAAGAACCACAGCTCAGCTCGTAGGGTGTACCTTCTCTCCTCATCTGGGGAACATCTGTGTTGGATACCAGAACCTCTGATTTGCACTGCCGAGATTTGGAGAAGGTCCTCTTTAATTACCTCTCTGAGTTTCTTATGATTCTCCGCTATCTTGTCTTCTAATTTCTGCAGATGTGCTTCCACTGCTGCAATTCTGGCATGTGTTGGGCCATGTACAGCATCTGCATATGCTCGGAGCTTCGCCATATCAAGCACAGTCTCATCCCTGTCATCCTGCTTCATTATTGCTAAAGCAGAAGCATATTCTTGTGGTGTGTGTCATACAAGTTTTCACCACATAACATGATGTACATGGTACCAAGTCTAGATTTCTAATTGTTATGTCATCTGAGAAGATAATCTCTGCCACTGCCATTTCTCTCAGGCGTTGGATCCCTTGTTCTATGGTCTTCCACTGGGTTTGCTGCATATAGAGATCGTCCGCACACAGGTATCTTTGTGCTACACTTCTTAGGACCTGTGCCCAGAGGCTGTGAGGGTTATCCCCCCTTATCATTCTTTGGTCAATTACGGGATTATGTGACAGGGATCCCAAATGCCTCGCTTCAGTGCTGTTTAGAATTGTAGCCTTGCTTGTAGCATCCTAAAGATGGACTAACCAACTATTTATAGATTCATCAGCTCATCGAGTGTAATCCTTTCTTATGCCACGAAGGTCCTTCAGTGAAAAGGATTCGATATTGGCTTCTGATATTGTGCCAGTTGCTTTGACTCCTGATTTTGTCAGGAGGCATTGAGGATCTTTTTCCTGCATCATCATCATCATTATCACCATCTACTGGTCGATCGGTCTTGTCTGTGCACTTTCTGCTTCTTGTGTTAGTAGCAGTAGCTGTTGGTTGAGGCTTACTGTCTGGTTTAGCTGCTGGCTTAGGTTCACTGTCTCGTTTAGTTACTGGCTTCGTAACTGGGGTGTTGGTTGCAGCCTGAGTGACTGGGATTGTTGTTGATTTATCTCCCCGCTCCCCTTCCTCTGTCTGCTGCCCCACAGTATCTAGTAGTATAAGTATATGCCAGGGCCCAGCTTACTGCAATGATCTTTTTCTCTTTAGGGTCATCATGGCACTTCTCTTTCAGGTATTTCCCCACCTCAGCTGGGTTCTGAATTTGTTCATGTGGAAAGTCCCAGACTATAGGGTCAGAAAATTCCTTTAGGATTTGGCCCATATCCTTCCATTTCCCACACCACTCAGGATTTTCCACACCTGGGTCAGGGGTCTCATCAGCCCCTCTAGAAATCTCAGCTCTCATTTTAGAGACTCTGCAGACTGTATAGAGGAAGCTTACTAGATTAAATACCAGAAAGATGGTCTCTTTAACATTCAGGGGAAACTGAACATCTTCCAATAGGGATGTAACGGATTCAGAGGAGAAGAAGGAAAGCAAAGGCTGAAAAGCCTCATCCCCTGCTCCTCCTCTAACAAACTGGGTGCATAACCATAACCATGAACCATACATACCTGGAACAGACTCCAGCACCTTTATAAACTTCCTACAAGTCATTACCACCAAGCCCAGCCCAATAACTATTCTAGTCAGTGCCCCTCTATGGCAAAAACTACGTGTTACGGACAATACTGGAGCTATTTCTGGATAAGAAAATAAACCTAGGGAACATAGAGGTATTAAGACCTCAAAAAAACCTAGGGCCCAGAAACACATGCAAGCCTCCACCCCAAGTGACATCATGAGTTCAAACAACATGGCTACTAACTGCTCTATACCAACACTGCAGCTGGAGAGAATGGTCCTTCTTTGAGCCTATGGGAAAAAGTACCCAGGAAGACTTGAGAACGAATGCTGGTGTTCTGGAGCCAGGGATACAAAGGATCTGAAGCCTGCTACACCCCAACTGAAAAAGAGATAGTGGCAGCTTATGAAGGGGTTTGAGCTGCTTCAGAAGTGATTGGCACTGAAGCACAGCTCCTCTTGGCACTCCAACTGCCAGTATTTGTTGGATGTTCAAAGGGAAAGTCCCTTCCACACGTCATACCACTGATGCCACATGGGGGAATTGGATCGCTAATCGCACAGCAAGCTCGGATAGGAAGTCCTAATCATCCAGGGATCTTGGAGATCATAATGAACTGGCCTGAAGGTAAATATTTTGGAATATCATCAGAAGAGGAAGAGGAGCAGATGACGTGCTGAGGAGGCTGCACCATATAACCAGCTACCAGAAAATGAAAGGTGACCTGGTCTTTTCACTGACACTTCATGCCTTACGGTAGGGGCAAATAAAAAATGGAAAGCTGCCATATGGAACCCTACACAGTGAGTTGCAGAAGCTACTGGAGGACAAGGTGGATCAAGTCAGGTTGCAGAGCTGAAAGCTGTCCAGTTGGCTTTAGATATTGCTGAATGAGAAAAATGGCCAACACTCTCCACTGACTTGTGGATGGTGGCAAATGCTCTGCAGGAGTGGCTAGACTGATAGGAAAAGGCCAATAGATAGCACAGAGGAAAACCAATCTGGGCTGCTGAATTGCAGCAAGACATTGCTGCCTGGGTAGAGAAGTTGATTGTCAAAGCCTGTCATGTAAATGCACCGATACCTAAGAGTCGGACCACATGAGGAACATTACAACAATAAACAGGTGGACCAAGCTGCCAAGATTAAAGTGTTACAGGTAGATTTTGACTGGCAACACAAGGGAGAGTTATTTCTGGCTCAGTGGGCCCATGACACCTCAGATCATCAGGGAAGAGAGTCAAGATAAAGATGGGCGTGTGATCAAGGGGTGGACTTAACAATGGACACTATCTCCTAGATTATCCATAGCTGTGAAACATGTGCAGCAATCAAGTAGGACAAGGGAGAAAAGCCCCTGCAGTATGGGGGATGATGGTTGAAATATAAATTGGAAGGCCTGGCAGATTGATTGCATCACACTCCCATAAACCCACCATGGGAAGTGCTACATGCTTACAATAGTGGAAACAGACACTGGGTGGCTGGAGATGTACCCTGGGCCTCACACCACTGCCTCGAACATCATCTTGGCCCTTGAAAAGCAAGTCCTGTGGTGACATGGCACCCCAGAAAGAATTGAGTCAGACAATGGGACTAATTTCAAAAATAGCCTTATAAATACCCGGGCCACAGAGCATGGGATTGAGTATCATATTCCCTATCCTGCACCAGCCTCTGGGAAAATTGAATGGTACAATGGACTGTTGAGAACCACACTGAAAGCAATGGGTAGGGGGACCTTGAAACATTGGGATCTACATTTAGCGACAGCCACCTGGTTAGTTAACACTTGAGGCTCTACCAATCAAGCTGATCTTGCTCAATCTGAACCTCTAGGTACTGTAGAAAGGGATAAAATCCCTGTGGTGCATGAGAAATGTGTGATGAAAGTCAGTTTGGCCTAATCTTGGCTCAAGCAAAGGCAGACCCATCCGTGGGATTGTTTTTGCTCAAGGACTTGGGTACACTTGGTGGATAATGCAGAGGGATGGGGGAACATGATGTGTTTCAATGGGCTTTGATTTTTGGGTGAGAACAGTCTGTAATGTTGAATTGCATATGTAATACTAGTTGCTGAATGATGCTGCCACTGCATGTCATAAATACCATGGGTAATGTTTTGCAGAGAAAAGAAGAAACCTCACAACTTTATAAAAGTTGTAAAGCTCGGTATGTTTATTACGGCGCCGGACACATGCGGAGAATGCTCTCCTTAAAAGGCATGCCTACCTCTGAGAACTTCAGATCTCCTTTTATCCCCCTCTCAAATACATATGCATACAGTTTCACAATAGGTTCATACATATTCATTTTTATGGGTTTCGTGTGACTTTTACCACTAGTTCCTTTTTATCAGAAAGAATTCCGAGGTCAGGCTGACTTGCCCTTACAGCAGTCCCTGTCTCTCTCTATCATCTTCTGTCTCCTCCCCTTTATCTCCGTCCTTCGCCGAAGTAACTTCACTGAGCTTAGGCCTTGCAGTCTGGCTAAATAACTACGATTTCTAACCACAGACTCAACTCTAAAATGTACATTTCACCTAAATTAAAATGGATTTCTATCCTGGAAAATTTTCACTTTGCTTCAGTAATGAGTATGGACCACTCCAGTTATACCAGTCATGGACTAAATGAACTCAACCAACATCTTGGGGGGGATGGTCAATGACTACTGAAATAATAACCATACTTATGAATAGTTATATGTGTGTATATATATATGTATATAATTGAAAGGTATAAAATCTGGACATGATGTAGATGGTATAGAATAAGAGATGGAAAATGTTACCCTTAATATGTGGCAAGCTGTAACTGCTGCTACTGTTGCTGAGGTTGTGGAAAAAAGGGGCAACTGCTGCTACTGCCACTGCCACTGTTGCTGTCACTGCAGCAAGTTGCAGCATCTGCTGGGACCACTGCTGCAGTAAATCGGCCTTCTGCTGGGTTCAGATTTGCCCCCAAGCAGGCTGCACAAGTCTGGATAGCTCAGTCCTCTTACGGGACAGACTGCCTGAATACCCAAGCAGTTTTCGGCCACTGGCAACCATAGCAAGCTCAAGGGATATCAGCTCTTTAGTGATTATCAGCTCATTGTGATTTCAGCTCTTAGCTTGCTCGGTGCCACAGTCAGGCAGACGCAGGGCGAGAGAGGAGAAGGCCGTTTGGCGTTCCACAGCGATGTCTTTATTAGTTCTTCCGTGAAGGTTCCAGTGACAGCTCTTCTAACCCGAAATAGGCTAAAACAGCCCATTATATAGGATACAGGGGGATCAGAAATTGTCCAATAGCAGGTGTTGGGGAAGATGAAACAGGAAAGCCTTATAAATATGATTGTCTGGCAAAAGATTTTGAGAATATAGAAACTATAAGCGAGATTGAAATGAAAGCAAGGTTTGAGATACCTTAGTTACTGAACAACTGGAAAACAATGGTGTGGCCGGACTTTCACAGACATCTTTTCATTAAAATCCTTTTGTTAGTGTTATGAACAAAAATTCTGCTATTTTTTTTTTTTTTTGTGAGAAAAGGTTACAAAAATCAGCCAGATCACTGTTGCTGCCGAAGTTCTGCTTGTTTTGTTATTGTAATCACGGGTCGTTGTTGCTAATTGCTCCTTTTGTATTAGCAGAGCCTTGCCCGAGGCTAAGTTGCACTTTTCCCCAGAATAGTGAAGAGACCTGGGGGGGGGGGGGGGGGGAGCTATGCAAAGTGACTCCAGGACCAGCATGCTGTGGGGGACTACTGCTCCAAACGTACTGAGCAAACCCCAAAAACAACGAGCCACCTAAGAGTTGAGAGATTGGAGTGATGTCTGGACGTGAGGAGCGGAGTGCTGGGCCTGCAGAGATGCTGAAAACCTTCGTTGTTCCTCACCCTGCGTTCGAGAGCCCCCGGGCTGGGTCTCGCAGAGGGCGAGATTGGGACCAATTTAACATCGGAAGGGGTCACCACACTGTGGTAGACAGGGACAGGCGTTCGGAAGATCTCGCGATGTGACGGAAAGGCAGGACCCTCTGTTCCCCTTAGATAAGAAATTAACATAGGAATGTAGCCTCCCTTAACCGAATACCAGTAACTTTCCATCCCCTACCCAGTAACTTTCCACCCCTTACTAACCATAGATGGTAAAGACAGACCCCCTCTGACGTAGACAGACCCCCAAGATTATAAAACCCCAAGAGATGAGATAATAAAGGCCTTTGGACCGTCCACCACATTGGTGTCTGCGTGTGTCCTAGGCCCGAGCGACCCTGGAGAGTGGGTCGCCGTGCCATTTCCTCAGAACCAGGTCGCCTTGCCTTATACCAGAAGGCAACACCACGCCCTAAAGGCTCCCACGAGGACCGGACCCCCAGCTCTGCCTCTAGTGGACAAAGCTGTGAATATCCTCCTCCTCCTCCTCGCCCTGGGAGAGATGATGGGAAGCTGCAGACCCGTCCGAGCTGCCCAATCCTGAGCTGATCACTTTTAATAAAGGCATTAAAAGGAGAAAAAGTCTCCTGCCCTGTTTATTTCAGTTAGGATTTTTCCTGCTGAAGCTGAGAAGTTTCAGCAACAAAGTGTAAACAATGGTTATCTGCTGCTGTGGAATGCAACAGGGGGATCCGTGATTGGTCTCGGGTAGATGTTTGGATTTACTGGCCACTCACGGCAGAGCTGGCTCTCGCTCTCGGTCTGAGCCAGCTGCCTTTGTTATCATTCTTCTCTATTCTTAGCTTAGCTAGCCTTCTGAGAACTTTTCCTTCTATTTCTTTTTAGTATAGTTATAATGTAGTATATATATCATAAAATAATAAATCAGCCTTCTGATCATGGAATCAACATTCTCGCCTCTCTCTTCACCTGCAAACCCTTGTGACCACCGTCACACCAGACTGAAGGTAATCCCCTTTTGATGAAACAATACCCTCTGCTTGCAGACAGGTCCAAGGGTCAGAGCAGACCCTACTAGCTTGGCAGAAGGGGTCCAAAGAGTAGTTTTTAGGGTTTAAAATGTAACACAGTATGGTAATGCAGTGATTCTTATAGGCTGTATGTAAATGCTATAGGATTTGTATATTGTACTAGATTGGTTAGCAAGAATTAGAATATTCAACACAGAAGAAGATTTATCGTATTGTAACGGGAACCTCACTCTTACATTTCTGCTCTCTTATGCTTCTGCTTTCTTACGCTTCTGCTCTCTTACCCTTTTACTCTCTTGCCCTTTTGCTCTCTTACCCTCTCAACCTCTCTACTGGAAAAACTACGTATTAAGGACAATACTGGAGTTATTTCTGGATAAGAAAATGAACCTAGGGACCATTAGGGGTATTAAGATCTCAAAAAAACCTAGGGACCAGAAACTCATGTAGGGCAAACACATGGTGTGAACTGAACTGTGCAACACCACTGAGGATATAAAGAGATTTCAATCAGTCCTGAAAACAAGTCAAACTTTGATCGGTTCTGAAAGAAGAATAAGCCATTGTGCTTGTCAAAAGCAGGTGGCAACCATAAAGATCACATTTCATTGTAAAGCCTTTGTCTTCAAATAAGCTTCAGTTTTGCAATCTATATAATCCACAATATCCATAATACTGAATTATTTGTAAGAGGCAAAAAAAGCCCCAACACCCACACAAATCCTTTTACAGAATGGAACATCCTTCTCATTGCTTATTGTCTGTAGCAGAAAATTATTCTGAGACAAGATAATGAAGCAAACACATCATGTGAATTGAATACTTGGAAGGCATAGAAGCTACAGAAGCTACAGAATGTTAGTACTACCAGGTCAGGACAACTCAGTTGCTAGCAAGGCTTGGTATAGACTCATATATTTACATGACAAGTTGTACAAAGATTCGGGTTTTTTCCTCATTAATCTTCCAGTGACACAAGTCTCACTGTCAGAATTCATGAGTACATCGGCATCTCTGATAGTTGCTTGCTGCATGCTAATTCTGTTTTCAGATGAAGATACTAGAAAAAGAAAGTGAAGGTGTTCAGATCATGTAGTCAAATATGACATCATATAACATACCTGAGATGATAAAGATCTTGGTAAAGCAGAACACTCCTCTTCAATTTTCAACCATTCTGTATGGCATGCTTCACTAAGGGCTGGAAAACTTACACACATCTTACTCAGCAAAGACTCCAAAAATGCAGAAATGATGTCTGTTAGTTGGTGAGCAAGAACTCCATGCTGGGTGGAATGAGTTGCACAGTTCAGAATACACAAAATGCTTTAGAAAATCTAAAGAACAGCAAGAACTGTCCTTGTATATATCTGCAGCACATCTTAACTTTCATGGTCACCCAAATAATCCACTGAATGGAAACATGCTCCCAAACACTCTTCCATCCCACCAGGGCAATATGTCAAGGCTTATGGTTCGTTGTATGGACCACACATCTTCAATTGCAGGCACCATTTGGTCCTTCTGACACATCAAGTCTTCCTGCATGAGCAAAGGTGCTGTTGTAATTGTGAACACTACTTTTCCTCAGCAGATTTTTGAGGAAAAAAACATTTCTTTCTTGGTCATATTGCTTATCACCATAATGCACCAAAGTTGCAAGCTGGGCTTTTAAGATCTATGAACTATTCATAGATAATTTAACTCCAGCAACAGACACCATAAAGGAGACAGAATCAACTTTCAAAAAACTAATTTTAATCAAAACAAAAAAATTGTTATCAGTAACAAGTTTATAAAACAGTGATTTAGTTACATAAATAAATTGATATAATTGTATCAAATCCTAATTTCAACTTCATGAGATTGTTTACATGGGTAATGAAGTACAACCTTTTTACCTATTATAATAAATAAAATGGAGAGCATGAAATAGTTTTTCTAAACAAAAATACCTACAAACATAAATCTAGCATGTTCTCTAATGAAGGGAACAAGAGACATTGGACAACTTTTGCACCAAAACAAAAACTGTTTTAAAAAGCACAAGGATGCAGAACCATCAGCTAAAGCAAAGTCACAATACTGTAATCAAATTTGGTATTTAAGAATATAATGAATGGTTTGGTAGCTAGATCTCCAGTTTGGTTAATTTAAAGCATTAAGACAAGGCAAGATAGAAGGTTGCTTTTGTTTGAGTGATTCTAGAGAAAATAAAACATATTACAAAAATGAACAGAAAAGTAGAACAGTCATACCTACACAACTTCCTGTCCTGCACAGTCAAAATACCTATGCAGAATATATATCATATATATATATATTTGTGCACAAAGGTTAGCTTATTATTAGCTCACTGCAAAGGTGTAATGTATCATGTCAATCATTTTGCATTTTATGTCCAAAATGATATTTCTTTAAGTTTCCTAGGCTAGGAGGCACAAACCCCAATTCTGGCATACTGTATTCTTAATGCTAAGGCTTGCTGCTCTGGTTGTGTATTTTTTGTTGTCCCTCTTTACTATAGTGCCTGTTACAAGCATGTGTTTATGTGTGTATACACACACACACACACACACACACACACACACACACACACACATACACACACACACACATACATACGTATACATATATAAAACTTCCCCAGTAGGTATCATTCCAACCATGCAATCCAAAAGATGGCTCTGAATAGATGCCCAGCATATAGTTCCCCACCTGAGCCAACCCTGAAGCAAGGCGCACTTTAGTCCTTCAGATATTTTTTCTTTAAAACCAAGCTACTGCAGCTTCAAGTACTTTGCATTACATATATTTGATTTTTTTGAAATAAATTAATGTTAGATTTTTTCCAATATTCAGACATCTTCTATAATATATATACAGTACAATAAATGCTCTCATAGTTTAAAAAATTTATTTTGACAAATCCCTGAGAATGTATGTTGACAGTTGCTAAGTTTCCACATGCATAAGCATTGTGTGCCATGCTTCTGGATGAAGAGCACTGCAAAGCCACATGGTCAGCCTTTTAACTACTAGTATTTTGTTGTAGTGTGCTCATTAAGTTCATTTAATTCCTCCCCCATTTTATGTATCTGTTCCCCCCCCCCATTTTGTGTAAAATGGTTCTGCCCTTCTCAGTTTTCCCGCCACAGCCCTGCCAGTTATATTGTCAATCTGTTAGGTTATATAATTCCTCCTCCCCTTTTTCCCTTATATGTATGCTTTTTCTCCTCCCTGGGCCAAGTCAATCACCCCCCCACTCCACCTAGTATTCCAGAAGCTTCTCCTCTTTGGGAGTTGTGGTTGGCTGTGGTCCCGGGACCCCTCCCATACCTGGTACCTATTGGGCTCTCCACTATGTCATTTCTGTAAAGTTCATCCCCTCTTCTCCCCCCATTGGTCTTCTGTAAACCCCTCCCCGGTCCACTCCTTCCCTTTAAAACCTTTAAGCACCCTTTGTTCTTGGTCATTCGCTGGGACATCGTGGGCTTCTCAATAAACCAAGTTTAGCCCCCCCCGACAAGTGTCCAGCTCCTTCCTTCTCGTTGTTAGCAGCGATCCAGTCCGCAACCAGCACAGCCCGAGGCCTTACGACGCCGAGGGGTGCTGGCAGGTTATGCAGCGAGGTGTCAGCCTTAACCTCAGCTAGCCGGACTCTGACCTTCTCTGCTCTAGAAGGCTAAATGCACTTCGCTGCAGTATTTCATTTGTTGGCTTGTTTAAATATGTTGAAATATAATAATGAGTTACAAAGGAGCAAAGCTGAATGCATTTGAGGTACTTATCACAGGATGGAGGTGCTTTGTTTGCTTTTTTAAAGCCATTGAAATATATGTTTTGTTTTTGAGGCTGTGAACATATACAGAAAGAACAGGAGAGTGATGTGGGCTTTTGCTACTTGACAACATATACTCAGTGTAAACCAAACCTTTTTTAATCTCACAAAACAGAATAAAGGAAAAAAATTTAACACACAAACTTTCACAACATGACAGTTTATTTTTCAAACTCAGTATAACTATACACAAGTTCAAAAAGATACGAAGGCAAGCTCAAGTAATACCAAACCACCTCAATCAACATTCTCGCCTCTCCCTTCACCTGCAAACCCTTGTGACCACCGTCACACCAGACTGAAGGTAATCCCCTTTTGATGAAACAATACCCTCTGCTTGCAGACAGGTCCAAGGGTCAGAGCAGACCCTACTAGCTTGGCAGAAGGGGTCCAAAGAGTAGTTTTTAGGGTTTAAAATGTAACACAGTATGGTAATGTAGTGATTCTTATAGGCTGTATGTAAATGCTATAGGATTTGTATATTGTACTAGATTGGTTAGCAAGAATTAGAATATTCAACACAGAAGAAGATTTATTGTATTCGAACGGGAACCTCACTCTCTTACGTTTCTGCTCTCTTATGCTTCTGATTTCTTATGCTTTTGCTCTCTTACCCTTTTACTCTCTTGCCCTTTTGCTCTCTTACCCTCTCAACCTCTCTACCCCTCTCTTCTCTCGGGCCTGCTCCGAGCTGCGGCTGGCAGCTCCCCGCAGGGCCCTGCACCCATGCGCTGTGCAATAATCCACAAGTTGCACGACCTGGCTTCAGAGATCTCTCGTCTCCGTCCTACCCCTTAACACTCAGACTGGTTTAAAGGGCCAATTCACCTTTTCCACCTTTGGGAGACTTCTCCATGCACGGTAACTAAAGACCAGTTATAGCCGCCTTAAAGGCGTCGTGAGCAGGGCATACCGTTGCTACGCAGCGTGAAAGCCAGAGCTCTTAAATTTTGCCGAGGCAAACCTTGAGCACGGGGAGTCGTTACTATGTAGCGATTACCTGGAGCTCTCGGAGGAAATTGCCTGGCAGTCCTCGAGCATGGGCGGCCACTGCCGCGCAGCAGCTACCTGGAGCTCTTTGAGGAAGTTTGCCGTGGCATCCCTCGAGCAGGGAGACGTTGCTAAGCAGCGCCGATCGGAGCTCTAAGGAGGGACTCTGCCACACGCCCCGAGCACATGCGAGCGCTTCAAAGCACCGCCGGCACTGGAGCTCTGAGTGCAGACTAACCTGCGAGGTCCCGAGCACAGAAAGCCGTTGCCGAGCGACGCCTAAAACTGGAGCTCTGAGGAGGGACCTCAATGCAGTGTCCTGAGCACCGACTGGAGTGCCTGGTCAGCCCTCCACGACGGGTCTCTGATTGAGGACCCTGCTTCTGCGACATCGAGGTTGGTAACACACTGGTCTAATAATGGGACAAACTCACTCTGCCCACGACAGAGATCTCTATAAGCAACTAAAGCATTTATTAAGTTCCATGCCAAGTCAATTACCGAAACAGGAGTTAATAAACCTCTTAGAATGGACTTTAATTTATTTCCCAAATGCTGACCATTCAGCCATCTTTACCAGAGACTTTTGGGACACAATTGGAATTAAGCTCTTTAATAGTATCTCCCGCCGGGATATGGCTGCCGCGGAGCTGGTCCCAGCTTGCAGGGCGCTGGTTGAGCTGTTTGCTGCAAGGGGGATGCCCACAGCAGTCACCTCGCCTAGCTCCACTCCTGCTGCGAGTCCTCCCCTTGCTGCCGTGAGTCTTCAACGGGACATGACCCCCACCTCCCCGTCAGACCCCATGGCTCCTGTACCCACAGTCTTGCTCACCCCTGCCGCCCCGCCTCCCGCCCTCGCGGTCCGGATACCTGTCCCCCCAGCCCTAGCCACCCCACCGGACCCCACGGCCCCTCCCACCGCTCCCGCCATCCCCGCCTTTGCCATCCCATTGGTCCCTGCTGTCACGGCTACCGCGGTTCCCGCCCCCAGTTTTGCCATCCTTGCGGCCCTGCCCCTCAGTTCCGCCTCTACAAGCCCGCCTACCAGTGTCACCGCTGCCCCCCCCCCCCCGCCTCCACTGAGCCCACCACTTCCCCCCTACTACCCGCTAGTGCAGCTGCTCTTCCTGCCCCCCAAGTCCCCCTCGCCCCCGCCGACACGACGCTGGTGGTGGTCGAAGTCCCGTCCGCGTCCGTAGCTGCTGCGTCTTTGCAGTCCCCTGCCGCTCCCAGATCTGCAGTGCCCAGAACGCCTGTCACGGCCGTGCTGGCGTCCCCAGCGCCCCTTGTGCACGTTGCCGCTGGAACCCTGCCCCCCTACCCTGGCGTTCAAGCTCATGCAGCAAACCCCGAGCTGCCCACGGGCCCCGCGGCAGGGCAGACGCCCATGGATAACCCCGTCCCTGCCAGCGTTTCGGCACAATCTCCCGGTCCCGCCACAGCATCGCTTGCACTAGGACACGGGGTGCCCCAGCCCCCCAAGTCACCCTGTGCCGGCGCCGCAGCGTCTACACCGGTGGCTGCAGCCTCTCCCGTGCCTGCCGCCGCTCCAGCCCAGTCTCCCGTCACGGCCACTCCGGCAGCGCCGTTCCTGCCCACCAGAGCAGCAGCCACCCCAGCCCAGCTTAAGAGCTCCCAGCGGCTGCCCGCCACGGTCCAGCTGCCGACTAGCCCACCGCTCGCCAGGCTTCCCCCGCAGCAGACTCCCACTGCCTCCACGCCGCTCCTCCTGCCTCCCGCCACTCCGGGGAAATAAACATGGGCAGGAGACCTTTCTCCTTTTTAATGCCTTTATTAAAAGTGATCAGCTTGGGTGGGGAGAACTGATGGGTTCACGCTCATGCCGCCGCTGCTCCCAGGAGTGACTCGGAGGAGGAGGAGGAAGAGTGCATCTTTGTCCACTGGTCTGTGGGCAGAGTTGGGGGGTCCGTCCACATGAGGGCATCGGGAAATCCCTTGGTTTTTGGTTCAGCATTTGAGGCCCTCTGTCTAGTCGACATCCTTTAGGTTAGGGTGAGGGGTAAAAAGGTCTTGGCGGATACTAGATTCTGTTCTTCACGTCTAGACATTGCTTTGATTCATCAATTTTGTGTTTGCTCATAGTTTTAGGTGTTTTTGGCTAGGTTTGGTGAGGGGCTTCTCCCGTTGCATGCTGGTTCCAAGGTCATTTGCATGCTAACTCCGAGGTCTCCTCCTCTTCACCACCTCGGGTGCCATCCTCCAGGAAGCAGCAGGGTGTCATTCGACAAAAGGGGGAATTCTTAACCATCAAGGACACGTAGTTAATGAAAACGACACGTGATTACAATAACAAACAGTTAGAACTCCACCCTGGCAGCAACTAGTCCAACCTGTTAACTCTGCAACCTTTAAGAAAATGGGCAGCTTTTTCCACTCATAACACCGGGATCATCTCCTGCTGACAAGGCTGCGCCGCCGCCGCTGCCTGTGGTCGCTTTCCCTCTCCTGCTGCCACCGCTCGCCACCGTGGCCCCAGGCCAAGCCGTGCCTTCTCCACCGCAGCCTCCCGCTTCCGAGCTGCTGAATGGCGCGGCTCCGCCGCCTCCTGCAACCACGGACGTTCCCTTCCACGACCGCAGCCGCAGCCCCGTCTCCCGTTTCCGCAACTCCACCACCTCCCGCACTCCCCCGCCCACCCACCATGCAGACAACCACCACCATGACTCCCCACGTTGACCTAGTGATGCAACCCACACATGCACACATGCACAATTGCTACAACCCCCACACCAGCAATATCACTCCCCGCCGACTCATCTAACCACAGCACTGCTTCCGGGGTCAGCCGCATGCAGCAGTTATCTCTCCACCGCCCTGCCGCCACCCTCCACTGTTTTCGCTGCAGCTTTGGTACAGCCTCCCGGTTCCGACCTGCTGCATGCCGCTGTCCAGCCACAGCCGGCATTTCTGTGCCCTGTCAGGCCACTTCCGCCACCACCGGGTCTATACACGGCACCACAGCAGTCGAATTCTGCAGCGCCTTCGATGTATCATTCCGCGTCTCTCACTCTGACGGACCTTGAGGTCCCGGGCACAGCCACATCACTGAGAGATCCCTCCACAGTGCGTAACCCTTCACAATCGTTACCTAATATGCCTCTGCTGCCACATCCTGTACCTCCTCCGCCTGCTTCCCTGCCTCCGCTGCCGCATCCCACAGCTGACCCAAGCAGCACCCAAACAGTGCAGAGAGGATGAACATAGGTGGTTTCAGCTCGCAACAGTGGCAGGTCTATCTTTTAACATTCCAGGAAGGAGCTTAGCAGCAATATTTTCAATTTCCTATCTATGTGCATGAAGAATTCCTTGGTGCAAACGCTAGGTGAGAACATGTAGTCTTGTCCATTGCAAAGACACCAGCTTCCTGAAAGTCTGCAGTTCAGGCACATGGATCTAATATGGTTTCTTCTTCAGAAGAGCACCAGAACATTTTAATTCAATATCCTGAAGCTTCATTAACTTCTTTATCAGATTTTCCTTCCAAAGACTCAGTTTCCCCTCCATCCTGCCTTCCCTCTGCAGTAGTTTCAGAGAAAAATGACTTTCTCAGTTTAGGATCCTATCCTTAAGTAAAATGTCGCCCCAAGGGGGACCCACAGCATGACTCAGGTGGCAACAAAAAGCAAAGCCTGTGCAAGAAATTCAGTCTTTAAACGAGGCTGCCTTTTTGTGACTGGTGAGTGTTTACTTTGGTAAATTTCAGAAGTGCAAATAATGAATAGAAACCTATTGTTTATATTAGTCTAATCATAAATACAGCACTGGCTATGTTACCTGAACAAATCACTCATTGCAAGCTGTTTTGTGACTTCCTGTGATAATTAATAATTCCTGAATTGTTGTAAGATAAGGGCAAATGTTTATATTATGCTAGTATCTAAAGACCCAATGTGAGCCCATGTCTCCTTAGGTTGCCTGTTTCCAGCACAGGCATGTGTCCTGGTTTAAAAGACAGGTGTCTGCCAGGGAAGGCGGGAAACTTCCTGGAATGGTAAAGATGACCCCTCTCCTGTTAGGTTGTACTGGGGGGGGAAGGGGGGGGGTGAGGGGCAAGGAGACAAAGACACAACTCACCCCTAGATGTTCGTGTGGCAACAGAGATTTATTTCTATGCCTCCCCTTATAAAGGACATTTTGAAAGACCTGGTCTGAATATTCTCATTGGTCTGAACTCCACACTCCCTCAGCATCTGGCCAGTGAAATGCTTGCAGCTTCATAAGAGATCTGACTGGGAGAAGCCCCTGTCAGTCAATCCCAGGGCTTGGTATGTGATATCTGGTAATACCCTCCCACCAAATTATTATAACCTTTGAAATTACAGGGCTTTCAGGCAGAGATATGGGAAAATGAATAACGGTTCTTTACTACAATATATATAAAGACAGACAGACAAGCAAGAACAAAACCAGAAAACCCCAATAACAGCCCTTTTCTTGCCTGTCAAGCCATTTTCCCCTTTGGTGCAGCTACGACCACAACCGGCAGGGGGCGCTAATGGCTCATGTTGAGGCAGAGAGGCTGCAGTGACTCCCCTGCGACTTCAGGGGGTGCTGTTGGCTCAGGCGGCTTCAGAGGGTGGCTGAAGCAAGCTTGGAGCCTTTCCAGGGTGTAATGGCAGCCTTGGAGAGAGACAGAAGTTGGAGGGGGGTGTTTCGGTTTTCCCCTGGCTTTCACATGTCCCATGCACTGTCCTGGTAACAGTAACAGCTGCCAAGGCTCCAGTAAGCTGCTGGGAGGTGCTCCCTCTTGAGAGATGGAGGCACTTGGTTTTCCCCTGAGGCACCCATGCAGATGGTGAGGGTCTCTCCCAGCAAGAGTGGGTATTGAAAAGTCCCAGTCCAACAGCTGGTCTTGCAAGCAGTGGTTTACACATGATAAAGAAAAACAGCATGGAAGGTTCAGCAAGAGCAGCAAGTCTTCTGGGCAGAAGTCCAGCACCAAAACCCACAACCATCTGCCTTCCAAGCTGGGCAAAGACTGAATCATCCCCAGCTAAGAAACTACCAAAAACCACCTCACTTATCCCCCTCCCCAAGAACCATTCCAACAGTATGCCACGCTACTGGCTGCAACTTTTGTCCTTTAAATTAACATCCATTCACTATCTCTATGACAAGAAATGGGAAGAAAATTCCCTAAAAAAAAGAAAACCTAACCCCCAACAGCATGAGAATCAGTGCAGAAAGAATCCTGCAATTCAACACTACATGGCATTTCCCTGGTGAGTCCTTTCCTTCCTGAGTCTGGTGCCTTCCAAGAAAGGAGAATGTCTGCTGCCATTCAATATATTCTTGCTAATCAATCTATGTGTCCACTGCTCAGATACTATCAGTATGACAGTATATGAACCTCAGATATAAATTACAATAACATAATTTATGTAGAAATTTGAAGGAAAATTAGATTACAAGTGGTATTGTTAACTATCTACCACAGAGCAGATCAAAATTGGAAGGATCACAAATAGCAGGCTGTTTAACTTTCTGACACAGCTGGATAAAATGAGCTTTATTTGAATAGCATAGTCTTTAGCACTAGGTTTCTCATCTGTGAGTTTTTGTTCCCCAGCAGTGATGAAAGGAATGAGAAGGAGGTGTGTCCTGGGGTGACGTTATGATGCTTGTATCCCCATTCATCTGTTCTGTGCCTTTAAGACTGGCTCTGAAGAGTGGAAGTTTTGTTTGGGTTTCTCTTATCAGGGAAACAGAGACAAGCAGTACATAGGGCTGTTTTTCGCTTCTTGCTTTCAGCTTGCTGCTTTTGCTTGCTTGCTTTTCTGCTCTTGCTTCTGCTCTCGCTTTTGCTTCTGCTTATTAGCTAGTTCTAGCTAAACAGTCCAAAATTCCTTCCTGGACTGTTTCTCCTCTCCTGTTCCTGTGACCATCTCGAACCTGCTCCAGACTGGGACCCAGGAACACCGAAGATTTGGCTGCAGCAGCTGCCCCAGCGCCGGAGGGACTGAGAACAGAGCAACCACCCCCGAAAGAGACTTTCTGATTTTGTCATCTTTCTCAGAGCGGTGTCAGCTGGTATTGTTAATTTTGTGTGCTGGGGTGTGCTGTGCCTGAAATAAACAGGTTCTTTCCACCTCTCTCCAAGGAATTTTTTCCCGAACCGGTTGGGGGGAGGGGCCGTGTGGGTTTACTTTCTGGAGGGGCCCTCCTTTGCAGATTCTTTAACAAATTTGCCCTAAACCAGGACAAAATATTGGCGCCCAAACGTGGGGCTCTAGAGAGAGAGTGGAAAAACCCTGTTTTGACTGCATTTTGGTTGCTATTACTCTGTGTTCATTTAAATCAGCTAATAGCCATGCTTTTTGAATTCATAATGTCTATTGGGGTGAAGGTTTGCATGCATTTCTGGTCCCTCGGGTTTTTTGAGATTTTAATACCTCTCTGGTCCCTAGGTTTATTTTCTTATCCAGAAATAGCTTTAGTATTGCCCCTAATACGTAGTTTTTACATCAGAGGGGCAGTGACCAGAGTAGCTATCCTGCTGGGCTTGGTGGCAATAATGTGCAAGAAGTTTATAAACATGCTAGGGTCTGCTCCAGGTATGAATGGTTCATGGCTATGGTTATGCATCCAGTTTGTTGCAGGAGGAGCAGGAGGGAATGAGGTTTTTCAGCCTCTGCTTTCCTCCTTCTCCTTTGAATCAGTTGCATCACTAGTGAAGGATGTTCAGTTTCCCCTCAATGTTAAAGAAACCATCTTCCTGGTATTCAATCTGGTAACCTTCCTCTATACAGCCTGCTGCTTCTCTAGAATGAGGGCTGAGATTTCTAGACAGGCTGATGAGACCCCTGACTCAGGAGTAAACCCTGGTGTGGAAAATCCTAAGTGGTGTGGGTAATGGGAGGATATGGGCCAAATCCTGAAGGAATTCTCTGACCCTATAGTCTGGGATTTTCCCCATGAACAAATTCAGAACCCAGCTGAGGTAGGGAAATATCTGAAAGAGAAGTACCAGGATGAGCCTAAGGAGAGGAAGGTCATTGCAGTGAGCTGGGCCCTGGCATATGCTTATCGCACACTGCTAGATACTGTCGGGCAGCAGACAGAGGCAGGGGGGCAGGGAGATAAATCAGCAACTGTCCTGGTGACTCAGGCTGCAGCTAACACTCCAGGCTCGAAGCCAGCATCTAAACCCATGGCTGTTGCTACCAGCACTAGAAGTGGGAAATGCACGGACAAGACCAATCGACCAGGGGATGATGATGATGATGATTATGAAGGAGAAGGAACCTCAGTGCCTCCTGACATAAAATCAGGAGTCAAAGCAGCAGGTGCAAGATCAGATGAGTCCTTTTCCCTGAAGGACCTTCGTGGCCTACGGAAGGACTACACTCGAAGATCTGATGAATCCATAATTAGTTGGCTTGTCCGTCTCTGGGATGCTGCAGGCGAGGCTACAATTCTGGATGGCACTGAAGCCAGGCAGTTGGGATCCCTGTCACAGGATCCTATCATAGACCAAGGAATGATAAGGGGGGCTAACCCTCACAGCCTCTGGGAACGGGTCCTAAGAAGCGTAGCAGAAAGATACCTGTGTGCGGACGATCTCTATATGCAGCAAACTCAGTGGAAGACAATAGAGCAAGGGATCCAACGCCTGAGAGAAATGGCAATGGCAGAGATTATCTTCTCAGATGATGTAACAACTAGGAACCCAGACTTAGTACCATGCACGTCTGTGTTGTGGCGAAAACTCGTACGACTTGGGCCACACGAATATGCTTCTGCCTTAGCCATCATGAAGAGGGATGAAAGGGATGAGACTGTGCTTGACATGGCAAGGAAGCTCCGAGCATATGCAGATGCTGTACATGGCCCGACACATACCAGAATCGCAGTGGTAGAAACACGTCTGCAGAACTTAGAGGATAAGATAGAGGAGAACCATAAGAAGCTTAGAGAGGAGATTAAAGACCTTCTCCAAATTTCAGCAGTACAGATCCGAGGTTCTGGTCTCCAAGGCAGACGTTTCCCAGATGGTGAGAGAAGGTACACCCCACGAGCTGAGCTGTGGTTTTACCTGCGTGATTGTGGGGAAAACATGAGAAGGTGGGATAGGAAACCTATTGCTGTTCTGGCACGACGGGTGCGTGAACTGAAGGAAGCCACCAGGAAGAAACAGCTCCAGTTGCCCGTAGCCGAACGGCCAGGTATGATGATGATGACATGTCTGATCCCGTCGAAGGAACATCCAAAACATACGCCCAGGGAAAGAAGGATAACCAGGCTTAGAGGGGCCCTGCCTCTAGCCAGGTAGAGGCCAGGGAAAATAGTGTTTTCTGGTCTGTGTGGATTCGTTGGCCTGGCACATCGGAACCACAAGAGTACAAAGCTTTGGTCGATACTGGTGCGCAATGCACATTAATCCCATCAAGACATGTGGGGACAGAGTTTGTTTCTATTGCTGGTGTGACAGGGGGATCTCAGGATTTCACTTTGATGGAAGCTGATGTGAGCCTAACGGGAAATGAGTGGAAGAAGCATCCTATTGTGACTGGCCCAGAGGCCCCATGTATTTTGGGCATAGACTACCTTCGGAGTGGGTACTTCAAAGACCCCAAAGGACTCAGATGGGCATTTGGAATAGCTGCTGTAGAGACAGAGGGTATCCAGCAATTGAACACCTTGCCTGGGTTGTCTGAGAATCCATCTGCAGTAGGATGCCTGACGGGAGAAGAGCAACGAGTGCCAATTGCCACTTCCATAGTGCATCGACGACAGTATAGGACCACTCAAGATGCTGTGATCCCCATCCATAAGATGATGCAAGAGCTGGAGAGCCAAGGGGTGGTCAGCAAGACCCACTCACCCTTCAACAGCCCCATTTGGCCTGTACGAAAATCTGAAGGAGAATGGAGATTGACTGTGGACTACTGTGCATTGAATGAAGTGACTCCACCACTGAGTGCTGCCGTGCCAGACATATTAGAGCTCCAGTATGAGCTTGAGTCCAAGGCAGCAAAGTGGTATGCCACTATTGACATTGCCAATGCATTTTTCTCCATTCCTGTGGCAGCAGAATGCAGGCCTCAGTTTGCCTTCACATGGAGGGGAGTGCAGTACACCTGGAACCGACTGCCCCAGGGGTGGAAGCACAGCCCCACCATCTGCCATGGACTGATCCAGACTGCACTAGAAACGGGAGAGGCTCCAGAACATCTGCAGTATATTAATGACATCATTGTGTGGGGGAACACAGCTGCGGAAGTGTTTGAGAAAGGGAAGGAAATCATCCAGATCCTCCTGGGAGCTTGTTTCGCCATTAAAAAGAGCAAAGTAAAGGGACCAGCTCGTGAGATTCAGTTCCAGGGAGTGAAGTGGCAAGATGGACGGCGTCAGATTCCTACAGATGTCATCAACAAGATCACAGCAATGTCTCCACCCACCAATAAGAAAGAGACACAAGCTTTCTTGGGTGCAATAGGTTTTTGGAGGATGCATATTCCTGAATACAGTCAGATTGTGAGCCCTCTTTACCTGGTCACCCGCAAGAAGAACAATTTCCAGTGGGGCCCTGAGCAGCAACAAGCCTTTGTCCAGATCAAGCAGGAGATTGCCCATGCAGTAGCCCTTGGCCCAGTCAGGACAGGACCAGAGGTAAAGAACATGCTCTACTCTGCAGCCGGGAACCATGGCTTGTCCTGGAGCCTTTGGCAGAAGGTGCCTGAGGAGACTCAGAGTCGACCACTGGGATTTTGGAGTCGAAGCTACAGAGGGTCTGAAGCCAACTATACTCCAACAGAGAAGGAAATCCTGTCTGCCTATGAAGGAGTCCAGGCTGCCTCGGAGGTAATAGGCACTGAAGCACAACTCCTCCTGGCACCCCGACTACCGGTGCTGGGGTGGATGTTCAAAGGCAAGGTTCCTTCCACTCACCATGCCACCAGTGCCACATGGAGCAAGTGGATTGCTCTCATCACTCAGCGCGCCCGTATAGGTAAACTGAATCGCCCTGGGATTTTAGAGGTCATTACAAATTGGCCCGAAGGTGAGAATTTTGGTGTCACAGATGAAGAGGAACAAGAACCAGTGACACGTGCTGAAGAGGCTCCTCCCTATAACCAACTGTCCCCAGAGGAAACACGCTACGCTCTTTTCACTGACGGTTCCTGTCGCATCGTAGGGATGAACTGGAAGTGGAAAGCAGCCATATGGAGCCCCATATGACAGGTGGCACAAGCTACCGAAGGAGAAGGTGGATCAAGCCAACTTGCTGAACTCAAAGCTGTTCAACTGGCCCTGGACCTTGCTGAGAGAGAGAAGTGGCCAAAGCTCTACCTCTACACTGACTCATGGATGGTAGCCAATACTCTGTGGGGATGGCTGAAGAGGTGGAAAAAGGCTAACTGGCAACCTAGAGGGAAACCAATTTGGGCTGCTGATGAGTGGAAAGACATTGCTACCAGGGTAGGGAGACTACCTGTGAAAGTCCGCCATGTAGATGCCCATGTACCCAAGAGTAGGGCCAATGAGGAGCACCAGAACAATGAGCAGGTAGACCAAGCTGCAAAGATAGGGGTGTCCAAAATAGACCTAGACTGGGAACATAAGGGAGAGTTATTCCTAGCTAGATGGGCCCATGATGCCTCAGGCCACCAGGGCAGAGATGCCACCTATAAATGGGCACAAGACCGAGGGGTGGATTTAACCATGGACAGTATTTCTCAGGTTATCCATGACTGTGAGACGTGCGCTGCCATCAAGCAGGCCAAGCAAGTGAAGCCCCTCTGGTACGGTGGGCGGTGGTCCAAGTACAAGTATGGGGAGGCCTGGCAGATTGACTACATCACACTGCCCCAGACATGCCAGGGCAAGCGCTACGTGCTGACCATGGTGGAAGCCACCACTGGATGGTTGGAAACCTACCCTGTGTCTCATGCTACAGCCCGGAACACCATCCTGGGCCTTGAAAAGCAAGTTCTGTGGAGACATGGCACCCCTGAGAGGATCGAGTCAGACAACGGGACTCATTTCAAGAACAGCCTTATCAACACCTGGGCTAGGGAACATGGCATTGAGTGGGTGTACCATATCCCCTACCATGCACCAGCTGCAGGAAAAGTGGAGAGGTACAATGGACTACTAAAAACCCAGTTGAAAGCTTTGGGTGGGGGATCTTTCAAGAATTGGGAGCAGCATTTAGCAAAGGCCACCTGGTTAGTTAACACCCGAGGTTCCACCAACCGAGCAGGTCCTGCCCAGTCTGAGTCCCTGAATGTAATAGAAGGAGACAAAGTCCCAGTGGTACATATCAGAGGTTTGTTAGGGAAGACTGTGTGGATCAATTCTGCCTCGAGTACAGACAAACCCATTTGTGGGGTTGTCTTTGCTCAGGGACCAGGTTGCACGTGGTGGATAATGCAAAAAGATGGAACAACACGATGTATACCTCAGGGAGATCTGATTGTGGGATAAGAATGATATGCAATATCACTGTTCATTGGATGTTACTGCCATTGTCTGTACATTAAACCATACAGACATGAGATAGAAGGAAATGTGTAAGTGTCAAAGGTCTGAGCAAGTGATAGATGGAGCTTTAAGTGACTAAAGTGAAAAGGGGGAATCCGGCAGCTCTGTAATATAGGGCCTGGATTCAGTGGTCCAGTGTGGGGATGTGATGAAGGCATGATAGGTATTGCTTGTAATTTTGGGGAAACAGATGGAAATTTTGTATGAATAATGCATGATGTGTTGTAGTATGTTGATGATATGGGGATAAGGGGTGGAATGTCCTGGGGTGACGTTATGATGCTTGTATCCCCATTCATCTATTCTGTGCCTTTAAGACTGGCTCTGAAGAGTGGAAGTTTTGTTTGGGTTTCTCTTATCAGGGAAACAGAGACAAGCAGTACATAGGGCTGTTTTTCGCTTCTTGCTTTCAGCTTGCTGCTTTTGCTTGCTTGCTTTTCTGCTCTTGCTTCTGCTCTCGCTTTTGCTTCTGCTTATTAGCTAGTTCTAGCTAAACAGTCCAAAATTCCTTCCTGGACTGTTTCTCCTCTCCTGTTCCTGTGACCATCTCGAACCTGCTCCAGACTGGGACCCAGGAACACCGAAGATTTGGCTGCAGCAGCTGCCCCAGCGCAGGAGGGACTGAGAACAGAGCAACCACCCCCGAAAGAGACTTTCGGATTTTGTCATCTTTCTCAGAGCGGTGTCAGCTGGTATTGTTAATTTTGTGTGCTGGGGTGTGCTGTGCCTGAAATAAACAGGTTCTTTCCACCTCTCTCCAAGGAATTTTTTCCCGAACCGGTTGGGGGGAGGGGCCGTGTGGGTTTACTTTCTGGAGGGGCCCTCCTTTGCAGATTCTTTAACAAATTTGCCCTAAACCAGGACAAGGTGTCTTTGTAAACAAACTGTGGGTCTGCTGATACATAAAGCCAGATACTGAGAGGTGAAAGAAGCAATGGGGGGGAACCATAAATTCCATAGGAATTCCACTAATTGACACAAAGTGTCATTCACCCAAGGCTGTGTTAAATCCCTGGATTTAGAGAAAAAGAACAGAGACACAAGGAAAAAGGAAAAAAAGGGGGGATGTGTGTACACATTAGAAGGAGCTCTGTATTAGGCTATTTGGGAAGACTGTACCTCTCAAGTACCTCAGCCAATGGGAAAAGAGAGGGAAGTGTGGCCAGGAAATTAGGATAAAAAGGAGGTTGCGTCCTCCAAAAACTTGAGAGACCCCATGGGAAATACCCATGACCTCTCCCTTTATTTGAATAAAGTTACAGGACTCGTCTGTCTCTTTTTGGACATAAACCTCTGGTATTTTTTAATGTCAACATACAGCTGGACTGTATGCCTCATAAGAGGAGGAAGGGTTCAGCTAGAAAGAAGAGGCCAGCCAATCCCTGATGACAATGTAAGCAGGTCGCTATTGGCCAGTGAGCTGGGTGGTAACCAATCATAGCCAATCAGATTCGAATGCAGAGTCTTTTGAATAGCCTATAGAAGAGCTGTGTGCACCATTAAACACAACTTTCTGCCACATGAAATCTGATGTCGTGTCATGTCTCCGTCTCCCCCAACCACAACATATGGTGACCTGAACACGTGATAACTAAGCCAGAAGAAAAGAAAGGAGATGGAGCACCAGAGAGCAACAGCCAAGAGCTGTGAGGATATTACAGCCAGAGCTGCAAAAGAAAAATGGCCAGAGATGTGGGAGAGAAAAACAGCCTGGAGAGCTGTTGACGAACGCAGCCAGAAAGCTGCCAAGAGCTGAGGACCTGTGATTGTCTAGAAGAGGACATAAAAAAGGTGAGCTACTGCTGGGAACAATAGGTGGTACAATTTTTGCAAAAGATAAAGCTATAGTGAATATTTGGACTTTGATCTTAAGTAGAAGAGGGGTTGAGCACAGTGAAGAGGGCCTAGAGACTTTACTACAGTTTTGCAAGAGCCAAGGAGTAGAAATCACCAAAGATGCTGCCTTTAGTGTTAAAATCTGGGAACAAGCCTGCCAACTGATTTTTGATGGACATGTTACAATTGATAACAGACGAGAAAAATGCAAAAGAGGATGCAAATACGCCAGTGCTGGTCGCTCAAAATGGCGGAGAGCACATGGCACAAGCACACGAAAAACTCCAAGATGGTGAACACCATGTGCTGCAGATGCTTGTCCCACAAGATGGTGGACCCCACATGGCATGAGAGCCACCTGCCCAAGATGGTAGGCACCATGTGGTGTGGGAGCTGCCTGCTCAAGATGGCCCGCTGAAACATCCTGAGATGGTAGAGCCTGGGCAGCAGTCCGTGAGGGAGGGGATGCCGCGCTGGGCACACAGGGGAGCGGCTGGAGGGGGAGTAGGAGTCGTTTGGGCTCTGCAACAGCGCAGTGCCAACACACCATGCTTTCAGGACCAGAGCCCCCCCCCACCACAGGCGCCAGATGTGTCTGCACAGCTCGCGTGACAACTGCCCTGCCGTGAATGCCAGCACAGAGGCCAGAGCTGCCCACGCAGCTGCCAGAGTTGCCCCTGCTGTGCCTGCAGGACCCGTTCGCCATTTGTTCCATGCCCCATGTTGCCATAGAAGCGCTCGGCTGGCCTCCACCTCCAGCTGATTGGTACAGTCCTGAACCCCTGCAGATAGCCCAACCTTCTCTTGTGTTCTAGAGTGACGTTATGATGCTTGTATCCCCAGTCGTTGGTTCTGTTTATGCTGGATATTTTTCTGTGCCTTCAAGACTGGCTCTGAAGAGCGAATTTTTGTTTTGGTTTTGTTATCAGCCTGCTCCCCCACGGCTGGCAGGACACAGAGACAGGGCAGTACATAGCGCAGCTTTTGATTTTTGCTTGGCTTTTTGCTTTGCTCTTGCTTCTTTGCTTCTGCTCATTAGTTAGTTTAGCTAAGCAGTCCGAATTTTTCCCTGGAATGTTTTTCCTTTCCCTTTTTTGGAACCATTTGAACCTGCTCCAGACTGGGACCTGGAAACACCAAGTTTTCACCTCGTGGCCTGCAGCAGCCGGAGGGGACTGATAACAGAGCGAACACTCCCAGGAGAGACTTTCTGAATTTTTCATCTTTTTCAGAGCAGTGAAAGAGTGGTGTCATCTGGTATTGTTCATTTTGTGTGCTTTGCCTGTTAAATAAACAGGTTCTTTCCACTTCTTCCCAAGGAATCCTTCCCAAACCGGTTGGGGGGAGGGGCTGTGTGGGTTTGCTTTCTGGAGGGGTCCCCTTTAGAGGTTTTCTCCCAAATTTGCCCTAAACCAGGACATCTTGACACATCCACTCGCAGCAGTGCCGCCCCCCAGGGGAACTCAGAAGTGTGCTGGAAGCCAGAAGTCAAGTGGCGCCCGAGTCCGGAAGCACTGGCAGGAGGTTGCCAGCACCTGGAACTGTGGAACACAGCATCCGGCGGCATCCCACTGCGTCCGCAGTCTGAGCTCGAGAAGCCTGGGGAACACTGCGGCAGCCAGAGCTGCTGTCAGTGCCTGAGGGGCTGGAGCACCCTGCCAGCTGCAAGCAGCCCCAGAGATGAGCGGATTGAGGCCGCCCAATACTGAGAGCTACCTCAAAGCGGGTGCCAAGTCATGTTGCCTAGCAGCCACCACGTCAGTGGCAGCGAACGACTGTAACTCTGCCAGGGCTGTGGGAGGAGAACCAGAAGATGGCCCCTGGTCCTCCAATACATTCAACCCTGGAGGGAACCCTGCCAGTATCACAAAAGAGCTCTCGCCACACCGTGCCATGCAGCATCAGCTGGACCCGTGTCACGGCAAGTTGCTGGAACTGGGAGAGCCCTTTCTGATAGCATGCCCCCTCTATATTTGCCCTCTGCAAGAGTGGAGCGGAGGCAGGAGGGGGGGGTATGTGGGACCGCGGAGGCTGCTATGGCAAGCACACGCCACCGAGCACATGGTGGCAACCTCATGGCCGCACTGTGCTGGCAGGCACATGGCAGAGCCAGGGGAAAGCAGGAAGCAGCGGGCCACCTTCTCAGCGAGTCTGATGAGAAGCCACAACTCTCTGCGTGTGGGCAGTGAGGAAGTGACCCAGGGAGTCCAGTGGCACAAGCAGGGGCAGAGCTGGCAAGGGCAGCGCCCCTGCTCCCCATACATGGCAGGCTTTGCCCAGTGAGGTGCAGCCGCCATCTTGTGTGCCAGCGGAACCCTGCGAGCCGCCCCAGCGTGGCCTCTGACCCATGCCACTCCCACCACTCCCACTGCAGCCAGGGCTCCTGTCTGCTGCAGACTTTTGTGAGCTGATACTGTGCTAGAGAAAGGACCTGGCTGGATAGGTAACCCCTTCCTCGTAGGGGACTGCAGCATTTGCATTGTGCGGGAGCAGCTGTGGGCTAAGCATGTAGTTTCTGCATCTAGTCCATGGAACTCTTCTAGTTTTACTATTCAGATGGCAATTGCTGCACTATTTAGGGGGTCAGTACTGTTGTTTTGCCTGTGTTACCACTATCCCAGACCCCCACTATTAATATTGCCTTTTTTACCATACCAGTTTGTAACCCCCTGCATTGCTTTGATTACTTTTTGTGATAGATGCTCCTGTAATAATTCTAAGTTGTTAGGTATCCATTCAAGTGGAAATTAACTGATATGTTTTTTCAAAGTACCCTTTTCTAGAAGAACAGCTCCCACCTTGCTACTTCCCTAATGTGGGAAAGGTTACTGTTTTGCGGAGAAAAGGAGAAACCTCACAACTTTATAAAAGTTGTAAAGCTCGTTATGTTTTTATTACGGGTGCGCGCGTTGGACGCATGCAGAGGAAATTCTCCTCAAAAGGCATGCGTACCCCTGGGGATCTCAGGTCTCCTTTTATCCCCCTTCCAAATGCATATGCATACAGTTTCACAATAGGTTCATACATATTCATTCCATGTGACATTTATCGCCAGTTGTTCTTTATCAAAGGAATTCCTAGGTCGGGGGGCAAATTGACCTTGTGGTCCTTTCTGTTTTTTTTTTCTGTCTCCTCACTGTCTCTGCTCTGCAGTTTTTCCTTCAGCTTTGGCCTCACAGACTTTTCATCTCTCCTAGGCACTTCACCTAATTCAGAATGGATCTCTACTCTGTCTCATTCCCCCCTTTCCCAGGAAATAAGTAAATTCTTTTACTTAATGCAAACCCTTACGACAATAAGTGTCTTTTAATGCTTCACCATGTACATTTGACAAAGAGGTTAGTACAGCTATTCGTTGTAGTATTCTCCAGTTCCAATTAACAATATAATAGATAATCCTAAGCTTATCCCAACTAATATTAGTAAAACTACAATGGGGTGGCACAACTTTTTAAAGATTCCATTTGCAGTCGGTGACCACCCAAAGATCACATCCCACCAGTGATGATCCACATTTTGTTTTATTCTTTGTAGAACTCTGGTTATCTCTTTTGTATCATGTTGGACAGTAATTAAGGTTTTCTTTCCACTTTCTTGGATTTCCTTCAAGATTTCCAATAGGTCTTGGTGCTTAATCAATTGTTTTACTAATGTAAGGTTCATCCCAATAGGGGTAGGTGATAGTCTGTGATTAATTGTGTAATTGGTTTTGATCAGCTGGTGGGATGACACTGGTACCGAATACGAAAAATCACACCCGATAATCTTAACAAAATTACAAATACAGAAGTTAGAATGATTTCTACTAGACAGAATAACATCATTGATATCAATTTGTACAGCAGCACAAGCAGTTCTGAAGCATACACCCCCTTTTCCAGTATATACGAGCACAGTTTTCTGGTCAGTGACTGGATGAATTTCAAAGTGACAAATACTCTGTTCAGTGTCCAAACACACATCCTGAGCATTAATAGTATTGCTTTCACAAATGAATCCCATCTGTTCTCTAGTAATGCAGGATTCTAAGTTTACTGTCTGCCACTTTCCATTCATCTTTCGTGCCCACACTCTGTGTTCTGAAGGACAGAGTATTGTTTTTTCATGGTTTAATCCTAGGGCAATGATGGGATGGATAACATAAACAGTGGCATTACATATGGTATGCACAAAGGCAGTGGCTACATTAGAAGCAGGATCATAGGTGAAATTCACCATAGTCCACCAGGATTGAAACTTCCTTTCAAAATCAATTGCATTATCCCACACAGTTTTCCGGATTTCAGCTGGAAAATTACCTTCACCCCTTTCCTGTATGATCAGAGCTGCTGTTGCCTGCATCTATAACTGTGCTTGTATACAACTGAAAGCTAAAGACACATTATCTTGAACTGTACTAAGAGCTTCTACTATTAACTTGTGGTCTTGGTCCCCGGCCGTTTCCCACTTTGGCAGTACTTTTGAAATCTGTCACTGGCTAGTTCCTAATGCCAATAGAGATGACTGTAAAGGCAGCTTTAATTTTGTTAGGCTACCTGCTGCAGTGGCCAGTTTATTCATCAGTATTTCTGAATCAATTCCATTTAAAACTCCTAATCCTGTCCCTAATATGCCAGTTAGATCTTTTCTTGTTCTGCTCCTGAGATATGCCTGTTTTTGTAACCATGTTGTCCAGCCCTCAAAGGAAGTTTTTAGGAAGGTGGAGCAGGCTGGTTGGATTTTTGAGATGTTAATTTGCATCATCAATTCCACACGTTTGAGAGACCATTCTGGATTGAATAATAGCTGTTGTTCACCCACATTCTTTACTAGGTAGGGGCCTATTTCATGCACCTCAGGTTCAAGTTTGGGTTGAGTCTGAACTATTTGAGTCTTATTATGGGTTGTATAAGGTCCTGCTGTGGTAAAAAGTGTAGTGTCTACTTTGAATTTAAATGAAAGTCTGATAGCATCCTGAGCCCAAAGGCAAGTCACTTCTACAGGCTGTATTAAGGTGAAATTACACCA
The DNA here is from genome assembly GCF_028551555.1 of Melozone crissalis. NCBI lineage: Eukaryota > Metazoa > Chordata > Aves > Passeriformes > Passerellidae > Melozone > Melozone crissalis. The sequence continues at coordinate 5,692,120 of NW_026535813.1, read as the reverse complement.
ACAATCTGATTCACTTAGGCTATCACAGACTTCCTGGTGTTCATATACACCAGGGGAGGTTGAGACACTAATTTCATTTTGTCTCTCATAAGCCGTCCCATTTATCACCCGGCACCCTACCTTGATTTCTTCTCCTCTGATCCCTTGAAGTGTCCACAGTTTCTGTTCCTGCCATTCCTGCTCCTCATATACCTGATCTCCGTGAATTACTACAGTGGATAGGTTTAAATCCTTTATCTCAGAAGGTTTTCCCATGGATCCAGTATACTGATTAAACGCCTGGGACCAAGGCCATTCAGCATTGCTTTGGATAGAGGTACTCTCTAGTTCTAAAACTTCAGCTATGATTACATACAAAACAATTCTACAAACTAAAGTATGAGCTACTCCCGACCGCAGTATACTCATTTTGCCCGTGTAAGTTTTAGTCTCAGTTCATTGTCTCCTGGCATCACTCCTCAAGGGGCTTCTGGGCCTTCTTCACCCGAGAGTGATGAATCCAGACGTTCTGCTCCTTGATTTGGATTGCAGTGAAGGTGGTGAGAAGCACCTGGAACGGTCCTTCGCACTGTGTTTCCGAAGTCTTTTCTGTAAGAGACTTAACATATACATAATCTCCAGGCTGTATGTTATGTACTGGCCCATCTAACTCCCGGCTTCAAGTTCCAGCCACATGTTTCTCAATTTCTCTGAGCTGTTTGTTTAAGGCCACCATGTAGGTGGCTAGTGTTACCTCTCCAATGTGGGTGGACATTCCCTTTTGTATTCCATATGGTCTTCCATAGAGTATTTCAAAAGGGCTCAACTTTTCTTTAGCTCGAGGTTTAGTTCGAATTCGCAATAGTGCTAGTGGAAGAGCTTGGGGCCAGGGTAGATTAACTTCCTGCCCCAGTCTTATGATTTGCTGCTTAATCAAATGATTCATTTTTTCCACCTGGCCACTTGATCTGGGGCAGTATGGGGTGTGAAGTTCCCAGTCTATGCCCAGGTGGCTGCTAATCTGTTGCACTATTTTGGAAATGAAATGTGATCCTCTGTCCGAGGATATTGTGGCTGGAACTTGGAAGCATGGTATTATTTCTTGTAATAATACCCTGGTCACTTCTCTAGCTTTGACAGTTCTGACGGGGAATACTTCTGGCCACCCTGAAAATGTATCTGTCAATACCAGCAAATACCGATACCCTCCTTTCCTTGGGAGTTCTGAAAAGTCAATTTGCCACTGCTGTCCAGGCCCATGGCCTCTCTTGATCTGACCGAGTTTCGGTCTGGGGGTGTTTTTGGGGTTAGTCTGGAGGCAAAGATCACACTGTCGGGCCACTTGAATAATAGTGGCATGTAAATTCCTAGCAACAATTCTTTCAATCAGGTATGTGTATAGGGCATCTATTCCCAGTGCGTTCTCTGGTGTTCTTCCCTTACTAGTGACCACAATAAATGGGAAGGGATTACCAGTTTCTTTTCAATGGTAGCCCACCCTTCTTGGTTATACGTCCCTTTTTGATCTTCAATTAATTTCCTATCTCTCTTGTTATATTCTGGCTTACCTTCAAGGGAGATTTGTCCATCTGGAATAAGGACTCTTTCAGTAGCTACCTCACTTTTTGCTGCTTCTTTTGCCTCTCTATCTGCCAGCTCATTTCCTTCTTCCAATTCTGAGCTCACTTTTTGGTGTGCCTTAATGTGCATAATTGCTACCTTTTCAGGCAGCTGAACTGCTTCCAGCAGCTGGATTATCTCTTCTGCATGTTTGATGTTCTTTCCCTGTGAGGTCAGTAGTCCCCTCTCTTTCCAGATGGCCCCATGTGCATGTACGACTCCGAATGCATACCTCGAGTCTGTGTAGATGTTTATTCTCCTCCCTTTTGCCATTTCCAAGGCACGGGTCAGGGCAATTGTGTAAGCCTTCTGCGCAGAGGTCCCTGTTGGTAAGGGTCCAGATTCTAATACCTCTCTGCAAGTGGTCACTGCATACCCAGCATGTCGCTTCCCATTGGCAACGTAGCTGCTCCCGTCAGTGAACCAGGTCTCTGCATCGTCCAAAGGAGTGTCCTTTAAATCTGGGCAGCTGGAGTAGGTAGCTTCACTGGTCTCCAGGCAATCATGGTGTACTGCTTCTCCTTGATTTCCACTGAGAAAAGAAGCTGGGTTGACAATATTAGTCACCACGATCTCTACATCATCTTGCTCTACCATGATGGCCTGGTATTTCAGAAACCTCTGTGGTGAGAGCCAGTGGCCACCCTTTACTTCCAGTACTGCGGACACTGTGTGGGACACTAGCACAGTCATTTTTTGTCCTAGGGTAGACTTGGGTGCCTCTTGAATTTTCAGCACAACTGCTGCTACAGCTCTGAGGCAACCTGGCCATCCTTTGGCTGTTGCATCTAGTTGCTTAGAGAAGTAAGCAACTGCCCTTCGGTATGGACCCAAATCCTGAGCCAGTATTCCCAGGGCAATTCCCTGTCTTTCATGGGAAAATAGGAAGAATGGTTTACTTACATGTCAAAGTCCCAAAGCTGGAGCTGACATGAGAGCACTCTTTAGCTGGTGAAAGGCCCATGTGGCTCCTTTTGTCCACTGGAGATCTCTGCTTCCATCGGCAATAAGAGCATAGAGGAGTCTGACACGCAGTCCATAATTATAAACCCTCAGCCGGCACCATCCTGCCATGCCTATGAAGGTTCGGAGTTCTTTTATTGTCTGGGGTTTCGGGGTTTGGCATATGGCCTCCTTGCGAGCCTGCCCTAAAGTCCGTTGCCCAGCACTCACCTCGTACCCCAGGTAGATTACTTTCTGTTTCACTACCTGTGCCTTTTTCTTTGATACTCTGTATCCTTGGAGTCCTAGGAAATTCAAAAGGCTTACCACCCAGGCCACACATGCTTCCCTCGTCCGAGTGGCCGCTAGAAGATGATCCACATACTGCAAAAGCCTTCCTTCTTCCTGTGGAGCTTCCCAGGACTCCAGATCTTTTGCAAGTTGCTCCCCGAACAGAGTAGGGGAATTTTTCCAGCCTTGGGGTTGTCTGGTCCGTATGAGCTGGGTTTTGCCCCCACTTTTAGGGCTTTCCCATTTGAATGCAAAAATTTTCTGGCTGGCTTCGTGGATGGGGAGGCAAAAGAAGGCATCCTTTAGATCTAAAACAGTAAACCAGGTTAGCTCAGGTGTTAGACAAGTTAATAAAGTGTATGGATTGGCTACCACCGGATACAAATCTTCTGTTATTTTATTGACAGCCCTCAAATCCTGTACTATCCAGTATGATCCATCAGATTTCCGAACAGGTAAAATAGGAGTATTGAAATCAGATTGGCATTCTTTCAGTAACCCTAACAGCAGAAAATTTTCAATTATTGGGCTGATTCCTTCCCTATCCTCTTTCTTTAGGGGGTACTGCTTGATTCTCACTGGTTGTGTTCCCTCCTTGGACTTAATTACTAGGGGGGGGGCATTTTTCGCCCTCCCTGGTACATCAGAGGCTCACACCCCGGGAAATACCTGACCTAGTATTTCTTCATCAATTTCTTTCTTAATTCCAATAGCTGTTAGGGTTAAACTTAATACCTCTATGTACTTTTGATCATTCACCTCCAGAGTAATTTCCCCATTTTTGAATGTAATGGTTGCTTGTATTGCTCTAATAAATCTCTGCCTAAAAGTGCCTTTGGTGAATTAGGCATGTACGAGAATTTATGAATACCCCATTGTTTTCCCAATTTATACCTCAAAGGTTTACAAAAATATGCCCTTTCAGACTGGCCAGTTGCCCCCTGCACTACAACATAATCATTTTCCACAGGTACTAAAGCTTTATTAAAAACTGAATATGTAGCTCCTGTATCAACCAAGAATTCCACCCTTTTCCCTTCTTCCCCCAGCCTCATTGTTATAACCAGTGGATCCACTGGGGCAGAATCCCCTGGTCCTCCTCAGTTGTTTTGTACGTGTGCACCCATTTGTTGGTCACCCCGTCTCCGTTCTGGGCATTGGTCTTTCCAGTGACCAATTCTTTTGCAGATTGCACACTGGTTCCTGCTCAGCCAAGGTGGTCCTTGTCTCGGTGGTCCCTGGTTGTATTTTCTCTGCCTTTCCTCCTGTACCACTGCCACCAACCTTTTTATTCCTTGTTTATATCCTTCCTCCCGGTTACTAAATACTCTCCAGGCTTCCTCTAGCAAGACTTCAAGATTCCTCCCATCCGGTCCCCTAATTTTCTGAAGTTTACGCCTGATATCTCCAGCAGACTGCCCCAAAAATGAATTAACTAGTTGATTTGTCCCTATCTCAGACTCCGGATCTAATGATGTATGACGACGCATAGTATCCCTTAAACGCTCTAGAAATTCAGATGGAGTCTCAGAAGGCCCCTGCTTAAGGGAATATAAGGCAGACCAGTTCATGGTTTTTGGAATAGCTCTTTCCACCCCTGTTGCTATCCACTCTTGATATTCTGCTAATTTCTTTACCTCCGCTGACACATTAGGGTCCCATTCTGGGTCTTGGAGGGGGAAATGTTCTTTTACATCTAGCTGTGTGACCCTGCAGTAATCCTCTGCCAAATTCCCTGCTGTCTTTAAGATCAGCTGTTTCTCTGTTTCAGTGAAAGCATCTAGTAGTAGCTGGATGTCAGCCCAGTCTGGATTGTGTTGTTTGATAACATATCGTAGGCATTTGGCAGTGAGTATCGTGTCAACACGATAATTCCTCGCAATCCTTTCCCATGCCTGTAAATCAAGGGTGGTAAATGGCACTTTAATCATTAATTTGCCTCCTTCTGGTCCCACTGCCTTTCGCAGAGGGGCCTGCAACACTACTTGCCTCCTGGTTCTAGATGCAACTGGACTCCCACGGGTGGGGTGGGTTCTAGTAGATGTGCCTTCCCCACCTGAGTCCTCCTCCTTTTTGGGGAAGTTCCCTTCCTCCTCATCCTCAGTTTCAGCCTCAACCTCCCTCCTTCGAGGAACAGCTTTCATCCACTCAACTGTATCTCGTTCTTGCTCCTCAGAATGATAGACCTTATCTGATCTCATACACCGTTGTCCTATACTGCATGCTGAACAACAACATTTGATTTGCCCTCTCTTTGCCTTGTTATCCTTTTCAAGGGCCAAGACCAGTGGGTCTGAGGGTGATTTAATCCCACAGTCCTTTTGCCACTCTTGGTGATTTTTTAAAACAAAAAACATATCAGCATACGAAACCTCATCCCATTTACCTTCCCATCTTAAAAACAACATTAACTGCAGTAGAGTATTATAATCTAGGGTTCCAGTGGGTGGCCACCTTGCTCCATCCTCTAACCTGTATTAGGGCCACCAGCGTGTGCAATATTGGATTAGATCCTTTTTATTCTCAGAGCCCCCCCTGCTGGTGACTTCCTTCCAGTGGGCCAGGATGCACCCTAAGGGGCTAGCCCGAGGAACTTCCTTACTCTGGTTAGTTCCCATTATTTCCTTCTTGCCCTATCTCGCTTCCACCCAAACTTCTTTTCACAGACCTTCACAGTAATTTCCCAGTCCTCCTCCCACACACTCCAGGTGGCAGGTATCAGATGTGATTTTCCACACACAAGCTTTAAGATCTTAGACTCTGAATGAGCTTGATCAGAAACCTCTAATTGACAGTCGGGGCACGTGCCCTCATGCTTATTAGAACAGCAGTACCAGCGTTTCTCACAAACTCTGCACTGCAATAATACCCACACAGTGTGCCAGCCTCTTGATGCACTGAAGGCTACCCGAAATTTCCCGCAAAGGCAGGCTATTCCGTTTATTACAGGGAGCTCTAAATCCTCTACGGCAAGCTGTTCCCAGTCCAGACTTACTAGAGTGCCAGCTGAAGTCCGGTAGAGCCCCTCTAAATAAACTCGTTCGTCTCCTCTATCTATCCAATAATTCACAGGATTCACAAACTCCCAAGGGTCGAGTCCAAACCACTGAGGCAGAGGAACCCCTTGGGTTCATCTCGCCACGGTGAAAGCGTGCACAATCTACACCACAACTTACTACCTTTACTCAATAAACATCCTCACTCACGCTTTTTCGCTGTTTACTCTACTTTCTCTGTAGGGCGCTCCCCGTCCCCACAGCCTGCCCCGGCTGGTGTTTACTCAGCCTCTCCAGTCGCGGGTAGGAACTCCCCCCCCCCCCCCCCCCCCGCACTGTAGAGCGCTATAGATCTACTCTCTTTTATACACCATACACTTATACACTTGCACAATTACAAACACAGTGCACTGACCACACAATGCATTAACCATACAGCAACACAGTGTCCGGACACCACACACACACACACACAAACAAAACACACGCGGGTTCAGCAGCTCTGCCCTATCAGAACAATGAACCCCGATAAACACATACACGGGTTCACCCGGCTCACCCCCAGAGTCACTAGCGGTCTGCCCTATCAGAACGATGAACCCCGTCTCTAATACAGCTGCTCCATCAGCTGAACCCAGACATCTCTGGGTGGTTTACTCCCTTGCTCTCCTTTCCCCCGGGGGCCCCTCAGTACATACCGTATTCTCCTCCGCAGGCCAGCAGGTCCTTGCCTGTCCTCGCAGGAGGCAAGTTGAGACGAGTGGAGCCTCCTCCAGGAAAATCCTGGGGCGCGCCTAGGAGTCCATCAACCTGCCCCCTGCCCCTGCGGGGACAGAGACGGAGACGGAAGGTATCTCTCTTCCTCCTACCTAGCTCGCCATAATGTTTTGCAGAGAAAAGAAGAAACCTCACAACTTTATAAAAGTTGTAAAGCTCGGTATGCGTGTCGGACGCATGAAGAGGAAATTCTCCTCAAAAGGCATGTGTATCCCTGGGGATCTCAGGTCTCCTTTTATCCCCCTTCCAAATGCATATGCATACAGTTTCACAATAGGTTCATACATATTCATTCCGCGTGACATTTATCGCCAGTTCTTCTTTATCAAAGGAATTCCTAGGTCGGGGGCAAATCGACCTTGTGGTCGTTTCTGGTTTTTTTTTCTCTGTCCCCTCACTGTCTCTGCTCTGCAGTTTTTCCCTTCAGCTTTGGCCTCACAGACTTTTCACCTCTCCTAGACACTTCACCTAATTCAGAATGGATCTCTACTCTGTCTCAGTTGCCACTGGAATGAAATACCTAACCCTCTCATCCTAAAGCAACTTCTGACTCAGAGCTTGTTATCTCTTGAAACCACTTAAAGTGTTAATGTTAATACAATTGTAATGTACAGAGTCCATATTTATATACCTTCTGTGAAGGAAAATTAGCAAATTTAAGTATTGTCATTTTTTGCTACTGTTAAAAATTAACTTTATATTTTTATTAAATGACTATTAGAGAAAATTAAGGTTATTTGTGTGATTGTAGTATAGTTCTGGATCCAGATAATATCAATACATATAGTTTTTATGAAAGGATTTGGTTGTAAGATAATTGTTTAATGTTACTCATACACATTCCTTTAGTTATAGTAATAAAAGTTTGCTTATAGGTATTTTAGGGAAACCCTGTCAGTCAAGGCTTAAAGCTCTGGCCAAGCCCCAGCCCTGGGTGACTGGGGATTATACCATCAGACCCAGGTGTTTCTACAATGAAAGTGTAATCAAATCATTTTGACTTGCTAATTTGATTTCACAAAAGCTGGACCCCCTTTTTCTGAAGTAAATTTGAAAATCTTTTCTAGAAAAGGTTCTCCAACTCCTTGCTGCAAAATGGGGCTCCCCAGAGATGGCAGACCCTGGGTGATGGTAAAGCATTTAGGCAGTTTAAAGTATTACCTTGTTGATTTTTGTTCAGCAGAGCTTGTTGTTTTTTTAGATGTATTGTTTTACTGTTCATAATAAGAAAAGTGCATGTTATGCTAAACATTCTTCTGAATTGAATAGGTTAAATTATGCTTATGTTATAGTTGTTAACACTAAAACCAGAGGTAAGTACTGATAACCTGTTCAGCTACCACAGCAAACAGAGCTTTTTTGCCTTGATGTAAACACACCTAAATGGTAATATACAGTGGAATGGGAATCAAAGACTGGAAAAATTATCAGCCTGGTTGCTCAGTGCTGTGCTCTTTCTGCATTTTCTGTTTCTGTGTCTAAAAGCAGAGATGCAAACATAGAAAAACAAATTCAGAATGCCTACAAATATGCATTTTGATTGACTAGTGCTCCTCAGGTCAAGGCCTGCATGAGCATTGAAATTGTGAGAAAGGACCACTGACTTTTTAAAATTTTAGAGGTTTATTAAACCTTAACAAAAAATACAACAAAAGGGCTAAATAAGGAAAAAAGTACAGCGCTGGGAGCCCCCCCCCCCCCCATGGCTGCCAGCCACATGGCTCCTCTTCAAAATGGATGCTTCACCTTTTATATGTCTAGCCCCTCCTAGAGCCTTGTCAGTCAACTCTTTCCTTGCCATCCATAGGTGGAGGTCGCTTTCTGTCCTGGTTCAGGGAAATTTTGGAGAGAACCCCCAAAGGGGTCCTCTAGGAAAGCAGATTCAATTGGCCCCTCCCTCAACTGGTCCGAGAGAAAATACCTCCTTGGAGAAAAGTGGAAAAAAACTGTTTATTAAACAATAAAACCTAAACAATATTAAACAATAAAACCCCTTGCTGGTCCAAAAGAGATGACAAACTCAGAAAGTCCCCTCCCCGGGTTGCATTTCAGTGGGCCCGATGGGCCACAGGTGCGAGCTGCCAGTGCTCTTCTGGGTGTTCAGTCCAGAGCAGGTTTAAACAGGTCCAAAGTAAAGGAAAAAAACCGCAGTCCAGGTGTTATATGTAGTAGAGATAATTCATGCTATAGATAATAGGTGTATATATATGTATAAAATATTAGTAAAGTTTAAACCTATGCTTGTGTATAAAATGTTAGTAAAGGTTAAACATATGCTTGTGAAACCACCCTGTCCAGGAACAGAAACCATTCACATTATAACTGGTTCCTGGACAGAGTTAAGATAAAATCAAACCCTGTTCTCATATGAACAGACTAGCCCTGAGCCATGGTGCCTGCAATTGTCTTTGTCAGGCTAGAGGTATTCACATGGTAACCAGTTCCCCGACAGGCTCTGGGACTATACTGGACACGTTATCAGATGCAGGAGACAAGCTGGAGCCATCTGAGAGGATTTCCTCTGCACCTGGAAGATATCATCTGGAATTTCCTGGGTGATGATCAACGGAACATCTCAGGAAGCCCATGAGATCATGCACCTGGATTTGATGGAATCTCTGCTACTCAAGAGATGGCATCATCTACTACATGTGAATAGCTCTTCCTCTTGAGCACTCAGACATTCGTCTGGGCTTTGGACACTCTCTTTGTCTGTTTCTACACATGTATGGATCCAAATTTACATGCAAAGAGAGACAAAGAATTATGTGGTTTTCTCTGCCTCAGGCTGAATAAACTGTATATAAGCAGGCTGCTGGAAGCACTTGGGGTGAACTCCTGGGGGAACGCTGCCACTTTGTCAGTGGACCCTAGTTCACCCAGCGCCTGTGTCCGGGGCAGACGCTGTCTTGGTTGTGGTGGGATTTCAAATTCTCTATTTTTGTTAATTGACTTAATAAATCTTTGTCAGATTTTTATAAATTTGGCTCCTAATTTGATCATTTATAACACCAGGGAACTTCTTTACCTCAGCTAGCTAAACTAACTAAAAGCAAAGGAGAGCTCTGTCCCACTGTCTGTCCATCTGCAGACTACAGAGTCCAGGAGCAGGAATGTGGAGGAGTGAGTGCAGTGTCTGAAAACAAACTGCGCACTTCTTCTCTCCCCCCTTCACTCTCTGGAACAAGTCTTAAAGGTGCAAAACTTATTATTCAGCATAAACAGAACAAGATGACTGGGGATAAAAGCATCATATAGGCAACCTAGGACACTTTCTTACATTCTTATTGGAGGTCAGGTGTTACCATAGTAACAAGCTGACCTTCCCAAATGCCCGGATTACCAAGACCATCCAGTGATAACAATACTGGGAGGGGAACACATTGCAGTAACATAACTATGCACTTATAAATAACTTCTCTTAAAATACATATAATGTTCACCCCTTCATTGTGAGAGCCAACAATCTCATTACTTATTTATAACAAAACTTTTTAAATGATCCTGTTTAAAGAAACTATTGTACTCTAGCCTGATAGCCAACATTCGTAAACTTAAGGCTTCTTAAAGAATTGTCCAAGATACCATAATCCACTGATTTTTTATCAGTGAAACTGATTCACAAAATTTTACTCTGTATTAATCTCAGCAGCACAACCTATTTACAAAGTTGTAGGCTGCTATCACCAACTCACCACAACCAGACATACTGACACAGGCAAGAGCATCACACACCCTTTTTCATCAAGGAGTTAAAGCCTTACAACGGCAATTCCTACTAACAAACACAGAGGCACATAACATTGTCAACTCTTGTGCTAACTGTCAAAGCTACACTACACCATTGCAAATGAAAGTTAACCCCCATAGTCTGTGAGCCTTACAAGTCTGGCAGACAGATGTCACGTCTCGGAGTGTGACAGCCTAAAATATATGATTGTTTCAATAGACACATTTTCATCTGCCATAAAGTGTGTCTGAAAAACTGAAAAGGGGGATGTGTGGTGAAACCCTGCAGACCAGGGTGGCCAAACCTTTAAACCATCTAACAATATTGCAAAACTCCCAAAACCCTGTTATCTTAAATCATTACTTTTCATTACAGTCCTCTAGTGATGTCCAGTTACCTAAACCTAAGGTATTGGTACAGGACCTTATCACTTGCGGGTGTGGGTATGCATATATTTCCACAGATGCCAGTATTTGATGGGTAACAACCCTCTACACCAGCTGGATGGAAATCTGAGACCTTTGGAATGACAACTCACCTGTGACTTCACCTGGACCTCAAGAGTTGGACAGTTTAAGGACATAACTAGCAAAAGGAAATGCTACCTCTGACAGTTTTAAATGTTGCCTCTGATAATTATTAAACTGGTTTGGTTGTATTGTTCAAGTTGTAAGTTTTAAGTAATTAGTCTGTGGCATGCCACCCAGTAACATTCAGCCTTTGATAGCTCCTGGACAAGATAGTAAAAATTTTGATGGGACACACCAATAGCTAGAAAGATTAGGTTTGTCGAGTTTAGTGAAGAATTTCCTTCTCATTGTACCGTGTTTGTTGTCGTTTCTGCAAGGGACCCAGCAGAGGGACGATAAACACAGCTTTTATATTTTGAAAACAGGGGGAACTATGGCAGCATACAGCTGGACTGTATGCCTCATAAGAGGAGGAGGGGTTTGGCTACAGAGAAGAGATGCCAGCCAGTCCCTGATGACAATTTAAGCAGGTAGCTATTGGCCAGTGAGCTGGGTGGTAACCAATTATAGCCAATCAGGTTCAAACGTGGAATCTTTTGAATAGCTTATATAAGAGCTGCGTGCACCATTAAACAGGACTCTCTGCTGAATGAAATCCAATACCGTGTTAGGTCTCTGTCTTCCCCAACCACGACATTTGTGGATTAATTTTCCTGATAGTGGGACAGTGGATCAGTTGAACCCTGTTTTTAACTTGTTTCAAATACAATGTAAAATTAATAAGCATAAAGAATGTTGTCAGATCTTGAGAGAATTAGAGTGTGAGAGACAATGTGAAAAGTGCATATTATATGGCTCTCTGCAGATATTTACTATATGTATTATGTTGCATTGATTAGTTGTGCTGTATTAACATTTTAATAGTATGGTAAATGTAGTTTTGTAGTTAAAATGTAACTTTTGTAGTTAAAATAGAAACTATGTATGTGGGATTTTTTTTAAACAAAGGAATGAGGTACTCGTGTTAAAAATATGTTAGAAACTGTTGTAAAATAGTTGATAGATCCTTAAGCATGTACTGTTAGTTTGGTTGTTATATTGTAAAAGGGGTTAAAAGGGTAGTTATAAAAAATACAGTACTCAACGCATCATAATACACCTAAGTAAAGTGCACCACCCCCCACGCGAAACGAGCCAACCTGGACAAAACTGTAATGGGCCAATCAAGTGCCTTAAATCTTCATGCAAATGAAGGATCCAAAAAGAAACCAATCCAAAGGGACAATAACAGGACAAAAAGGGGCTTCTGACCCACTGAATGTGTGCCGTTCCATCTGGGACATCGGGGACATCGCTACATCGCTGCTGAAAAGAAGACCCAGCGCCAGCATTGCAGCATCCTCAACAGGAACACTCCTGCTTGGCCCACGGGCTCCCTTGCTTTAGGCCTTTCTTATAATAAAAGCTAAAATCACTTTAGTACTGGGAGCCTGCTCCCGTTTTTATCACTCGCACCAGATAGCAGCCACAGGACACCTAAATCTTTCAGAGAAAGAGAATTTATTGCTCCATTATCAGAAGAAACTAACTTCTTCCTGCCTTGCTCAGCCCTGAAGACGCCGTCAGGATTAAGAGGAAGAAGTTGACACTGACCAGACTGAATCCCTTGTTTGAATGGAATTTATGCATCATGTATGAGATGTATGAATATGCAACGGGCAATTGCTTTTAAAGGTTACTCCTCTATTAATATGCATCCTTTTTCGGGCTTATGCTGCCCAGAAAGAGGTACCCGGACTGTCTGTAACTCTTTGTTTTTATTGTCCCGTATTGTCCTAAATCCTAATTGTTCAAATTATTATTACTCTAACTATATTACTGTTATAAATGATCAAATAGGTAGCCAAATTTATAAGAAAATTTAACAAAGATTTCTAGATCAATAACAAAAAATAGAATTTCGAAAATCCACCACAGCCAAGACAGCGTCATCTCCGGGTGCGGGTGCTGGGTGAACCCAGGTTCGGCTGACAAAGTGACAGCGTCTCCCCAAGAGGTTTACCCCGAGCGTCTGGAGCAGCCTGCTTATATGCACTTTATTCTGCCTGAGGCAGGGATGACAGAATGTCTCTTTGTCTCTCTTCACATGTAGAACTGCATCTATACATGTGCAGGAACAGACAAAGGCCAGTCCAAAGGTTCAGACAGAGTGTCTGAGTATCCATGCAGAGTATGTATTCTCATGTAGGGCGATGCCAGTTCCTGAGTAGGGCAGATGAGATCACTGCAGGTGTAGGTCTTGTGAGTAGCTGAGACATTCCATTAATCATGGTCCAGGCTGGTTTAGATGCTATCAGCCCAGGTGCAGATGCCAGGGAAGCCCTCCACGATTGCTCAGGACAGTCCCATTCACACGGTAACAGACCTGATATTATCTTAACACTGTCCGGGAACTAGTTGAATACAAATGAGACTATGCTCCCAGCCAGAGTGATCAAAGACATAACTTTAGACTTTTACAATATTTTATGCATATATAGCATGAATTATCTCTACCATATACTACAATTACTATTTTTATAACCATTTTATTACTATTAAATTTTAAAATTTTAAAAACAAGTGATTGGCGTTTTTCACAGACAACATGGGTTTAAATATATAATGGGAAGTAAGCTGCATTCAGGGATTTCTATAATAAAGATAATGGAATCCTTAAATCCAAGAGGGTCAATGAGCTTTTGTTTTGATCTATTTACTCTGTAGAAACTGCTCTAATGATGGCTTTAGTTACAAAACATTGGTATTCCATCATGTTTACAGTATGACTTGGGTTATATTGATAGGAATCGCCTGTGCTGTAACCACATTCCTAGATTGTGCCCTCCTGAGGTCTGCTGTTAAAATGCAGCTTAGGAATTAGTTTAAAACACAGTCTGGGCTCAGCAAAGCTAAGTGTTACTTTAAATAAAGTTGTACTGAGTGACTAGCTAGTATTCTAAATACTTCTTGTTGGGATCATATTAAAATCAATTGCCTCAAATATGGAAATATGGCTTACTTAGCTAAGTGTTGGAAGTTAGGATTTTCCTTTTTTTTTTTTTCTCAGGGAAGTGTGTCATGTTTGTTGCTAAGAGACGATAACGATCAGTACTTAAGAGACAAAAGAAGTAGGTAAGGTGAGGGGAAGTGTGCAGCTGCACTCTAGTAGCTGAGTGGTTTTCTTTTGGAAGGGCAGAGATACTGCAAGATTTTGGCTGGGGGGTGAGGGGCTGGGCTCGCCTCCTTTCTCTCTCACTTTCGGGATTGGAGGGAATGGTTGAGATGCTGCTATCGCCCCCACCACAAAGTCCAGCCCATTACTGTTTTCTCCTACCGTGAGTGAGGCTTTTTCTCCTAAAAGTGGTCGTTGAACTGGGACCTTATTAACACCCTACCTCACTGAAAAGGACGTTCACCATCTACTTGTGTCAGCAGTTTTGGTGACACTCAGGTGCCTCAGGAGAAAACCCAGGACCCCGAGCCCCTCCCCCTCCGAGAAAGCCTCTCCCGGCTGCATTCGGGAGCCCAGCTGCTGCTGCCAGCCCCGCCATTTTTCTGCCACTGCCGTGGGTTTTTTGCTACACTGTAACCCAGCAACTGCTGGGACACCCCACGGCTCCTGCTACAGCTGCGGAGTTTCTGCTATATTTTGTTTGCTACCCCGGGTGTGCTCTCCTCTGACCTTCCAGCAGCTGCTCCGAGGATCCTGCTACAGCTCATTTCACCATTTGGAGGGGCACTAGGATCGGCTGCCCCTCTGAGTTTGTAAAGGAAGCTCCTTTTCTATTTCTTCCGCTGGCCTGTCCACCATTAAACGTGTGGAGAAGGCAGCTGATCTCGCGCCACAACGCCCCCTGCAGCTGCAGGGGAATCATCGCACCTGCCCTGCCCGTCAGGAAGCCAACAGCGCCCCTACTGGCTGTGACCATAACTACATGAAAGGGGAAAGTGCCTGGCAGCCAAGAGAAGGCTGTTACTGGATTTCTGGCTTTGTTTGTCGTTGCTGCCATTGTGGTTGTTTTTTTGCCTTGTTATACATATACATACTAGTAAAAAACTGTTATTCCTTTTCCCATGTCTTTGCCTGAAAGCCCCATAATTTTGGAGTTATAATAATTTGGAGGGAAGGGGGTCACATTTTCTATTTCTGCCTTCCTTGGCAGACACCTCTCTTTCAAACCAAGACACTGAGGCAATTCAGCTGACCTTGGCTAGTCTTTCCTTTCTTCTATACTTTTCCAGAAAGACTAAGTTTAATCTCTTCTCCTAGGCTGTGGCAAGTTGTATGCTCCTCTTGGCTCATACCAGCACTATAGGAATTAACTGCTATTGAGCAGCCCCTTCTGAAAATTATGGTTTTCAAATGCTATAGTTTTTTTGGTAGGGACTTTTTATTAGCAAAAAGTAATCAGGAGGTTTGTTTTGTTTTGTTTTCCAGAGTTTCCTCTGTAATCTACAGGACACAGCAGAAGGCAGCCAGACAGAGCAGTGAAAAAAACAGCCAGTGCAATGACCTGTTCATGTTTAAGATTTGGGAATTTCTCAGTCTTAAGTGATGACAGGTGCTTTCCAGGTGACAGGAAGTTTGCAACATATGAGAAAAGCACCTCAACATGGCTCCTAGCAAGACTGGAAAGGAATTTTTTTTTCATCATAGGATATCTCAGCAGAATTGTTTTACAGATAAAGCTTGTTAAATTCAGAACTAAATATGACATTGTAAATAAGTAACACAGGGTAGGTGAGGAACCTTGTAATTTAAAAATGTTTCAAAGTCTATTCTCCTGAAACATGTATTATCATTCCCTATTCAAAAGTTTTCTGGGTAAAGGTCATGTGCAGAAGAAGCTCTTCCCAGTAGTTATCCTCACAGTTAACTACTCTTCCCCAAAGAGCACTGACATCTGCTCACATAAAAGCTAAAGAAAGGAGGAGGAAGGGGGACATTGGTTATTTACAACTTTTGCCTTCCAGAGCAACCTATATGTGTGCTGAAGCCCTGCTTCCTGGGAAGTGGACTGACGTGCTTGTTGATGGGGAAAAGGGAATAAAATCTTTCAGGATTTTTTCCTTTGTTTCCATGCACACTCTTTGCTTTTGCTTTAGTAAACTCCCTTTATCTCGACCCACAAGTTTTTAAAATTTTATTTTCTTCCACTGTCCTGCTGAGGAGGGGAGTGATAGAGGGGCTTGGTGGGCATCTGGTGTTCAGCCAAGGTCAACCCACCAGAGTCCTTTCTGGCACCTAAACAAGGACACAAGAATGAAGATAACAAATGGATATATTTATTGAAGGGTGTTCAGGGACATTTAGGGCAGACAAAGCCTACCCGGGGGCTACACCCAAAAAATGGGTGACAGGTCACTGGTTTTCACACTTTTATAAGTTTGGTCCATTTGCATATTGGGGGTCAATCTTCTAATTACAGCTTCAGGTAATTAAGTAATTTATCTCAAGTTCCCCCCCTCCAACTCACTTTTATTTACATTTCTCGGGGCCTGAGACAGTAAGGTGTCCTTGATTCCCAAGCCTAGAGAGGAATTGTTTTGTCTGACTAAAATGGGAATGCAGTAGCTAACATTCTATATGGAGTTTAGAGTTATACACTAAAGAATTATAGGATTATAAATACATGAAAAAATAGAAAAGCTAAAATCCTATGGCATCAAAGGGACTGGAGCATCTCTTTTATGAGGAAAGGCTGAGGGAGTTTGGCCTGTTCAGCCTCAAAAAGAGATGACTGAAAGGGGACCTCATCAATGTCTATAAGTATCTGAAGGAGGGGTGTCACCGTTGAGTCAGGAATGGATGAATGAGTGACACATGACACACTCCATGCATTTTCAGAAGGCTAATAATAATTTTATTATGAACTCATTCCTTTTTATACTCTATTCCAACACAGGTGGACCTGATTGGTCCTTTAATCAACACACTGTCACCATTGGCTAATTAAGAAACCACCCTTCAGTAAACATCTTTCCATAACACATTCCACATGTTCGCACACACCAGGTGCAGAAACTTAAGAATTGTTTTCATTCCTTTCTCTGAGCTTCTCACAGCTTTTCCCAGAATGATGCCTGGGAAACTATGGGAAACTATCAATTTCTCTTTCTTAGCATTCACAGAAGGGTGCCAAGAGGATGGAGCCAGGCTCTTCTCAGTGATGCCAAGCAATAGGACAAGACACAATGGGAAGAAATTGATGCACAGAAAGTTCTACCTGAACATGAAAAACTTCTTTACTGTGCAGGTGACGGAGCACAAGAACAGACTGAGCAGAGAGGGTGTGGAGTCTCCTTCACTGTAGATATTCAAGAACCACTGGACACAATCCTGTGCAATGTGCTGTAGGATGTCTCTGCTTGAGCAGGTAGGTTGAACCAGATGGTCCACTGTGGTCCATTCCAACCTGACCCATTCTGTTATTCTGTGATTCCCTGGTAGTAAGGCACTGCAACAGGTTCCCCAGAGAAGTTGTGGATGCCCCACCCCTAGAGGTGTTCAAGGCCAAGTTAGATGGGGCTATGAGGAACCTGATCTATTGGGTGCCATCCCTGCTCATGGCAGGGGGATTGGAACTAGATGATCTTTAGGTCCCTTCCACCCCAAACCATTCTATGATTTTAAGATTCTATGAATTCAAACAGGAAGCAGAAATTACCCAGTTCCTGACCTCATAAGAACTTTGACATGTGAAAATATTACAGCTGCCAGCCAGGTGAGTGGATTTCTGCCTGGCCTCTTATGCTGGAATAATGGGACCAACGGTTAGCAGTTGTAAGGTAAGGAAGCCCAATAGCTGGGATCCCTTGCTAGAAATCAGAGAATTGAAAGAGGAATTAGAAAAGAGGCATCAATTTGCAGTCTCTGGAGATGACTACTCTGAGTTGTGAGGGCAAGATATTTAAGGAAGATCCTGTGAACTTCACAGGAAAGTGGACCACTGTGGATGAAGGTATCTACTACCTGAGAGAATTAGCAGTGCTGGAAGTCATCTCTGGTGATCTAAATGATGATGAGGTCTCTAAAGATCCAGAGAATGTCCTGTGCACACAGGCCATGTGGAGGAAGATGATTCAAACTACCCCAGTGTCATATTCTAACAGCTTGACAGAAATGTATTGCCCAGATATGGATACAACAATTGTGGAGGGAGTGTATTCTTGGCTCCAAATCTTTGAAGAAAATCTTTGTACCTCCACATTCCTATAGGCCAGTACCTCAGCTCTCAGGGACAGCCCAAGAGATCAGTCCTTGCCTGCCCCAGTCAGATGGAAAGGAAGCTCCAGGAATATGTCATGTGGTGCGCTCTGGTTCTTTTTGTGTGACATAGGGAAGGACAGGAGGAAGTGGGATGGTGAACCCACCTTTAAGCTGGAAGCCCATGTACATGAACTGAGAGAGAAGAGAGCTATTAAGAAGGGGCCATACAAGAAGGCTGTCAGTGTTGACGACTGAGAGACAGGACTCAACTTAGGGCAAGCAAGAAGTTGTTTATTGTTTTGAAAGCTCGGTTTATATACTCTTACAGCTTTAGATAAAATTTTCCACTGCCAAGCAATAACCACATTATTAATGTTTCTTAGCAATATTGCTTAACCACAATCTTACACCTGCAGTCTTACATGACTTCCTTAAAACAAAGTACAACATTAATTTTCTTTCCTCCCTCAGATTTCTGTTTGATGTTCCCAGGACTTTTGGCCCAATGAGACAGAGTAAAGATCCATTTTGAATTAGGTGAAGTGTCTAGGAGAGGTGAAAAGTCTGTGAGGCCAAAGCTGAAGGGAAAAACTGCAGAGCAGAGACAGTGAGGGGACAGAGAAAAAACCCAGAAATGACCACAAGGTCGATCTGCCCCCGACCTAGGAATTCTTTTGATAAAGAAGAACTGGTGATAAATGTCACACGGAATGAATATGTATGAACCTATTGTGAAACTGTATGCATATGCATTTGGAAGGGGGATAAAAGGAGATCTGAGATCCCCAGGGGTACACATGCCTTTTGAGGAGAATTTCCTCTGCACGCGTCCAACGCGTGCCGTAATAAAAACGTACCGAGCTTTACAACTTTTATAAAGTTGTGAAGTTTCTTCTTTTCTCTGCAAAACATTCTGACGAGCCAGGTAGGAGGAAGAGAGATACCTTCCGTCTCCGTCTCTGTCCCTGTAGGGGCAGGGGGGAACCGACGGACTCCTAGGCGCGCCCCAGGATTTTCCTGGAGGAGGCTCCACTCGTCTCAACTTGCCTTCTGCGAGGACAGGCAAGGACCTGCTGGCCTGCGGAGGAGAATACAGTATGTACTGAGGGGCCCCCGGGGGGGGGGGAGAGAGAGCTAGGGAGTAAATCACTCAGAGACGTCTGGGTTTCAGCTGATGGAGCAGCTGTATTAGAGACGGGGTTCATCGTTCTGATAGGGCAGACCGCTAGTGACTCTGGGGGTGAGCCGGTTGAACCCGTGTATGTGTGTATTGGCGGTTCACTGTTCTGATAGAGCAGAACTGCTGAACCCGTGTGTGTTTTGTTTGTGCGTGTGTGTGTCTGTGTGGTGTCCGGACACTGTGTCGCTGTATGGTTAATGCATTGTGTGGTCAGTGCACTGTGTTTGTAATCGTGCAAGTGTATAAGTGTATGGTATATAAAAGAGTAGATCTACAGTGCCCTACAGTGCGGGGGGGTGAGTACTACCCGTGTTTGAAGCAGCCGAGTAAGGCCTGAGGTGCCGGCTGCAGCAGGCTGTGGGGGCAGGGAGAGAAGTGCCCCGCGGAGAAGCGAGTGGAGGAACATCAGTGATGGTATTTATTGTGTTTAAATGTAGTGATTTGTGTAAATTTGGTACATTTTAACCATGAGTAAGAGCTCAGAGAGTTCCTTTGCCCTGGATGTTTGGACTTGATCTCTAGACTGTTGTCCTGGGGTGACGTGATGATGCTTGTATCCCCATTCATCTGTTCTGTGCCTTTAAGACCGGCTCTGAAGAGTGGAAATTTTGTTTGGGTTTCTCTTATCAGGGACACAGAGACGGGCAGTACATAGGGCTGTTTTCGCGTCTTGCTTTCAGCTTGCTGCTTTGCTTGCTCTCTTTTCTGCTCTCGCTTCTGCTCTGCTTTGGCCTCTGCTTATTAGCTAGTTCTAGCTAAACAGTCCACATCCATTCCTGGACTGTTTCTCCTCTCCTGTTCCTGTGACCATCTCGAACCTGCTCCGGACTGGGACCCGGGAACACCAAAGGTTTAGCTGCAGCAGCTACCCCAGCGCCGGAGGGACTGAGAACAGAGCAACCACCCCCGAAAGAGACTTTTGGATTTTGTCATCTTTCTCAGAGCGGTGTCATCGGGTATTGTTAATTTTGTGTGCTGGGGTGTGCTGTGCCTGAAATAAACAGGTTATTTCCACCTCTCTCCAAGGAATTTTTTTCTGAACCGGTTGAGGGGAGGGGCCGTGTGGGTTTTGCTTTCTGGAGGGGCCCTCCTTTGCAGATTCTTTAACAAATTTGCCCTAAATAAGTACAACTGTGTGCTGTTATTTTGATTGTGTCCAGGAAAAACTGATGTGGGTAAATGCTGAATTATGGTATGCTGTGTTGTGTTGAGAAGAGTGATCACTTTGAGAGATAAGCCCTTTCCCAGTGATTTGTGTGGTGATTTTCTTCTGCTGCATTGTGGTAATTTGATTCTCAGATTGTATAGTGGTGTTTGTGGAGATTTTAAAATTTTTTTTGCAACAAGAGTAGCATTTTACACAGAAGGACTATGGTATGGTGATTTATGCCTAACTACGATAAAGCGAATTAAAGGAGTTCCAAGAATTCTCCCCCTCACAGCAATTCAAGCCTTGGCTCGAGTGAATTTGAGATAAAAGTGGGGAGGGCATGTGTGTCTGTGTCTGTGGGCATATCAGAGTTTCTGCTACAAGCACAGCCTTTTTGCAAGGCAGTAAAACAAGTGTAAGTAGACACAGTGCTCAATTAGATTGTGCAAGAAGAGAACTAGAAAAGACTGATATTTTGTAAAACAGAGTTTAGACAGAAGAGATTAATTAGTTTATGAGACTTCAGCTGGTACCATAGCAAGTCTGGACTGGGAACAGTCTGCTGTAGGGATTTAGAGTTCTCTGTAATAAACAGAATAGCCCGCCTTTGCGGGCAATTCCTCAGAGCCTTTGGTGCATCAAGAGGCTGGCACGCTGCGTGAGGTGACAGTGGCTGTCCCCTGAGCACAGGGACAGCTCTGACTGCCCTGTCTCCCCAGGGAACATGGGAATGATCTGTGAGCAAAAGCTGGATATGCAGGTATTATTGCAGTGCAGTGTTTGTGAGAAACACTGGTATTGCTGTTCTAATAAGCGTCAGGGCACATGCCCCAAGTGTAAATCAAAGGCTTCTGATCAAGCTGATTCAGAACCTAAGATCATAAAGCTTGTGTGTGGGAATCACATCTGATACCTGCCACCTGGAGCTGTGTGTGTGTAGGAGGAAGACTGAGAAGCTACTCTGAAGCTTTGTAAAGAGAAGTTTGGGTGGAAGCGAGATAGGGCAAGGAGAAAGAGATAGTGAGAACTGACCAGAGCAAAGAAGTTCCTAAATTAGCCCCTTTTTGGAGGGGCTCACTGGGAGAAGGCTGCCAGTAGGAGCAGCTCAGATAATAAAAAGATTTATAAGACTTCATTGCAGTTAGTACTGTTTTAAAATAGGAAGATAAATGGGATGGGGGTTTTGTATGCTGAAATGTCTTTTTGTTTTAAGAAATCACCCAGAATGGCAAAGAGACTGTGAGATCAGACCACCCTCTGGTCTTGGCCCTTGAAAAGGAAAACAAGGCAAAGAGAAAGCAAATCAAACGTGTTGTTCTGCATGCAGCATAAGATAGCAACGTACGAAGTCAAGCAAAGATTATCATGCTGAAATGCAAAGCGATTACAGTTCGCAAAATGAGTACATATGATTTGTTAAAGGCTCCTCCCAAGGTAAGGGAGGAAGGATAAAGATGACCTCCCCAAAAGGGAAGAATTTTAGTTGACACAAGAGCCATATATTCAGTTTTAAATAAAGCTTTACTACCTGTGGAGAATGTTTATTTTGTAATGTGGGGAACAACTAAACAACTGGCCAGTCTGAGAAGGCATACTTTTGCAAACCTTTAAAGTAACATGTGTACTATGTGTACTTAGAAGCTTTTGTACAATTCGCTCAATTTGCTAAACATTCTCAAATGAGAAAGGTTACTCTGGAGACAAATGAAGATGTTAGGCTTAACATTAACAGACACTGAAATTAAGAAAGACATTAGTTAGGAGATATTAGAATAAGTAAATAAGTGTTTTCAAGGGTATGGACCTCTGCTGTACCAGGGAGAGTGAAAAATGCCCCCCCATGGTAATCAAGCTTGAAGAAAGAACACAACCAGCGAGAGTTGAGTAGTACCCTCAAAAGGAAGATAAGGAAGGAATCATCCCAATAATTGATAGTACTGGATTAAGGGCTGTCAATAAGATAACACAGAATTTATACCCTGTGGTAGCAAATCCATATACTTTACTAACTTGTTTAACACCTGAGCTAACCTGGTTCACTGTTTTAGGCCTAAGAGATGCCTTCTTTTGCCTCCCCATCCACGAAGCCAGCCAGAAAATTTTTGCATTCAAACACAAGCTCACATAGTCCATGTGCCTGAAGGCTTCAAAACTCCCCACTCCAATTGGAGAACAGCTTGCAATGACCCAGAGTCCCAGGAAGCTCCACAAGAGGAAAGGAGACTGTTGCAGTACGTGGATGATCTTCTAGTAGCCACTCGGGCGAGGGAAGCCTGGACGGTAAGCCTTTTGAATTTCCTAGGACTCCAAGGATGCAGAGTCTCAAAGAAAAAGGCACAGGTAGTGAAACAGAAGGTAATCTACCCGGGGTAAGAAGTGAGTGCTGAGCAGCAGACTTTAAGGCAGGGAAGCCATATGCCAAACCCCGAAACCCCAGACAAAGAAGGAACTCCGAACCTCCTTAGGCATGGCAGGGTAGTGCCGGCTGTGGGTTTATAATTATGGACTGCTCGTCAGACTCCTTTATGCTCTTATTGCTGATGGAAACAGAGATCTCCAGTGGACAAAAGGAGTCACATGGGCCTTTCACCAGTTGCAGTGCCCTCATGTCGGCTCCAGCTTTGAAACTTCCAGATGTAAGTAAACAATTCTTTCTATTTTTCCATGCAAGGAATTGCCCTGGGAATACTGGCTCAGGATTTGAGTCCATACCGAAGGGCAGTTGCTTACTTCTCTAAGCAACTAGATGCAACAGCCAAAGGATGGCCAGGTTGCCTCAGAGCTGTAGCAGCAGTTGTGCTGAAAATTCAAGAGGCACCCAAGTCTACCCCAGGACAAAAATGACTGTGCTAGTGTCTGCAGTACTAGAAGTAAAGGGTGGCCACTGGTTTTCACCACAGAGGTTTCTGAAATACCAGGCCATCATGGTAGAGCAAGATGATGTAGAGATCGTGGTGACTAATATTGTCAACCCAGCTTCTTTTCTCAGTGGAAATCAAGAAGAAGCAGTACACCATGATTGCCTAGAGACCATTGAAGCTACCTACTCCAGCCACCCAGACTTAAAGGACACTCCTTTGGACAATGCAGAGGCCTGGTTCAGTGACAGGAGTAGCTACATTGCCAGTGGAAAGCAACATTGCAAAGTACAGAGTGACTACCTGCAGAGAGGTAATAGAGTCTGGACCCTTACCAACAGGTACCTCTGCACAGAAGGCTGAAATAAATGCATGGACCCATTCCTTAGAAACAGCAAAAGGCATTCAGAGTCGTGCATGCACATGGAGCCATCTGGAAGGAGAGGGGACTGCTAACCTCACAAAGAAAGAAGAGACAATCCGGCCGCTGGAAGCAGTTCAGCTGCCTGAAAAAGCACATTAAGGCACACAAGAGAGCGAGCTTAAAATTGGAGGAAAGAAATGAGCTGGCGGATGGAGAGGCAAAGAAAGCAGCAAAGGGTGAGGTACAGATTATCCTTGAAGGTAAGCCATAATACAATAATACTAATCAAAAGAGACGTACAACTACAAGGGTTGGGCTACCATTGAAAGACAACTAGTAATCCCTTCCCATTTTCGTGGTTACTAGTGAAGGAAGAGCACTAGAAAGCACACTAGGGCCTAACTACGTAAAAGCTTTTTATAGAGTGTGGCTCCTTTCTCAAAATTACCAAGGCTACCAGTGATAAAGAGTGCATTGAAATGAAGTTTTGACTTTGAAGTAGTAATTTCCACAGGCTTTCTAGAACACACATCTGATTGAAAGAATCGTTGTCAGGAATTTACATGCCACCATCACTCAGGTAAGCCGACAATGTGATCCTTGCCTCCAGACTGACCCCAAAAATACCCCCCCAGCCAAAACTTGGTCAGACTGGGAGAGGCCATGGGCCTGTACAGCAGTGGCAAATTAACTTTTCAGAACTCCCAAGGAAAGGGGGGTATCAGTATTTACTGGTATTGGTAGATACATTTTCAGGGTGGCCAGAAACATTCCCCACCAGAACTGTCAAAGCTCAAGAGGTGACCAGATTATTTTTACAAGAAATAATACCACGCTTCAGAGTTCCAGCCACAATATCCACAGAAAAAGAATCATATTTCATTTCCAAAGCAGTGCAATAGATTAGTGGCCACCTAGGCATAGATTAAGAGCTTCACACTTCATACCGCCCAAATCAAGTAGCCAGGTAGAGAAAATTAATAATTTGATTAAGCAGCAGATTGTAAGACTGGGGCAAGAAGTTAATCTACCCTAGCCCCAAGATCTTCCACTAGCACTATTGCAAATTCTAACTAAACCTTGAGCTAAAGGAATGCTGAATCCTTTTGAAATGCCTTGTAGAAGACCATATAGAATACAAAGGGTGCAGCGTGGTGTGGCCTTAAAGTCAGGTGTCCAGCTGGCAGAAGGGTGGCCAACACCCAACTGCAAATGTGTGAGCACCCCTCGGCGTCAGAAGGCTTCGAGCTGTGCTCACAGCAGACGGAATCGCTGCTGGCCGATGAGAGTAAAGAGTCTGGACACTCACTGGGGATTTGTCAGATTTATTGTAGAACCCAACGTGTCAACCAGGGAGTGACCACCTGGCTGGTATCTAACATGTGTCAGCCAGTGAGTGACCTCGAACAAAGGGTGCAACAGGGTTATAAAGGGGGGAGGGATCTCAGGGAGGGGTTTACAAAGGACCAATAGGGGAAGGTAGGGGAGTGGACTTAACATAATAGGCACTGGGGAGAAACCAATAGTTACATTATAAGGGAGGGGCCCCGGAGCCACAGCCAATCATAACTCCCAGGTAGAAGAAGATTCTGGAGGCTTGGGAGGAGTGGGGAGTGATTGACTGGGCCCAGGGAGAAGAACAAATTCACATATAAGGAAACACAGGGGAGGAGAAATTATATAACAGAGAGGATTGACATAAACTGTGGCAGGAGTAACCAAGGTAACCAAATGACAGCCAATACCATGGTGGGAAGAACTGGTAAGGGCAGAACCATTACAGAAAATGGGGGAGTGATACAGAAAATAGGAGACTAATTAAATAAACTAACAGAATACACTACAACAAAAGGGAATGTCCAGAATGTCCACCTACATGGTGGCTTTAAGCAAACAGCTCAGAGGAATTGAGAAACATGTGGCTGGAACTCGGAGCAGGGAGTTAGATAGCCTGGGGATGATGTATATGTTAAGTCTCTTACAGAAAAGACTTCGGAAACACAGTGGGAGAGACCACTGCAAGTACTTCTCACTACCTTCACTGCAATCAAAATCAAGGAGCAGAATGCCTGGATCCATCACTCTCGAGTGAAGAAAGCCCTAGAAGTCCCTTGGAGAGTGATACCAGAAGAGAATGAACTGAGACTAAAACTTACTCGGGCAAAATGAGCATATTGCAGTCAGGGGTAGTTCATACTTTAGTTTACAGAATTGTTTTGTATGTAATTGTAATTGAAGTTTCAGAACTAAAGAGTACCTCTATCTAAAGCAATGCTGAATGGCCTTGGTCCCAGGCTTTCAATCACTATACTGGATCCATGGGAAAACCTTCTGAGATAAAAGATTTAAACATATCTACTGTAGTAATCCATGAGAATCAGGTATATGAGGAGCAAGAATGGCAGGAACAGGAACTGTGGACACTTCAAGGAATCAGAGGAGAAGAAATCAAAGTAGAGTGCCAGGTCATCAATAGGATGGCTTATGAGAGACCAAATGCAATTAGTGTTGTAATCTCTCCTGGTGTATATGAACACCAAGAAGTTTGTGATAGCCTAAGTGAATCAGACTGTTGGTGTAATTTCACCTTGATACAGCCTGTAGAAGTGACCTGCCTTTGAGCTCGAGTTGCTATCAGACTTTCATTTAAATTCAAAGTAGACACTGCACTTTTTACAACAGCAGGGCCTTATACAACCCATACTAGTTCAGACTCTACCCAAACTTGAACCTAAAGTGTATGAAATAGGCCCCTACCTAGTAAAGAATGTGGGTGAACAACAGCTATTATTCAATCCAGAATGGTCTCTCAAACGTGTGGAGTTGATAATGCAAATTAACATCTCAAAAATCCAACCAGCCTGTTCCTCCTTCCTAAAAACATCCTTTGAGGGCTGGACAACATGGTTACAAAAACAGGCATATCTCAGGAGCAGAACAAGAAAAGATCTAACTGGCATATTAGGGACAGGATTAGGAGTTTTAAATGGAATTGATTCAGAAATACTGATGAATAAACTGGCCACTGCAGCAGGCAGCCTAACGAAATTGAAGCAGCCTTTACATTCATCTCTATTGGCATTAGGAACTAGCCAGTGACAGATTTCAAAAGTACTGCCAAAGTAAGGAAGTATGAAAAGGCCGGGGACCAAGACCACAAGTTAATAGTAGAAGCACTTAGTACAGTTCAAGATAATGTGTCTTTAACTTTCAGTTGTATACAAGCACAGTTATAGATGCAAACAACAGCAGCTCTGATCATACAGGAAAGGGGATGAAGGTAATTTTCCAGCTGAAATTCGGAGAATTGTTTGGGATAATGCAATTGATTTTGAAAGGGAGTTTCAATCCTGGTGGACTATGGTGAATTTCAGGTGAAATTCACCTATGATCCTGCTTCTAATGTGGCCACTGCCTTTGTGCTTACCATATGTAATGCCACTGTTTATGTTATCCATCCCATCATTGCACTAAGATTAAACCATGAAAAAACAATGCTCTACCCTTTAGAACATAGAGTGTGGGCACGAAAGATGAATGAAAAATGGGAAACAGTAAACTTAGAATCCTGCATTACTAGAGAACAGCTGGGATTCATTTGTGAAAGCAGTACTATTAATGCCCAAGATGTGTGTCTAGACACTGAACAGAGTATTTGCCACTTTGAAATTCATCCAGTCACTGACCAGAAAACTGTGCTCGTATATACTGGAAAAGGGGGTTTATGCCTGAGAACTGCCTGTGCTGCTGTAAAAATTGATATCAATGATGTTATTTTGTCTAATAGAAATCATTCTAACTTCTGTATTTGTAATTTTGTTAAGATTATCGGGTGTGATTTTTCGTATTCGGTACCAGTGACATCCCACCAGCTAATCAAAACCAATTACACAATGTATCACAGACTATCACCTACCCCTATTGGGATGAACCTTACATTAGTAAAACAATTGATTAAGCACCAAGACCTATTGGAAATCTTGAAGGAAATCCAAGAAAGTGGAAAGAAAACCTTAATTACTGTCCAACATGATACAAAAGAGATAATCAGAGTTCTACAAAGAATAAAACAAAATGTGGATCATCACTGGTGGGATGTGGTCTTTAGGTGGTTGTTGCCTTCTGAAGCAAGGCAGGCGACCTGGTTCAGACGAACAGCACGGTGGCCCACTCACCAGGGCCACTCGGGCCAATGACACACGCAGACATCAATGTGATGGACGGTCAAAAGGCGTTTATTATCTCATCTCTTGGGTTTTTATAGTCTAAGGGGTCTCTACGTCAGCATGGGTCTGTCTTTACCATCTATGGTTAGTAAGGGGTGGACTGTTACTGGGTAGGGGATGGAAAGTTACTGGAATTTGGTTAAGGGAGGCTACCTTCCTATGTTAGTTTCTTATCTACAGGAAGCAGATGGTCTTATCTAAGGGGATCAGAGGGTCCTGGCTTTCCGTGACATCGCGAGATCTTCCGCAGCGCCTTTCCCTGTCTACCACATCTCCCCCCCCCTTTTCAAAAATGAATGAGGTAGTCATGCACATAGGTACTCAAATGAGGTATAAGGTTGTAGCTTGACAAGGGAAAAGGGTCTTGGGAGTCCTGAGTAAGCTTTTGTCAGACAAGTTCGGAGGATCTTGTGACTGACGGTGTTCCCTGGTTGAATTCTCTGGTTGAATTCTCCGGTTGAATTCACAGCAATTGTCGTCGGCCTAAGAACAGGATGTTGGTCCGTTCCAGGCGGGTCTGAACGAACGAGACCAGCTTGTTCAGCAGGCATGGTCCGAAGGTGACTGTTAGAAACAGCATCGCCAATGGACCTATCAGGACAGAAATTAGAGTGGTTAGCCAAGGTGATTGATTGAACCAGGACTCATACCAGCCCTGTTGGGCTTCCCTGTCTTTCTGTCTCTGAGCCAGTCGGTTCTGGAGTTCTGCCATGGAGTCTCTCACGACTCCCGTGTGGTCTGCGTAGAAGCAGCACTCCTCTTTCAAGGCGGCGCACAGGCCCCCTTGCTGCATGAACAGGAGGTCCAGGCCTCGCCTGTTCTGCAAGACCACTTCCGAGAGTGAGGAGACTGACTTCTCTAGAAAGGAGATGGATTTCTCGATCCTTTGCAGGTCCTCGTCAATCGTTGCTTGCAGCTGTGACAGTCCTTGGTGCTGGGTCGCTAGGGCTGAGACACCTGTGGCCGTTCCGGCTGCTCCCAGACCCAGCAGCATTGCGATAGTTATACCTGTCAATATTTCTCTTTTGTGGATCCGGCTGGGTCCCTCAAGAAGATGGTACATTTCTTCGTCTGAGTGGTACAGGATCCTAGGAACAATCAGAACTTGGACACAGAAGTCGTTAGAGTCATTGAATTTGGGAAGGAACACACAAGGACTCACTCCGGATCGCTGGCAAACCCACATCCCAGATGCGGCTGGGACTGCCCATTTATTGTTTTTCCTGTTAGGCTTGACAATTTTGGTGCAGACGTTGCCTTTCCGCCTAGCTAGGGTTGCATTGCCAAAGCATCTGCCTCGGCCTGTGACTTGACTCAGGGTGATTCCTTTGCGAGGGGTGTCCCATCTGCACTGGTGAGGGGCGTTGGCTGAGGAATAACTGAAGGGAGTGTTTAAGGCGACTCCTTCGAAAAAGGGAGGTTTGACATCGTAACGAAGCCAGCAGGATTCGGTTAGGTTAGGGTTGGATTCGTTCAGGGATACAAAGGTTGCTTCTAACATGCGAAGGATTGGGTCTGAGTCTGACTCGGTTAAGCGGCTCATCTGAAAGGTCTCCGCTTGACCGGTCGGGACTTTGCTGACCCCTGTGGGTAAGGTTTTGGGGTAGGTTACGTTTCTCCCTTTCGGCATGCTTTTAATCGCTTTGTTGGGTCCGACTGCTCGGGGTGCTGACGGTTGGAGCCTGATAATTTGCACGTTCGCCCTCTCTTTTGACCCTTGAAGGACCACTGTCCACGTTCTGCCTGTGGCCCAGCTAGGGTGATCTGGCTGCAAGACCGTCATGTTGTACTCAGTGCATGCCCGAAATCTAGGGACTTTATGTTGGTTTCGATGGAAGTTCCCGTGAAAGAAGAGGGGTATTTTGCAACCGATGGGTGCCGAGGTGAATTGTAAGAATTTGTCTGGCTCTTGTGGATCCCACCCAGGCCCCGATGGTCTGGCATCTGTAACTATGGTTTCGCAGCCCCAGTGCCCACAATATCCCCACCCTGGGTGATTGCAGTAGCTTTTCCCAGGGTTTGAAGCTGGGCACCAGTAGGATAGGTACGAGTGTTTGATGTGTGGGGAATAGGGGTTTACCCTTGGCCGTCCTGGAAACAGGTCGGTGATGCGGAGCACGAAGGATGGGGTGTTTGGCGTGGTGATTTGTCTGAGCGCTTTGCCCCTACTAAGGTGTCGCATGACCCACCTGAAGGGCTGATGGGGGTAGTGGTCTGGGCTGGCTTGCCCCCTGGCAACAAACCCCCCGGCTTGCCCCCTGGCAACAAGCCCCAACAGCAAAACCACACAGAAACACCCTTGGTGCTTGGGTCTCACCCGTGCGGGTTTCTCGGGTGCTGCCTGGCGGCTTGGTGGTCTGTCTCTTTCGTCTGGAACCGGGAAGTACGCGTCACGAGGGCGTCCCACGAGCAGGTCCTGTAAACAAATGCTCGCAATTCTCGTCAGTCTCATTCTGCTCGCCCTGAAGGTCCGGTTTAATCGACTTAAGTGGACACCACCTGATTTTGCCGTCCTTTTTGACCGCTGCGTACCCTCGCCCTGTGAGCATCAGCCTCCAACCCCGTTCCCATTCGCCTAGCTCGTTTCTGATTACCACCTGTGGGCCCTCTTCTAGCTTTCGAGTGACCCAGTGTTTTTGAACGGGACTGTTTGTTTCGTCTCCCCTAGGGAATTGATTCAGTGCCAGCAAAGCGGTTGCCAGCATACGTGCCCGATCTCCTGGGGGAATGGCATTGGCAAAGCCTTCTGCTTTTGCCAACACTTCTATCTTGGTTTTCAGGGTCTGGTTTGCTCTCTTTACTATGGCCTGTCCGGTACTGTTATGTGGGATGCCGTGCACTGGCGTGATACCCCATTTCGAGGCGAATTCCTGTACTTGTTTGGATTTGAAGTTGGAGCCGTTGTCCGTTTTGATCTGCTTGGGGATACCAAGCCAAGCCATGGCTGTCAGCCAGTGCTGAATTGTGGCTTTGGAGTTGGTTTTGGGGTGCTGTGTAGCTACGATCACTCCGCTATAAGTGTCTACTGTCACTGCAAGCCATGCTCGGGGCCTCAGTATTTCGCACCAGGTGAAGTCCAACTGCCAGATTTCTGAGGGCTTGAGACCTCTCGGGTTGACTCCGTAGGACCAAAGGGGTGACTTCTGGCAATGAGGGCAGGTGGCTACCATGTGTTTGGCGTCCGCCGTCGAGATTCCGCATCTCTTCGCCAGTGCTTTGACTCCGATGTGAAGCGACTCGTGCAGTTGACGAGCTCTTAGCAAGGTCCAAACGCCTTTCGCTGCGGCGTCCGCTTTGTCGTTGCCAATCTGAAAGTAACCTTTGACTGGGTCATGGCTGTTGATGTGGATGACTGACACGGTGCCCTGTCGCGAGGAGAGTGCTTCTTCCAGCATTAGGGCTGCTGCTGATGTTGACACTCCTGGTCCTGCCATGGCTAGGCTGAGCCTTGCCACGAATATGGAGTCTGTTATGATGTTGAGGTGTTCGTCTTGGAAGAGTCCGCACGCCAAAACCACTGCTGCTGCCTCCAGTTGTTGCACTGACAGTGTGGGGTCCCTCGCTTTGACGCAGTGCCATTGCTCTCCTGCCTGCCACACTGCTGCTGCGGTTGAAGTCGTGGAGGAAGCGTCTGTGAAGACCGTTGGTCCCGGCTGCGGTCTGTCCTTGACCTTCGGTGGCATGTCCATGTCGACTATGGTCAGCTGCTTAGTCCAGGGTGGCTTGGAAGAGTAGGAGATTTCTCCTCCGAAGCCGGAAAGAGCAAGGGCCAGGTACTCCGATATTGCGGCTGACTCTGTGGTTGGTTGCTTGCGAAACGGAAGGTGGATGCTTGTCGGCTCTGTCCCTAGGTGTTTCAAGGCGAGTCTCCTGCCTTTCATGATGAGGTTGGCAATGCACTCGATCCCTGGGGAAAATGCACGAGCGGGTCTTCCGAGGACCACCCATTGGATCGGTCGGGCCTTTTCTGCAGGTCCTTGGGCCAGTGCTCCCACTCCCCCCTTCGGTGTAAAGTGGACGTACAGGTCCAGTGGCACGGCTGGGTTCCACCTGGCAAGCGTGCCAGTGGCCATTTGGTTTTCGATGAAGTCGAGGGAGCTCGTTGCTTGCGGTGTCAGCTCCTTGGGTTCCCAGGGGTTCTTTCCTTTCAGGAGGTCGTACAGAGGGTCCATGACCTCGGGAGGAATCAGGACGATGTTGCGAAGCCACTGCAGCGATCCCACCAGGCGTTGCACGTCATGGAGCGTCTCGATGTCTCGGTTGATCTTCATCTCGGGGGATGTTACGTAGGAGCTCGTGATGCCTACTCCCAGGAAGGTCACGCAGGGTCCTCTCTTGATCTTTGCGCTCGCGATCTCGAAGCCGTTGGCCTGAAGGGTTTCCGTGACTGTGGACACCAGGTGATCTACTTGGCTTGTCGATGGTGCTGCGACCAGGATGTCGTCCATGTACTGGATGATGGTTGCGGTGGGGTAGGAGTGTCGGACTGGCGTCAGTGCTTTGTCCACGGTGATTTGGCATATGGTGGGACTGTCGACCAGGCCTTCCGGAAGTACTCTCCATTGGAAGTGAAGGTTGGGCCGCTCGCCGTTCCGAAATGCCACGGAAAAGGCGAATCGCTCTCTGTCCTCAGGGTGCAGGGGTATTGAAAAGAAACAGTCCTTGATGTCCAGTACTGCACATGGCTGTCCTGTGGGGATGGCTAAGTTCGCGGGAAGCAGTGTCTGGACTGGACCCATGGGTCTGATCGTCTTGTTCACTTCTCTCAGGTCGTGGACGAGACGATAGCCTTGTCCGGACCTTTTGGGGACCACGAATACCGGGGTGTTCCATGGGCTGGTGGAGGGTTCTATGTGACCCTTTTGCAGTTCTCGATCGACCAGTTCCAGCAAGGCTGCCATTCGAGGCTCTGTCAGGGGCCACTGCTCAACCCATACAGGGTCTGATGATTTCCAAGTCAATTTGATTGGCAGCGGAGGGTGTACGGCAGTGGCCCTCAGGATAAATTTGTGATCCGAAATCCTAGCAAGGAGAGAACATCCCTTCCTAACAGGGGTGGAGAATTCTGCAAAATGTAGGGGTAGATTGCTACTGTCTGTTCTGGTCCCTTTTTCGTGTGAAGTGTTATAGCCACCAGCTGGATGCTTTTCCATGCCCGGGACTGCCCCCCCACTCCGTTCACTGGGGGGACTTCTTTGAATTGCCAATGTCCGGGCCAATGCGTTTGGGGAATAATCGTGCAGTCTGATCCCGTGTCTGCCCAAAACTGAAGCCCTATGACGTGAGGATCTTGGCTGCCGTAAAGGCGGCATGTCCCCCACACCATCAAGGGTTCCTTCCCTATTTTCATGACCAAGGCCACCCAGGGATCCCGCTCTGGGGCGTCCCCTGCTGGTCCTGTGACTCCGGCGCGGGTTGTGGTGGTGGGGGGTGCGAAGGTATTGAGGGTGCTGCGCAACTCTGCCATTGTATTGGTGGGGGGGATGCATAGGTGACTGCTCCCTGTGGGGGTATAGGGTATGAGAGTCCCCTGCCCCACTGGGGGTTGCTGTTGCTGGGCCGCTGCATGTTCCAGGTGGGAGGGGGCTGAACACGGCCCGGCCACCCCCTCCCTCTCCCGTTTCCCTGGGGCCTGGATCTGCATTCCTTAGCTAAGTGCCCCTTCCTTCCACACCCCCAGCACGGTCCCCTGCCTCCCGCTTGGCGTGGTGGAGTAGCTGCTGATAGGTGCCTTGGCTGAAGGCAGTTTACTGCCAAGTGGCCTGCCTGGCCGCACTTAAGGCATGCCATCACGCTGGTTATTGCAGTTTGAACTGCTGCTTGGATGGGAGCTAGGTGTTCCTCCTTTGCAACGTGTCTGATCATGGCAGCTATATTAGACCCCTGTGGCAGTGATCTAAAAATGTCCTTAGTGGCTGAGTTGCATTGCTGGCGTAAGCACTCTGCCAGCACGGGACCCTTTGCCTCTGAAGGTAACGCAGAGGAATCTAATGCGGCCTGGAGTTTGTCCACGAATTGAGTGAAGCTCTCACTCTCACCCTGTTTTATGGAAGACCATGGAGAGGGTTTGGCTACCACTTTAGAAGCGTCACGGATGGCTTCTCGGGCAGCTCGGGTCGTTGTCATGACCTCATGGGCTCGCAGGCCCTCAGCCTGTTGCTGGGGGGTGATCATAGTGGGGTCTGTGCCCATAAGCCTCTGTATGCTGGAACCGTGCAGTGGATGGTCTGCCCCTGTTACCAAGGCTAGCTGTTTCATGCAATTATCCTCCCATTCTTGTTTGAAAACGATCATCCCTGCACCATCGAATATCATTCTACATGTCTGCTTAATATCGAAGGGAAGCATATCGTCCCCACCAAAAAGGCCGTCAATAAGTGTGAAAACCATGGCAGAATTAATTCCCTTATCCGCAATCGCTTTAACAATTGCCTGCACATCTTTCGGATTGACTGGTGAATAAGTCCTTTGGTTTCCGCCTGCCCCCCCCACACGGACCGGGAACACTAAAGTGGCAGACGGAGCCCATTCCGCGCAAGCCATTTTTATTTTCCGCCAATTTGTGAGCGGCGTCTGGTTTTTCTCTGGTAACCCCTTCACCCAGGCGGGAGCACTGTGGCTAGTGACCTTACATGCCGCTTCTCTCTCTCTGTTAACGCCGTAATCCCGATCGGAATCCTCCGATCCTATCTCGGGCTCGGAGCTCGAGCCCGAGTCCGAGCCGGAAGTTGAATAAGGAGATGCTTCCGGGCTGCTCTGCCTTTTCCCCGGACTCCGACCCCGCCCCCTCCTGCGGGGGTCGGGCCGTTCCCTCTCCCTGGGGTCCCCCCGCCTCCTGCTGGGGGAAGTCCTTGCCCTATAAGGACCTAATGTGAACTGTGGGCTCTGATTGATCTTACGCGTCTCCGTGGGGGCCGCCCCGTCCCCCCGCTCGCCCGCGCATGCGTTGTTTAGCGGGCTGACCGCGCTTCCGCCCCCCGCTTCCTCCTTTCCGCCCGGACCACGCGGTTCGGCGCCATTTTCAAACGCATAAGGTGGGGGGGCGTTTTTATCGGTCCCTATGGGGTCCGCCGATTCGGCCGCGTTCCGCGCCTCCTCCGCGAGCCCCCGCCAGAACGTCCGCGGGTGTTCCCCCCCCTCCAATGGTGAATCCGCTCGCTGAGGGGGGTTTGGCGTTCGCGCCTCCGCGCGCCCGCCCGGGTCAGGCCCCTCCGCGGTTTGTGTCGCCGCGCCCACCCCCAACTGCGGCATGGCTAATAAACAAGTTCGCGCGGCTATCCAGGTTTCTTGCTCTTGTCGAGCCTTTTGCAGAGCCTGGACAACCCTGCCCCACGATTTTAGGGCTTTCCCTGAGCCCGAGGACATGGTGTCCTCCACCAGGGCTTTTGTACAATTATCCCACACGTCCGAATGTAGGACGTCCACGGGGCTTTCAATAGCCCCAAGCTTAATCAGTCTCGGCAATGCGAGAGATAAATCCCTAAGTTTACATTCTATACCCCATTGTGCATGCATCTCTGTTACGACCTTCGCAATGGCTTCCATGGTCCACGCTGGTCCGGAGGCGTCCCTCCCGCTGTGGTCAGACCTGCTGCCACAGCCGCTGATCTCTGGCCAGGAGAGTTCCCGAACCCCGGGGGCTGCAGCAGTCCCGGGTTCGGCACCAGTTTGTTGCCTTCTGAAGCAAGGCAGGCGACCTGGTTCAGACGAACAGCACGGTGGCCCACTCACCAGGGCCACTCGGGCCAATGACACACGCAGACATCAATGTGATGGACGGTCAAAAGGCGTTTATTATCTCATCTCTTGGGTTTTTATAGTCTAAGGGGTCTCTACGTCAGCATGGGTCTGTCTTTACCATCTATGGTTAGTAAGGGGTGGACTGTTACTGGGTAGGGGATGGAAAGTTACTGGAATTTGGTTAAGGGAGGCTACCTTCCTATGTTAGTTTCTTATCTACGGTAAGCAGATGGTCTTATCTAAGGGGATCAGAGGGTCCTGGCTTTCCGTGACATCGCGAGATCTTCCGCAGCGCCTTTCCCTGTCTACCACAGGTGGTCACCAACTACAAATAGAATCCTTAATAAGTTGTGTCATCCTACTGTTGTTTTGTTAATATTAGTTAGAATAAATTCAGGATTTTCCATTATCAAACGTACATGGTAAAGCACTAAAGACACTTATTGTCGTAAGGGTTTGTATTAAGTAAAAGAATTTACTTATTTCCTAGGAAAGGGGGGAATGAGACAGAGTAAAGATCCATTTTGAATTAGGTGAAGTGTCTAGGAGAGGTGAAAAGTCTGTGAGGCCAAAGCTGAAGGGAAAAACTGCAGAGCAGAGACAGTGAGGTAACAGAGAAAAAAAACAGAAATGACCACAAGGTCGATCTGCCCCCGACCTAGGAATTCTTTTGATAAAGAAGAACTGGTGATACATGTCACGTGGAATGAATATGTATGAACCTATTGCGAAACTGTATGCATATGTATTTGAGAGGGGGATAAAAGGAGACCTGAAGTTCTCAGAGGTACTCATGCCTTTTGAGGAGAATTTTCTCTGCATGTGTCCGACGCCGTAATAAAACATACCGGAGCTTTACAACTTTTATGAAGTTGTGAGATTTCTTCTTTTCTCCACAAAACACCATCAAGGCCAAGATGTCCACATCTTCCATTAACTCAGCAGTATTCTCTGCTCCACTTCCCCGCTGCATCCCCATATATCTCTCTTTCTGTTCAACCATCAAAATTCTTTTCAGGGATTTATCTATTCATCTTTGAATGCATTGAAAAACACATGGTAATCAAATCATCCAAAGCATTACTATAGCTAAAATAAAAATCCTTGTCTTTTTCAAGTTTTTAAGTCAGCCAGTGAGCCCACATCCCCCAAGCATCTGCTCGAGCCAGTCCCCATTGCTAACAACCTGTAATTTAATTACACTGTGTTGAAGAGCCTGTATGCTAGCATGGATAGACTGAGAATGATCAGACAGGTTCATGCAGCATAGGCCTTCAAAGTCTTCACAGCCATGTTCATGCACTAAAAGCAAAAAATCTATGGCAGCTCTATTTTGCAATGTTGTATGCCTTACACTATCAGTATCTGTTAATAAGCCTTTTAAAGCAGAGCTAGTAGTATTAGTTTGTTTTGCAAGCCAGCAACCAAGCTCATTTAAAGTTTTTTGTGAATGTGCTGCGCCAATAGATGGAATAATTGAGGCAAGTACTCACGCCCCGGTTTCCCATGACTGTACGTTGTCATCTCAATCTGGGTTGTATGTATGTGTGCTGCATTTCACCTGTCCTAGCTTATGCAAAGATGTTAAGTTTATCTGTGAGGGGTGAAGCACAGTCACCTAAAAGTGCAAGGGCCTCCTATTGCCTCTCCTGGTATTCCTTTCCAAGCTCTATTTCCAGAAATTAAAAAGATATCATCTATTAGTCTGATGGTAACTTCTCCTGGAATAACTTAGCACGGTAAGATGTGATTACATCAAGCAGAGGCATTGGCATAAATACCTGTACCTGAAACATCAAAGCCAGGGTTTACTTTTACTTTGTTAACATAGGTCCAGGTCCTATGGGTGTAATTTAAAAAGAAACACACAAAGGACTGTGTGGATCTGAGAATGTCAAGCTCTTCAGACTGTAGGGGGAGAGGGGAAAACTCATTAATTATATCCATCCCTTGACCACTGTTGTTAGCAAAAAACCATCCAGCCATCTGGCCTTGCTTTTTACGGTACTCCGTATGTCACCAGCACTTTGGTTCAACTCGACCTAGGGTGGTACAATTTCTTTGGGTTGTCAAGTTGAATAAAGTATCCCACTCACTTTCCTGTAAGGGCATGGCAACGAAGCAAGTTTGAAAAGGGTTACTGGGAGAAGTCATAGAAATGCACAAAGTAGATTCATTTAAAGCTGAAGCAAGCATAAGCTGAACATTACCTTCTTTAAGGGCTGGCTCCACAACCATTTCCCCTTTATAGAGACTGAATCCTACAAAAAGGATCAGCCTGAGAAGGCCAATCTTGTTCCCAAAAATACATATGTGAAGGCAAGCCATAATCCTGTGCACACACAAATTTTTAAAATAATACAATCACCATACGAATAGCGAAAAGGATCATACCGTGGGCAATCCCGGTGCTCTGATGCGCAATACCACTTTCTCTGATGCCTATAACACATACACAGAGTCCATGCCTGGTGGGAATAATCTCTACAAATAAAGCAAGGTTTAGGGTTATTTTCAAATGTAAGTCCAAGTCTCGTTTCCTGTTGCAGTGTGTTGTAATATCCTGCCTTAAACTTCCGGGTCCCTTCCCCAGGTGTGCCAATACCTCTCTTCCCCTTCCCCCCTCACCCCCTGCTCGGCTGTCAGTCAGTTTTAACATTCCAGCAAGGCGTCGTGTGGTTCGCTATCCCTTCCCTCCCCCTCCCCCCGGAGCTTAAAAGGTCAATCAGACCATGTTCTTGGGATTCTGTTGGAGCTGGTACCAAGATTCAGACCTCTGTGACCATGGAATAAAACTCTGGATATTAACCCTCCGACAGAATCCGTCTCCTTCCTCCTCACCATAGCCTGAAGCCTTTCCTCCTGAGGTAAACGGAGTTCCTAACAAGCCTGGACTTGTTCACTGCCCAGCAGCAACCTCCAGCAAGCTAAAGGTGTCTCTGGGGTGAAACACCACAGTTGCCGCCTTTGGCCCAGCAGCAAGGGTCAGACTAGCCCAGGCACAATCTACCTGGTAATATTGGGATTCATATTCCAATACTTTCCCACTGTTCCCACTGTCTTTTGAGACATGGGGTTAGAAATTAACTTGGGGTAGAAATCAATTTTGGATTTAGATTGAGTGTGCTGTTTTGAATTTTTTTAATCAGTTAGATGAAGTGTGTTGTGTTAACATGTTTAGTCTGTTAACTTGCTGTGCTCACAAAAAGCTTGTCGCTGGCAAAACTGTCCCAAACAAGGTGAAAGGAATCTGAACTTCCAAGCTAGAGGGAGATAAGAGGGGCCCCTTGGACCTTGAAACAAGAAGCAAAGCAAAACTGAGGCTGCCAAGATGCCAAGAAGACTGAAGGACAACCAGAGAGCTCTCTGCACAAGGGCTGATAGGAACTAATTGTAATGCAAAGCAGGGCTAGTAAATGAATATGCATGGACCAATTGTGAAGCTTAATGCATATGCAACAGGTTAGTGGACAAAGGGAAGTCGACTCTTGGGAGTTTGCATGCTCTTTGATTGTGCATGTGCCCAGCACTGAATAAAGATACATACCTACTTCAAAACTTTTATGAGTTGTGAAGTTTTTTCTGCAAATCATTTTTCTGGCAAGCCACGCAGGAGATCGTCTCTGTCCCCTGGAGAGGCAGAGTGGGGAGGCAGACTTCCTTGGTGCACCCTGCGGGACTTTTCTTGGAGGGGCTCCGCATCCTCGCTCACCCCCCCTGTGGAGACAGACAACGGTCTGGTAGTATGCAAAGATAAACAGCATGTATCAAGCTTAGAAAGAGGCCTTAGCCAAAAGGGCTGCTGGTAAACTGCTCCGAGATGTCTGGCGCACAGTTCAGTCCCTGTGTGACTAAAGGTTTGGAGCTTGCAAGCAGCTGCCGGCTGAGCTTAGCCGATGGGAGGGGGAAGGGTCCACTTGCTGATAGAATGGCTAGTGAAGGAATTCACTGATCGATTGTGCGACTGCTAGAGGCTCTGGGGGTGAGTCGAGTGAATCTGGAACATTAGTGCTGCCATTATACTTGCTGTTATTGTGTGCTTGTGGTGTCTGGACACTGTAGTTAATGGTAATGGGTTTTTGTGATTGCGTGACTGAGTGGCTTTGTGGGCTTGGTTATGTGAAAAAGGGAGTGAGCAAGTGAGCGTACATGGGAGGGGGGAGGAGGGGGCTCTACCCGAGACTGAGGCAGCCGAGTGAAGCCCAAAACAACAAGTAGGGTACGCCACGCCAGCGCCGGCTGGGAAGCTGTGGGGGTAGATAGCATTCTGCGGGGAAGCAGCTGGGAAGAAGCAGAGCAAGTGGAGAAATGTAGATGAGGATACATAGCATATTTAAATGTGTTTGTGTAGATTGTGCATGTTTTAACCATAGCTAGATGAATTGAAGAGATTCCACTGCCTCAGTGGTTCGGACTTGACCCCTGGGAGTTCTTGAATCCAGTAAATCACTAGATAGATAGAGGGGATGAGCGAGTTTACTTAGAGGGGCTTTACCAGACTTCAACTAGTAATGTAGTTTCTCTAGATTGGGAATAACTCACTGTAGCGAATTTAGAAATTCATTAAGAGGTAAATGGAATAGCCTGCATTTGTGGGCAATTCTTAGAAGCCTTGGGCACCTCAAGAGGCTCTGCATAGGTACTATTGCAGTGCAGAATTTGTGAGAGGTGTTGGTATTGCTGTTCCAGTAGGTGGTGGGGCATATGCTCTGAGTGTGGACAGAGGTTTCCTAATTGAGTCAATTTTGAACCTCAAATTTTAAAGCTTGTGCGTAAAAAATCACATCTGGTACCCGTTACCTGGGGTTGCATGTGGGAGGAAGATTGGGAAAAGACTGTGAGGCTTTGTAAAGAGAAGTTTGGGTGGAAGCGAGATAGGAGAAGGAGATAATGGGAACTAACCAGAGCAAAAAAGTTCCCTGAGCTAGCCCTTTGGGGTGTATGTTGGCCCACTGGAAGGAAGTCGCCAGTAGGGGTAGATCGGAGAACAAGAAATATTTAATCCAATACTGCATGCGGTGGTGGCCATTATACAAGCTAGAAGATGGAGCAAAGAGGCCACCTACCAGAACTTTGGATTATAACACCTTGTTGCAGTTAATGTTGTTTTTAAGACAAGAAGGGAAGTAGGATGAAGTCTCTTATACCGATATGTTTTTCGCCTTATGAAATCATCCAGAGTGGCAGAG
The DNA here is from genome assembly GCF_028551555.1 of Melozone crissalis. Classification (NCBI taxonomy): domain Eukaryota; kingdom Metazoa; phylum Chordata; class Aves; order Passeriformes; family Passerellidae; genus Melozone; species Melozone crissalis. Next base: position 5,651,356 of record NW_026535813.1, on the reverse strand, counting down.
GGACTGTGGGCTCAGAGCTCCCTCAGACCCACTGGTGTTAGCCCTTGAGAAGGAAAACAAAGCAAAGAGAGGGCAAATTAAGCGATGTTGCTCGGTATGCAGTAAAGGACAACAATGTACCAAATCAGATAAGGTTTACCATGCTGCAGTTCAAGAACAAGAAACAATAGATTTACTGAAAGCTCCTCCTAGGAGATGGGAGGATGAAGATGAAGATCAGGTAGACTTTCCTAAAAAACAAGAGGATGCAAGCTTGGAAGGCACATCTGCTCAAACCCACTCCCCTCCTGGCAGTCTGGTTTCAACCAGAACCAGGAGGCCAGCAGTGTTACAGGCCCCTCTGTGAGAGGCAGTGAGACCAGAAGGAGGGAGACTAATGACTAAAGTACCATTCTCCACCCTTAATCTAGAGGCATGGGAAAAGATTACTAAAAATTATCGCAGCGATCCAATACTTACTGCCAAGTCTTTACGATATGTTATCAAACAACACAACCCAGATTGGGGAGACATCCAGTTATTACTGGATGCTTTCACTGAAACAGAAAAGCAGCTGATCTTGAAAACAACAGGGACTTTGGCAGAGGATGTAAAAGCCAGCGATTAGATGTAAGAGAATTTTTCCCTCTCCAAGACCCAAAATGGGATCCAAATATGTTGTAGTGTGTTTTCGTTATTTGGCATGTTCACTGTTTAATTTGTGGTTTTGCAACCCCTCTGTATTGTCCTCCCCATTATTCAGTTTAGTTAAGTGTCGATTTTTCTGTTTGTTACCTAGCTACTCCCTGTCAAGTTTCAATCCCCGCCCCCTTCCTAGTTGTTAACCCTTCCTGTCCCTACCTTTCCCCAAGAACCTTCCTTACTCCTCCTTCCATTAAAGGTCAATCCCTCCCTGAACCTGCCCTTCCCTTTAGAAACTTCCCTGTCAGTTTTGTATCCTTCAAAACACTGTTAGTTTACTTTAGCTGTTCTCCCTTGAAATCCTTCACTGGTTTACACATTGTATTCCCCGCCTTGTGTTCCACCCCCAGTTCCCCCGATTAGTTAAAGATTGTATCCTCCCCTGACACCTCCCCCTGTTTATAAGCTATTGTCTGTCCTCAGTTCAGAGTCCTGGGAACCTGGACTCGGGGAGTTTTACCATCAAATAAAGTTACCCCAGTTCCACCCCAGGGCCCGTGCTGCTGCCCTTTTGTTCCTGCGCTGAACCTCTACTGGTGGCTGGGATTCTGCGGAGCTTGAACGGGGGCTCTGTCGTGCCCCTGTTACCACCTAGCTGGGACTTAGGGCACTGTGACACAAATATATCGATAGAATTAAAGAAATTAGCAGATTATCAAGATTAGATAGCAACGAGAGTCGAGAGGGCTATTACGAAGACCATAAATTGGTCTGCCTTATATTCCCTTAAGCAGGGGCCTTTCGAGACTCCGTCCAAGTTTCTAGACCATTTAAGGGATGCTATGCATCACCATACATCATTAGACCTGGGGTCTGAGATAGGAATGAATCAGCTAGTTAATTCATTTTTGGGAAAATCTACTAGAGATATCAGGCATAAACTTCAGAAAATCCCTCAGCCAGAAGGGAGAAACCTTGAGGCCTTGCTAGAAGAAGCATAAAGAGTATTTAGCAACTGGGAGGAAGGATGCAAATGGGGAATGAAAAAACTAGCAGCAGTGGTACAAGAAGAAAAGCAAGAGAAATGCAAGCAGGGACCACCCAGACAAGCTCCACCTCAGTTAGGCAGAGACCAGTGTGCAATTTACAGGAAGACCAGTCACTAGACAAACTAATGCCCAGAGTGGAGACAAGGTGACCATCAGGAGAAAGGGATAGTAGTTGTTCATGTGCAAGATGACTGAAGAGGACCGGGGGACTCCACTCTGGCAGATCCACTAGTTATAACAATGAGGCTGTGCCGCAGTCAAGGCGGTCACGACACAAAGCAGAGACCACAAGCAGTCTCAGTTGGCAACACTTTATTAGTGAACATGGCTGATCTTTTATACAATTTTTCAATTGTTTACCCTTCTTCTACCTTAACTATTGGCCATAATAAGTCAATACCATGCTATTGGTGAAAAGTTATAGTGACTTCAGCTAACTTTCTAAAAATGCTTCGTCCAGCTGCAGAGTGCTCTTATCTTTCTTCTCTCGATCTCCTTGGTTACAGCCTTGGAGAAAGCTCCTTATCAGCTGCTTCGTACTTCTCGGCTTCTTCTCGCTCCTTTAGCTAACAGGCCCGCTGTTAGCCCCTCCCACGATTCCCCCTTTTTGTTTTTGAACTGTAAATACAGCTGCTATGGATTTTTGCAGCGCCCTTTGCAAACACCCAAGCAGAGAGGGGACACACAAAACCACAATCACAACCATCAACAAAATTCCCATTCTTAATACAGTCGTTCCTGCCCTTCATCCATCTTTAAGTACTGATATATGGTCTTAGCCAGTGTTATCCGCACGTTCTGCTTCAGCTGCGGAACCATGGATCCTGTCCTTTCCCGCACGCTCTAGGTAAGGTTTGACACAGCGAGCAGGAACCCATCGAGGACCATTATCTGTCAAAGCACAAGCATAACCCCTCCCCCAGGTTATTAGTTCCATGAGACCAGACCATATACCAGTAATCAAATCCTTGACCCATACCTTGACATTTCTATGGAAATTTGGTTGCTTAGAATTCAAAGAAGAAAAATGGCAAAAGATTGGAGATAACTGTGAGTCAGGTAGGGGACGCAAGAAGTTTAACACATAAACAGCTTTATCTAATCTCACTTGAGGTGACTCCTGTTACATTCCCCCTTTTTGTTTTTGAACCTGACGTTTAAGAAGTCCGTGAGCTCTTTCAATAATTGCTTGGCCCGTGGGGACATGTGGAATACTTGTTGAATGCTCAATGCCCCAAGCACGAAAGAATGCTTGCATTTTCTGCGAAGCATATGCTGGGCCGTTATCTGTTTTTACGTGACACGTAACACCTAGAATAGAAAGGCATGATAAAAATGACGAATAGCATCTCGAGTTTTCTCTCCTGTGAATGCTGAAGCAACCATTGCGTGAGAAAAAGTATCAATTGCAACATGAACATACTTAAAGCGACCAAATTCTGGCATTTTTGTAACATCAGTTTGCCATTCTTCTAACGCAGAAAGACCTCTAGGGTTGGTACCATAATACTGAGTGACATGAGTCATACGACAGTCAGGACAAGAGGAAAGAATAGATTTTGCTTTGGCAGTAGACAAGTTGAATTGCTGCTGTAAAGCTTGAGCACTCTGATGAAAAAATTGATGGGATAAAATTGCCTTCTGCAACACATTGGGTACAGTTTTGATTGCAGCAGCAGCTACTAAAGAATCTACATAGGCATTGCCTTCAACAAAAAATCCTGGTAATGGTGTATGGCTGCGAATGTGCATGATGAAGTAGGGATGCTTTCGAGCACCAATAACTGTCCATAACTTCACTAACATGGTAAACAATGACTTCTCTTGAATATTATACAACACTGCTTGATCTAAATGCTTAACCAAATTGGCAACATAAACTCAATCAGTAACTATATTTACAGAACCAGGAAACAAAGCAAAAACCAAAAGAACAGCAGAAAGTTCAACCAGTTGAGGAGATCCCTGCTGAATCACTGTCTGATATTCCCAGTGATCATCCTTTCTCCAAGCCACAGCTGCTTTTCCAATTTTCCCGGACCCATCTGTAAAAACCGTTATACCTTCCACTGGAACGGGAGAACAAATTTGCTTGCCTTCAAAAGAAATCTCTTTAGTCAGTGTTAGAACAGGATGAGAAGGCAAATGATATGAGATTTAGCCTGTAAAACAAGATAAGGCAGATTGCAATTCATGACTATTTTGAAAGCACCATTCAAAATACCACTGTTGTACCGGTATCACAATGGTCACAGGGTCCTGTCCCAAAATCTCATGACAACGCCTGCAGCCCTTGATGATAATATCTGCAAAAAGCTCATTAAGTCCTGGAGCTGTTTTCCGAGATCTGAAAGACAAAAATATCCATTCCAGAATATGCAGTTGATCTTCCCAATTATCATTCCATTGGCACAGTATTCCACATGGTATTTCATGGTCTTTCAAAATAAACAATTGAACACCAACAGAGGGATCTATCTTGTTAACAAATTTGTGTGCTAGGGCTAATTCAACTTCTTCTAGGGTCTTTTTTGCTGCTAAGGTCAATTGCCTCTCATCAGTAGAGGAAGTGATGCCTAAGAGCAAATCAAACAATGGCTGCATCTGATGATTAGTTATGCCTAAATATGATCGAATCCAACCTATTAAACCAACCAATTTCTGTACATCAGTAGCAGTTTTAACATCAATGTCTAACTTTACAGGTTGAGGCATAACATGAGTGTTGGTCACCAACATACCTAGGTATTTCCAAGGCATGTGTTCCTGCACTTTCTTTGGAGCAATGATCAGACCAAAAGCTTTCAAATTTGTCACAGCACATTGTTTAAGAGCTGACAACTGTTGTTTGTTGTGAGATGCCAACAAGATATCATCCATGTCATGATAGCAGCAGCAGTTTTTAAATTGCTCCCGGACTTTTGACAAGGCCTGTGCCACAAACCATTGACAAATGGTTGGCGAATTTTCATGCCTTGTGGGAGTACCTTCCATTGATATCTTTTATCAGGTTCAGCATGATTTATAGAAGGCACTGCAAAAGCGAATTTTTCTTTGTCCTGCTCAGCCAATGGAATAGTGAAGAAACAATCTTTTAGATCAATGACAACTATTTGCCATTCCTGTGGAATCATCGTAGGTGTAGGAAGACCTGGTTGCAAAGCTCCCATTGTTGCCATTAACGCATTTATCTGCCGCAAATCATGTAAAAGTCTCCATTTTCCTGATTTCTTTTTTATTACAAAAACAGGGGTTTTCCAGGGACTGAATGATTCCTCAATATGGCCCCGGGCAGGCTTATCTGTCAATCATGTCAGGGGCACAACTGGACGTTCATTGCCCTGCAACACAGTGGCCCCCATTACAAATCTGTAGTAATTTTGACACCACATTGAGATAAACAATCTCGTCCCCACAAACTTTGAGGAGCATCGGCAACATAGGGTCTGATGTTAGCTTGTTTGCCATCAGGATGTTTCACATTAATTACAATGGCTGACAGGCCACCTGTTGTAGCACCACCCAACCCCAGGAGTCCAAAACTTGCACGAGTGAGAGGCCACGAATTAAGCCAGCAAAGTCGCGAGAGTTTTGTGACATCTACTCCAGTGTCAATAAAAGCTGTTACTGATATAGCTCCTGGATGACATCCACTGGCAGTGAGAGTGCATGTCTTTTCTGGATGGCTCTCTGTTACTTTCTCAGTCCAGAACACTTGAGGTACTCCTGTCGATCCAAAGCTTCCTGTGCCGCGACTTCAGTCCACTGTATTTGGAACAGAACTCACAAAAGGTACAATTTGAGCAATGCAAGCTCCTTTCTGAATAGTGAGAGGAGGGTCATCAATGGATACCATAGCATGAATCTGCCCTAAATAATCAGCATCAATAAGCCCTAGATGCACATGAATACCTCTAAGTGTAGTACTTGATCTCCCTATCAAAAATGCACTCAATCCCCGTCCTATCGGACCATAGGCATCAAGGGGGACTTTATATCTTTCTTTTGTTAGAATGATTACTGTGTCAGCTGTGGGTATATCAATACCTGCGGACCCATTCGTTGCCCCTGAGTATTGTTCACAAATGGGTAGCTTTCAGGGCTGGAAAGGCCCGCATTTGCTGTTGTGGTTGTTGGTGTATTTGTTTCCCCACGCGCCCCCTCGCACTCCTCTTTGGGTTTCCCGGCAATAGCTGACCATTTGCATGATATTTACTCCTGCATTGTTTAGCATAGTGCCCAGATTTAGCACAACGATTGCATACAGCATCGCTGCTTGTACTTGGCCTAAATGTTGTTTTCCGGACAGTACACTGTGACTTTACGTGCCCCTGTTGTCCACAATTATAGCATTTCGCTGAAGGTCTTAGTACTGCAGCAAGAGCTGCCATTTTATGCTCAACTGAACCAACTTTCGAGCAAGCAGTAACCATTTCAGACAAGGTGGGTTCCCCAGGCAAAGTGTCAATAATCTTTCTGCAGTCTGCATTTGCATTTTCTTTAGCCAATTGTACGCACAATTTGTCTCACAAAGTTTCATCATCTACCTGTTTCTCAATAGCTGCAGTAAGTTTTTCTGCAAACTGCAAAAATGGTTCTCTTGTCCCTTGTTGTATAGTGACATATTTCTGTTTTGGAGCTGCCATTTCCATTGTTTTAGTTAAAGCACTCATGCCAAATTGCTGAGCTTGTGCCAAAATCGAAGGATCCCACCTTGCCTGTAAATCTGGATTAGCAAAAGGCCCAGAGCCCAGTAGGGCATCAACACCCACAGCATGACGAGGGTCGTGTTGAGGCAACTGCATATTTGTTAAAGCCGTGCGCTCAGCCACTCGCCTCCAAGTTTCTTGAAATACACCGTATTGTACTGGCTGGAATAGAATTGTAGCAAGATGCGTGATGTCATAAGGTACAAGCAAATCTGCATTAATTACATGTATTAATTGCATTACCTCTGAGGAATTAATACCATACTGAGCTACTTTTGATTGGAGGTCTTACACAACCCTCCAGGCAAAGACGTGATGACTGTCATTCTGTCCTGTTCCAGGAGCTGCTTTGAAAACTGGAAAAGCCTTAGGGTTATCACAAGCAACATTTGCATTGGCACTGTTCTCCTGAGGTACTCTTGGAGCACCTAACCTTTCTATGATGTCCCAATTCTTTTCTTCAACTGCTTTCCTCCTAACAAATTCCCAAAACTCCTGAGGGTGTCGAGGAAGCACAGTTACTTGACGTGGAGGCAAAGTCCATGGGGCAGTAAGGCTAGAGCTCTTAGGAGATGAAGGCAACAGAGCTCCTTGCCCCAACTCAGGTGTTACTGCGGGTGACTCATCACTTGATTCGCTGTTGGTGTCACTGTCAGGTAAAGGAGGATACGGCCTTGCAGATTTTTCAAGCCGCTCAGAGGGGAGCAGGGGGGGCGGACGGCTAGACCAGAGAGGAGGGAAGCGGGGGGGCAGATGGCTGGGTTTCTCTCTCCGCTAAAGACATTTCAGCTAACTGGCATAGCGGTGTAGTATATACAGGCACCATCGCGAGCTGCTGTGCAGGTGTGAGATAAGGAGGCTTAGGGGTCTGATAAGAAGAGGCTAGGGCAGGTTGCCCAGAAGTTTTGGCAGCTTTCCCAGAAGCCTTGGCAGCTTTTCCAGTGTGGTGTTTGGACCGGAAATGGGATTTCTGGGATACTGTGGTCACTATCATCAGGCCAATGGATGCTCAGATTGTAAGACCGCCTCTGAGAAAAACACAGGGGTTAAAACCCAGAGCTCCATGCTCCTGGAGCCTCTTTGGACTTCCGTTGGGAAAGGCTTTGGATCTCTCTCCCTGTCCCAGCTGCTGGCTGGGCGAGGGGAGGGGAAAAGCTTTCTGCCATGAGGTAGGCCCAGCCCAAGGATAGAAGGGTGGAAGAGACCAAGAGACATCAGGCAGGCCCCCCCCCAGGGAAGAGAGAGAGAGAGAGAGAGAGAGAGAGAGAGAGAGAGAGACAGTGTCTGAATTCGATAGCGGCACTGGCCCAGGAGGAGAAGGGGGGGAGTGCCCGGCCAGGGCAGCATGGGAGTTAGGGAGCTCTGGGACAGGCAGAGACTGAAATTTTTAACCCTTTTCTTGCATGATTGAGACCTTGCAAAATGCTGATCCTCCTGGAGCTGAATGAGAAGAGAGATAAGAGATGAGATAAGAGGGAATGGGCCACGAGGGAAGTGCAGAAGACTCTTGAGTGGGGGAGAGATGACGGAGTGGCCTTTTGGCTGGACTTTTCTTGTGTGGCCATAGACTGAGCCATTTTTTTTTTCCTGTGACACAGAGACTGCATTTAGGGGGAGGCAGTGCCTCAGAACTGGGAGGGTTCAGTGTGAGTACCCCTCGGCCCCAGAGGGTGAAAAATTGGGGGGGACAGATGTCCCAAAGGAGAGACTGTGCCTTTTTTGGAGTGAGACAAGGCATCCTTGAAAGACGACCCTAGAAGCAGCTCTGGTCCATGCACAGTGGTGAGAGCACTGGGCATGGAAGTAAAGGTGTCACGATGGCAAAAGGACTTTCCGGGCAGTGCTGAGTGACATGGAAGCACACGAGGTTTCAACGTGTTTCCAGGGGAAGCCTATGGTGCAAGAAGGACTCCTCTCCTCTTGATGAATTGAAGATTGAGTATTCTAAAGGGTGGTGCCGAACTGAGAGTTGGTGATTTTGGGGGGAATGTACTGCATTGGGAAATTTGGTGGGGGGAGGAGGAAAGTGCTTTTGTAAGGTTTTTCATTTTTTCCCTTATGTTTTTTTTTTTCTTTCTTCTTTTCTTGTAGTTTAGTTATTAAAGTTTTCTTTATTTCTAAGTAAGAGCTTGCTTTGCTTATTCCTGGTCACATCTCACAGCAGACAAATGGGAGAGGGTATTCTCATGGGGGCACTGGCTCTTGCTCCGTTTCTCGCTGTTTTCCATTCCTTTAATGCCTCAAAGAGCGAGTCCCAAGTAAATGTTAGATCAACAACTGTTTTATCTCCCGCTCGAATGACTTGCCAAAGTCTGTCCCCGACTTTTTTCCATGCCTTAACACTAAATGCTGTGTCGGGATCAGTGCCAAAATTCAGTGATTTAGCCCACAGCAATATATTACGAAGTGCATTGTCTGACGTATTAATTCCCTTATTTCTTAAAAAACTTTCCATGTAGACAGAACATTTTCTTCCTCTTCAGATAAATTTTGTCCCATTATTACTAATTGGTGCCTCACCTACTTCCAGGTGTCTTGATTGGAGGGAATCAGGTCCGGACCTCCCTGCGGCTTCCACCTGCCACTCTCAGCTGCACCAAGGCCACCTCCCCCACTATGTCCCAGTGGGTAACAGTTGCCAATTGCTAGGACCCCGTATGGGGCCCAACCGACTATGTTCTTATCACGTTGGCGATCACCAAAATGTCGCAGTCGAGGCGAACACGACATAAAGCAGAAACCACAAGCAGTCTCAGTTGGCAACACTTTATTTGTGAACATGGCTGATCTTTTATACACTTACCAATTTTTTACCCTTCCTCTACCTTAACTATTGGCCACAAAAAGTCAATAACATGCTATTGGTGAAAAGTTACTCTGACTCCACCTAACTTTCTAAAAATGCTTCATCCAGCTGCAGAGTGCTTTTATCTTTCTTCTCTCGATCACCTTGGTCACAGCCTTGGAGAAAGCTCCTTATCAGCTTCTTCTTCTTCTCGCTCCTTTAGCTAAGAGGCCCGGTGCTAGCCCCTTCCACACACTTTCCCTGGTTCTTGATGGTATATTGCAGGGGTTACTTGGCCCTGTAAAACCAGCCCAACTTGGTACAGGTACTAGCTTGGGTCTGGAAACAATCCTGCGTAATGGAGAATTTCAGGAGCCAGAAGGCCACTCTCGGCCCCAGGCCCCCTGAACAGAATCCTCACCCTTTTTCCCTGGCAAAAAAACCTCACCTTCCTTCTTCGTGATGGCAGTTTGCAGGAACCACTTGGAACTGTCAAACCAGCCCAACTTGGCACTGGTGCAAGCTTGGGTCTGGGAAATATCCTGCATAAGGTGGAACTTCAGGAGCCTGCCGGCCATTCTAAACCACAGGGCCCCAAACACAAACCTTGGCTCTTTTCCCTGGCAAACATAACTCACCTGTCCCGGTTCGTGATGGTAGATTGGAGGGGCCACTTGGCCCTGTAGAACTAGCCCGACTTGGTACTGGTACCAGCTTCGGTCTGGGAACCATCCTGCGTATTGTGGAATTTCAGGAGCCAGCTGGAAACTCTCGGCCCCAGGCAACCAAAGAGAAACCTCACTCCCTTTTCCCGGCAAATAAAACTCACCTTCCCCGGTTCTTGAAGGCAGATTACAGGAGGTACATGGCACTGTGAAACAAGCCTGACTTGGCACTTATCACAGCTTGGGTCAGGGAACCATCTTGCGTATTGCGGAATTTTAGGAACCAACCAGCCACTCTAGGACCAAGGCCCACAAAAAAAACCTCGTTCCTTTTTCCTGGAAACAATAATCACCTTCCCTGGTTCGTGATGGTAGATTACAGGGCCCACTTGGCCCTGTCAAACTAGCCCGACTGTGGACTGGTTCATGCGCGGGTCTGAGAACCATCCTGCGTATTGTGGAATTTCAGGAGCCAGCAGGACACTCTCAGCCGCAGGACCCGAATAAAAACCTGGCTCGTTTTTCCTGGCAAACTAAACTCACCTGCCCCTGTTCGTGATGGCAGATTGCGGGAGTCACTTGGCCCTGTCAAATCAGCCTGCTATTGTACTGGTGACACTTGGATATGGGGACCATCCTGCGTACTGAGGAATTGCAGGAGCCAGCCGGCCACTCTCGGCCACAGGCCCCCTGAACAGAATCCTCACCCTTTTTCCCTGGCAAAAAAAACCTCACCTTCCTTCTTCTTGATGGCAGTTTGCAGGAACCACTTGGCACTGTCAAATCAGCCCAACTTAGCACTGGTGCCAGCTTGGGTCTGGAAAGCATCCTGCGTAATGAGGAATTTGAGGAGCCAGCCAACTACTCTAGGACCCAGGCCCCGGAATAAATACCTCGCTCCTTTTTCCTGGAAAAAACACTCACCGCCCCGTTTCTTAATGGCAGATTGTAGGAGACACTTGGCACTCTGAAACCACCCCTACATGGCACTGGCGCCAGCTTGGGTCTCGGAACCATCCTGCGTATTGTGGAATTTCAGGAGCCATCAGGCCACTCTCAGCCACAGGTCCCCTGAATAGAAATCTCGTTCCTTTTTCCTGGCAAACAAAACTCACCTGCCCCGGTTCTTGATGGCAGATTGCAGGGGCTACTTGGCACTGTCAAAGCAGCCCGACTTGGTGCTGGTGCAAGCTTGGGTCTGGGAACCATCCTGCGTATTGTGGAATTGTAGGAGCCAACCGGCCCCTCTTGGCCAAAGGCCCCCGAAAAGAAAAACCTCGCTCCTTTTTCATGGAAAAAACACTCACCTGCCCCAGTTCTTGATTGCAGATTGCAGGGACCACTTGGCCCTGTCAAACCAGTCCGTCTTGGTACTGGTGCCATCATGGGTCTGGGAACCATCCTGCGTACTGAGGAATTGTAGGAGCCAATTGGCCACTCTCGGCCACAGGCCCCCCCAAAAAAAAACTTCGCTCCTTTTTCATGGAAAAAACACTCACCTGCCCTGGTTCGTGATGGTAGATTGAAGGGGCCACTTGGCCCTGTCAAACCAGCCCAACTTGGTACTGGTACCAGCTTGGGTCTGGGAACCATCCTGCGTAATGTGGAATTTCAGGAGCTTGCTGGCCAATCTCAGCCACGGGTCGCCGAAAAGATACTCATTCTTTTTTCCTGGCAAACAAAACTCACCGGCCCCACTGCCTGATGGCATAACACAGGAGCCACTTGGCCCTGTCAAAACAGCCCGACTTGGCATTGCTGCCTGCTTTGGTCTGCGAAACATCCTGCGTTATGAGGAACTTCAGGAGCCTTCCGGCCACTCTTAGGCATCAGGTCTCCAAACAGAAACCTCGTACCTTTTTCCTGCCAAAAAAAACCTCACCTGCCCCAGTTAGTGATGGTAGATTGCAGGGGCCACTTGGCCCTGTCAAATCAGTTCGAATGTGTACTGGTGCCAGCTTGGGTCTGGGAATCATGCTGTGTATTGTGGAATTTCAGGAGCCAGCCAGCCACACTCAGCCACATGCCCCTGAGCTGAAACCTCTCTCCTTTTTCCTGTCAATTAAACATCACCTGCCCAGGTTCTTGACGGCAGATTGAAAGAGCAGCTTGGTACTGTCAAACCAGCCCGCCTTGGCACTGGTGCCAGCTGGGGTCTGGGAACCATGCTGCATACTCTGGAATTTCAGGAGTCAGCAGGCCACTCGGGTTTCAGGCCCCCGAATAGAAACCTCACTCATTTTCCTGGAAAATAAAACTTACCTTCCCCGGTTCTTCGTGGCAGATTACAGGAGCTACTTTGCACTGTCACACCAGCCCAACTTGGCACTTATCCCAGCTTGGGTCTGGGAACCATCCTGCGTATTGTGGAATTTCAGGAGCCAGCCGACCACACTCCGCCACAGGCCCCTGAACAGAAACCTCGCCCCTTTTTCCTGGCAAAAAAAACTCACCTGCTCCGGTTCTGGATGGCAGATTGCAGGGGCCACTTGGTACTGTCAAACCAGCCCCACTTGGCACGGGTGCCAGCTTAGGTCTGGGAACCATTCTGCGTTTTGTGGAATTTCAGGAGCCAGCCGGCCACTCTCCGCCACAGGCCCCTGAGCAGAGACCTCGCCCCGTTTTCCTGGCAAAAAAAACTCACCTGCTCCGGTTCTGGATGGCAGATTGCAGGGGCCACTTGGCCCTGTCAAAGCAGCCCGCTATGGTACAGGTGAAAGCCTTGGTCTTGGAACCATCCTGCGTAATCAGGACTTGTAGGAGCCTACCGGCCACTCTCGGCCACAGGCCCCCAAACAAAAACCTCGCTCTTTTTTCCAGGCAAACAAGACTCACCATCCTCGTTTATCGATGGCCGATTGCATGGGCCACTTGTTCCTGTCAAAGCAGCCTGACTGTGTACTGGTGCCAGCTTCGGTCTGGGAACCATATTGCGTACTGTGGACTTTAAGGAGTCAGCCAGCCACTCGGGCACGAGGTCCCGGAATAAAAACCTCGCCCCATTTTCCTGGCAAATAAAAGTCACCTTCCCTGGTTCTTGATGGTAGAATGCAGGAGCCACTTGGCCCTGTAAAACCAGCCCGACTTGGTACCGGTGCCAGCATACGTCTGGGAACCATCCTGTGTATTGTGGAATTTGAGGAGCCAGCCGGGCACTCCCAGCCCCAGGTCACGCAAAAGAAACCTCACTCTTTTTCCTGGCAAACAAAAATCAATTTCCCCCGTCCTTGCTAGCAGACTGCAGGAGCCACTTGGCACTGTCAAACCAGTCTTTCTTGGCATAATCCCATCTTAGGTCAGGGAATGTCCTGGGGTGACGTGATGATGCTTGTATCCCCATTCATCTGTTCTGTGCCTTTAAGACCTGCTCTGAACAGTGGAAGTTTTGTTTGGGTTTCTCTTATCGGGGACACAGAGAAGGGCAGTACATAGGTCTGTTTTCGCTTCTTGCTTTCAGCTTGCTGCTTTGCTTGCTCTCTTTTCTGCTCTCGCTTCTGCTCTGCTTTGGCCACTGCTTATTAGCTAGTTCTAGCTAAACAGTCCAAATTCCTTCCTGGACTGTTTCTCCTCTCTGGTTTCTGTGACCATCTTGAACCTGCTCTGGACTGGGACCTGGGAACACCGAGGGTTTGCACCGTTTGTCCTGCAGCAGCTGCCCCAGCGCCGGCGGGACTGAGAAAAAAGCAACCACCCCCGAAAGAACTTTTCTGATTTTGTCATCCTTTTCAGAGCGGTGTCATCTGGTATTGTTCATTTTGTGTGCTGGGGAGTGCTGTGCCAGTAAAATAAACAGGTGGTTTCCACTTATCTCCGAGGAATTCTTCCCGAGCCAGTTGCAGGGGAGGGGCCGTGTGGGTTTGTTTTCTGGAGGGGCCCTCCTTTGCAGATTCTTTAACAAATTTGCCCTAAACCAGGACAGGGAACCATCCTGCGTATTGTTGAATTCCAGGAGCCTGCCGGCCACTCTAACACCCAGCCCTCTGAATGAAAACCCCGCTCCTTTTTCCTGGGAAACAACACTCCCCTGCCCTGATTCTTGATGGCAGATCGCATGGGCCACTTGTTGCTGTCAAAGCTGCTCGACTGTGTACTGGTGCCAGCTTTGGTCTGGGAACCATATTGCGTACTGTGGACTTTAAGGAGCCAGCCCGCCACTCGGGCACGAGGTCCCGGAATAAAAACCTGGCTCCATTTTCCTGGTCAATAAAAGTCACCGGCCCCCGGTTCGTGATGGCAGATTTCAAGGGCCACTTGCCCCTGTAAAACCAGCCTGACTGAGTACTGGAACCAGCTTGGGACTGGGAACCATCCTGTGTATTGTAGAATTTCAGGAGCCAACCGGCCGCTCTCGGCCGAGGGCCCTCCCCAAAAAAAACCTCTCTTTTTTTTCCTGGCATACAAGACTCACCTGTCCCGGTTTTTGATGGCAGATTGCAGGGGCCACGTGGCCCTGTCAAACCAGCCCAAATGTGTACTGGTGCCAGCTTGGGTCTGGGAACCATCCTGCGTATTGTCGAATTTCAGGAACCAGCCGGACACTCTCAGCAACAGGCCCCCGAAAAGAAAAACCTCGCTCCTTTTTCATGGAAAAAACACTCACCTGCCCCAGTTCTTGATTGCAGATTGCAGGGGCCACTTGGCCCTGTCAAACCAGTCCGTCTTGGTACTGGTGCCATCATGGGTCTGGGAACCATCCTGCGTACTGAGGAATTGTAGGAGCCAACTGGCCACTCTCGGCCACAGGCCCCCCAAAAAAAAAACTTCTCTCCTTTTTCATGGAAAAAACACTCACCTGCCCTGATTCGTGATGGTAGATTGAAGGGGCCACTTGGCCCTGTCAAACCAGCCCAACTTGGTACTGGTACCAGCTTGGGTCTGGGAACCATCCTGCGTAATGTGGAATTTCAGGAGCCAGCCAGCCACACCCAGCCACATGCCCCTGAGCTGAAACCTCACTCCTTTTTCCTGTCAATTAAACATCACCTGCCCTGGTTCTTGACGGCAGATTGAAAGAGCAGCTTGGTACTGTCAAACCAGCCCGCCTTGGCACAGTTGCCAGCTTTGCTCTGTGTACCATCCTGCGTATTTTGGAATTGCAGGAGCCAACCGGGCACTCTCAGCCACAGGCCCCCGAACAGGAACCTCGCTCCTTTTTCCTGGCAAACAAAACTCACCTGCCCCAGTTCTTGATGGCAGATTGCATGGGCCACTTGGCCCTGCAAAAACAGCCCGACTGTGTACTAGTGCCAGCTTGGGTCTGGGAACAATCCTGCGTATTGTGGGATGGCAGGAGGCTGCCGGCCACTCTCAGCACCAGGCCCCTGAACAGAAACCTCGCCCCTTTTTCCTGGAAAACAAAACTTACCTGCCCTGGTTCTTGATGGCAAATTGCAGGAGCCACATGGCACTGTCAAACCAGTCTGAGTTGGCACTGGGGCCAGCTTGAGTCTGGGAACCATTTGACCTATTGTGGATTTTCAGGAGCCAGCTGGCCACTCTCGGACCCAGGCACCTGAATGAAAACCTCGCTCCTTTTTCCTTAGAAACAACACTCACCTGCCCTGGTTCTTGATGGCAGATTGCATGAGCAGCTTGGTAGTGTCAAAAAAGCTTGACTTGGCACCGGTGCCAGCTGGGGTCTGGGAACCATGCTGCATACTGTGGAATTTCAGGAGCCAGCCGGGCACTCGGGTTTCAGGCCCCCGAATAGAAACCTCACTCACTTTCCGGGAAAATAAACACACCTTCCCCGGTTCTTCGTGGCAGATTACAGGAGCTACTTTGCACTGTCACACCAGCCCAACTTGGCACTTATCCCAGCTTGGGTTTGGGAACCATCCTGCGTATTGCGGAATTTCAGGAGCCAGCCGACCACACTCCGCCACAGGCCCCTGAACAGAAACCTCGCCCCTTTTTCCTGGCAAAAAAAACTCACCTGCTCCGGTTCTGGATGGCAGATTGCAGGGGCCACTTGGTACTGTCAAACCAGCCCCACTTGGCACGGGTGCCAGCTTAGGTCTGGGAACCATTCTGCGTTTTGTGGAATTTCAGGAGCCAGCCGGCCACTCTCCGCCACAGGCCCCTGAGCAGAGACCTCGCCCCGTTTTCCTGGCAAAAAAAACTCACCTGCTCCGGTTCTGGATGGCAGATTGCAGGGGCCACTTGGCCCTGTCAAAGCAGCCCGCTATGGTACAGGTGAAAGCCTTGGTCTTGGAACCATCCTGCGTAATCAGGACTTGTAGGAGCCTACCGGCCACTCTCGGCCACAGGCCCCCAAACAAAAACCTCGCTCTTTTTTCCAGGCAAACAAGACTCACCATCCTCGTTTATCGATGGCCGATTGCATGGGCCACTTGTTCCTGTCAAAGCAGCCTGACTGTGTACTGGTGCCAGCTTCGGTCTGGGAACCATATTGCGTACTGTGGACTTTAAGGAGTCAGCCAGCCACTCGGGCACGAGGTCCCGGAATAAAAACCTCGCCCCATTTTCCTGGCAAATAAAAGTCACCTTCCCTGGTTCTTGATGGTAGAATGCAGGAGCCACTTGGCCCTGTAAAACCAGCCCGACTTGGTACCGGTGCCAGCATACGTCTGGGAACCATCCTGTGTATTGTGGAATTTGAGGAGCCAGCCGGGCACTCCCAGCCCCAGGTCACGCAAAAGAAACCTCACTCTTTTTCCTGGCAAACAAAAATCAATTTCCCCCGTCCTTGCTAGCAGACTGCAGGAGCCACTTGGCACTGTCAAACCAGTCTTTCTTGGCATAATCCCATCTTAGGTCAGGGAATGTCCTGGGGTGACGTGATGATGCTTGTATCCCCATTCATCTGTTCTGTGCCTTTAAGACCTGCTCTGAACAGTGGAAGTTTTGTTTGGGTTTCTCTTATCGGGGACACAGAGAAGGGCAGTACATAGGTCTGTTTTCGCTTCTTGCTTTCAGCTTGCTGCTTTGCTTGCTCTCTTTTCTGCTCTCGCTTCTGCTCTGCTTTGGCCACTGCTTATTAGCTAGTTCTAGCTAAACAGTCCAAATTCCTTCCTGGACTGTTTCTCCTCTCTGGTTTCTGTGACCATCTTGAACCTGCTCTGGACTGGGACCTGGGAACACCGAGGGTTTGCACCGTTTGTCCTGCAGCAGCTGCCCCAGCGCCGGCGGGACTGAGAAAAAAGCAACCACCCCCGAAAGAACTTTTCTGATTTTGTCATCCTTTTCAGAGCGGTGTCATCTGGTATTGTTCATTTTGTGTGCTGGGGAGTGCTGTGCCAGTAAAATAAACAGGTGGTTTCCACTTATCTCCGAGGAATTCTTCCCGAGCCAGTTGCAGGGGAGGGGCCGTGTGGGTTTGTTTTCTGGAGGGGCCCTCCTTTGCAGATTCTTTAACAAATTTGCCCTAAACCAGGACAGGGAACCATCCTGCGTATTGTTGAATTCCAGGAGCCTGCCGGCCACTCTAACACCCAGCCCTCTGAATGAAAACCCCGCTCCTTTTTCCTGGGAAACAACACTCCCCTGCCCTGATTCTTGATGGCAGATCGCATGGGCCACTTGTTGCTGTCAAAGCTGCTCGACTGTGTACTGGTGCCAGCTTTGGTCTGGGAACCATATTGCGTACTGTGGACTTTAAGGAGCCAGCCCGCCACTCGGGCACGAGGTCCCGGAATAAAAACCTGGCTCCATTTTCCTGGTCAATAAAAGTCACCGGCCCCCGGTTCGTGATGGCAGATTTCAAGGGCCACTTGCCCCTGTAAAACCAGCCTGACTGAGTACTGGAACCAGCTTGGGACTGGGAACCATCCTGTGTATTGTAGAATTTCAGGAGCCAACCGGCCGCTCTCGGCCGAGGGCCCTCCCCAAAAAAAACCTCTCTTTTTTTTCCTGGCATACAAGACTCACCTGTCCCGGTTTTTGATGGCAGATTGCAGGGGCCACGTGGCCCTGTCAAACCAGCCCAAATGTGTACTGGTGCCAGCTTGGGTCTGGGAACCATCCTGCGTATTGTCGAATTTCAGGAACCAGCCGGACACTCTCAGCAACAGGCCCCCGAAAAGAAAAACCTCGCTCCTTTTTCATGGAAAAAACACTCACCTGCCCCAGTTCTTGATTGCAGATTGCAGGGGCCACTTGGCCCTGTCAAACCAGTCCGTCTTGGTACTGGTGCCATCATGGGTCTGGGAACCATCCTGCGTACTGAGGAATTGTAGGAGCCAACTGGCCACTCTCGGCCACAGGCCCCCCAAAAAAAAAACTTCTCTCCTTTTTCATGGAAAAAACACTCACCTGCCCTGATTCGTGATGGTAGATTGAAGGGGCCACTTGGCCCTGTCAAACCAGCCCAACTTGGTACTGGTACCAGCTTGGGTCTGGGAACCATCCTGCGTAATGTGGAATTTCAGGAGCCAGCCAGCCACACCCAGCCACATGCCCCTGAGCTGAAACCTCACTCCTTTTTCCTGTCAATTAAACATCACCTGCCCTGGTTCTTGACGGCAGATTGAAAGAGCAGCTTGGTACTGTCAAACCAGCCCGCCTTGGCACAGTTGCCAGCTTTGCTCTGTGTACCATCCTGCGTATTTTGGAATTGCAGGAGCCAACCGGGCACTCTCAGCCACAGGCCCCCGAACAGGAACCTCGCTCCTTTTTCCTGGCAAACAAAACTCACCTGCCCCAGTTCTTGATGGCAGATTGCATGGGCCACTTGGCCCTGCAAAAACAGCCCGACTGTGTACTAGTGCCAGCTTGGGTCTGGGAACAATCCTGCGTATTGTGGGATGGCAGGAGGCTGCCGGCCACTCTCAGCACCAGGCCCCTGAACAGAAACCTCGCCCCTTTTTCCTGGAAAACAAAACTTACCTGCCCTGGTTCTTGATGGCAAATTGCAGGAGCCACATGGCACTGTCAAACCAGTCTGAGTTGGCACTGGGGCCAGCTTGAGTCTGGGAACCATTTGACCTATTGTGGATTTTCAGGAGCCAGCTGGCCACTCTCGGACCCAGGCACCTGAATGAAAACCTCGCTCCTTTTTCCTTAGAAACAACACTCACCTGCCCTGGTTCTTGATGGCAGATTGCATGAGCAGCTTGGTAGTGTCAAAAAAGCCTGACTTGGCACCGGTGCCAGCTGGGGTCTGGGAACCATGCTGCATACTGTGGAATTTCAGGAGCCAGCCGGGCACTCGGGTTTCAGGCCCCCGAATAGAAACCTCACTCACTTTCCGGGAAAATAAACACACCTTCCCCGGTTCTTCGTGGCAGATTACAGGAGCTACTTTGCACTGTCACACCAGCCCAACTTGGCACTTATCCCAGCTTGGGTTTGGGAACCATCCTGCGTATTGCGGATATTCAGGAGCCAGCTGGCCACTCTTGGCCCCAGGCCCCCAAACAAAAACCTGGCTCCTGTTTCCTGGCAATAAAAAACCTCACCTGCCCCAGTTCTTGATGGCAGGTTGCAAGAGCATCTTGGTACTGTCAAACCAGCCCGACTTGGCACGGGTGCCAGCTTAGGTCTGGGAACCATCCTGCGTAATGTGGAATTTCAGGAGCCAGCCGGCCACTCTCCGCCACAGGCCCCTGAACAGAAACCTCGCCCCTTTTTCCTGGCAAAAAAAACTCACCTGCAACGGTTCTGGAGGGCAGATTGCAGGGGCCACTTGGCCCTGTCAAAGCAGCACGCTATGGTACTGGAGAAAGCCTTGGTCTTGGAACCATCCTGCGTAATCAGGACTTGGAGGTGCTTACCGGCCACTCTCGGCCACAGGCCCCCAAACAAAAAGCTCGCTCCTTTTTCCGGGCAAACAAGACTCACCATACCCGTTTATCGATGGCAGATTGCAGGAGCCACTTGGCCCTGTCAAAGAAGCCCGACTTGGCACTGGTGCCAGCTTGGGTATGGGAAAAATCCTGCGTATTGTGGAATTTCAGGAGCTTGCTGGCCAATCTCAGCCACGGGTTGCTGAAAAGATACTCATTCCTTTTTCCTGGCAAACAAAACTCACCTTCCCCAGTTCCTGATGGCAGAATACAGGAGCCACTTGGCCCTGTCGAACCAGCCCGACTTGGCATTGCTGCCTGCTTGGGTCTGCGAAACATCCTGCGTTATGAGGAACTTCAGGAGCCTTCCGACTACTCTTAGGCATCAGGTCTCCAAACAGAAACCTCGTACCTTTTTCCTGGCAAAAAAAACCTCCCCTGCCCCAGTTAGGGATGGTAGATTGCAGGGGCCACTTGGCCCTGTCAAATCAGTTCGAATGTGTACTGGTGCCAGCTTGGGTCTGTGAATCATGCTGTGTATTGTGTTATTTCAGGAGCCAGCTGGCCACACTCAGCCACTGGGCCCCGAACAAAACCTCGGCCTTTTTCCCTGGCAAACATAACTCACCTGCCCCGGTTCGTGATGGTAGATTGCAGGAGAAACTTGGCCCTGTCAAAGAAGCCCAATTTGGAACTGGTGCCAGCTTGGGTATGGGAAAAATCCTGCGTATTGTGGAATTTCAGGAGCCAGCTGGCCACTCTCGGCCCCAGGCTGCCGAATAGAAACCTCACCCCTTATTCCTGGCAAGCAAAAATCACCTTACCCGGTTCTTGATGGCAGATTACAGAAGCCACTTGGCACTGTCAAACCAGCCCGACTTGGCACTTATCCCAGCTTAGGTCTGGGAAGCATCTTGCGTATTGTGCAATTTTAGGAGCCGGCTGGCCACTGTCAGACCCAGACCCCTGAATAAAATCCTCGCTCCTTTTTCCTGGAAACAGCACACACCTGCCCTGGTCCATGATGGTAGATTGCAGGGGCGACTAGGCCCTGTCAAACCAGCCCAACTTGGTACTGCTACCAGTTTGGGTCTGGGAACCATCCTGCGTAATGTGGAATTTCAGGAGCCAGCCAGCCACACCCAGCCACATGCCCCTGAGCTGAAACCTCGCTCCTTTTTCCTGTCAATTAAACATCACCTGCCCAGGTTCTTGACGGCAGATTGAAAGAGCAGCTTGGTACTGTCAAACCAGCCCGCCTTGGCGCAGTTGCCAGCTTAGCTCTGTGTACCATCTTGCGTATTTTGGAATTGCAGGAGCCAGCCGGGCACTCTCAGCCACAGGCCCCCGAACAGAAACCTCGCTCCTTTTTCCTGGCAAACAAAACTCACCTGCTCCGGTTCTGGAGGTCAGATTGCAGGAGCCACTTGGCCCTGTGAAACCAGCCCGACTTGGCACTGGTTCCAGCATGGGTCTGGGAACCGTCCTGTGTATTGTGGAATTTCAGGAGCCAGCCGGGCACTCTTGGCCCACGGCCGCTCAAAAGAAACCTCACTCCTTTTCCTGGCAAACAAAAATAACCCCCCCAGTCCTTGCTGGCAGATTGCAGGAGCCACTTGGCACTGTCAAACCAGTCTTACTTGTCATAATCCCATCTTGGGTCAATGAACCATCCTGCGTATTGTTGAATTTCAGGAGCCTGCCGGCCACTCTCAGAACCAGCCCCCTGTATGAAAACCCCGCTCCTTTTTCCTGGGAAACAACACTCCCCTTCCCTGATTCTTGATGGCAGATTGCATTGTTTTGCGGAGAAAAGAAAGAAACCTCACAACTTTGTAAAAGTTGTAATGTCCAGTATGCTTTTATTACAACGCGCGCCGAACGCAAGTCCCCCAACAAGGCATGAGTACCTCTGAAGACCTCGGGTCTTCTTTTATCACCCCTCCAAATGCATATGCATACAGTTTCGCAATAAGTTCATACATATTCATTCCGCGTGACATTTAGCACCAGTTCTTCTTTATCAAAGGAATTTCTTAGTCGGGGGTAAATCGACCTTGTGGTCTTTCTGTTTTTCTTTTTCTGTCTCCTTGCTTTCTCGGCATGCGAGTTTTTCCTTCAGCTTTGGCCTCACAGACTTTTCACCTTTCTTAGACACTTCACCTAATTCAGAATGGATCTTTACTCTGTCTCATTTCCCCCTTTCCTAGGAAATAAGTAAATTCTTTTACTTAAGGAAAACCTTCACGACAATAAGTGTCTTTTTTAACAGTTCACCATGTACGTTTGACAAAGAGGTTAGTACAGGTATTTGTTGTAGTATTCTACAGTTCCAAATTAACAATGTAATAGATAATCCTAACAAAATTAAAAATACAGAGATTAGAATGGTTTCTACTAGACAGAATAACATCATTGCTATCAATTTGTACAGCAGCACAAGCAGTTCTCAGGCATACACCCTTTTCCAGTATATACGAGCACAGTTTTCTGGTCAGTGACTGGATGAATTTCAAAGTGACAAATACTCTGTTCAGTGTCCAAACACACATCTTGCACATTAATAGTATTGCTTTCACAAATGAATTCCATCTGTTCTCTAGTAATGCAGGATTCCAAGTTTACTGTCTGCCACTTTCCATTCATCTTTCGTGCCCACACTCTATGTTCTGAAGGATAGAGTATTGTTTTTTCATGGTTTAATCCTAGGGCAACGATGGGATGGATAACATAAACAGTGACATTATGTATGGTAAGCACAAAGGCAGTTGCCACATTAGAAACAGGATCATAGGTGAAATTCACCATAGTCCGCCAGGATTGAAACTTCCTTTCAATATCAATTGCATTATCCCACACAATTTCTTGAATTTCAGCTGGAAAATTACCTTCACCCCTTTCCCATATGATCAGAGCTGCTGTTGCTTGTATCCATAACTGTGCTTGTATACAACTGAAAGCTAAAGACACATTATCTTGAACTATACTAAGTGCTTCTACTATTAACTTGTGGTCTTGGTCCCCGGCCTTTTCATACTTCTTTACTTTGGCAGTACTTTTGAAATCTGTCACTGGCTAGTTCTTAATGCCAATAGAGATTACTATAAAGGCTGCTTCAATTTTGTTAGGCTACCTGTTGCAGTGGCCAGTTTATTCACCAGTATTTCTGAATCAATTCCATTTAAAACTCCTAATCTCGTCCCTAATATGCCAGTTAGATGTTTGTTATGGGGAACAGGAACTGCTTTCTGTCCATGACCATCCCTCCCTGCCAGAGGGGCTCACACTGCAAATTCAGACACACTTCACAAGTGTATCTGACAGAGGTTTAGGTCATATTTGAGGCAGATGTTTGTTCTGAAATGTAGAGACCTCAGGGAATCTCCTTCCCCCTCCAAAGCACCTGATTTCCCAGATGTGTGGCAAGCAGGAATGTCTCTCCTGGTCTACAAAACCTCACCCACCTTGCCCCTAGCTTCAGGTCCAAGCCTCAAGTAAATAATGAAGGGGAAATCTGAGAGAAGAGCCTAAATTCATTGCAGTGTTGCAGTGCCTCAGAAGAAACTGGGATCAGGTTTCTGCTGCTTGAAACACTCAGCACAAAAGTGATGCTCAAAATCCTACAGCCTGCTGCTGAGCTCTGGAGGGGTCTCTCTCTCTACCTCTTTTAAGCAGAATCCAACTGCCTCAGACTGGGACGATCACTGATCCAAATCTCAGTAGGAAAAGGGATAGCTATAAATAAAGTAAATCACCTTCTTTGTTTGGGTTAATAATGCTGCAGTTCAGCACCCTTTACCAGCCATTGCCTGGGTGTTCAGCCAACCAACTTATAAAATGACTTAAGGAAACTGATTTCTTGGTGTTCCTGGTTTTAGGCACCAGGAGAGCTGGCTCCTTCCTTTCTTGTTCCGATCCTGAGATATGCCTGTTTTTGTAACCATGTTGTCCAGCCCTCAAAGGAAGTTTTTAGGAAGGAGGAGCAGGCTGGTTGGATTTTTGAGATGTTAATTTGCATTATCAACTCCACACATTTGAGAGACCATTCTGGATTGAATAATAGCTGTTGTTCACCCACATTCTTTACTAGGTAGGGGCCTATTTCCTACACTTTGGGTTCAAGTTTGGGTAGAGTCTGAACTAGTATGGGTTGTATAAGGCCCTGCTGCTGTGGTAAAAGTGCAGTGTCCACTTTGAATAGTAATTCGAGCTCAAAGGCAGGTCACTTCTACAGGCTGTATCAAGGTGAAATTACACCAACAGTCTGATTCACTTAGGCTTTCACAGACTTCCTGGTGTTCATATACACCAGGGGAGGTTCAGACACTAATTGCATCTGGTGTCTCATAAGCTGTCCTATTGATGACCCAGCACTTTACTTTGATTTCTTCTCCTCAGATTCCTTGAAGTGTTCACAGTTCCTGTTCCTGCTACTCTTGCTCCTCACATACCTGATTCTTGTGGATTACTACAGTAGATATGTTTAAATCTTTTATCTCAGAAGGTTTTCCCATGGATCCAGTATACTGATTAAATGCCAGGGACCAAGGCCATTTACCATTGCTTTGAATAGAAGTACTCTCAAGTTCTAAAACTTCAGTTATGATTACACACAAAACAATTCTACAAACTAAAATATGAGCTACTCCCGGCCGCAATGTACTCATTTTGCCCAAGTAAGTTTTAGTCTCAGTTCATTGTCTCCTGGCGTCACTCCTTAACGGGTTTCTGGGCCTTCTTCACCCGAGAGTGATGAATCCAGGCGTCCTGCTCCTTGATTTTGATTGCAGTGAAGGTGGTGAGAAGTACTAGCAGTGGTCTCTCCCACTGTAGTTCCGAAGTCTTCTCTGTAAGAGACTTAACATATACATCATCCCCAGGCAATCTAACTCCCTGCTCCGAGTTACAGCCACATGTTTCTCAATTACTCTGAGCTGTTTGCTTAATGCCACCATGTAGGTGGACATTCTAGACATTCCCTTTGTATTCTATATGGTCTTCTATAAGGCATTCCAAAAGGACTCAGCATTCCTTTAGCTCAAGGTTTAGTTTGAATTTGCAATAGTGCTAGCGGAGGAGCTTGGGCTAGGGTAGATTAAATTCTTGCCCCAGTCTTATGATTTGCTGCTTAATCAAATGATTCATTCTCTCCACCTGGCCACTTGATTGGGGGTGGTATGGGATGTGAAGTTCCTAATCTATGCCCAGATGGCTACTAATCTGTTGCACTATTTTGGAAATGAAATGTGATTCTTTATCTGAGGATATCGTGGCTGGAACTCTGAAGCGTGGTATTATTTCTTGTAAAAATAATCTGGTCACCTCTTGAGCTTTGACAGTTCTGGTGGGGAATGTTTCTGGCCACCCTGAAAATGTATCTATCAATACCAGTAAATACTGATACCCTCCTTTCCTTGGGAGTTCTGAAAAGTCAATTTGCCACTGCTGTACAGGCCCATGGCCTCTCCCAGTCTGACCAAGTTTTGGCCGGGGGGTATTTTGGGGTTAGTCTGGAGGCAAGGATCACATTGTGGGCTTACCTGAGTGATAGTGGCATACAAATTCCTGACAACGATACAACGATTCATTCAATCAGATGTGTGTTCTAGAAAGCCTGTGGAAATTACTGCTTCAAAGTCAACACTTCATTTCAATGCACTCTGTATCACTCGCAGCCTTGGTCATTTCGAAAAAGGAGCCACACTCTATAAAAGGCTTTTAAGTAGTTAGGCCCTAGTGTGCTTTCTAGTGCCCTTCCTTCACTAGTAACCACGAAAATGGGAAGGGATTACTAGCTCTCTTTCAATGGTAGCCCACCCCTTGCAGTTGTACGTCTCTTTTGATTAGTATTATTGTATTAAGGCTTACCTTCGAGGAAAATCTGTACCTCAGCACAACTGCTGCTACAGCTCTGAGGCAACCTGGCCAGCCCTTGGCTGTTGCATCTAGTACCTTAGAGAAGCAAGCAACTGCCCTCCGGCATGGGCCCAAGTCCTGAGCCAATATTCCCTGGGCAATTCCTTGCGTGGAAAAATAGAAAGAGTGCTTTACTTACATCTGGAAGTTTCAAAGCTGGAGCCAACAAGAGGGCACTCTTTAGCTGGCGAAAGGCCCATGTGGCGTCTTTTGTCCACAGGAGATCTCAGTTTCCATCAGCAATAAGAGCATAGAGGGGTCTGGCGAACAGTCCATAATTATAAACCCGCAGCTGGCACTACCCTGCCATGCCTTAGAAGGTTCGGAGTTCTTTCGTTGTCTGGGGTTTCAGAGTTTGGCATACGGCTTCCCTGCCTTAAAGTCAGCTGCTCAGCACTCACTTCTTACCCCAGGTAGATTACCTTCTGTTTTAATGCCGGTGCCTTTTTCTTTGAGACTCTGCATCCTTGGAGTCCTAGGAAATCCAAAAGGCTTACCATCCAGGCTTCTCCTGCTTCCCTCGTCCGAGTGGCTACTAAAAGATCGCCCACGTACGCAAGCCCCCAAAAAGGCAAGCGTGCCTCAGAAGACCTCGGGTCTTCTTTTATCACCCTTCCAAATGCATATGCATACAGTTTCGCAATAAGTTCATGCATATTCTTTCCGCGTGACATTTAGCACCAGTTCTTCTTTATCAAAGGAATTTCTAAGTCGGGGGCAAATCGACCTTGTGGTCTTTCTGTTTTTCTTTCTCTGTCTCCTTGCTGTCTCCTTGCTATCTCGGCATGCGAGTTTTTCCTTGAGCTTTGGCCTCACAGACTTTTCAACTTTCTTAGACACTTCACCTAATTCAGAATGGATCTTTACTCTGTCTCACCCCGTTTCTTGGTGGCAGATTGCAGGAGCCACTTGGCACTGTCAAACAAGTCAGACTTGGCATTGATGCCAGCTTGGGTCTGGGAACCATCCTGCGTATTGTGGAATTTCAGGAGCCAGCCAGCCACTCTCGGCCTCAGGCCTCCGAATAGATACCTCGCTCCTTTGTCCTGTAGAAAAAAAACTCACCTTCCCCGGCTCGTGATGGTAGATTGCAGGGGCCACTTGACCCTGTCGAAGCAGCCTGACTTGGCACTGTTGCCAGCTTGGGTCTGGGAACCATCCTGGGTATTGTGGAATTTCAGGAGCCAGCCGGCCGCACTCAGCCACAGGCCCCCGAACAAAAACCGGGCGCCTTTTTCCTGGCAAGCAAACCTCACCTGTCCTGTTTCTTAATGGCAGATATCAGGAGCCACTTGGCACTGTCAATCCAGCCCGACTTGGCACTGGTGCCCGCTCGGCTCTAGGAACCACCATGCGTATTGTGGAAGTTCAGGAGCCAGCCGGCCACTCACAGCCACAGGCCCCTGAATAAAAACCTCGCTCCGTTTTCCCCGCAAAAAACACACACCTGATCTGGTACGTGACGGGAGATTACAGGGGCCACTTGGCCCTGTCAAACCAGCCCGAGTTGGTACTGGTGCCAGCTTGGGTCTGGGAAACATCCTGCGTATTGCGGAATTTCAGGAGCCAGCCGACAACTCCAGTCATATGCACCGAACACAAACTTCGGCTCTTTCCCCTGGAAAACTAAACTCATCTGCCCCGTTTCTTGGTGGCATATTGCAGGAGCCACTTGGAACTGTCAAACAAGTCAGACTTGGCATTGATGCCAGCTTGGGGCTGGAAACCTACCTGCGTATTGCGAAATTTCAGGTGCCAGCCGGCCACTCTCGGCCTCAGGCCTCCGAATAAATTCCTCGCTCCTTTGTCCTGTCAAAAAAAACTCACCTTCCCCGGTTCGTGATGGTAGATTGCAGGGGCCACTTGGCCCTGTCAAACCAACCTGACTTGGCACTGGTGCCAGCTTGAGTCTGAGAACCATCCTGTGTATTGCAGAAATTCAGGAGTCTGCCGGCCACTCCAGGCCCAGGCCGCTGAAGAAAAACGTCAGCTCTTTGCCCTGGCAAACACCACTTACCTGCCACAATTCTTGATAGAAGATTGCCGGAGCCACTTGGAACTGTCGAAGCAGCCCGACTTGGCACTGTTGCCAGCTTGGGTCTGGGAACCATCCTGGGTATTGTGGATTTTCAGGAGCCAGCTGGCCACTCCAGGCACAGGTCGCCGAACAAAAACCTCGCTCCTCTTTCCTGCGATTAAACACCCACCTTGCCTGGTTCTTGATGGCAGATTGCAGGAGAATCTTGGGACTGTAAAACCAGCCCGACTTGGCACTGGTGCCAGCTTGGGTCTGGGAACCATCCGGCGTAATGTGGAATTTCAGGAGCCAGCTGGCCGCACTCAGCCACAGGCCCCCGAAAAAAAACCTCGCTCCTTTTTCCTGGCAAGCAAACCTCACCTGCCCCATTTCTTAATGGCAGATATCAGGAGCCACTTGGCACTGTCAATCCAGCCCGACTTGGCACTGGTGCCAGCCTGGCTCTAGGAACCACCATCTGTATTGTGGAAGTTCAGCAGCCAAACGGCCACTCTCAGCCACAGGCCCCTGAATAAAAACCTCGCTCCGTTTTCCCCGCAAAAAACACACACCTGATCTGGTACGTGACGGGAGATTACAGGGGCCACTTGGCCCTGTCAAACCAGCCCGAGTTGGTACTGGTGCCAGCTCGGGTCTGGGAAACATCCTGCGTATAGTGGAATTTCAGGAGCCAGCCGGCCACTCTCAGCCACAGTCCCCCGAACAGAAACCTTGTTACAGAGCTTCCAACGTTCTTTCAGGGTGAAGAGAGAGACGAGAATCTTGACCTCATGTTCAGAAGGCTTGATTTATTATTTCATGCCATATATTGCAGTATTGCTATGCTAATAGCAGTAGAGAGAAAAGTCTCAGAAGCTGGCTAAGCGAAGAATAGAAAAGGAATGAAACAACAAAGTTCTGTGTCCAGGCAGAAAGCAAGAACAACTCTGCCCCGAGTGGTGAATAAATCCAAACATTCACAGAAGACCAATCACGGATGCACCTGTTGCATTCCACAGCAGCAGGTAAACATTGTTTGCATTTATTGCCGAGGCCAATGCTTCTCAGAAAGGGGAAAAATCCTGAAGAAAGGATTTTTCATAAAAGAAGTCTGTGAAAAAACCTCGCTCCTTTTTCCTGGGAAAAAAAACACACCTGCCCCGCTTCTTAATGGCAGATTGCACGAGCCACTTGGCACTGTCAAACCAGCCCAATTTGGCACAGTTGCCAGCTTGGTTCTGGGAACCGTCCTGCGTATTGTGGAATTTCAGGAGCCAGCCGGCCACTCTCGGCCTCAGGCCTCCGAATAAATACCTCGCTCCTTTTTCCTGTCAAAAAAAACTCACCTTTCCCGGTTCGTGATGGTAGATTGCAGGGGCCACTTGGCCCTGTCAAACCAACCTGACTTGGCACTGGTGCCAGCTTGAGTCTGAGAACCATCCTGTGTATTGCACAATTTCAGGAGCCTGCCGGCCACTCCAGGCACAGGTCGCCGAATAAAAGCGTCAGCTCTTTACCCTGGCAAACATCACTTACCTGCCCCAATTCTTGATAGAAGATTGCAGCAGCCACTTGGCACTGTCGAAGCAGCCCGACTTGGCACTGGTGCCAGCTTGGGTCTGGGAACCATCCCGGGTATTGTGGATTTTCAGGAGCCAGCCGGCCACTCCAGGCACAGGTCGCCGAACAAAAACCTGGCTCCTTTTTCCTGGCAAATAAAACTAACATGCCCCGTTTCTTGATGGCAGATTGCAGGAGAATCTTGGGACTGTCAAATCAGCCCGACTTTGCACTGGTGCAAGCTTGGGTCTGGGAACACACCTGCGTATTGTGGAATTTCAGGAGCCAGCCTGCCACTCTCAGCCACAGGTCCCTGAACAAAAACCTCGCCCCTTATCCCTGGGAAAAAAAAACTCATCTGCCTCGTTTCTTGATGGCAGATTGGCGGAGCCACTTGGGACGTTCAAACTAGCCCGACATGGCACTGGAGCCCGCTTGGGTCTGGAAACCATCCTGCGTATTGCGGAATTTCAGGAGCCAGTCGGCCACTCTCAGCTACAGGCCCCTGAACAAAAACCTTGCTCCTTTTTCCTGGCAAACAACACTCACATGCCCCGGTTCTTGATGGCAGATTGCAGGACCTACTTGGCACTCTCAAACCAGCCTGAGCTGGTACTGGTGCCACCTGGGGTCTGGGAACCATCCTGGGTATTGTGGATTTTCGGGAGCCAGCCCGCCACTCTCGGCCAAAGACCCCGAACAAAAACCTCACTCCTTTTTTCTGGGAAACAAAGCTCCCCTGCCCCAGTTCCTGATGTCAGATTGCAAGAGCTGCTTGGGACTGTCAAATCAACCCGACTTGGCACTGGTGCCAGCTTGGGTCTGGGAACACACCTGCGTATTGTGGAATTTCAGGAGCCAGCCGGCCACTCTCAGCCACAGGCCCCTGAACAGAAACCTCGCCCCTTTTTCATGGGAAACAAAACACACCTGCCCCCTTTCTTAATGGTAGATTGCACGAGCCACTTGGCACGGTCAAACCAGCTTAAGCTTCAACAGGTGCCCCCTTGGGTCTGGTAATCATCCTGGGTATTGTGGATTTTCAGGAGCCAGCCGGCCACTCTCAGCCACAGGCCCCTGAACAAAAACCTCGCCCCTTAACCCTGGGAAAAAAAAACACACCTGCCCTGGTTCTTGAAGGCAGATTGCAGGAGCCACTTGGCCCTGTCAAAGCAGCCTGAGGTGGCACTGGTGCCAGCTTGGGTCTGGAAACCATCCTTCGTATTGCAGAATTTCAGGAGCCAGCCGGCCACTCGGGCATGGCGCCAACAAAGAAAAACCTCGCTCCTATTTCTGGGAAACAAAACTCCCCTTCCCCAGTTCCTGATGGCAGATTTGCGGAGCCACTTGGGACTGCCAAATCAGCCTGACTTGGCCCTGTTGGCAGCTTGGGTCTGGGAACCATCCTGCCCTATGTGTTATCTAAGGAGCCAGCCGGACACTCTGTCACCTGGCCCCCGAACAGAAACCTCGCTCTTTTTTCCTGGAAAGCAAAACTCCCCTGCCCCGATACTTGATGGCAGATTGCAGGAGACACATGGTACTGTCAAACAGGTCTGACTTGGCACTGGTGCCAGCTTGGGTCTGGGAACCATCCTGGGTATTGTGGATTTTCAGGAGCCAACTGGCCCCTCTCAGCCACAGGCCCCTGAATAAAAACCTCGCCCCATTTTCCTGGCAAACAACACTCACCTGCCCCGGTTCTTGATGGCAGATTGCAGGACCCACTTGGCACTGTCAAACCAGCCTGAGCTGGTACTGGTGCCACCCTTGGTCTGGGAACCATCCTGGGTATTGTGGATTTTCGGGAGCCAGCCCGCCACTCTCGGCCAAAGACCCCGAACAAAAACCTCACTCCTTTTTTCTGGGAAACAAAACTCCCCTGCTCCAGTGTGGGATCTCAGAACCTCAGGACTGAGGTGCAGAGTGACCGAGACCACCCTTGGGGGGCTCGGGAGTCCTGGAATGTTGCCAGAAGTGTCTAGTGGCTAGTCTTTTATCCTACATGCGAGACGACACCTGTATGAGAATGAGAGGATTTCACTGAGGTAAATGGTGAAGAGATAAGTTAATTAGAGTGTAAAACACAGAGTTTAAGATTTCTGTACAGGGGAGTCTAAAGAAGTAAGATGGAAGAATTGGGGCGCGTCCTGTCCTTCTTCTTCTTTTTCTTGGCCTCCATCTTCTGTGGTGATGGTGGCTCTTTAAGATTGGTTATTACTAAAAGTTCACCGGTCAATAAGGGTAAAAAATATTGGAAAGAATAGGTAAATATTGTATACGTAATTTTGAGTATAAAGATAAGTGACCGCCCCGCGGGCGAGCAGTGTGCACGTAGCTGGCTTGCTGTGCAGACGTCTGTCGGGCAGAGAGAAAATCTTTTAGATAAACAACCAATAAATACTGAAGTCCGAGAAAGGCCGGAAGCCTCTTCTCGTCCTTTGAAGCGCGAGCTGCCCAAGGCCATCTCCGAGCCTTTCCAGGCCATAAAACAGCCAAGAAGAGACAAGTGGCGTTCGCTGGGTGGGCTACTCTCCACCAACCTTTCGGGGGGGGCTCAGCCCTGAAGAGCTGAAGAGCAGAAGAGCCGAGAGGGCAGCTCCGGCCTTGGACGAATTCCCAGGAGAACACTGATAACTCCTGAGGAGAGAAGAAAAAAAAACAGCCAGGAGAGTCTGCGAACAACAGCAGTCACTGAGAATTACATCTTTCAGCTTCTGCCGAAGAAGTTCGTAGCAGAGCGACCTGGACCAGGACCAGAAAGGCGCCTCTGGATACATCCCTCGTGACCCGCTGGATGGAGATTGGGAGCCTTCGGACCGCTCTGATGACAGATTCGGTAAGAAGGTCAAAAATAAGAACATGGGAGGCACACTCTCCCAGGAACAGCTGGGAATTTTGTCCACCTTAAAAGGCGTGGCTGCATCATACACGGAAGGGATCCCAAAGAAGGAGTTAAAACAGTTATTATTGTGGGTGAGGATCAATTATCCACTTTCAGAAACACGCCTGCTGTTTGAAGTAGGGTTCTGGCAGGAAATTAACAGACATTTATATCTTTTAGCAACAAAAAAAGATGAGACAGCGTTAAAGCTGCTCTCGCCAGCGAGATTAATGCTAGAAGGCATTTCGAAGCAGTCGAAAAAACTGGAAAAGCAACGAGAAGTTGCGGGGCTTTCAGAAAGAGGGGGAGAGCAAAGCTCTCGGAAAAAATTAGCTCTGGCCTCAGATAGCCAGGGGGGAAAGGCTCTCGAGGAAAGGGAGCAGGAAATAGTATCAAAGCCTCCAGTCCCAAAACCCAGAAACCCCAGGAAACTCCTAAAACGTCCTGAAACCCCGGAGAGTACAGGAGAATCAGGATCCGACTCAGACAAGAGATCGGAAGGGGGGATGCAGGGAGGAGAAAAGGGATCGGGGGGAGTGCTTTCTCGCGGCGGCGCGGCAGCGGCAGAGCAGGGCGGCCAGGCTGCGGCGGTGCAGGCGGGAGGCGCGGGTGAAGAGATAACGGCCGGCAGGGAGCCAGAAACGCGTGCGGCGGGCAGGACTAGCAAAGACTGGGGAGGGGGAGTCACAAACTGGTGCGGGAGCGTTAGGCACGGGCGGCGAATTGGGGGAAACTGCGCAGCTCCAAAGGGCCACCGTAGTGAGACACAGGAGGCGCGCAGTTGTGACGTCAGACCCGGTGTGGAGGTCGGCTCGAATCGCGGAGTGGGCCCGGGTGCCGGCGGGAGGCAGGCGCATACCGGTGGGGGGAGTGAACACAGCGTCAGAGGAGGAGGAGACAGAGTCAGGGACAGACCGAGGGGAGGAGACTTCGGAGGTGGAACGAGGGGGAGAGAGTGACGTCAGCTCGGGAGAGACAGGGAGTGGCTCGGAAAGCACGCATGCGCGGAGAGCAGAACGCTGGTGGGGGCGGGCCAGGTCCCCTGTGACGTCTCGGGCGAGGAGGGGCCATGCTCGGGATTCTGCATCTTGGGGGTCCACACCCTCTCCAGATTCGGTGCCTTTAGTCAAAAACCTCGGAGTCCAAGGCTCATCCCTTCAAGGGAGACGTTCTGGTGTTCGAGCTCCATTTTCGGCTGAATTAAAAGCCAGGCAGGCTCGGTCTCGGGCGAGATCACGAACGCGGCGGTCAACCGAAGGAAGAGCAGTCGAGCTCACTCCGTCATCCGAGTCAGGGAGGCCAGTGACAGCGCCACCTCGTGGGGGGATGACAGAAATGCACGACATGCCAGATCTGTTCGGTGGAGCCACATCGCCATCTCGTGGCGAGACTGCAACAGTGCAGCAATTTTTCCCAACATTATATAAAAAGAAAAGCACTTCAAAGAAGACAATGATAACACAGCAAAGGGATTATCCGTCGACTTCGGGATTTCGTGAAGATGATGAAAGTTCAGATGAAGCACAGCAACAAGGAGAGGATGTCATACGGATCACAGCATCGGAAGGTGTTCCGGCATGGATGCTGTCAGCAGCAGAAGCAGCGAAAAGCTTCTTGCATTCATTTGATACAGCAAAAAAGAAATATCAACAAGATCCTCGAGTTTCCTTTTCGGATTTAGGAGCGAGGCCAAAAACCTCAAGGCGAAAAATGAGGCACGATGAATCACCGATGACATCCACAACACCATTATTCATGCAAATCCCAATGGAGTCTCAAGAAGAGGAATTTCAAGAGCCAGTGAAGACAATGGATTGGAAGCGAATCAGAAAAGCATTGGCAAAGGAAAAGCATTTATTCCCGGGATCAGGAGATTTGACAATGCCGGTGACATATGATGCCCAGGGACAGAATCCAAGGTGGGAAAGGATGGGTCATGAGACACTCAAAGACTTAGGGAAAGCGGCTCAAACTTTTGGGCTGAACTCACAATACTTCAAACAGCTATTAAGAGGGACATTCACCACGTATGATCTCACGCCATATGATATTCGAAGTATTGTGGCAATGATTCTCACTGACACACAAAATCTCATCTGGGAAAAAAGGTGGAGAAAATATCTTGCTGAGTTGCGGAATAGATATCAAGGTGGACTAAACGTGAACCTCACAGAAGGGCAGTTAGCAGGGGATCCTCCAGATGACAACCCAGGGGAACAAGCAGTGCGGCTTCCACAAAGAGTGTTAAGCGACATCAAAGAAGCAGCGCGATTGGCAATCCTGCAAATTACACCGACAGGAGCTCCGGATGTTCCGTTCTCTTGCATCAGGCAAGGTCCCATAGAACCATTCATGTCGTTCATCGATCGACTCACGCAAGCCGTGGATCGACAGGTAACGATAGAAGAAGCGAAGAGGCCTCTCTTGGAGAGCTTAGCTTTCGGCAATGCCAACCCGGATTGTCAATGGGTCATTAGTGCCATGCCAGGACGGCCATCCTTGGCAGAGATGGTGGAGGCATGCAGCAAGGTGGGGACACCTCAGCATGTCGCATCGATCGTGAAGAATGAATTAAGAGAGGAATGGGAAGAACAGTTAAAGGGACACTCAGAAAGGCAATCAGAGGACAAAACATTGGAAAAGATGTTCGAAAAATTACTCCATCAACAGGACGAGAACATCAACAAAGTTCTTGCAACGATGCAGAAAAAGAACAATCCCCCAGGAGGATGGTGCTACAAATGTGAGGAGTTTGGGCACATGAAAAGGAATTGCCCACGGACACATACACCAACGCCAGCACAGAAAGCGGAAAGGCCAATTTGTGCGGCGGTGCGGAAGAGGAAGACACTCTGTGAAAGAATGTTATTCCCAGACAGATGTGGAAGGAAATCCGTTACCGCATCCAGGAAACGGAAAACGGAGCGCGGCCGTAAATAGCCAGCTCGCTCAGACACAAGTACTGGCGGTGTCACAAGAACAGACAGGGCAGTCATCAGTGAGCGACAGGCAGATGCCCTCAGCAAAACCCTTAGTCGATTCCACAGTGACCCAGACCTCCTCCCACCAGGGGCACAGTGTGCATTGGCAGCTTCAAAACTAGTATGCTTTCTAGACGAAAGTCATGCGGAGATACCAACAGGTATCCGCGGGGACTCATACAAAAAACAAGATTTCTTGATAGTTGGGCAAGACAAATGCAGTATTCTTGGACTCATTGTTTATCCAACGGTTGTCTCAGTGGACAAGAATACAGAATTAACAGTTTTGGCAAGAGCACTTCGTCCACCATTGACTGTACCGGAAAATACTGTGGTTGCGAGAGCTTTCGCATTGCCGCCACACGCAGTTGGAGAGGTCATGTCAATCTTCGACGAAGAAGGGTTCCCTATGAAGGAACATGTTGAAGTACACACAACATGGGTGAAGTACATAGGTCGAGATCGACCCACGCTCACATGCCAATTGACATGTGGGGACAGGACAATAGCAATCAGAGGTATGCTCGACACAGGGGCGGATGTAACAGTAATATCGTACATCTTTTGGCCACGCAGTTGGAGCTTGGTCACGCCATTGGGTTCTCTCTCAGGCATCGGGGGAGCATCTCTGTGTCTGCAAAGTGAGAATTCCGTCGTTGTCACGGGACCAGGAGACAAGACGGCGATCATTCGTCCTTTTGTCATCCAAAAGCCAATCACAGTCTGGGGTCGAGACCTTTTGGCACAATGGGGCGCGAAGATCGAAGTGGATTTTTAATAGGGGTCACTGCGGCACTCGCCACACTGAAGTTGACATGGAAAACCGATGATCCAGTTTGGGTGGATCAGTGGCCCCTTGAGCGGAAAAAGTTGAGTGCCTTGAAAGACCTGGTCCAAGAACAATTGAAGAAGGGACAAGTGGCGTCCCTGGGGTTTCTGGGTTTTGGGACCGGAGGCTTTGATACTATTTCCTGCTCCCTTTCCTCGAGAGCCTTTCCCCCCTGGCTATCTGAGGCCAGAGCTAATTTTTTCCGAGAGCTTGAGCCAACGTATACAGGCAGATTTTCCATTAGAGTCCTGAATGAAAAACAAAACAATGATCTCGCACAAAAGCGAAGTCATGAGTTTCATGATGCTCATGTGCATCATTCTTTCATTCATTGCAGTGAGCAATAGAGGAAATTTACCTATTAGTCAGCCAAAGCAAAATGTATGAGAGACTTTAGCTCAAGCAGCGAATTTATATAGTATTTGCCTGACACATTCGAGACCAAAAAAACCATTTTCAGCATGCATAGTTAGATTGCCAGTAAACGAATAGCCAGTTGCAGAGCACTCCACAGTTAACATTTCACAAGACATTAAAGATCCTGTGAAAGAGTGGTGTGCTTAGACACAACTACTTCCTATAGCTTCTACAGAACCTCAAGAGTTAGAGATTTTTGAGTCCATGACAATAGAACTCTGTATGCAGTTGGAAAATCTAAAGAAGTAAGATGGAGGAATTGGGGCGTGTCCTGTCCTTCTTCTTCTTCTTCTTGGCCTCCATCTTCTGTGGTGATGATGGCACTTTAGGATTGGTTATTACTAAAAGTGCGCCAGTCAATAAGGGTAAAAAATACGGGAAAGAATAGGTAAATTTTGTATACGTAATTTTGAGTATAAAGATAAGTGACTGCCCCGGGGCCGAGCAGTGCGCACGTAGCTGGCTTGCTGTGCAGACGTCTGTTGGGCAGAGAGAAAATCTTTTAGATAAACAACCAATAAATACTGAAGTCCGAGAAAGGCCGGAAGCCTCTTCTCGTCCTTTGAAGTGCGAGCTGCCCAAGGCCATCTCCGAGCCTTTCCAGGCCATAAAACAGCCAAGAAGGGACACGCCAGTTCCTGATGGCAGATTGCAAGAGCCGCTTGGGACTGTCAAATCAGCCTGACTTGGCCCTGTTGGCAGCTTGGGTCTGTGGACCATCCTGCCCTATGTGCAATTTCAGGAGTCAGCCGGAAACTCTGTCACCTGGCCCCCGAACAGAAACCTCGCTCTTTTTGCCTTGCAAAAAAACTCACCTGCCCCGGTTCTTGATGGCAGATTGCAGGAGACACTTGGCACTGTCAAATAGGTCTGACTTGGCACTGGTGCCAGCTTGGGTCTGGCAACCATCCTGCGCATTGTGGACTTTAAGGAGCCAGCCGGCCACACTCAGCCACAAAAGCCCGAACAGAAACCTCGCTCCTTTTTCCTGGCAAGCAAACCTCACCTGCCCCGTTTCTTAATGGCAGATATCAGGAGCCACTTGGCACTGTCAATCCAGCCCGACTTGGCACTGGTGCCAGCTCGGCTCTAGGAACCACCATGCATATTGTGGAAATTCACGAGCCAGCCGGCCACTCTCAGCAACAGGCCCCTGAAAAAAAACCTTGCTCCTTTTTCCCCGCAAAAAACACGCACCTGATCTGGTACGTGACGGTACATCACAGGGGCCACTTGGCCCTGTCAAACCAGCCTGATTTGGTGCTGGTCCTAGCTTGGGTCTGGGAAACATCCTGCGTATTGTGGAATTTCAGGAGCCAGCCAGCCACTCCAGCCATATGCACCGAACACAAACTTCGGCTCTTTCCCCTGGAAAACTAAACTCGCCTGCCCTGTTCCTTGGTGGCAGATTGCAGGAGCCACTTGGCGCTGTCAAACAAGTCAGACATGGCATTGAGGCCAGCTTGGGGCTGGGGACCATCCTGCCCTATGTGTAATTTCAGGTGCCAGCCGGCCACTCTCGGCCTCAGGCCTCCGAATAAATACCTCGCTCCTTTGTCCTGTCAAAAAAAACTCACCTTCCCCGGTTCGTGATGGTAGATTGCAGGGGCCACTTGGCCCTGTCAAACCAACCTGACTTGGCACTGGTGCCAGCTTGAGTCTGAAAACCATCCTGTGTATTGCAGAATTTCAGGAGCCTGCCGGCCACTCCAAGCCCAGGTCGCCGAATAAAAGCGTCAGCTCTTTACCCTGGCAAACATCACTTACCTACCCCAATTCTTGATAGAAGATTGCAGGAGCCATTTGGCACTGTCGAAGCAGCCTGACTTGGCACTGTCGCCAGCTTGGGTCTGGGAACCATCCTGGGTATTGTGGATTTTCGGGAGCCAGCCCGCCACTCTCGGCCAAAGACCCCGAACAAAAACCTCACTCCTTTTTTCTGGGAAACAAAACTCCCCTGCCCCAGTTCCTGATGTCAGATTGCAAGAGCCACTTGGGACTGTCAAATCAACCCGACTTGGCACTGGTGCCAGCTTGGGTCTGGGAACACACCTGCGTATTGTGGAATTTCAGGAGCCAGCCGGCCACTCTCAGCCACAGGCCCCTGAAGAGAAACCTCGCCCCTTTTTCATGGGAAACAAAAGACACCTGACCCGTTTCTTGATGGTAGATTGCACGGGCCACTTGGCCCTGTCAAACCAGCTTAAGCTTCAACATGTGCCCCCTTGGGTCTGGTAATCATCCTGGGTATTGTGGATTTTCAGGAGCCAGCCGGCCACTCTCAGCCACAGGCCCCTGAACAGAAACCTCGCCCCTTTTTCATGGGAAACAAAAGACACCTGACCCGTTTCTTGATGGTAGATTGCACGGGCCACTTGGCCCTGTCAAACCAGCTTAAGCTTCAACATGTGCCCCCTTGGGTCTGGGAACCATCCCTGGTATTGTGGATTTTCTGGAGCCAGACGGCCACTCTCAGCCACAGGCCCCTGAACAAAAACCTCACCCCTTATCCCTGGGAAAAAAAAACGCACCTTCCCCGGTTCTTGATGGCAGATTGCAGGAGCCACGGGGCCCTGTCAAAGCAGCCTGAGGTGACACTGGTGCCAGCTTGGGTCTGGAAACCATCCTGCGTATTGCGGAATTTCAGGAGCCAGCCAGCCACTCGGGAATGATGCCACCGAATAAAAACCTCGCTCCTTTTTCCTAGCAAATAAAACTCATCTGCCCCGTTTCTTGATGGCAGATTGGCGGAGCCACTTGGGACGTTCAAACTAGCCCGACTTGGCACTGGTGCCAGCTTGGGTCTGGGAACCATCCTGGGTATTGTGGATTTTCAGGAGCCAACTGGCCCCTCTCAGACACAGGCCCCTGAATAAAAACCTCGCTCTTTTTTCCTGGCAAACAACACTCACCTGCCCCGGTTCTTGATGGCAGATTGCCGGACCCACTTGGCACTGTCAAACCAGCCTGAGCTGGTACTGGTGCCAGCTTGGGTCTGGGAACCATCCTGGGTATTGTGGATTTTCGGGAGCCAGCCCGCCACTCTCGGCCAAAGACCCGGAACAAAAACCTCGCTCCTTTTTTCTGGGAAACAAAACTCCCCTTCCCCAGTTCCTGATGGCAGACTGCAAGAGCCGCTTGGGACTGTCAAATCAGCCTGACTTGGCCCTGTTGGCAGCTTGGGTCTGGGGACCATCCTGCCCTATGTGTAATTTCAGGAGCCAGCCGAACACTCTGTCACCTGGCCTCCGAACAGAAACCTTGCTCTTTTTTCCTAGCAAACAAAACTCACCTGCCCCGGTTCTTGATGGCAGATTGCAGGAGACACTTGGCACTGTCAAATAGGTCTGACTTGGCACTGGTGCCAGCTTGGGTCTGGCAACCATCCTGCGCAGTGTGGACTTTAAGGAGCCAGCCAGCCACACTCAGCCAAAAAACCCCGAACAGAAACCTCGCTCCTTTTTCCTGGGATTCAAAACACACCTGCCCTGGTTCTTGATGGCAGATTGCAGGGGCCTCTTGTCCCTGTCAAACCAGCCCGACTTGGCAATGGTGTCAGCTTGGGTCTGGGAACCATCCTACGTAATGTGGAATTTCGGGAGCCAGCCGTCTGCACTCAGCCACAGGCCCCCGAAAAAAACCTCGCTCCTTTTTCCTGGCAAGCACACCTCACCTGCCCCATTTCTTAATGGCAGATATCAGGAGCCACTTGACACGGTCAATCCAGCCCGATTTGGCACTGAGCCCAACTCGGCTCTAGGAATCACCATGCGTATTGTGGAAGTACAGGAGCCAGCCGGCCACTCTCAGCCACAGGCCCCCAAAAATAAACCTCGTTCTTTTATTCCAGCAAAAAACAGACACCTGATCTGGTACACGACGGTAGATAAGAGGGGACACTTGGCCCTGTCAAACAAGTCAGACTTGGCATTGATGCCAGCTTGGGTCTGGGAACCATCCTGCGTATTGCGGAATTTCAGGTGCCAGCCGGCCACTCTCGGCCTCAGGCCTCCGAATAAATACCTCGCTCCTTTGTCCTGTCAAAAAAAACTTACCTTCCCCGGTTCGTGATGGTAGATTGCAGGGGCCACTTGGCCCTGTCAAACCAACCTGACTTGGCACTGGTGCCAGCTTGAGTCTGAGAACCATCCTGTGTATTGCACAATTTCAGGAGCCTGCCGGCCACTCCAGTCACAGGTCACCGAATAAAAACGTCAGCTCTTTACCCTGGAAAACATCACTTACCTGCCCCAATTCTTGATAGAAGATTGCAGGAGCCACTTGGCACTGTCGAAGCAGCCCGACTTGGCACTGGTGCCAGCCTGGGTCTGGGAACCATCCTGGGTATTGCAGATTTTCAGGAGCCAGCCGGCCACTCCAGGCCCAGGTCGCCGAACAAAAACCTGGCTCCTTTTTCCTGGCAAACAAAACTAACATGCCCCGAGATTGGACGAGCCACTTGGCTTAAGCTTCAACAGGTGCCCCCGTGGGGCTGTGAACCACCTTGCGTTATGCGGAATTTGAGGAGCCAGCCGGCCACTTGGGCATGAAGCCACCGAATAAAAACCTCGCTCCTTTTTCCTGACAAATAAAACTCCTCTGCCCCCATACTTGATGGCAGATTGGCGGAGCCACTTGGGACGTTCAAACTAGCCCGACTTGGCACTGGTGCCAGCTTGGGTCTGGGAACCATCCTGGGTATTGTGGATTTTCAGGAGCCAACTGGCCCCTATCAGACACAGGCCCCTGAATAAAAACCTTACTCCATTTTCCTGGCAAAAAACACTCACCTGCCCCGGTTCTTGATGGCAGATTGCAGGACCCACGTGGCACTGTCAAACTAGCCCGACTTGGCACTGGTGCCAGCTTGGGTCTGGGAAACATCCGGCGTATTGTGGATTTTCGGGAGCCAGCCTGCCACTCTCGGCCAAAGACCCCGAACAAAAACCTTGCTCCTTTTTTCTGGGATACAAAACTCCCCTGCCCCAGTTGCTGATGGCAGATTGCAAGAGCTGCTTGGGACTGTCAAATCAGCCTGACTTGGCCCTGTTGGCAGTTTGGGTCTGGGGACCATCCTGCCCTATGGGAATTTCAGGAGCCAGCCAGACACTCTGTCACCTGGCCTCCGAACAGAAACCTCGCTCTTTTTTCCTTGCAAAAAACCTCACCTGCCCCGGTTCTTGATGGCAGATTGCAGGAGACACTTGGCACTGTCAACCAGGTCTGACTTGGCACTGGTGCCAGCTTGGGTCTGGCAACCATCCTGCGCATTGTGGACTTTAAGGAGCCAGCCGGCCACTCTCAGCCACAGGCCCCTGAATAAGAACTTCGCTCCGTTTTTCCCTGCAAAAAACACACACCTGATCTGGTACGTGACGGTAGATCACAGGGGCCACTTGGCCCTGTCAAACCAGCCTGAGTTTATACTGGTGCCAGCTTGGGTCTGGCAAACATCCTGCGTATTGCGGAATTTCAGGAGCCAGCTGGCCACTCCAGCCATATGCACTGAACACAAACTTCGGCTCTTTCCCGTGGAAAACTAAACTCGCCTGCCCCGTTTCTTGGTGGCAGATTGCAGGAGCCACTGGGCACTGTCAAACATTGATGCCAGCTTGGGTCTGGGAACTATCCTGTGTATTGCGGAATTTCAGGTGCCAGCCGGCCACTCTCGGCCTCAGGCCTCCGAATAAATACCTCGCTCCTTTGTCCTTTCAAAAAAAACTCACCTTCCCCGGATCGAGATGGTAGATTGCAGGGGCCACTTGGCCCTGTCAAACCAACCTGACTTGGCACTGGTGCCAGCTTGAGTCTGAGAACCATCCTGTGTATTGCACAATTTCAGGAGCCTGCCGGCCACTCCAGGCACAGGTCGTCGAATAAAAACGTCAGCTCTTTATCCTGGCAAACATCACTTACCTGCCCCAGTTCTCGATAGAAGATTGCAGGAGCCACTTGGCACTGTCGAAGCAGCCGGACTTGGCACTGGTTCCAGCTTGGGTCTGGGAACCATCCTGGGTATTGTGGAATTTCGGGAGCCAGCTGGCCACACTCAGCCACAGGCCCCCGAAAAAAAACCTCGCTCCTTTTTCCTGGGAAGCAAACCTCACCTGCCTCGTTTCATAATGGCAGATATCAGGAGCCACTTGGCACTGTCAATCCAGCCCGACTTGGCACTGGTGCCAGCTCGGCTATAGGAACCACCATGCGTATTGTGGAAGTTCAGGAGCCAGCCGGCCACTCTCAGCCAAAGGCCCCTGAATCGAAACCTCGCCCCTTTTTCATGGGAAACAAAACACACCTGCCCCGTTTTTTGATGGTAGATTGCACAAGCCACTTGGCCCGGTCAAACTAGCTTAAGCTTCAACAGGTGCCCCCTTGGGTCTGGGAACAAACCTGCGTATTGTGGATTTGCAGGAGCCAGCCGGCCACTCTCAGCCACAGGCCCCTGAACAAAAACCTCGCCCCTTATCCCTGGGAAAAAAAAAACACACCTGTCCTGATTCTTGATGGCAGATTGCAGGAACCACTTGGCCCTGTCAAAGCAGCTTGAGGTGGCACTGGTGCCAGCTTGGGTCTGGAAACCATCCTGCGTATTGCGGAATTTCAGGAGCCAGCCAGCCACTCGGGCATGACGCCACCGAATAAAAACCTCGCTCCTTTTTCCTAGCAAATAAAACTCATCTGCCCTGTTTCTTGATGGCAGATTGGCGGAGCCACTTGGGACGTTCAAACTATCACGACTTGGCACTGGTGCCAGCTTGGGTCTGGGAACCATCCTGGGTATTGTGGATTTTCAGGAGCCAACTGGCCCCTCTCAGCCACAGGCCCCTGAATAAAAACCTCGCTCCATTTTCCTGGCAAACAACACTCACCTGCCCCGGTTCTTGATGGCAGATTGCAGGGCCCACTTGGCACTGTCAAACCAGCCTGAGCTGGTACTGGTGCCAGCTTGGGTCTGGGAACCATCCTGGGTATTGTGGATTTTCGGGAGCCAGCCCGCCACTCTCGACCAAAGACCCCGAACAAAAACCTCACTCCTTTTTTCTGGGAAACAAAACTCCCCTGCCCCAGTTCCTGATGGCAGATTGCAAGAGCCGCTTGGGACTGTCAAATCAGCCTGACTTGGCCCTGTTGGCAGCTTGGGTCTGGGGACCATCTTGCCCTATGTGTAATTTCAGGAGCCAGCCGGACACTCTGCCACATGGCCCCCGAACAGAAACCTCGCTCTTTTTTCCTGGCAAAAAAAATCACCTGCCCCGGTTCTTGATGGCAGATTGCAGGAGACACTTGGCACTGTCAACCAGGTCTGACTTGGCACTGGTGCCAGCTTGGGTCTGGCAACCATCCTGCGCAGTGTGGACTTTAAGGAGCCAGCCGGCCACTCTCAGCCACAAAACCCCGAACAGAAAACTCGCTCCTTTTTCCTGGGATGCAAAACACACCTGCACTGGTTCTTTATGGCAGATTGCAAGGGCCTCTTGTCCCTGTCAAACCAGCCCGACTTGGCACTGGTGCCAGTTTGGGTCTGGGAACCATCCTGCGTAATGTGGAATTTCGCGAGCCAGCCGTCTGCACTCAGCCACACGCCCCCGAAAAAAACCTCGCTCCTTTTTCCTGGCAAGAAAACCTCACCTGCCCCGTTTCTTAATGGCAGATATCAGGAGCCACTTGGCACTATCAATCCAGCCCGACTTGGCACTGGTGCCAGCTTGGCTTTAGGAACCACCATGCCTATTGTGGAAGTTCAGGAGCCAGCCGGCCACTCTCAGCCACAGGCCCCTGAATAAAAACCTCGCTCCGTTTTCCCCGCAAAAAACACACACCTGATCTGATACGTGACGGTAGATCACAGGGGCCACTTGGCCCTGTCAAACCAGTGTGAGTTGGTACTGGTGCCAGCTTGGGTCTGGGAAACATCCTGCGTATTGCGGAATTTCAGGAGCCAGCCAGCCACTTCAGCCATATGCACTGAACACAAACTTCGGCTCTTTCCCCTGGAAAACTAAACTCGCCTGCCCCGTTTCTTGGTGGCAGATTGCAGGAGCCACTTGGCACTGTCAAACAAGTCAGACTTGGCATTGATGCCAGCTTGGGTCTGAAAACCATCCTGCGTATTGTGGAATTTCAGGTGCCAGCCGGCCACTCTCGGCCTCAGGCCTCCGAATAAATACCTCGCTCCTTTGTCCTGTCAAAAAAACTCACCTTCCCCGGTTCGTGATGGTAGATTGCAGGGGCCACTTGGCCCTGTCAAACCAACGTGACTTGGCACTGGTGCCAGCTTGAGTCTGAGAACCATCCTGTGTATTGCAGAATTTCAGGAGCCTGCCGGCCACTCCAGGCACAGGTCGCCGAACAAAAACCTCACTCCTTTTTCCTGGCCAATAAAACTAACATGCCCCGAGTCTTGATGGCAGGTTGCAGGAGAATCTTGGGACTATCAAATCAGCCCGACTTGGCCCGGGTGCCAGCTTGGGTCTGGGAACCAACCTGCGTATTGTGGAATTTCAGGAGGTAGCCAGCCACACTGAGCCACAGGCCCCCAAACAGAAACCTCTCTCTTTTTTCCCTGCAAAAATAACTCACCTTCCCCGGTTTGTGATGGTAGATTGCAGGGGCAACATGGCCCTATCAAACCAACCTGACTTGGCACTGGTGCCAGCTTGAGTC
The DNA here is from genome assembly GCF_028551555.1 of Melozone crissalis. NCBI lineage: Eukaryota > Metazoa > Chordata > Aves > Passeriformes > Passerellidae > Melozone > Melozone crissalis. The sequence goes on along the minus strand of NW_026535813.1, from coordinate 5,606,510 downwards.
TGAGAACCATCCTGCGTATATTGGAATTTAAGGAACCAATCGGACATTCTTGGCCCCTGGCCCCGATCAGAAACCTCGCTGCTTTTTCCTTTCAAATAAAACTCACTTTTGTCACAGTCGAGTCAGTCATCACGCAAAGCAGGGACCACAAGCAGTCTCAGTTGGCAACACTTTTTTTGTAAACATGGCTGATCTTTTATACACTTTCCAATTGTTTACCCTTCTTCTACCCTAATTATTGGCCACAATAAGTCAATACCATGCTATTTCTCAAAAGTTATAATGATTCCCCCTAACTTTCTTAAAATGCTTCGTCCAGCGGCAAAGTGCTCTGATCTTTCTTCTCTCGATCTCCTTGGTTTCAGCCTTGGAGAAAACTCCTTATCAGCTTCTTCTTCTTCTCGCTCCTTTAGCTAACCGGCCCGCTGCTAGCCTCTCGCACATTTCCTCCTTTTTGTTTTTGATCGGTATATACAGCTGCTATGGATTTTTTCAGGGCACTTTGCAAAAACCCAAGCAGAGAGGGGACACACAAAACCACAATCACAACCATCATCAAAATTCCCATTCTTAATACAATCGTTCCTGCCCTTCATCCATCTTTAAGTACTGATATTTGGTCTTAGCCAGTGTCATCCATACGTTCTGCTTCAGCTGCGGAACCATCGATCCTGTCCTTTCCTACACGCTCTATGTAAGGCTTGACACAGAGAGCAGGAACCCATCGAGGACCATTATCTGTCAAAGCACAAGCATAACCCCTCCCCCAGGTTATTAGTTCCACCGGACCAGACCATATACCAGTAATCAAATCCTTGACCCATACCTTGGCATTTCTATGGAAATTTGGTTGCTTAGAATTCAAAGAAGAAAAATGGCAAAAGACTGGAGATAACTGTGAGTCAGGTAGGGGACGCAAGAAGTTTAACACATAAACAGCTTTATCTAATCTCACTTGAGGTGACTCCTGTTGCATTCCTCCTTTTTGTTTTTGAACCTGACGGTTAAGAAGTCCGTGAGCTCTTTTAATAATTGCTTGGACCGTGGGGACATGTGGAATACCTGTCTAATGCTCAGTGCTCCAAGCACGAAAGAATGCTTGCATTTTCTGCATAGCATATGCTGGGCCGTTATCTGTCTTTACATGACACAGAACACCTAGAATAGAAAAGGCATGATAAAAATGACGAATAGCATCTCGAGATTTTTCTCCTGTAAATGCTGAAGCAACCATTGCATGAGAACAAGTATCAATTGCAACATGAACATACTTAAAGCGACCAAATTCTGGCATTTTTGTAACATCAGTTTGCCATTCTTCTAACGCAGAAAGACCTCTAGGGTTGGTACCATAATACTGAGTGACATGAGTCATATGACAGTCAGGACAAGAGGAAAGAATAGATTTTGCTTCAGCAGTAGACAAGTTGAATTGCTGCTGTAAAGCTTGAGCACTCTGATGAAAAAATTGATGGGATAAAATTGCCTTCTGCAACACATTGGGTACAGTTTTGATTGCAACAGCAGCTACTAAAGAATCTACATACGCATTGCCTTCAGCAAAAAATCCTGGTAATGATGTATGGCTGCGAATGTGCATGATGAAGTAAGGATGCTTTTGAGCACCAGTAACTGTCCATAACTTCACTAATATGGTAAACAATGGTTTCTCTTGAATATTATACAGCACTGCTTGATCTAAATGCTTAACCAAATTGGCAACATAAACTCAATCAGTAACTATATTTACAGAACCAGGAAACAAAGTAAAAGCCAAAAGAACAGCAGAAAATTCAACCAGTTGAGGAGATCCCTGCTGAATCACTGTCTGATATTCCCAGTGATCATCCCTTCTCCAAGCCACAGCTGCTTTTCCGGTTTTACCGGATCCATCTGTACCGTTATACCTTCCACTGGAACAGGAGAACAAATTTGCTTGCCTTCAAAAGGAATCTCTTTAGTCAGTTTTAGAACAGGATGAGAAGGCAAGTGATACGAGAATTGACCTGCAAAACAAGATAAGGCAGATTGCAATTCATGATTATTTTGAAAGCACCATTCAAAATACCACTGTTGTACAGGTATCACAATGGTCACAGGGTCTTGTCCCAAAATCTCATGACAACGCCTGTGGCCCTTGATGATAATATCTGCAAAAAGCTCATTAAGTCCTGGAGCTGTTTTCCGAGATCTGAAAGACAAAAATATCCATTCCAGAATATGCAGTTGATCTTCCCAATTATCATTCCATTGACACAGTATTCCACATGGTATTTCATGGTCTTTCAAAATAAACAATTGAACACCAACAGAGGGATCTATCCTGTTAACAAATTTGTGTGCTAGGGCTAATTCAACTTCTTCTAGGGTCTTTTTTGCTGCTAAGGTCAATTGCCTCTCATCAGTAGAGGAAGTGATGCCTAAGAGCAAATCAAACAATGGCTGCATCTGATGATTAGTTATGCCTAAATATGATCGAATCCAACCTATTAAACCAACCAATTTCTGTACATCAGTAGCAGTTTTAACATCAATGTCTAACTTTACAGGTTGAGGCATAACTTGAGTGTTGGTCACCAACATACCTAGGTATTTCCAAGGCATGTGTTCCTGCACTTTCTTTGGACCAATGATCAGACCAAAAGCTTTCAAATTTGTCGCAACACATTGTTTAAGAGCTGACAACTGTTGTTTGTTGTGAGATGCCAACAAGATATCATCCATGTCATGATAGCAGCAGCAGTTTTTAAATTGCTCCCGGACTTTTGACAAGGTCTGTGCCATAAACCATTGACAAATGGTTGGCGAGTTTTCATGTCTTCTGGGAGTACCTTCCATTGATATCTTTTATCAGGTTTAGCATGATTTATAGAAGGCACCGTAAAAGTGAATTTTTCTTTGTCCTGCTCAGCCAATGGAATAGTGAAGAAACAATCTTTTAGATCAATGACAACTATTTGCCATTCCTATGGAATCATCGTAGGTGTAGGAAGGCCTGATTGCAAAGCTCCCATTGTTGCCATTACAGCATTTATCTGCCGTAAATCATGTAAAAGTCTCCATTTTCCTGATTTCTTTTTTAGTACAAAAACAGGGGCGTTCCAGGGACTGAATGATTTCTCAATGTGTCCTGCTTGCAATTGTTCTGTAACTAATTCTTGCAGGGCAGTAAGCTTTTCAGTAGTCAGGGGCCACTGGCCAACCCGGACAGGCTTATCTGTCAACCATGTCAGGGGCACAACTGGACGTTCATTGCCCTGCAACACAGTGGCCCCCATTACAAATCCGTAGTAATTTTGACACCCCATTGAGATAAACAATCTCGTCCCCACAAACTTTGAGGAGCATCGGCAACATAGGGTCTGATGTTAGCTTGTTGGCCATCAGGATGTTTCACATTAATTACAATGGCTGACAGGCCACCTGTTGTAGCACCACCCAACCCCAGGAGTCCAAAACTTGCATGAGTGAGAGGCCACGATTGAGGCCAGCAAAGTCGCGAGAGGATTGTGGCATCTGCCCTAGTGTCAATCAGACCTGTTACTGATATAGCTCCTGGATGACATCCACTGGCGGTGAGAGTGCATGTCTTTTCTGGATGGCTCTCTGTTACTTTCTCAGTCCAGAACACTTGAGGTACTCCTGTCGATCCAAAGCTTCCTGTGCCGCAACTTCGGTCCACTGTATTTGGAACAGAACTCACAAAAGGTACAATTTGAGCAATGCAAGCTCCTTTCTGAATAGTGAGAGGAGGGTCATCAATGGATACCATAGCATGAATCTGCCCTAAATAATCAGCATCAATAAGCCCTAGATGCACATGAATACCTCTAAGTGTAGTACTTGATCTCCCTATCAAAAATGCACTCAATCCCCGTCCTATCGGACCATAGGCATCAAGAGGCACTTTACATATTTCTTTTGTTTAAATGGTTACTGTGTCAGCTGTGGGTATATCAATCCCTGCGGACCCACTTGTTGCCCCTGAGTATTGTTCGCAAATGGGTAGCTTGGCAGGGCTGGGAAGGCCCACATTTGCTGTTGTGGTTGTTGGTGTATTTGTTTCCCCACGCGCCCCCTTGCGCCCCTCTTTGGGTTTCCCGGCCATAGCTGACCATTTGCATGATATTTACTCCTGCATTGTTTAGCATAGTGCCCAGATTTAGCACAACGATTGCATACAGCATCGCTGCTCGCACTTGGCCTAAATGTTGTTTTCCGGACAGTACACTGTGACTTTACGTGCCCCTGTTGTCCACAATTATAACACTTCTCTGAAGGTCTTAGCACTGCAGCAAGAGCTGCCATTTTATGCTCAACTGAACCAACTTTCGAGCAAGCAGTAACCATTTCAGACAAGGTGGGTTCCCCAGGCAAAGTGTCAATAATCTTTCTGCAGTCTGCATTTGCATTTTCTTTAGCCAATTGTACGCACAAATTGTCTCACAAAGTTTCATCATCTACCTGTTTCTCAATAGGCGCAGCAAGTTTTTCTGCAAACTGCAAAAATGGTTCTCTTGTCCCTTGTTGTATAGTGACATATTTCTGTTTTGGAGCTGCCATTTCCATTGTTTTAGTTAAGGCACTTATGTCAATTTGCTGAGCTTGTGCCAAAATCGAAGGATCCCACCTTGCCTGTAAATCTGGATTAGCAAAAGGCCCAGAGCCCAGTAGGGCATCAACACCCACAGCATGACGAGGGTCGTGTTGAGGCAACTGCATATTTGTTAAAGCCGTGCGCTCAGCCACTCGCCTCCAAGTTTCTTGAAATACACCATATTGTACTGGCTGGAATAGAATTGTAGCAAGATGCGTGATGTCATAAGGTACAAGCAAATCTGCATTAATTACATGTATTAATTGCATTACCTCTGAGGAATTAATACCATACTGAGCTACTTTCAATTGGAGGTCTTGCACAACCCTCCAGGAAAAGAGGTGATGACTGCCATTCTGTCCTGTTCCAGGAGCTGCTTTGAAAACTGGAAAAGCCTTAGGGTTATCACAAGCAACATTTGCATTGGCACTGTTCTCCTGAGGTACTCTTGGAGCACCTAACCTTTCTATGATGTCCCAATTCTTTTCTTCAACTGCTTTCCTCCTAACAAATTCCCAAAACTCCTGAGGGTGTCGAGGAAGCACAGTTACTTGACATGGAGGCAAAGTCCATGGGGCAGTAAGGCTAGAGCTCTTAGGAGATGAAGGCAACAGAGCTCCTTGCCCCAACTCAGGTGTTACTGCGGGCGACTCATCACTTGATTCGCTGTTGCTGTCACTGTCAGGTAACGGAGGATACGGCCTTGCAGATTGTTCAAGCCGCTCAGAGGGGAGCGAGGGGGCGGACGGCTGGACCAGAGAGGAGGGAAGCGGGGCGGGCAGATGGCTGGGTTTCTCTCTCCGCTAAAGACATTTCAGCTAACTGGCGTAGCAGTGTAGTATATACAGGCACCATGGCGAGCTGCTGTGCAGGTGTGAGATAAGGAGGTTTAGGGGTCTGATAAGAAGAGGCTAGGGCAGGTTGCCCAGAAGTTTTGGCAGCTTTCCCAGAAGCCTTGGCAGCTTTCCCAGAAGCTCTGGCAGCGTGCCAGGTAACTTCCAGGGCACCCGGACTTTCTTCACCAAGTTCCCCATCAGAGGCCCCCTCTGCCTCAGCCCCCCTGTCAGGTTCTGTTATCAGTCCCAACTCTTCCTCCGCATCTTGCTCTGTTTTTTCTCGCTCTGTTTTCCATTCCTTTAATGCCTCAAAGAGCAAGTCCCAAGTAAATGCTAGATCGACAACTGTTTTATCTCCCGCTCGAATGACTTGCCAAAGTCTGTCCCTGACTTTTTTCCATGCCTTAACACTAAATGCTGTGTCGAGATCAGTGCCAAAATTCTGTGATTTAGCCCACAGCAATATATTGTGCCGCACATAGTCTGACGTATCATTCCCCTTATTTCTTAACAAAACTTTCCATGTAGACAGAACATTTTCTTCCTCTTTAGATAAATTTTGTCCCATTATTACTAGTTGGTGGCTCACCTACTTCCAGGTGTCTTGATTGGAGGGAATCAGGTCCGGACCTCCCTGTGGCTTCCACCTGCCACCCTCAGCTGCGCCAACGCTGCCTCCCCCACTACATCCCAGTGGGTCACTGTTGCCAATTGCTAGGACCCCGTATGGGCCCCCACCGACTATGTTCTTATCACGTCGGGGATCACCAAATGTCACAGTCGAGGCGGTCACGACACAAAGCAGGGACCACAAGCAGTCTCAGTTGGCAACACTTTATTAGTGAACATGTCTGATCTTTTATACACTTTTCAATTGTTTACCCTTCTTCTACCTTAACTATTGGCCACAATAAGTCAATACCATGATATTGGTGAAAAGTTATAGTGACTTCACCTAGCTTTCTAAAAATGCTTCGTCCAGCTGCAAAGTGCTCTTATCTTTCTTCTCTCTATCTCCTTCGTTACAGCCTTGGAGAAAGCTCCTTATCAGCTGCTTCTTACTTCTCGGCTTCTTCTTGCTCCTTTACCTAACAGGCCCGCTGTTAGCCCCTTCCACAAGGCTGGAGGAAGAAGGTGAAATTTTTGGTTGAAATGAGAGCAACATATTCAGTTTTAAATAAAGCTTTAGTGCCTATGAAGAATTATTATGTTGTAGTGCAGGGAACAACTGGTCAATCTAAAAAGGCATATTTTTGCAAACCTCTAAAATATAGACTAGGGAAACAGTAGAGTATCCACAAGTTTTTATACCTGCCCAATTTGCCAAAGGTATTTTTAGGGAGAGATTTATTGGAACAGTTACAAGCAACCATCATATTCAAGAATGGGGAAGTTACTCTAGAAGTAAATGATCAAGAGTACATAAAGGTGTTAAGTTTAATACTAACAACTATTAAACCCAAAGAAGAAATTAGTGGAGAGATATTGAGCCAACTGTCTCCTGGAGTATGGGCCTCCAATGTACCAGGGAAGATGAAAAATACCACTCCCATAGTGATCAAACTTAAAGAAGGGAAATCACCAGTTAAGATCAAACAGTAATCCCTGAAAAAGGAAAGCAGGGAAAGGATCAGCCCAATATTTGAGAACTTTTTGCAGTTAAAATTGCAAAAGGAATGCCAATCTGATTTCAATACTCCCATTTTACCTGTTCGAAAACCTGATGAGTCATATAGAATAGTACAAGATTTAAAGACTGTCAACAAAATAACAGAGGACTTATATCCTATGATGGCAAATCCATAGACTTTGCTAACTTGCTTAACACCTGAGCTAACCTAGTTTACCATTTCAGATTTGAAAGATGCCTTCTTTTGCCTCTCCATCCACAAAGCCAGCCAGAAAATTGTTGCATTTGAATGGGAAAGCCCTAAAAGTGGGCACAAAACTCAGCTCATGTGGACCATATTGGCCCAATGATTTAAAAATTCTCCCACTCTGTTTGGAGAACAAGTTGCAAAAGACCTAGAGTCCAGGGAAGCTCCACTGGAAGAAGGAAGACTATTGCAGTATGTGGATGATCTTCTAATAGCCACTCAGACAAGGGGAGCGTGTGTGGCCTGGATGGTAAGCCTTTAAAACTTCCTAGGACTCCAAGGATATCAAAGAAAAAGGCAAAGATAGTGAAACAGAAGGTAATCTACCTGGGATACAAGGTTAGTGCTGGACAATGGACTTTAGGACAAGCTCCAAAGGAAGAAATATGTCAAACCCCGACACCTCAGACAATAAAGGAACTCCGAGTCTTTCTAGGGATGACAGGGTGGTTCCAGCTATGGATTTATAACTATGGGCTGCTTGTAAAACCCCTATATGCTCTTATTGCTAATGGAGATAGAGCTCTCCAGTGGAAAAAGGAAGCCACGCAGGCCTTTCACTAGCTAATGAGTGCCCTCATGTCAGTTCAGGCTTTGGGACTTCCAGATGTGAGTAAACCATTCTTTCCATTTTACCATGAGAAACAGGGGATTACCTTGGGAATATTGGCCCAAGACTTGGGTCCATATCGGAGGGCAGTTTCTTATTTTTCCAAGCATCTGGTAGGTGAGGCCACCAGGGGAGGGACTATGTTAGATATGTTATTTGTAAATAGAGATGGGCTGGTAGGAAATGTGGTGGAGACTGCTTAAGGCACAGTGACCATGAAATTATAATATTCTTGATATTTGGTGAAATCAGGATGAACATTAATTAGACCTTTACATTGGACTTCTGGAGGGCACACTTTGGCCTATTCAGGAGACTTATTCAGACCAGCCCTTAAAAACAAAGGAGTTCTGGAAGGGTGGGCATGCTTCAAAACTGAGATCTTGAGGGCACAGGAACAGACTGTCCCTGTGTGCTGAAAGACGAGTCAACAAGGCAAACGTCCAGTCTGGATGGGCAAGGAGGTTTCAGAGGAACTTAGGAATAAAAAAAGGATGTATTATCTTTGGAAGGAGGGTCAGATCTCTCAGGAAGTATTTAAGGGAGCTGCTAGAGCATGCAGGAAAAAAAATTAGGGAGGCCAAAGCTCAGTTCAAACTTAAAATGGCGACTTTTGTAAAGGATAATAAAAAATGCTTTAATAAATATATTAATGGTAAAAGGAAAAGTAAGACTAACCTTTGTTTTTCATTAGATGCAGAAGGGATCTTAGTAACTGCAGATGAGGAGAAGGCAGAACTGCTTAACGCCCTCTTTGCCTCAGTTTTCAGTGGGAAGACTTGCCTTCAGGATAACAGTCCTCTTGGGTTGGTTGATGGTATCAGGGAGCAGAATGGTCCCCCCGTTGTCCAAGAGGAGGCAGTCAGAGAAATGCTGAGGTGCGTGGATATTCATAAATCCATGGGACCAGATGGGATCCATCCCAGGGTGATGAGGGAGCTGGCAGATGAGCTTGAGAAGCTGCTCTCCATCATTTACCAGCACTCCTGGCTCACTGGTGAGGTTCCAGATGACTGGAAGCTGGCCAATATGACGCCCATTCATAAAAAGGGTAGGAAGGAGAATCCTGTTAATTACAGGTCAGTTAGCCTGACCTCAGTACCTGGTAAGGTTATGGAACAGTTTATATTGAGTGTCATCACACAGAACTTAGAGGATGGCCAGGGTGTCAGACCCTGACAGCACGGGTTTATAAAGGGTAGGTCATGTCTGACCAATCTGGTCTCCTTCTATGACCAAGTCACCCGCCTGGTGGACACAGGAAAGGCTGTGGATGTTGTCTGTTTAGACTTCAGCGCGGCCTTTGATACTGTCTCCCACAGCATACTCCTGGAGAAGCTGGCAGCCCACCACTTGGACAGGAACACTCTTTATTGGGTTAAGAACTGGCTGGATGGCCGGGCCCAGAGAGTGGTGGCGAACGGTGCTGCATCCAGCTGGCAGCCAGTCACCAGTGGTGTCTCGCAGGGATCTGTGCTGGGGCCACTTCTGTTCAATATTTTTATTGATGACATGGATGAGGGGATTGAGTCTTTCATTAATAAGTTTGTGGATGACACTAAGCTGGGATTGTGTGTCGATCTGTTGGAGGGTAGGAGGGCTCTGCAGAGAGACTTGGAATGGTTGAATGAATGGGAAGAGTCTAACAGGATGAAGTTTAATAAATCCAAGTGCCGAGTCCTCCATTTTGGCCACAATAACCCCCTGCAACGTTATAGGCTGGGGACTGTGTGTCTGGACAGTGCCCAGGTGGAAAAAGACCTGGGGTACTGGTCAACAGCTGGCTGAACATGAGCCATCAGTGTGCCCTGGTGGCCAAGAAGGTCAATGGCATCCTGACCTGCATTAGGAATTGTGTGGCCAGCAGGAGCAGGGAGGTAATTCTTCCCTTGTACTCGGCGCTGGTGAGACCGCATCTTGAGTATTGTGTCCAGTTCTGGGCCCCTCAGTTTAGGAAGGATGCTGGGAAGCTTGAGCACATCCAGAGGAGGGCAACAAGTTTGGTGAGGGGCTTGGAACACAAGCCCTGTGAGGAACGACTGAGGGAGCTGGGGTCGTTTAGCCTAGAGAAAAGGAGAGTCAGAGGTGACCTAATCACTCTCTACAACTTCCTTAAAGGTGGTTGTAGTCAGGTGGGGATCGGTCTCTTTCTCAAGGCAGCAACTGAGAATCAGAGGACACAGTCTCAAGCTGCGTCAAGGGAAATATAGGTTGGATATTCGAAAAAAGTTTTTTACAGAAAGGGTGATAAATTCTGTCACTCTTGCACCTAGAATGACACAAGAAGAGGCAAGAGGCTGAATTGTAGAAAGAGCAAAAGAAGGCTTTATTCAAGAGAACCGTACGGTTTATATAGAGTGATACGATACATTTTATTTGATTGGCTAATTAACAAAAACACCTTTCTCATAGACTGTCCTTGAGAAGAACAGAAAAGCAAAGTAGAAAAACACCACCTGCAGATTGTTTATACTTGCAGGTTATCACATTCTTACAACTCTCTGAAAATTCTCACAAGCCACTGTGAGAAACGCTTGCCGTTTCTCTCTCTCTGTCCCATGGCATCCACAAAGTTCTGGAATAGTCTGCCCAGGGTGGTGGTGGAGTCACTATCCCTGGATGTGTTTAAGAAAAGAATGGATGTGGCACTCAGTGCTATGGTTTAGTTGAGGTTTTAGGGCATGGGTTGGACTTGATGATGTTGAAGGTCTCTTCCAACCTAGTCATTCTGACAGTGGAACCCTGGAAAAAGTTAAAGATAGAATCTAAAATGTTAGGCTTTGTGCTTTCCCAGATCAACTGCACCTGCGCAAGCAGTATGATAAATTATATAATTGTTAGATGTGATGATTGTTTAGTAATTAAATGTAATTATTACATAACCATAAGAAGAATAGTGAGAAACTATGTTGGAAATTCAGAGAGGGGCTAAATTTATGTATACAATAGAACAATATAAGTTTAATAATTAACATGAAAGTTATGTAACGATAGAGTATAAAACATGACCATTTCGGATGTATGGTCGGAGTCAGATTTGGGTTGAATATACCCTGATTCCCAGAGCTCTTAATAAAAAGCACCGCATATAATCGCTCTATGATTATGTGTTTTTGAACGCTAACAATTCTGTGAATTCTGAGAATTCTGTGAATTCTGTAAACTAGATGCAACAGCCAAAGGATGGCCAGGTTGTCTCAGAGCTAGAGCAGCAGTTGTGTTAAATACCCAAGAAGCACGCAAATTTCCCTGGGCCAGAAAATGACTGTGCTAGTGTCACATACAGTGTCTACAGTACTGGAAGTAAAGGGCAGGTATTGACTTTCACCACAAAGGTTTTTGAAATACAATGCCATCATGGTGGAACAAGATTATGTTGAGATAGTGGTTACTAATATTATCAATCCAACTTCTTTTCTCAGTGGAAACCAGAGTGAGGCAGTACGCCATGACTGCCTGGAGACTATTGAAGCTACTTACTCCAGCCGCCTAGACTTAAAGGACACTCCTTTGGATGATGCAGAGATTTGGTTTACTAATGGAAGCAGCTACATTGTCTGTGGAAGACGACTTGCTGGGTATGCAGTCACTACCTGCAGAGAGGTAATAGAATCTGGACCCTGGTCAACAGGAACCTCTGCTCAAAAGGCTAAGATAATTGCCCTAACTCGTGTCTTAGAAATAGAGGAAGGGAAGAAAATAAACATATACACAGACTTGCGGTATGCATTTGGGGTTGTGCATGCACATGGAGCCATTTGGAAAGATAGAGGTCTGCAGACTTTGCAAAGGAAAAACTTTAAACACGCACAAGAGATAATCCAACTATTGGAAGCAGTACAGCTGCCTGAGAAGGTAGCATACCAGAACATGAGCTCAGAATTGGAGGAAGGAAATGAACTGGCAGACAGAGAGGCTGTAAGAGATGGTCTGAAGTTTCCCTTGTTTGCCTCACGATCATCGCAAGGACAGAGACTAAGACCCTGAAGAACCTGACTGGAGTTTTGGACTAGTTGAGTTGGATGCTTGCCAAGTGATTGTTTGCAGTTGTGCTTGCTGTACTGCCATGATACACTGCTTCGAGCAGGGACTGACTGGCAATTAGTGGCTTGCTCTATATGCTTACATCTGCTTCATGATTCCCGCTCATCACATAGCCCATGAATTTCCACACCTCTTGGCCAGATGCCGCTCACTTTAACTTTGGTGATCCTCCATGGAAGATCCCTCATCTGCCTCACGACTGCCATCAAGGACGGAGATTGAAGCCCCCTCCTGTGACGGTGTTCACAGGGATTTTCAGGTGAGGGAAGAGACGAGAATGTTGACTCCATGTTCAGAAGGCTTGATTTATTATTTTATGATATATATTACATTAAAACTATACTAAAAAGAATAGAAGGAAAAGTTTTGTCTCAGAAGGCTAGCTAAGCTTGGAATAGAAAGGAATGAATAATAAAGGTTTGTGTCTCGGACAGAGAGTCCAAGCTAACTAGGCTGGGATTGGCCATTAATTATAAACATCCAAGATGGGCCAATCACAGATGCACCTGTTGCATTCCACAGCAGCAGATAACCATTGTTTACATTTTGTTCCTGAAGCCTCTCAGCTTCTCAGGAAGAAAAAATTCTAAGAAAGGATTTTTAATGAAAAGATGTCTGCAACACCCTCCCAAGGACTGAGACTGAGACCCTTAAAATTCTAACACAGAGGAGCTGGCCCGACTGAAGAGGGATGTCTGCCAAGAATTGTCTGCAGGTGTGTTTGCTGGACAAAGACTGGTTTCCCATGGGAACCAGTTCTGAAAAAATGGGCTCTGCTCACTGCTGGGATTGGTTTGTCTCGTTCAGAACTGGACTGTCTGTACTTGTTCTCAACAGACTTATTCTCCACTGTCCTGTATCTGTTCCACCGACATAAGACTATAAAAGATCCCTGAGTTAACCAAAGACTTTGAGATTCTCCCCGACTTGACAAGATGGATCTATCGGCCGGACCACGAGGATTTCGTCTCTCCATTGGTAGCTATTCCCCTCCCCTCTTTCTTCCTCTCTCTCTCTCTCCTTTATCTCCTTTCTAATCCTTCTATTGCATTTGCTGTGGGCACTCAATAAAAGGTGCATTTGTTTGGATTAATACTGAAATTCCCCCGCTGTGTGTTTTTTGCACTCTGAAATCAGTTAACAAACCATCATGACCCCTGTTCGTACTAGCGGATCATGAGAGAGGCAAAAGAAGCAGCAAAATGTGGGATTCCCACTGAGGGAGCCCTAATTCCAGATGGAAAAATTTTCCTTGAATGTAAGCCTGAATATAATAACAAAGACAGAAAGTTAATTGAAGATCAAAAAAAAAAAAAAATTATCAAAAGGAGTGGGCTACTATTAACAAGAAGCTAGTTATTCCTTCTCAATTTTTGTGGTCATTGGTGAGGGAGGAACACCAGAAAAACCACTGAGGAATCGATGCCCTGAACACCTATTTAACTGAAAGAATTGTTGCCAGGAATTTATATGCCACAATCACTTAGGTCACCCAGTAGTGTGACTTTTGCCTCAAGACTAACCCTAAGAATATTCCCAAACCAAAACTGAACCAAATTGGGAGGGGCCATGAACCTAGGCAGCAGTGGCAAATTGACTTTACAGAACTCCCGAGAAAAGGGAGGTATTGCTATTTATTGGTATTGACAGATACATTTTCTAGGTGGCCATAAGCCTTTCCCACTAGGATTGCCAAAGTTCGGGAGGTAACCAAGGTGCTATTGCAAGAAATAATACCATGTTTCGGAGTTCCAGACACAATATCTTCAGACAAAGGATCACATTTTATCTCTAAAATAGTGCAGCAGATTAGCAGCCACCTAGGCATACATTGGGAACTTCATACCCCATACTACCTCCAATCAAGTGACCAGGTGGAGAAAATGAATCATTTGATTAAGCAGCAAATTGTAAGGCTGGGGCAGGAAGCAAATTTACCCTGGCCCCAAGCTTTTTCACTGACACTGTTGTGGATTCAGACAAAACCTAGAGCCAAAGAGAGGTTGAGTCCCTTTGAAATGTTTTATGGGAGACCATATGGAATGCAAAAGGGAATGCCAATTTCCACCCACATCAGAGAGGTTACATTGGCCACATACATGGTGGCTTTAAGTAAACAGGTCAGGGAAATTGAAAAATGTGGCTAGAACTCGGAACAGGGTGCTAGATGGACCAGTACATAACATACAGACTAGAGATTATGTATATGTTAAGTCTCTTACATAAAATACTTTAGAGCCACAGTAGGAAGGGCCATTTGAGGTGCATCTTACTACTTTCACTGCGATTAAGATCAAGGAGCAGAGCACCTAGATCCACCACTCTCAAGTGAAGAAAGCCCCAGAAACACAAGCCCCTTGGAGAGTGACACCAGGAGGCAATGAACTGAAACTAAAACTTACTTGAGCAAAATGAGTATATTGCGGCTGGGAATAGTTAATAATTTTATTTGCAAGACTTTAATTAAGAGAACTGTTTTGTATAATTGCAATTGAAATCCTAGAATTAGAGGGTGTCTTGGTTTGAAAAGACAGGTGTCTGTTAAGGAAGGCAGGAGCCTCCTCTTGTCCTGGTTTAGGGCAAATTTGGTAGAGAGTTTCCAAAGGAGGGCCCTTCCAGAAAGCAAACCCACAGGACCCCTCCCCCCAACCGGTTCGGGAAGAATTCCTCAGAGAGAAGTGGAAAGAACCTGTTTATTTACCAGGCACAGCACCCCCCAGCACACAAAATGATCAATACCGGATGACACCACTCTGAGAAAAGATGACAAATTCAGAAAGTCTTGGGGGTGGTCGCTCTGTTCTCAGTCCCTCTGGTGCTGGGATGTGGGAACTCAGCACAACATTCCTGATGTGCAGAGTCACCGAGACAACCCTTGGGGGGCTCGGAGGTCCTGGAACGTTGTCAGAAGTGTTTGGTGGTTAGACTTTGATCCTGCACGGGAAACAACACCTGTATGAGGATGGGAGGATCACACAGGGATAAATGGTGAAGGGACAGATTAATTATAGAGTGAAAACACAGGTTTTAGAATCTCGGTACAGGGGGGTTCTGGGGGACAAGATGGAGGAATTAGGGCGTGTCCTGTCCTTCTTCTTCTTCTTCTTGTCATCCATCTTCGATGGTGATGGTGGCACTTTGAGATTGGTTCTTACTGAATGTGCACTTGTCAATAAGGGTGAAAGGTATTGGAGAGAAAAGGTAAATATCTTATACGTAGTTTTTGGTATAAAGATAAGTGACCACCCCAAGGGCAGGCAGTGTGCTCATGGCTGGCTTGCTGTGCAGACCTCTGTCGGGCCGGGAGAAAATATTGTAGATAAGAATTAATAAACAACACTGAAGACCGAAAAACCTGAAGACTCCTTTCGTCCTTTGGAGCGCGAGCTGCCCCAAGGCCATCCCGAGCCTTTCCAGGCCATTAGAACAGCCGAGGAACGGGACACTGGGGCAGCTGCTGCAGGCCAGAAGGTTCAAACTCTCGGTGTTCCCAGGTCCCAGTCCGGAGCAGGTTTGAAATGGTCGAAAAAAAGGAAAGGAGAAACAGTCCAGGAAGAAATTTGGACTGTTTAGCCAAACTAGCTAATGAGCAAAAGCAAAAGCAAGCAGAAGCGAAGCAAGCAAGAGCAAGAGCAAGCAAAGCGAAAAGCAAAAGCAGAAAAAGCAAAAGCCACAGTCTCTCTGTGTCCTGCCAGGCTGATAAGAAAACCAAAACAAAATTTTCACTCTTCAGAGCCAGTCTTAAAGGTACAGAACATAATATCCAACATTAACAGAACACATGAATGGGGATGCAAGCATCATAACATCACCCTAGGACACCCCTGAAATGGAAAATGTAAATCCCCTCCTTCTGAATTATTATAATTTTGAAATTAAAAAGCTGTCAGGCAAAGATATGGGAATAGGAATAACAGTTCTTTACTAGGAAAACTAAAAATACAGATGTAATAGTACAAACAAAAAAACTACTGACAGAGTCAGAATACGACGTGACACCCTGTGGGTCAGGGTGTTGGCAGCAGTCCGATTGAATGGTGGCTGCAGTCCTCCTGGAGTGTCAGGTGTGGTTCTGTTGGAGCAGTGATCCTGTAGAAAGGTGAGATCTTCTGTAGTAAACCCCATGGACCTAGGTAAGGCCCCATGGAGGACTGAACAATAGGAACTGCGGAGACAGCAGAATAAGTTCCTGTCTCTCTGACCCCCGCCCCAAAGCTTATCTCTGTAACCCTATAGGCTATCCTACCTAAACCTTACCATTGGTTAAGTTTGGATTCCCCCTAACCGTATAAAAGGGACATACTTTAGCCCATTCGACAGAAGAAGAGCTGTCGTTGGAACCTTCACGGCCTCCCCATGAAATAAACATCGCTGTGGAACCCCAAGGCGCTCCCTTCTCCTCTCTCGACCGTCTGCTGCAGCCTCGGCCAAGGGCCACCTACCTAGCAAGCAAAGAGCTGATATCCTAAGAGAGCTTGCAATCACTTAAGAGCTGATAATCACCAAGCTTGCTAGAGGGTGGCCCGCGGCATCGGCCTCAAGCTAGCCTAGCTTTCGGGCACCCTGTTTCCCTGAGGACAGGGCTCCCGGGCTATCTTGCACTGCTTGATAATAAGGCCAGAATAGAGGCTTTATTAGTCTTCCTCTGAAGATCCACTGGTGGTGTAGATGGGCCTGGTCTTCCTCTGGGAATCCAGTGGAGAAGACAGCTGCTCCTCTGGTAATCAAGTGGGAAAAGGCTGCCTGTGGTCTTCCAAATCTCTGATTATATTCAGATAGAAATGCTTGGCTCCTCCCTCTGGGCAGAGCTTCTCACAATGGAATGATGTAATTTCATCAGTCATGCAGTGACACTCAATGGCCCATTAACAGAAGGTATCTCCCCAGAGGGAGGATTGGTTGTAGAAGAGATAAAGAAAACTGTCCAATTAACAGAAGATAACTGCTCTACAGATAGGAATAGAATACACACACCCATTTCCAACCTAAGACAGAGGGCACTTCTATCCAGAACAATGCTGAATGGCCTTTGAGACATGGGGTTAGGATCTAACTTGGGTTAGAAATCCATTTCAGATTTAGGTGAAGTGTGCTGCTTTGAATTGTTTAGTCTGTAGAATCTGTTAATTTGCTGTGTTCGCTAATAGCCTATGCTGTAGCTTGCAAAACTGCCTCAAACAAGGTGAAAGTAATGTGAACTTCCAAGCTAGAGGAAGATAAGGGGGGTCCCTTAGACCTTGAAACAAGAAGCAAACGAAAATTGAGGCTGCAGGAGACAGGTGAACAACCAGAGAGCTGTCTGCACAAAGACTGATAAGAACTAATTGTGATGCAAAACGGGCTAGTAAATGAATGTGCATGAACCTAGTGCAAAACTTAATGCATATGCAACAAGTTAAGAGACAAAAGAGAAGTTTGGACTCCTGAAGATCGAAGAGCGCTCATGCCTTTGGAAATTATTCTGCTTATTCTCGGGGCTGTAATAAACATGCCACTTTTTAACTTTAATTAGTTGAAGCATCATCTGTCCATGCATCACCTTGGTCCCAAGCTTTTATTTGGTACACTGGATCCATGGGAAAATATTCTGACATGAAAAATTTAAACCTATCAACTGTAGTCATGCATGGAAACCAGGTATAGGAGAAGCAGGAGTGGGGAAAACAAGGACTGTGGTCACTTCAGGGGATTATAGGAGAGGAAATCAGAGTAGGATGCCACATGATCAATGGGACCACTCATAAGAAACCAAATCAAATTAGTGTTTCAGCTTTTCCTACATATGAGAACTGGGAGGTTTGTGATAGCCCAAGTGAATCAGGCTGTTGGTACAATTTCACATTAGTACAGCCTGTAGAGGTGACTTGTCTTTGGGCTCATGATGCTATAGGGCTCTCATTTAAATTTAAAATAGATGCTACACCTCTTACAAAGGCAAAGCCTCATACAACTTACGCCAGTACTCAAGCAGCCCAAACCCAAACTAAACTTGAACCTAAAGTCTATTAAGTAGGCGCATACGTAGTAAGGAATATGGGCCAGCCACAACTGTTGTTTAATCCAGAGTGGTGTCTCAAATGTGTTGAATTGCTAATGCAAATCAACATATCAGAAATCCAACCAGCCTGCTCCTCTTTCCTAAGGACATCCTTAGAGGGTTGGACAACGTGGTTACAAAGACAAGTTCATCTCAGGGGCAGAATGAGAAAGGATATAACTAGAATGTTAGGGACAAGATTGGGAGTTTTAAATGGAATTGATTCAGAAATACTAATGAACAAGCTGGCCACTGCAACAAGTGATTTAACAAAACTAAAACGTCCCCTACAGTCATCTTTATTGGCATTAGGAACTAGCCAGTGGCAGGTTTCAAAATTGTTACCGAAATGGGAAAAGACCAGGGACCAAGACCACAAGTTAATAGTAGATTGTTCAGCCTTCTGAATCATGGAGTCAGAGCACATTACTCCTGTGTCGGGGGCTTCCTGCATCGATATAGATGCACTTAGCATGGTTCAAGTTAATGTGTCTTTAGCTTTCAGTTGTATACAACACAACTATGGATGCAGGAAACAGCAGCTTTGATCTTACAAGAAGGAGGTGAAGGTGAATTTCTGGTTGAAATCTGAAAAGTTGTTTTGGGCAATTTGATTGATTCTGAAAGAAAATTTCAATCTTAGTAGACTATGGTAAATTTTGCCTATGATCCTGTTTCTAACATGGCCACTGCCTTTGTGCTTACTATACGTAAAGCCACTGTTTATGTTATCCACCCCATCATTGCACTTAGACCAAACCATGAGACAACAGTGCTCTACCCCTCAGAACATAGGGCATGGGCATGAATGGTGAATGAGAAGCGGCAAATGGTAAACCTAGAATCTTGTGTTACCTGGGAACAACTAGGGGTTATTTGTGAAAGAAATACTATTGATGCTCAAGATGTGTGTCTTGATAGTGAACAAGGTATTTGCCACTTCAAAATTCATCCAGTCATTAATCAGAAAACTATTATTGTGTATACTGGCTGAGGTTGTGTATGCTTAAGGACTGCTTGTGCTTTTGTAGAAATAGATAACAAAGATGTAGCTTTGCCTAGTAGAAATAATTCTAATTTTTGTATTGTAACTTCATTAAGATCACTGTGTGGGATTTTTTTAATTTGGCACCAGTGATATCTCGCCAGCTGATCAAAACCAATTACACAATGTATCACAGTTTAGCACCTACTCCTATTGGAATGGACCTTACATTGATAAGACAATTAATTAAACACCAAGACTTAATTCAAATTTTGAAGAAAATCCAAGAAAGCGGAAAGAAAACTCTAATTACTGTCCATCATGATACAAAGGACAAAAGCAGAGTTCTATAAAGAATAAAACAAGATGCAGATCATCACTGGTGGGATGTAATCATTGGATAGCCACCAATTGCAAGTGGGATTTTTAATACGTTGTGTCATCCCATTGTAGTTTTACTGATATTTGTTTGGATAAGTTTAGTGTTATCTTTTATAGTACTTATTTAGAATTGGAGAATACTACAGTGAGTAGTGATGTTAATCTCCTTGTCAAATGTACATGGTAAAGCGTTGAGGGATGCATATTATCATAGAGATTTGCATTAAGTAAAAGAATTTATTCATTTTCTAGAAAAGAGAGGGAATGAGACATGGGGTTAGAAATTAACTTGGGGTAGAAATCAATTTCGGATTTAGATTGAGTGTGCTGTTTTGAATTTTTTAGTCAGTAGCTTGCTCGCATAGATGAAGTGTGTTGTGTTAACATGTTTAGTCTGTTAACTTGCTGTGCTCACAAAAAGCTTGTAGCTCGCAAAACTGTCCCAAACAAGGTGAAAAGAATCTGAACTTCCAAGCTAGAGGGAGATAAGAGGGGCCCCTTGGACCTTGAAACAAGAAGCAAAGCAAAACTGAGGCTGCCAAGATACCAAGAAGACTGAAGGACAACCAGAGAGCTCTCTGCACAAGGACAGATAGGAACTAATTATAATGCAAAGCAGGGCTAGTAAATGAATATGCATGAACCTTTTGTGAAGCTTAATGCATATGCAACAGGTTAGGGGACAAAGGGAAGTCTAGACTCTTGGGGAGTTTGCATGCTCTTTGATCCTGCATGTGCCCAGCACTGAATAAAAATATATACCTACTTCACAACTTTTACGAGTTGTGAAGTTTTTTCTGCAAATCACTTTCACCAGTGGACACTTGTTCTGCAATTAAGGATTTCACTATTTCAGGGACAAGTTGACCGTCCAGACTGACAAGTGACAAGAGGTCAATGAGTCCCCTCGGGTAAGGTAAGAGTTGATTTGGGTGGCCATGGGATCTTGGTGGAAGTGAGCTCAATGGTCTGAGAAGGCGAAGCCAGGGATGAAGTGCCAGGGTGGTCAGGATCTTCAGGAGAGGTATTTAAAGATTATCTGAAAGGTCTCACATTCATGACTGGGATCCACCTCAGGCCGTTTTCTGTAGAGACACAAGCATAACCCCTTCCTCATATGATGAGAGGATAAGGTCCCATAATTTTACCTGTATCCGGGTCCTTAATAAGGACTGGGGCCTTCTGTTTAACTTCTAACTGAGGGTTATGGCCAAAGTGCCTCACAATTGGGGGGTTAGGGTCCATTAAGGAACAATGCCTTCTCTAATCACTCAACTGTGGTGGCATTCCCCATTCCCCCTTTCTGTTGTAGTAAAACAGGCTTAAGTGAAGCGTGGGCTCATTTGATTATTGCTTGGCCTGTTGAGGAATGAGGAATCCCTGTGCTGTGTGTTACCCCCCAGAGGGCAAGAAAAGCCGCAACTCTCTGGGAAATATATATGCTGGGCCATTATTTGCTTTGATTTGCAAGGGAATACCCAAGACTGAAAAGGCACTTGCAAAGTGATGACAATCATATTTTGCTGATTCTCCAGTATGACAGGATGCAAACAGAGCACCTGAAAAGATATCTATAGAGGAGTTAATATACTTAAGTTAGCCAAATTCTGGGAAATGAGTGACATCTGTTTGCCATATTTGAAGGCTTTGGAGTCCTCTAGGGTTAATTCCTCCAGCAATGGAGGGAAAGGAGTGCCTCTGGCAGTCAGGACATACAGCAACAATGCTGGAGGCTTGGCAGCTAGTCAAACCAAAAGTGTGTGCCAGTGCAACAGCATTCTGATGAAAAAAGGAGTGGCTAAGTTTAGCTTGGGCAAACCAGTCGGGCAACGCTTGAACGGATAAAGTAAGCAAATCCACTTGGTGATTTCCTTCTGCAACAAAACCAGGCAAAGTAATATGAGAACAGATATGCATTACAAAATAAGGCCGTTGCCTCACATCAAAAAGAAAAACAAGTTGTTGCAACCATTGAAACAAATCCTTGTTGGACACATTCTTCAGTACAGCAGCCTCAGCTCTCTCAACAATTCCTGCAACATAAGCAGAATATGTGACCAAATTAAAAGAGACAGACCATTGCTGAAAGGCTCGCACGACAGCTGCCAATTCAACAATCTGAGGAAACTTGAAACAGTAGCTGATATGGGAAACATATGTATATGAAAATTCAGAATTTTAGAAGCATTCAATGTACTTAGGCGGGTGGTGGAAAACATATATATATTTATATAGCTTATTTAGCAACTTTGCAAAAGTACAGAACACATTTTGTAACAGGAATGTAACTTGCTAGGTAGAGACAACTTGTAACAGAACACATAGGAATTTAGTTGCTAGGTAAAGGCCATAAAGATAAGAAAACTCAGTAAAGCAAGACTCAGATATTGTTGAAACCCATAAAGCAGAACCTTTTGCTTAAGGAGCCATCAAGAACCAGGCTTCTGGTTTTGACCAGGACAAATTGACCTGAGAGAAAGCCAAACCTCCACTGTGCCTGCCCAGAGGAAAGGGTCAAGCAGCGAACATTGAGGAAGATGATGTTACTCCATCAAAGACGCCCACCCACGACCACCAGCAGGCGTGGCACCACTGAAGACTCTAGATGGGGAATGGGCAGGCAGGGAAGTGTGGGCTTGGGGGATCAATGTATATTTAAACCTGAAATCTGTCTCACCAGATATGCAGGTCTTTGGTGGAAATATCCCCTATGCATCCCAGCTGAAATAAAACATACCTGCTATTCAGTTTTAATTGTAAAGTCCTACTTCCGCAACTCAGTAACAACATTCAAATCCCATTGCTCAGATTCTGTGTCCCACCAAAGTATCACCAACTTGTGTGTGCAGCCAGATACCTCTATAAAGATAGTTAAAGCTTGTAAGGGAATCTCGCTTCTTTTGGGTTGTGTTAGGAGATTAAAATAGACAGCCCCGAGCTTGTGCTTTGGAGGATCACAGAATCATAGAATAATGAGGTTGGAAGAGACCTCTAAGATCATCGAGTCCAACCTATGCCCTAACACCTCAACTAGACTATAGCACCAAGTGCCATGTCCAGTCTTTTTTAGATACATCCAGAGATGGTGATTCTACCACCTCCCTGGGAAGAGCATTCCAGTACTTTATTATTCTTTTGGTGAAAAATTTCTTCCTAATATCCAACCTATACCTTCCCTGAAGTAGCTCGAGACTGTGTCCTCTGGTTCTGTCAATTGCTGCTCAGTGGAGGAGACCGTCCCCCACCTGACTACAACCTCCCTTCAGGAAGTTGTAGAGAGCAATAAGGTCACCTCTAAGCCTCCTCTTCTCCAGGCTAAATGACCCCAGCTCCCTCAGTCGTTCCTCACAGGGCTTGTGTTCCAAGCCCCTCACCAAACTTGTTGCCCTCCTCTGGATGTGCTCAAGCTTCTCAACATCATTCCTAAACTGAAGGGCCCAGAACTGGACACAATACTCAAGATGCGGTCTCACCAGTGCCAAGTACAGGGGAAGAATTACCTCCTTGCTCCTGCTGACCACACAATTCCTAATGCAGGTCAGGATGCCATTGACCTTCTTGGCCACCAGGGCACACTGATGGCTCATGTTCAGCCAGCTGTTGACCAGTACCCCAGGTCTTTTTCCACCTGGGCACTGTCCAGACACACAGTCCCCAGCCTATAACGTTGCAGGGGGTTATTGTGGCCAAAATGGAGGACTCGGCACTTGGATTTATTAAACTTCATGCTCTTGGACTCTGCCCATCCATCCAACCAATCTAAGTCTCTCTGCAGAGCCCTCCTTCTTTCCAATAGATCAACACAAGCTCCCAGCTTAGTGTTGTCTGCAAACTTATTAATGAAAGACTCAATTCCCT
The DNA here is from genome assembly GCF_028551555.1 of Melozone crissalis. Classification (NCBI taxonomy): domain Eukaryota; kingdom Metazoa; phylum Chordata; class Aves; order Passeriformes; family Passerellidae; genus Melozone; species Melozone crissalis. Next base: position 5,583,285 of record NW_026535813.1, on the reverse strand, counting down.
CATCCATGTCATCAATAAAAATATTGAACAGAAGTGGCCCCAGCACAGATCCCTGCAAGACACCACTGGTGACTGGCTGCCAGCTGGATGCAGCACCGTTCGCCACCACTCTCTGGGCCCGGCCATCCAGCCAGTTCTTAACCCAATAAAGAGTGTTCCTGTCCAAGTGGTGGGCTGCCAGCTTCTCCAGGAGTATGCTGTGGGAGACAGTATCAAAGGCCTCGCTGAAGTCTAAACAGAAAACATCCACAGCCTTTCCTGTGTCCACCAGGTGAGTCACTTGGTCATAGAAGGAGACCAGATTGGTCAGACATGACCTACCCTTTATAAACCCGTGCTGTCAGGGTCTGACACCCTGGCCATCCTCTAAGTTCTGTGTGATGACACTCAATATAAACTGTTCCATAACCTTACCAGGTACTGAGGTCAGGCTAACTGACCTGTAATTAACAGGATCCTCCTTTCTACTCTTTTTATGAATGGGCATCATATTGGCCAGCTTCCAGTCATCTGGAACCTCACCAGTGAGCCAGGAGTGCGGGTAAATGATGGAGAGCGGCTTCTCAAGCTCACCTGCCAACTCCTTCATCACCCTAGGATGGATCTCATCTGGTCCCATTGATTTATAAATATCAAAGTGTCCCAGCAGTTCTCTGACTGCCTCTTCTTGGATAACAAGAGAACCATTCTGCTCCCTGGCACTACCTACCAATCCCTGAGGACAGTTGTCTTGAGGACAGGCTGTGTTATCACTAAAGACAGAGGCGAAGAAGGCAATGAGCATTTCCGCCTTTTCCTCATTAGTTCCTAGGTTGCCTGCCTCATCCAATATGGAACAGAGGTCGGTCATATCCTTCCTTTTACCATTAATATATTTGGAAAAACTTTTTTTATTATTTTGAACAGGAGTTGCCAAGTTAAGTTCAAACTGAGCTTTGGCCTCCCTATTTTTTTTTCTACATGCCCTAGCAGCTCCCTTAAATACTTCCTGGGAAATCAGTCCCTCCTTTAAAAGATGATGCATCTTTTTTTTTTATTTCTAAGTTCCTTCAAAACCTTGTTGCTCATCCAGACTGGACGTTTGCCTTGTCGACTCATCTTTCGGCACACAGGAACAGCTTGTTCCTGTGCCCTCAAGATCTCTGCTTTGAAGCACACCCATCTCTCTTGGACTCCTTTGTTTTCAAGGGCTGTTTCCCAAGAAACTCTCTGAATAAGTCTCTTAAATAAGCCAAAGTCTGCCCTCCAGAAGTCCAGTGTAGAGATCTTATTGATATTCCTCCTTATTTCACCAATTATCGAGAATTCTATAATTTCATGATCACTGTGCCCCAAGAGGCCTCCAACCTCCGCATCACCCACCAGTCCATCTCTATTTGTGAACAACAGGTCTAACATAGTCCCTCCCCTGGTGGGCTTTTCCACCAGTTGTGACAAAAAGTTATCCTCCACACACTCTAAAAACTTTCTAGACTGCTGTTTTTCTGCTGTATTAAGTTCCCAGCAGATGTCTGGTAGGTTGAAGTCACCTACAAGAACAAGGGTTGATGATCCTGAAACATTGTTCAGTTGCTTATAGAATAAGCTGTCCACTTCTTCATCCTGGTTGGGTGGACGATAGTAGACTCCCAGTAGGATGTCAGCCTTGTTGGCTTTCCCCTTGATTCTTAATCATAGGGACTCGACTTAAACGTCATTAGTTTCAATACCTATGACATCCAAAACCTCCCTAATATAAAGGGCCACCCCTACACCTGTTCTCCCTTTTCTGTCTCTTCTGAAGAGCTTGTAGCCATCCAGTGCAGTGCTCCAACTATGTGAGTCATCCCACCACATTTCTGTGATAGCAACTACATCATAGTTCTGCTGTTGCACCATGGCCTCCAGCTCTTCCTGTTTGTTACCCATGCTATGTGCATTGGTATACATGCCCGTCAGCTGGGCCACTGATTTCTTCCCTAACACAGTCTTACCACCCTTGGGCCTGCTTCCAGGCAGCCCAGATGCATCTCCTTCCCCCTTCAGACCTAGTTTAAAGCCCTCAATGTGAAGGATGAAGGATGTGAAGAAAGTTGTCCAAAAGGATGTGAAGAAAGTTTTCCAGGAAAATCAGTCAGGGCCATTTGAAATACTTCAGATTGTTGCAATAGCCAGTGTAAATAAACAGCAGTAATAGGCAAAGAGATCAAACAAAAATCCACACCTGCAAGTGTAGCTAATCTTCCACAAAAAGCAAAGCAATCATTTAATGTTGAGTGCTTACAGCTTTAGACAAATGGTGTGACAGAAAAATCCACTCTATGATCAACAAGGGGTCTGGTGCATTAGGATCCCACTGGTAAATCAAAGCCTGAGGTTGCTTAGCCAGGTTAGGGATTGTTAAAGAAAAGGGCAGCTCAGGGGCCCATTGGGCGGCTTGGTGGTTTGAAATATCATCAGCTACTTGCTGCAGTGCCTAGCAAGCTTCTGATGTGAGCTGCCGAGGCAACAGGAGATCTGGTTCCCCTTTTAACAGAGCAAAGGACTCAGATCTGCATTCAAAATTCCTAAGAATGAACTCAGTTAATTGCCCCCAAAAGCTTTTGGGCATCATGCAATGTGGTAATGTCTGTTTGAATTTGTAAAGGTTGAGGGGAGATCGTCTGAGTCCTGATGTGCCAGCCAAAGTATTTCCAAGGGGGTTGACACTGGATTTTTCAGGAGCAACACCAAGTCCTGCTTGGGTTACAGCAGTGATGACAAGGGCTAGGGCTTCCTCCATAATCTCTAGTTTTTCCACTGCAACCAGAATATCATCTGTATAATGATATAGGAGACCATCAGGCATGTTCTGACGAATGGGGCTGAGGACCCTTGCAACAAAGCATTTCAAATGGTAGGACTGTTTTTCATTCCCTGTGGCAGAACAACCCAATGATATCTTTGCAAGGGTGCTTTTATATTAATGCTTGGGACAGAAAAGGCAAATGTTGGGGCATCATCAGGATGCAAAGGAATAGTAAAAAAGCAATCCTTCAAATAAATGACTGTCAAATGTCAATCTCGAGGAATCATGGTAGGAGATGGGAGACCAGGTTGTAGGGCTCCCATGTCCTCCATAAGGCATTAATTTTGCAGAGGTCAGGAAGCAAGAGCTGCTTGCCAGTTTGTTTTTTAATAACAAACACAGGCAAATTCCAAGGGCTTGGAGAGGGGACTATATGCCCCTTTTGAAGTTGTTCTTGGACAAGTTCAGTGAGTGCGCACAATTTAATCAGTGGCAGAGGGCATTGATACACACAGACAAGGCGATCAGTCTTCCAGATTTCGAGCAAATTTGGGGGAGAATTCCCCACAGGAGCTCTGGTGGGAAAACAGATCCAAATCAGCCCCTCCCCCTAACTGGTCCGGGAAAAAAAAATACCTCCTTGGAGAAAGGTGGAAAAAACTGTTTATTAAACAATAAAACCGAAACAATATCAAACAATAAAATCCCTTGCCACTCCAAAAGAGATGACAAACTAAGAAAGTCCTTCCCCAGGTTGCAGTTCAGCTCACTCAGTCTCTGGTCAGTCCCTCCGGTGCTGGAAATATCGTAGGCCAGGCCCGGCCCGGTGGGCCACAGGTGCTAGCTGCTGGTGCTCTTCTGGGCGTTCAGTCCAGAGCAGGTTTCAAGAGGTCCAAAGAAAAGGGAAAAAAGGAAAAAAACCCAAAAGTCCAGGGAGCTTCTTTGCCTCAGCTAGGTAACACTAACTAAAAAGCAAAAAAGAGCTCTGTCCGGCTGTCTGTGCATCCGCAGACAACACAGTTCAGGAGGAGGAATGTGGAGGAGTGGAGTACAGTGTCTGAAAACAAAGTGCGCCCTTCTTCTCTCCCCCCCTTCACTCTCTGGAACACTCTTAAAGGTGCAAAACTTATTCAACATAAACAGAATTAGACAATTGGGGATAAAAGCATCATATAGTCAACCCAGGACACAGGTCAATTTCAGGGTGTCATGCACCAAAATGGCCCCCATCAAAAATCAGACTGAATTTTGAAACCCCACTGAGAAAGTACATCTTGTCCCCACAACGCCATGGGTACGGAAAAAACAAATGGCTTCATAGAAGATATGTGGCCTTCTGGTCCTATCACCTGTATTAGATGGCAACTTTGATTACTGTGGCTGCTCCACCCAATCCCAGTGAGGGCCTAAGGCACCTCTGTAAGGGCCCAAGTGGTAGGCCATTCAGCTTGAGAGATAATAGTCACATCAGCTTTGGTGTCTAAAATACTGGTAACCGTAATCTGTTGCTCCCGTAACGGAAGGGTACATTTACAGGTAGGACATTTTTCAAAAATTGCCTGCATCCATAATATTTGTGGAGTTCCTGAAGGCCAAATTCTCCCACCCTGTTTTTGCATTTTTCTACAGGGGATGGCGAATCATGTGGGAAAGGAATCAACTGCATGATATGGGTTGCTTGAGGGACAGTACAAGATGGAAAAGGGGTCCAAGTAATGATCTTAATTTCATCATTAGAGTCTGAGTCTATGACCCCGGGGAGAACAAAGTCCTGAAAGGGTGGCTGAAGATCTTCATAAGAGTAAAGCACTTTTCTGGGGCCATGGTGGTCCAAAAATTCCTATTTGGAGTAAATGAATAGAAGAGTCTAGCAATGGTACTGTGATTGAGGTTGCCAGGTCCAATCCAGCATTGCCTGCAGTTGCTGGGCAAAGACTTGAGGGGACCCTCTCCTGGGTATCTGCAGGGCGGCTGAGGTATTTGTGTCTATGCGCGTCGCCATACTGCACTCCAGGTCTGGTTTCCCTGGATCAGGTGACCTTCAGAGTCATACTTAGAGTAACATTGGTTAGCAAAATGACGGCCTTTATGGCAGCATGGGCATACAGCAGAGGCTTTATGCTTAGCTCCTTTCAGAGCAAGGCAGTCTTTTTTAAGGTGGCCAGGTCTGCCACAGCCAAAACAAACTCCTGAAGTCCCAGAGGGGCCTTTAAAGGCTGCAAAGGCTGCAGCCATAGCCTCATATTTATGCTCCACTGTGCCAATGTGATTGTACGCTTCAATCATTTCAACTAAAGTCAGATTCTGGTTAGGCAAAGACTTAAGAAGTTTCTTACAGTCTCGGTTCACATTTTCAACATCAAGTTTTAAAAGCAAAATTTCACAATCTTGAGGATGGTCAACCTGTTAGCATTCAAAAACACATAATCACGTAGGGATTATATGGGGTGCTTTTTATTAAGAGCTCTGGGGATCGGGGTATTACCCAAATCTGATTCTGACCATACATCCGAAATGATCATGTTTTTATACTCTATCGTTATATAACTTTCATGTTAATTATTAAACTTATATTGTTCTATTGTATACATAGATTTAGCCCCCCTGTGAATTTCCAACATAGTTTCTCATTATTCTTCTTATGGTTATGTAATAATTACATTTAATTACTAAACAATCATCACATCTAACAATTACATAATTTATTATACTGCTTACGCAGGTGCAGTTGATCTGGGAAAACACAAAGCTTAACATTTGAGATTCTATCTTTAACTTTTTCCAGGGCTCCACTATCAAACCTGACACTTGAGTACTTGCTTAAGGTGATCAATAAACTGCATGTAAGGTTTGCAGGGCTGTTGCACAATAGTTGCAAATGCCTTTTGCGGCTGCTGTGCATCGAAGACCTTAAGAAAGGCTAGGCACACTGCTTCATGGACTAACTCAAGGGCTTCCCTCAGGCAGTCTCAGGCTTAGGCAGCAGGATCTGTGTGAGACTCCGTTCCCATGAGATGATTAAGTGTAAGAGCAGGTAGAGTCTGATTAGCATGACCCACATAAGTTACAAGGAGAGCTTGCAGCTTCTTCTACCACTCAGTTTCTCATAAAACATATTGAGTAGAGGTTAGCAACAACTGAGCAACCAATTTAATATTGTGTGGAGTCATATTGTTAGCATTAAATACAGAAGATAACAGGTTTGCAAAATACAGGGAGCCTATACCATGCTCTGTTACTGTCCATCGAAGTTCTTTAATCACCAAAAAGGACAGCGGTTCTCATTGGGGATTTTGCTTTCGCTGACGCTGGTAAATGACAGATTCCTCAATTTTCCCTGCAACGTCCAATTCCCCTTCTCTTAATGCTTGTTGTTTCAGGCAGACCCAGTTATCATGGGAGTCAGGGGGGTAAAGGTCTGGTTCTTTTTCAGAGTCAACAGGTCTAGGGTCAAAGGTGTCCCCTTCATCATCCTCGTTGTCTCTTGGACAATAGTCAGCAGCAAATGCCCCTACGGATCACTAGGAGTCCCTCTCCCTCTTAGTTGCAAGAGAGGGAGGTGAAGGCTGTACAGAGAGGGTCACAGTCTCTTCAGACTGTAAAGAACTCTGAGGCTCCACCGCAAAGGGACGGCAAGAAACATCCCCTTTTTCTTTAGCATGGGATCTTTCTTGGGCTTTCAGGACCTCAAAAATTACCCTCCAGGAGGGAAGCATATCTACAGCCACTTTATCTCCTTTTGTTGCATTATACCACAGCTTAACTCCCACATCGTCCCACAAATCCTTCGTAAAGACTGTGGACAGGGTAACTCCCAGCAGCTTAAACGCTGTCCATTTTAGCATGATTTTTAAGTCACGCAAAGGCAAAGATTTGTCATGCTTGTCTAGCAGGTTAGCCATGAGTTCAAAGATGTCTCTTTCTTGGCCAGACATTCCCTGACCCATGTTGCCCACAGCTCACCTCCTTTCCAGAGGGAATTGTCACTGGCCAGCTTCCTGCTTCCTTTCAGCAGCACTTCAGTTCTGGTGGCTCACTGACTGCTGCTCAGCTTAGGTGGATCATCACTTCTTTACACAGGGCACCAATTGTCGGTGATTGAGAGACGAGACTCCACTTAGGGCGAGCAAGAAGTTGTTTATTGTTTCGAAAGCTTGGTTTATATACTCTTACAGCTTTAGATAAAATTTTCCACTGCCAAGCAATAACCACATTATTAATGTTTCTTAGCAATATTGCTTAACCACAATCTTACACCTGCAGTCTTACATGACTTCCTTAAAACAAAGCACAACATTCCTTTTCTTTCCTCCCTCAGACTTCTGTTTGATGTTCCCAGGGCTTTTGGCCCACCAAGGCCAAGATGTCCACATCTTCCATTAACTCAGCAGTACTCTCTGCTCCACTGCCCAGCTGCCTCCCCACATGTCAGTGTAGTTGCTGTAGAAACACAAGATCAGTGATGTCCCAGACACAGGACTGAAATCACCTCCTATTAGGATGCACAAGACAGATGATGGACTTTGGACCTGGTTAGCATAAGAGATTTGATAAATAGTATGCTTTGGCAAGAGCAAACATAACTTCGAGGATTAATTCAAGATTACAAGAAGATTAAATCAAGATTACAAGAAGATAAATCAGACTGACTTACCGGAAAAGAAGATTACATCAAGCTCTGCAAGCAAGAGATGTTGTAAAATGTATACATTTGTTTATGTGATGATTAACCCAATCATTGTAGTAAAACATTACCAGCCTTCCTAAAATAGTATATAAGCATAGGTATTCCACAATAAATTTTGATTCCTCAGACCATATCAGAGTATCCCTGTCTCTCTCATCATTGCCAATAATTGGTGTTCTGCGTGAGGAGAAAGAACAGTCTATCTGGCTGCAGTCAGCAAGTCCCTGGAACTGATTGTGACGGTGAGAGAACCATATCTGGGCCCCAATCACCTGTCTGCTGCAACTGACCGGTGAGCCAAGGGAACTAATCTATGGGACAGAACACATCCAACGAGAGAGACGCTTATGAAACCATGCTTGCCCTTCTGGGCAAACATGGCTCCCCCATCCTAAAGCACGACCTTAAGTCGCTTTTACGATGGGTGTCATGCATGCTCCCCAATGCCATCATTTCTTTTATATTTACTCTCCGCTTCTGGGACAAGGTGGGAGTAAAGCTCTATGAACTGGCTATGCTGCCTGGCCACAAGCCAGAGCTACGAATGCTTCCTGCTTGGAGGGTGGTCATGGACACAATTAAAAAGGAGGGAGGGAGCAAGGCAGCCTGCAAGGCTATTGCTAAGACAGCCCTGGCAACTGTGACTGATTGAAACCTGCCCAGGTCCTGCTCCCTATCCCACTCTGCATGTCCTCCCTGACGAGCGCCAGGGATAGAGCTCGGTCACCACCTCCAGTCCCACTGCCAGACCTCCAGTGATCCCAGAGCCACCAGACGCTTATCCCTTATGCGGTAGACACTGACTCTAGCAATGAAGGGGAACTAGACCCTTTCAGTGCTGGTCCTGAACAAGATCAGGACTTTTTCCCTTTTTATACGCATAATAATTGGTTATGGATAAAAAAGAAAGCCCTTAAGGATAGAGACTTTGATACCCTGGCAGAAATATTTTTGGCCCTCATGCGAGTCGGCCTGAGGAGGGTAAATCCACAGTGGGAGCCCCTGGGTCACTCAGAAATTAAGGAACTGCACTGTACCACGGTGGAATATGGACTGGGGCCCCCTTACTTTAGTAATTTATTAAGAGCAACTTTTACTACTCACCTCATGACTCCTCATGATGTTAAGTTTCTGGCAAATCTGTTGCTCACACTGACACAATATGCAATATTCATGGCGCAATGGAAAAAAGGACTGGTGAATTTAATTACAATGTATGCAGGGCATGCAAACCAAGCCCTGGCTGCCTTAGCTATTGACCACCTTGTGGGGGAGGGGACGCATACCAATCCTAATGTCCAAGCCGCCTTACTGAGAGAAGCCCCAGAGGGTATTACAGAGGCAGCTCGCCTGGCATTTCTTAAGGGTCCTGATGCCAAAACCCCGCAACAGCCCTTCATAAATATCAAAGAAGGTCCACAAGGCCCCTATATGCAGTTTGTGGACAGATTAAAACAAACACTGGAGAGACAAATAGATAATTATCAAGCAAGGGAGGTTATGCTCCTCAAATTTGCCATAGAAAATGCTAATGAAGACTGTAGATGCCTTTTGAAATCTTTTCCCCCTGAATCTGAACCCACTTTGCTCCAAATGATACAAGCATGCAACTGCTTGGGGACATTACAACACATCACGGCAATCACCTATCAAGCTGTGGGGCAAGGCATATCGGACACTTTTGCTGCCCTGCAATTAACCCCTGGAAAGCAGCTGGTTTGTTTTGGCTGTGGGGAATCTGGACACATTAAAAGAGACTGCCAAAAAGCACAAAACCCCAAAGCCCTGGGTATATGCCCTCGCTGTCGGAAAGGCCCTCACTTTGTTAATCTGTGCTGCTCTAAGTTTCACCACAATGGCCAGCCTTTACAGGGAAACTCATCTTGGAGTGTGGAGCAGCACCATGCTCCAAATGACACAAATCCCACAGCTGATGCAGCAATCAGGACCAACTGCCAACTTGCAACTGGCCCTGTCCCCGCCCGCTGGATCACCATCGCTGACCTATGTGCAGCCACACAAGGGAAAGCCGGACTGGACATATAAAACAATATCACTGTGACGGTGGCCACAAGGGTTTCAGGATGAGAGAGATGAGAATGTTGAATCCCTGTTCAGAAGGCTTGATTTATTATTTTATGATGTATATACTACATTATAACTATACTAAAAGGAATAGAAGGAAAAGTTCTCAGAAGGCTAGCTAAGCTAAGAATAGAAAAGAATTAATAACAAAGGAACTCTCTCCGACTCTGTCCCAGAGAGAGCTCGGTCCTTGATTGGCCATTAATTACACACATCCAACATGGGTCAATCACAGGTGCACCTGTTGCATTCCACAGCAGCAGATAACCATTGTTTACATTCTTTTTCTGGGGCCTCAGCTTCCCAGAAGGGAAAATCCTAAAGAAAGGATTTTTATGAAAAAATGTCTGCGACATATCACAGTAACGTTATTTGATTCATCTGTTCATTTGCTTCTCACAGGAGTTTTCAGACCACCAGGACAGTGTATGCATGCATTGCATTTGGGCCAATCATCCACTTCAATAACAGGGTTGTTTGTTTTCCCTGGGACTATTGACTCTGACTCAATCGGGGAAATAAAGATCATGGCTTGGACTCCCTAGTCACCCTGTGCAGTCCTGGCTGGGAGCCATATAGCCCAACTCATACTTTTCCCAGCAGCACCTCTATCTGCATCCCCAATAGTTGAATAGGAAGGGAGGTTTTGGTTCTACAGGGGTCCCGCAGATTTTTTGGACACAACATATTACATCTCAGCATCCCACATGCCAATGCAAAGTGACTCTGAAAGGCAAATACATACTCCTAACAGGGCTCCTTGATACTGGAGCTGATGTGACTGTTATCTCAAAAAGCCGATGGCCCAGTGTGATAGATGAGTAATGCAATGGTTGACTCTCACCATTAAAAGGCAACTATCATGTATGTATGTTAAGAGAGGTTTTATAGAGTTATAGTTGTGTTTAACCCCCCTTGCATTGTTATCACAGGTTGACCTGGGTAGTCAGGACATTTGGGAGGGTCAGCTTGTTACTATGGCAGCACCTGACCTCCAATCAAGATTTAAGGAAGTAAACTCCACCACTGGACAGAGAAGAAGGTGTCGATGGACAGAACTTTGGGAGGGGCTAAACAGTTAAAAGGCAAAACCTCCATTGTGTGGATGAGCACATGGTGGGAACAATCCTTTGCTCCCGGCACCACAATATTTTCTCTATTCAGTCTTCTGTTGTATTTTTTGATAAAGTTTTAATAAACCTTTCTAAACTTTTTTGAAGTGAGTATTATTTCTCACACCAGTGATTGGCCATTAGCATCTGTGCCTCAGGAGTCATTGGGACACTGGACAACCCCACAATGGTCTATGGCTGAACTGCCTCAGGCCGTTTCAAGCACTGGAAGGAGCAGCCCAGCTATCAAAAGCAACACTTGATACAGATCTAAAGCCCAGAGGGATATCTCACCTTAGTCAAACCATTTCTGCTACCAGTTACTTGCCTTATTAACAAAGTAATTTTATTGTGAATCTTTCAGTATAGCTATTTAGTACTATATAACTAAATTTTTATTGTTTTAGCCTTTAATGTTTATATCCCATTATTTTATTAAGCCAAACGTAAATCTATCCTACAAGTAATCTTTAAAAGCTGCTGCAGGGGGTGTGGCCTCCCGACTGGGCACCAACCACTGTTACTAGAAAAATTCAAAGGTGTTTGTGAGACATCGGCTTAGGAATTAGAGGAGTATTGATTAGAAATAGATATGTAAATGTAATATTGTTTAATATTTGCTGCATTTTACTGTGCTTAACTGCCTGTAAAGGGAAGACGGTATACGTGGGGGACAGGGTATATGTGCAAGAGCAATACAAAAGAATGAAAGGATGTGTGATAAGGGAAGGATCATGTTCATCAAGACAGGACAAAGTTACAAGGCCACCAAGATAACAAGGCTCCTCTAGACCCCTGAACCAGATCAAACCAACTTCATGGTTTGGACTGTGACCAAAGGATCAGTAAGCATGTGCAGGAAGACGGGGTGAGAAAATCAACTTTGATAAAGACTACTTACTTCATCCCCCTGTGACCCCCAAGGAGCCCCAAGACGACCACCAGAGACAAGTACGCAGGTGCAAGGGACTGATAAGTTAATTAGCATACAAAGCGGGACAAGGTGGAGCCAGGAAATGAATATGCATAAATGTATTCCAAAACCTAATGTATATGTAACATTTTAGAGGATAAAAAAGAACGCTGAGAGCGGGTAGATGCGCATGCCTTTGCGGAGGTATCCCGCATGCTCCGGACGAAAAAATACATGCCTACTTTATTACTCACTTTGTCTTTGAGTTTTAGAGTATTTCCACATATAATTTGTATAGAGGTGGTGTCTTTTTACATGTTAGTAACATAGCAAAACTGCATAGTTCACTGAGAGTAATTAGATAAGTCATAAATTCAAGATTCTTTAGCCCACGTTCAGGACAAAATTTGAACTTTATTTGTAGTAGTTATTTGAGACTTAACTCCATTGTCAGTTTTATTAAGTGTTTGCTTTTTACTCCATAGTTTTAACAAGGTAATTTTATTAAAAAATTTTCAGAACAGTTATTGTTTATCTTGATGTTTAATTGCCATATGACAAATTTTCAGTAACCTTTTTGTAATAATAGAGATTAAATAAGTCAATTCTTGTTAAGATTAATTTTGTTTAGTCTCAGTAATGTTGCATTTTAAGTATATTTTTGTTATGTTTTACTGAAGTTAAGTTTTAGTGAAGTTGATTTAAAGTTTCGTTGAAATATACCTGTTTGAATTATGAGATATAATTCCTTTTTTATACAAGTGAATGGCATAAAGCCTAAATTAATTTTATCAAAATTTGCTCATTTAAATTATGAGATACAGCTATTTTGTTATAGAAATAAGAAAAATTTTTGCTATTTTATTTTTTATAAGTAGGACAAAAGAATGAGTAACAATTTCATATTATGATTGCTGTCAGTTGTAATCTGTTTAATGCCTTTTTTTCTTACTATTTCGCTAAGATAAATGACAAAAGCCAAATGCTTTACAAACCTTCGTATATTGTTGTATAGCTATTTATAAGACATAAATTGTTTTAAAGAAATTTTCTAACTACTATTACTAAGAGGTTTTTATAATATATTAAAGAGACTCTTCTGGTTAAAGCCTGGACCCTGGCCAAGTCCTAGCCTTAACTAGTGGAGAAATATACCAATAGACCAAAGTGTTTTCTATACCAAAACTATACTCAAGTAATTTTGACTTACCAAATTTAGACCTGTAATAGCTAAACCTCCTTTTGAAGTGAACTTGGAAATCTTATCGGGGAATGATTTTCTAAGTCCTCACTTTAAAAATGAAGCTTGCCAATTACTACAGACTCTAAGTAATAGTGCAATATTTCAGAAATTGATAGTGCATTGTTTTAAATCACCATTCTATTTTTCATGTACTACTAATTGTATATATGATCTGATTTATTTTTACTTAGTATAAGCTTATTGTTTCATTACATATTGTTATGCTTTTATGTCGCCTGCATGTTCATAATGACAAACACACGTATTATTAAAAAAAAAAAAAATTAGGGGGGAATATACCTCCTCCTGAACTTTACACTAATATTTACACAAAAAAATTTGAAAGCAAATCAATTCAAATCAAATTTGATGCCTTACTCTGAAACACCCGTGGAACCCCAAGAATTAGAGCCCCTGGGTTCTGTGAAAATGGATTTTTGTGTTAATTTTTATACACAGGAATAAATTAGTCTAAAAATATGTTTCTCCCTTTCACCTTGTATATAAGAATAAAACCTTTTGGTACAATTACACTTCTGGTAGTCTTTCTGAATCCAGGAATGCCCCCCCTGCAGCTACCATCTGGAATGTTTTTAGTTTATAAAAATCAAGACTGAGCCTTTAGTGGCTAAGGTCTTTAACTAAAAGATTCTTTTTAGGATAGGTATGTATGTGATAATTTTGATAATAATTGTATTAATCATGATACCTTTCTTGCTTCAATGTGTGTAGAGATTAATTATTAAAAGGAGTGGTTTTAGTTGAAAAGAGAAGGGGGAGATATTGGGACACACAAGACAGATGATGGACTTTGGACCTGGTTAGCATAAGAGATTTGATAAACAGGATGCCTTGGCAAGAGCAAACAGAACTTTGAGGATTAAATCAAGATTACAAGAAGATTAAATCAGACTGACTTACCGGAAAAGAAGATTACATCAAGCTCTGCAAGCAGGAGATGTTGTTTATGTGATGATTAACCCAATCATCATAGTAAAGCATTACTAGCTTTCCTAAAATAGTATATAAGCATAGGTATTCCACAATAAATTTTGATTCTTCAGACCATATCAGAGTCTCCCCGTCTCTCATAATCACTGATAACCTCCCTTGATCCTGGTGAGGAGACTTCAGGTCTGGCACTATAAGGGCCAGATTGTGAATATTTTGACCAGGAATGGGAAGAGAGGGTCCCTGCCTTTGGCCAGGAGGAGGAAAGGGATGACCAGACATACTGGACTGTCTGGATTCAATGGCCTGGCACATCAGATCCACAGAAGTACAAGGCTTTGGTAGACACTGGTGCACAGTGATGCCATCAGGGTATAGAGGCACAGAACCCATGTGGATCTCTGGAGTGACAGGAGGATGTCGGGAGTTGTCTGTATTGTAGGGTGAGTGGAGCTTAACAGGAAATAAGCGGCAAAAGCACCCCATTGTGATTGGGCCAGAGGCCCCCATTATCCATGGCATCAACTACATCAGTAGAGGGTACTTCAAGGATCCAAAGGGGTACCAATGGGCTTTTGGTGTAGCCACTGTGAATATAGAGAAGGCCAAGCAGCTATCCACCCTGCCTGGCCTCTCAGGTGATCTCGCTGTGCAAATGTTTTGAGTTGAAGACCAGCAGGTGCTAATTGCTACCAAGTCATTGCAGAGATGGCAATATTGCCAAAACCCAAGAGTCCCTGGGTCCCATACATGAGTTAATTCATCAGCTGAAGAGCCAAGGAGTGATCAGCAAGACTCACTCATCTTTTAATAGCCCCATATGGCCAGTGCAAATATCTGACACAGGATGGAGGTTAACAGTCAGTTATTGTGGCTTGAATGAAGTGCTGCCACCAGAGAATGTTACTGTAGCAAATGTGCTGGAACTCCAATATGAACTGGAGTTGAAGGCAGCCAGGTGGTGTGCTGCAGCTGATGTTGATCATGCATTTTTCTCAATTCCTTTTGAAATTGAGGTTTTGGAGGAGTCCTGGGTTGACTATATGATGCTTTTATCCTCAATCGCCTTGTTCTGTTTATGCTGAATAATAAGTTTTGCATCTTTAAGCCTTGTTCCAGGGAGTGAAGGGGGGAGAGAAGAAGCGCGCAGTTTTTTTCAGACACTGCACTCACTCCTCCCCATTCCTGCTCCTGGACTGTGTTGTCTGCAGATGGACAGACAGCAGGACAGAGCTCTCCTTTGTTTTAGTTAGTTTTTTCCCTTTCCTTTTTTCCCTTTTCTTTGGACCTCTTGAAACCTGCTCTGGACTGAACACCCAGAAGAGCACCAGCAGCTAGCACCTGTGGCCCACCAGGCCAGGCCTGGCCTGTGACATTTCCAGCACCAGAGGGACTGATCAGAGACTGAGTGAACTCAGCTGCAACCCAGGGAGGGGGTTTTCTCAGATTGTCATCTCTTTTGAAACGGCAAGGGGTTTTATTGTTTAATATTGTTTGGGTTTTATTGTTTAATAATATTTTTTTCCCCCACTTTTCTCCAAGGAGGTATTTTCTCCCGTACCGGTTGGGGGGAGGGGCCGATTGAATCTGCTTTCCTAGAGGAGTCCCTTTGGGGATTCTCTCCCAGATTTGCTCTGAACCAGGACAAGAAGGAAAGGGAAAAGACAACAATTGAGTGCCGGAAACAGGAATAACAGAGGTCCAGTATTGCTTAATATTCCCACCTCCCATGCCTGTGATGTTGCAACCCACAGCAAGTGTATTTGATCTTCTTGGTGGTGAATACAGAGGCCAATCTGGTCTTGCCCTCTATTTCCTTGTCACTTTCTCTTAGCTAATTTCCAGGCAAATCATTTTTGACATCCCTTAACTGTGGTTTCTCGCCGTTTCTCAGGTATCTCTCATTCAACAGGCAATAATAATTCCCATCCACAAAACAAAGTTTTTACTTTAACACTTCTTGCAACAAGAGCATAAATTTTGTGAACTACAATACTAATTATTCCCACGATTCAAACATTTACTTATTACCCGTATAGCATGTCCAGTATCAGGATGAATCAAAGTTTACAGTATGGTACTGATGGAGATGGTAATTCCCCTTCTCCCCTGTACAATTCACAGGCTAAGGTCAGCATATAAGAGTTCTTTGACTAAAACAGTTGTGATCCTTCTGTCTGAAGTATTCCTCACCAAGGAGATGTTTTATTCAGGCAGTGCCTGAAACCAGTCATGTAACCTTTGACTTATTTCTTAATCAGGTGTTATTCTTTGTACATTTCTTGGATCATTTGGGTTTCCCCGAATCATTACCACTCAGTCTCCATTTGAGAGTCCATTTGGTATCAGCCGATTTAGATGTGATACTCCATTCCTCAGATTACTTCACAAGTCCTTTGATTCTGCTGCCATGAATCCACCCTCTTTCCATGGTTCAGATTGCTGTTTCAGTAGTACCTGGAAAGGAATTCTTAATAGCATAGTAATAAAAGAAAGACAATAATGCATTAACTTTTACCATTCGCTTTTCTTCAAAACTTTCTGGGTTTAGCTAAAAGCTTTCTTCTCAGCAGCCTCTTCTTTTTGTATCCTGCTGTGCTAATAGCTGCAGAGGCAAATTCTTCTTTATGTGAGTTACAGTTATTTAAATAAGAAAGGCCAGGCTGATTTTAACACAAGATGAATCACATCTATTGCTTTTTACATTTTGGGCAACATTTAATTGTTTTAGTCTTACAGACCCATTCTTCATAACAAAAAACTTCTTTTTTAACAGCAAACAAAACAAAAAAACCCCTTACTTACAGCCACGGGCCTGGGGACTCTGGGGGCACACCTTGGGTCCCTTTTGCCCCCTCACTCTGTCTTCTTCTCTCTCTTTCTCTTTCCTTCTTTCTCTTTTTTTCTGTCTCTCTTGACCCACTTGCCGAGCCGACGCTGCCATCCTGGACTTAGAACCCTGACTGTCTGGGAGCCACCCTGGCAGTTCCACCACTGAGCCAGCTCACTCCTGGCCGGCAAACCTGTGTCATCTGCTCCCAGCACTGCCACCAGGTCACCTCCATGAATCGGTCCCTGCCGCAGCCCCCGAGACCTGGCCACTCATATGGGAGCGATCAAATACCTCTCAACCTTGACAACCTCAAACTTGGCGTCCCCAGGTGCTCCTGACATTCTTTTTCTTTCCTTAGTCAACAATGCCCTCTTTTTCCCTTCAAGGAGGGCCCGTTCTGCTAAACCTTTTCCGGATCCCAGTTTGGCATTGAATAATCCCTTAACAACCATGTGCTAAGACACTTCCCTGCCTTTCATGCAAAAAAAAAAAAAAAAAGCATTCACACTTCTGCTCTCTTCTAGCAGCAAGATGTCATCACTCCACATTCCAACATCCCAGAGTCTGCTAACCACCCCTACACCCCTACACCTTCTTCAACTTCCCTCTTTCTTCTCTTCTCACTTTCTTTTCCTTTCCTTATCTTTTTCTCTTTTCTTTAAATCAACACACCTCAGACCGTACTTGTTTACTTCCAAAAGTAAGCTTTCAACTTTCTTTTACTAGGATTGCAGTAGCTGTTATAGCTTAAATACATACTGACTAGCTGTGGCTTACTGGGTCTAATATCTTTGATAAATAAGCTACTAGTTTTTTGCTCTTCCTCATTTCTGAATTAAAATTTTATGAACTACTCCATTTTCTACATTTATGTACAAATTAAAAGGTTTTTTTTCTAACGAGGATAACCTTCAGGTTGGTACTTAGGGTATTTTTAACCTCAACTCTTCAAATTTAACATGATTTTCCTTGGTCCATTTTACATCGTCTCCCTCTTTCAGGTTTTCATAGACAAATTTGACTGCCTGTGTGTAGCCCTCAATCCATAATCTACAATATCTCAATAATCCAAGTAGTTTTCTGATCTCCCTTTTTGAAGAGGGAGGGGGAAGGGATAAATTTCCTACGATTCTCTCTGGGTTGAACTTCCAACTATCCTTACTAATTAAGTGTCCAAGATATTTTACTGTCCCGTTCCTCGGCTGTTCTAATGGCCTGGAAAGGCTCTGGATGGCCTTGGGGCAGCCCGCGCTCCAAAGGACGAAAGGAGTCTTCGGGTTTTTCAGTTCTTCAGTGTTGTTTAGTAATTCTTATCTACAATATTTTCTCCCGGCCTGACAGAGGTCCGCACAGCAAGCCAGCCATGAGCACACTGCCTGCCCTCAGGGCGGTCACTTATCTTTATACCAAAAACTACGTGTAAAATATTTACCTTTTCTCCCCAATACCTTTCACCCTTATTGACAAGTGCACATTCAGTAAGAACCAATCTCAAAGTGCCACCATCACCATCGAAGATGGATGACAAGAAGAAGAAGAAGAAGGACAGGACACGCCCTAATTCCTCCATCTTGTCCCCCAGAACCCCCCTGTACCGAGATTCCAAAACCTGTGTTTTCACTCTATAATTAATCTATCCCTTCACCATTTATCCCCGTGTGATCCTCCCATCCTCATACAGGTGTTGCTTCCTGTGCAGGATCAAAGTCTAACCACCAAACACTTCTGGCAACATTCCAGGACTTCCGAGCCCCCCAAGAGTTGTCTCGGTGACACTGCACATCAGGAATGATGTGCTGAGTTCCCACATTTTACCTCTGGTTCTACAAATTACAGTTTCCCTTTTGATACCCTTAATCCTTTTCCCCCCAGAAAATTCAAAAGTGATATAGTAGCTTCTCTAACTTTAACTTCGGTTTCTCAAAAAAAATAGTTTTTATTTGGCTTCTTTACTGGAAGAATAGGGGTGTTATGAGAAGGCATATAAAGTTCTGATGTCTCATCTCTTATAAGTTCTTTAATTACCAGCTTCAAATTTTCCCATCCTTCTAAAGATATGAGATACTGACTTACACATGGGACAATCTTCTCTCTCAATTTTAACCCTTATGGGGTCGATATTCAACACCCCCCCCTATTTCTTTCCCCAGCCCAAACTTCCTTGTTAATTTTTCTTCATCCTTTTGGCCTAATTTAAAACTTTAGCTGTCATTTTCCCGTCTTCTGTTATAACTCCTATTCCTAATTGCACTTGTGAGTCTTCGCAATAAGTTCCTACCTGCCCCAGGCACTAATAAGACATCTCCCATCCAAATTTTAGTTTCCTCCCTCAATTACCACATCTTTAATGACCAGAACTGTAAAACTTTCTCCTTTTGCCCCTGTTACTTTTACAGTATCTTTGTTCACACTATAACCTTTTGGAATATTTAACGGGTATTATTTATTTCTGCCCCTGTGTCTACTACAAATTCCAGTTCTTCTTCTTGGGAACTCCCTTTTAAAGTTATCACAGGCTTCAGATGGTATTTGTCCCCTAAAAAAATACAGCCTATGAACTCCCTATTCCTCCTCTGTGCTCGTCTCTTTAAAGATTTTCAGATCTTTTGCCTGCTTAGGACAATTTTCCTATTTCTCTTAAATCTGTCTAACCATTCAGTTGGAGTTTCTTCTTTTCCCTCTAAAAAGCTGTCCCTTCAAAACCTTTTTTTTGCATTTTGCCTTTGATATACTGTCTCATTTATTCCCTTGATTATGAAATTACGATAATTATTCATGTGTTTCCTCCCCTCCTCATCATTTTGACCCCAATCAGTTGGTGTCATTAGCATTTTCTAATCTCCTGGGGAGACGCTGGTTTTCCCTTAGTATTGGAGGAAGGTGGGTGAAGGGAGGGATCCGTGCTGAGGCTCGGTCCTCCAAGGCTCAGGCGGGGTCCGCTACCGGAGCTACCAGAGGGGATCATCCGGTGGAGACCGAGCCGGAGCGTGGATAGCCCCTACATGGCTTAAGATCCGGCAGCTCCTGGCAGAGACAAAGCAGGCGAGAGACCCCGGCAGCAGCAGCAGCGGCGCCCAGCACAGCCGACACGGGCAGGGCAGCTGGGGATGGGACAGACAGGACAGACGAGACCCCTCATCCTCGGGGCGGTCGGCGTGGTGGCCACGGTCCACACGGCAGGATAGATCCCCACCCCGCCCTCGGTGCGGTTGGCAGAGCGGCTACGGCTGGGCGGCTGGGACCGGGGCAGACGGACTGACTGGTGGGGCCGGAGCCGGCACAGGGTCTGGGGGTGTGCAGCCGCGAACGGGTGGGGGAACAAACAGGAACGGAGGAGGTAACCTTTTGTTCCCAGCTCTTTTCTTTCACCGTTTTTCTTTTATTGCTTTTTCTTGGGGATTTTTGATATTTTAGAGATGTTATTTCTTACGATCTCCCCTTCCCCCCGCCCCTCCCCGGTTTATTTTTTCTTCTGGATTAAGCTGGTTTTTTACAAATAAATCCAGAGCCTAACAAATCCAAACTTCTGCTTGGATACTTTGAAATGGTCGACGAGCTAACTCATGACCTACTCATGTTGTTTTTCTCATCACCTTTTTATTTATCCTTTAGCAAATTATACATCTTTCAGTTACTTGCTTTGCTACTCCAAAAATCCCAATGCACCCATAGTTCCTTAAAAAAATTATCACACAAAGCCTGAGTACCCCAGTGGGTTTTTTGATGCATGCCTTCTAATATTTCCTAGTAAGCATTTTATTAATTAATTGTCTTCCATCAGGAAGTTTCTATTTCCCTCATTCATCTTGTTCACCACCTATCTTGTTTAATTCCTTTTTTCTCTGCTTCCCCAAACTTTGGAATTTCCAATTTTTCCTCATTTGGAGTTAATATTAACCCTTTCAGCTCAATTTTCTGCTGTATCTTTCGCTTCCTGATCTGCCAAATTGTTTCCTCTTATTTCTAGGGTCTTTACCTTTTGGTGTCCCTTAATATGTACTATAGCTATCTCTCTTAGGTAATTTTAATGCTTCTAAAACCTCTAAAATAATTTTCTCATGTACTAATCCTTTTCCTCTTTAATTAGTAATCTTTTTTAAATTTTTCTTAAGGTATGTACTACTCTAAAGGCATACATTGAATCAGTGTATATAGCTCCTTTCTTTTGTGCTAAATATTCTAGTGCTCTTTTTAAAGTATCTAATTCACAAGTTTGAGCTTTCTAGTTTAATTACCCTTTTTCCATAGTTTGCATGTTTTTCCCATCAACTACTGCATACACTGTATTTTTTTTTCTTTTGCAAGGAGTTGTATTTCTGTTAGCTAACATAACTCCCAAAGGGCTATCTTGGAGGTATCTCTGCTAGTATACTTTTACTCCCCCTTTTTTCCTGTACCAAACTTACTGGTTTTCTGTTCTATTTTCAAGATCTTATCTATTCATCCCCTGCCTCTGTTTTTCACTTTCACTAACAGCTTTAATACCACTTTTCTTTCAACTACTCACACCCAAAAATAAAAAAAAAAAAAACCAACTTTTTCTCACACTGCTTTTCAGTACAATACACCTCCCTCCAAGGAGATATGATAACGCTTCTACATTACGTATACTTTCATTCGTCTACATTCACTCACTTTTATTTCTCATTCACTTTCACACATTATTTTACACCCTCAGGACACAAAGTGTATCCCTGTTGCCAGAAAATCACGGGTCCCTGTGGCCCCTCCTCACCTTGGGGTTGGCCTCTGAGTTTCAGTATCGCCAGGCCTCCTGGAAGGGCCCTGACTCTGGTCGCCTCTGGTGCCCGTTTACCTGTGAGGCTGATTTGCTTGTCACTCACACTCTTCAGCCACGGCCCTCTCCACACGCCCAGGGGAACAATGGCCCATTGTAGGTCACCTACACTTTATGCAACAGCCCCCACCCACCCGGGGGACAATGGCTTGTTTGCGGGTCACACACTCCTCTTTCCACTGCCCCCCTTCCCACCCACCCGGGAAGCTGAGGCTGATTTTCTGTGTGACTCACTCTCACACACACAAGAAGACAACAATAGGGTACCTTTTACTTTCAAATTGCCTATTACAAGTTTAGGTGTTACTGGCCAGTCCCGGTGCTATTGGACATCCTTCAATCTAGCTGTGTTGTCTAACCCCAGATGCTCTTGGGCATATCCTCGATCCAGCAGAATTTTGCTCAACCCTGGATGCTCTTGGAATGTTAATCCCTCAACCCAGCAGGTTTTTAGGGGCCCTTCTTGTCCTGTCTCCTAGTGGATTGGGCTAGGAAACATTGCTCCCTACCTCCGAGGGGTGCAATCCCTTCCTGAGACCCAGTCCCAGTTACCCCAGGGGATTCTTTCACTCCTTTTATCATTTGCTTCATCTCTTTACTGGCTGCTTGTCTTGCGAAAAGTTGAAAACACAGCATGGGAGACTCCTCACTCACTTGGCAGGTCTGGGGTAACCAGCCCACCTCTCATTCATCCCCCCGTACCTGCCCCCCCCCAGAAGTACTTACCAATCCTTTTTCCTTTCCAGGTTCTTCATGTGCACTACTACTGTTAGGGCGCCAATTACCGCAGTTGTAGGGAGCCTTTTTCCCTTCTCCTTGTTCTATTGCCCCCTTCTGTCCACCGATCATAACCTGCGTCTGACAGTTACAGTAGGGGAACCAGAGCAAGGCTGCCAAATAGAGCAGGGCGCACCTTCCCCATTCTGACTCTCCTAAATCACCGGCAGCAAAGTGTTAACCATCCTCTGCTACCAAATTGTGAAAATCGCCAATCACTTGTTTTTAAAATTTTAATTGTTTAATAGTAATAAAATGGTTATAAAAATAGCAATATAACTAGAGTAATAATAATTTTGGACAATTTGGACTAGGACAATATGAGACAACAGAAACAAAGAGTTATGGACATCCGGGTACCTTTTTCTGGGCAGCATAAGCCCAAAAAAGGACGCACGTTAACAGAAGATTAACCCTTAAAAACAATAACCTGTTGCATATTCATACATCTCATACATGATGCATAAATTCCATTCAAACAAAGGATTCTGTCTGGTCATCGTCAACTTCTTCCTCTTAATCCTAACCGGCGTCTTCATGACTGAACGAGGCGGGAAGAAGTTAGTTTCTACTGATAAGAGAGCAATAAATTCTTTTTCTCTGAAAGATTTAGGTGTCCTGTGGCTGCTATCTCGCTGTGAGTGCTTTCTTTAATAAAAATATATTACATAGCATAGTTTCTATTTTAACAGTGTGTTATCACCTAAAACTATATTTAACACACTACTTAAGAAAATTAATACAGCATAACTTTCTAACATAACACATATAATATTCATTTTAATATTTGCAAAAAGCCAATCATAAAATACGCATTTTTCACAGAAAGAGAGAAGAGTAGTCCTGTGCTTCCAGGAGAAGAAAAAGAAGATCTCTGTTGCCAAGGATGAAGATGATTTTAAAAATAGATAATGAGAAGTTTTACCTTTGAACAGCTCATTTTTAAAACAGTATCCCATAAGTCAACATGGCCCATCGACTAGTTGTGGGCCGGCTTGTAGAAATGAGAAGGACTTCATGATAGCAGAGTTCCCCGGGCAACTGCTTTTCATGATGAAATTGAGAACCATGAGAGAACTGTTTTCTTTCCTCTTGTAGGAAAGTCTCCATAACATTAACAAGAGGGACTTCTCTCCCTAAGTGAACTGAAGAAAAACTATTTTAGAGGTAGTAAACTGACTAGAAATTTTGAGCTTTAATTCTTTACATTGTCAGTGAGAAAGAAAAAGTTGTGGTCAGAGAAGAAGTGTTCTGAAGAGTTTGTTTTGGTTTTTTCCCCCTCTCTTTCTTTTAGTTGCCTTTAATAAAATTTTCTTTATACCCTTTTAAAGTCTTAAGCCTGCTTTACCTTTCTCCTAATCCTATCTCACAGCAAGAAATGAGTGCATTAGTGATTAGCCAGCACTGAAGCCCACCATACTCATTAGCACATTAGTTAGGGAAATCTCAAAATTGAGAAATCAGAAATTAGCAAGCCAAAACCAGTACAAAGGCAAAAATATTGTTTGAGAAGGGAAAAAAAAGCTCAGATTCTATTGAAAGCTGGATTTTCCATGAAGAAAAACAAGGTCAAGAGGCCTGCATGGAGATTCAGTTCTTGGGAATAAAATGGCAGGATGGATGCCATCATGACCCTATGGAGATGGTTAGCAAAACAGCAACTATGTCTCTACCAGCTAACAAGAAGGAAATACAAGCTTTCCTAGGCCTTATGGGGTTCTGGAGAATGCACATTCCAGGTTATAGCCAGCTTGTGAGCCTCCTCTATCAAGTGACCCAGAAGAAAAACCATTTTGTGCAGGGCTTTGAGCAACAACAGGCCTTTGAGCAGATCAAACAAGAAATAGCTTGTGCAGTAGCTCTTGGGCCTGTTCAGACAGGACCAGCCATGCAAAATGTACTTTACACTGCAGCTGGGGAGCAGGGTCTCACCTGAAGCCTCTGGCAGAAAACATCAGGAGAAATCTGAGGTTGACCATTAGGGTTTTGGAGCTGGGGTTATTGAGGATCTGAAGCCCGCTATACTTCAACTGAAAAAGATATATTAGCAGCCTATGAGGACATTTGAGCCACTTCAGAAGTTGTTAGGACAGAAACATGTCTGCTTTTAGCACCGCAATTGCTTGTGCTGCACTGAATGTTCAAAGGAAACAACCCCTCGACACATCCTCATGCTGAGGAGTGGAATGATAGAGCAGCTTGTTGGGTACCTGGTGTTCAGCCAAGGACAACCCACCAAAACCAGGTAATGACAGATTAGAGAATGCCTATGAGTTATTTCATGCCTTTTTTTCTGAAGTGTGTTCAGTTCTTAAGTAACATTTTTGAAGTACCTATTTTAAAATAGAGAACCATTGGTGTGATATTCAGCTCATAAGAGTTTCCAGGATGGGACAGATGGGTGTCTCTGTCACTCACAGGTGTTATGTCCACTCCATACATGAAAAAACTGCCAATTGTCTTGCAGGGAAAAGAACTTGATGATGTGGTATTCACATATCCTCTGAACAGAGAGAGACATAGACTTTCCCAGGATTTTCCTGGGGAAGGTTGTGAGAAAGCTCAGAAAAAGTATGATAAGCAATTTTTATCTCCACTTGCTGCATCTGTTGTGCACATGTGGAATGTGTTATAGAGATTGTTTACCAGAGAGGGATTTCTTAATTAGACTCTAGTGATGGTGTTTTGATTCATTAACCAATTAGATCCACGTGTGTGTGTCGTGACTGTCTGGCACAGGTGATGGGTTTTTCATATAGTATAATATAGTATAGTATAACTCAATAAAGCATTTGATCAGCCTTCTGCAATCATAGAGTCAATGCTCATTATTACCCGGCGGGGCCCACCACTACAATAGATTTCACCTGAGTGATTTCTCCTGCAGGGGAAATTTGACAAAGTCAGCTTCCAAGACACCCATGGATATGTGGCTGGAAGAATATGTAGGTGTGTTTTGTTGAACTAATTTGCAAATTATATAAACAGTGCCCAGAAAGACCAAAGCCAGCACAGGCTGCTGAAACTTGTATTAGGGCTGGGTCAGTCTAGCTGGTTTCATAACTCATTTTTGCATCATATACACTGTTGAATGGAAGAGAATTAATAACTCACCTCTTTGACTCTGTTAATTAGTCTCCTGTTATTCATTGAATCATAGAATGTCTTGGGTGGGAAGGGACCTTAAATATCATCTAGATCCAACTTCCCTGCCCTGGACAGGGAGACCTTTTACTAGACTAGTCAGTCCTCCCCAAAATGAAATCATCTCCTCCCCTGAAGTTCTTTTAATATGGAGTATGAGCAAAAATATTTCATTTATATGTACCACTGTTGTACCACTGCGGTGGTGCATTCCTCCCCCCCCCCCCCCCTCCCCCTCCCATTTTCAGGCTGCAGTGTGATCTGAGAAATGATTGTTAGGTCTTGGCCTTGAAAACATCACCTGGGCTCAGCTCTTTCTGAGCTTATCAGAAATACTGTCTGCTCCCAGGAACTGCTAACAAGCTCCTGTTTTCCTTATGACCAGCCTTGGAAAATATTCCTCTTGCCTGAATGGCATAACATTCCTGTTCTCACACTTTCAAAGAAAGTGCCGACCCAAACTGTGGCCAAGATGAAACATTGTTATGACTAAAGCCCACTTTCTTGTGACCCTATAAACAGTGGTCCAAAAGGAGACCCTTTGATGTCCCAGCCTCCTGCTGAGAGTAGGTTTGCCCCGAGCAGGCAGCACGGGCCGGATAGCTCAGTCCTTTATGGGGACAGACTGTCCGAAACTCAAGCGACTCTCAGCCCCTGGCTACCTTTAGCAAGCATAAGGGTTATCAGCTCTTTTTAGTGATTATCAGCTCTTTTGAGTTCAGCTCTTTTGCTTGCTAAGGCACCTCTGGCCAGCCGGCAGATGCAGGGCGAGAGAGGAGAAGGC
Organism: Melozone crissalis; assembly: GCF_028551555.1. NCBI lineage: Eukaryota > Metazoa > Chordata > Aves > Passeriformes > Passerellidae > Melozone > Melozone crissalis. The sequence goes on along the minus strand of NW_026535813.1, from coordinate 5,557,191 downwards.
AGCTCTGGAGTTCCACAGCAATGTCTTTATTGGGGGTCTGTGAAGGGTTCCAGTGACAGCTCTTCTAACCAGAATGGGCTAAAACAGCTCATTATATAGGGTAAGGGGGGATCAGAAATGTCGCAGACATCTTTTATGAAAAATCCTTTCCTTAGGATTTTTCCTCCTGAGAAGCTGTGAGGCCTCAGGAACAAAAGGTAAACATTGATTATCTGCTGCTGTGAAATGCAACAGGTGGATCTTTGATTGGCCCATGTTGGTTGTTTCTAATTAATGGCCAATCACAGCCCAGCTGGCTCGGACAGAGAGCCCGAGAAAGAGCCTTTGTTATCATTCTTTCCTATTCTATTCTTAGGTAGCCTTCTGAGGAAATCCTTTCTGCTATTCTTTTAGTATAGTTTTAATGTAATATGTATCATAAAATAATAAATCAAGCCTTCTGAAACATGGAGTCAGATCCTCATCTCTTCCCTCAACCTGAGACCCCTGTGAACACTAGCACACAGAAATTGTCCAATAGCAGGGGTTAAGGAGAAGTGACCTATGGGGTTACAGAAAGATAAGCTGGGGTCCAAAAGGTGGAAGAGAGGGGTTTCTTGCTATTTCACCGTGACATGGCATTTCCTATATTTAAGTCTCTTCCCTCCACGGGGTCCTAGCAGGCCTGGAGCCTGCTACACTTTGATCTCTCGTGGACCGCAGTGGACTGTGACCAGCAATCTCCCTCTGAGTGGGACGCCTCTCAGAGCCAGCAAACCCTCAGGGTTGCTATACCTGGAGGATCACTAAAATATGACATGTCCTGGGCTGATACTTCACTCCTCGAGGCCCAATCCTTCACCTGTCAGGAGATGCAAAAGCATCCAAAGTGATTATTTCACTGACCTCTGAGAGGAATTTTCCACAGGTACCTTGCTTGCACTGACTGTTTCTGTCTGTGTGCATGCCCCTGTGCATATGCTATAGCAAATCTGAGACAAATACTGCTTTCTTAGATGTTTAAGCACCTCTGATATCTATGTATTCAGGCCTGTAAGGTTAAGTTATAGTTATAAGCTTACTTAAGTGCTGCTAAGTGTTGTTCTTTTGCTGAGTTGTTGAATATTAGTTATAAGTGAAGCTAAGTGTTGCTAAGTATCCTTCTGTTAAGTTGCTAAGTAGAACTTGGAAGTTATAAGTTAGGTTAACTGCTGTTAAGTGTTATTCCTCTGTTAGATTGTTAAGGTTAAGCTATAAATTAAGTTATAAATTAAGTTGGGTATAAGTTAAGTGTTTTCCCTATGTTAAATTACTAGACTTAAGGTATAAGTACTGTTGAGTGTTGTTAAGCTTTTAGTCCGTATTCCTTTATATCCTTGCCTGCATCGTCTTTTCACACACACCCCCCCCCCCCCACATACAAACCCACCCCACCCCCACACACACACACCTAGGTTGTTCTCAATTTATTTCTGTTTTGATTGCCTGGATTTTGTTTGGTTTGGTGTTGCTTGTTTTTCCTAGTTGTGCCTTAGCTGTCCTGTAAGTAGTAGACTGAATCTTGCCAACGAACTTGTGCTTTCTTCCTTAGTATTAAATCTGACTTTTACTCATACCCTTGTTGGTGATTTTTTAAGCATTCTCAAACACTCTCATTTGTGACAACCACAAACACATTGTAACTTTTTTGGAATATGTGATTGCAGTTTTTAAAGGCATATTTGCATCATCTTTAGTTGTCTTGGATACCAAGAGTGAAGTCATGCAACTTGATTGGAGGTGAGGTATTGTCATGCCTCGCCTCCTCAGCAACAAGTTTCCACCATTCCCAAATGCCCCATGCTAGGGGCACATTTACATGCCCTCCCTCCACATGTTCCCGACATCCCTGATTGTCAATTTCCAAGTGAATCACCCTAGCACTTCCCACTGTTTCCTGTGTACTTCCCCTTAACAGACACTTGCAATCCTCATCTACGAAACAGGACAATTACATCAATGACCAATACAATTTAAATCTCCGACTTAAATTACTTAAGCAGTGCCCAAGCCGGCTGGTGGAAGCTTGAGTCTACTTTTTGGATGCCCTGGGGCTTTTCTGATCACTTTTCAGTCTCTGCTTAAAAGTCAATCTTGTCTCACCCGGTCTGGATGTTATGGTTTATTCTTTTGGTTCTTCCACCCAGCCCTTAAGTCTCTTGGCATGAGTCCATCCCCACTCCGCAGTTTGCACTGCTGACTCAGTAGTGAGCAGCACCTGAAAGGGGCCTTCCCACTGAGGGGTTAGAAGCTGGTCTTTCCATGACTTGATCATTACCAAATCTCTAGGGTTAACATCATGAATTCTGAAATCCAGGGTAGTAGTTTAAGGAATCATTACTTTATGCCCTAGCTCTTTTTAAGTCTGTGCTATAGACATATTTTCTGGCACTGGCTTCCCCCTCCTTATAGGTGGCAACTCTCTGTGGCAAAGTCAAAAAGGATAGTCTAAACATCATTTCATAGGGTGCGACTCCTAAATCTGACCAAGGCTGGATTCTAATTCTTAACAGGGCTAAAGGAAGGCATTTTACCTATGACATCTGGGTTTCAGTTATCAGCTTAATCAGAGTTCTTTTAAGAGTTTGATTCATCCTTTCAACACGACCAGAACATTGTGGATGCCATGGAGTGTATAACTCCTATTTTACCCGCACGACTTGAACAACCTGCTGTTATATCCTAGATGTGAAATGAGTTCTTCGGTCTGAATCAATCCTATTCACTACTCTATATCAGGGAATGATTAATTCCAGAAGTGTTTTGCTTACAATACTGGCATTGGCTTTAGCAGTGGGCACCACCTCTACACAATGGGTTACGTGATCTAATATCACTAGCAAAAATTTCTACCATTGTACCTGGGGAAGCTCAGTAAAGTCTACCTGGATGTTCTTAAAATGTCAAAGGGCTAGTTCTTGCCCTCCTCTGGGTGTTTTCCTCATGACTTTCCCATTCACTTGTTGACATATCACACACAGTTCATTTACTTGCTTAGCTATTCCAAAAACTCCTATACAACCCCAGTCCCTTTGGAACTGATCACTCAGCGCTTGTGTACCCCAATGTGTTCTGTTATGCATGTCTTCTAGCATTTTCTTGGCAAATGGTTTATTTCACAACTGTCTCCTATCTGGTAACTTCCCTTCATTATCTTTCCTTGCTCCCATTTGGAGGAGCTCTCTCTCTCTTCCATCTCACTAAACACTGGGACTTCCTCCATTTCTCCCATGAGGGTTAACACCATCATTAATTTTTCTGTCCCTTATTCAGCCACATCCCTAGCTTCCAAATCTGCTAAATTGTTTCTCTGTGCCTCCAGAGTCACCCCTTTTTGATGTTCCTTAACATATACCACTGCCACTCCTTCTGACAATTGTAGGGCCTCAAATACCTCCAAAATAAGCCTTTAATGAACTAATTCCTTCCCCTTTGAATTTAATAGTCCTCTTTCTTCCCAAATCCTTCTGAAAGTATGCACCACCCCAAAAGCATACATTGAATCCGTATACACTGTTCCCCTCTGTTACAGGGCTTGCAAGGGTCTTCAGGGTGAAGAGAAAGATGAGAATGTTGACCTCATGTTCAGAAGGCTTGATTTATTCTTTTATGATATATATTACATTATTACTATGCTAAAAAGAATAGAAGGAAAGTTCTCAGAAGCTAGCTAAGCTAAGAATAGAAAAGGAATGAATAAACAAAGGTCTGTGTCTCAGCACAGAGCGAGACCCAGCTCTGCCGTGAGTGGTCAGTAAATCCAAACATCCACCCAAGACCAATCACGCATCCACCTGTTGCATTCCACAGCAGCAGATAACCATTGTTTACATTTTGTTGCTGAGGCCACAGCTTCTCAGAAGGGAGAAAAATCCTAAAGAAAGGATTTCAATGAAAATATGTCTGTGACACCCCTCTCTTGTGTTAATATTTTTAGAGCTCATTTTAGGGCATATAACTCACATGCTTGGGCTGACCAGTTGGAACGTAACTTTCCCTTTTCTATGGCTACCAGCCTTTCATCGATTATAGCGTACCCTGACATCAGGTGCCCCTGGATTGCCTTTGAAGATCTACCAATGTACAATTGCTTCCCCCTTTGGAGTGGTTGATCCATTGGATCTTCTCTTGCCTTAGTTAATAACCACCAGGCAATCATGCATTAGTTCTTCCACTGGTTCTCTATATAAAAACTGGGCAGGATTGAGATGGTTATCCGCAATTAGCTCTAAATAATACTTATCTATTAAAATGGGTTAATACTTTAACACTTGGGAATCAGTAAGTAATTTCTCATCCTTTTGACTTAGGATACTCCTAACTGAATATAGGGTGTACCCTTTCAATTTTCCCCCAAAGGTTAGTTTCCTGCTTTCCTCTACTAGTAGGGTGGTCCCTGACACTGCCTGAATGCAAGTTGGCCACCCTCAGCTGACAGGGTCTTGCAGTTTTGATTGATAAGCCACTGGTTTCCTGGACCATCCCCAGTCCTTGGCCAACACTCCATGTGCTGCCCCTTTTTTTACATCCACAAAAAGATAGAAAGGTTTGTTTAAGGCAGAAAGACTCAATGCCAGTGAACTGACTAATTTCTGTTTTAACTCTTCAAACTTCTGCTCATCTTCCTTTCCCCATCCAATCTCATTTTCTACTAACTTTTCGTACAAGAACTTGATGGCCTGAGTGTACCCTTCAATTCATAGCCTGCAATATCATAACAAGCCTAAAAACCTTCTAACCTCTCCCTTAGTTTTCAGCTGTGAAAGTGAGACTATTCTCGTAATTCTTTCAGGATTCAGTCATCAGCTCCTTTGAAAAATCATGTGTCTTAGGTATTTTACTTTACATTCTAAAAATTGAAGCTTCCCTTTTGATACCTAAAATCCTTGGTTTCCTAAAAAATGTAATAATGCTATGGTGGATTCCTGGACTTTCTTTTCTTCTCCTGAGAGAAGGAAATCATCCACATACTGGATAAGTTTTATTTCAGATGCAGTGGAGAAAAGTTGTAGTACTTCTCCTAGTGCTTGACCAAATAAATTTGGGGATTCAGAAAATCCTTGGGGTAACCTTGTCTACCAAAATTGTTGCTTTCTCCCTGAATTGGGGTCCTCCCATACAAAAGCAAATATATCCCTACTTTCCTCTGGTAATGGAGAAGCCCAAAAAGCATCTTTTAGGTCTATCACACTAAACCACTGGTGTGATGAGGGAATATTGCTTTATAGTGTATATGGGTTGGGCACTGACCAATATCAATTCACAGTTCTTTTATACACCTCCCTCAAGTCTTGAATGAGTTGGTAAGTTTTGTCTGACTTTCTTACTGGTAATATGGGTGCATTATGGGGGGACATACATGGTTCTAAGGTTCCTTTTTTAATTAATTCCTGGACCACTGACTGCAATCTTCGTCTCCCCTCCAGGGAGAGTGGGTATTGTTGTACCTGAACTGGGCAGTTTTCATGAACTATTTTTGTTACTCTAGGAGTCATGTTTAACTCTCCTCGGTTTCCAGGTCTTGCCCACACTATTTCACAAATCCTTTTCTCATCTTCTTCTCTTAGTCTGAGAAGCTTAACTACCATTTTCCCTTTCTTTGGGAGCACCTTGATGCCCAACTGCACCAGTAAATCCCATCCCAAAAAATTGTACCACGCTTCTGGAACTAATAGAATATCCCCAATTCCTGTTTTATTTGTCCCTTCAAACCCTACTTGCTTTATGACTAACACTTTAAACCCTTCCCCTTTTGGACCCACTATTTGCACTGTATTTGACTCTTCTTGCATCCCTTTAGAATTCTACAAACACAAGTTCTTTCAGCTCCCATGTCTACAAAAAATTCAAATTCTTCCTCCTGGAGACCTATTTTTAAGGCTATCAAGGGCTCCTGATGGTATCCTGTCCCCAGGAGGTAGAGCCCCTGGTATCCCTAGTCTTCCACTTCTCCTTTTTGCTCATTCTCATAAACTTTCAGGTCCCTTCCCCTTCTGGGGTAATTTCTCATGACGTGTCCATTTTTCTTACAATAAAAGCAAATCAGTCTTAGGTTTCCCAGTTCCCCAATTTCCCTCTCAGGGGTCCTGTTCCAAGGAACCATATCCCACCTCTGCCTATCCTCTCCTGATCAAGGTCTTTCTCCCTTATGGGGGTCGTTCCTTACATGCTGGTTTCCTTCTCTAATAGCAGTTACTATTACCCTGGCCTTTGCCTTCTCTTTTTCCTCATCCCTCCTGTCATACACCTTCTGTGCTCCTGTTAAGAGGTCCTCCAATCCCCTTTTTTGCCAACCCTCCAATTTCTCTAATTTTCTCTATCTGGCTACGCATGGGTGACAAAATTTATCTTTAGCAAGGTCTGTCCAGCTACTGTATCAGGGTCAATACCTAAGTACTGCCTCATATTTTTTCTCAATCTTTTTAGCCACTCTGTTGGGTTTTTTTCCCTCTTCTGCTGTTCATCAAATGCCTTATGAGTATTCAGGCTTAGTGGAGTAGCCTCTTTATTACCCCTTACAATTAATGTTCTATAATCCTCCACGTTTTGCCTTTCCTCAGGGCTGTTGTGGTCCCAATTAGGGCATACTGTGGGCATTTTCAGATCCCCAGGAGGTCCTTGCATATGCTCCCTTTCCCATATCCACATTCCAGCTGTCCAGATCATCTGTCTTTCCTCTGGTGTAAATAACATGATTATTATTGATTGGATTTCTTCCCACATATAAATGCTGAGCTCCAAAAATTGGTCTAACTGTTCTGCTAATCCAGTGGGGTCTTCTAGTAATCCTTTTAATTTGTTCTTGAACATCCTCACATCAGAGGAATTGAGTGGTAGTCACAAATCCAATTCCCCCATGCGCCCCACCCATTGGTACTTTCCTCAGAGGATATAATCCCACTGCTTGGTTCCCATCCCCCGACCTGTTTTCCTCTCGCTGTGCCATTCTGTTTCTAGTATTTTGACTCGATCCATCAAACAGCAAGGGGGTTACAGTCAGTGCCAGTGGGAGTGGAGGGGGCAAATATTCTAATGGGTCCCATTCTTTACTTTCTGTTACTTTACACATGCCTACCCTCGAAGGCGAAATCTCTCCTTCACAACAGGCAGCATAGTCACTCTCTTCCTGATTGAATGATTTCTTAGCCCTCACAGGGATGTTTGAAGCCTGACATATCCACCCTTCGTCCAACCCATACCTTGGCCAATACACATGATGGGGCCTAATTTCCCCCTTAGTCTACTCTATCATACAGTACTATATCATCTTAACCTCATCCTTACCTTTGGTGTGGAGGTCATATTTCCACCGGGCTGGTTTTCTTCCTGGGGGCTATCTGGAGGTATACCTGTTGATATTTCTTCACTTCCTTCTCCCCTTGGGGATTCCCTACTTGCTCCTAGTCCCATTCCTAACAGCCACTCACAGGTCCTTGCCACAAAAGTCCGCTTTCCCCAAAGCCACAAGAAGAAAAAGGAATGAAAGAAAAGAAATCCCTGCCTTCCTCTAAGAAAGCATAAGCAAACAAACAACTCAGCGAAGTCAGGAGAACCAGTGAGAGATTGACTCACTGTCCCCATCACAATGGGGGCTGATGAGCGAGGCCGGATGGGACTCAACAGAGCTATCTCTCTTCCAGCTTTATTGCCTGTGAAAAACACCATTCACTTTTGTTAAAATGTTAGAAGTTTATAGTAATGAAAATAGCAATAAAAATTAGGGCAATAGGAGACAATAAAAAGCAAAGAAATACGGACGTCTGGGTGCCTGGCCCTCTGCCACAAAGCAAAGCTTGCTAACACAGGATTGCCCCTTAAAAGCAATAGTCTATTGCATATTCATATATCTCATACATGATTCAAACATTCCTTTCACACTAGGGTGTTTCTGCTTAATTTTAGCTTCCTCCCCTCATCTTGTAAATCAATCTTCTTGGTTCCTCAAAGTCTGAGCTTTCCCAATAAGGAGGCAATAATTCTTCTCTTGGGATCTTGGTGTCTGTTGCTGTTACCTCTATCTACATAGGATAATGCAAAGAATTTCTTGATTATCTTTTCCATTCCTTGAGCTAGTTACAAAAAAGTATCTTACATCACATAGTTTCTATTTTATTATTATGCTATAGCCTAAAAACTATATTTTCCATGCTACATACCAGAGATTAATACAGCACGACTGAAAAGAGATTATTACAGCACAACTTTCCAACATAACACATATAGTATTCATTTTAATACTTGCAAAGAGCCAATCATATAATAGGCATTTTTCACATTGGCCACCACAGGTGCCGGCTCCAGGTTCCTCTCTCTCTCGGCCGCCGGCAGCATTTTCCAATGCCTCCTCTCACTCTCCCCAGCCACTGCTACCATGGCAAGGCTTTGGCAAGGACGAGCTCCACACCAGCAGCCTGCTCTGGGAGCAGAGGGCTCGTGTACAGCTGCCTGCACTGGGGGGAGCCCAGGGGCCTGGCCCTTGCCTCGCCTCCCTCTTGCCCTCTCTCTCCTTCGCGACCTCCCTGTAATATATGTTATAAAGTAATTCATGCTTAAGAGGAGAATGTATAAAATAAAAATTGTAAAAAGATTCTAACATTCAACAAGCTTCTGACCATGAGCAACCTGGAGACAGATTACTACATTGGAATTACGGAACTCCTGGTGGCAGCAGGAGAACAATGCCTTGTTTGCTAATAAACGAACGTGGCTGGAGCGGAGATGGGCTACCTCCGGAGCCATCAGGGAACACCCAAGGGTGATCATCCTTTGGTAGATACTATCAATCAAGATAACCGAAGTCCCCAAGGAACATACATCTGAATACGTGACTTCCCCTGACATGATCAGCGCCTGCCACTACTCAGGAAACAGCAATTGTCCAGCCCTGCACAGTGAAAGAAACCTTCATACATATGAGGGGTTGCAAAAGAAATTGGGGCACCTCTGCCTCAGGCATAAAAAAGTGTATGAAACAGCCTCACTGGAAACGGCATTCGTGAACAGAGGGATATCCGATGCGATAGTGGTCGGATCCAGGTTCACCCAGAGCTGATCACAGGCTCATCGCTATCTCTTTGACTGTGGTTTTTGAGGACTGTATTTTGGTTGCGAAAATAAAATCTTTCGCATTTATTTGTTGGAGAATTTTGCTCAGACATGGCTTATAGAGTTTTGTTCAGACATGCCATAATCATATACAGCTGATGGAAAAGTAAAAGGCAGCTGTAAGCAGCAATTCTCAAGCCTGTTTCTGTAAACAACAAAGTTCTCAGGCACATTTCTGTAAACAGCAGAGTTCTCAGGCTGTTTTTTAATAACAAGTAAATATTCTGTCCTTGGCTGGTATGGGAAAGCAAAAGTGACAAACATGGAGGCCTTGAGAACCGTTCATAACAGGATGAGAAAACAAGTCTTGGTCTCAATAACAAACCGCAGGTATTGAAAACAAAAGGAGGGGTTGATGTGTAATCGGTAATCAATGATGAGCTCGGGTTTTGCAATATGTATGAACTTAATTAACACTGTTATAAAATGTGCATGGTGGATCAATAAATCGGAGTTCGATGCTGATCAAAGGATGGGTCGTCTCCCTTCGCTTTCTACATTTATTAATTTGGATTTATGGCTGATCATTTATAACAATTCTGGTGACCCTGACCCGATCTGAATTTGGGATCCAGGGACCCCCTCTCCAGTCAGGAGGCACCCTGCTGATTTCAGAGGCCTGACAGGATTGGGAACCAGCAGAACCAATCAGATCCTGAATCAAAGCCAGAACCATAGTCAAAGAGAGGATAAAAATGGGCCCAGAGCTCTCAGGAACTTGGAGCGATCCAGAGAGGGATCTCTGGGGCTGCGGAGCTTTTCACTTGGAAAAGTCTACATGCACAAAGAATCCACGCGGGAAAAGGAACCATGAGTACCATGTGGTTGAGTGGGGTATGATCGACGTGATTTTATCACAAAGTGAGTGTGGGCCCAAGATGACAGTTTCGCTCTCCCGCAAGGGAAGTGGTCAGTCGCGGGGGAAGTGGACTCCTTGGCTCATTACACACTTGAAGCCTGAAACTTGGAGGGAGTTCAGGGGTTCTATCACAGGTTTGGATCAGGAGGGAAGGGACGTTCCCAAAGGGTTTGTGAGCTGGTAAACCTTCTGGTCCGGAAATTAAGGTAAGAGAGCTCATTACCAGCCGAAAAGCCCATGGAACGGTTCTCTGTGAGGCTAAGTAAGCTGGTAGATTTTTTTCAGCAGACGTCAAAAACCGGTACTGGGCAGAGAGCCGGGATTCTCTTCGAGAATCCTAGCAGAAACAAACTCAAGGTAAGAAAGTTCGGGAGAAGTCGTTTTCAAAGATGGGACAGAGAAAGAGCAAGGCTCAGAGAAAACCCCAGGAAAAGCCTTCGAAAGCCCCAGAAAAGTTCCTACCTGAAATCCCAAGGGATAGTCCATTGGGATGGATGTTAGAATATTGGGAGGACAACCCTAGGAGGCAGAGAAAATCCAAGGAGAGAATGATCCGTTTTTGCATCGAGAAATAGGGAGGAAAAGCGATCAGGAGGTACGTGGTCTGGCCTGTTTTCGGCACTTTCGAAACGTGGACGTGGCAAACTCTATACAACCATGTGGCCAACCAGTACCCACAAGACTTGGAAGAATTAGAGTATGCTGGAATGTGGAGAAATATTTGTTTGGGATTATTCCTGATGCGAGCCCAGAGGTGAGCGGCAACTCGGGGCAGTTAATGGGAGCTGCTGGATAACCTCCCGCCTCCCTATCTGGTCCCTCCGCCCCAGCCCATGCAAGTCCAAGTCTCTGTGCGTGACCTTCGCAAGCCCAGGTACCTCTGGTGCCCATGTCGCCTCCAGAAGCCTCGCTCCCACAGGAACAGGCTTCAACGCCTCCACTCCCAGAAGAACAGGCTTCGATGCCTGCACTCCCACAGGAGCGGCCCCAGCCCCAGCCCCCGCCACCACCCAAATCAGAAGAGAAGCAAGCCCTCCCCACGGGAGGAGCCTGCTCTCCCCCAGCCCGTTGAACACGACGAAGAACTAGAAAGGTAAACCCTGATGGTAGCTAGGACGAGGAAGAAAAGCCCAACCTCTTCCCTTTACAGGAAGTGCTGACCACTCCGGGAATTATCAGCCTAGTGAATGTGCTGATCAAAACCAGCAATGTCAGGGCTTTCAAAAAGGAGATGGGGAAGTTGATGGATGATCCGTTGGGGGTTGCAGAAAGACTGGATGAGTTCCTAGGAACCGGCATTTACACCTATGATGACCTTAATGCAATATTAAGATTGTTGTTTAACAACGAGGAAAGAGAAATGATCAGGCAAGCTTCAATCAGGGATTGGGAACACAGGAACCCACAAGGGGAACGAGGAGACCAGAGATGGCTGGACCAGAAACCGTCTTGGAGCGTCCAGACGGAGAAAGGCAGACAGACGATGATAAACCTCAGAAACATGGTGATACAAGGTATATGGGAGGCGGTGCCGAAAGGGCAAAACATGAGCAAAGTACTCGGGGAGTGCCAGGGAAAGGATGAGACACCCACTGAATGGCTGGAAAGGCTGAGAAAGAGCCTCCAAATGTATTCGGGAACAGACCCCAAGTCCCCAATTAGGGCGGTCCTGTTGAAAACTCAATTTGTGGCGAAATCGTGGGAAGATATAAGGAAGAAACTAGAAAAGATAGAGGGATGGCAAGATAGAGAATTACAGGATTTGCTTCGGGATGCCCAGAAAGTCTACATGAGAAGGGATGAGGAAAAACAGAAAATCCAGGCAAAAGTACTAGTGGCCGCAGTAAGGGAAGCAAGAAACAAGAACAGGTCTGGGGTTTGACAAAGTCAGCGCCACAGAAGAAGCAGAACTCTTCCCCAGGTAAGGATTCAAACAATCAGAAAAAGGATATTGAGTGCTTGTACTGCAAACAGAAGGGCCACATTCGAAGGAATTGTCTGAAGAAAATCAAGGATGAAAAGATGTTTCAGGAAGACTAGAGATGTCAGGGGCTTTTTAATTTGGGGTCCAGGATATCCAAGGAGCCCTTGATAAAGTTGAGATTGGGACCCCACAAGCAAGAGGTAGTATTTTTAGTAGATTCTTGAGCTGAGCAAACCACTGTACAGCCATTACCACTGGGATGCTCTATAAGCGATGATACTATGATGGTAATCGGGGCAAAAGGGGAACCTTTTAAAGTTCCAATTATTAAAAACGTGGAAATAGAATCAGAGAATAAGTGTTGCATTGGAAATATTTCACTGGTTGAGGAAGCAGAATACAATCTTCTGGGAAGGGATCTGATGGTGACACTAGAAATCAGCCTAGTGGTGCAGAATTCCCAGCTCAAGGTGAGGTTGTACCAACTCACTGCTGAGGATGATGGGAGGATAGATCTAAAAGTTTGGTACACTCAAGAGGAGGCTGGGAGGTTGGACATCGAACCAATTCACATTGAAATTGAGAGGCCAGAAGACCCTATTAGGGTAAAGCAGTAGCCCATTCCCATGGAAAGGGAGGAGGGAGCTGAAACCAGTGATCGAAGAATTAGTGAAGAAAGGAATGTTGGAGCCGTGCATGTCCAGACATAATACCCTGATATTGGCAGTGCAGGAAACAGATGGTAGTTATAGCTTAGTGCAAGATTTAAGGGCTGTGAATCAAAGGACTAAGACACTGTTCCCCACGGTTTCAAATCCTTACACTTTGTTGAATAATGTCTCTCCCGAGGACACGTGGTACAGTTTGATTGATCTAAAAGATGCCTTCTGGACCTGTCCTTTAGCTATGGACAGCAGAGACTATTTTGCGTTTCAATGGGAAGACCCAGAAACCAACCAAAAACAGCAATTCAGGTGGACATCTTTGCCTCAGGGGTTTGTGGACTCACAAAATTTGTTTGGGCAAGCACTCGAGCAAGTGCTGAGTCACTTTGTACCAGTGGTAGGAACAAAATTATTACAGTATGTGCACAATTTACTGATTGCTGGTCCAAAGGAAGAGGATGTAAGGATGACACTATAGCGCTCTTGAATTTCTTGGGGGACAAAGGATTGAAAGTGTCTAAGTCAAAACTGCAGTTCACAGAGCCCAAAGTCAGGTATTTGGGACATTGGTTAACGAAAGGTAAGAAGAAATTAGACCCCGAGAGGGTGGCAGGGATCATTGCCCTGCCTCCTCCACAGACAAAGAGAGAAGTGAGACAATTATTGGGGCTTTTGGGATATTGCCGGCAATGGATTGAAGGGTACAGTGAGAAGGTAAAGTTTTTATATGAAAAACTCACCAGTGACAAGTTGAAACGGACAGAAAATGACAAGTAGAGATTTAAGGAATTAAAAGAAGCACTCGTGGCAGCACCAGTGCTGAGCCTCCCCGACGTGAAAGGGCCATTCCAGTTGTTCGTGAATGTCAGCAGTCACATCGCCTATGGCATGTTAACGCAGGATTAAGCGGGGGCCAGGAAACCGGTAGGTTACTTATCTAAGCTTCTGGACCCTGTAAGCAGGGGTTGGCCCACTTGTTTGCAGGCAACTGTAGCTGTGGCATTGTTGGTGGAAGAAGCTAAGAAGGTAACCTTTGGGGCTCCGTTGGTAGTATATGCGCCCCACAATGTGCGGAGTATACGACAACAAAAGGCAGATAAATGGCTCACAGATGCTAGGTTGCTAAAGTATGAAAACATTTTGATTCACTCACCCGACATGGAGCTATGAACAACGACTGCACAAAATCCAGCCCAATTTTTGTTCGGGGAGGTCTCAGAGAAGTTCGTACATAACTGCACAGAAGTGGTGGAGCTGCAGACCAAGACAAGACTGGATTTGGAGGAGGAGGAATTAGAAGAGGGAGAAAAATGGTTTGTGGATGGATCAGCGAGAGTGATAGAAGGAAAAAGGAAATCAGGATATGCAATTGTGGATGACAGGACAGGAGAAGTGATAGAAGTGGGTCCTCTGAATGCAGGATGGTTGCCTCAAGCATGTGAACTGTACGCAGTCTTGAGAGCTTTGAAAAGGCTGAAAGGGAGAAAGGGGACCATTTTTACAGACTCCAAATATTCTTTTGGGGTGATCCACACATTCGGGAAGATCTGGGAAGAGAGAGGGCTGATCAATACTCGAGGACGGGGACTGGTGCATGGAGAATTAATAAGGCAAATTTTGGAGGCAGTAAGGGAGCCAGAGGAAATTTCAATGGTACACGTAAAAGGGCATCAGGCTGGAATGCAGTTTTGAATCCAGGGAAGCAAGCTGGCAGACAAAGAGGGCAAAAACGCAGCATTACTGACGGTAAGTACCCCAGAGATCAAAGGAACCGAGGCTCCAGAATATCCTCCACAGCCCTCCCAAAAAGAAATTGAAGGTTACAAGAAAATTGGGAGAAGACTGGAGGAAAGTAAGTGGAAATTACCAGATGGGAGATAATTAGTGTCAAAGGGTTATATCAGAAGAATCTTAAGGAGGTTTCACCAACAAACTAACTGGGGGGCACAGGCCCTTGCAGAACAGTTCTTGAAATTTTTCAGGTGCAGAGGAATTTATGAATTGGCCAAGTAAGAGGTACAAGGATGCTTGATCTGCCAGAAAGTTAACCAAGCTAAGGCACGACAAGCAATCCTGGGAAGCAGACCCATAGCGTACCGACCGTTTGAAAGAATTTAAGTTGATTTTACTGAACTGCCCAAGGTGGGAAGGTACAAATTCTTGTTAGTAATAGTAGATAAACTGACCCATTGGGTCGAAGCCTTTCCGAGCTCAAGGGCAACAGGTCAAACAGTATCCAAAATACTTTTGACCGAAATTGTATCCCAATATGGGGTAGTGAACTACATAGATTCGGACCAGGGAACTCATTTCACTTCAAAGATTGTTAAGCAGTTGGCTGAGGCTCTAGGAATCCGGTGGGAATACCACACTCCATGGCATCCCCAGAGTTCGGGACAGGTGGAGAGAGTGAATCAGACATTGAAAGCGCAATTGTCAAAATTAATGTTGGAAACCCGGATGTCCTGGCTGAAGTGCCTCCCCCTTGCCTTGCTTAATATCAGGACTATGCCTCACTCAGAGAGGGGGCTCTCACTGTTTGAAATGTTGTATGGAATGCCATATGAACATGGAATGCCGGTGGGACACCCCAGGTTGGAGGATAGTCAAATTCAACCTTACTTGATAGCGATAAATAAGAATTTACAGTAACTAAGGAAACATGGGATAGTATCCCAGAGTGCTCCTCTGGGGTTTGCTATCCACAAACTACAGCCGGGACACAAAGTGCTTGTGAAAGTGTGGAAAGAAGTTCCCCTCTCCCCTCATTGGGAAGGTCCCTTTCTTGTCCTTCTGACAACAGACACTGACATTCGGACAGCAGAAAAAGGCTGGACACATGCATCGTGGGTGAAAAAGGTTGAGCATCAGGAGGGGGCTCCTGAGTGGAGGATCACCTCTTCCCCTGAAGATTTAAAGATAAAGCTACACTGTCCAAGTAAATGACCAACAGAGAGCGGATAAGTTGTATACTGCCAAATTGTGTATGTTATCCATTCATGTACTTCAAGTGCGAGTACTGTCTGGAAGTCTTTGGTATACATTGTAGAAGGGGACAGTGGCCGAAGGGGTTGTGTACTCGGTGTTTGGAGGAAGAACTCAAACTGACTGACCGCATATTAACTCTTGCCACAAATTTAGGAATAATAGAATTGGATTCTCGAAAGCGGCATCACGTATTCAAGAACGGTATAAGAGGGAAACTAGATTCTAAGGCTGAGATCTTAAAGGTCGAGTGCTGGAAATCGATCAGAGTACCTTGCAGCGCAGATGCAGTCAAGGTATCGAGCTGGGGCGCCTTTAAGAGGAGGTATGCAGCTTGGTCCCAGAGTGAAATCCTGGAAGAATACTTCTGCTGCCGAGAAGATGGTCTTCCTCGCCACTGGTGGCACCCCAGGGGGTGCAGGCAAAGGCAGAGGAGTACGCCTATGGGGAATCCTGATGGGCCTGAGCCTAGTCATGTGCAAAACAGCCAGTTTGCACACTGAGATCCCATCTCAGACAGGAGGGCAGAATCCTGTTGAAGAGTGCAGACAATGCACTCGGATTGTCCAAGAGGGACAAGAAGGAGAGGGAGTCTCAGCATACCGGGCCCTGGAAGATTGTATCATGGAGCAAGGCAGGCACTGCATCATGAATGGCACTCAATTGAAATTATGCAGATTGGGCGAAGAAACATTATGTTTCAATCAAAAGGCAAGAGTTAAGGGTGGGCTGTCAGAAGGGTTCAATCACAAAATACAAAAGAGGGATGTGGGAAAGACATCAGTCCCTGTTTGTAACCAATGCAATTGAACTCTGTGGATCGGGGGAAAAACTGAATCAGTTTTTGTAGTGTATTATCAAGTTAACCCATTGTGTTATGATAATACCAGGCTTGAAATATGTGTAACAAACGGGAAAGCATACTGGGTTGGAAAGAATTTGAAATATGAAAATAGGCTCCCCCTGAACAGCGAGCCTGTCATCTTGGATCTCCTTGAGGCAAATGATGACAGGGCCTGTGTCACAGACATCTTTTCATTAAAATCCTTTCGTTAGGATTTTTCCTGCTGAAGCTGAGAAGTTTCAGCAACAAAGTGTAAACAATGGTTATCTGCTGCTGTGGAATGCAACAGGTGGATCCGTGATTGGTCTCAGGTGGATGTTTGGATTTACTGACCACTCATGGCAGAGCTGGGTCTCACTCTCTGCTGAGACACAGACTTTTGTTATTCATTTCTTTTCTATTCTTAGCTTAGCTAGCCTTCTGAGAACTTTTCCTTCTATTCCTTTTAGCATAGTTATAATGTAATATATATATCATAAAAGAATAAATCAAGCCTTCTGAACACGAGGTCAACATTCTCGTCTCTCTCTTCATCCTGCAACCCTTGCAAGCCCTGTGACAGGCCTATCTGCAATATGATAGGGCTTTCTGCTTCTCAAAAAACAAGGAAGGGATAGATCCCGAAAGCAAAATGAAGCAGATGTCTCAGGAATTGAAGAGATAGGAATCAGAGTTGAGGAAAAGGAGGGTGGAGCAAGAAAGGCTGAAAACTCTGAGTGAACAATATGAGCAACTCAAGAGACAATTTGCTGACTGGGGACTACCTGCCCCAGATTGAAATTTATTCATTGACCTTGTCCAGGAAATTGCCACGGAACTAGGATTGTCAAATTGTTGGATTTGTGGGGGGCTGAAATCTGCCGAGAAGTGGCCTTGGAAAGGTGAGAGTTTAACCCCGGAGCAGCTGTTGAAATGGGATTACACCTGGGTCTCTCAGATGATCCAGAGACCTGAGGATTGGGTGTTGGACCAGAGGGTGATTGGAATGATTTGTATCAGCAGGGAAGGAAAAGAACATACCGGGGTGGTTGGGTATACCCCGCGTATATCCACATTGGAGGTAAATTCAAGTAGTAGGAGCAAAGTCTGGCAACCAGACCCTCCTACAGGATATTGGAGTCAGAAAAGAGAGACAAATGGTGAATCGAACTATAAGATAGGACTTTGTTGGGTCAAAGGCTCTGGAGTTAACCCTTACCAGTCCTTGGAAGAATTAAGAAAATATTGGAAGGAACCAGGAAGAACAAATATCAGGTGGAAAGTCCCTGATGGAATTTACTGGATCTGTGGGAAGAAAGCATATAATGAGTTACCCCTAAAGTGGAAAGGGTCCTGCACATTAGTCATGATACGACCTGTGTTCTTCACTCTCCCCCGATCGAACAGCAACCTGTTAGGGGCTCCCTTGTATGAGACTCAAAACAGGGAGAAGAGAAGTTTGAAAAATAAATTCCCTGCCATAGGAGGCAGTCACACATGGGGAGAGTAAGAATGGCCATCCAAGAGGATAATAGAGTATTATGGACCGGCCACATGGGCACAAGACGGAAGCTGGGGATATAGGACCCCAATTTACCTGCTGATCAGACTGATTAGGCTACAGGCAGTGGTAGAAATAGTCTCGAACCACACCTCAGAAGCCCTTGAATTGTTAAGCCGGCAACATTCTCAAGTGCTTTCGTGTACCAAAACAGAATAGCATTAGACTATTTGTTGGGCAAAGAAGGGGGAGTGTGTGGAAAATTTAATGGGTCCGAGTGCTGCATTGAGATTGAGGATTATGGAGAAACCATCAGAGGTTTAGCAGCAGAGATCAAAAAGGTGGCTCATGTCCCAGTTCAAAAATGGAATTCCATCTTGCAGGCAACTTGGTGGGACCGACTATTCGATGGGGCCTGGTGGAAAAAGATAATATTCTTTGTGATGTGTTCAGTAGCCGGGGTCATATTCCTAGCGTGCCTAATACCTTCCTTTATTAGGCTGATACGCTCTGTGGTACAGGGCATGCAAATAGCGGCCATGCCAATGGACCTGGAGCTGGCTTCTGAAAATAACAAGATATCCAAAATCATGAACTTGGGGGAAGGTGAACAGGAAATTAAGGCAGCTGAAGTCCTAGTGAAATTTGAAAAACAAATCAAAAGTGATGGAAACATTTACAAATACCAAGGGGTCCCACAAGGAGAACAGGACACAGAAAGAGTCTGAAAAAAGTCCCTCCTCTCCTTCTAGGAAGTCCTAAGAGATGAAGGGTAGATTTAGCTAAAACGTAGATAATAGACATAAGGGTTGTAGTGGGAAGCATGAATTAATGTGTTTATATAGAAGGGGAGGGATTGTAATATATGTTTTAAAGTAATTCATGCTTAAGAGGAGAATGTATAAAATAAAAATTGTAAAAAGATTTTAACACCCAACAAGCCTCTGACCACGAGCAACCTGGACACAGATTACTACATTGGAATTACGGAACTCCTGGTGGCAGCAGAACAATGCCTTGTTTGCTAATAAAAGAACATGGCGGGCGAGGAGATGGGCTTCCTCTGGAGCCATCAGGGAACACCCAAGGGTGATCATCCTTTGGTAGATACTATCAATCAAGATAACCGAAGTCCCCAAGGAACATACATCTGAATACGTGACTTCCCCTGACATGATCAGCGCCTGCCACTACTCAGGAAACAGCAATTGTCCAGCCCTGCACAGTGAAAGAAACCTTCACACATATGCGGGGTTACAAAAGAAATCGGGGCACCTCTGCCTCAGGCATAAAAAAAAGTGTATAAAATAGCCTCGCTGGAAACGGCATTCGTGAGCAGAGAGATATCCGATGCGATAGAGGTCGGATCTAGGTTCACCCAGTGCTGATCCCAGGCTCGACGCTGTCTCTTTGACTGTGGTTTTTGAGGACCCTATTTTGGTTGTGAAAATAAAATCTTTCGCATTTATTCATTTTGATTTCTGACTGATCATTTATAACACTCCTGACCAGGGGCTGCAACCACCGCTCCATGCTTGGGACCCCAGTGGGCCAGATGCTGCTCTTGCACACTGTACTCGCACATGCAGGACCAGGCGTGTGGAGGGGGCTAGAATGCCCATGCAGCGACAGGGAGGGGAGGGGCCTGTGCCTTCCCTTTGGTCGATGGGCTCTGTGGGGAAGTCCCCACAGCCCTGCATCCTGGAGCCTTCCTGTCTTTTACGAGCATGGTCCCAGGAGATCAGCTGTCCTCGCTGCCAATCTATTACCCCCTAAATCTGGTAACTCTCAACCTGGCTCTCCCAGGTGCTCTTGAGTTCCCGCCCCCGCTTGCAGTTCCCTCCACTCACGGGTCCCACCCAACTCTCCTATATCCTTAAGCTTCGATGGACTCTGTTACAGATCCCTTGCAGTACTACCTGTAGCTGTTCATACACTCAGATTACCGGCAACCTGGCCAGACAAATTATGAGGATGGTGCCTTTTCTCCCAAGTCTTGATCCCAGATTCCATCTCACTCACATCCCAAGCACACTCCTGGACTCCATCTCCAACATGTGCAGTACTCACAATCCTCCAGATCTTTCCGTCTGCAGTTTTTCAGAGGGCTTTTCCCTTCTTCCCCCTCTTCTTTTTTATTATTTTATCCTTTGTTGTCCCCGGGGTGCCGACCTGCAAATCACTGGTGATCCCAGGAGAAATTGGTGTGGTGTGCCTCTTGTCCGAAATCTCCTAGAGCCACAGAGGGTGGGGTATACGTAGCAGTGCATCTCCTCACCAAAGGCAAGGCCCAACCTGTCCCTTTCCCATACATGCACCCAAAATGTTTTGAGCTGGCAATCTCCTCCAGTCTCTCACAACACCCCTTGGCTTGAGACATTGACCAGGACCATAGTAATGGTACATTTCCTCTCATGGCATCAGGGGGATTCTAATCCAGCAGATAGAGGAGAAAGGAAAGAAGAAGAAATGTTGGGGTACACAAGACAGAGAGTAGTTAGGACCTTATTAGCATAAGAGATTTGATAAACAAAATACCTTGGCAAAAGCAAACGGAACTTTGAGAATTAAATTAAGATTGCAAGAAGATTAAATCAGACAGGTTTAACAGAAAAAGAAAATTTCATTAAACTCTGCAAGCAAGAGATGTTGTAATATGCATCAGTTTGTGTATGTGATTTTAACCTAATCATTGTAGTACACGTTACTACCTTCCCTAAAATAGTATATAAGCACTTGTATCCCACAATAAAATCAGATTCTGATCACCTATCAGTCTTGCCCCTCTCTTTTAATGGCTGATGTGAAAAATGCGTATTTTATTATTGGCTTTTCTCAAATATTAAAATGAATATTATATATGTTATGTTAAAAAGTTATACTGTATTAATCATTTTCAGTAGTGTGTTAAATATAGTTTTAAGCTATATCATTATATTAAAATAAAAGCTATACCATGTAAGATACTTTTTCTAACTAGCGCAAGAAATTCGTCACACAGAGAAAACAGCAACAAGACATCAAAATCCCCAAGAGGCCTCCTTATCGGAAAAGACAAACTTTATTCCAACTCCTTCTCATCTTTGAGGCACCAACAGGATTAAGGAGGAAAGCTGACAATAACCAGAGAAATCCCTAGTTTGAAAAGAATTGATGCATCATGGATGAGATATATGAATATGCAACAGGATATTACTTTTAAGGGTTAATCCTTTGTTAGTGAGCCATGCTTTTTTTGAAGAAAGCATCCGAACGTTCATATTCTTTGCTTTTATTGTCCTAACTCTGATTGTCCAAATTCTTGTTGCTCTAATTTTTATTACTATTTTTATAACCATTTTATTACTATTAAACTTTAAAAATTTTAAAACAAATGATTGGCATTTTTCACAACTGACAAGGAAAGTATACAGAAAAACATATAACGAACAATTGCTACTTCAGTAATCAAAAGCATAAGTCTAGTTAATATAAAAATTTCCCTATATGCAAATCATTGCCCCCCCACCCTCATAGTCTCTAAAATTGCAGGCAAGGTGCAATGCAAACCAGAATCCAGGGGGAGAGTTCATGAAACCAGTCTTGCAGCTGCAGTGACCAGAGTCCTGCAGATTGATTTCTTTTGTGTTTCTTGATGCCATATTCTTCTTCAGTGAGGTCTGGCATTTTACAGGGATGAGGGTTAAAGATATAACAAAACTTGAGTTCTTCCAACCTCCTCAGTATATCATTTCAGTCAGGGACCTGTGTTCAGATCAAATACCTTTCCAGCTTTACCAAAGCCTTCAGTGGTTCTCAAACTCAAAATCTTTCTTCTTCTCTTTTGTCAGCTTAACCACTTATGCCTTCTTCCTCTATAGCTGGAGACAACTTTCCAGCTGCCACGTCTGCTCCTCTGTCAGTTCCTTTTGTCCCTCCTTCCAGGGGTCACCAATAGTTCACCATCCCCTTCTTCTGCAAAGTCATGCTTTACGCATCACTTACCATTTTTACATGTGCTTCTGAAGTACTAAGGCCTGAACAACAGGCACTGAGTCAGTTGACCTCTAGATGAACCTTCCAACAAAACGTTATATATACTCACACATTGAGTATTGTTATATATATCCGTTTACTGGCAAAACATGTATTTACCTTTCTGTATCTAGAAACTGGACAAGGGGTAGTAGGATCAAAGACAACTCCCTTGGTTCCTCCTTGAGCCCTGGCCAGGCTTTGGGAGAGAGCCAACAGGAGAATGGAACTAGATGTTATGTCAGCTTGTTTAACAGTATAAAAGTTGGACTACTCTCAGAGCAAAGTCAGGAAGCCTTGTGACGATCCTGCAAAGTTGGACACACAGGATTTCTCAGTTAATGGGCATGGTTCTCCAGTCCTTCACTGTGACAGCTTACCCCAGCTGATGATTAAAGGATATCTGGATGAAGAGGTAAAGTATTAGGGCAACAGGTGATGCATCTTTCTTAATCACTGTAGGCATTCTTTTGTAGAAAACATTAGGTGCATTGCTTAGCTTATCTTTTTGGGATTCTTTGTAGTTTTGCATTATAGTATGTGAAAAATGCATATTTTGTGATCGGCTTTCTGCAAACATTAAAATTAATATTATATGTGTTATGTTAGAAAGCTATGCTGTGTTAATTTTCTTAACTACTGTGTTAAATATAGTTTTAGGTTATAACATAATGTTAAAATAGAAACTACGCTATGTGAAATAATTTTTTTAAAGAGAGGAATGAGGTACTCACACCAAGATAGCAACCACATGTGAAAAACGCCAATCACTTGTTTCTAAAATTTTAAAAGTTTAATAGTAATAAAATGGTTATAAAAATAGTAATACAATTAGAGTAATAATAATTTGAAAATTTTGAATTAGGACCATATGAGACAATAAAAACAAAGAGTTACATATGTCCCGGCACCTTTTTCTGGGCAGCACAAGCCCGAAAAAGGACACCCGTTAACAAAGGATTAACCCTTAAAAGCAATAAATTGTTGCATAAATTCCATTCAAATACAGGATTCTGTCTGGTCATTGTCAACTTCTTCCTCTGAATCCTAACAGCGCCTTCGAGGCGGGAAGAAGTTAGTTTCTTCTGTTAAGAGGGGAATAAATTCTTTTTCTCTGAAAGATTTAGGTGTCCTGTGGCTGCTATCTCCCTGCGAGTCCTTTTATTAAAAAGTATCCTACATAGCATAGTTTCTATTTTCACATTTTTTTATAACCTAAAACTATATTTAACACACTCCTTAAGAGAATTAATACAGCATTACTTTCTAACAAAACACATATAATATTCATTTTAATATTTGCAAAAAGCCAATCATAAAACATGCATTTTTCACAATCCCCACTCTTATTCTTTGTAAATCAATTGGCTTGAGCAATATTTCTTGTCTACTTGCTTCTTTTAGACTATGCTGGCAAAATAAAACAGGGGATTACACAAGGAAGAAATATCAAAACAGTTGTAACACATAAAATGAAAAAAAATCTTAATTTATTCTAATACATTACCCCACCAGCTAGGTTTTAACATTGTTTTCTAATTTTTGGACTGGTACCTGGGTTATTACATGTATTTTTTTTCTTTTCTTTATTTTGCTTTTTCTAGAATGACTTCTCTGTGGTCATCAATTTTCAACAATCTGATATATTAAACTTCCCACAAACACTGCCTTCTTTAGCCAATAAATAGTCCAAAGCCAACCTATTCTGATACACTACAGTTTTTGTTTGGCTTTCCTGACTTGATATTACCTCTAATGCCTGGGTGGCTTTATTTGTTATAATTTCTATAACTGCTTGGAGTCTTGTAATATGACTCAGCATATAATTAGGGGTCAATACAGAGTTAAATTGCTGTGCTGATTTTAACTTTTTGTTTACTAGTTGTTTTTTTACCAAATATTGAACCGTATCTTTAAGATTAAATGTAAAACAAATACCTCTCTCTCCTTTTGGACATTCAATTCCAAATCTATTAACACTTTTTCCTAAATTTCTTGTAATCCAATAATTTTCTCTGTTTTGCCTACAGGTTATTAATTTGGATGGGTTATAACAGTGACTGTTGACATAGGTGTGTGTAATAAAAGAGGAACTTTGGTTTCTTTCTATATGACGCATTCCGTAGCATTCGTGACACCATCTTTCTGGTATCCAAAAAGGGAAATGACAACAAATGAGTGACAGAAACAGGAATAACAGAGGTCCAATATGGCTTATACTCCCAGCTCCCATGCCTGTGAGGTTGCAACCCACAGCAGGTGTATTTGATGTTCTTGGTGGCGAATACAGAGGCCAATCTGGTCTTGCCCTCTATTTCCTTGTCACTTTCTCTTAACTAATTTCCAGGCGAATTGTTTTTGACACCCCTTAACTATGGTTTCCCACCGGTTCTCAGGTATCTCTCATTCAACAGGCACTAATACTTCCCATCCACAAAACAAAGCTTTTACTTTAACACTTCTTGCAACAAGAGCATAAATTTTGTGAACTACAATACTAATTATTCCCACAATTCAAGCATTTACTTATTACCCAGCTAGCATGTCCCATATTGGAATGAATCAAATAAAATTTACTGATGGAAATGGTAATTCACCTTCTTCCTGTAAAATTCACTGGCTAAGGTCAGAATACAAAACCAGTCTTGATCCTTCTGTCTGAAGTATTCCTTCCCCAAGGCGATGTTTTATTCAGGCAGTGCCTGAAACCAGTGATATAAGCATTGCCTTATTTCTTAATTAAGTGCCATTCTTTGTACATTTCTTGGATCATTTGGGTTTTCCCAAATCATTACCACTCAGTCCCCATTGGAAAGTCAGTTCAGTATCATCCGGTTTAAATGTGATAGTCCATTCCTCAGGTTCCTTCACAAGTCCTTTGATTCTGCTGACATGAATCCACCATCTTTCCGTGCTTCAGATTGCTGTTTCAGTAGTACCTGGAAAGGACTTCTTAATAGCATAGTAATAAAAGCAAGACAACACTGCATTAACTTTTACCATTTGCTTTTCTTCAAAACTTTCTGGGTTTAGCTAAAAGCTTTCTCCACAGCAGCCTCTTCTTTTTGTATCCAGCTGTGCTAAGAACTGCAGAGGCAAATTCTTCTTTCTGTGAGTTACAGTTAGTTAAATAAGACAGGCCAGGCCGATTTTAACACGAGATGAATCACATCTATTGCTTTTTACTTTTTGGGCAGCATTTAATTGTTTTAGCCTTACAAACCCATTCTTCATTAAAAAAAAAACTAATAAACTTATTCTTTTTAACAACAAACAAAACAAAAACTTCTTACTTGAGAAAAATAAACCACTTTGTGAGATTTGGAGAGTCAGCAATCTCTGCTTTGATTTTATCTTTCAGTGCTAGCCCCCTCCCCCTCTTTTCACAGCCTTGCTGTCAATGCTGTTCTTCGCCCTTTCACTGCTGCTGCCACTTCGCTGCAGGGCCGGAGCAGGGCAGAACAGCCACGGGCATGAGGACCCTGGGGGCATGCCTTGGGTCCCTTTTGCCCCCTCACTCTCTTTTCTTCTCTCTCTTTCCTGTTATGAACAAAAATTCAGTTGATTTTTTTCTGTGAGAAAAAGGTTACCACTACTGCTGGGCTGCTGCCTGTGTTATGGTAATTACGGGTCGTTGTTGTTAATAGTTGTTTTTGTATCGGTAAAAGCCCTGGCGGGGGGGGGGGGGGGGGGGGGGGGGGGGGGCAAGTTGATAGCTCTTCTCTCAGACAGTAAAGGGTGCAGTACCTCCCGAACAGTGAGGAGAACAGACTTTGGAGGGGAGGGATATGCAAAATACTCCAAGGACCAGCATGCTGTGTGGTACCCCTACTCTAAACGTGCAGGAAGAACCCCAGAAACAACGAGTCACCTAAGAGTTGAGAGACTGGAGTGATGTCTGGACGTGAGGAGTCGAGTGCTGAGCCTGCAGAAATGCGGAACACCTTCGGAGTCCCTCTCGCCCTGACCAAGGGAATCGTCCCCGGCGCCGAGACCGAGCGGACGGGGCCGGGAAAAGTAACATCGGATGGGATCACCACGCCCTAAAGGCTCCCACGAGGACCTGATCCCCCAGCTCTGCCCCTAATGGACAAAGCTGCGCATATCCTCCTCCTCTGAGTCACCCTGGGAGAGACGACGGGAGACTGCAGCCCCGCCGAGCTGCCCAATCCTGAACTGATCACTTTTAATAAAGGCATTAAAAAGGAGAAGAAATATCCTGGCCCTGTTTATTTCATTCCTTCTCCCTCTCTCCCGGTAGGGGCTGACGCTGCCATCCTGGACTCAGGACCCCGACAGTCTTGTAGCCACTCCAGCAGTTCCGCCAGGGAGCCAGACCACTCCTGGCCGGCAAACCTGTGTCATCTGCTCCCAGCACCGCGTCGAGTCACCTCCATGAATCGGTCCCTGCCGCAGCCCCCGAGACCTGGCCACTCGTATGAGAGTGGTCAAACACCTCCCAACCTTGACAACCCCAAACTTGGCGTCCCCAGGTGCTCCTGACATTCCTTTTCTTTCTATAGTCAACTTATCCTCTTTTCCCTTCAAGGAGGGCCCGTTCTGCTAAACCCTTTCTGGACCCCAGTTCAGCTCTTAACAACCATGTGTTAAGACACTTCCCTGCCTTTCATGCAAAAAAACCCAAACAAACGATTCACACTTCTGCTCTCTTCTAGCTGCAAGACGTCATCACTCCACATTCCAACATCCCAGAGTGTGCTAACCACCTCCCTACTTCAACTTCTCCCTTTCTTCTCTTCTTACTTTCTTTATTTTTTCTTTGATTCAACACACCTCAGATGGTACGAGGTTTACCCAACTAATTTACTTCCAAAAGCAAGCTTACAAGTTTCTTTTACTAGGATTGCAGTAGCTGTTATAGCTTAAATACATACTGGCTAGCTGTGGCTTACTGGGTCTAACATCTTTGATATATAAGCTACTAGATATTTTTTGCTCTTCCTTACACCTGATTTAAAATTTTATGAGCTACTCCATTTTCTGTATTTATGTATAAATGATAAAGGATTTTTCTAACAAGGGTAAGCTTAAAGCTGGTACTTAGGCTAGTTTTAACTTCAACCCTTCTTATTTAACAATATCTTCCTTGGTCCGTTTTATATCATCTCCCTCTGTCAATTTTTCATAGACAAATTTGACTGCCTGTGTGTAGCCCTCAATCCATAATCTACAATATCCCAATAATCGCAGCAGCAGTCTAATTTCCCTCTTTGTAGAGGGAGGGGGAAGGGATAAAATTCCTACAATTCTCTCTGGGTTGAGCTTCCAACTACCCTTACTAATTAAGTGTCCAAGATATTTTATCTCTGCTTCTACAAATTGCAACTTCCCTTTTGATACCCTTAATCCTTTTTCCCCGAGAAAATTTAAAAGTTGTATAGTAGCCTCTCTCACGCCAACTTCAGCTTGTTTCTAAAGCTTGCCCAAATAAGTTTGGGGATTCTGTAAACCCCTGTGGTAATTTTGTCCATTTTAATTGCTGCTTTCTCCCAGTTTTTGGATCCTCCAATTTGAAGGCAAAAATATCTCGGCTCTCCTTGGGTAGTGGGCAAGCCCAAAAAGCATCTTTAAGATCCACTACACTAAACCAGTGATGCTGGGGTGGGACTTTACTTAGAAGAGTATAAGGATTTGGTACTACTGGGTAGCGAGTCAGAGTTCTTTTATTAACCTCCCTTAAATCGTGTACTAGTCTATAACTCCCATTGGACTTCTTTACTGGGATAATAGGGGTATTATGGGGAGACACAAGGTTCTAATGTCCCATCCTTTATTAGTCCTTCTATTACTAGCTTCAAACCTTCCCTTCCTTCTAAAGATATAGGATACTGACGTACACGTATGGGACAATCTTCTCTCTCAATTGTAACCCTTATGGGGTCGATATTTAATCCTCCCCTATTTCCTTCCCCAGCCCAAACTTCTTTGTTGATTTTTTTCTTCATCCTATTGGCCTAATTTTAAAACTCTAGCTGTCATTTTTCCTTTTTCTGGTATAACTCCTATTCCTAATTGCACTTGTAAGTCTTCGCTATAAGTTGCTACCTGCCCCAGGCACTAATAAGACATCTCCCATCCAAATTTTAGTTTCCTCCCTCAATTACCACATCTTTAATGACCAGAACTGGAAAATTTTCTCCTTTTGCCCCTGTTACTTTCACTGTATGTTTGCTTACACCATAACCTTTTGGAATATTTAACAGGCAGGTTCTTTCTGCCCCTGTGTCTAATACAAATTCTTCTGGGGGACCCACTTTTTTAGTTATCACAGGCTCCAGATGGTAGTCTCCTAAAACAACAGAGCTTATGACCTCTGTATTCCTCTGTGCCCATCTCTTTCAAGATTTTCAGCTCTTCTGCTTGCTTAGGACCATTTTCCTATTTCTCTTAATTTTGTTTATCTATTTAGTTGTAGTTTCCTCTTTTCCCTCTAAAAAGCTGTCCATTAAAAACCTTTTTTTTTTTAAATTTTGTCTTTGATATGCTGTCTCAATTATTCCCTTGATTATGTAATTACTATATTTATGTGGAAAATGCATGTATTTTATGATTGGCTTTTTGCAAATATTAAAATGAATATTATATGTGTTGTGTTAGAAAGTAATGCTGTATTAATTCTCTTAAGGAGTATGTTAAATATAGTTTTAGGTTATAAAAAATGTTAAAATAGAAACTATGCTATGTAGGATACTTTTTAAAAGAAAGGACTCGTGGCAAGATAGCAGCCACAGGACACCTAAATCTTTCAGAGAAAAAGAATTTATTGCCCTCTTATCAGAAGCAACTAACTTGTTCCCACCTCGAAGGCACTGTTAGGATTCAGAGGAAGAAGTTGACAATGACCAGACAGAATCCTGTATTTGAATGGGATTTATGCATCATATATGAAGTGTATGAATATGCAACAGGCTATTGCTTTTAAGGGTTAATCCTTTGTTAACGGGTGTCCTTTTTCAGGCTCGTGCTGCCCAGAAAAAGGTACCCGAACAACTCTTTGTCTCTATTGTCTCATATTGCCCTAATTCAAATTGTCCAAATTATTATTACTCTAATTGCATCACTATTTTTCAACCATTTTATTACTATTAAACTTTTAAAATTTTAAAAACAAGTAATTGGCGTTTTTCACATTTATTCATGTGTTTCCTCTCCTCATTATTTTGACTCCACTCAAGATGTACAGTTGGCATTTTGTCTTCTCTGGGGGTCCCTGTGGATTATCTTTTTTTCCAAAGTTTTTATTCCAGCTGCTCTGATTAATTGCCTTTTCTTCCTGAGAAAATATTTTTTTCCTTATAGACAGCATCTCTTCTCATGTATAAATGTTTAGACCTAAAAATTGGTCTAGTTGTTCAGCTATGTCTATGGGATCCTTCGAATATTTCTTTTATTTATTTCTTAAAATTTCTGACCTCAGATGAAGTCAAAGAGGCATTTACAAACCCCAGTCTGCCCCCTCCTATTGGAACCTCTCTTAATGGAAATAGACCAATACTTTTATCCCATTCTTTTTGGATTTTTATCTTCTATAGCCTTTCTCCTGTATTTTTAGGAAGAATCAGGACAGGGCTTTCTTTTAACTGAACTTTTAGTGTTTTGATAAGGTGATTCCTTTCGAGAGAGAGAGTTCCCCTGACCAGCCGGAGCTGTGGTTACCAAGGGAACCGAGCTCGGGGGCAGGACAGGAGGGAGTCGGCATAGCGCCGAGTCTCGGTCCTCCAAAGGCGGGGTCTGCAGGTGGAATCGCTCTGGGAGGTGTTCCAGTGCAGACTGAGCTGAAGCGTGGATAGCCCCCACATGGCTAAAGGCAGTTTATCCGGCCGAGACAAAGCCGGCGACTGACCCAGGCAGCAGAGGTGGTAGCCGGCCCGGTCAGGTCAGCCGGGGATGGGGCCGACGGGACCCCCCTCGGTGCGGTCGGCGCGGTGACCACGTTTCCATACAGCAGGACAGACCCTCACCCCCGCCGGCACGACCGGCGGAGCGGCCGCGGGCCAGGCGGCCGTGACTGGGGCAGACGGACTGTGCCAGAGCCGGCACAGGGGCTGGGGAATGCAGCCACGAACAAGTTGTGGAACAAATGGATATGGATGAGATAATCTTTTGTTCCCAGCCTTTTTCTTTCACAGTTTTTCTTTTATTGCTTTTTAAAGATGTTATTTTCTTACAATCTCCCCTCCACCCCAGCATGTGGTATATGATAATAAACAGGGCAGAAGACTTTTTCTCCTTTTAATGCCTTTATTAGAAGTGATCAGCTCAAGGTTGTGAAGCTCGATGGGTCCATGGTTTCGCCGTCGTCACTCCCAGGGTGACTCAGAGGAGGAGGAATGTGCAGCTTAGTACACTAGAGGGCAGAGCTGGGGGTCCCGTCCTCATGAGAGCAGTGAGGGTATACCCCGTGTTACAACTTTTGGATTTGCCGTCCAGGTGCCCTGACTCCAGCTGAGGTCTTTGCTCAGGGCGAGGGGCAGCAAAGGTTCTCAGCATCTCTGCAGGCTCGGTACTTTGTTCCTCACGTCCAGACATCACTTTGATCTCTTAATTCTGTGTTGGCTCATTGTTTTGGGGGTCTTTTGGTAAGTTTGGTGGGGTGGCTTTCCCATCACATGCTGGTTCTGAGCCCCCCCCCCCGCCATGTCCCCTTCTCTCACTGTCAGAGGAGGGCTATCAACCTGGCTTTTAGGCAGGACAGTACTGATACAAAAGGAGTAGTTAATGAAAAGGACCGGTGATTACAATAACAAACAGGTAGAACTCCACCTTGGCAGCAACTGGTTTAACCTGTTCACTCCGCAACCTTTTAAACAAATCGGCAGCTTTTTTTACTTATAACAGTCCCCCCTCTTTTTCTTTGATCGAGCTTAAACTTAAGCTCGCATCAACTTGCAATTTCTGACTCATGAGCATCACATTTTTTAATTTGTTGTATTGATTATAAATTTCTTGAGCACTCTGGTAATCATGCTTACTTAACTTTGTTACTTTTCTTGGTTTCTTCAGGTTAAATTTTATTGAGATATTTAGGTTGGTCTGTGAAATAAACAGGGCAGGAGACTTTTTCTCCTTTTAATGTCTTTATTAAAAGTGATCCGCCCAGGATTGGGCAGCTCGACGGGTCTGCAGTCTCTGTCGCCTCTCCCAGGGTGACGAGGAGAAGGAGGATGTGCACAGCTTTGTCCACTAGGGGCAGAGCTGGGGGTCCAGACCTCGTGGGAGCCTTGGGCATGACCCAGATGTTGATGACCGCCCTTTTTTTCCCCGGGTCCCGGCGTCGGGACTACTCCCGCGCTCAGGGTGAGAGGTCACGAAGGTCTCCAGCATCTTTGCAGGCTCAGCACTCTGTTCCTCACATTTAGACATCACTCCAATTTCTCAACTCTATACTGGCTCGTTGTTTTGGGGTTCTTTTCAGTGTGTTTGGAATAGTAGCTTCTCATGGCATGCTGGTCTCAAAGTTAGTTTGCATATGTCGTGGTTTGACCGGAAATGGGACATCTGGGATATGTTGTTTTGCTGTGGTTACCAATGGGTGGTCAGATTTTAAGATGAGCACCTGGTTTGACCAGTGGGGCACTGGGTCCGCCTCTTGAGACCACAAACCCAAGGAGTTAAAGCAGGGCTCTTGTCCTTCAGAGCTCTCTTGGGATTTCCGGCGTGGAGGAGCTGCGTCTCCCTCCCCCGGCCCAGTTGCTGGCTGGGCTGGGGGAGGGGAAAGCCACGTGGCCCATCTACGGTAGGCCAGATTCGGAGGAAGGGTGGCGGACCCTTGAGCGACCTGTTTATCCCCCCCCCCCCCCCTTTTGGAGATGGAGAGAATGCAGCCCGTGCTAGAACTGTATACCTTGAAACTTGATATCATGTGCCAGCAGCACGGTTGGAAGAGAAGGGGAGGGGGCAGCGGGCAGTCCGGCCGCCTGGGAGAGCTTTTAACCCTTGTGGATAATGAAAGCCTCATAGAACATTACCTTTCCTAGAAAAGGGATAAGAGTGGAAGATGAAGGAAGAAACTGGCTAGTAAGGGGATCTGGCAAAGAGAAAGAGAGATGTTGAAGGAATGGAGGAAGATGGAGTGGCAATTTTTGCTGGACTCTTTTTTGTTGTATATCCATGGACTGTTTCCTGGTGATACAGAGGCTGCATTGCAGGGGGAAGCGGAGGCTCGGAGTCAAGAGAGTTTGGTTTTGAGACCCCTCGGCCCCAGGGGGTATAGAAGAAATGGGGGGGACAAAGGTCCCAGAGATGAGACTGTGCTCTGCTTGGTACGAGACGAGGCATCCTTAAAAGGCCCTGAAGGCAGACCCCTGCTCCATCCCATGCCTAGTGGTGAGAGCACCTTGGCATGGAGAGGAGATGTCACGAGATAGCAAGACTCCGGGCGGTGCTGATTGTGACAAGAAGTCCGTGGCACAAGGAAGGACTCCGTCTATCCCTCATGAGCTGAAGATTTGATTTTTCTAAAGGGTGGTGCCAGACCGAGTGTGGATAATTTTGGGAAATGTAAATGTACTTGGGAATTTGGTGGGAGAAGGATAAGGAAGTGTTTGTGTGTAGTTTTCATTTTCCTTGTGGTTTTTTTTCCCTTTTTCTTTTGTAGTTTAGTTTTTTGTAGTTTAATTAATAAAGTTTTTTTTCCCCTCTTTTCCTTAAGCAGGAGCCTGCTTTGCTTATTCCCGGGTATCACCTCACAGCAGATGCCAGGGAGGGGGGAATTTTCATGGGGGCACTGGCATTGTGCCAGTGTTAAACCATAACAATACACACCCTCCCACGTCTCAGTCCCTTCTCTTCACTGTCTGGGGAGGAGAGCCATTAACTCAGCCCCAGCCAGAGCTTTTACTGATACAAAACCAACTATTAACGATCACGACCCATAATTACCATAACAAACAAGCAGCACCCCAGCAGCAACAGTGGTCTGATTAGTTTTTGTAACTTTTTTCTCACAAAAAAAATTGGCAGATTTTTGTTTATAACAGTCTGCACGGCCAATGCTACTATTTTAATGAAGCAGGGAAGTAAGCATAGTAAAAAGGGCAATCCTCCAAGTATACACACAGTGAGGAAAGATACTTTTTCCCATAAATCTTTTTTGAAAGTCCATAGGTTAACCCACCAACTGGAACCAAGTGTAGGAGTTTGTTCTTGGTTATTTACATATGCTAGTTTTTTATATTTCATTTGAGATGTTTCTAATGATTGCATTCTTTATCTCTAATAGTGCCTGGAGCCTGATGATTCTGTTTAACATAGATATCGGGGTCCGAACCTGCCTCTTACAATTTTGGATTTTCTCAATTTCTATTGCACTTTGCTTCTTCTGTTTGGCTTCTCTTAAATCATTATATAAAAGAACTCCTAAACTTGATCCAGTTTCTTTGGGTAATAAGAAGAAAGCTGGTCTTATCATTTCAGTGGTGCAACTGCCAGACCAGTCTCCTGACAATTTAGTGTATGCTCTAGTACCAGAGATCAAAACCAGGTGTTTAGGGCTCTCCTGAAATGTGTTATTAGTTTCTGTTGGGCATTCCCAATATTTACACAGTTCTTTCATTTTTCTAAAGGGGTTTATCTCTTTTTCAGTACACTCATAAAATTCATATACTTCTTGGTAGATACACTTGTCTCTTTTTTTCTCAACAGACTCTAATTTATTTGCATCTCTTGAGATCCACCGGGTAGCAGAGTTCTTTGCTGCTAAATACCTTTTACAAACCATCTTTCTTACTGCTTTTACCATCTCTTTTTCTTTGACCTGAAATAAACAGGGCCAGGAGACTTCTTCTCCTTTTTAATGCCTTTATTAAAAGTGATCAGCTCAGGATTGGGCGGCTCGACGGGTCTGCAGCATCCGTCGTCTCTCCCAAGGCGACTCAGAGGAGGAGGATATGCGCAGCTCTGTCCACTAGGGGCAGAGCTGGGGGAATCCAGTCCTCGTGGGAGCCTTTAGGGCCTGCTGATCCCCGTCAGATGGTGCCCCTCCCACTCAGTCGGCCTGGTCTCACCGCCGGGGTCGACTCCCTTGGTCAGGGCGAGAGGCTCCGAAGGTGTTCCGCATCTCTGCAGGCTCAGCACTCGGCTCCTCACGTCCAGACATCACTCCAGTCTCTCAACTCTTATTTGGCTCGTTGTTTTAGGGGTTTCTCCGTGGGTTTGGAGTCGGGGGTCCCACAAAGCATTCTGGTCCTTGGAGTCACTTTGCATAACCCCCCCCTCACCTTCTCAGGTGTCTTCTCCTCACGGTTCAGGAAGGTTCCCACCCTCCACTGTGTCAGAGAAGGGCCATTACCTCGCCCTAGCCAGGGCTTTTACTAATACAAAAACAACCATTAACGACAACGACCTGTAATTACCATAACACAGGCAGCAGCCCAGCAGTAGTGGTAACTTTTTTTCTCACAGAAAAAATCAACTGAAATTTTGTTCATAACAGTCCCCCCTCTTTTCCTTTGATCGAGCTTAAATTTTAAGCTCGCATCAACTCACAATTTTTTTGTTTTGAATCTACTATAAATCTCTTGTGCACTTTGGTAATCATGGTTACTTAACCTTGTTACTTTCCTTGGTTTCTTCAGGTTGGTCTGCACAGCAAGTACTATTCTACTAAAACAGATAAATAAGCATAGTAAAGAGAGCAATCCTCCAAGTATACACACACCGAGAAAAACTACCTTTTCCCATACATCCTTTTTGAAAATCTCTAGGTTCTCCCACCCACTGGGATCAAGTGTAGGAGTTTGTTCTTCATTATTTACACATGCTAATCTTTTTATTTCATTTGAAATGTTCCTAATAATTGAATTCTTTATTTTTAATACTGCCTGGAGGCGGATTACTTTGTTTAACATAGATATTGGGATCCGAATTTGGCTTTTACAATTTTGGATTTTCTCAATTTCTATTTCACTTTCCCGACTCCGTTTAATTTCTCCCAAATCATTATATATAGGAACTCCCAAACTTGATCCAGTTTCTTTGGGTAATAAGAAAATTGGTTTTATCACTCTAGCAATGCAGTTGCCAGACGAGATCAAACCTAGGGGTTTAGGGCTCCCCTGAAATGTGTTCCAAAAGGGGTTTATCTCTTTAGTAGCACACTCATATAAATACTTGTAACAAACAATTTTTCTTACCATTTTCACCATTTCTTTGCTTTTTGCTAGTTCTGCTGAGCTTGTTTCAGCAGCATCACATTCAAAGCACAACCAGGCTTCCCCTATAGGGCACTCTCCTAGGAGTGGCTGCCTAAAAGTGGCAGTATTGTATGCTATCCAATACACTCTCTTATTTTTCTGATAAAGGACCAATTGGGAGGGGTTAACACAATCAGGGTCAGAACTGATGTGGACTCTAGACAAGGAGCTCACTTCCTCCTCATAGAGGGATTGGTAGCATTCACTGTGCCGCTCAGCTGGGCTCCCCTGAGCACCACCAGCAATCAGAGCCATCAGTACTACCCTTCCCAAGAGTCTGGTATGGGTCATCTTGCACAGCCTGCCCATCCGGCCTTGCCTCTTGGGGAATTTTACTGAGGAGAAGCTTCCAAGCTCTTTAGAGTCCCTTCTACCCACTTCTCTGGTTAAACCTCTCTTGGTCTGTTCCCTACCAATTTTGGTTTCCCCTCCCAGAGGAGTGCTCTGTAGAGGATTAACCTGGAGTCTTTAGAATTAAGTTAAGGAATTTAACCAGAATTTCTTATTTACAGTCTTAAACTTTTTACCAACATAGTTTACACAGAACAGTTTTGAAACATTTTAAGCAATATTAGAACTCTTGATACCAATTTTTTTTCCACACAGTTCAGTCTTTTTGACTCTTCCTTCTGAGAGTCAACTTTAAATCCTTTGGTCCTTTTACCACAGTATACTCAGGTGATTTAGCTTGTGAAGCAGATGAATCTTGTCCAGCGCCGGGGGGGTGAGAGTGGTGTGGACTCTGGTCCAATGCCAGAGGGAAAAACTGGGAGCCTGGCCCAATGCCAGAGGGAGAATGTGATGGAGTCTGGCCCAATGCCAGAGGGAGAAAGGGGTGCAGTCCGGTCCAATGCCAGAATGCCAGAGGGAAAAAAAAACTGGTGTTGAATCCTGGTCCAATGCCAGGGGGTGAGAGTGATGTGAGTCCAACCTTTTCCTTTTGGTCTGCACCGTCGAATTCGTAATGAAGAGTACCTGAAACAGGCTTTCAAACACAGGCATTAATGGTCTGCTATTTAATGATTTTATCAAAACTCAGTTTCTCTGTTTAATGTTATTGGTTAATTTCTCTTTTTCCATAGCTTGCATGTTTCTCTCATCAACTTCTACATACTCTGTATTTTGCAAGGAGTTGAATTTCTCAGCTAACTTAACTCCAAAATTATTTTTATTCCCCTATTTTTCTGTGTGTTTAATTCACTGGTTTTCTGTTCTATTTCTCAGGATCTTATCTATTTATCTCTTGCTTCTGTTTCTTACTTTCACTTAGAGCTTAAATACTTCTTTCAGCCCCTTACACTTATTTTTTTTTTTTTTTTACACCATTCTTCTACACAATACACTTCCCTCTAAGGAGATGTGGTAAAACTTGTAATGCACAATCTACATTACCTCTATTTTAATTTGTCTATATTCACTCTCACACATTCCTTCACACCCTGAAGACACAAACTGGATCATTATTGCTAGAAAATCACGGGTCCTGTAGCCCCCCCCCCCCCTCAACTTGGGGTTGGCCCACAGGTCTCAGCATCTCTGGGCCCCCTGGAAGGGCCCTGACTCTGGTTGCCTCTGGTGCACATTCACCTGTGAGGATGTCTGCTTGTCACTCACGCTCTTACAGCTACAGCTCCCTCACACATCTGGGGAGCACTAGTCTGGTTTGCAGGTCACACACACACACCTCAGTCACAGCCCCCACCCGCCCGGGGGACACAAGCCTGGTTTGCAGGTCACACATACACACACTTCCACTGCCCCCTTTCCACCTGCCCGGGAAGTTGAGGCTGACTTTGTTTGTGACTCACTCTCACACACACAACAAGACAACAAAAAAGGTACCTTTTACTTTCACATCACTTATTACAAGTTAAGTATTACTGGCCAGTTTTGGTGCTATTGGATATCCTTTCTACCTAGCTGTTTTTGTCTAACTTCAGATGTTTTTTCACTATACTATACTATACTATACTATACTATACTTCTTAGTACTTTGTTGAGACAGGACTTACCTGCTGCTGTATCTACTCAAAAATTCAAATTCTTCATTTAGGGGGCCCACCTCAAAGTTTACCAAGGGGCTCTTCTAGATGTTGCATCGGGTCCCCTATAGTGTAAAGCCCCTGACCCTCTAATCGTCACCTTTAAGGATCTTCCCTAAATTCTCTTGTTCCCTGGCTATTGCAGCATCGAGACTGAGCTTTCTACAAAACCTCCTGATGTGTCCTGCCTTTCCACAGTAAGAGCAATGTCGCTCTCTCAAAGGGCCTTGAGGTGGCTCCATCCCTCTTGCACCTGACAGTAAAAGAGGCCTATCCTTGCCTCCTCCTGGTGGTGGACCCGCCCACCCTGCACTTTCTCTAGCTACAGCAACCATGACCTTAGCCTTGGCCTTTGCTTTTTCTTCCTCCCTCCTTAAATACACCTTCAATGCTTCTCTTAATAACTCATTCATGTCCTTCTCTTGCCAATCTTCCATCTTTTCCAGTTTTCTCCGTACATCTGGCCAAGATTTGGTAACAAATTGGACTTTTAGCAGCATCTGACCTTCTGGGGTGTCTGGGTCTATTCTAGAGTACAACTGGAAGTTCCGCCTTAGGCGATTAAGCCAGGCAGCAGGAGCTTCATCCTTCTCTTGTGCACCCTCAAATGCCAATTGGGTATTAGTTCCTTTG
This sequence comes from Melozone crissalis, assembly GCF_028551555.1. Lineage (NCBI taxonomy): Eukaryota > Metazoa > Chordata > Aves > Passeriformes > Passerellidae > Melozone > Melozone crissalis. The sequence goes on along the minus strand of NW_026535813.1, from coordinate 5,519,408 downwards.
GGAACTGACTCTTTGGTCCCCCGTATTATCAAAGACCTATATTCCCTCATGGCCTTCCTCCCCTCCTCCTGGTTAGGGTTCCAGCTGGGCTCCGTTAGTGGCAATTTCTGTTCACCTGTTGGCACCTGGGGTCCTGGACTGTTATCTTTCTCCCAAATTCTTATGCCAGCCGCCCTAATCATCTGGACCTCTTCTGGGGAAAATAATATACTCAGGATGGAATTCATCTCCCCCCAAGTGTAGATATTTGGACCTAGAAATTGATCCACTTGGTTGGCTATGCCCACTGGGTCCTCAACTAAATGCCCCAACTCTTTCTTGAATCCTCTCACCTCAGAAGCAGCTAGGGGAGCATTCACAAAGCCAACACCTCCCGCTATTCCTCCCATAGGAACCTCTCTGAGGGGAAAGAGTCTCTCTGCCTTGGAGGTCTTGGATCTGGTGCTGCAGTATGGCCCATCTTCAGATGCCAAACTACAATGAGGGATATCTGGGTTACCCTGAACTTTCTGCCCATCAGCAGGTGTATCTGCTGATAGCTGTTTACTGGGCGAGGAGGCATTTGTGTCCCAACTAGGAGGAGGTAAAGGGACAGCAATAGGAGGGGGAGAAGAGCCTGAGTGAATATTAAGCGGAGCTGGAGAAGGGGTGGAGAATGCAGCAGGTGGAGTAGGCACTTGTAGTGGTGCAGAAGGAACTGGAGGAGCTGAAGGGGGCAGTGAGGGAGTGGTTGGAGGAGATACTGGGTTTATCATAGCGGAGGCTGAAGAGGTAGAAGGAGGAATTTGAGCAGGTGGTAATGAGATGGCAGCCGGGGGAGGAATCGGACCTGCCATTTGAGGTACTTGAAGAAGAGGATTATAAGGTGGAGGGGCAGAAGGAGGCCAATAATCCAGGGGGTCCCATCTTTTACTAGTTCTATCATCCCCTCCTTCATTCCCCTCTTTCTTCCTCTGTACCTTACAAATTCGCACCCCTTCATCCTCAACAGCACTCTTTACCCAGCAAGATACATACAGTAATTGCTCAGGATCAGTATCGCCTCGAGCTGTCAGATAATTATTTAATTGTTGGCACATCCACTTATCCTTTGTCCCACACCAAGGCCATCCTCCTTGCACCTCTTATTCTGGCCACACTTCCATACAATAATGGATCATTTTTACTTTATCTAATCCCTCCCTGGCCTCTATAGAATCCCATTTTACTAACAGTTCTCCTAAGGGACTATTGGGATGTATATACCTCAGTCTCTTGCCGGTCTTTTTACTATTACAACCTCCCATTTTACAGGTCTCAACAGTAAAAAGTCCCAAAGGTGCCTTAACTGACCGGTAATTTCAAAAAAACCTTGTTTGAGGAGCTTCAGCCTCCTCCACTGAACTTCAAATTTCTGCCTGATGCTCAGGACTTTATACTGAAACAACTGCCCAATCTCTTGATTGCCCAACTTCCCAACGTCAGGTCTTACATCTATCGGGACTTGAACACACGAAGCCTTGGCCGAAGAGTCCGGGTCGTGCCTGACTCCCTCAGTCAGGAAAAAACAACTGCCTGATTTTTAGTTTGCCTAACTCGCCAATTTTTAGGCTTCACCGTATCAGGATTTAAAAGCAAACCACAGCCTCCTTCGCTGGGGTTTGTGCCTGACTCCCTCTGTCAGGACTTACTTTGCCTGCAGGGCTTGTGAAACACCCGAATCCTTCTCGGGACTGACAAATCTTACTGGGATCCTTCTCGAGACTTACAAAGGTGCCTGACCTCCCTCTGTCAGGACCTACTTTGGGTGCGTGCCACTCAAACACAAATTCCCTTTGCACGCCCGAAGGGGGGGGGCCCTTTATTCCCCCTTGGGAGACAACTTCACTCACACTAATTCCACTCGCTTCCCCCTGTTTCTGGCCTGCCCCTTCGCAGGAGTCAGGAAACGCGCTACTGAGGGGTCCCTCTCACTTCGAAGGTCCGGCTGCCGGCCCTCGTCTCACTCACACACACATGCGCACGTCTCCCACTCCCGCCACCGAGTTTCTCACCAGTCCGGTGCTCCGGTGCTCCTCTGCGTTGCTGTCCTGAGCCGATCCCTCTTGGTCCTGTCCTCTGAAGATCCAAGATGGCCAGTCCTGAGTCTTCTTGCGGCGTGGCTATTCCGGACGAGCGCCCCCAGCTGAAATAAACAAGGGCCAGGAGACTTCTTCTCCTTTTTAATGCCTTTATTAAAAGTGATCAGCTCAGGATTGGGCGGCTCGACGGGTCTGCAGCATCCGTCGTCTCTCCCAAGGCGACTCAGAGGAGGAGGATACGCACAGCTCTGTCCACTAGGGGCAGAGCTGGGGGAATCCAGTCCTCGTGGGAGCCTTTAGGGCGTGATGTCCCCGTCAGATGGTGCCCCTCCCACTCAGTCGGCCTGGTCTCACCGCCGGGGTCGACTCCCTTGGTCAGGGCGAGAGGCTCCGAAGGTGTTCCGCATCTCTGCAGGCTCAGCACTCGGCTCCTCACGTCCAGACATCACTCCAGTCTCTCAACTCTTATTTGGCTCGTTGTTTTAGGGGTTTCTCCGTGGGTTTGGAGTCGGGGGTCCCACAAAGCATTCTGGTCCTTGGAGTCACTTTGCATAACCCCCCCCTCACCTTCTCAGGTGTCTTCTCCTCACGGTTCGGGAAGGTTCCCACCCTCCACTGTGTCAGAGAAGAGCCATTACCTCGCCCTAGCCAGGGCTTTTACTAATACAAAAACAACCATTAACGACAACGACCCGTAATTACCATAACACAGGCAGCAGCCCAGCAGTAGTGGTAACTTTTTTTCTCACAGAAAAAATCAACTGAATTTTTGTTCATAACATGACCAGATCTACTAAGCTTGCTTCAGCAGCATCACATTCAAAGCACAACCAGGCTTCTCCTACAGGGCACTGTCCCAGGAGTGGCTGCCTAAAAGTGGCGGTATTCTGGGCTATCCAATACATTCTCTTATCTTCTTGATAAAGGATCAATTGGGAGAGGTTAACACAATTAGGGTTAGAATTGGTGTGGACTCTCGACAAGGATCTTACTTCTTCCTCCTCATAGAGGGATTGGTAGCACTTACTGCACGGCTCTCTTGGGCTCCCCAGAGCACCACCAGCAATGAAAGCTATCATTACTACCCTTTCCAAGTGTCCGGTATGGGTCATCTTGCACAACCTGCCCATCCGGCCTTGCCTCTTGGGGACTTTGCTAAGAAGCTTCCAAGCTCTTTAGAGTCCCTTCTACCCACTTCTCTGGTTAAACCTCTCTTGGTCTGTTCCTTACTAATTTTGGTTTCTCCTAGGGGAGTGCTCTGTAGAGGATTAACCTGGAGTCTTTGGTACTAAATTGGGGGAACTTAACCAGAATTACTTATTAATAGTCTTTAACTTTTTTACAAACTTATTTTAAACACAGAACTGTCTTATAACACTTTAAGATATGGTATGGTTCTGATAACAAACTCTTTTCCTATACAGTTCATCTGTCTTTTTGACTCTTCCTTCTGAGAGTCAACTTTAAGCATTTTGGTCCTTTTATAATGGTATATTCAGGTGAATTAACTCGTGATGTGGTTGAATCCTGTCCTGAATTAGGGAGTGAGAGTGGTGTGGAGTCCGGTCCAATGCCAGAGGGAGAGTGGGGTGGAATCTGGTGATGTGGGTCCAACTCTTTCCTCTGGTCCACACAGTAGGATTAGCAATGAGGAGTACCTGAAAGGGGCTTTCAAATATAGGCATTAATGGTCTACTATTTTATGATTTTATCAAAACCCAATTTCTTGGGTTAATGTTATGTATAATTGGTTAATTTCTCTTTTTCCATAGCTTGCATGTTTCTCTTATCAACTTCTGCATACTCTGTATTTTGCAAGGAGTTGTATTTCTGTTAGCTAACTTAACTCCCAAAGGGCTAGCTTGGGGGTATCTCTGCTAGTATGCTTTTATTTTCCCATTTTTCTCTGTATCTAACTTACTGGTTTTCTGTTCCATTTTCAAGATCTTATCTATTCATCTCCTGCCTCTGTTTCTTACTTTCACTAACACCTTAAATACCACTTTTCTTTCAACCCCTTACCCCTAAAACAAACTTTTTTCTCACACTACTTTTAAACACAATGCACCTCCCTCCAAGGAGATGTGGTAAAACTTAAAATGCACAATCCACATTACCTATACTTTCATTCATCTACATTCACTCACTTTTATTTCTCATTCACCTTCACAAATTCCTTCACACCCTCAAGACACAAAGTGGATCTTTATTGCCAGAAAATCATGGGTCCCTGTGGCCCCCCTCGCCTTGGGGTTGGCCTCTAGGTCTAAGTATATCCAGGTCTTTTTGAAGGGCCCTGACTCTGGTTGCCTCCGGTGCCTGTTCACCTGTCAGGCTGTCTGCGTATCACTCACGCTCATCAGCTACAGCTCCCTCACACGCCTGGGGAACACTAGCCTGGTTTGCAGGTCAATCACATTCTTCAGCCACAGCCCCCAACTGCCCAGGGGACAATAGCCTGGTTTGTGGGTCACACACTCCTCTTTACTCTGCCCCCCTTCCCACCCGCCCAGGAAGTTGAGGCTGATTTTGTGTGTGGCTCACTCTCACACACACAACAAGTCAACAATAAAGTACCTTTTACTTTCTCACCACCTATTACAAGTTTAGATGTTACTGGCCAGTCCCGGTGCTATTGGATATCGCTCAACCCAGCTGTGTTGCTGTCCTGGTTTAGGGCAAATTTGTTAAAGAATCTCCAAAGGGGGCCCCTCCAGAAAACAAAACCCACACGGCCCCTCCCCCCAACCGGTTCGGGAAAAAATTCCTCGGAGAGAGGTGGAAAGAACCTGTTTATTTCAGGCACAGCACCCCCCAGCACACAAAATGAACAATACCAGCTGACACCGCTCTGAGAAAGATGACAAAATCAGAAAGTCTCTTTCGGGGGTGCTTGCTCTGTTCTCAGTCCCTCCGGCGCTGGGCCAGCTGCTGCAGCCAAACCTTTGGTGTTCCCGGGTCCCAGTCTGGAGCAGGTTCGAGATGGTCACAGGAACAGGAGAGGAGAAACAGTCCAGGAATGGATGTGGACTGTTTAGCTAGAACTAGCTAATAAGCAGAAGCAAAAGTGAGAGCAGAAAAGCAAGCAAGCAAGCAAGCAAGGCAGCAAGCTGAAAGCAAGAAGTGAAAAACAGCCCTATGTACTTACTGCCTGTCTCTGTGTCCCTGATAAGAGAAACCCAAACAAAACTTCCACTCTTCAGAGCCAGTCTTAAAGGCACAGAACAGATGAATGGGGATACAAGCATCATAACGTCACCCCAGGACATTCCACCCCTTATCCCCATATCATCAACATACTACAACACATCATGCATTATTCATACAAAATTTCCATCTGTTTCCCCAAAATTACAGGCAATACCCATCATGCCTTCATCACATCCCCACACTGGACCACTGAATCCAGGCCCTATATTACAGAGCTGCAGAATTCCCCCTTTTCACTTTAGTCACTTAAAGCTTCATCTATCACTTGCTCAGACCTTCGACACTTACACGTTTCCTTCTATCTCATGTCTGTATGGTTTAATGTACAGACAATGGCAGAAACATCCAATGAACAGTGATATTGCATATCATTCTTACCCCACAATCAGATCTCCCTGAGGTACACATCGTGTTGTTCCATCTCTTTGCATTATTCACCACGTGCAACCTGGTCCCTGAGCAAAAACAACCCCATGAATGGGTTTGTCTGTACTCGAGGCAGAATTGATCCACACAGTCTTCCCTAACAAACCTCTGATATGTACCACTGGGACTTTGTCTCTTTCTATTACATTCAGGGACTCAGACTGGGCAGGACCTGCTCGATTGGTGGAACCTCGGGTGTTAACTAATCAGGTGGCCTTTGCTAAATGCTGCTCCCAATTTTTGAAAGATCCCCCACCTAAAGCTTTCAACTGGGTTTTTAGTAGTCCATTGTACCTCTCCACTTTTCCTGCAGCTGGTGCATGGTAGGGGATATGGTACACCCACTCAATGCCATGTTCCCTAGCCCAGGTGTTGATAAGGCTGTTCTTGAAATGAGTCCCGTTGTCTGACTCGATCCTCTCAGGGGTGCCATGTCTCCACAGAACTTGCTTTTCAAGGCCCAGGATGGTGTTCCGGGCTGTAGCATGAGACACAGGGTAGGTTTCCAACCATCCAGTGGTGGCTTCCACCATGGTCAGCACGTAGCGCTTGCCCTGGCGTGTCTGGGGCAGTGTGATATAGTCAATCTGCCAGGCCTCCCCATACTTGTACTTGGACCACCACCCACCATACCAGAGGGGCTTCACTCGCTTGGCCTGCTTGATGGCAGCACACGTCTCACAGTCATGGATAACCTGAGAAATACTGTCCATGGTTAAATCCACCCCTCGGTCTCGTGCCCCCTTATAGGTGGCATCTCTGCCCTGGTGGCCTGAGGCATCATGGGCCCATCGAGCTAGGAATAACTCTCCCTTATGTTCCCAATCTAGGTCTATTTTGGACACCCCTATCTTTGCAGCTTGGTCTACCTGCTCATTGTTTTGGTGCTCCTCATTGGCCCTACTCTTGGGTACATGGGCATCTACATGGCAGACTTTCACAGGTAGCCTCCCTACCCTGGTATCAATGTCTTTCCACTCATCAGCAGACCAAATTGGTTTCCCTCTACGTTGCCAGTTAGCCTTTTTCCGCCTCTCCAGCCATCCCCACAGAACATTGGCTACCATCCATGAATCAGTGTAGAGGTAGAGCTTTGGCCACTTCTCTCTCTCAGCAATGTCCAGGGCCAGTTGAACAGCTTTGAGTTCAGCCAGTTGGCTTGATCCACCTTCTCCTTCGGTAGCTTGTGCAACCTGTCGTGTGGGGCTCCATACGGCTGCTTTCCACTTCTGCTTCATCCCTACGATGCAACAGGAACCGTCAGTGAAAAGAGCGTAGCGTGTTTCCTCTGGGGGCAGTTGGTTATAGGGAGGAGCCTCTTCAGCACGTGTCACTGGTTCTTGTTCCTCTTCGTCTGTGACACAAAAATTCTCACCTTCGGGCCAATTTGTAATGACCTCCAAAATCCCAGGGCGATTCAGTTTACCTATACGGGCGCGCTGAGTGATGAGAGCAATCCACTTGCTCCATGTAGCACTGGTGGCATGGTGAGTGGAAGGAACCTTGCCTTTGAACATCCACCCCAGCACCGGTAGTCGGGGTGCCAGAAGGAGTTGTGCTTCAGTGCCTATTACCTCCGAGGCAGCTTGAACTCCTTCATAGGCAGTCAGGATTTCCTTCTCTGTGGGAATATAGTTGGCTTCAGACCCTCTGCAGCTTCGACTCCAAAATCCCAGTGGTCGACCCCGAGTCTCCTCAGGCACCTTCTGCCAAAGGCTCCAGGACCAGCCATGGTTCCCGGCTGCAGAGTAGAGCATGTTCTTTACTTCTGGTCCTGTCCTGACTGGGCCAAGGGCTACTGCATGGGCAATCTCCTGCTTGATCTGGACAAAGGCTTGCTGCTGCTCAGGGCCCCACTGGAAATTGTTCTTCTTGCGGGTGACCAGGTAAAGAGGGCTCACAATCTGACTGTATTCAGGAATATGCATCCTCCAAAAACTTATTGCACCCAAGAAAGCTTGTGTCTCTTTCTTATTGGTGGGTGGAGACATTGCTGTGATCTTGTTGATGACATCGGTGGGAATCTGACGCCGTCCATCTTGCCACTTCTCTCCCAGGAATTGAATCTCATGAGCTGGTCCCTTTACTTTGCTCTTTTTAATGGCGAAACCAGCTCCCAGGAGGATCTGGATGATTTCCTTCCCTTTCTCAAACACTTCCGCAGCTGTGTTCCCCCACACAATGATGTCATCAATATACTGCAGATGTTCTGGAGCCTCTCCCGTTTCTAGTGCAGTCTGGATCAGTCCATGGCAGATGGTGGGGCTGTGCTTCCATCCCTGGGGCAGTCGGTTCCAGGTGTACTGCACTCCCCTCCATGTGAAGGCAAACTGAGGCCTGCATTCTGCTGCCACAGGAATGGAGAAAAATGCATTGGCAATGTCAATAGTGGCATACCACTTTGCTGCCTTGGACTCAAGCTCATACTGGAGCTCTAATATGTCTGGCACGGCAGCACTCAGTGGTGGAGTCACTTCATTCAATGCACGGTAGTCCACAGTCAATCTCCATTCTCCTTCAGATTTTTGCACAGGCCAAATGGGGCTGTTGAAGGGTGAGTGGGTCTTGCTGACCACCCCTTGGCTCTCCAGCTCTCGGATCATCTTATGGATGGGGATCACAGCATCTCGAGTGGTCCTATACTGTCATCGATGCACTATGGAAGTGGCAATTGGCACTCGTTGCTCTTCTCCCGTCAGGCATCCTACTGCAGATGGATTCTCAGACAACCCAGGCAAGGTGTTCAATTGCTGGATACCCTCTGTCTCTACAGCAGCTATTCCAAATGCCCATCTGAGTCCTTTTGGGTCTTTGAAGTACCCACTTCGAAGGTAGTCGATGCCCAAAATACATGGGGCCTCTGGGCCAGTCACAATAGGATGCTTCTTCCACTCATTTCCCATTAGGCTCACATCAGCTTCCACCAAAGTGAAATCCTGGGATCCCCCTGTCACACCAGCAATAGAAACAAACTCTGTCCCCACATGTCTTGATGGGATTAATGTGCATTGCACACCAGTATCGACCAAAGCTTTGTACTCTTGTGGTTCCGATGTGCCAGGCCAATGAATCCACACAGACCAGAAAACACGATTTTCCCTGGCCTCTACCTGGCTAGAGGCAGGGCCCCGCTAAGCCTGGTTATCCTTCTTTCCCTAGGTGTATGTTTTGGATGTTCCTTCGAGGGGATCAGACATGTCATCATCATCATTCCTGGCCATTCGGCTACAGGCAACTGGAGCTGCTTTCCTTCTGGTGGCTTCCTTCAGTTCACGCACCCGTCGTGCCAGAACAGCAGTAGGTTTCCTATCACACCTTCTCATGTTTTCCCCACAATCACGCAGGTAAAACCACAGCTCAGCTCGTGGGGTGTACCTTCTCTCACCATCTGGGAAACGTCTGCCTTGGAGACCAGAACCTCAGATCTGTACTGCTGAAATTTGGAGAAGGTCTTCTTTAATCTCCTCTCTAAGCTTCTTATGATTCTCCTCTATCTTATCCTCTAAATTCTGCAGACGTGTTTCTACCGCTGCGATTCTGGCATGTGTCGGGCCATGTACAGCATCTGCATATGCTCGGAGCTTCCTTGCCATGTCAAGCACAGTCTCATCCCTCTCATCCCTCTTCATGATGGCTAAGGCAGAAGCATATTCGTGTGGCCCAAGTCGTACGAGTTTTCGCCACATCACAGACGTGCATGGTACTAAGTCTGGGTTCCTAGTTGTTACATCATCTGAGAAGATAATCTCTGCCATTGCCATTTCTCTCAGGCGTTGGATCCCTTGCTCTATGGTCTTCCACTGAGTTTGTTGCGTATAGAGATCATCTGCACACAGGTATCTTCGTGCAACACTGTCCAAGACCCATGCCCAGAGGCTGTGTGGATTAGCCCCCCTCATCATTTCTTGGTCGATGACAGGATCCTGTGACAGGGATCCCAAATGCCTGGCTTCAGTGCCATCCAGAACTGTAGCCTCACCTGCAGCATCCCAGAGACGGACCAGCCAACTAATTATGGATTCATCGGGTCATCGTGTGTAATCCTTCCGTAAGCCACGAAGGTCCTTCAGGGAATAAGACTCAATATTTGCTTCTGATCTTGCCCCTGCTGCTTTGACTCCTGATTTTATGTCAGGAGGCATTGAGGTTCCTTCTCCTTCATCATCATCATCATCATCATCATCATCCACTGGTCGATTGGTCTTGTCTGTGCATTTTCCACTTCTAGTGCTGGTAGCAACAGCCATGGGTTTAGATGCTAGCTTCAAGCCTGGAGTGTTAGCTGCAGCCTGAGTATCCGGGACAGTTGCTGATTTATCTCCTTGCCCCCCTGCCTCTGTCTGCTGCCCGACAGTATCTAGCAGTGTGCTATAAGCATATGCCAGGGCCCAGCTCACTGCAATGACCTTCCTCTCCTTAGGCTCATCCTGGTACTTCTCTTTCAGATATTTCCCCACCTCAGCTGGGTTCTGAATTTGTTCATGGGGAAAATCCCAGACTATAGGGTCAGAGAATTCCTTCAGGATTTGGCCCATATCCTCCCATTTCCCACACCACTTAGGATTTCCCATACCGGAGTCTACTCCTGAGTCAGGGGTCTCATCAGCCTGTCTAGAAATCTCAGCCCTCATTCTAGAGAAGCAGCAGGCTGTATAGAGGAAGGTTACCAGATTGAATACCAGAAAGATGGTTTCTTTAACATTGAGGGGAAACTGAACATCCTTCACTAGTGATGCAACTGATTCATAGGAGAAGAAGGAAAGCAGAGGCTGAAAAACCTCATTCCCTCCTGCTCCTCCTGCAACAAACTGGATGCATAACCACAGCCATGAACCATTCATACCTGGAGCAGACCCTAGCATGTTTATAAACTTCTTGCACATCATTGCCACCAAGCCCAGCAAGATAGCTACTCTGGTCACTGCCCCTCTGATGTAAAAACTACGTATTAGGGACAATACTAAAGCTATTTCTAGATAAAAAAATAAACCTAGGGACCACAGAGGTATTAAAATCTAAAAAAACCCTAGGGACCAGAAATGCATGCAAACCTTCACCCCAATAGACATCATGAATTCAAAAAGCATGGCTATTCGCTGATTTAAACGAACACAGAGTAATAGCAACCAAAATGCAGTCAAAACAGGGTTTTTCCACTGTCTCTTGAGCCCCACGTTTGGGCACTAATATTTTGTGCTGGTTTAGGGCAAATTTGTTAAAGAATCTCCAAAGGGGGCCCCTCCAGAAAGCAAAACCCACACGGCCCCTCCCCCCCCCCCCCCAACCGGTTCGGGAAAAAATTCCTCGGAGAGAAGTGGAAAGAACCTGTTTATTTGACAGACACAGCACCCCCAGCACACAAAATGAACAATACCAGATGACACCGCTCTGAGAAAGATGATAAAATCAGAAAGTCTCTTTCGGGGGTGGTTGCTCTGTTCTCAGTCCCTCCGGCGCTGGGGCAGCTGCTGCAGCCAAACGGTGCCAACCCTCGGTGTTCCCAGGTCCCAGTCCGGAGCAGGTTCGAGATGGTCACAGAAACAGGAGAGGAGAAACAGTCCAGGAAGGGTTTTGGACTGTTCAGCTAAACTAGCTAATAAGCAGAGGCCAAAGCAGAGCAGAAGCGAGAGCAGAAAAGAGAGCAAGCAAAGCAGCAAGCCGAAAGCAAGAAGCGAAAACAGCCCTATGTACTGCCCGTCTCTGTGTCCCTGATAAGAGAAACCCAAACAAAACTTTCACTCTTCAGGGCCGGTCTTAAAGGCACAGAACAGATGAATGGGGATACAAGCATCATAACGTCACCCCAGGACAACAGATTTCCAGGTGGCAGGTATCAGATGTGATTCTCCACACAGAAGCTTTAAGATCTCAGGTTCTGAATTGGCTTGATCAGGAACCTTTAATTTACACTTAAGACACAAAACAGCAATGCCAGCGCCTCTGCAAACTCTGCATTGCATATAAGGTGCCAGCCTCTCAATGCACCAAAAACTCCCAGGAATTGCCTGCAGGCTATCCCGTTTATCACTTTGGCGTTTATCACTTAACCTCTATGGCAGGTTGTTCTCAGTCTAAGCTTACTATAATACCCACTGAAGTCCCATAAACTCATTCATCTCTTCTATCTAAACTCTGTTTTTCAAAATGTCAGTCTTTTCTAGTTCTCTTCTTGCTCAATCTAATTAAAGCATTGTTTCTACTGACACTCACTTTACTGCCTTGCAAAAGGCTGCGCTTTTTACAGCAAAAACTCTGATATGCCCACAAACACAGACACACACACACACACACACACACCCCCTTATCTCAAATTCACTAGAGCCAGGGCTTGAATTGCTGGGGGGGGGGGGGGGGGAATTCTTGGAATTCCTTTAATTCGATTTACCACAGTTAAACATAAATCACCATACCATAGTTCTTCTGTGTAAAATGCTACACTTGTTGCAAACAAAATCCTAAAATCTCCAGAAACACCACTATACAATCCGAGAATCAAATTACCACAATGCAGTGGAAGAAAATCACCACAAAAAATCACTAGGAAAGGGCATATCTCTTAAAGTGCCCACTTTTCTCAACACAACACAGCATAGAATAATTCAGCATTTACCCACATCAGCTTTCTCTGGACACAATCAAAATAACAGCACACAGTCTAGAGATCAAGTCCAAACATCCAGGGCAAAGGAGCTCTCTGAGCTCATACTCACGGTTAAAATGTACCAAACCTACACAAATCACTACATTTAAACACAATAAATACCGTCACTGATGTTCTGCTTCTCTGCGGGGTACTTCTCTCTCTGCCCCCATAGCCTGCTGCAGCCTCAGGCCTCACTCGGCTGCTTCAAGCACGGGAAGTACTCACCCCTCCCCCCCCCCCCCCCCCTCCGCACTGTAGAGCCCTGTAGATCTACTCTCTTTTATACACCATACACTTATACACTTGCACGATTACAAACACAGTGCACTGACCACACAATGCATTAACCATACAGCGACACAGTGTTTGACACACACACGCATATAGAAATTCATTCGATCCACCCCCAGGGTCGCTTGGGGCCACTCTATCAGGCAATGAACTCCCGTCTCTACTGCAGCTGCTACATCAGCTGTACCCAGACGTCTCTGAGTGATTTACTTCCTAGCTCTCTTTCCCCCCCCCCCCCCCCGGGGGCCCCTAAGTACATACCAGATCTTCCTCCGCAGTCAGCAGGTCCTTGTCTGTCCTCGTAGGAGGCAAGTCGAGACCAGCGGAGCCCCACCGGGAAAAAAATCCTAGGGCGCGCCTTGGAGGTCCATCTATCCCCCCTGCCCCTGCGGGGACAGAGAACTCCTGGCTTGGCTCGCCATAAAGTTTTGCGGAGAAAAGAAGGAACCTCACAACTTTGTAAAAGTTGTAAAGCTTGGTATGTTTATTACAGCGCTGGACGCATGCGGAGATTGCTCTCCTCAAAAAAGGCATGCGTACTTCTGAAAACTTCAGATCTCCTTTTATCTCTCTCTCAAATACATATGCATACAGTTTCACAATAGGTTCATACATATTCATTTTTATGGGTTTTGTGTGACTTTTACCACTAGTTCCTTTTTATCAGAAAGAATTCCGAGGTCAGGCTGACTTGCCCTTACAGCAGTCCCTGTCTCTCTCTATCATCTTCTGTCTCCTCCCCTTTATCTCTGTCCTTCGCTGAAGTAATTTCACTGAGCTTAGGCCTTGCAGTCTGGCTAAATAACTACGATTTCTAACCACAGACTCAACTCAAAAATGTACATTTCACCTAAATTAAAATGGATTTCTATCCTGGAAAATTTTCACTTTGCTTCACCAGAGAACCAGAAAATGCCAATAGCCCGTCCTAACTGGAACCAAAATGAAGAGGCTGGGTGAGTACATATGAATGATTATCATAATCTGATAATCCGAGGAATAAAAGAGGTAGCACTCTGAAGGCAAAATGTTAAAAGGGCCTTTGAGGGACAACAGGGAAAAGAAGAGACCCCAACTGAGTGGTTGGAAAGGCTCTGAAAGAATATGAAACAGTACTCTGGAATAGACCCTGAAACTATAGCAGGGCAAGCTCTATTGTGAGTTAATTTTGTCTCTCATGCCTGGCTGGATGTTAGAAAAAAGCTGGAAAAGATGGAGGATTGGCATGATAAGTCACTAAATGATCTATTAAAAAAAGCGTAGAGGGTTTATGTCCAGAGAGATGAAGAAAAAGCCAAAGTGGATGCAAAGATTATGATAGCCACAATGCGACAAAGCAATTTCCAGAGGAATATAAATCCCCCAAGTACCACCCCCAAACACTTGGGTTTTAGCGAAAGGGAGAAGGGAAGAAATGGAATCCTGGCACAATCAAAATTCCAGGAGCAATCTAGAACTGCCTGCTATTATTGTGGGGAAGAAGGGCACTATAAGAGGGAATGCCCTCACCTAAGAAAGGATCTGAAAATTTTCTAAGAGATACAACCAGAAGAGGAATAGGGAGGTCATGGGCTCTATTTTCTGGGGGACAAGTACCATCTAGAGCCTTTGATAACTTTAAAAGTAGGCCCTCAATAGGAGGAATTAGAATTTATAGTTGATACTAGGGCAGAGAGAACTTGTGTGGCAAATATCCCTAAGGGATGTGATGTCATTAATGACACTGTGAAGGTAACAGGAGCAAAAGGAGAGGCATTTAAAGTCCCTGTTATTAAAAATGTAGTAATTGAAGGGGAAACCAGAATAAGGATGAGAGATTGCTGTATTGCACTAAATAGTTTATTTAGTTGTTTTGCACTGGGTTTTGTATTATTGCACTGAATAGTATGTTTGTATCCTCTCTTATCACATGGTCTTCCTCCCCTAAGCCCCGGCGGTAGTGGTTTGTCCCAGGTTTACTCCTCCGCTCGCCCCCTCCTCACTTGGCTGTGGTCCCCTTCTACCACCCCCCTTTCCCTGAGCTTAAATCTCCTGAGAGGAGACCCCCAGGCTCTCTTTTTCTCTCCTGGGACACCACCTCCTTCCCATCTAGGATCCCCTGGAGTAATTCCACAATAAAGCTGTGGGATTGTTGGTCCCGAGAGGAAAAGAGCACCTCCAGTCTTTTACTTCTGTCCTTGTAAAGGCTGCAAGGGGCCAGGGTCCAGAGCTAGTTGGATTGGACCCGAACACTCCGGAGAAAACAGCTATTTACAAGAGATATCTTATTAGTTCCTGGAGCAGGCAGCAACTTATTGGGGAGAGACTTACAGGTGCAACTAGGAATTGGGGTCATACCAGAAGAAGGAAAGACGACAGTTAAAGTGTTAAAGCTGGGCCAAGAAGATGAGGAAAAGATAAACAAAGAGGTTTGGGCTGGGGAAAAAAATAGGGGGGGACTGAATATTGATCCCATAAGGGTCATGACTGAGAGAGAAGAATGTCCCATACGTGTTCATCAGTACCCTATATCCATAGAAGGAAGAGAAGGCTTAAAGCCGGTAATAGAAGGATTGATAAAGGATGGGACATTGGAACCTTGTGTGTCTCCTCATAATACTTATATTCTCCCAGTAAAAAAAACTGATTGGAGTTCTAGATTAGTACAAGACTTAAGGGAAGTTAACAAGAGAACCGAGACCCATTACCCAGTGCTACCCAATCCCTATACTCTTTTAAGTAAAGTCCCACCCCAGCATCAGTGGTTTAGTGTGGTAGATCTTAAAGATGTTTTTTGGGCTTGCCCATTAGCAGGGGAAAGCCAAAATATTTTTGCCTTTGAATGGGAGGATCCAAGTACTGGGAGAAAACAGCAACTAAGATGGACAAAGTTACCACAGGGATTTACAGGATCTCCAAACCTATTTGGACAAGCTTTAGAAGAAATATCACAAACTTTCTCCACTCCTCCTGGAATACAAATTACCCAATATGTGGATGATCTTTTACTATCAGGAGAAGAGGAAGTTGACATAAGGGAGGCTACTATAAAACTTTTTCGTTTTCTTGGGGAAAAAGGATTAAGAGTATCAAAAGGGAAGCTACAATTTGTGGAACCAGAAGTAAAATATCTCGGCCACTTAATAACCAAAGGTAGCCAAAAGCTGAATCCTGAGAGGGTTGCAGGGATTTTATCTCTTCCCCCTCCCTCTACAAAGAAGGAAGTCAGAAGGCTGCTTGGATTATTGGACTATTGTAGATTATGGATAGAAGGGTATACACAGGGAGTAAAATTTTTATATGAAAAATTGACAGAGGGAAATTATATAAATTGGAGAAGGGAAGATAACAATAAATTAGAAGAATTGAAGTTGAAACTAGCCTTGGTACCAGCTCTGAGCTTACCTTCATTAGAAAAGCCCTTTCATCTGTATGTGAATGTGGAAGGTGGAGTAGCTCATGGAGTTTTAGTCCAAGAATGGATGGGAATAAAAAGATCAATAGCATATTTATCAAAATTGTTGGATCCAGTGAGCCATGGCTGGCCAGTTTGTATTCAGGCTATAGCAGCTGCTGCTATTTTGGTGGAGGAAAGCCGTAAACTTACTTTTGGAAGTAAACTAATTGTGTGTACATCTCATGCAGCCCGAAATGTGTTAAATCAAAAAGCTGAAAAATGGTTAACAGATTCTAGGATATTAAAATATGAAGCTATTTTGATAAACAGTGATGACTTAGCACTAGAAGTAAACAAAAGTTTGAATCCAGCACAATATTTATATGGCGAACCAAAAAGTAATTTAACACACAATTGTTTAGAAATTATACAAAACCAAACTAAAGTTTGAGAAGATCTAGCTGAGCAAGCCCTCCCAGAAGGGGAAAGAATATATATTGATAGTTCACCCAGATGCATACAAGGAAAAAGAATGTCAGCATATGCATTGGTTGATGGGCAAATGATGCAGACCACTGAAAAAGTAAAATTACTTTCAAATTGGTTGGCTCAGTCTTGTGAATTATATGCTCTAAAAAGAGCACTGGAATATTTGGCACACAAGAGAGGAACCATATATACTGATTCAAAGTATGCTTTTGGGGTAGTACACACCTTTGGAACAATTTGGGAAGAAAGGGGATTACTAAACTCAAAAGGAAAGGGACTGATACATGAAGGACTCATTTTGGAGGTTTTAGAGGCATTAAAATTGCCTGAAGAAATAGCTGAAGTACATGTTAAAGGACACCAAAGGTGAATAACTTTAGAAATAGGAGGAAATAATTTGGTAGATCAGGAGGCTAGATGTTGCGGTGTGATATCATAACTTGCCTCAGTTATCCCGGTCCTTCCCCACGTTTGTCAGCCACCTCTCCCTCCCCCTCCTTTGCCCCCTACTGAGTGCTGTCTGTCAGTCCTGGCATTCCAGAAGGGCGTAGAGTGATTGGCAGAGTTCAAAAGATGCCTTACACCCCTGGAGGACATTGGACCATCCAGGTGTCATTTGTCCCCTGAGACTTCCCCCTCTACCTGGTTGGTGGGATGCCTACCCCTTCCCTCCTCCTCTCCCCAGGGTTAAAAGGAACAGCAACCACGCGATTCGGGTGGTTCTGTTGGAGCTGTTATTGCATTCAGAGGCCTGTGGGCCAGGAATAAAGCTCTGGATTGAAAACCCTCCAGCAGAACCGACTCCTTTCCTTCATCCTTGCCTTAAAGCTTCTCCGCCAAGGTAAAACTGAACTCCTGCATGTCTGGACTTGCCTCCAAGCGCCCAGCTGCAACATCCAGCTAGCCAAAGGTGTCCCTGAGGTGAAACCACCAGAGCTGCTGCCTTTTGGTCAACCAGCAAAGGCCAGACAAGCCCAGGCAGATCCCGTCCAGCTATATTGATAATTATTCCAATAGCTAGAGATGCAGCAGAAAATGGGACCAAAAGGGTTATAGTAATTTTGACTCCAGATAACGAAGAATTGAAAGTTCCAAAGTTTAGTGAGGTGGAAGAGGGGGAACTAAGTAGGATAGGGGGAGAGAAAGATCAGTTAGGGAAATGGAAACTCCCTGATGGGAGACAATTACTTAATAAGCCACTTACTAGGAAAATATTAGAAGACATGCATCAAAAAACTCATTGGGGTACTCAAGCTCTGTGTGATTACTTTCTAAGGAATTATGGGTGTATTGGGATTTTTGAATTGGCAAAACAAGTAACTGAAAGGTGCATAATTTGTCAAAAGGTAAATAAAAAGGTTGTTGGGGCACCAGTTATTGATGTTTGTTTTACGTTGGGCCCTTCTAGGGCTCCCTGGATGGGGGAAACCCTCCTGTAGCAGTTCTGTGCCAGGAAAAAGGAGACGCACGGGACTTTTTCGGTCTTCAGCTTCTTGTTTATTGTTATCTGATATAAAGTTTTGCACGCTGTCCACACCAGGCTCAGTGTGCTGGAAAAGCACCGCAAAATGGCCCCGAAATGTACAGTTTCAAAGTCTTTTAAAGTTGCTTCATCCAATTAACTCTTAAAATGTACATTATTTCTACTTATCTTCCAATAACTCATCCCTTGACTGTCCGCAGAAGCTCTGCACTCTGCTTTCCTTGACCAATCACACTGTGCCACCAACACTGCAGAAAATGGAGTAGATGAAGAAGAAGACAGGGACTACACCAAATTTCTTCCATCTTGCTTCCTATCTACACCATACTAAAAATCCCAAAACCTAAATTTCTCACCCAAGTGACAACATACTATACTACTCTCTATAATCTATTTCACACTTTGGTAGATTCTAGCCTATCTCGAAGTCTTGGAAGTCCTCTTCATGGGCAAAGGTTAAAGGCAGTGTTTCTCTGAGGTTCAGAACCCCTCAGAGCAGACAGAGAAATGTTCCCTGTGCCCTGGGTTCCCACAAAAGGTAATGAGGAAAACAACATTTAGAGGCCATGAGTTAGCTCTTCGATCATTTCAAAGTATCCAAGTGGACTTTACTGAACTTCCTCAAAGTGCAGAGATGGACATTTTTATTAGCAATAATAGACCATCTAAATAATTGGGTGGAAGCTATTCCTACTGTCAGAACCACAGCCAATGTAGTATGTAAAACCCTTTTGGAACAAATTATTCCCAGGTATGGAATGGTTAATAGGATAGACTCAGATAGAAGAACACATTTTACATCAAAAGTCTTACAGTAAATAACTCAAGCTTTGGGAATAAAATGGGAATTACATATCCCATGGCATCTACAGAGTTTGGGCTGGGTAGAGAGGATGAACCAGACTTTAAAGATAACTTTAACAAAATTAATGATTGAAACCCAAATGTCATGGGTAAAATGCCTACCTTTGGCTCTATTGAGGGTCTGAACACAACCCAGGTCAGACTTGGGAGTGTCACCCTATGAGATGATGTTCAGATTACCCTTTCTGACCACCCAACATGAAACTGCTACTTATGAAGTAGGGGAAATGAGTGTTAGAAAATATGTAACCACAACTGCAAAAACTCCTGAAAATTTGCGGTTGAAAGGGATAATCCCTCAAACTACACCTTTAGAATTTAAAATCCATAATATTCATCCAGGGGAATGGGTACTAGTGAAAACATGGAAAGAGTAATCTTTAACTCCACAATGGGAAGGTCCTTTTCAGGTACTACTGACGACTGAGGCAGCGATCCGGACCAGGGAACGAGGGTGGATCCATGCCAGCAGAATCAAAGGACCTGTGGAAGAACCTAAGGAATGGACAATAACATCTAAATCGGGTGATACCAAATTGACTCTCAAGTGGGGACCAGGTGGTAATGAACTGGGAGGACCCAAATGAATCAAGGAAGGTACGAAGAATTACACTTAATTGGGAAATAAGGCCAAGCATATATCAGTGGTTTTAAGTACCACCTGGATAACTCCTGACACACCTCCAGTACACTCCTTGGGGAGGAATACTTCCATTTCAAACAGGACTGTTTTGGACAGAGAGTTCTTGTATTTTGACCTTAGCCTTTGACTTATACTAAGAAGAGGAGGAATTACAACTTCCATCAGTGCCATATCGTATACCCTGTTTGATTCATCCAAATACCGGACATGCTAGCTGGGTTAAATGTAAATGTTTGAATTATGGGAAAAATTGGTATTGTAGTTCACACAACTGATGCTCTCCTTGCAGGAAGTGTCGAGTGCCAAATCTATTGTCTATCCAGGTAGAACTCAAAACAACTGAAATAATAAATTTGTTTTGTGGATGGGAATTATTAGTGCCTGTTGAATAGGAAATACCTGAAGAACAGTGGTAAACTACAGTTAAGGAATGTCAAAAACTATTTGCCTGGAAATTAGCAAAAAGGAAGTGACAAGGAAAAAGAGGGCAAGACTGGATTGGCCGCTGTACTCACCACCGAGAAGATCATATACACCTGCTATGGGTAGAAGCCACATAGGCATGGGAGGTGGGAGGATAAGCCATACCAGACCTCTATTATTCCTTTTTCTGTCACTCATCTTTTCTTTTCCCTTTCAGGATACCGGCAAAGTCATGTCACAGATGTTACCGAAAACTGTATATGGAAAGACACCAAGGTTCCTTTTTTATTACACACACCCATATCAACAGTCACTATTATAACCCATCCAAATTAGGCAATTGTATACAAAATGAGAAAAAGTAGTGGATTGTGGAGAATTTAGGAACAAGTGGTAACAGGTTGGGAAGTAAATGTCCTAAAGGAAAGAGATGGGTTTGTTTCACTTTTGCTAGTGGGAGTAAGGTCCAAGATTTGATTAAAGAACAACTGGTAAGCAGAAAGGCAAAACCAGTACAGCAATCAAAATCTGTGCCAATTTCACTTCAAGATTTATATACAAAACTTGAACAGCAATTAGAAAAGGAAATAGATATCTCAAGGCTGGGGAAAAATCTGTTTGTGGAATTAGGGGAAAGAATAAGTAAGGAACTTAACATAACCTACTGCTGGGTTTGTGGGGGAGCTTTGATGTCAGAAGAATGGCCATGGAAAGGCAGTAGCTTAGGCTCAGTTGAACTCCTTAAGTGGAACCAGGCAAATACAAGGGGGGAAAACCGACTTGAAGGGTGGATTTTCAGCTCAACAGTGATAGGAGAGGAATGTCTCTGACACACTGGGAAAAATGTTCATAATGAAGTAGGAAATACTCCCTGTAAGAGATATAAAGTTAGCAATGGAACTTTTACATGGTGGATCCCAAAGGAACCAACTCAGTATTGGACTCGAGGAGAAATGAAAAAGAGGAATTGTAAATATAAAAACAAAATTGGACTTTTTCAATGAAATTATACAGGCAAAAATCCTTATTCTGGGATCCCAGAAATATCCAAATTTTGGGAGAATATAAATCAACAGAAAAATTATTATTGGAAGGCACCAGATGGCTTATTTTGGATATGTGGAAAGAAAGCATACCCAAGACTCCCCTCTAGTTGGAGAGGGAGTTGCGCTTTGGGAATTATACAGCCAGGATTTTTTCTTCTACCAGGACCAAATGGAGATTAATTAGGAATACCAGTTTATGAGGACCTAAAAAGAAATAAAAGGGACTTGATTGGGGGATCCCAAAAATGGGGAGATGAGGAGTGGCCCCAAGAACACATAGTGGAAACATATGGGCCAGCCACCTGGGCACCAGATGGGAGTTGGGGATATTGGACCCCAATTTATATGTTGAATTGTATTATAAGACTCCAAGCAGTTGTGAAGATAACTAACAGAACTGGTTGGGCAATGGAATTAATATCAAGGCAACAAAGCCAAACAAGAGCTGCTGTTTATCAGAATAGGTTGGCCTTAGACTATTAGCTGAAGAAGGGGGTGTTTGTGGAAAATTTAATACATCAGATTGTTGTTTGAAAATAGATGATAACGGAGATGCCGTCCTGGATATAGCCAATGATATCAGAAAAATCGCCCATGTACTAGTTCAAAAATGGGAATCAATGCTAAAAACTAGCTGGTGGCATAACGTATTGGCAATAGAATGGTGGAAGAAACTAGGCTTCTTCCTTTTATGTGCTACAGCTGGTTTGATATTTCTTCCCTGCTTGATCCCCTGCTTTATTCAGCTCATCTCCAGTGTAGTCTGGGGCATGCAAGTGGTAACAATGCCTATAGACCCCAAATTGACTACATCTGGGACTACACAAAAGATTATGGTGCTAAAGAAACAAAATATGGAAGACCTCTTGGAGGAAGCAAAAATGATTTATGAAAAAATAAGCAAATAATGGAGGATGGAAAACAAGAAATACTGTTCAAGCCAAATGATTTGTAAAAAGGGAAGAGGATAGATTGTTATAAGTACATATTATGTTGTTGGCTTTTCGCAAATATTAGGATGAATGTTATATGTATAATGTTAAAATAACTTTGCTTTTATTTCTGCTATTAACAAAATACTTAGATATAGTAGTAGGGGTAGCTGATATAGTTAGGAGTGAACTGTCTGTTTGGTCGGGATAACATCCACTGAACATGTAATGAGGACCCTGCTATTGATATGCCAGCTATCAGCATCTGCTGTCTGAAGAAATTATGGACCAAAGCCCAAACTGGAAGTGATAAGGAGAAGGAGCCAAAACCACAGCCAAGAAACACACATGCTCTGAAAAGGTGGACCCGAGGAGGGGCCATGTAAAATAGTTCCTGGAATATGTAAACTAGCTTATGGATATGCATAAGGGTCTATGAATATGCAACAGGCTGATGTAATAGAAAAGGTATTTAAGGGGTATCCCTGAAGGTGAAGGTGTGCTCTTGGCTGAGTGCCAATCTTTGCTTTACTGTCTTTGTCTCCTATTGTCCTTTATTAAACTGTGTAAATTTTCACAGGAGAATGAATGTGTTTTTCACACTTTCCCTAATAAACTGTCTTTATCTCAACCCATGAGTTTTCTAGTTTTTAACCTTCCGATTTTCACTCCCATCCCACCGATGAGGGAGTGAGCAAGCAGCTGTGCGAGATTTGGTTGCTGGCTGGGGTTAAACCACAACGGCTGGCATGTAAGAATCTAAGTGGTGCATCTGAATAAAAAACAATTTTACATTAATGATGTCCATTGCAATGCTTTAGGCAGACTGTCACCTTGCGTGTGTGGGGCTTGGGAGGTACACTCACAAGCACAGCGTGCCTATTTTTTATAGCAGTTCACTTTGAAAGTATGTATAACAGCCACAAATATCCTGTCCCTGAAGGGGAAATTTTCATTTCAGTCATGAAAATAGGTTTCACTTGACGTAGAAATAAGGCCAGGACTTGATTCTGCAGCCTGAAGTGGAGCTGTAGGCACCTGTAAATAGCAGCATGGGTACTATTGCAGGGAGGATGCATTAGAGTTAAAAATTATGTCCTAATAAGGCAAACTAGGTGTGTTAAATTTACACATAAATACCCCTTAATAATTTCCAGGACCAGTTGCACCATGGCCTAGGACACATTGTGTCGCCCTAATAAGCACCAGGTTTTGTGTGATGTCACCGAGGAACCTTTGGGGTCTGGCCCCCGAGGGTCTCGCTCACGACACCACAGCTTCCAGGGACCCTGCCTATCCCAGTAGTCCGGGCCCGGCGGGAAGGGGACATCACATGGGGGGGACCCCTGAGTACAATTTGAGATGCAGCTAAGACAAGGAGAGCACTCACTTTCTGCCGAGCCGGGCCGGGCCTATCCAGCCGGGCCACCGAACGGGATGCCTCCGCCATGCCCAACCAAACAGTCCCAAGCACGTCTCCGGAAGCGCTTGCCGGACTATAGCGGAAGCGGGGCGGGGCATAGTCTCTTTGGTGCTAACCCCCGGAGAAGATGGTGAGTGCAGGGACCTGGGTGCGGCGATATCTGTCATCATCCGCCGCCGTGCCGGGCTCTGTGAGGCCGTGGGCCCCGTCTGGGGCGTGGGGCGGCCCTGCGCCGTGCTGTGGCCGGGCTCGGCGGTGGGGCTGCGCTGCGGGGAGACGAGGCTGGGACCTGAGCCTGAAGGCCCCGTTCCTGGCCTGTGTGGGGGCGTGGGACATCGCGTCCTGGGCGAAGAGGCAGCGATGGGGTATAGGGCTGTGCTACCACGGGATCTCCTTCGGGGTCCCCTCCGTGCTTGCTCCGGGCCTGGCCGGGACAGCGCTCTTCCCAGTGATGAGGAAGCCTTTCAGAGAACGTAGTAAGAGGGAGTTTGATTGCCAAAGCCTCTTGTGAGTGTACGGTTAATCTATGAAAATAAATACATTTCTTCAGGAAAAAGCAGTTTACTGTTCATCACCGATAAATTTGAGGGAGATGAGAAAGGAGTTGGAGATAACCACTCGGTGGCTTCATTTTATTTCAGCACTGGGCAGGGGGATAGGAATGGCAAAGAGAAGTGTAAGAAACTGGTTTCTTGAAATGGAGGATACCTTAAAAGAAACTGAGTCAGTGTTTCAGAGATCAGTGTGCCTCTGACATGTTTACTGAACTTGGTGAATTTGAGAGTTTTTTAGAGAAGCCTGTGTTTTGAGTTACATGACTTTTGAGTGATAGTGATATTTACAATGTGCAATGTCTTGAAATATTTCTCAGACAAAGGGTACATCATCATTTGGTAAGCGAAGAAATAAGACACACACCTTGTGTCGTCGGTGTGGGTCCAAGGCGTACCATCTGCAGAAATCTACCTGTGGGAAATGTGGTTACCCTGCTAAGCGTAAGAGAAATTGTAAGTAAGAGTTGAGTTTGAAAACTTGTGGTTTTTTGTCGTCTTCAATAATCTAGCTTTTTTCTAACCAAGAAAGAATACTGTATCATCTTACAGTGGTAGGAAATTTTTTGAAATTAATACTGATTTAACTGTTTTTCAGCTAACATACAGTATTACTGAATAATAATTTACTTAATTTATAATTTTTTTTCTTCTGTGAAATTGAATAGTTGTGCTATTCAAATGTACCATGCAACTAATTATTTGGTGTAGATGAATAACAGTAATTTCTGTGTTCTAGATAACTGGAGTGCAAAGGCTAAAAGACGCAACACCACTGGTACTGGTCGCATGAGGCACCTGAAAAGGGTCTACCGTCGATTCAGGTACAACATTTTATTACAAACTAGTGTAATCTGACATCTTCAATGGATTTCACTGAATTATGAAATTCATCATTCCAAGTTAACACTTATTTAGTATGCTTGATGAGGTATGGTGTTTCTTTTAAAATATATTGTGAAAATAAATGATGTCATATCTGCAAAAGAATATACTGCCAATTATAAAAAGCTCGTTCATTGTTAAAGTATAGGCTGTATAGCAAACTCTGATGTTTCTGTTAATTGTAGATAGTACAGAACACAGAGGGTATTGTAATAAAACACTCACAACTCACATTTGAAAAGGCATACTTTGTGTAGCATTACCTCTTTTTGGGAGTCTCAAATTGATGGTTGCACTGAAGTTGGATTTTTCTAAGAAACAATTCTTGAAACGCATCCCAATCCCTTCTTGCCCACAAGAAAAGCATTTAAATACTTCAGTGGTTGCTCTTTAATTTGGAGTACAATTAGTAAGTAGCATCTGATTCTGAGTTACAGGTTTCTAAAATCTGTTATAAAGCTTTGAGTTGTACTTAAAAGGTACTGTACTGTTAAACTTGCTAAGAATTTCATTTTATATGACCTCCATGTACTAAAGCACAGCTCTGTAACTTTTGGCCTGATACACCAGAAAGATGGATGAAAAAACCCAAGCAATTCAAAAGTCTTTTCCTAAAAATGTAGATTAGATTTAATAGTGAAAAGTAAGTCTTTTAAGTCCTGGACCTAGGTGTATTTGAGGGATCCATTCATCTGTGTTTTTTCAGTAAGCATAGTCTTACCCAGAAGCATCCAGAAAACACCTTACAATGTGCAACTGCAGCCTGATTTCTACCAAGTGTTGCTGAAGTAGAAATGTCATCTCCAAAAGTAAGCTTGGGGTCAGTTTCTGTAAGAAATTGACTTGCACTTCAGTGCTAACAAATGCGAAATCTTTTGCCGAGCTGCTTAGTAGGAACATAAAGTTAGGCATGCCTTCAGTGGATGTGCTGTATCGAATTCAGTCTTGCAATGTTTACTCAGTTAATGAAATCTTCCTGTTTGAAGAAGTCATTTACTTCAGCAGAAGAGAGAGAAAACCATATTGCTTATTCCAAACAGTTTGTGAATTATGTTTCTTAAGAAAAACCACTGAACATATGAACTCCATAGTGATTTCAGTGCATTACTGAGAGAAGCTGAAAAAAGCTGGTGAACCTGATCTGAAACATTGCTTCTTGGAACATAACTTGGAGCAAAAGTCAACCTTTCAAAAAATGATGACCATATTTCTACTTGTAGGAATGGATTCCGTGAGGGAGCCACGCCAAAGCCCAAGAGAGCAGCTGTTGCAGCCTCCAGTTCATCATAAAGATACATGTATTTGTTAAAATAAATTGTCTTATCCAGAAAATGTCATCTTTTGTACATGTTTTACTTCAGTGAAACATGGTATATTGTGTCTGGCTGAGCTGGAGTTCGTTTCCCCACAGCAGCCCTCCCAGTGCTGTGCTTTGCATTGGGAGCTGGAAAGGTTCTGATAACACACCAGTGTTGTGGCTTCTGCTGAGCAGCACTGGCATACCATCAGTGCTGTCTCTCCAACATTCCCCCATCAAGGGGCTGGAAGTGGACAAGATCCTGGATGGGGACATAACGAGACCAGCTGACCTAAATTACCCAAAGGGATATGACATCAGCTCAGATATAAAAGCTAAGGTAGGAAGGAAGAATGGGGGTATTCATTACTTTACAGTGTTTGCCTTCCAGAGCAACCACTCTGTGTGCTGAAGCCCTGCTTCCCAGGAAGTGTCTGAACATCACTCACCAATGGAAAGTAGAGAATAAACCCATTTTTTCTCTTTGCTCATGTGTGCACAAACTTTTGCTTTTGCTTTAGTAAACTACCTTATCTCAACCTACAAGTTGTTTTCCATCTTATTTTCCCTCCCCTGTCCAGCTGGGAAAGGGATCAATAGAGCAGCTTTGTGGGCACCTGGTATCCAACCAAGGTCAACCCACTACAGTCCTTTTTTGGCACACAACCTGTGGGGTGAGACAAGTGCAGTTAAATTTATATAAATGTATAAATCATCCTATAGTAAATAGTAGTTATCAAGTAGCAAGCTCCTATGGGGGGCATGGAGTTTGTCAGCTGCACTCCTTATCTCTATTTTGCTGAGTTTGGAAACATGTTAACACAAACAATGGCTCTATGCTTTGCCCTTACACTGATGGCCTTGTTATGCTGGGGGAACTGTCTTTTGTGAACAATGAGGGAATACACTTCCCTCTGCCTGCCTGAGATTGCTGTGAAGGCTTTTATAATGCAGCCTCCCGTGGTCATTGTTCATCCTTATGTAAACTGCTTAATGCTGTTAACGATATTAGCTAATACCATTGGTACACTATGGAGTTCATGGAATCTGGTGTCATCCTGATGTGAGAGAAAACAAATTTAAGGTGAGCAGATAGTGAAATCTGCCCTGAGGCATCCAGTTCCTGACTGGGAGGGTGGGTGGAAGGATTTGGGCAGGTTCCTAGGGCAGTTCTCACCTCCCATTACCTGGCACTTTATACCTGAACAGGTAATCAACCCTGACAAACTGACCTATCAACTGATAGAAGTGTGCCTTGCCTACCCCACCAAAAACCAGCAGCTCCTCACCCTGTACTGGGGCCTGGCCTGTGCCTATTGAGCCTCAGTTCAGTACTCTCAGAGGACTGTAGTTGAGTGAGGCAGGAACCCAAACTGCATTTGAGGATAATAATGGCTGAGATAGGGACACAAAGAACAATTACAGTTATTGCCCCAGTAGTGAAAAAAAAAAAAATGAACAAGACGAGCTACAGGTCCATATCATCAATTAGAAAGAGAGGAGGATCAGTGGAGAAGGAGGGGTGACGCTTTTAGCGCTGTGTATTTAATACCAGTCACGTCACTGCTGGGGGGAGTAGTTCCGGTAGGGGGAAAATGCCACGGCCGGAAACAAATGTGGCAAGTTTTGACTGGCTCGCTTCAGCTAAGGAGCCTGCGGACCCCGGCACCCTGCGCCCTGCCGTTTCTCCCCTCTTTTCCCGTCCTTCCAGGACGTTTTTGCAGGACGAAGGGCTGAGGAGAGACGGCGGCGCCGATATCAGCTGAGTCTAGCCAAGCCGAAAAAGGAGTCCAGCGGGGTATTGGGAAGAGGCAGCAAAGCGGCAGAACCGACCCACACACACCCCCAGCACAGTGGACTGGTGGTAGAGGCGGTGCAGGACCCTGGTGCCGAACTGAACTCAGCGGAGGGAGAGTCGACTCGGCTTGGACGACCGAGCTTCTGGGGGGTTTGTTTAGTCATTGTATTTTCGGTTCGTTTGTTGGGGTTTTTTGTTTGGTTTGGTTTTTTGTTTTCTTTGGCTGGGGGGGGTGTTTGGTTGTTTTTTTTATTTTGGTTTTGTTTTGTTTTTTTCTGGCAGCGGGGGAGGGAGGGTGTTAAACCGCAGAACCCTTGGTCATATTGCTTCAGGCTTCATATCGCCTTTGTTGGTTATACCATTTTCTTTTTGTACAATCGTTTGTTATTATTGCTGTGTTTATTGCAAGCCTCTTTAGTAAATTGTGACTCTGACTTCAATCTTCCTTAGTATTTACTTCAACGCTATAGAAAAGGGGGCGGCTCGAGTGGCCTTATTTTCCCCGATGAGTTTTTAAAACCAGGACAAGGGGCAGGATGTGCTCTAGCCGCTGGAGCTGAGATTCTCCTGTAGCCCGTGGTGAAGCAGCTGTGCCCCTGCAGCCCACGGAGGTCCATGGGGATGCAGAGATCCACCTGCAGCTGGTGGAGGAGCCCCACATTGGAGCAGGTGAATGCCTGAGAGGAGGCTGTGAACCCCTGGGAGGTCCGTGCTGGAGCAGGGACCTGCAGATCCATGGAGACAGTAGCTCATGCCAGAGCAGGTTTCCTGATAGGACTTGTGACCCCATGGGGGACCCACGCTGGAGCAGGCTGTGCCCGAAGGACTGCACCCCGTGGAGAGGGGCCCACGTGGGAGCAATTTGGGGAGGATTGTTGCCTGTGGAAAGGACGCTGGAGAAGTTCGTGGAGAACTGTCTCCTGTGGGCAGGACCCATCCCGGGACCCATCCCCCACACCCCACATTAGAGCAGGGGAAGGACTCCTCTCCCTGAGCAGCAGCAGGAACCATGTGTGATGAACTAGTCATAACCACCATTACCCATATCCAGGTGCTTTTAAAGTCTTATTTTATTTCTGATTATCCTGCTCTGATTTTGTTAATAATAAATTAAATTAATTTCTCTAATTTGAGTCTGTTTTGCCCATGATGTGATGGTATTTGGTGGGTGATCTCTCTGTCCTTATCTCAACCCATGAATCCTTTGTTATATTTTCTCTCCCATGTCCAGCTGTGAACAGGAGTGATTGAGAGGTTTTGATGGATGTCTGGCATCCAACCAGGGTCAACCCACTACAGTCTTTTTGGTGCCATCACTCAGATCATGAGGATTTTGAGATAAGGATAGTAATTGAGAGAGGTAATGGGCAAAACAAGTACCGAACAATATTAGAGAGTAGAATGATCATGGGGAATTGCTGTAATTGTGTCAAAGGGACAAGGGGTGGATTTTGTGTAAGTTGTCCATTTTTGTTCTGTGTTATGATTATATTATTTTGTTTTTTGTGGGGCGAATTTTTGTCCATGGTCTTCACCATGGGCTGCAAGGAAATCTCAGCTCCAACGCCTGGAGCACCTCCTGTCCCTCCTTCTCCACTTACCTTGGTGTCTGCAGGGCTGTTACTCTCACATTCTCACTCCACTCTTCTCTGGCCACAGTTACATCTGCACAAAAACTTTTTTTCTTTTTCTTCTTAAATATGTTATGCCCATTCATCCTGGAGCCAGCTGGCATTGGCTCTGCTGGACATGGAAGAAGCTTCCAGCAGCTTCTCACAGAAACCACCCCTGTAGCCCCCCTGCTACCAAAACCTAGCTATGCAAACCCACTACACATGGGATTCCTGAAAATGCATGTATTTACACATACAAATTCTTGATGGTATGCACTGAAGCAATTATTTATAAATAATCCCTTAACTGACTTTTCATTTGATAGCACCTTCACCTTGAAAAGGGCCATCATCTCTGTGCTGAATTTAAAAAGAGGGTTGTATGTTACTCACCTTTCCTGCAAGGGAAATGAAATATTGGCACTATGGACTGAGTTTCATTGTGTCCTAGCATGTAGAGTCAGAATTTATCACAAAGATGGTAATTGAATAATGGCTCTAAGTGCTGTTCTGGGAGGGAATAGTTCAAGAGGGATTCCCAGTCTGAGACATTGTTCACTGTTTTGTGGCTCTGAAAGGCCTGCAAAAGTATTGCCTATTCAATGGGTCGTTGCTTGGGTAAAAAGAAACTGCCAAGTCTGGAGCACACATACTGCCAGACATGAAGGGACTGGAGATTTGTTATTGTTGACATACAAATAGATCAGAGTTAATTAGTAAAAGGACTAGAGCACAAGTCTTATGAGGAGCAGTTGAGGGAACTGGGATTGTTTAGCCTGAAGGAGGCTCTGCGGGACCTTATAGCTCTCTACAACTACCTGAAAGGAAGTTATAGCTGAGTGGGGGATTGGGCTCTTCTCCCAGGTAGCAAGTGACAGGATGAGAGAAAATGGCCTCAAGATCCATCAGGGTAGGTTTAGGTTGGATATTAGGAAAAATTTCTTCACTGAAAGGGTGGTCAGGCATTGAAACAAGCTGCCCAGGGCAGTGATGGAGTCACCATTGCTGGAAGTGTTCAAAAAACATGTGAATGTGGCACTTGGGGACATGGTTTTGTGGTGGACTTGGTAGTGCTGGGTTAATTGTGACTCAGTCTTAAAGGTCTTTTCCAACCTAAATGATTCTAGGATTTTATGCTGGGTGAAAACATTAAATGGTAGGTAGTATGATACAGAAGTCCATGACTTGGAGATACATTTGAATTATGGATTGGTACCTGATAAACTTGCACCCTACATGATGTGTTACTGGGTCACTCAGCTAGCTTTCAAACTCAGCTTTAAAAACGTGATTGTAAGGTAAAACTTTTGGAAATTTAAAAGATGGTAATCCCTGCAAGGCTTTAGAGGATTTCAGATGCTTTAGAGAGAAAATGCTTAACACACACACCTCTCTTCCTCCCCCCCCCAAAAAAAAAACCCAAACAACCAACAAACCATCAAAAACTTCTAATATTTTAAGCTTCTGAGGCTGTTCTATTATTTCTTTGGTTTCATAATGAATTTATAGAAGTAGCATACTGCTTTGTCAGTACTGAAGGATTAGCAGTCCACAAATGTATCAGCTTGTGCAGATCACTGAAGAAATTTTCAGCCGGGTTTGAAATTAGAGTGCCCTTGACTGCACTTTCTTATATTTTAAATTAAGTATAGTTAATACTTTTGGATAATTGAGTGTATCTACTTAGGCTGTTTGTAAACAAAAAGAGAAATCTTGTCCTGCTGTTCTCTTAGTATGTAACAAATATATTGTACTCACTCTGCTTTTAATTGGTCCTGAGAGATTGAAAGTAAGTGGTGTCAAAGCTGTTAACTTAAAAATACATTTTGTACATATTGCACATCTATGTATTCACAGGGCTCAGGAATGCAGCTAAAATGTGTTGTTTGATTATATACTGGGAAACAAATGTAAGAGGAAGTAATCATAAATGTCTTGTTATTCTCAGAGTGAGAATAACCCCTCAGAGCATCTTAAAACAGGTCAGCAAGGCACTAAAGGCTTTTTGAACTATAGTACTGTTGGATGGCAGGTGTTCTGACTATGGGTGGGAATGAAAACCTTTGCTTTGCAAAGTGTTATATGATGTTCTTTGTGTAACATGGGATTTTTGTTTTGAGCAGCCTGTGTTGCATTAAGAGTAAGAAATTTGGCAGAAAATAACTCCACTTGTATTCTAGCTGGTCAGAGAGATCAGAGGGGCTGGGTGCGGCTGGGCCTAATTTCTGATTAGAACCTATTCAGTTCTATAGGTCTGGTCCTGTTCAGTAGGAACTTCCATGAGCACAGATTTATAAATAGTGCAGTTTACCAGTCTGATCCTATAGGTCTGGTTGCATTCAATAAGAATCTTGTGATCGATCACAGATTCACGAATAATGGAATATATTGAAGCAACAGAAATACAGATTTGGAATAATAATATTGTGTTAACCTGAGTAATAATAATCGTACACAAAATCTTATCAAGAAGGTGTCCCTGCTTGGGAGGAGAGGAGAGGAGTCCATCAACTGTCTCCAAAGTCTATTTGCGTCTTCCTCACTAAGTGAAATTTCTACCCTCCTAGCCCTATATTATCTTCCTCCTCCTATGCAACATATAGCATGATCTAAGTTGAGAGTTGAGTATTGTCATATATGTGGTACCATGTACTTCATTAAGCTTATTAGCATATGCACGGATGTGCATTTTAATGACTCTTAATCAGGCAAAAGTTAATTTTTGGCCATGGTGTCAAGTTCCAGTCATATGACTTTGTTCTGTCCTGTGCTGTTAGTTTGAGCCAAAACAAGAGCATCCTATCTCCACAGGACCTTCTTTAGCCAACTCATCCTTTCTTGATGTCAGCTACACAGATATCCATCCACAAAGATAACACAGAGGGAATGCAGTGTGGGCTGCAGATAGATAGTAAGTCTTAGCCCTTGCCTAGATTCTCGGTCATCATCCCACAGCCTGTTATGCTGACCCACAAACATAATATTGAA
This sequence comes from Melozone crissalis, assembly GCF_028551555.1. Lineage (NCBI taxonomy): Eukaryota > Metazoa > Chordata > Aves > Passeriformes > Passerellidae > Melozone > Melozone crissalis. The sequence continues at coordinate 5,486,967 of NW_026535813.1, read as the reverse complement.
AAGGCAAGTGATTAGCTATTTGCTGCTGCTATCTGTTAGCTCTTCAGCCTAAATTATATTATGCTGTATCATACTGCTGAAAAATGAGCATTTATATAATATAAAACATATCAAGGTAATACTGATTGAAACTTGCAATGGCTTGCAGTCACTTTGAAAACTTACGTACTTCCTTTCAGGGGGAATTTTAGCTATACCAAGAATGAATTTTATGAACAGTTTAACAGCCGCTGTATTTTCATCTCTTTTAAAATTCTTGGTGAGGGGCAGGAGATCAGTTAATTTGGGTTACGTCAAACCTATTCAAAAGAGCTTAGGTAGCTCAATATTACATGTCAGTCATATTTGGACTAAAATCTTTACTAGATATAGTTTCTGAAGTGCTTCAGTTCTTTGTAGTGTTTTGTTAAATGTTGAAAGGTTGACTGCCTCAATGATTTTTCAGTATATAAATGATCTTTTGAGATCTTGTTATAATAATCTTGAGGATTATGAGTTAGAATTGAGCCTCTGCATAGTGTTCACTGGTACTTTAGATCAGCCCCCTTTATGTCCAAGATCCTACACCTGAGTCACAGCAATCCCAGGCACACCTACAGGTTGGGGGGAAAAGTGATTGAGAGCACCCCTGCAGAGAAGGACTTGGGGGTGATGGGTGATGAAAAACCATGAGCCAGCAGTAAGTGCTCACAGCCCAGAAACCAACAGAATCCTGGGCTGGATCCAAAGGAGCATGGGCAGCAGAATGAAGGAGGTGATTCTACTCCTCTATTCTGCTCCTGTGAGACCCCATCTGGAGTACTGAGTACAGTTCTGGTGCCTCTAACATAAGAAGGACATGGAACTGTTGGAGCAAATCCAGAGATGGACCAACGATGTTGCTAAGAGGACTGGAGCACCTCCCTTACAAAGACAGGCTAAGAAAGTTGGGGCTGTTCAGTCTGGAGAAGAAAAGCTTCTGTGGAGACCTCACAGCAACTTCCAGTACCTGAAGGGGCTACAGGGAACTGGAGAGGGACTCTTCATCAGGAACTGCAGTGATAGGACAAGGAGTAATGGGTACAAATTGAAAGAGGGGAAATTTGAGTTAGATATTAGGAAAAAATTCTTTAATGTGTGGCTGGTGAGGCACTGGAACAGATTGCCCAAAGAAGTTGTGGATGCCCCATCCCTGGAAGCGTTCAAGGCCGGGTTGAATGGGGCTTGGAGCAACTTGGTCTAGTGGAAGGTGTCCCTGCCCATAGCAGGGGGATGGAAGTAGATGATCTTTAAGGTCCATTCCAACCCCTTAAAATTCTGTGATTCTGTACATAACTATTACCATACACAGTCTGTAATGTTTTATAAAATGTTTTTTCATACCATATTTCTTATTAAAGCTTTCATATTTTTATTCCATAGTAATGAACAGATGGGTTTTAATATTTTGTCCCATTAGGTTAGGGGGATGCTTTAACACATAAAGACTTTTCAGGGATCCAAATTTGTTTTCCAACTGTTAAATTCATGACTGTAACAAGTAATACTGAATGTTCTCTGAATCATATTTAATACTATTACTAGAAAAAATGCTTTTTTAACCATATGCAACACACTGCATTATTAGTGCCTGAAACCCTGTCTGCATGTGGATGTTCAGCCATGTTGTGTTTTGACACTGGTCCAATGCCAGGCATCCACAAGAGTCACTCGCGCACACTCTGGGTTTGAAAGACAGGTGTCTGCTAGGGACGGCAGGAGTTGCACTTGAATGGAAAATGTAAACCCCCTCCCTCTGAATTATTATAATTTTGAAATTAAGGGGTTCTCAGGCAAAGATATGAGAATAGGAATAACAGTTCTTTACTAGTATGTATTACAAGGGAAATCAACTACAACAGCTATGGCATTAACAACAACCAGAACCACAAACCCAGTAACAGCCTTCTCAGCCGCAGGCATTTTCCCCTTTGGTGCAGTTACGGTCACAGCCGGCAGGGGCGCTGGTGACTCCCCATGCCCCAGCAGGACTCTGAGGAGCACCAAGCTGGAACGGCAGAAATGAGCAAAAATCCTGGGGTGGTGGACGAGATGTATCAGAAGCTCTGCGGCGGTAGCTGGAAATGCGGGACGTCCCGGCAGGGGAGGGGGTGCAGGGCTACAGCGTGGAGAAACCCAAAGCAGTGCCGAAGAACCGGTGGGGGCGGGGCAGCGGCGGCCCGGCTCCCAGCAGGGCAGGGAGAGGCGACCTCAGGATTCCCAGGCACCCGAGCAGATGGTGATGCGTCCCTCTTTTAGTGAGGTAGGTGATAATAAGGTCCCAGTTCAGTTGTTCCTCTCATGAGCAGAGGCTTTGGGCTAGGTTATGGCGGTGGCAGCGAATTCTTTTTCCTAAGCAGCAGCTTCGACCGTCCTGCTCCAAAACAGATAACGAGAGAGTGCCTAGTAGCTGCCCTCGCTCCTTTACCTGCCCAATTCTCACGGTATCTGCCCCTCGAAAAGAAACTCCCAAAAAAGAGAGGTGCAACCAGATGCCTTCCTCCCCTGAGGCTTTGGCTACTTCTTTGTTGTCTTAAGTACCCAGTTGTCAGTGTCTCCTAGCAACTTAATGGGAAAAAAATTCTACAAGTAAAAACGAACAAAAGGAAAGAAACCTAATCCCCAGCACCCTCCCCTGCTACCACTGGGCAGAGGAGGGAAAAGAAAAAAAAAGTAAACGAGGGATTCCTGAGTTGAGATAAGGATCGGGAGAAAACACTTCAAGGGGAAAACAGGCTCAACTTAAGGTTGCAAAGTGAAATTTATTACTATCAGAAACAGAAATTTATTACTAAGAGAAAAAGAAGAGGATAATGTGAGGGTAAATAAGCCCTTTAAAACACCTCTCCCCCCAGCCCCTCCCTCCTTCCCATCGACAACACAGGGATACAGAGTGTGGGAGTTTTGGTCACCTGAGGTTTTCTCTGGGAAAGGAGTCCTCCCTGAATTGCGGAAAAGGAAACAAACTCCACAAATTTGTGAAAGTTGTAAAGCTGGTATGTGCATTACAGCACTGGACGCATGTGGGGATTGAAATAAACAGGGCAGGAGACTTTTTCTCCTTTTAATGCCTTTATTAAAAGTGATCAGCTCAGGATTGGGCAGCTCGGACGGGTCTGCAGCTTCCCGTCGTCTCTCCCAGGGCGACGAGGAGGAGGACATGCGCAGCTTTGTCAACTAGGGACAGAGCTGGGGGTCCGGTCCTCCTGGGAGCCTTTAGGGCGTGGTGACTATTGAAGTGAAGGGGAGAAACGACCATCCTGGTAATGCATCGAACTCCAACTTTATTGATCAATCAATCACCTTAAATAACAAAGTTAACGAACTTCATGCATATTCTGTAATCCAATGTCATGATAGGCTAACAGAGAAACTTCTAACCACTCCTCTTGTTTTAGAATACCTACAATTGTTTATTAAAAACAGAAACCAAAACAGAAACCAGAAACTAAAACAGAAACCAGTGTTCCCAAAACTTCTACATTTGTTCTCAGGATGGCAGGCCTTCCCAGAGACGGTGTTCTGCTTATTATGGGAAGACAATCTGAGAACTCCATTGTTTATAGAATGATGCCTGAGAGAGTCTAATTGTTTATACAAATCAGAAGGCTGAGAACTGTTAGAAACTGCTTTACTTTTCCCCTATACTTTTCTCTCAATTGTATGTCTCATGGCCTTTTCTTTAAGTCATTCTCCGACATTTCCCCTGTTTTTTTCTTTTTTAAGAAAGGAGGTTAGTTTGCAGGTTTTTTCTATTATCTTACTATTTTTTGAATGCAACAAGGTAAGATAATGGTGAAGTTTTTCCTCATAGAAACTCTTGTGGAGGAGGCATTACCAGATGTCAAGAGAAGTGCAGACCCCGCTCTGCCAGGGCTCAGCTGCACCAAAGGCCTGAGGATAAACAGGACACTCAGTGTCAGAAATGTGATCCTGCGGAGAAGGATCAGAACCAGTGCTCAGAGGTGGAATAATGATAACTTGCTTAAATAACAAGATCCACCCTGCGCCTGGGCTGGTATTCCATTCCAGGCTCTATCTTCATAAATTAAAAATATCCCTGTGGGTAATTTCCTAGGTGTCATAATAGTAGAGCCTTTACACTGGTTATAAAGCTGTTTAGACACTATTTCCAGGTTTAGAGATGAATCCAGAGTAGCCCATATCTGTTTATGCTGACTCATCCTTTGGAAATTAGAGTAATCAAAGCTGAACTGCAATTATTTAATGCTTGATTGGGATCTCTTCTTATAGGGCCTACAACAGAATGTTGTGTTAAAGGCACCAGTTTTCTACATCTTATTGAGGCTATATATGATGTACTTTGAGCTTTAACCCCTTTTCAAAATACACTGTACCTCCCACTGATAATAAGCTAAGATTTTTGCTCATGAGATTTATAAAGGTCTGAAGCTGAAGCAGTGTTTAGCCCTGTCTCATTCCGTAGTGCCTGCTTCCAATTATGTTCCCAGATGTGCCTATAATTACAGGTGTGGCACCATAAATGAAAAAGTAACAACTGATCACAACCCCCACAACACAGTGCAACCCAAGCAGCACAATTTGGGCTGTGACATTCAAGACAGTCCTCTTTTGCCAGTCCTCGTATATGTAAAGATGATAATGATTCAATAATGTCAATCAGTTCTCTGGTCGTCCGGCAAGGGCGTGTTAAGGCCTTATCAGGCATTGCACAACAGGTGGTAATTGGACTAAGAAAAGAAAGCTGTTAGCTGTTTTCATTCATGCAACCTGGAGAGACGTAAACAAGCCTGAAAATGATTCTTTCTGTCCTTGAAGTTATCACATCCACCTTTTTTCATGAGCTTCCCAGAAATGTTCAAAGTCAGTTTTCAGTTTGTAATCCTTTAGTCATTTGGCTCAAATGGCATCAACTGGGTGATTCTCAGTCCTTTGTTAATTTGGAGTGGTGAAAAGATAGTATGCATTTAAGGCACTTAAAATATTTAACTTAACAGACTTATTTGCAAATCATGTAAAATCACTGAAATCTAATTCAAACTTAACAGAATCTAACTTAACTTACTTAATAATACTTAACAAAATTTAATTTTCTTTAAATCTCACACAACTCAAACCTATATATAATTTAAACTTAGCAGACCTCGAACCCAACCGAAAACAAGCTCAACAATTTTAACCTTAACATTTAATGGCACTTAATTGATAACTTAACTTAAACTACTTAATAACAGATAAAACCTACTATAGAAATAAAATATAGCATTTACTATAACTTACTTACAGGCCTGATTCTAAAATATTAAGCTAAAATAACTTTCTTCACGTGTTTGCTATAGCATTTTTATACCAAAAACACACTCACAACATCTCACTCATACAATCAATAATCAATCCAACACATCTCAACATTTTTAAACTTTTCAAAACACAGCTTTAAAGTCTAATGTTCCACCGGCCCAGCCGTCCGGGCTTCTGATGTTTAAAGTCTCTGGTAATACAGATGTTTCCAAGACAGCATAACCAATGCCGAGCCAAATCGGCCGAAATTTGACTCCCGCATTCACTACGCTGATCTGTCCCCCACAGTCTGTGCTGGGAAGAATAAAAGTCTCTTTAACTTCGCTTGATTACCATCACTGGTCTCTCAATTTCAGCAGAGATCTTTCCCTTTTGTTGGCAAAAGTTCACCTTTATTACGGCTGTTAGGTCTTAAACTGTAGCTTTTGCGGGCTGTGGGGGGAGGGAGAAACGCTCCCGCTTGAAAAAGCGCTCTGGTCCCGCGGCGCGTATGTCGGAGCGGGCGAAAACTCCCCCCCCGCGCTGGGCTCTTTGTTTACTCACTGTTTGCCGGCTGACCGCTGCAGGCACCGCTGCACGCGTGGCTCCCCCCGCGGTGGCGCGGCTCCTTCGCTCCCCCCGCGGCGCTCTTCGGTCGCTCCCGGCGCGGCTCCCGCGGCGGCGGCTCCTTCCGTGCGGCGGCTCCGCTCTCCCCGCCACTGCCTCCGCAGCAATTCAGGCGGTCGCTACCCGTGACTGCTCGCCGTGGCGGCGCGCCCGTGCCGAGTTCGGAGTAGCACAGCACCGCAAGCGCCATGAATCACCGAATTCACACATTTCCGTTAATCCGTAAACCATATGGAAAATCCCTTTACCGTAACTATAAGTCCAAAGTCCTGTTAAATCCTTCTACTAATTCATATCTGCTCTGCATTGCGGGTCACTCCCTTCGCGGCGGTTCTGCTTCGCCCGCGGCGGCTCCCTGTGGTGTCGGGTAGAAGGCTCCCTGTTGCGGAGGGTTAGAGGCTCCCTGCTGCGGAGGGTTAGAGGCAGGAAAAGGTACCAATGATGCAGCGATGACTTCTGATGGTGCTTGGCATTCCCGGAGCAAGCGGCCCGTGCCTTCACATCGGCAGCATTTCGTGCGGCCCTCTTTATTTGATGCTGCAAACGCAGCTGACGCTTGAAGAGGTGCAAAAGCGGCTAACACCTGACTCTGAGAGGACTTTGCCTGTTCTTGCAAACCTATTCCTATCTGTTTGAGTGCATCTACCACAAAAGCTTGCTGCCCGGTAGGAATAAGAGCCATCCTCTCTAATGCTTCCTCGATAGTCCAATTTGCACCTAGAGTGTTAAGTATGTTTCTAGTAGCAGAGTTACAGTTTTGAATACAACACTGTTTAAGGAGAGCCTCGCGCATAAATTCTGCTACTCCGGCTCTCTCAATTGCAGCCGCAGCTCTATCAACAAAAGCGCCAAATGTCTCATCTTTGCCTTGCTTAATTCCCATATACACTGGTATCCCTCCTGGTTCCTTTACCTTATCTATGGCGAGTCTGACTAACCGCATTGCCTCCCGGCACTTTACCGGACCTATTAAAACTTGTGCATCAGTACGAAGAAAAGGCCCCAGCCCCATAAGCTCATTAATAGTGATACCATGCAAGGGATCCCCCGGCTGTCTTTGAACTGCCACACATTCATTAGCTAAAGCTTGCCAGTGGGCGTTAAACAGCAATTGTTGATGTTGAGTAAAAATTAATTTAACTATCCCACGACAATCATTAACAAGAAGGATACTGGTGTCAAAAATATAATCGAGCATTTGCTTAGCTGGTTCACTCTTAAAGCCAAACTGACTAACAGTAGCTCGCAACTGAGATAACAGCTTCCAGTCAAGAGCGCTAATTGTGGCTTGAAAACCTCCTCCAGGCTGGGGGTTAAAGACAACCGGACAAGCCAGTTCTCGAGCCGAACTTATCAGCTCTTGATCTCCCCTGTCAATTGCATCTTTGGCCAGGGCAGCCCACACGTCCCATCTTTCCCTCGCAATCGCCGCCGCCAAGCCGATTTCTGACCCAGGGACCGGCTGATTGCTTGTCGGGAACGGAGTACACGTATCTGGCCCCAGCTGCTGAGACGCAGCAGGTACGGGAGAGTCAGAAGTGCTCTGTGTAGCCTGCGGCAAAGCAGACAACAAGGCACCCCGCGGAGCTTGGCTCGTTAGGGGGGGCTGCGAAGCGGGTACTAAAGCAGTCTGCGTAGCCTGGTTTGTAGGCTGGCTCGTAGCCGGGCTTGTAGCCTGGCGCATTAAGGGGGGCTGCGCGGCGGGCAGCGAGGCGCTCTGCGCCTGGCTCATAGTATGACTCATAGCCTGGCTTTCCGAGGGAGGCGGCGAAGCAGGTAATAAAACTGTCCGCGTCGCGGGGCCAAGAGGAGTTCCCGCGTTCTTATCAAATTCCCTATCTTGATCGTAGTGTTTGTTACGATCGTGGGCAGCAGTGGCTTGATAAGCAGCCCTTTTTTCAGCTTGAATTTGCAAAAGCTCAGTGTTAACGACCCGCCATAATTTACCCCACTTCTTAGCAGTTTTATCATCATCTAACGTAGCCTGCCACAATAAATCACCAAATTTACGCCACTCAGACAATTCGTGAACTGTGTGAGGATTTATAAAGATCCCCCTTTCTAGGCCATAAGCTAAAAGGCCTGGTAACTCTTTCTGTAAATCTATTCCCTTAATTTGCCGTTTTTGCAAAAGGGTAATAAAAAGTTCATATGCGGCTTGCCTTTCCATACCTATGTGCGCACGTTGCAGCTCTTCAAATCAAGGTCGCGGCCGCATGTCTCGGACGAGCCTATCTGTATAGTCACTCGCAGCGCGGCGCGGGCCGGCGGGTTACCCTCCGCTTTGTCTTCCGCGCTTCTTCGCCGTTCCGGCTGCAGTTTCGATCTTACGGAACCCGAACCTGGCTTCACTTCGCGTGGCGTTCGCTTCCCCGTGGTGTTCGCTATCACGTCGGAGGTCACCATATATTGAAGTGAAGGGGAGAAACGACCATCCTGGTAATGCATCGAACTCCAACTTTATTGATCAATCAATCACCTTAAATAACAAAGTTAACGAACTTCATGCATATTCTGTAATCCAATGTCATGATAGGCTAACAGAGAAACTTCTAACCACTCCTCTTGTTTTAGAATACCTACAATTGTTTATTAAAAACAGAAACCAAAACAGAAACCAGAAACTAAAACAGAAACCAGTGTTCCCAAAACTTCTACATCTGTTCTCAGGATGGCAGGCCTTCCCAGAGACGGTGTTCTGCTTATTATGGGAAGACAATCTGAGAACTCCATTGTTTATAGAATGATGCCTGAGAGAGTCTAATTGTTTATACAAATCAGAAGGCTGAGAACTGTTAGAAACTGCTTTACTTTTCCCCTATACTTTTCTCTCAATTGTATGTCTCATGGCCTTTTCTTTAAGTCATTCTCCGACAGGTGACCCCTTCGGATGTTGGTTTTCCCCACCCCGCTCTGTCTGCTCCCGGCGTTGGGACGACTCCCGTGCTCAGGGTGAGAGGGACTACGAAGGTGTTCAGCATCTCTGCAGGCTCAGCACTCCATTCCTGACGTCCAGACATCACTCCAATCTCTCAACTTTTGGTTGACTCGTTGTTTTGGGGTCTTTTTTAGCAAGCTAGAAGCAGTAGCTTCTCATGGCATGCTGGTCCTGGAGTCACTTTGCATAGCCCCCCTCCCCCCAGGTCTCTTCACTATTTTGGGGAAAAGTACAACTTAGCCTCGGGCAAGGCTCTGCTAATACAAAAGGAGCAATTAACCACAACGACCCGTGATTACAATAACAAAACAAGCAGAACTTCAGCAGCAACAGTGATCTGGCTGGTTTTTGTCACCTTTTCTCACAAAAAAAATTAGCAGAATTTTTGTTCATAACAGGGATCGTTCCCCTTAAAAGGACAAGCGTACCTCTGGGAACTCCAGATCTCTTTTTATCTTCCTTACGGTTATAAATGATCAATCGTGAGCCAAATTATCAAAAATTGCGAAAAGATTTATTAATCTTTCTGCGCGACCGAATTACGGTCTTCGAAATCACCACAGCCAAAGAGACAGCGTCGGGCCCGGGATCGGCGCTGGGTGAACCTGGATCTGACCTCTATTGCATCGGAATCCCCCCCCATTCACGAGATCCGCTTCTTGCGGTGAGGTTTTATACAGTTTATTGAGCCCGAGGCGAAGGAGTCCCAATTTCTTTTGTAACTCTTTGCATTCATCGCTGTTTCTTTCAGTGTGCTGACCTGGACAAAGATTGTCTCCAGGTAGATAGCGTTGATGGGCTCCGGGGAAGCCATGTATTCAGATGTATAGTTCTGGCTCGCTGGCTATCTTGATTGATGTAATCGACAGGGCGATGATTGTTCTTAGGCGGTTTCTGATGACTCATACCGGTGATCATCGTCCTGGAAGCGTCTATTCTTATGCTAAAGCATCGATCGTTATCTTAGCCCTGTCAGGGAATTCTTTGGAATCTGAATAGACATCTGCTTCTCCGGCCCTATGTGGTCAGAGACACGTTTTGGATTTTACAGTCTTTAGAACATACATTCTTTAATAGCATGAATTATTTCTACCATATATTACATTGCGAATCCATATGCATAGAATTTCACAACAGGTTCATAAATATTCATTTTACTGATTTCGTGTTACACTTGCGGCTAGGTTTTTTTATCAGAAAGCACAAAAAGAACTCCTGGGACACCCTGTCCTTCCTCCCGCAGACTCTATGTCTCCCATTATCTCTGCCCTTCGGCTGAAGCAGTTTCTTCGAACATAGGTTTTTTGCGAGAACGTGCAGTCAGACTAAACAGCTATGTTCACAAGCTACAGACTTAATTCAAAATGTACTTTTTACCTAAATTAAATAAACAGGGCCAGGAGACTTCTTCTCCTTTTTAATGCCTTTATTAAAAGTGATCAGCTCAGGATTGGGCGGCTCGACGGGTCTGCAGCATCCGTCGTCTCTCCCAAGGCGACTCAGAGGAGGAGGATACGCACAGCTCTGTCCACTAGGGGCAGAGCTGGGGGAATCCAGTCCTCGTGGGAGCCTTTTAGGGCGTGGTATTCCCCGCCAGGTGTTTCTACTTTTGCCAGCTGTCTTAGCAGGCCCTCATCTCCGGGGGCTTCTCCCATGGTCAGGGCGAGAGGCTCCGAAGGTGTTCCGCATCTCTGCAGGCTCGGCACTCGGCTCCTCACGTCCAGACATCACTCCAGTCTCTCAACTCTTATCTGGCTCGTTGTTTTTGGGGTCTTTCCGTGGGTTTGGAGTCGGGGGTCTCACAAAGCATTCTGGTCCTTGGAGTCACTTTGCATAACCCCCCCCCCTCCAGGTCTCTTCTCCTCACTGTTTGGGAAGGTCCCCACCCTTCACTGTGTCTGAGGAGGGCCATTAACTCGCCCCAGCCAGGGCTTTTACTAATACAAAAACAACCATTAACGACAACGACCCGTGATTACCATAACACAGGCAGCAGCCCAGCAGTAGTGGTAATTTTTTTCTCACAGAAAAAAATCAACTGAATTTTTGTTCATAACAGTCCCCCCTCTTTTTCTTTGATCGAGCTTAAATTCTAAGCTCGCATCAACTCACAATTTTTTGTTTTGAATCTACTATAAATCTCTTGTGCCCTTTGGTAATCATGGTTACTTAACCTTGTTACTTTCCTTGGTTTCTTCAGGTTGGTCTGCACGGCAAGTACTATTCTACTAAAACAGATAAATAAGCATAGTAAAGAGAGCAATCCTCCAAGTATACACACACCGAGAAAAACTACCTTTTCCCATACATCCTTTTTGAAAATCTTTAGGTTCTCCCACCCACTGGGATCAAGTGTAGGAGTTTGATCTCGATTATTTACACATGCTAATCTTTTTATTTAGTTTGAAATGTTCTTAATAATTGAGTTCTTTATTTTTAATACTGCCTGGAGCGGGATGACTTTGCTTAACATAGATATTGGGATCCGAATTTGGCTTTTACAATTTTGGATTTTCTCAATTTCTTTTTCACTTTCCAGGTTCTGTTTATTTTCTCCCAAATCATTATATATAGGAACTCCCAAACTTGATCCAGTTTCTTTGGGTAATAAGAAAATTGGTTTTATCACTCTAGCAATGCAGTTGCCAGACGAGATCAAACCTAGGGGTTTAGGGCTCCCCTGAAATGTGTTCCAAAAGGGGTTTATCTCTTTTCCAGTACACTCATATAAATACTTGTAACAAACAATTTTTCTTACCATTTTCACCATTTCTTTGCTTTTTACTAGATCTGCTGAGCTTGTTTCAGCAGCATCACATTCAAAGCACAACCAGGCTTCCCCTATAGGGCACTCTCCTAGGAGTAGCTGCCTAAAAGTGGCAGTATTGTATGCTCTCCAATACACTCTCTTATTTTTCTGATAAAGGACCAATTGGGAGGGGTTAACACAATCAGGGTTAGAACTGATGTGGACTCTCAACAAGGAGCTCACTTCCTCCTCATAGAGGGGTTGGTAGCATTCACTGCACCGCTCAGCTGGGCTTCCCAGAGCACCACCAGCAATCAGAGCCATCAGTACTACCATTCCCAAGAGTCCGGTATGGGTCATCTTGCACAGCCTGCCCACCCGGCCTTGCCTCTTGGGGAATTTTACTGAGGAGAAGCTTCCAAGCTCTTTAGAGTCCCTTCTACCCGCTTCTCTGGTTAAACCTCTCTTGGTCTGTTCCCTACCAATTTTGGTTTCCGCTCCCAGAGGAGTGCTCTCTAGGGGATTAACCTGGAGTCTTTAGAATTAAATTAAGGAACTTAACCAGAATTTCTTATTTACAGTCTTAAACTTTTTACCAACATAGTTTACACAGAACAGTTTTGAAACATGTTAAGCAATATTAGAACTCTTGATACCAATTTTTTTCCACACAGTTCAGTCTATTTGACTCTTCCTTCTGAGAGTCAACTTTAAATCACAGTATACTCAGGTGAATTACCTTGTGGAGCAGATGAATCCTTATCCAGTGCCTGGAGGTGAGAGTGGTGTGGACTCTGGCCCAATGCCAGAGGGAAAAACTGGAACTCTGGCCCAATGCCAGAGGGAGAATGGGGTGCAGTCCGGTCCAATGCCAGAATGCCAGAGGGAAAAAAACCTGATGTTGAATCCTGGTCCAATGCCAGGGGGTGAGAGTGATGTGAGTCCAACCTTTTTCTTTTGGTCTGCACAGTCGAATTAGTAATGAAGAGTACCTGAAACGGGCTTTCAAACACAGGCATTAATGGTCTGCAATGTTATGATTCTATCAAAACTCAGTTTCTCTGTTTAATGTTATTGCTTAACTTCTCTTTTTCCATAGCTTGAATGTTTCTCTCATCAACTTCTACATACTCTGTATTTTGCAAGGAATTGTATTTCTGTTAGCTAATTAACTCCCAAAGTACTTTTATTCTCTTATATCTGTGTATTTAATTCACTGGTTTTCTATTCTATTTTCAAGATCTTATTTATCTCTTGCTTCTGTTTCTTGCTTTCACTTAGAGCCTAAATATTTCTTGCACTTAAATTTTTGGGGTTTTTTTTCTTACACCATTCTTCTACAAAATACACTTCCCTCTAAGGAGATGTGGTAAAACTTATAATGCACAATCTACATTACCTCTGTTCTAATTTGTTTATATTCACTCTCACACATTCCTTCACACCCTCAAGACACAAACTGGATAAGGGCCCTTACCCTGGTTGCCTCTGGTGCACATTCACCTGTGAGGCTGTCTGCGTGTACAGCTACAGCTCCCTCACACACCTGAGGAGCACTAGTCTGGTTTGCAGGTCACACACACTCTTTGGCCACAGCCCCCACCCGCCCGGGGACACAAGCCTGGTTTGCAGGTCACACACACACACACTTCCACTGCCCCCTTCCCACCTGCCCAGGAAGTTGAGGCTGACTTTGCTTGTGACTCACTCTCACACACACAACAAGACAACAAAAAAGGTACCTTTTACTTTCACATCACTTATTACAAGTTTAGTTTTACTGGCCAGTTTTAGTGCTGTTGGATATCCTTTCTACCTAGCTGTTTTTGTCTAACTTCAGAATTTTTTTTCACTATCCTATACTATACTTCTTAGTACTTTGTTGAGACAGGACTTATCTGCTCCTGTATCTACTCAAAAATTCAAATTCTTCATTTAGGGGTCCCACTTCAAAGTTTACCAAGGGCTCTTCTAGATGTTGCGTCGGGTCCCCTATAGTGTAAAGCCCCTGACCTTCTAATCGTCACCTCTAAGGATCTTCCCTAAATTATCTTGTTCCCTGGCTATTGCCGCATCGAGACTAAGCTTTCTACAAAACCTCCTGATGTGTCCTGGCTCTCCACAGTAATAGCAATGTCGCTCTCTCAAAGGGCCTTGAGGTTTCTCCATCCCTCTTGCACCTGACAGTACTGACCTATCCTTGCCTCCTCCTGGTGGTGGACCCGCCCACCCTGCACTTTCTCTAGCTACAGCAACCATGATCGTAGCCTTGGCCTTTGCTTTTTCTTCCTCCCTCTTTAAATACACCTTCAATGCCTCTTTTAATAACTCATTTATGTCCTTCTCTTGCCAATCTTCCATCTTTTCCAGTTTTCTCCTTATATCAGGCCAAGATTTGGTAACAAATTGGACTTTTAGTAGCATTTGACCTTCTGGGGTGTCTGGGTCTATTCTAGAGTACAACTGGAAGTTCCGCCTTAGGCGATTAAGCCGGGTAGCAGGAGCTTCATCCTTCTCTTGTGCACCCTCAAATGCCAATTGGGTGTTAGTTCCTTTGGCATCTGACTCTTTGATCCCCTGTATTATCAAAGACCTATATTCCCTCATGGCCTTCCTCCCCTCCTCCTGATTAGGGTTCCAGCTGGGCTCCGTTAGTGGCAATTTCTGTTCACCTGTTGGCACCTGGGGTCCTGGACTGTTATCTTTCTCCCATATTCTTATGCCAGCCGCCCTTATCATCTGGACCTCTTCTGGGGAAAATAATATACTCAGGATGGAATTCATCTCCCCCCAAGTGTAGATATTTGGACCTAGAAATTGATCCACTTGGTTGGCGCTATGCCCACTGGGTCCTCAACTAAATGCCCCAACTCTTTCTTGAATCCTCTCACCTCAGAAGCAGTTAGGGGAGCATTCACAAAGCAAACACCTCCCGCTACTCCTCCCATAGGAACCTCTCTGAGGGGAAAGAGTCTCTCCGCCTTGGAGGTCTTGGATCTGGTGCTACAGTATGGCCCATCTTCAGATGCCAAACTACTTTGAGGGATATCTGGGTTACCCTGAACTTTCTGCCCATCAGCAGGTGTATTTGCTGATAGCCGTTTACTGGGCAAGGAGGCATTTGTGTCCCAACTAGGAGGAGGTAAAGGGACAGCAATATGAGGGGGAGAAGAGCCTAAGTGAATATTCAGCGGAGCTGGAGAAGGGGTAGAGAATACAGCAGGTGGAGTAGGCGCTTGTGGTGATGCAGAAGGAACTGGAGGGGATACTGGGTTTACCATAGCGGAAGCCGAAGAGGTAGAAGGAGGAATTTGAGCAGGTGGTAATGAGATGGCAGCCGGGGGAAGAACCGGACCTGCCATTTGAGCTGCCTGAAGAAGAGGATTATAAAGTGGAGGGGCAGAAGGAGGCAAATAATCCAGGAGGTCCCATCTTTTACTAGTTCTATCATCCCCTCCTTCATTCCCCTCTTTCTGTCTCTGTACCTTACAAATTCGCACCCCTTCATCCCCAATAGCGCTCTTTACCCAGCAAGATATATACAGTAATTGCTCAGGATCAGTATCTCCTCGAGCTGTCAGATAATTATTAAATTGTTGGCACATCCACTTATCCTTTGTCCCACACCAAGGCCATCCTCCTTGCACCTCTAATTCTGGCCACACTTCCATACAATAATGGATCATTTTCACTTTATCTAATCCCTCCGTGGCCTCTATAGAATCCCATTTTACTAACAGTTCTCCTAAGGGACTATTGGGATGTATACACCTCAGTTTCTTGCCGGTCTTTTTACTATTACAACCTCCCATTTTTCAGGTCTCAATAAAAAAAAGTCCCAAAGGTGCCTCTACTGACCGGGAATTTCAAAAAAAACCTTGTTTGAGGAGCTTCAGCCTCCTCCACTGAACTTCAAATTTCTGCCTGATGCTCAGGACTTTATACTGAAACAACTGCCCGATCTCGATTGCCCAACTTCCCAACGTCAGGTCTTACATCTATCGGGACTTGAACACACGAAGCCTCGGCCGAAGAGTCCGGGTCGTGCCTGACTCCCTCAGTCAGGAAAAACAACTGCCTGATTTTTAGTTTGCCTAACTCGCCAATTTTTAGGCTTCACCGTATCAGGACTTAAAAGCAAACCACAGCCTCCTTCGCTGGGGTTTGTGCCTGACTCCCTTTGTCAGGACTTACTTTGCCTGCAGGGCTTGTGCAAACACCCGAATCCTTCTCGGGACTGACAAATCTTACTCGAATCCTTCTCGAGACTTACAAAAGTGCCTGACCTCCCTTTGTCAGGACTTACATTGGGTGCGTGCCATTCATACACAGTAATTCACTCCGTACGCCCGGAGTGGGGGGGCCCTTTATTCCCCCTTGGGAGACGACTTCACTCACGCTAATTCCACTCGCTTTCCCCTGTTTCCGGCCTGCCCCTTCGCAGGAGTCAGGAAACGCGCTACTGAGGGGTCCCTCTCACTTCGAAGGTCCGGCTGCCGGCCCTCGTCTCACTCACACACACATGCGCACGTCTCCCACTCCCGCCACCGAGTTTCTCACCAGTCCGGTGCTCCAGTGCTCCTCTGCGTTGCTGTCCTGAGCCGATCCCTCTTGGTCCTGGTAGCCAGCTGTCCTCTGAAGATCCAAGATGGCCAGTCCTGAGTCTTCTTGCGGCGTGGCTATTCCGGACGAGCGCCCCCAGCTGAAATAAACAAGGGCCAGGAGACTTCTTCTCCTTTTTAATGCCTTTATTAAAAGTGATCAGCTCAGGATTGGGCGGCTCGACGGGTCTGCAGCATCCGTCGTCTCTCCCAAGGCGACTCAGAGGAGGAGGATACGCACAGCTCTGTCCACTAGGGGCAGAGCTGGGGGAATCCAGTCCTCGTGGGAGCCTTTTAGGGCATGGTATTCCTCGCCAGGTGTTTCTACTTTTGCCAGCTGTCTTAGCAGGCCCTCATCTCCGGGGGCTTCTCCCATGGTCAGGGCAAGAGGGTCCGAAGGTGTTCCGCATCTCTGCAGGCTCGGCACTCGGCTCCTCACGTCCAGACATCACTCCAGTCTCTCAACTCTTATCTGGCTCGTTGTTTTTGGGGTCTTTCCGTGGGTTTGGAGTCGGGGGTCTCACAAAGCATTCTGGTCCTTGGAGTCACTTTGCATAACCCCCCCCTCACCTTCTCAGGTGTCTTCTCCTCACGGTTCAGGAAGGTTCCCACCCTCCACTGTGTCAGAGAAGGGCCATTACCTCGCCCTAGCCAGGGCTTTTACTAATACAAAAACAACCATTAACGACAATGACCCGTAATTACCATAACACAGGCAGCAGTAGTGGTAATTTTTTTCTCACAGAAAAAAATCAACTGAATTTTTGTTCATAACACTAAATAGGAATGGATTTCTACTCTGGATAATTTCCACTCTGTCTCATTCCCCTGTGAGACTGTGGAGTCTCTCCCATGGGAGACAGTTCTCCATGAACTTCTCCAACGTGGGTCCACTCTCACGAGCAGCAGCCGTACCGCACGTGCTGCAATGTGGACTCCCCCCACGGGCAGACAGTCCTCCCAGAACTGCTGCCATGTGGGTCTCTCCTTCCACAGGGTGCAGTCCTCCAAGGACAGGCTGCTCCATCCTGGAAGCAGGGGCCCCCTCTCTCCACCAGGTCTTCCACTGGATCACAGCCTCCTCCAGCCAGCCACCTGCTCTGGCATGGGCACCTACCCCACAGGCTGAGGGTGGATGTCTGCATCCCCCGTAGACCCATGAGCTGCAGGGGGACAACCTGCTTCACAATAGCCTGCAGAGGAATCTCAGCTCTGGTGCCTGGAGCACCTTCTCCCCCTCCTTCTTCACTGACCTTTGTGTCACCATGTTGTTTTCCCTCACATGTTCTCACCTCCTCCTCTTCTCTAACTAAAAGCAAAATCACATGACTTTTGTTTTAATTTTCTTCTTAAATATTTAATCACAGAGGCATTACCAGCCTCTCTCGTTGGCCCAGTTTTTGCCAGCAGCATGTCCATCTTCAGAGCCATCAGCCATTGGCTCTACTGGACATGGTGGGAAGCTTCCAGCAGCTTTTCACAGGAGGCATCTTTGTGGTCCCCCTGCTACCAAAAACCAGGCTGTGCAAATCAATACAAGCCACCACCCCAGTGAGAGCTGCTGTATGCTCTCCACAGGCAGGCCTTGCAGTGTGCAGCAGCACATTGCATAGCACCCCGTGGCTGTGACAATGCAGACAGCCTAGCCATCTCATTGTGCTATCACAATTTCTCAATTGAAAGTATGCCTATGTTTGACACATCTCCTCACTTTAGCATCAGGAAGGACAACCCGTATTGGGGGGAGCGGTTAGCCCTAGCTTCCCACTGCCTGCAGGCACAGACCTCGCGGGCGATTGCGGTGCTAGCCAGGAATACGAGGGAGCTTAAACTTCCAGGCAGTGCCACTTGTGATGCCAGTGGGCCCAGGTCAGCTCCTTGCACCATGCCAGAGCTGAGGGAAACTGCCACCACTGCTGAGAAGCACTCTATGACCGCCTTCCCTCCCGGTCCCGAAATCTTTGCATATTTCCAATATTTCCCGGGGAAGGTGGCATAAAAACACCCCAGCCCCCTCACTCCGCCCCACAGTTTCCGGGGGCTGTTTTTTCCATCCCGCCATTATGCCCTGCTGGCAGGGCCCACCTGCAGAAGCCTCACCCCTTAGGGTGCCACTGAGCTGACCCAGCCCTCCCCCACCCAACAGCAAGGATTTGCCCCAGGGGAGGGCAGGAAAGTGATAAGTGCTGAGATCACTTCCCGATTGGGTTGATGAGTGTTATTTGTTTGCTCCTCCCCTGATAGTACTGCGGCAAGGGTGCACTCTATGAGCAGGCTCGGCCCTAGGCTCAAGATGGCGGCGGCAGTGGCGGGTAAACAGAAGCACGAGCATGGCCGGGTGAAGATTGGGCACTATATCCTGGGCGACACGCTCGGCGTCGGTACCTTCGGCAAAGTCAAAGGTGAGTGGCAGGGAGTGGGACTCTCACCTGCTCCACGGAGTGCATGGTCCAGTTGGGCTGCAGGGGGTAGTGCGCTGGGTGGGTGTGTTGGGCTGAGCAACAGAGTCTTCATTTCCAGCTGAGGGACATGGCTGCCTACGGTCGCCTGACGGCGGCCAGTCCTCTAGGGCTGAAGTCATGTGACCGTTGAGGCCTGATCAGAGTGGTGGGGCGTTTTGGGGCTGGACTGCCACCTTAGTTTGGGCTTGGTCCTGCTCTGTTTCCTTCTCAGAGTGTTGGGGATGTGGTCTGAGTTTCACTGGAGGTAGTGCCTGGCTGTATCTGTCAAGCCCGGTGGGTCACTGGGATGTGACTGCCCTAGCACCGGGGGCTGACAGGGGTGGTGGGAAAAGGGTTAGGGAGAGCGATGTAGGGCTGACATGTTTTCGGGGTGACTGCAAGAAGGCATTTCACGGGCTGTTAACTGGAGCCTCACCCCTAGATGTAGTGGCTACAGGGTGGTGGCCGGGGCTACATTCTGAATGATGTAGACTGGGTGTGGTGGTGTGGAAATATTGTCTGATGCTGTGAACGTCTTTCAGGAAAGGGGAGTTGTATTAGCTAACTTCTCTGGGGTAGGGACTTCTAATGGGAAGTAATCATAGGAAAAGCAAAATTTTTCTCTTCTGTATTTACAGAAATAATTGTTGGAAGCAACTTATGCTGCATTTATATAAATCATCATCAGATATGTAATGAAAGTAGATATTTTTAATTCTTGAGCCGTATGTATGTTTTGCTGCACAAATATTAATACTTGATACCCTTATAAGGGAGACAAGATGCTTCACTCTATCAAGGGGAGAAATAAGCATGTGTCTTGGTTTAGGGCAAATTTGGGAGACAATCCCTAAAGGGGTTCTTCAAGAAAAGCAGATTTAATTGGCTCTTCCTTTAACTGGTTTGGGAAAAAGTAATTTTTGGAGAATAGTGGAAAAAACCTGTTTATTAAACAATAAAACCTAAATAATATCAAACAATAAAAGTTCTTGTTGCTTTAAAAGAGATGACAAACTCAGAAAAGTCCCCTCCCTGGGTTGTAGCTTGTCTCACTCAGTCTCTTATCAGTTTCTCTGGCGCTGGAAATGTCACAGCCCAGGCCCGGCCCAGTGGGCTACAGATGTGAGCTGCTGGTGCTTTTTTGGGTGTTTAGTCTAGAGTAGGTTTAAACAAGTTTAAAGAAAAGGGAAAAAACCCTACAGTTTAGGAAACTTTTTTGCTTCAGTTAGCTAAAACTAACTAAAACAAAGGAGAGTTTTGTCTTGTTGTTTGTTTATCTGTAGACAACAATAGTCTAGGAGTAGGAATGTGGAGGAGTGAGTGCAGTGTCTGAAAACAAACTGCGTGCTTCTTCTCTTTCTCCTTTACTCTCTGGAATAAGTCTTAAAGGCGTAAAACTTATTATTTAGCATAAACAGAACATATGATTTGGGATAAAATATTATATAGTTAACTCAGGACATTCCACCCCTCATCCCCATATTGTTAGCTTGCTACTAAATTTAATATATATTTTAACTTTATAAACATATATATTATACATCTAATATACAGTTATACACAGACAATGGCAGTAACATTCAGCAAACAGTGATATTTATATATAGTTTTTAATCAACAATCAGATTTCTTTGAGGTATGCATCGTGTTCTTTTATCTTTCTGTATTATTTACTATGTGTAACTTGGTCCTTGAGTAAAGTCAACTCTACAAATGGGTTTGTCTGTACTTGAGGCAGAATTGATCTAAACTGTCTTCTCTAACAAACTTCTGACATGTACTACTGGGACTTTGTTTACTCTATGTAAAAGTTCAGATTGGGCAGGGCCAACTCGGTTAGTAGAGCTTTGGTTGTTAATTAACTAGGTGGCTTTTGTCAGGTGTTGCTTTTAATTTTTGAAAGATTTCTTACGTAATGCTTTTAAGGTGGTTTTTAATAGTCTATTGTACCTCTTTACTTTTCTTGTAGCTGCTGTATGGTAGGGAATATGGTATACTTATTTAATGTCATGTTTCCTAGCTTAGGTGTTGATAAGGCTGTTCTTGAAATGAGTATTGTTGTCTGACTCAGTCCTCTCAGGGGTACTATGTATCATTTTTGCGAGGTTCCCAGACAAAGGAAGGAATGATAAATCTGACTCCATGTTCTTAGAAGGCTAATTTATTATTTTATGATACTATATTATATTAAAGAATACTATACTGAACTATACTAAAGAATAAAGAACGGATACTTACAGAAGGCTAAAAAGATAATAATGAAAACTTGTGACTCTTTCCAGAGCCCCAACACAGCTTGACTGTGATTGGTCATTAAGTCAAAACAATTCACATGAAACCAATTAAACAATCACCTGTTGGATAAACAATCTCCAAACACATTCCAACGCAGCAAAACACAGGAGAAGCAATGAGATAATATTGTTTTCCTTTTTCTCTGAGGCTTCTCAGCTTCCCAGGAGAAAAATCCCGGGCGAAGGGATTTTTCCAGAAAATATGAGTGCCACAACTATGCTTTTAAAGGGCTTGCTTTTTAAGGTTTAGGATGGTGTTATGGGCTGTAGCATGAGGCACAGGGTAAGTTTTTAACTATCTTGTGGTGGCTTCTATTATTGTATGTAGGGCTTGCTTTGGCGTGTCTGGGGCAGTGTGATGTAGTTAATCTGTCAGGCTTCTCCATACTTGTATTTGGACTACTGTCCACTATATTACAGGGGCTTTATTCGCTTGGCTTGTTTGATGGTAGCACATGTTTTACAGTCATGGATAACTTCAGAAATACTGTCTATGGTTAAATTCACTTTTTGGTTTCGTGCTTACTTATAGGTGGTATCTCTACTTTGATGACTTGAGGTATTATGGGCTTATTGAGTTAGGAATAACTTTTTTTGGTGTTGCTAATCTAAGTCTATTATTGATACTTCTATTTTTGCATCTTGGTCTACTTGTTGATTGTTTTGGTGCTCTTTATTGGCTTTACTTTTGGGGACATGGGCAGACTTTCCATTAAATCTGCTTTTCTAAAAAAACCCCTTTAAGAGTTCTCTCCCAAATTTGCCCTAAACCAAGAAACCTAGACAATTATGTCATCAATATACTGCAGTTATTCTGGAGCTTCACCCTTTTCCAGTGCAGCCTGGATCAGTCCATGGCAGATAGTGGGGGTGTGTTTCCACCCCTGGGTCAGTCGGTTCCAGGTGTATTACATGCTCCTCCAGGTGAAAGTGAACTGAGGTCTGCATTCTGCTGCCAGAGGAATTGAGAAAAATGCATTATCAATGTTAATAGTGGCGTACCATTTCGCTGCCTTGGACTCCAGCTCGTACTGGAGTTCCAGCATGTCCAGCACAGCAGTGCTCAGCAGTGGAGTCACTTCATTCAAGTCACAATAGTCCACAGTCAATCTCCATTCTCTGTCAGATTTGTGCACAGGCCAAATGGGACTGTTGAAGGGTGAGTGGGCCTTATTGACCACCCCTTGGCTCTCCAGCTCATGGATCATTTTGTGGATGGGGATCAAGGCATCTCGATTTATCCAATACTGCCAGCGGTGCACCATCAAGGTGGCAATTGGTACTCGTTGCTCTTCCACCTTCAGGAGTCCTACTGCAGATGGGTTTTCTGATAGTCCAGGCAATGTGTTCAATTGCTTAATGTCTTCTGCCTCTACAGCAGCTATTCCAAAAGTCCACCTGAGTCCCTTTGAGTCTTTGTAATAGCTGTTCCAGAGGAAGTCTATGCCCAGAATACATGGGGCCTCGAGGCCGATCACAATAGGATGTTTCTGCTACTCCTTCCCAGTCAGACTCACCTCGGCTTCCAACAGGGTCAATAGCTGCAATCTCTCCATTACCCCGACAATGGCAACAGGTTCTGCCCCCACATGTCCCAATGACATTAGGGTACACTGTGAACCAGTATCAATGAATGCTTCATATTTTTATGGCTCTGATGTGCTAGGCCATCAGATCCACACCATCTAAAAGACCTGGTTTTCCAGTGCCTCTCCCTGGCTAGAGGCAGGGCCCTTCTAACCCTGGTTATAATTTTATTCCTGGGCATACATACTAGAGGTTCCTTCAAGGGGATCTGACAGATCATACCCAGCAGCTCAGTCATGGGAGGTTGAGGCTACCCTCACTTTAGTGGAACTCGCTTGGTTAGTGTTTCTCTCCTTGAGTTGAAGCACCCATGCTGCCAGGACAGAAGTGGGTTTCCCATTTCACCTTCCCATGTTTTCCCCATGGTCGCGCAGCAAGAACCACAGGTCAGCTCGTGAGGTCTACCCTCTCTCTCTAGCTGGGAGACATTGGGCTGTGACTTCGGGGCCTGTGACTCACACTGGTGCTAAATGGGAACTGTTCCTCCTCACCTCCTCCTTCACCACCTCACTCATCCCTTCTTTGAGGTCCTTAAGCACAGCAGAGACATGCGCCTGCATTGAGCCATTGATCATACTCTTGTAATTTCTAAGCTTGTTGGTGACAGAACCCACTGTATCAGTTGTTATCAGTATTAATCATTGCAATCAAGGTGGTGTATTGAGATGGCCCTAGATTTGCCAGATTCCACAACATTTGCCCTGTGCACCTGACCTTGTTGGGGTCATTATCATGCCATCAATCCCTCTCAAAGAGTACTTCCAGTACCACCACTTCTCTCAGCTGTTGGATCCCTTCCTCAAGTGTAAGAGCCTAAATGAGAGATGCGGGACTCCAGGCAGCTCTCCAAAATGCAGTTTATTCCATCCAAGAGGTTACAGCAGTCCAGGGTCGTGGGCGACAGAGCCTGTGCCTACAGCTGTCAGCTCCAGCTGCAGGCAGGCCTGGAGACCCTTTGGTTTTGGTTACAATGCATTATATACTTTTCTTTGCTTAGCATCTTAATACAGTAGAACCAATCTATACCTTAACTATTATCTATAGCCTATCATAACTACTATAATTACCATATTCACATTGCTATTCTCCAATCACTAAAAGTTAGTACATTAGAGTTTAAGCTAGAAGTTGTTTTTCAGTTTTCTTGCAGTGGAAAATTCTGAGACCTTTTTTCTACTTGCAACTTTGCTGACTTGTTTGCCTGTGCTATCTTTCTGCTTGGTGAAAACATCTTCTTGTTTGAGGTGGGTTTATCCTTTGCTCTAAGCCATAAAAACCCCTTCTAACTAACATACCCTTTGCCTCCTTGGTTAGCCAGTAAGACTAGCTCAGCAATTCTTTTCTTCTATATCAAAACTTGCTTCCATCTCTATTCCTTCATCAGACTCTACATTTAAAAATCTTTCTGCTAAGCATAAATATCTGTGAGACTTTCTTGTCAAACATTCATCCTTCCTAACACTCAAGGGTCTTCTAGCGCATTCTATGATGGTACTCCTGCATTCTCTCTCTGTGGACAAACTTCTCTCTTGCACTCATTAAAAGCTGTTCCCAGAGGGAAAGGGGCCCTGGCTCCCTTACAAATACCTGATTCACCCCTGAGTCCTGGGTCAAGGGTGCCAAATTCCTTGCCTCAGCACCATCCAGTTGCACACCTGTGCCAGGTTGTATAAGCCTCACGCTCCCATTGTACGATGTCTTTGTGCAGATTATGGAGAATTTCATATCTCAGGGACTCAGTGATGATCTCAACTGTTGGCTCCCCTGTGGGTTGTGAGGGCCCTCCTTTCTTATCCTTATTATCTGGGTGCTCTGATTTCATCTTAGACTTCCTCGTTTCCACAGGGGCGACTGCTGCTGGCTGTGACTGCCCCTGTGGTTCAGCTGGAACCTGGGTAGTTGTAACGTCTGTGGGTTCCACTTCTGCACCATCAGACTCTCCCTCTTCGAGGCAGGGAGAGGGTTTCTCACCAGCTGGGGAAATGTAGTTCTTCAGCATCTGGCCCATCTTGCGTATCTCCTTCACTAGAGCCCCAGTCTGGGTGGTTAATTTCTGAGGTGGGCTGCAGGGCAGGGTCAGGCGGTGGGGCAGCCCTATTCTCTGGGATAGGTATCAGGGTGGTTATCCAAGTCAATCTTCCCTTATCTCTGAATGCTAAAATGAACAGGCTTAACAGACATATCAGCAACACCAACCACTGTATGAAATCATTAGCATTTAGAGAAGATTTGAACCCTTTGAAAACTGGTGGGGTAGACCCAAAGAACTGGTTGAAGGGTTGGAAAAAAATTTCCCCCAGTGTAATTTCCTCACAGTAAGTACCATTATTAAAGTAACCTCAAAAACATATAGTTAGTGTGTGATAGCTCTGAATTGATGTGCCCACCTTCCAGAGGAAGTTAAAAATCTATTAATTCCTCACCTCATTAACCCATAAAGCAAACTGGATAACAGCCACAGTAGCCTGAAGTTATAGGACCCATGTTTAGATAAGGGGCTGAAAATGGGAGAAATATAGCCATGACCACGTGCCACTCAAACCAGGGTAAGCTAGACCACATGGCGATACCTAATGAGATTTCTTAATCCAGCACAAAAAAATTAGGTTACTCAAGAACTGTTATTCCTTTTTCGCCCTTTTTCTGTAGATGCCCTCATGACTCACGTTGGGTGCCAAAATCTGTCTTGGTTTGAAAAGACAGGTGTTTGCTATGGAAGGCAGGAGCCTCTCTTGAAATGGAAAATGTTAAACCCTCTCCCTCTGAATTAGTATAATTTTGAAATTAAGGAGCTCTCAGGCAAAGATATGGGAATAGGAATAACAGTTCTTTATTAGGCAAAATAAAAATAAAAATGCAGTAATACAAAACAACACTGACAGAGTCAAAATATGAACTGACACCCTGTTGGTCAGGGTGTTGGTAGCAGTCTGAATAAATGGTGGCTGCAGTGATCCTGTAGAAGGGTGTAGTTTTCCTCTGAAGGTCTAGTGGTGGAGTAGATGGGCCTGGTCTTCCTCTGGGAATCCAGTGGAAAAGAAAGCTGCTCTTCTGGGAATCCAGTGGGAAAAGGCTGTGTCTGGTGTTCCAAATCTCAGATTATATCCAGGTAGGAGTGCTTGGCTCCTCCCCCTGGGCAGAGCATCTCACAGTGGGATGATGTAATTTTTATCAGTCATGCAGTGAGACTCAATGGCCCATTAACAGAAGATATCTCCCCAGAGGGAGGATTGGTTGTGGAAGAGATAAAGAAAACTGCCCCACCTGGTTTTAACAGGTAGTCCAATTAACAGAAGATAATTGTCCCACCTCTAACAGATGGTAAATAGAATACACAGCCCCCACCACATCTTGCATTTGCAACCTAAGAGAGATGAAGCAGTTCAAAATATCTAGTATCAGCAAAACAGCAGACACTAACTGGTAACAGACTGGTGACTACTTTTGAATTTTGCATAAAGACAACTGAAAGCAACACCTCAGATAATATAATGTAGAAAAGAAGCCAGTGTTATATTTATGAAAGCTACTTTGTATTACCTCTTAACAGAAATTACCTAAGAAGCTTCACAAATAAGAAGCAATCAAAATATATTTATATTAGTCACCCTAAACCTCAATGAGCTATCAGTCCTTCAAAAGAATCACTGCAAAAAGTTCCCTTTACAGATGTAACATTTCCTTCTATTTCTTTATTCTTTGATAATGCCAATTGCCTTCATGCTTCGCCATGGCTATGCATAACATGAACATTTTTAAGACAGTCTTAAAGCAACAATGACTCGTTTGAACTGTTCAAATGCAGAACGGTGGCTAAACTTAGTTCACCTGGCTTTCAACTGGAAAAAAAAAACAGATCACGAGGACATTCAGAGTAAATATGACATTCTTATGAAATGCAGATACTAGTCATAAAGGCTGTAGAAAAAAAGCTGAACAAGCATATGCTGTGTTTAATGAGGCATTGCTGTCATATGCCAAATGGCCAACCCAAGGCTTAGAGGAAGGTAGTAATTAGAAATAGGAGCTAAATGTTTTCATTAATATTTACAAAAAAAAGAGTTAATGCTGTGATGCTGTGCAAAGGCATATTGCTGCACAGCAACATTAGATAGCAAACTGATCTTCATTGTCCATTCTCAGATCTCTTATCACTGCCTTAATCAGGAAGACCAATTTACATCAGTTTTGCAGGCAATACAGACCAGGGGTTTGAATCTACATTGTTGAACAAATTCTGAATATTTACAAAGGTAATTTGTACCCTCATTTTCTCAGTACAAATCACTGAAAGTCTAACTATTAAAAAAATTTGGACATCTGCATTTGCCTGCAGCAGGAATCATCAGTTTTTTTAACACATAACTGATTTTGGTCCAGTACTCTTTTACACCACAGCTTTTCAGCTCTGTGGTGTTTTAGCTTTGACTGGATATTGGCTAGAAACAGCTTTCTTCTCCATGACTGCCCATCTGAGGGACAGTCAAATGAGCTAAGCCTGTCACTATTCGACTCAGGCTACCACAGCCAGGTGAAAAGCTAAACTGGTACTGATGTGATGTTTTCCCAGTTATGTGGGAGGGTAAAAGGGTAAATAGCAGAGTGAATTAAACTAACAGCTATCTTGACAGCAGGAGCCCCTTAAGAATTATTAAGCACTGGTTTTCCCACTCATCTTTTGGGGCTGACACCACTGTTAAAACTAAAGACCCACTTTCAAGAAGCCATATGGTACATTACACGAGCTCTCAAGAAAAATCCTAATTAAAAAAAAATAATTGTTAGTTTATCCTTTTATTGTCAATTGATGAAACCATATCAATCACTAGAAAGGGAAGATGCTAAAGATTACAGGAAAACAATCACAGATATAGTATTAAATGAATGTGTGCTCAAGAAGGAAACTAGTGCATCACAGATAAAATATGCCCTTTTTATTAAGTACAGCTAGAGCAAGAAGAAAACAACATAGCACATTATTTAGGGACAAGATAACACATTTTTTTTACGGAAACAGAGCATTAGTCCATGAACACTAACACTTGCTTTCAGTTCCTAAATAAATTCCCAGACCACTTATGGTAGGCAAGTCAGTATGCAGAACGATGCTGCATTTTACCACAAAGTGATTTCTCCCTTGGGTAGCATTCAGGAGCCCATAATCACGGAATCATTATATGCAGGTGCTTTTATTAAAGAGCTCTGGGTGTCAGGGGACACAGACCCAAATCTGACCCGACATGGTTTCTAGCCATACATGTTTTATATTCTATTGTTATATAACTTACATATTAATTATTAAACTTACATTGTTCTATTGTATACACTGATTTTATCCAAGCATGGATTTCTTGTGATCCCCCTCAAACCGCAAAAATAGTTTCTCTTTATTCTTTAAACAATAATTATATCTAATCACATCTAACAATTATATAATTGATCATATACTGACTACACAGGTGCAGCTTCACATGATCTAGCAAATACAAGGCCTAACATTTCCCAGGGCCTACCTTTAACATTTTCCCAGGGCCTACTAAGCCTAACTTTCTTTCTAGCTCCCCAAATTTTCTATGATTTTAAAATCTTTTACTATCATTTCCTCCCCTTTGAAAGCATTTTCACTTCACTATAAGTGCAAATGTTTTCACTTGATATAGTCCTTTGTTTCTGAGTTTATACTTGATGTTCTTCAAATTCATGGTTGATGTAAATGTTGTCATGGATACTGTCATGAACTGGAGAACCGGAAGATGGTGGGTGTGGATCTCGTGTCAGTGCCTTAATTATTTTTCAGTTCCAGGACGTTTTCTTCTGTATTTCTCCCTTTAAGATGTTGTAAACTAACCAAATTGCTAAGAATACAATTAGTGAGATTATCACACTCTCCATGATAGATTTAATTCATGAACTCGCATTCTACCCTTACCCTTTGAAGATTTTGCCTAACCAGCTTGTAGTCAAATCCTTCTGCTCTTCTTGTGCTTCATGCTCTATTTGTTTCAACTGATTGATGTCATATTCTACATCTGCAGTTACATTTGGGATATGGAGGCAGCAATGATCAATCCATCCCTTTAAAAATCCACACACTCCATGCTCTTTCAGGAGTAACAAATCTAAGGCCAGTCGATTTTGTAAAGTCATTTTTGTGGTGGCTTGTAATGGTACGCTTAGTTCTTTAAATCCTTCCCGGGTGACTCTTGCTAGTCTATCTACCTGACCTGTAAGCTTGTACAACATTTCTCTATTCTGGTAGTTTGCTATGGAACCGAGCAAAGACTCTAGGGCCCACCCAAATTTCACTCCACTAGAGGGTTCTTGCCAAGTGTCATCCTGATTTTCATTGTCTAGAACGTCTCATCTTGTTCTTATTTGCAGAAGTTCACGTTTTCCATTAAATTGGGACTTTTTCCAAATTGGACATAAATTAGGGAGGCCCAAATTAATTTCTTTTACTTTCCCGTCTACAGGCAGATGTGTTGTCCAGGTGCCATCACTTGTTGCCCATACAAATTGTCCTGGACTTTGGATTGTACTCTTGGTACATCCTACGAGTATTTTGTAATTCACTTTACCTTGTTTATGTTTGATCCCTCTGCAGGCACAACCAATTTGTAGGGTTACTACCAGGGGTGGCATTTGTTTTATCTCTATATCATCAGAAGTGCAATCATAAGTTTTATTACATGCCCACCAACTCACTTTGTCTGCCTTCATTCTACTACTAGTGGCAGTGTTCACTACTGCTGGATCTGTCTCATTCTTGGAACTTTCCCATTTAATACACCAAGGGGTGTTTTCCCTATATTGGAATTTTTGAAGTATATTCATGGACCACGCACTGTCCCAAGGCTCTATCTGATCTTTCTGATTCTTGGCCTCACACTTCCATACCAGAGTGGTTTCTGTAACATTCCCTATAATCTTTTTATAGTCTGGCAAAAAGCATTCCCAATTTGTGATGTCTTTAACCCACCACCCTATGATTTGTCCTACCCTGCCATGACTTAAAATACAGTCCTGTTTCTTCAGAGGTGTCATCCACTCTCCTGTTACTTTTCAGGTTTCTCTGACTATTTGCTTCAACTCCGGTACCTGTTTACATTCAATTGTTTGGTTCTTTTGTATTTCAGGTAATTTTGATGTTATGATTCCCCAACTTATTGGGTCTCCCACTGCCTTTGGTATTGGCAGACAGGCAGTTAATTCTGCTGGTGTTTTGCATTTTAGCAAAGTCTTCTACTAATCCAATCATTACGTTGTTAGCCCAAATTGCATTAGAAACTTTTATCACCTGTGTTTCTGCTTGTACTTCTCTCTTCATTCTAGAATGAAGAGTGGTTAGTTGATCTTTTTGCATTCCACATCCCAAAGATACTAATAACCATAAAATGAGCATTGACACAATTATTGATTACATTCTTGAAGCAATTAAACACATACACATCTTATCTGCAGCTTTGTTGGTTCCACAATTTACACAGTCCATGATCCGGGATGGATTTTCTTCACTCGGGTATAGTGAATCCAGGGGTCCACACCGGCTACTTTGACTGCTGTAAAGGTGGTCAACAGTACCTGATGGGGTCCAGTCCACTTTTCTTTCAGTGGTTCTTCGTTCCAATTTTTAATGTACACCTCATCTTTCAGATGTATGTCATGAACTGGGTTCTCGAGAGTCAGTGGCCTATTCCACACGAGGACGTTCCAAAGCCGAGCTAAAGTTTTCCTGAGAGACAGAACATAATTATACACTTCCTGCTTTCCCGTGACATGTACGTTTGGATTAGGTTCAGGAGATTCATATGGTTTCTCATACAATATCTCATAAGGACTGACTGACATTCCACTCCTAGGTTTTATCCGAATCCTCAACAGTGATATTGGCAAAGCTTGGGGCCACTGCAATTTGGCTTCTTGGCATATTTTACTGATTTGCCTCTTTAGTGTCTGATTCATCCTCTCTACCTGTCCACTTGACTGGGGTCTCCACGGTGTGTGGAGGTCCCAAGTTATTCCCCGCAATCTACTTAGTTCTCTTACTACCATGGCTATAAAATGCAGCCCCCTGTCTGATGATATCCCTAGAGGTACCCTGAACCTGGGAATAATCTCCTGTAGTAACCACTTAACTGTTTCCTTTGCTTGATTTGTGCGACAGGGAAGGGCTTCTGGCCATCCAGAAAATGTGTCAACCCTCACTAACAGATATTTGTATCCTTGAGTTCTTGGCAATTCTACAAAATCCACCTGCCAATAGTCCCCTGGTTCTATTCCTATCTGAATCCTTTCTAGCTGTGCCTGCCATCTAGCCACTGGGTTGTTCTTCAAGTAGATCTCACATTTTGACATTACTGATTTTGCCATTGTTAACATGCGTACCAAGATTAAACTTTGCTTTAGTGATTTTATCAATGCCTCTGCACCCCTATGACATTTGTTATGTTTAATTTGTAGAACTTCTCTCATTATCAAGGGGGGTACCACTATCTGTCCTTGTGCAGTCACATACCACCCTTCTGAATTCTTTTGTGCATTTAGCAAATGTCCCAATCTCTCATCTTCTACTGAATATTTTGGTTTTGGAGGCAAATTGAATTGAGATACATTAAGTTTTAAAGGTATCAATGCCATTGTTGTTTGCACTTCTCAAGCAACCTGTCGGGCTGTCCAATCTGCCTTTCGATTTCCCTCACAAATTTTGGAGTTTCCTGATTGGTGTGCTTTACAGTGTATAATTGCCACTTGTTCAGGTTTTTGTACTGCTTTTATCAATTGCAGGACTGCATCTTGATGTTTAATGTGCGTACCTTGAGAAGACAGTAGTCCTCTTTCTTTCCACAGTGCTCCGTGTACATGCACCACTCCAAAAGCATACTTTGAGTCAGTCCATATGTTTATCCTTTTCCCTTCACTTAGTTCTAGTGCTCTGGTTAAGGCAACCAGTTCTGCCCTCTGGGCAGATGTATTTGGTGGTAGTGCTTTTGCCTCCACTACTGTACTGATTGTTGTAACCGCATTTCCAGCATATCTGGTTCCGTTCTCCACGAAGCTGCTTCCATCTGTGAATAGCTCCCACTCTGGCTGCTCTAGCGGGACGTTTTTTCGGGTCTTCTCTCGCGGAATAGGTGTACTATATGGTAGTGTTTGCAGGGGTCCCAGGATGAGGGAAAAGACAAGAATCTTGGCTCCATGTTTCATAAGGCTAATTTATTATTTTATTATATATATTATATTAAAAGAAAATTATATACTAAAACTATACTAAAAGAATAGAAGAAAGGATTTCATCAGAAGGCTAGCAAGCAATAAAAAAGAATGGAATGATAATAAAATCTTGTGACTGACCAGAGAGTCCAAGACAGCTGGACTGTGATTGGCCATTAATTAAAAACAGTCCTATGAGACCAATCAAAGATGCACCTGTTGCATTCCACAGCAGCAGATAATTATTGTTTACATTTTGTTTCTGAGGCCTCTCAGCTTCTCAGGAGAAAAAATCCTAGCAAAAATATTTTTCATAAAATATGTCCATGACAGTACTCTATTGCTTCTACACAGTCATGCTCTAATGGGCCTTCTTCAGTTGTGGTACCTAGAAACAAAGCTGGATTCAAAAGGTTAGTTGTCTTTAATGTGCCATCATCCTGCTCAGTCAGGGCTACCTGGAATTTTATCATCCTGCTTGGAGATAGCCAATGGTCTCCCTTTTGCTCTAAGACAGTGGTTACCATGTGTGGTACATAGATATCTATGTGCCTTCCCATAGTGAGCTTCCTGGCTTCTTGTATCATCATCACAGTGGCTGCGACTGCTCGCAGACATGCAGGCCATCCAGCACTTACGTTGTCAAGTTGTTTGGAAAAATAGCCCACCAGCCTTTTCCAGCTTCCTAAATGTTGGGTCAGGACTCCCAGGGCTAGGCACAGCCTTTTATGTACAAACAGCTGAAAATCTTAAGACAGATCAGGTAACCCTAATGCTGGAGCAGTTGTCAGTGCTTCTTTTAATTTTAGGAAGGCTTCTTTCTGTGGTTTGCCTCAGGTGAATGGCTGTGTCTTCTGGGCTTTGTACAGGGGTTTCACAACTAGTCCATAGTCCATGATCCACAGGTGACACCACCCTGCCATCCCAATGAAGACTCGCAGCTCGTGTAGATTCTGGGGCTCTGGAACAGCACTAATAGCTTGGATACGGTTAGTACTGAGTTTTCCTTGCTGTTGTGAAATTTCACATCCCAGGTAGATCACAGTCTGTTGGGCAATTTGTGCCTTTTCTCTGGATACTTTATAACCTCCCATTCCCAGTGAATTTAAAATCTCAATTGTTACCTTTATGCAGGTTGCTTTTTCTTCTGTATCAATCAGTATATCATCAACATACTGCAACAACGGGTATTGGTCTCTTGGTACTTGCCCATTCTCAGTCCAAATCTCCAGCTCCTTCACCAGTTGGTTTCCGAATACAGTTGGCGAGTTCTTGTTTCCTTGTGGAAGTCGTGTCCAGGTGAGCTGGGTTTTTCTTCCATTCCCTGGATTTTCCCACTCAAAGGCAAACAGTTTCCTACTTTATTTGTCAAGAGGTATGCAGAAAAAGGCATCTTTTAGATCAATTACGGTAAACCATTTATATATCTCTTTTATGGATGTCAGCAATGTGTAGGGATTTGCTATCGCTGGATAAATGTCCTTTGTTATTTTGTTTATTGCTCTCAAATCCTGCACTAATCTATACTCACCATTTGGTTTCTTCACTGGAAAATACTGGTGTATTAAATTCTGATTCACATTCCTCTAGAATTTGGTATTTCAAGAATTTATGAATAATCTTTGCTATTCCTTGTCGTGCTTCTGGTTTTATGGGATATTGTTTGACCTGTACAGCCCTCGCCCTTTCTTTTAACTCTACATGCACTGGCTGTACCAATTTAGATTTTCCTGGTACATCTGTTTCCCATACAGAGGGGATCACTGCATCTTCTACTTCCCTAGGGATAGAGGGGACTGTTTTTTCTTTGATCATTAAAATTTGCCCCATCTTTGATTCAGGTATTTTCATTAGAAGTTTCCCGTTCTCAAAGGTTATTACCGCATCAAGTTTTGCCAGCAAATCCCTCCCTAAAAGCAGAATTGGACACTCAGGTACATATAAGGATTCAAGTGTTAAAACCTTGTTCCCTAACCACAAATCTAAGGGTTGCAAGAATGGCTGATTTTCCTCCCTCCCTGTGGCCCCAACTATTGTTGTTTGCTTGTCCTCAATTTGCCCTTGCAAATCATTTAGTACAGAATACGTGGCCCCTGTATCCACCAGGAATTTCACCTCTCTATCACCTAATAATAAAGTCACTAAAGGTTCCTATGTGGGTTATTTCGTTTCTAGTCAGCTGTGATATTCTCCTAGTACCACTGCCTTGGCAACATCTTCGTGCTGGAACTGATTGCCCTGGTTAAACTGGTTGTTCAGTTGCTCGGGCATTCTCTCTTCCAATGCCCCTCCTGCTTGCAATACCACACTGATTTAAGCCTAACCCTTGCATGACTAGTCCTCCACGGCCCCTGCCAAACCCGCCTCTACCCAGTCCATGACCACCTCTGCCACATCCCCTGAAATCTGGGTTCCCTTTTCCTTGTATTACTGCCAAAAGATTTTACTGCTGCCTTTTAGCAGCCTCCTTTTCCCTATTATTGTATACCTTCCAGGCTACCTCAAGTAGTTTATCCAGATTCCTTAATTCCTCCCCCTCTAATTTTTGCAATTTCCTTCTGATATCATCTTGTGACTGCCCCAGGAATAGGAGAGCAAGTTGAAGCTTCACTTGTTCTGTGTCTATTTGGAGATCTGTATATTTTCTCGCTGCCTCCTTAAGCCTTTCCAAATACGCAGTAGGGGATTCTTTCTTTTCCTGTCGGACCTCATACAGTTTAGACGAATTCATAATCTTGGGCACAACGTTCTTAACTCCTATCTGGACCCACTCCTGATATTTCTTCAGCCTCCGCATATGCCCAGGTGCATTGGGATCCCACCCTGGATCCTCGGTTGGAAAATTATCATCTAGAGTTCCTGTTATGAGTCCATTTCTGATATCTTCCCTTGCCCTCTCCTTGGCTGCTTAAAGTACCATCTCTTTCTCAGTAGAATCCATTAAAGTATCTAATATTACTTGTATATCTTCCCAATCCGGATTCTGAGTTTTCATAATCATTTTTACCACCTGTGCCACTTTATCAGAATTTTCCCTATAAGTCCCAGCCGATTGTTTCCAAATGACTAAATCTGCAGGAGAAAAAGGCACTTTTACAAACACTGGCCCCTCCACTCCTACTCCTTGTTGCAAGGGAGCGATCATGGTCCGCTTTTGTCTGCCCAGGTCTTTTCTAGCCAAGACCAGGGCAAGTTTTGACCGACTTCGAGTCCTGTGAGATACTAGTGTCACTGATTCACCTCCACTATCCCTATCTCATTCACTTACATCCTCCCCCCTTCCTTGTATCACAGTTAGATTTTGATCATCTCCCGAGGAAGAGAGATCAGGTGATGACGGGAAAGGAGGCCAAAGAGAGAAGGGTGAAATAGGGCTAGGCAAGATAGAATTAGGTGAAGTAGGAGCAGATGGTGGAATAGGGGCAGGTGAAGCAGGCAGGATAGGGTTAGGTTCTCTTGGTCTTGTTGGAAATACCTGTAAATCAACATCTGTATCATTTTTCCTACTCAGACTTTCTTTCAATGCCAAGTGTTCTAGACAATGTTTCTCTTTTACACAAACCCAACACTTATCAATTGCAGATGCTCTAACCACCATTAATCCACATTCAACATGCCATTATGGCTTACCTTGCAAATGGAAAAACAAATCAACATACAGAACCTCGTCCCATTTTCCTTCTTGCTTACAAAACAACATCAACTGCAAAATGGTGTTATATTGCAAAGACCCATTCTTTGACCACTTTTCGCCATCCTCCAAGACATATTCTGGCCACCATGTATTAGAATAATCAGTCAACTTAGCCTTACATAACTCTTCCCCAAAATTACCCTGTTTCTAATGTGCTAATAAACACCTCAAAGGAGAAGTTTGCAGTATGGGGGCATTGCCACCCAAAATCCTTTTAAGCTTCTCCATATTACAACTACAATAAACCGCAAATGCTGAGCCTTCAATGCTTTCGCGATTGTCTAACGGACGACACCTAGGCAATGCCACCAGGAATTCCTTAGCCCGACCAAGCATAGCTTTCACTGTGTCTTATTGGCAGGCAATCAAACCAGAGTAAAAGCACCTTACCTCTCTCCTGGGGACATTGTGAGCAGTGGAGACGGTTGTGGCCGATGGGCTTCCTGAAAATCCCTTGGTGCTGGCTGGAGTGTGATCGGGTCGCAAACTCGCTCAGCAGCACTCACAGGGTTCCATCTAGGGTCGCCAAAAATGTTAGCATTCAGGAACACATAATCATGTAATGATTATATGCAGGTGCATTTATTAAAGAGCTCTGGGTGTCAGGGGTTCACAGACCCAAATCTAACCCGACATGGTTTCGAGCCATACATGTTTTATAATCTATTGTTATATAACTTACATATTAATTATTAAACTTACATTGTTCTATTGTATACATTGATTTTATCCAAGCATGGATTTCTCGTGATCCCCCTCAAACCACAAAAATAGTTTCTCTTTATTCTTTAAACAATAATTATATCTAATCACATCTAACAATTATATAATTGATCATATACTGACTACACAGGTGCAGTTTCACATGATCTAGCAAATACAAGGCCTAACATTTCCCAGGGCCTACCTTTAACATTTTCCCAGGGCCTACTAAGCCTAACTTTCTTTCTAGCTCCCCAAATTTTCTATGATTTTAAAATCTTTTACTATCACCTCTACTCTTTAAAAGTGATGTTCATACATATATGTGTGTACTCTTCACACGATCAGTAACTACAAAGCAGCCTAAAAGAAAACCCAACTTAAACCAAATAAGGTACACTGAGGGGAATTATGGAAATAGAGCAATAATAAAACTGGCAAGTTTGGGGTTTTTTTTAAAGAAAGTGTGTCAATAAGGCAGATTATTAGCCCTTCAAGTTAATTTTATTTGATGAAATATCAACAGGAGTGACATTCAAGGACATGCTAAAATTATAACATTAGCTCCACCACAACAGTCCTTTTTTGACATCCAATATAGGCCATAAGGGATTTGAGATAACAGGTTTGTTGGGGATGTGCTAGATCGAATTTGTGGCTGTTATTTCAGTTCAGTGTATAAATGGGCATGCTCCTGTGCTTGCCGTGGGGTTCACTTGCCTCTTAGAATCTAGTGCTTGTTAGTGACCACTTTTTGTTTTAATTGCTGCTGTAGTGCTGTGCTACTCATCACCTTACTCTGCTGTGCCTAGGAGCATTATGATAACAGGTGTCTTGTGCAGTGAGTACAGCATGCAATCCAGACAGGGTGTAGAATCCCAGAGGATAAGGGGCTAATATGTATGTCTCCAACACCAATAGACAGATAGCAGTGGAGCTAACCAAGGATTGTTGGTAATCTGTGGGAAAGAACAAGATGTGGCTGGAGAAGGGGCCATGCAGAAGTAGGACAGCACTTCTCTGGGACAAACATTCTTGTAACTCCTGGAGATAAGCACAACACAGCACATCACAAGCACAGAAATGAGGCTGAGTAGTGGGCATGGACTGTAGGGGGGGACCAAGACCACCCAAGACCCCTAAAACCTCTGACCCATTTCCAGAAAGACTGCATGTGAGAACTAATTTGCATAGAAAGCAACAAACCTGTCTTCAAATAAGAGAAACCTGTCTGTAAAAAGGTATCCCCACTAAGCTGAGAAATGAGATTATGACATCAGAAGTGTTCCACCAACAGCAAAAGTTAGCATCTATGCAAAAAAGTCAACCACTCCAGCCCCACTCCCAACTGCCATCTCAAGGCAAAGCACTACCTGGAAAATGCCCAAATGTCAGAAATTAAGGTTTGGCAGGTCCCCCAAAATTGCTACCACTGTAGTCTCTTAGTGTGAGGGGAACCAATGTCCCTATGCTCCTTTAACTATAAAGTGGTGGTCTGGGGAGTTTTTTCATGTGTTAGCTCTGATGAATACTGTAGCTGAGGTTACTGTATTACATAATGATATCGCTAATAAAGAGGCCGCATCACAGACCTGTGGATTTAGGGGAATTTAACCCCAGCCCTCTGAGCTAAGGTTACCTTAATAGGAAAAGCCACTCAATTTACCACAACTGTGTTAACTGCCCCAGTTTAAAAAAAATCTATTGTGGATATTGATATGTTGGCAGGAAAAACAGTTGAAACGTTAAACAGTTGGTTCTGCTTCAGGACTTCGCAACTGGAATTTATGAGTCTTGATTGGATTGGCAAAGTGGGATCCCGTTGTGCTGCCTGTGCCTGACACAGTTGTAACTACAAAACAATATCATATTCCTGGGGAAAAGAGAAAATTACTCCAATCATTCAGGCACTTCAACAAGTGGGAATTGTTAAGGAAACCATGACTGCTTTTAACCATCCTATTTGGCAGCCTGTTAAAAAAACAGATGGCACTTGGAGAATGACTGCAGATTATAGAGAATTTAATAAAGTCACCCCCCCTTTCAGTTACACTGCCAGACATGGTTACCCTCATAGAAAAAAAAAAAAAAAAAGAAGAAAAAAAAAAGAAAAAATTTACAACCCTGGAAGGTGGTAATAGATCTTGCTAATGCTTTCTGTTCCATTGCCGTTACGCATTTATAGCCATGTGTATGTAATTATACTGTTTGTACTCAGCTATATTTAAGGACATAATATAGGCCATGGGCAAAGATAAAATAGGTTCAGTGGGCCTTGAATACATGGCAGGTCAATTACATTGGCCCCCTGCCCTTGTCTAGAAGGTGGTGATATGTATTCTCTGCTGTAGATACAGCATCGAGACAATTTTTTTGCTAAACCGACTAAATATGCTAATCAACATAATAGAATTAAAGCACTAGAACAACTTGTTCTTCATTATGGACCTTCTGTCCTGGTTTAGAGCAAATTTGGGAGAGAATCTCCAAAGGGGCTCCGGTAGGAAAGCAAATTCAATCTGCCCCTCCCCCCAACCGGTCTGGGAGAAAATACCTCCTTGGAGAAAGGTGGAAAAAAACTGTTTATTAAACAATAAAACCTAAACAATATCAAACTATAAAACCCCTTGCCGCTCCAAAAGAGATGACAAACTGAGAAAACCCCATCCCCGGGATGCGGCTCAGCTCACTCAGTCTCTTATCAGTCCCTCTGGTGCTGGAAATGTTGCAGGCCAGGCCCGGCCTGGGGGGCCACAGGTGCAGCTGCCGGTGCTCCCCTGGGTGTTCAGTCCAGAGCAGGTTTCAAGAGGTCCAAAGAAAAGGGAAAAATCAAAAGTCCAGGGAACTTCTTTGCCTCAGCGAGCTAAACCAACTAAAAGCAAAAGAGAGCTCTGTCCCGCTGTCTGTCCATCTGCAAACAACACAGTCCAGGAGAAGGAATGTCACTATAGGACACGAAAGAACACAAGCCCACCACCGTTCTCAAGCTGAAGGAAAAAAGGGAAGTTTATTTTCTGACTCCAGTATTTATAGTTTTACAAAAGTGACAGCGGATTGGAGGGTGACAGTGACACCTTTCCAATGACACTGGTCAAACCAACAGTCCATCAACTCTCTCCTCCTCCATAAAGGAATGCAAAACAATGAGTTATTTGCAGAAAGTGTGTGAGAAAGTTCACTACAAGAATGTCAACATCAGAAGGCTTAGAAAATCTTAAAAAACCAGGGTGACAGAGGAATGTAGTAATGTGTAGGAGTGAGAGCAGTGTCTGTAAAAAACTGTGTGCTTCTTCTCTCCCCCCTTCACTCTCTGGAACAAGTCTTAAAGGTACAAAACTTATTATTCAGAATAAACAAAATGAGACGATTTGAGATAAAAGCATCATATAGTCAACCCAGGACACCTTCTCACCAAATGCAAAGATTGACTGAAAGAACAAATGGAATATTGAGGAAATAATTTTAAAAAGCTAACCAGTGCTAAAATTTTACAACAGTGGTGTTCACATCTTATTAAGCAGGCTTTCTTGTTAAACATCTGGAGTATTCATAATCAAACATCCAATGATCATACAAACATGGCAAGGACTGAATTTCTTCCAGATGGTATCTCTCCCAAATTATTACCTAGAAGGCAAAGGAAATTGTTTACACCAGTAGATTGCATGGTGGGACTGCAACCTATTAGCCTAGACATGAAGATTCATAGAATAACCCCCTCAGAATGCCATATGGTTCTGTACCCAAACTTCTCTTATTTTACATCCTCTGTTGATATCAGATTCTCAAGTTCTTCTATTTTGGGTGTCTTTGATGAATAACAGTGCCTTATCTAGAGGAGACAGTATTTGAGCGGTGTTATTGGTGTCACAAACCCAACATCAAATTGAAGCTCTTCAATACGTGTGGGCAATTACCCCATATCAGGTTATCAAACTCAGAGCAATAGTAGCTGAAGGAG
The DNA here is from genome assembly GCF_028551555.1 of Melozone crissalis. Lineage (NCBI taxonomy): Eukaryota > Metazoa > Chordata > Aves > Passeriformes > Passerellidae > Melozone > Melozone crissalis. The sequence continues at coordinate 5,446,883 of NW_026535813.1, read as the reverse complement.
CTGGAGTAATGGCATATGTATTACTAGAAGGAATTTACATTCCTATTTTACTCCCTTATCACAGGTTGGCTCATCATGCTTTGCAGTCTTGTACTATAAGCACATGTCCTGGATATATTTCCATGAGATTAACATGTAAATACTTGGATTTTGTTGGCCTCTACTGTAACTAACTTGTCTGCCTTTTGTATTGAGGGAGGATTAACAGCTGCAGATTGTCACATTCACATTCTCTGGAAAAATCCCTTCGCCCAGGATTTTTCTCCTGGGAAGCTAAGAAGCCTCAGAGAAAAAGGAAAACAATAATTATCTCGTTTGCTTCTCCTGTGTTTTGCTTATGTGGAATGTGTTTGGAGACTGTTTATCCACAGGTGATTGTTTCATTGGTTTCTGGTGTGAATTATTTTGACTTATTGGCCAATCAGTGCCAAGCTGTGTCGGGACTCTGGAAAGAGTCATGAGTTTTCTTTATTATCTTTTTACCTTTCTGTAAGTATTCTTTAGTATAGTATAGTATAGTATAGTATAGTATAGTATAGTATTCTTTAATATAATATAGTATCATAAAATAATAAATTAGCCTTCTGAGAACATGAAGTCAGATTCATCATTCCTTCCTTCATTGGGGCACCCTGCGAATACCATAGCAGATCTCTTGAAAATGTTCCATTGGCATGCCAATCCCAGTAGCTATATTACAGAATTATACTATGCAAGTGCTTTTGATATCCATGTTCTTCATTGTTATTCTTTCTGAGTAGGTAACAGCTGTATGCCAAGGAACATTACAAAATCAGTTGGTGGTGGACCATCTTCTTCGACACCATGAACACTGCTCCAATTTTGAAGGCATATGTCACTTCAATGTAATTGATGAATCAGCCGGCATAGGGGACAACATTCAATGTCTCCAGGATGTAATGCATCAAATGAAAGAATCTACTGGTGGTGCCTGACTAGCTGAGTAGTTTAATTCCCTGGCAGGATGAGTGGGACACCTGATTCAAAGCATTATTGTGACCAACCTAGTGGCCTTCTCTGATGGCATGACTACACCAGTGGACAAGGCAAGGATTGCAGATATCATTTATCTGGACTTCTGTAAAGCCTTTGACATGGTCCCCAATAACATCCTTCTCTCTAAATTGGAGAGAGATGGATTCGATGAATGGACTGCTATATGGATAAGAAAGTGGTTGGATGGTCACATCTAGAGGGTAGTGGTCAATGGCTCAGAACCTCGATGGACATCAGTGACAAGTGGTATCCCTCAGGGGTCCATATTGGAACCAGTGTTATTTAATATCTTCATCAATGACATAGACAAAGGGATGAAGTGCGCCCTCAGCAAATATTCAGATGACACCAAGCTGAGTGGTGCAGGTGACATACCTGAAGGATGGAGCCATCCAGAGAGACCTGGACAAGCTTGAGAAGCAGCCCATCGGAACTTCATGAGGTTTAATAAGACCAAGTGCAAGGTGTACACTTGCAAACCAAGAAAGCCAATCATGTCCTGGGCTGCATCCAAAGCAGCAGGGGCAGTAAGTCAGGGGAGGGAATTCTGCCCCTCTGCTCTGGTGAGATCCCACCTGCAGAGCTGCATCCAGCTCTGGGGTCCCCAGCACAGGAAGGACATGGACCTGTTGGAGCAAATCCAGAGGAGGCCACCAAGATGATTAGATGGATGGAATACTTCTCCTATGAGGAAAGGCTGAGAGAATTGGGATTGTTCAGCCTGGAAAAGAGAAAGCTTGTGGGTAACCTAATTGCAGCCTTCTAGTACCTGAAGGGAACCTGCAAAAAAGACAGAGACTTTTTACCATGGCATGTAGTGACAGGACAAGGGGGAATGGCTTCAAACTAAGAGAGTAGGTTTAGATTAGGAAATATTAGGATATTAGGAAAAAAATCTTTACTGTGAGGCTGGTGAGACACTGGTATGGGGTGCCCAGCAAAGCTGTGGATGCCCCATCCCTGGAAGTGTTCAAGGCCAAGTTGGATGGCGCTTGGAGCAACCGGGTCTAGTGAAAGGTCTCTCTGTTCACAGCAAGGGGGCTGGAACTAGATGATCTTTAATGTCCCTTCCAACCCGGGCCATTCTATGATTCTATCATTGTAGGAATATGTTTATTCCTTTTTCTATTTGTGTTTATTATGTGCCTCTGTAAATTACCCTGGCCTACACCCCGCAAGCCCAAATGGACATCTCCAACTTTGACAGCCCCATTGGAAATGGTCCCTTGACTGAGAGAGTGGAATGTGGGAAAATAACAGAAGATTGGAGATGAGGATTGCAAACATGCTTGAATGACCTGCAGCTGGAGAGTAGAAAAATACATATGTCACGTTAATAATTGTTTAGCCTTGTGTGATTGACAAGTAGAACATCTGTGTTTAGATAAAATAGGCCTGTGATAGATTCAGAGGCACCCTAGCAAACATGTTTGAGATTCCTGCCCTGCTGTGGCAAAAGACCAAAGCACAGCGGTAGACTACACTTGATAAACAGGTGAAAACAACAGGTTCATTGATCCTCCAGCCTGGACCTCCTCTGTGGTGCCCTTGCCCCTGCTTGTGTGCCTCTGCCCAGGTGCTGCTTTGGGTATCTCCCAGTTGGTGAGGTAATGAAAATAAATATACTCCCTGCATTTGAGCTGTGATTTTGTGATCGTTCCTGTATCCTGTCTGTGCTGGCTCACACACTGCTCCCCAGTGGCTGGGGGTGGTGGTGTCACTTTATAAGCCAGCCTTGAAAAAAAACAGGAGTCAACAGGCTTTAGTATCAAGATGTTCTTCAACTGCTTTCCTAGATATTCTTAGAGTCAAATATATCCCTATTTTCTATAACATATCAGAAGTTAACAAGCAACTTCCAGGTAGAATTTGGTTCTGCTGTAATGCAGAACACTGTCCATGACATCACTTTCAATTTCTAGAGAGGATAATCTGTTCTTCACCCACTTTTCCACTTTTTTCAATCATACAGACGCCCCATATCTAATGCTGCTTCTGAGATGAAGAATTTAAACTAAAAGAAGGCAAATTTTAAATGAAACATGGTAATACTTGAAACATCAGTAATTTTTTCAAAACATGCCAATAGTTGAAAGAGATTGTGCAAAGAACATACAATAGAAACATCTACACTGAAAAAAAAAAGCTATAATGTTAAAAGACAACTAACACATTAAATACAACAGGATTTTTACTGTTTATACTAGGTACATGAGAAATCCACTAGGTTAACTGTAAAAAACCCCACCAGCGTATTTTAAGACTACAACCTGAATCTAGTTTAACTCATTTGCAAAACAATGTTTTCAATTTGCATACCTCAATATTTCAACAATTCTCACAAACAACACAACAGTAACAGCTTAAAACAATGCAATTTTTTCACCTGTAGTGAATGGCATCGAGGGAAAGTTTAATTTCTATTCTATTTCTACAAGGCTTCTAGCCTACTGCATAGCATCTGCATCCCTACTAGGAAAAGTTGTTTACATCTGAGCTGAAAAAAAACCCCTTTGATAACCACTGGTCAACTGTTTTTAGCAGTCTTACCAGGTCTGTGTCAGATGTGTTGCTAGTTAATCTAATAATCTCAGGACCATCTTTTCATGCTGTCCTGGGTTGACTATATGATGCTTTTATCCCCAATCGTCTGTTCTGTTTATGCTGAATAATAAGTTTTGCACCTTTAAGACTTGTTCCAGAGAATGAAGAGGGGACAGAAGAAGCGTGCAGTTTATTTTCAGACAATGCACTCACTCCTCCACATTCCTGCTCCTGGACTGTTGTTGTCTACGGATGGACAAACAGCAGGACAAAGCTCTCCTTTGTTGTAGATAGTTTTAGCTAGCTGAGGGAAAGAAGTTCCCGCGACTGTAGTTTGTTTTTTTACCCTTTTCTTTAGACCTGTTTAAACCTGCTCTAGACTGAACACCCAGAAGAGCACCGGCAGCTCGCACCTGTGGCCCACTGGGCTGGGTCTGGGCCATAACATTTCCAGTGCCAGAGGGACTGATAAGAGACTGAGTGAGCCAAGCTGCAACCCAGGGAAGGGACTCTTCTGAGTTTGTCATCTTTTTTGGAGCAGCAAGAGGTTTTATTGTTTAATAAACAGTTTTTTCCACTTTTCTCCAAGGAGGTATTTTTTTCCCAAAATGGTTGGAGGAGAGGCCAATTGAATCTGCTTTTCTAGAGGAACCCCTTTGGGGGTTCTCTCCCAAAGAAAAATACATCTAGTGGCTCCCAACGTGTGGCCCGAGAAGGTGGAAAAAAACTTTATTGATTGCATGTTGATTATGCTTGCTCTATAGTGGGTTAAAGCAGACAGTAGCCATGTTGCCTGAATTCATAATGTCTCTTGGGGTAGGGAAAAGCCTTCAGGTAGTTCTAGTCTCTAAGCTTTTTTGAGGTTTTAATACCTTTCTAGTCACTAAGATTATTGTCCCTAATATGTAGTTTTTACAGTAAAGGGGCACGAATTAAAACAGTTATTGTGCTGGGCTTATTGATAATGATTTATAGGACCTTTACAAAGATACTGAAGTCTGTGTACGATATGTATGGTTTACGGTTTTTTGTCCTACCCTGTGTCCCAGTTCCGGTAGTATGTCTGGGGATTTATTAGTAATTGCACCCGGTTTGTCAGAGAAAGAGCAGGGAATGAGGCTTTCCAGCCTTTCCTTTCCTTCTTCTCCTTTGAATCTGTTATGTCACTTTTTGAGAATGTTCAGTTTCCCCTGAATGTTAAAGAGACCATCTTTCTAGTATTTAATCTGGTAAGCTTCCTTTATATGGTCTACAACTTCTCTAGAATGAAGGCTGAGATGTCCAGAGGAGCTAATGAGACCCCTGACCCAGAAGTAGACCCAGGCATGGGAAATCCTGAGTGGTGTAGAGAATAAGAATATATGAGCCAAGCTCTGAAAGAATTTTCTGACCCTGTGCCTAGGATTCTCCATGTGAACAAATTCCGAGCCCAATAAAGTGGGGAAATACCTAAAAGAGAAATGCCATGATGACTCTAAAGAGAAAAAGCTCATTACAATAAGCTGGGCCCTGGCCTATGCTTATCGCACACTGCTAAATACTGTAGGGCAGCAGAGAGAAGCAGGGGGACAGGGAGATAAATCAACAGCTACCCCAGTCACTCGGTCTGCAGCCAACACCCCAGCTACTCAGGTTGTAGCTAAACCAGACAGTGAGCCTAAGCCACTGGCAGTCGCTGCAGGAAAGAAGCACACAAGCAAAACCAATTGGCCAGTGACTGACAATGATGATCCAAAAGAAAAACCCTCAACACCAATTACTGATACAAAAGCCAAAGTTTAAGCAATTAACATAAGATCAAAAGCCACTATTGAGTCCTATTCCCTGAAAGACCTTAGTAGCCTAAAAAAAGATTACACTCAAAGACCTGATGAATCTCTAATTAGTTAGTTAGTCCGTCTTTAAGATGCTGCAGGCAAAGTTACAATTTTAAACAGTAGTGAGACAAAGAATTTGAGATCCCTGTCACATAATCCCATCATCGACCAAAGAATGATAAGGAGAGCTAACCCTCACAGCCTCTGGGCACGGGTCCTGGAAAGTGTAGCACAAAGATATCTGTATACAAATGATCTCTATATGCAACAAACTCAGTGGAAGACCATAGAACAAAGAATTCAATGCTTGAAAGAAATAGCAGTAGCAGAAATTGTCGTCTCAGATGACATAAACACTGTAAATCCAGACTTAGTACCATGTGCATCCGTGATGCAGCAGAAACTTGTATGACTTAGGCCACAAGAATATGCTTCTGCTTTAGCAATAATGAAGCAAGATGACAGTGAAGAGACTGTGCTTAATTTAGCGAAAAAGCTCCAAGCATATGCAGATGCTGTACATGGCCCAACACATGCCAGAATCACAGAGGTGGAAACACTTCTGCAGAAAGAAGAAGATAAGATAGAAGAGAATCACAAAAAACTCTAGGAAGAGATTAAAGAAGACTTTCTCCAAATCTCGGCAGTACAGATCAGAGGTTCTGGTATTCAACACAGAAGTTCCCCAGATGGGGAGAAAAGGGACACCCCACGAACTGAGCTGTAGTTCTTCCTACATGTTTGCAGAAAAACCCGAGGAAATAGAATAGAAAATCTACTGCTGCTGTAGCACAACAGGTGTGTGAATTGAAAGAAAGCAAAACTCAGAAAGAAAATTCTACCAAAAGAGAAGCAGCTCCAGTGGCCATAATCAAACTGCCATATATAATGATGATGATGATATTTTCGATCCCCTTAAGGGAATCTCCAAGACATATGTCCAAGGAAAGAAGGATAACCAGGCTTAGAGGGGCCCTGCCTCTGGCCAGGTAGAAGCTAGAAAAAAAATGTGTTTTTTGAACTGTGTAGATTCATTAGCCTGGCACATCTGAACCACAACAATATAAAGCTTTAGTCAACATCAGTGTGCAGTGCACATTAATTCCATCAAGCCATGTGAGGGCAAAATCTATTTCTAATAGTGATATGACAAGGGGATCACAGAATTTTACTTTAGTAGAAACTGAACCTAACTAGAAATGAGTAGAAGAAACACGCTATTCTGACTGGCCCAGAAGCCCCATACATTTTAAGAATAGACTTCCTCCAAAGTAAGTATTTCAAAGACCCAAAAAGACTCAAATGGGCATTTAAAATAGCTGCTGTAAAGACAGACGGCGTCAAGCAATTGAACAACTTACCTAGACTATCAGAAAACCCATCTATAGTAATTGCTGGGCGCCCTCATCACAGGAATGATTGGCATCTGACTCCAAGGCTTCGGAATGCTTTATTAAAACTATACTATATTACATTACAACTATATTAAAGAGAAATACTATACTATATCATACTTACTACTAACTAACTAACAAACAAACCCATGACTCTCTGCCTGAGAGTCCCGACACACATATGGATCCAATTGGTCAGTGAATCCAAACAACCATCACCAGAATCCAATCAAGCAATCACCTTGGGTAAACAATCTCCAGAACACATTCCACATGGGCACAAACACAGGAGTAGCAAATGAGATAATTGTTTTGATCACTCTTTTCTCTGCTTCTATCACAGCTTCTCTCTGTTCAGAGGGCATGTGAATACCACATCCATCTACAGTAAGACTCCTGAAAGTAGAAGAGCAACAAGTACCGATTGCCACCTCGATAGTACACCACCGACAATACCAAACAAATCGAGATACTGTAATCCCCATCCAAAAAAATAATCCATAAGCTAAAGAACCAAGATGTAGTCAGCAAGACCCACTCACCCTTCAACAGCCTTATTTGGCCTGTGCGTAAATCTAAAGGAGAATGGAGATTGACTGTAGACTACCATGCATTAAATGAAGTGACTCCACTGCTGAACGCTGCTGTGCCAGACATGCTAGAACTCCAGTATGAGCTGAAGTCCAAAGCAACAAAGTGGTATGCCACTATCGATATTACAAATGCATTTTTCTCCATTCTTCTAGCAACAGAATGCAGGCTTCAGTTTACTTTCACCTAAAAAAGCATGCAGTACACCTAAAACTGACTGCCCCAGGGGTGGAAACACAGCCCCACCATCTACCATAGACTAATCCAGAGTGCGCTATAAAAGAGTGAGGCTCCAGAACATCTGCAATATATTAATGACATCATTGTGTGGGGGAAGACAGCAACAGAAGTGTTTGAGAAAGGAGAGAAAATCATCCAAATTCTCCTAAAAGCTGGCTTTGCCATCAAGTAGAGCAAAATCAAGAGACCTTCTCAAGAGATCCAGTTTCTGAGAGTAAAGTAGCAAGATAGACAGCGTCAGATTCCCACTGATATCAACAAGATCATGTCTCCACCACCCAACAAGAAAGAAACATAAGCTTTCCTAAGCGCCATAAGTTTTTTGAGAATGCACATTCCTAAGTACAGCCAGATTGTAAGCCCTCTCTACTTAGTTACCCGCGAGAAGAACGATTTCCACTGGGGCCCTTAACAGCAGCAAGCCTTTGCCCGGATCAAGCAAGAAATCACTCACACAGTAACCCTTAGCCCAGTCAAGGCAAAACCAAATGTAAAAAATGTGCTCTACTCTGCAGCCGGGAGCCACAGTTTGTCCTAAAGCCTTTAGCAAAAAGTGCCTAGTAAGACTCAAAAGCAACCACTAAAATTTTAAAGTCAAAGCTACATTTTCCTATGCAATGATGTCATCAACATATTGTAGATGTTTTGGAGTCTCACTCTTTTTTAGTGCAGTTTAGTGCAATTAGTCTATGGCAGATGGTGGGGTTGTGTTTCTACTTTTGGGGTAGTTGGTTTTTGGTGTACTGCACTCTTCTTTAGGTGAAGGTAAACTGAGGTTTCTATTTTGCTGCTAGAGGAATGGAGAAAAATGCATTGGTAATATCAATAGTGGTGTACTACTTTGCTGCTTTGGACTTTAGCTTATACTGGAGTTTTAGTATGTTTGGCACAGCAGCACTTAGCAGTGGAGTTACTTCAGTTAATTTTTTTTCAGTTAATTTTTTTTTCAGATTTACATACAGGCTAAATGGGGCTGTTGAAGGGTGAGTGAGTTTTGCTGACTACTCTTTGGTTCTTTAGCTCATGGATCATTTTGTGGATGGGGATCATGGTATTTTGATTTGTTCAGTATTGTCAGCGGTGCATTGTTGAGGTGGCAATTGGCACTCATTCTTCTACTTTTAGGAGTCTTACTGCAGATGGGTTTTCTGGTAGTCTAGGTAAGGTGTTCAATTGTTGGATGCCTTTTGTTACTACAGTTGCTATTTTAAATGCTTATTTGAGTTTCTTTGGGTCTTTGAAATACTTTGGAGGAAATCTATGCCTAAAATGTATGGGGGTTCTGGGCTAGTCACAATAGGGTGTTTCTTCTACTAATTTCTAGTCAGGCTCGCTTCAGTTTCTACTAAAGTAAAATTTTCTGATCTTCCTGTTACACTGGTAATAGAAACAGATATTGCCCTTACATGTCTTGATGGGATTAATGTGTACTGCGCTCTAGTGCCAACTAAAGCTTTATATTTTTGTGGTTTAGATGTGTTAGGCTAATGAATCTACACAGTCTAAAAAACACAGGTTACCCTAGTCTTTACTTAGAGGCAGGGCCCCTCGAAGCCTGGTTATCTTTTTTTCTTTGGGTATATATTTTGGAGGTTTTTTTAAGGGGATCAAAAATATCGTTGTCACCATTTTATACAGTTGTTTGGTTATGGGCTACTGGAATTATTTCTTTTTTGGTGGAATTTCTCTAAGTTTTCCTTTCTTTCAATTCACACTCCTGTTGTGCTAGAGTAATAGAAGATTTTTCATCCTATCACTTTATGTTTTCTCTGCAATCATGTAGGAAGAACTACAGCTCAGCTCGTGGGGTGTTGTGACCGTGGCCACAGGGGTTTTCAGGTGAGGGAAGAGACGACAATGTTGACTCCATGTTCAGAAGGCTTGATTTATTATTTTATGATATATCTATTACATTATAACTATACTAAAAAGAAATAGAAAGAAAAGGTTCCCTCAGAAGGCTAAGCTAAGAATAGAAAAGAAAGAATGATAACAAAAGGCAGCTCTCTCGGACTCTGTCCGAGATAGCTCGATCCTTGATTGGCCATTAATTATAAACATCCAAGATGGCCCCATAAAAATCCACCTGTTGCATTCCACAGCAGCAGATAACCATTGTTTACATTCTTTTTCTGGGGCCTCAGCTTCCCAGAAGGGAAAATCCTAAAGAAAGGATTTTTAGTGAAAAATATGTCTCCGAAATGTCACCTCTTTTTATTTAGTTAAATTAAAGAGAAAAGTGTTTGTAATTTTCTATGCTGGGCTTATGCAGAGGAAAGAACAAACACTTCACAGGTTATCTGTTGCCAATCCAAACCTCAATCAAGTGCTGGTGTGGAATGAACAGGGAATTTCTTCGCCTGTAGAACATAAAATTCTATCATATCACCAAAACAATCCTACAATATAAGAAAATGCAAAAACAATGCAAAGAAAAATTCAAGTCCAAACAGCCGAGTTTCAGGAAAAGTCCATGGACTGAACATGTTCCTCTTTGCCATCTCTGAAAGTTTCTTTTGGTCCTGAAACAGGCTTGCCACAGAAAAATCCATCAATAGCTATCAAAAGTCCATTGACAGTCATCAAACAATTTCAAACAATTTTGAGAAAATTTCTGGAATGTGGAATGTCTTGGCTACAGCCCTTTATTGAACAACTTGGGCTGAAGCTAATTTTTGGCCCTTCAATGCTTCTGAGCTGCTGCCAGCTATTTCAACTCTTTTTATTTAATTTAATTTTTTTTCCTTTTTTTTTTTTTTGTTGGAAAGAGCAGCAGCAGCAGCAGCAGAGGAGCCTGAGAGAGGCCCTGGGGGGTCCTGGCCCATGTGGAAGGATCAGGAACCCCAGACCTGGCCCACAAAACAATGACCCAGGACCTGAAGGGGGAAGCAAAGCCCCCAAAGCCAACACGAGACCAGGAGGTGGCCCTGGCCCAAGCAACCAAGCCAGACAGCCCAGGCCTAGCCCCCGAGGCAGGCTCTGCATAGTCACAGACCTGCACCCTGCTGCCAGTACAATGGCAGAACGGGTGACCAAACGTTCCCTTTCCCCAAAATCACCGAGGCATGCCAGCAGCAGGGGAATAGAAGCTGTCCCAAGAATCCTCATCTTGTGTCTAGGAATGTTTTTTCCCTAAGGCAAGCAAGCGATGATGGCTTTCCGCTGTGCCCTCTACCTCTGCAATGCAAGTGTAAACGGTGTTCCTCCCATCTGCCTCCCGGTACCACCCCCACCCCCTCTGGGCTGGGGACCAAAGGCAGAACTTTCGGGACCCACCTGCCCCTCACCTCTGGGGCGCGCGAGGGGCAGCAGGGATTTCTGGAACCTCCAAGGAGGAACCCCCAACCAAACACCCCCCAACCCACCAAGAATGCTGATCTTGAAAGCAGGCAGCCAGGCTGCCCCCGCACCCAGCTGTCGGGCCATGCCTCCTCCACAGAAGGAGAGGCTGACGCCCTCTTCCCCTGTCCCAGGTCCCCCTGCAGGGGCAGCTCTGGGACAATCCGAAAAACTCGGGGAGGAAGTCATGCTGGATGCAGGAGCCACCGTGGCAGCCGCTACGGGGGCCGCGGGACCACGGGCAGCTTCGAGGGTCCCGTGGGCTTGGCGTCGTTTTCAGCAGCATCCTGAACTGGGACTGGTTTGGCGGAAGGCTGCAAAGCCATCGGGGGGGCTGACGGGGGCAACGAGGCTGAAGAGAATGCATCCTCCACTGGGTTGGAAGCAGCAGCGTCGTCGTCGTCGCCTAGCAACACTGGCACAGCCGTGGGAAGTGGCGGAAGCGGCGCTGGATCGCCATTGCCTAGCAACATCGGCGCAGCCGCAGGAAGCTGTGTGTTGGAGGTCGTAGACGCAGGATCCGGTGGAGCTGTGGGTGGAGCCGCCGGGGAGGCAGCCGCAGAGCGGGCTGAAGACTGAGGCCGCCCCCATCTCTGAGCAGGGCGAGCGGGGTCCAAGAGGCCAACCGAGACGGGACCTGCAGGGCTGCCAGGGGCAGCGCAGCCCACTCAGGATCCCCCAGAGAGGAACGGGGGGCGGGGGGGAAGACAGCTCTGTCTGAGCATGCTCCAAAAACTCAGGGAAAACAACTTCCTTGGCTCTGGGAAAAACTTCGCCCCCCCGCTGCGATTCAGGGGGGCTGGGAAGCAGCAGATTGTCCCCCTCCAAAGGGTCCTCTCCTGCGGGAATTGGGGGAAATGGGGCTTGCCCCGTGCAGTTAGCAATCCAGGGAAAAACAGCTGCTCTCCGTTTCAAGATCAAAAAGAGTACGCAGAACACTGGGTAAACGAGGGTGTTATGAACAAAATTCGGTTAATATTTTTTTTTGAGAAAAAAGTTACAAAAAAAGGCAGCCAGATCACTGTAGCTGCCGAAGCTCTTCGTGTTTTGTTATTGTAATCACGGGTCGTTGTCGTTAATGGTTGTTTTTGTATTAGTAAAAGCCCTGGCTGGGGCGAGTTAATGGCCCTTCTCCTGATACAGTGAAGGGTGGGGACCTTCCCAAACTGTGAGGAGAAGGGACCTGGAGGGGGGGGGGGGTTATGCAAAGTGACTCCAAGGACCAGAATGCTTTGTGAGACCCCCGACTCCAAACCCACGGAAAGACCCCAAAAACAACGAGCCAGATAAGAGTTGAGAGACTGGAGTGATGTCTGGACGTGAGGAGCCGAGTGCCGAGCCTGCAGAGATGCGGAACACCTTCGGACCCTCTTGCCCTGACCATGGGAGAAGCCCCCGGAGATGAGGGCCTGCTAAGACAGCCAGCAAAAGTACCATCTGACGGGGATCAGCAGGCCCTGAAGGCTCCCACGAGGATCTGATCCCCAGCTCTGCCCCTTGTGGACAAAGCTGTGCATATCCTCCTCCTCTGAGTCGCTTTGGGAGAGACGACGGGACGCTGCAGACCTGCCGAGCTACCCAATCCTAAGCTGATCACTTTTAATAAAGGCATTAAAAAGGAGAAGAAGTCTCCTGGCCCTTGTTTATTTCAGCTGGGGGTGCTCGTCCGGAATAGCCACGCCGCAAGAGGACTAAGGACTGGCCATCTTGGATCTTCAGAGGACAGCTGGCTACCAGGACCAAGAGGGATCGGCTCAGGACAGCGACGCAGAGGAGCACCGGAGCACCAGACTGGTGAGAAATCCGGTGGCGGGAGTGGGAGACGTGAGCATGTGTGTGAGTGAGACGAGGGCCGGCAGCCGGACCTTCGAAGCGAGTGGGACCCCTCAGTACCGCGTTTCCTGACTCCTGCGAAGGGGCAGGCCGGAAACAGGGGAAAGCGAGTGGAATTAGCGTGAGTGAAGTCGTCTCCCAAGGGGGAATAAAGGGCCCCCCCACTCCGGGCGTGCGGAGTGAATTACTGTGTATGAATGGCACGCACCTAAAGTAAGTCCTGACAGAGGGAGGTCAGGCACTTTTGTAAGTCTCGAGAAGGATTCAAGTAAGATTTGTCAGTCCCAAGAAGGATTCGAGTGTTTCACAAGCCCTGCAGGCAAAGTAAGTCCTGACAAAGGGAGTCAGGCACAAACCCCAGCGAAGGAGGCTGCGGTTTGCTTTTAAGTCCTGATACGGTGAAGCCTAAAAATTGGCGGGTTAGGCCAACTAAAAAAATCAGGCAGTTGTTTTTCCTGACTGAGGGAGTCAGGCACGACCCGGATTCTTGGCCGAGGCTTCGTGTGTTCAAGTCCCGATAGATGTAAGACCTGACGTTGGGAAGTTGGGCAATCAAGAGATTGGGCAGTTGTTTCAGTATAAAGTCCTGAGCATCAGGCAGAAATTTGAAGTTCAGTGGAGGAGGCTGAAGCTCCTCAAACAAGGTTTTTTTTTGAAATTCCCGGTCAGTAGAGGCACCTTTGGGACTTTTTTTATTGAGACCTGAAAAATGGGATGTTGTAATAGTAAAAAGACCGGCAAGAAACTGAGGTATATGCATCCCAATAGTCCCTTAGGAGAACTGTTAGAAAAATGGGATTCTATAGAGGCCACGGAGGGATTAGATAAAGTGAAAACGATCCATTATTGTATGGAAGCGTGGCCAGAATTAGAGGTGCAAGGAGGATGGCCTTGGTGTGGGACAAAGGATAGGTGGATGTGCCAACAATTAAATAATTATCTGACAGCTAGAGGAGATACTGATCCTGAGCAATTACTGTATATATCTTGCTGGGTAAAGAGCGCTATTGGGGATGAAGGGGTGTGAATTTGTAAGGTACAGAGACAGAAAGAGAGGAATGAAGGAGGGGATGATAGAACTAGTAAAAGATGGGACCCCCTGGATTATTTGCCTCCTTCTGCCCCTCCACTTTATAATCCTCTTCTTCGGGCACCTCAAATGGCAGGTCCGGTTCTTCCCCCGGCTGCCATCTCATTACCACCGGCTCAAACTCCACCTTCTCCCTCTTCAGCTTCCGCTATGATAAACCCAGTATCTCCCCCAGTTCCTTCTGCACCACCACAAGCGCCTATTCCACCTGCTGCATTCTCCACCCCTTCTCCAGCTCCGCTGAATATTCACTCAGGCTCTTCTCCCCCTCCTATTGCTGTCCCTTTACCCCCTCCTAGTTGGGACACAAATGCCTCCTCGCCCGATGAACAGCTATCAGCAAATACACCTGCTGATGGACAGAAAATTCAGGGTAACCCTGATATACCTCAAAGTAGTTTGGCATCTGAAGATGGGCCATACTGCAGCACCAGATCCAAGACCTCCAAGGTGGAGAGACTGTTTCCCCTCAGAGAGGTTCCTATGGGAGGAGTAGCGGGAGGTGTTTGCTTTGTGAATGCTCCCCTAACTGCTTCTGAGGTGAGAGGATTCAAGAAAGAGTTGGGGCATTTAGTTGAGGACCCAGTGGGCATAGCCAACCAAGTGGAACAATTTCTAGGTCCAAATATCTACACTTGGGGGGAGATGAATTCCATCCTGAGTATATTATTTTCCCCAGAAGAGGTCCAGATGATTAGGGTGGCTGGCATAAGAATATGGGAGAAAGATAACAGTCCAGGACCCCAGGTGCCGACAGGTGAACAGAAATTGCCACTAACGGAGCCCAGCTGGAACCCTAACCAGGAGGAGGGGAGGAAGGCCATGAGGGAATATAGGTCTTTGATCATACAGGGGATCAAAGAGTCAGTTCCAAAAGGAACTAATACCCAATTGGCATTTGAGGGTGCACAAGAAAAGGATGAAGCTCCTGCTGCCTGGCTTAATCGCCTAAGGCGGAACTTCCAGTTGTACTCTAGAATAGACCCAGACACCCCAGAAGGTCAAATGCTACTAAAAGTCCAATTTGTTACCAAATCTTGGCCTGATATAAGGAGAAAACTGGAAAAGATGAAAGATTGGCAAGAGAAGGACATTAATGAGTTATTAAGAGAAGCATTGAAGGTGTATTTAAGGAGGGAGGAAGAAAGAGCAAAGGCCAAGGCTAAGATCATGGTTGCTGTAGCTAGAGAAAGTGCAGGGTGGGCGGGTCCACCACCAGGAGGAGGCAAGGATAGGCCAGTACTCTCAGGTGCAAGAGGGATGGAGAAACCTCAAGGCTCTTTGAGAGAACGACATTGTTATTACTGTGGAGAGCCAGGACACGTCAGGAGGTTTTGTAAAAAGCTCAGTCTCAATGAGGCAATAGCCAAGGAACAGGACAATTAAGGAAGGATTCTTAAGGGGGAGGACTAGGGGTGTCAAGGGCTTTACACTATAGGGGACCCGATGCGACATCTAGAAGAGCCCTGGGGAAACTTTGAGGTGGGCCCCCTAAATGAAGAATTTGAATTTTTGAATAGATACAGGAGCAGATAAGTCCTGTCTCAACAAAGTACGAAGAAGTATAGTATAGTGAAAAAAACATCTGAAGTTAGACAAAAAAACAGCTAGGTAGAAAGGATATCCAGTAGCACCAAAACTAGCCAGTAATACTTAACTTGTAATAAGTGATGTGAAAGTAAAAGGTACCTTTTTGTTGTCTTGTTGTGTGTGTGAGATTGAGTCACAAGCAAAGTCAGCCTCAACTTCCCGGGCAGGTGGGAAGGGGGCAGTGGAAGTGTGTGTGTGTGTGACCTGCAAACCAGGCCTGTGTCCCCCGGGCGGGTGGGGGCTGTGGCCAAAGAGTGTGTGTATGTGTGACCTGCAAACCAGACTAGTGCTCCTCAGGTGTGTGAGGGAGCCATAGCTGTAAGAGCGTGAGTGACATGCAGACGGCCTCACAGGTGAATGTGCACCAGAGGCAACCAGAGTCAGGGCCCTTCCAAGAGGCCCAGGGATACTGAGACCTGTGGGCCAACCCCAGGGTGAGGGGGGGGCTACAGGGACCCATGATTTTCTAGCAATAATGATCCAGTTTGTGTCTTCAGGGTGTGAAGGAATGTGTGAGAGTGAATATAGACAAATTAGAATAGAGGTAATGTAGATTGTGCATTATAAGTTTTACCACATTTCCTTAGAGGGAAGTGTATTGTGTAGAAGAATGGTGTAAGAAAAAAAACCCCAAAAATTTAAGTGTAAGGGGTTGAAAGAAGTAATTAGGCTCTAAGTGAAATTAAGAAACAGAAGCAAGAGATAAATAAGATCTTGAAAATAGAACAGAAAACCAGTGAATTAAATACACAGAGATATAAGAGAATAAAAATACTTTGGGAGTTAAGTTAGCTGAGAAATACAACTCCTTGCAAAATACAGAGTATGTAGAAGTTGATGAGAGAAACATTCAAGCTATGGAAAAAGAGAAGTTACGCAATAACATTAAAAAGAGAAACTGAGTTTTGATAGAATCATAACATTGCAGACCATTAATGCCTGTGTTTGAAAGCCCGTTTCAGGTACTCTTCATTAAAAATTCAACTGTGCAGACCAAAAGAAAAAGGTTGGACTCACATCACTCTCACCCCCTGGCATTGGACCAGGATTCAACATCAGGTTTTTTTCCCTCTGGCATTCTGGCATTGGACCGGACTGCACCCCATTCTCCCTCTGGCATTGGACCGGACTCCACCCCTTTCTCCTTCTGGCATTGGGCCAGAGTTCCAGTTTTTCCCTCTGGCATTGGGCCAGAGTCCACACCACTCACCTCTGGGCACTGGATAAGGATTCATCTGCTTCACAAGCTAAATCACCTGAGTATACTGTGGTAAAAGGACCAAAGGATTTAAAGTTGACTCTCAGAAGGAAGAGTCAAATAGACTGAACTGTGTGGGAAAAAAATTGGTATCAAGAGTTCTAATATTGCTTAAAATGTTTCAAAACTGTTCTGTGTAAACTATGTTGGTAAAAAGTTTAAGACTGTAAATAAGAAATTCTGGTTAAGCTCCTTAATTTAATTCTAAAGACTCCAGGTTAATCCTCTACAGAGCACTCCCCTGGGAGGGGAAACCAAAATTGGTAGGGAACAGACCAAGAGAGGTTTAACCAGAGAAGCGGGTAGAAGGGAGTCTAAAGAGCTTGGAAGCTTTTCCTCAGTAAAATTCCCCAAGAGGCAAGGCCGGGTGGGCAGGCTGTGCAAGATGACCCATACCGGACTCTTGGGAAGGGTAGTACTGATGGCTCTGATTGCTGGTGGTGCTCTGGGAAGCCCAGCTGAGCGGTGCAGTGAATGCTACCAACCCCTCTATGAGGAGGAAGTGAGCTCCTTGTTGAGAGTCCACATCAGTTCTAACCCTGATTGTGTTAACCCCTCCCAATTGGTCCTTTATCAGAAAAATAAGAGAGTGTATTGGAGAGCATACAATACCGCCACTTTTAGGCAGCCACTCCTAGGAGAGTGCCCTATAGGGGAAGCCTGGTTGTGCTTTGAATGTGATGCTGCTGAAACGAGCTCAGCAGAACTAGTAAAAAGCAAAGAAATGGTGAAAATGGTAAGAAAAATTGTTTGTTACAAGTATTTATATGAGTGTACTAGAAAAGAGATTAACCCCTTTTGGAACACATTTCAGGGGAACTCTAAACACCTAGGTTTGATCTCATCTGGCAGCTGCATTGCTAGAGTGATAAAACCAATTTTCTTATTACCCAAAGAAACTGGATCAAGTTTGGGAGTTCCTATATATAATGATTTGGGAGAAAATAAACAGAACCTGGAAAGTGAAAAAGAAATTGAGAAAATCCAAAATTGTAAAAGCCAAATTCGGATCCCAATTTCTATGTTAAATAAAGTAATCCGCCTCCAGGCAGTATTAAGAATAAAGAATTCAATTATTAGGAACATTTCAAACGAAATAAAAAGATTAGCATGTGTAAATAATGAAGAACAAACTCCTACACTTGATTCCAGTGGGTGGGAGAACCTGGAGATTTTCAAAAAGGATGTATGGGAAAAGGTAGTTTTTCTCACTGTGTGTGTACTTGGAGGATTGGTTTTTTTACTATGCTTATTTATCTGTTTTAGTAGAATAGTACTTGCTGTGCAGACCAACCTGAAGAAACCAAGGAAAGTAACAAGGTTAAGTAACCATGATTACCAAAGGGCACAAGAGATTTATAGTAGATTCAAAACAAAAAAATTGTGAGTTGATGCGAGCTTAAAATTTAAGCTCGATTAAAGAAAAAGAGGGGGGACTGTTATGAACAAAATTCGGTTAATATTTTTTTTTGAGAAAAAAGTTACAAAAAAAGGCAGCCAGATCACTGTAGCTGCCGAAGCTCTTCGTGTTTTGTTATTGTAATCACGGGTCGTTGTCGTTAATGGTTGTTTTTGTATTAGTAAAAGCCCTGGCTGGGGCGAGTTAATGGCCCTTCTCCTGATACAGTGAAGGGTGGGGACCTTCCCAAACTGTGAGGAGAAGGGACCTGGAGGGGGGGGGGGGTTATGCAAAGTGACTCCAAGGACCAGAATGCTTTGTGAGACCCCCGACTCCAAACCCACGGAAAGACCCCAAAAACAACGAGCCAGATAAGAGTTGAGAGACTGGAGTGATGTCTGGACGTGAGGAGCCGAGTGCCGAGCCTGCAGAGATGCGGAACACCTTCGGACCCTCTTGCCCTGACCATGGGAGAAGCCCCCGGAGATGAGGGCCTGCTAAGACAGCCAGCAAAAGTACCATCTGACGGGGATCAGCAGGCCCTGAAGGCTCCCACGAGGATCTGATCCCCAGCTCTGCCCCTTGTGGACAAAGCTGTGCATATCCTCCTCCTCTGAGTCGCTTTGGGAGAGACGACGGGACGCTGCAGACCTGCCGAGCTACCCAATCCTGAGCTGATCACTTTTAATAAAGGCATTAAAAAGGAGAAGAAGTCTCCTGGCCCTGTTTATTTCACAGGGGTACCCCAAACCACGGTCCCAAACGGCTTGGAAAATGGATTCCATGCATTCCCATACGAACATATCAAGGGCATACAGCACATCCTTAAAAAACCCAAAGAGCTTTGCCCATCTAAAAAACTCATAGAAATGTCTCTCCAGCAGGAGAATTCCATTGTCTTCACCCCATTTGTGCCATAGGGTAACAAGTTTCTGCTCTGAAGGGGAGAAAAAAACCTCTGCCTCTGTGGAAGGGGTCCTCCTCATTTGCAGCCACAAACTGCGAAGGGCAGCATTTTCAGGAGGGGAAATGTTAAAAGTACCTTGTGACAGTGTCCAGCACTCTCTGGCCAGCTGCATGGTGCTGCTGAGCTTTCCGGACATCTTCCTGGAGGCTTTTCAGAAGGTTCTCTTTGTGGTCAGCCTCGGCTGTGAACTCCGTCCAAATCAGGATTGTCAGTTCTTCAGCTCCTGGCTAGAGTCCACTTCTATGGTCACTTGTGAGGTGACCATCAACGCCATACACTTGGGGTTTACCCAGTGCAGCAATGCTCCTCTGGTGTCTCACCAATTGATCAATGGCTTCCTCAGTCGAGGGGTCACCAACTGTGACTGTGGTCACAGGGGTTTTCAGGTGAGGGAAGAGACGAGAATGTTGACTCCATGTTCAGAAGGCCTGATTTATTATTTTATGATATATCTATTACATTATAACCATACTAAAAAGAAATAGAAATAAAAGGTTTCCTCGGAAGGCTAAGCTAAGAATAGAAAAGAAAGAATGATAACAAAAAGCAGCTCTCTCGGACTTTGTCCATAATAGCTCGGTCCTTGATTGGCCATTAATTATAAACATCCAAGATGGCCCAATAAAAAATCCACCTGTTGCATTCCACAGCAGCAGATAACCAATGTTTACATTCTTTTTCTGGGGCCTCAGTTTCCCAGAAGGGAAAATCCTAGAGAAAGGATTTTTAGTGAAAAAGATGTCTGCAACAGGGTGTACTTTTTCTCTCTATGTGGGGAACTTCTGCATTGGATACTAGAGCTTCTGAACTGTACTGCTGAGATTTGGAGAAAGTTCTCTTTAATCTCTTGTCTGAGTTTCTTGTGATTTTCATTTATCTGATCTTCTAATTTCTGCAGACGTGTTTCTACTGTTGTGATTTTGGCATGTGTTGGGCTATGTATAGTATCTGCATATGCTCAGAAGGTTTTTGCCATATCAAGCACAGTTTCTTTACTGTTATCTTGCTTCATTATTGCTAGAGCAGAAGCGTATTCTTGTGGCTTAAGTCATACAAGTTTCTGCTGCATCACGGATGCACATGGTACTAAGTCTGGATTTACAGTGTTTATGTCATCTGAGACGACAATTTCTGCTACTGCTATTTCTTTCAAGCATTGAATTCTTTGTTCTATGGTCTTCCACTGAGTTTGTTGCATATAGAGATCATTTGTATACAGATATCTTTGTGCTACACTTTCCAGGACCCGTGCCCAGAGGCTGTGAGGGTTAGCTCTCCTTATCATTCTTTGGTCGATGATGGGATTATGTGACAGGGATCTCAAATTCTTTGTCTCACTACTGTTTAAAATTGTAACTTTGCCTGCAGCATCTTAAAGACGGACTAACTAACTAATTAGAGATTCATCAGGTCTTTGAGTGTAATCTTTTTTTAGGCTACTAAGGTCTTTCAGGGAATAGGACTCAATAGTGGCTTTTGATCTTATGTTAATTGCTTAAACTTTGGCTTTTGTATCAGTAATTGGTGTTGAGGGTTTTTCTTTTGGATCATCATTGTCAGTCACTGGCCAATTGGTTTTGCTTGTGTGCTTCTTTCCTGCAGCGACTGCCAGTGGCTTAGGCTCACTGTCTGGTTTAGCTACAACCTAAGTAGCTGGGGTGTTGGCTGCAGCCTGAGTGACTGGAGTAGCTGCTTATTTATCTCCCTGCCCCTTTTCCTCTGTCTGCTGCTTTACAGTATTTAGCAGTGTGGGATAAGCATACTTCAGTATCTTCGTAAACGCTCTGTAAATCATTATCACCAAGCCCAGCACAATAGGTATTCTAATCCTTGCCCCTCTACTGTAAAAGTTACGTGTTAGAGACAATAATCTTAGTGACTAGAAAGGTACTAAAACCTCAAAAAAGCCTAGAGACTAGAACTACATGAAGGCCTCTATGTTAAATGCCACTAGATGTATTTGTCAGGGCAAATTTTGGAGTTAACCCCTAAAGGTGTTCCTCTAGAAAAGCATATTCAATTGGTCTCTCCTCCAACCATTTTGGGAAAAAAATACCTCCTTGGAGAAAAGTGGAGAAAACTGTTTATTAAACAATAAAACCTCTTGCTGCTCCAAAAAAGATGACAAACTCAGAAAAGTCCCTTCCCTGGGTTGCAACTTGGCTCACTCAGTCTCTTATCAGTCCCTCCGGCGCTGGAAATGTCGTGGCCCAGGCCCAGCCCAGTGGGCCACAGGTGCGAGCTGCCGGTGCTCTTCTGGGTGTTCAGTCTAGAGCAGGTTTAAACAGGTCTAAAGAAAAGGGTAAAAAAACAAACTACAGTCGCGGGAACTTCTTTCCCTCAGCTAGCTAAAACTATCTACAACAAAGGAGAGCTTTGTCCTGCTGTTTGTCCATCCGTAGACAAC
Source organism: Melozone crissalis (assembly GCF_028551555.1). Lineage (NCBI taxonomy): Eukaryota > Metazoa > Chordata > Aves > Passeriformes > Passerellidae > Melozone > Melozone crissalis. The sequence goes on along the minus strand of NW_026535813.1, from coordinate 5,425,397 downwards.
AACAGTCCAGGAGCAGGAATGTGGAGGAGTGAGTGCATTGTCTGAAAACAAACTGCGCGCTTCTTCTGTCCCCTCTTCATTCTCTGGAACAAGTCTTAAAGGTGCAAAACTTATTATTCAGCATAAACAGAACAGATGATTGGGGATAAAAGCGTCATATAGTCAACCCAGGACATTACGGGAACATGGCAATGGAAGTATTTGAAAAAGGAGAGAGAATCATCCAGATTCTGCTGGAAGCCAGCTTTGCCGTCAAGAACAGTGAAGTCAAGGGACCTGCCTGAGAAAACCAGTTCCTGGGAGTAAAGTGGCAAGACAGATGGCCTGAGATTCCCACTGAGATCATCAATAAGATCACTGCAATGTCTCTACTGATCAGCAAGAAGGAAACACAAGCTTTCCTAGGCACCATAAGTTTTTGGAGTTTGCACATTCCTGAGTACAGCCAGATCGTGAGTCCTTTCTACTTGGTTACCTGCAAGAAGAACGATTTCCACTGCGACCCTTAACAGCAGCAAGTTTTTGCCCAGATCAAGCAGGAGATCACTCATGCCATAGCCCTTGGCCCAGTCAGGCAGGGACCAGAGGTGAGGAATGTGCTTTACTCTGCAGCTGGAAACAGTGGCTTGTCTTGGAGCCTGTGTCAGAAGGTGCTTGGGGAGACTCAAGACCGACCACTGGGATTCTGGAGCCGAAGTTACAGAACATCCGAAACCAATGACACTGCCACAGAGAAGGAAATCTTGGCCGCCTATTAAGGAGTTCAAGCTGCCTCCGAGGTGTTTGGCACAGAAGCACAACTCCTGGCACCCTGACTACTGGTGCTGGGGTGGTTGTTTAAAGGAAAGGTTCCCTCTACCCACCACGCCACTGACGCCACATGGAGTAAATGAATTGCCCTCATTACACAGTGTGCCCATATTGGAAACCCGAATCACCCTGGGATTTTGGAGGAAATAATTACAAACTGGCCGGAAGGTGAAAACTTTGGTCTCACTGACGAAGAGGAGCAGGAACAAGTAAGACGGGCTGAAAAAGCACCACTGTACAACCAACTACCAGCAGAAGAAACACGATACACTCTTTTCACTGACAGTTCCTGTCGCATCTCATCATAGGGATGAAAAGAAAGTGAAAAGCAGCCATATGAAGCCCCACACAACAGGCTGCACAAGCTACTGAAGGAGAAGGTGGATTCAGTCAACTTGCTGAACTCAAGGCTGTTCAGCTGGCCCCGGACATTGCTGAAAGAGAGAAATGGCCAAAGCTCTACCTTTATACTGATTCATGGATGGTAGCCAATGCTCTGTGGGGCTGGCTGGAAAGATGGAAAAAGGCCAGCTGGCAGCATAGAGGAAAACCAATTTGGGCTGCTGAAGAGTGCAAAGACATCGCCACTCGGGTAGAAAGCTATCTGTGAAAGTCTGTTATGTAAATCCTCATGTCACTGAGCTGGGCAAATGAGGAGCACCAAAACAATGAGCAGGTAGACCAGGCTGCAAAGATAGAGGTGTCACAGATAGATTTAGATTGGCAACATAAGGGGGAGTTGTTCCTAGCTCAATGGGCCCATGATGCCACAGGTCATCAGGGCGGAGCTGCTACCTATAAGTGAGCATGAGACCAAGGGGTAGATCTAACCATGGACAGTATTTCTCAGGTTATCCATGACTGTGAGACATGTGCTGTGATCAAGCAGGCCAAGTGAGTGAAGCCCCTATGGTATGGTGGGCGATGGTCGGAATATAAGTATGCGGAAGCCTGGCAGATTGACTATATCACCCTTCCCCAAACCTGCCAAGGGAAGCGCTATGTGCTGACCATGGTGGAAGCCTCCACAGGATGGTTGGAGACCTACCCTGTGTCTCACGCTACTGCCCAGAACACCATCTTGGGCCTAGAAAACCAAGTCCTGTGGAGATATAACATCCCTAAGAGAATCAAGTTGGTCAACGGGACCCATTTCAAGAACAGCCTTATAAACACCTGTGCCAGAGAACATGGTATTGAATAGATATATCATATTCCTTATCATACACCAGCTGCCAGAAAAGTTAAACAGTGAAATGGACTACTTAAGACTACCCTGAAGGCACTTGGCAGAGGAATCTTCATAAATTGCGAAATGAACTTAGCAAAAGCCACCTGAATGGTCAACACCCGAGGGTCCATCAATCAAGCTGGTCCTGCCCAGTCTGAGCGCTTGCACACAGTAGATGGAAATAAAGTCTCTGTGGTACATGTGAAAGGTATTTTAGAAAAGACTGTTTGGATTACTCCCACCTCAGGCAAAGGCAAACCCATCCGTTTTGCTCAAGGACCTGATTACACTTGGTGGATAATGCAGAAAGATGGAGAAGTCCCTTGTGTACCACAGGGAAACCTATTCTTAAGTGAGATCTGTGCGTAAGGTTATATTGTGTAGAGTTTATTGATTTGGACATGATGCACATGGTAATAGAATAAGGGGTGGATAATGTCTTGGCTTTCAAAGGCAAGATGTGGTGGGGGATGAGTGTTCTACTGCCATCTGTTAGAGGTGAGACAGTTATCCTCTGTTAATTGGCCCACTCTTAAAACCAGGTGAGCAGTTTTCTTTATCCCTTCCACAACTAATCCTCCCTGGGGGGATATCTTCTGTTAATGAGCCACTGAGTCTCACTGCATGACTGATAAAATTACATCATCCCATTGTGAGATGCTCTGCCCAGGGGATTAACAGTTTAGTTCTAATGTGATAGCATGCACACAATAATAAAGCTGCAAAGCTGCCTTACAGTAGAAAAAGTACAAATATTTTTGTCTTGATTAAATGCATGTGGAAAAACTTGTATTTGCTATTACATTATGTAGCAAAGTGAAGATTATTTTTGTAATCTTTGTAATTAATTTTGAGTTCAGCACAGGTCTGTTACTAATGTCCATTCAAGTGGACAAGGATGAACCATGTAGGTGTGTGTCTGGAATCTGGCTCGTCTTCAGATGGTAGGATTCAGGGTGGTGGATGAAAGTGATGCAGTTATTATAGTATTAGTGCTCTATCACTGCATGCAGAAATTAATGCAGATAGTGAAGCCTTCTAGTGGAAGAGATACCTTTTGTGGTTTATCTGTAATACAATGTTGAGTTTAAGAAAAATATTCTTAGCAACTCTATTATATCTACTTTCAATAGCACCTGCAAAATTAAGGAATTAAAGAGGATTACCTGTCTAGGAAATGTTTTACATTTTCAAGTTCCCCCGTTGAAAGAAAAATGAAACTCTCTCAGAAGTAGGAAAGAAACTGAGGAATGTAAAAAGTTGCATGTTTGCATTGCTTCTCACAGTTACTATTGGATTTTATTTTGTGCATTTCATATAACTTTTGTCACTTATTTTATATAATAAAGCCCTGGTGTTTGCTGCACAGAATGTGGAACTTATTTAGGGTTAGACTGCTCCAAAGACAGATAAGTAATTATTAAGTAAACCGACTAGATACTTTTAGCAGTAATTCAGTGTAATTGCAGAAACAGGTTTCTTGAGGAAAGGATAGTGGTGATGTCCTTAGTAAGAGTATCCTTGCAGATAAAATAGAAGAGTGTGTCTGAGCAGGTTGCCAAGTGAGCCAAAAGCTTGAAGTTACTTGTACAGGGAAAGAAAATGGTCTCCTTAATTAGAAAGGATGGCAGTGTTTTGGGATATAAAATGCTTTGTTTACCGTAGTGCAAAAACATAGTCATGCTGCAAGACTTCTGAGCATTAGGTTTAAGGTTTGTTCCTACATATCCAGTTCATCTTCTAATGATAGAATTCTGGGAGAAATTGGAGTAGGGCAGAAGAAACAATGTGCCATCTGGTTTTCAACCTCCCCAAGGATAATGGGGCTAATGTGGAATGCTTACATCTTAATTGTGATATTTCTTGGCCTTGTTTCTTGCAGTTGGTAAACATGAATTAACTGGGCATAAGGTTGCAGTGAAGATCCTAAATCGACAGAAGATTCGCAGCCTTGATGTTGTAGGAAAAATTCGCAGGGAGATCCAGAACCTCAAACTCTTCCGACATCCTCATATAATTAAACTGTAAGTTTTGCTTGCTATAATCATAGCTATTTAAACAGTAGTCCCTTGCTCTCACTGGTCTGAAACATGTTTAAAGGGCAATACTATTAGTGATATACTTTAAGGAAAGTAACCAGTTTTCAACTATGCAACCATTTTTGGTGTACTTTGTAATGCATTTTCACAAAACTGATTATTCTGCAGGGCAGAGGGCTTCCATTAGTTCTTTACTTACAAATTCTTTGGGCAGGTATAGAGAAGGTAGTGGCATGATGGATGCTTACAGTAACATCAATCTCAGTTGTTTTAGCTGCTGCTTCTGTTTTCTTTTTTCTGGTAATGTTTGAGCTTTGTTTCTGTTTGGAAACTGAGTTCAGTACAAGATTGTAAAGGGTACTTTGATAGTAAATTTGTTGTGTTTTTTTTACTCAAATTTTTTTAGGGTTGTGCTGGTCAGTGCTGTGTTTTTTCCTGTGTAGATGGTGCTCTACAAGATTTTCCTGAAAGATGTGCAGTCTGTTAAATGTGATCTCATATTTCAGAGCTCTTCAATATAGCTGTTACCGCTTAACTAAATAAATGCGATATATACAGTGTGCCCGTTTACATTTGTTTGATCAGTAGCTCATCAACAGAGTTCAGAATACAGTTATGTCCCGGAGTAGACACCTTGTATCTGGTCTGAGGAAATAAATTATAAATGCTATTGACTTTTGTACTTTTTCTATAAAGTCAACCTGTACATCTAGCAGGGCAAATTTAGAATATGGGTGACTTTCACTGTTAATTGTGGTGTTGGAGTTAAGGTTTTCTTTATTGGCAGAGTATTTTTTTTTGATCATGCTTTCACTGATATATGCCATCCCTATACACTCATTTGGCAACAGCACTTATACTGGAGCTAAATTTGATTGTGTCAGATCACACTGACTTCTTCAGTGGGTCAGTTTGCAGAAGACTATTGAGCTGATAAATTTGGCTGCAGAGCTGCTAGTGCTGCCAGTTAGAATTCATGAATGAGTCCAAAGTATATAACTTTAGCTAAAACAAAATAGGAAGTGTAAGTGTGCCAATTGAGATATTTGGGCTGGAACAAGAATGTGTACTTCTGGTGCTGCCAAACTTCTAAGTCATCTTAACAAGTTTGAGGTTTCAATTTCTTTATTGGGGAATTATGGGGAGAATTTTCTCTTCTGCATGCTGAGAGAAAGGTCAAGACAAAGGAGATGATGGAAAAATTGATGGGTCCCAAGCTTTTGAGCTGGTCATTCTGCATTTCCAAAACAGAAGGGTTATTAGCCTGAATGCAAATAGCATTTGAGCTATGTGGCAGACATCTTTTCATAAAAATCCTTTCTTTAGGATTTTCCCTTCTGGGAAGCTGAGGCCCCAGAAAAAAATGTAAACAATGGTTATCTGCTGCTGTGGAATGCAACAGGTGGATTTTTATTGGGCCATCTTGGATGTTTATAATTAATGGCCAATCAAGGACTGAGCTCTCTCTGAGACAGAGTTGGAGAGAGCTCCTTTGTTATCATTCTTTTCTATTCTTAGCTTAGCTAGCCTTCTGAGAACTTTTCCTTCTATTTCTTTTTAGTATAGTTATAACGTAGTATATATATCATAAAATAATAAATCAGGCGTTCTGAACATGGAATCAACATTCTCACCTCTCTCTTCACCTGAAACCCCTTGTGACCACCGTCACAGAGCTATAATTGATAATGTTGTGTAGATAGACTTGCTGGTGACTTTGGATCATGATGCTTGTGCTATTAGCTGTATTAGGGAACTGCTAGGTTTTTATGAAGCAGAGCGATGCAGACTCCTCAGGCAGGTGCAAAAGAGAGTTCCTTTATTGCAAAAAACAGGCCTTTTTAAGCAGATGAGCTTTTCTCAGTTACATACTTTTAAAATACAACAAACATAATCAAACCAACCACCATACACCACGATGTGAACACATAATGGTTATATAACTTGTTTTTCTACCTCTAATTCAGCTGAGTCACACCCATAGTCCTTTTCTACTTAGCCAAAGTAACAGGAGTGATCCATGATTTTATAAGGCCTTCATTTTTTAAGGTTTTACCTATCTGCAACACTCAGTAGCAGCTCAAGATACTTGGCATAAAGGTAATGAGATTATTTCAGCTGAATATTACAAATTAGACAACGTCTAATTTGGAACAGCATGCTTTATTAAAATTTTTCATACAATGCTTTACCAATATATGCAGTTGCAAAGCTACCTCACAAAGATTTTCTTTTTATACCATGCTTTAAATAAAAACCTTTGGAGCATCTCCTGTTGTGGTTTTTGACCTTTAGCAATAGAATGCATCTTGTTTTCCTATGTAAATTGCCTCTTTGTGCATTCTGGTCATCTATGCTTTGTGGTTTGATAACCTTACTTATAGGTATGTAACTATTTCACATTTTTTCCATAACTACAAAAATGAACTGACTATAGAGAAACATGACTGAATCTTCCAAGAGGCTGAAAATATGAGGTGCAGAATGGCTCATTCTGTTCAGTGATGCTAAGAGGTTTATCTTCCAGCACTGCTCACTATCTCACTATCTAGAGGATGGAAAATGACCGTGAAGATCTAAAATAAAAGCTTGCTTATGTTTGCCTGAAGCATAGAGCTTAGTAATTTCACAACTATGGAAAAGTTCATTAACAGTAGGGGTGTTAAAAATGAGGTTGCACGGTAGTTTTTGGATTAAAAGGATTACAGTGTTATTTCTGTAGAGTGTCTTAGTGATGACTTCAGAATGTTCAAGTACATGACACTTTCAACCAAGGTATTTGAGAGAAAATTAGTAAAGGTAAAACATCTTGGACTATAAGATGTTATTGGAATGTTACACTACAATGCTAAGCTGTTAAAATAGATACATGCACACATATATACATGCACACATACATTCACCTGGATAGTCTGAACTCACTGCTGTCAAGCAAAACTTCTCTGTTAGCTGGAGCATGTCTGTTTTTTCCCCTTGTCTTAGAATCAGCATTTGGAAGAACATTTCAGTTCTATAGTGTATGGGTGAATTCAATTACTTTTTTACAATTGGGATATTGTATGCTTAAGTGTAGTACCTTGAAGCATTCATTTGCATCCAATTGCTATCTCCTGTCTTCTTAATATAGTATCTGAATTTTTTGACTGAGGGTTTATCGGTGTGCATTTTCTTGCTATGTTAAAAATTGGTCTCTTCTGACTGCTGGAAGAAGAAAAAAACTAAACAATCTTTAGGTAAGGATATGTAGAAAACATATCAATCTCCTAAGTGGAGATTTTTCAAAACCTCAAAGCTAACTTTAAAGTATAGTGATAAAAATATAACCAAGGTGTTAATGCTCTTAAGTACTAATGAGAAATTTAGGTCTCTTTGTGAAAGATAATTGCTTTCAATCATCATGAATATCTTTTCAAGTCTTGAAGTATACTTTATTTATGACAAGGCGAGGGGGTTTTGCCTGTTAAAGTTGAAGGGTGTGTGCTTTTTAAGACACTAGCAAAGTCCTTTCGAATCCTTTCCTGATTACACTAAAATGTCTGTGAGACAGCACTGTATATGGCTTCACAGAAAACATTTGGACTCAGAGTAGTCCTCTGAAAGTACAAAGACTGATCTTCCTCGTGGGAAATACCAATTCCCTGGTGATCTTGGTGATGATGGTATCACATAGTGAAAGGAGAGGAAATAGCTTCTGAAAAATATTAACATTCCAGTAGCTGTAAATGGGCTGTTAATTTTTTTCAAGTATACCTTTAATCTGACTCTTTGCATAACTTTGGTTTTACTGAGTGCATAGACTAACAGATACTTATTCTTATCAGGTACCAGGTCATCAGTACACCAACTGACATTTTCATGGTGATGGAATATGTTTCAGGAGGAGAACTGTTTGATTATATCTGTAAAAATGGAAGGGTAAGAAGTAGTCTAACTCTACAAATCAATGACTTGCATTCTATTATTGCTTTTGCAATCTTCCTGTTAAATGAAGGTTTGTTTCTTATGTATTCAGCATTAATTTTGCGGTTAGCAATTAAAATATACCTTATGACTATATCTTGTTTTGAAAATAAAAATGGTTATATATCAACATGTTTCAAATCTTTGTATGTGACTTTGTAGCATTTTTCCAGTCTACTGAAGAATAAATGATACTGATATGTTCATTTACAATTACTGTGTAGAAACTGGATGGATATACTACCCAATTGGAGTAGCTGTAAACTTTCTTCAGTATAAACTATTACCGAAAAACTACTGTTGTGCCCTTATTACCCTCTTCTACTATTAGACTGGTTTCTGTGAAAGTCCTAAAGTCACTTTTGACAAAACATCTAGATATCCAGGATATCTTTAGTTAGTTGTTAGACTGAGCAAACTTTGACACAGATTAGGGTGTGTTTATAGGAAATATCCAGTTAAGTCTGCTGTTTAGGGCTAGCTGCTAATAGGAGCATGAACTGTATCCAAAGTTTATCACTTATATACTGAGTGTCATCAACTTTTGTCAACTTTAATCTTATATCATGCTTAAATATCTAAGTTAATTGATATTTTAATTAGACAAAATTAATGTTTGGGTGCTAATATTTCTAATTACTGAGTATATAACATCTGCTGTATAAAATATCAAAACTATAAATGATAGCTTTTGGTCATTGGAAAGTTTCCTTCAGTTCATATAAGGGAAAATCAAGTTATCCTTCCACTGTCTCAAAATTGTTTAAAACCTTTGTTTGTCTTAGCTTGATGAAAAGGAAAGTAGACATCTGTTCCAGCAAATCCTTTCTGGTGTGGATTACTGTCACAGGCATATGGTAGTACATAGAGATCTGAAGCCTGAAAATGTGCTGCTTGATGCACACATGAATGCCAAGATAGCTGATTTTGGTAAGCATTGCTATTTTATATCTGATCACATTTCTGGTGTTATTTAGATCCTGTTAATTTAGATCCTGGCCTGACCGCAGGACCTCTCTCGCTTTTCTCGCTGCCGGCAGTTTGCAAAGTTCAGGTTGAAACAGTTTCTAATTGCTAAATGTAGTCTTTACGAGTGGCTACAGTTGCAAACCCAAAACAATCACCTTCGAAGCAGAGCTCTCGCCTCTCTCTCTTTCGTCACAGCTTTTGCTAAAGTCTCCACTTCCATAGTTTTTTCTCCTTGGCCAGGTGCTGCTGATGAGTCACCATCGACTTGGACTGGGGTGGGGAGGTTGGTGCAATGCCCTGGCTGCAGACTGGCAGCTGCAGAATTCACCCTAAGGCAGCTCAAAACCGCTAACTGCAGTGTCTCTGAGACAAGGAAAAACAAATGAAAAGAGAACCAAAAAAACCCTCCACTTAAGCAAAGTCCAAACAGCCAGCAAAGCAAAAACCATGTGGCAAAAGGGGGCAAGCTGCTTGTTCCAACAGACTCTAAAAGCTCCCTCAAAACACATCCCCCCCTCCCCCCCCATTCTGTTCCTGGCTGCACTGCTGGTTCTTAAAGACACAGCTTAATATTTTCTCTGATAATGCTAAGTAGACTTAGTTCCCCACCTTGCCACTTCAAAACTGACTGATTGTCTGTTTCTTTATCTATAAAATGCAGATGCTTAGCTCTCTTTTAAGTACAGTGCAGGGAAAGTTCATCATATTTAAGAACTACATTGCTCTAGTAAAATACACTACTTCTAAGAAACTGCTCTAATTTCACTTAAAAAGCTCTACAGATGAGACTGAAAAATGTAATTAAAGCATAAAAGGTAAAATAAGAACAGTTTTGCAAATTCCTGTGCTTTTAGCTATATAACTGCTGTGAGAAACAGAGCTTACTCTTTGAAATTTTTAAAAGTTTAACAAGGGATAAAAGGGACAATATCCAGCGCTGGGGTGTTTGGCAATATGCCAAAAACATACTTGGCTTAAAACAATGTTCTTATATCCTGTTACATTACATGCATTATATGTACATTCGTGAGCATTTATACATTATTCAAACATTCTTGTGAGTTTAGATGTTTCAGGAATTCTTTTGCTTGGTTTTAACCTTTGACTTGTCTGCATGCCATCCTGTAGATTAAATCAGTACATTTTATTTTTTATCATGGTTCCATCTTGTTGTTTTTACACCCTCTGATAACAAAGTAAATTCTTCTCTTGGTGCTCTGGTTTTTGTCACTGTTACCATTCAGATAAGATAGTCCACAAATGTGAGAAAGAACATAATTATTTTACACCATTCTCTGAGTTAGTTACATGAATAAAAGTATGTTACCATTACATAGTCTTAATTTTAATATTATGCTAAGGCCTGAGATATATTTATCATGCTACTATTTATATAAGCTATATGGTGCATACATAAACTGACAGATTATACTATACAAAAAAGCAGTTAAAAGACATGATGAATTGTACCATATCAAAATCTTTGTGATTAATAATAACATGCAGAAGCTAACACATCAATGCAAAAGCCAATACTATATTGTAATTTATAACAGCTGCCTAAGTAATCAGAAGCTTAATTGTTTATAGTAGCTATTTAACACAGCTGCTGTGAGGACTGATAGCAAGTTCTTGGTGTCTAAATTGTGGCAAGGCTGTATGCACTCCTGAGTTCCCTTATTCTATATAACCTCTTAAAGAATTTTAGGCAATTCTGTGTTAGCATCTTCCTCTTTGGCATTTAGAAGAGAATATGGTTTTTAAGACACTTTTGTGTTAATGACCAAAATCCTATATTACTATGTTGCTCTCTCCTTTAGAGCAGCTTTGTTCTCTATCATGCTTGTGTAATCCAGAATGGATTAGGTTTTGTCTTGGAATTAATATGTTTTTGAACATTCCTAGGTTGTGTGCAATAATAGATTGATGTTACTCAAGTTTCTGGTAAACTAAATGCAGGATCATGTGTCATTCTCATATAAAAACTTCAATCACTCCAAATAATTTTGCCTCCTTACTGAGATAAATTAGTTAACTTTCTAATTTGAATTATCAGTGATCTTTTCTAGTGTAAAATCACTTTGCTCTGTGAATCTTTAGTAGTTATTCTTATATACTTTCAGGTCTATCAAATATGATGTCAGATGGAGAATTTTTAAGAACAAGCTGTGGTTCCCCTAACTATGCTGCACCAGAAGTAATTTCAGGAAGGTAGTTTCTTTTCTACTGGATACATGTATGAGCTTCTTTTCTATTGGGTGCATATGTGCATGTACTTCAGTCATTTTGCTGCTTAATTCTAAAGGCTACAAAATAGTGTAATTCACAAGCTTTATACTAAGAAATTGTGGGCTGAACTCTTAATTGCCTTGATAATTTTTCATAAATATTTAAGACTTTGACCGAGCTTTGAATAGTTTTTGTAAGGTGGAGGTGATGTCTGATGTCCCAAATACAGTGTGTACAGTGTCCCTGAATTGGTTTAAAAAAATCTCATTTACAGCTCAGATCTTGGAAGTAGAGGTACAGATAGAAATACAGGCAAAGTATACTGTGAAGTTGAGTAGCAGTGAAATATCTACCATAGAATCTATATTCAGTCTGAATTTACTCAGTGATTGTCAAATATGCTGCTTTCAGCTCACTACCCTAATATCTTTTGCTGACTGGAGGCCAAATGTATGTTTTATTCATGCAGTAACATAGAAGATGTGGCAAGTTCTGCTATGTGGACTTGTCTTAAACTTCTTAGCCTCCAAGGCTTGGAGGCTAGATGACTACATAGATTGCACTCAAAGAGTGATAGCAATGTATAACACGGGCTTTCTTGGTAGTAGTTGCAAGTTTCTTTCAGTTTGCTGTTATCTTAAATTGTATCTGTGGATTATTTTTATGCAATAGAGAGGAAAACAAAGTACTTTTCTAGTTTCTGTTACATATGTGAAGAGGAAAGACATGAGTTCAAGGCGTAGTACTGAATGGTATAGTGAGTGCCGATTAGTTGTCCAAAGTTCATATACTCTTGATTAACGTGATACAATTTAAGAATGTAGAAAAAAAATCTATTTAAATGTATTAAGCTCAAATTGCTAATATTTAACTTTTTTCCCAGATTATATGCAGGTCCAGAAGTAGATATTTGGAGCAGTGGAGTTATTCTCTATGCTTTGTTATGTGGAACACTTCCATTTGATGATGATCATGTGCCAACCCTTTTTAAGAAGATATGTGATGGTATCTTTTATACCCCTCAATACCTGAATCCATCTGTATCTAGTCTTCTGAAACACATGCTGCAAGTAGATCCAATGAAGAGAGCAACAATCAGAAACATTAGGTAAAATGTTAACTGATATCTGATCAGAGGAGGCTGGAATGTTAATTTAAATGAAAATATGCAGAACAAAGAAATAATTTATATAGCTTGTCCCTGGTTCATAGTCTGAGATGAAAAATTCAACTTCTGGTTTTTTGGCTTTGGCTCTGGCTCTGATCTCCTGTTGCCAATGAAGTATCTACTGGTGGTCAGAGTAGAACAAATATATATGTTGCATATAAAAATTCTGTGAAATTCTACATTTAAGAGTGCTAAAGCAAGCCTGTTTACCTGCAGAATGGTTTGCAAAAACTGTACGGTATTGACTTCTCTGGGCAAGAAAAATATTTGCTGATGTGAACTGCTGTTTTGTTTGTAAATATCTGAGGGGAAGTTATGACTCTTTAACCTGATAACTATTGATTTTATTAATATTTCTGCAGACTCAGCAAAATAATCTATTGAGGTTGAATATTCCATGTATAAGATGGCACTCACTATTCTAGCCTGAAAACCCTGCCATGAACCTGTGTATGAGTGACAATTGCTACATAGACTACTGATAAGTTTAAGACTGCAGATAGACATAGCCATCAGGGACTCCAGATTTCAAGATAGAATTATGGAGAGGGTGACCACTTTGACAAGTGAACAGTGGGTAGAATTAAAAAAAAGGTAGCTTCATGCAATAGCATAGTTAGGTATTCCTGTTTTATTTGTGAGAAGCTCTAAGGAGAGAGCTCTGAAATACTACCTTAGTGAAGATGCTTCCTCATTTAGGAATGGAAGTTATCAAGTTAGCAATGTTTTTCTTTCAGTAAAACAAAAAATGTGTTACATATATCCCTTACTACTTCATTAAAATGGAAAGTAGTTTCATAGAATGTTAAACGGTTGGAAGGGACTTAAAGATCATCTAATTTCAACCCCCCTGCCGTGGGCAGGGATACCTTCCACTAGACCAGGTTGCTTAATATTGGCGATGGAGAGACAGGGACATCTGAACTTGGACCAGAAGCCCATTTTTATAGAGAATAAAAAGTGTTTATATAAGGTTGACTTGTATGACACTTATATAGGGTTCTATTTTTGGTAACAATTTCCTATTGGTTACACATTCTTCATGACATCCATTACCTGGTAATCATTATCTTATCACAAAGTTTCACAACATGTCTCTTGGTCACTTTTACACCAGGGACCTGTGTCTGTCTCTCCCATGGTTTCTACTTGATCAGGCCTAAGATATCAGGCTCCTTTATCAGTTCCATTGTACTCTCTCTTAGTGTCTATACCTCCCCTTTCCTTTCAACTAAAAATACACTCAAGTGACTTGTCTATTAGTTTTTTCACACACTGTAAAATACAAGGAATAACCATAACAATACATAATATAATGTCTAATACATATAAGCCTATTTTAACTAAATTTCTTATCCATCCACCAAGTCCCCAATCCCCCAGAAGTCTACCTAGCCAATCAAATCCATCATCTACTTGCAGTTTGTTTACACCCTCTTTCAGGGCTTGAATGCTTGCATGGATTGATTGAGAGTGGTTGGACAGGTTCATGCAACATATTGCATTGAATTCCTCACATCCATGTCCTTGTGCTAAAAGCAAAAAAATTATCACTGCCCTAATTTGCAAAGTAGCATGTCTAATAGAATCAACATCAGCTAAAAGTCCTGTTAATGCTAAGGACATAGCATGAGTTTGTCTAGCTAGCCAATAACCTAATTTGTTAAGTAATCCTAAAACTTTTCTTGCTGCTACACCAGGGGGAAAAACGATGCTGCCCATTGCTGTCCTTTATACCAAAAATCAAACCGGTCATCACAATCTTTGTCAAAAGTATGTAAGGTTCGCTTAACTTTATAGAGGGATATTTATGCTGAAAAATTGGTATGTGAGGTTGTGGTTAGAGATAGACAAACAACACGAACTCCCCCAAGATCATGAGACAAACAGCAGCAGTTTATTATGGAAGACTCTTTATATGGGGGGTTTGAAAGTCCTGTGTTAAAACAGCTGATTGATTGAGATCTCTCTCTGCCCAGATCTCTGGCCAGTGGTGTGCCTGCATCTAAGCTTGAACAGGGTTGGCTGAGGGTCCCTTGTATAGGTTTGAATCCAACCTATTGTACTGTGACAATTCCTCCTTTCCTTTTTAATAAAAAATGTAAAATGTTGTCTGTTATCCTACCTGCAAGGGCCCTTTGCAGACAGGGTGACAGAAGACAGCATGGGTCTAATTTAAATGAGGTTTTCCACCGAATTTGACAAATCTAGCTCCCCTCAGCCAGCAATCTGTCCCATGTACCACTGGAGTTGTAGCACTCACTTCCAGGAGCTGTTGGGCAAGATCACAACCCTTCAGGCTAATATGCCAAAGGTTAACTACTTATAGGTACAAGTTACAACTTTACCACTAAGAAACCATTTAACCCTTAGAACCATTAGAAAAACCCAATTATCAGAAAAACAGTTTGTAAACAGAAAAACAATTTGTAAACTAAGAAAGTCCTTAAATGAACTGTCACTTCAATACTCCCAGATTTCTATGAGGTAGATAAACAAGTTGTTTCCATCACTGTTCCACACATGGCTCCACAATGTTTGTTGACAGGCTGTCACAATCTGCTAGTACAAGCAGGGGTCATGATGGTTCGTTAACTGATGTCAGAGTGCAAAAACAACACAGAGGGGATTTCAGTATTAATCAAAACAAATGCACCTTTTATTGAGTGCCCACAGCAAATGCAATAGAAAGATTAGAAAGGAGATAAAGGAGAGAGAGAGAGAGAGAGAGAAAGGGGGGAGGAATAGCTACCAACGGAGAGACGAAATCCTCATGGTCCAGCCAATAGATCTGTCTTGTTGCGTCAGGGAGAATCTCAAAGTCTTGGTTAACTCAGGGGTCCATTTTAGTCCTCTGACAAGGGGGCAATAGGTAAAAGACAATGGAGAAATAAGTCTATTGAAAAATGGGTACAGACAGTCCATGTTCCGAAGCAGGGCAAGTCAATTTCAGCAGTGAGCAGGACCCATTGTTCTTGGTCCGGAGAATACATCTGCAGGCAACACTTGGCAAACATCCCACTTCAGTCAGGCCTGGGCCCCTGTGTTGGAATTATAAGGGTCTCAGTCCTTGGGAGGGGGCTTCAATCCTCCGTCTGTCATGGTGGTCGTGAGGCAGATGAGGGATTTTCGATGCGGGATCACCAAAGTTACCTGTTGTTCTCTTATTGTTGTTATCATATTTCTAAAGTCCTGTACCTTCTGGGTGGTTTTCTCACATGCAGCTCTTCACAGCAGTGTTGCTCCTGCTTCTTCATCAGAGCTCCTCCAAGGCTCTCCCTGACCAGCCAAACCACCCCCTTTTATCCCAGTTATCTTCATTAGCCACAGCTGCCGCCCAATTAAGGGCATCACAGCTGCAGCCCATTTAGAACAACTAGGATCAGGGAAAGGCCACTTATACAGTACACATATTTTACTAGGACTCCTACTATAGTTACCCTAGAAAGTCAGACTTTCTCCAAAGAAGGCGGAATCTGGCCAAAAGGTGGGGAAATTCATGGGCTATTGTGATGAGCGGGTAGCATGAAGCAGGTGTAAGACTGTGGTGACACAGCAAGCACACCTGCAAACAATCACTTGGTGAGCATCTACCTCAACCAGGCCAGAACTCCAGTCAGGGTCTTCAGGGTCTTAGTCTCTGTCCTTGCAACGGTCGTGGGGCAAAAGAGGGAAACTTCGTACCATCTCTTACACAGGCCGTCAGGAGGATGCTGCTTGTGGGCTCAGGCAGGATGTAGGGCAGGACAGACCATATTAGGTCTTTGATCACTTACTACCTGAGTCTAGTACATTTGGGGCTGTCTTTGAAATGTCCCCTGTGATATGGACTGGTCTGACCAGTTTACCTTCACATGGCCTTGTTGTCCACATCTGTAACAATGGGGAGTTTGTTTAACAGCAGCTGTAATAGTATTAGCTAACATATCTATGTTGTGAGATACAGTTACAACCTTAGGACATGCATTTATCATATCCTCTAGCGATGGATTCTCTTTAGGTAATGCATCTATTATCTTTCTACAGTCTTCCTTTGCATTATCTTGTGCTAACTGTAGTATTAATTGGCTCCTTGCTTTTCTGTTTGCTATCTGTTTTTCCACAGCATCTTGTAATTGCTCTATGAACCACATATATAGTTTGTTGGGGTTTTATCTTATACTTGAATAACTTTGGGTAGATACAGTCATATTTGTACTTTTTGTTAGAGCTCGCATTTCTAAGTCCTTTGCTTGGGCTAGGATTAAGGGGTCCAGGTGTGCTTGGGTTTTTGGGTCTTCCATGGGGGGAAATCCCATAAGTTGAGAAATCCCTGACCCAAAACATGGGTCCTGCTGTGAAGCTCTTGAATTTTGCAGTCCCTGGTCTTCTGCATAAGACGTCCAGGCTGATTCAAACATCATATATTGCACTGCAGTACAGAGTAATTTTGCAATTTGCTTCGTATCATAGGGGGTTAATTCACTAGCAGTTATAAATCGAAGCCTATTTGCAACAGCAGGTGATCCTAACCTGTGTTTAACAGCCAGTTGGCATAGCTCTGAAAGGATTTGCCAATTAAAGGGCACGTATTTGTCGGGTGTTGTCCCATTACCTCATACAACTGGGAATGCTGCAATTGCTCCCCCTCTCACTGCTAGTCCTCTGATGATGGTGAATACATGGGTACAAAAATTAGTTCAGCCCCCTCTATATCCCCACATTCTATTGCTTTTTGTTTTACCTCCATCCAGAAGATTACCAGGTCACGAGTGGGGATGGTTTCTGCTCGGAACATCAGAGAGGCTGGAGCTGTTGTCGGCAGGGTTGCAAGGGCTTCTTTGGGTTGTTAGAACTTTGGCTGTAGGTGTGATGGTGCTATGGCAGCGACAGGTGCTGGGCTAGGAGCGGGACTCCGCATCGTGGTGCTGGGACTTCCTGGTTTCGGTGCATTTCCGGGTGTGATGTAGTGACAACATCCAGGCATTTCTAGTGACATCATCTCGGGCCCCATCCCTGTGTTGCAGCAGCAGGCGTGACCAGCAGAGCTGGGACTGTGGGCGCAGTTTGTGGGCTGAGCCAACCAGCTCCAGGCAGGGGCGGTCCAGGTATTTCCATGGTGATGATGGGCGTGGGCAGCTCCGGTGGTGAGGGGGTGATCCCGGGAGCCGCATGGAGCTGCGTCATAGTCACAGGATGCTCAGCCAAGATGGCGGTGTGGTCTGACCCAGCACATCAGCCCCACAGCGTGGACACTGGGTGCTCTGGTGCTGCACAGCACCCCCACAGCGTGGGCACAGGGCGTTCTGGCACCACACTGCATCCCCATGGTACGGGAACAGGGTGTTCCAGCACCGCCCAGCATCTTGGCGCGGGCGCACCTTCGCTGCTTGCTGTGGTTCCGCCTGCTGCTGGGGCCCCACTGACCACTGCAGAATTGCTGCCACTCTGAGCTCTGCCGCTCCCCTCTGTTGCACAGTGGAAACACACTGAAGCCCTGCCACGTGGAGCGATCGCATAATCTGGCTCATTGTTGCCTGACGCAGTTTGTCCGTGCACCGGAGCACTGCCACGTGTGGGGGTTGTGGAAAGTGGCTTGCCAGGGTACAGTGCTGGTGCAGGGGGCACATTCAGGGTGACACAGCCGCACAGGACGGCAGAGCCCCACAGGGTGACCATTTCATCCAGCTACATCCTCTGTGGACTTGGAAGGGTGCCCAACTCCCCCACTAATGCCTCTGGTGCCCAGTCCTCACCATGTGCTCCAGTATTTAACAGTCTCATCTATGGGAATTAACCACGCCGACTCCATTTTCTTCATGGTGGAAAAAGCCCCTTCTTTATTCACGTAACTCGGTTTTATACAGTTTTACAGACCTCATGTGTGACTCCAATTGGTTAGTAGCTTTCTTGCCAATTACTTTTATTGGTTAGTAACAAGTTGTTATCCTGTATTGACTGGTCACTCAAACCCCCGGTGTGTACATGCAGGAAAAGTTGTTTGTGAGAGATAGTTTTCATTTTTCTAATGGTGTAAAAACAATTCATAGAGGTGGCTAGTTGTTTTTTCACGCAGGAATAGATTGTTATGCAAACGAACTGCTCACACCAGGATTGCTTTCACATGGGAACTTGCAAAGTGCTAGCTTCCTGTCCTGTTCTCGGCTGTTTTTGATGGCCTGGAAAGGCTCGGGATGGCCTTGGGACAGCCTGCGCTCCAAAGGACGAAAAGAGTCTTCAGGTTTTTTCTTGGTCTTCAGTGTTTATTAGTTTTTATCTACAAGATTTTCTCTCGGCCCGACAGAGGTCTGCACAGCACGCCAGCCATGAGCACACTGTGCACCCTCGGGGCAGTCACTTATCTTTATACTCAAAACTACGTATAAGATATTTACCTATTTTCCCCAATGCTTTTCACCCTTATTGACAAGTGCACTTTTAGTAAGAACCAATCCCAAAGTGCCACCACCACCACAGAAGATGGAGGCCAAGAAGAAGAAGAAGAAGGACAGGACACGCCCTAATTCCTCCATTTTGTTTCTCTAGACCCCCCTGTACCGAAATTCTAAAACCTGTGTTTCACACTACAATTAACCTATCCCTTCACCATTTATCCCCGTGATATCCTCCCATCCTCATACAGGTGTCGTCTCCTGTGCAGGATCAAAGTCCAGCCACCAGACACTTCTGGCAACATTCCAGGACCTCCGAGCCCCCCAAGGGTTATCTCGGTGACTCTGCACATCAGGACTGATGTGCTGAGATCCCACAGCTTCCCTTAGAAGAAATGACAGGCTAACAGAGCAGGCCTGATATTATGAGGCCTTTTTCTTATAATTTTCCCACTTTACTGCAACACTCATCAAATCTAAAATAACTTTCCGGGGCTTTATAACTTTTATTGGGCTTTCATCACCTCTGGAAGCTGCTTGAATTATAAATTGGCCAGTTCGCACCCAAGTATTCAAATCAAGGGCAGCCTCTTTAGTTGTGTCCAATCTGTGGTTCTTAGCCCACATTATTAAAGCTAACAATGCCTCTTCGTCATAATCGACGTCCCATTCCTCAAGAAGAAGTTTCCATACCTTCATAACTGGATGATCCTGCACAGAGACAAAGCCACAATTTCTTCGGTGGGGTTTTTCTTCTATTTTTCAGCTTTTTCAGCTCCTCTGCCATTTGGGGGTTTTTTTCAGCTCTTCCAGCTTCTCTGGCTTCTATGCTGTTTTTGTCTCCCCTGCACTGTACACAGAGATGGCTGTGTCCTCCCACAGGAGCACCACGTGTTACGTGAGGTCGTGGTCAGAGACAGACAAATGACATGAACTCTCCGAAGATCATGAGACAAACAGCAGCGGTTTATTATGGAAGACTCTTTATATAGGGGGTTTGAAAGTCCCGTGTTAAAACAGCTGATGGGTTGACATCTCTCCCCACTTAGATCTCTGGCCAGTGGTGTGCCTGCATCTAAGCTTGAACAGGGTTGGCTGAGGGTCCTCTATATAGGTTTGAATCCAACCTATCGTACCGTGACAAAAAATCACGGATGTGTTTGGGGTTATAAGGGATAATCGCCCAAGGCTACATGGTCTTCCTTTTATTATGCGATGGGATGGCAGGCCAAGCCCAATCCCCACAAATTAAAAATACTCCAGGAGGTAAAAGTAATGGAGCATTGGTTGAGCAAGAAATAATCCTGGATGTATAATTACACCATGTGCTCGCATTTTTATACACAGGTTCATGAGGGGAAACAGCCCAAGCCTTAGACTGATTTTTCCCAGAATAATTAAACCTTTTACAAAAATCCATTTTCACTGAGCCCAGAAGTTCTAACTCTTGAGGCTCAAGGGACACCAGGGAAAATAAGGGGTCCATTGATCCCAGGCATCAGCATGATTGCTGTTTTGCAACATTGTATTTGCCTGACTCAGGCAAGGCCAATTGTCTAAGGGCAGAGCAGCAAGGCACCTTGAAAAAGGATTATCAGGGGATGCAGTGGCCAAACACAACATATCTTGTCCTGTAACATTCACCAAGGTTACCCAAACATCTGTTTTAGGTTGGTTAACAGGCAATGTCTGAGCACTAGAAACAATTCCCAGTAAATACTATAATAGTCAGGAAGTCATAATTTATCCTTATTCTCAGTAGGAATAAGCCACTGGTTTGGAGTAATTTCCAATTGTTCAGGTAGATCCAACTTATACCCACACACTAATCGTTGAATTTGTGTGTTATTTCTGCTGCTTCTCGTTGGATCACATTGACAGCAAGCACCTTGCCTTTTATGAGATGTGCAGTACCACAGTATCCCATATTCAACACATTTGCATAGGTCAAACAGGTGCTGATGTGGCTAGATCCTGTTCACAAGGATTCTCCTCTGATGTTGGTGATAAGGTGAATCTTCTGGTGATGCAGTCAAAGGTTCTGTAAACAGCTTCACATTCTTTGCTGGAATCCACTTGGGACCATTCTCTGTGGAGACACAAGCAAAACCTCTACCCCAGGTGACCAAAGGATAAGGCCCCAATATTTTACTGAATTCTGGATCCTTCACTAAAACAAGGGGTTTTTCCTTTTGTTGCAATTGTAAATTACAATTAAAATGTCGAACAATTGGTGGGTTGGGGTCCATCAAAGAACAATGCAAAGAGTTGAAAACATAAAGGGCTTTCTGTAGTCTCTCGGCAGGGATGCCATCTCCGGTTCCCCCTTCTGTTGACTTAAGAGATGCTTGAGGCAGCCATAAGCCTGTTCAATGATAGATTGGCCTGTTGGGGAATGAGGAATACTTGTTTTGTGCATAATTCCCCACAAGGCAAAAAAAATAGTAACTTGACGGGAAGTATAAGCTGGTCCATTGTCTGTCCTTACTTCAGATGGTATACCAAGAGTTGCAAAAACAGCAGTGAAGTGTCTACAGACATCTTTAGCTGTTGCCCTTGAATGGGCTGATGCAAAAAGAGCACCAAAAAAGATATCAATAGAGGAATGAATGTATTTTCAACAGCCAAATTCAGAAAAATGGGTAAAGTCTGACTGCCAGATTTGAAGGCTCTGAAGCCCTCTGGGATTAAGACCTTCTGCAACAGAGGGAAAAGAACACCTTTGGCAATCAGGACAAACAGCAATAATTGCTGAAGCTTGGGCTTTGGTAATGCCAACATGTCAAAGCAAAGCAGCAGCATTTTGGTGAAAAAAAGAATGGCTCAATTTAGCCTGTTCTATCTTATTAGGTAGAACAGTTTGTAGTACAGGCATTGTTCAAAGGTCAGCTTGCCTGTTCCCTTCAGCCAAAAATCCGGGAAGGTCTATATGCAATCGAATATGCATAACAAAATGAAGAGACGTTCTATTTTATAAGAAAAAAACAAGGAGCTGCAACCAATTAAAAAATTGTGAATTTTCAACCTCTCTGATGCTTCAGCTCTCATCATGATTCCTGCATCATTAGCTGAATCTGTAACCACATTAAAAGGAACAGAAAATTTTTTAAAAGCTCTGACAACAGCAGCAAGTTCAACAATTTGGGGGGACCCCTCAATTGTGGATGCATCTGCTCTCCAGGCACTAGAAGAGGGATCTCTCCATATTACCACTGATTTATGAGAGCGACCAGAACCATCTATGAATACTGTTAAAGCTTGCAGTGGAACCTCACTCTTCTTTGGTTTTTCTATCAATTGAAATAGAGGTATTAAAAGCTTATGTTTTGGAGGATGTATTGAGATTTGTCCACTGAATTTGGCAAAGGCCATCTGAACATCCTCTGATTCCTGAAATATCCAATTCTAATAAAAGGTGGTAAGAGATAGGAAAATAGTGGAAAATTCCACTCCCTCAAGAGAAGTGAGTCTTTGTCAGGCCTTAACAACTAATTGGGCCATCATTTCATGTTGAGTACTGATGATTTTGGTCATTTGGTGTGGTAAAAAAATCCATTCAATGATAAACAAAGGGTCTGGTGCTTTGGAGTCTCATTGATAAATCAAAGTGTGGGGCCTTTTTGCTGGACGCAAAATTATTAAAAAGAAAGTCAGTTCAGATGCCCAGTGTTTGGCTTGTTGGCTTACTAAGGTATCAGATACACATTGCAGCACCTGCTGAGCTTGTAAAGTTACCTAGGTGATAAAAGGTCTGAGTCTTATTTTAGCAATTCAAAGGACTTAGCTCTGCATTTGAAATTCCTATCAAGGAACACCCAGTTGATTGCTCCCAAAAGTTTTTGCACATCATGTAAGGTGCGAATGTTTGTCTGAATTTGCAGAGCTTGGGGGGAAATTGAATGGACTCCAATGTACCACTGCAAATACCTCCATGGGAGGTGTTTTCGGACCTTTTCAGGAGTTATGCAAAGCCCTGCATGATTTACAGCTTATCTGACAAGGGCTAAGGTTTTCTCCATGACTTCCCGTTCTTCAGCTGCTACAAGAACATCATCCATATGATGATAAAAAAGAATATTAGGCATTTGTTGACGAACATGTTTGAGGACCTTAGCAACATATCACTGGCAAATAGTACAGGAGTTTTTCATGCCTTTAAGTAAAACAACCCAGTGATACCACTGTAAGAGAACCTGCATGTTTGTGGTTAAAACTGAAAAGGCAAATTTAGGCGCATCATCAGGATGTAAAGGAATATAAAAAAATCAGTCTTTTAAATCAATAACAGTCAAGTGGCAGTTTTGGGGGATTGTGGTAGGAGGTGGGAGACCAGGCTGTAATGCCCCCATGTCCTCCAAAGCTGCGTTGATTTTTTTAAGATCATGGAGTAAATGCAACTTGCCAGTTTGTTTTTTGATAACAAACACAGAAGAATTCCAAGGACTGGTAGAAGGGACAATATGTCCTTTCTGGAGTTGTTGTTGGACCAACTCCATTAATGCACACAGTTTTTGCAATGGTAGGGACCATTGATCCACCCAAACTGGATTTTCTGTTTTTCAGGTTGGTTTTAAAGTGTTGCATGCTTCAATGGCCCCCATTAAAAATCTGATTGAATTCTAAAGTTCCATTGATAGAGAACATCCCTCCCCCATAGCACCATCGACACTGGTAACACAAATGATTTGACTGAGGTGAGGTGTCCCTCATGGCCTTTGATCTATATCAAGTGCCAGCTTTGATACCTGCAGCTGCTCCCTCCAATGCCTGAAAGTGCCTGAGGCACTTCAGCAAGGGACCATTGTGAGGGCCATTTAGCTTGAGAGATAACTGTAACATCAGCCCCTGTGTCTATGAGACTGACAAGTGTTATCTCTTGTCCATTTAATGTCAGGGTACATCGGCATGAGGGGCATTGTTCTAATATAGGTTGTATCCAGCATACTTGGGTGTCCTAGTAGACCCAAATTCCCCTTATCGCGTTACGTCTGTGAACAGTACGCTCATGGTTTGGGGAAGTAAAATCAATTGAACTATTCGAGTTCCTTGGGGAATGGTGCAAGGTGGTTGAGGTGTCCAGGCCATAATCATAATTTCATAGTCAGAGTCAGAGTCTATAACCCCAGAGAGAACAAACAGTCTCATCAAAGAGGTGGATGACTAACCTAAAAGCAATGCATGCATACGCTACCCTGGTGGACAAAAAACTCCTGTGGGAAGCAAATGAACAGATGAATCAAGTAACGTTACTGTGATGGAGGTTGCCAGGTCCAGTCCGGTGCTTCCTGGTGTGGCGAGTTGTAAATCGGCAACGGTCCGGAAAAGGCTGCTTGTGGCAGTGGCTGGACTGAGGCTTGCTGTGTTCCGCTCTGAGGCATCCACTGGGGCATTTGTGTCTGTGCACGGTGCCACCCCGTGCTTCAGCTCCGGTTTCTCGATATCGGATGCCCTTCAAAATCATACCTGGAATGACACTGATTAGGATAATGCCTTCCTTTATGGCACTGAGGGCAAATACTGTGAGCTTTGGATCTGGCCTCCCCCTTTTGGAAACAGTCCTTTTTCAAATGCCCAGATTTTTTGCACCTGAAGCATGTTTGTGGGTCCCCTGGCATAATCTTCAAAGCTGTAAAGGCATTAGCTATACCAGCCCCCACAGCCTCATAAGTAACTGTTGCTGTATGCTGAAGTGTGCTGAGGCAATTACATGCTTCAATCATTTCCAGCAGGGTGGGTTCCTCCTTAGGCAAGGACTTAAGCAGTTTTTTACAGTCCTTATTAGCATTTTCAACAGCTAGTTTTAAAAGCAACACCTCTCTGACAATGTCATTCTCAATTTGTCTTTCACAAGCTTGTTTTAAGCTGTCAATAAATTGCATATGAGATTCAGCTGGTCCTTGCTTTACAGTAGTAAATACTTTTTGGGGGGTCGCAGCATCGGGAACCTTTAAAAATGCGATACGCGCAGCTTCAGTAATGCCCTCAAGGGCTTCTCTAGGAATGCGGGCTTGCCCCACAGGGTCTGAGTGAGCCCCTTCCTCAGCCAGGTGGTCAGTCATGAGGGCTGTGATATTCTGGTTTGTATGCCCTACAAACCTTACAAGCAAAACTTCTAATCCCTTTTTCCACTGAGCATCAAAAATAGCATACTGAGTTGGGGTTAATAATACTTTTGCCAGTCCCTTGAAATTATGAGGGGGTCATAGGATGAGTTGACAATGTAGACTGTAAAAGATTAACAAAATAGGGAGACCCTAGCCCGTGTTCTGTAGCCGTGTGGAGTAGTCCCTTAATTTCCGAATAGCAAGGGATTTCCACTGTGGGTTGTTTCCCCTGGCACCGCAAAGCCTGACTGGCGCAACTATTTTCACTGCGATATCAAAATCCCCCTCCTTAAGAGCCTTTTTCTTTAACCGCATCCAGTTATCATGAGGATCAGGAGGCAATAGATCAGTCTCATTATCTGAAGGTCCCTGATCGATGGGGTCCCTGTCCTCACTGCTAGAGCCACAGGTAGCAATCTAGGCTGTTAACAACCATGAGACAAGATGCCTTCCCCTCCTTTATCTGGGCAGAGGGAAGGTTGATAGCTGCAGCCACTCTTCAGTATCAGGGGTGCGAGTTTCAAGTGGGTAGAGAGAGTCAGAGTGGGGTAGGAGGACAGCGGTATCTGCAGAGGATACAGCCTGAGACTGCTCTTGCTTTTTCAATGTCTCAAAATTCATTATCCAGGATGGGAGCATACACATTGCCAACTTGTGTCCTATAGTGGCTAAATCATAGAGCTTAACTCCCACATCATCCCAAACAGCACTTGTAAAAATAGAGGAGGCAGCGATGTCAGAACGTTTAACAGCCACCCATTTTAGAATGAGCTTCAAGTCCAGCTTTGGCAAGGACTTGCAATGTTTTACAAGCAAAGCAAGCATTAGTTTAAAAATGCCTCTCTCTTTAGACATGCTTTGTCCCATGTTCCCCCTGACTCACCTCCTTCTTCGTGGAGAGATTATTTTGGGCCCACTCCTGGTTCTGGCACTAGCACTTCCAGTTCTGAGGTCTACCCGACTGCAGCCAGATAGGCTGGTTCTTGCTCCTCACACAGGGCTACCAATTATTGACAATGGAGAGACAGGGACATCTGAACTTGGATCAGAAGCTGATTTTTATTGAGAATACAAAGTATTTATTTAGGATTGACTTGTATGACACATATAGGGTTCTATTTTTGGTAACAATCTCCTGTTGGTTACGCATGACATCCGTTGCCTGGTAATCATTATCTTATCACAAAGTTTCACAACATGTCTCTTGGTCGCTTCTACACCAGGGAGCAGTTATCTGTGTCTGTCTCTCCTATGGTTTCTGCTCAATCAGGCCTAAGATATCAGGCTCCTTTATCAGTTCCACTGTACTCTCTGTCTTACTCTCCATAGCTCAAGGCCTTATCCAACCTGGCCTTGAACACTTCCAGGGATGAGGCATCCACAACCTCCTGGGCAACCTGTCCCAGTGCCTGACCACCCACACAATAAAGAATTCCTCCCTAATATCTAACTTAAGTTTCCCCTCTTTCAATTTGTACCCATTACTCCTTGTCCTATCACTACAGTTCTTAACAGAGTCCCTCTCTGGCTTCCCTGTAGGCTCCTTCAGATACTGGAAGGTGCTGTGAGTTCTCCAGGCTGAACAGCCCGAACTTTCTCAGCCTGTCTTCATAGAGAAGGTGCTCCAATCCTCTTATCAAGTTAGTCTCCCTTCTCTAGACTTGCTCCAACAAATCCTTGTCCTTATGTTGGGGACACCAGACCTGAATGCAGTACTCCAGGTGGAGTCTCACAAGGGCAGAACAGAGGGGGAGAATCACCTCCCTCACCCTGCTGGCCATGCTCCTTTGGATGAAGCCCAGGATTCCATTGGCTTTCTGGGCTGTGAGTACTGACTGCCAGCTCATGGTGAATTTTTCATTACTTATCACCCCCAAGTCCTTCTCTGCAGAGCTGCTCTCAATCACTTCTCTGCCCAACCTGTAGGTGTGCCTGGGATTTCTTTGACCCAGGTGTAGGACTTCGCACTTTGTTTTGTTGAACTTGATGAGGTTTACACAGGCCCACTTCTCAAGTGTGTCAAAGTCCCTCTAGATGGCATCCTTTCCCTCCATTGTGTCAACTGCACCATACAGCTCAATGGTGTCAGCAAATTTGCTGGGGGTGTCCTCGATCCCACTGTCCATGTTGTTGACAAAGATGTTGAACAATATTGGCCCCAGTACCCACCCCTGAGGGACACCACTCATCACTGGTCTCCATGTGGACAATGAGCTGTTGACCCCAACTCTTTGCATGCGACCAGCCAGTTCTTTATCCACTGAGTGGGCCATCCATCAAATCCATGTCTCTCCAATTTGGAGACATGGATGTCATGCGGGACAGTGTCAAACACTTTGCGCAAGTTCAGGCAGATGATGCCAGTTGCTCTGCCCTATCTACTAATGCTGTAGCCCTGTCACAGAAGATCACCAAATCACAATCACCTCTGTTTTCCATGTGCCTTAGCATAATTTCCAGGAGAATCTGCTCCATGATCTTGCCTGGCACAGAGGTGAGACTGACTGGGCTGTAGTACCCTGAGTCTTCTGCTTTCCCCTTTTTAAAAATGGGAATTGCATTTCCTTTTTTC
The DNA here is from genome assembly GCF_028551555.1 of Melozone crissalis. Taxonomy (NCBI): domain Eukaryota; kingdom Metazoa; phylum Chordata; class Aves; order Passeriformes; family Passerellidae; genus Melozone; species Melozone crissalis. The sequence goes on along the minus strand of NW_026535813.1, from coordinate 5,397,944 downwards.
CAGTCCTTGGGAATTTCACCTGACTGCCACGATTTTTCAAAAATGATGGATAGTGGCTTAGCAACTTTCTCTGCCAGCTCCATCAGGACCCATGAATGAATCTCATTGGGTCCCATGGACTTGTGCACATTCAGGTTCTTTACATGGTCTTGAACCTGATATTTTTCTACAGTGGGCTTAGGGTGTCCATTCTCCCACTCCCTTGCTTAACTTGGGGGGTGTGGCTGGAGCACTTGCTGTTGAAGACTGAGGCATAGAAGTCATTGAGAAGCCTTACAGAAATCAAAGCACTGAGAACTAAACATTGTAAAACTTAAGCTAAGTTCCTATCCATTCATCTAAGTCATGTTAAATAAGTCTGAAAGACAAGTGATATGAAAAAAGATGTTGAAAATTGTTGCCTACAGAGCATAGATGGATTTTTGAATCCTAAACAATTTTGTCTTGTTAGCTATGAGACATCATCTCAGTTTAAAAGATAAACTTTTGACTTTAATTGACTCCCTTAATTTTTCTAGTGGTATATGCATGCAAAGAAAGAGGCCCACTGTAACAAACAGTGACAAAATATTCAGTTTTTCAGCTAGAGCTGTGCTTTATAATCATATAGGAAAAGCTTTTTCTACTTCTAAGTTAATTGCTTTCATATGATACAAGTACATTTTGATCAATTCAGTTGTGCTAAAGCATGTTCTCAGGCTCATACTGACTAGAGCTTGATCAATATAACTGCTCTTAAATCTGTAGCAATTCTTTATTCTATAGAATAGAATACTTATAAAATTAGCATAATATCATATCCTTCGACTAAGTAAACAGCTTACTCTAGGCACACAAAATTATTTATTTCTGTATGATTGGGCAACCTAAGTATTTGGTTCCTTCTATATATTTCCTTTTCACTCTTAGCCTATGGATACACTAGTAAAGAGGTACAGATCAGCTCTTCTGTAGCCTTCCCTCAAGTCTTTAAGGCTTGAAGAGACAGCAGGGCTTTTCTGAATGGAAAACTCATAGGCAGCTTGTTGGGGGTGGGGAGCATGTGACTTCAGTGTTCAAACATCTACTAAAAAAAACTATTCAGTAATAAGATTTCTTTAATTTGTTCAGTATTCTTATGTATGTACTTGGGGAGGAACAACTTTGATTGGGTAGCATATATATTTCAGTTGAAAATATCTCAAAACTAAAATTATTTTTCTTTTTACTACCTCTAACTACAAACCCAAGGCCAAAACCACAACTATTTGTATAAAAAGCTGGTTGACTTATAGAAAGATATTATTCAAGATCAGGTAGTTGAAACCCTTAGAAGAAAGAGGCATTTTTCAGTCTCCTGCAAAATGTCTAGCAAAATCTTGTGAAGGAGATGATTACTTTTCACTATGTACTGTTGTGTTGCACAGAAGGGGACTTGTATTGACAACTGTTGATCTTTTTTGTATAGACTAAGAATAATTTTATTTTAAAAATAATTTAATAATAAAAATGCTTGCTTTGCATATATATACTCAGATTTTATTTTTAAATCTAGAGAACATGAATGGTTTAAGCAGGACCTTCCCAAGTACCTGTTTCCTGAAGACCTGTCATATAGTTCTACCATGATTGATGATGAAGCCTTAAAAGAAGTGTGTGAGAAGTTTGAATGCACTGAAGAAGAAGTGCTAAGTTGTCTGTACAGCCAAAATCATCAGGATCCTTTAGTGGTTGCTTATCACCTCATTATAGATAATAGGAGAATAATGAATGAGGCCAAAGACTTCTACTTGGCTACAAGCCCACTGGATTTTTTTCTTGATGATCACAATCTGTCTCGACCTCATCCTGAAAGAGTGCCATTCTTAGTAGCTGAAGCACCACGTCCTCGCCATACTCTTGATGAGCTGAATCCACAGAAGTCAAAACACCAAGGTGTAAGAAGAGCCAAGTGGCACTTGGGAATACGGAGTCAGAGTAGACCAAATGATATCATGTCTGAAGTTTGTCGAGCAATTAAACAACTGGATTATGAATGGAAGGTAAAGAATAAAGTGTCTTTACAGCAGACAACAGTAAATTTTTTTTGAGCTGTGTAATAACATAGCCTTGAAGTACGAAACTGTCTTCTCCTGTGCTGTGGAAAATAGTCTTGTATGCCTGTACTGACTACTTGTGTTTGCTGTGCAGGAAGGGTTTGGGGAGGAAGGCTATTTATGCTGGCAGGAATAATCTTGCTAACGTGTTTAATCTTTCTACTGGGGCTCTGGAAATATGTTGAGTAGGGTGTTTTGTTTGAGGGTTTTTTTGTGTGTTTTTGTTGGTAATAAAAACTCTGTCAGGTAAACCTGAAATCACTTAATAACATCAGTGACTTGAAATAAGAAAAACAATGTGCAGTGCTTCTAAAACAGTTCTAGTTACTAAGTCAAATCTCTTGTGTACTAGGTTGTAAATCCATACTATCTGCGTGTTCGAAGCAAGAATCCAGTGACAAGTGCATATTCCAAAATGAGTCTACAGTTGTATCAGGTGGATAGCAGGACGTACTTACTGGACTTCCGTAGCATTGATGGTATGTAAAGACTTACATAAGTCAATGAACTTGTAAGGGGAAAAATTTTAAATGCAAACATGTCTTAACTTACTTGTTTATAAGTGATGTCAGTGTTGCCCTTTATTAGTTTAAGCCAAGCTAGATCTGTATTAATGTTTCTTTATTCCTTCCTTATCTAGTGTTCCTATGATCAGATGGTTAGCTGTTTCATTCCTTAAATAATCACTTTTTAGCTATATCAACTCTCAAACTGCTCCATTTTGTGTCTGCACCAGCACTAATATTGCTGGTGCAAAAGGGGAAGGATTGTTGGAGGTGAGTTTTGAATCAACCTAAACTGGTTTTGTGGCCTCATCCCCAAATTTAAACTTTAATTTAGATATGAAGTAAGTATGGGAACATATTTTCCTAGTGAAGATAAAGTTTGGCATTTAGGCATGCAAATTTAACTTTAGCTGTGCATTGCTGTACTGCATCTGGCTGAGATGGATTTAACTTTCTTCATTGTAGCTGGTATGGTACTGTGGTTTTGATCTGTGACTAAAACAGTGTTCTGGCTAGTGCTGAACAGTACTTGCATAGTGTCTAGTCTTTCTGTTTTCTCACTGTGGTGCACCCAATGAGTAGGCTGGGGGTGAATAAGAAGTTTTATGGGGACATAACCTGGACTGCTGCCCTGGCTTGATCAAAGTGATGTCATGCTATATGATGTCATGCTTAGCAAAAAACCTGAGTGGATGGGAGTTTGGGGAAGGTAGCTATTGTTCGGAGACTGGCTGCATGTTAGTATGCTTATAGGAGGTGGCACGTGGTTGCCTTTGCATGACTTTTTTTTGTTTCTTCCTTCATCTTAGTGAGCCCTTTTCTCAAACTATGAGTTTTCTTACTTTTGTCTTTCCAATTCTCCTCCTCCATTGCACTAAGGGTAGGGTAGAGTGAATGAAGGGCTGGCTGGGGATTTAGCTGTCAACAAAGTCCAACCCAACAATGCTAGGAGTAGACAAAATTTAAGATGGGCATACCCTTTCAGTAAGTGAAGTCTTGAAAGCAGTTGGACAGATCTGTAGAAAAAACCTTTATAGAGTGACAATATCACAGCATACAACTCTGTTGTGGTTTAAGCCCAGCTGGGAACTAAGCCTTACACAGCTGCTCCTTCACTTTCCCCTGGTAGAATGGGGGAGACAATCAAAAGGGTAAAACTGAGAAAACTCATGGGTTTAGATAGAGACAGTTTAATAAAGAAAGCAAAAGCCACATGTGCAAGCAAAGCAAAACAAGAAATTTGGTCGCTCCTTCCCATGGGCAGGCAGATGTTCAGCCATTTCCATCATGCATAACAGTTACTTGAGAAGACAAATGCCATCACTCCAAACATCCCCCACTTCCTTCTTCCCCCAGCTTTATATGCTGAGCATGATGTCATATGGTCTGGAATATCCCTTTCATCAGTTGGAGTCAGATGTCCCAGCTGTGTTCCCTCCCAACTTCTCGTGCATTCCCAGCCTACTTACTGGCAGGGTGGTATGAGAAGCAGAAAAGTCCTTGATGCTGTGCAAGCTCTGCTCAGCAATAACAAAAACATCCCTGTATTTTCACACACTGTTTCAGCACAAATCCAAACCATAGTCCTGTTCTAGTTACTAGGAAGAAAACTACCCATTCCAGTGAAAACCAGCACAAACTGCAAGTCATACCTTCCTGAAAATGGAGGAGCAAATATAAACTGGCCATAATGCTTGTTTAAGAGCATAGTAGACTAAAGCAATTTATAGCCAATAGTGTACATGATATGCCTAGGAAAACCTGTAATGGAAAAGGATTTACTGGAATATGGCTGGATTATAGTACAGGATGGCTACAGCTGAGTCTCATGGCAGTTTAACCTGATCTGACTTGGCAATGCAATTCTTGCCTTGTCCCTTCTAACCATACAAGTGCTTGCTTAGATCTAGTAGTATTTGAAACAGGGCATTAATCCCTTTCCTGCACTGACCTCTACTGTAGTATAAGACAAATGCCATTCCTGTTGAAGGGGAGATGCCTGCTTAGAGCCATGCAGCTGGGGCAGCTGCAGTCCTGGCCTCAACTCTTGAGGAAATACAAGCCGAGGGCATGGATTTGGCATCTCTCTTCCAACAGTAAAGCTGATCTGACTTGGCCTCCACCACAGCTAGCCATTCTCTATCCGTCTTGCAAACTGTAGTTTAATGTAGCTTTGATGTGAACACCCAATGTCTTCTGTGTTCACTAACTTCTCTTAGAAATAACTTTTTCTGGTGACAGGTGCAGGTCAAAACTAATGTTGAGTATTTAAAGTAAGAATAGAGATACTTCAGCAGAAAATTACCTTCAGTATGAGGTAGAAATGCTTCCATCTTAGAAGTAAACTGTTGCAGCCCAAATGCATATTAAAGAGAAAAACTTCCAAAAATGAAGGATGTAGATGCTAGCATTTAATGTATCAATGAATTATAAGGAAATACAAAGTATGAATAACCAAATAGAAAGAAAGCAAATAAAATACTATCAAAAAGCATCTACGTAATGTTCAAATTGTTATTTGATTTAACCTTATGATGCTGTCACGTTTCTGTTTTAAGTTTAAGCTAAATCTATTTGACTATTAGCTGCTGAAACTACTTCATGAAAAATGTGGTGAGTGCTGGTCTAAACTAGATGAGATAGTCCTGGAGCACAGTTCAAAGCACAAGAATAATTTGCATAAGGACATTTAATTCTGTTGATATATGTATAAGCTTTAATTTTGTATCGACTACATACAGTTGCAAAAGCTGTTTATGTATTAATCAACATTTAAGAAAATCAAGACTGGAAGTGTGAAAAAGGGAAGTTTGCTGTTCTTATGATTAATTTTCCTCTTCTCTCCAATTGTCCCCCAGATGAAATTACTGAAGCAAAATCTGAGACTGCAACTCCACCGAGATCAGGTTCTGTGAGCAACTGTAGATCCTGTCAAAAAGATTCAGATGGTGATGCACAGGGAAAATCTGAAGATATGTCCCTTACACCATCAGCAACCTCTTTGATTGATTCTTCTAAGGCTGAATTAACTCCAAGACCAGGGAGTCATACAATAGAATTCTTTGAGATGTGTGCAAATCTTATTAAAATACTTGCACAGTAAGTTCAAAAGTGGGCTTATTTCTTTTACAGCAATAAGCATGCCTAAATCATAATCAGATGCTTCCAGTTATAATCAAGTTAAATTAACTAAGGTGCTGAAAAAACTAGCCACAGAATGCAATTTTCGGGGGGATTGGAATGATTATAGTCCATTATGTATATTATTTTGAAGTTGGGGTGAATTCTGATTGTCCACTGTCCAATAGCATAATACAGATATAGGAAGTCATGCCCTTGGGGCAGTGTCCATAACACTTTACACTGATTGCACATTAGAATTCAAATATTTAAGTTATGCTGGCCTTCTTGCTTTTTTCACTGATAATACATACATCTAATGCACTGTAAGTAAATGTAGTTCAATGACTTAAGTATGACTTGATCAGCATCTCTAGTTGTGCCTTAGTTGATCAGAATTGTCACCATCTAACAATAATATATTAAAACTGCTGTTTCTTCCCTCTTATTTGACAGTAAATGATAAAGAATAGTTTAATGCATTATAATATTCTACTTTTAATAACAGATAAATATTATTAAATACATGCAAATCCAGCCAGGTGAAAATATATGTAGGGGTTTTGTAATGCACTAAGGATGAAATTCTGTGGGCTGTAAGTAGAACAATTCAGGTCACAGCAGTGGTGAGAGGTTTAATGCTGAGAAGACTTGGCACCCTGTGGGCTGAAACAAAATGTGGTTCTGTGAAGGAGAACTGTCAGCAGGTTCCCGATCTGTGCAGATTTAGTAACTCATATCTTAGTGTGGTAGCAGCACAGCAGTTCCCCATTGCTACTGCAGGCTGAGAATCCTGTTCCTTATAAACACATGCATGTAGTTAAAAGCACAGCTCAATGGCCTCTTGCATGCTATTCCAGAATCTAAAATTTTCACTTTTAAAAATATGTTCATACTTTGATACAGCTGTTTATATCATATGCTACCTTGCCAAATATTTTATAGAATTCACATTGCAGTTGAAAATACATATATAGGTTTAGGTTTTTCAAAGCAGCTTTTATAGTGAACTCTGCCATTTAAATTGTGGCGTTAATAGTCCAACTTTTCAGTTGAACATTTAAAACTGATCACGACAGCTTATCATATAATCATAGAATGGTTTGGGTTGGGAAGGACCTTAAAGATTACCTGCTTCTAACTCCCTGCCATGGGCAGGGACACCTTCCACTAGACCAGGTTACTTGTAACCCTATCCAACCTGGCCTTGAACACTTCCAGAGATAAGGTGTCCATAACCTCTCTGGGCAACCTGTGCTGGGGCCTCACCACACTCACAGTAAAGAATCTCTTCCTAATATCTAACCTAAACTTCCTCTCCTTAAACTTAAGGCAATCTCCCCCTCTCCTGTCACTGCATGCCTGTCCTGGATTTCCAAGCCAATTGTATTCTATTTGCCATCTGTATGGCAGTTTTCTTCTGTTAAGTGGGCAGTTTTCCTTATCTCTTACACAATCAATCCTCCCTCTGGGGAGACATCTGCGGATAACAGGCTATTGAATGTCACTGCATGACTGATAAGAACTATGTCATCCCATTGTGAGATGCTCTGCCCAGAGGGAGGAGCCAAGCATTGCTACCCAGATATAATCTTGAGATTCTGGAACACCAGCACGGCTTCTCCACTGGGTTTCCCAGAGGAACAGCTGCCTCTTCCACTGGATCTTCAGAGGAAGACTACACCTTTCTACAAGATCACTGCTCCAACAGAACCACACCTGACACTCCAGGAGGACTGCAGCCACAATTCCAAGCGGACTGCTACCAACACCCTGACCAACAGGGTGTCAGGTTGTGTTCTGACTCTGTCAGTGTTGTTTTAGTTTACTGCACTGTTTATTTTATCTTTTTATTTTCTTCCCTAATAAAGAACTGTTATTCCTGCTACCATATTTTTGCCTGAGAGCCCCCTTAATTTCAAATTTGTAACAATTTGGAGGGACGGGGTTTACATTTTTCTATTTCAGGGGAGGGTCTTGCCTTCCTTAGCAGACATCTGTCTTTCCAAACCAAGACAATGCCCTTGTGAAAAGTCCCTCTCCATGTACCTTGTAGGCTCCCTTTATGTACTGTAAGGCTGCAATAAGGTCACCCCAGAACATTTTCTTCTCCAGGCTGAACAGCCCTAAGTCTCTCAGCCTGTCTTCACAGGGAGGTGTTCCTGCCCTCTGATCCTCTTTGTGGCCTCCTCTGGACTTGTTCTAAAAGGTCAATGTCTTTTCTTGTGTTGGGGACCCCAGAGCTGGATGCAGGACTCCAGGTGGGATCTCACAAGAAGGGAGTATAGGGGCAGAATCACCTCCCTGACTCAGCTGAGTATGCAGTGATAGGATAAGGAGTGTTGGAACCCAGGCCACAGGGAATATTTCTCTGCCTGTCCTGAGAAGTCCTGATCCCCAGGAGAACACTGCTTTTAACCTTCGTCCATGGAGAAAGCTTCCAAGACTTTGGGATGAATTGGAATCTATGAGTGTGTGAAATAGATAGTAGTATAGTTTATCACAGGGTGAAAAACCTAAAGTTTTGGGGTTTTAGTATGAAGGTAGATCGGAGACAAGATGGAGGATTTTGAGTGTTGTCTGATCTCCTTGTTCTTCATCTACTCCATTTTCTGCAGTGTTGGGAGCACAGGGTAATTGGTTAGAAAGAACTGCAATGCAGATGTTGCATGGACAGAAAAATAATTAGTTATTGGTGGAAAGATAGAAATAAAGTTTATTTTAAGAGTTAATTGGACAAAATAGCTTTAAAAGACCTTGAATCTGTGTGTCTTGTAGCTTCTGGTGCCTTCTCTTTGTATGCTAAGTCTGAGATGTAGATGGCATGCAGAACTTTTGATAAGAGAAAACCAACAACCTGAAGACCCAAAAAACCAAGAGTCCTGTCTGTTTCTCATTCCTGGCACAGAACTTTTTAGGGGTGTCCCCATCAGGGGGACCCATGAGGGAGGTTTCAACAAGGAGGAGTGGACTTAAGCTGAAGGAGAGAAGGTTTAGATTCGATCTTAGGAAGAAATTCTTTATTATAAGGGTGGTGAGGCACTGGCACAGGTTGCCCACAGGTTGTGGATTCCCCATCCCGGGAAGTGTTCAAGGCCAGGTTGGATGGGGCTTGGAGCAATCTGGTCTAGTGGAAGGTGTCCCTGCCCATGGCAAGTGGGTTGGAAGTAGATGATCTTTAAGGTCCCTTCTGACCCCAGCCATTCTGTGATTCTTTATCAAGCTTCTTGTCCACAACCATCCTCAGTCCTCCCAGGGCTAATTCTTGATTCATTTTACGCCTAGCCTTTACTTGTGCTTGGGATTCAAAAAGTTTTTAACAGTAGACTTCTGTTACCAATGTCATAAATCCTACTACAGTTATGGTTTTTGCAATGTTTTCAGAACAAAATTGAACCTTAAATGTTAAAATCTTGGCTACTACTTGCACAAAACTATGTACTCTCTTGTAAACTGGATGTAATTATCCACAGTTCCATTTTCATCTAGCACTAATAGATGTAAACATTGCACAATAAACTATGTCATAAAACATTTGCTTTCAACAATGAGCATTCTCTTCAAAGTCAACTTCATTACCTACTTTCTTTCAAAGATTGCTCTCCTGATTAGAGACTGGAAACAAGGCATATACTATGAACAGTAAAGTCTTGACCCTGAAAATGAATGCGAGTTGTTGCCATTGTCTAACTGAAAAATGCTAGCTACACCTATAAGAATAGCCTAATCCAGGCCAACCGGTTCCAGTTATGAATATGCACAGCACAGAATTTGAACAAACTTAAAGCTGCTTAAGCCCTGGAGCTGCCATAACTGTGTTCTGAACTGGGATATGGTGTAGTCTGCCTAATACGTAGGTACATGTTACAACCAGTTCTTTATCCTCAAGTGTCACACACTGTCCCCATAATGCAAGGTTGTATTACTGTATCTCAAAGTGGAAGATTTCTCTTAATGGTTTGAGTTTAAACTCCTGAGATTGAGATGTCAACATGAGACCAGTTTCTAACCCTACTTAAGTGGGGGTTTGTGTTATGTGGGGTCTTTTTAAGCCTTGTAAGAAATTAATCTGATGTACTAAATAAATCAGTGTACTCATTTTTGTTACCCTTTTATTTTGAAGTTGGTAAATATTGTACAATATAACAAATGCAGAGGGTTTTTGGTTTTTTTAAATTGCAGTAATTTCTCATCTGGAATTGGTTTGGAATCACTGAAAGGGTCTCTGTGTATGTTAAGCCAAATATTTGTAAATGGTATCTGGTCCTGTTTTGCAAATTTGTAATGCTGACCACAAGTGCAAATTGTCAAGGTGCAAATATCTTTTAATTTTTATATGTTTTTTTGGCAATCATGCATTAAGGCAACCTTGGTTATTTTGTCTCAGTATCTGATAGTTGAAGAGAGTTTCTGACAGAAGTGTACAGTATGTATAGCTTTATTTAAAGTAAATTTTATTGGTATGATAAATTAGTTTTGATGGACAAAAGTTTCCTGATGGAACAGAGTTGAGGTGGGGTTTGGGGTGTTTTTGTTTGTTTGTTTGTTTGTTGTGGGGGTTAGCTTATACAGGGGGGGAGGGAGAAATAATGCACTGGAGAGTCCAGAAGTGGAGCCCACTGATTGAGATACCCATACAGGGAGGGTAAAGCCTGAGAAAGAGACAGCAAATAATTTCTCACAATCCCCTCCCTATCTAAGTGCATTTGGTCAGTTTGATTTCCTGGCATGATATGGTTTTCCATATAATACTTTGAAGGGACTTTCTCCCTCTCTAACCCATAGAGTTATCTTGATTCTCAACAATAAAACAGATAAAACCTCCACCCGTTTAGGATGTGTTTCCTGACATAATTTTGTGATTTGCCTCTTGAGAGTCTGTAGGATTAAGGCCTACAGCCATGAGATATGCCATAAAATATGTGTTGAAGGGATTAATGTGAGCATGATAGCCTACTGATGGGGCTGATAGTTTGTTGGGCAGATGCTGGATGGCCCTTATCCCTGCAATTGGCCAGGTGAAAGAGGAAGTGATACTAAGGCATCACAGTTCCGTTCCACCCTTGCACAAGATCCAGAGCCTTTGTAACATCTCTCTTTGTTACTCTTGATATCCCTAATTTACATATAAAGTGGCTTCCCTCCCCCATTTATGATGGCAGTAATGGGATATTTGACTGCAGTCTCATCTCCACTTCTCCCAAGAATGAGAATATGACCACCTTGCAGACAAGTTGATGGGCTTTCTCCTCTCTCCTCCTCAAAGCAGGGGCACCTCTTGGGTAAGATTTGTGCATCTGACTATGTTGGAGTATACCTGGGAGCACTTTATTATAGTGCGATACACTTATATTTTGTAGATCTAGTGAATTTATCACCATCAATCTAAGAAGAATCTATAATCTGTTGCTTCAATAAACCACACTACTTGTGAATCTGTGATTGTAGTTGTTCTTACTGAACACAACCAAATTTGTAGTGTTAAACTGGTATACTGCACTACTGGTGAATCTGCGATCAAGAATAAGACCAGACTTACAGTGTAACCCACACTATTTGTGTGTTTGGGATCTTATTGAATGTGACCAGACTTATAGTGCTGAACTGGTTCTAATCAGAAATTAAACCCAGCTGCACCCAGCCCCTCTGACCTATGAGGACTAGCTGGAACACAATGGGGTTTATTTTCTGCAAAATTTCTATCCCCTTAGCTCAAAAGAGTCTGATTCATTCTATTTTTCCGCTTGATTTCAGTCTCCAGGGAGTGTGCAAATCCCATTTCATTCAGTGAAAATTTTATACATGCTGAACTACCTCTGAAATAAAATGCAGACCATTATCTGAGGATAGACCTTTGGGGATCCCAAACTCAGAAATTATTTACTTTAGCCGATTTTTAGCAACCTCTCTAGCTTGACTGTTACGACATGGGAAAGCCTCTGGCCATCCTGAGATGGTACCCCACTAAAACGAGCAGATATTGTTGCTGTTACTGTTCATTTTCTTTTCTCATTGCTGTTTCCAGTAAATTTTTCTTAGCTCAGCCCATGATCTTCATCTTTTGTGCCTCCAATTTTCAACTCCATCCTGCCACAGCTTCATGCCATTGCCTCATGTCCTATCACTGGTAACCAGAGACGAGATCAGTGCCTGTCTCTCCATTTCCCCTTGTGAGGAAGCTGTAGGCTGCAATAAGGTCTCCCCTCAGTCTCTTCTTCTCCAGGTTGAACAAGCCAAGTGACCTCAGACACTTCTTGTATGGCTTCCCCTCTAGGCACATCACCTGCCCCAACTGGCTGGCGATGCTGTGCCTGATGTACCTTAGGACACAGTTGGTCCTCCTGACTGCCAGGGCAAACTGCTGACTTAAACTTGTCATCAACTCGGATCCCCAGGTCCCCTTTTGTGGTGCTGCTCTCCAGCCTCTCATTCCTCAGTCTGTGCATATATCCAGAGTTGCTCTGTCACTGGTACAGAATCTGGCACTTTTCTTTGTTGAACTTCATATGGTTGGTGATTGCCCAATCCTTTAATTTGTCTAGGTCTTTCTGCAGGAGCTCTGTATTGGTTTTGTATGGCCTGGTTTTTGGTAGCAGGGGACCACAATGATGCCTCCCGTGAAAAGCTGCTGGAAGCTTCCACCATGTCCAGCAGAGACAGTCTTTGATGGCTTTGAAGATGGACATGCTGCTGGCCAAAACTGGGCTAATGAGAGAGATTGGTAATGCCGCTATGATGACATATTTAAGAAGGAAATCAAAACAAAGTCGTGAGTTTTTGCTTCTAGTCAGAGAAGAGGAGGAGGTGAGAACATGTGAGGGAAAACAACATGGTGACACCAAGGTCAGTGGAGAAAGAGGGAGAGGAGATCCTCCAGGCACTGGAGCTGAGATTCCTCTGCAGGCTGTGGTGAAGATCATGGTGAAGCAGGCTGTCTCCCTGCAGCCCATGGGTCCATGGGGGTTGCAGACATCCACCCGCAGCCTGTGGGGCAGGTGCCCATGCTGGAGCAGGTGGATGCCTTGAGAAGTCTGTGGTCCAGTGGGAGACCCGGTGGAGAGAAGGCTCCTGCTTCCAGGCTGGAGCAGCCTGTCCTCGGAGGACTGCACCCCATGAAATGAGAGACCCACATTGCAGCAGTTTTGGGAGGACTGTCTGCCCGTGGGAGAGACTTGTGTTGCAGCAGGTGCAGTATGGCTGCTGTTCGTGAGAGTGCATCCACGTCGGAGAAGTTCACGGAGAACTGTCTCCCATGGGAGGGACCCCACAGTCTCACAGGGGAAGGACTCCTCCCCCACAGCAGCAGAAGAAAATCTAGGTGATGAACTGACCCAAAAAACCCCCATACCCTGTCTCCCTGCACAGTCAGTGGGAAGGAGGGAGGGGCTGGGGGGGAGAAGGGGTTTTAAGGGGTTATTTTAGTTCTCATTATCCTCCTCTGATTCTGTCAGTAATAAATTTACTTTGCAACTTAAGTGGAGACTGTTTTGCCCTGAATTGTTTTCTCCTGGTCCTTATCTCACTCATGAGCCCTTCATTAATTTTTTTTTTCCCTCACCTCTGCTCAGCTGTAGCAGGGGAGGGTGAGCGAGCAACTCTCATTGTGCCTGCCATTAGGCCAATGTCAAACCATGACAGCCTCTCTGCCTTCAAGGTAGTCAAAAACTCCTCCTAACTTATCATCATCTGCAAACTTAGTATCCCTTCGAGTCCTGCATCCAAGTCATCTATGAAGATGTTGAAGAGAACTGGAGCCCTGTGGAACCCCACTAGTGACCAGCCAGCCTTATGTAACCCCATTCACTTAAAACACTTTGTGCCCAACCCATTAGCCAGTTGCTCACCCACCGCATGACATGTTTATCCAGTTGAATGCTGGACATTTTATCCAGAAGGATACTGTGAGAGACAGTATGAAAAGCTTTACTGAAATCCAAAAAGATTCTATCAACTGGCTTACCTTGATCAACTAGGTGGACTACTGTGTCATAAAAGGAAATCAGACTTGGCAAGCAGGACTTTCTCCCGCATGAAACTATGCTGGCTGTGACCAGAGACTGCATTGTCTTTCAGGTGTTTTTCAGTGTTGGGTTTGCATGGTCTGGGTTTTGGTAGCAGGGTGGGCGACAGAGGTAGCTTCTGTGAGAAGTTGCTAGAAGCTTCCACCATGTTCAGCAGAGCCAATCCCAGGCGGATCCAAATATGGATATGCTGCTGGCCAAGCCTGGGCCAATTAGAAATGGCAGTAATGCCTCTGTGAGAACATATTTAAGAAGAAATCAAAAGTTGTTGCGCAGTTTTAATTCCAGCCAGAGAAGAGTGAGAACGTGTGAAACAAACAGCTATGGAAACACCAAGGTTGGTGAAGAACATGGGAGAGGAGGTGTTCCAGGCGCCAGAGCTGAGATTCCTGTGCAGCCTGTGGTGCAGACCATGGTGAAGGAGGCTGTCCCCTTGCAGCCCATGGAGGCCCATGGGGAAGCAGAGATCCACCTGCAGCCCGTGGAGGAGCCCCATGCTGGAGTGGATGGATGCCTGGGAGGATGCTATGATCCTTTGGGAGACCCATGGAGAGAGGGACCCTGCTCCCATGCTGAAACACCCTGTCTTTGAAGAACCGCACCCCATGGAAGAGTGATCCATGTCACAGCAGTTTGAGGGGGGCTATTGCCCATGGAATGGACTCATGTTGGAGAAGTTCATTGAGAACTGTCTCCTGTGAGAGGGACCCCACAGTGCAGCAGGGAAACTACTCCTCTCCCTGAGCAGTGGGAGAGGCTACAGATGATGCACTGACCATACCCCCCATTCCCTGCCTCCTTGGGCCATTGGGGTAGGAGGTAGAGATAGAAGGAGAGTGGGCGGGGGGGGGGGGGGGGAAGGGAAAGATGTTTTTAAAGGCTTATTTTGCTTCTCATTATCCTGCTCTGATTTTGTTAGTAATAAATTCATATCTCTAATTTGAGCCTGTTTTGCCCATGATGGTATTTGATGAGTGATTTCTCCTGGTCCTTATCTCAACCCATGAACCTTTGTTATATTTTCTCTCCTCTGTTCAGCTGCAGATGGAAATGAGTGAGCAGCTTTTGTGAGTGCCTGGCATCTGGCCCAGGTAAACCCACAACACTCCCAGAATAATATTTTCCATATTTTTACCAGGCACTGAAGTGAGCTTCTAACTAACTGGGACCTCTCCAGATTCCCAAGACATTCAAAAATCATTGAAAGGGTTCTCGTGATGACATCAGCCAACTCTTTGAGTATTCTCAGATCAATCCCATCAGTCCTCATAGACTTATAGGGATCCAGCTGGAGCAGCAGATCCTGCACAAGTTTGGATTTTATTATTGTCATAGCCATGGTCATTCAGCTCAGGGTACTGGGAGCTCCAGAACCCATCATCAGTGTTGAAGACAGCAGGAAAGAAAATATTAAAGATCTCTGCCTTGTCTATGTGTGGTAATCACATATCCTCTGAACAGAGAGAGACACAGCTCTCTCCCATGTTTTTCCTGGGAAGCTGTGAGAAGCTTTGAGAAAGCTCAGAGAAAAGAATGAGAAACAATTCTTATCTCCACTTGCTGCACCTGTTGTTGTGCACATGTGGAATGTGTTGTGGAGATTTGTTTACCAAAGGATGATTTCTTAATTGGACACTGGTGATGGTGTTTGGATTTCAATTGACCAATTGGATCTGTCTGTATTGGACTGTCTGCAAGGCCAATGTTTTCCTCTTAATAGTAGAGCAGTATAATATAATATAATAAAGCGATTGATTAGCCTTCTGCAATCATTGAGTCAATGCTCATTATTACCCGGCAGGGCCCGCTGCTATGATATCTATGTCCCTGTTTTTGAGGTGACCATCCTCATTATCTAATAGGTTGGTATTATTTCTGCACTGCCTTTTGCTATTAACATATTTAATAAAGCATTTTTATATTGTCCTCTACAGTACTGACCAACTTCAATCAAGCTTTGGCCACACAAATTTTCTCTCTAGAGTGGCAAGCCATATCCCTGTATTCATCTCATGTCACCTGACCTTGCTTCCACATTTTACCTTAGCATCAAAAGAAGATTCCTGATCAGCCAAGCTGGCCTTCTGCCTCACCTGCTTAACTTATGACATTTCGGAATTGCCTGCTTGTCTCGATTTGAGACAAATTATAAGGAAACATCCTGAAAGGAGTCTTCTCTAAAAAGGCAGGTTTCGGCACTCCCTTCCTCCACCAGTTTGAAAGGAATTTCTTGGAGGAAAGGGAAAAAATTTGTTTTTTTTAACAAGCAGAGTGTACACAGGCACAGCAAAAAGAATACATAATGTTAGATGTTGAAACCTCCCTGTGGAGAAAGCTGGTGGATTCAGAGTTCTTTCTGTAGGTGTACCTGAGCTCCTCCCGAGGTCTGGAGCTGGGATGCAGAGTCCCAGGGCCTCCCCTCTGGGCCATGGCATGAGGCCCCCAGCAATTTTCTGGTGTTCGGACTGGGGCAAAGCTGAACAGTTCCAGAAGAAGCAGCCACAGTCCCAGGAAACCTTCTTGCCTCAGCTAACAAACAAGAAGCTGGCTAATAGCAAAGATGTACTCCCTCTGTCCGTGCTACACAACACAGCTGAGTGAACCTGGGGGAGGATGTGTGAAAACCACGCTGAAAGATTTCCACTGGCTTCCCGTCCCTCTCTCGGACCTAGCTTAAAGTTACAGGACCCATAAAGCAGATGATAGGGGATACGGTATCATAACATCACCCCAGGACACTGCTCCTCTGCTCTTAGGAGGTGGTGCTTAAAAAGTGACCAGAACTGATGGACCCCAGCACTGAGGCCAGAATGATTTTTGCTTTTATATTTCCTTCATATATATTCATAGCTCTGTAGACTTGTCCTGGTTTGGGACAGATTTGGAAACTTCCCAAAGGTTCTTTCTTCTAAAGGGCAGAATTCAGCAACCCCTCCCCCAACCAGTTTGGGAGATAATCTCCTTGGAGAAAAGTGGAAAAAACTGTTTATTTAACAAGCAAAGTACTCACAAGCATGACAAAAATGAATAGTAATAAACAATGAAACCTCTTGCTGTTTTGAAGAGATGGCAAATTCAGAAAGTCCTTCTGTAGTTCAGTGAGTCCTCCGTGGGTGTGTCTCAGCCTTGCTCAGTCTCTCTCAATCCCTCTGGAGAAGGAACCTGGAGTCCAGGCTGCAGAGCAGCTTGGGGGGGCCCCCGGGCAATGATCCTGGTGTTCTGGACCAGAGAGAAGCCAAACATTCCCAGAAGAAAGACACAGTCCTGGGAAAACCTTTCTTGCCATAGCTAACAAGGAAAACCAGTGGAAAAAAAAGCAAAGAAAAACTCCCTGTCTCTCTCTGCAAAAGCCAAGAACTTGGGGAGCACTGCACTTCTTATGTCTCTGTGTTTTGAATACAAGTGGGGAGAAATTCCACTGCTCCTCCCCCCCGCCCCCCCCCCACCCGCTTTCTCTGGGCCTAGCTTAAAGCTACAGGACTCATTTCTGAGCAGAAAAACAGACAGTGGGGATACTGGACCATACAGTCACCCCAGGACATGACTATTGTTTTATAGTTGTATAGTTCCTAGCTAGTTCCAATACTTTTCCCTACCCTGATATTCAGAAAGACAAAACACATTCCAGAGGCTCCAAACCCTGGGGGTCCAAGGCTCCTATCCTATCTTGGTTCTTCCTGGGAGCCAAGGATGAAATACTTTCCTCAGACATGTTTTCATAAACAAAGTTTAGTTCCTATCTAAAGGGGGGCTACCAATGAGGTGGAACCAAAGGGGGGAGAATTACTTCATCACTTGTGCTTCTAATTGGGGATTCTTGTCAATTTTGCTAATTTGCTAAACTTATAAAACTGTATTCACCCCATGCGGGGCTGGACATTTTTCCATATCTGCCCCTGGAGGCCTCCAATAAAGACCAGCCTTTATATTACCTACTATATCAATATTGTCTCGGAAGTGTGTTGTTTCATTTCTAGGTCTTTAAAGCATCAGCACCTTCAGAAGCATTTTCCCAGGGGACCTTACTAACTAGTTCCCTGAGTAGCCTGAAATCTGCTCTCCTCATGTCCAGGGTTGAAGTTTTGCTGGCAGTTTTCCTTCTGTTAACAGAGAGTCTAAACTTGACTGCTTCATGGTTGCAGTGGCCAAGGCAGCCATCAATCACCACTTCATTCAGCAGACCCCCTGTAAACAAGCAACTAATCAAGGAGGACATCTTTCCTAGTCAGCTCTCTTAGTACTGTGCTGGTTTTGCAGAAATTGATTTTTGGTGAGGAGGGAAGAAGCCACCTATGGAAGTGATTTTTTGAGAGGAGCTGCTAAGAGCTTCCTCTATGCCTGACAAAACCAATCAGTGATTAGTTTTGAGGACTGACGCCCAGTTAAACCACTTTAAAAAAGTTAAATCTGTGTTACATGACTTTGCCAGGGTTCTTCAGGGTGAGAGAGATAGACGAGAATCTTGCTTCATGATCAGAAGGCTGGATTTATTAATTTATGATATATAATACATTATGACTATACTAATAGGAATAGAGAGAAAAGTTCAGAAGCTGCTAAGCTAAGAATTGAATAGGAATCTAAAACAAAGTTCTGTGTCCAGGCAGAAAGCAAGGACAAACTCTCCTGTGAGTGGTCAGTAAATCCAAACACTCACAGAAGACCAATCACAGAGGCACCTGTTGCATTCCACAGCAGCAGATAATTATTGTTTACATTCTCTTTCTGGGGCCTCAGCTTCCCAGAAGAGGAAAACTCCTAAAGAAAGGATTTTCCACAAAAGATGTCTGTGACAAATCCGTCTCCGTGAAACACATTTTAAAGACAGGCAAGCCCGGGAAAGGCTCTCTTGCTTCCGGCCTTGGACAGGTAACTAGACACAGGCCCTACCAGGCCCCGCTCTACCATGGCCCACGTGACCTGACAGGGCTGAGCCGGGCTGTCAGAATTCAGGATATCCCTCTGGCTGTCCTGGATTGCCAGAACCCCTGCCAGGGGGCTCAGAGACCCTGGCACAGAGCCTGTGACTTTGATTATGACTCATGGAAAAAATTATCAACCTTATATGAGGATCTGCAAGCCACAAAAACCTAAGTAGAGTAATAATTAGTTTGTCACGGGGTGAAAAATAGATTTTTAGGGTTGTTAGAATGGGGGTTCAGGGGGCAAGATGGAGGAATCTGGGCATGTCTAGCTTTTCTCCTTCTTCTTGGCCTCCATCTTCTGCTGTGATGTTGGCACTTTTAGATTGGTTTAGAGTAGAAGCTCACTGTCTAACATAGGTGATAGGTATTGGAAAGTTATTGTAAATAATGTACACGTAGTTTTTAGTATAAAAAGATAACACCACCCCAGGGGCAGGCAGAGTGCCTCTGACCTGCTGAACAGACCTTGGCAGGCCAGAGAAAGAATGTTATAGATAAGATACAATAAACAACCTTGAGACCGAGAACTGAAGAGTTCTGACTCCTTCTTTGACTACCGGGCTGGGAAAAGAGACTTTCTAATGCATCTCAGGGTCACTCTGACCAGCTAAAGCCCCGAGACTGGGCCCCAGAGGCTGCTGAGCAGGGGGAGGGGAGTCCATCTGCCCCCAGTGTGCTGCAGCTGAGCCCTAGCCTGGCTGTTGAGATCCTAGCCACTCACCTTCCCCTCTCTCCCAGCGCGGTTGCTGAAGAAACCTCCATCATAAACAGCTTTAGCTGCAAGCTACTAAAGGGCTCCCTCAGCACCACAGGAGACCATGCAGCTGAGACCAGGGGCAGCTCTGCAGCCCATGCAGAGAGTGGCTGCTGCAACTGGAATTGAATGCAGCAGGGGCCAGAGATCACCCATGTGGCCAGAGTGACTGCTGCCATTCTGGCCCGGGCCCCTGAGATTCTGGCACAGCCCCCAGCATGGCCTGAAATACATCACCATGAGAGCTCCAGCTGCAGCCCAGCAGAGTTCACTTGACCATCCACACACCTGGGCAAGCTATTAACTCTTTCACTGCACAGATGAAACTTGCAAACATCAATCATCTCTCAAGTGAAAGAAAAGGAGATTGAAGACACGTAGAAGACAAAATGAAGACACCAAGGTCAATAAAGAAGGAGTTGAATCTCAGATGAGAGGAGAATGAGGAGATGCCTTAGTCTTGGGCTGAAATTCTTTTGTGAGGCCATGGTGATGGACTATGATACACTAAATACCCCAGTAATTCATGAAAAAGCATGGGGGGATGGAGCATTCAAACTGTAGACATGAGCAAAGGCATCCATGCTGAAGCAAGCAGATGTTGAAGTAGTTGTGATCCAAATGAGAAGTTTGAACAGAGAGACAAAAGTGACGAAGACTCTTAGCTCCCAAGGAAGAAGAAAACCTCTGTTCCCAGAAATGAAGATGATCTCAGAGATAGATGAAGAGACCCTTTGCTTTTGAACAGCTCATCTTTAAAAGTGTACCCCATTAGCTGAAGACTGAGCCCTTGAAAACAGTTGTGGGGAAAGCTGTAAGTCGAGGGGAGGAACTTTCATACAGTGATCAGATTTCCATTTTTCCCAGGCAGCTGATTCTCTGTGATGTTGAAGCCATGAGAGAACTGTTTCTTGTGGAGAAATCTCTGTGGCATGACAAGAGAGACTTCTCTCCCTAAGTGAACTGAAGAAAGATTATTTTAGAGGTGGTAAACTGACAGAAAATCCCAGGATTTGTCTCTACATTGTCAGTGGGAAAGGAAAGAGGAGTTTGGGGGGAGGAAAAGTGTTTTAAAGGTTTATTTTGATTCTTATAATTTTTCCAATAATTCTGTTAATAAAGTTTTCTTTATACCCTTTAATGAAATAAACAAGGGCCAGGAGACTTCTTCTCCTTTTTAATGCCTTTATTAAAAGTGATCAGCTCAGGGTTGGGTAGCTCGGCAGGTCTGCAGCATCCATCGTCTCTCCCAAGGCGACTCAGAGGAGGAGGATATGCACAGCTCTGTCCACAAGGGGCAGAGCTGGGGATCACGTCCTCGTGGGAGCCTTTAGGGCCTGCTGATCCCCGTCAAATGGTGCCCCTCCCACTCAGTCGGCCTGGTCTCACCGCCGGGGTCGTCTCTCTTGGTCAGGGCGAGAGGGTCCTAAGGTGTTCCGCATCTCTGCAGGCTCAGCATTCGGCTCCTCACGTCCAGACATCACTCCAGTCTCTCAACTCTTAGGTGGCTCGTTGTTTTGGGGTCTTCTCTGTACACCGGGGGACCCATGCTGCATTGTGGTCTTGGAGTCACTTTGCATAGCCCCCCTCACCTTCTCAGGTCTCTTCACCCTTCTGGGAAAAGTACACCTTAGCCTCGGGCAAGGCTCTGCTAATACAAAAGGAGCGATTAGCCTCAACGACCCGTGATTACAATAACAAAACACGAAGAACTTGGGCAGCTACCGTGCTCTGGCTGCCTTTTTGTAACTTTTTTCTCACAAAAAAATATTACCCGAATTTTGTTCATAACAGTCCCCCCTCTTTTTCTTTGATCGAGCTTAAATTCTAAGCTCGCATCAACTCACAATTTTTTGCTTTGAATCTACTATAAATCTCTTGTGCACTTTGGTAATCATGGTTACTTAACCTTGTTACTTTCCTTGGTTTCTTCAGGTTGGTCTGCCCGGCAAGTACTATTCTACTAAAACAGATAAATAAGCATAGTAAAAAAAGCAATCCTCCAAGTAAACACACAGTGAGAAAAACTACCTTTTCCCATACATCCTTTTTGAAAATCTCCAGGTTCTCCCACCCACTGGGATCAAGTGTAGGAGTTTGTTCTTCATTATTTACACATGCTAATCTTTTTATTTCGTTTGAAATGTTCCTAATAATTGAATTCTTTATTTTTAATACTGCCTGGAGCCTGATGACTTTGTTTAACATAGGTATTGGGGTCCGA
The DNA here is from genome assembly GCF_028551555.1 of Melozone crissalis. Lineage (NCBI taxonomy): Eukaryota > Metazoa > Chordata > Aves > Passeriformes > Passerellidae > Melozone > Melozone crissalis. Next base: position 5,376,319 of record NW_026535813.1, on the reverse strand, counting down.
ATTTGGCTTTTACAATTTTGGATTCTCTCAATTTCTATTTCACTTTCCCGGTTCTGTTTATTTTCTCCCAAATCATTATATATAGGAACTCCCAAACTTGATCCAGTTTCTTTGGGTAATAAGAAAATTGGTTTTATCACTCTAGCAATGCAGTTGCCAGACGAGATCAAACCTAGGGGTTTTGGGCTCCCCTGAAATGTGTTCCAAAAGGGGTTTATCTCCTTTCTAGTACACTCATATAAATACTTGTAACAAACAATTTTTCTTACCATTTTCACCATTTCTTTGCTTTTTACTAGATCTGCTGAGCTTGTTTCAGCAGCATCACATTCAAAGCACAACCAGGCTTCCCCTATAGTACACTCTCTTAGGAGTGGCTGCCTAAAAGTGGCAGTACTGTATGCTCTCCAATACATTCTCTTATTTTTCTGATAAAGGACCAATTGGGAGGGGTTAACACAATCAGGGTCAGAACTGATGTGGACTCTCGACAAGGAGCTCACTTCCTCCTCATAGAGGGATTGGTAGCATTCACTGCGCCGCTCAGCTGGGCTCCCCTGAGCACCACCAGCAATCAGAGCCATCAGTACTACCCTTCCCAAGAGTCCGGTATGGGTCATCTTGCACAGTCTGCCCACCCGGCCTTGCCTCTTGGGGAATTTTACTGAGGAAAAGCTTCCAAGCTCTTTAGAGTCCCTTCTACCCGCTTCTCTGGTTAAACCTCTCTTGGTCTGTTCCCTACCAATTTTGGTTTCCCCTCCCAGGGGAGTGCTCTGTAGAGGATTAACCTGGAGTCTTTAGAATTAACTTAAGGAACTTAACCAGAATTTCTTATTTACAGTCTTAAACTTTTTACCAATATAGTTTACACAGAACAGTTTTGAAACATTTTAAGCAATATTAGAACTCTTGATACCAATTTTTTTCCCACACAGTTCAGTCTATTTGACTCTTCCTTCTGAGAGTCAACTTTAAATCCTTTGGTCCTTTTACCACAGTATACTCAGGTGATTTAGCTTGTGAAGCAGATGAATCCTTATCCAGTGCCCAGAGGCGAGTGATGTGGACTCTGGCCCAATGCCAGAAGGAGAAAGGGGTGGAGTCCGGTCCAATGCCAGAGGGAGAATGGGGTGCAGTCCGGTCCAATGCCAGAATGCCAGAGGGAAAAAAACCTGATGTTGAATCCTGGTCCAATGCCAGGGGGTGAGAGCGATGTGAGTCCAACCTTTTTCTTTTGGTCTGCACAGTCGAATTAGTAATGAAGAGTACCTGAAATGGGCTTTCAAACACAGGCATTAATGGTCTGCAATGTTATGATTCTATCAAAACTCAGTTTCTCTGTTTAATGTTATTGCTTAACTTCTCTTTTTCCATAGCTTGAATGTTTCTCTCATCAACTTCTACATACTCTGTATTTTGCAAGGAGTTGTATTTCTGTTAGCTAACTTAACTCCCAAAGTACTTTTATTCTCCTTTTTTTTTCTGTGTATTTAATTCACTGGTTTTCTGTTCTATTTTCAAGATCTTATTTATCTCTTGCTTCTGTTTCTTACTTTCACTTAGAGCCTAAATATTTCTTTCAACCCCTTACACTTAAATTTTTGGGGTTTTTGTCTTACACCATTCTTCTACACAATACACTTCCCTCTAAGGGAATGTGGTAAAACTTATAATGCACAATCTACATTACCTCTATTCTAATTTGTCTATATTCACTCTCACACATTCCTTCATACCCTCAAGACACAAACTGGATCCTTATTGCTAGAAAATCACGGGTCCCTGTAGCCCCCCCTCACCCTGGGGTTGGCCCACAGGTCTCAGTATCCCTGGGCCTCTTGGAAGGGCCCTGACTCTGGTTGCCTCTGGTGCACATTCACCTGTGAGGCTGTCTGCATTCACTCACGCTCTTACAGCTAGGGCTCCCTCACACATCTGGGGAGCACTAGTCTGGTTTGCAGGTCACACACGCTCTTTGGCCACATCCCCCACCCGCCCGGGGGACACAAGCCGGGTTTGCAGGTCACACATACACACACTTGCACTGCCCCCTTCCCACCTGCCCGGGAAGTTGAGGCTGACTTCGTGACTCACTCTCACACACACAAGACAACAATAAGGTACCTTTTACTTTCACATTACTTATTACAAGTTTAGTTTTACTGGCCAGTTTTGGTGCTACTGGATACCCTTTCTACCTAGCTGTTTTTTTGTCTAACTTCAGATGTTACTTTGTTGAGACAGGACTTACCTGCTCCTGTATCTACTCAAAAATTCAAATTCTTCATTTAGGGGTCCCACCTCAAAGTTTACCAAGGGGCTCTTCTAGATGTTGCATTGGGTCCCCTATAGTGTAAAGCCCCTGACCTTCTAATCGTCACCTCTAAGGATCTTCCCTAAATTATCTTGTTCCCTGGCTATTGCCGCATCGAGACTAAGCTTTCTACAAAACCTCCTGACGTGTCCTAGCTCTCCACAGTAATAGCAATGTTGCTCTCTCAAAGGGCCTTGAGGTGTCTCCATCCCTCTTGCACCTGACAGTACTGACCTATCCTTGCCTCCTCCTGGTGGTGGACCCGCCCACCCTGCACTTTCTCTAGCTACAGCAACCATGACCTTAGCCTTGGCCTTTGCTTTTTCTTCCTCCCTCCTTAAATACACCTTCAATGCCTCTCTTAATAACTCATTAATGTCCTTCTCTTGCCAATCTTCCATCTTCTCCAGTTTTCTCCTTATATCAGGCCAAGATTTGGTAACAAATTGGACTTTTAGTAGCATTTGACCTTCTGGGGTGTCTGTGTCTATTCTAGAGTACAACTGGAAGTTCCGCCTTAGGCGATTAAGCCAGGCAGCAGGAGCTTCATCCTTCTCTTGTGCACCCTCAAATGCCAATTGGGTATTAGTTCCTTTGGGAACTGACTCTTTGGTCCCCCGTATTATCAAAGACCTATATTCCCTCATGGCCTTCCTCCCCTCCTCCTGGTTAGGGTTCCAGCTGGGCTCCGTTAGTGGCAATTTCTGTTCACCTGTTGGCACCTGGGGTCCTGGACTGTTATCTTTCTCCCATATTCTTATGCCAGCCGCCCTTATCATCCGGACCTCTTCTGGGGAAAATAATATACTCAGGATGGAATTCATCTCCCCCCAAGTGTAGATATTTGGACCTAGAAATTGTTCCACTTGGTTGGCTATGCCCACTGGGTCCTCCACTAAATGCCCCAACTCTTTCTTGAATCCTCTCACCTCAGAAGCAGTTAGGGGAGCATTCACAAAGCCAACACCTCCCGCTATTCCTCCCATAGGAACCTCTCTGAGGGGAAAGAGTCTCTCTGCCTTGGAGGTCTTGGATCTGGTGCTACAGTACGGCCCATCTTCAGATGCCAAACTACTTTGTGGGATATCTGGGTTACCCTGAACGTTCTGGCTATCAGCAGGTGTATTTGCTGATAGCTGTTTACTGGGCGAGGAGGCATTTGTGTCCCTACTAGGGGGAGGTAAAGGGGCAGCAATAGGAGGGGGAGAAGAGCCTGAGTGAATATTAAGCGGAGCTGGAGAAGGGGTGGAGAATGCAGCAGGTGGAGTAGGCACTTGTGGTGATGCAGAAGGAACTGGAGGAGATACTGGGTTTATCATAGCGGAAGCTGAAGAGGTAGAAGGAGGAGTTTGAGCAGGTGGTAATGAGATGGCAGCCGGGGGAGGAACCGGACCTGCCCTTTGAGGTGCTTGAAGAAGAGGATTATAAGGTGGAGGGGCAGAAGGAGGCAAATAATCCAGGGGGTCCCATCTTTTACTAGTTCTATCATCCCCTCCTTCATTCCCCTCTTTCTTCCTCTGTACCTTACAAATTCGCACCCCTTCATCCCCAATAGCGCTCTGTAACCAGCACGATACATACAGTAATTGCTCAGGATCAGTATCGCCTCGAGCTGTCAGATAATTATTTAATTGTTGGCACATCCACTTATCCTTTGTCCCACACCAAGGCCATCCTCCTTGCACCTCTAATTCTGGCCACACTTCCATACAATAATGGATCATTTTCACTTTATCTAATCCCTCCGTGGCCTCTATAGAATCCCATTTTTCTAACAGTTCTCCTAAGGGACTATTGGGATGTATATACCTCAGTCTCTTGCCGGTCTTTTTACTATTACAACATCCCATTTTTCAGGTCTCAATAACAAAGTCTCAAAGGTGCCTCAACTGACCGGTAATTTCAAAAAAAACCTTGTTTGAGGAGCTTGAGCCTCCTCCACTGAACTTCAAATTTCTGCCTGATGCTCAGGACTTTATACTGAAACAACTGCCCAATCTCTTGATTGCCCAAGTTTCCCAGCGTCAGGTCTTACATCTATCGGGACTTGAACACACGAAGCCTCGGCCTTAAGAATCCGAGTCGTGCCTGACTCCCTCAGTCAGGAAAAACAACTGCCTGATTTTTAGTTTGCCTAATTCGCCAATTTTTAGGCTTCACCGTATCAGGACTTAAAAGCAAACCACAGCCTCCTTCACTGGGGTTTGTGCCTGACTCCCTTTGTCAGGACTTTCTTTGCCTGCAGGGCTTGTGCAAACACCCGAATCCTTCTCGGGACTGAAAAATCTTACGCGAATCCTTCTCGAGACTTACAAAAGTGCCTGACCTCCCTTTGTCAGGACTTTGGGGTGCGTGCCACTCATACACAGTAATTCACTCCGCACGCCCGGAGTGGGGGGGCCCTTTATTCCCCCTTGGGAGACGACTTCACTCACACTAATTCCACTCGCTTTCCCCTTTTTCTGGCCTGCCCCTTCGCAGGGAGTCAGGAAACGCGGTACTGAGGGGTCCCACTCGCTTCGAAGGTCCGGCTGCCAGCCCTCGTCTCACTCACACACATGCGCACGTCTCCCACTCCCGCCACCGGATTTCTCACCAGTCCGGTGCTCCGGTGCTCCTCTGCGTCGCTGTTCCTGAGCCGATCCCTCTTGGTCCTGGTAGCCAGCTGTCCTCTGAAGATCCAAGATGGCCAGTCCTGAGTCTTCTTGCGGCGTGGCTATTCCGGACGAGCGCCCCCAGCTGAAATAAACAAGGGCCAGGAGACTTCTTCTCCTTTTTAATGCCTTTATTAAAAGTGATCAGCTCAGGATTGGGTAGCTCGGCAGGTCTGCAGCATCCGTCGTCTCTCCCAAGGCGACTCAGAGGAGGAGGATATGCACAGCTCTGTCCACAAGGGGCAGAGCTGGGGATCACGTCCTCGTGGAAGCCTTTAGGGCCTGCTGATCCCCGTCAGATGGTGCCCCTCCCACTCAGTCGGCCTGGTCTCACCGCCGGGGTCGTCTCTCTTGGTCAGGGCGAGAGGGTCCTAAGGTGTTCCGCATCTCTGCAGGCTCAGCATTCGGCTCCTCACGTCCAGACATCACTCCAGTCTCTCAACTCTTAGGTGGCTCGTTGTTTTGGGGTCTTCTCTGTACACCGGGGGACCCATGCTGCATTGTGGTCTTGGAGTCACTTTGCATAGCCCCCCTCACCTTCTCAGGTCTCTTCACCCTTCTGGGAAAAGTACACCTTAGCCTCGGGCAAGGCTCTGCTAATACAAAAGGAGCGATTAGCCTCAACGACCCGTGATTACAATAACAAAACACGAAGAACTTGGGCAGCTACCGTGCTCTGGCTGCCTTTTTGTAACTTTTTTCTCACAAAAAAATATTACCCGAATTTTGTTCATAACATTTAATATTACATTAGTAACCCGTGATGTTCGTATGGCTGAGGCACAACACACAACAAACTCCCATTGGTCATCAGCAAACAGCACGATTTATTGTCCAGGGCTTTCTTATATAGCCCATTCAAAACTCCCGGGTCGAGACAAGTCATTGGTGTATCCGTGTGCCCCCAGACCCTGAACCAATAATAGGCCTGCATCCTAGGAGAGCTCCCACTGGCTGTGAGCTTCTCTCAGTCAGCCCAGAGGCTGGTTCATGGAGTTGAGCTGGGCTGTGTAGCAGCATGTGGCTACAATGATGAGATCGTGTCCAGGGAGGCCATAGCCAACTGCAGAAGAAACAGACGAGACAAGTTTCTTGGTTGTTTAGCACGGGAGTCCATTTTATTTCCCCCCCCCACCCCGTGTCGGGGGAGGGGGGGGGGGAGGGCAGGAGGTGGAGGCCCGGGAGCCCGAGCAGAGCCCTAGAGAGCTGAGAGCAGAGAGAAAAGAGAGCAAAGCTTACCTGCGGCAGGGGTTTTATCAGATGTGCCATGGGAGGAGTCTTAATATCAGATTACAGCCTCCTCAAAACAGGAAATCTCCGCAATTCCACAATTCCTTCATTTATAAAATGGTTAAAACAAGGAGATTCTCGGGAATATGACTTAATGGCTTACAAAACTAAAATGAACATTATTAAGCTGAATTAACAGTAACAGAAAAGCATTTGAGACTTAAATACAGAAGATAAAGTAACAGAAATTATGATACTGAATTAAATGAATAAATTTTGCTTAGTGGGTTAATAGTCTATTCTCCTTTGGCTTTTGATCTTCTCACCAGAAGGGTTGCTGTTCTTGGTCTTGTCTTTCACGAGGGGCACAGTCCTTAGTGTTCTTTAGTATTGGTGTTGTAGGTGTTTCTCTGTTGGATTCTGATGATGCAGACTGTGACGCAAGGAAGGGTGACAGCAGCAGTGGGGCAGCTTGCAGCACATGGCACGTGTGGGATCTCAGTCTCTCAGAACTGGGGCGCAGGGTGAACAAGACCCCCCCTGGGGGGCTCGGGAGTCCTGGAATGCTGCCAGAAATGTCTGGTGGCTGGACTTTGATCCCACATGGGAGATGACATCAGTATGAGGACGGGAGGATTTCACTGGGGTGAATGGTGAAGGGACAAGTTAATTGGAGTGTGAGATACAGGATTTAAGATCCCTGTACAGGGGGGTCTAGAGAGGCAAGATGGAGGGATTGGGGCGTGCCCTTCTCCTTCTTCTTCTTCCTCTAGGCCTCCATCTTCTGTGGTGGAGTTGGCACTCCGGGATTGGACCTTACTGGGGGAACACTGGTTAATAAGGATAGAGGGTATTGGAGAAAAATGATAAATATTGTATACGTAACTCCGGGTATAAAGATAGGTGGCCGCCCCAGGGGCTTTCAGTGTGTGCCCATGGCTGACTGCTGAGCAGAACTCTGTCAGGCCAAGAGAAAATCTTTTAGATAAGCAATTAATAAACACCGAGACCAAGAACAAATCTGAAGCTTCCTCTCGTCCTTTCGAACCCGGGGGCCCAAGGCCATCTTTGGGCTTTTCCCCAGACCATCTAAACAGCCCAGAAATCCAAGAGGCACGCACGGCTCTGCCCTTTTCAAGGCTGCCCCGCTTTGCCATGCCACCTCTGCCTCGCATCTCCTGCAGGAGCAGCGGGGCCCAGCCCTCTCAGGGCTCAGCAGCTCAGCCTTGCCTCACACAGCCCCCATAGGCCAGGGCAGAGCCAGCTGCGGTCACGCAGCAGGAAGGGGGAAGGTATGGGAGGGGAAAGGGCAGGCACAGGACTGGAAAAGACGGATATGGCGAGAAACCGGGATCTCAAAACCACATGGTTGTACCATTTTGAGAAGGAACACCCGGAACGGCATGGCCAGTGCCTTTCTAAGCAGGGAAAGGGGGATATGGAAAGAGATGGGGGTGAAAGAGGACACAGGGCGGCAAGAGGATGGTAGCACTCCAGCATCAGCTCTGGATGGTTTCTGACCTTGTCCTGCTTCAGGGAAAAATGGGGGTGTCCTGGTTCCGGGCAAATTTGGGAGAGGACCCCCAAAGGGGTCCTCTAGGAAAGCAGATTCAATCGGCCCCTCCCCCCAACTGGTCCAGGAGAAAATACCTCCTTGGAGAAAAGTGGAAAAAACCTGTTTATTAAACAATAAAACCTAAACAATATTAATCAGTAAAACTCCTTGCTGGTCCAAAAGAGATGGCAAACACAGAAAGTCCCCTCCACAGGTTGCAGTTCAGCTCATTTAGTCTCTTATCAGTCCCTCCGGTGCTGGAAATGTCACCGGCCAGGCCTGGCCTGGTGGGCCACAGGTGCAGCTGCCAGTGCTCTTCTGGGTGTTCAGTCTAGCGCAGGTTTGAACAGGTCCAAAGAAAAGGGAAAAAGGAAAAAAAACCCCACAGTCTAGGGAACTTCTTTGCCTCAGCTAGCTAAACTAACTAAAAGCAAAGGAGAGCTCTGTCCCGCTGTCTGTCCATCTGCAGACAACAGAGTCCAGGAGCAGAAATGTGGAGGAATGAGCGCAGTGTCTGAAAACAAACTGCGTGCTTCTTCTGTCCCCTCTTCATTCTCTGGAACAAGTCTTAAAGGTGCAAAACTTATTATTCAGCATTAACAGAACAAGACGATTGGGGATAAAAGCATCATACAGTCAATCTAGGACATTCCACCCTTTATCCCCATATTGTCAGCTTACTACTAAAACTAATATATATTCTAACTCTACAAACACATACATTATACATCCAATATACAGCTATACAGAGACACTGGTAGTAACATTCAGCAAACAGCGATATTTACACATAGGTCTCACCCAACAATCAGATCTCCCTGAGGTACACATTGTGTTCGTCCATCTTTTTGCATTATCCACCATTTGCAACCTGGTCCCTGAGCAAAAACAACCCCACGAATGGGTTTGTCTGTATTCGAGGCAGAATTGATCCAAACTGTCTTCCCTAACAAACCTCTGACATGTACCACTGGGACTTTGTCTCCATCTGCTCTGTGTAAAGGCTCAGATTGGGCAGGGCCCACTCGGTTAGTAGAGTCTCAGATGCTAACTAACCAGGTGGCTTTTGCCAGATGCTGCTCCCAGTTTTTGTAAGATCCTCCACCTAATGCTTTCAAGGTGGTTTTTAACAGTCCGTTGTACCTCTCCACTTTGCCTGCAGCTGGTGCATGGTAGGGGATATGGTACACCCACTCAATGCCATGTTCCCTAGCCCAGGTGTTGATAAGGCTGTTCTTGAAATGAGTCCCGTTGTCTGACTCAATCCTCTCAGGGGTACCATGTCTCTACAGAACTTGCTTTTCAAGGCCTAGGATGGTGTTCCGGGCTGTAGCATGAGACACAGGGTAGGTTTCCAACCATCCAGTGGTGGCTTCCACCATGGTCAGCACGTAGTGCTTGCCCTGGCGTGTCTGGGGCAGTGTGATGTAGTAAATCTGCCAGACCTCCCCATACTTGTACTTGGACCACCGCTCACCATACCACAGGGGCTTCACTCGCTTGGCCTGCTTGATGGCAGCACAGGTCTCATAGTCATGGATAACCTGAGAAATACTGTCCATGGTTAAATGTGGAGAGTCTGGTTCAAGCATGGCTTAAAGAAAGAGGCCATGAAGGCATACAGTTGAGGGAAAAGTAAAAGGTAGCTGTAAAGCAATTCCCAGGCTTGATTCTATAAACAATTAGACTCTCTCAAGCACCACTTTATAAACAATAAGATTCTCAGACAGTCTTCCCATAACAGGCAAAACACTCTGTCCTTGGGCTCTTTAGCTACTCTGGGAACAGATATGGAGGTTTTAGGAACTTTTCATATCACAGTGAGAACGCTGTCCTGTTTTCAATAAACAAATCATAGGTATTGTAAAACAAAAGGAGGGGTTAGAGTTTTCTCTGTTAACCTATGGTGAGCTTGGATTCTGCAATATGCATGAAGTTAATTAACACTGTTATATAAAGTGGCTGATTGATCAATAAATTGGAGTTCGATGTTCATCAATCGGATGGTTGCCTCCCTTCACTTCAATAGTTAAATCCACCCCTCGGTCTCGTGCCCACTTATAGGTGGCATCCCTGCCCTGATGGCCTGAGGCATCATGGGCCCATCGATCTAGGAATAACTCTTTGTTGCCAATCTAAGTCTATCTTTGACACCTCTATCTTTGCAGCCTGGTCTACTTGCTCATTGTTTTGGTGCTCCTCATTAGCTCTACTCTTGGGAACATAACATCCACATGGCGGACCTTCACAGGCAGTTTCCCTACCCTGGTAGCAATGTCTTTCCACTCTTCAGCAGCCCAAATTGGTTTTCCTCTACGCTGCCAGTTAGCCTCTTTCCACCTCTCCAGCCATCCCCACAGAGCATTGGCTACCATCCATGAATCAGTATAAAGGTAGAGCTTTGGCCACTTCTCTCTCTCAGCAATGTCCAAGGCCAGTTGAACAGCTTTGAGTTCAGCAAGTTGGCTTGATCCACCTTCTCCTTCAGTGGCCCTGTGACCTGTCGTGTGGGGCTCCATACAGCTGCTTTCCACTTCCGGTTCATTCCCACAATGCCGCACCAACCATCAGTAAAGAGAGCGTATCGTGTATCTTCTGCTGGCAGTTGGTTGTATGGTGGAGCTTCTTCAGCCCATGTCACTTCTTGTTCCCCTTCATAAGCGAGACCAAAGTTTTCACCTTCTGGCCAGTTTGTAATTATTTCCAGAATCCCAGGGCAATTCAGTTTTCCAATACGGGCACGCTGGATGATAACAGCAATCCATTTGCTCCATGTAGCATTGGTGGCATGGTGCGTAGAGGGAACTTTTGCTTTGAACATCCACCTCAATACTGGTAGTCGGGGTGCCAGGGGGAGTTGTGTTTCCATGCCTATTACCTCTGAGGCAGCTTGGACTCCTTCATAGGCAGCCAAGATTTCTTTCTCCGTCGGAGTATAGTTGCCTTCAGACCCTCTGTAGCTTCGACTCCAAAATCCTAGTGGTCGGCCTCGAGTCTCCCCAGGCACCTTCTGCCAAAGGCTCCAGGACACGCCATGGTTCCTGGCTGCAGTGTAGAGCACGTTCTTCACCTCTGGTCCTGTCCTGACTGGGCCAAGGGCTACTGCATGAGCAATCTCCGGCGTGCAAAGGCTTGTTGCTGCTCAGGGCCCCAGTGGAAAGTGTTCTTCTTATGGGTGACAAGGTAGAGAGGGCTCACGATCTGACTGTATTCAGGAATGTGCATCCACCAAAAACCTATGGCGCCTAGGAAAGCTTGTGTTTCTTTCTTGCTGGATGGTGGAGACATTGCTGTGATCTTGTTGATGACATCGGTGGGAATCTGACGCCGTCCATCTTGCCACTTCACTCCCAGAAACTGGATCTCTTGAGCAGGTCCCTTGACTTTGCTCTTCTTGATGGCGAAGCCAGCTTTTAGGAGAAACTGGATGATTTTCTCCCCTTTCTCAAATGGGGGATTTCTGGGCTGTTCAGATGGTCTGGGGAAAAGCCCAAAGATGGCCTTGGGCCCCCGGGTTCGAAAGGACGAGAGGAAGCTTCAGATTTGTTCTTGGTCTTGGTGTTTATTAATTGCTTATCTAAAAGATTTTCTCTTGGCCTGACAGAGTTCTGCTCAGCAGTCAGCCATGGGCACACACTGAAAGCCCCTGGAGCGGTCACCTATCTTTATACCTGGAGTTACGTATACAATATTTATCATTTTTCTCCAATACCCTCTACCCTTATTAACCAGTGTTCCCCTAGTAAGGTCCAATCCTGGAGTGCCAACATCACCACAGAAGATGGAGGCCCAGAGGAAGAAGAAGAAGGAGAAGGGCACGCCCCAATCCCTCCATCTTGCCTCTCTAGACCCCCCTGTACAGGGATCTTAAACCCTGTATCTCACACTCCAATTAACTTGTCCCTTCACCATTCACCCCAGTGAAATCCTCCCGTCCTCATACTGATGTCATCTCCCATGTGGGATCAAAGTCCAGCCACCAGACATCTCTGGCAGCATTCCAGGACTCCCGAGCCCCCCAGGGGGGGTCTTGCTCACCCTGCACCCCAGTTCTGAGAGACTGAGATCCCACATCTCCCCCTTCTGTTTGCACCAAAAAGATCTTTTTCGCCATCCGATTCATTGCATGTTTTAAACATGCAAATATGCATGGGACAACAAGTATGAGGACTAGGAGAACTATTAAAACATAAACCCCTATTTTTAAGATTCCTCTCCAAATGGGAGAGATGTCAAAGAATTCTGCCAATTGATCGATCCATGATCCCGTGATCTCACCAAGCTTATTTATGCTGTCCTTTATATTTTTGATATTTTCATGAATTGACTTTGAATGATCTGAGAGATTCATGCAGCACATCCCTTCGAACTCTTCACACCCATGTCCATGAGCGAGCAATAGATAATCGATTGCTGCTCTATTTTGAAGAGTCGCCTGTCTCACACTACTGACGTCTTTTAACATGTCATCCAATGTGACAGACACAGACCGCGCATGTTTGCTCAACCAACAACCCATGCGGTCGATCTGAGTCAAGGCCACCCCCGATGCTGTCTGAGGTGAGAAGATTGCTGTAGCAATACTCGTTTTCTTGTCCCAAGAAAACATTTCATCATTGCAATCTGCTGCATATTGCTGTATTGATCTTTTTTCTCTGTGCCTTCCCTCTCTTAACATGTTCAAATCAGGCGATAGCATTGAAATTTCCCCAATGCTGCATGGACCTCCCGTGGCATTAGCAGGAATGCCGTGCCAAATTCTGTCCCCGCAAATTAAGAACAGACCCCGCGGCAATTGCACCGGAACTTGGATCGATCCTTTGGCAGTTCTCTTTGTATATTTACACCAAGCTGAGGCATTCTTATAAAATTCATGAGTGGGAGTTAAATCAATAGTTTTCACCTTTGTGACTTTCGGAGCTTCAAACTGCATGCAGAGTCTCATTGTCATGGACCCAAAAATCTCCAATTCCTGAGGTTCTGTAGAAGCCACAGGAAGCAGGTGTGTCCAAGCACACCACTCTTTTATAGGATTTTTAATGACCTGCGAAATGTTAATTGCAGAGTGCCCTGGAACTGGCCATTGGTCCACTGGCAATCCAACCATGCATGCTGAAAACGGTTTACCTGGTCTTGAATGTGTCAGGCAGATGCTGTCTAAATTCGCTGCCCGAGCTAAAGCCTCCCATACATTTTGCCTTGGTTGACTAACAGGTAAATCTCCCCCACTGCTTACTGCAATGAATGAAAGAACGATGCACATAAGCATCATGAAACCCATTACTTCGCTTTTGTGTGAAAACCCCCCAGAGTCCTTGGTTTCTTTTTTATTTCTCTTCTGGGTCGTTTTTCGCAGTCTGAGTCTCGACTTCTGTCTGAGTACTCGTCTCTTTGTTTCTTGGATCAGCGTTCTCGTGTTCTCGCGTTCGGAATGGCTTCACGTGCCGTGCCGACACCCACTTCAGACCTCGATCTGTGGAGATACAAGCGAAACCCTTTCCCCAAGAGATTAGTCTGAAAGGACCCTCTATTTGTCCGGTCTCTGGGTTTCTGACCAAAACCAAAGGATCTCCCTTTAGCTTTGCCTGTGTGTTGTTTAGAAAATGTCTCACGATCGGTGGATCAGATGGATAATCCCTTTGTCGTGTTAACATTGTCTTCTTCGAGGTGCTTTTCTTTTTATATATTGTTGGAAAAAATTGCTGCATTGTTGCAGTCTCGCCACGAGATGGCGCTGTGGCTCCGCCGAGCCGACCCGGCATGTCGTGCACTTCTGCCCTCCTGCCACTAGGTGGCGCTGTCACCGGCCCCCCTGGCTCGGATGACGGTGCAATCTCGACTGTCCCACTTCCTCTTCCGGCTCGGCGTCTCCCATGAAGGGAAGGAACTGAAACTCCGAGGCTCGGGACCAAAGGCGCCAGATCTGGAGACGGAGTGGAGCCCTGGGACGTAGAATCCCTAGCACGGCCCCTCCTCACCCGCGACGTCACAGGGGACCGGGCTCGGGCCCGCCCGCGTCTTACTCTCTGCGCGTGCGTACTCTCTGAGCTACTTCCGGTGTCCCCCAAGGTGACGTCATCATCGTCTCCCCCCTGTTTCACCTCCGAGGTTCCCGCCCCTCGGTCTGTCCCGGAATCCGACCCCTCCTCCTCTGACGTTGTGTTCGCCTCTCCCGCCGGCACCCCGGCTCTACCCGCGATTCGAGCTGACCGTCGCACCGGCTCTGACGTCACACCCGCGCGCCTCCTGCGTCCCACCGCGGCGGCCCTCTGAGGCTGCAAATTTTCCCTCAGCCCGCCTTCCGCGTTCGCGTGTGAGTCTACACCCCGGTTTTTGCGAGTTTCGCCCTCCGCGCGCGTGTCCTCATCCTCACCCGCGCTGCTCGCGTTTGCCGCCGCCGCCGCGTCGCCGCTTTCACCGCGAACAGGCCCCCCCCCCGATCCTTTATCTTCCTGCTCCCCCCCTTCTGCTCCTGACTCCTCCACACTCTCTGGAGTTTCAGGACGCCCTTGGGGTTTGTTGCATTTTTTGATCGGGGGTTTTAATATTTTTTCCTGCTCTCTTTTTTCGAGAGCCCTTTCCCCCTGGCCTTTTAAAGCCAGAGCTAATTTTTTCCCGGAGCTCTGCCGCTCCGCCCCCTTCTCTGAGGGTACCGCAGCTTCTCGCTGCATTTCCAGTTTTTTAGACTGGACTGAAATACCTTGTAACATGATTCTTGCCGGCGAGAGTAGCTTTAACGCTGTCTCATCTTTTTTTGTTGCTAAAATATATAAATGCCTATTAATCTCTTGCCAAAACCCGACTTCGAACAAAAGATATGTTTCTGCAAGTGGGTAATTGAGCCTTGCCCATAATAACAGCTGTTTTAATTCTTTCTTTGGGATCCCTTCTGTATATAATTCTGCTACACTTTGTAAGGTGGATAAGATTTCCCGTTGTTCTTGGGAGAGTGTTGCCCCCATAGTATTATTTTGGCCTTCTTACCGAATCTGTCGTCAGGGTGGTCTGGAAGCCCTCAGTCTCCGTCCAGCAGATCACGAGGGATGGATCAGAGGCGCCTTTCTGGTCCCAGTCCAGGCCGCGCTGCTACGAACTGTCTTCAGCAGAAGCTGAGAGATGGAGTTTCTCAGTGACTGCTGATTTTTGCAGCTTCTCCCGGCCGGTTTTTTCTTTTTCTTCTTTCTTTCTTCAGGCTTCCCTCCTCTGGAGTTATCAGTGCTGTTCTCTTGGCTCTTCAGCTCTTCAGGGCTTTTCCCCCCCCCGAAAGGTTTGGTGGGAGATAGCCCGCACAGCGGACGCCAGTTGTGGGATTTCTCGTCTGTTCAGATGGTCTGGGGAAAAGCCCAAAGATGGCCTTCTGCCCCCGGGTTCGAAAGGACGAGTGGAAGCTTCAGATTTGTTCTTGGTCTTGGTGTTTATTAATTGCTTATCTAAAAGATTTTCTCTTGGCCTGACAGAGTTCTGCTCAGCAGTCAGCCATGGGCACACACTGAAAGCCCCTGGAGCGGTCACCTATCTTTATACCCGGAGTTACGTATACAATATTTATCATTTTTCTCCAATACCCTCTACCCTTATTAACCAGTGTTCCCCTAGTAAGGTCCAATCCTGGAGTGCCAACATCACCACAGAAGATGGAGGCCCAGAGGAAGAAGAAGAAGGAGAAGGGCACGCCCCAATCCCTCCATCTTGCCTCTCTAGACCCCCCTGTACAGGGATCTTAAACCCTGTATCTCACACTCCAATTAACTTGTCCCTTCACCATTCACCCCAGTGAAATCCTCCCGTCCTCATACTGATGTCATCTCCCATGTGGGATCAAAGTCCAGCCACCAGACATCTCTGGCAGCATTCCAGGACTCCCGAGCCCCCCAGGGGGGGTCTTGCTCACCCTGCACCCCAGTTCTGAGAGACTGAGATCCCACACTCAAACACTTCTGCTGCTGTCTTCCCTCACACAATGATGTCATCAATATATTGCAGATGTTCTGGAGCCTCACCCTTTTCCAGTGCAGCCTGGATCAGTCCATGGCAGATGGCGGGACTGTGCTTCCACCCCTGGGGCAGTCGGCTCCAGGTGTACTGCACGCCTCTCCAGGTGAAGGCAAACTGAGGCCTGCATTCTGCTGCAAGAGGAATGGAGAAAAATGCATTGGCAATGTCTATAGTGGCATACCACTTTGCTGCCTTGGACTCAAGCTCATACTGGAGTTCCAGCATGTCTGGCACAGCAGCGCTCAGTGGTGGAATGTCGCTGAAGGACACGAAAGAACACAAGCACACCACCGTTCTCAAGGTGAAGGAAAAAAAGGGAAGTTTTATTCTCTGACTCCAATATTTATAGTTTTACAAAAGTGACAGCGGATTGGAAGGTGACAGTGACACCTCTCCAATGACACTGGTCAAAGCAACAGTCCATCAACACTCTCCTCCTCCATAAAGGAATGCAAAACAATGAGTTATTTACAGAAAGTGTGTGAGAAAGTTCACTACAAGAATGTCAACATCAGAAGGCTTAGAAAATCTTAAAAAATCAGAGTGACATCTCACCCTTTGGTGTTTAAAAAAGAAAAAGAAAAAAGAAATGAACAATGTGAAAAGGAAAATATGAATATTGTTCTGTGTCCACTTGCAGAGGAATCATCAGAGTGATCACTCTCATCATCTGCATCTGAATCATCACTCAATGATTCCCCCGCTTGATGCCTTTCATGTTGGGCATGGTTTCCATCTTGCTCCTCAGCTGGATTCTGTCTCTGCGGTCGCAGGTCAGGGCGAACACATTTTGAAGGCACCCAGCGTACCCCAGTATCTGTGGATACACAAGCATACCCGCGCCCAGAAGCGATAAGGTCATAGGGACTTTCCCACTGTTTGGTGATTAAATTCCGCACCTGAACCTTCGCTTGAGGCTGATGTGCCTTGTCCGCAGCCTGCAACCAGAGATGGTGATTCAAAATGACAGGGTTATTTGAGTTCTGCGGCACAGTGAGATGATTGATTGTGCACAAAGCTTTTGCCAACCGACTCTGCGGGGTTTCACCCTGCATTCCCCGTTTTTGTTTTTGAAGAACCCGCTTCAGAGTACCATGAGCACGTTCTACAATAGCTTGACCAGTCGGAGAATGAGGGTTACCAAACTTGTGCGAGACACCCCACAACTGCAGGAACTGCCGCACCTTTTGCAATGCGTAAGCAGGACCATTGTCGGTTTTCACAGCAGAAGGTATGCCCAGAACGGCAAAGACCTGCCTCCAGTGGGCAAGGACATCACGGGCCTTCTCCCCAGTGTGAGCCGAAGCCCACATCACAGAGGAGAACATGTTTACAGTGACATGCACATACTTGGACCGGCCAAACTTGGCAATCTGGGTGACATCGGTCTGCCAAAGCTCCAAGGCCCTAAGGCCTCTGGGATTTACCCCTGCCGGCAAAGGCGGAGCAAGTGCATGGCAGTCATCACATGACTCAACAATGTCACGAGTCTCAGTTGGCGTCAGCTGAAACTGCTTTTGCAGGGTATGTGCGTTTTGGTGGGAAAACCCATGCAATGCCTTGGCCTGCGCAAGTGTATCAGGCTGAGGCGCTACCCACTCTGGGTTAGCCAACTTGTCAGCCCTCGCGTTACCTTCCACTATAAAGCCTGGAAAATCAGTGTGACTCCTCACATGCAGAACATAAAATGGATGAACCTGGGCCTGAATGGCACACCACAAGGTCTTCAGTAAATGAAACAAGGCAGGATTACTGACCTCCTTCAAAACCGAATGACCCAACCGCTGTGCGACATCAGCCACATAGGCAGAATCCATGACCAAGTTGAAAGGCTCCTGGGAAAATTTCTCAAATGCCATGACAGCAGCCCTCAGTTCAACCAATTGGACTGATCCATCCTCATGGCCTTCCAGAACCTGCCACTCAGATCCATCCCTCCAGGTAACAATAGCCTTTCCTGTTCTCCCTGAACCGTCAGTGAAGACGGTGGGTCCTTTCATGGGTTCCTGGCTATTCTTGGGCCGCAAAGAAATTTGTGTGGATTTCGCCATATGCAACAGCCTATGGCTGGGCAGATGATAAGTGATCTGCCCTGAAAATTTTTCCAGAGCACTCTGCAGGGACACACTGTTTGCAAAGCTCCAGTCAAAATCCTCCCGTTGCACCGGGAGTATGATCTTTGCAGGATCCGCACCCATCAATTGCAAACACCGTTGTCGGCATTTGATTATCAAGCGAGCCATCAGCTCAAACAATGTAGTTGCCGTCTTCTGCGGCTGATGGGGCAGGAAAACCCATTCCAGAACGTGCAAGGAATCAGACCATTTGTCACTCCATTGGCCAATGATACCTGTGGGATGCGAATCTGGAGTGGTGATGAACACAGTGACATCAAAGGAGGGATCAATGCGATAAACCTGACAAGCCGAAAGAGCTTGCTGAACCACCTCCAACGCCTTACGCGCCTCAGGGGTCAGTGTGCCAGGTGACTTGAGATCAGAGTCTCCTTTCAACAAATCGTACAGAGGAGACAACTGTGCGTTGGTTGGTCCCAAGTACGGACGTAACCAAATGATGACACCTACCAATTTCTGAGCATCATTCAGTGTCTTCACAGAATGCACAAATTGCACCTCCTGGTGACGGATTGTCCATTCCAGAATTTTGACCCCCAAGTACTTCCAAGGTGGTTTTTGTTAAACCTTTTCTGGAGCCACCTGCAGTCCATGAGCATGCAAAACATCGAGCAACCGAGGCTGAATCCTCAGCAGCTCATCCTCAGTGGACACGACCACCAAAATGTCGTCCATATAATGATACAGACGTGCATCAGGAAACTGCTTGCGAACTCCAGACAAGGCACGGGCCACATACCACTGGCATATGACAGGGGAATTGCGCATGCCCTGAGGCAATGTCCTCCATTGATATCTCTGTGTGGGCTCAGCCTCGTTAATCGCTGGCACCGAGAAGGCAAACTTCGGTCTGTCATCAGGATGCAAAGGAATTGTAAAGAAACAATCCTTCAGATCCACAATGAGGACCAGCCAGTCCGCGGGAAGCATGGCAGGCGATGGCATGCCCGCCTGCAATGTTCCCATGCCTACCATCACGGCATTGACCTTCTGGAGGTCTTGCAACAACCTCCATTTCCCAGATTTCTTTTTGATGCAGAAGACAGGAGTGTTCCAAGGACTGTTAGAAGGCTCCAAATGACCCTGGTCCAACTGCTCCTGCACCAAATTCCGAAGGGCGACTAATTTATCTTCAGGGAGGGGCCACTGCTTCTCCCAAACGTGTTTGGCCACCAGCCACCGTATAGGAGGTGTAGGACACTCTGCGCCCTTCACTGCAATGGCCCCCATCAAAAATCTGTCCCGATACGCACCCCCCAGGCAGACAGAACATCCCTCCCCCAGAGGTTGGCAGGAGTAGAAGTAACATGAGGCCTAACCCAGGCCATCTGTCCCTCCAGGTTCGTGACCAGTATGGGCTGCTGGGCCACGTAGCATTGGGCCATCCCTCCCAGGCCCGTGACAGACATCCCCACCGGATCCAGGGGCCACTCTGGGGGCCAGGCAGCAAGGGAGAGAACCGTGATGTCAGCACCTCTGTCGAGAAGCCCGTGGAGGTGGATTTGTGACGGTGTCACACCAGGAACGGACAGGGTACACAGCATCTCGGGACGGTCCTTGGTCAGGTCATCAGTCCAGTGAACTTGAGGCGGCCCAGTGGATCCAAAACCACCAGCTCCATGTGACCGGTCAGCTGTCCTGTGAACAGAGGACTTAAAAGGCACAAGTTGAGCAAGCCGGGTCCCTTTTGGGATTGTGACGGGGGGGGGGGGGTGTGGAGACCATGGCACAAATCTGCCCTGTAAAATCTGCATCAATTAGCCCCAGGTGCACAATGATGCCATGAAGGGTGGCACTAGACCTCCCCATAATGAGAGCACTCATGCCCCCACCCAAGGGACCAAAGGCATCCAGGGGAACCTTGCGTATCTCAGACGAGTCTAAGACAACTGTTGCTGCGTTGCAGACATCCATGTCTGCTGATCCGCGGGTGCTGGCTGCAAGCCGGCAAAGGAGACCTCCATCGGCACCTGGGTCTGGAGGGAAGCTTGTGTCTGAGTGCGCCCCTCCTGCTGTGCGTTCCGCTTCACGTTTCCCGAACCTGGTAAAGCCTGGCCATTAACATGAACAGTCGCCTTACAAACGTTAGACATGTGATTCGGCCTACTACACCGACCGCACAAGAACATGGGGAATTTGACCTTCTGCACCTTCTTCCCCCGCTTCTTGCTAGCCTGCGCATTCCCCTGCTGTGGCCGCCCGCCCTGCGGTGCTGCCCAGACTGGCTGCACAGCGGCAGCCACAGCAGCCAACTTCCAACGTGAGGGAACGATGTCCACACAGGCCTCCGCCATCTCCCAGATACTAGGATCACCAGGCATAGCTGCTATAACCTTCCTACAAGCTTCGTTACAATTACACCTGACAAGGTTTGCAATCGTAACGTCCCTAGCCAGAGGATCAGGCACCTACCTCTCCACGGATGCAATCAACCTCGCCGCAAATACCATAAAAGGCTCATCATCCCCCTGGAAAATGGTTGAAAAC
This sequence comes from Melozone crissalis, assembly GCF_028551555.1. Lineage (NCBI taxonomy): Eukaryota > Metazoa > Chordata > Aves > Passeriformes > Passerellidae > Melozone > Melozone crissalis. The sequence continues at coordinate 5,355,949 of NW_026535813.1, read as the reverse complement.
GGCTGCTTCAGAGCAGCCATTTCCAGGGTCTGCACAATCGCTCCCATGCCCAGCGTTTTGCACTGCTCAAGCACAAGGGGATAGTATCCAACCTGCCCCTGAACATTCTCATAACGCTCTGTCCCCATCAGCATGTCAACAACAACTCCATGCCTGGGATCCTGCGGCGCCAGTGCAGCATTCCGCCTCACCGCTTGAGCCACCAAACGAGCCCACTTGGTCTCAAAAACACCAAATTGCACAGGGTCAAAAAGAGGATGTGCCACACAATGGACATCGTGAGGTGTCAGCACGTCCTTTGCAAGCCTCTGAAGAGTGTGCATAACCTCAGCAGACCCCAAACCATGCTGAGCAACCGCTTCACGGAGTTCCTTCTCCAGCTTATATGAAAGGGGTTCATGGGTGTTATGAGTGACGCCCCTGAGCACAGGGAAAACCTGGGGACCCCCTGGCAAAGCCACACGCACCTGCTGTGTCCCGATCCTTGGGCCCCCCAGAGACAAGAGGGAGTGATTGACCGGGAGCTGGGGCAACACCACTCGTCCCTGCGCCCCCTGCAGCACCGGCAGAGCCAAAGGAATCCGCCCCGCGACCCTGCAGATGACGTGAGGAGACAGGTTCATTCATCTCGTCGGTCTTGATTTTTGCCTCTCACCAGAAACGTTCAGGGTGCTTCGGACGCACTGTCGCCTGGCACGCAGGAAGCGTCCAATGACTTGACGAGAAAGCTCCATGGCCCCAGGCACCCACCGGCCTCCCGCCGGCTGTGTCAGCAGTTGCACTAAAGGTAAACACCCCAGCGCCCTGCCGCCCTGCAGCTCTGGCAGGTGCCGCCTCGGCGGGCGCAGGTGCCGGCATGGCCTGCAAATCCGGCATGGCCCCAGACGAGACCAGCACGGGGCCCCCATCCCCCGATATGGGGGCGGGGTGGGACGCCGAGGGAGGCGCGGCCCGCGGAGCTACGTCACTCCGGGGCGGCACAAGGGAGCCGGGTAGGCCCCCTATGAGAGCCCGCCCCAAGCCGCAACATTCCCCAGCGGGCACCGCCCCCACCGAGCGGAGAGGGGCGGGCTGCCCGCCCACCGGAGCGGGGCTGGGCGGAGCACCGACCGACGCCCCGCCCCCGGCTGCCTTCACTGGCTGCGCATGCCCAGCAGGCTGCGCAGACCCAGAGGCAGGCGAAATCGCCCCCCCCCCCCCCCCCCCCCCCCCCCCCCCCCGCTGAAGAACCTGTCTCGGGGGCGGGAGAGCCCACCCCCGCCGCACTCAGGGAGAACGTGGTGAACACACCGCAATTCAGACAAAAAGTCGTCACGGAAGCAGCCTCAAGTCGAGGCGGAGGCTGACCCTTAAAGGCCGGGAAGGCACAAAGAGAGGGCAATACGTCCCCGCCCCCCCACCCGCGCAGGGTGAGGCGGGGCGAGGACGGCCCGCCGAATCCACAGAGCCCCCCGGACCCGGGACCAGCTGGCTGTGAGCCCAATCCACCCCGGGCGAACAATGGCCACTCCCCAGCACGCCGTCCAGGGACAGGGAAGGGAAGTCTACATCGCACAGAAGCTCAACCTCCTCCTCGTCCACATCCGAGATAGAAGGGCTTCCCTGGGAACTCCGAGGGGTACAAGAACCAGACCCCCGCCAAAGCTCCTCACATTTCTTCCACTGCACCAGCAGCGGTCCCACGTGTACAGTGCAATCATCAAAGAGGGCGTCCATGAGGTGGACCCCCAGGAGAGACCACTCCTCCCTGGAGAACACTTTCCCAGGGACCGAAAAGAACCCTCGCTCTCGGGCCCACAGAATCAATCTTTCAAAATCATCCCAGGAAACAGAAACCTGTTCCCACTCCAGGACCCTCCTCCAGAGATCCAAAATGAGGGAATCATACTGGAAAACCACAGAGTTTTCCATTGCCCCAAGAACAGCAGTCAAAGCACCAAAAAAGAGGGGGAGAAACCTCACCACAATCCGCTGTCTGTGTCTCAGCCTAGGCTGCGATACACGGTGGTCACCAGATGTTGCTGAAGGACACGAAAGAACACAAGCACACCACCGTTCTCAAGGTGAAGGAAAAAAAGGGAAGTTTTATTCTCTGACTCCAATATTTATAGTTTTACAAAAGTGACAGCGGATTGGAAGGTGATAGTGGCACCTCTCCAATGACACTGGTCAAAGCAACAGTCCATCAACTCTCTCATCCTCCATAAAAGAATGCAAAACAATGTGTTATTTACAGAAAGTGTGTGAGAAAGTTCACTACAAGAATGTCAACATCAGAAGGCTTAGAAAATCTTAAAAAACCAGGGTGACAGTGGAGTCACTTCATTCAATGCACGATAGTCCACTGTCAATCTCCATTCTCCTTCAGATTTTCGCACAGGTCAAATGGGGCTGTTGAAGGGTGAGTGGGTCTTGCTGACCACCCCTTGGCTCTCCAGCTCACGGATCATTTTGTGGATGGGGATCACAGCATCTCGATTCGTTCGATACTGTCGGCAGTGCACTGTTCAGGTGGCAATTGGTACTCGTTGCTCTTCCACCTTCAGGAGTCCTACTGCAGATGGGTTTTCTGACAGTCCAGGCAAGCTGTTCAACTGCTTGACACCCTCTGTCTCTACAGCAGCTATTCCAAATGCCCATCTGAGTCCCTTTGGGTCTTTGAAATACCCACTTTGGAGGAAGTCTATGCCCAAAATGCATGAGGCCTCTGGGCCAGTCACAATAGGGTGTCTCTTCCACTCATTTCCAGTCAGGCTCACCTCAGCTTCTACCAAAGTCAAATCCTGTGATCCCCCTGTCACACCAACAATAGAAAAAGACTCTGCCCCACATGTCTTGATGGGATTAATGTACATTGCGCACCAGTGTCAACCAAAGCTTTGTATTCTTGTGGTTCAGATGTGCCAGGCCAACAAATCCACACAGTCCAAAAAACACGGTTTTCCCCAGCCTCTACCTGGCTAGAGGCAGGGCCCCTCTAAGCCTGGTTATCCTTCTTTCCCTGAGCATATGCCTTGGAGGGTCCTTCAAGGGGATCATAAATATTGTCATTATCATCATATGTGACAGTTCGGTTACTGGCCACTGGAGCTGCTTCCCTTTTGGAACTTCCTGTCTGAGTCTTCAATTCACGCACCCGTTGTGCCAGAGCAGAGGTAGGTTTTCTATGCCATCTCCCCATGTCTTCTCCACAATCACGCAGGTAGAACCACAGCTCAGCTCGTGGGATGTACCTTCTCTCCCCATCTGGGGAACGTCTGCGTTGGGTACCAGAACCTCTGATCTGCACTGCCGAGATTTGGAGAAAGCCCTCTTTAATCTCCTCCCTCAGTTTCTTGTGACCCTCCTCCATCTTGTCTTCTAAATTTTGCAGACGTGTTTCCACCGCTGCGATTCTGGCATGTGTTGGGCCATTCACAGTGTCTGCATATGCTCGGAGCTTCTTTGCCATATCCAGCACAGTCTCCTCACCATCATCCTGCTTCATCATTGCTAAAGCAGAAGCGTATTCTCGTGGCCCAAGTCGTACAAATTTTCTCCACATCACAGATGTGCATGGTACCAAGTCTGTATTTACAGTGTTTCCATCATCTGAGAAGACAATCTTGGCCACTGCCATTTCCCTCAAGCGTTGAATCCCTTGTTCTATGGTTTTCCACTGGATTTGCTGCATATAGAGATTGTCTGCGCACAGGTATCTTTGTGCTACAGTTCTTAGGATCCGTTCACAGAGGCGTGAGGTTTAACCCCCCTCATCATTTCTTGGTCAATGACAGGATCCTGTGACGGGGATCCCAAATGCCTCGTTTCAGTGCCATCCAGAATTGTAGCCTCGTCTGCAGCATCCCAGAGACGGACCAGCCAACTAATTATGGATTCATCAGGTCGTCGGGTGTAATCTTTCCGTAAGCCACGAAGGTCCTTCAGGGAAAAGGACTCAATATTTGCGTCTGATCTTGCACCTGCTGCTTTGACTCCTGATTTTATGTCAGGAGGTATTGAGATTCCTTCTCCTGTATCACCATCATCATCATCATCCACTGGTCGATTAGTTTTTTCCGTGCATTTCCCACTTCTAGTACTGGCAGCAACAGCCATGGGTTTAGATGCTGGCTTAGGCTTACTGTCTGGTTTGGCTGCTGGCTTCGAGCCTGGGCTGTTGGCTACAGCTTGAGTGACTGGGATAGCTGATTTATCTCCCTGCCCCTCTGCCTCTGTCTGCTGCCCTACACTATCTAACAAAGTGCGATAAGCATAGGCCAGGGCCCAGCTTATTGCAATTAGCCTTTTCTCCTTAGAATCGTCATGGCACTTCTCCTTTAGGTATTTCCCCACTTCTGCTGCGTTCTGAATTTGTTCCTGTGGAAAATCCCAGTCTACAGGATCAGAAAATACCTTCAGGGTTTGGCCTATATTTTCCCATTGTCCACACCACTCAGGATTTTTCACGCCTGCATCTGCTTCTGGGTCAGGGGTTTCACCAGCTCCTCTGGATATCTCAGCCCTAATTCTAGAGAAGCTGCAGACCATATAGAGGAAGCTTACCAGATTAAGTACCAGAAAGATGGTCTCTTTAGCATTCAGCGGAAACTGAACATTCTCAAAAAGTGACATAACAGATCCAAAGGAGAAGAAGGAGAAGAAAGGCTGGAAAGCCTTATTCTCGACTTCTCTTACAGACTGAGTGTAATTACTAATAAATTCCCAAAACATACTTCTGGAATTGGGATGCAGGGTAGGATGAAGAAACCATAAACCATACATATCGTAAACAGAGGCCAGTATCTTTGTAAACACTTTATAAATCATTATCACCAAGGCCAGCACAACAGCTATTCCAATCCGTACCCCTCTACCGTAAAAATTACTTGTTATGGACAATAATCCTAGTGACCAGAAAGGTATTGAAACCTCAAAAAGGTCTAGAGCCCAGAGCCACACGAAGGCTTTCACCCCCAGAGACATTATGGATTCAAGCAGCATGGCTACTGACTGCTTTAACAACAACAAACACACAATTAATAGAGCTTTTTTCCACCTTTTCCAGCCGCATGTTGGGCGCCAATAGATGTATCTGTCCAGGTTTAGAGCAAATTTGGAGAAGAATCCCCCAAAGGAGCTCCGGTGGGAAAAGCAGATCCAATCGGCCCCTCCCCCCAACTGGTCTGGGAGCTAAAAATATCTCCTTGGAGAAAGGTGGAAAAAAACCTGTTTATTAAACAATGAAACCAAAACAATATCAAACAATGAGACCCGTTGCCACTCTAAAAGAGATGACAAACTGAGAAAACCCTGTCCCCGGGTTGTAGCTCTCTCAGTCTCTGATCAGTCCCGCCGGTATTGGAATTGTCGCAGGCCAGGCCCGGCCCGGTGGGCCAGGGATGTGAGCTGCCAGTGCTCTCCTGGGTGTTCAGTCCAGAGCAGGTTTCAAGAGGTCCAAAGAAAAGGAAAAAAAACAGTCCAGGGAACTTCTTTGCCTCAGCTAGCTAACATTAACTAAAAAGCAAAAGAAGAGCTCTGTCCCGCTGTCTGTCCGCAGACAACAACAGTCCAGGAGGAGGAATGTGGGGGAGTGGAGTACAGTGTCTGAAAACAAACTGCCGCATCTTCTCTTCCCCCCTTCACTCTCTAGAACACTCTTAAAGGTGCAAAACTTATTATTCAGCATAAACAGAATGAGACGATTGGGGATAAAAGCACCACATAGTCAACCCAGGACAGGGAGAAAGGACTAAAGGTTTCTCAGGAGAAACTGCAATTCGTGCAATCAGAAGTAACATACCTGGGGCACATAATAGGAGGGGGGGTATAAGAAGTTAAGCCCAGACAGAATTTCAGGTATTTTAGCTCTCCCAGCCCCAAAAACAAAACGAGATGTGAGAAAACTTCTGGGCCTGTTCGGATATTGCAAGTTATGGTTAGATCAATACACGCAGAGTGCAAAATTTTTATACAATAAATTAGTAGCTCCAGATCCCCTAATTTGGACAGCTGAAGATGAGCAACAATTGGAGAACCTAAAAGACAAATTGTCTTCTGCCCTGGTCTTAAGCTTACCAGACCTCAGGAAGGGCTTTGACCTGTTTGTGAGTGTGGAAGGGGATATAGGCTACGGTGTACTAACTCAGGAGTGGGGAGGCTGCAGAAAACTCATGGCTTACGTTTCCAAATTGTTAGATCCAGTGGCTAAAGGCTGGCCAGTGTGTATACAAGCAGTAGCAGCAACTGCAATCCTGATAGAAGAGACCCAAAAATTGACTTTGCAAGGAAAAATAAAGTACATACTCCTCATGGCCTTAAAGCAGTACTGAGACAGAGGGCTCAGCAGTGGCTAACCGATGGCAGAATATTAAAATATGAGATAATACTAATGAACACAGAGGACTTAGAATTTATCGCATCCAATGCCTTCAATCCAGCACAATTCCTAATGGGAGAGCCTATAGAGAATTTAGAACATGATTGCCTCGAATTGGTTAACCTCCAAAAAAAAGTAAGAGAAGATTTAGAAGATCAGCCTCTAGCAACTGGAAGAATCTTATTCATGGATGGCTCTTCGAGGGTAGTAGATGGAAAAAGGGCTTCAGGTTATGCCATTATAGTTGGAGAAACATTACAAATTAATGAAAAAGGGAAACTACCCCCAAATTGGTCAGCCCAAAGTTGTGAAATATATGCCCTGAAAAGGGGACTGGACTTACTGGAGGGGCACTGAGGAACCATTTATACAGACTCCCAATATGCATATGGGATAGTTTACACATTTGGGAAAATATGGGAGGAGCGTAGGTGCTTAAGCTCAAAAGGAAAAAGCTTAACCCATGAGAACCTAGTCAGATCAGTATTAGAGGCTCTACAGAAACCTACAGAAATAGCAGTGGTCCATATAAAAGGGCACCAAAGAGAAGACAGTCTTGAAGTTAGAGGAAACCGACTGGCTGATGAGATAGCAAAAGAAGCCGCTTTACAACCAGGAGATCCAGTAAAACTTTTTAAAGCAGGAACGACACCTGAAGAAGGAGAAAGAAGAGAAGAACCTGTATTTAGTGAAAAAGAATTAGAGGCTATAAAAGATTTAAAGTTACACCAAGGGCAATGAGGAGAGTGGTTAACCTCAGATGGACAGGTGTTTTTGAATAAAGCACTGGCTCGGACAGTGCTAACAGAACTACATAAATTAACTGACTGGGGAGTCCAAGGACTATGTGATCATTTCCTAAGAAATAACCTATGCATCAGTGTATATAGCCAAGCTAAAGCCATTACAAAAGGGGGTGTCATTTGTCAAAAAGTAAACCAGAAAGTCATGAGAAAAGTAGCACCTGGAGGGAGAGAATTAGCTTTAAGACCCTTCCAAAGCATACAGATAGATTTCACTGAGATGCCCTCAGTGCAAGGATACAAATATTTACTGGTTATAGTAGATCATCTCACCCATTGGGTAGAAGCCTTCCCGACTAGAAGGGAAACAGTTCAAGTCGTAGCAAAAGTAATCCTGGAGAACATTATCCCCAGATATGAAATGGTGAACACCATAGACTCAGACCAAGGTCCACATTTTGTGTCCCAAACATTGCAAAATATAACTGGAGCTCTAGAAATAAAATGGAGATTACATACTCTGTGGCACCTCCAGAGTTCTGGGAGGGTGGAGCGGATGAACAAAGCTCTCAAAAATGTATTAACTAAAATGATTGAAGAAATAAAAATGAATTGGCTGAAGTGTTTGCCCCTAGCACTTTTGCACATAAGAACAAGACCTCGGTCTGACATAAGAATTTCACCTTATGAAATGATGTTTGGACTGCCATTCTTGTTAACACCCTGTAGAATGGGAGACTATCTGGAAGGAGAAGAGGCTACCAGAAAGTATTTGGAGATAATTGGAAGAACTCTGGAAGGACTTAGAAAAAGAGGATACCCCCCCAAACTTCCCCTCTTGACACGAAAGTTCATAACATTAGCCCAGGAGATTGGGTTTTGATAAAATCATGGAATACGGGACCATTAATGCCTAAATTTGAAGGCCCCTTTCAGGTACTCCTCATCACTAATTCAGCTGTGCGGACCAGAGGAAAAGGTTGGACTCACAAGAATAAAAGGGCCAGTCTCACCCCCAGGTACAGGACCAGATTCAACATCAGCTTCTCCATCTGTCATTGGACCAGATTCCACATCACTCTCACCTCCGGGCACTGGACAGGATTCAACCACATCACAAGTTAAATTACCCGAGTATACAGTGATAAAAGGACCAAAAGATTTAAAGTTGACTCTCAGAAGGAAGAGTCAAAAAGACTGAACTGTATGGGAAAATTATTAGTATCAGAGCCCTAACATAGCTAAAAATGTTTCAAGACAGTTCTGTGTAAAATAAGTTTGTAAAAAGTTTAAAACTGTAAATAAGTAATTCTAGTTAAGTTCCCCAATTTGGTTCTAAAGACTCCAGGTTAATCCTCTACAGAGCACTCCCCTAAGAGAAACCAAAATTGGTAGGGAACAGACCAAGAGAGGTTTAACCAGAGAAGCTGGTAGAAGAGACTCTAAAGAGCTTGGAAGCTTCTTCTCAGTAAAATTCCCCAAGAGGCAAGGCCGGGTGGGCAGGCTGTGCAAGATGACCTGTGGAGAAATGGCTACATGACAGAGGTCACGTAGACATTCACTTGTTAGCCGACCAGGAGCTGGGAAAGTACCGAACACAGCTAGTTTGAGTCTTTGCACCTGCAAGATAGCGTGTCCTTGGGCCTAGCTGGGTATGATAACAAGTGGACAGAGAGACGTGGGAAATAGAGAATGTAGGCCCAAAGGAACGAGGAAAAGTTGATGGTATAGTTTAACCAATAGATCACTTGGCTTGCAGAATATTCATAAGCTTATTATTTGCTGTATAAGTGTCTGATGCTCTCTTCAATAAACAGAACTTGCTTATCACTCATATTGAGTGTCCGAGTCTCCCCTCACCGACAAATGGCTCATCCCTGACAAAGGCCTCATTCTGCAACAATGACCCATACCAGACTCTTGGGAAGGGTAGTAATGATGGCTGAAATTGCTGGTGGTGCTCTGGGGAGCCCAGGAGAGCCGTGCAGTGAGTGCTGCCAACTCCTCTATGAGGAGGAAGAAGTGAGCTCCTTGTTGAGAGTCTACATCAGTTCTAACCCAAATTGTGTTAACCTCTCCCAATTGGTCCTTTATCAGAAAAATAAGAGAATGTATTGGATAGCCCAGAATACTGCCACTTTTAAGCAGCCATTCCTAGGAGAGTGCCCTATAGGAGAAGCCTGGTTGTGCTTTGACTGGGATGCTGCTGAAACAAGCTCAGTAGATCTAGTAAAAAGAGGAAATAGTAAAAACAGTAAGAAAGATGGTTTGTAACAAGTATTTAGCAGTGAAGTATTCAGCCACCCAGTGGATCCCAAGAGATCCAAAGAAATTAGAGTCTGTTGAGAAAAGAGAAAGAGACAAGTGTACCCACTATGAAGTATGTGAATGCTATGAGTGTACTGAAAAAGGGATAAACCCCTTTTGGAAAATGAAGGAACTGTGTAAATATTGGGAGTGCCCAACAGAAACTGAAAACACATTTCAGGAGAGCTCTAAACGCCTAGTTTTGATCTCTAGTACTACAGCATACACTAAATTGTCAGACTGGTCTGGCAGCTGCACCGCTAAAATAATAAAACCAGCTTTCTTCTTATTACCCAAGGAAACTGGATCAAGTTTAGGAATTCCTACATCCAGTGATTTAGGAGAAACCAAACATAAGAAGCAAAGTGCAATAGAAATTGAGAAAATCCAAAATTGTAAAGGCCAAGTTCAGACCCCAATATCTATGTTACACAGAATCATCAGGCTCCAGGGAGTATTAAAAATGAAGAATGCAATTATTAGAAACATTTCAAATGAAATAAAAAAATTAGCATATGTAAATAATCAAGAACAAACTCCTACACTTGATTCCAGTTGGTGGGATAACCTATGGATTTTCAAAAAATATGTATGGGAAAAAGTAGTTTTTCTCACTCTCTGTATACTTGGAGGATTGCTCTTGTTACTATGCTTGTTTCCCTGTTTCATTAAAATAGTAGTATTGGCCATGCAGACCAACCTAAAGAAACCAAGAAAGGAAACAAAGTAAAGTAACCGTGATTACCAGAGTGCTCAAGAAATTTATAATCAATGCAAAAAATTAAATATGAAGCTCATAAGTCAGAAATTGCAAGTTGATGGGAGCTTAAATTTAAGCTTGATCAAAGAAAAAGAGGGGGGACTGTTATAAACAAAAACAATCTGCCAATTTTTTTGTGAAGAAAAAGGTTACAAAAACTAGTCAGACCACTGTTGGTGCTGAAGTGCTACCTGTTTGTTATGATAATTACAAGTCGTTGTCGTTAAAGGGTTCTTTTTTGTATCAGTAAAGGCCCTGGCTGGGGCTACTTGATGGCTCTTCTCCTGAGACAGTGAAGGGCGGGGACCTCCCCAGACAGTGAGGAGAAGGGACCAAACTAGGAGGGGGCTATGCAAAATAACCTCAGGACCAGCATGCCATGAGAGGCTACTACTCCAAATGTACTGAAAAGACCCCCAAAACAACTAGCCAATATGGAGTTAGGAAATAGGAGTGATGTCTAGGCGTGGGGAGCGGAGTGCTGGACCTGCAGAGATGCTGAAAACCTTCGTTGCCCCTCATACTGAGTGAGAGAGTCCTCTCGAACCGAGACCCACCGAGACCCGGAGGTAGCGAAGCTGGGAAAATCAACATCTGGGTCATGCCCAAAATGCTCCCACGAGAACTGGACCCCCAGCTCTGCCCCTAGTGGACAAAGCTGCACATATCCTCCTCCTGCGAGTCACCCTGGGAGAGATGACCGAGACTACAGACCTGTCGAGCTTCCCAATCTTGAGCTGATCAGTTTTAATAAAGGCGTTAAAAGGAGAAAAAGTCTCCTGCCCTGTTTATTTCAGCTGGGACCCTGGGACTCGGGGAGTTTACCATGAAATAAAGTAACCCAGTGCCACCCAGGCCCGTGCTGTGCCTTTTTGTTCCGTGCTGCACCTCCGCTGGTAGCTGGGATTCTGCGGAGCCCCGAAAGAGGGGAACTGTCGCCCTCCCCACTGTCACCATCTAGCCTGGACGAGCGACAAACATGGTCAGATCTTATTTCCTTCTTTTTCCATTCTATCATACAAAATTGGATTATCTTTACCTTGTCTTTTCTCCTTGTACAACGATTTGTACCCTATTACCTAACATAACTCCCAGAGAGCTATCTTGGGGTATCTCTGCTGGTACCCTTTTATTTCCCCCCCCCTTTTTTTTGTCCTGTACCCAACTTACTGGTTTTCTGTCCCATTGTCCAAGTTTAGAGCAAATTTGGGGAAGAATCCCCCAAAGGAGCTCTGGTGGGAAAAGCAGATCCAATCGGCCCCTCCCCCCAACTGGTCTGGGAGGGAAAAAATACATCCTTGGAGAAAGGTAGAAAAAAACCTGTTTATTAAACAATGAAACCAAAACAATATCAAACAATGAGACCCGTTGCCACTCTAAAAGAGATGACAAACTGAGAAAACCCCAGGTTGAAGCTCAGCTCACTCAGTCTCTGATCAGTCCCTCCGGTGCTGGAATTGTCGCAGGCCAGGCCTGGCCCGGTGGGCCACAGCTGCAGCTGCCGGTGCTCTGCCGGTGCTCTCCTGGGTGTTCAGTCCAGAGCAGTTTCAAGAGGTCCAAAGAAAAAGGAAAAAAACCAGTCCAGGGAACTTCTTTGCCTCAGCTAGCTAAAACTAACTAAAAAGCAAAAGAAGAGCTCTGTCCCGCTGTCTGTCCATCCACAGACAACACAGTCCAGGAGCAGGAATGTGGAGGAGGAGTGCAGTGTCTGAAAACAAACTGCGCGCTTCTTCTCTCCCCCCCCCTTCACTCTCTGGAACACTCTTAACGGTACAAAACTTATTATTCAACATAAACAGAATGAGACGATTTGGGATAAAAGCATCATATAGTCAACCCAGGGCACCCATTTTTCAAGATCTTATCTATTTGCCTCTTACCTCTGTTTCCCACTTTCTCTAACAACCTGAATACTACTTTCTTCCTGTTAAAAACAAAAATCTGCCAGTTTTTTTTTATGAGAAAAAGGTTACCACTGTTGCTGCTGAGGTGCTGCTTGTGTGTTATGGTAATTACGGGTCGTTGTCGTTAATAGTTGTTTTTGTATCAGTAAAAGCCTAGCTGGGGCCGAGTTAATGGCTCTTCTCTGGGACATTGGAGGGTGGGGACCTCCCCAAACAGTGAGGAGAAGAGACTTGGGAGGGGGAGATATGCAAAATAACTCCAGGACCAGCATGCCATGAGAAGCTACTGCTTCTAGGTTGCTAAAAAAGACCCCCAAACAACGAGCCAACTAAGAGTTGAGAGATTAGAGTGATGTCGAGACATCAGGAACGGAGTGCTGAGCCTGCAGAGATGCTGAACACCTTCGTAGTCCCTCTCACCCTGAGCACAGGAGTCGTCCCAAAACCGGGAGTGGACAGGGCGAAGCTACAAACAACATCATCTGAGGGGTCACCACGCCCTAAAAGGTCCCACCAAAACTGGACCCCCAGCTCTGCCCCTAGTGGACAAAGCTGCGCATATCCTCCTCCTCCTCCTCGTCGCCTTGGGAGAGACTGGAGACTGCAGACCCGTCGAGCTGCCCAATCCTGAGCTGATCACTTTTAATAAAGGCATTAAAAAGGAGAAGAAGTCTCCTGCCCTGTTTATTTCATTCCCACAACACAAAACCCCCTTTCACAATACAATTCAATACAATACACCTCCTTCCAAAGAGATAAAGTGAAGCTTAAAATAAACAATTTATATTACATATACTTTCAATCATCTACATTTACTCACTTTTATTTCTCACACACAACAAGACAACAATAAGGTACCTTTTACTTTCAAATCACTTGTTAAAATCTCAGATGTTATTGAGCCTTGAAATAGGACTCTCTTCTAGCCATGTCTCATAAGCTCTTGGAGATCTATTTCACACTCGAGATAGCTCAGCTACCCTACAAGGCATAAAATCAGCAGGATGGCTTCTGTGGCAGTGTTGGAAACAAAAAGGTTTTAATAAAAGGCAAAATAACAAACTCTTTACAGAGAAAAACCAATCCAGGTGCAAGAGGCCCTCCTGCCCCTGGTAAAACACCTCACAAAAGCAATTAGTTTCTTTGTTCTATTCTTTTTCTAGTAAATTGCCCACGCGGGACTTTTTGGTTCCTGTCCAGTTAGCTATCAGTAAGTTTGAGGTGAAGTCCCCCAGGTCCTATGAGATGCCTTTTCGCTTAATCCAGGAGAGAAACTTCTGGGCTTTTTTCCTTTTTAAGGGGACAAAGGATAGTTTTGTTACTCTGTCAACAGGGGGCACATTCCTATATCTCACCCTTTCTATACATCTAAAAAGAAAGAGGAGAAAGGAACATGAACTGAAAATGTCTCACCCTTGTCGACAATTTGTAGTTATGCCAATAATTTTTAAATTTGGTTCTAATCTTCTATCTTAGCTTTGGTGAAGTGTTTTCCCAGGCAAGCTTCAAATTTCTGGCTATATATCATTTGAACATAGAGGTAGGTTAGTAACTTTTTGACACAACAACAACTTACAGAACTTTTTCAGTGCAAAACTATCTTTTAAACAATTTTAACTAGTGCAAACTTAGAAAACAGTCTGCTTCCAGCTGTCACTCAGTTGTTTGCGCATTCTTCTTCTGGTGTCTTCTGCTGCTCTTGGATCGGCTGTACCTGTGGCTTGACATTCTTTGCAGGGACCCATTGAAGACCTGCATTTGTAGAAATGCATGCAAACCCCCTCCCCCAAGTCACAAGAGTATTGGGTCCTGAAATCTGTCCTGTCTCTAGATCCTTGATGAAGACTGGTGGCCTTTCCTTGAGCTTTGCTTGACTGGTATTGCTGAAATGTCTGAAAATTGGTGGTACCTACTTGATAAAAGAATTATTTAAGAAGTTAAAAACATATACAGCTTTATTTAGCCTCTCTATGGTAGACAGCACTTCTGTCCCTCCCTTTTGCCTTTCAAGGATCATTTTCAGTGACCTGTGTGCTCTTTCTACAATAGACTGGCCTGCAATAGAATGTGGAATACCTGTGGTGTGTTTGATACCCCAGGTTTTGAAAAACTCCTGCAGTTTGTTAGAAACGTAGGCTGGTCCGTTGTCCATTTTGACTTCTTGAGGAATACCTAGGGATGCAAATGCTTGTAAGAAATGTTTAATTACATCTCTACTCTTTTCTCCTTGATGTGCAGAAGCAAAAATTGCTCCTGAGAATGTGTCTATTGATATATGTATATGTTCGAAGCATGCAAATGACTGATATTGAGTTACGTCAGTTAGCCATATCTGCAGGCTATTTAAGCCTCGAGGGTTAACTCCTGTTGCTATTGCTGGTATGGCAAATTTTTGGCAATCTGAACATGATTGAACAATTGCTTTTGCCTGATTCTGAGAGATGTTAAACATTCTTACTAGAGCAGGTGCATTTTGATGATAGAAAGCATGGCTCATTCTGGCTTGTTCAATAACATTAGGAAGTATATTCTGTATTGACATGGCTAACAAATAAGCCATGGCATTGCCTTCTGCTAAGAAACCTGAAAGAGAAGGATGTGAACGAATGTGCATTACAAAGTAAGGTTACTGTCGAATGGAAAGAAGGAAGATTAATTTTTTGAGTAAACCGTATAGCTGGTCATTGGAAACCTCTTTTAGCAGAGATCCTTCTGCTCTCTCCACTACACCTGCAACATAAATTGAATCTGTTACTAAATTAAAAGGAAATGTGAATTTTGAAAATACCCATACAACTGCTGTTAACTCTGTGATTTGTGCAGAACCAATTACTTCCTCAATATCTGATTCCCATTTTTTGGTCTCTGGGTTTTTCCAAGCAATCACAGATTTTTTTTGACTTCCCAGAACCATCTGTAAAAAATGTGATTGCATCTAGAGGTGCATGACTTCTTAAGGGCCTATGAATTAATTTTAAAGATGAACTTAATAGCTCATGTTTGGGACAATTGACTGATATTTTTCCTGTAAAATTTTCTAGGGCAAATTGCATGGCCTTTGAATTTTGAATTAACCATTCCAAATAGATGGATGTGACAGGCAGAAAGATTTCTGTAAAATCCTTTCCTGCAAGGGAAAACATTCGGGATCTAGCCTTAATAATCAATTGCGATATAATTTCAGGGCAAGTTGTTATAGTTTTACCCAGCTGACGTGATAGGAAAACCCATTCTAAGATTATCAGATGGTCCTTTTTCTCTAGATCCCACTGGAATATTAGTCCGTGAAGCTGTAGATTCTCCCCCAAAACTGCAAACAAAAAAGACAAGTTAGGATTCTACTGATGAGTCTGGCGTGATTGGATGGCTCACATCACTTTCTCTAAGGCATTTTGGGCTTCTTTGTTGAATTCTTGTGGTGAGTTCAAAGCTGTGTCTCCCTTCAATAGATCTGCCAGAGGGGCTAAATCTTGATTTGAAATGCCTAGTAGTGGACGAAGCCAGTTCAGAGTCCTTACTAGCTGCTGCACTTAATTCAGTGTCTTTGGATTTGTCCTTAGCTGGAGTGGTTGAGGAGTTACTGTTTGTTCTGTGATTCTGTATCCTAAATATTTCCAAGGAGGAAGTGTCTGTATTTTTTTATTTGCTACTGTGAGTCCTGCTTTCTCTACTGCTGAGATGACCTGATCTGTTGTCTCCTGCATTGATGCTTGGTCCTTTGCTGCTACTAAAATATCGTCCATATAATGCAAGATGAGGGAATTTGGGCATTGTACACAAACTGAGGAAAGTACTTTTGCTACATACCACTGGCATATACTGGGGGAATTTCTCATGCCTTGTGGAAGAGAAAGCCAATGATATATTTTTAAAGGTGTCTGCTGATTTATGGATGGGATGGAAAAGGCAAATCTTGGTGTGTCATCTGGATGCAAAGGAATATTGAAAAAACAGTCTTTTAAATCAATGACAGTTAACTTCCAATCCTTTGGAATCATAACGGGATGAGGTAAACCTGGTTGTAAAGAACCCATTTCTTGAATCACTTTGTTAACTTTTCTGAGATCCTGCAATAACCTCCACTTCCTACTGCTTGGGTTTTTAATTACAAAAACTGGAGTGTTCCAGGGGCTGGTAGTTGGAGTTAGGTGACCTTTGTTTAACTGTTCCTGTACCAACTGCTCTAATGCAGCAAGTTTCTCTTCTGGTAAGGGCCATTGGCTGACCCAGATGGGTGTATTAGATGTCCATGTGAGTTTTAGTGTGTTATGTCCATCAACAGCCTTTGTTAAAAATCGGTTTCTAGTTGCAGACCCCATTGCGAGAAAATGTCTCTTCCCCAAAGATCTATATCAGCTCCTACTATAAATGGTCTCGTGATGGCAACACGACCTTCAGGTCCCTCAAATGTGACAGAGTGCAAGCTACGGAAACTTTCACAGTGACCACCAATACCTGCCAGTTGGTCCAGCGTAGGCACGATGGTCCAGTCCTGTGGCCATTTTGATTTCGATATCAGAGTGTCAGAGTGATGTCTGCTCTGGTATCTATCAGGCCAACGAGGGTGATGGTTTTCCCGAGGTGCTTCAGGACACAGGTGAGTTGAGGCCACCCACGGGTGATGTGCCTGGTCCAAGTGATGACGGACGTATTGCTCCGTGACTCTGGTAGGAGAAAAGCTTGTGCTATGGTTAGTCCTTTGGGTAAAAAGCATGGAGGGTCTGGACATAAAGCTAACACTGTAATTTCCTGTGAACAAGTGACAGATAACACAGTTGGAATTATATAAAAACCTTTTGCATAGGATCTGTTCACTCCCACTATTAAGAACTGATGTGGTTGTGATTCAGGTCCCAGCTGTCCTGTGGAAATTGTGTGAGCAATGGCATTGGTTAGCATCACTGACTGGGCTGTAGACAGCTCCAACCTGGTACTTGAGGACATTGTGCTTGGTAGTCCTGCAATGATTTGCTGCAGTTGTGAACTTGGTGGCCTGTGGTGGTCTCTGGCCTCTGGTACAGTGGTTCTTGTGTCCTCGCACGCCACTGAACTGTGCTTGGCTGCACATTTCCCGGAAGATGGCATAGACAATCCTGTACTGGGCGAAAACTGTGAGCATTTTGACAGAGACCTCTGTATCCACTGTTTCTTGGAGGTAGCCTCCTTCGTATTCTTGGACATTCTCTTTTAAATGCCTTCTTTGACCACAGGAATAGCACATGGCCCTTGAAATCTGTTGGTTTTCAATTGCCCCTTTAAATGCTGTTAGAGCCTCTGCTAGGGTTTGCGTCTGAATTTCTATGGCCTTTTCCTGCTGCTTTAGGGTGTTTTCCTCAGCTGTTGTGATGGGATTAGCTAGCACCTCTGCCTGCATGGCTGCTGCATGTTCAGGGGTACCCAGGCGATTGCAAGCATCCACTAGCTGTGTTAGGTTGGGGTCAGGGTTTTGTGGCAATGCACGTAATATATTTTTGCAGCTTGGATTTGCATTAGATATTGCAAGCCATTTAATAACTCTTGTCTGGCACAGTCTATTGGAATTTGCTTATCTAATGCCAATTTTGAATGGTCCAAAACTTTAATGTATGGCTCATCCATCCCTTGTTTTATTTCTGTGAAATCTAGTTCGGGTTTATTCCCGTCAGGCAGCTGTAACAGGGCAGTCTTTGCAGCTTCTTTAACATTCTGGAGAATTTGTCTATCAAGTATCCTGGCTTGTCCCTGTGGGTCTGTATGGGCTCCTTCTCCCAAGAGCTGATCTAGAGCTATATTTGCAGTAGCTGGAGTTCCTGCATAACCTCTTAAAAGGTCATTTAATAAACCTTTCCATGCCAATTCCCACAGAGAATAATCTGTTGGAGACAGCAAAGATGTACACAGCTGTTTTAA
Source organism: Melozone crissalis (assembly GCF_028551555.1). Classification (NCBI taxonomy): domain Eukaryota; kingdom Metazoa; phylum Chordata; class Aves; order Passeriformes; family Passerellidae; genus Melozone; species Melozone crissalis. Next base: position 5,337,988 of record NW_026535813.1, on the reverse strand, counting down.
ATTGTGAGGAGTGAATATATTTGCTGCAAAGGTGGCTTGTAACAGGTCTCTGAAATATGCAGATTCTCTCCCATAAAAACGAGAGGTTCTACATATCTCTTTTAATTCTGCAAAGTTTATCTGTTGCCACTGTGGTCGTGATACAGCCCCGACAGTATATCTTACTGAAAACACTTTCAGCTTCGATGCAATTTCCCAGTCTCCTTCCTGGACTGCATCTTTTCTTATCCTCTGCCAGGTATCTGTGCCTCCTGGTGTATGAAACTCTTCCTCAGATTTTTGGGGGCTACATTGGGGGGTGTAGTAATAACTTTTGCTTTGATCCGGCTGTTCTCCAAATATGGGTGCTGCCATTTTGGATGGGGTCACTTCTGGGTCATCACATCTGGTTCCCATGCTCAGCAGAATGGGGGCGTGCTGTCCCGGGGAGTGGACAAGAAGAAGAGGCAGGGAGACCGATCGGGCTCGGTCCACAAAAGAGGTATGTCCCTCATTGTTGTCTTATCTATCAAGAGTTCTTATTATCATTATAGTGCAAGCATTCCATATCGCCAGAGATTCATACCTCCTCAATGTTTCGCGCAGGCACCTCCTCTAAGCACTGACTGTTCCTGGTCCTTGCAGTAGTCATCTAACTCCTCTGACTCCTGATCCCACCAATCCACTCTTTTATACTACTGTTCTTATTGGCTACAGGTGCGGCCTGTTAACATTAGGCCTGCTCCTAATTTTAGTAATTGGTTTAGCTGCAACTCTTTGGGGGATAAGATTACATTCTATGCCACCTTCATACTGTATCCCCCTACACCTCATCTGATGGGCAGGAGCTTAATGACGAATCAGAAAGGGAATCCTGGGAGCGCAAGGACGATGGTGGAAGACGCCCACTAAGGGCAGAGCTCTCCCTTTTGGAACTATGGCATTGGCCACGTGCTCCTCTGTGGAAGGGGCTAAGAGTGGGCCTGTTAGCTAAAGGAACGAGAAGAAGCTGAGAAGTAAGAAGCAGCTGATAAGGAGCTCTCTCCAAGGCTGTAACCAAGGAGACCGAGAGAAGAAAGATAAGAAAACCTTGCAGCTGGACGAAGCATTTTTAGAAAGTTAGTTGAAGTCACTGTAACTTTTCACCAATAGTGTTATGTTGACTTATTGTGGCCAATAGTTAGGGTAGAAGAAGCATAAACAATTGGAAAGTGTTTAAAAGGTCAGCCATGTTCAATAATAAAGAGTTGCCAACTAAGACTGCTTGTGGTCTCTGCTTTGTGTCGTGACCGCCTCAACAGCGACACTCCCCCGTTCTCACAGAGCATAGACTCTGCTTGGCTTTTTTCGATTTTACTGCCAAAATTCACCAATTTTGTGCATCTGAGGCAACTTTTGAGAGGAAACCGAGAGGAATTCTTTGGGGTAGGTGATTTAGGAGAGGTTGTTTGCAGACTGGTCTGGCAGGGACGAGTCTGTCCTCTCTCCGAGGGTGGTGGAGGGGGGGCAGGGGGAGGAGGGGCTGGACTGGCTGTGAGAGTCTGTCAGAATTTTCCCTCATCTGCCTCACGATCGTCCTTGGGAGACCACTGAAGAGAAGACCCCCCTGTCTAGAATATCTGGCTCTGAAGGAGAAAAGTCACATGCCAAAGGCCCTGAGACCTGAAAGCTCAATGTTAAGCTATTGTTTTCACAGGTTTGTTTGCTGTATGCTAAGAAGGGGGCACCGTGCCCCATTTGCAACAATAGCAGCTTTGGAAGCTGTCCCATCTCTCGGCCTGGCTGGACTTCTCCTGATTCCTCAAAAGAAACAGTGGAGAAAGAAACTCCTCGCATTAATCAAAATTGCCCTCAAAAAGAATTAGCCCTGATGAAAAATTGCGGGAAACACTGTTGCAATAACATGAAACCTCTAATTAAAACAGAATGCAACTATATCAATAATGAAGATCTTGACCTGCACAAAACTACTAAAGAAATCCTGTACACTGCTACTGAATTAACAAAACTTGCAAAGCAGTATGGGCTTCCCCCCCAAAAATCTGAAACAGAACACATTTGTCAAGTGTCTCTCACTGGGGGAGATCAGATTCTTTTGTCAGAACAAGGAGCCGGTGGGTGCTGGGGACATGGGGTGTTCTTAACAACAGCAGACAGACGCATCCCATGGTCCCCAAATCAGCACACAGATCATTGGGCAAGGGGGCTTAACCCCTTGGAAAAGAGAGACCCTTTGGTCGGTACCCCCGACCAACTCCTGGAAAACATTCACAAAGCCGGCTGCCTGCAATTGATTCATGAAAATAAATTAATTCCTGGTTTTGAGTCACCAATGAAATCACCTGTAAAGCCTGAAATTATGACCTCTATAATTCAAGGGCTTCCAGGAACACTTAAACCTACAGCAATTCTCTTTCAGAAAACCATAGTAGCTATGTCTCCTACAGAAAGACCAGATAAACTTCTCAGTAACCAGAATGACCCTTTTGTTCCCCTTTATGACTTGCTGAGAAAAAGAATAAAATGGGATTGGACTTCTTCTCAGAAGGAAACATTGCAATTACTGATTTTTGAAGTGACAGCTCATCAGGCACTGGACCCTATCCATCCTACAGACCCCTTTCAGGTGGAGTGGGGATTTGCCTCCTCACAGCCTTCAGTACACATTTGGCACTGGGGTCCTGAGGGTCTGACAAAGCTTGTTGGTTTTTATTCCTGTGGTTTCAAAGATGCTGAGAATAGGTACACTGCCTGGGAAGGGGGGTTGTTTGTGGTTGGCTTTGCTCCCAGGAAGGTGGAGGAGAACTGGGCAATCCAAGAAACTGGGAGCTTGGGTAGCAGCCAAAATAAACCTACTTCTATGACTAAAGCAACCCCTCCTCTCTCCCCCGCTTCTGCTAACAGAAAGGAACAAGACAATGCCCAGGTTGGGGAACTGTTAACTTTTTGGAGCATTTTCCAAAGTGAGGGACAAAATTACTTTCTTGTCTGTATTAACACCAAGTCCTATGCTATATTTATATTTGGGTTGCTCCAGGCTGATGTTTTTAAAAGAGCTACAGGAGATAATACAGTTAAAGCAATGCAAGGATGGTTTGGGATTTTCCTAAAACCACAAGAAATTCAATCTGATAATGTTTCTCACTCTACTGTCAAAGGTGTGCAGGATTGGGCAGAAGGTGAAAAGATTAAATGGACTTCTCGCATCTTTTACTATAGATGGGAGGTAAATGAGTGTTCCAAAATTACTGCTTTTTGCCCAACAGCTCCAAGCATAATTCCTTCACTACAGAGACCAGATGATTTCAAGAACCCAGCACATTACCCTGGACAACCTGTTTTTGGTGGACTCCCCGCTGCTGTAGGGGAAGCACCACTGCTGTTCAGAACCTCTCTGACAATTCCATTGTTCTAAATTTTTCTGCCTCTTTGTGGCAGAGTCTGTTGTGTTTACTTTTTCAGAAGAACTCCGAGGGACATGAAGACCTTATAAACCATGATAACACCAGTGATGGACAACAGAAATAATGTTTTCCCTTCCCTTTATGGCAACACCAGGTGATGGTATTATACATAACATGTAAATTAATTGAACTTGAATAAATTGGCTGTCACAATTGGAGATTTGACCAAATTACAGCAACTACTGCAGTCGTTCTTATTGGCTTTTGTGAACACACTAGTGGCTGCTAGCAAACACATTACCAAACTGGGAGAGGGCAAATGTAAATGATCACAAATTGATAATTGATGCACTTTGTGCTACACAAAACAATGTTTCTTTGGCTCTCAGCTGTATCCAGGCACAATTGTGGGTGCAGTCAGTTTCTGCTTCAATTATAGGAGAAGATGAAGAAGGCACTTTTCCCACTGAAATTTGGAAAATAATTTGGGACAGTGCCACTGACTTTGAAAGAGAATTCCAATCCTGGTGGAACCTAGTGAATTTTGACCTGTGACCCCATTTTAAATGCAGCCACAGTTTTTGTGTTAACTATACACAATGCCTTAGAGCATTTGATTTTCCCTGTTATAGCATTAGAACTGAATTACGACGGAGCCATTCTCTGTTTTTTCTGAACATAGAGAATGGGCCCGTCAAATTGGTAAGAAATGGTAAACTACTAATTTGAAATCTTGTATTGCCCGAGAACAATAAGAGTTCATCTGTGAAAGCAATGCGATCATAGCTCAAGACATTTGTTAAGACATAGAGCAAAATATCGGTCACTTTGAGATTGGTCCTAATGAGGCTTTTGAAATAGTTCATAGGCAATACATGTGCATGTTTTAGAACTATTTGTGATTTTGTGCTCATATAAAATGTTATAGTAGATACTAAAAATCATTCAAATTTCTGTGCTTGTAACTTTACTAAGATTTCAGGATGTGATTTTTTCTTGTTAAGCTCCAGTCACTTCTCACTACCTATGGCAATACAACTACACACTGATTCACATACTGATGCCTACTCCTATCGAGATGAATCTTACTTTGGTAAGACAACTGCTGCTCCATCAGAACTTGGTTGAAATCCTGGAGAAGATCAAGGAAAGTGGACAGAAGACCCTGGTGACTGTTCATCACAATGTAAGACAGATACATCGTGTCATGGAAAGAGTGAAGAAAGATGCCGAGCATAAGTGGTGAGACACCCTTTTGGGTGGTCTCCTCCTGCCACAGGTGTCTTGAACAGTGTGTGTCATCCCATTGTTACCCTTTTGATCCTTTTGATACTAATTTTGTTTGGTTTTATTTTGTCAGTAATCCTATTCATTATGAATTAGAAGATGGTGAAACAGCTGACAAGATTGACGTCTATAGTTAATGCACATAATTTGGCTGATGTCTCCTGTACAGTGGAAATCCCCAAGACATTTGAGACAAAGCAATTATGAATGAAGCATATGTGTTTTAGAGTAATCCTGAATTTTCATTTATGATTTTGTGAAAATTACTTTTGATTTTTAGTGAATTGTTTTAGAAAATTATTTTAAAGTTAATGTTTATATTATGATTTGTTTGTTGCTTTTGCTTTTGATTATTTGTGATTTGTTTTAACCATTTTTTGAAATTGTTATAAAAATAATATTGTTTTAATTAATCAATCATTTGTGAAAATTGTTATGATAATCAATATTAATTATGTTTGTTTATTGTCTCCCTTTTCCCCCTTCTTTTTCCTATCCTTTCTTTTCCTCCTTTTCTCTTTTCTCTCTCTCTGACATACTGTCTCTGCTTTTCCGGGTATGCTACCAACATACGGCAAGACTGATCAGCGACACTCCAGAGCCCTGCTGATGAAGATCCCTTCAAGACAATCGTGAGTCATGGGGTTGTGTGAGAGTCTGTCAGAATTTTCCCTCATCTGCCTCACAATTGTCCTTGGGAGACCACTGAAGAGAAGACCCTCCCTGTCTAGAATATCTGGCTCTGAAGGAGAAAAGACACATGCCAAAGGCCCTGAGACCTGAAAGCTCAGTGTTAAGCTATTGTTTTCACAGGTTTGTTTGCTGTATGCTAAGAAGGGGGCACCGTGCCCCGTTTGCAACAATAGCAGCTTTGGAAGCTGTCCCACCTCTCGGCCTGGCTGGACTTCTCCTGAGTTTCAGGTGGTCTCCCACAGAAGACCCTCACCTGTTTTACAACCACCGTGACAGACAGACTGAGATGTAAGGAACCTGTCCACCAAGGACTGAGACATGAAACTCCTAAAAGGCCCCTCTGCTCCTTCCAAGGACTGGGACTGAAACCCCCAGCCCAGGGGAGGTGTGTGGGGAGGCAAGCTGACTGAAGCGAGATGTTTGCCTGCAGGTTGTGACCACTGGAGCAAGAAAACAATGGCTCTCATTTACTGCTGAGAACATAGACTACCTGTTACATCTGTTCTCTATTGTATCTGTTTCCCCCCCCCTCACAATTTTCAGTAATAAAAACCTCTGAGTTAGCTAGAGCCTTTGAGATCTCCCCAGCGTAGCAGGCAGACCCTCGACTGGACTGGACCAAAGGACTTCGTCTCTGTGTTGGTAGCTATATCCTCTCTCTCTCTCTCCCTCTCTCTTTCTCTATCTTTTTCTCTCCCTTAATCCCTCTATCGCATTGTTGCTCTGGTTATTTCAATAAAATTGCATTTGTTTTGATTATCACTGCAAACCCCCTTGTACCATGTTGGTTTTTGCACTCTGAGATCATTCCTATGAACCATCAGGTCATCTGTCCACTAGGACAGATCCTGACACTGGCCGACTCCCCTCTGCCTTCCTGGGGTTTGTGCATTTTGGATCAGTTCAGGAAAAAGTTTTGGACCCCTCTGGAATATCTGCCTCCCCTCTCTTCTTTTTGTTGCAGCCTGTGATCTGCTTCCTCTCTGCTCTGTGGTGTTCTGTGGCTCTTTCTTGCTTGCTTTTCACTTTCTCAGGTTACAAATTGTAACACCGCCCTGAATACTGGATGCAGCTTTTAGCTGGAATTTTCTCCATACTATATAACTTCAGTTCCACCATGTCCCAGAATGCTAGAATAAGTGTCTCAGACATATCTAGGATTGGGAATTCTGTGCAAACCCATCTGATGAGTTTTTTAAGCTGTTTCTTCTCAGACTTTATATCTTGAATTTCTAGCTTATAGTTCAAATAAAAATAAAGATCCTGCTCAGCTACAGACAACCGGTTTCCCATTTCTTAGTTACCAATGGGTGATTTTCAGATGAGTTGTCCTCCTTGGTCTGTCTCCCCAGGTTCTGGAAATGCAATGATGTACCAGTCTTGGCTCAGCCAAATAGCAGCTTCTTTCTAGGATTTTGCAATGCATTCTCCAGTCCCATTGCCAGTTTCCAGCCTTCTGTCACCAGCTGTGAGGCTTTGACCTGGGACCCCCTCTCTGTCTCAGATCCTCCTTTGTCTGAGTTTTCTTTCAGGTGCCCAAAAAACCCAGCCACAGGCCAGTTCTCCAAAAACACAAGACCAAGGAAAAAAATGTCGTAATTTTGATTGAGGGCAATCAAAATATTCCCAGACTGTGTCTCTCAATATGAGAAATACCTGTCTAGACACCAAGTGAAATATGATTCTCCTCAAACCAGGTCTCATAAGCTCTTGGAGATCTATTTCACACCCAAGATAGCTCAGCTACACTAGAAGGCATAAAATCAGCAGGATGGCTGCTGTTGCAGTGTTGGAAACAAAAAGGTTTCAATAAAAGGCAAAATAACAAATTCTTTACAGATGTAATATATGTTATAAAATAATTCATGCTTATAGACAGAATGTATTTTATAAGATTGTAAAATCCAAACGAGCCTCTGACCGCAAGCAGCCCAGAGGCACATGTCTACTTCAGAATCTCGAAATTCCTGAAGGCAGCAAGAGAACAATACCCAGTCTACTTATAAATAGATGTGGCCAGCACAATGATTGCTGCTCTCCAAAGTAATCGGAAGACGCCCAAAAATGATCATCGCCCAACTGATACCATCAATCAAGATAGGAGAAGTCGCCAGAAAAATACATCTGAATAGGTGACTTCCCCAAGCACGATCAACACTGGCTGCTGCTCTAGAAACAGCTATTATCCAGCTCTGCACAGTGAAAGAAACTGTCATGCATATGCAAAATTACAAAAAAAATTGGGATTCCTCTGCCTCAGGCATAAAAAGCTATAAAAAATAACCCCACAAAAAGCAGCGTGCATGAACAGACTGAGATCTGGTGAGATAAAGGTCAGATCTAGGTTCACCCAGCGCCGACCCCAATCTCGACACTATCTCTTTAGCTGTAAGTTTTTGAAAACCGTATTTTAATCGCAAAAAAAAAAAAAATCTTTTTTGCATTTTAATGAATTCAACTTCTCGATTAATCATTTATAACAATTCTGGTGACCCCAACATGATCTGAATTTGGGGTTCAGAGACCCCTCTCCGGTCAAGAGGCGCCCCGTTGATTTCAGCAGTCTGACAGGATTTGGAGTCAGCGAAACCAATCAGACTCCAAACTGAAGCCAGAACCACAGCCAAAGAAAGATAAAACAAGCCCAGAGCTCTCAAGAAACTCAGAGCGATCCAGAGAGGGATCTCCGAAGCTGGAGTGCTTTTTCACTCAAAAAATCAATGTGCACGAAGAATCCACGCAAAAAAAGAACTGTGAGTACCGCGTGGTTGAGTGGGGTGTGATCGAGCGTGTGTGAGATGTGATTCTATCATGAAGTGAGAGTGGACCCCAAGATGCAAGTTCCACTCTCCCGCGAGAAAAGTAGTCAGTCGCAAGAGAAGCGTGCGCTTTTGCTTGCCGTACACGTAAGACCTGAGACACGTAGGGATCTCAAGAGAGTCGATCACAGTTTAGATCAGGAGGGAAGGGACGTTCCCAAAAGGTTTAAGAGCTAGTAAACCTTCTAATCCAAAAAAATCAGGTAAGAGAGCTCTTTACCAGTCGAAAGCCCACAGAACAGTTCTCCGTGTAGCCAAGTAAGCTGGTAGTTTTTCACAGACTAAGAAACCAGTACCAGACAGAGACTCGGGATTCATGCCAAGAATCTCAGCCAAAACGACTTGAGGTGAGAAAAAAATAGCAAAAGAAGTTTTTCAAAAGATAAGACTGAAAAAAAGCAAGTGCCAGGAAAAACCCCAAAGAAACCCTCCCCAAGTTCCTGAAAAAGTTTTGCCAGAAATCCCAAGGGGAAGCCTGTTAGACTAGATGTTAGAACATTGAGAGGACAGTCCCAAGAGGGTGGGGAAATCCAAAGAAAAGATAATCCATTTTTGTATTGAAAAGTAAAAAAGAAATAAAAATAAATCGCAAAATACGTGGTCTGGCTGGTTTCTGGTTTTCAGCACCTTCAAAATATAAATGTGCGAGACCCTGTACAACCACGTAGTCAATCAGAACCCACAGAATTTTGAAGAGATTGAGTATGCCGAGATGTAGAAATTTGCTTCCTTGAAATTGTTCCCAATAAGAGCCCACAGGCGCTCAGCAACTCAGGGTAGGGAATGAAAACCACTAAAGAACCTTCCACCTCCCTATCTAGTCCCTCTGCCCTAGCCCACGCAAGCCTAAGTACCTCCCCTACCAGCGCTGCTTCCAGAAGCATCGCTCCCGCAAAGACAGGCTTTGGCGCCTCCACTCCCACTGGAGCTGACTACAACGCCTCCGATTCGGCCAGAGTAGGCATCAGCACCTCCACTCCCAAGTGAACAGGCGACAGCGCGTCCCGTCCCACGTAAACAGGCATTGGCACCTCCGCTCCCATGCCAGCAGCCCCAGCCCCCGCCATCGCCCAAATCTGAAGAGAAACAGATCCTTCCCATGAACCAGGCTAACTCTCCTCCAGCCCATTGAACGAAGAGGACGAGAAAAATGACCACGAGCAATAGTAAAAATGAGGAAGAAAAGCCCAATCTCTTCCATTTATGGGAAGTACCAATGGCTCCGGGAGTCATCAGCTTCATACACGTGCCAATCGACATGGGAGATGTAAAAGCTTTCAAGAAAAAAAAAACAAAAACTGATAAACGATCCGTTGGGGGTGACAGAGAGATTAGACATGTTTCTGGGCACCAGCATCTACACCTATGAAGATCTTAATGCAATTTTGAGATCGCTGTTCAACAATGAGGAAAGGGAGATGATCAAGTAAGCCGCAGTCAGAGACTGGGAACACAGAAACTCACCGGGGGAGCGAAAAAATCAGAAGTAGCCAGACCAGAAGCCGTCTTGGAAGGCCCAGACAGAGGAAGGTAGACAAAGGATACTAAATCTTAAAAATATAATATTATAAGTTATTTGGGAGGCTGTGCCGAAAAGGCAAAATATAAATAAAGTACTCAGAAAGTGTCAAAGAAAAGAAAAAACACCCACAGAGTGGATAGAATGACTCAAAAAAAACCCTCAAAATGTATTCCAGGACAGAACCCAAATCCCTGATTAGGGCGATCCTGTTGAAAACCCAATTCTTGGCAAAAGCATAAGAAGACATAAAAAAAAAATTAGAAAAAAAAATAGCAGGAGAGGGAATTGCAGGAATTGCTCTGAGAAGCCCAAAAAAATCTACATGAGGAGAGATGAAGAAAAGCAAAAAATCCAAATGAAAATGTTAGTAACTACAATAAAAAACCCACAGAAACAAGTCTGAGACTCGACAAAATCAGCACCGTCGAAGAAACAAAACTCTTCCCAAAGTAAAAGCTCAAACAACCAGAAAAAGGACTTTGAGTGCTATTTCTACAAGCAGAGGGGACACATTCAGAAGAAATATCCCAAGAAAGACAAAAACAAAAAAGTGTTTCAAGAATATTAAAAATGTCAGGGGCTTTTCAGTTTAAAGTCCAGAACATCAAAAAAACCCTTAATAAAACTGAGACTAGGACGCCACAAGCAAAAAGTATAGTTTTTAATAGATTCTAAAACTAAACAAACCACAGTATAACAATTACCACGAGGATGTGCTACAAGCAATGATACAATGATAATAAAAGAAAAACCATTTAAAGTTCCGATCATAAAAGATGTTAAAATAAAATCAAAAAACAGGCGATGCATTAGAAATATATTATTAGTAAAAACAACAAAATTCAATCTGCTGGGAAGAGATTTGATAGTAACACTAGAAATCAGTCTAGTAGTACAAAATTCCCAACTCACAGTGAAGTTGTATCAACTCACTGCCCAGGACGAAGAAAAAATTAACCCAAAAGTTTAGTACATCCAAGGGGCAGCCAGGAGATTAGACATAGATCCAATTCACATTGAAATCGAGAGGCCAGAAGACCCCATTTGAGTCAAACAATACCCAATTCCTATGGAGAGAAAGAGGGGGCTGAAACTGATAATTACTAAACTAATACAAAAAACCCAAACATTAAAGCCGTGCATGTCCAAACACAACACCCCAATTTTAGCAGTGCGAAAAACAAACAGTAACTACAAGTTAGTGCAAGATTTAAAAACTGTGAATCAGAAAACTAAAACACTGTTCCACACAGTTTCAAATCCTTACTCTTTGTTAAATAGCATCTCTACCGAAGACACATAGTACAGTATAATTGACCGGAAAGAGGCTTTCTAAACTTGTCCTTTAGAGAAGAACAGCAAAGATTACTTTGCGTTTCCATGGGAAGACCCAGAAACGAACAGAAAGCAGCAATTTAAATAAACGTCGTCGCCTCAAGGCTTTCTAGATTCCCCGAACTTATTAGAGCAAGCCCTTGAACAAGTGCTGAGTCCCTTTGTGCCACTAAAAAAACCCAAATTATTACAATATGTAAATGACTTGTTGATCGCAAGTCCAAGAAAAAAAAGTAAAAATAAACACTATAGAACTCTTAAATTTCTTAAAAGAAAAAAAATTAAAAGTATCAAAGTCAAAGCTGCAGTTCACAAAACCCAAAGTCAAGTATTTAAAACATTAGCTAACCAAAAGAAAAAAAAACCTAAATCCTGAGAGGGCGGCAGAAATTATTGCTCTGCCTCCCCCACAGACAAAGAGGGAGGTAAGACAGTTACTGGGGCTGTTAAGATATTGCCAGCAATAAATTTAAAAATGCAGTAAAAAAGTAAAATTTTTATACGAAAACCTCACCACAGACAAAATCAAATAGACAGAAAAAACAAAAGAAAAATAAAAAAAAAATGAAGGGAGCACTCGTAACAGCACCAGTGCAAAACCTCTCTGATGTGAAACAGCCATTTCAGCTTTTTGTAGATGTCAGCAGTCACACAGCCCACGGCATGCTAATGCAAGACTGGGCTGGGGCCAGGAAACCAATAAGTTATTGTCTAAGCTTCTAGACCGTCTAAGCAGTGGTTGGCCCACATGCTTACAAGCTATCTAGCTGTAGCATTGTTAGTAGAAAACGCAAAGAAAACAACTTTTAAAGCCCCATTAGTAGTATTCCCGCCACATAACGTGCGGAGTATACTTCAACAAAAAGCAAATAAATAGCTCACAGACACTAAGTTGCAAACCATTTTAATCCACTCAACAGATTTAGAATTGCGAACAACGACAGCGCAAAATCCAGCCCAGTTTTTGTTTAAAGAAATCTCAAAAAAGCTTGTTCATAACTGCATAAAAATAGTAAAATTACAAACCAAAATAAAACCTAATTTAGAAGAGGAGGAATTAGAAAAGAAAAAAAAATTCATAAACAAATCAAGCACAGTTATTGAGAGAAAAAGGAAATCAGGGTGCACAGTTGTAGACAAAAGAACAAGAAAAGTGATAAAAGCAAGTCTTCTAAATGCAAGATAGTCAGCCCAAGCTTGCCAACTGTACACAGTCTTGAGTGCTTTGAAAAGTTTAGAAGGAAGAAAGGGAAGGATTTTTACACATTCCAAGTATTCCTTGAAAGTAGTCCACACGTTTAAGAAAATTTAAAAAGAAAGGGGGCTGATCAACACTCGAAGACAGAGACTGATGCATGGAGAATTAATCAGGCAAATTTTAAAAGTGATTAAAAAGCCAGAAAAAAATTCAGTTGTTCATGTAAAAAAAATCAAAGATGCAGTTTTGGATCTGGGAGAACAACTTAGCAGACAAAGAAGCCAAGAGCGCAGGGCTGATGACAGTAAGTACCCCAGAAATCAAAAAAATTAAAGTCCCAGAGTACCCCCCTCAGCCCTCCCAAAAGGAAATTAAGAACTATGAGAAAATAAAAAAAAAAAATTTAAAAATTACCAAACAAAACCCAAAATTAATTTCAAAATCTTTACCAAGAAAATCTTTAAAAAGCTGCACCAACAAACACATTGAGGGGCTCAAGCCCTGGCAGAACAATTTCTAAAGTTTTACAGATGCAAAAAAATTTACAAATTAGCAAAACAAGAAATACAATGATGTCTAATCTGCCAAAAAGTTAACAAGACTAAGACACGACAAACAATCCTGGGAAGTCGTCCCATCGCGTACCGTCCTTTTGAAAAGATTCAAGTTGATTTTACCGAACTACCCAAAGTAAGAAAGTACAAATTTGTACTTGTGATAGTTAACAAATCAACCCATTAAGTAGAAGCTTTTCGGAGCCCAAGAGCGACAGCTCGAACTGTGTCCAAAAAACTGTTAAAAAAATTATACCCCAATATAAAGTAGTAAATTACATATATTCAAACCAGAAAACTCATTTTACCTCAAAGATTATTAAGCAATTAACAGAAGCACTAAACATTCAGTAAAAATATCACACCCAGTTGCATCCCCAGAGTTCAGGACAAGTTAAAAAAATAAATCAGACCTTAAAAACACAATTATCTAAATTGATATTAAAAACCCAGATGTCCTAGTTTAAGTGCCTCCCTCTTGCCTTGCTTAATATCAAGGCTATGCCTCACTCAGAGATGAAGCTCTCACCATTTGAAATGCTATATAAAATACCATATAAGCATGAGATGCCAGTGAAACACCCCTAGCTAGAAAATAGTCAGATTCAACCTTACTTAATGCTGATAAAAATTTACAAAAACTAAAAAAACCAAGAGATAATATCCCAGAGTGCTCCTCTGGAGTTTGCTATCTACAAAATTCAACTGAGTAACAAAGTACTTGTAAAAGTGTAAAAAATATACCCCTCTCCCCTCACTGGGAAGGTCCCTTTCTTGTCCTTCTGACAAAAGACACAGCCATTCAGAACGGCAGAGAAAAACTAAACACATGCAGCCAAAATGAAAAAAGTCAAACATCAAAAAAAAGCTCCTGAGTGGAGGATCACCTCTTCTCCAGGCGACCTAAAGATCAAGCTACGTCATCCACATAAATGACCAATGGTGAACAGATAAGTTGTTTACTATCAAATTGTGTATGCTATCCGTTCGTACGCTTCAAGTGTAAATACTGTCAAAAAGTTTTTATTATACATTGTAGAAGGGGACAAAGATAGAAGGGGTTGTGCACTCAGTGTTTAAAAAAAGAGCTTGAGCTGACTGACCACATCTTAACTCTTGCCACAAATTAAAATACTATTAAATTAAATTCACAAAAATGATTCCACATTATTCAGAACAGGGTGCCTAGAAAACTCAGTTCAAAAACAAAAATCTTGGATGTCACGTGCCAAAAATCAATCAAAGTACCTTGCAGCTCAAATGCAGTCAAGATATCAAGGTAGAGCACCTTTAAAAGGAGGTATGCGGCACAGTCCGAGAATGTATTCCCAGAAGAGTACTCCTGCTGCCGCGAAGATGGTCTTCCTCGCTGCTAGTAGCACCTCAGGGGGTGCAAGCAAAAGCAGAGAAGTACGCCTAATAAGAATCCTGATTAGCCTGAGCCTAGCCATGTGCAAGACGCTGAGTCTGCACACTGAGACCCCACTCCACGCCAGAGAAGAGAACCCTGCGAATGAGTGCAGTAAGTGCACCCAGATTGTCCCAGTTAGACAAGAAAAAGGGGGGATCTCAACATACCGAGCCCTAGAAGATTGCATCAGAAAACCAAGCAAGTACTATGCAATAAATGGCACTCGGGTAAAATTATGCAGATTGGGAAAAAAAATGTTGTATTTTAATTCAAAAACTAAAATTAAAAACAAGCAATCAAACAAACTCAGCCACAGAATACTGAAAAGAAATGTGGAACCAATGTCAATCCCCATTTGTAACCAATGTAATCAGACAATGTAAGTAAAAAAAAGACTGAATCAGTTTTCGTAGCATACCATCAAGTCAATCCATTGTGTTGATAATTCAAAACTAAAATTGTGTATAATAAACAAAAAAATACTAAATTAAAAAAAATTTAACATGGAAAAAACCCCTCATCCTAAATAGAGAGCCTGTCATGCTAAATCTTGTCCAGACAAACGATAATAGAGTTTGTCTGCAGTATAATAAAGCTATCTGTTTTACAAAAAAAAAAAAAAATCCTAAAAACAAAATAAACCAATTACTCAAAAACTAAAAAAAAGTCAAAGTTAAAAAAAATAAAACAAAAACACCCTAAAAACATTAAGCAAATAGTACAAACAACTTGAAAAACAATATGCCAACAAAAAGCTACCTGCCCCTGATCAAAACCTATTCATTGATTTAGTCCAAGAAATTGCGACAAAGTTGAAATTATCAAATCAATAAATTTATAAAAAACTAAAATCTAAAAAAAAATAACCCTGGAAAGGTGAGAGTTTAGCTCCAAAACAACTTTTGAAGTGAGACAATCCACAAGTCTCGAAATTAATGCAAAGATCTGAAAGATAAATATTAAGCCAGCAAGTAATTAGAACTGTTTGCATCAGCCGAGAGGGAAGGGAATATACAGAAATGGTGAGATATACCCGGGGTATATCCACTCTAGCAGTAAATTCAAGTAGTAAAAACAAAATCTAACAACCAGAACCTCCTACAGAGTATTAGTGTCAGAAAAACAAATCAAATTGCAAATAGAAAAATCAAATTAAACTCTGCTAAGTCAAGAGCTCCAGAACTAACCCTTACCAGTCATTGGGAGAACTCAGAAAATACTTGAAAGAGCAAAAAAAACCAAATATAAAATAAAAAACCCCAAATGAAATTTATTAAATTTAAAAAAAAACCATGCAGTGAATTGCCTCCCAGATGGAGGGGATCATGCACTTTAAGCATAATCTGACCCGCGTTCTTCACTCTCCCCCAAACAAAAAGTAACCTGCTAGGGGTCCCATTATAAAAAACCCTAAACAAGAAAAAAAAATCTAAAAAAATAATCCCTGTCATAAGTAACAAACAAACTTAAAAAGAAGAAAAGTAACCATCAGCAAAAATAATTAAATATTATAAACCAGCCACTTGGGCTCAGGACAGAAACTGAAAGTATAAAACCCCAATTTATTTACTAAGCTGACTAATCAGGCTGCAGGCAGTAATAAAGATACTTTCAAATCACACCTCAGAAGCCCTTGACTTGTTAAGCCGGCAGCACACTCAAATGCAAGCTTTTATGTACCAAAATCAAATAGCATTAGACTATTTGTTAGCCAAGGAAGGGGGAGTGTATAAAAAATTCAACAAGTCAGAATGCTGCATTGAGATCAATAATTATTAAAAAACCATAAAGAGTTTAGCAGCAGAAATAAAAAAAGTAATTCATGTCCCAGTTCAGAAATGGAATTCTATTCTACAGTCAGCCTGGTGGGACAAACTTTTCAATAAAGCCTAGTAAAACAAAATAATCTTTTTCGTAATGTGTTCAGTAGCTAAAGTCATATTCCTTCCATGTCAAATACCTTGTTTTATTAGACTGATACACTCCGTAGTACAAAGTATGCAAATAGCAATTGTACCCATAGACCCAGAATTAGCTTCCAAAAACAACGTATCCAAGATCATAAACCTGAGGGAGGGCAGATGTACAAGCAATGCTGCTGAAGTCCTTGCAAAATTTAAAAAACAAGTCAAAAGTAATAAAAATAATTACAATAACTATAAAAAAATTTCACAAAGAAAACAAAACATACAAAAAATCTAAATAAGTCCTTCTCTTTGTAAAAAATCCTTAAAAATAAAAAATAAATTTAAATAAAAGATAAATAATAATCAAATAAATTATAATAAAAACCATAAAATAATATATGTATATTAAAAATATAATATAAAATAATTCATACTTATAAAAATATATTTTATAAAATTATAAAATCCAAACAAACCTCTAACTGCAAGCAGCCCAGAGGCAGACGTCTACTTCAGAATCTCGAAATTCCTGAAGGGAGCAAGAGAACAATACCCAGTTTACTTATAAATAGACGTGGCCAGCGCGATGATTGCCGCTCTCTGAAGCAATTAGAAGATGCCCAAAAACAATCATCACCCAACTGATAGCATAGATCAAAATAGCAGAAGTCACCAGAAAAATACATCTAAATACGCGACTTCCCCTAGCATGATCAACACCAGCTACTGCTCAAGAAACAGTGATTATCCAGCTCTGCACAGTGAAAGAAACTGTCATGCATATGCAAAATTACAAAAAAAATTAAAACTCCTCTATCTCAGGCATAAAAAACTATATAAAATCACCCCGCAAAAAGCAGTGCGTGTGAACAGAGGGAGATCTGGTGCAATAAAAGTCAAATCTAAGTTCACCCAGCACTGACCCTGGGCTCGACGGTATCTCTTTAGCTGTAAGTTTTTGAAAACCATATTTTAATCGCCAAAAAAATAATCTTTTTTGCATTTTAATAAATTTAACTTCTCGATTAATCATTTATAACACAGAGAAAACCTGACCCAGGTGCAAGAGGCCCACCTGCCCCTGGTAAAACACCTCACAAAAGTGATTAGTTTCTTTGTTCTCTTCTTTTTCTAGTAAATTGCCTATTGGTATTACCAATATTATGGACGAGACGTGCCTGAGCTTGTCTGGCCCCTGCGGCTGAACCAAATAGCGGCAACTGTGGTGTTTCACCCCAGAGACTCTTTTGGCTAGCTGGATGTTGCAGCTGGGCACGTGGAGACAAGTCCAGGCATGCCGGGGCTCCGGTGGTGGCAGGATGGAGCTTCCTGTCGCAGAGGGTCCACTCCTCAGGTTTCCCTCGACTGGAGAAGCTTTAAGGCAATGGTGAAGGAAAGGAGTCGGTTCTGATAGAGGGTTTCAATACAGAGCTTTTATTCTGGCCCACAGGTCTCTGAATCCAGCAACTGCTCCAACAGAACTCCCAGACCATGTGGTTGCTTGCCCTTTTACCTGGGGGAGGGGAGGAGGGAAGGGGTAGGGAGCCCACCAACCAGGTACGGGAGAGGAGGTCTCAAGGGACAAAGGACACCTGGATGGCCCAATTCCCCCCCCCCCCCCGGGGGTAGAGGGCATCTTTTGAATCTGCCAATTACTCGACACCCTTCTGGAATTCCAGGATTGACAGACAGTGCTTGGCAGGGGTCAGGGTGGAAAGGAAGGATGATTGACCCATCTGAGAGGGAATCTTCAGGGGAGGGACCTGGGGTTCTGAGGTAAACCCTGAAATCACACCTCAACAATTGCCCAGGCAGGACTTTTTGGCTCCTGTCCAGTTAGCTATCTTTAAGTTTGAGGTGAAGTCCCCCAGGTCCTATGAGATGCCTTTTCACTTAATCCAGGAGAGAAACTTCTGGACTTATTTCCTTTTTAAGGGGACAAAGGATAGTTTTGTCACTCTGTCAACAGGGGGCACATTCCTATAGGCCATTTCAAGGTGCTCTTGGATCCCACAGCCTGGAGTCTCTAGTGTGTCTATTCTCAACCTAGAAGCTTTTAAGCCTAGATGCTCTTGAGTTTGGCACTCCCGAGTCTCTTGTGTGGTTTAGACCCTCAACCCGGCTAAATTTCTAGAGGCCCCTGCCTTTTGCCCCATTTTCTAGTGGATTGTGCTAGGAAATTCCTCTGCTCCCTTCCTCTGAGGGGTCCAACCCCTCCCTGGGACCCTGTCCTAGTCACTCCAGCGGTCTCTCTCACTCCTTCTTCATTCACTTAATTTCCTCGCTGGCCGCATTTCTTGTGAAATAACAGAACTGCAGGACTCAGAAACTCCACAATTCCTTCGCAGGTCCAGAGTAGCCACGTCTCCTTCATACATCTCACAACCCCCCAGCCCATATTCGCAGGCCCGAAAAGTACTTACAATGCTTTTTCCTTTCCGGGTCTTCGTATACACAAGTCTTAGGGGGGCAAATAGTGTGGTTTTAGGGAGCCTTTTACCTTTTCTTTGTTTTATTGTCTCTTTTTGTCCACCAGGTAGGAACCTGCATCTGCTGATCACGCCAGAAGAAACAGAGCAACAGAGGAAAGCTGCCAAACTTGACGGGGCGCGCCTGCTTCACTCAGAATTCTCTGAGAGTGTGGAAGCGAGGTGTTAGATCTCAGTGTGACCTCTAATTGTGAAAAATGCCATTCACATTTGTTAAAGTTTTGGAAGTTTAATAGTAATGAAAATTGTAATGAAAATAGTAATAAAAATTAGGAAAATAAGTGTCCTGGTTTAGGGCAAATTTGTTAAAGAATCTGCAAAGGAGGGCCCCTCCAGAAAGCAAAACCCACACGGCCCCTCCCCCCAACCAGTACGGGGAAAAAAATTCCTTGGAGAGAGGTGGAAAGAATCTGTTTATTTGACTGGCACAGCACCCCCCAGCACACAAAATGAACAATACCCGATGACACCGCTCTGAGAAAGATGACAAAATCAGAAAGTCTCTTTCGGGGGTGGTTGCTCTGTTCTCAGTCCCTCCGGCACTGGGGCAGCTACTGAAGCCAAACCTTCGGTGTTCCCAGGTCCCAGTCTGGAGCAGGTTCGAGATGGTCACAGAAACAGGAGAGGAGCAACAGTCCAGGAATGGATGTGGACTGTTTAGCTAGAACTAGCTAATAAGCAGAGGCCAAAGCAGAGCAGAAGCGAGAGCAGAAAAGAGAGCAAGCAAAGCAGCAAGCTGAAAGCAAGAAGTGAAAAACAGCCCTATGTACTGTTCGTCTCTGTGTCCCTGATAAGAGAAACCCAAACAAAACTTCCACTCTTCAGAGTCGGTCTTAAAGGCACAGAACAGATGAATGGGGATACAAGCATCATAACGTCACCCCAGGACAATAAGACACAATAAAAAGCAAAGAATTACAGACGCCTGGGTGCCTGGCACTCTGCCACAAAGCAAAGCTTGCTAACAAAGGATTACCCCTTAAAAGCAATAGCCTATTGTATATTCCTATATCTCATACATGATTCAAACATTCCTTTCACACTAGGGTGTTTCTGCTTAATTTTAGCTTCCCTCCCCTCCATTTTGTAAATCAATATTCTTGGTTCCTCAAAGTCTGAGCTTTCCCGATAAGGATACAATAATTCTTCTCTTGGGATCTTGGTGTCTGTTTCTGTTACCTCTATCCAGATAGGATAATGTGAAGAATTTCTTGATTATCTTTTCCATTCCTTGAGCTAGTTACAAAAGGTATCTTACATCACATAGTTTCTATTTTAATATTATGGCCACGTCTACTCATTGGTAAACAGGGCATTGTTCTCCTGCTGCCTTCAGGAATTTCAAAATTCCAAAGGAGTTATCTGTCCTTGTGGTCTAAGACTCGTTGGATTTTACAATTTTTATAATATACATTTTCTCCTTAAGCATGAATTACTTCATAACATATATTACAATCCCTCCCCTTCTATATAAACACATTAATTCATGTTCCTACTACAACCCTTATATCTATTATCTATATTTTATCTATATCTACCCTTCACCTTTAAGGATCTCCTACAAGGAGAGTGAGACTTATTCAGACTCTTTCCATGTCCCACTCTCCTTGCGGGACTCCCTGGTATAAATTGTAACCATTCCTGTCACTTCTTATTCGTTTTTCAAATTTTGCCAAGACTTCTGCTGCCTTGCTCTCATGTCCACCTTCCCCCAGGCTCATGATTTTGGATATTTTGTTTCCAGAAGCCAGCTCCGGGTCCACTGGTACGACCACTATTTGCATTCCCTGTACCAGGGAATGTATCAGCCTAATAAGGCAAGGTATTAGGCATGGCAGGAATATGACCCCAGCTACTGAACACATCACAAAGATTATCACTTTGTTCCACCAGGCTCCATCGAATAGTCTGTCCCACCAAGTTGCTTGTAAGATGGAATTCCATTTCTGGACTGGAACATGAGCCACCTTTTTTATTTCTCCTGCCAAACCTCTGATGGTTTCTCCATAATCGTCAATCTCAATGCAGCATTCTGGCTCATTAAATTTTCCACACACTCCCCCTTCTTCGGCCAACAAATAGTCTAATGCTATTCGATTCTGATACACAAAAGCTCGCATTTGAGTGTGCTGCTGGCTTAACAAGTCAAGGGCCTCCGAGGTGTGATTCAAGACTATTTCTACCACTGCCTGTAGCCTAATCAATTGGTTCAGTAAGTAAATTGGGGTTCTATATCCCCAGCTTCCGTCTTGAGCCCAAGTGGCCAGCCTGTAATAGTCAATTATTATTTCAGCTGGCCATTCTTCCTCTCCCCATGTCTGCCTGCCACCTACGACAGGGAGTATCTTTTTCAGACTCCTCTTTTCCCTGTTCAGGGTCTCATACAAAGGAGACCCTAACAGGTTACTTTTTGTTTGGGGGACAGTGAAGAATAAAGGTTGGATCATGCCCTGAGTGCATGATCCTTTCCACTTTGGGGGTAATTCACTGTATGCTTTCTTCCAGCAAATCCAGTAAATTCCATCTGAGGCTTTCCACCTTATATTTGTTTTTCCCAGTTCCCTCCAGTATTCTCTCAATTCCCCCAAGGATTGGTAGGGGTTAACTCCAGAGCCCTTGACCCAACAAAGTCC
Source organism: Melozone crissalis (assembly GCF_028551555.1). Classification (NCBI taxonomy): domain Eukaryota; kingdom Metazoa; phylum Chordata; class Aves; order Passeriformes; family Passerellidae; genus Melozone; species Melozone crissalis. The sequence goes on along the minus strand of NW_026535813.1, from coordinate 5,316,757 downwards.
AATTTGGTCATTCCATTCACAATTTGTTTCATTTTTCTGACTCCAATATCCCGTAGGAGTCTCTGGTTGCCAGATCTTCCTACTACTTGAATTTACCGCCAACGTGGATATACATAGGGTATATCCCACCACCTCGGTATATTCCCTTCCCTCTCTGCAAATGGTTCCAATCACTCGCTGATCCAACATCCAACCCTCAGGTCTCTGTGCCAATTTGGAGACTCGTGTGTTGTCCCATTTCAGAAGTTGCTCCAGACTTAAACTCTCACCTTTCCAGGGCCATTTCTCAGCTGATTTCAGCCCCTCACCCCCCACAAATCCAACAATTAGACAATCCCAGCTCTGTCATGATCTCCTGGACAAGATCAATAAATAAGTTCCAATTGGGGGCAGGTAGCCCCCAGTGGGCATATTGTTTCTCCAATTGTTCATATTGTTCACTCAACATTCTTAGCCTTTCTTGCTCCACCCTCTTTTTCCTCAGTTCTGACTCCTGTCTTTTCAATTCCTGAGTTATCTGTTTCATTTTGCCCTCAGGGTCCACCCCTTCCTTATTCTTTGAAAAACAGAAAGTCCTATCATACTGTAAACAAGTCCTATCATCATTTGCCTGGATGAGGTCCAAAATGACAGGCTCCTTGTTCAGGGTGAGCTTATTCTCATATTTCAAATTTCTTCCAGCCCAGTACGTTTTCCCATTCATTATACACATTCCCAAATTAGAGTTATCATAACACAATTGGTTAACTTGATAGTATGCTACAAAAACTGATTCAGTCTTTCCCCCGATCCACACAGTTCAATTACATTGGTTACAAACAGGGATTGACATTGGTCCCGCATCCCTTTTCTGTATTTTGTGGTTGAACGCGTCTGACTGCCCGTCCTTAACTTTCACTTTTGGATCGAAACACAACATTTCTCTGCCCAACCTGCATTATTTCAATTGAGTGTCATTTATCATGCAATACCTGCCTTGCTCCATGATGCAATCCTCCAGGGCTCAATATGCTGAGTCTTCCTCTCCTCCTTGTCCCTCCAGGACAACCTGAGTGCACCTGCTGCACTCATCCACGGGGCTCCATTCCCCTGTGTGAGGTGGGATCTCAGTGTGAAGACTAGATGTCCCGCACACCACTAGGCTCAAGCCCCTCAGGATTCCCAATAGGTGTACTTTTCTGCCTTTGCCTGCACCCCCTGGGATGGCACCAGTGGCGAGGAAGACCATCTTCTTGGCAGCAGGAGTATTCTTCTGGGAATACATTCTTGGACCCAACCGCATACTTCCTCTTAAAGGCGCCCCACCTAGATATCTTGATTGCATCTGAGCTGCAAGGTACTGAGACAGAGTAAAAATCCATTTTGAATTAAGTGAAGTGTCTAAGAGAAGTAAAAAGTCTGTAAAGCCAAAGCTGAAAGGAAAAACTGAAAGGCAGAGATAGTGAGGAGACAGAGAAAAAAAAAAACCAGAAACAGCCACAAGGCTGGTCTGCCCCCGACCTAGGAATTCTTTTGATAATGAGGAACTGGCGATACATGTCACGCATAATGAATATGTATGAACCTATTGTGAAACTGTATGCATATGTATTTGGAAGGGAAGATAAAAAGAGATCTGAAATCCTCAGAAGTACGCATGCCTTTTTTGAAGAGAGCAATCTCCGCATGCGTCCAGCACTGTAATAAACATACCAAGCTTTACAACTTTTAGAAAGTTGTGAGGTTTTCTTCTTTTCTCCCCAAAACATTATGGCAAGCCAGGCAGGAGGAAGAGATACTTTCCGTCTCCATCTCTGTCCCCGCAGGGGCAGGGGGGAACAGACGGAGTCCTAGACGCGCCCCAAGATTTTCCTGGAAGAGGCTCTGCTCGTCTCGACTTGCCTCCTGCGAGGACAAAGAAAGACCTGCTGGCCTGCGGAGGAGAATACGGTATGTACTGAGAGGCCCCCGGGGAAAAAGAGAGCTAGGGAGTAAATCACTCAGAGACGTCAGAGTGTAGCTGGTGGAGCAGCTATATTAGAGACAAAGTTCATCGTTGTGATAAGGCAGAACCGCTAGCGACCCTAGGGGTGGGTCGGGTGGACCCGTGTATGTGTGTATTGGGGGTTCATTGTTCTGATAGGGCAGAACCGCTGAACCCATGTGTGTTTTGTTTGTGTGTGTGCGTGTGTGTGATGTCCGGACACTGTATTGCTGTACAGTTAATGCATTGTGTGGTCAGTGCACTGTGTTTGTAATCGTGCAAGTGTATAAGTGTATGGTGTATAAAAGAGAGTAGATCTACAGTGCTATACAGTGCGGCGGGGGGGAGAGTTTCCTACCCGCGACTAGAAGGGCTGAGTGAGCGCTGGCTGCAGCAGGCTGTGGGGGCAGAGAGAGAAGTGCCCCACAGAGAAGCGAGTGGAGAAACGTCAGTGATGGTATTTATTGTGTTTAAATGTAGTGATTTGTGTAGATTTGGTACATTTAAACAGTGAGTACGAGCTCAGAGAGTTCCTTTGCCCTGGATGTTTAGACTTGATCTCTAGACTGTGTGCTGTTATTTTAATTGTGTCCAGGAAAAACTGATGTGAGTCAATGCTAAATTATAGTATGCTGTGTTGTGTTGAGAAAAGTAGGCACTTAGAGAGATATGCCCTTTCCCAGTGATTTTGTGTGGTGATTTTCTTCCACTGCATTGTGGTAATTTGATTCTCAGATTGTATAGTAGTGTTTGTGGAGATTTTAAGATTTTGTTTGCAACAAGAGTAGCATTTTACACAGGAGAACTATAGTATGGTGATTTATGCTTAACTACGATAAAGCAAATTAAAGGAATTCCAAGAATTTCCCCCCCCACAGCAATTCAAGCCTTGGCTCTAGTGAATCTGAGATAAAGGTGAGGAGGGAGTGCGTCTGTGTCTGTGAGCATATCAGAGTTTCGGCTTTGACAAGCACAGCCTTTTTGCAAGGCAGCAAAACAAGTGTAAGTAGACACAGTGCTTAATTAGATAGTACAAGAAGAGAACTAGAAAAGACTGATATTTTGGAAAACAGAGTTTAGATAGAAGAGATTAATGAGTTTATGAGACTTCAGCTGATACGATAGTAGGTCTAGACTGAGAACAGCCTGCTGTAAAGATTTAGAGTTCTCTGTAATAAACAGAATAGCCTTGCTTTTGCGGACAATTCCTCAGAGCCTTTGGTGCATCAAGAGGCTGATGCGCTGCTTTAAGTATTATTGCAGTGCAGAGTTTGTGAGAAACGCTGGTATTGCTGTTCTAATAGGCGTCAGCGCACATGCCCCGAGTGTAAATTACAAGTTTCTAAACAAGCTGATTCAGAACCTAAGATTTTAAGGCCCATGTGTGGAAAATCACATCTGATACCTGCCACCTGAAGCTGTGTGTGTGTAAGAAGAAGACTGAAAAACTACTGTGAAAGTCTGTGAAAAGAGGTTTAGGTAGAAGTGAGATAAGGCAAGGAGAAAGAGATAATGAGAACTGACCAGAGCAAAGAAGTTCCTAAATTAGCCCCTTTTAAGAGGGGCTCACTGGGAGAAGGCTGCCAGTAAGAGCGGCTCAGAAAATAAAAGATTTATAATACTTCATTGCAGTTAGTACTGTTTTAAAATAGGAAGATAAATAGGATGAGGGTTTTGTATGCTGATATGTCTTTTTGTTTTAAGAAAACACCCAGAATAGCAAAGAGACTGTGAGATCAGACCACCCTCCGGTCTTAGCCCTTGAAAAGGAAAACAAAGCAAAGAGAAAGCAAATCAAATGTGTTGTTCAGCATGCAGCATAAGATAGCAACGTACGAAGTCAAGCAAAGATTATCATGCTGAAATGCAAAGCGATTACAGTTTGCAAAATGAGTACATATGATTTGTTAAAAACTCCTCCTAAGGTAAAAGAAGAAAGATAAAGATGATCTCCCCAAAAAGGTAGAATTTTAGTGGACACAAAGGCCATATATTCAGCTTTAAATAAAGATTTAGTACCTGTGGAGAATGTTTATGTTGTAGTGTGGGGAACAACTGAACAACTGGCCAGTCTGAGAAGGCATACTTTTGCAAACCTTTAAAGTAGCATGTGTACTAGGTGTACCTAGAAGCTTTTGTACAATTCGCTCAATTTGCTAAACATTCTCAAAAGAGAAAAGTTACTCTGGAAGCAAATGATATAAAGATGTTAGGCTTAACATTAACAGCCACTGAAATTAAGAAAGACATTAGTAAAGAGATATTAAAATAAGTAAATGAGTGTTTTCCAAAGTATGGGCCTCTGCTGTACCAGGGAGAGTGAAAAATGCCCCCCCATGGTAATCAAGTTTAAAGAAGGAACACAACCAGTAAGAATTGAGTAGTATCCTCAAAAGGAAGAGAAGGAATCAGCCCAATGATTGATAGTGCTAGATTGAAGGCTGTCAATAAGATAACACAGAATTTATACCCTGTGGTAGCAAATCCATATACTTTACTAACTTAACACCTGAGCTAACCTAGTTCACTGTTTTAGGCCTAAGAGATGCCTTCTTTTGCCTCCCTATCCACGAAGCCAGCCAGAAAATTTTTGCATTCAAACACAGATCACATAATCCATGTGCCTGAAAGCTTCAAAAATTCCCCATTCTGATTGGGGAACAGCTTGCAAAGACCCAGAGCACCGAGAAGCTCCACAAGAATAAAAGAGGCTGTTGCAGTCTGTGGATGATCTTCTAGTAGCCACTCGGACGAGGGAAGCCTGGACGGTAAGCCTTTTGAACTTCCTAGGACTCCAAGGATACAGAGTATCAAAGAAAAAGGCACAGGTAGTGAAACAGAAGGTAATCTACCTGAAGTAAGAAGTGAGTGCTGAGCAGCAGACTTTAAGGCAGAGAAGCCATATGCCCAACCCTGAAACCCCAGACAACGAAGGAACTCCTAACCTTCTTAGGCATGGCAAGGTAGTGCCAGCTGTGAGTTTACAATTATAGACTGCTCCTCAGACCCCTCTATACTCTTCTTGCCGATGGAAACAGAGATCTCCAGTGGACAAAAGGAGCCACACAGGCCTTTCACCAGCTAGAGAGTGCCCTCATGTCGGCTCCAGCTTTGAAACTTCCAGATGTAAGTAAACCATTCTTTCTATTTTTCCATGCAAAGAATTGCCCTGGGAATATTGGCTCAGGACTTGGGTCCATACTGAAAGGCAGTTGCTTACTTCTCTAAGCAACTAGATGCTACAGCCAAAAGATAGCCAGGTTGCCTCAGAGGTGTAGCAGCAGTTGTGCTGAATATTCAAGAGGCACCCAAGTCTACCCTAGGAAAAAATGACTGTGCTAGTGTCTGTAGTACTGGAAGTAAAGGGTGGCCACTGGCTTTCACCACAGAGCTTTCTGAAATACCAGGCCATCATGGTAGAGCAAGATGATGTAGAGATCGTGGTGACTAATATTGTCAACCCAGCTTCTTTTCTCAGTGAAAATCAAGGAGAAGCAGTACACCATGATTGCCTAGAGACCATTGAAGCTACCTACTCCAGCTGCCCAGACTTAAAGGACACTTCTTTGGAGGATGCAGAGACCTGGTTCACTGACAGGAGTAGCTATGTTGCCAATGGAAAGCGACATTGCAAAGCACACAGTGACTACCTGCAGAGAGGTAATAGAGTCTGGACCCTTACCAACAGGTACCTCTGCACAGAAGGCTGAGATAAATGCATGGACCCATGCCTTAGAAACAGCAAAAGGCATTCAGAGTCGTGCATGCACATGGAGCCATCTGGAAGGAGAGGGGACTGCTGACCTCACAGGGAAAGAAGAGACAATCCAGCTGCCGGAAGCAGTTCAGCTACCTGAAAAAGCATATTAAGGCACACCAGAGAGTGAGCTTAAAATTGGAGGAAGGAAATGAGCTGGCGGATGGAGAGGCAAAGAAAGCAGCAAAGGGTGAGGTACAGGTTTTCCTTGAAGGTAAGGCATAATACAATAATACTAATCAAAAGAAACACAACTACAAGGGGTGGGCTACCATTAAAAGAGAGCTAGTAATCCCTTCCCATTTTCGTGGTTACTAGTGAAGGAAGAGCACTAGAAAACACACTAGAGCCTAACTACTTAAAAGCTTTTTATAGAGTGTGGCTCCTTTCTCAAAATGACCAAGGATGTCCACCTGCATTGTTGCTTTCTGTTGGTTTCTGGGTCTTCCCATTGAAATGCAAAATAATCTCTGCCGTCCTTCGCTAAAGGACAAGTCCAGAAAGTGTCTTTCAAATCGATCACACTGTACCATGTGTCCTCGGGAGAGACATTATTTAACAAAGTGTAAGGATTCGAAACTGTGGGGAACAGTGTCTTAGTCCTTTGATTCACAGCCCTCAAATTCTGCACCAACATATAGCTACCATCTGTTTTTTGCACTGCCAAAATTGGGGTATTATGTCTGGACATGCTCGGCTCCAACGTTCCTTTCTTCACTAATTCCTCTATCACTAGTTTCAGCCCCGTCCTCCCTTCCATGGGAATGGGGTACTGTTTTACCCTAATAGGGTCTTCAGGTCTCTCCATTTCAATGTGAATGTGCTCTATGTCCAACCTCCCAGCCTCACCTTGGGTGTACCACACCTTAGGGTCTATTTTCTCCTCCTCCTTGGCAGTGAGTTTGTACAACTTCACCATGAGCTGGGAATTCTGCACCACTAGGCTAATTTCTAGTGTCACCATCAAATCCCTTCCCAGCAGATTGTATTCTGCTTCCTTGACCAACAACATATTTCCAATACAATGCTTGTTTTCTGATTCTATTTCAACATCTTTTATAATTGGGACCTTAAAATATTCTCCCTTTGCCCCAATTACCATCATAGTATCATCACTCATAGAACATTCTCGTGGTAATCTCTGCACTGTGGTTCGTTCAGCTCCAGAGTCTACTAAAAACAATACTTGCTGCTTGTGGGGTCCTAGTCTCGATTTTATCAAGGGCTCCTTGGATGTTCCAGAGCCCAAACTGAAAAGCCCCTGACACCTCTAATCTTCCTGAAACATTTTCTCGTCTTTGTCTTTCTTTGGGCAATTTCTCCAAATGTGTCCCTTTTGCTTGCAGTAATAGCACTCAATGTCCTTTCTCTGATTGTTTGAGCCCTCACCTTGGGAAGGGTTCTGTTTCTTTGGTGGTGCTGATTTTGCTGAGTCTCGGACCTGCTCCTGCTTCTGCGCTTCCCTTACTGCAGCTACTAACACTTTCGCCTGGATTTTCTGCCTTTCCTCATCTCTCCTCATGTAGACTTTCTGAGCCTCTCAAAGCAAATCCTGTAACTCTCTGTCTTGCCATTCCTCTATCTTTTCCAATTTCTTTCTTATGTCTTCCCATGATTTCCCCACAAACTGGGTTTTCAACAAGATCGCCCCGATTGGGGACTTAGGGTCCATCCTGGAATACATTCTGAGGCTCTTCCTCAGCCTTTCCAACCACTCTGTGGGTGTCTCATCCTTTCCCTGGCACTCCCCAAGTACTTTGCTCATGTTCTGTCCTTTCAGCACCGCCTCCTGTATGCCTTCTATTACCATGTTCCTAAGATTTATCATCTTTTTTCTGCCATCCTCTGTCTGAGCACTCCAAGACGGTTTATGGTCCGGCCACCTCTGGTCTCCTCTCTCCCCTTGTGGGTTCCTGTGTTCCCAATCCCTGATCATGGCTTGTCTGATCATTTATCTTTCTTCGTTGCTGAACAATGACTTTAATATCGCGTTGAGGTCCTTGTAGGTGTAAATGCTGGTCCTCAGGAACTCATCTAATCTTTCTGACACCCCCAATGGGTCATCCATTAATTTTCCCATTTCTTTCTTGAAAGCCCTGGCGTTCCCGGTATTGATCTGTCACCACAGAGTGCGACACAGTAAAATAATACACAACTCCATCAGAAGGGCGAAAGAGAGATTTTTTTTAAACCAACGTAGCTTTTATAGTTCTTCCAGATATTGACACCCATCTTACACATATACAGTGCCCATTGGCCATAAAAGAGAAACAAAGTTCTCAGCAGACAACTGGAGAGCCATGTTACTCGGCGAGCCAGCGAGAGTCCATATCTCCCAACTTTCTCTCCTTCCTCTGGTCTCCATGGTAACAACCTTGGCGTTCCTTCAGTAGAGATATAGGGGTTCTCCTTATCTCCAAGAGGCCTTTGCTAGCTCACAGGGACAGCACAGAATGTCTTTCCCACAATTCCCCCTTTTTGTATTTGACCAGCAAATACAACTGCTAAGGACTTCTGCAGGGCCCTTGTAAAAATCCAAGCAGATGGAGGATCCATTCTTCATTCACTTACAGATAACCAACTTCTACCAACTCCACAACTCACACCCTCACAGTCTTAAGGTTCATATAGAAACAAAACACATAAAGACAGATCTTCAAATACCATTACAGACCTCGCAATTTCCAGATGACACATTTGTAGCAGAATGACGCCTTCACCTCTAATCAAATAACTTTCTCCCACATAGAGTCAGAGACCAAGTCATTTGCCTAGTCACCACTCAGAACTAAGTAGCATCCACTTAACCTTGCAACTGGTTGTTGCTATCATAATGGACAACCAACCTGGTTGCTCAAAGTGTGGACTTCAGCTACTAGTTCAACTCCTATGCAAAGCAACACTTCTCCCTTAGGTACATCAAGTTCCCCTATTTTGGGACCGTCGGTGCCCTGCAAAAGGAGATGGTACAAGGCACACTTCTCAGTACTACCAACCTCTCTATAAGAGAATTCAAGGAAAAGAAGCAAAAGTAACATCCCCTAATTTAACTTTTGGAATTTCAGTGTAAGTCTATAACTCCCTTTACTCTGTCTTGAATTACCATCTTTACCACACATTCCTTGAGGGTCCTTGCTTCCATCCACCTAATAACCAATGCAATTACCTATTCATTTTGTTCCCACTGTAGAACCACTCATCCTGTCCTTTTCTGTGTGCTCCAAATAAGGTTTGACACAACAGGCAGAGACCCATCGAGGGCCGTTTTCTGTTAAAACACATGTGTATCCTCTTCCCCATGTTACTTATTCTACTGGGCCAGCCCATTTTCCTGTGATTAAATCTTTTACCTACCACTTAATACCTTTCTTAAAGTTTGGCTGTTTTGAATTCAAAGATAAAAAATGGTAGAATATAGGAGAGACTTGTAAGTCAGGTAAAGGACACAAAAAGTTTAAGACATAAATGGCTTTGTCTAATCTCACTTGAGGCGACTCCTTCTGCATTCTCCCTTTTTGTTTTTGTACCTGACACTTCAACACACCATGAGCATGTTCAAGAATTGCTTGGCCTGTCTAAGCATGAGGGATACCAGTAGAATGACCAACACCCCAGGCACGAAAAAACACTTGCAATTTCTTTGAAACATACGCCAGGCCATTATCCGTCTTTACATGTGATGGAATGCCTAAGAAGGAAAAGGCGTGGCAAAAATGATGAATAACATCCCGAGCTGTTTCACCTGCCAATGCTGAAGCAACCATGGCATGAGAAAAGGTGTCAATTGTGACGTGAACATACTTTAAACGGCCAAATTCGGGCATTTTTGTAACATCTGTTTGCCATTTTTACAGAGGGAGTAAGCCTCTAGGATTAGTGTCGTAATATTGTGAAACATGAGACATAAGACAATCGGGGCAAGAAGAAATAATTGACTTTGCTTCACTATGTGATAATTTAAATTGCTGACGTAGTGCCTGAGCACCCTGATGAAAAAATTGGTGAGATAGAACAGCCTACTGTAACACATTAGGCAGAGTTTTTACTGCTGAGGCAGCCACAAGGGAATCCACATAGGCGTTACCTTCAACAAAGAATCCAGGTAGTGATGTATGGCTATGAATATGCATAATAAAATAAGAATGCTTTCGATTACAAATAATAGTCCACAATTTCAACAACATAACAAATAATGGTTTCTCCTTTACATGATACAACACAGCTTGATCCAACTGCTTTACTAAATTAGCAACGTAAACAGAGTCAGCAACTATATTTACAGAGCTAGGAAATAAGGTAAAGGCCAAAAGTACGGCACAAAGTTCAATTAACTGAGGAGACCCTTGTTGAACCACTACTTCATGTTCCCAGTGGTCATCTTTCTTCTAAGCTACAGCAGCCTTTCCAGTTCTTCCAGATCCATCTGTAAAAACTGTTGTGCCTTCCACTGGTACTGAAGCGCAAAGTTGTTTCCTCTGAAAAGGAATTTCCTTAGTGAAATTCAAAATAGGATGAGATGGTAAATGATATGCTATTTCACCTGTAAAAGAAGATAAAGTAGATTGCAGCTTGTGATTATTTTGAAAACACCACTCAAAATACCATTGTTGTACTGGTATGATAATAGTTACAGGATCACAACCTAAGATTTCATGGCAGCGTCTGCGATCTTTGATAATGTTGTCTGCAAAAAGCTCATACAGACCTGTAGCAGTTTTTTTTTACCTGAAAGATAAAAATATCCACTCCAAAATATGCAATTTATCTTCCCATTTGTCATTCCATTGACACAACAATCCGCATGGTATTTCATTATCTCGCAAAATTAATAATTGCACACCAACAGAAACATGTATCCTGGTAACAAATTGAGATGTTAAGGCCAATTCAACTTCTACAGCTATTGAAGTGAAGGGAGAACGACCATCCTGGTAATGCATCGAACTCCAATTTTATTGATCAATCAATCACCTTAAATAACAGTGTTAACGAACTTCATGAATATTCTGTAATCCATTTTCATGATAGGCTAACAGAGAAACTTCTAACCACTCCCTTTGTTTTAGAATACCTACAATTGTTTATTAAAAACAGAACCAGAGTTCCCAAAACTTCTACATCTGTTCCCAGGATGTCATCTTTTCCCAGAGACGGTGTTCTGCTTGTTATGGGAAGACAGTCTGAGAACTTTATTGTTTATAAAGTGATGCCTGAGAGAGTCTAATTGTTTATAGAAATCAGAAGGCTGAGAACTGTTAGAAACTGCTTTACTTTTCTATCAATTGTATCTCTCATGGCCTTTTCTTTAAGTCATTCTCTGACATTTCCCCCGTTTTTTCTTTTTTAAGAAAGGAGGTTAGTTTGCAGGTTTTTTCTATTATCTTACTGACTATTTTTTGGATACAACAAGGTAAGATAATGGTGAAGTTTTCCTCACAGAAACTCTTGTGGAGGAGACATTACCTCCTGTTCACTATCAGGGGCAAAGAAAAGAGAAGGGAACTCATCCACTATGCTTGGCAACACTTTAAACCTCAGAGCAGCTTCGTGTGGGGGCCTCGTAACAAACTCCAAAAGTACAGACCCCACTCTGCCAGGGCTCAGCTGCACCAAAGGCCTGAGGACAAACAGGACACTCAGAGTCAGAAATGTGATCCTGTGGAGAAGGATCAGAACCAGTGCACAGAGGTGGAATAATGATAACTTGCTTAAATAACAAGATCCACCCTGCGCTTGGGCTGGTATTCCATTCCAGGCTCTATCTCCACAAATTAAAAATATCCCCGTGGGTAATTTCTTGGGTGTCATAATAGTAGAGCCTTTACACTGGTTATAAAGCTGTTTGAACACTATTTCCGGGCTTAGAGATGAATCCAGAGTAGCCCATGTCTGTTTATGCTGACTCATCCTTTGAAATTTAGAGTAATCAAAGCTGAACTGCAATTATCTAATGCTTGATTGGGATCTCCTCTTATAGGACCTACAACAGAATGTTGTGTTAAAGGCACCAGTTTCCTACACCTTATCGAGGCTATATATGATGCACTTTGAGCTTTAACCCTTTTCAAATTACACTGTACCTCCCACCGGTAATAAGCCAAGATCTTCTGCTCATGAGATTCATAAAGGTCTAAAGCTGAGGTAGTGTTTATCTCTGTCCCATTCCGTAGTGCCCACTCCCAATTATGTTCCCAGGTATGTCTATAATTACAGGTGTTGCACCATAAATGAAAAAGTAACAACTGATTCACCCAAAAAATCTTATCACAACCCCCACAACACAGTGCAACCCAAGCAGCACAATTTGGGCTGTGATATTCAAAACAGTTCTCTTTTGCCGGTCCTCTTATATGGAAAGATGATAATGATTCAATAATGTCAATCAGTTCCCTGATCGTCCGGCAACGGCGTGTTACGGCCTTATCAGGCATTGCACGACAGGTGGTAATTGGACTAAGAAAAGAAAGCTGTTAGCTGTTTTCATTCATGCAACCTGGAGAGGAGGTAAACAAGCCTGAAAATGATTCTTTCTGTCCTTGAATTTATCACATCCACCTTTTTTCATGGGCTTCCCAGAAATGTTCAAAGTCAGCTTTCAGTCTGTAATCCTTTAGTCATTTGGCTCAAATGGCATCAACTGGGCGATTCTCAGTCCTTTGTTAATTTGGAGTGGTGAAAAAATAGTATGCATTTAAGGCATTTAAAATATTTAACTTAACAGACTTATTTGCAAAACATGTAAAATCACTTAAATCTAATTCAAACTTAACAGAATCTAACTTAACTTACTTAATAATACTTAACAAAAATTAATTTTCTTCAAATCCCACACAACTCAAACCTATATATAATTTAAACTTAGAAGACCTCGAACCCAACTGAAAACAAGCTCAACAAACTTAACCTTAACATTTAATGGCACTTAATTGATAACTTAAACTACTTAATAACAGATAAAACTTACTATAGAAATAACATATAGCATTCATTATCACTCACCCACAGGCCTGACTCCAAAACACTCAACCAAAACAACCTTTCTCACGTCTTTGCTGCAGCATTTATACCAAAAACACACTCACAACATCTCACTCATACAATCAATCCAACACATCTCAACATTTTTAAACTTTTTCAAAACACATCTTTAAAGTCTAATGTTCCACTGGCCCAGCCATCCGGGCTTCTGATGTTCAAAGTCTCTGGTAATACAGGTGTTTCCAAGACAGCATACCCAATGCCGAGCCAAATCGGCTGAAATTTGACTCCTGCATTCATTTACGCTGATTTCTGCTTTACAGTCTGTGCTGGGGAGAACAAAAGATCTCTCTAACTTAGGTGAAAAACATCCCGACAGCAACAGTCCTTGGTGTCGCTTGTTTAGTTTCACTAGTCTTTTAATTGCAATAGGAATCTCTTCTTTTGTTGACAAAAGTTACGATCATTATGGCTGTTAGATCTCAAACTGTAGCTCCTGCCGGCTACGGGGTGGAGGGAGAAACACCCCCGCTCGAAAAAGCACTCTAAAGTCGGAATCCGCTAAGGAGTGTGTAACAACTCACTTGCCGAATCAACTAGCCCTGAAAATGGATGGCGCTGGACGCTCATCAGAGCCCAGAAAAGATGTTGGTCAATCATTTTTCTTACAACTAGCCTAACGAAACACAAACTCAGTGGCCATCATAACGATAACAATCCAACGAAAACTATCAATGCACAGCATGATTGCTCCTCCATCACCTGCTCTCTGATGTCCAGTTACTGTTCCCAAGCAGCAACTGGCCGCCCGTGGACATCTGGCCCCCAGTTCACACATGAGGGCGATGCGGCTCCGCTCTGGGGGCGGCGCGGTTGCTCCCGCGTGGCGGCTCCGCTCTCGGGGGTGGCGTGGCTCCCGCGGCGGCGGCTTTGATCTTCCCGCCGCTGCCTCCTGTTGGCCATGGCGGTGCGCCCGTGCCGAGTTCGGAGTAGCACAGCACCGCAATTCCACCATAAATCACCGAATTCATACATTTCCGTTAATCCGTAAACCATATGGAAAATCCCTTTACCGTAGTCATAAGCCCAAAGTCCTGTTGAATCCTTCTGCTAATTCATCTCTGCTTTGCGCTGCGGGTCACTCCCTTTGCGGCGGTTCTGCTTCGCCCGCGGTGGTTCCCTGTGGTGTCGGGTTGAAGGCTCCCTGTTGCGGAGGATTAGAGACTGGAGAGGGTACCGATGCTGTAGCGATGACTTCTGTTGGTGCTTGGCGTTCCCGGTGCAAGTGGCCCGTGCCTTCGCATCGGCAGCATTTCATGTAGCCCTCTTTATTTGATGCTGCAAACGCAGCTGACACTTGGAGAGGTGCAAAAGCGGCTAACACCTGACTCTGAGAGGACCTTGCCTGTTTTCGAAAACTTATTCCTATCTGTTTGAGTGCATCTGCCACAAAAGCCTGCTGCCCGTTAGGAATAAGAGCCATCCTCTCTAATGCTTCCTCTACAGTCCAATTCGCACCTAAGGCATTAAGTATGTTTCTAGTAGCAGAATTACAATTTTGAAGGACACACTGCCTGAGTAGGACCCCGCGCAAATATTCTGGCACGCCAGCTTTTTCAATTGCAGCCGCAGCTCTATCAACAAAAGCGCCAAATGCTTCCTCTCTGCCTTGCTTAATTCCTATAGACACTGGTATCTCTCCTGGCTCCTTTACCATGTCTATTGCGAGTCTGACTAACCGCATTGCCTCCCGGCACTTTTCTTGACCTATTAAAGCTTGTGCATCAGTACGAAGAAAACGTCCCAGACCCATAAGTTCATCAACAGTGACGCAACGCAGAGGGTCACCCGGCTGTCTCTGAACTACCACACACTCACTAACAAGTATCCGCCAATGATCATTAAACAGCAATTGTTGATGGTGGGTAAAGATTAATTTAACTCTGCCAAGACAATCATTAACGAGGAGGATACTGGTGTTAACAATATAATCGAGCATTTGCTTAGCTGGTTCGCTTCCAAGTCCAAACTGACTAACAGCAGCTTGCAATTGAGATAACAATTCCCAGTCAAGAGCACTAATTGTGGCTTGAATTCCTTCACCAGCCTGAGGGTTAAAGACAACCTGACAAACCAGCTCCGGAGCCGAACTTATTGGCTCTTGATCTCCCTTTTCAATTGCATCTTTGGCCAAGGCAGCCCACGCACCCCTTCTTTCCCCTGCAATCGCCTCCGCCAAGTCATTTTCCGACCCAGGGATCGGCTGATTGCTTGTCGGGAACGGAGTGCGCGTATTTGGCCCCAGCTGCTGAGACGCAGCAGGTACGGGAGAATCAAAAGTGCTCTGTGTAGCCTGCGGCAAAGCAGACAACAAGGCACCCTGCGGAGCTTGGCTCGTTAAGGCAGCCTGCGGAGCTCGGCTCGTTAGGGGGGGCTGCGAAGCGGGTAATAAAGTAGTCTGCATAGCCTGGCTTGTAGCCTGGATCGTAGGCTGGCTCGTAGCCGGGCTTGTAGCCTGGCTCGCCGAGGGAAGTGGTGAAGCAGGCAATAAAACCGTCCTCATCGCGGGGCCGAGAGGAGTTCCCGCGTTCTTATCAAATTCCCTATCTTGATCGTATTCTTTGTTACGATCGTGAGTGGCAGTAGCCTGGTGAGCAGCCCTTTTTTCAGCTTGAAATTGCAAGAGCTCGGTGTTAACGACCCACCATAATTTACCCCACTTCTTAGCAGTTTTATCATCATCTAACGTAGCCTGCCACAATAAATCACCAAATTTACGCCACTCAGACAATTCGTGAACTGTATGAGGATTGACAAAGATTCCCCTCTCTACACCATAAGCTGAAACACCCGCTAATTCTTTCTGTAAGTCTATTCCCTTAATTTGCCTTTTTTGCAAAAGGGTAATAAAAAGTTCATATGCGGCTTGCCTTTCCATACCTATGTGCGCGCACTTTGCAGCCCTTCAAGGTCGCGGCCACATGTATCGGACGAGCCTATCTGTATAGTCGCTCGCAGCATGGCGCGGGCCGGCGGGTTGCCCTCCGCTTTGTCTTCCGTGCTTCTTTGCCATTCCGGCTGCAGTTTCGATCTTTCGGAACCCGAACCTGGCTTCACTTCACGTGGCGTTCGCTTCCCCGTGGTGTTCGCTATCACGGTCGGAGGTCACCATATATTGAAGTGAAGGGAGAACGACCATCCTGGTAATGCATCGAACTCCAATTTTATTGATCAATAAATCACCTTAAATAACAGTGTTAACGAACTTCATGAATATTCTGTAATCCAATTTCATGATAGGCTAACAGAGAAACTTCTAACCACTCCCTTTGTTTTAGAATACCTACAATTGTTTATTAAAAACAGAACCAGAGTTCCCAAAACTTCTACATCTGTTCCCAGGATGTCATCTTTTCCCAGAGACGGTGTTCTGCTTGTTATGGGAAGACAGTCTGAGAACTTTATTGTTTATAAAGTGATGCCTGAGAGAGTCTAATTGTTTATAGAAATCAGAAGGCTGAGAACTGTTGGAAACTGCTTTACTTTTCCCTTATACTTTTCTCTCAATTGTATGTCTCATGGCCTTTTCTTTAAGTCATTCTCCGACATACAGCCTTTTTTGCTGCAGCAGTCAAATGTCTCTCATCGGTAGAAGAAGTTATCCCCGATAATAAGTCATACAAAGGTTGCAGTTGATGACTGGTTACCCCAAGTATGGCCTAAGCCAACGTATTGCACCAACCAATTTCTGCATGTCAACAGCAGTTTTAATATCAATGTCCAATTTTATAGATTGAGGCACAATTTGTGTATTCGTGATTATCAACTCCAAATATCTCCAAGGCATCTGTCTTTGGACTTTCTCCAGGGCTATAACCAAACCAAAGGCCTCTAAATTTTTCACAGCACATTGTTTGAGAGCCAACAATTGTTGTTTATTTTCGGAAGCCAACAAGATATCATCCATATAATGATAGCAATAATAGTTGCTTAATTGCTCTCGGACCTTAGATAAAGCCTGTGCCACAAACCACTGACAAATACTTGGAGAATTTCTCATTCCTTGAGGCAAAACAGTCCACTGATATCTTTGGTCCGGTTCCTCATGATTTAAAGAAGGCACAGTAAAGGCGAATTTTTCCTTATCCTGATCAATCAATGGAATTGTAAAAAAGCAATTTTTCAAATCAATGATAATTATTTCCCATCCTTGTGGAATCATTGTAGGTGTTGGGAGATCTGATTGTAAAGCACCCATTGCAGCCATCAAAGCGTTTATCTGCTGCAAATCATGCAAAAGTCTCCATTTACCAGATTTCTTTTTTATTACAAACACTGGTGGATTCCATGGCCTAAATGGGTTTTCAATATGTCCAGCTAGTAATTGTTCTTTCATTAAGCTTCGCAGGGCAAGAAGCTTTTCAGTAGGCAGGGGCCACTGCTCAATCCAGACAGGCTTATCTGTCAGCCATGTCAAGGACACAACTGGACGTTTAAAGCCCTGCATCCCAGTGGCCCCCACTAAAAATCCGTGGTAATTTTAACACCCCATTGGGTTAAGCAGTCACGTTCCCATAAATTAGGCTGAGCATTAGTAACATATGGGCTAATGTTAGCTTGTTGGCCTTCCGGATGTGTTACAGTGATCGCAGATAAAGTACCAGCAGTTCACCCACCTAACCCAACAGCTCCAAAGGTTGATTGAGTGAGGGGCCATGTTGGAGGCCAAACAAGCTGTGAAACTATAGTTACATCTGCTTCTGTGTCAAGTAAGCCTGATATTGTTGTAGTTTCTGGGTGATATCCCTTAGCAGTAACCAAACACTGTATTTACTGGATGCTCATCTGTCATCTTTTGAGTCCAGAGAACCTGAGGTGGTCCTGTAGATCCGAAACCTCCAGTGCCATGACTCCAGTCTGCTACAGTTGGAACACAACTCATAAAAGGAACAAGTTGAGTAATACAAGTACCTTATTGAATAACAACAGGAGGTTCACTAACAGACACCATAGCCTGAATTTGTACCACATAATCAGAATCAATAAGACCCAAATGGACATTAATACCTTGAATAGTGCTACTAGATCTTCTCATCAAAAAAGCACTCAAACCGTGGCCTTTAGGACCATGAGCATCAAGAGGCACTTTACATATACCTCTTGTCAAAATAGTCACTGTGTCGGCTACTGGTATATCAATCCCTGCCGAGCCTCTTGTGGCCCCTGTGTATCGGTCACAACTGGAGAGCTTTGCAGTGCTGGCAGGGCTCGTGATTGCCGTCAGGGTATTTGTGTCTCCACGTGCCCCTTCGCATTCCGCTTCCAGTTTCCCTGCGCTTGTCGACCACCTGAAAAAGATCTTAACTTACAAAATTTAGCAATATGGCCAAAGTTACCATCATCGATGACAAGGCACTTTACTGGCCCAAACTACCCTAGAGTGTGCACATCGTCCAGCAGTTTGATGGCATTGGGTCTTCACATGTCCTGATTCTTCACAAGCAGAACATCTGGGTGAGGACTTCATGACTTTTTCTATAGCAGCCATTTTATGTTCAACCGAACCGACCTTTGAGCAAGCAACTACAAGATCAGACAGCGAGGGTTCTCCTGGTAAAGAATCAATAATTCTCCTACAATCATCATTCGCATTTTCTCGTGCTAGCTGTCTGCATAAAATTTGCCTCAACTTATCATCTTCTACTTGCTTCTCAAGGGCTGCAGTAACCCTCTCCACAAACTGCAGAAAAGGTTCCTTTGCCCCTTGCTGGATGGTACTATACCTCGGTTTAGGAGCTGCCATCTTCATTGTCTTAAGCAAGGCACTCATACCCAGCTGTTGGGCCTGTGCAAGAACCAGGGGGTCCCATCTTGCCTGCAAATCCGGGTTAGAGAACAGTCCATTGCCCAGCAAGGCATCAGCTCCCACAGCGTGACATGGATCCTGCTGAGGTAACTGCATATTGTCCAAAGCTACTCTTTCAATCATTTTTTTCCAGGTAGCTTGAAACACACCATACTGCACTGGTTGAAACAGAATTGTAGCAAGGTGAACCATATCATAAGGTGCAAGTACATCAGCATTTAAAACACAAATCACTTGCATCACCTGTGAAGAGTTAACACCATACTGGTCTAATTTGGACTGAAGGTCCTGTACAACCCTCCATGAAAAAACATGATGGCTGTCTTCTTGTCCTGAATTAGGAGTAGCTTTGAAAACAGGAAAAGCCACAGGCTCACCAGAAGCAGCAGCAGTCATCCCCATCCTCCTAGGTGGACCTATTTTCTCTAACAAATTCCAATCTCCTACTTCAGCTGCTTTCATTCTTACGTGCTCCCAAAAGTGCAAAGGATGTCGAGGACTCACAGCCACCTGGCAGGGAGGCAGAGTCCAAGAAATAGCAGACCTGGATCTGCTATGAGGTTTAACAGAAACAGACTCCTGTGTCTTTTTAGATGTACTCATAACCGGCAGTTCATCATCAGAGCTGTCACTAGACAGGGCAGGACACAATGTTAAAGATTGCATTTGTTCAACTGGTTTGGGAAGGAGGGCGGGGGCAGACGGCTAAACGGGGGGTGGAGCGGAGACAGACAGCTCGAAGGGGGGCAGAGAGGGGGTGGCTGGCTCAAGGGAACATGAGGAGGAGGCAGACGACTAGAAGGAGGGCAGAGGCAGGGCGAATGGCTCAAGGGAAAGTGGGGGGAGGGCAGCCGAACCACAGGACAGTGGGGGAGGAACAGCTGACCGAGGGACAGGCATGGGAGGGGCAGCTGAGCCGTGGGAAGATACGGGGGGAGCAGCTGACAAGGGGAGGGGGAGGGGAGAACAGCCGACCAAGCGGAGGGGGAGCTCCACAGCAGCTGCAACAGCCTCCTCAGGGGGAGATACATCGACAGGCTCAGCCTCATCTTCCTCCTGTTCCTCTACTTCAGTTTCTTGATCCAATTCCTGCTCCTCCAATTCCTCCTCTCTATCTTGTTCTACTTTCCATTCCTTCAATGCCTCATACAACAGCCTCCAAGTAGCAGCCAAATCAACAAGTCTTATCCCCCTTAGATATCACTTCCCATAGTCTCTTCCCAACTTTTTTCCATGCCTGGACACTGAAGGCAGTGTCTGCATCAGTTTCAAAGTCCTGTGATTTGCGCTATATCAGTAAACTGCGAAGTGCATAATCTGAAGTTTGAACACCTTTTCTTTTCAGTAAAGTTTTCCATGTGGACAAAACATTCATTTCCTCCTTTGATAAGTAATTTCCCATTATTTTCCCCAATCGCTCACCTCAAATCAGATGTCTAAATTAGATCCGGACCTTTGCAGCGTCCCTGCTGCCTTCACTCATTTTTTAGGGTACCCTTCAATTTATTTTTTTTTCTTTACAGTCCATTGTAATCACAGAGGACGGCCACCAGATGTCACTATAGAGCACGACACAGTACAATAATACACAACTCCATCAGAAGGATGAAAGAGAGATTTTATTAAACCAACGTAGCTTTTATAGTTCTTCCAGATATTGACACCCATCTTACACATATACAGTGCCCATTGGCCATAAAGAGAAACAAAGTTCTCAGTAGACAACTGGAGAGCCACGTCACTTTGCGAGCCAGCGAGAGTCCATATCTCCCAACTTTCTTTCCTTCCTCTGGTCTCCATGGTAATGACCTTGGTGTTCCTTCAGTAGAGATATAGGGGTTCTCCTTATCTTCAGGAGGCCTTTGCTAGCTCACAGGGACAGCAAAGAATGTCTTTCCCACATTGATCGGCACATTTATGAAGCCGATAATCCCCAGAGCTGTTGGCACCTCCCATAAAGAGAAGAGGTTGGGCTTTTCCTCCTCATCCTCACTATCATCCATGGTCATTTTCCTCGTCCTTTGCCTTGTTCGACAGGCTGGGGGAGAGTTGACTCTGCTCGTGGGGAGGACTCGTTTCTCTTACGATTTGGATGGTGGCAGGGGCTGCAGCGGCTCACGTGGGAGCGGAGGCGCCGAAGCCTGCTCCTGTGGGAACGAAGGTACCAAAACCTGCCCCTGTGGCAGTGACGCTTCTGGAAGCAGCACGGGAACTGGAGGTACCTGGGCTTGTGCAGGCTGGGGTGGAGGAACCAAATAGGGAGGTGGAAGGTTCTCCAGCGGCTCCCATTCCCTGCCCCGAGTTGCGGAACATCTGTGGGCTCTTATCGGGTACAATCCTGAACAAGCATTTTTCCACATTCCAGCATACTCTATTTCTTCTAAGTCTTGTGGGTACTGGTTGATCACATGGTTGTATAGAGTTTGGCATGTCCACATCTCGAAGGTGCTGAAAACTGGCCAGACCACGTTTTTCCCGATCTCTTTTCCTCCCAGTTTTTCAATGCAAAAATGGACCATCTTTTCCTTAGATCTCCCCACCCTCCGGGGGTTGTCCTACCAATGTTCTAGCATCCATCCCCATGGACTTTCCCTTGGGATTTCAGGCAAAACCTTTTCGGGAACCTGTGAGGGTTTTTCTTGGGATTTTCTCTGACACTTGCTTTTTTTCTGTCCCATCTTTCGGAAACCCCTCTCCTTGATCTTTCTTACCTTAAGTCCTTTTGTCAGGGATTCTCGACGTGAATCCCGAGTCTCTGTTTGGTATCGGTTTTTACATCTATGAAAAAACTACCAGCTTACTTAGCCTCACGGATAACTGTTCCATGGGCTTTTCGACTGGTAACGAGCTCTCTAACCTGGTTCTCTGGATCAGAAGGTTTACCAGCTCCCAAACCCTTTGGGAACGTCCCTTCCCTCCTGATCCAAACCCGTGATTGAACCCCTGAACTCCTCGAGTTTCAGGCTTCACGTGTGTGATAAGCAAAAGCGTCCGCTTCCCCCGTGAATGACCACTTCCCTCGCGGGAGAGTGGAACTGCGATCTTGGGGTCCACTCTTCCTTCGTGATAGAATCATGTCTCACTCACACACTCTTGATCGCATCCCACTCAACCACACGGTACTCACGGTTCCTTTTCCCACGTGGATTCTTCGTGCATGTAGATTTTTCGAGTGAAAAGCACCATGGCCCCAGAGATCCCTCTCTGGATTGCTCCAAGTTCCCGAGAGCTCTGGACCCATTTTGATCCTCTCTTTGGCTGTGGTTCTGGCTTTGGTTCGTTGTCTGATTGGTTCTGCCGGTTCCCAATCCGGTCAGGCCACTGAAATCAGTAGGGTGCCTCCTGACCGGAGAGGGGGTCCCCGGATCCCAAATTCAGGTCATGTCAGGGTCACCAGAATTGTTAGAAATGATCAGCCAGAAATCCAAATTAATAAATGCAAAAGATTTTATTTTCTCAACCAAAATACAGTCCTCAAAAACCCACAGCCAAAGAGACAGTGTCAAGCCCGGGATCGGCTCTGGGTGAACATAGATCCGACCTCTATCGCATCGGATTCCCCTCTGTTCACCAATGCCGTTTCCAGCGAGGCTATTTTATACAGTTTTTTATGCCTGAGGCAGAGGTGCCCCAATTTCTTTTGTAACCCTGCATATGTATGAAAGTTTCTTTCACTGTGCAGGGCTGGACAATTGCTGTTTCCTGAGTAGTAGCATGCGCGGATCATGTAAGGGGAAGTCACGTATTCAGATGTATCTTTCTTGGTGACTTTGGTTATCTTGATTGATGGTATCTATCAAACGATGATCACCCTTGGGTGTCTCCTGATGGCCCCAGAGGAAGCCAATCATCGCACTGGCCACGTCTATTCATGGGTAAACAGGGCATTGTTCTCCTGCAGCCTTCAGGAATTTTGAAATTCCAAAGGAGTTACTGTCCTTGGGCTGCTTGTGGTGAGAGACTCATTGGATTTTACAGTTTTTATAATATACATTTTCTCCTTAAGCATGAATTACTTTATAACATATATTACACAACTGAGGTGATCAATAACAGTGTGCTGGATTGACCAGGAAGTGGGAATTCTGGGATGATGTGGTCAAACCAATGGGTGCTCAGATTTTGATATTGGCACCTGATGTGGAGAGTGGGGTTTGGACACACCTCTGAGAACACACAGGGGTTAAAAGCAGAGCTGCGCCCCTGAGAGTTTCTCTTTGGGACTTCCGTTGGGAAAGGCTTTGGATCTCTCCCCCTGTCCCAGCTGCCGGCTGGGCGGGGGGAGGGGAAAAGCCATGCGGCCATGAGGTAGGCCCAGCCCAAGGATGGAAGGGTGGAAGAGACCAAGAGACATCAGGCAGCCCCCCCAGGGAAGAGAGAGAGAGAGAGCCAGTGTCTGAATTCGATAGGAGCGATAGGAGCGCTGGCCAGGAGGAGAAGGGGGGAAGTGCGAGGGCAGGGTGGGAGCTCCAGAGCTCTGGGACAGGCAGAGACTGAAATTTTTAACCCTTTTCTTGCATGATTGAAACCTTGCAAATGCTAATTCTCCTGGAGCTGAATGAGAAGAGAGATAAGAGATGAGAGGGAATGGGCCACAAGGGAAGTGCAGAAGACTCTTGAGTGGGGGAGAGATGATGGAGTGGCCTTTTGGCTGGAATTTTCTTGTGTGGCCATAGACGGAACCATTTTTTTCCTGTGACACAGAGACTGCATTTAGGGGGAGGCAGTGCCTCAGAACCAGGAGGGTTCAGTGTGAGTACCCCTCGGCCCCAGGGGGTGAAAAATTGGGGGGGGACAGATGTCCCGAAGGA
Organism: Melozone crissalis; assembly: GCF_028551555.1. Classification (NCBI taxonomy): domain Eukaryota; kingdom Metazoa; phylum Chordata; class Aves; order Passeriformes; family Passerellidae; genus Melozone; species Melozone crissalis. Next base: position 5,293,382 of record NW_026535813.1, on the reverse strand, counting down.
GAGACTGTGCCTTTTGGAGTGAGACAAGGCATCCTTAAAAGACAACCCTAGAAGCAGCTCTGATCCATGCACAGTGGTGAGAGCACTGGGCATGGAAGGAAGATGTCACGATGGCAAAAGGACTTTCTGGGCGGTGCTGAGTGACATGGGAGCACACGAGGTTTCAACGTGTTTCCAGGGGAAGTCTGTGGTGCAAGAAGGACTCCTCTTCATGAACTGAAGATTGAGTATTCTAAAGGGTGGTGCCGGACTGGGAGTTGGTGATTTGGGGGAATGTATTGCATTGGGAAATTTGGTGGGGGGAGGAGGAAAGTGCTTTTTGTAAGGTTTTCAATTTTTTCCCTTATAGTTTTTTTTCCCTTCTTTTCTTGTAGTTTAGTTAATAAAGTTTTCTTTATTTCTAAGCTGGAGCCTGCTTTGCTTATTCCTGGTCACATCTCACAGCAGACACCAGGGAGAGGGTATTGTCATGGGGGCACTGGCTTTGTGCCAGGCCTAAACCATGACAAAGAGATAGCTGCTATGTCCCCAGTGACCTGCAAGATGGAAATGCAATCTTTCCTTGGCACCGTGGGTTTTTGGAGGATGCACATCCAGAGTAGAGCCCAATTTTAAGTCCTCTCTACCTCATGACATGAAAAGAAAAAAACCAATTTCAAGTGGGTCTGTGTTGGGGGGTTGGGTTTTTTCTTTCCTTGTTACTTGTGGAATTTTTTCCCATTGAGTTGCTAAGAAGCACTCATGGTTGTGTGCTTGAGACAGCAGGGAGGGGGAACTCTGGTTTTTTGGGAGTTTCTCTCAGGGGGACAGAGATACCACAAGAATACAGGCAAGTAAAAAGACAAGGGCTAGGGAACTGGGGAGACTCTCTCAGCTGGGCTTCAGAGGAGGACAGTCAGACCTGCAGCTTGGGGAAAGGAATTTGCTGCCACCACCATAACCCAGCAGGGAACCTTTCTTCTGCTGCTGGGCCCCGCATTCCCCTGCCCAGCCAGGACATCCTGCATGTTCCAGCTATTGAATTGCGGAAAAAAACCCAAACTTCACAACTTTTTGAAAGTTGTAAAGCCGGTATGTTTATTACAGCACTGGAGGCATGTGAGGATCATTCTCCTTAAAATGACATGCATACCTCTGGGAACTTCAGGTCTCTTTTTATCTTCCTTACTAATCCATATGCATGGAATTTCACAACAGGTTCATAAATATTCAATTTACTGATTTTGCGTTACACTTGCAGATAGTTGTTTGGCTTTTTTTTATCAGAAAGTACAGAAAGAACTCCTGGGTCATCCTGCCCTGTCTCCTACAGCCTGTCTGTTTCAGAGTTCAAGGAGCCCTTCCTTATCTCTGTCCTTTGGCCAAAGCAGTTTCTTAGAGCATAGGTTTTTTTGCGAGAACAGGCAATCAGACCAAACAGCTATGTTTGCAAGCTACAGACTTAATTCAAAGATGTACATTTCACCTAAATCAAAATGGATTTCTATGCTGGAAAATTTCCACTCTGTCTCACTATTGCCATGGAGTTTCTGAAGCATCTTGTCCACCGCCCTGGGATTTTTTGCTCATTCCTACTGTTCCAGCATGCTGCTTCTGAGAGTCCTGCTAGGGGCACCGGGATCGGCTGCCCCAGGGATCTGTGAAGCAAAGCCTCTCTTCCACCCCTTCCCATCTCGGCCGAGCCGCCACTGCCACATGCTCCCTGAGCTCGTGCCAGAGCGCCCTCTGCAGCCACGTGGTGATCACCGCACCTGCCCTGTCCACCAGGAGCTTGCCAGTGCCCCTGCCAGCTGTGACCATAACTACACAAAAGGGGAAAGTGCCTGCAGCCAAAAAGGCTGTTACTGGGTTCTTGGTTCTGTTTATTATTAATGCTGTAGTTGTTGTTTTGTTTGCCTTGTTATACATGCTAGTAAAAAACTGTTATTCCTACTCCCATATCTTTGCCTGAGACCCCCTTAATTTCAAAATTATAATAATTCAGAAGGAGGGTGTTTACATTCTCCATTCCAAGGGACGCTTTCTGCCTTCCCTAGCAGACACCTGTCTTGTAAACCAAGACATGCCCTGAGCAACAGCAGTCCTTTGAACAGATCAAGCAGGAGATTGCACATGCTGTAGCCCTTGGGCCAGTCAGGACAAGGCAGGATGTGAAAAATGTGCTCTATACCACAGCCAAGGAGAATGGTCTTTCCTGAACCCTCTGAAAAAGGTACCTGAGGAGACTTGAAGATGACCTCTGGTGTTCTGGAGTTGAGGATTGTCCTGGATTGCCAAGCAAATTGTATTTTATTTGCCATCTGTATGGCAGTTGTCTTCTGTTAAGTGGGCAGTTTTCCATATCTCTTCCACAACCACTCCTTCCTCCGGGGGGACATCTGCTGATAACAGGCTATTCAATGTCACTGCATGACTGATAAGAACTATAGCATCCCATTGAGAGATGCTCCGCCCAGAGGGAAGAGCCAAGCATTCCTACCCAGATATAATCTTGAGATTCTGGGACACCAGCATGGCTTCTCCACTGGATTTCCCAGAGGAACAGCTGCCTCTTCCACTGGGTCTTCAGAGGAAGACTTCACCTTTCTACAAGATCACTGCTCCAACAGAACTACACCTGACACTCCAGGAGGACTGCAGCCACAATTGTCACATTCACATTCCCTGAAAAATCCCTTCACTCAGGATTTTTCTCCTGGGAAGCTGAGAAGCCTCAGAGAAAAATGAAAACAATAATTATCTCATTTGCTTCTCTGATTTGCTCATGTGGAATGTGTTTAGAGATTTTTATCCAACAGGTGATTATTTCATTGGTTTTTGGTGTGGGTTGTTTTCACTCATTGGCCAATCAGTGCCAAGCTGTGTCGAGATTCTGAAGAGAGTCATGAGTTTTCATTATTATCTTTTTAGCATTGTTTAAGTATCCTTTCTGTATTCTTTAGTATAGCCTAGTTTAGTATTTGTCAGAATTCAGGACATCCCTCTGGCTGTCCTGAGCAGCCAAGACCCCTGCTGGGGGCTCAGAGACCCTGGCACAGAGCCCAAGATGCTTGTGGTTTTGATTATGACCCATGGAGCAAATTACCAACCTTATATGAAGATCTGCAAGCCATGACAGTTTAAGTAGAATGATAGCGAATTTATCACAGGGTGAAAAATAGAATTGTGGGGTTTTTAGAATGGGGATTCAGGGGGCAAGATGAAGGAATCTGGGCATGTCCAGCCTTTCTCCTTCTTCTTGGCCTCCATTTTCTGCTGTGATGTTGGCACTTAAAGATTGATTCAGAGTAGAAGCTCACTGTCTAACATAGGTGATAGGTATTGGAAAGTAATTGTAAATATTGTATGCATAGTTTTTAGTATAGAAAGATAACACTGCCTCTGAGGCGGGCAGAGTGCCTCTGACTGTCTTGCTGAGTGGACCTTGGCTGGACAGGACAAAAAAAATTTATAGATAAGATACAATAAACAACCTTGAGACCGAGAACTGAAGAGCTCTGACTTCTTCAAGTACCGGGCTGGGAAAAGAGACTTTCTAATGTATCTCGGGGTCACTCTGACCAGCTAGAGATCCCGAGAAATAGAAAATATAATATAATATAATATAATATAATATAATATAATATAATAATAATTTAGCCTTCTGGGAACATAGATTCATCATTCCTTCCCATGTCTGGGGGCAACCCAAATACAATACACAATTCCAATTGGACTGCTACCAACACCCTGACCAACAGGGTGTCAGGTTGTATTCTGACTCTGTCAGTGTTGTTTTGGTTTATTGCATTGTTTATTTTATCTTTTTATTTTCTTCCCTAATAAAGAACTGTTATTCCTGCTCACATATTTTTGCCTGAGAGCCCCTTAATTTAAAATTTATAGCAATTCGGAGGGAGGGAGTTTACATTTTCCATTTCAGGGGAGGCTCCTGCCTTCCTCAGCAGACACCTGTCTTTCCAAACCAAGACCGGGATACAGAGGATCTGAGGTCAGCTATACCCCAACTGAGAAAGAGATTTTGGCAGCCTATGAAAGGGTTTGAGCTGCCTCAGAAGTGATCTGAAGCACAGCTCCTTCTGGCACCTTGACTATCAGTTCTGGGCTGGATATTTAAAGGAAAAGTCCCTTCCACACATCATGCCACTGATGCAACATGGAATAAGTGGATTGGTCTCATCACACAGCAAGCTCGAATAGGAAATCCAACTCACCCTGGGATCTTGGAAGTCACCACAAACTGGCCCAAAGGTAAGAGTTTTGGATTATCATCAGAAGAGGAAGAAGAGCAGGTGACGTGCTGAGGACACCCCACCATATAACCAGCTACCAGAAAGTGAGAGATGATACACTGTCTTCACTGATGGATCCTGCCATTTCGTAGGAACTAGTAGGAAATGGAAAGCAGCTCTATGGAGTCCTGTGTGTTGAGTCACAGAAGCTACCAAGGGACAAGTTGGATTGAGTCAAGTTGCAGAGCTGAAAGCCATCCAGCTGGCTTTGGACATCACCGAGCCAGAGAAGTGGCCAACATCCTACCTCTACACTGACTCATGGATGGTAGCAAATGCTCTGTGGGGATGGCTAGAAAGATGGAAAAAGGCCAGTTGGCAGCACAGCGTAAAGCCCACTATGTTTTGGTAAATTGCATTAATCCTAAATCAAGGACTTTTTTTCTTGTCTCATGCTTTGCCAGTGAGGAGGTTTGCAAAAGAAACTGGCATGGAACATAGCTGAGACAGGTGATCTGAACTGATGAAAGGAATATTTCACACCATAGGACATCATGCCCTGTGTATAAACTGTGAGGAGTTACCCAAAAGGGAGAATGATCTGGATTCAGGAAAAGAGATCAAGCATCGGTCAGGAAGTGGTGAGCAATTGCATTGTGCATCACTTGGGGTTTTTCCCTTTTTTTTTTTTTGTTATTACTATTTATCATTATTACTACATTTTACTTTATTTACAATAATTAAACTGTTCTTATCTCAACCTACAAATTTTACTTTGATTCTTCTTCCCATTCCACTGGGGTGGGGAGGAAGACGAGGGAGTTTGAGTGAGCAGTTGCATGGTGTTTCATCTCCAGCTGGCCTTAAAATCACAACACCTACCCACATCTCAGATTCCATCAGAGCTCTCATCCCACCCTGGATCCCATCCCTCCACCCATTCCATCCTGGATCCTATCTCATCCCTCCTCAAGTTCTGGATGCCCTCACAGTTCCTATCCCCTCCTCAGTCTCATCCTGTCGTGGAACCCATCCCAGATCCCATTCCATTCTGGATCTGGGATCCCATTCTCAGATCCTATCCCTTCCCTCCTCATGTCCTGGATTGTGTAAAAGCTCCTCCCCCATCCTATGGTGGATCCCATCTCAGGTCCCCCATGAGGCCATCAAGACCTTCCTGCCGAGGCAGCACCAGGAGCAGAGAGAGGCCCAAAACCAGGGGAAAGCTGAGACGCACCCCAAAACGGGGGTGGGGGTGGGGCAAAACTGGAGGGATTTAGGAAGGCTCTGACAGCAACATGAGGTGGGGAGGCCCCAGAAATGTGAGGGGGGAGAGGGGGGCTGGGGGGATGTGGGATTCACATTCTCTGAACCTGAGAGAAGCAGTGAGAGAAGCAGAGAAGAGAATGATCAAAACAATTCTTATCCCATTTGCTGCGCCTGTGTTTGTGCACAAATGGAATGCATTATGGAAGATTGTTTACCTGAAGGGGTTTGGTAATTGGATTCTGGTGTGAGTGTTTTGGTTTTTTGACCAATCTCTGCAAGCTGTGTCCTGATGGTCGGTCAGGAGACAGTCATGAGATTTTGTTCAGTTGAGTTCTTGTTCAGTTTCAGTTTTGATGTAGTGTAATATAGAATAATATAGTAGAATAAAGTAATTAATTAGCCTTCTGATATGAAGTCAGATGCATCATTCTTCCCAGACGTCGGGGATCCCTGCATTTACTATAGGGAGGTGCATGGGGGCACCTGGGGGGGCTCCCTCACTCCAAGTGAGTCTGAGGAATTCACAGCCAATTCCTCATCCCAGAAAAATATAGGGGGTACATGGAACCCCCAGGATGAGGCTGGGGGGGAACCCCCATTCCTGGGGGGCTCCAGGATACCAGATATATGTGAAAATATTATTCTTCTTTCTCCTCCTCTTCTATCACTCTTCTTTTCCGCTTCTTTTCTTCTTCCTTTTCTTTTAATATTCTTTTCCTCTTCCTCTTCTCCCCTCCCTCTTCCCCTTCCTCTTCCCCTCCCCCAAAAGGTGCCTCACCTGGCAATTTATAACCTGGGAACATCTTGGGGATGACCTGGTGGAACAGGACAGGGGGTCCTTCCTCCTCCCCTAAGGAAGAGGCAGCGGATCCCAGGGTGCCTGATCCTGGGGGAGGGAGGGTGTAACTGGGTGTAACCTGCCCAGGTGTATTCTCCCCCCAGGTACAAGGTGCTGTCCGAGGAGTGCCAGCCAGAGACAACCTGTGATAAGGAAGGAAAAATAAGTGTCATCTCCTTCCAGCAATGCACTGTAATGCATGTAGTACACTGTTGCTCCAGCTCCCTCAGTTAGAATTACCTCAGGCCTGGTAGCTTGACATGGGGTGATTGCCCACGCAGATTGAAGAGGTTTGGCTTGCACCCTTTCAGACTGAGCTTCAACTTGGAGGGAGGTTCGTGGTACCAGTTACAGAGTTCCAACACTGCCCCCCCTAGACAAGGCCTGGGCATCTGTCGAAGATACCTGAAATACAAGAACTCAAGAATCTGATATTAACAGACGATGTAGCATATTTGGTGGGTTTAGCAAAGGGCAACCGTGACACTGTATCCACAGCAGTGAATACATATCTCCACCCCCTTGATGAGGGCAGAGAGCAAATGTAAGCAACCTGCCAGGTAATCAAAGCCCACAGACCCTGCTGTACTTTCCCCCAAGGCCTATGTAATGCCTTTAAATGAAGCCATGTACACTTGGGCATACTCAATCAAAACATTTTTACAGGCATCAAAGGTTTCTTGGTTTTCCTTGGCTCACTGCCAAACAACTTTCATCCTGGTCCATTTCCGCAGAGAGCGAATTATTACTGCTGTGTATGGAGTGAAAGTTCTCCAGCACCCTGGAAGCCCCAGTAAAGTTTGCAGTTGTTTCACCATGTGTCTTGGTTTGAAAAGACAGGTGACTACTAAGGAAGGCAGGAGCCTCTCTTGAAATGGAAAATGTAAACTCCCTCCCTCCCTCCCTCTGAATTATTATAATTTTGAAATTAAGGGGCTCTCAGGCCAAGATATGAATAGGAATAACAGTTCTTTATTAGGAAAAATAAAATAAAAATGCAGTAATATAAAGCAACACTTACAGAGTCAGAATATGACCTGACACTCTGTTGGTCAGGGTGTCGGTAGCAGTCTGATTAAATGGTGGCTGCAGTCCTCCTGGAGTGACAGATGTGGTTCTGTTGAAAAATTGATCCTGTAGAAGGGTGTAGTTTTTCTCTGAAAGTCCGGTGGCGATGTAGATGGGCCTGGTCTTCCTCTGGGGACCCAGTAGAAAAAACAGGCTCTCTTGGTGTTCCAAATCTTAGATTTGGAATGCTTGGCTGGTCCCCCTGGGCAGAATATCTCACAATGGAATGATGTAATTTTTATCAGTCATGCAGTGAGACTCAATGGCCCATTAACAGAAGAGATCTCCCTGGACTGAGGATGGGTCATGGAAGAGATAAAGAATACTGCTCCACCTGGTTTCAACAGATGGTGATAGAATACATACTTCGGGTTATATCTTGCATTGCAACCTAAGACACCATAGTCGGTACAGGGAATTGCTGGAGTGTTTGCTGTACTGTGTTCGATATTTTTCTAGGCTGCCCATGCCCAGCTATCCCCCAAAAATGCACTGTAGTACCAGGACTCTGTGTTTTCTTTGGATTAATTGCTCAGCCTTGGTCCTGAAAGTGGGCTTTCAGTGATTCAGCAGCTGCGTCAGTTTCTTGTCGTGACTCTTCCATGATCCATAGATCATTGATGTAATGGCAGTGATAGCACTTCACCAGAGTTCTACATCAGCTGCCACCAGATGGTGGCAAATGGAGGGACTGTGTTTACATCCCTGAGGCAATATACCTATAAGGTATGCTACTTTCACTGTCAGGTAAAGGCAAACTGGTCCTGACTCTCTGAAGCAACGGCTATTGAAAAGAAAGCATTAGCAAGATTCATTACCACCTTCCAGGGATGTAAAACTTTGCTGATTTTTCCCATGAAGGTAACCATGCCTGGTACCGTAACTGGGGATGGGACGGGGGGGGGGGGGGGGAACGGGGCGGGGGGGGGGGGGGGTTACAATTCACTCAATTAGAGGAGCAAAGAGCTCTCTGTGAATTGTGGAAAGAACTTCAGGTTCAAATATTCCCTGAAACGAGATTAAAACTCAAACAAAACTATATGTTGATGGCAAAAAAAAAAAAAAATTCACTTTATTAACTGTAAAAGAGGCAAAGAGAGAGAAAGGGAAAAGTAAAGAAAAGTTAGAAAAAGCTAAGATCATTAAAATCATGATTCAGGAGCTGTTCTTAGCTCGATGGGCCCATGATGCCTCAAGTCAACAGGACAGAGATGCTACCTATAAATGGGCATGAGACCGAGGGATGGATCTAACCATGGACAGTATTTCTCAGCTTCCCCATGACTGTGAGACATGTGCTGAGATCAAGCAGGCCAAGCGGGTGAAGCCCGCATGGTATGGTGGGCGATGGTCCAAATATAAGTATGGGGTGGCCTGGAAGATTGACTACATCACCCTTCCCAAACCCATCAAGGCAAGTGTTATTTGCTGACCATGGTGGAAGCCACCACTGGATAGTTGGAGATCTGCCCTGTGCCTTACACTACTGCCCGGAACACCATCTTTGGCCTAGAAAAGCAAGTCCTGTGTAGACATGGCACTCCTGAGAGAATCGAGTTGGACAATGGAACCCATTTCAAGAATGGCCTTATAAACACCTGGCACATGGTACTGAATAGGTATATCATATCCCTTATCACGCATCAGCTGCCGGTAAAGTTGAACGGTGCAACGGACTACTTAAGACTGCCCTGAAGGAACTTGGCAGGGGAACCTTCAGAAATTGGGAAATTAACTTAGCAAAAGCCACCTGGATGGTCAACACCCAAGGGTCCATCAATTGAGCTGGTCCTGCCCAGTCTGAACCCTTGCAATCATCACTTGCTTGCTGTGGGGAACAAACATTCCTAGACCCAAGATGAGGGCGCTTGGGACTGCTTCTATTCCTCTGCTGCTGGCATGCCTTGGTGATTTAGGGGAAGAGTCTCACCACCTGTTCTGCCATTGTACTGGCAGCAGGGTGCAGGCCTGTGGCAAGGCAGAGCCTGCCTCGTGGGTTGGGCCTGGGCTGTTGGGCTGAGGTCCATGTGCCAGTGCCACCGCCTGGCCTCCTGATGGGTTTGGGGGTTTTGCTTCCCCCTACCGGTCCTGGCCCGCCCTTTTGTGGGCCAGATCTGGGGTTCCTGGTGCCTCTCCATGGGCCAGGGCCCCCCAGGGCCTCTCTCTGGCTGTTCTGCTGCTGCTGCTCTATTCGAGCACAAAAAAAAAAAAAAAAAAAAAAAAAAAAATTTAAAGAGTTGAATAGCTGGCAGCAGCTCTGAAGCATTGAAGGGCCAAAAATTAACTTCAGCCCAAAGTTGTTCAATAAAGGGCTGTAGCCAGGACACTCCAGAAGTTGTCTCAAAATTGTTTGAAATTGTTTTGTGGCTGTCAATGGACTTTTGATAACTATTGATGGACTTTTCTGCAGCAAGCCTGTTTCAGGACAAAAAGGGACTTTCAGATATGTCCAAGAGGAATATCTTCAGTCCATGGACCTTTTCCTGAAGCTCAGCTGCTTGGACTGGAATTTTCTTTGCATTGTTTTTGCATTTTCTTATATTGTAAGATTGTTTTAGTGATTTGATAGAATTGTATGTTTTACAGGTGAAGAAATTCCCTGTCCATTCCACACCAGCACTTGAGTGAGGTTTTGATTGGCAACAGATAACCTGTCAAGTGTTTGTTCTTTCCTCTGCATGTGCATGGCAGAGAAAATTACAAACACTTTTCTTTTTAATTAAACTAAATTAAAAAGCTGACATGTCACAGACATCTTTTCATAAAAATCCTTTCTTTAGGATTTTTCCCCCTTCTGAGAAGCTGTGGCCTCAGCAACAAAATGTAAACAATGGTTATCTGCTGCTGTGGAATGTAACAGGTGCACCTGTGATTGGCCCATGTTGGATGTGTATATTTAATGGCCAATCCAGGACCGAGCTCTCTCTGGGACAGAATCAGAGAGAGCCTCCTTTGTTATTGATTCCTTTTCTATTCTTAGCTTAGCTAGCTTTCTGAGAACTTTCCTTCTATTCTTTTTAGTATAGTCATAATGTAATATATATATCATAAAATAATAAATCAAACCTTCTGAACATGGAATCAACATTCTCGTCTCTCTCTTCACCCTGTAACCCTTGCAAGCCCTGTAACATATGGAGTGGATGGTAAGCCTCTTAAACTTTTTGGACTTACAGGGGTATTGAGTATCCCAGAAGAAAGCCCAAATGGTGAAGCAAACAGTTGTTTATTTGGGATATGAAGTTAGTGCTGGACAAAGAACTTTAGGACGAGATTGCAAGGAAGCAATATGCCAGACCCCAAAGCCCCAGACAGTAAAAGAACTGAGAACCTTTTTAGGCATGACCGGGTTGTGCAGGCTGTGGGTTTATAACTACAGACTGTTAGTCAAACCCCTACATGCCTTGATTACAGAAGGAAACAGAGACCTCCAATGGAAGAAAGAAGCAACACGAGCCTTCAGCAAACTGAAGAAGGCCCTCATGTGAGCTCCAGCCCTGGGACTTCCAGATGTGAGTAAACTATTCTTTTTGTTTTCTCACGAAAAGCAGGGAATTGCTTTGGGAATACTACCACAAGATCTGGGCCCATACTGCAGGGCAGTTGCCTACCTCTTTAAGCAGCTGGATGCAGCGGCTAAGGGATGGCCAGGATGCCTCAGAGAGGTTGCGGCAGTGGCAGTGAACATCCAGGAAGCACGGAAGTTCACCCTGGGCCAGAAGATGATTGTGCTAGTGTCCCACACAGTGTCTGCAGGGCTGGGGAGACATTGGCTCTCCCCACAGAGATTCCTGAAATACCAAGCCATAATGGTAGAACAAGATGATGTAGAACAAGATGATGTAGAAATTGTGGCAACACTGTGAACCCAGCTTCTTTCCTCAGTGGTAGTATGAGAGAACCGGTGATCCACGACTGCCTGAAGACTTTCGAAGCTACCTACTCCAGTCACCCAGATCTGAAGGACACCCCTCTCGAGGACACTGAGACCTAGTTTACCAATGGAAGCAGCTATGTCATCAGTGGAAAAAGGCATGCTGGGCATGTGGTTACCACAATCTGAGAGGTAATAGAGTCTGGATCATTACCAACCAACACCTCAGCACAGAAGGATGAAATAATCACCTTAACTCAGGCTTTAGAGCTGGCAAAAGGAAAGGAAATCAATATTTACACAGACTCGAGGTATGCATTTGGGGTAGTCCATGCACATGGAGCCATCTGGAAGGAAAGAGGACTGTTGACCTCACAAGGGAAAAACATTAAACATGCACAAGAGATAATAAAACTGTTGGAGGCAGTCCAGCTACCTGAAAAGGTAGCCAACATGCACATCAAGGCACACCAAAAAGTGAGCTCTGAATTGGAGGAAGGAAATGAGCTGGTGGACAGAAAGGCAAAAGAAACAGCTAAAGGTGAGGTAATTGTTGAAACAGTTGAGGCAGCCTTAATCCCAGATGGACAAATTTCTATTGAAGGTAAACCAAGGTACAGTACAAAAGAAAAAAGGCTTATTAAGAAAGAAAATTTTTAAAAAGTTATAATCAAGAGGAGTGGGCTGTTACAGATGAGGGGAAAGGAAGACTTCTGATCCCCTCTTATATGCTATGGTCATTAGTGAAAGATGAACATGAGAAAACACATTGGGGAATAGATGCCTTGTATAATTTAATGAAAGACAGAATCCTAGCCAGAAATTTGCAAAGTACAGTGATTCAGGTGACTTGCCAATGTAGCCTTTGCCTCCAAACTAATCCCAAAAATATTCCTAAATCAAAACTTGGGCAAATTGGAAAAGGATATGGACCTGGGCAGCAATGGCAAATTGATTTTTCGGAACTACCCAAGAAAAGGGGGTACGGATACCTATTGTTGTTAACAGATACCTTTTCAGGGTGGCCAGAAGCTTTCTGTACTAGAACTGCCAAAGCGTGGGAGGTAACCAAAGCATTGTTACAAGAAATAATACCGTGTTTTGGAGTCCCAGCCATGATGTCTTCAGATAGAGGGCCACATTTTATTTCCAAAATTGTGCAGCAAATTAGCCACCATTTATGCACAGACTGGGAACTTCATGCTCCATATCATCCTCAGTCAAGCAGAAGAGTGGAGAAAATGAATCACTTGATTAAGCAGCAAATAATAAGACTGGGACAAGAGACGAAATTACCTTGGCCTCAGGCTCTTCCATTAGCATTATTATGAATCCAGACCAAACCAAGAGTAGAAGAAAAATTGAGTCCCTTTGAAATACTGTATGAAAGGGCATATGGAATTCAAGAAGGGACAACATCCACTCAAGTAGGGGAAGAAACCCTATATAGATATGTGGTGGCCCTAAACAAACAACTTTGAGAAACTGAGAAACATGTGGCTGGGGCTCAAAGCAGAGAATTAGATGGACCAGTACATGATGTACAGCCTGGGGATTATGTATATGTTAAGTCTTTTGCAGAGAAGACTCTGGAACCACAGTAGGAAGGGCCATTCCAAGTGCTCCTCACCACTTTTACTGCAATCAAGATTAAGGAACAAAGCACCTGGATTCATTATTCCCAAGTGAAGAAGGCTCCTGAGGGCCACTAGAAAGTTATACTGGGTGACAACTAACTGAAATTAAAACTTTCTCAGGAAAATAAATAGGGTGAGGGTGAAATGATAAGCGTAGTTTAAGAATAAAAGGTTTGTAGTTATAATGGATAATCAAGTAGATGTAGCCTGGAGAGTTATGGCATTTGTGATTATCACTATAGCCACAGCTAATGCAGTACCGCTTGCATATAATGTGACTGGTGTATATATACGTGCCAAGGGAAAGCCTATGACTCCAACTCCCGTAAGTCTCTGGATCAGATGCTGAAAGTTACAAATGCAACTGTGTGGGAAGGAATAAATATTTGGGGATGTGAATATGCATTTGTCCAGGATGGGTTTCATAAATTTCATCAAAATCCCATTAAACTTATTTGAATTGGTCCTGAATGCTGTGACAAATGCTTAACCAATTACCCAGAGTTTAGACTCAAAATAGAAGGTTGTGCAATCAAGGATTTAAAGATTGATTATAATATAACTCAGTTTTGTACTGCTCCCCGAATGGATAGGGTTAAAATAACTCAACCAGTACCAACACTGAAAGAAACCACGGCTACTCAAATCACTCTAGAATCCATGGTTGCCATAATTACCAAAATCGGACCGTATGCTGTTAAGAAAGCCGGAATTCAAAAATTGCTAATTAATCCAAAGTAGTCATTAAAATGGGTAGAGATGGTAATGCAAGTGAGTGCCTCTGCCATTTGGCCCGAGTGTGCTCCATTTTTAAGGACCATTTTAAGGTGTCCATTTTGTGTCCATTTTAAGGACATTTTTATAGACTGGACCACCTGGCTGCAGAAGCGTATGCCTTATATGTCCAGACAGAAGAAAGACCTCACTGGATTATTGGGAACGGGACTAGGGGCTCTAAATTCAATGGATTCAGAAGTATTACTGAACAAATTGACAGCACTTGGTAGTGATATGGTTAAATTGCAACAACCTTTACAATCTTCCTTGTTGGCATTAGGTACCAGCCAGTGGAAATTGTCCAAAATATTAGAAGAATGGGAAAATATGGAAGAACGAGATCAACTGATAATTGATACTTTAGGCACAGCTAGTGGGAACATTTCTTTAGCTTTTGGGTGTATGCAGTCACAATTTTGGATGCAATCAATGGTGACCTCAACCATTAGGGACGGGGAAGAAGGCATATTCCCTGCTAAAATGGGTAAGGTTGTTTAGGATAATGCCTCGGATTTAGAAAAAGAACTTCAGTCCTGGTGGGTTTTAGCTAATTATACTTATGATCCCATGACGAATATGGTAACAGCTTTTGTTTTAACCATATACGATGCATCAGTGAGCTTGATACATCCAATTGTTCCTTTAGGGCTAAATCGCGAGGGGTCCATACTATATCCTTTTGAACACAGAATGTAGCACAAAAAGTCAAAGGAATGTGGCAAACTATTACTTGGAATTTTGCTCAATGAGGGAACAATTGGGGTTTATATGTGAAGGCAATGTAAGTGATGATAAAGATATTTGTTTAGATACAGAGCAAAGCATTTGTCACTTTGAAATGCATCACATTAACCAGACAACCTTGCTTGTGTATACGGGACAAGATTGTGCCTGCCTCAGAACAGCATGCCCCACTATAATGGTAGATGAGATCACTGTAAATGAAACTCAATTTAACTTGTGCATTTGTAACTTTGTCAAAATTGAGGGATGGGATTTTTCCTATCAGGCACCTGTCATATCATACCATCATTTAAAAGTGAATTTGATTACTGTACAAGAAATATTCCCTGTACCTAAAGAGATGAACTTAGCTGTGGTTACCCAATTGTTGAAACATAATGAATTAAAGAGAATTCTTAAAGAAATTAAAGATGAAGGAAGAAAAACTTTGATTACAATGGACCATGACACAGAGACTATATGGAGAGTAAAAAATTGGAAGAAGGCCCATCCCATCATTGGTGGGATGTGGTCTTTGGGTTGTCTCCAACGGCAACTGGCTTGCTCAGTACCTTAGTTCATGCCATTATTGTTTTGCTTATCTTAGTTGGTATGAGTTTAATTTTGTCTATTATAGTACTTATTTGAAATTGGAAATTGTTGCGGCAAGTAGCAACTTGAACTTCAGTATCGAGGGCATATAGTACAGTTTTAAGAGACACCTACTGCACAGCCTTGCTAGATGAAGATGATGCCGAATTTTGCCCCAAAAGGCGATAATAAGCTGCCCAGAGACTAGATTTGAGGTCTATAGGCAGGAGGTATTTATTGACAACGCGTTGGAGAAATCACCAAGTGGATTTCTAAATCAGGTACAGCAAAAGCAGGTTTTTATACAATTTTGAACAAGGATTACATCATTTATTATATGCATATTAATAAGCAGGCAGGAGTATAGGCGGGGTTTTCCAAGAACTCTTGGTCTTCCTTAGTTAAATTTTAAGCTTTTCCTAATTTGGGCATCTTCCTGTCATCCTTGGCGTGTTTTTCCATGACTTGGCAGAAATCACTGTTGCACTTGGCTTGATTCTGACGGCTTGGCAGGTCACCTTAACTTTTTGGCTTCTACTTTCGCTTCTTCAAATATTCTAACTCCAAAGTTTCTTTTGTGAGTGTATTTTAGATTATTTATTAACTTATCTAATCACGGTTTTCCCAAACAATGTATTTTAGGTTATTTATTAACTTCTGTGTTTCCCTTGATAAAGTGTCTTTTAATTCTTTTATTCCTCAGGTCTTTTAATTCTTTTCTTTCTCAGAAACTACTGTTCATTGTAATGAATGGCTTCATTCCCCCCTTTTCTTATAACTTACGAATTCTTTCGTCAAATTCTAATCCTATAGGGCGCTGGTACGCTCGTACCATAGCCCAAATCATTTGGGTCCTTTTCATTATGATTCTTAGTCTCCACCACATACAAATATTTGTGAGAGTTAATAGTAACAGAACTACAACTACTATTAGCATTGGGTGCACCAGGTAGTTAAAGACCTGTGTAGCTGTTGGGGAGTATCCTGTGAAGATATCCCACCAATGATGCTGGCCTACTTGTTCTACTTCGGTCAGGACATTCTTTATTTTTTCTGAATTATGTTCTACCTGCCATACCATTCGTTTAGTTGTTTGATTCACCTTCCGCACCAATTTCTCTATTTTAGGATGTGCAAGCATTGCTTTAAGAACTTTGACGTCCATCCCTATTTGTAATTTCGGTATCTCTTGATATAGGTTGAAATCTGCGTTAATTAGCTGTTGAGTCGTTATTGGGACAGTATAATGAAAGTCACAACCTACTATCTTGGTGAAGTTGCATACACAGAAGTTAGTGTTATTAGTCTCTTCTTGGCAATTGTCTATAGTGATGTTGTCACAAGCTGTCCTCACGCAAGCGCACCCATTCCCTATATAGTATACTTGTGATTGTGTTCTATTATGCGGAAGCATTTCAAAAGTACATATACTATTCTCGGCATCTAAGCATAAATCTTCTGCTTCTACTACAGCGTTTTCGCAGATATAGCCTAATTGTCCTCTAGGAATGCATGCATCTATACTAACCGATTGCCATCTATTTTTGGAATTATCATAACTGGCCCAGACATTATGATCTATTGGCTTAACAATGATATCTTGATGTATTGTCCCTAGAGTGAGGATAGGAAAGATAGCTCTTTCCTCTGCCGCGCTAATGGTGAGGACATAGGCTTCAATGTGTTCTTGTTGAGAGTCATAAGTGAAATTTACTAATTGCCACCAGGCTTGGTGGTCTTTTTCAAATTGTGTAGTATGATTGTCTTTTAATATTGTTTCTCTGATTTCTTGAGGTAATACACCTGCCGTTCCTTCTCTCATTATTCCTGCCGCTACTGATTGTACCCATTGTTGCGTCTGAGGGCATTGGATAGCTAGTGCTATTTCCTTGCTAAGTTCTCCTGTATAGTCAGCGAATTTCACAAAGTCCTCTGCAGTGTGGTTTGCTACCATGGTTAGCAATTTTACTACTAACGATTGTGTTTCTGCTAATGTAAGTATGGATGAACTGAGGGGCATTTTAAGCTTTCCTAAGTTTGACGTGACGGTACTTAATTTGTTCACTAAAACCTCTTGGTCTATCGTATTTAATATACCAAATCCTGTACCAATCCACCCACTTAGATCTCGTTGTGCTCTTCTGTGATGAGACCTTGCTGCTAGCCATGCATTCCATCCCTTTAGGCTTTGCTGTATAAATGGTTGGCAATCCTTCTGTAAATACGTAATATCGGTGTGAACGTTCATCTGCACCTTTTTCAGAGAATAAGTGGGGTCTAACAATAATTTTTGTTCATTAGATCTTCTAATCACCTGAGGCCCTATAAAGGTTAGGTTGTGTACTGCTTTGCATTCCACCGGTGGAGTGATTTCTTGGGGCAGGTCTAGGTCTGGATACAATGGGATCATGTCTCCCGGTAATGCCACCTTATATTGGACAGCACGCCTAGGGAAGCCAAAACCCCGCTCTGGCATTTTCAACTCCCTTTCGCATGTGAACGTCACCGACTGGTCTAATCTAAAGGCCATCTCACACTGCGCTCTCCCTTCCTCAGGACCACTAGAAACTACGATCTTTCCTGCAGGGGAGAGAAGAGGGTGGGGGTCGAGGGTTATGTTTCGAGGATGTAGTTCCCCAAGCGAATCTTCTGTATAGATTACCGAGTTTTGGGGTTGTGTTTGTGTTCCGAGTGGATCTTCCCTGAGATCACTCCACTGACATGAAATTGGGCCCTTCTGTTGGATCCAGACAGTGGGCTTGCCCATTTTCACTGGACTATAGGTAATTAGGTTATTTTCAGAGGCTGCTATCAAGGGTTGAATTGTTAATACTAGCCGCCTTGTTTTTCCTTCTACTGGGTCAAGTTCTCGACACCCAATTTGGATTTGGTCTCCCTTGTATGCTACCATGGAAGGCTGATTCCATACTTCACTCGCGTATGGCTGTTGGTTACGTAAGGCATATACCTCAAAATAGGGTCCCTTCGATTCCGTTTCCAATTCCGGGTGGATACACTGGTGTGCATTAGACCATGGGTCTATTGAGGCGGAGTCTCGGGGAAGAATACTTATCAGTCCAATGATCAGGAGGATCTGAGGTGAAGTCAGGATCATGGTGTCTGCTCCTCTTGTTTATTCCCCGGAGCTTTCTTGACCCGTGAGTAATGGATCCACGTAGGTCGCTCCTTGATCCGAACCGCGGTGAAGGTAGTCAGCAGCACTTGGAAAGGTCCCTCCCACTTTTCTTGTAGGGGTTTTCCTAAAAGATTCTTAACATACACCCAATCACCGGGATTAAATGGATGCAATTTGCAGTCAGGTTGTTTAGGCTGGTGCTCTATCACCACAGTAGCATTCTTATAGAACTGTTTCCCCACCATTATTACATAATCATAAATGTACTGATTACCGATTTGGTCTATAGCGTCTCCATTTACCGCTTGCATAGCATAAGGTCTACCATACAAAATTTCAAATGGGCTTAACTTTTCTTTTGATCTTGGTTTGACTCTCAGCCTAAGCAGAGCAATAGGCAAAGCTTGATACCACTGCAAATTAGTCTCCTGGCATATTTTGGCAATTTGCTGTTTGATGAGATGATTCATCTTTTCCACTTGCCCACTGGCCTGTGGGCGGTAAGGCGTGTGTAATTGCCATTTGATTTGTAATGCTTTGCTTATTGCTCTTACCACTTTTGCGCAGAAATGTGTACCCCTATCCGAAGAAATGCTTTTCGGTACCCCAAACCGTGGAATAATCTCATTCAACAGCACTTTAGTCACTTCTCTTTCCTTATTTGTCCTGCAAGGGAATGCTTCAGGCCACCCAGAAAATGTATCAGTTAATACCAACAAATACCGAAACCCCCCTTTTCTTGGGAGTTCAGAAAAATCAATTTGCCATACTTCACCTGGGAATTTACCTCGATTTATGGCTCCTTGGTGTACCTTGGTTCCCGTATTCGGGTTGTTTTTCAGACACCGCTCGCACTGGGATGTGACGTGCTTTATAGTGGTAAATAATTTCGGTCCTGCTATCCTGGCTTGCAAATATTGGTAAAGCGGATCTAGACCCCAATGGGCCTTTTCATGCTCCGTCTTTACAGCCTGCCACATCAGGTTCCCTGGTATTACCAACTGTCCTGTCTCTAATCGTCCCCATCCACTGTCTAACAGTTTACCTTTATTTCTTTGAATCCATCTATGATCTGATTCCTGATAGTTTGGTTGGAGGTTTACATCCAGCTCCCCTGGTATCAGAGCTGTTATATTTACCTTTCCGGTCCTTGCAGCAGCTAATTTAGCTTCTGCATCTGCCTTTCTATTCCCAACTTCTGGAATAGTGTTACCTTTTAGATGTCCTTTACAATGCATTATGGCCACTTGTGCTGGGAGTTGGACTGCTTCTAGCAATCGTAGAATCTCCTCTGCATGTTTGACTGTTTTCCCTTGAGTAGTCAACAGTCCTCTTTCTTTCCAGATGGCTCCATGAGCGTGAACAACGGAGAAGGCATACTTAGAGTCTGTCCAAATATTTATTCGCATGTTCTCTGCCAATTCCAGGGCTCGAGTCAGAGCTATCAATTCTGCCTTCTGGGCTGAGGTCCCTGCAGGCAAAGGGTTTGACTCGATTACCTTTTCTGTGGTAGTTACTGCATAACCAGCCATTCTTATTCCTTGTTTTACGAAGCTGCTACCATCCGAGAACCAATCGTCTGCATCTTCGAATGGCTCTTCTTTGAGATCCGGGCGACTGGAGTAAACGGCTTCGATTGTTTCCAGGCAATCGTGCTCGATGGGTTCTGCTGAGGTCTTCCCTTCTAGGAATGAAGCTGGGTTCACAACGTTAGTTACCTGAATAGTAACATCATCTGACTCAGCCAAGATAGCTTGATACTTTAGGAATCTGGAAGGTGACAGCCAGTGATTCCCTTTCTGCTCTAACACAGCAGACACAGTGTGAGCCACTAACACAGTCATTTTCTGGCCCAGCGTGAGCTTTCTGGCCTCTTCAATGTTGATTATCACTGCGGCCACTGCTCTCAGGCAGCCAGGCCATCCTTTACTCACTTCATCCAACTGTTTGGAGAAGTAGGCCACAGCCCTTTTATGTGGTCCTAACTGTTGTGCTAGGACTCCTAGGGCCATTCCTTGTCGCTCATGAGAAAACAGCCAGAATGGTTTTGTCACGTCTGGGAGACCCAAGGCTGGTGCTCTCATGAGTTCCTGTTTCAGTCTCTTATAGGCTCCCTTTGCCTCGGGGGTCCAAACTAGAATACCCTTACTTTCCTTCAGTAAATCATAGAGTGGTTTGGCGAGTATTCCGTATTGATAGATCCATAGCCGACACCAACCGGTCATCCCCAGGAAAGCGCGCAAATCTCTCACCGTCTCTGGTCTAGGCATTTGGCAGATGGCTTCTTTCCTGGCTGCTCCCAGGGATCGCTGTCCTCTGGAAACTTCATATCCCAGATACACCACTTCTTCTCGCACCAGCTGTGCTTTCTGTTGAGAAACTCGATATCCACTTAAACCCAGAAAGTTTAACAGGGAAATAGTCCATTCAATGCATTCTTCTTCTGTTTCTGTTGCTATTAGGAGGTCGTCTACGTATTGCAAAAGAGTACCATCTCCCAGCGGCCTTTCCCACTGTTCTAATTCTTTGGCTAACTGATTCCCAAAAATTGTAGGGCTGTTTTTGTATCCTTGTGGCAACACCGTCCAGGTGAGTTGGGCTTTTCTTCCCCTATCTACAGATTCCCATTCAAACGCAGAGATCTTTTGGCTCTCCGGAGCTAAAGGAAGGCAGAAGAATGCGTCTTTTAAATCTAACACTGTGAACCATGTCAAATTATCTTTTAATTTAGTTAAGAGTGTGTAAGGGTTAGCAACTACCGGATGTAGCGTCTTGGTTATCTCATTTACTGCCCTCAGGTCCTGGACTAATCTATAAGCTCCATTAGGTTTCTTTACTGGCAGAATTGGGGTGTTAAAATCTGATTCACATTCTATCAATAAACCTAATTCTAAAAACCTTTTGATTATGGGCTCAATTCCCTTTCTGTCTTCTAACCTCAGTGGGTATTGTTTCCTAACTACCGGCCTCGCTCCAGGTATAAGTTCAATAATGATAGGTGTTGCTTGTTTCGATCTCCCAGGTATATCGGTAGCCCATACTAATGGATATGTTTTACTCAGGATACGCTCAATATTGTGGCCTTCAGGCTTCGGTTCTATACAACTGATTGTTAGGCTTAAGGCTGTAATCAGTTGCTCTTCACTTACTTGAAATTCCAATTTGTCTTTGTTGAATTTTATTATGGCTCCCAAGTTCTCCAGTAAGTCTCTTCCTAGTAGAGGCTTTGGTGAATTTGGCAAATACAAAAACTGGTGAATTCCCATTTGTTTCCCAATTTTGTATTTAATGGGTTTCAAAAAGTAAGCTTTTTCTGGTTGGCCTGTTGCTCCCACAACTTGTACAAATTCATCACTCTTAGGTACCAATTCCTGATTTAAAACCGAAAATGTTGCTCCTGTATCAATCAAAAAATCCAATTCCTTTTTACCTTCCCCTAGCTCCATTTTAACCAGTGGGTCTGCTAGGGTACGGCCCACCGGTCCCCCTCATTCACTGCCCTGATGTGCGATAGTAGTAGTGTCCATTGATCTTTCTCTTAATTGAGGGCACTCATGTTTCCAGTGTCCCGTTTGGAAGCAATAGGCACACTGGTTTGGCCCTATTCTAACTGGGTGGGGTTGGAACCTCCCTCCCCCTCTCACTGGGTAGCCTCTACCCCTACCCCTGGTGTTAGGCCCCAAATGGTTTGTATTTTGAGCTCCTATTGCTACAGCCACTATTCGAGCTAGCCTCTTATCTTCCTTTTTCTTTTCCTCTATTTCCCTATTATTATACACCTTCCATGCCTCATTCAGCAATGCCTCCAGGTTTTTATTTGCTGGATGCTCAAGCTTTTGTAATTTCTTCCTGATGTCTGGATTACTCTGCCCCATCATTAATCCTAACAGGTGTTGTTTCCCTTCTTCCGTTGCTGGGTCCAGGGGTGTATACTGTCTCATGGCTGCCCTAAGTCTATCCAAAAACTCTGATGGGGTCTCATCCTTTCCCTGCCTGATGTCATATAGCATCGACCAATTGATAGCTTTAGGGATCGCATTATGCAAGCCCATCGCTATCAGTTTTCTATACTGCACCAGCCGCCGATAGTGTTCTTCGTTGCCCGGGTCCCATTCTGGTTTACTGCTGGGGAAATTATCTTCTAGTCTCCCTGATAATACTTGAGCATGTCGTTTTCCTGTTTCCAATACGAGTTCCCTTTCGGTATCTGTCAATTCTGAAAGCATCACCTCTATGTCTTCCCAATCAATATCTAAATTCTTCGCCATTAATTCAAACCTCTTCGCTACTCCCTCTGGATTCCTCCTGAAGTTCCTTGCCTCATCCCTCCAATTGTTCAAGTCACTCGTGGAGAACGGCACCTTTACCCTAGTCCTTTCCCCTACCATTGGCATAATTTGTCGGAGAGGAGCTATCGTATGGTTACCTTCCTCTCTTTGCTTCGCTTCCCTCCGTGCCACAGATCTGGTATAATACGAGTGACTGATCCCCTCCCCGGGATCTTCTTCCTGTGCCTCAGTGTCTTCCCTATTCTTTCTCTTCTCTTTTCTCTTTCCCTTTCCCTGTTCTTCATCTTCACTTTCAATTTCTGTCAACTCTTTTCCTACTACTCCCCTAGCATGGTTTACACAGTCCAACCGCCTCTCGCTCTGCATCTGTCGCCTTTCTTCCCGCATCTGCCGACGCCTGTCCTGTTCCGGGTTACTGTCCTCCTCATCTTCCGTTCCCCTTCCGTCTCTCTTATCCTCTATCTGGATTACTATATTCAGCTTCTGTGAGTTGTTCTCTGTCTCTCTTTCGCATGCCTCATTGTCATTCTTCTCACTATATTTCAACTCAGAGACATCGCCTCCCAGTGAGCTACTTTTGTCTCTAGTCCTCGGTGTGCTAGTTTCCATTCTACAGGTACCTGATTTCCTTAAACTTCCATTCTTAGGTGTGCTACTAGCCCTACATGGACTTAGTTCGGGCAGGCTGCGTGTCTCCCCTCGGCTCTCAGCTCCATGTGGACTGGCTTCTTCCCTCTCAACTTCTAGTCTAGGTGGGCTGTCAGCATCCCTGTAGTTCCCCGACCCCTGTGGACTATCTGGTCCCTGCGGGCTGCTTTCCCTCTTTTCAACCCCCGATTTTGATGGGCTACCTTCTTGCCAACTGTTGTCTAGCTTCTGAGGGCTGCGCCCAAACTTAGATTTCCACCATTGTTCCAGCTCCTTTAATGGGCTAGGGTCCCCTTGTTCCTCTTTTGGCCTGGGTAGAGGCCCTTCCCGTCCTGGGGCGAATGGATGATATTCCCACAGGCTTATTTCGCTCTCCTTTCCACTATCCCTTCTCGTTAGCTTAAGGCATTGTTCCCCAATGCTACATGCATCACAGCAACGTTCTTTAGGCTTTGAACCTTTCTTATCTTTCTCTAGAGCTAGTACTAGGGGGTCCTGAGGTGCTACATTTACCCCACATTCTTTTTGCCACTCTGGTGTATTTCTTAGGGTAAAGAACATGTCAGCATACATCACTTCATCCCATTTATTAAGTCGACAGAGGAAAAGCATCAGTTGTAAAATAGTGTTATAATTAGTTGTTCCCTCCGGTGGCCATTTCTCATCGTCATCTAACTTATACAATGGCCACCACTGTGTGCAATATTTAAGGAGCGTCTTTTTACTTATGTTTCCCCCCGGAATCCCTCCCAAGTCCTTCCAGTGCTTTAGGATACATCCTAAGGGGGTTTTCATATTTACGTCCTTACTCTGTTGACCTCCCATTGCTATTTCCTGTGTCTGCGTTTTCTGTTTAACCGGAACAGTCTCTTTTTCGCAAATACTGTATGACAATTGATTTTAACACTTCACACACACAATTTCCAATCGCTTTGTCCGTTTCCGACCTGGCTTCTCGTGAAGAACAGGAAATGCGGAGTGGGACTCCCTCTCGCTTCGCAGCGATGCTGCGTCTCATTCACTCTCACCCACACACCTTTATGAAATAGTTCCTACCTTATGGTCTATATCAGAACGGATTGTTTACCAGGTAGGGTCACGAGAGGTCGCCTACAGACCGTGAGATACCGGTTTGCCAGATTCATGCAATCGCAAAGCACCGTAACAATTGCAGGGGGTGACAAATTTCTTCCCGGGATTGAGACGTGCGTCTATTACATGAAGAGTGACAAGACGCCTCCTGTAAGATTTTGCAACAGACACATAGAGCAGACACAAAAATACCACGAACTGACCGACCTCTCTTCCGGTCTCAGAGAACAATTTCAGTTCTTGACCCTTAATTCACAGTATTATAACATTAAACACAATGTTAAAACGGTTTCCCACATAATAAGAACAAACCAAAGATACCAAGATAAACGAAAACAAATATTCTTTCCAAAGATACCAAGATAAACGCAAACAAATATTCCTTTCAGCAGGACTCTAACCTGCGTTACGAAAAACAAATATTCCTCACAGCAGGACTCTAACCTGCGTTACTATTACCGTACCTCTAACACAACTGGGATTCTTTACCAGGGCGTCCCCCGGCTTCCCTTCGAGCGGTCACGTCTGACCCTCGTTTCCCAATAAAGCGCTTTACCATAAAACCCTTAAGCAAAGATAAATACCTCTTAATTTGGAGCAGGAGATGCAGAAAGTTCTTGTCCACCGTTGCGCGCTGGCTGGGGGATGGGGATCCCCTCTGACAGAATTCCGTCAAGGGCCCCGAAGAGATCCCGGTCCCCCGAGCCAAGGCTCGGGAGGACCCTTTCCGTCCTGCCGCGGTCGCCAAAAAAAATGATGCCGAATTTTGCCCCAAAAGGCGATAATAAGCTGCCCAGAGACTAGATTTGAGGTCTATAGGCAGGAGGTATTTATTGACAACACGTTGGAGAAATCACCAAGTGGATTTCTAAATCAGGTACAGCAAAAGCAGGTTTTTATACAATTTTGAACAAGGATTACATCATTTATTATATGCATATTAATAAGCAGGCAGGAGTATAGGCGGGGTTTTCCAAGAACTCTTGGTCTTCCTTAGTTAAATTTTAAGCTTTTCCTAATTTGGGCATCTTCCTGTCATCCTTGGCGTGTTTTTCCATGACTTGGCAGAAATCACTGTTGCACTTGGCTTGATTCTGACGGCTTGGCAGGTCACCTTAACTTTTTGGCTTCTACTTTCGCTTCTTCAAATATTCTAACTCCAAAGTTTCTTTTGTGAGTGTATTTTAGATTATTTATTAACTTATCTAATCACGGTTTTCCCAAACAATGTATTTTAGGTTATTTATTAACTTCTGTGTTTCCCTTGATAAAGTGTCTTTTAATTCTTTTATTCCTCAGGTCTTTTAATTCTTTTCTTTCTCAGAAACTACTGTTCATTGTAATGAATGGCTTCAAAGAAGAATCTGTATATTAGTACAAGAATTTACTAACTTTGGAGAAGGAGCAGGGAATGAATCATGATTTTAAAGGTTTAAGATTTTAGCTGAGGGTTAGAACCAATTCATATTGAAGTTAGATACATCAATGATAAGTTAATGATTATTAGATGCTTAAGCTAATTGTTATATTAAGAGCTTATTTACAAAAAGAAATGGAGCAAGTGAACCATTATAGGAACATATTGAAACCAGTACAACAATGCCCAGCACCTGGACTCTATGCCAATCCATCATGAAGCAGGGCGCCTTGGATCGTGCCAGAGGGTCACAGAGACCTGACAAAGACCTCCCTGACTTCATCCCTGGGACCACTGACCCAATTTGAGACCACCGACCCAATTCAAGAGAACAATTGCACACGTGTGAAGGACTAATAACCTCATTTTAATACAAAGTGGGGAAGGGAGGTGCTGGGGTTATGCATTTGTATTATTTTGGGAAATAAATAGAGGGCAAAAACCCTTGTGCAGTGTGGTCACGCATTTCGGGGACGATTCCCCTGTGCAGCCTGCCGGCATAATAAATATATCACTTTCCAACTTTGACTAGTTAGAGAGTCTTTGTGATTTTCAGTTTTAACGATTCACTTCTCCCTATGTTGCCAACCTAAATCTATCTGTGACACCTCTATCTTTGCAGCCTGGTCTACCTGCTTATTGTTTCAGTGTTCCTCATTAGCCCGACTCTCAGGGACATGGGCATCTACATGACAGACTTTCACAGACAGCTTTTCTATCCAAGGGGCAATGTCTTTCCACTCTTCAGCAGCCCAAATTGGTTTTCCTCTATGCTGCCAGTTGACCTTTTTCCACCTCTCCAGCCAGCCCCACAGAGCTTTGGCTACCATCCATGAATCAGTATAAATGTATAGCTTTGGCCACTTCTCTCTTTCAGCAATGTCCAGGGCCAGCTGAATGGCCTTGAGTTCAGCAAGTTGACTTGATCAACCTTCTCCTTCAGTAGCTTGTGTGACCTGTCCAGTGGGGGTCCATACGGCTGCTTTCCACTTTCGTTTCATCCCTACTATGTGACAGGAATCGTCAGTGAAAAGAGCGTATCTTGTTTCTTCTGCTGGTAGCTGGTTGTACAGTGGAGCTTTTTCAGCCCATGTAACTTGTTCCTGCTCCTCTTCATCAGTAAGACCAAAGTTTTCACCTTCAGTCCAATTTGTAATTATTTTCAAAATCCCAGGGCAATTCAGGTTTCCAATACAGGTGCTCTGTGTGATGAGGGCAATCCATGCGTCGTTGGTGTGGTGGGTAGAGAGAACCTTTCCTTTAAACAACCACCCCAGCTCTGTTAGTTGGGGTGCCAGGAGGAGTTGTGCTTCCGTGCTGTGGGATCTCAGCACATCAGTCCTGATGTGCAGAGTCACCGAGATAACCCTTGGGGGGCTCGGAGGTCCTGGAATGTTGCCAGAAGTGTCTGGTGGCTGGACTTTGATCCTGCACAGGAGACGACACCTGTGTGAGGATGGGAGGATCACACTGGGATAAATGGTGAAGGGATAGGTTAATTATAGTGTGAAACACAGGTTTTAGAATTTCGGTACAGGGGGGTCTAGAGAAACAAGATGGAGGAATTAGGGCGTGTCCTGTCCTTCTTCTTCTTCTTCTTGGCCTCCATCTTCTGTGGTGGTGGTGGCACTTTGGGATTGGTTCTTACTAAAAGTGCACTTGTCAATAAGGGTGAAAGGTATTGGGGAAAATAGGTAAATATCTTATACGTAGTTTTGGGTATAAAGATAAGTGACTGCCCCGAGGGCTCGCAGTGTGCTCATGGCCGACGTGCTGTGCGGACCTCTGTCGGGCCGAGAAAAAATTTTGTAGATAAAAACTAATAAACACTGAAGACCGAGAAAAAACCTGAAGGCTCTTTTCATCCTTTGGAGCGCGGGCTGTCCCAAGGCCATCCCGAGCCTTTCCAGGCCATCAAAAGCAGCCGACAACGGGACACCGTGCCAATCACCTCTGAGGTGGCTCGAACTCTTTCATAGGAAGCCAAGATTTCCTTCTCTGTGGCAGTGTTGTTTTCTTTGGACTCTCTGTAAGTTCGGCTCCAGAATCCCAGTGGTTGGCCTCAAGTCTCCCCAGGCACCTTCTGCCACAGACTCCAAGACAAGCCATTGTTCCTGCCTGCAGAGTAAAGCACATTTTTCACCTCTGGTCCCATCCTGACTGGGCCAAGGGCTACCGCATGAGCAATCTCCTGCTTGATCTGGGTGAAGGCTTGTTGCTGTTCAGGGCCCCAGGGGAAATCGTTCTTCCTGTGGGTAACCAGGTAGAGAGGGCTCACAATCTGGCTGTACTCAGGAATGTGCATTCTCCAAAAACCTATGGTGCCTAGGAAAGCTTGTTTTTCCTTCTTATTGGTTGGTGGAGGCATCACAGTGATCTTATTGATGACCTCAGGGGGAATCTGACGCTGTCTGTCTTGCCACTTTACTCCCAGGAACTGGATCTCTTGGGCAGATCCTTGGACTTTGCTCTTCTTGATGGCAAAGCTGGCTTCCAGCAGAATCTGGATGATCCTCTCTCCTTTCTCAAATACTTCCATTGCCGTGTTCCCCACACAATGATGTCATCAATATACTGCAGATGTTGTAGAGCTTTACCCTTTTCCAGTGCAGCTTGGATCAGTCCATGGCAGATAGTGGGGCTGTGTTTCCATCCCCTGGGGCAGTTGGTTCCAGATGTACTGCACGTTCCTCCAGGTGAAAGCAAATTGAGGCCTACATTCTGCTGCCTGCCAGAGGAATGGAGAAAAACTCATTAACAATGTCAATAGGGGCATACCACTTTGCTGCCTTGGACTCCAGCTCATACTGGAGTTCCAGCATGTCCAGCACAGCAGTTCTCAGTGGTGGAGTCACTTCATCCAAGCCTCAACAGTCCACAGTCAATCTCCATTCTGTCAGATTTGTGCACAGGCCAAATGGGGCTGTTGATGGCTAAGTAAGCCTTACAGACCACCCCTTGGCTCTTCAGCTCACGGATCATTCTGTGGATGGGGATCACGGCATCTTGATTCATCCAATACTGCCAGCGGTGCACCGTTAGTTGGCAATAGGTACTTGTTGCTCTTCCACCCTCAGGAGTCTTACTGCAGATGGGTTTTCTGATAGTCCAGGCAAGGTATCCAATTGCTTAATGTCCTCCGTCTTTATAGCATCTATTCCAAAAGCCCACCTGAGTCCCTTCGGGTCTTTGTAATAGCTGTTCTGGAGGAAGTCTATGCCCAAAATGCATGAGACCTCTGGACCAGTCACAATATGATGTTTCAGCCACTCCTTCCCAGTCAGGTTCACCTCAGCTTCCAACAGGGTCAATTGCTGTGATCCCCCCATTACCCAATCAGTGGAAGCAGGTTCTGCCCCCTCATGTCCCGATGGTATCAGGGTACACTGGGCACCAGTATCAGCTAACACTTCATATTTTTGTGGCTCTGATGTGCCAGGCCATCGGCTCCACACCATCCAAAAGACTCGGTTTTCCCGTGCCTCTTCCTGGCTAGAGGCAGGGCCCCTCTAGCCCTGGTTATTATTTCTTTCCTGAACATACATACTAGAGGTTCCTTCAAGGGGATCTGACAGATCATACCCAGCAGCTCAGTCATGGGAGGCTGAGGCTACCTCCCCTTTAGTGGAACTCCCTCGGTTAGTGTTTCCCTCCTTGAGTTGACGCCCCCCCTGCTGCCAGGACAGAAGTGGGTTTCCAATCCTACCTTCTCATGTCTTCTCCATGGTTGCAGAAGAAGAACCACATGTCAGCTCATGGGGTGTACCCTCTCTCTCTAGCTGGGGGACGTTGGGCACTGACTTTGGGGCCTGTGACTCGCACTGGTGCGATATGTGAACTGTTCCTCCTCACCTCCTCCCTCATCTCCTCTTGGAGGCTTTTAATTACAGCAGAGACATGAGCCTGCATCGGGCCATTGATCATACTCCCGCCGGTCCCCTCATGACTGGACACCCTCTGTCCTCTTAGAGAGGTAACAGTGACTTTTCCCTGCGTCATCTTGGAGAAGATCTGTCCATCTGTGACTGCAGGTAGTGGCCCGAATAGCCTAAGAGCTAGGGTGAGGAACAGCTTTTCCCAACATAGCAAACTGTCTGCATCCTGGGGTAGGCTTGCGGGCTGTTGGGAAGGGTTTCCTTCATCATAGACAATCAGCTTTCTACAGAAGAAAATGTAATTCTTTCTGTGTGGAGAGATATGATACCTCATATGGGAATTTCTGTGTCAGATGACTCCCTCCACACCTTACTAGCCTGGGCTAAGTCTCATGACTTCCCAGTAGATGTGAAAATCGAATTTAATCCACAGACTTGGGACGCACAAGGTGATTATCTGTGGGATGAGGTCATCATGAATCGTTAAAACCAAAAATCACAGACAAAGACTCTCTAACTAGCCAAAGTTGGAAAGTGATATATTTATTATGCCGGCGGGCTGCACAGGGGAATCGTCCCCGAAATGCATGACCACACTGCACAAGGGTTTTTGCCCTCTATTTATTTCCCAAAATAATACAAATGCATAACCCCAGCACCTCCCTTCCCCACTTTGTATTAAAATGAGGTTATTAGTCCTTCACACGTGTGCAATTGTTCTCTTGAATTGGGTCGGTGGTCTCAAATTGGGTCAGTGGTCCCAGGGATGAAGTCAGGGAGGTCTTTGTCAGGTCTCTGTGACCCTCTGGCACGATCCAAGGCACCCTGCTTCATGATGGATTGGCATAGAGTCCAGGTGCTGGGCATTGTTGTACTGGTTTCAATATGTTCCTATAATGGTTCACTTGCTCCATTTCTTTTTGTAAATAAGCTCTTAATATAACAATTAGCTTAAGCATCTAATAATCATTAACTTATCATTGATGTATCTAACTTCAATATGAATTGGTTCTAACCCTCAGCTAAAATCTTAAACCTTCAAAATCATGATTCAGTCAAGGGAGATATGACCACACCCGATTAGTAGCTTCCTGGGGAGTCCTTTTCAGAGCTTTATGAAGCCGGATCCCAAGTGAAAGTGAATCGGAGATGGGGACCTCAGAAGGCGAAGATGCTGTCTCTGTGGGCATCGACACCCCAGAGGCTGGAGAGGCAGGCTGGGCTGCTGCCGGCTTTTCCCTGGCTCCAAGCGGACCCATGGGGAAAATGGGGGTCCCGCGCGGAATCTATCTCTTGCCTAGAGATTATGTTCTGCCAAAATACCCTCATCCTTGTGATTATATAAAGCCGAAATATCCTTCTCCTGCAACACTGCCACCACCAACTTCAGTAGCTGCGTCCCGATGAGAATTGGAGGAGCGCCCCCCCCATTTGCACCACCTTTGGCCCCTCCAGTGCTGCAGGCGGCGGCAGGAGTGTCCTTGCCACTACTAGCAGTTTGGGCTTTCCCTGCTCTGCAAGCAGCAGCGGGTGTGTCTTTGTCTCAGCCAGCTTCGCCCTGACCACCATTGGCACCTTTCCCTGTTCCAGAAGTCACTTGGCTCTGCTTGCTGACCCTGCTCTCCTCTCCACCATGGTGAGCCGGGGAATGACCCTTTTATGGCCAGTCGGCTCCATTGCCCCTGCTGCTGGTTCCTCCTCTCCCTGCACCACAGGTGAGGGTCGAACCACCTTCACCACCAGCGAGTGACACAGCTGGACCGACCACCCCTTCAGCCCACTGGTGCACCTTTGTTCCAGCTAATGTGGCATCCTCTGCCAGTTCTCCCCCCCTCTTCTGTGGTGCAAGCACAGATGACAGTGACACTGGCAGTGTCACCAGCAGAGTCTTTTCTATCATCAAATGATGCAACAGGAGCCATGAACCTTTCCACCCCCCCCCCGCCTTCATCTGCAGAACTGGTGCAACTGCCTCGTCCTCCTCCCCCCTTTTTGGCCTGTGGATCGGCTGACTTGATGTCTTTTGCAGCTCTACCACCACAGCCTGCGCTGCACGCCATGGGCAGGGCCGCACCGCTGCTTAGGGCTGCGCCTCCCACTGCACTGCCAGTGGCTGGCTTCTCCACCCCAGGCCTTGCAACCAGCCCCTCTGCTCCACAGCTTGCAGCCAGTTCCTCGGCTTCAGTGCCTCTGGCCAACCCACTATCCTCTACTGCCTGCAGGCTGTCCCGCCCACCCCTGTCCCAGGATGCAGATAGTGATGGCGATGAACACCAACAGCCTTCCCCCCAAGGGGGGCGTGCCCTGGCAGCTGAATGCTGGCACTGACAAGCAGCGACACCATCCCAGAGCCATCTCTGGACATTGCCCCCTTGTCGAGTGACTGTGCGACCAATGAACCCTCGCTGTTTTTGGGAATTAGTTAAGTTGCGGGCTTTAGAGAATGGAGACTGGGACCTGTTAGGGAAGGAGGGAATTCCCAGGGGTGGACTTACCAACACGGCAAATCCAGGGGAAGGAGCCACAAATGACAGTCAAGTAGTGAATTCGGCATCTCAGGAGGGGACACAGGTGGATCAGGGATGCAGTGTTCTGCCACAGGGGGGAGTCCAAGCCTTTCCTGTGTAGAAATCTGTCCCAAACGCAGGACAAGCTGACAGGCACGATGTCACTGGCTGGCAGGTCGTCCAAGATTTGCAAGATAAGGTAGCGAAATATGGCCTTGGTTCTACACAAGTTATGCAAATTATCAGAGTGCTAAACACTGACCTGCTTGCTCCATTTGATACTGGACATATAGCTCAAATATTGTTCCAACCTGTGCAATTTAAAGTTTTTCAGGACAACTAGAGGCAGATCACTCAAAGGGTTGCAACAGAGAACATGCAATTGCCTCAGACTGATCCTAGATACTACGTGGGGGTGGATGGTCTCATGGGGGACAATGCCTTTTCTAATCTTGATCTTCAGGCTACCTGAGACCCTGCCATTCTTGAACAGAGTCAAAAGGTAGGCTTTGTAGGATTGTTAGAAACTACAGAAATGGCCACTCCCAAGCCATGATATGTGAAAATAACTCAAGGAACGAAAGAACCATTTCTACCATTTGTTGAGAAAATTGCAGCAGCCCTGGAGAAGCAGGTTGAGGATGATAATTTGAGGCAGATTTTATGTAAACAGTTAGCGAGGGACAGCTCTAACGACAATTGTAGGAAGATCATAGATGCTCCTCCAGGTGACCCAATGCTAACAGACATGGCCCAAGCATGTTCTAAAGTAGGTTCTGTGGACTACAAAATGTCAGTTCTGGAAGCTGCCTTACAGCCAGGCTGGACATCCTCAGGGAATGGACAACAGAAACAGGGGGAAAATAAGGACAAGCAAAACCAGGGAACACAGAAGCAGAATGGAACGAATAATGATTTCTTGTGCTCTAGGTGTGCAAAGGCAGGTAATTTTGCAAACAAATGTAAGTCTAAATACCATGCCAATGGTCAACTTTTGGTAGGTCCAGGAAATGGGAAGATGAGTGCACAGGGGAACTGCGCTCTGACACAGGTGATTTCTCAGGGCATGGTACCATCACAGGCTTACTCAGCCAGCTCAGAGGCAGCACCCATGGTTCAGCCGGGGTGCATGTATACACCACAGCAACAGTCATCTTCGAATCTTGTCAGGTACATAAGGTTCCTCTGGATGCATTTGGACTTTTGGGTCAAGGACTGAGTGCACTGCTCCTGGGAAGATCTAGTGAATTCCTCCAAGGAATCTTTGTGCACCCAGGTGTCATTGACTGAATTCAAGGGTCAAATTTGTGCCATGGTTTCCACGTCCACTCTCCCTGTCAGTATTCCAGCAGGGACTTGTATTGATCAACTTGTACCTTTTCAGTCATGTGTCCCCAGGACTGACCAGCGGACTTGTGGAAATGGTGGCTTTGGATCCACAGGACTGCCACAAGTCTTCTGGTCTGCAGATATTTCTGCTCAGCCACCACAGATGACATGTACTGTGATTCTAACAGGTGCCAGCCCACCTCAGACCCAGCTTCGAGGTTTGATCAACACAGGGGCTGATGTGACAGTCATCTCCTTCTCTGCATGGCCTCCTACGTGGCCTTTGGATTCTATGGGTCTGGCCATTGAAGGGTTAGGGGGTGCAACGCAGAGTTTTATAAGTCAACAGTCTGTGCTGATCAAAAACATAGATGGGCAGATGGCTACAGTTCGGCCCTATGTCACTAGAGCTCCAATCAATCTCTGGGGGCGGGATGTATTGGCAGCCTGGGGGGTAAAAATTGGGATGCATTTTTAATTGGGGTCACTGTGCTGAAGGGCAAAAAATATCCTACGCTGCCTTTACGGTGGCTAGTGAGCAGACCCATCTGGGAGAACCAGTGGGCCCTGACAAAAGAAACATTGGCCGCCCTTTGTGAGTTGGTTCAGGAACAACTTCAACAGGGACACATTGAGCCTTCTACCAGTCTCTGGAATACTTCTGTCTTTGTGATCAAGAAAAAATCTGGGAAATGGACACTGTAACTGGACCTCCCGAAAATTAATGCAGTGATGGAAAGTATGGGGGCATTGCAGCCTGGTATGCCCTCACCCACCATGCTCCCTATGGGATGGGAAATTTTGATCATTGATTTGAAGGATTGTTTATTCACAATTCCTTTGCATCCTGATGACAAACCAAATTTTGCCTTTACTGTGACCACAATTAATGCTGAACCTGTGCAGAGATATCAATGGAAAGTTTTTCCACAAGGCTGTAGAAACAGCCCGACTATTTGTCAGTGGTATGTGGCTCAGGCCTTGTCCAGAGTCCGCAGTTTCCTGATGCATATTGCTATCACTACATGGATGATATCCTGGTGGCAGCATCCACCCAGGATGAGTTGCAGAGGATACAGCTTCAGCTGTTTGTTGCTCTGCATTCTTATGGGCTGCAAGTGGTTCCGGAAAAGGTTCAACAGCTTCCTCCTTGGAAATATTTAGGAGTCAAAATTCTGGATCAAACCATGCAGCATCAAGAGGTACAATTCTCAGATTCTATTAAGACTCTGAATGATGCCCAGAAATTGCTGGATGTCATCAGCTGGTTGCATCCTTATTTGGGGTTAACCATGAAGCAATTGTCCCCGCTGTATAATATTCTAAGGGGGAACCCTGACCTGAGATCTCCTCGGAAATTGACTCCTGAGGCGAGAAGAGTGCTGGAGGGTGTCCAACAAGCTGTTTCTGCTTGTCAGGTTTATCGAGTAGATCCTTCCATTGATATCACTGTTTTCATTACCAATCCAGATTTTCATCCTACAGGTATCATTGGCCAATGGAGTGACGAATGGTCGGATCCCTTCCACATTTTGGAATGGGTCTTCTTGCCCCATCAACCGAAAAAGACAGCATCCACGTTGTTTGAATTAATCGCTCATTTGATAATCAAATGCCATCAATGGCGTTTGCAATTAATTACATCTGATCCAGCAAAAATTATTCTCCCGGTAGAGCAGGGAACCTTAGAATGGAAGTTCATTAACAGTTCTCCTTTGCAAAGTGCGCTGCAAAACTTTTCAGGGGAGATTGCCTATCATCTGCCCAGTTGTAAGTTATTGCAGTTGGCAAAATCAACCAATCTGTCTTTGCAGCCAAAAAATAGTCAGGTGCCAGTGCAAGGACCCACTGTCTTCACTGAGAGCTCCAGAAAAATAGGGAAGTCCATTGTTACTTGGAAGGATGAATCTAGGTGGCAAGTACTGGAAGGCCACAAGTCAGGCTTGGCCCAATTGGTTGAATTAAAGGCTGTTGCCATGGCATTCCAGAAATTTTCTCAGGTTCCTCTGAACTTGGTCACTGATCCTGCCGATGTTGCAGACATAACCAAATGTTTGGATTGCTCACTTCTGAAAGAGGTCAATAACGCAGTTTTGTTTCAATTGTTGAAAACTTTGCGGGGTGCAATTCAGACCTGAATTCATTCGTATTGCATATTCCACATTCAGAGTCACACCAATTTACTAGGCTTCATAACAGAAGGTAATGCCAGGGCTGACAGGTTGGCTAACCCTGCCTGGGTAGCGCCTCAGCCTGACAAGATTGTGCAAGCCAAAGCGTTGCATTATTTTTCCATCAAAGTGCACATAGCCTGCAGAAACAATTTCACTTAATGCTCACTGAGGCTCGTGACTGAAACAGGGGTTTGGAAATTTAACTCGGGGTAGAAACCAATTTTGGATTTAGCTGGAGTCTGCTTGTTTAGTCTGTTAACTTGTGTGCTCACAAAAAGGCCTGCAGAGAGAACGGAGGAGATTCAAGGCTACTTAGAAAGGAATGCAAGCATCTGAGAGGAATGACAAATTTGTCTTTACAAACAAGCTGTAGGTCTGCTGGTAGATAAAACTATCACTGAGACATAAAAGAAACAATGGGAAGGATTCCACTGATTGATGATTGGAAAAAGATATTTGCCTTTACAAATAAACTGTAGGTTTGCTGATAAATGAAATTAGACATTGAAAGATGAAAGAAATGTTATAAATTATCAGATCTGTAGCCAAATTTATAAGAAAAATTTAACAAAGATTTATTAGATCAATACAAAAAAAAAATAAAATAGAATTTAGAAAAACCACCACAGCCTCGGGCAGCGTTGAACACGGGATCGGTGCTGGGTGAACCTGGATCTGACCTCCAAAGTGTCAGAGTCTCCCCCTTGGTTCACACCGACTGCCTCTTGCAGCGAGCTTATATACAGTTTATACTGTATGGGGCAGAAATGACCGAATGTTCCTTTGTGTCCCTTCATATGCAGAGCTGGGGCTATACATGTGCAGAGGTAGACAAAGGTCCGGCTCCAGGTGTCTAGATGATGTCAGAGCACTCCCCGAGGAGTCGGTATTCACATGTAATGAGTGGCGCCCTGGGTAGTAGATGCAATCTTTGATGAGCAGATCACTCGAGTGTCCCAGACATTCCAGGGAAGTCAGTGATCATGGCCCAGGAAGATTCCATTTATACGTTAACAGGCTCGATATTATCTTAACGTTTTCCGGGAACTAATTGAATAAAAATAAGACTCTGCTACCAGTCGAGGTGGCCAAAAGACATGGTTTGGGTTTTACAATATTTTATACATAAGCAGCATGAATTAACTCTACCATATACTACAGAAACAATGGGGAAAAACTCTAAATTCCATAAGAATTAAAAATTAAAAAGAAGGGCTATACATTAGAGGGAAATCTTCGGTATCAGGCGTATCGGGAAGTCTGTGAAATAAACAGGGCCAGGAGACTTCTTCTCCTTTTTCAATGCCTTTATTAAAAGTGATCAGCTCAGGATTGGGTGGCTCGACGGGTCTGCAGTCTCCGTCGTCTTCCCGGGCGACTCAGAGGAGGAGGATATGCGCAGCTCTGTCCACAAGGGGCAGAGCTGGGGATCACGTCCTTGTGGGAGCCTTTAGGGCCTGCTGATCCCGTCAGATGGTACCTTTGCCAGCTCAGTCAGCCTGGTCTCACCGCCGGGGTCGTCTCTCTTGGTCAGGGCGAGAGGCTCTGAAGGTGTTTTGCATCTCTGCAGGTTCAGCATTCGGCTCTTCACGTCTAGACATCACTCCAGTCTCTCAACTCTTAGGTGGCTCGTTGTTTTGGGGTTTTCTCCGTACACCGGGGGACCCATGCTGCATTGTGGTCTTGGAGTCACTTTGCATAGCCCCCCCCACCTTCTACTGTTCGGGAAGGTTCCCACCCTTCTGGGAAAGGTACAACTTAGCCTCGGGCGAGGCTCTGCTGATACAAAAGGAGCGATTACCCACAACGACTCGTGATTACAATAACAAAACACGAAGAACTTCAGCAGCTACCCGTGGTCTGGCTGCTTTTTGTAACTTTTTCTCACAAAAAAAATATTACCCGAATTTTGTTCATAACAGTCTGTAACTCCCAAGTACCTCAGCCAATGGGGAAAGAGAGAAGGGAAATGCTGCTAGGAAATTAGGATAAAAAGAAGGCTGCATCCTTCAAAAATTTGTGAGACCCCAGGGGAATGCCCCATGGCCTCTCCCTTTATTTGAATAAAGTAAAAGGACTCCTCTGTCTCCTTTTTGGACATAAACCTCTGATGTTTGTGGATTAATTTTCCTGACACATCCAAGCTGGGGAGAGATAAGAAGAGGCCCCACTGACCTTGGGGCCGAATCAGACAGAAAATTGAATCTGGGTTACGTGACTGAAGAACTTTGCAGGCTCATAAAAATTGATGGGTAGTTTAATACATATGCATATTTCTTTTATGCATATGCAATAGGTTAGGGGATAAAGCAGACTCAAGAATTTTCAGGGGTGCACATGTCCTTGGGGAGCATGCATCCAGCACTGAAATAAATCATACCGGCTTTACAACTTTTACAAGTTGTAGAGTTTTTTTTCCGCAAATCATTTGTGGTGACAGCCAGCTAGGAGATCATCTCTGTATCCCACGCGGCAAAGCAGGGAAGTGAATCTCCTAGGCGCGCCCCAGGGGACTTTCCCTGGAGGGGCTCTGTGTCTTGGCTTGCCTCCTGCAGGGACAGAAAACGGCCTTCTGGTGTGCGGATAAACGGTATGTATCCTTAGAAGGGCCCTGGGTGGGGCGGGAAAGGAATTGGGCTGCTCAAAGATGTCTGAGTGCACGGCCTCGCCCCCGTGTAAGTAAAGGTTTGAAGTTTTGCTGGCAGCCATCAGCTGAGTGTGGCTGGTGGCAGAGGGGGGCCCCCTGGTTGATAGGGCGACCACGGAGGGGTTCACTGTTGATTGCACTACCGCTAGTGGCCCCGGGGGTGGGCCAAGTGAATCTCATTGCTATTATTCCACCTACTGCTATTGTGTGCTTGTAATGTCCAGACATTGCTAGTGTGCTAGTGTGTTTATGATTGTGTGAATGAGTAGCTTAGTGGGCTCAATTATATGAAAGGGGGAGCAAGTGAGTGAGTGTACCCATGGTGGGGGTGGGGGGGAGGGGGGGGGGAAGAGTTCTACCTGCGTCTGAAACGGACGAGCAGGCCCGGAGAGGCAGCTAGGGTGATCTGGCTGTTAGGCTGTGGGGGCAGATTGCGCCCTGCGGGGAGGTGGCTGGTGAGAAGTGGAGAAGTGTGGGTGAGGACACGTATTGTGTTTAGATGTGGTGATTTGTACTTTCAGTTGTGGCTAGATGAACTGAGGGGATTCCACTGCCTCAGTGGTTCAAGCTTGACCCCTGGGAGTTTGTGAATCCAGTTAATCACTGGATCCAGTTAATAATTTTACTGTGTGCTGTTATTTTGATTGTGTCAAGACTGTGTGAAGACCAGAGGAAGCTGATGTGGGTAGATGCTGAAGTGTTGTATGCTGTGTTGTGTTGAGAAAATGGGCACTTCAAGAGAAACCCCCTTTCCCGGTGAATTTGTGTGTAAACTTTCTGGTTGCAGGGAACGGCATTCCCTGTGAGACCTGGTGTTTGAGTATAACCAGTTTCTCGTCAACGCTTTGTGTTCAGGTATTAACTGATCCTTTGCCTGCGAGACATGGGAAGCAGGGGACGGATGCTGTAACACGGTGCCTTTGTGATCCTTCTTGTGGAGTTTGCAAAGTTGCTCTGTTAGAGCTGTAATAGAGACAGCTTGCTATAGTTGACTCTCGTGAATTTGAGGTTCGAGGGGTCTGTGTGATTCTTCCTCCGCATTGTGGTAATTTGAGTCTTAGGATTGTATGGTTGTGTTTGTGGAAATTTTGGATTTTGTTTGCAACAAGTACAGTATTTTACACAGAAAAACTACAGTATGGTAATTTATGTTTAACTGTGGAAAAATTAATTAAAACAATTCCAGGAATTCCCCTCCCACAGCAACTTAAGCCTTGACTCTCGTGAATTTGAGATGGGGGGGGTGGGGCGGGGTTGTGTGTGTTTGTGGACATATCAGAGTTTTTGCCGTAACAGACAAAACATTTTGCAAGACAGCAATGTGAGTGTCAGTGGAAACGATGCTTTAATTGAAGATTGGATTGTGTGGAAAGAGACCTGGGAAAGACTGAGATTTTGTAAAGCAGAGTTTAGGTGGAGGAGACCAAGACAGGCACTTTGTAATTTCTGTTATTCTAAGGAAACAAAGGCTACTCAGAGAACTATAAGGATTTTAGTAGCAACCAGTCGTGAGAAGCAAAGAAGTAACAGGGTGTTTGAATTATTACAAAAGAGAGTGTTATAAATGATCAAATCAGTAGCCAAATTTATGAAAAATTTAACAAAGATTTATTAGATCGATAACAAAAAAATAGAAGTTTCAAAAAAAAAAAAGAAAAACCACCACAGCCAAGACAGCATCAGCCCCGGGTACAGGCGCTGGGTGACCTAGGGTTCGGGCTGACAGAGAGACAGCGTTTCACCACAGGTACACACCGAGTGCTTCCAGTGGCCAGCTTATATACAGTTTATTCTGCCTGGGGCAGGGATGACCGCATATTTCTTTGTGTCTCTTCACATGTAGAGTTGGATCCATACAGGTGTAGGAACAGACAAAGACGAATCCGGAGATGCAGACGAATGTCTGAGTATCCAGGCAGAAGCTGCATTCACATGTAATAGAATGATACCAGTTCCTGAGTACTGCCGATGAAATCATGTCCAGGTGCAGGTCGTGTGAGCTCCTCTCCTGTGAGCTCCTCGAGACATTCCATTCCAGGAAGGTCCAGATGCTATCTCCCAGGTGTAGTTGCCAGAGGAAATCCTCTGTAATAGCCAGGGACCCATCCCATTCATACAGTAACAGACCTGATATTATCTTAACGCTGTCCGGGAACTGATTACAATAAGAAAAGAACTCTGTTCCCAGCCAGAGTGGTCAGAGGCATAACTTTGGATCTTCACAATATTTTATACACATATATATCTACTTCTATAGCATGAATTATCTCTACCATATATCACAATCGTTTCAAGTAATTTAAGAAACCTAGCAGAAATAATTAAAGCTGAGTGTGCTCAGCCTATTTTTATACCCCAAGACTTTGAATTAAGGCAAAGAGTTGGGATGACGTAGAAAGATAGCGACTAAGAAAATGGAATTTTTAGTAGACATGGGAGCAACATACTCATTGTAAAATAAAGTCTCAATGCCTATAACAGATGATTATGTTATGGTAAGGGGGAAACTGCCAATCTGAAAAAGCATACTTTGCAAACCATCAAAATATTCATAGGTTTTTGTATATGCCCAACTCTCCAAAGGCCCTGTTGGGTAGGGATTTGTTGGACCAGCTGGAATGCAAAGATCACATTTAAAGATGGGGACATTATTTTGGAGGTAAAGGATCAAAAATATGTAGACATACTAAGCTCAATTTTAACAATTAGTGAAACCGAAATTGAAAATAAGGATGAAATTAACAAGAAAATAATGGATCAGGTGTCTCCTGGGGTACGGGCCTCTAAAATACGAGGGAGGGCAAAGAATACACCTCCTGTGCAAGTTAAGTGTGAAAAGTGCATATTATATGGCTCTACGCAGAGATTTACTATATGTATTATGTTGTACTGATTAGTAGTGCTGTATTAACATTTTAATAGTATGATAAATGTAGTTTTGTAGTTAAAAGGTAACTTTTGTAGTTAAAATAGGACCTCTGTATATGGGATATTTTTTTAAGAAAGGAATGAGGTACTCGCACCAGATAGTAGCCACAGGACACCTAAATCTTTCAGAGAAAAAGAATTTATTGTTCTCTTATCAGAAAAAACTGACTTCTTCCTGCCTGGCTAAGGATGGAAGGCACCTTAGGATTAGGAGGAAGAAGTTGACGATGACCAGACCGAATCCTTTGTTTGAATGGAATTTATGCATCATGTATGAGATGTATGAATATTCAACGGGCTATTGCTTTTGAGGGTTAATCCTTTGTTAATGGGTGTCCTTTTCCAGGCTTGTGCTGCCCAGAAAAAGGTACCCAGACATCCATAACTCTTTGTTTCCATTGTCTCATATTGTCCTAATTCAAATTGTCTCATATTGTCCTAAT
The DNA here is from genome assembly GCF_028551555.1 of Melozone crissalis. Classification (NCBI taxonomy): domain Eukaryota; kingdom Metazoa; phylum Chordata; class Aves; order Passeriformes; family Passerellidae; genus Melozone; species Melozone crissalis. Next base: position 5,251,888 of record NW_026535813.1, on the reverse strand, counting down.
TCAAATTGTCCAAATTATTATTGCTCTAATTATATTACTATTTTTATAACCATTTTATTACTATTAAACTTTTAGAATTTTAAAAGCAAGTGATTGGCATTTTTCACATTAAGGAAAACAAGGAGTTAGGGTCAGGCAGTAAAAGTCTGATCTGCACCCAGTGGTGGCAAACCCATACACCTTGCTAACATGTTTGACACCTGAACTAACCTGGTTTACCATTTTAGATTTGAAGAATGCCTTCTTTTGCCTCCCTCTCCATGAAGCCAGACAGAAATTTTTTGCCTTTTAATGGGAGAATCCAAAGAGTGGTGTAAGACTCAGCTCACATAGATAGTATTGCCCCAAGGTTTAACAACAGCCCCAGAATATTCAGAGAACAACAACCTGCAAAAGATCTAGAGTCCTGGGAAGCTCCATCAGAGGAAGGACAGCTGCTGCAGTATGTAGACAACCTCCTGATAGCTACCCAAACCCAAGAGGCATGTGTGGATTAGACAGTAAGCCTCCTGAACTTTTTTTTAGGTTTACAAGGGTATAGAATACTTCAGAAAAGGCTCAAATAGTGAAGCCAACAGTCACCTACCTGGATTATGAGGTCAATGCTGGGCAAAGGACTCTAAGGCAAGACCGAAAAGAAGCACGCAAAGTTCACCCTAGGCCAGAAGATGACTCTGGTAGGGTCCCATACAGTGTCTGCAGTGCTGGGAGTAAAAGGAGGACACTGTCTGTCCCCACTAAGGTTCCTGAAGTACCAAGACATAATGGTAGAACAAGATGATGTAGACATTGTAGTCACTAAACTTGTGAACCCAGCTTCTTTTCTCAGTGGGATACAGGAGAACCAGTGATTCATGATTGCCTGGAAGCTATCAAGGCCACCTACTCCAGTTGTCCAGATTAGAAGGATACCCTCCCTTGATAATGCAGAGACCTGGTTCACCAATGGGAGCAGTTAAGTCATCAGCGGAAAGAGACATGCTGGGTATGCTGTCACCACTTGCAGAGAGCTCATAGAGTCTGGACTGCTACCAACAAATGCCTCTGCATAAAAAACCAAGAACTGGCAAACTCAAGGTATGCATGCACATGGAGTGATTTGGATGCACAAGAAGGAATGAAACTGTTAGAAGCTGTTCAGTTACCTGAGAATGCATATCAAGGCATACCAGAAAGTGAGCTCAGAATTGGAGGAAGGAAACGGTCTGGTGGACGGAGATGCAAAAGAAGCACCAAAAGGTGAGATTCCCACTGGAGGAGCCCTAATTCCAGATGTCCCTTGAAGGTAAAACAGAATAAAGACAGAAAGTTAATCCAAGATCAGGAAGGGATATATGACAAAGAGGGGTAGGCTACTATTAAAAAGAAGCTCATAATCCCTTCCCATTTGTTGTGGTCACTAGTAAGGGAGGAACACCAGAAAACACACTGGGGAGTTGATGTCCTGAACACCTTTTTGAGAGAATCGTTGCCAGGAATTTATATGCCACTATTACTCAAGTGACCTGACAGTGTGATCTTTGCCTCCAGACTAACCCCAAAAATACCCCCAGGTGAAAACTTGGTCAGACTGGGAGGGGCCATGGGCCTGCCCAGCAGTAGCAAATTGACTTTTCAGAACTCCCAAGAAAAGGGCAGTGTTGGCATTTATTGGTATTGATAGATACATTTTCAGGGTGGCCAGAAGCGTTTCCCACCAGGACTGTCAAGGCTCGGGAGGTGACCAGGGTATCATTACAAGAAATAATACCATGCTTCAGAGTTGCAGCCACGATGTCCTCAGACAGAGGATCACATTTCATTTCCAGGATAGTGCAACAAATTAGCAGCCACCTAGGCATAGAGTGGGACCTTCATATTCCATACCACCCCCAGTCGAGTAGCCAGGTGGAGAAATTTTAAGACTGGGGCAGGAAGTTAATTTACCCTGGCCCCAAGCTCTTCCACTGGCATTAGTGTGAATTCGAACTAAACCTAGAGCCAAAGAAAAGTTGAGCCCCTTTGAAATGCTTCATGGAAAACCATATGGAATACAAAAGGGAATGTCCACCCACATCAGAGAGGTGACATTGGCCACATACATGGTGGCTTTAAGCAAACAGCTCAGAGAAATTGAGAAACATGTGGCTGGAACTCGGAGCAGGGAGTTAGATGGACCGGTACATGAAATACAGCCTGGAGAATCTGCATATGTTAACTCTCTTACAGAAAAGACTTTGGAACCACAGTAGGAAGGACCATTCCAGGTGCTTCTCACCACCTTCACCGCAATCAAGATAAAGGAGCAGAATGCCAGGATCCACCACTCTTGAGTGAGGAAGGCCCCAGAAGCCCCTTAGAAAGTGACACCAGGAGACAATGAACTGAAACTAAAACTTACTCGGGCAAAATGAGTAAATTGCGGTTTGGAGTAGTTAGTAATTTCATTTGCAGAATTATTTTGTATGTAATGACAATTTAAGTCTTAAAATTAGAGGGTATCTCTAGCCAAAACTATGTTGGAGTGGCCTTGGTCCCAAGCTTTTATTTGGTACACTGGATCCATGGGAAAACATTCTGATATCAGAAATATTAATGAACAAGTTGGCTTCTGCAGCAAGTGAACTAATAAAACTAAAATCTTTATTGGCATTAGGAACTAGCCAGTGGAAAATTTCAAAAGTGCTACCTAAATGGAAAAGGCCGGGGACCAAGACCACAAGTTAATAGTAGAGGCACTTAGTAGGGTTCAAGATAATGTGTCTTTAACTTTCAGTTGTATACAAGCACAGTTATGGATGCAGGCAACAGCAGCTCTGATCATACGGGAAGAGGGTGAAGGTGATTTTCTAGTTGAGATCCGAAAGATTGTTTGGGATCATGTGATTGATTTTCAAATAAAGTTTCAATCTTTATGGACTATGGTAAATTTTACCTATGATCCTGCTTCTAATGTGGTCACTGCCTTTGTGCTTTCTATAAGTAAAGCCACTGTTTATGTTATTCACCCCATCATTGCACCAGGACTAAACCGTGACAAAACGGTGCTTTATCCTTTGGAACATAGAGTGTGGGCATGAAAGCAGAATGAGAAGTGGCAAACAGTAAACTTAGAATCTTGTGTTATGCTGGAACAACTAGGATTCATCTGTGAAAGCAACACTCTTGATGCTCAAGATGTGTGCCTTGACACTGAACAAAGTATTTGCCACTTCGAGATTCATCCAGTCACTTATCAGAAAACTGTGCTTGTGTATACTGGTGAAGGTGGTGTATGCTTAAGAACTGCTTGTACTTTTGTAGAAATCGATAACTACAGTGTGGTTTTGCCTAGTAGAAATCATTCTAATTTTTGTATTTATAAATTTGTTAAGATTATTGGGTGTGATTTTTCATATTTGGCACCAGTGACATCCCACCGGCTGATCAGAAACAATTACACAATGTATCACAGGCTATCACCTACTCCTATTGGAATGGACCTTACATTGTTAAGACAGTTAATTAGACACCAAGACCTAATTGAAATTTTGAAGAAGATCCAGAAAAGCAGAGAAAAAATCCTAATTATGGTCCATCATGATACAAAAGAAATAAGCAGAATTCTGCAAAGAATAAAACAAGATGCAGATCATCTCTGATGGGATGTAGTCTTTGGATGGTCACCAACTGCAACTGGTGTTTTCAATACGTTGTGCCATCACATTTTAATTTTTTTATATTAATTAGGATGAGTTTAGGGTGATCTTTTATAGTGCCAGTTTGGAATTGGAGAATACTATAGTGAATAGCAGAGTTGATCTTCTTATCAAATGTACATGGCAAAGCATTAAGGTGTTGTAGTGTGTTTTTAAGTTTCTTGTTTTGTTCCCCCATTTTATGTATTATTCCCCCCTGCTCTTTGTAAGATGGTTCTTCCCCCTCCAGTTTTCCCGCCACAGAGTCTTTGGCAGTTATGTTACCACGGTTACCCCTGCCCCCGTTATTTGTCAATCTCCCAAGTTACATAACTGCTCCTCCCTTATCCCACCATATAAGTAAAGTTTTCCTCCTCCCTGAGCCCAGTCAATCACCCCCCACTCCTCCCTGCTTTCTAGAACATTCTTCTCTCTGGGGGTGGTGGTTGGCTGGCGTTCCGGGGCCCCTCCTTTGTTCTATGTTTATTGGATAAGTTCTTGTGTCCGTTTTCTTATGTACCTCCCCACATGTTCCCTTATTGGTTAGCTGGGCTTCCCCTCCCGTCTCCACCCCTTCCCTGTAAAACTTTGTCTCCCCCTGTGTTCGGGGCCATTTGGCTGTGGGTTTTTCCACCTGTTGGTTTGCCCTGTGCTGCATGTGGGCTCTTCAATAAACCGACGTTTTACCCCCAGCAAGTGGTCGCCTCCTCTCTCGTCTTGTCCAGCGCGAACCCAAGTCCGCAATCCAGCCCAGCCCGAGGCCAGGACGCCAAGGGGGGCTGGCCTCAGATGCGCAGGGGCGTCGGCCGCTTTACCCCTTCAGCTAGCCGGACTTAGGGCCGTTTACGCCCTCGCGCATTAAGGGACACCTATTATTGTAGAAATTTGTGCTAAATAAAAGAATTGACTCATTTTCTAGAAAAGGGGGGAATGTGTCCTGGTTCAGGGCAAATTTCGGAGAGACTCCCCCAAAGGGGCTCCTCTAGGAAAGCAGATTCAATCTGCCCCTCCCCCCAACCACTCCATGAGAAAATACCTCCTTGGAGAAAAGTGGAAAAAACTGTTTATTAAACAATAAAACCTAAACAATATTAAACAATAAAACCCCCTGCTGGTCCCAAAGAGATGACAAACTCAGAAAGTCCCCTCCCGGGGTTGCAGTTCAGCTCACTCAGTCTCTTATCAGTCCCTCCGGTGCTGGAAATGTCGTGGCCCAGGCCCAGCCTGGTGGGCCACAGATGCGAGCTGCCGGTGCTCTTCCTGGTGTTCAGCCCAGAGCAGGTTTAAACAGGTCCAAAGAAAAGGAAAAAAAACACAGTCCATGGAACTTCTTTGCCTCAGCTAGCTAAACTAACTAAAAGCAAAGGAGAGATCTGTCTCGCTGTCTGTCCATCCGCAGACAACACAGTCTAGGAGCAGGAATGTGGAGGAGTGAGTGCAGTGTCTCAAAACAAACTGAGGGCTTCTTCTCTCCCCCCTTCACTCTCTGGAACAAGTCTTAAAGGTGCAAAAATTATTATTCAGCATAAACAGAACAAGACGATTTGGGATAAAAGCATCATATAGTCAACCTAGGACAGAATGAAACAGGGGTTTGGAAATTTAACTCGGGGTAGAAACCAATTTTGGATTTAGCTGGAGTCTGCTTGTTTAGTCTGTTAACTTGTATGCTCACAAAAAGGCCTGCAGAGAGAACAGAGGAGATTCAAGGCTACTTAGAAAGGAATGCAAGCATCCAAACTGAAGAGAGATAAGAAGAGGCCCCACTGACCTTGAGGCTGAAACAGACTGAAAACTAAATCTGGGTTAGGTGACTGAAGAACTTCGCAGGCTCAGAATTTGATAAGACAGTTTAATACATATGCATATGTCTTTTATGCATATGCAATAGGTTAGGGGATAAAGTAGACTTGGGAATTTTCAGGGGTGCACGTGGCCTTGGGGAGCATGCATCTAGCACTGAAATAAATCATACCGGCTTTACAACTTTTACAAGTTGTAGAGTTTTTTTCTGCAAATCAGTGACATTGTCAGCTCTTGTGCTGACTGTCATGGACTTGCTGTGCCTTTACCAGCGGGGTTGAACCCCAGAGGCCTTAAAGCCTTGCAGCTTTGGCAAACAGATATCACTCATATTGCCGAATTTGGCCAACTTAAGTATGTGCACGTGTCTATTGACACCTTCTCCTCTGCTATGTGGGCATCTGCTCATACTGGAGAAAAGGGTCATGACATGATTGCCCATTGGAGGATGACTTTTGTGATTTTGGGTGTACTGTCTGTGAATACTGATAATGGCCCCGCCTATCGCTGTGCTGTGGGCCCCGATGAAGGAGGAATGATGAGGAGGACTCTATTTTATCAGAAGGCTAATTAATTACTTTATTATACTATATTATTTTATACTATATTACAGTATATTACATTACATTTAAACTGAATCTGCCAAGCACTCAACCCTGCACACAACTGCAGTGCACTGCACTGAATCTCATGACTGTCACCCAACAGTCCATGCACACACACACACTTGGCCCTGGTAGGCCAAGGAAACAAAACACCATGACTTTGGATAAACAATCTCCATGTGGCATTCTACTTTTGCACAAACACAGGCACAGCAAATGATAAGAATTGTGTTTTGTTTCTCTGAGGTTCAGACAATGTGAATCCCAGAAATATTCTTGGGAAGAATGGTGCCTTGCTTTTCTCTGTGAAGAGAAATGTGGGGCTACACCCGCCTACGTCTCGCAGAAGACACGGCAGTTTTTGCGCTTTTGGGGAGTGTCACGTAAACTTGGTTTTCCGCATTCTCCAATGGGTCAAGCCATTTTTGAATGCGCTCATGGTACTTTAAAGCGTGTTCTGGAAAAACAAAAAAGGGGAATGCCTGGAGAAACCCTGCACAGTCGATTGGAAAATGTTCTATATACAATCAATCATCTTACAGTTCCACAAAATTCAAACAATCCTATCATTCTAAACCACTTTGTCTCATTGCAATCTTCCAGTGAGATGCACCTGCCTTGAGCAAAAGTCTGGATACGGGACCTAGCCACTAATAAGTGGGAGGGCCCTTGTGACCTTATCATTTGGGGTCGTGGGTATGCATGCATTTCCACAGATACTGGGGTACGGTGGATACCTGCAAGGTGTGTTTGCCCTGATTTGTGACAGCAAAAACAGGATGTGGCCAACAGGCAACCTTTGAAGGATGATCAAGATGCCGACCATCAATCAGATGGCCCCTCTACGAGTAGGGAATGAACATTCTATCTTTTTCTTTGTTTCTGGAAAAGGGTTGTTGACAAGTTAGACTGCCAGTTCTTTGAGCAGAGTAACGATATTTTGTTATTGTCTTAGAATTAGTAAGGATTTCTTGTAAGAAGGAACAAGACTTGATGTTGGTAAAAGGATGGGATTGCAGAGAATTTAATGGTACATGTTGGAGAATCTCCCTGACCATTCTAAGTCAGCGTCCGATTGAGGTTCTGATTGATAACTGGCAAATTGCTAAAGGAACCTCTGGAGCTGTGTTTGTTCTCCTTTCTGCAAGGGGCCCCACAGAGGATTACAAACACCACCTCCTCCTTTAAACAAAAAGGGGGAATTGTGGACACTCTCAGAGAGAAACAGATAGTTTCCCAGGCATCGTTCATGGAATGCTGTGAGAAACTGAGAGAAAAGAATTAAAGCAATTCTTATCTTAATCTCTGCACCTTTTGTTTGTGAACATGTGGAACGTGTCCTAAGTGATGTTTATGGAAAGATGGTGTTGTTCCTAATTAACCAATTGGGTGACAGGTGTTACTAAGAACCAATCAGGTGCTGGGTGAACGATGTTGCATATAAAAAAGTGAAGTTGTAATAAAGTGAGTTTTTATGCCTTCTGAAAATGCATGGAGTTGTGTCGCCTTCAATCCCGTTCCTGACTCAACGGTGACAGCCTCCAATACTGCCACTTCTCTCAGTTGTTGGGTCCCTTCCTCAAGGGTCTTCCAGTGCATTCTATGATGGTGCTTCTGCATTCTGTCTCTGTGGACAAACCTCTCTCTTAGACTCATTAAAAGCCACTCCCAGAGGGAAAGGGGCCCTGGATCCCTTACAAATACCTGATTCACACCGGAGTCCTGGGTCAAAGGTCCCGTTCCCTTGGTAATGACAGCTCCTGCTGTTCAAGAAAACTTTCTCCCTGGAGAAGAAACACAAGAAGCTCAGTTAAAAGACAGCCCTCCCCTGATCTTTCCTCAAAACACAGGAGAAAGGTTATAAAGGATAAAGAAGAAAAAGAGTGGGATGAAGAGATTGGTTTATTCCCACTACGAGAGGTTCCAATGGCAGAGGGAGGGACGGGGTTTATAAACGCACCTTTGACTTCTTCTGAAGTCAGAAATTTTAAAAAAGAAATAAAAGGAATATTAGATGATCCCATAGGCACAGCTGGGCAATTAGACCAATTCTTAGGTCTGAACATTTTTACTTGGGAAGAGATGCAATCTTTAATGAAAATAGTTTTTTCTCAGGAGGAGAGGCAAATAATCAGGGCTGCTGGAATAAAAATTTGGGAAAGGGAAAACCAGCAGGGCCCCCCAGGAGATCAGAAAATGCCAATAGCACCTCCTAATTGGGGTCAAAATGATGAGGAGGGGAGGAAACACATTAATGATTATCATAATTTGATAATCAAGGGAATAAAAGAGGCAGCACCTCAAAGGCAAAATGGTAAAAAGGCTTTTGAGGCACAGCAGGGGACAGAAGAAACTCCAACTGAATGATTAGACAGACTTAGAAGAAATATGAAATAATTTTCTGGAATAGACCCGAAGAGTATTGTGGGACACCCTCTGTTAAGGATTAATTTTGTCACTAATGCCTGGCCAGATAGTAGGAAAAAAACTAGAAAAAGAATGGAAGACTGGCATGATAGATCACTAGATGGATTATTAAAGGAGACTCAAACGATTTATGTCCAGAAAAATGAAGAAAAAGCTAAAGAGAAAGCAAAATTTATGGCAACCACTATGCAAGAAAGTAATTTCCAGAGGAATCTAAAACCCCCAGGCACCATTCCTAGACATGAAGGTTGTAGAGACAGGGGAAAGGAAAAGAACAGAACTCCAGGACAAACCAAATCTCAGGACAATTCTCAAAATATCAGTTTTTACTGTGGAGTGGAAGGACATTATAAAAGAAATTGCCCTGATTGGAGCAAAGATCTGAAAATTTTCTGAGAGATGGGCCCAGAGGAGGAATAGGGAGGTCATAGGCTCTATTTTCTGGGGGACAAATACCATCTGGAGCCTGTGATAACTTTAAAAGTGGGTCCCCAAGAAGAAAAAATAGAACAAAAAGTTATAGTGTAAGCAAAGACACTGTAAAAGGTAACAGGAGGAAAAGGAGAGAGTTTTACAGTTCCTGTCATTAAAGAAGTGGTAATTGAGGAAGAAACTAGAATTTGGATGGGGAACGTCTTATTGGTCCCTGGGGCAGATAGCAACTTATTAGGAAGAGACTTACAGATGTTATAAAGTGGACCAAGGAAGATGATGTTAAATTAGAAGAGTTGAATTTAAAACTAGCCTCAGTACCAGCTTTAAGCTTACCCTCATTAGAAAAAACCCCTTCGTCTGTACGTAAATATGGAAAATGGGGTATCTCATGGAGTTCTGGTTCCGGAGTGGAGAGGAGCACAAAGACAAGTAGCTTATTTATCAAAGATTTTGGACCCAGTCAGCCATGGCTGGCCACTATGTATTCAAGCTATAGCAGCTACTGCAATCCTAATAGAAGAAAGTCGTAAGCTTACTTTTGGAAGTAAACTAGTTGTGTGTGCACCTCGTGCGGTCTGAGGTGTGTTGAATCTGATAAAAGAGGAAAAGATAGGGAAAAGAAAAGAAAGTGAGAAGGGAAGGAAGAGAGAAGTTGTAGAAGGGGGAGGGATGGTTGGCAGACTCTGGGATGTTGAAATGTGGAGTGTTATAGGTTGCCGTGGGGAATCAATCACCGACTAGTAAGTCCAAATAAAATGTAATTTATTAATTGTTAGAGCAAGCGATAATAGGCAAAGTCAGCGCTGGGTGAAACCAACAAAAGGCTTGCACCCACCCGGAAGCGCTGGGTGTGGCCACGGAGTCACCGCTCCACCAATGGCTCACACCCTTCTGGTGTTTCGCAGGGTTTATATATAGTCCTGTTTTTGGTTGACGTGTCTTCAAGGTAGTATTCTGCGTATGCACCTCCTGTTGCTAGGTGGTCGTAGTCCGCCTCCCAGTGATCTGAAGATGAAGGCCGGTATTTTTCCTTATTTGGTAAGTTTGTCTGATTCCTGGAATTTTAAGCTCAATCTACTGAGTTCCTGGAATCTTAAATTTACTGAGCAGATAAGCTAATACTGTGCTATCAATCATAGCAAGCCCACCACCCATGTCAACAGTTTACTAAGCAGATAAACAAATGTTGTGAAACCCATTGTCTTTGGTTTCACCTTCCTTATCTTTTTAAGTCTGGAAATTTACTAGGCAAACAAATGGATGTGGTGCAACAGTCTTACTGGAATAACTTTGTCAGCTTTGATGAACAAACTTAAAGTTTTAACCCATTACAATCCCCCCCCTTTTTCTTTTATCCATTTTGTTCATCAAATCGTTTCAGTTCTTGTTTTGCTAGCTCCTTAATAGCATCAAATGTGCAGCTTCTAAGGGTCTCTTTACTATGGCAAATAATCTATTAAATGCATGGCCCAAAAGTGAGCCAGAGTAGTGTGTCTACTGCTCCCTCTTCCTCTGGGAGTTGGTTGTATTTGGTTCCTAGTAGCAAAAGATTGGTATGCCAAGGTTCTTCTATCATTTGACTGTCCCTGTTCTAAACACAATTAAAACGCAAGGCAAAATAAACAAAAGCAGTAAAAATCACATCCAATATTCTTATAACATATGTCCCAAAAGTACAGGCAAGCCCACCAAGCATATCCAAAAAGTGCTAATAACTCTTCCTAAACTCAGGCAAAACGATGATTGTTTACTTTGATTAGCAAACGTTACACATATATATTTTCTTTTTGGCTGGTTAAAGCATGTTATTCCTGTTATACCAGCTGTTACAGCGCTAAGTAATACAATAAAAATAATTTTTAATTTTCTTTTCCCTTTTTCTTTCCCTTCCTTTTTCTATCAACCTTTAGCTTTACTACTGGTTGTTGTAGTCTAAACTCCTGTAATTCTTTTATACATTGAGCTAATGCTTTATCAGGATCTCCTTTAACGGGCCCTACGATAGAATGCTGTGTTAAGGGCACCAATCTCCTACACCTTGCGGAAGCTATGTAAGACCTACTTTGAGCTTTAACCCTTTTTATAGTATGCTTTATCTCCCACCGATAGTAAGCCAAAATCTTCTGTTCAGGAGATTCTCGTAAAGATCTAAAGCCGAAGCTGTATCCAGCCCTGTCTGCCTTCTCAGGTCCCTCTGCCAGCTGTCAAATATGTGCTTGTGCTGGCATGTGTTGCACCATAAGTGCCAGAGCAAAGACTGCTCCACCCAAAAGATTTTACCACAACCCCCACAATACAGTGCTACCCAAGCGGCATAATACGGGCTATAACACTCAAGGCAGTTTTCCTCTGCTGGTCCCCTTATGTAAAAAGGCGATAATGATTCAACAGTGTCAATCAATTCCTTTGCCGTTTGGTGGCGTGTCATGGCCCTGTCGACCGCTTTCGAGTGTCCCTTCAGTTGTATCAGTAGTGGCCGCAGGGTCAGGGGTAGCTTCTTCTCTAGTGGCTTTTTGTCTTCGTCTGTCAGATTGTCCACCAGCCGTTGCATTGAAAGCAGGCTTGGTCCACTTCGCAGGTAGTTATACAGCTCCTGTAGGGGTAGAGACACAGGGATATCCCCTTCCCCAATATAAAACTCTGGCAGAATCTATCCACTCAGGTTACAACATTTAGAAGAGAAAAACCAGAACCTGTCAGGTCAGACGGTAGATTTTGCCTCTGAATTGAAATGTTTGCCAATTCATTCCCCAATTTAGTGACTATTCCCCTTTTCGTTTTAAGAGTTCATGCTCCGCCTGTTCCATAATCTTTCTCTTTGTTAGGTTAGAATCTATTCCTCCACAGGTACTTACCACTCTGCCTTTGCTCGTCAACTCGGTTGCCTCGAGCTACGAGAGAGGTATAGTCTTCTCGGCAGCAGGGGTATTTCTTCAGGAGGGTATAACCTATCACTGTTATGCTGTTTCAGAGAGAGAGCTCATTACCAAAGGGTACGAGGGATCGGATTACAGGGGCATCGTCTATGATTTTTCCAAGAACTTGACTCCCCCCTTTTTCTCTTGTGGCTGATTCCACTGTCTATCCTGACAAATTTTACATCTACACCCTCTACTGTGGGGTTAATGAAGTCTTTTTCCATGATTTAATTAATATCCAATCACCCGGTTTACATGTGATAGTCCATTTTTCAGGTTTCTTCACAAGTCTTTTGATTCTGCTGGCATGAGATTCACCTTCTTTCTGTGGTGGTCTTTGGGCTATCATGCTCTTTTCCACAGTTCTTCTCTGTATCGCATTAGGGTGGTCAAGTATGTGTTAATCTGCTGGTCCCTGAAGCTGGGGTGGTATTGGAGTGTATTTAAGTGGTAAGGCATCCCGTACAACATTTTGAAGAAGGAGACCCCCATATCCACCCTAGTCTTAGTTCTAATGTTTAATAGTGTCAATGGTAAACACTTGACCCATGACCGCATTTATCCTTTTAACTTTTTCTGAGCTTTGAGGGTGTCATGGAGTATGATGATATTTTCATTACCTCCAGAATAACTTTAGACACAAAGTGTGGTCCCCTTATCAGAGTCAATGACTTTCGTAACCCTATATCTTGGTATAATATTTTCAAACAAAATTTTAACTACTGTTTATGCAGTTGTCCGGGTAGCTGGAAAGGCTTCCACAAACCAGGACTAGCAGGTATCGATGTCTCCCTACTTTAGCCAGTTTAGTAAAATCAATCTAAATGATTTTACTGAGCGGATAAGCTAATACTGTGCTATCAATCATAGCAAGCCCACCACCCATGTCAACAGTTTACTAAGCAGATAAACAAATGTTGTGAAACCCATTGTCTTTGGTTTCACCTTCCTTATCTTTTTAAGTCTGGAAATTTACTAGGCAAACAAATGGATGTGGTGCAACAGTCTTACTGGAATAACTTTGTCAGCTTTGATGAACAAACTTAAAGTTTTAACCCATTACATGGAGTGATGATATCTTGGTGCTGGAGGACAGGAGTTTGAATGCAATTTCTGCATGAAGGGCAGGGAAGTGTCTTAACACATGGTTGTTTGGAGGTTGTTCAATACCAAACTGGAGTGCAGGAAGGTTTAGCAGAAGGGAGTCTCCTTGAAGGGAAAAGTGGATATGTTGACTAAGGAAAAAGAATGTCAGGAGCACCTGGGGACGCCAGGTTTGGCGTTGTCAAGGTTGGGAGGTGTTTTGTTGCTCTTATGCAAGTGGCGGGGTCTCAGGGGCTGCGTCAGGGGCTGATTCATGGGGGTGACCTGGAGCGGGAACTTACAGCCTTCGTCCACCCAGTGGAGGCGGCGCAGGGCGTAGTGTGCGTGGGGTGCCACTGGGGTTTGGGGGCTGGCTTGGTTGTGCCAGGGTTTTGGAGGGTGAGGGGTTGCCGGATCTACTCGCCGACCCGGCAGCAGTGCTGGGCACAGATTGCATGATTTTGAGGCTGAGGAGCGGGCTGGCCCAGTGGCAGAGCCGCCAGGGGTGGCTCCCAGCCTGCCGGGGTCCCGAGTCCGGGATGGCAAGGGGGTCAAGGGAGAGAGAGGAAAAAAGAGAGAGAGAGAGAGTGAAAGGGAGCTAAAGCGTGGCCCCAGGGTCCCTGTGCTGGTGGCTGTCTGTGAATACCTCCCCCTGCTCCTGCTAGGGCAGGGTCCACCCTGTCCCGGACTGCTCTTATGCAGAGGCGGTAATGGGGGAAGGGCAAGAGACAGCTTTGAATGCACTGCTGTGAAAAGAGGGAGAGGGGCCAGTGCTAGAAATAAGATCAAGGCAGAGATAGCCTTAATCTCTCAACGGCTCTCCAAACCCCACAAAGTTAGTTTATTTTTAAAGCAAGATTTATTTTTTCTTTCTATTTGTTTCTTTTCTTTCCTTTTTTCTTGCTGTTAGATGAGGGGGCTTTTGTTCTGAGGAATAGGTTTGTCATACTAAAACAGTTAAATGTTGCCCAAAGGGTAAAAAGCAATAGATGTGATTCATCTCCTGTTAAAATCGGCCCAACCTTTCTTGTTTAACTAATTGAGGCTCACAAAAAGAAGAATTTGCCTCTGCAGCTGTTAGCACAGCTGGATACAAGAAGAAGAGGCAGCTGTGGAAAAAAATCTTTTTGCTGAAACCAGAAAGTTTTGAAGAAAGGTGAAGTGGTACTGTCGTCCTTTTGTCACTGTCCCTATGCTATTAAGAAGTCCTTGTCAGGTACTACTGAAGCAGCAATCCGAACCAGGAAAGAGGGTGAATTCATGCCAGCAAAATCAAAGGACTTGTGAAGGAACCTGAGGAATGGAGTATATCGTCTAAACTGGGTGATACCAAATTGACTTTAAACAGGGACTGGATGATAATAGTTTGGGAAGACCCAAATGATCCAAGGAATGTACAAAGAATCACACCTAACTGAGACATAAGCCCAGGCTTACATCACTGGTTTCAAATACTGCCTGAATAAGCCCAGAGATGCCTCCGACATCTCCTTGGGGAGGAATACTTCCACTTCAAACAGGAGGATCAGGACTTTTTGGACAAAGAGTTCTTATATTCTTGCCTTAGCCTGTGACTTGCACAGGGAAGAGGGGGAATTACAATTTCCATCAGTGCCATACTGTATACTTTATTTGAGTCATACAAATACTGGACACACTAGTTGGGTTATAAGTGAAATAAACAGGGCCAGGAGACTTCTTCTCCTTTTTAATGCCTTTATAAAAAGTGATCAGCTCAGGATTGGGCAGCTCGGCAGGGCTGCAGTCCCCCGTCGTGTCTCCCAGGGCGACTCAGAGGAGGAGGATATGCGCAGCTTTGTCCACTAGGGGCAGAGTTGGGGGATCCGGTCCTCGTGAGAGCCTTTAGGGCGCGGTGATCCCCTTCCGTTGTTCATTCGGTCTGAGTCTCGCTTCCTCCCAGACCTGGCCCGGGGGCTCTCGAAGACACGGTGAGGAACAATGAAGGTTTCCAGCATCTCTGCAGGCCCAGCACTCCACTCCTCACATCCAGACATCACTCCAGTCTCTCAACTCTTATTTGGCTCGTTGTTTTTGGGGTTTTTTCAGTTCATTCGGAGCGGGGGACCCACACAGCATTCTGGTCCTGAAGTCACTTTGCATAACCCCCCCCCACCCTCTCAGGTGCCTTCACCATTCTGGGAAAAGTACAACTTAGCCTCGGGCAAGGCTCTGCTAATACAAAAGGAGCGATTAGCCACAACGACCAGTGATTACAATAACAAAACACGCAGAACTTCGGCAGCTACAGTGATCTGGCTGCCTTTTTGTAACTTTTCTCACAAAAAAATATTAACCGAATTTTTGTTCATAACAGTCCCCCCTCTTTTTCTTTGATCGAGCTTAAATTCTAAGCTCGCATCAACTCACAATTTTTTTTTGTTTTGAATCTACTATAAATCTCTTGTGCACTTTGGTAATCATGGTTACTTAACCTTGTTACTTTCCTTGGTTTCTTCAGGTTGGTCTGCACAGCAAGTACTATTCTACTAAAACAGATAAATAAGCATAGTAAAAAGAGCAATCCTCCAAGTAGACACACAGCGAGAAAAACTACCTTTTCCCATACATCTTTTCTGAAAATCTCCAGGTTCTCCCACCCACTGGGATCAAGTGTAGGAGTTTGATCTCGATTATTTACACATGCTAATCTTTTTATTTCCTTTGAAATTTTCCTAATAATTGAATTCTTTATTCTTAATACTGCCTGGAGCCGGATAACTTTGTTTAACATAGATATTGGGATCCGAACTTGGCTTTTACAATTTTGGATTTTCTCCATTTCTATTTCACTTTGCCTGTTCTGTTTAATTTCTCCCAAATCATTATATATAGGAACTCCCAAACTTGATCCAGTTTCTTTGGGTAATAAGAATAAAATTGGTTTTATCACTCTAGCGGCACAGCTGCCAGACCAGTCTCCCGACAATTCGGTGTGTGTTGTGGTATCAGAGATCAAACCTAGGGGTTTAGAGTTCCCCTGAAATGTGTTCCAAAAGGGGTTTATCTCTTTTCCAGTACACTCATATAAATACTTGTAACAAACAATTTTTCTTACCATTTTCACCATTTCTTTTCTTTTTACTAGATCTGCTGAGCTTGTTTCAGCAGCATCACATTCAAAGCACAACCAGGCTTCCCCTATAGGGCACTCTCCTAGGAGTGGCTGCCTAAAAGTGGCAGTATTGTATGCTATCCAATACACTCTCTTATTTATCTGATAAAGGACCAATTGGGAGAGGTTAACACAATCAGGGTTAGAACTGTTGTGGACTCTCGACAAGGAGCTCACTTCCTCCTCATAGAGGGGTTGGTAGCACTCACTGCACGACTCAGCTGGGCTTCCCAGAGCACCACCGGCAATCAGAGCCATCATTACTACCCTTCCCAAGAGTCCGGTATGGGTCATCTTGCACAGCCTGCCCACCCGGCCTTGCCTCTTGGGGAATTTTTCTGAGAAGAAGCTTCCAAGCTCTTTAGAGTCCCTTCTACTCGCTTCTCTGGTTAAACCTCTCTTGGTCTGTTCCCTACCAATTTTGGTTTCCCCCCCAGGGGAGTGTTCTGTAGAGGATTAACCTGGAGTCTTTAGAATTAAATTGGGGAACTTAACCAGAATTACTTATTTACAGTCTTAAACTTTTTACCAACATAGCTTACACAGAACAGTCTTGAAACATTTTAAGCAATGTTAGAACTCTTGATACCAATTTTTTTCCCACACAGTTCAGTCTTTTTGACTCTTCGTTCTGAGAGTCAACTTTAAATCTCAGTATACTCAGGTGAATTAACTTGTGATGTGAATGAATCCTTATCCAGTGCCCGGAGGTGAGTGGTGTGGACTCTGGCCCAATGCCAGAGGGAAAAACTGGGAGTCTGGCCCAATGCCAGAAGGAGAAAGGGGTGGAGTCCGGTCCAATGCCAGAGGGAGAATGGGGGTGCAGTCCAGTCCAATGCCAGAATGCCAGAGGGAAAAAAACCCGGTGTTGAATCCTGGTCCAATGCCAGGGGGTGAGAGTGATGTGAGTCCAACCTTTTTCTTTTGGTCTGCACAGTCGAATTAGTAATGAAGAATACCTTATTGAAGTGAAGGGCGATGACCATCCGATTGATGAGCATCGACTCCGATTTATTGATCAAATCAGACACCTTTTATAACAGTGTTAATTAACTTCATGCATATTGCAAAATTCTAGCTCACAATAGGCTACAGAGAAAACTCTAACCCCTCCTTTTGTTTACAATACCTGTGGTTTGTTTATTGAAACCAAGACCAGTGTTCTCACCGTGATATAACAAGTTCTCAAAACCTTCATATCTGTTCCCAGAGCAGCTATCTGTTCCCAGAGCAGCCAAGGAAAGAATGTTTACCTGTTATGAGAAGACTGTCTGAGAATCTTTTTTTTTATAAAAATGTGCTTGAGAACATAATTATTTACAGAATCAAGCCTGGGAACTGCTGCTTTACAGCTGCCTTTTACTTTTCCATCAGCTGTATACCTTCATGGCCTCTTTCTTTAAGCCATGTTTTAACCAGGCTCTCCACAGTACCTGAAACGGGCTTTCAAACACAGGCATTAATGGTCTGCTATTTAATGATTTTATCAAAACTCAATTT
Organism: Melozone crissalis; assembly: GCF_028551555.1. Taxonomy (NCBI): domain Eukaryota; kingdom Metazoa; phylum Chordata; class Aves; order Passeriformes; family Passerellidae; genus Melozone; species Melozone crissalis. Next base: position 5,234,328 of record NW_026535813.1, on the reverse strand, counting down.
GTCTGTTTAATGTTATTGTTTAACTTCTCTTTTTCCATAGCTTGCATGTTTCTCTCATTAACTTCTACATACTCTGTATTTTGCAAGGAGTTGTATTTCTCAGCTAACTTAACCCTCAAAGTACTTTTATTCCCCTATTTTTCTGTGTATTTAATTCACCGGTTTTCTGTTCTATTTTTCAAGATTTTATCTATTTATCTCTTGCTTCTGTTTCTTACTTTCACTTAGAGCTTAAATACTTCTTTCAACCCCTTACACTTAAATTTTTTTTCTTACACCATTCTTCTACACAATACTCTTCCCTCTAAGGAGATGTGGTAAAACTTATAAAGAACAATCTACATTACCTCTATTCTAATTTGTCTATATTCACTCTCACACATTCCTGCACACCCTCAAGACACAAACTGGATCCTTATTGCTAGATAATCACGGGTCCCTGTAGCCCCCCCTCACCCTGGGGTTGGCCCACAGGTCTCAGTATCTCTGGGCCTCTTGGAAGGACCCTGACTCTGGTTGCCTCTGGTGCACATTCACCTGTGAGGCTGTCTGCATGTCACTCACGCTCTTAAAGCTGCGGCTCCCTCACACATCTGGGGAGCCCTAGTCTGGTTTGCAGGTCACACACACTCTTTGGCCACAGCCCCCACCCGCCTGGGGGACACAAGCCTGGTTTGCAGGTCACACATAAACACACTTGCACTGCCCCCTTCCCACCTGCCCAGGAAGTTGAGGCTGACTTCGTGACTCACTCTCACACACAAAAGACAACAATAAGGTACCTTTTATTTTCACATTACTTATTACAAGTTTAGTGTTACTGGCCAGTTTTGGTGCTATTGGATATCCTTTCTACCTAGCTGTTTTTGTCTAACTTCAGATGTTACTTTGTTGAGACAGGACTTATCTGCTCCTGTATCTACTCAAAAATTTAAATTCTTCATTTAGGGGGCCCACCTCAAAGTTTACCAAGGGCTCTTCTAGATGTTGCATTGGGTCCCCTAAAGTGTAAAGCCCCTGACCCTCTAATCGTCACCTTTAAGGATCTTCCCTAAATTATCTTGTTCCCTGGCTATTGCCTCATCGAGACTGAGCTTTCTACAAAACCTCCTGACACATCCTGCCTTTCCACAGCAAGAGCAATGTCGTTCTCTCAAAGAGCCTTGAGGTGTCTCCATCCCTCTTGCACCTGACAGTAAAAGAGGCCTATGCTTGCCTCCTCCTGGTGGTGGACCTGCCCACCCTGCACTTTCTTTAGCTACAGCAACCATGATCTTAGCCTTGGCCTTTGCTTTTTCTTCCTCTCTCCTTAAATCCACCTTCAATGCCTCTTTTAATAACTCATTTATGTCCTTCTCTTGCCAATCTTCCATCTTTTCCAGTTTTCTCCTTATATCAGGCCAAGATTTGGTAACAAATTGGACTTTTAGTAGCATTTGACCTTCTAGGGTGTCTGGGTCTATTCTAGAGTACAACTGGAAGTTCCGCTTTAGGCGGTTGAGCCAGGCAGCAGGATCTTCATCTTTCTCCTGTGTACCCTCAAATGCCAATTGGGTGTTAGTTCCTTTGGGAACTGACTCTTTGATCCCCTGTATGATCAAAGACCTATATTCCCTCATGGCCTTCCTCCCCTCCTCCTGGTTAGGGCTCCAGCTGGGATCCGTTAGTGGCAATTTCTGTTCACCTGATGGCACCTGGGGTCCTGGACTGTTATCTTTCTCCCATATTCTTATGCCAGCCGCCCTTATCATCTGGACCTCTTCTGGGGAAAATAATATACTCAGGATGGAATTCATCTCTCCCCAAGTGTAGATATTTGGACCTAGAAATTGATCCACTTGGTTGGCTATGCCCACTGGGTCCTCAACTAAATGCCCCAACTCTTTCTTGAATCCTCTCACCTCAGAAGCAGTTAGGGGAGCATTCACAAAGCAAACACCTCCCGCTACTCTTCCCATAGGAACCTCTCTGAGGGGAAACAGTCTCTCCGCCTTGGAGGTCTTGGATCTGGTGCTACAGTATGGCCCATCTTCAGATGCCAAACTACTTTGAGGGATATCTGGGTTATCCTGAACGTTCTGCACATCAGCAGGTGTGTTTGCTGATAGCTGTTTACTGGGCAAGGAGGCATTTGTGTCCCAACTAGGAGGAGGTAAAGGGACAGCAATAGGTGGGGGAGAAGAGCCTGAGTGGATATTAAGTGGAGCTGGAGAAGGGGTGGAGAATGCAGCAGGTGGAGTAGGCACTTGTGGTGATGCAGAATGAACTGGAGGAGATACTGGGTTTATCATAGCGGAAGCTGAAGAGGTAGAAGGAGGAATTTGAGCAGGTGGTAATGAGATGGCAGCCGGGGGAAGAACCGGACCTGCCATTTGAGGTGCTTGAAGAAGAGGATTATAAGGCGGAGGGGCAGAAAGAGGCAAATAATCCAGGGGATCCCATCTTTTACTAGTCCTATCATCCCCTCCTTCATTCCCCTCTTTCTTCCTCTGTACCTTACAAATTCGCACCCCTTCATCCTCAACAGCGCTCTTTACCCAGCAAGCTACATACAATAATTGCTCAGGATCAGTATCGCCTCGAGCTGTCAGATAATTATTTAATTGTTGGCACGTCCACTTATCCTTTGTCCCACACCAAGGCCATCCTCCTTGCACCTCTAATTCCGGCCAGACTTCCATACAATAATGGATCATTTTCACTTTATCTAATCCCTCCGTGGCCTCTACAGAATCCCATTTTACTAACAGTTCTCCTAAGGGACTATTGGGATGCATATACCTCAGTCTCTTGCCAGTCTTTTTACTATTACACCCTCCCATTTTCCGGGTCTCAATAAAAAAGTCCCAAAGGTGCCTCTACTGACTGGGAATTTAAAAAAAAACTTTGTTTGAGGAGCTTCAGCCTCCTCCACTGAACTTCAAATTTCTGCCTGATGCTCAGGACTTTATACTGAAACAACTGTCCAATCTCTTGATTGCCCAACTTTCCCAACGTCAGGTCTTACATCTATCGGGATTTGAACACACGAAGCCTCGGCCTTAAGAATCCGAGTCGTGCCTGACTCCCTCAGTCAGGAAAAACAACTGCCTGATTTTTAGTTTGTCTAACCCGCCAATTTTTAGGCCTCACCGTATCAGGACTTAAAAGCAAACCACAGCCTCCTTCGCTGGGGTTTGTGCCTGACTCCTTTGTCAGGACTTACTTTGCCTGCAGGGCTTGTGAGCTACCCGAATCCTTCTTGGGACTGACAACTGCTACCCGAATCCTTCTCGGGACTTACAAATCTGCCTGACTTTCCTCTGTCAGGACTTACTTTAGGTGCGTGCCATTCATACACAGTAATTCTCTCTGCACGCCCGGAGGGGGGGGCCCTTTATTCCCCCTTGGGAGACGACTCACTCACACTAATTCCAAGCACCCCCCCCTGTTCCTGGCCGGGTTTCTCGCGAAAAGCCGGAAACGCAGTACTAAGGGGTCCACTCTCAGGTTGAGGGTCCGGCTGCCGGCCTTCGTCTCACTCACACACACATGCGCATGTCTCCCACTCCCGCCACCGGATTTCTCACCAGTCCGGTGCTCCCGTGCTCCTCTGCGTCGCTGCTCCTGAGCCGATCCCTCTGGTCCTGGTCGTAATCTTTATTACGATCGTGAGCAGCAGTAGCCTGCTGAGCAGCCTTTTTTTCAGCCTGAAACTGCAATAATTCATTGTGAACGACCCGCCATAATTTACCCAACTTCTTGGCAGTTTTATCGTCCTCTAAAGTAGCCTGCCACAATATATCACCAAATTTGCGCCATTCCGTTAACTCGTGAACCGTGTGGGGATTTTGAAAAACCCCTCTATCATAACCATAAGCTAAAAGTCCCGGTAATTCTTTCTGCAAATCTATCTCTTTAATCTGCCTTTTCTGCAAAAAAGCAATAAAAAGATCATATGCCGCTTGCCTCTCCATACCTAAATTGTAAGCGCATTTGCAGCTTCCTCAAGGTCGCGGCCGCACGTTTCGACCAGGTTCGCCTTTACGATCACCTAGAGCACGGCCCGTCTCGGCGTCTTTTTTCTCCGCTTTTTTTTCCTTCGCACTTCTGCTGTCCCGGCTGCTACTTCGGAACCCGACCCGTTTCTTCACTTCCCATGGTGTCGCAGTATCACGTCGGATGTCACCATTTATTGAAGTGAAGGGAGACGACCATCCAATTTATGAGCATCGAACTCCGATTTATTGATTCAATCAGTCACTTTTTATAACCGTGTTAATTAAGTTCATGCATATTGCAAAATCCGAGCTCATGATAGGCTACAGAGAAAACACTAACGCCTCCCTTTGTTTTCAATACCTGTGGTTTGTTTATTGAAACCAAGATTTGTGTTCTCACCCTGATATGAAAAGTTCTCAAAACCTTCATGTCTGTTCCCAGACCAGCCAAGGACAGAATGTTTACCTGTTATGAGAAGACTGTCTGAGAATCCTGCTGTTTATAAAAATGTGCCTGAGAACCTAGTTATTTACAGAAATAGGCTTGGGAACTGCTGCTTACAGCTGCCTTTTACTTTTCCATCAGCTGTATATTTTCATGGCCTCTTTCTTTAAGCCACGTTTTAACCAAGCTCTCCACAGGTGACCCCTTCAGATGTCGGTTCTCGCCGCTTCTCCCCGTCCACTTCCAGTTTCAGGATGACTCCCGTGCTCAGGGTGAGAGGGACTACAAAGGTGTTCAGCATCTCTGCAGGTCCAGCACTCTGCTCCTCACGTCCAGGCATCACTCTAACTTCTCAACTCTACATTGGCTCGTTGTTTTGGGGTTTTCTCAGTACGTTTGGAGCAGTAGCCCCCCACAGCATGCTGGTCCTGGAGTCACTTTGCATGGCCCCCCCCTACATCTCTTCACTCTTTGGAGAAAAGTACAACTTAGCCTCGGGCAAGGCTCTGCTAACACAAAAGGAGCAATTAGCCACAATGACCCGTGATTAAAATGACAAAACAGGCAGAACTCCAGCAGTAACAGTGATCTGGCTGATTTTTGTAACCTTTTCTCACAAAAAAAATTGGCAGAATTTTTGTTCATAACAATAAAAATTAGGACTATAAGAATTTGCACAATCAAAGTTAGGACAATAAAAGACAATAAAAAGCAAAGAATTATGGACAGCTGGATGCTCTTGGGCACTAAGCCACAAAAGCATGCCTTGCTAACAAAGGATTAACCCTTAAAAGCAATAGCCTGTTGCATATTCATATATCTCATACATCATTCAAAAATTCTTTTCAAACAAAGGGTGTTCTCTGGTTATTGTCAACTTCCCCCCTCATCTTGTAAATCAATTCCTTTGGCTCCTCGAAGTCTGGAGAAGTCTAGTTTTTCCTGAGAAGGAGGCAATAATTCTTCTCTTGAGATTGGTGTCTTGTTGCTGTTATCTCTAAGCAAAGAATATCTTGATTATTTTATCTATTCCTTGAGCTAGTTAGAAAAAATATCTTACATCGGATAGTTTTTATTTTAATATTATGGTATAGCTTAAAACTATATTTACCACACTACTTAAAAGGATTAATACAGCACTACAAAAAAATTAATACAACATAACTTTCCAACATAACACATATAGTATTCATTTCAAAATTTGTTAAGAGCCAATCATATAATATGCATTTTTCACAATTAGCTTTAGCTTAAGCATCTAATAATCATTAACCTATCAGTGGTGTGTCAAACTTTAATATGAATTGGTTCTAACCCTCAGCTAAAATCTTAACTTTTTAAAATCATGATTCAAGAGTGGTAGGTGAAAAACTGAGGGGCGAACGGCCATTATTCACCAGCACTCCCCTGCCGCCGCCGGCACCAGGTCCATCCTCAAAATGCCCGGGGCCCCCCACGCCCCAGCTGCAAGAACCATCTTTGAGCTCCGTGCCCCATAATGGGCTGCAAAAAAATCCCGCCGAAAAGTCCTAACATGGCAGACACCATGCATTTTGGACACGGGTCATCCAACATGGTGGACAGCAGATGGCGCTGGAGTCACTCACCCAAGATGGTGGAGACCACACGGCACCGGAATCATTCATCCAAGATGGTGGAGTGCAGGAAACAGCCCGCGGGAGAGGAGTTGCTGCGCCGAGCACATGGGAATGGCAGCTGGGGTCGCCCCCACCGTGGCTCTCGGGACTTCCTCCGGTGTGCCCACCAGAAACCGGAAAAAATGGCACTGCATCACCAGAAACCGGCAGCCCTGCAGTGCCAGGGCACCACACTTTTAGGAGCGGACTCACCCCACACCAAAAACTTCCCTGAAACAGTCACCAAATTGCATTGCCTAGCAACCACAGCAGCAACCCTGTCGACCTCTTCTACATCACCTGTGATCGCCTGTCAGTCTGCTGGGGCTGGGAGAAGAGAACCAAAAGATAGCCCTTGGTGCCCCAATCCGTTTAATCTTAGAACTTGCACCTCCCCGCACCATGCGGCATCAGCTTGGAGCCATATAGTGGCATGTGGCTGAGAATGGGGGGCCCTTCCTAACAATGTGTTTCCCCCTCTGCAAAAGCGGAGTTGCAGTGATAGAGGCATCAAAGGGGGGTGCGGGCAGCCACGGGGACTTGCAGAGCAGAGCAAGGCGGCAGCAGAAGCGGCAGGAGGGGGGGCTGTGGGAACCGCTGTGGCGAGAGCCTAATACTGAGCACATGGGGGCAAGCACATGGTGGCAACCATATAGCCACACCGTGGGACAGCAGCAAGTGGTGAGCCACTTTCTCAGCTAGTCTAGTGAGATGCCCACAGCTTTCTACATGCAGGCAGTGAAGAAGCGACCCAGGGAGCCCAACAGCCCTAGCAGAAGTAGCGCCAGCAGAGGCAGCACCGCGTTCCCAGCCCCCCCTAAAGAGAAAGCCCTGACCCCTGCCGCTCCTGCCGCTCCCAACACAGCCCACCGCAGCCACCACAGCCCATTCACCCCTGGCAATCCACGTGTCCAGCATACAGAAAAAGCCCAAAAAAGACTAACCATGGAATTAGGATGCATTAAAAGCTCCCTTGGTAATGTTTGCAATCATCAGACACAACAAATAGTTGCTATAAAGCAAGCACTCATGCTAATATTGGTTTCTGTGTATGCCTTCAACAACTGCATTGTATATACAAGTCATACCACTTATATATTTGCCATAGCATCAGTATCATTCCTTATCCTTCACCCTAAGAATTCCGAAAATGCATAAACACTTCTGTTAAATATGCTTTCTTTAAAATATGTACTATTTTTGATAACCTAAGTTTCCATAAACTCCATAGCTTTAAATTGTTTCATTGACAAGTTTCAGTTACAGAGTTTTCTAACTGAAGATTTAACACCTGTTATCATTTTCAAGCTGAAAATAATTTTCAACTCATGTCACCTGTTCAAATCAATAGCAAGTTTCTAAATATAGTAGGTCTGTCAGTGCTGTCACTAAAATATTAACTTACATGTTTTTTTATTTTTAAACCAAAATATAACCATAACCTTAATGTTGGATTTTTACAACTAAGTATGCAAAAGTAATAAGAATAATTTCTAATTAACAGATTAGTTTCTCTTGCAGCCTTAAAGTCGTGTCTTTATACCTTATCCTGCAACATATTAATTGAAAATGCATAATCATCCAAAAAACATGTTTAAATTAACTAGAATTGTTGATTAGTCCATGTATACTGCAAATTCTCACCTTCCTTTTTTATTTTCACTAATTAACTCTGGTTCAATTTTGAAATTCTTAACAAAGGGAAAAGTTCATTGTTTACACCACTGCCATTGAGCAATAATGTTAATCATACTGATAATGCATTTGCAAAATTATAAGTAACAATTGGCAAAGTTAAATTGCCTAGTGCACACAGAAATCCAGCCATAAAATATTTAATGTTAATTGTGTACATTTCTTTGATTATTTGCAAGTTGTTTATGTTGAAGAATATTTTCATTAAATATTAATAAAGGTTTGCTTTTAAAGCATGTTAAGGGAAACCTTGCCAACCAAATCCCTGGCCCTGATCAAGCCCGAGACTTGGCTGGTAAAGGAAGAATGCCATAAATCCCAAGTGTTTCTATCCTAAAAATATGAAATCAAGGCACTTTGACTTGCAAATTTGGCCTTATAAAAGCTGAGCCCTCTTTTCAAGCTAAACTTGGAAGCCTTGTTCCAGAAAAGGCAATCCAAGTCCAGCTATGACAGACCATGGGTAAAGATAAGCATTTAAATAGTTGTAAGTAATTTTGTTTAATAGTGCTTATTGTATTATTAGATGTATTCTCTTACTGTTCATAATAAGTGCATATTTTGTTCCTGTTATAGTTGTTAAAACAAACAAAGGGGGGAAAGTGTGAGGTGGATGTACACCCCTTCAAAAGTCTTGAGTGCTCTCATGTTCTCATATTTTTCTCATGTTTTTTAATCAATTCACAACACAACCTAGCAAGCCAACAGCTTGTCGGAAACAGAAGACTAAAAATGGTGAGACAGTCTGCCCATCACCCTACTCAAACTCCAAGACTCAAATATTTGGAAGACATCAGTGGTAGAAATATGTGTGTTTTTATTTGAAATTATTTTAAGTTAAATTGTTTATTGTGTTTAGTGTTAAGATGTAACTTTGTAACTTCTAAGCAAATAGCCTGTGGCATGCTAGCCTAAAAGATTGTGATATTGGTAGTTTTCGCCTAACAGCTCCTAGATATGAGTGCTGAAGCTCCAGTGATACATGAGATAGATCGCTGACTGGGAAAGCTAAGTTTGTCCAATTGACTAAAAAGCTTCATTCAAATTAGACTCATAATGTCTTTGTTGTCCTATCTGCAAGGCACCTGCAGGAAAGATAACAACGAACATTTTGCATTTTTAATAAAACAGAAAAAGACAAATTATCACAGTACAGCTAGTCTGTAGCGTACAAGATAAATTGGCTATGACATAAATCCAATTTGGCTCGCCTAGTTCAGAAATACACATGTCTCTGAGTGAGCAATCATAGGATAGATTTAAATTCAAACAGAGATCTCAGCCAATAATTTTCAATCCAGAACACAGAGATATCACGGGTGAAGGAGCTGGGCGGTGCTGGGACCTTGACCAATCAGTCGTCTAGACCCAGGAGTTTTGAACTTCCTAAATAAGAAGGCTCTGAACAATAAAACACACTGTTGTTGCATGATCCCAGTGACTCAAATCGTGAATCTGTCTCCAATCTCTGACTACACATAACAGAATCTGTAGCATTTTGTCCATTCATGTGTAGAACACTGAAGGTTTATAGGTCAAGTCAGTATGCATGCCCAGGCCTTACATCTATCATATGTCTTTATTAAAACCGATGTCTAAAAGATAGCTTTGATTCAAGAATATCTTCTAGTCATCTAATTTTACTTTGAAGGCCTCAAAATTTGGAGAACTCCCTGTTTGCCATGGAAACTGCTTTTGCTAGTTAAATATAAATATAGTAATTATGTGCCTTTCATCTGAATTTTTAAAGAAAAAATAATAATAGTGGCTTCACTTAAGTGTGATGTATATTTTAATTATATTTAAAGCTTGTTTTAAAAGAATGTTTAATCAACCTTAATTCAATTTCACAAAATTTGCATCTGAAGAAGCCTTCTAAACTCTTAGTAGTTCTGAACAACTGAAATTGAAGTGAAGCAACCTCTGCAAATGCAAAAAACCCCACCCTTAGACATCGCTTTTTTCTTTGGATTTTTTTTTCCCTAAATATTTTTACTTGATTGTAATGAGTATAGTGTAATTAGAATAAACTACCTGTATTTAAATACAAAGTGATTTACTGTATTGGTGCTCAGTTCCATGAACATACAGAAGTGAGGACTCTCAGTGATACATTACTATTTTTCAAATGGGATTTTTGTTTAAGCTGTGAAGTTTGAGAATGAGAAAATGCTAGCTAGAAGGCATTCCCTCTATCAGAAATATCTTTGTGAATAAAAGTAATGCTTGAGAAGTTCAAATAATATTTTAAGGCAGGTGTGTTTTTTTAATAATCCCTTTCTGATATGCTGTATCTAAACCAGTAATTTTTTGCTGTCATTGTTACTCTGAAAAGAGAATGATGTTAAAACTGCACATTTTTCTTTGCCTCATGCAATTGTTCTTGTTTGAGTAAATAGAACAAATGAAGAAGCAGGTTTTCAGTTCAGGTGCTTTAATACAGAATGCTAAAATGGAGAATAATCTTACACAGGACTGAGGAGATGAATTCACGTATACTGGGAGTGGAGGCAGAGATCAATGTGGTGGTTTGACCAGGAAGAAGTGGGAATTCTGGGATGCTGTGGTCAAACCAATGGGTGCTCGGATTTTGATATTGGCACCATGACAATCTTTCTGGAAATAAAAGAATTGGAGAACATTCATTTGATCAAACATTAACACACATGAACAGGTAAATTTTTGAGACTAAAGTAAAAAAAAAAAATCCAGACCAAAGAGTTAAGTTTCTCATCTTTAATTTAAAAATTATTGTTGGAGGTAAGGATTTTTCCCTTTTTTTTTTCTCTCAGGGAATTTTGTCCCATTTGTTGCTTGGAGACAATAACAACTGGTACTTATGAGACAGAAGAAGTGGCCAAGTTGGAGGGATGGGTACAGCTGGCTCCACTCTTAACTGAAGGGCATTCTCTTGGAAAGGGCAGAGATACCACAAGATTTTGGCTGGGGGGTGAGGGCCTGGTCTCAGCTCCTCTCTCTCTCACTCTCGGGATTGGAGTGGAGACGGGCTGTGGTCGCTGTGGGAAGAATTTGCCACCACTGCAAAGTTCTGTCTCCTACTATTTTCTCCTACTGTGAGTAAGGCTCTGCTCATAAGAATGGCCATCGAACTGGGACCTTATTAACACCCTACCTCACTGGAAAGGACACTCACCATCTACTTGGGTGCCTCAGGGGAAAACCCAGGACCCTGAGCCCTGAGTCTCTCCAAGGGAGCCGAGCCTGGCTGCATTTGGGAGCCTGGCTGCAGCTGCCCAGCCCCGTCATTTTTCTGCCACTGCTCTGGGTTTTTTGCTACACTGTAACCCAGCACCCCATGCCTGCTGGGACACCCCACAACTCCTGCTACAGCTGAAGAGATTCTGCTACATCTTGTTTGCTATCCCGGGTGTGCCTGCCTCTGCTGTTCCAGACTCTGCTCTGAGGTTCCTGCTACAGCTCATTTTGCCATTTGGAGTTGCACCGGAATTGACTGCCCCTGTGAGGTTGTAAAGGAAGCACCTTTATCTATTTCTCCTGCCAGCTGAGTTGCCATTAACCATGTGAAGAGGTGGCTGAGCTCATACCACAGCGCCCCCTGCAGCTGAGGGGGAATCATCTTACCTGCTCTGCCTGGCCAGGAGCCAACAGCATCCCTACCAGCTGTGACCATAACTACACCAAAGGAGAAAATGCTCAACAGCTGAGAGAGGGCTATTATTGGGTTTCTGGTTTTGTTTGTTGTTGCTGCTGTTGTTGTTGCTTTGTTTGCCTTGTTATACACATACATACTAGTAAAGGACTGTTATTTCTTTTCCCATATCTGCCTGAAAGCCCCACAATTTTGGAATTAAAATAATTTGGAGGGAAGGGAGTCACATTTTCTGTTCCAAGGGAGGTTCCTGCCTTCTTTTGCAGACACCTGTCTTTCAAACCAGGACAATGATATTTTGAAAAATTTATTCCCTTTCATACATTTGCTACTATAAACAGTGGTGCCTCCTGCTGTTTAGAGGTATTTTGTCAAACATGATGTTATTTTGATTTAAAGAATTATTTGTAACTAATGAAAACATATTGCTGTATTATAGATTCAGTTGGCAGGTATTTGTATCTATTTTATATTTATCTTTATCTATTTGAAATTGTCTAACACTTCTTATGAAAAGACTTGGTTTTCACGTGATTAGAAGTTTGCCAAACTTAAACCTTTTAAGATGAAATTTTCTGTTCTGGGTATTTGCCTCACATTGTTCTTGTAAAGTTTTATCTAAATGGTTTAATGATTGTCTTGGTTTGACAATACAGGTGTCTGCTAAGGAAGGCAAGAGCCCCCCCCCAAAATGAAAAATGTAAACTCCCTCCCTTTGAATTACTATAATTTTGAAATTAAAAGGCTCTCAGGCAAAGATATGGGAATGGGAATAGGAATAACAGTTCTTTACTAGGAAAACTAAAAATACAAATGTAATAGTACAAAAAAAAACAAAACAAAACTACTGACAGAGTCAGAATATGACCTGACACCCTGTGGGTCAGGGTGTTGGTAGCAGTCCAATTGAATGGTGGCTGCAGTCCTCCTGGAGTGTTAGATGTGTTTCTGTTGAAGCAGTGATCCGGTAGAAGGGTGTAGTTTTCCTCTGAAGGTCCAGTGGTGGTGTAGATGGGCCTGGTCTTCCTTTGCGAATCCAGCGGATAAGACACCTGCTCCTCTGGGAATGCAGTGGAGAAGGTTACCCTGGTGTCCCAAAATCTCAGATTATATCCAGGAAGGAATGCTTGGCTCCTCCCCCTGGGTGGAGCATCTCACAATGGGATGATGTAATTTTTATCAGTCATGCAGTGAGACTCAATATGCCCATTAATAAAAGATATTTCCTGGAGGGAGGATTGGTTTATGGACGAGATAAAGAAAATTTCCCAATTAACAGAAGATAACTGCCACACCTCTAACAGATGGCAAATAGACACTTATCTTGCAATCCAGGACAATGATTTATGAGTTAGGTATGAAGAAAATATGTTCATTTGCCCATACTAAAAAATATCTTACATAAATCTGATAGCCTTTAGTACCTTCATACTTTGGATGAAGAACAAGGAATTTGCATTTCTTTGCCTTTAGGTCATGTAATTTCATGTCCCTGATAAGAATTGGCCTATTTTTTTTTTCTGCCAAATTGTAGGCAAAAGAATCGACTGAATAAAAGGTTTGAAGTAATAAATTGGTAATTTGCTTAAAGTATCCTTTTGTTCTGTTAACAGCCTGCCTAAACTCTAGGTATTCTCAATACCTTTACATTTCTCAATATATACCATCTGCATGAAGCAACTAACCATGCAGTGTCTATGGGTTACTAAGACTGACTGGCGTTCTCTCTACCAGATCTGACATTGGATATGCTGTGCTTCTGTCAAGCATGAAAACTGAATGGGAAGGCAATGTTTCAGGCTTTCTATTGGTATTTAGAGGAGAAAGAAGAAAAGCCTGCCTGGGATACTGACAGAGAAAGAGGAGATAGATTTAACAGAAACAAGAATATGGAAATGTGAGACAAAAAATAGATTTGGGCAGCTGGTTTATAATGGCTTTAATCATTAAAGCAAACTTTTTATTGGAACCTGGAACAAAACCTAACCTCTTTAGTCTTGCTGTTCCTTTGCTCTTAGCAAATGGGTGTGAAACCCACTGGCAAAGTGTGTCTGGTTGCTTTGTAGTAGTTGAGATGCATGAAGTATAATGTGGTGCTACTATTTCTCCATTTTGACTGGGTGGTTGTAGTCTTTGCTTTGGGTCTAATGGTCTTTACTCTTGTGATGATTGAAGTAGGACAGTATGGTTGAATGTAATAGAATCAGGATTGGTTTTTTGTTTGTCCAGAACATTTTATTATTTGTCTGTACAAAATAAATACTTTTAAAACCTGCATTACTTCACCTTTCCTTACATCTCTGTATTTTGCAGGCTGTAGAGTTTGCAATATTTTTCTGAGTGCCACTGTTTCTTTTGTGGTCCATGGTTGAGTTTGAACCTGATTCCAGAGACTTTTGTTCATCCACACTCAAATCAATATATGGCAATAAAGATATTTTATGTTCAAACTGTTCAGTCAGGCAGGGATTGATACTATTCTTACCCCAGGTGTCTAGAATAGACCATCTATACAAAAAGTAGATAAAAGTGATGTCATGGTTTAACCCCAAACAGAAGCCAAGCCCCATGCAGCCGCTTGCTCACTCTCCCACCAGCAGGATTGGGGGGGAGAATTGGAAGGGTAAAAGCTAGAAAACTCATGGGTTGACATAAAGACAGTTTAATAGGGAAAACAATGCCACACATGCAAATAAAGCAAAAGAAGGAAATAATTCACTCCTTCCCATGGGCAGGCATGTGTCCAGCCATCCCCAGGAGAGCAGGGCCCCATCACACATAACAGTGACTTGGGATGACGAATAGCATTACTCAAAATGTCCGTCCATCCCCCCCCTCCCTTTTCTTCTTGCCCCCACTCTACATACTGAGCATGATGTCATATGGTCTGGAATATCCCTTTGGTCACTTTGGGTCACCTGTCCTGGCTGTTTCTCCTCCCAATATCCAATGCACTCCCAGCCCCCTGGCCATACAAAAAGCAGGAAAGGCCTTGGCTCTGTGCAAGTCCTGCTCAGCAATAACAAAAACATCTCTATATTATCAACCCTGTGTTCAGCACAAATCCAAAGCACAGCCCCACAGCAGCCACTGGGAAGAAAATGAACTCTATCCCAACCAAAACCAGGACAAATGAGTGCTTCAGGGGATAGTCAAAGCTGAAGTCTACTTCTCATCAATTATATGGACATCCAAACTGCTAAATTTAGACAATATAAATGCCATTGCTTAATGTTTCTCTACATTATTATAAGGTTCCTTTAGGAAATTTAATCTCTCTCCATGATATTTTATTCACCTGTGTTCCTTTTGAAAGGACAAAGGTTTATCGATAAAGATTTTCACTTCCTGGCAAAAACATTACTTTCCCCCCACCCATGCATATAAATTCTTATTGTCATCCATTGTTAAAGTTAACATGGGATGTGGGAGAGACTCCAACTAAACAAGGAAGAATATTTTTGTGGTGTTTACTGATATTCAAGGGGGAATGGCTTCAAACTGAAAGTAGGTTTAGATTAGATATTAGGAAAAAATTCTTTACTGTGTGAGTGGTGAGACACTGGCACAGGTTGCCCAGAGAAGTTGTGGATGTTCCATCCCTGGAAATATTTAAGGCCAGGCTGGATGGAGCTCTGAGCAACCTGGTCTAGTGAAAGGTGTTCATGCCCACGGCAGAGGGGTTGGGACTGTATGATTTTAAGGTCCCTTCCAACCCAGGCTATTCTAGGAGTCTATGATTCATTCTTTTCTGAATCTCTGATAATCCATCTATACACTTCTAGATCAAAATACATAGAAAAGAAGACCATTGCAGTTTGTTTGTATCTGAATTAGTTCATGGCATTTCCGTCCTAGGCTTAAGTAGTTAATGGACTAAGAACAGTAACATTTGCTACAGATAGATTTTTTGATAGTCACTAGGTACTTTTTTACATACGTTACTGTCCTGATTTTGAAGGACAAGCATCTGCAAGGAAGGTGGGGACCTGCCTAGAATGGAAAAATGTGATCCTTTCCCTCCAAATTATTATAACCTTGAAATTACAGGGCTTTCAGGCAAAGATGTGGGAAAAGGAATAACATTTTTTTACTAAGATATATATATATATAGGTCTGTAGATATATAACAAGACAGACAACAACAACAACGGAAACTGAAAACCCAAAACCAGCCTTTTCCCACCTCTCATGCAGTTTTCCCTTTGGTGTAGTTACGACCACAAGGGGGCGCTGTTGAGCTCGTGTTGAGGCAGAGGGGTGCCGTGACTCCCCTGCAACTGGAGATGGCGCTGTCGGTTCAGGCAGCTCCAGAGGGCGACCAATGCAAGCTCTGAACCTCCCCAGGGCGTAATGGTGGCCTTGGAGAGGAGAGAAGGTGGAGGAGTGTTTCGGTTTTCTCCTGGCTCTCACATGTCCTATGTGGTATCTTGGCAACAGCAGCAGCAGCCAGAGCTCCCGTAAGCAGCTGGGAGGTGTTTCCTCCAGAGAGAGGGAGGAGGTGGGGGCCTGGGTTTCCCCTAAAGCACCCAGGCAGAAGGTGAGGGTCCCTCCCAGCAAGGTTGGGTGTTGAAAAGTCCCAGTCCAACAGCCGCTCTTTCAAGTAATGTCTCACCCATGGTAAGGAAAAGCAGTAAAGGAAAGCTCAGCAGTAGCAGTGAGGCCTCTGGGTAGTGAAGCAGAGTAGAAATTTGTAGAATTTTGTTTGTTTCCGCAAATCAGTAGCAGGAGTCCAGCACCAAACACCACAACTGTCTGCCCTCCGAGCTGGGGAAAAAATGCCCCTACCCCCAGCTAAGAGACTGCAGAAACCACACCGGTTCCCCCCTTCCCCCCAGAACCATTCCAATGGAAATTCCAATACACCCAGCTACGTCTTTGGTCTCTTAAGTACCATCCGTTCATCATCTCCCAGGTAACAAATGGGAAGAAAATTCCCTGAGAGAAAGAAAAAATAAGCGCAAAACCTAGTCCCCAACAGTTATTTTTTCATGTTTATCAATTCATGTGCACTTTAAAAGCCTAAAATTATTTAGTATTGTGGAATAGTAAAAGAGATAATTTGCCCTTCTGACAACTTTTAAAATGCTTCCACGTTACTTGAGAAATAATTATTCACTTTAAAATATTATACCTGAAGATTTATTTTATTCAACTATATTAGTTGAGTTTCTATTGTGAACATTTGGAACTAACTGTACTGCATTCCCATTCTCACACATGGTAGAGTTGATCTCGGTGCTTCTATTGGTATTTCAGTCTGCTGAAGAATTCACTGCAAATTTTTCTGTTTAGTAAACATAATAAGATAAAGCAAACAAATTCAATCTTGTCACACTGATTCTCAATAGTATGTTGTATGAAGCAATCTGTTTTAAAAAGATGTCGTGATTTTCAGGGCATTGGCCTTTAACTGTGATGCCTCACTGGATGATAAAAATGGAGTAGAGTCTAAGAATTGGAGAGCTGGTACGCCAGTTCAAGTAGTACGCAGTTCAAAAGGATGATGGATCAGCAAAACTGCCCCAGAGGAAGGCAACAGATGTGATGGCATTTACAAGGCAGTATGATTTTTGTTGTATATATAGTAGTACATTTTTCTTAAGATGTTTATTAAGTCTTTTGTGTTACATAGCAAACTCTTCATTATGGCTTTTGAAGGAATAATTCCTTTGTTACAGTGAGGATGGTTTAGCCTACTTCCTTCTGTAGTGAAATTAAATGGAAGTATTCCATTCCAACTGTGGCACTGAAATACTGCACAGCAGTTTACACAAATGTATGTGAAGAAAGGGCTGCACACTCTGCCAGTTATCAGTTCTGCCTGCTCTTCTCACTCACAGGCTTAGGCTGCATTCCCAATGATCACCCCAGTTAACTGTTGGTTGTTCAAACCTAACTGGCAGCTTGAGGTCTCTGGGGAATTAGAAGGGTTTATATAGGCAGTGCTTTGGGATCGTTGGAAGCATGGTGGTAGGGACCTGGCTAGGGCTGTGCTCTGCAGCAGCTGGGAGCCCATCTATCTAGCCAGGCTCACCTGGGATGAGTAGAGGCAGCCACTGAGAGAGAGCTTCCTATCAGGGAAGCTGCTGTCCAGGTGGAGATCTGTAAAGACTGCACCTCACACTCCTGGATGGAGGAGGGTGCAAGCTGTGCTCTGATGGAGTCACTCAG
This sequence comes from Melozone crissalis, assembly GCF_028551555.1. Taxonomy (NCBI): domain Eukaryota; kingdom Metazoa; phylum Chordata; class Aves; order Passeriformes; family Passerellidae; genus Melozone; species Melozone crissalis. Next base: position 5,216,766 of record NW_026535813.1, on the reverse strand, counting down.
GCAACAGGTGGAGGAGCTGCAGGAGGAAGTCAGCAAGTTATTCTCTATTAAGAAGGGGGAACAAAAAGCAGACTACATTTATGACTTTGCAAGAAGAAATACTAGGGCCCCATGGTAATGACATTCAAGAACTACCACACAAAGAGCTTCAAAATCAAACAAATAGCACCTTGGAGAAGGAGGCACCATGGTGTCTGGTGACCCGTGGGAACAGGATATCATCCCCACCCATTTCCTTGCATGTACCAACCAGAAACAGACATGAAATCTTGACAGCAGACAAAACCAATGAGCAAGATCCACAAAGAGAAACTGAAACAGAAACATATATGTCATGATCCACTAGTACAAGCAGGGGTCGTGATGGTTCCTTAACTGATTGCAGAGTGCAAAAAACAACATAGAAGGGATTTCAGTATTAATCAAAACAAATGCACCTTTTATTGAGTGCCCACAACAAATGCGATAGAAGGATTAGAAAGGAGATAAAGGATAGAGGGAGCGTGAGAGAGAGAGAAAGAGGGGAAGGGTATAGCTACCAATGGAAAGACTAAATCCTCGTGGTCTGGCCAATAGATCCGCCTTGTCACGTCAGGAGACAATCTCAAAGTCTTGCTTAACTCAGGGGTCTATTATAGTCCTTGGACAAGGGGGAAATAGGTAAAAGACAATGGAGAAATAAGTCTATTGAAAAATGGTTACAGACAGTCCATGTTCCGAAGCAGGGCAAGTCAATTTCAGCAGTGAGCGAGACCCATTGTTCTTGGTCCAGCGAACACATCTGCAGGCAACACTTGGCAGACATCCTACTTCAGTCAGGCCAGTGCCCCTGTGTTAGAATTATAAGGGTCTCAGTCCCAATCCTCCGTCTGTTACGGTGGTTGTGAGGCAGATGAGGGATTTTCCGTGGGGGATCACCAAAGTTACTCCATGTGAAAAAAGCCAATCACTTGTTTGTAAAATTTTAAAAGTTGAATAGTAATAAAATGGTTATAAATATAGTAATATAATTAGAGTAATAAATTTTGAACAATTGAGATTAGGACAATACGAGACAATAAGAACAAAGAGTTACGGACAGTTGGGGTACCTTTTCTGGGCAAAATAAGCCTGAAAAAGGACACACGTTAACAGAGGATTAACCCTTAAAAACAATAGCCTGTTGCATATTCTTACACCTCATACATGATGCATAAATTCCATTCAAACAAAGGATTCTGTCTGGTCAGTGACAGCTTCCTCCTCTTAATCTTAACAGCGTCTTCAGGGCTGAGTGAGGTGAGAAGAAGTTAGTTTATTCTGATAAGCGAGCACTAAATTCTTTTTCTCTGAAAGATTTAGGTGTCTTGTGGCTGCTATCTGGTGCGAGTACCTCATTCCTTTCTTAAAAGAAAATCTCACATACGTAGTTTCTATTTTAACATTATGTATAACCTAAACCTATATTTAACACACTAATTAAAAAAAATATTACAGCATAACTTTCTAACATATATAATATTAATTTTAATATTTGCAAAAAGCCAGTCATAAATTACGCATTTTTCACACCCCAGAAAGTCCGACTTTCTCCAAAGCAGGTGGCATCTGGCCAAGAGGTGGGGAAATTCATGGGCTATTGTGATGAGTGGGTAGCATGAAGCAGGTGCAAGACCATGGTGACATATAAAGCACACCTGCAAACAATCACTTTGTGAGCATCCACCTCAACCAGGCCAGAACTCCAGTCAGGGTCATCAGGGTCTTAGTCTCTGTCCTTGTGACAGTCGTGAGGCAAAAGAGGCAAACTTCAGACCATCTCTTACAACATACTAAAAGATGCAAAAGGAAGCAGCGAGTGCCAGTAGTGGGTGACTGCTGAGACGCATGGAGACACACCGATCAGCTGGCCTGATATACAGTCAAGGGAAATTTGCTGCATGCCAGGAGCCACGATCTAGGATGTGAGGAATGCTCCCCAATCCTCTCCAAAGTCAAGAACCCCAAGTCCAGCTACCTCAAGTGCTCACCAATGCAAGTCCAGACAACTTAAGTCTATGTATACCAATGCATGTAGTCTGGGCAACAAACAAGAGGAACAAGAGCTCTGTGCCCAATCTGAGAGTTATGATGTCATAGGAATCACAGAAACTTGGTGAGAAAACTCACATGACTGGAAGATCACAATGGATAGCTACAAGCTCTTTCAGAAAGAAGAAGAGGTGGAGTTGCACTTTATGTAAGAGATAAACTTGAATGTATGGAGGTGAATTATGGAGACCACAAAAGTTCTATGAAATGCCTTTGGAGCAGAATTGGAGGGATTGTTACCAAGGTGATCTTATGGTAAGTATCCATTACTGACATCACAATCAGGGTGATGAGGCTGACAAAACCTTACTTTGGCCAGTCAAGGAATTCTCAGATCAACAGAACCTGGTCCTCATAGGTGGCTTCAATTACCCAGCCATCTGTTGGCGAAACACCACAGTGGGGCACACGTCAACCATCTGATTATCAGAATGCACTGAGGACTGCTTTCTGCCACAGATACTAGACATGCCAACTAGGAGCAGTTCATTGCTGGATTTCCTGCTCTCAAACTGAGAAGACTTACTTGACAAGATAACTGACAATGGTAGCCTTGGATACAGCAATCACAACATTGTGGAATTTAATATCCTGCCTAGCACACTGAAAACCAGTAGTAGGACAAAGACCCTGGATTTTAGAAGAGCTATCCTCAATATTCTTAGAGCCCAGCTCTAAGAGGTTCCATAGGAAGTATCTATGGAGAGCAATGGAGCTTGTGAGTGCTGGGAGTTGTTCAAAAACAGTTTCCTGAAAGCACAAGAAACAATCCATCCCCTACGAAGAGAAAGGAAGAAGGCAGAACAAGATGCCCTCCTGGCTCAAAAATGAGCTTTTAGCTGTGTTTAAGGGCAAAAAAGAAGCATACCAGCTGTGGAAAGGCAGCTAACTAGCTATTGAGGACTTCAATAACCTTGCTAGGACATGCAGAGATTCCATCATGAAAGTTAAGGCTCAGCTAGAACTGAAATTCACCAGAGATGTCAAGAACCACAAGAAAGGGTTCTTCAAGTATGTGAGCAGTAAACAGAAGCACAGGGAAGACAAAGGCTTATTGCTAAACAGGGCAGGCAAGCTAGTCACTAATAATGCTGACAAGACAGAGGTTCTCAATGCCTTCTTTGCCTCTGTCTTTACTGGTGTAGCTGGACCCCAGATCACAGGATCAAGTAGCTACAACACGTGTGTCAACCTATGAGTAGTGGAGGAAGGGTTGGTCTGTAACCTCTTGAAAGGACTCGATCTGCATAAATCTATGGGCCTGGGTGAAATCCATCCCAGAGTTATAGGAGGAGTGGCTGACATATTTGCAAGGTCACTGTCCAAAATCTTTAAAAAGTTGTGGAGATCAAGGGATGTCCTTGATGACTGGAAGAGGGCAAATGTCATACCCATCTACAAGAAGGGCCCAAAAGAGGACCCAGGAAACTACAGGACCATTAGTCTTGCTTCAATCCCTGGTGTAAGGCCCCAAAAAACCTTGCTCGTCAAGACACTTGAAAGGGCTTATGGTTGTTCATGTACTCTGAGTTAGACGCACAGGAGAAATAACGACAAGATATTCTCAAGAGATCAAAACAACAAAAAACTTCACTTGCAACCTCAGAAAATCAGAGAACTTTGGCAAAATGTTTAGAGCAGCATTCAATAACATAAAACACTTCTCTAAGTATTAACTTAGCAAACTCCAAGCCCATTTGATTTTAAGTTACTCAAAATCCCGAGGAGGGGGAATTAAAAGAAGAAGAAAGACAAAGACAGAAAAGATATATAAAAGAACAAACATAGCTACCAGTCTTGGTTCCAGCAGTGTTCAGCTGATAGAAATTCCAAGAGGAGGTAGGGTCAAGACATGCTTACCTCATGTCTCAGGTTAAATACCCTTTGGCTTACCGGGGCCCTTTCCCCAGGTGGGACTTCCAGTCACCTGGTCACTTGGGAGCCGAGTTAGGGACTCCAGAGGCAGGATGTGGAGCATTGCCTCCAGTGTGCCAGTGATTTGTGGCTACTGCAGGGGTTGGGATACAGGCCTGGGGAGGGAGGGTGTACAGAGCAGGGCATTGCTTCACCAAAAGCAAGACCTGACTTGCCCCTTCCCACACACACATGCACCCAAAATGTTTTAAGCAAGCAATCCTTCTAGTCTCTCACACCTAGGAAAGTAATAGAATGAGTCGTCCTAGAAACTATCATAAATCAAATTAAGTAGGTGACTGGAAAAAGCCAGCACAGATTTGCTAAGGTCAGATCTTACCAGACTAACCTGATCACCTTCTACAGCAAAATAACATCTATTGACATGGGGAGAACAGTGGATGCTGTTTACCTAGACTTCAGCAAAGCATTCAACACTGTTACTCACAGCCTTCTCCTGGACAAGCTGGCAAGACACAGATTGGATGGGTGGTCTGCAAGGTGGGTAGGAAATTGGCTAACAGATTACACGTAGAGGGTGATGGTCAATGGTTTTTACTCAGGCTGGCAGCCTGTCACAGGTAGGGTCCCCCAGAAATTGTTACTAGTCCCTAGTCTGTTCAACATTGTGGTGGGTTGACCTTGGCTGGCTTCCAGGTGCCCATCAAGCTGTTCTATCCCTCCCCCTCCTCACTAAGATGGGGAGAAAATAAGATTAAAAACTCATGGGTGAAAATAAAGACAGTTCAATAAAGAAAGAAAAGGCCTGCACTGAAGTAAAGGAAAAAAACAAACCCAACTTGGGTAATTTGGTCAGTTGTAAGTATTTATAAAAGGGGATTTCAGGAATGAGAAACATACACAGTGAGATGGTTAGAAGATATGTAAACGTATCAAATTATGTGAGCTGACCCAAACTGACCAAAGGGATATTCCATACCATATGACATTGTGCTCAGCAATAAAAGCTGAGAGAAAGGAGGAGGAGCAGGGGGCATTTGTTATTAAGGCATTTCTCTTCCTAAGCATCTGCTACTCAGGCCCTACCTCCCAGTAAGTGGCTGGATACTGGCTGCTGATGGGAAGTAGAGAATAAAATATTCATAAGAACTGCCTATTACCTGGGCCCCATCTTTCAAGATGGTTGCTCAGGACAGGAGAAGCAGTGTGTTTTATATCTGGGCACCAACATTGATGCTGTTGAGTCAGGGATGGAATGAAAGACTCCAGTCTTCATAAGGTGAATCAGAAGGCCCCTTTAATGAAAGTAGTGGGTCCTTTTATAATGTGACTTGCTAAGGTGAGACTTGATTAGTCTCAAAGTAAAAATCTCTCACACTATTGGTGAACTATGAATAGCACACACTGGAGAACCATATCTATAAACAACAGTTACAGAAAGAGAGATAATAATTGTTTTAATTCTTTTCTCTAAGTTTTCCACAGCTTCTCACAGCTTCCCAGGATTTTCCTGGGACAGCTATGTCTCTCTCTGTTCAGAGGATATGTGATTACCACACAATACCAGCTTGGTTAGGGTCATCACTGCACTCACCAGGTTCTTTGTGAAGATTACTTTTTGTTAGTTCAGGTAGTTCCTGCTATTTTACTTCCTACAGCATACAGTTTCATCACAGATTATTTTCCCTAAGTTAAAATCTCCTTGTGATACACACTGGATCTCTCCATTGTTTCATATTACACACCAAGTACACCCTGGTCCTTGAGCAAAGACAATCACACAAATGGGTTTGTCTTTTCCTAAAGGAGGAACAACCCACACTGCCTTCCCCATGACATTTCCTTATGTGCATGCACTACAGGTACCTTATCTCCTCCCACAGTATGTAGGGGCTTCTGCTTGGGCAGGGCCAGTCTAGTTAGCAAATTCTCTGGTGTTAACCAGCAAAGGAGCTTCCTAGCTTTTGCTAAATTTATATCCCAGTGCTTTCATGCCCCATTTCCCAATGCTCTCTACACACCCTTTAACAGTCCATCATATCTCTCAGTCTTTCTGGAGGCTTGTGAGTGACAAGGGATGTGATGCACTCAATCAATGCCATGTTTCTTGGCCTAGGAGTTTATGAGGTTATTTTGGAAATAAATCCCATTGTCTGACTCAATTACATCTGAGATATCATGCCACCACAAAAATTGCTTTTAAAGGTCCAGGATGGTGTTTTGGCCAGTGGCATGGTTTATAGGGTATGTTTTCAGCCACAGGAGGTACTTCCACCATGGTAAATATGTAGCTCTTGCATTGGCATGTTCATGGCAGTAGCCCAATATAGTCAATTTGCCAGGCCTCACCATATAGGAAACCCAGCCATTGCCCTCTATTCCAGGGAGACTTTACTTGTGTGGTTCACTTGATTGCAGCACATTTCACATTCATGAGCCTTCAGAGTCAGCTTCACCCTTTGATCACCAGCCCATCCATATGTTGCATCTCCTTAGATGCCCTGATGTTTTGTGGGCCCATCAGGCTACAAATAGCTCACCCATATGTTCCCAGTCCAGGTCCAACTGAACCACTTCCATTTTGGCAGCCTGTTTGTTGTTTTGATGTTCTTCAGTGGTTCAGCTTTTGAGCATGTGAGCATCTACATGACATACCTCTAGAGTCATGTTTTCTACCTGTGAAGTGATGTCCTGCCACAATGCAGCAGCCCAGATTGGTTTACCCCTGTGCTGCCAATTGATCTTCTTCCATTTCTGTAGCCACCCCCATAGGGCATTAGCCACCATCCAGGAGTCAGTGTAGAGATAGAGTACAGGCCACTTTTCTCATTCAGCAATCTCTAGGGCTATTTGGATGGCTTTCACTTCTGCTAACTGCATTGATCACCTTCTTCAGTGTCTTCAATGATTGGTCATGCAGAACTCCACACAGCAGCTTTCCACTTCTGATGGTTTCCTTCAACACAACAGGATCCATTAATAAGCAGAGTATAGCGTCTTTCATCTTCTGATGACTCATTGTATGGTGGTGCCTCTTGGGCATGAGCCACCTCCTCAGGTAATGCTCAAAAATCTCTGCCTTCTGGCCAGTTCACGATCTCTTTCAGGATTCCTGGGGGTTGAGTTTTCACAGTCAAGCTTGTGATCAACACTACCCATTTACCCTTTTACTTAGTGTCAGTTGCTTGTGTAGATGAGACATCTCCTTTGAACATATAGTGTAGCACAAGCAATTGTAGCACAGTTGTACCAACAACTTCTGAAGTGCCTTGAACTCCTTCATATGCTGCTAGTATGTCCTTTTTTAGTTGGGGTGTAGCAGGCCTCAGATCCTCTATACCCCTGTCTCCAAAACTCTACAGGTAGACCTCAGGTTTCTCCTGGTGCTCTCTGCCAGAGGCTCTAGGTGAGACCACGCTCCCTGTCTGAAGTGTAGACCACATATTGCATAGCTGGTCCTGTATGGACAGGCCCAAGAGCTACTGTAAAACCTATCTCCTGTTTGATCTGTTCAAAGGCCTGCTGTTGCTCAGGGCCCCAGTCAAAATGGTTCTTTCAGGTCACTTGCTCAAGAGGACTCACAGACTGATTATAACCCAGATGTGCATTCTTCAAAATCACACAAAGGCCTCAGAAAGCTTGTGTTTCTTTCCTATTAGTTGGTGGGGGTATAGCTGTTTTCTTACTGAACATATCCCTTGAGTCTGCGAAAATGTATCTTGCTATTTTCACTGTGTTGCCCCACACAATGATGTCATCAATGTATTGCAGGTGATCAGGGGCTCCACCCTGCTCTGGTGTAGTCTGGATCAGTCTGTGGCAAATGGTAGGGCTGTGCTTCCACTCCTGGGGCACTTGATTCCAAATGTACTGTACACTCCTCCACGTGAAAGTAAACTGTGGCCTGCATTCTGCTGCCAAAGGGATCAAGAAAAATGTATTGACAGTATCAGTTGTGGCATACCACTTGGTTGCCTTCAACACCAACTCCAATTGGAGCTCTAGCATGTCCCATAGTACAGCACTCAAAGGTGATATGACTATGATCAGGCCATGATAGTCCACTGTTAACCTCCACCCTCTGTCAGACTTGTGCTGATGATATGCGACTATTAAATGGTGAGTGAGTCATGCTGATCATTGCTTTGATCTCCAGTTGGCAAATTAGGTCATGGATGGGAACCAGGGAGTCTTAGATGATGTGATATTGCCATTGCTGCACTGTCATAGTAGCAATCAGCATTATCTGTTCTTCCATGCACAGCAAGCACACAATGGAAGGATCTTCCAAGGCCAGACAAGATAGCTGTTTGATTTTCACTCTATTCATGGTAGTTATGCCAAAAACCCATTGGTACCCTTTTGAGTCCCTGAAGTACCCTCTCCTGAGGTAGTCGATGCCAAGGATACTCTGGGACACCGGGCCAGTTACAATGGGGTGCTTTTGCCACTTGTCTCCTGTTAAGCTCACCTCAACCACCAATACAGGTAATTGTTGGCATCCTTCTGTCAGTCCAGTAATCCAGATGGGTTTTGTGCCCCTGTATCCTGATGGCACTAGTGTACACTATGCAAAAGTGTCTATCAAAGCCTTATACTTCTGTGAGTCTGATGAGCCAGGCTATTGAATCATACTGTAATATATGGTAGGGATAATTCATGCTATTAATGTATGGTATAAAATATTGTGAAATCCAAAAGCATGTCTTTGACCATCCCGGCTGGGAGCAGCTGTCTATTTAGATTCAACAAGTTCCCGGACACAAATTAAGATAAAGATTGACGCCTTAACATAAGAATAGAAGCTTCCAGGAGCTTCCATGGCGATGATCACAGGTTTCCCCGAGTTGTCGGGAGCCACCCAAGAGCGATTATCACCTTGCCGATTGCATCTATCAAGATAGTCAGCAGCGCCAAACTGATATATCTGAATACACGGCTTCCCCAGAGCCGATTGACACTGATGGCTCACCTGGACCTGGCTTTTGTCCAGCTCTGCACATGGAAAGAAACAGCGATGCATGTGAAGAGATATAAAGGAAATTTGGTCATTTTTGCCTCGGGCACAATAAACTGTATAAAACTTTGCTGCAAGAAGCAGCATGCATGAATAGGGGAGACTGACACTCGAGGGGTCAGGTCCAGGTTCACCCAGCGCTGAACCCGGGCTCGACGCTGTCTCTTTGGCTGTGGTGGTTTCGAAGACAGAAATTCAGTCTCGCAGACAAATGAATAAATCTTTGGTATATTTTTTATAATTTTGGCTCACGATTTGATCATTTATAACAATACCGTCCAGTATATCCAATCATCTCTTTCTTTCCCCTGGCTGAAGGCAGGGACCCTCTATTCCTGTTCCCTATCAGAGTATTCACTGTCTGATCCTTGCAGGCCTAGATCAGAGGTCCCTTTGCCAGAACCATGGGAGGTGATCTCAGTCCTTTATGTCTGGGAGATTGCTGATTGCCTTCTTGGGTTTCAACATCAACTACGCTGAGAGGCTTCTTGGGTGTCCCCTTCTTAGGAGCTGTTTTTCCCCTCAGATTGCATACATGGGCTTCCAGCTCTAACGTGGGTTCACCACCCCACTTCCTTATATCCTTCTGTCTTGGTTTAAGACAATTTAAAGAGGTGAGCACTCTAAAATTATTAACCTCTTCTTAATTCCAACCAATCCCTTTCCACCAATAAGGAATGAAATATGAGTAGATATAAGTGAAAAAATATCAGTTTACTAACAAATGGAACTGCAACAGACAAAAATTAACAGAAAATAATTGCTAGATACAAAATTGCTAAATCTCACAAACTCCATGGGAACAAAGAGAGACCTGAAATGCCAGAAATACCTTTCCCGAGATGGTGCCCACCAGAGGCAGCCACATGGCTTGAAGGACAAAGGGAAGATGATGTCACATCCTTCTCTTCCAAGGTGGTACTCTTCAGGTGACCATGTGGACCAAGAAGACAAGATGCCAGCAACCCCTGTAACAAAAGGCAGGAGCCTACAGAGCAGTTCTAGTGGCAAAGGAAGACTTGCTGGCTCACGTGGGGGTCTGCACTACTGCATGCTGCCTCCTCCTGCCATTCACTGGGCTCCGCTGGTGCTGCTGCTGTGCTCTGCACCGTGGCAGGGATGGGGGGGAGGGAAGGACCAGTCTCTCAGTACCAATGCTGGGTGGCCTGACCCCAGGACATTGCTCGTTCTTCTCGCTGCCAACAGAGTTTGCAAAGTTCACTTCAAGACAGTTTCTAATTGTGAAATGCAGTCTTTATAAGTGGCTATATTTGCAAACCCAGAACAACCATGAAATAAACAAGGGCCAGGAGACTTCTTCTCCTTTTTAATGCCTTTATTAAAAGTGATCAGCTCAGGATTGGGTAGCTCGGCAGGTCTGCAGCATCCGTCGTCTCTCCCAAGGCGACTCAGAGGAGGAGGATAAGCACAGCTCTGTCCACAAGGGGCAGAGCTGGGGATCACGTCCTCGTGGGAGCCTTTAGGGCCTGCTGATCCCCGTCAGATGGTGCCCCTCCCACTCAGTTGGCCTGGTCTCACCGCCGGGGTCGTCTCTCATGGTCAGGGCGAGAGGGTCCGAAGGTGTTCCGCGTCTCTACAGGCTCAGCATTCGGCTCCTCACGTCCAGACATCACTCCGGTCGCTCAACTCTTAGGTGGCTCGTTGTTTTGGGGTTTTCTCCGTACAGCGGGGGGACCCATGCTGCATTATGGTCTTGGAGTCACTTTGCATAGCCCCCCCCACCTTCTCAGGTCTCTTCACCCTTCTGGGAAAAGAACACCTTAGCCTCGGGCGAGGCTCTGCTAATACAAAAGGAGCGATTAGCCTCAACGACCCGTGATTACAATAACAAAACACAAAGAACTTGGGCAGCTACAGTGCTCTGGCTGCCTTTTTGTAACTTTTTCTCACAAAAAAATATTAACCAAATTTTGTTCATAACAGTCCCCCCTCTTTTTCTTTGATCGAGCTTAAATTCTAAGCTCGCATCAACTCACAAATTTTTTTGTTTTGTTTTGAATCTACTATAAATCTCTTGTGCACTTTGGTAATCATGGTTACTTAACCTTGTTACTTTCCTTGGTTTCTTCAGGTTGGTCTGCACGGCAAGTACTATTCTAATAAAACAGATAAATAAGCATAGTAAAAAAAGCAATCCTCCAAGTACACACACAGTGAGAAAAACTACCTTTTCCCATATATCCTTTTTGAAAATCTCCAGGTTCTCCCACCTATTTGGATCAAGTGTAGCAGTTTGTTCTTGTTCTTATTTACACATGCTAATCTTTTTATTTCATTTGAAATGTTCCCAATAATTGAATTCTTTATTCTTAATACTGCCTGGAGGCGGATTACTTTATTTAACATATATATTGGGATCCGAATTTGGCTTTTACAATTTTGGATTTTCTCAATTTCTATTTCACTTTCCCGGTTCTGTTTATTTTCTCTCAAATCATTATATATAGGAACTCCCAAACTTGATCCAGTTTCATTGGGTAATAAGAAAATTGGTTTTATCACTCTAGCAATGCAGTTGCCAGATGAGATCAAACCTAGGGGTTTAGAGTTCCCCTGAAATGTGTTCCAAAAGGGGGTTTATCTCTTTTCCAGTACACTCATATAAATACTTGTAACAAACAATTTTTCTTACCATTTTCACCATTTCTTTGCTTTTTACTAGTTCTGCTGAGCTCATTTCAGCAGCATCACATTCAAAGCACAACCAGGCTTCCCCTATACGGCACTCTCCTAGGAGTGGCTGCCTAATAGTGGCAGTATTGTGTGCTATCTAATACACTCTCTTATTTATCTGATAAAGGACCAATTGGGAGAGGTTAACACAATCAGGGTTAGAACTGTTGTGGACTCTCGACAAGGAGCTCACTTCCTCCTCATAGAGGGATTGGTAGCATTCACTGCGCCGCTCAGCTGGGCTCCCCTGAGCACCACCAGCAATCAGAGCCATCAGTACTACCCTTCCCAAGAGTCCGGTATGGGTCATCTTGCACAGTCTGCCCACCCGGCCTTGCCTCTTGGGGAATTTTACTGAGGAAAAGCTTCCAAGCTCTTTAGAGTCCCTTCTACTCGCTTCTCTGGTAAAACCCCTCTTGGTCTGTTCCCTACCAATTTTGGTTTCCCCTCCCAGGGGAGTATTCTGTAGGGGATTAACCTGGAGTCTTTAGAATTAGATTAAGGAACTTAACCAGAATTACTTATTTACAGTCTTAAACTTTTTACCGACATAGTTTACACAGAAGAGTTTTGAAACATTTTAAGCAATATTAGAACTCTTGATACCAATTTTTTCCCACACAGTTCAGTCTATTTGACTCTTCCTTCTGAGAGTCAACTTTAAATCCTTGGATCCTTTTACCACAGTATACTCAGGTGATTTAGCTTGTGAAGCAGATGAATCTTGTCCAGCTCTGGAGGGCGAGTGGTGTGGACTCTGGCCCAATGCCAGAGGGAAAAACTGGGAGTCTGGCCCAATGCCAGAAGGAGAAAGGGGTGGAGTCCGGTCCAATGCCAGAGGAAAAAAAAAACCTGATGTTGAATCCTGGTCCAATGCCAGGAGGAGAATCGGGTGCAGTCCGGTCCAATGCCAGAATGCCAGAGGGAGAAAAAAAATGGTGTTGAATCCTGGTCCAATGCCAGGACGTGAGAGTGATGTGAGTCCAACCTTTTTCTTTTGGTCTGCACAGTCGAATTAGTAATGAAGAGTACCTGAAACGGGCTTTCAAACACAGGCATTAATTGTCTGCAATGTTATGATTCTATCAAAACTCAGTTTCTCTGTTTAATGTTATTGCTTAACTTCTCTTTTTCCATAGCTTGAATGTTTCTCTCATCAACTGCTACATACTCTGTATTTTGCAAGGAGTTGTATTTCTCAGCTAATTTAACTCCCAAAGTATTTTTATTCTCTTATATCTCTGTGTATTTAATTCACTGGTTTTCTGTTCTATTTTCAAGATCTTATTTATCTCTTGCTTCTGTTTCTTACTTTCACTTAGAGCCTAAATATTTCTTTCAACCCCTTACACTTAAATTTTTGGGGTTTTTGTCTTACACCATTCTTCTACACAATACACTTCCCTCTAAGGAAATGTGGTAAAACTTATAATGCACAATCTACATTACCTCTATTCTAATTTGTCTATATTCACTCTCACACATTGCTTCACACCCTGAAGACACAAACCGGATCATTATTGCTAGAAAATCATGGGTCCCTGTAGCCCCCCCTCACCCTGGGGTTGGCCCACAGGTCTCAGTATCCCTGGGCCTCTTGGAAGGGCCCTGACTCTGGTTGCCTCTGGTGCACATTCACCTGTGAGGCTGTCTGCATTCACTCACGCTCTTACAGCTAGGGCTCCCTCACACATCTGGGGAGCACTAGTCTGGTTTGCAGGTCACACACGCTCTTTGGCCACATCCCCCACCCGCCCGGGGGACACAAGCCTGGTTTGCAGGTCACACATACACACACTTGCACTGCCCCCTTCCCACCTGCCCGGGAAGTTGAGGCTGACTTCGTGACTCACTCTCACACACACAACAAGACAACAAAAAGGTACCTTTTACTTTCACATTACTTATCACAAGTTTAGTTTTACTGGCCAGTTTTGGTGCTACTGGATACCCTTTCTACCTAGCTGTTTTTTTGTCTAACTTCAGATGTTACTTTGTTGAGACAGGACTTACCTGCTCCTGTATCTACTCAAAAATTCAAATTCTTCATTTAGGGGTCCCACCTCAAAGTTTACCAAGGGGCTCTTCTAGGTGTTGCATTGGGTCCCCTATAGTGTAAAGCCCCTGACCTTCTAATCGTCACCTCTAAGGATCTTCCCTAAATTATCTTGTTCCCTGGCTATTGCCGCATCGAGACTAAGCTTTCTACAAAACCTCCTGACGTGTCCTGGCTCTCCACAGTAATAGCAATGTCGCTCTCTCAAAGGGCCTTGAGGTGTCTCCATCCCTCTTGCACCTGACAGTACTGACCTATCCTTGCCTCCTCCTGGTGGTGGACCCGCCCACCCTGCACTTTCTCGAGCTACAGCAACCATGACCTTAGCCTTGGCCTTTGCTTTTTCTTCCTCCCTCCTTAAATACACCTTCAATGCCTCTCTTAATAACTCATTAATGTCCTTCTCTTGCCAATCTTCCATCTTTTCCAGTTTTCTCCTTATATCAGGCCAAGATGTGGTAACAAATTGGACTTTTAGTAGCATTTGACCTTCTGGGGTGTCTGGGTCTATTCTAGAGTACAACTGGAAGTTCCGCCTTAGGCGATTAAGCTAGGCAGCAGGAGCTTCATCCTTCTCTTGTGCACCCTCAAATGCCAATTGGGTGTTAGTTCCTTTGGGAACTGACTCTTTGATCCCCCGTATTATCAAAGACCTATATTCCCTCATGGCCTTCCTCCCCTCCTCCTGGTTAGGGTTCCAGCTGGGCTCCGTTAGAGGCAATTTCTGTTCACCTGATGGCACCTGGGGTACTGGACTGTTATCTTTCTCCCAAATTCTTATGCCAGCCGCCCTTATCATCTGGACCTCTTCTGGGGAAAATAATATACTCAGGATGGAATTCATCTCTCCCCAAGTGTAGATATTTGGACCTAGAAATTGATCCACTTGGTTGGCTATGCCCACTGGGTCCTCCACTAAATGCCCCAACTCTTTCTTGAATCCTCTCACCTCAGAAGCAGTTAGGGGAGCATTCACAAAGCCAACACCTCCTGCTACTCCTCCCATAGGAACCTCTCTGAGGGGAAAGAGTCTCTCCGCCTTGGAGGTCTTGGATCTGGTGCTGCAGTATGGCCCATCTTCAGATGCCAAACTACTTTGAGGGGCATCTGGGTTACCCTGAACTTTCTGCACATCAGCAGGTGTATTTGCTGATAGCTGTTTATCGGGCAAGGAGGCATTTGTGTCCCAACTAGGAGGAGGTAAAGGGACAGCAATAGGAGGGGGAGAAGAGCCTGAGTGAATATTAAGCGGAGCTGGAGAAGGGGTGGATAATGCAGCAGGTGGAGTAGGCGCTTGTGGTGATGCAGAAGGAACTGGAGGGGATACTGGGTTTATCATAGCGGAAGCTGAAGAGGTAGAAGGAGGAATTTGAGCAGGTGGTAATGAGATGGCAGCCAGGGGAAGAACCGGACCATCCATTTGAGGTGCTTGAAGAAGAGGATTATAAAGTGGAGGGGCAGAGGGAGGCAAATAATCCAGGGGGTCCCATCTTTTACTAGTTCTATCATCCCCTCCTTCATTCCCCTCTTTCTTCCTCTGTACCTTACAAATTCGCACCCCTTCATCCCCAATAGCGCTCTTTACCCAGCAAGATATATACAGTAATTGCTCAGGATCCGTATCGCCTCGAGCTGTCAGATAATTATTTAATTGTTGGCACATCCACATATCCTTTGTCCCACACCAAGGCCATCCTCCTTGCACCTCTAATTCTGGCCACACTTCCATAAAATAATGGATCATTTTCACTTTATCTAATCCCTCTGTGGCCTCTATAGAATCCCATTTTACTAACAGTTCTCCTAAGGGACTATTGGGATGCATATACCTCAGTCTCTTGCCAGTCTTTTTACTATTACAACCTCCCATTTTACAGGTCTCAACAGTAAAAAGTCCCAAAGGTGCCTTAACTGACCGGTAATTTCAAAAAAACCCTTGTTTGAAGAGCTTCAGCCTCCTCCACTGAACTTCAAATTTCTGCCTGATGCTCATTACTTTATACTGAAACAACTGCCCAATCTCTTGATTGCCCAACTTTCCCAACGTCAGGTCTTACATCTATCGGGACTTGAACACACGAAGCCTCGGCCAAGAATCCGGGTCGTGCCTGACTCCCTCAGTCAGGAAAAACAACTGCCTGATTTTTAGTTTGCCTAACTCGCCAATTTTTAGGCTTCACCGTATCAGGACTTAAAAGCAAACCACAGCCTCCTTCGCTGGGGTTTGTGCCTGACTCCCTTTGTCAGGACTTACTTTGCCTGCAGGGCTTGTGCAAACACCCGAATCCTTCTCGGGACTGACAAATCTTACGCGAATCCTTCTCGAGACTTACAAAAGTGCCTGACCTCCCTTTGTCAGGACTTTGGGGTGCGTGCCACTCATACACAGTAATTCACTCCGCACGCCCGGAGTGGGGGGGCCCTTTATTCCCCCTTGGGAGACGACTTCACTCACGCTAATTCCACTCGCTTTCCCCTGTTTCCGGCCTGCCCCTTCGCAGGGAGTCAGGAAACGCGGTACTGAGGGGTCCCACTCGCTTCGAAGGTCCGGCTGCCGGCCCTCGTCTCACTCACACACATGCGCACGTCTCCCACTCCCGCCACCGGATTTCTCACCAGTCCGGTGCTCCGGTGCTCCTCTGCGTCGCTGTTCCTGAGCCGATCCCTCTTGGTCCTGGTAGCCAGCTGTCCTCTGAAGATCCAAGATGGCCAGTCCTGAGTCTTCTTGCGGCGTGGCTATCCCGGACGATCACCCCAGCTGAAATAAACAAGGGCCAGGAGACTTCTTCTCCTTTTTAATGCCTTTATTAAAAGTGATCAGCTCAGGATTGGGTAGCTCGGCAGGTCTGCAGCATCCGTTGTCTCTCCCAAGGCGACTCAGAGGAGGAGGATAAGCACAGCTCTGTCCACAAGGGGCAGAGCTGGGGATCACGTCCTCATGGGAGCCTTTAGGGCCTGCTGATCCCCGTCAGATGGTGCCCCTCCCACTCAGTTGGCCTGGTCTCACCGCCGGGGTCGTCTCTCATGGTCAGGGCAAGAGGCTCCGAAGGTGTTCCGCGTCTCTACAGGCTCAGCATTCGGCTCCTCACGTCCAGACATCACTCCAGTCTCTCAACTCTTAGGTGGCTCGTTGTTTTGGGGTTTTCTCCATACAGCGGGGGACCCATGCTGCATTATGGTCTTGGAGTCACTTTGCATAGCCCCCCCCACCTTCTCAGGTCTCTTCACCCTTCTGGGAAAAGAACACCTTAGCCTCGGGCGAGGCTCTGCTAATACAAAAGGAGCGATTAGCCTCAACGACCCGTGATTACAATAACAAAACACGAAGAACTTGGGCAGCTACAGTGCTGTGGCTGCCTTTTTGTAACTTTTTCTCACAAAAAAATATTAACCGAATTTTGTTCATAACAAACCACATCCAAAGTGAAACTCCCGCCTTCAGCAAAAGCTGCCACAAAAGAGAGTGTCTGCTTGTGTAGTCTTCTCTCCTGGAGCAGGGCATGCTCAATCTAGACTTGCTTGCTGGAGTGGGGCCACCCACGGTGACAGACAGGCATCTGTAGAATTTGCCTTCAGGCAGCTCACAACTGCTAACTGCAGTCTCTCTGAGACAAGGAAAACAACCTGATGTATTGCCTGGGTCGCGGGAGGTGACCGGCACGCCTGCCAGGAGAGGCCATGCCCTGCCTTAGCCGCCAGCAGGCAGGGTTGCAGTATGGCCACTGGCTGGGGTCCCTAAACTGCCAGAGGCGGCCGTTAAGTGTGGACCTTACTCCGAAGGATCGAGGCAAAGGAAAAGAAGGAAAGATTCTCTGCTTGCTTCTCCGAGTTGCTTTATTTCTTTCCCGCGCAGAAGCGGTGCCGGAGCAGCGCCGCTTGGAACGGGCAGTGTAGCACAGGAGCTGTTCTTTGCCTCGGCGGGAACAGCACTGGAGCAAGGCAGATGACGCAACACCCGCAGGCAACGGCAGCGGCAGCGGCGACGGTGTCTGTCCCCACGGCGGGACTGCGCAGGCACCGACAGCAGTCGCGCGGTCCCTCTCTCTCGGCTGAAGCCGCGGCTGCGCGGGCGGCACGGGGAGAGCGCCGGGGAGGGCACGTTGCAGGAGCGGCGCCGGTGCCGCGGGAGGGCGGCAGCGCCGGTGCCCTGGGGCAGCGGGAGACGCGGAGCGCAGGTGCCGGCCGGGGCGCGCCCCGGCGGAGTTCGAAGGGGGGGGGGGGCAGTGGCAGAAAGTGGGAAAGAGAGGAAAACAGTAGCTTTTATGCAGGAGGGGGGGGTGGAAACCCTGGAAGGGGCTGTCTGGCTAGCTAGACCAATTGCAAAAAGGAAAAATCACAGTTGACAGGGAACCTTTCAGGCAAAAGGGCAGGATCTTTTGGGATGGACAGGGAAGAATCTGGAATTATTCCAACTGCCACGGGAAGACATGGAACAAACAACCTCAGAGAGAGACCAAACATCTTAAAACCACTAATGTCACAGGCAGGGAGAGACTAAACATCAAACTCTCACTGCCACACCAAAGAGAACCCAAAAAGGGAAAAGCCTCTGCTTAAGCAAAGACCAAGCAGCTGGTGAATCAAAGACCCTTTGGCAAAATGGGGTGAGCTGCTTACTCCAGCAAACTTAAAAAGCACCCATGGTAGCGCCCTGCCACACACCAGCTTCTTGCCTGTAGGGTCTTAAGGAGACGGTAACAATCTTTGGGTACAGATAGATATGGAATACAATAACATTATGGAGTACCCCAGGACACCTTCCCCATGTCACACAAGAAGAACCAGAGTGTGCTTCATGACATGTGCCTGGGATTCCCTTTCCCTCTGACCAGTGCAGGAGGGGACTGACTCTGTGGGGCATCTCTGTCACACAAGGTGTTGGCCCACGGGAATGAGTAGGGACAGTGATTTTCTTCTAAATTTGGAGTCAGGAAGATTGTCTCTCCACAGTTGGTGTATCTATATCTGAGCAATACCTTGTTACCAAGCTGTTAGAATATGATGCTGAGGCATTTTGGATGACCTTCCTCTACATGGCCCATTAGCAGAGGATGTCATCTGCATCTTCAGATATCTCATCATTGTCTAGGACACTGTATTTGACTTCCATTATCACTAATTCTCTCATGTATTGGATGCCTTTGTCAGAGAACATTCACGTTCCTTGGTTATTTGCAAGGTCTTCCTTGAACAAATATCTTGCCCTCTACACTTGACAGGAGCCTCCTCCAGAGACTGCAAATTGTTGCCTCTTTCCCAATTCCTCTGATAATTCCCTGGTTTCTAGCAAGGGATCATAATTGTTTGGCTTCCTTACCCTCCAGTTGTGGAATGCTGGTGCCACTATCCCACCATCAGAGCAGCCAGGCAGCAATCCACTCACCTGGCTGGCAGCTATAATCTTTACCCATGTCTCAAAGTTCATTCAAAATCATGTAGTTTCTGCCTCTTGTCTGATTTCTCTCATTCTTCCTTCCATTTCTTTGCTAAAGGACTGGCTTTCTGATTGCCCCTTCCTCCTGCTCCCTTACTAACTGATGATATGGACCAGTTGACCTCTTTGTCCAGTTTTTGTTTTCACTACTGGAGCAATTACTGGAGTTGGCATTTGGGTACCTTGTCTCAGCTATCATGTTCTTAGATGTAGTTTGTGTTTGTATGCCAGTCTCAATCATGGTACTCTCAGAAGTGGTTTGCGTTCCTGTCTTAAACCACAGTTATCTGAAAGTACAGAATTGTGGCTTGAAGGGCACAGGCCAAGCCACAGTACAGGGCAAGAAGCTGCTGGTCTTAATTGAGATAACCAAGGCACCCTTCTATCAAGTGGCATGCCAATTCAACAGGATTACTTGATGCTCAGGTGTAAAGTCAGGCTATGGGAGGTATTAACCACCCTAGGCACCTGCTCAAATCCTTCCAGTATTGCTTCATCCAAAAGTGATCTCTTATGCCAAGACAACACCAGAATAAGAATAAGCCAATCATGTTAATTATTAGCATTAAGCAGCTCACATAAGGGTGAACAAGGACTTTGGGAGCCTGCGCAATAAAACCAGATGCATCAGTACTGGATAGGAAGAGGGAGTATTCCCTTATTCTCTCCACAAGATAGATTCCCCAGCACAGTAAAGGCATCAATACCAGGGCAAAGTGCATAGCTACTGCTTCTATTAACATATTCCCAGGCTCAGAAAAATAAAGAGATAAGTAGTATAGCCAGCAAACTCCATGATCTGCATAGAAGCTTTCCACTTAGTAACTACTACAGCTATAGCATGATCAATTCAAAACTGCTGTTGTCTTATACCCCACACTGGATGCCACAAAGGACTGTGGTGGGTTGACCTTGGCTGGCTACCAGGTACCCAAGAAGCCGCTCTCTCACTTCCCCCCTCAGTGAGACAGGGGGAGAAAATAAGATTAAGAACTCGTGCATAAAGGAGGTTCAGTAATGAAAAGAAAAGGCCATGCACGGAAGCAAAGGAAAACACAAAACAATTATTTTCTACTTCCCATCAGCAGGAGGTGTCTAACCACCTACTGGGAAGTAGGGTCTCAGTAAACATAGCAGATGTTTAGGAAGAGAAACAGCTTAAAAACAAATGCACGCCTACTCTTCCTCTTTTGTCTCAGCTTTTATTGCTGAGCACAATGTCAGATGGTGTGGAATATCATAAAATCATAGAATGGCATGAGTTGGAAGATCATCTAGTTTCAAAGCCCTTGCTGTGGACAAGGATACCTTCCACTAGATCAGGTTGCTCAGAGCTCCATCCAACTTGGCCTTGAACACTTCCAGGGATGGGGCATCCACAACTCCTCTGGGTAACCTCTTCCAGTGCCTCACCACCCTCACAGTAAAGAATTTCTTCTTAAATATCTAATCTAAACCTACCCTCTTTCAGCTTGAAGCCATTCCCTCTTGTCCTGTCATTACATGGTCTTGTAAATAGTGTCTTTCCATCTTTCTTGAAGGCTCCCTTCAGGTACTGTAAGGTTGCAATTAAGTCACCCCAAAATCTTTCTCTTTTCCAGGCTGAACAAACCAAATTGTCTCATCCTTTCCTGATAGGAGAGGTGCTCCATCCATCTAATCATCTTGGTGGCCTCCTCTGGACTCACTCCAACAGGTTGATGTCCTTCCTGTACTGGGGACCCCAGAGCTGGATGCAGTACACCAGGTGGGGTCTTACCAGAGCAGAGCAGAGCAGAGGTGCAGAATCACCTCCCTTACCCCACTGACCATGTTTCTTCTGATGAAGGTCAGGATACGCTTGGTTTTCTGGGCTGCAAGTACACATGGCCAGCTCACATCCAGATTCTCATCTGTGAGCATCCCCAAGTCCTTCTCAGCATGGCTACTTTTGATCTGTTCATCTCCCAGCCTGTATTGATACCAGTGATTGCCCTGACCCAGATGTAGCACCTTGCACCTGGTCTTGTTAAACCACATCAATGCACCACTTCTCAAACTTGTCCAGGTGCCTCTGGATGGCATCCTGCCCTTCAGGTGTGTCAACTGCACCCCTCAGCTCTGTGTCATCTGCAAACTTACTGAGGATGCTATTAATGAAGATATTTAATAACACTGGTCCCAATACAGACCCCTGAGGGACGCCACTTTTCACTGATGTCCATCAGGACTCTGAGCTGTTGACTACTACCCTCTGGATGCGACCGTCTCAACCAGTTCCTTATCCAACAGTCCACCCACTGAATCTATTTCTCTCCAGTTTTGAAAGAAGCATGTTGTGGGGGATGTCTTGGTTTAAAAGACATGTCTGCCAAGGAAGGCAGGAACCTTCCTGTAATGGAAAGATGACTAATGCACGGACAGAACAACTCTCCAACTAATTAAAGTTGAAAAGAAGGGTATTTATTACAGCCCGCTGGACACAGGGAATCATTTCCAAATACATGTGCAAGGAGTCGCAGACTCCTGCTCTCTATTTATACAGAAAAGGTTTTACGTATCCAAGCAGTTTCTAAGGACACATAATACATAATTATTACCTGCCCACTTCATATTATAATCAGCTGAATATCCATAACGACTGCGCAATTGTACTCCCTTAATTGGGTCGGTGGGATTTTGAAATAAGGGAGTGGGCGTATGGGAGGAAGAAAGCTGTCTTCCTCATGGTGAACTCTTCATCCATGGCCAGTTGGCAGGACTTTTTGATGTGCTGGTCACAGTCCAAACCTCTCCTAACTGTTCGATTAATCTTAAGGCAAAGTATTTCTATGGTCTCTGCTCCTTCACAATTGCTACATCTATCCCTGTCACTCCTAGCTTTACTTTTCCTAATATATTTGTTACTCTTTGACTAAGGTATGTGATTTTTGCTAGCTGACTTAGCTTCTTAACTAATTTTAAAATCTTAAAAAATATATGTACACTTCGACTATCCCAATTATACTCCCAGCTGGCCCCTCAACTCATCTACAGTTTTCAATTATCCTAAATACATTTCCAGCTGTCCCCTTGACTCAACTCCTTCCCTCCAAATTATTACAACTTCAAAATTATGGGGCTTCCAGGCAAAAATATGAGAAAAGGAATTACAGTTCTGTTCTAGGGTGACGTTATGATGCTTGTATCCCCATTTCTGTGTTCTGTTTATGCTGGATATTATGTTCTGTGCCTTCAAGACCAGCTCTGAAGAGTGAATGTTTTGCTTTGGTTTTGCTATCAGCCGCTCCCCCACAGCTGGCGAGACAGAGACAGGACAGTACATAGTGTAGCTTTTGCTTTTTGCTTTTTGCTTTTTGATTTTTGCTTTTTGCTTTTTGCTTTTTGCTTTTTGCTTGACTTTTTGCTTTGCTCTTGCTCTTGCTTCTGCTTTGCTCCTGCTTTGCTCTTGCATTTTGCTTCTGCTCATTAGTTAGTAGCTAAGCAGTCCAAATTTTTTCCTGGACTGTTTCTCCTTTCCCTTTTTTTGCACCTACTTGAACCTGCTCCGGACTGGGACCTGGGAAACACAGAGTTTGCACCTTGTGGCTGCAGCAGCTACCCCAGCGCCTGAGGGAGCGACCACCCACAAGAGAGACTTTCTGAATTTGTCATCTTTTTCAGAGTGGTGAAAGAGTGGTGTCATCTGGTATTGTTCGTTTTGTGTGCTGGGGGGTGCTGTGCCTGTTAAATAAACAGGTTCTTTCCACTTGTCTCTGAGGAATCCTTCCCGAACCGGTTGGGGGGAGGGGCCGTGTGGGTTTGCTTTCTGGAGGGGGCCCCTTTTGTAGGTTTTCTCCCAAATTTGCCCTAAAGCAGGAAAAGTTCTTTACTAGTAACTATAAATATAAAACAGAACAGAACAAGCAACAAAAAAACCAATAACAGAAAATTTTATCCTTGTTAAACAACATTTTTCCCCTTTGGTGCAGTTATGACCACAACCGTTAGGGGGCCCTGGTGGCTCCAGTGAGGTCACAGCTGCCTTGACTCTCTTGCAGCCTGCAGAGGATGCTAGCAGGCTCTAGTGATGCAGGAATGGTGCCATGATTCCCCCGGGGCTTCAGGGGGCGTGCTGACATGAGTTCAGCAACCTCCTCAAGTGATGGTAGAGGTTCAGGCGAAGGGGAAGAGGGGAAATTACTCCTTTTGTAAACTCATGGGCAGCAATTGGTCTCAGTACCACCACCAGCAGCAGGCAGAAACTATGAAGGCAGGCAGATCCAATCCTAGTGCCAAATTACAACATAACAATACCCCCGGCCAGATACATACTCTGCCACCCATGTGGCCAGTCTCCTTAATCCCCAAACTCGAAGGGAAAAGGCAATCTGGCCTTGCCCCTACCCCCCAACAGGGTCCTGGCTGAGCTTACATCTCTTGCAATATCCCCCAAATCGCGAAGGGGGGTGGGTGGGTTAAACAGTGACAATTTCCAGTACAAAAGATTATGGGATACACCTTTGAGCCCTTCCCAAGACAGGGGACCATGTCAAAGGCTTTACAGAAGCCCAGATAAATGACATCTGTAGCCCTTCCCTTGCCCATTGATGGAGTCATTCCATCATAGAAGGCCACTAGGTTGGTCAGGCAGGACTTGCCCTTGGTGAAGCTGTGCTGGCTGTCCTGAATCACGTCCCTGTCCTCCATGTGCCTTAGCAGAGCTTCTAGGAGAATCTGTTCTAGGATCTTCCCAAGCACAGAGGTGAGGCTCACAGAGTGGTAGTTCCCAGGGTCCTCCTCTCTACCCTTTTTAAGATTTTAATAAATACCTACTTTATTCTCTAACTCTGTCTAGCCTCTGTTCTATGTAGCCTCTTTAGGCAACAGCAACAGATACAATGTTTCCTCTGTTCCAGTCACCTGGGACTTCACCTTACTGCCATGACTTTTCAAATATGATGGAGAGTGTCTTGGCAACTACATCAGCCAATTCCCTCAGGACTCTGGGATGTATCTCATGAGGTCCCATGGACTTTTGTACATTCAGGTTCCCTTTAGTCAGTTTGAGTCAGGTGTCTTGGCTATATCCACTCCCAACCTCTTGCCCACCCACAGCCTTCTGGCCTTTGGGGTTAGAGTGTGGGGAGTGATTGGAGTGACAGTGCTGATGCTGTGCCAGCACTGCTCAGAAATAGACAAAACACTGGTGAGTTATCAACACATTTCTAGTTGTAAATACCAAGGACAGCACTGTGAGGGCTGCTATGGGGAAAGTTAACTCCATCCCAGCCAGATCTAATACAAATATCTTCATAAATGATCTGGACAATGGGATTGAAAGCCTCCTCACCAAGTTTGCTGATGATAGGAAACTGCATAGCAAGGTGAACACATCTGAAGGGAAAACCATCTTATAGAGAGACCTGGACAGACTGGAAGAGTGGGCTTACAAGAACAGTATGAAATTTAACAAAGATGTAAAAAATCCTGAATCGTGGTCAGAATAACAAGAGCCCAGTACAGGTGAGGATCTGTGTGGCCGGGGAGTAGCCTTGTGTCATGGTTTGACCCCGGCACAATGCCAGTGCCCCCATGAGAATACCCTCTCCCTGGTGTCTGCTGTGAGATGTGACCAGGAATAAGCAAAGCAGGCTCCTGCTTAGAAATAAAGAAAACTTTATTAACTAAACTACAAGAAAAGAAGAAAAAAAAACCACAAGGAAAATGAAAACCTTACAAAAGCATTTTCCTCCTCCCACCCATCAAATTTCCCAATGCAATACATTCCCCCAAATCACCAACTCTCAGTCCGGCACCATCCTTTAGAATACTCAATCTTCAGTTCATGAAGAGGAGAGAAGTCCTTCTTGCACCATAGGCTTCCCCTGGAAACACGTTGAAACCTCGTGTGTTTCCATGTCACTCAGCACCGCCCGGAAAATCCTTTGCCATCATGACATCTTCCTTCCATGCCCAGTGCTCTCACCACTGTGCATGGACCGGAGCTGCTTCTAGGGTTGTCTTTCAAGGATGCCTTGTCTCACTCCAAAAAAGGCACAGTCTCTCCTTCGGGACATCTGTCCCCCCCCCAAATTTTACATCCCCTGGGGCCGAGGGGTACCCACACTGAACCCTCCTGGTTCTGAGGCACTGCCTCCCCCTAAATGCAGTCTCTGTATCAAAGGAAAAAAAAATGGTTCTGTCTATGGCCGCACAAGAAAAGTCCAGCCAAAAGGCCACTCCATCATCTCTGCCCCCACTCAAGAGTCTTCTGCACTTCCCTCGTGGCCCATCCCTTCTTATCTCATCTCTTATCTCTCTTCTCATTCAGCTCCAGGAGAATCAGCATTTGCAAGGTTTCAATCATGCAAGAAAAGGGTTAAAAATTTCTGTCTCTGTCTGTCCCAGAGCTCTGGAACTCCCACGCTGCCCTGCCAGGCATCTTCTCGCCGCACTCCCCCCTTCTCCTCCTGGGCCGGCCGCTATCAAATTCAGACGCCGGCTCTCCCTCTCTCTCTCTCCTGGGGGGGGCTGCCTGATGTCTCTTGGTGCTCCTCCACCCTTCCATTCTCAAGGGCCTCTTCACCCCCCATCGCTGTCCAGGCCCAGGCCTACCGCAGGGCTGCCCCTCCCCCACCCAGCAGCAGCAGCTGAACGGGGGAGGGAGATCCGACTTCTTTCCCTTGAAGTCCCAAGAGAGCTTCCCAGGGGTGCAGCTCTGGTTTTTAACCCCTGTGTGTTCTCAGAGGTGTGTCCTAACCTCAGTGGCTGCATCAGGTGCCAATATTAAAATCTGAGCACCCATTGGTTTGACCACAGCATCCCAGAATTCCCATTTTCCGGTCAAACCAGCACACCTTGCTAAGAGGGACATCAGGGTCCTGGTGGACAAGCTGAACATGAGTAAGTGTCGTGGTTTGACCGGAAATGGGACATCTGGGATATGTTGTTTTGCTGTGATTACCAATGGGTAATTGGAATTTAAGATGGGCACTTAGTTTGACCAGTGGGACATTTGGATCCGCCTCTTGAGACTACGAACTCAAGGGGTTAAAAGCAGGGCTCTTGGCCTTCGGAGCCCTCTTGGGATTTCCGGCGTGAAGAAGTCTCTCCCCCGGCCCGGTTGCTGGCTGGGCTGGGGGAGGGGAAAGCCACGTGGCCCATCTACGGTAGGCCCGGGTTCGGAGGAAGGGTGGCAGACCCTTGAGCGACCTGTTTATTCCCCCCCCCCAGAGAATGCAGCCCGTGCTCGAACTGTATATCTTGAAACTTGATATCATGTGCCGGCAGGCAGCACGGCTGGGAGGAGAAAGGGGGGGGGGGGCAGCGGGCAGTCCGGCCGCCTGGGAGAACTTTTAACCCTTTGGGGAATGAAGGCTTCGCAGAACATTGCCTTTCCTGGGAAAGGGACAGGAGTGGAAGATGAAGGAAGAAAATCAGGCCAGTAAGGAGGGTCTGGCAAAGGGAGAAGAGAGATGTTGAAGGAATGGAGGAAGATGGAGTGGCAGTTTTTGCTGGACTCTTTTTTGTTGTATTTCCATGGACTGTTTCCTGGTGATGCAGAGGCTGCATTGCAGGGGGAAGCGGAGGCTCGGCGTCAAGAGAGTTTGGTTTTGAGACCCCTCGGCCCCAGGGGGTATAGAAGACATGGGGGGGACAGAGGTCCCAGGATTGTGACTGTGCTCTGCTTGGAACGAGACGAGGCATTCTTAAAAGGCCCTGAAGGCAGGCCCCTGCCCCATCCCATGCCAGGTGGTGAGAGCACCTTGGCATGGAAAGGAGATGTCACGAGATAGCAAGATACCGGGCGGATTGCTGATTGTGACAAGAAGTCCGTGGCACAAGGAAGGACTCCGTCTATCCCTTATGAGCTGAAGATTTGATTTTTTCCCAAAGGGTGGTGCCAGACCGAGTGTGGATAATTTTTGGGAAATGTAAATGTGTTTGGGAATTTGGTGGGAGGAGGATAAGGAAGTGTTTCTGTGTAGTTTTCATTCTCCTTGTTTTTTTCCCTGTGTGTTTGTAGGTTAGTAATTGTGTGTGTAGTTTAGTAATTGTGTGTGTAGTTTAGTTAATAAACTTCTCTTTATGTTTAAGTTGGAGCCTGCTTTGCTTATTTCCTGGCCACATCTCACAGCAGATATCAGGTAAAAGGTATATTTATGGGGGCCTTGGCTTTGCCAGGCCTAAACCATAACATTGTTTGGTGGTTAAAAGCTGCATCAGGTGCCAATATTAAAATCTGAGCACCCATTGGTTTGACCACAGCATCCCAGAATTCCCATTTTCCGGTCAAACCAGCACACCTTGCTAAGAGGGACATCAGGGTCCTGGTGGACAAGCTGAACATGAGTAAGCAACATGTTGATGCAGCAAAAAAGGCAAATCAGATCCTGGCCTGCATCTGCGGGGACATTATTAGCAGAGATAGACTTGATAGCACTCTCTGCTTGTCAGGCTATACTCTCTTTACAAAGAGCCACATTGTAAAGACAAGGTGGAATAGGTACAAGTTGCACCAGGAGAGGTTTCATCTTGATATAAGAAAAAAATATTTAGGTGAGAAAAATCATTCACTGAAACAACCTCCCCAGGAATATGTCAGAGTCCCCCATCACTGGAGGTTTTCAAGATGTAATTGGACAGGGTGCTTGATAATCTCATCTAGGCTCTCTTTCCCACAAAATGTTGGACCATATGATATTTCAACATTATTGCATGACTTGTGAGGGTTCCTCAGGGTGAGAGAGATAGACGAGAATCTTGCTTCATGATCAGAAGGCTGGATTTATTATTTATGATATGTATTACATTAAGACTATACTAAAAGGAATAGAGAGAGAAGTTGCAGAAGCTGCTAAGCTAAGAATAGAATGGGAATCTAAAAGCAAGAGAGCTCTCTGTCAATCTGTTCCAGAGAGCTTGGTCCAGTGATTGGCCCTTAATTGTAAACATGGAACATGAGCCAATCACAGGTGCAACTATTGCATTCCACATCAGCAGATAATAATTGTTTACATTTTTCTTCTGAGGCCTCAGCTTCCCAGAAGAGGAAAAATCCCAAAGAGAGGATTTTATGAAAAAATGTCTGTGACAAACATCAGTTCCAACCTGGGCTGTTCTATGATTCTATGATTATTCTATTCAGAGCAGTGAAAGTAGAACACAATCCATAGTAGGATATATCAAGTTGAATATGTAAGCTATTTTTCTGTGTGCTTGCTGAGTCATATTAATTTCTGGAAATGAATTGATTTCTTCAGTCCTTCCAGCTCCCTTTCTGACTTTTCATAGACTTAATGTCTTCTTGGTATCTGGAATAAAGATGTGCCTCTTTTATTTACCAAAATACAAACATTTCCCAACTGAGAAGTGTTTTGCGGAGAAAGAAGAAACCTCACAACTTCATAAAAGTTGTAAAGCTCGGTATGTTTTTATTACGGTGCGCTCGTCGTCGGACGCATGCAGAAGAAATCCTCCTCAAAAGGCATGCGTACCCCCCGGAGACCTCAGGTCTCCTTTTATTTTTATCCCCCTTCCAAATGCATATGCATACAGTTTCCGCGTGACATTTATCGCCAGTTCTTCTTTATCAAAGGAATTCCAAGGTCGGGGGCAGATTGACCTTGTGGTCGTTTCTGTTTCTTTTCTCTGTCCCATTGCTGTCTCTGGCATGCTGCTTTTCCTTCAGCTTTGGCCTCACAGACTTTTTACCTCTCCTAGACACTTCACCAAATTCAGAATGGATCTCTACTCAGTCTCATTCCCTCCTTTCCTAGGAAATAAGTAAATTCGTTTACTTAATGAAAACCTTCACGACAATAAGTGTCTTTTAATGCTTTACCATGTACGTTTGACAAAGAGGTTAGTACAGCTATTCATCGTAGTATTCTCCAGTTCCAAATTGATAATATAATAGATAATCCTAAACTTATCCCAACTAATATTACAAAACTACAATGGGGTGGCACAACTTATTAAAGATTCCATTCGCAGTTGGTGACCACCCAAAGATCACATCCCACCAGTGATGATCCATATTTTGTTTTACTCTTTGTAGAACTCTGGTTATCTCTTTTGTATCATGTTGGACAGTAATTAAGGTTTTCTTTCCACTTTGTTGGATTTCCTTCAAGATTTCCAATAGGTCTTGGTGCTTAATTAATTGTTTCACTAATGTAAGGTTCATCCCAATAGGGGTAGGTGATAGTCTGTGATACATTGTGTAATTTGCTTTGATCAGCTGGTGAGATGTCACTGGTACCGAATACGAAAAATCACACCCGATAATCTTAACAAAATTACAAATACAGAGATTAGAATTATTTCTACTAGACAGAATAACATCATTGCTATCAATTTGAACAGCAGCACAAGCAGTTCTCAAGCATACACACCTTTTTCCAGTATATATGAGCACAGTTTTCTGGTCGGTGATTGGATGAATTTCAAAGTGGCAAATACTCTGTTCAGTGTCCAAACACACATCCTGAGCATTAATAGTATTGC
Source organism: Melozone crissalis (assembly GCF_028551555.1). NCBI lineage: Eukaryota > Metazoa > Chordata > Aves > Passeriformes > Passerellidae > Melozone > Melozone crissalis. The sequence goes on along the minus strand of NW_026535813.1, from coordinate 5,187,150 downwards.
TTTCACAAATGAATCCCATCTGTTCTCTAGTAATGCAGGATTCTAAGTTTACTGTCTGCCACTTTCCATTCATCTTTCGTGCCCACACCCTATGTTCTGAAGGATAGAGTATTGTTTTTTCATGGTTTAATCCTAGGGCAATGATGGGATGGATAACGTAAACAGTGGCATTACGCATGGTAAGCACAAAGGCAGTGGCCACATTAGCAGCAGGATTATAGGTGAAATTCACCATAGTCCACCAGGATTGAAACTTCCTTTCAAAATCAATTGCATTATCCCACACAATTTTCTGAATTTCAGCTGGAAAATTACCTTCACCCCCTTCCCGTATGATCAGAGCTGCTGTTGCCTGCATCCATAACTGTGCTTGTATACAACTGAAAGCTAAAGACACATTATCTTGAACTCTACTAAGTGCTTCTACTATTAACTTGTGGTCTTGGTCCCCGGCCTTTTCATACTTCCTTACTTTGGCAGTACTTTTGAAATCTGTCACTGGCTAGTTCCTAATGCCAACAGAGATTACTACAAAGGCTGCTTCAATTTTGTTAGGCTAGCTGCTGCAGTGTCCAGTTTATTCATCAGTATTTCTGAATCAATTCCATTTAAAACTCCTAATCTTGTCCCTAATATGCCAGTTAGATCCTTTCTTCTTCTGCTCCGGAGATATGCCTGTCTTTGTAACCATGTTGTCCAGCCCTCAAAGGATGTTTTTAGGAAGGAGGAGCAGGCTGGTTGGATTTTTGAGATGGTAATTTGCATTATCAACTCCACACATTTGAGAGACCATTCTGGATTGAATAATAGCTGTTGTTCACTCACATTCTTGACTACATAGAGGCCTATTTAATACACTTTGGTTCAAGTTTGGGTAGAGTCTGAACTAGTATGGGGTGTATAAGGCCCTGCTGTGGTAAAAAGTGCAGTGTCTACTTTGAATTTAAATGAAAGTGTGATAGCAACTCGAGCTCAAAGGCAGGTCACTTCTACAGGCTGTATCAAGGTGAAATTACAACAACAGTCTGATTCACTTAGGTTATCACAGACTTCCTGGTGTTCATATACACCAGGGGAGGTTGAGACGCTAATTTCATTTTGTCTCTCATAAGCCGTCCCATTTATCATCTGGCACCCTACCTTGATTTCTTCTCCTCTGATCCCTTGAAGTGTCCACAGTTCCTTTTCCTGCCATTCCTACTCCTCATATACCTGATCCCCATGAATTACTACAGTGGATAGGTTTAAATCTTTTATCTCAGAAGGTTTTCCCATGGATCCAGTATACTGATTAAACGCCTGGGACCAAGGCCATTCAGCATTGTTCTGAATAAAGGTACTCTCTAGTTCTAAAACTTCAGTTATAATTACATACAAAACAATTCTGTAAACTAAAGTATGAACTACTCCCGACCGCAATATACTCATTTTGCCCGAGTAAGTTTTAGTCTCAGTTCATTGTCTCCTGGTGTCACTCCTGAAGGGGCTTCTGGGCCTTCTTCACCCGAGAGTGATGAATCCAGGCATTCTACTCCTTGATTTTGATTGCAGTGAAGGTGGTGAGAAGTACTTGCAGTGGTCTCTTCCACTGTGGTTCCGAAGTCTTCTCTGTAAGAGACTTAACATATGCATCATCCACAGGCTATCTAACTCCCTGCTCCGAGTTCCAGCCACATGTTTCTCAATTTCTCTGAGCTGTTTGCTCAAAGCTACCATGTAGGTGGACATTCTGGACATTCCCTTTGTATTCTATATGGTCTTCTATAAGGCATTCCAAAAGGATTCAGCATTCCTTTAGGTGAAGCTTTAGTTCAAATTTGCAATAGTGCCAGTGGAAGAGCTTGGACTAGGGTAGATTAACTTCTTGCCCCAGTCTTACAATCTGCTGCTTGATCAAATTATTCATTTTCTCTACTTGGCTACTTGATTGGGGCAGTATGAAGTGTGAAGTTCTTAATCTATGCCCAGGTGGCCACTAATCCGTTGCACTGCTTTGGAAATTAAATACGATTCTTTATCTGAGGATATCGTGGCTGGAACTCTGAAGCGTGGTATTATTTCTTGTGAAAATAATCTGGTCACCTCTTGAGCTTTGACGATTCTGGTGGGGAATGTTTCTGGCCACCCTGAAAATGTATCTATTAATACCAGTAAATACTGATAACCCCCCTTTCCTTGGGAGTTCTGAAAAGTTAATTTGCCACTGCTGTACAGGCACATGGCCTCTCCCAGTCTGACCGAGTTTCGACTGGGGGGTATTTTGGGGTTAGTCTGGAGGCAAGGATCACATTGTCGGCTCACCTGAGTGATAGTGGCATATAAATTCCTGACAATGATACGATTCTTTCAATCAGATGTGTGTTCTAGAAAGCCTGTGGAAATTACTACTTCAAAGTCAACACTTCATTTCAATGCACTCTGTATCACTGGCAGCCTTGGTCATTTTGAGAAAGGAGCCGCACTCTATAAAAGGCTTTTAAGTAGTTAGGCCCTAGTGTGTTTTCTAGTGCTCTTCCTTCACTAGTAACCACTAAAATTGGAAGGGATTACTAGCTGTCTTTCAATGGTAGCCCACCCCTTTTAGTTGTGTTTCTTTTGATTAGTATTATTGTATTATGCCTTACCTTCGAGGAAAACCTGTACCTCACCCTTTGCTGCTTTCTTTGCCTCTCCATCCGCCAGCTCATTTCTTTCCTCCAATTTTAAGCTCACTCTCTGGTGTGCCTTAATATGCTTTTTCAGGTAGCTGAACTGCTTCCAGCAGCTGGATTGTCTCTTCTCTCCCTGTGAGGTCAGCAGCCCCCTCTCCTTCCAGATGGCCCCATGTGCATGCACGACTCTGAATGCCTTTTGCTGTTTCTAAGGCATGGGTCAATGCATTTATCTCAGCCTTCTGTGCAGAGGTACCTGTTGGTAAGGGTCCAGACTCTATTACCTCTCTGCAGGTAGTCACTGTGTACTTTGCAATGTCGCCTTACACTGGAAATGTAGCTTCTCCCGTCAGTGAACCAGGGCTCTCCATCGTCCAGAGGAGTGTCCTTTAAGTCTGGGCGGCTGGAGTAGGTAGCTTCAATGGTCTCCAGGCAATCATGGTGTACTGCTTCTCCTTGATTTCCACTGAGAAAAGAGGCTGGGTTGACAATAGTAGTCACCACTATCTCTACATCATCTTGCTCTACCATGATGGCCGGGTATTTCAGAAATCTCTGTGGTGAAAGCCAGTGGCCACCCTTTACTTCCAGTACTGTGGACACTGTATGGGACACTAGCACAGTCATTTTTGTCCTAGGGTAGACTTGGGTGCCTCTTGAATATTCAGCACAACTGCTGCTACACCTCTGAGGCAACTTGGCCATCCTTTGGGTGTTGCATCTAGCTGCTTTGAGAAGTAAGCAACTGCCTTTCAGTATGGACCCAAGTTCTGAGCCAATATTCCCAGGGCAATTCCTTGCGTGGAAAAATAGAAAGAATGGTTTACTTACATCTGGAAGTTTCAAAGCTGAAGCCAACATGAGGGCACTCTCTAGCTGGTGAAAGGCCCGTGTGGCTCCTTTTGTCCACTGAAGATCTCTGTTTCCATCGGCAAGAACAGTATAGAGGGGTCTGAAGAGCAGTCCATAATTATAAACCCACAGCTGGCATCACCCTGCCATGCCTAAGAAGGTCATTGTCTGGGGTTTCGGGTTTTGGCATATGGCTTCCCTGCCTAAAGTCTGCTGCTCAGCACTCACTTCTTACCCCAGGTAGATTACCTTCTGTTTCACTACCTGTGCCTTTTTCTTTGAGACTCTGCATCCTTGGAGTCCTAGGAAGTTCAAAAGGCTTACCGTCCAGGCTTCTCTCACTTCCCTCGTCCGAGTGGCTACTAGAAGATCATCCACGTACTGCAACAGCCTCCTTTCCTCTTGTGGAGCTTCCCGGGACTCTGGGTCTTTGCAAGCTGTTCTCCAATCGGAGTGGGGAATCTTGAAGCCTTCAGGCACATGGACTATGTGAGCTTGTGTTTGAATGCAAAAATTTTCTGGCTGGCTTTGTGGATGGGGAGGCAAAAGAAGGCATCTCTTAGGCCTAAAACAGTGAACCAGGTTTGCTCAGGTGTTAAACAAGTTAGTAAGGTATATGGATTTGCTACCACAGGGTATAAATTCTGCGTTATCTTATTGACAGCCCTTAATCCAGTACTATCAGTTATTTGGCTGATTCCTTCCTTATCTTCCTTTTGAGGGTACTACTCAGTTCTCACTAGTTGTGTTCTTTCCTTAAGCTTGATGCTCATGGGGGAGCATCTTTCACTCTCCCTGGTACCGCAGAGGCCCATACCCTTGAAAACACTTGTTTACTTATTCCAATATCTCCTTACTAATGTCTTTAATTTCAGTGTCTGTTAATGTTAAGCCTAACCTCTTTGTATCATTTGCCTCCAGAGTAACCTTTCTCATTTGAGAATGTTTAGCAAATTGAGCAAATTGTACAAAAGCTTTTAGGTACACATAGTATACATGTTACTTTAAAGGTTTGCACAAGTATGCCTTCTCAGACTGGCCAGTTGTTCATTCCCCACACTACAACATAAACGTTCTCCACAGGTACTAAAGCTCTATTAAAACTGAATATATGACCCTTGTGTTGACAAAAATTCTTCCCTTTTGGGGAGGTCATCTTTACCCTTCCTCCCTTACCTTGGGAGGAGCCTTTAGCAAATCACACGTACTCACTTTGTGAACTGTGATCGCTTTGCATTTCAGCATGATAATCCTTGCCTGATTTCAGATGTTGCTATCTTATGCTATCTGCATGCTGAACAACATGTTTGATTTGCTTTCTCTTTGCCTTGTTTTCCTTTTTCAAGGGCCAAGACCAGAGGGCGGTCTGATCTTACAGTCTCTTTGCCATTCTGGGTGATTTCTTAAAGCAAAAAGACATTTCAGCATACAAAAACTCTATCCCGTTTATCTTCCTATTATAAAAAAGTACTAACAGCAATGAAGTATTATAAATCTTTTTGTTTTCTGAGCTGCTCTTACTGGCAACCTCCTCCCGGTGAGCCCCTCCCAAAGGGGCTAATTTAGGAACCTGTTTGCTCTGGTCAGTTCTCATTATTTATTTCTCCTTGTCCTATCTCGCTTCCACTCAAACCTCTTTTCACAGACCTTCACAGTAGTTTCTCAGTTTTCCTCCTCCACACACACAGCTCCAGGTGGCAGATATCAGATGTGATTCCCACACACAAGCTTTAAGACCTTAGGTTCTGAATCCGCTTGACCAGAAACCTCTAATTTACACTCAGGGCATGTGCCCTGACAGCAAAACTGCAATACCAGTGTTTCTCATAAATACCGCACTGCAATAATGCCTGCACATCCAGCTTTTGCCCACAGACCATTCCCGTGTTCCCTGGGGAGACGAGGCAGCCAGAGCTGTCCCTGTGCCCAGGGGACAGCCACTGTAACCTCACACAGCATGCTAGTCAAAAACGTGACATAGACACTATGTTCTGATCAAACAAAATATCAGTCTTTTCTAGTTCTCTTCTTGCACAATCTAATTAAGCACTGTGCCTACTTACACTTGTTTTACTGCTTTGCAAAAAGGCTGTGCTAGTCACAGCCGAAACTCTGATATGCCCACAGACACAGACACATGCACCCGCACCCCCCCTTTATCTCAAACTCACTAGAGCCAAGGCTTGGATTGCTGTGAGGGGGAGAATTCTTGGAATTCCTTCAACTTGCTTTATCGTAGTTAAGCATAAATCACCGTACTATAGTTCTCCTATGTAAAATGCCACTCTTGTTGCAACAAAATCTTAAAATCTCCACAAACACTGCTATACAATCTGAGAATCAAATTACCACAATGCAGCGGAAGACAATCACCACACAAAATCACTGGGAAAGGGCATAACTCTCAAAGTGCTCACTTTTCTCAACACAACACAGCATACCATAATTCGGCATTTACTCACATCAATTTTTCCTGGACACAATCAAAATAACAGCACAGTCTAGAGATCAAATCCAAACATCCAAGGCAAAGGAACTCTCTGAGCTCATACTCACGGTTAAAATGTACCAAATCTACACAAATCACTGCATTTAAACACAATAAATACCATCACTGACATTCCTCCATTCGCTTCTCTGCGGGGCACTTCTCTCCCTGCCCCCGCAGCTTGCTGCAGCCTCAGGCCTCACTCGGCTGCTTCAAACACGGGTAGTACTGACCCCCCCGCACTGTAGGGCACTGTAGATTTATTCTCTTTTATACACCATACACTTATACACTTGCACGATTAGAAACACAGTGCACTGACCACACAATGCACACATTAACCATACAGCAACACAGTGTCCGGACATCACACACACAAACAAAGCACACACGGGCTCAGCAGTTCTGCTCTATCAGAACAATGAACCCTCAACACACACATACACGGGTTCACCCGGCTCACCCCTAGAGCCTCTAGCAGTTCTGCTCTATCAGAACAATGAACCCCCAACACACACATACACGGGTTCACCCGGCTCACCCCCAGAACCGCTTGCGGTCTGCTCTATCAGAACGATGAACCCCATCTCTAATACAGCTGCTCTATCAGCTGAACCCAGACGTCTCTGGGTGGTTTACTCCCTTGCTCTCCTTTCCCTCCCCCGGGGGCCCCTCAGTACATACCGTATCTTCCTCCGCAGGCCAGCAGGTCCTTGTCTGTCCTCGCAGGTGGCAATTTGAGATGAGCGGAGCCCCACCAGGAAAAAAAATCCTAGGGCGCGCCTTGGAGGTCCGTCTATCCCCCCTGCCCCTGTGGGGGCAGAGAACCCCTGCCTGGCTCGCCATAATGTTTTGCGGAGAAAAGAAGAAACCTCACAACTTTGTAAAAGTTGTAAAGCCCGGTATGCCTTTATTACGACGCGCGCCGGATGCAAGTCCCCCAACAAGGCATGCGTGCCTCTGAAGACCTCGGGTCTTCTTTTATCCCCCTTCCAAATGCATATGCATACAGTTTCACAATGAGTTCATACATATTCATTCCGTGTGACATTTAGCACCAGTTCTTCTTTATCAAAGGAATTTCTAAGTTGGGGGCAAATCGACCTTGTGGTCTTTTCTGTTTTTCTTTCTCTGTCTCCTTGCTGTCTCGGCATGCGAGTTCTTCCTTCAGCTTTGGCCTCACAGACTTTTCACCTCTCTTAGACACTTCACCTAATTCAGAATGGATCTTTACTCTGTCTCAACCCAGTCCTGGGCAACTAGCTCTAGGGCACCCTGCTTGAGCAGGGGGTTGGACCAGATGAGCTGCAGAGGTCCCTTCCAATCTCAGCCATTCTACGATTTTATGACTTGTCTCATATATGCACAAACCCCTGCATCTGTCAATATATATTGTATGATTAAAGGTTAGGAGTTTCTTTAGTATCACAAAATAAAATCCTTTTTTAAAAAAGAGGCTATTAAATACAAGACAAGGTTTAAATATAAGACTTATTTGAAACAATAAAATAGGGTTTTTCAGGCTGTGAATGTAATCTTCAACACAATGCAAGTACAGACAAGAAGACAATTAGGGGTTTGAAGATCGGGAGACAAGGAGAGATTTCACAAAATGGTACAAGAAAGATTTTTTTTGTATTAGCATTTTGTATAAACTGAAAGGTAACAACAACATGGAACAATATGGAAAGGAAGGTGAAGAAGAGGCTATTGAAGAACAGAAAATAACAGTCTGCCTAAGAATCTGAAATGCCAGTAACAAGTATGAATTTTTAAAATACCACATAACAAAAATAATGTTAGTATCATAGGTAGGAAGAGGAAACATAATAAATCTGAATGAATGGGAAGTTGCTTGCTGGCTGTCCCTATAGTAGAGAGATCACTCAAAGTGTCTCACATTGGAACACTAGTTCCAAACTAATAGTTACTAACTCAGCATGGCAATTAAGAGATGTTGAAAACATGACAGCATCTATAAAAATGGATAGCAAGTATCAGGTTTTTAGCTCCATAATCAGTTCAGATGACTCAGGCTAGACAGATTCTCAATAGAATGACTATAATGAGTTTCTGATCTTGGATCCTCAGCAATGCTAATAGAAATTAGAACATCTCAAAGGACTTGTGCCTTTAGCAACAGTCAGCAGGGCATATTTCAAGACGTGATGCAGCATTTCCTTTGTACCTACCACATCAGTACCAGTTCTCACACTGGGTCCAGATGATGTAGGTATCTAGCTAGCATAGATACAGATCATACATTCCATTTTGACTAGAAGTTTATGCAGACATTTGGATATAACAAGTTTTGAGTCAAATCTGAAGCTCTTATTGCCGCATCATTTGCATTGAAAATAATTTCAATGAGCAATCAGTTTTGGCAACACATCTTGGGGACTGTGGCAGTGGGGGTGAGAAGATTATATGCTTAGTCTCTGTCTAAATTTGTTTACCACCTGTCTTCCCGCCTTTTCTCCATGGCAGTTATGATAATTCCAGATTCTTCCCTGTCTATCCTCCAAAATCCTGTCCCTGCAGCCTGTCTGTCATAATCTGTTACACCCATTTAGCCAGAAGATTCGCTGTCAGTTATGATATTTCCATTCTGCCACTGGTATGTAACTTTCTTGCTCCATGTTATGTTTACATTTGTCCCCCCAGACCCCTCCTATCCAGCCATTGATTCGTTAGACGATCTCCTCCTGGGAATCCACTCCTCCTTCATAAAAGCTGCTGTTTTTCTCTGTTTCCCGCTCTTTGCCACTGCCCCCTCTTCAAGCTGCACAGCTTCTGCACCCCGTCTGCTCATGCGCGGCGCTGCCGCACCCGCGCGGTGACCAAGTTAGCCTTGGCACCGCTCCTGCACGGGAAATAATAAAAGCAGCATGGAGAAGCAAGCAAAGAGTCCTTCCTTTTTCCTTTACTCCGATCCTTTGATGTGGGTCCACGTTTATCAGCCATTCCTGGCTGTCCGGGACCCCAGCCAGTGGCCGAACCGTGATCCTGCCTGCTGGCAGCAGAGGTGGGGCGCGGCCACTCCTGGCACATGTGCCTATCATCCCTCCCGTGATTGGGACGCAACGTTAGGGGACTAATAAAACTGATCTAGCATTTTCATTAAGGAATAAACATCAAGCAATGGTTCAAAGATTCTGGATCATCATAAGCTCTAGACAAATCTAGACATCTAAATAATAATAATGCTGTAACCGTACAATGTCAAGGAAGTAGAACACAACCATACTGACACATTGGAACTGATTACCCAAACACAAGATTGATATGGATTCACAGACTATCCAAAATGGACAGTGGACTGTTTCACAAAGCAGTTTATTAATGCCCCATTCTAGGTGCTATATTTGATTTACACAGATTTGTAAAATAATCAAAGAAACAAATATATTAGCTTGGAGTCACATTTGAGTCACTATAACTGCCCTAAAAAAATATATATGTATATATTTTTATATGCTCAGAATCTTCAGAAAGAGTATGTGAGTGATCACAGCAGATACTACTATCCGAGGTTCTAAACTTCAGTGTTGAGGCACTATATGATTATATATGCAAAAGCCACTTAGTGAAGAAACAAACTTTGAAAATCTGAACCACACTGAATGAAATTAAACATCTTAATAACACTTCCTCAATGCAGCAGAATTATGGATCTCAAAATTTATACACAAAAAAGTAAACATAGTTTTTGAGTCAAACTAAGAAACTGTGAAAACAACTAGGATATCAATTTTGCAACTCAAGAAAAGAGTAAAATATCTTCGTCCGCTGTTTGATGAAGAAATAATTCAAAATCATTTAACCATGGAGTTTGTGATAATATCTTTTGCAACAGCGCAAAGTAACTAATATCTGGGTTACAAATGATAATCCATTCTGAAAAAAATCTTACTTTCAAATTCACAAAATAATTCTTGCTATTTCTCAGATAATATGTCCATTATAGCTATTAAGTGTCAACAACGGGACTATCAGATTTGCAGTTTTAACAAAGCAAACACTAAATTTAAGCACTGTAGTTAATGAATTTTAAATCAGATAATAGAAGTAATTAAAGTACTTGGCACTAAAATGCTAGATTAAACATTCACAAGAGACATTGACATACAAAATTGTATGCAATAATATTTTTCATGTGAAGCTAAATTTTATTTGGCATTATATTAATTTTTCAAAGTACAACCTTATTCCTTTTCAATTTTGAGGCCCAATCTTGTATTGAAGCAACTTGTTAATACCAAGTGTTCCAAACCCTCAGGTGGGCAATGTCCCTCACAAGTCTATGTTTGCAGGATCATGAGCTTCCAAATGTGAATCATAAAAAAGACAAAACCAGAAAGTCAAAAAGAGAATGCTATTTCCTGGAGTATATTTTTGAAACTACACTTACCCCAATGGTAAACTGTTCACAGACAAAAAGAGAACATTAAAGAGATAGCATGTTGGCATGGTTGAAAGAGACTGTAAATATACAGTAAAATGTTCTCAAAAATGTATTTCATAGAGTTTATAAAAATATTTAGGTTGGAAGGGACTGCTTCAGGTCTCCAAGTCCAATCCTCACTCAAAACAGATGCAGTCAGAGCAGGTTGCTCAGGGCTTTGTCCAGTCAAGATTTGGGTATCTCCAGGGATGGAGATCCCATAACTTCTTCAGGCCCCTGTCCCAGTGTATGAGGAATGTTTTTTTCTTATACCTGACTGGAATTTTCCATATTCCAACTTGTCTCCATTGTGTCTTGTCCTTCCATTGTGCACCTCTAAAAGTCTGACTGTTTTCTCTATGTGCTCCTAATACATAGCTGAAGACAACTCCCAGAACCTTTGCTTTTTTACAGCTGAACAAACCCAGTTCTCTCCATGTATGTCATGTGATCCAAATCCTTGATCAGCTTGGTGACCCTCCATTGGACTTGCTCCATTATGTCTCTCTTGTACGTTCAAGTCACAGGCATTTTTTTGTCCTGACATCTCTAAAATTTAAATTGATGTATTTAACTTTAGAGGTATAATGACTCCAAAAGAGGCATCTAACTTGAAAACAGTAAAAGCAATGACCAGGACAGAACTTGAAGTGTATCACTTGATATATCAGAGGGTTGTGCTGCCATTCAGAGGGATCTCAACAGACTTGAGAAATGGGCTGAGAGGAATCTCATGCTGTTCAACAAAAGGAAGTGATAAGTCTTGCACCTGGAACAAAATAACCCCAGGCACTCTGTGAACGATCCGTCCTTACGAACAGGTTTCGTGATGGTTCGTGGATTGATCTCAGGGTGCAAAAGAACCAACACGGCACAGGGGATTTGCAGTAATAATCAAAACAAATGCACCTTTATTGAATGACTACAGCAAAATGTGATAGAGGGATTAAGGGAGAGGAAAAGATAAAGAGAGAGAAAAGAGAGAGAGAGAGAGAGAGAGGGGATACAGCTACCAAACATAGAGACGAAGTCCTTTGTTCCAGTCCAGTTGAGGATCCACCTGTTACGTCTGGGAGATCTCAGAGGCACAGTTCATCTGGACCCCAATTATACTCTTTTCCATTGGGGGAAGGGGGAATAAATTTTGCAACTGAAACAAAGGTCTTCAGGGGGGAAGAATGGTGTTTGGTAAGGGGTGCGCAAAGTCCGAGCTAGGCAGCAGGCAAGAGCCATTGTTTTCTTGGTCCAGTGGTCACAACCTGCAGGCAAACATCTTGGTTTGGCCAGCTTGCCTCCCCCACACCCCTCCCCCAGGTTGGGGGTTTCTGTCTCAGTCCTTGGAAGGAGGAGAGGGGCCTTCTCACATAGGGGTTTCATGTCTCAGTCCTTGACTTCTTACATCTCAGTTTGTCTGTCACAGTGGTTGCAAAACAGGTGAGAATCTTCTGTGAGACACCCTCTGAAAATCAGGAGAAGTCCAGCCAGGCCGAGAGGTGGGACAGCTTCCAAGGCTATTGTTGCAAAAAGGGCATGGTGCCCCTTCTTCTTCTCATTGGGCTCAGTGTAGCATACAGCAAACAACACCTGTGAAAACAATAACTTAGCAATGCTCTCAGATCTCAGGGCCTTGTTGGCATGTGACTTTCTACTTCAGAGCCAGAGATTCTAGACAGGGGGAGTCTTCTCTTCAGTGGTCCCCAAATGACAATCGTGAGGCAGATGAGGGAAAATTCAGACAGACTCACACACCCATACAAGCTGGAGGCCCAACAGGTGGAAAGCAGCTTAGGGAAGGCCCTTGGATTCCTGTTGAACACCAAGTTGAACACGAGCTAGCAATGTATCTTTGTGGCAAGAAAGGCTAATAATATTCTGGGCTGCACAATATTGCTAGCAGATGGAGAGAGGTGATCCTTCCTTTCAGCACGGGTGACGCCACACCTGGAGCCCTGTGTCCAGTTCCAGGCTCTAAGACGATTAAGATGAATAAGGGATTGGAGCACTTCACATATGAGGAAAGGCTGAGAAACCAGGGACTGTTTTGTCTAAAGAGAAGACTCAAAGGGGAAGTCTCATCAATGTGTACAAATACCTGAAGGGAGAGTACAAAGAAGGCAGAACCAGGCCCTTTTCAGTGGTGCCCAGTGACAGGACAAGAGGCAATGGGCACAAACTGAAACACAGGTGGTTCTGTCTGAACATAAAGAAACACTTTTTTACTGTAAGTATGCTTGAAAGATAAAACAGGGTGCCCAGAAAGACTGTGAAGTTCCTATACATAGATATATTCAAAAGGTGACTGGACACAGTCCTTCTCTAGGTGACTGCTTGAGCAGGGATATTGGACTAGACCCTCTCGAAAGGTTCCTTCTGATCTCAATGATTCTGTTGTTTGGGACTTGTAAGATAGAAGATTTCAAATTATAATAAATTCGGACAATATAAGCCCATTGAAACCTGATTTCCATAAACATTTTAAAATTCATATATAATTAATATGAGACACAAATATTTTTTAAGAAAAATTATTTTCAAAAATTATTCTAAAAACAGTAACAGAAAATTAGATACTGGGTAGCAGCAATTTTTGCAGACTCATATTTTCATAAGTATTAATTTTAGGATCAGCAACAGACACCACTCTTTATCATTATAAACTTTAAAATAGCATATTAGTGATTTGACTAAATGACATAACACTTTATCTTCAAATTCTCCAACTAGTACAGGTGAATAAACTCCATTGTTACTGCGTCCATGAATTCCACCAACATGAGGTCTGTGAATACCTGCTTCACTCGTATCAAGTATTAAAAAGGAACAAATTTTAAAAAAAACTTTTTGAAACAGCTGGCCTTTTGCAATAATTTTTCTGCTCAAAAATAATTTCCTTAAGTATGCTTATGTAACAGGATTGCCATTAAAGGAAATAATTTTATGGTTTGTTTGTTTGGTTGGTTTTTTTAAGGGGAAAAACACAAAAGAAGGGACACCAAATGAAAAGAAACAACAATATGGAACAGTGCTGATACAGAGATGAGTAGGTAGGCTTTGCCCCTTAGCAAAAAATCATCATAATTCTTGCTGAAAGCAATATTATAGACAAGATTCATAATTGCTTAGATTAACCATAAGAAGATACATATTGTCTTCTAATTCAGTAGTATTTTTACATTTGTGCAAATAACTATGCAAGAAAGAGCATAGTGAGTAAATTTTTTTGTGAAAATTATGTCAAGTATTGTTAAAAGTTAACTGACTCAGGAAAATACGATCACATTTACAGCCTGCCTTCCATTCTGAACATTTCCTCTTTTTCCAGTTCTGCCCAATCCCTGAATTTCCCCATAAACTTTTATGCAATTTTATAAGATTTTATATTGTCACAAGAATGTAAGAGTCATCAAACTGCATCAAACCAGAGTTCCAGCTAGCCAAATATTGTGTCTTTGACAATGAATAAAAGCAGATAGCTGATCAGTGTGAAAACTATCGAGTGCACAATAATATTTACATGTAAATTTTCTCAGTTTCCAGGTATGTGTGGCTGAGATTTCCTGAGTCAGCAACATAATCTTTGCATTTCATGGAAGAAAAGTCAGACAATGGTTATTAATTTATCTACTTGAGTTATGAACTCTTGCATACTCTTAGCTTTCACAATATCCTACAAGAAAGCGTTCACAGTATTGAGCATTCATTCTTAATCTAGCAACTGATCATTTCATTTGATGCCCCCTCGTTTTGCATCAAAAAAGTACATACTGTTGTTGCCTATTCACCTGCTTCAATTTTAATAGATCTCTGTAGTATAGCATCTTTCATATGTTTTGTACAAGTCATTCCATGTCTTTAAGCATCCTTGTTCCTCATAATTATATTGGTTTGCTTCGTCTTTTCTTAGTAAATGCAAACAGTTGATTTATGTTTCTGACCATTACTGAGCACAAAGATGACAAAAAATTACCTATTACAAGTTCTGTTTCCTAAACAATAATAATTAGCTGAAAGCCTTTTATCAGCTATGAGAAACAGGTTTTTTCCCCTCATCTTTACTTGGCATTGTGACTTAACTGTGAGTTATTTCTCAACTTCTCCAGATCATTTATGAACATGTTGAACAGCACAGGCTCTTTCATCTCACATTCTATTAAAGGTAATTTCATTAATTCCTTCTTTTATTTTCATGAGGTATGTGGAATTTGACTTAAAATTTAGACTTCTGTCCTCTGGATGCTGTATCCAGAAACACTCCTAAATCAATTTCCTGCTAGGAAAAAGAGATTTGTAAGCTTTTGAACTACATGACCAAACATAATATATAATATACCATATTTACATATTCTTAAGAAGCTTGTTGCATGAAAAAAGGAAGAAAGCCATGAGACAGCATTTACAATATTTTCCTTCTAAATTCTCATAAATCTGCTAAGAATCCAGTTTCATAAAAAAGAACAGTTGAGTCAGGAATAAAAGTGTAGCTTTTTACACAGAAAAATATTGATCTTATTAAAAAGTATGCAATTAATACATAGCCATTATTAAATAATTATGTACAAATAATTCTACTATTTGCATCCTACATTATAAGTCTTATCTGCCTTATTTTCTGAGGAAAACAAACCTCTTTAATTATAGTCCTGTTTGCAATCAGCACTTGGAAATTCTGGGATCTATTTAATCTATTTGACCAATGGAATCCTTAAAGAGATTAAATCCTAACCTTTCTTCCTGCTGATACTGGCTGATCCAGTAACAATAAAATTTGATTCAGAGATCTTGAGATAAAGAATAGATAAGAATAGGCATTAATTTTCTCAAACAAGTAGTTGTGTGCAAAATCAATGAATAATTGACACTAACACCGCAATTTTACATTAGGAAATTATATTACTTTGCTATTCTCTGTATTGGGGGAAGTGCTCAGAAAACACATTAGAAGAGGCTTTTGGTTACTGTCATGACCTTCTTCCCCTACAGGGAAAAAAGTCTCTGGCTTTTCTTCTGGCTATGATGAGAATAATCCTGAAATATGTTCTTCTTCACACTGTTCATTCCTGTCCCCTTTGTGCTGACACATTATTTGTATAGTAACAAAGTGAAATGACCAGTCCGGCTGTTCGTCTCTGCACGGTCACACGTAGGATGGCCTTGGGACAGCCCGCGCTTCAAAGGACGAGTCTGGACTCTTCAGATTTTCAGTCCTCGATATTGTTTATTATTTCTTATCTACAAAATTTTCTTCCAGCCTGACAGAGGTCTGACCAGCAAGGCAGCCAAGGGCACCCTGACCTCCCACTGGGCGGTTGTCTATTTTTATACTAAAAACTACGTACATCATATTTACCTTTATTTCCCAATACCTTTCACCCATATTAGCAAGTGCACCTTCACCGAGAACCAATCCCCAAGTGTCAACATCACCACAGAAAATGGATGACAAGAAGAAGAAAGAAGAAGGACAAGACATGCCCTGATTCCTCCATCTTGTCTCCATAACCCCCCTGTACCAAAATCCTAAAATCTATATTTCCACCCCGTAAATACTTAATTCCTACACCATTCATCCCCAAGTGACTCTCATGTCCTCAAAGAGGCGGCACATCCCTTGCAGGGTCAAAATCCAACCACCAGGTGCTTCTGGCAACATTCCAGGATTTCCGACACCCCCCCCCCCAAGGATTGTCTCGGTAACTCTGGAAATCCGGAGTGATGTGCTGAGTTCCCACAGTGAAAGGATTGGGGAAAATACCTTCCCCCACAAAGGATTGTTTTTCTTCTAGATTGCTTGTCAGTATAGTTTAACATATGGCCTGAGAAACATTTGAGACAGAAAATGGAAGGGACAGTACAAGAAGTGGACATGGCTGGGTGAACTACTTGTTTCAGTAGTCAATACTATTCAGCAACCTAAAGGAAGGTACTGATTCCAGTTGTGTATGACATGAAAGGAATGAATTTATCGTGATACAATGAGAGGTGGCTCTTATCTTGGGAACAGTGGGTTCCAACCCCACCAGAACTTCAGAATCCTCAGTAAAATCTTATTTCTTTCCTGTATTATGTATGGATAACATGCAAACTAGCACCAAGCCTGGTACCACAACACATTGAAAGAGAAATATGCACTGAAACAAGAACTATATTGCACCTGCACAATAGTCATCAGTGGGGATCCTGACCAGCAAATAAGCATTAAAGACACCACTGGACACAATAAATATTTTCTGAATGATATAATCTATATCCATAAGTGGAGTAGATTGGTTCATGGTCCATAGCATTAGACTTCTGAAAATATTCAATTTCCTCTATTTATTTCAGTTTGAAGTTTAAGACACAAGATATAAGTCCATCCTAATTATAGCAGGTCCCTTTTAAAAATAGTAAGTACTATTTTTACAATTGTAATTAAGTTGTATTTTCAAATCTACTATAATTGGCAGTATTTTGAAAATTAGAATTTTAAAACATTCTCCTTCTTTATTCTTAGTGAACACAACAATGACCAATACAAAAATATTTTTGTGCCCAAAGCATACCTATTATTTTGATTTATTTCAATTCCAAATTAAAAAACATACCTGAACTCTAAATTTCCAGGTTGTCCCAACAGGGACACCAGGTATAGGACCATAGTGATTAGAAGGGACAATAGTGCATTCCTTAGTGTGATCAACACAAGCCATGCCCTAAAAACAGTTGAGAGAATGAATTTTCGAATATTTAAAATAATTTATAGAAGCTGATGCAGATATCAAGAAATCCAACCCTTATAGTAAACACTTCAAAGTATATTAACACTGTCAACAGATGCTTTAATTAATTATCATTACTTTATCTATCTCTAGTAATCTTAATAATTCTTTAGGTGTTTTAACTTTCAGTAGACAGTGTACAGGATTCAACATTTCTTTACAGTCTGTTCAATCCTGTACTGAATATTGTTCAATGCATACACATAGTTAGACATGCAACACATACATGAATGGTGAGCTATTTTTAAATTGAAACATACTACCTCGCCCCAGTCTCTCTGGCTTTCAGTACTGGCAGATGGCATCTTGGCTTTTCTTTTTTACTCTGTTTGAGTTTTTCTCCAGCCTTTACAACTTCATTAGAACTGTTTTTGCATGAAGGACAATACCTAAAATGAAAGTTTCAGTAAATTCTTTATTACTTAGTAATAATAGCAATACATTTCTTCTAAGAAAAGTAGTGTCACATTTGTTCATCTTGACTAAATATTTTGAAGCTAGCAAATATACAACAGTTTTTAAAAGCTGAGGACTTGGGCTGAAAACTAAACTCAACAAGAACAAATACTGTCCACTTCTAAAACAAGATTTGCTTTTTTAAGCAGGGTGGTAGAGGCAAAACGTTTCACTCCTCTTGAGATGTACAAGAGATTCTTACATTTCCTTAATTCCCTCCTCATTTTCTCTTCCTCTCCTTGCTTGTTCAGATCACATAATGCAGAGGAGAAATGAGATTAGAATATACTGCTCATGGTTAATTTCCACATCCTGCCCACTCATCAGCTGCTTTTACTGCACCAAATCTCACTTCAGACAGTTGAATGTGGAACAGCCCTAGGATACTACAAAACATGCATACATGTACACATGCATACATGGACACATGAATCCTTATCCTACCCCACCATGCCTGAGGCATCAGGAATGTGACTTAGTACTCAACAAATTGGAAGAATATTAAACTCCATTTCTATATTTTTTTTTGCCTCAAATGGCATTGGGACTCATTCCAGCCACCATAAAACCATTACGGTAGAAAAAGGATAGGAGACTGTAGGAAACAGTGGTTAAGGCAAAGGGAGGAAAGGAGCCCACAGATCCTTTTATTGCTTCTAACAGCACTTTTTTCCCATTCCAGGGGTACCAAGGCAAAGGCAACTGCCATTGCTTTTGGTTTCCATAGGCTGAGAGTGGTTCCAAAGTCACTAGTGGAAAAAGTCTGATCTGCAACAACAATATACTTAGATTACTAGTACTACTAATGCTTTATTTTTGCTAGATACCTTATATCTTTGAGTATGAACAAAAGAACTATGACCATGAGTTTTCTTTCCCCCTCCTCTGCTTAACTATAGCAGAGGAAAATGAAAAAAGGATTTTCATAGGTGCACTGGCGTTTGGCCAGCGTCAACCCATCACATTACCATAGGGCAGCGAGTCACTGTGTAAAGATATTTCAGAAGAATTGAGTGTGTACACTCTCTAAACCCTCTAAGAAGATATGAGCTACCTCAAGTCAGTTTTTTATTTGCAATCTAGAATTCATACAGATGCTTATTGCAGAACACAGTCACAATTCAGTTTAACACTTGGGATCTTGATAATCTTAAAGCAGCTTATTACACCAAAATCATTAAATACTGTAAAAGTATTCTAAATTTCTAAAAATTGAAAAATAGAGACTAAAATAATCATATCCAAATCATACCTGTTCAGTTTAAAGGTAAGGAAGAATCTTTTCCATAATTTTCACTGTGCAAACTCCACCTGGACATTGACATTCAGTCTATGTTCTTTCCTGTTCAAACATGTTTTGAGGATTGTTCTTTTGTAAAAAATTAAACTTGGAGCATGTGCATTTTCTTTTTTGTAATTTTGTTGTTATTAATACTGGAACATAAAATTGTTTTTTGCTGCTGGAGTACTGGTACAGAGTCTTTTAGGAGTAAGAGGACCTGAAGAAGAATGGATGCACCATCAGAGGACAGATTCTGAATAGTATTTCCTTTAATATTCTGGATGACTGTAGTCAAAAAACTTAGGTTGTTCACAGAATCACAGAATTAGCTAGGTTATGAAATAAAGGGTGTGTTTTATATAACTAAGCACAAGTAATCAGCATAAGTAAACAAGTATTTAGCACAAGTATACATAAGTGCATAGCATAAATTAGCATAAGAAAGCCCGGCAGGCCTAGCTTGACAGGAGTATCACTCACAAAAAAGACTTTATGCTTAGTATACCCGAATAGCTAAGGGCAAGTAGGGAATCGCCCCTGTGTGAGGAAGCCATGAGGAAGACTAGCTGCTTTAGGGCATGTAGACTGCGCATGGACAATGCATGGACACTAGTTTAAAGTAAAGGAATCGGACACAATAGATTTCTAACCTCTTGCTTATTGGGCACTAACTTTAGGAGTGTAAGGCTATGTAGTATTTTTGATAAAAATGCTATATAAACCCATTTAAATTTGAATGTGATGGAGAAGCATTTTGGTGGAGTGCTGTCTAAAATAAAAGCACTTTTGGTGGACAATCCACTTGTTTGTTGATTTCTTTGAATCAGTTTTGGCAAGCCAGGCAAGAGACCCTCTGTTTGACTGCAGGACCCTGGGGCTGGAGGACTCACCTGGGCTCCCTAGTCTCTTTTGCCTGTAAAGGAGAGTCCACGGACCTAGGATCTATGCCGGGACAAGCAAGGACCTGAGGTACGTCATACAGAAAAGCACTTTACTAATAACCATCTGCATTTGTTATATCTGTTGCTTTGTTACCCGCAGTATAAGATAATACTTGTAAGTCATATGCAGAGGCCCCTACCTACATGGCTCGTTCACACAGTGTGGGTTAAAGTCCCAAGGGAGAGTTGCATGGGTGGGTTAGAGCCCCACCTATGATGTCACAGGGTTAGAGTCCCCTCCATGTGTTAAAGTCCCACTGATATGGGTTAAAGTCCCATGGGTTGGGAGTGGTAGACTAAATGGTATTGATTAAATGTGGCTGGAATTTGGACTGGGAGCTGGTTTAGAGGTTTTATTGTCTGGTATTATATTGTGTGTGTTCATGTATTGTCTGTCACTGCAACATTGTTTATTCCTTGTCTATGTTTAAGTAAGTGTCTTGGTTTGAAAGACAGGTGTCTGCTAAGGAAAGCAGGAGCCTCCCTTGGAATAGAAAAAGTGACCCCCTTCCCTCCGAATTATTATAACTTTGAATTTAAGGGACTTTCAGGCAAAGATATGGGAAAAGGAATAACAGATCGTTACTAGTATGTATAACAAGGCAAACAAACAACAGCAACTATGGCAGTGTTATAAAAACATATTATAGTATTGGCTTTTTTGCAAATATTAAAATGGATTTTATATGTGTGGCGTAAAGCAACTTTGTTATGAAGATACAGTTTGTATTTCTGCTGTTGCTTAAGTTTAGACATGGTAGTGAAATAGCTATGCTTGTGTTAAAATGCCTGCTTGGATGGGATAACATCCAATGAACACAGCAGGAGGACACCTGCTACAGATATGCCAACTATCAGCCCTCACCCTCTGAAGGCAGTGTGGACTAAGGCCCAAACTGGAAATGATAAGGAGAAGGAGCCAAAACCACAGCCAAGAAACACCCATGCTCTAAAAAGGCAGACTCAAGGAGGGGCCATGTAAAATAGTTCCTGGAATATGTAAACTAGCTTATGCATATGCATAAGGGCCTATGAATATGCAACGGGCTGATATAATGGAAAAAGGTATTTAAGGGGTATCCCCAAAGGTAACAGTGTGATCTTGGCTCAGTGCCAAGATGCACATTGCCATAATAACCTTTGCTCTATGGTCCTTGTCTCCTATTGTCCTTTATGAAGCTTTTTAAAATTTCACAGGAGAGTGAACGTGTTTTTCACAGCAGCAACAACAGACAGAACCAGAAAGCCAGTATCAGCCTTCTCGGCTGCAAGCACTTTCCCTTTTGGTGTAGTTATGGTCACAGACGGCAGGGGCGCTGGCAGGGGCACGGGCAGGTTCCTGGTGGGTAGGGCAGGTGCGATGATTCCCCTGCAGCTGTAGGGGGCGCTCTGGTGCAAGTTTGGGGACCACACAGACTGAGACAGGAAAGGATGGGAAAGGGGCTTGCTTTACAAATCCCCCCAGAGGTAGCTGATCCTGGTGCCCCAGCAGGATTCTCAAAAACAGCAAGCTAGAACAGCAGGAATGAGCAAAATCCCACGGTGGTAGACAAGATGTATCAGAAACTCCACAGCTGTAGCTGGAACCATGGGACATTTCAGCAGGCAAGGGGTGAGGGGCTACAGTGTAGCAAAAAAACCCAGAGCAGTGCCGAAGAAATGGCGGGGACCAGGCAGTTGCAGCCCAGCTTCCGAACATGGCAGGGAGAGGCTTCCTTGTGTCGCAGATATATTTTCATTAAAAATCTTTCTTTAAGATTTTTTCTTCCTCAGAAGCTGAGAGGCCTCAGAAACAAAATGTTAACAATGGCTATCTGCTGCTGTGGAATGCAACAAGTGCATCTGTGATTGGTCTCCTGTGCTTGTTTGTAATTAATGGCCAATCACAGTAGAGCTGACTGGGACAGAGAGTCTGAGGCAGCTGCCTTTGTTATCATTCTTTTCTTTTCTGTTCCTAGCTTAGCTAGCCTTTTGAGATGAAACCTTTCCTTCTATTCTTTTTAGTATAGTTTTAATGTAATATATATCATAAAATAATAAATCAAGCCTTCTGAACATGGAGTCAACATTCTCGTCTCTTCCCTCACCTGAAAACCCCTGTGAACACCGTCACACCCTTGGGGGGAAAGGGACTCTGGGATCCCAGGGGTTTCCCCTGAGGCACCCGAGCAGATGATGAAGGGTCCTTTGTTTGGGGAGGTAGGGTGTTAATAAGGTCTCAGTGCAACAGCTGCTCTTATGAGCAGAGCTCCACTCACAGTAAAGAGAGGCAGCAGGAGACAGAACCTTGCAGTGGTGATGAATTCTCCTCACAGCGACTGCAGCCTTTCTCCCTTCTGAATGCCGAGAGCACAAGACAGCTAGCAGCTGCACCAGCCTCTTCTTTTTCCAGCCCAGTTCTCATGGTATCTCTGTCATTCTGAGATGAGAGGAAAGATGTGTGCTGATGTCTTTACAAATAATTGGATGGGTGAAGGGATGGGTGTTAACGTCTTTGAAATGGGTCTTAATGTCTCTACTGGCTTTGGGCAGCAGGTTTGTCACCAGGCCCAGACAGCTTGGCTCCTGAGATGGACAAGGGTCTGCACAAGCCTGAACTTCTGAACTTTGGGGTAAAACAGTAGGTTCAAGAGGGGATATGGGGTAGGAGTCTCGGGAAGGCTGTACCTTGCTAGTAGCTCAGTCAATCGGGAAAGGAAGAAGGCAACATGCAGCCAGGAGTTAGGATAAAAGGAGGTTGCTCCCTCTGAAACCCTGAGAGAGAAAAACCCTGCAGGCGTGTGCCCTGGTGAACTCTCTCCCTTTATTTGACTAAAGTTGAAGGACTTGTCTGTCTCCTTTATGGACATAAACCTCTGGCATTTGTGGATTTTCCTGAGAGAAACCCCCAGATAAGAGAAATACAGCCAGATGCCCTCGTCACCTGAGCTTGGCCGTTTCTTTTGTCTCTCTTAAGTACCCGGTCATTTTGTTCCTTAGTAACAAAAATGGGGGGAAATTACTAAGAGAAAGAAAAACCCTAAAAGGAAAAACCCTTACCTCCAACAGTAAGGAAGGGAATGTGCTCAACCCTCATTACTTTTTCCTTTGGGTATGGAATGCTATTAGGTGGAGTAGAAAGAGTCAGAAAATTGAGTGTGTGTTCCAAGGTTCATCTCTGGGAGTGTGTTGTGTTGTGTTGTGTCTGTATAAGTTGGACTGTTCTGTTCCCCCCTATCATGTAATGGTTCTGCCCTGGTTCTCTCTTCCCTCCCTTGTGCTGCCAGTTATCTCAACTCCTCCCAAGTTGCCTTGGAGACTAATGTACCCCTTCTGAAATCCCTCCCCAGTGCCCTGTCCGTCACTCGGCGCTCCCACCCTTCTCTCTAGAACTCTCTAGAAACTTCCAGCTAGAGAGTCAAGTGATTGGTTCAGGGGCCGAGGCCCCACCCTCAAGTTATCCCCATTGGGGTTTTCCTGAAGTCAATCTTTTATATCCCACTCCCCTCTAAAACTCTATTCGGCCAAGGACTGACTCCTCCCCTGTTTCCCTCCCTCCTTATAAGCTGTTGCAACCCCTCCCTCTGTCTCTTCGACTGTCGGTTCCCCTGGGACCCAATAAACCTGGATGCACCACAGCTGGAGAGCGCTCTCTTTTTCTGCTGACTGTAGCCATAAGCCATGCCACATCCTACCACAAGGTAGCACTGCTGTCATAGCACAGGGCGTTTGCCTTAGGTGCTGTCCCGAACCACAGAGATCGGGAGAGTGCTCCCCTACTGCTAGCGGTGCTGGATAGCTAGCCGGGACCTCCGAGAAAGACAATTTTTCTCCAGCTGGCCGCTTCAGTTTTGGCGCCCAACGTGAGGCCTGAGGGCATCTCCAGACCCTGCAGATGAGGCTGTAAGTCTCATTGGCAGTCAAGCTACCTCCAGTAGAGTCGACCCCTTTTTGGTGGGTGGCGCTCTGGGGGATCGGGAACGGCAGCTCCTCACACCCAAGGAGTCGTTCCCCCAGCAGAAACCATCGCTCCCAGATTTCGTTTGGCCCTCACCAGATTGTAAGTATTTCTCTCTTTCTCTCCCTGTCTTTCTGTTCTGTTTATCTCCCAATACTGAGCAGCACTTTCCTCTGCAGCTTTTCGCGTGTGCGGTTTCTCAGCCGCCGCACGTTCTCTCCCTGCCCCTCCCCTGCGTGGCGGCGCAGCACTGGCTTGGTTTTCGGGCTCCCGCCACCGTTTTCGGCGTGGCCGGCTTTCGCTGCCGTGGCAGAGGACTGGCACAGGCGTCTCCGAGCTTGGGCGTGGCGACCACGTGGTGCGGGGGAGCCAGCGGCTGCCACCCGCCATTTTAAGAGCCACACAGCATGGCACGGGGGAGCCCGAAGCTGCCGCCCGCCATTTTCCGCACGGTGTCGTGGGTGGGGGCTCACCTTGCTGCACAGCTTTCTCTTTTTTCTGACAGGGGCTGGTGTGGGGCTCTTTGTTCCCTTTTTTGAAGTTTTTCTGAGGCGGTGGGCAGACTGAGTCACACCACATAATATCTTCATAATGGGTGCTCGCTTTTCTGCGGCTCAGAATAGAGCTTTTACCCAAGTTGCGGGAATCCTTGCGGGGGGGGGGGGGGTGTTGTAGTTCAGAAAAGAGAGTTAGAAAAATTATTAAAATGGCTGTTTTCCCAATTTCCAGAAATTTCCCCTGAACAAATTTATGACCCCGGTTTCTGGGATGTTGTTAATCATAAATTACAAGCTTCTGTTAAGTCGGGGGACTCTTCTTTGAAAAAAATCATATTTTGGACTTCTGAAATTAAATTAGTGTTTAAATCCAGCTCAAAATTGGGAAAATGGTCATCTTTACAAAGCTTAATCCCCAGTTCTCTCGGTTCCCCTGCTCCTAGCCTTTTCCCCTCACCTTCTTGCCCTAAAATTGGGATTTTGAGAGGAGCAGCTTGCTCCAGCACAGCGCAGGGTGTCCACCATTCCCCTGGCTCTTCTCAAAGCTCCCAATCCCCCTGCCCGAAGAGTCCTGGCCGGACTCTCCGGGGCTCATTTCCTTCCCCCTCTCACCTGGTTTATAAATCCTCAGTTTCTAAACACTCTGTTCGGTTTTGTCTCCCTCCCCAAGATGGCTCCCATGGAGCACAAGATGGAGGGATACACATGGTTTTTCCTGCCCTTTCTCCTTCTTCATCCCACAGTCCCTTTCATTCCCCAAAAAACCCCTTCATGTCCCTAGACTCCTCCCAACTTCCCTTTGCCCCTCCTCCCTTGGCAGGTCCTCCCATTTCTCCTCCCTCCTACAAAGCTCCGCCCTTTGACTCCTCCCTTGGGGCGGAGACCCAAAGATCTGACATCCCTGCCCAGTCCTCCAGCCACTCCCCTTCCCTTCTCAGTTCTGGCTCCCACGCCCCACCTTCCGGATCCCACGCTCTGGTGTCTGGGGGAAGGGGGGTGGAGACCCAGGACCCGGAGACAATTTCCATCCCTTCAGTTGCTCCAGTCACATACCACCCGGAGAGGGAGGGGAGAGCTCAGGCCCAGTGGACCCCCTTCCCCCACCACGTTATCAAAGAGCTGTGCAAGGCCCAAAAGGATTTCTCCCGGGAGAGCGAGTACTTCCGGGGGATCCTGAGGGCCACACTGACAGAATCGGAAGTCACCCCTGCCGATCTGCGGCGCCTTTTTTCATGCCTGCTAAACCCCAAGGAGTTTGTAATGTCGGAGGTAGCATGGAAAAAGGAGGTGGTGGGAATCCTACCCTTCCATTGGGAAAATCCCCGCACTGGTGTTGATTTTGATGGTGAGATCATCTCAAATGACCATCTGTGCGGGATGGGGAATTGGGCGGATGGTCATTCTCAAGCTAGGTCCATTCCCCCGGAGGCATTGAAAGAAACTGCCAGGGAAGCAGAAAGGGCTTTCTTGAGGTTGCGTTCAGCAGCGCCTCATCTCACCTATTCTAGAATTTTCCAGCATCCAAATGAAGCATTTGTGTCTTTTGTTGAGCGTCTTCACAAGGCAGTTGATTTGCAGGTGCAGAGTGAGGAGGCCAGGATGGAGATTCTCAAGGAGGTAGCATCTGCAAATGCTAACCCAGCTTGCAAAGCTGCCATTTTCAGTTTACCCCTGGACCCTCCTCCGACTCTGCAACGCATGCTGGAAGTTTGTGTGCACAAAGTCTCGCTGTCACCAGGAGACCTCGACTACAAAACCCGACTGCAACCTCGAAGGATTGCTGCTGCTGACACCACGGACAGCACACCTGTAGATCCAGCCCTGCCTTTGGCCGATTGTCCACTGCATCCCTGCACCCCAGGACCGTCCCAAAGGAAAACTGCTCCCTGCCATCTCTGCGGGAAGCTTGGACACTGGATGCCTGACTGCCCCCTGAGACTCCAGTTTTTAGAATTTAGGAAAGGGCAGGGACCTCAGGGAAACCCCAAACAAAAAAATTAGTTTCTGAGCGCAGCTTCCCCACTGCGTGAAAATACAAATGAGGTGGGTTTAATAACATCTTACAGGGAGGGGAAAGGAGGAGAGAATACTAAACCAGGCCTGCCTGTGTCCACAACTGAAACTGACTTTGTTAAACAGGACTTGACTTGTCTAGACTGCATTCAGCCAAGACCCATTTTAACCATGCTTTCTAAAACTATCCCTTTCAGGTTGCAGCTGACCGAATCACTCCATCTAAGAGACTCCAACTTCCGTCTGGTAACTGTTTCCCTTGAGTCCCCAGGTAACTGGCAACAGATCGGAGGTAAGTATGTCGTCGTCGGAGACACAAAGCTTACACCAGTTGAAGTTAATATAGTCGCGGGTCTCTTAACATCAGACCCAGGGAAATTTTCTATGGGGCTGTATTTTGTCTGCCCTCCCCTCTTGCTGCCTAAAGGCCAGGTTGTAGCTCAAGCCATCCCAGTGCCTGAGCTGACCTGGGGTCCAGAGCTGCCTTGCACCCCTCGGCAAGATATCCCTCACAGGGTAGCCTGAGCCCAGGTTTTGGGGTGAGAAAAACCCGGGTCACCTGCTGCCTTTCGAGGGGTGGACATCACAAATCTCTTCAAGGGCTTTTGGACACAGGGGCAGATGTGACGATCATTCCTTCTCGGGAATGGCCGTCACATTGGGAGTTGCAAGATGTGGCTGGTTGCATTCATGGTGTCAGGGGCATGCAATTGGTGAGACAATCCAAGAGTATAGTGCAAATTAAGGGGCCGGATGGGCAATTGGTGTCTATACGCCCATTCGTTTTGGAATATACGAACCCCTGTGGGGGAGAGACCTTCTTTCCCAGTGGGGAGCCAGAATTGACCTCCCAGCAGCTCCCCAGGTTTTTCGGGCAGCGGTCACTGAAGAGCGCCCAACCCAGAAGCTGCATTGGAAATCCAATAAGCCAGTATGGGTAGAACAGTGGCCACTCAATAAACAAAAATTGAAGGGGCTCAACGAGATTGTCCAGGAGCAGCTACTTAAGGGTAATCTGGTAGAGACCATGTCGGATTGGAACTCCCCAGTTTTTGTCATCAAAAAACCCAACAAAGCTAAGTGGCGGCTCCTCCACGACCTCCACCAAATTAATAATGTCATTAAGGACATGGGTCCTCTCCAACCAGGGATGCCGTCCCCTACGATGCTCCCTCAAAATTGGAATTTGGCAATTGTAGATATAAAAGATTGTTCCTTTCAAATTTCCCTACACCCTGACTATGTTCCACGTGTTGCCTTTACGGTCTCCACCATCAACCGTGAAGCCCCAAGGAAGTGCTACCATTGGTGTGTTTTACCACAGGGAATGAAAAACAGCCCTGTTATCTGCCAGTGGTACGTAGCTTCCTTGTTGCCCCCAGTATGAACAGTCGCGAAAGACCCTATAATTTTCCATTATATGGACGATATACTTGTTTGGGCTCCGACGCATGACATACTTACTCATGCACTTGACCTGACGATCAATGCATTGTTTGCTGCAGGGTTTGAGCTTCAGGAGGACAAAATTCAGCGAATGCCACCCTGGAAGTACCTGGGTTTGGAGATCAGCAGGCGGACCATTGCGCCACAAAAATTGGTTATAAAGACTAATGTTAAGACCTTGGCAGATTTCCACCAGTCGTATGGGTCTTTGAATTGGGTAAGGCCTTGTCTAGGAATTCCAACCGACTACCTAGCCGCCCTTTTCAATTTATTGAAAGGGGGAGAGGAGCTCAGTTCTCCTAGGTCACTTACCCAGGAGGCACAGACAGCACTGGAGAAAATCCAAGAGTCCATTTTGTCCAGGCAGACCCACAGATATCAGCCAGGTCTGCCATTCAAGTTTATTATTCTAGAAAAGATGCCACACCTCCATGGGGTGATTTTTCAGTGGGACGAGTCACCCAAGGACAAGGACCGAGACTCGAGAAACCCTCTCTTAATTATAGAGTGGGTCTTCCTCAGCCACCATAGGTCCAAGAGGATGACACAGCCATAAGAGCTGGTGGCAGAACTGATCCTCAAGGCTAGATCGCCGATCAGGGAGCTTGCAGGTTGTGATTTTGACTGTATTCACATCCCCATCCAATTGAAATCAGGCCAATTCAAAAAGGATACATTTGACAAACTGCTCCAAGAGAATGAGATGTTACAATTTGCACTGGACAGCTACACCGGCCAAATTGCTGTTGATCGCTCGGCCCACAAAATTTTTAATCAGGAGGTTCAATTTTCCTTGTCATTAAAAAGTGTTCAGAGCCAAACCCCTCTGAAGGCACTGACTGTGTTTACTGACGCGTCCGGAGCATCCCCCAAGTCTGTAATGACTTGGAAGGATCCTCAAACCCAGCGCTGGGAGGCTGATGTTACTGAGGTAGAAGGATCATCTCAAGTAGCTGAGTTGGAGGCAGTCATCAGCGCTTTCGAGAGGCTCTCTGAACCATTCATGGACAGAACCGTTTTTTTCCTGTGAAACAGAGACTGCATTTAGGGGGAGGCAATGGCTCGGAGCCAAGGGAGTGCAGTGATGTTATGTAAAAGAGTGCATGAACAGAGACAACGAGTGAGGAGGGTGGTTGGTGCCCTCGATCTTCATTGGAGGAGAAGATCTCTGTTCTTGAGACCCCTCGGCCCCAGGGGGTGAAATTTGGGGGGGACAGGTGTCCCGAAAGTGAGAGACTGTGCTATTTTTCAGGAACTGGACAAAGCACCATTAAAAGGAAAACCCTAGAAGCAGCCCTGGTCCATGCACAGTGGTGAGAGCACTGGGCATGGAAGGAAGATGTCACGATGGCAAATGATCTCCGGGCGTTGCCGCATGTGACATGGAAACACAAGAGGTCTCAACTGTGTTTCCAGGGGAAGCCTATGGCACAAGGGGGACTCCTCACTCCTTGATGAACTGAGAATTGATTGTCTAAAGGGTGGTGATGGACCGAGAGTTGGTGATCTGAGGGATGGATGTATTGGAAATTTGGTGGGGGGAGGAGGAAATGCTTTTTGGAAGGCTTTCATTCTTTCTGTGTGTTTCTTTTTACATATAGTTGTAGGTAATAAAGTTTTTTCTTCTTTATTTCGAAGTGGGAGCCTGTTTTGCTCTATTCTTGGTCACATCTCACAGCAGACACCAGGGAGAGTGTATTTTCATGGGGGCGCTGGCATTCTGCCAGCGTCAAACCATGACATGTCTCCAGAAGGTTCCTGGGAATTACATAAGTAGAACATAATGGAGGAGAATTTGTTTTCCTGAGAACCATAATTGAGGCTTCCAGCACTGCATTAGTAGTTTCTTTGTGTGACTAAGTATGGTGTCTTTTGGCTTCCAAGCACCTTCAGTGAGCAGTGACTTCAGCTGCACTGAGAGAACAGCCACAAAGCCTTTGTGACTTTTAATACCCTGTAATTCTGATCACAGGTTGGGAATTAGCCTGGTTAACAAAGTCTTTTCTTCCTGATGGTTACCTTTAGTTTCTCCTGGAGCCATGCTATGAACTTTTAAATTACCTAAAATTCGTTTTTCTATAGGAAAGTGAATTAATTTGCCCAGGATTGATATTGGCAGGATGTCCCTCTCCATTTTGATTTCTTTGCTTTTCCGATTGCTCTCCTCTTCTGAGGCTTTGTTCTAAGCAGATGTGTGGGGGTGATGGTGACCAGCTGTGCTAATGTCAGTGTTGCTTTGGGGTAGTCTAAATTCATTTCCATGTCTTGGCTTGAAGCTCTGCCATTCAGGGTCAAAGTGGCTTTGGGACCCCTGGAGCTGGGTTCACAGTCTTGTTATTACTAGAGTTGTGGCAGCACTTTTTGTTGCCACTGCACAGAGGGGCTTTGCTTCTTGGCATATCACAGTGCATGGCAGGGACACATGGTGAAGACATCAAGTGCTGCCCTGCTTGATTGCAGCTGTGTGAGCTGGAATGCTTCATTTGGGGTTGTGAACAAACCCAGCCATGGCACTGTTTAAGAAGTCACTGGTTTTAAGGACATTAGAGCCAATAATTATCTCCTTTCATCATGCTGGATGGAACCCACAGATGGATAATAGCTCACATCTCTATGATTTCGCTTTCTGTTCAGCCTGACATCCTCAGATTGATATGCCAGGATTCCAAATCATCTAGGAGAACTTTGTCACCCTTAAAATGAGGTCACCCAGCTGGGACTCCCACCAGCATGAGTGGGAGAGGGAGGTATGGGGACTTTGAGAGCTGCACAGCCTGTGAATGTGCAGACAGAGGCATCTCACCCAAAGCTCTGCCTCAGATATGCCTGAGCAGTCAGTCCATGTGCTGCTGTGTAGAGGGAGAACCAAAAGGCAAGCTCCCAAGCAGGAGACAAAATGGGAAGAAGGGCAGAGAAGTTACCTGGTGTCCTAGGGTGACGTTATGATGCTTGTATCCCCATTCATACGTTCTGTTAATTTTGGATATTATGTTCTGTACCTTTAAGACTGGCTCTGAAGAGTGAAAGTTTTGTTTTGGTTTTCTTA
The DNA here is from genome assembly GCF_028551555.1 of Melozone crissalis. Taxonomy (NCBI): domain Eukaryota; kingdom Metazoa; phylum Chordata; class Aves; order Passeriformes; family Passerellidae; genus Melozone; species Melozone crissalis. Next base: position 5,156,339 of record NW_026535813.1, on the reverse strand, counting down.
TCAGCGTAGCGGGACACAGAGACTGCGGCTTTGGCTTTTTCTGCTTTTGCTTTTCGCTTTGCTCCCTCTCACTCTTGCTTGCTTTGCTTCTGCTTGCTTTTTGCTTTTTGCTTCTTCTCTTTAGCTAGTTTAACTTAACAGTCCAAATTTTTTCCTGGACTATTTCTCCTCTCCTTTTTTCCACCATCTCAAACCTGCTCCAGACTGGGACCTGGAAACACTGAGAGTTTGCACCTTGTGGTCTGCAGCAGCTGCCCAACGCCGGAGGGACTGACAACAGAGCAACCATCCCCAAGAGAGACTTTCTGGATTTGTTATCTTTTTCAGAGTGGTGTCATCCAGTATTGTTCATTTTGTGTGCTGGGGGGTGCTGTGCCTGTGAAATAAACAGGTTCTTTCCACTTCTCTCTGAGAAATTCTTCCCGAACCGGTTGGGGGGAGGGGCCCTGTGGGTTTGCTTTCTGGAGGGGCCCTCCTTTGGAAACTCTCTACCAAATTTGCCCTAAACCAGGACCAAATCTTGATGCCCAATGCGAGGCTCAAACCCACAAGAGAGAGAGAGTGGAAAAACCCTGTTTTGACTGCATTTTAGTTGCCATTACTCTCTGTTTGCTTAAAGCAGTTAATAGCCATGCTTTTTGAATTCATAATGTCTGTTGGGGTGAAGGCTTGCATGTATTTCTGGTCCCTAGGGTTTTTTTGAGATCTTAATACCTCTGTGGTCCCTCGGTCTATTTTCTTATCCAGAAATAGTTCTAGTATTGTCCTTAATACATAGTTTTTATAGCAGAGGGGCAGTGACCAGAATAGCTGTCCTGCTGGGCTTGGTGGCAATGATTTGTAAGAAGTTTATAAACATGCTGGGGTCTGCTCCAGGTATGAATGGTTACTGGCTATGGTTATGCATCCAGTTTGTTAGAGGAGGAGAAGCAGGGAATGAGGTTTTTCAGCCTCTGCTTTCCTTCTTCTCCTATGAATCGGTTGCATCACTAGTAAAGGATGATCAGTTTCCCCTCAATGTTAAAGAAACCATCTTTCTGGTATTCAATTTGGTAACCTTCCTCTATACAGCCTGCTGCTTCTCTAGAATGAGGGCTGAGATTTCTAGACGGGCTGATGAGACTCCTAACTCAGGAGTAGACCCAGGTGTGGAAAATCCTAAGTGGTGTGGGAAATGGGAGGATATGGGCCAAATCCTAAAGTAATTCTCTGAACCTATACTCTGGGATTTTCCCCATGAACAAATTCAGAATCCAGTTAAGGTGGGGAAATATCTGAAAGAGAAGTACCAGCATGAGCCTAAGGAGAGAAAGATCATTGCAGTGAGCTGGGCCCTGGCCTATGCTTATCGCACACTGCTAGATACTGTAGGGCAGCAGACAGAGGCAGGGGGGCAGGGAGATAAATCAGCTATCCCAGGCTTGAAGCCAGCAGCTAAACCAGATAGTGAGCCTAAGCCAGCAGCTAAACCCATGGCTGTTGCTACCAGCACTAGAAGTGGCAAATGCACTGACAAGATTAATCGACCAGTGGATGATGATGATTATGATGATGCAGGAGAAGGAACCACAATGCCTCCTGACATAAAATCAGGAGTCAAAGCAGCAGGTGCAAGATCAGATGCAAATATTGAGTCCTTTTCCCTGAAGGACCTTCATGGCCTACGGAAGGATTACACCCGACGACTTGATGAATCCATAATTAGTTGGTTAGTTCGGCCCTGGGATGCTGCAGGCGAGGCTACAATTCTGGATGGCACTGAAGCCAGGCATTTGGGATCCCTGTCACAGGATCCTGTCATAGACCAAGGAATGATGAGGGGGGCTAACCCTCACAGCCTCTGGGCACGAGTCTTGGACAGTGTTGCACAAAGATACCTGTGTGCAGATGATCTTAATATGCAACAAACACAGTGGAAGACCATAGAGCAAGGGATCCAATGCCTGAGAGAAATGGCAGTGGCAGAGATTATCTTCTCAGATGATGTAACAACTAGGAACCCAGACTTGGTACCGTGCACGTCTGTGATGTGGCGAAAACTTGTGCGACTTCTGCCACATGAATATGCTTCTGCCTTAGCCATCCTGAAGAGGGATGAGAGGGATGAGACTGTGCTTGACATGGCAAGGAAGCTCTGAGCATATGCAGATGCTGTGCACGGCCCAACACGTGCCAGAATTGCAGCAGTAGAAACACGTCTGCAGAAATTAGAGGATAAGATAGAGGAGAATCATAAGAAGCTCAGAGAGGAGTCTAAAGAAGACCTTCTCCAAATCTCGGCAGTACGGATCAGAGGTTCTGGTATCCAAGGCAGACGTTTCCCAGATGGTGAGAGAAGGTACACCCCACGAGCTGAGCTGTGGTTCTACCAGCATGATTGTGGAGAAAACATGAGAAGGTGGGATGGAAAACCTAGTGCTGTTCTGGCACGACGGGTGGGTGGACTGAAGGAAGCCACCAGAAGGAAAGCAGCTCCATTTGCCCGTAGCCGAATGGCCAGGTATGATGATGATGACATGTCCGATCCCCTTGAAGGAACATCCAAGACATATGCCCAGGGAAAGAAGGATAACCAGGCTTAGAGGGGCCCTGCTTCTAGCCAGGTAGAGGCTAGGAAAAATTGTGCTTTCTGGTCTGTGTGGATTCGTTGGCCTGGCACATCAGAACCACAAGAGTAGAAAGCTTTGGTTGATACTGGTGCGCAATGTACATTAATTCCATCGAGACATGTGGGGACAGAGTCTGTTTCTATTGCTGGTGTGACAGGGGGATCCCAGGATTTCACTTTGGTGGAAGCTGATGTGAGCCTGACTGGGAATGAATGGAAGAAACATCCTATCGTGACTGGCCCAGAGGCCCCATGTATTTTGGGAATAGACTACCTTTGAAGTGGGTATTTCAAAGACCCAAAAGGACTCAGATGGGCATTTGGGATAGCAGCTGTAGTGACAGAGGGCATCCAGCTATTGAACACCTTGCCTGGATTGTCTGAGAATCCATCTGCAGTATGATGCCTGATGGGAGAAGAGCAGCAGGTGCCAATTGCCACTTCCATAGTGCATCAACGACAGTATAGAACCACTCGAGATGCTGTGATCCCCATCCATAAGATGATCCGAGAGCTGGAGATCCAAGGGGTGGTCAGCAAGACCCACTCACCCTTCAACAGCCCCATTTGGCGTATGCAAAAATCTGAAGGAGAATGGAGATTGACTGTGGACTACCGTGCATTGAATGAAGTGACTCCACCACTGAGTGCTGCTGGGCCAGACATATTAGAGCTCCAGTACGAGCTTGAGTCCAAGGCAGCAAAGTGGTATGCCACTATTGACATTGCCAATGCATTTTTCTCCATTCCTCTGGCAGCAGAATGCAGGCCTCAGTTTTCTTTCACATGGAGGGGAGTGCAGTATACCTGGAACTGACTGCCCCAGGGGTGGAAGCACAGCTCCACCATCTGCCATGGACTGATCCAGGCTGCACTGGGAAAGGGTGATGCTCCAGAACATCTGCAATACATTGATGTCATCGTTGTGTGGGGGAACACAGCTGTGGAAGTGTTTGAGAAAGGAAAGGAAAGGAAATCATCCAAATCCTCCTGGGAGCTGGTTTCGCCATTAAAAAGAGCAAAGTAAAGGGACCAGCTCATGAGATTCAGTTCCTGGGAGTGAAGTGGCAAGACGGACAGCGTCAGATTCCTACAGATGTCATCAACAAGATCACAGCAATGTCTCCACCCACCAATAAGAAAGATACACAAGCTTTCCCAGGTGCCATAGGCTTTTGGAGGATGCATATTCCTGAGTACAGTCAGATCGTGAGTCCTCTCTACCTTGTCACCTGCAAGAAGAACAGTTTCCAGTGGGGCTCTGAGCAGCAACAAGCCTTTGTCCAGATTAAGCAGGAGATCACTCATGCAGTAGCTCTTGGCCCAGTCTGGACAGGACCAGAGGTGAAGAACATGCTCTACTCTGCAGCCAGGAACCATGGCTTGTCCTGGAGCCTTTGGCAGGAAGTGCCTGGGGAGACTCGGGGTCCACCACTGAGATTTTGGAGTTGAAGCTACAGAGGGTCTGAAGGCAACTATACTCCAACAGAGAAAGAAATCTTGGCTTCCTATGAAGGAGTCCAAGCTGCCTCAGATGTAATACGCACGGAAGCACAACTCCTGGCGCCCCAACTACCGGTGTTGGGGTGGATGTTCAAAGGCAAGGCTCCTTCCACTCACCATGCCATCAGCGCCACATGGAGCAAGTGGATTGCTCTTATCACTCAGCGTGCCCGTATAGGTAAACTGAATCGCCCTGGGATTTTGGAGGTAATTACAAACTGGCTGGAAGGTGAAAACTTTGGTCTCACGGATGAAGAGGAACAAGAATCAGTGACAAGGGCTGGAGAAGCTCCATCATACAACCACCTGCCAGCAGAAGATACACATGACACTCTTTCCACTGACGGTTCCTGTCGCATCATAGGGATGAACCCGAAGTGGAAAGTAGCTGTATGGAGCCCCACACGACAGGTTGCACAAGCTACCAAAGGAGAAGGTGGATCAAGCCAACTTGCAGAACTCAAAGCTATTCAGCTGGCCCTGGACATTGCTGAAAGAGAGAAATGGCCAAAGCTCTACCTCTACACTGATTCATGGATGGTAGCCAATGCTCTGTGGGGATGGCTGGAGAGGTGGAAAAAGGCTAACTGGCAACGTAGAGGGAAACCAATTTGGGCTGCTGATGAGTGGAAAGACATTGCTACCAGGGTAGGGAGGCTACCTGTGAAAGTTCGCCCTGTAGATGCCCATGTCCCCAAGAGTAGAGCCAATGAAGAGCACCAAAACAATGAGCAGGTAGATCAGGCTGCAAAGATAGGGGTGTCCAAGACAGACCTAGATTGGGAACACAAGGGAGAGTTATTTCTAGCTCGATGGGCCTATGATGTCTCAGGCCATCAGGGCAGAGATGCCACCTATAAGTGGGCATGAGACCGAGGGGTGGATCTAACCATGGACAGTATTTCACAGGTTATCCATGACTGTGAGACGTGTGCTGCCATCAAGCAGGCCAAGCGAGTGAAGCCCCTGTGGTACGGTGGGCGTTGGTCCAAGTACAAATATGGGGAGGCCTGGCAGATTGACTACAAGCCCTTGAAAAATCTCACTTCAAAACGCCATAAAAAGAATAGGGCACGGCCTGCTCCTCTTCTGATGAGATCAGCAGTTCCAGTGACTCTGATTCCAATACAGAGGACATTGATCCATGGGCTCTAATTAAGAGTGAAGCTACTAAGGCTGGGAACTGGGAGATTGCACAGAAAATTAATGCCTTCCCAGTAAATTATAAAAAGGGAAAAGAGGGTAGGCCTCTAGTATAACGATATGGGAACCCAACTCAAATAAGGAAATCGTACAATTAAGAAATACAGCCAAAGAACATGGCAGAAACTCGCATATTTTTAGAAATTTCCTAGAAGCTATGTTCTCGGCACATGTTTTAGTACCCCACAATATTAAAAATATTGCTCACTCTGCCTCCTTTCCCCAGCAGAATATATGTTTTGGGAAAGGCATTGGAAAAGACAATTAAGAACATTATCAGACTCATATTCTACAAATGCTGATAAGACAAATTTTACGGTAGAACAGCTGGCTGGGGAAGGGGATTTACAGAAACCCTCTGACCAAGCCGACACACTGTCCAAGGATGCACTGCAAGATGTGGCACTGGCAGCAAAAACCTCCTTACTTTTTACACCCGATGATTCAATTCCTACTATGCATTTTTCTAATATTAAACAAGGAGTAGATGAAAGTTTTATCAAATTTGTGGACGGAATTAAAGATGCTCTGGAGAAACAGAGAGCACAGAGGCAAGAAAGGAACTGTTGTGCAAGCTTGCTATGAGTAACTCAAACGAACAATGCAAAACAATTCTGAGGTCTCTACCCTTGGATACAGAACCTACCATAGAGCAAACGCTGGAAAGCTGTATACGCCACTTGTCCACTGAAAATACAGTGGCCCAAGCAGTTGCTAAGGTTATTGCTGAAGGAGTTTCTGGTGCATATGCAGTAACGGCTTCTAAAGACCAGGCCTGCTGCTTTCACTGTGGAGATTTTGGACATTTTATAAAGGACTGTCCAGACAGGTCACCTACCAGAAACCCCCATAACACCTACCAAAGACCCCAGAATAAGCAGCACTACCAGCAGCGTTCGGGAAACGCTTTGCACAGCATGGTGGAGCCCTGTGCTATGACAACAAATCAAAGGCCATCTAGACCAAACCACGCACCATCCCAGGAAGTTCTGGACCACAAGAAGAGGATCCAACACACGGCATGATACAGATTTGAACCCACCGCCAACTGGCAACTGCTCTGTCCATTGACTTTAATAATGAGAATGTTTATCGTGTTCCCACAGGCAAATATGGGCCAAAAGGTGGTCCTTCGTACATCTTAATTATAGGTGACACTCTTCATAGCCCAAAGAAAATCTTTGTTGTTCCAGAAGTACAAACAGTGAACCCAGGACAAGAGATTCTTGTCCAGGTGTACTGCATGGACTTACCATTTTTCCTTTCAAGGGGAACTCCGATCTCACAAGCCTTTCTACTCCCAAAGAATCACAGGGAACAGATTCCTCTCAACCTTACAGCAATGTGGGCACAAGTTGTGGGACCAAGCAAGCCTACCATCGAGTGCGGTCTTACCTGCAGAGGAGAGAAGATCCACCTACCAGGGATGCTGGACACCAGTGCTGACGTGATCATATTCGCTCACTCAGAATGGCCAGCACACTGGGAACTACAACCTGTTGCAGGCATGATTTCAGGGATTGGTGGAGCTACGGTATCCATGCGAAACAAGAACAACATCCTCGTTGAAGGGCCTGAAGGCAAGCTGGCAACCATCCGCCCATTTGTTGTAAGGGTCCCCATCACCCTTTGGGGCAGGGACGTTCTATCCCAGTGGGGGGTTTCTTTACATATTCCCACTCGGGATTTCTAATCGGGGCCACTGAGCAACGCGCACTGCCAGATACCCCTTGTCTCACCTGGAAATGCCATGACCTGATCTGGATTGAATAGTGGCCCCTCTCTAAAGTAAAGCTGCATGCACTACAAGCCCTTGTAGAAGAACAGCTTGCCAAAGGCCACATCGTTGAGACCACCAGCCCTTGGAACTCTCCAGTCTTCGTACTGCCAAAGCCTGGAACGGACAGGTGGAGGCTCCTCCACGACCTTCACAAAATCAACGAGGTCATCAAGGACATGGGCCCCATCCAGTCTGGCCTGCCCTCCCCATCAATGCTGCCTAGAGACTGGACACTTGCTATCAGAGACATTAAGGACTGTTTCTTCAGCATCCCACTGCACCCCCAGGATGCTCCACGGTTTGCTTTCTCCATACCCTCTCTTAACAGAGGCCTCACTCAAAAGATATCATTGGCGTTTTCTTCCCCAAGGACTAAAAAACTTGCCCACTATATGCCAGTGGTATGTTGCTCACATCCTGTCTCCCATTCAGAATTTATTTCCAGATGCAATCATCCACCACTATATGGACGATATCCTGGTCTCTGCATCAGAAAAAGCTTACTTAGACAAAGCAGTTAAAAAGACCATTGAAACCATAGAAAAGGCAGGATTTGAGATTCATGAGGACAAAATACGGTATACCAACCCATGGACTTACCTTGGAGTCCAGATCCAGGAAAGAACCATCGTACCCCAGCAGCTCGCAATCCAAGACGATCCAAAAACCCTGAGAGACTTACACAGCATCTGCGGATCCATCAACTGGGTACATCCATTACTAGAAATTACAACAGAGGACCTCACTCCCCTGTTCAACCTTCTTTGTGGCAACGAAGACCTGGACTCTCCATGCACTCTCACAACAGACGTCCGAGATGCCATCACCAGGGTCCAAGAAGCCCTGTCTTCACACAAAGCCCATCACTTTGACCCCAGCCTGCCTTTCCAGTTTGTCATTCTGAGAAAAGCACCTCGACTCTATGGACTGATTTTCAAATGGGATACTCATCTTCGGGACCCTTTGCTGATACTGGAATGGATTTTTACAAACAACCAGCCTACAAAGACAATTACCACCTTCCAGGAAATCATGGCACATCTAATAAAAAAGGACAGAACTCACCTCCACTCTCTTGCAGGGTGTGAGTTCACATGCGTATACTTGCCACTTACCACTGGGGACTTGGAGAATTTGCTCCAGACCAATGAAAATCTCCAGTTTGCCCTAGATAGCTATATAGGCCAAATTTCAGTTCATATCCCAAAACACAAACTTTTTAATTGTGATGTAGCCTTTCATCTGACCCCAAAATTAGTCCAAAGTAGAACGCCTCTCAAAGCTCTAACCACCTTTACAGATGGCTCAGGGTCATCCCACAAGTCTGTAATGACATGAAAAGACCCTCAGACACAAAAATGGGAACCTGACATACAAATAATGGAGGGATCTCCACAGATTGCTGAGTTAGCAGCTGTTGTCAGAGCCTTTGAAAAGTTCAAAAACAAACCCTTTAATCTGGTCACAGATTCAGCTTATGTTGCTGGTATAGCTATGAGAGCAGAACATGCTCTTCTCAAAGAGGTTTCCAATCCAAAGTTACACCAATTGATTTCTAAATTAATACACCTAATCTCCCACAGAAAGCAACCTTAACATATAATGCATGTGAGGTCACACACTGACCTCCCAGGTGTCATTGCAGAAGGGAAGAGGAAAGTGGATGCATTAGCCATGGCAGTAGAAACTGCTAATATTCCTAACATCTTTGCCCAGGCAAAGTTGTCACATGCATTTTTTCATCAGAATGTACCTGCCCTTATCAGAATGTTCAAGCTTTCAAAAGATCAGGCAAAAGCTATTGTTGCTACATGTCTGAACTGTCAAAACTATCAGATACCATCTATGGGGACGGGAGTCAATCCCCGAGGTCTGAATAGCTGCCAGCTGTGGCAGATAGATGTGATTCACTTCACGCCTTTTGGAAGGTCAAAATACATGCATGTATCCGTCGACACGTTTTCAGGAGTGGTATTTGCATCATCACATGCAGGAGAAACTACAGGGCACACAATAAAACACTTCCTCCTTGCCTTTGCCACTCTAGGAGTACCAAAGGAGATCAAAACAGATAATGGACTTGCCTATACCTCCTGTAACTTAAAGGAGTGAATGGGGAATAGCACACAAGACAGGCATACCTGCAAATCCCACAGGACAATCTATCGTGGAAAGGACACATCAAACCCTCAAAAGAGTCCTCAATCAACAGAACAGAGACATGAGAATCATATCTCCAGTGGAAAGACTTTGCAAGGCTCTCTATGTCATCAACTTCCTGAACTGTACAGCATCAGAGCCTGACCCACCGATACTTCGCCACTTTGCAAATACCACCCAAGCAAAGCTCACTGAGAAACCAACCATGCTCGTGAAGGACCCCGAAACACACCAAATTTCTGGGCCTTTCCAGTTGATTACCTGGGGCAGAGGATATGCGTGCGTGCTATTACCATCTGGTCCAAGATGGTACCCAGGAAAAAATATAAAACCATACCTAGGCACTGCAAACACTACTCCTACAAACGGTGACAAATCTCCTGAGTCAAATACAAGACCTCCTCAAAACCAAACCAGTTCTGCCTGGAGACGAAGACATCACTGAATACCCACAAACAGAAGAATGGACCGTCCCACCACGTGACAGCAGACAAAATAGAAAGCTGAATAACATTCTGCTGCATTAACCATAAGCCAAAGATAACCTGAAAACAAAAGTGTTCTCTGAATTATATGTTGTTACCCCTTTTCTACCCCAAAAAACCCTATTATTCCCTTTTCCTAACTCTTTTGAAAACCCCTTAACCTTATACCCACTCCCCCTCCCTTAGCTTAGAAATAAAAAGAAAAGAAGGGGGGGGGGAGTGGAAGGAACAGAAGAAAGGAACAAGGGAGAAAACCCTCCCCTCCCATTATAAAGATAACAAATTTTGCTTATATTCCCTATCAGAAGCCCCATTCCTGTCCAAAGATGAGAAATATCTCCTTTGGTGCTGTCCTCACAGCCCCCTGAATGTTCTTCACCATACCGCATGCCTTCAGCTGGATTAGCCCACAGCCTGGCCATAATGTTTGGGTAACCGTAGCAAAGACATTAAAACAGGACAACATGTGCCTATCAATGGGAAGCATTGATAACCCACTTTCCACATGTCTGGTAGGGATTCCCTTTGTAGCAGATGATTGGCCCGTCTATAACTCAGAGCTCCTCCGCACCACAGGTAAGAGACCCAATGTGGCTGATACTTGGGATGAGTTGACAAAAATTCTGCCAGATGCTAAAGAGGAACCCCAAGAATTGGACCTGTTGGGGTCCTCCAAGGCCACATACTGTGTCAAATTTTACTTCAGACGTCCAAAAAACAATTGGCTGGAAATTGACCAGACAAAAAACACATACCGAAAAGACATATCACCAATTAACAAAGCCTATAACTATCCCAATTGGTGCAATTACAGGGCTCATGTGATCTCTGTGTCCTCTCTCCACCCCAAAGTATTACCCAAGGGAACGTTTCTCATCTGTGGTGACAGAGTCTGGGCTGGGATCCCCTCCTGACTCCAGGGAGGTCCCTGTACCCTTGGAAAACTTTCTACCCTCACTCCAAATATCACCCTGTTGCATAATTGGAAAAAAGTAAGTGAATTAAAACGCCACAAAAGGTCCTACACGGAATTTGATGAAAATTGTGATCCCAAATTATATGATTGGAACAAACCAAAAAAAGATTGCTGTCTCCCTATTTTTACCATGTGTAGCTTCAGCTAAAGCCTTCGGTGAAATAAATCACCTCGGGTGCTGGCTCAATAAACAAGCTAATGCTACATCTACTGCCCTGAGCGATCTCTTAAAGGAAGAAGAAACCACAAGACATGCTTCACTCCAAAATCGAGCAGCGATTGACTTCCTGCTGCTTGCCCACAGACACGGCTGTGAAGACTTCGAAGGGATGTGCTGCTTCAATCTCTCTTCATGCTCGGAATCCATCCATGCGAACATCCAGAAACTGAAAGAACCCATGAAGGACTTGAAAATAGAAGAAACCCCAGACTGGGTCAATGACCTTTTCGGTCAATGGGGATTAACAGGATGGGTTGCATCTTTGGTTAAGGGAATGTTGTGGATTCTCCTTGTGATTGCCATTGTATTAGCTATGTTCTCATGCCTTGTTCACTATTTCAAAAGAACTATAGGGAACGCCTTTTTTCTAAAAACAGAAAGTGGAGTTGTAGCAGGCACAGGGACTGCAAAGACCCTGTGGAGGACAGAGGCCTAAAGATAGGAAATGCCAAGTCATGGTGAATAGCTAGAAACCCCTCTCTTCTGCCTTTTGGACCCCTGCTTATCTCTCTGAAACCCTATAGGTCACTGCCTTTTAACCCCTGCTATTGGACAATTTCTGATCCCCCTATACCCTATATGATGGGCTGTTTTAGCCCAGTTCTGTGGAAGAGCTGTCACTGGAACTTCGCAGAACATCCAATAAAGACATTGCTGTGGAACGCCAGAACGGCCTTCTCCTCTCTCCCCCTGTGTCTGCCTGCCTGCAGCACCTAGCAAGCTAAGAGCTGAAATCACTAAGAGCTGAGAATCACTAAAGAGTTGATATCCCTCATGCTTGCTAAGGTTGCCAGTGGCCAAGAACTGCTTGGGAATTTGGGCAGTCTGTCCCATTGAGGACTGAGCTATCCGAGGCCTGTGCAGCCTGCTCAGGGGCAAATCTGAACCCAGCAGGCGGCTGAGTTACAGCCTAATTGTGCCTGTGTTGCCACTTGTGTCTCTGCCTGGGTGTTGCTTTGGGATCCTCTGGTTTGGGAAGTCATGAAATAAATTTACTCTTTGCATTTCAACTGCAGTTTTGTGGTTGTTCTGGCTGCCTGCCTGTGCTGATTCACACAGTACAATATAAAGTTGTAACTGAAGAAAGGCCTATTCCTTTTTGTATTATCTGACCTCTAAGGGACTCTTCTATGTACCAAGAATCAACTGAATAAGCAACAACTTTAATGACAGGATTTGATCTGTTCACATATCTTAGTAAAAAGAATCATCAAAGAAATCACAAAAGTCCTTTTACATTTAGATTTAATTCTAGTAACCTTAATTGCTTTTAATTTCTTTCTTCATCATTGTAGAAAGAGTTCATGCACCACAGTCTTTCTAAAATAATTTTAGTCACTCAGAATACTCTAACTATTAATTGGCAAAATAATTTCATAGCGTCGGTCACACCAAATACTTTTTAAAATTGCACTAAATCTAATCCCACTTCAGTTGCACATAAAGATATGAAATCAGTTTTCTGAAATGCAGTGTGCTTGTGGAATGGATCTGAGACCATGGAATCAAATCCTGACACTGTGCAAAGGTCTTTTTGGGGTACAAGCTTAGCATTCTGGATGGGATTGCAGTACTGGTATAACACATATCCTGTGGAGGTGTGATGCTCTTATGGTCATTTCTCCTGCCTTGCTAGATGAGATGATGCCTGCGGGCTACAAAATTGCTCCACTGCAAGGACACATCTCCTGTGGGGAGTAAGGTGGATGCAGCAAGGACAGAAGTGCTCCTTTTAGATGCACACAGGGTGTAACCTTTAATTCCTTCCTTACTTCAAGGGAATTTGTCATGGGTGTTTCATGAGACTCATCCTGGAAAGGAAACTTATTGCTTTTGAGGAATTGGTGAACTTGTTTCTATCTGCTTCACAGCTTTTGATTTTCTGGAGAAAATACTGACATTTAACTGTATGGACTGATTAATGGTGTTACCAATAGTGAGGGGAGAGCTTGGACAAGTCCCTGCCTCTGCCCAGGCCTCTGGCAGTAGACAGTAGCTTTATTGAGGCGGCCAGCACTCCAAAACTTTTCTTTCTCACAAGTTCTTAATAATGACTTATCAGGCCTATAACAATATGAATTGTTTATTGAATAGACCACAGAAAACAGAAGAAAACAGACATAAGACTTAAACAGACTACTTACTGTGAATGCGTGGGGGGAGTGGGTTGGGCACAAAGAGAACCACTCACCCGATGTCCCTGTGCCAACAGAGAACATTTATTGTCCAGCCCTTCTTTATAAAGGGCATTTGAAAAACCCAGTCTAGATAGATCCTTGGTCTGATCTTTTATGCCCCCCAGATCCTAGACCAGTGAGATGACTGCAGCTTACGAAGGAACGTAATTGGTTGAAGTTCCTGTCTGTCAACCCAGGGGCCAGTTTATGAAACTGGGCTGGGTTTCTTATTTACAACTGAATTAATGCCCAGTACAAACCAGCTTGTACTGTGATATAATGTGGCAAAAACTTACTACACGGGAATAAAAGAAAAGAAACACTACTCGTAGATAAAGATACAGTGCACGATTATAGAGCTACAGCTACTGAATAAATAGTATAGGTTAAGAGTCAATGTCACTTACCAATGAATGATAATGGTATACAGAGAATCTCCTTAATTTCTCTCAATCCCCTGGGGAAGTAACTCAATGCCAACGTCTTAACATCCAGGAGAACTCTCCACACACTCAGAGAGTGCATAAGAGATTTCTGATTTTGTGAAAATCATAGTGGCCTTTATAGTTATAAAAATGCTTGTGTTCTGCAGTCACTAATTTTAGTTTTTCCTTTCTCACCATTCAAGTCAGGATGTGTATTGATGGCTAAGGAGGTTCTTAGCTGATATAATTCATTACATGACAAATCATTCCAGTCTGACTTTTAGCCATATGTGACAGGGAGATAAGGTTTTGCTGTATCAGGAGGTGAAAGGTCCTGTCCCAAACAGCTGAGATGGGTCTGCAGCATCCTTACATGAGTCCATATTCCTGCCCTGAGGATGAACCAGTGTCTCAGCATCTATTCCAGATTTAGGATGAGATTGATGATATTTTACTGATGGATGCCATCCAGAGCCAGATGTCTAACTGGGAGAGGTATGGTATCCAAGGCCGGGCTAGAGAGCAGATACTGGCTTAAGTTCTTTAGGCAGAACTTGACTGGTGGGTCTCTTACCTGTTCTTGATTGGATTTCATCACACATGTTCCAGACCCATGAAAGACACCTGCTTTTTCCTTCTTTATGTCATATTGTAATTCTAGTCCAAGCTGGCACCTTGCTGAAGCCAACAAGGTTTGTCATTGATTTCCACAAGGAGTAGATGCCGAGTCTGCAAATTCCAGTTACTATCTTTCTGCTCTTGGTTTTATTCATAGCCTGTGTTGTCATCATTTGAGTTACATCTGTTTAAGTGGCACTCCAGTCCTTCCCGCTGTCTTCTGTTCTTATGATACAAGTTATAAAAAAATGTAATTCTTGTACCTTTTGGGGGCTTGGCCTGATTTGGGGTTCTATATTTATCACTTTTCAAGGTGCGTAAGCCCCAGAGGCCACAGATCTGGGGTCTTGTAAAAAATCCTTAATTGTGTTGACTTTTAAATGGTTTGCTGGCTGGATGTGACTTTGAGGGCATTCACATTCCAATCGAGTTAAAATCGGGCCAAATTACTACAGCAATGTTGGAACATTTGCTTCAGGAAAATGAGACATTGCAGTTTGCTCTGGATTCTTTTTCAAGACAAATTTTCTATCCATCGGCCTGGCCACAAAATTTTTGAACAAGACGTTCAATTTACTCTTAAATTGAGAAGTGCTCTAAGTAGGAGACCTTTGAAAAAGGCTCTGACTGGCTTTACAGACGTGTCCGGGAGATCCCACAAGTCCGTTATGACTTGGAAAGATCCTCAAACCCAGTAGTGAGAGACAGACATTGCTGAGGTGGAAGGTTCACGTCAAGTTGCTGAGTTGGCTGCAGTTGTTAGGGCCTTTGAAAGGTTCTCAGAACCATTCAATCTGATTACAGACTCTGCATATGTGGCAGAAGTGGTATCCAGAGCAGATCAAGGGATACTGCAAGAAGTGTCTAACATCGCACTTTTCGAATTGCTCTCAAAACTCGTAAAGTTGGTCTCCCACTGAGAGCAACCATTTTATGTGATGCACATCTGGTCACATACCGACTTGCCAGGGTTTATTGCTGAAGGCAACAGAAGGGCAGATGCTCTTGCTGCGCCTGCAGAGATGGCCCCTCTCCCAAATGTTTTTGAACAGGCAAAAATCAGCCACCAGCTTTTCCACCAAAATGCACCTGGCCTGGTTCGTCAGTTTCACATCCCTCGAGAACAGGCCAAAGCAATTGTGGCCACATGCCCCAATTGCCAACAACATGCACTCCCTACGATGAGTGCAGGGGCAAACCCAAGGGAGTTGAACAGTTGTGAACTGTGACAAACAGATGTAACACACATACAATCACTCGGACGGCAGAAATATGTTCATGTTAGTGTAGATACCTTTTCGGGAGCAGTCTATGCCTCTGCCCACACAGGAGAATCATCCTCCGATGCCATAAAGCACCTCCTACAGGCTTTTTCTTTCATGGGCCTTCCCAAGAAGTTGAAAACTGATAATGGGCCCACTTACAAATCCAAGGAATTCAAGAGCTTCCTGCAGCAATGGGGAGTAGAGCACAAAACTGGCATCCTCTACTCCCCTACAGGTCAAGCCATAGTAGAAAGGACTCACCATGACATCAAAAGAGTCCTGGACCAGCAACATCAGATTCTGAAAGTGCAACCTCCCCACATCCGGTTGTCCAGAGCACTGTTCACAATCAATTTTCTGAACTGTTCCTTTGACAGCCTGAATCCGCCCATCGTACGCCACTTTGTGGGGAGCAGTCAGATGTCAGTGAAAGAAAGGCCTTCAGTCAGTAAAAGACCCTGAGACTGGGAAGATAATGAGACCTTACAAATTGGTTACATGGGGATGTGGATACTCCTGCATGTCCACCCCCTGTGGTTTAAAGTGGATTCCATCCAAATGGGTAAGGCCCTACATCTCCAAGGTCTCAGGGAAGTCTACAGAAGCGCCCCAGGTTGCTAATGCTTCCTGGAGAAGGAAATGCCGCACACGTTCTCTGGAGGAAATTCCATGTACACCTCCTGTCTGAAATCGTTTGTAATATGTTTCTGTCTTAAGTTTCCTTTTACTGATTTAGATCCTGCTTTTCGTGTGAAGTCTCGACACACCATGAGACCAAGTCTGCTCCTTGTCCTGCTTGCAATCATTCCACCAGTGATCTCCTGGATAGTCCCTCAGCCCAAAGCAACTGTATGGACCACCCTGGCCAAAGCCCTTGGACAGGATCACATCTGTCTCTCCACAGCAACAGCCTCTGACCCCCTGTCAACTTGACTGGTCGGATTTCCTTTTAAATCCGCAGAGTTCCCAAACGAAATGTGGAATGCTTTAAATGAAGTTAACTCACTTGCACCTCCTCCTGGTCGCTGCCCTGCTGACAATCCTTTACTGTTATGGCAGGAGTGGGCAAGACAGTTACCAGTGCCAAAAAGGGAACAACAAGAACTCCATCTCCTGGGCTCCATGAATGCAACTTTTTGCATTCACTTTAAATTCAATTCCCAGTTACCTTATTATGAAGCTAAACGAAACACCTATCCTGACCCTAGCAACCCACACTACACAGACAAAAACTGGTGCAAAAATTCAGTCCTAGTCATGCACTGATCAGGTGGTGATTATAAGCCCCGTGAACTCCCAAAAGGTGTGTTTTTAATACGTGGAGACAGAGCATGGGCAGGTCTCCCCCCTCGTTTGCTCGGAGGTCCATGCACCTTTGGCAAGCTGAGCCTGTTTACCCCAAATTGAACAAATTTAATGCATTGGCAAATAAAAACCAACACACATACATTGGCTATCAAAAAAGAGACCTAAGGCAATTAGACCCAGACTGTAATTCAGAAATTGTTCACTGGTCCAGACTTCAGGTCATCACAATTACAGTCCTTCTGCCGTGGATCTCGGCAGCAAAAAGCATGGGAGAGTTAGGCCGATTGGAATGTTGGGTTGCAAAACAGGCAAACCTGACTTCTACTGTCCTGAGTGACCTCTTATCAGACAAAGAAATTACCAGGCAAGCCACCATTCAAAACAGGGCAGCCATAGACTATCTGCTCCTCCTGCACAATCATTGCTGTGAAGAATTTGAAGGTCTCTGCTGTCTCAATTTGTCATCAAAAGCAGAGAACGTCCATGCCACGATCGACAAAATGAAAACCACGGTGAATGAAATCAAGAGAGAAACAGATGATTGTCTGAGTGGACTGTTCAAGGACTGGGGACTCTCGGGCTGGTTAGGATCTATTCTGAAAACTGTGTTTTTGGTACTGTTGATTCTAGTTATTGTTATAGTAGTTGTTTGCATTGTTTTTGGGCTAATCAAGCACATGGTTTACAAGCTAATTTCAAGCTCATCTTCCCCTCCTGAACTCTACCATTTGGAAGCTCCTAATGTTCCGATGGATGACCTGGAAGTGTCAGTAGAAAATTCTGACCCTCCTGAAGAGAAGGAACCAATTTACCAGACGTGGCTTGGTGAGCATTCTGCCCCCCAAACCCAGTCCTCTTCATTTTAAACAAAACAAGGGGGAGATGTTGCAGTGTGATTTTAAGGTTTACCCCAGAACCCAGGTCCCTCTCCTGAAGATTCCCTCCCATGTGTGTCAATCATCCTTCCTTTCCCCACCCTGACCCCTAACGAGCACTGTCTGTCAATCCTGGCATTCCAGAAGGACGTTGAATGCTTGGCAGATTCAAAGGATGCCCTCTACCCCCAGGGGGCATTGGGCCATCCAGGTGTCCTTTGTCCCTTAAGACTTCCTCTCATGTGCCTGGTTGGCGGGCTTCCTATCCCTTCCCTCCCCCTCTCCCCCTGGGTAAAAGGGAGAGCAACCACACATTCTTGAGAGTTCTGTTGGAGTTGTTGCTGGATTCAGAGACCTGTGGGCCAGAATAAAGGCTCTGGATTGAAACCCTCCATCAGAACTGACTCCTTTCCTTCACCATCGCCTTAAAGCTTCTCCGTCAGATGTAAACCTGAGGAGCGGACCCTCTTATGGGAGGAAGCTCCATCCCACCACCACCGGAGCCCCAGCATGCCTGGACTTGCCTCCACATGCTCAGCCGCAACACACGGCTAGCCAAAAGTGTCTCTAGGGTGAAACACCGCAGTTGCCTCTATTTGATTCAGCAAAAACCAGTTCATTATAAGCAGCAGAACAAGCTGCACCTCCCAGATGTTATAAATGATCAAATCGGCAGCCAAATTTATAATAAAAATTTAACAGAGATTTATTAGAGCGTTAACAAAAAATAGAATTTCGAAAAACCACCAGAGCCAAGACAGCATCAGCCCCGGGTGCAGGTGCTGGGTGAACCAAGATCCGACCAACAAAGTGTCAGCGTTTCCTCAGTGTTTCACCCCGAGTGCTTCATGCAGCTAGCTTATATACAGTTTATTCTGCCTGGGGCAGAGATGGCCGAATGTTCCTTTGTGTCTCTTCACATGTAGAACTGGGGCCATACATGTGTAGGAATATACAAAGGACAGTCCAGGTGTCTGAATGGTTGTCTGGACTCCTCGGAAAAGCTTTCATTCACATGTAGCCGAGTGGCGCAGGTGTTTGAGTATGGTAGATGCAATCTTCCCAGGTGCAGGACCTCGTGAGAGGCTTAGATATTCAGCAATCATGGCCCGGGAAGGTTTCATTCATACGTTAACAGACTTGATATTATCTCAATGTTGTCCGGGAACTGATTGAATAGAAATAAGACTCTGCTACCAGCCAGAGTGGTCAAAGACATAACTTTAGACTTTACAATATTTTATACATATATATAGCATGAATTATCTCTACCATATACTACACAGAGGAGAAGACTGAAAGAATCTTAAAAGGAGAAATGCAGGGAATGACTTGGTGAACCTTGTCTGTAAGAAGGGTAATTTTTTCTAAGAATTTCTAATCTATTTCCTCTGCTTTTCTCCTTCTTAATACGGCCATTTCCATCCCAGATTCCTCATGAAATGAGAAGCCTGAGCTTTTGGAACTGCCTGAAAGATGTCCTGTTCCTCTGCAGGGACAGTCAGGGTGAAACAGAAAGCAATTTTGAAATAATTGTGTGATAAATGAGTAATGCGATGGTTGAGTCTCACAATTAAAAGGCAGATGTTATGGATATCCTAAGACAAGTTTTATAGATTTATAGTTATGTTTTACCCCCTTTGTATTGTTATCACAGGGTTACCTGGTATTTGGGGTACTTGGAAGGGTTGGCTTGTTACTATGGCAACACCTGACCTCCAATCAAGATGTAAGGAAGTGACCTCCACCACTGGAGAGTGAAGAAAGAGTTGATTAACAAGATTTTGAGAGAGGTTAAAGGGTTAAAATGTGAAACATCCATTGTGTGGACGAGCACATGTTGGAAAAAAATCTTTTGCTCCCGGTACCATAATATTTTCTCTATTCAGTCTTCTGTTGTGTTTTCTGATAAGGTTTTAATAATCCTTTTAAATTTTTGGAAGCAAGCATCATTTCTCACTAATGGGGACTCGTCCAGGAAACACACCTGGTGGCCTTAGGAGTTTTCAAAAGGGGCGCCCACCACCACAGATTTGGCGGAGTCTATCAGACTCTCCCAGTTCCACCAGTGGTTGCAGGTTGGAAGCCCAAAGACTCCAGGAGACTGGATAAAGAAAAGAGGGGAAGAGGGGTGAGCACCATCCACATAACTATTTTTTGCAAGATTGTGACTCCGAAATTCGGGTGTATGAAAGTGACCTTTACATTAGTAATATACTGGATCCATCCTGGTCCCTTGAAGTGTCAGAAGATTGGATGGTAGAAAGGCAAAAGGAACAGTGGGACGCATGGGGGGGAGGAAAACGGGGATCCCATAGACAAGGACCCCATGGTCAGTGGGACATGTAAGATTGAAGGGTTTGTGGGGACTTGGGAGCAGGGTTCACCCATTGGGGAAATTGTGTTTGTGCCAGGACGGGGACCCGCTGCGGGATTCCCAGCTGGCACACACCAAGGGAGCTGGTGAGCTCCACATGACCCGGCGGCTCGCGCGGTGCTCAGAGCAGGGGCAGCCTCTGGGGCACAGCCAGTGCTAAAATTTCCAGGGCTAGCCGAAGCTGGGCTGGAAGTGGGGTGACCATCGAGGGGTTTGATGCAGGGGGTCACCCAGGAGCCAGTGCAGCAGTTTGTATGCTGCTGAGCCAAGGGGGTGGGGGCAGTCTGGCCAAGCCGAGTCACGTCAGGGCGGAGCTGCGGAACCGAGGGGGTCAGGCTGGGCCAGCTGCTGAGCCGAGCCAAATCAAGGCAGGCAGAGCTGCTGAGGTTGAGCCGAGTCAGGCCAGGGGCAGGACTGCAGCCACCGAGACAAACTGGGGTGGGCGGAGCCTCCGAGTTGAATTGGGGTGGGGAAACCACTGAAGCCCAACCAAGTTGGGTCAGAAGTGGGATGGAAGCTGCTGAGTCAAATCGAGGTGGGCAGAACCACCAAAGCTGAGCCAAGTTGGGCCAGGGATAGGACTGCAGCTGCTGAGGCGAATTGGTCCAGGGGCAGGCCATAGCCAAGCTGAGCTATGCGGGATGGATCAGAGTGCGACCGTGGGACCAGAGCATTGAACCGAGGAGGAGAGGAAGGGCAGGGACCAATCCAGTGATACAGAAGTGCCTGGATCATAAGGTTTTTTTATTTTTACTTGTCAAAAGCGAAGGACAGTCTTTGGGTTTTTTCTCTCTCTTCCCTTTCCTTCTCTTTCCTCCTTTCCTTGTTTCTTTTTTCCCTGTCCCCCTTTCCTTTTCCCTTCTGAGAGACACAGGCTCTGTCCGGAGGGTCTGTGGTTGGAAAGGTGGGCTCTGTCGGAGGAGGGCCTGTGATCGGCTGGTCAGAATGGGACTATGGGCAAATAGGAAATGTTGTAGTGTGTTCATTAAGTTCATTTAATTCCTCCCCCATTTTATGTATCTGCTACCCCCATTTTGTGTAAAATGGTTCTGTCCTCCTCAGTTTTCCCGCCACAGAGCTTTTTACAGTTATGTTGCTATGTGTGGGATCTCAGTCTCTCAGAACTGGGGGGCTCGGGAGTCCTGGAATGCTGCCAGAAATGTCTGGTGGCTGGACTTTGATCCCACATGGGAGATGACATCAGTATGAGGACGGGAGGATTTCACTGGGGTGAATGGTGAAGGGACAAGTTAATTGGAGTGTGAGATACAGGGTTTAAGATCCCTGTACAGGGGGGTCTAGAGAGGCAAGATGGAGGGATTGGGGCGTGCCCTTCTCCTTCTTCTTCTTCCTCTAGGCCTCCATCTTCTGTGGTGATGTTGGCACTCCGGGATTGGACCTTACTAGGGGAACACTGGTTAATAAGGGTAGAGGGTATTGGAGAAAAATGATAAATATTGTATACGTAACTCCGGGTATAAAGATAGGTGACCGCCCCAGGGGCTTGCAGTGTGTGCCCATGGCTGACTGCTGAGCAGAACTCTGTCAGGCCAAGAGAAAATCTTTTAGATAAGCAATTAATAAACACCAAGACCAAGAACAAATCTGAAGCTTCCTCTCGTCCTTTCGAACCCGGGGGCCCAAGGCCATCTTTGGGCTTTTCCCCAGACCATCTAAACAGCCGGGGAATCCCACAATTGGCGTCCACTGTGCGGGCTATCTCCCACCAAACCTTTCGGGGGGGGGAAAGCCCTGAAGAGCTGAAGAGCCAAGAGAACAGCACTGATAACTCCAAAGGAGGGAAGCCTGAAGAAATAAAGAAGAAAAAGAAAAAACCGGCCGGGAGAAGCTGCAAAAATCAGCAGTCACTGAGAAACTCCATCTCTCAGCTTCTGCTGAAGACAGCTCGTAGCAGAGCGGCCTGGACTGGGACCAGAAAGGCGCCTCTGATCCATCCCTCGTAATCTGCTGGACGGAGAACAAGGGCCTCCAGACCACGCTGACGACAGATTCGGTAAGAAGGCCAAAATAAAATCATGGGGGCAACACTCTCCCAAGAACAACGGGAAATTTTATCCACCTTACAAAGTGTAGCAGAATTATATACAGAAGGGATCCCAAAGAAAGAATTAAAACAGCTGTTATTATGGGCAAGGCTCAATTACCCACTTGCGGAGACATATCTTTTGTTCGAAGTCGGGTTTTGGCAAGAAATTAATAGGCATTTATATATTTTAGCAACAAAAAAAGATGAGACAGCGTTAAAGCTACTCTCGCCGGCAAGAATCATGTTACAAGGTATTTCAGTGCAGTCTAAAAGACTGGAAAAGCAGCGAGAAGCTGCGGTACCCTCAGAGAAGGGGGCGGAGCGGCAGAGCTCCGGGAAAAAAATTGCTCTGGCTTTGAAAGGCCAGGGGGAAAGGGCTCTCGAAAAAAGAGAGCAGGAAAAAATATTAAAACCCCCGATCAAAAAATGCAACAAACCCCAAGGGCGTCCTGAAACTCCAGAGAGTGTGGAGGAGTCAGGAGCAGAAGGGGGGGAGCAGGAAGATAAGGGATCGGGGGGGGGGCCTGTTCGCGGTGAAAGCGGCGACGCGGCGGCGGCGGCAAACGCGAGCAGCGCGGGTGAGGATGAGGAAACGCGCGCGGAGGGCGAAACTCGCAAAAACCGGGGTGTAGACTCACACGCGAACGCGGAAGGCGGGCTGAGGGAAAATTTGCAGCCTCAGAGGGCCGCCGCGGCGGGACGCAGGAGGCGCGCGGTTGTGACGTCAGAGCCGGTGCGACGGTCAGCTCGAATCGCGGGTAGAGCCGGGGTGCCGGCGGGAGAGGCGAACACAACGTCAGAGGAGGAGGGGTCGGATTCCGGGACAGACCGAGGGGCGGGAACCTCGGAGGTGAAACAGGGGGGAGACGATGATGACGTCACCTTGGGGGACACCGGAAGTAGCTCAGAGAGTACGCACGCGCAGAGAGTAAGACGCGGGCGGGCCCGAGCCCGGTCCCCTGTGACGTCGCGGGTGAGGAGGGGCCGTGTTAGGGATTCTACGTCCCGGGGCTCCACACCATCTCCAGATCTGGCGCCTTTGGTCCCGAGCCTCGGAGTCTCAGTTCCTTCCCTTCATGGGAGACGCCGAGCAGGAAGAGGAAGTGGGGCAGTCGAGATTGCACCGTCATCCGAGCCAGGGAGGCCGGTGACAGCGCCACCTAGTGGCAGGAGGGCAGAAGTGCACGACATGCCGGGTCGGCTCGGCGGAGCCACAGCGCCATCTCGTGGCGAGACTGCAACAATGCAGCAATTTTTTCCAACAATATATAAAAAGAAAAGCACCTCGAAGAAAACAATGTTAACACGACAAAGGGATTATCCATCCACTTCAGGATTTCATGAAGATGATGAAAGCTCAGATGAAGAACAGCTACAAGGGGAAGATGTCATAAGGATCACAGCATCGGAAGGTGTCCCAACATGGATGCTATCAGCAGCAGAAGCAGCAAAAAGCTTCTTGCATTCATTCGATGCAGTAAAGAAGAAATATCAACAGGATCCTCGAGTTTCCTTTTCGGATTTAGGAGCAAGGCCAAAAACCTCAAGGCGAAAAATGAGACACTATGAATCACCGATGACATCTACAACACCATTATTCATGCAAATCCCAATGGAGTCTGATGAAGAGGGGTTTCAAGAGCCGGTGAAGACAATGGATTGGAGGCAAATCAAAGAAGCATTGGAAAAGGAAAAGCATTTATTCCCGGGATCAGGGGATTTGACAATGCCAGTGACATATGATGCCCAGGGACAGAATCCAAGGTGGGAAAGGATGGGTCATGAGACACTCAAAGACTTAGGGAAGGCAGCTCAGACTTTTGGGCTGAACTCACAATACTTCAAACAGCTATTAAGAGGGACATTCTCTATGTATGATCTCACACCATATGACATTCGAAGTATTGTGGCAATGATCCTCACTGACACACAGAGTCTTGTCTGGGAAAAAAGGTGGAGAAAATATCTTGCTGAGTTGCGGAACAGATACCAAGGTGGGCCGAATGCGAACCTCACAGAAGGGCAATTAGCAGGGGATCCTCCAGATGATAATCCAGGGGAACAAGCAGCGCGGCTTCCACGGAGAGTGTTAAGCGACATCAAAGAAGCAGCGCGATTGGCAATCATGCAAATTACGCCGACAGGAGCTCCGGATGTCCCGTTCTCTTGCATCAGGCAAGGTCCCACAGAGCCATTCATGTCATTCATCGACCGACTCACGCAAGCCGTGGATCGACAGGTGACAACAGAAGAAGTGAAGAGGCCTCTCTTGGAAAATTTAGCTTTCGGCAATGCCAACCCGCATTGTCAACGGGTGATTAGCACCATGCCAGGACGGCCATCCTTGGCAGAGATGGTGGAGGCATGCAGCAAGGTGGGGACGCCTCAGCACGTCGCAGCGATTGTAAAGGATGAATTAAAAGAGGAATGGGAGAAACAGCTAAAGGGACGCTCAGAAGGGCAATCAGAGGACAAGACATTGGAGAAGATGTTCGAGAAATTACTTCATCAACAGGACGAAAATATCAACAAAGTTCTTGCGGCAATGCAGAAAAGGAACAGACCCCAAGGAGGACAGTGCTACGGATGTGGGGAATCTGGGCACATGAAAAGGAATTGCCCACGGACACATATACCAACGCCAGTCCAGAGAGCGGAAAGACCAATTTGCGCACGGTGCGGAAGAGGAAGACACTCCGTGAAAGAATGTTATTCCCGGACAGATGTGGAAGGAAATCCGTTGCCGCATCCGGGAAACGGGAAATTGAGCGCGGGAAATCCCCGGCGCGCTCCGACACAAATACTGGCGGTGTCACAAGAACAGACAGGGCAGTCATCAGTGAGCGACAAGCAGATGCCCTCAGCAAAACCCTCAGTCGATTCCACAGTGACCCAGACCTCCTCCCACCAGGGGCACAGTGTGCATTGGCAGCTTCAAAACTAGTATGCTTTCTAGATGAAAGTCATGCGGAGATACCAACAGGTATCCGCGGGGACTCATACAAGAAACAAGATTTTTTGATAGTTGGACAAGATAAGTGCAGTATTCTTGGGCTCATTGTCTATCCAACAGTTGTCTCAGCAGACAAAAATACAGAGTTAACAGTTTTGGCAAGAGCGCTTCGTCCACCATTGACTGTGCCGGAAAATACTGTGGTTGCGAGAGCCTTCGCATTGCCACCACATGCAGTTGGAGACGTCATGTCAATCTTCGACGAAGAAGGTCTCCCTATGAAAGAGCATGTTGAAGTACATACAACATGGGTGAAGCACATAGGTCGAGACCGACCCACGCTCGCGTGCCAATTGACATGTGGGGACAGGACAATATCGATCAGAGGTATGCTCGACACAGGGGCGGATGTAACAGTAATATCGTACATCTTTTGGCCACGCAATTGGAGCTTGGTCGCGCCATTGGGCTCTCTCTCAGGCATCGGGGGAGCATCTCTGTGTCTGCAAAGTGAGAATTCCGTCGTTGTCACGGGACCAGGAGATAAGACGGCGATCATTCGTCCTTTTGTCGTTCAAAAGCCGATCACAGTCTGGGGTCGGGACCTTTTGGCACAATGGGGCGCGAAGATCGAAATGGATTTTTAATAGGGGTCACTGCAGCACTCGCCACACTGAAGCTGACATGGAAAACAGATGATCCAGTTTGGGTGGATCAGTGGCCCCTTGAGCGGAAAAAATTGAGTGCTTTGAAAGACCTGGTCCAAGAACAATTGCAGAAGGGACACATCAAGCCAACAGACAGCCCTTGGAATTCTCCGGTGTTTGTCATCAAGAAAAAGCTGTCGGGCAAGTGGAGGTTGTTACACGACCTCAGGAAGATCAACGAAGTCATAGAAGACATGGGGCCACTTCAGTTGGGACTTCCATCTGTCTCAATGATTCCCAGAGATTGGCAGCTTGTGGTCATTGACCTCAAGGATTGCTTTTTCAGTATCCCACTCCATCCAGATGATGCTCCGAGATTTGCCTTTTCAGTCCCGAGTATCAACAGGGAAACGCCTCTGCAGCGGTACCATTGGGTCTGCCTTCCACAAGGCCTGAAAAATTCTCCGACGATCTGTCAATGGTACGTGGCGCGAGCTTTGGCACCAGCACGAAAGAAATTTCCGAAGGCGAAGATCATTCATTACATGGATGATTTGCTCATCGCAGCATCAACACGACAGGAGCTGCAAGAAGCTCGTGACTGTGTGATCGCAGAGGTGCAAAAGGCAGGTCTGGAAATCAGCATTTCAAAGATTCAAGAGGTTGCACCTTGGAAATATCTGGGGTGGAAAATCTCAGAGAAAACAATAAAGCCTCAAAAGGTGGAGATCAGCACAAAGGTCAACAATTTGCATGATTTGCAACAGCTTTTGGGAGAAATCAACTGGATGAGACCAGTTTTGGGAATCACAAATAGTGACATTCCAGCACTGCTTGATCTCTTGAGAGGAGACACAGACATTCGTTCTCCCAGGACACTCACACCAGAAGCAAGAAAAGAGTTGGAGAAAATCTCGGACGCGATACAGAAAAGGCAGGCACATCGATTTGTTCCATCGTTGCCTTTTCAGTTGGCAGTGCTGGGGAAGAAAACGCAGTTCCATGGTTTGATCTTCCAATGGGATGAATCACAAAAGGACTCTTTGATAATCATAGAGTGGATTTTCCTACCGCACAGGCCCGCGAAAACGATTCTCACAGATCTGGAGATGGCAGCACAAATCATCATAAAGGCGAGAACAAGGCTGCTGACAATGGCAGGAAGAGAATTCTCAGTCATCAGGTTACCTCTGAAACGAGACTACTTCGATTGGGCAATGCAACAATCGAAAGACCTGTTAATCGCATTGTTAGCGTTCCCAGGAGCTTGCACAATCCACTTTCCCCAACACAGAATACTGCAGTCGCAAATATGCTATAGAGCAAAACCACAGATAAGTGAAGAACCTTTGGACGGGATCACCGTGTTCACGGATGGCTCGGGGAAGACACACAAGTCAGTGATCACGTGGAGAGACTCAACGACAGGGGATTGGGAATCAGACGTGAGGATGGTTCAGGGCTCTCCACAAATTGTGGAGTTGGCAGCCGTTGTCCGAGCATTTCAGTTGTTCAAACAGCCTCTCAATCTGGTGACAGATTCCGCATATGTTGCGGGTGTGGTCAAGAGATTGGAGGGTTCGCTCTTGAAAGAAGTCAGTAATGAGGTTTTATACTCATACCTGACAAGCTTGAAAACACTGCTAGAGAGCAGGGAAAGGGAGTATTTTATCACACACATTAGAGCGCACACAACACTTCCAGGGTTTTTAGCGGAAGGGAATGCTCGGGCGGACAGGTTGACAATGCCCATTTTGCAAACACTGCCGGACATTTTTGAGCAGGCAAGGTTAAGTCATGCGTTCTTTCATCAGAATGCGCAAGCACTGATGGAGTCCTTTCGTCTCACAAAGAGTCAGGCGAGGGAGATCATTAGTGCTTGTCCAGACTGTCAGCTTGTGCAGCCACCTTCTTCTACCGGGGCCATCAATCCGCGGGGGCTGCAAAGTCTTCAGTTGTGGCAAGCTGATGTCACAAAATACCCATCTTTTGGGAAGCTCAAAAATGTTCATGTTTCTGTAGATACATTCTCAGGTGCAGTCTTTGCTTCAGCACATGCTGGGGAAACAGCAGACCATGCTTGCCGACACTTTCTGCAGGCATTTGCAGCATTAGGTGTGCCTCAGGAGATAAAAACAGATAATGGTCCAACATACACAGGCAGGGTGCTTGACAGATTCCTGAAAAGATGGGGTGTCAGACACACGTTTGGTATTCCGCATTCACCCACAGGTCAGGCAATCATTGAGAGAACACATCACACCCTAAAATCCCTTCTGGACAGACAGAGAAGGGGTGAGCCAGAGGCAACACCTCACATGAAATTAAATAAGGCATTGTATGTGCTGAATTTCCTAAATAGCTCATCCTCGGAACCTGATCCACCGATCGTGAGACATTTTCTAAACAACACACAGGCAAAGCTAAGGGAAAATCCTTTAGTTTTGATCAGGAACCCAGAGACCGGACAAATAGAGGGTCCTTTCAGACTAATCACTTGGGGAAAGGGTTTCGCTTGTATCTCCACAGATCGAGGTCTGAAGTGGGTGTCAGCGCGGCACGTGAAGCCATTCCGAACGCGAGAACACGAGAATGCTGATCCAAGAAGCAGAGAGACGAGTACTCAGACAGAAGTCGAGACTCGGGCTGCGAAAAACGACCCAGAAGAGAAATGAAAAGAAACTGAGGACTTTGGGGGGTTTTCAGCTATGGTTACCCCTTCCCCCTCGGTTGTCAATCTCTTAAGTTATGTAACTTCCCCTCCCCTATCCTACCTTATAAGTAAGTTTTTCCTCCTCCCTGGGCCCAGTCAATCACCCCCCACTCCTCCCTGCTTTCGAGAACATTCTTCTCTCTGGGGGTTGTGGTTGGCTGGTGTCCTGGGGCCCCTCCCTTTCTTTGTGTTTATTGGATATGTTCATATGTCAGTTATGTTATGTACCTCCCTATATGTTTTCCTATTGGTTAGCTGGGCTTCCCTCCCTTCTCCACCCCTTCCCTTTAAAACTCTGTCTCCCCCCGTGTTCGGGGCCATTTTGCTGGGCGGTGCCCTTCCTCCGTTGGTACCTGCCATCCTTCAATAAACCGACGTTAACCCTCAGCGAGTGGTCACTCCCTTTCCTCGTCTCGTCCAGCGCATATAATCCAGTCAGCGATTCAGTCCAGCCCGAGGCCACGACGCCAAGGGGGGCTGATCTCAGATGCAGTGGAGGCGTCGGCCGTTTCCCCTCTAGCTAGCCGGACTTGGGGCCGCATACGCCCCCGCGCAGGGAAATCCCCAAGGGGAGAAGTAGAAATTGAAGATGTACCAATAGGTATACCCTCAGATGGCCCACTGGGAAGGAAACAAGCTGGTGGAAATATGACCCAAATACCAGAGATGAGGATGAGCTCAAAATGATTTAGTATTCCATGGTAGAATGGACCAGAAGGGAAATTAGGAGCAATCATGTATACTGGCCGAGATATGGGTCAGACAAAGGATGGATGTGTTAGGCATTAAACATCCATGTAAGAGCTAAGAAACCATTCAATCACGAAGAGACTGACTATGCTGCCTGCTGTGGGAGGGAGACCTCACCCTCAAAGGTAAGCATGTTTAAGGTATCAGAAAATAAAGAATGGGACCCATTAAAGCACTTACCCCCTCCACCTCCAGTAGCCCCAGATGCACCTCCCCTACCCCCTGATGAGCCTAGTCAAAACACCAGAAACAGGGTGGCACAATGAGAGAAAAGCAGATCAGGGGATGGGAACCAAGTAGCAGGATTATATCCTCTGCGGGAAGTACCACTGTGTGGGATGCAGGGAGGAGTTGGGTTCGTAACTGTGCCTCTCAGTTCTTCTGATGTGAGAATGTTCAAGAAATAATTGAAAGGATTACTAGAGGACCTCATTGGATTAGTGGAACAGTTAGACCAGTTTCTGGGGCCCAATATTTATACATAGGAAGAGATGCAATCAATAATGACCATTCACACCAGAAGAAAGACAGATGATCTGAGCAGCTGACATACGGATATGGGAAAGGGAGCATGTGAAAGGACCTCCTGGGGACCTGAAAATGCCCGTAGTGTGCCCCACCAGGGACCACAACAGCACTGGGGGGAGGAAGGGGGTCAAGACATGGAGGAATACAGAACACTGATTATAAGAGGTATCAAAGAGGCAGCTCCAAGTTTTTAAAATGCTCGTAAAGCTTTCAATGAGCAGCAAAGGAAGGAAGAAACCCCCAACAGAGTGGCTAGAAAGACTGAGAAGGAATATGAAGCAATATTCAAGGGTTGACCCTGATACAGTGGCCGGACAGATATTACTAATGATAAATTTTGTCACTCACACCTGGCCAGATATGTGGAGAAAGTTAGAAAAGTTAGATGGTTGGCAAGAAAGGAGGTTAGATATCATAGATATTTTTGCCCCCAACGAGGGGAGAGAATGGTGGGGAGGCATCTGACTCCATCTTATCAGAAGGCTAATTAATGACTTCATTATACTATATTATTCTATATTATATTACACTATATTACATTACATCTAAACTGAAGCTGCCAAGCACTCAACTCTGCTCATAACTGCACTCCACTGCACTCATCTCGTGACTGTCAGCTGACAGTCCAGACTCACACACACACTTGGCCCTGATAGGCCAAGGAAACAAAATATCTTCACTTTGGGTCAACAATCTCCATATTGCATTCTACTTTTGCACAAACACATGCACAGCAAATGAGATAAGCATTGTTTTCCCTTTCTTTGAGGTTCAGATTTTCTCTGTGAGGAGAAATGTGGCTACAGTTAGAGGATCTTTAAAGGGAAGCACAGAAAATGTATGCAAAGAGGGACAAAGACCAAGACAAAAGCCAAGGTAATGGTAACTGCCATTAGGGAAGGAAACCAGCATGTAAAGAACAGTCCATGTAAGGGAGGGGGATTCCGAGTGCGGGAAGATAGATGGAGGGGGGATGCAGCGCCTTGGGGCCGAACACAAAAAGGAGTTTGGAAAAAAAGGGAACCTAGGACCAGTTTGGTTTTACTGTAAAGAGAGTGGGCATATCAGAAAGAATTGCCCCCTGAAGGAAAAGGAGCTGAGGATCTATGAGACTGAGCAAAAAGGAGAAGTGGAAGACTAGGGGTGTCAGGGACTCTACCTCCAGGGGACAGAATACTATCAGGAGCCCTTGATAACTTTAAAAATAGATCCTCAGGAGGAAGAATTTGAATTCTTAGTAGACACGGGGGCTGAAAGGACTTGTGTTTGTAGAATCCCAAAGGGGTGCAAAAAGGGTCAAGACACTGTGCAAGTAGTAGGTGCTAAAGGGGAAGGGTTCAAAGCCTCAGTTATAAAGCAAATAAAGATTGAAGGAGCAAATAAAGATTGAAGGAACAAATAAAATAGGAATTGGGGATGTTCTATTAGTTCCAGAAGCAGGGTGAAATTTATTAGGATGGGATTTACAGGTGCAGTTTGACATTGGAGTGCTCCTAGAGGAAGGGAAAATGGTAGTTAAGATTCTCCAATTAAGGGAAGAAGATGAGGACCATGATGATGGTGTGGGCAAAACCAAAAAATTGAGGCAAATTGAACATGAAGCCTATAGTAATCAAAATAGTTAATGAGAACCATCCAGTTTGGGTATGACAATATCCACTCTCCCTGGAAAGAGATGAGGACTACGGCTGGTGATCCAAGACCTACTGAGGATGGGACCTTAGAACAATGTATGTCCCCCCATAATACACCCCTATTAACAGTAAAGAAGTCAGATGGGACTTACAGGCTTGTCCAAGATTTGAGAAACAACAGAACAGTGAATCGGTACCCAGTAGAGCCTAATCCCTATACACTACTGAGTAATATCCCCCCAGAAGACCAGTGGTTTAGCGTCATAGACCTAAAAGATGCTTTTTAGGCATGTCCACTGGCAGGGGAAAGTAGGGATATATTTACTTTTGAATGAGACGACCCCAATTCTGGGAGGAAGCAACAGCTTTGGTGGGCTAGGTTACCCCAAGGGTTTTCTGAAACCCCAAACCTCTTTGGTCAAGCCCTAGGAGAAGTACTACAACTCTTCTCCATTAAACCTGAGATCAAGCTCATCCGATATGTAAATTATTTGCTTTTCTCAGGACAGGAAGACAAAGAAGTTTTGGAATCCACCATAGCGTTGTTAAATTTTCTGGGGAACCAAGGACTTGAAGTATCAAAAGGAAAACTCCAATTTGCAGAGCGAGAAGTAAAATACCTAGGACATGTGATTTGTCAAGGGACCTGGCGGATGAACCCTGAGAGAATAGCAGGGATAGCCTCACTCTCACTGCCAAAAACTAAGAGGGAAGTCAGAAGATTTTTAGGCTTGTTGGGATATTGTAGGCTACGGATAAAAGGATACATGAAGTCTGTCAAATTCTTGCATGAAAAGTTAGTGGAAGAAAAGATTAGGTGGGAAAAAGACGATGAACAAAAGTTAAAAGCATTAAAGCAGAAATTAGTCAGTGCACCAGAACTGAGTCTTCCTGCCTTTGACAAACCCTTCTGTTTGTAGATGTAGAAAAAGGGGCAGATCACGGAGTACTAGCCCAGGACTGGGGAGGATCCATGAAAGCACTGGCCTATTTATCAAAATTACTGGACCCTGTCAGCCATGGGTGGCCAACCTGCATTCAGGCGGGGGCAGCGACTGCCATACTTGTAGAGGAAAGCAAAAAACTGGGGGAAAATTGAAAATATGTACCCCACACTCAGATAGAAGTATCCTAAGCCAAAAGGCTGAGAAATGGCTCACCGATTCCTGAGTGCTAAAGTATGAAGCCATCTTAATACATAATGGTTTAGAACTAATCGTGAGTAACCAACTCAACCCTGCCCAGTTTTTGTATGGAGAACCAGATGAGGAACTAATACATAATTGCCTAGAGGTTATAAACTATCAAACTAAAGTAAGAGAGGACCTAACAGATCAGCCACTCCAAGGTGGAAAACAATTGTACATCAATGGATCTTCACGGGTAATAAAGGGGCACAGGGTATCGGGGTACGCTACAGTGCATGAAGGGTTACTAGCCATAGAAAAGAGAAAGTTACCTTTCAACTGGTCAACTCAAGCATGTGAGTTGTATGCCATAAAGAAAGCTCTGGAAAAATTAGCACAGAAAATGGGAACAATAGCTACAGATTGAAAATATGCTTTTGGAGCAGTGCATCACTTTGGAAAAAATTGGGAAGAGAGGGGGCTATTCAATCCAAAGGGAAAGGGACTGATTAATGAAAAATTTGTCTTAGAAGAGTTATAAACCTTACAATTATCAGAGGAAGTAGCGGTGGTATATGTTGAAGGACATCAAAAAGGGGCGCAAGGGAGCAATTTAGCTGATTTAGAAGCCAAAAATGCAACTGAATCAGAGACAGAAAAACTAATAATAGTATTAACATCAATGAGAGAAATGCAAGAAGTCCCCCTATTCAGTGGGACAGAAGAGGAAGAACTCCTTCAAACAAGAGCCAAAAAAGATAACGAAGGGAAGTGGAGATTAGCAGATGGGAGGCAAATGTTGAATAAACCCCTTGCCAAGAAAATGCTAGAAGGCATACATGGAACATAACATTGGGGTACACAAGAACTAAGTGATCAATTTCTAAGGGATTGGGGATGCATAGGAACTTTTGGGATAGCTAAGCAGGTGACTGTATGGTGTGTGATATGTCAACAAGTGAATAAGAAAATCATGAGGAAAACACCCAGAGGAGGGTGAGAACTAGCTTTATGGCCCTTCCAAAACATCCAAGTAGACTTTACTGAGCTTCCCCAGGTACAACGGTGGAAGTTTTTGCCAGTGATAGTAGATCACGTGACTCATTACGTAGAGGTGGTACCCACTGTGAAAGCCAATGCCAGTGTTGCGTGTAAAACATTTCTAGAATCAATCATTCCCCAATAGGGAATGATAAACAGGATTGATTCCGACCAGGGAACTCATTTCACATTGAAGATATTGCTGAAAGTTGTTCAGGCCCTGGCAGTAAAATGGGAATTACACACTCCAAGGCATCCACAGAGTTCTGGTTGAGTTGAGAGAATGAATCAGACTCTTAAAAGAGCTCTAGTTAAGCTAATGATTGAAACCCAAATGTCATGGATAAAATGTCTCCCTTTGGCCTTATTAAGAATTAGAACCCAACCCCGGTCAGATCTGGGGGTCTAACCCTATGAAATGATGTTTGGGTTACCCTTCCTGACCTCACCCCAGAAGGTTGCCACCTATGAGGAAGGGGAAACCAATGCCAAGAAACAAGTTATGTCTATAGCACAAACCTTAGAAGGGCTAAGACATACAGAGGTAATGCCTCAAACTACCACTCTGGATTTCAGAATCCATAATATTAATCCTGGGGATTGGGTGATGATTAAGTCATGCAGAGATCAATCTCTAACTCCCCAGTTGGAAGGTTCCTTTCAGGTACTGCTCACCACCGAATCGGCCGTGCCAACTACAGAGCAGGGATGGACTCATGCCAACAAAGGCCCTGTAGAAGAACCCAAAGAATGGACTGTATCATCCAGGCTGGGTGAAATGTTGAGAAATGGCTACATGACAGAGGTCACGTAGACATTCGCTTGTTAGCTGACCAGGAGCTGGGAAAGTACTGAACACAGCTAGTTTGAGTTTTTGCATCTGCAAGATAGTGTGTCCTTGGGCCTAGCTGGGTATGATAACAAGTGGACAGAGAGACGTGGGAAATAAAGAATGTAGGCCCAAAGGAATAAGGAAGAGTTGATGGTATAGTTTAACCAATAGATCGCTTGGCTTACAGAATATTCATAAGCTTATTACTTGCTGTATAAGTGTCTGATGCTCTCTTCAATAAATGGAACTTGCTGTTGACTTATATTGAGCCCCGAGTTTTCCCTGCACCCGACAAATGGCTCATCCCCGACAAAGGCCTCATTCTGCAACAAATGGCGCCCGAACAGCGACCCTACAGACTCTACAGACCCTACAGACCCTACGGACTTTACAGATGATTTGGGCCTGCGAGCCACGGTCGGTGCATTATTTGGGTGTCAGTCCCAACGCAGCCCGGGAGGCACAAAAAGCGGGGCCCTGCCTCAGGCGACCCCATATGGGAGTTCTGGAAAAAGGCAAAAGGGCAGACTTCGGTGCCCTGGCGACCTCACAGGAGAGTCCAGCTGACTGAATGCCATCGAAATCCTGGAAAGGCTGCAGTGCGCTGAATGATTGACAGGTTAAAAGGTAATACAGGGAAAAGCGGCATATAATCCTTTTAAATGCTTTTTAGAAAAGCGGGGACTATAGACTGTTGACTTGGGAAGAGAATTCCCGAGATTGCTGCATATAGACTTGCAAAAATGTGCGTTGTGGTGCTGGCGCTGCAAGTATACGCACAATAAATCAGCGACCCTGCTGTGATGGCGGCAGCAGCCGCTGCTCGGGGCACCTGCGGGGCTGTGCCACTCCGAACTTGGCATGGGTGCTTCGCCATGGGGAGCAGCCGCGGCGGGCGACTTGCCTTAAATGCTGCGCTGCAGTGGCGGTAGCGGAGGAAACCGCGGGGGGAGCAGAGCCGCCGCGGGGGGAGTGACCCGCGCTGCCTGAGGTGCAGCGCTGGGTGCGGTGCACGCAGTGAGTCAGCCTGCCGGTGAGTCTCACGAAACAAGAAGCCCAGCGCGGGGGGTTCGCCCGCTCCGACACAAGCGGCGCGGGACCAGAGCGCTTTTCCAGCGCAAGCGCTTCTCCCTCGGCCCCGCAGCCGCAAGCAACACCAAGGAGCATTACTATCAAGACGTTCCTCACCTAAGTTAAAAAGACTTTTTGTTCTTCCTGGCAGAGACTGTGAAAGAGAAATCAGCGTAGTGAATGCGTGGGCCAAATTTCAGCCGATTTGGCTTAGCATCCGTTATGCTGTCTTAGGGCCACCTGTATTAACATAGACTTTAAACATCAGAAGCACAGATAACTCAGTCGGTGGAACATCAAACTCTGAAATTGTATTTTGAAAAATTTAAAAATGTTAAAGATATGTTAAAGCGATTGTATAAGTAGGATGCAATAAGTGTGCTTTTTGTATTCTTTGAGCTTTGCTTGGATGTGGTAGAGGTAAAAGCAAGCACTGAATTTGAAAGAATTTTTCCACAGCTATACCTTGAACAAACTCCTTATGTTTAAGTGCATTCAAGTGTAAAAATGCTGTAGCAAACACATGAAGAAAGTTGTTTTAGCTTAGTATTTTACAGTTAGGCCTGTAAGTAAGTTATAGTAAATTCCATATTCTATTCTATTTCTATAGTAAGTTCTATCCGTTGCTAAGTTGTTTAAGTTAAATTGTCTATTAAGTGCCATTAAATGTTAAATACTGTTAAGGTTAAGTTTTGTTAAGTTTATCTCTGTTAGGTTTAAGTGCTGTTCAGTTTAATTTCTGTTAAGTTTAAGTGAAGTTAGATTCTGTTGCATTTAAATTATATTAGGTTTCAGTTATGTAGAATTTAAAGTCAGTTAAGTTCTGTTTAAGTAAAATTCTGTTAGATTTAAGTGATTTTACATGTAAGTTCTGTTGATTTGAAAATCTGTTAAAGTTTTGTTGAGTTAAAGTTCTGTTGAGTTAAAGTTCTGTTAAGTTTAAGTAAAAATAAGTTTAACTGATGTTAAGTTCTGTTAAGTTTAAATATTTTAAGTATTTTAAGTCTAAGTGCTATTAAGTTTAAGTGATGTTAGATAGATTTATGCTTTTATGATAGGCGTTTATTTTATGACTTGTGTGCGAGGTGTTGTCGTGAACATCAGAGAAACTCTAGTTAAAAGAGACAATCAGAAGCATTTGTGAGTAAAGCCATTCCTGTTTGAAGTATATCTGCTGTTTGAAGATGGAAAGCAAACTTGTTAGCGTTCAAAAACACATAATCACAGAGCGATTATATGAGGTGCTTTTTATTAAGAGCTCTGGGAATCGGGGTATATTCAACCCAAATCTGACTCTGACCATACATCCGATATGATCATGTTTTATACTCTATCGTTACATAACTTTCATGTTAATTATTAAACTTATATTGTTCTATTGTATACATAAATTTAGCCCCTCTCTGAATTTCCAACATAGTTTCTCACTATTCTTCTTATGGTTATATAATAATTACATTTAATTACTAAACAATCATCACATCTAACAATTATATAATTTATCATACTGCTTACGCAGGTGCAGTTGATCTGGGAAAGCACAAACCCTAACATTTTAGATTCTATCTTTAACTTTTTCCAGGGTTCCACTATCAAACTTACCACACAATCGACGCAGATGAAACCTGCGCACATGTTGCTCCTTTAGCATATTTTTGTAGGTTGTATTAGCACACCTGAGTTTTGTTTGAGCCTTGTAGCAGCATAGAATTCTTTTTGTATCTGTCATACAGCATATCCTATAAATAGTGATAGCCTTTTTGGTTTGTCTCCCTGGCTTAGATCCCTTGTAAGAGAGAAACCTTGCTAGTTGAGAATACTGCTTGTAATGTAATTGTTGTTAAAATTGCCTATTCTTGTATTGCAAAGAGTGTGACGCGGTTAGCCCATCAAACCTTGCTTGTGCAAGAAGAAAACAGGGGAAAGTGTGAAAAAATGGCTACATGACAGAGGTCACGTAGACATTCGCTTGTTAGCTGACCAGGAGCTGGGAAAGTACTGAACACAGCTAGTTTGAGTTTTTGCATCTGCAAGATAGTGTGTCCTTGGGCCTAGCTGGGTATGATAACAAGTGGACAGAGAGACGTGGGAAATAAAGAATGTAGGCCCAAAGGAATGAGGAAGAGTTGATGGTATAGTTTAACCAATAGATCGCTTGTATTACAGAATGATCATAAGCTTATTACTTGCTGTATAAGTGTCTGATGCTCTCTTCAATAAACAGAACTTGCTGTTGACTCATATTGAGCCCCGAGTTTTCCCTGCACCTGACAAATGGCTCATCCCCGACAAAGGCCTCATTCTGCAACAGTGAAACAAGATTGACTCTCAAGCAGAGACTGAGAGAAAACCAGAAAAACACGGAGATGCCCAAAAAGTAGAGTCAAGCTTCCACCAACTAGCTCGAGAACTGCCTTCCTGTTTTCATGGGTGAGAATTACCAGCATCTGTTGAGGGGAAGCACCCAAGGGACTGTAAAAGGTAATGAGACAGCTTCTTTAAGAAAATAAGACAAAGGAAGGAGGGCAAGGCCAGGTTGGTCCCTTTCTTTACTACCAAGAAGATTCCATAGCCCTGCTGTGGGTAGCAACCCCGTAGGCATGGTAAGGAAGGGACAAAAGGCCATACCAGACCTCTGTAATTCCGCAGTTGTCTTTTAATTCAATGGGGACTGGAAGGCAGGACCGAGTTGGCCTCTGTACTCACCCCTAAGATACCCTGACTATGGGTAGCAAACACATAGTCACGGTAGATAGGAGTCAAAGCCACACTGAACCTCTGTGATGCCCTTTTGTCCATTCCAAATAAGTGTGTCTAACGAAAACCTGAGATTTTTTCTCCTGTTCCCACTGTCCTTGCCCACATCAACAGATGCTGGTATGATTCATTCAAGAGAGAGAGAAAGTTTTTACTTAATTGTTCAAGCAAAATGACTTCGAGAAAAAGAAAAGAGGGGCTTGTTATAGATGAATAATTCTATGGTTGACTATCACAATGAAGAGGTGAATATTAAATATATGTTAAGAGAAGTTTTGTAGATGTATAGTTATCCTTCCCCTCCCCCTTGCATTGTTATCACAGGATGGCCTCAGTAGTTGGGGCATTTGGGAGAGTCGGCTTGTTACTATGGCAGCACCTCACCTCCAATCAAGGTGTAAGACAGTGATCTCCACCGGTGGACAGTGAAGAAGGAGTCGATTGACAAGACTTTGGGAGGGGCTAGAGGTACAAAAGACAGAGCAACCATTTTGTAGATGAGCACACGGTGACTGAATTCTTTGCTCCTGGTGCTGTATTCTTTTCTTTATTCAGTGTTCTGTTGTATTTTGATAAGGTCTTAATAAACCATTTATATTTTTGAAAGTGAAAATTGTTTCTTGCATGGAGTTGGGGAATGTGGGGCAAGGTTGTCCACACTGGGTCAGCTCTCAAGGTACAACTTCTCTGACCTGGCCAGACCTCCTTAGGAGAGTCCCTGGATCAATATCAATCACAGAATACTGCAATCACCTCTTCTATAATAAGAACAGCAATAATAGCACCCTTTAAGATAGGAATACATATTTCTTAGAACCTCTTTGAAATATTTCTCC
Organism: Melozone crissalis; assembly: GCF_028551555.1. Taxonomy (NCBI): domain Eukaryota; kingdom Metazoa; phylum Chordata; class Aves; order Passeriformes; family Passerellidae; genus Melozone; species Melozone crissalis. The sequence goes on along the minus strand of NW_026535813.1, from coordinate 5,117,423 downwards.
ATAACTGTAAAATAAAATCTTCCTAATGAACTGCTCCAGACCAGAGGGAAATCAAGGCACAGCCATGGTTTGTCAGGAATTGCTTGATCCTAATGAGCCCAATGGTGCATTTGGAGCTGAGCCCTGGAAGTTCAGAGCTCAAGAGGAGGTTGCACAAACGTTTTTCAGGAGTCAAAGTCCGAGGAAACTCCTGAAGTGTCTCAAAGCATGAATGGGTCCCACTGAGGTCCATCCCCAACGCAGACCTCTCATGGACTCTTGGAGGAGAGAATTGGAGACCAGGATGGCACAAAAACCTCTCAGAGATTCAGAGTGGAAAGGAAATTCCAAAGTATTTTAAAAACCTTGAGTATCTCAAAGCATTAATGACCCCCACTGATCATCAGTAGAAAGCTCTCAAGGGACTCGTTAAAGCAGATAACTGGGGCATTGATTGCACAAACCTCTCATAGAGTCTGTAACAAAAGGGAAACACCAAGTAGCTTAAAAAACCGAAGTACCCTGAAGTATTAATGAGTCCCAATTAATGCTGCAACAGAGAATCTCAAGGGACTAAATAAAGCAGATGATTTGAGGTGATTATTGCAGAGACCTCTCAGAGATTCCAAGGCAAAAGACAAACCCAAAGTCCTTTGAAAAGGGAATCTTCTCAATCAATTTTATTTAAAACTCTTAATCTTGTCTCTAATATCTCAATTAGATCTTTTCTTATTCTGGTCTTGGGATTTACTTCTCTTTGTAACTATGTTGTCTAGCCTTCAAAGGATGTTTTTAGGAAGGAGGAGCAGGCTGGTTGGTTTTTTGAGATGTTAATTTGCATTAGCAACTCAACACTTTTGAAAGACCATTCTGGATTGAATAATAATTGTTGTTCACTTACATTTTTTACTATGTAGGGGTTTATTTCATACACTTCAGGTTCAAGTTTGGGTTGAGTCTGAACTATTTGAGTCTTAGTATGGGTTATATAAGGCTCTGCTGTTGTAAAAAGTGCAGTGTCTACTTTGAATTTAAATGAAAGTCTGATAGCAACTCGAGCTCAAAGGCAGGTCACTTCTACAGGCTGTATCAAGGTGAAATTACACTGTCAGTCTGATTCACTTATGTAATCACAAACTTCTTGGTGTTCATATACACCAGGTGAGGTTGAGACACTAGTTGCATCTGGTCTCTCATAAGCTGTCTTATTGATGACTCAGCACCCTACTGTGATTTCTTCTCTTTTGATTCTTTGAAGTGCCTACAGTTCTCATTCTTGCTATTCTTGCTTCTCATATACTTGATTTTCATGGATTACTACAGTAGATACGTTTAAATCTTTATTCTCAGAAAGTTCTCTCATGGACCTAGTATACTGATTAAAAGCTTGGGACTAAGGCTATTCAGCATTGCTTTGGATAGAGGCACTCTCTAGTTCTGAAACTTCAGTTATAATTACATACAAAACAATTCTGTAAACTAAGGTATGAACTACTTTTGACTGCAATATACTCATTTTACTTGAGTAAGCTTTAGTCTCAGTTCACTGTTTTCTGGTGTTACTCTCTAAGGGAATTCTAGGGCTTTCTTCACTCCAGAGTGATGGATCTAGGCATTTTGCTCCTTGATTTTGATTGCGGTGAAGGTGGTGAGACGTACTTGCAGTGGTTCTTCCCACTCTGGTTCCAAAGTCTTCTCTGTAAGAGACTTAACATATACATCATCTTCAGGCTATTTAACTCCTTGCTCTGAGTTCTAGGCACATTTTTTTTAATTTCTTTTAGCTGTTTGCTTAAAGCCACCATGTAGGTGGCTAGTGTTATCACCCTAATGTGAGTGGATAGTCCCTTTGTATTCTATATGGTCTTCTATAAGGCATTTCAAAAGGACTCAGCTTTCCTTTAGCCCAAGGTTTAGTTTGAATTTGCAATAGTGTCACTGGAAGAGCTTGGGGCCAGGGTAGATTAACTTCCTGCCCCAGTCTTACAATCTACTGCTTAATCAAATTATTCATTTTCTCTACCTGGCTGCTTGATTGGGGCAGTATGGAGTGTGAAGTTCCTAATCTATGCTCAGCTGGCTGCTAATCTTTTGTACTGCTTTGGAAATGAAATATGATTCTCTATTTGAGGGCATCGTGGCTGGAACTCTGAAGCATGGTATTATTTCTTTTAACAATACTCTGGTCACTTCTTGAGCTTTGACAGTTCTGGTGGGGAATGTTTTTGGCCACTGAAAATTTATCTATCAATACCATTAAATACTGATACCCCCCTTTCCTTTGGAGTTCTGAAAAGTTAATTTGCCACTGCTGTACAGGCCCATGGCCTCTCCCAATCTGACTGAGTTTCGGCCTGGGGGCATTTTTGGGGTTAGTCTGGAGGCAAGGATCACACTGTCGATTTACTTGAGTAATAGTGGCATATAAATTCTTGACAACAATTCTTTCAATCAGATGTATGTTCTAGAAAGCCTGTGGAAACTCCTACTTCAAAGTCAACGCTTCATTTCAATGCACTCTGTATCACTGGCAGCCTTGGTCATTTTGGGAAAGGAGCCACACTCTATAAAAAGCTTTTAAGTAGTTAGGCCCTAGTGTGTTTTCTAGTGCTCTTCTTTCACTAGTAACCACAAAAATGGGAAGGGATTAGTAGCTCTCTTTTAATGGTAGCCTACTCCTTGTGGTTGTATGTCTCTTTTGATTAGAATTATTGTATTATGCCTTACCTTCGAGGAAAATCTGTCCATAATTACCTCACCTTTTGCTGCTTTCTTTGCCTCTCTATCTGCTAGCTCATCTTTTTCCTCTAATTTTAAGCTCACTCTCTGATGTGCTTTAATATGCTTTTTCAGGTAGCTGAACTGCTTATAGCAGCCAGATTGTCTCTTCTTCCCTTGTGAGGTCAGCAGTCTCTTCTCTTTCTAGATGGCTTTATGTGCATGCATGACTCTGAATGTCTTTTGCTGTTTCTAAGGCATGGGTCAATGCATTTATCTCAGCCTTCTGTGCAGGGGTACCTGTTGGTAAGGATCTAGACTCTATTACTTCTCTGCAGGTAGTTATTGTGTACTTAGCATGTCACTTTCTACTGGCAATGTAGCTGCTCTTGTCAATGAACTAGGACTTTGCATCATCTAGAGGAGTGTCTTTCAAGTCTGGGCATCTCGATTAAGTAGCTTCAATGATCTCTAGGCAATCGTGGTGTACTGCTTCTCTTTAATTCTACTGAGAAAAGAAGCTGGGTTGACAATATTAGTCGCTACTATCTTTACATCATCTTGCTCTACCATGATGGCTTGTTATTTCAGGAACTTCTGTGGTGAGAACTAGTGGCTGCTCTTTGCTGCTAGTACTGCAGACACTGTGTGGGACACTAGCACAGTCATTTTTGTCTCAGGGTAAACTTGTGTGCTTCTTGAATATTCAGCACAACTGCTGCTCCACTTTTGAGGCAACTTGGCTATCTTTTGGCTGTTGCATCTAGTTGCTTAGAGAAGTAAGCAACTGCTCTCTGGTACAGACTCAAATCTTGAGCCAGTATTCCCAGGGCAATTCTTTGCATGGGAAAATAGAAAGAATGGTTTACTTAGATCTGGAAGTCTTGAAGCTGGGGCTGACATGAGGACACTCTTTAGCTGGTGAAAGGCCCATGTGGCTCCTTTTGCTCACTGGAGATCTCTGTTTCCATCAGCAATAAGAGCATAGAGGGGTGTGACGAGCAGTCTATCTTAAAGTTTGCTGCTCAGCACTCACTTCTTACCTTAGGCAGATTACTTTCTTTTTCACTACTTATGCCCTTTTCTTTGATACTCTGTATCCTTGGAGTTCTAGGAAATTCAAAAGACTTACCGTCTAGGCCACACACATACTGCAACAGCCTCCCTTCTTCTTGTGGGGCTTCTTAGGACTTTCGATCTTTGCAAGTTGTTCTCTAATCGGAGTGGGGGAATCTTTGAAGATTTCAGGCACATGGACCATGTGAGCTGTGTTCTAGGACTTTCTCATTTGAATGCAAAAATTTTCCGGCTGGCTTCGTGGATAGGGAGGCAAAAGAAGGCATCTCTTAGGTCTAAAACAGTGAACCAGATTAGCTCAGGTGTTAAACAAGTTAGTAAAGTATATGGATTTGCTACCACAGGGTATAAATTCTTTGTTATCTTATTGACACCTCTCAGTCTAGTACTATCAATTATTGGGCTGATTCTTTCCCTATCTTCCTTTTGAGGGAGTACTGCTCAATTCTCACTGGTTGTGTTCTTTCTTTAAGCTTGATTACGATGCGGGGACTGTTGTAGTGTGTTCATTAAGTTCATTTAATTCCTCCCCCATTTTATGTATCTGCTACCCCCATTTTGGGTAAAATGGTTCTGTCCTCCTCAGTTTTCCCGCCACAGAGCTTTTTGCAGTTATGTTGCTATGGTTACCCCTTCCCCCTCGGTTGTCAATCTCTTAAGTTATGTAACTTCCCCTCCCCTATCCTACCTTATAAGTAAGTTTTTCCTCCTCCCTGGGCCCAGTCAATCACCCCCCACTCCTCCCTGCTTTCGAGAACATTCTTCTCTCTGGGGGTTGTGGTTGGCTGGTGTCCTGGGGCCCCTCCCTTTCTTTGTGTCTTTATTGGATATGTTCATATGTCAGTTATGTTATGTACCTCCCTATATGTTTTCCTATTGGTTAGCTGGGCTTCCCTCCCTTCTCCACCCCTTCCCTTTAAAACTCTGTCTCCCCCCGTGTTCGGGGCCATTTTGCTGGGCGGTGCCCTTCCTCCGTTGGTACCTGCCATCCTTCAATAAACCGACGTTAACCCTCAGCGAGTGGTCACTCCCTTTCCTCGTCTCGTCCAGCGCATATAATCCAGTCAGCGATTCAGTCCAGCCCGAGGCCACGACGCCAAGGGGGGCTGATCTCAGATGCAGTGGAGGCGTCGGCCGTTTCCCCTCTAGCTAGCCGGACTTGGGGCCGCATACGCCCCCGCGCAGGGAAATCCCCAAGGGGAGAAGTAGAAATTGAAGATGTACCAATAGGTATACCCTCAGATGGCCCACTGGGAAGGAAACAAGCTGGTGGAAATATGACCCAAATACCAGAGATGAGGATGAGCTCAAAATGATTTAGTATTCCATGGTAGAATGGACCAGAAGGGAAATTAGGAGCAATCATGTATACTGGCCGAGATATGGGTCAGACAAAGGATGGATGTGTTAGGCATTAAACATCCATGTAAGAGCTAAGAAACCATTCAATCACGAAGAGACTGACTATGCTGCCTGCTGTGGGAGGGAGACCTCACCCTCAAAGGTAAGCATGTTTAAGGTATCAGAAAATAAAGAATGGGACCCATTAAAGCACTTACCCCCTCCACCTCCAGTAGCCCCAGATGCACCTCCCCTACCCCCTGATGAGCCTAGTCAAAACACCAGAAACAGGGTGGCACAATGAGAGAAAAGCAGATCAGGGGATGGGAACCAAGTAGCAGGATTATATCCTCTGCGGGAAGTACCACTGTGTGGGATGCAGGGAGGAGTTGGGTTCGTAACTGTGCCTCTCAGTTCTTCTGATGTGAGAATGTTCAAGAAATAATTGAAAGGATTACTAGAGGACCTCATTGGATTAGTGGAACAGTTAGACCAGTTTCTGGGGCCCAATATTTATACATAGGAAGAGATGCAATCAATAATGACCATTCACACCAGAAGAAAGACAGATGATCTGAGCAGCTGACATACGGATATGGGAAAGGGAGCATGTGAAAGGACCTCCTGGGGACCTGAAAATGCCCGTAGTGTGCCCCACCAGGGACCACAACAGCACTGGGGGGAGGAAGGGGGTCAAGACATGGAGGAATACAGAACACTGATTATAAGAGGTATCAAAGAGGCAGCTCCAAGTTTTTAAAATGCTCGTAAAGCTTTCAATGAGCAGCAAAGGAAGGAAGAAACCCCCAACAGAGTGGCTAGAAAGACTGAGAAGGAATATGAAGCAATATTCAAGGGTTGACCCTGATACAGTGGCCGGACAGATATTACTAATGATAAATTTTGTCACTCACACCTGGCCAGATATGTGGAGAAAGTTAGAAAAGTTAGATGGTTGGCAAGAAAGGAGGTTAGATATCATAGATATTTTTGCCCCCAACGAGGGGAGAGAATGGTGGGGAGGCATCTGACTCCATCTTATCAGAAGGCTAATTAATGACTTCATTATACTATATTATTCTATATTATATTACACTATATTACATTACATCTAAACTGAAGCTGCCAAGCACTCAACTCTGCTCATAACTGCACTCCACTGCACTCATCTCGTGACTGTCAGCTGACAGTCCAGACTCACACACACACTTGGCCCTGATAGGCCAAGGAAACAAAATATCTTCACTTTGGGTCAACAATCTCCATATTGCATTCTACTTTTGCACAAACACATGCACAGCAAATGAGATAAGCATTGTTTTCCCTTTCTTTGAGGTTCAGATTTTCTCTGTGAGGAGAAATGTGGCTACAGTTAGAGGATCTTTAAAGGGAAGCACAGAAAATGTATGCAAAGAGGGACAAAGACCAAGACAAAAGCCAAGGTAATGGTAACTGCCATTAGGGAAGGAAACCAGCATGTAAAGAACAGTCCATGTAAGGGAGGGGGATTCCGAGTGCGGGAAGATAGATGGAGGGGGGATGCAGCGCCTTGGGGCCGAACACAAAAAGGAGTTTGGAAAAAAAGGGAACCTAGGACCAGTTTGGTTTTACTGTAAAGAGAGTGGGCATATCAGAAAGAATTGCCCCCTGAAGGAAAAGGAGCTGAGGATCTATGAGACTGAGCAAAAAGGAGAAGTGGAAGACTAGGGGTGTCAGGGACTCTACCTCCAGGGGACAGAATACTATCAGGAGCCCTTGATAACTTTAAAAATAGATCCTCAGGAGGAAGAATTTGAATTCTTAGTAGACACGGGGGCTGAAAGGACTTGTGTTTGTAGAATCCCAAAGGGGTGCAAAAAGGGTCAAGACACTGTGCAAGTAGTAGGTGCTAAAGGGGAAGGGTTCAAAGCCTCAGTTATAAAGCAAATAAAGATTGAAGGAGCAAATAAAGATTGAAGGAACAAATAAAATAGGAATTGGGGATGTTCTATTAGTTCCAGAAGCAGGGTGAAATTTATTAGGATGGGATTTACAGGTGCAGTTTGACATTGGAGTGCTCCTAGAGGAAGGGAAAATGGTAGTTAAGATTCTCCAATTAAGGGAAGAAGATGAGGACCATGATGATGGTGTGGGCAAAACCAAAAAATTGAGGCAAATTGAACATGAAGCCTATAGTAATCAAAATAGTTAATGAGAACCATCCAGTTTGGGTATGACAATATCCACTCTCCCTGGAAAGAGATGAGGACTACGGCTGGTGATCCAAGACCTACTGAGGATGGGACCTTAGAACAATGTATGTCCCCCCATAATACACCCCTATTAACAGTAAAGAAGTCAGATGGGACTTACAGGCTTGTCCAAGATTTGAGAAACAACAGAACAGTGAATCGGTACCCAGTAGAGCCTAATCCCTATACACTACTGAGTAATATCCCCCCAGAAGACCAGTGGTTTAGCGTCATAGACCTAAAAGATGCTTTTTAGGCATGTCCACTGGCAGGGGAAAGTAGGGATATATTTACTTTTGAATGAGACGACCCCAATTCTGGGAGGAAGCAACAGCTTTGGTGGGCTAGGTTACCCCAAGGGTTTTCTGAAACCCCAAACCTCTTTGGTCAAGCCCTAGGAGAAGTACTACAACTCTTCTCCATTAAACCTGAGATCAAGCTCATCCGATATGTAAATTATTTGCTTTTCTCAGGACAGGAAGACAAAGAAGTTTTGGAATCCACCATAGCGTTGTTAAATTTTCTGGGGAACCAAGGACTTGAAGTATCAAAAGGAAAACTCCAATTTGCAGAGCGAGAAGTAAAATACCTAGGACATGTGATTTGTCAAGGGACCTGGCGGATGAACCCTGAGAGAATAGCAGGGATAGCCTCACTCTCACTGCCAAAAACTAAGAGGGAAGTCAGAAGATTTTTAGGCTTGTTGGGATATTGTAGGCTACGGATAAAAGGATACATGAAGTCTGTCAAATTCTTGCATGAAAAGTTAGTGGAAGAAAAGATTAGGTGGGAAAAAGACGATGAACAAAAGTTAAAAGCATTAAAGCAGAAATTAGTCAGTGCACCAGAACTGAGTCTTCCTGCCTTTGACAAACCCTTCTGTTTGTAGATGTAGAAAAAGGGGCAGATCACGGAGTACTAGCCCAGGACTGGGGAGGATCCATGAAAGCACTGGCCTATTTATCAAAATTACTGGACCCTGTCAGCCATGGGTGGCCAACCTGCATTCAGGCGGGGGCAGCGACTGCCATACTTGTAGAGGAAAGCAAAAAACTGGGGGAAAATTGAAAATATGTACCCCACACTCAGATAGAAGTATCCTAAGCCAAAAGGCTGAGAAATGGCTCACCGATTCCTGAGTGCTAAAGTATGAAGCCATCTTAATACATAATGGTTTAGAACTAATCGTGAGTAACCAACTCAACCCTGCCCAGTTTTTGTATGGAGAACCAGATGAGGAACTAATACATAATTGCCTAGAGGTTATAAACTATCAAACTAAAGTAAGAGAGGACCTAACAGATCAGCCACTCCAAGGTGGAAAACAATTGTACATCAATGGATCTTCACGGGTAATAAAGGGGCACAGGGTATCGGGGTACGCTACAGTGCATGAAGGGTTACTAGCCATAGAAAAGAGAAAGTTACCTTTCAACTGGTCAACTCAAGCATGTGAGTTGTATGCCGTAAAGAAAGCTCTGGAAAAATTAGCACAGAAAATGGGAACAATAGCTACAGATTGAAAATATGCTTTTGGAGCAGTGCATCACTTTGGAAAAAATTGGGAAGAGAGGGGGCTATTCAATCCAAAGGGAAAGGGACTGATTAATGAAAAATTTGTCTTAGAAGAGTTATAAACCTTACAATTATCAGAGGAAGTAGCGGTGGTATATGTTGAAGGACATCAAAAAGGGGCGCAAGGGAGCAATTTAGCTGATTTAGAAGCCAAAAATGCAACTGAATCAGAGACAGAAAAACTAATAATAGTATTAACATCAATGAGAGAAATGCAAGAAGTCCCCCTATTCAGTGGGACAGAAGAGGAAGAACTCCTTCAAACAAGAGCCAAAAAAGATAACGAAGGGAAGTGGAGATTAGCAGATGGGAGGCAAATGTTGAATAAACCCCTTGCCAAGAAAATGCTAGAAGGCATACATGGAACATAACATTGGGGTACACAAGAACTAAGTGATCAATTTCTAAGGGATTGGGGATGCATAGGAACTTTTGGGATAGCTAAGCAGGTGACTGTATGGTGTGTGATATGTCAACAAGTGAATAAGAAAATCATGAGGAAAACACCCAGAGGAGGGTGAGAACTAGCTTTATGGCCCTTCCAAAACATCCAAGTAGACTTTACTGAGCTTCCCCAGGTACAACGGTGGAAGTTTTTGCCAGTGATAGTAGATCACGTGACTCATTGCGTAGAGGTGGTACCCACTGTGAAAGCCAATGCCAGTGTTGCGTGTAAAACATTTCTAGAATCAATCATTCCCCAATAGGGAATGATAAACAGGATTGATTCCGACCAGGGAACTCATTTCACATTGAAGATATTGCTGAAAGTTGTTCAGGCCCTGGCAGTAAAATGGGAATTACACACTCCAAGGCATCCACAGAGTTCTGGTTGAGTTGAGAGAATGAATCAGACTCTTAAAAGAGCTCTAGTTAAGCTAATGATTGAAACCCAAATGTCATGGATAAAATGTCTCCCTTTGGCCTTATTAAGAATTAGAACCCAACCCCGGTCAGATCTGGGGGTCTAACCCTATGAAATGATGTTTGGGTTACCCTTCCTGACCTCACCCCAGAAGGTTGCCACCTATGAGGAAGGGGAAACCAATGCCAAGAAACAAGTTATGTCTATAGCACAAACCTTAGAAGGGCTAAGACATACAGAGGTAATGCCTCAAACTACCACTCTGGATTTCAGAATCCATAATATTAATCCTGGGGATTGGGTGATGATTAAGTCATGCAGAGATCAATCTCTAACTCCCCAGTTGGAAGGTTCCTTTCAGGTACTGCTCACCACCGAATCGGCCGTGCCAACTACAGAGCAGGGATGGACTCATGCCAACAAAGGCCCTGTAGAAGAACCCAAAGAATGGACTGTATCATCCAGGCTGGGTGAAATGTTGAGAAATGGCTACATGACAGAGGTCACGTAGACATTCGCTTGTTAGCTGACCAGGAGCTGGGAAAGTACTGAACACAGCTAGTTTGAGTTTTTGCATCTGCAAGATAGTGTGTCCTTGGGCCTAGCTGGGTATGATAACAAGTGGACAGAGAGACGTGGGAAATAAAGAATGTAGGCCCAAAGGAATAAGGAAGAGTTGATGGTATAGTTTAACCAATAGATCGCTTGGCTTACAGAATATTCATAAGCTTATTACTTGCTGTATAAGTGTCTGATGCTCTCTTCAATAAATGGAACTTGCTGTTGACTTATATTGAGCCCCGAGTTTTCCCTGCACCCGACAAATGGCTCATCCCCGACAAAGGCCTCATTCTGCAACAAATGGCGCCCGAACAGCGACCCTACAGACTCTACAGACCCTACAGACCCTACGGACTTTACAGATGATTTGGGCCTGCGAGCCACGGTCGGTGCATTATTTGGGTGTCAGTCCCAACGCAGCCCGGGAGGCACAAAAAGCGGGGCCCTGCCTCAGGCGACCCCATATGGGAGTTCTGGAAAAAGGCAAAAGGGCAGACTTCGGTGCCCTGGCGACCTCACAGGAGAGTCCAGCTGACTGAATGCCATCGAAATCCTGGAAAGGCTGCAGTGCGCTGAATGATTGACAGGTTAAAAGGTAATACAGGGAAAAGCGGCATATAATCCTTTTAAATGCTTTTTAGAAAAGCGGGGACTATAGACTGTTGACTTGGGAAGAGAATTCCCGAGATTGCTGCATATAGACTTGCAAAAATGTGCGTTGTGGTGCTGGCGCTGCAAGTATACGCACAATAAATCAGCGACCCTGCTGTGATGGCGGCAGCAGCCGCTGCTCGGGGCACCTGCGGGGCTGTGCCACTCCGAACTTGGCATGGGTGCTTCGCCATGGGGAGCAGCCGCGGCGGGCGACTTGCCTTAAATGCTGCGCTGCAGTGGCGGTAGCGGAGGAAACCGCGGGGGGAGCAGAGCCGCCGCGGGGGGAGTGACCCGCGCTGCCTGAGGTGCAGCGCTGGGTGCGGTGCACGCAGTGAGTCAGCCTGCCGGTGAGTCTCACGAAACAAGAAGCCCAGCGCGGGGGGTTCGCCCGCTCCGACACAAGCGGCGCGGGACCAGAGCGCTTTTCCAGCGCAAGCGCTTCTCCCTCGGCCCCGCAGCCGCAAGCAACACCAAGGAGCATTACTATCAAGACGTTCCTCACCTAAGTTAAAAAGACTTTTTGTTCTTCCTGGCAGAGACTGTGAAAGAGAAATCAGCGTAGTGAATGCGTGGGCCAAATTTCAGCCGATTTGGCTTAGCATCCGTTATGCTGTCTTAGGGCCACCTGTATTAACATAGACTTTAAACATCAGAAGCACAGATAACTCAGTCGGTGGAACATCAAACTCTGAAATTGTATTTTGAAAAATTTAAAAATGTTAAAGATATGTTAAAGCGATTGTATAAGTAGGATGCAATAAGTGTGCTTTTTGTATTCTTTGAGCTTTGCTTGGATGTGGTAGAGGTAAAAGCAAGCACTGAATTTGAAAGAATTTTTCCACAGCTATACCTTGAACAAACTCCTTATGTTTAAGTGCATTCAAGTGTAAAAATGCTGTAGCAAACACATGAAGAAAGTTGTTTTAGCTTAGTATTTTACAGTTAGGCCTGTAAGTAAGTTATAGTAAATTCCATATTCTATTCTATTTCTATAGTAAGTTCTATCCGTTGCTAAGTTGTTTAAGTTAAATTGTCTATTAAGTGCCATTAAATGTTAAATACTGTTAAGGTTAAGTTTTGTTAAGTTTATCTCTGTTAGGTTTAAGTGCTGTTCAGTTTAATTTCTGTTAAGTTTAAGTGAAGTTAGATTCTGTTGCATTTAAATTATATTAGGTTTCAGTTATGTAGAATTTAAAGTCAGTTAAGTTCTGTTTAAGTAAAATTCTGTTAGATTTAAGTGATTTTACATGTAAGTTCTGTTGATTTGAAAATCTGTTAAAGTTTTGTTGAGTTAAAGTTCTGTTGAGTTAAAGTTCTGTTAAGTTTAAGTAAAAATAAGTTTAACTGATGTTAAGTTCTGTTAAGTTTAAATATTTTAAGTATTTTAAGTCTAAGTGCTATTAAGTTTAAGTGATGTTAGATAGATTTATGCTTTTATGATAGGCGTTTATTTTATGACTTGTGTGCGAGGTGTTGTCGTGAACATCAGAGAAACTCTAGTTAAAAGAGACAATCAGAAGCATTTGTGAGTAAAGCCATTCCTGTTTGAAGTATATCTGCTGTTTGAAGATGGAAAGCAAACTTGTTAGCGTTCAAAAACACATAATCACAGAGCGATTATATGAGGTGCTTTTTATTAAGAGCTCTGGGAATCGGGGTATATTCAACCCAAATCTGACTCTGACCATACATCCGATATGATCATGTTTTATACTCTATCGTTACATAACTTTCATGTTAATTATTAAACTTATATTGTTCTATTGTATACATAAATTTAGCCCCTCTCTGAATTTCCAACATAGTTTCTCACTATTCTTCTTATGGTTATATAATAATTACATTTAATTACTAAACAATCATCACATCTAACAATTATATAATTTATCATACTGCTTACGCAGGTGCAGTTGATCTGGGAAAGCACAAACCCTAACATTTTAGATTCTATCTTTAACTTTTTCCAGGGTTCCACTATCAAACTTACCACACAATCGACGCAGATGAAACCTGCGCACATGTTGCTCCTTTAGCATATTTTTGTAGGTTGTATTAGCACACCTGAGTTTTGTTTGAGCCTTGTAGCAGCATAGAATTCTTTTTGTATCTGTCATACAGCATATCCTATAAATAGTGATAGCCTTTTTGGTTTGTCTCCCTGGCTTAGATCCCTTGTAAGAGAGAAACCTTGCTAGTTGAGAATACTGCTTGTAATGTAATTGTTGTTAAAATTGCCTATTCTTGTATTGCAAAGAGTGTGACGCGGTTAGCCCATCAAACCTTGCTTGTGCAAGAAGAAAACAGGGGAAAGTGTGAAAAAATGGCTACATGACAGAGGTCACGTAGACATTCGCTTGTTAGCTGACCAGGAGCTGGGAAAGTACTGAACACAGCTAGTTTGAGTTTTTGCATCTGCAAGATAGTGTGTCCTTGGGCCTAGCTGGGTATGATAACAAGTGGACAGAGAGACGTGGGAAATAAAGAATGTAGGCCCAAAGGAATGAGGAAGAGTTGATGGTATAGTTTAACCAATAGATCGCTTGTATTACAGAATGATCATAAGCTTATTACTTGCTGTATAAGTGTCTGATGCTCTCTTCAATAAACAGAACTTGCTGTTGACTCATATTGAGCCCCGAGTTTTCCCTGCACCTGACAAATGGCTCATCCCCGACAAAGGCCTCATTCTGCAACAGTGAAACAAGATTGACTCTCAAGCAGAGACTGAGAGAAAACCAGAAAAACACGGAGATGCCCAAAAAGTAGAGTCAAGCTTCCACCAACTAGCTCGAGAACTGCCTTCCTGTTTTCATGGGTGAGAATTACCAGCATCTGTTGAGGGGAAGCACCCAAGGGACTGTAAAAGGTAATGAGACAGCTTCTTTAAGAAAATAAGACAAAGGAAGGAGGGCAAGGCCAGGTTGGTCCCTTTCTTTACTACCAAGAAGATTCCATAGCCCTGCTGTGGGTAGCAACCCCGTAGGCATGGTAAGGAAGGGACAAAAGGCCATACCAGACCTCTGTAATTCCGCAGTTGTCTTTTAATTCAATGGGGACTGGAAGGCAGGACCGAGTTGGCCTCTGTACTCACCCCTAAGATACCCTGACTATGGGTAGCAAACACATAGTCACGGTAGATAGGAGTCAAAGCCACACTGAACCTCTGTGATGCCCTTTTGTCCATTCCAAATAAGTGTGTCTAACGAAAACCTGAGATTTTTTCTCCTGTTCCCACTGTCCTTGCCCACATCAACAGATGCTGGTATGATTCATTCAAGAGAGAGAGAAAGTTTTTACTTAATTGTTCAAGCAAAATGACTTCGAGAAAAAGAAAAGAGGGGCTTGTTATAGATGAATAATTCTATGGTTGACTATCACAATGAAGAGGTGAATATTAAATATATGTTAAGAGAAGTTTTGTAGATGTATAGTTATCCTTCCCCTCCCCCTTGCATTGTTATCACAGGATGGCCTCAGTAGTTGGGGCATTTGGGAGAGTCGGCTTGTTACTATGGCAGCACCTCACCTCCAATCAAGGTGTAAGACAGTGATCTCCACCGGTGGACAGTGAAGAAGGAGTCGATTGACAAGACTTTGGGAGGGGCTAGAGGTACAAAAGACAGAGCAACCATTTTGTAGATGAGCACACGGTGACTGAATTCTTTGCTCCTGGTGCTGTATTCTTTTCTTTATTCAGTGTTCTGTTGTATTTTGATAAGGTCTTAATAAACCATTTATATTTTTGAAAGTGAAAATTGTTTCTTGCATGGAGTTGGGGAATGTGGGGCAAGGTTGTCCACACTGGGTCAGCTCTCAAGGTACAACTTCTCTGACCTGGCCAGACCTCCTTAGGAGAGTCCCTGGATCAATATCAATCACAGAATACTGCAATCACCTCTTCTATAATAAGAACAGCAATAATAGCACCCTTTAAGATAGGAATACATATTTCTTAGAACCTCTTTGAAATATTTCTCCATAACTGTAAAATAAAATCTTCCTAATGAACTGCTCCAGACCAGAGGGAAATCAAGGCACAGCCATGGTTTGTCAGGAATTGCTTGATCCTAATGAGCCCAATGGTGCATTTGGAGCTGAGCCCTGGAAGTTCAGAGCTCAAGAGGAGGTTGCACAAACGTTTTTCAGGAGTCAAAGTCCGAGGAAACTCCTGAAGTGTCTCAAAGCATGAATGGGTCCCACTGAGGTCCATCCCCAACGCAGACCTCTCATGGACTCTTGGAGGAGAGAATTGGAGACCAGGATGGCACAAAAACCTCTCAGAGATTCAGAGTGGAAAGGAAATTCCAAAGTATTTTAAAAACCTTGAGTATCTCAAAGCATTAATGACCCCCACTGATCATCAGTAGAAAGCTCTCAAGGGACTCGTTAAAGCAGATAACTGGGGCATTGATTGCACAAACCTCTCATAGAGTCTGTAACAAAAGGGAAACACCAAGTAGCTTAAAAAACCGAAGTACCCTGAAGTATTAATGAGTCCCAATTAATGCTGCAACAGAGAATCTCAAGGGACTAAATAAAGCAGATGATTTGAGGTGATTATTGCAGAGACCTCTCAGAGATTCCAAGGCAAAAGACAAACCCAAAGTCCTTTGAAAAGGGAATCTTCTCAATCAATTTTATTTAAAACTCTTAATCTTGTCTCTAATATCTCAATTAGATCTTTTCTTATTCTGGTCTTGGGATTTACTTCTCTTTGTAACTATGTTGTCTAGCCTTCAAAGGATGTTTTTAGGAAGGAGGAGCAGGCTGGTTGGTTTTTTGAGATGTTAATTTGCATTAGCAACTCAACACTTTTGAAAGACCATTCTGGATTGAATAATAATTGTTGTTCACTTACATTTTTTACTATGTAGGGGTTTATTTCATACACTTCAGGTTCAAGTTTGGGTTGAGTCTGAACTATTTGAGTCTTAGTATGGGTTATATAAGGCTCTGCTGTTGTAAAAAGTGCAGTGTCTACTTTGAATTTAAATGAAAGTCTGATAGCAACTCGAGCTCAAAGGCAGGTCACTTCTACAGGCTGTATCAAGGTGAAATTACACTGTCAGTCTGATTCACTTATGTAATCACAAACTTCTTGGTGTTCATATACACCAGGTGAGGTTGAGACACTAGTTGCATCTGGTCTCTCATAAGCTGTCTTATTGATGACTCAGCACCCTACTGTGATTTCTTCTCTTTTGATTCTTTGAAGTGCCTACAGTTCTCATTCTTGCTATTCTTGCTTCTCATATACTTGATTTTCATGGATTACTACAGTAGATACGTTTAAATCTTTATTCTCAGAAAGTTCTCTCATGGACCTAGTATACTGATTAAAAGCTTGGGACTAAGGCTATTCAGCATTGCTTTGGATAGAGGCACTCTCTAGTTCTGAAACTTCAGTTATAATTACATACAAAACAATTCTGTAAACTAAGGTATGAACTACTTTTGACTGCAATATACTCATTTTACTTGAGTAAGCTTTAGTCTCAGTTCACTGTTTTCTGGTGTTACTCTCTAAGGGAATTCTAGGGCTTTCTTCACTCCAGAGTGATGGATCTAGGCATTTTGCTCCTTGATTTTGATTGCGGTGAAGGTGGTGAGACGTACTTGCAGTGGTTCTTCCCACTCTGGTTCCAAAGTCTTCTCTGTAAGAGACTTAACATATACATCATCTTCAGGCTATTTAACTCCTTGCTCTGAGTTCTAGGCACATTTTTTTTAATTTCTTTTAGCTGTTTGCTTAAAGCCACCATGTAGGTGGCTAGTGTTATCACCCTAATGTGAGTGGATAGTCCCTTTGTATTCTATATGGTCTTCTATAAGGCATTTCAAAAGGACTCAGCTTTCCTTTAGCCCAAGGTTTAGTTTGAATTTGCAATAGTGTCACTGGAAGAGCTTGGGGCCAGGGTAGATTAACTTCCTGCCCCAGTCTTACAATCTACTGCTTAATCAAATTATTCATTTTCTCTACCTGGCTGCTTGATTGGGGCAGTATGGAGTGTGAAGTTCCTAATCTATGCTCAGCTGGCTGCTAATCTTTTGTACTGCTTTGGAAATGAAATATGATTCTCTATTTGAGGGCATCGTGGCTGGAACTCTGAAGCATGGTATTATTTCTTTTAACAATACTCTGGTCACTTCTTGAGCTTTGACAGTTCTGGTGGGGAATGTTTTTGGCCACTGAAAATTTATCTATCAATACCATTAAATACTGATACCCCCCTTTCCTTTGGAGTTCTGAAAAGTTAATTTGCCACTGCTGTACAGGCCCATGGCCTCTCCCAATCTGACTGAGTTTCGGCCTGGGGGCATTTTTGGGGTTAGTCTGGAGGCAAGGATCACACTGTCGATTTACTTGAGTAATAGTGGCATATAAATTCTTGACAACAATTCTTTCAATCAGATGTATGTTCTAGAAAGCCTGTGGAAACTCCTACTTCAAAGTCAACGCTTCATTTCAATGCACTCTGTATCACTGGCAGCCTTGGTCATTTTGGGAAAGGAGCCACACTCTATAAAAAGCTTTTAAGTAGTTAGGCCCTAGTGTGTTTTCTAGTGCTCTTCTTTCACTAGTAACCACAAAAATGGGAAGGGATTAGTAGCTCTCTTTTAATGGTAGCCTACTCCTTGTGGTTGTATGTCTCTTTTGATTAGAATTATTGTATTATGCCTTACCTTCGAGGAAAATCTGTCCATAATTACCTCACCTTTTGCTGCTTTCTTTGCCTCTCTATCTGCTAGCTCATCTTTTTCCTCTAATTTTAAGCTCACTCTCTGATGTGCTTTAATATGCTTTTTCAGGTAGCTGAACTGCTTATAGCAGCCAGATTGTCTCTTCTTCCCTTGTGAGGTCAGCAGTCTCTTCTCTTTCTAGATGGCTTTATGTGCATGCATGACTCTGAATGTCTTTTGCTGTTTCTAAGGCATGGGTCAATGCATTTATCTCAGCCTTCTGTGCAGGGGTACCTGTTGGTAAGGATCTAGACTCTATTACTTCTCTGCAGGTAGTTATTGTGTACTTAGCATGTCACTTTCTACTGGCAATGTAGCTGCTCTTGTCAATGAACTAGGACTTTGCATCATCTAGAGGAGTGTCTTTCAAGTCTGGGCATCTCGATTAAGTAGCTTCAATGATCTCTAGGCAATCGTGGTGTACTGCTTCTCTTTAATTCTACTGAGAAAAGAAGCTGGGTTGACAATATTAGTCGCTACTATCTTTACATCATCTTGCTCTACCATGATGGCTTGTTATTTCAGGAACTTCTGTGGTGAGAACTAGTGGCTGCTCTTTGCTGCTAGTACTGCAGACACTGTGTGGGACACTAGCACAGTCATTTTTGTCTCAGGGTAAACTTGTGTGCTTCTTGAATATTCAGCACAACTGCTGCTCCACTTTTGAGGCAACTTGGCTATCTTTTGGCTGTTGCATCTAGTTGCTTAGAGAAGTAAGCAACTGCTCTCTGGTACAGACTCAAATCTTGAGCCAGTATTCCCAGGGCAATTCTTTGCATGGGAAAATAGAAAGAATGGTTTACTTAGATCTGGAAGTCTTGAAGCTGGGGCTGACATGAGGACACTCTTTAGCTGGTGAAAGGCCCATGTGGCTCCTTTTGCTCACTGGAGATCTCTGTTTCCATCAGCAATAAGAGCATAGAGGGGTGTGACGAGCAGTCTATCTTAAAGTTTGCTGCTCAGCACTCACTTCTTACCTTAGGCAGATTACTTTCTTTTTCACTACTTATGCCCTTTTCTTTGATACTCTGTATCCTTGGAGTTCTAGGAAATTCAAAAGACTTACCGTCTAGGCCACACACATACTGCAACAGCCTCCCTTCTTCTTGTGGGGCTTCTTAGGACTTTCGATCTTTGCAAGTTGTTCTCTAATCGGAGTGGGGGAATCTTTGAAGATTTCAGGCACATGGACCATGTGAGCTGTGTTCTAGGACTTTCTCATTTGAATGCAAAAATTTTCCGGCTGGCTTCGTGGATAGGGAGGCAAAAGAAGGCATCTCTTAGGTCTAAAACAGTGAACCAGATTAGCTCAGGTGTTAAACAAGTTAGTAAAGTATATGGATTTGCTACCACAGGGTATAAATTCTTTGTTATCTTATTGACACCTCTCAGTCTAGTACTATCAATTATTGGGCTGATTCTTTCCCTATCTTCCTTTTGAGGGAGTACTGCTCAATTCTCACTGGTTGTGTTCTTTCTTTAAGCTTGATTACGATGCGGGGACTGTTGTAGTGTGTTCATTAAGTTCATTTAATTCCTCCCCCATTTTATGTATCTGCTACCCCCATTTTGGGTAAAATGGTTCTGTCCTCCTCAGTTTTCCCGCCACAGAGCTTTTTGCAGTTATGTTGCTATGGTTACCCCTTCCCCCTCGGTTGTCAATCTCTTAAGTTATGTAACTTCCCCTCCCCTATCCTACCTTATAAGTAAGTTTTTCCTCCTCCCTGGGCCCAGTCAATCACCCCCCACTCCTCCCTGCTTTCGAGAACATTCTTCTCTCTGGGGGTTGTGGTTGGCTGGTGTCCTGGGGCCCCTCCCTTTCTTTGTGTCTTTATTGGATATGTTCATATGTCAGTTATGTTATGTACCTCCCTATATGTTTTCCTATTGGTTAGCTGGGCTTCCCTCCCTTCTCCACCCCTTCCCTTTAAAACTCTGTCTCCCCCCGTGTTCGGGGCCATTTTGCTGGGCGGTGCCCTTCCTCCGTTGGTACCTGCCATCCTTCAATAAACCGACGTTAACCCTCAGCGAGTGGTCACTCCCTTTCCTCGTCTCGTCCAGCGTGAATCCAAGTCCGCAATCCAGCCCAGCCCGAGGCCAGGACGCCAAGGGGGGCTGGCTTCCGATGCGCAGGGGCGTCGGCCGCTTCACCCCTTCAGCTAGCCGGACTTAGGGCCGTGTACGCCCTCGCGCAGGGGACATTTTTCACCCTCCTTGGTACAGCAGAGGCTCATACCTTCAAAAACACTTATTTACTTATTCTAATATCTCTTTCCTAATGTCCTTCTTAATTTCAATGGCTGTTAAAGTTAAGCTTAAAATCTTTATACCATTTGCTTCTAGAGTAACTTTTCTTATTTGAAAATGTTTAGCAAATTGAGCATGTAAAAAAACTTCTAAGTACACATAGTACACATCATACTTTAAAGGTTTGCAAAAGTATGCTTTCTTAGACTGGCTAGTTTTTCTCTACACTACAACATAAACATTCTCTACAGGTACTAAAGCTTTATTTAAAACTGAATATATGGCCTTTGTATCAACTAAAATTCTATCTTTTGCTTTTCTTCTGATCTCACTGCCTCTCTCAGAGGGGTTTGTTACATCTTAGTTCTGGATGAAATTGAACTGCTGGGAGGGGGATGGGTTTGAGTGGGTATACTTTTGGAGCCTAAGTCTTCTTCCTTTTTGGGGAGGTCATCTTTATCTTTTCTCCCTTACCTTAGGAGGAGCCTTTAACAAATCATATGTACTCATTTTGCGAACTGTAATTGCTTTGCGTTTCAGCGTGATAATCTTTGTTTGACTTCATATGTTGCTATCTTATGCTGCATGCTGAACAACACGTTTGATTTGCTTTCTCTTTTCCTTGTTTTCCTTTTCAAGAGCCAAGACCAGTGGATCTGAGGGCCGTCTGATCTCACAGTCTCTTTGCCATTCTGGGTGATTTCTTAAAACAAAAAGACATATCAGCATACAAAACTTCATCTTATTTATTTTCCTATTTTAAAACAGTATTAACTGCAATGAAGTATTATAAATCTTTTTATTTTCTGAGCTGCTCCTACTGGCAGCCTTCTCCCAGTGAGCTCTTCTTAAAAGGGGCTAGTTTAGGAACCCTTTTGCTCTGGTCAGTTCTCATTACCTCTTTCTCCTTGCCCTATCTCGCTTCTACTCAAACTTCTCTTTACAAAGCTTCACGGTAGTTTCTTAGTCTTCTTCCTACACACAACTCTAGGTGGAAGGTATCAGATGTGATTTCTTACACACAAACTTTAAGATCTTAGATTCTGAATCAGCTTGATCAGAAAACTTTAATTTACACTCGAGGCATGTGCCTTGACGCTTATTAGAACAGCAATACCAGCATCTCTCACAAACTCTGCATTGCACGTAAGGTGCTAGCCTCTCAATGCACTAAATACTCTCAGGAATTGCAGAGGCAGGCTATTCTGTTTATTACTGGTTGTTCTCAGTCTAGACTTACTGTAGTAGTAGCTGAAGTCTCAAAAACTTATTCATGTCTTCTGTCTAAGCTGTTTTACAAAATGTCAGTCTTCTCTAGTTCTCTTCTTGCACAATGTAATTAAAGAATTGTCTCTTCTGACACTCACTTTACTGCCTTGCAAAAGGCTTGTTACAGCAAAAACTCTGATATGCTCCCATATACAGACACACACCCCCCTTATCTCGAATTCACTAGAGCTAGGGCTTGAATTACTGTGTGTGTGAGGGAGAATTCTTAGAATTCCTTCAATTCACTTTACTACATATCACCATAATCACTATAGTTCTTCTGTGTAAAATGCTACACTTGTTGCAAAGAAAATCTTAAAATCTCTACAAACACTACTATACAATCTGAGATTCGAATTACTACAATGCAGTGGAAGAAAATCACACCACAAAATCACTGGGAAAGGGCATATCTCTCAAAGTGCCTACTTTTCTCAACACAACACAGCATACTATAATTCAGCATTTACATCAGCTCTCTTTGGACACAATCAAAATAACAGCGCACAGTAAAATTCTAGAGATCAAGTTCAAACATCTAGGGCAAAGAAACTCTCTGAGCTCGTACTCACTATTAAAATGTACTAAATCTACACAAATCACTACATTTAAACACAATAAATACCTTCACTGATGTTTATCCACTTATTCCACTTCTCCGCGGGGCACTCTCTGCCTCCACAGCCTGCCTCAGTCGGCGCCTCAGGCCTCACTCAGCTGCTTCAAACACGGGTAGTACTTACTCACCCGCGCCATGAGTGAACACACTTGTTTGCTTTCTCTTTCATATACCACACACTCGCACGATTACAGACACATTAACTACACAATGCATTAACCATACAATGATACAGTGTCTGGACACCACACACACACACACGCGCACACACACACACATACATAGAGGTTCACTCAACTCACTTCCAGGGTCGCTAGCAGTCTGCTCTATCAAAACAATGAACCCCCAACTCTAATCTAGCTGCTCTATCAGCTGTACTTAGACGTCTCTGAGTGATTTACTCCTTATCTCTCTTTTTCACCTGGGGGCCCCTCAGAACATACTGTATCTTCCGCAGGTCAGCTGGTCCTTGTCTGTCCTCGCAGGAGGCAAGTCGAGACGAGCGGAGCCCCACTAGGGAAAAATCCTAGGGCACGCCTTGGAGGTCCGTCTATTCCTCCTGCCCCTGCGGGGACAGAGAAGTCCCATCTGGGTTGCCATAATGTTTTGCGGAGAAAAGAAAAAGTACTCTACAACTTTGTGAAAGTTGTAAAGCTGGTATGTTTATTACAGTGCAGGACACATGCAGAGATTGCTCTCTTCAAAAAAGGCATGCGTACCTCCAGGAACTTCAGGTCTCTTTTTATTTCTCTTTTAAATATATATGCATACAGTTTCACAATATGTTCATACATATTCATTTTTATGGATTTTGCGTGACATTTGCTGCTAGTTCTTTTTATCAGAAAGAATTCTGATGTCAGGTTGACTTGCTCTTACAGCAGTCCCTGTCTCTCTCTATCATCTTCTGTCTCCCGCCCTTTATCTCTGTCCTTCACTGAAGTAACTTCACTGAACTTAGGCTTTACAGTCTGGCTAAATAACTATGGTTTCTAACCACAGACTCAACTCAAAAAAAGTACATTTCACCTAAATTAAAATGGATTTCTATCCTGGAAAATTTTCACTTTGCTTCACTGGCCCCACTCCCCATTGCAGTTCCTGACTTGGCACCATGGGAACGTCCCTTGGGAAGCAGGATCATCCTACAAGTGCTGCAGGAATTGTCTGCAGGCTCCTGCAGTGCCTCGTGCTTCTCCCTTGCCAGAGGCGCCCCAGGCCAGGGGGGCACATCTGGGCTGCTGTGTCTGGCTCTGGAGCTCCGTGTTCTAGGCAATGAGGAGGAGCTGCAGAGGCTCTGCAGGACTGACAGGATGGGTTTTGGGGCTGTCAGGAGAAGCTGAGGGACCTGGGCTGCTGGAGCTTCTGAAGAGGAGGCCCAGGGCTCATCATGCAACTGCTCCAAGGGTGGTTTTGGAAAATCAGAGAATCACCAAGGCTGGAAAAGACCTTGGAGATCATCAAGTCCAACCTGTGCCCTGACATTGCCTTGTCTCCCCTGAGCCTCCTCTTCTCCAGGATAAACAACCCCAGCTCCCTCAGCCGCTCCTCACAGGACCTTTGCTCTAGACCCCTACCCAGCCTTGTTGCCCTTCTCTGGACACGCTCCAGCCCTTCCATGTCCTTTCTAAATAGGGGAGTGTCCAGGTTTAGAGCAAATTTGGGGAAGAATCCCCCAAAGGAGCTCCGGTGGGAAAAGCAGATCCAATCGGCCCCTCCCCCCAACTGGTCCGGGAGGAAAAAATGCCTCCTTGGAGAAAGGTGGAAAAAAACCTGTTTATTAAACAATGAAACCAAAACAATATGAAACAATGAGACCCCTTGCTACTCTAAAAGAGATGACAAACTGAGAAAACCCCGTCCCTGGGTTGCAGCTCACTCAGTCTCTGATCAGTCCCTCCGGTGCTGGAAATGTCGCAGGCCCGGCCCGGCCCGGTGGGACACAGATGCAGCTGCCGGTGCTCTCCTGGGTGTTCAGTCCAGAGCAGGTTTCAAGAGGTCCAAAGAAAAGGAAAAAAGAAACAGTCCAGGGAACTTCTTTGCCTCAGGTAGCTAACACTAACAAAAAAGCAAAAGAAGAGCTCTGTCCCGCTGTCTGTCCGCAGACAACACAGTCAGGAGCAGGAATGTGGGGAAGTGGAGTACAGTGTCTGAAAACAAACTGCGCGCTTCTTCTCTCCCCCCCTTCACTCTCTGGAACACTCTTAAAGGTGCAAAACTTATTATTCAACATAAACAGAATGAGACGATTGGGGATAAAAGCATCATATAGTCAACCCAGGACAGGGAGCCCCGAACTGGACACAGCACTCGAGGTGCTGCCCAACCTGTTCCAAGCATAGGGGAAGAATCACTGTCCTGGTCCTGCTGGCCACACCATTCCTGATCCAGGCCAGGAGCCATTGGCCTTCTTGGCCACCTGGGCACACTGCTGGCTCATGTCCAGCCTGCTGTCCATCAGTCCCTGCAGGTCCCTTTCTGCCTGGCTGCTGTCCAGCCACTCTGTCCCCAGCCTGTAGTGCTGCAGGGGTTGTTGTGGTCCAAGTGCAGGACCCAGCACTTGGACTTCTTAAATCTCACCTTGTTAGATTTGGGCCCTGGATCCAGCTTGTCCAGAGCCCTGTGAAGAGCCCTCCTACCCTCCAGCAGATCAACATTCTCAGGCAACTTGGTGTCACCATGGTTCCATGAGGCCTCAGAGTGTCCCAATGGTCTCCATGATTCCATGAGGCCTCCCAGTGTCACAATGTCCCTTTGGTTCCATGGGACCCCTTGGTGTCACAAAGTCCCTTGGATCCTTGGACCCCGCAGTGTCACCATGGTGCCATGATCCCCCAAGGCCCTGCAGTGTCACAATGGATCCTTGGTTCCATGAGGTCTGGCAGTCCACCAATGCTCTTCTTGGTTCCACAGTGTCACAGTGGCCTCTTGGTCCCAAGGGCCACCACGGTGTCAAGCACGTTTCCTTCATTCCAGGAGTCCCTGAGTGTCGGAACTCAGTACATCCCTCCGAGTGTCCAGAGTTGCCGAGGACCCCGCCGGGGGGCTCGGAGACCTTGGCATGCTGCCCAGAACACCTGGGGATTTGACTTTGACCCTTGGAGCAAGTTGCTAACTTTGTATGAGGACATGAAATTCACACAGGTTTGAATAGTGTAATAACAAAATGATCACAGGGTGAAAATGTAGATTTTGGGATTTTTGGTATGGGGGTTTGTCACCCTGTTTTTTTAAGATTTTCTAAGCCTTCTGATGTTGACATTCTTATAGTGAACTTTCTCACACACTTTCTGTAAATAATTCATTGTTTTGCATTCCTTTATGGAGGAGGAGAGAGTTGATGGACTGCTGTCCTGACCAAGGACCGTCCCAAGATGCTCTGTACCCTGTCTGTTCCTGGTGCGATGCCATCGGAAATCCACCTCTGCGGGCTTCTCAACAGAGGTGCGGACATCACAGTTCTCACCCTTGCCTCCTGGCCCCCGGAGTGGCCCTTGGATCTGGTGGGAACATCTGTCCCGGGCCTGGGAGGGACGGCGCAATGCTACGTGAGCCAGCGGCCCGTGCTGGTCATGAACCCGGAGGGACAGATGGCCTGGGTTAGGCCTCATGTTACTTCTACTCCTGCCAACCTCTGGGGGAGGGATGTTCTGTCTGTTTGGGGGGTGCGCATCGGGATGGATTTTTGATGGGGGCCACTGCAGTGAAGGGCACAGAGTGTCCTACGCCACCTATACAGTGGCTGGTGGACAAACCTGTCTGGGAGAAGCAGTGGCCCCTCCCTCAAGATAAATTGGACCCCCTTCGGAATCTGGTGCAGGAGCAGTTGGACCAGGGTCATCTGGAGCCTTCTACCAGTCCCTGGAACACTCCTGTCTTCTGCATCAAAAAGACATCTGGGAAATGGAGGTTGTTGCAAGACCTCCGGAAGGTCAATGCCGTGATGGAAAGCATGGGAACATTGCAGGCGGGCATGCCATCGCCTACCATGCTTCCCGCAGACTGGCCGGTCCTCATTGTGGATCTGAAGGATTGTTTCTTTACAATTCCTTTGCATCCCGATGACAGACTGAAGTTTGCCTTCTCGGTGCCAGCGATTAACAAGGCTGAGCCCGCACAGAGATATCAATGGAGGACATTGCCTCAGGGCATGCGCAATTCCCCTGTCATATGCCAGTGGTATGTGGCCCGTGCCTTGTCTGGAGTTTGCAAGCAGCTTCCTGATGCATGTCTGTATCATTATATGGACGACATTTTGGTGGCCGTGTCCACCCAGGATGAGCTGCTGAGGATTCAGCCTCGGTTGCTCAATGCTTTGCATGCTCATGGACTGCAGGTGGCTCCAGAAAAGGTTCAACAACCACCTTGGAAGTACTTGGGGGTCAAAATTCTGGAACGGACAATCCATCACCAGGAGGTGCAATTTGTGCATTCTGTGAAGACACTGAATGATGCTCAGAAATTGGTAGGTGTCATCATTTGGTTACGTCCGTACTTGGGACTAACCAACGCACAGCTGTCTCCTCTGTATGATTTGTTGAAAGGAGACTCTGATCTAAACTCACCTCGCACGCTGACCCCTGAGGCGCATAAGGCATTGGAGGTGGTTCGGCAAGCTGTTTCAGCTTTCCAAGTTTATCACATTGATCCCTCCTTTGATGTCACTGTGTTCATCACCACTCCAGATTCACATCCCACAGGTATCATTGGCCAATGGAGTGACAAATGATCTGATTCCTTGCACATTTTGGAATGGGTTTTCCTGCCCCATCAGCCGCAGAAGACGGTAACTGCATTGTTTGAGCTGATTGCTTGCTTGATAATCAAATGCCGGCAATGGTGTTTTCAATTGATGGGTGTGGATCCTGCAAAGATCATACTCCCGGTGCAACGGGAGGATTTTGACTGGAGCTTTGCAAACAGTGTGTCCCTGCAGAGTGATCTGGAAAATTTTTCAGGGCAGATCACTTATCATCTGCCCAGCCATAGGCTACTGCATATGGCAAAATTCACACAAATCTCTTTGCGGCCCAAGAATAGCCAGGAACCCATGAAAGGACCCACGGTCTTCACTGACGGTTCAGGGAGAACAGGAAAGGCTATTGTTACCTGGAGGGACGGATCTGAGTGGCAGGTTCTGGAAGGCCATGAGGATGGATCAGTCCAATTGGTTGAACTGAGGGCTGCTGTCATGGCATTTGAGAAATTTTCCCAGGAACCTTTCACCTTGGTCACGGATTCCGCCTATGTGGCTGATATCGCACAGTGGTTGGGTCATTTGGTTTTGAAGGAGGCCAGTAATCCTGCCTTGTTTCATTTACTGAAGACCTTGTGGTGTGCCATTCAGGCCCAGGTTCATCCATTTTATATTCTGCATGTGAGTAGTCACACCAATTTGCCAGGCTTTATAGTGGAAGGTAACACGAGGGCTGACAAGTTGGCTAACCCAGCGTGGGTAGCGCCTCAGCCTGATACACTCGCGCAGGCCAAGGCATCGCATGGGTTTTTCCACCAAAACGCACATACCCTGCAGAAGCAGTTTCAGCTGACGCCAACTGAGACTCGTGACATTGTCGAGTCATGTGATGACTGCCATGCACTTGCTCCGCCTTTGCCGGCAGGGGTAAACCCCAGAGGCCTTAGGGCCTTGGAGCTTTGGCAGACCGATGTCACCCAGATTGCCAAGTTTGGCCGGTTCAAGTATGTGCATGTCACTGTGGACACGTTCTCCTCTGCGATGTGGGCTTCGGCTCACACTGGGGAGAAGGCCCGTGATGTCCTTGCCCACTGGAGGCAGGTCTTTGCTGTTCTGGGCATACCTTCTGCTGTGAAAACCGACAATGGTCCTGCTTACGCATTGCAAAAGGTGCGGCAGTTCCTGCAGTTGTGGGGTGTCTCGCACAAGTTTGGTATCCCTGATTCTCTGACTGGTCCAGCTATTGTAGAACGCGCTCATGGTACTCTGAAGTAAGTTCTTCAAAAACAAAAACGGGGAATGCAGGGTGAAACCCCGCCAAGTCGGTCGGCAAAAGCTTTGTGCACAATCAATCATCTCACTGTGCCACAGAACTCAAATAACCCTGTCATTTTGAATCACCATCTCTGGTTGCAGGCTGCAGACGAGGCACATCAGCCTCGAGCGAAGGTTCAGGTGCAGAATTTAGTCACCAAACAGCGGGAAGGTCCCTATGACCTTATCGCTTCTGGGCGTGGGTATGCTTGCGTATCCACAGATACTGGGGTACGCTGGGTACCTTCGAAATGTGTTCGCCCTGACCTGCGACCGCAGAGGCAGAATCCAGCTGATGAGCAAGATGGAAACTGTGATCAACCTGAAAGGCATAAGCGGGTGAATTATTGAGTGATGACTCGGATGCAGATGATGAGAGTGATCACTCCGATGATTCCTTCGCAAGTAGACACTGAACATCGTTCATGTTTTCTTTTTCACGTTGTGCATTTTCTTTTCTCTTTTTCTTTTTTAAATGGAAAACAGTGAGATGTCACTCTGTTTTTTTAAGATTTTCTAAGCCTTCTGATGTTGACATTCTTGTAGTGAACTTTCTCACACACTTTCTTTTAATAACTCATTGTTTTGCATTCCTTTATGGAGGAGGAGAGAGTTGATGGACTGTTGGTTTGACCAGTATTGGAATATGGTTCCCAATATTACCAGTTATATTGTGCCTAGGCCAGTCTGACCCTCGCTGCTGGGCCAAAGGCAGCAACTGTGGTGTAATCACCCCAGAGATACCTTGGATTGCTGGAGGTTGCAGCTGGGCACCGAACAAGTCCAGGCTTGTTAGGAACTCCGTTTACCTCAGGAGGAAAGACTTCAGGCGAATGGCGAGGAGAAAAAGGAGAGGATTCTGCTGGAGGGTTTAATCCAGAGGTTTATTCCATGGTTACAGTGGTCTGAACGTGGGCAACTGCTCCAACAGAATCATGACCGCATGGCCTGATCACCTTTTTAAGCTCCCGGGGCAGGGGGAGGGGAGGGGACAGGTGAGCTACCCAACCAGGTAAGAGGGGCAGGGTCTCAGGGGGGGATGACACCTAGACAGGCCAATGACCCCTGGGCCTGAGGGGCATCCTTTGAACTTGACCAACCACATGACACCTTGCTGGAATGTTAAGCCTGATTGACAGGACTCACTCAGCAAGGGGCGAGGGGGAAGGGAGAGGGGGGTATTGGCACACCTGGGGAAGGGACCCAGAAGCTTAAGAACCACCGCAACATCTCCCCCTAGTTTTGCTTAAAAAGAAGAGGACTGTGTTTTTGGTGCAGAATGATTGCCAAACCACGGTTGGTAAATCGGTTCTTCCTCTAAAGGAGGGTCAGTGTTTTCCACTGAGGCCTCCAGGTCATCCATTGGAGCACTGAGGGCCTCCAAATGGTAGACCTCAGGAGGGGGAGATGAGCTTGAAATTAACTTGAGAACCATACGTTTGATTAGTCCAAAAACAATGCTAACAACTACAATAACTATAACTAAAATAAACAGCACTAAAACCACAGTTTTCAGAATTGATCCCAACCAGCCCGAGAGTCCCCAGCCATTGAACAGTCCATTCAGCCCGTTGTCAGTTTCTCTGTTGATGTCCGAGAACCTTTGTCATGGTAGTCCATACGTGCTTTGGGCTGAGGGACTATGCAGGAGATCGCAGGTGGGATGATCACGAGTAGGACGAGAAGCAAGCTTGGTCTCATGGCGTCTCGAGGCTACACACGAACAGTGGGATCTAAACTGGTACAAGAACCTGAAACAAACATATATTACAAACTATTCCAGATAGGAGGCTTAAATGGAATTTCCTCCAGAGAACGCGTGCGGCGTTTCCTTCTCCAGGCAGCATGAGCAACCTGGGGTTCTTCTGTAGATTTCTCTGAGACTTTGGGAACACAGGGCTTTACCCATTTGGAAGGAACCCACCTTAAACCAGAGGGGGTGGACACACAGGCATATCCACGTCCCCAAGTAACCAATTTGTAAGGTCCCACCATTTTCCAAGTCTCAGGGTCCTTTACTAAAACTGGAGGTTTTTCTTTCATCAACCTATGACTGCTCCCCCCAAAGTGGCGTAGGATGGGTGGGTTCAGGCTGTCAAAGGAACAATTCAGAAAATTGATTGTGAATAGCGCCCTGGATAACCGGATGTGGGGAGGTTCCACCTTCAGAACCTGTTGTTGCTGGTCCAGGACCCTTTTAATATCACGATGAGTTCTTTCTACAATGGCTTGACCTGTAGGGGAGTAGGGGATGCCAGTTTTGTGCTATACTCCCCATTGCTGCAGGAAGCTCCCGAATTCCTTGGATTTATAAGCAGGCCCATTATCACTTTTTCAGCTCCTTGGGGATGCCCATGAAAGAAAAGGCCTGTAAGAGGTGGTTAATAGCATCAATAGATGATTCTCCTGTGTGGGCAGAAGCATAGACCACTCCAGAAAAGGTATCTACACTAACATGAACATATTTCTGCCGTCCAAAAGGCTGTATGTGTGTTACATCTGTTTGCCACAGTTCACAACTGTTTAGTCCCCTTGGGTTTGCTCCCGTACTCACTGTAGGGAGTGCATGTTGTTGGCAATTTGGGCACCTGGCCACAATCGCTTTGGCCTGTTCTCGAGTGATGTTAAACTGACGAACCAGGCCAGGTGCATTTTGGTGGAAAAGCTGGTGGCTGATTTTTGCCTGTTCAAAAACATTTGGGAGAGTGGCCATCACTGCAGGCGCAGCAAGAGCATCTGCCCTTCTGTTGCCTTCAGCAATAAACCCTGGCAAGTCACTGTGTGACCTGACATGCATCACATAAAATGGTTGCTCTCGCTGAGTGGCTAACTTTACCAGTTTTGAGAGCAATTCAAAAAGTGCGATGTTAGACACACCTTGCAGTATTGCTTGATCTGCCCTGGATACTACTACTGCCACATATGCAGAGTCTGTAATCAGATTAAATGGTTCTGAGAACCTTTCAAAAGCCCTAACAACCGCAGCTAATTCAGCAACCTGAGGTGAACCTTCCACCTCAGCAATGTCCGTCTCCCACTGCTGGGTTTGAGGATCCTTCCAAGTCATAACGGACTTGTGGGACCTCCCGGACACATCTGTAAAGACAGTCAGAGCCCTTTTTAAAGGTCTCCTACTTAGAGCACTTCTCAATTTTAAAGTAAATTGAACATCTTGTTTGAACAATTTGTGAGCGGGCCGTGCTACCGAAATTTGTCCTGAGTAGGAATCCAGAGCAAACTGCAACACTTCATTTTCTTGAAACAATTGTTCCAGTATTTTCATAGTATTTTGACCTGATTTTAACTCAATTGGAATGTGAATGCACTTAAAATCACATCCTGCTAACTCCCTGATCCGGGTCCTTGCTTTCCAGATCAGTTCTGCTACCAGCTCCTGAGGCTTTGTCAGTCTCTTGGACCTTTTGTGACTGAGGAAAACCCATTCTATGATCAAGAGAGGGTCCCTCTGGTCCCGGTCCTTTTTTGGTGTGTTCTTTGCCTTAGGTGTTTGTTTTTCCTCCCACTGGAAAATAATTCCATGGAGGTGTGGCAACTTACCTAGAATGATAAATTTGAATGGCAGGTCAGGCCGGCATCGGTTGGCCTGTCTTGTGGACATTGCAATCTGAACCTTTTCTAGAGCTTTCCGTGCCTCTGGGGTAACAGACCTAGGAGCACCTGGGTCCTCTCCCCCTTTCAATAAATTGAAAAAAGGGGCAAGGTCTTCATTAGTCAGACCGAGCCATGGTCTTACCCAATTCAAGGACCCACACAACTTGTGGACATCCGCAAGGGTCTTGATCCTTGGATTGATTTCTAGTTTTTGAGGAACAATGGTCCTATTTCCAATTTCTAAGCCCAAATACTTCCAAGGTGGCATCTTTTGAATTTTCTTTTCCTGGAGCTCGAACCCTGCAACAATCAATGCATCGATCGTTAGGTTAAGCGCATGTGTGACTAAATCATCATTGGGGGCACACACGAGGATATCATCCATGTAATGATAGATGATGGCCTTCTCTGCGGCTGCACGTACTGGGGAAAGCAGGGAAGAGACATACCACTGGCAGATAGCTGGAGATACCTTTAATCCCTAAGGAAGAACAGTCCAATGGTACCTTTTCATAGGGGATTCCATATTAATGGAAGGGACTGAGAATGTAAAGCGCGGTGCATCGTCAGGGTGCAAGGGGATTTGGAAAAAACAATCTTTAATATCAATAACAGCTAATTTCCAATCTTGGGGAAGCATTGTTGGTGATGGCATACCAGGTTGGGGAGAACCCATATCTTCAATTACATTATTAATTTGTCGGAGGTCGCAGAGGAGCCGCCATCTCTTTTTGTCAGCTTTTTGGATGACGAAAACTGGAGAGTTCCATGGGGACATGGTCTCCACAATGTGGCCCTTTTTTAGTTGCTCTTGCACTAGTTCCTCAAGCACCTTTATTTTTTGTTTACTGAGTGGCCACTGTTTCACATCAACAGGTTTGTCTGTTTTCCACTTCAGTTTTTGGGTGGGGCACTGTTGTTCAATGACTGCTGTACAAATATGCTGTGGAGAGTCTGGAATATCAATTGTGACACCTCACTGGGCCATTAAATCTCTCCCTAACAACGGTTCCAAATAATCTCAAACAAATGGACGGACATTTGCCAATTGTCCGTTTGGGCTTCGAATTGAATAATGCTTTTGGATTGTCTTGCCAATTGCAGACCTCCCACACCTTGAAGGTGACCGGCAACATTTTGCAAAGGCCAATGTGCTGGCCAGTCTTGTACTGGAATCACTGTGCAGTCTGCACCTGTGTCTACAAGCATCTCAATGAGTTTAGACTCCCCACCCCCACTGAGGTTACACCATAATTTTGGCTTGTCTTTCCCAATAACTTGGACCCGGGCGACTGTGGGCCCTTCTTTTTCGATATTTTCAGGTAAAGATGGCACAGGGATAGCTTGTGCAACAATTTGTCCCTTGGGAAGAAACAGGGGTGGGTGGAAACAATGCAGGCCGAGAACAAATTGCTCAGGATCTGATGTTGTCATTCCTGGAGCAATTTTGATCTCTTGTGGTGTGTGTTTGGTGTCCCCAATGACGATGTACTTACAACTAATTCAGTTCCAAGTACCCTTCTGTTCAGGATTGACAGAGACAAAATGCCAGTCAGTGTCCTTCAGGTGGAGTGACTCTGTCAGCTGCAACCTGCAAGGCTCATTGACAGAAGACGTGGTTAATACAGGATAACCTAAATCATAACAAAGGTTATTTTGTTTCACTTTGAACAGTGGACCAGCAGACTTGGTCTTTAAAGCACCTGCTTCACTTACACAAATATTAATATTATCGCGCGCTTGATTTGTTTTGCTACCCTTATTCCTTTGGCCTGCTCTTTTTGTGTCTGCACACCTGGCAGGCCGGCGCTCCCTTTTCAGTTTTTTTGTTGCTGTTGACCCCCAGGGAGGGCTTGTAGTTCTCCTCCCTGGCCATGTCTAAATTCATCAAATTCCCTTTTCAGGGGGCACTGGTTACTCCAGTGCCCAAGGTTGTTACAAAGCAGGCATGGTTTTGTGGGCTCAACCATTGCTGGTCTCCGCTACTGCCCAGGGTACTGCTGTGCTGAGGGAAAAGGCACAGGGCTGGCAACGGCAACACGCTGAGGTGGTCTTGGCAGCAGCCTTGGTTTGGTGTCTTCAGCCACACTCATCAGATGCACTTTCCGGTTACAGACTAGAAGCATATCTTTTAGCGTAGGGATGGTTCTATAGGAAGGCTCAGGATTTCCGCTCAACACTGTTTGTTTGCATTTGTAAATGCCATTTCCTCTAAAATTGCTTCCCTAGCGTTCACTTTTTTAACTTGTATTTCAATAGCCCTAGTTAACCTTTCTACAAATTTCAAAAAAGGCTCTGATGGTAGCTGTTTAATTTTACTATAGGGCTCAAAAGGCCCCTCAGGTTGGAGGGAAAAGAATGCTTTTTCAGCTGCTTCTTTTACTTTCTCGAGTGTTTCTACAGGAATTGCAGTAGCTTGGACTGAGGGTGAAGACCACTGGCGCTCACCACAGAGGTGCTCAATGGTGATAGGGTTACCACTGTTGTCTTTGGCTGTGTTTGGATCAGCATGCAAGCCTGGGAGAGCATCTTTTAGCATTTGTTTCCATGCTAGTTCCCATAATTTGAATTCCGTGGAGGTCATGAGACAGGAAAAAAGCTGTTTTAAATCATGTGGGATCACCACAGTCCTACTCAATTCAGAATTTAAAAGGCCACGGAAATATGGACTGTGTGGACCATATTCTTTATGAGATTTACAGATCTCTTTAATCAATTGTCGTCCAAAAGAACTCCAATTAGCAGTTGGGGCTGCTCTGGCCTGAGCTGCAGGCTGAAAGGTAACAGGAGCCAGTGACAACATGGGGTTATGCATTAGGTCTGCCGTTCCCTGCTCTGTATCCCTTGAATTGAAAGCATTGGGATCACAGCTACAGGTTTGGGGATAGGCAGTGGGTGTGTCCCCACCGTGGGAACCAGGGGAGGGGGCGGGGACAGGGGGCTGGCAGGGGGCGGGGAAACCGTGGTAACAGGAGGCGGGGACAAGGGGCAAGCAGGGGGCGGGGACACCTGGTGACATCACGTCAGCAGACGCCCCCTGGGAGGAGTACAGAGGCGGAGCTGAGGGTACTGCAGGAAAGCGAGGGGGAGGGGGGAAGGTATCACGAGGAACAGGAGGAGAGGGGGATGGGGCTGGAATTTTGGGATGCTTAAGAGGATTTTGGGAAGAAGAAGACCAGGTTTGGGAAGATGCCACGTGGCATCCACCATTTTGTGGACCCCCTAGGGACTGGGGGCCATTTTGGACATCACTGCTCTCTGGAAAGCTGACACGTGCTGTGGGTTTCAGAGGAGGGGACACAGGGGATTGGGAATGGTTCCACGCAGCCTGGCCAGGGCCTTGTGGACAGGGCAACTCAGGCATTTCAACAGACTCTGGGAGTCGACTTCCCAATGAGTGTGCTCTCTTTAAAATACCAAGTTTTGGGGAAAGAGGTTTAGGGGTTATAGAGCTGGGAGAGGGAGAAACAGGGAGAGCAGAGGTACATGGCTTGACATCTGGCTTTTTCTCCATTTTCTTTTGTTTGAGCAATGCTGTTCGAATTTGTAAACTCCAGAACACAAATTTAGCTGAGGGTGCATTGCCAGATTGTCCTAAGGTTATCAATTCATTCCCAACTTTATCCCAGAATTGAATATTGTGGATTTCTTCAGGGGACATTTTTGGGAACTGCAGGAAAAGCCATCTTATAAACTGTTTCAATTTTCCTTTAGAGAACTTCACATTACCACTGACTAAAATGCTAACAATATTATAAAACACTCCTTTTTGTACAATGCTGAGTTTCGAACCCATGTTGGATGTAAAAAGCAAGGTACTAAATCCTGCCTGACCAAAAACAAAGATAAAATCAGCTACCGATTTCTAAAAAAACCACAGATAGGAAAGCGATAACGAACAGACAAAAGCTTCACAATGCAGCTGTATATACTGCTTTTAAAATTCCCAGGCAGCAGCAGCAGGGCACGCCCTGCCGAGCCAGGCAGACACAAAGCCTCCCCCGCCGTGGAATGCAGCCCCCCCACGGAGCTGGGAGAGCAGCCACGCCACGTGGCAAGCCGAAAACGGGGGCCCCCCCGCACCGCGTGTCCAGAGAACACCCTCCACCCCGCACCGAGAGAGAGAAAGAGAGTCCCCCGTGGCAAGAGAGCCAAGAGGCCCCCCTCCCCCGCACAGAGAGAGAGAGAGAGAGAGAGGAATCCCCCGACCACGTGGAGAGAGCCGAGCACGCTGTGCTGCAGAGCCGGGGGGAAGGGCAGAAAGCACTCCTGCTCCGGCGCGAATTCCAAAAGACAGTGAAACACGCGGCAGAAAGCTAAAAGCTAGAACGCAATGAATTCCCTCTGTGGGGCTGCGCAGCCAAAAATGCAAAGGCAAAAAAGGAACAGAACTCATGGCAGAGTCTGTTTTTGAGCTTCTGCTCTATCGAGGAGCAGAGATACTCACCCGAAATGGAAGCTGTAGCTGGCTGGGTCTAGGCAGGTCTCCTCACCGGAACAGGACCTCTCTATGGGGAAGAGAGGCTACCCTATTCTTCCTCTGGAAAATCTGCTCACCAGAAAAGAACTGGGCTTTCCAGAGGCGCCGAACAGTCCACGAAATTTCTTCTGGGAATATTCCCAAAGTCTCTAGTTGAGGGCGATGCAACCAAAGCCCTTTCAGCTGGATGCACGGCTGCCAGAAGCCTGTCCGAGGTACTGCGAGTCCGTCTCGGGCTGCAGAGTCGCTTAGCCCGTCGTTGGGCGCCAAAATATTGGAATATGGTTCCCAATATTACCAGTTATATTGTGCCTGGGCCAGTCTGACCCTCGCTGCTGGGCCAAAGGCAGCAACTGTGGTGTAATCACCCCAGAGATACCTTTAGCTTGCTGGAGGTTGCAGCTGGGCACTGAACAAGTCCAGGCTTGTTAGGAACTCCGTTTACCTCAGGAGGAAAGACTTCAGGTGAATGGTGGGGAGAAAAAGGAGAGGATTCTGCTGGAGGGTTTAATCCCGAGGTTTATTCCATGGTTACAGCGGTCTGAACGTGGGCAACTGCTCCAACAGAATCATGACCGCATGGCCTGATCACCTTTTTAAGCTCCCGGGGCAGGGGGAGGGGGAGGGGACAGGTGAGCCACCCAACCAGGTAAGAGGGGCAGGGTCTCAGGGGGGGATGACACCTAGACAGGCCAATGACCCCTGGGCCTGAGGGGCATCCTTTGAACTTGACCAACCACACAACGCCTTGCTGGAATGTTAAGCCTGATTGACAGGACTCACTCAGCAAGGGGCGAGGGGGAAGGGAGAGGGGGGTATTGGCACACCTGGGGAAGGGACCCGGAAGCTTAAGACACACCGCAACAGACCAGTGTCATTGGAGAGGTGTCACTGTCACCCTCCAATCCGCTGTCACTTTTGTAACACTATAAATATTGGAGTCAGAAAATAAACTTCCCTTTTTTTCCTTCACCCTGAGAATGGTGGTGTGCTTGTGTTCTTTTGTGTCCTATAGCGACAGAGGTTATGGGGACAAGATGGAGGAATCTGGGCGTGTCTAGCCTTTCTTCTTCTTCTTCTTCTTCTTCTTCTTCTTCTTCTTCTTCTTCTTCTTGTTCTCCATTTTCTGCAGTGATGTTGGCACTTTGGGATTGGTCTAGAGTAGAAGTGCACTGTCTAACATAGGTGATAGGTATTGGGAATTAAGTGCAAATATGATATACGTAGTTTGTAGTATAAAAGGACAACACCGCCTCGGGGGCAGTCAGAGTGCTTGTGGCTGCCTTGCTGAGCAGATCTCGGCTGGGCAGAAAGAAAATTTTATAGATAAGAATTAATAAACAACCTCAAGACTGAAAAGTGAAGAGTCCAGACTCGTTCTTCAGTTGCGCGGGCCAAAGCAGACACATCCTACGCATATTGGGTCGGCAATTATCAACAGCTAACTGAGACCTGAGGAGCAGCACTGGCCCCTTGGTTCCATGGGGCCCTGCAGTGTCAC
The DNA here is from genome assembly GCF_028551555.1 of Melozone crissalis. NCBI lineage: Eukaryota > Metazoa > Chordata > Aves > Passeriformes > Passerellidae > Melozone > Melozone crissalis. Next base: position 5,079,943 of record NW_026535813.1, on the reverse strand, counting down.
AATGGCCCCATCATAACACCAGGTCCTGCTCTGTCACAATGCTCTGCATGGTTCCACAAGGCCCTGCAGGGTCACAGTGGCCTCTTGGTTCCATGAGGCCTCTGAGTGCCACAATGAATTCCTTGGTGCTGCAGTGTCACAGTGGAGCCCTGGTGACACAAGATCCTGCAGTGTCACCAGGGACCCTTGGTTCCATGGGGTACCACAATGTCACAATTGTTGCCTCAGTTCCCAGAATCCTTTAAATGGAACAATGGCCCCTTGATTCCATTGTCCCCAGGCTCTCCCAAAGGTCTCCTTGGTTCTGCCATGGCACAACGGCCCCTTGGTTCCACAAGGCCCCGCAGTGTCACAGTGGCCTCTGTGGTTGCACCAGGACTCAGACTGTCACAATGGACTCCTTGCTTCCATTCAGCCCCACAGTGTCACAATGGCCCCTTGGCTCTGTAGCGCCATGTCGTACACAGTGTCACCATGGTCCTCTCAGTGCCACCAGGCCCCGCAGTCACACAATGGCCCCTTGCTTCCCCAGGGCCCTGCAGTGTCACAATCATCAGAGAATCAACCAGGCTGGAAAAGACCTTAGTGAGCATTAAGTCCAACCTGGGACCCTGTGACAGTGTTCACAGGGGTTTTCAGGTGAGGGAAGAGATGAGAATGTTGACTCCATGTTCAGAAGGCTTGATTTATTATTTTATGGTGTACATTACATTAAAACAATACTAAAAAGAATAGAAGGAAAAGTTTCATCTCAGAAGGCTAGGCTAAGAATAGAAAAGAAAGAATGATAACAAAGGCAGCTACCTCAGACTCTCTGTCCAAGCCATCTCCACTGTGATTTGCCATAAATTACAAACAAGCACACGAGACCAATCACAGATGGACCTGTTGCATTCCACAGCAGCAGATAACCATTGTTTACATTTTGTTCCTGAAGCCTCTCAGCTTCTCAGGAAGAAAAATTCTAAGAAAGGATTTTTAATGAAAAGATGTCTGCAACAGGACCCAACACCACCTTGTCATCCAGACCATGGTACTGAGTGCCACATCCAGTCTTTCCTTAAACACTTCCATGGATGGTGACTCACCCACCTCCCTGAGCAGCCCATTCCAATGCCCAATCACTCTTTCTGTGAAAAATATTTCCTAATGTCCAGCCTAAATATTCCCTGGTGAAGCTTAAGGCTGTGTCCTTTTGTCCTGTCGCTGTTCCCTGGGAAAAGAGCCCGATCCCCACGTGGCTGCACCCTCCTGTCAAGGAGTTGTAGAGAGTGATGAGGTCGCCTCTGAGCCTCCTGTTCTCCAGGATAAACAACCCCAGCTCCCTCAGCTGCTCCTCACAGGACTTGTGCTCCAGATCCCTCAGCAGCCTTGTTGCCTTCTCTGGACACACTCCAGCTCCTCCATGTCCTTCTTAAATTGGAGGGCCCAGAACTAGACACAGCACTCGAGGTGCTGTCCAACCAGTGCTGAGCACAGGGGAAGAATCACTGTACTGCTCCTGCTGGCCAAACCATTCCTGATCCATAGGTGTGCCAGGGCTTGGATGAGGGAAATGGTAGGGAGGGCATGGGGACAAAGCGTTATAGATTCTCAGCCGTGGAGGGTCTTGGGCCTAAATTTTCATATTCCGAGTGCATTAGAAGTTTCTGGGGGTCAATATCAATTGGACATTGCTGATATCAATCTATAAAGAAAAAAATCAGGACAAAACAGTTCACTCTGCATTGTTCTCAATATAGTATATTCACTTTGAAAACACTTCTGAAATCTGACTACTTAACCACAGAAGAATTGAAAACATGAATTATTCCCAGGGGCTTTTATTGTTCTGGTGTTTTGAAAAAAATTTTATGAGCTTTTCTCACTGAATTCCTGAACTGAAAATCTCAAGATTGAAGAGAGGAGGCTGCTCTGTGCCCATGGTGGCATGGACAGAGCGGGAAGGGGGCCCAGGACATTTGTCAGAGCCAGCCTCTGTCCCCATGCCTTGGCAGCCCTGGCTGCTGAGCCCAGCATTGCCCTGGGCTGAGTTTGGCTGTGGCCCAGCTCCATCCTCCTGCGGGGCTCAGGACATGTTCCCGGCCATGGCCAGCCCTGGCCGGCCTCTCTGCTGGTCCAGAGGCCGGCAGAGCCCAGGGCAGGGCTGTCTGTGCAGGCCCACAGGTGCCACGGGCTCTGCAGGAGCTGGCAGAGGCTGCCCAGCAGGGAGGTCATGAGGCACAGAGCCCCAAGGCTGCTGTGGGCACCAGGGCACAGAGGCCATTCCCAGCCGCAATGCTCCTGGCCTGGGCTGGGCCTGCACAGGGGCTGGGGCACCATGGTCGGGCCAGCACAGGGGCACAAAGGGGCCATGCAGCTTCTGCCGGGGCTGACAGCAAGGCCAGGCACATACAAGAAATTGCTGAGCATGGCCTGTGCTGGCCAGGGCTGACTGTGCCAAAGGCAGAGCTCAGAGCTGTCCTTGGGGGCTGCAGGAACAGTCAAGAGCCCAAGGAGCCTCCATGGCTGTGCTGGAGACCAAGGCTGCAGGAGGGAAATGCAGGGCTGCTGTGGGATGGGGAGGGCAATGAATTCCAGCACACACCTCAGTTCCCATGGCTTTGTTGGCTGACAATAAATGAGGATCCCTCTGTGTCTTGGGCAGCTCCTTGTCCAAAGAAAGCAGGTGGGAGTTGGAGCCAAGGAGCTGAAACCTACAGGTACAGCCTGGGCTGGAGGGAGCTCAGATGTGCACAAGGCTGCTCTGAGTGCCAGGCCTTGGATGGGGGAAATGGTGGGGTGGGGGTAGGGACAGAGTCTGATTGATTGTCAGCCGTAAAGGGTCTTGATTTTCATATCTATTCAAAATGCATGAGGAGGTACTTGGATTCAGTGTCAATTGGAGATTGCACATATCAATAAATTAACAGGGAAAAAAAACCTAAATAGGACTTAAGAAATCTTTTATCAGTGTATTTAAAAATAGAATCTATTCAGCTTGAATACACTACTGGGATCCATCTAATTAACCACAAATTATTTGAAAATAAAAATCAAATAATCCCCAGAGGCTTAGCTTGTTAAAGTGTTCTGAATGTAAATGAGCCCTGGGACACTAAATTCCTGCACTGAAGAGCTGAAGTCTGAACAAGCCTCTGGAGCAGTAAAATTCAGCAGCAGCCTCCAAGTTGCTGAGGATGTCAGCATCCCCCACTGAGGCCATCCTTGCCCAGAGATCGTGGGGGAATGGGCAGACAAGAATAGTGTCCCTGGGGCTGGGGCAGCACAACTCAGAGGCACCAGCGCCTCCAGCTGGGAAATGGAGTGTGGAATGTGGCTGGGAAAGACCTGCCTGGGCTGGGCCAAGCAGGACAGACAAGCCCTGACTCCCATCCCTAAAAACTCTCTCAATGAGACATTTAAAAGGAATTACAATTGCTTGTGTACTCTGAGTTGGAGCACTAGAGAATGTGACGGTGGTCACAAGGGTCTTCAGGGTGAGAGAGAGACGAGAATGTTGAAACCATGTTCAGAAGGCTTGATTTATTATTTTATGATATATATTACATTATGACTATACTAAAAAGAAATAGAAGGAAAGTTCTCAGAAGGCTAGCTAAGCTAAGAATAGAAAAGAACGAATAACAAAGGTCTGTGTCCTGGCAGAAAGCGAGAGCAGCTCTGCTGTGAGTGGTCAGTAAATCCAAACATCCACAGGAGACCAATCATGGATTCACCTGTTGCATTCCACAGCAGCAGATAACTATTGTTTACACTTTGTTGCTGAAACTTCTCAGCTTCAGCAGGAGAATCCTAATGAAAGGATTTTAATGAAAAGATGTCTGTGACAGGAGAAATACCAACAAGAGATTCTCAGGAGCTCAAAACAACGAAACAGCCTGTACAGGCAACTTTAGAAAATCAGAGAAACTTGGGCAAAATGTTTAATATGACATTCAATCAACACAAAACACTTCTCAAAGCATTACCTTGGCCCATTCAACAGCACAAACTCTAAGCCTGTTAAATTTTAAGTTACTCAAAATTTGCACGAAGCGGGAATCAGAAAGAAAGATAAAAAAGATACAGAGGAGCACACACAGAGCTACCAACTCCTGGATTCCAGCACAGTTCACATAGAAATTCCAAGAGGAGGTAGGGTCAGGATGTGTGCTTGCCTTGTGATCAGCCTCCAATACCCCTTGGTTTTCCTGGGCCCTTCCCCCAGGTGGGACGTGGGGTCATTTTGATCCCTCAGGAGATAGGCTGGGGGCTCCAGAGGTGGCTGTGGAGCATTGCCTGTGGTGTGCCAGGGACTGGCAAACACTGCTGGGCTGGGATAGAGGCTCTGGGGGGATTGGGGTTCCAGGGCAGGGCAAGGCTGGACCTGCCCCTTCCTCCCCCCACGCATGAAATGTTCCCAGCCAAGAATCTCTTCCAGTCTGTCACAACAGAGAATGCTGGAGGTGGAACTCCCAATTCTGGCCTTGGGCACCTGGCTGAGAAGCACAGTTCTTTTCCTTAGGAAGGAAAGCATGGAGCCACAGTGTTTCAGTAGCAGATGAGAAGAGACCCTCTAAATGCCAAGGTCAGCTGGACCAGTCAGGCAGCCCCCGAGAAGCCAACGCAACCAGACTGGTCCTGTGTTCTCCTGATTCCATTGGGCCCCACAATGTCACAATGGGCCCTTGGTCCCATGGAGCAGCCCCAGTGACACTATGGTTCCATGAGGCCCCTGGTATCACAATGGATCCTTGGTTCCATGGTGCCACACAATGTCAGAATGCTCTTCTTGGTTCCCTGAGACCTCATTGTGTCACCACAGTCATATTGGTTCCATGTGACCCTGCCATGTCAGAACATCCTCTTGGTTTCCTGAGGCCCCGAAGGCTCCCAAGGGTTTCCATGGTGCCCCACAGTGTCACAATGGTCCCTTGGTTGCATGGGCCCTGTGCTGGTGCATTCCCCCCTACCCTTCTCAGGCCACCCTGCCAGCTGAGAAATGCTCCTTAGGCCTCAGCCTTGGCCAACAGCCACTGGGCTCAGCTCCTCTGTAGCTCATCACAAACACTGTCTTCTCCAGGCACTGCTGCTGCCCAACCAGCTCCTGGTTCCTTTAGGAGCAGCCCTGGGAACTGTTTTTGCTCCCTCAGTGGCACAACATCCCTGTTCTCACAATGTCAAAGAAAGCTGTTGATGCCAAGTGCGGCCAGGATGAACCATTGCTGTGACTGAAGCCCTTCTCTTGGGGCCCTACAAACAGTGCTCCAAAAGGAGCCTCTTGGAGCTCTCCTGGGCCAGTGACTCCCTCTGAATGGGGCCTCTCCCATCCGGGAACTCTCCCGTTTGTTGCACTCGGGGATCCCTGAAAACAACAATGGAGCCTGGGCCGATCCCCCACTCCTCCAGGCTCAACCCTTCGCCTGCTGGGGAGATCCCACAGCCCCTGCCAGTGCTGAGTCTCTGTGAGCTCTGTCTGTGCCCTGCTCGTGTCCCTGAGGTGCCCTGGCAGTGCCCCAGCCCTGCTGGGCTGTGCACAGGAGCTGCTCCTGCGCAGACCTGTCTCTCTGCAGCGTTGCCCTTGCCAGGAGCTGCCTCTGGGTCAGGAGCCCAGCCCAGCTCAGTAGCACAGACACAGCACAAGGACTTTAATGACCCTCTGGGGCTTTGGTGCTGCTTGCATCAGACTCAGTCCCTCCGAGTGAGATTTATACACTGAAGTTTCTCATACATAAAATAGATCTTTCGGAGGGACATGACTGAGAAAGTGTCCCCAGGTTCCAGGTAGAACAGAACACTGGTGGCAGTGATGACAGATAGGGAGAAGCAAGGGAAAGGTGTCTCTGATGCAGAGAAAACCTGCACCTTTGTCCCTGTAGGCTGTCGCCATCCCCCAGCTGCCCCACTGGGCTGGCCCCTTCCCTTGCTGACAGCTCTGCATCCTGTCTGCCTCTGCCTGCCCACACAAAGCCTTGGGCTGCTTTAGGCTCCTTCTGGGGGACATGCTGCAGCACAGTCCTATCCTGGCAGGGAAGTGCCTTTCTCCTGGTGTCCACTCTGGACCTTCCCAGCTGCCTTTGGTGCCATTGTTTCCTTCTCATGCTGTCATGGTTTGACACTGGCACAATGCCAGTGCCCCCATGAAAATTCCCTCTCCCTGGCATCTGCTGTGAGGTGGTACCCGGAAATAAGCAAAGCAGGCTCCTGCTTAAGGAAAAAGGGAAAAAAAAAACTTTATTAAGAAAACTGCAAAAACCAAACCACAAAGGAAAAGAAAAAAAAACCACAAGGAAAATGAACACTACACAGAACCACTTCCCCCTCCTCCTCCTACCAGATCCCCAGTACATTTACATTTCCCAAAATTATCCACACTCGGTCTGGCACCACCCTTTAGAAAATCAAATCTTCAGCTCATGAAGAGTAGACGGAGTCCTTCCTTGTACCACGGACTTCTTGTCACAATTAGCACCGCCCGGAGTCCTGCTATCTCGTGACATCTCCTTTCCGTGCCAAGGTGCTCTCACCACCAGGCATGGGATGGGGCAGAGGTCTGCTTTCAGGGTGGACCTTTTTAAGGATGCCTCGTCTCGTTCCAAGCAGAGCACAGTCTCATCTCTGGGACCTTTGTCCCCCCCATTTCTTCTATACCCCCTGGGGCCGAGGGGTCTCAACACCAAACTCTCTTGGCTCCGAGCCTCCACTTCCCCCTGCAATGCAGCCTCTGTATCACCAGGAAACAGTCCATGGATATACAACAAAAGAGTCCAGCAAAATTGCCACTCCATCTTCCTCCATTCCTTCAACATCTCTCTTTCTCTTTGCCAGACCCCCTTACTGGCCTGTTTCTTCCTTCATCCTCCACTCTTATCCCTTTCCTAGGAAAGCTAATGTTCCGTGAAGTTCTCATTCTCCACAAGGGTTAAAAGCTCTCCCAAGCGGCTGGGCTGCTCGCTGCCTCCCCCCCCCCGCCCCTTCTCCTCCCAGCCGTGCTGCCAGCACATGATATCAAGTTTCAAGGTAACAGTTCAAGCACAGGCTGCATTCCCTCTCCGTCTCCAAAGGGGGGAGGGGAGGGGGGGGGTTAAAACAGGTCGCTCGGTGCCCCTCCACCCTTCCACCGGGTCCGGCCTACCATAGATGGGCCACGTGGCTTTCCCCTCCCCCGGCCCAGCCAGCAACTGGGCCAGGGGAGAGACCCAACTCCTTCCCGCCAGAAATCCAAAAGGGCTCTGAAGGAAAAAAGCCCTGCTTTTAACTCCTTGGGTTTGTGGTCTCAAGAGGCAGATCCAATGCCCCACTGGTCAAACCAGGTGCTCGTCTTAAAATCCGAACACCCATTGGTGACCACAGCAAAAACAACATATCCCAGATGTCTCATTTCCGGTCAAACCACGACACGTGCTTATATCCTCTATGAAGAAAAGCTCCAGCCTCTCTGAAACCAATCCCTCCCAGGCTACTCCTGTTCTGTCCTCAGTCTCTGTGGGATCTCAGCCTCTCAGGGCTGGGGGACAGAGTGACCGAGACCACCCCTGGGGGGCTCGGGAGTCCTGGAATGTTGCCAGAAATGTCTGGTGGCTGGACTTTGATCCCACAGGGGAGATGACATCAGTATGAGGATAGGAGGATTTCACTGGGGTGAATGGTGAAGGGATAAGTTAATTGGAGTGTGAGATACAGGGTTTAAGATTTTTGTACAGGGGGGTGTAGAGAGGTAAGATGGAGGAATTGGGGCGTGCCCTTCTCCTTCTTCTTCTTCCTCTAGGCCTCCATCTTCTGTGGTGATGTTGGCACTCCGGGATTGGACCTTACTAGGGGAACACTGGTTAATAAGGGTAGAGGGTATTGGAGAAAAATGATAAATATTGTATACGTAACTCCGGGTATAAAGATAGGTGGCCGCCCCAGGGGCTCTCAGTGTGTGTGCCCATGGCTGACTGCTGAGCAGAACTCTGTCAGGCCAAGAGAAAATCTTTTAGATAAGCAATTAATAAACACCGAGACCGAGAACAGATCTGAAGTTTCTTCTCATCCTTTCAAACCCGGGCGGCCCAAGGCCATCTTTGGGCTTTTTCCAGACCATCTAAACAGCCCCAGAATCTGACAAGTCTCCACACCACTGACCCCAGAGCCCTCAGCCTCTCCCTGCTGGTTATGTGATGAGGCCTCCAAACCCCATCTTGGGAGATTTTGTGTCCTCGCCAAGGTATGTGAAAATGGAAAATTAGTGGTCAAAGTTATTTTCTCCCAAATCTTGCAGTGACAGAAAAAGGGTCAATATCTTTAAACTGAATGAGGACAAATTAACATTTTTGAAGGGGAAAAGTTTTACAATGATGAGAGTGGCACAACACGGCAACTGTTTTTCCAGAGAAGTGGATTCCCCAGCCCTGGAATTGTCCAAGAGCAGGAGCTTTGTGAAACCTGACCCACTGAGACCCTCTCATCCCCAAGGACAGAATTCCTGTAGTGGGGGTTCTCTGATGTGCTGGGTGCCCTCACAACACTTCTGGCCAGAATGTCTGCTGAGGGCAGCCAGGCTACTGCAGGGGCAGTGACCTCACAGCCATCACCACTGCAGCCCTGTCCCCTGGGCCTGGCTCTCCCTTTTCCTCTGCCCCTGCCTTGTCTCTGCTGGCATGAAGAGCTTTGTCATTAATTTCTTGTCCCCAAGGTGCTGAGGCCAATGGCTTCCCAGTCAGGCTCTTGGAGCAGAAGTGATTTTTCAGAGCCCAGCCAGAAATGAGCCCTGAGGCAGCAGCTCTGCAGTGGTGGCCACCAGGCCGGGTTGACAAGGGAGGCTTCTGGCCATGCCCTGCAAGAAGCTGCTGCTGCCAAGGTGCCTTTGGTGCCTCAGGCTCTCCCTGGCACAGCTCCCAGCACAGCACTCCGCCCTTGTGCCTGAGGCCTTCCCTGTGCTGGGGCTGGCCTGGGGCTTTTCCTGCAGTGGGACCTGCCCTGCTCATGGCACAGGAAAGGCAGTTCCTGCTGGAGCAGGAGGCTCTGCCTGCAATGGGTTCCAACAATTCCAGCAAGGCCCTGTTGACTTCAAAATTGCTTCCTAGAGCACTATATCCTAATAATTGTTATAGCTCCTGTACTTTGGAGTAAATAACTCTGGTTAAGATCTTTCTGTCCGATCATGATAAGAATCAGTCAGAGCCATATTTATATAAATTTATCTGGTATTCCATCATTAATCCTGTGGGACAAATTGGGTTAAAGTTCAGTTCCACCTGTCCGATCTTTTACACATAAACCTTTGACAAATTCTGGGGCTGGGATTGGATCCAGCCACTCCCAGTCTCCTCTCTTAGAAGGAATTTTAGATGTCTAGGGGCCCTGCAGGGGTGTCAGGATCCATGGTGACTCTGATACTGGTCTCAATCTCACTCCACATTTAGACGCACTCACAGTTCTGTATTTTATCTCATCCCAGTCCCAGACTCATCTATCTCCAGACCCAATTCCAACCCCAGCCCTAAAGCCAATCCCACATCTACCCTTAATCCCAATCCCAGCTCTAATCCAAATCTTATCCCCAACTTCAACCCCAGCCCCAATTCCAGGCCCTTACTAAACCCTCAGGCCCAAACCAAATCCCAGGTTCAGCCCTTCTGGGGGTTTGAGGGTGTCTCTGTCCCTCTGACCCCGATGATGTTTGGGTGGGGTCACACCAGGGCTGAGAGGGACAGAGATCCCCCCCCGGCCTCTGCAGGTATGAGAAGGTTGGAAAGCCCCCCCAGCCCCAAGCACCCTCAGCGGTGAGAGGGACACAGAGCCCATGGTCCCCAGCCCTGCCCAAGCATTCCCTGAGGCCAGAGGGATGGAGACCCCCAGAGCATCCCCCAGGGTGAAGGGACAGAGACCCCCAAGCATCCCCTGGGCTGAGAGGGACATAGACTGCCCCGAGCACCCCCCGGCACAGGGGTGAGAGGGAGGAAGACCCCCAGGCATTCCCTGGGGTGAGAATGATGGAGACCCCCCGGGGGATGGCCTGGGGTGACAGGGACAGGGACAACCCCCTCAAGCCCCTCTTATTACAGCAACCTGATGAGGGTCTCCTCAGGGTGAGAGAGATGGACGAGAATCTTGGTTCACGATCAGAAGGCTGGATTTATTGATATATGATATATAATACATTATAACTATACTAAAAGGAATAAAGAAAAAAGTTGCAGAGGCTTGCTAAGCTAAGAATAGAATAGGAAAACATGAATAACAAAGTTCTGTGTCCAGGGAATCTATCCCTGAGCTTGCTCTTGGGATTGGCCCCCAATTGTAAACATGGAACATGAGCCAATCACAGGGGCAACCTGCTACATTTCACAGCAGCTGATAATCATTGTTTACATTCTCTTTCTGGGGCCTCAGATTCCCAGAAGATGAACAAATCCCAAAGAAAGGATTTCTATGAAAAAAATGTCTGTGACACCCTCCCAAGCATCCCCCAGGGCAAGAGGCTCAGAGACCCCTTGAGCATCCACGGGGCACTGGACAAAGTAAAGTTGTTTCTTGTCAGAAATCAAACTTAACCCTACATAAAATGCCTTGAAGTTGCTCTTCCCACAAGACACTTGTGATGGAAATATAAACAAATCTCAAACATTAATAAACTGACAGTACAAGCAATTTTGTGGCAATTCCAAGTTCCATTGGTCCCTGCACAGCTCCAGTCCAGCTGGTGGCACATTCTGATAAAAGAAAAGTGGAAATTCAGCCCAATACAGATTATGAAAAGGAAGGGAAAGCTCTGTGTAGCTGTCAAAAAGATGACAGGGACAAAGAGAAAAATGATTCTCACATTTGGCAAAGACCCCCAGCCTGTGAAATAGAAAAGGGGGACACAGCAAGGGAGTGGCAGGGACAGAGACCTGCCCTGGAGTAGGCCAAGTGTGACATTGTTCCCTGTGTGTGGCCTTCCCGGGGTGGGGGTTTTACACCTGAGCCAGTTTGGGTAAGGGGGGTGGTGTTCACCCTTCCCCTCCCCCCCCTTCCCCAAGCAGGGATTACCCCACTGTTTCAGGTTACAATGTAAGATGTAACCAAAAGCATGTTTTCAATCACCATCTTCATAAACTGTTATAAACAGGCGGGGCAGTGTTCTTCATCTCTTCCATGACTCACCCCTGATAACCCTCTCCAGGGGCCATATCTTCTGTGAATGGGCCATTGAGTGTCACTGCAGGACTGATAAAATTACATCATCCCATTGTGGGATGCTCCGCCCAGGGGGAGGAACAAAGCATTCCTACCTGGATATAAGCTGAGGCTTGCAACAACCAGCAGCACTTTGCCTACTGGATTCCCAGAGGACAAGAGCTCCATAACCACTGAGACAGAGTAAAGATCTATTCTGAATTAAGTGAAGTGTCTAAAAAAAGTGAAAAGTCTGTGAAGCCAAAGCTAAAAGAAAAACTCGCATGCCAGACAGCAAAGAGACAGCAAAGAGACAGAGAAAGAAAAACAGAAAGACCACAAAGTCGATTTGCCCCCAACTTAGAAATTCCTTTGTTAAAGAAGAACTAGTGCTAAATGTCACACAAAATGAATATGTATAAATTATTGTGAAACTGTATGCATATGCATTTAGAAAAGAAATAAAAGAAGACCCGAGGTCTTCAGAAGCACACTTGCCTTTTTGAAGGCTTGCGTCCAGCGCGTGTCGTAATAAAAGCACACCGAGCTTTACAACTTTTTCAAAGTTGTGAAGTTTCTTCTTTTCTCCGCAAAACAGTATGGCACCCCAGATGGGATTTCTCTGTCCCCGCAAGGGCAGAGGAGATAGACAGGCCTCCAAAGCGCGCCCTAAGATTCTTTTTCCTAGTGGGGCTCCGCTCGTCTCAATTTGCCACCTGCGAAGACAGACAAAGACCTGCTAGCCTGCAGAAGAAGATACGGTATGTACTGAGAGGCCCCTGGGAGAGAGAAAAGAGAGCAAGAGAGTAAACCACCCAGAGACGTCTGGGTTCAACTGATAGAGCAGCTTATTAGAGACGAAGTTCATCATTCTGATAGAGCAGATCGCAAGCAGTTCTAAAGGTGAGCCAAGTGAACCCGTGTATGTGTGTGTTAGAAGTTCGTTGTTCTGATAGAGCAGAACCGCTAGAAGCTCTAAGAGTGAGCCGGGTGAACCCGTGTATGTGTGTGTTGAGAGTTCATTGTTCTGATAGAACAGAACCGCTGAGCCCGTGTGTGTTTTGTTTGTGTGTGTGTGTGATGTCCAGACACTGTGTTGCTGTATAGTTAATGTGTGCATTGTAGAGTCAGTGCACTGTGTTTCTAATCGTGCAAGTGTATAAGTGTATAGTGTATAAAAGAGAGTAAAGCTACTGTACTATACAGTACAGAGAAGTCAGTACTACCTGTGTTTGAAGCAGCCGAGTGAGGCCTGAAGCACCAGCTGCAACAGGCTGTGAGAGGAGGGAGAGAAGTGCCCCGCAGAGAAGCGAGTAGAAGAATGTCAGTGATAGTATTTATCGTGTTTAAATGTAGTGATTTGTGTAGATTTGGTACATTTTAACCGTGAGTATGAGCTCAGAGAGTTCCTTTGCCTTAGATGTTTAGATTTGATCTCTAGACTGTGTGCTGTTATTTTAATTGTGTCCAAGAAAAATTGATGTGAGTAAATGCCAAATTATGGTATGCTGTGTTGTGTTGAGAAAAGTAAGCACTTTGAGAGTTATGCCCTTTCCCAGTGATTTTGTGTAGTGATTTTCTTCCGCTGCATTGTAGTAATTTGATTCTCAGATTGTATAGTAGTGCTTGTAGAGATTTTAAAATTTTGTTGCAACAAGAGTAGCATTTTACATAAGAGAACTATAGTACAGTGATTTATGCTAAACTATGATAAAGAGTTAAAGGAATTCCAAGAATTCTCCCCCTCACAGCAATTCAAGCCTTAGCTCTAGTGAATTTGAGATAAAGGGGGGGTGCGAGTACGTGTGTCCGTGTCTGTAAGCATATCAGAGTTTCGGCTAGGACAAGCACAGCCTTTTTGCAAAGCAGTAAAACAAGTGTAAGTAGGCACAGTGCTTAATTAGATTGTGCAAGAAGAGAACTAGAAAAGACTGATATTTTGTAAAACAGAAGTTTCTGATCAGAACCTAAAGTCTTAGAGCTTGTGTGTGAGAATCACATCTGATACCTGCCACCTAGAGCTGTGTGTGTAAGAAGAAAACTGAGAAACTACTATAAAAGTCTGTGAAAAGAAGTTTGAGTAGAAGCGAAATATCAAATGCATTGTCTTCCACAATGTCTTGAATTTCAGCTGGAAAATTACTTTTACTTTTTTCTCATATGATCGGAGCTGCTGTTGCTTGTATCTATAACTGTGCTTGTATACAACTGAAAGCTAAAGACACATTATTTTGAACTATACAAAGTGCTTCTACTATTAATTTGTGGTCTTGGTTTTTGTCTTTTTCATACTTCTTTACTTTGGTAGTACTTTAATATGCTTTTTCAGGTAGCTGAACTGCTTCTAGCAGCTGGATTGTCTCTTCTTTCTTTGTGAGGTCAGCAGTCTCTTCTCCTTCTAGATGGCTCTATATGCATGTATGACTCTAAATGCATACTTTGAGTCTGTGTAGATGGTTATTCTCTTCTCTTTTGCCTTTTCTAGGGCACGGGTCAAGGCAATTATCTCAGCTTTCTGCGCAGAGGTCTCTGTTGGTAAGGGTCTAGACTCGATTACTTCTCTGTAGGCTGTCACTGCATACTTAGCATGTCGCTTCTCATTGGCAATGTAGTTGCTCTTGTCAGTGAACTAGGTCTCTGCATCGTCTAAAGGAGTGTCTTTTAGGTCTGGGCGGCTGGAGTAGGTAGCTTCAATGGTCTCTAGGAAATCATGGTGTACTGCTTCTCTTTGATCTCTGCTGAGAAAAGAAGCTGGGTTGACAATATTAGTCACTACGATCTCTACATCATCTTGCTCTACTATGATGGCTTGGTATTTCAGAAACTTCTGCGGTGAGAGCTAGTGGCCACTTTTTACTTCTAGTACTGCAGACACTGTGTGGGACACTAGCACGGTCATTTTTGTCTCAGGGTAAGCTTGCGTGCCTCTTGAATATTCAGCACAACTGCTGCTACAGCTCTGAGGCAACCTGGCCAGCCCTTGGCTGTTGCATTTAGTAGCTTAGAGAAGTAAGCAACTGCCTTCTGGCATGGACTCAAGTCTTGAGCCAATATTCTTAGGGCAATTTTTTGTGTGGAAAAATAGAAAGAGTGCTTTACTTACATCTGGAAGTTTCAAAGCTGGAGCTAACATGAGGGCACTCTTTAGCTGGTGAAAGGCCCGTGTGGCGTCTTTTGTCTACTGGAGATCTCTGTTTCTATTGGCAATAAGAGCATAGAGGGGTCTGGCGAACAGTCTATAATTATAAACTCACAGCTGGCACTACTTTACCATGCCTAAGAAGGTTTAGAGTTTTTTGTTGTCTGGGGTTTCAGGGTTTGGCATAGGGCTTCTTTGCCTTAAAGTTTGCTGCTTAGCACTTACTTCTTACTCTAGGTAGATTACCTTCTGTTTCACTACTTGTGCCTTTTTCTTTGAGACTTTGCGTCTTTGGAGCTTTAGGAAATTCAAAAGGCTTATTGTCTAGGCTTCTCTCGCTTCTCTCGTCCGAGTAGCTACTAGAAGATCGTCTACATACTGCAACAGCTTCTTTTCTTCTTGTGGAGCTTCTTGGGACTCTGGGTCTTTGCAAGCTGTTCTCTAATTGTAATGGGGAATCTTGAAGCTTTCAGGCACATGGATTATGTGAGCTTGTGTTTGAATGCAAAAATTTTCTGGCTGGCTTCGTGGATAGGGAGGCAAAAGAAGGCATCTCTTAGGCTTAAAACAGTGAACTAGGTTAGCTCAGGTGTTAAACAAGTTAGTAAGGTATATGGATTTGCTACTACAGGGTATAAATTCTGTGTTATCTTATTGACAGCCTTTAATCTAGTACTATCAATTATTTGGCTGATTTTTTCTTTATCTTCTTTTGAGGGTACTACTCAGTTCTCACTAGTTGTGTTCTTTCTTTAAGCTTGATGCTCATGGGGGAGCATCTTTCACTCTCCCTTACAGATGGGTACAGCAGAGGCTCATACTCTTGAAAATACTTATTTACTTATTCTAATATCTCTTTACTAATGTCTTTAATTTCAGTGTCTGTCAATGTTAAGCTTAATGTCTTTGTATCATTTGCTTCTAGAGTAACTTTTCTCATTTGAGAATATTTAGCAAATTGAGCAAATTGAGCAAATTGTACAAAAGCTTTTAGGTACACATAGTACACATGTTACTTTAAAGGTTTGCACAAGTATGCCTTTTCAGACTGGCTAGTTGTTCATTCTCTACACTACAACATAAGCATTCTCTACAGGTACTAAAGCTTTATTAAAACTGAATATATGACCCTTGTGTCGACAAAAATTCTTCCTTTTTGGGGAGGTCATCTTTACTCCTCTTACTTTGGGAGGAGCCTTTAGCAAATCATATGTACTCATTTTGCGAACTGTGATTGCTTTGCATTTCAGCATGATGATCTTTGCCTGATTTCATACATTGCTATCTTATGCTGCATGCTGAACAACATGTTTGATTTGCTTTCTCTTTGCCTTGTTTTCTTTTTTCAAGGGCTAAGACCAGAGGGTGGTCTGATCTCACAGTCTCTTTGCTATTCTGGGTGATTTCTTAAAACAAAAAGACATTTCAGCATACAAAAAAACTCTATCTCATTTATCTTCTTATTTTAAAACAGTACTAACAGCAATGAAGTATTATAAATCTTTTTATTTTCTGAGCTGCTCCTACTGGCAGCCTTCTCGCAGTGAGCTCCTCTCAAAAGGGGCTAATTTAGGAACCTCTTTGCTCTTTTATTACGCGCGTTGTAATAAAAGCATACCGGACTTAAAACTTTTACAAAGTTGTGAGGTTTCTTCTTTTCTCCACAAAACACCACCACTGGACCTTCAGAGGAAGACCAGACCCTTCTACAGGATCACTGCTTCAACAGAATCCCACTGACCACTCCAACAGGACTGCAGCCACCATTTAATGGGACTGCTACCACCACCACCACCCTGACCAACAGGATGTCAGATTATATCCTGACTCTGTCAGTTTAAGGCAGTGTTTCTGTATCATTGCCTTGATCTAAATTTTCTTATTAAAGTGTAATTCTGGCTTAGACTCTGCCCCTGGTTTGCCTTTGAACCAGTACAAAACACAATGTTCTCATCCCTTGTTTTCTTCCAGAACCAGGATTTCCCATACCCAAACCTTGATTGGAGGGATGAAGAGGCTGCGAGGAAGAGGAAAGAGCCCTGGGATACCCAGGCAGGTGAGGAGGAAGTCAGTGCCCCTTTCCCCCTCTCTCCTGCTCCATCTCCCAGCCCAGCATGGCCCCTGGCTGCAGGACAACCCCTCTGCCAACACCATCCTGCCAGGTATGCACTGGGGGGATCTCCTTCCCCTTCCCTCTGGCACGGAGGCAAATCCCATCCTCTCCTTGTCCTCTCTCCTCCAGACAAGGAGCTGAGGATGGAGACCAGGGAGGAATAATCTCCATGGCAGAACCTCATGGAAGAGGCAGTTTTGAGCAACTCTAGTGCACAGGAATCCAACAGGGAAGAAAAGCCACAGAGATCCCGCAGGAGGAGGGGCTTCAAACCTAGCCCAGGGTGCTCTGAGGAGGAATGACCCACCCTGAGCCAGGAAGGTGGACAGAGCTTCAGCCAGAGCTCAGAGCTGGTGGTCCATGAGTAGCTTCATCATGGGGAGAAGCCCTTCAAGTGCTTGGAGTGTGGGAAGAGCTTCAGGCAGAGCAGCACCCTGATCCACCACCAGATGATCCACACTGGGGAATGGGCCTATGAGTGTGGGGAATGTGGGAAGGGCTTCAGTTGCAGATTCACCCTTGTGACCCACCAACGCATCCACACGGGGGAGAGGCCCTACGAGTGTCCCGAGTGTCAGAAGAGGTTTCAGACCAGCTCCAATCTCCTCCGCCACCAGCGGATTCACTCAGAGGAGAGGCCCTTCCGCTGCCCTGAGTGCAGGAAGGGCTTTAAGCGCAACTCCCACCTCATCATCCACCGGTGCATCCACACTGGGGAGAGGCCCTACGAGTGCCCCACCTGTGGGAAGAGGTTTCAGACCAGCTGAAATCTCCACCTGCATGAGTGCATTCACACCGAGAAGAGGCCCTTCCACTTCCCTGATTGTGGGATGGGCTTCAAGGAAAAATTCACCCTCATCAGGCACCAGCGCATCCACACTGGAGAGATGCCCTACAACTTCCACACATCATGAGAAGAGCGTCACCCAGAGCTCTCACTTGACCAGACACCAGTGGAGTCACCAGTAAGGGAAGTCCTGCAAGTGCCCCAACTGCAGGAAGAGCTTCATGCCCAGCTCCAGCTTCATTCCCCATTGGAGGACTGTGACCGTGGTCACAGGGGTTTGCAGGTGAAGGAAGAGGCGAGAATGTTGACTCCATGATCAGAAGGCTTGATTTATTATTTTATGATATATATATTACATTACAACTATGCTAAAAAGAAATAGAAGGAAAAGGTTCTCTCAGAAGGCTAAGCTAAGAATAGAATAGAAAAGAATGATAACAAAGGCAGCTCTCTCCGACTCTGTCCGAGATAGCTCCGTCTTGATTGGCCATTAATTATAAACATTCAAGATGGCCCAATCAAAAATCCACCTGTTGCATTCCACAGCAGCAGACAACTATTGTTTACATTCTTTTTCTGGGGCTTCAGCTTCCCAGAAGGGAAAATCTTAAAGAACACATTTTTAGTGAAAAAGATGTCTGCGACAGAGGACCCATATTGGGAAGAGCCCTGGGGATACATTTTCCCTGTGATCCATGCTGGGAAGATACCTGTCCCTTTTTCTGCCCCTGCCAATGACATGATGTAGGATTGAAAAACATGAGGGTCTGGCCATGGCTCCGTCACTCTCACCTCAGGTCATTGCCAGAGGCAAGAAAATTACTCTCTCTCCCTGAGGAGAAGGGTGTCCTTTTCAGGCAGGAGGAAATACGTTGCTGGGAAGAGCCAGGCAGTTTTGTTGTTGTTTTCCCTGTAAATCCTTTTTCTTGTCCCTTCTGTTATCAGTATTGTTTCTGTTCCTTTTTGTTCCTTATCTCGTTGCTGTTCCCAGTAAATTGTTCTTATCCCAGCCTTTTGTGCTTTCTGTGGGAGGCGGGAAGGCGGCGAGCAGCAGCAGCGCGGTTTTAGCGAGAGCAGGAAATTGGGGAATCCCATTCCTAAAGCCCGGCCCGTGGAAACCGAGCATCCCAGCTGGTCCCAGCCCTGGTGGCCATGGCAACAGCCTTGGGAGCAGGTCCGTGGCTGGGGCTGTGGTAATCTCTTCACTCTGGTGCCCAGGGACAGGACTGGAGGGAACGGCTGCAGCTGAGTCAGGGTAGGCTTAGGTTGAATCTCAGGAAAAGGTTTTTCCCCAGAGGCTGCTGGGGCCCTGCCCAGGCTCCCCAGGGAAGGGTCACAGCTCCAGGGCTCTCTGAGCTCCAGCAGCGTTTGGACAGCACTGCCAGGCCCAGGCTGGCATTGTTGGGGTGTCCTGTGCAGAGCCAGCAGTTGGACTCAAGGATCCTGATGGATCCCTCCCAACTCAACCAATTCTGTGGTTCTGGGATCCCATGACCCTGGGGATGGGGGCTGCAAATGGTTGCTATGGCAACAGCCTCTGGCTGCAGGCCTGAGCTGGTGTCCATGGCAACCACCCCTGGCATGGGGTCTCCATGAGGCTGCCAAGGGACTGACCATAGCAACAGGGGGTCCTGGTGAGGGTTGCCTGCTAGGTGGCCTTTGAGTCATGGCAAAACATATGTATTGTACTTAAATGTATTGTACTTAAATATTTGTATAACTGTTAATTGTTAATCCTAAGCAGAATATTCAAACCTGTTTCTGTAATTAAAAGAAGAGGGGGAAATATAGGTGGCCATTGAGTCATAGTAAAATATATGTATTGTATAGGCGGCCTTGCCCCGATAAGTCCCTGTTGTTCCTGATGGGTTGCAGCTGTCATGTCCTTCATTGGGCTGCAGCTGTGACTAGTAAAGATAACTGGGATATAAGGGGGTGGGTTGGCCAGTCAGGGAGAGCTGGGGAGGAGCCCTGAAGCAGCAGCAGCAGCAGCAGCAGCAGCAGCAGCAGCAGCAGCAGCAGCAGCAGCAGCAGCAGCAGCAGCAGCAGCAGCAGCAGCAACAACAACAACAACAGCAACAACAACAACAACAGCAACAACAACAACAACAGCAACAACAACAACAACAGCAACAACAACAACAATCATCTGCGGAAGAAGCAGTCTGTGCTGTGAAGAGCTGTCCATAAGAAACCACTGAGAAGGTATGGGACTCTTGAAATATGATAACAACGGCCTGCTAAGGATCAGATTTGTCACAGGCCCTCAGGGGTGTTCCATGGTGACTTTCCAAGAGTCTCCAGGCTGTTCAAGAGTTGCTATGTCACAGGCAGAGACAGGGGCTCCATGGAGACCTCCCAGGGGTTTCTGGGGATGGTAAAGAGCCGTGTGGTCAGAGGCAGTCACAGCCATTCCATGGTGACCTCCCAGGGGACTTTGGGCTGCAAAGGCACCAATCTGTCACAGGCACTCACGGAGGCTCCCTGGTTACATTCCAGGAGTCCCCAAGCTGCCAAAGAGCCGGGATGTCCCAGGCACTCACAGGGGTTCCTGTCATGGGCAGAGTGAGAGTCCTTCTGAGTAATGAGATGGAGAAATGAGACCCCAACATCCACTATGGATCCTGAAACCCCTGCAGGGCCCCTAGACATCTAAAATTCCTTCTAAGAGAGGAGACTGGGAGTGGCTGGATCCAATCCCAGCCCCAGAATTTGTCAAAGGTTTATGTGTAAAAGATCGGACAGGTGGAACTGAACTTTAACCCAATTTGTCCCACAGGATTAATGATGGAATACCAGATAAATTTATATAAATATGGCTCTGACTGATTCTTATCATGATCGGACAGAAAGATCTTAACCAGAGTTATTTACTCCAAAGTACAGGAGCTATAACAATTATTAGGATATAGTGCTCTAGGAAGCAATTTTGAAGTCAACAGGGCCTTGCTGGAATTGTTGGAACCCATTGCAGGCAGAGCCTCCTGCTCCAGCAGGAACTGCCTTTCCTGTGCCATGAGCAGGGCAGGTCCCACTGCAGGAAAAGCCCCAGGCCAGCCCCAGCACAGGGAAGGCCTCAGGCACAAGGGCGGAGTGCTGTGCTGGGAGCTGTGCCAGGGAGAGCCTGAGGCACCAAAGGCACCTTGGCAGCAGCAGCTTCTTGCAGGGCATGGCCAGAAGCCTCCCTTGTCAACCCGGCCTGGTGGCCACCACTGCAGAGCTGCTGCCTCAGGGCTCATTTCTGGCTGGGCTCTGAAAAATCACTTCTGCTCCAAGAGCCTGACTGGGAAGCCATTGGCCTCAGCACCTTGGGGACAAGAAATTAATGACAAAGCTCTTCATGCCAGCAGAGACAAGGCAGGGGCAGAGGAAAAGGGAGAGCCAGGCCCAGGGGACAGGGCTGCAGTGGTGATGGCTGTGAGGTCACTGCCCCTGCAGTAGCCTGGCTGCCCTCAGCAGACATTCTGGCCAGAAGTGTTGTGAGGGCACCCAGCACATCAGAGAACCCCCACTACAGGAATTCTGTCCTTGGGGATGAGAGGGTTTCAGTGGGTCAGGTTTCACAAAGCTCCTGCTCTTGGACAATTCCTGGGCTGGGGAATCCACTTCTCTGGAAAAACAGTTGCCGTGTTGTGCCACTCTCATCATTGTAAAACTTTTCCCCTTCAAAAATGTTAATTTGTCCTCATTCAGTTTAAAGATATTGACCCTTTTTCTGTCACTGCAAGATTTGGGAGAAAATAACTTTGACCACTAATTTTCCATTTTCACATACCTTGGCGAGGACACAAAATCTCCCAAGATGGGGTTTGGAGGCCTCATCACATAACCAGCAGGGAGAGGCTGAGGGCTCTGGGGTCAGTGGTGTGGAGACTTGTCGGATTCTGGGGCTGTTTAGATGGTCTGGAAAAAGCCCAAAGATGGCCTTGGGCCGCCCGGGTTTGAAAGGACGAGAAGAAACTTCAGATCTGTTCTCGGTCTCGGTGTTTATTAATTGCTTATCTAAAAGATTTTCTCTTGGCCTGACAGAGTTCTGCTCAGCAATCAGCCATGGGCACACACTAAGAGCCCCTGGGGCGGTCGTCTATCTTTATACTCGGAGTTACGTATACAATATTTATCATTTTTCTCCAATACCCTCTACCCTTATTAACCAGTGTTCCCCTAGTAAGGTCCAATCCCGGAGTGCCAACATCACCACAGAAGATGGAGGCCTAGAGGAAGAAGAAGAAGGAGAAGGGCACGCCCCAATTCCTCCATCTTACCTCTCTAGACCCCCCTGTACAGAAATCTTAAACCCTGTATCTCACACTCCAATTAACTTATCCCTTCACCATTCACCCCAGTGAAATCCTCCTATCCTCATACTGATGTCATCTCCCCTGTGGGATCAAAGTCCAGCCACCAGACATTTCTGGCAACATTCCAGGACTCCCGAGCCCCCCAGGGGTGGTCTCGGTCACTCTGTCCCCCAGCCCTGAGAGGCTGAGATCCCACAGAGACTGAGGACAGAACAGGAGTAGCCTGGGAGGGATTGGTTTCAGAGAGGCTGGAGCTTTTCTTCATAGAGGATATAAGCACGTGTCGTGGTTTGACCGGAAATGAGACATCTGGGATATGTTGTTTTTGCTGTGGTCACCAATGGGTGTTCGGATTTTAAGACGAGCACCTGGTTTGACCAGTGGGGCATTGGATCTGCCTCTTGAGACCACAAACCCAAGGAGTTAAAAGCAGGGCTTTTTTCCTTCAGAGCCCTTTTGGATTTCTGGCGGGAAGGAGTTGGGTCTCTCCCCTGGCCCAGTTGCTGGCTGGGCCGGGGGAGGGGAAAGCCACGTGGCCCATCTATGGTAGGCCGGACCCGGTGGAAGGGTGGAGGGGCACCGAGCGACCTGTTTTAACCCCCCCCCTCCCCTCCCCCCTTTGGAGACGGAGAGGGAATGCAGCCTGTGCTTGAACTGTTACCTTGAAACTTGATATCATGTGCTGGCAGCACGGCTGGGAGGAGAAGGGGCGGGGGGGGGGAGGCAGCGAGCAGCCCAGCCGCTTGGGAGAGCTTTTAACCCTTGTGGAGAATGAGAACTTCACGGAACATTAGCTTTCCTAGGAAAGGGATAAGAGTGGAGGATGAAGGAAGAAACAGGCCAGTAAGGGGGTCTGGCAAAGAGAAAGAGAGATGTTGAAGGAATGGAGGAAGATGGAGTGGCAATTTTGCTGGACTCTTTTGTTGTATATCCATGGACTGTTTCCTGGTGATACAGAGGCTGCATTGCAGGGGGAAGTGGAGGCTCGGAGCCAAGAGAGTTTGGTGTTGAGACCCCTCGGCCCCAGGGGGTATAGAAGAAATGGGGGGGACAAAGGTCCCAGAGATGAGACTGTGCTCTGCTTGGAACGAGACGAGGCATCCTTAAAAAGGTCCACCCTGAAAGCAGACCTCTGCCCCATCCCATGCCTGGTGGTGAGAGCACCTTGGCACGGAAAGGAGATGTCACGAGATAGCAGGACTCCGGGCGGTGCTAATTGTGACAAGAAGTCCGTGGTACAAGGAAGGACTCCGTCTACTCTTCATGAGCTGAAGATTTGATTTTCTAAAGGGTGGTGCCAGACCGAGTGTGGATAATTTTGGGAAATGTAAATGTACTGGGGATCTGGTAGGAGGAGGAGGGGGAAGTGGTTCTGTGTAGTGTTCATTTTCCTTGTGGTTTTTTTTTCTTTTCCTTTGTGGTTTGGTTTTTGCAGTTTTCTTAATAAAGTTTTTTTTTTCCCTTTTTCCTTAAGCAGGAGCCTGCTTTGCTTATTTCTGGGTACCACCTCACAGCAGATGCCAGGGAGAGGGAATTTTCATGGGGGCACTGGCATTGTGCCAGTGTCAAACCATGACAGCATGAGAAGGAAACAATGGCACCAAAGGCAGCTGGGAAGGTCCAGAGTGGACACCAGGAGAAAGGCACTTCCCTGCCAGGATAGGACTGTGCTGCAGCATGTCCCCCAGAAGGAGCCTGGAGCAGCCCAAGGCTTTGTGTGGGCAGGCAGAGGCAGACAGGATGCAGAGCTGTCAGCAAGGGAAGGGGCCAGCCCAGTGGGGCAGCTGGGGGATGGTGACAGCCTGCAGGGACAGAGGCACAGGGCAGGGACACCGTAGGACAGCCTGAGCTGCAGAGGGCACAGGATTGTGCAGCAGCTGCAAGGCCCTGACAGCGCCAAAGTGTGCAGCACTTTGGCCATGGCTGCTGGGCCTGAGGCCATGAGGGGACAAGTGACCCTTGCAGCCCTGGAGCATCATTGCCTCCTTGTCCCTGCTCAGCAGCCTGGCAGGGCCACCCCATGGTCCTGCCCTTGGCATTGCACATCCCCACATCCCAGTGCTCATCCCTGGAAGAGCCCTGAGCAATGAGGGAGGGGCAGGATCTGCCTTGCCAGGACCTGGGGCTCAGGCCTTGGACCTTTGCATTCCTGAAACACATCCAGGTTTGCTCAGCATCAGAGACACCTTTCCCTGGTTTGTCCCCAACTGTCATTGCCTCCAGTGTTCTGCTCTAACTGGAACCTGGGGACACTTTCACGTGAGTTGCGTCCCTCAGTGGGACCCATTTAAAGTTAAAGAGAGTTTGGACTTTGAATCTGATTTTGAGTTCTTGAGAAGTTCTTTGAGCCCACTCTGAAGGACTGAGACTGATGCAAAGAGCATCAAAGCCCCAGAGGGTCATTAAGGTCCTTGTGCCGTGTCTGTGCTGCTGAGCTGGGCTGGGCTCCTGGCCCAGAGGCAGTTCCTGGCAAGGGCAGCGCTGCAGAGAGACAGGTCTGCACAGGAGCAGTTCCCATGTACAGCCCAACAGGGCTGGGGCACTGCCAGGGCACCTCAGGGACACGAGCAGGGCACAGACAGAGCTCACAGGGGCTCAGCACTGGCAGGGGATGTGGGATGTCCCCGAAGGGGCTTTGTCACAGCAGCAACTCTGTGGCTGTGTCAGAAGGGCACAGAGCAGCTGTGATGTCAGAAAGGGGCTGTGTGACAGCACAGAGTGGGTTGTGTGAGGTCACAGGTTGGGCTATGACATCACAGAGTTTGTTGTGTGAGATCATCGAGCAGCTACAGCATCATAGAGGGGATTCTGTGACATCCCAGAGCAGGGTGTGACATCATGGCATGGTTGTATGCTATCACAGAGCAGGCTGTTAGGTCAAAGTGTGTGCTGTGACATTACACAGTGGCAGCATGACATCACAGAGAGGGTTTTGTGACATCACTGAGGGGGTTGTGACATCACAGAGCTGACTGTTACATCATAGAGTAGGATGAGGGCCCATAGAGAAGAAGACTCTGCCATCACAGAGAGTGGCTCTGTGACATCAGAGAGAGGGTTGTGACATCACTGGGTGGCTGTGTATCATCATAGAGCAGGCTGTGACATCACAGAACAGACTGTTACATCACAGGGTGACTTTGGGACATCCCAGAGTCTTCTGTGACATCACAGCACAGTTGTGTGACATCACAGAATGACATCCCAGTGTTGGCTCTGTGACATCACAAGAGTGCTGTGCGACATCCCAGATTGGGCTGTGACATCACAGGGAGCCTGTGTGACATCACAGGGAGCCTGTGTGACATCCCAGGGGCTGTGTGAGGTCACTGGGGAGGTCACTCTGCCCCGGCCCCCCTCACAGTTCCCCCCAGAGCAGTCCAACGCTGCTCATGCACAGTGGGGTCCCCTGTCCTCCCGGGTCCCCCAGCCCCGCAGCCTCCCCCAGAGGATGTTCCACGCGATTGACCCCAGAGCCTTGTTGTAGTGCGTTCGGCTATTTTATTTAATTGCTCCCCCATTTGATGTATTGCTCCCCCTATTTTGTGTAAAATGGTTCTGCCCTCCCCAGTTTTCCCGCCACAGTCCTGCCAGTTATGTTGTTCCCTTAGCAACCCTTGCTACGTGTATTGTCAATCTTTTAGGTTATATAATTCCTCCTCCCCCTTTTTCCCTTATATGTATACTTTTTCTCCTCCCTGGGTCCAGTCAATCACCCCCCCACTCCACCTAGTGTTCCAGAAGCTTCTCCTCTTTGGGGGTTGTGGTTGGCTGTGGTCCCGGGGGCCCTCCCATACCTCGTATCTATTGGGTTCTCTACTATGTCATTTGTGTTAAGTTCATCCCCTCAACTCCCTCTATTGGTCTTTTGTTAACCCCTCCCTTATCCGCCCCTTCCCTTGATAACCCTACTCCCGACCCCATTTCGGGGTCACGTGGGCTTTCCAATAAACCTGTTTCGCCCCCAGCGAGTGTCCAACTCCTTCCTTCTCGTCGTTTAGCAGCGATCCAGTCTGCAACCAGCACAGCCCGAGGCCTTACGACGCCGAGGGGTGCTGGAAGGATATGCAGCTGGGTGTCGGCCTTAACCTCAGCTAGCCGGACACTGACCTAGAAGGCCAGATACACCTCGCCGCAGAGCCTGACATGGGGACTGGGGACTGGGGGCCGGGGCCCTGGGGGGTGGGACAGGGGGACAGGAACCCCCCAGCAGTGTCCCCGTGTCCCCCAGGGCCAGAGCCTGGGCTAGGGCTCCTTCACCCTGTTATGAAGGAGGGCTTGAGAGAGCTGAAAAATCCCCGGCAAGGGATCAGCAAAAAACAGATTTAATATTAAGTGACAGCAGCACAAAGTTCCTTGGCAAGAGTCACTCGGCTCCTGACTGGATACTTCAGGCACAGTAAGGAAACAAAGCAACAACAAAACCACACCAAATCCAGGAAATCAAACCAGAAATGAATCAAGAACTGTCCCTGTCTGTGTGTGTGACAAAAGGGCAGTGAGGGCAAGGATAAAAGGAATACAGCCTAAAAGCTTAACAGAGCTCAAACTTAACAGGACTTAAATTATACCTGAATCTTAACTGATAACTTAAAGGTCACAATTTAGCCAAAAACAGCTGCTAACAGTGTTTAACCGAACGTAAAACCTATGACTTTGCAATTTAACAGAGGAATAACACTTAACAGTATTTAACTTACCTAATAACTTACATTAAAAATAAAAACTTAGCAAAAGAACAACTCTCCGAAGCATTTAATTTAATTCATACCTCATGACTGAACATTTCTTACAGGCCTGACTGGCTCATATATCCAAGGCACTCAAACCACTCAGGGAGCAGCATTTCTGCCACATTTCCCCGAGCACAGGCACTCCCGTGTGCACACAGACACAAAAAGTCAGTGCAAGGCACCTGTGAGAAATTCCCCTGAGGGCAGGGAAATGCTCATTGTGGATGCTTTGGCATCTCCCCAGCAGGTGAAGGGTTGAGCATGGGACCTCCTGTCATCAGTGGTCCATTGTGACACTGTGGAGCCAAAGGAGACCATTGTGACACAGCAAACCCCCAGGGTCCAAAGGTCCATTGTGACATTGCAGGGCTCATGGAATAGAGAAGTCACATGACATTGTGGGGCCTGGGGAACCACGGAGACCATTGTGACACTGAAAGGTCTCATGGAATCGTTGGGACCATTGTGACACTTGGGGTCTTCTGGAACTTAGAGGCCATTGTGACACTGCTGGACTCCATGGAATCAAAGCATCATTAGGACACTGCGGGACCCCATGGAACCAAGGGGACCATGGTGATACTGTAGGGCCTCATAAAAGCAAGGGAACACGGAACAGGTCTGGCTGGTTTGGCCTCCCATTGACTGCCTGACTGGTCCAGCTGACCTTGGCAGGTTGAGGGTCTCCTCTCATCTGCTGGGGCTCCGTGCTTTTCTTCCTATGGAAAAGAACTGTCCTTCTCCTCCAGGCACCAATGGCCAGAATTGGGATTTCACCTCCAAATTTCCTTATTTCCAGGGATTGTTCCCATAGGAATATTGCCAGGACAAGTCTGGCTGGCAATGGTTTCACAAGGGTCAGCTCTCATCTGTCCCTAAAACCCTGGGGAAGGCTCCATGCTTTCCTTCCTATGGGAAAGAACTGTCCTGGTTCTCCAGGTGCCCATGGCCGAGATTGAGCTTCCACCTCCAAAATTCCTTTAATCCAAAGACTGCTCCCAGACAACATCTGCCATTCCTGACAAGTCTGGCTGGCCTTGGCCTCGTGAGGTTCTCATCTGCCTTCTAAACACTGGGAATCTGTTCTTTCCTTCCTATAGAAAAGTACTGTCTGTCTCGGCCAGGTGCCCATGGCCAGAATTGGGATTTCACCTCCAACAATCCCTATTGTGACAGACTGGAGGAGATTGTTGGCTAAAAGCATTTCATTTGTGGGGGAGGAAGGGGCAGGTCCAGCCTTGCCCTGCCCTGGAACCCCAGCACTGTCCTGCCCTGGAACCTCAATCCCCCCAGAGCCTCTATCCCAGCCCAGCAGTGTCTGCCAGTCCCTGGCACACCACAGGCAATGCTCCACAGCCACCTCTGAAGCCCCCAGCCCAGCTCCTGAGGGACCAAATGACCCCAAGTCCCACCTGGGGGAAGGGCCCAGGAAGACCAAGGGGGATTTAAGGCTGACCACAAGGCAAGCACCCTACCTCCTCTTGGAATTTCCATCTGAACACCACTGGAATCCAGGAGTTGGTAGCTGTGTGTGTGTGGCTCTCTGTATCTTTTTTGCTTTTCTCTCTTTCTGTGTCTTCTTCTTCTGTTTCTGTGCTCCTGCAAATTTTGATTCACATTAAATTGAACAGGCTTAGAGTTTGTGAAGTTGAATGGGTCAAGTCAATGCTTTGAGAAGTGTTTTTTGTTGATTGAATGTCTGTCATAGTTTGACATGAGGAGAATTTTAAAATGTAATACAAAACTTTTTGTGTAACTGACAATCTGTAAAACCACTAAGATACTGAACACCCCTCTGTTAAACACATATGTTAAAGATGAAAAAACCCAGGAGCCTCCTCTTTCTTTTCCAGTCAACAAAGAAGCAGTGGGCCCTGGCCCTGGCCCCCATCTAAACCAAACCAAATCAAACCAAGCAACCCTGCCATGGGCTGAGCCCCTTCCCCGTCCCTAGGCCACCTCCCCCCCCCCGCCATTGGCCCCATTCTAACCGAACCAAATCCCAACAACTACCAAACAGGAAAACAAAAGAGGATACAAAACCCCAATCAGAACAAAGCTAGCCACAGCTATTAAAATCTTATCATCAAGTCCCCTTCCCCTAACACAAATAAAACCAGAGACCCCTACAACCTACAACCCATACAAAATAACCCTACAACTATCAATAAACACAAAACCCCCAAAAACTAACCATAAAACCAATCCTAACACAACCCAACCACAACTTCCACTACAAGTTACTGGCAGGTCAGGTGTTAATCCATTCAATACTTCAATCCTCCCTTAAGTAAAAGAAAAAAACAAAATACAAGCATATAAAAGAGCAACATAAAACCATCAAAGTCAGTAAAGAAGAAATTAAATCCCAAATAAAATATAAGAAAAAATACCTTAATCCTAAAACTAAAATCCTCTTATAAACTATAAAGAGAAATCTCTTTTTCTTTAAAACACATAAAACTTTAAAAAATTCAAATTAATATAAAACAAAAACCTGCATACTAAAATAAACAAATGTTAAAATAACTGTTATTTCATAAAAAGTTTAAACAGGGGAAAGAAAAAAAAATGTAATTCAGTATTCCCAAGAGAAGATTGATATTCCCAGAGATAAAAATAATTTTAAAAGTAAATAATAAAAACTTTTACTTTTAAACAACTCATCTTTAAAACAATGCCCCAAAAGTCGACATGGCCCATCAACAAGTTGTAAAAAACCTTGCAGCAATAAAAACAACTTCACAAGAACAAAGTTCCCCAGACAATTTTTATCCATGACAAAATTAAGAACCACAAAAAAACTATTTTTTCCTGTTGTAAAAAATCTCCATAACCTTAACAAGAAAAAATTCTTTCCCTATTACAGTGACCTGATGAGGTCTTCCAGGGTGAGAGAAGGACGAGAATCTTGTTTGATGATCAGAAGGCTGGATTTATTGATATATGATATATAATACATTATAACTATACAAAAAAGAATATAGAGAGAAGTTGCAGAGGCTGCTAAGCTAAGAATAGCATAGAAAAGACTGAATAACAAAGTTCTGTGTCCAGCAGAAAGCAAGGACAAACTCTCCTCTGAGTGGTTAGCAAATCCAAACACTCACAGAAGCCAAATCACCGCTGCACCTGTTACATTCCACACCAGCTGCACCTGTTACATTCCACACCAGCCGATAACAATTGTTTACATTCTTCTTCTGGGGCCTCAGCTTCCCAGAAGATGAACAAATCCCAAAGAAAGGATTTCTATGAAAAAATGTCTGCGACATTTCCCTAAGTAAACTAAAAAAGACTATTCTAGAAATAGTAGACTAGCTAGAAATTTTATTTAATTTCTTTAGATTGGCAGTTAAAAAAAGTTGTAAAGAAAAAAAGTGTTCTAAAGACTTTAATTCTTACTACCTTTTTTCTTTTATTTGCTTTTAATAAAATTTTCTTTATACATTTTAAAATTTGAAGCCTACTTTACCTTTCTCCTTATCCCATCTCACATCAAAATAAATACATAAATAATTAATCAACACTAAAACCCACAGCACTCATTTACACATCAATTAAGAAATATCAAAATAAGAAAAAAATTTAAATTAACAAACCAAAACGACTACAATGTCATAATAAACCTTTTGCCAAAGCTTCTCTGATTTTCTAAAGTTCCCAGTAAAGGCTGTTTGGTTGATTTGAGCTCCTGAGAATCTCTTGTTGATATTTCTCCAGTGCATTCAACTCAGGGTACACAAGCAATTGTAATTCCTTTTAAATGTCTCATTGAGAGAGTTTTTTAGGGATGGGAGTCAGGGCTTGTCTGTCCTGCTTGGCCCAGCCCAGGCAGGTCTTTCCCAGCCACATTCCACACTCCATTTCCCAGCTGGAGCCACTGGTGCCTCTGAGTTGTGCTGCCCCAGCCCCAGGGACACTCTCCTTGTCTGCCCATACCCCCACGGTCTCTAGGCAGGGATGGCCTCAGATGAGGCTGCTGACATCCTCAGCAACTTGGAGGCTGCTGCTGAATTTTTCTGCTCCAGAGGCTTGTTCAGACTTCAGCTCTTCAGTGCAGGAATTTAGTGTCCCAGAGTTCAGGAACAATCAGAACACCTTAACAAGCCAAGCCTCTGAGAATAATTTGATTTTTATTTTCAAATAATTTGTGGTTAATTAGACAGATCTCAGTGGTATATCCAAAGTGAATGCACTATATTTAAAAAGACAGTTAAAACAGATTTTTTCATTCCTGTTTAGGTTTTTGTCATGTTAATACATCGATATGTGCAATCTCCAATTGATACTGAATTCAAGTACCTCCTCATGCATTTTGAATAGATATGAAAATCAAGACCCTTTATGGCTGACAATCAATCAGACTCTGTCCCTACCCCCACCCCACCATTTCCCCCATCCAAGGCCTGGCACTCAGAGCAGCCTTGTGCACATCTGAGCTCCCTCCAGCCCAGGTGGCACCTGCAGGTTTCAGCTCCTTGGCTCCAACTCCCACTTGCTTTTCTTGGAGAAGGAGCTGCCCGAGACACAGAGGGATTCTCATTTATTGTCAGCCAACAAAGCCAAGGGAAGGCACAGCTCCATCAAATGCAAAAGTCATTCCTCTGCTGGGTATTAAATCCACTTTCCACAGCAGACAGTCTCAGAGCAATGCCCTGATTCTGCCCAGATTTGCTCTTTGCACACACAAGTCACATGCTGAAGTCATGAGCTCCCTCCATGCCCAGAGGGAGGAAAAGAGGGAAAGGGGATGAAGAGCTCTCCTGTGCAGAGCCAAGGTCCAAGTGGAGCCACTGCAGTGGGAACCACAACTCGTCAGGATTGTGTCCTTTGGGCTCAGGGACTGGTGACTCACAGAGGCACAGCAAGGTTTCTTGCCAACAAACACAAGTTGAACATTTGAACAGTTTAATCATCATCACAGCTCTTCCCTCAGCTCTCTGGGATGTCTCAGCAGCATCTGAAATGTCCCTCATCCCAGAGGGATTTCTGTACAGGAGCAGTTTTAGACAAAGACATAAGAAAAGGTAATTCTGTGATAGAAAAAAATAGAATTTAAAGATTGACTAATGTGTTATTTATTTGAACTTTGAAAAGACTGGGCAACTCCCTGAAGCTCAAAGCGTGAAACCAGCCAGCTGAGAGGCACTTGAATGACCAGAGAGCATCTGGAGGAGGAAATCTGAGAGCAATGGAAAGGACATAGATCCAGTTGGTCTAGTGAAGAGAAGTCCTTAGACATGGCCATTTAAACATGAGAACTGGAAACATCTGAAGGATGAGGGAGAGAATATTGATGACACCAGTAGAAGGCAAGATCAGTACTTCTTCTCCTTCTGCCATCAGTACACCTCCAGGAAATTCCTGATCCTTGTGGGAAAATGCTGCCATTTCTTAAAAGTACTGAAATGACTCTGTTTTGCGGAGAAAAGTAAAAAACCTCACAACTTTGTAGAAGTTGTAAAGCTTGGTATGTTTATTACAGCGCTGGACGCATGCGGAGATTGCTCTCCTCAAAAAAGGCATGCGTACCTCTGAGGACTTCAGATCTCCTTTTATCTCCCCTTCTAAATACATATGCATACAGTTTCACAATAGGTTCATACATATTCATTCTGCGTGACATTTATCGCCAGTTCCTCTTTATCAAAAGAATTATTAGGTCAGGGCAGACCGACCTTGTGGCCGTTCCTGTTTTTTTTCTCTGTCTCCTCACTATCTCTGCCCTGCAGTTTTTCCCTTCAGCTTTGGCCTTACAGACTTTACCTCTCCTAGACACTTCACCTAATTCAAAATGGATTTTTACTCTGTCTCAACTCAGATAATGAAAATGTGCATATATGTAATATTAAATGTGCAAGTATTAAAACCTGTGACCCTTTCCAGGCAGACATCAGGTGTGTGTCCATGAACAGGCAGTGCCACTTGTGCCCTGAGGTGCCCACCTGGGATTGGATCTCTCAGAGAGGAGCTGACGGAGAGCAGAGCACCTTGCAAGCTGCAGGTCCCTGACAGTCCTGCAGGGCTCCTGTCCCATCAACATCTGTTCTGCTCCAGTCTGAAACAGGGCCCAGCATGGTGCCGGGATCATCAGAGAACTGAGGTGTGTGCTGGAATTCAATGCCCTCCCCATCCCACAGCAGCCCTGCATTTTCCTCCTGCAGCCTTGGTCTCCAGCACAGCCATGGAGGCTCCTTGGGCTCTTGACTGTTCCTGCAGCCCCCAAGGACAGCTCTGAGCTCTGCCTTTGGCACAGTCAGCCCTGGCCAGCACAGGCCATGCTCAGCAATTTCTTGTATGTGCCTGGCCTTGCTGTCAGCCCCGGCAGAAGCTGCATGGCCCCTTTGTGCCCCTGTGCTGGCCCGACCATGGTGCCCCAGCCCCTGTGCAGGCCCAGCCCAGGCCAGGAGCATTGCGGCTGGGAACGGCCTCTGTGCCCTGGTGCCCACAGCAGCCTTGGGGCTCTGTGCCTCATGACCTCCCTGCTGGGCAGCCTCTGCCAGCTCCTGCAGAGCCCGTGGCACCTGTGGGCCTGCACAGACAGCCCTGCCCTGGGCTCTGCCGGCCTCTGGACCAGCAGAGAGGCCGGCCAGGGCTGGCCGTGGCCGGGAACATGTCCTGAGCCCCGCAGGAGGATGGAGCTGGGCCACAGCCAAACTCAGCCCAGGGCAATTCTGGGCTCAGCAGCCAGGGCTGCCAAGGCATGGGGACAGAGGCTGGCTCTGACAAATGTCCTGGGCCCCCTCCCTGCTCTGTCCACGTGTTGAAGATTTCCATGCAAGATGTTTTCAGTTACCATCTGTATGGCAGATTATCTTTGTCAAGTGGGCTGTTTGCTTTATCTCTCTCTTTGAGTGACCACATTCACACCTCCATTGGGAGGAGACATCTGCCGATAACAGACTATTGAATGTCACTGCATGACTGATAAGAACTATAACATCCCATTGTAAGATACTCCGCCCAGAGGGAGGAGCCAAGCATTGCTACCCAGATACAATCCAGAGGTTTTTTGAGACACCAGCACGGCTTTCTCCACGGGATTCCCCAGAGGAAGAGGAGCTGTCTCTTCCACTGGATCTTCAGAGGAAGAATACATCCTTCTCTACAGAACCCCCTTGCTCCAACAGAACCACACCTGATACTTCAGGAGGACTGCAGCCACATTTACAATTGGACTGCCGCCAACACCCTGACCCACAGGGTGTCAGGTTGGGTTCTGACTCTGTCAGTGTTGTTCTAGTGTACTGCATTGTTTATTTTATCCTTTTTTTTTTTCCTTTCCTTTCCCTATTAAAGAACTGCTATTTCCTGCTCCCATATTTTTGCCTGAGAGCCCCTTAATTTAAAATTTATAGCAATTCGGAGGAGTGGGGAGGGTTTACATTCTCCTTTTCAGGGGAAGTTCCTGCCTTCCTTAGCAGGCACCTGTCTTTCCAAACCAAGACATCATGCCACCAAGGGCACAGAGTAGCCTCCTCTCTGCAGCACTTGCCTGTTTTCAATGCCTTGCACAGTCGCTGGCCCTGCCCCACAAGGCCTGGCCTGAGTCCTGGCCCTGCACCCTCAGCCAGGATGAGATGGACACTGATGGTTTCTGTGCCAGGCTCTCTGAGCCCAGCCCAGCTCCCTGCAAGCTCTCCCAGCTGCCCTGAGCTCTAGGCAGCACCAAGGGCCTCTCCCCAGCCCAGCTGGCTCTGGCCCCACAGCTCTGCTCAGGACAGGCTGCTCTGGGCACTGGCCCCACGGCCTCAGCCCCTGCCAAGGGCACAGCAGCAGTGGCAACTTCCACAGGACTCAGCCCCAGCCATGGGGGAAGGTGCTTGGTGTAATATATGTTAGAAATAATTCATGCTATTAAAGAATGTATTTTATAAAGATTGAGGAATCTGAACATGACTCTGACCACACACGGCCCGAGAGCAGATAGCTTTTCAGATTCTAAGGATTCCCAGACACAGCTAAGATAATGATAGACACTTTAGCATAAGAATATATGCTTCCAGGACGATGATCACGGGTATCTCGAGTTGTTGGAAACCGCCTAAGAGCGATCATCTCCCTGCAGATAATATCAATCAAGATAGCCAGTGACGCCAGAGTTATACATGTGAATACATGGCTTCCCCGAAGTCAATCAACACTGACTATCCACCTGGAGACGATCCTTGTCCAGCTCTGCGCACTGAAAGAAACAACTATGAATGTGAAGAGTTACAAAAGAAATTGCGAGTCCTTTGCCTCAGGCACAATAAACTGTATAAAACCTTGTCGCTAGAAGCGGCTTGCGTGAATGGGGAGGGGGATTCCAATGCGATAGAGATCGGATCCAGGTTCACCCAGCACTGATCCCGGGCTCGACGCTGTCTCTTTGGCTGTGGTGGTTTCGAGGACCGTATTTCGGTCGCACAGAAAGATAAATAAATCTTTTCGCATTTTTGATAATTTGGCTCACGATTGATCATTTATAACACTTGGCCAAGGCCAAAGGAGGCTCCCTAGGTGCCCTGCTCCCCTCTGGCTGTGGTGCTGAGAGCTCTGCAGCCCCTGCTGCCATCCCATCTGCCCAGGGCAGCACAAGAGCCCTGGCCTTGGGGCCCTCAAGAGCTGCTCCTGCTCCAGGCCCAGGGCCCATCCCAAAGCTGGGGCAGCCACAAAGCTGTGCCCATTTCTGTCCATTGCTACTCTGATGTGGTTGGATCCTCAGCCACTTGGAGGTTGCTGATGAATTTTCCTACTCTAGAGGCCTCTTCTTTCTTGAGCTCTTCAGTTCAGGAATTCACTGAAAAAGGCTCATTAACATTTGTTCAAAACACCCAAACAAGAAAAGCTGCTGGGAATATTCAAGACTTCAATTATTCTGTGGTTAATTAGTCAGATTTCAGAAGTGTATTTAGAGTGAAAATGCTATATTGAAAACAAACCAGAGAGAAGGTTAGGTTAGGTTTTCTTTTCCTGTTTATAGATTGATATCAGTAATGTCCAATTGATATTGACCCCCAGTATTTTCTAATGCAGTTTGAAAGATATGAAAATCAATACCCTTCATGGCTGACAATCAATCAGACTTTTTCCCTACCCCTTCCCCACCATTTCCCTCATCCAACTCCTGGCACTCAGAGCAGCTGAGGAATGAAGTCACATCCAGGGGTGTCCCCAGGGCTCAGGATTTGGGCCAGGTCAGTTCAATCTCTTTATTGCTGATCTGGACAAGGGCAGTGAGGGCACCCTCAGTCAGTTCCCAGGTGAGCCCAAGCTGGGTGAGAGTGTGGCTGTGCTGGAGGGCAGGAAGCTCTGCAGAGGGATCTGGACAGGCTGGAGCCATGGGCCCAGGACAATTGGATGAGGTTCACCAAGGCCAAGGGCCGGGTCCTGCCCTGGGCTCACAACCACCCCAAATCCCTGGCTGTGCCCTGCCCCTGATCCCCACAGCCTGTCCTGTTTCCTTCATCCCTGCATTGCCAGGGACTTTCTGGGACAAGGGAGCTCTGCTCTGGCTATGGAGGGAGGTGCAAGTGCCACAACTGGAGTGAGAACCACAACTCATCGGGTTTGTGTCCTTTGGGGGCCAAGAACTGGTGAGACTCAGAGGCACAGAAAGTTTCTCTTCATGGCCAACAGACCATAGTTGAACAGGACACAATTTAATAACAATCACACTTTTACAATCACACTCTTCCCTGAGCTATGTGCACTGTCCCAGTAGCATCTGATGAGTCCACCACCCACAAGTAATTTCCATACTAGAATTAATTACAGACAAATATGGTTCTGTGATGGATGTAAACACAATTAAGTTCTTGTATCAGGATGCTCGTCCTGGATTCAGGGCAGAACAGCTGAAACAATTCCTGATTTGCAAATCTGTCAGTGGTGGATGGAGAAGGGGTTCAGGCTGCTTTTGGTGTTGAGGAAATGCTGAAACCAGCCTGACTCATTTCATCTCCTCATGCCCTGGCTGATCTCCCCTCTTTCCCCTTCCACCCATTGGCTTTTGTCTCCCACCAGGCCCCCCAGTGAAGAGCCTGTCTCTGTGTTCTCCATCATCTCCTCTCTGGCACTGCCAGGGTGGGATGAGGAGCCCCTCAGCCTTCCCTGCTCTGGGCTGAACAAGCCCAGCTCCCTCAGCCTCTGCTCACAGCCCAAGGGCTCCAGCCCCACCTTGGAGGCTCTTCCTTAACCCTGCTCCAGCTGCCAGACATCTTTCCTGCCCTGGGGAACCCAACCCAGGCCACAGTGACCTGGATAATCCATGTCCTTGATGTCTTGGTTGTTGCCACATTTCTCTTCACAGAGAAAAGCAAGGCAGAATTCTTCCCAAGGATTTCTGAGATTCACATTCTTTGAACTTCAGAGAAAGGGAAAACACAATTCTTATCACTTGCTTTGCCTGTATTTGTGCAAAAGTGGAATGCAATATGGAGATTGTTTACCCAAAGTGATGGTGTTTTGTTTCCTTGGCCTATCAGGAGCAAGAGTGTGTGTGTGTCAGGACTGTCAGGTGACAGTCACGAGATTCAGTGCAGTGTGAGCAGTTGTGTGCAGAGCTGAGTGCTTGGCAGGTTCAGTTTTAGATATATAGAATAATATAGTAAAAGAAAGTAATTAATTAGCCTTCTGATATCCATGGAGTAAGATGCAGCATTCTCTCCCCTTGTCGGGGCCGTCACAGCATTGCAATATCTGGTCACATAGCCCTGGCCCCGTGTCCCCATGTCAGTCTCTGGGGTGGATCCTGTGGAACATCCTTTGCTGGAGGCTGTGGCTCCAGGTGGACCAGGGGGATCCCGGGGGACAGGGACCCCACTGGGCATGAACAGCATTGGACTTGTTGGGAGAAACTGTGAGGGGGAGCTGGGGCGGAGTGACCAACCCAGTGACCTCACACAGCCCTCCTGGGATGTCACACAGTCCCTCTGTGATGTCACAGCCCATTCTCTAATGTCACACAGCTGGTCTCTGATGTCACAGCCAACTCTGTGACATCATAGTCTGCTTTATGATATCAGACCTCTGACCTGTGATGTCACAGATATGGCCTATGATGTCATAGATTCTCCATGACCTCACATACCCCACTCTGATGTCACAGCCCACTCTGTGACCTCATCTTATGAGATGATAATTTGTCTACACCAGGTGAGCTAACACCTGGAGCCTGTTCTCCAAAACCCCAGGTTTATGGAAACCACACAATGTCCATTGTGGGGGAAGGGGAACTGGAAGTTCACCAGCCTCCGTGTCCTGCCAGCTCAGCCAGGCTCACTGGAACATTGGGGTCCACGACCACCAGGGACCACCAGAGAGACCCCCAGGACAGAAGAGAGCATGGGTAAAGGGGAGGGGAAATACGTAAATGATTTTGGGGAAATGATTATCATATGTATGTTTAGTCTAGGACAATCAATGGATATGTGTGCAAAATACAGAATATAAACAGAAACTTTACTCAGTGGGCACAGCTTTGGGAAGAGCTATCCCCTGTGCATCCTGCTAAATAAAGAATGCTGCTTCTTAATGCTACACTGGTGTTAAGGAGTTTTCTGTTTTACCAAACTTTTTTTAACACTCCCACTCCCAAGGAAAGCTCTGTCTCCTGCTGTTCACAAACAGAGAAGGGCTGGTGGCAGATGTGGAGGTCGGAGGCTGCCTGGGGCACAGTGACCATGAAATACTCAAGTTTTCCATGTTCTGTGAAAGAAGGAGGGGCAGCAACAAAACTTCTACACTGGAATTAGGAAGGGCAGACTTTGACCTATTTAGGATGCAGATTTGGGAGCACCAAATCAGGTCCTTATTTTTTAAGGGAAACAGCCCATCCAGGAAGGATGGACACACTTCAAGAAAGTAATCTTAAGGGGGAAGGAGCAGCCTGTCCCAGTGTGGCAAAAGATGAGTTGGTGAGGAAAATGACTGGCCTGGCTGCTCATGGAGCTTTTGGGGGAACTCAGGGGAAAAATGGACTGGCAACTCAGGAAGTGTTTATGGGTGTTATTAGGTTATGCAGAAAGAAAAGTTGAGAGGTGAAAGCTCAATTAGAGCTTAACCTGGCAGCTTCTGTAAAAAAGAAAAAAAAAGTATTAAAAAAATTGTAGCAAAAGGAGGAAGAAGGAGAACCTCTACTCTTTATTGGATGCAGTGGGGAATACAGTAACTAAAGATAACTAAAAGCTAAGCTACTTACCATCTTTTTTATCTCAATTTTTGATATTAGGACATGACTTGCTTTCAGGAAAAGTGTTCTCTTGAGCTGGTAGATGAGCACAGGGAGCAGAATAGCCCTCTGTAATCCAGGAGGAAGCAGTTGGTGACCTGCTGAGCCACTCAGGTGCTCACAGGTATATGGGATTGGATGGGATCCATCCTAGGGGAATGAGGGAGCTGGTGGACAAGCTCCCCAAGCTGCTCTCCATCATTTACCATCAGTCCTGGCTCAGCAGGGAGGTCCCAGAGGACTGGAGGTGCCAGTGTGACCCCATCCCCAAGAAGGGCTGGAAGGAGGATCTGGGGAACTCCAGGCCTGTCAGCCTGACCTCAGTGCTCAGCAAAGTTATGGAACAGATCAGCTTGAGTGCCATCATAGGGCACCCACAGGATGGCCAAGGGATCAGAGCCAGCCAGCATGGATTTAGGGGTGGCAGGTCCTGCCTGACCAATGTGGTCTCCTTTTATGTCCAGGTGACTCACCTGTGGATGCGGGAAATGCTGTGGTTGTTGTGTGCCTGGACTTCAGCAAGGCCTTTGACACTGTCTCTGACAGCATTCCCTGGAAAAGCTGCATCTCACGGCTTGGGCAGGTTCCTTCCTTGCTGGAGGTTGGGCCCAGAGAGTGGTGGGGATGGTGCTGCATCCAGCTGGTGTCCAGGCACTAGTGGGGTCCCCCAGGGATCTGTGCTGGGCCCAGTCCTGTATAATATCTTCACTGATGATCTGGGTGAGGGGATCGAGTCCACCATTCACAAATTGCAGATGACACCAGGCTGGGTGTGAGTGTGGATCTGCTGGAGGGCAGGACAAGAAGACACAGCCTTAAGCTGCACTCACGGGAGGTTTAGGCTGGAAAATAGGAAGAAGTTCTTCACATAAATGGTGAGTGGGCACTGGAATGGGCTGGCCAGGGGGGAGGTGGCAGAGTCACTGTCCCTCTCCAGTGGCACTTAGAGGCATGGTCTGGGTGACAAGACAGTATTAGGGCATTGGTTGGACTTGATGATCTCAAAGTTCTTTTCCAGTCTATTTGATTCTGTCATTCTGTGATGACTGGGACACTCTGGGGAAGCCAGGGGCCATTGTGACACTGCAGGGCCTCGTGTAACTAAGAGGACCATGGTGACATTGTGCAGCCCCAAAGAACCAGGGGTCTATTGTGGTGCTCTGGGGCCAAATGGAGCCAGGGAGTGCACTGTGAAACTCTTGGTCCTTGTGGAACCACAAAGGCCATTGAGACACTGCAGGGCCTCATGTAACCAAGGGGTTTCACCATTTTGACACTGCAAAACCAAGGAGACCATTTGGACACTCCAGGGCCCAGTGGAACCAAGGGGCCGTTCTGACACTGCAGGGCCTCATGGAACCAAGGGGACATTGTGACACTGCAGGATCCTGTGTAACCAAGGGACCACTGTGCCGCAATGGGGCCTGAAGGAATCTGGAATAATGTTGTGACACTGTGTGGCCTTGTGGAAACAAGGAGTCCATTGTGACACTGAGGGGACTTGTGGAACCCCACAGACCATTGTGACAGTGTGGGACCTCATGTAACCATGGGGCCATTGTGACACCCTGGTGCCCCATGGAACCAAGGGGCCACTGTGAAACTGCAGCACCAATGAGAACACTGTGACACTGTGAAGCCCCATGGAACCAAGAAGACAATTGTCAAATTTTGGGGTCCCATGGACCCAAGGAGACCAGTGTGACAGTGCAGGGCCTGGTGTAACCAAGAGGCCCACTGAGGGGCCCCATGGAACCAAGGACATCTTTGCAGATGCCACCAAACTGCGTATGAGTGTTGATTGGAGGGAGCATAGGAGGGCTCTGCACAGGGCCCTGGACAAGCTGGATCCAGGGCCCAAATCCAACAAGGTGAGGTTTAAGAAGTCCAAGTGCTGGGTCCTGCACTTGGACCACAACAACCCCTACAGCACTACAGGCTGGGGACAGAGTGGCTGGACAGTAGC
This sequence comes from Melozone crissalis, assembly GCF_028551555.1. Classification (NCBI taxonomy): domain Eukaryota; kingdom Metazoa; phylum Chordata; class Aves; order Passeriformes; family Passerellidae; genus Melozone; species Melozone crissalis. Next base: position 5,039,563 of record NW_026535813.1, on the reverse strand, counting down.
CAGGCAGAAAGGGACCTGCAGGGACTGATGGACAGCAGGCTGGACATGAGCCAGCAGTGTGCCCGGGTGGCCAAGAAGGCCAATGGCTCCTGGCCTGGTTCAGGAATGGTGTGGCCAGCAGGACGAGAGCTGCTGTGCCAGCACTGATCTGCCCCCAGCTCTGCACACAGACATTGCTGCTGCAGCTCCACAGAAGGCAACAAAAGGGCATCTCTGCAGAAAACTTTGCTGGGAGATCCTTTAGTTCCTTTAAAGGCACCGAGAGTGCAGCCCCTCATTGTCACAGTCTGTGGGCACAGGGAAGGTGGAGAGAAACAAAATGAGAAATGGCTCAAACAATGACATTTCTGTGTGGACAAGATGAAAAACCTAAAACAAAGGGAAAAAACCCCCCACAATTAAACCATCAAGAAGTATCAAAGATGACTTCTATTACAAGTGAATTGCAAAAATTGGCCAGCAGTTTAATGTTCCTGAAACCATCCAGTCATCAGTGTCCACACTGCAGCTTTGAGCTCCTGGTTTCTCAGGCTGTAGATGAGGGGATTCAGGTCTGGAGTCACCACTGAGTACAGAACTGACAGGGCCAGATCCAGGGATGGGGAGGACATGGAGGGGGTCTTCAGGTGAGCAAATGTGCCAGTGTTGAGGAACAGAGAGACCACGGCAAGGTGAGGGAGGCAGGTGGAAAAGGCTTTGTGCCGTCCCTGCTCAGAGGGGATCCTCAGCACAGCCCTGAAGATCTGCACATAGAAGAAAACAATGAAGCCAGAACAACACAATGATAAACTACCAGGAACTACAAGAAGCCCAAGTTCCCCAAGGTAGGATTTGGAGCAGGAGAGCTTGAAGATCTAGGGTACCTCACAGAAGAATTGGCCCAAAGTATTGCCCTGGCAGAGGGGCAGGGAAAATGTATTGGCCGTGTGCATGAGAGCAGTGAGAAAGCCACTGGCCCAGGCAGCTGCTGCCATGTGGGCACAAGCTCTGCTGCCCAGGAGGGTCCCGTAGTGCAGGGGTTTGCAGATGGACACGTAGCGGTCATAGCACATGATGGTCAGGAGGGCAAGCTCTGCTGAGATGAAGACCAGAAAGAAAAATACCTGTGCAGCACATCCTGTGTAGGAGATGGTCCTGGTGTCTCAGAGGGAATTGTGCACGGCTTTGGGGGCAGTGGTGCAGTTAGAGCCCAGGTCACTGAGGGCCAGGTTGAGCAGGAAGAAGAACATGGACATGTGCAGGTGGTGGCTGCAGGCTACGGCGCTGATGATGAGGCCGTTTCCCAGGAGGGCAGCCAGGGAGATGCCCAGCAAGAGGCAGAAATGCAGGAGCTGCAGCTGCCGCGTGTCTGCCAACGCCAACAGGAGGAAGTGGCTGATGGAGCTGCTGTTGGATATTTCCTATGGTGCCTTGGCATGGGGATCTGTAAAAAAGTAATCATAGAATAGTTGGGTCTGGAGAGGACTTTAAATATCCCAGCACAGCTTGGGGGCACTTTCCCCCCACTGCCTGCCCAGGGCTCTGCTGCCTGGAGCTGTCCCTTCCAGCAGCTGCTTCCCTGTGCCCAGGGCTGGGCCCTGCCAGTGCTGTCAGAGTCCAGCCCAGCCATGGGGCTCAGCTCTGCCCTGTAGACCTCTCCCAGCTCAGGCACTGCCTTGGGGCAGCTCTGGCTCTGCAGACTCTGATGGAAACATCAGAGAAACCCTGGGGAGGCTGGAAAAGCAAGACTGATACTGCCTGTGAGGGGCCCTGTGCTAATTTCTGTCACTGCCTGGTTTAGTAAGATCTGAGAAAAAACTTTTTTCTTTTTCTGAACCTGAACAGAGAGATCAATATCTATGTGAAATTTTCCATCCAGGCAACCCAGAGCAGTAGATTATAAAAGCAGGATTTTTCTTTTTATGCAGCGCCTGCCTTGCTGTGCTCGCTGTATAATCTACTTGGAAATGTTCTGCAGTTAAATGTCATGCTGGGAGCAGTCCTGAACAATGCAGCACCCTCACCACACAAAGAGAACACTTCCAAGACTTACCAGCTGTCTCCTCCCACCCAGATCTTGTCCCCCAGTGCTGGGAGCAGCTGCCAGGGCTGGCTGAGAGCAGTCCCTGGTAGGCAGCAGAGTCCCTGCCCCAGCACAGCACCCTGGACTACAGGACCCTGCTCTGCAGAACAGCCCTGGGCACCCATGGCTGCTCTGCCCAAGAGAGAATCAGAGAATGTACTCACAGGGTCTGTAGGCATTGGGATGTTCCAGCTTTAGGAGATGGCTCCAGGAGCTGCAGCTGCATTGTCCTGCAGCCAGAGGTTCCTCTGGCTGGCAGTGATTCTGCCCCAGGCACTTCTCAGCACCTTCCTAGCCCTGACTGATTGAAGCTCTCTGTGCCTCTGTGCTGTGCCCAGGGTGGCTGCAGGCAGCGCCCCAGCCCTGCTGGGCTGGGAGAAAAGCTGCTCATCAAGAGAAATGTGCTTTTGAAGCTCTTCTTGGTTACCAGGATCACCCCCTGTGCCAGGAGCCCAGCTCAGCTCAGCAGCACAGACACAGCACAAGGACTTTCATGACCCCCTCAGGGCTTTGTGCTCAGGCCCTGAACATCAATCCCTTAGAGGAAGCTGAAGAAACCTCTCAAGAACTCCAAGTCAGAATCCAACTCCAAAGTTTCTTTCACTTTTAATGGGTCCCAGTGAGAAATGCAACTGAGAAAGTGTCCCCAGGCCCCAGCCAGAGCAGAGAACTGGAGGCAGTGTTGACAGGTGGGGACAAAGAGAAGCCAAGTCTTGGTGCCCTGAGGCACAGCAGCATCTGTGCCACCAAGAGCTGTGAGGAGACACCTTGTCCTGAGGCACTGGGGCCTCCTGGTACAGCCCCAGCCAGGCTGGGCACTGTCACCCCCTTGTCCTGCCCTCAGCATCCCCCCCTAGCCCACATCCCAGTGGCCTCAAGGATCTGCTGGAAGGAGTCCCTGGGGAGCCTTGCTCAGCAATGGCCCTGGGGGCTCCTTAATGCTCCCAGGGACTGCAGGCTTTTTCAAAGGACTTTGAATTTGGCTTTTGCCTTGGAGTCTCTGAGAGGTTTGTGCAATTCTGGCCTCAAATTATCTGCTGTAATTAGTCCCTTGAGAGGCTTTATCAGTAATGACACTCGGTGGTGTCATTAATGCTTCATAGTACTTGAGTTATTTTAAGGTACTTGGTGTTTCCTTTTAATACAGACTATATGAGAGGTTTGTGCAATCATGGCCCCAATTATCTGCTTTAATGAGTCCCTTGAGAGCTTTGTACTGACACTCAGTGAGGCTCATAAATGCTTTGAGATATTCAAGATTTTTCAGGTACTTTGGAATTTCTTATCCACACTGAGTCTCGGTGTCGCAGACATTTTTTTCACAAAATCGTCTCTTTTAGGATTTGTCCTTTCTGGGAAGCTGGGGCCCCAGAAGAAAAATGTAAACAATAATTATCTGCTGATGTGGAATGTAACAGGAGCATCTGTGATTGGTCTTCTGTGAGTGTTTGGATTTGCTGACCACTCACGGGAGAGTTTGTCCTTGCTTTCTGCTGGACACAGAACTTTGTTATTCATTCTTTCCTATTCTATTCTTAGCTTAGCAAGCCTCTGCAACTTCTCTCTTTATTCCTTTTAGTATAGTAATAATGTATTATATATCATATATCAATAAATCCAGCCTTCTGATCATGGACCAAGATTCTTGTCCACTTCTCTCACCCTGAAGACCTTCATCAGGTCACTGTAATATCTCGGAGAGAGTTTTGTGCCATCCTGGCCTACAATTCTCTCCTCCAAGGTGTCCATGAGGAGCCTGTGTTGGGGATGGACCTCAGTGAGACCCATTCCTGCTTTGAGACACTTGAGTTTTTCCACTGACTTTGACTCTTGGAAAGGTTTGTGCAATCTCCTCTCAGGCCCTGAGATTCAAGGGCTAAGCTCCAAATGCACCACGGGGCTCATAAGGATCAAGCAAGTCCTGAAAAAAACATGGCTCTGCCTTGTTTTCCCTCTGCTCTAGTTCAGGTCATCAGGAAAATTTCCTTTTACTGTTATGGAGAAATATTTCAATGAGCTTCTAAGAAATATGTAATCCTATTTTAAAGAATGTATTTTATTACTTTTCTCTCTAGAGAAGAGGAAATTGCAGCATTCTGTGATTTATGTTGATGTAGGGCCACTCCTAAGGAGGTCTGGCCAGGTCAGAGAAGTTGTACCTTGGAGCTGACCCAGTGTGGACAACCTTGCCTCACATTCCCCAACTCCATGTGAGAAACAATTTTTATTTTCAGCAATGTAAATGGTTTATTAAGACCTTATCAAAATACAACAGAACACTGAATAAAGAAAAGAATACAGCACCAGGAGCAAAGAATTCAGTCACCGTGTGCTCATCTACAAAATGGTTGCTCTGTCTTTTGTACCTCTAGCCCCTCCCAAAGTCTTGTCAATCGACTCCTTCTTCACTGTCCACCGGTGGAGATCACTGTCTTACACCTTGATTGGAGGTGAGGTGCTGCCATAGTAACAAGCCGACTCTCCCAAATGCCCCAACTACTGGGGCCATCCTGTGATAACAATGCAAGGGGGAGGGGAAAGATAACTATACATCTACAAAATGTCTCTTAACATATATTTAATATTCCCCCCTTTATTGTGAGAGGCAATCATAGAATTACTCATCTATAACAAGCCCCCTTTTATTTTCTAGAAGTCATTTTGCTCGAACAATTAAGTAAAAAAATTTCTCTCTCTCTCGAATGAGTCATACCAGCATCTGTTGATGTGGGCAAGGACAGGGGGAACAGGAGAAAAAAATCTCAGGTTTAATTTAGACATACTTATTTGGAATGGACAAAAGGGGATCACAGAGGTACAGTATGGCTTTGCCTCGCATCTACCGTGCCTATGTGGCTGCTAACCATAGTCAGTGTATCTTAGGGGTGAGTACAGAGGCCAACTCGGTCCTGCCCTCCAGTCCCTGTTGAATTAAAGGACAACTGAGGCCAACCAAAAGGTCTGGTATGGCCTTTTGTCGCTACCTTACCATGCCTACAGGGTTGCTGCACGCAGCAGATCTATGGAGCCTTCTTGGTAGCAAACAAAGGGGCCAACCCGGCCTTGCCCTTCTTCCTTTGTCTTATTTTCTTAAAGAAGCTGTCCCATTACCTGTTACAGTCCCTTGAGTACTTCTCCTCAACAGATGCTAGTAATTCTCACCCATTAAAACAGGAAGACAGTTCTCAAGCTGGTTGGTGTAATTTTGACTCTACTTTTTGGGCGTCTTGTTGTCTTTCTGGTTTTTTCTAAGTCTCTGCTTGAGAGTCAATCTCGTTTCACCCAGCCTGGATGATACAGTCCATTCTTTGGGTTCTTCTACTAGGCCTTTGACTCTGTTGGCATGAGTCCATCCCTGCTCTGTAGTTCGCACGGCTGATTCGGTGGTGAGCAGTACCTGAAAGGGACCTTCCAACTGAGGAGTTAGAGGCTGATCTCTTCATGACTTAATCACCCAATTCCCAGGATTAATATTATGGATTCTGAAATCCAGAGTGGTAGTTTGAGGAATTACCTCTGTATGTCTTAGCCCTTCTAAGGTTTGTTCTATAGACATAACTTATTTGTTGGCATTGGCTTCCCCTTCCTCATAGGTGGCAACCTTCTGGAGTGAGGTCAGGAAGGGTAACCCAAACATCATTTCATAGGGTGAGACCCCCAGATCTGACCAGGGTTGGGTTCTAATTCTTAATAAGGCCGAAGGGAGACATTTTATCCGTGACATTTGGGTTTCAATCATTAGCATAACTAGAGCTCTTTTAAGAGTTTGATTCATCCTCTCAACCCGACTGGAACTCTGTGGACGCCAGGGAGTGTGTAATTCCCATTTTGCTCCCAGGACCTGAACAACTTTCTGCAAGACCTTCGATGCGAAATGAGTTCCCTGGTCTGAATCAATCCTGTTTACCATCCCATACCAGGGAATGATTGATTCTAGAAGTGTTTTATTCAAAACACTGGCATTGGTTTTCACAGTGGGTACCACCTCTATGCAATGAGTCACATGATCTACTATCACTGGCAAAAACTTCCACCGTTGTACCTGGGGAAGCTCAGTAAAGTCTACTTGGATGTTTTGGAAGGGCCATAAGGCTACTTCTCACCCTCCTCTGGGTGTTTTCCTCATGATTTTCTCATAAACTTGTTGACATATCACACACTGTTCAGTTACTTGCTTAGCTATTCTGAAAATTCCTATGCAGCCCCAGTCCCTTAGAAATTGACCACTTAGTTCTTGTGTAGCCCAATGTATTGTTCCATGTATGCCTTCTAGCATTTTCTTGGCAAGGGGTTTATTCAACATTTGCCTCCCATCTGCTAATCTCCACTTCGTTATCTTTTTTGGCTCCTATTTTAAGGAGTTCTTCCTCTTCTGTCCCACTGAATACGGGGACTTTTTGCATTTCTCTAATGGGGGTTAATACTATTATTAGTTTTTCTGTCTCTGATTCACTTGCATTTTTGGCTTCTAAATCGGCTATATTGTTCCCTCACTCCTCCTGAGTCACCCCTTTTTGATGTCCTCCAACATATAACACTGCTGCTTCTTCTGGCAATTGTAAGGTTTTAACTCTTCTAAAAGAAATTTTCCATGAATCAGTCCCTTTCCCTTTGAATTTAATGGCTCCCTCTCTTCCCAATTTTTTCCAAAGCTATGCACTATTTGAAAAGTGTATTTTGAGTCCTGTATATGTTGTTCCCCTTTTCTGTGCTAACATTTCCAGAGCTCACTTTAGGGCATATAACTCACATGCTTGGGCTGACCAGTTGGAAGGTAACTTTCTCTTTTCTTCATGCACTACAGTGTGACCCGCCAAGTACGCTGATCTTGAAAGCCGGCAGTCGGGCTGCACCTGCAGTCAGCTGTCGGGCCATGCCTCCGCCACGGAAGGAGGGTCTGACAACCTCTTCCCCTGTCCCAGCTCCCCCCGCAGGGGCAGCCCCGGGACAACCGGAAAAACTCGGGGGGGAAGTCACGCTGGGTGCAGGAACCGGCACGGCAGCTGCCGCTGCCGGGGGCGGCGGGACCACGGGCTGTTTCGAGGGTCCCGCGGGTTCAGTGCTGTTGTCAGCATCATCTGGAACAGGGAGCGGTTCAGCGGCAGGCGACGAGGCCGGAGAGAATGCGGTCACAGAAGGCAAAAGCAGTGGAGCCGGCACAAGCAGCGGCGAATGGTTGTTGCCTAGCAACAGCGGCGCAGCTGCAGGAAGCGGTGTTTCGGAGGTCCACCGCACAGGCACAGGAGCTGGTGAAGCCGCGGGAGGGGCTGCCGGGGGAGGCGGCCGCAGGGCGGGTCCAGGAGGCAGCCCCACTGGCCCAGAAGGGGGGCCTCGGAGACTGGTGCCGCCCCCATCTCTGAGCAGGGCGGGGTCCAGGAGGCCTGCTGGGGCGGGGCCTGCAGGGCTGCCAGGGGCGGCTCAGCCCACTCATGATCCCCCGGAGAGAAACGGGGGGGGTAAAATGACAGCTCCGTCTGAGCATGCTCCGAAAACGCAGAGAAAAAAACTGTCGGTTCTGGACAAGACTTTGCCCCCCCGCTGCGCTTCAGGGGGACTGGGAAGTAGCAAATCATCCCACTCCAAAGGGTCGTCTCCTGTGGGAACGGAGGGGAATGGGGCTCGCCCCTTGCAGTTAGCAATCCAGGGATAAACAGCTGCTCTCCGTTTCAAGATCGAAAAGAGTACACAGAAGACTGGGTAAACGCAGGGGTATCCCAAACCACGGTCCCAAACGAATTGGAAAATGGATTCCATGCACTCCCATACAAACATATCAAAAGCATAGAGTACATCTGTAAAAAACCCAAAGAGCTTTGCCCATCGAACAAACTCATAAAAATGTGTCTCCAACAGGCAAAATCTGTCCTCTTCACCCCATTTGTGCCAGAGGGCAATAAGTTCCTCCTCTGAAGGGGAGAATGGAACCTCTGCCTCTATGGGAGAAGTCCTCCACATTAGCAGACACAAACTGCGAATGGCCGCATTTTCAGGAGGGGAAAAACCAACAGTACCTTGTGACAGTGTCCAGCACTCTCTGGCCATCTGCATGGTGCTGCTAGGCTCTCCGAACATCTTCCTGGAGGCTTTTCAGAAGGTTCCCTTTGTGGTCAGCCTTGGCTGTGAACTCTGTCCAAATCAGGATCTTCAGTTCTTCAGGTCCTGGCTAGAATCCACTTCTGTGGTCACTTGTGAAGCAACCATCAATGCCACACATTCGGGGTTTACCCAGTGCAGCAAACGCTCCTCTGGGGGTCTCACCAAGTGACGAATGTCCTCCTCAGTCGAGGGGTCACCAATTGTGACGGTGGTCACAAGGGTTTGCAGGTGAAGAGAGAGGCGAGAATGTTGACTCCATGATCAGAAGGCTTGATTTATTATTTTATGATATATACATATTACATTATAACTATACTAAAAAGAATAGAAAGAAAAGGTTCTCAGAAGGCTAGCTAAGAATAGAATAGAAAAGAATGAGAACAAAGCAGCTCTCTCGGACTCAGTCTGACATAGCTCAGTCCTTGATTGGCCATTAATTATAAACATGCAGGATGGGCCAATCACAGGTGGACCTGTTGCATTCCGCAGCAGCAGATAACCATTGTTTACATCTTGTTACTGAAACTTCTCAGCTTCAGCAGGAAAAATCCTAAGAAAGGATTTTAATGAAAAGATGTCTGCGACACTACAGCATACCCCGATAGCCTGTGCCTCTTTATTACCCGTGAAGATCCATCAATGTACAATCGTTTTCCACCTTGGAGTGGTTGATATGTTCGGTCCTCTCTTACTTTAGTTTGATAGTCTGTAACCTCTAGGCAATTATGTATTAGTTCCTTCTCTGTTTCTCCATACAAAAACTGGGCAGGGTTGAGTTGGTTACTCACGATTAGCTCTAAACCATTAAGATGTCTTCATACTTTAGCACTTTGGAATCAGTGAGCCATTTCTCAGCCTTTTGGCTCAGGATACTCTTTACTGAGTTTGGGATATATATCTTCAATTTTCCCCCATGTTTTGCGGAGAAAATAATAAATTTCACAACTTTATAAAAGTTGTAAAGTTTGGTATGCCTTTATTATGATGCATGTTGGACGCAAGCTTTTTTAAAAGGCATGCGTACTTTTGAAGACTTTAGGTCTTTTTTTATTTTTCTTCTAAATGTATATGCATACAGTTTCACAATAGCTTCATGCATATTCATTTTGCGTGACATTTATCGCTAGTTCTTCTTTATGAAAGGAATTCTTAGGTCGGGGGCAAATTGACATTGTGACCGTTTCTGTTTTTTTCTCTGTCATCTTGCTGTCTCTGGCATCTGACTTTTCCTTCAGCTTTGGCCTCACAGACTTTTCACCTCTCTTAGACACTTCACCTAATTTGGAATGGATCTCTACTCTGTCTCATTCCCCCCTTTCCTAGGAAATAAGTAAATTCTTTTACTTAATGAAAACTCTCACGACAATAAGTGTCTTTTAATGCTTCACTATGTACGTTTGACAAAGAGGTTAGTATAGCTATTCGTTGTAGCATTCTCTAGTCTCAAATTAACAATATAATAGATAAGCTTATCTCAACTAATATTAGTAAAACTGCAATGGGGTGGCACAACTTATTAAAGATTCTATTTGCAGTTTGTGACTACTCAAATATCACATCTCACTAGTGATGATCTATATTTTGTTTTATTCTTTGTAGAACTCTGGTTATTTCTTTTGTATCATGTTGGACAGTAATTGGGGTTTTCTTTTCACTTTCTTGGATTTCTTTTAAGATCTCCAATAGGTCTTGGTGCTTAATTAATTGTTCTACTAATGTAGGGTTCATCTCAATAGGAGTAGGTGGTAGTCTGTGATACATCGTGTAGTTAGCTTTAATCAGCTGGTGGGATGTCACTGGGGCTAAGTACGAAAAATCACACTCGATAATCTTAACAAAATTACAAATACAGAAATTAGAATGATTTCTACTAGACAGAATAACACCATTGCTATCAATTTGTACAGCAGCACAAGCAGTTCTCAAGCATACACTTTTTTCTAGTATATATGAGCACAGTTTTTTGGTCAGTGACTGGATGAATTTCAAAGTGACAAATACTCTGTTCAGTGTCTAAACACACATCTTGAGCATTAACAGTATTGCTTTCACAAATGAATCTCATCTGTTCTCTAGTAATGCAGGATTCTAAGTTTACTGTCTGCCACTTTTATCTTTCATGCTCACACTCTATGTTCTGAAGGATAGAGTATTGTTTTTTCATGGTTTAATCTTAGGGAAATGATGGGATGGATAACATAAACAGTGGCATTACGTATGGTAAGCACAAAGGCTGTGGCTACATTAGAAGCAGGATCATAGGTGAAATTCACCATAGTCTACTAGGATTGAAACTTCTTTTCAAAATCAATTGCATTATTCCACACAATCTTCTGAATTTCCGCTGGAAAATTACCTTCACCCCCTTCCCGTATGATCATAACTGTGCTTGTATACAACTGAAAGCTAAAGACACATTATCTTGAACTGTACTAAGTGCTTCTACTATTAACTTGTGGTCTTGGTCTCCAGCTTTTTCATACTTCTTTACTTTGGCAGAACTTTGAAATCTGTCACTGGTTAGTTCTTAATGCCAATAGAGATTACTATAAAGGCTGCTTCAATATTGTTAGGCTACCTGCTGCGGTGGCCATTTTATTCATCAGTATTTCTGAATCAATTCTATTTAAAACTCTTAATCTTGTCCCTAATATGCCAGTTAGATGTTTGTTATGGGGAACAGGAACTGCTTTCTGTCTATGACTATCCCTCCCTGCCAGAGGGATGTGCTGGGCTCACACTGCAAATTCAGACACACTTGACAAGTGTATCTGACAGAGGTTTAGGTCATACTTGAAGCAGATGTTAGCTCTGAAATGCAGAGACTTCAAGGAATCTAACTTCTCTTTCTTCTCCTAAAGCACTTGATTTCTCAGATGTGTGGCAAACAGGAATGTCTCTCTTGGTTTACAAAACTTCACTCACTTTGCCCTTAGCTAAGATCAAGCTGTGGACTGTGTTTGGGGTAGAAGATAACAGTATTTGTCAAACAGATAAGAATAAAACTGGCTGGAACAAATGGGATTTGGGTAGAAAGATTTCAGGTCTAAGCTTTAAGTAAATAATGAAGGGGAAATCTGAGAGAAGAGCCTAAATTCATTGCAGTGCTTCAGAAGAAACTGGGATCAGGTTTCTGCTACTTGTAACACAGCACAAAAGTGATGCTCAAAATCTTACAGCTTGCTGCTGAGCTCTGAGGGGGTCTGTCTACTTCTTTTAAGCAGAATCTAACTGCTTCGGACTGGGACAATCACTGATCTAAATTTCAGTAGGAAAAGGGATAGCTATAAATAAAGAAAATCACTTTGTTCTCTTGGGTTAATTCACCATCTGCAGTTCAGCACTCTTTACCAGCCATTGCCTGGGTGTTCAGCTAACCAGCTTAGAAAATGACTTAAGGAAACTGATTTCTTGGTGTTCTTGGTTTTAGGCACCAGGAGAGATGGCTCTTTCTTTTCTTGTTCTGCTCTTGAGATATGCTTGTTTTTGTAACCATGTTGTCCAGCTCTCAAAGGAAGTTGTTAGGAAGGATGGGCAGGCTGGTTGGATTTTTGAGATCTTAATTTGCATTATCAACTCTACACGTTTGAGAGACCATTCTGGGTTGAAAAATAGTTGTTGTTCACTCGCATTCTTTACTACGTAGGGGCTTATTTCATACACTTTGGGTTCAAGTTTGGGTTGAGTCTGAACTAGTATGGGGTGTATAAGGCCCTGCTGTGGTAAAAAGTGCAGTGTCTGCTTTGAATTTAAATGAAAGTCTGATAGCAACTCGAGCTCAAAGGCTGATCACTTCTACAGGCTGTATCAAGGTGAAATTACACCAACAGTTTGATTCACTTAGGCTATCACAGACTTCCTGGTGTTCATATACGCCAGGGGAGGTTCAGACACTAATTACATCTGGTCTCTCATAAGCTGTCTTGTTGATGACTCAGCACTTTACTTTGATTTCTTCTCCTCTGATTCTTTGAAGTGTCCACAGTTCTTGTTCTTGCTATTCTTGCTCTTCATATACTTGATTCTTGTGGATTACTACAGTAGATACGTTTAAATCTTTTATCTCAGAAGGTTTTCTCATGGATCTAGTATACTGATTAAACGCCTGGGACTAAGGCTATTCAGCATTGCTTTGGATAGAGGTACTCTCTAGTTCTAAAACTTCAGTTATAATTACATACAAAACAATTCTGTAAACTAAAGTATGAACTACTCTTGACCGCAATATACTCATTTTGCCCGAGTAAGTTTTAGTCTCAGTTCATTGTCTCTTGGTGTCACTCTTGAAGGGGCTTCTGGGCCTTTTTCACCTGAGAGCGATGGATCTAGGCATTCTGCTCCTTGGTTTTGATTGCAGTGAAGGTGGTGAGAAGTACTTGCAGTGGTCTCTCCCACTGTGGTTCCGAAGTCTTCTCTGTAAAAGACTTAACATATGCATCATCTCCAGGCTATCTAACTCTTTGCTCCGAGTTCCAGCCACATGTTTCTCAATTTCTGTGAGCTATTTGCTTAAAGCTACTATGTAGGTGGACATTCTGGACATTCTCTTTGTATTCTATATGGTCTTCTCTAAGGCCAAAAGGATTCAGCATTCCTTTAGACCAAGGTTTAGTTCGAACTTGCAATAGTGCTAGTGGAAGAGCTTGGGCTAGGGTAGATTAGCTTCTTGCCCCAGTCTTACAATCTGCTGCTTAATCAAATTATTCATTTTCTCTGCCTGGCTACTTGATTAGGGCAGTATGAAGTGTGAAGTTCTTAATCTATGCCCAGGTGGCCACTAATCTGTTGCACTGCTTTGGAAATGAAATATGATTCTTTATCTGAGGATATCGTGGCTGGAACTCTGAAGCGTGGTATTATTTCTTGTAAAACTAATCTGGTCACCTCTTGAGCTCTGACAGTTCTGGTGGGGAATGTTTCTGGCCACCCTGAAAATGTATCTACCAATACCAGTAAATACTGATACCCTCCTTTCCTTGGGAGTTCTGAAAAGTTAATTTGCCACTGCTGTACAGGCTCATGGCCTCGCCCAGTCTGAGTGAGTTTTGGCTGGGGGTATTTTGGGGTTAGTCTGGAGGCAAGGATCACACTGTCGGCTAACTTGAGTGATAGTGGCATATAAATTCCTGACAACAATATAATGATTCTTTCAATCGTATGTGTGTTCTAGAAAGCCTGTGGAAATTACTACTTCAAAGTTAACACTTCATTTCAATGCACTCTGTATCACTGGCAGCCTTGGTTATTTTGAGAAAGGAGCCACACTCTATAGAAAGCTTTTAAGTAGTTAGGCCTTAGTGTGTTTTCTAGTGCTCTTCCTTCACTAGTAACCACAAAAATGGGAAGGGATTACTAGCTCTCTTTCAATGGTAGCCCACCCCTTGCAGTTGTACGTCTCTTTTGATTAGTATTATTGTATTATGGCTTACCTTTGAGGAAAATCTGTACCTCACCCTTTGCTGCTTTCTTTGCCTCTCTATCTGCCTGCTCATTCCTTTCTTCCAATTTTAAGCTCTCTCCATGGTGTGCCTTAATAGGCTTTTTCAGGTAGCTGAACTGCTTCCAACAGCTGGATTGTCTCTTCTTTCCCTGTGAGGTCAGCAGTCCCCTCTCCTGCCAGATGGCTCTATGTGCATGTATGACTCTGAATGCATACTTCGAGTCTGTGTAGATGGTTATTCTCTTCCCTTTTGCCCTTTCTAGGGCACGGGTCAGGGCAATTATCTCAGCCTTCTCCGCAGAGGTCTCTATTGGTAAGGGTCTAGACTCGATTACTATTTCGCATGTGGTCACTTCATACTCAGCATGTCGCATCTCATTGGCAATGTAGCTGCTCCCATCAGTGAACTAGGGCTCTGCATCGTCTAGAGGAGTGTCTTTTAAGTCTGGGCGGCTGGAGTAGGTAGCTTCAATGGTCTCCAGGCAATCGTGGTGTACTGCTTCTCCTTGATTTCTGCTGAGAAAGGAAGCTGGGTTGACAATATTAGTCACCACTATCTCTACATCATCTTGCTCTACCATGATGGCCTGGTATTTCAGAAACCTCTGCGGTGAGAGCCAGTGGCCACCCTTTACTTCCAGTACTGTGGACACTGTATGGGACACTAGCACAGTCATTTTTTTGTCTCAGGGTAAACTTGCGTGCCTCTTGAATATTCAGCACAACTGCTGCTACAGCTCTGAGGCAACCTGGCCAGCCCTTGGCTGTTGCATCTAGCTGCTTTGAGAAGTAAGTAACTACCCTTTCAGTATGGACTCAAGTCTTGAGCCAATATTCTCAGGGCAATTCTTTGCGTGGAAAAATAGAAAGAATGGTTTACTTACATCTGGAAGTTTCTGAGCTGGAGCAGACATGAGGGCGCTGTCTAGCTGACGAAAGGCCTGTGTGGCGTCTTTTGTCCACTGGAGATCTCTGTTTCCATTGGCAATAAGAGCATAGAGGGGTCTGGCGAACAGTCCATAATTATAAACTCACAGCTGGCACTACCCTGCCATGCCTAAGAGGGTTCGGAGTTCTTTCGTTGCTTGGGGTTTTGGGGTTTGGCATACGGCTTCTCTGCCTTAAAGTCTGCTGCTCCGCACTCACTTCTTACACCAGGTAGATTACCTTCTGTTTCACTACCTGTGCCTGTTTCTTTGAGACTCTGCATCTTTGGAGTCTTAGGAAATTCAAAAGGCTTACTGTCCAGGCTTCTCTCACTTCCCTCGTCTGAGTGGCTACTGGAAGATCATCCACGTACTGCAACAGTCTCCTTTCCTCTTGTGGAGCTTCCCGGGACTCTGGGTCTTTGCAAGCTGTTCTCCAATCGGAGTGGGGAATTTTCAAGCCTTCAGGCACATGGACTATGTGAGCTGTGTTTGAATGCAAGAATTTTCTGGCTGGATTTGTGGATAGGGAGGCAAAAGAAGGCATCTCGTAGGCCTAAAACAGTGAATTGGGTTAGCTCAGGTGCGAAACAAGTTAGTAAAGTATATGGATTTGCTACCACAGGGTATAAATTCTGTGTCATCTTATTGACAGCCCTTAATCCAGTACTATCAGTTATTGGGCTGATTCCTTCCTTATCTTCCTTTTGAGGGTACTACTCAGTTCTCACTAGTTGTGTTCTTTCTTTAAGCTTGATTACCATGGGGAGCATCTTTCACTCTCTCTGGTACAGCAGAGGCCCATACCCTTGAAAACACTTTTTTACTTATTCTAATATCTCCTTATTAGTGCCTTTCTTAATTTCAGTGTCTGGTAATATTAAGCCTAGCATTTTCATATCATTTGCCTCTAGAGTAACCTTTTGTCGAGAGTTTTGTCAAAGAGTGGCTTGAGGAGAGAGGACACAGCCGAATTGATTTGGTAAAGATGTCCTAACTAGGGCAGAGGCCTTTTTGCAGGCAGGGTGTCTGTTGAGAAAGTAGCAGGCTAAAAAATGGAAAAGTACAAGACCGTGGTTAATTCCAAATCTTGCACCTGCAAAGATAATGTGTCCTTGGGCCTAGCGGAGTATGATAAAGAAATGGACAGCGAGGTGTGAGAAGTAGAGAACGTAGGCCCAAAGGAATGTGGATGAGTTAATGGTATAGTTTAACCAATAGATTGCTTGGCTTACAGAATATTCATGAGCTTATTATTTGCTGTATAAGTGTTTGATGCTTTCTTTAATAAACTGGACCTGTGATGAACCATCTGGTGTCCTGGTCTCCTTCCTACGACAATCTTTCTCATTTGAGAATGCTTAGCGAATTAAGCTAATTGTAAGTATACATAATACACATGTTACTTTAAAGGTTTGCAAAAGTATGGCTTCTCAGACTGGCCAGTTGTTCAGTTGTTCCCCACACTATAACATAAACATTCTCTACAGGTACTAAAGCTTTATTTAATACTGAATATATGGCCCTTGTGTCGACTAAAATTCTTCCCTTTTGGGGAGGTCATCTTTATCCTCCCTCCCTTACCTTGGGACCTTAACAAATCATATGTATTCATTTTGCGAGCTGTGATTGCTTTGCATTTCAGCATGATAATCTTTGTTTGACTTCATACATTGCTATATTATGCTGACTGCTGAACAAAACGTTTGATTTGCTTTCTCTTTGCCTTGTTCTCCTTTTCAAGGGCCAAGACTAGAGGGCAGTCTGATCTCACAGTCTCTTTGCCATTTTGGGTGATTTCTTAAAACAAAAAGTCATTTCTGCATACAAAAACTCTATCCCATTTATCTTCCTATTTTAAAACAGTACTAACTGCAATGAAGTATTATAAATCTTTTTATTTTCTGAGCTGCCCTTACTGGCAGCCTTCTCCCAGTGAGCCCCTCCCAAAAGGGGCTAATTTAGGAACCTCTTTGCTCTGGGCAGTTCTCATTACCTCTTTCTCCTTGCCCTATCTCACTTCCACTCAAACCTCTTTTCACAGACTTTCACAGTAGTTTCTCGGTTTTCCTCCTACACACACACAGCTCCAGGTGGCAGGTATCAGATGTGATTCCCACACACAAGCTCTAAGACCTTAGGTTCTGAATCTGCTTGATCAGAAACCTCTAATTTACACTCGGGGCATGTGCCCTGACGCTTATTAGAACTAGTGTTTCTCATAAACACCGCACTGCAATAATACCTGCACATCCAGCTTTTGCCCACAGGTCATTCCTGTGTTCCCTGGGGAGACGGGGCAGCCAGAGCTGTCCCTGTGCCCAGGGGACAGCTACTGTCACCTCACGCAGCGTGCCAGCCTCTTGATGCACCAAAGGCTCCCCGAAATCGCCCACAAAGGCAGGCTATTCTGTTTGTTACAGAGAATTTTAAATCCCTACAGCAGACTATTCTCAGTCCAGACTTGCTATGGTACTAGCTGAAGTCTCATTAACTAATTCATCTCTTCTATCTAAACTCTGTTTTACAAAATTAAGCACTGTGTCTACTTACACTTGTTTTACTGCCTTGCAACAAAGGCTGCACTTGTCACAGCCGAAACTCTGATATGCCCACAGACAAAGACACACATGTGCACCCCCCCTTTTTATCTCAAATTCACTAGAGCCAAGGCTTGAACTGCTGTGAGGGGGAGAATTCTTGGAATTCCTTTAATTCGCTTTATCGTAGTTTAGCATAAATCACCATACTATAGTTCTTCTGTGTAAAATGCTACTCTTCTTGCAAACAAAATCTTAAAATCTCCACAAACACCACTATACAATCTGGGAATCAAATTACTACAATGCAGTGGAAGAAAATCACCACACAAATCACTGGGAAAGGGCATATCTTTCAAAGTGCCCACTTTTCTCAACACAACACAGCATACCATAATTCAGCATTTACTCACATCAATTTTTCCTGGACACAGTCAAAATAACAGCACACAGTCTAGAGATCAAGTACAAACATCCAGGGCAAAGGAACTCTCTGAGCTCATACTCACGGTCAAAATCCACCAAATTTACACAAATCACAACATTTAAACACAATAAATACCATCACTGTCGTTCCTCCACTCGCTTCTCCGCAGGGCACTTCTCTCCCTGCCCCCACAGCCTGCTGCAGCCGGCACTTCAGGCCTCACTCGGCTGCTTCAAACACGGGTAGTACTCACTCCCCCCCCGCCCCCTGCACTGTAGGGCACTGTAGATCTACTTTCTTTTATATACCATACACTTATACACTTGCACCATTAGAAACACAGTGCACCGACCACACAATGCATTAACTATACAGCAACACAGGGTCCGGACATCACACACACAAACAAAACACACGTGGGCTCAGCAGTTCCGCTCTATCAGAACAATGAACCTCCAATACACACATACACGGGTTCACCCAGCTCACCCCCAGAGCCACTAGTGGTTCTGCTCTATCAGTGCGATGAACCCCGTCTCTAATACAGCTGCTCCATCAGCTGAACCCAGACGTCTCTGGGTGGTTTACTCCTTTGCTCTCTTTTCCCTTCCCCAGGGGCCCCTCAGTACATACCGTATCTTCCTCTGCAGGCCAGCGGGTCGTTGTCTGTCTCCGCAGGTGGCAAGCGAGACAAGCGGGGCCCCACCAGGAAAAAAAATCTTAGGGTGTGCCTTGGAGGTACGTCTATCCCCCCTGCCCCTGCAGGGACAGAGAACTCCTGCCTGGCTCGCCATAATGTTTTGCGGAGAAAAGAAGAAACTTCACAACTTTATAAAAGTTGTAAAGCCTGGTATGCCTTTATTATGATGTGCGTTGGACGCAAGCTTTTTTAAAAGGCATGCATACTTTTGAAGACTTTAGGTCTTTTTTTATTTTTCTTCTAAATGTATATGCATACAGTTTCACAATAGCTTCATACATATTCATTTTGCCTGACATTTATCGCCAGTTCTTCGTTATCAAAGGAATTCTTAGGTCGGGGTCAAATTGACATTGTGGTCGTTTCTGTTTTTTTCTCTGTCGTCTTGCTGTCTCTGGCATCTGACTTTTCCTTCAGCTTTAGCCTCACAGACTTTTCACCTCTCTTAGACACTTCACCTAATTCAGAATGGATCTCTACTCTGTCTCACCCAGAAGGTTATTTTTTTGCTTTCTGCTAGGAGTAGAGCAGTCACTGGCACTGCCTGAATGCAGATTGGCCACCCCCAGCTTACAGGGTCTAGCAGTTTTGATAAATAGGCCAGTGCTTTCCTGGATCCTCCCCAGTCCTGGGCTAATACTCCATATGCTACCCCTTTTTCTATAGCCATAAACAGATAGGAGGGTTTGTCTAAGGCAGGAAGACTCAGTTCTGGTGCACTGACTAATTTTTGCTTTAAAGCTTCAAATTTTGTTCATCGTCTTTTCCCCACCTAATCTCTTCAATTAACTTTTCATACAAGAACTGGATGGCCTGTGTGTATCCTTCAATCCATAGCCTACAATATCCCAAAAACCTTCTGCCTTCCCTCTTAGATTTTGGCGGTGGGAGTGAAACCATCCCCATAATTCTCTCAGGGTTCAGCCGCTGGCTCCCTTGACAAATCACATGTCCTAGGAATTTTTCTTCTCTCTCTACAAATGAGAGTTTCCCTTTTGATACCCAAAGCCCTTGGTCCCCCAGAAAATTTAACAACACTATGGTGGATTCCCAAACTTCTTTTTCTTCCCGTCCTGAGAGAAGCAAATAATTTACATATCGGATGAGCTTTATCTCAGGTTTAATGGAGATGAGTTGTAGTACTTCTCCTAGGGCTTGACCAAAGAGGTTTGGAGATTCAGAAAACCCTTGGGGTAACCTAGTCCATTGAACCTGTTGCCTCCTTCCGGAATTGGGGTCCTCCCATTCAAAGGTAAATATATCCAACTTTCCTCTGCCAGTGGGCACACCCAAAAAGCATCTTTTAGGTCCATCACACTGAACCACTGGTGTGATGTGGAGATATTACTCAGAAGTGTTTAGGGGTTAGGCACTACTGGGTACCGATTCACTGTTCTTTTGTTCACTTCTCTCACTGTGGAAGGGGCTAACAGCGGGCCTGTTAGCTAAAGGAGTAAGAAGAAGCCGAGAGGTAAGAAGCAACTGATAAGGAGCTTTCTCCAAGGCTGTAACCAAGGAGATCGAGAGAAGAAAGATAAGAGCACTCTGCAGCTGGATGAAGCATTTTTAGAAAGTTAGGTGGAGTCATTATAGCTTTTCACCAATAGCATGGTATTG
The DNA here is from genome assembly GCF_028551555.1 of Melozone crissalis. Classification (NCBI taxonomy): domain Eukaryota; kingdom Metazoa; phylum Chordata; class Aves; order Passeriformes; family Passerellidae; genus Melozone; species Melozone crissalis. The sequence goes on along the minus strand of NW_026535813.1, from coordinate 5,019,755 downwards.
ACTTATTGTGGCCAATAGTTAAGGTAGAAGAAGGGTAAACAATTGGAAACTGTATAAAAGATCAGCCATGTTCACAAATAAAGTGTTGCCAACTGAGACTGCTTGTGGTCTCTGCTTTGTATCGTGACCGCCTCGACTGTGACATTTTGGTGACCGCCGACGTGACCCGACGACATAGTCGGTGGGGGCCCATACGGGGTCCTAGCAATTGGCAACCGTGACCCACTGGGACGTAGTGGGGGAGGCGGCGTTGGTGCAGCTGAGAGTTGCAGGTGGAAGCCACAGGGAGGTCGGGACCTGATTCCCTCCAATCAAGACACCTGGAAGTAGGTGAGCCACCAACTAGTAATAATGGGACATAATTTATCTAAAGAGGAAGAAAATGTTCTGTCTACATGGAAAGTTTTGTTAAGAAATAAGGGAATTAATACGTCAGACTATGTGCTTCATAATATATTGCTGTGGGCTAAATCACAGAATTTTGGCACTGATCCCAACACAGCATTTAGTGTTAAGGCACGGAAAAAAGTTGGGGACAGACTTTGGCAAGTCATTCGAGCAGGAGATAAAACAGTTGTCGATCTAGCAGTTACTTGGGACTCGCTCTTTGAGGCATTAAAGGAATGGAAAACAGACCAAGAAATGGAACAAGATGCGGACGAAGAGTTGGGGCTGATAACAGAACCTGATGGGGGGGCCCCTGAGGCAGAGAGGGCCTCAGATAGAGAACTTGGTGAAGAAAGTTCGGATGCCATGGAAGTTACCTGGCACGCTGCCAGAGCTTCTGGGAAGGCTGCCAGAGCTTCTGGGCAACCTGCCCTAGCCTCTTCTTATCAGATCCCTAAGCCTCCTTATCTCACACCTGCACAGCAGCTCCCCATGGTGCCTGTATATACTACACCGCTACGCCAGTTAGCTGAAATGTCTTTAGCAGAGAGAGAAACCCGGCCATCTGCACCCCTGCTTCCCTCCTCTCTGGTCCAGCCGTCCGCCCCCCCGCTCCCCTCTGAGCGACTTGAACAATCTGCAAGGCCGTATCCTCCTTTACCTGACAGTGACAGCAACAGCGAATCAAGTGATGAGTCGCCCACAGTAAAACCTGAGTTGGGGCAAGGAGCTCTGTTGCCTTCATCTCCTAAGAGCTCTAGCCTTACTGCCCCATGGACTTTGCCTCCATGTCAAGTAACTGTGCTTCCTCGACACCCTCAGGAGTTTTGGGAATTTGTTAGGAGGAAAGCAGTTGAAGAAAAGAATTGGGACATCATAGAAAGGTTAGGTGCTCCAAGAGTACCACAAGACAACAGCGTCAATGTAAATGTTGCTTGTGATAACCCTATGGCTTTTCCAGTTTTCAAAGCAGCTCCTGGAACAGGACAGAATGACAGTCATCACGTCTTTGCCTGGAGGGTTGTGCAAGACCTCAAATCGAAAGTAGCTCAGTATGGTATTAATTCCTCAGAGGTAATGCAATTAATACGTGTAATTAATGCAGATTTGCTTGCACCTTATGACATCACGCATCTTGCTACAATTCTATTCCAGCCAGTACAATATGGTGTATTTCAAGAAACTTGGAGGCGAGTGGCTGAGCGCACCGCTTTAACAAATATGCAGTTGCCTCAACACGACCCTCGTCATGCTGTGGGTGTTGATGCCCTACTGGGCACTGGGCCTTTTGCTAATCCAGATTTACAGGCAAGGTGGGATCCTTCGATTTTGGCACAAGCTCAGCAAATTGGCATGAGTGCCTTAACTAAAACAATGGAAATGGCAGCTCCAAAACAGAAATATGTCACTATACAACAAAGGACAAGAGAACCATTTTTGCAGTTTGCAGAAAAACTTGCTGCCGCTATTGAGAAACAGGTAGAGGATGAAACTTTGCAAGACAAATTGTGCGTACAATTGGCTAAAGAAAATGCAAACCCAGACTGCAGAAAGATTATTGACACTTTGCCTGGGGAACCCACCTTGTCTGAAATGGTTACTGCTTGCTCGAAAGTTGGTTCAGTTGAGCATAAAATGGCAGCGCTTGCTGCAGTGCTAAGACCTTCAGCGAAGTGTTAGAATTGTGGACAACAGGGGCACGTAAAGTCACAGTGTACTGTCCAGAAAACAACATTTAGACCAAGTGCAAGCAGCGATGTTGTATGCAATTGTTGTGCTAAATCTGGGCACTATGCTAAACAATGCAGGAGTAAATATCATGCAAATGGTCAGCTAGTGCCGGGAAACCCAAAGAGGAGCGCGAGGGGGCGCGTGGGGAAACAAATACCCCAACAACCACAACAGCAAATGCGGGCCTTTCCAGCCCTGAAAGCTACCCATTTGCGAACAATACTCAGGGGCAACAAGCGGGTCCGCAGGCATTGATATACCCACCGCTGACACAGTAACCATTTTAATAAAAGAAATATGCAAAGTGCCTCTTGATGCCTATGGTCCGATAGGACGGGGATTGAGTGCATTTTTGATAGGCAGATCAAGTACTACACTTAGAGGTATTCATGTGCATCTAGGGCTTATTGATGCTGATTATTTAGGGCAGATTCATGCTATGGTATCCATTGATGACCCTCCTGTCACTATTCAGAAAGGAACTTGCATTGCTCAAATTGTACCTTCTGTGAGTTCTGTTCCAAATACAGTGGACCGAAGTCACGGCACAGGAAGCTTTGGATCGACAGGAGTACCTCAAGTGTTCTGGACTGAGAAAGTAACAAAGAGCCGTCCAGAAAAGACATGCACTCTCACCTCCCGTGAATGTCATCTGGGATCTATATCAGTAACAGGTGTGATTGACACTGGAGCAGATGTCACAATACTCGCACGACTTTGCTGGCCTCAATCGTGGCCTCTTACTCGTGCAAGTTTTGGACTCCTGGGGTTGGGTGGTGCTACAACAGGTGGCCTGTCAGCCATTGTAATTAATGTGAAACATCCTGATGGCCAACAAGCTAACATCAGACCCTATGTTGCCGATGCTCCTCAAAGTTTGTGGGGACGAGATTGTTTATCTCAATGGGGTGTCAAAATTACTACGGATTTTTAATGGGGGGCCACTGTGTTGCAGGGCAATGAACGTCCAGTTGTACCCCTGACATGGTTGACAGATAAGCCTGTCCGGGTTCGCCAGTGGCCCCTGACTACTGAAAAGCTTACTGCCCTGCAAGAATTAGTTACAGAACAATTGCAAGCAGGACACATTGAGGAATCATTCAGTCCCTGGAACACCCCTGTTTTTGTACTAAAAAAGAAATCAGGAAAATTGAGACTTTTACATGATTTATGGCAGATAAATGCTGTAATGGCAACAATGGGAGTTTTGCAACGAGGCCTTCCTACACCTACAATGATTCCAGAGGAATGGCAAATAGTTGTCATTGATCTAAAAGATTGTTTTTTCACTATTCCATTGGCTGAGCAGGACAAAGAAAAATTCACTTTTACGGTGCCTTCTATAAATTATGCTGAACCTGATAAAAGATATCAATGGAAGGTACTCCCACAAGGCATGAAAACTTCGCCAACCATTTGTCAATGGTTTGTGGCGCAGGCCTTGTCAAAAGTCCGGTAGCAATTTAAAAACTGCTACTGCTACCATTACATGGATGATATCTTGTTGGCATCTGAAAACAAACAACAGTTGTCATCTCTTAAACAATGTGCTGTGACAAATTTGAAAGCTTTTGGTCTGATCATTGCTCCAGACAAAGTGCAGGAACACATGTCTTGGAAATACCTAGGTATGTTGGTGACCAACACTCAAGTTATGCCTCAACCTGTAAAGTTAGACATTGATGTTTAAACTTCTACTGATGTACAAAAATTTATTGGTTTAATAGATTGGATTCGATCACATTTAGGCATAACTAATCATCAGATGCAGCCATTGTTTGATTTGCTCTCAGGCATCACTTCCTCTACTGATGAGAGGCAATTGACCTCAGCAGCAAAAAAGACCCTAGAAGAAGTTGAATTAGCCCTAGCACACAAATTTATTAACAGGATAGATCCCTCTGTTGGTGTTCAATTGTTTATTTTGAAAGACCATGAAATACCATGTGGAATACTGTGTCAATGGAATGATAATTGGGAAGATCAACTGCATATTCTGGAATGGATATTTTTGTCTTTCAGATCTCGGAAAACAGCTCCAGGACTTTTTGAGCTTTTTGCAGATATTATCATCAAGGGCCGCAGGCGTTGTCATGAGATTTTGGGACAGGACCCTGTGACCATTGTGATACCTGTACAACAGTGGTATTTTGAATGGTGCTTTCAAAATAATCATGAATTGCAATCTGCCTTATCTTGTTTTACAGGCCAAATCTCATATCACTTGCCTTCTCATCCTGTTCTAACACTGACTAAAGAGATTCCTTTTGAAGGCAAGCAAATCTATTCTCCTGTTCCAGTGGAAGGTATAACGGTTTTTACAGATGGGTCCGGGAAAACCGGAAAAGCAGCTGTGGCTTGGAGAAGGGATGATCACTGGGAATATCAGACAGTGATTCAGCAGGGATCTCCTCAACTGGTTGAACTTTCTGCTGTTCTTTTGGCTTTTACTTTGTTTCCTGGTTCTGTAAATATAGTTACTGATTGAGTTTAGGTTGCCAATTTGGTTAAGCATTTAGATCAAGCAGTGTTGTATAATATTCAATAGAAACCATTGTTTACCATATTAGTGAAGTTATGGACAGTTATTGGTGCTCGAAAACATCCTTAATTCATCATGCACATTCGCAGCCATACATCATCACCAGGATTTTTTGCTGAAGGCAATGCCTATGTAGATTCTTTAGTAGCTGCTGCTGCAATCCAAACTGTACCCAATGTGTTGCAGAAGGCAATTTTATCCCATCAATTTTTTCATCAGAGTGCTCAAGCTTTACAGCAGCAATTCAGCTTGTCTACTGCCGAAGCCAAATCTCTTCTTTCCTCTTGTCCTGACTGTCACATGGCTCATGTCACTCAGTATTATGGTACCAACCCTAGAGGTCTTTCTGCGTTTGAAGAATGGAAAACTGATGTTACAAAAATGCCAGAATTTGGTCGCTTTAAGTATGTTCATGTTACAGTTGATACTTTTTCTCATGCAATGGTTGCTTCAGCATTCACAGGAGATAAAACTCGAGATGCTATTCGTCATTTTTATCATGCCTTTTCTATTCTAGGTGTTCTGTGTCATGTAAAAACAGATAGCGGCCCAGCATATGCTTCGCAGAAAATGCAAGCATTCTTTCGTGCCTGGGGCATTGAGCATTCAACAGGTATTCCACATGTCCCCACGGGCCAAGCAATTATTGAAAGAGCTCACGGACTTCTTAAACGTCAGGTTCAAAAGCAAAAAGGGGGAATGCAACAGGAGTCACCTCAAGTGAGATTAGATAAAGCTGTTTATGTGTTAAACTTCTTGCATCCCCTAACTGACTCACAGTTACCTCCAATCTTTTGCCATTTTTCTTCTTTGAATTCTAAGCAACCAAATTTACATAGAAATGTCAAGGGATGAGTCAAGGATTTGATTACTGGTATATGGTCTGGACCAGTGGAACTAATAACCTGGGGGAGGGGTTATGCTTGTGTTTTGACAGATAGTGGTCCTCAATGGGTTCCTGCTCGCTGTGTCAAACCTTACCTAGAGCGTGCGGAAAAGGACAGGATCGATGGTTCCGCAGCTGAAGCAGAACATCCAGATGACACTGGTGTTGTAGGAAGGAGACCAGGACACCAGATGGCTCATCACAGGTCCACTTTATTGAAGAAAGCATCAAACACTTATACAGTAAATAATAAGCTTATGAATATTCTGTAAGCCAAGCAATCTATTGGTTAAACTATACCATTAACTCTTCCTCATTTTGTAGGGGTTACATCTCTCATTTCTCATGTCTCTTTCACTATTTGTTATCCTACTACAGCTAGGCCCAAGGACACACTATCTAGCAGGTGCAGAACTTGGAATTAGCCACGGCTTTGTACTTTTCCATTCTCTAGTTACCTAAATTTCCCAACACACTGGCTAAGACCATATATCAGTACTTAAAGATGGATGAAGGACAGGAATGATTGTATTAAGAATGGGAATTTTGTTGATGGTTGTGATTGTGGTTTTGTGTGTCCCCTCTCTGCTTGGGTTTTTGCAAAGGGCCCTGCAAAAATCCATAGCAGCTGTATTTACAGTTCAAAAACAAAAAGGGGGAATTGTGAAAGGGTCTAACAGCGGGCCTGTTAGCTAAAGGAGCAAGAAGCCGAGAAGTAAGAAGCAGCTGATAAGGAGCTTTCTTCAAGGCTGTAACCAAGGAGATCGAGAGAAGAAAGATAAGAGCACTCTGCAGCTGGATGAAGCATTTTTAGAAAGTTAGGTGGAGTCATTATAACTTTTCACCAATAGCATGGTATTGACTTATTGTGGCCAATAGTTAAGGTAGAAGAAGGGTAAACAATTGGAAACTGTATAAAAGATCAGCCATGTTCACAAATTAAGTGTTGCCAACTGAGACTGCTTGTGGTCTCTGCTTTGTGTCGTGACCGCCTCGACTGTGACATCTCACATCTTGGACAAGCCTGTAAGTCCCATCTGACTTCTTTACTGTTAATATGGGTGTATTATGGGGGGACATGCATAGTTCTAAGGTCCGCTCCTCAAGTAGGTCCTGGATCACCGGCCGTAGTCCTTGTCTCCCCTCCAGGGAGAGTGGACATTGTCGTACCCGAACTGGATGGTTCTCATTAACTATTTTTATTACTATAGGTTTGATGTTTAATTTACCTCAGTTTTTTGGTTTTGCCCACACCACCTCATGAATTTTTTCCTCATCTTCTTCCTTTAATTGGAGAAGCTTAAGTACCATTTCCCTTTCTCTGGGAGCACTCCAATGTCAAACTGCATCTGTAAATCCTGTCCTAATAAATTGCATCCTGCTTCTGGAACTAATAGAACATCCCTGATTCCTATTTTATTTTCCCCTTCAAACTTTATTTGCATTATAACTGAGGCTTTGAAACCTTCACCTTGACTTGGTTTGAAAAGACAAGTGTCAGTAATGAAGGCAGGAGCCGCCCCTGAAATGGAAAATGTAAACCCCCTCCCTCTGAATTGGCATAATTTTGAAATTAAGGGGGCTCTCATGCACAGATATGGGAGCAGGAATAACAGTTCTTTATTAGGGAAGAAAAAAAAAATAAACAATGCAGTAATACAAAACAACACTGACAGAGTCGGAATATGACCTGACACACTGTGGGTCAGGGTGTTGGTAGCAGTGCAATTAAAATGGTGGCTGCAGTCCTTCTGCAGTCTTCCTGCAGACAGGTGTGGTTCTGTTGCAGCAGTGATCCTGTAGAAGAGTGTAGTCTTCCTCTGAAAATCCAGTGGTGGTATAGATGGGTCTGGTCTTCCTCTGGGAATCCAGTGGAAAACGCTGCTGCTCCTCTGGGGATCCCGTGGAAAGGCTGTTTGGGTGTCCCAAAATCTCAGATTATGCCCAGGTGGGAACACTTGGCTCCTCCCTCTGGGCAGAGCATCTCACAATGGGGTGATTTAATTGTTATCAGTCATGCAGTTATATTCAATAGCCCATTGACAGCAGATGTCTTCCCAGAGGGCAGAGTGGTTTGTGGAAGAGATAAACTGCCCAATTAAGATGATCAAGATGATAACTGGACCACCTCTAACAGATAGGAATAGAACAGACACATTACCTTGCAATCTAGGACATTATCCACGCCTTATTCTATTTCCATCTGCATCACAATAAAACCTTACATCCAGTTCTCACCTAAAACTGGGTTTCCCTGTGGTACAAAACAGCTTTCTCCATCTTTCTGCATTACCCACCAAGTGTAACTAGGTCCTTGAGCAAAAACAATCCCACAGATGGGTTTGTCTTTGCCTGTGGTAAAATTAATCCAAACAGTCTTTTCTAAAATACCTTTCATGTGTACAACAGGGACTTTGACTCCATCCACTGTGGCAAGGGTTCAGACTGGGCAGGACCAGCTCGATTGATGGACCCTCAGGTGTTGACCATCCAGGTGGCTTTTGCTAAGTTCATTTCCCAATTTCTAAAAGCACCCGCCCCTAAAATGCCTTCAGGGTAGTCTTAAAAAGTCCATTGCGCCGTTCAACTTTCCCAGCAGCTGATGCATGATAAGGGATATGATATATCCATTCAATACCATGTTCCCTGGCCCAGGTGTTGGTAAGGCTGTTCTTGAAATGGGTCCCTTTGTCTGACTCAATTCTCTAAGGGGTACCATGCCTCCAAAGGACTTGCTTTTCCAGGCCCAGGATGGTGTTTTGGGCAGTGGCATGAGGAACAGGGTACATCTCCAACCATCCTGAGGTGGCTTCCACCATTGTGAGCATCTGGCGCTTGTCTTGGCATATCTGGGGCAGTGTGATGTAGTCAATCCGCCAGGCCTCCCCATACTTGTACTTGGACCACCGCCCACCATACCACATAGGCTTCACTCGCTTGGCCTGTTTGATGGCAGCACATGTCTCACAGTCATGGATAACCTATGAAATGCTGTCCATGGTTAAATCCACCCCTCAGTCTCGTGTCCACTTACAGGTAGCATCTCTACTCTGATGGCCTGAGGCATCATGGGCCCATCGAGCTAGGAACAACTCATCCTTGTGTTCCCAATCTAGGTCTATCTTGGACACCTCTATCTTTTCAGCCCGGTCTACCTGTTCATTGTTTTGGTGCTCCTCATTAGCTCTACTCTTGGGGACATGGGCACGTACATGGCAGACCTTCACAGGTAGCCTCCCTACCCTGGTAGCAATGTCTTTCCACTCTTCAGCAACCCAAATTGGTTTTCCTCTTCACTGCCAGTTGGCCTTTTTCCACCTCTCCAGCCTTCCCCACAGAGCATTGGCTAGCATCCCTGAATCAGTGTAGAGGTACAGCTTTGGCCACTTCTCTCCCTCAGCAATGTCCAGGGCCAGCTGAATAGCTTTGAGTTCTGCAAGTTGACTTGATCCACCTTCTCCTTCAGTGGCCTGTGCAACCAGTTGTGTGGGGATCCATACGGCTGCTTTCCACTTCCGATTAATTCCTACAATGCGACAAGAACCGTCAGTGAAAAGAGCGTAGCATGTTTCCTCTGGTGGCAGTTGGTTATATGGAGGAGCTTCTTCAGCCCATGTCACTGGTTCTTGTTCTTCATCTGTGACACCAAAATTCTCAAGGGCTACTGCATGAGCAATCTCCTGCTTAAACTGGGCAAAAGCTTGTTACTGCTCAGGGCCCCAGTGGAAAGTGTTTTTTCTGTGGGTGACCAGGTAAAGAGGGCTCACAATCTGGCTGTACTTGGAGATGTGCATTCTCCTAAAACCTATTGCACCTGGGAAAGATTGTGCCTCCTTCTAGCTGGATGGTGGAGACATTGTGGTGATCTTGTTGATGACCTCATTGGGAATCTGACTCCGTCCGTTTTGCCACTTTTCTCCCAGGAACTGGATTTCTCGGGCAGGTCCCTTGACTTTGCTCTTCTCGATGGAGAAGTCTGCTGCTAGCAGAATCTGGATGATCTCTCCTTTCTCAAATACTTCCATTGCCATGTTCCCCCACACAATGATGTCATCGATGTACTGCAGGTGTTCTGGAGCCTCACCCTTTTCCAGTGCAGTCTGGATCAGTCCATGGCAGATGGTGGGGCTGTGCTTCCACCCCTGGGGCAGTCAGTTCCAGGTGTATTGCACGCCCCTTCAGGTGAAGGCAAACTGAGGCCTGCATTCTGCTGCCAGAGGAATGGAGAAAAATGCATTAGCAATGTCAATAGTGGCATGCCACCTTGCTGCCTTGGACTCCAGCTCGTACTGGAGTTCCAGCATGTCCGGCACCGCAGCGCTCAACGGTGGAGTCACTTCATTCAATGCACGATAGTCCACAGTCAATCTCCATTTTCTGTCAGACTTGCGTACAGGCCAAATGGGACTGTTGAAGGGTGAGTGAGTTTTGCTGACCACCCCTTGGCTCTCCCACTCATGGATCATTTTGTGGATGGGGATCACAGCATCTCGAGTGGTCCAATACTGCCGGTGGTGCACTGTCGAGGTGTCAATCAGCACTCATTGCTCTTCCACCTTTCAGAAGTCCTACTGCAGATGGGTTTTCTGATAGTCCAGGCAAGGTGTTCAACTGCTTAATGTTCTCTGCTTCTACAGCAGCTATTCCAAAATCCCACCTGAGTCCCTTTGGGTCTTTGTAATAGCCATTCTGGAGGAAGTCTATGCCTAGAATACACGGGGCCTCTGGGCCAGTCACAATAGGATGTTTCTGCCACTCTTTCCCAGTCAGGCTCACCTCGGCTTCCAACAGGGTCAGTTGCTGGGATCCCCCCCCGTCATCCCGGAAATGGAAACAGGCTCCGCCCCCACATGTCCCCATGGTATCAGGGTACACTGCACACCAGTATCAACTAAGGCATTATATTGTTGTGGTCCTGATGTTCCAGGCCATCGGATCCAAACCGTCCAGAAGATCCGGTTTTCCAGTGCCTCTCCCTGGCTAGAGGCAGGGCCCTTCTAACCCTGGTTATTATTTCTTTCCTGGGCATACATGGTAGAGGTACTTTCGAGGGGATCTGACAGATCATACTCAGCAGTTTGGTCATGGGAGGTTGAGGCTACCTTCTCTTTACTGGAATTCCCTCGGTTAGTGTTTCCCTCCTTGAGTTGATGCACCTGTGCTGCCAGGAAAGAAGTGGGTTTCCCATCCCACCTTCCCATGTCTTCCCCATGGTCACACAGAAAGAACCATAGGTCAGCCCTTGGGGTGTACCCTCTCTCTCTAGCCAGGGAACGTTGGGCTCTGACTTTGGGGCCTGTGACTCGCACTGGTGCAATGTGGGAACTGTTCCTCCTCTCCTCCTCCCTCATCTCCCTCATCTCCTCTCTGAGTTCTTGGACCATGGCAGAGACATGAGCCTGCGTCAGGCCATTGATCATACTCTCATAGTTTCTAAGCTTGTTTGCGACAGAACCCACTGTCTCTCGGTTGGTATCAGCATTAATCGTTGCAATGAAGGTGGTGTATTGAGATGGCCTCAGATTTGCCAGACTCCACAACATTTGCCCTGTGCACCTGACCTGGTCGGAGTCATTATCATGCTGTCCATCCCTCCCAAAGAGTACCTCCAATACTGCCACTTGTCTCAGCTGTTGGATCCCTTCCTCAAGAGTCTTCCAGCACATTCAATAGTGGTGCTCCTGCCTTCTCTCCTGTTGTGGTGTTGTGAGGGTCCCCAGGACAAGGTGAGAGATGAGGAATTGACTCCAAGTTCTTAGAAGGCTGAGTTATTATATTATGATATGATTATGATATGATATGATGTGATATTATATACTAAAACTATACTAGAGAAAAAGAAAGGAGACATCAGAAGGCTAGAAAAGAATTATAATAAAAACCTGCAACAGACTCAGGGAGTCTGACACAGCTGGCTGTGATTGGTCATTAAATTAAAACAGTTCACATGCTGGGTAAATAATTCTCCAAATCACATGCCAAAGCAGCAAAACAGGGACAAGCTGAAGCTTCCCAGCTTCCCAGGAGAAGAAATCCCAGAGAAGGGATTTTTCATAAAATATCATGGTGACAGTTCTTTTTTTTTTAATAACAGCAGAACAGAGTGCCTCTAGGACCCTGCGGGGCCCTGGCCCTCGTGGATGGACCAGGAACCCGAGCCGCCAGAAGAGTGGCCCAGGCCCTGACGGGAGAAGCGAAGTCCCCAAACCTGGCAGTCGGCGAGGTGGAGGCCCCGGTCCAGGAAAACAAGCCAAAGGGCACAGACCCAACCTGCAAGGCAGGCTCTGTGTTCTCACAGCCCACCCACACCATGCCGCCAGTGCCCTGGCGGCAGGAGTGACTGAACACCTGCTCCTCCCAGAACTACTGGCACATACCGGCAGCCAGGGAGGAGAAACTTTCCCAGGGATCATCATCCTGGATCTGGGGGTCTTCATTCCCCAGAGCAAGCGAGCAATGCTCCCTTTCCGCTGTGCTCCCCGCCCCTGCAATGCAAGTGCCAGTATTCCTGCTTTCTGCCCCTCGGGACCGGAGGCAGAACCTCCAGAAGCCAACCCCCCCAACACCACTGAGGCGCACGGGGACAGTCAGGCATTCCAACTGTAATATATGTTAGAAATAATTCATGCTGTTGAAGAATGTATTTTATAAAGATTGTGAAATCCAAACAAGTCTCTGACCACAAGCAGCCTGAGAGGCGGATGTCTATTCAAACTCCAAAATTCCTGGAGTCGGCCAGATAACGATTGGCATTTAGCTTATGAATAGACACACCCAGCGCCATGATCACCGTTATCCCGAGTCATCGGAAACCGCCTAAGAGCGATCATCGCCCTGTGGATAACATCAATCAAGATAGCCAAAGTCGCCAGAAAGATACATGTGAATACATGACTTCCCGGGATTCCATCAATGCTGGCTATCAACCAGGAGATGGCCTTTGTCCAGCTCTGCACAGTGAAAGAACGAACTATGAATATGAAGAGTTACAAAAGAAATTGGGACTCCTTTGCCTCGGGCACAATAAACTGCATAAAACCTCGTCACTAGAAGTGATTCTCATGAACGGGGGGGATCCGATACAATAGAGGTCGGATCCAGGTTCACCCAGCGCCGATCCTGGGCTCGACACTGTCTCTTTGGCTGTGGTGGTTTTGAGGACCGTATTTTGGTTGTGGAAAAAGATAAATAAATCTTTTCTCATTTTTTTGATAATTTGGCTTTCAATTGATCATTTATAACAATTCTGGTGACCCTGACGTGATTTAAATTTGGGGTTCGGAGACCCCTTTCCAGTCAGGAGGTGCCCCACTGATTTCAGCTGTCTGACAGGATTGGGAGTTCGTGAAGGCAAACACCGAACTGAAGACAGAACCACAGCCAAAGAGAGATAAAATGGGCCCAGCTCTTGGAAACTCGGAACGATACAAAGAGGAATCTCCGAGGCTGCGGTGCTTTTTACTTTTTCACTTGGAAAATGGGCGTGCACAAAGAATCCACGTGGGAAAGGAACTGTGAGTACCGTGTGGTTGAGTGGGGTGTGATCAGGCGTGTGTGGGAGACGTGATTCTATCACAAAGCGAGTGTGGACCCCATGATCGCAATTCCACTCTCCCACAAGGGAAGTGGTCGGTCAAGGGGGAAGCGAGCGCTTTTTCTTATCACACGTAGGACCTGGGACTCGTAGGGAGTTCAGGGAATCGATCACGGTTGGGTCAGGAAGGGGAAAAGACGTTCCCAGAATATTTCGGGAGCCAATCTGCCTTCTGATCTGGAGAATCAGGTAAGAGAGCTCGAAACCAGTTGAAAGACCCGCGGAACGGTTCTCTACGTAGCTGAATAGACTGGCGACATTTCACAAACTTAGGAAATTTACATTGGACAGAGACTTGCGACTCGCGTCGAGAATCCCAGCTGAAGGAGACAAGGTGAGAAAATTAGCAAACAGGTTTTTTTTGGAAAATGGGGTTGAGAAGGAGTAAGTTCCAGAAAAAGCCCCAAGAAAAACCTCCCCAAGATCCTGGGAAGGTTCTACCTGAAATCCCGAGGGAAAGCCCGTTGAGATGGATGTTAGAACATTGGGACGACAGCTCCAGGAGGGTGGGAAAGTCCAAGGAAAAGATGATACAGTTTTGCATGGAAAAGTGGGGGGGAAAGGAGATCGCGAAATACGTGGTTTGGCTGGTGTTCGGCACTTTCGAGATGTGGACGTGCGAATCCCTGTACGACCACGTAGTCGATCACCGCCCGCAGGATTTTGAGGAAATTGAGTATGCCGAGATGTGGAAGTACGCTTGTTTGGTATTATACTTGATCAGAGCTCTCAGACGCTTGGCAAACTTGTCCATCCACCCCAGCCCGCACCAGCCCAGGTACCTCAGGTGCCCACATTGCCTCCCAAGGCATCGATCCCACAGGGACAAGCTTCAGTGGCGCCACTCCCACCGGAGCTGTCCCCGGCGCCTTCCCTCCCACATGGGCAGGCAACAGCGCCTCCACTCCCATGTGAGCAGCCCCAGCCACCAACTCTCCCGAGGACTGAGGAAAAACAAGTATTTTTCCCAAAGAAAGCCAGCTCTCCTCTGGCCCATTGAACAAGGCAGAGAACGAGAAGGGTGTTGCAGAATGAAGCCTTTGTCAGGGATGAGCCATTTGTCGGTGAGGGGAGACTCGGACACTCAATATGAGTGATAAGCAAGTTCCGTTTATTGAAGAGAGCATCAGACACTTATACAGCAAATAATAAGCTTATGAATATTCTGTAAGCCAAGCGATCTATTGGTTAAACTATACCATCAACTCTTCCTCATTCCTTTGGGCCTACATTCTCTATTTCCCACGTCTCTCTGTCCACTTGTTATCATACCCAGCTAGGCCCAAGGACACGCTATCTTGCAGGTGCAAAGACCCAAACTAGCTGTGTTCGGTACTTTCCCAGCTCCTGGTCGGCTAACAAGCGAATGTCTACGTGACCTCTGTCATGTAGCCATTTCTCCACAGAAGGGAAACCACTGGAGACAGTGATGATGAGGAGGAAAAGCCCGGTCTCTTCGCTTTATGGGAAGTACTGACAGCTCCGGGAATTATCGGCTTTGTACATGCGCCGATTGACAACGGGGACGTGAAGGCTTTCAAGAAAGAAATGGGGAAATTGATGGACGATCCTTTGGGGGTGGTGGAAAGACTAGATGAATTTCTAGGAACCAGCACCTACACATACGAGGATCTCAATGTGATCCTGAGGTCACTGTTTAACAATGAGGAGAGGGACATGATCAGATCAAGCCGCAATCAAAGACTGGGAAAACAGGAATCCCCAGGGGGAGCGGGGAGATCAGAGGTGGCTGGACCAAAAGCCATCTTGGAGCACCCAGACGGAGGAAGGGAGGCAGAAAATTATAAATTTGAGAAATATGATAATACAAGGTATGAGGGAGGTGGTGCTGAAGGGACAAAATATGAGTAAAGTACTCAGGGAATGTCAGGGAAAGGATGAAACCCCCACAGAATGGCTGGAAAGGCTCCAAAAGAGCCTGAGAATGTATTCCAAGATGGACCCCGACTCTCTGATTGGGGTGGTTTTGCTGAAAACTCAGTTTGTGGTGAAATCATGGGAAGACATAAGGAAGAAATTATAAAAGATAGATGGATGGCAAGACAGGGAACTGCAGGAATTGCTCCAGGAAGCCCAGAAGGTCTGCATAAGAAGGAACGAAGAAAAACACAAGATTCAAGCGAAAGTGCTGGTGGCTGCAGTAAGGGAAGCACAGAAACAGGAACAGGTCAGAGACTCAGCGAAAACGGCGCTGGCAAAGAAGCAAAATCCTTCCCAAAGAAAGGGTTCAAACAACCAGAAAAAGGACATCGAGTGCTACTACTGCAAGCAAAAAGGACACATTTGAAAGAATTGTCCCAACAAGGTCAAGGATCAAATGATGTTTCAGGAAGATTAGGGGTGTCAGGGGCTTTTCAGTTTGGGGTCCAGAACACCGAGGGAGCCCTTGATAAAATTGAGAGTGGGACCCCACAGGCAGGATATTTGGTTTTTAGTAGATTCCGGGGCTGAAGAGACCATGGTGCAGCAGTTACCACGAGGATGCTCTCTGAGCGATGATGCAATGATGGTAATTGGAGCAAAGGGGGAACCTTTTAAGGTTCTGATTATAAAGGATGTCAAAATAGGGACAGAAACTAAAAAGTGTATAGGAAATATGTTAATAATAAAAGATGCAGACTTTAATTTGCTGGGACGGGATTTGATGGTGGCATTGGAAATCGGTTTAGCAGTGGAAGATTCCCAGCTCAGGGTGAGATTGTATAAACTCACCACCCAGGATGAGGAGAAAATGGATCCAAAGGTTTGGTATGTCCAAGGGGAGGCCGGGAGGCTGGACATAGAGCCAATCCACATTGAAATTGAAAGGCCAGAAGACCCCATTCAGGTCAAACAGTACCCCATCCCCATGGAAGGGAGGAAGGGACTGAAACCAGTGATTGACAAATTGATAAAGAAAGGAACGCTGGAGCCGTGCATGTCCCGGCACAACACCCCGATTTTGGCAGTGCAAAAGACGAACGGTAGCTACAGGCTAGTGCAGGATTTAAGGGCTGTGAATCAAAGGACTAAGACCCTGTTCCCCACAGTCTCGAATCCTTACACCCTGCTGAATAACATCTCTCCCGAGGACACTTGGTACACTGTGATTGATTTGAAGGATGCTTTTTGGACCTGTCCTTTAGCAGAGGACAGCAAAGATTATTTTGCGTTTCAGTGGGAAGACCCAGCAACAAACAGGAAGCAGCAGCTCAGATGGACATCGTTGCCTCAGGGCTTCGTCGATTCCCCAAACCTTTTCGGGCAAGTACTCGAACAGGTGCTGAGTCACTTTGTACCAACAGAGGGGACAAAATTGCTACAATATGTAGATGATTTGTTGATTGCAGGTCCAAGGGAGGAGGTTGTGAGGACAAGTACCACTTAACTTTTGAACTTTTTAGGGGAAAAAGGATTGAAGGTGTCAAAGTCGGAGTTGCAATTCACAGAGCCCGAGGTCAGATATTTGGGACATTGGTTAACCAGAGGGAAAAAGAAGTTGGATCCTGAAAGGGTGGCAGGGATTATTGCCTTACCACCCCCACAGACAAAAAGAGAAGTTAGGCAATTTCTGGGGTTGTGGGGATATTGCTGGCAGTGGATCGAAGGATACAGCGAGAAGGTGAAGTTTTTGTATGAAAAACTCACCATGGACAGAATCAAATGGACAGAAAAGGATGAGAACAAACTCAGCGGAGTCAAGGAAGTGCTCACAGCGGCACCAGTGCTGAGCCTCCCCAATGTGAGACGGCCATTCCAGTTGTTCGTGGATGTGAGCAACCATACGGCACATAGTGTGCTGACACAGGACTGGCAGGAGTCAGGAAATCAGTGGGTTACTTGTCTACGCTTTTGGACCCTGTTAGCAGGCGCTGGCCCATGTGCTTGCAACTGATTGTAGCTGTAGCATTGTTGGTGGAGGAAGCCAAGAAAGTAACTTTCAGAGCACCTTTTGGAAGTATTTGCACCACACAATGTGCGGGGCATACTGCAACAGAAAGCAGATAAATGGCTTACGGATGCTAGATTGCTGAAGTATGAAGCCATTTTGATTAATTCACAGGATTTGGAATTGTGGACAACAACCGTGCAAAACCCAGCTCAGTTCTTGTTTGGGGAAGCTTTGGAGGAACTCGTTCACGATGGTGTGGAAGTGGTCAAACTGCAGACAAAGATTAGGGAGGATTTGGAAGAAGAGGAATTAGACGAAGGGGAAAAATAGTTTGTAGATGGCTCAAGCAGAGTGATCAAAGGGAAAAGGAAATCAGGATATGCAGTCATGGACGAGCGAACAGGGAAAGTGATAGAAGCAGCCCCCTTGAATGCTGGATGGTCAACACAGGCTTGTGAACTGTATGCAGTTCTGAGAGCCTGGAAAGGACTGAGGGGAAAGAAGGGAACAATTTTTACAGACTCTAGGTATGCCTTTGGGGTGGTTCACATCTTTGGGAAAATTTGGGAAGAAAGGTTGATCAACACATGGGGACAGGGACTGATGCACGGGGAATTGATCCGACAAATTCTGGAAGTGATAAGGGAGCCGGAAGAAATTTTGGTTGTCCATGTGAAGGAACATCAGGCAGGGATGCAATTCCAGACCCAGGGAAACAACTTGGCAGACCAGAAGGCCAAGACCGCGTCACTGATGACGGTAAGTACCCTGGAGATCGAAGGGATTGAGGTCCCAGATGACCCTCCTCAGCCCTCCCCAAAGGAGATTGAAAGTTATGAGAAAATTGGGGGAAAATTGGAGGAAGGTAAGTGGACACTACTGGACGGGAGAGAACTAGTCTCTAAAGGTTTTACCAGGAGAATTTTGAGGAGACTGCACCAGCGAACACATTGGGGGGCTCAGGCCTTGGCTGAACAGTTTTTGAAATTTTTTGGGTACAGAGGAATTTATGAATTGGCCAAACAAGAGGTACAAGGATGCCTGATCTGTCAGAAAGTTAACAAAACCAAGGCAAGACAGGTGACCCTGGGGAGTTGCCCCATTGCATATCGACATTTGAGGGAATTCAAGTTGATTTTACCTAATTGCCCAAAGTGGGAAGGTTCAAATTTGTGCTTGTAATAGTGGATAAATTGACACATTGGGTGGAAGCTTTCCCCAGTCCAAGGGCAACTGCTTAGACTGTGTTCAGGAAATTGCTGGAAGAAATTGTGCCTCGATATGGGGTGGTGTACTGCATTGACTTGGATCAAGGGACATTTTACCTTGAAAATTATTAAGCAGATGGCAGAGGCACTGGGCATTCAGTGGGAATATCACACTCCGTGGCATCCCCAGAGCTCGGGACAGGTGGAAAGGATGAATCAGACCTTGAAGGCGCAGTTGTCTAAATTTTAGAAACCCAGATGTCCTGGCTGAAATGCCTCCCTCTGGCCTTGCTTAATATCAGGATGATGCCTCATTCAGAGACGAGGCTCTCACCATTTGAGATGCTATATGGGATGCCATATAACCACGGGATGCTGGTGGGACACCCCAGATTGGAAGACAGCCAGATTCAACCATATTTGGTAGTAATAAACAGAAATTCACAGGAACTGAGAACACAGGGGATAGTATCTCAGAGCGCCCCTCTGGGATTTGCTATCCACAAAATTCAACCAGGTGACAGAGTGCTTGTGAAAGTGTGGAAAGATATACCCCTCTCCCCTCACTGGTAAGGCCCCTTTCTTGTCCTTCTGACAACAGACATGGCCATTTGGACAGCAGAGAAAGGTTGGAGACACGGGTTCAGAGTGAAGAAGGTAGAACATCACGAGGAAGCACTCGAGTGGAGGGTCACTTCTTCCACAGGCGACCTGAAAATCAAACTCCAACGTCCTCATAAATGACCGACAGTGAACGGATAGGTTGTATACTATCAGATTGTGTATGCCATCCGTTTGTACACTTCAAGTGTGAATACTGTCAGGGAATTTTTGTTATACATTGCAGAAGGAGGCAGAGGCCAAAGGGATTGTGCATTCAGTGTCTGGAAGAGGAGCTTGAACTGACTGACCATATTCTAGCCCTAGCCACAAACTTAGGAATCATTGAATTAGATTCACAGGAGTGGTTCTACATTTTTCAGAACGAGGTACATTGAAAACTCAAATCTAAAGCAGAGATTTTGGATGTGGAGTTTCGGAAATCAATCAAAATACCGTGCAGCTCAGATGCTGTCAAGGTCTCACGGTGAGGCGCCTTTAAGAGGAGGTATGCAGCTGGGTCCAAGAATGTATTCCCTGAAGAATACTCCTGCTGCTGCGAAGATGGTCTTCCTCACCGCTGGTGGCACCCCAGGGGGTGGAGGCAAAGGTAGAGGAGTACACTTGGTGGGAATCCTGATTGGCCTGAGCCTAGCCATGTGCGGGATGCAGAGTCTGCACATTGAGACCCCAATCCATGATGGAAATGACAGCTCCATGGACGAGTGCAGTAAATGCGCTCAGATAGTCCCAATTGAGCAAAGGGACAGGGGAATCTCAGCATACCAAGCCCCGGACGAGTGCATCAGAGAGTCTGGCAGGTACTCTTTGATAAACGGCACTCGGGTCAAATTGTGCAGATCAGGCAAAGAGATCTTGTGTATAGATCTGAAGTCAGGAATGCAGAATGGGCAGTTAGACAGACAAGCACCAACACTGAATACGGAAAAGGAATGTAGAACTAATGTCAATCCCCGTTTGCAATCAATGTAATTGGACAATGTGGGTTGGGGGAAAGACAATTTTTGTAGCATATCACCAGTTGAATCCATTGTGTTATGACAATTCGAAAATGGGGATGTGTGTGATGAATGGGAAAATGTACTGGGTGGGAAGAAATATGAAATTTGACAACAAATTCACCCTGAGCAGAGAGCTGATCATATTGGACTTAGCACAGGCAAATGATGATACTATCTGCCTGCGATATGAGATAGGGTTGCTTGTTTTGCGAGAAACAAAGATGGAACAGATCCTGAGGGAAAGATGAGAGAAATTACTCAGGAGCTGAAAAGAAGGGAGTCAGAACTTAGGAAGAAAAGAGTGGAACAGGAAAGATTGAAAACTCTGGGCGAGCAGTACGAACTGTTTGAGAAACAATATGCTGATGGGGAACTACCTTCCCCAGACTGGAATTTATTCATTGATTTAATGCAGGAAATTGCCACAGAATTGAGATTGTCAAATTGTTGGATTTGCGGGGGGCTGAAATTGGCAGAGAAGTGGCCTTGGAGGGGTGAAGGTTTGGCTCCGGAACAGCTTTTGGAATGGGACAATCCAAGGGTCTCAAAATTGGCACAGAGACCTGAGGGATGGGTGTTGGATCAAAGAGTGATTGGAATGATCTGCATCAGTCAAGAGGGGAAGGAATGTACCCAAATGGTGGGATACACTCTGTGTATAACTACTCTGACAGTAAATTCAAACAGCAAGGGAAAAGTCTGGCAACCAGAACCTCCTACGTGGTACTGGAGCCAGAAAAACAAAACAAATTGTGAATGGAACAGACAAATAGGACTTTTCTGGGTCGAGAGTCCTGGAGCCAATCCTTACCAATCCTTGGCAGGTCTGAGAGAATATTGGGGAGACCCAGGGAAAACTAATAACAGATGGAAAGACCCAGATGGACTTCATAGGATCTGTGGAAAGAAAGCATACAGTGAGTTACCTCCGAGGTGGAAAGGATCATGCACTCTGAGCATGATTCGGCCAGTCTTCTTCACCCTCCCCCAAACAAAAAGCAACTTACTAGAGTCTCCTCTGTATGAGACCCTAGGGAGGGAGCGAAGAAGCCTGAAGAAAATGATACCTGTCATAAGTGGCAGGCAAACTTGGGGGGAAGAGGAGTGGCCAGCAGCAAGAATAATTGATTATTATGGGCCGGCCACATGGGCTCAGGATGGAAGCTATGGATATAGGACTCCAATTTATCTACTGAACCAGCTGATCAGGTTGCAGGCAGTGGTGGAAATTGTGTCAAATCACACTTCAGAGGCCCTGGATTTATTAAGTCGGCAGCACACCTGTCAGAACTCAGGACATCCCTCTAGGTTTCCAGAGTTGCTGGGACCCCTGCCAGGGGGCTCAGAGACCCTGGCACACAGCCCAGAACACCTGTGGGTTTGATTATGACCCGTGGAGCAAATTACCAGCTTTGTATGAAGACCTGAAAGCCTCAAAAGTTTAAGTAGTGTAATAATTAAATTATCACTAGGTGAAAAAGTAGATTTTGGAGTTTTTAGAATAGGAGTTTTGGGGACAAGGTGGAGGGACTTGGGCATGTCCGGCCTTTCTCCTTCTTCTTCTCTGCCTCTATCGTCTGCTGTGATATTGGCACTTTTGGATTGGTTTAGAGTAGAAACTCACTGTCTAACATAGGTGATAGGTATTGGCAAATAATTGTAAACATGTTATACGTAGTTTGTAGTATAAAGAGATAACACCGCCCCGAGGGCAGTGAGTGTGCCTGGAATTGTCCTGTTGAACGGACCTTGGCAGAGCAGGAGACAAATTTTTATAGATAAGATACAATAAACAACTTTGAGACCGAGAACTGAAGAACTCCCACTCATTCTTCGAACATGGGGGCCGAAACAGAGACTTTTCACATCTCTCGGGGCTGCAATAAACTGCAACCTTCCGAGACACACCCAGGTACGAGCATTTGTGTACCAGAATCGAATAGGTTTAGACTATTTGCTGGCTGAATGTTGCAGTGTGTTGTAAACTGTTTTAAACTTCCGGGTCCTTCCCCAGGTGTGCCTATACCTCTCTCCCTTCCCCCTCGCCCCTTGCTGAGTGAGTCCTGTCAATCAGGTTTAACATTCCAGCAAGGCGTCGTGTGGTTGGTCAAGTTCAAAAGATGCCCCTATGCCCAGAGGTAATTGGCCTGTCTAGGTGTCATCCTCCCCTGAGACCCTGCCCCTCTCACCTGGTTGGTGGCTCACCTGTCCCCTCCCCCTCCCCCTGCCCCGGGAGCTTAAAAGGTAACGAGACCATGCGGTCGCTATTCTGTTGGAGCAGTTGCCTACATTCAGATCTCTGTAACCATGGAATAAACCTCTGGATATTAAGCCCTCCAGCAGAATCCATCTCCTTTTTCTCTTCACCATCGCCTGAAGCCTTCTTCCTGAGGTAAACGGAGTTCCTAACAAGCCTGGACTTGTTCAGTGCCCAGCTGCAATCTCCAGCAAGCCAAAGGTATCTCTGGGGTGATACACCACAGCTGCCGCCTTTGGCCCAGCAGCAAGGGTCAGACTGGCCCAGGCACAATCTAACTGGTAACATTGGGATTCCTAAACCAATATTTTGGCGTCCCTGGTCGGGCAAGCGACTCTGCAGCCCAAGACGGACTCTCAGTACCTCGGAGAAGCTTCTGGCAGCCGTGCACCCAGCTGAAAGGGGCCTTGGTTGCAACGCCCTCAGCTAGAGACTTTGGGAATATTCCCAGAAGAAGTTTCGTGGACTGTTCGGCGCCTCTGGAAAGCCCAGCTCCTTTGTGGTGAGCAGATTTTCCAGAGGGAGAATAGGGTAGCCTCTCTTGCCCATAGAGAGGTCCTGTTCCAGTGAGGAGACCTGCCTGGACCCAGCCAGCTACAGCTTCCATTTCGGGTGAGTATCTCTGCTCTCGGTGGAGCAGAAGCTCAAAAACAGACTCTGCCATGAGTTCTGTTCCTTTTTTGCCTTTGCATTTTTGGCTGCGCAGCCCCACAGACGGGAATTCATTGCGTTCTAGCTTTTAGCTTTCTGCCGCGTGTTTCGCTGTCTTTTGGAATTCGCGCCGGAGCAGGAGTGCTTTCTGCCCTTCCCCCGGCTCTGCAGCACAGCGTGCTCGGCTCTCTCGCCACGGGGGACTCTGCTCTCTCTCTGTGCGGGGGAGGGGGGGCTCTCCACGTGGCCGGGGGATCTTTCGCGGTTCGGGGTGGGGGGTGTTCTCTGCACACGCGGCGCGGGGGGGCCCCGGTTTCGGCTTGCCACGTGGCGTGGCTGCTCTCCCAGCTCTGCGGGGGGGCTGCATTCTACGGCAGGGGAGGCTTTGCTTCTGCCTTGGCTCGGCAGGGCGTGCCCTGCTGCTGCTGCCCGGGAATTTTAAAAGCAGTATATACAGCTGCATTGTAAGGCTTTTGTCTGTTCTTTATCGCTTTCCTATCTGTGGTTTTTTCAGAAATCGGTAGCTGATTTTGGCTTTGTTTTTGGTCAGGCGGGATTTAGTACTCTGCCTTTTATATCTAACATGGGTTCGAAACTCAGCATTGTACAAAAAGGAGTGTTTTATAATATTGTTAGCATTTTAGTCAGTAGTAATGTGAAGTTCTCAAAAGGAAAATTGAAACAGTTTATAAGATGGCTTTTTCTGCAGTTCCCAAAAATTTCCCCTGAAGAAATCAACAATATTCAATTCTGGGATAAAGTTGGGAATGAATTGATAACCTTAGGAAAATCTGGTAATGCACCCTCAGCTAAATTTGTGTTCTGGAGTTTACAAATTCGAACAGCATTGCTCAAACAAAGGGAAATGGAGAAAAAGCCAATTGCCAAGCCATGTACCTCTGCTCTCCCTGTTTCTCTCTCTCCTAGCTCTAAAACCCCTAAACCTCTTACCCCAAAACTTGGTATTTTAAAGAGAGCACACTCATTGGGAAGTCAACTCCCAGAGTCTGTTGAAATGTCTGAGTTGCCCTGTCCACAAGGCCCTGGCCAGGCTGCATGGAACCTTTCCCAATTCCCTGTGTCCCCTCCTCTGAAACCCACAGCACGTGTCAGCTTTCCAGAGAGCAGTGATGCCCAAAATGGCCCCCAGTCCCTAGGGGGCCCACAAGATGGTGGATGCCACGTGGCATCTTCCCAAACCTGGTCTTCTTCTTCCCAAAATCCTCTTAAGCATCCCAAAACTCCAGCCCCATCCCCCTCTCCTCCTGTTCCTCGTGACCCCTTTCCCCCTCCCCCTCCCTTTCCTGCAGTACCCTCAGCTCCGTCCCTCTACTCCTCCCAGGGGGCGTCTGCTGACGTGAGGTCACCAGGTGTCCCCGCCCCCTGCCTGCCCCTTGACTCCACCCCCTGTTCCCACAGTTTCCCCGCCCCTTGCTGGACCCCTGACCCCGCCTCCTGTTCCCATTGCATCCCCGCCCCCTCCCCTGGTTCCCACGGTGGGGACACACCCACTGCCTGTCCACAAACCTGTATCTGTGATCCCAATGCTTCTGATTCAAGGGATACAGAGCAGGGAATGGCAGACCCAATGCATAATCCCATGTTGTCACTGGCTCCTGTTACCTTTCAGCCTGCAGCTCAGGGAGGAGCAACCCCAACTGCTAATTAGAGTTTTTTGGACGACAATTGATTGAAGAGATCTGAAAATCTCATAAAGAATATGGTTCACACAGTCCATATTTCTGTGGCCTTTTAAATTCTGAACTGAGTAGGACTGTGGTGATCCCACATGATTTAAAACAGCTTTTTTCCTGTCTCATGACCTCCACGGAATTCAAATTATGGGAATTAGCATGGAAACAACTGCTAAATGACGCTCTCCCAGGCTTGCATGCTGATCCAAACACAGCCAAAGACAACAGTGGTAACCCTATCACCATTGAGCACCTCTGTGGTGAGGGCCAATGGTCTTCACCCTCAGTCCAAGCTACTGCAATTCCTGCAGAAATACTCGAGAAAGTAAAAGAAGCAGCTGAAAAAGCATTCTTTTCCCTCCAACCTGAGGGGCCTTTTGAGCCCTAGAGTAAAATTAAACAGCTACCATCAGAGCCTTTTTTGAAATTTGTAGAAAGGTTAACTAGGGCTATTGAAATACAAGTAAAAAAAGTGAATGCTAGGGAAGCGATTTTAGAGGAAATGGCATTTACAAATGCAAATGAACAGTGTCGAGCGGCAATCCTGAGCCTTCCTATAGAACCCCCCCTACGCTAAAAGATATGCTTCTAGTCTGTAACAGGAAAGTGCCTCTGATGAGTGTGGCTGAAGACACCAGACCAAGGCTGCTGCCAAGACCACCTCAGCGTGTCGCCATTGCCAGCCCTGCGCCTTTCCCCTCAGCACAGCAGTACCCTGGGCAGCAGCGGAGACCAGCAATGGTTGAGCCCACAAAACCATGCCTGCTTTGTAACAACCTTGGCCACTGGAGTAACCAGTGCCCCCTGAAAAGGGAATTTAATGATTTTAGACATGGCAGGGGAGGAGAACTACAAGCCCTCCCTGGGGGTCAACAACAAAAAAAAAAAAACTGAAAAGGGAGCGCCCGCCTGCCAGGCGTGCAGACACAAAAAGAGCAGGCCAAAGGAATAAAGGTAGCAAAACAAATCAAGCGCGCGATAATATTAATATTTGTGTAAGTGAAGCAGGTGCTTTAAAGACCAAGTCTGCTGGTCCACTGTTCAAAGTGAAACAAAATAACCTTTGTTATGATTTAGGTTATCCTGTATTAACCACGTCTTCTGTCAATGAGCCTTGCAGGTTGCAGCTGACAGAGTCACTCCACCTGAAGGACACTGACTGGCATTTTGTCTCTGTCAATCCTGAACAGAAGGGTACTTGGAACTGAATTAGTTGTAAGTACATCGTCATTGGGGACACCAAACACACACCACAAGAGATCAAAATTGCTCCAGGAATGACAACATCAGATCCTGAGCAATTTGTTCTCGGCCTGCATTGTTTCCACCCACCCCTGTTTCTTCCCAAGGGACAAATTGTTGCACAAGCTATCCCTGTGCCATCTTTACCTGAAAATATCGAAAAAGAAGGGCCCACAGTCGCCCGGGTCCAAGTTATTGGGAAAGACAAGCCAAAATTATGGTGTAACCTCAGTGGGGGTGGGGAGTCTAAACTCATTGAGATGCTTGTAGACACAGGTGCAGACTGCACAGTGATTCCAGTACAAGACTGGCCAGCACATTGGCCTTTGCAAAATGTTGCCGGTCACCTTCAAGGTGTGGGAGGTCTGCAATTGGCAAGACAATCCAAAAGCATTATTCAATTCGAGGGACCAAACAGACAATTGGCAAATATACGTCCATTTGTGTTAGATTATTCGGAACCTTTGTTAGGGAGAGATTTAATGGCCCAGTGGGGTGTCACAATTGATATTCCAGACTCTCCACAGCATTTTTGTACAGCAGTCATTGAACAACAGCGCCCCACCCAAAAACTGAAGTGGAAAACAGACAAACCAGTTGATGTGAAACAGTGGCCGCTCAGTAAACAAAAAATAAAGGTGCTTGAGGAACTAGTGGAAGAGCAACTAAAAAAGGGCCACATTGTAGAGACCATGTCCCCATGGAACTCTCCAGTGTTCGTCATCCAAAAAGCTGACAAAAAGAGAGGGCGACTCCTCTGCGACCTCCGACAAATTAATAATGTAATTGAAGATATGGGTTCTCCCCAACCTGGTATGCCAGCCCCAACAATGCTTCCCTGTGGAAGGGGCTAGCAGCGGGCCTGTTAGCTAAAGGAGCGAGAAGTAAGAAGAAGAAGAAGCTGATAAGGAGCTTTCTCCAAGGCCGTAACCAAGGAGATCGAGAGAAGGAAGATAAGAGCATTCTGCAGCTGGATGAAGCATTTTTAGAAAGTTAGGTGGAGTCAGAGTAACTTTTCACCAATGGCATGGTATTGAATTATTGTGGCCAATAGCTAAGGTAGAGGAAGGGTAAACAACTGGAAAGTGTATAAAAGATCAGCCATTTTCATTAATAAACTGTTGCCAAGTGTTACCAACTGAGACTGCTTGTGGTCTCTGCTTTGTGTCGTGACCGCCTCGACTGCGACATTTTGGAGACGCCGACGTGATAAGAACATAGTCGGTGGGGGCCCATACGGGGTCCTAGCAATTGGCAACCGTGACCCACTGGGACGTAGTGGGGGAGGCGGCGTTGGTGCAGCTGAGAGTGGCAGGTGGAAGCCACAAGGAGGTCGGGACCTGATTCCCTCCAATCAAGACACCTGGAAGTAGGTGAGCCACCAACTAGTAATAATGGGACAAAATTTATCTAAAGAGGAAGAAAGTGTCCTGTCTACATGGAAAGTTTTGTTAAGAAATAAGGGAATTAATACGTCAGATTATGAGCTTCGTAATATATTGCTGTGGGCTAAATCACAGAATTTTGGCACTGATCCCAACACAGCATTTAGTGTTAAGGCATGGAAGAAAGTCGGGGACAGACTTTGGCAAGTTATTCGAGCAGGAGATAATACAGCTGTTGATTTAGCAGTAACCTGGAACTCGCTCTTTGAGGCTTTAAAGGAATGGAGAATAGAGAGAGAAATGGAGCAAGATGCGGACGAAGAGTTGGGGCTGATACCTGACGGGGGGGCTGAGGCAGAGGGGGCCTTTGAGGTAGAAGGGGGCTCTGATGGGGAACTTGGTGAAGAAAGTTCGGATGCCATGGGAGTTACCTGGCATGCTGCCAGAGCTTCTGGGAAAGCTGCCAAGGCTTCCGGGAAGGCTGCCAGAGCTTCTGGGCTGGGTGCCAAGGCTTCTGGGAAAGCTGCCAAAGCTTCTGGGAAAGCTGCCAAGGCTTCTGGGAAAGCTGCCAAAACTTCTGGGCAACCTGCCCTAGCCTCTTCTTATCAGACTCCTAAGCCTCCTTATCTCACACCTGCACAGCAGCTCCCCATGGTGCCTGTATATACTACACCGCTACGCCAGTTAGCTGAAATGTCTTTAGCAGAGAGAGAAACCCGGCCATCTGCACCCCCGCTTCCCTCCTCTCTGGTCCAGCCGTCCGCCCCCCCGCTCCCCTCTGAGCGACTTGAACAACCTGCAAGGCCGTATCCTCCTTTACCTGACAGTGACAGCAACAGCGAATCAAGTGATGAGTCGCCCACAGTAAAACCTGAGTTGGGGCAGGGAGCTCTGGTCTCTTCATCTCCTAAGAGCTCTAGTCTTACTGCCCCATGGACTTTGCCTCCATGCCAAGTCACTGTGCTTCCTCGACGCCCTCAGGAGTTTTGGGAATTTGTTAGGAGGAAAGCAGTTGAAGAAAAGAACTGGGACATCATAGAAAGGTTAGGTGCTCCAAGAGTACCTCAGGAGAACAGTGCCATTGCAAATGTTGCTTGTGATAACCCTATGGCTTTTCCAGTTTTCAAAGCAGCTCCTGGAACAGGACAGAACGACAGTCATCATGTCTTCGCCTGGAGGGTTGTGCAAGACCTCAAATCGAAAGTAGCTCAATATGGTATTAATTCTTCAGAGGTAATGCAATTAATACGTGTGATTAATGCAGATTTGCTTGCACCTTATGACATCGCTCATCTTGCTACAATTCTATTTCAGCCAGTACAATATGGTGTATTTCAAGAAACTTGGAGGCGAGTGGCTGAGCGCACAGCTTTAACAAATATGCAGTTGCCTCAACACGACCCTCGTCATGCTGTGGGTGTTGATGCCCTAATGGGCTCTGGGCCTTTTGCTAATCCAGATTTACAGGCAAGGTGGGATCCTTCGATTTTGGCACAAGCTCAGCAAATTGGCATGAGTGCCTTAACTAAAACAATGGAAATGGCAGCTCCAAAACAGAAATATGTCACTATACAACAAAGGACAAGAGAACCATTTTTGCAGTTTGCAGAAAAACTTGCTGCCGCTATTGAGAAACAGGTAGAGGATGAAACTTTGCAAGACAAATTGTGTGTACAATTGGCTAAAGAAAATGCAAACCCAGATTGCAGAAAGATTATTGATACTTTACCTGGGGAACCCACCTTGTCTGAAATGGTTACTGCTTGCTCAAAAGTTGGTTCAGTCGAGCATAAAATGGCAGCTCTTGCTGCAGTGTTAAGACCTTCAGCGAAGTGTTATAATTGTGGACAACAAGGGCACGTAAAGTCACAATGTACTGTCCAGAAAACAACATTAAGGCCAAGGCAAGCAGCGATGTTGTATGCAACCGTTGTGCTAAATCTGGGCACTATGCTAAGCAATGCAGAAGTAAATATCATGCAAATGGTCAGCTATTGCCGGGAAACCCAAAGAGGAGCGCGAAGGGGCGCGTGGGGAAACAAATACCCCAACAACCACAACAGCAAATGCGGGCCTTCCCAGCCCTGAAAAGCTACCCATTTGCGAACAATTCTCAGGGGCAACAAGCGGGTCCGCAGGGATTGATATACCCACCGCTGACACAGTAACTATTTTAACAAAAGAAATATGTAAAGTGCCTCTTGATGCCTATGGTCCGATAGGACGGGGATTGAGTGCGTTTTTGATAGGGAGATCAAGTACTCCACTTAGAGGTATTCATGTGCATCTAGGGCTTATTGATGCTGATTATTTAGGGCAGATTCATGCTATGGTATCTATTGATGACCCTCCTGTCACTATTCAGAAAGGAACTTGCATTGCTCAACTCGTACCTTCTGTGAGTTCTGTTCCAAATGCAGTGGACCGAAGTCGCGGCACAGGAAGCTTTGGATCGACAGGAGTACCTCAAGTGTTTTGGACTGAGAAAGTAACAGAGAGCCGTCCAGAAAAGACATGCACTCTCACCGCCAGTGGATGTCATCCAGGAACTATATCAGTAACAGGTTTGATTGACACTGGAGCAGATGTCACAATACTCTCACGACTTTGCTGGCCTCAATCGTGGCCTCTCACTCATGCAAGTTTTGGACTCCTGGGGTTGGGTGGTGCTACAACAGGTGGCCTGTCAGCCATTGTAATTAATGTGAAACATCCTGATGGCCAACAAGCTAACATCAGACCCTATGTTGCCGATGCTCCTCAAAGTTTGTGGGGACGAGATTGTTTATCTCAATGGGGTGTCAAAATTACTACGGATTTTTAATGGGGGCCACTGTGTTGCAGGGCATTGAACGTCCAGTTGTACCCCTGACATGGTTGACAGATAAGCCTGTCCGGGTTTGCCAGTGGCCCCTGACTACTGAAAAGCTTACTGCCCTGCAAGAATTAGTTACAGAACAATTGCAAGCAGGACACATTGAGGAATCATTCAGTCCCTGGAACACCCCTGTTTTTGTAATAAAAAAGAAATCAGGAAAATTGAGACTTTTACATGATTTACGGCAGATAAATGCTGTAATGGCAACAATGGGAGCTTTGCAACCAGGCCTTCCTAAACCCACGATGATTCCACAAGAATGGCAAATAGTTGTCATTGATTTAAAAGATTGTTTCTTCACTATTCCATTGGCTGAGCAGGACAAAGAAAAATTCGCTTTTACGGTGCCTTCTATAAATCATGCTGAACCTGATAAAAGATATCAATGGAAGGTACTCGCACAAGGCATGAAAAATTCGCCAACTATTTGTCAATGGTTTGTGGCGCAGGCCTTGTCAAAAGTCCGGTAGCAATTTAAAAACTGCTACTGCTATCATTACATGGATGATATCTTGTTGGCATCTGACAACAAACAACAGTTGTCAGCTCTTAAACAATGTGCTGTGACAAATTTGAAAGCTTTTGGTCTGATCATTGCTCCAGACAAAGTGCAGGAACACATGCCTTGGAAATACCTAGGTATGTTGGTGACCAACACTCAAGTTATGCCTCAACCTGTAAAGTTAGACATTGATGTTAAAACTGCTACTGATGTACAGAAATTGGTTGGTTTAATAGGTTGGATTCGATCATATTTAGGCATAACTAATCATCAGATGCAACCATTGTTTGATCTGCTTTCAGGCATCACTTCCTCCACTGATGAGAGGTAATTGACCTCAGCGGCAAAAAAGACCCTAGAAGAAGTTGAATTAGCCCTAGCACACAAATTTGTTAACAGGATAGATCCCTCTGTTGGTTTTCAATTTTTTATTTTGAAAGACCATGAAATACCATGTGGAATACTGTGCCAATGGAATGATAATTGGGAAGATAAATTGCATATTCTGGAATGGATATTTATATCTTTCAGATCTCGGAAAACAGCTCCGGGACTTTATGAGCTCTTTGCAGGTATTATCATCAAGGGTCGCAGGCGTTTCCATGAGATTTTGGGACAGGACCCTGTGACCATTGTAATACCTGTGCAACAGTGGTATTTTGAATGGTGCTTTCAAAATAATCATGAATTGCAATCTGCCTTATCTTGTTTTACAGGCCAAATCTCGTATCACTTGCCTTCTCATCCTGTTCTAACACTGACTAAAGAGATTCCTTTTGAAGGCAAGCAAATTTGTTCTCCCGTTCCAGTGGAAGGTATAACGGTTTTTACAGATGGGTCCGGGAAAACCGGAAAAGCAGCTGTGGCTTGGAGGAAGGATGATCACTGGGAATATCAGACAGTGATTCAGCAGGGATCTCCTCAACTGGTTGAACTTTCTGCTGTTCTTTTGGCTTTTATTTTGTTTCCTGGTTCAGTAAACATAGTTACTGATTCAGTTTATGTTGCCAATTTGGTTAAGCATTTAGATCAAGCAGTATTGTATAATATTCAAGAGAAACCATTGTTTACTATATTAGTGAAGTTGTGGACAGTTATTGGTGCTCGAAAACATTCTTACTTTATCATGCACATTCGCAGCCATACATCATTACCAGGATTTTTTGCTGAAGGCAATGCCTATGTAGACTCTTTAGTAGCTGCTGCTGCAATCCAAACTGTACCCAATGTGTTGCAGCAGGCAATTTTATCCCATCAATTTTTTCATCAGAATGCTCAAGCTTTACAGCAGCAATTCAAATTGTCTACTGCCGAAGCAAAATCTATTCTTTCCTCTTGTCCTGACTGTCATATGACTCATGTCACTCAGTATTATGGTACCAACCCTAGAGGTCTTTCTGCGTTAGAAGAATGGCAAACTGATGGTACAGAAATGCCAGAATTTGGTCGCTTTAAGTATGTTCATGTTACAGTTGATACTTTTTCTCACGCAATGGTTGCTTCAGCATTCACAGGAGAGAAAACTCGAGATGCTATTCATCATTTTTATCATGCCTTTTCTATTCTAGGTGTTCCGTGTCATGGAAAAACAGATAACGGCCCAGCATATGCTTCGCAGAAAATGCAAGCATTCTTTCGTGCTTGGGGCATTGAGCATTCAACAGGTATTCCACATGTCCCCACGGGCCAAGCAATTATTGAAAGAGCTCACGGAGTTCTTAAACGTCAGGTTCAAAAACAAAAAGGGGGAATGCAACAGGAGTCACCTCAAGTGAGATTAGATAAAGCTGTTTATGTGTTAAACTTCTTGCGTCCCCTACCTGACTCACAGTTATCTCCAATCTTTTGCCATTTTTCTTCTTTGAATTCTAAGCAACCAAATTTCCATAGAAATGTCAAGGTATGGGTCAAGGACTTGATTACTGGTATATGGTCTGGTCCAGTGGAACTGATAACCTGGGGAAGGGGTTATGCTTGTGTTTTGACAGATAATGGTCCTCGATGGGTTCCTGCTCGCTGTGTTAAACCTTACCTAGAACGTGCCGGAAAGGACAGGATCCATGGCTCCGCAGCTGAAGCAGAACGTGCGGATGACACTGGCTAAGACCATATATCAGTACTTAAAGATGGATGAAGGAAGAATGGGAATTTTGTTGATGGCTGTGATTGTGATTTTGTGTGTCCCCTCTCTGCTTGGGTTTTTGCAAAGGGCCCTGCAAAAATCCATAGCAGCTGTATTTACAGGTCAAAAACAAAAAAGGGGGAATTGTGGAAGGGGCTAGCAGCGGGCCTGTTAGCTAAAGGAGCGAGAAGTAAGAAGAAGAAGCTGATAAGGAGCTTTCTCCAAGGCCGTAACCAAGGAGATCGAGAGAAGGAAGATAAGAGCATTCTGCAGCTGGATGAAGCATTTTTAGAAAGTTAGGTGGAGTCAGAGTAACTTTTCACCAATGGCATGGTATTGAATTATTGTGGCCAATAGCTAAGGTAGAGGAAGGGTAAACAACTGGAAAGTGTATAAAAGATCAGCCATTTTCATTAATAAACTGTTGCCAAGTGTTACCAACTGAGACTGCTTGTGGTCTCTGCTTTGTGTCGTGACCGCCTCGACTGCGACACTTCCCCAAGATTGGAAATTAGCTGTTATTGATATTAAAGATTGTTTTTTCCAAATCCCCTTGCACCCTGACGATGCACCGCATTTTGCATTCTCGGTCCCCTCCATCAATTTAGAAGCCCCTATGAAAAGGTACCATTGGACCGTTCTTCCTCAGGGATTAAAGGTATCTCCAGCTATCTGCCAGTAGTATGTCTCTTCCCTGCTTTCCCCAGTACGTACAGCCGCAGAGAAGGCCATCATCTATCATTACATGGATGATATCCTCGTGTGTGCCCCCAATGATGATTTACTCACACATGCGCTTGACCTAACGATCGATGCATTGATTGTTGCAGGGTTCGAGCTCCAGGAAAAGAAAATTCAAAAGATGCCACCTTGGAAGTATTTGGGTTTAGAAATTGGAAAAAGGACCATTGTTCCTCAAAAACTAGAAATCAATCCAAGGATCAAGACCCTTGCTGATGTCCACAAGTTGTGTGGGTCCTTGAATTGGGTAAGACCATGGCTCGGTCTGACTAACGAAGACCTTGCCCCTCTTTTCAATTTATTGAAAGGGGGAGAGGACCCAGGTGCTCCTAGGTCTATTACCCCAGAGGCACGGAAAGCTCTAGAAAATATTCAGATTGCAATGTCCACAAGACAGGCCAACCGATGCCGGCCTGACCTGCCATTCAAATTTATCATTCTAGGTAAGTTGCCACACCTCCATGGAATTATTTTCCAGTGGGAGGAAAAACAAACACCTAAGGCAAAGGACACACCAAAAAAGGACTGGGACCAGAGGGACCCTCTCTTGATCATAGAATGGGTTTTCCTCAGTCACAAAAGGTCCAAGAGACTGACAAAGCCTCAGGAGCTGGTAGCAGAACTGATCCGGAAAGCAAGGACCCGGATCAGGGAGTTAGCAGGATGTGATTTTTAGTGCATTCACATTCCAGTTGAGTTAAAATCAGGTCAAAATACTATGAAAATGCTGGAACAATTGTTTCAAGAAAATGAAGTGTTGCAGTTTGCTCTAGATTACTACTCAGGACAAATTTCGATAGCGTGGCCCGCTCACAAATTGTTCGAACAAGATGTTCAATTTACCTTAAAATTGAGAAGTGCTCTAAGTAGGAGACCTTTAAAAAAGGCTCTGACTGTCTTTACAGATGCGTCCGGGAGGTCCCACAAGTCCGTTATGACTTGGAAGGATCCTCAAACCCAGCAGTGGGAGACGGACATTGCTGAGGTGGAAGGTTCACCTCAGGTTGCTGAATTGGCTGCGGTTGTTAGGGCTTTTGAAAGGTTCTCAGAACCATTCAATCTGATTACAGACTCTGCATACGTGGCAGGAGTAGTATCCAGATCAGATCAAGCAATACTGCAAGAAGTGTCTAACATCGCACTTTTCGAATTGCTCTCAAAACTGGTAAGGTTAGCCACTCACCGAGAGCAACCATTTTATGTGATGCATGTCAGGTCACACACTGACTTGCCAGGGCTTATCGTTGAAGGCAACAGAAGGGCAGATGCTCTTGCTGCACCTGCAGTGATGGCCACTCTCCCAAATGTTTTTGAGCAGGCAAAAATCAGCCACCAGCTTTTCCACCAAAATGCACCTGGCCTGGTTCGTCAGTTTAACATCACTCGAGAACAGGCCAAAGCGATTGTGGCCAGGTGCCCAAATTGCCAACAACATGCACTCCCTGCAGTGAGTACGGGAGCAAACCCAAGGGGACTAAACAGTTGTGAACTGTGGCAAACAGATGTAACACACATACAGTCTTTTGGTCGGCAGAAATATGTTCACCTTAGTGTAGATACCTTTTCTGGAGCGGTCTATGCTTCTGCCCACACAGGAGATTCATCTATTGATGCTATTAAGCACCTCTTACAGGCTTTTTCTTTCATGGGCATCCCCAAGGAGCTGAAAACTGATAATGGGCCTGCTTATAAATCCAAGGAATTCGGGAGCTTCCTGCAGCAATGGGGAGTAGAGCACAAAACTGGCATCCCCTACTCCCCTACAGGTCAAGCCATTGTAGAAAGAACTCACCATGATATTAAAGGGGTCCTGGACCAGCAACAACGGGTTCTTAAGGTGGAACCTCCCCACATCCGGTTATCCAGGGCGCTATTCACAATGAATTTTCTGAATTGTCCTTTTGACCGCCTGAACCCACCCATCCTACGCCACTTTGGGGGGAGCAGTCATAGGTTGATGAAAGAAAAACCTCCAGTTTTAGTAAAGGACCCTGAGACTTGGAAAATGGTGGGACCTTACAAATTGGTTACTTGGGGACGTGGATATGCCTGTGTGTCCACTCCCTCTGGTTTAAGGTGGGTTCCTTCCAAATGGGTAAAGCCCTATGTTCCCAAGGTCTCAGAGAAATCCACAGAAGCATCCCAGGTTGCTCATGCTGCCTGGAGAAGGAAACGCCACACGCGTTCTCTGGAGGAAATTCCATTTAAGCCTCCTATCTGGAATTGTTTGTAATATATGTTTGTTTCAAGTTCTTGTACCAGTTTAGATCCCACTGTTCGTGTGTAGCCTCGAGACGCCATGAGACCGAGCCTGCTTCTCGTCCTACTCGTGATCATCCCACCTGCGATCTCCTGCATAGTCCCGCAGCCCAAACCACATATGGACTACCTTGACAAAGGTTCTCGGACATCAACAGAGAAACTGACAACTGGCTGAATGGACTTTTCAAAGGCTGGGGACTCTCGGGCTGGTTGGGATCTATTCTGAAAACTGTTTTTTTTAGTGCTGTTTATTTTAGTTTTAGTTATTGTAGTTTTTAGCATTGTTTTTGGACTAATCAAATGCATGGTTCTCAAGTTAATTTCAAGCTCATCTCCCCCTCCTGAGGTCTACCATTTGGAAGCCCTCAGTGCTCCAATGGATGACCTGGAAGCCTCAGTGGAAAACACTGACCCTCCTGTAGAGGAAGAACTGATTTACCAACTACCAACTATGGTTTGGCAAGCATTCTGCACCACAAACACAGTCCTCTTCTTTTTAAACAAAACTAGGGGGAGATGTTGCAGTGTGTTGTAGACTGTTTTAAACTTCCGGGTCCTTCCCCAGGTGTGCCTATACCTCTCTCCCTTCCCCCTCGCCCCTTGCTGAGTGAGTCCTGTCAATCAGGTTTAACATTCCAGCAAGGCTTCGTGTGGTTGGTCAAGTTCAAAAGATGCCCCTATGCCCAGAGGTCATTGGCCTGTCTAGGTGTCATCCTCCCCTGAGACCCTGCCCCTCTCACCTGGTTGGTGGCTCACCTGTCCCCTCCCCCTGCCCGGGGAGCTTAAAAGGTAACGAGACCATGCGGTCGCTATTCTGTTGGAGCAGTTGCCTACATTCAGATCTCTGTAACCATGGAATAAACCTCTGGATATAAACCCTCCAGCAGAATCCATCTCCTTTTCCTCTTCACCATCGCCTGAAGCTTTCCTCCTGAGGTAAACGGAGTTCCTAACAACCCTGGACTTGTTCAGTGCCCAGCTGCAATCTCCAGCAAGCTAAAGGTATCTCTGGGGTGATACACCGCGGTTGCTGCCTTTGGCCCAGCAGCGAGGGTCAGACTGGCCCAGGCACAATCTAACTGGTAATATTGGGATTCATATTCCAATAGCTGAAGAAAGGGGACTGTGTGGAAAATTCAATGAATCGGAATGTTGTATTGAAATTGATGATTATGGGGAAACCATAAGAGGATTGGCAGCCTAAATTAAGAAAGTGGCCCATGTCTCAGTTCAAAAATGGAATTCGATCTTACAATCATCATGGTGGGAAAGATTATTTGATGGGGCCTGGTAGAACAAAATAATAATCTTTGTGCTGTGTTCAGTAGCAGGAATCCTACTTCTCCCATGTCTAATTCCTTGTTTTATTAGACTGATACACTCTGTGGTACAGGGTATGCAGATAGCTGTAGTGCCCGCGGACCTGGAGTTGGCTTCCAGAAACAGCGTGTCCAAGAACATGAGCCTGGGAGAAGGAAAGTGTGCAAGCAATGCTGCCGAAGTCTTGGCAAAATTTGAAAAACTGGTCAAAATGAATGAGAACAATTATGATGGTTATCAGGGAATCCCACAAGGAGAATATGGAATAAGGATTTAAAAATGCTTTCTCTTTGTAGGAGACCCTTAAAGGTGGAGGGTAGAAGTAGGAAATAAATAGATATTAATGATTTGGGGATATAGAGGGAGCATGAATTAATGTGGTGATATTAAAGGGGAGGGATTGTAATATATGTTAGAAATAATTCAGACTATTAAAGAATGTATTTAATAAAGATTGTGAAATCCAAATGAGTCTCTGACCACAAGCAGCCTGAGAGGCGGATGTCTATTCAAACTCCAAAATTCTTGAAGTCAGTCGACACTTTAGCCCAAGAATAGACGCTCCCAACTCAATGATCACCATTATCCCGAGTCATCAGAAACCGCCTAAGAGCGATCATCGTCCTGCGGATAATATCAATCAAGATAGCCAAAGTCCCCAGAAAGATCCATGTGAATACGCAACTTCCCGGGATTCAATCAACGCTGGCTATCAACCAGGAGACGGCTTTTGTCCAGCTCTGCACAGTGAAAGAACGAACTATGAATGTGAAGAGTTACAAAAGAAATTGGGACTCCTTTGCCTCGGGCACAATAATCTGTATAAAACCTCGTCGCTAGAAGCGACTGTTGTGAACGGGGGGCGGGGGGGGGGGGAGGAATCCGATGTGATAGAGGTCGGATCCAGGTTCATCCAGCGCCGATCCTGGGCTTGACGCTGTCTCTTTGGCTGTGGTGGTTTTGAGGACCGTATTTTGGTTGCGGAAAAAAAAAATAAATCTTTTCGCATTTTTGATAATTTGGCTTTCAATTGATCATTTATAACACAACCTCCAATGAGAAGCCCCCGACCAAACGCGAATCAGCCCATGAAAAACGCTGTGTCCCAGAAAAACACCGAGTTTCAAAGTGTTCACTCGTGCAGCACTGGCCACGATCAAGCGAGCTGGGACACTTCTGCTGCGGGACGAGCTGATTGCAGAGTCTGACGCAGATGCAGACGTGGAGGATGGGGTCCTTGAAGGCAGCAGAACCACTGAGGAGCCAGTGGGGGCAACGGGGGTGGCAGGATCAGCTTTGGGGGCGGTTCTGCGGGCTCGCTGCCGTCCTCAGTGTCACCCTGACCAGGAATCGGGTCGGCCGGAGGTAGTGGGGCCGCCGGGGCGGGCACCGCCGCAGCTGGAGTGGCGAGTGTCTGTTTCAGCCTCAGGAGGGGTGAAGGAGGTGGCGGAATTGGCACAGGGTTGGCCTCCGCCGGCGCTGCCTGCACCGTTGTCGTGTATTCAATTGCTGGCTGCGGTGCAGAGGGACCGGGCGTGCTGTCCAGCGCGGGGCTGCTGACCGCTTCTCGTGGTGGGGACGGGAGATGGTCCGTGCCCTCCCAGAGAGGGGAGACCGGAGAATTCCATGACAAAGCCGGCTGGGAATCTCCTTCCGCAGACGCTGGGCATCCTCAGGCGGACAGAGAGCGGCGGGGGCACGGCCTGTCTCTGACACAAGCTGCCGTCACTCACCGCAGCTGCCGTCGATCGCACTGCCTTGCAACCCAGGCAAAGCAGCAAGAGATGATGCTGCCGTGATCGGAACGCTGACAAACTCTGCTGGAGGTGGTGGGGTTGTGGGCGGGGCTGGCCCGGGAAACGCCTGCGGGGCTGGCCGGGGCGTCGGAATTGACGGGCCCACCCCAGGAGGCTGCAGGGCTGGTCACACTCCCCCCGAGGGGAAGGAGCGGGGGGAGAAAAGCGGCTGCTCTTGTGCATGCTCCAAAGAGGCAGGAAAAAACTTCTCCTCAGCCAAAGGCAAAAACTTCTCCTCAGCCTCTTCCCCCTGCACCTGATGATGAAAATTGAAGATATATATCCCAAACTCAGTAAGGAGTATCCTGAGCCAAAAGGCTGAGAAATGGCTCACTGATTCCAAAGTGCTAAAGTATGAAGCCATCTTAATAGATAATGGTTTAGAGCTAATCATAAGTAACCAACTCAACCCTGCCCAGATTTTGTATGGAGAACCAGAGGAGGAACTAATACATAATTGCCTAGAGGTTATAGACTATCAAACTAAAGTAAGAGAGGACCGAACAGATCAACCACTCCAAGGTGGAAAGCAATTGTACATTGATGGATCTTCACAGGTAATAAAGGGGCACAGGCTATCGGGGTACGCCATAGTGCATGAAGGGTTGGTAGCCATAGAAAAGGGAAAGTTACCTTCCAACTGGTCAACCCAAGCATGTGAGTTAAATGCCCTAAAGTGAGCTCTGGAAATATTAGCACAGAAAAGGGGAACAATAGATACAGACTGAAATTACGCTTTTGGAGTAGTGCATAGATTTGGAAAAAATTGGGAAGAGAGAGGGCTATTCAATTCAAAGGGAAAGGGACTGATTCACATAAAACTTTTTTAGGGGTGTTAGAAACCTTACAATTGCCAGAAGTAGCAGTGGTATATGTTGAAGGACATCAAAAATGGGTGGCTCAAGAAGCATGAGGGAACAATGTAGCAGATATAGATGCTAAGAATGCAGTCAAATCAGAGACAGAAAAACTAAAATTAGTATTAAGCCCCATGAGAGAAATGCAAGAAGTCCCTTTATTCAGTGGGACAGAAGAGGAAGAACTCCTTAAAATAGGAGCCAAAAAAGATAACGAAGTGGAGATTAGCAGATGGGAGGCAAATGTTGAATAAACCCCTTGCCAAGAAAATGCTAGAAGGCATACATGGAACAACACATTGGGGTACACAAGAACTAAGTGGTCAATTTCTAAGGGATTGGGGATGCATAGGAACTTTTGGGATAGCTAAGCAGGTGACTGTATGGTGTGTGATATGTCAACAAGTGAATAAGAAAATCATGAGGAAAACACCCAGAGGAGGGTGAGAACTAGCTTTACGGCCCTTCCAAAACATCCAAGTAGACTTTACTGAGCTTCCCCAGGTACAACGGTGGAAGGTTTTGCCAGTGATAGTAGATCACGTGACTCATTGCGTAGAGGTGGTAACCGCTGTGAAAGCCAATGCCAGTGTTGTGAGTAAAACACTTCTAGAATCAATCATTCCTCGATATGGGATGGCAAACAGGATTGATTCAGACCAGGGAACTCATTTCACATCGAAGATTTTGCAGAAAGTTGTTCAGATCCTGGGACCAAAATGGGAATTACACACTCCATGGCATCCACAGAGTTCCAGTCGGGTTGAGAGGATGAATCAAACTCCTAAAAGAGCTCTAGTTATGCTAATGATTGAAACCCAAATGTCATGGATAAAATTTCTCCCTTTGGCCTTATTAAGAATTAGAACCCAACCCCGGTCAGATCTGGGGGTCTCACCCTATGAAATGATGTTTGGGTGACTGTCATGGTTTGATGCTGGCGCAATGCCAGTGCCCCCATGAAAGTACATTCTCCCTGGTTTCTGCTGTGAGATGTGACCAGGAATAAGCAAAGCAGGCCTCCACTTAAAAATAAAGAAAAGAAATCTTTATTAACTAACCTACAACAATATGTAAAAAGAAACACACAGGGAAAATCAAAACTTTCCAAAAACATTTCCTTCTCCCCCCACCAAATTTCCAGTACATCCATCCCCCAAATCACCAACTCTCAGTCCATCACCACCCTTTGGATAATCAGTTCTCAGTTCATCAAGAGGAGAGGAGTCCTTCTTGTGCCATCGGCTTCCCCTGGAAACACCGTTGAAACCTCGTGTGTTTCCATGTCACTCGTGGCCCCGCCTGGAGAACATCTGCCATCGTGACCTCTTCCTTCCATTTCCAGTGCTCTCACCACTGCACATGGACCAGAGCTGCTTCTAGGGTCGTCCTTTTAAGGATGCTTTGTCCTGTTCCAAAAAGAGCACAGTCTCACCTTTGGGACACCTGTGCCCCCCAAATTTCACCCCCGGGGGCTGAGGGGTCTCAACGCTGAACCCCCTTGGCTCTGGGCCATTGCCTCCCCCTGGATGCAGTCTCTGTGTCACAAGGAACATGGTTCTGTCCATGGCTATAACAAGAAGAGTCCAGCTAAGGCCACTCCATCATCTCTTCCCACCTAAGATTCTTCTCTGGTCTCCCGACATCTTTCACTTGCCCAGACCTTCACACTTGCACATTTCCTACTTCCATTTCACCTCTATCTCTCTTCTAGGAAAGGTTAATGTTCTGCAAAGTTTTCATTGTCCAAAAAAGGGTTAAAAGCTCGGGCTCTGCCTTCCCAAAAAACTCCCACAAGCGGCCGGACACCTTCTCGCTGCACTCCCCTCCCCCCCCCCCCCTTCTCTGCCGGCTGGGCTGTGCTGCCAGCACATGATATCAAATTTCAAGGTGGCACAGGCTCTCTCTCTCTCTGTCTCCTGGGGGAGGGGGGGCGGTGGAGAGGGGGGGGGCTGCCCGATGCCTCTGATGCCTCTCGGTGCTCTTCCACTGTTCCACCCTTCCATCCTTGGGGCCAGGCCTACCTCACCTGGCCGCATGGCTTCCCCTCCCCCGCCCAGCCGGCAGCAGCTGGACAGGGGAGAGATCCGAACTCTTTCCTCACCGGAACCCAAGAGAAGGTTTCCTGGGAATGCTGTGCTTTTAACCCCTGTGTTCTTAGAGGCATATCCATGTCTCCCAGTGGCCACACCAGGTGCCAATATTCAAATCTGAGCACCCATCGGTGTGACCACAGCATATCCCAAAAAACTTACTTCGTCTCAAACCATGACAGTTACCCTTCCTGATCTCACCCCAGAAGGTTACCACCTATGAGGAAAGGGAAACCAATGCCAAGAAATAAGTTATGTCTATAGCATAAACCTTAGAAGGGCTAAGACATAAAGA
Organism: Melozone crissalis; assembly: GCF_028551555.1. Lineage (NCBI taxonomy): Eukaryota > Metazoa > Chordata > Aves > Passeriformes > Passerellidae > Melozone > Melozone crissalis. Next base: position 4,977,798 of record NW_026535813.1, on the reverse strand, counting down.
GGCAATTCCTCAAACTACCACCCTGGATTTCAGAATCCATAATATTAATCCCGGGAATTGGGTGATGATTAAGTCATGGAGAGATCAGCCTCTAACTCCTCAGTAGGAAGGTCCCTTTCAGGTACTGCTCACCACCGAATCAGCCATGCCAACTGCAGAGCGGGGATGTGTAATGAGAGTCCTATGTATTGGATAAGTGGGTCCTAGTTGCTCTAAATGAGCTACAGCTGTGAGGTCCTTAGTTGGGCAGCAGCTGTAGCTCATAAAGGCAACTGGGATAAAAGGGGTGGGTCGAGAGCCCTGGTTGAGCCCCTGTGGAAACCATGAGGAACTGTGCTACAGAGTACAGAGAAAAGTGGCATGGTAGAAAACCAGCTAGAAGGTATGGACTCTTTAAGAATATAATAACAACAGTATGGGACTCTAGAAATATGAAATACAACAAGATAACAACAGGGATGGACTCATGGCAACGGAGCCAAAGGCCTAGTAGAAGAACCCAAAGTATGGACTATAACACTCAGCCCAGGTGAAATGAGATTGACTTTCTAGCAGAGACTGAGAGAAAACTGGAAAAACACCAAGACGCCCAAAAAGTAGAGTCAAGCTTCCACCAACCAGCTTAAGAACTGTCGTCCTGTTTTAATGGCTGAGAATTACCAGCATCTGTTGAGGAGAAGTACTCAAGGGACAGTAGAAGGCAATGGGACAGCTTCTTCAAGAAAATAAGACAAAGGAAGGAAGGCAAGACCGGGTTGGCCCCTTTGTTTGCTACCAGGAAGGCTCCATAGCCCTGCTGTGGGTAGCAACCTTGTAGGCATGGTAAGGTAGGGACAAAAGGCCATACCAGACTTCTATAATTCCTCAGTTGTCTTTTAATTCAACAGGGACTGGAGGGCAAGACCGAGTTGGCCTCTGAACTCATCCCTAAGATACACTGACTATGGTTAGCACCCACATAGGCATGGTAGATGGGAGTCAAAGCCACACTGAACCTCTGTGATGCCCTTTTGTCCATTCCAAATAAGTATGTCTAAGGAAAACCTGAGATTTTTTTCTGCTGCTCCCACTGTCCTTACCCACATCAACAGATGCTGGTATGACTCATTCAAGAGAGAGGGAAAATTTTTTACTTAATTGTTTGAGCAAAATGACTTCTAGAAAAAGAAAAGGGGCGTTTGTTAGACATGAGTAATCCTACTGTTGACTCTAACAGTAAAGGGGTGAATATTAAATATATGTTAAGAGAAGTTTTGTAGGTGTATAGTTATCCTTCCCCTCCTATAGGAGTGATGGGGGGTCAGCACGGTTGGGACGGACGGAGATGAGAGATCTCTGAAGCCAGGTCGTGGAACTTGCGGTTTATTACAAAGGGCGTGAGTGCAGGGCCCTGCTGGGAGCTGCCAGCTGCAGCTCGGAGCAGGCCTGAGAGAAGAGAGGGGTAGAGAGGATGAGGGGATAAGAGCGTAAAAGCATAACAGAGTAAAAGGGGCAAGAGGCTAGAGTAATGTTATAAACAAAAATTCAGTTGATTTTTTTCTGTGAGAAAAAGGTTACCACTACTGCTGGGCTGCTGCCTGTGTTATGGTAATTATGGGTCGTGGTTGTTAATGGTTGTTTTTTGTATTAGTAAAAGCCCTGGCTGGGGCGAGGTAATGGCCCTTCTCCGAGACAGTAACGGGTGGAGACCTTCCCGAACAGTGAGGAGAAGAGACCTGGAGGGGGGGGTAATGCAAAGTGACTCCAGGACCAGCATGCTGTGGGGGACTACGGCTCCAAACGCACGGAGAAAACCCCAAAAACAACGAGCCAAATAAGAGTTGAGAGACTGGAGTGATGTCTGGACGTGAGGAGCCGAGTGCTGAGCCTGCAGAGATGCTGAACACCTTCGGAGCCCCTCTCGCCCTGAGCATGGGAGTCATCCCGAAACCGGGAGCGGGCAGGAAGGAACAGAGGAAACTAACATCGGATGGGATCACCACGCCCTAAAGGCTCCCACGAGGACGTGATTCCCCAGCTCTGCCCCTAGTGGACAGAGCTGTGCTTATCCTCCTCCTCTGAGTCGCCCTGGGAGAGACGACGGGAGACTGCAGCCCCGCCGAGCTGCCCAATCCTGAGCTGATCACTTTTAATAAAGGCATTAAAAAGGAGAAGAAGTCTCCTGGCCCTGTTTATTTCAAGTAAGAGCATGGAAAGTAAGGAACGAGAAGAAGAAGTGAGTGAAGTTCCCATTAAAATACAATAAATCATCTTCTGTGTTGAATATTCTGATTCTCACTAACCAGTCTAGTACAACATACAAATCCTATAGCATTTCCATACAACCTACTGTGCTACAATTTAAACCCTAAAAACTACGATTTGGACCCCTTCTGCCAAGCTGGCAGGGTCTGCTGGACCCTTGGACCTGCCTGCTTGCAGAGGGTCTTGTTTCATCAAAAGGGGATTACCTTCAGCCAGCCACACCATTGTTTTCCCGTTGTTCAGTAACTAAGGGATCTCAAAGCTTGCTTTCATTTCAATCTCGCATATAGTTTCCATATTCTTAAAATCTTTTGCCAGGCAATCATATTTATAAGGCTTTCCTGTTTCATCTTCCCCAACACCCTCCCCCTTGCGTTGTTATCACAGGATGGCCTCAGTAGTCGGGGCATTTGGGAGGGTTGGCTTGTTACTATGGCAGCACCTGACCTCCAATCAAGATGTAAGAAAGTGATCTCCACCACTGGAGAGCGAAGAAGGAGTCGATTGGCAAGACTTTGGGAGGGGCTAGAGGTATAAAAGACAGAGCAACCATTTTGCAGGTGAACACACGGTTACTGAATCCTTTGCTCCCGGCGCTGTATCCTTTTCTTTATTCAGTCATCTGTTGTATTTTGATAAGGCCTTAATAAACCATTTAAATGTTTGAAAGTAAAAATAATTTCTCACATGGGGTGGGGACTGTGAGGCAAGGTTGTCCACACTGGGTCAGCTCCAAGGTACAACTTCTCTGACCTGGCCAGACCTCCTTAGGAGTGGCCCTACATCAACATAAATCACAGAATGCTGCAATTTCCTCTTCTCTAAAGAGAAAAGTAATAAAATACATTCTTTAAAATAGGATTACATATTTCTTAGAAGCTCATTGAAATATTTCTCCATAACAGTAAAAGGAAATTTTCCTGATGACCTGAACTAGAGCAGAGGGAAAACAAGGCAGAGCCATGGTTTGTCAGGACTTGCTTGATCCTAATGAGCCCTATGATGCATTTGGAGCTGAGCCCCTGAACCTCAGGACCTGAAAGGAGATTGCACAAACCTTTCCAGGAGTCAAAGGCCAGGATGGCACAAAAACCTCTCTGAGACTCAGTGTGGGAAGGAAAATCCAAAGTACCTTAAAAACCTTGAGTATCTCAAAGCATTATGAGCCCCATTGAGTGTCAGTACAAAGCTCTCAAGGGACTCGTTGAAGCAGATAATTGGGGCCATCCTTGCACAAGCCTCTCATAGACTCCAAGGCAAAAGCCAAACCCAAAGTCCTTTGAAAAAGCTGGCAGTCCCTGGGAGCATTAAGGAGCCCCCAGGGCCATTGCTGAGCAAGGCTCCCCAGGGACTCCTTCCAGCAGATCCTTGAGGCCACTGGGATGTGGGCTAGGGGGGGATGCTGAGGGCAGGACAAGGGGGTGACAGTGCCCAGCCTGGCTGGGGCTGTGCCAGGAGGCCCCAGTGCTTCAGGACAAGGTGTCTCCTCACAGCCCTTGGTGGCACAGATGTTGCTGTGCCCCAGGGCACCAAGACTTGGCTTCTCTTTGTCCCTAGCTGTCATCAGTGCCTCCAGTTCTCTGCTCTGGCTGGAGCCTGGGGACACTTTCTCAGAGACATTCCTCACTGGGACCCATTAAAAGTGAAAGAAACTTTGGAGTTGGATTCTGACTTGGAGTTCTTGAGAGGTTTCTTCAGCTCCCTCTAAGGGATTGATGTTCAGGGCCTGAGCACAAAGCCCCAGAGGGTTATTAAAGTCCTTGTGCTGTGTCTGTGCTGCTGAGCTGGGCCGGGCTCATGGCACAGAGGCTGCTCCTGGTAACCAAGAAGAGCTTCAAAAGCACATTTCTCTTGATGAGCAGCTCTTCTAGCCCAGCAGGACTGTGGCACTGCCTGTAGCCACCCTGGGCACAGCACAGAGGCAGAGAGAGCTTCAATCAGTCAGGGCTGGGAAGGTGCTGAGAAGTGCCTGGGGCAGAATCCCTGCCAGTCCTTAGCACAGGAACTTCTGGCTGCAGGACCATGCAGCTACCGCTCCTGGAGTGATCTCCTAAAGCTGGAACATCCCAATGCCTACACACTCTGTGAGTACAACTCTGGCTATTTGTGGTGCAGGGGAGGTGAAATGCTCTTGAAGCTCTGAAATGCTGAGGGGTTCCGATCAGTCATAGAATATTTCCAAGAAAGGTTTTTTGAAAAAAATGTGGAAATGTCCTAAGACTATTCAGTTTCCTACTATTGTAGAATGGCAGAAAGGGAGGGTTAAATATTAAAGATAGTATGAATTATTAGTTATGAATTTTGTCAAGTTCTGGAGATATTTAAACTGTTAGTTTTAGTAGTCAATAGGTTCACAGATGTTCCCTAATGTGCTTTCAGCCACTCTGCCCATGGACAGCACAAGCATCACCTTTGCTGGCGCCATCAAGCTCAGTCTGACCTGTCCTGTCTCCAAGCTGCAAACAGAACCTGCCCCCAGCCAGTGCTCTGCAAACAGGCAGGGTTCTGTCAGGCCAAGGCGAGTGCCCAGAGATTTGGGGTCTGTGAGTGCTGGCAGGGAGAGATCAGGCACAGGGAAACACCTGCAGGAGGTAAATCTCCAGGAAGTAGAGAGAAGATCAGGCAATTAGAGAAAACAAAACCCAGAAATGCTGTGGCAGGGAGAGTTTAGAGATGTCCACAGCTTCCCCTCCAGTGCAGCCCCTCCCTCTGAACAAGCCTCTTCCCTCCTGTCCCCCAGCCAAGCCTCTGCCCTCAGGGCTGGGGCTCCAAGGTGTGCAGCCCCTCCTGTGCAGGCAGAGCTGCAGCAGTGCCATGGGGCAGCTCTGCAGCCCCGGGCCCAGTTCCCTCTGCAGAGCACAGGGCTGGGAGCAGCTGCTCGGCACTGGGGGCTCTGGCAGGGGGCACAGCTGGCTCAGGGTGATGCTGTCCCCAGTGCCCGGCTCTGGGCAATTCTGTCAGTGCAGCAAGGAAAGGAGCTGCATCCCCCTTCATCCAAAGCCAGCATAAGGACACTTGGAAGTCTCCCTGAAATTTCAGTCCAAGCTGGGAGCTTCAGTCCAGGATGCAAACCTGTCCGAGAGCATCTCTGAGTTGTAAGATTGATGGGGAAAGGCAGAGGTGTTGTGAAACTGAAAACACTGTTGGGTTGGTGAAATGAGCAACGTGAGTCCTTGGCTACAAATGTGGAGCTGGGCTGTGGTGGATCCATCTGCTCTCAGCAGCACCTGGGGGTTTTTAAGGGAAACATGGGAGTGCGAACATCCTCTGTCAGAGAAAACTGAAAGCCCATAGAACCTCCAAACACAATGAAGTGACATACCATCTCCCCTCAGTCGCCACTCATCATCTTGCCTCGGAGAACTCACTCTGTTCTACCTGAGGGCAGCAAAAATTTGAGGGTTTATGATATCAAACAGCAACAGTAGAGATATGGGGGAGAATTTAAAGAAAAACCTCAAAACTCAAAAAAGCTGAAGACCACGTCTGTGTGTGATACAGAGGAGAGTGTATGGGAAATGGCTTTGATTTTGGTTACAGGTCTAACTCTTTACTGTCTTTTCTCCATGAACAGATCCCCACATTCAGAGGCAGCAAATGTCCAACAGCAGCTCCATCAGCAACTTCCTCCTGCTGGCATTGGCAGACACGCGGCAGCTGCAGCTCCTGCATTTCTGCCTCTTGCTGGGCATCTCCCTGGCTGCCCTCCTGGGCAACGGCCTCATCATCAGCGCCGTAGCCTGCGGCCACCACCTGCACACGCCCATGTTCTTCTTCTAGCTCAACCTGGCCCTCAGTGACCTGGGCTCTAACTGCACCACTGCCCCCAAAGCCATGCACAATTCCCTCTGGGACACCAGGACCATCTCCTACACAGGATGTGCTGCACAGGTATTTTTCTTTCTGGTCTTCATCTCAGCAGAGCTTGCCCTCCTGACCATCATGTGCTATGACCGCTACGTGTCCATCTGCAAACCCCTGCACTACGGGACCCTCCTGGGCAGCAGAGCTTGTGCCCACATGGCAGCAGCTGCCTGGGCCAGTGCCTTTCTCTATTCACTGCTGAACACGGCCAATACATTTTCCCTGCCTGTGACTGCATTCACAGGGGTCTGAGGATGAGAGAAGAGACAAGGATCTGACTCCATGTTTCAGAAGGCTTGATTTATTATTTTATGATATATATTATATTAAAACTGTACTAAAAGAATAGAAGAAAAGATTTCATCAGAAGGCTAGCTAAGAATAGAAAAAGAAAGAATGATAACAAAGGCTTGTGGCTCAGACAGAGAGTCCAAGCCAACTGATTGTGATATGCCATTAATTAGAAACAACTCTATGAGACCAATCACAGATCCACCTGTTGCATTCCACAGCAGCAGATAACCATTGTTTACATTTTGTTCCTGAGGCCTCTCAGCTTCTCATGAGGAAAAATCCTAAGGAAAGGATTTTTCATAAAATATGTCTGTGATACCTGCCCCTGTGCCAGGGCAATGTCCTGGGCCAGTTCTTCTGTGAAATCCCTCAGATCCTCAAGCTCTCCTGTTCAAATTCCTACCCCAGGGAACTTGGACTCATAGTGTTTTCCATCTGTTTAGCACTTGGTTGTTTTGTGTTCATTGTTTTCTCCTATGTGCAGATCTTCAGGGCTGTGCTGAGGATCCCCTCTGAGCAGGGACGGCACAAAGCCTTTTCCACCTGCCTCCCTCATCTGGCCGTGGTCTCTCTGTTCCTCAGCACTGCAGTGTTTGCTCACCTGAAGCCCCCCTCCATGTCCTCCCCATCCCTGGATCTGGCCCTGTCAGTTCTGTACTCAGTGGTGCCTCCAGCCCCGAACCCCCTCATCTACAGCCTGAGGAACCAGGATCTCAAGGCTGCAGTGTGGGGACTGATGACTGGATGGTTTCAGGAACATTAAACTGCTGGCCAATTTCAGCAAATCACTTGTAATAAAAGTCACTTTGATATTTCTTGTTGGTTTCATTTTGGAGGTCCCTTGTCTTTGTTTTACTTTTTAAATCTTGTCCTCAAAGAAATGGCATTGTTTGTGCAATTTCCCATTTTGCTTCTCTCCACCTTCCCTGTGGCCACAGACTGTGACAATGAGGGGCTGCACTCTCAGGGGCTTGAAAGAAGCTTAAGGATCTCCCATCAAAGTTTTATGCAGAGATGCCCTTTTGTTGCTTTCCGTGGAGCTGCAGCAGCAATGTCTGTGTGCAGAGCTGGGGGCAGATCAGTGCTGGCACAGCAGCTGTGCCCAGCAGCAGCAGCACTTGGTGCTGGCAGGGCTACTCCCATGGCTCTGCCCCGCTGCCCTGGTGGCCCTGGTGTTGCTGTAGGGCCTGAGTGCTCTTGGGGCCAAGCACAGTCCTGGGGGTGGCAGTGCCAGGGTTGCAGCAGGGACAGGCCATGGGCACTGCTGGGGCAGCGCTGATAACTCAGGCCAGGGCCTGGAAGCTCCAGGCTCCTTGCCCAGGCTCTCTCAAGAACACAGCCAGGCCAATGCTCAGCACAGAAAACCCCTGTGAGCAGCCCCAGGGTGGCCGTGGGCAGGCCGGGAGCAAACAGTATGGCTGGTGCTCTGCAAGGGTCCTGGGGGAGACGGGAAGGAGCAGCAGAGCAGGGGCTGATCCATCCCCAGTGCACTGGACAACCCAGGGCAGCATCCCAGAGTGTCCTCATGGAGCTGCCAACAACATCCCCCCTCTGCAGCCCTGGCCTCTCCCCCAGATCACACAGGTGCCCCATCCTTGCAGGCACAGACACGGCAGCACTGGCTCAGGAGCCCCTGTTTGCATTGCACACAGCAGGCAGGAGCACCCTGTTGGAGAGTTTTGTTCAGACATTGCTTATAGAAAAAGGCCATGATCATATACAGCTGGTTAAGAAGTAAAAGGCAGCTGTAAGAAGCAAGTTCTCAGGCTTTTTCCTTAAAAACAATAAACACTGTGTCCTTGGCCAAGTCATGAGAAAAACATGGTGGAAAACATGGAGTCCTTGAATGTAGTCAGCAGCAGGATAAAAAACAAGTATTAGTCTCAACAAGAAAGCCACAGGTATTAGCAACAAAGGAGGGGTTGACATGTAATCTGTAACCAATGATGAGCTCAGCTTTTGCAATATGTATGAGCTTAATTAACACTACTATAAACGTATGTAAGCTGGATCAATAAATTGGAGATCGATGATCATCGCTAGGATGTGCAAGTCTCCCTTCACTTTCCTCAAATGGTGAACCTCGATCATGATACGGCAACGCACCACGGAGGAGTGAAGAATTGGGTCAGGTCCTGAAGCAGCCGGGACGGCAGAAAAGCGTGGAGAAAAAAAAAAAGGAGAAAAAAGAAGCTGAGACGCGCCGTGCCCTGGGTTTCGTATAGACGAGCCCGGCCGAAAAGTGCTGCCAGACCTTGAAGATCTGCAACAGCACTGACGATTTAGGTATGGAAAGGCAAGCAGCATATGATTTATTTACTGCCTTTTTACAAAAATGGCAGGTTAAGGGAATAGATTTGCAAAAGGATTTACCAGAGCTTTTGACTTATGGCTATGCTAGGGGAGTTTTTATTAACCCCCATACGGTTCACGAGTTAACGAAGTGGCGTAAATTTGGTGATTTATTGTGGGAGGCTACTTTAGAGGATGATAAAACTGCCAAGAAGTTAGGTAAATTATGGAGGGTGGTTCACAATGAATTATTGCAGCACCAGGCCGAGAGAAAGGCTGCCGAGCAGGCAACAGCTGCACATGGGCGTAATAAAGATTACGATCAGGAGATAGGTACACCACTTGCTCCTGCAGTGAGGACGGTTTTCTTGCCTGCTTCACCGTCCTCCTCTGCTTCAGCAAGCCAGGGTATAGAGCGCGCTTCTGAGGCTTCCGCACCCCCTGAACAACAGGAGCCGTGGCCAAGACCACCCAATAAGCTCCCGCAAATCAATGAGCCGATCCCTGGGGCAGAAAACGACCTAGCGGAGGCTATTGCAAGGGAGCAGAGAGTCGCGTGGGCTGCGCTTGCAAGAGAAGCTATGGAAAAGGGGGATGAGGAAGTTATTAGCGCTGCTACCCAGCTGGCTTGTCCTGTTGTATTCAATCCGCAGGAGGGAGTGGGCATGCAGGCTACCATTACAGCCCTTGATTGGAAATTGCTGTCTCAGCTGAGGTCTACTGTTAGTCAATTTGGAGTGAAAAGTGAGCCAGCCAAACAGATGTTAGACTATATTTTTGATACCAGTCTTGTCTTGGCAAATGATTGTCGTGGAATAGCTAAATTGATATTTACCCCACATCAGCAATTGTTGTTCAATGCTCATTGGCAAGAGCTTGTAAATGAATGTGTAGCGGTACAGAGGCAGCAGGGAGATCCTCTCCATGGTATAACTGTTAACGAGCTTATGGGCTTGGGACCTTTTCTTCGCACAGAAGCACAAGCTTTGCTGGGGCAAGATAAGTGCCGGGAAGCTATGAGGTTGGTCCGGCTTGCTATAGAGAGGGTAAAAGAGCCAGGAGGGATACCCGTGTATATGGGAATTAAGCAAGGGCCAGAAGAGTCATTCGGGTCATTTATTGATAAGGCTGCCGCCACAATCGAAAGGGCTGGAGTACCAGAATATCTTAGGGGGGCATTACTCAAGGAGTGTACTCTCCAAAATTGTAATTCCACTACCAGGAGCGTGCTTAATACTCTGGGTGCCAATTGGACTATAGAGGAGGCATTATAGAGGATGGCATTGATGCCAACAGGAGCACAAGCCTTTGTAGTAGATGCAATCAAACAATTAGGGCTAGGCTTACAAGAACAGGCAAAGTCCTCTCAAAATCAGGTGTTAGCTGCTCTTGCACCTCTTCAAACGTCAGCAGCACTGCCTCCAACGCCTAGTTGGTGCCAGAACCGCAGTGACCACGCACTGACACAAGTCGTTGCTGCCGCAACAGCACCCTCTCCTGTCTCCAACCCGCCAGCACAGGGAGCCTCGGCTTGGATCTGGCAGCCGCCGTACAAGGTATGCTGATGACCCCGCACCCATGAAAAATCCCGACAGGGATTCATGGACCTATTGTTATACAGGATCAAGCTGGGTGCTTTGCTGTCGGATTTTCGGCTGTTTAGATGGTCTGGGAAGGCCCGAGGTGGCCTTGGGCAGCCCGCGCTCCAAAGGACGAGAAGGGACTTCAGATCTTTTCTCGGTCTCGGTGTTTATTAAATGCTTATCTAAAAGATTTTCTCTTGGCCTGACAGAGTTCTGCTCAGCAGTCAGCCATGGGCACACACTGAGAGCCCCTGGGGCGGCCACCTATCTTTATACTCGGAGTTACGTATACAATATTTATCATTTTTCTCCAATACCCTCTACCCTTATTAACCAGTGCACTTTTAGTAAGGTCCAATCTCAAAGTGCCAACATCACCACAGAAGACGGAGGCCAAGAGGAAGAAGAAGAAGGAGAAGGGCACGCCCCAATTCCTCCATCTTACTTCTCTAGACCCCCCTGTACAGAAATCTTAAACCCTGTATCTCACACTCCAATTAACTTATCCCTGCACCATTCACCCCAGTGAAATCCTCCTATCCTCATACTGATGTCGTCTCTCGTGTGGGATCAAAGTCTAGCCACCAGACATTTCTGGCAGCATTCCAGGACTCCCGAGCCCCCCAGGGGTGGTCTTGGTCACCCTGCACCCCAGTCCTGAGAGGCTGAGACCCCACATCTCCCCCTTCTGTTTGCACCAAGAAGATCTCTTTCGCTTTTATGTGAAAACCCCCAAAGTCCTTAGTTTCTTTTTATTTCTCTTCCGGGTCGTTTTTCGCAGTCTGAGTCTCGACTTCTGTCTGAGTACTCGTCTCTTTGTTTCTTGGATCAGCGTTCTTGTGTTCTCGCATTCGGAATGGCTTCACGTGCCGCGCCGACACCCACTTCAGACCTCGATCTGTGGAAATACAAGCGAAACCCTTGCCCCAAGTGATTAGTTTGAAAGGACCCTCTATTTGTCCTGTCTCTGTGTTTCTGATCAAAACTAAAGGATTTTCCTTTAGCTTTGCCTGTGTGTTGTTTAGAAAATGTCTTACGATCGGTGGATTAGGTTCTGAGGATGAGCTATTTAGGAAATTCAGCACGTACAGTGCCTTATTTAATTTCATGTGAGGTGTTGCCTCTGGCTCACCCCTTCTCTATCTGTCCAGAAGGGATTTCAGGGTATGATGTGTTCTCTCAATGATCACCTGACCTGTGGGAGAATGTGGAATACCAAACGTTTGTCTGACACCCCATCTTTTCAGGAATCTGTCAAGCACCCTGCCTGTGTATGTTGGACCATTGTCTGTTTTTATCTCCTGAGGCACACCTAATGCTGCAAATGCCTGCAGAAAATGTCGGCAAGCATGGTCTGCTGTTTCCCCAGCATGTGCTGAAGCAAAGACTGCACCTGAGAATGTATCTACAGAAACATGAACATTTTTGAGCCTCCCAAAAGATGGATATTTCGTGACATCAGCTTGCCACAACTGAAGACTTTGCAGCCCCCGCGGATTGATGGCCCCGGTAGAAGAAGGTGGCTGCACAAGCTGACAGTCTGGACAAGCACTAATGATCTCCCTCGCCTGACTCTTTGTGAGACGAAAGGACTCCATTAGCGCTTGCGTATTCTGATGAAAGAACGCATGACTTAATCTTGCCTGCTCAAAAATGTCCGGCAGTGTTTGCAAAATGGGCATTGTCAACCTGTCCGCCCGAGCATTCCCTTCCGCTAAAAATCCCGGAAGTGTCGTGTGCGCTCTAAGGTGTGTGATAAAATACTCTCTTTCCCTGCTCTCTAGCAGTGTTTTCAAGCTTGTCAAATATGAGTATAAAACCTCATTACTGACTTCTTTCAAGAGCGAACCCTCCAATCTCTTGACCACACCCGCAACATATGCGGAATCTGTCACCAGATTGAGAGGCTGTTTGAACAACTGAAATGCCCGGACAACGGCTGCCAACTCCACAATTTGTGGAGAGCCCTGAACCATCCTCACGTCTGATTCCCAATCCCCTGTCGTTGAGTCTCTCCACGTGATCACTGACTTGTGTGTCTTCCCTGAGCCATCCGTGAACACTGTGATCCCGTCCAAAGGTTCTTCACTTATTCGTGGTTTTGCTCTATAGCATATTTGCGATTGCAGTATTCTATGCTGTGGAAAGTGGACTGTGCAAGTTCCTGGGAACGCTAACAACGTGATTAACAGGTCTTTCGATTGTTGCATTGCCCAATCGAAATAGTCTCGTTTCAGAGGTAATCTGATGACTGAGAATTCTCTTCCTGCCATTGTCAGCAGCCTTGTTCTCGCCTTTATGATGATTTGTGCTGCCATCTCCAAATCTGTGAGAATCGTTTTCGCGGGCCTGTGTGGTAGGAAAATCCACCCTATGATTATCAAAGTGTCCTTTTGTGATTCATCCCATTGGAAGATCAAACCATGGAACTGTGTTTTCTTCCCCAGCACTGCCAACTGAAAAGGCTACGTTGGAACAAATCGATGTGCCTGCCTTTTCTGTATTGCGTTCGTGATTTTCTCCAACTCTTTTCTTGCTTCTGGCGTGAGTGTCCTGGGAGAACGAATGTCTGTGTCTCCTCTCAAGAGATCAAGCAGCGCTGGAATGTCGCTGTTTGTGATTCCCAAAACTGGTCTCATCCAGTTGATTTCTCCCAAAAGCTGTTGCAAATCATGCAAATTGTTGACCTTAGTGCTGATCTCCACTTTTTGAGGCTTTATTGTTTTCTCTGAGATTTTCCACCCTAGATATTTCCAAGGTGCAACCTCTTGAATCTTTGAAATGCTGATTTCCAGACCTGCCTTTAGCACCTCTGCGATCACACAGTCGCGAGCTTCTTGCAGCTCCTGTCGTGTTGATGCTGCAATGAGCAAATCATCCATGTAATGAATGATCTTCGCCTTCGGAAATTTCTTCCGTGCTGGTGCCAAAGCTCGTGCCACGTACCATTGACAGATCGTCGGAGAATTTTTTAGGCCTTGTGGAAGACAGACCCAATGGTACCGCTGCAGAGGCGTTTCCCTGTTGATACTCGGAACTGAAAAGGCAAATCTCGGAGCATCATCTGGATGGAGTGGGATACTGAAAAAACAATCCTTGAGGTCAATGACCACAAGCTGCCAATCTCTGGGAATCATCGAGACAGATGGAAGTCCCAACTGAAGTGGCCCCATGTCTTCTATGACTTCGTTGATCTTCCTGAGATCGTGTAACAACCTCCATTTGCCCGATAGCTTTTTCTTGATGACAAACACCGGAGAATTCCAAGGGCTGTCTGTTGGCTTGATGTGTCCCTTCTGCAATTGTTCTTGGACCAGGTCTTTCAAAGCACTCAATTTTTTCCGCTCAAGGGGCCACTGATCCACCCAAACTGGATCATCTGTTTTCCATGTCAGCTTCAGTGTGGCGAGTGCTGCAGTGACCCCTATTAAAAATCCACTTCGATCTTCGCGCCCCATTGTGCCAAAAGGTCCCGACCCCAGACTGTGATCGGCTTTTGGACGACAAAAGGACGAATGATCGCCGTCTTGTCTCCTGGTCCCGTGACAACGACGGAATTCTCACTTTGCAGACACAGAGATGCTCCCCCGATGCCTGAGAGAGAGCCCAATGGCGCGACCAAGCTCCAATTGTGTGGCCAAAAGATGTACGATATTACCGTTACATCCGCCCCTGTGTCGAGCATACCTCTGATCGATGTCGTCCTGTCCCCACATGTCAATTGGCACGTGAGCGTGGGTCGGTCTCGACCTATGTGCTTCACCCATGTTGTATGTACTTCAACATGCTCTTTCATAGGGAGACCTTCTTCGTCGAAGATTGACATGACCTCTCCAACTGCGTGTGGCGGCAATGCGAAGGCTCTCGCAACCACAGTATTTTCCGGTACAGTCAATGGTGGACGAAGCGCTCTTGCCAAAACTGTTAACTCTGTATTTTTGTCTGCTGAGACAACTGTTGGATAAACAATGAGTCCAAGAATACTGCACTTGTCTTGTCCAATTATCAAGAAATCTTGTTTCTTGTATGAGTCCCCGCGGATACCTGTTGGTATCTCCGCATGACTTTCATCTAGAAAGCATACTAGTTTTGAAGCTGCCAATGCACACTGTGCCCCTGGTGGGAGGAGGTCTGGGTCGCTGTGGAATCGACTGAGGGTTTTGCTGAGGGTATCTGCTTGTCGCTCACTGATGACTGCCCTGTCTGTTCTTGTGACACCGCCAGTACTTGTGTCTGAGCGCGCTGGCGATTTCCCGCGCTGATTCTTCCATTTCCCGGATGCGGTAACGGATTTCCTTCCACATCTGTCCGGGAATAACATTCTTTCACAGAGTGTCTTCCTCTTCCGCACCGTGCGCAAATTGGCCTTTCTGCTTTCTGGGCTGGCGTTGGTATATGTGTTCGTGGGCAATTCCTTTTCATGTGCCCAGACTCCCCGCATCTGTAGCACTGTCCTCCTTGGGGTTTGTTCTTTTCCTGCATTGTCGCAAGAACTTTGTTGATGTTTTCGTCCTGTTGATGGAGTAATTTCTCGAACATCTTCTCCAATGTCTTGTCCTCTGATTGCCCTTCTGAGCGTCCCTTTAGCTGTTCTTCCCATTCCTCTCCTAATTCATTCTTCACGATCGATGCGGCATGCTGAGGTGTCCCCACCTTGCTGCATGCCTCCACCATCTCTGCCAAGGATGGCCGTCGTGGCATGGCACTAATCACCCGTTGACAATCCGGGTTGGCATTGCCGAAAGCTAAACTCTCCAAGAGAGGCCTCTTCACTTCTTCTGTCATCACCTGTCGATCCACGGCTTGCGTGAGTCGGTCGATGAATGACATGAATGGCTCTGTGGGACCTTGCCTGATGCAAGAGAACGGAACATCCGGAGCTCCTGTCGGTGTAATTTGTATGATTGCCAATCGCGCTGCTTCTTTGATGTCGTTTAACACTCTTCGTGGAAGCCGCGCTGCTTGTTCCCCTGGATTGTCATCTGGAGGATCCCCTGCTAATTGCCCTTCTGTGAGGTTCGCATTTGGCCCACCTTGATATCTGTTCCGCAACTCAGCAAGATATTTTCTCCACCTTTTTTCCCAGATAAGATTCTGTGTGTCAGTGAGGATCATTGCCACAATACTTCGAATATCATATGGTGTGAGATCATACATAGTGAATGTCCCTCTTAGTAGCTGTTTGAAGTATTGTGAGTTCAGCCCAAAAGTTTGAGCCGCCTTCCCTAAGTCTTTGAGTGTCTCATTACCCATCCTTTCCCACCTTGGATTCTGTCCCTGGGCATCATATGTCACTGGCATTGTCAAATCTCCTGATCCCGGGAATAAATGCTTTTCCTTTGCCAACGCTTTTCTGATTCGCTTCCAATCCATCGTCTTCACCGGCTCTTGAAATTCCTCTTCTTCAGACTCCATTGGGATTTGCATGAATAATGGTGTTGTGGACGCCATCGGTGATTCATCGTGTCTCATTTTTCGCCTTGAGGTTTTTGGCCTTGCTCCTAAATCTGAAAAGGAAACTCGAGGATCCTGTTGATATTTCTTTTTTACTGTATCGAATGAATGCAAGAAGCTTTTTGCTGCTTCTGCTGCTGATAGCATCCATGTTGGGACACCTTCCGATGCTGTGATCCTTATGACATCTTCCCCTTGTAGCTGTTCTTCATCTGAGCTTTCATCATCTTCATGAAATTCCGAAGTGGATGGATAATCCCTTTGTTGTGTTAACATTGTCTTCTTTGAAGTGCTTTTCTTTTTATATATTGTTGGAAAAAATTGCTGTATTGTTGCAGTCTCGCCACGAGATGGCGCTGTGGCTCCGCCGAACCGATCCGGCATGTCGTGCACTTCTGTCCTCCTGCCACTAGGTGGCGTTGTCACCGGCCTCCCTGGCTCGGATGACGAGTGAGCTCGACTGCCCCATTTCCTCTTCCGGTCCGGCGTGCCGGCGATCTCATTTGAGACCGTGTTTGCTTGGCTTTTAATTCAGGTAAAAATGGGGCTTGAACACCAAAGCGTCTCCCGTGAAGGGAAGGGACTGGGACTCCGAGGGTTTCAACCAGAGGCACCGAGTCTGGAGAGGGTGCGGGGCCCCTAACACGGCCCCTCCTCGCCTGACACGTCACAGGGGATCGGGCCCGCCTCCGCCCGCGCTCAACTTTCTGCGCATGTGTGCTCTCCGAGCCGCTCCCTGTGTCTCCTGAGCTGACGTCATCCTCTCCCGCTCGTTCCACCCCCGAGGTTTCTTCCCCTCGGTCTGTCCCTGACTCTGTCTCCTCCTCCTCTGACACTGTGTTCACTCCTCCCTCCGGTGTCTCCAGCCCGCCTCCCGCCGGCATTCCGGCCCGCCCCGCGATTCTGGCCGACCTCCGCACCGGGTCTGACGTCACAACCGCGCGCCTCCTGCGTCTCGCCACGGTGGCCCTCTGGGGCTGCACAGTTTCCCCCAGTTCGCCGCCCGCGTTCGCCGCCCCCGCGCTGGTATGTGACTCCCCACCCCGGTTTTTGCGAGTCCTGCCCTCCGCGTGCATCTCTTCTACCCTGCCGGCCGGGGCGGCCGCCGCCCCCGGCGTTGCGCTAACCAAAGCCGCACCGGAACCCGTGTCTCCCATTATCTCTTCACCCGCGCTCCCCGCCTGCACCGCCGCAGCCTGGCCGCCTTGCCCGCCGCGAGTAAGCGCCCCCCCTGATCCCTTGTCTTCCTCCTGCTCCCCCCCTTCCGCTCCTGACTCCTCTACACTCTCTGGGGTTTCAGGACGCTTTTGGGGTTTCTTGCATTTTTTGACCGGGAGGTTTAATATTATTTTCTGCTCTCTTTCCTCGAGAGCCCTTTCCCCCTGGCTACTTAAAGCCAGAGTTGATTTTTTTCCGGAGCTTTGCTCCCCCCCTTCTAAGGGTGCTGCAGTTTTTCCCTGCTTTTCCAGTCTTTTAGACTGCACTGAGATACCTTGTAACATAATTCTTGCTGGTGAGAGTAGCTTTAACGCTGTCTCATCTTTTTTCATTGCTAAGAAATATAAATGCCTATTGATTTCTTGCCAAAACCCCACTTCGAATAACAGGCATGTCTCTGCCAGTGGGTAGTTGAGCCTTGCCCACAATAATAACTGTTTTAATTCTTTCTTTGGGATCCCTTCTGTATATAATTCAGCCACTCCTTGTAAGGCGGACAAGATTTCCCGTTGTTCCTGGGAGAGTGTGGCCCCCATATTCTTATTTTTGGCCTTCTTACCGAATCTGTCGTCAGAGTGGTCTGAAGGCTCCCGATCTCCGTCCAGCAGGTCACGAGAGATGGATCCAGAGGCGCCTTTCTGGTCCCAGTCCAGGCCGCTCTGCTACGAACTGTCTTCGGCAGAAGCTGAGAGATGGAATTCTCAGTGACTGCTGATTTTTGCAGATTCTCCTGGCCGTATTTTTTTTTCTTCTTTCTTTCTTCAGGCTTCTCTCCTCAGGAGTTATCAGTGCTGTCCTCTTGGCTCTTCAGCTCTTCAGCTCTTCAGGGCTTTTTCCCCCCCCGAAAGGTTTGGTGGGAGATAGCCCACGCAGCGGACGCCACTTGTCGGATTTTCGGCTGTTTAGATGGTCTGGGAAGGCCCGAGGTGGCCTTGGGCAGCCCGCGCTCCAAAGGATGAGAAGGGACTTCAGATCTTTTCTCGGTCTCGGTGTTTATTAAATGCTTATCTAAAAGATTTTCTCTTGGCCTGACAGAGTTCTGCTCAGCAGTCAGCCATGGGCACACACTGAGAGCCCCTGGGGCGGCCACCTATCTTTATACTCGGAGTTACGTATACAATATTTATCATTTTTCTCCAATACCCTCTACCCTTATTAACCAGTGCACTTTTAGTAAGGTCCAATCTCAAAGTGCCAACATCACCACAGAAGACGGAGGCCAAGAGGAAGAAGAAGAAGGAGAAGGGCACGCCCCAATTCCTCCATCTTACTTCTCTAGACCCCCCTGTACAGAAATCTTAAACCCTTTATCTCACACTCCAGTTAACTTATCCCTTCACCATTCACCCCAGTGAAATCCTCCTATCCTCATACTGATGTCGTCTCTCGTGTGGGATCAAAGTCTAGCCACCAGACATTTCTGGCAGCATTCCAGGACTCCCGAGCCCCCCAGGGGTGGTCTTGGTCACCCTGCACCCCAGTCCTGAGAGGCTGAGATCCCACACTTTGCTGTTCGGAAGATCATCTGCATCTATGTTGAGATTATTTGTTTTGCCTGGCGTCATTGATGTGGAGTATATGGTTGTGGTGTATACCCCTTTCCCACCACTCCAAATTTACAAAGAACTGAGAATTGCTCAGCTGGTGCCACTTGAGCCAAATGACTAAGGGATTACAGGCTATAAAAGGACAAGAGAGGGGATGAAATGGTTTTGAATCCACCGGAGGACTTACCTTACTGACTTTGAACCTTTCTGAGAGACCCAAGAAAAGGGTGGAAGTGGAATTTCAAGGACAGAAAGGATCATTTTCAGGCTTGCTCGATACTGGAGCAGATTCCAGCATTAGTAGCCCTAGCCGTTTGCCTCCTCTCCGGGTTCGCATGAATGAAAAACAGCTAACAGCTTTCTTTTTCAGTAGTCCAATTACCACCTACCATGCAATGCCTTATAGGGCAGGACATTATGGCTCAGTTGGGGGTGGTTTTAACCCTTTGGGGTAAAAGCTATTGCTTGGACCGTGGCTGAGGAACCTTGTGACATATGCTATAGGGATACTAGGTGTGCTTTTAATGCTTTTGCTTATTTTACCTTGTATTTTTTATTGTATTCAAAATATGGTCAGTAGAATGATAGAAAAAACCTGGCAGACTAACCTCCTTGAGCAAAAATAGAAAAACGGGGAATATATTGGAGAGTTTTGTTCAGACATGGTTTATAGAAAAAGGCCATGATCATATACAGCTGGTTAAGAAGTAAAAGGCAGCTGTAAGAAGCAAGTTCTCAGGCTTTTTCCTTAAAAACAATAAACACTGTGTCCTTGGCTAAGTCATGAGAAAAACATGGTGGAAAACATGGAGTCCTTGAATGTAGTCAGCAGCAGGATAAAAAACAAGTATTAGTCTCAACAAGAAAGCCACAGGTATCAGCAACAAAGGAGGGGTTGACATGTAATCTGTAACCAATGATGAGCTCAGCTTTTGCAATATGTATGAGCTTAATTAACACTACTATAAGCGTATGTAAGCTGGATCAATAAATTGGAGATCGATGATCATCGCTAGGATGTGCAAGTCTCCCTTCACTTTCCTCAGCACCCACATGCTGTTGCTGTGGGGACATGAACCTGAGGGAGCACAAATGCCATCAGCCCCTGGGGCCAGGAAGAACTGGGGGACACCAGGGAAACCACTCAACTTTATTCTGGCCTCTGCAGTCAGCCAGAAAGTTTGTTCCCATGGGCTGGGAGTTTCCTGTCCTACTGCAGAAGCTATTGCTCAGAGACAGGGCTGCCTGGCAGCCACCCCCAAACTGCCCTGAGCATTTTCTTGGCTTCACCTTTGCTTTCTTTACTCTTCCCTGGTACAAATTTCTTCCTATTGCCCACCCCTGTTCCCTCCCCTGCAAACAGCCCATCCCTGTTTGCCCTTTCCTGTCTGGCCTCACTCCGCATTGCAGTTCCTGGCTTGGCACCATGGGAACGTCCCTTGGGGAGCAGGATCATCCTACAAGTGCTGCAGGAATTGTCTGCAGGCTCCTGCAGTGCCTCATGCTGCTCCCTTGCCAGAGGCACCCCAGGCCAGGGGGGCACATCTGGGCTGCTGTGTCTGGCTCTGGGGCTCCCTGTTCTGGGCAGTCAGGAGGAGCTGCAGGGGCTCTGCAGGACTGACAGGATGGGCTTTGGGGCTGTGAGGAAAAGCTGAGGGACCTGGGCTGCTGGAGCTTCTGAAGAGGAGGCCCGGGGCTCATCATGCAACTGCTCCAAGGGTGGTTTCAGAGAATCCCAAAATCAGCACGTTGGAAAAGACCTTGAAGATCATCAAGTCCAACCTGTGCCCTGACACCACCTTGTCTTCCCTGAGCCTCCTCCAGGATAAACAACCCCAGTTCCCTCAGCCACTCCTCACAGGACCTTTGCTCCAGACCCCTCACCAGCATTGTTGCCCTTCTCTGGACACGCTCCAGCCCCTCCATGTCATTCCTAGATTGGCGGGCCCAGAACTGGACACAGCACTCGAGGTGCTGCCCAACCTGGGCCGAGCATAAGGGAAGAATCACTGTCCTGGTCCTGCTGGCCACACCATTCCTGATCCAGGCCAGGAGCCATTTGCCTTCTTGGCCACCTGGGCACACTGCTGGCTCATGTCCAGCCTGCCGTCCACCAGTCCCTGCAGGTCCCTTTCTGCCTGGCTGCTGTCCAGCCACTCTGTCCCCAGCCTGTAGTGCTGCAGGGGTTGTTGTGGTCCAAGTGCAGGACCCAGCACTTGGACTTCTTAAACCTCACCTTGTTAGATTTGGGCCCTGGATCCAGCTTGTCCAGGGCCCTGTGAAGAGCCCTCCTACCCTCCAGCAGATCAACACTCACACCCAGCTTGGTGTCATCTGGAAATTTGCTGATGCTGGACTCAGTCCCCTCATCCAGACCATCAATGCAGACATTGAAATCCACGTTGGCTGGCTCTGATCCCTTGGCCATCCTGTGGGTGCCTTGTGATGGCACTCAAGGTGATCTGTTCCATAACTTTGCTGAGCACTGAGGTCAGGCTGACAGGCCTGGAATTCCCCAGATCCTCCTTCCAGGCCTTCTTGGGGATGGGGTCACACTGGCACTTCCAGTCCTCTGGGAGCTCCCCACTGAGCCAGGACTGATGGTAAATGATGGAGAGCAGCTTGGGGAGCTCATCCACCAGCTCCCTCATTCTCCTGGGATGGATCCCATCCAATCCCATACACCTGTGAGCATCTGGGTGGCTCAGCAGGTCACCAACTGCTTCCTCCTGGATTCCAGGGGGCTGTTCTGCTCCCTGTGCCCATCTACCAGCTCAGGAGAACACTTTTCCTGATGACAGCCTGTGCTAATATTGAAAATTGAGACAAACAAAATGTTAAGCAGTTCAGCCTTTTCTTTATCTTTAGTTACTGTATTCTCCACTACATCCAATAAAGAGTAGGGGTTGTCTTTATCCGGTGTTTTGCTATTATTAATTTCTTTATAAAAACATTTCTTAATATTTTTCACAGAAGTGGCTAGGTAAAGCTCTAATTGAGCTTTCACCTCTTTCCTTTTCTTTCTGCATAACCTAACAACATCCTGAAACACGTTCTGAGTTGCCTGTTTCTCTTTCCAAAAGTGATGGATTCTCTTTTTCCCCCTGAGCTCCCCCAAAAGCTCCATGGGCATCCATGACAGTAATTTTCCTCACCAGCCCATCTTTTGCCACACTGGTACAGGCTGCTTCTTCCCCCTTAAGATTACATTCTTGAAGCGTGTCCATCCTTCCTGGACCCCCTTTTTTTCAAGTACTGTTTCCGTTAAAAAAATCAGTACCTGATTTAATACTCCCCAAATCAGCATCCTAAATAGGCCAAAGTCTGCCCTTCCTAATTCCAGTGCAGAAGTTTTGTTGCTGCCCCTCCTTCTTTCAGAGGACATGGAAAACTTGAGTATTTCATGGTCACTGTGCCCCAGGCAGCCTCTGACCCCCACATCTGCCACCAGCCCTTCTCTGTTTGTGAACAGCAGGAGACAGAGTTTTCCTTGGGAGTGGGAGTGTTAACAAAAATTTGGTAAAACAGAAAACTCCTTAACACCAGTGTAGCATTAAGAAGCAGCATTCTTTATTCAGCTGGATGCACAGGGGATAGCTCCTCCCAAAACCCTGCATGCTGAGTTCTGTTTATTTTCTGTATTTTGCACACATATTCATTGATTGTCCCTGACTAAACACACATATGATAATAATTTCCCCAAAGTCATTTACATATTTCCCCTCCCCTTTTGCATGTGTTCTTCTGTCCTGGGGGACTCTCTGGTGGTCCCTGGTGGTCGTGGACCCCAATGTTCCAGTGGGCCTTGCTGAGCTGGCAGGACACTGAGGCTGGTGAACTTCCAGTTCCCCTTCTCACACAATGGACATTGTGTGGTTTCCATAGGCCTCGGGTTTTGGAGAGCAAGCTCCAGGTGTCAGCTCACCTGGTGTAGACAATTTATCATCTGGTAGCATGAGGTCACAGAGTGAGCTATGACATCACAGATTGGGTATGTGAGGTCATTGAGAGCTATGACATCATAGAACTGCCTCTGTGACATCACAGACAGAGCTGTGACATCACAGGTGTTTTGCGGAGATATAGCCAAAAACTCCACAACTTTGTGAAAGTTGTAAAGCCGGTATGTTTATTATTACAGCGCCGGACGCATGCGGAGATTCCTCTCCTTAAAAGGCATGCGTACCTCTGGGAACTTCAGATCCCTTTTTATCTCCCTCTCAGATACATATGCATACAATTTCAAAATAGGTTCATACATATTCATTTTTACAAATTTCACGTGACATTTGCCGCTAGTTCTTCTTTATCAGAAAGAATTCCTAGGTCAGGCTGACTTGCTCTCACAGCAGTCTCTGTCTCTCTCTATCACCTTCTGTCTCCCCCTCCTTTTCTCTGTCCTTCACTGAATCTCTGAGCTTAGGCCTTGCAGTCAGGCTACATAGCTATGTTTCAAACTACAAAGATGTACATTTCACCTAAATCAAAATGGATTTCTACCCTGGACAATTTTCCATTTTGCTTCACAGGAAAGAGGTCTGACATCACAGAGTAGACTATGACATCACAGAGTCGGCTGTGACATAAGAGACCATCTGTGTAAAATTAGAGAATGGGCTGTGACCTCACAGAGCAGGCTGTGACATCACAGAGGGGCTGTGTGACATCCCAGGAGGGCTGTGTGAGGTCACTGGGTTGGTCACTCCACCCCAGCTCCCCCTCACAGTTTCTCCCAACAAGTCCAATGCTGTTCATGCCCAGTGGGGTCCCTGTCCCCCTGGGATCCCCCCAGCCCACCCGGAGCCACAGCCTCCAGCAAAGGATGTTCCACAGGATACACCCCAGAGACTGACATGGGGACAAGGGGCCAGCGCTGTGTGACCAGGACATCAAGGACATGGATTATCCAGGTCACTGTGGCCTGGGTTGGGTTCCCCAGGGCAGGAAAGATGTCTGGCAGCTGGAGCAGGGTTAAGGAAGAGCCTCCAAGGTGGGGCTGGAGCCCTTGGGATGTGAGCAGAGGCTGAGGGAGCTGGGCTTGTTCAGCCCAGAGCAGGGAAGGCTGAGGGGCTCCTCATCCTACCCTGGCAGTGCCAGAGAGGAGGTGATGGAGAACACAGAGACAGGCTCTTCACTGGGGGGCCTGGTGGGAGACAAAAGCCAATGGGTGGAAGGGGAAAGAGGGGAGATAAGCCAGGGCATGAGGAGATGAAATGAGTCAGGCTGGTTTCAGCATTTCCTCAACACCAAAAGCAGCCTGACCTCCCTTCTCCATCCACCAGTGACAGATTTGCAAATCAGGAATTGTTTCAGTTGTTCTGCCCCCACTCGAGGATGCGCATCCTGATACAATAACTTAATTGTGTTTATATCTATCACAGATTCACATTTGTCTGTAATTAATTCTAGTATGGAAATCACTTGTGGATGTTGGACTCATCAGACACTGCTGGGACATTGCACATAGCTCAGGGAAGAGCATGATTGTTATTAAATTGTGTCCTGTTCAACTGTGGTCTGTTGGTCATGAAGAGAAACTTTCTGTGCCTCTGAGTCTCACCAGTTCCTGGCCCCCAAAGGAGACAAACCCGATGAGTTGTGGTTCCCACTCCAGTTGTGGCACTTGCACCTCCCTCCATAGCCAGAGCAGAGCTCCCTTGTCCCAGAAAGTCCCTGGCAATGCAGGGATGAAGGAAACAGGACAGGCTGTGGGGATCAGGGGCAGGGCACAGCCAGGGATTTGGGGTGGTTGTGAGCCCAGGGCAGGACCCGGCCCTTGGCCTTGGTGAACCTCATCCAATTGTCCTGGGCCCATGGCTCCAGCCTGTCCAGATCCCTCTGCAGAGCTTCCTGCCCTCCAGCACAGCCACACTCTCACCCAGCTTGGGCTCACCTGGGAACTGACTGAGGGTGCCCTCACTGCCCTTGTCCAGATCAGCAATAAAGAGATTGAACTGACCTGGCCCAAATCCTGAGCCCTGGGGACACCCCTGGATGTGACTCCATTCCTCAGCTGCTCTGAGCGCCAGGAGTTGGATGAGGGAAATGGTGGGGAAGGGGTAGGGACAAAGTCTGATTGATTTTCAGCCATGTAGGGTCTTGATTTTTAATATCTAACCAGACTGAATTAGAAAGTGCGAGGGGTCAATATCAACTGGACATTGCTGATGTCCATCTATAAACAGGAAAAGAAAACAGGAAGAAACAGTTGTGTCTGCATTGCTTTCAATACAGAATATTCACTTTGAGTACACTTCTGAAATTTGACTAATTACCCACAGAACAATTTAAAACTTCAATTAATCCCATTATCTTTTCTGATCTGGGTGTTTTAAACTCATGTTTAATAGCCTTTTAGACTGAATTCCTGAAGTGAAGAGCTCAAGAAAAAAGAGGCCTCTGGAGTAGAAAAACTCATCAGCAACCTCCAAGTGGCTGAGGATCCATCCCCATCAGAGTAGCAATGAACAGAAATGGGCACAGCTTTGAGGCTGCCCCAGCTTTGGGATGGGCCCTGGGCCTGGAGCAGGTGTCAGGATACGTCCTAGTGAACAGGTAACCTGATGGTTCATAGGAGTGATTTCAGAGTGCAAAAACCAACACGGTACAAGGGGGTTTGCAGTGATAATCAAAACAAATGCAGTTTTATTGAAATAACCACAGCAAAAATGCGATAGAGGGGTTAAGGGAGAGGAAAAATATAGAGAAAGAGAGAGGGGAGAGAGAGAGGGAGGGAGAGGGGATATAGCTACCAACGCAGATACGAAGTCCTTTGGTCCAGTCCAGTCGAGGGTCTGCCTGTTACGCTGGGGAGATCTCAAAGGCACAGTTCATTTGCACCCCAATTATACTCTTTTTGTTGGGGGAAGGGAAAATAAATTTCGCAACTGAAACAAAGGCCTTCGGGGGGGAGGAATAGAAAGGGGTGTACACAGAGTCCAAGCTAGGCAGCAGGCAAGAACTATTGTGTTCATGGTCCAGTGGTCACAACCTGCAGGCAAACATCTCGCTTTGGTCAGCTTGCCTCCCCCAACACATCTCCCCCGGGCTGGGAGTTTCAGTCCCAGTCCTTGGAAGGAGCAGAGGGGCCTTTAGGAGTTTCATGTCTCAGTCCTTAATGGAAAAGCTTCTTACATCTCAGTCTGTCTGTCACAGAGGTTGTAAAACAGGTGAAGGTCTTCTGTGGGAGACCACCTGAAACTCAGGAGAAGTCCAGCCAGGCCGAGAGGTGGGACAGCTCCCAGAGCTGCTATTGTTGCAAACGGGGCCCGGTGCCCCCTTCCTAGCATACAGCAAACACACCTGTAAAAACAATAACTCAACACTGAGCTTTCAGGTCTCAGGGCCTTGTTGGCATGTGACTTTCTGCTTCAGAGCCAGAGATTCTAGACAGGGGGGGTCTTCTCTTCAGTGGTCCCCCAATGACAATTGTGAGGCAGATGAGGGAAAATTCAGAGAGACTCTCACAGCAGGAGCAGCTCTTGAGGGCCCCAAGGCTGGGGCTCTTGTGCTGCCCTGGGCAGATGGGATGGCAGGAAGGGCAGCAGAGCTCCCAGCACCTGGGGCAGGGGGGAGCAGGGCAGCCAGGGAGCCTCCTTTGGCCTTGGCCAAGCACCTTCCCCCATGGCTGGGGCTGAGTCCTGTGGGAGCTGTAGCTGCTGCTGTGCCCTTGCCAGGGGCTGAGGCCATGGGGCCAGTGCTCAGAGCAGCCTGTCCTGAGCAGAGCTGTGGGGCCAGAGCCAGCTGGGCTAGGCTGGGGAGAGGCCCTTGGTGCTGCCTAGATCTCAGGGCAGCTGGAAGAGCTTGCAGGGAGCTGGGCTGGGCTCATAGTGTCCATCTCAGCCTGGCTGAGCGTGCAGGCCTTGTGGGGCAGAGCCGGCGCCTGTGCAAGGCATTGAAAACAGCAAGTGCCCCAGAGAGGAGGCTGCTCTGTGCCCTTGGTGGCATGGACAGAGCAGGAAGGGGGCCCAGGACACTTGTCAGCGCCAGCCTCTGTCCCTGCAGCATGATGTGTTCCTGACACACTGTGACAGGCAGATCCTGTCCCTCCCTCATTGCTCAGGGCTCTTCACTGGGATGTGGGGATGTTCCTTTCTCCTCATGTCCAGTCTGGGCCTCCCCAGCTGCCTTTGGCATTAATTCTTCCTTTTTCTGGCTGTTCTCTACTATGTCAAAAGGATCCCCCATCTCTGAAACTACCCTTCAATCCCTCCCAGGCCTCTCCTCTGCTGTCCTCAGTCTCCACCCCACTGAGCAGAGAGCTGTTCTTTCCCTATTCAGTGGTCAAGTGCTTGAGGCCAAGAGCGCCTGGACAAGAGGGACAGTTCTTTTCTAGAGGAAGGAAACCACAGAATCCCAGGGTTTTGAAAGCAGATGAGAAGCAGTCACCAGAGGCCAAGGCAAGACAGACTTGTCTGTCCTTGCAGCTTTTGTCTGAAAGCAGCCTTTGGATAGATGGGGAATTTTGGGGGTGGAATTCCATTTCAGTCATGGGTTCTTGGACTGGAATGACAGTTCTCCATAGGAAGGAAAGAGTGGAGTCCCACCCAATGTTTCAAAGGCTGATTAGAGGCAGCCCCAAGGAAGTCAAGGCCAGCCAGACCTGTTGTCAGGGGAGAATCCTTGGAGAGACACGATTTGGGAGGCAAAACCTCACTTTTGTCTATGGGCATCTGGACAAGAGGAACGGTTCTTTTCCATAGGAAAGAAAGTACAGAGCCCCAGTGTTTCAAAGGCAGATGACAGCTGGTCCTAAGGAAACCAAAGGAACCTGGGCAGTCCCAGCAGCTTTTGTCTGGGAGCTATCCTTGTATATAAGGAATTCTGGAGGTGGATTCTCAGTTTTGGCCATGGATGCCTGGACTTGAAAGGTGTTTTTTTGCATGGGAAGAAAAGCACAGGCCCCCAGTGTTTTAAAGGCAGATGAGAGGTGGCTAGCAAGAGGTCAAGGCCAGCACAGAGTGGGTTGTGTGAGGTCACAGATTGGGCTATGACATCACAGAGTTTGTTGTGTGAGGTCATTGAGCAACTACACCATCATAGAGGGGACTGTGTGACATAACAGAGTAGGCTGTGACATCATGACATGGCTGTATAACATCATAGAGTGGGATGTGAGGTCAAAGTGTGTGCTGTGACATTACAGAGTGGCAGGTGTGAGGCCATATAGAAGACTGCCATTATAGAGGGTGGCTCTGTGACATCAGTGAGTGGATTGTGACATAATTCGGTGTGTAACATCATAGAGCAGGCTGTGACATCAATGAACAGACAGTGACATCACTGTGTGACTTTGTGACATCACAGAGTAATCTGTGACATCACAGCACAGTTTTATGACATCACAAAGTGACACCCCAGATGTGGTACTGTGACATCACAAGGGTGCTATGTGACATCATAGGAGGCTGTGTGACATCAGTGGGGCAGTGTGACATCACAGAAGCTGTGTGAGGTCACTGGGGAGGTCACTCTGCCCCGGCCCCCCTCGCAGCTCCCCCCAGAGCAGTCCAACCCTGCTCGTGCACAGTGGGGTCCCCTGTCCCTCCAGGTCCCCCTGCCCCCGGTGCCGCAGCCTCCCCCAGAGGATGTTCCACAAGATTGACCCCAGAGCCTGACATGGGGATGGGGGGCCGGGGCTCTGGGGCGTGGGACAGGGACCCCCCGGCAGTGTCCCTGTGTTTCCCAGGGCCAGAGCCTGGGCCAGGGCTCCTTCACCCTGTTACGAATGAGGGCTTGAGAGCGTCGAAAAAATCCCCAGCAAGGGATCACCAAAACCAGATTTAATATTAAGCCACAGCACCACAAAGTTCCTTGTCAAGGGTCACTCTGCTCCTGACTGGACACTTGAGGCACACCAAGGAAACAAAGCAACAACAAAACCAAACCAAATACAGGCAGTCAAACCAGAAATGAACTGAGAACTCTCCCTCTGTGTGTGTGCGCGTGTGTGACAAAAGGGCAGTGAGGGCAAGGATAAAAGGAATACGGCCTAAAAGCTTAACAGAGCTCAAACTTAACGGGACCTAAATTATACCTTAACCCTAACTGATACCTTAAAAGAACAGCACTTAACAGTATTTGACCTAACTTATAACCCATGACTTACTAATTTGGCAGAGGAATAACACCTAACAGTATTTAATTTCCCTAATAACTTCTATTAAAAGTAACAACTTCTCAAAAGAACAACTCTTAGAAACATTTAACTTAGCTTAGACCTTGTGACTTGACCTTACTTTCAGGCCTGACTGACTCAGCTATCCAAGGCACTCAAATCCCTCAGAGAGCAGCATTTCTGCCACATTTCCCCAGCACAGGCACTCCTGTGTGCAAACAGACACAAAGAGTCAATGCAAGGCATCTGTGAGAAATTCCCCTGAGGGCAGGAAATGATCACTGTGAAGGCTTTGGCATCTCCCCAGCAGGCGAAGGGTTGAGCCTGGAGGAGTGGGGGGATTGGCCCAGGCTCTGTCGTTGTTCAGGTTCCCCGAGTGCAGCAAATGGGAGAGTTCCCGGCTTGGAGAGGCCCCACTCAGAGGGAGTCGCTGGCCCAGGAGAGCTCCAAGAGGCTCCTTTTGGAGCGCTGTTTGTAGGGCCCCAAGAGAGGGGCTTCAGTCACAGCAATGGTTCATCCTGGCCGCACTTGGCATCAACAGCTTTCTTTGACAGTGTGAGAACAGGGATGTTGTGCCACTGAGGGAACAAAAACAGTTCCCAGGGCTGCTCCTAAAGGAACCAGGAGCTGGTTGGGCAGCAGCAGTGCCTGGAGAAGACAGTGTTTGTGATGAGCTGCAGAGGAGCTGAGCCCAGGGGCTGTTGGCAAAGGCTGAGGCCTAAGGAGCATTTCTCAGCTGGCAGGGCGGCCTGAGAAGGGTAGGGGGGAACGCACCAGCACAGGGCCCATGGAACCAAGGGACCACTGTGACTCTGAGGGTACTCATGCATTCATGGTGACCACTGTGACATTGCTGGCCCTCATGGAACCAAGGGGACAGTACTGATACTGTGTGACTCCATGGAATGTAGGGATCATTGTGTCACTGTGAGGCCCCATCAAACCAAGGGTCCATTTGTGACACCATGGGGCCTCATGGAACTGTGGAGACCATTATGACACTTTGGGGTGTCATGGAAACAAGGGACAATTGTGACACTGTGAGACCCCATGGAGCCAAAGGTCCATTGTGACATTGCAAGGCCTCATGGAACCCTGCAAAAACAATTAAGACACTTTACAGCCTCATGGAACCAAGGGGCCACTGTGACACTGTAGGGCACCATGGAACCAAGGAGACCATTGTGACCCTGAGGGGACTCATGGAATCATGGAGACCATTGTGACACTATGAGGCCCCATGGAATAAGCAAAGCATTGTGACACTGTGAGACCTCATGGAACCAGTGAGACCTTTGTGACCGTAGGGGTCCCCACAGAACCAAGAAAACCATTGTGATACTGTGGGGTCTCGTGAAAGCAAGAGGCCTTTGTGACATTGCAGGACTGCATGGAACCAAAGGTCCATTGTGACTAAGCAGGGCCTGATGTCATCAGTGGCCCATTGTGACACTGGGGAACAAAAGGAGACCATTGTGACACTGCAGGGCTGCATGGAACCAAAGCTCCAGGGTGACACAGAGGGGCCTCCTGTCTTCAATGGTCCATTGTGACACTGTGGAGCCAAAGGAGACCATTGTGGCACTGCAAACCCCCAAGGTCCAAAGGTCCATTCTGACATTACAGGGCTCATGAAACAGGCGTCACGTGATATTGTGGCACCTGGAGAACCATGGAGACCATTGTGACACTGCAGGGTCTCATGGAATTGTTGGGACCATTGTGACATTTGGGGCCTTCTGGAACCTAGAGGCCATTGTGACAGTGTGGGACCCCATCAAACCAAGGGTCCATTGTGACACTGCAGGTGTTCTTGTAATCAACGAGCCATTGTGACACTGTGGGGCAGCATAAAACCAAGGGAACACAGAACAGCTCTGGCTGGTTTGGCCTCCCATGGACTGCGTGACTGGTCCAACTGACCTTGGCATGTTGAGGGTCTCTTCTCATCTGTTACTGAAACACTGGGGCTCCCTGCTTTCCTTCCCAATGGAAAAGAACTGTCCTTCTCCTCAGGGCACCCATGGACAGAATTGAGATTTCACCTCCAAATCTCCTTATATCCAGGGATTGTTCCCATAGGAATATTGTCAGGACAAGTCTGGCTGGCAATGGTTTCAAGAGGGTCACCTCCCATCTATCCCCAAAACACTGGGGAAGGCTCCATGTTTTCCTTCCTATGGGAAAGAGCTGTCTTGCTTCTCCAGGTGCCCATGGCCAGAATTGGAATTTCACCTCCAACATTCCCTCCTGTGAGAGACTGGAGGAGATTGTAGGCTCAAAACATTTTGTGTGGGGGGGAGGAAGGGGCAGGTCAAGCCTTGCATTGCCCTGGAACCCAAGCCCTGCATTGCCCTGGAACCCCAATCCACCCAGAGCCTCTATCCCAGCCCAGCAGTGTCTGCCAGTCCCTGGCACACCACAGGCAATGCTCCACAGCCACCTCTGAAGCCCCCAGCCCAGCTCCTGAGGGACCAAATGACCCCAAGTCCTACCTGGGAGATGGGCCCAGGAAGACCAAGGGGTATTTAAGGCTGACCACAAGGCAAGCACACATCTTGACCCTATGTCCTGGTTTAGGACAAATTAGGGGAAATCTCCAAAAGGGAGTCCCCCCAAAAAAACAAACCTCCAATCACCCCTCCCCCCAATACCGGGTTCGGGAAGGAATTTCTCGGAGGAGCAAAGTGGAAAACAAAACCTATTTATTGACAAATAACAAAAGAACACTCCCCAACACAAGAAAAGAAAAGAAACCAGTCAGTGTTTTGGAGGGCGCCGAGCTTCTCTCGCACACTCCGGGGATCCCGGACGTCCCAGGTCAGGTCCGGAGCCGGTCCAGTATCTTCAGGGGAGGGTAAGAAAGAGAGGACGAAAGAAAAGGAAAAAAACAGCGCAGAAAGCAGAAAGCAGCAAAGGGGAAAAAGGCAGCTATCAGCTAGGGCTAAGGCAGTAGCAAGCAAGCAAAGCGGCAAGCAAAGCAAGCAGGCCAGCCAGCCAGCAAGCAAGCGGCCAAGCAAAGCCAAACAGCCGAAAACGAAAGTGCCCCAGTCCCCCTCACTCCTCCCTCCCCGCCCCACCGCGGCAAGATGGCCGGGGGGGGGGGGGGGGGGGAAGAGAGAGAGAGAGAGAAAAAGAGAGAAAAAACACAGCTGCCAGACACAACACACGATACTGGGATAAAGGCTGTCACCCCACGACACCCTACCTCCTCTTCGAATTTCCATCTGAACATAACTGGAATCCAGGAGTTGGTACCTGTGTGTGTGCTTCTCTGTATCTTTTTGGTCTTTCTCTCTTTCTGTGTCTTCTTCTAATTCCCTCCTCTTGCAAATTTTGATTCACATTAAATTAAACAGGCTTAGAGTTTGTGAAGTTGAATGGGCCAAGTTAATGCAAAATGTGGTTTTGACTGATTGAATACTGTATTAAACCATTTGCCAAGTTTCTCTAATTTTCTAAAATTGCCAGTAAAGGCTGTTTTTGGTGTTTTCAGCTCCTGAGAATCTCTGGTTGGTATTTCTCCAGTACATCTAACTCAGGGTACACAAACAAATATAATTCCTTTTAAATGTCTCATTGAGAGAGTTGTTTGGGAGATGGGGGTTAGGGCTTGTCTGTCCTGCTTGGCCCAGCCCAGGCAGGGTTTTCCCAGCCACATTCTACACTCCATTTCCCAGCTGGAACTGCTGGTGCCTCTGAGTTGTGCTGCTCCAGCCCCAGGGACGGTCTCCTTGTCTGCCCATTCCCCCACGGTCTGTGGACAGGGATGGCCTCAGTGAGGGCTGCTGACATCCTCAGGAACTTGGAAGCTGCTGCCGAATTTTACTGCTCCAGAGGCTTGTTCAGCCTTTAGCTCTTCAGTGCAGGAATTCAGTGTCCCAGGGCTCATAAACATTCAGAACACCTTAACAAGCCAAGTCTCTGGGAATAATCTGATTTAAGTTTCCAAATCTTGTGTGGTTGATTAGACAGATTTCGGAAGCCTATTCAATGTGAATATACTATATTTTAAAAGGCAGCAAGAAAAGAATATTTTAGGCCCTGTATTTTTTTTTTTTTTACTGGTAATTTTTTGATATGTGCAATCTCCAATTGACACTGAATCCAAGTACCTCCTCATGCATTTTGAATAGATATGAAAATCAAGACCCTTTATGGCTGACAATCAATCAGACTCTGTCCCTACCCCCACCCCACAATTTTCCCCATCCAAGGCCTGGCACTCAGAGCAGCCTTGTGCACATCTGAGCTCCCTCCAGCCCAGGCTGTACCTGTAGGTTTCAGCTCCTTGGCTCCAACTCCCACTTGCTTTCCTTGGAGAAGGAACTGCCCGAGACACAGAGGGATGTTCATTTATTGTCAGCCAACAAAGCCAAGGGAACTCCATCAAATGCAGAAGTCATTCCTCTGCTGGATATTAAATCCACTTTCCACAGTAGACAGTCTCAGAGCAATGGAAAACATCATCTGTGCCCAGCACAGATCCCAAGGTCCCCCCAAACCCTCCCTGCTCCAATTCTGCCCAGATTTGCTCTTTGCACACATGAGTCACAGGCTGAAGTCAAGAGCTCCTTCCATGCACAGAAGGAGGAAAAGAGGGAAAGGGGATGAAGAGCTCTCGTGTGTAGAGCCAAGGTCCAAGTGCCCCTGCAGTGGGAATCACAACTCATCAGGTTTGTGTCCTTTGGGCTCAGGGCCTGGTGACACTCAGAGGCACAGCAAGGTTTCTTGCCAACAAACACAAGTTTAACCTTTGAACAGTCTAAGAACCCTCACAGCTCTTCCCTCAGCTGTCTGGGATTTCCCAGCAGCATTTGACATGTCCCCCATCCCCCAGGGATTTCCGTACAGGACCAGTTTTAGATAAGGACATAAGAAAAAGTAATTCTGTGATAGATATAAACAAAATTAGGATGTTGACTAAGATGATATTTATTTGAACTTCTGAAAGATTAGTCTGAATCCTTGAAGCTCAAGTGTGAAACCAGTCAGCTGAGAGGCACTTGAATGACTACAGAGCATCTGGAGGAAAAAAACTGGGAGCAGCAGAAAGGACATAGATCCATCTGGTCAAGTGAAGAGATGTGCTTAGACAAAGCCATTTAAACAGGAGAGCTGGAAACACCTGAAGGAAGAGGGAGAGGAAAGAATAAACAGAATATTGGAGACTCAAGCAAAGGGGAAGATCAGTATTTCTTCTCCTGCCATCAATACACTTCCAGGAAATTCCTGTTCCAGGTGGGAAAACTTTTCCATTTCTTAAAAGTACTCGAGTGACTCAGATAATGAAAATGTGCTTGCATATTATGAAATTTACAAGTATTAAAACCTTTGCCCCTTTCCAGGCCAACATCTGTTGTGTGCCCATGAACAGGCAATGCCACTTGTGCCCTGAAGGGCCGAGCTGGGATTGGATCTCTCAGAGAGCACCTGAAGGAGAGCAGAGCACCTTGCAAGCTGCAGGTTCCTGACAGCCCCGCAGGGCTCCTGTCCCATCAACATCTGCTCTGCTCCAGTCTGAAACAGGGCCCAGCATGGTGCCGGGATCATCAGAGAACTGAGATGTGTGCTGGAATTCAATGCCCTCCCCATCCCACAGCAGCCCTGCATTTCCCTCCTGCATCCTTGGTCTCCAGCACAGCCATGGAGGCTCCTTGGGCTCTTGACTGTTCCTGCAGGCCCCAAGGGCAGCTGAACTCTGCCTTTGGCACAGTCAGCCCTGGCCAGCACAGGCCATGCTCAGCAATTGCTTGTATGTGCCTGGCCTTGCTGTCAGCCCCGGCAGAAGCTGCATGGCCCGTTTGTGCCCCAGCCCCTGTGCAGGCCCAGCCCAGGCCAGGAGCATTGCGGCTGGGAATGGCCCCTGTGTCCTGGTGGTCACAGCAGCGTTGGGGCTCTGTGCCTCTTGGCCTCCCTGCTGGGCAGCCTCTGCCAGCTCCTGCAGAGCCCATGGCACCTGTGGGCCTGCACAGACAGCCCTACCCCGGGCTCTGCTGGCCTATGGGCCAGCAGAGAGGCCGGGCAGGGCTGGCCATGGCCGGTAACAGACTCTGAGCCCCACAGGAGGATGGAGCTGGGCCACAGCAAAACTCAGCCCAGGGCAAAGCTGGGCTCAGCAGCCAGGGCTGCCAAGGGCTGGGGACAGAGGCTGGCGCTGACAAATGTCCTGGGCCCCCTTCCTGCTCTGTTCATGCCACCAAGGGCACAGAGCAGCCTCCTCTCTGGGGCAATTGCTGTTTTCAATGCCTTGCACAGTCGCTGGCCCTGCCCCACAAGGCCTGGCCTGAGTCCCGCCCCTGCACGCTCAGCCAGGCTGAGACGGACACTGATGGTTTCTGTGCCAGGCTCCCTGAGCCCGGCTCACCTCCCTGCAAGCTCTTCCAGCTGCCCTGAGATCTAGGCAGCACCAAGGGCCTCTCCCCAGCCTAGCCCAGCTGGCTCTGGCCCCACAGCTCTGCTCAGGACAGGCTGCTCTGAGCACTGGCCCCACGGCCTCAGCCCCTGGCAAGGGCACAGCAGCAGCTACAGCTCCCACAGGACTCAGCCCCAGCCATGGGGGAAGGTGCTTGGCCAAGGCCAAAGGAGGCTCCCTGGCTGCCCTGCTCCCCCCTGCCCCAGGTGCTGAGAGCTCTGCAGTCCCTGCTGCCATCCCATCTGCCCAGGGCAGCACAAGAGCCCCAGCCTTGGGGCCCTCAAGAGCTGCTGCTGCTCCAGGACCAGGGCCCATCCCAAAGCTGGGGCAGCCTCAAAGCTGTGCCCATTTCTGTTCATTGCTACTCTGATGGGGATGGATCCTCAGCCATTTGGAGGTTGCTGATGAATTTTCCTACTCCAGAGGCCTCTTTTTTCTTGAGCTCTTCAGTTAAAAATTCACTGAAAGAGACTCACAAATACCTTATGCAAAACTCCCGCACAAGACAAGCCCCTGGGAAACATCTAAATGTTCAATTCTTATGTGATTAATTAGACAAATTTCAGAAGTGTATTCAAAGTGATTCTGCTATATTGAAAAAAAAAGCAGAGAACTGTTTTGTCCTGTTTTCTTTTCCTGATTGAAGATTGGTATCAGCAATGTCCAATTGATATTGACCCGCAGCACCTTCTGATGCCATCTGAATAAATATGAAGATCAAGACCCTTCATGGCTGACAATCAATAACACTTTGTCCCCTCCCCCTCCCCACCATTTCCCTCATCCAAGCCCTGGCACTCCTATGGATCAGGAATGGTGTGGCCAGCAGGAGCAGGACAGTGATTCTTCCCCTGTGCTCAGCACTGGTTGGGCAGCACCTCAAGTGCTGTGTCCAGTTCTGGGTCCTCCCTAATTTAGGAAGGACATGGAGGGGCTGGAGCGTGTCCTGAGAAGGGCAACAAGGCTGCTGAGGGGTCTGGAGTGCAAGTCCTGTGAGGAGCAGCCAAGGGAGCTGGGGTTGTTTATCCTGGAGAAGAGGAGGCTCAGAGGAGACAAGGCGATGCCAAGGCACAGGTTGGACTTGGTGATCTTCAAGGTCTTTTCCAAGGGAAAAGAAGGAGAGGGAACTGAAGAAACCTCTCAAGAACTCCAAGTCAGAATCCAACTCCAAAGGCTCTTTCACTTTTAATGGGTCCCAGTGAGGAATGCGACTGAGAAAGTGTCCCCAGGGCCCAGCCAGAGCAGAGAACTGGAGGCACTGATGACAGGTGGGGACAAAGAGAAGCCAAGTCTCAGCAGCATCTGTGCCACCAAGGGCTGTGAGGAGACACCTTGTCCTGAGGCACTGGGGCCTCCTGGCACAGCCCCAGCCAGGCTGGGCACTGTCACCCCCTTGTCCTGCCCTCAGCATCCCCCCCTAGCCCACATCCCAGTGGCCTCAAGGATCTGCTGGAAGGAGTCCCTGGGGAGCCTTGCTCAGCAATGGCCCTGGGGGCTCCTTAATGCTCCCAGGGACTGCAGGCTTTTTCAAAGGACTTTGGGTTTGGCTTTTGCCTTGGAGTCTATGAGAGGTTTGTGCAATGATGGCCCCAATTATCTGCTTCAACGAGTCCCTTGAGAGCTTTGTACTGACACTCAATGGGGCTCATTAATGCTTTGAGATACTCAAGGTTTTTAAGGTACTTTGGATTTTCCTTCCCACACTGAGTCTCGGAGAGGTTTTTGTGCCATCCTGGCCTCCAATTCTGTCCTCCAAGGACTCCATGAGAGGTCTGTGTTGGGGATGGACCTCAGTGGGACCCATTCATTCCTTGAGACACTTTGGGTGTTTCCTCTGACTTTGACTCCTGGAAAGGTTTGAGCAGTCTCTTCTCAGGTCCCGGGTTCAAGGTCTCAGCTCCAAATTCACCACGAGGCCCATTAGAATCCAGCAAGTCCTGACAAACCATGGCTCTGACCTAATTTCCCTCTGCTCTAGTGTAGCTCATCAGAAATGTTTCTGTAGTGGTTTTGGTTCACCAATTTGAGATTTCTTGGCCAATGCATCAATTAGTCTGGTGGTTTCAGTGTTGGCTAATTACCAGTGCACTCACTAGAATATACATACTCATTTCCTGCTGTGAGATACAATTAGGAGAAAGGCAAAGTAGGCTCAGAACTTTAAAAGGGTATAAAGAAAAGTTTATTAATATTAAATACGGAAAGAGTAATAAGAATCAGAAAAAAAGTTTCAGAACATTTCCCCTTTTCCTACAACCTCTTCTTTCTTACTGTCAATGAAAAGAGACAAAACCTAAAAATTTCCATCAGTTTACCACCTCTACTATAGTCTTTCTTTAGTTCACTTAGGGACAGGAGTCACTCTTTCATGCTATGGAGACTTCTCCATAAGAAAACAGTTCTCTCGTGGCTCTCAATTCCCACAAATAGCAGCTGCCTAGAAAATCTGCAATCATGAAGTCCCTCCCATTTTTTCACAGCTTTTCCCATAGCTGTGTTTATGGGCCATATCAACTTCTGGGGTATTAGTTTAAAGATGAACTGTTCAAGAGCAAAGATTCTCTTCATCTGTTTCTGAAATCATTTTCATCTCTGAAAAGAGAGGTCTTCTTCTTCTCTCCCTGAGGGCACAGGGTCTCATCACTCTGCTCTCTTTCTCTGTTCAAACTTTTCATGGGATCACAGCTACTTCAACATTTGCTTACTTTAGCATAGAGGCCTTTGCTGAACAAGTCATCTCCCCATACTTTTCAATGTGTTATAGGGAAAAAGAGAGTCTGAAGTATCAATTAAGAGAGTCTGAAGTATCAATTACATCCTTCTCCATAGCCTTACAAGAGGATATCAGCCCTCAGATCAAGGCATCTCCTCATCCCTCCCATCTGGGACTCAACTTGCTCTTCACTGACCTCAGTGTCTTCATGTTGCTCCTCTATGTGCCTGCATTTTGTCCTTTTCTCTCACTCGAGGGAGGATGGAAGCACTGAAAGAGTTAATATCTCGCCCGGGGCCTGCAGATGGTTCCCTGACCCTGGCCAGGCTCAGTACTTGCGGCCGGAGCTGTTTTACGATGGAGGTTTCTGCAGCGGCTGCGCTGGGGCTGTGTCAGGATGGGCCGCGCTGGGGGGAGGGCCAGGATCTCAGCAGCCAGGCCAGAACACAGCAGCAGCACGGCCGGGGGCCGATGGCTTCTCCTCCCCCTGCCTGGGGCTTGCGGGTGAACCCCAACGGTGGCAGAGTCTTGGCCGAGCCGGCCCGGACCGGGGCGACTCCTGGGGCCCGGCGGATCCTGACTCGGCCCGGGCTGGCGGCGGGGCAGGGCTCAGTAGTGCCCAGATGTTCACAACTGCAGCCATGGCCTGGCCAAGCCTCGGCCCTGCGGCCTCCCCTCCCCTGCCCAGCAGCCGATGGGGCCTGGCGGGGTCCCTGGGAAGGGGCCCGGCCCCACGGCAGGAGCCGCCCGGCCCGCCCTGGCTGAGATGGGGGCTGGGTCAGCCTTGTTACCTCTTTGCCAGCCAGAAGGGAAAGAGACCCTCCCAGGCTTTCTCGTCTTTAACATGGGTCTTCACAGAGGTGTGTACAGTTTCCTTAGTGGTTGTACAGATTGTCAATTCTCACAGGTAATTACTGATTGCTTTTTTGTCAGACACAGAGGAAACTACTAGCAGCTTCTCTTAGAATATCACTTCCGTGATGCAAAATTACCACAACAGCACAGAGCTCCTTTGTCCAAATGTAGTGGTCAGGTGCCCAAGGCCTCAAAACCCCTCCTTGGGAGATCTCTGGACCCTCTCCAAGGTGTTTTCAAATGAAAACATTCAGCTCAGAGTCTAAGAAAATCACCAGAGGACAGGGCCAGCCTGATCTGTCTGTCCTGTCCACTTTTGTCTGGGAGCTATCCTTGGATATACAGAATTTGGGAGGCCAAATTCTAATTTTGGCCATGGGCCCTGGACATGAAAGCCAGTTCTGTTCTATAGGAATGAAGGAACAGAGCCCCAGTGTTTCAGGGGCAGAGGAGCAGTGACCACCAGAGGCCAAGGCCAGCCAGAGCTGGCAGGTTTTTTTCTGGGAGATACCCTTGCATAGAGGAAATTTTTTTAGGGAGAGTACCAATTTTGGCAATGGGCATCTGAAAAGACAGACGGTTCTTTTCCATAGCAAGGAAAGCATGGAGCCGCAGTGCTCCAGGAGCTGATGGTAGAAGCCCTCAACTTCCCAAGATCAGCCAGATCTGTCAGGTGGCCCTTGGGAGGCCAAGCCAGCCAGACCTGTTCCATGTTCCCTGGATTCCATGGGGCTCAACAGTGTCCCAATGTTCCCTTGCTTCCATGAGGCCCTGAGGTGTCATAATGCCCCCTTGGTGACACGAGGCCCTGAAGGGTCACAATGGTCTCCATGGTTCCATCAGGCCCCAAAGAGTCATAATGGTCTCTGGGGTCCATGAAGCCCTGCTGTGTCACCATGGCCCCTTGGTTCCATGGGCTCCAGTGGTGCCACAATGATCTCCTTGGTTCCATGAGGTCCCCACAGTGTCCCAGTGATCTCCATGGGAAGGAAAGAACTGAGCCCCAGTGATGCAGGGACAGTCAGCAGAGGCCAAGGCCAGGCAGACTTGATGGTACTGGCAGATTTTACCTGGGAGCAACCCTTGGATATACAGAATTTTAGAGGTGGAATCCCAGTTTCAGACATGGACACATGGAGGAGAAGGATGATTCTTTTCCGTAGGAAGGAAAGCATGGAACACCGGTGCTTGAGGGGCAGATAAAAGGGGCCATCAAAGGTCTAGGCCAGCCAGACCTCTCTTTGTCACAGACATCTTTTCATTAAAATCCTTTCTTAGGATTTTTTCCTGCTGAAGCTGAGAAGTTTCAGCAACAAATGTAAACAATGGTTATCTGCTGCTGTGGAATGCAACAGGTGGATCCGTGATTGGTCTCCTGTGGATGTTTGGATTTACTGACCACTCATGGCAGAGCTGCTCTCGCTCTCTGCCGGGACACAGATCTTTGTTATTCATTCTTTTCTATTCTTAGCTTAGCTAGCCTTCTGAGAACTTTTCCTTCTATTTCTTTTAGTATAGTTATAATGCAATATATATATATAATAAAATAATAAATCAAGCCTTCTGATTATGGAATCAACATTCTCGTCTCTCTCTTTTCACCTCAAAACCCTTGTGACCACTGTCACATCTCTGTCCTGGTAGCTTTTGTCTGAAAGCAACCCTATACAGAATTTGGGAGGTGGAGCCCCATTTTTGGCCATTTCTGCATAGATAAGAAGAATGTTTCTTTTCCATAGGAAGGAAAGCACAGAGCCCCAGTGTTTGGAAGGCAGAAGAGTAGAGAGGTGGCTCCTGGGAGTCCAGACCTGTTTGTCCTGGCAGCTTTTGTCATGAAGGAATCCTGTTCCATATTCCCTTGGTTTCATGGGACCCTACAGTGTCACAATGGTTTCCTAGGGTGACGTTATGATGCTTGTATCCCCAGTCGTCTATTCTGTTTATGCTGGATATTATGTTCTGTACCTTCAAGCCTGGCTCTGAAGAGCGAATGTTTTGTTTTCTTTTGTTATCAGTTATCAGTCTGCTCACTCCCTCAATAGTCAGCAGGACACAGACAGGACAATACATAGTGCAGCTTTCGCTTTTTGTTCATATTTTGCTTTGCTCTTCCTCTTGCTCCTGCTTTGCTCCTACTTTGCTCTTGCTTTTGCTCCTACTTGTTAGTTTAGCTAAGCAGTCCAAATTTTCCCTGGACTGTTTTCCTTTCCCTTTCTTGGAACCACTCGAACCTGCTCTGGACTGGGATCTGGGAAACACCAAGAGTTTGCACCTTGTAGCCTGCAGCAGCCATCCTCAGTGCCGAAGGGACTGATAACAGAGCAACCACTCCCAGGAGAGACTTTCTGAATTTGTCATCTTTTTCAGAGCGGTGAAAGAGTGGTGTCATCCGGTATTGTTCATTTTGTGTGCTGGGGGGTGTTTTGCCTGTTAAATAAGCAGGTTCTTTGACTTCTCTCTGAGGAATCCTTCCCGAACCCGTTGGGGGAAGAGGCCGTGTGGCTTTGCTTTCTGGAAGGACCTCCTTTGGAGGTTTTCTCCCAAATTTTCCCTAAACCAGGACATCTACTCAGCACACTTAGCACACGCAGAGTTTGGGGGTTTTCTCCATTTGGCAGTGTGTGGCCATTCTGATTGAAAGCTTCCGTTTGCTGCAAGGGCAGCACACTCCGATTGATCCTGTGTGATTCAGAGGGGCTCATTTCTGCATCAGATGGCTGATACAGACATCATACAGAGAAAGCTGAACCTTTTAATCTTGGAATGGGTGACTGTGAAAAGCATCTATGCAATTATTCAAATTGCTTGAGTTACTGATGTTAGAGAAGGTTAATTCAACTTAAGCCCTTTTTGGAGGATAATCTGAGCCTAAATAATAATAATTAAAAACACATTCAGCAACTGTTTTTCGAGACTTATTCACAGCCTAGAATAGAAAAAAAATCTATTCTTTAGAACAGGTAAACAAACAAACATCTGTGGGTCTTTACAACAGAAAGTTCTGTCAGGGTTGATATTTCAGCCAAGGGTACGACTTTAGACACTGTTACATGAATACAGCAAAGATAATAGTTCAATGACCTTGTTGCACTGTAACAGCTTAAGGACTGAATGCATCAGCAATACTAATGACCATTTCTGAGCCAAGATCCCACAGTCCATTCCTGAGGAAAGACACTGGATATTTGGTTGCACAAAGAGCATTGGACTATCTGATATCAGAATTGTGTGAACAGAAGGAAAAGCCTTTGGAACATTCCCACTGGCACTATGCAGTGGCCAAACTCTGTGGAAAACTGACTGAAAACATCCAGGTAGAATTCACTGGGAACAATTCAGAGATGTCGTGGTTTGACCGGAAATGGGACATCTGGGATATGTTGTTTTGCTGTGGTTACCAATGGGTGGTCGCATTTTAAGATGAGCACCTAGTTTGACCAGTGCGGCATTTGGATCCGCCTCTTGAGACTACGAACCCAAGGGGTTAAAAGCAGGGTTCTTGTCCTTCAGAGCCCTCTTGGGATTTCCGGCGTGAAGGAGTCTCTCTCCCGGCCCAGTTGCTGGCTGGGCTGGGGGAGGGGAAAGCCACGTGGCCCATCTACAGTAGGCCCGGGTTCGGAGGAAGGGTGGCGGACCCTTGAGCGACCTGTTTATCCCCCCCCGCCCTTTGGAGATGGAGAGAATGCAGCCCGTGCTCGAACTGTATATCTTGAAACTTGATATCATGTGCCGGCAGGCAGCACGGCTGGGAGGAGAAAGGGGGGGGCAGCGGGCAGTCCGGCCGCCTGGGAGAGCTTTTAACCCTTGTGGAGAATGAAGGCTTCGCAGAACATTGCCTTTCCTGGGAAAGGGATAGGAGTGGAAGATGAAGGAAGAAACCAGGCCAGTAAGGGGGGTCTGGCAAAGGGAGAAGAGAGATGTTGAAGGAATGGAGGAAGATGGAGTGGCAGTTTTTGCTGGACTCTTTTTTGTTGTATATCCATGGACTCTTTCCTGGTGATGCAGAGGCTGTATTGCAGGGGGAAGCGGAGGCTCGGAGTCAAGAGAGTTTGGTTTTGAGACCCCTCGGCCCCAGGGGGTATAGAAGAGATGGGGGGGGACAAAGGTCCCAGGGATGTGACTGTGCTCTGCTTGGAACGAGACGAGGCATTCTTAAAAGGCCCTGAAGGCAGGCCCCTGCCCCATCCCATGCCTGGTGGTGAGAGCACCTTGGCATGGAAAGGAGATGTCACGAGATAGCAAGACTCCGGGCGGATTGCTGATTGTGACAAGAAGTCCGTGGCACAAGGAAGGACTCCGTCTATCCCTTATGAGCTGAAGATTTGATTTTTTCTAAAGGGTGGTGCCAGACCGAGTGTGGATAATTTTTGGAAATGTAAATGTGCTTGGGAATTTGGTGGGAGGAGGATAAGGAAGTGTTTCTGTGTAGTTTAGTAATTGTGTGTGTAGTTTAGTAATTGTGTGTGTAGTTTAGTTAATAAACTTCTCTTTATGTTTAAGTTGGAGCCTGCTTTGCTTATTTCCTGGCCACATCTCACAGCAGATATCAGGTAAAAGGTATATTTATGGGGGCTCTGGCTTTGCCAGGCCTAAACCATAACAAGAGATAATAATAAACAACAGTAACATATAAGCAGACCTCAGAATGCTTTACAAGACAGGTATGAAGTGAGAGAAACAGAGACAGACACTACAGTCTATTAGAAATATATTCCCAGTAATATTCTCTAGTGATTGAATTGTAACAACAACATGCAAAAAGGAACTGGAGAAAATAATTCTAATTTCTTTGCTTGCTACCTTGTCTTGCAGTGCTTCTCTCCACATGCAGTCAAATAACCTACATATTTAACTAAATCACAATCAGAGCACTGATTTGGAAACTGCTGGCATCAGTGATTTTAGATGAGGCACAGTTCATGGCTTTTTTCCCTTAAACAGTCTCATTCAACAGAATGAAATTACAAACAAAGGGACACAGAAGTTTCCTTTCTGCTTGTTTTCTACTAGAAAACAAACAGCTTAATAGATAAAATATCAATACTACATTATCTGCTTGACAAGAATGCCAGGAAGAACAGATGTGGTGCCATGTCTGAAAATGCCTTGATTGCAGAACACGAGCTTCATTCCCTTTTGGACCAGCCATCTATCTATGCCCTATAATTCCACTGCTGATGACTTCCTGTGGAAGTCATTTGAATATGCCATCTCCCTTCTTCCTCTTCTCTTACTACTGCTACTAATTTTCTCATCCCTTGTTCATATCCTTCCTTTTGATTGCTAAAAGCCCTCCATGTCTCTCTAATAAGGCTTCTAAATTTCACCCCATTGGCCCCCAAATGTTCTGAAGCTTACACCTAATGTCTCCTGTGTCCCAAAACCAAGTTTACTAACTGTTGTATCCCATCCTGAGAATCAGGATCTAAAGATGTATGATGATGCATTGCCTCCAGCAGGTTATCTAAAAATTCAGGACTTTCAGAAGGGCCTTGTTTTTCTGTATGTAGGGCCTCCTGTAAGAGCTGAAATAAGGGATGCGGGACTTCAGGTGGCTCTTCAAAATGCAGTGTATTACACCCAAGATGTTACAGCAGTCCAGGGTCATGGACGACAGAGCCTGTGCCTACAGCTGTCAGCTCCAGCTGCAGGCAGGCCTGGAGACCCTTTGGTTTTGGTTACAATGCATTATATACTTTTCTTTGCTTAGCATCTTCATACAGTAGAACCAATCTATACCTTAACTATTATCTATAGCCTATCATAACTACTATAATTACCATATTCACATTACTATTCTCCAATCACTAAAAGTTAGTACATTACAGTTTAAGCTAGAAGTTGTTTTTCAGTTTTCTTGCAGTGGAAAATTCTGAGACCTTTTTCTACTTGCAACATTTGCTGACTTGTTTGCCTGTGCTATCTTTCTGCTTGGTAAAAACATCTTGTTTGAGGTGGGTTTATTCTTTGCTCTAAGTCATAAAATCCCCTTCTAACTAACATACCCTTTGCCTTCTTGGTTATCCAGTAAGACTGGCTCAGCAATTCTTTTCTTCTATATCAAAACTTGCTTCCATCTCTATTCCTTCATCAGACCCCGCATGCAAAAGTCTTTCTGCTAAGCATACATATCTGTGAGACTTTCTTGTCAAACTTTCATCCTTCCCAACATCTCC
This sequence comes from Melozone crissalis, assembly GCF_028551555.1. Lineage (NCBI taxonomy): Eukaryota > Metazoa > Chordata > Aves > Passeriformes > Passerellidae > Melozone > Melozone crissalis. Next base: position 4,933,026 of record NW_026535813.1, on the reverse strand, counting down.
CCCATTCTGATGAACAAAAAAGATGCTGGAAACTGTCTTATTCATCATTCTCTGCATATACTCACCACCTGAAGCCAGCTGAGATGTACTGGATCCCCACTGGCTACAGGCAACCACATTAACTGAACAACCACTATAGGAATGTCCAGCTTTGATGTAATTCTAGCATTTTTGGCCCTGTATTTGTTTTTCTGCATTGCACCAAGAACTACATGTGAGAAATTGCAGGACATTTGCCTTTTTATCTGCACCTGACAGGGCTCCTGTCCCAATATATATAGCACCCGTGCAGTAACAATATTTGCATATTTGATGAAGAAACAATGATAGCAGGCCAGGCTCAGCTTGTCTTGTGTACACAACTAAAAATTAAATAATATTTTCTACAATTTGTTAATGTTCTGCTTCCAGACTGGATTTCACAATAGAATTAATGATTAGCATCATTGCAGTGAGATGGTACTTTTAATATAACTCCTAAATAACTACAGTTGCAAAGACTTGAACCAAAATAACAAAACAAAGATGAAAGAAACAGCAGAGCTGGCCAGCACAAGCTTTACTCACATGATCCATTGCTGGAAGGCTGAAGCTGGTAAGTCAAAGTAGAGATGGAGAAATACTATAACTGGGAGTCATTCCCTTGAAGCTGTTCTCTTATACTGGTACATCTACTTATCCATATTCATAACCAAAGCACTTTTTGACCATTTTTGGCTATGTCTCACTTAATTTTAGCATTATTTTTGACAAGTTAATCATCTATCTTCCTGTAGGATTATTCATGTCTGCATATTGTCATACTGTAGACATGGAATTCTGCTTATAATGTGGTTTGGCCCTTCTCCAGTAATAGTTCCACATTTCTGATTATTCTTCTGGCTCTTCCCTCTCTCTCTATATACATATATATTCCTTTTCAGAGTCATGACTGGAACACAAATCTCATGAGCTTTCAGCATGGAGTTATTTGTTCATCCCATGATGCTGTGATCACCATGTGCATAAAGATGTGCCATACAGACATCTATATGAGATACACTCAATACTATATGCTTAAAATACCTTTTACATTAAGAATTTTATTTTTAAAAAAGGAAAAAAGAAAAGGAGGGTTCTCTCTGACTGGATTGATACTTTGGGATCCTAGTTAATTACCTCACTTTGCTCATGCATGGGAATCATGCCATTTCTCTCACACACTGATGGTTCAGAATCTTCACTGTCATTTACATCTTCCCTTACCATTGTTGCAAACCTAAAGAAAGAGAGAAAGGTGGAAAAGTTAAAGAGAAGCAAATAAACACTGTTTTCCAAATGCATGACTTCTCAGTGATGTCTTTTCCTCTCAGTCCAATTTCAAGTTTAATGGTTTTTGTGTCCCTCTGTATGCTGTACCTAAGAACAAGAGACAGAAACTAACGAAAGAACTGTATTAAGCTTAGAAATTCAAGCACAAAAGCCCCCAGTAAAAACCCACAAAACCAAAAGAGTTTTAGAATCACAATTAACGGTGCTAACCTCTTCATTCCTTCTTAAAACCACAGCTGTAATCTTTATCTATTTGTGCCTCCTTTCAGCACATATTAAAGGTTATTTGCTGTCCACTTAGCAGAACCATTAGGACCATTCTGAAAGTGTCACAGGTCCTGTGTACATGTCAGTGCAAGTGACCATTTAATGAAGTTAGAACAACTATAGTTTCTAAAACTCTAAGAGGTTTCTAAAGCTTCAGGAGGGGACACTTTTCCCCTAACTTAAGCCTGACTGATCCAGGTTGATTTTCAAAACAATTTTAACGTGTTTTCTGTAGCTGCTACTAGTTACAAGCACATTGACTGAGTATCTAAGAAAGTGAAGATGCCTGGTGGAATAAAGATCAGGACTTTTCACAGCTTGCTGCCTGATTAAACATGGGTATTTTTTCACTGATTATATCCCATGGAGGTACTTCTCAGAGTGGGAAATAAGATCCAAGTCATTTGTGGATAGTTACCATTGTATTTGCTCAACTCTAACTGGTCCACTACTTGTCCCATAGATTCTAACAAGTGATATGGCAGTGCACTGTTTTGTATGTCTGATATTTTTTGGTGCACGTATTTACTGTAGTTTCACAAGGGTGAGTCATCAAGGGGGGCAGGCATATATCTGGGGACAAGACTTGATAGTGTTCTCTCTTACAGCAAAGGCTGGCATATATTCTCCATCAGCTAAATCTCTTTCAAGTCTTTTACATTCCTCTGGCCACATAAAACACCAGTGAAGTTAAGCCAGAACTTCTGAGCCAAGAAATTCCTTCCTTGCTAGATGGTTGGAAGGAAGTCAGAGCTGATTCGCAAAATTATCAAGCCTCAAGTTTAAAATGAAATATTTGATATTTGGGAAGGGCTGATACCATAAAAACAAGGGCCATTCTAACACCTATGAGGTTTGTTTGAGCTGTTCTGATATGAAACTGGCCTGAGGCATGACCAAGGCACAGCAGAATACAGAGCTATAGGCAAACACTTTCAGTGTGTGAAAAATGCATGTATTTCATGATTGGCTTTTCGCAAATATTAAAATGAATATTATTTGTGTTGTGTTAGAAAGTAATGCTGTATTAATTCTCTTAAGTACTATGTTAAATATAGTTTTAGGTTATAAAAAATGTTAAAATAGAAACTATGCTATGTAAGATGCTTTGTTTAAAAGAAAGGACTTGCAGCGAGATAGCAGCCACAGGACACCTAAATCATTCAGAGGAAAATAATTTATTGCCCTCTTATCAGAAGAAACTAACTTCTTCCCACCTCGAAGGCACTGTTAGGATTCGGAGGAAGAAGTTGACGGTGACCAGACAGAATCCTGTATTTGAATGGAATTTATGCATCATGTATGAAGTGTATGAATATGCAACAGGCTATTGCTTTTAAGGGTTAATCCTTTGTTAACGGGTGTCGTTTTTCGGGCTTGTGATACCCAGAAAAAGGTACCCGGACGTCCGTAACTCTTTGTTTTTATTGTCTCATATTGTCCTAATTCAATTTGTCCAAATTGTTATTACTCTAATTGTGTTACTATTTTTTTAACCATTTTATTACTATTAAACTTTTAGAAATTTTAAAAACAAGTGATTGGCGTTTTTCCCAAGTGTGTTATAAGTTAATAGTTTTGCTTTTTCCCCCTTTCCTATTTAAAGGTAAAGTGCTTATTTACTCAATTTTCAGTACTTTTCTGTATTTTTAATTAATACTTGCAGAACCAGATAGTTGTGGTTTTAGGATTTGAGGCTTTTTAATGACATTGGTGATACTTTTGATTTGGTATTTTTTATCCTTTCATTGGGACTGGGAATCCACAAATGCCAATCCTCCTAACTGGAACAGAAAGTACCAGCAGCCCACCAGTGCCTCCCTCCTTCCCTTCACTGACCGCTTTCCCAGGGTGGATTTATGTACTTAATTTTGCGCTTGGTTTGTGTGCAAGCAAAGGACAGAAGGATATTGTTCACCATCCAGCTCTGCACAGGCAACATCCCAGATCAGTCACGTAGCTGTTGACATAAAATTAATTAATACTTCTAAGAGTTAATTGATTAATTAATACTTCTGAGAAGGGCAAGTACACCTCACCACAGCTTCAGCTCCTGAAAATGCTGTTCAGAGCAGTGTGTAGGACAGGCAAGATGGACTAAGCAGGGATATTGAATGTTCTGTTTAACAGGAATGGTTTCAGGGAGTGAATGACAAATCTGACAGTGCTGTCCTTATCTGGTTTGTGGCAGGTCTTCACCCTGTTGGCAGGATCAAGAACCTACTTCCAAGAACTGTCCTTTGGATCAGTGGGACCAAAGTGAGTAGTTACTGTACTTATGTCAGCACGGGTCTTTGGGAAGCTCACAGGTTTTGGGTTTTTTGGGGGTAGGGGGGTTGTTTTAGTTTTTCAATTCCACCTTCTATGCCAACAAAAATCAGTGATTGAGAAATCATTGAGAGGAATTTATATCTCAGGGTTAAGGCCAATCCCATGGAAACCAGCCAGTAACAGACCTATTTTAGTACCTCCCTGTAAAATACACTTTTCTAGTTTTGAAAGCAGAAAGGTTTGCTCCAGTTGTTTTTGAATGGGTAGTGAGGGAGAGCTGACTGACAGGGACAGCACATGCACGCCTACAGCATGAGCTCTGCTGCCTGGATGACTGTCAGCGCTCTGCTTTGTACACAGCAGGTACAGAAAGCCACGCACACGAAATACCACAAACCTCACCGCAGCAACCGGCACTCAGAATAAACAATGATTAAAACACCCAAACCATCATTATCCACAAAAAGGCACCAAGTAGACCCGGGAGCAGCCTCCTGCCGGCCAAGCCCGCTCTCCGCTCCCACCCCCGGTCACCCCTCCTGCTGCAGGGGATGGGCTGCAGCGAGACCAGAGGGGCACAGAATTCACAGCACTCACCTGCGGCATGGCGAGGCCTCAGCCAGGGACCCGCTCCCCCTCAGCCTCTGCCGGGGCGGCCCGAGCGGGAACAGCCCCGCTGCTCGGCTCCGGCTCCTCCTCCTCCCTCACTGCTGCTGCTGCTGGCACAACAGGCCCTCCTCCACAGCCACAGCTCCGCCAGGCCAGCCGCTGCAGCTGGGGATGCCCCCAAGGGCTTCCCGCAGGCCTTGCAGAATGGGTCACCGCGGGAAAGGCGGCAGGAGACGGGCCGTGGTCCGAGCTGTCAGGTTGGTGAGAGCGACGGGACCGGTCCTGAGCCCATCCAAGGCTCTGGATACCCGTCAGGGCACCCAGGAAGAAGATTTTTGTCTCTTTCATAGCCAGTCCCCCACGAGATTCATTGCATCTGCTGCCCACAAAAAAGGTTTTCTGTGCTGCCTTTCCCATGGCTGTGGGAGGATGCATAGGGAAGCTACACACCATCCTTTAACCCAGACTACAGCACTGGAGAAGTTGGAGATTAGGTGCAAGGAAAGGGTAAGGAGCTGTTGCTGATTCTGCTCTGGGTGCACACAGACAAAATGCACTGGGGCAGGCAGGAGAATTAAAAAAAAACAACCCAACCAACCAATCCCCAAAACCACCCCAAACAAACACAAGTTGCTCCCAGCCCGGAATTTCGACTTCTTAAAGCAAGTTCATCCACGTCATTTGTAAGTGCACATGAGGTAACGAGATGTTCTCTCAGACCTTCTCTTTTTCTCAACTCTAAATTTGCAAGCTGCCCTGAGTCCATGTGAAAGCAGAGTCAAATGCCACATGTTGGTATCATCACACAGAATTAAGCTGACTACAAATCCAAGAGAAAATGAAAGCATTTTTTGATCAGATTAAATTTTCCAGAAAGACTCAGAATCAGGGAAGTCTATTCCTCCCTCCCCCACAAGAGAAAATTTTGACCTAGAATCTGAAAAGTCAAAAAGCTTCTTTATATTATCACTGGGGTGGAAGGAAAACAAAGAGAATTACCCAGTTCCATTAAAAATAGACCAGGGAATTAGGTCACGAGAGCATTAAGAAGCATTTTCCTTTAATAATTCCTGCAATTCTGCTGAAAAACCTCATGACATTGGAACATATTTCAGAGCTGCAACTGTTAATATCTCCATGAAAAGCACTGCTAATAAGGCAAGAGGCAGCAAGCTCTGCTGATTTTTACTTTTCTGGTCCACCAGATTTTTGGCCTACCACTAAAAAAACCCTTTTGTGCCTTTTAGTGCAATTTAAAGGCAAGTGGTACTTATTTTCTTGCACAAGTGCTTTGACAACAGCAGCAGCAGCAGCCATTTTTGAGCAGCAACCCTATACTACAATTCTAAGCAAGTTTAGAAACGTTAAGTAAGGATGGTCAATGTGCAATAAGTATAATGAATTTTCTCTCATATTCTTAATTATATTTTCAGAATACACAGTACATGTTCCCTGTGTTACTGCAATGGGGAAATTCTCTTTTCAAGGTAAGCCTTATGCACCTACTACAAAAGGGCTTAGGCCTTCATATTAAACTCTAAAACTATTGAAATTGTGTCCTGCCAGCCTCAATTTTTAATATTTTGCATTTATGTCTGTGAGCATTTTTGGAGTCATTTTGGATTTGTGCCCCAACTTGATCCTGCTTGGCTGCCAAAGTCACTTGATTGAAATATTAGATTCTCTAAAACCCCATAAACAAACTACACAAGGTCAGAATGCTCCAACCATGATTAAAGGTAAACGTTAAGCCCATAATGAGCCCAATGAAGCCAACATTCACAATATTTTTCTCATTAGTAAAATCTAGATTTACATACAATCATTTTAAAATAAGAGGCCAGATTTTAACTAGATGTGTTTCATTATCTTTGAAATCAAGTAATTTATATTAATGTTTCAGCTGATATTGAAAAGCTTAAGCAATAATTTTATAAACATGGCAGTTATTGTTACAGAAACACACAGACAACATTGTACATCTTTCCTGCGCTTTGATTACTGATGAATCATATTAAGTAGCATTTAGTCCTTAATTGCTCCCTCACATATATATGTATATAATATATATGAAGATATGTATTAAATTACATAGAGTTTCATTTATGAACTAGATAAATGTTAAAGGTAACCATGACAGTCAGACCATGTAATTCATGTTGATTTTAAGCAGTATGTTAGCAAAACAAATGCTTTGTGAATTCCGGTTATTCATTGCCTTAGATCTCTGGGTCAGGACCTATGTTTTTTCCCAGAGTATGAAACTTGACAATAATAGGTTTCTATTTCATGAATCAAAGCTACCATGTGCTATCACAATAAAAACATCAGCACATACTCTTGTAGAAACAGTCCTTTTCAGAGAAATTTTGCCTTGTGCTTTAGTGTGAGCTGTATTGGTACTTGAGAATAAGGCATAGAGCACCAAAGTGTAGCATCTAGCAACAGATTTTACAGAATTTGTCCAATATTAGCACATTATTTTGGAGACAAATATATTGGCTCTATCTAGAGTGGTAAAATCCACTCCTTTTGCTTTTGTGTTTCAAGTCAAGCATATTCATGAAAATCCACCCATATATTTAAGAATACTCCTCTCACATATACCCCCATCCATACCTACTAGAGTATTGCCCTTGCATAGTTGTTCCTGTGAGTATTTAATTGTGATTATTTAATTTCCAAATACCTGTGAGTATTTAATTTCCAAATACCTAGTAAGATGAGACTAAATATAATAGTTAATTCCTTTCACTCAGATTTTGCTTAAAACACAACTCAGATTTTGTAACTTGAATAATATTTTTGGCCTCCTGAAATCTTAAACATTAAACTGCTGTTCTTTCATGTTTTTGGAGCTGCCAGAAATTGAAGCCACATGAAGTATGTTTTACTCCACTATTTCTCTATTTAAGGAAAAGTTAATCAGTAAGATCAATCTAGAAATAGCAAATTTGTTTGGAAAGACATCACATGCATGATCTCAATCTTTTCAAGAAACACCATCCTCATTTTTTGCCCATCATAGCATGAATTTCCATTTGCAGGTAGAGTCAATCACAAGCTCCATCCTCCATTGATGATTAGTTCATTACCAGTCACAAAGCAGACTGAAATTACATAAAATATACAATGATTTCAAGTAATTTTTCATGGCTATTGATTACAGGGAAACACTTTCTTTAAATTAAAAAATATGCTTTCTTTTTATACACTTTTTTTTGTTTTACAAAAATACCTGAGTAAGTAATATAATACCTAAATAGAAACAAACAGAAATTGAAGCCTTTCACTTAATTCAAGGAAGAGTGGCAAAAGTATTACTAGAGGCATTAAGATAAGAATGCATCCTGAGAGTACAAGTTTTAAAAAGCTAGACTTTAGATATCTTACCTGCAGGAGTAAATACCTCACACTGTGATGTTATTAGGTCTGTTCAGCTGAGCATAATCTGACCAGGTCAGTCAATAATTATAATGGGACCTAACTAAAAACTTAGATTATATGTATAGTGGGGTAAGCAACTGAGCTGTTGACATTCTTCCTTATGTCAACTGCTGAAACATGCTGAATACATTGAAAAAATGGAATTCTGTTTACACACCATTGAAAACCCTGTGAGCAGACTGGAAAAATTATTAGCATTATGGAAATACTAAACCCAAGATGAAATTGAGAAACAGACTGCTGATAGATAGCAACATTAATACTGAACTAAATCCACTGAAGTATTTTGACATGGACATTAGGACTGCTGGACATGTCCAGACAAATCCAGTCCAGTTTTTAGTCTCGGTAAATTTATAGCTGCTCAAATAACATTGGTGTGTGCTCATTAGTGTTGGTGCTGTTTGCAGTGGTCATCAAAAGTCTGGTGTATAACATCCACAGTGGGTCTGTTGTTTTCCTTATGCTGGGATGGCAGATTCACCTTGAGCATTAGCTAAAATCTCCAGCAGCTCTACTAATTCTACCTCCTTAAAACATGACCTAGCCATGGTGCAAGCTTGGTAAAGCTGACAAGCTCATTTTGTTCACCATTTAGGATGACCTGGGGTCAGTCAATTTGCTCAGGTGACATGAAACCACCAGGCTATGGCACCAAATACATAATGCCTTGCAATCACTGTCAACATTCAGAACACCTTTTGTATTGCAGGATGAACTCAGTAAAAGAACATAGTTTGGTGTCACTGTGATATTTTCTGAAAAATCCCTTTGTCAGGATTTTTCTCTTAAGAAGCTGAGAAGCCTCAGAAAAGAAATATAAACAATAATTATCTGATTGCTTTAGAATGTAGTCTAGAAGTTGTTTACTAACAGATGCATCTTTGATTGGTTCCATGTGAATTGTGTTGACTTAATGACCAATCCCAGTCCAACTGTGTTGGGACTCTGGTCAGTCACCGTCTAATGTATCCTTTTTCTTTCTTTAGTATATTTTAGTATATAATTTCTTTTAATATAATATAATATCATAAAATAATAAATCAACCTTCTGAAAACATAGAGTCAAATTCTCATCTCTCACCTCGTCCTAGGGACCTTGCAACACCACAGTTTGGTTTTTATTTTTGTAATAATCCAGTTCAAAGAGAATGGAGATTGTCCTGAAACAAATACCCTCTGTACTTTGAAGCAGCAAAGCAGCATGGGATTCTGTGACAGGACATTTCATTGTCTATACTTACTTCATCAGAGGCCAGGTACACAAAGAGATGGGCCACTTCTTCTGCAGTATCCATCCTGCCAGTCTTCTGTCTGGCCAGAAAGTCCTTCAATGCCTGGATATACAAGAGCATTTGGTATATCAAAAATAAAAACCAGCAATTATTTTAACCTATTGACATGTATGAAACAATATTTGAAACAGGTCTCTAGTCATAACTTCCTTTAGTGCACTAAGTAGGGAATTAAAGCTGGAAAAACATAAAATCAACAGGGATGTGAATTTCAGGTTGAAAAAATTAGGGTGACTTTTAGAAAGCAGCTAAACCTCTCATTCTAGAATAAAGACAACAAAATCCTTCCTTTGGTGGTAGATATTCCCATGTCCTTCAAATATGAACTTGCCATTATCTAATATGGATGGTTAAGCATCCCAAATAATGTGGAAATGCATAGGCCAGAATGCTCTGTCTGTACTGTTTTTGCGTTTTCTGTATTTACTGTTTTGTGTCAGCCTTCCTTGTGGCTGACACATGCCACAATAGAAAATGTCCTCTGCTTTTGCACTGGATACTATAACCAACACCTGGAGTTGCTTCCATGGATGAGAACCCCTGTGCATTCACTAACCAATATTATCCTTCTGAGGCTTCAGTTCTGGTCTGGCTGTAAGGTTTCTGTCTCGAGTTCAAGCTGACCACACTTTCAAAGGAGACAGCAATGTTAAGTTATCCACAGTACTCTGAAATTGAGGATATTGTTGAATATGGGCAGAAGTGCAGCTATATATTCTTTTTTAAAAGAGAGTTAAACATATATACATGTGACCAAGCTAATAAATTGCTTTCTCACTTGTTCTGGGTTAGGCCGGGCTTGGATTCTTTCCTGTAAAGATAGTGTGTCAACAGTTCCTAAACAAAATTTTAAATTCAGTGTTAAAAATCAACTGCATCAGCAATCACAACAAAAGTTTATTTGTTCTATTTGTATGTCTTAACACCTATGTGTAACTTTGCAATATAATTCAGGAGAAAGACTGCAAAGCCACCAATAGAGCACAGAATTTTAAATTTCCGTAGAAGGCAAGAGTTGTGAGAATTAGATTCAATACTTTTTGCGTGGTTAAACAATGGTCAGACTGTTAGCTACCTCTTGCCTGCTTCTAACTGTCACAGACATCTTTTCATAAAAATCCTTTCTTTAGGATTTTTCCCCCTTCTGAGAAGCTGTGGCCTCAGCAACAAAATGTTAACAATGGTTATCTGCTGCTGTGGAATGCAACAGGTGGATTCGTGATTGGTCTCGGGTGGATGTTTGGATTTACTGACCACTCACGGCAGAGCTGTTCTTGCTTTCTGCCTGGACACAGAACTTTGTTATTCATTCCTTTTCTATTCTTAGCTTAGCTAGCTTCTGAGAACTTTCCTTCTATTTCTTTTTAGTGTAGTTATAATGTAATACATATCATAACCTAATAAATCAAGCCTTCTGAACATGAGGTCAACATTCTCGTCTCTCTCTTCACCCTGAAGACCCTAGCAAGCCCTGTAACATCTAACTTCTGAGACTGCATCTTTGAAAAAAACCATTCAATTACTGTGTAATGTATGGGTAAAGTGCAGATACTAGGTTAATCAGACTAAACATCCAGTTTAACCACAGAATAACAACTTTTATATATTAAGCCTTTCAAGCATGCTGTGTTCTGGTAAACTGCTGGTAACTTCAGTTACCACTTCCAAGTCTATTTTTTGTTAAAAAAGCCGGACTCAATCTGGCCTTCTAGCACCTGCTCCTAGATCACAGGATAATGTAAGAACACTTACCAGGACACATTCAGTTGCATCTGATGCCTTGCTCAATGAAATCAGCAGCCACAGCCTTTGTTAGCCCAGTAACTGCTGCCTTTGAGGTACTGTAGACACACCTGTTCACAACTCCTAACAGAAGGTCCATGTCAAGGCAGCACAGAAATAGAGTTAAAAAGAAAAGAAGGAAAAGCCAAGACTGTTCAATATGCGCCTGCTTCTGGACTTCAGCATTTCCTGTAACCCTTCATAAGGGCAGGGTAGCTGGAATGTCAACTGCTAGAATTCTACTCAGGTACACACCAGAGGAAAGCACACCATCTTTCAATAGTGTAAGCCTGGGGACTAGTCTAGAAAATGTAACAAGCAGCAAAGATTTAGGAATAGCAGAAATCCATCTGTTAGTCATGATCAGGCTTCTTTTGAAAGCATAATTATAGCACTTATGTAATTGTAATCTCTTCATTATATCTCTGAAGAACATATGTACCAAGATATCACTGGAAGTAATATACCTTTTTAGGTACGAAACATTACAAACATTAACAAAACATTTAAAAAGCTCAGAGGTAAGGATCTTGGAGTTTCTACAATTTTCCATCTGTGTCCTTGCATTTATGTTTGAGTTGAATGCGTTCACTTTTTTTTCCCCTAACTGGTCCCTCCCCAGGATTTAGAAATAGCTTTGAATTTAGAATGTCCTCTAAGTTCAAGGTTGCACAATATTTATATTGTATATCCATCACCCTAAAGATTTATATAAGGAACTCTAGCAAGCTACTGACCTTTGATGCTGGATGCCACAGAAGACATATTTATAATATTTCCAGATTTCTGTTTAGGCATCTGCAAAAAGAGCACTTATGTCACTCAAATGCAAACTATTTTGTCATCTGCAGGTTCAGCAAAATAGCCCACAGCAACTCACAGAACAGCCCTACATGCATTTGATACACAGGGCAACAAAGCTCAGTTGGCGTGGGTTGGTGCCATTGACTGAAGCAGTAAAGCAGAGCCTGAAATTCTCCCTCAGTTCCCCTGAGCCATGTCAGGATTGAAAACTATGCCAGGAAAGGATTTTTTCCTAGGTTGCCACCTCTCAGTCATTGCCCTCTGTCACAACAGTAAGTTACACCACACAGACATCTGTCCATACCATCTACCAATGCAGCAACTCACTGATCCCACTCAAACTCTTCTTGTTTTGGAGAAGACTAAAGCACAACACTCTAGCATCTATGAATTGTAGCTAATTTTCTTTAAGTTATGACCTTTTTAGGCATCCTAAAATCTGATATGCCTGAAGTTCTCAAAAAATCCCAAACTTTGAAAATTAAGTTCAGCTAAGAAAAAACCCACCCCCAAACAAACTAAAAACCAAATCAACCAAGCAAAAAGTACTGGAACAATACTGAAAAGAATAGTTGCCATCCAGTCATGGTCACAGCTTTCAAATCTGGCCTTTGCATTTATGGGAATGCAAACACCTTATTCAGTCCACAAGGTTTTGTAGACCCAAACCTAGTGATTATGTAAAACCAAGAAGCATCTTCAAGCTGCTACATTCATTGAACTGTTCTTCTCTAATCAGCATGTTAGTATCAGCATCCCTGAATTTTTTCACAAGATAGTCTCCAGAGCTGTATAAAATTCATATTAATATAGATGATTTATTAATACTTTGTAGCAGTGGTATTGTGCAGCTGTGTGCTGTCGTATAATACATTAGCATTGTATTGCAATGACTCCATCACTGCTCTGCATAAACTCTGAAGTATTTTAGCTAGTTTACATAGGCCAGCTCCCCAAATAAATCCTCTCTACCATATCCTTTAGATTAATTGTCTACTTGAAATATTATGCAATGAAGAGAATGTTTAATAGTAGGATCACTGTGATCTAAGGGATCCCCTATCCAAAGTGGCACGCTTGTATTTTGTACATTGTCACAGTGGCAGCAACTCTGATCTGTCACACTTTAAACAATGCAGGAGAGACTAAAATTCATGGGCAGCCAAGCCTTGCCTTGGGAAGGAATGTCTTGATCATCAGGTACATGCTGCGAACATTGAGGTTCATCATGAAGTCCCAGTCTTGCTCCTCACACTCCAGAATGGTTCCATGATGAACAAACCTAGAATGAGTGCATGAAGTGGATTACTGTCTGTGGCTTACATTTCTGTGGCTCTTTTTCCACTGCTGTTTTGTAGCAATTAACTTTTCCAACTTTTAAAAGAGGGGGATAAGAGCTCCTTTGAAGAATGCAAGCAACAGTGTATTTCTTCTGGTAAATATCAAGGATACAAAGGAGACTCAATATGTACAACAAAATGATTGGCAATAGAAGAACCAAGAAAAAAAAACCAAACACTAGCAGACTGTCAGGCTTTTTTCACTGTTGTGCTAGAAGGGCCAAAGTCATCAGTACAGGTCACTCGTAGTGTGAGGAAACCATAAGTTCCAGAGCTGTTCTATCTTGGCCTGGGTTATGTGGCTGTGCAAAAAAAGTTCAGTTTTGATGGAAACATATGGAAGTTTCTATTAAGAGTATAAAATCCATTAAAACATAACAAATAAAATGCATTGATGTAATAGAAAGTAGTTTTGGAGGACAGGGAAAACTGGAAAAACAGTAGTAGCAAAGAGATTCTGGTTACGCTGCAATGTTACAGAGGACGTCAATCTTTTCAATCTCCTTGGCCAGATTTTCAATCTGCTCCTTTTTGGTGACATCCAGAACCCGTATTTGAATGCCTAGAAAAAACACAGCATTTGTTTCAATATATTTGATTGAGAATTAGCTGAGTATTTTTCTGATGTGCTGAGGATAGCACTTACAATTCAATTCATTCAATGATTAAGTTAGTGCAGCAGTTAATCTGGGACAGCATATCATGCTATTTAAAATTTCAGGAGAGAATTAAAATGATCAACTGTTTTAATTGTTATGCAGCATGGCAAGCAGATGAACTAGCCTAATTTACTATAAAAACATTAGAAATTAATTTGAATTCCACTATACTCTCACACAGAAGTATTATAGAACCTGTATAATCATAATGAACTTTCACACTCATTATCATAGAAGATCATGGAATTAGTTACATGTGTCTTATAGTCCCACTACATGCCACATTCTCATGTGTAGCTGATGATATTATGAATGAGCTTTATATAATTTAATTAATAAAGAAAAATGATTTTGCATAAACTATTAAAATCATGAGGGCAGTCACACTGGAGCAGGGTCCTGCAGAGGAAATTCCATCCTTAGAGATGTTCAGAACTTAAACATAGCCCTGAGCAACCTACTCTAACCAGTGCCACTTTGAGCACTAGATGGAACTACATGGCCTCCCAAAGTCTAACCCAGCAGATATGATTCCATGAAACACTGTAAAGCTGTCTGTAAAGCATCTGAGTATTGTCAAAGGAGAATTTGATTTGAAATGGATAAAACCCTGGTTTTTTTTTAAACCAAAGCAGCAAGACCATGAAAAGGCTTTCTGTGCCTTAGTTAAATGTAGAGACACTTTTGAAGAGATTTGTGTATTCAATCAGACTACAGGCTGGTGATTAACATCACATTGGAATTACCTTTCCTGGATAAAATTCAAAAACCTCAAAGCGCCAAGTCTGGATGAATTACAGATTGACTAATCATATGTCTAAAGGATGGAAATGGCTCTGAGTATATGGAAAGTTATTTCTTTCCCTTTGAGCATACTAGCAGAGGAAAAAAATGTAACATTTCCCCAAATACCCTCAGAAGGAACCTGAAAAGCCCTCAAGTTCCCAAACAATTACAAAGGGATTTCTTGTTGTGAGCTCCAGTTGGCAGAGTCTGATATTCATGCTAAAAGTTGTGCCAGCTGAGGCTTTGTGTATTTTACTGACAGACTTTAGTAAGAATTCTTTAAATCCACTTTATTCTCTCAAATCAAGTTAGAAGCATTGTCAGCTGTAAACTGTATCCAAGACTTATTTTTATTTCAATATTGAAAAGTCACTTTTTAACGTAACATCCCACTTGTGATTAGAAACACACCTGTGCAGAACCTGCTTCTTGAAGCATGTTCCTGTGGTGGCAGTACAAAAACAACCTTCAGGCTTGAACATTTGTACCAACAGAATAGGCGTATCTAGTGTCACTAGAATTAAATTTCTAAAGACATATGGATTCTACAGCACAGTAAGGAATGCATTAAAAGGACAAGCCAAGTATGGACCATAGAAATGCAAGACACTAGGTCTACCTTTTTGTATAGTGGGATGTTCTCTTGATCAGAGAAAAAAGCATTCCATGCCTTCCAGAGTGATACACTTGATAATTAGCCTAGTGAAGCCAAAAGGTAACTGAAATGGATGCTGTTCTAGCAAACATCAACTTCTTCTGTGACACAAGAAAATCAGTTATTCCACATGTCTGGAATAATACTCTGATACGCTGATGTTGCAATATTTTACATGGAAAATCTCTGTTCTTTCACACCACAGCATAAAGCAATGCAAACATCAAAAGAACTGGTCTAGAATTTTCTTTTTTTCTGTCTTCTTCAAGCCTTCCTATCCTCAAAATGTATCTCAGACAGCCTACACAAAACTTGTAAGAGCTGAACTAATGCCTGTTGTAGGGCCATTTGCCTGGATATTTCCCCAGTTCTTGCAGTTTAGACTCATTGATGTCTGTAGCAATGACTTTGGCTCCTTCTTTAGCAAAAGCCTGGAGAACACAGAAGCAGTTTATATTTAGATATTCCAGCTCATACCAGAAATAAAATCTGTTTTCTTTTCAGGTGCTTTTTGGCTTGAAATAGAAGCCAAGCCAAGCTGAAGGCAGCTGATCTCTCAGTTTTCATTCTGAGCATATCAGGGAGTTGCAGACAACTATTTAACTTTGTGTGATAAGACAAATTTAAGGTGTTTTCCCTAAAGGAAGGAATCCATAAATAAAGTATAAGAACAGTAACCAGACTAAGATAATGGATATTATTGTTGCCCCTATTAGCTGCACTAGTAAGCAATAGGGCTAGAATTGCCTGTATTGTTAAGATTTAAATTTAACTAATTTAAATCTACTGTTAGATTTAAATTTAAAGTTACAAAATTTAAGAGGTAAAGGCAGAAGTCATAAACCAGAATTTTTTTAAAAAAAATCCTTTGTATCCAAGTAATTGGAATAGAACAATATTAAAAGCAGCATGACTTAGGATATTTAACCAGAGACATTGCTTCATTCTTGATGGACTCCTCAAAAGCCTCTTTCTTTTTATTGTGATTACTGATAAATCAACAGCTCATGAAGTAAAGTCTGTCAAAAGTATTCCGACATCTTGGACTGCAGCCCCTTATCTTCAAAATAGGTGTCCCAAGTGCAGCTTAAGAGGATAGTGACATTAACCATACCAGCCTTCCATGGTTGGTTGGGTATTTACAAAGTGAAACCATCAGGAGGATTACCTGCTCCTTGGGCTGAGTGATTCATGTAAGAGCCAAGATCAGCAGTCTTCTGTGTTCTCAGCAACACACATGAGAAACTAACCAGTCTGGCAAAAATGCTACAGAAGCTTCTCCCGAGCTGTTAATTACATTACAGAGATAACAAGATAATTCTACTGGGTTTTTTATTTGCCATGGAAAAGGGAAGTAGCAGGAGAAGAACTGGTCAAAAGGAGTTATAAGCTAACTGGAAAGTTAACACGTACCTTAAATTCTGTTTAACAGTAATCAAACAAAATTTGTAAAGGGTTTCTTACAGTTGCTCATTGTGAACAATGTGTTAGCATCATGTGAACTTGGTTTTGTCAGTCATGAATACAGGTAAAATACCTTGGCTTTACTGTAGGGGATCCTCACAGTATACAGCCTTATACCAGGAAATATTCCCTCTATCACCTCTATTTTCTTCCAGAACAAAGCAACAGAGATATTGAATAAAAGGTACGGGCAGTACCAACCATATATTGTTAGAAAAGCAGATGCAGCTTGTCACAGACAGCTTTTGTGGAAAATCCTTTCTTTAGGATTTTCCGTCTTCTGGTAAGCTGAGGCCCCAGAGAAAGAATGTAAACAATGGTTGTCTGCTGCTGTGGAATGCAACAGGTGCACCTGTGATTGGTCTTCTGTGAGTGTTTGGATTTACTGACCACTCACAGGAGAGTTGTTCTTGCTTTCTGCCTGGACACAGAACTTTGTTGATTCATTCCTTTTCTATTCTTAGCTTAGCAGCTTCTGAACTTTTCTCTTTATTCCTTTTAGTATAGTCTTAATGTAACTTATAAATTAATAAATCCAGCCTTCTCATCATGAGATCAAGATTCTCGTCTATCTCTCTCACCCTGAAAGACCCTTGCAAGCCTTGCAACAGCAGCTGTCCTCAAATCTGGTTCTTATCCTTGTCTAACATCTCCACTCAGAGTTGAAGATTTTCATAAATTGAAACAGCACAAAGCCTGCGTGATACAGCATAGTGGCTACATATTCCCTGACTTTTTCACTGGGTAGTTCTGGCTTCATCTATGGTTATTAATTCAAGAACTAGTTTGGTGCAGGTGTCACTGGACAAGCTAGAATGAGAGACCTTGCACAGGCCCAGCAGAACAAACATTTTCCAACTTACAACAGCAGCTGCTCAGCCAATGCCCTGTGCTGCTGCTGCTGACAACAGGATGATCTTCCCATCCAACTGCCCCATGGTGCTGACCTGGATGGGATGGCACAGAAATGTAATAAACATAAGCCAACACCACCCCCAGGAAGCAGATGCAAATACATTCTCAAAACTAGACACGATCCAGGGTGTACCTCTGCCATCACAATTGTCCTGTGACCCTCAGTTTTCCAGAGTTCTGAGAGGCAGGGCTGTCCCATCTTTTTCTTTTTTTTAGTTGTACATAAGAGGGCTCAAGAAGTCAAAAGGCATTTGAGCTCAGAAGTTAAGCTTCATTATAACAGAAATTGGATTTTATTTTTTCTTAAACAGGCAAAAAGAAAAAAAGCCAGGATGAAACAGCAGTACAATAATTCGTAATCTAGTGTTTTCACTATCTGTGGTATTCTCAGAAAGCAGGTCTGTGTTCTGTTTCTCTACAAACTTTTCCATGTCCTAGACTGCCATACATTCTACACAATGCCCTGGCCTTGGTATCTGCCCTCAGTTGTCTTAGTAATCTTCCAGCACAGGAGGCTCCCAGCCCCAGTGAAGCAGGAAAGTGTGGCGGAATGAAGCTCCCAGTCTTGCCTCTCGTTCCCTGTTCTCAGGGAACACTGAGTGTCCCTGGGGGCAGTAGGGAACCTCTAGGTGCTGCTACCTTAGTCTGGATGGAGCAGCCAAAAGGCAAAATATAGCCCTGTTCAAGTGCTGTGTTAGGTTTAATAAAATACAGCATACAAAAATGCAGGCAAACAAGTGAAAACAAATACTAAATCTCAAAGAACTTCCTAAATAATGAGGTTCATGTGTTCTAGTCACAGTGAAGTATCTGGAGTTTGCTAATTGGGTTCCCCATAAGCAAAATTCCTGCACTCTCATACTCCTCCAAGCAACTTTGTCTATGTAGATATGGGTGTAGAAAGGTGCCATAAGAACAAAGTCCTTAAATATACATATAAATCCAACACACCAAGTACTTCACTGGGAAATAAAAATAAAGGTGCCATAACCTTCCCTATGTTAGCAGCCAATGCTGTCCTCTAGAGATGCTCAAATCCATGCTGTGACTCAGATTACTGAGTCAAATTTAGTATCCTACTTTTTGAATAAATTATTATTTTCTCTTATTTTGATCAGAAATTCTGTTTTGTTAGATGTTTCTCCTGACAAAAGTTGCAGCAAAACTGTTTTCCTGAAGGCTACAGATTCGACAAATTAGACTTCTGAAGCAACGTAATGGAAATTTTTTTCTTTCCAAAAGCCACCTGGATCAGTTCAAGTACTTCCCCAAATCGCCTTAACACGTGGGAAGCAAAATGCATTATAAATACTTTTTTCAATCCAACAATCATTTTTTATGAACATTTGCCATACTGATTCTATGAAGCCTTTATAATAAATATTAATACAGTCCCTCACCAAGAGATCTCAAACAGCTTTGTTATATTTACTGACCCTTGTACGAAAGGAAGTCCTACAGTTGTTTTTTTCCTGTGCTTGTTGGGATTTGTAGTCCAACTGATAGTTTCTCTAGATGAACATAATTTCCTGTTGAAACATTGAGATGCTGCCATCTAGTGAAATTCAGGATTTTAAAAAAAGGGTGATTTTTCTCCTGCACAGGAAAGGACACAAAAGTATCACCAGCATTGGCTGACTCTCTTACAATGGGAATTCAAGAGATCAGTAGGATTCCCACCAAAAGGCCACAAAGCTGTTTTTCCAAGCAATGTCTTTTTGCAATGTAAATTATCAAATTCCACACCCGGACAAAACTTATGTGATTATTTTTTTATTGTTGTTAAACTGGAGATTTACCAACATATCTTTTGTATCTAGTGGTTTAACTTGCTTATGTTAAAGCAGAATTAATATCATTAGACTGAAAAATTCTAGGACAAACAAATTTAGCTAAAAGCTCACACTAGACTTAAAGCTACCTGACAGTACTATTAAGGAATTTGGTGTCCTGCCTAAATATCAGTTAGTTCTCAGAAAAGCCACTTCTGTGGATAAGCTGGGACACACATACACAAAAGTTCAGTTTATTCTGTCTTTCTGCTAAACTATGATAGCTTTTAAGGCCTTCTAAATCAGCTCCCCAGTAAACAAAACCTGTAATGCTGTAAAACATGTAATAAATGCTTAATTTGCTAAAAGCATTTATCCTTCTGCCCCTAAGCTTTGCCACCTGAATTCAGCCACCTGTTGCACTAAGTTTCTCCTTTTTTTAGATCAATCATCAGAAAACCAAACCTAGTTGTTCCAAGCAAGTAATAATTAACAAAAAACCAATGGAAATTGTATATAGAAGAGGTAGATCTATATATAGACCTTTCCCGATTCAGGAAGAAAAAAATCAGTCTAATTTATTTGTTAGAACACCAAAATGCTGGTAGCCAAAGGAAATCTTGTTCATCATAGTGGGAAATAAAAAAAGTAACAAACCAAACCATACAAAAAAAACCCCAAAACAAACCCATTCTCAAAAAAAAAAAAAAAAAAAAAAAAAAAGAATCCACCACAGACACACCAGCACTTTGCATTTTTCCCTGTCAGAAAATAAATACCTGTGGCTGTGATCAGAAAGAAGACATTGCAGTGCCCAATTCTATAATGGTATTTAGAACTTGTGTATTTTTGTCTCATCATGCCTTTAAAAGCTTCCCAAAATACATTCCAGGCCAGAGATTGAGATAATCCTTGTAACTTCTTAGTAGGTACAGTAGTTGACAGTTTTCAGACATTCAAAGTAAATAGAAGGTTGATTCTTTACTAAAGAAGTACCACCATCAGTTTATAATCCTTGTGTGTCTCCCCCAGTTCCAGCAACTGCTGAATGCTCAGGAACATGTCAGTGTAGCCATCTGCTTGTCAGTTTGGGTGACCCAAACAGGACCTAGCATCACAGAGATTTATTCCTATAAAATAAAGATGGTGCTTTGGATGCAGGTATCTTTCTTAGGTATGACTTTCTCATCTCATGGTGATGATTTCATCCTTAATAGAGTTGATCACAGGTTCTGAGCACCCAATTCCTGTCTAGTTGGTAATGGAGGGCAGGAAAGAGAGAAGGATCTATATTTTAGACTTCAATCATTTTCTGATAGACCCAAAGAATTAAATAAAACTCTGACAATAGTAAATTTCTGCACAATTGCTGCAGAAGGTTATAGAGGATGGAGACAAGAAGAATAATAATGATGGAAGTGATGAAATCAGCAGAAAAGACAGCAATTTGTTAACATTTAGACACTGATGGTTGCAGTCAGCATCCCTGGATCATAGCACAAGTGAACAGCAAAACCATTTTTACATATTTAACACAATAAATTTCATTATCGAGTTAAAGTTTCTTATATAAAACATACAAAATGTAGGTCTCACAATACAGATAAGTAGGTTAATAAGAGTCCATCTTGCCCCAATGATCTGGTTTGTTTTCCCTTCACTAGAGAAGCAGAAGAGTGTGAAGTCCATTGCTTACTGTTTAAAAAAAGTCCAATACACAACTTCAGACAGGTATATTGAAAAATTATGCAAAATTCAAAGTTACTCACAGTACCATAATTGGCTGAGCTGCAGAAACTTTTAAGGAGTTTAAGAGGAACCCTTGATTGTGTGCTCTACAAACACAATATCAGTAACTTCGGTTGCAGTGACCAAAGAAGTCAAGATTGTGGTGAAAATGCAGTTTTTGTTGGCCTAAAGAAAGTATGGTATAAAAACCACAGGCTAAGAAACAAAAAGAATATTTCTTGCCAAGTCAACAGCACTCTCAAGATAGAAATACCAACACCTCAGAAAAGGGCTGTTTTAGGAATGACAGAACGAAAAGTTTGAGACTGAGAAGTTTCACAGTAGATTAGTTTGTGATCCATTCCTTTTTCCATTTATTTTTTCTTCAATACATTAGCTTCTCTTTGCCATCAAAAAAATCCACACCAAAACACCAAAGTAGAACATCAGCAGATTAGCAGGTTGTGGGGCAACATCTGGTTTTCCATCTTTGTCCTCATATTCTAGCTTTCCCAGTTGTGGGAAGTAGAAACTCCAAGACAGCAAAGATGGAAGAGGCTGATGGTTTTTAACCAGAAGCAATTTTCTTTTGTATATGCAGATCCTGGCTGTAGGCACTGTTAGGGCAGCTTACAACAGAGCATCTCTACTGGGTGCTGCAGTCAGGGGCTTTATCTCTGTCTAAAGTCCCAAACAAGTGCCTAAGATGTTCTTCGGTGGACTCTGTGCCCTCAGGTCGTGTATCTGTACAGAAGACAAGAACATTACAGCCTTTCTCAGTTAGACAAGCAGCAGGAATACAGTGATTTAATCTTGATTAGTGTTTTGTCTGTCAGCTATGAAAGCTTCCCTCTGAGGAGCTTTATGTTGTGAGGAGAGCTGTGCTGTTACCAAGTCGGCCATCACAAAGCCAGCAATGAGTCATGTTCTTTCTGGAAGCCTGCTACTGATACCTCAAAAACTGGCTACTCTTCAACATGTCTGCTGGGGCCTTCTGAAAGCTGTGAGAAGCATGAGGGCAGAAGGTCACTAAAAGTCAGCAGGCCACATATAAGAAATCTGAAGTGAGGCTGAGGAACAGAAGTTCTCATCAAAACAGCTATTATTGCAGGTGGGGCCAGGCAGAGTAGCAAATGCAACATCAGAGGCTAAAGTCTACCATCTTAAAAAAATTCAGAAAAAAGCTAACCAGTTAACTTTATATAGTTTTACCAGAAATCTGTGCTTAACCAATGTAAAGTTAAAAAGCAAAACATTTTAGAGCACCAGCTATCTAATAACAATATTTTGCTGATTCACTTCTAAAAGTCACTCATCAACACTGTCATTGCAGAAAAGGAAAAAAAAAAGGTTTGTATATTCTTCAGCAGATGAAGGATTCATTTTGGTACTTTGATTCTGTAGAGCATACAGAAGCTTCACAGCTCAGATGGTCAGCTTTTCAACAGTCATATGACAAACCATTCAGGAAAACTGTTAGCATGCAAGTTTCAGATCTCAGGCCATCCCTTACATTTTGCATCTTCAAATCTTATAGGACACTACCACTGTGTTACGTACCTGTTAGCACACTCAAGTTGGAATTATCAAAGGAATTTGTTGGACAAGTCAGAGGCAGAGGTTTTGGTAGGTCCTGAGTCACTGTTTCCTTGCAGGGTGAAGGCATTTGCTCTTTAAAGAAATATAACACTGCCTTCTTAGGAGACTTCGGTATTGTCTCTGGAGTAGTTTCTCTTGAGGATCGTTCTCTCCATTGTAGTGCTCTTTCTTTCAATTTCCTGAGTTCCTCTTTCAGTTGAAGGTCATCACTGCAAAGAAAAGAACCCCAGCATTCAATTAAGAAAAATTTAAAGCAATTTCTTTAAGAAAAAAATCCTGAAGAACAGAGAGTTCCTGTATTTTCAGATGATGTGTGACAGACATGGCAGTACAATAGTTGTGTAGTTTCAGAGGATTTTTTTAAACTGAAATTCCTTCCAATGTACAATTCAAGTGTAGCTTCCCTCATTTAAAAGATTCTTAAGAAAGTAAGCAATTTAAAGTTCAAAAGGCCTTTATGGCTTTATAAGCCATAAAACACTAGCTTTAAATAAAAGTTTATGATGTGAAATCTAAAATTAATGGTTACTCACTTCCATAGGTCTCCCAGAAACAAACACTAACATAAATACATAAATGTACATAAATTATTTGACATGCTGCTAGTCAGCTGTCCACTTACCTCAGTAGAAGGTCATTTTGTTTCTTCAGCTGCAAGTTCTCTTTCTGTAGCTTGGCTTGTTCAGATTTTAGAACAAGTATTTGTGTGTTCTGCACAATACCACTGCCACCATCACAAGTAAGGGGTATTTGGGATTGCTGAGGATCTGCTTCTTTCAGCACTAGAAAACAGATTTATACATGTGTGTGCATAATTTGGAGAGTGCTTAAAATCAAACCAATACATTTTTTAGCCTATTCCTTCTTGTGGTTTTATGTGTGAAACTGCACTGTGTTACAAGTGCCATTACAACAGTTACTCTTTTTTCTACACAAAATACACCTCCCACTATTCACACTGCCAGGGAGATGTTAAGAAACATGACAGATTCCTCACTGGGCCATTTAGAGGAAAAATAGTTACTGTTCTAGGTATGTCATAGCTTTGATTAGAACTAGGTATTCATATGTCAAAGAGAAAGTGGCAACATGAGCTACCACCACTGCAGCTTATCCCTCCACAAGGGCAAACGTGTCTGGAGAAAAACACAAGAGCTGCTGTGATTCTAATGCAGTTCATATGCAGCTGCTGTAATCTACTTTCCATCTCATCTTCCAATGCACCCAGTTCTCCTCATACCCTTTGAGTACAAGGCCTGCATCTCAATCTGGTCTTCAAACATTTAGCCTCAAAACTCAGAGTTTAATATGAAGGAGTCCCTTCTATTTATCTTGAATTTACCAGTAACATCTTGCTCTTGGTGTGCTCTCCTCAGTTCTTCATTTAGCTTTCTTAACTGTTGCTCTCGGTGTTCTGCAAGGGCTTTATAATTAGCAAGTCTATATGAAGCAGGAAGGGAGGGGAGAAAA
This sequence comes from Melozone crissalis, assembly GCF_028551555.1. Taxonomy (NCBI): domain Eukaryota; kingdom Metazoa; phylum Chordata; class Aves; order Passeriformes; family Passerellidae; genus Melozone; species Melozone crissalis. The sequence goes on along the minus strand of NW_026535813.1, from coordinate 4,908,852 downwards.
AAATCAGAAAACCTCAGTTTTATAGTTATTACAGTTTCAGTTGAATTCCAATGAGCTATCAAATACAAGACACACCCATGTTATACAAGAAAAACTACATAAACCTGGTTGTCAGTTAGATTTTGGATAAAGTGCACCCAAAAGTTGGACTAATTATTTCTGGTGCATCCCTTCTCTCTAGTGAAGTAGAGAGTGCTTTCAGTTATTGCTTTCCCCTTGCCTTCTTTTGTGAGAACAGTTATTCCATTTATGGCTGAACACAGTTGATTGTGAAATTTTGGTGGGTGTATAGGGAAGAAGTTTTGTAAGCAACCCAAGGTGCATATAGATTTTACTTTCTCTAACCCCCATAAAAACTTACAACACCTCAAGTTGAATGCTTACTTCTTCTTATGTGGGAAAAGAGCAAAGTAGAAGCTAAGAATTAAGTAGTTGAGAATTGTAAGATAAAATTTGAACTTACTTTGTCACGGCAAGGGAAGATTGGGACGCTCGATATGAGAATCAGCAAGCTTCGTTTATTAATTAGAGCATCAGACATTTATGCACAACAAGTAATAAGCTCATATATATTCTGTAAGCTAAGCAGTCTATTGGTTATACTATAGATATCAGCTCTTCCTCATTCCTTAGGAGTTACACTTCTTTTTTTCTCATGTCTCTTTCTCAATTACAGCATTTTGCTATCATAATACCACTATGCTTCAAGGACACAGTGTTTTTGTAGCTGCAAGGACTCAGATTAGCCATGGCCCTGTACTTTTCCAATTCTTGGTCAGCTATCCAGAGTTCCCCCACATTACTTCACTTCAAAGGAGAGGGATTGTTTCGTTCTTTCCAGATCACATTTTACCAATTGTGTTTTGAGATTATCAATTTCTTCTTTGTACAGCTCAGCACCTTTATCTAATTTTGTCTGAAAATAAAATATTTAGTACAAATTAGGGCTTTTAACTTAGCAATGAAATTAAGGGATGTTTACATTGTATCTTTACTATGATCTGCTAGATTTTGCAGGACAAGACCAGGAGCAGAAAGTTATTTTCCACTAAGGTGGCTCACATTACCAACTAGCACTATAGTAGCAGTTGGTATCCTACACTGGTGTATTACATACAAGCATATTTTAGGAAGTTTTGCTGACTTCCGTGCAGATATAAATCTGGGAATTCTAAATTAGCATGCAAATGTTGAGTAAATAGCTCATGCTTCAGCTTAAAAGTTTTAAGATGTTTCAAGTGTTTCAGAAATGCATCACATACAAGTGACGTATTTAGTTTCTAGTATTGTAATATGGATTCTAAATGTTGCCACTGATGGTTGCACTGGTAGAATGTGAAACTGGCTGCTAAACAAGCAAGTGGAATTTACTCTAGGAATGCCATGCAGAACAAACACATTTACTGGAGATATGGAGAGCTGTGTTTCACCTACAACTGTTGTCAAGCATGCTTTGTGTCTTTAATCAGAGGAGAAAGAGAAGAGTGAAGTATTTTGCTCATACCTGAAGACTCTGTTTCTCTGTTAAGGCAGTCCTGAGGCAATTATCAATCTCCTTCAGTTTGGCTTGCAGTTGGGTGAGCTCACTTGTCTCCGTTCTTATTCTTATTTGTGCTTGTAACGTGCTTATCCTGTCATCTCTCTCTGACACTTTCTCCCACTTCATTTATTACATTTTCTAACTTCTGAATTTTTACTTCCATAGCCTATTGAGATACATCAACCAATCAGTTATGAGCAGTTATGTCAAAAGACAGTAACAGAATATGGTCATATTCTTAGCAAGAACTAGCAAAAACCCAAACCACATAAAAAAATCCCAACACTACAGGCTCTATGGCAGCTCTTCATGTCCAAGTCACTGTTTTGTGCCACCTTTTAATAGTCTAGAACACTCAAGTCTAAGAAAAGAAAAAGTGCTTTGGAGAAGGGCAACCATGGCATATAAAGGAGAGAAAATGAATTCTCAATTCTTGTGATTAAATAGAGAATTCTTCTCCAGCTTCATGTATAGTGAATACCATATACTTACAGGAAGCATCAAGAGTATCACCCTAATAAAGTCAATACTTCAAAAGCAAATAAAAGCTTCATATGAATTTCTAAACTTTACATCTATTTGTGTACAGAAATCAGGCCATTAAAATAATCATGTTACAGGCAAGAGCTCAAAATTCCACTTTGGAAGTAAAAGAGCTACTGAAATAAAGTGCACTCTATTTGTATTGTGGTGGCATAGATTTACAGTTGCCATCAATCCTTATTTTCAGTTTGGAGTACTCTCCCTTAGAAAGCAAGCATCAAAGAAGCTTTCCTTAGAAGCAAGTATTGGTACCTTTTTATCTTGTTCTGCAGCCTTTAATTTATTATGAAGCCTATAATTTTCTTCTTCTAATGCCAGACTGGCAGAGCCACCAGGGGCCAGTTTTTCTTTTAGTGTTTAGATCCTGAAGCAACTCTTCATTTTTCTCTTTTCTCTGTTTTAATTCAACATCAGCATTTTTACTATAATCAGCAGTTCTGGCATCCAGCTCTGAAGAAAGTTCAAGGAGTATCTGAAAATCAGTAGCATCACAGAGAATAATTTTTTTAATTGCTAGAAATATGGCAAGTGAAGAAACAGGAAGTACCTTAGCCTGCATTATTATCACATTCTTGTTTCAGTGCCCCATTTGACAAAGCTTGCTGTCAGAAATAGTATCATTATCACTCAAAGAACAGTTTCATTTACAGAAGAAAGGGAGGCAGGAAGGGGCACAAGAGAAGATGATAGTGTATTGCAGGTTTACCCGTATTTCTGCATTATCTCAAACTCTAATATTAGAGAAACAAATGGAACTATATTGGGAAGACTTCTTGAAAGTCAGCCACAAAAAACTATAATTATGCAAAGATTTTTCTTACTAGAATGTATTCATTGACTAAAGGAAATTAAACCTACACATTGGACTGTTGTAGAAACCCACGTGTTTAACATGTCATATAAATAAAAACTTCACATTTGTCAGGAAATGACAATGTTTACTAGATTTTTGTTTCTTTGTTAAAAGCTTTGATCCACATAATATTAGGGTAGGGAATTCTTCTGAAAACCTTGCCAACACTGCAAAATCCTGGAAATGTCAAGACTGACTATTGACTCTACAGAAGAAACTTTTAAAAATAGGCTAAACTTAAGATTTAATCAGAAAGATGAAATCTTGTGAAATCCTGTTCATGATGCACTAAACCCTGAAAAATGCTGTTCAGATTTCCAAAAAGAGGCAAGCAGTAACCATGAGAAAGAAAGGAGTATAAATATAAGTCTAACTGAGTTTCAAAAATGGCTATAGTAGTTTTGATAAAGTTTGGCAAGAAAAGCAACATTTTCCAGAATTCAGACTAATAAAACCCCAAATAAACAACCCACCTCCCATTTATTACCTGGAAAGTCTTTTAGAAAGCAACTCTTCAAGTTTAAAAAATCTTTAAAAATCTTCTAAGTATTCCTACATTTTACAGTTGAAGTATGAGTAAGTGCTGATAATAAATGAATGAGCATTCAAGAGCCTTTTTTGTGTTTTGTTTTCAGTCATAGGCATTTGCAGAGTACTTACACAAAATACATTTAATTTTACCTTTACTTTAGGAGTCCAGAATTTAAAGACTTGCAGGAGTCTCTCATTATCTTTCTTTAGTTCTTCTTTCAGTTCCTCTGCATCCCAGTGAGTTCCTGAACAAGCTTCCCAGAACTGTATTGTTTCTTTTCTAGGACTTTCTTCCTGCTCTAACTCTGCTTCAATGCAGAGAAGTTCATTTTCCATTTCTGATACATCTTTGAGAATGCTCTAAGAAAAAAAAAAAAAAAGATAATTTAAGCACTGGTTTGATTGTCACATGTCTAAATATATCTTCTGTCCTCTCAGCTATCAGTATAGCAGGAAGTCTGTTTTAGCACCTAATTATCATATAAAAGACGTTTTGCTAGACTTAAAATTACACCCTATTGGGAAAGCAAGAAGACAATCCATGTTCCTGGGGCAGGTGGAAAGGGGGGAAAAAAAAAGTGCTTATTAGCAAAAGTTTATTCCATTGTTTTAGAACAAGTTATCTTGGTATTGAATAGTATGTATTGTAGAGGGCAAATAAGTAAATAACAGTCTCAACTATTTTCTAACCTAGTAAATTTATTTTCAGCTGCTTTACGAAGCAAAGCCCTCTTATTATAGAACTAGTAGCATAAAAAATATCTCTATTCTTTCACCCCCCCTTAAGAGAAGTTTTAACAGATAAACCCAAGGCCATTAGATTTCCACCACCACATGACCCCATGCCTTGGAATGAGTTTTTATTGTCTATTTTTTTCCCCAAATATTACCTCTGCATCCAAGTAGAAACTTTGTAGCCCTTCACAGCTCCTTAACTCTTCAGATGATACTTCATTCTGCTTCAAATTAATCTTCCTGAGACATTGAATCTGGGACTGTAGGTGATCTTGTTTTCTCTTTTGCTCAAGCAATTCCATTTCATACTAGTGAACAGTAGTGTGATACTCTCTTCTCTTTGTGCAAACAGAGCTGAACAGAAGCTGTTGCAGAAGCATGGGATGTATCAGCGAGCCTGTTTTAAAATGGTATCCTACATCCAGCTGAAATACAGTATTTTATTAATCAATCTATTTACTCTCTGAGCCTCTAAATGTCCAGGATAACTAACACATGACTAAGAAAATCAGGTTCACATGTGCATTATAGTAATGGCATGTAAAACTTTTAGCTGAGACAGCACTTTTCCAGTATGCTATTTTCTGTAGACTCCAAAAAAGCCAAGAAGTCTAAAAGTCTGTAGACAGTCTAACACAAATCTAAACTTTGAAAAACAAAGTAAAGTGTTCTTTGTTATATTTATTTTCTCCTGGAGTTGTGAAAGGTGCAGATGATCTACGAGAATAATATCACTATGCTGATTTAAAGCTTTATTCTACCAGAGCTCACTAGTTGAATCTTAAATATATTTTACCATGAAAGTTAAAAGCCAACTATGGAAAAAATTAAACCTAAAATGGCTGTGTTAAGTTATACAATGAGGCTCTTTGGAATATTAGTTCAGTTTCCAAGTTAATGGATATTTGTAGACATCACTGACTCTCAAGAACCTCACCCCCTCTCTCCAGGCCTGTGCATGTTCCCATGCTCCAAACAAAAAATATTTCATGGTAAATAAAGAAACAGAAAAAACTCTGTCATTTACTGTACTTCTGCATATGCTAACAGGAATTCTTTCCCAACTACCCATAACCTTTTTGCTAATAATTTTAGCCCAATGGAGAAACTGATTCCAAACTGGGGAAGGCTGTAAAATCAAACTACTGCAGCAGTTTTGTAGAGTAAGCATGCATCTCTAAGCCATCTTGCATGTCTCTTTCCCCCACAGAGAAATAGTCATCTATTATTTGATCTATAGAGTACAGAAAGGAAATTTCATTTTCCAATTAAAATGCAATAGTATTAATGAAATAATTCTGTGCAAAGCAGCTGAGCTTCAATTAAAAACTAAGTTTGATTTACATTTTCTAAGATCGTAAAGCAATTACTATCAACTTATTTTCTCCAATGTATGGACTCTCAAAACCCAAAGCTAGAGTACGTAAAATCCTAACTGTTACCATTGAGAGCTTATTAAAAAAAACCCCAAACCCAAATCCAAGCAATACGAAGCATCCACATATTCAGCATTATAAGTTGGTACCTTCAATTTGGTCAATAACTTCTGGAGATGGGTGTTCATTTCCTCATTTTTAGTTTGAAGTGTTTTGACTTGTTTAGTCTGCTCCAGTGTAAGCTGAGGCAGTATCACAGCTATCAGTGCTTTCTGACTGTTCAGTTCACTCTTTAGCTTAAGAGACACCGTAGAGAGAGACATTCATATCTCTTCCCCATACTTGGGAATTTCTCAAGAAGCTCCTAAATGCAAGAGAAACATACTAATTCATTCACAATAAGGAAAAGTGTGATTAGCTATAAACAGAAACAAAATAAATTACCTGGCTCTGGGACTAACCCCTACAGTATGTACTGGTTTTACAACAGAAGAAGACTTTGCCTCTCTACAACTGCCTGACAGGAGGGTGTAGCCAGGTGGGGGTCGGCCTCTTCTCTCCAGTAATATGTGATAAGTTGCACTAAGGGAGGTTTAGACTGGTTATTAGGAAAAATTTCTGAATTGAAAAGGCTGCCAAGTACCGGAACAGGCTGCCCAGGGAAGTGGTGGAATCACCATCCCTGGAGCTACTTCAAAGATGTGTACATCTGGCACTTAGGGACACGGTTTAGCAGTGATCATGGCAGTGCTGGTTTAAGGGTTGAAATCTATAATCTAAGAGGTCTCTTCCAACCTAAATGATTCTATGACCCTGCATGACTAGCTATTTTCATGGGGGTGGCTGGACAGTAATGAAAGCAAGTGAGATATTCTGTGAGCATTACGTTGATGTGCAATCACTGAACAAGAACAGCAAATCAACTGATCCCATGGTATGCAGCATCTTAGCAAGATATGCAAACCATTTTATAGATAATGCACAAAAGGCTTATGCTCCATGACAAATGTCATTAAGTTTCTATGTGCATCCTTAAAACAAACAGAAAAATAAGCTTACCTTAATTTTCAAGGTTTTTTCTGTCAAGCTGTCATTGGTCACCTGCTCTGCAATATCCACTGGGTTTACCTGAATGGACATATTGTTCAGGTTTCTCTGCTTCAGTTGTTCTAAAGCATCTTCCAGTTTTGCCTTTGTTTCAACACACTAAAATAAAAACACATATTTAAGTACCAGTTGAGATTAAAAGTTATTCATAACTTAGGTATGCAAATTTCAACACTCACCATCTCAGAATTTCTTTGCAATTCTGTCTTCAGCTGGTCCCGCTCAGACCTGACATCCTGAAGAAGTTTTTGTAGCTCATCTTTTTCACAGTTAACTGATGAGATTTGTTCTTTAAGTTGTAAAGAGTGACTAGTTCTTTCAGTTAATAACTGGTCCTTCTCACATGAGACAATATTTAATGTCTCAGTTAACTGTTGAATCTACAATGAACAGTGGAGAAAAATGCAAATCACAATTTGGTGGTTGTGGTCTTTATACAGCCTATGAAGTAGTAAAACCAGTTGTGTCAAATACAAAAGTCACAATTCTTAATTACTAAAATTCACACTAGCAGAACGAAAAGTTGAAAAATAATTCTGGTGTTCTAATAGCATAGAAAAAGAATTTACAAGGAAGAAGAACAGCATGACACCCAAAAACTTTATATCAGTCAACTTTGGTTTTCTGTAAAGCAAGCAGAATCAAAGGAAAAGGCAATCAACCTATGTCTATATCACAAGAAAATTAAAATAAATAGAAGATGAGCACAAAAGATGGACAATATCTTTATATTTCCACTACTGGAGAGTAATATTTGCTAAACTGAAGCAATCCTCAATTATACTCTTTGATCTACAAAGGAAAGATTTGACAGGTGAAAAGATGCAAAGTAAACACTATGAAAAGGATGAGTAGGCCAGAATGAAGTGCAAGACTTTCAAACATTGTCTGGTATTCAGAAAGTGTGCAAAGCACCAAGAATTCAAAAAAGAGTTAAGTCCATACTGTCTACACAGGGCCTTTTAAAAAGGTGGAAGACATGTTTAGTTACTGATTATTATATTAAAAATGCACATATATGATAAACTCACATTCATTCTAAAACTGGACCAATCCAACGGGTTACAAGGCTGAGATCAGTAGACAATGTTATTACTAAACATCAATAAAGAAATGTAGACAAAATCCTTTTCCCATGGTTCACGTACGTTTGCCAACCATATGGCTGATGGGCTGAGAATAAAAATCAAAAAGTTTGTGTAAATTTTTAGCATATGAGTAATAAACCATCAGAACACAAAATAGTGACTAAACACCAAAACTCCTCACCTTGCTTGTTAGGCTGTCCTTCAAAGTCTCTGCCCACCTTTGAACCTTTAACAAATGTTCTTCCCTTTCTCTAGAAGTCTCTACCATGTGCTGAAGCTCATCCTTCTCCTTGTTAAGTGAAGTGATTCTCTCAAGCTGCTCACTCCTTGCCCTTTCCATTTGTTGCTTTTTTGCCAGGAGGTCACCATACTCAGCTGAGACACGAGTCAGGTTTTCAGTGACTTCAGTGAGCTGAAAAGAACAAATCCAAAGCAGGATTGGTATTTGTAATCACCTCTTGCATGGGCAAAAATAACTTGATGCTTTGGAGAAAAAACAACCAGTAACATTATAGGTTCCTAAGGTTTCTTGTCCCAGCAATGAAGTTTAGATTGAAGAGTGTTGTTGGATCATCATTCAGAAGCACTGTCTGTACATATGGGTGGTTGTAAAAGGATTCTTTTAAGGAAAATAACACCCCCAGTGGTTTCCTGCTGTAGTAAGCCAAAATTTTGCTTAAGAGCCAGTCAAATGTCAGCGCTACTGTCTCAGTGGAAGGCAAAATTAAAATGTGGGAATACACGCAAGACATTGTGAATCCATAAAAATGCCTTGGGTGCTGTATGCATAGGAGACATCACAATATGCTGAAATGAAGCCTATCATCCACACTGGCTTCAGACATGAAAAAAAAAAGTAGAGAACCAATTTATAATAGTGTAATAAATTAAAGCAGGAGCTAAGCTCTCCTAAAGTTGCTCAAGGATCTTCAGAATTAGATAGCTAAATGACATACTCGGAATGTATAAAATTTAAGACTGGGAAAAGAGAGAGAAGTTAAAGTGCATTATTGATTTTAAATAATACTCATTCATCCAGCACCAAGACATATTTAGTTATTAATAATGGGTTTCTTTAGTACATCTACTGGAGCCCTACAAACTGGAGTTTGCAGTAGACATGGACCACCAAACCCAGCAGAGCTTGTAATTGTCTCGACAAAACTGCTTCTGACCTTCTGCTGCAGCTCATCAGTTTTTTCCTTCAATGTCTCTTGCACCTTCAAGAGCTGATTTTCTTTCTCTGAAATACTTCCTTTCAGCTCCACAATCATCTCCTGATGTTGTCCAAGAGACTCACGAGTACATCTCAACTCCTCCTGCATCTCTGACTTCTTTGGACACAATTAAAGTACATTAACACCCAAACCACTCTTCCAAAAATCTAAGAAATCTTCTAGAGCTGCTCTCCTATGGGAAGAGAACTAGTTTTATTGCCTTGCTAATTGTCTCCTGTAGCGTTTCTCTTAGCTGGTCTCTCTCATTCTGGAGATTTTCCAGTTGCATTTTAAATTCATCATCATCTCTTTCTGTCTGGATGCTGACTTCCTGGGAGTCATGTGGTTTTGGAATAACATCTGTTCTCTCCATTTTTTCAGATTCCCCTTGATATTCACTGGCCTTTGCTTCCTCCATTTCACGCAATTTATGTTGTGCCTGGTTCAGCTCTTCTCTCAGAAGCAATAACTCTTGCTCCATAGATTGTCCTTGAACCTGTGGTATCTATTTTGTAAGAGATTCAAATAAACATATTCAGAATGCAGCTTTAGAAAGAACTTATCTGACAGTTTGACAGTTTGATTATGTACAACAGACAGCAACACTGCTTTAGACAGATTTGCATTTTTTTTTAGAGTATTAAAATTTGACCAAAGCCCATATTCAATTTAAGTTTATTGAAATAAGAGACATGTGAAAATAAAACTTGAAGCAAAAACTTCTAAAAGAAGTTATCAGAAGTAGTATTTCACGGTCATAGTTTAAGCATAGAGGGAATATCAGCAACAAAAAAGCCCAAGCACAAACCTCTCCCATCTTAAAACTAGAGACCTTTTCACTATTTCTATTCTCAACAGTATAAAATGCTAGGTGGGCCCAGAAAATTATTGACTTGAAATTTGTCCATGGCCTCTTCAATATTAAAATAAATGCACATACAATACTTTTCTTTTGAAGTTTACATTATATATATATATATATATATACACACACACCCCCACACACAAAGGTACAATCAGCAAATGCAGTTATAGTGTTAAAGTGTTGGTTGCTATGTCCCTTCCATTGAAAAAGAACAGAGTCAGTTCTAGCTATGCTTTAAAAAAGCAGAATTACTCTCTACAGATGAGCAAATTTTAGCTTCAGTTTACTTGATTATAAGAACTATATCCATGTGCAGATCAATGCAGAATATCACCATCCTATATCAAATCAATATTTCACTAACAGAACATTTGTCACATCCTGGTACCAGATGTCCATTCATAAATATATGAGGTGTTATATCTCAAGTAAACAATAAATTTGATCTTTAATGGTCTGCAGTTTTTACAAATTTTTTCACTCAAGCAAAAGTTTAAATAAGCAAGCTTCCCATTACAGCTTTAGCATAATTACCCAAGTTCCTTCCCCAAACTCCTCTGTTTTCAAAAGTAAACTGCCCAGCTTCTCCTGCAAAGAACGGTTCTCTTGTGCAAGGAAAATGATTTGTTCCTTTTGCACCTGAAGGTGATCACTTTCTCTACATCTATTACTTTCTGATTTTTCCTCAGCAAGCAGATCTCTATCAGATGTGATGATTTTCATTTCTTCTGTCATTTCAGAGATCTATGAAAAAAATACACAAAGACGGCACTTTATCAATTCAATATAAAATTAAATACCAAAGTTTTGTTTGATTCATTCTCCTACAGTGTTCTTAACCTTAAACCAGGACAACCAAAGTAGAACATCTTCCAAACCAAACGTGTTATTTAGAGAGCGTGCAAAGCACAAGGATCCAAAAAACAGTTAAGTTCATACTGTCGAGACAGTGCCATTAAAAAAGTTGGAATATATGTTCAAATACTGATTATTGTATTGAATAGGCACTCATCAGATAAATTCACATTCATTCCAAAGAAGAACCAATCCAATGGGTTACGAGGCTGAGACAAGTTGAGGATGTTGTTGCTAAATATCAGTAAACAAGGATTCCAAAGTCCTGAAAGCTCTCTTCTAACTCTTAGATGTTCTTCAGTACTTCCTATTTCCTATGTTTGAGCTAAGACTGGATTCCTAAATGGAATTTTTACATTTATCAATACTTTCTTGATGATACTGATGCCTTGGACTGGCTACCTAGAACAGAGGCTAGACAGAGTTTAATAAATACCTACTTTATTCTCTAAGGCCTCTGAAGGAAACACCTTGGGCAGTGCATAAGACATGCAGAAGCTACACCCAAGATGGACAACAGTCACAAGTTTTCTCAGACAGATAGAAATTTGGTCTCTTTGCATATCAGAGGTTAATTGTCCAACTATAGCTTCAAGTGAAAGCCACATTCCTCCCGGTTTGCTTTTCCCCCCTCCCTGATTAACTTTTGTTTATATTTTCTAGAGCCTGAGGTAAATGGTGTGACCTTGGTTCCCAAGCCCAGAAGGATTGTTCAGTCTGACCAAAATGTGAAGAAAGCTAACTGGTGTTTCATATAGAGTTCAGAGTTACACACTAATGCAGTACAGAATCTGAACAATATAAATGCTAAAACCTGAAGGCATCAATAGAGAGAAAGTTGTTAACATTTAATTACATTTTGTTGATTAGTGGAAGTAGACAAAGCATTAATGAGTTTGTAGATTACTTGCCCTGAATAATTTTCACTGTGCAAGTGGTTCTTAGAACAAAGAAAGCTAGAAAGTGTTTGCCCACAAACCCTTCAAAATCTTTACAGCATACTTAGTCTACTAACCCCTTACCTGTTAGGAACTAAAAAAGTTTCCTGACAAGTTTCCCAGAATTTGCAAGGTAAATCTCTAACTTCTCAAGCAGAATTTCTGCTAAGAGATCTTGATATTTTCTCTTTGCTCAGTTACACAAAAAAATCATTTCTAAAATAGTGCCCAGGATCAAACACCATTATATTTACACATTCAGTTTTCAGCGGTGACCACAGCAAATAGACATGCAAAGGTTGGACTAGAAAATAATGCATAATTATAGTAGTCAGTGACTAAACAAATTAAACTAAACAAACTTATTCCTTGGTACAAATATTAAATACCTGAGAAGCAACAATTTAACAAACTTAACTGTAAAATCTTAGGTTGACTCATGACAACTTTTGGCTTTAAAGCTTCATATCCAATAGGCCTCCATTAGTACATTACCAATGAAGAACAATACAGAACCGAGAAAAAAGGTTAGATTTTTTTTTTTACCTCTTTCTTTTGCATCTCAACTGTATTTGGTAGAGATTGAAATTCTGATAGCTCATTTACTTGCTTCTGTAGAAGTGCATTCTCTTTCAAAGCATTTTCTAGTTCTCCTTTTAAGTCATCTGCCTTTTTTCCAGCTCCACATGAGAAAGCAAATCTAGAAAACGAATTTTAAACAAATAAACAATTGCAAGAGGAAAAAGCACATTTTAAATTAAGCAGAATACTTATATTTCATTCTGGATGTCATATTGTTTTAATTCCAGTAAAGTACATTTTACTGTTGCTAACAATTAAAAGACTAAGCTCCTGGTCAGAAATCTGTGAGCACTTCTTAGGTCGATATCCAATTTATTTTAGATTCTCTCTAACAATCTTCATTAACTTGACTGTACAAAATATTTTGCAAGCTGCAATTTTCCAGAATGTTCAAGGAAGTGCTCAAGTAGTTACTCCATGCCAGCAATACCAGATACTCTGGTTACTTTATACTGACCCGAGTCTCCATATATTGAGGAAGACAAGAGCCAAAGCCTTGCCTATCCTCCCACCATTACAGGGCAAAGGGAGAAGAGAGGGAGCAAGGAAAAGGCACCACCTGGAACAGTACCTTTTGGAACTTTACCCTCCATCAGTGAAGTTAGTCTTGTGTTTTCTTGAAATAAAGATTGCAGCTCTCTCTGCAAGTCAGCTTGCATTTTTCGGTAACTGGCTTTTTCCGCTTCTGTCGTGGGGTGACAACCTTTATCCCAATACTTTATCCCAATATCGTGTATTATGTCTGGCAGCTGTGTTTTTTCTCTCTCTCTCTCTTCCCCCCCCCCCCCCTCCCCCGGCCGTCTTGCCGCGGCGGGGCGGGGAGGGAGGAGGGAGGGGGACTGGTTGCACTTTGGCTTTCGGCTTTTGGCTGCTTGGCTGGCTGGCCTGCTCGCTTTTGCTTGCCGCTTTGCTTGCTTGCTACTGCCTTAGCCCTAGCTGATAGCTGCCTTTTTCCCTTTGCTGCTTTCTGCGCTGTTTTTTTTTCCCCTTTTCTTTCGTCCTCTCTTTCTTACCCTCCCCTGAAGATACTGGACCGGCTCCGGACCTGACCTGGGACGTCCGGCGGGATCTCCGGAGCCTGCGAGAGACGCTCGGCACCCTCCACAACACTGACTGGTCTTCTTTTCTTTTCTTGTGTTGGGGAGTGTTCTTTTGTTATTTGTCAATAAATAGGTTTTGTTTTCCACTTTGCTCCTCCAAGGAATTCCTTCCCGAACCCGGTATTGGGGGGGGGAGGGGTGGTTGGAGGTTTGTTTTTTTTGGGGGCACTCCCTTTTGGAGATTTCCCCTAATTTGTCCTAAACCAGGACAGCTTCTATTTGGCTTTGATATAACTGGACATCCTTTTGCATTTGGTTGTGGTTACTTAAGAGCTCATTCTTCAGGAAAACAATACAACATGCAAGTCACACACAGAGTAAAAGTCTATGCACTTGACATTTAAATAATGCATCTGGTACATTTTCTGTTGTCACTCTGACCAGCTTTGACCTTGATAAATATGGCAGACTAAGGCACAACTTAACTGCATTCCTGTCAGAGTCCTCTAACAAAACATGCCCTAGAGTTCAGGGCCATAACTGCTGCTACTATTTTGTCTTTAGTCTTGGAAAGCTCAAAGTAAGCTCCATCCCACTTCTGAGTCCACATCTCCTATTCTCCATTGTTCTCTGGTAAAATTAGGTCTGAAGTCTTATGCCCTAATAACGCACTAAAGACTGCTTCTTTGATGTCTCTCTCTCCCTCCTGGTAAACCTAAAACTAACCACCAACTCCTGTGGAAAAAGCCTTTACTTTCTTTTTATCTCTTTCCTGAAGACCCATTTTGCACAAATTGCATAATAAAAGTATTACTTAGAGTATTTGGAGAAAGCTAATGATGAGTGTTCCACCACACTGATGGCCTCCTTCACAATCCTGGAAGCTGACAGGCCCTTAACAACATCTGGTACAGCTATAAATGCAGTTCAACAAGTACTTGGCATCTTCTCCTTCAACTCCAAATTTTGACTTCTGAGAAAAGCACATTCCTTTTTGGCATCCAAGGCTATGGCTTCACTGTCTAAGAGGGATTTATTCAGCTGCTGAATTTCTTCAGTTAGTTTATCACAAACTCCCTGAAGAAGACAACACTCAAAGAAGCAAAACCAATAGAGCCATAATAAAGTAAATGCGTTCATTTTAATGTGGTTAAAATGTAAGTTCAGGCTTAGAAAACTCAGTAAGTTTACTTTAAGAGGAAGAGTAGCAGGTTGTTTGAGAGACGGGATGAACAGCAGCATTTCTCATAGCTTGACTCCCCTGTATGTTACATAGTAATTAACATTTTAAACTTTGTAAAACAAAATTTCCCAAGACCTGTAGGGAAGCAGATGTTCATCATACCAAGGCTATACCTAAATTTAATCCAACCCAGAAGAACAAAGTCATCTCTCAACCCTGTAGAAAATTCAAGTTTACCAGTGCAAAAGATGTCTCCTTTTTTTTCCACTTCTGCTTTTTGTAGTTCTTCCACATGATTCTGTAATATTTTTATTTTGTCCTCTTTCAGCTGTTCCAGTTTGGAATTTATTTCTGCCTAAAAGTTGGAGGGAAAAAAGGGGGAAAGAAGATTGGAGCATTCAGTTTAGATTTTCAGATCAGAATTTATCAAAACCTACACAGAAAGCATTCATGGTTCTTAGCCATATCCCCCTCATAGCTGGTAAGATTAACCTGAGCACAATTATGTCTAGCTTGGCCTCAGCAGATATGGTATTTCAAGCTAAACAAACCAAGCACATTTCTCACAAGTCTTACTATCTGTAAATTCATGGAGAGGCTCACCTCAGGTTCCTCATTGTACACTTCAGCATTTGAAACTAGATTCTTTAAGTTGGTAATTTCATGCATTAGTTGAATCTGTGGAGCAAATTAAAGCAAAATTGCAGAGGATGTTAGAAAGCACCCAACACCAGTAACTTTAGTTGCCAACACCATGAAAACAAGCCAGGTCTATCTTGTGTTTTCTTTTTTATTAGTATATACTCACATATCTACTAAAACAGCTACAAAGCAAGATGCTACATATTCTTTCAAAATGGATATGTGAGGTGCAAAGCTCTGTGTTTTAGCTCCCCAGTAATTAGAAAGGATTCAAGTACCATTTAATCTGCAATAGTTTGACAAGCAAGAGCAATGTGATCAAAGAAATCAATGCAGAAATTGCACAGATAAAACACATCAAATTCTAGTCATGTTAAGCAGTGTTTTATGACACAGAGCAGATATTTATGATTTAATCTAGTCACTGACAGGAATAGGAAGGTGCTAAAATGAAACTAAAACAAGCCATGAACACATTTAGTGGCATTCTCTGAAAGAAGTCACAAGTAGAAGACCAGATAGGAGCTTTTTCCATTACTTTCTATTGGTCTTTGTTAGACAAGTTTTACAATAAGCACTCATCTACAAGTACTTATGTATAGTCACAAGCAAAGGTAAGAAAATGCAATCTGCAAATTTAATAATAGTGAAAAGCTTTAAAACAAGCACCCTCCTGTGAGTATTCCTATGTAGTTTACCTGTATGAACTGATATATTTAATCTAATGTATTTGGTGAAGTATGTGACCTTTCAGTATTGCTATAAGTAATCTACTACATGGGTATCAATAAATGCTTACATTTTATGGACTGTCTTCAGATATCTGCAAACAAATAATTTAAAAAGCAATTCTTGCAATGGAAACTATTTTAGACATTACATCTGTTATTAGATACCCAAAAACTTTGCAGGGAAAACTAATTTAGGATTTGTTAAACATTAGCTAAAGAAGATAGCACATTCAGTCTAGCATACAAAGGGTCTTCTAAATAGAATCTTAAATACAGGCTAAATGGTAATATTTTATACAGCAAATTTCTTTAAGATCTATAAATCATTGTAGGGAACACAATGCAAATAAGCAGTGACATTGTTAAATTGTAACCTGAAATAAAAATGCAAAAGGATGTAACAAACTTCAACATTAGTGTCATGATCAGAAGATATTACACAGACTAATGTGCACAAGTAATGTCCAGCAAAGGGATCAGGAAAGAAATGGAACAATACATCCAAGTCTCAAGATCTCAAGTTACTGATTTTGTTTGGGGTTCTTTTTGCCATAACTTATTTCACACTCCAGCCTTTAGGCAGGTAGAACCTAATACAAGTAGTAAGTATTTTAGACTATAGAATCAGAGCATAAACATTTGGATAAACAAGGAACATGTCCAGTAACCACACAAAGAGTGAAGAGAACTGAAAGTCAGCATTTCCTATATTCTAAGTTATCCAGTGGATAACTTCACAGTTTTTGTGACTTCCTGGCACAAAACACAATGTTTTGATTTTACTATTACTATTCTTACTATTATTTTAAAATAATTTCATGATTAAGCTAAATAATATGTTAAAAGTTAATGCTCCTGTAGTTCATGGATTACCAAAATGAGCCATCTTGGAATTTAAGACAAGATGTTTCACACAAGAAACATGGTTTAGCAACTAGAACTTCAAAACAGTTCTAAAATGTATTTAAGCAGCAAAATAACTGCCACACAGAAGTCTAGAGTGAAATTCAGATCACACATTTATAGAAATAACATATACATATATATACATATAAATACATGTTTAATCAGGCTGCAGTATGCAACTCTCCAAAAATTTGTCTGAATTCTATGCTCTAAGTAAATCCAGTTTAAATCCTGCATTCCTTCATTCATTCTGTTGCTGAATGCAGCTTATAACACCATCTGTTTGTGAATCAGCATTCAAGGCTATGTACATTGAATAAACTCCAGAAAGCATTTGGGCAGAGAGGAATAATCTCTCACTACTTCAATGCATCTTACACCTCGTGATCTTTTTGTGTTTGCTTTTCCAGTGCTTCAAATTCACCTATTTCTGTTTTTTTTCCTTCAGTCTCTCTTTCAGTTAATTTATTTCTGACTTCAACTGCTCATTTTACAGCACTAGATTATCAAAGTTAGCTTGCAGGATGTTGACCTCGTTTACAGCAATATCCTGAAGAAGTGGCACAAGAAACTTTAGAAACTGTTGCTGCACTATCAGCCTTATTTCTAGAAAATTCAGAACAGACCTACCTTTTCTAGTGCTAATGCTTCACAGAGTTGCACAGATTCTTCAAAGTCTTTCTGGGTCTAGAAAAAGAAACACTCTCAGCAGATCTACAAGATCAAGCAAGTGGAGTATTATATTTCTTGTTGCTTATCTTTTCACACAGCTAATCCTGTTTAAAGATCAAAGTTGACTGGATCATTTGCCACAAACCCACAGAAGCACAGAACCATACCACAGCTTCACAGAGATTCCAAGAGACTTTCTAGCCAGCTTCAATAATTCTGCAGACACAGAACACTGGTGTTCTACAGAAGAGTAAGGCTGATCTTACTGAGAAGCATGTTATGCATATGTGAAGTACCAAAAAGACAAAACAGATTATGATGTTACCCAATTCATGTTAGGACCAGCAATCCATTCTGCTTCTGAAATTTGATCAGGAACCATCAGGCAATGGCTGTCATATCCAGAATTCTCTAAGGTAGCTGAAAAGAAAGATGCATTAACAAAAGTATCAGTAGATTTTAAACTGAGCATCAAGAATTTACTCATAAAATAACTTTACCACATTTGAAAAAATCATTCAATGGCAAAAACACAGCACACTGAGTAAGACTTCTGACTCTCAGGATGTTCTGTTATGAAAGGGAACACCACTGAAATCCAATCCCTATACTTATGTTGACTGTCTTACCATGAAGTCTACATCAAATCCAGAATATATGCTTAAGTACAGAGTAGAAGTTTGAGTGTCAAGGAAAGAACCACTCAACAATAACCTGCAAGATGTAAGGAAAAAAAGCATCTCACCCCCATACAGAAAAAAAAAAAAGCCCAGAACAATCCACTTTCAAGCAAATACATGTTTGACAGGAGAGGTAATAAGGATGTAAGATGTAGTTCAGCAACAAGACTGCTAAATTGTCCTCTTGTCTTCAGTTAAATTTTCTTAGAAAATTTCTTTTCCAATTTTCAGTTCACTCCTTATGAATCCTTGAATTTCTCCATCTCAATCTGATCTTTGAGTAATGACTTCCTATTCTTGTTTAGGATTTGGGGATTTTACACCCACACACCTCTCCATTTTTGGGAGGAGAACATGGGTTGAAATGGATAGTCTGTGTTAAAGAACACTTTCCCAAAATACTAGGGGGTGTGGGAAGGCTGCATGGCAAGTGTTCATAGACCCTGCCATTTACCTCACAGCTCTCCCCTTTGGTCTAAAGAATTAAAAGCTCAATATCAAGTGAAGTTGGGGTAGTAGAAGCACTTTTCATTGAAAAATGTACATCAACCCTTGGAGTCCAGTTAATTTGTTTTTTAATTTGTGCTACCAAAGGATCAACTTATTCCCTTTGGGAAACGTAATGCAATGCTTGCAAAGTTATTTATCAGGAATGTCACAGAAAATAAAATAGAATGGTCTGGGTTGGAAAGGACCTCAAAGACCATGTAGTTACTTACAACTCTCCACATCTGGTACTGCGGGCAGAAACAACTTCATTTTTTTTTGTTTCAGTCAGCATTGCATTTTCAAAGTCTTCAAAAAAGCTCACATTTGCCTGGTTTATTTCACCAGGAGCCCAAGTAACTGTTCTTCTCTTGGTCTTTAAAAATATTTACAGAAAAAGTGATAAAACCAAACCACTAGGCAGAGAGTAAATGTTGCCTCAGGCTAGTTCTGTATCAGTACCTGTATCACCAGTTAACTAGACAGTATTTTGCCATTTCCTCAAGATTAGTTGGAAAGTAAAAAATTCCCTGCAGTCTGTTCACCACAAGGCAACATTGAATTGACAGAATTTAAAAGTTAGCCCTTTAAAAATATGAAAAAAAGAGTGAAAGTTGCCCATCATACTTACTCTCCATTATCAGTATAAACCTATGTATGTAATATCACCTTTTGCAAAGTATTTCAGAGTTATCAGGTAAGATCTGAACAGGTGCTTACTTTAACATTCTCTTTGGAGGCAAAGGAAGCAGAAGTCACCGGCACCTCAGTTAAGTTTCGTATTCTGTCCTCCTGTACTTTTTGAAGGGAATTTTTTTCTTCCAACAGCTGGGCCAGTTGGTCCTTTTCCATTGCATGAATCTGAGATTTTGAAGACAGCTTCCAAAAAGAGAATAGTAATCACACTGACATCTTAAGAGCAGAAACCACTCCTACAGAAGATACACAATTACTGATACTTAAAAACAACTACACACATATACCCCTTTAAGTCTGGAAGAGAAGTCTATAGGAATAAAATCCCAATATTACTGGGTGGAACGTGCCTGGGCTCGTCGGGCCCTTGCTGCTGGACCAAAGGTGGCAGCTGTGGTATTTCACCTCAGAGACACCTTTGGCTGGCTGGAAGTTGCAGGTAGGCATTCAGAACAAGTCCAGGCATGGTAGAAACTCAGTTTACCTCTGGTAGAAAGGGTTCAGGCGATGGTGAAGAGGAAAAAGAGGATTCTGCCAGAGGGTTGTAATCCAGTTTTATTCCAGGGTTACAGAGCTCTGAATCTTGGTAACAGCTCCCAACAGAATACCGACCGCATGGTCTCCATGTCTTTTAAGCCCGGGGGCAGGGAGAGGGAAGGGATAGGTGAGCCACCAATCCAGGTGGGAGGGGGAGGGTCTCAAGGGACAATGACACATAGACAGGCCAATGACCCCAGGTCTGAGAAGCATCTTTTGAACTTCTGCCAATCACATGACGCCCTTGCTGGAATGTTAAGCTTGAGGGACAGCACTTAGGAAGGGGGCAAGGGGGAGGGGAAAGGACAGGTTGGCACACCTGGGGGACTGGAGTAGCCAAAACAGGAAATTGCAACACACTGCGACAGAAGTCTTTAATCTTTAAGAATGAAAATGACCGTTTAGTCTACATTTTGACTGTAGATTTAGTATTTAAAAGTGGTCAAAACTCCCAGAAACAATACAGCCTCAGATTTTTCTAGGTATAAAAAGAGCATTCTCCCAAATAGAACTCACTACCTGCTATCACAGAAGATACACAACATACTCCCAAATTCTTGTTGCAAATTCATTATTGTTAAAAATAAGAAATAATTTTTCTAAAAATTTTCTCTAATGATATCTATAATTTGCAATAAAAAAATGTGCATTCTTTGATTTAATGCACTAGAACAGTATGGTCAGCACTGTTATTTTCCTGTGCTTTATTATCTGTGGTCTAACAAGACTTGCAAGATTCTTCCACAGCTCCATAGATTTTTAGAGAAGGAAAAACATCAACGCCTACATTGTTTGGTGAGTGTGACCGTGGTCACAAGGGTTTGCAGGTGAAGAGAGAGGCGAGAATGTTGACTCCATGATCAGAAGGCTTGACTTATTATTTTATGATATATATATATATAAGATTATGACTATACTAAAAAGAATAGAAAGAAAAGTTCTCAGAAGGCTAGCTAAGCTAAGAATAGAATAAAAAAGAATGATAACAAAGGAGCTCTCTCAGACTCTGTCCGAGATAGCTCAGTCCTTGATTGGCCATTAATTGTAAACATCTAAGAGGGGCCAATCACAGGTAGACCTGTTGCATTCCACAGCAGCAGATAACAATTGTTTACATTTGTTACTGAAACTTCTCAGCTCCAGCAGGAAAAATCCTAAGAAAAGATTTTAATGAAAAGATGTCTGCAACAGGTGAGAAGTTACTATTGTTCATTTACTAAATGCAACTTCCACCTATACATGACCTAAATTTTGCCAGTGATATTCATGCAGTTGCAACTTCCTGCAACTCAAACTGAAGTTAGACATCAGTAAGGGAGGAAATAATATGAAGTTGGGATCTTTAAGAGACATTCAATCACTTCTTAGATTAATTAGTTATATAATTTGTTTTGATCATTAATTATATGATTTGTTATGATTGTTTTGATCAGTTAAAGTGTGCTATAAGGCATCACAAATTTCTATTTCTTAATTATGTTAACCTACTAATTAGGTGTAACCAATTAACAATTCTGTCAGTTGATCTCATTCAGCCTTAGCCTGCACACAGATGTTGACTACCATTAGTTGTTCTAGAGTATTCATCACCTATTCACTTTTTATTCTCTCAATAAAAATGGCAAATACCACTATAAAGAGTTCACCTACCCCTCTAAATTTAACTGCTTTTGGTTTAAAACAGCTGGTCTCCAAATAGCTATCAGTACTAAGGATTGATTTATTTGAGTTTATTACATACTTCCTCCAGCTGCTTTTTCAAATCCAGAATTTCTTTGCGGTATCTCTTCAGGAGGGCATCATCATCAAGAACTTCATTGACTTTTGGTGTATTCTTCATTCCTTTGGCTATGTTGGCAAACTGGAAGAAAAGTCTTTCATGGGTAATAGTTGAAGAACAAATACCTAAAAAGACTTATTTTGTCCCATATTTCCCAAGAGAAATAAAGGGAGAGTTTATTAGATAAAGAGCAACATATAATAGGACAAAAATATTTGAATTAGCTTGTTTTTAATGTATTTTAAGCTTTGAAAAGGTGAAGTTTTCCTTTCTTGATAATAAACCTAAAACATGAAGCATAATATATAAGTAAGGGTATCTCAAGTTTTTTATTTAATAAAAAGCTCAAAAGATCATCAAAAAAGGGAGACAATCCTACCTAAAGAATATATACTGTATATTAACAGTTCAATTCTTGTAGTGCTTAACATCTTGTGCTAGCAAAGACTTCTCTAACTAGGTTTGGAAAAGGCAAATGAGATAAGAGTGGTTATCTCCTGCCTGCAAAGTGAGAGAAGGAGCTTTGTTCCAACTTCCAAAAAGCTCTAGGTAGACAACCTAGCACAAGATGATTAGGAAAAGATGCTGTGTACAAAGAAGTATTTCAAATTCTGATTTTACAGAAGCCCTTCAGAAGATCCAAGTCATTAAAGATCCAGCAGAATACATTTCCACTCCTCAAACCTGTCAACAATAACTAGTGCTGGAGAAGAGCTGAGAAACTTTACCTGAAGAGTGCTGAGTGTCTCATCAAAAGAAACAGGAGTAATTGTACAAATAATAACTGTTTTAGCATTTCCTCCAAGGGAGTTCTGCAGAATTCGAGTCAGCTTGCTGTCTCTGTAATTTATGAAGCTAATAAAAAAGAGGCAGCAACAACAACAAAAAAAAGTCAGATTTCCGCATAAACATGGTAAATATATTTTCTAGAGGTAATAGGTTATGTGAAACAGTTACCTACTGTTTCACATAACCTGTGAAACTGTTACCTACTATAAGAGTATAAAGAAAGGATTTTAATTTCTTAGTTTAGCACTGCCTTATCTTATAACAGGTGTACAAACAGTTGCTTACCCAGAGGGGTCATCACAAAGTTTTTTGATAACTTGACCCAGAATGAACAAGCTCCAGTTTATATTGCAGCCTTCTTTCAGTCTAACACCTAGGTACCACACATTTTATTAGTACTATTTTAAATTTATAACAATACTAAGATACATTTTCAACCTGCCAAGCTTTTGTGATATGTTATGCTCAGAGGGATTGATTGTCCAAGAGTTAAACCTTAAGTGCCACAATGCACTATTGACCCAGTAGCAGGCAGTACCCAATCCTTTATGATAGCCAAAATGCATTGAAATAAAACAGTAATCAAAAATAAACATTTAGAACCTTTACATAGTAAGCATCTGAGGCCATAAGAACTACATTTTTGCTTCCTGTTTAAATTTTGCAAATGCCCACATTGACACATATAACAAACCTGTCTTAGATACAAGTTTTAGGTTAGTCACTCATTGTAAGAGAGACTATTCCTTGTGTCCCTCTCAGATCACTTTTTTCTGATGAAGGCACTTCTGTGCAGCTTCATGCTGTCACTGTTAACAGATGAGCTTCCTCTGAACTAAAGAGTGAGCCATCTATTCCCTCTTGACCTTGACACACTAGTCCCTAAAAAGCTTATTGTGATTTTGTTATTATAGGTGCATCTTCACGGAGTCATCCCTATTGTATTAGCTCAGTGCAGGACTGTTGCTGGGCCTGCAATTCTAGAAAAGGCATATTACTATTTAACTGTTTGCACTTTACAGAATTTACAGTAGTTTCCTGAGTAGATCCTGTCCTACCAAGGGGAAAAGGCCTTATTTATAAACAGTAAATAACACAATAGCACATGAATCAAATAATGTCCTTTCTATCATAGTTTCTCATAGGGGTTAATTAACAATTGTTGTTGTCAGTGGAGTCTCATTTAACACTCACCTTCAGTTCCTGTTTGACTAGCTCTTTCACTGCCTGCCAGATCTACCAAGTTCTGCAAATGCATTAAATTTTTCACAGGTTAGTTCTGAGGCAATTCAGTAAGTCCTCGTAGTTCTAAATCTCTGCTAAGAATTTAATAAACTAAAGTTAAGCTTCAAAAAAAAAAAAAAAAAAAAAAGTAAAGGGTCTGTCATTATTAGAATTAATGCACAGCTACTACACACAACCAATAATCTCAAAGGTACATAAGGGTGTGGAGTAAGTTTCTATGAACTCTAATATTCCACCCCAAATAGTGCTTCAAACTGGCAGTGCAACAACCTCTACCCTTGGTCACAAAAAGATAAACAGTTTCTCAATACAGAAGTGTTAACTACAAGTGTTAACTACTAATCCACCTGTAGGAATCTTTAATGGGAAAGAGCCTAGGTGAGATGATCTAATGTCCTGTCCTGAGCTGGCTGTACGTCCCTCCTTGCCTATCATTGTGAAGATAAGGAAAATAAATGAACTACCAGAGGAAAAGCCTCACTCTGAACCTGGTTAAAAGCCAACTAGAACATTATGGCATCCCATTATGAGCAATTAGCCCTCACTTTAATTAATTTTTGCTTCAGAGGAGTAAAATCCTATACTAACCCCACCAAACAGCAACAGACCAAGAGGGCCAAAATCCCTCTCCTCTCACCCCTGTTACTCATGGTTACTCCAAAGTCAGTTGGAACTGAGATGGGGCAGAAGGGGGTGGAGCAGGAAGAGTGGATACCCTAAGTTATGGTAAGCACAGAAAGTAGGTATTAGTTTGTTGAGATACTGCATGAGCAGTGTTTACACTCAGACCCCAGAGCTTTTTCACATGAAGCCAGAACAGAAAGCTCTTTCCACAATGCATGTGACTAACTTAATGCTATTTCCAATTCTGAGTAAGAGTGCTCACGAGATTTATCAGGCTCAAATAGTTTCACATTGGTTCCCTTCCTGCAGTTGTTTCAGATAATTTTCTGAGAATCAAGAAAAGGTTGTAGAAAAGGCTTCTGAAACCTTAATATTTCCCTAGAGATGTCCAGTGGTACTCCCCCCAGTTTGTGGTATTTCATATACCAGTAATCCACCAGAGATGCTAAGAAGGGTTACTTCTGAACAAAAATTAATCTTTTGGCCATTGCAGGTGTAGGCCATGCGTTCTTTTAACAAGAACTAAATTTGAGGATAAGGGAAGTCTTAAAGTTACCCATTTTACAGGTTATTTCACTGGACTTGTTAGTGGTCAGAAACAATTGTAGGGAAGATTTATTTAACAAAATGCAAGAGCACTCTGACATAGTCCCTTATGCTCCTAGGAGGTCATAACACATAACACTACCCAATCCAGCATGAGTAATTCTCATGTGGAACTCCCTCTGGTGGAAACATCTGCTCTAGATAATGCCACAGGAGTCTCCCTCTATACTAAAGCAAAATCTGTCAGAGTTAACAACAAAGAGCTCTTGTAAGTCATTATGAAGTACCATTAGTCTCTCAAACAAGCAGTAACAGCAAATTCTCTAGTTAACCTGTACTCCAAGAAGGCATTAAATAGACATTTACCAAGTGGGAAACCATGACTGCTCCATCACAGTTTGCATTTTCAGGGTCACTTCGTTCTCTGCTTTCAATGATCTGGAAAGGCAATGAAGTGCAATGAAGTTTTTGTTACTTTGAAAACAATAAAAGCACTCCCAGTAGTGAAACAGTTTTTACAATTCTGAAGATAGTGTGAGAACGGCTGCTGTGTTCATTCATTTTTGTTTCTCCATAATGGCGGTTTCCTGTCAAAAAGCAACATTAGAATACTTCTGCTTATAATCTGATAAAGAGGCAAAAGGCACAATTTTAAAACTCTCTGAAAAACTTTGGTTTATGAATATAAAGCCAAAGGGATACTCCATGGTTCTAAATATACCTGATTAACCAAAACTTTTTTAAGCTATCAGCTGACATTGTCTAAATACTTACTTTCTCCTTTTCTGATCCATTCCATAACTTGTTCTGGGGCAACCACCACTTCTTCAATCAGATCTTCTACATATATATTCCTCTACAGAACAAACACAGTAATAAGTTTTACTGAAATCCAAAACACACTTCAATACATAAGTAAATATTTCCAGCAATTATTATGGTATTCATTCAACAGCTGAATCTCTTTTTACTCTAAACACAAGGGATGGGAAAAGTTTAGACTTTGACCAAAACTGTCAAAGGCAGTTGTTGCCTAAGGGCACAAGAATCAAACAATAGATTTAGAAAGTTTCCTAAAAACAGAAGGGCTGTGTGAAATATACTTCTTGACATTTTCTGAGGGAATTAAGGAGTATATTTCTCAGTGTTGTGGTTTGAGAAGAAGTAGGTATTCTGAGATATGCTGTAGTCACCAATAAGTGTTCAGATTTTAATATTGGCACCTAGTGTGGCCACTGAAGACATTAGATACACCTCTGAGAACACAAGGGTTAAAAAGCAGAGCACTCCCGTGAGAAGTTCTCTTAGTTTTCAGCAGGGAAAGAGTTCGGATCTCTCCCCCACCCAGCTGCTGCTGCTGCTGGGCAGGGGAGGGGCAGCCATGTGAGACAGAGTAGAGATACATTCTGAATTTGGTGAAGTGTCTAGGAGAGGTGAAAAATCTGTGAGGCCAAAGCTGAAGGAAAAACTCGCATGCCTTTTGAGGAGGATTTCCTCTGCATGTGTCCGACGCGCGCGTCGTAATAAAAGCATACCGGGCTTTACAACTTTTATAAATTTGTGAGGTTTCTTCTTTTCTCCACAAAATATTTTGGTGAGCCAAGCCGGGAGTTCTCTGTCCCTGCAGGGGCAGGGGGGATAGACGGACCTCCAAGGCGCGCCCTAGGATTTTTTTCCTGGTGGGGCTCTGCTCGTCTCGACTTGCCCCCTGCGAGGACAGACAACGACCTGCTGGCCTGTGGAGGAGAATACGGTGTGTACTGAATGTTGGAGAATTTTGTTCAGACATGGCTTATAGAAAGGCTATGATCACATACAGCTGGTTAAAAAGTAAAAGGCAGCTGTAAGCAGCAAGTTCTCAGGCTTTTTCCTTTAAACAGTAAACACCATGTCCTTGAGTAAAGTGATGAGAAAAACATGGTGGAAAACATGGAGGCCTTGAGAATGGTAAATAACAAGTCAACAACAGGATGAGAAAAACAAGTATTAGCCTCAACAAGAAAACCACAGGTATTGGCAACAAAGGAGGGGTTGGTGTGTAATCTGTAACCAATTATGAGCTCGGGTTTTGTAATATGTATAAGCTTAATTAACACTACTATAAAAGTGTGTAAGCTGGATCAATAAATCGGAGTTCGATGCTGATCAATCAGGATGTGGTCGTCTCCCTTCGCTTCCTCAACTGAGGGGCCCCCGGGGGGGGGGAAAGGAGAGCAAGGGAGTAAATCACTCAGAGACGTCTGGGTTCAGCTGATGGAGCAGCTGTATTAGAGACGGGGTTCATCGTTCTGATAGGGTGGAACCGCTAGAAGCTCTGGGGGTGAGCTGGGTGAACCCCTGTACGTGTGTATTGGGGGTTCATTGTTCTGATAGAGCAGAACTGCTGAACCCATGTGTGTTCTGTTTGTGTGTGTGTGTGATGTCCGGACACTGTGTCACTGTATGGTTAATGCATTGTGTGGTCAGTGCACTGTGTTTGTAATCGTGCAAGAGTATAAGTGTATGGTGTATAAAAGAGAGTAGATCTACAGTGCCTTACAGTGCGGGGGGCGGGGGGTGAGTACTACCCGTGTTTGAAGCAGCCGAGTGAGGCCTGAGGCACCGGCTGCAGCAGGCTGTGGGGGCAGGGAGAGAAGTGCCCCGCGGAGAAGCGAGTGGAGGAATGTCAGTGATGGCATTTATTGTGTTTAAATATAGTGATTTGTGTAAATTTGGTACATTTTAACTGTGAGTACGAGCTCAGAGAGTTCCTTTGCCTTGGATGTTTGTACTTGATCTCTAGACTGTGTGCTGTTATTTTGATTGTGTCCAGGAAAAATTGATGTGGGTAAATGCCGAATTATGGTATGCTGTGTTGTGTTGAGAAAAGTGAGCACTTTGAGAGATATGCCCTTTCCCAGTGATTTTGTGTGGTGATTTTCTTCCACTGCATTGTGGTAATTTGATTCTCAGATTGTATAGTAGTGTTTGTGGAGATTTTAAGATTTTGTTTGCAACAAGAGTAGCATTTTACACAGGAGAACTATAGTATGGTGATTTATGCTTAACTACGATAAAGCGAGTTAAAGGAATTCCAAGAATTCTCCCCGTCACAGCAATTCAAGCCTTGGCTCTAGTGAATTTGAGATAAAGGGGGGGGGGGGGGGGTGTGCGTGTGTCTGTGTGCATATCAGAGTTTCGGCTTTGACTAGCACAGCCTTTTTGCAAAGCAGTAAAACAAGTGTAAGTAGACACAGTGCTTAATTAGATTGTGCAAGAAGAGAACTAGAAAAGACTGATATTTTATATAACAGAGTTTATACAGAAGAGATGAATGTGATGAATTAGTTAATGAGACTTATGAGATTTATGAGACTTCATCTGGTACTGCAGTAAGTCTGGACTGGAAACAATCTGCTGTAGGGATTTAAAGTTCTCTGTAATAAACAGAATAGCCTGCCTTTGCGGGCAATTTCGGGGAGCCTTTGGTGCATCAAGAGGCTAGCACGCTGTGTGAGGTGACAGTGGCTGTCCCCTGGGCACAGGGACAGCTCTGGCTGCCCTGTCTCCCCAGGGAACACGGGAATGGCCTGTGGGCAAAAGCTGGATGTGCAGGTATTATTGCAGTGCGGTGTTTATGAGAAACGCTGGTATTGCTGTTTTGCTGTTCTAATAAGTGTCAGGGCACATGCCCCGAGTGTAAATTAGAGGTTTCTGATCAAGCGGATTCAGAACCTAAGGTCTTAGAGCTTGTGTGTGGGAATCACATCTGATACCTGCCACCTGGAGCTGTGTGCGTATAGGAAGAAAACCGAGAAACTACTGTGAAGGTCTGTAAAAAAGGTTTGAGTGGAAGCAAGATAGGGCAAGGAGAAATAAATAATGAGAACTGACCAGAGCAAAGAGGTTCCTAAATTAGCCCCTTTTAGGAGGGGCTCACTGGGAGGAAGTTGCCAGTAAGAGCAGCTCAGAAGATAAAAAGATTTATAATACTTCATTGCTGTTAGTACTGTTTTAAAATAAGAAGATAAATGGGATAGAGTTTTTGTATGCTGAAATGTCTTTTTGTTTTTAGAAATCACCCAGAATAGCAAAGAGACTGTGAGATCAGACCGCCCTCTGGTCTTGGCCCTTGAAAAGGAAAACAAGGCAAAGAGAAAGCAAATCAAACATGTTGTTCAGCATACAGCATAAGATAGCAATGTCTGAAGTCAAACAAAGATTATCATGCTGAAATGCAAAGCAATCACAGTTTGCAAAATGAGTACATATGACTTCTTAAAGGCTCCTCCCAAGGTAAGGGAGGAAGGGTAAAGATGACCTCCCCAAAAGGGAAGAATTTTAGTCGACACAAGGGCCATATATTCAGTTTTAAATAAAGCCTTAGTACCTGTGGAGAATGTTTATGTTGTGGTGTGGGGAACAACTGAACAACTGGCCAGTCTGAGAAGGCATACTTGTGCAAACCTTTAAAGTTTGTACAATTCGCTCAATTTGCTAAACATTCTCAAATGAGAAAGGTTACTCTGGAGGCAAATGATATAAAAAGGTTAGGCTCAACATTAACAGACACTGACATTAAGAAAGACATTAGTAAGGAGATATTAGAATAAGTAAATAAGTATTTTCAGAAGTATGGGCCTCTGCTGTACCAGGGAGGGTGAAAAATGCCCCCCCATGGTAATCAAGCTTAAGGAAAGAACACAACTAGTGAGAACTGAGTAGTACCCTCAAAAGGAAGATAAGGAAGGAATCAGCCCAATAACTGATAGTACTGGATTAAGGGCTGTCAATAAGATAACACAGAATTTATACCCTGTGGTAGCAAATCCATATACTTTACTAACTTGTTTAACACCTGAGCTAACCTGGTTCACTGTTTTAGGCCTAAGAGATGCCTTCTTTTGCCTCCCCATCCACAAAGCCAGCCAGAAAAATTTGCATTCAAACACAAGCTCACATAGTCCATGTGCCTGAAGGCTTCAAAATTCCCCACTCTGATTGGAGAACAGTTTACAAAGACCCAGAGTCCCGGGAAGTTCCACAAGAGGAAAGGAGGCTGTTGCAGTACGTGGATGATCTTCCAGTAGCCACTCAGACGAGGGAAGTGAGAGAAGCCTGCACGGTAAGCCTTTTGAATTTCCTAGGACTCCAAGGATGCAGAGTCTCAAAGAAAAAGGCACAGGTAGTGAAACAGAAAGTAATCTAAGAAGGTAATCTACCTGGGGTAAGAAGTGAGTGCTGAGCAGCAGACTTTAAAGCAGAGAAGCCATATGCCAAACCCCGAAACCCCAGACAACGAAAGAACTCCGAACCTTCTTAGGCATGGCAGGGTAGTGCCAGCTGTGGGTTTATAATTATGGACTGTTCGCCAGACCCCTCTATGCTCTTATTGCCAATGGAAACTGAGATCTCCAGTGGACAAAAGACGCCACACGGGCCTTTCACCAGCTAGAGAGTGCCCTCATGTCGGCTCCAGCTTTGAAACTTCCAGATGTAAGTAAACCATTCTTTCTATTTTTCCATGCAAGGAATTGCCCAGGGAATACTGGCTCAGGACTTGGGTCCATACCGGAGGGCAGTTGCTTACTTCTCTAAGCAACTAGATGCAACAGCCAAAGGATGGCCAGGTTGCCTCAGAGGTGTAGCAGCAGTTGTGCTGAATATTCAAGAGGCACGCAAGTTTACCCTGGGACAGAAAATGACTGTGCTAGTGTCCCACACAGTGTCCGCAGTACTGGAAGTAAAGGGTGGCCACTGGCTCTCACCGCAGAGGTTTCTGAAATACCAAGCCATCATGGTAGAGCAAGATGATGTAGAGATTGTGGTGACTAATATTGTCAACCCAGCTTCCTTTCTCAGCAGAAATCAAGGAGAAGCAGTACACCATGATTGCCTGGAGACCATTGAAGCTACCTACTCCAGCCGCCCAACTTAAAGGACACCCCTCTGGACGATGCAGAGACCTAGTTCACTGACGGGAGCAGCTACGTTGCCAATGGGAAGCGACATTGCAAAATACACAGTGACTACCTGCAGAGAGGTAATAGAGTCTGGAACCCTACCAACAGGGACCTCTGCGCAGAAGGCTGAGATAATTGCCCTGACCCGTGCCCTGGAAAGGGCAAAAGGGAAGAGAATAACCATCTACACAGACTCGAGGTATGCATTTGGAGTCATACATGCACATGGAGCCATCTGGAAGGAGAGGGGACTGCTGACCTCACAGGGAAAGAAGAGAAAATCCAGCTGCTGGAAGCAGTTCAGCTACCTGAAAAAGCCTATTAAGGCACACCACAGAGTGAGCTTAAAATTGGAGGAAAGGAATGAGCTGGCAGATGGAGAGGCAAAGAAAGCAGCAAAGGGTGAGGTAAAGATTTCCCTCGAAGGTAAGCCATAATACAATAATACTAATCAAAAGAGACATACAACTGCAAGGGGTGGGCTACCATTGAAAGAGAGCTAGTAATCCCTTCCCATTTTCGTGGTTACTAGTGAAGGAAGGGCACTAGAAAACACACTAGGGCCTAACTACTTAAAAGCCTTTTATAGAGTATGGCTCCTTTCTCAAAATGACCAAGGCTGCGAGTGATACAGAGTGCATTGAAATGAAGTGTTGACTTTGAAGTAGTAATTTCCACAGGCTTTCTAGAACACACATCTGATTGAAAGAATCGTTGTATCGTTGTCAGGAATTTATATGCCACTATCACTCAGGTGAGCCGACAGTGTGATCCTTGCCTCCAGACTAACCCCAAAATACCCCTGGCCAAAACTCGGTCAGACTGGGAGAGGCCATGGGCCTGTACAGCAGTGGCAAATTAACTTTTCAGCAATCCCAAGGAAAGGGGGGTATCAGTATTTGCTGGTATTGATAGATACATTTTCAGGGTGGCCAGAAACATTCCCCACCAGAACTGTCGAAGCTCAAGAGGTGACCAGATTATTTTTACAAGAAATAATACCACGCTTCAGAGTTCCAGCCACGATGTCCTCAGATAAAGAATCATATTTCATTTCCAAAGCAGTGCAACAGATTAGTGGCCACCTGGGCATAGATTAAGAACTTCACACTCCATACTGCCCCAATCAAGCAGCCAGGCAGAGAAAATGAATAATTTGATTAAGCAGCAGATTGTAAGACTGGGGCAGGAAGCTAATCTACCCTAGCCCAAGCTCTTCCACTAGCACTATTGCAAGTTCGAACTAAACCTTGAGCTAAAGGAATGCTGAATCCTTTTGGAATGCCTTATATAAGACCATATAGAATACAAAGGGAATGTCCAGAATGTCCACCTACATGGTGGCTTCAAGCAAACAGCTCAGAGAAATTGAGAAACATGTGGCTGGAACTCGGAGCAGGGAGTTAGATAGCCTGGGGATGATGTATATGTTAAGTCTCTTACAGAGAAGACTTCAGAACCACAGTGGGAGAGACCACTGCAAGTACTTCTCACCACCTTCACTGCAATCAAAATCAAGGAGCAGAATGCCTGGATTCATCACTCTCGGGTGAAGAAGGCCCAGAAGCCCCTTCAGGAGTGACACCAGGAGACAATGAACTGAGACTAAAACTTACTCGGGCAAAATGAGTATATTGCGGTCGGGAGTAGTTCATACTTTAGTTTACAGAATTGTTTTGTATGTAATTATAACTGAAGTTTTAGAACTAGAGAGTACCTCTATCCAAAGCAATGCTCAATGGCCTTGGTCCCAGGCATTTAATCAGTATACTGGATCCATGGGAAAACCTTCTGAGATAAAAGATTTAAACATATCTACTGTAGTAATCCACGAGAATCAGGTATATGAGGAGCAAGAATGGCAGGAACAGGAACTGTGGACACTTCAAGGAATCAGAGGAGAAGAAATCAAAGTAGAGTGCCAGGTCATCAATAGGACGGCTTATGAGAGACCAGATGTAATTAGTGTCTGAACCTTCCCTGGTGTATATGAACACCAGGAAGTCTGTGATAACCTAAGTGAATCAGACTGTTGTTGTAATTTCACCTTGATACAGCCTGTAGAAGTGACCTGCCTTTGAGCTCGAGTTGCTATCAGACTTTCATTTGAATTCAAAGTGGACACTGCACTTTTACCACAGCAGGACCTCATACAACCCATACTAGTTCAGACTCTACCCAAACTTGAACCTAAAGTGTATGAAATAGGCCTCTACGTAGTAAAGAATGTGAGTGAACAACAGCTATTATTCAATCCAGAATGGTCTCTCAAACATGTGGAGTTGATAATGAAGTTTTGTAGACCAGGAGAGACATTCCTGCTTGCCACACATCTGGGAAATCAGGTGCTTTGGAGGGGGAAGGAGAGGTTAGATTCCTTGAGGTCTCTGCATTTCAGAACAAACATCTGCTTCAAGTATGACCTAAACCTCTGTCAGATACACTTGTGAAGTGTGTCTGAATTTGCAGTGTGAGCCCAGCACATCCCTCTGGCAGGGAGGGATGGTCATGGACAGAAAGCAGTTCCTGTTCCCCATAACAAACATCTAAGTGGCATATTAGGGACAGGATTAGGAGTTTTAAATGGAATTGATTCAGAAATACTGATGAATAAACTGGCCACCGCAGCAGGCAGCCTAACAAAATTGAAACAGCCCTTACACTCATCTCTATTGGCATTAAGAACTAGCCACTGGCAGATTTCAGAAGTACTGCCAAAGTGGGAAAAGGCTGGGGACCAAGACCACAAGTTAGTAGTAGAAGCACTTAGTACAGTTTAAGATAACGTGTCTTTAACTTTCAGTTGTATACAAGCACAGTTATAGATGCAAGCAACAGCAGCTCTGATCATACGGGAAGGGAGTGAAGGTAATTTTCCAACTGAAATTCGGAAAACTGTCTGAGATAATGCGATTGAATTTGAAAGGAAGTTTCAATCCTAGTAGACTATGGTAAATTTCACCCATGATCCTGCTTCTAATGTGGCCACTGCCTATGTGCTTACCATATGTAATGCCACTGTTTACGTTATCCACCCCATCATTGCACTAAGATTAAACCATGAAAAAACAGTGCTCTACCCTTCAGAACATAGAGCGTAGGGACGAAAGGTGAATGAAAAGTGGCAAACGGCAAACTTCAAATCCTGCATTACTAGAGAACAGCTGGGATTCATTTGGGAAAGCAATACTATTAATGCCCAAGATGTGTGTCTAGACACTGAACAGAGTATTTGCCACTTTGAAATTCATCCAGTCACTGACCAGAAAACTCTGCTCGTATATACTGAAAAAATATGTGTGTGCCTGAGAACTGCCTGTGCTGCTTTAAAGATTGATAACAACAATGTTCTTTTGTCTAGCAGAAATCATTCTAATTTTTGTATTTGTAATTTGTTAAGATTATCGGGTGTGGTTTTTCGTACTTGGCCGGAGTGACATCCCACCAGTTGATTAAAACCAATTACACAATGTATCACAGACTATCATCTACTCCTATTGGAATGGACCTTACATTGGTAAAGCATTTAATTAAGCACCAAGACCTACTAGAGATCTTGTAGAAAAACCCAAGAAAGCAGAGAGAACTGTCCAACATGATACAAAAGGAAATTACTAGATTTCTGCAAAGAATAAAACAAAATGCAGATCATCACTGGTGGGATGTGGTCTTTGGGTGGTCACCAACTGCAAATGGAATCTTTAATAAGTTGTGTCATCCCATTGTAGTTTTGTTAACATTAGTTAGAATAAGTTTAAGATTGTCCATTATCAAACGTACATTGTAAAGCACTAAAGTACACTTGTCATAAGAATTTGTATGAAGCAAAAGAATTTACTTCCTCCTTTTAGGAAAAGGGGGAATGAGGCAAAGTAGAAATTTTCCAAGGTAGAAATCCATTTTGATTTAGGTGAAATGTACCTTCTTGAGTTGAGTCTGTGGTTAGAAACCACAGCTATTTAGCCTGACTGCAGAACCTAGGCTCAGTGAAGTTGCTTCAGTGAAGGACAGAGATAAAGGGGGGGAGACAGAGGGTGATAGAGACAGACAGAGACTGCTGTGAGAGCAAGTCAACCTGACCTAGGAATTCTTTCTGATAAAGAAGAAATAGCGGCAAATGTCATGCGGAATTCAAAAAAATGAATATGTACGAACCTATTGTGAAATTGTATGCACATGTATCTGAGAGGGGGATAAAAAGGGACCTGAAGTTCCCAGAGGTACGCATGTCTTTTAAGGAGAGGAATCTCCGCATGCGTCCGGCGCTGTAATAATAAACATACCGGCTTTACAACTTTCACAAAGTTGTGGAGTTTATGGCTATCTCCGCAAAACACTTTGCCACTTTAATCTTATCTGCTCATCTCAAAACACTCTTGATCCTTCACTTTAGAATTAAAATAGGTCAAGAAAGTTGGAAAGGAAAAAGATAGCAAGACAGTATTAAGAATACCACAGATATCACAAGAGAGATTTTCATCTACCAAAGAGATGCAGTTTTATGGATTGCAATAGAGCTGTTCTGATTCAAAACTGTTGAAAATAGCCTTCTAAGTACAATTGTATCCATTCAGAACTTATTAGGACTATTTCTCTTCCTCTCCCTATCTTTGTCCAAAATAAAATGTATAAATTAATTTCAGTTACAAATGGGACTTATTTAAATACAGTATCTTCAAATAATGACACATTTAGTGGGTTTTTTTGCTAAGAAGTGCTCTTCTCTTTTCCCCATAATTCAGGCAGTAACTTCTCTATAATTAAACTAGAATGAAAATAGGCAAGCTTTCTGAATGATTTTTCTGTTAACACTGGACCAAAAATCTCACATCGGGGCAAAAGGTAATTTGTGACCTTACTGCAGGAAGAGATGAGAGAGGACAAGCTCCACAACAGAGTAACTGAGTTCCCTCTAACAGGAAATTAATAATCAAACTTCCATTCCTCTCCCCACACACCCCAGGTGAATAGAGCTCACAGATCCTGAGTTATGAGCGCTCAGACTCACTCAAAGGCAAGTCCCACAGTCAGGCAGAGGAGATGGAATGGAAGATAGTTGTTGGTAAATGAATTTATAGCACATGCTTAGAGGAAATGAACAGCCCATCAGCTGCAGATGGAAGATACACCTGGGTCAAGAGAGGCAGCTTTCAAGAAATGCCTTAGGCCCACAGTGGAAAAGGGGAGCAGGTAAGGCTTGGGGAAGAAATACAACTTCTGGAAGAGGTCCAGGATTTCAGAAACTACAGTTTCCCAAAAATAAGATACATGGCAATTTTGCCATTACTGTGTCTTGATTCCTATTATATTTGGATTTCTGTGTTTCTCATAAGGCAGCCAGAAACCTGTAAAGATGTTAGGATTGAGAGAGGTAAAATTCAAAGTACTAATACTTGTATTTAGAAGCCTTTTTCTCCCCATTTTTGTTGTACTTCAGTATTAAGAAAATGAAGAGAAAGGCAACATGAACTATACCATTTAAAACTGGACCTGATTTTTTCTTTTTAGCACAATGTCAAAATAATCCAGTTTTAATATTAATAATAATCCAGTTTGCTTCGTTATCAAAGGTTAACTTTCTGATCACAAAATTATTTAACACAAAGAGTGAAAGGCTGATTAGGAATAAATGGCAAGAGTTGCCCAATTAATAATCACACAAATCAATACAAAATCTAT
The DNA here is from genome assembly GCF_028551555.1 of Melozone crissalis. NCBI lineage: Eukaryota > Metazoa > Chordata > Aves > Passeriformes > Passerellidae > Melozone > Melozone crissalis. The sequence goes on along the minus strand of NW_026535813.1, from coordinate 4,872,444 downwards.
ACCTCATTCAAATAAACTCCAAACTCTGGATTACATATTAAAAGAAGCTTTGAGTCTCTAAGACCTCAGGCTGAAGAAGCGCCTTTTAGAAACAGCTTGAGCATTCACAAACCTGGTAATGAAACCACCTAGACACTATTTTCATCCCCACAGAAAGAAGAACACTAATACAATGTGTCTTCAAGTGCTGGATAAGCTAATTCAGTGTCATATGGTGCATAATTAAACCTGTTAACTCAGAATTCCAGAGCCATTATATTCTTTTGAATACAAATAACAAAGTGTGTAAACCTATTCACAAAGGTTTTGATGCTTGTCTCAAAGCAGCAGGTAAAGCATCACCTCACAACACTCAGTAGTATTTTACTAATAATTATCTCAACCCAAAGCACCAATTACCATGAGCTGTCAACAAGAATGGAAATGCAAGGTAGCAGGCACGTTAAGACTGCCTAAAGGTTTCCTGTTATGATTTATTTTCATCTGTAAATACACCACATTGTAAGTAAGAGGCTTGGTTTTCTTTTTTTTAAACTCAAAGCATCATTCTTATTGCTTCACACTTATTTATATCTGTACAAAAAGTTAGGGTTTTTCTTTTAATGCATGAGCTTAATATGTCCTTCTGTGAAATATCATAAATGAAAAAATGTAATGCAGATTCCTTTCAGACAAGATTTTTGAGCCATAACTGTCTCTCTGAGATAACTAAGGAACTCTACAAGGTAGTTTGGCCCTCTGAATGAAATCATGGTCACTTCAGGAAGAAAACCACTGCAGGACTAACAGACAGTGCTTGGATCTAGATTCCTTACAGAGAAGTATAAGCTCTATTGTGAATCATTTTACTGCCTGGACTTTTTGCTCCCCATGTTTTTGCCTCACATGGAAAAACTACTGTTGGCTGTCAAGTATAGCACTCATTGTTTTCATTTTTTCACTGATGGTACTGGAATCTCCTAAGAAATCGCTCACACCTGTAGTCCAAGGTCATGGTTTCACTTCATCAAAGATGAAAAGAACAACTTGGAATATTAAGCCAGGAAAAGGATAGCAGACTTTAGGAGTGTACCCAAGTCCCCTCCAACAGATCCAGTTCCCTTATTTAGATGAGAGGAATATGGTTTGAATCTTAGCCTGAAGGGAGCTGAATTCAGGTCTCTCCCCTAGTGAGCTCTACCCAGGCAAACATAAAGGGTTTGTGCCCCAGCACCTGCTCTTCAGAAAACAAGCCCTACTCATTTCTTTGGACAAGAAAGGAAAAAGGCAGAAAGTTGCCTTCTCCTTCAGTAGAACATCAATAAATTTGGAGTCTGAAACAGATAATAGTGACCCCTTTCTGTTATAAGAAAGGTGACTAAAGCCCGAAGAGATGCATAATTTATAGCATACAATGACAATTTCCCAGTCATTCACTTAAGCAATCCTTGCTCAATGCATGGATTGTAATGTCTTTTTAAATTCAAAACATTTTACCCCATGCATGTTAACTCCAAGGATCAAAGAGTTCTCAGTCTCACTCCAGACAGCTATAAGTGAAATGTCAGAGCCCCAAGTTTTACATACTTAATGGCACATTTTCCGATGCTCCTACATTTTCTTACCTGGAAAGATGTTTTTTCATATTTTGACAAAGGAATGCAAAAAGAATAAATTATGGTTTAACATGAATGCTTTGAACACTTATCACTGGCAGCTAAAGAAGCTGTTTTCATCAACAAAGCATAGACTGAAACAAGTTTCAAATGCAGGCGAGCAAGATATTGTTTAGAATGGTTCTATAAATATCTTGCATGAAAAACAGACTAATAGACTCTGCAGTACTATCTAAATTCACACTGTACTTTATATGCAAAATGTATTTGTATGTAAAACATTATGGAAAGACAAGACATTGCAAAGTTGTTAATATAAAGTAATATAAAGTAAGGAGAAACATCTCTGAGACACTTCATAGGTACTCCTGTTTACTTCCCCTAAATATAGTACTTTGAATGGTGATGCAAATTTTTGTTTTATCTTGTGCTTTTCATTGAGGAGAAAAAAGACATGGTGACTAAACAACTAACTGAAAATAAAAGCTGTATCCAACATAATAAAAAGGAAGACAAAGAAGAAAACAAAAGCAGTTTTCAAGTGAGCATGTTTGTTACTAGGAGAAGATTGTTTACAGGAAGTTCTACAAGTCTGGAAAAAAAAATGGGACAAAATTGTCTGCAACAACGGATACAGATCACAGACATCAAATTTACAAAGAATGAGTGTTTGAATTTGTAGAAATTATTTCCAGATAAAATGACTGATCTAATGTCATTTCGTGAAAGCTCAAGGATAAAGATGCATTTCTCTTTAGTGGAAATCAAAGTCAACTTTATAGGCTTACTTCCCCATTACACTTTGGGTATTATTTCCAATTAAGAATGCAATTGCATTATTAACTCAGTGAATACAATTTAAACACACTATTTTGAGTATAGTGCTATCTTCAACCATGTCCATTATTACACATCACACAGTTGAAACACCATAATATAGGACAACTTGATTGGGTGTTGTTGAAAAGTAACATGGCCTGAAAAGTTGAATTGTTTTAAAGTCATATTCAGTAACATGAATTTCGTGACAGGACTGCAATATGAAAATGGATTTTTTAGTAGAATTTCATTCTTTGAGTCTAACATGGCAAGCTCCTACTGCAAAGAATTAGGGTGAGCTTGCATAAATGACTAATGCTAAAGAAATACTTAAACCTCTTCTATATATCCCTAACTTCCACAAAACCCTGTAGCCATTTATTTCTAATGGAAACAATTCCATCTACACTTCTGTGGGATTTTAGTTTTAGAATATTTATTTTATAATTATTTGATAAATAGCAAAGAATATGCTTCTCACCTCCTCCTAACTATTTGAAAGGGGAATGTGTCAGTACTGGTTCTCTATTTCTGCATGATTTAGATAGTTTTGGGAAAATACTGCTGAATCATTATACCCTGTTCTACACCACTGCTGCAGACTAGAGGGCTTACCATGGTAGGGGGGGAAATGAAAGAATCCATTCTCTCTACAATGAAAGTGCTGTGACACACAGCTAGGAAAAACCAAAATAAGGAATTAAGTTTTTAATCATCTTGAAGTACTTGTACTTGCTCAGCTTCATGTAAGAATAAAACCTTTATACATAATCATTGTAAATTGAACACAGTATCTAATAAATATAAAAGATGACTCTCAGAAATACAGCAGAAGTTCCAGATCTGCAAAGCAAAAAGTGAACCTCCCTTCCAGTAACTACAATTAATTGACTCTTCACTGAAACAAAATTGCCAAGAATTTCTGCAATGAACAAAAGCTCCCCTCCCCTATGCTCCCAAGAAGGAGAAATTCACATGCACAGCAAGGAGAAAACAAGCCTTCAAGCAGAGGAGGTTATTCGAAGCCAATTCCACCACACTACTGCTGCAGCAAAGGTCCTAAACTCCCATAGTCCGGTTTTGCACTGTTGCAACACAGTGATCTTTAGGATCTATACTGCTTTAGGATCTATACTGAGGAGCAAACTGGGTGTTCTCAATGTGAACCACAGGTTCAGTTGAGGAGAACAGTGCTGCAACACACAATTACGCACAGTCAGAACTTTCTGAGGGAAGACCCCACCCCACCAAGACATTCAGAATTCTCTGCACACCAGTTGACAAAAACATGTAGCAGAAGCTGAGCTGGCCCTATGTGGATCCAAAACAGGCCCATTTGAACCCTGTATCACATCTGTAACATGCTAGCAAGAATCACTCTGCCTTTCTGCCCACCCCAGAAAGTGTCACACGACTCCAAAATGTGCAGTTGTGATCTAAGAGACTTATAGGAAATGGACAGCTCTGAGCACCAGTACAAAGCACCTCGGCTAGCAGCAGTTAAATTCAGCATTTACTTAAAAGTTTGACGCACAACTGCCAGACCCTCTTTGCCAGAAAGTTCAACTTTCTCTCTTAAGTATCAAGACTCACCATGCTGATAGTACCAGCAGGTAAGAAATGATACATCAACATCAGTGAAAATTATTATAAATTAGAGATACAGCACCCATGAAGCACAAATCATGCTGTCCCATGCAATTTTTAGCCAGTTACACAGTGACCAAAGCCAGAGAAATACCATCACCTTCAGTAATAGACATCACATACCCAAAGACATGACATTCCAGAGTCTAAAAAACTATCAGCTTCAACTTCCTGCACTTCTCCTAACAAAAATCCTCACCATGTCACTGTAATAACATAGTTTGAACAAAAGCTTACTTCACAACAAAGCTTTAGAACTCAGATTACCAAGTGGAAAAAATAAAAATTCCCCCTTGAAACTTTACTGGTCCATGCCAATGCTGCCACCACTGCACCACCACCTGTAACTTGTGGTGATTTTCTGAACTCAGGGAATGTAAAATACAGAATTCACACATCAGGATGCAAAGTCACACTCCACATTAACCACAGGAACTCTCCACCCTAAGTCAGAATTAAACCCAGTTTGTCGCCCAGCATATATCCTCACCTATGTTGAAACATGAAAATGAAATGACAAAGGACCTAATCTCACTTTCACAGAAGTCAGCAGCAAAGCTCCTGCTGACTTCAATAAGAGCAAAAGCCAGCACTAGATATCAAAAAATCATTATTATTTCCTTCAGAGCACCAAATGCATTTCCTATCAGTCCCGTGCAGAAGGATGATGGTCTCTCAGCTTTCCAATAATATTGGAAAGCATCTCAAACTGCCAGTGCTAATCTAATGTCTATGACCACCTGAGGAATACAGCTTGGCTTTAGCATACAGCCCAAAGAAAACAAAAGAATCAATCTCCCTATGAGAGAAGAAAGATGCATACCTGCAGTAATGACTCTGTGAAAACTTTTGAACCAACAGAAAAAAGTCTGCCATATTTTAAGGAGAACTTGTATGAGTATCTCTTCCTCTCTGCACCATAAACATTTAAGATTCAGGGAATAATATTTACTTTTATATATACAAGAACTTCCTTAGATATTTAGCAGGAAATTACTATTAGAAGTGACATACAAAGGAGAACTTTGACTTGATGGAAAACTATGAAAACGAGATTAAAATGTAGTTATGTAGTTAGTAGACTTTTAACAAGAACTAACAAAGGTAGCAAGACAAAATCTGTACTTTTCAAGTACCTTTCCTCTTGAAGTAATTTGGAAGCAGTCAGAAAAAGCATAAGAATTTAATCCATAAACACAGTGAAAAGGAAAAACCAAAGAGAATCTTCAGACCCTCAGGAACTGGAGTCTTGACCACAACACGCAGTTTGAAACCTATGCCACAGGAAATCCAACAAGACCCTACTAATTATGCCCTCCTCTTAAGAGAGCTGCCAGCACACCTGCAACTACTTGATGGAACAAGCTCTGAGCAGAAAGCAACAGCAGCTGCTTCCTATTATATAGGCTGGAATTAAGTTAAATTTGCCTTGCCAGCTACACAGGAAAGACCAGCTTCACCTCATTAGTTATAGATGCTACTTACTGGTCTGGAGATGAAGGCATTCTTCTAAGAAGGCATACATGGGACCTGAATCTGGGCTTTTCAATTCAATACTTGTTTGCAAAGAAATCAATCGAGCAGAGAAGGATTATCAGATGAAAAGGGAAGCTTTCTTCACTATGCCTGTTATTCCCTTCCCAGTGCAAAATTCGCATGTTCAAAATTCACAAATGAACCTGTATAGAAATGCAACAGCTGTCCAGTTCTATGTGCAACATTTTTTTGATCGCCATTTCAAAGCCAGTAACAGGTAGGAGTTGAGTTCAAAAAAAAAAAGAAAAAAAAGCTACTGAAAAGCAGAATTGATTCCACTGGACAAGAAACAATGGCTACCTGGCCACAGCAGAGACAATACAAACCTCCTTTGGAAAGGGAAAACATTAATACTTTAGTTGCTGTTCTGCTAATTAACCCATGCTACTGACAATGATCAGAGTATGATTATGCTGCAGTATTGCACATATCCATTTCCTACTTTTGTATTCCAACAAAAGACCATCATAGCACTTTGGTGAAACACCCTTCTGCACTGATGAGTTACTTGTCCTGAGCCCTTGCACATTTCACATGTGTCTTAACTTAAACAATTGCAATATAGGTGGCCCCAGTTTTCTTTCTTTGCTGAATAAAATTGAAATGACCAAGCACTTGCCCTTTCTTGAGCAGTTACTTCACTCAACACACAAGCAGAAAGGTAACTTAGTTCATACAGCTTTAACAGAATTGAAATACTAAACAAATTTTCCCTCCAAATGTGAGATACGGAACTCAAATAAAAGGAGTTCACAAGTAATTTGCAAGTACTGTATCGCCCTCTGCAGTCGATGGGCAAGTTCTGCAAAGTGAGCCTGGGCACATTCCTTGCAAAGATCAATTAAAAAGCCTCTACGAGTAGAAACCCAGCAGAACTAACTTTTTTTATCATGTCTTACCTGTTGGAATCATAGGAACACAATGCAGAAACTTTTTAGTTCTTGATATAAATGCTCCACCCGTTAAGGATGTGGAAAAGTGTGTTCTGCTACTCCTTCACAATGGGTCAGATTCCTCAATGATACTTCTAGCATTTACTCTCTTGGAACGTGACAGAAGTTTGCCATAGCTATTTCATTTTTTTTTTCTGGTTGCTTGTAATAAATCATATTAGAAATAATATTATTTAAATCCAAAATAAACTAGACTCTTTAAAAGTTACATTAGCTGATCCATCAATGACAGAGAAGTGTATTTTACAGTTCAGGTATTGCACTACTTTATTTGACACAACTTATTCATAGGGCATTCAGCTGAGATTTTTACAGCACTGTATTGGCTTCACCCTTGCTGGATGCCAGGGGCCCCCCAAAGTTGATTTTCTATCACTCCCTCTTTTGAACTGGAGAGGGGAGAAGAAACACGACAGGTCAAGATAAGAGCAGGAAGATCATTCACCTATTACTGTCACTGGAAAAACAGACTTGCCTTGGAGAAACAGACAATCCTTTGCCAACGAAATCAGAGTAGGATAATGGGAAATAACACCAATTCTTTAAACAACGTAGTATTTGAATACTGTTGCAAACGAAAGTTAACTCACTTTATGGCCATCTATTGCCTTAATTCTTCATTTTCTTGACCTGTGACAGGACAAGAGGAAACAGCATGAAGCTGAGTCAGGGGAGGTTTAGGCCAAATACCAAGAAAAGGTTTTCCACCCAGAGGGTGGTTGGACACTGGAACAAGCTCCCTGGGGAAGTGGTAACAGCACTGAATTTGTCTGAGATCACAAAACATTTGGACAATGCTCTGGGACACATGGTGTGACTCTCAGGGTGTCCTGTGCATGGCCAGGAGTTGGACTAAGTGATCCTCATGGGCCATTTCCAACTCAGCAGATTCTATAATTCTCTTATTAACACTGATTATGCTTTCTATCCAAGCACCTTCATTCCAACTTAACTTATAACTGCTTGGGTTTTTTCCCCTTGGATCCAATAATAGATTTTTTTTTTCACTTAAAAACCTTTGTACTTTATGAACAGCATATCACCACTAAAGCACACATAAAAACAATGAAGGGAAATTAACAACCTTTCAAAACAAGATTAAACTTTTGAAGAACCACTCTTTTGCTCTCAGCAGACAGCTGAAAGACTCATATCACAAACATTCAAGGGAAAGTATTAACTGCATTTCATGGTTTAACAGAACAGGACTGGTTTGAGTTGGAAGGGACATTAGCCATCACCTACTTCTCACGTGATGCCATAAGCAGGGATGCCATTCACTAGACCAGGTTGGTCAGAACCGCGTACAGACCAGGCTCAAGCACCTTCCTTTCGCCATCACCTCGTAGGTCTCTCTGAAAGTAATGAAGGGCTCAAAAGCCCTCTGGCAAGGGGCGCGGCAGCTGGGGCGGGTCACTGGGCTGCCCTCCCTGCCCGCGGCCGCGTTCCCCCGGTGACGCCCCGCCCGCCGCCGCCGCCGTTGCCGCTGCTGAGGGGCCGCGCGGAGTCCCCGGGCCGGACCGGGCCGGGCCGCACCCCGGGCTCCCAGCGAGCCCCCGCCCAGGCCGGCCCGCGGGAAGGGCCGCAGCGAGCCCGCCTGTGCTCTGGACACAGCTCCCACACTGCTCACCCGGCTCAGCGCGGCCCCGGGCTGCCGCCCTCCTGAGCCCCTGACGTGGGAACCGGGACCGGCTCCCTGGGAATAGCGGGAGGTAAGGCGAGGGCTGAGGAGAAGCATCTCTCAGTCGCACCAGGACCCGCACCGAGCACAGGAGTGCAGGGGACGTGCCGGCCGGCCCGGGCAGCAGGACAAGCACGGTGTCGGCCCCCGAGCCCCCCCAGAGAACCTCGGCCCCCCAGGGCCAGCAGTGCAAAGCGCTGAGCAGCTGCAGGTGCCACCGCCAGCCATCAGCCAGACTCCAGGGCAGCGGGGGCACGGCACAGCATGGATCTGTCGCCAGGATAAGACACTTCACAGGAACCACATAGTGCCTACCCAGAAGATGCCTATGAAGGTGGGCATGGCCCTTACCAGCCACACGAACTGGGTTATGGTCTTGACCAGCCTGGTTACAGCCTGTATGAGGATGAGATTCCCGATGCCCAAGGCCGGATGCTGACAATCAAGAATGCAAAAGCCTATTTACTGAAGACCAGCACAAAATCTGGCCTGAACTTGTAAGTCTGAAAAAGGATCACAATCAAATAGGGTAGGAAGTATGAGTGGAGAGAAAGGTAAAAGGACAAAGGAAGGTACATACAGAATGGGATAATGTTATATATGCAATATTTCATCACTAGTGATACTTGCATACTAGTGTCCAACATCTTTCAGAAACAAAATCCCTATTGGAATTTTATAGAGAGTTCAAAAACAAGTTTATATGATTGAGAATAAGTTTAAATTCAGATTCAGCTCATAGACAAGAGGGGTATATACTAGAAATGGAGGATGGGAATGCTCTTAAGTATAATCAGACTAGTTTTAACCCTAATTTGCCTCAAGGCTCCATGATCCCCTTTCTTCTAACTGTTCCAATGATTTCTCCAAAGATCCAGATGATTAGCCTTTACTTTTTTTACTAAAAGTATAATATTCTAAGACTTTTGTATAGTAAGCCAACAATATTAACATTTATAGGACAGATATGATCATTTTGCTACTATACTAACAAAGATCCTGGATGAACAGCCCGCAAATACAGTAGACATAATTGAGACTATCAGCCAGGATGTGAAGTGGGCGCAGTTTCGGAAAAAATGGACACTCCTCGAGATGAACATCTGATCCCTCCAACATTTGAAGCTGCAGAAAAGTGTAAAGCTTTGTTCGTCAAGGAAGCTGGAGAAGAAGAACATGAAGAACTAGATGAAGAGATGGTGAGTTAGTTATTATCGGAGTGAAACGGGTACCACGGAAGGAGTGGGCAGATGGTGAGAAGGGGAAGGAGAAAGGGAGGAAGTTGTGGTCTCTTCTGTAGTGCTGCCTCTCCTGACCGTACAAATAATTGCAGTCACAGCACCATGTAACCTCTTCACAGCTGAGCTTGCCCCATGTCTAGCTCTGAAGAAGAAAACCCATCTGGTTACTTAGTTGAGATTTTTTCCTGATGTAAATCTAATATTCTGAACCATTATAATCAGGGACGTTCTAGACGTGATAAACAGAAAGTAAGGTTTGTAACATCTTCCATATGCCAGTTCAGCACGGAATATTGCATCCAAGTTCATTTTCTTTTAATAAAAGGGATGTTTCTTTACCTAAAGTGACCATAGTTCTTGATATATTCTTTGACATACATTCTTCTTTGAGATGTATTCTTACTGACATCGTCTTTGACAATATTTTGCACAGTTGCTACTGTAAAATAGCAGAATGCAGAATGTTATGATGCTTCCAGCTCCTTGTGCGGTTCCAGTCTGTCCTTCTCCAACTGAAACAAAATATGGTTTTAATGGAGAACTAATACAATTGAAAAGCCACTTCTTAAAACAGGATTTTTGATTATTCAGTTGCTTATATGCAGAAGCATCTGTACCCAAGGAAAAATGAGAAATCTTATAATGAGAAATAAAAGAATATAAATAAGAATTATAATAGCCAAGGGAAATCATTCAACAAGATGTTGATTTTCATATGAAGTTAACCAGTATATATTCAAATGAATTACCATTGCAGAGTACAAATACCAACCACAGAAGAGATAGTCCTTCATCTTTTCCATAGCCTGGTATGTATCTTACATTAACAGTATAAGATGCTGAAAATGGGAAAAAAGGTAGGGTATTTCAGAAAGGAATTCTGAATTTTCCATAATCCTATCAATCTTGCATGGTTATAAGAAAACTGTCATATCCAAAGAAATTCCATATGAAACTAGCACTAATTCTTCCAAATTCCCTACCCTGTCATGTCCAACTTCTAATAACTCTGTGTTATATGATCACCTGCCCCCATAAAATGAGAGATGGGTGGTAGAGCAACTGGAAATACTTAATTATTTGCCTAGTTCTGCTTCCACTGAAGCCAGATGGAGTCTTACAATAGACTTTGATAAGAGAGGGGGCAATAGTTTAAAAACTGCAGGGAGCTGTATGTCGCGATCATTAGCTTGTCAGAGTGACCCTGAGAAAAGTTCGAAAGTGTCTTTTCCCAGCCCGGCGCTTCAAGAAGGAGTCAGGGCTCTTCATTTCTCGGTCTCAAGGTTGTTTATTTTATCTTACCTATAAAAAATTGTCTCCTGCCCTGACGAGGTCAGCTCAGCAAGACAGTCCGAGGCACGCTGCCTGCCCCCAGGGCGGTGTTATGTCTTTATACTAAAAACTACGTATACAATGTTTACAATTACTTTCCAATACCTATCACCTATGTTAGACAGTGAGCTTCTACTCTAAACCAATCTGTAAGTGCCAACATCACAGCAGAAGATGGAGGCCAAGAAGAAGAAGGAGAAAGGCTGGATACACCCAGTTCCCTCCATCTTGCCTCCTGAACCCCCATACCAAAAACCCTAAAATCTACTTTTCCACCCTGTGATAACTTCACTTATATTCTACTTAAACTGTTGTGTCTTGCTGATCTTCATACAAGGTTGGTAACTTGCTCCACAGGTCATAATCAAAACCACAGGCATTTTGGGCTCTGTGCCAGGGTCTCTGAGACTCCTGGCAGGGGTCTTGGCTGCTCAGGACAGCCAGAGGGATGTCCTGGGTTCTGACAGCTGTATGCCAAGCAACATTCACCCCAGAGAAATGTTGTTGCTCTGGTGCCTAAATACATAAAATCTTGCGTTGTATTATCTACAACACAAGGAAACACAGTGTGGTGGTTTGACCAGGAAGAAGTGGGAATTCTGGGATGCTGTGGTCAAACCAATGGGTGCTTGGATTTTGATATTGGCACCTGGTGTAGCCAGTGGGGTTTGGACACACCTCTGAGAACACACAGGGGTTAAAAGCAGAGCTTCGGCTCTGGGAGGCTCTCTTGGGACTTAGAGGCAAAGAGGACGGATCGCCCTCCCTCGTCCAGTGCCTCAGAACCAGGAGGGTTCATTGTGGGGACCCCTCGGCCCCAGGGGGTTGGAAAAAAAATGGGGGGGACAGATGTCCCAAAGCAGAGACTGTGCCTTTTTGGAGTGAGACAAGGCATCCTTAAAAGACAATCCTAAAAGCAGCTCTGGTCCATGCACAGTGGTGAGAGCACTGGGCATGGAAGGAAGATGTCACAAGAGGCAAAAGGACTTTCCGGGCGGTGCTGAGTGACATGGAAGCACACAAAGTTTCAGCGTGCTTCCAGGGGAAGCCTATGGTGCAAGAAGGACTCCTCTCCTCTTCATGGACTGAAGTTTGAATATCCTAAAGGGTGGTGCCAGACTGGGCAGTTGGTGATTTGGGGGAATGTATTGGATTGGGAAATTTTTGGGTGGTAGGGAGGAGGAAAGTGCTTTTTTGTAAGGTTTTCAATTTTTTTCCCTTATAGGTTTTTTCTTCTTTTATTGTAGTTTAGGTAATAAAGTTTTCTTTATGTTTAAGCTAGAGCCTGCTTTGCTTATTCCTGGTCACATCTCACAGCAGACACCAGGGAGAAGGTATTCTCATGGGGGCACTGGCTCTGTGCCAGGCCCAAACCATGACACACAGTTTCACTGTTTGCAGGCATCAAAGATGTCTTAGCTGACATGCCCTAGCACTGAATCCCTTGTAAATCTCGTGTAAGAATGCTGACTTTCCTTATTTTGCAGCAATTAGGAGTTTAAATTTTGAAATCCTGTGTTCTAAGAGCTGCCGTTCATCTTCTCATCTTTACCACTAAAAGACTTTTAATTTTTCTAAATGATAGTAAAAAAAGTAGTGAATGAATGTCTACAAAGGACTTTGAGATAATGAGTGGCACTATAGGAAAGTGAAGTATAATTTTCTATCTCTGAATCTTCTTTCCTAGGGAGAGCCTGCTCTACCAAATGTGATGGAAACAGCCTTTTATTTTGAACAGGCTGGAATTGGCCTGAGCAATGATGAATGCTATTACATATTCCTTGCCTTTAAAAATCTAATTACTGTTCAGCCAATCCAGACCTGTCGCTTCTGGGGCAAAATTTTGGGCCTGGAAATGAACTATATTATAGCTGAAGTACAGTTCAGGAGGAGGAAAGAGGAGAGGAAGAAGAGGAAACTGTTGCAGAAGAAGAGAAAGAGATGGGTGAGGAAGAAGAGGAGCAGAAATAAAAAGAACCTGAACCACCAAAGTCCACCTATAAACCCCCACCTGAGATCCCAAAAGAAGCAAATGGAACTGGGACAAATAAATATGTCTATTTTGTCTGTAACGAGCCAGGCAAACCCTGGGTGAAGTTGCCTCCAGTGACACCAGCCCAGATTGTCTGTGCCAGGCAAATCAAGAAGTTCTTCACTGGTCACGTGGATGCTCCTATTGTGAGCTTCCCTCCTTTTCCTGGAAACGAGGCCAATTACCTGCGCGCACAGATAGCATGAATCTCAGCAGGAACCCACGTCTCTCCCACTGGATTTTACCAGTTTCCAGAGGATGAAGAAGAAGAAGAAGGAGGAGGAGATACACATGAAGAAAACCCTGAGTTTGAGCCTCCTCCTGTGGCTGAAATGGTGGAGTCCCTGGCCATGTGGGCACACCATGTCAAGGGCATTCTAAAGCAGGTGTGTGCCAGCATTGCTCACATGGGCCTCGGATGCCACTCACACTGCAGTGCTTGTGGGGTAACAGAGCGTGAGTGACACTCCTCACCTGCACATGCAAACTATTCACCAGAAATGGTATTGGATTGAAAGATTTTTATATAGAAAATACATTTTGGATCATATATAATACCAAAATATCTTACACATAAAACACGTACTTTTATATGTTATATAATACATCAATATCTTGTGTGTATTTACATATACCATCTTTGTTTATATATATATATGAACCCTCTAGGTTTAGTACTTTTTCTAGTGATGTATTATTGAGATTGAAACCTGTCTTTAAATAACAGTATGGAGCTAGGCCCTGATAGATAACAATCATTTCTTACAATTTTCTGTATTAAGTTTTCTGCTTTGAGATCCTTATTTGATTAAAATGTTTAAAATTCTTTTTTCTTGGGTAGGATGCTAAAACCCAGACAGCTTATGGTTGTACGCTAAATGAAACTTACATGGTGTTTTCCTCTGGTTAATTTTTTGTTTTATACTTTCTGCTGTGAAACATTTGAATGAAAAAAAACTTTAAAACATGTTCTATCAGACTAGTGCTAGAAAGAGGAATTACTAATTTGGTTTTTATTGCTGGATGATTTGATGGCCAGTCTACCAATTCAAGAATGCTAGTGTAAAATAACAGCAAATTATAGGAAATAGGATTTAAACTTACTACCAGCAAAACAGTAGTTGTAAAAAATAAAATTAGTATGCAGTAGAATCTTAAGAACATTCTGTTACATTCCTCTGACTGGTAGCCAAATAACAAGGCATATTTTAAAAAGAAGGAATAAGTCCATAGTTTGCAGTAACTCGTAATATAGCAAGGATATAAACCAAACTGGCCAGGAACTGAAGAATACAAAATGACAAAAAGCTGATGACAGAGGTATAAGGTTATTCTCAAACAGTAAGCAGGAATGAATGAGGGGAACATTCTGCCAAGAGGATACAATATTTTGTTAACAATATTCCAGTTATGGAATACGTATTTTTCTTCTCCCTATCCCTTAACTGTGTGTGAGTCTGAGCCAATTGTTTTAACTAGTTTTAACTGGCATTCTTTCAATGATTGTTACATGTATTTATTACTTTTCCACATCAATTATAGGGTCGCTGTGTTTGGATTAATCCTGCTCAAAAATAAGAGGAAGATGAAGAAGAAGGTGAAGAGGAGGAAGAGGAGGAGGAAGAAGAGCACCAGGAAGAAACAGGACAACTCCTTCTTACTCTGATCTCTGAAGATGAAGGTATTCTTCATGGAATATGAAGTTTATGATAGAGAGTCACTAGGAATGTTGTCATTTAGCAGTAAATATTTGAAGTTAAACTCTGACACTTCTTGGAGCAATATACTTTGCCTCTGTAGGGTAAACACGTTCTTTTACAAAATCAATCAAAAGCAAAATGGTTAATAGTATTGACATTAAAGCTGAAATAATCAGGTTTACTAGGTAACCATCTGGTTGAGATAAAAAGGAAAAAATAATTTAGACTTGTCATGTTATTGCAAGTTCAAAACAGCTTACTACATGAAATACACTCAGCTATTTTTATCTCATCTTTTTAGGAAAAAAGAAAAATGTATGTTTATGTCTAAGTAAATAGAATAATTAATATGTACACACGTACACTGATATACATTACTTGTATAAGAATTTAGATCTTTTAGCATATCACTGCAGCAAATCACAGGAATAAGGGAGCCTCAATATTAGATTACATCAATATTTGATTATTTTTCTACTCTCCATTCTTTAATCAAGGTGAAATATAGCTATACAATTTATCTGTAAGTGATAAAAAGTCCTTGACAAAAGACCCAGGGGTGAGTGCTACTGAATTTTTTCTGTATGTGGGGGGGGTCTATCAGCATTTTTGTGCTACCTACCCACTCATGCAAACCACCTGTTGGAAAAGAGTGCCTACACTTAGTGTTTCTGACTTCTGGCTCTTTCTGTCATGCAACTTAACATAAACCTTACTTGAATTCTGTGGAAGTCTTGTAGCTCAGTCTTAAGTATTTTGTAGAGGCTCGTCAAGTTCATTTATTCATAGACAGTATGTGTTTGGCTGTCTCCAGGCATGAAAAACATCCCTGCTTGGACAGCTCAGGATTCTACAAACCTGATCCCGGAATATTCTATTGCAATCCTGCAGTCTAACCGATGGCCTGGATCTTATGCCTTTGCATCTGGCAGGTGAGAGTCCACCTGACATGGTTACAACACTGACTGTATGTGCTACACACAGGTTCCTCTCTAATGCAGGCAGAGTTACTTTATTATTAATTCATTGACTGAGTTCCAGCTATTCCAGAGACTGATGGAGAAGGCCACTTAAATATGCACAGCAACAGTAAATAGGTATTTAAGACTGAAAACAATTAATTATTGGAAAGGCTGGCATAAAGTTAATGGATGTAAACGCTGAATTAGTATTTGAGCACAGTACTTGATTTAAAACACATACACTTGTGTTTGTGGGACTTTTTACAAAACCAGCTACATTCTGTGGTTCTAATGTTTGTTTGTTTCCACTACACGTGGTTATTACCTCCATGTAGATTTCCACTACACAGTCATTCCACTATGCAGTACTGCAGTGCAGTGCAGTGACACTTCATCATTTTAAATAGAAGATGTATTAATAACCATTAGGGCAGTTAAAAAGAGGTGCTGTGTTTAAAATTCTTCTGCTATAGGATATCTGCACCACAGTGACTTCTTGCACAGCAGAGTAAGGATGCCTGATGGTCTCTCTGCTAATATTTTGCCAGGGGGTGAACATGTGATCTTTCACTTCTCTTTCTCAGGAAAATTGAGAACATCTACTTTGGCTGGAGTCACAAATACAATCCAGAAAGCCACACTCCTGCAGTGCCCCCGCCGGCAGAGGCAGAATTCCCCAGTGAGCCAGGAATCACTGAGGCAGCAGACCCCACTGTGGAAGAGGAACTAGTTTTCAAGGCTGCGCAGGAAGAAGCCTTAGCCGAAGCTGGGGGGGGGTGGAAGTGGGGGGGGGGGGGAAGTGGGGGTGGGGTAGTGGGGGTGGGAAGGTGGGGAAGGTGTTGCAGGTGTTGCGGGAGAGCTCGGGGGCTGCTCACCCGTCTGGTCCTGACCGCGCTTCCCTCGGCCACCCCCACCTCCCCGCCAGCTCGTGCGAGTGGTGCGCTCCACGCACGGCGTGCGTCCCTCGCAGCCAATAGGGAGCGGCTGCGGGCGCAGTTCAAGCTTCGGCGGCGGTTGGGGTGGGCGCTCCTGGCTCTGTCCCTTGTCCCGGTCCCACTGCTCCTATCCCGGGCGGGCCTGGCGGACGAGGGCGCCGTCATGGTGTGCCTGCGAGTGCGGCCGCTAATCGCCAGGTGAGCCGACAGGGGAGGTTCCCTGGGTGCCCCGCAGTTGGGCAGGGAGGCGGACGGAGGGATCCGGGGAGAGGGGGTCGCGGTAAGGGGCCCGCGTTTTGGGAGCAGAATCCTCGCCCAATAAAGGTAACACAGTGTCTATTCTTTTAGAGAAAATGCCTCAGATAAAGTGTCCCTGCACTGGAGAAGTGAGACCAATACTGTTTCCGACGTGAGTGGTACCAAAACATTTAGTTACGGTAAGAATGTGAAAGCAATTGCTTTACTTAGATGCTTACGTGGAACTTTGCTACTCTTGAACGTGTCGACTGTGGTGAATGCCCTGAGCTTCTTGAAATGTCCCCCAACCTTCCCAGCTTCGTAATTCCCAAGGAGTGTCATTGGGGCACGCAGGATTTCTGGTGCAGACAGCCCTGGGATGTGCTTTTGAGGTCAGCTTCCTGATGGACCTTACTTTTGCTGTTCTGGTTCATGCCGTAGTGGCTTTGGAACACCTTTTATTGATGTGAAATCCAGTTACAAATAGACTAAACAAGGGCTAGTCCGGAGCATTTAGGGAGAAGGGTATGGGAGAATACAGTCCCAAAAGTGACTAGTGTGAATGTGGGATCCTCATAACTAGCTGGCTCCCTTTGAGCCTTTCCTTACTGATTCACTCTACTTGTTAATGTGAGCCACTACAAATAGTTTTCCCAAAATACAGATTCAGTAAAAGCATGCACCAGGCCAGGAGTTTAGCAATTAACCTTTCTTGTCAGGCTTACCATCCTTGTAGATAAATTAGCCAAAACCTTTTAGAATTAAATGGGATTAACTGTGTTCATCATTCTTAGTTGTTTTTTTTACTTGTCTATCATCTGTGCATTGTGTCTTTCCTGATTTTGTATTCAATATTTAGTTTAAAACAAAATTTTAAAAGCTTGCATTAGTGCTGCTACAATGATATTTATATTGGAGTTAACCTGCAGATGATTATGCAAATTTACTGGATTTGAAGTCTGCAATACTGAATGACAGCTTGTTTTGACTTGCAATAGAGCGGATTCACAGGCACTTTTTTTTTTGTTTTAAGATCGTGTCTTTCACTCAAGTGACAACACTCAGCAGTTGTATGATGGTGTAGCTGTTCCAATTATACAGTCAGCTGTGCGAGGCTATAATGGTAAGTTTTAAAACTGTGTTTAAAAAACTTTTTAAATGTATTTCAGAGATAGTTGCTAAAACTTAACTATCTTTCTAGGCACAATTTTTGCTTATGGACAGACTGCTTCAGGGAAGACTTACACAATGATGGGGAATGAAGATTCCGTGGGCATTATCCCTAAGGCAATTCAACATGTGTTCAAAATTATTTGTGAGGTGAGCAATTCTATTAAATTGAAGCGACTGAAAGGACTAGGAATATTTTTGATGGTTACATAAAAATTAATTTTAGTATCGAGAGGCTTATGAAGGAAATTAACTTATATTGGACTAAATGTTGCAGTTACTTTGCCAGCCTGGCAAAGATGAGCCAGGCTCACCTTCTGTTTTCAAACAAAAAGGTAATGGGATTCTATTAGTTAAAATCAAATCAGAACAAAACTGAGGAGGGTTCTGAGACATGGGGAGTCAAAAAATTAACTTTAAGTAGAACCTTAGCCTTCCAAATACATTAAACTGATTACAAATAAAAATAGGTACTTGCTTATTAATGTGGTAGATAAGATAATGTGAAGCTTTATGTTTATTCTACTGTTTTACAAGTCTAAAAAATTAATAATTAAATGTTGCTATAGAGCATGACACAGTACACTAATACACAACTCCATCAGAAGGGTGCAAGAGAGATTTATTAAACCAACGTAGCTTTTATAGTTCTTCCAGATATTGACACCCATCTAACACATATACAGTGCCCATTAGCCATAAAAGAGAAACAAAGTTCCCAGCAGGCGGATGAAATAAACAGGGCAGGAGACTTTTTCTCCTTTTAATGCCTTTATTAAAAGTGATCAGCTCAAGATTGGGCAGCTTGACGGGTCTGTAGTCTCCGTCGTCTTCGCAGGAGGAGGATATGCGCAGCTTTGTCCACTAGGGGCATAGCTGGGGTCCAGTCCTTGTGGGAGTTGGTTTGGGCGTGACCCAGATGTTGATGACCGCCTCTTTCCTCTCCATCTCCCGGTTTCGGGATGACTCTCCCACTCAGGGTGAGGGGCAACAAAGGTTTTCAGCATCTCTGCAGGCCCAGCACTCTGCTCCTCTTGTCTAGATATCACTCTAATTTCCTAACTCTATCTTGGCTCGTTGTTTTGGGGGTCTTTTCAGTAAGTTTGGAGTAGTAGCTTCTCATGGCATGCTGGTCCTGGAGTTAACCTGCATGTTCCCCCTCCCACGTTTCCTCACTGTCTGGGGGGGTCCACGCCCTTCACTGTCTCGAGAGAAGAGCCATCAACCCAGCCCCGGCTAGGGCCCTCACTGTTACAAAAAAGAATCATTTAATGAAAACGACTTGTAATTTTCATAACAAACAGGTAGCACTTCAGCACCAACAGTGGTCTGCCTAGTCTTTGTAACCTTTTTCTTCAAAAAAAATTGGCAGTTTTTTTTGTTCATAACAGCAGACAGGGAGCCGCGGACAGGGAGCCACGTCACTTTGCGAGCCAGCGAGAGTCCATATCTCCCAACTTTCTCTCCTTCCTCTGGTCTCCATGGTAAAAACCTTGGTGTTCCTTCAGGAGAGATATAGGGCTTCTCCTTATCTTCAGGAGGCCCTGCTAGCTTACAAGGACAGCACAGAATGTCTTTCCCACAATTAAATATTTTTTTTTAAGTTGGAAGAATATGACACTATATTTACTTATTTCAGGCTTACAAAAGAATTGCTAATTGCTCAATATTAATAAAAGTAAGGAGAAAGTGTACATTAAAACAGTGATTTCCAAAACATGATTTGCAGAGTGCTTGCTTCTGCCTAGAGGGTTTCAGGTAGTTGTTACCAGTGAAGTGAAATGGTCACTGCTCCTTTAAGGAGGTGCAGAGTACCCTTAGAGGGTTTATAGAAGTAACTAAAGGCAAGAAAATTTTTCTGGAGTCCACTGTGCAGCCTTTCCTCACCCCAACATTCTCTACCAAGGAGGCAGGATAAAAAGCAGCAGCAAAGTAAAACCAAGCAAGCAAAGAGAGAAGACAAGGTGTACAGAGAGGAAAGAGCCTAAGCAGGAGGAAAATGGTTATGGAAATGGCTTTTAAGTAGGAGAACTATTGTCATGCTTCTGTTGGGCAGTTATCTTAATGTAATAACCTTAGAAGTGGTATACCACTAATGCAGCTGGAAAGAGGTGGGATAGAAGAAAAATTATTCTGTCTTGTTTTATGATAATGTATAGCAAGGATGCAGGGAAAAAAAATCTGTGGAACAATATCCAAACCTTTATCTCCAATTTAAGAATATTTGTATTAAAAGGTGTCCATCAGTTAGTCTGTTAATTTGTTTGGTTTATTTTTTCCCTCCCCCTTTCAACATTTGATTCCAGACCGAGAATTCCTGCTAAGGGTTTCATACATGGAAATCTACAATGAGACAATTACCGATTTGCTTTGCGATAATAGGAAAAAGAAGCCTCTGGGAATTTGTGAGGATGTTAATGTAAGTGGATGTTATGTATAAGTACTGTATCTGCTTAGAGTAAAAGAAGTTGAAAAAAAGCCTTCAGAAGCACCCAGTGGAAAACTTTTCTGGGACAAACTGTGTAATTGTATCTTCAGCATTGGCAGAAGGACACTTGATGTAGTAGAATAACAACAGTGACTTTGGGTTTGCTATTGCTAATTCATCTTTTTAAATCTTCATAAAAGTTGACTTAATCCTCTGTGGGAGCTCAGCACATCCCTCTGGATGTTCAGAGTTGCCAAGAACCCTCTCAGGGGGCTCGGAGACCCTGGCATGTTGCCCGGAACACCTGGTGACTTGATTTTAATCCTTTTAACGAAGTGCCACCTGTGTATGAGGACATGGGAGCCACACCAGTTTGAATGGTACAAAAATAATGTGTTCACAGGGTGAAAATAAAGATTTTAGGATTTTTGGTATAAGGGTTATGGGGACAAGATGGAGGAATCAGAGCATGTCCAGTCCTTCTTCTTTCTTCTTTTGAATGGTTGCGAGAACTTTGTCCATCTTCTCATTCTGTTGTTGAAGCATTTTCTCCAGCATTTTGTCTTCTGACTGTCTTTCCGACTGTCCTCTCCTTTGTTCTTCCCATTCTCCTCGCAGTTCCTCCCTCACGATCAATGCAACATGCTGAGGTGTTCCCACTCTGCTGCAGGCCTCCACCAACTCTGCCAAGGATGGCCGTCCAGGGATTGCATTGATGACCTGTTGACAATCTGGGTTGGCATTTGCGTAGGCTAGACTTTCCATGAGAGGTCTCTTCACTGCATCATCGGTTATCTGTCGATCCACAGCTTGTGCGAGTCAATCTATGAACGATGAGTATGGTTCAGTGGGACCTTGTCTGATGCTTGAGAATGGAATGTCTGGTGCTCCTGCAGGAGCAATCTGCAGAATCGCTTTTTTCGCCGCTTCCTTGATGTCATTCAAAACTCTTCTTGGGAGTCGCACTACTTGCTCTGCTGGATTGTCATCTGGAGGATCTCCTGCTAACTGTGCCACCGTGAGGTTTGCGTTTGGTCCACCTTGGTATCTATCCCTCAACTCTGTGAGATACCTTCTCCACCTTCTGTCCCAGATGAGATTTTGTGTGTCAGTGAGAATCATTGACACAAGTCATGGGATGTCATAAGGTGTAAAATCGTATATGTTGAAAGTTCCTTTCAGAAGCTGCTTGAAATATGTTGAATTCAGCCCATTGTCTCTGATGGCCCTCACTAGTTCTTTGATCACATCGTGATCCGTCCTCTCCCACCTTGGATTCTGACCCTGTGCACCGTATGTCACTGGCATTGTGAGATCTCCCAAACCTTGCAATAAATCCTTTTCTTTTGATAATTCTTTTCTGATGCTTTTCCAATCCATTGTTTTCACTGGCTGTTCTTCTTCCTCTTCTGGAAGCTCCATTGGTATTTGCATGCACAGTGGAGTTGTTGAGGTCATTGGTGTCTCTGAGGTCCACATTTTTCACCTTGATGAAGTCTTTGATCTCGCTCTTAAATTCGAAAAATCCCGAAATTCCTGTGATTGTGCTCTCTTGGCTGTATCAAAAGAATGCAGGAAACTTTTTGCTGCTTCTGCTGCTGAAAACATCCATGCCGGAATTCCCCCTGATGCAGTAATTCGTATCATGTCTTCTTGTGGTTGTACTTCATCTGAAGTATCCTGAGCTTCATGAAATTCCGAAGCTGAAGGATAATCCATTTGTTGTGTTGTCGCTGTTCTCTTCGATGTAGCTTTCTTCTTATATGTTTTTGGGAAAAATCGCTGCATTGTTGCAGTCCCGCCACCAGGTGACGTTGTGGCTTGGCTGAACAGGTCTAGCATGTCCTGCACCATGGTCGTCCCACCATAAGGTGGCACTGTCGCTTGCCCAGTTGACCATGGTGACGTCACAAACTCGATCGGTTCCTGCTCGGCTGACTGCAGCGCCCACGATTTTGATTGAGACTGAGATTGTGCAACTTTTGACTGAGCTAACAGCTGCTGTTATGAACAAAAATTCAGTTGATTTTTTTCTGTGAGAAAAAAAAGTTACCACTACTGCTGGGCTGCTGCCTGTGTTATGGTAATTACGGGTCGTTGTCGTTAATGGTTGTTTTTGTATTAGTAAAAGCCCTGGCTGGGGCGAGGTAATGGCCCTTCTCTGACACAGTGAAGGGTGGGAACCTTCCCGAACAGTAGAAGAGACCTGAGAGGGTGGGGGGGGGGGGTTATGCAAAGTGACTCCCAAGACCAGAATGCTTTGTGGGACCCCCGACTCCAAACCCACGGAGAAACCCCAAAAACAACGAGCCACCTAAGAGTTGAGAGACTGGAGTGATGCCTGGACGTGAGGAGCCGAATGCTGAGCCTGCAGAGACGCGGAACACCTTCGGACCCTCTAGCCCTGACCATGAGAGACGACCCCGGCGGTGAGACCAGGCCGACTGAGTGGGAGGGGCACCATCTGACGGGGATCAGCAGGCCCTAAAGGCTCCCACGAGGATCTGATCCCCAGCTCTGCCCCTGGTGGACAAAGCTGTGCATATCCTCCTCCTCTGAGTCGCCTTGGGAGAGACGACGGATGCTGCAGACCCGTCGAGCCGCCCAATCCTGAGCTGATCACTTTTAATAAAGGCATTAAAAAGGAGAAGTCTCCTGGCCCTGTTTATTTCATCTGGGGGCTCTCGTCCGGAATAGCCACGCCGCAAGAAGACTCAGGACTGGCCATCTTGGACCTTCAGAGGACAGCTGGCTACCAGGACCAAGAGGGATCGGCTCAGGACAGCAACGCAGAGGAGCACCGGAGCACCGGACTGGTGAGAAACCCGGTGGCGGGAGTGGGAGACGTGCGCATGCGTGTGTGAGTTAGACGAGGGCCGGCAGCCGGACCTTCGAAGTGAGAGGGACCCCTCAGTACCGCGTTTCCTGACTCCCTGCGAAGAGGCAGGCCGGAAACAGGGGAAAGCGAGTGGAATTAGCGTGAGTGAAGTCGTCTCCCAAGGGGGAATAAAGGGCCCCCCCACTCCAGGCGTGCAGAGTGAATTACTGTGTATGAGTGGCACGCACCCAAAGTAAGTCCTGACAAAGGAAGGTCAGGCATTTTTGTAAGTCTCGAGAAGGATTCGAGTAAGATTTGTCAGTCCCGAGAAGGATTCGGGTAAGATTTGTCAGTCCCGAGAAGGATTCGGGTGTTTCACAAGCCCTGCAGGCAAAGTAAGTCCTGACAATGGGAGTCAGGGACAAACCCCAGCGAAGGAGGCTGTGGTTTGCTTTTAAGTCCTGATACGGTGAAGCCTAAAAATTGGCGAGTTAGGCAAACTAAAAATCAGGCAGTTGTTTTTCCTGACTGAGGGAGTCAGGCACGACCCGGACTCTTCGGCCGAGGCTTCGAGTGTTCAAGTCCCGATAGATGTAAGACCTGACGTTGCGAAGTTGGGCAATCAAGAGATTGGGCAGTTGTTTCAGTATAAAGTCCTGAGCATCAGGCAGAAATTTGAAGTTCAGTGGAGGAGGCTGAAGCTCCTCAAACAAGGTTTTTTTGAAATTACCGGTCAGTAGAGGCACCTTTGGGACTTTTTTTTTGAGACCTGTAAAATGGGAGATTGTATTAGTAAAAGACCGGCACGAGACTGAGATATATACCTCCCAGTAGTCCCTTAGGAGAACTGTTAGTAAAATGGGATTCTATAGAGGCCACGGAGGGATTAGATAAAGTGAAAATGATCCATTATTGTATGGAAGTGTGGCCAGAATTAGAGGTGCAAGGAGGATGGCCTTGGTGTGGGACAAAGGATAAGTGGATGTGCCAACAATTAAATAATTATCTGACAGCTCGAGGAGATACTGATCCTGAGCAATTACTGTATGTATCTTCTGGTTAAAGAGCGCTGTTGAGGATGAAGGGGTGTGAATTTGTCAGGTACAGAGGAAGAAAGAGGGGAATGAAGGAGGGGATGATAGGACTAGCAAAAGATGGGACCCCCTGGATTATTTTCCCCCTTCTGCCCCTCCACTTTATAATCCTCTTCTTCAAGCACCTCAAACGGCAGGTCCGGTTCTTCCCCCGGCTGCCATCTCATTACCACCTGCTCAAATTCCTCCTTCTACCTCTTCAGCTTCTGCTATGATAAACCCAGTATCTCCTCCAGTTCCTTCTGCATCACCACAAGTGCCTATTCCACCTGCTGCATTCTCCACCCCTTCTCCAGCTCCGCTTAATATTCTCTCAGGCTCTTCTCCCCCTCCTATTGCTGCCCCTTTACCTCCCCCTAGTTGGGGCACAAATGTTTCCTCGCCCGATAAACAGCTATCAGCAAATACACCTGCTGATGGGCAGAAAGTTCAGGGTAACCCAGATGCCCCTCAAAGTAGTTTGGCATCTGAAGATGGGCCATACTGTAGCACCAGATCCAAGACCTCCAAGGCGGAGAGACTCTTTCCCCTCAGAGAGATTCCTATGGGAGGAATAGCGGGAGGTGTTGGCTTTGTGAATGCTCCCCTAACTGCTTCTGAGGTGAGAGGATTCAAGAAGGAGTTGGGACATTTAGTGGAGGACCCAGTGGGCATAGCCAACCAAGTGGATCAATTTCTAGGTCCAAATATCTACACTTGGGGGGAGATGAATTCCATCCTGAGTATATTATTTTCCCCAGAAGAAGTCCAGATGATTAGGGTGGCTGGCATAAGAATATGGGAGAAAGATAACAGTCCAGGACCCCAGGTGCCAACAGGTGAACAGAAATTGCCACTAACGGATCCCAGCTGGAACCCTAACCAGGAGGAGGGGAGGAAGGCCATGAGGGAGTATAGGTCTTTGATAATACGGGGGATCAAAGAGTCAGTTCCCAAAGGAACTAACACCCAATTGGCATTTGAGGGTACACAAGAGAAGGATGAAGCTCCTGCTGCCTGGCTTAATCGCCTAAGGCGGAACTTCCAGTTGTACTCTAGAATAGACCCAGACACCCCAGAAGGTCAAATGCTGCTAAAAGTCCAATTTGTTACCAAATCTTGGCCTGATATAAGGAGAAAACTGGAAAAGATGGAAGATTGGCAAGAGAAGGACATAAATGAGTTATTAAGAGAGGCATTGAAGGTGTATTTAAGGAGGGAGGAAGAAAAAGCAAAGGCCAAGGCTAAGATCATGGTTGCTGTAGCTAGAGAAAGTGCAGGGTGGGCGGGTCCACCACCAGGAAGAGGCAAGGATAGGCCAGTACTTTCAGGTACAAGAGGGATGGAGAGACCTCAAGGCCCTTTGAGAGAGCGACATTGCTATTACTGTGGAGAGCCAGGACACGTCAGGAGGTTTTTTAGAAAGCTTAGTCTCGATGCGGCATTAGCCAGGGAACAAGATAATTTAGGGAAGATCCTTAGAGGTGACGATTAGAAGGTCAGAGGCTTTACACTATAGGGGACCCGATGCGACATCTAGAAGAGCCCTTGATAAACTTTGAGGTGGGCCCCCTAAATGAAGAATTTTAATTTTTGAGTAGATACAGGAGCAGGTAAGTCCTGTCTCAACAAAGTACTAAGAAGTGTAGTATAGAATAGTGAAAAACATCTGAAGTTAGACAAAAAACAGCTAGGTAGAAAGGATATCCAGTAGCACCAAAACTGGCCAGTAATACTTAACTTGTAATAAGTGATGTGAAAGTAAAAGCTACCTTATTGTTGTCTTGTTGTGTGTGTGTGAGAGTGAGTCACAAGCAAAGTCAGCCTCAACTTCCCGGGCAGGTGGGAAGGGGGCAGTGGAAGTTTGTGCGTGTATGTGTGACCTGCAAACCAGGCTTCTGTCCCCCGGGCGGGTGGGGGCTGTGGCTGAAGTGTGTGTGCGACCTGCAAACGAGACTAGTGCTTCTCAGGTGTGTGAGGGAGCCGTAGCTGTAAGAGCGTGAGTGACACACAGACAGCCTCACAGGTGAATGTGCACCAGAGGCAACCAGAGTCAGGGCCCTTCCAAGAGGCCCAGGGATACTGAGACCTGTGGGCCAACCCCAAGGTGAGGGGGAGGCTATAGGGACCAGTGATTTTCTAGCAATAATGATCCAGTTTGTGTCTTGAGGGTGTGAAGGAATGTGTGAGAGTGAATATAGACAAATTAGAATAGAGGTAATGTAGATTGTGCATTATAAGTTTTACCACATCTCCTTAGAGGGAAGTGTATTGTGTAAAAGAATGGTGTAAGAAAAAAACCCCAAAAATTTAAGTGTAAGGGGTTGAAAGAAGTATTTAAGCTCTAAGTGAAAGTAAGAAACAGAAACAGGAGATAAATAGATAAGATCGTAAAATAGAACAGAAAACCAGTGAATTAAATACACAGAGATATAAGAGAATAAAAGTACTTTGGGAGTTAAGTTAGCTAACAGAAATACAACTCCTTGCAAAATACAGAGTATGCAGAAGTTGATGAGAGAAACATGCAAGCTATGGAAAAGAAATTAACCAACAACATTAAACAGAGAAACTGAGTTTTGATCAAATCATTAAATAGCAGACCATTAATACCTGTGTTCGAAAGCCCGTTTCGGGTACTCTTCCTTACTAATTCGACTGTGCAGACCAAAAGAAAAAGGTTGGACTCACATCACTCTCACCCCCTGGCATTGGACCAGGATTCAACATCAGGTTTTTTTCCCTCTGGCATTCTGGCATTGGACCGGACTCCACCCCTTTCTCCTTCTGGCATTGGGCCAGACTCCCGGTTTTTCCCTCTGGCATTGGGCCAGAGTCCACACCACTCACCTCCAGGCACTGGATAAGGATTCATCTGCTTCACAAGTTATTTCACCTGAGTATACTGTGATTTAAAGTTGACTCTCAGAAGGAAGAGTCAAAAAGACTGAACTGTGCGGGAAAAATTGGTATCAAGAGTTCTAATATTGCTTAAAATGTTTCAAAACTGTTTTGTGTAAACTATGTTGGAAAAAAGTATAAGACTTTAACTAAGAAATTCTGGTTAAGTTCCTTAATTTAATTCTAAAGACTCCAGGTTAATCCTCTACAGAACACTCCCCTGGGAGGGGAAACCAAAATTGGTAGGGAACAGACCAAGAGAGGTTTAACCAGAGAAGCGGGTAGAAGGGACTCTAAAGAGCTTGGAAGCTTTTCCTCAGTAAAATTCCCCAAGAGGCAAGGCCGGGTGGGCAGGCTGCGCAAGATGACCCATACCGGACTCTTGGGAAGGGTAGTACTGATGGCTCTGATTGCTGGTGGTGCTCTGGGAAGCCCAGCTGAGCGGTGCAGTGAATGCTACCAACCCCTCTATGAGGAGGAAGTGAGCTCCTTGTCGAGAGTCCACATCAGTTCTGACCCTGATTGTGTTAACCCCTCCCAATTGGTCCTTTATCAGAAAAATAATAGAGTGTATTGGAGAGCATACAATACTGCCCCTTTTAGGCAGCCACTCCTAGGAGAGTGCCCTATAGGGGAAGCCTGGTTGTGCTTTGAATGTGATGCTGCTGAAACGAGCTCAGCAGAACTAGTAAAAAACAAAGAAATGGTGAAAATGGTGAGAAAAATTGTTTGTTACAAGTATTTATATGAGTGTACTGGAAAAGAGATAAACCCCTTTTGGACCACATTTCAGGGGAGCCCTAAAACCCTAGGTTTGATCTTGCCTGGCAGCTGCATTGCTAAAGTGATAAAACCAATTTTCTTCTTATTACCCAAAGAAACTGGATCAAGTTTGGGAGTTCCTATATATAATGATTTGAGAGAAAATAAACAGACCTGGGAAAGTGAAATAGAAATTGAGAAAATCCAAAATTGTAAAAGCCAAGTTCGGATCCCAATATCTATGTTAAACAAAGTTATCTGGCTCCAAGCAGTATTAAAAATAAAGAATTCAATTATTAGGAACATTTCAAACGAAATAAAAAGATTAGCATGTGTAAATAATGAAGAACAAACTCCTACACTTGATCCCAGTGGGTGGGAGAACCTAGAGATTTTCAAAAAGGATGTATGGGAAAAGGTAGTTTTTCTCAGTGTGTGTATACTTGGAGGATTGCTTTTTTTACTATGCTTATTTATCTGTTTTAGTAGAATAGTACTTGCCGTGCAGACAACCCTGAAGAAACCAAGGAAAGTAACAAAGTTAAGTAACCATGATTACCAAAGTGCACAAGAGATTTATAGTAGATTCAAAACAAAAATTGTGAATTGATGCGAGCTTAGAATTTAAGCTTGATCAAAGAAAAAGAGGGGGGACTGTTATGAACGAAAATTCAGTTGATTTTTTTCTGTGAGAAAAAAAAGTTACCACTACTGCTGGGCTGCTGCCTGTGTTATGGTAATTACGGGTCGTTGTCGTTAATGGTTGTTTTTGTATTAGTAAAAGCCCTGGCTGGGGCGAGGTAATGGCCCTTCTCTGACACAGTGAAGGGTGGGAACCTTCCCGAACAGTAGAAGAGACCTGAGAGGGTGGGGGGGGGGGGTTATGCAAAGTGACTCCCAAGACCAGAATGCTTTGTGGGACCCCCGACTCCAAACCCACGGAGAAACCCCAAAAACAACGAGCCACCTAAGAGTTGAGAGACTGGAGTGATGCCTGGACGTGAGGAGCCGAATGCTGAGCCTGCAGAGACGCGGAACACCTTCGGACCCTCTAGCCCTGACCATGAGAGACGACCCCGGCGGTGAGACCAGGCCGACTGAGTGGGAGGGGCACCATCTGACGGGGATCAGCAGGCCCTAAAGGCTCCCACGAGGATCTGATCCCCAGCTCTGCCCCTGGTGGACAAAGCTGTGCATATCCTCCTCCTCTGAGTCGCCTTGGGAGAGACGACGGATGCTGCAGACCCGTCGAGCCGCCCAATCCTGAGCTGATCACTTTTAATAAAGGCATTAAAAAGGAGAAGAAGTCTCCTGGCCCTGTTTATTTCAGCTGCCATTGGATACGTGAACGTCTCCCCGGGATACGAGAGGTTTGGATCACAGGGACTGGGGTTGAAGGGACCGGAATCGGAGAAGGAGTGGAGCCCCGGGATGTCGAACCTCGAGCACGCCCCCTCCTCACTCGTCACAGGGGAACGGACCCGGCTCTGCCCACACTCCGCCCGTGCCTTCCGTGTACACACGCCCTCGGGAACGCCTCCTGTCTTCCCTAGACTGACGTCTCTGTTGTTTTGCAGAGAAAGAGAAAAAGAACTCTACAACTTTGTAAAAGTTGGAAAGCTGGTATGTTTATTATTACAGCGCTGGATGCATGCGGAGACTGCTCTCTTTAAAAGGCATGCGTACTTTTGGGAACCTCTGGTCTTTTTTTATCTTTTTTCAAATACATATGTGGTAGACAGGGAAAGGCACTGCGGAAGATCTCGCGATGTCACGGAAAGGCAGGACCCTCTGTTCCCCTTAGATAAGACCATCTGCTTCCCGTAGATAAGAAACTAACATAGGAATGTAACCCCCGTAACCGAATTCCAGTAACTTTCCATCCCCTACCCAGTAACAGTCCATCCCTTACTAACCATAGATGGTAAAGACAGACCCATGCTGACGTAGAGACCCCTTAGACTATAAAAACCCAAGAGACGAGATAATAAACGCCTTTTGACCGTCCATCACATTGATGTCTGCGTGTGTCATTGGCCCGAGTGGCCCTGATGAGTGGGCCGCCGTGCTGTTCCTCTGAACCAGGTCGCCTGCCTTGCTCCAGAAGGCAACATACTGGTGCCGAACCTGGGACTGCTGCAGTTCCCGGGGAATGGGAATTCTCCTGGTCAGAGGGCGGCGGCTGTAGCGGCGGGTCCGACTACAGCGGGAGGGACGCCTCCGGACCAGCGTGGACCATGGAATCCACAGCGAAGGTCATAAGTCAGGCTCATGAGCAATGGGGAATTAAAGGTGAGCTCAGGAACTCTAATCTTGCTATTGCAAGGCTCCTAGAGCTGGGGACGATCGAACGTCCGGTAAATATATTATATTCGGAAGCACGGGAGAAGTGCACTGCCGCCTCAGCAAAGGACTCTAAGTCCGCAGGCAGTGGTAAAAACCTCAGAATGCGGGGGAAAGTAGAAGAGGCCCCACGCGAGACGTTAGAAGAACAGGAGACGCGGGAAGCCGCGTGTACAGGTTTATTAGCTACACCAAAGCTGGGGGTGGGGGCCGCGACACAAACCGCCTCTGAGAGCGATCGGATTGACGGCGGGAACATGCGGGGGCCGGGCGCGTTCCACCCCTTCCCGAGCCCGAGCCCAGACCCCCCGGAGCCCCCAGGAGACCCCCTGGAGCCCCCAGGGGACCCCCCGACCTTCCCATGGAGCCCGCCGGGTCCTAGCCCCCCCGCGGAACCATCCGGAAAAACCGCGGTTTCTCTATCCGTCCCTTCCCCGCCGGTCGCCGATCCAGCACAAGAGGCAGAGCAGCGCGCGCGATGCTTCTGGCAGGGACCCGCGGAGAAGGCGCGGAACGCGGCCGGATAGTCGGACCCCATAGGGATTGGTAAAAACTCGCCCCCGCCATGTGCGTTTAAAAATGGCGCCGGACCACATGGTGAGGGCGGAAGGGAGGAGGCGGGGGGCGGAAATGCGGTCAGCCTGCTTAACAATGCATGCGCAGGTGAGCGGGGAGGGGGGGCGGTCCCCGCAGTAGAGTGCCAGACCAACCAGAGCGCTCTATTCAAATTAGGTCCTTATAGGGCAAGGACCTCCCCTGGCAGGAGGCGGGGGGACCCCAGGGGGAGGGAACGGCACCACCCCCAAAGGGAGGAGCGGGGTCGGAGCCGCACAAAACGGCACGGAGCGCCGGAAGTGTACCGGCAGTCAGCTTCCGGCTCAGGGTCAAGTAACAGCTGCTCAGACAGCCCGGAAGAGCCGACCGAGTCCGGCTGGGACTCGGAAACCGAGAGAGCAGAATTAATGCGGTTTCGAGCGAAACCGAATAAAGCTTTAAACAATATCGGGAAACAATCGCAACACAAACTCACCGGTAGGGGAAAAATAAAAGCAGCCTGTGGGGACCGGGCACCGGCAGCCTCCATGCATGCTTTCCCGGGGGGGGTTGCCGGAGCGCGGGGGAACCAACAAAGGGCATATACCCCAGTTAACCCAAAAGAAGCCAAAGGGGTTTCAGAAATAGGGATCAACTCAGCTGTAGTACCCACTCCTGAGGACGACCTTTCTAGCAATAACGATCTGCTCACTTTTGATATTACGCAAATAAGCCGCATGCTTTTTGACGAGGCGGGGCGGATAGTATTTAAGCAGGAATGGCAGGACGACCGCGTTAGCCCAGGCTTCCAGGGAAGGACAGCTACTCAGCGAGCAGAGCTTTCCCTGGCAGCACCCTCACTCCAAGCATCCCGGCCCCGGGGAAACGGGAGAGGGAGGGGGCGCGCGGGCCACACTCAGCCTCCTCCCGCTGCAAATGCGAGACGGCCCAGCTACAGCAACCTCCAGTGGGGCAGGGGATCCTCATACCCCATGTCCCCACAGGGAGCAGTCAATTATGCAGAATTCTCCACCCCTGTTAGGATAGGACGTCCTTTCCATGCTCAGATTTCGGATCACAAATTTACCACGAGGGCCACTGCTGTACACCCCCCGCTGCCAATCAAATTGACTTGGAAATCATCAGACCCTGTATGGGTTGAGCAGAGGCCCCTGACAGAGCCTCGAATGGCAGCCTTGCTGGAACTGGTTGATCGAGAACTGCAAAAGGGTCACATAGAACCCTCCACCAGCCCATGGAACACCCCTGTATTTGTGGTCCCCAAAAGGTCCGGACAAGGCTATCGTCTCGTCCACGACCTGAGAGAAGTGAACAAGACGATCAGACCCATGGGTCCAGTCCAGACACTGCTACCCATGAACTCAGCCATCCCCGCAGGGCAGCCGTGTGCAGTACTGGACATCAAGGACTGCTTCTTTTCAATACCCCTGCACCCTGAGGACAGAGAGCGATTCGCCTTTTCCGGGGCATTTCGGAACGGCGAGCGGCCCAACATTCGCTTCCAATGGAGAGTGCTTCCACAAGGCCTGGTCGACAGCCCGACCATATGCCAAATCACCGTGGACAAAGCACTGACGCCAGTCCGACACTCCTACCCCACCGCAACCATCATCCAGTACAAGGACGACATCCTGGTCACAGCACCATCGACAAGCCAAGTAGATCACCTGGTGACCACAATCACGGAGACCCTTCAGGCCAATGGCTTCGAGATCGCGAGCGCAAAGATCAAGAGAGGACCCTGCGTGACCTTCCTGGGAGTGGGGACCACAAGCTCCTACATGACACCCCCCGAGACGAAGGTCCGTCAAGACATCAAGACGCTCCACGACGTGCAACGCCTGGTAGGATCGCTGCAGTGGCTTCGCAACATCGTCCAGATTCCTCCCGAGGTCATGGACCCTCTGTACGACCTCCTGAAAGGAAAGAACCCCTGGGATCCCAAGGAGCTGACACCGCAGGCAACGAGCTCCCTCGACTTCATCGAAAACCAAATGGCCACTGGCACGCTTGCCAGGTGGAACCCAGCCATGCCACTGGACCTGTATGTCCACTTACACCGAAGGGGAGAGTGGGAGCACTGGCCCAAGGACTTGCAGAAAAGGCCCGACCGATCCAATGGGTGGTCCTCGGAAGACCCGCTCGTGCATTTTCCCCAGGAATCGAGTGCATCGCCAGCCTCATCATGAAAGGCAGGAGACTCGCCTTGAAACACCTAGGGACAGAGCCGACAAGCATCCACCTTCCGTTTCGCAAGCAACTGACCACGGAGCCAGCCGCAATATCGGAGCACCTGGCCCTTGCTCTCTCGGGCTTCGGAGGAGAAATCTCCTACTCCTCCAGACCACCCTGGACTCAGCTGCTGACCGTAGTCGACATGGACATGCCACCGAAGGTCAAGGACAGACCGCAGCCGGGACCAACGGTCTTCACAGACGCTTCCTCCATGACTTCAACCGCAGCAGCAGTGTGGCAGGCAGGAGAGCAATGGCACTGCGTCAAAGCGAGGGACCCCACACTGTCAGTGCAACAGCTGGAGGCAGCAGCAGTGGTTCTGGCGTGCGGACTCTTCCAAGACGAACACCTCAACATCGTAACGGACTCCATATTCGTGGCAAGGCTCAGCCTAGCCATGGCAGGACCAGGAGTGTCAACATCAGCAGCAGCCCTAATGCTGGAAGAAGCACTCTCCTCGCGACAGGGCACCGTGTCAGTCATCCACATCAACAGCCATGACCCAGTCAAAGGTTACTTCCAGATCGGCAACAACAAAGCGGACGCCGCAGCGAAAGGCGTTTGGACCTTGCAAAGAGCTCGTCAACTGCACGAGTCGCTCCACATCGGAGTCAAAGCACTGGCGAAGAGATGCGGAATCTCGACAGCGGACGCAAAACATGTGGTAGCCACCTGCCCTCATTGCCAGAAGTCACCCCTTTGGTCCTACGGAGTCAACCCGAGAGGTCTCAAGCCCTCAGAAATCTGGCAGTCGGACTTCACTTGGTGCGAAATACTGAAGCCCCGAGCATGGCTTGCGGTGACAGTGGACGCTTATAGCGGAATGATCATAGCTACACAGCACCCCAAAACCAACTCCAAAGCCACAATTCAGCACTGGCTGACATCCATGGCTTGGCTTGGTATCCCCAAGCAGATCAAAACGGACAACGGCTCCAACTTCAAATCCAAACAAGTACAGGAATTCGCCTCGAAATGGGGCATCACGTTAGTGCAAGGCATCCCACATAACAGTACCGGACAGGCCATAGTTGAGCAAGCAAACCAGACCCTGAAAACCAAGCTAGAAGTGTTGGCAAAAGCAGAGGGCTTTGCCAATGCCATTCCCCCAGGAGATCAGGCACGTATGCTGGCAACCGCCTTGCTGGCACTGAATCAATTCCCTAGGGGAGATGAAACAAACAGTCCCGTCCAAAAACACTGGGCCACTCGAACGCTAGAAGAGGGCCCACAGGTGGTAATCAGAAATGAGCTAGGCGAGTGGGAACAGGGTTGGAGGCTGATGCTCACGGGGCGAGGGTACGCAGCAGTCAAAAAGGACGGCAAAATCAGGTGGTGTCCACTTAAGTCGATTAAACCAGACCTTCATAGCGAGCAGAATGAGACTGACGAGAATTGCGAGTTTTTGTTCACAGGACACGAGACGTCCTCGTGACGCGTACTTCCCAGTTCCAGACAAAAGAGACAGACCACCAAGCCGCCAGGCTGCACCCGAGAGACCCGCACGGGTGAGACCCAAGCACCAAGGGTGTTTCTGTGTGATTTTGCTGTTGGGGCTTGTTGCCAGGGGGCAAGCCAGCCCAGACCACTACCCCCATCGGCCCTTCAGGTGGGTCATGCGACACCTTAGTAGTGGCAAAGCACTCAGAGAAATCACCACACCGAACACCCCATCCTTCGTGCTCCGCATCACCGACCGGTTTCCAGGACAGCCAAAGGTACACCCCTATTCCCCACACGTCACACACTCGTACCTATCCTACTGGTGCCCAGCTTCAAACCCTGGGAAAAGCTACTGCAATCACCCAGGGTGGGGATACTGTGGGCACTGGGGCTGCGAAACCATAGTTACAGATGCCAGACCATCGGGGCCTGGGTGGGATCCACAAGAGCCAGACAAATTCTTACAGTTCACCTGGGCACCCATCGGTTGCAAAATACCCTTCTTCTCTCACGGGAACTTCCATCGAAACCAACATAAAATCCCTAGATTTCGGGCATGCACTGATTACAACAGGAAGGTCTTGCAGCCAGATCACCCTAGCTGGGCCACAGGCAAAACGTGGACAGTAGTCCTTCAAGGGTCCAAAGAGAGGGAGAACGTGCAAATTATCAGGCTCCAACCGTCAGCACCCCGAGCGGTCGGACCCAACAAAGCGATTAAAAGCGTGCCGAAAGGGAGAAACGTAACCTACCCCAAAACCTTACCCACAGGGGTCAGCAAAGTCCCGACCGGTCAAGCGGAAACCTTTCAGATGAGCCGCTTAACCGAGTCAGACTCAGACCCAATCCTTCGCATGTTAGAAGCTACCTTTGTATCCCCGAACGAATCCAACCCTAACCTAACCGAGTCCTGCTGGCTTTGTTACGATGTCAAACCCCCCTTTTACGAAGGAGTCGCTTTAAACACTCCCTTCAGTTATTCCACAGTCGACGCCCCTCACCAGTGCAGATGGGATACCCCTCGCAAAGGAATCACCCGGAGTCAAGTCACAGGCAGAGGCAGATGCTTTGGCAATGCAACCCTAGCTAAGCGGGGAGGTAACATCTGCACCAAAGTTGTCAAGCCTAACAGGAAAAACAATAAGTGGGCAGTCCCATCCGCATCTGGGAGGTGGGTTTGCTAGCGATCCGGAGTGAGTCCTTGTGTGTTCCTTCCCAAATTCAATGACTCTAACGACTTCTGTGTCCAAGTTCTGAGTGTTCCTAGGATCCTGTACCACTCAGACGAAGAAATGTGCCATCTTCTTGAGGGACCCAGCCGGATCCACAAAAGAGAAATATTGACAGGTTTCTAACAGTCACCTTTGGACCATGCCTGCTGAACAAGCTGGTCTCATCCGTTCAGAGCCGCCTGGAACGGACCAACATCCGGTTCTTAGGCCGACGACAATTGCTGTGAATTCAACCGGAGAATTCAACCAGAGAATTCAACCAGGGAACACTGTCAGTCACAAGATCCTCCGAACTTGTCTGGCAAAAGCTTACTCAGGACTCCCAAGACCCTTTTCCCTTGTCAAGTTACAACCTTATACCTCACTTCAGTACCTATGTATATGACTACCTCATTCATTTGTGAAAAAGGGGGGGGAGATGTGGTAGACAGGGAAAGGCGCTGCGGAAGATCTCGCGATGTCACGGAAAGGCAGGACCCTCTGTTCCCCTTAGATAAGACCATCTGCTTCCCGTAGATAAGAAACTAACATAGGAATGTAACCCCCGTAACCGAATTCCAGTAACTTTCCATCCCCTACCCAGTAACAGTCCATCCCTTACTAACCATAGATGGTAAAGACAGACCCATGCTGACGTAGAGACCCCTTAGACTATAAAAACCCAAGAGACGAGATAATAAACGCCTTTTGACCGTCCATCACATTGATGTCTGCGTGTGTCATTGGCCCGAGTGGCCCTGGTGAGTGGGCCGCCGTGCTGTTCCTCTGAACCAAGTCGCCTGCCTTGCTCCAGAAGGCAACATACATATGCATACAGTTTTACAGTAGGTTAATACATATTCATTTTTATGAATTTCGCGTGACATTTGCTGCTAGTTCTTTATCAGAAAGAATTCTTAGGTCAAGCTGACTTGCTCTCACAGCAGTTTGTGTCTCTCTTTATCTCTCCCTGTCTCCCCTGTCTCTCCCCCCCCTTATCTCTGTCTTTCATTGACGCAGTTTTCCCTTTAGCCTCGGCCTTGCGGGCAGGCTACACAGGCTTAAAGATGTACCTTTCTCTTAAATCAAAATGGATTTGTACTCTGTGGGATTTTTACTCTGTCTCATTCTATTTTTTCCTAGGAAATAAGTAAATTCTTTTACCTAATGCAAACTTCTATGACAATAAGTGTCTCTTAATGCTTTACCATGTATGTTTGAAAAGGAAGTTAACACAGCTACTTGTTGTAGAATTCTCTAATTCTAAATAAGCAATATAATGGATAATCTTAAACTTATTCTAACTAATATTAACAAAACTACAATGGGATGACACAACTTATTAAAGATTTTATTTGCAGTTGGTGACTACTCAAAGATCACATCTTACTAGTGGTGATCTACGTTTTATTTTATTCTCTGTAGAATTCTGGGTATTTCTTTTTGTATCATGTTGCACAGTAATTAAGGTTTTCTTTCTGCTTTCTTGGATTTCTTTCAAGATCTTCAGTAGGTTTTGGTGCTTAATTAATTGTTTTACCAATGTAAGGTCCTCCTTAATAGGGGCAGGTGACAGTCTGTTATACATTGTATAATTGATTTTAATCAATGGTGGGATGTCACTGGGGCTAAGTACGAAAAATTACACTTGATAATCTTAACAAAATTACAAATACAGAAATTAGAATGATTTTTACTAGACAAAATAACATTGTTGCTATCAATTTTTACAGCAGCACAGGCAGTTCTCAGGCACACACATGTTTTTTCAGTATATACGAGCAGAGTTTTCTGGTCAGTGACTGGATAAACTTCGAAGTGGCAAAAAATGAAGCAAAGTGAATATTTTGCAGGATAGAAATCCATTTTAATTTAGGTGAAATGTACATTTTTGAGTTGAGCCTGTGGTTAGAAATTGTAGTTATTTAGCCAGACTGCAAGGCCTAAGCTCAGTGAAGTTACTTCAGCGAAGGACAGAGATAAAGGGCAGGAGACAGAAGATGATAGAGAGAGACGGGGACTGCTGTAAGGGCAAGTCAGCCTGACCTTGGAATTCTTTCTGATAAAAAGGAACTAGTGGTAAAAGTCACATGAAACCCATAAAAATGAATATGTATGAATCTATTGTGAAACTGTATGCATATGTATTTGAGAGAGGGATAAAAAGAGACCTGAAGTTCTCAGAGGTACGCATGCCTTTTGAGGAGAGTTTTTTCCGCATGTGTGCGGCGCCGTAAATAAACATACCAAGCTTTACAACTTTTATGAAGTTGTGATGTTTCTTCTTTTCTCCGAAAAACATTATGGTGAGCCAGGTAGGAGTTCTCTGTCCCCGCAGGGGCAGAGAAGATAGACAGACCTCCAAGGCGCGCCCTAAATTTTTTTTCCTGGTGGAGCTCCGCTCGTCTCAGCTTGCCACCTGCAAAGACAGACAAGGACCTGCTGGCCTGCGGAAGAGAATACGGTATGTACTGAGGGGCCCCCGGGGAGAAAAAAGAGAGCCAAGGAGTAAATCACCCAGAGACATCTGAGTTCAGCTGATGGAGCAGCTACAGTAGAGACAGAGTTAATTGTACTGATAGAGCAGACCGCTAGTGACCCTGGGAGTGGGTCGGGTGAACCCATGTATGTGTATATAGGGGGTTAATTGTTCTGATAGAGCAGAACTGCTGAACCCATGTGTGTTCTGTTTGTGTGTGTGTGTGTGTGTGTAGTGTCCGGACACTGTGTTGCTGTATGGTTAATGCATTGTGTGGTCCGTGCACTGTGTTTGTAATCGTGCAAGAGTATAAGTGTATGGTGTATAAAAGAGAGTAGATCTACAGTGCCCTACAGTGCGGGGGAGGGTGAATACTACCCGTGTTTGAAGCAGCCGAGTGAGGCCTGAAATGCCGGCTGCAGCAGGCTGTGGGGGCAGAGAGAGAAGTGCCCCGCGGAGAAGCGAGTGGAGGAACGTCAGTGATGGTATTTATTGTGTTTAAATGTAGTGATTTGTGTAGATTTGGTACATTTTAACTGTGAGTACGAGCTCAGAGAGTTCCTTTGCCTTGGATGTTTGGACTTGATCTCTAGACTGTGTGCTGTTATTTTGACTGTGTCCAAGAAAAACTGATGTGAGTAAATGCTGAATTATAGTATGCTGTGTTGTGTTGAGAAAAGTGAGCACTTTGAGAGATATGCCCTTTCCCAGTGATTTTGTGTGGTGCTTTTCTTCCGCTGCCTTGTGGTAATTTGATTCTCAGATTGTATAGTAGTGTTTGTGGAGATTTTAAGATTTTGTTGCAACAAGAGTAGCATTTTACACAGAAGGACTATGGTATAGTGATTTATGCTTAACTACGATAAAGCGAGTTAAAGGAATTCCAAGAATTCTCCCCGTCACAGCAATTCAAGCCTTGGCTCTAGTGAATTTGAGATAAAGGGGGGGGGGGGGGGGTGTGCGTGTGTCTGTGTGCATATCAGAGTTTCGGATGTAACAAGTACAGCCTTTTTGCAAGGCAGTTAAACAAGTGTAAGTAGACACAGTGCTTAATTAGATTGTGCAAGAAGAGAACTAGAAAAGACTGATATTTTGTAAAACAGAGTTTGAATAGAAGAGATGAATGAGATGAATTGGTTAATGAGACTTCAGTTGGTACTGTAGTAAGTCTGGGCTGAGAACAGCCTGCTATAGAGATTTAAAGTTATCAGTAACAAACAGAATAGCCTGCCTTTGCGAGCAATTTTGGAGAGCCTTTAGTGCATCAAGAAGCTAGCACGCTGCGTGAAGTTACAGTGGCTGTCCCCTGAGCACAAAGACAGCTCTGGCTGCCCTGTTTCCCCAGAGAACACGAGAATGACTTGTAAGCGAAAGCTAGATGTGCAAGTATTATTGCAGTGCAGTATTTTTGAGAAACGCTAGTATTGCTCTTCTAATAAGCGTCAGGGCACATGCCCCAAGTGTAAATTAAAAGTTTCTAATCAAGCAGATTCAGAACCTAAGATCCTAAAGCTCGTCTGTTAGAAATCACATCTGATACCTGCCACCTAGAGCTGTGTGTGTGTAAGAGAGAAACTGAGAAACTTCTGGGAAGGTCTGTGAAAAGAAGTTTGAGTAGAAGCTAGATAAGACAAAGAGAAAGAGATAATGAGAACTGACCAGAGCAAAGATGTTCCTAAATTAGCCCCTTTTAAGAGGGGCTCACTAAGAGAAAGTTGCCAGCAAGGGCAGAAAATAAAAAGATTTATAATACTTCATTGCAGTTAGTACTGTTTTAAAATAAGAAGATAAGTGAGATAAGGTTTTTGTATGCTGAAATGTCTTTTTGTTTTAAGAAATCACCCAGAATAGCAAAGAGACTGTGAGATCAGACCGCCCTCTAGTCTTAGCCCTTGAAAAAGAAAACAAGGCAAAGAAAAAGCAAATCAAACGTGTTTTTCAGCATGCAGCATAAGATAGCAACGTATGAAATCAAGCAAAGATTATCATGCTGAAATGCAAAGCGATTACAGTTCGCAAAATGGGTACATATGGTTTGTTACAGGCTCCTCCCAAGGTAAGGGAGGAAGGATAAAGATGACCTCCCCAATAGGGAAGAATTTTAGTCGACACAAGGGACGTATATTCAGATTTAAATAAAGCTTTAGTACCTGTGGAGAATGTTTATGTTGTAGTGTGGAGAACAACTGAACAACTGGCCAGTCTGAGAAAGCATACTTTTGCAAACCTTTAAAGTAACATGTATATTATGTGTACTTAGAAGCTTTTGTACAATTCACTCAATTTGCTAAACATTCTCAAATGAGAAAGGTTACTCTAGAGGCAAATGATATAAAAAGGTTAGGCTTAACATTACCAGACCCTGAAATTAAGAAAGACATTAATAAGGAGATATTAGAATAAGAGAATAAGTAAATAAATGTTTGCAAAAGTTTGGGCCTCTGCTGTACCAGGGAAAGTGAAAAATGCCCCCCATAGTAATCAAGCTTAAAGAAAGAACACGACCAGTGAGAGTTTAGTAGCACGCTCAAAAAGAAGATAAAGAAGAAATCAGCCCAATAATTGATAGTACTGGATTAAGGGCTGTCAATAAGATAACACAGAATTTATACCTTGTGGTAGCAAATCCATATACTTTACTAACTTGTTTAACACCTGAGCTAACCTAGTTCACTGTTTTAAGCCTATGAGATGCCTTCTTTTGTCTCCCTATCCATGAAGCCAGCCAGAAAATTTTTGCATTAAAACACAAGCTCACATAGTCCATGTGCCTGAAGGCTTCAAAATTCCCCACTCTGATTGGAGAACAGCTTGCAAAGACCCAGAGTCCCAGGAAGCTCCACAAGAAAGAAGGAGGCTGTTGCAGTACGTAAATGATCTTCTAGTAGCCACTCAGACGAGGGAAGCAAGAGAAGCCTAGACGGTAAGCCTTCTGAATTTCCTAAGACTCCAAAGATGCAGAGTCTCAAAGAAAAAGGCACAGGTAGTTCTTGTGGTGTGTCTTAAGCTTCTGGGTCCCTTTCCCAGGTGTGCCTATATGCCTCTCCCTTCCCCCTCGCCCCCTTGCTTAGTGTGTTGTGTCAATCAGGCTTAACATTCCAGCAAGGCATCCTGTGATTGGTCAAGTTCAAAAGATGCCCCTATGCCCAGGGGTCATTGGCCTATGTCTAGGTGTCCCTCGTCCCTTGAGACCCCGCCCCTTTCACCTGGTTGGTGGTCACCTGTCCCCCCCACTCCCCCCGCCCAAGGAGCTTAAAAAAGTGATCAGGCCATGTGCTCGCTATTCTGCTGGAGCAGCTGCTCCCGTCCAGACCTCTGTAACCATGGAATAAACTTCTGGACATTAAACCTTCCAGCGGAATCCTCTCCTTTTTCTCTTCACCATCGCCAGAAGCTCTCTCTCCTGAGGTAAACGGAGTTCCTGACAAGCCTGGACTTGCTCAGTGCCCAGCTGCAATCTCCAGCAGCCAAGGTATCTCTGGGGTGATTTACACCACAGTTGCTGCCTTTGGCCCAGCAGCGAGGGTCAGACTGGCCCAGGCACCATCTAACTGATAATATTGGGATTCATATTCCAATAACTGGCGTCCCTTGGGTGGGCAAGCGACTCTGCAGCCCGAGAACGGACTCCCAACACCTCGGAGAAGCTTCTGGCAGCCGTGCATCCAGCTGGAAGGGCTTTGGTTGCATAGCCCTCAGCTAGAGACTTTGGGAATATTCCCAGAAGAAGTTTCGTGGACTGTTCGGTGCCTCTCGAAAGCCCAGCTCTTTTGTGGTGAGCAGATTTTCCAGAGGGAGGACAGGGGAGCCTCTCTCGTGCCCAGAGAGAAGTCCTGTCCGGTGAGGAGACCTTCCTGTACCCAGCCAGCTTCAGCTTCCATTTCAGGTGAG
Source organism: Melozone crissalis (assembly GCF_028551555.1). Classification (NCBI taxonomy): domain Eukaryota; kingdom Metazoa; phylum Chordata; class Aves; order Passeriformes; family Passerellidae; genus Melozone; species Melozone crissalis. The sequence continues at coordinate 4,830,465 of NW_026535813.1, read as the reverse complement.
TATTTCTGCTTTCAGTGGAGCAGAAGCTCAAAAACAGACTCTGCCGTGAGTTCTGTTCCTTTTTTTTGCCTTTGCATTTTTGGCTGCGCAGCCCCACAGAGGAATTCGTTGCGTCTTAGCTTTTGCTTTCTGCCGTGTGTTTCACTGTCTTTTGGAATTCGCGCCGGAGCGGCGGGAGTGCTCTGCCCTTCCCCCCCGCTCGGCAGCGCAGCGTGCTCGGCTCTTCACGTGGCCGGGGGATCCCTTTCTCGGTGCGGGGGGGGGCATTCTCGGTACACGCGGCCGGGGGGGGGCCCCGGTTTCGGCTTGCCACGTGGCGTGGGGGAAGCTGTTCTCTCAGCTCCACGGGGGGGCTGCATTCCACGGCGGGGGAGGCTTTGTTTCCACCTCGGTTCGGCAGGGCGTGCCCTGCTGCTGCTGCCCGGGAATTTTAAAAGCAGTACATACAGCTGCATTGTGAAGCTTTTGTCTGTTCGTTATCGCTTCCTATCTGTGGTTTTTTTTCGAAATTGGTAGCTGATTTTAGCTTTGTTTTTGGTCAGGCAGGATTAAGTACTTTGCTTTTTACATCTAACATGGGTTCCAAACTCAGCATTGTACAAAAAGGAGTGTATTATAATATTGTTAGCATTTTAGACAGTGGTAATGTGAAGTTCTCTAAAGGAAAATTAAAACAGTTTATAAGATGGCTTTTCCTGCACTTCCCAAAAATTTCCCCTGAAGAAATCCACAATATTCAATTCTGGGATAAAGTTGGGAATGCATTGATAACCTTAGGACAATCTGGCAATGTACCCTCAGCTAAATTTGTGTTCTGGAGTTTACAAATTCGAACTGCATTGCTTAAACAAAGGGAAATGGAGAAAAAGCCAAATGCCAAGCCACGTACCTCTGCTCTCCCTGTTTCTCCCTCTCCTAGCTCTAAAACCCCTAAACCTCTTCACCCAAAACTTGGCATTTTAAAGAGAGCAAACTCATTGAGAAGTCGACTCTCAAAGTCTGCTGAATTGCCTGAGTTGCCCTGTCCACAAGGCCCTGGCCAGGCTGCGTGGAACCTTTCCCAATCCCCTGTGTCCCCTCCTCTGAAACCCAGAGTCAGCTTTCCGGACAGCAGTGATGCCCAAAATGGCCCCCAATCCCTAGGGGGTCCGCAAAATTGTGGATGTCACGTGGCATCTTCCCAAACCTGGTCTTCTTCTTCCCAAAATCCTCTTAAGCATCCCAAAACTCCAGCCCCATCCCCCTCTCCTCCTGTTCCTCGTGACCCTTTCCCCCCTTCCCCCCCCTTTCCTGCAGTACCCTCAGCTCCGCCCCTCTACTCCTCCCAGGGGGCGTCTGCTGACGTGATGTCACCAGGTGTCCCCGCCCCCTGCTTGCCCCCTGACCCCGCCCCCTGTTCCCACGGTTTCCCCGCCCCTTGCCTGCCCCCTGTCCCCGCCCCCTCCCAGAGTTCCCACAGTGGGGACACACCCACTGCCGGTCCCCAAACCTGTAGCTGTGATCCCAATGCTTCTGTTTCAAGGGATACAGAGCAGGGAACAGCAGATTCAATGCATAATCCCATGTTGTCACTGGCTCCTGTTACCTTTCAGCCTGCAGCACAAGGGGGGGCAGCCTCGATTGCTATTTGGAATTCTTTTGGACGACAATTGATTGAAGAGATCTGTAAATCTCATAAAGAATATGGTCCACACAGTCCATATTTCCGTGGCCTTTTAAATTCTGAATTGGGTAGGACTGTAGTGATTCCACATGATTTAAAACAGCTTTTTTCTTGTCTCATGACTTCCACGGAATTCAAATTATGGGAAACTGCATGGAAACAGCTGCTAAAAGATGCTCTCCCAAGCTTGCATGCTGATCCAAATACAGCCAAAGACAACAGTGGTAACCCTATCACCATTGAGAACCTCTGTGGTGAGGGCCAATGGTCTTCCCCCTCAATCCAAGCTACTTCAATTCCTGCAGAAACACTCGAGAAAGTAAAAGAAGCAGCTGAAAAAGCATTCTTTTCCCTCCAACTTGAGGGGCCTTTTGAGCCTTATAGTAAAATTAAACAGCTACCATCAGAGCCTTTTGTGAAATTTGTAGAAAGGTTAACTAGAGCCATTGAAATACAAGTTAAAAAAGAAAATGCTAGAGAAGCAATTTTAGAGGAAATGGCATTTACAAATGCAAATGCACAGTGTCAAGTGGCAATCCTGAGCCTTCCTATCGAACCTTCTCCCACCCTAAAAGATATGCTTCTAGTCTGTAACAGGAAAGTGCCTCTGATGAGTGTGGCTGAAGACTCCAGACCAAGGCTGCTGCCAAGACCACCTCAGCGTGTCGCCGTTGCCAGCCCTGCACCTTTCCCCTCAGCACAGCAGTACCCTGGGCAGCAGCAGGGACCAGCAATGGTTGAGCCCACAAAACCATGCCTGCTTTGTAATAACCTAGGGCACTGTAGTAACCAGTCCCCCCTGAAAAGGCAATTTGATGAATTTAGAAATGGCAGGGGAGGAGAATTACAAGCCCTCCCTGCGGGTCAACAACAAAAAAACTGAAAAGGGAGCGCCCGCCTGCCAGGCGCGCAGACATAAAAAAAGCAGGCCAAGGGAATAAGGGTAGCAAAACAAATCAAGCGCGCGATAATATTAATGTTTGTGTAAGTGAAGCAGGTGCTTCAAAGACCAAGTCTGCTAGTACTTTGTTGAAAGTGAAACGAAATAACCTTTGTTATGATTTAAGTAATCCTGTGTTAACCACATCTTCTGTCAATGAGCCTTACAGGTTGCAGCTGACAGAGTCACTTCTCCTGAAGGACAGCAACTGGCATTTTGTCTCTGTAAATCCTGAACAGAAGGGTACTTGGAACCGAATTCGTTGTAAGTACATCGTCATTGGGGACACCAAACACACACCACAAGAGATCAGAATTGCTCCAGGAATGACAACATCAGATCCTGAGCAATTTGTTCTCGGCCTGCACTGTTTCCACCCACCCCTGTTTCTTCCCAAGGGACAAATTGTTGCACAAGCTATCCCTGTGCCATCTTTACCTGAAAATATCGAAAAACAAGGGCCCACAGTCGCCCGGGTCCAAGTTATTGGGAAAGATAAGCCCAAATTATGGTGCAATGTCAGTGGGGGTGGGGAGTCTAAACGCATTGAGATGCTTGTAGACACAGGTGCAGACTGCACAGTGATTCCAGTACAAGACTGGCCAGCACATTGGCCTTTGCAAAATGTTGCCGGTCACCTTCAAGGTGTGGGAGGTCTGCAATTAGCAAGACAATCCAAAAGTATTATTCAATTTGAGGGACCAAACGGGCAATTGGCAAATATCCGTCCATTTGTGTTAGATTATTCGGAACCTTTGTTAGGGAGAGATTTAATGGCCCAGTGGGGTGTCACAATTGATATTCCAGACTCTCCACAGCATTTTTGTGCAGCAGTCATTGAACAACAGCGCCCCACCCAAAAACTGAAGTGGAAAACAGACGAACCAGTTCAGGTGAAACAGTGGCCACTCAGTAAACAAAAAATAAAGGCGCTTGAGGAACTAGTGCAAGAGCAACTAAAAAAGGGCCACATTGTGGAGACCATGTCCCCATGGAACTCTCCAGTGTTTGTCATCCAAAAAGCTGACAAAAAGAGATGGCGGCTCCTCTGTGACCTCCGACAAATTAATAATGTAATTGAAGATATGGGTTCTCCCCAACCTGGTATGCCATCCCCAACAATGCTTCCCCAAGATTGGAAATTAGCTGTTATTGATATTAAAGATTGTTTTTTCCAAATCCCCTTGCACCCTGACGATGCACCGCGTTTTGCATTCTCGGTCCCTTCCATCAACATGGAAGCCCCTATGAAAAGGTACCATTGGACTGTTCTTCCTCAGGGATTAAAGGTATCTCCAGCTATCTGCCAGTGGTATGTCTCTTCCCTGCTTTCCCCAGTACGTGCAGCCGCAGAGAAGGCCATTATTTATCATTACATGGATGATATCCTTGTGTGTGCCCCCAATGATGATTTACTCACACATGCGCTTGACCTAACGATCGATGCATTGATTGTTGCAGGGTTCGAGCTCCAGGAAAAGAAAATTCAAAAGATGCCACCTTGGAAGTATTTGGGCTTAGAAATTGGAAATAGGACCATTGTTCCTCAAAAACTAGAAATCAATCCAAGGATCAAGACCCTTGCGGATGTCCACAAGTTGTGTGGGTCTTTGAATTGGGTAAGACCATGGCTCGGTCTGACTAATGAAGACCTTGCCCCTCTTTTCAATTTACTGAAAGGGGGAGAGGACCCAGGTGCTCCTAGGTCTGTTACCCCAGAGGCACGGAAAGCTCTAGAAAAGGTTCAGATTGCAATGTCCACAAGACAGGCCAACCGATGCCGGCCTGACCTGCCATTCAAATTTATCATCCTAGGTAAGTTGCCACACCTCCATGGAATTATTTTCCAGTGGGAGGAAAAACAAACACCTAAGGCAAAGAACACACAAAAAAAGGACCGGGACCAGAGGGACCCTCTTTTGATCATAGAGTGGGTTTTCCTCAGTCACAAAAGGTCCAAGAGACTGACAAAGCCTCAGGAGCTGGTAGCAGAACTGATCCGGAAAGCAAGGACCCGGATCATGGAGTTAGCAGGATGTGATTTTAAGTGCATTCACATTCCAGTTGAGTTAAAATCAGGTCAAAATACTATGAAAATACTAGAACAATTGTTTCAAGAAAATGAAGTGTTGCAGTTTGCTCTGGATTCCTACTCAGGACAAATTTCGGTAGCGCGGCCCGCTCACAAATTGTTTGAACAAGACGTTCAATTTACTTTAAAATTGAGAAGTGCTCTAAGTAGGAGACCTTTAAAAAGGGCTCTGACTGTCTTTACAGATGCGTCTGGGAGGTCCCACAAGTCTGTTGTGACTTGGAAGGATCCTCAAACCCAGCAGTGGGAGACGGACATTGCTGAGGTGGAAGGTTCACCTCAGGTTGCTGAATTGGCTGCTGTTGTTAGGGCTTTTGAAAGGTTCTCAGAACCATTTAATCTGATTACAGACTCTGCATATGTGGCAGGAGTAGTATCCAGGGCAGATCAAGCAATACTGCATGATGTATCTAACATCGCACTTTTCGAATTGCTCTCAAAACTGGTAAAGTTAGTCACTCACCGAGAGCAACCATTTTATGTGATGCATGTCAGGTCACACACTGACTTGCCAGGGTTTATCGCTGAAGGCAACAGAAGGGCAGATGCTCTTGCTGCACCTGCAGTGATGGCCACTCTCCCAAATGTTTTTGAACAGGCAAAAATCAGCCACCAGCTTTTCCACCAAAATGCACCTGGCCTGGTTCGTCAGTTTAACATCACTCGAGAACAGGCCAAAGCGATTGTGGCCACGTGCCCAAATTGCCAACAACATGCACTCCCTACAGTGAGTACGGGAGCAAACCCAAGGGGACTGAACAGTTGTGAACTGTGGCAAACAGATGTAACACACATACAGTCTTTTGGACGGCAAAGATATGTTCATGTTGGTGTAGATACCTTTTCTGGAGCGGTCTATGCTTCTGCCCACACAGGAGAATCATCTATTGATGCTATTAAGCACCTCTTACAGGCTTTTTCTTTCATGGGCATCCCCAAGGAGCTGAAAACTGATAATGGGCCTGCTTATAAATCCAAGGAATTCGGGAGCTTCCTGCAGCAATGGGGAGTAGAGCACAAAACTGGCATCCCCTACTCCCCTACAGGTCAAGCCATTGTAGAAAGAACTCACCGTGATATTAAAAGGGTCCTGGACCAGCAACAACAGGTTCTGAAGGTGGAACCTCCCCATATCCGGTTATCCAGGGCGCTATTCACAATCAATTTTCTGAATTGTTCTTTTGACAGCCTGAACCCACCCATCCTACGCCACTTTGGGGGGAGCAGTCACAGGTTGATGAAAGAAAAACCTCCGGTTTTAGTAAAGGACCCTGAGACTTGGAAAATGGTGGGACCTTACAAATTGGTTACTTGGGGACGTGGATACGCCTGTATGTCCACCCCCTCTGGTTTAAGGTGGGTTCCTTCCAAATGGGTAAAGCCCTATGTTCCCAAGGTCTCAGAGAAATCTGCAGAAGCACCCCAGGTTGCTCATGCTGCCTGGAGAAGAAAACGCCGCACGCGTTCTCTGGAGGAAATTCCATTTAAGCCTCCTATCTGGAATAGTTTGTAATATATGTTTGTTTCAGGTTTTTGTACCAGTTTAGATCCCACTGTTCGTGTGTAGCCTCGAGATGCCATGAGCCTGAGCCTGCTTCTCGTTCTGCTCGTGATCATCCCACCTGCGATCTCCTGCATAGTGCCGCAGCCCAAACCACCTATGGACTACCTTGACAAAGGCTCTCGGACATCAAGAGAGAAACTGACAACGGACTGAATGGACTGTTCAAAGGCTGGGGACTCTCGGGCTGGTTGGGATCTATTCTGAAAACTGTGTTTTTAGTGCTGTTTATTTTAGTTATAGTTATTGTAGTTTTTAGCATTGTTTTTAGACTAATCAAACACATGGTCCTCAAGTTAATTTCAAGCTCATCTCCCCCTCCTGAGGTCTACCATTTGGAAGCCCTCAGTGCTCCAATGGATGACCTGGAAGCCTCAGTGGAAAACACTGACCCTCCTGTAGAGGAAGAACTGATTTACCAACCATGGTTTGGCAATCACGCTGGACCACAAACACAGTCCTCTTCTTTTTAAACAAAACTAGGGGGAGATGTTGTGGTGTGTCTTAAGCTTCTGGGTCCCTTTCCCAGGTGTGCCTATATGCCTCTCCCTTCCCCCTCGCCCCCTTGCTTAGTGTGTTGTGTCAATCAGGCTTAACATTCCAGCAAGGCATCCTGTGATTGGTCAAGTTCAAAAGATGCCCCTATGCCCAGGGGTCATTGGCCTATGTCTAGGTGTCCCTCGTCCCTTGAGACCCCGCCCCTTTCACCTGGTTGGTGGTCACCTGTCCCCCCCACTCCCCCCGCCCCAGGAGCTTAAAAAAGTGATCAGGCCATGTGCTCGCTATTCTGCTGGAGCAGCTGCTCCCGTCCAGACCTCTGTAACCATGGAATAAACTTCTGGACATTAAACCTTCCAGCGGAATCCTCTCCTTTTTCTCTTCACCATCGCCAGAAGCTCTCTCTCCTGAGGTAAACGGAGTTCCTGACAAGCCTGGACTTGCTCAGTGCCCAGCTGCAATCTCCAGCAGCCAAGGTATCTCTGGGGTGATTTACACCACAGTTGCTGCCTTTGGCCCAGCAGCGAGGGTCAGACTGGCCCAGGCACCATCTAACTGATAATATTGGGATTCATATTCCAATAGGTAGTGAAACAGAAGGTAATCTACCTGGAGTAAGAAGTGAGTGCTGAGCAGCAGACTTTAAAGCAGAGAAGCCATATGCCAAACCCCGAAACCCCAAACAATGAAAGAACTCCGAACCTTCTTAGGCATGGCAAGGTAGTGCCAGCTGTGAGTTTATAATTATGGACTGCTCGTCAGACCCCTCTATGCTCTTATTGCCGATGGAAACGGAGATCTCCAGTAGACAAAAGATGCCACGTAGGCCTTTCACCAGCTAGAGAGTGCCCGCATGTCAGCTCCAGCTTTGACACTTCCAGATGTATGTAAACCATTCTTCCTATTTTTCCATGCAAGGAATTGCCCTGGGAATATTGGCTCAAGACTTGGGTCCATACTGAAAGGCAGTTGCTTACTTCTCTAAGCAACTAGATGGAACAGCCAAAAGATAGCCAAGTTGCCTCAGAAGTGTAGCAGGAGTTGTGCTGAATATTCAAAAGTCACCCAAGTCTACCCTAAGACAAAAATGACTGTGCTGGTGTCCCACACAGTGTCCGCAGTACTGGAAGTAAAGGGTGGCCACTAGCTTTCACCACAGAGGTTTCTGAAATACCAGGCCATCATGGTAGAGCAAAATGATGTAGAGATAGTGGTGACTAATATTGTCAACCCAGCCTCTTTTCTCAGTAGAATCAAAGAGAAGCAGTACACCATGGTTACCTAGAGACAAAGAAATCCAACTACAAATAGAATCCTCAATAAGTTGTGTCATCCTTCAGTAGTTTTGTTAATATTAGTTAGAATAAGTTCATGATTATCCATTATCAAACGTACATAGTAAAGCACTAAAGTACACTTTTTGTAATAAGAATTTTTATGAAGTAAAAGAATTTACTTCCTCCTTTTAGGAAAGGGGTGACTGAAGCAAAGTGAAAATTTTGCAAGATAGAAATCCATTTTAATTTAAGTGAAATGTACATTTTTGAGTTGAGCCTGCAGTTTAAAATTGTAGTTATTTATCCAGGCTGCAAAGCCTAAGCTCAGTGAAGTTCGTTCAGCGAAAGACAGAGATAAAGAGGAAGAGACAGAAGATGATAGAGAGAGACAGAGACTGCTGTAAGGGCAAGTCAGCCTGACCTCGGAATTCTTTCTGATAAAAAAGAATTAGTATTAAAAGTCACACGAAACCCGTGAAAAAGAATATGTATGAATCTATTGTGAAACTATATGCGTATGTATTTGAGAGAAAGATAAAATAGACCTGAAGTTCTCAGAGATAGGCATGCCTTTTGAGGAGAGTTTTTTCCGCATGTGTGCGGCACCGTAAATGAACATACCGAGCTTTAAAACTTTTATAAAGTTGTGAAGTTTCTTCTTTTCTCCACAAAACAATACTCTGTTCAGTGTTTAGACACACATCTTGGGCATTAATAGTATTGCTTTCCCAAATGAATCCCAGCTGTTCTCTAGTAATGCAGGATTCTGAGTTTGCTGTTTGCCACTTGTAATTCATCTTTCATGCCCACACCCTATGTTCTGAAGGGTAGAGTAGTGTTTTTTCATGGTTTAATCTTAGCGCAATGATGGGGTGGATAACGTAAACAGTGGCATTACATATGGTAAGCACATAGGCAGTGGCCACATTAGAAGCAGGATCATGGGTGAAATTTACCATAGTCTACTAGGATTGAAACTTCCTTTCAAATTCAATCGCATTATCTCAGACAATTTTCCGAATTTCAGTTGGAAAATTACCTTCACTCCCTTCCCGTATGATCAGAGCTGCTGTTGCTTGCATCCATAACTGTGCTTGTATACAACTGAAAGTTAAAGACACGTTATCTTAAACTGTACTGAGTGCTTCTACTACTAACTTGTGGTCTTGGTCCCCGGCCTTTTCCCACTTTGGCAGTACTTCTGAAATCTGCCAGTGGCTAGTTCTTAATGCCAATAGAGATGATTGGAAAGGCTGCTTCAATTTTGTTAGGGCACCTGCTGCAGTGGCCAGTTTATTCATCAGTATTTTTGAATCAATTCCATTTAAATCTCCTAATCTTGTCCCTAATATCTCAGTCAGATCCTTTCTTATTCTGCGTCTGAGGTATACTTATCTTTGTAATTACATTGTCTAGCTCTCAAAGGATGTTCTTAGGAAAGAGGAGCAGGCTGGTTGGATTTTGGAGATGTTAATTTGCATTAGCAACTCAACACGTTTGAGACACCATTCCGGATTGAACAGCAGTTGTTGTTCACCCATATTCTTCACTTGTAGGGGCCTATTTCGTACACTTCAGGTTAAAGTTTGGGTTGCGTCTGAACTATTTGAGTCTCAGTGTGGGTTGTATAAGGTCTTGCTGTTGTAAAAAGTGCAGTGTCTATTTTAAATTTAAATGAGAGCCAGATAGCATCCTTGGAGTTAACATGCATGGGGTAAAATGTTTGGAATTTAAAAAGACATTACAATCCATGCATTGAGCAAGGATTGCTTAAGTGAATGATTGGGAAATTGTCATTGTATGCTATAAATTATGCATCTCTTCAGGCTTTAGTCACCTTTCTTATAACAGAAAGGGGTCACTATTATCTGTTTCAGACTCCAAATTTATTGATGTTCTACTGAAGGAGAAGGCAACTTTCTGCCTTTTTCCTTTCTTGTCCAAAGAAATGAGTAGGGCTTGTTTTCTGAAGAGCAGGTGCTGGGGCACAAACCCTTTATGTTTGCCTGGGTAGAGCTCACTAGGGGAGAGACCTGAATTCAGCTCCCTTCAGGCTAAGATTCAAACCATATTCCTCTCATCTAAATAAGGGAACTGGATCTGTTGGAGGGGACTTGGGTACACTCCTAAAGTCTGCTATCCTTTTCCTGGCTTAATATTCCAAGTTGTTCTTTTCATCTTTGATGAAGTGAAACCATGACCTTGGACTACAGGTGTGCGCGATTTCTTAGGAGATTCCAGTACCATCAGTGAAAAAATGAAAACAATGAGTGCTATACTTGACAGCCAACAGTAGTTTTTCCATGTGAGGCAAAAACATGGGGAGCAAAAAGTCCAGGCAGTAAAATGATTCACAATAGAGCTTATACTTCTCTGTAAGGAATCTAGATCCAAGCACTGTCTGTTAGTCCTGCAGTGGTTTTCTTCCTGAAGTGACCATGATTTCATTCAGAGGGCCAAACTACCTTGTAGAGTTCCTTAGTTATCTCAGAGAGACAGTTATGGCTCAAAAATCTTGTCTGAAAGGAATCTGCATTACATTTTTTCATTTATGATATTTCACAGAAGGACATATTAAGCTCATGCATTAAAAGAAAAACCCTAACTTTTTGTACAGATATAAATAAGTGTGAAGCAATAAGAATGATGCTTTGAGTTTAAAAAAAAGAAAACCAAGCCTCTTACTTACAATGTGGTGTATTTACAGATGAAAATAAATCATAACAGGAAACCTTTAGGCAGTCTTAACGTGCCTGCTACCTTGCATTTCCATTCTTGTTGACAGCTCATGGTAATTGGTGCTTTGGGTTGAGATAATTATTAGTAAAATACTACTGAGTGTTGTGAGGTGATGCTTTACCTGCTGCTTTGAGACAAGCATCAAAACCTTTGTGAATAGGTTTACACACTTTGTTATTTGTATTCAAAAGAATATAATGGCTCTGGAATTCTGAGTTAACAGGTTTAATTATGCACCATATGACACTGAATTAGCTTATCCAGCACTTGAAGACACATTGTATTAGTGTTCTTCTTTCTGTGGGGATGAAAATAGTGTCTAGGTGGTTTCATTACCAGGTTTGTGAATGCTCAAGCTGTTTCTAAAAGGCGCTTCTTCAGCCTGAGGTCTTAGAGACTCAAAGCTTCTTTTAATATGTAATCCAGAGTTTGGAGTTTATTTGAATGAGGTATAGATTTTGTATTGATTTGTGTGATTATTAATTGGGCAACTCTTGCCATTTATTCCTAATCAGCCTTTCACTCTTTGTGTTAAATAATTTTGTGATCAGAAAGTTAACCTTTGATAACGAAGCAAACTGGATTATTATTAATATTAAAACTGGATTATTTTGACATTGTGCTAAAAAGAAAAAATCAGGTCCAGTTTTAAATGGTATAGTTCATGTTGCCTTTCTCTTCATTTTCTTAATACTGAAGTACAACAAAAATGGGGAGAAAAAGGCTTCTAAATACAAGTATTAGTACTTTGAATTTTACCTCTCTCAATCCTAACATCTTTACAGGTTTCTGGCTGCCTTATGAGAAACACAGAAATCCAAATATAATAGGAATCAAGACACAGTAATGGCAAAATTGCCATGTATCTTATTTTTGGGAAACTGTAGTTTCTGAAATCCTGGACCTCTTCCAGAAGTTGTATTTCTTCCCCAAGCCTTACCTGCTCCCCTTTTTCACTGTGGGCCTAAGGCATTTCTTGAAAGCTGCCTCTCTTGACCCAGGTGTATCTTCCATCTGCAGCTGATGGGCTGTTCATTTCCTCTAAGCATGTGCTATAAATTCATTTACCAACAACTATCTTCCATTCCATCTCCTCTGCCTGACTGTGGGACTTGCCTTTGAGTGAGTCTGAGCGCTCATAACTCAGGATCTGTGAGCTCTATTCACCTGGGGTGTGTGGGGAGAGGAATGGAAGTTTGATTATTAATTTCCTGTTAGAGGGAACTCAGTTACTCTGTTGTGGAGCTTGTCCTCTCTCATCTCTTCCTGCAGTAAGGTCACAAATTACCTTTTGCCCCGATGTGAGATTTTTGGTCCAGTGTTAACAGAAAAATCATTCAGAAAGCTTGCCTATTTTCATTCTAGTTTAATTATAGAGAAGTTACTGCCTGAATTATGGGGAAAAGAGAAGAGCACTTCTTAGCAAAAAAACCCACTAAATGTGTCATTATTTGAAGATACTGTATTTAAATAAGTCCCATTTGTAACTGAAATTAATTTATACATTTTATTTTGGACAAAGATAGGGAGAGGAAGAGAAATAGTCCTAATAAGTTCTGAATGGATACAATTGTACTTAGAAGGCTATTTTCAACAGTTTTGAATCAGAACAGCTCTATTGCAATCCATAAAACTGCATCTCTTTGGTAGATGAAAATCTCTCTTGTGATATCTGTGGTATTCTTAATACTGTCTTGCTATCTTTTTCCTTTCCAACTTTCTTGACCTATTTTAATTCTAAAGTGAAGGATCAAGAGTGTTTTGAGATGAGCAGATAAGATTAAAGTGGCAAAGTGTTTTGCGGAGATAGCCATAAACTCCACAACTTTGTGAAAGTTGTAAAGCCGGTATGTTTATTATTACAGCGCCGGACGCATGCGGAGATTCCTCTCCTTAAAAGACATGCGTACCTCTGGGAACTTCAGGTCCCTTTTTATCCCCCTCTCAGATACATATGCATACAATTTCACAATAGGTTCGTACATATTCATTTTTTTGAATTCCGCGTGACATTTGCCGCTATTTCTTCTTTATCAGAAAGAATTCCTAGGTCAGGTTGACTTGCTCTCACAGCAGTCTCTGTCTGTCTCTATCACCCTCTGTCTCCCCCCCTTTATCTCTGTCCTTCACTGAAGCAACTTCACTGAGCCTAGGTTCTGCAGTCAGGCTAAATAGCTGTGGTTTCTAACCACAGACTCAACTCAAGAAGGTACATTTCACCTAAATCAAAATGGATTTCTACCTTGGAAAATTTCTACTTTGCCTCATTCCCCCTTTTCCTAAAAGGAGGAAGTAAATTCTTTTGCTTCATACAAATTCTTATGACAAGTGTACTTTAGTGCTTTACAATGTACGTTTGATAATGGACAATCTTAAACTTATTCTAACTAATGTTAACAAAACTACAATGGGATGACACAACTTATTAAAGATTCCATTTGCAGTTGGTGACCACCCAAAGACCACATCCCACCAGTGATGATCTGCATTTTGTTTTATTCTTTGCAGAAATCTAGTAATTTCCTTTTGTATCATGTTGGACAGTTCTCTCTGCTTTCTTGGGTTTTTCTACAAGATCTCTAGTAGGTCTTGGTGCTTAATTAAATGCTTTACCAATGTAAGGTCCATTCCAATAGGAGTAGATGATAGTCTGTGATACATTGTGTAATTGGTTTTAATCAACTGGTGGGATGTCACTCCGGCCAAGTACGAAAAACCACACCCGATAATCTTAACAAATTACAAATACAAAAATTAGAATGATTTCTGCTAGACAAAAGAACATTGTTGTTATCAATCTTTAAAGCAGCACAGGCAGTTCTCAGGCACACACATATTTTTTCAGTATATACGAGCAGAGTTTTCTGGTCAGTGACTGGATGAATTTCAAAGTGGCAAATACTCTGTTCAGTGTCTAGACACACATCTTGGGCATTAATAGTATTGCTTTCCCAAATGAATCCCAGCTGTTCTCTAGTAATGCAGGATTTGAAGTTTGCCGTTTGCCACTTTTCATTCACCTTTCGTCCCTACGCTCTATGTTCTGAAGGGTAGAGCACTGTTTTTTCATGGTTTAATCTTAGTGCAATGATGGGGTGGATAACGTAAACAGTGGCATTACATATGGTAAGCACATAGGCAGTGGCCACATTAGAAGCAGGATCATGGGTGAAATTTACCATAGTCTACTAGGATTGAAACTTCCTTTCAAATTCAATCGCATTATCTCAGACAGTTTTCCGAATTTCAGTTGGAAAATTACCTTCACTCCCTTCCCGTATGATCAGAGCTGCTGTTGCTTGCATCTATAACTGTGCTTGTATACAACTGAAAGTTAAAGACACGTTATCTTAAACTGTACTAAGTGCTTCTACTACTAACTTGTGGTCTTGGTCCCCAGCCTTTTCCCACTTTGGCAGTACTTCTGAAATCTGCCAGTGGCTAGTTCTTAATGCCAATAGAGATGAGTGTAAGGGCTGTTTCAATTTTGTTAGGCTGCCTGCTGCGGTGGCCAGTTTATTCATCAGTATTTCTGAATCAATTCCATTTAAAACTCCTAATCCTGTCCCTAATATGCCACTTAGATGTTTGTTATGGGGAACAGGAACTGCTTTCTGTCCATGACCATCCCTCCCTGCCAGAGGGATGTGCTGGGCTCACACTGCAAATTCAGACACACTTCACAAGTGTATCTGACAGAGGTTTAGGTCATACTTGAAGCAGATGTTTGTTCTGAAATGCAGAGACCTCAAGGAATCTAACCTCTCCTTCCCCCTCCAAAGCACCTGATTTCCCAGATGTGTGGCAAGCAGGAATGTCTCTCCTGGTCTACAAAACTTCATTATCAACTCCACATGTTTGAGAGACCATTCTGGATTGAATAATAGCTGTTGTTCACTCACATTCTTTACTACGTAGAGGCCTATTTCATACACTTTAGGTTCAAGTTTGGGTAGAGTCTGAACTAGTATGGGTTGTATGAGGTCCTGCTGTGGTAAAAGTGCAGTGTCCACTTTGAATTCAAATGAAAGTCTGATAGCAACTCGAGCTCAAAGGCAGGTCACTTCTACAGGCTGTATCAAGGTGAAATTACAACAACAGTCTGATTCACTTAGGTTATCACAGACTTCCTGGTGTTCATATACACCAGGGAAGGTTCAGACACTAATTACATCTGGTCTCTCATAAGCCGTCCTATTGATGACCTGGCACTCTATTGATGACCTGGCACTCTACTTTGATTTCTTCTCCTCTGATTCCTTGAAGTGTCCACAGTTCCTGTTCCTGCCATTCTTGCTCCTCATATACCTGATTCTCGTGGATTACTACAGTAGATATGTTTAAATCTTTTATCTCAGAAGGTTTTCCCATGGATCCAGTATACTGATTAAATGCCTGGGACCAAGGCCATTGAGCATTGCTTTGGATAGAGGTACTCTCTAGTTCTAAAACTTCAGTTATAATTACATACAAAACAATTCTGTAAACTAAAGTATGAACTACTCCCGACCGCAATATACTCATTTTGCCCGAGTAAGTTTTAGTCTCAGTTCATTGTCTCCTGGTGTCACTCCTGAAGGGGCTTCTGGGCCTTCTTCACCCGAGAGTGATGAATCCAGGCATTCTGCTCCTTGATTTTGATTGCAGTGAAGGTGGTGAGAAGTACTTGCAGTGGTCTCTCCCACTGTGGTTCTGAAGTCTTCTCTGTAAGAGACTTAACATATACATCATCCCCAGGCTATCTAACTCCCTGCTCCGAGTTCCAGCCACATGTTTCTCAATTTCTCTGAGCTGTTTGCTTGAAGCCACCATGTAGGTGGACATTCTGGACATTCCCTTTGTATTCTATATGGTCTTATATAAGGCATTCCAAAAGGATTCAGCATTCCTTTAGCTCAAGGTTTAGTTCGAACTTGCAATAGTGCTAGTGGAAGAGCTTGGGCTAGGGTAGATTAGCTTCCTGCCCCAGTCTTACAATCTGCTGCTTAATCAAATTATTCATTTTCTCTGCCTGGCTGCTTGATTGGGGCAGTATGGAGTGTGAAGTTCTTAATCTATGCCCAGGTGGCCACTAATCTGTTGCACTGCTTTGGAAATGAAATATGATTCTTTATCTGAGGACATCGTGGCTGGAACTCTGAAGCGTGGTATTATTTCTTGTAAAAATAATCTGGTCACCTCTTGAGCTTCGACAGTTCTGGTGGGGAATGTTTCTGGCCACCCTGAAAATGTATCTATCAATACCAGCAAATACTGATACCCCCCTTTCCTTGGGATTGCTGAAAAGTTAATTTGCCACTGCTGTACAGGCCCATGGCCTCTCCCAGTCTGACCGAGTTTTGGCCAGGGGTATTTTGGGGTTAGTCTGGAGGCAAGGATCACACTGTCGGCTCACCTGAGTGATAGTGGCATATAAATTCCTGACAACGATACAACGATTCTTTCAATCAGATGTGTGTTCTAGAAAGCCTGTGGAAATTACTACTTCAAAGTCAACACTTCATTTCAATGCACTCTGTATCACTCGCAGCCTTGGTCATTTTGAGAAAGGAGCCATACTCTATAAAAGGCTTTTAAGTAGTTAGGCCCTAGTGTGTTTTCTAGTGCCCTTCCTTCACTAGTAACCACGAAAATGGGAAGGGATTACTAGCTCTCTTTCAATGGTAGCCCACCCCTTGCAGTTGTATGTCTCTTTTGATTAGTATTATTGTATTATGGCTTACCTTCGAGGGAAATCTGTACCTCACCCTTTGCTGCTTTCTTTGCCTCTCCATCTGCCAGCTCATTCCTTTCCTCCAATTTTAAGCTCACTCTGTGGTGTGCCTTAATAGGCTTTTTCAGGTAGCTGAACTGCTTCCAGCAGCTGGATTTTCTCTTCTTTCCCTGTGAGGTCAGCAGTCCCCTCTCCTTCCAGATGGCTCCATGTGCATGTATGACTCCAAATGCATACCTCGAGTCTGTGTAGATGGTTATTCTCTTCCCTTTTGCCCTTTCCAGGGCACGGGTCAGGGCAATTATCTCAGCCTTCTGCGCAGAGGTCCCTGTTGGTAGGGTTCCAGACTCTATTACCTCTCTGCAGGTAGTCACTGTGTATTTTGCAATGTCGCTTCCCATTGGCAACGTAGCTGCTCCCGTCAGTGAACTAGGTCTCTGCATCGTCCAGAGGGGTGTCCTTTAAGTTGGGCGGCTGGAGTAGGTAGCTTCAATGGTCTCCAGGCAATCATGGTGTACTGCTTCTCCTTGATTTCTGCTGAGAAAGGAAGCTGGGTTGACAATATTAGTCACCACAATCTCTACATCATCTTGCTCTACCATGATGGCTTGGTATTTCAGAAACCTCTGCGGTGAGAGCCAGTGGCCACCCTTTACTTCCAGTACTGCGGACACTGTGTGGGACACTAGCACAGTCATTTTCTGTCCCAGGGTAAACTTGCGTGCCTCTTGAATATTCAGCACAACTGCTGCTACACCTCTGAGGCAACCTGGCCATCCTTTGGCTGTTGCATCTAGTTGCTTAGAGAAGTAAGCAACTGCCCTCCGGTATGGACCCAAGTCCTGAGCCAGTATTCCCTGGGCAATTCCTTGCATGGAAAAATAGAAAGAATGGTTTACTTACATCTGGAAGTTTCAAAGCTGGAGCCGACATGAGGGCACTCTCTAGCTGGTGAAAGGCCCGTGTGGCGTCTTTTGTCCACTGGAGATCTCAGTTTCCATTGGCAATAAGAGCATAGAGGGGTCTGGCGAACAGTCCATAATTATAAACCCACAGCTGGCACTACCCTGCCATGCCTAAGAAGGTTCGGAGTTCTTTCGTTGTCTGGGGTTTCGGGGTTTGGCATATGGCTTCTCTGCTTTAAAGTCTGCTGCTCAGCACTCACTTCTTACCCCAGGTAGATTACCTTCTTAGATTACTTTCTGTTTCACTACCTGTGCCTTTTTCTTTGAGACTCTGCATCCTTGGAGTCCTAGGAAATTCAAAAGGCTTACCGTGCAGGCTTCTCTCACTTCCCTCGTCTGAGTGGCTACTGGAAGATCATCCACGTACTGCAACAGCCTCCTTTCCTCTTGTGGAACTTCCCGGGACTCTGGGTCTTTGTAAACTGTTCTCCAATCAGAGTGGGGAATTTTGAAGCCTTCAGGCACATGGACTATGTGAGCTTGTGTTTGAATGCAAATTTTTCTGGCTGGCTTTGTGGATGGGGAGGCAAAAGAAGGCATCTCTTAGGCCTAAAACAGTGAACCAGGTTAGCTCAGGTGTTAAACAAGTTAGTAAAGTATATGGATTTGCTACCACAGGGTATAAATTCTGTGTTATCTTATTGACAGCCCTTAATCCAGTACTATCAGTTATTGGGCTGATTCCTTCCTTATCTTCCTTTTGAGGGTACTACTCAGTTCTCACTAGTTGTGTTCTTTCCTTAAGCTTGATTACCATGGGGGGGCATTTTTCACCCTCCCTGGTACAGCAGAGGCCCATACTTCTGAAAATACTTATTTACTTATTCTAATATCTCCTTACTAATGTCTTTCTTAATGTCAGTGTCTGTTAATGTTGAGCCTAACCTTTTTATATCATTTGCCTCCAGAGTAACCTTTCTCATTTGAGAATGTTTAGCAAATTGAGCGAATTGTACAAACTTTAAAGGTTTGCACAAGTATGCCTTCTCAGACTGGCCAGTTGTTCAGTTGTTCCCCACACCACAACATAAACATTCTCCACAGGTACTAAGGCTTTATTTAAAACTGAATATATGGCCCTTGTGTCGACTAAAATTCTTCCCTTTTGGGGAGGTCATCTTTACCCTTCCTCCCTTACCTTGGGAGGAGCCTTTAAGAAGTCATATGTACTCATTTTGCAAACTGTGATTGCTTTGCATTTCAGCATGATAATCTTTGTTTGACTTCAGACATTGCTATCTTATGCTGTATGCTGAACAACATGTTTGATTTGCTTTCTCTTTGCCTTGTTTTCCTTTTCAAGGGCCAAGACCAGAGGGCGGTCTGATCTCACAGTCTCTTTGCTATTCTGGGTGATTTCTAAAAACAAAAAGACATTTCAGCATACAAAAACTCTATCCCATTTATCTTCTTATTTTAAAACAGTACTAACAGCAATGAAGTATTATAAATCTTTTTATCTTCTGAGCTGCTCTTACTGGCAACTTCCTCCCAGTGAGCCCCTCCTAAAAGGGGCTAATTTAGGAACCTCTTTGCTCTGGTCAGTTCTCATTATTTATTTCTCCTTGCCCTATCTTGCTTCCACTCAAACCTTTTTTACAGACCTTCACAGTAGTTTCTCGGTTTTCTTCCTATACGCACACAGCTCCAGGTGGCAGGTATCAGATGTGATTCCCACACACAAGCTCTAAGACCTTAGGTTCTGAATCCGCTTGATCAGAAACCTCTAATTTACACTCGGGGCATGTGCCCTGACACTTATTAGAACAGCAAAACAGCAATACCAGCGTTTCTCATAAACACCGCACTGCAATAATACCTGCACATCCAGCTTTTGCCCACAGGCCATTCCCGTGTTCCCTGGGGAGACAGGGCAGCCAGAGCTGTCCCTGTGCCCAGGGGACAGCCACTGTCACCTCACACAGCGTGCTAGCCTCTTGATGCACCAAAGGCTCCCCGAAATTGCCCGCAAAGGCAGGCTATTCTGTTTATTACAGAGAACTTTAAATCCCTACAGCAGATTGTTTCCAGTCCAGACTTACTGCAGTACCAGATGAAGTCTCATAAATCTCATAAGTCTCATTAACTAATTCATCACATTCATCTCTTCTGTATAAACTCTGTTATATAAAATATCAGTCTTTTCTAGTTCTCTTCTTGCACAATCTAATTAAGCACTGTGTCTACTTACACTTGTTTTACTGCTTTGCAAAAAGGCTGTGCTAGTCAAAGCCGAAACTCTGATATGCACACAGACACACGCACACCCCCCCCCCCCCCCCTTTATCTCAAATTCACTAGAGCCAAGGCTTGAATTGCTGTGACGGGGAGAATTCTTGGAATTCCTTTAACTCGCTTTATCGTAGTTAAGCATAAATCACCATACTATAGTTCTCCTGTGTAAAATGCTACTCTTGTTGCAAACAAAATCTTAAAATCTCCACAAACACTACTATACAATCTGAGAATCAAATTACCACAATGCAGTGGAAGAAAATCACCACACAAAATCACTGGGAAAGGGCATATCTCTCAAAGTGCTCACTTTTCTCAACACAACACAGCATACCATAATTCGGCATTTACCCACATCAATTTTTCCTGGACACAATCAAAATAACAGCACACAGTCTAGAGATCAAGTACAAACATCCAAGGCAAAGGAACTCTCTGAGCTCGTACTCACAGTTAAAATGTACCAAATTTACACAAATCACTATATTTAAACACAATAAATGCCATCACTGACATTCCTCCACTCGCTTCTCCGCGGGGCACTTCTCTCCCTGCCCCCACAGCCTGCTGCAGCCGGTGCCTCAGGCCTCACTCGGCTGCTTCAAACACGGGTAGTACTCACCCCCCGCCCCCCGCACTGTAAGGCACTGTAGATCTACTCTCTTTTATACACCATACACTTATACTCTTGCACGATTACAAACACAGTGCACTGACCACACAATGCATTAACCATACAGTGACACAGTGTCCGGACATCACACACACACACAAACAGAACACACATGGGTTCAGCAGTTCTGCTCTATCAGAACAATGAACCCCCAATACACACGTACAGGGGTTCACCCAGCTCACCCCCAGAGCTTCTAGCGGTTCCACCCTATCAGAACGATGAACCCCGTCTCTAATACAGCTGCTCCATCAGCTGAACCCAGACGTCTCTGAGTGATTTACTCCCTTGCTCTCCTTTCCCCCCCCCGGGGGCCCCTCAGTTGAGGAAGCGAAGGGAGACGACCACATCCTGATTGATCAGCATCGAACTCCGATTTATTGATCCAGCTTACACACTTTTATAGTAGTGTTAATTAAGCTTATACATATTACAAAACCCGAGCTCATAATTGGTTACAGATTACACACCAACCCCTCCTTTGTTGCCAATACCTGTGGTTTTCTTGTTGAGGCTAATACTTGTTTTTCTCATCCTGTTGTTGACTTGTTATTTACCATTCTCAAGGCCTCCATGTTTTCCACCATGTTTTTCTCATCACTTTACTCAAGGACATGGTGTTTACTGTTTAAAGGAAAAAGCCTGAGAACTTGCTGCTTACAGCTGCCTTTTACTTTTTAACCAGCTGTATGTGATCATAGCCTTTCTATAAGCCATGTCTGAACAAAATTCTCCAACATTCAGTACACACCGTATTCTCCTCCACAGGCCAGCAGGTCGTTGTCTGTCCTCGCAGGGGGCAAGTCGAGACGAGCAGAGCCCCACCAGGAAAAAAATCCTAGGGCGCGCCTTGGAGGTCCGTCTATCCCCCCTGCCCCTGCAGGGACAGAGAACTCCCGGCTTGGCTCACCAAAATATTTTGTGGAGAAAAGAAGAAACCTCACAAATTTATAAAAGTTGTAAAGCCCGGTATGCTTTTATTACGACGCGCGCGTCGGACACATGCAGAGGAAATCCTCCTCAAAAGGCATGCGAGTTTTTCCTTCAGCTTTGGCCTCACAGATTTTTCACCTCTCCTAGACACTTCACCAAATTCAGAATGTATCTCTACTCTGTCTCACATGGCTGCCCCTCCCCTGCCCAGCAGCAGCAGCAGCTGGGTGGGGGAGAGATCCGAACTCTTTCCCTGCTGAAAACTAAGAGAACTTCTCACGGGAGTGCTCTGCTTTTTAACCCTTGTGTTCTCAGAGGTGTATCTAATGTCTTCAGTGGCCACACTAGGTGCCAATATTAAAATCTGAACACTTATTGGTGACTACAGCATATCTCAGAATACCTACTTCTTCTCAAACCACAACACTGAGAAATATACTCCTTAATTCCCTCAGAAAATGTCAAGAAGTATATTTCACACAGCCCTTCTGTTTTTAGGAAACTTTCTAAATCTATTGTTTGATTCTTGTGCCCTTAGGCAACAACTGCCTTTGACAGTTTTGGTCAAAGTCTAAACTTTTCCCATCCCTTGTGTTTAGAGTAAAAAGAGATTCAGCTGTTGAATGAATACCATAATAATTGCTGGAAATATTTACTTATGTATTGAAGTGTGTTTTGGATTTCAGTAAAACTTATTACTGTGTTTGTTCTGTAGAGGAATATATATGTAGAAGATCTGATTGAAGAAGTGGTGGTTGCCCCAGAACAAGTTATGGAATGGATCAGAAAAGGAGAAAGTAAGTATTTAGACAATGTCAGCTGATAGCTTAAAAAAGTTTTGGTTAATCAGGTATATTTAGAACCATGGAGTATCCCTTTGGCTTTATATTCATAAACCAAAGTTTTTCAGAGAGTTTTAAAATTGTGCCTTTTGCCTCTTTATCAGATTATAAGCAGAAGTATTCTAATGTTGCTTTTTGACAGGAAACCGCCATTATGGAGAAACAAAAATGAATGAACACAGCAGCCGTTCTCACACTATCTTCAGAATTGTAAAAACTGTTTCACTACTGGGAGTGCTTTTATTGTTTTCAAAGTAACAAAAACTTCATTGCACTTCATTGCCTTTCCAGATCATTGAAAGCAGAGAACGAAGTGACCCTGAAAATGCAAACTGTGATGGAGCAGTCATGGTTTCCCACTTGGTAAATGTCTATTTAATGCCTTCTTGGAGTACAGGTTAACTAGAGAATTTGCTGTTACTGCTTGTTTGAGAGACTAATGGTACTTCATAATGACTTACAAGAGCTCTTTGTTGTTAACTCTGACAGATTTTGCTTTAGTATAGAGGGAGACTCCTGTGGCATTATCTAGAGCAGATGTTTCCACCAGAGGGAGTTCCACATGAGAATTACTCATGCTGGATTGGGTAGTGTTATGTGTTATGACCTCCTAGGAGCATAAGGGACTATGTCAGAGTGCTCTTGCATTTTGTTAAATAAATCTTCCCTACAATTGTTTCTGACCACTAACAAGTCCAGTGAAATAACCTGTAAAATGGGTAACTTTAAGACTTCCCTTATCCTCAAATTTAGTTCTTGTTAAAAGAACGCATGGCCTACACCTGCAATGGCCAAAAGATTAATTTTTGTTCAGAAGTAACCCTTCTTAGCATCTCTGGTGGATTACTGGTATATGAAATACCACAAACTGGGGGGAGTACCACTGGACATCTCTAGGGAAATATTAAGGTTTCAGAAGCCTTTTCTACAACCTTTTCTTGATTCTCAGAAAATTATCTGAAACAACTGCAGGAAGGGAACCAATGTGAAACTATTTGAGCCTGATAAATCTCGTGAGCACTCTTACTCAGAATTGGAAATAGCATTAAGTTAGTCACATGCATTGTGGAAAGAGCTTTCTGTTCTGGCTTCATGTGAAAAAGCTCTGGGGTCTGAGTGTAAACACTGCTCATGCAGTATCTCAACAAACTAATACCTACTTTCTGTGCTTACCATAACTTAGGGTATCCACTCTTCCTGCTCCACCCCCTTCTGCCCCATCTCAGTTCCAACTGACTTTGGAGTAACCATGAGTAACAGGGGTGAGAGGAGAGGGATTTTGGCCCTCTTGGTCTGTTGCTGTTTGGTGGGGTTAGTATAGGATTTTACTCCTCTGAAGCAAAAATTAATTAAAGTGAGGGCTAATTGCTCATAATGGGATGCCATAATGTTCTAGTTGGCTTTTAACCAGGTTCAGAGTGAGGCTTTTCCTCTGGTAGTTCATTTATTTTCCTTATCTTCACAATGATAGGCAAGGAGGGACGTACAGCCAGCTCAGGACAGGACATTAGATCATCTCACCTAGGCTCTTTCCCATTAAAGATTCCTACAGGTGGATTAGTAGTTAACACTTGTAGTTAACACTTCTGTATTGAGAAACTGTTTATCTTTTTGTGACCAAGGGTAGAGGTTGTTGCACTGCCAGTTTGAAGCACTATTTGGGGTGGAATATTAGAGTTCATAGAAACTTACTCCACACCCTTATGTACCTTTGAGATTATTGGTTGTGTGTAGTAGCTGTGCATTAATTCTAATAATGACAGACCCTTTACTTTTTTTTTTTTTTTTTTTTTTTTGAAGCTTAACTTTAGTTTATTAAATTCTTAGCAGAGATTTAGAACTACGAGGACTTACTGAATTGCCTCAGAACTAACCTGTGAAAAATTTAATGCATTTGCAGAACTTGGTAGATCTGGCAGGCAGTGAAAGAGCTAGTCAAACAGGAACTGAAGGTGAGTGTTAAATGAGACTCCACTGACAACAACAATTGTTAATTAACCCCTATGAGAAACTATGATAGAAAGGACATTATTTGATTCATGTGCTATTGTGTTATTTACTGTTTATAAATAAGGCCTTTTCCCCTTGGTAGGACAGGATCTACTCAGGAAACTACTGTAAATGCTGTAAAGTGCAAACAGTTAAATAGTAATATGCCTTTTCTAGAATTGCAGGCCCAGCAACAGTCCTGCACTGAGCTAATACAATAGGGATGACTCCGTGAAGATGCACCTATAATAACAAAATCACAATAAGCTTTTTAGGGACTAGTGTGTCAAGGTCAAGAGGGAATAGATGGCTCACTCTTTAGTTCAGAGGAAGCTCATCTGTTAACAGTGACAGCATGAAGCTGCACAGAAGTGCCTTCATCAGAAAAAAGTGATCTGAGAGGGACACAAGGAATAGTCTCTCTTACAATGAGTGACTAACCTAAAACTTGTATCTAAGACAGGTTTGTTATATGTGTCAATGTGGGCATTTGCAAAATTTAAACAGGAAGCAAAAATGTAGTTCTTATGGCCTCAGATGCTTACTATGTAAAGGTTCTAAATGTTTATTTTTGATTACTGTTTTATTTCAATGCATTTTGGCTATCATAAAGGATTGGGTACTGCCTGCTACTGGGTCAATAGTGCATTGTGGCACTTAAGGTTTAACTCTTGGACAATCAATCCCTCTGAGCATAACATATCACAAAAGCTTGGCAGGTTGAAAATGTATCTTAGTATTGTTATAAATTTAAAATAGTACTAATAAAATGTGTGGTACCTAGGTGTTAGACTGAAAGAAGGCTGCAATATAAACTGGAGCTTGTTCATTCTGGGTCAAGTTATCAAAAAACTTTGTGATGACCCCTCTGGGTAAGCAACTGTTTGTACACCTGTTATAAGATAAGGCAGTGCTAAACTAAGAAATTAAAATCCTTTCTTTATACTCTTATAGTAGGTAACAGTTTCACAGGTTATGTGAAACAGTAGGTAACTGTTTCACATAACCTATTACCTCTAGAAAATATATTTACCATGTTTATGCGGAAATCTGACTTTTTTTTGTTGTTGTTGCTGCCTCTTTTTTATTAGCTTCATAAATTACAGAGACAGCAAGCTGACTCGAATTCTGCAGAACTCCCTTGGAGGAAATGCTAAAACAGTTATTATTTGTACAATTACTCCTGTTTCTTTTGATGAGACACTCAGCACTCTTCAGGTAAAGTTTCTCAGCTCTTCTCCAGCACTAGTTATTGTTGACAGGTTTGAGGAGTGGAAATGTATTCTGCTGGATCTTTAATGACTTGGATCTTCTGAAGGGCTTCTGTAAAATCAGAATTTGAAATACTTCTTTGTACACAGCATCTTTTCCTAATCATCTTGTGCTAGGTTGTCTACCTAGAGCTTTTTGGAAGTTGGAACAAAGCTCCTTCTCTCACTTTGCAGGCAGGAGATAACCACTCTTATCTCATTTGCCTTTTCCAAACCTAGTTAGAGAAGTCTTTGCTAGCACAAGATGTTAAGCACTACAAGAATTGAACTGTTAATATACAGTATATATTCTTTAGGTAGGATTGTCTCCCTTTTTTGATGATCTTTTGAGCTTTTTATTAAATAAAAAACTTGAGATACCCTTACTTATATATTATGCTTCATGTTTTAGGTTTATTATCAAGAAAGGAAAACTTCACCTTTTCAAAGCTTAAAATACATTAAAAACAAGCTAATTCAAATATTTTTGTCCTATTATATGTTGCTCTTTATCTAATAAACTCTCCCTTTATTTCTCTTGGGAAATATGGGACAAAATAAGTCTTTTTAGGTATTTGTTCTTCAACTATTACCCATGAAAGACTTTTCTTCCAGTTTGCCAACATAGCCAAAGGAATGAAGAATACACCAAAAGTCAATGAAGTTCTTGATGATGATGCCCTCCTGAAGAGATACCGCAAAGAAATTCTGGATTTGAAAAAGCAGCTGGAGGAAGTATGTAATAAACTCAAATAAATCAATCCTTAGTACTGATAGCTATTTGGAGACCAGCTGTTTTAAACCAAAAGCAGTTAAATTTAGAGGGGTAGGTGAACTCTTTATAGTGGTATTTGCCATTTTTATTGAGAGAATAAAAAGTGAATAGGTGATGAATACTCTAGAACAACTAATGGTAGTCAACATCTGTGTGCAGGCTAAGGCTGAATGAGATCAACTGACAGAATTGTTAATTGGTTACACCTAATTAGTAGGTTAACATAATTAAGAAATAGAAATTTGTGATGCCTTATAGCACACTTTAACTGATCAAAACAATCATAACAAATCATATAATTAATGATCAAAACAAATTATATAACTAATTAATCTAAGAAGTGATTGAATGTCTCTTAAAGATCCCAACTTCATATTATTTCCTCCCTTACTGATGTCTAACTTCAGTTTGAGTTGCAGGAAGTTGCAACTGCATGAATATCACTGGCAAAATTTAGGTCATGTATAGGTGGAAGTTGCATTTAGTAAATGAACAATAGTAACTTCTCACCTGTTGCAGACATCTTTTCATTAAAATCTTTTCTTAGGATTTTTCCTGCTGGAGCTGAGAAGTTTCAGTAACAAATGTAAACAATTGTTATCTGCTGCTGTGGAATGCAACAGGTCTACCTGTGATTGGCCCCTCTTAGATGTTTACAATTAATGGCCAATCAAGGACTGAGCTATCTCGGACAGAGTCTGAGAGAGCTCCTTTGTTATCATTCTTTTTTATTCTATTCTTAGCTTAGCTAGCCTTCTGAGAACTTTTCTTTCTATTCTTTTTAGTATAGTCATAATCTTATATATATATATATCATAAAATAATAAGTCAAGCCTTCTGATCATGGAGTCAACATTCTCGCCTCTCTCTTCACCTGCAAACCCTTGTGACCACGGTCACACTCACCAAACAATGTAGGCGTTGATGTTTTTCCTTCTCTAAAAATCTATGGAGCTGTGGAAGAATCTTGCAAGTCTTGTTAGACCACAGATAATAAAGCACAGGAAAATAACAGTGCTGACCATACTGTTCTAGTGCATTAAATCAAAGAATGCACATTTTTTTATTGCAAATTATAGATATCATTAGAGAAAATTTTTAGAAAAATTATTTCTTATTTTTAACAATAATGAATTTGCAACAAGAATTTGGGAGTATGTTGTGTATCTTCTGTGATAGCAGGTAGTGAGTTCTATTTGGGAGAATGCTCTTTTTATACCTAGAAAAATCTGAGGCTGTATTGTTTCTGGGAGTTTTGACCACTTTTAAATACTAAATCTACAGTCAAAATGTAGACTAAACGGTCATTTTCATTCTTAAAGATTAAAGACTTCTGTCGCAGTGTGTTGCAATTTCCTGTTTTGGCTACTCCAGTCCCCCAGGTGTGCCAACCTGTCCTTTCCCCTCCCCCTTGCCCCCTTCCTAAGTGCTGTCCCTCAAGCTTAACATTCCAGCAAGGGCGTCATGTGATTGGCAGAAGTTCAAAAGATGCTTCTCAGACCTGGGGTCATTGGCCTGTCTATGTGTCATTGTCCCTTGAGACCCTCCCCCTCCCACCTGGATTGGTGGCTCACCTATCCCTTCCCTCTCCCTGCCCCCGGGCTTAAAAGACATGGAGACCATGCGGTCGGTATTCTGTTGGGAGCTGTTACCAAGATTCAGAGCTCTGTAACCCTGGAATAAAACTGGATTACAACCCTCTGGCAGAATCCTCTTTTTCCTCTTCACCATCGCCTGAACCCTTTCTACCAGAGGTAAACTGAGTTTCTACCATGCCTGGACTTGTTCTGAATGCCTACCTGCAACTTCCAGCCAGCCAAAGGTGTCTCTGAGGTGAAATACCACAGCTGCCACCTTTGGTCCAGCAGCAAGGGCCCGACGAGCCCAGGCACGTTCCACCCAGTAATATTGGGATTTTATTCCTATAGACTTCTCTTCCAGACTTAAAGGGGTATATGTGTGTAGTTGTTTTTAAGTATCAGTAATTGTGTATCTTCTGTAGGAGTGGTTTCTGCTCTTAAGATGTCAGTGTGATTACTATTCTCTTTTTGGAAGCTGTCTTCAAAATCTCAGATTCATGCAATGGAAAAGGACCAACTGGCCCAGCTGTTGGAAGAAAAAAATTCCCTTCAAAAAGTACAGGAGGACAGAATACGAAACTTAACTGAGGTGCCGGTGACTTCTGCTTCCTTTGCCTCCAAAGAGAATGTTAAAGTAAGCACCTGTTCAGATCTTACCTGATAACTCTGAAATACTTTGCAAAAGGTGATATTACATACATAGGTTTATACTGATAATGGAGAGTAAGTATGATGGGCAACTTTCACTCTTTTTTTCATATTTTTAAAGGGCTAACTTTTAAATTCTGTCAATTCAATGTTGCCTTGTGGTGAACAGACTGCAGGGAATTTTTTACTTTCCAACTAATCTTGAGGAAATGGCAAAATACTGTCTAGTTAACTGGTGATACAGGTACTGATACAGAACTAGCCTGAGGCAACATTTACTCTCTGCCTAGTGGTTTGGTTTTATCACTTTTTCTGTAAATATTTTTAAAGACCAAGAGAAGAACAGTTACTTGGGCTCCTGGTGAAATAAACCAGGCAAATGTGAGCTTTTTTGAAGACTTTGAAAATGCAATGCTGACTGAAACAAAAAAAAATGAAGTTGTTTCTGCCCGCAGTACCAGATGTGGAGAGTTGTAAGTAACTACATGGTCTTTGAGGTCCTTTCCAACCCAGACCATTCTATTTTATTTTCTGTGACATTCCTGATAAATAACTTTGCAAGCATTGCATTACGTTTCCCAAAGGGAATAAGTTGATCCTTTGGTAGCACAAATTAAAAAACAAATTAACTGGACTCCAAGGGTTGATGTACATTTTTCAATGAAAAGTGCTTCTACTACCCCAACTTCACTTGATATTGAGCTTTTAATTCTTTAGACCAAAGGGGAGAGCTGTGAGGTAAATGGCAGGGTCTATGAACACTTGCCATGCAGCCTTCCCACACCCCCTAGTATTTTGGGAAAGTGTTCTTTAACACAGACTATCCATTTCAACCCATGTTCTCCTCCCAAAAATGGAGAGGTGTGTGGGTGTAAAATCCCCAAATCCTAAACAAGAATAGGAAGTCATTACTCAAAGATCAGATTGAGATGGAGAAATTCAAGGATTCATAAGGAGTGAACTGAAAATTGGAAAAGAAATTTTCTAAGAAAATTTAACTGAAGACAAGAGGACAATTTAGCAGTCTTGTTGCTGAACTACATCTTACATCCTTATTACCTCTCCTGTCAAACATGTATTTGCTTGAAAGTGGATTGTTCTGGGCTTTTTTTTTTTTCTGTATGGGGGTGAGATGCTTTTTTTCCTTACATCTTGCAGGTTATTGTTGAGTGGTTCTTTCCTTGACACTCAAACTTCTACTCTGTACTTAAGCATATATTCTGGATTTGATGTAGACTTCATGGTAAGACAGTCAACATAAGTATAGGGATTGGATTTCAGTGGTGTTCCCTTTCATAACAGAACATCCTGAGAGTCAGAAGTCTTACTCAGTGTGCTGTGTTTTTGCCATTGAATGATTTTTTCAAATGTGGTAAAGTTATTTTATGAGTAAATTCTTGATGCTCAGTTTAAAATCTACTGATACTTTTGTTAATGCATCTTTCTTTTCAGCTACCTTAGAGAATTCTGGATATGACAGCCATTGCCTGATGGTTCCTGATCAAATTTCAGAAGCAGAATGGATTGCTGGTCCTAACATGAATTGGGTAACATCATAATCTGTTTTGTCTTTTTGGTACTTCACATATGCATAACATGCTTCTCAGTAAGATCAGCCTTACTCTTCTGTAGAACACCAGTGTTCTGTGTCTGCAGAATTATTGAAGCTGGCTAGAAAGTCTCTTGGAATCTCTGTGAAGCTGTGGTATGGTTCTGTGCTTCTGTGGGTTTGTGGCAAATGATCCAGTCAACTTTGATCTTTAAACAGGATTAGCTGTGTGAAAAGATAAGCAACAAGAAATATAATACTCCACTTGCTTGATCTTGTAGATCTGCTGAGAGTGTTTCTTTTTCTAGACCCAGAAAGACTTTGAAGAATCTGTGCAACTCTGTGAAGCATTAGCACTAGAAAAGGTAGGTCTGTTCTGAATTTTCTAGAAATAAGGCTGATAGTGCAGCAACAGTTTCTAAAGTTTCTTGTGCCACTTCTTCAGGATATTGCTGTAAACGAGGTCAACATCCTGCAAGCTAACTTTGATAATCTAGTGCTGTAAAATGAGCAGTTGAAGTCAGAAATAAATTAACTGAAAGAGAGACTGAAGGAAAAAAAACAGAAATAGGTGAATTTGAAGCACTGGAAAAGCAAACACAAAAAGATCACGAGGTGTAAGATGCATTGAAGTAGTGAGAGATTATTCCTCTCTGCCCAAATGCTTTCTGGAGTTTATTCAATGTACATAGCCTTGAATGCTGATTCACAAACAGATGGTGTTATAAGCTGCATTCAGCAACAGAATGAATGAAGGAATGCAGGATTTAAACTGGATTTACTTAGAGCATAGAATTCAGACAAATTTTTGGAGAGTTGCATACTGCAGCCTGATTAAACATGTATTTATATGTATATATATGTATATGTTATTTCTATAAATGTGTGATCTGAATTTCACTCTAGACTTCTGTGTGGCAGTTATTTTGCTGCTTAAATACATTTTAGAACTGTTTTGAAGTTCTAGTTGCTAAACCATGTTTCTTGTGTGAAACATCTTGTCTTAAATTCCAAGATGGCTCATTTTGGTAATCCATGAACTACAGGAGCATTAACTTTTAACATATTATTTAGCTTAATCATGAAATTATTTTAAAATAATAGTAAGAATAGTAATAGTAAAATCAAAACATTGTGTTTTGTGCCAGGAAGTCACAAAAACTGTGAAGTTATCCACTGGATAACTTAGAATATAGGAAATGCTGACTTTCAGTTCTCTTCACTCTTTGTGTGGTTACTGGACATGTTCCTTGTTTATCCAAATGTTTATGCTCTGATTCTATAGTCTAAAATACTTACTACTTGTATTAGGTTCTACCTGCCTAAAGGCTGGAGTGTGAAATAAGTTATGGCAAAAAGAACCCCAAACAAAATCAGTAACTTGAGATCTTGAGACTTGGATGTATTGTTCCATTTCTTTCCTGATCCCTTTGCTGGACATTACTTGTGCACATTAGTCTGTGTAATATCTTCTGATCATGACACTAATGTTGAAGTTTGTTACATCCTTTTGCATTTTTATTTCAGGTTACAATTTAACAATGTCACTGCTTATTTGCATTGTGTTCCCTACAATGATTTATAGATCTTAAAGAAATTTGCTGTATAAAATATTACCATTTAGCCTGTATTTAAGATTCTATTTAGAAGACCCTTTGTATGCTAGACTGAATGTGCTATCTTCTTTAGCTAATGTTTAACAAATCCTAAATTAGTTTTCCCTGCAAAGTTTTTGGGTATCTAATAACAGATGTAATGTCTAAAATAGTTTCCATTGCAAGAATTGCTTTTTAAATTATTTGTTTGCAGATATCTGAAGACAGTCCATAAAATGTAAGCATTTATTGATACCCATGTAGTAGATTACTTATAGCAATACTGAAAGGTCACATACTTCACCAAATACATTAGATTAAATATATCAGTTCATACAGGTAAACTACATAGGAATACTCACAGGAGGGTGCTTGTTTTAAAGCTTTTCACTATTATTAAATTTGCAGATTGCATTTTCTTACCTTTGCTTGTGACTATACATAAGTACTTGTAGATGAGTGCTTATTGTAAAACTTGTCTAACAAAGACCAATAGAAAGTAATGGAAAAAGCTCCTATCTGGTCTTCTACTTGTGACTTCTTTCAGAGAATGCCACTAAATGTGTTCATGGCTTGTTTTAGTTTCATTTTAGCACCTTCCTATTCCTGTCAGTGACTAGATTAAATCATAAATATCTGCTCTGTGTCATAAAACACTGCTTAACATGACTAGAATTTGATGTGTTTTATCTGTGCAATTTCTGCATTGATTTCTTTGATCACATTGCTCTTGCTTGTCAAACTATTGCAGATTAAATGGTACTTGAATCCTTTCTAATTACTGGGGAGCTAAAACACAGAGCTTTGCACCTCACATATCCATTTTGAAAGAATATGTAGCATCTTGCTTTGTAGCTGTTTTAGTAGATATGTGAGTATATACTAATAAAAAAGAAAACACAAGATAGACCTGGCTTGTTTTCATGGTGTTGGCAACTAAAGTTACTGGTGTTGGGTGCTTTCTAACATCCTCTGCAATTTTGCTTTAATTTGCTCCACAGATTCAACTAATGCATGAAATTACCAACTTAAAGAATCTAGTTTCAAATGCTGAAGTGTACAATGAGGAACCTGAGGTGAGCCTCTCCATGAATTTACAGATAGTAAGACTTGTGAGAAATGTGCTTGGTTTGTTTAGCTTGAAATACCATATCTGCTGAGGCCAAGCTAGACATAATTGTGCTCAGGTTAATCTTACCAGCTATGAGGGGGATATGGCTAAGAACCATGAATGCTTTCTGTGTAGGTTTTGATAAATTCTGATCTGAAAATCTAAACTGAATGCTCCAATCTTCTTTCCCCCTTTTTTCCCTCCAACTTTTAGGCAGAAATAAATTCCAAACTGGAACAGCTGAAAGAGGACAAAATAAAAATATTACAGAATCATGTGGAAGAACTACAAAAAGCAGAAGTGGAAAAAAAAGGAGACATCTTTTGCACTGGTAAACTTGAATTTTCTACAGGGTTGAGAGATGACTTTGTTCTTCTGGGTTGGATTAAATTTAGGTATAGCCTTGGTATGATGAACATCTGCTTCCCTACAGGTCTTGGGAAATTTTGTTTTACAAAGTTTAAAATGTTAATTACTATGTAACATACAGGGGAATCAAGCTATGAGAAATGCTGCTGTTCATCCCGTCTCTCAAACAACCTGCTACTCTTCCTCTTAAAGTAAACTTACTGAGTTTTCTAAGCCTGAACTTACATTTTAACCACATTAAAATGAACGCATTTACTTTATTATGGCTCTATTGGTTTTGCTTCTTTGAGTGTTGTCTTCTTCAGGGAGTTTGTGATAAACTAACTGAAGAAATTCAGCAGCTGAATAAATCCCTCTTAGACAGTGAAGCCATAGCCTTGGATGCCAAAAAGGAATGTGCTTTTCTCAGAAGTCAAAATTTGGAGTTGAAGGAGAAGATGCCAAGTACTTGTTGAACTGCATTTATAGCTGTACCAGATGTTGTTAAGGGCCTGTCAGCTTCCAGGCTTGTGAAGGAGGCCATCAGTGTGGTGGAACACTCATCATTAGCTTTCTCCAAATACTCTAAGTAATACTTTTATTATGCAATTTGTGCAAAATGGGTCTTCAGGAAAGAGATAAAAAGAAAGTAAAGGCTTTTTCCACAGGAGTTGGTGGTTAGTTTTAGGTTTACCAGGAGGGAGAGAGAGACATCAAAGAAGCAGTCTTTAGTGCGTTATTAGGGCATAAGACTTCAGACCTAATTTTACCAGAGAACAATGGAGAATAGGAGATGTGGACTCAGAAGTGGGATGGAGCTTACTTTGAGCTTTCCAAGACTAAAGACAAAATAGTAGCAGCAGTTATGGCCCTGAACTCTAGGGCATGTTTTGTTAGAGGACTCTGACAGGAATGCAGTTAAGTTGTGCCTTAGTCTGCCATATTTATCAAGGTCAAAGCTGGTCAGAGTGACAACAGAAAATGTACCAGATGCATTATTTAAATGTCAAGTGCATAGACTTTTACTCTGTGTGTGACTTGCATGTTGTATTGTTTTCCTGAAGAATGAGCTCTTAAGTAACCACAACCAAATGCAAAAGGATGTCCAGTTATATCAAAGCCAAATAGAAGCTGTCCTGGTTTAGGACAAATTAGGGGAAATCTCCAAAAGGGAGTGCCCCCAAAAAAAACAAACCTCCAACCACCCCTCCCCCCCCCAATACCGGGTTCGGGAAGGAATTCCTTGGAGGAGCAAAGTGGAAAACAAAACCTATTTATTGACAAATAACAAAAGAACACTCCCCAACACAAGAAAAGAAAAGAAGACCAGTCAGTGTTGTGGAGGGTGCCGAGCGTCTCTCGCAGGCTCCGGAGATCCCGCCGGACGTCCCAGGTCAGGTCCGGAGCCGGTCCAGTATCTTCAGGGGAGGGTAAGAAAGAGAGGACGAAAGAAAAGGGGAAAAAAAAACAGCGCAGAAAGCAGCAAAGGGAAAAAGGCAGCTATCAGCTAGGGCTAAGGCAGTAGCAAGCAAGCAAAGCGGCAAGCAAAAGCGAGCAGGCCAGCCAGCCAAGCAGCCAAAAGCCGAAAGCCAAAGTGCAACCAGTCCTCCTCCCTCCCCGCCCCGCCGCGGCAAGACGGCCGGGGGAGGGGGGGGGGGGGGGGAAGAGAGAGAGAGAGAAAAAACACAGCTGCCAGACATAATACACGATATTGGGATAAAGTATTGGGATAAAGGTTGTCACCCCACGACAGAAGCGGAAAAAGCCAGTTACCGAAAAATGCAAGCTGACTTGCAGAGAGAGCTGCAATCTTTATTTCAAGAAAACACAAGACTAACTTCACTGATGGAGGGTAAAGTTCCAAAAGGTACTGTTCCAGGTGGTGCCTTTTCCTTGCTCCCTCTCTTCTCCCTTTGCCCTGTAATGGTGGGAGGATAGGCAAGGCTTTGGCTCTTGTCTTCCTCAATATATGGAGACTCGGGTCAGTATAAAGTAACCAGAGTATCTGGTATTGCTGGCATGGAGTAACTACTTGAGCACTTCCTTGAACATTCTGGAAAATTGCAGCTTGCAAAATATTTTGTACAGTCAAGTTAATGAAGATTGTTAGAGAGAATCTAAAATAAATTGGATATCGACCTAAGAAATGCTCACAGATTTCTGACCAGGAGCTTAGTCTTTTAATTGTTAGCAACAGTAAAATGTACTTTACTGGAATTAAAACAATATGACATCCAGAATGAAATATAAGTATTCTGCTTAATTTAAAATGTGCTTTTTCCTCTTGCAATTGTTTATTTGTTTAAAATTCGTTTTCTAGATTTGCTTTCTCATGTGGAGCTGGAAAAAAGGCAGATGACTTAAAAGGAGAACTAGAAAATGCTTTGAAAGAGAATGCACTTCTACAGAAGCAAGTAAATGAGCTATCAGAATTTCAATCTCTACCAAATACAGTTGAGATGCAAAAGAAAGAGGTAAAAAAAAAAATCTAACCTTTTTTCTCGGTTCTGTATTGTTCTTCATTGGTAATGTACTAATGGAGGCCTATTGGATATGAAGCTTTAAAGCCAAAAGTTGTCATGAGTCAACCTAAGATTTTACAGTTAAGTTTGTTAAATTGTTGCTTCTCAGGTATTTAATATTTGTACCAAGGAATAAGTTTGTTTAGTTTAATTTGTTTAGTCACTGACTACTATAATTATGCATTATTTTCTAGTCCAACCTTTGCATGTCTATTTGCTGTGGTCACCGCTGAAAACTGAATGTGTAAATATAATGGTGTTTGATCCTGGGCACTATTTTAGAAATGATTTTTTTGTGTAACTGAGCAAAGAGAAAATATCAAGATCTCTTAGCAGAAATTCTGCTTGAGAAGTTAGAGATTTACCTTGCAAATTCTGGGAAACTTGTCAGGAAACTTTTTTAGTTCCTAACAGGTAAGGGGTTAGTAGACTAAGTATGCTGTAAAGATTTTGAAGGGTTTGTGGGCAAACACTTTCTAGCTTTCTTTGTTCTAAGAACCACTTGCACAGTGAAAATTATTCAGGGCAAGTAATCTACAAACTCATTAATGCTTTGTCTACTTCCACTAATCAACAAAATGTAATTAAATGTTAACAACTTTCTCTCTATTGATGCCTTCAGGTTTTAGCATTTATATTGTTCAGATTCTGTACTGCATTAGTGTGTAACTCTGAACTCTATATGAAACACCAGTTAGCTTTCTTCACATTTTGGTCAGACTGAACAATCCTTCTGGGCTTGGGAACCAAGGTCACACCATTTACCTCAGGCTCTAGAAAATATAAACAAAAGTTAATCAGGGAGGGGGGAAAAGCAAACCGGGAGGAATGTGGCTTTCACTTGAAGCTATAGTTGGACAATTAACCTCTGATATGCAAAGAGACCAAATTTCTATCTGTCTGAGAAAACTTGTGACTGTTGTCCATCTTGGGTGTAGCTTCTGCATGTCTTATGCACTGCCCAAGGTGTTTCCTTCAGAGGCCTTAGAGAATAAAGTAGGTATTTATTAAACTCTGTCTAGCCTCTGTTCTAGGTAGCCAGTCCAAGGCATCAGTATCATCAAGAAAGTATTGATAAATGTAAAAATTCCATTTAGGAATCCAGTCTTAGCTCAAACATAGGAAATAGGAAGTACTGAAGAACATCTAAGAGTTAGAAGAGAGCTTTCAGGACTTTGGAATCCTTGTTTACTGATATTTAGCAACAACATCCTCAACTTGTCTCAGCCTCGTAACCCATTGGATTGGTTCTTCTTTGGAATGAATGTGAATTTATCTGATGAGTGCCTATTCAATACAATAATCAGTATTTGAACATATATTCCAACTTTTTTAATGGCACTGTCTCGACAGTATGAACTTAACTGTTTTTTGGATCCTTGTGCTTTGCACGCTCTCTAAATAACACGTTTGGTTTGGAAGATGTTCTACTTTGGTTGTCCTGGTTTAAGGTTAAGAACACTGTAGGAGAATGAATCAAACAAAACTTTGGTATTTAATTTTATATTGAATTGATAAAGTGCCGTCTTTGTGTATTTTTTTCATAGATCTCTGAAATGACAGAAGAAATGAAAATCATCACATCTGATAGAGATCTGCTTGCTGAGGAAAAATCAGAAAGTAATAGATGTAGAGAAAGTGATCACCTTCAGGTGCAAAAGGAACAAATCATTTTCCTTGCACAAGAGAACCGTTCTTTGCAGGAGAAGCTGGGCAGTTTACTTTTGAAAACAGAGGAGTTTGGGGAAGGAACTTGGGTAATTATGCTAAAGCTGTAATGGGAAGCTTGCTTATTTAAACTTTTGCTTGAGTGAAAAAATTTGTAAAAACTGCAGACCATTAAAGATCAAATTTATTGTTTACTTGAGATATAACACCTCATATATTTATGAATGGACATCTGGTACCAGGATGTGACAAATGTTCTGTTAGTGAAATATTGATTTGATATAGGATGGTGATATTCTGCATTGATCTGCACATGGATATAGTTCTTATAATCAAGTAAACTGAAGCTAAAATTTGCTCATCTGTAGAGAGTAATTCTGCTTTTTTAAAGCATAGCTAGAACTGACTCTGTTCTTTTTCAATGGAAGGGACATAGCAACCAACACTTTAACACTATAACTGCATTTGCTGATTGTACCTTTGTGTGTGGGGGTGTGTGTGTATATATATATATATATATATAATGTAAACTTCAAAAGAAAAGTATTGTATGTGCATTTATTTTAATATTGAAGAGGCCATGGACAAATTTCAAGTCAATAATTTTCTGGGCCCACCTAGCATTTTATACTGTTGAGAATAGAAATAGTGAAAAGGTCTCTAGTTTTAAGATGGGAGAGGTTTGTGCTTGGGCTTTTTTGTTGCTGATATTCCCTCTATGCTTAAACTATGACCGTGAAATACTACTTCTGATAACTTCTTTTAGAAGTTTTTGCTTCAAGTTTTATTTTCACATGTCTCTTATTTCAATAAACTTAAATTGAATATGGGCTTTGGTCAAATTTTAATACTCTAAAAAAAAATGCAAATCTGTCTAAAGCAGTGTTGCTGTCTGTTGTACATAATCAAACTGTCAAACTGTCAGATAAGTTCTTTCTAAAGCTGCATTCTGAATATGTTTATTTGAATCTCTTACAAAATAGATACCACAGGTTCAAGGACAATCTATGGAGCAAGAGTTATTGCTTCTGAGAGAAGAGCTGAACCAGGCACAACATAAATTGCGTGAAATGGAGGAAGCAAAGGCCAGTGAATATCAAGGGGAATCTGAAAAAATGGAGAGAACAGATGTTATTCCAAAACCACATGACTCCCAGGAAGTCAGCATCCAGACAGAAAGAGATGATGATGAATTTAAAATGCAACTGGAAAATCTCCAGAATGAGAGAGACCAGCTAAGAGAAACGCTACAGGAGACAATTAGCAAGGCAATAAAACTAGTTCTCTTCCCATAGGAGAGCAGCTCTAGAAGATTTCTTAGATTTTTGGAAGAGTGGTTTGGGTGTTAATGTACTTTAATTGTGTCCAAAGAAGTCAGAGATGCAGGAGGAGTTGAGATGTACTCGTGAGTCTCTTGGACAACATCAGGAGATGATTGTGGAGCTGAAAGGAAGTATTTCAGAGAAAGAAAATCAGCTCTTGAAGGTGCAAGAGACATTGAAGGAAAAAACTGATGAGCTGCAGCAGAAGGTCAGAAGCAGTTTTGTCGAGACAATTACAAGCTCTGCTGGGTTTGGTGGTCCATGTCTACTGCAAACTCCAGTTTGTAGGGCTCCAGTAGATGTACTAAAGAAACCCATTATTAATAACTAAATATGTCTTGGTGCTGGATGAATGAGTATTATTTAAAATCAATAATGCACTTTAACTTCTCTCTCTTTTCCCAGTCTTAAATTTTATACATTCCGAGTATGTCATTTAGCTATCTAATTCTGAAGATCCTTGAGCAACTTTAGGAGAGCTTAGCTCCTGCTTTAATTTATTACACTATTATAAATTGGTTCTCTACTTTTTTTTTTCATGTCTGAAGCCAGTGTGGATGATAGGCTTCATTTCAGCATATTGTGATGTCTCCTATGCATACAGCACCCAAGGCATTTTTATGGATTCACAATGTCTTGCGTGTATTCCCACATTTTAATTTTGCCTTCCACTGAGACAGTAGCGCTGACATTTGACTGGCTCTTAAGCAAAATTTTGGCTTACTACAGCAGGAAACCACTGGGGGTGTTATTTTCCTTAAAAGAATCCTTTTACAACCACCCATATGTACAGACAGTGCTTCTGAATGATGATCCAACAACACTCTTCAATCTAAACTTCATTGCTGGGACAAGAAACCTTAGGAACCTATAATGTTACTGGTTGTTTTTTCTCCAAAGCATCAAGTTATTTTTGCCCATGCAAGAGGTGATTACAAATACCAATCCTGCTTTGGATTTGTTCTTTTCAGCTCACTGAAGTCACTGAAAACCTGACTCGTGTCTCAGCTGAGTATGGTGACCTCCTGGCAAAAAAGCAACAAATGGAAAGGGCAAGGAGTGAGCAGCTTGAGAGAATCACTTCACTTAACAAGGAGAAGGATGAGCTTCAGCACATGGTAGAGACTTCTAGAGAAAGGGAAGAACATTTGTTAAAGGTTCAAAGGTGGGCAGAGACTTTGAAGGACAGCCTAACAAGCAAGGTGAGGAGTTTTGGTGTTTAGTCACTATTTTGTGTTCTGATGGTTTATTACTCATATGCTAAAAATTTACACAAACTTTTTGATTTTTATTCTCAGCCCATCAGCCATATGGTTGGCAAACGTACGTGAACCATGGGAAAAGGATTTTGTCTACATTTCTTTATTGATGTTTAGTAATAACATTGTCTACTGATCTCAGCCTTGTAACCCGTTGGATTGGTCCAGTTTTAGAATGAATGTGAGTTTATCATATATGTGCATTTTTAATATAATAATCAGTAACTAAACATGTCTTCCACCTTTTTAAAAGGCCCTGTGTAGACAGTATGGACTTAACTCTTTTTTGAATTCTTGGTGCTTTGCACACTTTCTGAATACCAGACAATGTTTGAAAGTCTTGCACTTCATTCTGGCCTACTCATCCTTTTCATAGTGTTTACTTTGCATCTTTTCACCTGTCAAATCTTTCCTTTGTAGATCAAAGAGTATAATTGAGGATTGCTTCAGTTTAGCAAATATTACTCTCCAGTAGTGGAAATATAAAGATATTGTCCATCTTTTGTGCTCATCTTCTATTTATTTTAATTTTCTTGTGATATAGACATAGGTTGATTGCCTTTTCCTTTGATTCTGCTTGCTTTACAGAAAACCAAAGTTGACTGATATAAAGTTTTTGGGTGTCATGCTGTTCTTCTTCCTTGTAAATTCTTTTTCTATGCTATTAGAACACCAGAATTATTTTTCAACTTTTCGTTCTGC
Source organism: Melozone crissalis (assembly GCF_028551555.1). Lineage (NCBI taxonomy): Eukaryota > Metazoa > Chordata > Aves > Passeriformes > Passerellidae > Melozone > Melozone crissalis. The sequence goes on along the minus strand of NW_026535813.1, from coordinate 4,790,016 downwards.
TAGTGTGAATTTTAGTAATTAAGAATTGTGACTTTTGTATTTGACACAACTGGTTTTACTACTTCATAGGCTGTATAAAGACCACAACCACCAAATTGTGATTTGCATTTTTCTCCACTGTTCATTGTAGATTCAACAGTTAACTGAGACATTAAATATTGTCTCATGTGAGAAGGACCAGTTATTAACTGAAAGAACTAGTCACTCTTTACAACTTAAAGAACAAATCTCATCAGTTAACTGTGAAAAAGATGAGCTACAAAAACTTCTTCAGGATGTCAGGTCTGAGCGGGACCAGCTGAAGACAGAATTGCAAAGAAATTCTGAGATGGTGAGTGTTGAAATTTGCATACCTAAGTTATGAATAACTTTTAATCTCAACTGGTACTTAAATATGTGTTTTTATTTTAGTGTGTTGAAACAAAGGCAAAACTGGAAGATGCTTTAGAACAACTGAAGCAGAGAAACCTGAACAATATGTCCATTCAGGTAAACCCAGTGGATATTGCAGAGCAGGTGACCAATGACAGCTTGACAGAAAAAACCTTGAAAATTAAGGTAAGCTTATTTTTCTGTTTGTTTTAAGGATGCACATAGAAACTTAATGACATTTGTCATGGAGCATAAGCCTTTTGTGCATTATCTATAAAATGGTTTGCATATCTTGCTAAGATGCTGCATACCATGGGATCAGTTGATTTGCTGTTCTTGTTCAGTGATTGCACATCAACGTAATGCTCACAGAATATCTCACTTGCTTTCATTACTGTCCAGCCACCCCCATGAAAATAGCTAGTCATGCAGGGTCATAGAATCATTTAGGTTGGAAGAGACCTCTTAGATTATAGATTTCAACCCTTAAACCAGCACTGCCATGATCACTGCTAAACCGTGTCCCTAAGTGCCAGATGTACACATCTTTGAAGTAGCTCCAGGGATGGTGATTCCACCACTTCCCTGGGCAGCCTGTTCCGGTACTTGGCAGCCTTTTCAATTCAGAAATTTTTCCTAATAACCAGTCTAAACCTCCCTTAGTGCAACTTATCACATATTACTGGAGAGAAGAGGCCGACCCCCACCTGGCTACACCCTCCTGTCAGGCAGTTGTAGAGAGGCAAAGTCTTCTTCTGTTGTAAAACCAGTACATACTGTAGGGGTTAGTCCCAGAGCCAGGTAATTTATTTTGTTTCTGTTTATAGCTAATCACACTTTTCCTTATTGTGAATGAATTAGTATGTTTCTCTTGCATTTAGGAGCTTCTTGAGAAATTCCCAAGTATGGGGAAGAGATATGAATGTCTCTCTCTACGGTGTCTCTTAAGCTAAAGAGTGAACTGAACAGTCAGAAAGCACTGATAGCTGTGATACTGCCTCAGCTTACACTGGAGCAGACTAAACAAGTCAAAACACTTCAAACTAAAAATGAGGAAATGAACACCCATCTCCAGAAGTTATTGACCAAATTGAAGGTACCAACTTATAATGCTGAATATGTGGATGCTTCGTATTGCTTGGATTTGGGTTTGGGGTTTTTTTTAATAAGCTCTCAATGGTAACAGTTAGGATTTTACGTACTCTAGCTTTGGGTTTTGAGAGTCCATACATTGGAGAAAATAAGTTGATAGTAATTGCTTTACGATCTTAGAAAATGTAAATCAAACTTAGTTTTTAATTGAAGCTCAGCTGCTTTGCACAGAATTATTTCATTAATACTATTGCATTTTAATTGGAAAATGAAATTTCCTTTCTGTACTCTATAGATCAAATAATAGATGACTATTTCTCTGTGGGGGAAAGAGACATGCAAGATGGCTTAGAGATGCATGCTTACTCTACAAAACTGCTGCAGTAGTTTGATTTTACAGCCTTCCCCAGTTTGGAATCAGTTTCTCCATTGGGCTAAAATTATTAGCAAAAAGGTTATGGGTAGTTGGGAAAGAATTCCTGTTAGCATATGCAGAAGTACAGTAAATGACAGAGTTTTTTCTGTTTCTTTATTTACCATGAAATATTTTTTGTTTGGAGCATGGGAACATGCACAGGCCTGGAGAGAGGGGGTGAGGTTCTTGAGAGTCAGTGATGTCTACAAATATCCATTAACTTGGAAACTGAACTAATATTCCAAAGAGCCTCATTGTATAACTTAACACAGCCATTTTAGGTTTAATTTTTTCCATAGTTGGCTTTTAACTTTCATGGTAAAATATATTTAAGATTCAACTAGTGAGCTCTGGTAGAATAAAGCTTTAAATCAGCATAGTGATATTATTCTCGTAGATCATCTGCACCTTTCACAACTCCAGGAGAAAATAAATATAACAAAGAACACTTTACTTTGTTTTTCAAAGTTTAGATTTGTGTTAGACTGTCTACAGACTTTTAGACTTCTTGGCTTTTTTGGAGTCTACAGAAAATAGCATACTGGAAAAGTGCTGTCTCAGCTAAAAGTTTTACATGCCATTACTATAATGCACATGTGAACCTGATTTTCTTAGTCATGTGTTAGTTATCCTGGACATTTAGAGGCTCAGAGAGTAAATAGATTGATTAATAAAATACTGTATTTCAGCTGGATGTAGGATACCATTTTAAAACAGGCTCGCTGATACATCCCATGCTTCTGCAACAGCTTCTGTTCAGCTCTGTTTGCACAAAGAGAAGAGAGTATCACACTACTGTTCACTAGTATGAAATGGAATTGCTTGAGCAAAAGAGAAAACAAGATCACCTACAGTCCCAGATTCAATGTCTCAGGAAGATTAATTTGAAGCAGAATGAAGTATCATCTGAAGAGTTAAGGAGCTGTGAAGGGCTACAAAGTTTCTACTTGGATGCAGAGGTAATATTTGGGGAAAAAAATAGACAATAAAAACTCATTCCAAGGCATGGGGTCATGTGGTGGTGGAAATCTAATGGCCTTGGGTTTATCTGTTAAAACTTCTCTTAAGGGGGGGTGAAAGAATAGAGATATTTTTTATGCTACTAGTTCTATAATAAGAGGGCTTTGCTTCGTAAAGCAGCTGAAAATAAATTTACTAGGTTAGAAAATAGTTGAGACTGTTATTTACTTATTTGCCCTCTACAATACATACTATTCAATACCAAGATAACTTGTTCTAAAACAATGGAATAAACTTTTGCTAATAAGCACTTTTTTTTTCCCCCCTTTCCACCTGCCCCAGGAACATGGATTGTCTTCTTGCTTTCCCAATAGGGTGTAATTTTAAGTCTAGCAAAACGTCTTTTATATGATAATTAGGTGCTAAAACAGACTTCCTGCTATACTGATAGCTGAGAGGACAGAAGATATATTTAGACATGTGACAATCAAACCAGTGCTTAAATTATCTTTTTTTTTTTTTTTCTTAGAGCATTCTCAAAGATGTATCAGAAATGGAAAATGAACTTCTCTGCATTGAAGCAGAGTTAGAGCAGGAAGAAAGTCCTAGAAAAGAAACAATACAGTTCTGGGAAGCTTGTTCAGGAACTCACTGGGATGCAGAGGAACTGAAAGAAGAACTAAAGAAAGATAATGAGAGACTCCTGCAAGTCTTTAAATTCTGGACTCCTAAAGTAAAGGTAAAATTAAATGTATTTTGTGTAAGTACTCTGCAAATGCCTATGACTGAAAACAAAACACAAAAAAGGCTCTTGAATGCTCATTCATTTATTATCAGCACTTACTCATACTTCAACTGTAAAATGTAGGAATACTTAGAAGATTTTTAAAGATTTTTTAAACTTGAAGAGTTGCTTTCTAAAAGACTTTCCAGGTAATAAATGGGAGGTGGGTTGTTTATTTGGGGTTTTATTAGTCTGAATTCTGGAAAATGTTGCTTTTCTTGCCAAACTTTATCAAAACTACTATAGCCATTTTTGAAACTCAGTTAGACTTATATTTATACTCCTTTCTTTCTCATGGTTACTGCTTGCCTCTTTTTGGAAATCTGAACAGCATTTTTCAGGGTTTAGTGCATCATGAACAGGATTTCACAAGATTTCATCTTTCTGATTAAATCTTAAGTTTAGCCTATTTTTAAAAGTTTCTTCTGTAGAGTCAATAGTCAGTCTTGACATTTCCAGGATTTTGCAGTGTTGGCAAGGTTTTCAGAAGAATTCCCTACCCTAATATTATGTGGATCAAAGCTTTTAACAAAGAAACAAAAATCTAGTAAACATTGTCATTTCCTGACAAATGTGAAGTTTTTATTTATATGACATGTTAAACACGTGGGTTTCTACAACAGTCCAATGTGTAGGTTTAATTTCCTTTAGTCAATGAATACATTCTAGTAAGAAAAATCTTTGCATAATTATAGTTTTTTGTGGCTGACTTTCAAGAAGTCTTCCCAATATAGTTCCATTTGTTTCTCTAATATTAGAGTTTGAGATAATGCAGAAATACGGGTAAACCTGCAATACACTATCATCTTCTCTTGTGCCCCTTCCTGCCTCCCTTTCTTCTGTAAATGAAACTGTTCTTTGAGTGATAATGATACTATTTCTGACAGCAAGCTTTGTCAAATGGGGCACTGAAACAAGAATGTGATAATAATGCAGGCTAAGGTACTTCCTGTTTCTTCACTTGCCATATTTCTAGCAATTAAAAAAATTATTCTCTGTGATGCTACTGATTTTCAGATACTCCTTGAACTTTCTTCAGAGCTGGATGCCAGAACTGCTGATTATAGTAAAAATGCTGATGTTGAATTAAAACAGAGAAAAGAGAAAAATGAAGAGTTGCTTCAGGATCTAAACACTAAAAGAAAAACTGGCCCCTGGTGGCTCTGCCAGTCTGGCATTAGAAGAAGAAAATTATAGGCTTCATAATAAATTAAAGGCTGCAGAACAAGATAAAAAGGTACCAATACTTGCTTCTAAGGAAAGCTTCTTTGATGCTTGCTTTCTAAGGGAGAGTACTCCAAACTGAAAATAAGGATTGATGGCAACTGTAAATCTATGCCACCACAATACAAATAGAGTGCACTTTATTTCAGTAGCTCTTTTACTTCCAAAGTGGAATTTTGAGCTCTTGCCTGTAACATGATTATTTTAATGGCCTGATTTCTGTACACAAATAGATGTAAAGTTTAGAAATTCATATGAAGCTTTTATTTGCTTTTGAAGTATTGACTTTATTAGGGTGATACTCTTGATGCTTCCTGTAAGTATATGGTATTCACTATACATGAAGCTGGAGAAGAATTCTCTATTTAATCACAAGAATTGAGAATTCATTTTCTCTCCTTTATATGCCATGGTTGCCCTTCTCCAAAGCACTTTTTCTTTTCTTAGACTTGAGTGTTCTAGACTATTAAAAGGTGGCACAAAACAGTGACTTGGACATGAAGAGCTGCCATAGAGCCTGTAGTGTTGGGATTTTTTTATGTGGTTTGGGTTTTTGCTAGTTCTTGCTAAGAATATGACCATATTCTGTTACTGTCTTTTGACATAACTGCTCATAACTGATTGGTTGATGTATCTCAATAGGCTATGGAAGTAAAAATTCAGAAGTTAGAAAATGTAATAAATGAAGTGGGAGAAAGTGTCAGAGAGAGATGACAGGATAAGCACGTTACAAGCACAAATAAGAATAAGAACGGAGACAAGTGAGCTCACCCAACTGCAAGCCAAACTGAAGGAGATTGATAATTGCCTCAGGACTGCCTTAACAGAGAAACAGAGTCTTCAGGTATGAGCAAAATACTTCACTCTTCTCTTTCTCCTCTGATTAAAGACACAAAGCATGCTTGACAACAGTTGTAGGTGAAACACAGCTCTCCATATCTCCAGTAAATGTGTTTGTTCTGCATGGCATTCCTAGAGTAAATTCCACTTGCTTGTTTAGCAGCCAGTTTCACATTCTACCAGTGCAACCATCAGTGGCAACATTTAGAATCCATATTACAATACTAGAAACTAAATACGTCACTTGTATGTGATGCATTTCTGAAACACTTGAAACATCTTAAAACTTTTAAGCTGAAGCATGAGCTATTTACTCAACATTTGCATGCTAATTTAGAATTCCCAGATTTATATCTGCACGGAAGTCAGCAAAACTTCCTAAAATATGCTTGTATGTAATACACCAGTGTAGGATACCAACTGCTACTATAGTGCTAGTTGGTAATGTGAGCCACCTTAGTGGAAAATAACTTTCTGCTCCTGGTCTTGTCCTGCAAAATCTAGCAGATCATAGTAAAGATACAATGTAAACATCCCTTAATTTCATTGCTAAGTTAAAAGCCCTAATTTGTACTAAATATTTTATTTTCAGACAAAATTAGATAAAGGTGCTGAGCTGTACAAAGAAGAAATTGATAATCTCAAAACACAATTGGTAAAATGTGATCTGGAAAGAACGAAACAATCCCTCTCCTTTGAAGTGAAGTAATGTGGGGGAACTCTGGATAGCTGACCAAGAATTGGAAAAGTACAGGGCCATGGCTAATCTGAGTCCTTGCAGCTACAAAAACACTGTGTCCTTGAAGCATAGTGGTATTATGATAGCAAAATGCTGTAATTGAGAAAGAGACATGAGAAAAAAAGAAGTGTAACTCCTAAGGAATGAGGAAGAGCTGATATCTATAGTATAACCAATAGACTGCTTAGCTTACAGAATATATATGAGCTTATTACTTGTTGTGCATAAATGTCTGATGCTCTAATTAATAAACGAAGCTTGCTGATTCTCATATCGAGCGTCCCAATCTTCCCTTGCCGTGACAAAGTAAGTTCAAATTTTATCTTACAATTCTCAACTACTTAATTCTTAGCTTCTACTTTGCTCTTTTCCCACATAAGAAGAAGTAAGCATTCAACTTGAGGTGTTGTAAGTTTTTATGGGGGTTAGAGAAAGTAAAATCTATATGCACCTTGGGTTGCTTACAAAACTTCTTCCCTATACACCCACCAAAATTTCACAATCAACTGTGTTCAGCCATAAATGGAATAACTGTTCTCACAAAAGAAGGCAAGGGGAAAGCAATAACTGAAAGCACTCTCTACTTCACTAGAGAGAAGGGATGCACCAGAAATAATTAGTCCAACTTTTGGGTGCACTTTATCCAAAATCTAACTGACAACCAGGTTTATGTAGTTTTTCTTGTATAACATGGGTGTGTCTTGTATTTGATAGCTCATTGGAATTCAACTGAAACTGTAATAACTATAAAACTGAGGTTTTCTGATTTTTTTCTCCCCTCCCTTCCTGCTTCATATAGACTTGCTAATTATAAAGCCCTTGCAGAACACCGAGAGCAACAGTTAAGAAAGCTAAATGAAGAACTGAGGAGAGCACACCAAGAGCAAGATGTTACTGGTAAATTCAAGATAAATAGAAGGGACTCCTTCATATTAAACTCTGAGTTTTGAGGCTAAATGTTTGAAGACCAGATTGAGATGCAGGCCTTGTACTCAAAGGGTATGAGGAGAACTGGGTGCATTGGAAGATGAGATGGAAAGTAGATTACAGCAGCTGCATATGAACTGCATTAGAATCACAGCAGCTCTTGTGTTTTTCTCCAGACACGTTTGCCCTTGTGGAGGGATAAGCTGCAGTGGTGGTAGCTCATGTTGCCACTTTCTCTTTGACATATGAATACCTAGTTCTAATCAAAGCTATGACATACCTAGAACAGTAACTATTTTTCCTCTAAATGGCCCAGTGAGGAATCTGTCATGTTTCTTAACATCTCCCTGGCAGTGTGAATAGTGGGAGGTGTATTTTGTGTAGAAAAAAGAGTAACTGTTGTAATGGCACTTGTAACACAGTGCAGTTTCACACATAAAACCACAAGAAGGAATAGGCTAAAAAATGTATTGGTTTGATTTTAAGCACTCTCCAAATTATGCACACACATGTATAAATCTGTTTTCTAGTGCTGAAAGAAGCAGATCCTCAGCAATCCCAAATACCCCTTACTTGTGATGGTGGCAGTGGTATTGTGCAGAACACACAAATACTTGTTCTAAAATCTGAACAAGCCAAGCTACAGAAAGAGAACTTGCAGCTGAAGAAACAAAATGACCTTCTACTGAGGTAAGTGGACAGCTGACTAGCAGCATGTCAAATAATTTATGTACATTTATGTATTTATGTTAGTGTTTGTTTCTGGGAGACCTATGGAAGTGAGTAACCATTAATTTTAGATTTCACATCATAAACTTTTATTTAAAGCTAGTGTTTTATGGCTTATAAAGCCATAAAGGCCTTTTGAACTTTAAATTGCTTACTTTCTTAAGAATCTTTTAAATGAGGGAAGCTACACTTGAATTGTACATTGGAAGGAATTTCAGTTTAAAAAAATCCTCTGAAACTACACAACTATTGTACTGCCATGTCTGTCACACATCATCTGAAAATACAGGAACTCTCTGTTCTTCAGGAATTTTTTCTTAAAGAAATTGCTTTAAATTTTTCTTAATTGAATGCTGGGGTTCTTTTCTTTGCAGTGATGACCTTCAACTGAAAGAGGAACTCAGGAAATTGAAAGAAAGAGCACTACAATGGAGAGAACGATCCTCAAGAGAAACTACTCCAGAGACAATACCGAAGTCTCCTAAGAAGGCAGTGTTATATTTCTTTAAAGAGCAAATGCCTTCACCCTGCAAGGAAACAGTGACTCAGGACCTACCAAAACCTCTGCCTCTGACTTGTCCAACAAATTCCTTTGATAATTCCAACTTGAGTGTGCTAACAGGTACGTAACACAGTGGTAGTGTCCTATAAGATTTGAAGATGCAAAATGTAAGGGATGGCCTGAGATCTGAAACTTGCATGCTAACAGTTTTCCTGAATGGTTTGTCATATGACTGTTGAAAAGCTGACCATCTGAGCTGTGAAGCTTCTGTATGCTCTACAGAATCAAAGTACCAAAATGAATCCTTCATCTGCTGAAGAATATACAAACCTTTTTTTTTTCCTTTTCTGCAATGACAGTGTTGATGAGTGACTTTTAGAAGTGAATCAGCAAAATATTGTTATTAGATAGCTGGTGCTCTAAAATGTTTTGCTTTTTAACTTTACATTGGTTAAGCACAGATTTCTGGTAAAACTATATAAAGTTAACTGGTTAGCTTTTTTCTGAATTTTTTTAAGATGGTAGACTTTAGCCTCTGATGTTGCATTTGCTACTCTGCCTGGCCCCACCTGCAATAATAGCTGTTTTGATGAGAACTTCTGTTCCTCAGCCTCACTTCAGATTTCTTATATGTGGCCTGCTGACTTTTAGTGACCTTCTGCCCTCATGCTTCTCACAGCTTTCAGAAGGCCCCAGCAGACATGTTGAAGAGTAGCCAGTTTTTGAGGTATCAGTAGCAGGCTTCCAGAAAGAACATGACTCATTGCTGGCTTTGTGATGGCCGACTTGGTAACAGCACAGCTCTCCTCACAACATAAAGCTCCTCAGAGGGAAGCTTTCATAGCTGACAGACAAAACACTAATCAAGATTAAATCACTGTATTCCTGCTGCTTGTCTAACTGAGAAAGGCTGTAATGTTCTTGTCTTCTGTACAGATACACGACCTGAGGGCACAGAGTCCACCGAAGAACATCTTAGGCACTTGTTTGGGACTTTAGACAGAGATAAAGCCCCTGACTGCAGCACCCAGTAGAGATGCTCTGTTGTAAGCTGCCCTAACAGTGCCTACAGCCAGGATCTGCATATACAAAAGAAAATTGCTTCTGGTTAAAAACCATCAGCCTCTTCCATCTTTGCTGTCTTGGAGTTTCTACTTCCCACAACTGGGAAAGCTAGAATATGAGGACAAAGATGGAAAACCAGATGTTGCCCCACAACCTGCTAATCTGCTGATGTTCTACTTTGGTGTTTTGGTGTGGATTTTTTTGATGGCAAAGAGAAGCTAATGTATTGAAGAAAAAATAAATGGAAAAAGGAATGGATCACAAACTAATCTACTGTGAAACTTCTCAGTCTCAAACTTTTCGTTCTGTCATTCCTAAAACAGCCCTTTTCTGAGGTGTTGGTATTTCTATCTTGAGAGTGCTGTTGACTTGGCAAGAAATATTCTTTTTGTTTCTTAGCCTGTGGTTTTTATACCATACTTTCTTTAGGCCAACAAAAACTGCATTTTCACCACAATCTTGACTTCTTTGGTCACTGCAACCGAAGTTACTGATATTGTGTTTGTAGAGCACACAATCAAGGGTTCCTCTTAAACTCCTTAAAAGTTTCTGCAGCTCAGCCAATTATGGTACTGTGAGTAACTTTGAATTTTGCATAATTTTTCAATATACCTGTCTGAAGTTGTGTATTGGACTTTTTTTAAACAGTAAGCAATGGACTTCACACTCTTCTGCTTCTCTAGTGAAGGGAAAACAAACCAGATCATTGGGGCAAGATGGACTCTTATTAACCTACTTATCTGTATTGTGAGACCTACATTTTGTATGTTTTATATAAGAAACTTTAACTCGATAATGAAATTTATTGTGTTAAATATGTAAAAATGGTTTTGCTGTTCACTTGTGCTATGATCCAGGGATGCTGACTGCAACCATCAGTGTCTAAATGTTAACAAATTGCTGTCTTTTCTGCTGATTTCATCACTTCCATCATTATTATTCTTCTTGTCTCCATCCTCTATAACCTTCTGCAGCAATTGTGCAGAAATTTACTATTGTCAGAGTTTTATTTAATTCTTTGGGTCTATCAGAAAATGATTGAAGTCTAAAATATAGATCCTTCTCTCTTTCCTGCCCTCCATTACCAACTAGACAGGAATTGGGTGCTCAGAACCTGTGATCAACTCTATTAAGGATGAAATCATCACCATGAGATGAGAAAGTCATACCTAAGAAAGATACCTGCATCCAAAGCACCATCTTTATTTTATAGGAATAAATCTCTGTGATGCTAGGTCCTGTTTGGGTCACCCAAACTGACAAGCAGATGGCTACACTGACATGTTCCTGAGCATTCAGCAGTTGCTGGAACTGGGGGAGACACACAAGGATTATAAACTGATGGTGGTACTTCTTTAGTAAAGAATCAACCTTCTATTTACTTTGAATGTCTGAAAACTGTCAACTACTGTACCTACTAAGAAGTTACAAGGATTATCTCAATCTCTGGCCTGGAATGTATTTTGGGAAGCTTTTAAAGGCATGATGAGACAAAAATACACAAGTTCTAAATACCATTATAGAATTGGGCACTGCAATGTCTTCTTTCTGATCACAGCCACAGGTATTTATTTTCTGACAGGGAAAAATGCAAAGTGCTGGTGTGTCTGTGGTGGATTCTTTTTTTTTTTTTTTTTTTTTTTTTTTGAGAATGGGTTTGTTTTGGGGTTTTTTTTGTATGGTTTGGTTTGTTACTTTTTTTATTTCCCACTATGATGAACAAGATTTCCTTTGGCTACCAGCATTTTGGTGTTCTAACAAATAAATTAGACTGATTTTTTTCTTCCTGAATCGGGAAAGGTCTATATATAGATCTACCTCTTCTATATACAATTTCCATTGGTTTTTTGTTAATTATTACTTGCTTGGAACAACTAGGTTTGGTTTTCTGATGATTGATCTAAAAAAAGGAGAAACTTAGTGCAACAGGTGGCTGAATTCAGGTGGCAAAGCTTAGGGGCAGAAGGATAAATGCTTTTAGCAAATTAAGCATTTATTACATGTTTTACAGCATTACAGGTTTTGTTTACTGGGGAGCTGATTTAGAAGGCCTTAAAAGCTATCATAGTTTAGCAGAAAGACAGAATAAACTGAACTTTTGTGTATGTGTGTCCCAGCTTATCCACAGAAGTGGCTTTTCTGAGAACTAACTGATATTTAGGCAGGACACCAAATTCCTTAATAGTACTGTCAGGTAGCTTTAAGTCTAGTGTGAGCTTTTAGCTAAATTTGTTTGTCCTAGAATTTTTCAGTCTAATGATATTAATTCTGCTTTAACATAAGCAAGTTAAACCACTAGATACAAAAGATATGTTGGTAAATCTCCAGTTTAACAACAATAAAAAAATAATCACATAAGTTTTGTCCGGGTGTGGAATTTGATAATTTACATTGCAAAAAGACATTGCTTGGAAAAACAGCTTTGTGGCCTTTTGGTGGGAATCCTACTGATCTCTTGAATTCCCATTGTAAGAGAGTCAGCCAATGCTGGTGATACTTTTGTGTCCTTTCCTGTGCAGGAGAAAAATCACCCTTTTTTTAAAATCCTGAATTTCACTAGATGGCAGCATCTCAATGTTTCAACAGGAAATTATGTTCATCTAGAGAAACTATCAGTTGGACTACAAATCCCAACAAGCACAGGAAAAAAACAACTGTAGGACTTCCTTTCGTACAAGGGTCAGTAAATATAACAAAGCTGTTTGAGATCTCTTGGTGAGGGACTGTATTAATATTTATTATAAAGGCTTCATAGAATCAGTATGGCAAATGTTCATAAAAAATGATTGTTGGATTGAAAAAAGTATTTATAATGCATTTTGCTTCCCACGTGTTAAGGCGATTTGGGGAAGTACTTGAACTGATCCAGGTGGCTTTTGGAAAGAAAAAAATTTCCATTACGTTGCTTCAGAAGTCTAATTTGTCGAATCTGTAGCCTTCAGGAAAACAGTTTTGCTGCAACTTTTGTCAGGAGAAACATCTAACAAAACAGAATTTCTGATCAAAATAAGAGAAAATAATAATTTATTCAAAAAGTAGGATACTAAATTTGACTCAGTAATCTGAGTCACAGCATGGATTTGAGCATCTCTAGAGGACAGCATTGGCTGCTAACATAGGGAAGGTTATGGCACCTTTATTTTTATTTCCCAGTGAAGTACTTGGTGTGTTGGATTTATATGTATATTTAAGGACTTTGTTCTTATGGCACCTTTCTACACCCATATCTACATAGACAAAGTTGCTTGGAGGAGTATGAGAGTGCAGGAATTTTGCTTATGGGGAACCCAATTAGCAAACTCCAGATACTTCACTGTGACTAGAACACATGAACCTCATTATTTAGGAAGTTCTTTGAGATTTAGTATTTGTTTTCACTTGTTTGCCTGCATTTTTGTATGCTGTATTTTATTAAACCTAACACAGCACTTGAACAGGGCTATATTTTGCCTTTTGGCTGCTCCATCCAGACTAAGGTAGCAGCACCTAGAGGTTCCCTACTGCCCCCAGGGACACTCAGTGTTCCCTGAGAACAGGGAACGAGAGGCAAGACTGGGAGCTTCATTCCGCCACACTTTCCTGCTTCACTGGGGCTGGGAGCCTCCTGTGCTGGAAGATTACTAAGACAACTGAGGGCAGATACCAAGGCCAGGGCATTGTGTAGAATGTATGGCAGTCTAGGACATGGAAAAGTTTGTAGAGAAACAGAACACAGACCTGCTTTCTGAGAATACCACAGATAGTGAAAACACTAGATTACGAATTATTGTACTGCTGTTTCATCCTGGCTTTTTTTCTTTTTGCCTGTTTAAGAAAAAATAAAATCCAATTTCTGTTATAATGAAGCTTAACTTCTGAGCTCAAATGCCTTTTGACTTCTTGAGCCCTCTTATGTACAACTAAAAAAAAGAAAAAGATGGGACAGCCCTGCCTCTCAGAACTCTGGAAAACTGAGGGTCACAGGACAATTGTGATGGCAGAGGTACACCCTGGATCGTGTCTAGTTTTGAGAATGTATTTGCATCTGCTTCCTGGGGGTGGTGTTGGCTTATGTTTATTACATTTCTGTGCCATCCCATCCAGGTCAGCACCATGGGGCAGTTGGATGGGAAGATCATCCTGTTGTCAGCAGCAGCAGCACAGGGCATTGGCTGAGCAGCTGCTGTTGTAAGTTGGAAAATGTTTGTTCTGCTGGGCCTGTGCAAGGTCTCTCATTCTAGCTTGTCCAGTGACACCTGCACCAAACTAGTTCTTGAATTAATAACCATAGATGAAGCCAGAACTACCCAGTGAAAAAGTCAGGGAATATGTAGCCACTATGCTGTATCACGCAGGCTTTGTGCTGTTTCAATTTATGAAAATCTTCAACTCTGAGTGGAGATGTTAGACAAGGATAAGAACCAGATTTGAGGACAGCTGCTGTTGCAAGGCTTGCAAGGGTCTTTCAGGGTGAGAGAGATAGACGAGAATCTTGATCTCATGATGAGAAGGCTGGATTTATTAATTTATAAGTTACATTAAGACTATACTAAAAGGAATAAAGAGAAAAGTTCAGAAGCTGCTAAGCTAAGAATAGAAAAGGAATGAATCAACAAAGTTCTGTGTCCAGGCAGAAAGCAAGAACAACTCTCCTGTGAGTGGTCAGTAAATCCAAACACTCACAGAAGACCAATCACAGGTGCACCTGTTGCATTCCACAGCAGCAGACAACCATTGTTTACATTCTTTCTCTGGGGCCTCAGCTTACCAGAAGACGGAAAATCCTAAAGAAAGGATTTTCCACAAAAGCTGTCTGTGACAAGCTGCATCTGCTTTTCTAACAATATATGGTTGGTACTGCCCGTACCTTTTATTCAATATCTCTGTTGCTTTGTTCTGGAAGAAAATAGAGGTGATAGAGGGAATATTTCCTGGTATAAGGCTGTATACTGTGAGGATCCCCTACAGTAAAGCCAAGGTATTTTACCTGTATTCATGACTGACAAAACCAAGTTCACATGATGCTAACACATTGTTCACAATGAGCAACTGTAAGAAACCCTTTACAAATTTTGTTTGATTACTGTTAAACAGAATTTAAGGTACGTGTTAACTTTCCAGTTAGCTTATAACTCCTTTTGACCAGTTCTTCTCCTGCTACTTCCCTTTTCCATGGCAAATAAAAAACCCAGTAGAATTATCTTGTTATCTCTGTAATGTAATTAACAGCTCGGGAGAAGCTTCTGTAGCATTTTTGCCAGACTGGTTAGTTTCTCATGTGTGTTGCTGAGAACACAGAAGACTGCTGATCTTGGCTCTTACATGAATCACTCAGCCCAAGGAGCAGGTAATCCTCCTGATGGTTTCACTTTGTAAATACCCAACCAACCATGGAAGGCTGGTATGGTTAATGTCACTATCCTCTTAAGCTGCACTTGGGACACCTATTTTGAAGATAAGGGGCTGCAGTCCAAGATGTCGGAATACTTTTGACAGACTTTACTTCATGAGCTGTTGATTTATCAGTAATCACAATAAAAAGAAAGAGGCTTTTGAGGAGTCCATCAAGAATGAAGCAATGTCTCTGGTTAAATATCCTAAGTCATGCTGCTTTTAATATTGTTCTATTCCAATTACTTGGATACAAAGGATTTTTTTTAAAAAAATTCTGGTTTATGACTTCTGCCTTTACCTCTTAAATTTTGTAACTTTAAATTTAAATCTAACAGTAGATTTAAATTAGTTAAATTTAAATCTTAACAATACAGGCAATTCTAGCCCTATTGCTTACTAGTGCAGCTAATAGGGGCAACAATAATATCCATTATCTTAGTCTGGTTACTGTTCTTATACTTTATTTATGGATTCCTTCCTTTAGGGAAAACACCTTAAATTTGTCTTATCACACAAAGTTAAATAGTTGTCTGCAACTCCCTGATATGCTCAGAATGAAAACTGAGAGATCAGCTGCCTTCAGCTTGGCTTGGCTTCTATTTCAAGCCAAAAAACACCTGAAAAGAAAACAGATTTTATTTCTGGTATGAGCTGGAATATCTAAATATAAACTGCTTCTGTGTTCTCCAGGCTTTTGCTAAAGAAGGAGCCAAAGTCATTGCTACAGACATCAATGAGTCTAAACTGCAAGAACTGGGGAAATATCCAGGCAAATGGCCCTACAACAGGCATTAGTTCAGCTCTTACAAGTTTTGTGTAGGCTGTCTGAGATACATTTTGAGGATAGGAAGGCTTGAAGAAGACAGAAAAAAAGAAAATTCTAGACCAGTTCTTTTGATGTTTGCATTGCTTTATGCTGTGGTGTGAAAGAACAGAGATTTTCCATGTAAAATATTGCAACATCAGCGTATCAGAGTATTATTCCAGACATGTGGAATAACTGATTTTCTTGTGTCACAGAAGAAGTTGATGTTTGCTAGAACAGCATCCATTTCAGTTACCTTTTGGCTTCACTAGGCTAATTATCAAGTGTATCACTCTGGAAGGCATGGAATGCTTTTTTCTCTGATCAAGAGAACATCCCACTATACAAAAAGGTAGACCTAGTGTCTTGCATTTCTATGGTCCATACTTGGCTTGTCCTTTTAATGCATTCCTTACTGTGCTGTAGAATCCATATGTCTTTAGAAATTTAATTCTAGTGACACTAGATACGCCTATTCTGTTGGTACAAATGTTCAAGCCTGAAGGTTGTTTTTGTACTGCCACCACAGGAACATGCTTCAAGAAGCAGGTTCTGCACAGGTGTGTTTCTAATCACAAGTGGGATGTTACGTTAAAAAGTGACTTTTCAATATTGAAATAAAAATAAGTCTTGGATACAGTTTACAGCTGACAATGCTTCTAACTTGATTTGAGAGAATAAAGTGGATTTAAAGAATTCTTACTAAAGTCTGTCAGTAAAATACACAAAGCCTCAGCTGGCACAACTTTTAGCATGAATATCAGACTCTGCCAACTGGAGCTCACAACAAGAAATCCCTTTGTAATTGTTTGGGAACTTGAGGGCTTTTCAGGTTCCTTCTGAGGGTATTTGGGGAAATGTTACATTTTTTTCCTCTGCTAGTATGCTCAAAGGGAAAGAAATAACTTTCCATATACTCAGAGCCATTTCCATCCTTTAGACATATGATTAGTCAATCTGTAATTCATCCAGACTTGGCGCTTTGAGGTTTTTGAATTTTATCCAGGAAAGGTAATTCCAATGTGATGTTAATCACCAGCCTGTAGTCTGATTGAATACACAAATCTCTTCAAAAGTGTCTCTACATTTAACTAAGGCACAGAAAGCCTTTTCATGGTCTTGCTGCTTTGGTTTAAAAAAAAACCAGGGTTTTATCCATTTCAAATCAAATTCTCCTTTGACAATACTCAGATGCTTTACAGACAGCTTTACAGTGTTTCATGGAATCATATCTGCTGGGTTAGACTTTGGGAGGCCATGTAGTTCCATCTAGTGCTCAAAGTGGCACTGGTTAGAGTAGGTTGCTCAGGGCTATGTTTAAGTTCTGAACATCTCTAAGGATGGAATTTCCTCTGCAGGACCCTGCTCCAGTGTGACTGCCCTCATGATTTTAATAGTTTATGCAAAATCATTTTTCTTTATTAATTAAATTATATAAAGCTCATTCATAATATCATCAGCTACACATGAGAATGTGGCATGTAGTGGGACTATAAGACACATGTAACTAATTCCATGATCTTCTATGATAATGAGTGTGAAAGTTCATTATGATTATACAGGTTCTATAATACTTCTGTGTGAGAGTATAGTGGAATTCAAATTAATTTCTAATGTTTTTATAGTAAATTAGGCTAGTTCATCTGCTTGCCATGCTGCATAACAATTAAAACAGTTGATCATTTTAATTCTCTCCTGAAATTTTAAATAGCATGATATGCTGTCCCAGATTAACTGCTGCACTAACTTAATCATTGAATGAATTGAATTGTAAGTGCTATCCTCAGCACATCAGAAAAATACTCAGCTAATTCTCAATCAAATATATTGAAACAAATGCTGTGTTTTTTCTAGGCATTCAAATACGGGTTCTGGATGTCACCAAAAAGGAGCAGATTGAAAATCTGGCCAAGGAGATTGAAAAGATTGACGTCCTCTGTAACATTGCAGCGTAACCAGAATCTCTTTGCTACTACTGTTTTTCCAGTTTTCCCTGTCCTCCAAAACTACTTTCTATTACATCAATGCATTTTATTTGTTATGTTTTAATGGATTTTATACTCTTAATAGAAACTTCCATATGTTTCCATCAAAACTGAACTTTTTTTGCACAGCCACATAACCCAGGCCAAGATAGAACAGCTCTGGAACTTATGGTTTCCTCACACTACGAGTGACCTGTACTGATGACTTTGGCCCTTCTAGCACAACAGTGAAAAAAGCCTGACAGTCTGCTAGTGTTTGGTTTTTTTTTCTTGGTTCTTCTATTGCCAATCATTTTGTTGTACATATTGAGTCTCCTTTGTATCCTTGATATTTACCAGAAGAAATACACTGTTGCTTGCATTCTTCAAAGGAGCTCTTATCCCCCTCTTTTAAAAGTTGGAAAAGTTAATTGCTACAAAACAGCAGTGGAAAAAGAGCCACAGAAATGTAAGCCACAGACAGTAATCCACTTCATGCACTCATTCTAGGTTTGTTCATCATGGAACCATTCTGGAGTGTGAGGAGCAAGACTGGGACTTCATGATGAACCTCAATGTTCGCAGCATGTACCTGATGATCAAGACATTCCTTCCCAAGGCAAGGCTTGGCTGCCCATGAATTTTAGTCTCTCCTGCATTGTTTAAAGTGTGACAGATCAGAGTTGCTGCCACTGTGACAATGTACAAAATACAAGCGTGCCACTTTGGATAGGGGATCCCTTAGATCACAGTGATCCTACTATTAAACATTCTCTTCATTGCATAATATTTCAAGTAGACAATTAATCTAAAGGATATGGTAGAGAGGATTTATTTGGGGAGCTGGCCTATGTAAACTAGCTAAAATACTTCAGAGTTTATGCAGAGCAGTGATGGAGTCATTGCAATACAATGCTAATGTATTATACGACAGCACACAGCTGCACAATACCACTGCTACAAAGTATTAATAAATCATCTATATTAATATGAATTTTATACAGCTCTGGAGACTATCTTGTGAAAAAATTCAGGGATGCTGATACTAACATGCTGATTAGAGAAGAACAGTTCAATGAATGTAGCAGCTTGAAGATGCTTCTTGGTTTTACATAATCACTAGGTTTGGGTCTACAAAACCTTGTGGACTGAATAAGGTGTTTGCATTCCCATAAATGCAAAGGCCAGATTTGAAAGCTGTGACCATGACTGGATGGCAACTATTCTTTTCAGTATTGTTCCAGTACTTTTTGCTTGGTTGATTTGGTTTTTAGTTTGTTTGGGGGTGGGTTTTTTCTTAGCTGAACTTAATTTTCAAAGTTTGGGATTTTTTGAGAACTTCAGGCATATCAGATTTTAGGATGCCTAAAAAGGTCATAACTTAAAGAAAATTAGCTACAATTCATAGATGCTAGAGTGTTGTGCTTTAGTCTTCTCCAAAACAAGAAGAGTTTGAGTGGGATCAGTGAGTTGCTGCATTGGTAGATGGTATGGACAGATGTCTGTGTGGTGTAACTTACTGTTGTGACAGAGGGCAATGACTGAGAGGTGGCAACCTAGGAAAAAATCCTTTCCTGGCATAGTTTTCAATCCTGACATGGCTCAGGGGAACTGAGGGAGAATTTCAGGCTCTGCTTTACTGCTTCAGTCAATGGCACCAACCCACGCCAACTGAGCTTTGTTGCCCTGTGTATCAAATGCATGTAGGGCTGTTCTGTGAGTTGCTGTGGGCTATTTTGCTGAACCTGCAGATGACAAAATAGTTTGCATTTGAGTGACATAAGTGCTCTTTTTGCAGATGCCTAAACAGAAATCTGGAAATATTATAAATATGTCTTCTGTGGCATCCAGCATCAAAGGTCAGTAGCTTGCTAGAGTTCCTTATATAAATCTTTAGGGTGATGGATATACAATATAAATATTGTGCAACCTTGAACTTAGAGGACATTCTAAATTCAAAGCTATTTCTAAATCCTGGGGAGGGACCAGTTAGGGGAAAAAAAAGTGAACGCATTCAACTCAAACATAAATGCAAGGACACAGATGGAAAATTGTAGAAACTCCAAGATCCTTACCTCTGAGCTTTTTAAATGTTTTGTTAATGTTTGTAATGTTTCGTACCTAAAAAGGTATATTACTTCCAGTGATATCTTGGTACATATGTTCTTCAGAGATATAATGAAGAGATTACAATTACATAAGTGCTATAATTATGCTTTCAAAAGAAGCCTGATCATGACTAACAGATGGATTTCTGCTATTCCTAAATCTTTGCTGCTTGTTACATTTTCTAGACTAGTCCCCAGGCTTACACTATTGAAAGATGGTGTGCTTTCCTCTGGTGTGTACCTGAGTAGAATTCTAGCAGTTGACATTCCAGCTACCCTGCCCTTATGAAGGGTTACAGGAAATGCTGAAGTCCAGAAGCAGGCGCATATTGAACAGTCTTGGCTTTTCCTTCTTTTCTTTTTAACTCTATTTCTGTGCTGCCTTGACATGGACCTTCTGTTAGGAGTTGTGAACAGGTGTGTCTACAGTACCTCAAAGGCAGCAGTTACTGGGCTAACAAAGGCTGTGGCTGCTGATTTCATTGAGCAAGGCATCAGATGCAACTGAATGTGTCCTGGTAAGTGTTCTTACATTATCCTGTGATCTAGGAGCAGGTGCTAGAAGGCCAGATTGAGTCCGGCTTTTTTAACAAAAAATAGACTTGGAAGTGGTAACTGAAGTTACCAGCAGTTTACCAGAACACAGCATGCTTGAAAGGCTTAATATATAAAAGTTGTTATTCTGTGGTTAAACTGGATGTTTAGTCTGATTAACCTAGTATCTGCACTTTACCCATACATTACACAGTAATTGAATGGTTTTTTTCAAAGATGCAGTCTCAGAAGTTAGATGTTACAGGGCTTGCTAGGGTCTTCAGGGTGAAGAGAGAGACGAGAATGTTGACCTCATGTTCAGAAGGCTTGATTTATTAGGTTATGATATGTATTACATTATAACTACACTAAAAAGAAATAGAAGGAAAGTTCTCAGAAGCTAGCTAAGCTAAGAATAGAAAAGGAATGAATAACAAAGTTCTGTGTCCAGGCAGAAAGCAAGAACAGCTCTGCCGTGAGTGGTCAGTAAATCCAAACATCCACCCGAGACCAATCACGAATCCACCTGTTGCATTCCACAGCAGCAGATAACCATTGTTAACATTTTGTTGCTGAGGCCACAGCTTCTCAGAAGGGGGAAAAATCCTAAAGAAAGGATTTTTATGAAAAGATGTCTGTGACAGTTAGAAGCAGGCAAGAGGTAGCTAACAGTCTGACCATTGTTTAACCACGCAAAAAGTATTGAATCTAATTCTCACAACTCTTGCCTTCTACGGAAATTTAAAATTCTGTGCTCTATTGGTGGCTTTGCAGTCTTTCTCCTGAATTATATTGCAAAGTTACACATAGGTGTTAAGACATACAAATAGAACAAATAAACTTTTGTTGTGATTGCTGATGCAGTTGATTTTTAACACTGAATTTAAAATTTTGTTTAGGAACTGTTGACACACTATCTTTACAGGAAAGAATCCAAGCCCGGCCTAACCCAGAACAAGTGAGAAAGCAATTTATTAGCTTGGTCACATGTATATATGTTTAACTCTCTTTTAAAAAAGAATATATAGCTGCACTTCTGCCCATATTCAACAATATCCTCAATTTCAGAGTACTGTGGATAACTTAACATTGCTGTCTCCTTTGAAAGTGTGGTCAGCTTGAACTCGAGACAGAAACCTTACAGCCAGACCAGAACTGAAGCCTCAGAAGGATAATATTGGTTAGTGAATGCACAGGGGTTCTCATCCATGGAAGCAACTCCAGGTGTTGGTTATAGTATCCAGTGCAAAAGCAGAGGACATTTTCTATTGTGGCATGTGTCAGCCACAAGGAAGGCTGACACAAAACAGTAAATACAGAAAACGCAAAAACAGTACAGACAGAGCATTCTGGCCTATGCATTTCCACATTATTTGGGATGCTTAACCATCCATATTAGATAATGGCAAGTTCATATTTGAAGGACATGGGAATATCTACCACCAAAGGAAGGATTTTGTTGTCTTTATTCTAGAATGAGAGGTTTAGCTGCTTTCTAAAAGTCACCCTAATTTTTTCAACCTGAAATTCACATCCCTGTTGATTTTATGTTTTTCCAGCTTTAATTCCCTACTTAGTGCACTAAAGGAAGTTATGACTAGAGACCTGTTTCAAATATTGTTTCATACATGTCAATAGGTTAAAATAATTGCTGGTTTTTATTTTTGATATACCAAATGCTCTTGTATATCCAGGCATTGAAGGACTTTCTGGCCAGACAGAAGACTGGCAGGATGGATACTGCAGAAGAAGTGGCCCATCTCTTTGTGTACCTGGCCTCTGATGAAGTAAGTATAGACAATGAAATGTCCTGTCACAGAATCCCATGCTGCTTTGCTGCTTCAAAGTACAGAGGGTATTTGTTTCAGGACAATCTCCATTCTCTTTGAACTGGATTATTACAAAAATAAAAACCAAACTGTGGTGTTGCAAGGTCCCTAGGACGAGGTGAGAGATGAGAATTTGACTCTATGTTTTCAGAAGGTTGATTTATTATTTTATGATATTATATTATATTAAAAGAAATTATATACTAAAATATACTAAAGAAAGAAAAAGGATACATTAGACGGTGACTGACCAGAGTCCCAACACAGTTGGACTGGGATTGGTCATTAAGTCAACACAATTCACATGGAACCAATCAAAGATGCATCTGTTAGTAAACAACTTCTAGACTACATTCTAAAGCAATCAGATAATTATTGTTTATATTTCTTTTCTGAGGCTTCTCAGCTTCTTAAGAGAAAAATCCTGACAAAGGGATTTTTCAGAAAATATCACAGTGACACCAAACTATGTTCTTTTACTGAGTTCATCCTGCAATACAAAAGGTGTTCTGAATGTTGACAGTGATTGCAAGGCATTATGTATTTGGTGCCATAGCCTGGTGGTTTCATGTCACCTGAGCAAATTGACTGACCCCAGGTCATCCTAAATGGTGAACAAAATGAGCTTGTCAGCTTTACCAAGCTTGCACCATGGCTAGGTCATGTTTTAAGGAGGTAGAATTAGTAGAGCTGCTGGAGATTTTAGCTAATGCTCAAGGTGAATCTGCCATCCCAGCATAAGGAAAACAACAGACCCACTGTGGATGTTATACACCAGACTTTTGATGACCACTGCAAACAGCACCAACACTAATGAGCACACACCAATGTTATTTGAGCAGCTATAAATTTACCGAGACTAAAAACTGGACTGGATTTGTCTGGACATGTCCAGCAGTCCTAATGTCCATGTCAAAATACTTCAGTGGATTTAGTTCAGTATTAATGTTGCTATCTATCAGCAGTCTGTTTCTCAATTTCATCTTGGGTTTAGTATTTCCATAATGCTAATAATTTTTCCAGTCTGCTCACAGGGTTTTCAATGGTGTGTAAACAGAATTCCATTTTTTCAATGTATTCAGCATGTTTCAGCAGTTGACATAAGGAAGAATGTCAACAGCTCAGTTGCTTACCCCACTATACATATAATCTAAGTTTTTAGTTAGGTCCCATTATAATTATTGACTGACCTGGTCAGATTATGCTCAGCTGAACAGACCTAATAACATCACAGTGTGAGGTATTTACTCCTGCAGGTAAGATATCTAAAGTCTAGCTTTTTAAAACTTGTACTCTCAGGATGCATTCTTATCTTAATGCCTCTAGTAATACTTTTGCCACTCTTCCTTGAATTAAGTGAAAGGCTTCAATTTCTGTTTGTTTCTATTTAGGTATTATATTACTTACTCAGGTATTTTTGTAAAACAAAAAAAAGTGTATAAAAAGAAAGCATATTTTTTAATTTAAAGAAAGTGTTTCCCTGTAATCAATAGCCATGAAAAATTACTTGAAATCATTGTATATTTTATGTAATTTCAGTCTGCTTTGTGACTGGTAATGAACTAATCATCAATGGAGGATGGAGCTTGTGATTGACTCTACCTGCAAATGGAAATTCATGCTATGATGGGCAAAAAATGAGGATGGTGTTTCTTGAAAAGATTGAGATCATGCATGTGATGTCTTTCCAAACAAATTTGCTATTTCTAGATTGATCTTACTGATTAACTTTTCCTTAAATAGAGAAATAGTGGAGTAAAACATACTTCATGTGGCTTCAATTTCTGGCAGCTCCAAAAACATGAAAGAACAGCAGTTTAATGTTTAAGATTTCAGGAGGCCAAAAATATTATTCAAGTTACAAAATCTGAGTTGTGTTTTAAGCAAAATCTGAGTGAAAGGAATTAACTATTATATTTAGTCTCATCTTACTAGGTATTTGGAAATTAAATACTCACAGGTATTTGGAAATTAAATAATCACAATTAAATACTCACAGGAACAACTATGCAAGGGCAATACTCTAGTAGGTATGGATGGGGGTATATGTGAGAGGAGTATTCTTAAATATATGGGTGGATTTTCATGAATATGCTTGACTTGAAACACAAAAGCAAAAGGAGTGGATTTTACCACTCTAGATAGAGCCAATATATTTGTCTCCAAAATAATGTGCTAATATTGGACAAATTCTGTAAAATCTGTTGCTAGATGCTACACTTTGGTGCTCTATGCCTTATTCTCAAGTACCAATACAGCTCACACTAAAGCACAAGGCAAAATTTCTCTGAAAAGGACTGTTTCTACAAGAGTATGTGCTGATGTTTTTATTGTGATAGCACATGGTAGCTTTGATTCATGAAATAGAAACCTATTATTGTCAAGTTTCATACTCTGGGAAAAAACATAGGTCCTGACCCAGAGATCTAAGGCAATGAATAACCGGAATTCACAAAGCATTTGTTTTGCTAACATACTGCTTAAAATCAACATGAATTACATGGTCTGACTGTCATGGTTACCTTTAACATTTATCTAGTTCATAAATGAAACTCTATGTAATTTAATACATATCTTCATATATATTATATACATATATATGTGAGGGAGCAATTAAGGACTAAATGCTACTTAATATGATTCATCAGTAATCAAAGCGCAGGAAAGATGTACAATGTTGTCTGTGTGTTTCTGTAACAATAACTGCCATGTTTATAAAATTATTGCTTAAGCTTTTCAATATCAGCTGAAACATTAATATAAATTACTTGATTTCAAAGATAATGAAACACATCTAGTTAAAATCTGGCCTCTTATTTTAAAATGATTGTATGTAAATCTAGATTTTACTAATGAGAAAAATATTGTGAATGTTGGCTTCATTGGGCTCATTATGGGCTTAACGTTTACCTTTAATCATGGTTGGAGCATTCTGACCTTGTGTAGTTTGTTTATGGGGTTTTAGAGAATCTAATATTTCAATCAAGTGACTTTGGCAGCCAAGCAGGATCAAGTTGGGGCACAAATCCAAAATGACTCCAAAAATGCTCACAGACATAAATGCAAAATATTAAAAATTGAGGCTGGCAGGACACAATTTCAATAGTTTTAGAGTTTAATATGAAGGCCTAAGCCCTTTTGTAGTAGGTGCATAAGGCTTACCTTGAAAAGAGAATTTCCCCATTGCAGTAACACAGGGAACATGTACTGTGTATTCTGAAAATATAATTAAGAATATGAGAGAAAATTCATTATACTTATTGCACATTGACCATCCTTACTTAACGTTTCTAAACTTGCTTAGAATTGTAGTATAGGGTTGCTGCTCAAAAATGGCTGCTGCTGCTGCTGTTGTCAAAGCACTTGTGCAAGAAAATAAGTACCACTTGCCTTTAAATTGCACTAAAAGGCACAAAAGGGTTTTTTTAGTGGTAGGCCAAAAATCTGGTGGACCAGAAAAGTAAAAATCAGCAGAGCTTGCTGCCTCTTGCCTTATTAGCAGTGCTTTTCATGGAGATATTAACAGTTGCAGCTCTGAAATATGTTCCAATGTCATGAGGTTTTTCAGCAGAATTGCAGGAATTATTAAAGGAAAATGCTTCTTAATGCTCTCGTGACCTAATTCCCTGGTCTATTTTTAATGGAACTGGGTAATTCTCTTTGTTTTCCTTCCACCCCAGTGATAATATAAAGAAGCTTTTTGACTTTTCAGATTCTAGGTCAAAATTTTCTCTTGTGGGGGAGGGAGGAATAGACTTCCCTGATTCTGAGTCTTTCTGGAAAATTTAATCTGATCAAAAAATGCTTTCATTTTCTCTTGGATTTGTAGTCAGCTTAATTCTGTGTGATGATACCAACATGTGGCATTTGACTCTGCTTTCACATGGACTCAGGGCAGCTTGCAAATTTAGAGTTGAGAAAAAGAGAAGGTCTGAGAGAACATCTCGTTACCTCATGTGCACTTACAAATGACGTGGATGAACTTGCTTTAAGAAGTCGAAATTCCGGGCTGGGAGCAACTTGTGTTTGTTTGGGGTGGTTTTGGGGATTGGTTGGTTGGGTTGTTTTTTTTTAATTCTCCTGCCTGCCCCAGTGCATTTTGTCTGTGTGCACCCAGAGCAGAATCAGCAACAGCTCCTTACCCTTTCCTTGCACCTAATCTCCAACTTCTCCAGTGCTGTAGTCTGGGTTAAAGGATGGTGTGTAGCTTCCCTATGCATCCTCCCACAGCCATGGGAAAGGCAGCACAGAAAACCTTTTTTGTGGGCAGCAGATGCAATGAATCTCGTGGGGGACTGGCTATGAAAGAGACAAAAATCTTCTTCCTGGGTGCCCTGACGGGTATCCAGAGCCTTGGATGGGCTCAGGACCGGTCCCGTCGCTCTCACCAACCTGACAGCTCGGACCACGGCCCGTCTCCTGCCGCCTTTCCCGCGGTGACCCATTCTGCAAGGCCTGCGGGAAGCCCTTGGGGGCATCCCCAGCTGCAGCGGCTGGCCTGGCGGAGCTGTGGCTGTGGAGGAGGGCCTGTTGTGCCAGCAGCAGCAGCAGTGAGGGAGGAGGAGGAGCCGGAGCCGAGCAGCGGGGCTGTTCCCGCTCGGGCCGCCCCGGCAGAGGCTGAGGGGGAGCGGGTCCCTGGCTGAGGCCTCGCCATGCCGCAGGTGAGTGCTGTGAATTCTGTGCCCCTCTGGTCTCGCTGCAGCCCATCCCCTGCAGCAGGAGGGGTGACCGGGGGTGGGAGCGGAGAGCGGGCTTGGCCGGCAGGAGGCTGCTCCCGGGTCTACTTGGTGCCTTTTTGTGGATAATGATGGTTTGGGTGTTTTAATCATTGTTTATTCTGAGTGCCGGTTGCTGCGGTGAGGTTTGTGGTATTTCGTGTGCGTGGCTTTCTGTACCTGCTGTGTACAAAGCAGAGCGCTGACAGTCATCCAGGCAGCAGAGCTCATGCTGTAGGCGTGCATGTGCTGTCCCTGTCAGTCAGCTCTCCCTCACTACCCATTCAAAAACAACTGGAGCAAACCTTTCTGCTTTCAAAACTAGAAAAGTGTATTTTACAGGGAGGTACTAAAATAGGTCTGTTACTGGCTGGTTTCCATGGGATTGGCCTTAACCCTGAGATATAAATTCCTCTCAATGATTTCTCAATCACTGATTTTTGTTGGCATAGAAGGTGGAATTGAAAAACTAAAACAACCCCCCTACCCCCAAAAAACCCAAAACCTGTGAGCTTCCCAAAGACCCGTGCTGACATAAGTACAGTAACTACTCACTTTGGTCCCACTGATCCAAAGGACAGTTCTTGGAAGTAGGTTCTTGATCCTGCCAACAGGGTGAAGACCTGCCACAAACCAGATAAGGACAGCACTGTCAGATTTGTCATTCACTCCCTGAAACCATTCCTGTTAAACAGAACATTCAATATCCCTGCTTAGTCCATCTTGCCTGTCCTACACACTGCTCTGAACAGCATTTTCAGGAGCTGAAGCTGTGGTGAGGTGTACTTGCCCTTCTCAGAAGTATTAATTAATCAATTAACTCTTAGAAGTATTAATTAATTTTATGTCAACAGCTACGTGACTGATCTGGGATGTTGCCTGTGCAGAGCTGGATGGTGAACAATATCCTTCTGTCCTTTGCTTGCACACAAACCAAGCGCAAAATTAAGTACATAAATCCACCCTGGGAAAGCGGTCAGTGAAGGGAAGGAGGGAGGCACTGGTGGGCTGCTGGTACTTTCTGTTCCAGTTAGGAGGATTGGCATTTGTGGATTCCCAGTCCCAATGAAAGGATAAAAAATACCAAATCAAAAGTATCACCAATGTCATTAAAAAGCCTCAAATCCTAAAACCACAACTATCTGGTTCTGCAAGTATTAATTAAAAATACAGAAAAGTACTGAAAATTGAGTAAATAAGCACTTTACCTTTAAATAGGAAAGGGGGAAAAAGCAAAACTATTAACTTATAACACACTTGGGAAAAACGCCAATCACTTGTTTTTAAAATTTCTAAAAGTTTAATAGTAATAAAATGGTTAAAAAAATAGTAACACAATTAGAGTAATAACAATTTGGACAAATTGAATTAGGACAATATGAGACAATAAAAACAAAGAGTTACGGACGTCCGGGTACCTTTTTCTGGGTATCACAAGCCCGAAAAACGACACCCGTTAACAAAGGATTAACCCTTAAAAGCAATAGCCTGTTGCATATTCATACACTTCATACATGATGCATAAATTCCATTCAAATACAGGATTCTGTCTGGTCACCGTCAACTTCTTCCTCCGAATCCTAACAGTGCCTTCGAGGTGGGAAGAAGTTAGTTTCTTCTGATAAGAGGGCAATAAATTATTTTCCTCTGAATGATTTAGGTGTCCTGTGGCTGCTATCTCGCTGCAAGTCCTTTCTTTTAAACAAAGCATCTTACATAGCATAGTTTCTATTTTAACATTTTTTATAACCTAAAACTATATTTAACATAGTACTTAAGAGAATTAATACAGCATTACTTTCTAACACAACACAAATAATATTCATTTTAATATTTGCGAAAAGCCAATCATGAAATACATGCATTTTTCACACACTGAAAGTGTTTGCCTATAGCTCTGTATTCTGCTGTGCCTTGGTCATGCCTCAGGCCAGTTTCATATCAGAACAGCTCAAACAAACCTCATAGGTGTTAGAATGGCCCTTGTTTTTATGGTATCAGCCCTTCCCAAATATCAAATATTTCATTTTAAACTTGAGGCTTGATAATTTTGCGAATCAGCTCTGACTTCCTTCCAACCATCTAGCAAGGAAGGAATTTCTTGGCTCAGAAGTTCTGGCTTAACTTCACTGGTGTTTTATGTGGCCAGAGGAATGTAAAAGACTTGAAAGAGATTTAGCTGATGGAGAATATATGCCAGCCTTTGCTGTAAGAGAGAACACTATCAAGTCTTGTCCCCAGATATATGCCTGCCCCCCTTGATGACTCACCCTTGTGAAACTACAGTAAATACGTGCACCAAAAAATATCAGACATACAAAACAGTGCACTGCCATATCACTTGTTAGAATCTATGGGACAAGTAGTGGACCAGTTAGAGTTGAGCAAATACAATGGTAACTATCCACAAATGACTTGGATCTTATTTCCCACTCTGAGAAGTACCTCCATGGGATATAATCAGTGAAAAAATACCCATGTTTAATCAGGCAGCAAGCTGTGAAAAGTCCTGATCTTTATTCCACCAGGCATCTTCACTTTCTTAGATACTCAGTCAATGTGCTTGTAACTAGTAGCAGCTACAGAAAACACGTTAAAATTGTTTTGAAAATCAACCTGGATCAGTCAGGCTTAAGTTAGGGGAAAAGTGTCCCCTCCTGAAGCTTTAGAAACCTCTTAGAGTTTTAGAAACTATAGTTGTTCTAACTTCATTAAATGGTCACTTGCACTGACATGTACACAGGACCTGTGACACTTTCAGAATGGTCCTAATGGTTCTGCTAAGTGGACAGCAAATAACCTTTAATATGTGCTGAAAGGAGGCACAAATAGATAAAGATTACAGCTGTGGTTTTAAGAAGGAATGAAGAGGTTAGCACCGTTAATTGTGATTCTAAAACTCTTTTGGTTTTGTGGGTTTTTACTGGGGGCTTTTGTGCTTGAATTTCTAAGCTTAATACAGTTCTTTCGTTAGTTTCTGTCTCTTGTTCTTAGGTACAGCATACAGAGGGACACAAAAACCATTAAACTTGAAATTGGACTGAGAGGAAAAGACATCACTGAGAAGTCATGCATTTGGAAAACAGTGTTTATTTGCTTCTCTTTAACTTTTCCACCTTTCTCTCTTTCTTTAGGTTTGCAACAATGGTAAGGGAAGATGTAAATGACAGTGAAGATTCTGAACCATCAGTGTGTGAGAGAAATGGCATGATTCCCATGCATGAGCAAAGTGAGGTAATTAACTAGGATCCCAAAGTATCAATCCAGTCAGAGAGAACCCTCCTTTTCTTTTTTCCTTTTTTAAAAATAAAATTCTTAATGTAAAAGGTATTTTAAGCATATAGTATTGAGTGTATCTCATATAGATGTCTGTATGGCACATCTTTATGCACATGGTGATCACAGCATCATGGGATGAACAAATAACTCCATGCTGAAAGCTCATGAGATTTGTGTTCCAGTCATGACTCTGAAAAGGAATATATATGTATATAGAGAGAGAGGGAAGAGCCAGAAGAATAATCAGAAATGTGGAACTATTACTGGAGAAGGGCCAAACCACATTATAAGCAGAATTCCATGTCTACAGTATGACAATATGCAGACATGAATAATCCTACAGGAAGATAGATGATTAACTTGTCAAAAATAATGCTAAAATTAAGTGAGACATAGCCAAAAATGGTCAAAAAGTGCTTTGGTTATGAATATGGATAAGTAGATGTACCAGTATAAGAGAACAGCTTCAAGGGAATGACTCCCAGTTATAGTATTTCTCCATCTCTACTTTGACTTACCAGCTTCAGCCTTCCAGCAATGGATCATGTGAGTAAAGCTTGTGCTGGCCAGCTCTGCTGTTTCTTTCATCTTTGTTTTGTTATTTTGGTTCAAGTCTTTGCAACTGTAGTTATTTAGGAGTTATATTAAAAGTACCATCTCACTGCAATGATGCTAATCATTAATTCTATTGTGAAATCCAGTCTGGAAGCAGAACATTAACAAATTGTAGAAAATATTATTTAATTTTTAGTTGTGTACACAAGACAAGCTGAGCCTGGCCTGCTATCATTGTTTCTTCATCAAATATGCAAATATTGTTACTGCACGGGTGCTATATATATTGGGACAGGAGCCCTGTCAGGTGCAGATAAAAAGGCAAATGTCCTGCAATTTCTCACATGTAGTTCTTGGTGCAATGCAGAAAAACAAATACAGGGCCAAAAATGCTAGAATTACATCAAAGCTGGACATTCCTATAGTGGTTGTTCAGTTAATGTGGTTGCCTGTAGCCAGTGGGGATCCAGTACATCTCAGCTGGCTTCAGGTGGTGAGTATATGCAGAGAATGATGAATAAGACAGTTTCCAGCATCTTTTTTGTTCATCAGAATGGGGGAGATGTTGGGAAGGATGAAAGTTTGACAAGAAAGTCTCACAGATATGTATGCTTAGCAGAAAGACTTTTGCATGCGGGGTCTGATGAAGGAATAGAGATGGAAGCAAGTTTTGATATAGAAGAAAAGAATTGCTGAGCCAGTCTTACTGGATAACCAAGAAGGCAAAGGGTATGTTAGTTAGAAGGGGATTTTATGACTTAGAGCAAAGAATAAACCCACCTCAAACAAGATGTTTTTACCAAGCAGAAAGATAGCACAGGCAAACAAGTCAGCAAATGTTGCAAGTAGAAAAAGGTCTCAGAATTTTCCACTGCAAGAAAACTGAAAAACAACTTCTAGCTTAAACTGTAATGTACTAACTTTTAGTGATTGGAGAATAGTAATGTGAATATGGTAATTATAGTAGTTATGATAGGCTATAGATAATAGTTAAGGTATAGATTGGTTCTACTGTATGAAGATGCTAAGCAAAGAAAAGTATATAATGCATTGTAACCAAAACCAAAGGGTCTCCAGGCCTGCCTGCAGCTGGAGCTGACAGCTGTAGGCACAGGCTCTGTCGTCCATGACCCTGGACTGCTGTAACATCTTGGGTGTAATACACTGCATTTTGAAGAGCCACCTGAAGTCCCGCATCCCTTATTTCAGCTCTTACAGGAGGCCCTACATACAGAAAAACAAGGCCCTTCTGAAAGTCCTGAATTTTTAGATAACCTGCTGGAGGCAATGCATCATCATACATCTTTAGATCCTGATTCTCAGGATGGGATACAACAGTTAGTAAACTTGGTTTTGGGACACAGGAGACATTAGGTGTAAGCTTCAGAACATTTGGGGGCCAATGGGGTGAAATTTAGAAGCCTTATTAGAGAGACATGGAGGGCTTTTAGCAATCAAAAGGAAGGATATGAACAAGGGATGAGAAAATTAGTAGCAGTAGTAAGAGAAGAGGAAGAAGGGAGATGGCATATTCAAATGACTTCCACAGGAAGTCATCAGCAGTGGAATTATAGGGCATAGATAGATGGCTGGTCCAAAAGGGAATGAAGCTCGTGTTCTGCAATCAAGGCATTTTCAGACATGGCACCACATCTGTTCTTCCTGGCATTCTTGTCAAGCAGATAATGTAGTATTGATATTTTATCTATTAAGCTGTTTGTTTTCTAGTAGAAAACAAGCAGAAAGGAAACTTCTGTGTCCCTTTGTTTGTAATTTCATTCTGTTGAATGAGACTGTTTAAGGGAAAAAAGCCATGAACTGTGCCTCATCTAAAATCACTGATGCCAGCAGTTTCCAAATCAGTGCTCTGATTGTGATTTAGTTAAATATGTAGGTTATTTGACTGCATGTGGAGAGAAGCACTGCAAGACAAGGTAGCAAGCAAAGAAATTAGAATTATTTTCTCCAGTTCCTTTTTGCATGTTGTTGTTACAATTCAATCACTAGAGAATATTACTGGGAATATATTTCTAATAGACTGTAGTGTCTGTCTCTGTTTCTCTCACTTCATACCTGTCTTGTAAAGCATTCTGAGGTCTGCTTATATGTTACTGTTGTTTATTATTATCTCTTGTTATGGTTTAGGCCTGGCAAAGCCAGAGCCCCCATAAATATACCTTTTACCTGATATCTGCTGTGAGATGTGGCCAGGAAATAAGCAAAGCAGGCTCCAACTTAAACATAAAGAGAAGTTTATTAACTAAACTACACACACAATTACTAAACTACACACACAATTACTAAACTACACAGAAACACTTCCTTATCCTCCTCCCACCAAATTCCCAAGCACATTTACATTTCCAAAAATTATCCACACTCGGTCTGGCACCACCCTTTAGAAAAAATCAAATCTTCAGCTCATAAGGGATAGACGGAGTCCTTCCTTGTGCCACGGACTTCTTGTCACAATCAGCAATCCGCCCGGAGTCTTGCTATCTCGTGACATCTCCTTTCCATGCCAAGGTGCTCTCACCACCAGGCATGGGATGGGGCAGGGGCCTGCCTTCAGGGCCTTTTAAGAATGCCTCGTCTCGTTCCAAGCAGAGCACAGTCACATCCCTGGGACCTTTGTCCCCCCCCATCTCTTCTATACCCCCTGGGGCCGAGGGGTCTCAAAACCAAACTCTCTTGACTCCGAGCCTCCGCTTCCCCCTGCAATACAGCCTCTGCATCACCAGGAAAGAGTCCATGGATATACAACAAAAAAGAGTCCAGCAAAAACTGCCACTCCATCTTCCTCCATTCCTTCAACATCTCTCTTCTCCCTTTGCCAGACCCCCCTTACTGGCCTGGTTTCTTCCTTCATCTTCCACTCCTATCCCTTTCCCAGGAAAGGCAATGTTCTGCGAAGCCTTCATTCTCCACAAGGGTTAAAAGCTCTCCCAGGCGGCCGGACTGCCCGCTGCCCCCCCCTTTCTCCTCCCAGCCGTGCTGCCTGCCGGCACATGATATCAAGTTTCAAGATATACAGTTCGAGCACGGGCTGCATTCTCTCCATCTCCAAAGGGCGGGGGGGGATAAACAGGTCGCTCAAGGGTCCGCCACCCTTCCTCCGAACCCGGGCCTACTGTAGATGGGCCACGTGGCTTTCCCCTCCCCCAGCCCAGCCAGCAACTGGGCCGGGAGAGAGACTCCTTCACGCCGGAAATCCCAAGAGGGCTCTGAAGGACAAGAACCCTGCTTTTAACCCCTTGGGTTCGTAGTCTCAAGAGGCGGATCCAAATGCCGCACTGGTCAAACTAGGTGCTCATCTTAAAATGCGACCACCCATTGGTAACCACAGCAAAACAACATATCCCAGATGTCCCATTTCCGGTCAAACCACGACATCTCTGAATTGTTCCCAGTGAATTCTACCTGGATGTTTTCAGTCAGTTTTCCACAGAGTTTGGCCACTGCATAGTGCCAGTGGGAATGTTCCAAAGGCTTTTCCTTCTGTTCACACAATTCTGATATCAGATAGTCCAATGCTCTTTGTGCAACCAAATATCCAGTGTCTTTCCTCAGGAATGGACTGTGGGATCTTGGCTCAGAAATGGTCATTAGTATTGCTGATGCATTCAGTCCTTAAGCTGTTACAGTGCAACAAGGTCATTGAACTATTATCTTTGCTGTATTCATGTAACAGTGTCTAAAGTCGTACCCTTGGCTGAAATATCAACCCTGACAGAACTTTCTGTTGTAAAGACCCACAGATGTTTGTTTGTTTACCTGTTCTAAAGAATAGATTTTTTTTCTATTCTAGGCTGTGAATAAGTCTCGAAAAACAGTTGCTGAATGTGTTTTTAATTATTATTATTTAGGCTCAGATTATCCTCCAAAAAGGGCTTAAGTTGAATTAACCTTCTCTAACATCAGTAACTCAAGCAATTTGAATAATTGCATAGATGCTTTTCACAGTCACCCATTCCAAGATTAAAAGGTTCAGCCTTCTCTGTATGATGTCTGTATCAGCCATCTGATGCAGAAATGAGCCCCTCTGAATCACACAGGATCAATCGGAGTGTGCTGCCCTTGCAGCAAACGGAAGCTTTCAATCAGAATGGCCACACACTGCCAAATGGAGAAAACCCCCAAACTCTGCGTGTGCTAAGTGTGCTGAGTAGATGTCCTGGTTTAGGGAAAATTTGGGAGAAAACCTCCAAAGGAGGTCCTTCCAGAAAGCAAAGCCACACGGCCTCTTCCCCCAACGGGTTCGGGAAGGATTCCTCAGAGAGAAGTCAAAGAACCTGCTTATTTAACAGGCAAAACACCCCCCAGCACACAAAATGAACAATACCGGATGACACCACTCTTTCACCGCTCTGAAAAAGATGACAAATTCAGAAAGTCTCTCCTGGGAGTGGTTGCTCTGTTATCAGTCCCTTCGGCACTGAGGATGGCTGCTGCAGGCTACAAGGTGCAAACTCTTGGTGTTTCCCAGATCCCAGTCCAGAGCAGGTTCGAGTGGTTCCAAGAAAGGGAAAGGAAAACAGTCCAGGGAAAATTTGGACTGCTTAGCTAAACTAACAAGTAGGAGCAAAAGCAAGAGCAAAGTAGGAGCAAAGCAGGAGCAAGAGGAAGAGCAAAGCAAAATATGAACAAAAAGCGAAAGCTGCACTATGTATTGTCCTGTCTGTGTCCTGCTGACTATTGAGGGAGTGAGCAGACTGATAACTGATAACAAAAGAAAACAAAACATTCGCTCTTCAGAGCCAGGCTTGAAGGTACAGAACATAATATCCAGCATAAACAGAATAGACGACTGGGGATACAAGCATCATAACGTCACCCTAGGAAACCATTGTGACACTGTAGGGTCCCATGAAACCAAGGGAATATGGAACAGGATTCCTTCATGACAAAAGCTGCCAGGACAAACAGGTCTGGACTCCCAGGAGCCACCTCTCTACTCTTCTGCCTTCCAAACACTGGGGCTCTGTGCTTTCCTTCCTATGGAAAAGAAACATTCTTCTTATCTATGCAGAAATGGCCAAAAATGGGGCTCCACCTCCCAAATTCTGTATAGGGTTGCTTTCAGACAAAAGCTACCAGGACAGAGATGTGACAGTGGTCACAAGGGTTTTGAGGTGAAAAGAGAGAGACGAGAATGTTGATTCCATAATCAGAAGGCTTGATTTATTATTTTATTATATATATATATTGCATTATAACTATACTAAAAGAAATAGAAGGAAAAGTTCTCAGAAGGCTAGCTAAGCTAAGAATAGAAAAGAATGAATAACAAAGATCTGTGTCCCGGCAGAGAGCGAGAGCAGCTCTGCCATGAGTGGTCAGTAAATCCAAACATCCACAGGAGACCAATCACGGATCCACCTGTTGCATTCCACAGCAGCAGATAACCATTGTTTACATTTGTTGCTGAAACTTCTCAGCTTCAGCAGGAAAAAATCCTAAGAAAGGATTTTAATGAAAAGATGTCTGTGACAAAGAGAGGTCTGGCTGGCCTAGACCTTTGATGGCCCCTTTTATCTGCCCCTCAAGCACCGGTGTTCCATGCTTTCCTTCCTACGGAAAAGAATCATCCTTCTCCTCCATGTGTCCATGTCTGAAACTGGGATTCCACCTCTAAAATTCTGTATATCCAAGGGTTGCTCCCAGGTAAAATCTGCCAGTACCATCAAGTCTGCCTGGCCTTGGCCTCTGCTGACTGTCCCTGCATCACTGGGGCTCAGTTCTTTCCTTCCCATGGAGATCACTGGGACACTGTGGGGACCTCATGGAACCAAGGAGATCATTGTGGCACCACTGGAGCCCATGGAACCAAGGGGCCATGGTGACACAGCAGGGCTTCATGGACCCCAGAGACCATTATGACTCTTTGGGGCCTGATGGAACCATGGAGACCATTGTGACCCTTCAGGGCCTCGTGTCACCAAGGGGGCATTATGACACCTCAGGGCCTCATGGAAGCAAGGGAACATTGGGACACTGTTGAGCCCCATGGAATCTAGGGAACATGGAACAGGTCTGGCTGGCTTGGCCTCCCAAGGGCCACCTGACAGATCTGGCTGATCTTGGGAAGTTGAGGGCTTCTACCATCAGCTCCTGGAGCACTGCGGCTCCATGCTTTCCTTGCTATGGAAAAGAACCGTCTGTCTTTTCAGATGCCCATTGCCAAAATTGGTACTCTCCCTAAAAAAATTTCCTCTATGCAAGGGTATCTCCCAGAAAAAAACCTGCCAGCTCTGGCTGGCCTTGGCCTCTGGTGGTCACTGCTCCTCTGCCCCTGAAACACTGGGGCTCTGTTCCTTCATTCCTATAGAACAGAACTGGCTTTCATGTCCAGGGCCCATGGCCAAAATTAGAATTTGGCCTCCCAAATTCTGTATATCCAAGGATAGCTCCCAGACAAAAGTGGACAGGACAGACAGATCAGGCTGGCCCTGTCCTCTGGTGATTTTCTTAGACTCTGAGCTGAATGTTTTCATTTGAAAACACCTTGGAGAGGGTCCAGAGATCTCCCAAGGAGGGGTTTTGAGGCCTTGGGCACCTGACCACTACATTTGGACAAAGGAGCTCTGTGCTGTTGTGGTAATTTTGCATCACGGAAGTGATATTCTAAGAGAAGCTGCTAGTAGTTTCCTCTGTGTCTGACAAAAAAGCAATCAGTAATTACCTGTGAGAATTGACAATCTGTACAACCACTAAGGAAACTGTACACACCTCTGTGAAGACCCATGTTAAAGACGAGAAAGCCTGGGAGGGTCTCTTTCCCTTCTGGCTGGCAAAGAGGTAACAAGGCTGACCCAGCCCCCATCTCAGCCAGGGCGGGCCGGGCGGCTCCTGCCGTGGGGCCGGGCCCCTTCCCAGGGACCCCGCCAGGCCCCATCGGCTGCTGGGCAGGGGAGGGGAGGCCGCAGGGCCGAGGCTTGGCCAGGCCATGGCTGCAGTTGTGAACATCTGGGCACTACTGAGCCCTGCCCCGCCGCCAGCCCGGGCCGAGTCAGGATCCGCCGGGCCCCAGGAGTCGCCCCGGTCCGGGCCGGCTCGGCCAAGACTCTGCCACCGTTGGGGTTCACCCGCAAGCCCCAGGCAGGGGGAGGAGAAGCCATCGGCCCCCGGCCGTGCTGCTGCTGTGTTCTGGCCTGGCTGCTGAGATCCTGGCCCTCCCCCCAGCGCGGCCCATCCTGACACAGCCCCAGCGCAGCCGCTGCAGAAACCTCCATCGTAAAACAGCTCCGGCCGCAAGTACTGAGCCTGGCCAGGGTCAGGGAACCATCTGCAGGCCCCGGGCGAGATATTAACTCTTTCAGTGCTTCCATCCTCCCTCGAGTGAGAGAAAAGGACAAAATGCAGGCACATAGAGGAGCAACATGAAGACACTGAGGTCAGTGAAGAGCAAGTTGAGTCCCAGATGGGAGGGATGAGGAGATGCCTTGATCTGAGGGCTGATATCCTCTTGTAAGGCTATGGAGAAGGATGTAATTGATACTTCAGACTCTCTTAATTGATACTTCAGACTCTCTTTTTCCCTATAACACATTGAAAAGTATGGGGAGATGACTTGTTCAGCAAAGGCCTCTATGCTAAAGTAAGCAAATGTTGAAGTAGCTGTGATCCCATGAAAAGTTTGAACAGAGAAAGAGAGCAGAGTGATGAGACCCTGTGCCCTCAGGGAGAGAAGAAGAAGACCTCTCTTTTCAGAGATGAAAATGATTTCAGAAACAGATGAAGAGAATCTTTGCTCTTGAACAGTTCATCTTTAAACTAATACCCCAGAAGTTGATATGGCCCATAAACACAGCTATGGGAAAAGCTGTGAAAAAATGGGAGGGACTTCATGATTGCAGATTTTCTAGGCAGCTGCTATTTGTGGGAATTGAGAGCCACGAGAGAACTGTTTTCTTATGGAGAAGTCTCCATAGCATGAAAGAGTGACTCCTGTCCCTAAGTGAACTAAAGAAAGACTATAGTAGAGGTGGTAAACTGATGGAAATTTTTAGGTTTTGTCTCTTTTCATTGACAGTAAGAAAGAAGAGGTTGTAGGAAAAGGGGAAATGTTCTGAAACTTTTTTTCTGATTCTTATTACTCTTTCCGTATTTAATATTAATAAACTTTTCTTTATACCCTTTTAAAGTTCTGAGCCTACTTTGCCTTTCTCCTAATTGTATCTCACAGCAGGAAATGAGTATGTATATTCTAGTGAGTGCACTGGTAATTAGCCAACACTGAAACCACCAGACTAATTGATGCATTGGCCAAGAAATCTCAAATTGGTGAACCAAAACCACTACAGAAACATTTCTGATGAGCTACACTAGAGCAGAGGGAAATTAGGTCAGAGCCATGGTTTGTCAGGACTTGCTGGATTCTAATGGGCCTCGTGGTGAATTTGGAGCTGAGACCTTGAACCCGGGACCTGAGAAGAGACTGCTCAAACCTTTCCAGGAGTCAAAGTCAGAGGAAACACCCAAAGTGTCTCAAGGAATGAATGGGTCCCACTGAGGTCCATCCCCAACACAGACCTCTCATGGAGTCCTTGGAGGACAGAATTGGAGGCCAGGATGGCACAAAAACCTCTCCGAGACTCAGTGTGGGAAGGAAAATCCAAAGTACCTTAAAAACCTTGAGTATCTCAAAGCATTAATGAGCCCCATTGAGTGTCAGTACAAAGCTCTCAAGGGACTCGTTGAAGCAGATAATTGGGGCCATCATTGCACAAACCTCTCATAGACTCCAAGGCAAAAGCCAAACCCAAAGTCCTTTGAAAAAGCCTGCAGTCCCTGGGAGCATTAAGGAGCCCCCAGGGCCATTGCTGAGCAAGGCTCCCCAGGGACTCCTTCCAGCAGATCCTTGAGGCCACTGGGATGTGGGCTAGGGGGGGATGCTGAGGGCAGGACAAGGGGGTGACAGTGCCCAGCCTGGCTGGGGCTGTGCCAGGAGGCCCCAGTGCCTCAGGACAAGGTGTCTCCTCACAGCCCTTGGTGGCACAGATGCTGCTGAGACTTGGCTTCTCTTTGTCCCCACCTGTCATCAGTGCCTCCAGTTCTCTGCTCTGGCTGGGCCCTGGGGACACTTTCTCAGTCGCATTCCTCACTGGGACCCATTAAAAGTGAAAGAGCCTTTGGAGTTGGATTCTGACTTGGAGTTCTTGAGAGGTTTCTTCAGTTCCCTCTCCTTCTTT
Source organism: Melozone crissalis (assembly GCF_028551555.1). NCBI lineage: Eukaryota > Metazoa > Chordata > Aves > Passeriformes > Passerellidae > Melozone > Melozone crissalis. The sequence continues at coordinate 4,750,014 of NW_026535813.1, read as the reverse complement.
TCCCTTGGAAAAGACCTTGAAGATCACCAAGTCCAACCTGTGCCTTGGCATCGCCTTGTCTCCTCTGAGCCTCCTCTTCTCCAGGATAAACAACCCCAGCTCCCTTGGCTGCTCCTCACAGGACTTGCACTCCAGACCCCTCAGCAGCCTTGTTGCCCTTCTCAGGACACGCTCCAGCCCCTCCATGTCCTTCCTAAATTAGGGAGGACCCAGAACTGGACACAGCACTTGAGGTGCTGCCCAACCAGTGCTGAGCACAGGGGAAGAATCACTGTCCTGCTCCTGCTGGCCACACCATTCCTGATCCATAGGAGTGCCAGGGCTTGGATGAGGGAAATGGTGGGGAGGGGGAGGGGACAAAGTGTTATTGATTGTCAGCCATGAAGGGTCTTGATCTTCATATTTATTCAGATGGCATCAGAAGGTGCTGCGGGTCAATATCAATTGGACATTGCTGATACCAATCTTCAATCAGGAAAAGAAAACAGGACAAAACAGTTCTCTGCTTTTTTTTTCAATATAGCAGAATCACTTTGAATACACTTCTGAAATTTGTCTAATTAATCACATAAGAATTGAACATTTAGATGTTTCCCAGGGGCTTGTCTTGTGCGGGAGTTTTGCATAAGGTATTTGTGAGTCTCTTTCAGTGAATTTTTAACTGAAGAGCTCAAGAAAAAAGAGGCCTCTGGAGTAGGAAAATTCATCAGCAACCTCCAAATGGCTGAGGATCCATCCCCATCAGAGTAGCAATGAACAGAAATGGGCACAGCTTTGAGGCTGCCCCAGCTTTGGGATGGGCCCTGGTCCTGGAGCAGCAGCAGCTCTTGAGGGCCCCAAGGCTGGGGCTCTTGTGCTGCCCTGGGCAGATGGGATGGCAGCAGGGACTGCAGAGCTCTCAGCACCTGGGGCAGGGGGGAGCAGGGCAGCCAGGGAGCCTCCTTTGGCCTTGGCCAAGCACCTTCCCCCATGGCTGGGGCTGAGTCCTGTGGGAGCTGTAGCTGCTGCTGTGCCCTTGCCAGGGGCTGAGGCCGTGGGGCCAGTGCTCAGAGCAGCCTGTCCTGAGCAGAGCTGTGGGGCCAGAGCCAGCTGGGCTAGGCTGGGGAGAGGCCCTTGGTGCTGCCTAGATCTCAGGGCAGCTGGAAGAGCTTGCAGGGAGGTGAGCCGGGCTCAGGGAGCCTGGCACAGAAACCATCAGTGTCCGTCTCAGCCTGGCTGAGCGTGCAGGGGCGGGACTCAGGCCAGGCCTTGTGGGGCAGGGCCAGCGACTGTGCAAGGCATTGAAAACAGCAATTGCCCCAGAGAGGAGGCTGCTCTGTGCCCTTGGTGGCATGAACAGAGCAGGAAGGGGGCCCAGGACATTTGTCAGCGCCAGCCTCTGTCCCCAGCCCTTGGCAGCCCTGGCTGCTGAGCCCAGCTTTGCCCTGGGCTGAGTTTTGCTGTGGCCCAGCTCCATCCTCCTGTGGGGCTCAGAGTCTGTTACCGGCCATGGCCAGCCCTGCCCGGCCTCTCTGCTGGCCCATAGGCCAGCAGAGCCCGGGGTAGGGCTGTCTGTGCAGGCCCACAGGTGCCATGGGCTCTGCAGGAGCTGGCAGAGGCTGCCCAGCAGGGAGGCCAAGAGGCACAGAGCCCCAACGCTGCTGTGACCACCAGGACACAGGGGCCATTCCCAGCCGCAATGCTCCTGGCCTGGGCTGGGCCTGCACAGGGGCTGGGGCACAAACGGGCCATGCAGCTTCTGCCGGGGCTGACAGCAAGGCCAGGCACATACAAGCAATTGCTGAGCATGGCCTGTGCTGGCCAGGGCTGACTGTGCCAAAGGCAGAGTTCAGCTGCCCTTGGGGCCTGCAGGAACAGTCAAGAGCCCAAGGAGCCTCCATGGCTGTGCTGGAGACCAAGGATGCAGGAGGGAAATGCAGGGCTGCTGTGGGATGGGGAGGGCATTGAATTCCAGCACACATCTCAGTTCTCTGATGATCCCGGCACCATGCTGGGCCCTGTTTCAGACTGGAGCAGAGCAGATGTTGATGGGACAGGAGCCCTGCGGGGCTGTCAGGAACCTGCAGCTTGCAAGGTGCTCTGCTCTCCTTCAGGTGCTCTCTGAGAGATCCAATCCCAGCTCGGCCCTTCAGGGCACAAGTGGCATTGCCTGTTCATGGGCACACAACAGATGTTGGCCTGGAAAGGGGCAAAGGTTTTAATACTTGTAAATTTCATAATATGCAAGCACATTTTCATTATCTGAGTCACTCGAGTACTTTTAAGAAATGGAAAAGTTTTCCCACCTGGAACAGGAATTTCCTGGAAGTGTATTGATGGCAGGAGAAGAAATACTGATCTTCCCCTTTGCTTGAGTCTCCAATATTCTGTTTATTCTTTCCTCTCCCTCTTCCTTCAGGTGTTTCCAGCTCTCCTGTTTAAATGGCTTTGTCTAAGCACATCTCTTCACTTGACCAGATGGATCTATGTCCTTTCTGCTGCTCCCAGTTTTTTTCCTCCAGATGCTCTGTAGTCATTCAAGTGCCTCTCAGCTGACTGGTTTCACACTTGAGCTTCAAGGATTCAGACTAATCTTTCAGAAGTTCAAATAAATATCATCTTAGTCAACATCCTAATTTTGTTTATATCTATCACAGAATTACTTTTTCTTATGTCCTTATCTAAAACTGGTCCTGTACGGAAATCCCTGGGGGATGGGGGACATGTCAAATGCTGCTGGGAAATCCCAGACAGCTGAGGGAAGAGCTGTGAGGGTTCTTAGACTGTTCAAAGGTTAAACTTGTGTTTGTTGGCAAGAAACCTTGCTGTGCCTCTGAGTGTCACCAGGCCCTGAGCCCAAAGGACACAAACCTGATGAGTTGTGATTCCCACTGCAGGGGCACTTGGACCTTGGCTCTACACACGAGAGCTCTTCATCCCCTTTCCCTCTTTTCCTCCTTCTGTGCATGGAAGGAGCTCTTGACTTCAGCCTGTGACTCATGTGTGCAAAGAGCAAATCTGGGCAGAATTGGAGCAGGGAGGGTTTGGGGGGACCTTGGGATCTGTGCTGGGCACAGATGATGTTTTCCATTGCTCTGAGACTGTCTACTGTGGAAAGTGGATTTAATATCCAGCAGAGGAATGACTTCTGCATTTGATGGAGTTCCCTTGGCTTTGTTGGCTGACAATAAATGAACATCCCTCTGTGTCTCGGGCAGCTCCTTCTCCAAGGAAAGCAAGTGGGAGTTGGAGCCAAGGAGCTGAAACCTACAGGTACAGCCTGGGCTGGAGGGAGCTCAGATGTGCACAAGGCTGCTCTGAGTGCCAGGCCTTGGATGGGGAAAATTGTGGGGTGGGGGTAGGGACAGAGTCTGATTGATTGTCAGCCATAAAGGGTCTTGATTTTCATATCTATTCAAAATGCATGAGGAGGTACTTGGATTCAGTGTCAATTGGAGATTGCACATATCAAAAAATTACCAGTAAAAAAAAAAAAAAATACAGGGCCTAAAATATTCTTTTCTTGCTGCCTTTTAAAATATAGTATATTCACATTGAATAGGCTTCCGAAATCTGTCTAATCAACCACACAAGATTTGGAAACTTAAATCAGATTATTCCCAGAGACTTGGCTTGTTAAGGTGTTCTGAATGTTTATGAGCCCTGGGACACTGAATTCCTGCACTGAAGAGCTAAAGGCTGAACAAGCCTCTGGAGCAGTAAAATTCGGCAGCAGCTTCCAAGTTCCTGAGGATGTCAGCAGCCCTCACTGAGGCCATCCCTGTCCACAGACCGTGGGGGAATGGGCAGACAAGGAGACCGTCCCTGGGGCTGGAGCAGCACAACTCAGAGGCACCAGCAGTTCCAGCTGGGAAATGGAGTGTGGAATGTGGCTGGGAAAACCCTGCCTGGGCTGGGCCAAGCAGGACAGACACGCCCTAACCCCCATCTCCCAAACAACTCTCTCAATGAGACATTTAAAAGGAATTATATTTGTTTGTGTACCCTGAGTTAGATGTACTGGAGAAATACCAACCAGAGATTCTCAGGAGCTGAAAACACCAAAAACAGCCTTTACTGGCAATTTTAGAAAATTAGAGAAACTTGGCAAATGGTTTAATACAGTATTCAATCAGTCAAAACCACATTTTGCATTAACTTGGCCCATTCAACTTCACAAACTCTAAGCCTGTTTAATTTAATGTGAATCAAAATTTGCAAGAGGAGGGAATTAGAAGAAGACACAGAAAGAGAGAAAGACCAAAAAGATACAGAGAAGCACACACACAGGTACCAACTCCTGGATTCCAGCTATGTTCAGATGGAAATTCGAAGAAGAGGTAGGGTCAAGATGTGTGCTTGCCTTGTGGTCAGCCTTAAATACCCCTTGGTCTTCCTGGGCCCATCTCCCAGGTAGGACTTGGGGTCATTTGGTCCCTCAGGAGCTGGGCTGGGGGCTTCAGAGGTGGCTGTGGAGCATTGCCTGTGTTGTGCCAGGGACTGGCAGACACTGCTGGGCTGGGATAGAGGCTCTGGGTGGATTGGGGTTCCAGGGCAATGCAGGGCTTGGGTTCCAGGGCAATGCAAGGCTTGACCTGCCCCTTCCTCCCCCCCACACAAAATGTTTTGAGCCAACAATCTCCTCCAGTCTCTCACAGGAGGGAATGTTGGAGGTGAAATTCCAATTCTGGCCATGGGCACCTGGAGAAGCAAGACAGCTCTTTCCCATAGGAAGGAAAACATGGAGCCTTCCCCAGTGTTTTGGGGATAGATGGGAGGTGACCCTCTTGAAACCATTGCCAGCCAGACTTGTCCTGACAATATTCCTATGGGAACAATCCCTGGATATAAGGAGATTTGGAGGTGAAATCTCAATTCTGTCCATGGGTGCCCTGAGGAGAAGGACAGTTCTTTTCCATTGGGAAGGAAAGCAGGGAGCCCCAGTGTTTCAGTAACAGATGAGAAGAGACCCTCAACATGCCAAGGTCAGTTGGACCAGTCACGCAGTCCATGGGAGGCCAAACCAGCCAGAGCTGTTCTGTGTTCCCTTGGTTTTATGCTGCCCCACAGTGTCACAATGGCTCGTTGATTACAAGAACACCTGCAGTGTCACAATGGACCCTTGGTTTGATGGGGTCCCACACTGTCACAATGGCCTCTAGGTTCCAGAAGGCCCCAAATGTCACAATGGTCCCAACAATTCCATGAGACCCTGCAGTGTCACAATGGTCTCCATGGTTCCCCAGGCGCCACAATATCACGTGACGCCTGTTTCATGAGCCCTGTAATGTCAGAATGGAACTTTGGACCTTGGGGGTTTGCAGTGCCACAATGGTCTCCTTTGGCTCCACAGTGTCACAATGGACCATTGAAGACAGGAGGCCCCTCTGTGTCACCCTGGAGCTTTGGTTCCATGCAGACCTGCAGTGTCACAATGGTCTCCTTTTGTTCCCCAGTGTCACAATGGGCCACTGATGACATCAGGCCCTGCTTAGTCACAATGGACCTTTGGTTCCATGCAGTCCTGCAATGTCACAAAGGCCTCTTGCTTTCACGAGACCCCACAGTATCACAATGGTTTTCTTGGTTCTGTGGGGACCCCTACGGTCACAAAGGTCTCACTGGTTCCATGAGGTCTCACAGTGTCACAATGCTTTGCTTATTCCATGGGGCCTCATAGTGTCACAATGGTCTCCATGATTCCATGAGTCCCCTCAGGGTCACAATGGTCTCCTTGGTTCCATGGTGCCCTACAGTGTCACAGTGGCCCCTTGGTTCCATGAGGCTGTAAAGTGTCTTAATTGTTTTTGCAGGGTTCCATGAGGCCTTGCAATGTCACAATGGACCTTTGGCTCCATGGGGTCTCGCAGTGTCACAATTGTCCCTTGTTTCCATGACACCCCAAAGTGTCATAATGGTCTCCACAGTTCCATGAGGCCCCATGGTGTCACAAATGGACCCTTGGTTTGATGGGGCCTCACAGTGACACAATGATCCCTACATTCCATGGAGTCACACAGTATCAGTACTGTCCCCTTGGTTCCATGAGGGCCAGCAATGTCACAGTGGTCACCATGAATGCATGAGTACCCTCAGAGTCACAGTGGTCCCTTGGTTCCATGGGCCCTGTGCTGGTGCGTTCCCCCCTACCCTTCTCAGGCCGCCCTGCCAGCTGAGAAATGCTCCTTAGGCCTCAGCCTTTGCCAACAGCCCCTGGGCTCAGCTCCTCTGCAGCTCATCACAAACACTGTCTTCTCCAGGCACTGCTGCTGCCCAACCAGCTCCTGGTTCCTTTAGGAGCAGCCCTGGGAACTGTTTTTGTTCCCTCAGTGGCACAACATCCCTGTTCTCACACTGTCAAAGAAAGCTGTTGATGCCAAGTGCGGCCAGGATGAACCATTGCTGTGACTGAAGCCCCTCTCTTGGGGCCCTACAAACAGTGCTCCAAAAGGAGCCTCTTGGAGCTCTCCTGGGCCAGCGACTCCCTCTGAGTGGGGCCTCTCCAAGCCGGGAACTCTCCCATTTGCTGCACTCGGGGAACCTGAACAACGACAGAGCCTGGGCCAATCCCCCCACTCCTCCAGGCTCAACCCTTCGCCTGCTGGGGAGATGCCAAAGCCTTCACAGTGATCATTTCCTGCCCTCAGGGGAATTTCTCACAGATGCCTTGCATTGACTCTTTGTGTCTGTTTGCACACAGGAGTGCCTGTGCTGGGGAAATGTGGCAGAAATGCTGCTCTCTGAGGGATTTGAGTGCCTTGGATAGCTGAGTCAGTCAGGCCTGAAAGTAAGGTCAAGTCACAAGGTCTAAGCTAAGTTAAATGTTTCTAAGAGTTGTTTTTTGAGAAGTTGTTACTTTTAATAGAAGTTATTAGGGAAATTAAATACTGTTAGGTGTTATTCCTCTGCCAAATTAGTAAGTCATGGGTTATAAGTTAGGTCAAATACTGTTAAGTGCTGTTCTTTTAAGGCATCAGTTAGGGTTAAGGTATAATTTAGGTCCCGTTAAGTTTGAGCTCTGTTAAGCTTTTAGGCCGTATTCCTTTTATCCTTGCCCTCACTGCCCTTTTGTCACACACGCGCACACACACAGAGGGAGAGTTCTCAGTTCATTTCTGGTTTGACTGCCTGTATTTGGTTTGGTTTTGCTGTTGCTTTGTTTCCTTGGTGTGCCTCAAGTGTCCAGTCAGGAGCAGAGTGACCCTTGACAAGGAACTTTGTGGTGCTGTGGCTTAATATTAAATCTGGTTTTGGTGATCCCTTGCTGGGGATTTTTTCGACGCTCTCAAGCCCTCATTCGTAACAGGGTGAAGGAGCCCTGGCCCAGGCTCTGGCCCTGGGGAACACAGGGACACTGCCGGGGGGTCCCTGTCCCACGCCCCAGAGCCCCGGCCCCCCATCCCCATGTCAGGCTCTGGGGTCAATCTTGTGGAACATCCTCTGGGGGAGGCTGCGGCACCGGGGGCAGGGGGACCTGGAGGGACAGGGGACCCCACTGTGCACGAGCAGGGTTGGACTGCTCTGGGGGGAGCTGCGAGGGGGGCCGGGGCAGAGTGACCTCCCCAGTGACCTCACACAGCTTCTGTGATGTCACACTGCCCCACTGATGTCACACAGCCTCCTATGATGTCACATAGCACCCTTGTGATGTCACAGTACCACATCTGGGGTGTCACTTTGTGATGTCATAAAACTGTGCTGTGATGTCACAGATTACTCTGTGATGTCACAAAGTCACACAGTGATGTCACTGTCTGTTCATTGATGTCACAGCCTGCTCTATGATGTTACACACCGAATTATGTCACAATCCACTCACTGATGTCACAGAGCCACCCTCTATAATGGCAGTCTTCTATATGGCCTCACACCTGCCACTCTGTAATGTCACAGCACACACTTTGACCTCACATCCCACTCTATGATGTTATACAGCCATGTCATGATGTCACAGCCTACTCTGTTATGTCACACAGTCCCCTCTATGATGGTGTAGTTGCTCAATGACCTCACACAACAAACTCTGTGATGTCATAGCCCAATCTGTGACCTCACACAACCCACTCTGTGCTGGCCTTGACCTCTTGCTAGCCACCTCTCATCTGCCTTTAAAACACTGGGGGCCTGTGCTTTTCTTCCCATGCAAAAAAACACCTTTCAAGTCCAGGCATCCATGGCCAAAACTGAGAATCCACCTCCAGAATTCCTTATATACAAGGATAGCTCCCAGACAAAAGCTGCTGGGACTGCCCAGGTTCCTTTGGTTTCCTTAGGACCAGCTGTCATCTGCCTTTGAAACACTGGGGCTCTGTACTTTCTTTCCTATGGAAAAGAACCGTTCCTCTTGTCCAGATGCCCATAGACAAAAGTGAGGTTTTGCCTCCCAAATCGTGTCTCTCCAAGGATTCTCCCCTGACAACAGGTCTGGCTGGCCTTGACTTCCTTGGGGCTGCCTCTAATCAGCCTTTGAAACATTGGGTGGGACTCCACTCTTTCCTTCCTATGGAGAACTGTCATTCCAGTCCAAGAACCCATGACTGAAATGGAATTCCACCCCCAAAATTCCCCATCTATCCAAAGGCTGCTTTCAGACAAAAGCTGCAAGGACAGACAAGTCTGTCTTGCCTTGGCCTCTGGTGACTGCTTCTCATCTGCTTTCAAAACCCTGGGATTCTGTGGTTTCCTTCCTCTAGAAAAGAACTGTCCCTCTTGTCCAGGCGCTCTTGGCCTCAAGCACTTGACCACTGAATAGGGAAAGAACAGCTCTCTGCTCAGTGGGGTGGAGACTGAGGACAGCAGAGGAGAGGCCTGGGAGGGATTGAAGGGTAGTTTCAGAGATGGGGGATCCTTTTGACATAGTAGAGAACAGCCAGAAAAAGGAAGAATTAATGCCAAAGGCAGCTGGGGAGGCCCAGACTGGACATGAGGAGAAAGGAACATCCCCACATCCCAGTGAAGAGCCCTGAGCAATGAGGGAGGGACAGGATCTGCCTGTCACAGTGTGTCAGGAACACATCATGCTGCAGGGACAGAGGCTGGCGCTGACAAGTGTCCTGGGCCCCCTTCCTGCTCTGTCCATGCCACCAAGGGCACAGAGCAGCCTCCTCTCTGGGGCACTTGCTGTTTTCAATGCCTTGCACAGGCGCCGGCTCTGCCCCACAAGGCCTGCACGCTCAGCCAGGCTGAGATGGACACTATGAGCCCAGCCCAGCTCCCTGCAAGCTCTTCCAGCTGCCCTGAGATCTAGGCAGCACCAAGGGCCTCTCCCCAGCCTAGCCCAGCTGGCTCTGGCCCCACAGCTCTGCTCAGGACAGGCTGCTCTGAGCACTGGCCCCATGGCCTCAGCCCCTGGCAAGGGCACAGCAGCAGCTACAGCTCCCACAGGACTCAGCCCCAGCCATGGGGGAAGGTGCTTGGCCAAGGCCAAAGGAGGCTCCCTGGCTGCCCTGCTCCCCCCTGCCCCAGGTGCTGGGAGCTCTGCTGCCCTTCCTGCCATCCCATCTGCCCAGGGCAGCACAAGAGCCCCAGCCTTGGGGCCCTCAAGAGCTGCTCCTGCTGTGAGAGTCTCTCTGAATTTTCCCTCATCTGCCTCACAATTGTCATTGGGGGACCACTGAAGAGAAGACCCCCCCTGTCTAGAATCTCTGGCTCTGAAGCAGAAAGTCACATGCCAACAAGGCCCTGAGACCTGAAAGCTCAGTGTTGAGTTATTGTTTTTACAGGTGTGTTTGCTGTATGCTAGGAAGGGGGCACCGGGCCCCGTTTGCAACAATAGCAGCTCTGGGAGCTGTCCCACCTCTCGGCCTGGCTGGACTTCTCCTGAGTTTCAGGTGGTCTCCCACAGAAGACCTTCACCTGTTTTACAACCTCTGTGACAGACAGACTGAGATGTAAGAAGCTTTTCCATTAAGGACTGAGACATGAAACTCCTAAAGGCCCCTCTGCTCCTTCCAAGGACTGGGACTGAAACTCCCAGCCCGGGGGAGATGTGTTGGGGGAGGCAAGCTGACCAAAGCGAGATGTTTGCCTGCAGGTTGTGACCACTGGACCATGAACACAATAGTTCTTGCCTGCTGCCTAGCTTGGACTCTGTGTACACCCCTTTCTATTCCTCCCCCCCGAAGGCCTTTGTTTCAGTTGCGAAATTTATTTTCCCTTCCCCCAACAAAAAGAGTATAATTGGGGTGCAAATGAACTGTGCCTTTGAGATCTCCCCAGCGTAACAGGCAGACCCTCGACTGGACTGGACCAAAGGACTTCGTATCTGCGTTGGTAGCTATATCCCCTCTCCCTCCCTCTCTCTCTCCCCTCTCTCTTTCTCTATATTTTTCCTCTCCCTTAACCCCTCTATCGCATTTTTGCTGTGGTTATTTCAATAAAACTGCATTTGTTTTGATTATCACTGCAAACCCCCTTGTACCGTGTTGGTTTTTGCACTCTGAAATCACTCCTATGAACCATCAGGTTACCTGTTCACTAGGACGTATCCTGACACCTGCTCCAGGCCCAGGGCCCATCCCAAAGCTGGGGCAGCCTCAAAGCTGTGCCCATTTCTGTTCATTGCTACTCTGATGGGGATGGATCCTCAGCCACTTGGAGGTTGCTGATGAGTTTTTCTACTCCAGAGGCCTCTTTTTTCTTGAGCTCTTCACTTCAGGAATTCAGTCTAAAAGGCTATTAAACATGAGTTTAAAACACCCAGATCAGAAAAGATAATGGGATTAATTGAAGTTTTAAATTGTTCTGTGGGTAATTAGTCAAATTTCAGAAGTGTACTCAAAGTGAATATTCTGTATTGAAAGCAATGCAGACACAACTGTTTCTTCCTGTTTTCTTTTCCTGTTTATAGATGGACATCAGCAATGTCCAGTTGATATTGACCCCTCGCACTTTCTAATTCAGTCTGGTTAGATATTAAAAATCAAGACCCTACATGGCTGAAAATCAATCAGACTTTGTCCCTACCCCTTCCCCACCATTTCCCTCATCCAACTCCTGGCGCTCAGAGCAGCTGAGGAATGGAGTCACATCCAGGGGTGTCCCCAGGGCTCAGGATTTGGGCCAGGTCAGTTCAATCTCTTTATTGCTGATCTGGACAAGGGCAGTGAGGGCACCCTCAGTCAGTTCCCAGGTGAGCCCAAGCTGGGTGAGAGTGTGGCTGTGCTGGAGGGCAGGAAGCTCTGCAGAGGGATCTGGACAGGCTGGAGCCATGGGCCCAGGACAATTGGATGAGGTTCACCAAGGCCAAGGGCCGGGTCCTGCCCTGGGCTCACAACCACCCCAAATCCCTGGCTGTGCCCTGCCCCTGATCCCCACAGCCTGTCCTGTTTCCTTCATCCCTGCATTGCCAGGGACTTTCTGGGACAAGGGAGCTCTGCTCTGGCTATGGAGGGAGGTGCAAGTGCCACAACTGGAGTGGGAACCACAACTCATCGGGTTTGTCTCCTTTGGGGGCCAGGAACTGGTGAGACTCAGAGGCACAGAAAGTTTCTCTTCATGACCAACAGACCACAGTTGAACAGGACACAATTTAATAACAATCATGCTCTTCCCTGAGCTATGTGCAATGTCCCAGCAGTGTCTGATGAGTCCAACATCCACAAGTGATTTCCATACTAGAATTAATTACAGACAAATGTGAATCTGTGATAGATATAAACACAATTAAGTTATTGTATCAGGATGCGCATCCTCGAGTGGGGGCAGAACAACTGAAACAATTCCTGATTTGCAAATCTGTCACTGGTGGATGGAGAAGGGAGGTCAGGCTGCTTTTGGTGTTGAGGAAATGCTGAAACCAGCCTGACTCATTTCATCTCCTCATGCCCTGGCTTATCTCCCCTCTTTCCCCTTCCACCCATTGGCTTTTGTCTCCCACCAGGCCCCCCAGTGAAGAGCCTGTCTCTGTGTTCTCCATCACCTCCTCTCTGGCACTGCCAGGGTAGGATGAGGAGCCCTTCAGCCTTCCCTGCTCTGGGCTGAACAAGCCCAGCTCCCTCAGCCTCTGCTCACATCCCAAGGGCTCCAGCCCCACCTTGGAGGCTCTTCCTTAACCCTGCTCCAGCTGCCAGACATCTTTCCTGCCCTGGGGAACCCAACCCAGGCCACAGTGACCTGGATAATCCATGTCCTTGATGTCCAGGTCACACAGCGCTGGCCCCTTGTCCCCATGTCAGTCTCTGGGGTGTATCCTGTGGAACATCCTTTGCTGGAGGCTGTGGCTCCGGGTGGGCTGGGGGGATCCCAGGGGGACAGGGACCCCACTGGGCATGAACAGCATTGGACTTGTTGGGAGAAACTGTGAGGGGGAGCTGGGGTGGAGTGACCAACCCAGTGACCTCACACAGCCCTCCTGGGATGTCACACAGCCCCTCTGTGATGTCACAGCCTGCTCTGTGAGGTCACAGCCCATTCTCTAATTTTACACAGATGGTCTCTTATGTCACAGCCGACTCTGTGATGTCATAGTCTACTCTGTGATGTCAGACCTCTTTCCTGTGAAGCAAAATGGAAAATTGTCCAGGGTAGAAATCCATTTTGATTTAGGTGAAATGTACATCTTTGTAGTTTGAAACATAGCTATGTAGCCTGACTGCAAGGCCTAAGCTCAGAGATTCAGTGAAGGACAGAGAAAAGGAGGGGGAGACAGAAGGTGATAGAGAGAGACAGAGACTGCTGTGAGAGCAAGTCAGCCTGACCTAGGAATTCTTTCTGATAAAGAAGAACTAGCGGCAAATGTCACGTGAAATTTGTAAAAATGAATATGTATGAACCTATTATGAAATTGTATGCATATGTATCTGAGAGGGAGATAAAAAGGGATCTGAAGTTCCCAGAGGTACGCATGCCTTTTAAGGAGAGGGGTCTCCGCATGCGTCCGGCGCTGTAATAATAAACATACCGGCTTTACAACTTTCACAAAGTTGTGGAGTTTTTGGCTATATCTCTGCAAAACACCTGTGATGTCACAGCTCTGTCTGTGATGTCACAGAGGCAGTTCTATGATGTCATAGCTCTCAATGACCTCACATACCCAATCTGTGATGTCATAGCTCACTCTGTGACCTCATGCTACCAGATGATAAATTGTCTACACCAGGTGAGCTGACACCTGGAGCTTGCTCTCCAAAACCCGAGGCCTATGGAAACCACACAATGTCCATTGTGTGAGAAGGGGAACTGGAAGTTCACCAGCCTCAGTGTCCTGCCAGCTCAGCCAGGCCCACTGGAACATTGAGGTCCACGACCACCAGGGACCATCAGAGAGTCCCCCGGGACAGAAGAACACATGCAAAAGGGGAGAGGAAATATGTAAATGACTTTGGGGAAATTATTATCATATGTGTGTTTAGTCAGGGACAATCAATGAATATGTGTGCAAAATACAGAAAATAAACAGAACTCAGCATGCAGGGTTTTGGGAGGAGCTATCCCCTGTGCATCCAGCTGAATAAAGAATGCTGCTTCTTAATGCTACACTGGTGTTAAGGAGTTTTCTGTTTTACCAAATTTTTGTTAACACTCCCACTCCCAAGGAAAACTCTGTCTCCTGCTGTTCACAAACAGAGAAGGGCTGGTGGCAGATGTGGGGGTCAGAGGCTGCCTGGGGCACAGTGACCATGAAATACAAAAGTTTTCCATGTCCTCTGAAAGAAGGAGGGGCAGCAACAAAACTTCTGCACTGGAATTAGGAAGGGCAGACTTTGGCCTATTTAGGATGCTGATTTGGGGAGTATTAAATCAGGTACTGATTTTTTTAATGGAAACAGTACTTGAAAAAAAGGGGGTCCAGGAAGGATGGACACGCTTCAAGAATGTAATCTTAAGGGGGAAGAAGCAGCCTGTACCAGTGTGGCAAAAGATGAGCTGGTGAGGAAAATTACTGTCATGGATGCCCATGGAGCTTTTGGGGGAGCTCAGGGGGAAAAAGAGAATCCATCACTTTTGGAAAGAGAAACAGGCAACTCAGAACATGTTTCAGGATGTTGTTAGGTTATGCAGAAAGAAAAGGAAAGAGGTGAAAGCTCAATTAGAGCTTTACCTAGCCACTTCTGTGAAAAATATTAAGAAATGTTTTTATAAAGAAATTAATAGCAAAACACCGGATAAAGACAACCCCTACTCTTTATTGGATGTAGTGGAGAATACAGTAACTAAAGATAAAGAAAAGGCTGAACTGCTTAACATTTTGTTTGTCTCAATTTTCAATATTAGCACAGGCTGTCCTCAGGAAAAGTGTTCTCCTGAGCTGGTAGATGGGCACAGGGAGCAGAACAGCCCCCTGGAATCCAGGAGGAAGCAGTTGGTGACCTGCTGAGCCACCCAGATGCTCACAGGTGTAAGGGATTAGATGGGATCCATCCCAGGAGAATGAGGGAGCTGGTGGATGAGTTCCCCAAGCTGCTCTCCATCATTTACCATCAGTCCTGGCTCAGTGGGGAGCTCCCAGAGGACTGGAAGTGCCAGTGTGACGCCATCCCCAAGAAGGGCTGGAAGGAGGATCTGGGGAATTCCAGGCCTGTCAGCCTGACCTCAGTGCTCAGCAAAGTTATGGAACAGATCACCTTGAGTGCCATCACAGGGCACCCACAGGATGGCCAAGGGATCAGAGCCAGCCAGCGTGGATTTCAATGTCTGCATTGATGGTCTGGATGAGGGGACTGAGTCCAGCATCAGCAAATTTCCAGATGACACCAAGCTGGGTGTGAGTGTTGATCTGCTGGAGGGTAGGAGGGCTCTTCACAGGGCCCTGGACAAGCTGGATCCAGGGCCCAAATCCAACAAGGTGAGGTTTAAGAAGTCCAAGTGCTGGGTCCTGCACTTGGACCACAACAACCCCTGCAGCACTACAGGCTGGGGACAGAGTGGCTGGACAGCAGCCAGGCAGAAAGGGACCTGCAGGGACTGGTGGATGGCAGGCTGGACATGAGCCAGCAGTGTGCCCAGGTGGCCAAGAAGGCAAATGGCTCCTGGCCTGGATCAGGAATGGTGTGGCCAGCAGGACCAGGACAGTGATTCTTCCCTTATGCTCGGCCCAGGTTGGGCAGCACCTCGAGTGCTGTGTCCAGTTCTGGGCCTGCCAATCTAGGAATGACATGGAGGGGCTGGAGCGTGTCCAGAGAAGGGCAACAATGCTGGTGAGGGGTCTGGAGCAAAGGTCCTGTGAGGAGTGGCTGAGGGAACTGGGGTTGTTTATCCTGGAGAAGAGGAGGCTCAGGGAAGACAAGGTGGTGTCAGGGCACAGGTTGGACTTGATGATCTTCAAGGTCTTTTCCAACGTGCTGATTTTGGGATTCTCTGAAACCACCCTTGGAGCAGTTGCAGGATGAGCCCTGGGCCTCCTCTTCAGAAGCTCCAGCAGCCCAGGTCCCTCAGCTTTTCCTCACAGCCCCAAAGCCCATCCTGTCAGTCCTGCAGAGCCCCTGCAGCTCCTCCTCATTGCCCAGAACAGGGAGCCCCAGAGCCAGACACAGCAGCCCAGATGTGCCCCCCTGGCCTGGGGTGCCTCTGGCAAGGGAGCAGCATGAGGCACTGCAGGAGCCTGCAGACAATTCCTGCAGCACTTGTAGGATGATCCTGCTCCCCAAGGGACGTTCCCATGGTGCCAAGCCAGGAACTGCAATGCGGAGTGAGGCCAGACAGGAAAGGGAAAACAGGGATGGGCTGTTTGCAGGGGAGGGAACAGGGGTGGGCAATAGGAAGAAATTTGTGCCAGGGAAGAGTAAAGAAAGCAAAGGTGAAGCCAAGAAAATGCTCAGGGCAGTTTGGGGGTGGCTGCCAGGCAGCCCTGTCTCTGAGCAACAGCTTCTGCAGTAGGACAGGAAACTCCCAGCCCATGGGAACAAACTTTCTGGCTGACTGCAGAGGCCAGAATAAAGTTGAGTGGTTTCCCTGGTGTCCCCCAGTTCTTCCTGGCCCCAGGGGCTGATGGCATTTGTGCTCCCTCAGGTTCATGTCCCCACAGCAACAGCATGTGGGTGCTGAGGAAAGTGAAGGGAGACTTGCACATCCTAGCGATGATCATCGATCTCCAATTTATTGATCCAGCTTACATACGCTTATAGTAGTGTTAATTAAGCTCATACATATTGCAAAAGCTGAGCTCATCATTGGTTACAGATTACATGTCAACCCTTCCTTTGTTGCTAATACCTGTGGCTTTCTTGTTGAGACTAATACTTGTTTTTTATCCTGATGCTGACTACATTCAAGGACTCCATGTTTTCCACCATGTTTTTCTCATGACTTAGCCAAGGACACAGTGTTTATTGTTTTTAAGGAAAAAGCCTGAGAACTTGCTTCTTACAGCTGCCTTTTACTTCTTAACCAGCTGTATATGATCATGGCCTTTTTCTATAAGCAATGTCTGAACAAAACTCTCCAACAGGGTGCTCCTGCCTGCTGTGTGCAATGCAAACAGGGGCTCCTGAGCCAGTGCTGCCGTGTCTGTGCCTGCAAGGATGGGGCACCTGTGTGATCTGGGGGAGAGGCCAGGGCTGCAGAGGGGGGATGTTGTTGGCAGCTCCATGAGGACGCTCTGGGATGCTGCCCTGGGCTGTCCAGTGCACTGGGGATGGATCAGCCCCTGCTCTGCTGCTCCTTCCCGTCTCCCCCAGGACCCTTGCAGAGCACCAGCCATACTGTTTGCCCCCGGCCTGCCCACGGCCACCCTGGGGCTGCTCACAGGGGTTTTCTGTGCTGAGCGTTGGCCTGGCCGTGTTCTTGAGAGAGCCTGGGCAAGGAGCCTGGAGCCTCCAGGCCCTGGCCTGAGGTATCAGCGCTGCACCAGCAGTGCCCATGGCCTGTCCCTGCTGCAACCCTGGCACTGCCACCCCCAGGACTGTGCCTGGCCCCAAGAGCACTCAGGCCCTACAGAACACCAGGGCCACCAGGGCAGCGGGGCAGAGCCACGGGAGTAGCACTGCCAGCACCAAGTGCTGCTGCTCCTGGGCACAGCTGCTGTGCCAGCACTGATCTGCCCCCAGCTCTGCACACAGACATTGCTGCTGCAGCTCCACAGAAAGCAACAAAAGGGCATCTCTGCATAAAACTTTGCTGGGAGATCCTTAAGCTTCTTTCAAGCCCCTGAGAGTGCAGCCCCTCATTGTCACAGTCCGTGGCCACAGGGAAGGTGGAGAGAAACAAAATGGGAAATTGCACAAACAATGACATTTCTTTGAGGACAAGATTTAAAAAGTAAAACAAAGACAAGGGACCTCCAAAATGAAACCAACAAGAAATATCAAAGTGACTTTTATTACAAGTGATTTGCTGAAATTGGCCAGCAGTTTAATGTTCCTGAAACCATCCAGTCATCAGTCCCCACACTGCAGCTTTGAGATCCTGGTTCCTCAGGCTGTAGATGAGGGGGTTCGGGGCTGGAGGCACCACTGAGTACAGAACTGACAGGTCCAGATCCAGGGATGGGGAGGACATGGAGGGGGGCTTCAGGTGAGCAAACACTGCAGTGCTGAGGAACAGAGAGACCACGGCCAGATGAGGGAGGCAGGTGGAAAAGGCTTTGTGCCGTCCCTGCTCAGAGGGGATCCTCAGCACAGCCCTGAAGATCTGCACATAGGAGAAAACAATGAACACAAAACAACCAAGTGCTAAACAGATGGAAAACACTATGAGTCCAAGTTCCCTGGGGTAGGAATTTGAACAGGAGAGCTTGAGGACCTGAGGGATTTCACAGAAGAACTGGCCCAGGACATTGCCCTGGCACAGGGGCAGGTATCACAGACATATTTTATGAAAAATCCTTTCCTTAGGATTTTTCCTCGTGAGAAGCTGAGAGGCCTCAGGAACAAAATGTAAACAATGGTTATCTGCTGCTGTGGAATGCAACAGGTGGATCTGTGATTGGTCTCATAGAGTTGTTTCTAATTAATGGCATATCACAATCAGTTGGCTTGGTATTGGAATATGAATCCCAATATTATCAGTTAGATGGTGCCTGGGCCAGTCTGACCCTCGCTGCTGGGCCAAAGGCAGCAACTGTGGTGTAAATCACCCCAGAGATACCTTGGCTGCTGGAGATTGCAGCTGGGCACTGAGCAAGTCCAGGCTTGTCAGGAACTCCGTTTACCTCAGGAGAGAGAGCTTCTGGCGATGGTGAAGAGAAAAAGGAGAGGATTCCGCTAGAGGGTTTAATGTCCAGAAGTTTATTCCATGGTTACAGAGGTCTGGACGGGAGCAGCTGCTCCAGCAGAATGACGAGCACATGGCCTGATCACCTTTTTAAGCTCCCGGGGCAGGGGGAGGGGGGGGGACAGGTGAGCACCAACCAGGTGAAAGGGGCGGGGTCTCAAGGGACGAGGGACACCTAGACATAGGCCAATGACCCCTGGGCATAGGGGCATCTTTTGAACTTGACCAATCACACGATGCCTTGCTGGAATGTTAAGCCTGATTGACACAACACACTAAGCAAGGGGGCGAGGGGGAAGGGAGAGGCATATAGGCACACCTGGGAAAGGGACCCGGAAGCTTAAGACACACCGCAAAATCTCCCCCTAGTTTTGTTTAAAAAGAAGAGGGCTGTGTTTGTGGTGCAGAGTGATTGCCAAACTATGGTTGGTAAATCAGTTCTTCCTCTACAGGAGGGTCAGTGTTTTCCACTGAGGCCTCCAGGTCATCCATTGGAGCACTGAGGGCTTCCAAATGGTAGACCTCAGGAGGGGGAGATGAGCTTGAAATTAACTTGAGGACCATGCGTTTGATTAGTCTAAAAACAATGCTAAAAACTACAATAACTATAACTAAAATAAACAGCACTAAAAACACAGTTTTCAGAATAGATCCCAACCAGCCTGAGAGTCCCCAGCCTTTGAACAGTCCATTCAGTCCGTTGTCAGTTTCTCTCTTGATGTCCGAGAGCCTTTGTCAAGGTAGTCCATAGGTGGTTTGGGCTGCGGCACTATGCAGGAGATCGCAGGTGGGATGATCACGAGCAGAACGAGAAGCAGGCTCGGTCTCATGGCATCTCGAGGCTACACACGAACAGTGGGATCTAAACTGGTACAAAATCTTGAAACAAACATATATTACAAACTATTCCAGATAGGAGGCTTAAATGGAATTTCCTCCAGAGAACGCGTGCGGCGTTTTCTTCTCCAGGCAGCATGAGCAACCTGGGGTGCTTCTGCAGATTTCTCTGAGACCTTGGGAACATAGGGCTTTACCCATTTGGAAGGAACCCACCTTAAACCAGAGGGGGTGGACACACAGGCGTATCCACGTCCCCAAGTAACCAATTTGTAAGGTCCCACCATTTTCCAAGTCTCAGGGTCTTTTACTAAAACCGGAGGCTTTTCTTTCATCAACCTGTGACTGCTCCCCCCAAAGTGGCGTAGGATGGGTGGGTTCAGGCTGTCAAAAGAACAATTCAGAAAATTGATTGTGAATAGCGCCCTGGATAACCGGATATGGGGAGGTTCCACCTTCAGAACCTGTTGCTGCTGGTCCAGGACCCTTTTAATATCACAGTGAGTTCTTTCTACAATGGCTTGACCTGTAGGGGAGTAGGGGATGCCAGTTTTGTGCTCTACTCCCCATTGCTGCAGGAAGCTCCCGAATTCCTTGGATTTATAAGCAGGCCCATTATCAGTTTTCAGCTCCTTGGGGATGCCCATGAAAGAAAAAGCCTGTAAGAGGTGCTTAATAGCATCAATAGATGATTCTCCTGTGTGGGCAGAAGCATAGACCGCTCCAGAAAAGGTATCTACACTAACATGAACATATTTTTGCCGTCCAAAAGACTGTATGTGTGTTACATCTGTTTGCCACAGTTCACAACTGTTCAGTCCCCTTGGGTTTGCTCCCGTACTCACTGCAGGGAGTGCATGTTGTTGGCAATTTGGGCACGTGGCCACAATCGCTTTGGCCTGTTCTCGAGTGATGTTAAACTGACGAACCAGGCCAGGTGCATTTTGGTGGAAAAGCTGGTGGCTGATTTTTGCCTGTTCAAAAACATTTGGGAGAGTGGCCATCACTGCAGGTGCAGCAAGAGCATCTGCCCTTCTGTTGCCTTCAGCGATAAACCCTGGCAAGTCAGTGTGTGACCTGACATGCATCACATAAAATGGTTGCTCTCGGTGAGTGACTAACTTTATCAGTTTTGAGAGCAATTCGAAAAGTGCGATGTTAGACACATCTTGCAGTATTGCTTGATCTGCTCTGGATACTACTCCTGCCACATATGCAGAGTCTGTAATCAGATTAAATGGTTCTGAGAACCTTTCAAAAGCCCTAACAACCGCAGCCAATTCAGCAACCTGAGGTGAACCTTCCACCTCAGCAATGTCTGTGTCCCACTGCTGGGTTTGAGGATCCTTCCAAGTCACAACAGACTTGTGGGACCTCCCAGATGCATCTGTAAAGACAGTCAGAGCCCTTTTTAAAGGTCTCCTACTTAGAGCACTTCTCAATTTTAAAGTAAATTGAACGTCTTGTTCAAACAATTTGTGAGCGGGCCGCACTACCGAAATTTGTCCTGAGTAGGAATCCAGAGCAAACTGCAACACTTCATTTTCTTGAAACAATTGTTCTAGTATTTTCATAGTATTTTGACCTGATTTTAACTCAACTGGAATGTGAATGCACTAAAAATCACATCCTGCTAACTCCCTGATCCGGGTCCTTGCTTTCCGGATCAGTTCTGCTACCAGCTCCTGAGGCTTTGTCAGTCTCTTGGACCTTTTGTGACTGAGGAAAACCCATTCTATGATCAAGAGAGGGTCCCTCTGGTCCCGGTCCTTTTTTGGTGTGTCTTTTGCTTTAGGTGTTTGTTTTTCCTCCCACTGGAAAATAATTCCATGGAGGTGTGGCAACTTACCCAGGATGATAAATTTGAATGGCAGGTCAGGCCGGCATCGGTTGGCCTGTCTTGTGGACATTGCAATCTGAACCTTTTCTAGAGCTTTCCGTGCCTCTGGGGTAATAGACCTAGGAGCACCTGGGTCCTCTCCCCCTTTCAGTAAATTGAAAAGAGTGGCAAGGTCTTCATTAGTCAGACCGAGCCATGGTCTTACCCAATTCAAAGACCCACACAACTTGTGGACATCCGCAAGGGTCTTGATCCTTGGATTGATTTCTAGTTTTTGAGGAACAATGGTCCTATTTCCAATTTCTAAGCCCAAATACTTCCAAGGTGGCATCTTTTGAATTTTCTTTTCTTGGAGCTCGAACCCTGCAACAATCAATGCATCGATCGTTAGGTCAAGCGCATGTGTGAGTAAATCATCATTGGGGGCACACACAAGGATATCATCCATGTAATGATAAATAATGGCCTTCTCTGCGGCTGCACGTACTGGGGAAAGCAGGGAAGAGACATACTACTGGCAGATAGCTGGAGATACCTTTAATCCCCGAGGAAGAACGGTCCAATGGTACCTTTTCATAGGGGCTTCCATGTTGATGGAAGGGACCGAGAATGCAAAACGTGGTGCATCGTCAGGGTGCAAGGGGATTTGGAAAAAACAATCTTTAATATCAATAACAGCTAATTTCCAATCTTGGGGAAGCATTGTTGGGTATGGCATACCAGGTTGGGGAGAACCCATATCTTCAATTACATTATTAATTTGTCGGAGGTCGCAGAGGAGTCGCCATCTCTTTTTGTCAACTTTTTGGATGACAAACACTGGAGAGTTCCATGGGGACATGGTCTCCACAATGTGGCCCTTTTTTAGTTGCTCTTGCACTAGTTCCTCAAGCGCCTTTATTTTTTATTTACTGAGTGGCCACTGTTTCACCTGAACCGGTTCGTCTGTTTTCCACTTCAGTTTTTGGGTGGGGTGCTGTTGTTCAATGACTGCTGCACAAAAATTCTGTGGAGAGTCTGGAATATCAATTGTGACACCCCACTGGGCCATTAAATCTCTCCCTAACAAAGGTTCCGAATAATCTAACACAAATGGACGGATATTTGCCAATTGCCCGTTTGGTCCCTCAAATTGAATAATACTTTTGGATTGTCTTGCTAATTGCAGACCTCCCACACCTTGAAGGTGACCGGCAACATTTTGCAAAGGCCAATGTGCTGGCCAGTCTTGTACTGGAATCACTGTGCAGTCTGCAACTGTGTCTACAAGCATCTCAATGAGTTTAGACTCCCCACCCCCACTGACATTGCACCATAATTTGGGTTTATCTTTCCCAATAACTTGGACCCGGGCAACTGTGGGCCCTTGTTTTTCGATATTTTCAGGTAAAGATGGCACAGAGATAGCTTGTGCAACAATTTGTCCCTTGGGAAGAAACAGGGGTGGGTGGAAACAATGCAGGCCGAGAACAAATTGCTCAGGATCTGATGTTGTCATTCCTGGAGCAATTCTGATCTCTTGTGGTGTGCGTTTGGTGTCCCCAATGACGATGTACTTACAACGAATTCGGTTCCAAGTACCCTTCTGTTCAGGATTTACAGAGACAAAATGCCAGTTTCTGTCCTTCAGGAGAAGTGACTCTGTCAGCTGCAACCTGTAAGGCTCATTGACAGAAGACGTGGTTAACACAGGATTACCTAAATCATAACAAAGGTTATTTCATTTCACTTTCAACAGCGTACTAGCAGACTTGGTCTTTGAAGCACCTGCTTCACTTACACAAACATTAATATTATCGCGCGCTTGATTTGATTTGCTACCCTTATTCCCTTGGCCTGCTTTTTTTATGTCTGCGCGCCTGGCAGGCGGGCGCTCCCTTTTCAGTTTTTTTGTTGTTGACCCGCAGGGAGGGCTTGTAGTTCTCCTCCCCTGCCATTTCTAAATTCATCAAATTCCCTTTTCAGGGGGCACTGGTTACTCCAGTGCCCTAGGTTATTACAAAGCAGGCATGGTTTTGTGGGCTCAACCATTGCTGGTCTCCGCTGCTGCCCAGGGTACTGCTGTGCTGAGGGGAAAGGTGCAGGGCTGGCAACGGCGACACGCTGAGGTGGTCTTGGCAGCAGCCTTGGTCTGGTGTCTTCAGCCACACTCATCAGAGGCACTTTCCTGTTACAGACTAGAAGCATGTCTTTTAATGTAGGAATAAGTTCCGTAGGAAGGCTCAGGATTGCCGCTTGACACTGTGCATTTGCATTTGTAAATGCCATTTCCTCTAAAATTGCTTCTCTTGCATTTTCTTTTTTAACTTGTATTTCAATGGCTCTAGTTAACCTTTCTACAAATTTCACAAAAGGCTCTGATGGTAGCTGTTTAATTTTACTATAAGGCTCAAAAGGCCCCTCAAGTTGGAGGGAAAAGAATGCTTTTTCAGCTGCTTCTTTTACTTTCTCGAGTGTTTCTGCAGGAATTGCAGTAGCTTGGACTGAGGGTGAAGACCATTGGCCCTCACCACAGAGGCGCTCAATGGTGATAGGGTTACCACTGTTGTCTTTGGCTGTGTTTGGATCAGCATGCAAGCCTGGGAGAGCATCTTTTAGCAGCTGTTTCCATGCAGTTTCCCATAATTTGAATTCCGTGGAAGTCATGAGACAAGAAAAAAGCTGTTTTAAATCATGTGGAATCACTACAGTCCTACTCAATTCAGAATTTAAAAGGCCACGGAAATATGGACTGTGTGGACCATATTCTTTATGAGATTTACAGATCTCTTTAATCAATTGTCATCCAAAAGAATTCCAAATAGCAGTCGGGGCTGCCCCCCCTTGTGCTGCAGGCTGAAAGGTAACAGGAGCCAGTGACAACATGGGACTATGCATTGGTTCTGCTGTTCCCTGCTCTGTATCCCTTGAAACAGAAGCATTGGGATCACAGCTACAGGTTTGGGGACCGGCAGTGGGTGTGTCCCCACTGTGGGAACCCGAGGAGGGGGCGGGGACAGGGGGTTGGCAGGGGGCGGGGGAACCGTGGGAACAGGGGGCGGGGACAAGGGGCAGGCAGGGGGCGGGGACACCTGGTGACATCACGTCAGCAGACGCCCCTTGGGAGGAGTAAAGAGGTGGAGCTGAGGGTACTGCAGGAAAGGGGGGGGAAGGGGGGAAAGGGTCACGAGGAACAGGAGGAGAGGGGGATGGGGCTGGAATTTTGGGATATTTAAGAGGATTTTGGGAAGAAGAAGACCAGGTTTGGGAAGATGCCATGTGGCATCCACCATTTTGCGGACCCCCTAGGGACTGGGGGCCATTTTGGGCATCACTGCTCTCCGGAAAGCTGACTCTTGGTTTCAGAGGAGGGGACACAGGGGATTGGGAAAGGTTCCACGCAGCCTGGCCAGGGCCTTGTGGACAGGGCAACTCAGGAAATTCAGCAGACTCTGGGAGACGACTTCCCAATGAGTTTGCTCTCTTTAAAATACCAAGTTTTGGGGTAAGAGGTTTAGGGGTTTTAGAGCTAGGAGAGGGAGAAACAGGGAGAGCAGAGGTACATGGCTTGGCATTTGGCTTTTTCTCCATTTCCCTTTGTTTGAGCAATGCTGTTTGAATTTGTAAACTCCAGAACACAAATTTAGCTGAGGGTACATTGCCAGATTGTCCTATGGTTATCAATGCATTCCCAACTTTATCCCAGAATTGAATATTGTGGATTTCTTCAGGGGAAATTTTTGGGAAGTGCAGGAAAAGCCATCTTATAAACTGTTTTAATTTTCCTTTAGAGAACTTCACATTACCACTGTCTAAAATGCTAACAATATTATAATACACTCCTTTTTGTACAATGCTGAGTTTGGAGCCCATGTTAGATGTAAAAAGCAAAGTACTTAATCCTGCCTGACAAAAAACAAAGCTAAAATCAGCTACCGATTTCTAAAAAAAACCACAGATAGGAAGCGATAACGAACAGACAAAGCTTCACAATGCAGCTGTGTACACTGCTTTTAAAATTCCCGGGCAGCAACAGCAGGGCACGCCCTGCCGAGCCGAGACAGAAACAAAGCCTCCCCCGCCGTGGAATGCAGCCCCCCCGTGGAGCTGAGAGAGCAGCCTCCCCCACGCCACGTGGCAAGCCGAAACCTGGGCCCCCCCCCGCGCCGCGTGTACCGAGAACGCCCCCCCCCGCACCGAGAAAGGGATCCCCTGGCCACGTGAAGAGCCGAGCACGCTGCGCTGCCGAGCGGGGGGGAAGGGCAGAGCACTCCCGCCGCTCCGGCGCGAATTCCAAAAGACAGTGAAACACACAGCAGAAAGCAAAAGCTAGAACGCAACGAATACCTCTGTGGGGCTGCGCAGCCAAAAATGCAAAGGCAAAAAAAGGAACAGAACTCACGGCAGAGTCTGTTTTTGAGCTTCTGCTCTACTGAAAGCAGAAATACTCACTTGAAATGGAAGCTGAAGCTGGCTGGGTACAGGAAGGTATCCTCACCGGACAGGACTTCTCTCTGGGCACGAGAGAGGCTCCCCTGTCTTCCCTCTGGAAAATCTGCTCACCACAAAAGAGCTGGGCTTTCCAGAGGCACCGAACAGTCCACGAAACTTCTTCTGGGAATATTCCCAAAGTCTCTAGCTGAGGGCTATGCAACCAAAGCCCTTCCAGCTGGATGCACGGCTGCCAGAAGCTTCTCCGAGGTGTTGGGAGTCCGTTCTCGGGCTGCAGAGTCGCTAGCCCACCCAGGGATGCCAGGTATTGGAATATGAATCCCAATATTATCAGTTAGATGGTGCCTGGGCCAGTCTGACCCTCGCTGCTGGGCCAAAGGCAGCAACTGTGGTGTAAATCACCCCAGAGATACCTTGGCTGCTGGAGATTGCAGCTGGGCACTGAGCAAGTCCAGGCTTGTCAGGAACTCCGTTTACCTCAGGAGAGAGAGCTTCTGGCGATGGTGAAGAGAAAAAGGAGAGGATTCCGCTGGAGGGTTTAATGTCCAGAAGTTTATTCCATGGTTACAGAGGTCTGGACGGGAGCAGCTGCTCCAGCAGAATGACGAGCACATGGCCTGATCACCTTTTTAAGCTCCCGGGGCAGGGGGAGGGGGGGGAACAGGTGAGCACCAACCAGGTGAAAGGGGCGGGGTCTCAAGGGACGAGGGACACCTAGACATAGGCCAATGACCCCTGGGCATAGGGGCATCTTTTGAACTTGACCAATCACACGATGCCTTGCTGGAATGTTAAGCCTGATTGACACAACACACTAAGCAAGGGGGCGAGGGGGAAGGGAGAGGCATATAGGCACACCTGGGAAAGGGACCCGGAAGCTTAAGACACACCGCAACAGCTTGGACTCTCTGTCTGAGCCACAAGCCTTTGTTATCATTCTTTCTTTTTCTATTCTTAGCTAGCCTTCTGATGAAATCCTTTCTTCTATTCTTTTAGTATAGTTTTAATATAATATATATCATAAAATAATAAATCAAGCCTTCTGAAACATGGACTCAGATCCTTGTCTCTTCTCTCATCCTCAGACCCCTGTGAATGCGGTCACAGGCAGGGAAAATGTTTTGGCCGTGTGCAGCAGTGAATAGAGAAAGGCACTGGCCCAGGCAGCTGCTGCCATGTGGGCACAAGCTCTGCTGCCCAGGAGGGTCCCGTAGTGCAGGGGTTTGCAGATGGACATGTAGCGGTCATAGCACATGATGGTCAGGAGGGCAAGCTCTGCTGAGATGAAGACCAGAAAGAAAAATACCTGTGCAGCACATCCTGTGTAGGAGATGGTCCTGGTGTCCCAGTGGGAATTGTGCATGGCTTTGGGGGCAGTGGTGCAGTTAGAGCCCAGGTCACTGAGGGCCAGGTTGAGCTAGAAGAAGAACATGGGCGTGTGCAGGTGGTGGCCGCAGGCTACGGCGCTGATGATGAGGCCGTTTCCCAGGAGGGCAGCCAGGGAGATGCCCAGCAAGAGGCAGAAATGCAGGAGCTGCAGCTGCCGCGTGTCTGCCAATGCCAGCAGGAGGAAGTTGCTGATGGAGCTGCTGTTGGACATTTGCTGCCTCTGAATGTGGGGATCTGTTCATGGAGAAAAGACAGTAAAGAGTTAGACCTGTAACCAAAATCAAAGCCATTTCCCATACACTCTCCTCTGTATCACACACAGACGTGGTCTTCAGCTTTTTTGAGTTTTGAAGTTTTCTTTAAATTCTCCCCCCATATCTCTACTGTTGCTGTTGGATATCATAAACCCTCAAATTTTTGCTGCCCTCAGGTAGAACAGAGTGAGTTCTCCGAGGCAAGATGATGAGTGGCGACTGAGGGGAGATGGTATGTCACCTAATTGTTTTTGGAGGTTCTCTGGGCTTTCAGTTTTCTCTGACAGAGGATGTTCGCACTCCCATGTTTCCCTTAAAAACCCCCAGGTGCTGCTGAGAGCAGATGGATCCACCACAGCCCAGCTCCACATTTGTAGCCAAGGACTCACGTTGCTCATTTCACCAACCCAACAGTGTTTTCAGTGTCACAACACCTCTGCCTTTCCCCATCAATCTTACAACTCAGAGATGCTCTTGGACAGGTTTGCATCCTGGATTGAAGCTCCCAGCTTGGACTGAAATTTCAGGGAGACTTCCAAGTGTCCTTATGCTGGCTTTGGATGAAGGGGGATGCAGCTCCTTTCCTTGCTGCACTGACGGAATTGCCCAGAGCCGGGCACTGGGGACAGCATCACCCTGAGCCAGCTGTGCCCCCTGCCAGAGCCCCCAGTGCCGAGCAGCTGCTCCCAGCCCTGTGCTCTGCAGAGGGAACTGGGCCCGGGGCTGCAGAGCTGCCCCATGGCACTGCTGCAGCTCTGCCTGCACAGGAGGGGCTGCACACCTTGGAGCCCCAGCCCTGAGGGCAGAGGCTTGGCTGGGGGACAGGAGGGAAGAGGCTTGTTCAGAGGGAGGGGCTGCACTGGAGGGGAAGCTGTGGACATCTCTAAACTCTCCCTGCCACAGCATTTCTGGGTTTTGTTTTCTCTAATTGCCTGATCTTCTCTCTACTTCCTGGAGATTTACCTCCTGCAGGTGTTTCCCTGTGCCTGATCTCTCCCTGCCAGCACTCACAGACCCCAAATCTCTGGGCACTCGCCTTGGCCTGACAGAACCCTGCCTGTTTGCAGAGCACTGGCTGGGGGCAGGTTCTGTTTGCAGCTTGGAGACAGGACAGGTCAGACTGAGCTTGATGGCGCCAGCAAAGGTGATGCTTGTGCTGTCCATGGGCAGAGTGGCTGAAAGCACATTAGGGAACATCTGTGAACCTATTGACTACTAAAACTAACAGTTTAAATATCTCCGGAACTTGACAAAATTCATAACTAATAATTCATACTATCTTTAATATTTAACCCTCCCTTTCTGCCATTCTACAATAGTAGGAAACTGAATAGTCATAGGACATTTCCACATTTTTTTCAAAAAACCTTTCTTGGAAATATTCTATGACTGATCGGAACCACTCAGCATTTCAGAGCTTCAAGAGCATTTCACCTCCCCTGCACCACAAATAGCCAGAGTTGTACTCACAGAGTGTGTAGGCATTGGGATGTTCCAGCTTTAGGAGATCACTCCAGGAGCGGTAGCTGCATTGTCCTGCAGCCAGAAGTTCCTGTGCCAAGGACTGGCAGGGATTCTGCCCCAGGCACTTCTCAGCACCTTCCCAGCCCTGACTGATTGAAGCTCTCTGTGCCTCTGTGCTGTGCCCAGGGTGGCTACAGGCAGTGCCACAGTCCTGCTGGGCTAGAAGAGCTGCTCATCAAGAGAAATGTGCTTTTGAAGCTCTTCTTGGTTACCAGGAGCGGCCTCTGTGCCATGAGCCCGGCCCAGCTCAGCAGCACAGACACAGCACAAGGACTTTAATAACCCTCTGGGGCTTTGTGCTCAGGCCCTGAACATCAATCCCTTAGAGGGAGCTGAAGAAACCTCTCAAGAACTCCAAGTCAGAATCCAACTCCAAAGGCTCTTTCACTTTTCATGGGTCCCAGTGAGGAATGCAACTGAGAAAGTGTCCCCAGGCTCCAGCCAGAGCAGAGAACTGGAGGCACTGATGACAGGTAGGGACAAAGAGAAGCCAAGTCTTGGTGCCCTGGGGCACAGCAACATCTGTGCCACCAAGAGCTGTGAGGAGACACCTTGTCCTGAGGCACTGGGGCCTCCTGGCACAGCCCCAGCCAGGCTGGGCACTGTAACCCCCTTGTCCTGCCCTCAGCATTCCCCCCTAGCCCACATCCCAGTGGCCTCAAGGATCTGCTGGAAGGAGTCCCTGGGGAGCCTTGCTCAGCAATGGCCCTGGGGGCTCCTTAATGCTCCCAGGGACTGCAGGCTTTTTCAAAGGACTTTGGGTTTGGCTTTTGCCTTGGAGTCTATGAGAGGTTTGTGCAATGATGGCCCCAATTATCTGCTTCAACGAGTCCCTTGAGAGCTTTGTACTGACACTCAATGGGGCTCATTAATGCTTTGAGATACTCAAGGTTTTTAAGGTACTTTGGATTTTCCTTCCCACACTGAGTCTCAGAGAGGTTTTTGTGCCATCCTGGCCTTTGACTTCTGGAAAGGTTTGTGCAATCTCCTTTCAGGTCCTGAGGTTCAGGGGCTCAGCTCCAAATGCATCATAGGGCTCATTAGGATCAAGCAAGTCCTGACAAACCATGGCTCTGCCTTGTTTTCCCTCTGCTCTAGTTCAGGTCATCAGGAAAATTTCCTTTTACTGTTATGGAGAAATATTTCAATGAGCTTCTAAGAAATATGTAATCCTATTTTAAAGAATGTATTTTATTACTTTTCTCTTTAGAGAAGAGGAAATTTCAGCATTCTGTGATTTATGTTGATGTAGGGCCACTCCTAAGGAGGTCTGGCCAGGTCAGAGAAGTTGTACCTTGGAGCTGACCCAGTGTGGACAACCTTGCCTCACAGTCCCCACCCCATGTGAGAAATTATTTTTACTTTCAAACATTTAAATGGTTTATTAAGGCCTTATCAAAATACAACAGATGACTGAATAAAGAAAAGGATACAGCGCCGGGAGCAAAGGATTCAGTAACCGTGTGTTCACCTGCAAAATGGTTGCTCTGTCTTTTATACCTCTAGCCCCTCCCAAAGTCTTGCCAATCGACTCCTTCTTCGCTCTCCAGTGGTGGAGATCACTTTCTTACATCTTGATTGGAGGTCAGGTGCTGCCATAGTAACAAGCCAACCCTCCCAAATGCCCCGACTACTGAGGCCATCCTGTGATAACAACGCAAGGGGGAGGGTGTTGGGGAAGATGAAACAGGAAAGCCTTATAAATATGATTGCCTGGCAAAAGATTTTAAGAATATGGAAACTATATGCGAGATTGAAATGAAAGCAAGCTTTGAGATCCCTTAGTTACTGAACAACGGGAAAACAATGGTGTGGCTGGCTGAAGGTAATCCCCTTTTGATGAAACAAGACCCTCTGCAAGCAGGCAGGTCCAAGGGTCCAGCAGACCCTGCCAGCTTGGCAGAAGGGGTCCAAATCGTAGTTTTTAGGGTTTAAATTGTAGCACAGTAGGTTTTATGGAAATGCTATAGGATTTGTATGTTGTACTAGACTGGTTAGTGAGAATCAGAATATTCAACACAGAAGATGATTTATTGTATTGTAATGGGAACTTCACTCACTTCTTCTTCTCGTTCCTTACTTTCCATGCTCTTACTTGAAATAAACAGGGCCAGGAGACTTCTTCTCCTTTTTAATGCCTTTATTAAAAGTGACCAGCTCAGGATTGGGCAGCTCGGCGGGGCTGCAGTCTCCCGTCGTCTCTCCCAGGGCGACTCAGAGGAGGAGGATAAGCACAGCTCTGTCCACTAGGGGCAGAGCTGGGGAATCACGTCCTCGTGGGAGCCTTTAGGGCGTGGTGATCCCATCCGATGTTAGTTTCCTCTGTTCCTTCCTGCCCGCTCCCGGTTTCGGGACGACTCCCATGCTCAGGGCGAGAGGGGCTCCGAAGGTGTTCAGTATCTCTGCAGGCTCAGCACTCGGCTCCTCACGTCCAGACATCACTCCAGTCTCTCAACTCTTATTTGGCTCGTTGTTTTTGGGGTTTTCTCCGTGCGTTTGGAGCCGTAGTCCCCCACAGCATGCTGGTCCTGGAGTCACTTTGCATTACCCCCCCCTCCAGGTCTCTTCTCCTCACTGTTCGGGAAGGTCTCCACCCGTTACTGTCTCGGAGAAGGGCCATTACCTCGCCCCAGCCAGGGCTTTTACTAATACAAAAAACAACCATTAACAACCACGACCCATAATTACCATAACACAGGCAGCAGCCCAGCAGTAGTGGTAACCTTTTTCTCACAGAAAAAAATCAACTGAATTTTTGTTTATAACATTACTCTAGCCTCTTGCCCCTTTTACTCTGTTATGCTTTTACGCTCTTATCCCCTCATCCTCTCTACCCCTCTCTTCTCTCAGGCCTGCTCCGAGCTGCAGCTGGCAGCTCCCAGCAGGGCCCTGCACTCACGCCCTTTGTAATAAACCGCAAGTTCCACGACCTGGCTTCAGAGATCTCTCATCTCCGTCCGTCCCGACTGTGCTGACCCCCCATCACTCCTATAGGAGGGGAAGGATAACTATACACCTACAAAACTTCTCTTAACATATATTTAATATTCACCCCTTAACTGTTAGAGTCAACAGTAGGATTACTCATGTCTAACAAACGCCCCTTTTCTTTTTCTAGAAGTCATTTTGCTCAAACAATTAAGTAAAAAATTTTCCCTCTCTCTTGAATGAGTCATACCAGCATCTGTTGATGTGGGTAAGGACAGTGGGAGCAGCAGAAAAAAATCTCAGGTTTTCCTTAGACATACTTATTTGGAATGGACAAAAGGGCATCACAGAGGTTCAGTATGGCTTTGACTCCCATCTACCATGCCTATGTGGGTGCTAACCATAGTCAGTGTATCTTAGGGATGAGTTCAGAGGCCAACTTGGTCTTGCCCTCCAGTCCCTGTTGAATTAAAAGACAACTGAGGAATTATAGAAGTCTGGTATGGCCTTTTGTCCCTACCTTACCATGCCTACGGGGTTGCTACCCACAGCAGGGCTATGGAGCCTTCCTGGTAGCAAACAAAGGGGCCAACCCGGTCTTGCCTTCCTTCCTTTGTCTTATTTTCTTGAAGAAGCTGTCCCATTGCCTTCTACTGTCCCTTGAGTACTTCTCCTCAACAGATGCTGGTAATTCTCAGCCATTAAAACAGGACAACAGTTCTTAAGCTGGTTGGTGGAAGCTTGACTCTACTTTTTGGGCGTCTTGGTGTTTTTCCGGTTTTCTCTCAGTCTCTGCTAGAAAGTCAATCTCGTTTCACCTGGGCTGAGTGTTATAGTCCATACTTTGGGTTCTTCTACTAGGCCTTTGGCTCCGTTGCCATGAGTCCATCCCTGTTGTTATCTTGTTGTATTTCATATTTCTAGAGTCCCATACTGTTGTTATTATATTCTTAAAGAGTCCATACCTTCTAGCTGGTTTTCTACCATGCCACTTTTCTCTGTACTCTGTAGCACAGTTCCTCATGGTTTCCACAGGGGCTCAACCAGGGCTCTCGACCCCACCCCTTTTATCCCAGTTGCCTTTATGAGCTACAGCTGCTGCCCAACTAAGGACCTCACAGCTGTAGCTCATTTAGAGCAACTAGGACCCACTTATCCAATACATAGGACTCTCATTACACATCCCCGCTCTGCAGTTGGCATGGCTGATTCGGTGGTGAGCAGTACCTGAAAGGGACCTTCCTACTGAGGAGTTAGAGGCTGATCTCTCCATGACTTAATCATCACCCAATTCCCGGGATTAATATTATGGATTCTGAAATCCAGGGTGGTAGTTTGAGGAATTGCCTCTTTATGTCTTAGCCCTTCTAAGGTTTGTGCTATAGACATAACTTATTTCTTGGCATTGGTTTCCCCTTCCTCATAGGTGGTAACCTTCTGGGGTGAGATCAGGAAGGGTAACTGTCATGGTTTGAGACGAAGTAAGTTTTTTGGGATATGCTGTGGTCACACCGATGGGTGCTCAGATTTGAATATTGGCACCTGGTGTGGCCACTGGGAGACATGGATATGCCTCTAAGAACACAGGGGTTAAAAGCACAGCATTCCCAGGAAACCTTCTCTTGGGTTCCGGTGAGGAAAGAGTTCGGATCTCTCCCCTGTCCAGCTGCTGCCGGCTGGGCGGGGGAGGGGAAGCCATGCGGCCAGGTGAGGTAGGCCTGGCCCCAAGGATGGAAGGGTGGAACAGTGGAAGAGCACCGAGAGGCATCAGAGGCATCAGGCAGCCCCCCCCCCTCTCCACCGCCCCCCCTCCCCCAGGAGACAGAGAGAGAGAGAGAGAGCCTGTGCCACCTTGAAATTTGATATCATGTGCTGGCAGCACAGCCCAGCCGGCAGAGAAGGGGGGGGGGGGGGGGAGGGGAGTGCAGCGAGAAGGTGTCCGGCCGCTTGTGGGAGTTTTTTGGGAAGGCAGAGCCCGAGCTTTTAACCCTTTTTTGGACAATGAAAACTTTGCAGAACATTAACCTTTCCTAGAAGAGAGATAGAGGTGAAATGGAAGTAGGAAATGTGCAAGTGTGAAGGTCTGGGCAAGTGAAAGATGTCGGGAGACCAGAGAAGAATCTTAGGTGGGAAGAGATGATGGAGTGGCCTTAGCTGGACTCTTCTTGTTATAGCCATGGACAGAACCATGTTCCTTGTGACACAGAGACTGCATCCAGGGGGAGGCAATGGCTCAGAGCCAAGGGGGTTCAGCGTTGAGACCCCTCAGCCCCCGGGGGTGAAATTTGGGGGGCACAGGTGTCCCAAAGGTGAGACTGTGCTCTTTTTGGAATGGGACAAAGCATCCTTAAAAGGACGACTCTAGAAGCAGCTCTGGTCCATGTGCAGTGGTGAGAGCACTGGAAATGGAAGGAAGAGGTCACGATGGCAGATGTTCTCCAGGCGGGGCCACGAGTGACATGGAAACACACGAGGTTTCAACGGTGTTTCCAGGGGAAGCCGATGGCACAAGAAGGACTCCTCTCCTCTTGATGAACTGAGAACTGATTATCCAAAGGGTGGTGATGGACTGAGAGTTGGTGATTTGGGGGATGGATGTACTGGAAATTTGGTGGGGGGAGAAGGAAATGTTTTTGGAAAGTTTTGATTTTCCCTGTGTGTTTCTTTTTACATATTGTTGTAGGTTAGTTAATAAAGATTTCTTTTCTTTATTTTTAAGTGGAGGTCTGCTTTGCTTATTCCTGGTCACATCTCACAGCAGAAACCAGGGAGAATGTACTTTCATGGGGGCACTGGCATTGCGCCAGCATCAAACCATGACAGTCACCCAAACATCATTTCATAGGGTGAGACCCCCAGATCTGACCGGGGTTGGGTTCTAATTCTTAATAAGGCCAAAGGGAGAAATTTTATCCATGACATTTGGGTTTCAATCATTAGCATAACTAGAGCTCTTTTAGGAGTTTGATTCATTCTCTCAACCCGACTGGAACTCTGTGGATGCCATGGAGTGTGTAATTCCCATTTTGGTCCCAGGATCTGAACAACTTTCTGCAAAATCTTCGATGTTAAATGAGTTCCCTGGTCTGAATCAATCCTGTTTGCCATCCCATATCGAGGAATGATTGATTCTAGAATTTTTTTACTCACAACACTGGCATTGGCTTTCACAGTGGTTACCACCTCTACGCAATGAGTCACGTGATCTACTATCACTGGCAAAACCTTCCATCGTTGTACCTGGGAAAGCTCAGTAAAGTCTACTTGGATGTTTTGGAAGGGCCGTAAAGCTAGTTCTCACCCTCCTCTGGGTGTTTTCCTCATGATTTTCTTATTCACTTGTTGACATATCACACACCATACAGTCACCTGCTTAGCTATCCCAAAAGTTCCTATGCATCCCCAATCCCTTAGAAATTGACCACTTAGTTCTTGTGTACCCCAATGTGTTGTTCCATGTATGCCTTCTAGCATTTTCTTGGCAAGGGGTTTATTCAACATTTGCCTCCCATCTGCTAATCTCCACTTCGTTATCTTTTTTGGCTCCTATTTTAAGGAGTTCTTCCTCTTCTGTCCCACTGAATAAAGGGACTTCTTGCATTTCTCTCATGGGGCTTAATACTAATTTTAGTTTTTCTGTCTCTGATTTGACTGCATTCTTAGCATCTATATCTGCTACATTGTTCCCTCATGCTTCTTGAGCCACCCATTTTTGATGTCCTTCAACATATACCACTGCTACTTCTGGCAATTGTAAGGTTTCTAACACCCCTAAAAAAGTTTTATGTGAATCAGTCCCTTTCCCTTTGAATTGAATAGCCCTCTCTCTTCCCAATTTTTTCCAAATCTATGCACTACTCCAAAAGCGTAATTTCAGTCTGTATCTATTGTTCCCCTTTTCTGTGCTAATATTTCCAGAGCTCACTTTAGGGCATTTAACTCACATGCTTGGGTTGACCAGTTGGAAGGTAACTTTCCCTTTTCTATGGCTACCAACCCTTCATGCACTATGGCGTACCCCGATAGCCTGTGCCCCTTTATTACTTGTGAAGATCCATCAATGTACAATTGCTTTCCACCTTGGAGTGGTTGATCTGTTCGGTCCTCTCTTACTTTAGTTTGATAGTCTATAACCTCTAGGCAATTATGTATTAGTTCCTCCTCTGGTTCTCCATACAAAATCTGGGCAGGGTTGAGTTGGTTACTTATGATTAGCTCTAAACCATTATCTATTAAGATGGCTTCATACTTTAGCACTTTGGAATCAGTGAGCCATTTCTCAGCCTTTTGGCTCAGGATACTCCTTACTGAGTTTGGGATATATATCTTCAATTTTCATCATCAGGTGCAGGGGGAAGAGGCTGAGGAGAAGTTTTTGCCTGTGGCTGAGGAGAAGTTTTTTCCTGCCTCTTTGGAGCATGCACAAGAGCAGCCGCTTTTCTCCCCCCGCTCCTTCCCCTCGGGGGGAGTGTGACCAGCCCTGCAGCCTCCTGGGGTGGGCCCGTCAATTCCGACGCCCCGGCCAGCCCCGCAGGCGTTTCCCGGGCCAGCCCTGCCCACAACCCCACCACCTCCAGCAGAGTTTGTCAGCGTTCCGATCACGGCAGCATCATCTCTTGCTGCTTTGCCTGGGTTGCAAGGCAGTGCGATCGACGGCAGCTGCGGTGAGTGACGGCAGCTTGTGTCAGAGACAGGCCGTGCCCCCGCCGCTCTCTGTCCACCTGAGGATGCCCAGCGTCTGCGGAAGGAGATTCCCAGCCGGCTTTGTCATGGAATTCTCCGGTCTCCCCTCTCTGGGAGGGCACGGACCATCTCCCGTCCCCACCACGAGAAGCGGTCAGCAGCCCCACGCTGGACAGCACGCCCGGTCCCTCTGCACCGCAGCCAGCAATTGAATACACGACAACGGTGCAGGCAGCGCCGGCGGGGGCCAACCCTGTGCCGATTCCGCCGCCTCCTTCACCCCTCCTGAGGCTGAAACAGACACTCGCCACTCCAGCTGCGGCGGTGCCCGCCCCGGCGGCCCCACTACCTCCGGCCGACCCGATTCCTGGTCAGGGTGACACTGAGGACGGCAGCGAGCCCGCAGAACCGCCCCCAAAGCTGATCCTGCCACCCCCGTTGCCCCCACTGGCTCCTCGGTGGTTCTGCTGCCTTCAAGGACCCCATCCTCCACGTCTGCATCTGCGTCAGACTCTGCAATCAGCTCGTCCCGCAGCAGAAGTGTCCCAGCTCGCTTGCTCATGGCCAGTGCTGCACGAGTGAACACTTTGAAACTCGGTGTTTTTCTGGGACACAGCGTTTTTCATGGGCTGATTCGCGTTTGGTCGGGGGCTTCTCATTGGAGGTTGTGTTATAAATGATCAATTGAAAGCCAAATTATCAAAAATGCGAAAAGATTTATTTTTTTTTTCCGCAACCAAAATACGGTCCTCAAAACCACCACAGCCAAAGAGACAGCGTCGAGCCCAGGATCGGCGCTGGATGAACCTGGATCCGACCTCTATCACATCGGATTCCTCCCCCCCCCCCCCGCCCCCCGTTCACAACAGTCGCTTCTAGCGACGAGGTTTTATACAGATTATTGTGCCCGAGGCAAAGGAGTCCCAATTTCTTTTGTAACTCTTCACATTCATAGTTCGTTCTTTCACTGTGCAGAGCTGGACAAAAGCCGTCTCCTGGTTGATAGCCAGCGTTGATTGAATCCCGGGAAGTTGCGTATTCACATGGATCTTTCTGGGGACTTTGGCTATCTTGATTGATATTATCCGCAGGACGATGATCGCTCTTAGGCGGTTTCTGATGACTCGGGATAATGGTGATCATTGAGTTGGGAGCGTCTATTCTTGGGCTAAAGTGTCGACTGACTTCAAGAATTTTGGAGTTTGAATAGACATCCGCCTCTCAGGCTGCTTGTGGTCAGAGACTCATTTGGATTTCACAATCTTTATTAAATACATTCTTTAATAGTCTGAATTATTTCTAACATATATTACAATCCCTCCCCTTTAATATCACCACATTAATTCATGCTCCCTCTATATCCCCAAATCATTAATATCTATTTATTTCCTACTTCTACCCTCTACCTTTAAGGGTCTCCTACAAAGAGAAAGCATTTTTAAATCCTTATTCCATATTCTCCTTGTGGGATTCCCTGATAACCATCATAATTGTTCTCATTCATTTTGACCAGTTTTTCAAATTTTGCCAAGACTTCGGCAGCATTGCTTGCACACTTTCCTTCTCCCAGGCTCATGTTCTTGGACACGCTGTTTCTGGAAGCCAACTCCAGGTCCGCGGGCACTACAGCTATCTGCATACCCTGTACCACAGAGTGTATCAGTCTAATAAAACAAGGAATTAGACATGGGAGAAGTAGGATTCCTGCTACTGAACACAGCACAAAGATTATTGTGGAAGGGGCTAGCAGCGGGCCTGTTAGCTAAAGGAGCGAGAAGTAAGAAGAAGAAGAAGCTGATAAGGAGCTTTCTCCAAGGCCGTAACCAAGGAGATCGAGAGAAGGAAGATAAGAGCATTCTGCAGCTGGATGAAGCATTTTTAGAAAGTTAGGTGGAGTCAGAGTAACTTTTCACCAATGGCATGGTATTGAATTATTGTGGCCAATAGCTAAGGTAGAGGAAGGGTAAACAACTGGAAAGTGTATAAAAGATCAGCCATTTTCATTAATAAACTGTTGCCAAGTGTTACCAACTGAGACTGCTTGTGGTCTCTGCTTTGTGTCGCGACCGCCTCGACTGCGGCATTTTGGAGACGCCGACGTGATAAGAACATAGTCGGTGGGGGCCCATACGGGGTCCTAGCAATTGGCAACCGTGACCCACTGGGACGTAGTGGGGGAGGCGGCGTTGGTGCAGCTGAGAGTGGCAGGTGGAAGCCACAAGGAGGTCCGGACCTGATTCCCTCCAATCAAGACACCTGGAAGTAGGTGAGCCACCAACTAGTAAAATGGGACAAAATTTATCTAAAGAGGAAGAAAATGTTCTGTCTACATGGAAAGTTTTGTTAAGAAATAAGGGAATTAATACGTCAGATTATGAGCTTCGTAATATATTGCTGTGGGCTAAATCACAGAATTTTGGCACTGATCCCAACACAGCATTTAGTGTTAAGGCATGGAAGAAAGTCGGGGACAGACTTTGGCAAGTTATTCGAGCGGGAGATAAAACAGCTGTTGATTTAGCAGTAACCTGGAACTCGCTCTTTGAGGCTTTAAAGGAATGGAGAATAGAGAGAGAAACGGAGCAAGATGCGGACGAAGAGTTGGGGCTGATACCTGACGGGGGGGCTGAGGCAGAGGGGGCCTTTGAGGTAGAAGGGGGCTCTGATGGGGAACTTGGTGAAGAAAGTTCGGATGCCATGGGAGTTACCTGGCATGCTGCCAGAGCTTCTGGGAAAGCTGCCAAGGCTTCCGGGAAGGCTGCCAGAGCTTCTGGGCTGGGTGCCAAAGCTTCTGGGAAAGCTGCCAAGGCTACTGGGAAAGCTGCCAAAACTTCTGGGCAACCTGCCCTAGCCTCTTCTTATCAGACTCCTAAGCCTCCTTATC
The DNA here is from genome assembly GCF_028551555.1 of Melozone crissalis. Taxonomy (NCBI): domain Eukaryota; kingdom Metazoa; phylum Chordata; class Aves; order Passeriformes; family Passerellidae; genus Melozone; species Melozone crissalis. The sequence goes on along the minus strand of NW_026535813.1, from coordinate 4,711,115 downwards.
TCACACCTGCACAGCAGCTCCCCATGGTGCCTGTATATACTACACCGCTACGCCAGTTAGCTGAAATGTCTTTAGCAGAGAGAAAGGTCCAGCCATCTGCCCCCCCGCTTCCCTCCTCTCTGGTCCAGCCGTCTGCCCCCCGGCTCCCCTCTGAGTCGCTTGAACAACCTGCAAGGCCGTATCCTCCTTTACCTGACAGTGACAGCAACAGTGAGTCAAGTGATGAGTCGCCCGCAGTAACACCTGAGTTGGGGCAGGGAGCTCTGGTCTCTTCATCTCCTAAGAGCTCTAGTTTTACTGCCCCATGGACTTTGCCTCCGTGCCAAGTCACTGTGCTTCCTCGACGCCCTCAGGAGTTTTGGGAATTTGTTAGGAGGAAAGCAGTTGAAGAAAAGAACTGGGACATCATAGAAAGGTTAGGTGCTCCAAGAGTACCTCAGGAGAACAGTGCCATTGCAAATGTTGCTTGTGATAACCTGTCGGATTTTGGTGCTGTCTAGATGGTCTGGGAAAAGCCCAAAGATGGCCTTGGGCCCCCGGGGTTCGAAAGGACGAGAGGAAGCTTCAGAATTGTTCTCGGTCTCGGTGTTTATTAATTGCTTATCTAAAAGATTTTCTCTTGGCCTGACAGAGTTCTGCTCAGCAGTCAGCCATGGGCACACACTGAGAGCCCCTGGGGCGGTCGTCTATCTTTATACCCGGAGTTACGTATACAATATTTATCATTTTTCTCCAATACCCTCTACCCTTATTTACCAGTGTTCCCCTAGTAAGGTCCAATCCCAGAGTGCCAACATCACCACAGAAGATGGAGGCCTAGAGGAAGAAGAAGAAGGAGAAGGGCATGCCCCAATTCCTCCATCTTACCTCTCTAGACCCCCCTGTACAGGGATCTTAAACCCTGTATCTCACACTCCAATTAACTTGTCCCTTCACCATTCACCCCGGTGAAATCCTCCCGTCCTCATACTGATGTCATCTCCCATGTGGGATCAAAGTCCAGCCACCAGACATTTCTGGCAATGTCTCGTTCACCCTGCACCCCAGTTCTGAGAGACTGAGATCCCACAATAACCCTATGGCTTTTCCAGTTTTCAAAGCAGCTCCTGGAACAGGACAGAACGACAGTCATCATGTCTTCGCCTGGAGGGTTGTGCAAGACCTCCAATCGAAAGTAGCTCAATATGGTATTAATTCTTCAGAGGTAATGCAATTAATGCGTGTGATTAATGCAGATTTGCTTGCACCTTATGACATCGCTCATCTTGCTACAATTCTATTTCAGCCAGTACAATATGGTGTATTTCAAGAAACTTGGAGGCGAGTGGCTGAGCGCACAGCTTTAACAAATATGCAGTTGCCTCAACACGACCCTCGTCATGCTGTGGGTGTTGATGCCCTACTGGGCACTGGGCCTTTTGCTAATCCAGATTTACAGGCAAGGTGGGATCCTTTGATTTTGGCACAAGCTCAGCAAATAGGCATGAGTGCCTTAACTAAAACAATGGAAATGGCAGCTCCAAAACAGAAATATGTTACTATACAACAAGGAATGAGAGAACCATTTTTGCAGGTTGCAGAAAAACTTGCTGCCGGTATTGAGAAACAGGTAGAGGATGAAACTTTGCAAGACAAATTGTATGTACAATTGGCTAAAGAAAATGCAAACCCAGATTGCAGAAAGGTTATTGATACTTTACCTGGGGAACCCACCTTGTCTGAAATGGTTACTGCTTGCTCGAAAGTTGGTTCAGTCGAGCATAAAATGGCAGCTCTTGCTGCAGTGTTTAGACCTTCAGCGAAGTGTTATAATTGTGGACAACAAGGGCACGTAAAGTCACAATGTACTGTCCAGAAAGCAACATTTAGGCCAAGGGCAAGCAGCGATGTTGTATGTAACCGTTGTGCTAAATCTGGGCACTATGCTAAGCAATGCAGAAGTAAATATCATGCAAATGGTCAGCTATTGCCGGGAAACCCAAAGAGGAGCGCGAAGGGGCGCGTGGGGAAACAAATACCCCAACAACCACAACAGCAAATGCGGGCCTTCCCAGCCCTGCAAAGCTACCCATTTGCGAACAATTCTCAGGGGCAACAAGCGGGTCCGCAGGGATTGATATATCCACCGCTGACACAGTAACTATTTTAACAAAAGAAATATGTAAAGTGCCTCTTGATGCCTATGGTCCGATAGGACGGGGATTGAGTGCGTTTTTGATAGGGAGATCAAGTACTACACTTAGAGGTATTCATGTGCATCTAGGGCTTATTGATGCTGATTATTTAGGGCAGATTCATGCTATGGTATCTATTGATGACCCTCCTGTCACTATTCAGAAAGGAACTTGCATTGCTCAACTTGTACCTTTTGTGAGTTCTGTTCCAAATGCAGTGGACCGAAGTCGCGGCACAGGATGCTTTGGATCGACAGGAGTACCTCAAGTGTTTTGGACTGAGAAAGTAACAGAGAGCCGTCCAGAAAAGACATGCACTCTCACCGCCAGTGGATGTCATCCAGGAACTATATCAGTAACAGGTTTGATTGACACTGGAGCAGATGTCACAATACTCTCACGACTTTGCTGGCCTCAATCGTGGCCTCTCACTCATGCAAGTTTTGGACTCCTGGGGTTGGGTGGTGCTACAACAGGTGGCCTGTCAGCCATTGTAATTAATGTGAAACATCCTGATGGCCAACAAGCTAACATCAGACCCTATGTTGCCGATGCTCCTCAAAGTTTGTGGGGACGAGATTGTTTATCTCAATGGGGTGTCAAAATTACTACGGATTTTTAATGGGGGCCACTGTGTTGCAGGGCATTGAACGTCCAGTTGTACCCCTGACATGGTTGACAGATAAGCCTGTCCGGGTTTGCCAGTGGCCCCTGACTACTGAAAAGCTTACTGCCCTGCAAGAATTAGTTACAGAACAATTGCTAGCAGGACACATTGAGGAATCATTCAGTCCCTGGAACACCCCTGTTTTTGTAATAAAAAAGAAATCAGGAAAATTGAGACTTTTACATGATTTACGGCAGATAAATGCTGTAATGGCAACAATGGGAGCTTTGCAACCAGGCCTTCCTACACCCACGATGATTCCACAAGAATGGCAAATAGTTGTCATTGATCTAAAAGATTGTTTCTTCACTATTCCATTGGCTGAGCAGGACAAAGAAAAATTCGCTTTTACGGTGCCTTCTATAAATCATGCTGAACCTGATAAAAGATATCAATGGAAGGTACTCCCACAAGGCATGAAAAATTCGCCAACTATTTGTCAATGGTTTGTGGCACAGGCCTTGTCAAAAGTGCGGGAGCAATTTAAAAACTGCTACTGCTATCATTACATCGATGATATCTTGTTGGCATCTGACAACAAACAACAGTTGTCAGCTCTTAAACAATGTGCTGTGACAAATTTGAAAGACTTTGGTTTGATCATTGCTCCAGAGAAAGTGCAGAAACACATGCCTTGGAAATACCTAGGTATGTTGGTGACCAACACTCAAGTTATGCCTCAACCTGTAAAGTTAGACATTGATGTCAAAACTGCTACTGATGTACAGAAATTGGTTGGTTTGATAGGTTGGATTCGATCATATTTAGGCATAACTAATCATCAGATGCAACCATTGTTTGATCTGCTTTAGGGCATCACTTCCTCCACTGATGAGAGGCAATTGACCTCAGCGGCAAAAAAGACCCTAGAAGAAGTTGAATTAGCCCTAGCACACAAATTTGTTAACAGGATAGATCCCTCTGTTGGTGTTCAATTGTTTATTTTGAAAGACCATGAAATACCATGTGGAATACTGTGCCAATGGAATGATAATTGGGAAGATAAATTGCATATTCTGGAATGGATATTTTTATCTTTCAGATCTCGGAAAACAGCTCCGGGACTTTATGAGCTCTTTGCAGATATTATCATCAAGGGTCGCAGGCGTTGTCATGAGATTTTGGGACAGGACCCTGTGACCATTGTGATACCTGTGCAACAGTGGTATTTTGAATGGTGCTTTCAAAATAATCATGAATTGCAATCTGCCTTATCTTGTTTTACAGGCCAAATCTCGTATCGCTTGCCTTCTCATCCTATTCTAAAAATGACTAAAGAGATTCCTTTTGAAGGCAAGCAAATTTGTTCTCCCGTTCCAGTGGAAGGTATAACGGTTTTTACAGATGGGTCCGGGAAAACCGGAAAAGCAGCTGTGGCTTGGAGAAAGGATGATCACTGGGAATATCAGACAGTGATTCAGCAGGGATCTCCTCAACTGGTTGAACTTTCTGCTGTTCTTTTGGCTTTTACTTTGTTTCCTGGTTCTGTAAACATAGTTACTGATTCAGTTTATGTTGCCAATTTGGTTAAGCATTTAGATCAAGCAGTATTGTATAATATTCAAGAGAAACCATTGTTTACTATATTAGTGAAGTTGTGGACAGTTATTGGTGCTCGAAAACATTCTTACTTTATCATGCACATTCGCAGCCATACATCATTACCAGGATTTTTTGCTGAAGGCAATGCCTATGTAGACTCTTTAGTAGCTGCTGCTGCAATCCAAACTGTACCCAATGTGTTGCAGCAGGCAATTTTATCCCATCAATTTTTTCATCAGAATGCTCAAGCTTTACAGCAGCAATTCAAATTGTCTACTGCCGAAGCAAAATCTATTCTTTCCTCTTGTCCTGACTGTCATATGACTCATGTCACTCAGTATTATGGTACCAACCCTAGAGGTCTTTCTGCGTTAGAAGAATGGCAAACTGATGTTACAGAAATGCCAGAATTTGGTCGCTTTAAGTATTTTCATGTTACAGTTGATACTTTTTCTCACGCAATGGTTGCTTCAGCATTCACAGGAGAGAAAACTCGAGATGCTATTCGTCATTTTTATCATGCCTTTTCTATTCTAGGTGTTCCGTGTCATGGAAAAACAGATAACGGCCCAGCATATGCTTCGCAGAAAATGCAAGCATTCTTTCGTGCTTGGGGCATTGAGCATTCAACAGGTATTCCACATGTCCCCACGGGCCAAGCAATTATTGAAAGAGCTCACGGAGTTCTTAAACGTCAGGTTCAAAAACAAAAAGGGGGAATGCAACAGGAGTCACCTCAAGTGAGATTAGATAAAGCTGTTTATGTGTTAAACTTCTTGCGTCCCCTACCTGACTCACAGTTATCTCCAATCTTTTGCCATTTTTCTTCTTTGAATTCTAAGCAACCAAATTTCCATAGAAATGTCAAGGTATGGGTCAAGGACTTGATTACTGGTATATGGTCTGGTCCAGTGGAACTGATAACCTGGGGAAGGGGTTATGCTTGTGTTTTGACAGATAATGGTCCTCGATGGGTTCCTGCTCGCTGTGTTAAACCTTACCTAGAACGTGCCGGAAAGGACAGGATCCATGGCTCCGCAGCTGAAGCAGAATGTGCGGATGACACTGGCTAAGACCATATATCAGTACTTAAAGATGGATGAAGGAAGAATGGGAATTTTGTTGATGGCTGTGATTGTGATTTTGTGTGTCCCCTCTCTGCTTGGGTTTTTGCAAAGGGCCCTGCAAAAATCCATAGCAGCTGTATTTACAGGTCAAAAACAAAAAAGGGGGAATTGTGGAAGGGGCTAGCAGCGGGCCTGTTAGCTAAAGGAGCGAGAAGTAAGAAGAAGAAGAAGCTGATAAGGAGCTTTCTCCAAGGCCGTAACCAAGGATATCGAGAGAAGGAAGATAAGAGCATTCTGCAGCTGGATGAAGCATTTTTAGAAAGTTAGGTGGAGTCAGAGTAACTTTTCACCAATGGCATGGTATTGACTTATTGTGGCCAATAGCTAAGGTAGAGGAAGGGTAAACAACTGGAAAGTGTATAAAAGATCAGCCATTTTCATTAATAAACTGTTGCCAAGTGTTACCAACTGAGACTGCTTGTGGTCTCTGCTTTGTGTCGTGACCGCCTCGACTGCGACAGATTATTATTTTGTTCTACCAGGCCCCATCAAATAATCTTTCCCACCATGATGATTGTAAGATCGAATTCCATTTTTGAACTGAGACATGGGCCACTTTCTAAATTTAGGCTGCCAATCCTCTTATGGTTTCCCCATAATCATCAATTTCAATACAACATTCCGATTCATTGAATTTTCCACACAGTCCCCTTTCTTCAGCTATTGGAATATGAATCCCAATATTACCAGTTAGATTGTGCCTGGGCCAGTCTGACCCTCGCTGCTGGGCCAAAGGCAGCAACTGCGGTGTATCACCCCAGAGATACCTTTAGCTTGCTGGAGATTGCAGCTGGGCACTGAACAAGTCCAGGCTTGTTAGGAACTCCGTTTACCTCAGGAGGAAAGCTTCAGGCGATGGTGAAGAGGAAAAGGAGATGGATTCTGCTGGAGGGTTTATATCCAGAGGTTTATTCCATGGTTACAGAGATCTGAATGTAGGCAACTGCTCCAACAGAATAGCGACCGCATGGTCTCGTTACCTTTTAAGCTCCCGGGGCAGGGGGAGGGGGAGGGGACAGGTGAGCCACCAACCAGGTGAGAGGGGCAGGGTCTCAGGGGAGGATGACACCTAGACAGGCCAATGACCTCTGGGCATAGGGGCATCTTTTGAACTTGACCAACCACACGAAGCCTTGCTGGAATGTTAAACCTGATTGACAGGACTCACTCAGCAAGGGGCGAGGGGGAAGGGAGAGAGGTATAGGCACACCTGGGGAAGGACCCGGAAGTTTAAAACAGTCTACAACACACTGCAACATCTCCCCCTAATTTTGTTTAAAAAGAAGAGGACTGTGTTTGTGGTGCAGAATGCTTGCCAAACCATAGTTGGTAGTTGGTAAATCAGTTCTTCCTCTACAGGAGGGTCAGTGTTTTCCACTGAGGCTTCCAGGTCATCCATTGGAGCACTGAGGGCTTCCAAATGGTAGACCTCAGGAGGGGGAGATGAGCTTGAAATTAACTTGAGAACCATGCATTTGATTAGTCCAAAAACAATGCTAAAAACTACAATAACTAAAACTAAAATAAACAGCACTAAAAAAAACAGTTTTCAGAATAGATCCCAACCAGCCCGAGAGTCCCCAGCCTTTGAAAAGTCCATTCAGCCAGTTGTCAGTTTCTCTGTTGATGTCCGAGAACCTTTGTCAAGGTAGTCCATATGTGGTTTGGGCTGCGGGACTATGCAGGAGATCGCAGGTGGGATGATCACGAGTAGGACGAGAAGCAGGCTCGGTCTCATGGCGTCTCGAGGCTACACACGAACAGTGGGATCTAAACTGGTACAAGAACTTGAAAAAAACATATATTACAAACAATTCCAGATAGGAGGCTTAAATGGAATTTCCTCCAGAGAACGCGTGCGGCGTTTCCTTCTCCAGGCAGCATGAGCAACCTGGGATGCTTCTGTGGATTTCTCTGAGACCTTGGGAACATAGGGCTTTACCCATTTGGAAGGAACCTACCTTAAACCAGAGGGGGTGGACACACAGGCATATCCACGTCCCCAAGTAACCAATTTGTAAGGTCCCACCATTTTCCAAGTCTCAGGGTCCTTTACTAAAACTGGAGGTTTTTCTTTCATCAACCTATGACTGCTCCCCCCAAAGTGGCGTAGGATGGGTGGGTTCAGGCGGTCAAAAGGACAATTCAGAAAATTCATTGTGAATAGCGCCCTGGATAACCGGATGTGGGGAGGTTCCACCTTAAGAACCTGTTGTTGCTGGTCCAGGACCCCTTTAATATCATGGTGAGTTCTTTCTACAATGGCTTGACCTGTAGGGGAGTAGGGGATGCCAGTTTTGTGCTCTACTCCCCATTGCTGCAGGAAGCTCCCGAATTCATTGGATTTATAAGCAGGCCCATTATCAGTTTTCAGCTCCTTGGGGATGCCCATGAAAGAAAAAGCCTGTAAGAGGTGCTTAATAGCATCAATAGATGAATCTCCTGTGTGGGCAGAAGCATAGACCGCTCCAGAAAAGGTATCTACACTAAGGTGAACATATTTCTGCCGACCAAAAGACTGTATGTGTGTTACATCTGTTTGCCACAGTTCACAACTGTTTAGTCCCCTTGGGTTTGCTCCCGTACTCACTGCAGGGAGTGCATGTTGTTGGCAATTTGGGCACCTGGCCACAATCGCTTTGGCCTGTTCTCGAGTGATGTTAAACTGACGAACCAGGCCAGGTGCATTTTGGTGGAAAAGCTGGTGGCTGATTTTTGCCTGCTCAAAAACATTTGGGAGAGTGGCCATCACTGCAGGTGCAGCAAGAGCATCTGCCCTTCTGTTGCCTTCAACGATAAGCCCTGGCAAGTCAGTGTGTGACCTGACATGCATCACATAAAATGGTTGCTCTCGGTGAGTGGCTAACCTTACCAGTTTTGAGAGCAATTCGAAAAGTGCGATGTTAGACACTTCTTGCAGTATTGCTTGATCTGATCTGGATACTACTCCTGCCACGTATGCAGAGTCTGTAATCAGATTGAATGGTTCTGAGAACCTTTCAAAAGCCCTAACAACCGCAGCCAATTCAGCAACCTGAGGTGAACCTTCCACCTCAGCAATGTCCGTCTCCCACTGCTGGGTTTGAGGATCCTTCCAAGTCATAACGGACTTGTGGGACCTCCCGGACGCATCTGTAAAGACAGTCAGAGCCTTTTTTAAAGGTCTCCTACTTAGAGCACTTCTCAATTTTAAGGTAAATTGAACATCTTGTTCGAACAATTTGTGAGCGGGCCGCGCTATCGAAATTTGTCCTGAGTAGTAATCTAGAGCAAACTGCAACACTTCATTTTCTTGAAACAATTGTTCCAGCATTTTCATAGTATTTTGACCTGATTTTAACTCAACTGGAATGTGAATGCACTAAAAATCACATCCTGCTAACTCCCTGATCCGGGTCCTTGCTTTCCGGATCAGTTCTGCTACCAGCTCCTGAGGCTTTGTCAGTCTCTTGGACCTTTTGTGACTGAGGAAAACCCATTCTATGATCAAGAGAGGGTCCCTCTGGTCCCAGTCCTTTTTTGGTGTGTCCTTTGCCTTAGGTGTTTGTTTTTCCTCCCACTGGAAAATAATTCCATGGAGGTGTGGCAACTTACCTAGAATGATAAATTTGAATGGCAGGTCAGGCCGGCATCGGTTGGCCTGTCTTGTGGACATTGCAATCTGAATATTTTCTAGAGCTTTCCGTGCCTCTGGGGTAATAGACCTAGGAGCACCTGGGTCCTCTCCCCCTTTCAATAAATTGAAAAGAGGGGCAAGGTCTTCGTTAGTCAGACCGAGCCATGGCCTTACCCAATTCAAGGACCCACACAACTTGTGGACATCCGCAAGGGTCTTGATCCTTGGATTGATTTCTAGTTTTTAAGGAACAATGGTCCTTTTTCCAATTTCTAAGCCCAAATACTTCCAAGGTGGCATCTTTTGAATTTTCTTTTCCTGGAGCTCGAACCCTGCAACAATCAATGCATCGATCGTTAGGTCAAGCGCATGTGTGAGTAAATCATCATTGGGGGCACACACGAGGATATCATCCATGTAATGATAGATGATGGCCTTCTCTGCGGCTGTACGTACTGGGGAGAGCAGGGAAGAGACATACTACTGGCAGATAGCTGGAGATACCTTTAATCCCTGAGGAAGAATGGTCCAATGGTACCTTTTCATAGGGGCTTCTAAATTGATGGAGGGGACCGAGAATGCAAAATGCGGTGCATCGTCAGGGTGCAAGGGGATTTGGAAAAAACAATCTTTAATATCAATAACAGCTAATTTCCAATCTTGGGGAAGCATTGTTGGGGATGGCATACCAGGTTGGGGAGAACCCATATCTTCAATTACATTATTAATTTGTCGGAGGTCGCAGAGGAGTCGCCCTCTCTTTTTGTCAGCTTTTTGGATGACGAACACTGGAGAGTTCCATGGGGACATGGTGTCTACAATGTGGCCCTTTTTTAGTTGCTCTTGCACTAGTTCCTCAAGCACCTTTATTTTTTGTTTACTGAGCGGCCACTGTTTCACATCAACTGGTTTGTCTGTTTTCCACTTCAGTTTTTGGGTGGGGCGCTGTTGTTCAATGACTGCTGTACAAAAATGCTGTGGAGAGTCTGGAATATCAATTGTGACACCCCACTGGGCCATTAAATCTCTCCCTAACAAATGTTCCGAATAATCTAACACAAATGGACGTATATTTGCCAATTGTCTGTTTGGTCCCTCAAATTGAATAATGCTTTTGGATTGTCTTGCCAATTGCAGACCTCCCACACCTTGAAGGTGACCGGCAAGATTTTGCAAAGGCCAATGTGCTGGCCAGTCTTGTACTGGAATCACTGTGCAGTCTACACCTGTGTCTACAAGCATCTCAATGCGTTTAGACTCCCCACCCCCACTGAGGTTACACCATAATTTTGGCTTGTCTTTCCCAATAACTTGGACCCGGGCGACTGTGGGCCCTTCTTTTTCTATTATTTCAGGTAAAGATGGCACAGAGATAGCTTGTGCAACAATTTGTCCCTTGGGAAGAAACAGGGGTGGGTGGAAACAATGCAGGCCGAGAACAAATTGCTCAGGTTCTGATGTTGTCATTCCTGGAGCAATTTTGATCTCTTGTGGTGTGTGTTTGGTGTCCCCAATGACGATGTACTTACAACGAATTCAGTTCCAAGTACCCTTCTGTTCAGGATTGACAGAGACAAAATGCCAGTCAGTGTCCTTCAGGTGGAGTGACTCTGTCAGCTGCAACCTGCAAGGCTCATTGACAGAAGACATGGTTAATACAGGATAACCTAAATCATAACAAAGGTTATTTTGTTTCACTTTGAACAGTGGACCAGCAGACTTGGTCTTTAAAGCACCTGCTTCACTTACACAAATATTAATATTATCGCGCGCTTGATTTGTTTTGCTACCCTTATTCCCTTGGCCTGCTCTTTTTGTGTCTGCACGCCTGGCAGGCGGGCGCTCCCTTTTCAGTTTTTTTTGTTGTTGTTGACCCCCAGGGAGGGCTTGTAGTTCTCCTCCCCTGCCATGTCTAAAATCTTTAAATTCCCTTTTCAGGGGGCACTGGTTACTCCAGTGCCCTAGGTTGTTACAAAGCAGGCATGGTTTTGTGGGCTCAACCATTGCTGGTCTCCGCTGCTGCCCAGGGTACTGCTGTGCTGAGGGGAAAGGTGCAGGGCTGGCAATGGCGACACGCTGAGGTGGTCTTGGCAGCAGCCTTGGTCTGGTGTCTTCAGCCACACTCATCAGAGGCACTTTCCTGTTACAGACTAGAAGCATATCTTTTAGCGTAGGGGGGGTTCTATAGGAAGGCTCAGGATTGCCGCTCGACACTGTTCATTTGCATTTGTAAATGCCATTTCCTCTAAAATCGCTTCCCTAGCATTCACTTTTTTTACTTGTATTTCAATATCCCTAGTTAACCTTTCTACAAATTTCAAAAAAGGCTCTGATGGTAGCTGTTTAATTTTACTATTGGGCTCAAAAGGCCCCTCAGGTTGGAGGGAAAAGAATGCTTTTTCAGCTGCTTCTTTTACTTTCTCGAGTATTTCTGCAGGAATTGCAGTAGCTTGGACTGAGGGTGAAGACCATTGGCCCTCACCACAGAGGTGCTCAATGGTGATAGGGTTACCACTGTTGTCTTTGGCTGTGTTTGGATCAGCATGCAAGCCTGGGAGAGCGTCATTTAGCAGTTGTTTCCATGCTAATTCCCATAATTTGAATTCCGTGGAGGTCATGAGACAGGAAAAAAGCTGTTTTAAATCATGTGGGATCACCACAGTCCTACTCAGTTCAGAATTTAAAAGGCCACAGAAATATGGACTGTGTGAACCATATTCTTTATGAGATTTTCAGATCTCTTCAATCAATTGTCGTCCAAAAAACTCTAATTAGCAGTTGGGGTTGCTCCTCCCTGAGCTGCAGGCTGAAAGGTAACAGGAGCCAGTGACAACATGGGATTATGCATTGGGTCTGCCATTCCCTGCTCTGTATCCCTTGAATCAGAAGCATTGGGATCACAGATACAGGTTTGCGGACAGGCAGTGGGTGTGTCCCCACCGTGGGAACCAGGGGAGGGGGCGGGGATGCAATGGGCACAGGAGGCGGGGTCAGGGGGCCAGCAAGGGGCAGGGAAACTGTGGGAACAGGGGGTGGAGTCAAGGGGCAGGCAGGGGGCGGGGACACCTGGTGACCTCACGTCAGCAGACGCCCCCTGGGAGGAGTAGAGGGGCGGAGCTGAGGGTACTGCAGGAAAGGGAGGGGGAGGGGGAAAGGGGTCACGAGGAACAGGAGGAGAGGGGGATGGGGCTGGAGTTTTGGGATGCTTAAGAGGATTTTGGGAAGAAGAAGACCAGGTTTGGGAAGATGCCACGTGGCATCCACCATCTTGTGGGCCCCCTAGGGACTGGGGGGCATTTTGGGCATCACTGCTCTCTGGAAAGCTGACACGTGCTGTGGGTTTCAGAGGAGGGGACACAGGGAATTGGGAAAGGTTCCATGCAGCCTGGCCAGGGCCTTGTGGACAGGGCAACTCAGACATTTCAACAGACTCTGGGAGTTGACTTCCCAATGAGTGTGCTCTCTTTAAAATACCAAGTTTTGGGGTAAGAGGTTTAGGGGTTTTAGAGCTAGGAGAGAGAGAAACAGGGAGAGCAGAGGTACATGGCTTGGCAATTGGCTTTTTCTCCATTTCCCTTTGTTTGAGCAATGCTGTTCGAATTTGTAAACTCCAGAACACAAATTTAGCTGAGGGTGCATTACCAGATTTTCCTAAGGTTATCAATTCATTCCCAACTTTATCCCAGAATTGAATATTGTTGATTTCTTCAGGGGAAATTTTTGGGAACTGCAGAAAAAGCCATCTTATAAACTGTTTCAATTTTCCTTTTGAGAACTTCACATTACTACTGACTAAAATGCTAACAATATTATAAAACACTCCTTTTTGTACAATGCTGAGTTTCGAACCCATGTTAGATATAAAAGGCAGAGTACTAAATCCCGCCTGACCAAAAACAAAGCCAAAATCAGCTACCGATTTCTGAAAAAACCACAGATAGGAAAGCGATAAAGAACAGACAAAAGCCTTACAATGCAGCTGTATATACTGCTTTTAAAATTCCCGGGCAGCAGCAGCAGGGCACGCCCTGCCGAGCCAAGGCAGAAACAAAGCCTCCCCTGCCGTAGAATGCAGCCCCCCCGCAGAGCTGGGAGAGCAGCCATGCCACGTGGCAAGCCGAAACCGGGGCCCCCCCGCGCCGCGTGTGCAGAGAACACCCCCCACCCCGCACCGCGAAAGATCCCCCGGCCACGTGGAGAGCCCCCCCTCCCCCGCACAGAGAGAGAGCAGAGTCCCCCATGGCGAGAGAGCCGAGCACGCTGTGCTGCAGAGCCGGGGGAAGGGCAGAAAGCACTCCTGCTCCGGCGCGAATTCCAAAAGACAGCGAAACACGCGGCAGAAAGCTAAAAGCTAGAACGCAATGAATTCCCGTCTGTGGGGCTGCGCAGCCAAAAATGCAAAGGCAAAAAAGGAACAGAACTCATGGCAGAGTCTGTTTTTGAGCTTCTGCTCCACCGAGAGCAGAGATACTCACCCGAAATGGAAGCTGTAGCTGGCTGGGTCCAGGCAGGTCTCCTCACTGGAACAGGACCTCTCTATGGGCAAGAGAGGCTACCCTATTCTCCCTCTGGAAAATCTGCTCACCACAAAGGAGCTGGGCTTTCCAGAGGCGCCGAACAGTCCACGAAACTTCTTCTGGGAATATTCCCAAAGTCTCTAGCTGAGGGCGTTGCAACCAAGGCCCCTTTCAGCTGAGTGCACGGCTGCCAGAAGCTTCTCCGAGGTACTGAGAGTCCGTCTTGGGCTGCAGAGTCGCTTGCCCGACCAGGGACGCCAAAATATTGGTTTAGGAATCCCAATGTTACCAGTTAGATTGTGCCTGGGCCAGTCTGACCCTTGCTGCTGGGCCAAAGGCGGCAGCTGTGGTGTATCACCCCAGAGATACCTTTGGCTTGCTGGAGATTGCAGCTGGGCACTGAACAAGTCCAGGCTTGTTAGGAACTCCGTTTACCTCAGGAAGAAGGCTTCAGGCGATGGTGAAGAGAAAAAGGAGATGGATTCTGCTGGAGGGTTTAATATCCAGAGGTTTATTCCATGGTTACAGAGATCTGAATGTAGGCAACTGCTCCAACAGAATAGCGACCGCATGGTCTCGTTACCTTTTAAGCTCCCGGGGCAGGGGGAGGGGGAGGGGACAGGTGAGCCACCAACCAGGTGAGAGGGGCAGGGTCTCAGGGGAGGATGACACCTAGACAGGCCAATGACCTCTGGGCATAGGGGCATCTTTTGAACTTGACCAACCACACGACGCCTTGCTGGAATGTTAAACCTGATTGACAGGACTCACTCAGCAAGGGGCGAGGGGGAAGGGAGAGAGGTATAGGCACACCTGGGGAAGGACCCGGAAGTTTAAAACAGTTTACAACACACTGCAACATTCAGCCAGCAAATAGTCTAAACCTATTCGATTCTGGTACACAAATGCTCGTACCTGGGTGTGTCTCGGAAGGTTGCAGTTTATTGCAGCCCCGAGAGATGTGAAAAGTCTCTGTTTCGGCCCCCATGTTCGAAGAATGAGTGGGAGTTCTTCAGTTCTCGGTCTCAGAGTTGTTTATTGTATCTTATCTATAAAAATTTGTCTCCTGCTCTGCCAAGGTCCGTTCAACAGGACAATTCCAGGCACACTCACTGCCCTCGGGGCGGTGTTATCTCTTTATACTACAAACTACGTATAACATGTTTACAATTATTTGCCAATACCTATCACCTATGTTAGACAGTGAGTTTCTACTCTAAACCAATCCAAAAGTGCCAACATCACAGCAGACGATAGAGGCAGAGAAGAAGAAGGAGAAAGGCCGGACATGCCCAAGTCCCTCCACCTTGTCCCCAAAACTCCTATTCTAAAAACTCCAAAATCTACTTTTTCACCTAGTGATAATTTAATTATTACACTACTTAAACTTTTGAGGCTTTCAGGTCTTCATACAAAGCTGGTAATTTGCTTCACGGGTCATAATCAAACCCACAGGTGTTCTGGGCTGTGTGCCAGGGTCTCTGAGCCCCCTGGCAGGGGTCCCAGCAACTCTGGAAACCTAGAGGGATGTCCTGAGTTCTGACAGGTGTGCTGCCGACTTAATAAATCCAGGGCCTCTGAAGTGTGATTTGACACAATTTCCACCACTGCCTGCAACCTGATCAGCTGGTTCAGTAGATAAATTGGAGTCCTATATCCATAGCTTCCATCCTGAGCCCATGTGGCCGGCCCATAATAATCAATTATTCTTGCTGCTGGCCACTCCTCTTCCCCCCAAGTTTGCCTGCCACTTATGACAGGTATCATTTTCTTCAGGCTTCTTCGCTCCCTCCCTAGGGTCTCATACAGAGGAGACTCTAGTAAGTTGCTTTTTGTTTGGGGGAGGGTGAAGAAGACTGGCCGAATCATGCCCAGAGTGCATGATCCTTTCCACCTCGGAGGTAACTCACTGTATGCTTTCTTTCCACAGATCCTATAAAGTCCATCTGGGTCTTTCCATCTGTTATTAGTTTTCCCTGGGTCTCCCCAATATTCTCTCAGACCTGCCAAGGATTGGTAAGGATTGGCTCCAGGACTCTCGACCCAGAAAAGTCCTATTTGTCTGTTCCATTCACAATTTGTTTTGTTTTTCTGGCTCCAGTACCACGTAGGAGGTTCTGGTTGCCAGACTTTTCCCTTGCTGTTTGAATTTACTGTCAGAGTAGTTATACACAGAGTGTATCCCACCATTTGGGTACATTCCTTCCCCTCTTGACTGATGCAGATCATTCCAATCACTCTTTGATCCAACACCCATCCCTCAGGTCTCTGTGCCAATTTTGAGACCCTTGGATTGTCCCATTCCAAAAGCTGTTCCGGAGCCAAACCTTCACCCCTCCAAGGCCACTTCTCTGCCAATTTCAGCCCCCCGCAAATCCAACAATTTGACAATCTCAATTCTGTGGCAATTTCCTGCATTAAATCAATGAATAAATTCCAGTCTGGGGAAGGTAGTTCCCCATCAGCGTATTGTTTCTCAAACAGTTCGTACTGCTCGCCCAGAGTTTTCAATCTTTCCTGTTCCACTCTTTTCTTCCTAAGTTCTGACTCCCTTCTTTTCAGCTCCTGAGTAATTTCTCTCATCTTTCCCTCAGGATCTGTTCCATCTTTGTTTCTCGCAAAACAAGCAACCCTATCTCATATCGCAGGCAGATAGTATCATCATTTGCCTGTGCTAAGTCCAATATGATCAGCTCTCTGCTCAGGGTGAATTTGTTGTCAAATTTCATATTTCTTCCCACCCAGTACATTTTCCCATTCATCACACACATCCCCATTTTCGAATTGTCATAACACAATGGATTCAACTGGTGATATGCTACAAAAATTGATTGTCTTTCCCCCAACCCACATTGTCCAATTACATTGATTGCAAATGGGGATTGACATTAGTTCTACATTCCTTTTCCGTATTCAGTGTTGGTGCTTGTCTGTCTAACTGCCCATTCTGCATTCCTGACTTCAGATCTATACACAAGATCTCTTTGCCTGATCTGCACAATTTGACCCGAGTGCCGTTTATCAAAGAGTACCTGCCAGACTCTCTGATGCACTCGTCCGGGGCTTGGTATGCTGAGATTCCCCTGTCCCTTTGCTCAATTGGGACTATCTGAGCGCATTTACTGCACTCGTCCATGGAGCTGTCATTTCCATCATGGATTGGGGTCTCAATGTGCAGACTCTGCATCCCGCACATGGCTAGGCTCAGGCCAATCAGGATTCCCACCAAGTGTACTCCTCTACCTTTGCCTCCACCCCCTGGGGTGCCACCAGCGGTGAGGAAGACCATCTTCGCAGCAGCAGGAGTATTCTTCAGGGAATACATTCTTGGACCCAGCTGCATACCTCCTCTTAAAGGCGCCTCACCGTGAGACCTTGACAGCATCTGAGCTGCACGGTATTTTGATTGATTTCCGAAACTCCACATCCAAAATCTCTGCTTTAGATTTGAGTTTTCAATGTACCTCGTTCTGAAAAATGTAGAACCACTCCTGTGAATCTAATTCAATGATTCCTAAGTTTGTGGCTAGGGCTAGAATATGGTCAGTCAGTTCAAGCTCCTCTTCCAGACACTGAATGCACAATCCCTTTGGCCTCTGCCTCCTTCTGCAATGTATAACAAAAATTCCCTGACAGTATTCACACTTGAAGTGTACAAACGGATGGCATACACAATCTGACAGTATACAACCTATCCGTTCACTGTCGGTCATTTATGAGGACGTTGGAGTTTGATTTTCAGGTCGCCTGTGGAAGAAGTGACCCTCCACTCGAGTGCTTCCTCGTGATGTTCTACCTTCTTCACTCTGAACCCGTGTCTCCAACCTTTCTCTGCTGTCCAAATGGCCATGTCTGTTGTCAGAAGGACAAGAAAGGGGCCTTACCAGTGAGGGGAGAGGGGTATATCTTTCCACACTTTCACAAGCACTCTGTCACCTGGTTGAATTTTGTGGATAGCAAATCCCAGAGGGGCGCTCTGAGATACTATCCCCTGTGTTCTCAGTTCCTGTGAATTTCTGTTTATTACTACCAAATATGGTTGAATCTGGCTGTCTTCCAATCTGGGGTGTCCCACCAGCATCCCGTGGTTATATGGCATCCCATATAGCATCTCAAATGGTGAGAGCCTCGTCTCTGAATGAGGCATCATCCTGATATTAAGCAAGGCCAGAGGGAGGCATTTCAGCCAGGACATCTGGGTTTCTAAAATTTAGACAACTGCGCCTTCAAGGTCTGATTCATCCTTTCCACCTGTCCCGAGCTCTGGGGATGCCACGGAGTGTGATATTCCCACTGAATGCCCAGTGCCTCTGCCATCTGCTTAATAATTTTCAAGGTAAAATGTCCCTTGATCCGAGTCAATGCAGTACACCACCCCATATCGAGGCACAATTTCTTCCAGCAATTTCCTGAACACAGTCTAAGCAGTTGCCCTTGGACTGGGGAAAGCTTCCACCCAATGTGTCAATTTATCCACTATTACAAGCACAAATTTGAACCTTCCCACTTTGGGCAATTAGGTAAAATCAACTTGAATTCCCTCAAATGTCGATATGCAATGGGGCAACTCCCCAGGGTCACCTGTCTTGCCTTGGTTTTGTTAACTTTCTGACAGATCAGGCATCCTTGTACCTCTTGTTTGGCCAATTCATAAATTCCTCTGCACCCAAAAAATTTCAAAAACTGTTCAGCCAAGGCCTGAGCCCCCCAATGTGTTCGCTGGTGCAGTCTCCTCAAAATTCTCCTGGTAAAACCTTTAGAGACTAGTTCTCTCCCATCCAGTAGTGTCCGCTTACCTTCCTCCAATTTTCCCCCAATTTTCTCATAACTTTCAATCTCCTTTGGGGAGGGCTGAGGAGGGTCATCTGGGACCTCAATCCCTTCGATCTCCAGGGTACTTACCGTCATCAGTGACGCGGTCTTGGCCTTCTGGTCTGCCAAGTTGTTTCCCTGGGTCTGGAATTGCATCCCTGCCTGATGTTCCTTCACATGGACAACCAAAATTTCTTCCGGCTCCCTTATCACTTCCAGAATTTGTCGGATCAATTCCCCGTGCATCAGTCCCTGTCCCCATGTGTTGATCAACCTTTCTTCCCAAATTTTCCCAAAGATGTGAACCACCCCAAAGGCATACCTAGAGTCTGTAAAAATTGTTCCCTTCTTTCCTCTCAGTCCTTTCCAGGCTCTCAGAACTGCATACAGTTCACAAGCCTGTGTTGACCATCCAGCATTCAAGGGGGCTGCTTCTATCACTTTCCCTGTTCGCTCGTCCATGACTGCATATCCTGATTTCCTTTTCCCTTTGATCACTCTGCTTGAGCCATCTACAAACTATTTTTCCCCTTCGTCTAATTCCTCTTCTTCCAAATCCTCCCTAATCTTTGTCTGCAGTTTGACCACTTCCACACCATCGTGAACGAGTTCCTCCAAAGCTTCCCCAAACAAGAACTGAGCTGGGTTTTGCACGGTTGTTGTCCACAATTCCAAATCCTGTGAATTAATCAAAATGGCTTCATACTTCAGCAATCTAGCATCCGTAAGCCATTTATCTGCTTTCTGTTGCAGTATGCCCCGCACATTGTGTGGTGCAAATACTTCCAAAAGGTGCTCTGAAAGTTACTTTCTTGGCTTCCTCCACCAACAATGCTACAGCTACAATCAGTTGCAAGCACATGGGCCAGCGCCTGCTAACAGGGTCCAAAAGCGTAGACAAGTAACCCACTGATTTCCTGACTCCTGCCAGTCCTGTGTCAGCACACTATGTGCCGTATGGTTGCTCACATCCACGAACAACTGGAATGGCCGTCTCACATTGGGGAGGCTCAGCACTGGTGCCGCTGTGAGCACTTCCTTGACTCCCCTGAGTTTGTTCTCATCCTTTTCTGTCCATTTGATTCTGTCCATGGTGAGTTTTTCATACAAAAACTTCACCTTCTCGCTGTATCCTTCGATCCACTGCCAGCAATATCCCCACAACCCCAGAAATTGCCTAACTTCTCTTTTTGTCTGTGGGGGTGGTAAGGCAATAATCCCTGCCACCCTTTCAGGATCCAACTTCTTTTTCCCTCTGGTTAACCAATGTCCCAAATATCTGACCTCGGGCTCTGTGAATTGCAACTCCGACTTTGACACCTTCAATCCTTTTTCCCCTAAAAAGTTCAAAAGTTAAGTGGTACTTGTCCTCACAACCTCCTCCCTTGGACCTGCAATCAACAAATCATCTACATATTGTAGCAATTTTGTCCCCTCTGTTGGTACAAAGTGACTCAGCACCTGTTCGAGTACTTGCCCGAAAAGGTTTGGGGAATCGACGAAGCCCTGAGGCAACGATGTCCATCTGAGCTGCTGCTTCCTGTTTGTTGCTGGGTCTTCCCACTGAAACGCAAAATAATCTTTGCTGTCCTCTGCTAAAGGACAGGTCCAAAAAGCATCCTTCAAATCAATCACAGTGTACCAAGTGTCCTCGGGAGAGATGTTATTCAGCAGGGTGTAAGGATTCGAGACTGTGGGGAACAGGGTCTTAGTCCTTTGATTCACAGCCCTTAAATCCTGCACTAGCCTGTAGCTACCGTTCGTCTTTTGCACTGCCAAAATCGGGGTGTTGTGCCGGGACATGCACGGCTCCAGCGTTCCTTTCTTTATCAATTTGTCAATCACTGGTTTCAGTCCCTTCCTCCCTTCCATGGGGATGGGGTACTGTTTGACCTGAATGGGGTCTTCTGGCCTTTCAAATTCAATGTGGATTGGCTCTATGTCCAGCCTCCCGGCCTCCCCTTGGACATACCAAACCTTTGGATCCATTTTCTCCTCATCCTGGGTGGTGAGTTTATACAATCTCACCCTGAGCTGGGAATCTTCCACTGCTAAACCGATTTCCAATGCCACCATCAAATCCCGTCCCAGCAAATTAAAGTCTGCATCTTTTATTATTAACATATTTCCTATACACTTTTTAGTTTCTGTCCCTATTTTGACATCCTTTATAATCAGAACCTTAAAAGGTTCCCCCTTTGCTCCAATTACCATCATTGCATCATCGCTCAGAGAGCATCCTCGTGGTAACTGCTGCACCATGGTCTCTTCAGCCCCGGAATCTACTAAAAACCAAATATCCTGCCTGTGGGGTCCCACTCTCAATTTTATCAAGGGCTCCCTCGGTGTTCTGGACCCCAAACTGAAAAGCCCCTGACACCCCTAATCTTCCTGAAACATCGTTTGATCCTTGACCTTGTTGGGACAATTCTTTCAAATGTGTCCTTTTTGCTTGCAGTAGTAGCACTCGATGTCCTTTTTCTGGTTGTTTGAACCCTTTCTTTGGGAAGGATTTTGCTTCTTTGCCAGCGCCGTTTTTGCTGAGTCTCTGACCTGTTCCTGTTTCTGTGCTTCCCTTACTGCAGCCACCAGCACTTTCGCTTGAATCTTGTGTTTTTCTTCGTTCCTTCTTATGCAGACCTTCTGGGCTTCCTGGAGCAATTCCTGCAGTTCCCTGTCTTGCCATCCATCTATCTTTTATAATTTCTTCCTTATGTCTTCCCATGATTTCACCACAAACTGAGTTTTCAGCAAAACCACCCCAATCAGAGAGTCGGGGTCCATCTTGGAATACATTCTCAGGCTCTTTTGGAGCCTTTCCAGCCATTCTGTGGGGGTTTCATCCTTTCCCTGACATTCCCTGAGTACTTTACTCATATTTTGTCCCTTCAGCACCACCTCCCTCATACCTTGTATTATCATATTTCTCAAATTTATAATTTTCTGCCTCCCTTCCTCCGTCTGGGTGCTCCAAGATGGCTTTTGGTCCAGCCACCTCTGATCTCCCCGCTCCCCCTGGGGATTCCTGTTTTCCCAGTCTTTGATTGCGGCTTGATCTGATCATGTCCCTCTCCTCATTGTTAAACAGTGACCTCAGGATCACATTGAGATCCTCGTATGTGTAGGTGCTGGTTCCTAGAAATTCATCTAGTCTTTCCACCACCCCCAAAGGATCGTCCATCAATTTCCCCATTTCTTTCTTGAAAGCTTTCACGTCCCCGTTGTCAATCGGCGCATGTACAAAGCCGATAATTCCCGGAGCTGTCAGTACTTCCCATAAAGCGAAGAGACCGGGCTTTTCCTCCTCATCATCACTGTCTCCAGTGGTTTCCCTTCTGTGGAGAAATGGCTACATGACAGAGGTCACGTAGACATTCGCTTGTTAGCCGACCAGGAGCTGGGAAAGTACCAAACACAGCTAGTTTGGGTCTTTGCACCTGCAAGATAGCGTGTCCTTGGGCCTAGCTGGGTATGATAACAAGTGGACAGAGAGACGTGGGAAATAGAGAATGTAGGCCCAAAGGAATGAGGAAGAGTTGATGGTATAGTTTAACCAATAGATCGCTTGGCTTACAGAATATTCATAAGCTTATTATTTGCTGTATAAGTGTCTGATGCTCTCTTCAATAAACGGAACTTGCTTATCACTCATATTGAGTGTCCGAGTCTCCCCTCACCGACAAATGGCTCATCCCTGACAAAGGCTTCATTCTGCAACACCCTTCTCGTTCTCTGCCTTGTTCAATGGGCCAGAGGAGAGCTGGCTTTCTTTGGGAAAAATACTTGTTTTTCCTCAGTCCTCGGGAGAGTTGGTGGCTGGGGCTGCTCACATGGGAGTGGAGGCGCTGTTGCCTGCCCATGTGGGAGGGAAGGCGCCGGGGACAGCTCCGGTGGGAGTGGCGCCACTGAAGCTTGTCCCTGTGGGATCGATGCCTTGGGAGGCAATGTGGGCACCTGAGGTACCTGGGCTGGTGCGGGCTGGGGTGGATGGACAAGTTTGCCAAGCGTCTGAGAGCTCTGATCAAGTATAATACCAAACAAGCGTACTTCCACATCTCGGCATACTCAATTTCCTCAAAATCCTGCGGGCGGTGATCGACTACGTGGTCGTACAGGGATTCGCACGTCCACATCTCGAAAGTGCCGAACACCAGCCAAACCACGTATTTCGCGATCTCCTTTCCCCCCCACTTTTCCATGCAAAACTGTATCATCTTTTCCTTGGACTTTCCCACCCTCCTGGAGCTGTCGTCCCAATGTTCTAACATCCATCTCAACGGGCTTTCCCTCGGGATTTCAGGTAGAACCTTCCCAGGATCTTGGGGAGGTTTTTCTTGGGGCTTTTTCTGGAACTTACTCTTTCTCAACCCCATTTTCCAAAAAAAACCTGTTTGCTAATTTTCTCACCTTGTCTCCTTCAGCTGGGATTCTCGACGCGAGTCGCAAGTCTCTGTCCAATGTAAATTTCCTAAGTTTGTGAAATGTCGCCAGTCTATTCAGCTACGTAGAGAACCGTTCCGCGGGTCTTTCGACTGGTTTCGAGCTCTCTTACCTGATTCTCCAGATCAGAAGGCAGATTGGCTCCCGAAATATTCTGGGAACGTCTTTTCCCCTTCCTGACCCAACCGTGATCGATTCCCTGAACTCCCTACGAGTCCCAGGTCCTACGTGTGATAAGAAAAAGCGCTCGCTTCCCCCTTGACCGACCACTTCCCTCGCGGGAGAGTGGAATTGCGATCATGGGGTCCACACTCGCTTTGTGATAGAATCACGTCTCACACACACGCCTGATCACACCCCACTCAACCACACGGTACTCACAGTTCCTTTCCCACGTGGATTCTTTGTGCACGCCCATTTTCCAAGTGAAAAAGTAAAAAGCACCGCAGCCTCGGAGATTCCTCTTTGTATCGTTCCGAGTTTCCAAGAGCTGGGCCCATTTTATCTCTCTTTGGCTGTGGTTCTGTCTTCAGTTCGGTGTTTGCCTTCACGAACTCCCAATCCTGTCAGACAGCTGAAATCAGTGGGGCACCTCCTGACTGGAAAGGGGTCTCCGAACCCCAAATTTAAATCACGTCAGGGTCACCAGAATTGTTATAAATGATCAATTGAAAGCCAAATTATCAAAAAAATGAGAAAAGATTTATATATCTTTTTCCACAACCAAAATATGGTCCTCAAAACCACCACAGCCAAAGAGACAGTGTCGAGCCCAGGATCGGCGCTGGGTGAACCTGGATCCGACCTCTATTGTATCGGATCCCCCCCGTTCATGAGAATCACTTCTAGTGACGAGGTTTTATGCAGTTTATTGTGCCCGAGGCAAAGGAGTCCCAATTTCTTTTGTAACTCTTCACATTCATAGTTCGTTCTTTCACTGTGCAGAGCTGGACAAAGGCCATCTCCTGGTTGATAGCCAGCATTGATGGAATCCCGGGAAGTCATGTATTCACATGTATCTTTCTGGCGACTTTGGCTATCTTGATTGATGTTATCCACAGGGCGATGATCGCTCTTAGGCGGTTTCCGATGACTCGGGATAACGGTGATCATGGCGCTGGGTGTGTCTATTCATAAGCTAAATGCCAATCGTTATCTGGCCGACTCCAGGAATTTTGGAGTTTGAATAGACATCCGCCTCTCAGGCTGCTTGTGGTCAGAGACTTGTTTGGATTTCACAATCTTTATAAAATACATTCTTCAACAGCATGAATTATTTCTAACATATATTACAGTTGGAATGCCTGACTGTCCCCGTGCGCCTCAGTGGTGTTGGGGGGGTTAGCTTCTGGAGGTTCTGCCTCCGGTCCCGAGGGGCAGAAAGCAGGAATACTGGCACTTGCATTGCAGGGGCGGGGAGCACAGCGGAAAGGGAGCATTGCTCGCTTGCTCTGGGGAATGAAGACCCCCAGATCCAGGATGATGATCCCTGGGAAAGTTTCTCCTCCCTGGCTGCCGGTATGTGCCAGTAGTTCTGGGAGGAGCAGGTGTTCAGTCACTCCTGCCGCCAGGGCACTGGCGGCATGGTGTGGGTGGGCTGTGAGAACACAGAGCCTGCCTTGCAGGTTGGGTCTGTGCCCTTTGGCTTGTTTTCCTGGACCGGGGCCTCCACCTCGCCGACTGCCAGGTTTGGGGACTTCGCTTCTCCCGTCAGGGCCTGGGCCACTCTTCTGGCGGCTCGGGTTCCTGGTCCATCCACGAGGGCCAGGGCCCCGCAGGGTCCTAGAGGCACTCTGTTCTGCTGTTATTAAAAAAAAAAGAACTGCCACCATGATATTTTATGAAAAATCCCTTCTCTGGGATTTCTTCTCCTGGGAAGCTGGGAAGCTTCAGCTTGTCCC
Organism: Melozone crissalis; assembly: GCF_028551555.1. NCBI lineage: Eukaryota > Metazoa > Chordata > Aves > Passeriformes > Passerellidae > Melozone > Melozone crissalis. Next base: position 4,686,319 of record NW_026535813.1, on the reverse strand, counting down.
TGTTTTGCTGCTTTGGCATGTGATTTGGAGAATTATTTACCCAGCATGTGAACTGTTTTAATTTAATGACCAATCACAGCCAGCTGTGTCAGACTCCCTGAGTCTGTTGCAGGTTTTTATTATAATTCTTTTCTAGCCTTCTGATGTCTCCTTTCTTTTTCTCTAGTATAGTTTTAGTATATAATATCACATCATATCATATCATAATCATATCATAATATAATAACTCAGCCTTCTAAGAACTTGGAGTCAATTCCTCATCTCTCACCTCGTCCTGGGGACCCTCACAACACCACAACAGGAGAGAAGGCAGGAGCACCACTATTGAATGTGCTGGAAGACTCTTGAGGAAGGGATCCAACAGCTGAGACAAGTGGCAGTATTGGAGGTACTCTTTGGGAGGGATGGACAGCATGATAATGACTCCGACCAGGTCAGGTGCACAGGGCAAATGTTGTGGAGTCTGGCAAATCTGAGGCCATCTCAATACACCACCTTCATTGCAACGATTAATGCTGATACCAACCGAGAGACAGTGGGTTCTGTCGCAAACAAGCTTAGAAACTATGAGAGTATGATCAATGGCCTGACGCAGGCTCATGTCTCTGCCATGGTCCAAGAACTCAGAGAGGAGATGAGGGAGATGAGGGAGGAGGAGAGGAGGAACAGTTCCCACATTGCACCAGTGCGAGTCACAGGCCCCAAAGTCAGAGCCCAACGTTCCCTGGCTAGAGAGAGAGGGTACACCCCAAGGGCTGACCTATGGTTCTTTCTGTGTGACCATGGGGAAGACATGGGAAGGTGGGATGGGAAACCCACTTCTTTCCTGGCAGCACAGGTGCATCAACTCAAGGAGGGAAACACTAACCGAGGGAATTCCAGTAAAGAGAAGGTAGCCTCAACCTCCCATGACCAAGCTGCTGAGTATGATCTGTCAGATCCCCTCGAAAGTACCTCTACCATGTATGCCCAGGAAAGAAATAATAACCAGGGTTAGAAGGGCCCTGCCTCTAGCCAGGGAGAGGCACTGGAAAACCGGATCTTCTGGACGGTTTGGATCCGATGGCCTGGAACATCAGGACCACAACAATATAATGCCTTAGTTGATACTGGTGTGCAGTGTACCCTGATACCATGGGGACATGTGGGGGCGGAGCCTGTTTCCATTTCCGGGATGATGGGGGGGGATCCCAGCAACTGACCCTGTTGGAAGCCGAGGTGAGCCTGACTGGGAAAGAGTGGCAGAAACATCCTATTGTGACTGGCCCAGAGGCCCCGTGTATTCTAGGCATAGACTTCCTCCAGAATGGCTATTACAAAGACCCAAAGGGACTCAGGTGGGATTTTGGAATAGCTGCTGTAGAAGCAGAGAACATTAAGCAGTTGAACACCTTGCCTGGACTATCAGAAAACCCATCTGCAGTAGGACTTCTGAAAGGTGGAAGAGCAATGAGTGCTGATTGACACCTCGACAGTGCACCACCGGCAGTATTGGACCACTCGAGATGCTGTGATCCACATCCACAAAATGATCCATGAGTGGGAGAGCCAAGGGGTGGTCAGCAAAACTCACTCACCCTTCAACAGTCCCATTTGGCCTGTACGCAAGTCTGACAGAAAATGGAGATTGACTGTGGACTATCGTGCATTGAATGAAGTGACTCCACCGTTGAGCGCTGCGGTGCCGGACATGCTGGAACTCCAGTACGAGCTGGAGTCCAAGGCAGCAAGGTGGCATGCCACTATTGACATTGCTAATGCATTTTTCTCCATTCCTCTGGCAGCAGAATGCAGGCCTCAGTTTGCTTTCACCTGAAGGGGCGTGCAGTACACCTGGAACTGACTGCCCCAGGGGTGGAAGCACAGCCCCACCATCTGCCATGGACTGATCCAGACTGCACTGGAAAAGGGTGAGGCTCCAGAACACCTGCAGTACATCGATGACATCATTGTGTGGGGGAACATGGCAATGGAAGTATTTGAGAAAGGAGAGATCATCCAGATTCTGCTAGAAGCAGACTTCTCCATCAAGAAGAGCAAAGTCAAGGGACCTGCCCGAGAAATCCAGTTCCTGGGAGAAAAGTGGCAAGACGGACGGAGTCAGATTCCCAATGAGGTCATCAACAAGATCACCACAATGTCTCCACCATCCAGCTAGAAGGAGACACAATCTTTCCCAGGTGCAATAGGTTTTAGGAGAATGCACATCTCCAAGTACAGCCAGATTGTGAGCCCTCTTTACCTGGTCACCCACAGAAAAAACACTTTCCACTGGGGCCCTGAGCAGTAACAAGCTTTTGCCCAGTTTAAGCAGGAGATTGCTCATGCGGTAGCCCTTGAGAATTTTGGTGTCACAGATGAAGAACAAGAACCAGTGACATGGGCTGAAGAAGCTCCTCCATATAACCAACTGCCACCAGAGGAAACATGCTACGCTCTTTTCACTGACGGTTCTTGTCGCATTGTAGGAATTAATCGGAAGTGGAAAGCAGCCGTATGGATCCCCACAAAACTGGTTGCACAGGCCACTGAAGGAGAAGGTGGATCAAGTCAACTTGCAGAACTCAAAGCTATTCAGCTGGCCCTGGACATTGCTGATGGAGAGAAGTGGCCAAAGCTGTACCTCTACACTGATTCAGGGATGCTAGCCAATGCTCTGTGGGGATGGCTGGAGAGGTGGAAAAAGGCCAACTGGCAGTGAAGAGGAAAACCAATTTGGGTTGCTGAAGAGTGGAAAGACATTGCTACCAGGGTAGGGAGGCTACCTGTGAAGGTCTGCCATGTACGTGCCCATGTCCCCAAGAGTAGAGCTAATGAGGAGCACCAAAACAATGAACAGGTAGACCGGGCTGAAAAGATAGAGGTGTCCAAGATAGACCTAGATTGGGAACACAAGGATGAGTTATTCCTAGCTCGATGGGCCCATGATGCCTCAGGCCATCAGAGTAGAGATGCTACCTGTAAGTGGACACGAGACTGAGGGGTGGATTTAACCATGGACAGCATTTCATAGGTTATCCATGACTGTGAGACATGTGCTGCCATCAAACAGGCCAAGCGAGTGAAGCCTATGTGGTATGGTGGGCGGTGGTCCAAGTACAAGTATGGGGAGGCCTGGCGGATTGACTACATCACACTGCCCCAGATATGCCAAGACAAGCGCCAGATGCTCACAATGGTGGAAGCCACCACAGGATGGTTGGAGATGTACCCTGTTCCTCATGCCACTGCCCAAAACACCATCCTGGGCCTGGAAAAGCAAGTCCTTTGGAGGCATGGTACCCCTTAGAGAATTGAGTCAGACAAAGGGACCCATTTCAAGAACAGCCTTACCAACACCTGGGCCAGGGAACATGGTATTGAATGGATATATCATATCCCTTATCATGCATCAGCTGCTGGGAAAGTTGAACGGCGCAATGGACTTTTTAAGACTACCCTGAAGGCATTTTAGGGGCGGGTGCTTTTAGAAATTGGGAAATGAACTTAGCAAAAGCCACCTGGATGGTCAACACCTGAGGGTCCATCAATCGAGCTGGTCCTGCCCAGTCTGAACCCTTGCCACAGTGGATGGAGTCAAAGTCCCTGTTGTACACATGAAAGGTATTTTAGAAAAGACTGTTTGGATTAATTTTACCACAGGCAAAGACAAACCCATCTGTGGGATTGTTTTTGCTCAAGGACCTAGTTACACTTGGTGGGTAATGCAGAAAGATGGAGAAAGCTGTTTTGTACCACAGGGAAACCCAGTTTTAGGTGAGAACTGGATGTAAGGTTTTATTGTGATGCAGATGGAAATAGAATAAGGCGTGGATAATGTCCTAGATTGCAAGGTAATGTGTCTGTTCTATTCCTATCTGTTAGAGGTGGTCCAGTTATCATCTTGATCATCTTAATTGGGCAGTTTATCTCTTCCACAAACCACTCTGCCCTCTGGGAAGACATCTGCTGTCAATGGGCTATTGAATATAACTGCATGACTGATAACAATTAAATCACCCCATTGTGAGATGCTCTGCCCAGAGGGAGGAGCCAAGTGTTCCCACCTGGGCATAATCTGAGATTTTGGGACACCCAAACAGCCTTTCCACGGGATCCCCAGAGGAGCAGCAGCGTTTTCCACTGGATTCCCAGAGGAAGACCAGACCCATCTATACCACCACTGGATTTTCAGAGGAAGACTACACTCTTCTACAGGATCACTGCTGCAACAGAACCACACCTGTCTGCAGGAAGACTGCAGAAGAACTGCAGCCACCATTTTAATTGCACTGCTACCAACACCCTGACCCACAGTGTGTCAGGTCATATTCCGACTCTGTCAGTGTTGTTTTGTATTACTGCATTGTTTATTTTTTTTCTTCCCTAATAAAGAACTGTTATTCCTGCTCCCATATCTGTGCATGAGAGCCCCCTTAATTTCAAAATTATGCCCATTCGGAGGGAGGGGGTTTACATTTTCCATTTCAGGGGCGGCTCCTGCCTTCATTACTGACACTTGTCTTTTCAAACCAAGTCAAGGTGAAGGTTTCAAAGCCTCAGTTATAATGCAAATAAAGTTTGAAGGGGCAAATAAAATAGGAATCAGGGATGTTCTATTAGTTCCAGAAGCAGGATGCAATTTATTAGGACAGGATTTACAGATGCAGTTTGACATTGGAGTGCTCCCAGAGAAAGGGAAATGGTACTTAAGCTTCTCCAATTAAAGGAAGAAGATGAGGAAAAAATTCATGAGGTGGTGTGGGCAAAACCAAAAAACTGAGGTAAATTAAACATCAAACCTATAGTAATAAAAATAGTTAATGAGAACCATCCAGTTCGGGTACGACAATGTCCACTCTCCCTGGAGGGGAGACAAGGACTACGGCCGGTGATCCAGGACCTACTTGAGGAGCGGACCTTAGAACTATGCATGTCCCCCCATAATACACCCATATTAACAGTAAAGAAGTCAGATGGGACTTACAGGCTTGTCCAAGATGTGAGATGTCACAGTCGAGGCGGTCACGACACAAAGCAGAGACCACAAGCAGTCTCAGTTGGCAACACTTAATTTGTGAACATGGCTGATCTTTTATACAGTTTCCAATTGTTTACCCTTCTTCTACCTTAACTATTGGCCACAATAAGTCAATACCATGCTATTGGTGAAAAGTTATAATGACTCCACCTAACTTTCTAAAAATGCTTCATCCAGCTGCAGAGTGCTCTTATCTTTCTTCTCTCGATCTCCTTGGTTACAGCCTTGAAGAAAGCTCCTTATCAGCTGCTTCTTACTTCTCGGCTTCTTGCTCCTTTAGCTAACAGGCCCGCTGTTAGCCCCTTTCACAATTCCCCCTTTTTGTTTTTGAACTGTAAATACAGCTGCTATGGATTTTTGCAGGGCCCTTTGCAAAAACCCAAGCAGAGAGGGGACACACAAAACCACAATCACAACCATCAACAAAATTCCCATTCTTAATACAATCATTCCTGTCCTTCATCCATCTTTAAGTACTGATATATGGTCTTAGCCAGTGTGTTGGGAAATTTAGGTAACTAGAGAATGGAAAAGTACAAAGCCGTGGCTAATTCCAAGTTCTGCACCTGCTAGATAGTGTGTCCTTGGGCCTAGCTGTAGTAGGATAACAAATAGTGAAAGAGACATGAGAAATGAGAGATGTAACCCCTAAGGAATGAGGAAGAGTTAATGGTATAGTTTAACCAATAGATTGCTTGGCTTACAGAATATTCATAAGCTTATTATTTACTGTATAAGTGTTTGATGCTTTCTTCAATAAAGTGGACCTGTGATGAGCCATCTGGTGTCCTGGTCTCCTTCCTACGACACCAGTGTCATCTGGACGTTCTGCTTCAGCTGCGGAACCATCGATCCTGTCCTTTTCCGCACACTCTAGGTAAGGTTTGACACAGCGAGCAGGAACCCATTGAGGACCACTATCTGTCAAAACACAAGCATAACCCCTCCCCCAGGTTATTAGTTCCACTGGTCCAGACCATATACCAGTAATCAAATCCTTGACCCATCCCTTGACATTTCTATGTAAATTTGGTTGCTTAGAATTCAAAGAAGAAAAATGGCAAAAGATTGGAGGTAACTGTGAGTCAGTCAGGGGATGCAAGAAGTTTAACACATAAACAGCTTTATCTAATCTCACTTGAGGTGACTCCTTTTGCATTCCCCCTTTTTGCTTTTGAACCTGACGTTTAAGAAGTCCGTGAGCTCTTTCAATAATTGCTTGGCCCGTGGGGACATGTGGAATACCTGTTGAATGCTCAATGCCCCAGGCACGAAAGAATGCTTGCATTTTCTGCGAAGCATATGCTGGGCCGCTATCTGTTTTTACATGACACAGAACACCTAGAATAGAAAAGGCATGATAAAAATGACGAATAGCATCTCGAGTTTTATCTCCTGTGAATGCTGAAGCAACCATTGCATGAGAAAAAGTATCAACTGTAACATGAACATACTTAAAGCGACCAAATTCTGGCATTTTTGTAACATCAGTTTTCCATTCTTCAAACGCAGAAAGACCTCTAGGGTTGGTACCATAATACTGAGTGACATGAGCCATGTGACAGTCAGGACAAGAGGAAAGAAGAGGTTTGGCTTCGGCAGTAGACAAGCTGAATTGCTGCTGTAAAGCTTGAGCACTCTGATGAAAAAATTGATGGGATAAAATTGCCTTCTGCAACACATTGGGTACAGTTTTGATTGCAGCAGCAGCTACTAAAGAATCTACATAGGCATTGCCTTCAGCAAAAAATCCTGGTGATGATGTATGGCTGCGAATGTGCATGATGAAGTAAGGATGTTTTCGAGCACCAATAACTGTCCATGACTTCACTAATATGGTAAACAATGGTTTCTCTTGAATATTATACAACACTGCTTGATCTAAATGCTTAACCAAATTGGCAACCTAAACTCAATCAGTAACTATATTTACAGAACCAGGAAACAAAGTAAAAGCCAAAAGAACAGCAGAAAGTTCAACCAGTTGAGGAGATCCCTGCTGAATCACTGTCTGATATTCCCAGTGATCATCCCTTCTCCAAGCCACAGCTGCTTTTCCGGTTTTCCCGGACCCATCTGTAAAAACCGTTATACCTTCCACTGGAACAGGAGAATAGATTTGCTTGCCTTCAAAAGGAATCTCTTTAGTCAGTGTTAGAACAGGATGAGAAGGCAAGTGATATGAGATTTGGCCTGTAAAACAAGATAAGGCAGATTGCAATTCATGATTATTTTGAAAGCACCATTCAAAATACCACTGTTGTACCGGTATCACAATGGTCACAGGGTCCTGTCCCAAAATCTCATGACAACGCCTGCGGCCCTTGATGATAATATCTGCAAAAAGCTCATAAAGTCCTGGAGCTGTTTTCCGAGATCTGAAAGACAAAAATATCCATTCCAGAATATGCAGTTGATCTTCCCAATTATCATTCCATTGACACAGTATTCCACATGGTATTTCATGGTCTTTCAAAATAAACAATTGAACACCAACAGAGGGATCTATCCTGTTTATAAATTTGTGTGCTAGGGCTAATTCAACTTCTTCTAGGGTCTTTTTTGCTGCTGAGGTCAATTGCCTCTCATCAGTAGAGGAAGTGATGCCTGAGAGCAAATCAAACAATGGCTGCATCTGATGATTAGTTATGCCTAAATGTGATCGAATCCAATCTATTAAACCAATAAATTTTTGTACATCAGTAGAAGTTTTAACATCAATGTCTAACTTTACAGGTTGAGGCATAACTTGAGTGTTGGTCACCAACATACCTAGGTATTTCCAAGACATGTGTTCCTGCACTTTGTCTGGAGCAATGATCAGACCAAAAGCTTTCAAATTTGTCACAGCACATTCTTTAAGAGATGACAATTGTTGTTTGTTTTCAGATGCCAACAAGATATCATCCATGTAATGGTAGCAGTAGCAGTTTTTAAATTGCTACCGGACTTTTGACAAGGCCTGCGCCACAAACCATTGACAAATGGTTGGCGAAGTTTTCATGCCTTGTGGGAGTACCTTCCATTGATATCTTTTATCAGGTTCAGCATAATTTATAGAAGGCACCGTAAAAGTGAATTTTTCTTTGTCCTGCTCAGCCAATGGAATAGTGAAAAAACAATCTTTTAGATCAATGACAACTATTTGCCATTCCTCTGGAATCATTGTAGGTGTAGGAAGGCCTCGTTGCAAAACTCCCATTGTTGCCATTACAGCATTTATCTGCCATAAATCATGTAAAAGTCTCAATTTTCCTGATTTCTTTTTTAGTACAAAAACAGGGGTGTTCCAGGGACTGAATGATTCCTCAATGTGTCCTGCTAGCAATTGTTCTGTAACTAATTCTTGCAGGGCAGTAAGCTTTTCAGTAGTCAGGGGCCACTGGCGAACCCGGACAGGCTTATCTGTCAACCATGTCAGGGGTACAACTGGACGTTCATTACCCTGCAACACAGTGGCCCCCCATTAAAAATCCGTAGTAATTTTGACACCCCATTGAGATAAACAATCTCGTCCCCACAAACTTTGAGGAGCATCGGCAACATAGGGTCTGATGTTAGCTTGTTGGCCATCAGGATGTTTCACATTAATTACAATGGCTGACAGGCCACCTGTTGTAGCACCACCCAACCCCAGGAGTCCAAAACTTGCACGAGTGAGAGGCCACGATTGAGGCCAGCAAAGTCGTGCGAGTATTGTGACATCTGCTCCAGTGTCAATCACACCTGTTACTGATATAGATCCCGGATGACATTCACGGGAGGTGAGAGTGCATGTCTTTTCTGGACGGCTCTTTGTTACTTTCTCAGTCCAGAACACTTGAGGTACTCTTGTCGATCCAAAGCTTCCTGTGCCGTGACTTCGGTCCACTGTATTTGGAACAGAACTCACAGAAGGTACAAGTTGAGCAATGCAAGTTCCTTTCTGAATAGTGACAGGAGGGTCATCAATGGATACCATAGCATGAATCTGCCCTAAATAATCAGCATCAATAAGCCCTAGATGCACATGAATACCTCTAAGTGTAGTACTTGATCTGCCTATCAAAAATGCACTCAGTCCCCGTCCTATCGGACCATAGGCATCAAGAGGCACTTTGCATATTTCTTTTGTTAAAATGGTTACTGTGTCAGCGGTGGATATATCAATGCCTGCGGACCCGCTTGTTGCCCCTGAGTATTGTTCGCAAATGGGTAGCTTTCAGGGCTGGAAAGGCCCGCATTTGCTGTTGTGGTTGTTGGGGTATTTGTTTCCCCACGCGCCCCCTCGCGCTCCTCTTTGGGTTTCCCGGCACTAGCTGACCATTTGCATGATATTTACTCCTGCATTGTTTAGCATAGTGCCCAGATTTAGCACAACAATTGCATACAACATCGCTGCTTGCACTTGGTCTAAATGTTGTTTTCTGGACAGTACACTGTGACTTTACGTGCCCCTGTTGTCCACAATTCTAACACTTCGCGTAAGGTCTTAGCACTGCAGCAAGCGCTGCCATTTTATGCTCAACTGAACCAACTTTCGAGCAAGCAGTAACCATTTCAGACAAGGTGGGTTCCCCAGGCAAAGTGTCAATAATCTTTCTGCAGTCTGGGTTTGCATTTTCTTTAGCCAATTGTACGCACAATTTGTCTTGCAAAGTTTCATCCTCTACCTGTTTCTCAATAGCGGCAGCAAGTTTTTCTGCAAACTGCAAAAATGGTTCTCTTGTCCTTTGTTGTATAGTGACATATTTCTGTTTTGGAGCTGCCATTTCCATTGTTTTAGTTAAGGCACTCATGCCAATTTGCTGAGCTTGCGCCAAAATCGAAGGATCCCACCTTGCCTGTAAATCTGGATTAGCAAAAGGCCCAGTGCCCAGTAGGGCATCAACACCCACAGCATGACGAGGGTCGTGTTGAGGCAACTGCATATTTGTTAAAGCGGTGCGCTCAGCCACTCGCCTCCAAGTTTCTTGAAATACACCATATTGTACAGGCTGGAATAGAATTGTAGCAAGATGCGTGATGTCATAAGGTGCAAGCAAATCTGCATTAATTACACGTATTAATTGCATTACCTCTGAGGAATTAACACCATACCGAGCTACTTTCGATTGGAGGTCTTGCACAACCCTCCAGGCAAAGACGTGATGACTGTCATTCTGTCCTGTTCCAGGAGCTGCTTTGAAAACTGGAAAATCCATAGGGTTATCACAAGCAACATTTACATTGGCGCTGTTGTCTTGTGGTACTCTTGGAGCACCTAACCTTTCTATGATGTCCCAATTCTTTTCTTCAACTGCTTTCCTCCTAACAAATTCCCAAAACTCCTGAGGGTGTCGAGGAAGCACAGTTACTTGACATGGAGGCAAAGTCCATGGGGCAGTAAGGCTAGAGCTCTTAGGAGATGAAGGCAACAGAGCTCCTTGCCCCAACTCAGGTTTTACTGTGGGCGACTCATCACTTGATTCGCTGTTGCTGTCACTGTCAGGTAAAGGAGGATACGGCCTTGCAGATTGTTCAGGCCGCTCAGAGGGGAGCGGGGGGGCGGACGGCTGGACCAGAGAGGAGGGAAGCGGGGGGGCAGATGGCCAGGTTTCTCTCTCTGCTAAAGACATTTCAGCTAACTGGCGTAGCGGTGTAGTATATACAGGCACCATGGGGAGCTGCTGTGCAGGTGTGAGATAAGGAGGCTTAGGGATCTGATAAGAAGAGGCTAGGGCAGGTTGCCCAGAAGTTTTGGCAGCTTTCCCAGAAGCTTTGGCACCCAGCCTAGAAGCTCTGGCAGCCTTCCCAGAAGCTCTGGCAGCGTGCCAGGTAACTTCCATGGCATCCGAACTTTCTTCACCAAGTTCTCTACCAGAGGCCCCCTCTGCCTCAGAGGCCCCCCCATCAGGTTCTGTTATCAGCCCCAACTCTTCGTCCGCATCTTGTTCCATTTCTTGCTCTGTTTTCCATTCCTTTAATGCCTCAAAGAGCGAGTCCCAAGTAACTGCTAGATCGACAACTGTTTTATCTCCTGCTCGAATGACTTGCCAAAGTCTGTCCCCAACTTTTTTCCGTGCCTTAACACTAAATGCTGTGTCGGGATCAGTGCCAAAATTCTGTGATTAAGCCCACAGCAATATATTATGAAGCACATAGTCTGACGTATTAATTCCCTTATTTCTTAACAAAACTTTCCATGTAGACAGAACATTTTCTTCCTCTTTAGATAAATTATGTCCCATTATTACTAGTTGGTGGCTCACCTACTTCCAGGTGTCTTGATTGGAGGGAATCAGGTCCGGACCTCCCTGTGGCTTCCACCTGCAACTCTCAGCTGCACCAATGCTGCCTCCCCCACTACATCCCAGTGGGTCACGGTTGCCAATTGCTAGGACCCCGTATGGGCCCCCACCGACTATGTCGTCGGGTCACGTCGGCGGTCACCAAAATGTCACAGTCGAGGCGGTCACGATACAAAGCAGAGACCACAAGCAGTCTCAGTTGGCAACACTTTATTTGTGAACATGGCTGATCTTTTATACAGTTTCCAATTGTTTACCCTTCTTCTACCTTAACTATTGGCCACAATAAGTCAATACCATGCTATTGGTGAAAAGCTATAATGACTCCACCTAACTTTCTAAAAATGCTTCATCCAGCTGCAGAGTGCTCTTATCTTTCTTCTCTCGATCTCCTTGGTTACAGCCTTGGAGAAAGCTCCTTATCAGCTGCTTCTTACCTCTCGGCTTCTTCTTGCTCCTTTAGCTAACAGGCCCACTGTTAGCCCCTTCCACAGTGAGAGAAGTGAACAAAAGAACAGTGAATCGGTACCCAGTAGTGCCTAACCCCTAAACACTTCTGAGTAATATCTCCACATCACACCAGTGGTTCAGTGTGATGGACCTAAAAGATGCTTTTTGGGTGTGCCCACTGGCAGAGGAAAGTGGGATATATTTACCTTTGAATGGGAGGACCCCAATTCCGGAAGGAAGCAACAGCTTCGATGGACTAGGTTACCCCAAGAGTTTTCTGAATCTCCAAACCTCTTTGGTCAAGCCCTAGGAGAAGTACTACAACTCATCTCCATTAAACCTGAGATAAAGCTCATCCGATATGTAAATTATTTGCTTCTCTCAGGACGGGAAGAAAAAGAAGTTTGGGAATCCACCATAGTGTTGTTAAATTTTCTGGGGGACCAAGGGCTTTGGGTATCAAAAGGGAAACTCTCATTTGTAGAGAGAGAAGAAAAATTCCTAGGACATGTGATTTGTCAAGGGAGCCAGCGGCTGAACCCTGAGAGAATTATGGGGATGGTTTCACTCCCACCGCCAAAATCTAAGAGGGAAGGCAGAAGGTTTTTGGGATATTGTAGGCTATGGATTGAAGGATACACACAGGCCATCCGGTTCTTGTATGAAAAGTTAATTGAAGAGATTAGGTGGGGAAAAGACGATGAACAAAATTTGAAGCTTTAAAGCAAAAATTAGTCAGTGCACCAGAACTGAGTCTTCCTGCCTTAGACAAACCCTCCTATCTGTTTATGGCTATAGAAAAAGGGGTAGCATATGGAGTATTAGCCCAGGACTGGGGAGGATCCAGGAAAGCACTGGCCTATTTATCAAAACTGCTAGACCCTGTAAGCTGGGGGTGGCCAATCTGCATTCAGGCAGTGCCAGTGACTGCTCTACTCCTAGCAGAAAGCAAAAAAATAACCTTCTGGGTGAGACAGAGTAGAGATCCATTCTGAATTAGGTGAAGTGTCTAAGAGAGGTGAAAAGTCTGTGAGGCTAAAGCTGAAGGAAAAGTCAGATGCCAGAGACAGCAAGACGACAGAGAAAAAAACAGAAACGACCACAATGTCAATTTGCCCCCGACCTAAGAATTCCTTTGATAAAGAAGAACTGGCGATAAATGTCAGGCAAAATGAATATGTATGAAGCTATTGTGAAACTGTATGCATATACATTTAGAAGAAAAATAAAAAAAGACCTAAAGTCTTCAAAAGTATGCATGCCTTTTAAAAAAGCTTGCGTCCAACGCACATCATAATAAAGGCATACCAGGCTTTACAACTTTTATAAAGTTGTGAAGTTTCTTCTTTTCTCCTCAAAATATTATGGCGAGCCAGGCAGGAGTTCTCTGTCCCTGCAGGGGCAGGGGGGATAGACGTACCTCCAAGGCGCACCCTAAGATTTTTTTTCCTGGTGGGGCCCCGCTTGTCTCGCTTGCCACCTGCGGAGACAGACAACGACCCGCTGGCCTGCAGAGGAAGATACGGTATGTACTGAGGGGCCCCTGGGGAAGGGAAAAGAGAGCAAAGGAGTAAACCACCCAGAGACGTCTGGGTTCAGCTGATGGAGCAGCTGTATTAGAGACGGGGTTCATTGTACTGATAGAGCGGAACCGCTAGTGGCTCTGGGGGTGAGCTGGGTGAACCCGTGTATGTGTGTATTGGAGGTTCATTGTTCTGATAGAGCGGAACAGCTGAGCCCACGTGTGTTTTGTTTGTGTGTGTGATGTCCGGACCCTGTGTTGCTGTATAGTTAATGCATTGTGTGGTCGGTGCACTGTGTTTCTAATGGTGCAAGTGTATAAGTGTATGGTATATAAAAGAAAGTAGATCTACAGTGCCCTGCAGTGCAGGGGGCGGGGGGGGGGTGAGTACTACCCATGTTTGAAGCAGCCGAGTGAGGCCTGAAGTGCCAGCTGCAGCAGGCTGTGGGGGCAGGGAGAAAAGTGCCCTGCGGAGAAGCGAGTGGAGGAACGACAGTGATGGTATTTATCGTGTTTAAATGTAGTGATTTGTGTAAATTTGGTGGATTTTGACCGTGAGTATGAGCTCAGAGAGTTCCTTTGCCCTGGATGTTTGTACTTGATCTCTAGACCGTGTGCTGTTATTTTGACTGTGTCCAGGAAAAATTGATGTGAGTAAATGCTGAATTATGGTATGCTGTGTTGTGTTGAGAAAAGTGGGCACTTTGAAAGATATGCCCTTTCCCAGTGATTTGTGTGGTGATTTTCTTCCACTGCATTGTAGTAATTTGATTCCCAGATTGTATAGTGGTGTTTGTGGAGATTTTAAGATTTTGTTTGCAAGAAGAGTAGCATTTTACACAGAAGAACTATAGTATGGTGATTTATGCTAAACTACGATAAAGCGAATTAAAGGAATTCCAAGAATTCTCCCCCTCACAGCAGTTCAAGCCTTGGCTCTAGTGAATTTGAGATAAAAAGGGGGGGTGCACATGTGTGTCTGTGTCTGTGGGCATATCAGAGTTTCGGCTGTGACAAGTGCAGCCTTTGTTGCAAGGCAGTAAAACAAGTGTAAGTAGACACAGTGCTTAATTTTGTAAAACAGAGTTTAGATAGAAGAGATGAATTAGTTAATGAGACTTCAGCTAGTACCATAGCAAGTCTGGACTGAGAATAGTCTGCTGTAGGGATTTAAAATTCTCTGTAACAAACAGAACAGCCTGCCTTTGTGGGCGATTTCGGGGAGCCTTTGGTGCATCAAGAGGCTGGCACGCTGCGTGAGGTGACAGTAGCTGTCCCCTGGGCACAGGGACAGCTCTGGCTGCCCCATCTCCCCAGGGAACACAGGAATGACCTGTGGGCAAAAGCTGGATGTGCAGGTATTATTGCAGTGCGGTGTTTATGAGAAACACTAGTTCTAATAAGCGTCAGGGCACATGCCCCGAGTGTAAATTAGAGGTTTCTGATCAAGCAGATTCAGAACCTAAGGTCTTAGAGCTTGTGTGTGGGAATCACATCTGATACCTGCCACCTGGAGCTGTGTGTGTGTAGGAGGAAAACCGAGAAACTACTGTGAAAGTCTGTGAAAAGAGGTTTGAGTGGAAGTGAGATAGGGCAAGGAGAAAGAGGTAATGAGAACTGCCCAGAGCAAAGAGGTTCCTAAATTAGCCCCTTTTGGGAGGGGCTCACTGGGAGAAGGCTGCTAGTAAGAGCAGCTCAGAAAATAAAAAGATTTATAATACTTCATTGCAGTTAGTACTGTTTTAAAATAGGAAGATAAATGGGATAGAGTTTTTGTATGCTGAAATGTCTTTTTGTTTTAAGAAATCACCCAAAATGGCAAAGAGACTGTGAGATCAGACTGCCCTCTAGTCTTGGCCCTTGAAAAGGAGAACAAGGCAAAGAGAAAGCAAATCAAACGTTTTGTTCAGCATACAGCATAATATAGCAATGTATGAAGTCAAACAAAGATTATCATGCTGAAATGCAAAGCAATCACAGCTCGCAAAATGAATACATATGATTTGTTAAGGTCCCAAGGTAAGGGAGGGAGGATAAAGATGACCTCCCCAAAAGGGAAGAATTTTAGTCGACACAAGGGCCATATATTCAGTATTAAATAAAGCTTTAGTACCTGTAGAGAATGTTTATGTTGTAGTGTGGGGAACAACTGAACAACTGGCCAGTCTGAGAAGCCATACTTTTGCAAACCTTTAAAGTAACATGTGTATTATGTATACTTACAATTAGCTTAATTCGCTAAGCATTCTCAAATGAGAAAGGTTGTCGTAGGAAGGAGACCAGGACACCAGATGGTTCATCACAGGTCCAGTTTATTAAAGAAAGCATCAAACACTTATACAGCAAATAATAAGCTCATGAATATTCTTTAAGCCAAGCAATCTATTGGTTAAACTATACCATTAACTCATCCACATTCCTTTGGGCCTACGTTCTCTACTTCTCACACCTCGCTGTCCATTTCTTTATCATACTCCGCTAGGCCCAAGGACACGTTATCTTTGCAGGTGCAAGATTTGGAATTAACCACGGTCTTGTACTTTTCCATTTTTTAGCCTGCTACTTTCTCAACAGACACCCTGCCTGCAAAAAGGCCTCTGCCCTAGTTAGGACATCTTTACCAAATCAATTCGGCTGTGTCCTCTCTCCTCAAGCCACTCTTTGACAAAACTCTCCACACTTCCCCCGTTTTGTTCTTGGGCAAGAAGGCTAGTCTGCCAGGTTCTTTCTATCATTCGGCTAACCATATTTTGAATGCAATTAAAAATACAAGGCAAAATAAGCAAAAGCAGCAAAATCACACCCAGTAACCCTATTGCATATATCACAAGGTTTCTCAGCCACGGTCCAAGTCCTAAGCTTTTAAGCCATTCGTCAATTCCTAAACCCTCTTCTTCTTTGAGATTGTAAAGTCCCTGCTGTAATTCTTTTATCTTCGCATGAATAGACACAGAGTGATCAGACAAATTCATGCAACACATTCCCTCAAACTCTTCACATCCATGACCTTGTGCTAAAAGCAAAAAATCTATAGCAGCTCTATTTTGCAAAACAGCATGATTAACACTTTGCACATCTGCGGTTAGCATATCTAAAATTTGTGACGTCTTGTCTAGCTCATCCTTGGCCCAGCATCCCAACTGCTTTGCTAAGTTCATAGCTTTATTTGCAGCTCCTCCTGGCAAGATAGTTGAGACTACCACTTGTTTAAACTCACTCCAAAACCGTGGGCCTCCTATCCGGCTGCAGTCTAAGTTATGCAGGCTGCATCTCCTCCTGCTTGAATTTTGACTGAGTTGCATTAATGAAGACACACTGGGGTGAAACAATGACAATTTCCGCAAATAGCAAGGTCCACCCTGTGGCCTGACTGGTATACCATTCCAAGCTCTGTCTCCACAGATTAGAAATATCCCTGCGGGTAATTTCCTTGGTGCCCTAATGTTAGTGCCTTTACATTGGCTATAAACCTGTTTGAAAACTGCATCCAAACTGAGGGATGAATCCAGGATAGTCCATACGTGTCTAGGCCGATATAAATTCTGTGGATCTAAGGGCTCAGAACTGAACCATCTGCCATTTGAGGTGTTAGTTATACTGGCGTTTTCACTTCCAAAGAGATCTAGCTCCTCTGGAGGAGAATGCAGGGTAGTATTAAGCGATAAGATTATTAAGCATTGGCGGTAACCGTCACTTTGACCTGCGGTGTAACCTGGGGTGGATGGTTAAATGTTTGTCATATTGCGCATGCATAGAGTTTGATTATTGATCAGACTGCAAAATTCCCGAGGAGACCACACTGGAAGACCCACCAAGCATGTTCGAAATGGATTAGTAACCCCCCCAAGGCTAAGACAAAGCGAAGATTGGTTAGTTTGATTAGCAAGCATTATCCATATGTTATCTCTTGGCTGATTAAAGCGCGTTACTTCTACTGCCCCATCCGCCACAGCACTGAGCAGTATAACAAAAATAAGCCTCATTTTTCTGGTTTCTTTCTCGCTCTCTTTTTCTTATCTGTCTTTAACCTCACCGATCCTGACTCTTGCAATCTAAATCCCTGAAGACTCTCAATGCAGGAGTCCAATGCCTCATCGGGATCTCCTTTAATGGGTCCTATTAAAGAAAGCTCTGTTAAAGGCACCAATTTTCTACACCTAGCAGAAGCTATGTATGACTTACTTTGAGCCTTAACTCTTTTCACAATACACTGTACCTCCCACCGGTAGTAGGCCAAGATTTTCTGCTCAGGAGACTCCTAAAGATTTAAAGCTAGAGCCGTATCTAGCCCCGTCTGTCTCCTTACTTCCCTTTGTCAGTCTTCCCCCCATGTGTAGTCATACTTGCAGGTGTTACACCATAAACCCCAGATCCCGGACTGTTCCAACCAAAAGGTTTTACCACAACCCCCACAATATAGCACTACCCACGCAGCACAACAGGGGCTGCGACACTCAAGGCAGCACTCCCTCACTGGTCCTTTTATGTGGAAGGTTGATAGGGCTTCAACCGTGTCAATCAGCTCCCTGGCCGTCCGGTAGCGGCGTGTCACTGCTCTGTCCACTGCTTTCGAGTGTCCCCTCAGTTGCAGCAATAAGGGTTGTAAGATCAGCGGCAGCTTCTTCTTCAGGCGCTCATTGTCCCCCTCTGTAAGGTTGTTCACCAGATGCTGCATTAAAGACAGGTTTAGTCCACTTGGCAGGCACCCACAGAGGCCCTGTTGGTGAGGAAACACAAAGATATCCCCGGCCCCAATATAACACTTTTGCGGGTTTTTCCCATATCCCTGTGCTTGGGTTCTTATACTTCACCCAGGCCTCTGTTTCCTTAATAGTTTCCTGACTTGATCTCGGGTGATGTTTAACTGCAGGGGAGGCATCGTCCTCCCCAAAAAAACATAAATGATTGATCACATACAAAACCTTAGTCAGGCATGCTTGTGGGTCCTTTAAATCCTGGTGTTTGTCAATATATTGTTTGAGGGTACCATTTGCTCTTTCTACTATCGCCTGTCCTGTGGGGGAATGTGGAATACCTGTCACATGCTTGACAGACCATTGGTCCAAAAACTTTCGGACCCTAGCACTTGTGTAAGCCAGACCATTATCCGTTTTGATACCTTTTGGGACTCCCATGACAGCAAAGCAGCTCAATAAGTGCCTGATCACATGTATCGCTTTCTCTCCTCCCTGAGCTATAGCCCATATGTAGTGGCTATATGTATCTATAGTAACATGCACATATTTGAGCCTACCAAACCTAGCTACATGCGTGACATCCATTTGCCATTTCTCATTCATTTCTAAACCTCGAGGATTAACTCCGCAGCCCAGACCTATTCCCCCATTATGATAGCTGCATATTGGACATGCCCTGACAATGGCCTTGGCTTCTGATAAGCCCAAATCAAAGTTCCTTGCCAACCCTTTTGCATTTTGATGATATCTACTATGGGCTTCTCTTGCTAAGGTATGCTTATCAACAGGACAAGAGTTATCAATGGGTAAGGTAACCAATTTATCTGCACGCTCATTCCCTTCTCCTAGGCCCTCGGATCACTTATGGCTCCTGATATGGATTACAGAGTACACCGCACTTCTATACCGGAGAGCTTTCCTTAATTGAACCAGTAACTCATACAGCCGTTTGTTATTCACTTCCTTAATTGCTGCTCCTTCTATACATCTGGCTACTCCCGCGACATACATGGAGTCTGTGACCACATTCAAGGGCTCATGCAGGTTGGACATTGCCCATACTACTGCTAACAATTCTAAGGTTTGTAGGCTGTCTGCAGGGTCTGCTGTAAGAAGTTGATGCTTCCATTGTCCTTTTTCTTGCCAAGTAACAGCAGCACGTCTCGATTTCTTCCCTGCGTCTGTAAAGGCTGTGGTGGCTCCTTCTATGGGTCGCTCTCTTCTCAGCGGCCGAGTGATCCAGTCCCATTCTGTCATCCATTTCAGGACCCTGGGAACTAACTTGCTTGCCTCCACCTTTGCAGATGATGTCAATAATGCTTCCTGTAAATCCACTGAATTAACCAGGTACCAGTCCAGCGTCTCTTTTTCCATGGGTAGCCTAATGGTGGCAGGTTCTCGACCGTCCACTTCAGTAATTCTGAGATGGCCTTTTTTAATCAACGCAGCCAATTGTTCAATTTTTGAAAATATTGTTCTTTTATGTTGTAATGGTGGTGACAGCCATTCCAATACCCGTATCTCCCCCGTTTTGTTCTCATATTGGGAGAGAGCGCCAAGCAGGTGACAGGGACTATTCCAAACAGTGAGGTCAATAGGGCAATCTAGCTGTCGACAGGACACATATCCTTGTTGTACACAATTACTGATTTGCTGTAGGGCAGTATGCTGTTCCTTCGTGAGGCATACAGGGGTAGTGGGATCAGTGCCCTTTAACAAGGGTCGTAGGGTCTCCAACAAGTGATTTGGTACTCCCACAATGGGTTTTAGCCACTGTAAGTCTCCTAGCAACTTTTGAGCATCATGTAAAGTCCTTATGTCCAAGTGCAGTTCTAATTTTTGGGGTACCACTGTTTGGTCCACTAGAGTCCATCCCAAATACTTCCATGGTTTCGTGGTCTGAATTTTCTCTGTGGCAATAACAAGTGAAGATGCTGCAAGAGTGTCTCTGATGCTGTCAACCTGTAAAGGGGAAAATGGCTGTTGCTGCACAAACAAAATATCATCCATGTAATGATATATTATGGTAGCTGGCCACTGCTGACGTAATGGCTGTAATGCAGCGTCAACATAAAGCTGGCACAACGTGGGAGAGTTCCGCATCCCCTGTGGAAGTGTCGTCCACTCAAATCTTTTGTCTGGTTCCCCACGATTTATTGCTGGTAGGGTAAAGGCAAACCTCTTCATGTCATCGGGATGCAGTCCAATAGTGAAAAAAAAATCCTTTAAATCGATGATTAAAAGTGGCCAATCTTGAGGGATCAGGGCTGGATTCGGAAGACCAGGCTGCAAGGCCCCCATCGGTTCCATCTGGTCATTCACAGCTCGTAGATCGTGTACCTGACGCTCAGAGACATGTTGAAGTAGTGCGTTGTGAACCACGCTCCATAGCTTGCCCAATTTCTTTGCTGTTTTATCATCTTCTAACACCACCTCCCACAGTATATCCCAAAACTTTCTCCATTCAGCAAGTTCATGAACTGTATGTGGGTTAAGGAAAACGCCCTTAGCATAACCGTAAGATAGCAACCCTGGGAGTTCCTTTTTTAAATCGATCCCCTTTACCCCTCGCCTTTCTAAATACGCGGAGAAGAGTTCATATGCTGCTTGCCTATCCATACCGTTTTTTTCGTGAGCACTCTTGCAGCTTTCCAGGCTCCGGCAGCACGTGAATGGCTTGAGTCACCGATGTGAACCCCAAGGGTGCTTCAAAATTCCGGCACCGTCCCGGCTGCGAACAGGACCCAGCTCCAACTTCCTCTACCGTGGGACGTTCTCTCCCCCTTTTTCTTTTAGTCGAGATGAGGGGTCAGCATTCGGGGTCACCATGTGTCGTAGGAAGGAGACCAGGACACCAGATGGTTCATCACAGGTCCAGTTTATTAAAGAAAGCATCAAACACTTATACAGCAAATAATAAGCTCATGAATATTCTGTAAGCCAAGCAATCTATTGGTTAAACTATACCATTAACTCATCCACATTCCTTTGGGCCTACGTTCTCTGCTTCTCACACCTCGCTGTCCATTTCTTTATCATACTCCGCTAGGCCCAAGGACACGTTATCTTTGCAGGTGCAAGATTTGGAATTAACCACGGTCTTGTACTTTTCCATTTTTTAGCCTGCTACTTTCTCAACAGACACCCTGCCTGCAAAAAGGCCTCTGCCCTAGTTAGGACATCTTTACCAAATCAATTCGGCTGTGCCCTCTCTCCTCAAGCAACTCTTTGACAAAACTCTCCACAAAAGGTTACTCTAGAGGAAAATGATATGAAAATGTTAGGCTTAACATTAACAGACACTGAAATTAAGAAAGGCACTAATAAGGAGATATTAGAATAAGTAAAAAAGTGTTTTCAAGGGTATGGGCCTCTGCTGTACCAGAGAGAGTGAAAGATGCCCCCCATGGTAATCAAGCTTAAAGAAAGAACACAACTAGTGAGAACTGAGTAGTACCCTCAAAAGGAAGATAAGGAAGGAATCAGCCCAATAACTGATAGTACTAGATTAAGGGCTGTTAATAAGATGACAGAGAATTTATACCCTGTGGTAGCAAATCCATATACTTTACTAACTTGTTTCGCACCTGAGCTAACCTAATCCACTGTTTTAGGCCTACGAGATGCCTTCTTTTGCCTCCCTATCCACAAAGCCAGCCAGAAATTTTTTGCATTCAAACACAAGCTCACATAGTCCATGTGCCTGAAGGCTTCAAAATTCCCCACTCCGATTGGAGAACAGCTTGCAAAGACCCAGAGTCCCGGGAAGCTCCACAAGAGGAAAGGAAGCTGTTGCAGTACGTGGATGATCTTCCAGTAGCCACTCAGACGGGGGAAGTGAGAGAAGCCTGGACAGTAAGCCTTTTGAATTTCCTTAGATTAAAGATGCAGAGTCTCAAAGAAAAAGGCACAGGTAGTGAAACAGAAGGTAATCTACCTGGGGTAAGAAGTGAGTGCAGAGCAGCAGACTTTAAGGCAGAGAAGCCGTATGCCAAACCCCAAAACCCCAAGCAACGAAAGAACTCCGAACCCTCTTAGGCATGGCAGAGTAGTGCCAGCTGTGAGTTTATAATTATGGACTGTTCGCCAGACCCCTCTATGCTCTTATTGCCAATGGAAACTGAGATCTCCAGTGGACAAAAGACGCCACACGGGCCTTTCGCCAGCTAGAGAGTGCTCTCATGTCTGCTCCAGCTCAGAAACTTCCAGATGTAAGTAAACCATTCTTTCTATTCTTCCGCGCAAAGAATTGCCCTGAGAATATTGGCTCAGGACTTGAGTCCATACTGAAAGGGTAGTTACTTACTTCTCAAAGCAGATAGATGCAACAGCCAAGGGCTGGCCAGGTTGCCTCAGAGGTGTAGCAGCAGTTGTGCTGAATATTCAAGAGGCACGCAAGTTTACCCTGAGACAAAAAAATGACTGTGCTAGTGTCCCATACAGTGTCCACAGTACTAAAAGTAAAGGGTGGCCACTGGCTCTCACCGCAGAGGTTTCTGAAATACCAGGCCATCATGGTAGAGCAAGATGATGTAGAGATTGTGGTGACTAATATTGTCAACCCAGCTTCCTTTCTCAGCAGAAATCAAGGAGAAGCAGTACACCACGATTGCCTAGAGACCATTGAAGCTACCTACTCCAGCCGTCCAGACTTAAAAGACACTCCTCTAGACGATGCAGAGCCCTAGTTCACTGACGGGAGCAGCTACATTGCCAATGAGATGCGACATGCTGAGTATGCAGTGACCACCTGCAAAATAGTAATCGAGTCTGGACCCTTACCAACAGAGACCTCTGCGCAGAAGGCTGAGATAATTGCCCTGACCCGTGCCCTAGAAAGGGCAAAAGCGAAGAGAATAACCATCTACACAGACTCGAAGTATGCATTCAGAGTCATACATGCACATAGAGCCATCTGGCAGGAGAGGGGACTGCTGACCTCACAGGGAAAGAAGAGACAATCCAACTGTTGGAAGCAGTTCAGCTACCTGAAAAAGCCTATTAAGGCACACCATGGAGAGAGCTTAAAATTGGAGGAAAGGAATGAGCTGGCAGATAGAGAGGCAAAGAAAGCAGCAAAGGGTGAGGTACAGATTTTCCTCGAAGGTAAGCCATAATACAATAATACTAGTCAAAAGAGACGTACAACTACAAGGGGTGGGCTGCCATTGAAAGAGAGCTAGTAATCCCTTCCCATTTCTGTGATTACTAGTGAAGGAAGAGCACTAGAAAACACACTAAGGCCTAACTACTTAAAAGCTTTCTATAGAGTGTGGCTCCTTTCTCAAAATAACCAAGGCTGCCAGTGATACAGAGTGCATTGAAATGAAGTGTTAACTTTGAAGTAGTAATTTCCACAGGCTTTCTAGAACACACATACGATTGAAAGAATCATTATATTGTTGTCAGGAATTTATATGCCACTATCACTGAAGTAAGCCGACAGTGTGATCCTTGCCTCCAGACTAACCCCAAAATACCCCCAGCCAAAACTCGATCAGACTGGGCGAGGCCATGAGCCTGTACAGCAGTGGCAAATTAACTTTTCAGAACTCCCAAGGAAAGGGGGGTATCAGTATTTAGTAGTAATAATAGATACATTTTCAGGGTGGCCAGAAACATTCCCCACCAGAACTGTCAGAGCTCAAGAGGTGACCAGATTAGTTTTACAAGAAATAATACCACGCTTCAGAGTTCCAGCCACGATGTCCTCAGATAAAGAATCATATTTCATTTCCAAAGCAGTGCAACAGATTAGTGGCCACCTGGGCATAGATTAAGAACTTCACACTTCATACTGCCCTAATCAAGTAGCCAGGCAGAGAAAATGAATAATTTGATTAAGCAGCAGATTGTAAGACTGGGGCAGGAAGCTAATCTACCCTAGCCCAAGCTCTTCCACTAGCACTATTGCAAGTTCGAACTAAACCTTTATCTAAAGGAATGCTGAATCCTTTTGGCCTTATAGAAGACCATATAGAATACAAAGAGAATGTCCAGAATGTCCACCTACATAGTAGCTTTAAGCAAATAGCTCACAGAAATTGAGAAACATGTGGCTGGAACTCGGAGCAAAGAGTTAGATAGCCTGGGGATGATGTATATGTTAAGTCTCTTACAGAGAAGACTTCGGAACCGCAGTGGGAGAGACCACTGCAAGTACTTCTCACCACCTTCACTGCAATCAAAACCAAGGAGCAGAATGCCTAGATCCATCGCTCTCAGGTGAAAAAGGCCCAGAAGCCCCTTCAAGAGTGACACCAAGAGACAATGAACTGAGACTAAAACTTACTCGGGCAAAATGAGTATATTGCGGTCAAGAGTAGTTCATACTTTAGTTTACAGAATTGTTTTGTATGTAATTATAACTGAAGTTTTAGAACTAGAGAGTACCTCTGTCCAAAGCAATGCTGAATAGCCTTAGTCCCAGGCGTTTAATCAGTATACTAGATCCATGAGAAAACCTTCTGAGATAAAAGACTTAAACGTATCTACTGTAGTAATCCACAAGAATCAAGTATATGAAGAGCAAGAATAGCAAGAACAAGAACTGTGGACACTTCAAAGAATCAGAGGAGAAGAAATCAAAGTAAAGTGCTGAGTCATCAACAAGACAGCTTATGAGAGACCAGATGTAATTAGTGTCTGAACCTCCCCTGGCGTATATGAACACCAGGAAGTCTGTGATAACCTAAGTGAATCAAACTGTTAGTGTAATTTCACCTTGATACAGCCTGTAGAAGTGACCAGCCTTTGAGCTCGAGTTGCTATCAGACTTTCATTTAAATTCAAAGCAGACACTGCACTTTTTACCACAGCAGGGCCTTATACACCCCATACTAGTTCAGACTCAACCCAAACTTGAACCCAAAGTGTATGAAATAAGCCCCTACGTAGTAAAGAATGCGAGTGAACAACTATTATTCAACCCAGAATGGTCTCTCAAACGTGTAGAGTTGATAATGCAAATTAACATCTCAAAAATCCAACCAGCCTGCCCATCCTTCCTAACAACTTTTTTTGAGAGCTGGACAACATGATTACAAAAACAAGCATATCTCAAGAGCAGAACAAGAAAAGAAAGAGCTATCTCTCCTGGTGCCTAAAACCAAGAACACCAAGAAATCAGTTTCCTTAAGTCATTTTCTAAGCTGGTTAGCTGAACACCCAGGCAATTGCTGGTAAAGAGTGCTGAACTGCAGATGGTGAATTAACCCAAGAGAACAAAGTGATTTTCTTTATTTATAGCTATCCCTTTTCCTACTGAAATTTAGATCAGTGATTGTCCCAGTCCGAAGCAGTGAGATTCTGCTTAAAAGAAGTAGACAGACCCCCTCAGAGCTCAGCAGCAAGCTGTAAGATTTTGAGCATCACTTTTGTGCTGTGTTACAAGTAGCAGAAACCTGATCCCAGTTTCTTCTGAAGCACTGCAATGAATTTAGGCTCTTCTCTCAGATTTCCCCTTCATTATTTACTTAAAGCTTAGACCTGAAATCTTTCTACCCAAATCCCATTTGTTCCAGCCAGTTTTATTCTTATCTGTTTGACAAATACTGTTATCTCCTACCCCAAACACAGTCCACAGCTTGATCTTAGCTAAGGGCAAAGTGAGTGAAGTTTTGTAAACCAAGAGAGACATTCCTGTTTGCCACACATCTGAGAAATCAAGTGCTTTAGGAGAAGAAAGAGAAGTTAGATTCCTTGAAGTCTCTGCATTTCAGAGCTAACATCTGCTTCAAGTATGACCTAAACCTCTGTCAGATACACTTGTCAAGTGTGTCTGAATTTGCAGTGTGAGCCCAGCACATCCCTCTGGCAGGGAGGGATAGTCATAGACAGAAAGCAGTTCCTGTTCCCCATAACAAACATCTAACTGGCATATTAGGGACAAGATTAAGAGTTTTAAATAGAATTGATTCAGAAATACTGATGAATAAAATGGCCACCGCAGCAGGTAGCCTAACAATATTGAAGCAGCCTTTATAGTAATCTCTATTGGCATTAAGAACTAACCAGTGACAGATTTCAAAGTTCTGCCAAAGTAAAGAAGTATGAAAAAGCTGGAGACCAAGACCACAAGTTAATAGTAGAAGCACTTAGTACAGTTCAAGATAATGTGTCTTTAGCTTTCAGTTGTATACAAGCACAGTTATGATCATACGGGAAGGGGGTGAAGGTAATTTTCCAGCGGAAATTCAGAAGATTGTGTGGAATAATGCAATTGATTTTGAAAAGAAGTTTCAATCCTAGTAGACTATGGTGAATTTCACCTATGATCCTGCTTCTAATGTAGCCACAGCCTTTGTGCTTACCATACGTAATGCCACTGTTTATGTTATCCATCCCATCGTTTCCCTAAGATTAAACCATGAAAAAACAATACTCTATCCTTCAGAACATAGAGTGTGAGCATGAAAGATGAATGAAAATTGGCAGACAGTAAACTTAGAATCCTGCATTACTAGAGAACAAATGAGATTCATTTGTGAAAGCAATACTGTTAATGCTCAAGATGTGTGTTTAGACACTGAACAGAGTATTTGTCACTTTGAAATTCATCCAGTCACTGACCAAAAAACTGTGCTCATACATACTAGAAAAAAGTGTATGCTTGAGAACTGCTTGTGCTGCTGTACAAATTGATAGCAATGGTGTTATTCTGTCTAGTAGAAATCATTCTAATTTCTATATTTGTAATTTTGTTAAGATTATCGAGTGTGATTTTTCGTACTTAGCCCCAGTGACATCCCACCAGCTGATTAAAGCTAACTACACGATGTATCACAGACTACCACCTACTCCTATTGAGATGAACCCTACATTAGTAGAACAATTAATTAAGCACCAAGACCTATTGGAGATCTTAAAAGAAATCCAAGAAAGTGAAAAGAAAACCCCAATTACTGTCCAACATGATACAAAAGAAATAACCAGAGTTCTACAAAGAATAAAACAAAATATAGATCATCACTAGTGAGATGTGATATTTGAGTAGTCACAAACTGCAAATAGAATCTTTAATAAGTTGTGCCACCCCATTGCAGTTTTACTAATATTAGTTGAGATAAGCTTATCTATTATATTGTTAATTTGAGACTAGAGAATGCTACAACGAATAGCTATACTAACCTCTTTGTCAAACGTACATAGTGAAGCATTAAAAGACACTTATTGTCGTGAGAGTTTTCATTAAGTAAAAGAATTTACTTATTTCCTAGGAAAGGGGGGAATGAGACAGAGTAGAGATCCATTCCGAATTAGGTGAAGTGTCTAAGAGAGGTGAAAAGTCTGTGAGGCCAAAGCTGAAGGAAAAGTCAGATGCCAGAGACAGCAAGACGACAGAGAAAAAAACAGAAACGGTCACAATGTCAATTTGCCCCCAACCTAAGAATTCCTTTCATAAAGAAGAACTAGTGATAAATGTCACGCAAAATGAATATGCATGAAGCTATTGTGAAACTGTATGCATATACATTTAGAAGAAAAATAAAAAAAGACCTAAAGTCTTCAAAAGTACGCATGCCTTTTAAAAAAGCTTGCGTCCAACATGCATCATAATAAAGGCATACCAAACTTTACAACTTTTATAAAGTTGTGAAATTTATTATTTTCTCCGCAAAACATGGGGGAAAATTGAAGATATATATCCCAAACTCAGTAAGGAGTATCCTGAGCCAAAAGGCTGAGAAATGGCTCACTGATTCCAAAGTGCTAAAGTATGAAGACATCTTAATGGTTTAGAGCTAATCGTGATTAACCAACTCAACCCTGCCCAGTTTTTGTATGGAGAAACAGAGTGGAACTAATACATAATTGCCTAGAGGTTACAGACTATCAAACTAAAGTAAGAGAGGACCGAACATATCAACCACTCCAAGGTGGAAAACGATTGTACATTGATGGATCTTCACGGGTAATAAAGAGGCACAGGCTATCGGGGTATGCTGTAGTGTCGCACACATCTTTTCATTAAAATCCTTTCTTAGGATTTTTCCTGCTGAAGCTGAGAAGTTTCAGTAACAAGATGTAAACAATGGTTATCTGCTGCTGCGGAATGCAACAGGTCCACCTGTGATTGGCCCATCCTGCATGTTTATAATTAATGGCCAATCAAGGACTGAGCTATGTCAGACTGAGTCCGAGAGAGCTGCTTTGTTCTCATTCTTTTCTATTCTATTCTTAGCTAGCCTTCTGAGAACCTTTTCTTTCTATTCTTTTTAGTATAGTTATAATGTAATATGCATATATCATAAAATAATAAATCAAGCCTTCTGATCATGGAGTCAACATTCTCGCCTCTCTCTTCACCTGCAAACCCTTGTGACCACCGTCACAATTGGTGACCCCTCGACTGAGGAGGACATTCGTCACTTGGTGAGACCCCCAGAGGAGCGTTTGCTGCACTGGGTAAACCCCGAATGTGTGGCATTGATGGTTGCTTCACAAGTGACCACAGAAGTGGATTCTAGCCAGGACCTGAAGAACTGAAGATCCTGATTTGGACAGAGTTCACAGCCAAGGCTGACCACAAAGGGAACCTTCTGAAAAGCCTCCAGGAAGATGTTCGGAGAGCCTAGCAGCACCATGCAGATGGCCAGAGAATGCTGGACACTGTCACAAGGTACTGTTGGTTTTTCCCCTCCTGAAAATGCGGCCATTCGCAGTTTGTGTCTGCTAATGTGGAGGACTTCTCCCAAAGAGGCAGAGGTTCCATTCTCCCCTTCAGAGGAGGAACTTATTGCCCTCTGGCACAAATGGGGTGAAGAGGACAGATTTTGCCTGTTGGAGACACATTTTTATGAGTTTGTTCGATGGGCAAAGCTCTTTGGGTTTTTTACAGATGTACTCTATGCTTTTGATATGTTTGTATGGGAGTGCATGGAATCCATTTTCCAATTCGTTTGGGACCGTGGTTTGGGATACCCCTGCGTTTACCCAGTCTTCTGTGTACTCTTTTCGATCTTGAAACGGAGAGCAGCTGTTTATCCCTGGATTGCTAACTGCAAGGGGCGAGCCCCATTCCCCTCCGTTCCCACAGGAGACGACCCTTTGGAGGGGGATGATTTGCTACTTCCCAGTCCCCCTGAAGCGCAGCGGGGGGGCAAAGTCTTGTCCAGAACCGACAGTTTTTTTCTCTGCGTTTTCGGAGCATGCTCAGACGGAGCTGTCATTTTACCCCCCCCGTTTCTCTCCGGGGGATCATGAGTGGGCTGAGCCGCCCCTGGCAGCCCTGCAGGCCCCGCCCCAGCAGGCCTCCTGGACCCCGCCCTGCTCAGAGATGGGGGCGGCACCAGTCTCCGAGGCCCCCCTTCTGGGCCAGTGGGGCTGCCTCCTGGACCCGCCCTGCGGCCGCCTCCCCCGGCAGCCCCTCCCGCGGCTTCACCAGCTCCTGTGCCTGTGCGGTGGACCTCCGAAACACCGCTTCCTGCAGCTGCGCCGCTGTTGCTAGGCAACAACCATTCGCCGCTGCTTGTGCCGGCTCCACTGCTTTTGCCTTCTGTGACCGCATTCTCTCCGGCCTCGTCGCCTGCCGCTGAACCGCTCCCTGTTCCAGATGATGCTGACAACAGCACTGAACCCGCGGGACCCTCGAAACAGCCCGTGGTCCCGCCGCCCCCGGCAGCGGCAGCTGCCGTGCCGGTTCCTGCACCCAGCGTGACTTCCCCCCCGAGTTTTTCCGGTTGTCCCGGGGCTGCCCCTGCGGGGGGAGCTGGGACAGGGGAAGAGGTTGTCAGACCCTCCTTCCGTGGCGGAGGCATGGCCCGACAGCTGACTGCAGGTGCAGCCCGACTGCCGGCTTTCAAGATCAGCGTACTTGGCGGGTCACACTGTAGTGCATGAAGAAAAGAGAAAGTTACCTTCCAACTGGTCAGCCCAAGCGTGTGAGTTATATGCCCTAAAGTGAGCTCTGGAAATGTTAGCACAGAAAAGGGGAACAACATATACAGGACTCAAAATACACTTTTCAAATAGTGCATAGCTTTGGAAAAAATTGGGAAGAGAGGGAGCCATTAAATTCAAAGGGAAAGGGACTGATTCATGGAAAATTTCTTTTAGAAGAGTTAAAACCTTACAATTGCCAGAAGAAGCAGCAGTGTTATATGTTGAAGGACATCAAAAAGGGGTGACTCAGGAGGAGTGAGGGAACAATATAGCCGATTTAGAAGCCAAAAATGCAAGTGAATCAGAGACAGAAAAACTAATAATAGTATTAACCCCCATTAGAGAAATGCAAAAAGTCCCCGTATTCAGTGGGACAGAAGAGGAAGAACTCCTTAAAATAGGAGCCAAAAAAGATAACGAAGTGGAGATTAGCAGATGGGAGGCAAATGTTGAATAAACCCCTTGCCAAGAAAATGCTAGAAGGCATACATGGAACAATACATTGGGCTACACAAGAACTAAGTGGTCAATTTCTAAGGGACTGGGGCTGCATAGGAATTTTCAGAATAGCTAAGCAAGTAACTGAACAGTGTGTGATATGTCAACAAGTTTATGAGAAAATCATGAGGAAAACACCCAGAGGAGGGTGAGAAGTAGCCTTATGGCCCTTCCAAATCATCCAAGTAGACTTTACTGAGCTTCCCCAGGTACAACGGTGGAAGTTTTTGCCAGTGATAGTAGATCATGTGACTCATTGCATAGAGGTGGTACCCACTGTGAAAACCAATGCCAGTGTTGTGAATAAAACACTTCTAGAATCAATCATTCCCTGGTATGGGATGGTAAACAGGATTGATTCAGACCAGGGAACTCATTTCGCATCGAAGGTCTTGCAGAAAGTTGTTCAGGTCCTGGGAGCAAAATGGGAATTACACACTCCCTGGCGTCCACAGAGTTCCAGTCGGGTTGAGAGGATGAATCAAACTCTTAAAAGAGCTCTAGTTATGCTAATGATTGAAACCCAAATGTCACGGATAAAATGTCTCCCTTCGGCCTTATTAAGAATTAGAACCCAACCCTGGTCAGATCTGGGGGTCTCACCCTATGAAATGATGTTTGGGTTACCCTTCCTGACCTCACTCCAGAAGGTTGCCACCTATGAGGAAGGGGAAGCCAATGCCAACAAATAAGTTATGTCTATAGAACAAACCTTAGAAGGGCTAAGACATACAGAGGTAATTCCTCAAACTACCACTCTGGATTTCAGAATCCATAATATTAATCCCGGGAATTGGGTGATGATTAAGTCATGGAGAGATCAGCCTCTAACTCCTCAGTAGGAAGGTCCCTTTCAGGTACTGCTCACCACCGAATCAGCCGTGCGAACTACAGAGCAGGGATGGACTCATGCCAACAGTCAAAGGCCTAGTAGAAGAACCCAAAGAATGGACTGTATCATCCAGGCTGGGTGAAACGAGATTGACTCTCAAGCAGAGACTTAGAGAAAACCAGAAAGACAACAAGACGCCCAAAAAGTAGAGTCAAAATTACACCAACCAGCTTGAGAACTGTCTTCCTGTTTTAATGGGTGAGAATTACCAGCATCTGTTGAGGAGAAGTACTCAAGGGACTGTAACAGGTAATGGGACAGCTTCTTTAAGAAAATAAGACAAAGGAAGAAGGGCAAGGCCGGGTTGGCCCCTTTGTTTGCTACCAAGAAGGCTCCATAGATCTGCTGCATGCAGCAACCCTGTAGGCATGGTAAGGTAGCGACAAAAGGCCATACCGGACCTTTTGGTTGGCCTCAGTTGTCCTTTAATTCAACAGGGACTGGAGGGCAGGACCGAGTTGGCCTCTGTACTCACCCCTAAGATACACTGACTATGGTTAGCAGCCACATAGGCACGGTAGATGCGAGGCAAAGCCATACTGTACCTCTGTGATCCCCTTTTGTCCATTCCAAATAAGTATGTCTAAATTAAACCTGAGATTTTTTTCTCCTGTTCCCCCTGTCCTTGCCCACATCAACAGATGCTGGTATGACTCATTCGAGAGAGAGAGAAATTTTTTTACTTAATTGTTCGAGCAAAACGACTTCTAGAAAATAAAAAGGGGCTTGTTATAGATGAGTAATTCTATGATTGCCTCTCACAATAAAGGGGGGAATATTAAATATATGTTAAGAGACATTTTGTAGATGTATAGTTATCTTTCCCCTCCCCCTTGCATTGTTATCACAGGATGGCCCCAGTAGTTGGGGCATTTGGGAGGGTCGGCTTGTTACTATGGCAGCACCTCACCTCCAATCAAGGTGTAAGACAGTGATCTCCACCGGTGGACAGTGAAGAAGGAGTCAATTGACAAGACTTTGGGAGGGGCTAGAGGTACAAAAGACAGAGCAACCATTTTGTAGATGAGCACACGGTGACTGAATTCTTTGCTCCTGGTGCTGTATTCTTTTCTTTATTCAGTGTTCTGTTGTATTTTGATAAGGTCTTAATAAACCATTTACATTGCTGAAAATAAAAATTGTTTCTCACATGGAGTTGGGGAATGTGAGGCAAGGTTGTCCACACTGGGTCAGCTCCAAGGTACAACTTCTCTGACCTGGCCAGACCTCCTTAGGAGTGGCCCTACATCAACATAAATCACAGAATGCTGCAATTTCCTCTTCTCTAGAGAGAAAAGTAATAAAATACATTCTTTAAAATGGGATTACATATTTCTTAGAAGCTCATTGAAATATTTCTCCATAACAGTAAAAGGAAATTTTCCTGATGACCTGAACTAGAGCAGAGGGAAAACAAGGCAGAGCCATGTTTTTTTTCAGGACTTGCTTGATCCTTATGAGCCCCGTGGTGCATTTGGAGCTTAGCCCTTGAATCTCAGGGCCTGAGAGGAGATTGCACAAACCTTTCCAAGAGTCAAAGTCAGTGGAAAAACTCAAGTGTCTCAAAGCAGGAATGGGTCTCACTGAGGTCCATCCCCAACACAGGCTCCTCATGGACACCTTGGAGGAGAGAATTGTAGGCCAGGATGGCACAAAACTCTCTCCGAGATATTACAGTGACCTGATGAAGGTCTTCAGGGTGAGAGAAGTGGACAAGAATCTTGGTCCATGATCCGAAGGCTGGATTTATTGATATATGATATATAATACATTATTACTATACTAAAAGGAATAAAGAGAGAAGATGCAGAGGCTTGCTAAGCTAAGAATAGAATAGGAAAGAATGAATAACAAAGTTCTGTGTCCAGCAGAAAGCAAGGACAAACTCTCCCGTGAGTGGTCAGCAAATCCAAACACTCACAGAAGACCAATCACAGATGCTCCTGTTACATTCCACATCAGCAGATAATTATTGTTTATATTTTTCTTCTGGGGCCCCAGCTTCCCAGAAAGGACAAATCCTAAAAGAGACGATTTTATGAAAAAAATGTCTGCGACACCGAGACTCAGTGTGGATAAGAAATTCCAAAGTACCTGACAAATCTTGAATATCTCAAAGCATTTATGAGCCTCACTGAGTGTCAGTACAAAGCTCTCAAGGGACTCATTAAAGCAGATAATTGGGGCCATGATTGCACAAACCTCTCATATAGTCTGTATTAAAAGGAAACACCAAGTACCTTAAAATAACTCAAGTACTATGAAGCATTAATGACACCACTGAGTGTCATTACTGATAAAGCCTCTCAAGGGACTAATTACAGCAGATAATTTGAGGCCGGAATTGCACAAACCTCTCAGAGACTCCAAGGCAAAAGCCAAATTCAAAGTCCTTTGAAAAAGCCTGCAGTCCCTGGGAGCATTAAGGAGCCCCCAGGGCCATTGCTGAGCAAGGCTCCCCAGGGACTCCTTCCAGCAGATCCTTGAGGCCACTGGGATGTGGGCTAGGGGGGGATGCTGAGGGCAGGACAAGGGGGTGACAGTGCCCAGCCTGGCTGGGGCTGTACCAGGAGGCCCCAGTGCCTCAGGACAAGGTGTCTCCTCACAGCTCTTGGTGGCACAGATGCTGCTGTGCCTCAGGGCACCAAGACTTGGCTTCTCTTTGTCCCCACCTGTCAACACTGCCTCCAGTTCTCTGCTCTGGCTGGGGCCTGGGGACACTTTCTCAGTTGCATTTCTCACTGGGACCCATTAAAAGTGAAAGAAACTTTGGAGTTGGATTCTGACTTGGAGTTCTTGAGAGGTTTCTTCAGCTTCCTCTAAGGGATTGATGTTCAGGGCCTGAGCACAAAGCCCTGAGGGGGTCATGAAAGTCCTTGTGCTGTGTCTGTGCTGCTGAGCTGAGCTGGGCTCCTGGCACAGGGGGTGATCCTGGTAACCAAGAAGAGCTTCAAAAGCACATTTCTCTTGATGAGCAGCTTTTCTCCCAGCCCAGCAGGGCTGGGGTGCTGCCTGCAGCCACTCTGGGCACAGCACAGAGGCACAGAGAGCTTCAATCAGTCAGGGCTAGGAAGGTGCTGAGAAGTGCCTGGGGCAGAATCACTGCCAGCCAGAGGAACCTCTGGCTGCAGGACAATGCAGCTGCAGCTCCTGGAGCCATCTCCTAAAGCTGGAACATCCCAATGCCTACAGATCCTGTGAGTACATTCTCTGATTCTCTCTTGGGCAGAGCAGCCATGGGTGCCCAGGGCTGTTCTGCATAGCAGGGTCCTGTAGTCCAGTGTCGGATTCTGGGGCTGTTTAGATGGTCTGGAAAAAGCCCAAAGATGGCCTTGGGTCGTCCGGGTTCGAAAGGACGAGAAGAAACTTCAGATCTGTTCTCGGTCTCGGTGTTTATTAATTGCTTATCTAAAAGATTTTCTCTTGGCCTGACAGAGTTCTGCTCAGCAGTCAGCCATGGGCACACACTAAGAGCCCCTGGGGCGGTCACCTATCTTTATACTTGGAGTTACGTATACAATATTTATCATTTTTCTCCAATACCCTCTACCCTTATTAACCAGTGTTCTTTTAGTAATGTCCAATCCCAGAGTGCCAACATCACCACAGAAGATGGAGGCCCAGAGGAAGAAGAAGAAGGAGAAGGGCACGCCCCAATTCCTCCATCTTACTTCTCTAGACCCCCCTGTACAGAAATCTTAAACCCTTTGTCTCACACTCCAATTAGCTTATCCCTTCACTGTTCACCCCAGTGAAATCCTCCCATCCTCATACTGATGTCATCTCCCATGTAGGATCAAAGTCCAGCCACCAGACATTTCTGGCAACATTCCAGGACTCCCGAGCCCCCCAGGGGTAGTCTTGTTCACTCTGCACCCCAATTCTGAGAGGCTGAGATCCCACATCTCCCCCTTCTGT
Source organism: Melozone crissalis (assembly GCF_028551555.1). Lineage (NCBI taxonomy): Eukaryota > Metazoa > Chordata > Aves > Passeriformes > Passerellidae > Melozone > Melozone crissalis. The sequence goes on along the minus strand of NW_026535813.1, from coordinate 4,651,170 downwards.
TTGCACCAAAAAGATCTTTTTCGCTTTTATGTGAAAACCCCCCAAAGTCCTTAGTTTCTTTTTATTTCTCTTCCGGGTCGCTTTTCGCAGTCTGAGTCTCGACTTCTGTCTGAGTACTCGTCTCTTTGTTTCTCAGATCAGCGTTCTCGTGTTCTCGCGTTCGGAATGGCTTCACGTGCCGCGCCGACACCCACTTCAGACCTCGATCTGTGGAAATACAAGCAAAACCCTTGCCCCAAGTGATTAGTTTGAAAGGACCCTCTATTTGTCCTGTTTCTGGGTTTCTGATCAAAACTAAAGGATTTTCCCTTAGCTTTGCCTGTGTGTTGTTTAGAAAATGTCTCACGATCGGTGGATTAGGTTCCGAGGATGAGCTATTTAGGAAATTCAGCACATACAGTGCCTTATTTAATTTCATGTGAGGTGTTGCCTCTGGCTCACCCCTTCTCTGTTTGTCCAGAAGGGATTTTAGGGTGTGATGTGTTCTCTCAATGATTGCCTGACCTGTGGGTGAATGCGGAATACCAAACGTGTGTCTGACACCCCATCTTTTCAGGAATCTGTCAAGCACCCTGCCTGTGTATGTTGGACCATTATCTGTTTTTATCTCCTGAGGCACACCTAATGCTGCAAATGCCTGCAGAAAATGTCGGCAAGCATGGTCTGCTGTTTCCCCAGCATGTGCTGAAGCAAAGACTGCACCTGAGAATGTATCTACAGAAACATGAACATTTTTGAGCCTCCCAAAAGATGGATATTTCGTGACATCAGCTTGCCACAGCTGAAGACTTTGCAGCCCCCGCAGATTGATGGCCCCGGTAGAAGAAGGTGGCTGCACAAGCTGACAGTCTGGACAAGCACTAATGATCTCCCTCTCATCTGTAGCACTGTCCTCCTTGGGTGTTGTTCTCTTTCTGCATTGCCGCAAGAACTTTGTTGATGTTTTAGTCCTGTTGATGGAGTAATTTCTCGAGCATGTTCTCCAATGTCTTGTTCTCTGATTGCCCTTCTGAGCGTCCCTTCAGCTGTTTCTCCCATTCCTCTTTTAATTCATTCTTTACAATCGCTGCGACGTGCTGAGGCGTCCCCACCTTGCTGCATGCCTCCACCATCTCTGCCAAGGATGGCCGTCCTGGCATGGTGCTAATCACCCGTTGACAATCCGGGTTGGCATTGCCGAAAGCTAAATTCTCCAAGAGAGGTCTCTTCACTTCTTCTGTTGTCACCTGTCGATTCACGGCTTGCGTGAGTCGGTCGATGAATGACATGAATGGCTCTGTGGGACCTTGCCTGATGCAAGAGAACGGAACATCCGGAGCTCCTGTCGGCGTAATTTGTATGATTGCCAATCGCGCTGCTTCTTTGATGTTGTTTAACACTCTTCGTGGAAGCCGCGCTGCTTGTTCCCCTGGATTGTCATCTGGAGGATCCCCTGCTAATTGCCCTTCTGTGAGGTTCGCATTTGGCCCACCTTGGTATCTGTTCCGCAACTCAGCAAGATATTTTCTCCACCTTTTTTCCCAGATAAGACTCTGTGTGTCAGTGAGGATCATTGCCACAATACTTCGAATGTCATATGGTGTGAGATCATACATAGTGAATGTCCCTCTTAGTAACTGTTTGAAGTATTGTGAGTTCAGCCCAAAAGTTTGAGCCGCCTTCCCTAAGTCTTTGAGAGTCTCATGACCCATCCTTTCCCACCTTGGATTCTGTCTTTGGGCATCATATGTCACCGGCATTGTCAAATCCCCTGATCCCGGGAATAAATGCTTTTCCTTTTCCAATGCTTTTCTGATTTGCCTCCAATCCATTGTCTTCACCGGCTCTTGAAATGCCTCTTCGTCAGACTCCATTGGGATTTGCATGAATAATGGTGTTGTGGACGTCATCGGTGATTCATGGTGTCTAATTTTTTGCCTTGAGGTTTTTGGCCTTGCTCCTAAATCCGAAAAGGAAACTCGAGGATCCTGTTGATATTTCTTCTTTACTGTATCGAATGAATGCAAGAAGCTTTTTGCTGCTTCTGCTGCTGATAGCATCCATGTTGGGACACCTTCCGATGCTGTGATCCTTATGACATCTTCCCCTTGTAGCTGTTCTTCATCTGAGCTTTCATCATCTTCATGAAATTCCGAAGTGGATGGATAATCCCTTTGTCGTGTTAACATTGTCTTCTTTGAAGTGCTTTTCTTTTTATATATTGTTGGAAAAAATTGCTGCATTGTTGCAGTCTCGCCACGAGATGGCGCTGTGGCTCCGCCGGGCCGATCCGGCATGTGGTGCACTTCTGCCCTCCTGCCACTAGGTGGCGCTGTCACCGGCCTCCCTGGCTCGGATGACGGAGCAAGCTCGACTGCCCCACTTCCTCTTCCGGCTCGGCGTCTCCCGTGAAGGGAAGGGACTGGGACTCCGAGGGTTTGAACCAAAGGCACCGGGTCTGGAGACGGTGTGGAGCCCCGGGACGTAGAATCCCTAACACGGCCCCTCCTCACCCGAGACGTCACAGGGGACCGGGCTCGGCGCCGCCCGCGCCCTACTTTCTGCGCATGCGTGCTCTCCGAGCCGCTCCCTGTGTCTCCCAAGCTGACGTCATCCTCTCCCCCCCGTCCCACCTCCGAGGTCCCCGCCCCTCGGTCTGTCCCTGAGTCCACCTCCTCCTCCTCTGACGCTGTGTTCACCTCTCCCTCCGGCACCCCAGCTCGCGCCGCTATCCGAGCCGATTTCCGCACCGGGTCTGACGTCACAACCGCGCGCCTCCTGCGTCTCGCCACGGTGGCCCTCTGGGGCTGTACGTTTTCCCCTAGTCCGCCGCCCGCGTTCGCCGCCCCCGCGCTGGTATGTGGGTCTGCACCCCGGTTTTTGCGAATTTCGCCCTCCGCGCGCGTCTCCTCATCTTCACCCGCGCTGCCCGCGCTTGCCGCCGCCACCGGTTCGCTGCTTTGCCCGCCACGAACAAGCGCCCCCCCCGATCCCTTATCTTCCTGCTCCCCCCCCTCCGCTCCTGACTCCTCTACACTCTCTGGAGTTTCAGGACGCTCTTGGGGTTTGTTGTATTTTTTGATTGGGGGGTTTAATATTTTTTCCTGCTCTCTTTTTTCGAGAGCCCTTTCCCCCTGGCTTTTTAAAGCCAGAGCTAATTTTTTCCCGGAGCTCTGCCCCGCCCACACCTCTGAGGGTGCCGCAGCTTCTCGCTGCTTTTCCAGTCTTTTAGACTGCACTGAGATACCTTGTAACATGATTCTTGCTGGTGAGAGTAGCTTTAACGCTGTCTCATCTTTTTTCGTTGCTAGAATATATAAATGCCTATTTATTTCTTGCCAAAACCCCACTTTGAACAACAGACATGTCTCTGCTAGTAGGTAATAGAGTCTTGCCCATAGTAATAGCTGCTTTAATTCTTTCTTTGGGATCCCTTCTGTATATAATTCAGCCACACTTTGTAAGGTGGATAAGATTTCCCGTTGTTCCTGGGAGAGTGTGGCCCCCATGATCTTATTTTGGCCTTCTTACCGAATCTGTCGTCAGAGTGGTCTGAAGGCTCCCGTTCTCCGTCCAGCAGATCACGAGAGATGGATCCAGAGGCGCCTTTCTGGTCCCAGTCCAGGCCGCTCTGCTACGAACTGTCTTCGGCAGAAGCTGAGAGATGGAATTCTCAGTGACTGCTGATTTTTGCAGCTCCTCCTGGCCGGTTTTTTCTTTTTCTTCTTTCTTTCTTCAGGCTTCTCTCCTCAGGAGTTATCAGTGCTGTCCTCTTGGCTCTTCAGCTCTTCAGGGCTTTTCCTCCCCCAAAAGGTTTGGTGGGAGATAGCCCACGCAGCGGACGCCACTTGTCGGATTCTGGGGCTGTTTAGATGGTCTGGAAAAAGCCCAAAGATGGCCTTGGGTCGCCCGGGTTCGAAAGGACGAGAAGAAACTTCAGATCTGTTCTCGGTCTCGGTGTTTATTAATTGCTTATCTAAAAGATTTTCTCTTGGCCTGACAGAGTTCTGCTCAGCAGTCAGCCATGGGCACACACTAAGAGCCCCTGGGGCGGTCACCTATCTTTATACTTGGAGTTACGTATACAATATTTATCATTTTTCTCCAATACCCTCTACCCTTATTAACCAGTGTTCTTTTAGTAATGTCCAATCCCAGAGTGCCAACATCACCACAGAAGATGGAGGCCCAGAGGAAGAAGAAGAAGGAGAAGGGCACGCCCCAATTCCTCCATCTTACTTCTCTAGACCCCCCTGTACAGAAATCTTAAACCCTTTGTCTCACACTCCAATTAGCTTATCCCTTCACTGTTCACCCCAGTGAAATCCTCCCATCCTCATACTGATGTCATCTCCCATGTGGGATCAAAGTCCAGCCACCAGACATTTCTGGCAACATTCCAGGACTCCCGAGCCCCCCAGGGGTGGTCTTGTTCACTCTGCACCCCAATTCTGAGAGGCTGAGATCCCACAGTCCAGGGCGCTGTGCTGGGGCAGGGACTCTGCTGCCTACCAGGGACTGCTCTCAGCCAGCCCTGGCAGCTGCTCCCAGCACTGGGGGACAAGATCTGGGTGGGAGGAGACAGCTGGTAAGTCTTGGAAGTGTTCTCTTTGTGTGGTGAAGGTGCTGCATTGTTCAGGACTGCTCCCAGCATGACATTTAACTGCAGAACATTTCCAAGTAGATTATACAGCGAGCACAGCAAGGCAGGCGCTGCATAAAAAGAAAAATCCTGCTTTTATAATCTACTGCTCTGGGTTGCCTGGATGGAAAATTTCACATAGATATTGATCTCTCTGTTCAGGTTCAGAAAAAGAAAAAAGTTTTTTCTCAGATCTTACTAAACCAGGCAGTGACAGAAATTAGCACAGGGCCCCTCACAGGCAGTATCAGTCTTGCCTTTCCAGCCTCCCCAGGGTTTCTCTGATGTTTCCATCAGAGTCTGCAGAGCCAGAGCTGCCCCAAGGCAGTGCCTGAGTTGGGAGAGGTCTACAGGGCAGAGCTGAGCCCCATGGCTGGGCTGGGCTCTGGCAGCACTGGCAGGGCCCAGCCCTGGGCACAGGGAAGCAGCTGCTGGAAGGGACAGCTCCAGGCAGCAGAACCCTGGGCAGGCAGTGGGGGGAAAGTGCCCCCAAGCTGTGCTGGGATATTTAAAGTCCTCTCCAGACCCAACTATTCTATGATTACTTTTTTACAGATCCCCATGCCAAGGCACCATAGGAAATATCCAACAGCAGCTCCATCAGCCACTTCCTCCTGTTGGCGTTGGCAGACACGCGGCAGCTGCAGCTCCTGCATTTCTGCCTCTTGCTGGGCATCTCCCTGGCTGCCCTCCTGGGAAACGGCCTCATCATCAGCGTCGTAGCCTGCAGCCACCACCTGCACATGTCCATGTTCTTCTTCCTGCTCAACCTGGCCCTCAGTGACCTGGGCTCTAACTGCACCACTGCCCCCAAAGCCGTGCACAATTCCCTCTGAGACACCAGGACCATCTCCTACACAGGATGTGCTGCACAGGTATTTTTCTTTCTGGTCTTCATCTCAGCAGAGCTTGCCCTCCTGACCATCATGTGCTATGACCGCTACGTGTCCATCTGCAAACCCCTGCACTACGGGACCCTCCTGGGCAGCAGAGCTTGTGCCCACATGGCAGCAGCTGCCTGGGCCAGTGGCTTTCTCACTGCTCTCATGCACACGGCCAATACATTTTCCCTGCCCCTCTGCCAGGGCAATACTTTGGGCCAATTCTTCTGTGAGGTACCCTAGATCTTCAAGCTCTCCTGCTCCAAATCCTACCTTGGGGAACTTGGGCTTCTTGTAGTTCCTGGTAGTTTATCATTGTGTTGTTCTGGCTTCATTGTTTTCTTCTATGTGCAGATCTTCAGGGCTGTGCTGAGGATCCCCTCTGAGCAGGGACGGCACAAAGCCTTTTCCACCTGCCTCCCTCACCTTGCCGTGGTCTCTCTGTACCTCAACACTGGCACATTTGCTCACCTGAAGACCCCCTCCATGTCCTCCCCATCCCTGGATCTGGCCCTGTCAGTTCTGTACTCAGTGGTGACTCCAGACCTGAATCCCCTCATCTACAGCCTGAGAAACCAGGAGCTCAAAGCTGCAGTGTGGACACTGATGACTGGATGGTTTCAGGAACATTAAACTGCTGGCCAATTTTTGCAATTCACTTGTAATAGAAGTCATCTTTGATACTTCTTGATGGTTTAATTGTGGGGGGTTTTTTCCCTTTGTTTTAGGTTTTTCATCTTGTCCACACAGAAATGTCATTGTTTGAGCCATTTCTCATTTTGTTTCTCTCCACCTTCCCTGTGCCCACAGACTGTGACAATGAGGGGCTGTACTCTCGGTGCCTTTAAAGGAACTAAGGGATCTCCCAGCAAAGTTTTCTGCAGAGATGCCCTTTTGTTGCCTTCTGTGGAGCTGCAGCAGCAATGTCTGTGTGCAGAGCTGGGGGCAGATCAGTGCTGGCACAGCAGCTCTCGTCCTGCTGGCCACACCATTCCTGAACCAGGCCAGGAGCCATTGGCCTTCTTGGCCACCTGGGCACACTGCTGGCTCATGTCCAGCCTGCTGTCCATCAGTCCCTGCAGGTCCCTTTCTGCCTGGCTACTGTCCAGCCACTCTGTCCCCAGCCTGTAATGCTGTAGGGGTTTTTGTGGTCCAAGTGCAGGACCCAGCACTTGGACTTCTTAAACCTCACCTTGTTGGATTTGGGCCCTGGATCCAGCTTGTCCAGGGCCCTGTGCAGAGCCCTCCTATGCTCCCTCCAATCAACACTCATACGCAGTTTGGTGGCATCTGCAAAGATGTCCTTGGTTCCATGGGGCCCCTCAGTGGGCCTCTTGGTTACACCAGGCCCTGCACTGTCACACTGGTCTCCTTGGGTCCATGGGACCCCAAAATTTGACAATTGTCTTCTTGGTTCCATGGGGCTTCACAGTGTCACAGTGTTCTCATTGGTGCTGCAGTTTCACAGTGGCCCCTTGGTTCCATGGGGCACCAGGGTGTCACAATGGCCCCATGGTTATATGAGGTCCCACACTGTCACAATGGTCTGTGGGGTTCCACAAGTCCCCTCAGTGTCACAATGGACTCCTTGTTTCCACAAGGCCACACAGTGTCACAACATTATTCCAGATTCCTTCAGGCCCCATTGCGGCACAGTGGTCCCTTGGTTACACAGGATTCTGCAGTGTCACAATGGCCCCTGGCTTCCCCAGAGTGTCCCAGTCATCACAGAATGACAGAATCAAATAGACTGGAAAAGAACTTTGAGATCATCAAGTCCAACCAATGCCCTAATACTGTCTTGTCACCCAGACCATGCCTCTAAGTTCCACTGGAGAGGGACAGTGACTCTGCCACCTCCCCCCTGGCCAGCCCATTCCAGTGCCCACTCACCATTTATGTGAAGAACTTCTTCCTATTTTCCAGCCTAAACCTCCCGTGAGTGCAGCTTAAGGCTGTGTCTTCTTGTCCTGCCCTCCAGCAGATCCACACTCACACCCAGCCTGGTGTCATCTGCAATTTGTGAATGGTGGACTCGATCCCCTCACCCAGATCATCAGTGAAGATATTATACAAGACTGGGCCCAGCACAGATCCCTGGGGGACCCCACTAGTGCCTGGACACCAGCTGGATGCAGCACCATCCCCACCACTCTCTGGGCCCAACCTCCAGCAAGGAAGGAACCTGCCCAAGCCGTGAGATGCAGCTTTTCCAGGGAATGCTGTCAGAGACAGTGTCAAAGGCCTTGCTGAAGTCCAGGCACACAACAACCACAGCATTTCCCGCATCCACAGGTGAGTCACCTGGACATAAAAGGAGACCACATTGGTCAGGCAGGACCTGCCACCCCTAAATCCATGCTGGCTGGCTCTGATCCCTTGGCCATCCTGTGGGTGCCCTATGATGGCACTCAAGCTGATCTGTTCCATAACTTTGCTGAGCACTGAGGTCAGGCTGACAGGCCTGGAGTTCCCCAGATCCTCCTTCCAGCCCTTCTTGGGGATGGGGTCACACTGGCACCTCCAGTCCTCTGGGACCTCCCTGCTGAGCCAGGACTGATGGTAAATGATGGAGAGCAGCTTGGGGAGCTTGTCCACCAGCTCCCTCATTCCCCTAGGATGGATCCCATCCAATCCCATATACCTGTGAGCACCTGAGTGGCTCAGCAGGTCACCAACTGCTTCCTCCTGGATTACAGAGGGCTATTCTGCTCCCTGTGCTCATCTACCAGCTCAGGAGAACACTTTTCCTGAAAGCAAGTCATGTCCTAATATCAAAAATTGAGATAAAAAAGATGGTAAGTAGCTTAGCTTTTAGTTATCTTTAGTTACTGTATTCCCCACTGCATCCAATAAAGAGTAGAGGTTCTCCTTCTTCCTCCTTTTGCTACAATTTTTTTAATACTTTTTTTTTCTTTTTTACAGAAGCTGCCAGGTTAAGCTCTAATTGAGCTTTCACCTCTCAACTTTTCTTTCTGCATAACCTAATAACACCCATAAACACTTCCTGAGTTGCCAGTCCATTTTTCCCCTGAGTTCCCCCAAAAGCTCCATGAGCAGCCAGGCCAGTCATTTTCCTCACCAACTCATCTTTTGCCACACTGGGACAGGCTGCTCCTTCCCCCTTAAGATTACTTTCTTGAAGTGTGTCCATCCTTCCTGGATGGGCTGTTTCCCTTAAAAAATAAGGACCTGATTTGGTGCTCCCAAATCTGCATCCTAAATAGGTCAAAGTCTGCCCTTCCTAATTTCAGTGTAGAAGTTTTGTTGCTGCCCCTCCTTCTTTCACAGAACATGGAAAACTTGAGTATTTCATGGTCACTGTGCCCCAGGCAGCCTCCAACCTCCACATCTGCCACCAGCCCTTCTCTGTTTGTGAACAGCAGGAGACAGAGCTTTCCTTGGGAGTGGGAGTGTTAAAAAAAGTTTGGTAAAACAGAAAACTCCTTAACACCAGTGTAGCATTAAGAAGCAGCATTCTTTATTTAGCAGGATGCACAGGGGATAGCTCTTCCCAAAGCTGTGCCCACTGAGTAAAGTTTCTGTTTATATTCTGTATTTTGCACACATATCCATTGATTGTCCTAGACTAAACATACATATGATAATCATTTCCCCAAAATCATTTACATATTTCCCCTCCCCTTTACCCATGCTCTCTTCTGTCCTGGGGGTCTCTCTGGTGGTCCCTGGTGGTCGTGGACCCCAATGTTCCAGTGAGCCTGGCTGAGCTGGCAGGACACTGAGGCTGGTGAACTTCCAGTTCCCCTTCCCCCACAATGGACATTGTGTGGTTTCCATAAACCTGGGGTTTTGGAGAACAGGCTCCAGGTGTTAGCACACCTGGTGTAGACAAATTATCATCTCGTAAGATGAGGTCACAGAGTGGGCTGTGACATCAGAGTGGGGTATGTGAGGTCATGGAGAATCTAGGACATCACAGGCCATATCTGTGAAATCACAGGTCAGAGGTCTGATATCATAAAGCAGACTATGATGTCACAGAGTTGGCTGTGACATCAGAGACCAGCTGTGTGACATTAGGGAATGGGCTGTGACATCACAGAGGGACTGTGTGACATCCCAGGAGGGCTGTGTGAGGTCACTGGGTTGGTCACTCCGCCCCAGCTCCCCCTCACAGTTTCTCCCAACAAGTCCAATGCTGTTCATGCCCAGTGGGGTCCCTGTCCCCCGGGATCCCCCTGGTCCACCTGGAGCCACAGCCTCCAGCAAAGGATGTTCCACAGGATCCACCCCAGAGACTGACATGGGGACACGGGGCCAGGGCTATGTGACCAGATATTGCAATGCTGTGACGGCCCCGACAAGGGGAGAGAATGCTGCATCTGACTCCATGGATATCAGAAGGCTAATTAATTACTTTCTTTTACTATATTATTCTATATATCTAAAACTGAACCTGCCAAGCACTCAGCTCTGCACACAACTGCTCACACTGCACTGAATCTCGTGACTGTCACCTGACAGTCCTGACACACACACACTCTTGCTCCTGATAGACCAAGGAAACAAAACACCATCACTTTGGGTAAACAATCTCCATATTGCATTCCACTTTTGCACAAATACAGGCAAAGCAAGTGATAAGAATTGTGTTTTCCCTTTCTCTGAAGTTCAAAGAATGTGAATCTCAGAAATCCTTGGGAAGAATTCTGCCTTGCTTTTCTCTGTGAAGAGAAATGTGGCAACAACCAAGACATCAAGGACATGGATTATCCAGGTCACTGTGGCCTGGGTTGGGTTCCCCAGAGCAGGAAAGATGTCTGGCAGCTGGAGCAGGGTTAAGGAAGAGCTTTCAAGGTGGGGCTGGAGCCCTTGGGCTGTGAGCAGAGGCTGAGGGAGCTGGGCTTGTTCAGCCCAGAGCAGGGAAGGCTGAGGGGCTCCTCATCCCACCCTGGCAGTGCCAGAGAGGAGATGATGGAGAACACAGAGACAGGCTCTTCACTGGGGGGCCTGGTGGGAGACAAAAGCCAATGGGTGGAAGGGGAAAGAGGGGAGATAAGCCAGGGCATGAGGAGATGAAATGAGTCAGGCTGGTTTCAGCATTTCCTCAACACCAAAAGCAGCCTGAACCCCTTCTCCATCCACCACTGACAGATTTGCAAATCAGGAATTGTTTCAGCTGTTCTGCCCTGAATCCAGGACGAGCATCCTGATACAAGAACTTAATTGTGTTTACATCTATCACAGAACCACGTTCGTCTATAATTAATTCTAGTATGGAAATCACTTGTGGGTGGTGGACTCATCAGATGCTACTGGGACAGTGCACATAGCTCAGGGAAGAGTGCAAGAGTGTGATTGTTATTAAATTGTGTCCTGTTCAACTATGGTCTGTTGGCCATGAAGAGAAACTTTCTGTGCCTCTGAGTCTCACCAGTTCTTGGCCCCCAAAGGACACAAACCCGATGAGTTGTGGTTCCCACTCCAGTTGTGGCACTTGCACCTCCCTCCATAGCCAGAGCAGAGCTCCCTTGTCCCAGAAAGTCCCTGGCAATGCAGGGATGAAGGAAACAGGACAGGCTGTGGGGATCAGGGGCAGGGCACAGCCAGGGATTTGGGGTGGTTGTGAGCCCAGGGCAGGACCCGGCCCTTGGCCTTGGTGAACCTCATCCAATTGTCCTGGACCCATGGCTCCAGCCTGTCCAGATCCCTCTGCAGAGCTTCCTGCCCTCCAGCACAGCCACACTCTCACCCAGCTTGGGTTCACCTGGGAACTGACTGAGGGTGCCTTCGCTGCCCTTGTCCAGATCAGCAATAAAGAGATTGAACTGACCTGGCCCCAGTCCTGAGCCCTGGGGACACCCCTGGATGTGACTCCATTCCTCAGCTGCTCTGAGTGCCAGGGGTTGAATGAGGGAAATGGTGGGGAAGGGGTAGGGAAAAAGTCTGATTGATTGCCAGCCATGAAGGGTATTGATTTTCATATCTTTCAAACTGCATTAGAAAATACTGGGGGTCAATATCAATTGGACATTACTGATATCAATCTATAAACAGGAAAAGAAAACCTAACCTAACCTTCTCTCTGGTTTGTTTTCAATATAGCATTTTCACTCTAAATACACTTCTGAAATCTGACTAAATAAACACAGAATAATTGAAGTCTTGAATTATTCCCATCAGCTTTTCTTGTTTGGGTGTTTTGAACAAATGTTAATGAGCCTTTTTCAGTGAATTCCTGAAGTGAAGAGCTCAAGAAAGAAGAGGCCTCTAGAGTAGGAAAATTCATCAGCAACCTCCAAGTGGCTGAGGATCCATCCCCATCAGAGTAGCAATGGACAGAAATGGGCACAGCTCTGTGGCTGCCCCAGCTTTGGGATGGGCCCTGGGCCTGGAGCAGGAGCAGCTCTTGAGGGCCCCAAGGCCAGGGCTCTTGTGCTGCCCTGGGCAGATGGGATGGCAGCAGGGGCTGCAGAGCTCTCAGCACCACAGCCAGAGGGGAGCAGGGCACCTAGGGAGCCTCCTTTGGCCTTGGCCAAGTGTTATAAATGATCAATCGTGAGCCAAATTATCAAAAGTGCGAAAAGATTTATTTATCTTTCTGTGCGACTGAAATATGGTCCTCGAAACCACCACAGCCAAAGAGACAGCGTCGAGCCCGGGATCAGTGCTGGGTGAACCTGGATCCGACCTCTATCGCATTGGAACCCCCTCCCCCCCATTCACGCAAGCCGCTTCTAGCGACAAGGTTTTATACAATTTATTGTGCCTGAGGCAAAGGACTCGCAATTTCTTTTGTAACTCTTCACATTCATAGTTGTTTCTTTCAGTGCACAGAGCTGGACAAGGATCGTCTCCAGGTGGATAGTCAGTGTTGATTGACTTCGGGGAAGCCATGTATTCACATGTATAACTCTGGCGTCACTGGCTATCTTGATTGATATTATCTGCAGGGAGATGATCGCTCTTAGGCGGTTTCCAACGACTCGAGATACCCGTGATCATCGTCCTGGAAGCGTATATTCTTATGCTAAAGTGTCTATCATTATCTTAGCTGTGTCTGGGAATCCTTAGAATCTGAAAAGGTATCTGCTCTCGGGCCGTGTGTGGTCAGAGTCATGTTCAGATTTCTCAGTCTTTATAAAATACATTCTTTAATAGCATGAATTATTTCTAACATATATTACACCAAGCATCTTCCCCCATGGCTGGGGCTGAGTCCTGTGGGAGCTGCCGCTGCTGCTGTGCCCTTGGCAGGGGCTGAGGCCGTGGGGCCAGTGCCCAGAGCAGCCTGTCCTGAGCAGAGCTGTAGGGCCAGAGACAGCTGGGCTGGGCTGGGGAGAGGCCCTTGGTGCTGCCTAGAGCTCAGGGCAGCTGGGAGAGCTTGCAGGGAGCTGGGCTGGGCTCAGAGAGCCTGGCACAGAAACCATCAGTGTCCATCTCAGCCTGGCTGAGGGTGCAGGGGCAGGACTCAGGCCAGGCTTTGTGGGGCAGGGCCAGCGACAGTGCAAGGCATTGAAAACAGGCAAGTGCTGCAGAGAGGAGGCTGCTCTGTGCCCTTGGTGGCATGATGTCTTGGTTTGGAAAGACAGGTGCCTGCTAAGGAAGGCAGGAACTTCCCCTGAAAAGGAGAATGTAAACCCTCCCCACTCCTCCGAATTGCTATAAATTTTAAATTAAGGGGCTCTCAGGCAAAAATATGGGAGCAGGAAATAGCAGTTCTTTAATAGGGAAAGGAAAGGAAAAAAAAAAAAAGGATAAAATAAACAATGCAGTACACTAGAACAACACTGACAGAGTCAGAACCCAACCTGACACCCTGTGGGTCAGGGTGTTGGCGGCAGTCCAATTGTAAATGTGGCTGCAGTCCTTCTGAAGTATCAGGTGTGGTTCTGTTGGAGCAAGGGGGTTCTGCAGAGAAGGATGTATTCTTCCTCTGAAGATCCAGTGGAAGAAGAGACAGCTCCTCTTCCTCTGGGGAATCCCGTGGAGAAAGCCGTGCTGGTGTCTCAAAAAACCTCTGGATTGTATCTGGGTAGCAATGCTTGGCTCCTCCCTCTGGGCGGAGTATCTTACAATGGGATGTTATAGTTCTTATCAGTCATGCAGTGACATTCAATAGTCTGTTATCGGCAGATATCTCCTCCCAATGGAGGTGTGAATGTGGTCACTCAAAGAGAGAGATAAAGCAAACAGCCCACTTGACAAAGATAATCTGCCATACAGGTTGTAACTGAAAACATCTTGCATGGCAATCTTCAACACGTGGACAGAGCAGAGAGGGGGCCCAGGACATTTGTCAGAGCCAGCCTCTGTCCCCATGCCTTGGCAGCCCTGGCTGCTGAGCCCAGCTTTGCCCTGGGCTGAGTTTGGCTGTGGCCCAGCTCCATCTTCCTGCGGGGCTCAGGGCCTGTTCCCAGCCATGGCCAGCCCTGCCCGGCCTCTCTGCTGGTCCAGAGGCCGGCAGAGCCCAGGGCAGGGCTGTCTGTGCAGGCCCACAGGTGCCATGGGCTCTGCAGGAGCTGGCAGAGGCTGCCCAGCAGGGAGGTCATGAGGCACAGAGCCCCAAGGCTGCTGTGGGCACCAGGGCACAGAGGCCGTTCCCAGCCGCAATGCTCCTGGCCTGGGCTGGGCCTGCACAGGGGCTGGGGCACCATGGTCGGGCCAGCACAGGGGCACAAAGGGGCCATGCAGCTTCTGCCGGGGCTGACAGCAAGGCCAGGCACATACAAGCAATTGCTGAGCATGGCCTGTGCTGGCCAGGGCTGACTGTGCCAAAGGCAGAGCTCAGAGCTGTCCTTGGGGGCTGCAGGAACAGTCAAGAGCCCAAGGAGCCTCCATGGCTGTGCTGGAGACCAAGGCTGCAGGAGGGAAATGCAGGGCTGCTGTGGGATGGGGAGGGCATTGAATTCCAGCACACACCTCAGTTCTCTGATGATCCCGGCACTATGCTGGGCCCTGTTTCAGACTGGAGCAGAACAGATGTTGAGTTGATGGGACAGGAGCCCTGCAGGACTGTCAGGGACCTGCAGCTTGCAAGGTGCTCTGCTCTCCGTCAGCTCCTCTCTGAGAGATCCAATCCCAGCTGGGCACCTCAGGGCACAAGTGGCACTGCCTGTTCATGGACACACACCTGATGTCTGCCTGGAAAGGGTCACAGGTTTTAATACTTGCACATTTAATATTACATATATGCACATTTTTGTTATCTGAGTTGAGACAGAGTAAAAATCCATTTTGAATTAGGTGAAGTGTCTAGGAGAGGTAAAGTCTGTAAGGCCAAAGCTGAAGGGAAAAACTGCAGGGCAGAGATAGTGAGGAGACAGAGAAAAAAAACAGGAACGGCCACAAGGCTGGTCTGCCCTGACCTAATAATTCTTTTAATAAAGAGGAACTGGCGATACATGTCACGCAGAATGAATATGTATGAACCTATTGTGAAACTGTATGCATATGTATTTGGAAGGGGAGATAAAAGGAGATCTGAAGTCCTCAGAGGTACGCATGCCTTTTTTGAGGAGAGCAATCTCTGCATGCGTCCAGCGCTGTAATAAACATACCAAGCTTTACAACTTCTACAAAGTTGTGAGGTTTTTTTCTTTTCTCCGCAAAACAGTGTCACTTCAGTACTTTTAAGAAATGGCAGCATTTTCCCACAAGGATCAGGAATTTCCTGGAGGTGTACTGATGGCAGAAGCAGAAGTACTGATCTTGCCTTCTACTGGTGTCATCAATATTCTCTCCCTCATCCTTCAGATGTTTCCAGTTCTCATGTTTAAATGGCCATGTCTAAGGACTTCACTAGACCAACTGGATCTATGTCCTTTCCATTGCTCTCAGATTTCCTCCTCCAGATGCTCTCTGGTCATTCAAGTGCCTCTCAGCTGACTGGTTTCACGCTTTGAGCTTCAGGGAGTTGCCCAGTCTTTTCAAAGTTCAAATAAATAACACATTAGTCAATCTTTAAATTCTATTTTTTTCTATCACAGAATTACCTTTTCTTATGTCTTTGTCTAAAACTGCTCCTGTACAGAAATCCCTCTGGGATGAGGGACATTTCAGATGCTGCTGAGACATCCCAGAGAGCTGAGGGAAGAGCTGTGATGATGATTAAACTGTTCAAATGTTCAACTTGTGTTTGTTGGCAAGAAACCTTGCTGTGCCTCTGTGAGTCACCAGTCCCTGAGCCCAAAGGACACAATCCTGATGAGTTGTGGTTCCCACTGCAGTGGCTCCACTTGGACCTTGGCTCTGCACAGGAGAGCTCTTCATCCCCTTTCCCTCTTTTCCTCCCTCTGGGCATGGAGGGAGCTCATGACTTCAGCATGTGACTTGTGTGTGCAAAGAGCAAATCTGGGCAGAATCAGGGCATTGCTCTGAGACTGTCTGCTGTGGAAAGTGGATTTAATACCCAGCAGAGGAATGACTTTTGCATTTGATGGAGCTGTGCCTTCCCTTGGCTTTGTTGGCTGACAATAAATGAGAATCCCTCTGTGTCTCGGGCAGCTCCTTCTCCAAGAAAAGCAAGTGGGAGTTGGAGCCAAGGAGCTGAAACCTGCAGGTGCCACCTGGGCTGGAGGGAGCTCAGATGTGCACAAGGCTGCTCTGAGTGCCAGGCCTTGGATGGGGGAAATGGTGGGGTGGGGGTAGGGACAGAGTCTGATTGATTGTCAGCCATAAAGGGTCTTGATTTTCATATCTATTCAAAATGCATGAGGAGGTACTTGGATTCAGTGTCAATTGGAGATTGCACATATCGATGTATTAACATGACAAAAACCTAAACAGGAATGAAAAAATCTGTTTTAACTGTCTTTTTAAATATAGTGTATTCACTTTGGATATACCACTGAGATCTGTCTAATTAACCACAAATTATTTGAAAATTAAAACCAAATTATTCTCAGAGGCTTGGCTTGTTAAGGTGTTCTGATTGTTCCTGAACCCTGGGACACTAAATTCCCGCACTGAAGAGCTGAAGTCTGAACAAGCCTCTGGAGCAGTAAAATTCAGCAGCAGCCTCCAAGTTGCTGAGGATGTCAGCAGCCCCCACTGAGGCCATCCCTGCCTAGAGACCGTGGGGGTATGGGCAGACAAGGAGAGTGTCCCTGGGGCTGGGGCAGCACAAATCAGAGGCACCAGTGGCTCCAGCTGGATAATGGAGTGTGGAATGTGGCTGGGAAAGACCTGCCTGGGCTGGGCCAAGCAGGACAGACAAGCCCTGACTCCCATCCCTAAAAAACTCTCTCAATGAGACATTTAAAAGGAATTACAATTGTTTGTGTACCCTGAGTTGAATGCACTGGAGAAATACCAACAAGAGATTCTCAGGAGCTCAAATCAACCAAACAGCCTTTACTGGGAACTTTAGAAAATCAGAGAAACTTTGGCAAAAGGTTTATTATGACATTGTAGTCGTTTTGGTTTGTTAATTTAAATTTTTTCTTATTTTGATATTTCTTAATTGATGTGTAAATGAGTGCTGTGGGTTTTAGCGTTGATTAATTATTTATGTATTTATTTTGATGTGAGATGGGATAAGGAGAAAAGTAAAGTAGGCTTCAAATTTTAAAATGTATAAAGAAAATTTTATTAAAAGCAAATAAAAGAAAAAAGGTAGTAAGAATTAAAGTCTTTAGAACACTTTTTTTCTTTACAACTTTTTTTAACTGCCAATCTAAATAAATTAAATAAAATTTCTAGTTAGTCTACTATTTCTAGAATAGTCTTTTTTAGTTTACTTGGGGAAATGTCGCAGACATTTTTTCATAGAAATCCTTTCTTTGGGATTTGTTCATCTTCTGGGAAGCTGAGGCCCCAGAAGAAGAATGTAAACAATTGTTATCGGCTGGTGTGGAATGTAACAGGTGCAGCGGTGATTTGGCTTCTGTGAGTGTTTGGATTTGCTAACCACTCAGAGGAGAGTTTGTCCTTGCTTTCTGCTGGACACAGAACTTTGTTATTCAGTCTTTTCTATGCTATTCTTAGCTTAGCAGCCTCTGCAACTTCTCTCTATAGTCTTTTTAGTATAGTTATAATGTATTATATATCATATATCAAGAAATCCAGCCTTCTGATCATCAAACAAGATTCTCGTCCTTCTCTCACCCTGGAAGACCTCATCAGGTCGCTGTAATAGGGAAAGAATTTTTTCTTGTTAAGGTTATGGAGATTTTTTACAAGAGGAAAAAATAGTTTTTTTGTGGTTCTTAATTTTGTCATGGATAAAAATTGTCTGGGGAACTTTGTTCTTGTGAAGTTGTTTTTATTGCTGCAAGGTTTTTTACAACTTGTTGATGGGCCATGTCGACTTTTGGGGCATTGTTTTAAAGATGAGTTGTTTAAAAGTAAAAGTTTTTATTATTTACTTTTAAAATTATTTTTATCTCTGGGAATATCGATCTTCTCTTGGGAATACTGAATTACATTTTTTTTCTTTCCCCTGTTTAAACTTTTTATGAAATAACAGTTATTTTAACATTTGTTTATTTTAGTATGCAGGTTTTTGTTTTATATAAATTTGAATTTTTTAAAGTTTTATGTGTTTTAAAGAAAAAGAGATTTCTCTTTATAGTTTATAAGAGGATTTTAATTTTAGGATTAAGGTATTTTTTCTTCTTTTTTATTTGGGATTTAATTTCTTCTTTACTGACTTTGATGGTTTTATGTTGTTCTTTTATATGCTTGTATTTTGTTTTTTTCTTTCACTTAAGGGAGGATTGAAGTATTGAATGGATTAACACCTGACCTGCCATTAACTTGAGGTGGAAGTTGTGGCTGGGTTGTGTTAGGATTGGTTTTATGGTTAGTTTTTGGGGGTTTTGTGTTTATTGATAGTTGTAGGGTTATTTTGTATGGGTTGTAGATTGTAGGGGTCTCTGGTTTTATTTGTGTTAGGGGAAGGGGACTTGATGGTAAGATTTTAATAGCTGTGGCTAGCTTTGTTCTGATTGGGGTTTTGTATCCTCTTTGGTTTTCCTGTTTGGTAGTTGTTGGGTTTTGGTTCGGTTAGAATGGGGCCAATGGCGGGGGGGGGGGGAGGCGGCCTAGGGACGGGGAAGGGGCTCAGCCCATGGCAGGGTTGCTTGGTTTGGTTTGGTTTGGTTTTGATGGGGGCCAGGGCCAGGGCCCACTGCTTCTTTGTTGACTGGAAAAGAAAGAGGAGGCTCCTGGGTTTTTTCATCTTTAACATATGTGTTTAACAGAGGGGTGTTCAGTATCTTAGTGGTTTTACAGATTGTCAGTTACACAAAAAGTTTTGTATTACATTTTAAAATTCTCCTCATGTCAAACTATGACAGACATTCAATCAACAAAAAACACTTCTCAAAGCATTGACTTGGCCCATTCAATTCCCACAAAGTCTAAGCCTGTTCAATTTAATGTGAATCAAAATTTGCAGGAGCACAGAAACAGAAGAAGAAGACACAGAAAGAGAGAAAAGCAAAAAAGATACAGAGAGCCGCACACACACAGCTACCAACTCCTGGATTCCAGTGGTGTTCAGATGGAAATTCCAAGAGGAGGTAGGGTGCTTGCCTTGTGGTCAGCCTTAAATCCCCCTTGGTCTTCCTGGGCCCTTCCCCCAGGTGGGACTTGGGGTCATTTGGTCCCTCAGGAGCTGGGCTGGGGGCTTCAGAGGTGGCTGTGGAGCATTGCCTGTGGTGTGCCAGGGACTGGCAGACACTGCTGGGCTGGGATAGAGGCTCTGGGGGGATTGGGGTTCCAGGGCAGGACAGTGCTGGGGTTCCAGGGCAGGGCAAGGCTGGACCTGCCCCTTCCTCCCCCACAAATGAAATGCTTTTAGCCAACAATCTCCTCCAGTCTGTCACAACAGGGATTGTTGGAGGTGAAATCCCAATTCTGGCCATGGGCACCTGGCCGAGACAGACAGTACTTTTCTATAGGAAGGAAAGAACAGATTCCCAGTATTTAGAAGGCAGGTGAGAGCCTCACGAGGCCAAGGCCAGCCAGACTTGTCAGGAATTGCAGATGTTGTCTGGGAGCAGTCTTTGGATTAAAGGAATTTTGGAGGTGGAAGCTCAATCTCGGCCATGGGCACCTGGAGAACCAGGACAGTTCTTTCCCATAGGAAGGAAAGCATGGAGCCTTCCCCAGGGTTTTAGGGACAGATGAGAGCTGACCCTTGTGAAACCATTGCCAGCCAGACTTGTCCTGGCAATATTCCTATGGGAACAATCCCTGGAAATAAGGAAATTTGGAGGTGAAATCCCAATTCTGGCCATTGGTGCCTGGAGGAGAAGGACAGTTCTTTTCCATAGGAAGAAAAGCACGGAGCCCCAGCAGATGAGAGGAGACCCTCAACCTGCCAAGGTCAGCTGGACCAGTCAGGCAGTCAACGGGAGGCCAAACCAGCCAGACCTGTTCCGTGGTTCCCTTGCTTTTATGAGGCCCTACAGTATCACCATGGTCCCCTTGGTTCCATGGGGTCCCGCAGTGTCCTAATGATGCTTTGATTCCATGGAGTCCAGCAGTGTCACAATGGCCCCTAAGTTCCAGAAGACCCCAAGTGTCACAATGGTCCCAACGATTCCATGAGACCTTTCAGTGTCACAATGGTCTCTGTGGTTCCCCAGGCCCCACAATGTCATGTGACTTCTCTATTCCATGAGCCCTGCAATGTCACAATGGACCTTTGGACCCTGGGGGTTTGCTGTGTCACAATGGTCTCCTTTGGCTCCACAGTGTCACAATGGACCACTGATGACAGGAGGTCCCATGCTCAACCCTTCACCTGCTGGGGAGATGCCAAAGCATCCACAATGAGCATTTCCCTGCCCTCAGGGGAATTCCTCACAGGATCCTTGCACTGACTTTTTGTGTCTGTGTGCACACAGGAGTGCCTGTGCTCGGGGAAATGTGGCAGAAATGCTGCTCTCTGAGGGATTTGAGTGCCTTGGATATATGAGCCAGTTAGGCCTGTAAGAAATGTTCAGTCATGAGGTATGAATTAAATTAAATGCTTCGGAGAGTTGTTCTTTTGCTAAGTTTTTATTTTTAATGTAAGTTATTAGGTAAGTTAAATACTGTTAAGTGTTATTCCTCTGTTAAATTGCAAAGTCATAGGTTTTACGTTCGGTTAAACACTGTTAGCAGCTGTTTTTGGCTAAATTGTGACCTTTAAGTTATCAGTTAAGATTCAGGTATAATTTAAGTCCTGTTAAGTTTGAGCTCTGTTAAGCTTTTAGGCTGCATTCCTTTTATCCTTGCCCTCACTGCCCTTTTGTCACACACACAGACAGGGACAGTTCTTGATTCATTTCTGGTTTGATTTCCTGGATTTGGTGTGGTTTTGTTGTTGCTTTGTTTCCTTACTGTGCCTGAAGTATCCAGTCAGGAGCCGAGTGACTCTTGCCAAGGAACTTTGTGCTGCTGTCACTTAATATTAAATCTGTTTTTTGCTGATCCCTTGCCGGGGATTTTTCAGCTCTCTCAAGCCCTCCTTCATAACAGGGTGAAGGAGCCCTGGCCCAGGCTCTGGCCCTGGGGGACACGGGGACACTGCTGGGGGGTTCCTGTCCCCCTGTCCCACCCCCCAGGGCCCCGGCCCCCAGTCCCCAGTCTCCATGTCAGGCTCTGCGGCGAGGTGTATCTGGCCTTCTAGGTCAGTGTCCGGATAGCTGAGGTTAAGGCCGACACCCAGCTGCATATCCTTCCAGCACCCCTCGGCGTCGTAAGGCCTCGGGCTGTGCTGGTTGCAGACTGGATCGCTGCTAAACAACGAGAAGGAAGGAGTTGGACACTCGCTGGGGGCGAAACAGGTTTATTGGAAAGCCCACGATGCCAACAAGGGAGTGACCCCGAAATGGGGTCGGGAGTAGGGTTATCAAGGGAAGGGGCAGATAAGGGAGGGGTTAACAAAAGACCAATAGAGGGAGTTGAGGGGATGAACTTAACACAAATGACATAGTAGAGAACCCAATAGATACGAGGTATGGGAGGGCCCCCGGGACCACAGCCAACCACAACCCCCAAAGAGGAGAAGCTTCTGGAACACTAGGTGGAGTGGGGGGGGTGATTGACTGGACCCAGGGAGGAGAAAAAGTATATATATAAGGGAAAAAGGGGGAGGAGGAATTATATAACCTAAAAGATTGACAATACACGTAGCAAGGGTTGCCAAGGGAACAACATAACTGGCAGGACTGTGGCGGGAAAACTGGGGAGGGCAGAACCATTTTACACAAAATAGGGGGAGCAATACATCAAATGGGGGAGCAATTAAATAAAATAGCTGAACGCACTACAACAAGGCTCTGGGGTCAATAGCGTGGAACATCCTCTGGGGAGGCTGCGGGGCCGGGAGCGGGGGGACCCGGGAGGACAGGGGACCCCACTGTGCATGAGCAGCGTTGGACTGCTCTGGGGGGAACTGTGAGGGGGGCCGGGGCAGAGTGACCTCCCCAGTGACCCCACACAGCCCCTGTGATGTCACACAGCCCCCTGTGATGTCACACAGGCTCCCTGTGATGTCACAGCCCAATCTGGGATGTCGCACAGCACTCTTGTGATGTCACAGAGCCAACACTGGGATGTCATTCTGTGATGTCATACAACTGTGCTGTGATGTCACAGAAGACTCTGGGATGTCCCAAAGTCACCCTGTGATGTAACAGTCTGTTCTGTGATGTCACAGCCTGCTCTATGATGATACACAGCCACTCAGTGATGTCACAACCCTCTCTCTGATGTCACAGAGCCACTCTGTGATGGCAGAGTCTTCTTCTCTATGGGCCCTCATCCTACTCTATGATGTAACAGTCAGCTCTGTGATGTCACAACCCCCTCAGTGATGTCACAAAACCCTCTCTGTGATGTCATGCTGCCACTGTGTAATGTCACAGCACACACTTTGACCTCACAGCCTGCTCTGTGATAGCATACAACCATGCCATGATGTCACACCCTGCTCTGGGATGTCACAGAATCCCCTCTATGATGCTGTAGCTGCTCGATGATCTCACACAACAAACTCTGTGATGTCATAGCCCAACCTGTGACCTCACACGACCCACTCTGTGCTGTCACACAGCCCCTTTCTGACATCACAGCTGCTCTGTGCCCTTCTGACACAGCCACAGAGGTGCTGCTGTGACAAAGCCCCCTCGGGGACATCCCACATCCCCTGCCAGTGCTGAGCCCCTGTGAGCTCTGTCTGTGCCCTGCTCGTGTCCCTGAGGTGCCCTGGCAGTGCCCCAGCCCTGTTGGGCTGTACATAGGAACTGCTCCTGTGCAGACCTGTCTCTCTGCAGCGCTGCCCTTGCCAGGAGCTGCCTCTGGGTCAGGAGCCCAGCCCAGCTCAGCAGCACAGACAGAGCACAAGGACTTTAATGACCCTCTGGGGCTTTGGTGCTGCTTGCATCAGACTCAGTCCCTCCGAGTGTGCTGAAAGAATTCTCTAGAAGTCAAAGTGAGATTTATACACTGAAGTTTCTCATACATAAAATAGATCTTTCGGAGGGACATGACTGAGAAAGTGTCCCCAGGTTCCAGGTAGAACAGAACACTGGTGGCAGTGATGACAGATAGGGACAAGCAAGGGAAAGGTGTCTCTGATGCTGAGAAAACCTGCACCTTTGTCCCTGCAGGCTGTCGCCATCCCCCAGCTGCCCCACTGGGCTGGCCCCTTCCCTTGCTGACACCTCTGCGTCCTGCCTGCCTCTGCCTGCCCACACAAAGCCTTGGGCTGCTCCAGGCTCCTTCTGAGGGACATGCTGCAGCACAGTCCTGTCCTGGCAGGGAAGTTCCTTTCTCCTGGTGTCCACTCCGGACTTTCCCAGCTGCCTTTGGTGCCATTGTTTCCTCCTCATGCTTTTATCCTCTATGAAGAAAAGCTCCAGCCTCTCTGAAACCACCCTTCAATCCCTCCCAGGCTACTCCTGTTCTGTCCTCAGTCTCCACACCACTGACCCCAGAGCCCTCAGCCTCTCCCTGCTGGTTATGTGATGAGGCCTCCAAACCCCATCTTGGGAGATTTTGTGTCCTCGCCAAGGTATGTGAAAATGGAAAATTAGTGGTCAAAGTTATTTTCTCCCAAATCTTGCAGTGACAGAAAAAGGGTCAATATCTTTAAACTGAATGAGGACAAATTAACATTTTTGAAGGGGAAAAGTTTTACAATGATGTGAGTGGCACAACACTGCAACTGTTTTTCCAGAGAAGTGGATTCCCCAGCCCAGGAATTGTCCAAGAGCAGGAGCTTTGTGAAACCTGACCCACTGAAACCCTCTCATCCCCAAGGACAGAATTCCTGTAGTGGGGGTTCTCTGATGTGCTGGGTGCCCTCACAACGCTTCTGGCCAGAATGTCTGCTGAGGGCAGCCAGGCTACTGCAGGGGCAGTGACCTCACAGCCATCACCACTGCAGCCCTGTCCCCTGGGCCTGGCTCTCCCTTTTCCTCTGCCCCTGCCTTGTCTCTGCTGGCATGAAGAGCTTTGTCATTAATTTCTTGTCCCCAAGGTGCTGAGGCCAATGGCTTCCCAGTCAGGCTCCTGGAGCAGAAGTGATTTTTCAGAGCCCAGCCAGAAATGAGCCCTGAGGCAGCAGCTCTGCAGTGGTGGCCACCAGGCCGGGTTGACAAGGGAGGCTTCTGGCCATGCCCTGCAAGAAGCTGCTGCTGCCAAGGTGCCTTTGGTGCCTCAGGCTCTCCCTGGCACAGCTCCCAGCACAGCACTCCGCCCTTGTGCCTGAGGCCTTCCCTGTGCTGGGGCTGGCCTGGGGCTTTTCCTGCAGTGGGACCTGCCCTGCTCATGGCACAGGAAAGGCAGTTCCTGCTGGAGCAGGAGGCTCTGCCTGCAATGGGTTCCAACAATTCCAGCAAGGCCCTGTTGACTTCAAAATTGCTTCCTAGAGCACTATATCCTAATAATTGTTATAGCTCCTGTACTTTGGAGTAAATAACTCTGGTTAAGATCTTTCTGTCCGATCATGATAAGAATCAGTCAGAGCCGTATTTATATAAGTTTATCTGGTATTCCATCATTAATCCTGTGGGACAAATTGGGTTAAAGTTCAGTTCCACCTGTCCGATCTTTTACACATAAACCTTTGACAAATTCTGGGGCTGGGATTGGATCCAGCCACTCCCAGTCTCCTCTCTTAGAAGGAATTTTAGATGTCTAGGGGCCCTGCAGGGGTTTCAGGATCCATAGTGGATGTTGGGGTCTCATTTCTCCATCTCATTACTCAGAAGGACTCTCACTCTGCCCATGACAGGAACCCCTGTGAGTGCCTGGGACATCCCGGCTCTTTGGCAGCTTGGGGACTCCTGGAATGTCACCAGGGAGCCTCCGTGAGTGCCTGTGACAGATTGGTGCCTTTGCAGCCCAAAGTCCCCTGGGAGGTCACCATGGAATGGCTGTGACTGCCTCTGACCACACGGCTCTTTACCATCCCCAGAAACCCCTGGGAGGTCTCCATGGAGCCCCTGTCTCTGCCTGTGACATAGCAGCTCTTGAACAGCCTGGAGACTCTTGGAAAGTCACCATGGAACACCCCTGAGGGCCTGTGACAAATCTGATCCTTAGCAGGCCGTTGTTATCATATTTCAAGAGTCCCATACCTTCTCAGTGGTTTCTTATGGACAGCTCTTCACAGCACAGACTGCTTCTTCCGCAGATGATTGTTGTTGTTGTTGTTGTTGTTGCTGCTGCTGCTGCTGCTGCTGCTGCTGCTGCTGCTGCTGCTGCTGCTGCTGCTGCTGCTGCTGCTGCTGCTGCTTCAGGGCTCCTCCCCAGCTCTCCCTGACTGGCCAACCCACCCCCTTATATCCCAGTTATCTTTACTAGTCACAGCTGCAGCCCAATGAAGGACATCACAGCTGCAACCCATCAGGAACAACAGGGACTTATCGGGGCAAGGCCGCCTATACAATACATATATTTTACTATGACTCAAAGGCCGCCTATACAATACATATATTTTACTATGACTCAATGGCCACCTATATTTCCCCCTTTTCTTTTAATTACAGAAACAGGTTTGAATATTCTGCTTAGGATTAACAATTAACAGTTATACAAATATTTAAGTACAATACATTTAAGTACAATACATATGTTTTGCCATGACTCAAAGGCCACCTAGCAGGCAACCCTCACCAGGACCCCCTGTTGCTATGGTCAGTCCCTTGGCAGCCTCATGGAGACCCCATGCCAGGGGTGGTTGCCATGGACACCAGCTCAGGCCTGCAGCCAGAGGCTGTTGCCATAGCAACCATTTGCAGCCCCCATCCCCAGGGTCATGGGATCCCAGAACCACAGAATTGGTTGAGTTGGGAGGGATCCATCAGGATCCTTGAGTCCAACTGCTGGCTCTGCACAGGACACCCCAACAATGCCAGCCTGGGCCTGGCAGTGCTGTCCAAACGCTGCTGGAGCTCAGAGAGCCCTGGAGCTGTGACCCTTCCCTGGGGAGCCTGGGCAGGGCCCCAGCAGCCTCTGGGGAAAAACCTTTTCCTGAGATTCAACCTAAGCCTACCCTGACTCAGCTGCAGCCGTTCCCTCCAGTCCTGTCCCTGGGCACCAGAGTGAAGAGATTACCACAGCCCCAGCCACGGACCTGCTCCCAAGGCTGTTGCCATGGCCACCAGGGCTGGGACCAGCTGGGATGCTCGGTTTCCACGGGCCGGGCTTTAGGAATGGGATTCCCCAATTTCCTGCTCTCGCTAAAACCGCGCTGCTGCTGCTCGCCGCCTTCCCGCCTCCCACAGAAAGCACAAAAGGCTGGGATAAGAACAATTTACTGGGAACAGCAACGAGATAAGGAACAAAAAGGAACAGAAACAATACTGATAACAGAAGGGACAAGAAAAAGGATTTACAGGGAAAACAACAACAAAACTGCCTGGCTCTTCCCAGCAACGTATTTCCTCCTGCCTGAAAAGGACACCCTTCTCCTCAGGGAGAGAGAGTAATTTTCTTGCCTCTGGCAATGACCTGAGGTGAGAGTGACGGAGCCATGGCCAGACCCTCATGTTTTTCAATCCTACATCATGTCATTGGCAGGGGCAGAAAAAGGGACAGGTATCTTCCCAGCATGGATCACAGGGAAAATGTATCCCCAGGGCTCTTCCCAATATGGGTCCTCTGTCGCAGACATCTTTTTCACTAAAAATGTGTTCTTTAAGATTTTCCCTTCTGGGAAGCTGAAGCCCCAGAAAAAGAATGTAAACAATAGTTGTCTGCTGCTGTGGAATGCAACAGGTGGATTTTTGATTGGGCCATCTTGAATGTTTATAATTAATGGCCAATCAAGACGGAGCTATCTCGGACAGAGTCGGAGAGAGCTGCCTTTGTTATCATTCTTTTCTATTCTATTCTTAGCTTAGCCTTCTGAGAGAACCTTTTCCTTCTATTTCTTTTTAGCATAGTTGTAATGTAATATATATATCATAAAATAATAAATCAAGCCTTCTGATCATGGAGTCAACATTCTCGCCTCTTCCTTCACCTGCAAACCCCTGTGACCACGGTCACAGTCCTCCAATGGGGAATGAAGCTGGAGCTGGGCATGAAGCTCTTCCTGCAGTTGGGGCACTTGCAGGACTTCCCTTACTGGTGACTCCACTGGTGTCTGGTCAAGTGAGAGCTCTGGGTGACGCTCTTCTCATGATGTGTGGAAGTTGTAGGGCATCTCTCCAGTGTGGATGCGCTGGTGCCTGATGAGGGTGAATTTTTCCTTGAAGCCCATCCCACAATCAGGGAAGTGGAAGGGCCTCTTCTCGGTGTGAATGCACTCATGCAGGTGGAGATTTCAGCTGGTCTGAAACCTCTTCCCACAGGTGGGGCACTCGTAGGGCCTCTCCCCAGTGTGGATGCACCGGTGGATGATGAGGTGGGAGTTGCGCTTAAAGCCCTTCCTGCACTCAGGGCAGCGGAAGGGCCTCTCCTCTGAGTGAATCCGCTGGTGGCGGAGGAGATTGGAGCTGGTCTGAAACCTCTTCTGACACTCGGGACACTCGTAGGGCCTCTCCCCCGTGTGGATGCGTTGGTGGGTCACAAGGGTGAATCTGCAACTGAAGCCCTTCCCACATTCCCCACACTCATAGGCCCATTCCCCAGTGTGGATCATCTGGTGGTGGATCAGGGTGCTGCTCTGCCTGAAGCTCTTCCCACACTCCAAGCACTTGAAGGGCTTCTCCCCATGATGAAGCTACTCATGGACCACCAGCTCTGAGCTCTGGCTGAAGCTCTGTCCACCTTCCTGGCTCAGGGTGGGTCATTCCTCCTCAGAGCACCCTGGGCTAGGTTTGAAGCCCCTCCTCCTGCGGGATCTCTGTGGCTTTTCTTCCCTGTTGGATTCCTGTGCACTAGAGTTGCTCAAAACTGCCTCTTCCATGAGGTTCTGCCATGGAGATTATTCCTCCCTGGTCTCCATCCTCAGCTCCTTGTCTGGAGGAGAGAGGACAAGGAGAGGATGGGATTTGCCTCCGTGCCAGAGGGAAGGGGAAGGAGATACCCCCAGTGCATACCTGGCAGGATGGTGTTGGCAGAGGGGTTGTCCTGCAGCCAGGGGCCATGCTGGGCTGGGAGATGGAGCAGGAGAGAGGGGGAAAGGGGCACTGACTTCCTCCTCACCTGCCTGGGTATCCCAGGGCTCTTTCCTCTTCCTCGCAGCCTCTTCATCCCTCCAATCAAGGTTTGGGTATGGGAAATCCTGGTTCTGGAAGAAAACAAGGGATGAGAACATTGTGTTTTGTACTGGTTCAAAGGCAAACCAGGGGCAGAGTCTAAGCCAGAATTACACTTTAATAAGAAAATTTAGATCAAGGCAATGATACAGAAACACTGCCTTAAACTGACAGAGTCAGGATATAATCTGACATCCTGTTGGTCAGGGTGGTGGTGGTGGTAGCAGTCCCATTAAATGGTGGCTGCAGTCCTGTTGGAGTGGTCAGTGGGATTCTGTTGAAGCAGTGATCCTGTAGAAGGGTCTGGTCTTCCTCTGAAGGTCCAGTGGTGGTGTTTTGTGGAGAAAAGAAGAAACCTCACAACTTTGTAAAAGTTTTAAGTCCGGTATGCTTTTATTACAACGCGCGTAATAAAAGAGCAAAGAGGTTCCTAAATTAGCCCCTTTTGAGAGGAGCTCACTGCGAGAAGGCTGCCAGTAGGAGCAGCTCAGAAAATAAAAAGATTTATAATACTTCATTGCTGTTAGTACTGTTTTAAAATAAGAAGATAAATGAGATAGAGTTTTTTTGTATGCTGAAATGTCTTTTTGTTTTAAGAAATCACCCAGAATAGCAAAGAGACTGTGAGATCAGACCACCCTCTGGTCTTAGCCCTTGAAAAAAGAAAACAAGGCAAAGAGAAAGCAAATCAAACATGTTGTTCAGCATGCAGCATAAGATAGCAATGTATGAAATCAGGCAAAGATCATCATGCTGAAATGCAAAGCAATCACAGTTCGCAAAATGAGTACATATGATTTGCTAAAGGCTCCTCCCAAAGTAAGAGGAGTAAAGATGACCTCCCCAAAAAGGAAGAATTTTTGTCGACACAAGGGTCATATATTCAGTTTTAATAAAGCTTTAGTACCTGTAGAGAATGCTTATGTTGTAGTGTAGAGAATGAACAACTAGCCAGTCTGAAAAGGCATACTTGTGCAAACCTTTAAAGTAACGTGTACTATGTGTACCTAAAAGCTTTTGTACAATTTGCTCAATTTGCTCAATTTGCTAAATATTCTCAAATGAGAAAAGTTACTCTAGAAGCAAATGATACAAAGACATTAAGCTTAACATTGACAGACACTGAAATTAAAGACATTAGTAAAGAGATATTAGAATAAGTAAATAAGTATTTTCAAGAGTATGAGCCTCTGCTGTACCCATCTGTAAGGGAGAGTGAAAGATGCTCCCCCATGAGCATCAAGCTTAAAGAAAGAACACAACTAGTGAGAACTGAGTAGTACCCTCAAAAGAAGATAAAGAAAAAATCAGCCAAATAATTGATAGTACTAGATTAAAGGCTGTCAATAAGATAACACAGAATTTATACCCTGTAGTAGCAAATCCATATACCTTACTAACTTGTTTAACACCTGAGCTAACCTAGTTCACTGTTTTAAGCCTAAGAGATGCCTTCTTTTGCCTCCCTATCCACGAAGCCAGCCAGAAAATTTTTGCATTCAAACACAAGCTCACATAATCCATGTGCCTGAAAGCTTCAAGATTCCCCATTACAATTAGAGAACAGCTTGCAAAGACCCAGAGTCCCAAGAAGCTCCACAAGAAGAAAAGAAGCTGTTGCAGTATGTAGACGATCTTCTAGTAGCTACTCGGACGAGAGAAGCGAGAGAAGCCTAGACAATAAGCCTTTTGAATTTCCTAAAGCTCCAAAGACGCAAAGTCTCAAAGAAAAAGGCACAAGTAGTGAAACAGAAGGTAATCTACCTAGAGTAAGAAGTAAGTGCTAAGCAGCAAACTTTAAGGCAAAGAAGCCCTATGCCAAACCCTGAAACCCCAGACAACAAAAAACTCTAAACCTTCTTAGGCATGGTAAAGTAGTGCCAGCTGTGAGTTTATAATTATAGACTGTTCGCCAGACCCCTCTATGCTCTTATTGCCAATAGAAACAGAGATCTCCAGTAGACAAAAGACGCCACACGGGCCTTTCACCAGCTAAAGAGTGCCCTCATGTTAGCTCCAGCTTTGAAACTTCCAGATGTAAGTAAAGCACTCTTTCTATTTTTCCACACAAAAAATTGCCCTAAGAATATTGGCTCAAGACTTGAGTCCATGCCAGAAGGCAGTTGCTTACTTCTCTAAGCTACTAAATGCAACAGCCAAGGGCTGGCCAGGTTGCCTCAGAGCTGTAGCAGCAGTTGTGCTGAATATTCAAGAGGCACGCAAGCTTACCCTGAGACAAAAATGACCGTGCTAGTGTCCCACACAGTGTCTGCAGTACTAGAAGTAAAAAGTGGCCACTAGCTCTCACCGCAGAAGTTTCTGAAATACCAAGCCATCATAGTAGAGCAAGATGATGTAGAGATCGTAGTGACTAATATTGTCAACCCAGCTTCTTTTCTCAGCAGAGATCAAAGAGAAGCAGTACACCATGATTTCCTAGAGACCATTGAAGCTACCTACTCCAGCCGCCCAGACCTAAAAGACACTCCTTTAGACGATGCAGAGACCTAGTTCACTGACAAGAGCAACTACATTGCCAATGAGAAGCGACATGCTAAGTATGCAGTGACAGCCTACAGAGAAGTAATCGAGTCTAGACCCTTACCAACAGAGACCTCTGCGCAGAAAGCTGAGATAATTGCCTTGACCCGTGCCCTAGAAAAGGCAAAAGAGAAGAGAATAACCATCTACACAGACTCAAAGTATGCATTTAGAGTCATACATGCATATAGAGCCATCTAGAAGGAGAAGAGACTGCTGACCTCACAAAGAAAGAAGAGACAATCCAGCTGCTAGAAGCAGTTCAGCTACCTGAAAAAGCATATTAAAGTACTACCAAAGTAAAGAAGTATGAAAAAGACAAAAACCAAGACCACAAATTAATAGTAGAAGCACTTTGTATAGTTCAAAATAATGTGTCTTTAGCTTTCAGTTGTATACAAGCACAGTTATAGATACAAGCAACAGCAGCTCCGATCATATGAGAAAAAAGTAAAAGTAATTTTCCAGCTGAAATTCAAGACATTGTGGAAGACAATGCATTTGATATTTCGCTTCTACTCAAACTTCTTTTCACAGACTTTTATAGTAGTTTCTCAGTTTTCTTCTTACACACACAGCTCTAGGTGGCAGGTATCAGATGTGATTCTCACACACAAGCTCTAAGACTTTAGGTTCTGATCAGAAACTTCCGTTTTACAAAATATCAGTCTTTTCTAGTTCTCTTCTTGCACAATCTAATTAAGCACTGTGCCTACTTACACTTGTTTTACTGCTTTGCAAAAAGGCTGTGCTTGTCCTAGCCGAAACTCTGATATGCTTACAGACACGGACACACGTACTCGCACCCCCCCTTTATCTCAAATTCACTAGAGCTAAGGCTTGAATTGCTGTGAGGGGGAGAATTCTTGGAATTCCTTTAACTCTTTATCATAGTTTAGCATAAATCACTGTACTATAGTTCTCTTATGTAAAATGCTACTCTTGTTGCAACAAAATTTTAAAATCTCTACAAGCACTACTATACAATCTGAGAATCAAATTACTACAATGCAGCGGAAGAAAATCACTACACAAAATCACTGGGAAAGGGCATAACTCTCAAAGTGCTTACTTTTCTCAACACAACACAGCATACCATAATTTGGCATTTACTCACATCAATTTTTCTTGGACACAATTAAAATAACAGCACACAGTCTAGAGATCAAATCTAAACATCTAAGGCAAAGGAACTCTCTGAGCTCATACTCACGGTTAAAATGTACCAAATCTACACAAATCACTACATTTAAACACGATAAATACTATCACTGACATTCTTCTACTCGCTTCTCTGCGGGGCACTTCTCTCCCTGCTCTCACAGCCTGTTGCAGCTGGTGCTTCAGGCCTCACTCGGCTGCTTCAAACACAGGTAGTACTGACTTCTCTGTACTGTATAGTACAGTAGCTTTACTCTCTTTTATACACTATACACTTATACACTTGCACGATTAGAAACACAGTGCACTGACTCTACAATGCACACATTAACTATACAGCAACACAGTGTCTGGACATCACACACACACACAAACAAAACACACACGGGCTCAGCGGTTCTGTTCTATCAGAACAATGAACTCTCAACACACACATACACGGGTTCACCCGGCTCACTCTTAGAGCTTCTAGCGGTTCTGCTCTATCAGAACAACGAACTTCTAACACACACATAAACGGGTTCACTTGGCTCACCTTTAGAACTGCTTGCGATCTGCTCTATCAGAATGATGAACTTCGTCTCTAATAAGCTGCTCTATCAGTTGAACCCAGACGTCTCTGGGTGGTTTACTCTCTTGCTCTCTTTTCTCTCTCCCAGGGGCCTCTCAGTACATACCGTATCTTCTTCTGCAGGCTAGCAGGTCTTTGTCTATCTTCGCAGGTGGCAAGTTGAGACGAGCGGAGCCCCACTAGGAAAAAGAATCTTAGGGCGCGCTTTGGAGGCCTGTCTATCTCCTCTGCCCTTGCGGGGACAGAGAAATCCCATCTGGGGTGCCATACTGTTTTGCGGAGAAAAGAAGAAACTTCACAACTTTGAAAAAGTTGTAAAGCTCGGTGTGCTTTTATTACGACACGCGCTGGACGCAAGCCTTCAAAAAGGCAAGTGTGCTTCTGAAGACCTCGGGTCTTCTTTTATTTCTTTTCTAAATGCATATGCATACAGTTTCACAATAATTTATACATATTCATTTTGTGTGACATTTAGCACTAGTTCTTCTTTAACAAAGGAATTTCTAAGTCGGGGGCAAATCGACTTTGTGGTCTTTCTGTTTTTCTTTCTCTGTCTCTTTGCTGTCTCTTTGCTGTCTGGCATGCGAGTTTTTCTTTTAGCTTTGGCTTCACAGACTTTTCACTTTTTTTAGACACTTCACTTAATTCAGAATAGATCTTTACTCTGTCTCAGTGGTTATGGAGCTCTTGTCCTCTGGGAATCCAGTAGGCAAAGTGCTGCTGGTTGTTGCAAGCCTCAGCTTATATCCAGGTAGGAATGCTTGGTTCCTCCCCCTGGGCGGAGCATCCCACAATGGGATGATGTAATTTTATCAGTCCTGCAGTGACACTCAATGGCCCATTCACAGAAGATATGGCCCCTGGAGAGGGTTATCAGGGGTGAGTCATGGAAGAGATGAAGAACACTGCCCCGCCTGTTTATAACAGTTTATGAAGATGGTGATTGAAAACATGCTTTTGGTTACATCTTACATTGTAACCTGAAACAGTGGGGTAATCCCTGCTTGGGGAAGTGGGGGGGGAGGGGTGAACACCACCCCCCTTACCCAAACTGGCTCAGGTGTAAAACCCCCACCCCGGGAAGGCCACACACAGGGAACAATGTCACGCTTGGCCTACTCCAGGGCAGGTCTCTGTCCCTGCCACTCCCTTGCTGTGTCCCCCTTTTCTCTTTCACAGGCTGGGGGTCTTTGCCAAATGTGAGAATCATTTTTCTCTTTGTCCCTGTCATCTTTTTGACAGCTACACAGAGCTTTCCCTTCCTTTTCATAATCTGTATTGGGCTGAATTTCCACTTTTCTTTTATCAGAATGTGCCACCAGCTGGACTGGAGCTGTGCAGGGACCAATGGAACTTGGAATTGCCACAAAATTGCTTGTACTGTCAGTTTATTAATGTTTGGGATTTGTTTATATTTCCATCACAAGTGTCTTGTGGGAAGAGCAACTTCAAGGCATTTTATGTAGGGTTAAGTTTGATTTCTGACAAGAAACAACTTTACTTTGTCCAGTGCCCCGTGGATGCTCGAGGGGTCTCTGAGCCTCTTGCCCTGGGGGATGCTTGGGAGGGTGTCACAGACATTTTGTCATAGAAATCCTTTCTTTGGGATTTGTTCATCTTCTGGGAATCTGAGGCCCCAGAAAGAGAATGTAAACAATGATTATCAGCTGCTGTGAAATGTAGCAGGTTGCCCCTGTGATTGGCTCATGTTCCATGTTTACAATTGGGGGCCAATCCCAAGAGCAAGCTCGGGGACAGATTCCCTGGACACAGAACTTTGTTATTCATTTTTTCCTATTCTATTCTTAGCTTAGCAAGCCTCTGCAACTTTTTTCTTTATTCCTTTTAGTATAGTTATAATGTATTATATATCATATATCAATAAATCCAACCTTCTGATCGTGAACCAAGATTCTCGTCCATCTCTCTCACCCTGAGGAGACCCTCATCAGGTTGCTGTAATAGGAGGGGCTTGAGGGGGTTGTCCCTGTCCCTGTCACCCCAGGCCATCCCCCGGGGGGTCTCCATTATTCTCACCCCAGGGAATGCCTGGGGGTCTTCCTCCCTCTCACCCCTGTGCCAGGGGGTGCTCGGGGCAGTCTATGTCCCTCTCAGCCCAGGGGATGCTCGGGGGTCTCTGTCCCTTCACCCTGGGGGATGCTCTGGGGGTCTCCATCCCTCTGGCCTCAGGGAATGCTTGGGCAGGGCTGGGGACCAGGGGCTCTGTGTCCCTCTCACCGCTGAGGGTGCTTAGGGCTGGGGGGGCTTTCCAACCTTCTCAT
Source organism: Melozone crissalis (assembly GCF_028551555.1). Classification (NCBI taxonomy): domain Eukaryota; kingdom Metazoa; phylum Chordata; class Aves; order Passeriformes; family Passerellidae; genus Melozone; species Melozone crissalis. Next base: position 4,616,497 of record NW_026535813.1, on the reverse strand, counting down.
ACCTGCAGAGGCCGGGGGGGATCTCTGTCCCTCTCAGCCCTGGTGTGACCCCACCCAAACATCATCGGGGTCAGAGGGACAGAGACACCCTCAAACCCCCAGAAGGGCTGAACCTGGGATTTGGTTTGGGCCTGAGGGTTTAGTAAGGGCCTGGAATTTGGGCTGGGGTTGAAGTTGGGGATTAGAGCTAGGATTGGGATTAAGGGTAGATGTGGGATTGGCTTTAGGGCTGGGGTTGGAATTGGGTCTGGAGCTAGATGAGTCTGGGACTGGGATGAGATAAAATACAGAACTGTGAGTGTGTCTAAATGTGGAGTGAGATTGAGACCAGTATCAGAGTCACCATGGATCCTGAAACCCCTGCAGGGCCCCTAGACATCTTAAATTCCTTCTAAGAGAGGAGACTGGGAGTGGCTGGATCCAATCCCAGCCCCAGAATTTGTCAAAGGTTTATGTGTAAAAGATTGGACAGGTGGAACTGAACTTTAACCCAATTTGTCCCACAGGATTAATGATGGAATACCAGATAAACTTATATAAATACGGCTCTGACTGATTCTTATCATGATCGGACAGAAAGATCTTAACCAGAGTTATTTACTCCAAAGTACAGGAGCTATAACAATTATTAGGATATAGTGCTCTAGGAAGCAATTTTGAAGTCAACAGGGCCTTGCTGGAATTGTTGGAACCCATTGCAAGCAGAGCCTCCTGCTCCAGCAGGAACTGCCTTTCCTGTGCCATGAGCAGGGCAGGTCCCACTGCAGGAAAAGCCCCAGGCCAGCCCCAGCACAGGGAAGGCCTCAGGCACAAGGGCGGAGTGCTGTGCTGGGAGCTGTGCCAGGGAGAGCCTGAGGCACCAAAGGCACCTTGGCAGCAGCAGCTTCTTGCAGGGCATGGCCAGAAGCCTCCCTTGTCAACCTGGCCTGGTGGCCACCACTGCAGAGCTGCTGCCTCAGGGCTCATTTCTGGCTGGGCTCTGAAAAACCACTTCTGCTCCAGGAGCCTGACTGGGAAGCCATTGGCCTCAGCACCTTGGGGACAAGAAATTAATGACAAAGCTCTTCATGCCAGCAGAGACAAGGCAGGGGCAGAGGAAAGGGGAGAGCCAGGCCCAGGGGACAGGGCTGCAGTGGTGATGGCTGTGAGGTCACTACCCCTCTGCAGCAGCCTGGCTGCCCTCAGCAGACATTCTGGCCAGAAGCGTTGTGAGGGCACCCAGCACATCAGAGAACCCCCACTACAGGAATTCTGTCCTTGGGGATGAGAGGGTTTCAGTGGGTCAGGTTTCACAAAGCTCCTGCTCTTGGACAATTCCTGGGCTGGGGAATCCACTTCTCTGGAAAAACAGTTGCAGTGTTGTGCCACTCACATCATTGTAAAACTTTTCCCCTTCAAAAATGTTAATTTGTCCTCATTCAGTTTAAAGATATTGACCCTTTTTCTGTCACTGCAAGAATTGGGAGAAAATAACTTTGACCACTAATTTTCCATTTTCACATACCTTGGCGAGGACACAAAATCTCCCAAGATGGGGTTTGGAGGCCTCATCACATAACCAGCAGGGAGAGGCTGAGGGCTCTGGGGTCAGTGGTGTGGAGACTGAGGACAGAACAGGAGTAGCCTGGGAGGGATTGAAGGGTGGTTTCAGAGAGGCTGGAGCTTTTCTTCATAGAGGATATAAGCATGCGTCATGGTTTGACCGGAAATGGGACATCTGGGATATGTTGTTTTTGCTGTGGTCACCAATGGGTGTTCGGATTTAAGATGAGCACCTGGTTTGACCAGTGGGGCATTGGATACGCCTCTTGAGACCACAAACCCAAGGAGTTAAATGCAGGGCTTTTTTCCTTCAGAGCCCTTTTGGATTTCTGGCGGGAAGGAGTTGGGTCTCTCCCCCAGCCCAGTTGCTGGCTGGGCTGGGGGAGGGGAAAGCCACATGGCCCATCTATGGTAGGCCGGACCCGGTGGAAAGGTGGAGGGGCACCGGGCGACCTGTTTTACACCCCCCCCTCCCCCCCCCCCTTTGGAGACGGAGAGGGAATGCAACCTGTGCTTGAACTGTTACCTTGAAACTTGATATCATGTGCCGGCAGCACGGCTGGGAGGAGAAGGGGGGGGGCAGCGAGCAGCCCAGCCGCTTGGGAGAGCTTTTAACCCTTGTCGATAGTGAGAACTTCACGGAACATTAGCTTTCCTAGGAAAGGGATAAGAGTGGAGGATGAAGGAAGAAACAGGCCAGTAAGGGGGTCTGGCAAAGAGAAAGAGAGATGTTGAAGGAATGGAGGAAGATGGAGTGGCAATTTTGCTGGACTCTTTTGTTGTATATCCATGGACTGTTTCCTGGTGATACAGAGGCTGCATTGCAGGGGGAAGTGGAGGCTCGGAGCCAAGAGAGTTTGGTGTTGAGACCCCTCGGCCCCAGGGGGTATAGAAGAAATGGGGGGGACAAAGGTCCCAGAGATGAGACTGTGCTCTGCTTGGAACGAGACGAGGCATCCTTGAAAAGGTCCACCCTGAAAGCAGGCCTCTGCCCCATCCCATGCCTGGTGGTGAGAGCACCTTGGCATGGAAAGGAGATGTCACGAGATAGCAGGACTCCAGGCGGTGCTAATTGTGACAAGAAGTCCGTGGTACAAGGAAGGACTCCGTCTACTCTTCATGAGCTGAAGATTTGATTTTCTAAAGGGTGGTGCCAGACCGAGTGTGGATATTTTGGGAAATGTAAATGTACTGGGGATCTGGTAGGAGGAGGAGGGGGAAGTGGTTCTGTGTAGTTTTCATTTTCCTTGTGTTTTTTTTTCTTTTCCTTTGTGGTTTAGTTTTTGTAGTTTAGTTAATAAGGTTTTTTTTCCCTTTTTCCTTAAGCAGGAGCCTGCTTTGCTTATTTCCGGGTACCACCTCACAGCAGATGCCAGGGAGAGGGAATTTTCATGGGGGCACTGGCATTGTGCCAGTGTCAAACCATGACAGCATGAGAAGGAAACAATGGCACCAAAGGCAGCTGGGAAAGTCCAGAGTGGATACCAGGAGAAAGGAACTTCCCTGCCAGGACAGGACTGTGCTGCAGCATGTCCCCCAGAAGGAGTCTGGAGCAGCCCGAGGCTTTCTGTGGGCAGGCAGAAGCAGACAGGATGCAGAGCTGTCAGCAAGGGAAGGGGCCAGCCCAGTGGGGCAGCTGGGGGATGGCGACAGCCTGCAGGGACAAAGGTGCAGGTTTTCTCAGCATCAGAGACACCTTTCCCTTGCTTGTCCCTATCTGTCATCACTGCCACCAGTGTTCTGTTCTACCTGGAACCTGGGGACACTTTCTCAGTCATGTCCCTCCGAAAGATCTATTTTATGTATGAGAAACTTCAGTGTATAAATCTCACTTTGACTTCTAGAGAATTCTTTCAGCACACTCGGAGGGACTGAGTCTGATGCAAGCAGCACCAAAGCCCCAGAGGGTCATTAAAGTCCTTGTGCTGTGTCTGTGCTGCTGAGCTGGGCTGGACTCCTGACCCAGAGGCAGCTCCTGGCAAGGGCAACGCTGCAGAGAGACAGGTCTGCGCAGGAGCAGCTCCTGTGCACAGCCCAGCGGGGCTGGGGCACTGCCAGGGCACCTCAGGGACACGAGCAGGGCACAGACAGAGCTCACAGGGGCTCAGCACTGGCAGGGGCTGGGGGATCTCCCCAGCAGGCGAAGGGTTGAGCCTGGAGGAGTGGGGGATCGGCCCAGGCTCCATTGTTGTTTTCGGGGATCCCCGAGTGCAACAAACGGGAGAGTTCCCGGCTGGGAGAGGCCCCATTCAGAGGGAGTCACTGGCCCAGGAGAGCTCCAAGAGGCTCCTTTTGGAGCACTGTTTGTAGGGCCCCAAGAGAGGGGCTTCAGTCACAGCAATGGTTCATCCTGGCCGCACTTGGCACCAACAGCTTTCTTTGACAGTGTGAGAACAGGGATGTTGTGCCACTGAGGGAACAAAAACAGTTCCCAGGGCTGCTCCAACAGAAACCCGGAGCTGGTTGGGCAGCAGCAGTGCCTGGAGAAGACAGTGTTTGTGATGAGCTACAGAGGAGCTGAGCCCAGTGGCTGTTGGCCAAGGCTGAGGCCTAAGGAGCATTTCTCAGCTGGCAGGGTGGCCTGAGAAGGGTAGGGGGGAATGCACCAGCACAGGGCCCATGCAACCAAGGGACCATTGTGACACTGTGGGGCACCATGGAAACCCTTGGGAGCCTTCGGGGCCTCAGGAAACCAAGAGGATGTTCTGACATGGCAGGGTCACATGGAACCAATATGACTGTGGTGACACAATGAGGTCTCAGGGAACCAAGAAGAGCATTCTGACATTGTGTGGCACCATGGAACCAAGGATCCATTGTGATACCAGGGGCCTCATGGAACCATAGTGTCACTGGGGCTGCTCCATGGGACCAAGGGCCCATTGTGACATTGTGGGGCCCAATGGAATCAGGAGAACACAGGACCAGTCTGGTTGGGTTGGCATCTCGGGGGCTGCCTGACTGGTCCAGCTGACCTTGGCATTTAGAGGGTCTCTTCTCATCTGCTACTGAAACACTGTGGCTCCATGCTTTCCTTCCTATGGAAAAGAACTGTGCTTCTCAGCCAGGTGCCCATGGCCAGAATTGGGAGTTCTACCTCCAGCATTCCCTGTTGTGACAGACTGGAAGAGATTCTTGGCTGGGAACATTTCATGCGTGGGGGGAGGAAGGGGCAGGTCCAGCCTTGCCCTGCCCTGGAACCCCAATCCCCCCAGAGCCTCTATCCCAGCCCAGCAGTGTTTGCCAGTCCCTGGCACACCACAGGCAATGCTCCACAGCCACCTCTGGAGCCCCCAGCCTATCTCCTGAGGGATCAAAATTACCCCACGTCCCACCTGGGGGAAGGGCCCAGGAAAACCAAGGGGTATTGGAGGCTGATCACAAGGCAAGCACACATCCTGACCCTACCTCCTCTTGGAATTTCTATGTGAACTGTGCTGGAATCCAGGAGTTGGTAGCTCTGTGTGTGCTCCTCTGTATCTTTTTTATCTTTCTTTCTGATTCCCTCTTCGTGCAAATTTTGAGTAACTTAAAATTTAACAGGCTTAGAGTTTGTGTGGTTGAATGGGCCAAGGTAATGCTTTGAGAAGTGTTTTGTGTTGATTGAATGTCATATTAAACATTTTGCCCAAGTTTCTCTGATTTTCTAAAGTTGCCTGTACAGGCTGTTTTGTTGTTTTGAGCTCCTGAGAATCTCTTGTTGGTATTTCTCCTGTCACAGACATCTTTTCATTAAAATTCTTTCATTAGGATTTTCCTGCTGAAGCTGAGAAGTTTCAGCAACAAAGTGTAAACAATGGTTATCTGCTGCTGTGGAATGCAACAGGTGAATCCGTGATTGGTCTCCTGTGGATGTTTGGATTTACTGACCACTCACAGCAGAGCTGCTCTCGCTTTCTGCCAGGACACAGACCTTTGTAATTCATTCTTTTCTATTCTTAGCTTAGCTAGCCTTCTGAGAACTTTTCCTTCTATTTCTTTTTAGTATAGTCATAATGTAATATATATCATAAAATAATAAATCAAGCCTTCTGAACATGGTTTCAACATTCTCGTCTCTCTCTCACCCTGAAGACCCTTGTGACCACAATCACATTCTCTAGTGCTCCAACTCAGAGTACACAAGCAATTGTAATTCCTTTTAAATGTCTCATTGAGAGATTTTTTTAGGGATAGGAGTCAGGGCTTGTCTGTCCTGCTTGGCCCAGCCCAGGCAGGTCTTTCCCAGCCACATTCCACACTCCATTTCCCAGCTGGAGGCGCTGGTGCCTCTGAGTTGTGCTGCCCCAGCCCCAGGGACACTATTCTTGTCTGCCCATTCCCCCACGATCTCTGGGCAAGGATGGCCTCAGTGGGGGATGCTGACATCCTCAGCAACTTGGAGGCTGCTGCTGAATTTTACTGCTCCAGAGGCTTGTTCAGACTTCAGCTCTTCAGTGCGGGAATTTAGTGTCCCAGGGCTCATTAACATTCAGAACACTTTAACAAGCTAAGCCTCTGGGGATTATTTGATTTTAATTTTCAAATCTATAGTGGTTAATTAGACAGATTCCAGTAGTGTATTCAAGCTGAATAGATTCTATTTAAAAATACACTGATAAAAGATTTCTTAAGTCCTGTTTAGGTTTTTTTTCCCTGTTAATTTTTTGATATGTGCAATCTCCAATTGACACTGAATCCAAGTACCTCCTCATGCATTTTGAATAGATATGAAAATCAAGACCCTTTATGGCTGACAATCCATCAGACTCTGTCCCTACCCCCATCCCACCATTTCCCCCATCCAAGGCCTGGCACTCAGAGCAGCCTTGTGCACATCTGAGCTCCCTCCAGCCCAGGCTGTACCTGTAGGTTTCAGCTCCTTGGCTCCAACTCCCACCTGCTTTCTTTGGACAAGGAGCTGCCCAAGACACAGAGGGATCCTCATTTATTGTCAGCCAACAAAGCCATGGGAACTGAGGTGTGTGCTGGAATTCATTGCCCTCCCCATCCCACAGCAGCCCTTCATGTCCTTCCTGCAGCCTTGGTCTCCAGCACAGCCATGGAGGCTCCTTGGGCTCTTGACTGTTCCTGCAGCCCCCAAGGACAGCTCTGAGCTCTGCCTTTGGCACAGTCAGCCCTGGCCAGCACAGGCCATGCTCAGCAATTGCTTGTATGTGCCTGGCCTTGCTGTCAGCCCCGGCAGAAGCTGCATGGCCCCTTTGTGCCCCTGTGCTGGCCCGACCATGGTGCCCCAGCCCCTGTGCAGGCCCAGCCCAGGCCAGGAGCATTGCAGCTGGGAACGGCCTCTGTGCCCTGGTGCCCACAGCAGCCTTGGGGCTCTGTGCCTCATGACCTCCCTGCTGGGCAGCCTCTGCCAGCTCCTGCAGAGCCCGTGGCACCTGTGGGCCTGCACAGACAGCCCTACCCCGGGCTCTGCTGGCCTATGGTCCAGCAGAGAGGCCGGGCAGGGCTGGCCATGGCCGGTAACAGACTCTGAGCCCCACAGGAGGATGGAGCTGGGCCACAGCCAAACTCAGCCCAGGGCAAAGCTGGGCTCAGCAGCCAGGGCTGCCAAGGCATGGGGACAGAGGCTGGCGCTGACCAATGTCCTGGGCCCCCTTCCTGCTCTGTCCATGCCACCATGGGCACAGAGCAGCCTCCTCTCTTCAATCTTGAGATCTTCAGTTCAGGAATTCAGTGAGAAAAGCTCATAAAATTTTTTTCAAAACACCAGAACAATAAAAGCCCCTGGGAATAATTCATGTTTTCAATTCTTCTGTGGTTAAGTAGTCAGATTTCAGAAGTGTTTTCAAAGTGAATATACTATATTGAGAACAATGCAGAGTGAACTGTTTTGTCCTGATTTTTTTCTTTATAGATTGATATCAGCAATGTCCAATTGATATTGACCCCCAGAAACTTCTTATGCACTCTGAATATGAAAATGTAGGCCCAAGACCCTCCACGGCTGAGAATCTATAACGCTTTGTCCCCATGCCCTCCCTACCATTTCCCTCATCCAAGCCCTGGCACACCTATGGATCAGGAATGGTTTGGCCAGCAGGAGCAGGACAGTGATTCTTCCCCTGTGCTCAGCACTGGTTGGGCAGCACCTCAAGTGCTGTGTCTAGTTCTGGGCCCTCCAATTTAAGAAGGACATGGAGGAGCTGGAGTGTGTCCAGAGAAGGCAACAAGGCTGCTGAGGGATCTGGAGCACAAGTCCTGTGAGGAGCAGCTGAGGGAGCTGGGGTTGTTTATCCTGGAGAACAGGAGGCTCAGAGGCGACCTCATCACTCTCTACAACTCCTTGACAGGAGGGTGCAGCCACGTGGGGATCGGGCTCTTTTCCCAGGGAACAGCGACAGGACAAAAGGACACAGCCTTAAGCTTCACCAGGGAATATTTAGGCTGGACATTAGGAAATATTTTTCACAGAAAGAGTGATTGGGCATTGGAATGGGCTGCTCAGGGAGGTGGGTGAGTCACCATCCATGGAAGTGTTTAAGGAAAGACTGGATGTGGCACTCAGTACCATGGTCTGGATGACAAGGTGGTGTTGGGTCCTGTTGCAGACATCTTTTCATTAAAAATCCTTTCTTAGAATTTTTCTTCCTGAGAAGCTGAGAGGCTTCAGGAACAAAATGTAAACAATGGTTATCTGCTGCTGTGGAATGCAACAGGTCCATCTGTGATTGGTCTCGTGTGCTTGTTTGTAATTTATGGCAAATCACAGTGGAGATGGCTTGGACAGAGAGTCTGAGGTAGCTGCCTTTGTTATCATTCTTTCTTTTCTATTCTTAGCCTAGCCTTCTGAGATGAAACTTTTCCTTCTATTCTTTTTAGTATTGTTTTAATGTAATGTACACCATAAAATAATAAATCAAGCCTTCTGAACATGGAGTCAACATTCTCGTCTCTTCCCTCACCTGAAAACCCCTGTGAACACTGTCACAGGGTCCCAGGTTGGACTTAATGCTCACTAAGGTCTTTTCCAGCCTGGTTGATTCTCTGATGATTGTGACACTGCAGGGCCCTGGGGAAGCAAGGGGCCATTGTGTGACTGCGGGGCCTGGTGGCACTGAGAGGACCATGGTGACACTGTGTACGACATGACGCTACAGAGCCAAGGGGCCATTGTGACACTGTGGGGCTGAATGGAAGCAAGGAGTCCATTGTGACAGTCTGAGTCCTGGTGCAACCACAGAGGCCACTGTGACACTGCGGGGCCTTGTGGAACCAAGGGGCCGTTGTGCCATGGCAGAACCAAGGAGACCTTGGGGAGAGCCTGGGGACAATGGAATCAAGGGGCCATTGTTCCATTAAAAGGATTCTGGGAACTGAGGGAACAATTGTGACATTGTGGTACGCCATGGAACCAAGGGTCCCTGGTGACACTGCAGGATCTTGTGTCACCAGGGCTCCACTGTGACACTGCAGCACCAAGGAATTCATTGTGGCACTCAGAGGCCTCATGGAACCAAGAGGCCACTGTGACCCTGCAGGGCCTTGTGGAACCATGCAGAGCATTGTGACAGAGCAGGACCTGGTGTTATGATGGGGCCATTGTGACACTGCAGGGCCCCATGGAACCAAGGGGCCAGTGCTGCTCCTCAGGTCTCGGTTAGCTGTTGATAATTGCCGACCCAATATGTGTAGGATGTGTCTGCTTTGGCCCGTGCAACTGAAGAACGAGTCTGGACTCTTCACTTTTCAGTCTTGAGGTTGTTTATTAATTCTTATCTATAAAATTTTCTTTCTGCCCAGCCGAGATCTGCTCAGCAGGGCAGCCACAAGCCCTCTGACTGCCCCCGAGGCGGTGTTGTCCTTTTATACTACAAACTACGTATATCATATTTGCACTTAATTCCCAATACCTATCACCTATGTTAGACAGTGCACTTCTACTCTAGACCAATCCCAAAGTGCCAACATCACTGCAGAAAATGGAGAACAAGAAGAAGAAGAAGAAGAAGAAGAAGAAGAAAGGCTAGACACGCCCAGATTCCTCCATCTTGTCCCCATAACCTCTGTCGCTATAGGACACAAAAAACACAAGCACACCACCATTCTCAAGGTGAAGGAAAAAAAGGGAAGTTTATTTTCTGACTCCAATATTTATAGTTTTACAAAAGTGACAGCGGATTGGAGGGTGACAGTGACACCTCTCCAATGACACTGGTCAAACCAAGTCCATCAACTCTCTCCTCCTCCATAAAGGAATGCAAAATAATGAGTTATTTAAAGAAAGTGTGTGAGAAAGTTCACTACAAGAATGTCAACATCAGAAGGCTTAGAAAATCTTAAAAAACCAGAGTGACATCTCACCCTTTTCCATTTAAAAAAGAAAAAGATAAAAGAAAATTAACAACGTGAAAAAGAAAACATGAACGATGTTCAGTGTCTACTTGCGGAGGGATCATCGGAGTGATCACTCTCATCATCTGCATCCGAGTCATCACTCAATGATTCACCCGCTTGATGCCTTTCAGGTTGGTCACAGTTTCCATCTTGCTCATCAGCTGGATTCTGCCTCTGCGGTCACAGGTCAGGGCGAACACATTTCGAAGGTACCCAGTGTACCCCAGTATCTGTGGATAGGCAAGCATACCCGCGCCCAGAAGCGATAAGGTCATAGGGACCTTCCCGCTGTTTGGTGACTAAATTCTGCACCCGAAACTTCACCCGAGGCTGATGTGCCTCGTCTGCAGCCTGCAAGGAGAGATGGTCATTCAAACTGACAGGATTATTCGAGTTCTGTGGCACAGTGAGATGATTGATTGTGCACAAAGCTTTTGCCGACCGACTTGGTGGGGTTTCACCCTGCATTCCCCGTTTTTGTTTTTGAAGAACCCGCTTCAGAGTACCATGAGCGCGTTCTACAATAGCTTGACCAGTCAGAGAATCAGGGAATCCAAACTTGTGCGAGACACCCCACAACTGCAGGAACTGCCGCACCTTTTGCAATGCGTAAGCAGGACCATTGTTGGTTTTCACAGCAGAAGGTATGCCCAGAACAGCAAAGGCCTGTCTCCAGTGGGCAAGGACATCACGGGCCTTCTCCCCAGTGTGAGCCGAAGCCCACATCGCAGAGGAGAATGTGTCCACGGTGACATGCACATACTTGAACCGGCCAAACTCGGCAATCTGGGTGACATCGGTCTGCCAAAGCTCCAAGGCCCTAAGGCCTCTGAGGTTTACCCCTGCCAGCAAAGGCGGAGCAAGTGCATGGCAGTCATCACATGACTCGACAATGTCACGAGTCTCAGTTGGCGTCAGCTGAAACTGCTTCTGCAGGGTATGTGCGTTTTGGTGGAAAAACCCATGCGATGCCTTGGCCTGCGCGAGTGTATCAGGCTGAGGCGCTACCCACGCTGGGTTAGCCAACTTGTCAGCCCTCGTGTTACCTTCCACTATAAAGCCTGGCAAATTGGTGTGACTACTCACATGCAGAATATAAAATGGATGAACCTGGGCCTGAATGGCACACCACAAGGTCTTCAGTAAATGAAACAAGGCAGGATTACTGACCTCCTTCAAAACCAAATGACCCAACCACTGTGCGATATCAGCCACATAGGCGGAATCCGTGACCAAGTTGAAAGGTTCCTGGGAAAATTTCTCAAATGCCATGACAGCAGCCCTCAGTTCAACCAATTGGGCTGACCCATCCTCATGGCCTTCCAGAACCTGCCACTCAGATCCGTCCCTCCAGGTAACAATAGCCTTTCCTGTTCTCCCTGAACCGTCAGTGAAGACGGTGGGTCCTTTCATGGGTTCCTGGCTTTTCTTGGGCCGCAAAGAGATTTGTGTGAATTTTGCCATATGCAGTAGCCTATGGCTGGGCAGATGATAAGTGATCTGCCCTGAAAAATTTTCCAGATCACTCTGCAGGGACACACTATTTGCAAAGCTCCAGTCAAAATCCTCCCGTTGCACCGGGAGTATGATCTTTGCAGGATCTACACCCATCAATTGAAAACACCATTGCCGGCATTTGATTATCAAGCCAGCCATCAGTTCAAACAATGTAGTTGCCGTCTTCTGCGGCTGATGGGGCAGGAAAACCCATTCCAGAACGTGCAAGGAATCAGACCATTTGTCACTCCATTGGCCAATGATACCTGTGGGATGTGAATCTGGTGTGGTGATGAACACAGTGACATCAAAGGAGGAATCAATGTGATAAACTTGGAAAGCTGAAACAGCTTGCCGAACCACCTCCAATGCCTTATGCGCCTCAGGGGTCAGCGTGCGAGGTGAGTTTAGATCAGAGTCTCCTTTCAACAAATCATACAGAGGAGACAGCTGTGCGTTGGTTAGTCCCAAGTACGGACGTAACCAAATGATGACACCTACCAATTTCTGAGCATCATTCAGTGTCTTCACAGAATGCACAAATTGCACCTCCTGGTGACGGATCGTCCATTCCAGAATTTTGACCCCCAAGTACTTCCAAGGTGGTTGTTGAACCTTTTCTGGAGCCACCTGCAGTCCATGAGCATGCAAAGCATTGAGCAACCGAGGCTGAATCCTCAGCAGCTCATCCTGGGTGGACACGGCCACCAAAATGTCGTCCATATAATGATACAGACGTGCATCAGGAAGCTGCTTGCGAACTCCAGACAAGGCACGGGCCACATACCACTGGCATATGACAGGGGAATTGCGCATGCCCTGAGGCAATGTCCTCCATTGATATCTCTGTGCGGGCTCAGCCCTGTTAATCGCTGGCACCGAGAAGGCAAACTTCAGTCTGTCATCGGGATGCAAAGGAATTGTAAAGAAACAATCCTTCAGATCCACAATGAGGACCGGCCAGTCTGCGGGAAGCATGGTAGGCGATGGCATGCCCGCCTGCAATGTTCCCATGCTTTCCATCACGGCATTGACCTTCCAGAGGTCTTGCAACAACCTCCATTTCCCAGATGTCTTTTTGATGCAGAAGACAGGAGTGTTCCAGGGACTGGTAGAAGGCTCCAGATGACCCTGGTCCAACTGCTCCTGCACCAGATTCCGACGGGCGTCCAATTTATCTTGAGGGAGGGGCCACTGCTTCTCCCAGACAGGTTTGTCCACCAGCCACTGTATAGGTGGCGTAGGACACTCTGTGCCCTTCACTGCAGTGGCCCCCATCAAAAATCCATCCCGATGCGCACCCCCCAAACAGACAGAACATCCCTCCCCCAGAGGTTGGCAGGAGTAGAAGTAACATGAGGCCTAACCCAGGCCATCTGTCCCTCCGGGTTCATGACCAGCACGGGCCGCTGGCTCACGTAGCATTGCGCCGTCCCTCCCAGGCCCGCGACAGATGTTCCCACCAGATCCAAGGGCCACTCCTGGGGCCAGGTGGCAAGGGTGAGAACTGTGATGTCAGCACCTCTGTTGAGAAGCCCGCGGAGGTGGATTTCCGATGGCATCGCACCAGGAACAGACAGGGTACAGAGCATCTTGGGACGGTCCTTGGTCAGGACAGCAGTCCATCAACTCTCTCCTCCGCCATAAAGGAATGCAAAGCAATGAGTTATTCGCAGAAAGTGTGTGAGAAAGTTCACTACAAGAATGTCAACATCAGAAGGCTTAAAAAATCTTAAAAAAACAGGGTGACAAACCCCCATACCAAAAATCCTAAAATCTACATTTTCACCCTGTGATCATTTTGTTATTACACTATTCAAACCTGTGTGAATTTCATGTCCTCATACAAAGTTAGCAACTTTCTCCAAGGGTCAAAGTCAAATCCCCAGGTGTTCTGGGCAGCATGCCAAGTTCTCCGAGCCCCCCGGCGGGGTCCTCGGCAACTCTGGACACTTGGAGGGATGTACTGAGTTCCGACACTCAGGGACTCCTGGAATGAAGGAAACATGCTTGGCACTGTGGTGGCCCTTGGGACCAAGAGGCCACTGTGACACTGTGGAACCAAGAAGAGCATTGGTGGACTGCCAGACCTCATGGAACCAAGGATCCATTGTGACACTGCAGGGCCTTGGGGGATCATGGCACCATGGTGACACTGCGGGGTCCAAGGATCCAAGGGACTTTGTGACACCAAGGGGTCCCATGGAACCAAAGGGACATTGTGACACTGGGAGGCCTCATGGAATCATGGAGACCATTGGGACACTCTGGGGCCTCATGGAACCATGGTGACACCAAGTTGCCTGGGAATGTTGATCTGCTGGAGGGTAGGAGGGCTCTTCACAAGGCTCTGGACAAGCTGGATCCAGGGCCCAAATCTAACAAGGTGAGGTTTAAGAAGTCCAAGTGCTGGGTCCTGCACTTGGACCACAACAACCCCTGCAGCACTACAGGCTGGGGACAGAGTGGCTGGACAGCAGCCAGGCAGAAAGGGACCTGCAGGGACTGATGGACAGATGGCTGGACATGACCCAGCAGTGTGCCCAGGTGGCCAAGAAGGCAAATGGCTCCTGGCCTGGATCAGGAATGGTGCGGCCAGCAGGACCAGAACAGTGATTCTTCCCCTATGCTTGGCACAGGTTGGGCAGCACCTCGAGTGCTGTGTCCAGTTCGGGGCTCCCTGTCCTGGGTTGACTATATGATGCTTTTATCCCCAATCGTCTCATTCTGTTTATGTTGAATAATAAGTTTTGCACCTTTAAGAGTGTTCCAGAGAGTGAAGGGGGGGAGAGAAGAAGCGCGCAGTTTGTTTTCAGACACTGTACTCCACTCCCCCACATTCCTGCTCCTGACTGTGTTGTCTGCAGACAGACAGCGGGACAGAGCTCTTCTTTTGCTTTTTAGTTAGTGTTAGCTACCTGAGGCAAAGAAGTTCCCTGGACTGTTTCTTTTTTCCTTTTCTCTGGACCTCTTGAAACCTGCTCTGGACTGAACACCCAGGAGGGCACCGGCAGCTGCATCTGTGTCCCACCGGGCCGGGCCGGGCCTGCGACATTTCCAGCACCGGAGGGACTGATCAGAGACTGAGTGAGCTGCAACCCAGGGACGGGGTTTTCTCAGATTGTCATCTCTTTTAGAGTGGCAAGGGGTCTCATTGTTTGATATTGTTTTGGTTTTATTGTTTAATAACAGTTTTTTTCCACCTTTCTCCAAGGAGGCATTTTTTCCTCCCGGACCAGTTGGGGGGAGGGGCCGATTGGATCTGCTTTTCCCACCGGAGCTCCTTTGGGGGATTCTTCCCCAAATTTGCTCTAAACCTGGACAAATACATGAATTGGCACCCAACGAATAGCTGGAAAAGGTGGAAAAAAGCTCTATTTAGTTGTGTGTTTGTTGTTGTTAAAGCAGTCAGTAGCCATGCTGCTTGAATCCATAATGTCTCTGGGGGTGAAAGCCTTCGTGTGGCTCTGGGCTCTAGACCTTTTTGAGGTTTCAATACCTTTCTGGTCACTAGGATTATTGTCCATAACATGTAATTTTTACGGTAGAGGGGTACGGATTGGAATAGCTGCGGTGCTGGCCTTGGTGATAATGATTTATAAAGCGTTTACAAAGATACTGGCCTCTGTTTATGATATGTATGGTTTATGGTTTCTTCACCCTACCCTGCATCCCAATTCCAGTAGTACGTTTTGGGAATTTATTAGTATTACACTCAGTCTGTTAGAGGAGAAGCTGAGAATAAGGCTTTCCAGCCTTTCCTTCCCTTCTTCTCCTTTGGATCTGTTATGTCACTTTTTAAGGCTGTTCAGTTTCCCCTGAATGTTAAAGAGACCATCTTTCTAGTATTTAATCTGGTAAGCTTCCTCTATTTGGTCTGCAGCTTCTCTAGAATGAGGGCTGAGATATCCAGAGGAGCTGGTGAGACCCCTGACCCAGAAGCAGATGCAGGCGTGAAAAATCCTGAGTGGTGTGGACAATGGGAAAATATAGGCCAAACCCTGAAGGTATTTTCTGATCCTGTAGACTGGGATTTTCCACGGGAACAAATTCAGAACCCAGCTGAGGTGGGGAAATACCTAAAAGAGAAGTGCCATGATGATTCTAAGGAGAAAAGGCTAATTGCAATAAGCTGGGCCCTGGCCTATGCTTATTGCACTTTGTTAGATAGTGTAGGGCAGCAGACAGAGGCAGAGGGGCAGGGAGATAAATCAGCTATCCCAGCCACTCAAGCTGTAGCCAACAGCCCAGGCTCGACGCCAGCAGCCAGACCAGACAGTGAGCCTAAGCCAGCATCTAAACCCATGGCTGTTGCTACCAGTACTAGAAGTGGGAAATGCATGGAAAAAACTAATTGACCAGTGGATGATGATGATGATGATGGTGATACAGGAGAAGGAACCTCAATGCCTCCTGACATAAAATCAGGAGTCAAAGCAGCAGGTGCAAGATCAGATGCAATTGATGAGTCTTATTCCCTGAAGGACCTTTGTGGCTTATGGAAGGATTACACACGACGACCTGATGAATCCATAATTAGTTGGCTGGTCCGTCTCTGGGATGCTGCAGGCGAGGCTACAATTCTGGATTGCACTGAAGCGAGGCATTTAGGATCCTTGTCACAGGATCCTGTCATCGACCAAGAAATGATGAGGGGCGCTAATCCACACAGACTCTGGGCACGGGTCTTGGGCAGTGTTGCACGAAGATACCTGTGTGCAGATGATCTCTATATGCAACAAACTGAGTGGAAGACCATAGAGCAAGGGATCCAACGCCTGAGAGAAATGGCGGTGGTAGAGATTATCTTCTCAGATGATGTAACAACTAGGATGTGGTAGATAGGGACAGGCGGTCGGAAGATCTCGCGATGTAACGGGAAGGCAGGACCCCTGTTCCCCTTAGATAAGAAATTATCATAGGAATGTAGCCTCCCTAAACCGAGTGCCAGTAACTTTCCATTCCCTACCCAGTAACTTTCCACTCCTTACTAACCATAGATAGTAAAGACAGACCCCCCTCTGACGTAGAAGACCCCTTAGATTATAAAACCCCACGAGATGAGATAATAAACACCTTTTGACGGTCCACCACATTGGTGTCTGCGTGTTTCATTGGCCCGAGCGACCCTGGAGAGTTTGGGTCGCCGTGCCGTTTCCTTAGAACCAGGTCGCCGTGCCTTGTATCAGAAGGCAACAACCGGTGCCGTAACCCGGGACGCTGATCAATGCCCGGGGAACGGGGATTTGCCTGGACAGAGGGCGGCGGCTGTAGCGGCGGGCCCGACTACAGTGGGAGGGGTCACCTCCGGACCAGCGTGGACCATGGAATCCACAGTGAGGGTCGTAAGTCAGGCTTATGAGCAATGGGGAATTAAATGTGAGCTCAGGAATTCTAATCTTGCTATTGCAAGGCTCCTAGAGCTGGGGAGGATCAAACGTCCGGTAAATATATTATATTCGGAAGCGTGGGAGAAGTGCACTGCCGCCTCAGCAGAGGACACTAAGTCCGCAGGCAGTGGTAAAAGCCTCAAAGCGTGGGGGAAAGTAGAAGACGCCCTACGCAAGACGTTAGAAGAACAGGAGATGCGGAAAGACGCGCGTACAAGTTTATTAGCTACACTAAAGCTGGGGGTGGGGGCTGCGACACAGACCGCCTCTGAGAGCGATCGGATTGAAGGCGGGAATATGCGGGGGCCGGGCGCGTTCCACCCCTTCCCGAGCCCGAGCCCAGACCCCCCGGAGCCCCCAGGAGACTCCCTGGAACACCCAGGGGACCCCCCGACCCTCCCGCAGAGCCCGCCGGGTCCCAGCCCTCCCGCGGAACCTTCCGAAAAATCCGCGGTTTCTCTATCCGTCCCTTCCCCGCCGGTCGCCGATCCGGAGCAGGAGGCAGAGCAGCGCGCGCGATCCTTTTGCAGGGACTCGCGGAGAAAGCGCGGAACGCGGCCGGATTGTTGGACCCCGCCGGGATCGGTAAAAACTCGCCCCCGCCATATGCATTTGAAAATGGCGCCGAACCACATGGCGAAGGCGGAAGGGAGGAGGCGGGGGGCGGCAATGCAGTCAACCTGTTCAACAATGCGTGCACGGGCGAGCGGGGAGGAGGGAAGGCCAATCAGAGCTCTCTATTCAAATTAGGTCCTTATAGAGCAAGGACCTCCCCCAGCAGGAGGCGGGAGAAGCCCAGGGGGAGGGAACGGCACCACCCCCGAAGGGAGGAGTGGGGTCGAAGCCAAACAAAACGGCACGGAGCTCCAGAAGTGTACCGGCAGTCAGCTTCCGCCTCAGAGTCAAGTAACAGCTGTTTAGACAGCTCGGAAGAACCGACCGAGTCCGGCTGGGACTCGGAAACCGAGAGAGCAGAATTAATACGGTTTCGAGGGAAACCGAATAAAGCTTTAAACAATATCGGGAAACAATCGCAACACAAACTCACCGATTGGGGAAAAATAAAAGCAGCTTGTGGGGACTGGGCACCGGCAGCCTCCATGCACGCTTTCCTGGTGGGGGTTGCCGGAGCGTGGGGGAACCAACAAAGGGCATATACCCCAGTTAACCCAAAAGAAGCCAAAGCGATTTCAGAAAAAGGGGTCAACTCAGCTGTAGTACCCACTCTTGTGGGCGACCTTTCCAGCAATAACGATCTGCTCACTTTTGATATTACTCAAATAAGCCGCATGCCTTTTGATGGGGAGGAGCAGATTGTATTTAAGCAGGAGTGGCAGGACAACAGCGTTAGCCCGGGCTTCTGGGGAAGGGCAGCAACTCAGCAATCTGTCCTCAGCCGGCACAGCTTTCCCTGGCAGCACCCTCACTCCAAGCATGCCCGAGAGGGATCTGTAGGAGCTGCGGGAAGACACCTCGCTAGGGAATGCAGATCCAGGCCCCAGGGAAACAGGAAAGGGAGGGGGCAGCCAGGAGATCACCTGGTGTCCACAATCACGGAAACCCTTCAGGCCAACGGCTTCGAGATCGCGAGCGCAAAGATAAAGAGAGGACCCTGCGTGACCTTCCTGGGAGTGGGGATCACAAGCTCCTACGTGACCCCCCCAAGGTGAAGGTCCGTCGAGACATCAAAACACTCCACGACATGCAACGCCTGGTGGGATCGCTGCAGTGGCTTCGCAACATCGTCCTGATTCCTCCCGAGGTCATGGACCCTCTATATGACCTCCTGAGAGGAAAGCTACCCTGGGAACCCAAGGAGCTGACATCACAAGCAACAAGCTCCCTCTGTTAGCGTTCAATTGTCAATTTGGCTTCTTGGCATATTTTACTGATTTGCCTTTTTAGTGTCTGATTCATCCTCTCTACCTGTCCACTTGACTGGGGTCTCCACGGTGTGTGGAGGTCCCAATTTATCCCCAGCAATCTACTTACCTCTCTTACTACTGTAGCTATGAAATGGGGTCCCCTATCTGATGATACCCCTAGGGGTACTCCGAATCTGGGAATAATCTCCTGTAGTAACCACTTAACTGTTTCCTTTGCTTGGTTCGTGCGACAGGGAAGGGCTTGTGGCCACCCAGAGAATGTGTCAACCCCCACTAACAGGTATTTGTATCCTCGAGTTCTTGGTAGCTCTACAAAATCTACCTGCCAATAGTTTCCTGGCTCTATTCCTATCCGAATTCTTCCTAGCTGTGCCTGTCGCCTGGCCACTGGGTTGTTTTTCAAGCAGATATCACATTTTGACATTACTGATTTTGCCATTGTTAACATCCGTACTGTAATTAAACTCTGCTTTAGCAATTTTACCAATGCCTCTGCTCCCCAGTGACATTCGTTATGCTTGATTTGTAGAACTTCTCTCATTATCAAGGGGGGTACCACTATTTATCCTTGTGCATTTACATACCATCCCTCTGAATTCTTTTGTGCATTTAGCAAACGTGCCAGTCTCTCATCTTCTACTGAATATTTTGGTTTTGGAGGCAAATTGAATTGGGATACATTAAGCTTCAAAGGTATCAATGCCATTGTTGTTTGTACCTCTCGAGCAACCTGTCGGGCTGCCCAGTCTGCCTTTCGATTTCCCTCACAGATTTTGGAGTTTCCTGATTGGTGTGCTTTGCAGTGTATGATTGCTACTTGTTCAGGTTTTTGTACTGCCTTTATCAATTGCAGGACTGCATCCTGATGTTTAATGTGCGTACACCGAGAAGATAACAGTCCTCTTTCTTTCCACAGTGCTCCGTGTACATGCACCACTCCAAAAGCATATTTTGAGTCAGTCCAGATATTTACCTTTTTCCCTTCACTTAATTCTAGTGCCCTGGTTAAAGCAACCAGTTCTGCCTTCTGGGCAGATGTATTTGGTGGTAATGCCTTTGCCTCCACTACTGTATTGACTGTTGTTACCGCATATCCAGCGTATCTGGTTCCGTTTTCCACGAAGCTGCTCCCATCTGTAAACAGCTCCCACTCCGGCTGCTCTAGTGGGACGTCTTTCAGGTCTTCTCTTGCTGAATAGGTGTACTCTATTACTTCTACACAGTTGTGTTCTAATGGACCTTCTTCAGCTGTGGTACCTAGGAACAAAGCTGGATTCAAAAGGTTAGTTGTTTTTAATGTGACATCATCCTGCTCAGTCAGGACTACCTGGAATTTCATCATCCTGCTGGGAGATAGCCAATGGCCCCCCTTTTGTTCTAAGACAGTGGTTACCATGTGTGGTACATAGACATCTATGTGCCTTCCCATAGTAAGTTTCCTGGCTTCTTGTATCAGGATCACAGTAGCTGCGACTGCCCGCAGACATGGGGGCCACCCGGCACTTATGTTGTCGAGTTGTTTGGAAAAGTAGCCCACCGGCCTTTTCCAGCTTCCCAGACGTTGTATCAGGACTCCTAGTGCTAGGCGCAGCCTTTCATGTACAAGCAGCTGAAAATCTTTAGACAGATCAGGTAACCCTAGTGCTGGAGCAGTTGTCAGTGCTTCCTTTAATTTTAGGAAGGCTTCTTTCTGTGGTTTGCCCCAGGTGAATGGCTGTGTCTTCTGAGCTTCATACAGGGGTTTCGCAATCAGTCCATAGTCCATGATCCACAAGCGACACCATCCTGCCATCCCGAGTAAGACTCGCAGCTCATGTAAATTCTGGGGCTCTGGAATAGCACAAATAGCTTGGATACGATTAGTTCCTAGTTTTCGTTGCCCTTGTGAAATTTCACATCCCAGGTAAATCACGGTCTGTTGTGCGATTTGTGCCTTTCCTCTGGATACTTTATAGCCTCCCATTCCCAGTGAATTTAAAATCTCAATGGTTACCTTTATACAGGTTGCCCTTTCTTCTGTAGCTATTAGTATATCATCAACATACTGCAGCAATAAGTATTGGTCTCTTGGTACTTGCCCATTTTCAGTCCAAATCTCCAATTCCTTTGCCAGTTGGTTTCCGAATAGGGTGGGCGAGTTCTTGTAGCCTTGTGGGAGTCGTGTCCAGGTGAGCTGGGTCTTTCTTCCGTTCCCTGGGTTTTCCCACTCAAAGGCAAACAGTTTCCTACTTTCTTTGTCAAGGGGGATGCAGAAAAAGGCATCTTTTAAATCAATTAAACCATTTATATATCTCCTTTATGGATGTTAGCAATGTATAAGGATTTGTTACCACTGGATAAACGTCCTTTGTTATTTTATTTATTGCTCTCAAATCCTGCACTAATCTATATTCACCATTTGGCTTCTTTACTGGAAATATTGGTGTATTAAATTCTGATTCACATTCTTCTAAAATTCGGTATTTCAAGAATTTCTCAATAATCTTTACTATTCCTTGCCGTGCTTCTGGTTTTATGGGATATTGTTTGACTTGTACAGCCCTTGCCCCTTCTTTTAACTCTACATGCACTGGTTGTCCCAATTTAGATTTCCCTGGTATATCCGTCTCCCATGCAGAGGGAATCACTGCATCTTCTACCTCCCTAGGGATAGAGGGGACAGGTTTTTCTTTGATCATTAATATCTGTCCCATCTTTGATTCAGGTATTTTCATTATAAGCTCTCCATTTTCAAAGGTTATTACCGCACCAAGTTTTGCTAGCAAATCTCTCCCTAAAAGCGGATTTGGACACTCAGGTACATATAAAAATTCGTGTGTTATAATCTTGTTTCCAAAACACAAATCTAGGGGTTGCAGGAAAGGCCGTTTTTCCTCTTTCCCTGTAGCGCCGACTATTGTCGTTTCCTTGTCCCCAATTTTTCCTTCCAAATCATTCAATACAGAAAAACTAGCTCCTGTATCTATTAGAAATCTGACCTCTTTATGCCCTAACTGTATATTTACAACAGATTCCTTAACTTGTTCTACGGGTTCTACGTCTAGTCAGCTGGTATACTCCCCCAGGACCATCTCCTTGGTAGCCTGCTGGAACTGATTGCCCTGGTCAAACTGGTTATTCAGACTTGGGCAATTTCGCTTCCAATGCCCCTCCTGCTTACAATATGCACACTGATTCAGGCTTAAACCCTGGGTAACTGGTCTCCTACCCCGACCATTCCTGTTACGCCCCCTGAAATTTGAGTTCCCTCTCCCCTGTATTACTGCCAAAAGATTCTGCTGCTGCCTTTTACTAGCTTCTTTTTCCCGATTGTTATATACCTTCCAGGCAACCTTGAGTAACTTATCCAAATTCCTTAACTCTTCCCCTTCTAATTTTTGCAATTTTCTACGAATGTCATCCTGTGATTGGCCCAAGAATATGAGAGCAAACTGAACTTTGCTTGCTCTGTATCCATTTGGAGGTCTGTATATTTCCTTGCTACCTCCTTAAGCCTCTCCAAAAACGCAGTGGGAGATTCCTTCTTTTCCTGTCGAACCTCATATAGTTTGGACCAATTTATAGTTTTGGGCACAGCATTCTGAACTCCTATTTGGATCCACTCTTGATATTTCCGTAACCTCCTCATATCGCACAATAAATTAGGGTCCCAATTTGGATCCTCAATTGGGAAATTCAGATCTAAATTCCCTGTTACCAGCCCATTTCTAATATCTTCTCTTGCCCTCTCTTTGGCTGCCTTAAGTACCATTTCTTTTTCAGTAGAATCCATCAGAGTATCTAATATCACTTGTATATCATCCCAGTCAGGATTTTGCATTTTCATAACCATTTTTACTACACGTGCCACTTTATCAGGATTTTCTCTATAAGTTCCAGCTGACTGTTTCCAAATTACTAAGTCTGCCGGGGAAAAAGGCACTTTTACAAATACTGGCCCTTCCACTCCAACACCTTGTCGCAAGGGGGCAATCACAGTCTGTTTTTGTTTCCTTATGCCATCTCTACGCACAACTGGAGCAAGCTTTGCCCGATCCCAGGTTCTATGGGCTATTGGGGTCACTGATTCATTACCATTGCTATCTTTTTCACTCGCATACCTCTTTCCCCTTTCTATCACAGTCAGGTTTTGCTCATCTTCCGAGGAAGAGGGATCGGGTGATGATGGGAGAGGAGGATAAAGAGGGAAAGGTGTACTAGATGAAACAGGTTCAGGGGTAGGTGGGTGAGGAGCAGGTAGTGGGATAGGGACAGATGAAACAGGTGGGATAGGGTTAGGTTCTCTTGTTCCTATTGGAGCTATTTGTAAATCAATATCTGTATAATTTTCTCTACTCAAGCTTTCTCTTAACGCCAAGTGTTCTAAACAACGTTCCTCACAAACCCCACACTTTGCAGATGTTTTAACCATTAATAATCCACATTCATTCTGCCATTCTGGCTTTCCCCGTAAGTAGAAAAACAGATCAACATATGGGACTTCATCCCATTTTCCTTCTTGTTTACAAAACGACATTAACTGCGAAATAGTGTTATATTGCAGAGTACCGTATTTTGGCCATTTTTCACTGTTCTCCAAGGCATATTCTGGCCACCATGAATTACAATAATCAATCAACTTAGTTTTACGTAATCCTTCCCCAAAGTTACCTTGTTTCCAATGTGCTAATAAGCACCCCAAAGGAGAATTTTGCGGGATAGGGATGTTACTGCCCAAAATCCCTTTAAGTTTCTCCATTTCAAAAATACTACAAATGCCGAACCCGCAACGCTTTCGCGATTGTCTTACGGAACGGCGCCTAGGCTTACACCAACAGGAATTCCTTTAGCCCAACCAAGCGTAGCTTTCACTGCGTCTTATTGGCAGGCACCCAAACCAAAGTAAAAAGCACCTTACCTTTCTCCCGGGGACGTTTGTGAGCGGCGGAAGCGGTCGCGGCCGATGGGCTCCCCGAGAATCCCTCAGTGCCGGCTGGAGCGTGATCGAGTCGCGAACTCGCTCAGCAGCACTCACAAGGGTCCCATCTGGGTCACCAAAATGTTAGTGTTCAAAAACACATAATCACGGAGCGATTATATGCGGTGCTTTTTATTAAGAGCTCTGGGAATAGGGGTATATTCAACCCAAATCTGACTCCGACCATACATCCGAAATGATCATGTTTTATACTCTATAGTTACATAACTTTCATGTTAATTATTAAACTTATATTGTTCTATTGTATACATAAATTTAGCCCCTCTCTGAATTTCCAACATAGTTTCTCACTATTCTTCTTATGGTTATATAATAATTACATTTAATTACTAAACAATCATCACATCTAACAATTATATAATTTATCATACTGCTTACGCAGGTGCAGTTGATCTGGGAAAGCACAAAGCCTAACATTTTAGATTCTATCTTTCACTTTTTCCAGGGTTCCACTATCACCTCGACTTCATCGAAAGCCAGATGTCCATGGGCACACTTGCCAGGTGGAACCCAGCCGTTCCCCTGGACCTATACGTCCACTTTACACCGAAGGGGGGAGTGGGAGCACTGGCTCAAGGACCTTCTGAAAAGGCCCGACCGATTCAATGGGTGGTTCTCGGAAGACCTGCCTGTGCTTTTTCCCCGGGAATTGAATGCATCACTAACCTCATCATGAAAGGCAGGAAACTCGCCTTGAAACACCTAGGAACCGAGCCGACAAGCATCCACCTTCCGTTTCGCAAGCAACCGACCTCGGAGTCAGCCACAATATCGGAGTACCTAGCCCTTGCTCTCACCGGCTTCGGAGGAGAAATCTCCTACTCCTCCAGACCACCCTGGACTCAGCTGCTGACCGTAGTCGACATGGACATACCGCCAAAGGTCAAGGACCGACCGCAGCCAGGACCAAAGGTCTTCACAGACGCTTCCTCCACGACTTCAACCGCAACAGCAGTGTGGCAGGCAGGAGAGCAATGGCACTGCGTCAAAGCGTGTGACCCTACACTGTCAGTGCAACAACTGGAGGCAGCAGCAGTCGGCTTGGCATGCGGACTCTTCCAAGAAGAACACCTCAACATAGTAACGGACTCCATATTCGTGGCAAGGCTTTGCCTAGCCATGGCAGGACCAGGAGTGTCAACATCAGCAGCAGCCCTAATGCTGGAAGAAGCACTCTCCTCGCGACAGGGCACCGTGTCAGTCATCCACATCAATAGCCATGACCCAGTCAAAGGTTACTTCCAGATCGGCAACGACAAAGCGGACGCCGCAGCAAAAGGCGTCTGGACGTTGCAGGAAGCTCATCAGCTGCACGAGTCGCTCCACATCGGAGCCAAAGCACTGGCGAAGAAATGCGGAATCCCGACGGCGGACGCAAAACATGTGGTAGCCACTTGCCCTTATTGCCACAAGTTACCCCTATAGACCTGTGGGGTCAATCCGAGAGGTCTCAAGCCTTCAGAGATCTGGCAGTCGGACTTCACCTGGTGCCTACTGCTGAAGCCCCGAGCACGGCTTGCAGTGACAGTAGACACTTATAGCGGAATGATCATAGCCACACAGCACCCCAAAACAAACTCCAAGGCCACAATTCAGCACTGGCTGACAGCCATGGCTTGGCTTGGTATCCCCAGACAGATCAAAATGGACAACGGGTCCAATTTCATCTCCAAACCAGTGCAAGAATTCGCCTCAAAATGGGGCATCACATTAGTGCAAGGTATCCCGTATAACAGTACCGGGCAGGCCATAGTAGAGAGAGCAAATCAGACCCTGAAAACCAAGATAGAAGTATTGGTGAAGGCAGAGGGCTTTGCCAATGCCATTCCCCCAGGAGATCAGGCGCGTATGCTGGCAATCGCTTTGCTAGCACTGAATCAATTCCCTAAAGGAGATGAAACAAAGTCCCGTTCAAAAACACTGGGCCAACCGAACGCTAGAGGAGGGCCCACAGGTGGTAATTAGAAACAAGCTAGGCGAATGGGAACGGGGCTGGAGGCTGATGCTCACGGGGAGAGGGTACGCAGCTGTCAAAAAGGACGGCAAAATCAGGTGGTGTCCACTTAAGCCAATTAAGCCCGATCTTCACAACGAGCAGAATGAGACTGACGAGAATTGCGAGTTTCTGTTTACAGGACATGCTCGTCGGACATCCTCGTGACGCGTACATCCCCATTCCAGAGGAAAGTGACAGACCACCAAGCCACCAGGCAGCACCCGAGAGACCCGCACGGGTGAGACCCAAGCATCAAAGGTGTTTCTGTGTGATTTTGCTGTTGGGGCTTGTTGCCAGAGGGCAAGCCAGCCCAGATCACTACCCCCATCGGCCATTCAGGTGGGTCATGTGACACCTTAGTAGTGACAAGGTGCTCAGGGAAATCACCACACCAAACACCCCATCCTTCGTGCTCCGCATCACCGACCTGTTTCCAGGACGACCAAAGGTAGACCCCAATTCCCCACACGCCACACACATGTACCTATCCTACTGGTGCCCAGCTTCAAACCCTGGGAAAAGCTACTGCAATCACCCAGGGTGGGGATATTGTGGGCACTGGGGCTGCGAAACCATTGTTACAGATGCCAGACCGTCGGGGCCTGGGTGGGATCCACAAGAGCCTGACAAATTCTTACAGTTCACCTGGGCACCCAGCGGCTGCAAAACACCAGTCTTCCTACAAGGAAACTTCTATTGAAATCGCCATAAAGTCCCAAAAATTCGGAAATGCGCAGACTACAACATGACGATCTTGCAGCCACATCACCCCAGTTGGGCCATAGGCGGAACGTGGACAGTAGTCCTTCAAGGGACAAAAGAGAGGGTGAATGTGCGAATTATCAGGCTCCAACCGTCGGCGCCCCGAGCGGTCGGACTCAACAAAGTGATTAAAAGCGTGCCGAAAGGGAGAAACGTAACCTACCCTAAAACCTTACCCACAAGGGTCAGCAATGTCCCAACCGGCCATGTGGAAGCCTTTCAGACAGGCCGCTCAGCTGGGTCAGCCTCAGACCCAATCCTTCGTATGTTAGAAGCTACCTTTGTATCCCTGAACGAATCCAACCCTAACCTAACCAAATCCTGCTGGCTTTGTTACGATGTCAAACCTCCTTTATACGAAGGAGTCGCCTTAAACACTCCCTTCAGTTACTCCACAGCCGACGCCCCTCACCAGTGCAGATGGGATAACCCTCGCAAAGGAATCACCCTGAGTCAAGTCACAGGCCGGGGCAGATGCTTTGGCAATGCAACCCTAGCCAAGCGGAGAGGCAACGTCTGCACCAAAGTAGTCAAGTCCAACAGGAAAAACAATAAGTGGGTAGTCCCATCTGCACCTGGGATGTGGGTTTGCCAGCGATCTGGAGTGAGTCCATGTGTGTTCCTTGCCAAATTCGATCACTCTAACGACTTTTGTGTCCAAGTTCTGATTGTTCCTAGGGTCCTGTACCACTCAGACGAAGAAGTGTATCACCTTTTCGAGGAACCCAGCCGGCTCCACAAAGGACAAATAATAACAGGTGTAACTATCGCAATGCTGCTCAGCCTAGGAGCAGCAGGAACAGCAACGGGTGTCTCAGCCTTAGCGACCCAGCACCAAGGACTGTCCCAGCTGCAAATGACAATCGATGAGGACTTACAAAGGATCGAGAAATCCATCTCCTTTCTAGAGAAGTCAGTCTCCTCACTTTCAGAAGTGGTCTTGCAGAACAGGCGAGGTCTGGACCTCCTGTTCATGCAGCAAGGAGGCCTGTGTGCCGCCTTGAAAGAGGAGTGCTGCTTCTACGCGGACCACACGGGAGTCGTAAGAGACTCCATGGCGGAACTCCGAAACAGACTGGCTCAGAGGCAGAAAGACAGGGAAGCCCAACAGGGTTGATTTGAGTTCTGGTTCAATCAATCCCCATGGCTAACCACTCTGATTTCTACCCTAATAGGTCCGCTGGCATTGCTGCTTTTGGCAGTTACCTTCGGACCATGCCTGCTGAACAAGCTAGTCTCATTCGTTCAGGCCCGCCTAGAACGGACCAACATCCTGTTCATAGGCCGACGACAATTGCTGTGAATTCAACCAGGGAACACTGTCAGTCACAAGTCCTAAACTTGTCTGGCAAAAACTTACTCAGGTTTACCAAACCCCTTTCCCTTGTTGAACTACAACCTTATACTTCACTTCAGTGCCTATGTATATGACTACCTCATTCATTTGTGAAAAAGGGGGGGGAGATGTGATAGATAGGGACAGGCGGTCGGAAGATCTCGCGATGTAACGAGAAGGCAGGACCCCTGTTCCCCTTAGATAAGAAATTATCATAGGAATGTAGCCTCCCTAAACCGAGTGCCAGTAACTTTCCATTCCCTACCCAGTAACTTTCCACTCCTTACTAACCATAGATGAAAAAGACAGACCCCCCTCTGACATAGAAGACCCCCTAGATTATAAAACCCCACGAGATGAGATAATAAACGCCTTTTGACCATCCACCACATTGGTGTCTGCGTGTTTCATTGGCCCGAGCGACCCTGGAGAGTTTGGGTCGCCGTGCCGTTTCCTTAGAACCAGGTCGCCGTGCCTTGTATCAGAAGGCAACACTAGGAACCCAGACTTAGTACCATGCACGTCTGCGATGTGGCGAAAACTTGTACGACTTGGGCCACACGAATATGCTTCTGCCTTAGCCATCCTGAAGAGGGATGAGAGGGATGAGACTGTGCTGGATATTGCAAGGAAGCCCCGAGCATATGCAGATGCTGTACATGGCCCGACACATGCCAGAATCGTAGTGGTAGAAACACGTCTGCAGAAATTAGAGGATAAGATAGAGGAGAATCATAAGAAGCTTAGAGAGGAGTCTAAAGAAGACCTTCTCCAAATCTCGGCAGTACGGATCAGAGGTTCTGGTATCCAAGGCAGACGTTTCCCAGATGGTGAGAGAAGGGACACCCCACGAGCTGAGCTGTGGTTTTACCTGCGTGATTGTGGAGAAAACATGAGAAGGTGGGATAGGAAACCTACTGCTGTTCTGGCACGACGGGTGCGTGAACTGAAGGAAGCCACCAGAAGGAAAGCGGCTCCAGTTGCCCGTAGCCGAACGGCCAGGTATGATGACGATGACATGTCAGATCCCCTCGAAGGAACATCCAAAACATACGCCCAGGGAAAGGAGGATCACCAGGCTTAGAGGGGCCCTGCCTCTAGCCAGATAGAGGCCAGGGAAAATCGTGTTTTCTGGTCTGTGTGGATTTGTTGGCCTGGCACATCGGAACCACAAGAGTACAAAGCTTTGGTCGATACTGGTGGGCAATGCACATAAATCCCATTGAGACATGTGGGGACAGAGTCTGTTTCTATTGCTGGTGTGACAGGGGGATCCCAGGATTTCACTTAGGTGGAAGCTAAAGTGAGCCTAACGGGAAATGAGTAGAAGAAGAATCCTATTGTGACTGGCCCAGAGGCCCCATGTATTTTGGGCATAGACTACCTTCGAAGTGGGTACTTCAAAGACCCAAAAGGACTCAGATGGGCATTTGGAATAGCTGCTGTAGAGACAGAGGGCATCCAGCAATTGAACACCTTGCCTGGGTTGTCTGAGAATCTATCTGCAGTAGGATGCTTGACGGGAGAAGAGCAATGAGTGCCAATTGCCTCTTCCATAGTGCATCGACGGCAGTATAGGACCACTCGAGATGCTGTGATCCCCATCCATAAGATGATCCGAGAGCTTGAGAGCCAAGGGGTGGTCAGTAAAACCCACTCACCCTTCAACAGCCCCATTGGGCCTGCATGAAACTCTAAAGGAGAATGGAGATTGACTGTGGACTAATGTGCATTGAATGAAGTGACTCCACCACTGAGTGCTGCCGTGCCAGACATATTAGAGCTCCAGTATGAGCTTGAGTCCAAGGCAGCGAAGTGGTATGCCACTATAGACATTGCCAATGCATTTTTCTCCATTCCTCTGGCAGCAGAATGCAGGCCTCAGTTTGCTTTCACATGGAGGGGAGTGCAGTACACCTGGAACCGACTGCCCCAGGGGTGGAAGCACAGCCCCACCATCTGCCATGGACTGATCCAGACTGCACTAGAAAGGGGAGAGGCTCCAGAACATTTGCAGTATATTTATGACATCATTGTGTGGGGGAACACAGCAGCAGAGGTGTTTGAGAAAGGGAAGGAAATCATCCAGATCCTCCTGGGAGCTGGTTTCGCCATTAAAAAGAGCAAAGTAAAGGGACCAGCTCGTGAGATTCAATTCCTGGGAGTGAAGTGGAAAGATGGACGGCGTCACATTCCTACAGATGTCATCAACAAGATCACAGCAATGTCTCCACCCACCAATAAGAAAGAGACACAAGCTTTCCTGGGTGCCATAGGCTTTTGGAGGATGCATATTCCTGAGTACAGTCAGATCGTGAGCCCTCTTTACCTGGTCACCAACAAGAAGAACAATTTCCAGTGGGGCCCTGAGCAGCAGCAAGTCTTTGTCCAGATTAAGCAGGAGATTGCTCCTGCAGTAGCCCTTGGCCCAGTCTGGACAGGACCAGAGGTGAAGAACATGCTCTACTCTGCAGCCGGGAACCATGGCCTGTCCTGGAGCCTTTGGCAGAAGGTGCCTGAGGAGACTCGGGGTCAACCACTGGGAGTTTGGAGTCGAAGCTACAGAGGGTCTGAAGCCAACTACACTCCAACAGAGAAGGAAATTTTGGCTGCCTATGAATGAGTCCAAGCTGCCTCGGAGGTAATAGGCACTGAAGCACAACTCCTTCTGGCACCCCAACTACCGGTGCTGGAGTTGATGTTCAAAGGCAAGTTTCCTTCCACTCACCATGCCACCAGTGCTACATGGAGCAAGTGGATTGCTCTTCTCACTCAGCGTGCCCGTATAGGTAAACTGAATCGCCCTGGGATTCTGGAGGTAATTACAAATTGGCCCGAAGATGAGAATTTTGGTGTCACAGATGAAGAGGAACAAGAACCAGTGACACGTTCTGAAGAGGCTCCTCCCTATAACCAACTCCCACCAGAGGAAACACGCTACGCTCTTTTCACTGACGGTTCCTGTCGCATCGTAGGGATGAAGCGGAAGTGGAAAGCAGCCGTATGGAGCCCCACACGACAGGTTGCACAAGCTACCGAAGGAGAAGGTGGATCAAGCCAACTTCCTGAACTCAAAGCTGTTCAACTGGCCCGGGACATTGCTGAGAGAGAGAAGTGGCCAAAGCTCTACCTCTACACTGATTCCTGGATGGTAGCCAATGCTCTGTGGGGATGGCTGGAGAGGTGGAAAAAGGCTAACTGGCAACGTAGAGGAAAACCGATTTGGGCTGCTGATGAGTGGAAAGACATTGCTACCAGGGTAGGGAGGCTACCTGTTAAAGTCCGCCATGTAGATGCCCGTGTACCCAAGAGTAGGGCCAATGAGGAGCACCAAAACAATGAGCAGGTAGACCAAGCTGCAAAGATAGGGGTGTCCAAAATAGACCTAGATTGGGAACATAAGGGAGAGTTATTCCTAGATAGATGGGCCCATGATGCCTCAGGCCACCAGGGCAGAGATGTCACCTATAAATGGGCACGAGACCAAGGGGTGGATTTAACCATGGACAGTATTTTTCAGGTTATCCATGACTGTGAGACGTGTGCTGCCATCAAACAAGCCAAGCGAGTGAAGCCCCTGTGGTATGGTGGCCGGTGGTCCAAGTACAAGTATGGGGAGGCCTGGCAGATTGACTACATCACACTGCCGCAGACAAGCCAGGGCAAGCGCTACGTGCTGACCATGGTGGAAGCCACCACTGGATGGTTGGAAACCCACCCTGTGTCTCATGCTATGGCCCGGAACACCATCCTGGGCCTTGAAAAGCAAGTAACCTGGAGACATGGCACCCCTGAGAGGATTGAGTCAGACAACGGGACTCATTTCAAGAACAGCCTTATCAACACCTGGGCTAGGGAACATTGCATTGAGTGGTTGTACCATATTCCCTACCATGCGCCAGGTGCAGGCAAAGTGGAGAGGTACAATGGACTGTTAAAAACCACACTGAAAGCATTAGGTGGGCGATCTTTCAAAAACTGGTAGCAGCATCTGGCAAAAGCCACCTGGTTAGTTAACACCCGAGGCTCTACTAACTGTGTGGGCCCTGCCCAATCTGAGCCTTTGCAGAGAGTAGATGGAGACAAAGTCCCAGTGGTACATGTCAGAGGTTTGTTAGGGAAGACAGTTTGGATCAATTCTGCCTCGAATACAGACAAACCCATTCGTGGGGTTGTTTTTGCTCAGGGACCAGGTAGCACATAATGGATAATGCAAAAAGATGGAAGAACACGATGTGTACCTCAGGGAGATGTGATTGTTGGATAAAACCTGTGTAAATATCACTGTTTGCTGAATGTTATTACCATTGTCTCTGTATAGCTGTATAATGGATGTATCATGTATGTACTTGCAGAGTTAGTATTTATATTAGCTTTAGTAGCAAGCAGACGATATTGGGATAAGGGGTGGAATGTCCTGGGTTGACTATATGATGCTTTTATCCCCAATCGTCTCATTCTGTTTATGTTGAATAATAGGTTTTGCACCTTTAAGAGTGTTCCAGAGAGTGAAGGGGGGGAGAGAAGAAGCGCGCAGTTTGTTTTCAGACACTGTACTCCACTCCTCCACATTCCTGCTCCTGACTGTGTTGTCTGCAGACAGACAGCGGGACAGAGCTCTTCTTTTGCTTTTTAGTTAGTGTTAGCTACCTGAGGCAAAGACGTTCCCTGGACTGTTTCTTTTTTCCTTTTCTTTGGACCTCTTGAAACCTGCTCTGGACTGAACACCCAGGAGAGCATCAGCAGCTGCATCTGTGTCCCACCGGGCCGGGCCGGGCCTGCGACATTTCCAGCACCAGAGGGACTGATTAGAGACTGAGTGAGCTGCAACCCAGGGACGGGGTTTTCTCAGTTTGTCATCTCTTTTAGAGTGGCAAGGGGTCTCATTGTTTGATATTGTTTTGGTTTTATTGTTTAATAAACAGTTTTTTTCCACCTTTCTCCAAGGAGGCATTTTTTCCTCCCGGACCAGTTGGGGGGAGGGGCCGATTGGATCTGCTTTTCCCACCGGAGCTCCTTTGGGGGATTCTTCCCCAAATTTGCTCTAAACCTGGACACTCCCCTATTTAGAAAGGACATGGAAGGGCTGGAGCGTGTCCAGAGAAGGGCAACAAGGCTGGGTAGTGGTCT
The DNA here is from genome assembly GCF_028551555.1 of Melozone crissalis. Lineage (NCBI taxonomy): Eukaryota > Metazoa > Chordata > Aves > Passeriformes > Passerellidae > Melozone > Melozone crissalis. The sequence goes on along the minus strand of NW_026535813.1, from coordinate 4,583,640 downwards.
AGAGCAAAGGTCCTGTGAGGAGCGGCTGAGGGAGCTGGGGTTGTTTATCCTGGGGAAGAGGAGGCTCAGGGGAGACAAGGCAATGTCAGGGCACAGGTTGGACTTGATGATCTCCAAGGTCTTTTCCAGCCTTGGTGATTCTCTGATTTTCCAAAACCACCCTTGGAGCACTTGCACGATGAGCCCTGGGCCTCCTCTTCAGAAGCTCCAGCAGCCCAGGTCCCTCAGCTTCTCCTGACAGCCCCAAAGCCCATCCTGTCAGTCCTGCAGAGCCTCTGCAGCTCCTCCTCATTGCCCAGAACACGGAGCCCCAGAGCCAGACACAGCAGCCCAGATGTGCCCCCCTGGCCTGGGGCGCCTCTGGCAAGGGAGAAGCACGAGGCACTGCAGGAGCCTGCAGACAATTCCTGCAGCACTTGTAGGATGATCCTGCTTCCCAAGGGACGTTCCCATGGTGCCAAGTCAGGAACTGCAATGGGGAGTGGGGCCAGTGAAGCAAAGTAAAAATTTTCCAGGATAGAAATCCATTTTAATTTAGGTGAAATGTACTTTTTTGAGTTGAGTCTGTGGTTAGAAACCATAGTTATTTAGCTAGACTGCAAAGCCTAAGCTCAGTGAAGTTACTTCAGTGAAGGACAGAGATAAAGGGCAGGAGACAGAAGATGATAGAGAGAGACAGGGACTGCTGTAAGAGCAAGTCAACCTGACATCAGAATTCTTTCTGATAAAAAGAACTAGCAGCAAATGTCACGCAAAATCCATAAAAATGAATATGTATGAACATATTGTGAAACTGTATGCATATATATTTAAAAGAGAAATAAAAAGAGACCTGAAGTTCCTGGAGGTACGCATGCCTTTTTTGAAGAGAGCAATCTCTGCATGTGTCCTGCACTGTAATAAACATACCAGCTTTACAACTTTCACAAAGTTGTAGAGTACTTTTTCTTTTCTCCGCAAAACATTATGGCAACCCAGATGGGACTTCTCTGTCCCCGCAGGGGCAGGGGGAATAGACGGACCTCCAAGGCGTGCCCTAGGATTTTTCCCTAGTGGGGCTCCGCTCGTCTCAACTTGCCTCCTGCGAGGACAGACAAGGACCTGCTGACCTGCGGAAGATACAGTATGTTCTGAGGGGCCCCCAGGTGAAAAAGAGTGATAGGGAGTAAATCACTCAGAGACATCTAAGTACAGCTGATAGAGCAGCTAGATTAGAGTTGGGGGTTCATTGTTTTGATAGAGCAGACTGCTAGCGACCCTGGAAGTGAGTTGAGTGAACCTCTATGTGTGTGTGTGTGTGTGTGTGTGTGGTGTCCAGACACTGTATCATTGTATGGTTAATGCATTGTGTAGTTAATGTGTCTGCAATCGTGCGAGTGTGTGGTATATGAAAGAGAAAACGAACAAGTGAGTTCACTCATGACGCGGGTGAGTAAGTACTACCCGTGTTTGAAGCAGCTGAGTGAGGCCTGAGGCGCCGACTGAGGCAGGCTGTGGAGGCAGAGAGTGCCCCGCGGAGAAGTGGAACAAGTGGATAAACATCAGTGAAGGTATTTATTGTGTTTAAATGTAGTGATTTGTGTAGATTTAGTACATTTTAATAGTGAGTACGAGCTCAGAGAGTTTCTTTGCCCTAGATGTTTGAACTTGATCTCTAGAATTTTACTGTGCGCTGTTATTTTGATTGTGTCCAAAGAGAGCTGATGTAAATGCTGAATTATAGTATGCTGTGTTGTGTTGAGAAAAGTAGGCACTTTGAGAGATATGCCCTTTCCCAGTTTTCCTGGTTTAGGACAAATTAGGGGAAATCTCCAAAAGGGAGTCCCCCCAAAAAACAAACCTCCAACCACCCCTCCCCCCAATACCGGGTTCGGGAAGAAATTTCTCGGAGGAGCAAAGTGGAAAACAAAATCTATTTATTGACAAGTAACAAAAGAACACTCCCCAACACAAGAAAAGAAAAGAAACCAGGCAGTGTTGTGGAGGGTGCTGAGCTTCTCTCTCACACTCCGGGGATCCCGGACGTCCCAGGTCAGGTCCGGAGCCGGTCCAGTATCTTCAGGGGAGGGTAAGAAAGAGAGGACGAAAGAAAAGAAAAAAAACAGTGCAGAAAGCAGAAAGCAGCAAAGGGGAAAAAAAAAAAAGGCAGCTATCAGCTAGGGCTAAGGCAGAAGCAAGCAAGCAAGCGGCAAGCAAAGCAAGCAGGCCAGCCAGCCAGCAAGCCAGTGGCAAGCCAAGCCAAACAGCCCAAAGCGAAAGTACCCCAGTCCCCCTCACTCCTCCCTCCCCGCCCTGCCGCGGCAAGATGGACGGGGGGGGGGGGGGGCAGGAAGAGAGAGAGAGAGAGAGAGAAAAAGCACAGCTGCCAGACACAACACACGATAGTGGGATAAAGGCTGTCACCCCACAACACTCCACCCCTTATCCCATATCGTGAACATACAATAAAAAACTTTCATTTCACTTACTCACACCTTTGACACTTAGGCATTCCTCTCAACTTACTTGCTCAGACCTTTGACACTTACAGTTTCCTTCTGTCTCACATTCAACAAACAATGACATTCATATATGAGTCTCATCCCACAATCAGGTCTCCCTGAGGTACACACCGTGTTGTTCCATCTTTCTGCATTATCCACCATGTATAACCTGGTCCTTGAGCAAAGACAATCCCACGGATGGGTTTGTCTGTACTCGAGGCAGGGTTGATCCATACTGTCTTTCCCAACAAACCTCTGACATGGGCCACTGGGGCTTTATCCCCATCTACTATATTAAGGAGCTCAGACTGAGCAGGACCCGCTCGGTTGGTGGAACCTCGAGTGTTAACTAACCAGGTAGCCTTTGCCAAATGCTGCTCCCAGTTTTTTAAAGACCCCCCACCCAATGCTTTTAAGGTGGTTTTTAACAATCCATTATACCTTTCCACTTTCCCTGCAGCTGGTGCATGATAGGGGATATGGTATACCCACTCGATGCCATGTTCCCTAGCCCAAGTATTAATAAGATTGTTTTTAAAATGAGTTCCATTATCCAACTCAATTCTCTCGGGAGTACCGTGCCTCCAAAGGACCTGCTTTTCAAGGCCCAAGATAGTGTTACGGGCTGTGGCATGAGACACAGGGTAGGTTTCCAGCCATCCCGTGGTGGCTTCTACCATGGTTAGTACATAGCGCTTGCCTTGGCGGGTTTGAGGCAGTGTGATGTAATCAATCTGCCAGGCCTCCCCGTATTTGTACTTAGACCACCGCCCCCCATACCAGAGGGGCTTCACCCGCTTGGCCTGCTTAATGGCAGCGCAAGTCTCACAGTCACGAATAACCTGAGAGATACTGTCCATGGTTAGATCCACCCCTCGGTCTCGTGCCCACTTATAGGTGGCATCTTTACCCTGGTGTCCTGAGGCATCATGGGCCCATCGTGCTAAGAATAACTCTCCCTTATGCTCCCAGTGGAGATCTATCTTCAACTCCCCTATCTTTGCAGCCTGATGTACTTGCTGGTTGTTTTGCTGCTCTTCATTAACTCTACTTCTGGGGACATGGGCATCTACATGGCGAACCTTCACAGGTAACTTCTCTTACCGAGTAGCGATATCTTTCCACTCTTCTGTAGCCCAAATTGGTTTTCCTCTGCGCTGCCAGTTCGCCTCTTTCCATCTCTTCAGCCATCCCCATAGAGCGTTGGCTACCATCCAAGAATCGGTACATAAATAGAGCCTTGGCCACTTCTCTCTCTCTGCAATACCTAGGGCCAGTTGAATAGCTTTGATTTCAGCAAATTGACTGGATTCACCTTCTCCTTCAGTAGCCTCTGCAATCCGTCGAGTGGGACTCCATACAGCTGCTTTCCACCTCCGTTTCATCCCCATGACGCGACAAGAACCATGGGTGAATAGAGCGTAATGTGTTTCTTCTGCTGGCAACTGATTGTATGGCAGAGCTTCCTCAACCCGGGTCACTGGCTCTTGTTCCTCATCCGCGACACTAAAGCTTTCACCTTCGGGCCAATTTGTAATTATTTCCAGGATCCCAGGGCGATTTAACTTCCCAATTCGAGCGTGCTGCGTAATGAGGGCAATCCACTTACTCCAAGTAGCACTGGTGGCATGGTGGGTAGAGGGAACCTTTCCTCTGAACATCCATCCCAGCGCCGGTAGTCGGGGTGCCAGAAGAAGTTGTGCCTCTGTACCAATCACCTCCGAGGCGGCTTGGACTCCTTCATAGGTGGCCAAGATTTCTTTTTCTGTTGGAGTATAGTTATCTTCAGACCCCCTGTAGCTCCGACTCCAAAATCCCAATGGTCGGCCTCGGGTCTCGCCAGGCACCTTCTGCCAAAGGCTCCAGGACAGACCATGGCTCCCGGCTGCAGAGTAGAGTACGTTCTTCACATCTGTTCCCGTCCTGACTGGACCAAGGGCTACAGCATGAGCAATCTCCTGCTTGATCTGGACGAAAGCTTGCTGCTGCTCAGGGCCCCAATGGAAGTCGTTCTTCTTGCGGGTAACCAGATAAAGGGGTCTCACAATCTGACTATACTCAAGGATGTGCATCCTCCAGAAACCTATAGCACCTAAGAAGGCTTGTGTTTCCTTCTTATCAGTTGGAGGGGACATAGCAGTGATTTTGTTAATAACATCCGCAGGAATCTGACGCCGTCCGTCTTGCCACTTCACCCCCAAGAACTGAATTTCTCGGGCAGGTCCCTTGACTTTGCTCTTCTTAATAGCAAATCCGGCTTTCAGGAGAATATGAATGATCTTCTCTCCTTTCTTGAACACTTCTATTGCCTTGTTCCCCCAAACAATGATATCATCAATATATTGTAAATGTTCTGGAGCCTCACCCTCTTTTAATGCAGCCTGGATCAATCCATGACAGATGGTAGGACTGTGTTTTCACCCCTGGGGCAGTCGGTTCCAGGTATACTGCACTCCCCTCCATGTAAAAGCAAACTGAGGCCTCCATTCTGCTGCCAGAGGGATGGAGAAAAACGCGTTAGCTATATCGATGGTCGCGTACCACTTTGCTGCCTTGGACTCCAGCTCGTACTGCAGTTCCAGTATGTCCGGTACAGCCGCACTCAGTGGTGGAGTCACTTCATTCAAGGCACGATAGTCCACAGTCAATCTCCATTCTCCGTCAGATTTTCGCACGGGCCAGATAGGGCTGTTAAAGGGTCAGTGGGTTTTACTGACCACCCCTTGGCTCTCCAGCTCTCGGATCATCTTGTGGATGGGGATCACGGCATCTCGATTCGTCCGGTACTGCCTGCGGTGCACTGTTGAGGTGGCAATTGGTACTCGTTGCTCCTCTACCTTCAAGAGTCCTACTGCAGATGGGTTCTCTGATAGTCCAGACAAGGTATTCAATTGTTTAATACCCTCTATCTCCACTGCAGCTATTCCAAAAGCCCACCTGAATCCCTTAGGATCTTTGTAATAGCCATTCTGGAGGAAGTCTATGCTCAAAATACACGGAGCCTCTGGACCAGTCACAATCGGATGTTCCTGCCACTCCTTCCCAGTCAAGCTCACCTCAGCTTCCAACAAAGTCAACTGTTGTGATCCCCCCGTCACTCCAGCAATGGAAACAGGTTCTGTCCCCACATGTTCTGATGGCATTAAGGTACACTGTGATCCAGTGTCAACCAATGCTTCATAGTCTTGTGGTTCTGATGTGCCAGGCCATCTGATCCACACCTTCCAAAAAACTCGGTTTTCCCGTGCCTCTTCCTGGCTAGAGGCAGGGCCCCTCTAAGCCAGATTGTCCTTCTTTCCTTGGGCGTATGCCGTAGAAGTTCCTTCAAGGGGATCGGACATGTCATCGTCATACTCAACATCTGGGCTACGAGCAACCGGAGCTGCCCTCTTTTTGGTGATACTTCCTCTTTTCTTCAAATCACGCACCCGTTGTGCCAAAGCAGCGGTGGGTTTTCCATCCCATCTCCTCATGTCTTCTCCAGACTCACGCAGAAAGACCCATAACTCAGCCCGTGGGGTGTACCTTCTCTCCCCATCAAAGGAGCGCCAGCGTTGGATGCCAGGGCCTCTAATTTGCACAGCCGAGATTTGAATAAGGTCCTCCTTAATCTCTTCCCGGAGTTTCTTATGATTCTCCTCTATTTTGTCCTCTAGTTTCTGCAGTCGGGTTTCCACTGCTGCAATTCTGGCATGAGTTGGTCCATGCACAGCATCTGCATACGCTCGAAGCTTCTTCGCCATATTGAGCACAGTCTCATATGTATCATCCCGCTTCATTATTGCTAGGGCAGAAGCGTATTCAGGTGGCCCAAGTCGCACAAGTTTCCTCCACATTACGGGTGTGCATGGTACCAGGTCCGGATTCCTAGTTGTTATATCATCTGAGAAAATGAGCTCTGTCACCGCCATCTCTCTCAGGCGTTGGATCCCCTGTTCTATGGTCTTCCACCGTGTCTGCTGTATATAGAGATCATCTGCACATAAGTATCTTTGTGCTACACTATCCAGGACCCGTTCCCAGAGGCTGTGAGGGCTAGCCCTGCTCATCATACCTTGATCGATGACAGTATCATGTGACAGGGATCCCAAATGCCTCGCTTCAGTACCATCCAAAATCGTAACCTCCCCTGCAGCATCCCAAAGGCGGACTAACCAACTAATTATAGATTCGTCAGGTTGTCGTCTGTAATCCTTTCTTAGGCCTCTGAGGTCCTTCAGAGAAAAGGAGTCAGTATTAGCTCCAGAATCTGTGCCCCTTGATGTGGCCTCTGATTTTGGTGAGGGTCCTTCTCCTGCATCGTCATCATCATCTTCCACCTTTCGATCGGTCTTGTCTTTACACTTTCCACCTCTTGTATTAGCTGCGACAGCCATGGGTTGAGGCCTATTGTCTGATTCAGCTGCTAGCCTGGAGCCTGGGATGTTAGCTGCAGCCTGGGTCACTGGGATAGTAACTAACTTATCTCCCTGTTCCCTTTCTGCTATCTGCTGCTCCACAGTATCTAGCAGAGTACGGTAAACAAACGCCAAGGCCCAGCTCACTGCAGTAAGCCTTTCCTCCTTAGTATTACCATGGCACTTCTCCCTCAAATATTTTGCCACCTCGACTGGGTTCTGAATTTGATCAGATGGAAAGTCCCAGTCTATAGGATCAGAAAATTCCTTTAAAGTCTGGCCCATATCCTCCCATTTCCCACTCCAGTCAAGATTTTTCCTGCTTTGTTTTACTCCTGAATCAGGAGTCTCTCTAACCCCTCTAGAAATCTCGGCTTTCATTTTATATACACTCCAGACAGTATAGAAAAGGCTTAATAAATTAAATGCCAGAAAGATGGTTTCTTTTAAACTCAGGGGAAATTCAACATTTCCTAATAGAGATGTCAACAATTTGGAGAAGAAGGAAGACAAAAGCTGAGAAGCCCCTTCCCCTTCTTCTCCCCAAACAAACTGAGTACACAGCCATGACAGCAATCCATACATTCCTGAAACAAGGTCTTTCATAAACCTCCGACAAATCAGCACACATAAGACCAGCCCAATGACTATTCTGGTTAGTGCCCCCCGCTTACAAAGGCTACTTATTAGGGACAACACCAGAGCTATTTCTGGGTAAGGAAATAACCCAAGGGACCACAAAGCTATTAAAGCTTCAAAAACCCCAAGGGACCAGAAATACCGGCAAGCTTTCACCCCAAATGACATTATGAATTACCAATATGCCCACAAAAAAACCAAAACCAAAATATTATTGTTATAGGTTTTTTTCCACTGTCTTTGGCCTCCTTTTCCCGGCCAACGCACCAAAAGGATGTCCTGGTTTAGGATAAATTAGGGGAAATCTCCAAAAGGGAGTCCCCCCAAAAAACAAACCTCCAACCACCCCTCCCCCCAATACCGGGTTTGGGAAGGAATTTCTCGGAGGAGCAAAGTGGAAAACAAAACCTCTTTATTGACAAGTAACAAAAGAACACTCCCCAACACAAGAAAAGAAAAGAAACCAGGCAGTGTTGTGGAGGGCACTGAGCTTCTCTCGCATACTCCGGGGATCCCGGACGTCCCAGGTCAGGTCGGGAGCCGGTCCAGTATCTTCAGGGGAGGGCAAGAAAGAGAGGACGAAAGAAAAGAAAAAAAACAGCTCAGAAAGCGAGAGAAAAAGCACAGCTGCCAGACACAACACACGATACTGGGATAAAGGCTGTCACCCCACGACACCAGTGATTTTGTGGTGTGATTTTCTTCCACTGCATTGTTGTAATTCGATTCTCAGATTGTATAGTAGTGCTTGTAGAGATTTTAAGATTTTCTTTGCAACAAGTGTAGCATTTTACACAGAGGAACTATAGTATAGTGATTATGGTGATATGTAGTAAAGCGAATTGAAGGAATTCTAAGAATTCTCCCTCACACACACAGTAATTCAAGCCCTAGCTCTAGTGAATTCGAGATAAGGGGGGGGGTGTGTTTGTATATGTGAGCATATCAGAGTTTTTGCTGTAACAAGCCTTTTGCAAGGCAGTAAAGTGAGTGTCAGAAGAGACAATTCTTTAATTACATTGTGCAAGAAGAGAACTAGAGAAGACTGACATTTTGTAAAACAGCTTAGACAGAAGACATGAATAAGTTTTTGAGACTTCAGCTACTACTACAGTAAGTCTAGACTGAGAACAACCAGTAATAAACAGAATAGCCTGCCTCTGCAATTCCTGAGAGTATTTAGTGCATTGAGAGGCTAGCACCTTATGTGCAATGCAGAGTTTGTGAGAGATGCTGGTATTGCTGTTCTAATAAGCGTCAAGGCACATGCCTCAAGTGTAAATTAAAGTTTTTTGATCAAGCTGATTCAGAATCTAAGATATTAAAGCTTGTGTGTAAGAAATCACATCTGATACCTTCCACCTAGAGTTGTGTGTCGGAAGAAGACTAAGAAACTACCGTGAAGCTTTGTAAAGAGAAGTTTGAGTAGAAGCGAGATAGGGCCAGGAGAAAGAGATAATGAGAACTGACCAGAGCAAAAGGGTTCCTAAACTAGCCCCTTTTAAGAAGAGCTCACTGGGAGAAGGCTGCCAGTAGGAGCAGCTCAGAAAATAAAAAGATTTATAATACTTCATTGCAGTTAATACTGTTTTAAAATAGGAAAATAAATAAGATGAAGTTTTGTATGCTGAAATGTCTTTTTGTTTTAAGAAATCACCCAGAATGGCAAAGAGACTGTGAGATCAGACGGCCCTCAGATCCACTGGTCTTGGCTCTTGAAAAGGAAAACAAGGAAAAGAGAAAGCAAATCAAACGTGTTGTTCAGCATGCAGCATAAGATAGCAACATATGAAGTCAAACAAAGATTATCACGCTGAAACGCAAAGCAATTACAGTTCACAAAATGAGTACATATGATTTGTTAAAGGCTCCTCCTAAGGTAAGGGAGAAAAGATAAAAATGACCTCCCCAAAAAGGAAGAAGACTTAGGCTCCAAAAGTATCTTAGGCTCCAAAAGTATACCCACTCAAACCCATCCCCCTCCCAGCAGTTCAATTTCATCCAGAACTAAGATGTAACAAACCCCTCTGAGAGAGGCAGTGAGATCAGAAGAAAAGCAAAAGATAGAATTTTAGTTGATACAAAGGCCATATATTCAGTTTTAAATAAAGCTTTAGTACCTGTAGTGAATGTTTATGTTGTAGTGTAGAGAAAAACTAGCCAGTCTAAGAAAGCATACTTTTGCAAACCTTTAAAGTATCATGTGTACTATGTGTACTTAGAAGTTTTTTTACATACTCAATTTGCTAAACATTCTCAAATAAGAAAAGTTACTCTAGAAGCAAATGGTATAAAGATTTTAAGCTTAACATTAACAGCCATTGAAATTAAGAAGGACATTAGGAAAGAGATATTAGAGTAAGTAAATAAGTGTTTTTGAAGGTATGAGCCTCTGCTGTACCAAGGAGGGTGAAAAATGTCCCCGCATTGTAATCAAGCTTAAAGAAAGAACACAACCAGTGAGAATTGAGCAGTACTCCCTCAAAAGGAAGACAGGGAAAGAATCAGCCCAATAATTGATAGTACTAGACTGAGAGGTGTCAATAAGATAACAAAGAATTTATACCCTGTGGTAGCAAATCCATATACTTTACTAACTTGTTTAACACCTGAGCTAATCTGGTTCACTGTTTTAGACCTAAGAGATGCCTTCTTTTGCCTCCCTATCCACGAAGCCAGCCGGAAAATTTTTGCATTCAAATGAGAAAGTCCTAGAACACAGCTCACATGGTCCATGTGCCTGAAAGCTTCAAAGATTCCCCCACTCCGATTAGAGAACAACTTGCAAAGATCGAAAGTCCTAAGAAGCCCCACAAGAAGAAGGGAGGCTGTTGCAGTACGTGTGTGGCCTAGACGGTAAGTCTTTTGAATTTCCTAGAACTCCAAGGATACAGAGTATCAAAGAAAAGGGCATAAGTAGTGAAAAAGAAAGTAATCTGCCTAAGGTAAGAAGTGAGTGCTGAGCAGCAAACTTTAAGACAGACTGCTCGTCACACCCCTCTATGCTCTTATTGCTGATGGAAACAGAGATCTCCAGTGAGCAAGAGAAGGCACATGGGCCTTTCACCAGCTAAAGAGTGCCCTCATGTCAGCCCCAGCTTCAAGACTTCCAGATCTAAGTAAACCATTCTTTCTATTTTTCCATGCAAAGAATTGCCCTGGGAATACTGGCTCAAGATTTGAGTCTGTACCAGAGAGCAGTTGCTTACTTCTCTAAGCAACTAGATGCAACAGCCAAAAGATAGCCAAGTTGCCTCAAAAGTGGAGCAGCAGTTGTGCTGAATATTCAAGAAGCACACAAGTTTACCCTGAGACAAAAATGACTGTGCTAGTGTCCCACACAGTGTCTGCAGTACTAGCAGTAAAGAGCAGCCACTAGTTCTCACCACAGAAGTTCCTGAAATAACAAGCCATCATGGTAGAGCAAGATGATGTAAAGATAGTAGCGACTAATATTGTCAACCCAGCTTCTTTTCTCAGTAGAATTAAAGAGAAGCAGTACACCACGATTGCCTAGAGACCATTGAAGCTACTTAATCGAGATGCCCAGACTTGAAAGACACTCCTCTAGATGATGCAAAGTCCTAGTTCATTGACAAGAGCAGCTACATTGCCAGTAGAAAGCGACATGCTAAGTACACAATAACTACCTGCAGAGAAGTAATAGAGTCTAGATCCTTACTAACAGGTACCCCTGCACAGAAGGCTGAGATAAATGCATTGACCCATGCCTTAGAAACAGCAAAAGACATTCAGAGTCATGCATGCACATAAAGCCATCTAGAAAGAGAAGAGACTGCTGACCTCACAAGGGAAGAAGAGACAATCTGGCTGCTAGAAGCAGTTCAGCTACCTGAAAAAGCATATTAAAGCACATCAGAGAGTGAGCTTAAAATTAGAGGAAAAAGATGAGCTAGCAGATAGAGAGGCAAAGAAAGCAGCAAAAGGTGAGGTAATTATGGACAGATTTTCCTCGAAGGGAAGGCATAATACAATAATTCTAATCAAAAGAGACATACAACCACAAGGAGTAGGCTACCATTAAAAGAGAGCTACTAATCCCTTCCCATTTTTGTGGTTACTAGTGAAAGAAGAGCACTAGAAAACACACTAGGGCCTAACTACTTAAAAGCTTTTTATGGAGTGTGGCTCCTTTCCCAAAATGACCAAGGCTGCCAGTGATACAGAATGCATTGAAATGAAGTGTTGACTTTGAAGTAGTAGTTTCCACAGGCTTTCTAGAACATACATCTGATTGAAAGAATTGTTGTCAAGAATTTATATGCCACTATTACTCAAGTAAATCGACAGTGTGATCCTTGCCTCCAGACTAACCCCAAAAATACCCCCAGGCCGAAACTCAGTCAGATTGGGAGAGGCCATGGGCCTGTGCAGCAGTGGCAAATTAACTTTTCAGAACTCCCAAAGAAAGGGGGGTATCAGTATTTACTAGTATTGATAGATAAATTTTCAGTGGCCAAAAACATTCCCCACCAGAACTGTCAAAGCTCAAGAAGTGACCAGAGTATTATTAAAAGAAATAATATCATGCTTCAGAGTTCCAGCCACGATGCCCTCAAATAGAGAATCATATTTCATTTCCAAAGCAGTACAACAGATTAGCAGCCAGCTGAGCATAGATTAGGAACTTCACACTCCATACTGCTCCAATCAAGCAGCCAGGTAGAGAAAATGAATAATTTGATTAAGCAGTAGATTGTAAGACTGGGGCAGGAAGTTAATCTACCCTGGCCCCAAGCTCTTCCACTGACACTATTGCAAATTCAAACTAAACCTTGGGCTAAAGGAAAGCTGAGTCCTTTTGAAATGCCTTATAGAAGACCATATAGAATACAAAGGGACTATCCACTCACATTAGGGTGATAACACTAGCCACCTACATGGTGGCTTTAAGCAAACAGCTAAAAGAAATTAAAAAAAATGTGCTTAGAACTCAGAGCAAGGAGTTAAATAGCCTGAAGATGATGTATATGTTAAGTCTCTTACAGAGAAGACTTTGGAGCCACAGTGGGAAGAACCACTGCAAGTACGTCTCACCACCTTCACCGCAATCAAAATCAAGGAGCAGAATGCCTAGATCCATCACTCTGGAGTGAAGAAAGCCCTAGAAGTCCCTTAGAGAGTAACACCAGAAAACAGTGAACTGAGACTAAAACTTACTCAAGCAAAATGAGTATATTGCAGTCGAAAGTTGTTCATACCTTAGTTTACAGAATTGTTTTGTATGTAATTATAACTGAAGTTTCAGAACTAGAGAGTGCCTCTATCCAAAGCAATGCTGAATAGCCTTAGTCCCAAGCTGTTAATCAGTATACTAGGTCCATGAGAGAACTTTCTGAGATAAAAGATTTAAAAGTATCTACTGTAGTAATCCACGAAAATCAAGTATATGAGAAACAAGAATAGCAAGAATGAGAACTGTAGGCACTTCAAAGAATCAAAAGAGAAGAAATCACAGTAGGGTGCTGAGTCATCAATAAGACAGCTTATGAGATACCAGATGCAATTAGTGGCTCAACCTCTCCTGGTGTATATGAACACCAAGAAGTTTGTGATAGCCTAAGTGAATCAGACTGTTAGTGTAATTTCGCCTTGATACAGCCTGTAGAAGTGACCTGCCTTTGAGCTCGAGTTGCTATCAGACTTTCATTTAAATTCAAAGTAGACACTGCACTTTTTACAACAGCAGAGCCTTATACAACCCATACTAAGACTCAAATAGTTCAGACTCAACCCAAACTTGAACCTGAAGTTTATGAAATAAGCCCCTACATAGTAAAAAATGTAAGTGAACAACAATTATTATTCAATCCAGAATGGTCTCTCAAAAGTGTTGAGTTGCTAATGCAAATTAACATCTCAAAAAACCAACCAGCCTGCTCCTCCTTCCTAAAAACATCCTTTGAAGGCTAGACAACATAGTTACAAAGAGAAGTAAATCCCAAGACCAGAATAAGAAAAGATCTATCTGAGATATTAGAGAAAAGATTTAGAGTTTTAAATAAAATTGATTCAGAAATACTGATGAATAAACTGGCCACTGCAGCAAGTAGCCTAACAAAATTGAAGCAGCCTTTACAGTCATCTCTATTAGCATTAAGAACTAGCCAGTGGCAGATTTCAAAAGTACTGCCAAAGTGAGAAACAGTCAGAGACCAAGACCACAAATTAATCGTAGAAGTATTTAGTACAGTTCAAGATAATGTGTCTTTAGCTTTCAGTTGTATACAAGCACAGTTATAGATGCAAGCAACAGCAGCTCTGATCATACAGGAAGGGGGTGAAAGTAATTTTCCAGCTAAAATTCAGAAAATTGTTTAAGATAATGCAAATAATTTTGAGAAGAAGTTTCAATCCTAGTAAACTATGGTGAATTTCACCTATGATCCTGCTTCTCATGTAGCCACAGCCTTTGTGCTTACCATACGTAATGCCACTGTTTATGTTATCCATCCCATCATTGCACTAAGATTAAACCATGAAAAAAGAATACTCTACCCTTCAGAACATAGAGTGTAGGCACAAAAGATAAATGAAAAGTGGCAAACAGTAAACTTAAAATCCTGCATTACTAAAGAACATATGAGATTCATTTGTGAAAGCAATACTATTAATGCCCAAGATGTGTGTTTAGACACTGAACAGAGTATTTGTCACTTCAAAGTTCATCCAGTCACAGACCAAAAACTGTGCTCGTATACACTAAAAAAGAGTGTGTGTGCCTGAGAACTCCTTGTGCTGCTGTAAAAATTGATAGCAATGATGTTATTTTGTCTAGTATTTTTGTCTTGTCCCCCAGGGCTGGGAGCAGCTGCCAGGGCTGGCTGAGAGCTGTCCCTGGCAGGCAGCAGAGTCCCTGCCCCAGCACAGCACCCTGGACTGCAGGACCCTGCTCTGCAGGACAGCCCTGGGCACCCATGGCTGCTCTGCCCAAGAGAGAATCAGAGAATGTACTCACAGGGTCTGTAGGCATTGGGATGTTCCAGCTTTAGGAGATGGCTCCAGGAGCTGCAGCTGCATTGTCCTGCAGCCAGAGGTTCCTCTGCCAAGGGCTGGCAGTGATTCTGCCCCAGGCACTTCCCAGCACCTTCCTAGCCCTGACTGATTGAAGCTCTCTGTGCCTCTGTGCTGTGCCCAGGGTGGCTGCAGGCAGCACCCCAGCCCTGCTGGGCTGGGAGAAAAGCTGCTCATCAAGAGAAATGTGCTTTTGAAGCTCTTCTTGGTTACCAGGATCACCCCCTGTGCCAGGAGCCCAGCTCAGCTCAGCAGCACAGACACAGCACAAGGACTTTCATGACCCCCTCAGGGCTTTGTGCTCAGGCCCTGAACATCAATCCCTTAGAGGAAGCTGAAGAAACCTCTCAAGAACTCCAAGTCAGAATCCAACTCCAAAGTTTCTTTCACTTTTAATGGGTCCCAGTGAGAAATGCAACTGAGAAAGTGTCCCCAGGCCCCAGCCAGAGCAGAGAACTGGAGGCAGTGATGACAGGTGGGGACAAAGAGAAGCCAAGTCTTGGTGCCCTGAGGCACAGCAGCATCTGTGCCACCAAGAGCTGTGAGGAGACACCTTGTCCTGAGGCACTGGGGCCTCCTGGTACAGCCCCAGCCAGGCTGGGCACTGTCACCCCCTTGTCCTGCCCTCAGCATCCCCCCCTAGCCCACATCCCAGTGGCCTCAAGGATCTGCTGGAAGGAGTCCCTGGGGAGCCTTGCTCAGCAATGGCCCTGGGGGGCTCCTTAATGCTTCCCAGGGACTGTAGGTTTTTCAAAGGACTTTGGGTTTGTCTTTTGCCTTGGAATCTCTGAGAGGTCTCTGCAATAATCACCTCAAATCATCTGCTTTATTTAGTCCCTTGAGATTCTCTATTGCAGCATTAATTGGGACTCATTAATACTTCAGGGTACTTCGGTTTTTTAAGCTACTTGGTGTTTCCCTTTTGATACAGACTCTATGAGAGGTTTGTGCAATCAATGCCCCAGTTATCTGCTTTAACGAGTCCCTTGGGAGCTTTCTACTGATGATCAGTGGGGGTCGTTAATGCTTTGAGATACTCAAGGTTTTTAAAATACTTTGGAATTTCCTTTCCACTCTGAATCTCTGAGAGGATTTTGTGCCATCCTGGTCTCCAATTCTCTCCTCCAAGAGTCCATGAGAGGTCTGTGTTGGGGATGGACCTCAGTGGGACCCATTCATGCTTTGAGACACTTCAGGAGTTTCCTCAGACTTTGACTCCTGGAAACGTTTGTGCAATCTCCTCTTGAGCCCTGAACTTCCAGGGCTCAGCTCCAAATGCACCATTGGGCTCATTAGGATCAAGCAATTCCTGACAAACCATGGCTGTGCCTTGATTTCCCTCTGGTCTGGAGCAGTTCATTAGGAAGATTTTATTTTACAGTTATGGAGAAATATTTCAAAGAGGTTCAAAGAAATATGTATTCCTATCTTAAAGGGTGCTATTATTGCTGTTCTTATTATAGAAGAGGTGATTGCAGTATTCTGTGATTGATATTGATCCAGGGACTCTCCTAAGGAGGTCTGGCCAGGTCAGAGAAGTTGTACCTTGAGAGCTGACCCAGTGTGGACAACCTTGCCCCACATTCCCCAACTCCATGCAAGAAACAATTTTCACTTTCAAAAATATAAATGGTTTATTAAGACCTTATCAAAATACAACAGAACACTGAATAAAGAAAAGAATACAGCACCAGGAGCAAAGAATTCAGTCACCGTGTGCTCATCTACAAAATGGTTGCTCTGTCTTTTGTACCTCTAGCCCCTCCCAAAGTCTTGTCAATCGACTCCTTCTTCACTGTCCACCGGTGGAGATCACTGTCTTACACCTTGATTTGAGGTGAGGTGCTGCCATAGTAACAAGCCGACCCTCCCAAATGCCCCAACTACTGAGGCCATCCTGTGATAACAATGCAAGGGGGAGGGGAAGGATAACTATACATCTACAAAACTTCTCTTAACATATATTTAATATTCACCTCTTCATTGTGATAGTCAACCATAGAATTATTCATCTATAACAAGCCCCTCTTTTCTTTTTCTAGAAGTCATTTTGCTTGAACAATTAAGTAAAAACTTTCTCTCTCTCTTGAATGAATCATACCAGCATCTGTTGATGTGGGCAAGGACAGTGGGAACAGGAGAAAAAAATCTCAGGTTTTCGTTAGACACACTTATTTGGAATGGACAAAAGGGCATCACAGAGGTTCAGTGTTGCTTTGACTCCCATCTACCGTGACTATGTGTTTGCTACCCATAGTCAGGATATCTTAGGGGTGAGTACAGAGGCCAACTCGGTCCTGCCTTCCAGTCCCCATTGAATTAAAAGACAACTGCGGAATTACAGAGGTCTGGTATGGCCTTTTGTCCCTACCTTACCATGCCTACGGGGTTGCTACCCACAGCAGGGCTATGGAATCTTCTTGGTAGTAAAGAAAGGGATGAACCTGGCCTTGTCCTCCTTCCTTTGTCTTATTTTCTTAAAGAAGCTGTCTCATTACCTTTTACAGTCCCTTGGGTGCTTCCCCTCAACAGATGCTGGTAATTCTCACCCATGAAAACAGGAAGGCAGTTCTCGAGCTAGTTGGTGGAAGCTTGACTCTACTTTTTGGGCATCTCCGTGTTTTTCTGGTTTTCTCTCAGTCTCTGCTTGAGAGTCAATCTTGTTTCACTGTTGCAGAATGAGGCCTTTGTCGGGGATGAGCCATTTGTCGGGTGCAGGGAAAACTCGGGGCTCAATATGAGTCAACAGCAAGTTCTCTTTATTGAAGAGAGCATCAGACACATACAGCAAGTAATAGGCTTATGATCATTCTGTAAGCCAAGCGATCTATTGGTTAAACTATACCATCAACTCTTCCTCATTCCTTTGGGCCTACATTCTTTATTTCCCACGTCTCTCTGTCCACTTGTTACCATACCCAGCTAGGCCCAAGGACACACTATCTTGCAGGTGCAAAAACTCAAACTAGCTGTGTTCAGTACTTTCCCAGCTCCTGGTCAGCTAACAAGCGAATGTCTACGTGACCTCTGTCATGTAGCCATTTCTCCACATTTCACCCAGCCTGGATGATACAGTCCATTCTTTGGGTTCTTCTACAGGGCCTTTGTTGGCATGAGTCCATCCCTGCTCTGTAGTTGGCACGGCCGATTCGGTGGTGAGCAGTACCTGAAAGGAACCTTCCAACTGGGGAGTTAGAGATTGATCTCTGCATGACTTAATCATCACCCAATCCCCAGGATTAATATTATGGATTCTGAAATCCAGAGTGGTAGTTTGAGGAATTACCTCTGTATGTCTTAGCCCTTCTAAGGTTTGTGCTATAGACATAACTTGTTTCTTGGCATTGGTTTCCCCTTCCTCATAGGTGGCAACCTTCTGGGGTGAGGTCAGGAAGGGTAACCCAAACATCATTTCATAGGGTTAGACCCCCAGATCTGACCGGGGTTGGGTTCTAATTCTTAATAAGGCCAAAGGGAGACATTTTATCCATGACATTTGGGTTTCAATTATTAGCTTAACTAGAGCTCTTTTAAGAGTCTGATTCATTCTCTCAACTCAACCAGAACTCTGTGGATGCCTTGGAGTGTGTAATTCCCATTTTACTGCCAGGGCCTGAACAACTTTCAGCAATATCTTCAATGTGAATTGAGTTCCCCGATCGGAATCAATCCTGTTTATCATTCCCTATTGGGGAATGATTGATTCTAGAAATGTTTTACTCGCAACACTGGCATTGGCTTTCACAGTGGGTACCACCTCTATGCAATGAGTCACGTGATCTACTATCACTGGCAAAAACTTCCACCGTTGTACCTGGGGAAGCTCAGTAAAGTCTACTTGGATGTTTTGGAAGGGCCATAAAGCTAGTTCTCACCCTCCTGTGGGTGTTTTCCTCATGATTTTCTTATTCACTTGTTGACATATCACACACCATACAGTCACCTGCTTAGCTATCCCAAAAGTTCCTATGCATCCCCAATCCCTTAGAAATTGATCACTTAGTTCTTGTGTACCCCAATGTTTTGTTCCATGTATGCCTTCTAGCATTTTCTTGGCAAGGGGTTTATTCAACATTTGCCTCCCATCTGCTAATCTCCACTTCCCTTTGTTATCTTTTTTGGCTCCTGTTTGAAGGAGTTCTTCCTCTTCTGTCCCACTGAATAGGGGGACTTCTTGCATTTCTCTCATTGATGTTAATACTATTATTAGTTTTTCTGTCTCTGATTCAGTTGCATTTTTGGCTTCTAAATCAGCTAAATTGCTCCCTTGCGCCCCTTTTTGATGTCCTTCAACATATACCACCGCTACTTCCTCTGATAATTGTAAGGTTTATAACTCTTCTAAGACAAATTTTTCATTAATCAGTCCCTTTCTCTTTGGATTGAATAGCCCCCTCTCTTCCCAATTTTTTCCAAAGTTATGCACTGCTCCAAAAGCACATTTTCAATCTGTAGCTATTGTTCCCATTTTCTGTGCTAATTTTTCCAGAGCTTTCTTTACGGCATACAACTCACATGCTTGAGTTGACCAGTTGAAAGGTAACTTTCTCTTTTCTATGGCTAGTAACCCTTCATGCACTGTAGCGTACCCCGCTACCCTGTGCCCCTTTATTACCCGTGTAGATCCATTGATGTACAATTGTTTTCCACCTTGGAGTGGCTGATCTGTTAGGTCCTCTCTTACTTTAGTTTGATAGTTTATAACCTCTAGGCAATTATGTATTAGTTCCTCATCTGGTTCTCCATACAAAAACTGGGCAGGGTTGAGTTGGTTACTCACGATTAGTTCTAAACCATTATGTATTAAGATGGCTTCATACTTTAGCACTCAGGAATCGGTGAGCCATTTCTCAGCCTTTTGGCTTAGGATACTTCTGTCTGAGTGTGGGGTACATATTTTCAATTTTCCCCCAGTTTTTTGCTTTCCTCTACGAGTATGGCAGTCGCTGCCCCCGCCTGAATGCAGGTTGGCCACCCATGGCTGACAGGGTCCAGTAATTTTGATAAATAGGCCAGTGCTTTCATGGATCCTCCCCAGTCCTGGGCTAGTACTCCGTGATCTGCCCCTTTTTCTACATCTACAAACAGAAGGGTTTGTCAAAGGCAGGAAGACTCAGTTCTGGTGCACTGACTAATTTCTGCTTTAATGCTTTTAACTTTTGTTCATCGTCTTTTTCCCACCTAATCTTTTCTTCCACTAACTTTTCATGCAAGAATTTGACAGACTTCATGTATCCTTTTATCCGTAGCCTACAATATCCCAACAAGCCTAAAAATCTTCTGACTTCCCTCTTAGTTTTTGGCAGTGAGAGTGAGGCTATCCCTGCTATTCTCTCAGGGTTCATCCGCCAGCTCCCTTGACAAATCACATGTCGTAGGTATTTTACTTCTCGCTCTACAAATTGGAGTTTTCCTTTTGATACTTCAAGTCCTTGGTTCCCCAGAAAATTTAACAACGCTATGGTGGATTCCAAAACTTCTTTGTCTTCCTGTCCTGAGAAAAGCAAATAATTTACATATTGGATGAGCTTGATCTCAGGTTTAATGGAGAAGAGTTGCAGTACTTCTCCTAGGGCTTGACCAAAGAGGTTTGGGGTTTCAGAAAACCCTTGGGGTAACCTAGCCCACCAAAGCTGTTGCTTCCTCCCAGAATTGAGGTCCTCTCATTCAAAAGTAAATATATCCCTACTTTCCCCTGCCAGTGGACATGCCCAAAAAGCATCTTTTAGGTCTATGACGCTAAACCACTGGTCTTCTGGGGGGATATTACTCAGTAGTGTATAGGGATCAGGCACTACTGGGTACCGATTCACTTTTCTGTTGTTTCTCAAATCTTGGACAAGCCTGTAAGTCCCATCTGACTTCTTTACTGTTAATAGGGGTGTATTATGGGGGGATATACATTGTTCTAAGGTCCCATCCTCAGTAGGTCTTGGATCACCAGCCGTAGTCCTCATCTCTTTCCAGGGAGAGTGGATATTGTCATATCCAAACTGGATGGTTCTCATTAACTATTTTGATTACTATAGGTTTCATGTTCAATTTACCTCGGCTTTTTTGTTTTGCCCACACCATCTCATGAATTTTGTCCTCATCTTCTTCCCTTAATTGGAGAAGCTTAACTACCATTTTCCCTTTCTCTAGGAGCACTCCAATGTCAAACTGCACCTGTAAATCCCATCCTAATAAATTTCACCCTGCTTCTGGAACTAATAGAACATCCCCAATTCCTATTTTATTTGTTCCTTCAATCTTTATTTGCTCCTTCAATCTTTATTTGCTTTATAACTGAGGCTTTGAACCCTTCCCCTTTAGCACCTACTACTTGCACAGTGTCTTGACCCTTTTTGCACCCCTTTGGGATTCTACAAACACAAGTTCTTTGAGCCCCCGTGTCTACTAAGAATTCAAATTCTTCCTCCTGAGGATCTATTTTTAAAGTTTTCAAGGGCTCCTGATGGTATTCTGTCCCCTGGAGGTAGAGCCCCTGACACCCCTAGTCTTCCACTTCTCCTTTTTGCTCAGTCTCATAGATCCTCAGCTCCTTTTCCTTCAGGGGGCAATTCTTTCTGATATGCCCACTCTCTTTACAGTAAAACCAAACGGGTCCTAGGTTTCCTTTTTTTCCAAACTCCTTTTTGTGTTCGGCCCCAAGGCACTGCATCCCCCCTCCATCTATCTTCCCGCACTCGGAATCCCCCTCCCTTACATGGACTGTTCTTTACATGCTGGTTTCCTTCCCTAATGGCAGTTACCATTACCTTGGCTTTTGTCTTGGTCTTTGTCCCTCTTTACATACATTTTCTGTGCTTCCCTTTAAAGATCCTCTAACTGTAGCCACATTTCTCCTCACAGAGAAAATCTGAACCTCAAAGAAAGCGAAAACAATGCTTATCTCATTTGCTGTGCATGTGTTTGTGCAAAAGTAGAATGCAATATGGAGATTGTTGACCCAAAGTGAAGATGTTTTGTTTCCTTGGCCTAACAGGGCCAAGTGTGTGTGTGAGTCTGGACTGTCAGCTGACAGTCACGAGATGAGTGCAGTGGAGTGCAGTTATGAGCAGAGTTGAGTGCTTGGCAGCTTCAGTTTAGATGTAATGTAATATAGTGTAATATAATATAGAATAATATAGTATAATAAAGTCATTAATTAGCCTTCTGATAAGATGGAGTCAGATGCCTCCCCACCATTCTCTCCCCTCGTTGGGGGCAAAAATATCTATGATATCTAACCTCCTTTCTTGCCAACCATCTAACTTTTCTAACTTTCTCCACATGTCTGGCCAGGTGTGAGTGACAAAATTTATCATTAGTAATATCTGTCCGGCCACTGTATCAGGGTCAACCCTTGAATATTGCTTCATATTCCTTCTCAGTCTTTCTAGCCACTCTGTTGGGGGTTTCTTCCTTCCTTTGCTGCTCATTGAAAGCTTTACGAGCATTTTAAAAACTTGGAGCTGCCTCTTTGATACCTCTTATAATCAGTGTTCTGTATTCCTCCATGTCTTGACCCCCTTCCTCCCCCCAGTGCTGTTGTGGTCCCTGGTGGGGCACACTACGGGCATTTTCAGGTCCCCAGGAGGTCCTTTCACATGCTCCCTTTCCCATATCCGTATGTCAGCTGCTCAGATCATCTGTCTTTCTTCTGGTGTGAATGGTCATTATTGATTGCATCTCTTCCTATGTATAAATATTGGGCCCCAGAAACTGGTCTAACTGTTCCACTAATCCAATGAGGTCCTCTAGTAATCCTTTCAATTATTTCTTGAACATTCTCACATCAGAAGAACTGAGAGGCACAGTTACGAACCCAACTCCTCCCTGCACCCCACACAGTGATACTTCCCGCAGAGGATATAATCCTGCTACTTGGTTCCCATCCCCTGATGTGATTTTCTCTCATTGTGCCACCCTGTTTCTGGTGTTTTGACTAGGCCCATCAGGGGGTAGGGGAGGTGCATCTGGGGCTACTGGAGGTGGAGGGGGTAAGTGCTTTAACGGGTCCCATTCTTTATTTTCTGATACCTTAAACATGCTCACCTTTGAGGGTGAGGTCTCCCTCCCACAGCAGGCAGCATAGTCAGTCTCTTCGTGATTGAATGGTTTCTTAGCTCTTACATGGATGTTTAATGCCTGACACATCCATCCTTTGTCTGACCCATATCTCTGCCAGTATACATGATTGCTCCTAATTTCCCTTCTGGTCCATTCTACCATGAAATACTAAATCATTTTGAGCTCATCCTTATCTCTGGTATTTGGGTCATATTTCCACCGGGCTAGTTTCCTTCCCAGTGGGCCATCTGAGGGTATACCTATTGGTACATCTTCAATTTCTACTTCTCCCCTTGGGGATTTCCTATTTGCCCATAGTCCCATCCTGACCAGCCGATCACAGGCCCTCCTCCGACAGAGCCCACCTTTCCAACCACAGGCCCTCCAGACAGAGCCTGTGTCTCTCAGAAGGGAAAAGGAAAGGGGGACCGGGAAAAAAGAAACAAGGAAAGGAGGAAAGAGAAGGAAAGGGAAGAGAGAGAAAAAACCCAAAGACTGTCCTTCGCTTTTGACAAGTAAAAATAAAAAAACCTTATGATCCAGGCACTTCTGTATCACTGGATTGGTCCCTGCCCTTCCTCTCCTCCTCGGTTCAATGCTCTGGTCCCACGGTCGCACTCTGATCCATCCCGCATAGCTCAGCTTGGCTATGGCCTGCCCCTGGACCAATTCGCCTCAGCAGCTGCAGTCCTATCCCTGGCCCAACTTGGCTCAGCTTTGGTGGCTCTGCCCACCTAGATTTGACTCAGCAGCTTCCATCCCACTTCTGACCCAACTTGGTTGGGCTTCAGTGGTTTCCCCACCCCAATTCAACTAGAAGGCTCCGCCCACCCCAGTTTGTCTCGGTGGCTGCAGTCCTGCCCCTGGCCTGACTCGGCTCAACCTCAGCAGCTCTGCCTGCCTTGATTTGGCTCGGCTCAGCAGCTGGCCCAGCCTGACCCCCTCGGTTCGGCAGCTCCGCCCTGACGTGACTCGGCTTGGCCGGACTGCCCCCACCCCCTTGTCTCAGCAGCACACAAACTGCTGCACTGGCTCCTGGGTGACCCCCTGCATCAAACCCCTCGATGGTCACCCCACTTCCAGCCCAGCTTCGGCTAGCCCTGGAAATTTTAGCACTGGCTGTGCCCCAGAGGCTGCCCCTGCTCTGAGCACCCCGCGAACCGCGGTCATGTGGAGCTCACCAGCTCCCTTGGTGTGTGCCAGCTGGGAATCCCGCAGCGGGTCCCCGTCCTGGCACAAACACAATTTCCCCAATGGGTGAACCCTGCTCCCAAGTCCCCACAAACCCTTCAATCTTACATGTCCCACTGACCATGGGGTCCTTGTCTATGGGATCCCCGTTTTCCTCCCCCCCATGCGTCCCACTGTTCCTTTTGCCTTTCTACCATCCAATCTTCTGACACTTCAAGGGACCAGGATGGATCCAGTATATTACTAATGTAAAGGTCACTTTCATACACCTGAATTTCGGAGTCACAATCTTGCAAAAAATAGTTATGTGGATGGTGCTCACCCCTCTTCCCCTCTTTTCTTTATCCAGTCTCCTGGAGTCTTTGGGCTTCCAACCTGCAACCACTGGTGGAACTGGGAGAGTCTGATAGACTCCGCCAAATCTGTGGTGGCGGGCGCCCCTTTTGAAAACTCCTAAGGCCACCAGGTATATTTCCTGGACGAGTCCCCATTAGTGAGAAATGATGCTTACTTCCAAAAATTTAAAAGGATTATTAAAACCTTATCAGAAAACACAACAGAAGATTGAATAGAAAAAATATTATGGTACTGGGAGCAAAAGATTTTTTTCCAACATGTGCTCGTCCACACAATGGATGTTTCACATTTTAACCCTGTAACCTCTCTTAAAATCTTGTTAATCAACTCTTTCTTCACTGTCCAGTGGTGGAGGTCACTTCCTTACATCTTGATTGGAGGTCAGGTGTTGCCATAGTAACAAGCCAACCCTTCCAAGTACCCCAAATACCAGGTAACCCTGTGATAACAATACAAAGGGGGTAAAACATAACTATAAATCTATAAAACTTGTCTTAGGATATCCATAACATCTGCCTTTTAATTGTGAGACTCAACCAACGCATTAATCATTTATCACACAATTATTTCAAAATTGCTTTCTGTTTCACCCTGACTGTCCCTGCAGAGGAACAGGGCATCTTTCAGGCAGTTCCACAAGCTCAGGCTTCTCATTTCATGAGGAATCTGGGATGGAAATGGCCGTATTAAGAAGGAAAAAAGCAGAGGAAATAGATTAGAAATTCTTAGAAAAAATTACCCTTCTTACAGACAAGGTTCACCAAGTCATTCCCTGCATTTCTCCTTTTAAGATTCTTTCAGTCTTCTCCTCTGTGTAGTATATGGTAGAGATAATTCATGCTATATATATGCATAAAATATTGTAAAGTCTAAAGTTATGTCTTTGACCACTCTGGCTGGTAGCAGAGTCTTATTTCTATTCAATCAGTTCCCGGACAACGTTGAGATAATATCAAGTCTGTTAATGTATGAATGAAACCTTCCCGGGCCATGATTGCTGCCTTCCCTGGAATCTGCACCTGGGAAGATTGCATCCATGAAACCCTCCCGGGCCATGATTGCTGAATATCTAAGCCTCTCACGAGGTCCTGCACCTGGGAAGATTGCATCTACCATACTAAAACACCTGCGCCACTCGGCTACATGTGAATGAAAGCTTTTCTGAGGAGTCCAGACAACCATTCAGACACCTGGACTGTCCTTTGTATATTCCTACACATGTGTGGCCCCAGTTCTACATGTGAAGAGACACAAAGGAACATTCGGCCATCTCTGCCCCAGGCAGAATAAACTGTATATAAGCTAGCTGCATGAAGCACTCGGGGTGAACCACTGGGGAAATGCTGACACTTTGTTGGTCGGATCTTGGTTCACCCAGCACCTGCACCCGGGGCTGATGCTGTCTTGGCTGTGGTGGTTTTTCGAAATTCTATTTTTTGTTAACGATCTAATAAATCTCTGTTAAATTTTTATTATAAATTTGGCTGCCGATTTGATCATTTATAACATCTGGGAGGTGCAGCTTGTTCTGCTGCTTATAATGAACTGGTTTTTGCTGAATCAAATAGAGGCAGCTGCGGTGTTTCACCCCAGAGACACTTTTGGCTAGCTGTGTGTTGCGGCTGAGCATGTGGAGGCAAGTCCAGGCATGCTGGGGCTCCGGTGGTGGTGGGATGGAGCTTCCTCCCATAAGAGGGTCCGCTCCTCAGGTTTACCTCTGACGGAGAAGCTTTAAGGCGATGGTGAAGGAAAGGAGTCAGTTCTGATGGAGGGTTTCAATCCAGAGCCTTTATTCTGGCCCACAGATCTCTGAATCCAGCAACAGCTCCAACAGAACTCTCAAGAATGTGTGGTTGCTCTCCCTTTTACCCAGGGGGAGAGGGGGAGGGAAGGGATAGGAAGCCCGCCAACCAGGCACATGAGAGGAAGTCTTAAGGGACAAAGGACACCTGGATGGCCCAATGCCCCCTGGGGGTAGAGGACATCCTTTGAATCTGCCAAGCACTCAACGTCCTTCTGGAATGCCAGGATTGACAGACAGTGCTCGTTAGGGGTCAGGGTGGGGAAAGGAAGGATGATTGACACACATGGGAGGGAATCTTCAGGAGAGGGACCTGGGTTCTGGGGTAAACCTTAAAATCACACTGCAACATCTCCCCCTTGTTTTGTTTAAAATGAAGAGGACTGGGTTTGGGGGGCAGAATGCTCACCAAACCACATCTGGTAAATTGGTTCCTTCTCTTCAGGAGGGTCAGAATTTTCTACTGACACTTCCAGGTCATCCATCGGAACATTAGGAGCTTCCAAATGGTAGAGTTCAGGAGGGGAAGATGAGCTTGAAATTAGCTTGTAAACCATGTGCTTGATTAGCCCAAAAACAATGCAAACAACTACTATAACAATAACTAGAATCAACAGTACCAAAAACACAGTTTTCAGAATAGATCCTAACCAGCCCAAGAGTCCCCAGTCCTTGAACAGTCCACTCAGACAATCATCTGTTTCTCTCTTGATTTCGTTCACCGTAGTTTTCATTTTGTCGATCGTGGCATGGACGTTCTCTGCTTTTGATGTCAAATTGAGGCAGCAGAGACCTTCAAATTCTTCACAGCAATGATTGTGCAGGAGGAGCAGATAGTCTATGGCTGCCCTGTTTTGAATGGTGGCTTGCCTGGTAATTTCTTCGTCTGATAAGAGGTCACTCAGGACAGTAGAAGTCAGGTTTGCCTGTTTTGCAACCCAACATTCCAATCGGCCTAACTCTCCCATGCTTTTTGCTGCCGAGATCCACGGCAGAAGGACTGTAATTGTGATGACCTGAAGTCTGGACCAGTGAACAATTTCCGAATTACAGTCTGGGTCTAATTGCCTTAGGTCTCTTTTTTGATAGCCAATGTATGTGTGTTGGTTTTTATTTGCCAATGCATTAAATTTGTTCAATTTGGGGTAAACAGGCTCAGCTTGCCAAAGGTGCATGGACCTCCGAGCAAACGAGGGGGGAGACCTGCCCCTGCTCTGTCTCCACGTATTAGAAACACACCTTTTGGGAGTTCACGGGGCTTATAATCACCACCTGATCAGTGCATGACTAGGACTGAATTTTTGCACCAGTTTTTGTCTGTGTAGTGTGGGTTGCTAGGGTCAGGATAGGTGTTTCGTTTAGCTTCATAATAAGGTAACTGGGAATTGAATTTAAAGTGAATGCAAAAAGTTGCATTCATGGAGCCCAGGAGATGGAGTTCTTGTTGTTCCCTTTTTGGCACTGGTAACTGTCTTGCCCACTCCTGCCATAACAGTAAAGGATTGTCAGCAGGGCAGCGACCAGGAGGAGGTGCAAGTGAGTTAACTTCATTTAAAGCATTCCACATTTCGTTTGGGAACTCTGCGGATTTAAAAGGAAATCCGACCAGGCAAGTTGACAGGGGGTCAGAGGCTGTTGCTGTGGAGAGACAGATGTGATCCTGGTCAAGGGCTTTGGCCAGGGTGGTCCATACAGTTGCTTTGGGCTGAGGGACTATCCAGGAGATCACTGGTGGAATGATTGCAAGCAGGACAAGGAGCAGACTTGGTCTCATGGTGTGTCGAGACTTCACACGAACAGCAGGATCTAAATCAGTAAAAGGAAACTTAAGACAGAAACATATTACAAACGATTTCAGACAGGAGGTGTACATGGAATTTCCTCCAGAGAACATGTGCGGCATTTCCTTCTCCAGGAAGCATTAGCAACCTGGGGCGCTTCTGTAGACTTCCCTGAGACCTTGGGGATGTAGGGCCTTACCCATTTGGATGGAATCCACTTTAAACCACAGGGGGTGGACATGCAGGAGTATCCACATCCCCATGTAACCAATTTGTAAGGTCTCATTATCTTCCCAGTCTCAGGGTCTTTTACTGACTGAAGGCCTTTCTTTCACTGACATCTGACTGCTCCCCACAAAGTGGCGTACGATGGGCGGATTCAGGCTGTCAAAGGAACAGTTCAGAAAATTGATTGTGAACAGTGCTCTGGACAACCGGATGTGGGGAGGTTGCACTTTCAGAATCTGATGTTGCT
Source organism: Melozone crissalis (assembly GCF_028551555.1). NCBI lineage: Eukaryota > Metazoa > Chordata > Aves > Passeriformes > Passerellidae > Melozone > Melozone crissalis. The sequence goes on along the minus strand of NW_026535813.1, from coordinate 4,555,426 downwards.
GGTCCAGGACTCTTTTGATATCATGGTGAGTCCTTTCTACTATGGCTTGACCTGTAGGGGAGTAGAGGATGCCAGTTTTGTGCTCTACTCCCCATTGCTGCAGGAAGCTCTTGAATTCCTTGGATTTGTAAGTGGGCCCATTATCAGTTTTCAACTTCTTGGGAAGGCCCATGAAAGAAAAAGCCTGTAGGAGGTGCTTTATGGCATTGGAGGATGATTCTCCTGTGTGGGCAGAAGCATAGACTGCTCCCGAAAAGGTATCTACACTAACATGAACTTATTTCTGCCGTCCGAGTGATTGTATGTGTGTTACATCTGTTTGTCACAGTTCACAACTGTTCAACTCCCTTGGGTTTGCCCCTGCACTCATCGTAGGGAGTGCATGTTGTTGGCAATTGGGGCATGTGGCCACAATTGCTTTGGCCTGTTCTCGAGGGATGTGAAACTGAAGAACTAGGCCAGGTGCATTTTGGTGGAAAAGCTGGTGGCTGATTTTTGCCTGTTCAAAAACATTTGGGAGAGGGGCCATCTCTGCAGGCGCAGCAAGAGCATCTGCCCTTCTGTTGCCTTCAGCAATAAACCCTGGCAAGTCGGTATGTGACCAGATGTGCATCACATAAAATGGTTGCTCTCAGTGGGAGACCAACTTTACGAGTTTTGAGAGCAATTCGAAAAGTGCGATGTTAGACACTTCTTGCAGTATCCCTTGATCTGCTCTGGATACCACTTCTGCCACATATGCAGAGTCTGTAATCAGATTGAATGGTTCTGAGAACCTTTCAAAGGCCCTAACAACTGCAGCCAACTCAGCAACTTGACGTGAACCTTCCACCTCAGCAATGTCCGTCTCTCACTACTGGGTTTGAGGATCTTTCCAAGTCATAACGGACTTGTGGGATCTCCCGGACACGTCTGTAAAGCCAGTCAGAGCCTTTTTCAAAGGTCTCCTACTTAGAGCACTTCTCAATTTAAGAGTAAATTGAACGTCTTGTTCAAAAATTTTGTGGCCAGGCCGATGGATAGAAAATTTGTCCTGAATAAGAATCCAGAGCAAACTGCAATGTCTCATTTTCCTGAAGCAAATGTTCCAACATTGCTGTAGTAATTTGGCCCAATTTTAACTCGATTGGAATGTGAATGCCCTCAAAGTCACATCCAGCCAGCAAACCATTTAAAAGTCAACACAATTAAGGATTTTTTACAAGACTCCAGATCTGTGGCCTCTGGGGCTTACACACCTTGAAAAGTGATAAATATAGAACCCCAAATCAGGCCAAGCCCCCAAAAGGTACAAGAATTACATTTTTTTATAACTTGTATCATAAGAACAGAAGACAGCGGGAAGGACTGGAGTGCCACTTAAACAGATGTAACTCAAATGATGACAACACAGGCTATGAATAAAACCAAGAGCAGAAAGATAGTAACTGGAATTTGCAGACTCGACATCTACTCCTTGTGGAAATCAATGACAAACCTTGTTGGATTCAGCAAGGTGCCAGCTTGGACTAGAATTACAATATGACATAAAGAAGGAAAAGCAGGTGTCTTTCATGGGTCTGGAACATGTGTGATGAAATCCAATCAAGAACAGGTAAGAGACCCACCAGTCAAGTTCTGCCTAAAGAACTTAAGCCAGTATCTGCTCTCAAGCCCGGCCTTGGATACCGTACCTCTCCCAGTTAGACATCTGGCTCTGGTTGGCTTCCATCAGTAAAATATCATCAATCTCATCCTAAATCTGGAATAGATGCTGAGACACTGGTTCATCCTCAGGGCAGGAATATGGACTCATGTAAGGATGCTGCAGACCCATCTCAGCTGTTTGGGACAGGACCTTTCACCCCGATACAGCAAAACCTTATCTCCCTGTCACATATGGCTAAAAGTCAGACTGGAATGATTTGTCATGTAATGAATTATCTCAGCTAAGAACCTCCTTAGCCATCAATACACATCCTGACTTGAATGGTGAGAAAGGAAAAACTAAAATTAGTGACTGCAGAACACAAGCATTTTTATAACTATAAAGGCCACTATGATTTTCACAAAATCAGAAATCTCTTATGCACTCTCTGAGTGTGTGGAGAGTTCTCCTGGATGTTAAGACGTTGGCATTGAGTTACTTCCCCAGGGGATTGAGAGAAATTAAGGAGATTCTCTGTATACCATTATCATTCATTGGTAAGTGACATTGACTCTTAACCTATACTATTTATTCAGTAGCTGTAGCTCTATAATCGTGCACTGTATCTTTATCTACGAGTAGTGTTTCTTTTCTTTTATTCCCGTGTAGTAAGTTTTTGCCACATTATATCACAGTACAAGCTGGTTTGTACTGGGCATTAATTCAGTTGTAAATAAGAAACCCAGCCCAGTTTCATAAACTGGCCCCTGGGTTGACAGACAGGAACTTCAACCAATTACGTTCCTTCGTAAGCTGCAGTCATCTCACTGGTCTAGGATCTGGGGGGCATAAAAGATCAGACCAAGGATCTATCTAGACTGGGTTTTTCAAATGCCCTTTATAAAGAAGGGCTGGACAATAAATGTTCTCTGTTGGCACAGGGACATCGGGTGAGTGGTTCTCTTTGTGCCCAACCCACTCCCCCCACGCATTCACAGTAAGTAGTCTGTTTAAGTCTTATGTCTGTTTTCTGTGGTCTATTCAATAAACAATTCATGTTGTTATAGGTCTGATAAGTCATTATTAAGAACTTGTGAGAAAGAGTAGTTTTGGAGTGCTGGCCGCCTCAATAAAGCTACTGTCTACTGCCAGAGGCCTGGGCAGAGGCAGGGACTTGTCCAAGCTCTCCCCTCACTATTGGTAACACCATTAATCAGTCCATACAGTTAAATGTCAGTATTTTCTCCAGAAAATCAAGAGCTGTGAAGCAGACAGAAACAAGTTCACCAATTCCTCAAAAGCAATAAGTTTCCTTTCCAGGATGAGTCTCATGAAACACCCATGACAAATTCCCTTGAAGTAAGGAAGGAATTAAAGGTTACACCCTGTGTGCATCTAAAAGGAGCACTTCTGTCCTTGCTGCATCCACCTTACTCCCCACAGGAGATGTGTCCTTGCAGTGGAGCAATTTTGTAGCCTGCAGGCATCATCTCATCTAGCAAGGCAGGAGAAATGACCATAAGAGCATCACACCTCCACAGGATATGTGTTATACCAGTACTGCAATCCCATCCAGAATGCTAAGCTTGTACCCCAAAAAGACCTTTGCACAGTGTCAGGATTTAATTCCATGGTCTCAGATCCATTCCACAAGCACACTGCATTTCAGAAAACTGATTTCATATCTTTATGTGCAACTGAAGTTGGATTAGATTTAGTGCAATTTTAAAAAGTATTTGGTGCGACCGACGCTATGAAATTATTTTGCCAATTAATAGTTAGAGTATTCTGAGTGACTAAAATTATTTTAGAAAGACTGTGGTGCATGAACTCTTTCTACAATGATGAAGAAAGAAATTAAAAGCAATTTAAGTTACTAGAATTAAATCTAAATGTAAAAGGACTTTTGTGATTTCTTTGATGATTCTTTTTACTAAGATATGTGAACAGATCAAATCCTGTCATTAAAGTTGTTGCTTATTCAGTTGATTCTTGGTACATGGAAGAGTCCCTTAGAGGTCAGATAATACAAATAGGAATAGGCCTTTCTTCAGTTACAACTTTATATTGTACTGTGTGAATCAGCACAGGCAGACAGCCAGAACAACCACAAAACTGCAGTTGAAATGCAAAGAGTAAATTTATTTCATGACTTCCCAAACCAGAGGATCCCAAAGCAACACCCAGGCAGAGACACAAGTGGCAACACAGGCACAATTAGGCTGTAACTCAGCCGCCTGCTGGGTTCAGATTTGCCCCTGAGCAGGCTGCACAGGCCTCGGATAGCTCAGTCCTCAATGGGACAGACTGCCCGAATTCCCAAGCAGTTCTTGGCCACTGGCAACCTTAGCAAGCATGAGGGATATCAACTCTTTAGTGATTCTCAGCTCTTAGTGATTTCAGCTCTTAGCTTGCTAGGTGCTGCAGGCAGGCAGACACAGGGGGAGAGAGGAGAAGGCCGTTCTGGCGTTCCACAGCGATGTCTTTATTGGATGTTCTGCGAAGTTCCAGTGACAGCTCTTCCACAGAACTGGGCTAAAACAGCCCATCATATAGGGTATAGGGGGATCAGAAATTGTCCAATAGCAGGGGTTAAAAGGCAGTGACCTATAGGGTTTCAGAGAGATAAGCAGGGGTCCAAAAGGCAGAAGAGAGGGGTTTCTAGCTATTCACCATGACTTGGCATTTCCTATCTTTAGGCCTCTGTCCTCCACGGGGTCTTTGCAGTCCCTGTGCCTGCTACAACTCCACTGTCTGTTTTTAGAAAAAAGGCGTTCCCTATAGTTCTTTTGAAATAGTGAACAAGGCATGAGAACATAGCTAATACAATGGCAATCACAAGGAGAATCCACAACATTCCCTTAACCAAAGATGCAACCCATCCTGTTGATCCCCATTGACCGAAAAGGTCATTGACCCAGTCTGGGGTTTCTTCTATTTTCAAGTCCTTCATGGGTTCTTTCAGTTTCTGGATGTTCGCATGGATGGATTCCGAGCGTGAAGAGAGATTGAAGCAGCACATCCCTTCGAAGTCTTCACAGCCGTGTCTGTGGGCAAGCAGCAGGAAGTCAATCGCTGCTCGATTTTGGAGTGAAGCATGTCTTGTGGTTTCTTCTTCCTTTAAGAGATCGCTCAGGGCAGTAGATGTAGCATTAGCTTGTTTATTGAGCCAGCACCCGAGGTGATTTATTTCACCGAAGGCTTTAGCTGAAGCTACACATGGTAAAAATAGGGAGACAGCAATCTTTTTTTGGTTTGTTCCAATCATATAATTTGGGATCACAATTTTCATCAAATTCCATGTAGGACCTTTTGTGGCGTTTTAATTCACTTACTTTTTTCCAATTATGCAACAGGGTGATATTTGGAGTGAGGGTAGAAAGTTTTCCAAGGGTACAGGGACCTCCCTGGAGTCAGGAGGGGATCCCAGCCCAGACTCTGTCACCACAGATGAGAAACGTTCCCTTGGGTAATACTTTGGGGTGGAGAGAGGACACAGAGATCACATGAGCCCTGTAATTGCACCAATTGGGATAGTTATAGGCTTTGTTAATTGGTGATATGTCTTTTCGGTATGTGTTTTTTGTCTGGTCAATTTCCAGCCAATTGTTTTTTGGACGTCTGAAGTAAAATTTGACACAGTATGTGGCCTTGGAGGACCCCAACAGGTCCAATTCTTGGGGTTCCTCTTTAGCATCTGGCAGAATTTTTGTCAACTCATCCCAAGTATCAGCCACATTGGGTCTCTTACCTGTGGTGCGGAGGAGCTCTGAGTTATAGACGGGCCAATCATCTGCTACAAAGGGAATCCCTACCAGACATGTGGAAAGTGGGTTATCAATGCTTCCCATTGATAGGCACATGTTGTCCTGTTTTAATGTCTTTGCTACGGTTACCCAAACATTATGGCCAGGCTGTGGGCTAATCCAGCTGAAGGCATGCGGTATGGTGAAGAACATTCAGGGGGCTGTGAGGACAGCACCAAAGGAGATATTTCTCATCTTTGGACAGGAATGGGGCTTCTGATAGGGAATATAAGCAAAATTTGTTATCTTTATAATGGGAGGGGAGGGTTTTCTCCCTTGTTCCTTTCTTCTGTTCCTTCCACTCCCCCCCCCCTTCTTTTCTTTTTATTTCTAAGCTAAGGGAGGGGGAGTGGGTATAAGGTTAAGGGGTTTTCAAAAGAGTTAGGAAAAGGGAATAATAGGGGTTTTTGGGGTAGAAAAGGGGTAACAACATATAATTCAGAGAACACTTTTGTTTTCAGGCTATCTTTGGCTTATGGTTAATGCAGCAGAATGTTATTCAGCTTTCTATTTTGTCTGCTGTCACGTGGTGGGACGGTCCATTCTTCTGTTTGTGGGTATTCAGTGATGTCTTCATCTCCAGGCAGAACTGGTTTGGTTTTGAGGAGGTCTTGTATTTGACTCAGGAGATTTGTCACCGTTTGTAGGAGTAGTGTTTGCAGTGCCTAGGTATGGTTTTATATTTTTTCCTGGGTACCATCTTGGACCAGATGGTAATAGCACGCACGCATATCCTCTGCCCCAGGTAATCAACTGGAAAGGCCCAGAAATTTGGTGTGTTTCGGGGTCCTTCACGAGCATGGTTGGTTTCTCAGTGAGCTTTGCTTGGGTGGTATTTGCAAAGTGGCGAAGTATCGGTGGGTCAGGCTCTGATGCTGTACAGTTCAGGAAGTTGATGACATAGAGAGCCTTGCAAAGTCTTTCCACTGGAGATATGATTCTCATGTCTCTGTTCTGTTGATTGAGGACTCTTTTGAGGGTTTGATGTGTCCTTTCCACGATGGATTGTCCTGTGGGATTTGCAGGTATGCCTGTCTTGTGTGCTATTCCCCATTCACTCCTTTAAGTTACAGGAGGTATAGGCAAGTCCATTATCTGTTTTGATCTCCTTTGGTACTCCTAGAGTGGCAAAGGCAAGGAGGAAGTGTTTTATTGTGTGCCCTGTAGTTTTTCCTGGATGTGATGATGCAAATACCACTCCTGAAAACGTGTCGACGGATACATGCATGTATTTTGACCTTCCAAAAGGCATGAAGTGAATCACATCTATCTGCCACAGCTGGCAGCTATTCAGACCTCGGGGATTGACTCCCGTCCCCATAGATGGTATCTGATAGTTTTGACAGTTCAGACATGTAGCAACAATAGCTTTTGCCTGATCTTTTGAAAGCTTGAACATTCTGATAAGGGCAGGTACATTCTGATGAAAAAATGCATGTGACAACTTTGCCTGGGCAAAGATGTTAGGAATATTAGCAGTTTCTACTGCCATGGCTAATGCATCCACTTTCCTCTTCCCTTCTGCAATGATACCTGGGAGGTCAGTGTGTGACCTCACATGCATTATATGTTAAGGTTGCTTTCTGTGGGAGATTAGGTGTATTAATTTAGAAATCAGTTGGTGTAACTTTGGATTGGAAACCTCTTTGAGAAGAGCATGTTCTGCTCTCATAGCTATACCAGCAACATAAGCTGAATCTGTGACCAGATTAAAGGGTTTGTTTTTGAACTTTTCAAAGGCTCTGACAACAGCTGCTAACTCAGCAATCTGTGGAGATCCCTCCATTATTTGTATGTCAGATTCCCATTTTTGTGTCTGAGGGTCTTTTCATGTCATTATAGACTTGTGGGATGACCCTGAGTCATCTGTAAAGGTGGTTAGAGCTTTGAGAGGTGTTCTACTTTGGACTAATTTTGGGGTCAGATGAAAGGTTACATCACAATTAAAAAGTTTGTGTTTTGGGATATGAACTGAAATTTGGCCTATATAGCTATCTAGGGCAAACTGGAGATTTTCATTGGTCTGGAGCAAATTCTCCAAGTTCCCAGTGGTAAGTGGCAAGTATATGCATGTGAACTCACACCCTGCAAGAGAGTGGAGGTGAGTTCTGTCCTTTTCTATTAGATGTGCCATGATTTCCTGGAAGGTGGTAATTGTCTTTGTAGGCTGGTTGTTTGTAAAAATCCATTCCAGTATCAGCAAAGGGTCCCGAAGATGAGTATCCCATTGGAAAATCAGTCCATAGAGTCGAGGTGCTTTTCTCAGAATGACAAACTGGAAAGGCAGGCTGGGGTCAAAGTGATGGGCTTTGTGTGAAGACAGGGCTTCTTAGACCCTGGTGATGGCATCTCGGACGTCTGTTGTGAGAGTGCATGGAGAGTCCAGGTCTTCGTTGCCACAAAGAAGGTTGAACAGGGGAGCGAGGTCCTCTGTTGTAATTTCTAGTAATGGATGTACCCAGTTGATGGATCCGCAGATGCTGTATAAGTCTCTCAGGGTTTTTGGATCGTCTTGGATGGCGAGCTGCTGGGGTACGATGATTCTTTCCTGGATCTGGACTCCAAGGTAAGTCCATGGGTTGGTATACCATATTTTGTCCTCATGAATCTCAAATCCTGCCTTTTTTATGGTTTCAATGGTCTTTTTAACTGCTTTGTCTAAGTAAGCTTTTTCTGATGCAGAGACCAGGATATCGTCCATATAGTGGTGGATGATTGCATCTGGAAATAAATTCTGAATGGGAGACAGGATGTGAGCAACATACCACTGGCATATAGTGGGCGAGTTTTTTAGTCCTTGGGGAAGAAAACGCCAATGATATCTTTTGAGTGAGGCCTCTCTGTTAAGAGAGGGTATGGAGAAAGCAAACCGTGGAGCATCCTGGAGGTGCAGTGGGATGCTGAAGAAACAGTCTTTAATGTCTATGATAGCAAGTGTCTGGTCTCTAGGCAGCATCGATGGGGAGGGCAGGCCAGACTGGATGGGGCCCATGTCCTTGATGACCTCCTTGATTTTGCGAAGGTCGTGGAGGGGCCTCCACCTGTCCGTTCCAGGCTTTGGCAGTACGAAGACTGGAGAGTTCCAAGGGCTGGTGGTCTCAACGATGTGGCCTTTGGCAAGCTGTTCTTCCACAAGGGCTTGTAGTGCATGCAGCTTTACTTTAAAGAGGGGCCACTATTCAATCCAGATCAGGTCATGATATTTCCAGGTGAGACAAGGGGTATCTGGCAGTGCGCGTTGCTCAGTGGCCCCGATTAGAAATCCCGAGTGGGAATAAGTAAAGAAACCCCCCACTGGGATAGAACGTCCCTGCCCCAAAGGGTGATGGGGACCCTTACAACAAATGGGCGGATGGTTGCCAGCTTGCCTTCAGGCCCTTCAACGAGGATGTTGTTCTTGTTTCGCATGGATACCGTAGCTCCACCAATCCCTGAAATCATGCCTGCAACAGGTTGTAGTTCCCAGTGTGCTGGCCATTCTGAGTGAGCGAATATGATCACGTCAGCACTGGTGTCCAGCATCCCTGGTAGGTGGATCTTCTCTCCTCTGCAGGTAAGACCGCACTCGATGGTAGGCTTGCTTGGTCCCACAACTTGTGCCCACATTGCTGTAAGGTTGAGAGGAATCTGTTCCCTGTGATTCTTTGGGAGTAGAAAGGCTTGTGCGATCGGAGTTCCCCTTGAAAGGAAAAATGGTAAGTCCATGCAGTACACCTGGACAAGAATCTCTTGTCCCGGGTTCACTGTTTGTACTTCTGGAACAACGAAGATTTTCTTTGGGCTATGAAGAGTGTCACCTATAATTAAGATGTCCGAAGGACCACCTTTTGGCCCATATTTTCCTGTGGGAACACGATAAAAATTCTCATTATTAAAGTCAATGGACAGAGCAGTTGCCAGTTGGCGGTGGGTTCCCATCTGTATCATGCCGTGTGTTGGATCCTCTTCTTGTGGTCCAGAACTTCCTGGGATGGTGCGTGGTTTGGTCTAGATGGCCTTTGATTTGTTGTCATAGCACGGGGCTCCACCATGCTGTGCAAAGCGTTTCCCGAACGCTGCTGGTAGTGCTGCTTATTCTGGGGTCTTTGGTAGGTGTTATGGGGGTTTCTGGTAGGTGACCTGTCTGGACAGTCCTTTATAAAATGTCCAAAATCTCCACAGTGAAAGCAGCAGGCCTGGTCTTTAGAAGCCGTTACTGCATATGCACCAGAAACTCCTTCAGCAATAACCTTAGCAACTGCTTGGGCCACTGTATTTTCAGTGGACAAGTGGCGTATACAGCTTTCCAGCGTTTGCTCTATGGTAGGTTCTGTATCCAAGGGTAGAGACCTCAGAATTGTTTTGCATTGTTCGTTTGAGTTACTCATGGCAAGCTTGCACAACAGTTCCTTTCTTGCCTCTGTGCTCTCTGTTTCTCCAGAGCATCTTTAATTCTGTCCACAAATTTGATAAAACTTTCATCTACTCCTTGTTTAATATTAGAAAAATGCATAGTAGGAATTGAATCATCGGGTGTAAAAAGTAAGGAGGTTTTTGCTGCCAGTGCCACATCTTGCAGTGCATCCTTGGACAGTGTGTCGGCTTGGTCAGAGGGTTTCTGTAAATCCCCTTCCCCAGCCAGCTGTTCTACCGTAAAATTTGTCTTATCAGCATTTGTAGAATATGAGTCTGATAATGTTCTTAATTGTCTTTTCCAATGCCTTTCCCATAACATATATTCTGCTGGGGAAAGGAGGCAGTGAGCAATATTTTTAATATCGTGGGGTACTAAAACATGTGCCAAGAACATAGCTTCTAGGAAATTTCTAAAAATATGCGAGTTTCTGCCATGTTCTTTGGCTGTATTTCTTAATTGTACGATTTCCTTATTTGAGTTGGGTTCCCACATCTTTATACTAGAGGCCTACCCTCTTTTCCCTTTTTATAATTTACTGGGAAGGCATTAATTTTCTGTGCAATCTCCCAGTTCCCAGCCTTAGTAGCTTCACTCTTAATTAGAGCCCATGGATCAATGTCCTCTGTATTGGAATCAGAGTCACTGGAACTGCTGATCTCATCAGAAGAGGAGCAGGCCGTGCCCTATGCTTTTTACGGCGTTTTGAAGCGAGATTTTTCAGGGGCTTGTAGTCAATCTGCCAGGCCTCCCCATATTTGTACTTGGACCAACGCCCACCGTACCACAGGGGCTTCACTCGCTTGGCCTGCTTGATGGCAGCACACGTCTCACAGTCATGGATAACCTGTGAAATACTGTCCATGGTTAGATCCACCCCTCGGTCTCATGCCCACTTATAGGTGGCATCTCTGCCCTGATGGCCTGAGACATCATAGGCCCATCGAGCTAGAAATAACTCTCCCTTGTGTTCCCAATCTAGGTCTGTCTTGGACACCCCTATCTTTGCAGCCTGATCTACCTGCTCATTGTTTTGGTGCTCTTCATTGGCTTTACTCTTGGGGACATGGGCATCTACAGGGCGGACTTTTACAGGTAGCCTCCCTACCCTGGTAGCAATGTCTTTCCACTCATCAGCAGCCCAAATTGGTTTCCCTCTACGTTGCCAGTTAGCCTTTTTCCACCTCTCCAGCCATCCCCACAGAGCATTGGCTACCATCCATGAATCAGTGCAGAGGTAGAGCTTTGGCCATTTCTCTCTTTCAGCAATGTCCAGGGCCAGCTGAATAGCTTTGAGTTCTGCAAGTTGGCTTGATCCACCTTCTCCTTTGGTAGCTTGTGCAACCTGTCGTGTGGGGCTCCATACAGCTACTTTCCACTTCGGGTTCATCCCTATGATGCGACAGGAACCGTCAGTGGAAAGTGTCGTGTGTATCTTCTGCTGGCAGGTGGTTGTATGATGGAGCTTCTCCAGCCCTTGTCACTGATTCTTGTTCCACTTCATCCGTGAGACCAAAGTTTTCACCTTCCAGCCAGTTTGTAATTACCTCCAAAATCCCAGGACGATTCAGCTTACCTATACGGGCATGCTGAGTGATAAGAGCAATCCACTTGCTCCATGTGGCGCTGATGGCATGGTGAGTGGAAGGAGCCTTGCCTTTGAACATCCACCCCAACACCGGTAGTTTGGGCGCCAGGAGTTGTGCTTCCGTGCCTATTACATCTAGGGCAGCTTGGACTCCTTCATAGGAAGCCAAGATTTCTTTCTCTGTTGGAGTATAGTTGCCTTCAGACCCTCTGTAGCTTCGACTCCAAAATCCCAGTGGTCGACCCTGAGTCTCCCCAGGCACTTCCTGCAAAGGCTCCAGGACAAGCCATGGTTCCTGGCTGCAGAGTAGAGCATGTTCTTCACCTCTGATCCTGTCCAGACTGGGCCAAGGGCTACTGCATGAGCAATCTCCTGCTTAATCTGGACAAAGGCTTGTTGCTGCTCAGAGCCCCACTGGAAACTGTTCTTCTTGCAGGTGACAAGGTAGAGAGGACTCACGATCTGACTGTACTCAGGAATGTGCATCCTCCAAAAGCCTATGGCACCTTGGAAAGCTTGTGTATCTTTCTTATTGGTGGGTGGAGACATTGCTGTCATCTTGTTGATGACATCTGTAGGAATCTGACGCCGTCCGTCTTGCCACTTCACTCCCAGGAACTGAATCTCACGAGCTGGTCCCTTTACTTTGCTCTTTTTAATGGTGAAACCACCTCCCAGGAGCATTTGGATGATTTCCTTTCCTTTCTCAAACACTTCCACAGCTGTGTTCCCCCACACAACGATGACATCAATGTATTGCAGATGTTCTGGAGCATCACCCTTTCCCAGTGCAGCCTGGATCAGTCCATGGCAGATGGTGGGGCTGTGCTTCCACCCCTAGGACAGTCAGTTCCAGGTATACTGCACTCCCCTCCATGTGAAAGCAAACTGAGGCCTGCATTCTGCTGCCAGAGGAATGGAGAAAAATGCATTGGCAATGTCAATAGTGGCATACGACTTCGCTGCCTTGGACTCAAGCTCGTACTGGAGCTCTAATATGTCTGGCACGGCAGCACTCAGTGGTGGAGTCACTTCATTCAATGCACGGTAGTCCACAGTCAATCTCCATTCTCCTTCAGATTTTTGCATACGCCAAATGGGGCTGTTGAAGGGTGAGTGGGTCTTGCTGACCACCCCTTGGATCTCCAGCTCTCGGATCATCTTATGGATGGGGATCACAGCATCTCGAGTGGTTCTATACTGTCGTTGATGCACTATGGAAGTGGCAATTGGCACCTGTTGCTCTTCTCCCATCAGGCATCATACTGCAGATGGATTCTCAGACAATCCAGGCAAGGTGTTCAATTGCTGGATGCCCTCTGTCACTACAGCTGCTATCCCAAATGCCCATCTGAGTCCTTTTGGGTCTTTGAAATACCCACTTCAAAGGTAGTCTATGCCCAAAATACATGGGGCCTCTGGGCCAGTCACGATAGGATGTTTCTTCCATTCATTCCCAGTCAGGCTCACATCAGCTTCCACCAAAGTGAAATCCTGGGATCCCCCTGTCACACCAGCAATAGAAACAGACTCTGTCCCCACATGTCTCGATGGAATTAATGTACATTGCGCACCAGTATCAACCAAAGCTTTCTACTCTTGTGGTTCTGATGTGCCAGGCCAACGAATCCACACAGACCAGAAAGCACGATTTTTCCTAGCCTCTACCTGGCTAGAAGCAGGGCCCCTCTAAGCCTGGTTATCCTTCTTTCCCTGGACATATGTCTTGGATGTTCCTTCAAGGGGATCGGACATGTCATCATCATCATACCTGGCCATTCGGCTACGGGCAAATGGAGCTGCTTTCCTTCTGGTGGCTTCCTTCAGTCCACCCACCCGTCGTGCCAGAACAGCACTAGGTTTTCCATCCCACCTTCTCATGTTTTCTCCACAATCATGCTGGTAGAACCACAGCTCAGCTCGTGGGGTGTACCTTCTCTCACCATCTGGGAAACGTCTGCCTTGGATACCAGAACCTCTGATCCGTACTGCCGAGATTTGGAGAAGGTCTTCTTTAGACTCCTCTCTGAGCTTCTTGTGATTCTCCTCTATCTTATCCTCTAATTTCTGCAGACGTGTTTCTACTGCTGCAATTCTGGCCCGTGTTGGGCCGTGCACAGCATCTGCATATGCTCAGAGCTTCCTTGCCATGTCAAGCACAGTCTCATCCCTCTCATCCCTCTTCAGGATGGCTAAGGCAGAAGCATATTCATGTGGCAGAAGTCGCACAAGTTTTCGCCACATCACAGACGTGCACGGTACCAAGTCTGGGTTCCTAGTTGTTACATCATCTGAGAAGATAATCTCTGCCACTGCCATTTCTCTCAGGCATTGGATCCCTTGCTCTATGGTCTTCCACTGTGTTTGTTGCATATTAAGATCATCTGCACACAGGTATCTTTGTGCAACACTGTTCAAGACTCGTGCCCAGAGGCTGTGAGGGTTAGCCCCCCTCATCATTCCTTGGTCTATGACAGGATCCTGTGACAGGGCTCCCAAATGCCTGGCTTCAGTGCCATCCAGAATTGTAGCCTCGCCTGCAGCATCCCAGAGTCAAACTAACAAACTAATTATGGATTCATCAAGTCGTCGGGTGTAATCCTTCCGTAGGCCATGAAGGTCCTTCAGGGAAAAGGACTCAATATTTGCATCTGATCTTGCACCTGCTGCTTTGACTCCTGATTTTATGTCAGGAGGCATTGAGGGTCCTTCTCCTGCATCATCATAATCATCATCATCCACTGGTCGATTAATCTTGTCAGTGCATTTGCCACTTCTAGTGCTGGTAGCAACAGCCATTGGTTTAGCTGCTGGCTTAGGCTCACTATCTGGTTTAGCTGCTGGCTTCAAGCCTGGGATAGCTGATTTATCTCCCTGCCCCCCTGCCTCTGTCTGCTGCCCTACAGTATCTAGCAGTGTGCGATAAGCATAGGCCAGGGCCCAGTTCACTGCAATGATCTTTCTCTCTTTAGGCTCATGCTGGTACTTCTCTTTCAGATATTTCCCCACCTTAACTGGATTCTGAATTTGTTCATGGGGAAAATCCCAGAGTATAGGTTCAGAGAATTACTTTAGGATTTGGCCCATATCCTCCCATTTCCCACACCACTTAGGATTTTCCACACCTGGGTCTACTCCTGAGTTAGGGGTCTCATCAGCCCGTCTAGAAATCTCAGCCCTCATTCTAGAGAAGCAGCAGGCTGTATAGAGGAAGGTTACCAGATTGAATACCAGAAAGATGGTTTCTTTAACATTGAGGGGAAACTGATCATCCTTCACTAGTGATGCAACAGATTCATAGGAGAAGAAGGAAAGCAAAGGCTGAAAAGCCTCATTCCCTGCTTCTCCTCCTCTAACAAACTGGATGCATAACCATAGCCAGTAACCATTCATACCTGGAGCAGACCCCAGCATGTTTATAAACTTCTTACAAATCATTGCCACCAAGCCCAGCAGGACAGCTATTCTGGTCACTGCCCCTCTGCTATAAAAACTATGTATTAAGGACAATACTAGAACTATTTCTGGATAAGAAAATAGACTGAGGGACCACAGAGGTATTAAGATCTCAAAAAAACCCTAGAGACCAGAAATACATGCAAGCCTTCACCCCAACAGACATTATGAATTCAAAAAGCATGGCTATTAACTGCTTTAAGCAAACAGAGAGTAATGGCAACTAAAATGCAGTCAAAACAGGGTTTTTCCACTCTCTCTCTCTTGTGGGTTTGAGCCTCGCGTTGGGCGCCAAAATTTGGTCCTGGTTTAGGGCAAATTTGGTAGAGAGTTTCCAAAGGAGGGCCCCTCCAGAAAGCAAACCCACAGGGCCCCTCCCCCCAACCGGTTCGGGAAGAATTTCTCAGAGAGAAGTGGAAAGAACCTGTTTATTTCACAGGCACAGCACCCCCCAGCACACAAAATGAACAATACTGGATGACACCACTCTGAAAAAGATAACAAATCCAGAAAGTCTCTCTTGGGGGTGGTTGCTCTGTTTTCAGTCCCTCCGGCGTTGGCCAGCTGCTGCAGACCACAAGGTGCAAACTCTCGGTGTTTCCAGGTCCCAGTCTGGAGCAGGTTTGAGATGGTGGAAAAAAGGAGAGGAGAAACAGTCCAGGAAAAAATTTGGACTGTTTAGTTAAACTAGCTAAAGAGAAGAAGCAAAAAGCAAAAAGCAAGCAGAAGCAAAGCAAGCAAGAGCGAGAGGGAGCAAAGCGAAAAGCAAAAGCAGAAAAAGCCAAAGCCGCAGTCTCTGTGTCCCGCTAGGCTGATAAGAAAACCAAAACAAAACTTTCACTCTTCAGAGCCAGTCTTAAAGGTACAGAACATAATATCCAAAATTAACAGAACGCATGAATGGGGATACAAGCACCATAACGTCACCCTAGGACACCAGGTAACTTCTCTGCCCTTCTTCCCATTTTGTCTCCTGCTTGGGAGCTTGCCTTTTGGTTCTCCCTCTACACAGCAGCACATGGACTGACTGCTCAGGCATATCTGAGGCAGAGCTTTGGGTGAGATGCCTCTGTCTGCACATTCACAGGCTGTGCAGCTCTCAAAGTCCCCATACCTCCCTCTCCCACTCATGCTGGTGGGAGTCCCAGCTGGGTGACCTCATTTTAAGGGTGACAAAGTTCTCCTAGATGATTTGGAATCCTGGCATATCAATCTGAGGATGTCAGGCTGAACAGAAAGCGAAATCATAGAGATGTGAGCTATTATCCATCTGTGGGTTCCATCCAGCATGATGAAAGGAGATAATTATTGGCTCTAATGTCCTTAAAACCAGTGACTTCTTAAACAGTGCCATGGCTGGGTTTGTTCACAACCCCAAATGAAGCATTCCAGCTCACACAGCTGCAATCAAGCAGGGCAGCACTTGATGTCTTCACCATGTGTCCCTGCCATGCACTGTGATATGCCAAGAAGCAAAGCCCCTCTGTGCAGTGGCAACAAAAAGTGCTGCCACAACTCTAGTAATAACAAGACTGTGAACCCAGCTCCAGGGGTCCCAAAGCCACTTTGACCCTTAATGGCAGAGCTTCAAGCCAAGACACGGAAATGAATTTAGACTACCCCAAAGCAACACTGACATTAGCACAGCTGGTCACCATCACCCCCACACATCTGCTTAGAACAAAGCCTCAGAAGAGGAGAGCAATCGGAAAAGCAAAGAAATCAAAATGGAGAGGGACATCCTGCCAATATCAATCCTGGGCAAATTAATTCACTTTCCTATAGAAAAACGAATTTTAGGTAATTTAAAAGTTCATAGCATGGCTCCAGGAGAAACTAAAGGTAACCATCAGGAAGAAAAGACTTTGTTAACCAGGCTAATTCCCAACCTGTCATCAGAATTACAGGGTATTAAAAGTCACAAAGGCTTTGTGGCTGTTCTCTCAGTGCAGCCGAAGTCACTGCTCACTGAAGGTGCTTGGAAGCCAAAAGACACCATACTTAGTCACACAAAGAAACTACTAATGCAGTGCTGGAAGCCTCAATTATGGTTCTCAGGAAAACAAATTCTCCTTCATTATGTTCTACTTATGTAATTCCCAGGAACCTTCTGGAGGCATGTCATGGTTTGACGCTGGCAGAATGCCAGCGCCCCCATGAAAATACACTCTCCCTGGTGTCTGCTGTGAGATGTGACCAAGAATAGAGCAAAACAGGCTCCCACTTCGAAATAAAGAAGAAAAAACTTTATTAACCTACAACTATATGTAAAAAGAAACACACAGAAAGAATGAAAGCCTTCCAAAAAGCATTTCCTCCTCCCCCCACCAAATTTCCAATACATCCATCCCTCAGATCACCAACTCTCGGTCCATCACCACCCTTTAGACAATCAATTCTCAGTTCATCAAGGAGTGAGGAGTCCCCCTTGTGCCATAGGCTTCCCCTGGAAACACAGTTGAGACCTCTTGTGTTTCCATGTCACATGCGGCAACGCCCGGAGATCATTTGCCATCGTGACATCTTCCTTCCATGCCCAGTGCTCTCACCACTGTGCATGGACCAGGGCTGCTTCTAGGGTTTTCCTTTTAATGGTGCTTTGTCCAGTTCCTGAAAAATAGCACAGTCTCTCACTTTCGGGACACCTGTCCCCCCCAAATTTCACCCCCTGGGGCCGAGGGGTCTCAAGAACAGAGATCTTCTCCTCCAATGAAGATCGAGGGCACCAACCACCCTCCTCACTCGTTGTCTCTGTTCATGCACTCTTTTACATAACATCACTGCACTCCCTTGGCTCCGAGCCATTGCCTCCCCCTAAATGCAGTCTCTGTTTCACAGGAAAAAAACGGTTCTGTCCATGAATGGTTCAGAGAGCCTCTCGAAAGCGCTGATGACTGTGTCCAACTCAGCTACTTGAGATGATCCTTCTACCTCAGTAACATCAGCCTCCCAGCGCTGGGTTTGAGGATCCTTCCAAGTCATTACAGACTTGGGGGATGCTCCGGACGCGTCAGTAAACACAGTCAGTGCCTTCAGAGGGGTTTGGCTCTGAACACTTTTTAATGACAAGGAAAATTGAACCTCCTGATTAAAAATTTTGTGGGCCGAGCGATCAACAGCAATTTGGCCGGTGTAGCTGTCCAGTGCAAATTGTAACATCTCATTCTCTTGGAGCAGTTTGTCAAATGTATCCTTTTTGAATTGGCCTGATTTCAATTGGATGGGGATGTGAATACCGTCAAAATCACAACCTGCAAGCTCCCTGATCGGCGATCTAGCCTTGAGGATCAGTTCTGCCACCAGCTCTTATGGCTGTGTCATCCTCTTGGACCTATGGTGGCTGAGGAAGACCCACTCTATAATTAAGAGAGGGTTTCTCGAGCCTCGGTCCTTGTCCTTGGGTGACTCGTCCCACTGAAAAATCACCCCATGGAGGTGTGGCATCTTTCCTAGAATAATAAACTTGAATGGCAGACCTGGCTGATATCTGTGGGTCTGCCTGGACAAAATGGACTCTTGGATTTTCTCCAGTGCTGTCTGTGCCTCCTGGGTAAGTGACCTAGGAGAACTGAGCTCCTCTCCCCCTTTCAATAAATTGAAAAGGGCGGCTAGGTAGTCGGTTGGAATTCCTAGACAAGGCCTTACCCAATTCAAAGACCCATACAACTGGTGGAAATCTGCCAAGGTCTTAACATTAGTCTTTATAACCAATTTTTGTGACACAATGGTCCGCCTGCTAATCTCCAAACCCAGGTACTTCCAGGGTGGCATCCGCTGAATTTTGTCCTCCTGAAGCTCAAACCCTGCAGCAAACAATGCATTGATTGTCAGGTCAAGTGCATGAGTAAGTATGTCATGCGTCGGAGCCCAAACAAGTATATCGTCCATATAATGGAAAATTATAGGGTCTTTCGCGACTGTTCGTACTGGGGGCAACAAGGAAGCTACGTACCACTGGCAGATAACAGGGCTGTTTTTCATTCCCTGTGGTAAAACACACCAATGGTAGCACTTCCTTGGGGCTTCACGGTTGATGGTGGGGACCGTGAAGGCAACACGTGGGGCGTAGTCAGGATGTAGGGAAATTTGAAAGGAACAATCTTTTATATCTACAATTGCCAAATTCCAATTTTGGGGGAGCATCAGAGGGGACGGCATCCCTGGTTGGCGAGGACCCATGTCCTTAATGACATTATTAATTTGGTGGAGGTCGTGGAGGAGCCGCCACTTAGCTTTGTTGGGTTTTTTGATGACAAAAACTGGGGAGTTCCAATCCGACATGGTCTCTACCAGATTACCCTTAAGTAGCTGCTCCTGGACGAGCTCGTTTAGCGCCTTCAATTTTTGTTTATTGAGCGGCCACTGTTCTACCCATACTGGCTTATTGGATTTCCAATGCAGCTTCTGGGTTAGGCGCTCTTCAGCGACCGCTGCCCGAAATACCTGGGGAGCCTCTGGGAGGTCAATTCTGGCTCTCCACTGGGCAAGAAGGTCTCTCCCCCACAGGGGTTCCATATATTCCAAAATGACTGGGCGTATAGACACCAATTGCCCATCCGGCCCCTTAATTTGCACTATACTCTTGGATTGTCTCACCAATTGCATGCCCCTGACACCATGAATGCAACCAGCCACATCTTGCAACTCCCAATGTGACGGCCATTCCCGAGAAGGAATGATCGTCACATCTGCCCCTGTGTCCAAAAGCCCTTGAAGAGATTTGTGATGTCCACCCCTCGAAAGGCAGCAGGTGATCCGGGGTTTTTCTCACCCCAAAACCTGGGCTCAGGCTACCCTGTGAGGGCTATCTTGACGAGGGGTGCAAGGCAGCTCTGGACCCCAGGTCAGCTCAGGCACTGGGATGGCTTGAGCTACAACCTGGCCTTTAGGCAGCAAGAGGGGAGGGCAGACAAAATACAGCCCCATAGAAAACTTCCCTGGGTCTGATGTTAAGAGACCCGCGACTATATTAACTTTAACTGGTGTAAGCTTTGTGTCTCCGACGACGACATACTTACCTCCGATCTGTTGCCAGTTACCTGGGGACTCAAGGGAAACAGTTACTAGACGGAAGTTGGAGTCTCTTAGATGGAGTGATTCGGTCAGCTGCAACCTGAAAGGGATAGTTTTAGAAAGCATGGTTAAAATGGGTCTTGGCTGAATGCAGTCTAGACAAGTCAAGTCCTGTTTAACAAAGTCAGTTTCAGTTGTGGACACAGGCAGGCCTGGTTTAGTATTCTCTCCTCCTTTCCCCTCCCTGTAAGATGTTATTAAACCCACCTCATTTGTATTTTCATGCAGTGGGGAAGCTGCGCTCAGAAACTAATTTTTTTGTTTGGGGTTTCCCTGAGGTCCCTGCCCTTTCCTAAATTCTTAAAACTGGAGTCTCAGGGGGCAGTCAGGCATCCAGTGTCCAAGCTTCCCGCAGAGATGGCAGGGAGCAGTTTTCCTTTGGGACGGTCCTGGGGTGCAGGGATGCAGTGGACAATCGGCCAAAGGCAGGGCTGGATCTACAGGTGTGCTGTCCGTGGTGTCAGCAGCAGCAATCCTTCGAGGTTGCAGTCAGGTTTTGTAGTTGAGGTCTCCTGGTGACAGCGAGACTTTGTGCACACAAACTTCCAGCATGCGTTGCAGAGTCGGAGGAGGGTCCAGGGGTAAACTGAAAATGGCAGCTTTGCAAGCTGGGTTAGCATTTGCAGATGCTACCTCCTTGAGAATCTCCATCCTGGCCTCCTCACTCTGCACCTGCAAATCAACTGCCTTGTGAAGACGCTCAACAAAAGACACAAATGCTTCATTTGGATGCTGGAAAATTCTAGAATAGGTGAGATGAGGCGCTGCTGAACGCAACCTCAAGAAAGCCCTTTCTGCTTCCCTGGCAGTTTCTTTCAATGCCTCCGGGGGAATGGACCTAGCTTGAGAATGACCATCCATCCAATTCCCCATCCCGCACAGATGGTCATTTGAGATGATCTCACCATCAAAATCAACACCAGTGCGGGGATTTTCCCAATAGGAGGGTAGGATTCCCACCACCTCCTTTTTCCATGCTGCCTCCGACATTACAAACTCCTTGGGGTTTAGCAGGCATGAAAAAAGGCACCGCAGATCGGCAGGGGTGACTTCCGATTCTGTCAGTGTGGCCCTCAGGATCCCCCGGAAGTACTCGCTCTCCCGGGAGAAATCCTTTTGGGCCTTGCACAGCTCTTTGATAACGTGGTGGGGGAAGGGGGTCCACTGGGCCTGAGCTCTCCCCTCCCTCTCCGGGTGGTATGTGACTGGAGCAACTGAAGGGATGGAAATTGTCTCCGGGTCCTGGGTCTCCACCCCCCTTCCCCCGGACACCAGAGCGTGGGATCCGGAAGGTGGGGCGTGGGAGCCGGAACTGAGAAGGGAAGGGGAGTGGCTGGAGGACTGGGCGGGGATGTCAGATCTTTGGGTCTCCGCCCCAAGGGAGGAGTCAAGGGGCGGAGCTTTGTAGGAGGGAGGAGAAATGGGAGGACCTGCCAAGGGAGGAAGGGCAAAGGGAAGTTGGGAGGAGTCTAGGGACAGGAAGGGGTTTTTTGGGGAACAAAAGGGATTGTGGGATGAAGAAGGAGAAAGGGCAGGAAAAACCATGTGGATCCCTCCATCTTGTGCTCCATGGGAGCCATCTTGGGGAGGGAGACAAAACTGAACTGAGGGTTTAGAAACTGGGGATTTATAAACTAGGTGAGAGGGGGAAGGAAAGGAGCCCCGGAGAGTCCGGCCAGCACTCCTCTGGTAGGGGGATTGGGAGCTTTGAGAAGAGCCAGGGGAATGGTGGACACCCTGCGCTGTGCTGGAGCAAGCTGCTCCTCTCAAAATCCAACTTTTAGGGCAAGCAGGTGAAGGGAAAAGGCTAGGAGCAGGGGAACAGGGAGAACTGGGGATTAAGCTTTGTAAAGATGACCGTTTTCCCAATTTTGAGCTGGATTTTAACACTAATTTAATTTCAGAAGTCCAAAATATGATTTTTTTCAAAGAAGAGTCCCCCGACTTAACAGAAGCTTGTGATTTATGATTAACAACATCCCAGAAACCGGGGTCATAAATTTGTTCAGGGGAAATTTCTGGAAATTGGGAAAACAGCCATTTTAATAATTTTTCTAACTCTCTTTTCTGAACTACAACACCTCCCCCCCCACAAGGGTTCTCGCAACTTGGGTAAAAGCTCTATTCTGAGCCCCAGAAAAGCGAGCACCCATTATGAAGATATTATGTGGTGTGACTCAGTCTGCCCACCGCCCCAGAAAAACTTCAAAAAAGGGAACAAAGAGCCCCACACCAGCCCCTGTCAGAAAAAAGAGAAAGCTGTGCAGCAAGGTGAGCCCCCCCCCACGACACCGTGCGGAAAATGGCGGGCGGCAGCTTCGGGCTCCCCCACGCCATGCTGTGCGGCTCTTAAAATGGCTGGTGGCATCCGCTGGCTCCCCCGCACCACGTGGTCACCACGTCCGAGCTTGGAGCCGCCCGTGCCAGTCCTCTGCCGCGGCAGCGAAAGCCGGCCACGCCGAAAACAGTGGCAGGAGCCCGAAAACCGAGCAAGTGCTGCGCCGCCTGCAGGGGAGGGGCAGGGAGAGAACGTGCGGCGGCTGAGAAACCGCGCACGCAAAAAGCTGCAGAGGAAAGTGCTGCTCAGCATTGGGGGATAAACAGAACAGAAAGACAGGGAGAGAAAGAGAGAAATACTTACAATCTGGCGAGGGCCAAACGAAATCTGGGAGCGATGGTTTCTGCTGGGGGAACGACTCCTTGGGTGTGAGGAGCTGCCGTTCCCGATCCCCCAGAGCGCCACCCACCAAAAAGGGGTCGACTCTACTGGAGGTAGCTTGACTGCCAATGAGACTTACAGCCTCGTCTGCAGGGTCTGGAGATGCCCTCAGGCCTCACGTTGGGCGCCAAAACTGAAGCGGCCAGCTGGAGAAAAATTGTCTTTCTCGGACGTCCCGGCTAGCTATCCAGCACCGCTAGCAGTAGGGGAGCACTCTCCCGATCTCTGTGGTTCGGGACAGCACCTAAGGCAAACGCCCTGTGCTATGACAGCAGTGCTACCTTGTGGTAGGATGTGGCATGGCTTATGGCTACAGTCAGCAGAAAAAGAGAGCGCTCTCCAGCTGTGGTGCATCCCGGTTTATTGGGTCCCAGGGGAACCGACAGTCGAAGAGACAGAGGGAGGGGTTGCAACAGCTTATAAGGAGGGAGGGAAACAGGGGAGGAGTCAGTCCTTGGCCGAATAGAGTTTTAGAGGGGAGTGGGATATAAAAGATTGACTTCAGGAAAACCCCAATGGGGATAACTTGAGGGTGGGGCCTCGGCCCCTGAACCAATCACTTGAATCTCTAGCTGGAAGTTTCTAGAGAGTTCTAGAGAGAAGGGTGGGAGCGCCGAGTGACGGACAGGGCACTGGGGAGGGATTTCAGAAGGGGTACATTAGTCTCCAAGGCAACTTGGGAGGAGTTGGGATAACTGGCAGCACAAGGGAGGGAAGAGAGAACCAGGGCAGAACCATTACATGATAGGGGGGAACAGAATAGTCCAACTTATACAGACACAACACAACACAACACACTCCCAGAGATGAACCTTGGAACACACACTCAATTTTCTGACTCTTTCTACTCCACCTAATAGCATTCCATGCCCAAAGGAAAAAGTAACGAGGGTTGAGCACATTCCCTTCCTTACTGTTGGAGGTAAGGGGTTTTCCTTTTAGGGTTTTTCTTTCTCTTAGTAATTTCCCCCCATTTTTGTTACTAAGGAACAATAATGACCGGGTACTTAAGAGAGACAAAAGAAACGGCCAAGCTCAGGTGACGAGGGCATCTGGCTGTATTTCTCTTATCTGGGGGTTTCTCTCAGGAAAATCCACAAATGCCAGAGGTTTATGTCCATAAAGGAGACAGACAAGTCCTTCAACTTTAGTCAAATAAAGGGAGAGAGTTCACCGGGGCACACGCCTGCAGGGTTTTTCTTTCTCAGGGTTTCAGAGGGAGCAACCTCCTTTTATCCTAACTCCTGGCTGCATGTTGCCTTCTTCCTTTCCCGATTGACTGAGCTACTAGCAAGGTACAGCCTTCCCGAGACTCCTACCCCATATCCCCTCTTGAACCTACTGTTTTACCCCAAAGTTCAGAAGTTCAGGCTTGTGCAGACCCTTGTCCATCTCAGGAGCCAAGCTGTCTGGGCCTGGTGACAAACCTGCTGCCCAAAGCCAGTAGAGACATTAAGACCCATTTCAAAGACGTTAACACCCATCCCTTCACCCATCCAATTATTTGTAAAGACATCAGCACACATCTTTCCTCTCATCTCAGAATGACAGAGATACCATGAGAACTGGGCTGGAAAAAGAAGAGGCTGGTGCAGCTGCTAGCTGTCTTGTGCTCTCGGCATTCAGAAGGGAGAAAGGCTGCAGTCGCTGTGAGGAGAATTCATCACCACTGCAAGGTTCTGTCTCCTGCTGCCTCTCTTTACTGTGAGTGGAGCTCTGCTCATAAGAGCAGCCGTTGCACTGAGACCTTATTAACACCCTACCTCCCCAAACAAAGGACCCTTCATCATCTGCTCGGGTGCCTCAGGGGAAACCCCTGGAATCCCAGAGTCCCTTTCCCCCCAAGGGTGTGACGGTGTTCACAGGGGTTTTCAGGTGAGGGAAGAGACGAGAATGTTGACTCCATGTTCAGAAGGCTTGATTTATTATTTTATGATATATATTACATTAAAACTATACTAAAAAGAATAGAAGGAAAGGTTTCATCTCAGAAGGCTAGCTAAGCTAGGAACAGAAAAGAAAAGAATGATAACAAAGGCAGCTGCCTCAGACTCTCTGTCCCAGTCAGCTCTACTGTGATTGGCCATTAATTACAAACAAGCACAGGAGACCAATCACAGATGCACTTGTTGCATTCCACAGCAGCAGATAGCCATTGTTAACATTTTGTTTCTGAGGCCTCTCAGCTTCTGAGGAAGAAAAAATCTTAAAGAAAGATTTTTAATGAAAATATATCTGCGACACAAGGGAGCCTCTCCCTGCCATGTTCGGAAGCTGGGCTGCAACTGCCTGGTCCCCGCCATTTCTTCGGCACTGCTCTGGGTTTTTTTGCTACACTGTAGCCCCTCACCCCTTGCCTGCTGAAATGTCCCATGGTTCCAGCTACAGCTGTGGAGTTTCTGATACATCTTGTCTACCACCGTGGGATTTTGCTCATTCCTGCTGTTCTAGCTTGCTGTTTTTGAGAATCCTGCTGGGGCACCAGGATCAGCTACCTCTGGGGGGATTTGTAAAGCAAGCCCCTTTCCCATCCTTTCCTGTCTCAGTCTGTGTGGTCCCCAAACTTGCACCAGAGCGCCCCCTACAGCTGCAGGGGAATCATCGCACCTGCCCTACCTACCAGGAACCTGCCCGTGCCCCTGCCAGCGCCCCTGCCGTCTGTGACCATAACTACACCAAAAGGGAAAGTGCTTGCAGCTGAGAAGGCTGATACTGGCTTTCTGGTTCTGTCTGTTGTTGCTGCTGTGAAAAACACGTTCACTCTCCTGTGAAATTTTAAAAAGCTTCATAAAGGACAATAGGAGACAAGGACCATAGAGCAAAGGTTATTATGGCAATGTGCATCTTGGCACTGAGCCAAGATCACACTGTTACCTTTGGGGATACCCCTTAAATACCTTTTTCCATTATATCAGCCCGTTGCATATTCATAGGCCCTTATGCATATGCATAAGCTAGTTTACATATTCCAGGAACTATTTTACATGGCCCCTCCTTGAGTCTGCCTTTTTAGAGCATGGGTGTTTCTTGGCTGTGGTTTTGGCTCCTTCTCCTTATCATTTCCAGTTTGGGCCTTAGTCCACACTGCCTTCAGAGGGTGAGGGCTGATAGTTGGCATATCTGTAGCAGGTGTCCTCCTGCTGTGTTCATTGGATGTTATCCCATCCAAGCAGGCATTTTAACACAAGCATAGCTATTTCACTACCATGTCTAAACTTAAGCAACAGCAGAAATACAAACTGTATCTTCATAACAAAGTTGCTTTACGCCACACATATAAAATCCATTTTAATATTTGCAAAAAAGCCAATACTATAATATGTTTTTATAACACTGCCATAGTTGCTGTTGTTTGTTTGCCTTGTTATACATACTAGTAACGATCTGTTATTCCTTTTCCCATATCTTTGCCTGAAAGTCCCTTAAATTCAAAGTTATAATAATTCGGAGGGAAGGGGGTCACTTTTTCTATTCCAAGGGAGGCTCCTGCTTTCCTTAGCAGACACCTGTCTTTCAAACCAAGACACTTACTTAAACATAGACAAGGAATAAACAATGTTGCAGTGACAGACTTAATACATGAACACACACAATATAATACCAGACAATAAAACCTCTAAACCAGCTCCCAGTCCAAATTCCAGCCACATTTAATCAATACCATTTAGTCTACCACTCCCAACCCATGGGACTTTAACCCATATCAGTGGGACTTTAACACATGGAGGGGACTCTAACCCTGTGACATCATAGGTGGGGCTCTAACCCACCCATGCAACTCTCCCTTGGGACTTTAACCCACACTGTGTGAACGAGCCATGTAGGTAGGGGCCTCTGCATATGACTTACAAGTATTATCTTACACTGCAGGTAACAAAGCAACAGATATAACAAATGCAGATGGTTATTAGTAAAGTGCTTTTCTGTATGACGTACCTCAGGTCCTTGCTTGTCCCCGCATAGATCCTAGGTCCGTGGACTCTCCTTTACAGGCAAAAGAGACTAGGGAGCCCAGGTGAGTCCTCCAGCCCCAGGGTCCTGCAGTCAAACAGAGGGTCTCTTGCCTGGCTTGCCAAAACTGATTCAAAGAAATCAACAAACAAGTGGATTGTCCACCAAAAGTGCTTTTATTTTAGACAGCACTCCACCAAAATGCTTCTCCATCACATTCAAATTTAAATGGGTTTATATAGCACTTTTATCAAAAATACTACATAGCCTTACACTCCTAAAGTTAGTGCCCAATAAGCAAGAGGTTAGAAATCTATTGTGTCCGATTCCTTTACTTTAAACTAGTGTCCATGCATTGTCCATGCGCAGTCTACATGCCCTAAAGCAGCTAGTCTTCCTCATGGCTTCCTCACACAGGGGCGATTCCCTACTTGCCCTTAGCTATTCGGGTATACTAAGCATAAAGTCTTTTTTGTGAGTGATACTCCTGTCAAGCTAGGCCTGCCGGGCTTTCTTATGCTAATTTATGCTATGCACTTATGTATACTTGTGCTAAATACTTGTTTACTTATGCTGATTACTTGTGCTTAGTTATATAAAACACACCCTTTATTTCATAACCTAGCTAATTCTGTGATTCTGTGAACAACCTAAGTTTTTTGACTACAGTCATCCAGAATATTAAAGGAAATACTATTCAGAATCTGTCCTCTGATGGTGCATCCATTCTTCTTCAGGTCCTCTTACTCCTAAAAGACTCTGTACCAGTACTCCAGCAGCAAAAAACAATTTTATGTTCCAGTATTAATAACAATAAAATTACAAAAAAGAAAATGCACATGCTCCAAGTTTAATTTTTTACAAAAGAACAATCCTCAAAACATGTTTGAACAGGAAAGAACATAGACTGAATGTCAATGTCCAGGTGGAGTTTGCACAGTGAAAATTATGGAAAAGATTCTTCCTTACCTTTAAACTGAACAGGTATGATTTGGATATGATTATTTTAGTCTCTATTTTTCAATTTTTAGAAATTTAGAATACTTTTACAGTATTTCATGATTTTGGTGTAATAAGCTGCTTTAAGATTATCAAGATCCCAAGTGTTAAACTGAATTGTGACTGTGTTCTGCAATAAGCATCTGTATGAATTCTAGATTGCAAATAAAAAACTGACTTGAGGTAGCTCATATCTTCTTAGAGGGTTTAGAGAGTGTACACACTCAATTCTTCTGAAATATCTTTACACAGTGACTCGCTGCCCTATGGTAATGTGATGGGTTGACGCTGGCCAAACGCCAGTGCACCTATGAAAATCCTTTTTTCATTTTCCTCTGCTATAGTTAAGCAGAGGAGGGGGAAAGAAAACTCATGGTCATAGTTCTTTTGTTCATACTCAAAGATATAAGGTATCTAGCAAAAATAAAGCATTAGTAGTACTAGTAATCTAAGTATATTGTTGTTGCAGATCAGACTTTTTCCACTAGTGACTTTGGAACCACTCTCAGCCTATGGAAACCATAAGCAATGGTAGTTGCCTTTGCCTTGGTACCCCTGGAATGGGAAAAAAGTGCTGTTAGAAGCAATAAAAGGATCTGTGGGCTCCTTTCCTCCCTTTGCCTTAACCACTGTTTCCTACAGTCTCCTATCCTTTTTCTACCGTAATGGTTTTATGGTGGCTGGAATGAGTCCCAATGCCATTTGAGGCAAAAAAAAATATAGAAATGGAGTTTAATATTCTTCCAATTTGTTGAGTACTAAGTCACATTCCTGATGCCTCAGGCATGGTGGGGTAGGATAAGGATTCATGTGTCCATGTATGCATGTGTACATGTATGCATGTTTTGTAGTATCCTAGGGCTGTTCCACATTCAACTGTCTGAAGTGAGATTTGGTGCAGTAAAAGCAGCTGATGAGTGGGCAGGATGTGGAAATTAACCAAGAGCAGTATATTCTAATCTCATTTCTCCTCTGCATTATGTGATCTGAACAAGCAAGGAGAGGAAGAGAAAATGAGGAGGGAATTAAGGAAATGTAAGAATCTCTTGTACATCTCAAGAGGAGTGAAATGTTTTGCCTCTACCATCCTGCTTAAAAAAGCAAATCTTGTTTTAGAAGTGGACAGTATTTGTTCTTGTTGAGTTTAGTTTTCAGCCCAAGTCCTCAGCTTTTAAAAACTGTTGTATATTTGCTAGCTTCAAAATATTTAGTCAAGATGAACAAATGTGACACTACTTTTCTTAGAAGAAATGTATTGCTATTATTACTAAGTAATAAAGAATTTACTGAAACTTTCATTTTAGGTATTGTCCTTCATGCAAAAACAATTCTAATGAAGTTGTAAAGGCTGGAGAAAAACTCAAACAGAGTAAAAAGAAAGCCAAGATGCCATCTGCCAGTACTGAAAGCCAGAGAGACTGGGGCGAGGTAGTGTGTTTCAATTTAAAAATAGCTCACCATTCATGTATGTGTTGCATGTCTAACTATGTGTATGCATTGAACAATATTCAGTACAGGATTGAACAGACTGTAAAGAAATGTTGAATCCTGTACACTGTCTACTGAAAGTTAAAACACCTAAAGAATTATTAAGATTACTAGAGATAGATAAAGTAATGATAATTAATTAAAGCATTTGTTGACAGTGTTAATATACTTTGAAGTGTTTACTATAAGGGTTGGATTTCTTGATATCTGCATCAGCTTCTATAAATTATTTTAAATATTCAAAAATTCATTCTCTCAACTGTTTTTAGGGCATGGCTTGTGCTGATCACACTAAGGAATGCACTATTGTCCCTTCTAATCACTATGGTCCTATACCTGGTGTCCCTGTTGGGACAACCTGGAAATTTAGAGTTCAGGTATGTTTTTTAATTTGGAATTGAAATAAATCAAAATAATAGGTATGCTTTGGGCACAAAAATATTTTTGTATTGGTAATTGTTGTGTTCACTAAGAATTAAGAAGGAGAATGTTTTAAAATTCTAATTTTCAAAATACTGCCAATTATAGTAGATTTGAAAATACAACTTAATTACAATTGTAAAAATAGTACTTACTATTTTTAAAAGGGACCTGCTATAATTAGGATGGACTTATATCTTGTGTCTTAAACTTCAAACTGAAATAAATAGAGGAAATTGAATATTTTCAGAAGTCTAATGCTATGGACCATGAACCAATCTACTCCACTTATGGATATAGATTATATCATTCAGAAAATATTTATTGTGTCCAGTGGTGTCTTTAATGCTTATTTGCTGGTCAGGATCCCCACTGATGACTATTGTGCAGGTGCAATATAGTTCTTGTTTCAGTGCATATTTCTCTTTCAATGTGTTGTGGTACCAGGCTTGGTGCTAGTTTGCATGTTATCCATACGTAATACAGGAAAGAAATAAGATTTTACTGAGGATTCTAAAGTTCTGGTGGGGTTGGAACCCACTGTTCCCAAGATAAGAGCCACCTCTCATTGTATCACGATAAATTCATTCCTTTCATGTCATACACAACTGGAATCAGTACCTTCCTTTAGGTTGCTGAATAGTATTGACTACTGAAACAAGTAGTTCACCCAGCCATGTCCACTTCTTGTACTGTCCCTTCCATTTTCTGTCTCAAATGTTTCTCAGGCCATATGTTAAACTATACTGACAAGTAATCTAGAAGAAAAACAATCCTTTGTGGGGGAAGGTATTTTCCCCAATCCTTTCACTGTGGGAACTCAGCACATCACTCCGGATTTCCAGAGTTACCGAGACAGTCCTTGGGGGGGGCTCGGAAATCCTGGAATGTTGCCAGAAGCACCTGGTGGTTGGATTTTGACCCTGCAAGGGATGTGCCGCCTCTTTGAGGACATGAGAGTCACTTGGGGATGAATGGTGTAGGAATTAAGTATTTACGGGGTGGAAATATAGATTTTAGGATTTTGGTACAGGGGGGTTATGGAGACAAGATGGAGGAATCAGGGCATGTCTTGTCCTTCTTCTTTCTTCTTCTTGTCATCCATTTTCTGTGGTGATGTTGACACTTTGGGATTGGTTCTCGGTGAAGGTGCACTTGCTAATATGGGTGAAAGGTATTGGGAAATAAAGGTAAATATGATGTACATAGTTTTTAGTATAAAAATAGACAACCGCCCAGTGGGAGGTCAGAGTGCCCTTGGCTGCCTTGCTGGTCAGACCTCTGTCAGGCTGGAAGAAAATTTTGTAGATAAGAAATAATAAACTGAAAATCTGAAGCGCCGGCTGTCCCAAGGCCATCTTACGCGTGACCGTGCAGAGACGAACAGCCGGACTGGTCATTTCACTTTGTTACTATACAAATAATGTGTCAGCACAAAGGGGACAGGAATGAACAGTGTGAAGAAGAACATATTTCAGGATTATTCTCATCATAGCCAGAAGAAAAGCCAGAGACTTTTTTCCCTGTTGGGGAAGAAGGTCATGACAGTAACCAAAAGCCTCTTCTAATGTGTTTTCTGAGCACTTCCCCCAATACAGAGAATAGCAAAGTAATATAATTTCCTAATGTAAAATTGCGGTGTTAGTGTCAATTATTCATTGATTTTGCACACAACTACTTGTTTGAGAAAATTAATGCCTATTCTTATCTATTCTTTATCTCAAGATCTCTGAATCAAATTTTATTGTTACTGGATCAGCCAGTATCAGCAGGAAGAAAGGTTAGGATTTAATCTCTTTAAGGATTCCATTGGTCAAATAGATTAAATAGATCCCAGAATTTCCAAGTGCTGATTGCAAACAGGACTATAATTAAAGAGGTTTGTTTTCCTCAGAAAATAAGGCAGATAAGACTTATAATGTAAGATGCAAATAGTAGAATTATTTGTACATAATTATTTAATAATGGCTATGTATTAATTGCATACTTTTTAATAAGATCAATATTTTTCTGTGTAAAAAGCTACACTTTTATTCCTGACTCAACTGTTCTTTTTTATGAAACTGGATTCTTAGCAGATTTATGAGAATTTAGAAGGAAAATATTGTAAATGCTGTCTCATGGCTTTCTTCCTTTTTTCATGCAACAAGCTTCTTAAGAATATGTAAATGTGGTATATTATATATTATGTTTGGTCATGTAGTTCAAAAGCTTACAAATCTCTTTTTCCTAGCAGGAAATTGATTTAGGAGTGTTTCTGGATACAGCATCCAGAGGACAGAAGTCTAAATTTTAAGTCAAATTCCACATACCTCATGAAAATAAAAGAAGGAATTAATGAAATTACCTTTAATAGAATGTGAGATGAAAGAGCCTGTGCTGTTCAACATGTTCATAAATGATCTGGAGAAGTTGAGAAATAACTCACAGTTAAGTCACAATGCCAAGTAAAGATGAGGGGAAAAAACCTGTTTCTCATAGCTGATAAAAGGCTTTCAGCTAATTATTATTGTTTAGGAAACAGAACTTGTAATAGGTAATTTTTTGTCATCTTTGTGCTCAGTAATGGTCAGAAACATAAATCAACTGTTTGCATTTACTAAGAAAAGATGAAGCAAACCAATTTAATTATGAAGAACAAGGATGCTTAAAGACATGGAATGACTTGTACAAAACATATGAAAGATGCTATACTACAGAGATCTATTAAAATTGAAGCAGGTGAATAGGCAACAACAGTATGTACTTTTTTGATGCAAAACGAGGGGGCATCAAATGAAATGATCAGTCGCTAGATTAAGAATGAATGCTCAATACTGTGAACGCTTTCTTGTAGGATATTGTGAAAGCTAAGAGTATGCAAGAGTTCATAACTCAAGTAGATAAATTAATACCCATTGTCTGACTTTTCTTCCATGAAATGCAAAGATTATGTTGCTGGCTCAGGAAAACTCAGCCACACATACCTGGAAACTGAGAAAATTTACATGTAAATATTATTGTGCACTCGATAGTTTTCACACTGATCAGCTATCTGCTTTTATTCATTGTCAAAGACACAATATTTGGCTAGCTGGAACTCTGGTTTGATGCAGTTTGATGACTCTTACATTCTTGTGACAATATAAAATCTTATAAAATTGCATAAAAGTTTATGGGGAAGTTCAGGGATTGGGCAGAACTGGAAAAAGAGGAAATGTTCAGAATTGAAGGCAGGCTGTAAATGTGATCGTATTTTCCTGAGTCAGTTAAATTTTAACAATACTTGACATAATTTTCACAAAAAAATTTACTCACTATGCTCTTTCTTGCATAGTTATTTACACATGTAAAAATACTACTGAATTAGAAGACTATATGTATCTTCTTATAGTTAATCTAAGCAATTATGAATCTTGTCTATAATATTGCTTTCGGCAAGAATTATGATGATTTTTTGCTAAGGGGCAAAGTCTACCTACTCATCTCTGTATCAGCACTGTTCCATATTGTTGTTTCTTTTCATTTGATGTCCGTTCTTTTGTGCTTTTCCCCTTAAAAAAACCAACCGAACAAACAAACCATAAAATTATTTCCTTTAATGGCAATCCTGTTACACAAGCATACTTAAGGAAATTATTTTTGAGCAGAAAAATTATTACAAAAGGCCAGCTGTTTCAAAAAGTTATTTTAAAATTTGTTCTTTTTTAATACTCGATACGAGTGAAGCAGGTATTCACAGACCTCATGTTGATGGAATTCATGGACGCAGTAACAATGGAGTTTATTCACCTGTACTAGTTGGAGAATTTGAAGATAAAGTGTTATGTCATTTAGTCAAATCACTAATATGCTATTTTAAAGTTTATAATGATAAAGAGTGGTGTCTGTTGCTGATCCTAAAATTAATACTTATGAAAATATGAGTCTGCAAAAATTGCTGCTACCCAGTATCTAATTTTCTGTTACTGTTTTTAGAATAATTTTTGAAAATAATTTTTCTTAAATAATATTTGTGTCTCATATTAATTATATATGAATTTTAATATGTTTATGGAAATCAAGTTTCAATGGGCTTATATTGTCCGAATTTATTATAATTTGAAATCTTCTATCTTACAAGTCCCAAACAACAGAATCATTGAGATCAGAAGGAACCTTTTGAGAGGGTCTAGTCCAATATCCCTGCTCAAGCAGTCACCTAGAGAAGGACTGTGTCCAGTCACCTTTTGAATATATCTATGTATAGGAACTTCACAGTCTTTCTGGGCACCCTGTTTTATCTTTCAAGCATACTTACAGTAAAAAAGTGTTTCTTTATGTTCAGACAGAACCACCTGTGTTTCAGTTTGTGCCCATTGCCTCTTGTCCTGTCACTGGGCACCACTGAAAAGGGCCTGGTTCTGCCTTCTTTGTACTCTCCTTTCAGGTATTTGTACACATTGATGAGACTTCCCCTTCGAGTCTTCTCTTTAGACAAAACAGTCCCTGGTTTCTCAGCCTTTCCTCATATGTGAAGTGCTCCAATCCCTTATTCATCTTAATCGTCTTAGAGCCCGGAACTGGAAACAGGGCTCCAGGTGTGGCGTCACCCGTGCTGAAAGGAAGGATCACCTCTCTCCATCTGCTAGCAATATTGTGCAGCCCAGAATATTATTAGCCTTTCTTGCCACAAAGATACATTGCTAGCTCGTGTTCAACTTGGTGTTCAACAGGAATCCAAGGGCCTTCCCTAAGCTGCTTTCCACCTGTTGGGCCCCCAGCTTGTATGGGTGTGTGAGTCTGTCTGAATTTTCCCTCATCTGCCTCACGATTGTCATTTGGGGACCACTGAAGAGAAGACTCCCCCTGTCTAGAATCTCTGGCTCTGAAGTAGAAAGTCACATGCCAACAAGGCCCTGAGATCTGAGAGCATCGCTAAGTTATTGTTTTCACAGGTGTTGTTTGCTGTATGCTACACTGAGCCCAATGAGAAGAAGAAGGGGCACCATGCCCTTTTTGCAACAATAGCCTTGGAAGCTGTCCCACCTCTCGGCCTGGCTGGACTTCTCCTGATTTTCAGAGGGTCTCTCACAGAAGATTCTCACCTGTTTTGCAACCACTGTGACAGACAAACCGAGATGTAAGAAGTCAAGGACTGAGACATGAAACCCCTATGTGAGAAGGCCCCTCTCCTCCTTCCAAGGACTGAGACAGAAACCCCCAACCTGGGGGAGGGGTGTGGGGGAGGCAAGCTGACCAAACCAAGATGTTTGCCTGCAGGTTGTGACCACTGGACCAAGAAAACAATGGCTCTTGCCTGCTGCCTAGCTCGGACTTTGCGCACCCCTTACCAAACACCATTCTTCCCCCCTGAAGACCTTTGTTTCAGTTGCAAAATTTATTCCCCCTTCCTCCAATGGAAAAGAGTATAATTGGGGTCCAGATGAACTGTGCCTCTGAGATCTCCCAGACGTAACAGGTGGATCCTCAACTGGACTGGAACAAAGGACTTCGTCTCTATGTTTGGTAGCTGTATCCCCTCTCTCTCTCTCTCTCTCTCTCTTTTCTCTCTCTTTATCTTTTCCTCTCCCTTAATCCCTCTATCACATTTTGCTGTAGTAATTCAATAAAGGTGCATTTGTTTTGATTATTACTGCAAATCCCCTGTGCCGTGTTGGTTCTTTTGCACCCTGAGATCAATCCACGAACCATCACGAAACCTGTTCGTAAGGACGGATCGTGACAGGGTGCCTGGGGTTATTTTGCTCCAGGTGCAAGACTTATCACTTCCTTTTGTTGAACAGCATGAGATTCCTCTCAGCCCATTTCTCAAGTCTGTTGAGATCCCTCTGAATGGCAGCACAACCCTCTGATATATCAAGTGATACACTTCAAGTTCTGTCCTGGTCATTGCTTTTACTGTTTTCAAGTTAGATGCCTCTTTTGGAGTCATTATACCTCTAAAGTTAAATACATCAATTTAAATTTTAGAGATGTCAGGACAAAAAAATGCCTGTGACTTGAACGTACAAGAGAGACATAATGGAGCAAGTCCAATGGAGGGTCACCAAGCTGATCAAGGATTTGGATCACATGACATACATGGAGAGAACTGGGTTTGTTCAGCTGTAAAAAAGCAAAGGTTCTGGGAGTTGTCTTCAGCTATGTATTAGGAGCACATAGAGAAAACAGTCAGACTTTTAGAGGTGCACAATGGAAGGACAAGACACAATGGAGACAAGTTGGAATATGGAAAATTCCAGTCAGGTATAAGAAAAAAACATTCCTCATACACTGGGACAGGGGCCTGAAGAAGTTATGGGATCTCCATCCCTGGAGATACCCAAATCTTGACTGGACAAAGCCCTGAGCAACCTGCTCTGACTGCATCTGTTTTGAGTGAGGATTGGACTTGGAGACCTGAAGCAGTCCCTTCCAACCTAAATATTTTTATAAACTCTATGAAATACATTTTTGAGAACATTTTACTGTATATTTACAGTCTCTTTCAACCATGCCAACATGCTATCTCTTTAATGTTCTCTTTTTGTCTGTGAACAGTTTACCATTGGGGTAAGTGTAGTTTCAAAAATATACTCCAGGAAATAGCATTCTCTTTTTGACTTTCTGGTTTTGTCTTTTTTATGATTCACATTTGGAAGCTCATGATCCTGCAAACATAGACTTGTGAGGGACATTGCCCACCTGAGGGTTTGGAACACTTGGTATTAACAAGTTGCTTCAATACAAGATTGGGCCTCAAAATTGAAAAGGAATAAGGTTGTACTTTGAAAAATTAATATAATGCCAAACAAAATTTAGCTTCACATGAAAAATATTATTGCATACAATTTTGTATGTCAATGTCTCTTGTGAATGTTTAATCTAGCATTTTAGTGCCAAGTACTTCAATTATCTGATTTAAAATTCATTAACTACAGTGCTTAAATTTAGTGTTTGCTTTGTTAAATCTGAAAATCTGATAGTCCCGTTGTTGATACTTAATAGCTATAATGGACATATTATCTGAGAAATAGCAAGAATTATTTTGTGAATTTGAAAGTAAGATTTTTTTCAGAATGGATTATCATTTGTAACCCAGATATTAGTTACTTTGCGCTGTTGCAAAAGATATTATCACAAACTCCATGGTTAAATGATTTTGAATTATTTCTTCATCAAACAGCGGACGAAGATATTTTACTCTTTTCTTGAGTTGCAAAATTGATATCCTAGTTGTTTTCACAGTTTCTTAGTTTGACTCAAAAACTATGTTTACTTTTTTGTGTATAAATTTTGAGATCCATAATTCTGCTGCATTGAGGAAGTGTTATTAAGATGTTTAATTTCATTCAGTGTGGTTCAGATTTTCAAAGTTTGTTTCTTCACTAAGTGGCTTTTGCATATATAATCATATAGTGCCTCAACACTGAAGTTTAGAATCTCGGATAGTAGTATCTGCTGTGATCACTCACATACTCTTTCTGAAGATTCTGAGCATATAAAAATATATACATATATATTTTTTTAGGGCAGTTATAGTGACTCAAATGTGACTCCAAGCTAATATATTTGTTTCTTTGATTTTTTTTACAAATCTGTGTAAATCAAATATAGCACTTAGAATGGGGCATTAATAAACTGCATTGTGAAACATTCCATATCAATCTTGTGTTTGGGTAATCAGTTCCAATGTGTCAGTATGGTTGTGTTCTACTTCCTTGACATTGTACGGTTACAGCATTATTATTATTTAGATGTCTAGATTTGTCTAGAGCTTATGATGATCCAGAATCTTTGAACCATTGCTTGATGTTTATTCCTTAATGAAAATGCTAGATCAGTTTTATTAGTCCCCTAACGTTGCGTCCCAATCACGGGAGGGATGATAGGCACATGTGCCAGGAGTGGCCGCGCCCCACCTCTGCTGCCAGCAGGCAGGATCACGGTTCGGCCACTGGCTGGGGTCCCGGACAGCCAGGAATGGCTGATAAACGTGGACCCACATCAAAGGATCGGAGTAAAGGAAAAAGGAAGGACTCTTTGCTTGCTTCTCCATGCTGCTTTTATTATTTCCTGTGCAGGAGCGGTGCCAAGGCTAACTTGGTCACCGCGCGGGTGCGGCAGCGCCGCGCATGAGCAGACGGGGTGCAGAAGCTGTGCAGCTTGAAGAGGGGGCAGTGGCAAAGAGTGGGAAACAGAGAAAAACAGCGGCTTTTATGAAGGGGGAGTGGATTCCCAGGAGGAGATCATCTAACGAATCAATAGCTGGATAGGAGGGGTCTGGGGGGACAAATGTAAACATAACATGGAGCAAGAAAGTTACATACCAGTGGCAGAACGGAAATATCATAACTGACAGCGAATCTTCTGGC
The DNA here is from genome assembly GCF_028551555.1 of Melozone crissalis. Taxonomy (NCBI): domain Eukaryota; kingdom Metazoa; phylum Chordata; class Aves; order Passeriformes; family Passerellidae; genus Melozone; species Melozone crissalis. Next base: position 4,517,570 of record NW_026535813.1, on the reverse strand, counting down.
TAAATGGGTGCAACAGATTATGACAGACAGGCTGCAGGGACAGGATTTTGGAGGATAGACAGGGAAGAATCTGGAATTATCATAACTGCCATGGAGAAAAGGCGGGAAGACAGGTGGTAAACAAATTTAGACAGAGACTAAGCATATAATCTTCTCACCCCCACTGCCATAGTCCCCAAGATGTGTTGCCAAAACTGATTGTTCATTGAAATTATTTTCAATGCAAATGATGCGGCAATAAGAGCTTCAGATTTGACTCAAAACTTGTTATATCCAAATGTCTGCATAAACTTCTAGTCAAAATGGAATGTATAATCTGTATCTATGCTAGCTAGATACCTACATCATCTGCATCCAGTGTGAGAACTGGTACTGATATGGTAGGTACAAAGGAAATGCTGCATCACATGTCTTGAAATATGCCCTGCTGACTGTTGCTAAAGGCACAAGTCCTTTGAGATGTTCTAATTTCTGTTAACATTGCTGAGGATCCAAGATCAGAAACTCATTATAGTCATTCTATTGAGAATCTGTCTAGCCTGAGTCATCTGAACTGATTATGGAGCTAAAAACCTGATACTTGCTATCCATTTTTATAGATGCTGTCATGTTTTCAACATCTCTTAATTGCCATGCTGAGTTAGTAACTATTAGTTTGGAACTAGTGTTCCAATGTGAGACACTTTGAGTGATCTCTCTACTATAGGGACAGCCAGCAAGCAACTTCCCATTCATTCAGATTTATTATGTTTCCTCTTCCTACCTATGATACTAACATTATTTTTGTTATGTGGCATTTTAAAAATTCATACTTGTTACTGGCATTTCAGATTCTTAGGCAGACTGTTATTTTCTGTTCTTCAATAGCCTCTTCTTCACCTTCCTTTCCATATTGTTCCATGTTGTTGTTACCTTTCAGTTTATACAAAATGCTAATACAAAAAAAATCTTTCTTGTACCATTTTGTGAAATCTCTCCTTGTCTCCCGATCTTCAAATCCCTAATTGTCTTCTTGTCTGTACTTGCATTGTGTTGAAGATTACATTCACAGCCTGAAAAACCCTATTTTATTGTTTCAAATAAGTCTTATATTTAAACCTTGTCTTGTATTTAATAGCCTCTTTTTTAAAAAAGGATTTTATTTTGTGATACTAAAGAAACTCCTAACCTTTAATCATCCAATATATATTGACAGATGCAGGGGTTTGTGCATATATGAGACAAGTCATAAAATCATAGAATGGCTGAGATTGGAAGGGACCTCTGCAGCTCATCTGGTCCAACCCCCTGCTCAAGCAGGGTGACCTAGAGCTAGTTGCCCAGGACTGGGTGCAGATGGTTTTTAATATATTCAAAAGAGAGTTTTCTCAACCTCTCTGGTCAACCTGTTCAAGTGTTCAGTCACCTTCACAGTAACAAAGTTTTTCCATAAGTTTCCATTTGTGCCCATTGCCTCTGTTCCTGTCACTGGCCATCACTGAAAAAAGCCTGGTTTTGCCTTCTCTGTACCCTCCTAAGGTATTTATATACATTGAGAAGAACCTTCCTGAGCCTTTTCTCTAAACTGAACAGTCCCAGCTCTCTCAGCCTTTCCTCGTAGGAGAGATGCTCCAGTCCCTTCATAATAGAGAGAATAGCATAGATGATCTTACATCTCTTTAGATGCTGGCAAACCTGAGCAATGTAGCATCAAACAGACCTCCAATCCACATGTAGCACACCATACAGACACTGCCCATAGAAGAGATTGTCTCATTTTAGTCATTCAAGCTATTATAGGAACTTTCTTATGAGGAAACAACTCCATGATTTTTTCCTGTCAAAACAGAAACTAGGTTCTCATAAGAACTTCTTGCTGCACTATTAGATAAAGGCAAGGCCATCTAGGTGGTGTAATAACCAGTACCAAGTGGGAACTGTCAGAAGTCTCCTTTGTTACAATGAGCTGTCTGAATTCATCCTGCATCCAAGTGATTTATGCAGCACAGCATAGGCCTGAAGGCAATGCTGTACATGCAGCGCACTGCAGCACAGCACAGGCCTGGGCCTACCCAGATTGACTGCTATGTGGATCACTAACTCCTAGATGTACAGTAGTCTTTCAGTTAGGTTCACTACACTTTCTTTGTCCCAAATGCACATTTCTGGCTCATGTTCAACTTGGTGTCCACTAGGACTCCTATGTCCTTTTCTGCCAATCTGCTTTCCAGCTGGGCAGCCCTCAGTATGTACTGGTGCATGAGATTGCTCCTCCCCAGGGGCAGGACTGCACTTCCCATTGTTGCCCTCTCAGCCCATTTCTCCTGTTTTCAAGGTCTGCCTAGAAGGCAGCACAACCTTCTGGAGTATCAGCCACTCCACTCAGTTCATTATCCAGATCATTAATGAAGATGTTAAAGATGTTGAAATCTGAGCATACTACAGAACATAAATATTAAATTGAAAAAATATATATTTGGCACCACCTTCAGAGAGCCTAAATACACAAGTTGTAGCAGTTAATAACCTTGTGATTTACTGCATCACTTCAGAGTTGAGCCTAGCCAATAGGAACACTATGCTCAAAGACATTGGTGGAATTTAAAGTCTTATTATTTGATTCTTCATTACTTGTTTGTTAAATTCACTACCAGGTATACAACAGAGAAACCAACATTGCAACAGAGAAATGTGATTTAATGCAATCTTATTTTGCATCTGTCATTTTCTGAGGCTAAGTAGCTTGTTGAGGTATTTCTATGGAAAATGTAGCCACAGCACTATCTCCAAGGTTAGTGCTTCTACCGAGATGTGGTGGGTTGACCATATCTGGATGTCAGGTGTTCACCAAGCCACTCTCACTCCCCTCCTCAAGTGAACAGGGAATTTAAAATAGAAATAATCATGGGTTGAGAAAAGGACAGGAAGAGATCACTCACTGATTACTGTCATAGGCAAAACAGACTTGGACAAAATTAATTGAATTTACTGCTAATCAGAGTAGAATAATGAGAAACAAACCCAAATCTTAAAAGCACCTTCCTCCTATCCCTCCTTCCTTCTTGGGATTAACTTTATTCCTTGTTGTCTACCTCCATCCCCTAACAGCACGGGGGAACAGGAAATGGAGGTTACCTTCAGTTCCTCACGTTGTCTCGGCTGCTCCTTCCTCCTTAGGGAAAGGACTCCTTCCCCTGCTCCAATGTGGAGTCCCTCCCACAGGCTCCAGTTCTTCATGAACTGCTCCAGCACGGGTCCTTTCTATGTGTCCTGTCCATGAGGTACAGTCTTTTGGGAACAGACCAATCTGGTGTGAGTCCCCTGTGGGGTCACAAGTCCTTCCAGCAAATCTGCTCCATGGTAGGCTCCTCTTTCCATGGGTCCACAGGTCTTGCCAGGAGCCTGCTTCAGCACAGGCTTCCCATGGATCCAAAACCTTCTTTCAGGCATCCACCTGCTCTGGCATGGGATCCTCCATGGGCTGCCGGTGGACCTCTGCTCCATTGTTAATCTCCATGGGCTGCAGGGGCACAGCTGCTTCACCATGTTTTTCACCACAGGCTGCAGGGCAATCTCTGCTGGCTCCTGGAGCACCTTCTCCCCCTCCTTCTCCACTGACCTTGGTGTCTGAAGAGTTGTTCTCATTCTGCTCTTCTCTGAATGCAATTTGCTTCAGCACAACAACTTTTTTTTTTCCTTCTTAAATATGTTGTCACAGAGGTATTACTAGTGTCACTGATTGGCCTGGCCATCTGACATTGGCTCTGTTAGGTATAAGGGAAGCTTCCAGCAGCTTCTCACAGAAGCAACCTCTGTAGCCCTTCTGCTACTAAAATCTTGCCATGCAAACCAATGCATGAGATAATAGAAAACTTACGAAGAGCAGAAGCTCATTTGATCTAAAACATGATGTACTTTGCAGACAAGATAGTTAAGAAATAATTTTATGGAAATAATATAAGGAAACAGGGACAAAGACACAAAATATTAAGTGAAGAGACTACTAAAAAGTCTTGTTAGCTGTTGACAAAAAGTTTTGGTGCAAGGAAGCAAAACCAAACTTTGGAAAGCAGAAGAGAAATAGGATATTTTAAGCCAGGAAACATTGAGGAAAAGGTAGGAGGAAGGAAAAAGGGAAAGATAAGAATGTGAAATAATTTCACATTATTTATAATAGTTACTTCTATTATTTCTAATAGTGATAATATTTCTAATAATGCTTTTTAATAATTTCATTCTTTCTAAAGAGGGATTCAAGGCCTCTCAAACAGTTGGAATGCAGATGCCACTAACAAATTCCCTTTGCTGATTGTCACCTTTGTCAATCTTTACCTGTCCAGCCCAGAACTCTTTCTTACTGTGACTGCATTTCTTCTCAGTCTAAATTTCATATTCTTGCACTTTCTCTTGTCCTATTCTAAGGATTGCTAGTTGTATATCCTATTTTACCTTATATCAGAGGTTCAATGTCCTTTTGATTGCCCTGCTTCCTCCAAATCAGTACCCCTGTTCTTCTTTAATATGATGGGGATTCTGTTTAAGTTACTCATGAGTCCTATTTTCTTCCCATTCCAGCAACTGTGTTGTCTTTCCTCACAATTATTTTTTTGTCTCATATTTTGACATGGAAATTTCTTTGGAGAAGATGAGCAGAAATGAGGTAAGGAGTACTGTTATACTGAAAAGTGCTAAGAGATGCCACCTCTCATAATTAGATCTGTAGCAATCATCACAGAATCATTTAGGCTGGAAAGGACCCTTAAGATCATCAAGTCCAACCATCAACCTAGAATTGCCAAGTCCACCAACTAACCCATGTCTCTAAGTATCATATCTACACTGAAATACCTCCAGGGATGATGTCTCAGCCACTTACCTGAGCAGCCTGTTCCAATGCTTGACAACCGCTTTCAGGGTTGAGGTGATTTCGTCTCTTCCTATCACTTGTTACCTGGGAGAAGAGACTGACATACCTCACCATAACCTCCTTTCAGGTAGTTGTAGAGAGCAAAAAGGTCCCCTCGAGCCTCCTTTTTTCCAGAAAAAACAACCCCCATCCCCTCAGCTGTTCATCATAAGACTTGTGCTCTAGACCCTTGTCCTGGGGTGACATTATGATGCTTGTATCCCCATTCATCTGTTCTGTGCCTTTAAGACCGACTCTGAAGAGTGGAAGTTTTGTTTGGGTTTCTCTTATCAGGGACATGGAGACGAGCAGTACATAGGGCTGTTTTTCACTTCTTGCTTTCAGCTTGCTGCTTTGCTTGCTCTCTTTTCTGCTCTCGCTTCTGCTCGGCTTTGTCCTCTGCTTATTAACTAGGTCTAGCTAAACAGTCCAAATTCCTTCTTGGACTGTTTCTCCTCTCCTGTTTCTGTGACCATCTCGAACCTGCTCCGGACTGGGACCCGGGAACACCGAAGGTTTGCACCGTTTTGGCCTGCAGCAGGTGCCCCAGCGCCGGAGGGACTGAGAACAGAGCAACCACCCCCGAAAGAGACTTTCTGATTTTGTCATCTTTCTCAGAGCGGTGTCATCGGGTATTGTTAATTTTGTGTGCTGGGGGGTGCTGTGCCTGAAATAAACAGGTTCTTTCCACCTCTCTCCAAGGAATTTTTTCCCGAACCGGTTGGGGGGAGGGGCCATGTGCGTTTTGCTTTCTGGAGGGGCCCTCCTTTGCAGATTCTTTAACAAATTTGCCCTAAACCAGGACAACCCTTCACCAGTTTTGTTTCCCTTCTTTGGACACACTCCAGCATCTCAATGTCTTTCTTGTCATGAGGAGCCCAGAACTGAACATGGCATTTGAGGGACAGCCCCACCAGTGGGGACAATCACTTCCCTAGTCCTGCTGGCCACACTATTTTTGATACAAGCCTGGATGTCATTGGCCTTCTTGGCCACCTGGGCACACGCTGGCTCATGTTCAGCTGGCTGTCAACCAACATCTCCAGGTGTTTTTTCCCTGAGCAGCATTCCAGCCACTCTTCCACAAGCCTAACACATTTCATGGGGTTGTTGCAACCCAAGTATGGCACCCGGCACTTCATCTTGTTCAGTCTTATATGATTGGCCTCTGACCATTGATTCAACCTGTCCAGATCCCTCTATATAGACCCTTCCTACCCTTAAGGACATCAACACTCCCACCCAATTTGGTGTCATCTGCAAACTTATTGAGAGTGCATTCGATCCCCTCATCCCCTCCATTGATGAAGATATTAAACAGAACTGGTCACATGCGTTCCTCATTTTCCTTCTCCTGGATTTCCACTTTATCTTGAATCTTGTCACAGTACAGCTAGTCTGTAGCTGGACAAGATAAATCTAGCTATAACATAAATCCAATTTGGCTTGCTGTCCTGGTTTGAAAAGGAAGTGAGTTTTTTGGGAGTTTGTGGTCAAACCAATAGGTGCTCAGATTTGAATATTGGCACCTGGTGTGGGCACTGAGGACATGGATACGCCTCTGAGAACACAGGGAGTTAAAAGCAGAGAACTCCCAGGGGAACCCTCTCTTGGTTCCGGTCCGTGAAAGAGGTCAGACCTCCCCTGCCCAGCTGCGGGCTAGGTGGGGGAGGGGAAGCCATGTGGCCAGGGTGAGGTAGGCTGGAGCCTTGGACAGAGAAGGGGGATGAAGGCCCCTGCAGGATGGAAGGGTGGAGGAACACTGAGAGGCATCAGGCAGCTCCCCCCTGCCCCCCCCCCCCCCCTCTCAGGAGAGAGAGAGAGAGAGAACGTGTGCCTGTGCTTGTGCCGCCTTGAAATCTGAAATGGTGCTGGCAGCACAGCCAGCCGAGAAGGAGAAGGGGGGGTGCAGCGAGGGTGCAGCGAGAAGGTGCTCGGCAGCCTTGGGGGAGTTCTGGGCAGGCAGAGACAGAGATTTTAACCCTTTTCTTGGATGATAGAAACCTTACAAATACTGATCCTCCTGGATCTGAATGAGAAGAGAAATAGAGATGAAATAAGAAGTGGGCAAGAGTGATGAAAGTCTGTGCAAGTAAAAGATGTCAGAAGAAGTTGAGAAGAATCCTAGGTGGGAGGAGATGATGGAGTGGCCTTTGGCTAGACTTTTCTTGTATAGCCATGGACAGAACCATTTTTTTCCTGTGACACAGAGACTGCCTTTAGGGGTAGGCAATGGCTTGGAGCCAAGAGAGTGCAGTGATGTTATGTGAAGGAGTGCGTGAACAGAGACAATGGGTGAGGAGGGTGGTGCCCCCTGTCTTCAGTGTAGAAGATGTCTGTTCTCGAGACCCCTCGGCCCCAAGGGGTGAATTTGGGGGGGACTGGTGCCCCAAAAGGGAGAGGGTGTTGCTTTTTTGGAACTGGGCAAAGCATCCTTAAAAGGGGAACTCTAGAAACAGCTCTGGTGCATGCACAGTTATGAGAACACTGTACATGGAAAGAAGATATCACCATGGCAAATGTTCTCTGGGCGTTGCCACGTGTGACATGGAAGTGCAAAAGGTTTCAACTGTGTCTCCTGGGGAAGCCTATGGTACAAGAGAGACTCCTCTCTCCTTGATGAACTGAGAATTGATTATCTGAAGGGTGGTAACTTGATTGAGAATCCAAGGTTTTGTCTCACTGTGCTGTGTTGGAAATTTGGTGGGGGGATGAGGAATGTTTTTGGAAGGTTTTCATTCTGAGTTCTGTGCGTGTGTTTCTTTTACATATTGTAAGTTAATAAGGTTTTTTTCCCTGTATTTCTAAGTTAGACCCTGCTTTGCTCTATTTCTGGTCACATCTCACAGCAGACATTAAGGGGAATATATTTTCATGGGAGCACTGGCATTGGGACAGCATCAAACCATGACACTCGTCTAGTTCAGAAATACACAAGTCTCTGAGTGAGCAATCATTGGATAGATTAAAACTCAAAGAGAGACCTCAGCCAATCATGTTCAATCCAGAATGCAGAGATATCACTGCTGAAGGAGCTGGGTGGTGCTGAGACCTCGACCAATCAGTTGTCTAGACCCAGGATTTTTAAACTCCCTATATAAGAAGGCTCTGAACAATAAAACATGCTGTTGCCACATGATCCCGGTGACTCAAGTTGTGATTCTGTCTCCAACCTATGACCACATGTAACACGTGGTGCCCCGTGTGAGGAGAACAGCTATTCCATGAGGAGAGCAGGGTGAGACAGAGTAAAGATCCATTCTGAATTAAGTGAAGTGTCTAAGAAAAGTGAAAAGTCTGTGAGGCCAAAGCTGAAGGAAAAACTCGCATGCCGAGACAGCAAGGAGACAGAGAAAGAAAAACAGAAAAGACCACAAGGTCGATTTGCCCCCGACTTAGAAATTCCTTTGATAAAGAAGAACTGGTGCTAAATGTCACGCGGAATGAATACGTATGAACTTATTGTGAAACTGTATGCATATGCATTTGGAAGGGAGATAAAAGAAGACCCAAGGTCTTCAGAGGCACGCATGCCTTTTTGGGGGACTTGCGTCCGGTGCGCGTCGTAATAAAAGCATACCGAGCTTTAAAACTTTTACAAAGTTGTGAGGTTTCTTCTTTCTCCACAAAACATTATGGCGAGCCAAGCAGGAGTTCTCTGTTCCCGCAGGGGCAGGGGGGATAGACGGACCTCCAAAGTGCGCCCTAAGATTTTTTCCTGGTGGGGCTCCTCTCATCTCAACTTGCCACCTGCGAGGACAGACAAGGACCTGCTGGCCTGCGGAGGAAGATACAGTATGTACTGAGGGGCCCCCGGGAGAGAGAAAGGAGAACAAGGGAGTAAACCACCCAGAGATGTCTGGGTTCAGCTGATAGAGCAGCTGTATTAGAGACAGGGTTCATTGTTCTGATAGAGCAGACTGCAAGCGGTTCTGGGGGTGAGCTGGGTGAACCCGTGTATGTGTGTATTGGGGGTTCATTGTACTGATAGAGCTGAGCCCGTGTGTGTTTTGTTTGTGTGTGTGTGTGATGTCCGGACACTGTGTCGCTGTATGGTCAATGCATTGTGTGGTCAGTGCACTGTGTTTCTAATCGTGCAAAGGTATAAGTGTATGGTATATAAAAGAGAGTAGATCTACAGAGCCCTACATTGCAGTGGAGGGGGTCAGTACTATCCGTGTTTGAAGCAGCCGAGTGAGGCCTGAGGCACCGACTGCAGCAGGCTGTGGGGGCAAAGAGAGAAGTGCCCCTCGGAGAAGCGAGTGGAGGAACGACAGTGATGGTATTTATTGTGTTTAAATGTAGTGATTTGTGTAGATTTGGTGCATTCTAACCGTGAGTATGAGCTCAGAGAGTTCCTTTGCCTTAGATGTTTAGACTTGTTCTCTAGACTGTGTGCTGTTATTCTGATTGTGTCCAAGAGAATTGATGTGAGTAAATGCCGCATTATGGTATGCTGTGTTGTGTTGAGAAAAGTGAGCACTTTGAGAGATATGCCCTTTCCCAGTGATTTTGTGTGGTGATTTTCTTCCGCTGCATTGTGGTAATTTGATTCTCACATTGTATAGTAGTGTTTGTAGAGATTTTAAGATTTTGTTGCAACAAGAGTAGCATTTTACATAGGAGAACTTTAGTACGGTGATTTATGCTTAACTACGATTTAGCGAGTTAAAGGAATTCCAAGAATTCTCCCCCTCACAGCAATTCAAGCCTTGGCTCTAGTGAATTTGAGATAAAGGGGGGGTGCGGGTGCGTGTGTCCGTGTCTGTGGGCATATCAGAGTTTTGGCTGTGACTAGCACAGCCTTTTTGCAAAGCAGTAAAACAAGTGTAAGTAGGCACAGTGCTTAATTAGATTGTGCAAGAAGAGAACTAGAAAAGACTGATGTTTTTTAAAACAGAGTTGATATAGAAGAGATGAATGAGATGAATTAGTTAATGAGACTTATGAGATTTATGAAACTTCAGCTGGTACTGCAGTAAGTCTAGACTAGAAACAATCTGTAGAGATTTAAAGTTCTCTGTAACAAACAGAATAGCCTTCCTTTGCGGGCAATTTCGGGGAGCCTTTGGTGCATTGAGAGGCTGGCACGCTGCATGAGGTGACAGTGGCTGTCCCCTGGGCACAGGGAAAGCTCTGGCTGCCCTGTCTCCCCAGGGAACACGGGAATGACCTGTGGGCAAAAGCTGGATGTGCAAGTATTATTGCACTGCAGTGTTTGTGAGAAACGCTAGTATTGCTGTTCTAATAAACGTCAGGGCACATGCCCCGAGTGCAAATTAGAAGTTTCTGATCAGAACCTAAGGTCTTAGAGCTTGTGTGTGGGAATCACATCTGATACCTGCCACCTGGAGCTGTGTGTGTAGGAGGAAAACTGAGAAACTACTGTGAAGGTCTGTGAAAAAAAGTTTGAATGGAAGCGAGATAGGGCAGGGAGAAAGAGGTAATGAGAACTGACCAGAGTAAAGAGGTTCCTAAATTAGCCCCTTTTGGAAGGGGCTCACTGAGAGAAGGCTGCCAGTAAGAGCAGCTCAGAAAATAAAAAAAAATTATCATACTTCATTGCAGTAAGTACTGTTTTAAAATAAGAAGATAAGTGAGGTGGAGTTTTTGTATGCTGAAATGTCTTTTGCTTTAAGAAATCACCCAGAATGGCAAAGAGACTGTAAGATCAGACCGCCGTCTGGTCTTGGCCCTTGAAAAAAGAAAACAAAGCAAAGAGAAAGCAAATCAAACATGTTGTTCAGCATGCAGCATAAGATAGCAACGTATGAAATCAGGCAAAGATTATCATGCTGAAATGTAAAGCAACCACAGTTCACAAAATGAGTACATATGATTTGCTAAAGGCTCCTCCCAAGGTAAGGGAGGAAGGGTAAAGATGACCTCCCCAAAAAAGAAGAATTTTTGTCGACACAAGGGTCATATATTCAGTTTTAAATAAAGCTTTAGTACCTGTAGAGAATGTTTATGTTGTTGTGTGGGGAATGAACAACTGGCCAGTCTGAGAAGGCATACTTGTTCAAACCTTTAAAGTAACATGTGTACTATGTGTACCTAGAGGCTTTTGTACAATTCGCTCAATTTGCTAAACATTCTCAAATGAGAAATGTTTCTCTAGAGGCAAATGATATAAAGAAGTTAGGCTTAACATTAACAGACACTGAAATTAAAGACATTAGTAAGGAGATATTAGAATAAGTAAACAAGTGTTTTCAAGGGTATGGGCCTCTGCTGTACCAGGGAGAGTGAAAGATGCTCCCCCATGAGCATCAAGCTTAAAGGAAGAACACAACTAGTGAGAACTGAGTAGTACCCTCAAAAGAAGATAAAGAAAAAATCAGCCAAATAACTGATAGTACTAGATTAAAGGCTGTCAATAAGATAACACAGAATTTATACCCTGTAGTAGCAAATCCATATACCTTACTAACTTGTTTAACACCTGAGCTAACCTAGTTCACTGTTTTAAGCCTAAGAGATGCCTTCTTTTGCCTCCCTATCCACGAAGCCAGCCAGAAAATTTTTGCATTCAAACACAAGCTCACATAATCCATGTGCCTGAAAGCTTCAAGATTCCCCATTCCAATTAGAGAACAGCTTGCAAAGACCCAGAGTCCCAAGAAGCTCCACAAGAAGAAAAGAATCTGTTGCAGTACGTAGACGATCTTCTAGTAGCTACTCAGATGAGAGAAGCGAGAGAAGCCTAGACAATAAGCCTTTTGAATTTCCTAAAGCTCCAAAGACGCAAAGTCTCAAAGAAAAAGGCACAAGTAGTGAAACAGAAGGTAATCTACCTAGAGTAAGAAGTAAGTGCTAAGCAGCAAACTTTAAGGCAAAGAAGCCCTATGCCAAACCCTGAAACCCCAGACAACAAAAAACTCTAAACCTTCTTAGGCATGGTAAAGTAGTGCCAGCTGTGAGTTTATAATTATAGACTGTTCGCCAGACCCCTCTATGCTCTTATTTCCAATAATAACAGAGATCTCCAGTAGACGAAAGACGCCATACGGGCCTTTCGCCAGCTAAAGAGAGTGCCCACATGTTAGCTCCAGCTTTGAAACTTCCAAATGTAAGTAAACCATTCTTTCTATTTTTCCACGCAAGGAATTGCCCTGAGAATATTGACTCAAGACTTGGGCCCATACTGAAAGGCAGTTGCTTACTTCTCTAAGCAACTAGATGCAACAGCCAAAAGATAGCCAGGTTGCCTCAGAGCTGTAGCAGCAGTTGTGCTGAATATTCAAGAAGCACGCAAGTTTACCCTGAGACAAAAATGACTGTGCTAGTGTCCCATACAGTGTCCACAGTGCTAGAAGTAAAGGGTGGCCACTGGCTTTCACCACAGAAATTTCTGAAATGCCAAGCCATCATAGTAGAGCAAGACGATGTAGAGATAGTGGTGACTAATATTGTCAACCCAACTTCTTTTCTCAGTAGAATCAAAGAGAAGCAGTACACCATAGTTGCCTAGAGACCATTGAAGCTACCTACTCCAGCCGCCCAGACTTAAAAGACACTCCTCCGGACGATGCAGAGACCTGGTTCACTGACAGGAAAGCGACATTGCAAAGTTCACAGTGACTACCTGCAGAGAGGTAATAGAGTCTAGACCCTTACCAACAGGTACCTCTGCGCAGAAGGCTGAGATAATTGCCCTGACCCGTGCCCTGGAAAGGGCAAAAGGGAAGAGAATAACCATCTACACAGACTCAAAGTATGCACATGGAGCCATCTAGAAGGAGAGGGGACTGCTGACCTCACTGGGAAAGAAGAGACAATCCAGCTGCTGGAAGCAGTTCAGCTACCTGAAAAAGCATATTAAAGCACACCAGAGAGTGAGCTTAAAAAAAGAAGAAAGAAATGAGCTGGTGTATGGAGAGGCAAAGAAAGCAGCAAAGAGTGAAGTACAGATTTTCCTCGAAAGTAAGCCATAATACAATAATACTAATCAAAAGAGACGTACAACTGCAAGGGGTGGGCTACCATTGAAAGAGAGCTAGCAATCCCTTCCCATTTTCTTGGTTACTAGTGAAAGAAGAGCACTAGAAAACACACTAGAGCCTAACTACTTAAAAGCCTTTTATAGAGTGTAGCTCCTTTCTCAAAATGACCAAAGCTGCGAGTGATACAGAGTGCATTAAAATGAAGTGTTGACTTTGAAGCAGTAATTTCCACAGGCTTTCTAGAACACACATCTGATTGAAAGAATCGTTGTATCGTTGTCAAGAATTTATATGCCACTATCACTCAGGTGAGCCGACAGTGTGATCCTTGCCTCCAGACTAACCCCAAAATATCCCCCGGCCAAAACTCAGTCAGACTGGGAGAGGCCATGGGCCTGTACAGCAGTGGCAAATCAACTTTTCAGAACTCCCAAGGAAAGGGGGGTATCAGTATTTACTAGTATTAATAGATACATTTTCAGAGTAGCCGGAAACATTCCCCACCAGAACTGTCAAAGCTCAAGAGGTGACCAGATTATTTTTACAAAAAATAATACCACGCTTCAGAGTTCCAGCCACGATATCCTCAGATAAAGAATCACATTTCATTTCCAAAATAGTGCAACAGATTAGTAGCCATCTAGGCATAGATTAAGAACTTCACACCCCATACCACAGTTAGATAGTCTAGATAGTCTAACACCAGTTAGATAGCCTAGAAATGATGTATATGTTAAGTCTCTTACAGAGAAGACTTCAGAACCACAGTGGGAGAGACCACTGCAAGTACTTCTCACCACCTTCACTGCAATCAAAATCAAAGAGCAAGATGCCTAGATTCATCACTCTCGGGTGAAGAAGGCCCAGAAACCCCTTAAGGAGTGATGCCAGGAGACAGTGAACTGAGATTAAAACTTACTCGAGCAAAATGAGTACATTGCAGTCGAGAGTAGCTCATATTTTAGTTTGTAGAATTGTTTTGTGTGTAATCATAACTAAAGTTTTAGAACTTGAGAGTACCTCTATTCAAAGTAATGCTGAATGGCCTTAGTCCCTAGCATTTAATCAGTATACTAGATCCATAAGAAAACCTTCTGAGATAAAAGATTTATACATATCTACTGTAGTAATTCACGAGAATCAAGTATATGAGGAGCAAGAATGGCAAGAACAAGAACTGTAGACACTTCAAAAAATCAGAAGAGAAGAAATCAAAGTAGAGTGCCAAGTCATCAATAGAGTAGCTTATGAGAGACCAGATGTAATTAGTGTCTGAACCTCCCCTAGTGTATATGAACACCAAGAAGTCTGTGATAACCTAAGTGAATCAGACTGTTGTTGTAATTTCACCTTGATACAGCCTGTAGAAGTGACCTGCCTTTGAGCTCAAATTACTATCAGACTTTCATTTGAATTCAAAGTAGACACTGTACTTTTTACCACAGCAGGGCCTTATACACTCCATACTAGTTCAGACTCTACCCAAACTCCGAACTTAAACCTAACGTAGTAAAGAATGTGACTGAACAACAGCTATTAGTCAATCCAGAATAGTCTCTCAAATGTGTAGAGTTGATAATACAAATTAACATCTCAAAAATCCAACCAGCCTGCTCCTCCTCCCTAAAAACTTCCTTTGAAGGCTAGACAACATAGTTACAAAAACAGGCATATCTCAAGAGCAGAACAAGAAAAGAAGGAGCCAGCTCTCCTGGTGCCTAAAACCAAGAACACCAAGAAATCAGTTTCCTTAAGTCATTTTCCAAGCTAGTTAGCTGAACACTCAGGCAATGACTAGTAAAGAGTGTTGAACTGCAAGTAGTGAATTAACCCAAGCAAAGAAAGTGATTTTCTTTATTTATAGCTATCCCTTTTCCTACTGTGATTTAGATCAGTGATTGTCCCAGTCTGAAGCAGTTAGATTCTGCTTAAAAGAAGTAGAGAGAGAGACCTCCCCTCAGAGCTCAGCAGCAAGCTGTAAGATTTTGAGCATCACTTGTGTGCTGAGTGTTCCAAGTAGCAGAAACCTAATCCCAGTTTCTTCTGAGGCACTGCAATGAATTTAAGCTCTTCTCTCAGACTTCCCCTTCATTATTTACTTGAAGCTTAGACCTGAAGCTAAGAGCAAAGTGAGTGAGGTTTTGTAGACCAGGAAAGACATTCCTGCTTGCCACATATCTAAGAAATCAGGTGCTTTAGAGGGAGAAAGAGATTCCCTGAAGTCTCTACATTTCAGAACAAACATCTGCCTCAAATATGACCTAAACCTCTGTCAGATACACTTGTGAAGTGTGTCTGAATTTGCAGTGTGAGCCCAGCACATCCCTCTGGCAGGGAGGGATAGTCATAGACAAAAAGCAGTTCCTGTTCCCCATAACAAACATCTAACTGACATATTAGAGACAAGATTAAGAGTTTTAAATAGAATTAATTCAGAAATACTAGTAAATAAACTGGCCACTGCAGCAAGTAACCTAACAAAATTGAAGCAGCTTTTATAGTAATCTCTATTGACATTAAGAACTAGCCAGTGACAGATTTCAAAAGTACTGCCAAAGTAAAAAAGTATGAAAAAGCCAGAGACCAAGACCACAAGTTGATAGTAGAAGCACTTAATATAGTTCAAGATAATGTGTCTTTAGCTTTCAGTTGTATACAAGCACAGTTATAGATACAAGCAACAGCAGCTCTGATCATATGAAAAAAGAGTGAAAGTAATTTTCCAGCAGAAATTCAAGAAATTGTGTGAGATAATGCAATTGATATTGAAAAGAAGTTTCAATCCTAGAAGACTATGGTGAATTTCACCTATGATCCTGTTTCTAATGTGGCAACAGCCTTTGTGCTTACCATACATAATGCCACTGTTTATGTTATCCATCCCATCGTTGCTCTAAGATTAAACCATGAAAAAACAATACTCTATCCTTCAGAACATAGAGTGTGGGCACGAAAGATGAACGAAAAGTGGCAGACAGTAAACTTAGAATCCTGCATTACTAAAGAACAGATGAGATTCATTTGTGAAAGCAATACTATTAATGCTCAAGATGTGTGTTTAGACACTGAACAGAGTATTTGTCACTTTGAAATTCATCCAGTCACTGACCAGAAAACTGTGCTCATATATACTAGAAAAGAGTGTATGCTTGAGAACTGCTTGTGCTACTGTACAAATTGATAGCAATGATGTTATTCTGTCTAGTAGAAACCATTCTAATCTCTGTATTTGTAATTTTGTTAAGATTGTTAAGTGTGATTTTTCGTATTTAGTACCAGTAACATCCCACCAGCTGATTTAAGCCAATTACACACTGTATCACAGACTACCACCTACCCCTAGTAAGATGAACCTTACATTAGTAAAACAATTAATTAGGCACCAAGACCTATTAGAAAGCTTAAAAAGAATCCAAAGAAGCAGAAAGAAAACCTTAATTACTGTCCAACATGATACAAAAGAGATAACCAGAATTCTACAAAGAATAAAACAAAATATAGATCATCACTAGTGAGATGTGATCTTTGAGTAGTCACCAACTTCAAATGGAATCTTTAATAAGTTGTGCCACCCCATTGTAATTTTACTAATATTAGTTGAGATAAGCTTAAGATTATCTATTATATTGTTAATTTAGAACTAGAGAATGCTACAATGAATAGCTGTACTAACATCTTTGTCAAACGTACATAGTGAAGCACTAAAAGACACTTACTGTCGTGAAAGTTTTCATTAAGTAAAAGAATTTACTTATTTCCTAAGAAAAGAGAGAATGAGACAGAGTAAAGATCCATTCTGAATTAAGTGAAGTGTCTAAGAAAAGTGAAAAGTCTGTGAAGCCAAAGCTGAAAGAAAAACTCGCATGCCGAGACAGCAAAGAGACAGAGAAAGAAAAACAGAAAAGACCACAAAGTCGATTTGCCTCCGACTTAGAAATTCCTTTGATAAAGAAGAACTGGTGCTAAATGTCACGCAGAATGAATATGTATAAACTTATTGTGAAACTGTATGCATATGCATTTGGAAGGGAGATAAAAGAAAACCCAAAGTCTTCAGAGGCACGCATGCCTTTTTGGGGACTTGCGTCCGGCGCGCGTCATAATAAAAGCATACCGAGCTTTACAACTTTTACAAAGTTGTGAAGTTTCTTCTTTCTCCGCAAAACAAGGGGGAGACAGAACAGCCCATCAGGCTGTATGAAAATATGGCAAGCGAGCAGAGATGTCAAAAACAGTGTGAAGAGCCAACCAAAAATGGGGTAAAGAATGGACCAAAAATCAATATTTTCCTTTGTAAATACCCCCTGTAAATAGAAGAAAAACAGTGCCCAAAATATTGAAGGATGTATCTCGCTAGAAGAAAAGCTCATCATCAAGGTACCTAAATAAGGGGTAGAATATATACAGCTAGCGTTGTTAGCCTTGCTAAGGTGGTCTAAAAACCACGGCCTGAACGTTATAAAGCCCTGGAAAATTGTTTCGGACTTGCTGGGGCGGTAGAATCCGACCAGGCTGCAGGGATAGCAGTGAGGAGGCCACAGACACCACCTGCCTAAACTCCCACCAAAGACGCAGAGCAGGGCAGAGTAATTCTTTAAAACCGAAAATCAGGGACAAAGACTCTCTAACTAGTCAAAGTTAGAAAGTGATATGTTTATTACGCTGGCGGGTGGCGCAGGTGGGGTCACCTCCAAAATGCGTGACCACACCACACAAGGATTTTTGCCTTCTATTTATTTCCCAAAATAATACATATGCATAACCCCAGCACCTCCCATTCCCGTTTGTATTAAAATGAGGTTAATTAGTCCTTCACATTTGCGCAATTCTCCTCTTGAATTGGGTAGGTGGTCTCGAATTGGGTCAGTGGTCCCAGGGATGAAGTCAGGAAGGTCTTCGTCAGGTCTCTGTGACCCTGTGGCATGATCCAAGGCTCCCTGCTTTGTGATGGATCGACACAGAGTCCAGGTGCTGGGCACTGTTCTACTGGTTTCAATATGTTCCTATAATGGTTCACTTGCTCCACTTCCTTCTACAAAGGAGCTCATATTATAACAATTATGTAAAAAACGCTAATCACTTGTGTTAAAATTTTAGAATTTTAATAAAAATATAGTAATAAATGAAATAAACAGGGCAGGAGACCTTTCCTGCTTTTAATGCCTTTATTCAAAGTGATCAGCTCAGGATTGGGCAGCTCAACGGGTCTGCAGCGTCCGTCGTCTCTCCCAGGGCAAGGAGGAGGAGGAGGATATGCCCAGCTTTGTCCACTAGGGGCAGAGCTGGGGGTCCGGTCCTCGTGGGACCCTTTAGGGCGTGGTGACCCCTTCAGATGTCGGTTCTCGCCTCTTCTCCCCGTCCACTCCCAGTTTCAGGATGACTCCCGTGCTCAGGGTGAGAGGGACTACAAAGGTGTTCAGCATCTCTGCAGGTCCAGCACTCTGCTCCTCACGTCCAGGCATCACTCTAACTTCTCAACTCCACATTGGCTCGTTGTTTTGGGGTTTTCTCAGTACGTTTGGAGCAGTAGCCCCCCACAGCATGCTGGTCCTGGAGTCACTTTGCATGCCCCCCCCCCCCCAAAATCTCTTCACTCTTTGGAGAAAAGTACAACTTAGCCTCGGGCAAGGCTCTGCTAACACAAAAGGAGCAATTAGCCACAACGACCCTTGATTAAAATGACAAAACAGGCAGAACTCCAGCAGCAACAGTGATCTGGCTGATTTTTGTAACCTTTTGTCACAAAAAAAATTGGCAGAATTTTTGTTCATAACAGTCCCCCCTCTTTTTCTTTGATTGAGCTTAAATTTTAAGCTCTCATCAACTTACAATTTTTGACTCATGCACTTCATATTTAATTTTTGTATTGACTATAAATTTCTTGAGCACTTTGGTAATCACGGTTACTTTGTTACCTTTCTTGGTTTCTTTAGGTTGGTCTGCATGGCCAATGCTACTTTAAGTAAACAGGAAAACAAGCATAGTAAAAAGAGCAATCCTCCAAGTATACGCACAGTGAGAAAAACTTGTTTCCATACACTCTTTTTGAAAATCCATAGGTTATCCCACCAACTGGAATCAAGTGTAGGAGTTTGTTCTTGGTTATCTACACATGCTAATTTTTTATTTAGTTTGAAATGTTTCTGATAATTGCATTCTTTATTTTTAATACTCCTCGGAGCCTGATGATTCTGTTTAACATAAATATTGGAGTCTGAACTTGGCTTGTACAATTTTGGATTTTCTCAATTTCTATTGCACTTTGCTTCTTCTGTTTGGTTTCTCCTAAATCATT
This sequence comes from Melozone crissalis, assembly GCF_028551555.1. NCBI lineage: Eukaryota > Metazoa > Chordata > Aves > Passeriformes > Passerellidae > Melozone > Melozone crissalis. Next base: position 4,498,444 of record NW_026535813.1, on the reverse strand, counting down.
GTATATAGGAACTCCTAAACTTGATCCAGTTTCTTTGGGTAATGAGAAGAAAGCTGGTTTTATTATTCTAGCTGTGTAGCTGTCAGACCAGTCTCCTGACAATTTAGTGTATGCTGTAATACTAGAGATCAAAACCAGGTATTTAGAGCTCTCCCAAAATGTGTTTTCAGTTTCTGTTGGGCATTCCTTATATTTACACAGTTCTTTCATTTTCCAAGAGGGGTTTTGTGGGATCTCAGCACATCAGTCCTGATGTGCAGAGTCACCAAGATAACCCTTGGGGGGCTCGGAGGTCCTGGAATGTTGCCAGAAGTGTCTGGTGGCTGGACTTTGATCCTGCACAGGAGACGACACCTGTATGAGGATGGGAGGATCTCACGGGGATGAATGGTGAAGGGATAGGTTAATTATAGTGTGAAACACAGGTTTTAGAATTTCGGTACAGGGGGGTCTAGAGAAGTAAGATGGAGGAATTGGGGCGTGTCCTGTCCTTCTTCTTCTTCTTCTTGGCCTCCATCTTCTGTGGTGGTTGTGGCACTTTGGGATTGGTTCTTACTAAAAGTGCACTTGTCAATAAGGGTGAAAAGCATTGGGGAAAATAGGTAAATATCTTATACGTAGTTTTGGGTATAAAGATAAGTGACTGCCCCGAGGGCTCTCAGTGTGCTCGTGGCTGACATGCTGTGCGGACCTCTGTCAGGCCGAGAGAAAATCTTGTAGATAAAAACTAATAAACACTGAAGACCGAGAAAAAACCTGAAGACTCTTTTCATCCTTTGGAGCGCAGGCTGTCCCAAGGCCATCCCGAGCCTTTCCAGGCCATCAAAAACAGCCGAAAACGGGACAGGGTTTATCCCTTTTTCAGTATACTCATAACATTCATATACTTCATAGTGGGTACACTTGTCTCTTTCTCTTTTCTCAACAGACTCTAATTTGTTTGGATCTCTTTGGATCCACCGGGTAGCTGAATACTTTACTGCTAAATACTTGTTACAAACCATCTTTCTTACTGTTTTTACTGTTTCTTTTCTTTTTACTAGATCTACTGAGCTTGTTTCAGCAGCATCACATTCAAAGCACAACCAGGCTTCCCCTATAGGGTACTCTCCTAGGAGTGGCTGCCTGAAAGTGGCAGTATTCTGGGCTATCCAATGCATTCTCTTACTTTCCTGATAAAGGACCAATTGGGAGAGGTTAACACAGTTAGGGTTAGAACTGATGTAGACTCTCGACAAGGAGCTCACTTCTTCCTCCTCATAGAGGGGTTGGTAGCACTCACTGCACGGCTCTCCTGGGCTCCCCAGAGCACCACCAGCAATTTCAGCCATCATTACTACCCTTCCCAAGAGTCAGGTATGGGTCATCTTGCGCAGCCTGCCCACCTGGCCTTGCCTCTTGGGGAATTTTACTGAGAAGAAGCTTCCAAGCTCTTTAGAGTCTCTTCTACCCACTTCTCTGGTTAAACCTCTCTTGGTCTGTTCCCTACCAATTTTGGTTTCTCTTATGGGAGTGCTCTGTAGAGGATTAACCTGGAGTCTTTAGAACTAAATTGGGGAACTTAACCAGAATTACTTATTTACAGTCTTAAACTTTTTACCAATATAGTTTACACAGAACTGTCTTGAAACATTTTAAGCTATGTTAGAGCTCTGATACCAAGTATTTTCCCATACAGTTCAGTCTTTTTGACTCTTCGTTCTGAGAGTCAACTTTAAATCACAGTATACTCAGGTGAATTAACTTGTGATGTGGTTGAATCCTTTTCCAGTGCCCGGAGGTGCGAGTGGTGTGGACTCTGGCCCAATGCCAGAGGGAAAAACTGGGAGTCTGGCCCAATGCCAGAAGGAGAATGGAGTGGAGTCTGGTCCAATGCCAGAGGGAGAATGGGGTGGGATCCGGTCCAATGCCAGAATGCCAGAGGGAAAAAACTGTTGTTTAATCCTGGTCCAATGCCAGGGGGTTAGAGTGATGTGGGTCCAACCTTTTTCTTTTGGTCTGCACAGTCAAATTAGTAATGAAGAGTACCTGCAAGGGGCTTTCAAATATAGGCATTAATGGTCCGCTATTTTATGATTCTATCAAAACTCAGTTTCTCTGTTTAATGTTATTGGTTAATTTCTCTTTTTCCACAGCTTGTATGTTTCTCTCTTTAACTTCTGCCTACTCTGTAGTTTGCAAGGAGTTGTATTTCTGTTAGCTAACTTTATTCCCAAAGTGCTTTTATTCTCCTATTTTTCTGTGTATTTAACTTACTGGTTTTCTGTTCTATTTTCAAGATCTTATCTATTTATCTCTTGCTTCTGTTACTTACTTTCACTTACAGCTTAAATACTACTTTCCTTTCAGCCCCTTACACTTTTTTTTTTTTCTTTTTTTTCACACTATTCTTCTACACAATAAACTTCCCTCCAAGGAGATGTGGTAAAACTCATAATGCACAATCTACATTACCTCTATTCTAATCCGTCTACATTCACTCTCTTTTATTTCTCATTTACTTTCACACATTCCTTCATACCCTCAAGACACAAACTGGATCATTACTGCTAGAAAATCACGGGTCCCTGTGGCTCCCCTCACCTTGAGGTTGGCCCACAGGTCTCAGTATCTCTGGGCCTCTGGAAGGTCCCTGACTCTGGTTGCCTCTGGTGCACATTCACCTGTGAGGCTATCTGCGTGTCCCTCACGCTCTTACAGCTACGGCTCCCACACACATCTGGGGAACACTAGTCTGGTTTTCAGGTCACACACACTCTTTGGCCACAGCCCCCACCTGCCCGGGGAACAGTATCCTGGTTTGCAGGTCACACACACACTTCCACTGCCCCCCTTCCCACCTGCCTGGGAAGTTGAGACTGACTTTGTGACTCACTCTCACACACAGAACAAGACAACAATAAGGTACCTTTTACTTTCACATTACTTATTACAAGCTTAGTGTTACTGGCCAGTTTTGGTGCTATTGGATATCCTTTCTACCTAGCTGTTTTTGTCTAACCTCAGATGTTTTTGGGTATTTCACTATACATTTTAGTACTTTGTTGAAACAGGACTTATCTGCTCCTGTATCTACTCAAAAATTCTAATTCTTCATTTAGGGGTCCCACCTCAAAGTTTACCAAGGGCTCTTCTAGATGTTGCATTGGGTCCCCTAAAGTGTAAAGCCCCTGACCCTCTATTCGTCACCTCTAAGGATCTTCCCTAAATTATCTTGTTACCTGGCTATTGCCGCATCGAGACTGAGCTTTCTACAAAACCTCCTGATGTGTCCTGCCTTTCCACAGTAATAGCAATGTCGTTCTCTCAAAGGGACTTGAGGTCTCTCCATCCCTCTTGTACCTGACAGTACTGGCCTATACTTTCCTCCTCCTGGTGGTGGTCCTGCCCACCTCGCACTTTCTTTAGCTACTGCAACCATAATCCTAGCCTTGGCTTTTGCTTTTTCTTCCTCCCTCCTTAAATACACCTTCAATGCCTCTCTTAATAACTCATTAATGCCTTTTTCTTGCCAATCTTCAATCTTTTCCAGTTTTCTCCATATATCAGGCCAAGATTTGGTAACAAATTGGACTTTTAGTAGCACTTGACCTTCTGGGCTGTCTGGGTCTATTCTAGAGTACAACTGGAAGTTCCGCTTTAGGCGAATAAGCCAGGTAGCAGGAGCTTCATCCTTCTCTTGTGCACCTTCAAATGCCAATTTGGTATTAGTTCCTTTGGGAACTGACTCTTTGATCCCCCGAATTATCCAAGATCTATATTCCATCATGGCCTTCCTCCCCTCCTCCTGATTAGGGTTCCAGCTGGGATCTGTTAGTGGCAATTTCTGTTCACCTGATGGCACTTTGGGTCCTGTACGGTTATCTTTCTCCCAAATTCTTATGCCAGCTGCCCTCATCATCTGGACCTCTTCTGGGGAAAATAATATATTTAGAATGGAATTCATCTTCCCCCAGGTGTAGATATTTGGACCTAAGAATTGATCCACTTGGTTGGCTATGCCCACTGGGTCCTCGACTGAATGCCCTAACTCTTTCTTGAATCCTCTCATCTCAGAAGCAGTTAGAGGAGCATTCACAAAGCCAACACCTCCCACTACTCCTCCCATAGGAACTTCTCTGAGGGGAAAGAGTCTCTCTGCCTTGGAGGTCTTGGATCTGGTACTACAGTACAGCCCATCTTCAGATGCCAAACTACTAATTTGAGGGGTATCTGGGTTACCCTGAACTTTCTGCACATCAGCAGGTGTATTTGCTGATAGCTGTTTACCAGGCAAGGAGGCATTTGTGTCCCAACTAGGAGGAGGTAAAGGGACAGCAATCAGAGGGGGAGAAGAGCCTGAGTGGATATTAAGTGGAGCTGGAGAAGGGGTGGAGAATGCACCAGGAGGAGTAGGCACTTGTGATGATGCAGAAGGAACTGGAGGAGCTGAAGGGGGTGGTGAGGGAGTGGCTACTAAGGGAGATACTGGGTTTATAATAGGGGAAGCTGAAGAGGTAGAAGGAGGAATTTGAGCAGCTGGTAATGAGATGGCAGCCGGGGGAAGAACCCGACCTGCCATTTGAGGTGCTTGAAGAAGAGGATTATAAGGTAGAGGGGCAGAAGGAGGCAAATAATCCAGGGGGTCCCATCTTTTACTAGTCCTATCATCCCCTCTTTCATTCCCCTCTTTCTTCTCCTGTACCTTACAAATTCGCACCCCTTCATCCCCAATAGCGTTCTTTAACCAGCAAGATACATACAATAAGTGCTCAGGATCGGTATCCCCTCGAGCTGTCAGATAATGATTTAGTTGTTGGCACATCCACTTGTCCTTTGTCCCACACCAAGGCCATCCTCCCTGCACCTCTAATTCTGGCCAGACTTCTACACAGTAGTGGATCATTTTCACTTTATCTAATCCCTCCGTGGCCTCTATAGAATCCCATTTCTCTAACAGTTCTCCTAAGGGACTATTAGGAGGTATATTACTCAGTGTCTTGCCGGTCTTTTTACTATTACATCCTCCCATTTTTCAGGTCTCAACAGTAAAAAATCCCAAAGGTGCCTCTACTGACAGGTAAGTTCAAGAAAAATCTTGTCTGAGGAGCTTCAGCCTCCTCCACCGAACTTCAAATTTTTGCCTGATGCTCAGGACTTTATACTGAAACAACTGCCCGATCTCTTGATTGCCTAACTTTCCTAACGTCAGGTCTTACATCTATCAGGACTTGAACACACGAAACCTCGGCGTAAGAAGCCGGGTCGTGCCTGACTCCCCTCTGTCAGGAAAAACAACTGCCTGATTTTTAGTTTGCCTAACCTTCTAATTTTTAGGTTTCACCGTATCAGGACTTAAAAACAAACCGCAGCCTCCTTCACTGGGATTTGTGCCTGACCCCTTTGTCAGGACTTACTTTGCCTGCAGGGCTTGTGAGCTTGCCCAAATCCTTCTCGGGACCTACAATCTGCCTGACTTCCCTCTGTCAGGACTTTTGGGGGTGCATGCCACTCGTACAACTATTCCCTCCGCACGCCCGGAGGGGGGGGGGGGTCCTCTTTCCCCCTTTGGAGATGACTCACTCACACTAATTCCACTCACTTCCCCCTGTTCCCGGCCGGATTCCTCGTGGAAGTCCGAAAATGCAGTACTGAGGTCCACTCTCAGGTCGAGGGTCCGGCTGCCAGCCTCGTCTCACTCACACGCACACAGGCTCGTCTCCCACTCCCACCACCGGATTTCTCACCAGTCCGGTGCTCCAGTGCTCCTCTGCGCTGCTGGTCCAGAGCCGATCTCTCTGGTCCTGATAGCCATCTGTCCTGGAGGTCCAAGATGGCCAGTCCTGGTGTCCTCTTCCGGCGTGGCTATCCCGGACGACTCCCCAGCTGAAATAAACAGGGCAGGAGAACTTTCCTCCTTTTAATGCCTTTATTAAAAGCGATCAGCTCAGGATTGGGCAGCTCAACGGGTCTGCAGCGTCCGTCGTCTCTCCCAGGGCGAGGAGGAGGAGGAGGATATGCCCAGATTTGTCCACTAGGGGCAGAGCTGGGGGTCTGGTCCTCGTGGGAGCCTTTAGGGCATGGTGACTATTGAAGTGAAGGGAGACAACCATCCGATTGATGAGCATCGAACTCCGATTTATTGATTCAATCAGTCACTTTTTATAACCGTGTTAATTAAGTTCATGCATATTGCAAAATCCGAGCTCACGGTAGGCTACAGAGAAAACACTAACCCCTCCCTTTGTTTTCAATACCTGTGGTTTGTTTATTGAAACCAAGATTTGTGTTCTCACCCTGATATGAAAAGTTCTCAAAACCTTCATGTATGTTCCCAGACCAGCCAAGGACAGAATGTTTACCTGTTATGAGAAGACTGTCTGAGAATCCTGCTGTTTATAAAAATGTGCCTGAGAACCTAGTTATTTACAGAAATAGGCTTGGGAACTGCTGCTTACAGCTGCCTTTTACTTTTCCATCAGCTGTATATTTTCATGGCCTCTTTCTTTAAGCCATGTTTGAACCAAGCTCTCCACACTTCCCCCGTTTCTTTCTTTTTGAGCAAGGAGGTTAGTTTGCCAAGTTTTCTCTATCATCCTACCAACCATATTGTGAATACAACTACAAAGACAAGGTAAAATAAGTAAAAGCACTAAAAGTACACCTAATATCCCTATAGCATACATCACAAGGTTTCTTAACCATGGTCCCAATCCTAAACTTTTAAGCCATTCATCAATCCCCAATCCTTCTTCTTCTTTAAGATTGTGAAGCCCTTGCTGTAGCTCTTTTATCTTAGCATGAATAGATACAGAATGATCAGATAAATTAATGCAGCACATCCCTTCAAACTCTTCACACCCATGGCCTTGTGCTAGAAGCAGAAAATCTATAGCAGCTCTATTTTGTAAAACAGCATGATTAACACTTTGTACATCTGCTGTTAACATATCTAATATCTGTGACGTTTTATTTAATTCACCCTTAGCCCAGCACCCTAGTTGTTTTGCTAAGTTCATCGCTTTGTTTGCAGCACCTCCTGGCAGGATAGTTGAAACCACCACTTGTTTTAGCTTACTCCAGAACCATAGATCTCCTATTTGACTACAGTCTAAGTCATGTAAGCTACGCCTCTGTCTGCTTGTATTTCGACTTAGTTGCATTAATATAGATATATTGGGGTGAAACAATGATAATTTGCCTAAGTAACAAGGTCCACCCTGCGGCTGGGCTGGTATACCATTCCAGGCTCTATCTCCACAAATTAAAAATATCCCTGTGGGTAATTTCTTAGGTGCCATGATACTAGAGCCTTTACATTGGTTATAAAGTTGCTTAGACACCGTGTCCAGACTTAGGGATGAATCTAGAGTAGCCCATGTCTGTCTATGCTGATTCACCTTTTGCAGATTTAAGGAATTAAAGCCGAACCATCCGCCATTTGAAGTACTGGTCATACTGGCGTTTGCATTTCCGAAAAGATCTAACTCCTCAGGAAGGGAGTGCAAAGAAGTATTAAGTGATTGAATTAGTAAACATTGGTGGTAGCCGTCACTCTGACTGGCAGTATACCCTCTCTGTGAGGGCAATTTAATGTTCGTCATATTGCGCATGCATAGAGTGCGTTTGTTAATAAGACTGCAAAATTCTTGAGGAGACCATACTGGAAGTCCTACCAGACATGTTCGAAATGGGTTAGTAACTCCTCCAAGGCTGAGACAAAGCGATGACTGGTTAATCTGTCTAGCAAGTGTTATCCATATATTATCTCTAGATTGATTAAAATGTGTTACCCTTACTTCTTCAGCCACCACTACACTAAGCAGTATAACAAAAACAAACCTCATTTTTCTGTTCTTTCTCTTGCCTTCTTTTTCTTATCAGTTTTTAACCTTACCGACCCCAATACCTGTAGTCCACACTTCTGTAATCTCCTAATGCAGTGATCTAACGCCTTATTGGGATCTCCTCTTATGGGCCCTACAACGGAATGTTGTGTTAAGGGCACCAATTTTCTACACCTTGCAGAGGCTATGTATGACCCACTTTGAGCTTTAACTCTTTTCAAAATACACTGTACCTCCCACCGATAGTAGGCCAAGATTTTCTGCTCGTGAGATTCATAAAGATCTAAAGCTGAGGCGGTATTTAGCCCTGTCTGATTCCGTAATGCCCACTCCCAATTATGTTCCCATGTATGTTTATAGTTACAGGGGCTACACCACAAATGCAAAAGCGATGACTGTTCCACCCAAAAGGTCCTATCACAAGCCCCACAACACAGTGCAACCCAAGCAGCACAATTTGGGCTGTGACATTCAAGGCAGTTCTCTTTTGCCGGTCCTTTTATGTGGAAAGATGATAATGATTCGACAATGTCAATCAGGTCCCTGGCCGTCCGGCAACGGCGTGTTATTGCCCTGTCGATCGCTTTCGAGTGTCCCTTCAGTTGTAGCAGTAGTGGTCGCAGGATCAGGGGCAGCTTCTTCTCTCGACGTTCCTTGTCCTCTTCCGTGAGGTGGTCCACCAATCGCTGCATCAAGAACAGGTTTAGTCCACTTGGCAGGTACCCACAATGCTCCTGCAGGGGTGGAAATACAGAGATATCCCCTTCCCCAGAACAGGACCTTAGCAGGATCCTTCCGTAACCCTGTCTTGGGATCTCGGTATCTTCCCCCATATTTCCTTTTTCTGCTCAACAATCTCTTGTGGCTTATAGTGCAGTTCTGCCGGGGGTTGCCCTACATCTCCGAATACACACAAGTGATTAATCACAAATAGACTTTTTAATAATCTCGCCTGGGGGTCAGTTACTTCCTCATGCTTAGCTAAATACTTTTTCAAGGTACCGTGTGCCCTTTCAATGATAGCTTGCCCTGTTGGGGAATTTGGGATACCTGTAACATGTTCAATTCCCCAACTTCTTAAGAATCTCCCTATCTTTTGACTGATATAGGCAGAACCATTATCTGTTTTAATCTTTTTGGTGTACCCGTCACTGCAAAGCAACTGTACAAATGCCTTTCCACGTGTATAGCTCTTTCTCCTGACTGAGCTGTTGCCCATATATATTTACTATAAGTATCAATAGACACATGCACGTATTTTAGCCTGCCAAAACTAGGGACGCGTGTAACATCCATTTGCCATAATTCATTTGTTTGCAGGCCTCGTGGGTTTACTCCTAGGCCTAAACCACTTCCCCCATTATGGTGACTACAAGTCGTGCAGGCCCTCACAATGGCTTTTGCCTCTGTAAGTGTTATCTTAAATTCTCTACTTAAACCTTTTGCGTTTTGGTGAAACATTGAGTGGGCTTCTCGTGCCAATTGGTGACTTGACAGAGGTGTGCCTTGTGTGATGGTAACCAATCTATCTGCCCTATCATTCCCTTCTCCTAAACCAACATTCCATTTGTGACTTCTAATGTGAATTACGGCAAAAGCATGCTCCCTGGATCTTGTGGCCCTCTTCAACTGCATTAACAGTTCATACAGTCTTTGATTTTTCACCTCTTTTATGGAGGCGTCTTCAATTCTTGCTACAACTCCTGCCACATACAAAGAGTCTGTAACAACATTCAAAGGTTCCTTAAGCTGTGCCATTGCCCATACCACTGCTAACAGTTCCATGGTTTGTAAACTGTCCACTGCTTCCGCTTGCAGAATGTGATGTTTCCATACTCCCTTTTCCTGCCAAGTTATTGCAGCAGTTCTTGACTTCCTGCCAGCAACTGTAAATGCAGTAATGGCACCTGATATAGGGGAATTTTCTCGCTTTGGACGAGTTATCCAGTCCCAGTCCCCTATCCACTGAATCAGAGCTGGTCGAAGCTTATCTGTTTCAATGGGGCAACATGCACCTAAGAGAGCTTCCTGCAGTTCTTCTGAATTAGTCAAATACCAGTCCAAAGTATCCTTTTTCATTGGCATCCTGATGGTAGCTGGTTCTACCCCAGCCACTTGCAACATCCTTTCTCTGCCTTTCTTTATTAGATCCGCTAACATTTCAATTTTTTGAAAAAGAGTCTTAGTTTGCTGTAGCGGAGGGGAGATCCATTCTAATATCCGTGTCTCCCCCGTTTCTTGTTTACATTGCGTAAGTGCTCCCAAAAGATATTGTGGGCCATTCCAAATGGTCAAGTCTATGGGCAGGTCTGGATCCCTTCGATAAACATGCCCATATGTAACACAGTCCATAATTTGCTGAATGACCCACTGTTATTTGTCAGTGATACTCACTGGATAAGTAGGGTCAGTTCCTTTTAACAGTGGGTGCAACTCATTGAGTAGTTCATTGGGTATTCCCACTATTGGTTTTAACCACTTTAAATCACCCAAAAATTTTTGAGCATCATTTAAAGTGGTCATTTTTGTTTTTAATTGCAATTTCTGAGGTTTGATGGTTTGTTCTGTCATGGACCATCCCAGGTATTTCCAGGGAGCAGTTGTTTGGATCTTCTCAGGAGCTACTACTAGAGAATATTGTGCCAGTGTGGTCCTTATTTTCTGGACTTGTTGTTGTGTGAAAGGTATAGGCTGAGCAAATAATACATCATTCATATAATGATATATCACTGTATTAGGCCATTTTTTCCTAAGTGGCTGCAATGCTGCATTGACATAAAGCTGACACAAGGTGGGGCTGCTGCGCATCCCCTGCGGAAGCACGGTCCACTCAAATCTCTGATGAGGTGCTTCCTTGTTGATCGCAGGTAATGTGAAAGCAAACCGTCGCATATCCTGTGGATGGAGGGCAATAGTAAAAAAGCAATCCTTTAGGTCAATAATCAGCAGAGGTCAATCCATTGGAATCATGGCCGGGTTAGGTAATCCAGGTTGTAATGAGCCCATAGGTTCCATCTGATCATTAACAGCACACAAATCGTGGAGCAACTTGTATTTTCCAGACTTCTTCTTTATTATAAAAATTGGAGTATTCCAGGGGCTGGTAGATAAGCGCAAGTGTCCCTGTTGAAATTGTTCCGAGACGAGCTGATGTGCGCGTTGAAGACTTTCCCCTTTCAAAGGCCATTGTTTAACCCATACCGGGGTGTCAACAATTCAGGTAATGGGAATTGGGAAAGTCCAAGCAATGGCTTTTACTCCAAAGGGTGTTCATTAGTCAAGACCACCCCTAGCTGGGCCATAATGTCCTGCCCTATAAGGCATTGAACAGTGGGTGGTAGCTGGACCACTGAAAAAATCGCTGTGAGCTGTTTTCTGTCTATGTAAACTCGGAGAGGAGGCGAACGGCTAGCCAGGGTAAATCCTCCGACCCCGGTTACTGCAGTGGCTGCTGGCTGCAAAGGCCAGTGTTGAGGCCAGCAGCTAGGGCTAATGATGCTGGAATCTGCTCCAGTATCCAGTAGGCCTGAAAATGACCTTTTTTGTCCTTTGAACTCTACTTCTACCCTTTTCTTGGGTCTTTCAGAAAGGTTTAGAGTCAACAAAGTAAGGCCTCCCGTAGAGCCAAAAGCACTTTCTCCCCTCTCTTGACCTTTTATGGGTTGTATTCCCTTAGTCATTTGTTCAAGTGGTACCAACTGAGCAATCCTTTGTCCCTTATTAATTTGAAGAGGAGGAAAAGGGGTGTATGCCATCACCATAATCTCTCCCGTATAATCCGCATCAATAACGCCAGGCAAAACAAACAGTCCCAACATAGATGCAGATGATCTTCCAAAGAGCAGAGCACCCACCGCTTTATCCTGTATGATAATAGGTCCTTGGATACCTGTCGGGATTTTTTGCGGGTGTGGAGTCATCAATGTCACGTCTACTGCGGCTGCCAGATCCATGCTGAGGGTCCCTGCTGTGGCGGGTTGGAGGCTCCCTGCTGTGGAGGGTTGGAGGCAGGAGGGGGTGCTGTTGTTGCTGCAGCGGCGACTTGTGTCTGGGGGCGGCCACTGCTGTGATTTGCGCTCCTGGGGAAGTTTCCCGACTTCCGTCTACAAGCGCCCGTATTGTGAGTGTCCGAACGGCATTTCTGGCACCAGAGTCCCACAGCCTGGCATTCCCAGTGCATGTGGCCCATGCCTCCGCATCGGTAACATTTCATGCGGCCTCCTCTATTTGCTGGTGCCAATGAAGCTGACGCTTGGAGAGGTGCAAGAGCAGCTAACTCCTGACTCTGAGAGGACTTTGCCTGTTCTTGCAAGCCTATTCCTAACTGTTAAATCGCATCTACCACAAAAGCCTGCTGTCTGGTAGGTATGAGGGCCATCCTCTCTAATGCCTCTTCTATAGTCCAATTGGCACCTAGGGTATTAAGTATGCTCCTAGTAGTAGAATTACAATTTTGAAGAGCGCACTGTTTGAGTAAGGCCCCACGCATATATTCAGGTACCCCAGCTCTTTCAATTGCAGCAGCAGCTTTATCAGTAAAAGAGCCAAATGATTCTTCTCTGCCTTGTTTGATTCCCATATATACAGGTACCCCTCCTGGCTCTTTCACCCTTTCTATAGCGAGACTAACTAACCTCATAGCCTCCCGGCACTTCTCCTGGCCCAGTAGAGCTTGTGCCTCAGTACGAAGAAAAGGTCCCAGGCCCATAAGTTCATTAACAGTGATGCTATGGAGAGGGTCACCCGGCTGCCTCTGAACTGCCACACACTCGTTAACAAGCGCTTGCCAATGAGCATTAAACAACAATTGCTGATGTTGGGTAAAAATCAATTTAGCTCATCCACGACAATCATTAATGAGAAGGATGCTAGTATCAAAAATATAATCTAGCATTTGTTTATCTGGTTCGCTTTTAACTCCAAACTGACTAACAGTAGCTCGTAGTTGAGACAACAATTTCCAATCTATAGCAGTGATAGTTGCCTGGAGGCCCCCCCCGTCCTGAGGACTGAAGATAACCGGACAAGCCAGCTCACTAGCCACACTTATAAGCTCCTGATCTCCCTTTTCCATTGCATCTCTTGCCAAGGCAGCCCACGAGTCTCGTCTTTCTCTCGCAATAGCCCCCGCTAGGTCGTTTTCCACCCCAGGGATCGACTGATTGCTTTTCGGGAACTGACTATGCGTTTTTGGCCATGGCTGCTGCGATACAGCAGATATGGGAGGTTCAGAAGCGCTCTGTGTAGCCTGCGGCGAAGCGGGTAATAAAGCACTCTGTGCAGCTTGGCTTGTTAAGGGGGGCGGCGAAGCGGGTAATAAAGCGGTCTGTGTAGCCTGGCTTGTAGCCTGGCTTGTAGCCTGGCTTGCAGCTTGGCTTGTTGAGGGGGGCAGTGAAGCAGGTAATAAAACCGTCCTCATTGCGGGGCTGAGAGGAGTTCCCGACTCCTTATCGAATTCCTTATCTTGGTCGTAATCTTTATTACTATCATGAGCGGCAGTAGCCTGCTGAGCAGCCTTTTTTTCAGCCTGAAACTGCAATAATTCGTTGTTAACGACCCGCCATAATTTACCCAACTTCTTGGCAGTTTTATCATCTTCTAAAGTAGCCTGCCATAATATATCACCGAATTTACGCCATTCCGACAACTCGTGGACCGTGTGGGGGTTAAGGAAAATTCCCCTTTCGTAACCATAAGCCAAAAGTCCTGGTAATTCTTTCTGTAAATCTATCCCCTTAATCTGCCTTTTCTGCAAGAAAGCAATAAAAAGATCATATGCGGCTTGCCTTTCCATACCTATAAATCGAAAGCGCGCTTTTTGCAGCTCCTCAAGGTCGCGGCCGCACGTTTCGGCCAGGCTCGTCTTTACGATCACCCAGAGAACGGCGTGTCTTGGCGTCTTTTTCTCCGCTTATTTTCCTGCACGCTTCTGCTGTCCCGGCTGCTACTTCGAACTTCGGAACCCGACCCGTTTCTTCACTTCCCGTGGTGTCGCAATATCACGTCAGAGAGGTCAGCATTTATTGAAGTGAAGGGAGACGACCATCCGATTGATGAGCATTGACTCCGATTTTTTGATCAAATCAGTCACCTTTTATAACAGTGTTAATTAAGCTCATGCATATTGCAGAATTCGAGCTCATGATAGGCTACAGAGAAAACTCTAACCCCTCCTTTTGTTTACAATACCTGTGGTTTGTTTATTGAAACCAAGACCACTGTTCTCACGGTGATATGAAAAGTTCTCAAAACCTTCATGTCTGTTCCCAGAGCAGCTATCTGTTCCCAGAGCAGCCAAGGACAGAATGTTTACCTGTTATGAGAAGACTGTCTGAGAATCTTATTGTTTATAAAAAATGTGCTTGAGAACCTAATTATTTACAGAATCAAGCCTGGGAACTGCTGCTTTACAGCTGCCTTTTACTTTTCCATCAGCTGTATACCTTCATGGCCTCTTTCTTTAAGCCATGTTTGAACCAGGCTCTCCACATACTACCTCCCTGAGCAACTTATTCTAATGCTTATTCCACACTTGCAGTGAAAAAATATCACCTAATATCTAATCTGAACCTCCTTTGCCACAACTTGAGACCATTTCCTCTTCTCCTTTTACTTGACACTTAGCAGAAGAGATTGGCCCCCACCCCAATACAACCTCCTTTCATGTAGTTTTAGAGAGCCATGAGGTCTCACCTGAGCCTCTCTTCTCCAAACTAAACAGCTCCAGATCCCTTAGCCTAATGTGCTCCAGCCCTCTGAATTACTTTGTGGCCCTCCTCTGGACCTAATTCAAATATGACAGAGGCTCCAGAGCTGGATGCAGGACTGCAGGTGGGGTCTCATGAGAGTAGAGGGGGAGAAGTACCTCCTTGCCCCACTGGTCACATTTCTTTGGATGCAGCCTATGAAAAAATTGGCTTTCTGGGCTGTCAATGCACATTGACAGGTCATGTCCAGCATCTCATCTGCTGATCCTCCAAGATCCCTTTTGTAGGGCTACTCTCAATCCGTTCTCCATTCAGCCTGTGTCCATGTCTGGGACAGCCCTAACCCATATGTAAGATCTTCTACTTTGCTTTGTTGACCACCATGAGGTTTGCCGTGGCCCAGTTCTCAAGCCTGTCCAGGTCCCTCTGGATGCCATCCCTTCCCTCCAGCTGTGTCAACTGCCCCACACAGCCTGGTGCTGTCAGTGACCTCCTGAGGTGTGCTCAATCCCACTGCCCACGCCAGAGAAGTTAAAATGTTCCGGTCCCAGTATTGACCCCTGAAGAATGCCACTTGTCACTGATTTCCATGTGTTCACAAAGCAGTTGACTAGTCATCTTTTTGAGTGCAAGCCATCCAGACAATTCCTTATCCACTGGGTAGGCCATCCATCAGATCCATGTGTCCCCAGTTTAGAGATCAGGATGTTGTGGGGGACAGTAGTAAATGCTCCAGAGAAGTCCAGGTAGATGACATCACTCACTCTTCCCTTATCTCTAAAACCATAACTCAGTCACAGAACGCCACCAAATTGGTCTGGCACGATTTCCCCTTGGCGAAGTTATGTTGGCTGTCAACAATGACCTCCTTATTTTCCTTGTGTCCCAGTATAGTTTCCAGGAGCATTCAATCAATGATCTTGCTGAGCACAGAGGTGAGACTCACTAGCCTGTACTTCTCCAGATATTTTCTTTTTCCTTTTCTAAAAATGAGGGTTATGTTTCCCCTTCTCAGTCACAGGAAACTTTACTGAGCTATCACGGTTTCAAAAATGTAATGAATAGTGGCTTAACCATTTTCTCTACCAGTTCCCTCAGGACAGCTGGATACATCCCAGCAGGTGCCATGGACTCATGCACCTTCAAGTTCCTTAAATGGTCTCAAACTTGATCTTCTCCTACAGCCAGTGATTCTACATTCTATAATGATAGTCACTGATATTTATAGCCAGCAATATGCAATTCTATATTGCCTCCTGCAATTCAAGCAGTGTTGGCTGGAGGACTTGACACTGAAGACTGGGAAAAAAAGTAATTGAGTACTTTGGCCTTCTCCATATCCCAGGTAACCAAGTCTCCTGCTTCCTTCTGGAGAGGACCCACATTTTCCCATGTTTTCCTTTTATCTTTGACATACTGAGAGAAGTTTCCCTTGTTGCCTTTGACAGCCCTCAGCAAGTTTAATTTTATCAGAGCTTTAGCTTTCCTAATCTGATCCCTGCCTGCTCACACAATCTCTCTGAATTCCTCGCAGACTACTTTTCCCTGCTTCCACCCTCTGCAAGCTTACATTTTTGTGTCTGAATTTGTCCAGAAACTCCTTGTTGATCTTTGAAGGCCTCCTGGCATTTCTGTCTGACTTCTTCTTTGTTAGGATGCATTGCTTCTGACCTAGAGGAGATGACACTTGAATATTAACCAGATTTCTTGGACCCCTCTTCTCTGTGCAAGTCTTTATCCCACAGTACTCTACCACTGTGCTGTCCCTTCAACAGCTCTCTTAGTGGCTGAAGTCTCCATGAAGACCAGTGCTCAGGAACATAAAGCTGCTCCTATCTGTCTATAGAGGGCCTCACCCACCTGGTCTTCCCGTTCAGACCCCCACTATAATGTCACCTGCCCTCCCTTAAATCCTAATCTGTAAGCTCACAGTTGGCTCTCCACAGATGATCAGGCAGAGCTCTGTGCATTCCAACTGGTCACTGACACAGAAGGCAATATCCTCTGCTTGTCTCCTCTGTCTTTGTGAAACAGCCTCATCATTCCATTCCAGCACTCAGTCATAGGAGTCATCCCACAACATCTCTGCGACACTGGTAAGACCACAGCCCTGCAAGCATGCACAGGACTCAGTTTTGTTTACTCTTCATGCTACTTGCGTTAGCACAGAGGTACTTAAAATGGGTTCTTGGTGAAGGATGAAGCCAATTTACTGGCTTGAGCAGCTGGAATTCCTTCGTGCTGCTCTTCACATGTTCTCCTCCTGACCTCTGGTCTCTCTCCAAACTCTAGGCATGCCATGCTGGCCCTGGGATCAAACTGGTAGGAGTGGAACGAATTGACGTTTCTTTCCTCCAGCAACTTTTGCCTAAAGCCCTCTTCACCAGCCTGGCAAGTCTATGACTGAAGATGCTCTTCTCCCTCTCTGACAGATCAACCCCATCCGGCCACAGGAGAGTAGGTGCCATGGACTGCTTCAATACAGACTTGAAATACTATATATAGTGCATATTAATAGTTTAAATTAGGAGTATCTAGAATTTATCATAAGTGCATGTTTGGGTGTTTAATGAGTGACTAGTGATTTAAGAATGACACTCGATTATGCAGTATTAGAAGAGATTTTTTTAATTCACAGTGTTGATAATATTGTTATTGCAAGCCCCCATTAAATTGATGAGAAGCCATACAGCAAGGAAAGGCCAAATCAGAAGTTCAAAGATTTACAAGTCTAGAAATCAGTAAGAATTACAGCATTAAAAAACCCAAAAATTGTTGCAACTATGGAGCATATTCCCACTTAGAATACTCCCACTGCCACAATTTCACTTGCTGAAAATAGGTCAACGTGGCAGCAATAAAAGTGAACTGAAAAAAATAATGGTAGGAGGAACTGGAATATAGTGTATGAAAGAGTAAATCTACACAAGACATCCTAGTCATTACAATTGCACATGTAATTCTTTACAGTTTGCCAGACCACTGCTTTTTCCCAGGCTGTGACAATACAAATGGTTTGATCAGAATTTCAGTTAGTTCTCAGCGTTATCCCAGTCTTCATATTCCAGCAACCATATTTTCCAGAGTTAACTTTATATAGTAAAGACGGTATAGCATGTGTCTTACACTTAGTTCATACAGTAATGACTGTAAAACATCTATATTTAGAAAAGTAGAAATGCCAGTCAAGGAAATAACTGGAAATGCATATTCACAAATAACTGGGAATGCAACATAGGCAGTAATTTAATTCTGAATATACCATATGTAAACAAATGTGGTTTCTTATTTTCTATATCAAATTTCTCATTCATTAAAATATTTGTATTTTAGCTGAAAACAAAAGACTTTGATTTTATGTGAGTTTATAGAAAAAAATTATGTCTTGTTTAGCAAATCTGATTTCAAAATCAACTTCAGTACCAATTAGCCCTGCACATGTGGTTAGTCCAGCATACCAATTACAAAATATTCAAGTATATAATTTTAACTGCAGATTTTCACTTCCACCATCCAGGTCTGTCAGAATTTTAATAGCTATTAAAGTTACATTTCATCATACACTATGAAAGTGAAACAGAACAGTTCCAATTGAAGACATGAAATTCAATTTATTTCTTTACTTGAGATGACTCTGTAATATCCTGCTCCTGCCTATTCACACCTGTTCTTTGAAAATAACTAGAAAATTTCCAGACACTTCCCTTGAAGTGTCACTTCTTTGCTGTAGATTCACTGAGAGCAAGCAAGCAAGGGAAAAAAAATCACCAAAAAAACTACTGTAAGTAGTGGCAATCACTTTGGAAAGTACACTTAACACATTGAATATACTTAAAAATTAGATGGGAAGTTTATAAAAATCATTAATTTAATACAGAAATGGGTAGCTCTTCAGAGAAAATACCATACCTAATTTAAAAAAGGTTGAGACACTCATGCACATTACTTCATTATTCCACTGCAATGTTTTTCAGAAAGTTTTAAGCAGCATGGAAGAGACAGTGCTCAGTTTAGGTTTTACTTCACTATTTGCATAATTAAAATGAAATAGCCATAAACTCAAATTAAAATCTTATCCAGATCCTACTAAAATAGTGGTCATGCTGCAAGGGATCTCAAAGAATAAAGAATCATGCCCTTGATTAGAAAGATTGGAGTAAATTATCAGAAACTAGAGAATAGTGAATACTAAAATTATATAGATATGATGTTGCCACTAGAAGAATGAATTTACAAGCAGTGTCCTAATTAAAACCACATTTTTAATGTACTCATACATAACCAATCTAATCAAAGGTAGCTGTAAAGTTGAGCTAAATAGTCCAGACTCATGTTTAAAATGTGAAGAAAACATGAAATTGTAATACATAGATATTCATGTGCGGCAAGAGACAGAATTTATGCAACAGATCAAAATCCAAAACTGGTCAAAATCCAGGGAATAAACTGGCCTAATATGTTTTTCTGGATTGTTAAGAATGAGAAAAAAAATACTCAAATACTGGCAAATGTATTATTCTGCCAGTCATTGTAGGTTATGAAAATAATAACATCCCCAAGAGAAGGGAAAAACATAGAAGAAGGTAAGTATTCTGCTTGGACTACTAAGAAAACTTAAAAATGAGATATTTTTAAACAAGTGTATGTACTTTTTTTTTAAAAAAAAAGCAAAATACAACATTTGAAACTGCTAGAAAGGCCTTTGTCAGATATCTGGCCAAGCAGTAACTGAGTGTTCTACCAGATATCCCAAATTATTACCACCAAACATTTCCTGGAAAAACTATAATTTGAATAGTTTTATGATCCTTTGTGCAACTCAGAAGGTGAATGCCTGGATAAAAAAAAAAGGGGGGGGGAGGGGAATAGGGCATAAAAAAGGTATTTTTCACTGTTTTTTTTTTTTTTTCTTTCTCTGGTAAGTCTAGTGTACAAATGGAAACATTTATTTATAAACTACAGAAAGCATTAACATACCATTACTATCAACAGCACATGTAGTTTGGTATTTTATAGGTTTATCCTGATGCATTATTAATTGCCAATAGTTTCACTGCCACATTTAGAGGAAGACTTTAATTGGGACGGTTATGAGTTGCATTGCTCATAGTGTGTGCTAGTAGATATTCTCAAATCTTCCAATTCAGAAAATCACCAGGTGTCTAACCAGCTCCCCTCAGTGAGCACATCTTAAGATAAATTTGTGGGATTACACCCAAAATTTCTGTCTCTCCTATTTCAGTTGAGATAGGAGAACATTATTTTTATTGAGTATTTTTATTCGGTACCATTTATTTTAATCAATCTAACAACAACAACCAAAAAAAAAAAAAAGCTTTCAGACTTCAAGTCAGAGCATGAAAATCTGAGCTTAACTCCATGACATTGGTCACTTTTCTGGATTTGGTATTAAATAAAGCACAGTTTGAACACATTCTGTCCATCTGGAATGGATTTGGCAAACTCTGGGTGTACCTTATACCTTTTCCATCCTTTCCCCCTCACAGACTAAAATTTTATTAACTAAATCAGAATACACATCTTGTAACTAACCAGCTGTACACTAAGAGTCAACTAATGGCATCTGAAATTAAAAACAACAGCCTTTTTTGTTAATTAGAAAACATTCCACTCACACATTGTGCTTGTTAATTAGCTGCAAATAATCTGCTGGTTGACATTTGCCATGCAATAAGCAGTTTTTCAGATTCACATTCTAGCTACTTTATTGTTCCACATGAGCTCCCTCAAATCCCACAGAGTCTATTTGATTACCTTCAGCTGCAAAATCTAGGAATAAAGTTTAAAGACAAATTTACCCCCATCTACCTCTCAAAAAAATCCAACCAATTAACCAACCAAACAAAAAAGCACTCATAAAAAAAATTCTCAGCCATGAGTGGACACCTGAACAATATTACCAAACTTATCCTGCGAAACATGAGATGGGGGAATAAAAAAACCCACCCAACATGTTTATAACTGTCACAGAAAGAGGAATTACATAATACGCCAAGGGATTTCATTAATTTCCAACTACTTCCTATTTTCTTCTATTGCCTGTTTTATCTACTGATTTCTATCATGTCACAGCCTACAGACTCTCACCTCACAAAAAGACATAAAATGGGTAATAGAGAATTCTTCACTGAGGTCTTTGAGTAGGTTTCCCCCTCACACAGAATACACAATGCTTGCAATTGTGGAACCTGGCTCTAGACCCAGATTTACCTAAAGTGAATCATCTACACACTAGATCACAGTTGTTATGTAACATGTCTCAGTCACAATTTCTCTTTTATCAATCTCTCATCATTCCAAAGAATATGCCTTAGCAGAGATAGCAAAGAACCCCAACATGTTTTTAACACAGAAGTAAGAATATAAAAGCTATGACAGTGGTGCCATATCCACCAACATGACTGATTCAAGTGGTCAATAGCAGGTCTCTAAAATGGAGTGTAAGGAATGCATCCTGTATAGAAACCCTGGAATAAACATTCCTATGTGAAGCACTGTACACAACATAAAATGCCTCACTTTCTTCAGTCTGCTGAGCAAAGCCCTAGAAGACTTCAATTTTGTTTGAGGTTTTTCCCCAAATACATCATTTTGAATATGCAGATACATTTTTTCCTCTTAGACCCCTTCAATTCCCTGTAAACAAAGATACATGGGAATTTAGTACTACTATTTGGAAGCTGGGTCCTTACATTTTATATATCTGCAGAGACAGACATTAGGGGCAATATATGCCTCTCTGCTTTTCAAACCTCTCCCTCAATCTTACACGTGGTCACAAGAAAACCAAGTCAATGGACACTGTTATGATTTTTGCGCAAAATTCAAATCAGGAAACATAGTCTCCTGTCAGGGGCTTAAATTCATCTCAATGAACTCCAGTAGAAAAAGCTAAAAGGCTACACAAAAAACAAGGATGAAAACTGCCTAATGGACTTCAGAGTCAAGTAAGTAAGAAACAAGACACAGAATTACTGCTTGAAATTGGAGCTCTTCTTACAAACAGAGAAACTAGCCACAGGATGAGGACCCAAGACAAGGCTACATGAGAACAGAAATGCTTTGGATCTGCAGATTTATTGGACAAAGCTAGGAAATTGTGCTCATGGAGCTTGATAAGAGTACCTTGTATAAAAGAGGAATCTTGCAACAACTTAAGAAGCCCAGAAGAAAAGTGGAAAATGCCTCAGAAAAGAAGCATAACAATCTTGGACCTGCAGGAGTAAAGGAATGTGCAGAGTCCTGGCTGGTTGGCCTCACCAAATGCCTTAACTAGTACAGAACCTGATGGGGCAATGCTACTTACTATTACAGAACAAAAATATACTACTAACCTATAGGTTTGCAACTGACATGCAAAAGGAAAAGAGTATCCATTAAACAAATTTTCTTTTAGGACTGTTATCTGGCCAATGCAACTACAAAACCATCCCTGGCTGCCTAAAAACTCTAATGTTATTAAAAAAATTAAAGGCGTGATTGTGGTCAGCTCTACACAGGTATGCAAAATGAAACAAGAAATATTTTGTTCCTCTTGAGTATCTACAGCAATGTCAGAAACATTTCTGTTCTTAGATTATGAACCACAAGAATTACAAGGGTTTAGGTTTGCTGCCATTTAAATATACTTTCTGTATCCTAAGAAAAACTGGCAGCACTGGCCTGCACATTGGTTGCATCTCACAGACAAATGGAAGTGCCCCTTGCCCATAAGGGCACATGAATGAGCAAACAACTGATTGAAGCATCGTGAAATTAATCTTATGCATATACAATAAACATAAACCAGCTCTGTAAAATTCTCTCCTTGAAACACTCAAAAAATCCACCATGTAATAATGCTAATGCCTCCCATATGGGCTTCAATAGTGTTGCTAGAGAAATGCTGCATACTCATACTGGTGTTAATGCCAATAGCAGCCATATCACACTGCTTAGCAATACATCTACTTAACTAGTTACAAGTACCCAGCAAAAATACAACTGCCTATTAAGAGAGAGCTCATTCACTGTCTCACAATATTAACATATACAAACCCACTTAGGACCCAGACAAATAGAAAAAATATACCATCTGGGATACTGAGCATTTTTACTCTCATCAGTACAACCTGCAAATCGAGGTGTATTTGACTTAATCACTTATCAAAATTGATATATCAATTATTAGCTTATATCAAAATAAAAACATCTACAGCTCTCATTCTTTATTCAATCAAATAAGGATCCTTCCAACAGAGCATATCAGTTCAGTGGAGCTGTGGAATTAATTGTTGCTAAAGCAGTAAACCACTTGAGAATTTAGGTCAAGTGGATTTCAATCCAAGTAAAAGATTTTTGTATTTCAAGGTATTTTAAGTCAAGAATTTCAGAAGGTGTATCTACATAAAACCACACAGGTTTACAGTCTTAAATTAAGTCTAGTAAGTTTTCTGCAAGAAATTTTTCCATAAAAGCACCCTAGCTGCAAAGAGATCTCAATGTTTTTGTCAAGCATAGTGAATTTGTTTTCCTTTTAAAATGTAAAACAAACTCATGGTGTGTGAACTACTAACAGTAGGTGACATTTCATTCAGCAATTTTTGAGAAGTACTGTTTCCTTAATTGACTGAGGTTTCAAATGTTTCTCTGTTTAAAACAATTGCATCTCACAGACTAGATTCTGTCCCTTTAGAGATACACACCTCAACTTCCCCCCAAAACCTTCCTTTCTATGGCACATCCGGTACACGTTTTTACTTGATCTGCTAGCACACCAGGAGGCAAAGTAATCTTCCATCTCAGCAGCAAAACACTCCATTGCTGCAATGTTTAGAGAGTCAGCCACACATCGTTTGGATAAACAACTACTTAGTACCTGGACAAATCAAACTAACCCTCTTGAGCTATAGAGAAATGTAGCACTGGAGAACACTTCCAGGGTAAAGGAAAAACAAAATTTAAAAAAATTTTTCACCTTCTCAATACTGTTGCAGAGTGTAAACTAGAATCCAACCTTCTGGCCATGCAGGTACACAGGAAAAGGAATGGTTCTGTTCATAATGTATGAGTTAACAAAGGCATTCTTAAGGAATGCCACAATTCCTACTTCATGATCTTTAAGATCAAGAGAAGGAAGCAACTAATCAAAATGGAAAGAAGCTTAGTTCAAAAATATAAATAAAAATAAAATAATAGCTGTACACTATAGCTTTTAAGTTTTGTGGGTTTGCAATTTATGGAGACCCTATTTCTTAAAGAGTTACTGAAGAAACAAAAAGAGGAAGCAGCTTACCAAGGAAGGCTCAAAAAACAAATCACCAAAGAAGAACTAACTTCAAAAAGGCAAACTGATACCTCTACACTGGAGTGGGATGCACAAGCCTCAAAATTTACACTGGCTTTTAAAATTACCTATCTGACATTGTGCTAAAAAGCAAGATTATCATAATGCAAGAATGCATTATCAAGATGCAAGAAGACAGAAACCAAATGCAAGAGCTCTATCTTTATCAAAGGACTTGAGATTAGACATCCATTTAAGTTTTTTTCCTATTTTTATTATTTTGTAGTACAAAATAATTTTAAGGATTCACTAGGTTTATCTAAAATCTTCATGAAAAAAAAGGCAACATTGTCTTAACAGCATTACACCAATTATCAACCTCATAGTTCAATTCTGCTTAGTATTTTACTTCCACTGGCCTCCAAGAACCCAACTTGGACAATTTCAGCAGAAAACACTGAATTCTGACACCTAAATATATTCTCTTACAGGAAAAATCTAGGTGATACACAATATAAGGTCTTACTTAGACCAGCCTCTGGCCTGTGTATTTTTAATTAGCAAACAAGAAGTTTACTGCAAGTTCCCTACCCACTTAGCAGACTGCAGGGTGGCTGCAGAACCACAACCCATAGACCAGGCACACCAAACACAGGCAGACTCTTGTACAAAGACTGGTGGCTTAGTAGGCATGGCAACGCCTCTGTGGGACTTAAGAGATCAGTTTGACATACCTCCGCTCTAGTGAGGCTACCTGGTTTTAGCACACAGCTTATTTAGGATACAAAAGTCTTTCTGCATTGGGCAAGCAGATACTCCTAGAGAATGTGCTGCCTTAATACTGTTTTTCCCAAATCAGACCATGACATCTTTAAAAGCAACATGAAAGGATATCAAAGAAAAGGTGAAGTGCTGTCTTAATTTACATGGTTGAAAAGAATGACTCATTTTCTTAAATCCTCTGCCCCACATTTCAGATAAAGATTGTTGTAGTTGCAAACTTAAATACTTAGATAGGACTCAGTAATATTTTCAAATGCATCAATACTTACTAAAAAATCTGGTTTTAATCAACACGAAACTATTCATAATGTTGAATTGAAACTTTCCTACTTTTCATAAAGTAGAAGTACACACAATGAGCAAAAAATTGATTCCAGTGTCAAAGTCAATAAAAATGTAATTACTCCGTACAAAGCAGAGCATCATCAGTTGGACAAATTCAGGAAACTGCTTTCAAAATACTAGTGGAGTGGCTAATAAGTATTCTAATTTTTCTGGTAGTATAGGCTTAAATTCCTTTGGATAGACGTGGTCTTTTAAGACCTTTCCAGTATATTATGATTTTAAAGAACCATAGCCATGTCCTTTTCTTTCTCATATGCTGCCTTAAATCTGGTTTATCAAGTGAAAGATAGCCAAGAGAATGAAAACAAGTGTATCAACATTTCAGCAATTCATTTAGAATTATTAAAGTAGTGGATTACATGTTAATCTGAATATAAATTTGTCCTTACTCATTCCAACCCCAAAAAGAACTACTGATTCTTCACATAATCTGATTCATTTTATTAATAACAGCTGGGATAGCTAGCAGTTTTCAGTAAAAGCTGGATTCATTCACTCAAACTGATTAGTGCAGCCCTTGTGATTATACTAGGGAATCACAATTATTATATTACTATATAATAATTATTATATAAATAAATTATTATAAGAATTTTGGTGTGAAAGCATTTATAACTGAACTTTATAAAGGTAGGTATTACTAGCCTGCAGACACAACACTGAGGCACTTCACTGATTTAAAATATAGGTATATTCTTGGAGGTGTAAACTTCTTAGAAGAAAACTAGGAAGTTACAAAATTCTTACACCCCTTTTAAAAGACAGCATACACATGCTACATACTTAGATAATTATAGCCCCCATAATGAAGAACTATAAAAAGTCCTCCATATTTATGGGTTTTTGATGAAAAAATGTAATTTTGAATAGCTATTACTCACATTCTCTCAAAACTTGCTCCTTTTACACTTAGAGGCTTGCAAGTTAACACTGGCTTAAGCTTTTGTCTGGAAACACAGATCTAGTTGAAACTACACTGGGAACATCCCACTGGAACACTCTACCGCATCAGGGAAGCCAGTACAGAATACAGAGTAATCAAACACATTGAAGTACAGCTGCAAAAGACAACATCTGTGATTTGTAATGCCAGAAAACCACCAACAAAGTGTCAGGTTAGTCAGCTGTAGCAGTAAAAATACAGCGTTGCCAATACAACTTATGCATATGTACATTAAGGAGCTTCAACTGACACAACAATACCACCCAAGGATTGCCCTTTTTCATTTGTCTGAATTATACCAGTGAAAGTCTCACGTGCAGCAAAGCTGTGATCACATATTCTGGTTCAAAAGTCCTAGTGAAGGTATTACTTTTAGGCACAAAACTGATCATTAAAAAAAAGCCTCTGTGAAAAATTAGGACCTTAGAATACAACTATTTTATTTTTCATTGCATTTGATTTATTTGTATCAGAGTTTAATTTTTTTTTACACTTCTTGAAATCTAAAAGCTTTCTGAATTACTCTAGCATTTAATCATTCTGATTTTTACTATGTACTATTTAGGATCATAAGTAATTATATTGTAATCATATGTATTATATCATACGCAATTAATACAATGTTGCAGTGTATTACAATTTCCTGTTTTACCTATCCTAGTCCTTCAGGTGTGCCATCTTCCCCTGCCCCCCTTTTCCCCTGCTGGGCTGTCAGTCAGTCTTGGCATTCCAGCAGAGCCGTCCTGTGGTTAGTCAGGTTCAAAAGATGCCCCTATGCCCAGAGGTCATTGGCCTGTCTGGGTGTCATCCTCTCCTGAGACCCTGCCCCTCCCACCTGGTTGGTGGCTCACCTGTCCCTTCCCTCCCCCTCCCCCCAGAGCTTAAAAGGTCAATCAGACCATGTGCTCGCCATTCTGTTGGAGCTGTTACCTGTGATTCAGACCTCTGTGACCATGGAATAAAACTCTGGATATTAACCCTCCGGCAGAATCCATCTCCTTTCCTCCTCACCATAGCCTGAAGCCTTCCCACCTGAGGTAAAACTGAGTTTCTACAAGCCTGGACTTGTTCACTGCCCAGCTGCAACCTCCAGTAAGCTAAAGGTGTCTCTGGGGTGAAACACCACAGTTGCTGCCTTTGGCCGAGCAGCAAGGGTCGGACGGGCCCAGGCACAATCTACCTGGTAATATTGGGATTCATATTCCAATAATACAAAATACATGCAAGTGATTCACTAAGTTCTATTTCCTCTCAAAAAAAAAAAAAAAGATCTGTTCATTATGCAAAACAAAACCAAGAAAAAACACCACCTCCCTCAGAAAAAGAAACAACTTCCACAAATGCTATGCAAAATTATACAAAAGATACATTATGTTAATCACTATTTCAATTTTTCTGTAGTGAATGCAGAAAAAAAATGGGTTACATACAAAGCAGTACAGAATTTGTTCTGGAAAGCAGAAATCACAATTAAAAGATCCTAATCAAAATAAGAGCATATGAACCTGCTGCTACTTAAACAAAACAAAAAAGAATAAATAGTATCCTTTAATAACAATGAGACTTATCTTCTATTAAAGTACAGTTGCCTACACCAAACTGCAAAGGGAGAGACACAAATGCCTTTATCAAGATCACAGGATTACAGCGCAGGTTATGTTGAATTTATCAGAGTAACAGTGAAATAGAAGCAAAGAAATAGGCACGTAGGCAGGCTTTGAAACTACCTATTAAAATTGTCAGTTCTCATCTTAATTAAACATAATAAATCAAACCAGCTACAAAGCAGAGTCTCATATTACTGGAATCTGCAAGAACCTGTTTTCAGATAAATACTATTACACCAGTTGAAGTTCTGGCTTGAAATTCTTACAAAAACACTTTACATGGTTAACAATACATTTTTCGTTCTCTTTTTTTCTCTGCGATCTTATGAATTCTTTTCAATTATTAAAGTATAAAATGCTCAATAGGATTCATCTTTTCTACTGTAATACTTTGTATTGGCAGTTATGAAGTAAAAATAACAGCAGAAGCAAGTGATTTGCAGATCTTACTTTTCCAAATTCTTGATCTAAAATTTAATAATCTGATATATTTAAGACAACCTATCCATTAATTTTCCTCCTTTAAAGGTTACCTACCAAATATATTATTTTGCAACTAGCCTCTAGACATATATATGCTAAGAACAAGAAAGCTACAAGAAATAAAATAAACACAATACTTATAATGACCATACCTAGTAATAAGAACCGCATTATCATGGTGGGCAATCCCATTTTCTGGAATGGTGTTTCCATCACTTTGGTGGGAGAGAATGGATTTCTTCCACTTACAGAAGCTATCGAGGGACTTGTCTGCATGGTGGTTTATCTCCAAGTTTGGCTGCAATACGACATGCATACTAGAAATGTTCCAAACAAATTACTAAGGTCAGTTGTTAAGCCTTTTGAAAACTAAAATGGGACTATAATTAGAAGCAGTGGTTTCTAGGAATAAAATCTTCTTGCCAAATTTTATTTCTGTAAAATCTGACCCCCAACTTCAGCTTTGTATTACTGAACCATCATTCTTTCTGCTCCAACTTTAATAATCATTTTGTCAATACAGAAAAAAAAAAAATCAAAATACAAATCTAAAAATAAAACTGACATCCCCGAAGGTGTAATAATAGTCACCTGAAGTAAGAATACATATCTTTGAGATGATACGTGAGGAATATTCCTTTGAACTGCTTCATCTTGATTAAAGCAGTGAAAAATTACGTGATAGGTTTTGAACCCAGAGGCAGCCACTTCAATCTATAATTAAATAACTCTACATTCTATAATAACATAACTTGTATTTCACAAGGTATAAAGCTTAGCACAACAGCTCTTACCTGATCTTCAGTGAGGACAATCAAATGTGTCACTATAATTTTCACAACGTTTCCTGGACTGGAATCACGATAAAGTTTGGCAACCTGACCTCCAGAAAATAAGAAAAGGCACAAAGTCAGACAAGAAACACTACTTGCTTCCTAAATGGTTAAAAATTAGCCCAATTTCCTCACGTAGTTTCATAATGTAAAGTACATCACCTAAATATAAGTTATTAGACGCAAATATAAGACCCCAAAAAAATGACGATTCTGTTAAAAAAAAAACCCTTTTTGAGTCACGCTTTTCAATTGAAACTGTTTACACCTTTTTTCATAATTCATCCAGCACAATGAGCATTTAGAGTGTCGATATAAGCAGAATAGAACTGCATAATCTGAATGTAATTATTTGAATTCAAAATTAAAGACAACAATTTAAAAGTGATCACAACACACTTCTTGACATTTTCCCAAAATGCCAAGATTTCCAGTATTTAAACTATTCATTTCTGCAAGCTAGTACTTATATTAAAGCATCATTCATGGCAATAAATAAACACTTGGCAGGTCCATTATCATTTCAGTACAGAGGCATTGATACGAACACAGAGAAGGATAAAACTTACAATATTCATTACACTCAAAATGTAGTGTTCAATGTCTTTGCGACCATGGTATCCCACCATCATTTTGTCTGCTACTACCAGCGTTTCCAAAAACCGTTCAAGGCTCACAGATCTCTTCTGTCGACTGTGACTACTTCCTGTGCCATTGACTGGACGTGAAGCTGGAAAAGCAGATGCATCATTCATCCACCAAGGTTTTCCACTTCTTGTGAGGTCTTCTAGGAACCAAAACAATTAAAACCCTTGAGAGGGAGTCACTAGCAAAACTCATTCAAATGCAGCTGGTTTATGTTGAGATTGCCATCTCCAAGTTTCTAGCAAATAAGTCTTTCTTGAGACAAAGAAAAATTAAATTTCTTTCTTTTCTAAATTATTTTTAACTATCTTATATATTGGAAAGGCAAATTTGAGCACCAATAATCTCAACTCCCCTTAAATTTGAATTAGCATGATAAAGCAAAAATCCTCTCTTAATATGTCTGATTTTGCACATTCATGTTATTATTACAGATTAGTTATAATTAACCACAAGAACACGTCAGAATTTTAAGAATAAGAACAAGACAGCTGTAACCTCTGGAAGAAAAATACTAGAAACCAAAAATTCAAAATTAAAAATAATTGTAAAAGTTATCTAATTACTAAGGATTAAACATGTTCATAACACACTAAAAAGCTTTTTCCCTCCTGCAAAAGTCTGTAATTTTTAGGCAAATAGGCTTACATGCCTAAAATGAATAAATTTTCACTTCAGAAACTTATCATATTATATTTTATCTTGTGAATTAACTGTAATAGAAAGTTTTAAATGGTCTGACATGGGCTACTTGCCATAGTCATTTCAACCCAAATTTCAGTTTAAATATGTTGATTTTTGGTTTTTTTCAGGTAAATATATAGAAAAATATTTCTTGTGTGCAAGAGATAAATTATTAAAAATCCAAAGAGCTGTAATTATTGGCAAAACAAACATTACAAGATGACTTTGAATTCTAATTCCTGTCCTCAGACAAAAATTGAATCCATCCTTCCCTACAAAGGAAGGGAAGGATGGATGCAATTTTTTGGCTTTTTTAGTATGTATCATATATCCCTTTTCCACAAGAGCCAGCAAAGATCTCAAGCTAAGATTTAGCAAAGTATATTGTTAGTCTGGTTTTATCCAAATAGGATCTCAAAATATCTAAGTTATTCTTCGTATTTACAGATGAGCACAACAACATTAATAGATACATTTATAGCTGTCTGAACAGGACTGCTGAAATGAGTAATTTTCTTGCATCATTACTTCTACTAAAACAGGGTCAGCTAAGGATGAATAGATGTCGGATTTTCGGCTGTTTAGATGGTCTGGAAAGGCCCAAGGTGGCCTTGGGCCGCCCACGCTCCAAAGGACGAGAAGGGACTTCAGATCTTTTCTCGGTCTCGGTGTTTATTAAATGCTTATCTAAAAGATTTTCTCTTGGCCTGACAGAGTTCTGCTCAGCAGTCAGCCATGGGCACACACTGAGAGCCCCTGGGGCGGTCACCTATCTTTATACTCGGAGTTACGTATACAATATTTATCATTTTTCTCCAATACCTTTCACCCTTATTAACCAGTACACTTTTAGTAAGGTCCAATCCCAGAGTGCCAACATCACCACAGAAGATGGAGGCCAAGAAGAAGAAGAAGAAGGAGAAGGGCACGCCCCAATTCCTCCATCTTACTTCTCTAGACCCCCCTGTACAGAAATCTTAAACCCTTTATCTCACACTCCAATTAACTTATCCCTTCACCGTTCACCCCAGTGAAATCCTCCTATCCTCATACTGATGTCATCTCCCATGTGGGATCAAAGTCCAGCCACCAGACATTTCTGGCAACATTCCAGGACTCCCGAGCCCCCCAGGGGTGGTCTTGTTCACCCTGCACCCCAGTTCTGAGAGGCTAAGATCCCACAAATAGAGATAGAACCAGTACCTCCCATAAAAAACCAATGCTTTATGCAAGTCAGCTGAGCACACTGATTTCAAAGAGAAAAACTACACCACAAAGAATGTATGTTCAGGTCAAAACCAAGAATACAAACCTTCAGCATTCCTACTGTTGCACTGTTTCATAATTTTTGAGGTTATGGTATTGGCTCTAAAAGGCGCATATTTTAGAAAAGTCAAAAAATTTAAGTAAACCTGGTAGTTATAAAAACACCAGTAACAAAATGGTCCTCATTCTCCAATGGTTATAATTCATTCTAAAAAAATCCTCTACAGAGTATTAAAGCCTGGTTTGGATTCTAAAATGACTACTAAGCTTCCTCCTGGTTTTCACCACTATTCTAGAAATTTCAAAGTTGCTTGAATTGTTCAAAGACTTTCATCACACTTATTTGTCTTAGAAATGTCTGGAATTCTCTCTGACAGCTACTGTACTAATTTTTTTTAAAATTCATTCTTTTTCAAATAACAAATGCTGATAGTTTCTGATGCTCTTGGAGTGCTAGAAGTATTTTAGAAAGTACTGCTTCCACATTAATTCAAAATTTTCACTCAAAATTCATGCAAACTATTCCAAAGATTTAAAACCTACTGATTTCAAACATAAAACTTTCAGAGGAAAAAAAATATTATTTTGGAATCATCGTCATATTATCTTTCAAAAAAAGGTCTCAGAGGGCTCCATAAGAACAACCATATCTCATTTTCTTATCAGATGAGAAGCTTAGGCTTCAGCTGATCTCAAAATTGTATAACTGCTAAAATATATCAATTAATAAAGATATGCGATTTATTTAGTGAAAATAGTTCTGTGGCAACTTACATCATTCTTTCAACACATAAGTTAAAAAAGAAAAAAATTAAGCTCCACTAACATTGAACATAATTATAAGGAAGTAAAAAAAGGCAAAAATAAATGGAAAAATAAAGAAAAAAAACCACAGAAAAATACTATAATTGATCCCAAAATAATTATTGCAGAAATGTGGAATTAGGTTTTAAACTGCAACTGGAAAGAAATCCAAACCCATGTAGACATGGAGTTCACAACTACTGTACACAAGTTTCCCTAAGTCAGTCATCTAAGACATTGGGTGGTGGTCAAGGTAGAAAGAAAGAAGCACAAATGGAAAAATTTCTTAAAATGTAATAGTAAACTTATGTTAAATGCAACTATGAAAATATTTCGAAACAAAACATTATGCTGTTTTTTTACTAAATGTTTTAGCACCATTATTTCATGTTTTTAACAAGCTTTTATTCCATATTTTAGAATATACCAACTGTAAAGTCTGACATGAGTGAAATCACTACATAAATCAAAAAATAGGACAACTATCCAGAAATATTCTGCCACTCTACAGCTTTCATATGACAATTTTTGTTGTTTCTCAATCCTATACAAATACAGCATTTTGCAAGATAATCCAGTGATCTCAAACCCCATTGAAGCAATTGGAATTTGGCAGTGGAAAACCTCTTACCAAGGCCTTAGTGATTTCAGCTATATTTAACAAAACATAATTAATTGGTGACAGTATATGCATGAAACACAAATTCAACATTCTATATTTTGAACATTTTTATGTTTAAATGCTTGAAATCTAATTTAAATTATGAAAATGTATCCTGTGCTCTCATCTGATTCTTCATGCCTCTCCAATTCTCCTCTTGCATTACCTACCACAATTCTACCATTGATTATAAATTGGCCCATCACTTACTGATCCGAATCAATTCTGATCATGTTTTCACCAAATTCTGTACTCCACCTTCTATTCTATTATTGTCATTCTTCTCAGAAAGGTCAGAAACTACACTCCCCTTGTCTCTATCAACACTTCAAAATCCTGACTATTTCCCTGATGGAGAAGAGGTACAAAATAAACTAGGTTACAGTAGGGGAAACTTGACAAACAATGAATAGTGGCACAGTTTCTCAAGCAGATTCCTCCCTGCATAGAGTGCTAGGAAAACTGTTCTGAAGGTAAAGTTAAAATCAGTCTCCAGACAAAATAAATCATACACTGCCAAAAGGTACTTACAGCTTTGTGACGTTTGCATTTTAAAAGACAAAATTGGACTATTCAAAACTTCCAAAACCAGTCGAATTCCCTAAACATCACTGAACGCCTGGCTTTAATCCTTGGGTGTGAAAGCTGCAAAACTGAAAATTAATATTTCACTTTTTTAGCCTTTGTTTTTAGGTGTTTCAGGATGCTTTGTATGCTATTTCCCTTTAAGATAAAGCTGAAACAGTAGTCAGAAAATGAGTTTAAAAGGCTTTGGTACCCATGAGGGTAAAACAGAATGTCATCTGGAAAAGCAAGACCTTGCAATCTTGGCAGGGAGTGCATTTTTTGGACATTTTAATGGAGTGGAAACAGTATACAGAACAACAGGAAAAGGAGAAACTGAGATGAATTAGCGTCATAATATTCTCAGGCTTGTAAAAAGCAATACTTTAGTACTTCAATAATTAAGGACTTCAGGCTATGAAAGCTGAGGGAATACACAGGAGCTTCCAAGAAAAAAGGTACCATCAGTTATACTAAGTAATAAAAACTAAATATTATACCATGTTTTACAAAAAATGCAGGCAAGATGTATACCTCTGATCAACCTGTGATCCATGTAACAGATACCACCAGAATAACTGAACACAACCTGACAAAAGCAGCTGCCTCTGCTTCATGGCTTGGAGGAGAATGACTTCTAAGCATTACTCTAGAAGATAAGATCCAACAGAGGCCAAGACCCTTTCTTTTTGTAGGGATATAATAATGGCAAAAATTAAATGTCCCTACATTTCAAAACCTTCCACTTATTTCAAGCGGCTTAAGTGAGAGCTCTCCCAGTAAAATGAACATATACTAGTACCCTTATTTCACAATCAGTTAGCAGGCAGTAACATTTTAAACATTTGTTTTGCAATACTCTAAGCATGTATATTGAATAATACTCTCAAACTAAAACAGAAGTTACACACATGAAGTCTGACATTCCATAAACACAATTAACTGAAACACTCAAGAAAAAGCTATCTCCCAAGAATGGATCTTGCAGACAATCTGTACTGTAAGCTTAGACAGCTGGTGCCACTAAACATTATAAACTCCAAAAGAAGCTAAAATAAATTACATCAATGAACAATTATCTTATTTTATTTTAAGATTAGTTATTGTCAGACTGTCCCATACACTGAATCTCATGGAATACAACTGCTTATGATTGAACTTTTAAGAATAAGCTATTACTGAAATATAAACAATTGACAAGGTTAAAACATTTTTCTAGCATGTTAAAAAATTACTTTTGTGTTCTAAAAGAACTTGTCAGATTTACTCCATGCTGTCTTCAAGAAGTTAGTTTTCAGTTTAATCAAGGGTTATGTCAGAGTACTCAAAACCTGTATCTATAGAGGTTAAAACTACTTTACAAAGAAAATACCTCTCCATCAAAACTATATAATCCTGCCTATAAGGCACAGGTAAATCACATACTTGGCTATAATGGAATAATGTCAACCAACTGGACCAAAAACAAGTACCAAAACACTATAAACCTCGGTAAACAAGAAAAGATATGGACTCAGTTCCAAATGTATTGATAATCATAATGCTGACATATTTATTGCATATCAAGTTTCTTCAAATGAGATTGAACACATACTAAACACTGAGCTGTAACATGCAGTCATTCAAGCATGCTTTCCTGCTGGGAAGTGAAGTACATTTACTCACATTTTGCAGAAGCCTGTTCTCATTTCTACCACTGTGCACAATATAGGCATTAAACAAGACTTATTCCTGCTGTCTTAGTTTTTGAAATACACTATATTCTCAATCTGAATCTGAAAAAAAAAATAAAAAATCAAAACTACTTTTCAACAAGACATTACATCACCCAGAATGAATATTCTCATAGCTACATTCTTCACTATGTCTTAAATGTGAAACAAGCAAGATCTTAAAATACATCTCAAATTATCATTTTTGAAAGGAATGACACTCATTCTTGTTTACCTGAGACTCCACAGTGACTGTGATCATAGAGGTGCTGCTGGTGCATGGTAGATTTTTTGTATATAACATGAGGATGACCATTCTCATAATTATAGTTACTAGAATCTTCTGTTATATTTCTTAAAGGCTCAATAAAATATTAATCATCTTCTGTAGCAATGACTCCATGCTTAAAGAAGCAAATAAGAAAACAAAAGCTTACAATAGACAATATGGAACTACTGTCACAAAACTTAGCTTTAAAAAACATTCTCTGTGGAGAAATCCCCAGCTAGAAGCTAATACATAAAACAGTGCATGAGCCAGCTCTTGTCTGCTGATTTAGTATGAGCAGAGTAGGTGCCTATAAACAATACAGTGAGAAAAAATAAAAATATCATTGTCCTATTTGTGGAGAACTTTCACCTTTTTTGGTAGATGCAGTTAAAAAAACAGGAGATAGTCTCAGAATATTACAAATAATCTTTTCACTGAGATGTTCTGAAATGACATGATTGATATCCATTAAAAATTAAACCAACCCAAAATGGTATAAATGGCAAGTCCAATATCCCTCTGTGATGCCACACTGCTAGATGCTTAAAGCCAAATACTTCATCAAGGACAAACACGAGGAAGGATTAATTTTAGAACACATATTCAAAGAAACCATTTTTATTTTACATCTAGACACAACCCCAAAACTGAGTTAGCTAACAGAAATCAAATTATTTATATTAACTTAAGTTACACTGTCTGCAAAGCATTCATTCCATAAAAACTGTTGCCATAAATCTAGCAAACAAGAGCTATGGCAGACTGTACTAGATCTCATTCTCCATAACAAATGGATATTGTTTTTCCTCATACTTCAGTGCAGAATAGTAGATATTCTATTCTCATAACTTTCACATTTGTGAACTCAGCTTCTTCCAAACAGGAAGTGGTTTATGGAAGAAAGGGGAGACTTCAGGCCAACTATGCAATTTCCTGAACCTTCAGCAATTAAAACTGAACTTTAGCAGAAAATCCAGGTTTTGGATCCTTTCAGATATAGAAATATTGGGGAATAAGCCCTGACAGACTCTACACCAATGTTCACTAAATAAAAAATTCTGATACCCCATATGTAGAAAATTCTGAATGTACAAACTTTCTACACAGGGAAGAGCTACCCATCAGACAGAAGCCTGGAAGCAGGAACTCCTACATTCATATCCTGACTTGATGAATCACAAATTTCTACCACATCTTTTATCTATGAAACAAATACTACACATGAATCTTTTTTTAAGACCTCTATGATCAGTCTTAAGACCACTTGCTCCGTATCTGCTCTAAAAATCCTAAAGCTGTTTTCAAATATCAGAGTTTGTCTTTTTACTCTTGGTCAAAGCTCTTGTCCTGTTACTTTTTGGACATAAAATGCCTACAGTTCTTTACTTCTGAAACAACATATAAAACTTACAAAATAAAAAATCCTATGCAATACATCAGAAACAAGGGTTTTCCAAATAGAACTCTATTATACATGGTGAAAATATATGTATGAACAGACTGCAGCTTTCAATTACTCCTTCCTTACATTGTGAATGCAAAAATAAGCGTTTCTCTTCAGTGGTATTTTTCATTATGGACTCAATTGTTAACTCAGAAGGCAACATCAGGGTCTAAATTCACCTGGAAGATGCCAGTATCAAATTCCTCTTACAATGCCTTCTTGTAACTTGAAGTCCAAGATTTTACTAGAAAATAAATCATTTACTGGTATACTGCTGCTTAAACAGTATTGAAAATATAAAACAAATTGTAACTGGGCTTGCCAGATGTGCAGAAAGAACCTTGACAGTTTGGACTGCATCCAGTCTGCATGTCAGACATCTGGGTTCAAGTGAATCCTGAGCCATTGTAAGCTCTGGTATTATGTTCCCACAGGAAGAGAGTCCTGTGGAGTGATTCTGGCCAACACCATCAGGCTGTCTGCCTCATGCCAAGCCTGAGAAGACAGAGATACCATCCAATCAGTGGCACTGTCTCTGAGACACAGTGGGTCCTAACTTAAATTCCTCCACAGCATACATCCTTCCTGTCTGTACTCAAGTCCAACCATGTTTGCAAGTCTAAGCATAAATGAGATTATTTTATCAGATACTGAAACTAAGTGGCAAGACTACCTCAACAGAACTAAGTTAATTCAAATAGCATAAACTCTTAATTGGAGCACTAATTCTCTACACAAATCGCATATTTGCTCCTGCAAATAACTAAAGAATATCTGCAAACAATGGTCACAGTTCCTTCAGGTACCAGCTGTGACAATGGTAATGACAGCATCACCACTTTTTCCAATGCCTAGCTGATATCTGATGTCATTTGCCCAAATGCTAGGGTGCTTAAGAAAAGACATTTTAATAACACTTTGTTAAGGAACTACAAATAAATTTTAACATAGAACTACAAGGAGGAAGTGAAAACGTTTGTGGTCAGTTGCTGCAGTCAGACAAGTGATTCAATTAGCACTGGAAACACAACAACCCTGCATTTGCCCTTCCCAAAAGCCTGGATTAGGTAGACCATTTTAAGCCTAACAGTATTTTTGCTTGCAAACAAAATTCTTCCAGTGCTAAATTAATGCAACCAGTCTTGATGAATCACCGTGATTCAACAGTGAAATGACTGATTTTTAAGAAGCACTCTAAATACTGCAACTTAAAAGTACCTTGGTGATGGCCAGCATATCTTCTAAGTTTCAAAAATTCATTTGTCTAGAGATAGTGGCATTGTTTATGTATTCAGCAAAGCCTGATTAATACATAGTGGAAAGTATACTATTCTATCCAAACCAACATTCTAAATACCAGCTTTGATTTATAATCCACTATCTGAGGAAAACAAAACTTCATTTGAAAAAGGAGTTTGAAATAATGCCCATTTAAAGCATTAACTAATATGAATTAATAAAATGAATT
This sequence comes from Melozone crissalis, assembly GCF_028551555.1. NCBI lineage: Eukaryota > Metazoa > Chordata > Aves > Passeriformes > Passerellidae > Melozone > Melozone crissalis. The sequence goes on along the minus strand of NW_026535813.1, from coordinate 4,460,112 downwards.
AATTTAAATTTTCTTTTTAAGTGTTCCTATTGTATTTTAAGAGTTCATAAATTAAACTTCTGCTCCAAAGCATCAGAAATATCATTAAGACATAAGAATGACCAGAAAAGGTTTTGACATAATACCATGGATATAAGAAACAAGCTGAATGTACCAAGTATGTTACTACAAGGAACATTCCCAAGATTATTATCTAAAACAGATTGTTTGAGGTCCTGTGTAATCCAATCTCACTACAGACTGCCAACTCATGCTAACATATACAAGGTCTGGTTCCAGCAGTTTGACATGCTCAGACAAATCTGTAAATCCACATGGAGTTCCCCTAAATTTGTGAAAAAGAATCTTTTTCTGTCAGGCTGTCCAGCCAGGGCCTTAACCTCCTTCAGATGGGGGACATTCATCAATTGCAAAAACAAACTGAATTATGGGGGACAAGTAAGCACATGCCTTTTCCACACAGCACTATAGTTTCACAGTTTTTCCATACCTTGAATCGCTTTAGGCTTTATGTTTATCCATCTCTAATATAAAGTACTAGCAATGGAAACTTCTGAAAACAAGTCAGTGCTGTTCAGTATGTCAACAGCTGGCTATACTACCGAGGAAGAAGATTGCATTAACTTACTGTGCTCTCAAAGACGAAAATATAGTGATCTGGCCTGAGACAGCACATCATGGAATCTAACAAAAACTTAAAACCTTAAAACTAGAAAAGGGACAGTTTGTATATAATTTTCTAAATACTGATGTACTGCAAAAACATATGAGTATGTTTACTCCAGGTTTAGAGCAAATTTGGGGAAGAATCCCCCAAAGGAGCTCTGGTGGGAAAAGCAGATCCAATCGGCCCCTCCCCCCAACTGGTCCGGGAGGAAAAAATACCTCCTTGGAGAAAGGTGGAAAAAACTGTTTATTAAACAATAAAACCAAAACAATATCAAACAATGAGACCCCTTGCCACTCTTAAAGAAATGACAAACTGAGAAAACCCCGTCCCTGGGTTGCAGCTCACTGAGTCTCTGATCAGTCCCTCCGGTGATGGAATTGTCGCAGGCCAGGCCCAGCGGGCCAGAGATGTGAGCTGCCGGTGCTCTACTGGGTGTTCAGTCCAGTGCAGGTTTCAAGAGGTCCAAAGAAAAGGAAAAAAAAAAACCACATTCCAGGGAACTTCTTTGCCTCAGGTAGCTAACACTAACTAAAAAGCAAAAGAGGAGCTCTGTGCCGCTGTCTGTCCGCAGACAACAACAGTCCAGGAGGAGGAATGTGGAGGAGTGGAGTACAGTGTCTGAAAAAAAACTGCGCGCTTCTTCTCTCCCCCCCTTCACTCTCTGGAACGCTCTTAAAGGTGCAAAACTTATTATTCAACATAAACAGAATGAGATGATTGGGGATAAAAGCATCATATAGTCAACCCAGGACACAAACACCCTGATGCAGAATTATTTCACATACAGTCAAAAATATCACAGTATACATAAACTATGATCTACAAAAGTAGATGCATTCTTTAGAGTAAAAATGGCTTTTAAATGAACTAACTCTTAAGAAAAATATTAGTAATTTATAAATATATGTATTTAGGAATAAATGAAGCAAACATTAAGTCTTCCAGCAAAATAATTCCCCACTGAAAAAGTAAGCTCATGCTCTTAATCCACAGTCACCTACCTGTTTCTTCTTTATAATTTCTGTTTGGATGGAGATAACTGTGCTGTCCAGCACAAACATTATGCAATGCGTGAACTTCGCATACATGGAAATACTGCATGTTTTACATTAACCATTTACTTGGGACCACAATAGCCTCAAAATAGTTCCTACTACAGACCTTTTCAGCCCAGAATTACAAAATTTTCTACCATGCAAAACTTGTTTGAGCACTCAGTTAAGAGCTTTGACACATGGCAGAGGACAAAGATGAGTCAAAATACAAAGTCTGGGTTTTGCTTGATTCCATTACTGAAGGCTCGTGAATATCTCTGAGATTTGCTCCTCCCAAAGTCAGTCAGTCCATGGAGTCCTCCCAAACTCCATTCCCCCAAGGTGAAGTTCCTCTCTCTTCAGCTATTCTACCACCATTTCTTTTCCTCTTTCCTTCAGTATGAAATAGTCAGCTTAGAAAATGCTTCAGTCTGCTGCCTTGTATCCAACATCCAAACTCTCTAAAATGCTGTTCGTTGTAGGCTCTCTCATGATACACCCAACCTACAATCCACCCACAAGTGTAGCATCCACTACAGTAAACATGAGTTTGGAAGCCAGCAAGCTTGTGGACAAGACCTTCAATTTCCTCACATGAATGCTCCCTGGATTATAGAGCTTTACTCACAACTTCAGACAATTTATAGCACATCCAGGACCCAGCAGATGGAAGCTGCTGGACTGAAACTTCAGTAAGTAGCAGCCTGTAACTCTAGGGCACTTGGTAATGAGAAATATAGAGGGAGAGGCTGAAACAAGAAACAGTGATAGGAAAATCAACTGACTGCTTGTCACTTTTATTATAATGAAACTGCGAGAAAGCCCTCCTCACATTTATCTCAAATGTAAGTGTTCTTCAAAGACATACAACATATGTTATTTAAATCATGTTCTCACATAACCACTCTGAATAACTAATAAGAATAATTCAAGACATTCAATAAGGGGAAGAAATTAAACCTATTTGTCAACAGTGAAACCTAACAGGACAACTGGACATATTGCATACGTTTTGTTTCTGAGCAACATTCACTATTAAATATTACTTACTACCTGCAGAAGAGGTAAAGAGTTAAACTTACAATGACTAGCTTTAATACAGATGTTAATCAAGGACTATTAGACTATGATTGGCAGTCATTAACAGACCAGCAATCAAACTGGAAAATACAACAAATGCCTTAAGTACAATGCATTTTGAGCTATTGCTAACTCTAAAACAAGTAATATTGTCTTCAATATTCACTGCCAATTGCCTTATTAAACATGTTCTAACCAGCAGCTGTATAACAAAACATTCATTAGTGGGAATCATCATTTAAAAATAACTTGTGATGTATTTATCTGAATGGAGTGGTAACTCCCATACACTGTGCTCTGGAAGGCACTGCCAACACTGAAGAGTTTCCATACAGTAGAAGATGGTACCAAGTCAAGACTACTGCTGCACCCTCTGCTGGATTTATGCCTCTGAGATAGACCCATGCGTCACCCTGCTGATATTTCTGGAGCAACACAGGACCCTCACATGCTTGTGACCAAATCTTCCTAAGAGATGCAGTGCACACCTGATACGTGAAGTCCTGAGTAAAGAGGCATGACCATGAAGAATTTGTGTTCCCAAAGACTAGATTAAGGCTGCCTTAACACCTGAAAGACACACATAAGGACTGATAACAACCACAACCACTGATGATAATGATTTAAGTGGGAAACACTCTACACAGAAGTTAACTTACAAAGACAAAGCTAAAACATACTGACACCTAGAACCACAGGCAGCCTCACTCCAGCAAAATGGACAGCCTGAGGGCAAAGGGAAAACATGCAAAATGTCACCTCAGGGTGTTGGGCACTAAAAAAAAAACAACCCAAAGATTCTGCTTCCTCATGACATCTTCCATGCTTTTTAGAAGAAAAGAAGTGCCATAAGGAGCAACAGATGGGAAAAGACGACGGGAAAATACAGGCTTTTTTGTGCTTCATCCCACGTTTATTTTTCTACCATGAAAGGAAAAGAAGAGTCAGCTATGGCAAGGGCCGGAGTTCTTGGCTCACTCCCTAAGCCAAGGTAAAAGAGAAACTGAAATGGGATCACCATGGCACTTATTGCAGTCTCCACGGGGACCAACTAGTCTGTGCAGCAATTAGCATAAAGAGGCTTGCAGCCTCTTTTAAAGAAATGAGTCCTGAAAGAAGGGACTTTGTCTCCATCATATTTGGAGCTGAAAAGAACTCAAGCAAAGATGGAGTATACTTAGCTTTGAAGCCTGAATGTGACCAGAACTGTGACCAGAAAAAAAAATGCTATTAGATGGAAACTACAATCAAAGAGAAAATTGTACTAAATTCAGACCTATCTGCTATAAGTCTACATCAACCAAACTGTATTACCACACTCAATGGAACATCATTTTAACTCCATTTCTTTGAAAGTGTTCACTTAGCACTGGAAATCCCCATTAAATACTTTTCTTCAGGAACACTCTGAAATGGCATATCACAAGTAGTTGGGTGTAATGCAACCTATTTGGGTCTGGAACAGCTGGCTTTTTTTGAAAGTAACATCTCAAGAGGCATTGTTCAGTAGTGCTTTCAAAGACAAATGGGAATTAGTCTAGCAAGTCTGTGTAATGTTTTTTTTAAACAGCAATTAGCTAGATCACCTATCCCTAACAAGGCCGACCAGCATTCTACCATAATAAAAACCAGAATGAGAAACCGTAATATGCATGTGTATTTTTACTACAGAAAACACTGGTCCTTGATTTAATGTTTCAGAGTCATGCCTTTCTATTTTAGTATTTTTTACTCAATAGCCTGCTTTTTTACTTTTTTGTGTTCATTTTCTAATTTCTTTTTCCATGCATGTACTATTGTCATGTGACCACAAGATTACAAGTAAGAGAAGAGATGAGAATAAATTAGGTAAGAACTTCTAATTCTACTTCTAAATGCAAAAATTTACGATCTGTAAACAAAATCTTTCTGGTAAAATAATTATATAATTGTTTTCTAATGCTGTTACTTGCTAAAGACTTATCACGTTTTGAATTCACACCAATGATGATGTCTACACCAAGCAATTCCTCTTCTTTTACTTACTTAGTTTTTAAACCCAAATACTCAAAGTGGGTGTTCAGTGCAATCAACATCTGCCTGCGGAGATTCAGTACCCTGGACGATCCAGTGTTTCCTTCTCCCTGCCCCTTGAGCTTGGAAGGCTCTTATAACTGTAAAGATCTCATCATAGACATAGTCCTGCAACCCTAGCATGGACACTATGAACACTACAGAGGTTGCCTGCTAGAAGACTGCAGAATTGAGTCTCAGTACTTATATTAAGCTTGAGAAACTGACACCTACTTTTCCCCAGGACCTAGATCAGGTTTTAGGGGGTTTCTACACCTTCCTGTCTACTTGCTTCCCACAGGGACTCAAAAAACTGCAAGATACGCCAATTTAACTCTTCTTCTGTAATTGAAAAGGGACAAGCACGCTATTATACTATAACATGTAATAATGACTTACCAGACCATTGCAGTTGCTTAAGGCCACTTGAGTTGTACTGTGTTGGTCTTGCAAATATCCTGTGTAATGACAGTGGTCTAAGAAATCATGCTTCAATTGTGGTCCATCTTTCCCCCAGTACTCTATTATAAAATGTCTGGACACCAAATCTGTGTTGAGAGTCAGGTTTAATTTAAAGTGCTTGCCATAGGCAGAAAGTTTAAAAAATAATTTAGATGCTGCCAGTTCTTGGTCATAAGGGTCTGTGCTCCTCCTCCTTCTTGAGGGTTTAGGATTTTTCATAGTAAAGCTGAGGAAGGCTCCATTTTTGTCAACCCTTATTGGGATTGTTAGTTGGTAGTGTTCAAGGTAAGACAGGAATTCCTCTTTGTAATCAATCACAAGGTAAGACAGTCCAGGGAGTGGGCATAGAAGAGAAGAAAATATAACAGGAAACAAAAAGTAGCATAAACATAGACCATTTTTGGGTAAATTTCATCACTCTCATGAGTAAAAGTCACCTTCAGGTAAGTGCACAATGCAGCATTTCACTAAATAAAATAAAACATTATTTTCTTTCTTTTTAAGTCAAGAAAATGTGTTTGATTTCCTATTAATTTGCTTATCACTTTAAAAATAGAAAAGCTATTTAATACCTATCTTTTCCTATTGACCAAAAATATGTAAATAATTGGGGCTAACTTAAGAAGGGCATATTTTTCCCAGTGCTACCATTCAAAGAAAAACGCTATAAAATTCACTTGCAAGAATACAAACAGTAGTAATGAAAAGGATTACATTGTAAAAACAAGATTAGATTCTTACTTCCTAGTCTAAAAGCATGTTAATTTTATCATGGCAAGTCTCTCAAATATTATCAAGTACATTTTATGAGATTTAATTTGCTAGGCTTTCCTACAGTTAAAAGTAGACAGAGAGAAATTAGAACAAGGAAATTTTATCTGTCTGACAACTAATCATGATAAAACTAAGAGCAGAGCCCAGATGAGCTCATGAATTATATAAACACGGTTTAGAAAATATTACACAAATACAATGCAAAAATACATGCTTCTTGCCAACTACAGAGATCAGACCCCTACCTTGAGAACTGTATGAAAGCCTGCTGTTACTGAGAAATTCCGATGAAACCATGACTAGGCTCAAAATCCATGTCCACGTCTTCCAAAAAATTTCCATACTTTAGAAAAAACAGAAAAGATCTTTTTTCTTTCTCCTTGGAGAGCTACCTGTGTGCTATAGAGTTAACTTCACTCCAGAATCGCACCATAACAGGTATATTTATTTTATGCTACTTTCAAATTAACTATAGGATGTTTCACTTTCTGGACAGGTACTTTCTTCTATAGCTGCAGTCATTTTCTCAATTCAAAGCAAGTATTTGTAAGATTCCTTAAGATATGAAACAGATTTTAGATTGGATAGTTACTGAAATTGTTCCATTTCTTTTCCTGAAAAACAGAAGAATGAGAGTCAAGGCAAATTCTTTCTATTAAAATAGATCTATGATGCAAAATATTAGGCCATGACAGTGAATTACATAGGGCAATATTTTGAAATAATATTCAGTATCAGTTTTACGGTCACATCCAAGGTCACAATCTTACAGAAAGAAAAAAAGAGAAAAAGAGTTATGATTAAATTTGAAAAGCAGATCCATACAGCCTATGATGCACTTATTAACTTCATGTTATTTTTATGAATTCTTACACCTATTTAGTGTTTCTCATAGCTCAAATATTGTTTTCAGACTTGTTCCATCTATAACCAATGCTACACACTCATTTATTTCAACTGCTAATAACACATCCCAGTATACTGGTAGGTAAAGGAAGAACCTGGAAAGGAATCCAGAGTAGTTATCTGATCTTTCTGAAGCATGTATTTTGTTATTACTAGGGCCAGGGTTCTGCTTATGCAGGCAGAATTCCCATTCACTTAGATAGGAATGCTGCGTGTTAGAATACTAAAGAACAAATTTCAGTATCCAAAGTTATTCATCATACACATTCTAATATTACAAATATTTGTTGTCAGGGTTTTTTTTAATTTACAACACTATTGCAATAATAGTCTTTATTTTACTAGAGCTACAGGTCTAGGTGCAGCCGGGGATTAAATGGAAGATCCGTGCAGTCAACTAACAATCCAGTACCATGGGATACCAAACTATGTGTTGTGTCAGCTGGTACTCATCAGTCCACTCAAACACTCTCAGCACACCTGTGCACAAACTCTGCTGAAGCAGACAATGGAGAAACAGAACACCTAAGAAGGGGAGCTTGTTTAAAAACCAATTTCCACAAGCATACAGAGTCACTTACACATGCACCAGATAAATCCGCCTTTCTAAAATTCTGGGAATGATTTACAACATTCATTTAGACAGGTAATAGAGCTGGAGCTAATGGATTATTTATGAAGGTTTTATAAAGAGCTGTAACATAAAATATTAGGAAAAAATCATCACCCAAATCCTATTTACCAACATTGCAATGAATATTTAGATAACATCTTAGTCAGTTTCAAACCCATCTAATTACTGATGGGCAAATGAGGTTAATCTGACCTTTTAAAAATATTTGAAGGCAGCACACAGGATTTATTCAGGTTTGTAAAGAGACTAAAAGATACTTTGCAAATATGTTTTGTGCTTAGTAGTATTTTTTTCCCGGGGAAGCATAAAGACTTTGTGATGCCATTTACATGTGGCAAGGCCTCAATGCACATTAATAAAAAAGTTCTCTGTTTGCATTGCTATGTAAAACCTTTATTTCTGAGCTAATATTTAGTTACATTTCATAGAATTTTGCAAGTTTTGAAGATACATAATTAACCCCATATCTTTCAACTACATTAGTACAATAAGTAATGTGCTTTATTTCTAATCTGTGAATGTACAGTTTCAAATTCTTGTCACTGAATCTTGCTTTATCCCCATTTGCTAATGAGCTGGTTTCTTTTCCTTGTGTGCACAGTTATAATCTGATACAAGCATCTCTGGACACTTCCTGATAAGCAGCTCAACCTCTTTGGTTTATCTCATTCTGTATAATCCAGTTTCCAGATGACTGAATACTTGTACTGGTTTAGGGCAAATTTGTTAAAGAATCTGCAAAGAAGGGCCCCTCCAGAAAGGAAAACCCACACGGCCCCTCCCCCCAACCGGTTTGGGAAAAAATTCCTTGGAGAGAGGTGGAAAGAACCTGTTTATTTGAAACGCACAGCACCCCCCAGCACACAAAATGAACAATATCAGATGACACCGCTCTGAGAAAGATGACAAAATCAGAAAGTCTCTTTCGGGGGTGGTTGCTCTGTTCTCAGTCCCTCCGGCGCTGGGCCAGCTGCTGCAGCCAAACGGTGTTCCCGGGTCCCAGTCCGGAGCAGGTTCGAGATGGTCACAGGAACAGGAGAGGAGAAACACTCCGGGAAGGAATTTGGACTGTTTAGCTAAACTAGCTAATAAGCAGAAGCAAAAGCGAGAGCAGAAGCAAGAGCAGAAAAGCAAGCAAGCAAAGCAGCAAGCTGCAAGCTAGAAGTGAAAAACAGCCCTATGTACTGCTCATTTCTGTGTCCCTGATAAGGGAAACCCAAACAAAACTTCCACTCTTCAGAGTCGGTCTTAAAGGCACAGAACAGATAAATGGGGATACAAGCATCATAATGTCACCCCAGGACATTCCACCCCTTATCCCCATATCATCAACATACTACAACACATCATGCATTATTCATACAAAATTTCCATCTGTTTCTCCAAAATTACAAGCAATACCCATCATGCCTTCATCACATCCCCACACTGGACCACTGAATCCAGGCCCTATATTACAGAGCTGCAGGATTCCCCCTTTTCACTTTAGTCACTTAAAGCTCCATCCATCACTTGCTCAGACCTTTGACACTTACACATTTCCTTCTCCATCTTCCACTTGCCCAGACCTTCAACACTTACACATTTCCTTCTATCTCATGTCTGTATGGTTTAATGTACAGACAATGGCAGTAACATCCAATGAACAGTGATATTGCATATCATTCTTACCCCACAATCAGATCTCCCTGAGGTACACATTGTGTTGTTCCATCTCTTTGCATTATCCACCACGTGCAACCTGTCATGTGGGGCTCCATACGGCTGCTTTCCACTTCCGGTTCATCCCTACGATGCGACAGGAACCGTCAGTGAAAAGAGCGTAGCGTGTTTCCTCTGGGGGCAGTTGGTTATAGGGAGGAGCCTCTTCAGCACGTGTCACTGGTTCTTGTTCCTCTTCATCTGTGACACCAAAATTCTCACCTTCGGGCCAATTTGTAATGACCTCCAAAATCCCAGGGCGATTCAGTTTACCTATACGGGCGCGCTGAGTGATGAGAGCAATCCACTTGCTCCATGTGGCACTGGTGGCATGGTGAGTGGAAGGAACCTTGCCTTTGAACATCCACCCCAGCACCGGTAGTCAGGGTGCCGGGAGGAGTTGTGCTTCAGTGCCTATTACCTCCGAGGCAGCCTGGACTCCTTCATAGGCAGCCAGGATTTCTTTCTCTGTTAGAGTGTAGTTGGCTTCAGACCCTCTGTAGCTTCGACTCCAAAATCCCAGTGGTCGACCCCGAGTCTCCTCAGGCACCTTCTGCCAAAGGCTCCAGGACAGGCCATGGTTCCTGGCTGCAGAGTAGAGCATGTTCTTTACCTCTGGTCCTGTCCTGACCGGGCCAAGGGCTACTGCATGGGCAATCTCCTGCTTGATCTGGACAAAGGCTTGTTCCTGCTCAGGGCCCCACTGGAAATTGTTCTTCTTGCGGGTGACCAGGTAAAGAGGGCTCAACATCTGACTGTACTCAGGAATATGCATCCTCCAAAAACCTATTGCACCCAGGAAAGCTTGTGTCTCTTTCTTATTGGTGGGTGGAGACATTGCTGTGATCTTGTTGATGACATCTGTAGGAATCTGATGCCGTCCATCTTGCCACTTCACTCCCAGGAATTGAATCTCACGAGCTGGTCCCTTTACTTTGCTCTTTTTAATGGCGAAACCAGCTCCCAGGAGGATCTGGATGATTTCCTTCCCTTTCTCAAACACTTCCGCAGCTGTGTTCCCCCACACAATGATGTCATTAATATACTGCAGATGTTTTGGAGCCTCTCCCCTTTCTAGTGCAGTCTGGATCAGTCCATGGCAGATGGTGGGGCTGTGCTTCCACCCCTGGGGCAGTCGGTTCCAGGTGTACTGCACTCCCCTCCATGTGAAGGCAAACTGAGGCCTCCATTCTGCTGCCAGAGGAATGGAGAAAAATGCATTGGCAATGTCTATAGTGGCATACCACTTCGCTGCCTTGGACTCAAGCTCATACTGGAGCTCTAATATGTCTGGCACGGCAGCACTCAGTGGTGGAGTCACCTCATTCAATGCACGGTAGTCCACAGTCAGTCTCCATTCTCCTTCAGATTTTCGCACAGGCCAAATGGGGCTGTTGAAGGGTGAGTGGGTCTTGCTGACCACCCCTTGGCTCTCAAGCTCTCGGATCATCTTATGGATGGGGATCACAGCATCTCGAGTGGTCCTATACTGCCGTCAATGCACTATGGAAGTGGCAATTGGCACTCGTTGCTCTTCTTCCGTCAGGCATCCTACTGCAGACGGATTCTCAGACAACCCAGGCAAGGTGTTCAATTGCTGGATGCCCTCTGTCTCTACAGCAGCTATTCCAAATGCCCATCTTAGTCCTTTTGGGTCTTTGAAGTACCCACTTCGAAGGTAGTCTATGCCCAAAATACATGGGGCCTCTGGGCCAGTCACAATGGGATGCTTCTTCCACTCATTTCCCGTTAGGCTCACATCAGCTTCCACCAAAGTGAAATCCTGGGATCCCCCTGTCACACCAGCAATGGAAACAGACTCTGTCCCCACATGTCTTGATGGGATTAATGTGCATTGCGCACCAGTATGGACCAAAGCTTTGTACTCTTGTGGTTCTGATGTGCCAGGCCAACGAATCCACACAGACCAGAAAACACGATTTTCCCTGGCCTCTACCTGGCTCGGGGCAGGGCCCCTCTAAGCCTGGTTATCCTTCTTTCCCTGGGTGTATGTTTTGGATGTTCATTCGAGGGGATCAGACATGTCATCATCATCATACCTGGCCGTTCGGCTACGGGCAACTGGAGCTGCTTTCCTCCTGGTGGCTTCCTTCAGTTCACGCACCCGTCGTGCCAGAACAGCAGTAGGTTTCCTATCCCACCTTCTCATGTTTTCCCCACAATCACGCAGGTAAAACCACAGCTCAGCTCGTGGGGTGTACCTTCTCTCACCATCTGGGAAACGTCTGCCTTGGAGACCAGAACCTCGGATCTGTACTGCTGAAATTTGGAGAAGGTCTTCTTTAATCTCCTCTCTAAGCTTCTTATGGTTCTCCTCTATCTTATCCTCTAAGTTCTGCAGACGTGTTTCTACCGCTGCGATTCTGGCATGTGTCGGGCCACGTACAGCATTTGCATATGCTCGGAGCTTCCTTGCCATGTCAAGCACAGTCTCATCCCTCTCATCCCTCTTCATGATGGCTAAGGCAGAAGCATATTCGTGTGGCCCAAGTCGTACGAGTTTTCACCACATCACAGACGTGCATGGTACTAAGTCTGGGTTCCTAGTTGTTACATCATCTGAGAAGATAATCTCTGCCACTGCCATTTCTCTCAGGCATTGGATCCCTTGCTCTATTGTCTTCCACTGAGTTTGCTGCATATAGAGATCGTCCACACACAGGTATTATTCTGCTACGCTTCTTAGGACCCGTTCCCAGAGGCTGTGAGGGTTAGCCCCCCTCATCATTCCTTGGTCTATGACAGGATCCTGTGACAGGGATCCCAAATGCCTGGCTTCAGTGCCATCCAGAATTGTAGCCTCGCCTGCAGCATCCCAGAGACGGACCAGCCAACTAATTGTGGATTCATCAGACCTTCGAGTGTAGTCCTTCTGTAGGCCACGAAGGTCCTTCAGGGAAAAGGACTCATCTGATCTTGCACCTGCTGCTTTGACTCCTGATTTTATGTCAGGAGGCATTGAGGTTCCTTCTCCTTCATCATCATCATCATCATCATCATCATCCCCTGGTCGATTGGTCTTGTCCGTGCATTTCCCACTTCTAGTGCTGGTAGCAACAGCCATGGGTTTAGATGCTGGCTTCGAGCCTGGAGTGTTAGCTGCAGCCTGAGTCACCGGGACAGCTGCTGATTTATCTCCCTGCCCCCCCGCCTCTGTCTGCTGCCCGACAGTATCTAGCAGTGTGCGATAAGCATATGCCAGGGCCCAGCTCACTGCAATGACCTTCCTCTCCTTAGGCTCATCCTGGTACTTCTCTTTCAGATATTTCCCCACCTCAGCTGGGTTCTGAATTTGTTCATGGGGAAAATCCCAGACTATAGGGTCAGAGAATTCCTTCAGGATTTGGCCCATATCCTCCCATTTCCCACACCACTTAGGATTTTCCACACCGGGGTTTACTCCTGAGTCAGGGGTCTCATCAGCCCGTCTAGAAATCTCAGCCCTCATTCTAGAGAAGCAGCAGGCTGTATAGAGGAAGGTTACCAGATTGAATACCAGAAAGATGGTTTCTTTAACATTGAGGGGAAACTGAACATCCTTCACTAGTGATGCAACTGATTCATAAGAGGAGGAAAGCAGAGGCTGAAAAACCTCATTCCCTCCTGCTCCTCCTGCAACAAACTGGATGCATAACCATAGCCATGAACCATTCATACCTGGAGCAGACCCTAGCACGTTTATAAACTTCTTGCACATTATTGCCACCAAGCCCAGCAGGATAGCTACTCTGGTCACTGCCCCTCTGATGTAAAAACTACGTATTAGGGGCAATACTAAAGCTATTTCTGGATAAGAAAATAAACCTAGGGACCAGAGAGGTATTAAAATCTCAAAAAACCCTAGGGACCAGAAATGCATGCAAACCTTCACCCCAATAGACATTATGAATTCAAAAAGCATGGCTATTAGCTGATTTAAATGAACACAGAGTAATAGCAACCAAAATGCAGTCAAAACAGGGTTTTTCCACTCTCTCTCGAGCCCCACGTTGGGCGCAATTATTTTGTACTGGTTTAGGGCAAATTTGTTAAAGAATCTGCAAAGATGGGCCCCTCCAGAAAGGAAAACCCACACGGCCCCTCCCCCCAACCGGTTTGGGAAAAAATTCCTTGGAGAGAGGTGGAAAGAACCTGTTTATTTGACACGCACAGCACCCCCCAGCACACAAAATGAACAATATCAGATGACACCGCTCTGAGAAAGATGACAAAATCAGAAAGTCTCTTTCGGGGGTGGTTGCTCTGTTCTCAGTCCCTCCGGCGCTGGGCCAGCTGCTGCAGCCAAACGGTGTTCCCGGGTCCCAGTCCGGAGCAGGTTCGAGATGGTCACAGGAACAGGAGAGGAGAAACACTCCGGGAAGGAATTTGGACTGTTTAGCTAAACTAGCTAATAAGCAGAAGCAAAAGCGAGAGCAGAAGCAAGAGCAGAAAAGCAAGCAAGCAAAGCAGCAAGCTGCAAGCTAGAAGTGAAAAACAGCCCTATGTACTGCTCATTTCTGTGTCCCTGATAAGGGAAACCCAAACAAAACTTCCACTCTTCAGAGTCGGTCTTAAAGGCACAGAACAGATAAATGGGGATACAAGCATCATAATGTCACCCCAGGACAATGCTTCTACAGTTTTTCTCTGAATCACTTCCAGTTTGCCAGCATCCCTTTTTATCTGCAGACACTGGAACTGGGAACTGTAGTCTAGTAATGGCTTGTTACCACCATATATAGAGGTAATATTGCCTTACAGCTTCTACTTAGCCAAAATATCCTAACAGGGAGCTCATGTTCAACTGTTAGGCTGATAAAAAAGTTATCCTAAAATAAGGATCTCCGGAAACTGCAGTACCTAAGGAGTTAGATAGCTCAGAATACTGGACATAAATTAACAGTACCCATTTATTACAATGACCTGATGAAGGTCTCCAGGGTGAGAGAAGTGGACGAGTATCTTGTTTGATGATCAGAATGCTGGATTTATTGATATATGCTATATAATACATTATTACTATACTAATAGGAATAAAGAGCAAAGTTGCAGAGCTGCTAAGCTAAGAATAGCATAGGAAAGAATGAATAACAAAGTTCTGTGTCCAGCAGAGAGCAAGGACAAACTCTCCTGTGAGTGGTTAGCAAATCCAAACACTCACAGAAGCCCAATCACCACTGCACCTGCTACATTTCACACCAGCCGATAACAATTGTTTACATTCTTCTTCTGGGGCCTCAGCTTCCCAGAAGATGAACAAATCCCAAAGAAAGGATTTCTATGAAAAAATGTCTGCGACACCCATTATTTAGTATCATTATTTATTATTTACCCACCAATGGCCCACATGATGGACCATAACCATATGTTAGCCAACAGTGTCAAACAGTCACTTATGTCTAGTGTTCTTGCAGAGGTCTCTGAAGTGGTCTCCCTCATTTCAAGCTTCACACAAGACCAATCTCCTTTCATATCAAGAATTCTGGAAGTTTCATCAGAATTTTTTACCTCTTCTTCGTAAATATTTATTGCCAGCTTGACCATGGATACAAGCTGACCATATAAAACTATATTAATATTTCCAATTAAAGAGTGGTAATGGATGTGAATGATAAAGCACTCAGGTAACTTCAAGATAAAATACTCTAAGTATGACGTTTGGTAGGAACATCAAAGTCTGGACTCTATGCCCTTTTTGTTTTATCTGTACCTTCTTTGGCAGCCTATTTTCATGGCAGCCTGTAGATTGTTGTTAAGATGCAAGATTTGATCAATACTAAGCTTACACCAAGAAACTTCTAGTGTATCATGTGGTGAACTACACATTCACCCACTGGTTAACATAGGTGTGGCTCTGTGTCCTCAAGCACCACCTAAAACCACAGATCCCATCTAAGTCTAAGAGCTCTGCCAAACAGGAAAGGAATAGTACAAGATGTTTTCTGACGACAATGATGAAACAGCTGCATGGCACTGGCATTTCTGTGAAGGCACAGGTAACCATGGCAGTCCTGTCAATGGTGTCATGAGGTTCCCACCCAGTGACACTCAGTGAGGAGAAAAAAGGTCACAGTTATCGTGAGGTGGAAGTCCTGTGTGAGGTGGCTGAGGGAGCTGGGGGTGTTTAACCTGGAGAAAAGGCGGCTCAGGGATGACCTTATCACTCTTTACAATTGAAAGCGTAGCCAGGTGGGGGTCAGTCTCTCCTCCCAAGCAACAAGTGACAGGAGAAAACATAGCCTCAAGCTGCAGCAGGGGTAGTTTAGGTTGGACATAAGGAAGAGTATGTTCACGGAAAGGGTGATTAGACACTGGAATGGGGTGCTCAGAAAGGTGGTGGTCACAGTCCCTGGAGGTGTTTAAGGAAGGCCTGGATGGCACTGGTTTAGTGCCATGGCCTAGTTGACAGGGTAGTGTTCGGTCATAGGTTGGACTCAATGACCTTAGAAGTCCTCTTCAACCTATATGATTCCATGATAGAGCGGACTACGAAGAGGCGACTAGCCCAACTGCTCAGAGCAGCCACCATGGGACCCTCCATCTAAACAAATGCCTTGGGCAACTAAGACATCACTTAACCTGAAGGTAGTTCAAGATTTACGACAGGGCAGCATGTGAGACCGATGTCCTGGGACAACCGGCACACCAGGGGCGCCCACCGCAGAACCGAGGGGTTCCGGCGTGTTCGGCGGCGGCAACGCCGAGCTTTCCCGTTAGCGGCCGCAGCGCCAGAAAACCCACGGCACAGCACGGCACCACACGGCGCTGCCGGACCGCAGCGCCCGCACCACAGCTACGCCTCGGGGCGGGGTCGAGGAGAGCGACGACCGGGAAAGGGACCCGCTGGCGCGGCGGGCGGGACAGGGGGTTGTCCTCAGGGCACCCGCCCTGGTGGCTCGGCACCCGCCGCCTTCCCACCCTCAGCGGCCGGGCCGGGCCGGGCCGAGCGGGCGGCGGGAGCCCGCGGTGAGGCGCGGGCAGGGGCGGCCGTGCGCCCACCCGGCAGTACGAGTGGTTGCTAAGGAAATGGGGAGGGCGGCGGCAGGGGACGGGGCAGGCGACGGGCATCAATCACACAAATTCAATACAGGTATCGCGGCTGGCCGTGAAAACCTTCGCAGGGCTTCAAAAGCCGGGGATTAGCCGTGCCCCCGGGAGCTTCCCCGGGCGAGAACTGGGACGCGCAGACCGCGCCGGGAAGAGCTCGGTGAAAAAGAAGGGGGGCCGGGAGTGGTGGGGAGAGGGACACGTACAAAGGGAAAAGATCGAACCCTCCTTCCCGGGAATTAACCAGAAGCCGAGGCGTGAGGAGTAAAATCACTGCTGTGCGGGCCCCCGGTACGACGGGGCCGCGACCATATGACCCCCCCGCCAGCCCCCAGGCTCCCCGCCAGCCGTGCCGAGGGGGCAGCTGTCACTGCATCTACCGAAAAAGAAACACCCAGCCCCCCAAAACGAAAAGTCAATAGACTAGGAAAATACATGACTACACACACAGTTAAACACGTACACACATGTACATTATCTGTACACGTCTGCACACACAGAGAGTTAAAAACACTGGTGTAATGGGTTAAAACTTTAAGTTTGTTCATCAAAGCTGACAAAGTTGCACCACCTCCATTTGTTTGCTTAAGTAAATTTCCAGACTTAAAAGGATAAGGAAGGTGAAACCAAAACCCAATGGGTTTCACAAACATTTGTTTATCTGTTTAGTAAACTGTTAATATGGGTGGGGGTTTGCTATGATTGATAACACAGAATCAGCTTATCCGATCAGTAAACCTAAGATTCCAGGAACTCAGCAGATTGAGTCTAAAATTCCAGGAATCAGACAAAGGAAAATACCAACCTTCATCTTCAAACCTCCGGGAGGTGGACTA
The DNA here is from genome assembly GCF_028551555.1 of Melozone crissalis. Taxonomy (NCBI): domain Eukaryota; kingdom Metazoa; phylum Chordata; class Aves; order Passeriformes; family Passerellidae; genus Melozone; species Melozone crissalis. The sequence continues at coordinate 4,442,916 of NW_026535813.1, read as the reverse complement.
TGACCACCTAGACGCAAAAGAAGAATACGCAGAGTACTACACATCAACCCGGAAGCAGGACTGTATAAGAACTCCACGAAATATGAGGAGAGTGCGGCAGTGGTAGAGCGGGGACTCTCCTGTCGCCCAGTGCGCCCGGGGCGCTGACTTTGCCTATTATCGCTTGCTGTATCAATTAATAAATTTCATTTTATTTGGACTTATTAGTCGGTGATTAATTCCCCACCGCAACTAACCTATAACAAATTGGTGCCGTGACTCGGATTCGGGCTAATTCCTGGAGAAGAGAACTTGTTGGGGAGGCGCCCCACTTCCCAAGTGGCCCCAGGGTTGCTATTCTCCAGGGTCCCCGAACGGACGAACCCAAATTCAGGTAATAGGCAAAGGGAAGCCGGCAACAACCCCATAATCTTTGTGCACGAAGTCCGGACCAAGACGCAGGCGAGCGTATACGTGAGTATGAACAAGGGGCAACAAGGGGCGGTCTGGTTGGGATGTTGGAGAGTGTGTTCCCGGAGTGTGGTGTATGAGACGTCCTCTGGACGGGGCAATTGCGGACCTCCTATAGTGCGGTTCCCACGAACCCGCGAGGGACTGGGCCACGAACGGAGGGAGCGACTGTGTGTGTGTGAGGAGACACTCCGGGAGGTCGATCGGGGGACAGGAGAAGAGCAAGCCCTTCGAGAACACTCCCTATAGGTATCAGGGTGTCCAGACGAAATATATTACTTTACTTTAAGGGAATCATTTAGCATGGAGCGACCTCTAGTGGTTGTTTGCTATTATTGTGGGGAGAGAGGACACCTGAAACGAATATGTCGAAAGAGGGAAAGGGATAGGAAACGATTTCAAGACCAGGAGTTCTATTTGCTGGGAGAAAAAGAGAAGCCCCTGATAAAACTTATGATAGGTCCCCAGCAAGAGATCCACGAGTTCCTTGTGGACTCGGGGATCGAGCAATCTACAATTCAAACCCTCCCCAAAGGATGCACCCTTTCCACAGAAATGGTGCAGCTGAAGGGATCTAAAGGGGAACCCTTCGGGGTACCTATAATAAAAGATGTAATAATTAAAGGACCCTCCAAAATGGGAATAGGGTCTCTATTGCTGGTCCCAGAAGCCAATTGTAATCTTTTAGGGTGGGATCTTATGATTGAATTTGGAATAGGAATAGAGGTATCTAAAGGCAAATTAAGTGTAAAATTATGTCCTTCAGAAATTAACAATGAGCAAATGTACCCCCTAAGGGAGAAGGATGACTGCGTAAATTATAAAAATAATAAGAAGGAGGAGGTTCCCTTAATATCACCATCATATACTCCTCCCCCACCAAATGCACCCCCTGTTCAAACTGGGAGTCAGGAGGGGGATCCCCTCCCCTTCCCAGATGGTTATCTAGACGATTGGGGACCACTGACTCGAAGTAAAACCGAAAAGGCTACACCCCTATCCCCTGAGGGAAATGCCGATGCGGGTGCTCAAGCCGGGATTGGGTTTATTTCAGTTCCCCTTAAGGGACAAAATATCAACAAAGTAATTAATAAGAAACAGAAGAAAAATATCTACATGGTAATCAATAATAGACAGAAAAAGATGAAACACCTACAGACTGGTTAAAAAGACTTAGGCGAAACATACAGATGTATTCAGGACTGGACCCAGATAGTCCAGCAGGACAATCTTTTCTAAAGATGCATTTTGTGGTTAAATCATAGGAGGATATCAGAAGGAAACTTGAAAAACTAGACAACTGGGAGGACAGAGGATTGAACGAGCTCCTAAGGGAAGCTCAGAAGGTGTATGCAAGAAGGGATAATGAAAAGGGACGAATATCGCGAGGAGAGAAAAGAGAAGGAGTTGGAACTCTGAGGATTGAGCGGAGGAAGGAGAGTGTTTGTTTTTACTGTGGGAATAAAGGACGCTTTAAGAGGGAATGCCATAAGAGGAAGAGGGATGCGAAAAAGGAATGGATGCAAGATGAAGATGGAAGGTCTGAAAATAGGGTTTCGTGGGTAAATTGGCAAGCAATTGCAAGGGAGGCAATAGATCATCAGGATTATGACTTCCTGAATACTACGAGTGAGATACAAGCTTTCCCTGTAGTAAATACAACTAATAATCAGGGAAATGTCGATGTCACAAATGCTCCAGTTGATCAGGAATTATTGACTAAACTGCAGAGTACGGTCAATGAATCTGGCCTCCACAGCAAAGCAAAAATGATAGAGGCAAATCTAACAGACAGGCAGCCTCTAGATCGGTTAAAAACAACTACAACTAAAACAAAGGAAATTGAACAGGCCTACAGACAAGACTGTGAAACCTTTAGCATGGTAGTTAAGATGTTAGTAGATAAAGATCCATCATTAGAGAAGCCCATTCAGTTCGCCCTGAGGCAGAACTTGCATGAAAGAGGTGAGCAATGCGTTGAAGAACTCAAACATTTCATTGCTCAGTAGGATGCTGCAAACTAAAATGTGTTAGAGCCTTTCAGAGAGGGCTCATACAAAGGATAAAAAAAATGCTTTTAGTTTTTTTGCATTTTGTCTACCATAGTACATAAATCTGCTTTTTAGGATTACAATTTGAAGTGATAAAAGCAAATAATTTGGGGTAAAAGTTTTTATAGTAAGGAATGTATGTTTTATGTAGTTTGGCCAAACTGGGTGTGTGAGTGTTTGATAGGTGTTATTTGTTTTGTTTGTCAAAGTAATTGTGTTATAGCAGAGGGAAAATGCGCAATGTATACCAAAGGCTGACTAAAAGGTATAGTTTATGTCCACTACAATTTTTTTTGCAAGCTACTAATTGTAGACATTATGTTTGAAAGTTTATAAAAGAGAGGAGTTTCGCTGAAATCTCCTGGAAAATTAAATCCTCCAATGTAGATATAAATTTTAAGAACAATATGTAATTGCTAAAGTCTGGGTAAATATTTGACAGCTTTGTTTAACATTTAATAGCCTAGCTCATTTACAGATGGCTCTAATATTTTGAACAAGATCAGAGTGTTTTCCTAATAGTAAAAGAGAAATCAGCGTGGTGAATGCGTTGGGCCAAAATTCGGCCGATTTGGCTTAGCATCCATTATACTGCCTTAAAAATCACCTGCATTAACATAGACTTTAAACATCAGAAGCCCACATAACTCAGTTGGTGGAAAGTTAAATTGTCTATTGAGTGTCATTAAGGGTTAAATACTGTTAAAGTTAAGTGTTTAAAGTTTCATTCCTGTTAAGTTAAAGTATTTTTAAGTCATGCAGAATTTAAAGTTGGTTGAGTTGTGTTAAAGTTAAGTTCTGTTAAATTTAAGTGATTTTACATGTAAGTTCTGTTGATTTGAAAATCTGTTAAGTTTAAGTTTTGTTAAAGTTAAGGTCTGCTAAACTAAGTTCTACTAAGTTAAAATTCTGTTGAGTTTAATTTCTGTTAAGTAAAGATAAGTTTTAGTGATGTTAAGTTCTGTTAAGCTCAAATGTTTAAAGTGTTTTAAGTTTAAGTGTTATTAGGTTTAAGTGACGTTAGATAAATTTATGCTAAACGCTTATTTTATAATTTGTGTGTAAAATGTTAACATGAACATCAGAAAAATTTCCATTAGAGCCTAGCCCTGTTCAAAACATATACCAATTGTTTGTGAATGGAGAACAGGCTTGGTGGGCAGTTAATACTGATGAAATTTGTGCATATGTTATTCTTTTGGTTTATTGTAAAAAAATTACTCATAATTATTTTTGAGCATGACAAAAATGTTTTTGTGCCTTATTCTTATTTTGTTAAGTGGTATGCATAGAGTGAATAATCCTTTTGTATGCCTTTGAAGTTTGCTGGGAGCGGTGGTAAGTCCACCAGGAAAAGATTTCTGACAAAAAAATTTATAAAAGGTGTTAAAGGGGAATAGATGGAAATCATTCTATAATTAGAGAAGCTTTTTGAAAAAATAGGTAGGATATAAATTTTAAGAACAATAGGGGTATATAACATAACAAAACAAGTAATCAAGAGGATGTGTAACCTGCTTAAAGGTGAACAAAGCCCATTTTCGAGAACGTCCCTTGGGGGGGGAGGGGGGGCAGACCTCTAGCTTACCGGCTATTTTCACACATTTTGATTGATTTTACTAAACTGGCTAAAGTAGGGAGACATAGATACCTGCTAGACCTGGTTTGTGGAGTTAAAATTTTGTTTGAAATTATTATACCAAGATATACAGTCACGGAAGTAATTGACTCTGATAGAGGACCACATTTTCTGTCTAAAGTTATTCAGGAAGTAATGAAAATAATGGGATACAATGGAACCATCACACTCCGTGGCACAGGAAAAGTTGAGAGGATGAATGGGGAAATAAAGAAACAACTCACCAAATTGATGATAGAAACAAAGTCGTTATGAATCAAGTGTTTACCATTGGTACTATTAAATATTAGAACTCAGCCTAGGGCTGATGTGGGGTTTACCCCTTCGAAATCCTGTACGGGATACACCCCAAGACCACCCCAGCCTCAGGGACAAGCAGATTAACACATACTTGACCACCCTAATGCGATACAGGGAAGAACTGCGGAAAAGAGCATGATAGCCCAAAGACCACCACAGAAAGAAGGTGAATCTCATGCCAGCAGAATCAAAAGACTTGTGAAGAAACCTGAAAAACGGACTATCACATTTAAACTGGGTGATTGGATATTAATTAAATCATGGAAAAGGACTTCATTAACCCCACAGTAGAGGGTGTAAATGTAAAATTTGTCAGGATAGACGGTGGAATCAGCCACAAAAGAAAAAGGGGGGGAGTCAAGTTCTTGGCAAAATCATAGACTGTGCCCCTGTAATCCGATCCCTCGTACCCTTTGATAATGAGCTCTTTCTCTCTGAAACAGCATAACAGTGATAGGTTAGACCCTCCTGAAGAAATACCTCTGCTGCCGAGAAGACTATACCTCTCTCGTAGCTCGAGGCAACGAGCAAAGGCAGAGTGATAAGTACCTGTGGAGGAATCGATTCTAACCTAACAAAGAGAAAGATTATGGAACAGGTGGAGCATGAACTCCTAAAAAGAAAAGGGGAACAGTCACTAAATTGGGGAATGAATTGGCAAATATTTCAATTCAGAGGCAATATCCACCGTCTGACCTGGCAGGTTCTGGTTTTTCTCTTCTAAATGTTGTAACCTGAGTGAATAAGTTCTGCCAGAGTTTTATATTGGGGAAGGGGATATCCCTGTGTCTCTACTCCTACAGGAGCTGTATAACTACCTGCGAAGTTGACCAAGCCTGCTTTCAATGCAACGGCTGGTGGACAATCTGACAGACAAAGACAAAGAGCGACTAGAGGAGAAATTGCCCCTGATCCTGCGGCCACTACTGATACAACTAAAGGTGTTGTAGTGTGTTCGTTAAGTTCATTTAATACCTCCCCCATTTTATGTATCTGCTCCCCCCCATTTTGTGTAAAATGGTTCTGCCCTCCTCAGTTTTCCCGCCACAGCCCTGCCAGTTATATTTTCAATCTTTTAGGTTATATAATTCCTCCTCCCCCTTTTTCCCTTATATGTATGCTTTTCCTCCTCCCTGGGCCAGTCAATCACCCCCCCCACTCCACCTAGTATTCCAGAAGCTTCTCCTCTTTGGGGGTTGTGGTTGGCTGTGGTCCCGGGACCCCTCCCATACCGGGTACCTATTGGGCTCTCCACTATGTCATTTGTGTTAAGCTCATCCCCTCTTCTCCCCCTATTGGTCTTCTGTAAACCCCTCCCGGATCCACCCCTTCCCTTTATAACCCTGAGGCACTTTTGTTCTTTGTCATTCGCTGGTACGTCAGGGGGTCCCTCCCTGGCTGGCATCGTGGGCTTTCCAATAAACCTGTTTGGCCCCGAGCGAGTGTCCAACTCCTTCCTTCTCGTCGATTAGCAGCGATCCAGTCCGCAACCAGCACAGCCCGAGGCCTTACGACGCCGAAGGGTGCTGGCAGGGTATGCAGCTGGGTGTCGGCCTTAACCTCAGCTAGCCAGACTCTGACCTTCTCTGCCCTAGAAGGCCAAATACACCTCGCCGCAAGTACCCTCATTGCCACCCTGTGTCCCCATTTCACCCCCTCATGTACACCATGTCCCCAGGGTCCCTCATTTGTCCCTCATGTCCCACCTGTCCCCCCACATATCCCACAATGTTCTTGTGTCTCCTGTGTGTGTCCAATGATCCCCATGTGTGCCCCATGTTCCCACCCTATCCCCCATACCCCAGTGTCTGTGCCCTGTGGCAGGAGGTGCCTGGACTCTTCCTGGCCACCTGGGACATCACTCTGGTGGCACCGTGTTCCTCTGGGAGACAAAAAATAGAGAGGGGGAAGACCCTGAATACAGGGGGGAACCCCCAACAGTGTGGCAAACAGGACTGGGCAAGAGCATCCTTCCTCCACTTCACTTCTGGGACCCTGCCAATGGGACAGGGGTCACTATACCCCTTCATGGAATGAGTCCCCACCCAGGGATCTGGGCCATTCTGTATGGAATTGGGACCTCCCCCCCGTGTCAGGGTCTACCTGAAATGAATGGGTGACGAATGATTTTTTGGTGCAAGAAACACCAACAAGCACAGGGGGTTTGCAGTAATAAATCAACAAAATGCAATTTTATTGATGATAACCACAGCTGAATATGCGTTTGATTAGGGAATCTGGGAAGAGAAGGGTAAGACCAGGGGAAAAGGGAGGAAAGAAGGTTAGGGAGGGACTATAGCTACTGAAACGTGATGTCTTTGGGGTCCAGCCATCGAAGCTCACTGATGCACGTCTTGGGGAGATCTCAGAGCACGGTCAATTCGCACCCCAAATAAACCATTCTTCGTTGGGGGAAGGGTGGCCGAAATTAAGTTTCCATGGAGGGGAAAAGAATAGGAACAGGAGGAGGAGGGGGATGTTATTCCATTGTTTTCATGGCCGAATGCTCGCAGGTACGTTTACTCTGGGCAGTTTTTCCCCCCTCCCCGAGCTGGGGGGAGGGTCAGTCCCAGTTTCTGGAAAGGAGTGCCAGGGGGGTGCCAAGGGGGTGCCAAGGGGATGCCAAGGGGGTGCCAAGGGGGTTTCTTGTCTTGTCTCGGTTCCTTGATGAGGGGATTCGCATCTCTGTTTGTCTGTCACGATGGTTGAAGGCAGACAAGAGGGGTCTTCTCTTGGAGGGGGGAGCCACCCCAGAGCTCAGTCCAGTCAAGTCAGGAGGTTGGAGAGCCATTGTTCAGAAAAGGGCAGCATGCCCCTTCGAGTTCAGCATGGCATGTTCTGCAAACACCACCTGTGAACACACTGAATAAGCATGAGTCTTTCTTTCCCAACTGGCTCAACAGTTTTTAACCTTTCAGTGGTCTTTTCTCATGACAATTGTGAGGCAAAAATGAAGGATTTTTGGATAGACTCTCACCCCCCCCCTCCCTCAATTAATGGCCTTGAGACCCCCATATGTAACTGATTTACCTTCCTGGAACTGAGACCTTACCCATGCGATTGGGATACACATCCCCTCCTCCCATGGGATTGGGGGATGCATCATTGGACTGAACATCCCCTTCCCCATAAGACTGAAACCCCCCTGAAAGTGGGACATCCCTCCCATGTGACTGAGCACAGAGCTCCATCATCAGCCCTTGCCCCCCACTCACCAGGGACCCCCCAGGGCCCCCAGGAGCTGACGGTGGCACTAAGCAAGATGGTCACCTGCAGTAATCCTTGGGTCTCTGGGCTTTATAGAAGTCCAAATCCAGCTAGCTCTGGACTCTGGCCCACACAGACTTGCATAGACAAAGATAAAAGACGAGAAGCGCTCTTCTCCACGTGGGAACGAGTATCCAGTTTATTAGCTTGAGACAGGACACTGCTGGTGCAGCAACCACCCAGGTAGTAAAGAGGCCAAACCACACCTGCAGTAGGGATTTATACCCAAGGGGATGGGGGCAGGGAACGAGGACCCCGGCCAATGGGATAATATTGGGGAGGGGCGAGGGGAGGGGTTTTCATGGGACAGACCAGGTGTGTAGAAAGGGGTGCATGCGGGAGAGACCATGTGGTGAGAAAGGGGGAATAATCTACATGACATACCATACTCAGTACAAACTTCCCATCACCCAGTGCAAACAACAACTAAATAAACTATTTAGTGCAATACAGCAGTCACCAAGCCCACCTGTGTGGGCAGGAGGCCACAGGGAGGCCAAGGTCCTATTTGTGTATGGATATTCTCAGTTCAGTCGAAGAAAGAACAGAGATAATTTCTCCCAGGCTGAGCCTGGTAATCTTAGATGAAAGAATTCGAACAATTATTTTCTCTCTTTCTGTAACCATTGTTTATAGTTATGGTTCTCCACAGTGTGCTATGCATAGTATGCCAATAGTGTGAGATGTTTCTACTTTGAGAGCAATCAAGTATCACCTTAGCGAGTCACATTATTAAAAGACCCGCCACTTTCATTAAAGAGAGCCTTCTGATCCACCTGAAGACTGGAGTTTTCCTTTCTGTCCCTGACTCAACAGTGTCATGTGGTGACCCCAAGTGGAATTGCAGAGTCTGGTGATCCCGAGTGGATCGCAGGACACCGGCGCGTGTCCTGAGCCGATCGGCTGGGTGGACCCCAATGTCTGATGCAGCCTAGGCTGAAGGCACGGGACCCTGGAGGGTCCGGCCGAGTTCTCAGCTGAGGCTGAACACGGAGGGATCTGGATGTTATGAACATGAACTCTGCCAATTTTTTTCTGTGAGAAAAAGGTTACCACTGTTGCTGCTGGGGTGCTGCTTGTGTTATGGTAATTACGGGTCGTTGTTGTTAATAGTTTTTTTTGTATCAGTAAAAGCCCTAGCCGGGCGGAGTTAATGGCCCTTCTCTGGAACAGTGAAGGGTGGAGACAGTGAGGAGAAGAGACTTGGGAGGGGGGGATATGCAAAATAACTCCAGGACCAGTATGCCATGAGAAGCTACTGCTTCTAGCTTGCTAAAAAAGGACCCCAAAACAACGAGCCAATTAAGAGTTGAGAGATTGGAGTGATGTCTGGACATCAGGAATGGAGTGCTGAGCCTGCAGAGATGCGGAACACCTTCGTAGTCCCTCTCAGCCTGAGCACGGGAGTTGTCCTGACGACCGGGAGCAGGCCAAGAGAGGCGGCAGGAGTAACATCCGAAGGCGTCACCACACCCTAAAGGCTCCCACGAGGACTGGACCCCCAGCTCTGCCCCTAGTGGACAAAGCTGCGCATATCCTCCTACTCCTCGTCGCCCTGGGAGACACGACGGGAGACTGCAGCCCCGCCGAGCTGCCCAATCCTGAGCTGATCACTTTTGATAAAGGCATTAAAAGGAGAAAAACTCTCCTGCCCTGTTTATTTCACTGGAGACCCCTCGTGGAATCGAACGCCGTTTGCCCTCCTGAGTGAGGTAACGCTGACTGTGCCCTGTGTCTTCCTGAGAGGACTGGTCCAGTTTGGACAGTGGGCATCGGCCCCAGGAGGACGAGAACTGAGTGGGGATGGTTTTTCCCTACAGCGCAGACTGTCTGTCTCTTGAAGTGGATGCCTGCTGAGAGATGGGTTTTCCTTAAAAATGGGGAATCAACTTTTCAGAGATGAACAAATGATCGTCTCTGCGTGAAGGAATCTGATAATTCCTCTGAGACTCGCTGTCTCTGGGCAAGGTCTCTGCAATCTGCTGGCCTGGGCCAGAGACCATGGGTTTGCAGCAGATCTAGGCGGTGCATTCAATTCAGAAACTTTGGAATGCCTTGGTGATTGTTTCCTAACTGCCGGCACCGCAGGGGATGCGACCACATCCGCCCTGGTCATTTCCTGGCGACGCATTTCTAAAGCCCTTTGGCGCGGGACCCCGGGGAACAGGACAGTGACAAAGTCGACAGGTTTTTCACCTGCGATGGCTTCGGGAACCGTGTTTTGATGGCCTGTGGCAGAAGGTCCTGCTCCATTTCAGCCAGCTCCGACTCTTCCCACGTGGAGAGGGTCAGCTGGAGTGCAGTTGCACTCACTGGCATTTCCGGCATTCCCTGCCCCGCAGGGACTGGTGGGCTGGGCCCTGCTGCGGTCTGCCCTGCTGCGGCTGCCGGTAGCACGCACCCCCGCTCCAGACGGAGCAGCCAGTGTTTCTTTGTTTCGACCCGCCTCGAGCCAACTTCCAGCGCTGCCCCCACTGGGACCAAGAGAAACGGCTGTGGCCATTTTTTCGCGCGCCGGCGGCCGGCGCCTCCTCGCCAGCACCTGTCGCCGACCCTCCAGCTGCGGACTCCGCTGCTGGGTCCCTGGCTGTGGCCACGTTGGGGGCAAGCCCCCCCGCGCCAGCTGCAGGGTAAGAACCCCTGCAATCTGCGTCGGTTGCTGCTGCCGCGCTTGGGGACACTGGAATCTATTCTTCGCAACCTGCCTCTGCAGCAGCTTCGCTCTGCCCACCACCACTGCCGGCAGAGGCTGCGTTCTGTGCTTCGCCACCTGCGTCAGAGACTGCAATCAGCTCAGTCGCCCTTCCGCCTTCTTCAGATGGTCCCGAGCCATGCTCTCCTGAGGCGGAGGCTGGGACAACGAAAGGAGACACCAGCCTGCTCCGCAGCAGAGACACCGCTCGACAATTGACTTCTGGTGCTGAAAAACCAAGAGTTTTGAAACTCAGTGCTTTTCTGGGGACCAATGATTTCCTGGGAAATACTCTTTGTTGGAAGGGTGTGACGGTGTTCACAGGGGTTTTTGGATTGGGGAAGAGATGAGGATCTGACTCCATGTTTCAGAAGGCTTGATTTATTATTTTTTTATATATATTACATTAAAACTATACTAAAAGAATAGAAGAAAACTTTCATCTCAGAAGACTAGCTAAGAATAGAATAGAATAGAAAAGAATGATAACAAAGGACTGTGGCTTGGCTCTCTGTCTGAGCCAGCTGGGCTTTGATTTGCCATTAATTACAAACATCCAACATGAGCCAATCAAAGATCCACCTGTTGCATTCCACAGCAGCAGACAATCAATGTTTACATTTTGATCCTGGGGCCTCTCAGCTTCTCAGGAGGAAAAATCCTAAGGAAAGGATTTTTCATAAAAGATGTCTGCAACATGTCACCTTTTATATTTCAGGTAAATTAAAAAGAAAAATGTTTGCAATTTTCTCTGCTGGGCTCATGCAGAGGAAAGAACAAACACCTGACAGGTTATCTGTTGCCAATCAAAACCTCAATGAAGTGCTCATGTGGAATGATCAGGAAAATTCTTCACCTGTAGAACATAAAATTCTATCATATCACTAAAACAATCTTACAATATAAGAAAATGCAAAAGCACTGCAAAGAAAATTCATTGCTTCAAGTCCAAGCAGCTGAGTTTCAGGAAAAGTCCATGGACTGAAGATGTTCCTCTTTGACATCTCTGAAAGTCCCTTTTGGTCCTGAAACAGGCTTGCAGAATCCTGAAAAATCAAATTGCTAAAGAAAATCATGAACAGTTATCAAAAATCCATTGACCGTCATTAAAAAATTGTGAGAAAATTTCTAGAATTTCTTGGCCACAGCCCTTTATTGAACTACTTGAGCTGAGGCAAATTTTTGGCTCTTCAATGCTTTGAGCTGCTATGAGCTCTTTCAACTCTTTTTTTTTTTTCCAGAAAGAGCAGCAGCAGCAGAGGAGCCTGAGAGGCCCTGACCCTCGTAGACGGATCAGGAACCCCAGACCTGGCCCACAGAACGTTGGCCCAGGTCCTGACGGGGGAAGTAAAGCCCCCAAACCCAAAAGCTGCCCTTGCAGTTGCCCTGGCCCAGGAAACTGAGCCAAACGGCCCAGACCTGGCCCATGAGGTGGGCTCTGTGTTCTCACAACCCGGCACCCTGCTGCCAATGCCTGGGCAGCACGAGTGACCAAACGCTTCCTCCTCCCTTGACTACCAGTACAGACCAGCACCTGGGGAACAGAAGCTTTCCCGAGAATCGTTATCTTGGAACTGGGGATGTTTTGTCACCACAGCAAGCGAGCGATGGTCGCTTTCCGTTGTTTCCCCTGCCTCTGCAATGCAAATGCAAAAGGTGTTCCCGCTTCCTGCCCCTCGGCACCACCTCAACCCCCTCTGGGCTGGGGACTAGAGGCAGAACTCCCAGGAGCCATCTCCCCCATGTCGCTGGGGTGCGCGAGGGGAGTCAGCCACTCGAACCCCCAATGAGAACCTCCCAATCAAACGTGAACCGGCCTGTTAAAAATGCTGATTTTGAAAGTAGGCAGCTGGGCTGTGCCCGCAATCAGATGCCGAGGCGTGCCTCCCCCACGGAGGGACAGGCTGGCCACTGGAGCCACAGCCCCGGCCACTGCACCAGGAGCAGATGGATTGGGATGGTCCGAACTCGGAGATGCTGCCGGTTCAAGGGCAGCCTCTGACACTGACGCTGACACGGAGGACAGGGTCCCCGAAGGCAGCAGGACCACTGGGGGGACCAGTGGGGGCAGAAGGGGTGTGAGAGGTGCGCGGGAAAGTGCCGCTGTTGCCTCACTCGGCTCCAGTAGCGGCAGTGCAGGCGCGAGCTCTGTCCCTGCAGGAGGGGATGGCCGGGGTGGCATGGGGTCGGCCCCCGCCTGTGCCGCCAGCACATTTGTGAATGCAACTGCCAGCTGCAATGCAGAGGGAGCCAGCACAGGGGTGGCAGCAGCTTCTGCCCCTGGCTCTGGGATCGGCCAAGCAGGCACAGTTGCGGAAACAGCTGGAGCCGCAGGCAGGGCCGCTCGAGGAGGCGGCCACGCCCGTGGGGCTGGTTGGGGCTGCCCCGCGGGCCCAGGAGGCGGCACCGTGGGGACCGGTGCTGCCCGCGGTGCTGACTGGGGCAGGACCCGCGGCGCCGGCCGGGGTAGTGCCCGTAGGGCCGGCTGGGGCCGGACCTGCGGCGTTGGCCGGGGTGTTACCCGCAGGGGCGGCTAGGGCGGGGTTGGCAGGGCCGGCCGGGGCGGCGCAGCCCACTCGGATTCCCCCTGAGTGCAAGGAGGGAGGAGGAAAGCGGCTCCGTTTGGGCATGCCCCAAAGACGCAGAAAAAAACTCTTCTTAGGCTGCAGGCAAAGCCTCACCTCCCCTGCAATTCAGGGGGTCTGGGAACCAGCAGGTCATTTTCCTGCTAGACTGTCTTCTCTTACGAGGTCCAGTGGAAATGGGCCTTATCCCCTGCAGTCAGCAATCCACAGAAATGAAGCTGCTTTCCGTTTCAAAACTGAAAAGAGAGTCCTGAATGACGGATAAATCTGAGGATATCCAAGTCCCCGGTCCACAGCATCTTCAAAAATGGATTCCATGCATTCCTATACGTACGAATCAAGGGCATAGAGCACATTAGTGAAAAACCCATAGAACTTTGCCCATCGGAAAAACTCTTAGAAATGTCTCTTCACCATAGGAACTCTGTCCTCATGACGTCATTTTTGCCAGAGGCCAATAAGTTTCTCCTCTGAGGGGGAGAATTGAATTTCTGCCTCTGTGGGGACCCTCACCCACATGTGCAGCCACATTCTGCGAAGGGCAGCATCGTCAGGAAGGGAAAAGTTAACAGTACCTTGTGACAGTGTCCTCCAGGCTTCAGCAGGCTGCTCTGAGCTGCTAAACTTTCCAGACATCTTCTCTGGAGGCTTTTCAAAAGGTTCTCTTTGTGGTCAGCCTTGGCTGTGAACTCTGTCCAACTTCAGGATCTTCAGTTCTTCAGCTCCTGGCTAGAATCCACTTCTGTGGTTACTTGTGAGGTGACCATCAGTGCCACACACTCGCGGTTTGCCCAGTGTAGCAGTGCTCCACTGGGGTCCCACCAAGTGATGAATTCTTCTCTAGTCACTTGGGGTCACCATCTGTGATGGTGGTCACAGGGGTTTTCGGATTGGGGAAGAGACGAGGATCTGACTCCATGTTTCAGAAGGCTTGATTTGTTATTTTATTATATATATTACATTAAAACTATACTAAAAGAATAGAAGAAAAGGTTTCATCAGAAGGCTAGCTAAGAATAGAATAGAATAGAATAGAATAGAGAAGAATAGAATAGAGAAGAATAGAATAGAATAGAATAGAATAGAATAGAATAGGAAAGAATGAATGAAAACAAAGGTTTGTGGCTCGACTCTCTGTCTGAGCCAGCTGGGTTTTGATTGGCCATTAATTACAAACATCCAACATGGGCCAATCAAAGATCCACCTGTTGCATTCCACAGCAGCAGATAATCAATGTTTACACTTTGTTCCTGAGGCCTCTCAGCTTCTAAGGTGGGAAAATCCTTAGGAAAGGATTTTTCATAAAAGATGTCTGTGACAGAAGGGGGGTGCCCTCGCTTCGTGGGGCTCCCACCAGGGCTCGGGGCACCTCTCCCCCCCCCCCCCCCCCACTCCTGTCTGTGGGGTGAGAGAGACGGTTTCCAAGAATGCTGCCGCTGGTCTCCTGTCCCAAGGGGATGAGGGTGGTGCCACGAATCAGAGAGCTGGGCAACAATCCCTTGTATTGAAGCAGAGTAAAAATTTTCCACAGTAGAAATCAATTTTGATTTAGGTGAAATGTAGATTTTTGTGTTAAGTCTGTAGCTTGATGTTTAGTCTGACTGCCTGTTCTCTCAAAAGGCCTGTGCTTAGAAAGACTGATTCAGCCGAAAGACAAGAGATAAAGGGAAAAGAGGAAAGCAGACAGAGCAAGACAACCTGACGCAAGAATTCCTTCTGAAGCATTAGTAGCAAGTGCCATGCGAAATCAGTAGAATGAATATGTACGAACCTATTGTAAAATTGCATGCATATGTATTTGAGAGAGAAATAAAAAGAGATCTAGAGTTCCCATAAGTATGCATGTCATTTTAAGAGAACAATTCCCACATGCATCCAGCGCTGTAATAAACATACTGGCTGTACAACTTTCAAAAAAGAGCTTTGTTTGTTTCCACAAAACATTATGGCAAGCTAGGCAGGAGATCGTCTCTGTCCTCACAGAGGCAGAGGAGAAGACAAACCTCTTGAGGCGCGCCGCTCTGAGATTTTCCCGGAGGAGCTCCGCTCGTCTCAGCTTGCCTCCTGCAGAGACAGAGAAAGACTTGCTAGTGTGCAGAAAGATACAGTATATATATCAAAGAGCCCTGAGAGAGAGATAAGAGAGCTAAGTAAGTCTGAGTAAGTCACTCAGAAACTTCTGAGTGAGATGTTCCTATACCTGCAGGCAGACCGACTGATAGAGCAGCTAAATTAGCGACAGAAGTTCACTGACCGATAGAGCAACTGCTAGCGACCCTAAGAGTGAGTAGAGTGAACCCGTGTGTGTGTGTTTGTAGTGTCCAGACATTGTATAGTTAATGCATTGTGTAGTTAATGTGTTTGTAATTGTACAAGTATGTAGTATATGAAAGAGAGAGCAAACAAGTGAGTTTAGTGGCGGGGGGGGGGGAGTTCTACCCATGTCTAAAGTTGCCAAGTAAAGCTTAAAGTGCCAGCTAAAGCAAGCTGTAAAAGCAAAGAGTGCCCCACAAAAAAGTAGAACAAGTAGAGAAATGTCAGTAAACATGTTTATTGTGTTTAAAAGTAGTGATTTGTGTAAATTAGGCGCATTTTAACTGTGAAGACAAGCTCAGAGAGTTACTCTGCCCTAGTAGTTTAGACTTGATCTCTAGAATTTTACTGTGTGCTGTTATTTTGATTGTTTCCAGAGTGTGTGAAGACCAGAGAAAGCTGATGTAAGTAAATGCTGAAGTATTGTATGCTGTGTTGTGTTGAGAAAAGTAGGCACTTTGAGAGATATGCCCTTTCCCGCTGAGTTTGTGTAGTTCTTCCCCCACATTGTAGTAATTTGATTCTTAAGATTGTATAGTAGTGTTTGCACAAATTTTAACATTTTGTTTGCAACAAGTGTAGCATTTTACACAGAAGAACTACAGTATAATTATTTATGTTTAACTGCAGTAAAACGAATTAAAAGAATTCCAATAATTTCCCCCCACAGCAATTCAAGCCCTGACTCTCATGAATTTGAGATAAAGAGGAGTAGTGTGTGTGTGTCTCTGTGTTTGTAAGCATGTCAGAGTTTTTGCTGTAACAAGCACAGCCTTTTGCAAGGCAGTAAAGTAAGTGTCAGTAGGGACAATGCTTTAATTAGATTGTGTGAGAAGAGAACTGGAAAAGACTGAAATTTTGTAAAACGGAGTTGAGATAGAAAAGACAAATGAGTTTATGAGACTTCAGCTAATAATATAGTAAGTTTAGACTGAGAACAGCCCACCATAGAAGTTAAGTGATAAACACCGAAGTGATAAACGAAATAGCCTGCAAGCAGTTCCCAAAAGCTTTTAGTGCATTGAGAAAGTGGCACCTTGTGTGCAATGCAGAGTTTGTGAGAAGTGCTGGTATTGCTGTTCTGTACCTCAAGTGTAAATTTAAAGTTCCCGATCAAGCCAATTCAGAACCTGAGATCATAAAGCTTATGTGTAGTGAATCACACCTGATACCTGCCACCTAGAAGTCTGTGTGTGAGGAAAACTGAAAAAAGACACTGTGAAGCTTAAGTAGAAACAAGATAGTATAAAGAGAAAGAGATAATGAGAACTAACCAAAGCAAAGAAGTTCCTAAACTAGCCCCTTTGAGAGAGGCTCTCTAAGAGAAAGCTGTCAGTAGGAGCAGCTCAGAAAATAAAAATTTTTTTGATTACCTTATTGCAGTTAATGCTGTTTTAAAACGAGAAAGTAAATAAGATAAAATCGCGTATGCTGATATGTTTTTTGCTTTAAGAAATCACCCAGAATAGCAAAGTAACTGTAGGTTCAGAGCTCCCTCTGACCTACTAGTGTTAGCTCTTGGAAATAAAAAAACCAGCAAAGAAAAAGCAAATCAAAAGTGTTCTTCAGCATGCAGTGTAAAATAGCAATGTATGAATCAAAATTTATCGTGCCAAAACACAAAGCGATTACAACTCGCAAAATGAGTACATATGATATATTAAAGCTCCTCCTAAAGTAAAAGAAGAAAAATAAAGACCTCCCCAAAAGAGAAGACTCAAGCTCCAAAAGTATACCCATTTGCACCCATCCCCCTCCTAACAGTTCAATTTCATCCAGAACTAGAATGTAACAGACCCCTCTGCAAAAAGCAGTGAGACCAGAAAAAAAGAAAAAAGTAGAATTTTAGTTGATACAAGAGCCATATATTCAGTATTAAATAAAGCTTTAGTACCTGTGAAGAATGATTATGTTGTAGTGTGAAGAACAACTGGCCAGTCTAAGAAGGCATACTTTTTGCAAACCTTTAAAGTAAAATGTGTACGTAGAAGCTTTTGTATATGTCCAATTCGCTAAACATTCTAAAATAAAGAAGTTACTCTAAAAGAAAATTATATAAAAATGTTAAGCTTAACATTAACAGCCATTAAAATTAGGAAAGAAATTAGTAAAGAAATATTAAGACAAGTATTTTTGAAAGTATGAGCCTCTGCTGTACCAAAGAAAGTAAAAAATGCCCCCCTCATAGTAATCAAGCTTAAAGAAAGAACACAACCAGTGAGAATTAAGCAGTACCCCCTGAAAAGAAGATAAAGAAGAAATCAGCCCAATAATTGATAGTACTAGATTAAGAGCTGTCAATAAGACAACAAAGAATTTATACCCTGTAGTAGCAAATCCATATACTTTACTAAATTGTTTAACACCTGAGCTAACCTGGTTTACTGTTTTAGACCTGAAAGATGCCTTCTTTTGCCTCCCTATCCACAAAGCCAGCCAGAAAATTTTTGCATTCAAATAAGAAAGCCCTAAAAGCAGTGCAAAACACAGCTCACATAGTCCATGTGCCTCAAAGCTTCAAAAATTCCCCCACTCTGTTTAGAGAACAACTTGCAAAAACCCAGAGTCCTGAGATGCTCCACAAGAAGAAAGAAAGCTATTGCAGTACATGGATGATCTAGAAGCCACTTAGATGAAAAAAGCATGTGTGCCTAGACAGTAAGCCTTTTGAATTTCCTAAAACTACAAAGAGTATCAAAGAAAAAAGCAGAAATAGTGAAACAGAAAGTAATCTACCTCAAGTATGAAGTGAGTACTGAGCAACAGACTTTAAGGTAAGCTCGCAAAGAAGCCATATGCCAAACCCCAAAACCCCAAACAACAAAAGAACTCCGAACCTTCTTAAGCATGGCAAAGTAGTGCCAGCTGTAAGTTTATAATTATAGACTGCTCATCAGACCCTTCTATACTCTTATTGCCAATAGAAACAGAGATCTCCAGTAGACAAAAGAAGCCACACAAGCCTTTCACTAGCTAAAGAGTGCCCTCATGTCAGCTCCAGCTTTGAGACTTCCAGATGTAAGTAAACCATTCTTTCTATTCTCCCATGAAGGACAAAAAATTGCCCTGAGAATACTAGCTCAAGACTTAGGTCCACACCAGCAGTCAGTTGTTGACTTCTTCAAGCAACTAGATGCAACAGTGAAAAAAAAGCCAAAGATAGCCAAGTTGCCTCAGAGCTGTAGCAGCAGTCATGCTAAATATTCAAGAAGCATGCAAGTTAATCCTGAGACAGAAAATGACTGTGCTGGTGTCCCACACAGTGTTGCAGCACTAGAAGTAAAGAGTAGCCACTGGCTTTCACCACAGAGGTTCTTGAAATACCAAGCCATCATGGTAGAGTAAGATGATGTAAAGATAGTAGTGACTAATATTGTCAACCCAACTTCTTTTTTCAGTAGAAATCAAAGAAAAGCAGTACACCACAATTGCCTGGAGACCATTGAAGCTACCTACTCCAGCCGCCCAGACATAAAGGACACTCCTTTAGACGATGCAGAGACCTAGTTCACTGATGAGAGTAGCCACGTTGTCAGTAAAAAGCAACATGCTAAGTACGCATTGACTACATGCAGACGGGTAATAGAATATAGACCCTTACCAACAAAAGGCCAAGATAATTTCACTGACCCATGCCTTAGAAATAGCAAAAAAAAAAAGAGAATAAACATCTATACAGACTCAAAGTATGCATTCAGAGTCGTGCATGCACATAGAGCCATCTAGAAAGAGAAGAGATTGCTGACCTGACAAAGAAATAGGAGATAATCCAGCTGCTGGAGGCAGTTCAGCTGCCTGAAAAAGCATATTAAAACACACCAAAGAGTAAGCTGAGAATTAGAAGAAAGAAATGAGCTAGCAGATAGAAAAGCAAAAAAGCAACAAAAAGTGGAGTAATTATGGATAGATTTCCCTTTAAGGTAAGCCAGAATATAATAATACTAATCAAAAAAGACATACAACCACAAAAGGTGAGCTACCATTGAAAGAGAGCTGCTAATCCCTTCCCATTTTTGTAGTCACTAGTGAAAGAAGAGCACTGGGGCCTAACTACTTAAAAGCTTTTATAAAGTGTAGCAGCTTTCCCAGAATAACCAAGGCTGCCAGCATTACAGAGTGCATCAAAATGAAGTGTTGACTATTAATTAGTAGTTTGCACAAGCTTTCTAGAACAGATATCTGATTGAAAGAATCATTGCCAAGAATTTATATGCCACTATTACTCAAGTAAACCGACAGAGAGATCCTGGCCTCCAGACTAACCCCAAAAATATCCCCAGACCAAAACTAGGTCAGATTAAAAAAAGTCATAGATCTAGACAGCAGTAGCAAATTGACTTTTCAGAACTCCCATAGAAAAGAAAGTTTGAGTATTTATGAGCGTCGCAGGCAACTTTTATGAAAAACCCTTTCCTTAGGATTTTTTCCTCCTGAGAAGCTGAGAGATCTCAGGAACAAAATGTAAACAATAGTTATCTGCTGCTGTGGAATGCAACAGGTGGATCTTTGATTGGCCCATGTTGGATGTTTATAATTAATGGCCAATCAAAGCCCAGCTAGCTCAGCTCTCTGTCCGAGCCACAAACCTTTGTTATTCATTCTTTTCTATTCTATTCTTAGCTAGCCTTCTGAGATGAACCTTTTCTTCTATTCTTTTAGTATAGTTTTAATGTAATATATATCATAAAATAATAAATCAAGCCTTCTGAAACATGGAGTCAAGTCCTACCTCTTCCCTCAACATAAGACCCCTGTGAACACTGTCACATATGAGTATTAACAAATACATTTTCAAGGTAACCAAAAGCATTCCCCACCAGAACTGTCAAGGCTTGAGAAGTGACCAGAGTAAACAATACCACAATACCTATATAGTAACTTTAGGTAGACAGCTTAGAGAAAATAGAAAACATGTGACTAGAATTTAGAGCAAAGAGCTAGATAGACCAGTACATAACATACAGCCTAGGAATTATGTATATGTTAAGCCTCTTGCAGAAAAGACTTTAGAACCACTGTGAGAAGGACCATTTCAGGTGCTTCTCACCACCTTCACCGCAATCAAGATCAAAGAGCAAAATGCCTAGATCCACCACTCCCGAGTGAAGAAGGCCCTAGAAGCCCCTTAGAAAGTGATATCAAGAGACAGTGAACTGAGACTAAAACTTCCTCAGGGAAAATGAGTATATTTCAGCCAAGAGTAGTTTGTAATTTCATTTACAGAATTGTTTTGTATATAATTACAACTAGAGTCTTGGAATTAAAAAGTACCTTTATCCAAAGTGGTGCTGAATCGTCTTAGTCCCAAGCTTTTAATCAATATACTGAATCCATGAAAGAACCTTCTGAGATAAAAGATTTAAACCTATCCACTGTAGTAATCCACAAAGATCAAGTATATGAAGAGCAAGAATAGCAAGAGCAAGATCTGTAAACACTTCCAGAGATCAGAGAAGAAAAAATCAAAGTGAAGTGCTAAGTAGTCAATAAGACAACTCATGGGAGACCAGATGCAATTAGTGTCTCAACTTCGTCTGTATACAAGCACCAAGAAGTTTGTAATAGCCCAAGCGAATCAGACTGTTGGTGTAATTTCACCTTAATACAACCCGTAAAAATAACTTGCCTTTATATTGCTGTGACTTGTGAGGGTTCCTCAGGATGAGAGAGATAGACGAGAATTTTGCTTCATGATCAGAAGGCTGGATTTATTAGTATATGATATATAATACATTATGACTATACTAAACAGAATAGAGAGAGAAGTTGCAGAAGCTTGCTAAGCTAAGAAGAATAGGAATTTAAAAACAAGAAAGCTCTCTGAGAATGTGTCCCCGAGCTTGGTCCTGTGATTGGCCCTTAATTGCAAACATGGAACATGAGCCAATCACAGGGGCACCTATTGCATCACACATCAGCAGATAATTATTGTTTACATTTTTCTTCTGGGGCCTCAGCTTCCCAGAAAGGACAAATCCTAAAAGAAAGGATTTTTATGAAAAAATGTCTGTGACACCTTTAGACTCATGATACTATCAAGCTCTCATTTAAATTTAAAATAGATACTACACTTTTTACAAAAGCAAGACTTTATACAACTCACACCAGTACTCAAGCAGTTCAGACCCAACGCAAACTTGACCCTAAAGTGTATGAAATAAGCCCATACGTAGTAAAGAATGTAGGTGAACAACTGTTCAATCCAAAGTAGTCTCACAAACATGTAAAATTGCTAATGCAAATTAACATCTCAAAAATCCAGCCAGCCTGCTCCTCTTTCCTAAGAACATTCTTCAAGTTCAAGACAACGTAGTTACAAAGGCAAGTATACCTCAAGAGCAGAATAAGAAAAGATCTAAATAAGATATAAAAGACAAAACTAAAAGTTTTAAATAGCATTGATTCAAAAATACTAATGAATAAGCTAGCCACTACAGCAAGTAGCCTAGCAAAATTGAAACAGCCCTCTCTACAGTCATCTCTATTAGCATTAAAAACCAGCCAGTGGCAGATTTCAAAAGTACTGCCAAAGTAAGAAAAAGTCAGAGACCAAAACTACAAGGTAATAGTAAAAGCACTTAGTACAGTCCAAAATAATGTGTCTTTAACTTTCATTTGTATACAAGCACAGTTACAGATGCAAGCAACAGCAGCTCTGATCATATGAGAAGAAAGTGAAAGTAATTTTCCAGCTGAAATTTGGAAGGTTGTCTGGGATAATGCAATTGATTTTGAAAAGAGGTTTCAATACTGATGGACTATGGTAAATTTCACCTATGATCCTGCTTCTAATTTGGCCACTGCCTTTGCGCTTACTATACGAAATGCCACTGTTTATGTTATCCACCCCATCATTGCACTAAGATTAAATCATAACAAAACAGTGCTCTACCCTCCAGAACATAGGGTGTGGGCACGAAAGGTGAATGAAAAGTGGCAAACAGTAAACTTAGTATCTTGTGTTACTAGGGAACAACTAGGATTCATTTGTGAAAGCAATAATATTAATGCCCAAGATGTGTGTCTAAACACTGAACAAAGTATTTGCCACTTCAAGATTCATCAAGTCACTGATCAGAAAACTGTGCTTGTATATATTGGTAAAGGTTGTGTATGCTTGAGAACTGCTTGTGCTATTGTAAAAATTGATAACAACAGTGTTATTTTGCCTAGTAAAAATCATTCTAATTTTTGTATTTTTAATTTTGTTAAGATTATCGGGTGTGATTTTTTGTATGTAGCCCCGGTGACATCCCACCAGCTGATTAAAACCAATTACACAATGTATCACAGACTAACACCTACTCTTATTAGAATGGACCTCACATTGATAAAACAATTAATTAATCACCAAGACCTATTAGAGATACTGAGGAAAACCCAAAAAAGCAGAAAGAAAACCCTAATTACTGTCCAACATGATACAAAAGAAATAACCAGAATTCTACAAAGAATAAAACAAAATGCAGATCATCACTGGTGGGATGTAATATTTGGGTGGTCACC
Organism: Melozone crissalis; assembly: GCF_028551555.1. Classification (NCBI taxonomy): domain Eukaryota; kingdom Metazoa; phylum Chordata; class Aves; order Passeriformes; family Passerellidae; genus Melozone; species Melozone crissalis. The sequence goes on along the minus strand of NW_026535813.1, from coordinate 4,420,112 downwards.
AACTGCAAATAGGGTCTTTAGTAAGTTGTGTCACTCCACTGTAGTTTTGTTAATATTAGTTGGAGTAAGTTTAGGGTTATGTTTTATATTGGTAATTTGGAAATGGAGAATACTACAGCGAAAAGCTGTGTTAACCTCCTTATCAAAACCCATATTCCTCATTACATATGGGCGGATTTCATATACTTCAGGTTCAAGTTTGGGTTGTATTACAGGGACCTGTTGAAGGTCTCCATGGTGAGAGAAAGACGAGAATCTTGTTTCTTGATCAGAAGGCTGGATTTATTGATATATGATATATAATACATTATTACTATACTAAATAAGAATAAAGAGAGAAGTTGCAGAGGCTGCTAGCTAAGAATAGAAAGAAAGAATCTCTAACAAAGTTGTGTCCAGGGACTCTGTCCCCAGCTTGCTCCTGTGATTGGCCCTTAATCATAAACATGGGAACATGAACCAATCACAGGTGCATCCTATTACATTCCACAGCAGCTGATGATAATTGTTTACATTCTTTTTCTGAAGCCCTTGCTTCCCAGAAAATGCAGAAATCTGAAAGAAAGGATTTCTGTGAAAAAATGTCTGCGACATCTCACCTTCCTAAATTGTATAAATTAAAAGAAAAATGCTGATGTGAAATGAACAGGAAATTTCTTCACCTGTAAAATATACAATACTAACAAATCACTAAAACAATCCTACTATCTAAGAAAATGCAAAAAACAATGCAAAGAAAATTCAAGTCCAAGCAGCTGAGTTTCAGGAACAGTCCAAGAGCCGAAGTTGTTTCCCTTGGAATATCTGAGAGTCCTTTTTGGTCCTGAAACAGACTTGCTGCAAAAGAGTCCTATCAATAGTTATCAAAAAACTATTGACAGTCATACAACAATTTCAAACAATTTGAAAAATTTTGAAATGTCCTTTTCTGGCCCTTCAATGCTTCAGTGCTTCAGAACTGCTGCCCGCTATTTTCAATCTTTTTTATTTAATTTTAATTTTTTTTTTTATCAAAAATCAAAAGAGCAGCAGCCGAGCAGAGCAGTGCCAGAGAAGGAAAGGCCCTGGGGGCCCTGGCCCATGCTGGACCAGGAACCCAAAAACTGGCCCACAAAGGGGGACCAGGACCGGTAGGAGAAACCAGAATCCCCAAATACATAAGGAGGCCACGCAGTGGGCCCGGCCCAGGAACTTCCTGAGCCCAACGGCCCAGGCCAAACCCATGAAGCAGGCTCTGCATTCCCACAGGCCTGCACCCTGCTGCTAGTACAATGGCAGCACGGGTGGTGAGATGCTTCCTTTTCCCAAAACCACTGAGGCATGCCAGCAGCAGAGAAACAGAAGCTTTCCCCAGAAATCCCATCTGGGGTCTGGAGATGTTTGTTCCCCACAGCAAACCAGCTATGGTCTCTTCCAACTGTGCCCTCTCCCTCTGCAATGCATCGGGTTTGTCTCTCATCTGCCCCATGGCATCATCCCCACCCCCTCCGGGCTGGGGATCAGAGGCAGAACTCTCGGGATGCACCTGCCCCCCCATGCCACTAGGGCACAAGAGAGGCGGCGGCCACCATGGGACAATCCCCGAAAAACCACCCCCCAAACCACCGAGAATGCTGATCTTAAAAGTAGGGAGACGGGCTGCCCCCAGAGTCAACTGGCGGGCAGCCCCCGCTCCACAGAAGGAGAGACTCCCCGCCGGGGCGGCTGCTACAGCAGCCAGTCCGGGATGGTCTGAGATAGAACAAGCCGCCAGTTCCAGGGCAGTCTCTGACGCCGACACAGAGGACAGAACCTCTGACAACGGCAGAGCCTCTGGGGCGGCCAGTGGAAGCAGCGGGGGGGAAGCCGGAACCGGGGAGGGAATCACGCTGAGTGTAAGAGCAGCCACGGGCTGCCCCAAGGTTCCCGCGGGTTCAGGACCGTCTCCAACACCGTCCTGAACAGGGACCATCTCAGCTTGAGGTGGCGGGAGGGCCGATGGAAGCGGCAGAGGGGCCAAAGGAAGCGGCGGAGAAATCTTCTCCTCCGCTGAGCCGGAAGCTGGAGACGCATCGTCGTTGCCTAGCAACTTAGCAGGGACCGGAAGTGCTGTCTCTGCCTTCTCAGACGCAGGCGCCGGCAGGGGCGGGGAGGCCTGTGAAGCCGTGGGCGGGACCGCCCGGAGAGGTGGAGAAGGGATCACTCGTAGAGGCGGCTCTGGCTTAAGCGGCGCCGCCTCCTCCCATCCCCCCGGAGAGAGAGAAGGGGGGGGAGGAGAAGGTTGCATGTGCGCAGGCTAGGGAGAAAAAGTAAAATAAACTTCTTTGAGGGGCGAAGTTTCAGCCCCCCCCGCCGCGAAGCCGGGGGGGCCGGAAAGCCCAAACTCATCCGCCACGGGGTCTTCTCCCGGGGACGGTGGAAACAGAGCCTGCCCATAGCAGTTAGAAATCCATTGAAAAACAGCTGCTCTGCGTTTCAGAACTGGGAAGAGCTTTATAAATGTTGGGTATACAGGAGGCAAAAGACGCCCCTCCCTCCAGACGAACGGGATAATGGAATTCAGGCATTCCCAGACGAAAACATCCAAAGCGTACAGGACATCAGTAAAGAACCCAAAAAGCTTTGCCCATCGAGAGAACTCATAGAGATCTGTTGCTGACAGAAAAAAACCATCTTCTCTACACCAGTTTTGCCAGAGGGCAATAAGTTTCTCCTCTGAAGGAGTAAAACGAACCTCTTCCTGCAAGGCATGTGTCTGCCAAATGAAAAGCAACAAGCTACGAAGGGCTGGTTCATCAGGAAGGGAAAATCCAACAGTACCTTTTGAAAGAGTCCAGCTTGCTCTGGCCAGCTCCACGGGTCTGCTGCTCTTTCTGAACATCTTCCTTAAGGTTTTCCAGAAGAAGGTTCTCTTTGTGGTCAGCCTTGGCTGTGAACTCTGTCCAAATCAGGATCTTCAGTTCTTCAGCTCCTGGCTTGAATCCACTTTTGTGGTCACTTCAAAGTAACCATCAAATGCTACACATACAGGATTTTTACCCAGTGCAGCAATTTTGCTCCTCTGGTCTTATCAAATTAATTTTTGCTCTGACACGAGGGGTCACCAAATATTACAGGGACCTGTTGAAGGTCTCCATGGTGAGAGAAAGACGAGAATCTTGTTTCTTGATCAGAAGGCTGGATTTATTGATATATGATATATAATACATTATTACTATACTAAATAAGAATAAAGAGAGAAGTTGCAGAGGCTGCTAGCTAAGAATAGAAAGAAAGAATCTCTAACAAAGTTGTGTCCAGGGACTCTGTCCCCAGCTTGCTCCTGTGATTGGCCCTTAATCATAAACATGGGAACATGAACCAATCACAGGTGCATCCTATTACATTCCACAGCAGCTGATGATAATTGTTTACATTCTTTTTCTGAGGCACTTGCTTCCCAGAAAATGCAGAAATCTGAAAGACAGGATTTCTGTGAAAAAATGTCTGCGACAGGTTGAGTCTGAACTGCATGAGTACTGGTGTGACTTGTATAAGGTCTTGCCATTGTAAAAGGTATAGCATCTATTTTAAATTTAAATGAGAGTCCGATAGCATCTCGAGCCCAAAGACAAGTCACTTCTAGAGACTGTATTAATGTGAAATTATGCCAACAGTCTGATTAACTTGGGCTATCACAAACTTCTTTGTGCTTGTATACAGGAGAGGCTGAGACACTAATTTCATCTTGTCTCACATGGCTGGTCCCATTGACCACCAAGCATCCTACTTTGATTTCTTCTCCTCTGATCCACTGAAGTGTCCACAGTTCACTTTCCTGCCACTCCTGCTCCTCATATACCTGATCCTCGTTTATCACTACAGTGGATAGGCTTAAATCTTTTATCTCAGAAGGTTCTCCCATGGATCCAGTATACTGATTAAAATCCTGGGGCCAAGGCCATTCAGCATCAATTTGGATAAAGGTATTCTCTAATTCTAAGACTCCAGTTATAATTATACACAAAACAATTCTGTAAATGAAATTACAAACTACTCTTGGCTGCAATATATTCATTTTCCCTGAGTAAGTTTTAGTCTCAGTTCACTGTCTCTTGATGTCACTTTCTAAGGGGCTTCTAGGGCCTTCTTCACTCGAGAAAGCTGGATCCAGGCATTCTGCTCCTTGATCTTGATTGCGGTGAAGGTGGTGAGAAGCACCTGGAATAGTCCTTCCCACTGTGGTTCCAAAGTCTTTTCTGCGAGAGACTTAACATATACATAATCCCCAGCCTATATGTTATGTACTGGTCCATCTAGCTCCCTGTTCCAAGTTCCAGCCACATTTCTCAATTTCTCTGAGCTGTTTGCATAAAGCCACCGTGTAGGTGGCTAGTGTTACCTCCCCATTGTGGGTGGACATTCCCTTTTGTATTCCATATGGTCTTCCGTAAAGCATTTCAAAGGGACTCAGCTTTTCTTTAGTTCTAGGTTTAGTTTGAATTTGCAATAGTGCCAGTGGAAGAGCTTGGGGCCAGGGTAGATTAACTTCCTGCCCCAGTCTTACAATATGCTGCTTGATCAAATTATTCATTTTCTCCACTTGGCTGCTCGATTGGGGGAGCATATGGAGAGTAAAGTTCCCAGTCTATGCCCAGGTGGCTCGTAATCTGTTGCACTATTTTGGAAATGAAATGTGATCCTCTATCTGAGGATATTGTGGCTGGAACTTGGATGTGTGGTATTAATTCTTGAAATAATACCCTGGTCACCTCTCGAGCTTTGACAGTTCTGGTGGGGAATGCTTTTGGCCATCCTGAAAATATATCTGTCAATACTAATTAGTACTGATACGCTCCTTTCCTTGGGAGTTCTGAAAAGTCAATTTTCCACTGCTGTCCAGGCCCATGGCCCCTCCCAAACTGACCAAGTTTTGGTCTGGGGATATTTTTGGGGTTAGTCTGGAGGCAAAGATAACACTTTCGGGTCACTTGAGTAATAGTGGCATATAAATTCCTGGCAAGGATTCTTTCAATCAAATAGGTGTTCAGGGCATCTATTCCCCCATGTGTTTTGTGGTGTTCTTCCCTTACTAGTGACCACAACAAATGGGAAGGGATTACCAGTTTCCCTTCAATTGTAGCCCACTCTTCTTGGTTGTATGTCCCTTTTTGATCTTTGATTAATTTTCTATCTTTCTTATTATATTTTGGCTTAACTTCAAGGGAAATTTTTCACCTGAAATTTGAGTTTCTTGAATAATTACCTCACCTTTTGCTGCTTCATTTGTCGCTCTATCTATCAACTCATTTCCCTCTTCCAATTCTGAGCTCACTCTCTGATGTGCCTTAATGTGCATAATTGCTACCTTTTCAGGGGGCTGAACTGCTTCCAGCAGCCAGATTATCTCTTGCGCATGTTTGATGTTCTTCCCTCATGACGTTAGCAGTCCCCTCTCTCTCCAGATGGTTCCAAGTGCATGCACAACTCTGAATGCATATCTCAAGTCTGTATAGAAGTTTATTCTCTTTCCTTTTGCCATTTCCAAGGCACGGGTTGTCACTCTTGCGCTGAGAATGACACAGGAACAGGCAAGAGGTAATATTGCAGAAAGAGAACAGCATGGTTTATATAGAGTGATACGATACATTCTATTTGATTGGCCAGTTAACGAAAACAGGATGAAATTCCATCCCCACTCGTGGAAGGGTCATCTGATTGATGGTTGTCATCTTGACTGTCATCTTGGTCGTCATCTTGGTCATCATTCGAAGGGTGTCTGTTGGTCACATTGCGGTTTTGATGTTGCAAGTCAGGGCGGACGCACTTCGCAGGTACCCATCGCACTCCGGTATCTGTGGAGACACATGCATGCCCATGACCTCAAGTGATAAGGTCATACGGGCCTTCCCATCTGTTGGTGGGTAGATCCCATATCTGGACCTTTGCTCGAGGCAGGTGCACCTCACCTGAGGACTGCAACGAAAGAAAGTGATTCAGAATGACAGGGTTTTCCAAATTCTGTTGCACTGTCAAATGGTTGATTGTGTATAACACTTTTTCCAATCGACTGTGTGGGGTCTCTTCAGGCATTCCCATTTTCTGCCTGCCCAGAACACGCTTCAAGGTACCATGAGCGCGTTTGACAATAGCCTGGCTCGTCGGAGAGTGCAGGATGCCAAGCTTGTGTGACATTCCCCATAGGTGTAGGAATTGCCACATCTTCTGTGAGACATAAACAGGGCCATTGTCCATTTTCACAGAAGAAGGTATCCCCAAGACTGCAAAAGCCATGCTCAAATGGGCAGTCGCATCCCAACTCTTTCCTGCAGTGTGAGCAGAGGCCCACATGGCAGAGGAGAATGTATCAATAGACACGTGCGCATACTTGAGTCGGCCAAATTCAGTGATGTGAGTGACATCTGTCTGACAAAGCTGCAAAGTCTTTAAGCCTCTGGGGTTCACCCCCGCCGGCAAAGGCACAGGGAATCCATGGCAGTCAGCACAAGAGCCTCAGTTGGCATTAAATGAAACTGTTTCTGCAAAGTATGCGCACTTTGATGGAAAAAATCATGCGACGCTTTGGCTTGCATAGTCACATCAGGCTGAGGTGCTACCCAAGCAGGGTTAGCCAACCTGTCAGCCCTGGCATTACCTTCTGCTATGAAACCAGGCAAATTGGTATGACTCTGAATGTGCAAGACATAATACGAATGGACCTGGGTCTGAATTGCACTCCACAAGGCCTTCAATAACTGAAACAAAGCCACGTTACTGACTTCCCTCAGGAGTGAACAATCCAGTTCCTGGCCATGTCCATGACATAGGCGAAATCAGTCACCACGTTCAGAGGCACTTGGGAAAATTCCTGGAACGTCATGGCAACGACTTTCAATTCAACCAGTTGGGCCAAGCCTGACACGTGGCCCTCCATTGTCTGCCATCCAGATTCATCCTTCCAGGTAACAATGGCCTTCCCCCTTTTTCCAGAGTCATCAGTGAAGACAGTGGGCCCTTGCACTGGCATCTGGCTGCTCTTTGGCTGCAACGACAAACCCATTGTCTTTGCCAGCCTCAGCAACTTATGACTGGGCATATGATAAGCAATCTGCCCAGAAAAGTTTTCCAGCGCACTTTGCAAAGGAGCACTAATAGCAAGACTCCATTCAAAATCCTCCCGCTACACAGGAAGAATGATCACCGCTGGATCGGCAGCCATCAATTGGAAACACCGCTGTTGGCATTTGATTATCAAATGAGCAATTAGCTCGTACAACGAGGGCGCTGTCTTCTTCGGCTGGTGGGGTAAAAAGACCCATTCCAAAACAGGCAAGGGATCAGACCACTTGTCACTCCACTGGCCAATGATACCCACAGGATGAAAATCTGGATTGGTAATGAAAACAGTAACATCAATGGAAGGATCTATTCGGTGAACCCGATGGGCAGAAACAGCCCTCTGGACCTCCCCCAGCACCCGTCGCGCTGAAGGGGTCGATTCCCGAGGCGATCTCAGGTTAAGGTCCCTTTTCAAAATATCATGCAACGGGGACTACTGTTCTCCAGTCAGTCCCAAGTAAGGACGCCAACAGTTGATGACACCCATCAACTTCTGGGCATCATTCAAGGTCCGAATAGAATCTGAGAATTGCACCTCCTGATGCTGAATGGTTCAGTCAAGAATTTTGACCCCCGAATACTTCCAAGGAGGGTGCTGCTGAACCTTCTCCAGGGCCACTTGCAGCCTGTAAGCATGCAGGGCAGCAAACAGCTGAGGCCATATCCTCAGCAACTCATCCCAGGTGGGTGCCGCCACCAGGATATCAGCCATATAATGATAACAACATGCATCCGTAAATTGATCGCGCACACCGGACAAGGCCTGAGCCACATACCACCGGCAAATAATCAGGCTGTTGCAACAGCCCTGTGGCAAAACCTTCCATTGATACCTCTGCGCAGGTTCGGCATTGTTGACTAAAGGCACTGTGAAGGCAAACTTTGGCTTATCATCAGGATGCAAAGGAATCGTAAAAAAACAATCTTTCAAATCAACGACCAAGATCTCCCATCCCGCAGGGATCATGGTGGGTGAGGGCATACCAGGCTGCAATGCCCCCATGCCTTCCATCACTGCATTGACTTTTTGGAGGTCTTGCAACAACCTCCATTTTCCAGACTTCTTCTTTATCATGAAGACGGGAGTATTCCAGGGACTCATAGAAGGCTCAATAAGTCCCTGCAGAAATTGTTCCTGAACCAATTCATGAAGGGCGAGCAGTTTCTCCTCCGTTAAGGGGCCACTGATGAACCCAAATAGGTTTGTCCACCAGCCACCGTAAAGGCAGTGTTGGATACCTTTCGCCCTTCGATGCAGTGGCCCCTATCAAAAATCTGCCCCAATCCACAACCCCCAGGCAGCCAATACATCCCGCTCCCAACAGAGTGACCAGGGCCAAAACGACATAGGGTCTAACTACAGCCACCTGCCCACTCATGTTGCCGATGAGCACAAAGCGTCAACTTATCATGGTATGCTCCAGACCCCCCACCTCTACAATGGGTTTTCCCACGGGGTCCAAAGGCCACGTAGAAGGCCACACAGAGAGGGAGATGACAGTCACGTCCGCCCCCATGTCAATCAAACCTTGCAGCTCGATCATCGGTAGGTGGGCATCCGGCAGGGTCAGGGTACACACCATCTGGAGTGGCTGAGCGGAAATGGTCGCAGACCAGAGGGCTCATGGCAGTCCTTCGAATCTGAAGCCACCTGCCCCACGAGTCTGCGGGTCAGCCCTGGGGACACATGACTGAAAAAACACAAGGTGAGAAATCCGAGTCCCTGCCGGAATAGTCACAGGGGGAGAGGGAGTGAAAACAGTGGCAAAAATCAGACCCGCAAAGGCAGAGTCAATAACTCCTGGCTGAACAAAGATTCCTTGGTGGATGATGTTAGATCTTCCCACCAGCAACACACTCAGACCTTGTCCCAGAGGTCTGAGGACATTCAAGGGAACCTTATGCTCACTACCAGATTCTAGGATGACTGCGTCAGAGGTACATACATCCACACCAGCGGAGCTGTGGGTGATGTCTCCGAGACAGCTGGGCAGACCTGGGCCAGCACCGTGCTCTGAGGAATCACTTTTGTCGAGGTGCAATTCCTCTTTGTGCTCTTCTTCCCGTTTCCTGGGCCTGTCAAAGGCCGGCAATTTGCGCCAAATTTTGACCTACATTGGCTCGCAAAGTGACCTGCCCTCTGGCACCTAGCGCACAAGAATTCTGCACTCGCATCTGCCAGCTGGGACGCACCCTGCCGTTTTTTGCCCTTTTTCTTGTTCTTCTTCCTGCGTCTGCCCCCTAAGGGTACCTGGCCTGACTGCACAGTAACTGTCAGAGTGGACACCTTGAGATCCATAGCACTCATCCTAGCACACACCCTGGTCATCTCCTCCACTGAAGGATCCCCCAGAAGAGAATTTATGATCTTCCAGCATTCAGTGTTTGAATTGTTCCGGGCCAGGCATTTTGAAAGGGGCTCCCTAAGTCCAGGCTCCTCAATCTGCTTCTCCATGGCAGCAATAAGCCTCTCAACAAACGGCACAGAAGGCTCACCCAGCCCCTGCCTTATTGCAGTGAAATCAGGCCTGGGGGGGGCCACCTCAGTGGTCTTCACTAATGCAGAAAACCCCAGAGCCTGACACTGCTCAAGAACAGCAACATCCCAGGTAGCCTGAAAATCGGGATGGGAGTAGGCACTCTGCCCAAGGAGAGCATCCACTCCCATGCCATGCCTAGGATCCTCCGGAGGCAGAAGCCTGTTGCTTGCTGCAACCTTTGCAGCATCCTCCATCCAGAACATCAAGAACATCACAAATTGCAGAGGCCGGAAAAGCACCTTTGCAAGATGCCTGATGTCAAATGGACAGAGCAGATCAGTGGCTATCACCCGGAGAGTCTGCATGACCTCCTCTGAGCCAAGGCTGTGTTGTGCAACCTTGCCCCACAGTTCCTGAATCACCTGCCAGGAAATCACCCCGTGCCTGTCGGTTTGTCCTGAATTCAGGATAGCCTTAAACACAGGATGAGCCTGCACGCTGCCATGGGGCAGAACACGACCTCTCCAAACCCCCAGAGCCTCTCCCCCTGAGGCGGGCTTGCCGTCACCATCTGCAGACCGTGACTTTCCAGCCCCCCCCAACAGACCGTCATCCTCAGCCTCTGAAACCAGTGCTTTAACCATGTCTCAAAAGCTGCTGGGATTGTTGGGGCGCAAAGTCACACTACAAGGAGGCAGTGTCCAGACGTGATGAGCAGATGCCGCTTCCGCCTGCCCCTGCCGGGGATCCCCCTCATGGCATGTGCTTGCTGGTCATCATCGCTGTCTGAGTCCCCACCTAGGAATGGGGAGGGTGCCCAGCAGATGACAGGGGGTGGCACGTTAACAAAAGGGTCCAGATCCGAGAAGCCAAATGCAGGCTGCAAACCTGAAGGGACAGTCACAGGCCGAGACACAGGCGGACCAGCCATCGGTACCACTAAGGCCTGAGATGGGATAGAGGGCAGCACAGCCGCAGCCGACGTTACCACCGCCACCACAGGCTGCCCTGACAGAGTTGTAAAAGACATGGTCACCCGAAGCGGCTGCCAAGCCAGAATGAGGAAGAGGCACTGCTCCTGCTGCATGATTTACCGTTCAGAGAGACAGTGCTGGAGTCGCAGTCACAGCCGTCGCCGTTGGTGCAGGCGCCATGGAGAAGGAAGAGAAAACCAGCTGGGAACATGACACTGGCTGGGGCGGACAGCTGCCAGCTAGCATTGACAATGGACGTGGCCAGGGCAACTGCGCAGGCTCCATGGATGACAATGAAGAAACTGGAGAAGCAATCTGTGGTGTCTTGGCAATCGCTGAGGTGGGAGCCAACCCCAACCCCTCTGTCAGTTTGGGAGGGGACTGCTGGGCCGGAAACTGCAGCTCCCTCTGTTTGGGAGAATGCTGACCTCCAAATGAAAGGAGGGGAGAAAGGTGGGGCTTCTGTTGGCCTGGCAAATCCTGTGGCTTTGGCAGCAGGAGCGGAGAAAGGTGTAACTTCTGTCACAGCGAACCCCCAGCCCCACCCCTCAAACAGGGGGAGAGTCGACCCGCCAGGGATGGGGAGGCTGAACCCTGAACAGACAGTGAGCAGCAACTCAATGATTGTCTATCCGAAGAGCTGCCACCACCCCCGCCCCTCAAACTGTCTGCCTCTGCACCACCATCCTGGTCCTCAAGGGCTGCGCACAAAAAGTTGTGCGCAGCCATAAGCAGGGGTACAGTATCATCCCCTCCATAAAACTCCTAAGCACGCAGACCACACAGCTCCTGACATCAGCCCTGGTCAAAAGCAACAGCCATGCCCATCAGGAACTCATGAATCCTGGCCCACACAAGCAGGTTAATCAACAAGTCATCAGACACTGAGAACTCCCATTAAGAAAGGAGGTTCCTCCACACAAAAAAAAACCCTTGTCTGTGGAAGGGGCTAGCAGCGGGCCTGTAAGCTAAAGGAGCGAGAAGTAAGAAGAAGAAGAAGCTGATAAGGAGCTTTCTCCAAGGCCGTAACCAAGGAGATCGAGAGAAGGAAGATAAGAGCATTCTGCAGCTGGATGAAGCGTTTTTAGAAAGTTAGGGGGAGTCAGAGTGACTTTTCACCAATGGCATGGTATTGAATTATTGTGGCCAATAGCTAAGGTAGAGGAAGCGTAAACAACTGGAAAGTGTATAAAAGATCAGCCATTTTCATTATTAAACTGTTGCCAAGTGTTACCAACTGAGACTGCTTGTGGTCTCTGCTTTATGTCGTGACCGTCTCGACTGCGACACTTGTCCCCCTCAGCTCGCTCCCCCATCAAGGAAACACCGGCACCCAGACCCAAGCTGGCACCACTTGCAACTAAGGCTGGTTTGAAAGTGACAAGTGCTTCCTGCAGCCAGCCATTAGGACAGGAGCTGGTTATTTTTCTTTCCCTGGGAAAAGGGTAGGTGTTGCTGTATGGAGACCTGTTGCCGGGAGTGGCCGTCTGGCTCCTGAAATTCCTAAATGAGCCTATGCCGCCCAAACCAAAGCTGACACCACTTGCAATTCGGGCTGGTTTGACAGTGCCAGGTGGCACCTGCAATCTGCCATCAGGAGCTGGAGTTGATGAGTTTTGTTTCCCAGGGAAAAGGACTTGAGTTTTTGTTCGGGGGCCTGTGGTCCAGAGTGGTCGCCTGGATCCTGAATCTACACAATGCCCAAGAATCCTCCCAGACCAAAGCTGGCATCAGGGTCAACTCGAGCTGGTTTGACAGGGCCAAGTGGCTCCTGAAATCTGCCCTCAGGAACTGGAGTAGGTGAGTTTTGTTTCCCTGGGAAAAGGGCTTGAGTTTGTGTTCGGGGGCCTGTGGCCAGGAGTACCCGTCTGGCTCCTGAAATTCCGCCTTGTGCACGATGCTTCCAAGACCCAAGCTGGCAGCACTTGCAACTCGGTCTGGATTGGCAGTGCGAAGAGGCTCCTGCAATCTGCCATCAGGAACCGGGATGTGAGTGTTTTTTGTTTGCCAGGGAAAAGGGCCGGCTATGCTGTTTGGGGGACTGTAAGGCGGAGTGGCTGACAGACTCTCACAGGATCCCGTGACTCACGATTGTCTTGAGGGATCTTCATCAGCAGAACTCTGGACTGTCGTTGATGAATCTTCGGAACTCGTTGCAGGTCGGTAGCATAACCCGGAAAAAATAGGGATGACAGAAAAGAGGAGGATAAAAAGAAAAGAGAGGGAAAAGAAAAGAAAAAGAGAGGGAAAAGGGAAGCAATAAACAAACATAATTAATATTGATTATCATAACAATTTCAAAAAATGGCTTTTAATAAAACAATATCATTTGTATAACAATTTTAAAAAATGGTTGAAACAAATCACAAATAATCAAAACAAGAACAACAAACAAATCATAATATAAGCATTATCTTTTAAACATTATTTTCTAAAATAATCTACTAGAGATCAAAATAACCTTCTGTAAGTCATACTTGAGAATCAAAAATTGCTCTAAAGCACATATGCTCGGTTCATAATTGTTTTGTGTCAAATGTTTTGGGGACATCTATAGTATAGAGGACATCGGCTAAGCAGTTTGCATTGATTACAGACATCAACCTCCTTAGCTTTTTCATCATGTTCCAATTCTTAACGAATAGGGCTGCCGACAAGATAAAACCAAGCGTAATTAGAATCAAAAGATCAACAATTGGATGGCACACACTGTTCAGGACACCTGTGGCAGTAGGTGACCACCCAAAAAGAGTATCCCACCACCTATGCTCAGCATCTTGCTTTACCCTCTCCATAACCCAGTGTATTTTTCTTACGTTATGATGAACAGTCACCAGAGTCTTCTGTCCGCTTTCCTTGATTTTCTCGAGAATTTCAACCAGGTCCTGATGGAGCAGCAGTTGTCTCACTAGGGTAAGGTTCATTCCAATGGGGGTAGGCATCAGGTTGTGAATCAGTGTGTAGTTGGATTGCAATAGGCAGTGAGAGGAAACTGGAGCTTCATAAGAGAAATCACATCTTACAATCTTAGTAAAGTTACAAGCACAAAAGTTAGAGTGATTCTTTGTATCTACCACATCTTCTACAAACACAAAATCACAAATGGTTCTAAAGCATGCACGTCCATTGCCTATGTATATAAGAACTGTTTCAGTAGCCTCATTAGGATGAATCTCAAAATGACAGATGTTTTGCTCTGTGTCCAAACAGATATCCGGAGCTACGATTGCGTTGCTTTCACAGATAAACCCTTGTTGTTCTCAGACAATACAAGATTCCAGATTAACAGTTTGCCATTTGCCATTGACCTGACGGGCCCATCCCCTGTGTTCTGTGGGATAGACAACAGCTCCGTCATGGTTTAATCCTAATGCAATAACAGGGAAGACCAAACGTACAGAAGCATTGCGTATGGTTAAAACAAAAGTTGTGGCTGTGTTTGAAATGGGATCATAGGTAAAGTTCACCAGGTTCCACCAGGATTGGAATTCTCTTTCAAACTCAGTGTCACTGTCCTAGATTATTTTGATTATTTTCCGAATTTCTGTGGGGAAAGTGCCTTCCTCGCCCTCTCTTATAATTGAAGCAGAGACTGACTGCATCCACAATTGTGCCTGGATACAGCTGAGGGCTAAGGAAACATTTTTCTGTGTGGCACTAAGTGCATCAATTACCAATTTGTGATCATTCACGTTCACTCTTTCCCAATTTGGCAAAATGTTTGACAGCAACTACTGGTGTGTCCCCAAGGCTAACAGAGGTGACCTCAGTGGTTGCTGTAATTTGGTCAGATCTGTAGTTGTAGCAGCCAATTTGTTCATTAGTACTTCAGAATCAATGCTATTCAGAATTCCCAATCCTGTACCCACAACACCGGTCACATCTCTTGGTGTTCTAATTTTAAAAGGGCTTAGTTTCCAAAGCCTAGTGGTCCAACCTTCAAAAGGAGTTTGCAAAAATGGAGAACAAGCTGGCTGAATATCTGAAACATTGTTTTGAATTAGCAATTTGACCTGTTTGAGAGACCATGCCAGATTGAACAATATTTGTTGTTGGCCAGTTTTCCTGATTATATAAGGTCCAATCTCAAAAATTCTTGGGATGAGTATGACCGGTGGTACGGGTGAAGTGGTGACAGTGGAAAAGTAGGTTTCAGCATTTATTACAAATTTAAAAGAAAGGCCTTGAGTGTCCTTGGGCCAGAGGCAAACTACCTCCACAGTGTGGGTTAATGTAAAACTGTGCCAGAAGTCTCGTATGCCTGGGTGCGTACAGACTTGCTCCTGCTTGTTGTCCCGATCTGTGGAAACACTGATTGCAATTGCTTTGCTATAGTCAGACCCATCAACCATTCGACACCCGATGCTAATTTGTTCTCCCACTACTCCTTGAAGCTGCTAAGTTTTCTGTTTCTCCCATTCTTGTCTAGTATACAACTTGTCTTCATGTGTAACTACTGTTAGTAAGTTTAGACCCGTGATATCTCCCATAGATCCGGTAAATTGCAGAAAGGCTTGAGACCAGGGCCACATAAAGGGGCTTTCTGTTGCCTCTGCCAATTGGGGTGTGATTGCTGTGTTTACCGTGCTCAGTGCAGGCCTTGCGGTGTCTGCCCTTTGAGATGTATTAGAAAAGGGCTTCACACCTTGCATCTGAGAGAGTGTAATTACAGCACTTGGTGTGGGTTTTGGTACAGTGTTTATCTTAAATGTGTAAACCAAGCCTCTTAATCCTAGTGGACTAGCTGTGTTGTTCTGCCAGCGACATGTCACATAAGTAGGTTTGACCAAAGTAAAACTGTACCAGCAATCAAGTGATTCATCATTACAATCTCTTGTAATTGCAACATTGTTAATTTTGGGACCTAAAGCATAACTACCAACATGTTCCTGGCGGCAACACAGAGTGAGGGGACTTTTTATTTTGGAACACCCCCATTTCTTCGTGGGACATAATTTTGCTGAAGGGATGTCCAGATGATTCCTTCCACCTGTTTCCATAAAATTTCCAGCAATTATGATGGAGGTGGCCTTTTCATGGAGAGTTCCTTCCACCTTTCTGCATGTTACCACAATTAACTCACCAACCGTTCCCATTAGGATTCTGATCAATTCATTCTGGTCCCATCTCCACTCACTCGGGTGGTACACCTTGGAGTCATGCTGCACTAGGGTTGCCAGGCTCGGGTAACGAGCCTTGGGATAGGATCCAAGAACATTGGAGTGCTGAATGATGGCTTCGGACCACAGCTACTCACCAGGGGGTTGTCCATGAAATTGTGGTAATATGCAGAAAAGTATTAGCAAGGTTATCATGTTTCAGATGATTCTCATGTCCGTCAGGGTTCTCCTGTAAAAGCAAAACCAACAAAAATCCTGCCACTGAGAGGCAGAAAGGAGTTTAAAACAAAGGGATTATCCAGCGTCTATGTATGGGGTGCTCTTTTCCAAGAGTGTCAGAGGCTACCCATGCATATTTGTTCAGAGGGGTTTTCAGCACAAGTGGTACCTCGCCCACCGTGGGGAGGTCCACTAAGACAGGTTGTCCAGGGTAATGTGATGGATTATTTGCATCGTTGGGACCCTCCAGTGAAGGGACGATGCTTGGAGGTGTAGGGTAAAAAGCAGTGACTTTGGGGCAGCCGTTCACCCCCCATCTGCTATTTACCCCCTTAACAGCCTCCCACAGCCAACAGTCCCAATTTGCTTTCTGTGGCTTAAGGAACCGCTTCAAAAGGCCATTTGTCCTTTCCATGATCCCGTTAGCCTGAGGATAGTAAGGAGTATGAAAGGTCCACTTTATGCCTTCGGGTCTGGCCCAGTCCTGTACCACTTTAGCAGTAAAGTGAGACCCGTTGTCAGACTGAATTTCTTGCGGCTTTGGAAAAGTTCCAAACCACCCCTGCAAAGCTTTGACTGTTATCTCCTGTGGCCCTTTTAAAAGCATCGGCTTGTACTAACCCAGAGACAATTTCTACTCCTATCAACACAAAAGGTTTACCTCCTGACCTTTTAAAAGGACCAATATAATCTACCCGCCACGCTTCCCACAAGCCTTTACCTTTCCTCAAATGCAGAGGGTCATCCTCTAAAGGATGCCTTTCCAGTCACTTGCGGCACTGTTCACAGTCCGATATGCATGTTTTACACATTTCACGGGTAACTGGCCAGCTGCGGGCATGTGCATCCTGATATAGATCTTTTGCACCTGTGTGCTGTCTTTTTACATGTAACCATTCTAATAGTTTATTCCAATCCTCTGAGATTGTTTCCTTTTTCAGGGGGCTAAGCCTTGCTAGTTCATCAACTCTGTTGTTCCATTCCCCTGCTTGATTCCCATCTGTTTGATGAGAAGCTACCCAATCAACCAAAAAGTTTCTTTACTGGCGATTTCTAGGATTTCTTGCCATTTATCTTTCTGCCACACTGGGATTTTGTTAACTTCCCAGCCATTCTGTTGCCAGAAAGGGAGCCACTCAGTACAGCCTTTGTATACTGCATATGAATCAGTGTAGATGTAAACAGAAGTGTTCTGTGCCTCAAGTTGGAAGACACTCCAGAGAGCTATGAGTTCTCCAACCTGAGCACTGCCCTCCCCTTCTGTGATAATTTTTTCATCAGATGAAATATGTAAGGCAGTTGCCTTATATTTCCAAGTCTTTCCTTCCCGCTTTGAAGAAACATCTGTAAATCAACAGTTTGCTGCTAACTCAGACGAGAAGGGTGGTGCTACTTTTATTACAGAAACAGGTTAGTCTTGGCTGGTATCCAGGCTCTCAGTGTCTTGTATTGCCAAGAATTTTGCAGCACCTTCTGCGACAGGAAAGGTATTGCAATAGTACTCTATTTGGGCATACCATTTCCTGACTAATGACTTTTGGGCTATACCATCAGTTGGAGGGGTCCCATTTGTGACAGCTTTAATTACCTTGAAGGGACCTCTCAATATGATAGCTTGCTGCCGTGTAATTTTTTCCACTTCAATGAGAGCTAAGCTAACAACAAACAATCCCTTTTTCCAAACACTGTATCTTTTCTCAGCATCTTTAAAACCACGGGAAAAGAAGTTAACAGGCCTTGTTGGACCTTCAGGACCTTGCTGCCAAATGTGTATTGATAGCCCTGAGGAGGCAAACCCCCATTCCACTTGGAAAGGGTCTTTAGGAGGAATGGGCCCCAATGCCTGATGTGCTGTAGCTTCAAAAATCAGTAATTGTAATGCTTCCTCCTGAGAAGGAGTCCAATCCCATTTGACTCCTTTCCTTAGCAAATTGTAAAGGGGCCTAGCAATGACTGAGAAATCTGGGATATGTTTCCTCCAGAATACTAACAGTCCTAAGGCTTGCTGGAGGTCTTTTTTGTTTTCAGGCATTTTCATCTGCTCTAAAGAAGTTAAAGTGTCAGGTGGGATACATGTGCTTCCAGATTGCCACCAAATTCCCAGAAATTTTACTTCCTGAGAAGGCTTTTGAATTTTCTCTGGGGGAATCTTTAAATCTAGGCTCTCCAGATGAGAGATTATATTCTGCTGGAGATCCCCCACCTCCCTAATTTCCTCTCCTCCTGCCAAAATATCATCAATGTATTGGTAAACAGCTACAGTGTCAGGTTTAGGCATTTTTTCTCATTCCTTAGCTAAAGCATGGTGTGCTAGAGTTGGAGAGTGTTTGTATCCCTGAGGGAGTCTAGTGAATGTGTACTGTTGTCCCTCCCATGTGAATGCAAAGCGGTCCATGTCCTCTGGCTGTATAGGTATCATTAAGAACATGTCTTTGACATCTATTGTTGCCATGATTGTGTGAGCTTTTTCTTGTATTGATGTTATTAATTCAGCTAAATTTGGCACTGCTGCAGTCAGAGGGTCAGTGTTGGCATTGAGGCTACGATAATCAATCATAAGCCTCCACATCCCATTGGGCTTTCGGACTGGCCACACAGGTGAATTATAAGGGGCGTGTGTGTTAATTATTATTCCTTGGTCACGCAAATCTTGAATAACCGGTTTGATGCCTTCCCTAGCTCCAGAAGGCAAAGGATATTGTTTCACATTGATTGTTTTACTGTAAGGCAGTGTGGGTGTGGTCTGAAGCAGCCTAATGTTAAGTGACGGAGTGCCAAAAGACCACAGAAAACCCTCAGTGTCTTCCCACTGTCTTCCTGTGAGGACATCCATCCCTAGGCAGATTATTTGGAATGTCCCCAATTACCATTTTGACAACTAATTGATTTTCCTCTCCTGGAAGTGTTACGTTGACTAAAGCAACATTCATGGGTTCTATAGTTCCTAAAGCATTAAGAAGGCAGCATTGCCTTTTTGTTGGAACAACTCTACACTTCTGGGCATCTTTATGTGTTAGTGCGGAGATCTGGGCTCCCGTATAAACTATGAAGGTTACCAGACCTTTTTTGGGGCCCGTGATAGCTGTGATTAATATGTCTCCTGATTTATTTTTTGTGAGCATTCGTAAGTAAACCCAACCTCCGCCCCTTCGCTCACCTGTAAGCAGCAGAGATATTAGTTTCCCAAAAGCTCTGTTGGTGCAGATTCAGTGTTTGTGTTTTGCGGTATGGGCGGGTGGGCAGTTATGTTGCTTAGGTTCTGTGAAAGAAGTTGCGAAAGAGTTACTTCCGGCTTACTGCCAGTGCTTTTTAAGAGACACGCTTGTTTTCTGCGGAGGGAGGGGGAGCGGTGCACTAGGCTGGGTGGGGGGATTTGGTCTCCTAAAATGCCAGTTACTTATGATTTTCTGCAATTTTTCAAGTGGTAAACCATCCATTATTTCTCGGGGGACCCCTTTTTTTATTCCCAGCATCCACCAGCGTTGTCTGTTGGAAATTTGTTTTCCTGATTCTGTGTTTTCAGGGTTGGGGGTTCCCATAAACCAGATACCTTTTGTTTTTTCTGATTTTTCCTCTAGGCTTTTTACAGGCCCATACTGTCTAGAATAATTAATTAAATCTACTGCAACCTCACTCCATGTCCAAATCTTATGGCTGCTACCAGGTGAATCAGATTGTGTTGTGGTGGTCTGTGATGGTGAATATGGTGATGAAGCAGAATTGGTAGACTCAGACGGATCAGTGGAGTTATTAAGAAATCTATCCAGTCTTTCTACTGGGCTTAAAGCCATTATGGTGTTTTGAATAGTAATTGCTGTTGGTTTCAAAGTTCCTGGAAGCCCACAAATTAAAGGGGTCATTATTTCAGGCTTCACAGGCAGTTGCATCGGGGATTCAAAGCCAGGAATTAATTTTTTCTCATGGATCATTTGAAAACATGCAGCTTTATGTACACTTTCTAAGGGCTGGTCAGGTGTACCGACAATTGCCAGGGGATCACCCCTTTCCAAGGGATTTATTCCTCCAGCCCAAAAAGCTGCACCTTGTGTTAGAAACCAGGAGTCATATTTATCTCCTGTTGTTAGGAAAACACCATGTCCACAATACCCACTGGCTTCTTGTTCAGTTAATTTAATTTGGTCTCCGCCAGTGAGAGATACACGGAACACATATTCTGTTTCTGATTTGAGAGGAAGGCGCCCTAATTCCTTTTTCAATTTAGCTAATTCGGTAGCACTGAATGGTGTTTGTTTGGTTGTTATGTGTGGGTCTATGTCCTCATCATTGGTATAATTATATTCAGTTTTAATAAAAGGTCTCAAACGGGGACAGCAATTTTCTCCACAATTTTTAACTGTTTCAGATTCTTTGTAAGGATAGTTTTGTTTTGCTGCTTCAAGTTCTTTGTGTGGATATATTTGTTTAATGTAAGGTGTTTCTCTTTCTTCCTTCTCTGTAGAGGAGTTGGTTTTGTGTGCATTTTTGGGGTGTTCTTCTCTAAGGGCAGCTCACAGCATGTAAATTTCATTTCTATCCTCATTTAACTGTTTTTGCAAGATTTCAAATAGATTTTGAAGGGAGTCTATTATCATTTCCTTACTTCTCTGCTTACAGCGGTTTTCTATGGCTGCAGTGAGACAGGCTCCCAAAACTGAGCAAAGAATGTTCTTATTTCTGCCCATTTTGAATTTTGATTCACGTTGCAGAGAACATATTCTATCAATGACATTTTCCAAATTAAACCAATTGTTCTCTGCCCAAGTTTCTCCACCAAGTGACGGTTTTGCATTGTGTTTAGCAAGCAACGAGTAAAAGTCAGCTTTTGCTTTAGGATTGAGATGTTCACTCATTTTGTGTGAAGGGACCAAAACTATACCATGGAGCTGATTTGTAAACTCAAGTTACACAATCATACAAACTTTCAATGTCCCCTTTCATCTCCCTAGATAGCTGAAGAGACAGAATCTGTCTGGAAGGCACTGTTTGTTTGCTTCAAATTTGTCCCTTCCCAGACAGTCCAGATACACAACCACACTCACGCACGCACACAAATGTTTTCTTTCTGAGGGGACCAGAACCTAGAACAGGAGAAAAAGCCAATCAGCCTTCGCTGCACCGCCCCTCACTCCCCTGTGTAGGTGAAGGGACAATATCTGTCAAAAAGGCACTGCGTGGTTGCTTCAAGTCTGTCCCTTCCTTTTTACACAGTCCAGATACACACAAATACAGCAGTAACAGATTCACTCAAAAAAAACAGGAACAGTGACAATTACCCCTGCTTTGCGCCGAAAAAAATCTTTTGTGTCAATTCTGGAGCCTGAGTGCCCAATTGAGTGTGAGATTTGCCTTTTTGGGCATGTGAAGTTTGCGAGAGAGTAAAATCACACCCTTTCAGGGCAGATCTTCTCTCCCTTGATACAGACTACACAGAACCTGCAAATCTCACCGGCTACCAGAATCCTGTTCCGTGATGCCAATTAATGTTGCCGTCTGTCCTAGTGACTGTGTGACGCGATGATTTTTTGGGGCAAAAATAACCAGCAAGGCACAGGGGATTTGCAGTAACAAATCAACAAAATGCAGTTTTATTGAAATAACCACAACTGAAATGCATTGGTGAGGGGAACTGGGGAAGAAAGGGAGAAGATAAGGAAAGAGGGAGGACGAGGGGGTAGAGGGGTTATAGCTACTGAGACGTGGCGCCGCTTTTGTCCTTTGGGGTCCAGCCGTCAAAGCTCACTGGGTCATGTCCAGGGAGATCTCGAAAAGAACGGCTAACCAGGGCTCCAATTATATGATTTTTTGGTTGGGGGGAAGGGGAGCCGAAACAAAGGTCTCCAAGGAGAGGGAAAGAACAGAAAAAGGGGGGTACACAGAACCCCAGACAGGAAACAGGCGAAATCATTGTTTTCATGGCCCAATGTTCACATGTGTGTTTATTCTGGGCAGCTTTTCCCCCCTTCGTGCACACCTCCGCCAAGCTGTGGGGTTGTTCAGTCCCAGTCTCCGGAAGAAGGTGAGAGGGGGGTTTTCTTGCACGGGTATTTCTTGTCTTGGTTCTTTGATGAAAAGGCTCACATCTCAGCTTGTCTGTCATGGTGGTTGAAGGCAGACGAGACGGGTCTTCTCTTGGACGGGTGGACCGCCCCAGAGCTCAGACCAGCCAGGCCAGGAGGTAGGGAGAAAGTCCATATCCATTGTTCAGAAAGGGCAGAATGCCCCCTTCAAGTTCAGCATGGCGTGTTCTGCAAACAACACCTGTGAAAACAGTGAGCTGAGAAGCACATGACTCCCCCTCCCCACTGGCTCAAAAATTTTTAACTTTTCGGTGGTCTATTCTTCATGACAATCGCGAGGCAAAAATGAAGATTATTTCGGACAGAGTCTCAGAGGCCGGTAGTGGCTGGGTGCTGAAATTCAGAAATGCACAGGATACTTCCCCGACGGAGGCTGGCGCCACTTGCACCTCGGGCTGGTTTGAAAGTGACAAGTGCTTCCTGAAAACTGCCATCAGGACCAGTGCTGGTGAGTTTTCTTTCCCTAGGAAAAGGGTCAGTGTTTCTGTATGGAGGCCTGTGGCCGGGAGTGGCCAGCTGGCTCTGGAAATTCCGCAATGTGGAGGATGTTTCCCAGACCAAAGCAGTCACCACTTCCAATTCAGGCTGGTTTGACAGGGCCAAGTGGCTCCTGCCATCTGCCATCAGGAACTGGAGTAGGTGAGTTTTGTTTCCCTGGGAAAAGGGCTTGAGTTGGTTTTCGGGGGCCTGTGGCCAGGAGTACCCGTCTGGCTCTTGAAATTCCGCCTTGCGCACGATGCTTCCAAGACCCAAGCTGGCAGCACTTGCAGCTCGATCTGGATTGGCAGTGCGAAGAGGCTCCTGCAATCTGCCATCAGGAACCGGGATGTGAGTGTTTTTTGTATTCCCCGGGAAAAGGGCCGGCCTTGCTATTTGGGGGACTGTGTGCCGGAGTGGCTGTCTGGCTCTTGAAATCCCGCATTGTGCCGCAATCCTCTCAGACCCAAGCTGGCGTCGCTTGCAACTCGGGCCGGTTTGACTGTGCCAAGTGGCTCCTGCAATCTGCCATCAGGGACTGGAGTGGGTGAGTTTTGTTTCCCTGGGAATAGGGCTGGTGTTTCTGTTCGGGCGGTGGGACCCGGAGTGACAAGCTGGCTCCTTAAATTCAGCAATGCACAGGATGCTTCCCTGACTGTTGCTGGCGCCACTTGCAACTCAGGCTGGTTTGAAAGTGACAAGTGCTTCCTGAAAACTGCCATCAGGACCGGAGCTGGTGAGTTTTCTTTCCCTAGGAAAAGGGTCAGTGTTTCTGTATGGAGGCCTGTGGCCGGGAGTGGCCATCTGGCTCTGGAAATTCCGCAATGCGGAGGATGTTTCCCAGACCAAAGCAGTCACCACTTCCAATTCAGGCTGGTTTGACAGGGCCAAGTGGCTCCTGCAGTCTGCCATCAGGAACCCGAGGCTGGTCAGTTTTGTTGCCCTGGGAACAGGTCTGGCGTTGCTGTTCAGGGGTCTGTGGCCGGGAGTGGCCGGCTGCCTCCTGAAATTCGGCAATGTGCAGGATGCCACCCAAACCCAAGCGGACACCGCTTCCAATTCGGGCTGGTTTGACAGTGCCAAGTGGCTCCTACAATCTGCCTTAAGGAACTGGAGTAAGTGAGGTTTTTTTCCCCGGGAAAAGGGCCAATATTTCAGTTTCGGGGCCTGTGGCCCGGAGTGGCTGTCTAGCTCCTGAAATTCCGCCTTGTTCCGCAATCTTGTCAGACCCAAGCTGGCACCACTGGCAACTCAGGCTGGTTCGACAGTGCCAAGTGCCTCCTGCAGTCCGTCATCAAAAACCTGGGATGGTGAGTTTTGTTTCCCTGGGAAAAGGGCTTGAGTTGGTGTTCGGGTGCCTGTGGCCCGGAGTGGCCGTCTAGCTCCTGAAATTCCGCCTTGTACGGCAATCTTCTCAGACCCAAGCTGGCACCACTTGCAACTCAGGCTTGTTTGACAGTGCCGAGTGACTCCTGCAGTCGGCCATCAGGACCGGAGCTGGATAGTTTTCTTTCCCTCAGAAAAGAGTAGGTGTTTCTGTATGGGGGCCTGTGAAAGGGAGTGGCCATCTGGCTTCTTAAATTCCGCATTGTGCTGGATGCTGCCCCAACCCAAGCTGAGGCCACTTGGAATTTGGGCTGGTTTGACAGGGCCAAGTGGCTCCTGCCATCTGCCATCAGGAACTGGAGTAGGTGAGTTTTGTTTCCCTGGGAAAAGGGCTTGAGTTGGTGTTCGGGGGCCTTTGGCCAGGAGTACCCGTCTGGCTCTTGAAATTCCGCCTTGTGCACGATGCTTCCAAGACCCAAGCTGGCAGCACTTGCAGCTCGATCTGGATTGGCAGTGCGAAGAGGCTCCTGCAATCTGCCATCAGGAACCGGGATGTGAGTGTTTTTTGTATTCCCCGGGAAAAGGGCCGGCCTTGCTATTTGGGGGACTGTGTGCCGGAGTGGCTGTCTGGCTCTTGAAATCCCGCATTGTGCCGCAATCCTCTCAGACCCAAGCTGGCGCCACTTGCAACTCGGGCCGGTTTGACTGTGCCAAGTGGCTCCTGCAATCTGCCATCAGGGACTGGAGTGGGTGAGTTTTGTTTCCCTGGGAAAAGGGCCGGTGTTTCTGTTCGGGCGGTGGGACCCGGAGCGACCAGCTGGCTCCTGAAATTCAGCAATGCACAGGATGCTTCCCTGACTGTGGCTGGCGCCACTTGCAACTCAGGCTGGTTTGAAAGTGACAAGTGCTTCCTGAAAACTGCCATCAGGACCGGAGCTGGTGAGTTTTCTTTCCCTAGGAAAAGGGTCAGTGTTTCTGTATGGAGGCCTGTGGCCGGGAGTGGCCATCTGGCTCTGGAAATTCCGCAATGCGGAGGATGTTTCCCAGACCAAAGCAGTCACCACTTCCAATTCAGGCTGGTTTGACAGGGCCAAGTGGCTCCTGCAGTCTGCCATCAGGAACCCGAGGCTGGTCATTTTTTTTGCCCTGGGAACAGGTCTGGCGTTGCTGCTCAGGGGCCTGTCGCCGGGAGTGGCCGGCTGCCTCCTGAAATTCGGCAATGTGCAGGATGCCCGCCAAACCCACGCTGACACCACTTGCAATTTGGACTCGTTTGACAGTATCGAGTGGCTCCTGCGATCTGCCATCAGGAACTGGCTTTGGTGAGTTTGGTTTCCCTGGGAAAAAAAACTTGAGTTTGTGTTCGGCGGCCTGTTGCCCGGAGTGGTCGTCTGGTTCCTGAATCTACGCAATGCGCAAGAATCCTCCCAGACCAAAGCTTGCGTCAGGGCCAACTCGAGCTGGTTTGACAGGGCCAAGTGGCTCCTGCCATCTGCCATCAGGAACCGGAATAGGTGAGCTTTGTTTCCCTGGGAAAAGGGCTTGAGTTTGTGTTCGGGGGACTGTGGCCCGGAGTGGCTGCCTGGCTCTTGAAATTCCACCTTGTGCACGATGCTTCCAAGACCCAAGCTGGGCAGCACCGTGCAGCTCAGTCTGGATTGACAGTGCCAAGAGGCTCCTGCAATCAGCCATCAGGAACCGGGATGTGAGTGTGTTTTGTATTCCCCGGGAAAAGGGCCGGCCTTGCTGTTTGGGGGACTGTATGCCGGAGTGGCTTTCTGGCTCTTGAAATCCCGCATTGTGCCGCAATCCTCTCAGACCCAATCTGGCGCCACTTCCAGTTCAGGCTGGTTTGACTGTGCCAATTGGCTCCTGCAATCTGCCATCAGGAACCCTGCGCTGGTGAGTTTTATTTCCCTGGGAACAGGTCTGGCATTGCTGCTCAGGGGCTTGAGGCCGGGGGGGGCCGTCTGGCTCCTTAAATTCCGCAATGCGCAGGATGCTTCCTCGACTGTGGCTGACGCCACTTTCAATTCAGGCGCGTCTTACAGTGCCAAGTGCTTCCTGCAATCTCCCATCGGGAACCAGGGCTGGTGAGATTTGTTGACCTGGGAAAAGGGCTTGAGTATGTGTTCGAGTGGCCTGTGGCCTTGGAGTGGTGGGCTGGCTCCTGAAATTCTGCATTGTGCACGATGCCCACCCCCAGCAATTCACGAACTGTCCACGTTGGGGACTCCTTGTCTTCTCGCAGTTCAAAATTTCTCAGGGCAGCCCGACAGACAAAGCCCAGTGAGAAGGGTGTGGGCAAAGGCTTTTACCTCTCTGGGGAAACAAAGGTGTCCGAACTTGGGCAAGCCGCGCAGGCATTGTGTGCCCCAGTGGAGGTCCAGTGGGGGTCCCGGGCGTCTGCCGCACTCCACGAATGCCAACCGGTGCAGTACACATGTCAAGTTACCAGATGTCACTCTTGCGCTGAGAATGACACAGTAACAGGTGAGAGGCCATATTGTAGAAAGAGCAAAAAGGCTTTATTCATGAGAACTGCATGGTTTATATAGAGTGATATGATACATTTTTTTTGATTGGCTAGTTAACAAAAACACCTTTCTCTTACACCCTCCTTGAGAAGAACAGAAAGAAGAAGTAGAAAAACACCACCTGCATGTTGTTTATACTGACAAATTATCACATTCTTACAACTCCGTGAAAATTCTCACAAGTCGCTGTGAGAAACGCTTGCCGTTTCTCTCCCTCTGTCCCATGGCATTCGCAACAGTTCAGTGCAATTATCTCGGCCTTCTGCACAAAGGTGCCTGTTGGTAAAGGCTTGGATTCTATTACCTCTCTGCACGTAGTCGCTGTGTATCCAGCATGTCACTTTCCACTTGCAACGTAGCTACTCTCGTCAGTGAACCAGGTCTCTGCATCGTCCAAAGGAGTGTCCTTCAAGTCTGGGCGATGGGAGTAAGTAGCTTCAATGGTCTCCAGGCAATCATGGTGTACTGCTTCTCTTTGATTTCCACTGAGAAAGGAAGCTGGGTTGACAATATTGGTCACCACTATCTCTACATCATCTTGTTCTACAGTGATGCTCTGGAATTTCAGGAACCTCTGTGGTGAAAGCCAGTGGCCGCCCTTTACTGCCAGTACTGCGGACACTGTGTGGGACACTAGCACAGTCATTTTCTGTCCCAGGGTAAACCTTCATGCCTCTTGAATATTCAGCACGACTGCTGCTACAGCTCTGAGGCAACCTGGCCATCCTTTGGCTGTTGCACCTAGTTGCTTGGAAAAGTAAGCAACTGCCCTCTGATATGGACCCAAGTCCTGAGCCAATATTTCCAGGGCAATTCCCTGTTTTTCATGAGAGAATAGAAAGAATGGTTTACTTACATCTGGAAGTCTCAAAGCTGGAGCTGACATGAGGGCACTTTTTAGCTGGTGAAAGGCCCATGTGGCTTCCTTTGTCATTGGAGATCTCTATTTCCATTGGCAATAAGAGCATAGAGGGGTCTGATGAGCAGTCCGTAATTATAAACCCACAGCCAGCACTACCCTGCCATGCCTAAGTAGGTTCAGAGTTCTTTTATTGTCTGGAGTTTCGGGGTTTGGCATATCTCTTCCTTGCAAGTCTGCCCTAAAGTCCGTTGCCTAGCACTGACCTCCTATCCCAGGTAGATTACCTTCTGTTTCACTCCCTGTGCCTTTTTCTTTGATACTCTCTATCCTTGGAGTCCTAGGAAATTCAAAAAGCTTACCATCCAGGCCACACATGCTTCCCTGATCTGAGTGACTACTAGAAGATCATCCACGTACTGCAATAGCCTTTCTTCTTCCTGTGGAGATTCCCAGGAATCCAGATCTTTTGCAAGTTGTTCCCCAAACAGAGCAGGGGAATTTTTGAAGCCCTGAGGCAACACAGTCCATGTGAGTTGGGTTTTGCACCTGCTTTTAGGGCTTTTCCATTCCAATGCAAAAATTTTCTGGCTGGCTTTTTGTGTAGGGAGGCAAAAGCAGGCATCTTTCAGATCTAAAACAGTAAACCAGGTTAGTTCAGGTGTTAAACAAGTTAGTAAACTATATGGATTTGCTACCACAGGATATAAATATTTTCTTACTTTATTGACAGCTCCCAAATCCTGTACTATATGATATGACCCATCAGGTTTCTAAATGGCTAAAATGGGAGTATTGAAATCAGATTGGCATCCTTTAAATAACCCTAACCGCAGAAAATTTTCAATTATTGAGCTGATTCCTTCCCTGTCTTCTTTTCTCAGGGGGTACTGCTTAATTCTCACTGGTTGTGTCCCTTCCTTAAGCCTAATTACTATGAGGGAAGTATTTTTCACTCTGCCTGGTACATCAGAGGCCCATACCCCGGGAAATACTTGACTTAATATCTCTCAGTTAATTTTCTCCTAATTTCAATGGCTGTTAAGGTTAAACTTAACACCTCTATGTTCTTTTGATCATTCACTTCCACAGCAACCTCCCCATTTTTGAATGTAATTGTTGCTTTTAACTGCTCCAATAAGTCTCTTCCTAAAAGTGCCTTTGGTGAGTTTGGCATATACAAAAACCTATGAATACCCCATTGTTTCCCCAGTTTGTACCTTAAAGGTTTGCAAAAATATGCCTTTTCAGACTGGCCAGTTGCTCCCTGCACTACAATATAATCATTTTTTACAGGTACTAAAGCTTTATTTAAAATTGAAGATGTGACCACTGTATCAAGCAAAAATTCCACCCTTTTCCCTTCTTCCCTCAGCCTCATTTTTATAACCAGTGGATCCGCTGGGGTGGAATCCCCTGGTCCTCCTCAGTTGTTTTGCATGTGTGCAACCACTTGTCGGTCACCTCATCTCCATTCTGGGCATTGATTTTTCCAGTGACCAGTTCTTTTACAGATTGCACACTGGTTTCTGCCCAGTTGGGATGGCCCTTGTCTGGGTGGTCCCTGATTGTGTTTTCCTTGCCTTTCCTCCTGTACCACTGCCACCAGATTTTCCTTCCTTGTTTATATTATATCCTTCTTCCTGATTACTAAATACCCTCCATGCCTCTTCTAGCAAGACTTTGAGGTTTATCCCTTCCGGTCCCCAGATTTTCTGAAATTTATGCCTAATATCTCCAGCAGACTGCCCCAAAAATGAATTAACTAGTTGATTCATCCCTATCTAAGACCCCGGATCCAATGATGTATGATGATGCATAGCATCCCTTAAACGCTCTAGATACTCGGACAGAGCCTCGGAAGGCCCCTGCTTAAGGGAATATAAGGCAGACCAATTTATGGTTTTTGGAATAGCTCTTTCCACTCCTGTTGCTATCCACTCTTGATAATCTGTTCGTTTCTCTACTACTGCTGATACATTGGCATCCCATTTTGGGTCTTGGAGGGGGAAATATTCTTTTACATCTAGCTGCTTGCTCTTGCAGTGATCCTCTGCCAAAGTCTTTGCTGTCTTTAAGATCAGCTGTTTTTCTGTTTCAGTGAAAGCATCCAGTAGTAACTGGATGTCAGCCCAATCTGGATTGTGTTGCCTGATAACATATCGTAGACATTTGGCAGTAAGTATCGGATCAATACGATAATTCCTAGCAATCCTTTCCCATGCCTCTAAATCACGAGTGGTA
The DNA here is from genome assembly GCF_028551555.1 of Melozone crissalis. Lineage (NCBI taxonomy): Eukaryota > Metazoa > Chordata > Aves > Passeriformes > Passerellidae > Melozone > Melozone crissalis. Next base: position 4,390,722 of record NW_026535813.1, on the reverse strand, counting down.
AATGGCACTTTAATCACTAATTTCCCTCCTTCTGGTCCCACTGCCTCTCGCAGAGGGGCCTGTAACACTGCTTGTCTCCTAGTTCTGGATGAAATTGGACTGCCAGGTGGGGGATGGGTTCTAGTGGGTGTGCCTTCCGAGCCTGAGTTCTCCTCCCTTTTGGGGAAGTCCTCCTCCTCTTCATCCTCATCCTCATCCTCATCCTCATCCTCATCCTCATCCTCAACCTCCCTTCTCCTAGGAGGAGCTTTTCCTCCCACACACACCCTCAGGTGGCAGGCATCAGATGTAATCTTCCACACACAAGCTTTAAGATCTTAGGTTCTGAATCAGCTTGATCAGGAAACCTCAATCCACACTTGGGGCATATGCCCTGAGGCTACTAGAACAGCAATACCAGTGCCTCTCACAAACTCTTCACTGCAATAATACCCACGCAGGGTGTCAGACTCTTGATGTGCCAAAGGCTCCCAGGAATTGCCTGCATAGGCAGGCTATTCCATTTATCACTCCAGGGAATTCTAAATCCTCTATAGCAGGTTGTTCCCAGTCCAGACTTACTACAGTACCAGCTGAAGTCCGATAAAGCCCCTCTAAATGAACTCGTTTGTCTCCTCTATCTATCCAATCATTCACAGGATTCACAAACTCCCAGGGATCAAGTCCAAACCACTGTGGCAGAGGAACCCCCTGAGTTCGTCTAGCCACAGTTAAAATGTGCACAATCTACACAAATCACCCCCTTTAAACACAATAAATGTCCTCACCCACGTTTCTCCACTTGTTCCACTTCTCCGCGGGGCTCTCCCTGCCCCCCCAGCCTGCCCCAGCTGGTGCCTCAGGCCTTACTCGACGGCTTCAGACGTGGGTAGAACTTGTCCCAAGGTGTGTGTACACTCACTCGCTCGCTCTCTTTTATACACCACGCATTCACATGATTACAAACACATGTCTGGACACCACAAGCACACAAAGTTCGGGTTCACTCGACTCACCCCCAGCATTTCTAGCGGCCGCTCTACCAAACAATGAACCCATTCCCAGCGGCACTATCAGCTGGGAACCTCTGCCGCCGACCATGCTCTCGGCCGATGGCTGCCTACAAACACAGGGATGGGGCTGTGCACTCAGACATCTCTGAGTGACTTATCAGCCCTATCTCTCTCTTCCTTGGGGCCCTTTGATATGCATACCATTTATCCCCACACCAGCAGGTCATTGTCTGTCTCTTCAGGAGGCAAGTCAAGATGAGTGGAGCCCCTCCAGGGAAAATTCTGGGGGCATGCCTTAGGAGGTCCGTCTTCCTCTCTTCTGCCCCTGTGAGGACAGAGACAGTCGCCTGCCTTGCTTTGCCAAAATGATTTGTGGAAAAAAACCTCCACAACTTAGTAAAAGTTGTAAAGCCAGTATGTTCATTACAGCACTGGAACGCATGTGAAGATCGCTCCCCTTAAAAGACGTGCGCACCTCTGGGAACTCCAGCTCCTTTTTTATCTCCCTTACTAATCCATATGCGTGGAATTTCATAATAGGTTCATACATATTTATTTTACTGATTTCGTGTTCCACTTGTAGCTAGTTACCCTTGCAGCTAGTTTTTTATCAGAAAGTACAGAAAGAACTCCTGGGCCACCCTGCTCTGTTTCTCGCAGCCTCAGCCCTAGCCTCTGTCTGTTTCAAAGTTCATGGGGCCCCTCTCTTATCTCTGTCCTTCAGCTGAAGCAGTTTCTTCGAGCATAGGTTTTTTTGCTCGAACAGGCAGTCAGACCAAACAGCTATGTTTGCAAGCTACAGACTTAATTCAAAGATGTATATTTTACCTAAATCTGAAATGGATTTCTACTATGGAAAATTTCCACTCTGTCTCAGCATCAGGGAGGGTACATTGTGCACCTGTGTCAACTAAAGCCTTGTGCTCCTGTGGCTCTGCTGTGCCAGGCCATGGATCCACACAGTCCAACAGACCCCACTGTCATTTTCCCACACCTGGCTGGAGCCAGGGCCCCTCTAGCTCTGATCATGGTACTCGTTGCTCACTTCTTGTAAATATGACCTGGAGATCCCTTCCAGAGGGTCAGAAGTAACATCAGCCCTTCAATTCTGCCTGAGGACTTGCCCAGTGGAAACTGAGTGGCATTTTTCATTGAAGAGTTTTCTGCCTGTGAGACCACTGTGAGACTTCTATGAGAGTGACCCTTGTGACACCCCTGTGAGACCCTCATGAGACCCCCTTTAAAGACTCTTGTGTGAGAGACCTCAGGTGTCCTCCAGGTAGCCCCCAGGACTCACCAGAGGGCATAAGCCCCCAGGAAGGGCAGGTAGAAGTAGTGGTACTCAAGGACAATGGTGACAGTGATGGCAATGGCATTGCAGAACCAGCCAAAGGTCCTGAACTGCAGCACAATGAGCCTGTGCCCAGCAGGTGAATTGTAGGGGTACATCACCTGTCCAGGGTCAAAAAACTGCCTCTCCCCTCAAAGATAAACCCCACAAAGCCAAACACCATCCAAATACCCCATACCCCTTCAAATGCCTCCCATATTCCCCAAATAGAGCTGGGCACATTCGTCTCACCTGAACTTCACAATTATAAAGCACGTCATGGTAGTCAAAGAACAGACCCCCTCAAAAAGGTACCTCCCTGTTGTCAAAGAACTTCCCCTGCATCCCAAAACACCCCCCAAATACCCACAAACCCTCTCTAAACTGCATGAATACAGGTGGGTGTAGGAGTCTCACCTGGGCCTTGTAGGCAAGCAGGATCATGTGGGCGATGCTGTACAGAGTCATGTACATGGAGAGCTGGATGGAGTTCCCCAGTCTGATGTGAGCCCTGAAAGAACCAACCCTGTGGGTGCCCCATAGACACCCCCAAAACTACTCCACAGACCCTCCCAAACACTCTATAGGGACCCCTGACTGCCCCATAGTTACCCACAGCTGTCGCCGTGCCCCCCAGCCACCTCCCCATACCCTCTGTGGTACCTGTGATGGAAAAGCACTTGCCCAGCAGGATGAGCATGAAGAGGAAAATGAGGAAGCTGATTGGGTGGGGGGAGCGTCTGGCATCGGGGTATGGGGAGGGCTGGGCATCCCCCTTCATCACACCCCCCCACACAAGGGTCTGTGCACCCCCATACCTCCTGTACCCCCCCCCATGCCCCTCATTACCTCCCATGACTTCAAAGTGCCCCTGTGCTCCCCCATACCCCTGGTACTTTGCTGTGAAAGCACCCCCAAACCCACCCAGAACCCTCAGCCCCATCAAATCTCAATATGCCCCTTGGACCTTGACACCTCCCAGTCTCTAAAGATCCCCCAAATCCCAATATAACTTCCCCAGACCCCAATGCTCTCCAGTCCCCGCAGCTGCCGCTGGCCCCCACAAACCTGCCCATAGCCTCACAAGCTCCCCCTTCCCACTCCATGCTGACAGTCACCATGAGCATCTTGCAGGTGGTGTGGAGCAGCTGCCATCCCTAGACCAAGTCTGGGAGAACTGGGGAGGTGAGCATAGGATGTCTCAAAGCACTGCCTCCTCCCAGGCCACCTCGAAACTCAGATTTCTCCCCAGTCGCTCACTGATTAATAACATGAGGATGATGATGAAGACGAGGAGGAAGGTGATGTCTGTCTCCAGGATGCATGGGGAAGATGGAGGGCAGGGTGAGAAGAGGTTCACCCCATGAAGCCAATACTCACGAGGGTAGCCACAGATGCCCCCAGCATTGCAGCCCCACCATCATTGTCCATGTACCCCAACCCCTTCAGCTTCCTCAAACCTCAGTAACCTCCAATATATCCCCCATACTGATGCACCCCAATCCTTCCAACCCCCCAAACACCTAAACAGTCCTCCAGACCCTCATATACATCCCCATCTCAATGCACTCCAATTCCTGCAGCCCCCCAGACCACCATAACTCCCTGCACAGCCCCAGACCCTGATGTGCACCAATCCCTTCAGCCCCTCCAGACCCTCCAGACCCCAATAAGCTTCCTTAGACCCCCATAACACCCAAACACCCAATATACCCCCCGATTTTGATGCACGCCAGTCCCCCTCGCACTGCCTTTACCCGCGGCCATGGCCGCACTGAACTCATCAGCCGAGAGGTGCCACATCCAGAAGGAATCCCCGTTGGTCAGTACCGTCTCGTACTCCAGCTCCAGCCCATTGCCCTGGGGGGACTGGGGGCCTCCTGGGGGACAGATGGGGAGTACTCATCCCGCATTTGCTGAGGGCTATGCACCACCAGCGCTCATGCACAGAGCAGAAGCTGCGGTGGCTGCACAGCAAAGTTCCTGCAGCCCCCCCCACACACCCCTATAATTCCCCCATGCACCCCAGTCCCTGCAGTCCCTCCCAAATCCCCCGAGCCCACTTATAATCCCCCATACCTAATTATGTCCCCCCATCCTGATGGACCCCCACTCTCCAGCCCCCCCATGCTCCCAACAGGGCCTGCCCTGAGCACTGGCCCCGCCCTCTCTTGCAGGGCCCTGCCCCCAGCCCCCATGCCGCAATGGCCTCACACCAACCGACCACGCCCCTGGTGTGGGCCACGGCCTTGTATAGGCCATGCCTCCACAGCAGGCCACGCCCCCTGCTCCACACTGGGGCAGCACTTCTGTCCCGTTACAACGCAGTACAACCCAGCACAGCCCAGCATAGCCCAGTACAGCCCTGTACAGCCCACTACCACCCTATATAGCTTAGTATAACTCAGTACAACCCAGCATAGCCCAGTATAGACCAATACAGTCCAGTATAGCCCAGTATAAGAGAGTATAACCCAATATAGCCCAGTATATCCCCCAAAGGAACCAAAACCAGGTGGTTCAATCTGAGGAAGGGGAAGAGGAACAAAGAGCAGAACATGGCAGCAGGGGGATGGGGCACAGGGAGGGGGGCAGCAGAAGCTTGGGTGTCCCAGGGACCCCCCAGACTCCGGGAGTCTGCACTGGGGGGAATGACCCAGCTGTGTGGCCTCCTACCCCTGCCAGCCCCACGGGGACCCCTAAATCTGTCCAGGCAGGGACCTCCCCCACCCATGTCACAGGGTGAGGCAGTGGTGACAAAAAGTGATACCCCAAACTTCCTGTTTCTAACCCCAAAATCACCCAAAGCAGAGGCAGTGGCATGGTGGGAACTTGATGGGGAGCAGGGGGTGCCCAAAATCCCTGAGGACTGGGGGGAAAGGGATCCTTGGGGTGTGTGGAGGTTCTTTGGCCCTGGGGGAGGTCCGTGGGTCATTATGGAGGTCCCTGGGGTGTGTCTGTCTGAGCTGTGGATGGGGGCATCTCTGGGCCCTGAAGGGAATCCCTGAAGTGTGTGTGTCCCTGGGGTGTGGACGAGGAGTCCTTGGACCCTGAGTGGGGATCCTGGTGTTCTGGTGGGGGTCTCAGGAGTGTGGAAGAGAGGTCCCTGGGCCCTGAGTGGGGTCTTTGGGATGGTGGTGGGGTCCCTGGGTTGTGAGTGGGATCCCTGGGGTGGTAGGGATCCCTAAGCCCCAAGTGTGGTCCCTCTGCCTCGAGGGGGCTCTCTGTGGTACCAAGGACATGCATCATCCTACTCTCTCCCCCACTGCATCCAGGATCTCCCCAGGGTGAGTCAGGATGTGCACCCCACTGCTGGTGACACAGGTGATGGCACCTGCAGGGGTCTCTCCCTATGGTTTACGCAACTGCATCCAGGCACCATGATGTGAGAGAGAACAGCTCACTTTGAAAATTTAAAAGGTTTATTAAATCTTTACAAAAGTACAACAAAAGGACTACATAAGGAAAAATTTGCAGCGCTGGGAACTGCCCTTGTGGGTACCACGTGGCCAGTTCATCTTCAAGATGGCTGCTCAGTCTTTTATACTCCTGGGGGTTGCATCAGCCAACCCTGGCCCCTCCCAAAGTCTGTTAGTCAGCTCTTCTTTGCCATTTATTGGTGAAGACTGCTTTCTTGTAGCTTGCTTGGAGGTTAGGTGTTGCCATGCCTCACCCCCTTAGCAACAAGCTTTTCCATTCCAAACTGCTCCATGGAAGGGGCACATGTGCACGCCTTCTCTCTCCCTGTCCTACACAACCCAGGCTGTCTGATGGCAACAATACAGAGGGGAAGGAAAAGGGAACTATGGAGAGAACAGAGGACATTTAAACTACAATAACATAACTATACATCACTAAAGCTTCTCTTAATATTCACGCAATATTCATCCCTTAATTGCAACAGCCAATCATCTCATTATCTATCTATAACAATGGGACCCTGGGGTGTTCTGCTGCATCCACCGCTTCCTGAGTGCCGTGGGGGCTGCAGTGGATGACCTCTCCTCCACTGCCAAATCCCTCAACATCTCTGTCAACATCTTGCACCAGGTGCCCACTTGTTGCAGAATTTTATTTAGACATGGCTTATAGAAAAGGCTATGATTACATACAGCTGGTTAAAAAGTAAAAGGCAGCTGTAAGCAGCAAGTTCTCAGGCTTTTTCCCTAACAACAGTAAACACCATGTCCTTGAGTAAAGTGATGAGAAAGGCATGGTGGAAAACATGGAGGCCTTGAGAATGGTAAATAACAAGTCAACAACAGGATGAGAAAAACAAGTATTAGCCTCAATAAGAAAACCACAGGTATTGGCAACAAAGGAGGGGTTGGTGTGTAATCTGTAACCAACGATGAGCTCAGGTTTTGCAATATGTATGAGCTTAATTAACACTACTATAAAAGTGTGTAAGCTGGATCAATAAATCGGAGTTCAATGCTGATCAATTAGGATGTGGTCGTCTCCCTTCGCTTCCTCACCCACTGATGCCTTTGCCCACCTGCCATGGCTCTACACCCTTGATCTGACCCACAGCCAGCTGGAACTCCTGGCCCCGAGGGTTTTCTGGGGGCTGTCAACACTGGCACACCTAGACCTGGCCCACAACAACATGTCAGTGCTGGCCACAGGTGTGTTCACCAGGCTGGGCAATCTGAGCACACTGTGGCTGGACCACAATCTGCTACAGAAGGTGGCCCCCAAGGCTTTCCGGATGCTGCATTTAGCACGCTCCAGCTGTGGGGTGGCCGGCTCAGTGCACTGGAACCCGTGGCCATGGCTGTGGGGAATCTGACACACCTAGACCTGCTCAACCTGTGTGGCAACATGCTGTCGACACTGGGCCCAGGGCTGCCACCGATGCTGAGGGTCCTGCACCTCTGCAACAACTCCCTGGGAGCTCTTTCAGGGACCACCCCTGGGGTGATGCCCCCAGGGGTGCATGTGCTCAACCTGTCCTACAACAACATCTCAGACCCTGCACTGCTCGCTCGCCTGTGCCTGAACAACCAGACATACCTGCACCTGGCTGGGAACCTGCTGGACGTGGTGCAGCTACTGCGTGTGGCTGGAGTATCCCCACACCAGGTGGACATGTCAGGGCTACAGGTGGGCGCAAGTGGCTTGGAATACCTGTGCCAGCAGTTGACAGGACAGTGGCTGCAGAAACTGCGGCTGCAGTGCATGGGGCTCACAGCAATGCCCAATGGGACTCTGGCCAAGTGTCCGGTGCTGGGTGCCCTGGATGTGTCTGGCAACCAGCTGCAGCAACTGGGCGGCCTGCTGGGTCAGGCATAGGTGTGTCAAAACTGGCTGGATAATCTCCAGCTTGCAATGCAATCCCTACCAGGCAGGTAGACATAGGGTCTCTCGCTGCTGCAGTGGATAGGCATATATTTTCTTGTTGGAGCCTCCGTGCCAGGGTCACCCAGATGTTTTGATGTGGCTGAGGGAGTATCCATGTGCCTGTCAGACTGCTCAGCACGAACAGGATGACAACTTGGACAGGGCTCATTGCAAGGTTGAGTGGGAGGTTGGTTTCTTTTCTAAAAAGGAAAGCCAAACATTTTAAAGCATATTAAAAGTCAGGGGTCTGCTGGAATGTAACCAGATTTTTTAGGAAGGTTTTCTCTTCTTTTTCTGGCGGCATCTTCTTTTCGAAGTGACAGCTGCTTCTTTTTCATCCCCTTCTGCTGGTGCTGCATTTTTGGGGACGAAAGGTTTTACCCACTTTTGGAGTATCCAATGCAGTCCTGCAGGGGTGGATACGCACGCGTAGCCATGCCCCCAGGAAACGAGCTCAAAAGGACCTTTGGTTTCTGTTGGGAGAGTAGCTAAGAATTGGAAAAGTACAAGGCCGTGGCTAATTCCAAGTCCTGCATCTGCAAGATAGCGTGTCCTTGGGCCTAGCTGTAGTATGATAACAAATAGTGAAAGAGACATGAGAAAAGAGAGATGTAACCCCTAAGGAATGGGGAAGAGATGATGTTGTGGTGCGGCCAATGGATGGTGTAAATTACAGAATATTCATGAGCTTATTACTTGCTGTATAAGTGTCTGATGCTCTCTTCAATAAATGGAGCTTGCTGATCTCACATTGAGCGCCCAAAGTTTTCCCTGCACCCGACAAATGGCTCTTTCTGCAACAGGTTTCCCAAGTTTCTGGGTCCTTAATGAGAACTGGTGGATGCTGCGACAACGTAAACTGGTTATTGCTGTGAAAGTGATGCACCACTGGAGGACTCATGTTTTCAAACTAACAATTCAGAAAATTAATTGCAAACATGACTTTGCAGAGTTTTTGTTGTGGTGACATCCACACTGTTGAGCTGCTCTTCCTAGCCAGGATTTGTCTGAGCATCTGGTGGGCATGCTCAATTACAGCTTGACCTGTGGGGAAGTGGGGAATGCCTGTCTTATGTTCCACTCCTCACTGCTGGACAAACTCTAGGAACTCCTTGGATGCATACGCTGGGCCGTTGTCAGTTTTGATTTCCTTAGGGATCCCCAGCACTGAAAAGGCTTGCACCAGGTGTTGTTTGGCATGCACAGCCCTTTCCCCTGCGTGGGCAGAGGCATAAACCGCACCTGAATATGTGTCAATGCTGACATGCACATATTTAGGCGACCAAAACTGAGAATGTGTATAATGTCTGTTTGCTACACTTTGCAGCTCCCAAGGCCTCAGAGATTAACCCATATACACAGCCATGGCATGGCCTGGAGCTGGCAACTGGGACAGGTGGCCACAATGGCTCGAGCCTGACTCTGTGTTAGTTGGAACTGATGGATTAGACCCGGCACATTCTGATGGTATTGCTGGTGACTTAGCTTTGCCTGTTGGAAGATGTCCAGAAGACGTGCCATTTCTGCTGGGGTGGCAAGGGAATCTGCTTTACTATTACCTTCTGCGATTTCGCCTGGCAAATCAGTATGTGACCTCACATGTATTACATAAAATGGATGCTCCCGCTGCCAAACTAAATAAATTAGTTTTGAGAGTAACCTGAAGAGATGCTTGTTCTTGATGTCTTTGAGGACTGCCTGCTCCGCCCTGGACACTACTCCTGCCATGTAGGCTGAGTCAGTGATCAAATTAATTGGCTCTGAGAACTTCTCAAAGGCTCTCACGACTGCAGCCAGTTTGGTGACCTGGGGCAACCCCTCCACAAACTCAACATCAGTTTCCCAGTGCTGAGTCTGGAGATTTCTTTAAGTCATCACTGACGTGTGGGACACCCTGGACGCGTCAGTGAACACTGTAAGCGCCTTGAGCGGCCTACAACTCCCTTTTTAGGAGGAATGAGGTGGAATTCCTCATTAAACAATCTGTGTGACAGGGCATGGACTGATATTTGTCTACTGTAGCTGTCCAGAGATAGTTGGAGTGTCACAGACACATTTTATGAAAAATCCTTTCTTTAGGAATTTTTTCTCCTGAGAAGCTGAGTGGCCTCAGAAACAAAATGTAAACAATAATTATCTACTGCTGTGGAATGCAACAGTTGCATCTTTGATTGGTCTCATGCAGTTGTTTCTAGTTAATGGCCAATCACAGTCCAGCTGTCTCAGACAGTCTGATCAGTCACAAGCTTTTGTTATCATTCCATTCCACTTCTTTCCTTTCAAGACTTCTGATGAAATCCTTTCTTCTACTCTTTTAGTATAGTTTTAATATATCATTTACTTTTAATATAATATATATCGTAAAATAATAAACCAGCCTTCTGAAACATGGAGTCAACATTCTCATCTCTTCCCTGGTCCTGGGACCCCTGCGAACACCACCACAATTGGTGACCCTGAGTGACGAAGAATTCCTCTTTTGGTGACCCCCAGAGAGACATTGCCACACTGGGGGAATCCTGAGTGTGTGGCATTGATGGTCACTACACAAGTGACCACAGAAGTGGCTTCTAGCCTGGAGCTGAAGAACCGAAGACCCTGAAGTTGGACAGAGTTCACAGCCAGGGCTGACCACAGAGACAACCTTTGAAAAGTCTCCCAGACAGAATGTCCGGAAATCTTTGCAGCACAGAGCAGCCTGCTGAAGCCCAGAGGACACTGTTGCAAGCTACTGTTAACTCTTCCCTTCCTGAACATACTGCCCTTCACACAATGTGGGCTGGGATTTGGCTAGAGGGTGCCTACAGAGGCGGAGGTTCCATTCTCTCCCTCAGAGGAGAAAATTATTGCCCTCTGGATGCAATGGGGTCATGAAGACAGAGTTCATATGGAGACAAGACATTACTATGAGTTTTTCAGATGGACAAAATTGCATGGGTTTTTTACAGATGTGGTGTATTCCCTTGATTGATACATAGGGGAATGCATGGAATTCAGTTTTGGGGAGGCTCTTTACCAGGGTTTTGGATTTCCTCAAAATTATACGGCATTCAAAACTCCATTCAAAGTTTTGAAATGGAAAGAATTTTCATTTGAGTGGATTGCCGAATGCAGGGGTCGTGCTCCCTTCCTGACATACCTAGCAGGAGGGACACCTGTCGAGGGACACTTGCTGCTGGTTCCCAGCCCCATCGCATCACGCCGGAGGGGAAGGCTTTGCCCACAACCGAGGACAAGTTTTTTTTGCTTCTTTGGAGCATGCTGAAACGGACTCGCTTTCCTCCACCCCCCCCCCCCCCCCCACCGCTCCCGTTGTCCTCAGGGGGGATGTGAGTTGACTCCGCTGCCCCAACCAGAGCCACGGCCCCTGCCCTGGCTGGCACCACGGGTCCCCCCTCCACAGCCAGCCCTGCGGGAGGCTCCAGTCCCTGCGGCCCCGCCCCCGGTCTCGTCGTAGCCCGGGCTGGCCCTGCCCACAGCCGGGTCAGCCCCGCTGCCTCCAGCAGAATTTGTTGGCATTCCGATCGCGGAAGCACCGCCTCCCACAGCTTTGCTCGTGTTGCTAGGCCACGCAATCGACTGCAGCAGCGACCAACAGGAGCCTGTCTCCGTGTTGGTAGGCAACACACTCGACAGCAGCGGTGATCAACAGCAGCCTGTCTCGGAGAAAGAGCACGTCTCCACTTCTGTCTGCCAGCCTGAGGATGCCCCGGGGGCCAACCCCGAGGCCCCGCTGCACGCACCGACTGCCCCGCTGCTCCTCGCAGGTCTGAGAGAGCCACCCGTTGCTCCAGTGGCAGTGGCGCCGCCCCCGCCAGCTCCGCGGACGCTGCCCGTCCCCGCGGCCCTTCCCGCAGTCGCCCCTCCAGCACAGCCCGTGAGGGCTCGGACCATGGCAGTCCCGCCTTCACCTGCCACGCTGGTGAAGGATGTTGAAGCTGAGAACAGCGACTAGCAAGCGGCACCGCCCCCACCAGCCCCTTCAGCGGTTCTGCCTCCTTTGGGGACCCCGTCCTCTGCCGCAGCGTCTGTGTCAGACCCTGCAATCAGGCTGCCCCGCAGCAGAAGCGGCCCAGCTCTACTGCTTGCTGCTGGTGCCAAAAGAGTGAACACTTTCAAACTTAGCATTTTTGTGGGACACAGCAATTTTTGCGGGCCAATTCACGTTTGATCGGGGGTTTCTCGCTGGAAGTTGGAATGTCTGCCGTCCCTTGCGCACCCCAGCGGCGTGGGGGAGGTGGCTCCCAGGAGTTCTGCCTCTGGTCCCCAGCCCTGAGAGGGTGGGGGATGGTACCGAGGGGCAGAAAGGAGGAACACTTTTTGCATTTGCATTGCAGAGGCAAGAGAAACAGTGGACAGCGAGCATCGCTTGCTTGCTGTGGGGACAAAGCCCCCCCAGATCCAGGGTGATGATCCCTGGGAAAGCTTATCTTCCCCAACTGCCGATATGCACCGGTGGTTCACGGGGAAGGAATTGTTCAGTCACACGTGCTGCCCAGGCATTGGCAGCAGGGTGCCAGATTATGAGAACACAGAGCCCTCTTTGCGGGCCATGTCTGGGCCGTTTGGTATGGTTCCCGGGGCCAGGCCCTCCGCCTGGCTGGCTGTTGGTTTTGGGGGCTTTGCTTCACCCATCAGGTCTTGGGCCACCATTCTGTGGGCCACGTCTGGGATTCCAGGATTCCAGGTCCATCCACGAGGGTCAGGGCCCCTGCAGGGCCCCAGAAGCTTCTCTCTGCTGCTGCTCTTTTGAAAAAAAAAAAAAAAAAAAAAAAAAAAAAGCAAACCAAAACTTAAATAAAAAGAGTTGAAAGAGCTAGCAGCTCAAAAGCATTGAAAAGCCAAAAATTAGCCTCAGCCCAAATGGTTCAATAAAGGGCTGTGGTCAAGACATTCCAGAAATTTTCTCAAACTTGTTTGATACCTGTCAATGGATTTTTGATAACTGTTGATGGTTTTCTTTAGCAGTTCTTTGTTTCAGGATTCTGCAAGCCTGTTTCAGGACCAAAAGGGACTTTCAGAGATGTCAAAGAGGAACATCTTCAGTCCATGGACTTTTCCTGAAACTCAGCTGCTTGGAATTGAATTTTCTTTGCATTGTTTTTGCATTTTCTTATATTGTAAGATTGTTTTAGTGGTATGATAGAATTGTATGTTCTACAGGTGAAGAATTTCCCTGATCATTTCACATCAGCACTTGATTGAGGTTTTTGATTGGCAACAGATAAACCTCTCAAGTGTTTGTTCTCTCTTCTGCATGAGCCCAGTAGAAGAATTACAAACACATTTCTTTTTAATTTAATTTAAATAAAAAGGGTGACATGTCATAGACACATTTTATGAAAAATCCTTTCCTTAGGATTTTTTCCTCCTGAGAAGCTGAGTGGCCTCAGAAACAAAATGTAAACAATAATTATCTGCTGCTGGGGAATGCAACAGCTGCATCTTTGATTGGTCTCATGTGGTTGTCTCTAATTAATGACCAATCACAGTTCAGTTGTCTCAGACAGTCTGATCAGTCACAAGCTTTTGTTATCATTCCATTCGACTTCTTTCCTTTCAAGACTTCTGATGAAATCCTTTCTTCTACACTTTTAGTATAGCTTTAATATATAATTTACTTTTAATATATATCATAAAATAATAAACTAGCCTTCTGAAACATGGAGTCAACATTCTTGTCTCTTTCCTGGTCCTGGGACCCCTGCGAACAGCACCACAGTTGGAGGTTGGCATTGTTCTGGAGCAGGTGGTCAAACATCTCTTTGGTCAACCTCTCAGGAGAGTTCTTTCCCTCCTTAGAAAGTTTGCCTGGGAGGTGAATACAGTGAAAGTCACAACCGGCCAGCTAACGCATTCTTACCCTGGCCTTCCAGATCAGCTGAGCTATCAGCTCCTGTGGCTGTGTGATGGTTTTGGATTGCTGGTGGGAAAGAAAGACCCACTCTGTGATTAAGAGTGAATCCTTCTGCCCTTCGATCCATTGGAACATCAAACCATGTAAGTGTGGTAACTTTCCTAAAACAATGAATTTGAAAGGCAGCTCAGGCTGAAAACAATGAGCCTGCCTCTCGGCCAAAGCCTTATGTTTTTGGATTGCGTCTTTTGCCTCTGGGGTCAGTTCCCTGGGAGAAACTAGCTCTTTTTCCCCTTTCAATAAATTGATGGGGACATCTAGGTCCTAGTTGGTGAGACCTAGCCAGGGCCTGACCCAGTTCAAAGACCCAAACAGGGAATGGAGATCTGCTAGGGTTTTGGCATCACTATCAATTTCCAATTTCTGCGGAACAACCATCCGCACAGTGATCTCCAAGCCCAGGTACTTCCAAGGGGGTACCCTTTGAACTTTGTCTTCCTGCAGTTGGAATCCAGCAGAGGTTAAAACTTCAACCACTAGATCAAGTGTTTGCTGCAGTATAGTGCCATCGGGGGCGCATAAAAGCACATCATCCATGTAGTGGAAGATGATGGCTTCCCTTTTATGGACGCGTGTTGGGAAGGATGAAAGTTTGACAAGAAAGTCTCACAGATATGTATGCTTACCAGAAATATTTTTAAATGTGGAGTCTGATGAAGGGATAGAGTTGGAAGCAAGTTTTGATATAGAAGAAAATAATTGCTGAGCCAGTCTTACCTCCTAACCAAGGAGGCAAAGGGTATGTTAGTTAGAAGGGAGTTTATGGCTTAGAGCGAAGGATAAACCCACCTCAAACAAGAAGATGCTTTTACCAAGCAGAAAGATAGCACAGGCAAACAGGTAAGCAAAGTTGCTAGTAGAAAAAAGGTCTCAGAATTTTCCGCTGCAAGAAAACTGAAAAACAACTTCTAGCTTAAACTGTAATGTACTAACTTTTAGTGATTGGAGAATAGTAACATGAATATGGTAATTATAATAGTTATGATAGGCTATAGATAAAAGTAAAGGTATAGATTGGTTCTACTGTATTAAGATGCTAAGCAAAGAAAAGTATATCATGCAATGTAACCAAAACCAAAGGGTGTCCTGGTTTAGGGCAAATTTGGGAGAGAATCTCCAAAGGGGGGCCCCTCCAGAAAGCAAACCCACATGGCCCATCCCCCCAACCGGTTCGGGAAGAATTCCTCAGAAAGAAGTGGAAAGAACATGTTTATTTAACAGGCACAGCACCCCCCAGCACACAAAATTAACAATACCAGATGACACCACTCTTTCACCACTCTGAAAAAGATGACAAATTCAGAAAGTCTCTCTTGGGGGTGGTCACTTTGTTATCAATCCCTCCGGCACTGGGGCAGCTGCTGCAGGCCACAAGGTGCAAACTCCTGGTGTTCCCAGGTTCTGGTCCAGAGCAGGTTCGAGTAGGTCCAAAAAAAAGGAAAGGAGAAACAGCCCAGGAAGAAATTTGGACTGTTTAGCTAAACTAGCTAATGAGCAGAAGCATGAGCAAGCAGAAGCAAAGCAGAAGCAAGAGCGAGAGCAAAGCAAAAAGCAGAAGCAAAAAGCAAAAGCAGCACAATGTAATGCCCTGTCTCTTTGTCCCGCCAGCCATGGGGGAGTGGCTGATAAGAAACCCAAACAAAACTTTCACTCTTCAGACCCAGTCTTGAAGGCACAGAACATAATATCCAGCATAAACAGAACACATGAATGGGGATACAAGCATCATAACGTCACCCTAGGACAAGGATCTCCAGGCCTGCCTGCAGCTGGAGCTGAGAGCTGTAGGCACAGGCTCTGTCGCCCACGACCCTGGACTGCTGTAACCTCTTGGATGGAATAAACTGCATTTTGGAGAGCTGCCTGGAGTCCCGCATCTCTCATTTAGGCTCTTACAGGCGCACACGGGGAAAGCAATGAAGCCACATACCACTGGCCGATGGAAGGACTGCATTTCATGCACTGAGAAAATATTTTCCAGTGGTAGCGCTTCATTGAGGCTTCTCGATTGATGGTAGGAAGGGAGAAGGCAAACCGTGGAGCATCTTCTGGGTATAGGGGAATTTGGAAGAAACAGTCCTTGATGTGCAGGACAACCAATTGCCAATTTTAGGGAAGCATTGTTGGGGAAGACATCCCTGGTTGGAGTGACCCCATGTCCTCAATTACTTTGTTTATTTCTTCGAGATCATGGAGGAACTGCCACTTATCCTTCTCTGGCTTTTTTATTACAAAGACCGGGGAATTCCAAGGGCTGGTCTCTTCTATGTAGCCTTTGGCCAATTGCTCTTCTATGAGATCCTTGAGTGCCTTCAGCTTTTCCTTGCTGAGTGGCCACTGATTTACCCAGACTGGATTATCATCCAGCCATGTTAACTTGTGGGTAAGGTGCTTCACAGTGGCAGCCTTTAAAAATCCTGGGGTGTCTTAGGGATAACTAATTTGACCCCCCACTGGGACATGGTGTCTCTCCCCCACAGGGGAGCTTTGTAGTTGGTGACAAACAGAGGGACACTGGCCAATTGTCGGTCTGGCCCCTCAATTTATACACTGCTTTTTGAGATTTTTGCCAATGTGACTCCTCCTATACCTTGGATTTTACCAGTCAGGGATTGCAAGTCCCAGTGTGATGGCCGCATCCTTTTGGGTATGATTGTCCCATCTGCCCCCGTGTCAAGCAACCCTTCCATGTGGAGATGGTCTGCTCCATGGGTTAGGTAGCATCCCATAATGGGTTTGTCCTTGCCAACCACTTCTGCCCAGTAGATACCTGGTTACTTTGTCATCTACTGAGATTTCCACTGGAACAAGAATGGCCTGGGTGATGATTTGCCCCTTGGCCAAATAGAAGAGTGGCTTAGGGCAGGGCGCCAGGAGAATGAGGTTAGGTATGTCTCCCTTGATGGTCATGGGAGCCACCTCAATCTCCACGGGTGTGTGTGCAGTGTCCCCAGTAACAAAGTACTCACTGTCCAGTCCTGTGTGATCTATCGTCAAGTCTCATGAGTCCTCCAGCAGGTCCACTCCAATGACTGTCCAATTGGCAGAGCTGAAATGAAAAGCTTTGGTAGTCACAAGCTTGAAATGCTTGTGAGGCCACCAGATTTTATTAGGCAAACATTTCTTTTGCTGTCCTGCACCTTGCCTCCCTTTTTTCCCCCTTTTCTGTTTCAAGAGAAGTTTTGCCCGCTATGGAGCCCGCTACATTTATATTGTGGCGCCAGGTGGGCTCGCGCTCTGATCCTAGTTTTTTTAATGGTTACACCATTTTACTGATTTCTTGTGCTGCTGGCTTTGAGGACAGTCTCTTGCAAAGTGTCCTGGCTTCTTACACTGGAAGCAGATGATATGTTGAAGCTGTTCTGGTGACATTTGTTGCCTCCTCAATCCTGGTGATAAAGCTGCTACAGTCTTTGGGTTTGCTGATCTTGGCTTTGTCTCTTGTGCACTGAACAGCTCTGCTTTCTTGGCACATGCTTCTATCATCTGTGCCAGCATAGGTGAAGGGTCAATAGGCAGTCTTACTATCACCCTGTGGCAAACTTCATTGGCATATCTCTGAGTCATCTCCTTTATTAATTCTGCCTGTGCCATGGGGTCTTCTACTTGTCTTTCTATTTGTCCATGAAGACGGTCAACAAACTGCAAGAAATTTTCTGAGTCATACTGTATAATATTGATATAACTACCCCTAGCTTCAACTATTGGTAATTGTTTAAAAACCTTTTTAGCAGCTCCCCAGATTTTATCTAGAATGAATTTGGATAACATCCGAGCTTGGTCCTTGGGGTTAGCCCATTGCCCCTCGCCACATAGATGCTCATGGGTGATATCATTCCCTTCTATATCTTTTGCACCCTGGGTGCTTTGCTTAAGCTCCTCCAGGAGTCCCCTCAGGGATGTCTTCCAGGTGCTTTCCCATAGATCAAACTCTGAGGGGGTAAGGAGACACCAGAAGAGATCTCAGAGGTCAGCCAGAACGAATTCAAGGGATGTTAAAGTATCTTTCATTATGCCTTTAAAGAACTCACTGTCTCAGTCAAAATCTTTTGAGGCCTTGCATAATTATTTTTTGCTTTGGTAGGATAAAGGCTGATAGCCTCTAATTCCGTTCTCCTTACCAGTATATGAGACAGGAGTGGCTGAGAGTATGGCTTCCTCCCCTCAGTTTTGATCCCCAGGGCTTCCCCCTTTGACTCCATTCCCATGGGACCTGGCAGGGGGGCACTCCCCCTATGGGAATCGGGAAGGGGACCTATCCCCCCTCGGCCCCACCCTCGTGGGAACTGGGCAGGGGGGCGTGGGAAACAGGAACAGGAAGGGGGGTGGAGCTGTCTGGGGAGATGGTGCAACTGTGGGAACCAAGATTGCAACATGCAGAGGTGGAGTTGAAGGATGACATAATGCAAGGCAGGAACATGGAGGGAGGGGAAGGGGTGTCTGAGGGAAGGAAGGGGTTGTGGGACCGGAAAGGGTTGGAGGAGGGGATAGGCGGGCAAAAGGGATTGTCAGAAGAAGAAAGGTAAGATGGAGGGCCTGCCACGTGGCTGCCACTATCCTGGATCCCAACCACATGGTCAGTACCATCTTGGATCCCAGCCATGTGGCTGGTGCCATTTTGGGGATGAGGGGGGCCATCTTTGAAACTCACAGAATGCGAAAATTGGGGAGTAGCAACTGGGTTAAAGGGGTGTTGGGAAGGTGATCTGTCAGTCTGCACGCAACTGACAGAGCCAGAGTCCTGAGCAGGAGGCGGGAGGCCAGGGAAACAATGGCTTTGCCAGGAAATCTGTGTTTCTTGGGGTGCCTCGTGCATCCCTCTCAACTCAGGGGCAGAGGGTCTGGAAGGGGGGGTAGGGGGAACTGTAGGAGGGGAGGCTTGCTGTGACTGTCCCTTCACTTTCCTCTTAATCAATTCTTTTCAAATTTAAAGGAACACTCGGAGAAATTTGGATACTGTTTTGTCTCCCTGTTCTACTTCGGATGTTAGTAATTCTCCAATTTTGTCCCAGGCAGAAACAGAATTTGCATTCTACTGGGTAAACTGAGGCAAATGGAAAGACAACCAGCGAACAAACCTTTTTAACCATCCTTTAGAAACTTTAATGTTTCCACTACCTAAGGTAATTTGAACTTGGGTATAAATGCCCCTCTGTGCGCACAAAGCTGAGAGCCCATTCTGATGTTAAAAGGCAGTCTGCACTATTTTAATTGTTGGAGCGACAGGGGGTAGCACGGTCGGGACGGACGGAGATGAGAGATCTCTGAAGCCAGGTCGTGGAACTTGCGGTTTGTTGCAAAGGGTGTGGGTGCAGAGCCCTGCTGGGAGCTGCCAGCTGCAGCTTGGAGCAGGCCCAAGAGAAGAGAGGGGTAGAGTGGATGAGAGGGTAAGAGCGTAAAAGCATAAGAGAGTAAAAGGGGTAAAAGCATAGAAAAATAAGAGCTAAGAGGCAAGAGCTAAGAGAGCGAAGTTCCTATTACAAAACAATAAATCATCTTCTGTGTTGAATATTCTGATTCTCACTAACCAACCTAGTACAACATACAAATCCTACAGCATTTCCATACCGCCTATAAGAATCACTACATTACCATACTGTGCTACATTTTAAACCCTAAAAACTACTCTTTGGACCCCTTCTGCCAAGCTGGCAGGGTCTGCTCGGACCCTGGGACCTGCCTGCAAGCAGAGGGTCTTGTTTCATCAAAAGGGGATTACCTTCAGTCAGCCCCACCGTTGTTTTCCCATTGTTCAGCAACTAAGGGATCTCAAAGATTGCTTTCATTTCAATCTTGCTTATAGTTTCTATATTCTCAAAATCTTTTGCCAGACAATCATATTTGTAAGGCTTTCCTGTTTCATCTTCCCCAACATTTAATCTACCTTCCTTCGCAACAAAGCACAAACAAAAACTGAAAGTGCTGCAATGTTCACAGCCAATCTAGGGAAGCATCTGCAGTTTTTCCTTCCCCCCAATCCTGAGCTAAGAGGCAAAAACTGCATGCAAGCAAAAACGCGTGGCTTTTTAAATGTCTGCTGGTGGCTACATAGGCACCGCCTCAGCACGTGGCTGTCCAAGCAGGCAAGCCTGCAGATTGGCGCCGCACACACCCCCGCTGTTTGCTTCCGCCTGCACCAGTGAGCTGCTTGTGACAAAAGGCATGAGCCGCATTTTCCCCCCCACCCGTGCTCCCCTGTGGCACCGAGACCCGCTGCCACCCGCTGCACTGTGGAAGCTGCTCGCAGAGACTGTGCCACCAGTGCCAACCCACTGCGCCGCTGCCTGCTTGCACACACAAAACCCTCGAACACGTGGCTGCACCCTCCCCTCGCTCCGGAACCCCCATCAAAACCGTGGTCCCCTGTGGGATTCACATTCTCTGAACAGAGAGACAATTCTCTCTCTCTCAGATTTTTTCCTGGAGAAGCAGAGAAAAGAATGATCAAAACAATTCTTACCTCATTTGCTGTTCCTGTGTTTGTGCATAAGTGGAATGCATTATGGAAGATTCTTTACCTGAAGGGATTTGCTAATTGGATTCTGGTGTGAGTGTTTAGTTTTCTTGACCAATCTCTGCAAGCTTGGTCCTGATGGTCAGTCAGGAGACAGTCACAAGATTTAGTTCAGTTGACTTCTTGTTCAATTTCAGTTTAGATGTAGTGTAATATAGTGTAGTATAGTATAGGATAATATAGTATAATAAAGTAATTAATTAGTCTTCTGATATGGAGTCCTGCTCATCATTCTTCCCTTTGTTGAGAGGTCACCCCGCTGATGCCGAATTTTGCCCCAAAAGGCGAGAATAACTGCCTAAGAGACTCAATTTAAGTCAGCATAGACAGGAGGTATTTTATTACGACGCGTCGGAGAAATCACAAAAGGGATTTCTGAGTATCTCGTAACCGAAGTAAGCCTTTTATGCAGTTTTGATTATGAAGTTACATCATATCACATGCATAATCATGTTTTTGCATACATATTCATAAGAGGCGTGGTGTAGGCGGAGCGTGGGCGGAGACATCTCTTTTGAGGATCATTTTGGTGGTCGTTCCGGTTGCCTTCATCGTGGGCAGGGGTCACCTGATGAGTCTTCCTCCTTAAACTTTTGAACTCCTATCCTAATATGGCCAATTCCCGGTGTACTTGGCTTGGTCCCCTGGCTTGGCAAGGCTATTAGGGTTAGTTTGACTTTGTTGGCTCTGAACATGCTTAGCCCATCAGTTCCCCTATCCCTATCTCTCGTTCCTGTCACGGTGTTCCATGCCTTAACTGATTTATTGCCCTATATGTTTCCTAAGTGCTAAGCTTTCTTCGAATGTTTTACATTCCATGTTTTAACTCATTATTTCTTGAAGGCTATCTGTTTTGGGGCTTCATTTCCCCCCTTTTCTTATAACTTACGAATTCTTTCGTCAAGTCCTGATCCTATAGGGCACCCATTTCCTACTGCTTCACTTGCTATAGCATTGAGCAGTATAATAAGAACAACCTTCATTTTTCTCTCTACTTTCTTTGTTTTTCTCGTCTTCGCTGTCTTTTACCTGGTTTATTGGGACGGTTAAAGTGGACTTGAGTTAGTCTTTGAATACACTGGTCTAACTCCAAATCAGCATCTTTGCTTACAGGTATAGTGTGAGGT
Source organism: Melozone crissalis (assembly GCF_028551555.1). Taxonomy (NCBI): domain Eukaryota; kingdom Metazoa; phylum Chordata; class Aves; order Passeriformes; family Passerellidae; genus Melozone; species Melozone crissalis. The sequence continues at coordinate 4,369,499 of NW_026535813.1, read as the reverse complement.
AAGTTTAAAGGCAAATCAGCTTTACAGCGAGCTGCTACGATGCGTGAGGCTCTAATAATTTCAAATGTTTTAAGCGTTTCTTGCAACTTCCACCTAAGATATGCTATAACCACTTGTTCTACACTTTCAAAAAGTTGTAGTCCTGTCCGTCTTGGCAGGCCAGTACTCTGCTCAAGAGCTCTAACCCAGAAGAAATTTCGAATCCACCTTCCAAAACAAGGTCTACACCATAAAAATCCTATTGATCTTTGTGAGTACCAGTAAATCTGATTACAATCAGCACAATGCAGAGCTACCCAAGCATAGCACTTATCAACATCCCTTTTACAAACATAACAAGGAAGTGAATGTAAGTAAGGGCCAGTATAAAAGTCTGGTTCTTCAATCCAATATAACCAATTCAATGGTGGTGACTGTAAAGCCTCTTCGGCTTTCTTACTATATGGGGCTAACAATTCAAGCTCTTTCCTTAATGCAAGGGGTATCTTATTTCGTAATCGTTGTTCTTGTTCGTTATCTTCTCCAATATCTATATCTTCCTGAGGGTCCCATAGCTGTAAAATTGCCCTAATCATAGAAAACTATTTAACAATTACTAATAGCCTTATTTAGATGGGGTCGCTCCCTTTCTTGCCTTCTTTTTCTTATCTTTTTTCAGTTTTGCTGCTCCCAACTTTACTGGTCCTGTCACTTGCAAACTCAATTTTTGCAATTTTCCAATACAGTGATCTAATGCTCTTTCAGGATTTCCCCTGAAGGGCCCTACAATTGAACGCTGTTTTAAAGGTACTAATTTTCTACACCTTACAGAAACTATACGCGATTTACTTTGAACCTTAATTCTATTCACAACACATTGTACTTTCCAACGACAATAAGCAAGAATTTTCTGTTCAGGAGACTCATAAAGATTTAAAGCTACATATGCATTTTGCCCCGTCTGTCTCCTTAATTCATTTTCCCAGTTTCTACCCCACGTGTGCTCGTGCTCACAAGTATGACACCATAAATCCCATAATAACGATTGTTCTATCCAAAAAGTGTTATCACAACCTCCACAACGTAAAGCTATCCAGGCAGCACAATGTGGATCATCACAATCAAGGCAAGGTGCCTTTGCCGGACTTGTTAAACGAAAAGTTGATAATGAGTCAATAAAATCATTCAAATCCTGGGCCGTTTGATAGTGACGTGTCAGTGCTCTGTCTAACCCTCTCGAGTGTCCCTTCAGCTGTAGCAGCAGCGGTCGTAGGACTAGGGGCAGTTTCTCCTTCAGTCGCTCCCTGTCCTCTTCTGTGAGGCGGTCCACTCGAGGCTGCATCAAAAACAGGTCTCACCCACTTAGCAGGCACCCACAAGGCCTTCAAGAGTCCGATGATCCAAGTTGTAAAGGTTCAAAGTGGAGTCAGGATCATGACGCCTACACCTCTTGTTCGTTCTCCGGAGCTCTCTTGACCCGTGAGTAATGGATCCACGTAGGTCGCTCCTTGATCCGAACCGCGGTGAAGGTAGTCAGCAGCACTTGGAAAGGTCCCTCCCACTTCTCTTGTAGGGGTTTTCCTAAAAGATTCTTAACATGCACCCAATCACCGGGATTATACGGATGCAATTTGCAATCAGGTTATTTAGGTTGGTGCTCCATCATTACAGTAGCATTTTTATCAAACTGTTTCCCCACCGTAATTACATAATCGTAAATGTGCTGATTACCAATTTGGTCTATGGCGTCCCCATTTACAGCTTGAATAGCATAAGGTCTACCATACAAAATTTCAAAAGGGCTTAACCTTTCTTTTGATCTTGGTTTGACTCTCAGCCTCAGCAGAGCAATAGGCAGAGCTTGATACCACTGCAAATTAGTCTCCTGGCATATTTTGGCAATTTGCTGTTTGATAAGATGATTCATCTTTTCCAGTTGCCCACTGGCCTGTGGATGGTAAGGTGTGTGTAATTGCCATTTAATTTGTAATGCTTTGCTTATTGCTCTCACTACTTTTGCACAGAAATGTGTACCCCTATCTGAAGATATGCTCTTCGGTACTCCAAACCATGGAATAATTTCATTCAACAATACTTTAGTCACTTTTCTTTCCTTATTTGTCCTGCAAGGGAATGCTTCAGGCCACCCAGAAAATGTATCAGTTAATACCAACAAGTACCGAAACCCCCTTTTCTTGGGAGTTCAGAAAAATCAATTTGCCATACCTCACCTGGAAATTTACCTCGATTTATTGCTCCCTGGTGTATCTTAGTCCCTGTATTCGGGTTGTTCTTCAAGCATCGCTCACACTGGGATGTGACACGTTTTATGGTGGTAAATAATTTCGGTCCTGCTATCCTAGCTTGCAGGTACTGATAGAGCGGATCCAAGCCCCAGTGGGCTTTCTCATGTTCTGCTTTTATAAACTGCCACATCACGTTTCCTGGTATTACTAACTGTCCTGTTTCCAGTTGACCCCAACCATTCTCTAATATTTTGCCCTTATTTCTTTGAATCCATTTATGATCTGATTCCTGGTAATTTGGCTGGATGTTGGTATCCAGTTCTGGTATTAGGGCCGTTACTTTCACTTCCCTAGCCCTTGTGGCGGCCAATTTAGCTTCTGTATCTGCCTTCCTGTTCCCTATTTCTGGAATAGTATTACCTTTCAGGTGTCCCTTACAATGTATTATGGCCACTTGTGCTGGGAATTGGATCGCCTTTAGCAATCGCAGAACCTCCTCTGCATGTTTGATTGTTTTCCCTTGTGTAGTCAACAGTCCTCTTTCTTTCCAGATGGCTCCATGAGCATGTACAACGGAAAAGGCATATTTAGAGTCTGTCCATATATTAATTTGCATGTTCTCTGCCAATTCCAGGGCTCGAGTCAGAGCTATCAGCTCTGCCTTTTGGGCTGAAGTCCCTGCAGGCAAGGGCTTGACTCAATTACTCTCTCTGTGGTAGTGACTGCATAGCCAGCCATTCTTACTCCCTGCTTCACGAAGCTGCTGCCATCCGAAAACCAGTTGTCTGCATCTTCGAACGGCTCCTCTTTGAGGTCCGGGCGACTGGAGTAGATGGCTTCAATTGTTTCCAGGCAGTCGTGTTCGATGGGTTCTACTGGGGCTCTCCCTTCTAGAAATGAAGCTGGGTTCACAATGTTACACCAGCTGTGCTTTCTGTTGAGAGACTCGATATCCACTTAAACCCAGGAAATTTAGTAAGGAAATAGTCCATTCAATGCATTCTTCCTCTGTCACTGTTGCTATTAGGAGGTCGTCTCCGTACTGCGGAAGGGTGCCATCTCCCAGCGGCCTTTCCCACTGTTCTAATTCTTTGGCTAACTGGTTCCCAAAAATCGTGGGGGAATTGCTCCATCTTTGGGGCAATACTGTCCAGGTAAGTTGAGTCTTTCTTCCTCTATCTGCAGATTCCCACTCAAAAGCAAAAATCTTTTGACTCTCGGGGGCTAGAGGAAGGCAGAAGAATGCATCTTTCAAATCTAATACGGTGAACCAGGCCAAATTATCCTTTAGTCTAGTTAGAAGCGTGTATGGGTTAGCAACTACCGGATGTAATGTCTTGGTTATTTCATTTACTGCCCTCAGATCTTGAACTAGCCTATAAGCCCCATTAGGTTTCTTTACTGGCAAGATTGGTGTATTAAAATCTGATTCGCATTCTACCAATAACCCTAGTTCTAAAAACCTTCTGATTATAGGTTCAATCCCTTTCCTATCTTCTATCCTCAGAGGGTATTGTTTTCTTTTCACCGGTTTTGCCCCAACTTTAAGTTCAACAACAATCGGTGTTGCTTGTTTTGATCTTCCCGGTATATCAGTAGCCCAGACTAATGGGTATGTCTCGCTTAGAATTCGCTCGGAATTGTGATTCTCAGGTTTGGGCTCCACACAACTGATTGTTAGGCTTAAAGCTGTAATCAGTTGTTCCTCATTTACTTGAAATTCCAATTTGTCTTTGTTGAACTTTATTATGGCTCCCAGGTTTTCCAACAGGTCTCTCCCCAATAAGGGCTTTGGCGAATTTGGTAAATACAGGAATTGGTGAATTCCCATTTGTTTCCCGATTTTGTATTTAATAGGTTTCAAAAAGTAAGCCTTTTCTGGTTGGCCTGTTGCTCCCACAACTTGTACAAATTCATCACTTTTGGGTATCAATTCCTGATTTAAAACCGAAAAGGTTGCTCCAGTATCAATCAAAAAGTTCAATTCCTTTTTACCTTCCCCTAGCTCCATTTTAACCAGTGGATCTGCTAGGGTATGGCCCACCGGTCCCCCTCATTCACTATCCTGATGTGTGGAAGTAGTGGTGGCCATCAGCCTTTCCCTTAGTCGGGGGCATTCTTGCTTCCAGTGTCCCATCTCTAGGCAGTAAGCACATTGATTTGGCCCTACTCTAGTCGGGTGAGGTTGGAGCCTCCCCCTCCCTCCTACTGGGTTGCCTCTACCTCTTCCCCTAGTTCCAGGTTCTGAGTAACCTGTCCTCTGAGCTGCTACTGCTACAGCCACTACTCGAGCTATCCTCCTGTCCTCCTTTTTCTTCTCCTCAACTTCTCTATTATTGTATACCTTCCATGCCTCATTCAGCAGTGTCTCCAGGTTCTTATTTGCTGGATGCTCGAGTTTTTGTAATTTCTTCCTGATGTCTGGGTTACTCTGTCCCATCATCAACCCTAACAAGTGTTGTTTCCCTTCTTCTGTTGCTGGGTCCAGGGGTGTGTATTGTCTCATCGCTGCCCTAAGCCTGTCCAGGAATTCGAATGGGGTCTCATCTTTTCCCTGTCTGATGTCATATAGCATTGATCAATTGATAGCTTTAGGAATCGCATTACGCAAGCCCATCGCTATCAGTTTTCTATCTTACATACACAAGAATTACAGTTGACACAAAATATCGAATCCTTGTCCCGCAATTCGAACTCACGTCTTAGCAAATCACAAAATGCTTGCAGACAACATAACAATATTAGACAAAAACATAACACAAATATTTCCTCAAAACCTTATCAGGGAAAGGGAAAAATTGGACAGGGTCCCGGGCTTGGCTGGATACGTTCCCGGGCGTAGTTCAAAGATCCAAACAAAGCAACAACATTTAGAGATTCAAACAGAGCAACAACATTTAAGACGAAAGAAAAACACACTCTTTTAACAAATACTCCGATTCCAAATGGGGCTACACAACCCTGATTCCAAATGGGGTCTCTGACCCCGATTCCAAATGGGGTCTCGGGGACCCCGATTCCAAATGGGGTCTCTGACCCCGATTCCAAATGGGGTCTCGGGGACCCCGATTCCAAATGGGGTCTCTGACCCCGATTCCAAATGGGGTCTCGGGGACCCCGATTCCAAAGGGGGACTCTAACCCCAATTCCAAAGGGGACTCTAACCCCAATTTCAAAGGGATTTTGCCAAGGCGTCCCCTGGCTTTCCCGTCGGGCGACCACGTCTGGTCCCCGTTTCCCAATTAAAGTGCTTAATTCCAAAATCAATAAGCAATAAACAATTAAAATACCTCTTAATTGGAGCAGGAGATGCAGGAAACCCTTCGTCCACCAAAGAGCGCTGGTCCGGGGGGGGGAGCCTCCTCTGACAAAATCTGTCAGGGGCGCTCGGAGGGTCCCGGCCCCGGGCTCGGCTCCGGGGGACTCCTTAGGGCCCCGATCTCCCGTCTGTTCGTCCCATCTGGGGTGCCAGACCGCAAATCTGATAGTCCCCACTAACAGTTGCGGGGATAACTTACCTCTTCTGGGGACCTCGGTTGGCTGGAACGTCTGCAAGGAAGTCCTTTGTCCGGAACCGACCCGTCCTTGGGCTCAGGGTGGGCTTGCCAGTCCCCCCTTGTGAGTGTCACGGTACAAAAGGTGGCGGTGAACCCCAAGGAAGCTGGTGGTCCAAAAGGCTTGAAAAATCCACACATGGATATCCAGCTGCTGCATGAGTTCTCTGACCTTGCGGAAGACCCCACATGCAGGTGCCAGCTGTCGGTTTCACACCTCATGGGGGGATCCATTTGTCTAGCTCTGGACTCCAGAGAAACCGACAAGGACCAAAGGAAAAGACGAGAGGCGGTATTTTTTCTCAGGACCAAAATCCCACAGCTTTACTGTAGAACAACTCCAGGAGAGAATATAGAGTCCAGGAGGGGAAAGAGACCATCCATCTCATGGCGGGAGATTTTAAAGCCGGGGGAAGGGGGAGTGGAGGAAAGAAACTACAGTCAATGGGATACAACTGATGGGAGGGAGGGAGGAATCAACCGGGAGCCCGGGAACCAACACCACAGGACTTGGAAGGGGGGGGGGGGGGGGGGGGGGATGGTGTATGGAGCAAACCATGTGATACAAAACAAACCACTCAGTGCAAAATAATAACTGAATAAACAACTCAGTGCAATACAACACTGCACCAGCTGGAAGACCTCAACCTGTGCAACAACCGTGTGGCTGTGCTCTTCCATGGCGCCTTCAAGGGGCTTGACCTGGGTGGGAACAACCTGCAGCACTTGGCAGCCATGGCATTACAGAGCCTCCCGCAGCATTGCTGGCTTTACCTGTACCGCAACCAGCTGTTGGAGGTGAAGGCAGCCGCATTCCAGTTGGTGCAGGTGACACTGGGTTTGCTGGACCTGCGTGCCAATGAACTATGCTACCTGAGCCAATGCCTACGGCAACTGCCGCCTTTTAGCTACCTGCATAATCTCTATGACCTGAAGCTGCCGGTGCAGCAGCCTTATGGGATGCGTATGGTCCCACAACGCTTTTTCCAGGGCCTCAGTGCCTTGTGCTCCCTCTACCTGTCACAGAACTCACTCTCGGCCATCCCTGCAGATGCCTTTGATGACCTGGCGCAGCTGCAGTACTTGACTCTGGCTGACAGCAACGGCGGGATGGGCCACTTGCCTGCCAGCATCTTCAAGAACCTGAGTGAATGGTGCAGCCTGAACTTGGAGAGTGCAGGACTGTGCAGCCTTGACCCTGAGGTCTTTGACAACCTGACACGACTGAAGGAGCTGCGCCTGGCCAAGAACAATCTGCGTACACTGGATGTGACTCTGACAATGGGCCTCCCCGCCCTGCCTCTATCTGGACCTGTGCACATGCTCACTGACTTGCATCTGTGTCGATGCCTGGCTGCCTTCCTGGCTGGTGCATGGGCCTGTGCAGATGGTCTACCTGTATAGCTACACGTGTGGTGAGATGGATGGGGCCTCCGCATACCTGCACTGCTTTGACACATATGTATGCTACCTGGACATGGGGCGGTACCTGTTTGCAGGGGCAGCACTGTCTGTGCTGCTACTGCTGGTGCTGTCTCTGCTGCATCACTGTGGGTGCTGGCAGTTGTGCTACCAGCTGTTCCTGCTGCATGCGTGGGCACATGGGCACTGCTGGTGGGAGCAGCAGCCCTACACCTATGATACCTTCATGTCCTACAACTCCAGGGATGAGCGGTGGGTGCTGGAGGAGTTGGTGCCTGAGATGGAGCATGAAGCCCTGTAGCTCTGCCAGAACCACCATGACTTTCGCCCCAACCGCCCCACAGTGGACAACATTGTGGATGCTGTGTACAACAGACAGTACACTGTGTGTGTGGTGAGCTGTGGGTACCTACGCAGCAAGTGGTGCTCACTGGAGATCCAGATGGCCAGCTATTTCCTCTTCAATGAGCTGCATGATGTCCTTGCCCTCATCTTCCTCGAGGATATCCTCTTGGCCTTCCACCACATGCGCCATGTGCTGCTGGGGCGCACACCCTCCGAGACCCCCGCACAGCCCCTCTTCTGGGCAAAGCGCAGGTGTGCCCTGAATTGGGGGGGGGAAGAGGAGGAGGAGGAGGACAAGGAGAGAGGGGGCTGGGAGGAAGGGTGCCCTGGCACATCCAGGACCCCCGGGGAAGTTCTCCCTCAGGAAAGCAACTTTCTGCACCAGAATCACTGTTTTTTATCTGAGGAAGGTGTCCTGTGGAGTGGGGTTGATGGCAGCAAGGAGGAAGAGGAGAATGAGCAGAGGAAGACAGGGGGCAGGGAGGGAGGCTGCCCTGACAGGACTGGGACCACTGTGGAGGTTCCCTCTCAGAAAAGCAGTTTTTTGCCTCAGAATCACTGGCTTTTCTCTTGGGAATATGCTCTGCACCTTGGGGATGAAGGTAACAAGAAGGACGAGGAGGAAGAGGAGGAGAAGGTGGAGGAGGAGGAGAAAGGTTGCCGGGAGAGAGAGCAGCTGCTCTAGAGCCACCTCACCCTGGTGTAATGGGGATCCTCAGAGACATTCCCAATAACAAAAAAAAAAAAGTGGTTTTGTCCCAAAACCCCTGATTATCATCTGAGAAATGTGCAGTTGGGATGATGGTAATGAGGAAAAGGGGAAGGAGGAGGAGGAAAAGAGGGAGGCAAGATGGACCTCAATGTTCAGATGCAGCTAATTGTCAAGGGCTGTACATCTTGGGGACCAGAACATCGAAAGAGCCCTTGATAAAACTAAAAATAGGTTCCCAAGGGGAAGAAGTTACCTTTTAAGTAGACACTGGAGCAGAAAGATCAACTATGCAGCACCTCCCCAAAGGATGTAAAATTAGTAAAGAAACTGCTCTAATTGTGAGAGCAAAAGGTGAACCATTTAAAGTACCCATACTTGAAAATGTTGAAATTGAATCAGAAAATAAGATTTGTTTGAATTATTTGTTGTTGATACCAGAAGCAGACAATAACTTGCTAGGAAGAGATTGGATTATAGCTTTAGGAGTAAATTTAGAAGTGAAACAAGGAGAACTACAGGTACAGCTTTATACTTTAATGTCAGAAGATGAAGACAAAATTAATGTGAAGGTGTGTCACCATAAAGGGAAAATAGGAAAGCTGGAGATTGAACCCATTAAGATATAAATAAGTAATCCAGTCGTTCCCATAAGAGTATGACAATACCCTCTATCTTTGGAAGGAAGAAAGGGGACTTGCAAATACCCAAGGGAGAGGACTTGTTCATCATTAATTGATTGTAAGAGTATTAGAATCTTTGAGGGGTCCATCAGCATTAGCTGTTGTCCATGTAAGAGGACATCAGAGGGAATGGATGTCCTCTATTGGACTCGGGGAAATAATTTGGCTGATGCAGAAGCACAAAAGGCAGCAGTACGCTTACCGGTGTTTTTAAATAATTTGAGCAAAAGTGAGGATGAGACAAAGTATCAAAAATGCTATACCTCAAAGGAAATACAAGAGATGAAGAAACTAGGGACTAAGCTAGAAGGGGATAAGTGGCTTTTACCAGATGGTAGAGAAATGGTATCTAAAAGTTTTGCTAAAAGAATAATTCATCAGTTATATCAATGAACTCATTGGGGAACATGAGCACTAAGTGACCACTTTTTAAAGTTTTTTGGGCATATAAGAATATTTAATATAGCAAAACAGGAGACACAAAGATGCATTATTTGCCAGAAAATTAACAAGAAGACATCTAGACAGACCCCACAGGGAGGGAGAAAAACTGCGTACAGGCTTTTGAAAAGATACAAGTGGATTTTACCGAACTACTGAAAGTGGGAAGATGTAAGTATTTGTTAGTAATAATAGACCAATTAACTCATTGGGTAGAGGCCTACCCTGTGGCACAAGCAACAGCACATTTTGTTACGAAGATTATTTCAGAATATATAATTCCACAATTTGGGAAGATTAGAGAGATTGATTCAGATCAGGGTTCCCACTTTCCCTCAAAGTGTTAAAAGAAGTAATGAAAGCTCTAGGGATCTCTTGGGAATATGATACCCCTTGGCACTGTCAGAGTTCAAGGAGAGTAGAAAGAATGAACCAGACCCTAAAACATCAGCTAGCAAAACTAATGATTGAAACAAAACTATCTTGGATTAAGTCCTTACCATTGGTGTTGTTAAATATTCAAACAATGCTGAACTCAGAGCATGGGATCTCCCCATATAAGATGCTATATGGGATGCCATATTCTCAAGAGATGCCGGTGGGAAATCCTATAGTAGATGATATGTCGATCCAAGGGTATGTCATGACTTTGGGGAAAAAAATGTTCAAGAACTTCCTAAGAAGAGAATAATGAACCAAACTCCTCCCCTAGGATTTGCAATTCATAAAATACAATCAGATGATCAAGTATTGATCCGTAGTTGGAAAGTAGCTTGACTCCCCATAGGGATAGACCTTCCTTTCTGCTCTTGACCACAGATACAGCAATCCGGACAGCAGAGAAAGGGTGGACACACCTCTCCTGAGTAAAAGGAACATGAAAATCAGATGCCAGGAGATAAAATAACCTGTATTGAAAAGGATTGTAATTGCTATCCCTTTGTAATCACTGAATGCAACTATTGTAAGGAGAGGTGGTATTATTATTGTCGCAGGGGTTATCCTCCAAGTGGGTTGTGTCCAGAGTGTAAACACATTGAACAGATTTTTACTAAATATATTTTAAAAAAGAGAGTAGAGGAAGGAACATTAGAACTAGATTCTTATGAGTGGTGGATGTTGTGGAAATACGGATTAAGAGGGGGACTATCAAGTGAGGCAAATATTAAAAAGATTGAGTGTCGCAAATGTAATCGAGTCCCTTGCAGATCCGAGCTAGCCAAAGCAAAGTATTGGGAAGTATTAAAGAAATGGCACAAAATCTGGGAAAGCTTATTTGGACCCCCTGAAGAATATCCTTGCTGCTGAGAAGATGGTACCCCTCGCTGACGGGGGCATCCCGGTAGGCGCAGGAGGCAGAGGGATAATAAAACTGTGGGGCCTTATGATACTGTTGAGTCTTCCACAGAATGGGCTGACCAATCCCTGCTTGAAGTGCTACCAAAATGTGAAGTACGGCCGGACCATGACCCGAGTGTTTGCAGCACACACTCATATCAATGCAGGATGTTATGAGCCAGGAAAACTTGAAACATGTACAATAGGAGAAAAAAGTTACTGGGTGGCAGCAAATTTAGGAATGGTAGGATGGGCACCTCGAAACTATCAATTATGTCCCTGGGGAGAAGCATTCCTCTGTTTTAACAAAGGCGGAATGTGGGGATACTCAGATAAAGGGGGAGTACAAGATAAATTCAAGGAAGAATTAGTGAAAAACATCACAAAGAATTTAGGGAAAATTCAAACCAAAAAAAGACCAAGAGCAGGAAGTGACCTATATGAAAAAATTAAGAAAGGACTTAGTGATTGGGACGTGCCCGTGTTAGGAAAAAAATTTGGTTTTCGATCTGATGCAAAAAGTAGTTAAGGAATTAAATGTGACTAGCTGTTGGATTTGTGGGGGATCCCAAATGACCAAGAAATGGCCATGGCGAGGTGAAGGGGCAGGACCTGATCAGTTGATATTATGGAACAGGACACATAGATCTAATGAAATTCGACCTGAAGGGTGGATATTGAGTCATAAAGTAGTCGGCCAAATTTGTATTTCTAGGGAAGGAAACAATTTTACTACATACACAGGACATACCACCTGCAAGATGATATATACCACCAACTCCATCTTCACAACCTGGTGGCCAAAACCATCAACAGGTTATTGGTCTATCAATTGCACTGACGGAACTGTTTGCTAGAAAAGTGCAACATATGCTAATCCTTTTGAGGAGGTAAAAGATCTTAAGGGATATTGAGAAAATCTGGAGCAGACGGCTGAAAATTGGAAAGCTCCAGATGGATTATTTTGGATATGTGGTAAAAGGGCATATAATGAACTATCAAAGAAATGGAGAGGTACCTGTACAATTGGAATTATACAACCTGCATTCTTTTTGCTACCAAAGAGCAAAGGTGAATATTTAGGACAACCTCTTTATGAAACTCTGCACAGAAGAAAACGAACTGAAATAGGAGGAAAGCAGACCTGGAATAATGAAGAATGGACTTCCCAACGGATCATAGATTACTATGATCCTGTGTCCTGGGCTCAGGATGCCAGCTGGAATTACAGAACCCTTATTTATATGCTTAGTCAAATTATTAGATTACAGGTCATTGTAGAAATTACTTCTAATCAAACATCAGATGCATTGAAGCTTGTAGCTAGACAACTAAACCATACCAGAGCAGCAGTATATAAGAATAGGCTAGCCCTAGATTATTTATTAGATGAAGAAGGGGGGTTTTGTGGAAAATTTAATACATCTGAGTGCTGTTTAGAGATTGATGATAATGGAGAGTCTATTACAAATTTGGCAGATGAAATTAAAGGAGTTGCACATGTTCCAGTGCAGAAATGGAATTCCATATTAACTGACAATTGGTGGAATAATTTGTTTGAAGGAGCCTGGTGGAAGAAGTTGGGGCTCATGTTGTTTTGTTCTGCATTAGGCCTATTGTTTATACCATGTATGATTCCATGCTTTATGAGACTAATACATTCAGTGATCCAGGGAATGCAGATTTCAGCAACGCCCATAAACCCTAAAATAACAACCACAGTAGAAAAAACTAACTCCCTTATGATAGTCAAGGCCAAAGCAGAACCAAATAGAACTGCGATTGAAAAGGTATTAGCTCAGTTTGAAGCAAATACATGAATCAATAACCTAAAGAAAAAGGGGAGGGATTGTGAAAAATGTTTTTGTGATTTGCATCAATTGACAATGGAATCAGCAAATGCTTGTATCTGCTGTGTCGAAAATGGATACATTCCTTGGGATAGATACAAAGAAGGGTTTTGAAACTTTCTATAGCCAAAGAAACCATCAAAATAGGGGAAGTATGGTAAAGAGATGAGGTAGCAAGACGACTGATGCTTAGAATAAAATAGAGGAAGTTGGGGTAAAGCTAAGGGGATTGCAACGCGACTAAATGCTTATGTATAATAAAAAGCTTGATACACTTAACAAAATCATGTAGTAGACACTGGTGAAGGGGCCTCCCTCCAGACAACCACAAGAAGGACAGGATGCCAACAACCACCTGGAAAGATTATGAAATTGCTGATTCCAGCTTATTGATATTTGCTGATTTGGATTAACCAAGCACATTGAAAAATAATTTGTAGGCTTAAAAACAGTATATATACTTTACCAAATTTGTAAGTGGTGTGTGCTGTGAGTGGAGCAGTGACTCCCTGGCCACATAGCACTGCTTGCTTGCTTTCTTAAAAATAAAAGATATAGAAATAAAATTTGGATTGACTATTGAAATTTTATATCATGGTCAGGCTCTGTTTGCCTTTTGGTTTTTCAGCTTTCCACTTCTGGTCAAGTTCTGTTTGCCTTTGTCTCTCTCCCCTGCTGTACACAAGGAAATGGCTGCGTCGACCAGTTTGGGGTCACCACATGTTACGTTATGTTGTTGGCTGGAGACAGACATACAAGAAGACTCATCGAGGGTCAGTGACAAACAGCATGGTTTATTGTTTGGAATGCTCTTTTATTGGGGATTCAAAATTCCCGGGCTTGGAAAAATGATTGGCCGAGGTTTCAGCACCGCCCAGCTTAGCTCTCTGGTCAGTGATATGTTTGCAATCAGGATTGAATGGGATTGGCTGGGGGTTCCCTGTTTAGGTTTGAATCCAACCTCTCCTTACCATACCCAGGGACTTGTTTATTTCTAGGCTGGTCGAGTTTGGGTGCCTGATATGGCCAAATTTATCTTTGCAGCTACAGACCAGCTGCAGCTGTGACAAGAGACTACAGAACTTCTCTGAGCAATCTGTTTCAGTGCTCAATCACCTGTGCACCCACGGAGCGAGTGAGTGACTATATGGTGATTACTTGCTGAGTGGTCTAAACCATGACATTCACCTAAGTGAGGAAAATTTTTCCATAAACCAACATCATAAAATCTCAGACTAGTTGTTTCTTTTGTACAGTGATGACTTAAGATTTTAGCTTTTATATTTTTCAGATCCTGTACTGCATTAGTGTATGACTCTGAACTCCATATAGAGTGTTAGTTAACTCTCTTCACATTTTGGTCAGACAAAACAATCCTTCTAGGCCTGAGATCCACGGACACCCTAGAGCTTCAGGCCCCGGAAAGTACAAACAAAAGTGAATTGTTGGGGAGCAAACTGGGGAAATATGACTTCATTACCTGAAGCTGTAATTGGAGGATTAACCCCTGATATGTAAATGGACCAAACTCATAATTGTCTGAAAAACTTGTCACCATCATCCATCTTGGGTGTAGCCTCTTAGGGCTTCTGATTGCCCAAGGTGTACCTATTGAAGGCCTTTAATAAATACGCACTTTTATTCTCTTAATCTTGTCTAGCCTCTGTTCTAGGTAGCTGTTGTGGTAATGAGTGACACAGGGACCCCAAGGAGGTGCAAAGGAGTGTTCTTTACATAGTTTTAAGGCACAACAAGCCCAAGTCAACCAACCACCATACACCACGATGTAGACATACAGCAGTCACACAGCACATCTCTCACGTCTCTGTACCCCTATTGTAGCTCAATCACTCTCCCACAGTTCCCTTCTGCTTAGCCTAAGTAACAGGTGGGAGCCATGTTATAAGGCCTTCCCTTTATAAAGCCTTACCTATCGGTAACAATTCCCCCTTCTTTGTTTATGTGTTGCACAGTTAAAAGTGTCTGAGTGATAAAGCCATTATCTTTTTAAGACTATTATTGATCATTCTTGCACACAAGATAAATTACATGGGATACATGTCACAATCATTAAGAACATACCAAGGATAACTATGCCGTTCTTTACCAAGTGCTTAAGCCATGCCCTGAAGCCGAGGTTGTCGAGCCATGAAGACACCCCGCACCAATCACCCTCATTGTGTTGCAGCATCTGTTTAGTGAGCTGCTTAAGATTACTGATACTCTTATGAATGGACTCTGAATGGTGACTTGAGTTCATGCAGAACATGGTCAAAATCTTCGCACCCACGACCTTGAGCCAGCAGCAAGAAATCAATGGCTGCCTTGTTGTGCAGTGTTGCATGTCACACTGATTTAATGTCAATTAGCATTGCTGAAAGAGCGTCACTAGTGGTGTTAGCTTCCTTTGCATGTCAGCAGCCAAACTTGTTTAAAGAAGCCAAAGCATGAGCATCATCAATTGCGGGTATTAAGCTGGCAGAGATGCACTCTGCAGTGCTTCAGAAAGTTACTGTTGGATCGCACTTCTTACTAAGAACCCATGTACTATGCCTAACTCAACACTGTGCTGCAACTATTAGAGCAGTCCAGTTTGGGTGAAACAAGGTTAACTAACCTTGCTGATGGTGCAAGGTCCGCCAACAGCTTTGCCTGGTCTTGGGTCGGCTGTCTGGTCTCTACCCCGAGATGCGTGGGATGGTTCTGCGGCAGCCCGCGCTCAGAAGAACGAGTCTGGACTCTTCACTTTTCGGTCTTCAGGTTGTTTATTATTTCTTATTTATAAAATTTTCTCTCTGCCCAGCTGAGGTCCGCTCAGCAAGGCAGCCACAAGCACTCTCACTGCCCCAAGGCGATGTCGTCTTCTTATACTACAAGCTACTTATATCATATTTACTTTTAATTCCCAATACCTATCACCTATGTTAGACAGTGCATTGCTACTCTAAACCAATCCCCAAGTGCCAACATCACAGCAGAAAATGGAGAACAAGAAGAAGAAAGAAGAAGGAGTAGACATGCCCTGATTCCTCCATCTTGTCCCCATAACCCCTGTACCAAAAATCCTAAAATCCACATTTTCACCCTGTGAATGCTTTATTATTACACCATTCAAACATGTGTGGCTTTCTCATCCCCATACCAAGCTGGCAATTCATTGGAAGGATCAAAGTCAAGCTACCATGTGTTCCAGGCAGCATGCCAGGGTCTCCGAGCCCCCCAACGGGGTTCTTGGCAACTCTGGACATCCAGAGGGATGTGCTGAGTTCCCACAGCCTGGTATACCTTTCCAGATGCATTCCCCACATATTAAGAACAAGTCCGAGGGGGAGAGTAATAGCACTGATGCTGAATGTCAGTCGACTTTCCAAGGTCCAATTACATCACAAGGAAGCATTGCTGAACATTCCTTTAAGAGACATCAAAGTTAACGCTGTTCATATGAACATCAAATGTATCATCAATGTACAAGCATAGCAAGGCACACAAAGTTCCTTGCATATCTAGTTCTTGTGGCTGCAAGAGCAAAGCTGGAAAGTCATGCATCCTTCTCAGATCTTTGTACTGTGTCTCATCCCATCCTGCGGTCTTTTGCCAGGTGTCCTGGCACCACCACCTAGGCTGCAATATCAATATACCTGGGGCTGTGAAGTTTTGCTGCACGCTTTCATTGTACAGCTTACCAAAACGCTTCTTACCAGTGGGTACCCCTACTACCAGGCACGTGCGAAAGGGATCACTAGGGATTGCCATAGACATGCACACAGTATTGGTGCATTTTCAAGGGTGATCCATACATTTGCACCATCCAGTGTAGGGGGTAAGACACTCGCAGTACCTTCATCAGTCAGGATGATGCAACAAATGGTCACACACACCGCGAAGGAACCCATTTCACTTGTTGACCTGTGGAGACAAAAGCATAACCCCTTCCCCATGTTAACAAGTCTAAAGTTCCTGCCCACTGCCCTGTTACTGGGTTCTTTACCATCACCAGAGGCCTGGGACAAGCCTTTGTATCAAAAGAATATTGCCTTTCACATGCTGTTTGGCCAGCTTCATCCCAGTTAAGGAAACTGAGAACATACAGAGCTTTGCTAACCTATTATATGGGCACTCCAACTCCCCCATCTTTTGTTTTTGAAGCATAATTTTTAATGATCTGTGGGCACATTCAATGATTGCCTGACCAGTGGGAGAGTGAAGGATACCTGTGTTGTGGGAGATACCCCATTGCTGTAAGAACTGTTGAGTCCACACAGAAGCAGAAGCTGGGCCATTGTGTCTTTATAGTGTCTGGAAGGCCCAAAGTAGCAAAACATGTGAGCCAGTACTGAGTAACATCACAAGCTTTTTCTCCTGTTTGGGTGGTTGCCATTAGAAAACGTCAGAAAGTGTCAACAGTTACACGAACATATTTTAACCTACCAAATTCTTGAACATGAGTAATATCAGTTTGCCAGACAGAATCGGCAGTCAGGCCTTGAGGATTGACATCCTCTGCCAAAGGAGCAGGAGCAACTCCATGGCAAGAGGAACACGAAAGCAGAATGTCACAAGGCGGTTAATTGAAATTGCTTTCGTAAAGAGCGTGCATTCTGATGAAAAATCATGAGACAGCTTAGCCTGAACAAACTTATTAAGCACAACATTTGGCATGACAGTGAGATCTGCACAAGTATTACCTTCCATGATAGGTCCAGGTAAACCTGTATGAGAACAAATGTGTAGCACATAAAAGTCACGCGGTCAGTTGTTAATCAAAAGCCATAGCATATGGAGCTCTGTAAAAAAGCTTGGTTATCAACATATCGCAAATACAAAGATTCTAATTAAAAACTACATTAGCAGCATATGCAGAATCAGTTACAATGTTGAGTGGTTCATCTGAAAACAGCTGAAAAGCATAATGGATAGCGGCTAACTCTAAGATTTGCACTGAAGCATTTTGTACTATCAGAATCCTCTTATGCCACTGGGTAGAATCACCCTCACACCATACTACTGGAGCTTTGCTGATTCTGCTGGATGCATCCGTAAAAACAGTAATTCCATTGATGGAGGTCATACTGCAGCGGCATTTCGCATACAAGGGGATGTCGCAGGCATCTTTTCATGAAAATCCTTTCCTTAGGATTTTTTCCTCCTGGGAAGCTGAGAGGCCTCAGGAACAAAATGTAAACAATGGTTATCTGCTGCTGTGGAATACAACAGGGGCATCTTTGATTGGCCCATCTTGGATGCTTATAATTAAGGGCCAATCACAGCCCAGCTAGCTCGGCTCTCTGTCCGAGCCACAAACCTCTGTTATTCATTCTTTTCTATTCTTAGTCTAGCCTTCTGATGGAACTTTTTCTTCCATTCTTTTAGTATAGTTTAAATGTAACATATATCATAAAATAATCAATCAAGCCTTCTGAAATATGGAGTCAACATTCTTGTCTCTTCCCTCATTCGAAAACCCCTGTGAACACCGTTACAAGGGGAGGCTACCCAGTTCCATATACAGGCGATGTGAAGGGTAGTGGATAGACAACTGTCCTGAAAACTCTGCAAGTTTAACCTGAAAGTTAGTATCCTCTGACAACAACCATGACAAGTTTTCTTTGTTCGCAGGTGCACAGATTATATGTGGATCTTGGCCACTGAGCATCTGCAGCTGCTCGCGGCCTTTCATGATGAGCTGCACAAACATGTCATTAACAGTCTATACAGTCTTTATTGCCGTATGAGGTAAAAATAGCCACTCCAGAACATGCAAGGGATCACTGTCATTTGGAAACCACTGAAACAAGACAGCAAAAGGTTGAAACCTGCTAGCCACTATAGCAAGAGAAACAGGTTCATCTGGGTCCCATCTCCAGCCCTGATGATTTTCTAGTGCCTGAGCACAATGATCTAGGGCCTTCCTAGCCTCTGGAGTTAGCTGTCAGGAAGAGTTGAGATAAGGCTCACCTCTGAGTAAAACAAACAGGGGGTGAAAAAGCTATGTGGATAAACCTAGAATGGGACATAACCAGTTCAAAGAACCTAACAATTTCTGCAAATAATTTAAGGTCAGGTTATCCTTAACGCAAAGCTTTACAGGCTGAGGGCAGACAGTCTGCTGAGTAATTTTCCATGCTAGGCAATGCCACGGGGCCTGCTGCTGCACTTTCTCAGGTGCAACGACTAAGCCAGCTACTCGAACTGCTTGAACAATAGCTACTTGTATAGAACACAAAACAGAATGATCTTTAGCTGCAAGTAAAATATTGCCCATTGTAGAGGTTTAACAGGAAACAGGTTTTCTGGGAGGTTGTAGTCAAACCAATGGGTGCTCAGATTTTAATATTGGCACCTGATGTGGTCATTGGGACATTTGGATCCGCCTCTGAGAACACAGGGTTAAAAGCAGGGCTCCCCCCTGGAAGGTTCTCTTTGGATTTCCAGCAGGAGAGAGTTCGATTCCTCCCCTGGCCCAGCTGCAACCTGGGCGGGGGGAGAGGAAAGCCACGCGGCCTGGGAGAGGTGGGCCTGACCCTGAGGGGTGGAAGCATCAAAGAACTACTGAGAGGTATTCCCCCGCCCCCCCCGCCGGGAGACAGAGACAGAGAGAGAGAGAGAGCCATGCCTGGGAGTTACCTTGAAACTTGATAAACATGTGCGGCAGCAGGCAGCATGGCTGAGATGGAGGAAAAGGGGGGGGAAGGAGGCAGCGATGTGTCCAGCCGCTTGTGGGAGCTTTTAACCCCTTTGTGGAAAATGAAAACTTTACAGAACATTAACCCTTCCTAGAAGAGTGATGAAGGTCTGGGCAGAGAGAGAGATGTTGGAAGAATGGAGAAGATGGAGTGGCATTTTTTGCTGGACTCTTTTTTTGTATAGCCATGGACTGTTTCCTTGTGATACAGAGACTGCTTCCAGGGGGGGCAATGCCTCAGAACCAGGAGGGTTCAGTGTGGGTACCCCTCAGCCCCAGGGGGTGCAAAAAACATGGGGGGGGAAGATGTCCCAAAGTTGAGACTGTGCCTTTTTGGAAGGAGACAAGGCATCCTTAAAAGGAACCCTAGAAGCAGCCCTGGTCCATGCGCAGTGGTGACAGCACTGGGCATGGAAGGAAGATGTCACGATGGCAAATGATCTCCGGGCGGTGCCACATGTGACAAGAAGCCCATAGCACAAAGAAGGATGACTCCTCCTCTTGATGAACTGAAGATTGAGTATTCTAAAAGGTGATGCTGGACCAAGAGATGGTGATTTGGGAGATATATTGTATTGGAAATTTGGTGGGGGGAGGAGGAAAATGCTTTTGTAAGGTTTTCATTTTCCTTGTGTGTTTTTTTTTTTCCCTTTCCCTTGTAGTTTAGTAAAAAAAGTTTTCTTTATTCCTAAGTAGGAGCCTGCTTTGCTTATTCCTGGTCACATCTCACAGCAGACACCAGGGAGAGAGTATTTTCATGGGGGCACTGGCATTGTACCAGTGTCAAACCATGACACCCATGTAGTGGTATGTAACAGATATATTTTGTTAAAAATCCTTTCTTTAGGATTTTTCTCCCTTCTGAGAAGCTGTGGCCTCAGCAACAAAATGTAAACAATGGTTATCTGCTGTGGAATGTAACAGGTGGATCCGTGATTGGTCTCCTGTGGATGTTTGGATTTACAGACCACTCATGGCAGAGCTGGGTCTCAGTCTCTGCGGAGACAGACAACTTTGTTATTCATTCCTTTTCTATTCTTAGCTTAGCTAGCTTCTGAGAACTTTCTCTCTATTCCTTTTAGTATAGTCATAATGTAATATATATATCATAAAATAATGAATCAAGCCTTCTGAACATGAGGTCAACATTCTCGTCTCTCTATTCATCCTGCAAACCCTTGCAAGTCCTGTAACAGTGGTATATGGTTGCCTCAGGAAATTGGTGGCGTACAGGATGCAGAGTAAGGTCTACCACTCTCTGGCATATAGTTGGGCTGTTGAACATGCCTTGTGGCAAAACTCTGTGTGCTTCATCATGGGCACTGAAAAAGCAAAACAGGGTGCATCATCAGGCTGCAAGGAAGTCGTAAAGAAGCAGTCTTTTAAGTCTATGACAACTATGGGCCAATCCAGAGGAATAATCATAGGAGAGGGAAGTCCAGGTTGTAAAGCACCTATTGCTTCAATGACTGCATTTATCGCTTGCACGCCATGTAAGTCTCCATTTACCACTTTTCTTGGGTATGCAATAAACAGGAGTGTTCCAAGGGCTAGAGGACGGCTGTTTGTGCCCAAGAGACAGCTGTTCATCTACAAGCTTCTGTAAGTGTTGCAGCCATTCCTGATGTAGGGGGCATTGAGGGACCCAGACAGGGTCATCTGTCTTCCACGTGAGTTTACATGTGTTCAGTATCTATGTTCGGAACGGCTGTTCAATGTCCCCTATGAAAAAAAGGGTTTTACCCGAGTCAGGGTCTATGCTGACAGTGGTTCCAAACTGTCCCAGGACATCAGGTCCCCATAATGTACACAGCACTGGAGCAATGAATGGTGCAATGCGGGCAATTTGTCCATTGGGGCCAAGAAGAAGGCAAAGGTGGGCACTTTGTTGAGGGCATTGAAGCCCTCCTACCCCAACCAGAGTCGAGACAGGGTCAACCATGGGCCAATCACTGTGCCAGTCCCTGCTTCTGCCTATGGAAACATCTGCTATAGGAATGTGACCCCTGTTGACAGAGTGACAAAACTATCCTTTGTCCCCTTAAAAAGGAAATAAGCCCAGAAGTCTCTCTCCTCAATTAAGTGAAAACACATCTCAGGACCTGGGAGACTTCACCTCAAACTTAAGGATAGCTAATTGAACAGGAGCCAACAAGTCCTGCCTGAGCAATTTACTAGAAAAAGAAGAGAACAAAGAAACTAATCGCTTTTGTGAGGTGTTTTACCAGGGGCAAGGAACTATTGCACCTGGCTCGGTTTTTCTCTGTAAAGAGTTTTGTTATTTTGCCTTTTATTAAAACCTTTTTGTTTCCAACACTACCACAGAAGCCATCCTGCTGATTTTATGCCTTCTAAGGTAGCTGAGCTATCTTGGCTGTGAAATATATCTCCAAGAGCTTAAGAGACCTGGCTCGATGAGACCCATGTTTCAATCTGCCACGGTATCAACAAGTCCTTTGAATTCCTTACCATTAATACTGCAGACCATGGTCGGTTGCACTGCTGTGATAGTGCTTGCCCAAAAAATTTGAGGCTGGACAGTGCTTCCGAAGCCAGCAGTGCCATGCTTACTGTTTCTGCCTGAGGTTGTGCTGCAAAATGGAACAAGTTGTGCCAGATGCTGGGCTGCAGGTATAAAGCAAGGTGGCACGGATGTCCAGAGCATGACCTGTATTTCACCTTCAAAATTGAAGCTAATGATGCCAGGTAACACAAAGAGTCCTAACTTAGTAGTAGAAGAACGTCTGATTAGCAAAGCGTGCATATTATTGCCAATAGGTCCCCATACCCCCGCAGGGACTAAATGAACGGAGGTGGTCTTCAGAGTTACTGGCTGGCCAGAACTTCCAGATGTTGTGAAGACAAGCTGGCTTGCCAGACGCCATGCTTCACATTTGTTTAATTCTGCGGGGCATGTGAGCACACCTCCCAAGGGCGGTTTCCCGAAACCAAAGGCTTATGGCCCACAGAAGGGTGCGAGCAGCAATCCTTAGCCCAATGGTACCCCTTTTAGCACAGGGGACACTTACTAGTAGGACTGCCAATGGAAGGAGATTGGAGTTTTGATTGTGATAGAGGGCAGATTTTTCTCAGGTGACCAGGAGACCTGCAGCAATGGCAATGGCTGCCAGGCACTTTCTGTAAATGAGCTGGGTAAGCTGCAGTAGAGGAGTTGGTGTTATGGGATGGAATAGTTACTTTCTGGCAAGCTCTAACCATCTCCATTATATCACAAGTACATCAATTACAAATAGATGAGCACTTTTTTGCAGTCAGAATTTGCATTCTCAAACCTGAGTTGTGGCAAAAAATTCTGTTGTGTGTGCTCATCATCAACCTGTCAGGACAGCACTGCCTGAAGTCTGTCCATGAAAGTCATGTACAGCTTGGTTGGGCCCTGCTCAATCTTAGTGTAAGAAATGTTAGCATTCTTGTCTGTCATTGGAACCTGCCGCAGAACCGCAATAGAAAGGCAGGCAATAAGGTTGGAAATATCATGCAGATAAGTCCATCTGGGCTCTAGCGTTTTCATACACACCCTCACCTATTAGCTGAACCACAAGCACAGGGGGATTCCTCTGCTGTAGATGCCCTGCCTGAGATATGCAGGACGCACAGTAGTCGGAGAACCAAACCAGATATTGCATCATTGTTAGTATCATTTTCATCATGTTTTTCCAGTCAGCAGGAGTGAGGACATAGGCAGAACTTATTGTCTATCTGTAAGCAGTAAGTTGTCACAGATATCTTTTGTGAAAAATCCTTTCTTTAGGATTTTTCCCTCTTCTGGGAAGCTGAGGCCCCAGAGAAAGAATGTAAACAATGGTTATCTGCTGCTGTGGAATGCAACAGGTGCATGTGTGATTGGCCAATGTTGCATGTTCACAATTACGGGCCAATCAAAGACCAACCTCTCTCTGATAGAATCAGGGAGAGCTCCTTTGTTGATTCATTCCTTTTCTATTCTTAGCATAGCAAGCTTCTGAACTTTCTCTCTGTTCCTTTTAGTATAGTCTTAATGTATTATATATATCATAAAATAATAAATCAAGCCTTCTGATCATGGAGTCAAGATTCTCACCTCTCTCTTCACCCCTGAAAGACCTTTGCTAGCCCGGTAACAGTAAGTTTTTCAGAAAATGCACCAGTTTCCTGTGCTAACTTGAGCATCTCTCTCATAACAGAGTACTCTACATCTTTATAGGCTGAGGGTCTACCTTGCTCATAAATCACCAGATAGGCAGTTAGATATGAGGTCAGCCAGGTCTTATCCTGGATGGGGTATAGCTGTACTGACTGGGCATCAAAGGGTGCCGTGTCTGAATAGGTATTCAAAGTAACTTCTTCCTGAGGGGTTGTCATATTGACGGAGCTGTGTGGCAGCTCCTGTGATGCGCTGGGCTGGGGCAATTCCACCTGGAGGCCTGAGATGGGGTGGGGTAGCTGCAGCATTCCAGGAGCCTTCCAAAGGCGGAAGGCTAGCCGGGGGGTCTTAATGCCAGAGGGCTAAAAGTGGCCGTGGGGGCTGCTGCCAAAGACTGAATTTCAGTGGCCATAGGGGCATGCAAATCCAAGGGGCCAGAAACTGCAAGTATGGGCTGGAGAAAGTGACGCAGGCAAGGGAGGAGCTTGCGCCAAGGGAGAGGGCGGCGAAGGAGGTACCATGGGAAGGGCAGGCAGCACAGAGGTGGTGTCAGGAGGGATGGAGGCTGGGGGAGCAGGCAGAAAAAGAGCTCTAGGACCCTGCAGAGTCTGGAATGTGGAGAAGCCACTGTGGAGAAATGCCTCTCTGTGGGAAAGTGCTACCGAGGAAGGCAGCAGTGCGGGGGAGGCAGCAGGCTCCAGGGGCAGCCGAGAAAGTGAATCTTCGTTAGATTCTGTGAGAGTTGTGCAACATATGTTGTGAAAGAATTCATGCTTATAGAGAGAATGTATTTTATAAGATGGTGAAATCCAAACAAGTCTCTGATTCTCGGGATCTTTTGGGTGGCTGCAACCCTGAGAGATGTTAAAAGTCTCTTTTCCTAGCCTGAGCGCTTGAAGAATGAGTTGGAGCTCTTCAGTTCTTGGTCTCAGGGTTGTTTATTGCATCTTATGTATAAAAAATTCTTTCTCCTGCCCTGCTGAGGTCCGTCCAGCAGGACAGTTCCAGGCACACTGCCTGCCCCCAGGGCAGTTTTATGTCTTTATACTAAAAACTACGTATACAATGTTTACAATTACTTTCCAATACCTATCACCTACGTTAGACAGTGAGCTTCTACTCTAAATCAATCTGTAAAGTGCCAACATCACAGCAGAATATGGAGGCCAAGAAGAAGAAGGAGAAAGGCTGGATAGGCCCAGA
The DNA here is from genome assembly GCF_028551555.1 of Melozone crissalis. NCBI lineage: Eukaryota > Metazoa > Chordata > Aves > Passeriformes > Passerellidae > Melozone > Melozone crissalis. The sequence goes on along the minus strand of NW_026535813.1, from coordinate 4,344,903 downwards.
TCCCTCCAGGCTTCCTCCTGAACCTCAATTTTAGAAACCCCAAAATCTACTTTTTCACCCCATAATAACTTCACTATTATTCTACCTAAACTGTTGTGGCCTGCTGGTCTTCATATAAGGTTGGTAATTTGCTTCACGGGTCATAATCAAAAACACAGGTGTTTTGGGCTCCGTGCCAGGGCTTCTGAGCCCCCTGTCAGGGGTCTTGGCCATTCTGGACAGCCAGAGAGATGTTCTGGGTTCCCACATCTGACCACAAGCAACCCAAAGGCAGATGTCTACTTGGAATTCCAATATTCCTGAAGGTGACAGGAGAACAATACTCAGTTAACTTATGAATAGACGTGGCCAGAGCGATGATTGCCGCTATCCTGAGTGATCGGAAGACGCCCAAGGACGATTATCGCACTGCTGATACCATCAATCAAGATAACAGAAGTCACCAGAAAGATACATCTGAATACGCGACTTCCCCAGACACGATTAACACTGGCCTACCTCTCAGGAAACAGCGATTGTCCAGCTCTGCACAGTGAAAGAAACTGTCTTGAATATGCAGAGTTACAAAAGAAACTGGGACTCCTCTGCCTCAGGCATAAACAAACCATATAAAACAGCCCCGCAAGAAGCTGCGCTCGTGAACAGGGGAAGGTCTGATGCAATAGAGGTCAGATCTAGGTTCACCCAGCGCCGATCCTGGGCTAGACTCTGTCTCTTTGGCTGTGGGGTTTTTGAGGGCCGTATTTTGGTTGCAGAAAAAAAAATTATAAAATCATTTTGCATTTTGATAATTTGGCTTTTTGATTGATCATTTATAACAATTCTGGTGACCCCAACGTGATCTGAATTTGGGGTTCGGGGACCCCTCTGCGGTCAGGTGGCGCCCCGCTGATTTCAGCTGCCTGACAGGATTGGGAGTCAGTGAAACCAATCAGACACCGAACCAAAGCCAGAACCACAGCCAAAGAGGGATAAAACAGACCCAGAGCTCTTGGGAAACTGGAGCTATTCAGAGAGGGATCTCCGAGGTCGCAGTGCTTTTTCACTTGGAAAATTGACTTGCACAAAGAATCCACACAGGAAAAGGAACCGTGAGTACCATGTGGTTGAGTGGGGTGTGATCAAGTGTGTGTGAGTGAGACGTGATTCTTTTAAGAAGCGAGTGTGGACCCCAAGATCGCAGTTCCACTCTCCCGCAAGGGAAGTGGTCGGTCATGGGGCAAGTGTGCGCTTTTGCTTGCCACACACGTGGGACCTGAGACTCGTAGGGAGTTCAGGGGGGTTGATCACGGTTTGGGTCAGGAGGGAAGAGATGTTCCAAAAGGTTTGGGAGCTGGTAAACCTTTTGATCTGGAAAAATCAGGTAAGAGAGCTCTTTACCAGTTGAAAAACCTACGGAACAGTTCTCTGTGTGGCCAAGTAAGTTGGCAGTTTTTCACAGACAAAAAAAACCCAATACTGGACAGAGACTCGGGATTCATGCAGAGAATCCCAGCCAAAAGGACTCGAGCTAAAAAAAACAGAGAAGGGGTTTTTTGAAAGATGGGACTGAAAAAGAGCAAGTGACAGAGAAAGCCCCAGGGAAACTCTCCCCAGGTTCCCGAAAAGGTTTTGCCAGAAATCGCAAGGGGAAGCCTGTTGGGATGGATGTTAGAACATTGGGAAGACAACCCCAGGAGGATGGGGAATTCCAAGGAAAAGATGATCCATTTTTGTATGGAAAAGTGGGGAGGAAAGGAGATCGCAAAGTACGTGGTCTGGGCATTTCTCGGCACCTTCGAAATATGGATGTGCGAGACCCTGTACAACCATGTACTTGATCATTACCCACAGAATTTTAAAGAGATTGAGTTCGTAGAGATGTGGAAATTTGCTTGCTCAGGATTGTTCCCGATAAGAGCCCACAGGCACTCAGCAACCTGGGGAATGGAATGGGAGCTGCTGGAGAACCTTCCACCTCCCTATCTAGTCGCTCCTCCCCAGCCCACGCAAGCCCGGTACCTGAGCTGCTTCCAGAGGCATCAGTCCCGCAGTGGCGCTTTGGTGCCACTGCTCCCACCGGAGCTGGACACGGCGCCTCCAAGTCAGCTGGAGCAGGCGACAGGGCCTCTCCTTCCACGTGAACAGGCATCAGCACCTCCACTCCCATACAAGCAGTCCCAGCCCCTGCCACCTCCCAAAACTGAAGAGAAAGAGATCCTTCCCACGAACAAAGCAAGCTCTCCTCCAGCCCATCAGACGAAGTGAAGGATGAGGAAAGTGACCACTGGTGATAGTGGAGATGAGGAGGAAAAGCCCAATATCGTCCCTTTACGGGAGGTACCAACGGCTCCGGGAGTCATCGGCTTCGTACACACGCCGATCGATACTGGGGATCTCAGGGCTTTCAAGAAAGAAATGGGAAAATTGATGGATGACATGTTGGGGGTGGCAGAAAGATTAGACAAGTTTCTGGGGACCAGCATTTACACCTACGGGGACCTTAATGTGATATTAAGGTCACCGTTCAACAACGAGGAAAGGGAGATGATCAGGCAAGCTGTGATCAGAGACTGGGAACACAGAAACCCACAGGGGGAAGGAGGACACCAAAGGTGGCTGGAACAGAAGCCGTCTTGGAACACCCCGACAGAGGAAGGAAGACAAAAGATGATAAATCTTAGAAATATGATGATACAAGGTATTCGGGAGGCGGTGCCAAAAGGGCAAAATATGAGTAAGGTGCTCAGAGAATGCCAGGGAAAGGATAAGACACCCACAGAGTGGCTGGAAAGTCTCCAGAAGAGCCTAAGAATGTGTTCTGGGATGGACCCTGAATCCCTGATTGGGGTGGTCCTGTTGAAAACCCAATTTGTGGCAAAATCATGGGAAGATATAAGGAAGAAATTGGAAAAGATAGATGGATGGCAGGATAGGGAATTTCACAAATTGGTCTGGGAACCCCAGAAGATCTACATGAGAAGAGATGAAGAAAAGCAGAAAATTCAGGCAAAAGTGATAGTGACTGCAGTGAAGGAGGCTCAGAAACAGGAACAGGTCTGAGACTTGGCAAAATCAGTGCCGTTGAAGAGACAGAACCCTTCCCAAGGTAAGGGCTCAAACAACCAGAAAAAGGACTTTGAGTGCTATTACTGCAAGCAGAAGGGACATATTCGGAGGAATTGTCCCAAGAAGGACAAAGACGAGAAAATGTTTCAAGAAGATTAGAGGTGTCAGGGGCTTTTTAGTCTGGGGTCCGGAACACCGAAGGAGTCCTTGATAAAATTGAGAGTAGGATCCCACCAGAAGGAGGTATGGTTTTTAGTAGATTCTGGAGCTGAACGAACCACAGTGCAACGATTACCACGAGGCTGCTCTGTGAGCAATGACGCAATGATGGTAGTCGGGGCAAAGGGGGAACCATTTAAGGTTCCGATCATAAAAGATGTTGAAATAGAATCAGAAAACAAACAATGTGTTGGAAATATGTTATTCATAGAAGAGGCAGAATTCAATCTGCTGGGAAGGGATTTGATGGTGGCACTGGAAATTGGTCTAGCAATGCAGGATTCCCAGCTCACAGTGAAGTTGTATCAACTCACTGCCCAGGATGAGGAGAAAATTGACTCAAAGGTTTGGTATATCCAATGGGAGGCTGAGAGATTTGACATAGAGCCAATTCACATTGAAATCAAGAGACCAGAAGATCCCATTCGGGTCAAACAGTACCCTATCCCTATGGAGGGGAGGAGGGGACTGAAACCAGTGATTGATGAACTAGTGAAAAAAGGAACGTTGGAGCCGTGCATGTCCAGACACAACACCACAATTTTGGCAGTGCGAAAACAGACAGTAGCTACAGGCTAGTGCAAGATTTAAGGGCTGTGAATCAGAAGACTAAGACACTGTTCCCCATGGTTTCAAATCCTTACACTTTGTTGAATAACGTCTCTCCCGAGGACACGTGGTATAGCGTGATTGATTTGAAAGATGCTTTCTGGACTTGTCCTTTAGCGAAGGACAGCAGAGATGACTTTGCATTTCAATGGGAAGACCCAGAAACAAATGGAAAGCAGCAATTTAGATGGACATCGTTGCCTCAAGGCATTGTAGATTCCCCGAATTTGTTTGGCCAGGCACTTGAACAAGTGCTGAATCACTTTGTACCAGTGGAAGGAACAAAATTGTTACAATATGTAGACGATTTGTTGATTGCAGGTCTGAGGGGGAAGGATGTAAGGATGAGCACTATCGAGCTCTTGAATTTCCTGGGGGAAAAAGGATTAAAAGTGTCTAAGTCAAAGCTGCAGTTAAAAGAACCTGAGGTCAGGTATTTGGGACATTGGTCAACCAAGGGAAAGAAGAAACTAGATCCTGAATGAGTGGCAGGGATTATTGCCCTGCCTCCCCCACAGACAAAGAGAGAGGTGAGACAGTTACTGGGGTTGTTGGGATATTGCCAGCAATGGATTGAAGGATACAGTGAAAAGGTGAAGTTTTTGTACGAAAAACTCACCACAGACAAAATCAAATGGACAGAAAAGGACGAGGATGAATTTAAGGGAGTGAAGGAAACACTCATGGCAGCACCAGTGCTGAGCCTCCCTGATGTGAAACGGCCATTTCAGCTGTTTGTGGATGTGAGGAGTCACACAGCACATGGCATGCTAACGCAGGACTGGGCTGGGGCCAGGAAACCAGTCGGTTACTTGTCTAGGCTTCTGGAGCTTGTAAGCAGGGGCTGGCCCACATGCTTGCAAGCTATTGTAGCTGTGGCATTGTTGGTGGAAGAGGCGAAGAAAGTAACTTTTGGGGCACCTTTGGTAGTATTCGCACCGCATATCGTGCTGGATATACTACAACAAAAGGCAGATATATGGCTCACGGATGCTAGGTTGCTGAAGTATGAAGCCATTTTGATCCACTCACCAGATTTGGAATTGTGAACAACGACAGTGCAAAATCCAGCCCAGTTTTTGTTCGAGGAAGACTCGGAAAGGCTTGTTCATGACTGTGTGGAAGCAGTGGAATCACAAACAAAAATAAGACCAGATTTAGAAGAGGAGGAATTGGTAGAGGGAGAAAAATGGTTTGTGGATGGATCGAGCAGAGTGATCGAGGGAAAAATGAAATCAGGATACACAGTTGTGGACGGGAGAATGGGAAAAGTGATAGAAGCGGGTCCTCTGAACACAGGATGGTCTGCACAGGCTTGCGAACTGTACGCATTTCTGAGGGCTTTGAAAGGGCTGAAAGGAAGAAAGGGAATGATTTTCACAGATTCTAGGTATGCCTTTGGGGTGGTTCACACCTTTGGAAAAATTTGGGAAGAAAGGGGGCTGATCAACAGTCGAGGATGGGGACTGATGCATGGAGAACTGATCAAGCAAATTTTGGAAGCAGTAAGGGAGCCAGAGGAAATTTCGGTTGTTCATGTGAAAGGGCATCAGGCAGGGATGCAGTTTTGGATTCGGGGGAACAATTTGGCAGACCAGGAGGCCAAAAGCGCAACATTGATGGCGGTAAGTACCCCGGAGATTGAAGGAATTGAGATCCCAGACCACCCTCCTCAGCCCTCCCAAAAGGAAATTGAGAGTTATGAGAAAATAGGGGGAAAGTTGGAGGAAAGTAAGTGGAAATTACCGGATGGGAGAGGATTAGTTTCGAAAGGCTTTACCAGGAGAATCTTGAGGAGGATGTACCAGCTAACACATTGGGGGGCTCAGGCCCTGGCAGAACAATTTCTAAAGTTTTTTGGATGTAGAGGAATTTACGAATTGGTCAAACAAGAGGTACAGGGATGTCTGATCTGCCAGAAACTTAACAAGACTAAGGCATGACAGGCAATCCTGGGAAGTCATCCCATTGCGTACCGACCTTTCAAAAGAATCCAAGTTGATTTTACTGAACTGCCCAGGGTGGGAAGGTACAAATTTGTTCTTGTGATAGTTGACGAATTGACCCACTGGGTGGAAGCTTTTCTGAGCCCAAGGGCAACAGCTCAAACTGAGTCCAGAAAACTGTTGGAGGAGATTGTGCCCTGATATGGGGTGGTGAATTATATAGATTCAGACCAGGGAACTCATTTTACCTCAAAGATTATTAAGCAATTGGCAGAGGCACTAGGCATTCGGTGGGAATACCACACCCCGTGGCATCCACAGAGCTCAGGACAAGTTGAAAGGATGAATCAGACCTTGAAGGCGCAGTTTTCTAAATTGATATTGGAAATCCGTATGTCCTGGTTGAAGTGCCTCCCTCTTGCCTTGCTTAATATCAGGACTCTGCCTTACTCAGAGACCGGGCTCTCAGCATTTGAAATGCTATATGGAATGCCATATAAGCATGGGATGCCAGTGGGACACCCCAGGCTGGAGGATAGTCAAATACAACCTTACTTGATACCGATAAATAAGAATTTACAGGAACTGAGGAAACAGGGTATAGTATCCCAGAGTGCCCCTCTGGGATTTGCTATCCACAAAATTCAACCGGGTGACAGAGTACTTGTGAAAGTGTGGAAAGATGTACCCCTCTCCCCTCACTGGGACGGTCCCTTTCTTGTCCTTCTGGCAACAGACACCGCCATTCGGATGGCAGAGAAAGGTTGGAGACACACGTCCAGAGTTAAAAAGGTCGAACATCAGGAGGAGGGTCCCGAGTGGAGGATCACGTCTTCCCCAGGCGACCTAAAGATCAAGCTACGTCGTCCATATAAATGACCGATGGTGAACGGATAGGTTTCCATTTGCGCACTTCAAGTGTGAATATTGTCAGGAAATTTTTGTTGTACATTGTAGAAGGAGGTAGAGACTGAAGAGGTTGTACATTCAGTGTTTGGAGGAAGAGCTTGAGCTTACTGACTGCATCTTAACTCTAGCCACAAATTTAGGTATTATTGAATTGGATTCACAGGAGTGGTTCCACATTTTCCACAACGAGGTGAGTGGAAAACTCAGTTCAAAGGCAGAAATATTGGATGTCGAGTGCCAAAAATCAATCAAGGTACCGTGCAGCTCAGATGCAGTCAAGATATCGAGGTGGGGCACCTTTAAAAGGAAGTATGCGGCATGGTCAGAGAATGTATTTCTTGAAGAGTACTCCTGCTGCCGCAAAGATGGTCTTCCTTGCCGCTGGTGGCACCCCAGGGGGCACAGGCGAAGGCGGAGAAGTATGCCTATGGGGAATCCTGATGGGCCTGAGCCTAGTCGTGTGCGTGTTGCCTTTTCAAGGCGTGGCGACCTGGTTCTTAGTCCGGCACGGTGGCCCAAAGCCCAGGGTCACTCGGTCCATATGCTCCTGACACACCAACATGGTGGACAGCAAATGGCATTTATTGAGGGGTCACAGGGGGTTTTTTATAGCTTGGGCAGTCAGTGTCATTTCCTTCTGCTCACGTCCGGCTGGGTGCGGCCAGGTACAGAGCAAAGGTCTGACTGCAGGGGGAGGATGTCCTGACTGACCGTACAGCCCGATTTCTTCCGCACACATGTCCCTAACTTTTCACATTTCCCCCCTCCCTCATGATTAGTAAAAATCGTATAAAGTTATAAAATGTAGAGGTTACAAAATTTCATGGGTTAGTAAAATTAGTATAAAATTGTAAGTGTGTTAGTAACTGGCACGCCTTAAAGTAATTGTCGGCGCTCAACAAACATAATGTTAACCGTTTCTAAACGCTTTTTAACAAATAGCACCAGTTTGTTTAATATGCAAGGCCCGAAGATTAGGGTTAGTAAGATTATAGTGAGTGGGCCTATTAGGGTAGAAATCAGGGTGGTGAGCCATGGGGACTGGTTGAACCACGACTCGAACCAGCCCTGTTGAGCTTCTCTGTCCATTTTTCTTAGGTTTAGTCGGTTTCTCAGTTCGGCCATGAAGTCTCTGACAACTCCGGTGTGGTCCGCATAAAAGCAGCATTCCTCTTTCAAGGCGGCACACAGGCCTCCTTGCTGCATGAACAAAAGGTCCAGTCCTCGCCTGTTTTGGAGGACAACCTCTGAGAGCGAGGAAAGGGATTTTTCTAGGGAAGAAATGGATTTCTCAATCCTCTGCAAGTCCTCGTCAACAGTCATCTGCAGTTGTGCCAGTCCTTGATGTTGTGTTTCAAGGGCCGAGATGCCTGTGGCAGCACCGGTAGCTCCTAAACCGAGGAGCATTGCGATGGTGATGCCTGTTATCACTTCTCGTTTGTGGAGCTGGCTGGGTTCCTCGAACAAGCGGTACACCTCTTCTTCCTGGCGATACAGGACTCTGGGGACAATTAGAACTTGGACACAAAAGTCAGTAGAATGATAGAATTTGTCAAGGAGTACACATGGCCTTACTCCGGATCGTTGACAGACCCACATTCCCGATGCAGCTGGGATCACCCACTGGAACGTCCCTCCCTTAAGTTTTACGAATTCCAGGCAGACGTTGCCCATCTGTTTTGCCAAGGTTGCATTGCGAAAGCATTTGCCTTGGCCCGTAACTTGACTTAGGGTAATGCCTCTCCGGGGGGTGTCCCATCTGCATTGGCGTGGATTGTCTGACTTTGAGAAGATGAATGGGAAATCGAGGGCAACACCTTCGTAAAAAGGAGGTTGTGTATCATAGCATAACCAGCATGACTCTGTGAGGTTCGGGTTGGATTGATTTAACGATAAGAAGGTAGCATTTAACACGCTTAAGAATGGATTGGAGAGGGTTGGTTTGGCTAAGGGATCCGATGGGGAGGTAAGTTTTGGCATCTGTGTTTTGCGGCTAGAACTACTGTTAGCTGCGATCCCCTTCCTGGGTCTACTCAATGCTAGAATCGGATTGGGTCCGACTGATTGGGATATTGGAGGTGGGAATCTGATAATTTGTATGTTCACCCAGATGCGGTGAGAGAGATAAACAAACGCTGTCCACACTTTGCCCGTGGCCCAGCCATCATGGATCGGCTGCAGGATTGTCATTATATAGCCTGTGCAGGTGTGCTGTTTCCTGCCTTGGGGCATGATCGCGAACCCATCCATACCAAATTTTGGTTCAAGACAGCCATGGGGAGTATACTCAATTTGCAGGAACTTATCAGGCTGTTGTGGTTTCCATCTATCGCTTGTCACAATAGTTTCGCACCCCCAATATCCACAATATCCATACCCTGGGTAATTACAGTAACTTTTTCCTGGGTTGGAGGCAGGGCACCAGTAGGTCTGAAATAATGTCGTCTCCTGAAATCTGGGGTGCCCTGTATGCGAGGGAAAAATGTCTTTTAGCCTGAACTCGAAAGATGGGGTGTCAGCTGTAACAATTTCTTTGATGACCCCCTCACCTGAGAGATGGCGTAGAACCCACCTGAATGGCTGGTGAGGGTAATGTTTTGTGTCTGCCTGTCCTCCGCCTGCTAACCCTAGAAACAAGATCACACAGAGATACCGTTGGTGCTTTGATTTTGATGGTGCGAGCTTCTCAGGTGATGTTGGGTTGCTCAGTGCTCTCTCTCTTTCCTGGTAGTGGGGCGTATGGGTTGCGGGGGCTTCCGATGATCCAGTCCTGCAAACAAAGTCTCACAATTCTCATGAGTTTCACTCTGAAGGTCTGGTTTAATAGATTTGAGTGGACACCATTTAATGTCCCCATCCTTTTTAACAGCCGCATATCCCCGCCCTGTGAGCACTAGTCTCCAACCTTGTTCCCACTCCCCTAGTTCATTTTTGATCACAACCCGTGGGCCTTCCTCTAGTGCTCGAGTGGCCCAGTGTCTCTGGGCAGGACTGTTTTTTTCATCCCCCCTAGGGAATTGATTTAACGCTAGCAGGGCAGTTGCTAGTATGCGCACCTCGTCACTCAGGGGAATGGCATTGGTGAAGCCTTCTGTCTTTGCTAGTACTTCCAATTTAGTTTTCAGAGTCTGGTTTGCTCTTTCGACGATGGCTTGTCCGGTGCTGTTGTATGGGATGCCATGTACCAAGGCGATGTTCCATTTCGAGACGAATGCTTGGACCGTCTTCGAGATGAAGTTTGAGCTGTTGTCTGTTTTGATTTGTTTTGGAACTCCAAGCCATGCCATGGCTGTTAGCCAATGTTGGATGGTTGCTTTGGAATCGGTCTTGAGATGCTGTGGGGCACAATCATACCGCTGTACATATCTACGGTAACTGCAAGCCACGCTCAGGGTCTCAACAGCTGGCATTGTGCAAAGTCTGTTTGCCATATTTCTGAGGCTTTGAGGCCTCTGGGGTTGACACCACTTGACCACAGCGGCGACTTCTGGCAGTGGGGGCATGTGGTGACAACGTGCTTTGCGTCCGCGGTAGAAATCCCGCACTTTTTCGCAAGCGCTTTAGCTCCGATGTGAAGGGATTCGTGCAACTGACGAGCTTCTTTCAGTGTCCATAGGCCCTTTGCGGCAGCATCAGCCTTGTCGTTGCCAATTTGGTAGAATCCTTTGATCAGGTCATGGCTGTTGACGTGGATGACTGATATGGTGCCTTTCCGTGAATAGAGTGCTTCCTCCAGCATCGTTGCCACTGTGAACACTGACACACCTGGTCCGGACATGGCTAGGCAGAGCTTGGCCACAAATATGGAATCAGTCACAATGTTAAGGTGTTCTTCTGGGAACAGTCCGCACGCTAGCACTACGGCTGCTGCTTCAAGCTGTTGGGCCGAAAGCGTGGGGTCGGTTGTCTTGACACATTGCCACTGTTCTCCTGACTGCCATACTGCGGCTGCGGTGGAGGTCTGCGATGATGCGTCCGTGAAGATGGTTGGTCCTGCCCACGGTTGGTCGATTACCTTTGGTGGGAGGTCGATGTCGATGACTGTGAGCAGCCGAGTCCAAGGGGGTTTTGCCGCCTAGCGAATCTCTCCTCCAAAGCCTGCAAGGGCCATGCCTAGATATTCCGATATTGTTGTTGACTGCGCGGAGAGCTGTTTGCGGAAGGGCAAGTATATCTTGGAAGGTTCGATGCCCAGATGTCTTAGGGCGAGTTTCCTGCCTTTCATGATGAGGCTGCTGAGGCACTCAACTCCCGGGGAAAAGGCTCGTGACAGTTTCCCCAAGACCACCCATAGTATCGGTAGGGCTTTGTCGGGGGGTCCTTGGGCTAAGGCTCCCACTCCCCCCTTTTTTGTAAAGTGGACATACAGATCGACTGGTACACTTGAATCCCATCTGGTAAACATGCTCACTGACATCTGGCATTCAATGAAGTTGAGCAAGCTTATTGCTTCCAGTGTCAGGGTTTTCTGCTCCCATGGGTTCTTTCCTTTCAAGAGGTCATTTTGAGGGTCCATGACCTCGGGAGGAATCAAGACGATGTTGCGGAGCCACTGTAAGGACCCTACCAGCTGCTGCACATCGTGGAGTGTCTTGATGTCTAGGCAGATTTTCATCTGGGGAGGAGTTATGTAGGAGCTTGTGATTCCCACTCCTAGGAAGGTCACACACGGTCCCTTTTTTATTTTCGCACTCGCTACCTCGAAGCCATTTGTCTGTAAGGTCTCGGAGATGGTTGATACCAGCTGATCTACTTGTCTCGTGGATGGCACGGCGATCAGGATGTCGTCCATGTACTGCATGATGGTCACAGTCGGATTGCTCTGCCGGACTGGTGCTAGCGCTCGGTCCACTGTGATCTGGAAGATGGTGGGGGAGTTGACCATTCCTTGGGGTAACATTCTCCACTGGAAGCGTAGGTTGGGCTGCTGGCTGTTCGGAAAGGCCATGGAAAAGGCAAACTGCTCCTTGTCGTCTTCGTGCAGGGGAATAAAAAAGAAGCAGTCTTTGATGTCGAGCACTGCACAGGGTTGTCCTCTCGGTATCATCGAGTTCATGGGCAGCGAAGTTTGTACGGGGCCCATAGGCTGGATTCTCTTGTTCACTTCCCCCAGATCGTGCAGGAGACGAAAGCCTTCACCAGACCGCTTAGGTGTTATGAAGATTGAGGTGTTCCATGGACTCCTGGAAGGTTCTATATGATTCTTGTGTAACTCATGGCTAACCAGCTCAAGGAGAGCAGTCATTCGAGGCGTTGACAAGGGCCACTGCTCAATCCACACCGGATCAACTGATTTCCAAGTCAGCTTGATGGGCAATGGCGGGTATGGGACAGTGGCCCTTAGAATAAATTTTTCACCCTAACATCCAGCACGGCTAGGGCATCCCTCCCCAACAAGGGTGGGCAATCCAACATAACATATGTAGTGAGGGTGATAGTTCTTCCTGGTCCTCTCTCGGTGCAGAGGATTATTGCTACTGGTTGGGTGCTTTTGTGGGCTCGGGACAGCCCTCCAACTATGCCCACCATGGGGGCTTCTTCTAGCTTCCATGGTAGAGGCCATTGTATGTCTGGGATGACGGTGACATCTGATCCTGTGTCCACCCAAAAGGGAAGGCAGATGGCCGAGTCGTCCGAGCTGTTTTGGAGACGACAAACTGCCACACGATCAGTGGGTGCTTGCCCACCTTCGCGGCGAAGGCCACCCATGGGTCTCGTTCTCATGCTTTCATGGCCAAAGCCACCCAGGGGCCTCGCCCCCAGGGAGCTGTTCTTGGTATTCCTGAGGTGCAGATGGGTTTGATTGCGCCATTGGTTGGGCGACGAAGTTGGTCATTTCTTGAGGGGGTGGTGGGCATGGAAGCCCTTTGCCCCATTGAGGGCTGCTGCAGCTGGGCCGCTTCATGTTCCAGGTGGGAGGAGGCTGGGTACGGCCCAGCTGCCTCCTCCCCTTCCCGTTTCCCTGAGGCTTGGATCTGCATTCCTTAGCTAAATGCCCCTTCCTTCCACATGCCCAGCATGGTCCCCTAAGTTTCCCCTGGCGTGGCGGAGCAGCTGCAGGTGGGCGTCCTGACTGGGGGCAGTTTACTGCCACATGGTCTGCCTGGCCACACTTAAAGCATGCCATCACACTGGTTATTGCAGTGTGAACTGCTGCTTGGATGGGGGCTAGGTGTTCTTCCTTTGTGACGTGTCTGATCATGGCAGCAATATTGGACCCAGGTGGCAGTGATCTTAAGATGTCCTTGGTGGCTGAGTTGCATTGCTGGCATAGGCATTCTGCCAGCACAGGACCCTTCGCCTCTGAGGGTAATGCAGAGGAATCTAATGCTGCCTGAAGGCGGTCCACAAACTGAGTGAAGCTCTCATTTTCACTCTGCTTTATAGTTGACCATGGGGATGGTTTGGCTATTACTTTGGAAGCAACACGGATGGCTTCTCGGGCAGCACGGGTTGTTGTCATAACCTCATGGGCCTGCAGGCCCTCAGCCTGTGCCTGAGGTGTGATCATAGTGGGGTCTGTGCCCATTCGCCTCTGTATGCTGGAGCCGTGCAGTGGATGGTCTGCCCCTGTTACTAAGGCTAGCTGCTTTACACAATTGTCCTCCCATTCCTGTTTAAAAACAATCATCCCCGCCCCATCGAAAATCAGCCTGCAAGTCTGTTTGATATCAAAGGGAAGCATATCATCGCCTCCAAAAACACTGTCAATGAGTGTGGAAACCATGGCAGAATTAATCCTCCTGTCTGCAACCGCTTTAATAATTGCTTGTACGTCTTTCAGGTTTACCGGGGAGTAGGTTCTTTGATTTCCGCCTGCCCCCCCCACACGGACCGGGAAAACCAGTGTGGCAGACGGAGCCCACTCCGCGCAAGCCATTTTTATTTTCCGCCAGTCTGTAAGCGGGGTTCGATCTTTCTCTGATATTCCCTTAACCCACACAGGAACGCTGTGGCTACTGATCTTATATGCCGGTGGTCCCTTTTTGTTAAAGCCCGAATCTGTGTCGGAATCCTCCGACCACCTTTTGAGTCCGTCCCAGCTCGAGTCAGAGTCCGAGCCGGAAGTCGACTGGCTGGACATTTCCTGGCTGCTCTGCCGTTTTCTCGGGCTCCGACCCCGCCCCTTCTTGCAGGGGTCGGGCTGTTCCCTCCCCCTGGGCTCCCCCCGCCTCCTGCTGGGGGAGGTCCTTGCCCTATAAGGACCTAATTTGAATTGAGCGCTCTGATTGGTCTTAAGTCCCTTCTCGGGGGCCGCCCCTCCTCCCCGCTCGCCCACGCTTGCGCTGTTAAGCGAGCCTTAGGCATTTCCTCCCCCTGTGTCATCATTCCAGCCCTGGTCACGCGCTCTGGCGCCATTTTCAAACGCATATGGCGGGGGTGTGTTTTTATCAACCGCTTTGGGGTCCGATATTATAGCAGCATTCCGCACCTCCTCTGCTAGCCCCTGCAAAAACGCCCACGCGCGCTCCCCCCCTCCGATGGTGAGTCCGTTCGCTGAGGGAGTTCCAGCGTTCGCGCCTCCTCACACCCTACTGGGTCAAAGTCCTCCGCCGTTTGCGTCGCTGCCCCTACCCCCAGCTGCGGTGTGGCAAATAAACAAGTTCGCGCGGCTTTCCAGGTTTCTTGCTCTTGCCGAGCTTTTTGCAGAGCCTGGATAACTCTGCCCCACGATTTGAGGGTTTTCCCTGAGCCTGAGGACATGGTTTCCTCGGCCAGAGCCTTTGTGCAATTATCCCATATCTCCGGATGGAGAATGTCTACCGGGCTTTCTATAGCCCCAAGCTTAATCAGTCTCGGTATTGCAAGACATAAATCTTTAAGCTCACATTCGATACCCCACTGCGCGTGAATCTGACTTGCGACCTTCGCGATAGCGTCCATGCTCCTCACTGGTCCGGGAGCGGCCCCCCTGCTGCACTAGGCCAGCTGTGCAGCCGCCGGTCCCTCGTCCAGGCGATCCCTGAACCCCGGACGGTGATCGTGTCCTGGGTTTTCTGCACCAGATGTTGCCTTTTCAAGGCGTGGCGACCTGGTTCTTAGTCTGGCACGGTGGCCCAAAGCCCAGGGTCACTCGGTACATATGCTCCTGACACCAACGTGGTGGACAGCAAATGGCATTTATTGAGGGGTCACAGGGGTTTTTTTATAGCTTGGGCAGTCAGTGTCATTTCCTTCTGCTCACGTCCGGCTGGGTGAGGCCAGGTACGGAGCAAAGGTCTGACTGCAGGGGGCGGGATGTCCTGACTGACTGTACAGCCCGATTTCTTCCGCACGCATGTCCCTAACTCTCCATATGTGCGGGACATTTAGTCTGCACACTGAGATCCCCACTCCACGCTGGGGAGCATAGCCCTGTGGATGACTGCAGTAGGTGCACCCAGATTGTCCTGGATGGACAAGGGGAAAGGGGGGTCTCAGCATACCGAGTCCTGGAAGGCTGCATCATGGAGCAAGGCAGGTATTGCATGATAAACGGCACTCAGGTGAAATTATGCAGAGTGGGCAAAGAGGTGTCCTCCCAGAGGCTGGAGTTGGGAACTGGCAGACAGGCAGGCTCAGCCACAGAATGCTAAAAAGAAACGCGGAACCAATGTCATTCCCTGTTTGTAACCAATGTAATTGGACAACGTGGGTTGGGAGAAAGATGGAATCGATTTTTGTAGCATACCATCAAGTCAATCCATTGTGTTATGATAATTCAAAATTAGGAATGTGTGTAATGAATGGGAGAACGTACTGGGTTGGGAGAAATCTGAAGCACGATAGAAAGCTCACCCTAAACAGAGAGCCTGTTATGCTGGATCTTGTCCAGGCAAATGATGATAGAGTTTGTCTACAGTATGATAGAGCTGTCTGTTTTGCGAAGAATAAAGAAGGGATAGATCCTGAGGACAAAATGAAACAGATTACTCAGGAGCTAAAAAGAAGGGAGTCAGAGTTGAGAAAGAGGGTGGAGCAAGAAAGGCTGAAGATGTTAAGTGAACAGTATGAACAACTTGAGGAACAGTATGCCGACGGACGGCTACCTGCCCCGGATTGGACCCTATTCATTGATTTGGTTCAAGAAATTGCAACAGAATTAGGATGGTCAAATTGCTGGATTTGTGGGGGGCTGAAGTCTGCTGAAAAATGGCGCTGGAAAGGTGAGAGTTTAGCTCTGGAACAACTTTTGGACAATCCACGGGTCTCTAAATTGGTACAGAGACCTGAGGGATGGGTGTTAGACCAGTGAGTGATTGGAACTGTTTGCATCAGACGAGAGGGAAGGGAATATACCGAAATGGTGGGATGTACCCCATGTATATCCACTCTAGCAGTAAATTCAAATAGTAGGAGCAAAATCTGGCAACCAGAACCTCCTACAGGGTACTGGAGTCAGAAAAACAAATCTAATTGTGAATGGAAGGGTCAGATTGGACTCTGCTGGGTCAAGAGTCCCGGAGCTAACCCTTACCAGTCATTAGGGGAACTGAGAGAATACTGGGGAGAGCCAGGAAAAACAAACATAAAATGGAAAGCCCCAGATGGAATTTATTGGATTTGCGGGAAAATGGCATACAGCATGTTACCTCCCAGATGGAAAGGATCATGCACTTTGGGCATGATCTGACCTGTGTTCTTCACTCTCCCCCGAACAAAAAGCAACCTGCTAGGGGCCCCATTATATGAGACCCTAAACAGGGAAAAGACGAGTCTGAAGAAAATGATACCTGTCATAAGTGGCAGGCAGACTTGGGGAGAGGAAAAATGGCCGGTGGCAAGAATAATTGATTATTATGGACCGGCCACGTGGGCTCAGGATGGAAGCTGGGGGTATAGGACCCCAATTTATCTACTGAACCAACTAATCAGGCTGCAGGCATTGGTAGAAATAGTGTCAAATCACACCTCAGAGGCCCTTGACTTGTTAAGCTGGCAGCACACTCAAGTGCGGGCTTTTGTGTACCAAAATCAAATAGCGTTAGACTATTTGTTGGTTGAGGAAGGGGGATTGTGTGGAAAATTCAACGAGTCGGACTGCCGCATTGAGATTGAGTATTATGGGAAAATAATAAGGGGTTTGGCAGCCAAAATAAAGAAGGTGGCTCATGTCCCAGTTAAAAAATGGAATTCTATTTTACAGTCAAACTGGTGGGACAGAGTATTCGATGGGGTCTGGTGGAACAAAATAATGGGTTTTTGTAATGTGTTCAGTAGCTGGGGTCATATTCCTCCCATGTCTAATACCTTGTTTTATTAGACTGATACACTCCATGGTTTAGGGTATGCAAATAGCAGTTGTGCCCATGGACCCGGAGTTGGCTTCTGGAAACAACGTATCCAAGATCATGAGCCTGGGAGAGGGAGAGTTTACAAGCAGTGCTGTTGAGGTCCTTGCAAAATTTGAAAAACAAGTCAGAAGTAATGAGAATAGTTAAAATGGCTATCAAAGAATACCACAAGGAGAGGAGGGCATGAAGAGAGTCTAAATAAATCCTTAGAGGTGGAGGGTAGATGTAGAAAGTTATATAGATAATACTCATATGGGTTGTAGTGGGAGCATGAATTAATGTGTTTATATTGAAGGGGAGGCATTGTAATATATGTTATGAAATAATTCATGCTTATAGAGAGAATGTATTTTATAAGATTGTAAAATCGAAACGAGTCTCTGACCACAAGCAACCCAAAGACAGTCTACTTGGAATTCCAAGATTCCTGAAGGCAGCAGGAGAACAATACCCAGTTAACTTATGAATAGACATGGCCAGAGCAATGATTGCCGCTATCCTGAGTGATCTATCCTGAGTGATTGGAAGACGGAAGACGCCCAAGGACGATCATCGCCCTGCTGATACCATCAATCAAGATAACAAGTCACCAGAAAGATACATCTCAATATGCAACTTCCCCAGACGCGATTATCACCGGCTACCGCTCAGGAAATAGCAATTTTCCAGCTCTGCACAGTGAAAGAAACTGTCTTGAATATGCAGAGTTACAAAAGAAACTGGGACTCCTCTGCCTCAGGCATAAAAAACCGTATAAAACAGCCCAGCAAGAAGCAGCGCTCGTGAACAGGGGAAGGTCTGATGCAATAGAGGTCAGATCTAGGTTCACCCAGCGCCGATCCTGGGCTTGACGCTGTCTCTTTGGCTGTGGGGTTTTTGAGGGCCGTGTTTTGGTTGCGGAAAAATAAAAATAAAATCATTTTACATTTTGATAATTTGGCTTTTTGATTGATCATTTATAACAGTTGCTTTAACAATTCCACAAGTTGCAAGATGCCTGGAGGCACAGGGATCACCTGTGCTTGCAAGGTCGAACCCCTTTCCAAGCATCTAGCTCATAAATGCTGGTGGAGTGGAATTCCCCCACATGTGTAGAGATACAATCTAACAAAGCAAACAACCGAGCATCAGAAATATGTCTATTTTACCATTGTAAAAGCTGCTGTGAAGTCTCTAGGGTCTGTTTTTGCTCAAGTGATACTTTCGTACCCATGAGAAATCTGCAGCTCCCCTTTAACTGATGGATGAGTGCGCTGGAATGTGATAAGGTGAAGCTGAGGATGGCTAGAGGCATCTAAGTGTGCCGCCAGAATTTGCTGTTGGGATGCGCTGAGTGGGGCTGCTGCCGGGGTCCCTTGCCTGGGCTTTGCTGATGCCTGGGGCTGGCCAGGGGTCCATCAAATCTGGTGTAGGCAGCAAGCAGTTGGTAGCCAGGGGTCAATAGACACTAAGGTTCCATACTCCCTTATCTAGTTAGAGCAGTGGAAGACTACTGTGGGGAAATATAAAGAGAATCCAGATAAAGTAGCAAAATTAGTAGAAAGGGCAGTTAACACACAAAACCCTGACTGGGCTGATTTGAACTCTATGTTAGATACTTTACTTGATCCCACTGAGAGACAAATGGTTAATAAAGCTATTTCAACATCGGTAGAGGCAAGTATAGCAAATGGGCACAGTTATACAGATATCCCCATTAGAAAATTCAGGACAGGATCCAAATTCACCAGAACATACGGCAAGGTTAAAACGATATCAAAGTCTTGTGGTATATGGGTTAAAACATGAGGTCCCTGAACTATAAATTGGTCAAAACTTTATGAAGTAAAGCAAAATTATGATTAGTCACCCACTGATTTTTTAAAGAGGTTAATAGAAACTGCCGTCAAATATACAGATCTAGATCCTGAATCATCAGATGGGAAAGCAGATCTAGTTCTCTTGTTTATGGGTCAAGCTACAAATGATATAATAAGAAAGCTGCAAAAGATAGAGGGAGTTTGAGACATAGATAAATTGCTAGACGTGGTCTGGAAGGTATTATGAGCAAGGGCCCAAATGAAAGAGTTAGACCCCAACCTAGTAAGAAAACAACTCAGGAAAAGTTGTCCAAGAAAACTTCTCCTACGGAGAGAGATCAGTGTGCCTATTTGTTCTGGTTTAGGGAAAATTTGGGAGGAAACCTTCAAAAGGGATCCTTCTAGACAGCAAATTCAAGCCGCCCCTCCCCCAACCGGTTCAGGAAAATATTTCCTTGGAGAAAAGTGAAAAAATGTATTTAGCAAGTGAAGTATTCACAAGCATTAAAAAATTTGAATAATATTAAGCAATAAAACCTCTTGTTGTTCTGAAGAATTAGAAAATTCACAAAGCCCTTTTAGTGGGTTGTAGCTCAGCTCTCTCAGTCTCTTATGAGTCCTTCTTGTGCTGGAAAATTCTGCATCCCGGGCCTTGGTGGGTCAATGGTGTTAGCTCCCCAGTGTTTTTCTGGGTTCTTATTCCAGAGCAGGCTGATCAGTTCCAAGAGAAGGAAAAGCAACAGTTTGGGGAACTCTCTGCCTCAGCTAGCTAAAAAACTAACTAAAAGCAAAGGAGAGCTCTCTTCTACATGTCCATGCTACAGTCAACACTGTGTGTGAAGAATGCATGGGAGCAAGAGCAGTTTCTGAAAAAAAACTGCATGCTTCTTCTCGCCCCCCCTTCACTCTCGGAACCAGTCTCAAAGGTGGAGAACTTAATATCCAGCATCAACAGAATAAACAATTAGGGATATAAGCATCATAAAATCACCCCAGGACATTCCACCACTTATCTCCATATCGTCAGGTTACTACCAAAACTAATATATATTCTAACTCTACAAACATAAACATTTATGCATACATATATATATATATGCATGTATACAGTATACAGCTATATACAGGCAATGGCAATGACATTCAGCCAGCAGCGAGATTTACATAGGGTTCTCACCTGTTATAAATAATCAATCGAAAAGCCAAATTTATCAAAATGCGAAAGATTTTATTTTCGCGACCAAAATACGGTCCTCAAAATCCCACAGCCAAAGAGACAGCGTAGAGCCCGGGATCGGTGCTGGGTGAACCTAGATCCGACCTCTATCATATCGGATTCCCCTCTGTTCACAAATGCCATTTCCAGTGAGGCTATTTTATATAGTTTTTTATGCCTGAGGCAGAGGGGCCCTGATTTCTTTTGTAACCCCACATATGCATGAGAGTTTCTTTCACTGTGCAGGGCTGGAAAATTGCTGTTTTCTGTGTAGTGGCAGGCGCTGATCATGACGGGGGAAGTCGCGTATTCAGATGTATCTTTCTGGTGACTTCTGTTATCTTGATCGATGGTATCAATCAAGTGATGATCACTCTTGAGTGTCTCCTGGTTGCCCCAGAGGATAATCATCATCATGCTGGCCACGTCTATTCATGGGTAAATGGGGGTATTGTTCTCCTGCTGTCTTCAGGAATTTTGTCATTCCGAAGTAGACATCTGTCTCTGGGCTGCTTGTGGTCAGAGACTCGTTTGGATTTTACAATCTTATTGAATACATTCTCGCTTTAAGCATGAATTATTTCATAACATATATTAAACACCCAACAATCAGATCTCCCTGAGGTACACACTATGTTGTTCCATCTTTCTGCATTATCTACCATGTGCAACCTTGGTCCCTGAACAAAAACAATCCCACAAATGGGTTTGTCTGTACTCGAGGCAGAATTAATCCACAGTTTTTCCTAACAAACCTCTGACATGTACCATTGGGACTTGGTCTCTGTCTACTGTATGAAGGGGATCAGATTGGGCAGGGCTTGCTCAGTTGGGGGAACCTCGTGTGTTAACTAACCGGGTGGCCTTTGGTAGATGCTGCTCCCAATTTTTTGAAGATCCCCACCCAATACCTTCAAGGTGGTTGTTAACAGTCCATTGTACCTCTCCACTTTGTCTGCAGGTAGGAGATATGGTACACCCACTCAATGCCATGTTCCCTAGCCCAGGTGTTGATAAGGCTGTTCTTGAAATGAGTCCTGTTGTCTGACTCGATCCTCTCAGGGGTGCCATGTCTCCACAGAACTTGCTTTTCAAGGCCCAGGATGGTGTTCCGGGCTGTAGTATGAGACACAGGGTAGGTTTCCAACCATCCAGTGGTGGCTTCCACCATGGTCAGCACATAGCACTTACCTTGGTGTGTCTGGGGCAGTGTAACATAATCAATCTGCCAGGCCTCTCCATACTTATATTTGGACCACCGCCCACCATACCATAGGGATTTCACCTGCTTGGCCTGCTTGATGGCAGCACACGTCTCACAGTCATGGATAACCTGAGAAATACTGTCCATGGTTAAATCCACCCCTCGGTCTCGTGCCCACATATAGGTGCCATCTCTTCCCTGATGACCTGAGGCATCATGAGCCCATCAAGCTAGGAACAACTCTCCCTTGTGTTGCCAATCTAGATCTATCTTTGACACCTCTATCTTTGCAGCCTGATCTACCTGTTTATTTTGGTACTCCTCATTAGCTCTACTCTTGGGGACATGGGCATCTACATGGCCGACTTTTACAGGTAGTTTCTCTATGCTGGTAAGGATGTCTTTCTTCAGCAGCCCAAATTGGTTTTCCCCTTGTCCTGGGTTGTAAGATATGTGTGTATTTCATTTGCCATCTTTTAGAGGTGGGGCAGTTACCTTCTGTTAATTGGGCAGTGTTCTTTAACTCTTCCACAAACCAATCCTCCCTCCAGGAAATATCTTCTGTTACTGGGCCATTGAGTCTAACTGCATGACTGATAAAATTATATTATCCCATTGTGAGATGCTCCACCCAGGGAGAGGAGTCAAGAATTCCTACTTGGATATAATCTGAGATTTGAAACACCCGATCAGCCTTTTCCCACTGGCTTCCCAGAGGAGTAGCTGTCTTCTCCACTGTATTCCAGAGGAAGACCAGGACCATCCACACCACCACTGGACCTTCAGAGGAAAACTACACCCTTCTACAGGATCACTCCTTCAACAGAACCACATCTGTCACTCCAGAAGGACTGCAGCCATCATTTAATCAGACTGCTACCAACACCTTGACCAAGAGGGTGTCACGTTGTATTCTGACTCTGTCAGTGGTTTGCTTTATTTTTTTGTACTACTGCATTTGTATTATTGATTTTCCTAGTAAAGAACCATTATTCCTATTCCCATATCTTTGCCTGAGAGCCTCTTAATTTAAAAATTATAATTCAGAGGGAGGGGGTTTACATTTTCCATTTCAAGGAAGGCTACTGCCTTCTTTAGCAGACACCTGTCTTTTCAAATCAAGACACCCCTACACTGCCAATCAGCCTTTTGCCACCTCTCCAGCCATCCCCATAGAGTATTGGCTACCATTCATGAATCAGTGTAGAGGTAGAGCTTTGGCAACTTCTTTCTTTCTGCAATGTCCAGGGCCAGTTGAACAGCTTTGAGTTTAGCAAGTTGGCTTGATCCACCTTCTCCTTTGGTAGCTTCTGTGACCTGTTGTGTGGGGCTCCATATGGCTGCCTTCCACTTCTGGTTCATCCCTACGATGCAACAAAAACCATCAGTAAAAAGAGCGTATCATGTTTCTTTTGCTGGCAGTCGGTGGTACAGTGGAGCTCCCTCAGCACATGTCACTTGCTCTTGTTCCTCTTCATCTGTGAGACCAAAGTTTTCACCTTCAGGTCAATTTGTAATTATCTCCAGAATCCCAGGGCAATTCAGTTTCCCAGTATGGGAACGCTGTGTGATGAGAGCAATCCACTTGCTCCATGTGGCATTGGTGGCATGGTGGGTAGAGGGAACCTTTGCTTTGAACATCCACCCCAGCACTGGTAGTCAGGGTGCCAGGAGGAGTTGTGCTTCAGTGCCTATTACCTCTGAAGCAGCTTGGATTCCTTCATAGGCTGCTAAAATTTCCTTCTCTGTTGGAGTGTAGTTGGCTTCAGACCCTCTGTAGCTTCAACTCCAGAATCCTAGTGGTCGACTCTGAGTCTCCCCAGGCACCTTCTGCCAAAAGCTCGAGGACAGACCACTGCCACTAGCTGCAGTGTAGAGCACATTCTTCACCTGACTGGACCAAGGGATACTGCATGAGTGATTTCCTGCTTGATCTGGACAAAGGCTTGTTGCTGTTCAGGCCCCCACTGGAAATCATTCTTCTTCTGGGTAACAGCTAGAGAGGGCTCACAATGTGGCTGTACTCAGGAATATGCATTCTCCAAAAGCCTATGGTACCCAAGAAAGCTTGTGTTTCCTTCTTGCTGGTTGGTGGAGACATTGCTGTGATCTTGTTGATGACATCGGTGGGAATCTGATGCTGTCCATCTTGCCACTTTACTCCCAGGAACTGGATCTCTCAGGCAGGTCCCTTACCTTTACTCTTCTTGATGGCAAAACAGGCTTTCAGGAAGATTTGGATGATCTTTCTCAAACACTTCTGCTGCCGTGTTCCCCCACACAACATTGTCATCAATGTACTGCAGGTGTTCTGGAGCCTCACCATTTTCTAGTGCAGTCTGAATCAGTACATGGCAGATGGTAGGACTGTGCTTCCACCCCTGGGGCAGTCAGTTCCAGGTATACTGCAATCCCCTCCACATGAAGGCAAACTGAGGCCTGCATTCTGCTTCCAAAGGAATGGAGAAAAAGGCATTGGCAATATCGATAGTGGCATACCACTTCACTGCCTTTCACTATAGCTCATACAAGAGCTCCACCATATCTGGCACAGCAGTGCTCAACGGTGGAGTCACTTCATTCAATGCACAGTAGTCCACAGTCAATCTCCATTTTCCTTCAGATTTATGCACAGGCCAAATGGGGCTGTTGAAGGGTGAGTGGGTCTTGCTGACCAGCCCTTGGGTCTCCAGCTCACGGATCATTTTGTGGATGGGAATCACAGCATCTCGAGTAGTTCTATACTGTCGAACTCGAGTAGATGTACTGTCGAGGTGGCAATCGGTACTCATTGCTCTTCCACCTTCAGAAGTCCTACTGCAGACGGGTTCTCTGATAGTCCAGGAAAGGTGTTCAATTGCTGGATGCCCTCCATCTCTACAGCCGCTATCTCAGATGCCCACCTGAGTCCTTTTTGGTCTTTGAAATACCCACTTTGGACGAAGTCCATGCCCAAAATGCATGGGGTCTCTGGGCCAGTCACAACAGGGTGTTTCTTCCAGTCATTTCCAGTCAGGCTTATATCAGCTTCCACCAAAGTGAAATCCTATGATCCCCCTGTCACACCAGCAATAGAAACAGATTCTGCCCCCACATGTCTTGATGGGATTTATGTGCACTGCGCACCAGTGTCGACCAAGGCCTCATATTTTTGTGGTTCTTATGTGTCAGGCCAACAAATCCACACAGTCCAAGAGACATGGTTTTCCCTAGCCTCCACCTGGCTGGAGGCAGGGCCCCTCTAAGCCTGGTTATCCTTCTTTCCCTGGGCATATGTCTTGGATGTTCCTTCAAGGGGATCGGACATGTCATCATCATCATACCTGGGAGTTTAGCTGCAGGCTACTGGAGCTACTTTCCTTTTCATGGAACTTCCTCTCTGAGTCTTGCTGTCCTTCAATTTAAGCACCCGTTGTGCCAGAGCAGCACTAGATTTTCCATCCCACCTCCTCATGTTTCTCCACAACCGTGCAGAAAGAACCACAGCTCACCTCGTGGGGTGTACCTTCTCTCCCTATCTGTGGGACATTTGCGTTTGGTACCAGAACCTCTGATCTGTACTGATGAGATTTGGAGAAGGCCCTCTATTGGTGAAATTTTGCCCAACGAGCGGGATGAATCATGAGCAGGACTCCACAATTTCAGAAGTCTAATTAATTACTTCAATATACTATATTATCCTGTACTATATTACACTGCATCTAAACTGAATCTGAACAAGAACTCAACTCAACTGAACCAAATCTCATGACTGTCTCCTGACCCACCATCAGGACACAACTTGCAGAGATTGGTCAAGAAAACATAACACTCACACCAGAATCCAATTACCAAGTACCTTCAGGTAAACAATCTTCCATAATGCATTCCACTTGTGCACAAACACAGGAGCAGCAAATGAGATAAGAATTGTTTTGATCATTCTCTTCTCTGCCTCTCTCACTGCTTATCTCAGGTTCAGAAAGTGTTAATCCCACAGCCCTCTTTAATCTCCTCTCTGAGTTTCTTGTGATTCTCCTCTATCGTATCTTCTAATTTGTACAGATGTGTTTCCACAGCTGTGATTCTTGCATGTGTTGGGCCATGCACAGCATCTGCATATGCTCGGATCTTCTTGGCCATATCCAGCACAGTCTCATCCCTGTCATCCGGTTTCATTATGGCTAAAGCAGAAGTGTATTCTTGTGGCCCAGGTCATACAGGTTTTCCCCACATCACTTGTACATGGTACCAAGTCTGGATTTACAGTGTTTAGGTGATCTGAGAAGACAATCTCTGCCACTGCCATTTCTCTCAAGCATTGAATTCCTTGTTCTATGATCTTTTACTGGGTTTTCTGCATATAGAGATCATCTGCACACTGATATCTTTGCGCCATACTTACTAAGAGTTGTGCCCAGGGACTGTGTGGGTTAGCCCCCCTCATCATTCTTTGGTCGATAACTAGATCACATGAAAGGGATCCCAAATGCCTTGCTTCAGTACCATCCGGAATTGTAACCTAGCCTGCAGCATCCCAAAGACGGACTCACCAACTAATTATAGATTCATCAGGTTGTTCAGAGTAATCTTTTCTTAGGCCACGACAGTCTGTCAGGGAAAAGGACTCAATAGTGACTTGTGATTTTGTGTCATTTTCTGGAGCTGGCTTTGAGGGTCCTTCGCCCAGATCATCATCATCCACTGGTCTATCAGGTTTTTTTTGTGCTTCTTTCCCACAGCAGCGATTGCCAGTGGCTTAGGCTCACTTTCTGGTTTAGCTACAACCTTAGTAGCTGGGGTGTTGGCTGCAGCCTGAGTGACTGGGGTAGCTGCTGATTTATCTCCCTGCCCCCATATACTGCCCTACAGTATCTAGCAGCGTGTGATAAGCATATGGCAGGGCCCAGCTTATTGCAATTAACTTTTTCTCCTTAGAGTTGTCATTGCAGTTCTCTTCCAGATATTTCCCCACCTCATCTGGATTCTGAATTTTTTCATATGAAAATTCCCAGGCCAGGGGATCAGAAAACTCCTTCAGGGTTCAACCCATTCTCTCCCATTCTCCACACCACTCAGGATTTTCCAAGCCTGGTTCTACTCCTGGTTCTGGGGTCTCATTGGCTCCTCTGGACATCACAGCCCTCATTCTAGACAAGCTGAAAACCATATAGAGGAAGCCTACCAGATAAAAAACCAGCAAAGTGGTATCTTTAATGATGCCGAATTTGCCCCAAAAGGCGATAATAAGCTGCCCAGAGACTGGATTTAAGGTCTATAGGCAGGAGGTATTTATTGACAACGCGTTGGAGAAATCACTAAATGGATTTCTAAATTAGGTACAGCAAAAGCAAGTTTTTATACAATTTTGAACAAGGATTACATCATTTATTACATGCATATTCATAGGCAGGCAGGAATATAGGCGGAGTCTTCCGGGAACTCTTGGTCTTCCTTAGTTAAATTTTAAGCTTCTCCGAATTTGGGCATTTTCCTGTTATCCTTGGCATGTTTTTCCATGGCTTGGCAGAAGTCACTGTTGCACTTGGCTTGATTCTGACGGCTTGGCAGGTCACCTTAACTTATTGGCTTCCACTTCTGCTTCTTCAAATATTCTAATTCCAAAGTTTCTTCTGTGAGTGTATTTTAGATTATTTATTAACTTATCTAGATATCTAATCAAAGTTCTCCCTAACAGTGCATTTTAGGTTATTTATTAACTTCTGCGATTCCCCTGATAAAGTGTCTTTTAATTCTTTTTTTCTCTCAGAAACTATTGTTCATTGTAATGAATGGCTTCATTCCCCCCTTTTCTTATAACTTACGAATTCTTTCGTCAAATTCTAATCGTTTTCGCAGACATAGCCTAATTGTCCTCTAGGAATACATGCGTCTATGCTAACCGATTGCCCTCTATTTTTGGAATTATCATAACTGGCCCAGACATTATGGTCTATTGGCTTGACAATGACATCTTGATGTATTGTCCCTAGAGTGAGGATAGGAAAGATAGCTCTTTCCTCTGCCGCACTAATGGTGAGGACATAGGCTTCAATGTGTTCTTGTTGAGAGTCATAAGTGAAATTTACTAATTGCCACCAGGCTTGGTGGTCCTTTTCAAATTGTGTAGTATGATTGTCCTTTAATATTGTTTCTCTGATTTCTTGAGGTAATATACCTGCCGTTCCTTCTCTCATTATTCCTGCCGCTACTGATTGTACCCATTGTTGTGTCTGAGGGCATTGGATAGCTAGTGCGATTTCCTTGCTAAGTTCTCCTGTATAGTCAGCGAACTTCACAAAATCCTCTGCAGTGTGGTTTGCTACCATGGTTAGCAATTTTACTACTAGCGATTGTGTTTCTGCTAATGTAAGTATGGATGAACTGAGGGGCATTTTAAGCTTTCCTAAGTTCGACGTGACGGTACTTAATTTGTTTACTAAAACCTCTTGGTCTATCGTGTTTAATATACCAAATCCGGTGCCAATCCACCCACTTAGATCTCTTTGTGCTCTTCTGTGATGAGACCTTGTTGCTAGCCATGCATTCCATCCCTTGAGGCTTTGCTGTATAAATGGTTGGCAATCCTTCTGTAAATACGTAATATCGGTGTGAATGTTCATCTGCACCTTTTTCAGGGAATAAGTGGGGTCTAACAATAATTTTTGTTCATTAGATTTTCTAATCACCTGAGGCCCTATAAAGGTTAGGTTATGTACTGCTTTAAATTCTACTGGTGGAGTGGTTTCTTGGGGCAAGACTAGATCTGGATACAATGGGATCACGTCTTCTGGTAATGCCACCTTATATCCGATAGCACGCTTAGGGAAGCTAAAACCCAGTTCCAGCGTTTTCAACTCCCTTTCACATGTGAACGTCATCGACTGATCCAATCTAAATGCCATCTCACACTGTGCTTTCCCTTCCTCAGGACCACTAGATGCTACAATCTTTCCCGCAGAGAAGAGAAGAGGGTGAAGGTCAAGGGTTATGTTTTGAGGATGTAGTTCCCCAAGCGGATCTTCTGTATAAATTACCGAGTTTCGGGGTTGTGATCTGGGTGGATCTTCCCTGAAGTCACTCCACTGACATGAAATTGGGCCCTTTTGCTGGATCCAGACAGTGGGCTTGCCCATTTTCACTGGACTAAAGGTAATTAGGTTATTTTCAGAGGCTGCTATCAACGGTTGAATTGTTAATACTAGCCGCCTTGTTTTTCCTTCTACTGGGTCAAGCTCTCGACACCCAATTTGGATTTGGTCTCCCTTGTATGCTACCAAGGAAGGCCGATTCCATACTTCACTCGCGTATGGCTGATTGTTACGTAAGGCATATACCTCAAAATAGGGTCCCTTCGATTCCGTTTCCAACTCCAGGTGGATACACTGGTGTGCATTAGACCATGGGTCTATTGGGGCGGAGTCTTAGGGAAGAACTATACTTATCGAGAGTCCAATGATCAGGGTTGTAAAGGTCTGAGGTGGAGTCAGGATCATGATGTCTGCTCCTCTTGTTTATTCTCCGGAGCTTTCTTGACCCGTGAGTAATGGATCCACGTAGCTCGCTCCTTGATCCGAACCGCGGTGAAGGTAGTCAGCAGCACTTGGAAAGGTCCCTCCCACTTCTCTTGTAGGGGTTTTCCTAAAAGATTCTTAACATACACCCAATCACCGGGATTAAACGGATGCAATTTGCAATCAAGTTGTTTAGGTTGGTGCTCTATCACCACAGTAGCATTCTTATCGAACTGTTTCCCCACCGTAATTACATAATCATAAATGTACTGATTACCGATTTGGTCTATACCATCCCCATTTACAACTTGCATAGCCTAAGGTCTACCATACAAAATTTCAAATGGGCTTAACTTTTCTTTTGATCTTGGTTTGACTCTTAGCCTAAGCAGAGCAATAGGCAAAGCTTGATACCACTGCAAATTAGTCTCCTGGCATATTTTGGCAATTTGCTGTTTGATGAGATGATTCATCTTTTCCACTTGCCCACTGGCCTGTGGACGGTAAGGCATGTGTAATTGCCATTTGATTTGTAATGCTTTGCTTATTGCTCTCACCACTTTTGCACAGAAATGTGTACCCCTATCCGAAGATATGCTTTTCGGTACCCCAAACCGTGGAATAATTTCATTCAACAGTACTTTAGTCACTTCTCTTTCCTTATTTGTCCTACAAGGGAATGCTTCAGGCCACCCAGAAAATGTATCAGTTAATACCAACAAATACCGAAACCCCCCTTTTCTTGGGAGTTCAGAAAAATCAATTTGCCATACTTCACCTGGGAATTTACCTCGATTTATGGCTCCTTGGTGTACCTTGGTTCCCGTATTCGGGTTGTTTTTCAGACACCGCTCGCACTGGGATGTAACGTGCTTTACAGTAGTAAATAATTTCAGTCCTGCTCTCCTGGCTTGCAAATATTGGTAAAGCGGATCTAGAACCCAATGGGCCTTTTCATGCTCCATCTTTACAATCTGCCACATTAGGTTCCCTGGTATTACCAACTGTCCTGTCTCTAATTGTCCCCATCCACTGTCTAACAGTTTACCTTTATTCCTTTGAATCCATCTATGATTTGATTCCTGATAATTTGGTTGGAGGTTTACATCCAGCTCTCCTGGTATTAGAGCTGTTATATTTACCTTTCCGGTCCTTGCAGCAGCTAATTTAGCTTCTGCATCTGCCTTTCTATTCCCAACTTCTGGAGTAGTGTTACCTTTTAGGTGTCCTTTACAATGCATTATGGCCACTTGTGCTGGGAGTTGGACTGCTTCTAGCAATCGTAGAATCTCCTCTGCATGTTTGACTGTTTTTCCTTGAGTAGTCAACAGTCCTCTTTCTTTCCAGATGGCTCCATGAGCGTGCACAACAGAGAAGGCATACTTAGAGTCTGTCCAAATATTTATTCGCATGTTCTCTGCCAATTCCAGGGCTCGAGTCAAAGCTATCAATTCTGCCTTCTGGGCTGAGGTCCCTGCAGGCAAAGGGTTTGACTCGATTACCTTTTCTGTGGTAGTTACTGCATAACCAGCCATTCTTATTCCTTGTTTTACGAAGCTGCTACCATCCGAGAACCAATCGTCTGCATCTTCGAATGGCTCTTCTTTGAGTTCTGGGCGACTGGAGTAAACGGCTTCGATCGTTTCCAGGCAATCGTGCTCGATGGGTTCTGCTGAGGTCTTCCCTTCTAGGAATGAAGCTGGGTTCACAACGTTAGTTACCTGAATAGTAACATCATCTGACTCAGCCAAGATAGCTTGATACTTTAGGAATCTGGAAGGTGACAGCCAGTGATTCCCTTTCTGCTCTAACACAGCAGACACAGTGTGAGCCACTAACACAGTCATTTTCTGGCCCAGCGTGAGCTTTCTGGCCTCTTCAATGTTGATTATCACTGCGGCCACTGCTCTCAGGCAGCCAGGCCATCCTTTACTCACTTCATCCAACTGTTTGGAGAAGTAGGCCACAGCCCTTTTATGCGGTCCTAGCTGTTGTGCTAGGACTCCTAGGGCCATTCCTTGTCGCTCATGAGAAAACAGCCAGAATGGTTTTGTCACGTCTGGAAGACCAAAGGCTGGTGCTCTCATGAGTTCCTGTTTCAGTCTCTTATAGGCTCCCTTTGCCTCGGGAGTCCAAACTAGAACATCCTTACTTTCCTTCAGTAAGTCATAGAGTGGTTTGGCGAGTATTCCGTATTGATAGATCCATAACCGACACCAACCGGTCATCCCCAGGAAGGCGCGCAAATCTCTCACCGTCTCTGGTTTGGGCATTTGGCAGATGGCTTCTTTCCTGACGGCTCCCAGGGATCGCTGTCCTCTGGAAACTTCATATCCCAGATACACCACTTCTTCTTGCACCAGCTGTGCTTTCTGTTGAGAAACTCGATATCCACTTAAACCCAGAAAGTTTAACAGGGAAATAGTCCATTCAATGCATTCTTCTTCTGTTTCTGTTGCTATTAGGAGGTCGTCTACGTATTGCAAAAGAGTACCATCTCCCAGCAGCTTTTCCCACTGTTCTAATTCTTTAGCTAATTGATTCCCAAAAATTGTAGGGCTGTTTTTGTATCCTTGTGGCAACACCGTCCAGGTGAGTTGGGTTTTTCTTCCCCTATCTACAGATTCCCATTCAAACGCAAAGATCTTTTGGCTCTCCGGAGCTAAAGGAAGGCAGAAGAATGCGTCTTTTAAATCTAACACTGTGAACCATGTCAAATTATCTTTTAATTTAGTTAAGAGTGTGTAAGGGTTAGCAACTACCGGATGTAGCGTCTTGGTTATCTCATTTACTGCCCTCAGGTCTTGGACTAATCTATAAGCTCCATTAGGTTTCTTTACTGGCAGAATTGGGGTGTTAAAATTTGATTCACATTCTATCAATAACCCTAACTCTAAAAATCTTTTGATTATGGGCTCAATTCCCTTTCTATCTTCTAACCTCAGTGGGTATTGTTTCCTAACTACCGGCCTCGCTCCAGGTATAAGTTCAATAATGATAGGTGTTGCTTGTTTTGATTTCCCAGGTATATCGGTAGCCCATACTAATGGATATGTTTCACTCAGGATACGCTCAATATTGTGACTTTCAGGCTTCGGTTCTATACAGCTGATTGTTAGGCTTAAGGCTGTAATCAGTAGCTCTTCACTTACTTGAAATTCCAATTTGTCTTTGTTGAATTTTATTATGGCTCCCAAGTTCTCCAGTAAGTCTCTTCCTAGTAGAGGCTTTGGTGAATTTGGCAAATACAAAAACTGGTGAATTCCCATTTGTTTCCCAATTTTGTATTTGATAGGTTTCAAAAAGTAAGCTTTTTCTGGTTGGCCTGTTGCTCCCACAACGTGTACAAATTCATCACTCTTAGGTACCAATTCTTGATTTAAAACCGAAAATGTTGCTCCTGTATCAATCAAAAAATCCAATTCCTTTTTACCTTCCCCTAGCTCCATTTTAACCAGTGGGTCTGCTAGGGTACGGCCCACCGGTCCCCCTCATTCACTGTCCTGATGTGCGATAGTAGTAGTGTCCATTGATCTTTCTCTTAATTGAGGGCACTCATGTTTCCAGTGTCCCGTTTGGAAGCAATAGGCACACTGGTTTGGCCCTATTCTAGCTGGGTGGGGTTGGAACCTCCCTCCCCCTCTCACTGAGTAACCTCTACCTCTACCCCTGGTATTAGGTCCCAAATGGTTTGTATTTTGTGCTGCTACTGCTACAGCCATTATTCGAGCTAGCCTCTTATCTTCCTTTTTCTTTTCCTCTATTTCTCTATTATTATATACCTTCCATGCCTCATTCAGCAACGCTTCCAGGTTTTTATTTGCTGGATGTTCAAGCTTCTGTAATTTCTTCCTGATGTCTGGATTACTCTGTCCCATCATTAATCCTAACAGGTGTTGTTTCCCTTCTTCCGTTGCTGGGTCCAGGGGTGTGTACTGTCTCATGGCTGCCCTAAGTCTATCCAAAAACTCTGATGGGGTCTCATCCTTTCCCTGCCTGATGTCATATAGCATCGACCAATTGATAGCCTTAGGGATCGCATTACGCAAGCCCATCGCTATCAGTTTTCTATACTGCACCAGCCGCCGATAGTGCTCTTCGTTGCCCGGGTCCCATTCTGGTTTACTGCTGGGGAAATTATCTTCTAGTCTCCCTGATAATACTTGAGCATGTCGTTTTCCTGTTTCCAATACGAGTTCCCTTTCTGTATCTGTCAATTCTGACAGCATCACCTCTATATCTTCCCAATCAATGTCTAAATTCTTTGCCATTAATTCAAACCTCTTCGCTACTCCCTCTGGGTTCCTCCTGAAGTTCCTTGCCTCATCCCTCCAATTGTTCAGATCACTCGTGGAGAACGGCACCTTTACCCTAGTCCTTTCCCCTACCATTGGCATAAGTTGTCGGAGAGGAGCTATCGTATGATTCCCTTCCTCTCTTTGCTTTGCTTCCCTCCGTGCCACAGATCTGGTATAATACGAGTGACTGATCCCCTCCCCGGGATCTTCTTCCTGTGCCTCAATGTCTTCCCTATTCTTTCTCTTCTCTTTTCTCTTTCCCTTTCCCTGTTCTTCATCTTCACCTTCAATTTCTGTCAACTCTTTTCCTACTACTCCCCTAGCATGGTTTACATAGTCCAACCGCCTCTCGCTCTGCATCTGTCGCCTTTCTTCCCGCATCTGCCGGCGCCTATCCTGTTCCGGGCTACTGTCCTCCTCATCTTCCGTTCCCCTTCCATCTCTCTTATCCTCTATCTGGATTACTATATTCAGCTTCTGTGAGTTGTTCTCTGCCTCTCTTTCGCATGCCTCATTGTCATTCTTCTCACTATATTTCAACTCAGAGACATCGCCTCCCAGTGAGTTACTTTTGTCTCCAGTCTTCGGTGTGCTAGTTTCCATTCTACAGATACCTGATTTCCTTAAACTTCCATTCCTAGGTGTGCTACTATCCCTACATGGACTTAGTTCGGGCAGGCTGCGTGTCTCCCCTCGGCTCTCAGCTCCATGTGGACTGGCTTCTTCCCTCTCAACTTCTAGTCTGGGTGGGCTGTCAGCATCCCTGTAGCTCCCCGACCCCTGTGGACTATCTGGTCCCTGCGGGCTGCTTTCCCTCTTGTCAATCCCCGATTTTGATGGGCTACCTTCTTCCCAACTGTTGTCTAGCTTCTGAGGGCTGTGCCCAAACTTAGATTTCCACCATCGTTCCAGTTCCTTTAATGGGCTAGGATCCCCTTGTTCCTCTTTTGGCCTGGGAAGAGGCCCTTCCCGTCCTGGGGCGAATGGATGGTATTCCCACAGGCTTATTTCGCTCTCCTTTCCACTATCCCTTCTTGTTTACTTAAGACATTGTTGCCCAATGCTACATGCATCACAGCAACGTTCTTTAGGCTTTGAACCTTTCTTATCTTTTTCCAGGGCTAGTACTAGGGGGTCCTGAGGTGCTACGTTTACCCCGCACTCTTTTTGCCACTCTGGTGTATTTCTTAGGGTAAAGAACATGTCAGCATACATCACTTCGTCCCATTTATTAAGTCGGCGGAGGAAAAGCATCAGTTGTAAAATAGTGTTATAATTAGTTGTTCCCTCCGGCGGCCATTTCTCATTGTCATCTAACTTATACAATGGCCACCACTGTGTACAATATTTAAGGAGTGTCTTTTTACTTGTTTCCTCCCGGAATCCCTCCCAAGTCCTTCCAGTGCTTTAGGATACATCCTAAGGGGGTTTTCATATTTACGTCCTTACTCTGTTGACCTCCCATTGCTATTCCCTGTGTCTGCGTTTTCTGTTTAACCGGATCAGTCTCTTTCTCGCAAGTACTGTATGCCAATTTATTTTAACACTTCATACACGCAATTTCCAATCGCTTTGTCCGTTTCCGACCTGGCTTCTCGCGAAGAACAGGAAATGCGGAGTGGGACTCCCTCTCGCTTCGCAGCGATGCTGCGTCTCCTTCACTCTCACCCACACACCTTTATGAAATAGTTCCTACCTTATGGCCTATACCAGAACGGACTGTTTTACCAGGTAGGGTCACGAGAGGTCGCCTACAGACCGTGAGATACCGGTTTGCCAGATTCATGCAATCGCAAGGCACCGTAGACAGTATAACAATTGCAGGGGGTGACAAATTTCTTCCCGGGATTGAGACGTACGTCTATCAACTTATTCTCTTCTATAAGATTACATAGAGAGTGACAAGACATCTCCTGTAAGGTTTTGCAACAGACACATAGAACAGACACAAGAATACCACAAACTGACCGACCTCTCTCCCGGTCTCAGAGAGCAATCTTAGTTCTCGACCCTTAATTCACAGTATTATAACATTACACACAATGTTAAAACAGTTTCCCACATAATAAGAACAAACCAAAGATACCAAGATAAACGAAAAACAAATATTCCTTCCAGCAGGACTCTAACCTGCGTTTCTATTACCGGGCCTCTAACCCAGCTGGGATTCTTTACCAGGGCGTCCCCCGGCTTCCCTTCGAGCGGTCACGTCTGACCCCCGTTTCCCAATAAAGCGCTTTTACCGTAAAACCTTTAAGCAAAGATAAATACCTCTTAATTTGGAGCAGGAGATGCAGAAAGTTCTTGTCCACCGGTGCGCGTTGGCTGGGGGATGGGGATCTCTTCTGACAGAATTCCGTCAAGGGCCCCGAAGAGGTCCTGGCCCCCCCCGAGCCAAGGCTCGAAAGGACCTTTTCTCTTCTACCTGGCTCGCCAAAAATGATGCCGAATTTGCCCCAAAAGGCGATAATAAGCTGCCCAGAGACTGGATTTAAGGTCTATAGGCAGGAGGTATTTATTGACAACGCGTTGGAGAAATCACTAAATGGATTTCTAAATTAGGTACAGCAAAAGCAGGTTTTTATACAATTTTGAACAAGGATTACATCATTTATTACATGCATATTCATAGGCAGGCAGGAATATAGGCGGAGTCTTCCGGGAACTCTTGGTCTTCCTTAGTTAAATTTTAAGCTTCTCCGAATTTGGGCATTTTCCTGTTATCCTTGGCATGTTTTTCCATGGCTTGGCAGAAGTCACTGTTGCACTTGGCTTGATTCTGACGGCTTGGCAGGTCACCTTAACTTATTGGCTTCCACTTCTGCTTCTTCAAATATTCTAATTCCAAAGTTTCTTCTGTGAGTGTATTTTAGATTATTTATTAACTTATCTAGATATCTAATCAAAGTTCTCCCTAACAGTGTATTTTAGGTTATTTATTAACTTCTGCGATTCCCTTGATAAAGTGTCTTTTAATTCTTTTTTTCTCTCAGAAACTATTGTTTATTGTAATGAATGGCTTCATTAATATTCAGGGGAAACTGAACGTTCTCCAAAAGTGATGTAACAGATTCAAAGGAGAAGAAGGAAAGAAAAGGCTGAAAAGCTTCATCCCCTGTTCTTCCTCTAACAAACTGGGAGCAATTACTAATAAACTTCTAAAGCATGCTATTGGAACTGGGACGTAGGGTAGGACGAAGAAACCATAAACCATACATATCTTGAACAGACTCCAGTATCTTTGTAAACTCCCTATGAATCATTATCGCCGAGCCCAGCACAATAGCTATTTTAATCTGTGCCCCTCTACTGTAAAAACTACATGTTTGGGACAATATTGGAGCTATTTCTGGATAAGAAAATAATCCTAGGGGCCAGAAAGGTATTAAAACCTCAGAAAAGCCTGGGGACCAGAGGCATATGAAGGCCTCCACTCCAAGAGACATTACAAATTCAAGCAACATGGCTACTGACTATCCCAATAAAGAGTAAGTACAACTAAAATGCTATCAGTACAGGTTTTTTTCCCTTTCTCGAGCCTCACATTGGGCTCCAGTAAATGTATTTGTGCTGGTTTAGGGCAATTTTGGGAGAAAAACCTCCAAAGGGGTTTCTAGTAGAAAAACAAATTCAAGCAGCCTCTCCCCCAACTGGTTCAGGAAAAATATTTCCTTGGAGAAAAGTGGAAAAAACTGTTTATTTAACAGGTAAAGCATTCACCAGCACAGAAAAAAAAAAAAAAAAGCCAAAAAAACACCACAATATTAACAATAAAACCTCTTGCCGCTCCAAAAGAGATGACAAACTCATAAAGTCCCCTTTGTATGTTGTAGCTCAGCTCACTCAGTCTCTTATCAGTCCCTCTGGCACTGGAAATGCCACAGCCCAGGCCAGGCCAGGTCCCAGTGGGCCGCAGGTGCGAGCTGCTGGTGCTCTTCTGGGTGTTAAGTCCAGAGCAGGTTTCAACAGGTCCAAAGAAAAAGAAAACCCACAGTCCAGGGAACTTCTCTGCCTCAGCTAGCTAAAAACTAACTAAAAGCATAGGAGAGCTCTGTCCCGCCGTCTGTCCATCCACAGACAACAACAGAGCAGGAAGGTGTAGTAGTGCAGTTTCTGAAAACAAACTGTGTGCTACTTCTTCCCCCCGCCGCCCCCGCCCCCTCCTTCACTCTCAAAACCAATCTTTAGGTGCAAAACTTATTTCTGGGGGCTAAACAAACAAATGGGGATATGAACATCATAAAATCACCCCAGGACATTCCTACAGTAAATTCACATTGCTACTATCTCAATACAGTTGCTTACTTGCATAATTACCTTGATGTTTAACTGTTATATGACAAATTTTCAGTAACCTTTTTGTAATAATAGAGTTTAAATAAGTTAATTCCTGTTAAGATTAATTTTTGTTTAGTCTCAGTGATGTTAACTTTAAGTTCTTTTAGATATATTTTACAAAGGTTAAGTTTTAGTGAAGTTGATTTTGTTTTGTTGAAATATACCTGTTTTAATTATAAGATATAATTCCTTTGCTATACAAGTGAATGACATAAAGCCTGAATGAACTTTTGTCAAAATTTGCTCATTTCAATTGTGAGATACTACTATTTTGTTATAGAAATAAAAACAATTTTTTCTATTTCATTTTTTATGAGTAGTACTGAAGAATGAGTAACAATTTCATATTATGATTGCTATCAGTTTTAAGCTGTTTAATGCCTTTTTTGTTACTATTTAGCTAAAGGACAAAGCCAGCTGCTTTACAAACCTTCACATATTGTTGCATAGCTATTTATAAGACATATATTATTTTAAAGAACTTTCCTATCTACTAAGAGGTTTTTAGAATATATTAAAGAGACACTTCCAGTAAAAGTCTGGACCCTGGCTGAGTCCTAGCCTTGACTAGTCGAGAAATATACCAATAAGCCCAAGTGTTTTCTACACCAAACCTATAGTAAAGTCATTTTGACTTGCCAAATTTAGTCCTATAATAGCTAAACTTCCTTTTAAAGTGAATTTGGAAAACTTACCTGGGAATAGTTCTCCAAGCCCTCACTTTAAAATGAAGCTTGCCAATTACTACAGACTCTAAGTAATAGCACAATAGTTAAGAAATTGATAATGCATTGTTTTAAATTACCATTCTATTTTTCATGTATTACTAATTGTATATATCATCTGATTTATATTTACGTAGTGTAAGTTTATTGTTTTGCTTTTATGTTGCCTTCATGTTCATAACAAGAAACACACGTGATTAAAAAATAAAAAAAGGGGGAGTATAGCTCCTCAAGAACTTTACACTAATATTTACACAAAAAATTTTGAAATCAAATCAAATCAAATTTGATCCCTTACCTTCCTGAAGCACCCTTGAAGCTCCAAAAATTAGATGGGTTCTGTGAAAATGGATTTTTGTGTTAATTTTAAATACACGGGAAAGAATCAGTCTAAAGATGCTTTTCCCTATCACCCTGTATACAAGAATCAAACCTTTTGATACAATTACACTTCTGGCAGTATTTCTAAATCCAGTAATGCTCCCCCTGTGGCTGCCATGGGGAATGTTCTTGGTTTGTGGAGATCCGGCCTGAGCTTTTAGTGGCTGGGGTTTGGCACCTTAGCTGAAAGATTTTTTAGGACAGGTATGTATGTGATGATTTTTGATAATAATTTTATTCATCATGATACCTTGCTTGCTTCAATGTGTGCAGAGATTAATTAATAAGGCCATTAAAGGAGTGGTTATGGTTGAAAAGAGAAGGGGAAGATGATGTACTTTGGATCTGATAAGAATAAGAGATTTGATAATCAGGACGCCTTGGCAAGAACAAACTGAGCTTTGAAGATTGAATCAGGACTGACTAACAGGAAAGAAGATTGAATAACTTCTGCAAGCAAGAGATGTTGCAAAATGCATAAATTTCTTATGTGATGATTAACCCAATCATTGTAGTAAAAAATTACTATCCTTTCTAGAATAGTATATAAGCATATCTAGTCCACAATAAAATCGGATTCTGATCAACAGTCAGTCTCCCCATCTCTCTCCATCGCCAATACTAAAGCCCCATACCGTGAGACAGATGCAAGCTTTCCTGGGAATGGTAGGTTGGTGTCGTTTGTGGATAGCAAATTATGGACTGCTGGTAAAACTCCTAAATTGAGCACTAAAAGCAGCTGAAAAAGGAATTATCATATGGACTGAAAATACCAGAGCAGCTTGTAAACAGCTGAAACACTCTCTAATGTCAGTCCAGCACTGAGACTTCCAGACTTACCTTAACCTTTTGAACTTTTTACATATGAGAGATTGAATGTGGCTTTGGGGGTACTAGCACAGCACCTCAGGAACCAACGAAGGGCTGTGGCCTACTTTTCTGAACAGCTAGACAGTGTTACCCAAGGCTGGCCAGGGTGCCTCAAGGCTGTGGCAGCCACTGTCATCTTGATCCAGGAGGCCAGAGAACTCACCCTTGGGCAACACTCTTTTGCGGAGAAAAGAAGAAACCTCACAGCTTTGTAAAAGTTGTAAAGCTTGGTATGTTTATTACAGCGCTGGACACATGCGGAGATTGCTCTCCTCAAAAAAGGCATGCGTACCTCGGAGAACTTCAGATCTCCTTTTATCTCTCTCTCAAATACATATGCATACAGTCTCACAATAGGTTCATACATATTCATTTTTATGGGTTTCGTGTGACTTTTACCACTAGTTCCTTTTTATCAGAAAGAATTCCGAGGTCAGGCTGACTTGCCCTTACAGCAGTCCCTGTCTCTCTCTATCATCTTCTGTCTCCTCCCCTTTATCTCTGTCCTTCGCTGAAGTAACTTCACTGAGCTTAGGCCTTGCAGTCTGGCTAAATAACTATGATTTCTAACCACAGACTCAACTCAAAAACGTACATTTCACCTAAATTAAAATGGATTTCTATTCTGGAAAATTTTCACTTTGCTTCAACACCTTGTAGTGGATGTACCCCATGCAGTAGCAGCTGTGCTGGAATAAAAGGGGGGACATTGGCTGTCCGGCAACCAGATGCTTGAATATCAATCACTAATTTTAGAACAAGATGATGTTAGCCTGAAAACAACTTCTGTTCTTAACCCTGCCATGTTTTTGTCCTCCACCTTAATTGACAATGAGCCTGAACATGATTGTCTACAGGCAATTGAAGAGATCTATTCCAGCTGAACAGACCTGAAAGACATACCCCTGGAAAATCCAGATTGGGAGCTTTTTACAGATGGAAACAACTTTAAGAAAAATGGCAAAAGGATGACAGGCTATGCAGTGACCAAGAGGCAAAGGCCCTGCCAGCAGATGTGTCCTCACAGAAAGCCACAATGATGGCACTGATGAGAGCCCTAGACCTGAGCGAGGGAAAGAAGGTAAATATATGGACTGATTCTAAATATGCATTTAGTGTTGTTCATGACCATGGAGCCATCTGGAAGGAGAGAGGACTTCTAAAGTCTCAAGGTAATCAAATCAAACATGCTGAAAAAATACTTGCCCTCTTAGAGAGTATTAAAAAACCTGCAGAAGTAGCTATGATGCATCATAGAGGTTACCAAAGTGGGAAAACCACTCCAGAATTGGGAAATTGTTTTGCTGATAAAACAGCAAGAGGAATTGCAGAAAAAGGTATTATTGCAGTAATTCCACAGAAAGAGATTGATTTGTCGGGGTTCACTCCAAAATATGACCAAGCAGACCACAAACTAATTAAGTTTCTTAAAGCTGAGATCACAGAGAGTGGATGGGCTGTTATACCAGCAAATCAGGTTGTAGTCCCACCCCTGATCCTTTGGGAGGTAGCTCAGAGCGAATATGAAAACACACATTTTGGGGTTGAAAATCTTCTAAAACATCTTAAAAAGGTAGTAATAAGAAAGGGAATGACTGATATCGTACAATCAGCAGTGAGCAAATGTGAAATCTGCTGTAAACACAACCCTGATGCAAGGAAAAGAGTTGTGCTAAGAATAAGAAAGGCAGGAGATCGTCCTGGAAATTACTGGCAAATAGATTTTGTGGAGTTACCACGCAAAGAGGGATACTGATACATACTGGTATTAATTGACACCTTCATTGGATGGCCAGAGGCTTACCTCTGTCGCACTAAAACAACCAAGCATGTGGTGAAAGTTTTGCTAAA
Organism: Melozone crissalis; assembly: GCF_028551555.1. NCBI lineage: Eukaryota > Metazoa > Chordata > Aves > Passeriformes > Passerellidae > Melozone > Melozone crissalis. Next base: position 4,303,723 of record NW_026535813.1, on the reverse strand, counting down.
TCATATAATCCCAAGGTTCAGAGTTCCCTTGGGAATGTCATCAGATAGGGGACCACACTTTGTTGCAACGGTGGTTAAAGAAGTTAGCTGGGTTTTGGGAATTACTTGTGTTAGCATTCAAAAACACATAATCACAGGGGATTATATGTGGTGCTTTTTATTAAGAGCTCTGGGAATCGGGGTATATTCAACCCAAATCTGATTCCGACCATACATCCAAAATAATCATGTTTTTATACTCTATTGTTATATAACTTTCATGTTAATTATTAAACTTATATTGTTCTGTTGTATACATAAATTTAGCCCCTCTCTGAATTTCCAGCATAGTTTCTCATTATTCTTCTTATGGTTATATAATAATTACATTTAATTACTAAACAATCATCACATCTAACAATTTCATAATTTATCATACTGCTTACGCAGGTGCAGTTGATCTGGGAAAGCACAAAGCCTAACATTTTAGATTCTATCTTTAACTTTTTCCAGGGCTCCACTATCATTTGGGATCTGCATACACCTTATAGACCCCAAGTGAGTGGTCAAGTTGAACGTATGAATGAGACTCTCAAAACACAAATTAGCAAAATTTGTCAGGAAACATCCATGATGTGCAAAATGCCATTCACTTGTGTTAAAATTTTAGAAGTTTAATAGTAATGAAAATAGTAATAAAAATTAGGACAATAGGAGACAATAAAAGCAAAGAATTATGGACGTCCGAGTGCTTTGTGCTCTCCCACAAAGCATACCTTGCTAACAAAGGATTACCCCTTAAAAGCAACAGCTTATTGCATATTCATATATCTCATACATGATTCAAACATTGCTTTCAAACTAGGATGTTTCTGGCTAATTTCAGCTTCCCCCCTCATCTTGTAAATCAATTTTCTTGGTTCCTTGAAATCTGAGTTTTCCCAATAAGGAGGCAATAATTCTTTTCTTGAGATCTTGGTGTCTTGTTGCTGTTATTTCTGTGAAGAATTTCTTGATTATCTTTTCCATTCCTTGAGTTAGTTACAAAAAGTATCTTACATCACATCATTTTTATTTTAATACTATGCTATAGCCTAAAACTGTATTTACTACACTACTTAAAAGATATTAATACAGCACTGCTTAAAAGAGATTAATACAGCATAACTTTGCAACATAGCACATATAGTATGCATTTTAATATTTGCGAAGAGCCAATCATATAACATGCATTTTTCACACATGACATGGGTTCAAGCCTTGCCTATAGCTTTACTGAGACTGCACATACAACCAAGGCGGAGGGATAACATCAGTCCCTACGAAATACTGTATGACAGGCCGTGTCCCATTCCAGGTGAAATTCACATAAAGGCAAAACTTGATTTACAGAGATATCTAATGGCTTTAGGTTCCCCTTTGCAGAAGCTCTATAATCACATCATGCTATCCAGACCCATAGGACTGGACACACCTGCACATCCGTTCCAACCTGGAGACTGGGTCTATATTAAGTGGTGGGACAGTGATCCTCTACAAGCCAAGTGGAGAGGACCATTCCAAGTTCTACTGACCATCCTCACCGCAGTCAAAGTTGCTGGCAAAGGACCCTGGATTTACTACTCCAGAGTTAAGAAAGCTTCTGCTCTTGAAACAACTGTAAAAACAGAGACTGGTGCAGACAAAAACATGTTTTAAATGATTCCTCTTCTGTGCCTAAAGAACTGTTAACAATAATCATTATTCTTCTTTGCATGATACCTGACTGTGCAAGGCATTATTGTTGTTAGACGTCTATTATGGTGTATCATTGCTTATTGTTATTAATATTGTTATGTATTTATCTATTATGAGATATTTACTGTCAGATATTTATCTAGTATTAGGTGTTTATTTACTATTATTTATCTTTTGTTAGATGCTTATTATTAGAATTTTATAGTGATAGTTGTTTACTATTGTTAGATACTTATCTGTTATTAAATACCTATTATTAGTAGATATTTAGAATAGAGACTTGCCAAGGTAAAGGCCTTGTCAAGCCTCTAAAGGGGGGAAATGATGCCTTAAGTTTTAGCTTTCATATTTTTTTAGATTTTGTACTGCTTTAGTGTGTAGTTTTGAGCTTCATATTAAGGGATGGTAAGCTCTCTTCACAGAGAAGCTAGACAAAACAATTCCTTTTGTAGCTTGGGATCAAGGACAACCACCCAAATTTCAGGCCCAAGAGCATAAACAATGTGGACTGAAGAGAGAAATACAAGAAGGATGGGACTTCATAACCTAAAGCTATAATTGGACAATTAACTCCAATATGCTAATGGACCAGAACTTATAAAAGTGAGAGACCTCATGACTGATTGTCCATTTTGTGATCATTTTGGGTTCATCTTGGTTGTAGCCCTGGCTGGGCTCTTATACTGCCCAAGGTGTATCTATTGAAGCCTTTTAATAAATACCTACTGTCGATGCAGGGGTACCCCTGACGCAAGCGTAATTAGCACTGACTCCAAGATGCAGAGGGCTGAACCATTGCTTTATTCTTCTATACTATAATTATACTCTATTCTTAAGAAACCAGTAACCCCTTCCAGCCTGTCCGATACAGCTTTGACTTCATTGGTCAACCAACCAAAACACCACCACCTTTTGGTAAACAAATCTCCATAACACATTCCACATTTTCCTAGCAACAGGTGCAGGAAGTAGAGATAAGAATTGTTTTAAATTCTTTCTCTGAGCTTTCTCACATCTTCTCACAGCCTTCTTCAGGGAAAATGCCTGGGAAGGCCTGTGTCTGCTCTCTGTGGCCAGAGAGCTGCTGCCACAACCTACTTTATTCTTTAACTCCGTCTAGCCTCTGTTCTAGGTCAACCTTCACAAGGCATCAAAGGAATTTTTTTTATTTTACCGAATTTTTGGTTACCATTTTGGTGACCCAGATGAAACATACTCCTGAATTTCAACAGATCCAAGGGATTGTGGGACCTCAAGCTGGCACCAAGGGATTCTTGTGGAGAACCTTCATTCCCTGGTCTGAAGGAAATCGGAGCAAGACCCCTGGTAAGATAAAGGCATTCTTTACTTTACTTTGAAGGTGTTAACCTGCCTGTAAGGCACTGCAAAAGCTTTTCAGGGTTGGGTTTAGAGGTACCTAAGGTGGGAACAGGGAAGGGTTAGAGTCCCCTCTAGGAGCTCCTAAATGGTAATTAGTTATAATGGGAAACAGAATGTTGAAAAAGGTATCACAGGTGTCACTGCTGGAATGTATCTTGAAACACTGGAAACAAATTGGGGGAGATGCCCTTACGCGGGAAATAATGCCATATTGAAATAATGTTGTTTTGTAGAAGGGCGAATAAGTGGAATAAAGTTCCTTAAGTCACCTTTTTTTTCACCCTAAGAAATCATCCAGAATGGCAAAAGGAGTGCAGGAGAACTCTCTCACTTGGAAACAATTGAGTATTGCAATAATTGGTGGCTGAAGTATACTTTGGCAATTTGCATTGTACCAATTGGTTACATTATAGCTGGGGAATGAAAAGGCAATTTTTTTTTTAATTGATACAGGAGCAACTTATTCAGCACTAAATACGTACAGAGGAAAAGTTAGCTTGGAACTTGTAAGCATTATGGGTATGACAAGGAGGAAAGAGAACAGGCCTTTTTTACAACCATTATTATTTAAATTAAGAAAAAAGTGGAGGACACACCAAAATGTACATGCCTGAATGCCCAATCCCCTTGTTGGGGAGAGATTTATTGAGAAAATTGGATACTCAAATAACTTTCCGGGATGGGGAAATACAAATTCAAATACCAGAATGAAAAACTGTTGAGGCAAAGATATTTATGTTACAGGAATTAAATGAGTGGAAAGAAATCCCAAAGGAGGTAGAGAATGCTGTAACCTCACTGGTGTGGGCAACTGAGATGCCTGGATGATCAAAGGTGGCCAGACCTGTGAGAGTTACTCTCAAACCTGATGTTAAGTTGGTAAGGCAAAAACAATACCCTATTAAGTGAGAGGCAAGGAACGGCTTGTATTTTAAAAAAAATTTTTAGAACCGGGTTATTGAAAGAGTGTGAATCATAATATAACACACCAATATTACCAGTTAAAAAGCATTATACATTAGTACAAGCTTTAGGGGCCATTAATAAAAAGTACCTGATATTCATCCAGTAGTAGCTAATCTGCACACACTCTTGACAGCACTGAACGAAGAATAAAAGCGGTTCATGGTACTTGATCTTAAGGATGTCTTTTTCTGTGATACCTCTTGATCCAGATAGTTAGAAATTGTTTGCTTCTGAGTGGGGGAATCCAAACACTGGGTAAAATGCACAGCTAACATGGACTGTGCTACCCCAGGGCTTCAAAAGAGCCCCACTATATTTGAAAATCAGTTGGAAAAAAAAAAAGGCAGTTTTGGAAACAGCTGAAAAGAAGCTGTTTGCCAGATTCCAGAGTCAAGGACTACAAGTCTTCTTAGGTGCAGCCAGATGGTGTCGGTTATGAATTGCCAGCTGTGGAGTACTGGTGAAACCCTTGTATGGTCCTCCCCCAAAAAATGCTTGGTATGGACTCCTGAGAGTCAGAGGGCCTGTGAAGCCCTAAAAGAGCCTTAATGGCAACCCCTGCATTGGGACTCCAACACATAAACCAAACCATTTGAATTATTTGTGCATGAAAGGATGCACCTGGAACTAGGAGTACTGGCACAGCATTTGGGGTCATGGAAGCAGCCTGTCCAAACAATTGGACATTGTATGACCCGGATACTTGAGAGTGGTGGTAGCTGCAGAGCTTTGAATCCAGGAAGCATGAAAGCTGGTATGGTACCCCACATGGTAATAGCTGTTTTGGAACAAAAAGGGGGACATTGGATATTGCCAACAGGATGCTGAAATATCAGGTTGCCCTACTGGAGCACTGTGTTGAACTTAAGGTAACGACTATTTTGAACCCATCCATGTTTCTCCAGGCTTCAGAAGAAATCCAGAGACCTTTGTACTATGACTGCCAGGCAACCATTGAACAAGTGTGTTCTGGCAGACTGGATCTCAAGAGCAATCCCATGCAGGACCTGGAACTGGACCTGCACACCAGTGGGAGCAGCATGGTACAAAATGGAAAATGGGCAGCTGGGTATGCAGTGGTAACCTCAACCCAGGTAATAGAAGTCCAGGCTTTACCTTTTAATACAGCAGCACAAAAAGCAGAATTAATGGCCTTACACCAAGTGCTAGAAATGGCTGAAGGAAAAAGGGTAAGCATACGGACTGATTTAACATATGTTTTTGGAATAAGACACTCCCATGGAGCCATATGGAAGGAAAGGGGATTGTTATCAGCACAGAGGTCTCCTATTAAGTACAAAGAAGAAATTAGTCAACTATTACAGTGTGCAAAAGCCAATTTGCTAAAATTAATATTTAATAACACTAGGGTTAACTCTTTTAATTCTTAAAAGGTACATTGTTATCAACAGGTCATTAGGACTAGACTTGCCTGTACATTCCTTCAAACCAGGTGTGCATCAGAATCTGGAATTTTGGACCAATCCAGAGGTGGAAGGGACCATATCAAGTCCTCCTGGTGGGAGGAAATACTACTCATGCCAATTGGACAGGGATAGAAGGGGGATATTCCTTATGATGGACACATAAGAACAATACTGTTGATAATTGTAATATCTCAAAACCAGATCTGGAAATCAACTCAGGAAATATTAATTGGCTAACAAATTGCTCTAATATCCCTTGGGGATGTCAAACACCAGAAGTTTGGAATAGTACAGTAAATCAAGGCAACCCCAATGAAGGGGAGAGAAAGGATGCATCTGACTCCATTGATATCAGAAGGCTAATTAATTACTTTATTATAATATATTATTCTGTATTATATTACACTATATTACATTACATCTAAAATGAAACTGCACAAGCACCCAACTCAACTGCCCAGAATCTCATGACTGTCAGCCAACAGTCCTGACATACACACACGGATTCCATTGGTCAACGAATCAAAACACTCACACCAGAATCCAATTACCTATTCCCTTCAGGTAAATAATCTTCCACAATGCATTCCACTTGTGACCAACAAGAGCAGTAAATGAGATAACTGTTTTTTCTTTCTCTGAGGTTCAGAGAATGTGAATCCCACAAATATTCTTGGGAAGTTGTACCTTGCTTTTCTCTGCGAAGAGAAATGCAGCTACAGAATAGCCCTCAAGGAGGACAATGGGAATATATCCAGACAGTTCAGTGTTGTCTAGACTGAGAAGGGAGTCCAGGCCTCCCAGAGGACCCCTTACAGGTATGTATATGTTGCAGATAGGTAGAAAAATTATAAAAGAAAGGCCTTGTGAAATCAGGCCTCGCTTTGCTAAATTGCCAGTGCTGCCCTGTCACTTCTTTGAAGTGCAGCTATCAAGCAGTTTTCAAGTTCCCATACAAAGCTATTTTGAGAATGAATAGTTCATTAACATAACAACCTATTCTGAGGGTGAAAAACAGATGCACCTGCAATAACAAGGGATTTGTCCCATGAGAACCAGTAGAAAAAGTATGTAAACAATCCAAGAATAGAGAGATTTGATAGACAAGTAAAATACTATTTACAAACCAATGAATTTGGTGGCAAGACAACTACTAACAAATGGGAGTCAAACACAAGGTCTATGAAAACTGTATAAAAATGAATCATGTGAATAAAGAATTGGCTTTTCTGGATGAAGAAAGTGGAGCCTTGACTGATTTATTCCAATATGTATAAAATATTCTGATTTAATGAGGTCAAAGCAAAAGGATCCAAGGACGAAGGAAAAGTGGAATTGCACTCAGATATACACTTGTACTAGTAGGAATCCTGATGTACAGCACCTCATGACTATGGCCCAGACTCAATGGTTGCAATATGTTTGTAGAAATTATTCTACCTTTCTTAATGACACCTGGTCTCACCTAACAAACAATGAGACTTGGAGACATATAGACTCTCAGCAGGACACAGTAAAATCATTAGGACCCATAGTATGGGTAGGAATTTGGACCACACTTTTGCCCTTAGGAGAATCTAGAGTGCAATGGAGACTGGGAGTATTAACATTATGTCCCTTGTGAAAGGAGTCACTGTTGGGAACCTGACCATTGGGAAAAGCTGAATGTGATGAAACTTGAAAACATCCCAGTATGGGAACTACAGAGTTCACAATATTCAATCATCAACAAAACTTCCACACTGGACTTGCAGAGGGCAGAGTTCAGCCTGTTCAAGAGACTGATTTGGAGAGTATCTCGGGAAACAGCCCTTAAAAACAAAGGGGTCAAGGAAGGATGGACATACTTCAAAAAAGAAATCTTGAAGCTGCAGGAGTGTCACCCTGGTTTTTTAAGATTTTCTAAGCCTTCTGATGTTGACATTCTTATAGTGAACTTTCTCACACACTTTCTGTAAATAACTCATTGTTTTGCATTCCTTTATGGAGGAGGAGAGAGTTGATGGACTATTGGTTTGACCAGTGTCATTGGAGAGGTGTCACTGTCACCTTCCAATCCGCTGTCACTTTTGTAAAACTATAAATATTGGAGTCAGAGAATAAAACTTCCCTTTTTTCCTTCACCTTGAGAACGGTGGTGTGCTTGTGTTCTTTCGTGTCCTATAGTGACACAGGAGCAGACTGTCCCTATGTGCCATAAGATGAGCCAACAGTGAAGATGACAAGCCTGGATGGGCAAGGAACTTTTGAAGGAACTAAGGGGAAAAAAAGAGAGTGTATCACATTTGGAAACAGAGGCAGGTAACTCAGGAAATGCTTAAGGATGTTACTAGGTCATGTAGGAAAAAAAATTAGAACCTAATCTGGCCACTTCTATAAAGGACAATAGAAAATATTTTTATAAATGCATTAATGGCAAAAGGAGGGGTGAGGACAACCTCCATTCTTTGTTGGATGTGGGAGGGAATTTAGTAACTAAAGATGAGGAAAAGGCAGAGGTACTTAACACCTTTACCTCAATTTTCAACAGTAAGACAGGTCGTCCTTAGGACAATTGGCATCCTGAGCTGGTAGAGGGGGTCAGGGAGCAGAATAGCCCCCCAGGAATCCAGGAGGAAGCAATTAGAGACCTGCTGAGCCACTTGGATGCTCACAAGTCTATGAGACCAGATGGGATCCATCCTAGGCTGCTGAGGGAACTGGCAGATGAGCTTGCCAAGCCGCTCTCCATCATTTATCATCAGTCCTGGTTAACCAGGGAAGTCCCAGATGACTGGATATGCCAATGTGACACCCATCCATAAGAAGGGCTGAAAGGAAGACCCAGGTAACTACAGGCCCGTCGACCTCGCCTCTGTGCCCCACAAGATTATGGAATAGATCATCCTGAGTGCCATCATATGGTACCTGCAAGATTGCCAAGAGTATCATACCCAACCAGCATGGATTTAGGAGGGGTGGATCCTGCCTGACCAATCCAATCTCCTTTTCTGACCAGGTGACCCACCTAGTTGATGAAGGAAAGACTGTGGATGTAGCCTATCTGGATTTCAGCAAAGCTTTTGACACTTTCTTCTATAGCATACTCCTGGAAAAGCTGGCAGCCCATGGCTTGGCTAGGTGTACTCTTCACTGGGTTAAGAACTGGCTAGATGGCCGGGCCCAGAGAGTGGTGGTGAATGGTTCTGCATCCAACTGATGGCCAGTCACCAGTGGTATCCCTCAGAGATCTGTGTTGGGCCCAGTCCTGTTTAACATCTTTATCGATGATCTGGATGAGGGGTTTGAGCCCACCATCAGCTAATTTGCAAATGACACTAAGCTGGGAGCGAATGTCAATCTGTTGAAGGGTAGGAGGGCTCTGCAGAAGGACCCAGACAGGCTGTATAGATAGGCTGAGTCCAACAATATGAGGTTTAATAAGTCCAAGTGCTGGGTCCTGCACTCTGGCCACTACAATCCCCTTGCAGCACTACAGGCTGGGGACAGAGTGGCTGGATAGCAGCCAGGCAAAAAGGGACCTGGGGGTGCTGGACAACAGCCGACTGAATGCAAGCCAGCAGTGTGCCCTGGTGGCCAAGAAGGCCAATGGCATCCTGGCCTGTATCAGGAATAGTGTGGCCAGCAGGACTAGGGAAGTCATTCTTCTCCTGTACTTGGCACTAGTGAGGCTGCACCTTGAGTACTGTGTCCACTTCTGGGCCCCTTAATTCAGGAACGATGTTGAGATGCTTGAATGCATGCAGAGAAGGGCAACAAGGCTGGTGAAGGGTCTAGAACACAAGCCCTTTGAAGAGTGGCTGAGGGAGCTGGGGATGTTTAGCCTGGAGAAAAGGAGGCTCAAGTAAGACCTTATCACACTCTACAACTACCTGAAAGGAGGATGTAGCCAGGTGGGGCAGCAGCCTCTTCTCCCAGGCAACCAGGGGCAGGAGGACACAGTCTTAAGCTGTGCCAGGAGAAGTTTAGGCTAGACGGTAGAGAAAACTTCCTTTCAGAAAGAGTGATTGGGCATTGGAATGGGCTGCCCAGGGAGGTGGTGGAGTTACTGTCCCTGGTGGTGTTTACAAAAAGACTGGTTGTGGCACTTAGTGCCACAGTTTAGTTGATAAAGTGATGTTAGGTCATAGGTTGGACTTGATGATCTCAAAGGTTTTTTCCAACCTAGTTGATTCTGTGATTCTGTGATATAGTGGGATGGATTTTAGAATCCATCTTTACTCCTCAAATACCTACCTTTAGGAACAGACTAGCCATATGCAATTTGACTCTACAAATAGAAACTTTATCAAATGCAACTCAGTTGGGATTTACTGAAATAAATGAACAATTGTAAGCCACGACTTAAATGACCTTACAAAACAAATTTGCTTTAGACCTATTGCTGTTACATGAACATGGAATATGTAGTTATGTGAATTTAAACAACAATATTTTTCATGTGCACATTCCAAATGTGACTGCTAAACTGGATGGTCAGATAGAGAAGATAAATTTGGTTGCTGTATCTAGCACAGAATTAAGGGCAGGATTAGAAAGTAACTGATTAAATAAAATATTTAGAGACTTTGGATTTTCTTTAGTTGGTTGGTCTCACTTTTGCAAAGTATAATTGTGATCATTGTAATAATTGTGAGTATGATACTTGCTTTAAGGTGCATATAAAACATGATCATCAATGCAATGTGAGGAACTTATGTGATGTTAGTAAAAAAAGCAAAGTGAGGCTTATGAAAGATTGAAGGGAAGACAAGCTACATCAGCCTCAAAGGGGGAGAATGTTGCCAGATGAAAAATTGTTTGCACCTGGTAAGCTAACACAATGCTTATTCTTCAGAAAACACTGGCCTATGGAACTGCACAATGCTTATTCTGTAGGAAGAAGAACTGGAAAGCAACTCGCCCAGTTGTGCCAACTTTTACCAGCTCACCAGGCCATCAGGTATGACTTTGGGGTCACCACCCACCAGGGATCACCAAAGAGACCTCCAGGACAGAAGAATGCATGCATGAAGGGGAGGGAACATATGTTAAGGACTTCAGGGAAATTATTATCATATGTATGCTTATTCTGGGAAAATCAATGAATATGTACGTAAAATACAGTATATAAACAGGAGCTTTTCTGTACTCAGAATGCACAATATTTCAGAGGAGCTATCTCCTCATGCATCTGTCCAAATAAAGAATGACTGCTTCTTAATGCTGCATTTGTGGTAAGGAGTTTTTATTTTTACTGACTTTTGGTAACAGTACTTAGTAGCCAGCTTGGCTTAGACTATGACACTAGGTGATCTCTAAAAGATCCTCTGCAGCCGAAACCATTCTGTAACTCTATGTGTTGCTGCCTTTGATATAATCTCAATCTGTTATAAATGCTACTTTTAAAAGCACTAAAAGATATCTAGAGAAACAAAATCAAAGTTTAATGTTTCACAAGATACATTTCTTTATTATCATAATTACAGAAACATGATTTTGTACAGGAATGTGTAAGTGAACATTAGTCAATACAATTAGTTTTGTTTCAAAGATCAGGTAAACATACTACAGAACACTACTGTAAAGAATAAAAATATCTGCTTTTGGTGCAAAGTATTAAGATGCAATAGTGTTCAATTCAGCAATGTATTGCAGAACATCATGCCACAGTGTCCTGGGTTGACTAGATGATGCTTTTATCCCCAATCGTCTCATTCTGTTTATGTTGAACAATAAGTTTTGTACCTTTAAGAGTTTTCCAGAGAGTGAAGCGGGGGAGAGAAGGAGTGCGCAGTTTGTTTTCAGACACTGCACTCACTCCTCCACATTCCTGCTCCTGACTGTGTTGTCTGCGGACAGACAGTGGGACAGAGAGCTCTTCTTTTTCTTTTTAGTTAGTGTTTAGCTAGCTGAGGCAAAGAAGTTCCCTGGACTGTTTTTTTTCCTTTTTCTTTGGACCTCTTCAAACTGCTCTGGACTGAACACCCAGGAGAGCACCGGCAGCTGCAGCTGTGGCCATCCGGGGCAGGCCTGGCCTGTGACAATTCCAGCACCGGAGGGACTGATCAGAGACTGAGCGAGCTGCTGCTTGAACCCGGGGTTTTCTCAGTTTGTCATCTCTTTTAGAGTGGCAAGGGGTCTCATTGTTTGATATTGTTTTGGTTTTATTGTTTAATAAACAGTTTTTTCCACCTTTCTCCAAGGAGGTATTTTTTTTTCCCTCCCGGACCAGTTGGGGGGAGGGGCCGATTGGATCTGCTTTTCCCACCGGAGCTCCTTTGGGGGATTCTTCCCCAAATTTGCTCTAAACCTGGACAAATACATGAATACACTGTTTTTTTTTTCCTTTTTCTTTGGTTCCACCCCTTATCCCCATATCGTCTGCTTACTGCTAACACTAATATAAATTCTAACTCTACAAGTACATACATGATACATCCATTATACAGCTATACACAGACAATGGTAACAACATTCAGCAAACAGTGATATTTACACAGGTTTTATCCAACAATCAGATCTCCCTGAGGTACACATTGTGTTCTTCCATCTTTTTGCATTATCCACCATGTGCAACCTGGTCCCTGAGCAAAAACAACCCCACTAATGGGTTTGTCTGTACTCGAGGCAGGATTAATCCAAACTGTCTTCCCTAATAAACCTCTGACATGTACCACTGGGACTTTGTCTCCATCTACTCTCTGCAAAGGCTCAGATTGGGCAGGGCCCACTCAGTTAGTAGAGTCTTGGGTGTTAACTAACCGGGTGGCTTTTGCCAGATGCTGCTCCCAGTTCGTGAAAGATCTCCCACCTAATGCTTTCAATGTGGTTTTTAACAGTCTGTTGTACCTCTCCACTTTGCCTGCAGCTGGTGCATGCTAGGGGATATGGTACACCCACTCAATGCCATGTTCCCTAGCCCAGGTGTTGATAAGGTTGTTCTTGAAATGAGTCCCATTGTCTGACTCGATCTTCTCAGGGGTGCCATGTCTCCACAGAACTTGCTTTTCAAGGCCCAGGATGGTGTTCCGGGCTGTAGCATGAGACACAGGGTAGGTTTCTAACCATCCAGTGGTGGCTTCCACCATGGTCAGCACGTAGCGCCTGCCCTGGCTTGTCTGGGGCAGTGTGATGTAGTCAATCTGCCAGGCCTCCCCATACTTTTACTTGGACCACCGGCCACCATACCACAGGGGCTTCACTCGTTTGGCCTGCTTGATGGCAGCACACATCTCACAGTCATGGATAACCTGGGAAATACTGTCCATGGTTAAATCCACCCCTCGGTCTCATGCCCACATATGTAGGTGGCATCTCTGCCCTGGTGGCCTGAGGCATCATGGGCCCATCGAGCTAGGAATAACTCTCCCTTATGTTCCCAAACTAGGTCCATTTTGGACACCCCTATCTTTGCAGCCTGGTCTACTTGCTCATTGTTTTGGTACTCCTCATTAGCTCTACTCTTGGGTACATGGGCATCTTCATGGCAGACTTTCACAGGCAGTTTCCCTACCCTGGTAGCAACGTCTTTCCACACTTCAGCAGCCCAAATTGGTTTTCCTCTACGCTGCCAGTTGGCCTCTTTCCACCTCTCCAGCCATCCCCACAGAGCATTGGCTACCATCCATGAGTCAGTGTAGAGGTAGAGCTTTGGCCACTTCTCTCTCTCAGCAATGTCCAGGGCCAGTTGAACAGCTTTGAGTTCAGCAAGTTGGCTTGATCCACCTTCTCCTTCAGTGGCCTCTGCCACCTGTCATGTGGGGCTCCATACGGCTGCTTTCCACTTCTGGTTCATTCCCAAATGGCGGCAAGAACCATCAGTAAAGAGACTGTATCGTGTATCTTCTGCTGGCAGTTGGTTGTATGGCGGAGCTTCTTCAGCCCGTGTCACTTCTTGTTCCCCTTCATCAGAGAGACCAAAGTTTTCACCTTCCAGCCAATTTGTAATTATTTCCAGAATCCCAGGGTGATTCAGTTTTCCAATACGGGGGCGCTGTGTGATGACAGTGTCCTGGTTTAGGGCAAATTTGTTAAAGAATCTGCAAAGGAGGGCCCCTCCAGAAAGTAAACCCACACGGCCCCTCCCCCCAACTGGTTCGGGAAAAAATTACTTGGAGAGAGGTGGAAAGAACCTGTTTATTTCAGGCACAGCACTCCCCAGCACACAAAATGAAAAATACCTGATGAAACCGCTCTGAGAAATATGACAAAATCCGAAAGTCTCTTTTGGGGTTGGTTGCTCTGTTCTCAGTCCCTCCGGCGCTGGGCAGCTGCTGCAACCAAACCTTCGGTGTTCCCGGGTCCCAGTCCAGAGCAGGTTCGAGATGGTCACAGGAACAGGAGAGGAGAAACAGTCCAGGAAGGAATTTGGACTGTTTAGCTAGAACTAGCTAATAAGCAGAAGCAAAAGCGAGAGCAGAAGCAAGAGCAGAAAAGCAAGCAAGCAAAGCAGCAAGCTGAAAGCAAGAAGTGAAAAACAGCCCTATGTACTGCCTATCTCTGTGTCCCTGATAAGAGAAACCCAAACAAAACCTCCACTCTTCAGAGCCAGTCTTAAAGGCACAGAACAGATGAATGGGGATACAAGCATCATAATGTCACCCCAGGACATTTCACCCCTTATCCCCATATCATCAACATACTACAACACATCATGCATTATTCATACAAAATTTCCATCTGTTTCCCCAAAATTACAGGCAATACCCATCATGCCTTCATCACATCCCCACACTGGACCACTGAATCCAGGCCCTGTATTACAGAGCTGCAGGATTCCCCCTTTTCACTTTAGTCACTTAAAGCTCCATCTATCACTTGCTCAGACCTTTGACACTTACACATTTCCTTCTATCTCATGTCTGTATGGTTTAATGTACAGACAATGGCAGTAACATCCAATGAACAGTGAAATTGCATATCATTCTTATCCCACAATCAGATCTCCCTGAGGTAAACATCGTGTTGTTCCATCTCTTTGCATTATCCACCACGTGCAACCTGGTCCCTGAGCAAAGACAACTCCACGAATGGGTTTGTCTGTACTCGAGGCAGAATTGATCCACACAGTCTTCCCTAACAAGCCTCTGATATGTACCACTGGGACTTTGTCTCCTTCTATTATATTCAGGGACTCAGACTGGGCAGGACCTGCTCGGTTGGTGGAACCTCGGGTGTTAACTAACCAGGTGGCCTTTGCTAAATGCTGCTCCCAATTCTTGAAAGATCCCCCACCCAAAGCTTTCAACTGGGTTTTTAGTAGTCCATTGTACCTCTCCACTTTGCCTGCAGCTGGTGCATGCTAGGGGATATGGTACACCCACTCAATGCCATGTTCCCTAGCCCAGGTGTTGATAAGGCTGTTCTTGAAATGAGTCCTGTTGTCTGACTCGATCCTCTCAGGGGTGCCACGTCTCTACAGAACTTGCTTTTCAAGGCCCAGGATGGTGTTCCGGGCTGTAGCATGAGACACAGGGTAGGTTTCCAACCATCCAGTGGTGGCTTCCACCATGGTCAGCACGTAGCGCTTGCCCTGGCTTGTCTGGGGCAGTGTGATGTAGTCAATCTGCCAGGCCTCCCCATACTTGTACTTGGACCACCGCCCACCGTACCAGAGGGGCTTCACTCGTTTGGCCTGCTTGATGGCAGCACACATCTCACAGTCATGGATAACCTGAGAAATACTGCCCATGGTTAAATCCACCCCTCGGTCTCGTGCCCATTTATAGGTGGCATCTCTGCCCTGGTGGCCTGAGGCATCATGGGCCCATCGAGCTAGGAATAACTCTCCCTTATGTTCCCAAACTAGGTCTATTTTGGACACCCCTATCTTTGCATCTTGGTCTACCTGCTCATTGTTCTGGTGCTCCTCATTGGCCCTACTCTTGGGTACATGGGCATCTACATGGCGGACTTTCACAGGTAGCCTCCCTACCCTGGTAGCAATGTCTTTCCACTCATCAGCAGCCCAAATTGGTTTCCCTCTACGTTGCCAGTTAGCCTTTTTCCACCTCTCCAGCCATCCCCACAGAGCATTGGCTACCATCCATGAATCAGTGTAGAGGTAGAGCTTTGGCCACTTCTCTCTCTCAGCAATGTCCAGGGCCAGTTGAACAGCTTTGAGTTCAGCAAGTTGGCTTGATCCACCTTCTCCTTCAGTGGCCCCTGCCACCTGTCATGTGGGGCTCCATACGGCTGCTTTCCACTTCCGCTTCATCCCTGCGATGCGACAGGAACCGTCAGTGAAAAGAGCGTAGCATGTTTCCTCTGGGGGCAGTTGGTTATAGGGAGGAGCCTCTTCAGCACGTGTCACTGGTTCTTGTTCCTCTTCATCTGTGACACCGAAATTCTCACCTTCGGGCCAATTTGTAATGACCTCCAAAATCCCAGGGCGATTCAGTTTACCTATGCGGGCGCGCTGAGTGATGAGAGCAATCCATTTGCTCCATGTAGCACTGGTGGCATGGTGAGTGGAAGGAACCTTGCCTTTGAACATCCCCCCCAGCACCGGTAGTCGGGGTGCCAGGAGGAGTTGTGCTTCAGTGCCTATTACCTCCGAGGCAGCCTGAACTCCTTCATAGGCAGCCAGGATTTCCTTCTCTGTTGGAGTATAGTTGGTTTCAGACCCTCTGTAGCTTCGACTCCAAAATCCCAGGGTCGACCCCGAGTCTCCTCAGGCATCTTCTGCCAAAGGCTCCAGGACAAGCCATGGTTCCCGGCTGCAGAGTAGAGCATGTTCTTTACCTCTGGTCCTGTCCTGACTGGGCCAAGGGCTACTGCATGAGCAATCTCCTGCTTGATCTGGACAAAGGCTTGTTGCTGCTCAGGGCCCCACTGGAAATTGTTCTTCTTGCGGGTTACCAGGTAAAGAGGGCTCACGATCTGACTGTACTCAGGAATATGCATCCTCCAAAAACCTATTGCACCCAGGAAAGCTTGTTTCTCTTTCTTATTGGTGGGTGGAGACATTGCTGTGATCTTGTTGATGACATCTGTAGGAATCTGACGCCGTCCATCTTGCCACTTCACTCCCAGGAATTGAATCTCACGAGCTGGTCCCTTTACTTTGCTCTTTTTAATGGTGAAACCAGCTCCCAGGAGGATCTGGATGATTTCCTTCCCTTTCTCGAACACTTCCACAACTGTTCCCCCACACAATGATGTCATCAATATACTGCAGATGTTCTGGAGCCTCTCCCCTTTCTAGTGCAGTCTGGATCAGTCCATGGCAGATGGTGGGGCTGTGCTTCCACCCCTGGGGCAGTCGGTTCCAGGTGTACTGCACTCCCCTCCATGTGAAGGCAAACTGAGGCCTGCATTCTGCTGCCAGAGGAATGGAGAAAAATGCATTGGCAATGTCTATAGTGGCATACCACTTTGCTGCCTTGGACTCAAGCTCATACTGGAGCTCTAATATGTCTGGCACGGCAGCACTCAGTGGTGGAGTCACTTCATTCAATGCACGGTAGTCCACAGTCAATCTCCATTCTCCTTCAGATTTTCGCACAGGCCAAATGGGGCTGTTGAAGGGTGAGTGGGTCTTGCTGACCACCCCTTGGCTCTCCACCTCTCGGATCATCTTATGGATGGGGATCACAGCATCTCGAGTGGTCCTATACTGCCGTCGATGCACTATGGAAGTGGCAATTGGTACTCATTGCTCTTCTCCCATCAGGCATCCTACTGCAGACGGATTCTCAGAAAGCCCAGGCAAGGTGTTCAATTGCTGGATGCCCTCTGTCACTACAGCTGCTATCCCAAATGCCCACCTGAGTCCTTTTGGGTCTTTGAAATACCCACTTTGAAGGTAGTCTATGCCCATAATACGTGGGGACTCTTGGCCAGTCACAATAGGATGTTTCTTCCCCTCATTTCCAGTTAGGCTCACATCAGCTTCCACCAAAGTGAAATCCTGGGATCCCCCTGTCACACCAGCAATAGAAACAGATTCTGTCCCCACATGTCTCGATGGGATTAATGTGCATTGCGCACCAGTATCTACCAAAGCTTTATATTCTCGTGGTTCCGATGTGCCATGCCAACAAATCCACACAGTCCAGAAAACACGGTTTTCCCTAGCCTCTACCTGGCCAGAGGCAGGGCCCCTCTAAGCCTGGTTATCCTTCTTTCCCTGGACATATGTCTTGGACGTTCCTTCACGAGGATCAGACATGTCATCATCATCATACCTGGCCGTTCGGCTACGGGCAACTGTAGCTGCTTTCCTTTTCGTGGAACTTCCTCTCTGAGCCCTGTCTTCCTTCAATTCATGCACCCGTTATGCCAGAGCAGCAGTAGGTTTTCTATCCCATCTCCTCATGCTTTCTCCACAATCACGCAGGAAGAACCACAGCTCAGCTCGTGGGGTGTACCTTCTCTCGCCATCTGGGGAATGGCTTCGTTGGGTACCAGAACCTCTGATCTGTACTGCTGAGATTTGGAGAAGGTCTCCTTTTAACTCCTCTCTGAGCTTCTTGTGATTCTCGTCTATCTTATCCTCTAATTCTGCAGACGTGTTTCCACTGCTGCAATTCTGGCATGCGTTGGCCCATGTACAGCATCTGCATATGCTTGGAGCTTCTTTGCCATGTCAAGCATGGTCTCATCCCTCTCATCCCTCTTACTTATGGCTAAGGCAGAAGCATACTCATGTGGTCCAAGTCACACAAGTATTTGCCACATCACAGACATGCATGGTACCAAGTCTGGATTCCTAGTTGTTACGTCATCTGAGAAGATAATCTCTGCCACTGCCATTTCTCTCAGGCGTTGGATCCCTTGCTCTATGGCCTTCCACTGTGTTTGCTGTATATAAAGATCATCTGCACACAGGTATCTTTGTGCAACACTTTCCAAGACCCGTACCCAGAGGCTGTGAGGATTAGCCCCTCTCATCATTCCTTGGTGAATGACAGGATCATGCGACAGGGATCCCAAATGCCTTGCTTCAGTGCCATCAAGAATTGTAGCCTTGCCTGCATCATCCCGGAGACGGACTAACCAACTAATTATGGATTCATCAGGTCTTTGAGTGTAATCCTTCCTTAGGCCAAGAAGGTCCTTCAGGGAAAAGAACTCAATATTTCCATCTGATCTTGCACCTGCTGCTTTGACTCCTGATTTTATGTCAGGAGGCATTGAGGGTCCTTCTCCTTCATCATCATCATTATCATCATCATCATCCACTGGTCAATTAGTCTTGTCTGTGCATTTTCCACTTCTAATGCTAGTAGCAACAGCCATTTGTTTAGCTGCTGGCTTAGGCTCATTATCTAGTTTCGCTGCTGGCTTCGAGCCTGGGGTGTTGGCTGCAGCCTGAGTGACTGGGATAGCTTATGTAGCTCCCTGCCCCCCTGCCTCTGTCTGCTGCCCTACAGTATCTAGCAGTGTGCAATAAGCATATGCCAAGGCCCAGCTCACTGCAATGATCTTTTTCTCCTTAGGGTCATGCTGGTACTTCTCTTTCAGGTATTTCCTCACCTCAGCTGGGTTCTGAATTTGTCCATGGGGAAAGTCCCAGACTATAGGGTCAGAGAATTCCTTCAGGATTTGGCCCATATCCTCCCATTTCCCACACCACTTAGGATTTTCCACACCTGGTTCTACTCCTGGGTCAGGGGTCTCATCACCCCATCTAGAAATTTCAGCCCTCATTCTAGAGAAGCTGCAGACTGTATAGAATAATGTTACCAGATTGAATACCAGAAAGATGGTCTCTTTAACATTCAGGGGAAACTGAACATTCTTCAATAGCAATGCAACAGATTCAGAGGAGAAGAAGGAAAGCAAAGGCTGAAAAGCCTCATCCCCTGCTCCTCCTCTAACAAGCTGGGTGCATAACCATAGCCACAAACCATTCATACCTGGAGCAGACCCCAGCATGCTTATAAACTTCTTACAAACCATTTCCACCAATCCCAGCAGAATAGCTATTCTGGTCACTGCCCCTCTGCTGTAAAAACTATGTATTAAGGACAATACTAGAGCTATTTCTGGATAAGAAAATAATCCTAGGGACCATACAGGTATTAAGATCTCAGAAAATCCTAGGGACAAGAAATTCATTCAACCCTTCACCCCAATAGACATTATGAATTGAAAAAGCATGGCTATTAGCTGCTTTATACCAACACAGAGTAATGGCAACCAAAATGTGCTCAAAACAGGTTTTTTTCCACTCTCTCTCGAGCCCTACACATTGGGCCCCAAATTTTGTCCTGATTTAGGGCAAATTTGGGAGAGAATCTCCAAAGGGAGGCCCCTCCAGAAAACAAACCCACAGGGCCCCTCCCCCCAACCGGGTCGGAAAGAATTCCTCGGAGAGAAGTGGAAACAATCTGTTTATTTAACAGGCACAGTACCCCCCAGCACACAAAATAAACAATACCAGATGACACCACTCTTTCTCCGCTCTGAAAAAGATGACAAATTCAGAAAGTCTCTCTCCGGTGCTGAGGCAGCTGCTGCAGGTCACAGGGTGCAAACTCTCAGTGTTCCCAGGTCCCAGTCCGGAGCAGGTTCGAGTAGGTCCAAAAAAGGAAAGGAGAAACAGTCCAGGAAGAAATTTGGACTGTTTAGCTAAACTAGCTAATGAGCAGAAGCAAGAGCAAGCAGAAGCAAAGCAGAAGCAAGAGCAAGAGCAAGAGCAAGAGCAAAGCGAAAAGCCAGGCAAAAAGCAAAAGGCAGCACAATGTACTGTCCCATCTGTATGTCCCGCCGGCTGTGGGGGAGTGGCTGATAACAAACCAAAACAAAACTTTCACTCTTCAGAGCCAGTATTGAAGGCACAGAACATAATATCCAGCATAAACAGCACACACGAATGGGGATACAAGCATCCTAACTTCACCCTGGGACCTTAATGTAAATCCCTACGCTAACAAGTGTCCCTTAATGCTTTACTATGTACATTTGATAAGGAGGTTTTTTAAGTATACACAACTTTTACTAGTATATACAAGTACAGTTTTCTTATTAGTGACTGGATGAATTTCGAAGTGGCAAATACTTTGTTCGGTGTTGAGACACACATCTTGAGCGCTAATCCTAGTTGTTCCTTAGTAACAGAAGATTCTAAGCTTACTGTTTGCTACTTTTCATTAACCTTTTGTGCCCACACTCTATGTTCTGAGGGGTAGAGCACTGTTTTTTCATTATTTATTCTTAGTGTGATGATGGGGTGGATAACTGTCCTAGGGTGACATTATGATGTTTGTATCCCCAATCGTGTGTTCTGTTTATGCTGGATATTATATTCTGTGCCTTCAAGACTGGCTGAGAATGAAGGCAGGGAGAAGAAGAAGCACAGAGTTTTGATATCAGGAACTGGACTCACTCCTCCACAGTGGGCTGGAACACTGTTGTTGTCTGGGCATGGATGGAGCAAAAAAGAGCACTCCTTTTGCTTTTTAGTTAGTTTAGCTAGCTGAGGCAGTCCGAGTTTCCCCTGGACTGGTTTTCTTTCCCTTTTCTTGGGACCATTCAAACCTGCTCCGGACTGGGACCTGGGGAAACACCAAGAGCTTGCACTTTGTAGCCTGCCGGGGCCTACTCTGCAGCCTTTCCCAGTGCCGGAGGGACTGATAACAGAGCAACCACCCACCGGAGAGACTTTCTGAATTTGTCATCTCTTCAGAGCAGCAAATGAGTCTTGTTATCCAGTACTGTTCATTTTGTCTGCTGGGGAGTGCTTTGCCTGTTAAATAAACAGGTTCTTTCCACTCCTCTCTGAGGAAATCCTTCCCGAAACAGTTGAAGGGGAGGGAGGGGGGGGGGGGGCGCTGTGTGGGTTTGCTTTCTGCAGGGGCCCCTTTCGGAGGTTTTCTCCCAAATTTGTCCTAAACCAGGACAAATAATATAAACAGTGGCATTACATATAGTAAGAACAAAGTCAGTGGCTACATTAGAACTAGGATCATAGGTGACATTTACCATAGTCCACTAGGACTGAAACTTTCTTTCACAACCAATCACATTATCCAAGACAATCTCTTGAATTTTAGCTGGAAAATTACCTTTATCCCTTCCCGTATGATCAAAGCTGCTGCTGCCTGCATCCATAACTGTGCTTGTATACAACTGAAAGCTAAAGACACATTATCTTGAACTGTACTAAGTGCTTCTACTATTAACTTGTGGTCTTGGTCCTTGGCCTTCTCCTACTTTGGCAGTACATTTGAAATTTGCCACTGGCTAGTTCCTAATTCTAATAGAGATGATGGTAAGGGCTGTTTTAATTTTGCTAGACTGCTGCAGTGGCCAGAGTGTTCATCATTATTTCTGAATTAATTTCATTTAAAACTCTCAATCTTGTCTCTAATATCTCAGTTAGATCTTTTCTTATTCTGCTCTTGAGGTGCACTTGTCATTGTAACTACGTTGTCCAGCTTTCAAAGGATGTCCTTCGGAAAGAGGAGCAGGCTGGTTGGATTTCTGAGATGTTAATTTGCATTAGCAATTATAGGATTTATTGTAAATTTAAATGAGAACTTGATAGCATCATGAGTCCAAAGACAAGTCACTTCTACAGGCTGTATTGATGTGAAATTACACTAACAATTTGATTTATTTGGACAATCAAAACCTCCCGGTACCTGTATACAGGAGAGGTTGAGACACTAATTTGATTTGGTCTCTCATGAAAGGTCCTATTGACCACCTGATATTCTACCCTCATTTCTTCTCCTCTGATCCACTGAAGTGTCCACAGTTTCTATTCTTTCTACTCCTGCTCCTCATATACCTGATTCCCATGGATAACTACAGTGGATAGGTTTAAATCTTTTTATCTCAGTAGGTTCTCCCATGGATCCAGTATACTGATAAAAAGCTTGGGACCAACGCCATTTAGCATCAGTTTGGATAGAGGTGCTCTCTAATTCTAAGATTCCAATTATAATTATACACAAAACAATTCTGTACATGAAATTACAAACTACCCCTGGCTACAATATACTCATTTTGCCTGCATAACTCTTAGTCTCAGTTCATTGTCTCTTGGTGTCACTTTCTAAGGGGCTTCTGGGCCTTCTTCACCCAAGAGTGAGGGATCCAGGCATTCTGCTCCTTGATTTTGATTGTGGTGAAGGTGGTGAGAAGCACCTGGAATAGTCCTTCCCACTGTGGTTCCAAAGTCTTTTCTGCAAGAGGCTTAACATATACATAATTCCTAGGCTGTATGTTATGTACTGATCCATCTAGCTCTCTGCTCTGAGTTTTAGTTAAATGTTTTTTTAATTTTTCTGAGTTGTTTACCTAAAGCCACTAAATAGGGGCTAATGTTACTTTTTCAATGTGAGTGGACATTCCCTTTGTGTTCTATTTGGTCTTCCATAAAGCATTTCAAAGGGACTCAGCTTTTCTTTAGCTCTAGGTTTAGTTTGAATTTGCAACAGTGCCAGTGAAAGAGCTTGGGGCCAGGGTAGATAAACTTCCTGCCCCAGTCTTACAATTTGCTGCTTAATCAAATTATTCATTTTATCTACTTGGCTGCTTGATTGGGGGTGGTATAGAGTATGAAGTTCCTAATCTATGCCCAGGTGGCTACTAATCTGTTGCACTATTTTGGAAATGAAATGTGATCCTCTATCTGAGGATGTTGTGGCTGGAACTCCGAAGCTTGGTATTATTTCTTGTAATCATACCCTGGTCACTTTTTGAGTGTTTAGAGTTCTGGTGGGGATTGCTTCTGGCCACCCTGAAAATGTATCTGTCAATACTAATAAACACTGATACTCCCCTTTCCTTGGGAGTTCTGAAAAGTTAATTTTCCACTATTGTCTAGGCCCATGGCCCCTCCCAATCTGACCGAGTTTTGGTCTGGGGGTATTTTTGGGGTTAGTCTGGAGGCAAAGATCACACTGTCGGGTCATTTGAGTAATAGCGGCATATAAATTCTTGGCAATGATTCCTTCACTTAAATAGGTGTTTAGGGCATCTACTCCCTAGTGTGTTTTCTGGTGCTCCTCCCTTACTAGTGACTACAACAAATGGGAAAGAATTACTAGTTTCTCTTGAATGGTAGCCCACCCTTCTTGGTTATATGTCCCTTTTTGATCTTTTATTAGTTTTCTATCTTTTCTGGCTTACCTTCAAGGGAAATTTGTCTATCTGGAATTAGAGCTTTTTCAATAGTTACTTCACCTTTCACTGCTTCCTTTGCCTCTCTATCTGCAAGCTCATTTCCTTATTTTAATTCTGAACTCACTATCTGGTGTGCCTTAATATGCATAATTGCTACCTTTTCAGGCAGCTGAACTGCTTCCAGCAGCCGGATTATCTCTTGTGCATGTTTGATGTTCTTTCCCTGTGAGGTCAGCAGTCCCCTCTCTTTCCAGATGGTTCCATGTGCATGCACGACTCCGAATGCATACCTCGAGTCTGTGTAGATGTTTATTCTCTTTCCTTTTCCCATTTCCAAGGCACAGGTCACGGCAATTATCTCATCCTTCTGTGCAGAGGTCCCTGTTGGTAAGGGTCCAGATTCTATTACCTCTCTGCAGGTAGTGACTGCATATCCAGCATGACGCTTTCCACTGGTAATGTGGCTACTCCCGTCAGTGAACCAGGCCTCTGCATCATCCAGAGGAGTGTCCTTCAAGTCTGGACAGCTGGAGTAAGTAGCTTCAATGGTCTCCAGGCAATCGTGGTGTACTGCTTCTCCTTGATTTCTACGGAAAAAGGAAGCTGGGTTGACAATATTAGTCACCACTATCTCTACATCATCTTGTTGTACAGTGATGCTCTGGAATTTCAGGAACCTCTGTGGTGAAAGCCAGTGGCCGCTCTTTACTGCCAGTACTGCGGACACTGTGTGGGACACTAGCACAGTCATTTTCTGTCCCAGGGTAAACCTGCATGCCTCTTGAATATTCAGCACGACTGCTGCTCCAGCTCTGAGGCAACCTGGCCATCCTTTGGCTGTTGCATCTAGTCACTTGGAGAAGTAAGCAACTGCTCTCTAATAGGGAACTAAGTCCTGAGCTAATATTCCTAGGGCAATTCTCTGTCTTTCATGGGAAAATAGAAAGAATGGTTTACTTACATCTGGAAGTCCCAAAGCTGGAGCTGACATGGGGGCGCTCTTTAGCTGGTGAAAGGCCCGTGTGGCTTCCTTTGTCCACTGGAGATCTCTGTTTCCATTGGCAATAGGAGCATAGAGGGGTCTTATGAGCAGTCTGTAATTATAAACCCACAGCCAGCACTACCCTGCCATGCCTAAGTAGGTTCGGAGTTCCTTTGTTGTCTGGGGTTTTGGGGTTTGGCATATGCCTTCCTAAAGTCCGTTGCCTAGCACTGACTATGTACTCTAGGTAGATTACCTTCTGTTTCACTACCTGTGCCTTTTTCATTGATGCTCTGTATCCTTGGAGCCTAAGATATTCAAAAGGTTTACCGTCTAGACCACACATGCTTCCCTTGTCCGAGTGGCTACTAGATTATCTACGTACTGCAGTATCCTTCCTTCTTCTTGTGGAGCTTCTCAGTACTCTAGATCTTTTGCAGGTTTTTCCCTAAACAGAGTAGGGGAATTATGAAGCCTTGAGGACCTTGAGGCAACACAATCTGTGTGAGCTGGGTTTTGCGCCTGCTTATAGGGCTTTTCCATTCGAATGCAAAAATTTTATGGCTGGTTTCATGGAGAGGGAGGCAAAAGAAGGCATCTTTCAGATCTAAAACGGTAATCTAGGTTAGTTCAGTTGTCAGACATGTTAGCAAGGTGTATGGGTTTGCCACCACTGGGTGCAGATCAGGCTTTTACTGCCTGACTTTAGCTGGTTGTTTTTTTTAACTTGCACAGGAGGTGCCTTCTCTGCCCTCCCTGGTATGTTAGAGGCCCATACCCCAGGAAACATCTGATCTATTATTTTCTTGTTAATTTCATCCTTATTTTCAATTTCAGTTTCACTAATTCTTAAAATTAGGTCAAGTATGCCTACATATTGTTGATCCTTTACCTCCAAAATAATTTCCCCATCTTTAAATGTGTTCTTTGCTTCCAGCTGCTCCAACAAGTTCTTACACAACAGGGCCTTTGGATAGTTGGGCATATACAAAAACTTATGAATATTTTGATGGTTTTCAAGGTATACTTTTTCAGATTGGTCAGTTGCCCCCTTACTATAAAATAATCATCTGTTATAGGAATCGAGGTTTTATTAACACTGAATATGTTGCCCCCATGTCTACTAAAAACTCAATTTTCTTAGTTCCCATCTTTCTATCCCTCCTAACTATTTGCCTTAATTTAAGGCTTGGGGTATAAAATAGGCTGAGCACACTCAGCTTTAATTATTTCTGTTGGGTTTCTTAAATTACTTGAAACTCTCTAATAATTTAAACATCCTGTTACTTCTTTGTTTCTCATGACTGATTGCCACTAAAATCCTTATAGCTCTCTGAGCAGCCTTCGTTTCCTTAGAATAACACAAATGACAAAGCGCCTGTCTTGGTCTCCTCCACCAAATTTCTGTTTTACAAAGTCTCAGTCTTTTCCAGTTCTCTCCCCGCATAATCTAATTAAAGCATTGTTCCCACTGACACTCACTTTACTGCCTTGCAAAAGGCTGTGCCTGTTACAGCAAAACCTCTGATATGCTCACAAACACAGACACCCCCCCCCCCGCCCCCACCTCATATCTCAAATTCACGAGAGTGAGGGCTTAAGTGGCTGTGGGAGGGGAATTCCTGGAATTCCTTTAATTTGTTTTACCACAGTTAAACATAAATCACCATACTGTAGTTCTTCTGCGTAAAATGCTACACTAGTCGCCAACAAAATCCTAAAATCTCCACAAACACAACCAGACAATCCCAAGAATCAAATTACTACAGTGCTGGGGAAGGACTACACAAACTCACCGGGAAAGGGGCATCTCTCAAAGTCTCAAAGTGCCCACTTTTCTCAACACAATACAGCATACAACACTTCAGCATTTACCCACATCAGCTTCCTCTGGTCTTCACACACTCTGGACACAATCAAAATAACAGCACACAGTAAAATTCCAGGGATCAAGTCCAAACTACTAGGGCAGAGGAACCCCCTGAGTTTGTCTAGCTACAGTTAAAATGTGCACAATCTACGCAAATCACTACCTTTAAACACAATAAATGTCCTCATCCACATTTCTCCACTTGTTCTACTTCTCCACGAGGCACTCCCTGCCCCCACAGGTTGCCCCAGCTAGCGCCCCAGGCCTCCTCACCCGGCCGCTTCAGACGCAGGTAGAACTGCCCCCCACACACTGTGGGTACACTCACTCGCTGTTTATTATACACTACACATTCACACAATTACAAACACATGTCTGGACATCACAAGGACACAAAGTTTGGGTTCACTCAACTCACCCCCAGAATCACTAGCGGTCACTCTATCGAACAGTGAACCCATCCCCAAGTTGCTCTATCAACCAGTGACCTCTGCCGCCAACTGTGCCCTCAGCCAATGGCTGTCTGCAAGCACAGGGACAAGGCTGTGTGCTCAGATGTCTCTGAGTGACTTATCAGCAGCCCTATATCCCCCGGGGTCCTCTGATATACATACTGTTTATCCGCACACCAGCAGGTCCTTGTCTGTCTTTGCAGGAGGCAAGCTGAGACCGAGGGAGCTCCTCCAGGGAAAATCCTGGGGCACACCTCAGAGGTTCGTACTCCCATTCGCCCCTGCGGGGACAGAGATGATCTCCTGGCTGGCTCGCCAAAATGATTTGCAGAAAGAAAAAAAGACTCCACAACTTTCTAAAAGTTGTAAATCCAGTATGTTCATTACAGCACTGGACGCATGTAAGGATCGTTCCCCATAAAGGACATGCACACCCCTGAGAAATGTTGATCTTTTTTTATCCCCCTTACTGGTACATATGCATAGAATTTCACAATAGGTTTATACATATTCATTTTACTGGTTTCCCATTACACTTGTAGCTGGTTTTTTTATCAGAAAGTACAGAAAGAACTCCTGGGTCATCTTGCCCTGTCTTCTGCAGCCTCAGCTTTGGTTTTCGTCTGTTTCAAAGTTTAAGGGGTCCCTCTTATCTCTCTCGCATTTTTCCTTCGGCTGAGTCAGGTTTTTTCGAACATAGGTTTTTTTGCGAGAACAGGCAGTCTTGGACACAAGCAAGCTACAGACTAAATAATTCAAAACAGCACATATCACCTAAATCAGAAATGGATTTCCACCCTGGTAAATTTCCACTCTGTTTCAATCCCATGAGAAGTTTGAACAAAGAAAGAGAGAAGAGCGATGAGACCCTGTGTCCCCAGGGAAAGAAGAAGATCTCTGTTCTCAGAGATGAAGATGACTCTAGACATAGGTAAAAAGAATCTTTGCCTTTAAACAGCTCATGTTTAAAACAGTACCCCATAAGTTGACATGGCCCATAAACACAGCTGTGGGAAGAGCTTGTGGAAAATGGGAGAGAATTAATAGTTGCAGATTTCCCCAGGCGGCTGCTATTCCTGGAAAATTGAGAGCCACGAGAGAACTCTTTTTTCTTGTGGAGAAGTCTCCATAGCATTAACAAGAGGGATTTCTCTCCCTAAGTGAACTGAAGAAAGTCTATTCTGGAGGTCATAAACTGACTGAAATTTTAGGTTTTGTTTCTTTACATTGTCAGTGGGAAAGAAAAGGTTTGGGACGAGAAGTGTTCTGAAAGTTTTGTTCTGATTCTTATCACTCTTTCTTTTAGTTAAGGTTAATAAATTTCTTTTTATACACTTTAAAAGTTTTGAGCCTGTTTTGCCTTTCTCCTAATCCTACCTCACAGCAGGAAGTGAGTGCACTGGTGATTGGTCAGCACTGAAACCCACCACACTCATTCGTGAGTTGGCCTGGAAATCTCAAAATTGGCAAAATCTCAAATTAGTGAACCAAAACCACTACAGGGGATCAAGTGCACCCTCAATAAATTCGACGATGACACCAAGTTTGATGAGCGTGTCGATCTGCTGGAGAGTAGGAAGGCTCTGCAGAGGGATCTGGAAAGGCTGAATCAATGGGCCAAGACCAACAGTATGAGTTTCAACAAGAACAAGTGCTGGGTCCTATTGTTTAGTGGAGATAAACAAAACTCCACAACTTTTCTGGAAGTTGTAAAGCCGGTGTGTTTATTACAGCACTGGATGCATGTGGGAATCGTTCCCCTAAAATGACATGCGTACCCCTGGGAACTCCAGATCTCCCTTTATCTCCCTCTCAAACACATATGCATGCAATTTCACAATAGGTTCATACATATTCATTCTACTGATTTTGTGTGACACTTGCCACTAAATCTTCAGAAGGAACTCCTGGGTCAGGTTGCCCTGCTCTGTCTGCCCCCCTCCTCCCCCCTTATCTCTTGTCCTTTGGATGAAGCAGTCCTTCCAAGCACAGGCCCTTCAAGAGAACAGGCAGTCAGACTAAACAGCAAGCTACAGACTTAACTCAAAGATGTACA
Source organism: Melozone crissalis (assembly GCF_028551555.1). Taxonomy (NCBI): domain Eukaryota; kingdom Metazoa; phylum Chordata; class Aves; order Passeriformes; family Passerellidae; genus Melozone; species Melozone crissalis. The sequence continues at coordinate 4,274,811 of NW_026535813.1, read as the reverse complement.
TTTCACCTAAATCAAAATGGATTTCTACCCTGGAAAATTTCCACTCTGCCTCATTCCCCCCTATCTTAAAGGAATAAGTAAATACTTTTACTTCATGCAAATTCCTATGACAATAAGTGTGCTTTAGTGCTTTACCATGTACGTTTGATAAGGAGGTTAACACAGCTACTCGCTGTAGTATTCTCCAATTCCAAATTAGCAATATAATGGATAATCCTAAACTTATTCGAACTAATATTAACAAAACTACAATGGGATGACACAACTTATTAAAGATTCCATTTGCAGTTGGTGACCACCCAAAGATCACATCCCACCAGTGATGATCTGCATTTTGTTTTATTCTTTGCAGAATTCCAGTTATTTCTTTTGTATCATGTTGGACAGTAATTAGGGTTTTCTCTCAGCTTTCTTGGTTTTCCTTCAAGATCCCCAGTAGGTCTTGGTGCTTAATTAATTGTTTTACCAATGTGAGGTCCATTCTAATAAGAGTAGGTGATAGTCTGTGATACATTTTCTAGTTGGTTTTAATCAGTTGGTGGGATGTCACTGGGGCCAAGTAGAAAAATCACACCTGATAATCTAAACAAAATTCCAAATACAAAAATTAGAATGATTTCTACTAGACAAAATAACATTGTTGTTATCAATTTTTACAGTAGCACAAGCAGTTCTCAGGCACACACAACCTTTACCAGTATATGTGAGCACAGTTTTCTGATCAGTGACTGGATGAATTTCGAAGTGGCAAATACTCTGTTCAGTGTCTAGACACACATCCTGGGCATTAATAGTATTGCTTTCACAAATAAATTCTAGTTGTTCTCTAGTAATGCAAGACTTTAAGTTTAATGTTTGCTACTTTTCATTCACCTTTCGTGCCCACACTTTATGTTCTGAAGGGTAGAGAACTGTTTTTTTCATGATTTAATCCTAGTGCCATGATGGGGTGGATAACGTAAACAGTAGCATTATGTATGGTAAGCTCAAAGGCAGTGGCCACATTAGAAGCAGGATCATAGGTGAAATTTACCATAGTCCACCAGGATTGAAACTTCCTTTCAAAATCCATTGCATTATCTCAGACAACTTTCTGAATTTTAGCTGGAAAATTACCTTTACCCCCTTCCCGTATGATCAAAGCTGCTGCTGCCTGCATCCATAACTGTGCTTGTATACAACTGAAAGCTAAAGACACATTATCTTGAACTGTACTAAGTGCTTCTACTATTAACTTGTGGTCTTGGTCCTTGGCCTTCTCCCACTTTGGCAGTACTTTTGAAATCTGCCACTGGCTAGTTCCTAATGCCAATGGAGATGACTGTAAAGGCTGCTTCAATTTTGTTAGGCCACCTGCTGCAGTGGCCAGCTTATTCATCATTACTTCTGAATCAGTTTCATTTAAAATTCCCAATCCTTTCCGTAACATCCCAGTTAGATCCTTTCTTATTCTGCTCCTGACGTATACCTTTATTTGTAACCATGTTGTCCAGCCTTCAAATGATGTTCTTATGAAAGAGGAGCAGGCTGTTTGGATTTTTGAGATGTTAATTTGCATTAGCAACTCAACACGTTTGAGAGACCACTCTGGATTGAACAACAGTTGTTGTTCACTCACATTCCTCATTACGTAGGGGCCTATTTCATACACTTCAGGTTTAAGTTTGGGTTGGGTCTGAACTATTTGAGTACTAGTGTGAGTTCTAGAAGGTCCTGATGTTGTAAAAAGCACAGTATCTATTTTAAATTTAAATGAGAGCCTGATAGCATCACGAGCCCAAAGGCAAGTCACTTCTACAGGCTCGCTTCTTTGCGAGCCTGCCCTAACATCTGTTGCCCAGCACTCACCTTGCACCCCAGGTAGATTACCTTCTGTTTCACTACCTGTGCCTTTTTCTTTGATACTTTGTATCCTTGGAGTCCTAGGAAATTTGAAAGGCTTACCGTCCAGGCCACACACGATTCCCTTTTCTGAGTGGTTACTAGAAGATCATCCACGTACTGCAACAGACTTCCTTCTTCTTGTGGAGCTTCCCAGGACTCTGGATCTTTGCAAGTTGTTCTCCAGTCAGAGTGGGGGAATTTTTGAAGCCCTGAGGCACATGGACCATGTGAGCTGTGTTTTGCCCTGCTTTTAAGGCTCTCCCATTCGAATGCAAAAATTTTATGGCTGGCTTTGTGGATAGGGAGGCAAAAGAAGGCATCTTTCAGGTCTAAAACAGTAAATTCGGTTAGCTCAGGTGTTAAACAAGTTAGTAAACTATATGGATTTGCTACCACAGGATATAAATTCTTTGCTATCTTATTGACAGCCCTCAATCTTGTACTATCAATTAGTGGGCTGATTTCTTTCCTATCTTCTTTTCAAGGGGTACTGCTTAATTCTCACTGGTTGTGCTCCTTCCTAGAGCTTGATTACTATGGGGAGGCATTCTTCACCCTCCCTGGTACAGCAGAGGCCCATAGCCCCGAAAATACTTGTCCTAATATCTATTTACTAATTTCTTTCTTAATTTCAATGGCTGTTAATGTTAAGTCTAACATCTTTATATCATTTACCTCCAGAGTAACCTCCCCATTTTGGAATGTTTAGCAAATTTGGCATATACAAAAACTTCTAAGTACACATTACTTTAAAGGTTTGCAAAAGGATGCCTTCTCAGACTGGCCAGTTGTTCCCCACACTACAACATAATCATTCTCCCCAGGTACTAAAGCTTTATTTAAAACTGAATATATGGCCCTTGTATCAACTACAATTCCATCCTTTTCTTTTCTTCTGGTCTCACTGCCTCTCGCAGAGGGGTCTGTTACCTCCTAGTTCTGGATGAAATTGGACTGCCAGGAGGGGGATGGGTGCGAATGGGTAGACCTTTGGAGCCTGAGTCCTCTTCCCTTTTGGGGGGAGTCCTCCTTATCCTCCCTTACCTTAGGGAGGTGATAAACTTTGATGATAAATTTTGTCTGACGTCATACATTGCTGTCTTATGCTGCATGCTGAAAAACACGCTTGAGTTGCCTTCTCTTTGTTTTGTTTTCTTTTTCAAGAGCAAACACCAGTAGGTCAGAGGGAGCTCTGAACCCACAGTTACTCTGCCATTCTGGGTGATTTCTTAAAGCAAAAACACATCAGCATACGAGATCTTATTCCATTAATCTTCTCATTTTAAAACAGCATTAACTGCAATAAGGTATTATAAATATTTTAATTTTCTGAGCCGCCCCTACTGGCAGCTTTCTCCCAGTGAGCCCCTCGCAAAGGCGCTAGTTCAGGAACCTCTTTACTCTGGTTAGTTCTCATTATCTCCTTCTCCTTATACTATCTTGTTTCCACTCAAGCCTCACATTGTCTTTTCTCAGTTTTTCCTCACACACAGACCTCCAGGTGACAGGTATCAGATGTGATCCTCCACACATAAGCTTTAAGATCTCATGTTCTGAATTGGCTTGATCAGGAATCTTCAATTTACACTTAAGGCACAGAACAGCAATACCAGCGCCTCTCACAAACTCTGCATTGCACATAAGGTGCCAGCCTCTCAATGCACCAAAAGCTTCCGGGAATTGCCTGCAGGTTATTCTGTTTATCACTTTGGCGCTTATCACTTAACCTCTATGGCGGGTTGTTCTCAGTCTGAACTTACTATACTACCAGCTGAAGTTCCATAAACTCATTCGTCTCTTCTATCTAAACTCTGTTTTACAAACTCTTAGTCTTTTCCAGTTCTCTTCCTGCACAATCTAATTAAAGCATTGTTTCTACTGACACTCACTTTACTGCCTTGCAAAAGGCTGTGCTTGTTACAGCAAAACCTCTGATATGCCCACAAACACAGACACACACACACCACCCCCCTTATCTCAAATTCACAAGAGTCAAGGCTTGATTTGCTGTGGGTGGGGGGGGAATCCTTGGAATTCCTTTAATTTGTTTTACCACAGTTAAACATAAATCACCATACCATAGTTCTTCTGTGTAGAATGATACACTTGTTGCAAACAAAATCCTAAAATCTCCACAAACACAACCAGACAATCCCAAGAATCAAGTTACCACAATGTGGGGGAACAACCACACGAACTCACTGGGAAAGGGCATATCTCTCAATGTGCCCACTTTTCTCAACACAACACAGCATACAACACTTCAGCATTTACCCACATCAGCTTCCTCTGGTCTTCACACACTCTGGACACAATCAAAATAACAGCACACAATAAAATTCCAGAGATCAAGTCCAAACTACTAGGGCAGAGGAACTCTCTGAGCTCCTTGTCACGGTTACAATGTGCCCAATCTACAAAAATCACCACCTTTAAACACAATGAATATCCTCACCAACATTTCTCCACTTGTTCCACTTCTCTGCAGGGCACTCCCTGCCCCCACAGCCTGCCTCAGCCAGTGCCTCAAGCCTCACCCGGCCTCTTCAAACACGGGTAGAACTCATCCCCTGCGCCATGGGTACACTCACTTGTTTGCTCTCTCTTTCATACACCACACACTTGCATGATTACAAGCACATTAACATTAACCACACTATGCATTAACGATACGATGTCCAGAAACCACTCACACACACAGACACACACACAGACACACACACACAGACACACACACACACACACACACGAGAGCCCACTTGACCCACCCCCAGGGTCGTAAAATGAACCCGTCTCCCAGTTTCTCTACTGACCGGTCTGCCTGCAGGCACAGAAGCGAGGCCGAGCAAGCACTCAGACATCTCTGAGTGACTTACTCAGCCGTCCTATCTCTCTTTTCCCCTGGAGGCCCCTCGATACATACCTTATCCTCTGCAGGCCAGCAGGTCCTTGTCTGTCTCCGCAGGAGGCAAGCCGAGTCGCGTGGAACTCCTCCAGGAAAATCCTGGGGTGCACCTCGGAGGTCCGTCTATCCCTTCTGCCCCTGCGAGGACAGAGACGACCTCCTGGCTGGCTCACCAGAATGTTTTGCAGAGATAAACAAAACTCAACAACTTTTCTGAAAGTTGTAAAGCCGGTATGTTTATCACAGCGCTGGACGCATGTGGGAATCGTTCCCCTAAAATGACATGCCTACCTCTGGGAACTCCAGATCTCCTTTTATCTCCCTCTGAAACACATATGCATGCAATTTCACAATAGGTTCATACATATTCATTCTACTGATTTTGTGTGACACTTGCCACTAAATCTTCAGAAGGAACTCCTGGGTCAGGTTGCCCTGCTCTGTCTGCCCCCCTCCTCCCCCCTTATCTCTTGTCCTTTGGCTGAAGCAGTCCTTCCAAGCACAGGCCCTTCAAGAGAACAGGCAGTCAGACTAAACAGCAAGCTACAGACTTAACTCAAATATGTACATTCCATCTAAATCAAAATGGATTTCTGCCCTGCAAAATTTCCACTCTGCTTAACTATGCTTCCTCCACAACAACCCCAGGCAGCGCTACAGGCTGGGAACTGAGTGGCTGGAAAGCAGTCCAGCGGAAAAAGACCTGGGGGTGCTGGTCGACAGCTGGCTGAACATGAGATGGCAGTGTGTCTGGGTGGCCAAGAAGGCCAATGGCATCCTGGCTTGTATCAGAAATAGTGTGACCAGCAGGACAAGGACAGTGATTGTCTGACGCTGTTGAGTCAGGGACGGACGAAATGACTCCATGGTACAGAAGGTGAAAAAGAAAGGTACTTTATTAAGAGGTAGCATCCTTTTATAACCAGGATTGCTAAGGTGAAATCTGATTGGTCTCAAAGTAAAAACCTTCCACACTACTGGTGAACTATGAATAGCACACTCTGAAGGTACATATCTATAAACAACATGAAGAGAAAGAGATAATAATTGTTTTCATTCTTCCTCTCTAAGTTTCCCAGGCCTGAAGCCTGGGAGAATTCTCTTCAACTGAACTGAGAATCTCCACAATTGTCCCTCTGTACTCAGCACTGGTGAGGCTACACCTTGAGTACTGTGTCCAGTTCTGGGCCCCTCAAAGACATTGAGGTGCTGCAGCATGTTCAGAGAAGGGCAACAGACATGGTGAAGGCTCTAGAACACAAGTCCTACAAGGAATGGCTGAGGGAGCTGGGGTTGTTTAGCTTGGAGATAAGGAGGCTCAAGTGAGACCTTATTTCTCTCTACAACTATGTGAAAGGAGGTTGCAGACAGTTGGGGATTGGCCTCTTCTCCAAGGTAACTAGTGACAGGACAAGAGGACATAGACTCAAGCTGTGCCAGGGAAGGTTCAGGCTGGACATTATGTGGAATTTCTTCACAGAAAGGATTGTCAAGCATTGAAACAGTGTGCCCAGGGAGGTGGTGGAGTCACCATCCTTGGAGGTGTTCAAGAAACAACTGGACATGGCACTTAGTGCCATGGTTTAGTTGACATGGTTTTGTTTGGACAAAGGATGAGTTTGATGATCACAGAGGTCTTTTCCATAACCTAATTGATTATCTCATTCTGTGAGTCCATACTTTGATCACAACCTTGTCAAATAGACCATAGCACTAAATGTCACATCCAGTAATTTCCTGACATATAAAGAGAGACACCCTGGTCCCTTATCTTTGTCACCCTTCACTAGACCCACTCCAGGAGCTCCATGTCTCTCTTGTACTGAGGAGCCCAGAACTGGACACAACACTCTAGATGTGACCTCATCAGGGCTGAGTAGAGGGGCAAAGTCATCTCCCTAGACCTGCTGAAAATGCTTTTCCTAAGGCATTCCAGAATGCCATTGGTCTTCTTGGCCACAAGGGCACACTGCTGGCTCATGGACAGTTGTTGACCAGGAACCTCCTGGTCCTTCTTGGCAGAGCTGCTTTCCAGCAGGTCAGTCTCCAGTCTGTACTAGTGCATGGGTTTATTCTTAGCCTGCACTTGTCTTTGTTGGATTTCAGACAGTTCCTCTCTGCTCATCTCTCCAACCTATTGAGGTCCTTCTGAAGAGCTGCACAGCTCTCTGGGGTATCGGTCACTCCTCCCAGTTTTTTGTTGTCCGTGAACTTGCTGAGGAGGCATCTACCCCTTCATCCAAGTCACTGATGCATAAGTTAAACAGTACTGGGTCCAGTACTGAACCCTGGGGGACACCACCAGTGACAGGCCTCCAATTAGACCCTGTGCCACTGATTACAACCTTCTGGGATTTGCCATTCAGCCAGTTTTCAATCCAGTCCACACTTCCTGAGTTTGTCTATGAGGAAGTCACGAGAGACAGTATGGAAAGCCTTGCTGAACTCAAGGTAGACATCGTCCTCAGCCCTGCCCTTATCCATCCAGGGAGTCATATCATCATAGAAGGCAATCAGGCTGGTCAAGCATGATTTACATTTGGTGATCAGAAGTAGTCAGCATGGATTCACATTCTTGTCATGCATGTGGAGAGAGATTGGCTCCTGAATGAGGCACTATGACAGTGATACAGCTGGACTGGTTTGGTCACAGAGAGCAGACTAGCTAATCCCTGACAACAGATGTAAGCAGGCAGCTATTGGTCAATGAGCTGGGTGGTAACCAATCATAGCTAATCAGTTGAACGCAGAGTCTTTCAAATAGCGTATATAAGAGCTGTGTAAGCCATGAAAGCTCTCTCTGCTGCACAAAACCCGATGTCGTGTCATCTCTCTGTCTCCCCCAACTGCAACAAGGCACTCCATCCCTTTTCCAGGAATTGACGTGAGGCTGACTGGATGGTAGTTCCCTGGGTTCTCCTTCTTTCCCTTTTTGAAGACTGGAGTGACATTTGCTTTCTTCCAGTCCTCAAGCACCTCTCCTGATCACCACAAACTTGCAAAGTTGATTGTGAGAGGCCTAGCTATGATGTCCACCAGCTCACTCAGCACTCTTGGATGCATCCTGTCAGAGCCCATGGACTTGTGGATGTCAAATTTGCCTAGGTGTTCTCTGACCCAATCCTCCTTGACCAAGGGAAAGTCTTCCTTCCAAGATTCCTTAACCATGTTCTCCTGGGTCAGATATTCCTGAGGGCTGGTTTTTTCAGTGAAGGCCAATGCAAAGAAGGCATTCAGAAACTCTGCCTTCTCTGTGTTCTCTGTTACCAGGGTCCCGCCTCCATATTATCCTTTGTTTTCCTTTTGTTATTGATGTATTTGAAGAAACCAATCTTGAAGTCTTTGACATCATTAGGCAGATTTCATTCCAGATGTGTGTTGGCCTTCCTTGTCTCATTTTAACTTATTCTAACAACCTCTCTCTAATCACTCCTAGTGACCAGTCCCTGCTTCCATTTTCTGTGTATTTCCCACTTGTGCTTGAGTATTGACAGGAGTTCCTTGTTAATCCATGCATGTTGTCAGAGACAGAAATAGTTCATGCCTCAAACTTTGATATAAGAGTTTTGCCCATTATAACAAACACTGTATAAAGAAGCTGCAACCAAAGAAGCCTCCCTGAAGATACATGACTGGAACTTTGGACTGTAAGTTAAGTAATCTAAATAACACTTGTTCAATCATCCCAGCCTAGGGAAAAACAAACATGGCTGAGGGAGAAGAATGCATCCACAAGAAAGCCAAACACAGCAGAGATTCTTCCCAGGCTAAATTTGGGATGGAGGAGACCACAGACCACAGAAGTCATGTTTACTCCCCCTGAAACAAGGTGGGGGAGGAGGTTTCGGGTATAACCTCTGGTTAGAGGCAATGAACACCCATCCTCCCTCACACAAACTGGCCCAGCTGTGGAACCCCCAACCCCACAGGCCACATCCATGGGACATTCACATGAGAAGCTGCTGAAGGGTTGTCATAATCTATCAAAGACCCCCCCAAAGTGCCCCCCAGAGTCATTCCTGAAGCCTTGCACTACAGGACTGCATGTGATGCAACAAACCCAGTCTGTTGTAAGAGACAATGGCAACCTGACCCTCCTTTCCCCCCCCTGCCCTGGGAGGTACCTAGCCTGAGCATATATTAACCCATCAGGTTCTATGCTTTTTGGGGGAACCTTCACCGCCAAGAAGACCAGCTGAAGAGGCTCAATGGAATATTGCTGGGATCCACGGAGTGGTGATATTTTCCTTATGTCTGTCTCTGTCCCTCTCTTTCTCTCCCTTCCACCTATTCTCTCTTTCTTTCTCTTCTTTCCCCTCTCTTTTGTCTCTCTCTCTCTCTCATATTTACTATAAATAAATAAAACCTATACTATTAACATTGGCATATGGTCTTGTTTGCACTCTAATTTGGGTAGAGCCATTTCTAAGAACTTTAATAACTGGATCATGACACATCTCTTGTCCCTTTATACCTGATTTCTTGCTCATTGGGATACACCATTCTTGAGCCTGGATGAAACGGTGTTTGAAGCAGCTCTCTCTTTCCTGCAGGGTCTGTTTGTCAGCGCAACAGGTCAGGACCGGGTAATAAGTGACATAGACTCTCAAGACATTCACAAAAGGCTAATTCCCTTTATTAAGAAACCCATTGCTTTTTATACCCTAGTTCGCTACAGGTGGATCTGATTGGTCCTTTAATTAAAACACCATCACCATTGGCTAATTAAGAAGCCATCTTTTTTGGTAAACATATCTCCATAACACATTCCTATTGTTCAAAACACCAAGTGCATCAAGTTAAGATAAGAATTGTTTAGAATTCTTCTCTCTAAGCTTCTCACAGCCTTTCCCAGAACGATGCCTGGGAAAGTTGTCTGTTGCTCTCTGTGACCAGAGAGCTGCTGCCACATCTGTTCTCATGGGATTCTTTCAAGAAGATCCCTGAAGTGCCTAAAGTTAGCTCTCCTGAAGTCCATGGTTGCAATCTTACTTGCTGTCTTGCTTCCTCCTCACCAGATACTGAACTCCACAATGTCACAGTCACTGCAGCCAAGGCTGCACCCAACCTTCACATCTCAGAATCACAGAATCACAGAATCGCTAGGTTGGAAGAGACCTTCAAGATCATCGAGTCCAACCCATGCCCTAACACCTCAACTAAACCATGGCACTGAGTGCTGTGACAGTGTTCACAGGGGTTTTCAGGATGAGGGAAGAGACGAGGATTTGACTCCATATTTCAGAAGGCTTGATTTATTATTTTATTATATATATTACATTAAAACTATACTAAAAAGAATAGAAGGAAAAGTTTCATCTCAGAAGGCTAGCTAAGCTAAGAATAGAAAGGAATGAATAACAAAGGTTTGTGTCTCGGACAGAGAGTCCAAGCTAACTGGGCTGTGGTTGGCCATTAATTGTAAACATCGAAGATGGGCCAATCACAGATACACCTGTTGCATTCCACAGCAGCAGATAACTATTGTTTACATTTTGTTGCTGAAGCTTCTCAGCTTCTCAGCAGGAAAAATCCTAATGAAAGGATTTTAATGAAAAGATGTCTGGACAGAGTGCCACATCCAGTCTTGTTTTAAACACATCTAGGGATGGTGACTCCACCACCTCCTCGGTCAGACAATTCCAGTACTTTATCACTCCTTCTGTAAAAAACTTTTCCCTAATATCCAACTTATATTTCCCTTGGTGCACCTTAAGGCTGTGTCCTCTTGTTCTGTCACTTGTTGCCTGGAGAAAGAGACCGACCCCCACCTGACAACAACCACCTTTCAGGTAGTTGTAGAGAGTGATAAGGTCACCTCAGTGTCTCCTTTTCTCCAGGCTAGACAATCCCAGCTCCCTCGGTCATTCCTCATATGGCTTGTGTTCCAAGCCCCTCACCAGTCCTGTTGCCCTCTTTTGGATGCATTCAAGTGTCTCAACATCCTTCCTAAACTGAGGTGCCCAGAACTGGACACAGTACTCAAGGTGCAGCCTCACCAATGCCAAGTACAGGGGAAGAATGACTTCCCTGGTCCTGTTCTGCGGGCCACACTATTCGTTGTTGTACTTTGGACTTGATTAGTGTAAGAGATTTGATAATCAGGTTGCCTTGGCAAGAACAAACTGAGCTTTGAAGACTGCAAGAGGATTAGATCAGACTGGTGACTGGGAAGAAGATTGAATCAATTTCTGCAAGTAGAAGAGATGTTGCAAAAATATATAAGTTTGTTTGTGTGATGATTAACTCATTCATTGTAGTAAAAAATTACTAGCCTTCCTAGAATGGTATATAAGCATATGTAGTCCACAATAAAATCCAATTCTGATCAACAGTCAGTTGTCCCTGTCTCTCTCCATTGCCAATATTCCTGATATAGGCCAGGATGCTGTTGGCCTTTTTGGCCACCAGGACACACTGCTGGCTCATATTCAGTTGGCTGTCGACCAGTACCCCCAGGTCCCTTTCTGCTGGGGCACTGTCCAGCCACACCATCCCCAGCCTATAGCATTGCAGGGGGTTATTGTGGCCAAAATGCAGGACTTGGCACTTGGACTTGTTAAACTTCATCTTATAGGACTCTGCCCATCTATCCAACCATTCCAAGTCTCTTTGCAGAGCCCTCCTACCTTCCAACAGATCCACACACTCCCAGCTTAGTGTCATCTACAAACTTACTAATGGTAGACTCAATACCTTCATTCATAATGTCAATAAAAATATTGAACAGAACTGGCCCCAGCACAGATCCCTGAGGGATACCGCTAGTGATTGGCTGCCAACTGAATGCAACACTGTTCACTACCACTCTGGGCCCGGCCATCCAGCCAGTTCTTTACCCAGAAAAGAGTGCTCCTGTCCAAGCTGTGGGCTGCCAACTTTTCCAGGAGTTTACTGTGGGAGACAGTGCCAAAGGCTTTGCTGAAGTCCAAATAGACAACATCCACAGCCTTTCCCGCATCCACTAGGTGGGTCACCTGTTCAGAAAAGGAGATCAGGTTGGTTAAACATGACCCATTCCTCCTAAACCCATGCTGGCTAGGTCTGATACCCTGACCATCCTGTAGGTGCCACATGATGACACCCAATATAAACTGTTCCATTATCTTACCAGATACTGAGGCCAGACTGATTGGCCTATAATTTCCAGGATCCTCCTTCCAACCCTTATTGTGAATGGGTGTCACATTGACCAGATTCCAGTCATCTGGAACCTCACCAGTGAGCCAGGACTGTTGGTAAATGACAGAGAGCAGCTTCACAAGCTCATCTGCCAGTTCCCTCATCACCCCGGGATGGATCTCATCTGATCCCAAGGATTTATGAACATCCAAGCAGCTCAGCAGTTCTCTGACTGCTTCCTCCTGGATAACAGGGGGACCATTCTGCTCCCTGACACCGTGAACCAGCCCAGCAGGACAGTTGTCCTGAGGACAAGCTGTCTTCGCACTAAAGAGTGAGGCAAAGAAGGCGTTAAGCACTTCTGCCTTCTCATCTGCAGTCACTAAATTCCCTTCTGCATCCAGTAGAGAAGCAAGGTTGTTCTTACCCTCCCTTTTGCCATTAATATATTTGTAAAAAGATGTTTTATTATCCTTTACAAAAGTTGCCAAATTAAGTTCAAACTGAACTTTGGCCTCCCTAATTTTTTTTCTACATGCCCTAGCAACCCCTTTAAATATTTCCTGAGATACCTGACCCTCCTTCCAAAGATGACACATCCTCTTTTTATTCCTTAGTTCCTTCAAAAGCTCCTTGCCCATCCAGGCTGGACATTTGCCTCATCGACTCATCTTTCAGCACACAGGGGCAATCTGTTCCTGGGCCCTCAAGACCTCTGCTTTGAAGCAAGCCTACCCTTCCTGGACTCCTTTGTTTTTAAGTGCTGCTTCCTAAGGGACTCTCTGAATAAGTCGCCTGAAAAGGCCGAAATCTGCCCTCCTGAAGTCCAGTGTGGAAGTTTTATTGATGCCCCTCCTTATTTCACCAAATATTGAAAACTCTATAATTTCATGATCACTGCGCCCCAGATGGCCTTCAACCACCACATCTCCTACTAGCCCATCTCTATTTGCGAACACTATGTCTAGCACAGTCCCTCCCCTGGTGGGCTCACTCACCAGCTGTGACAAAAAGTTGTCCTCCACACTCTCCAACTAGGCTTTCCCTTTTTGTTGGTATGAAGTCAAGCAACATACCATTCCTTGTGGGATCCTCCACTACCTGTGACAGGAAGTTGTCATCAGTGGTTTTCAGGAACTTCCTGGACTGTTTGTGCTTCACTGTGTTACTTCTCCAGCAGATGTCAGGGCAGTTAAAGTCTCCCACAAGAATCAGGGCCTATGACTGTGAGGCTGCTTTTTCCTGCCTGTAGAAGGCCTCATCCCCTTCTTCCTCCTGATCAGGTGGCCTATAGCAAATACCCATGACAGTGTCACCCTTACTAGTCTGCCCTTTTATCCTAATCTATAAAGTCTCAACTCGCTTGTCATCCACCCCAAGACAGAGCTCAATACACAATGTGTTGCCTCACATAAAGGACAACTACACCACTGTACCTTCCTGGTCTGCCATTCCTAAACAGTGTCACTCTTTCTAGTGGGTTGATGCTGACCAGATGCCAGGCACCTACCAAAGCTCTTCTATCACTCCCCTCCGCATCAGGACTGAGGAGAGAAAACATAATGAAGAGTTCATGACTTGAGATAAGGACTGGTAGAGATCACTCACCAAATACTGTCACAGGCAAAACAGGCTCAACTTAGAGATTAAACTGGAATTTATTACTAAGAAAATCAGAGCAGGATAATGAGAAGTGTCACGGACATTCTTTCATAAAATCCTTTCTTTTAGGATTTTTCCTCTTCTGGGAAGCTGAGGCCCCAGAAGAAGAATGTAAACAATTGTTATCGGCTGCTGTGGAATGTAGCAGCTGCACCTATGATTGGCCCATGTTCCATGTGTACAATTAAGGGCCAATCAGGACCAAGCTCTCTGGGACAGATTCACAGAGAGCTCTCTTGTGTTTGGAGATTCCTATTCCTATTCTATTCTTAGCTTAGAAGCTTCTGCAACTTCTCTATCTATTCCTTATAGTATAGTCTTAATGTAATATATATCATAAATTAATAAATCCAGCCTTCTGATCATGAAGCAAGATTCTCGTCTATCTCTCTCACCCTGAGGAACCCTTGAAAAGCCATGTAACAGAGAAGTAAAATAAGACCCTTAAAAACACCTTCCTCCACCCCTCCCTCCTTCCCAGCTCTAACTCCTATCATCCCAGTGGTGCAAGGAGACAGGGAATGGGGGTTATGGTCAGTCCATCACCCATAGCTTCTCCCGCTGCTCAGGGAAAGGAGTCGTTCTCCTGCTCTGCCGTGGGGTCCCTCCCACGGGAGACAGTTCTCCATGAACTTCTCTGATATGAGTCCATCCCATGGGCAGCAGTCCCCCTCAAACTGCTCCAGCGTGGGTCACTCTTATGAAACAGTGGTAATTTACCAGGGTGGAAATCCATTTCAGATTTAGGGGAAATGTGCTGTTTAAAAAAACTGCCTCAGCTGAAGGAAAAATGCGAGAGAGATAAGGACCCCTTGAACTTTGAAACAGACGAAAACCAAGGCTGAGGCTGCAGGACACAGGGCAAGATGACCCAGGAGTTCTTTCTGTACTTTCTGATAAAAAAACTAGCTGCAAGTTTAACAGGAAACCAGTAAAATGAATATGTATAAGCCTATTGTGAAATTCTATGCATATGTACCAGTAAGGGAGATAAAAAAGGATCAAGAGTTCTCAGGGGTGCGCATGTCCTTTACGGGAACGATCCCCACATGTGTCCAGCACTGTAATAAACATACTGGCTTTACAACTTTTACAAAGTGATGGAGTTTTTTTCCTTCTGCAAATCACTTCCATGGGGTGCAGTCCTTCAAGGACAGGCTGCTCCAGCATGGGAGCAGGGCCCCTGTCTCTACAAGTCTTCCACAGGATCACAACCTCCTCCCAAGCATCCACCCACTCTGGCTTGGGGCTCCTCCATGGGCTGCAGGTGGACATCTGCTTCCCTGTTGACCTCCATGGGCCGCAGGGGGACAGTCTGCTTTGCCATGGTCATCACCACAGCCTGCAGAGGAATCTCAGCTCCGGTGCCTGGAGCACTTCTGTCCCGTCCTTCTTCCCTGACCTTGGTGTCTGCATAGCTGTTCTTTGCACATGTTCTCACCCCTCTCTTCTCTGGCTGCAATTACAACTGCGCAATAACTTTTTTTCCTTTCTTTTTAAATGTATTATCACAGAGGGGCTACCACCATTTCTAATTGGCCCAGCCTTCACCAGCTACACGTCCATCTTTGGAGCCACCAGGAATTGACTCTGCTGGACATGTGTCACGGTTTGAGAAGAAATGGGTTTTTTGGGATGCTGTGGTCAAACCAATAGGTGCTCAGATTTGAATATTGGCACCTGGTGTGGCCACTGAGGACATGGATACGCCTCTGAGAACACAGGGGGTTAAAAGCAGAGAACTCCCAGGAAAACTTTCTCTTGATTCCGGTCAGTGAAAGGTTCAGACCTCCCCTGCCCAGCTGTTGCTGGCTGGGCGGGGGAGGGAAAGCCATGCGGCAGGGTGAGGTAGGGCCTTGGACAGAGAGGGGAGGTGAAGAGGCCCTTCCAGGATGGAAGGGTGGAGGAACATTGGAGAGTCATTGGGCAACCACCCGTCCCCAGGAGAGAAAGAGAGAGGGAGAGCCTGTGCCAGTGCTTGTGCCACCTTGAAATTTGACAGCAGGCCGGCTGAGAAGGAGAAGGGGCGGGGGGGGCGGCGAGAAGGTGCCCTGGCAGGGCAGCCATGGGAGTACTGGACAGGCAGAGCCTGAGATTTTTAACCCTTTTCTTGGATGATGGAAACTTTACAAATGCTGATCCTCCTGGAGCTGGATGAGAAGAGAGATAGAGATGAGATAAGAGGACATGGGACATGAGAGAAGTGAAGAAGAATCTTAGGTGGGAGGAGGTGATGGAGTATCCTTTGGCATGACTTTTCTTGTACAGCCATGGACAGAACCATTTTTTTCCCTGTGACACAGAGACTGCATTTAGGGGGAGGCAATGGCTTGGAGCCAAGGGAGTGCAGTGATGTTATGTGGAGGAGTGCGTGAACAGAGACAACGGGTGAGGAGGGTATTTGGTGCGCTCAATCTTCAGTGGAGGAAAAGATCTCTGTTTTTGAGACCCCTCAGCCCCAGGGGGTGAAATTTGGGGGGGACAGGTGTCCCAAAAGTGAGAGACTGTGCTCTTTTTTGGACCTGGACAAAGCACCCTGTCCTAGGGTGACGTTATGATGCCTGTATTCCCTTTCATGCACTCTGTTTATGTTGGATATTATGTTCTGTGCCTTTAAGACTGGTTCTGAAGAATGGAAGTTTTGTTTGGGTTTTTCTTATCAGCCTGGCGGGACACAGAGGGCTGCTTTTGCTTTTTTCTTTTTGCTTTTGCTTTTCGCTTTGCTCTTGCTCTTGCTTCTGCTTCACTTCGCTTCTGCTTGCTTTTTGCTTCTGCTCTTCAGCTAGTTTAGCTAAACAGTCCAAATTTCTTCCTGGACTTTTTGTCCTCTCCTTTTTCCGACCATCTCAAACCTGCTCCGGACTGGGACCTGGAAACACCGAGAGTTTGCACCTTGTGGCTGCAGCAGCTGCCCCAGCGTCGGAAGGACTGATAACAGAGCGACCACCCCCAAGAGAGACTTTCTAAATTTGTCATCTTTTTTCACAGTGGTGTCATCTGGTATTGTTCATTTTGTGTGCTTGGGGGTGCTGTGCCTGGTAAATAAACAGGTTGTCTCCACTTCTCTCTGAGAAATTCTTTCCGAACCGGTTGGGGGGAGGGGCCCTGTGGGTTTGCTTTCTGGAGGGGCCCTCCTTTGGAAACTCTGTACCAAATTTGCCCTAAACCAGGACACACCCTTAGAAGGAAAACCCTAGAAGCAGCTCTGGTCCATGTGCAGTGGTGAGAGCACTGGGCATGGAAGGAAGATGACATGATGGCAAATGATTGCCGGGCAGTGTCACATGTGACATGGAAACACAAGAGGTCTCAACTGTGTTTCCAGGGGAAGCCTATGGCACAAGAGGGACTCCTCACTTCTTGATGAACTGAGAATCGATTATCTAAAGGATGGTGATGGACTGAGAGAGTTGGTGATCTGAGGGATGGATATATTGGAAATTTGGTGGGGGGGGAGGAATGTTTTTGGAAGGTTTTAATTCTTTCTGTGTTTCTTTTTATATATAGTTGTAGGTCAATAAAGTTTTCTCTTCTTTATTCCTAAGTTGGAGCCTGCTTTGCTCTATTCCTGGTTACATCTTACAGCAGACACCAGGGAGAATGTATTTTCATGAGGGCACTGGCATTGTGCCAGCATCAAACTGTGACAACATGGAAGAAGCTTTTAGCAGCTTCTCATAGAAGCCACTCCTGTAGCCCCCCCTGCTACCAGAACCAGGCAATGCAAACCAAATATACCCTTCATGACAGCAGTCCAGTCATGTGAGCTATCCCACCACGTCTCTAATTGCAATGAGATCAAAGCCCTGTGACTGCACACAGATCTCTAGTTCCTCCTGTTTGTTCCCCATACTGTGTGCATAGGTGTACAGATTTCGCAGACATCTTTTTTGAAAATCCTTTCTTAGGATTTTTTTCCCTTCTGAGAAGCTGAGGCCTCAGAAACAAAATGTAAACAATGGTTATCTGCTGCTGTGGAATGCATCAGGTGTGTCTGTGATTGGGCCATCTTGAATGTTTACAATTAATGGCCAACCACAGACCAGATAGCTTAGACTCTCTGTCCGAGCCACAGACTTTTGTTATTCATTCTATTCTATTCTTCGCTAGCCTTCTGAGAGAAAACCTTTCCTTCCATTTCTTTTTAGTTAGTTATAATGTAATATATATATCATAAAATAATAAATCAAGCCTTCCGAACATGGAGTCAACATTCTCGTCTCTCCCCTCACCTGAAGACCCCTGTGACCACTGTCACATACAGCCACTTTACAGAAGTGGGATTTTGTGTCAATATCTCAGTAGGGTGCAAGGAATTCCCCATACTCCTGTCTTGTAATTGCATCTTTGGCTGCTTGCACTTGCTAGAGGTATCCCCTCTTAAGCGTTCTTTTGCTACTTGGGTGAGCACTATAGTTCTCCCCCTCCCACACCTTACCCCTGTCGAGCCTGGCTATGTCCCTGTTCCCCTTCAAATCTAGTTTAAAGCTCTCCCAACAATCCCTGCAAACTCCTGAGTCAGGATCCTTTTATCCATTTGAGACATGTGGACATCATTTGTTGCCAGCAAGCTCAGCGTCATTTAAACTGCCCCATGATCAAAACCCCTAAAATTCTGCTGGTAACACCAGTCTCGAAGCCACATGTTCATCTGCATGATTTTCCCATTTCTTGCCCCACCATTCCCTGCAAATGGCGGGACAGAAGAGAACACAACTTGTGCTCCAGATCCCTTGACCAGTTGTCCCAAGGCCCTGAGGTCCCTCTTTATTGTCCACAGCCTTCTTGTTGCAACTTGGTCAGTACCCTGCTGGAAAACCAGTAGTGAGTAATAGTCAGTGGGCTGTACCAGACTGGAAAGTTTCTAGGTGATATCTCTTACCAAGACCCTAGGGGGGGCAGCACATCTCCCTATAGGTTGGGTCCAGTTGGCATATCTAGCTCTAAATTTCTTTCAAAAAGGAGTCACCGATGACTACTACCTTACTTTTTTTCTTAACTGTGGAGGTCATGATGCTGGAGGCTTCTCTGCCCTGCCCTAAGTGACGTCTCCAAGCTGGATGGACCTTCATCTACTTCCTCATTTCCCTGGTCCTCAAATTCCAGGGCCTCATATTTATTTTGTAAGGGCACCTGGGGAAGTGAGGTAGGTTGGGAGGGATTTGTCTGCCACCTGGAGTAGAAACCCATTTCTATTCTCCTCCGTCTCTAAGGTCCCCTCCATCTGGCTAGCGGTAAGAGGGTAGGGGATCCATTGATTCTTGTGAAGTGGATGGCAAGTCTGTTTGTCTGAGGCTTGGTAGAGTGAGGCTTCCCCAGTCAATCTCTTCTTCAGAGTCCCTAATACTTCTTAGTCTTTTTACTTCACCTCTCAGTTAGACCACTAGGCTAAGTATATTGTTGGCCTGATTGCACCTCACACAGCTGTTCTTCCTGCGGCCCTCTAAGAGCAGCACCAGGCTCTAGCACTCCCTGCAACCTGAGACATGGACCCCTGCATGCTTTCATGGGCATTCTGTCTGAGTTGCCACATCCTTTCTGGTATGCACAAAGGAAATAACTTTTGCCTGAGTGTACACCATAGCTGAGCTCTCTTTGCAAGGGTGATGACCACTAACTGAGCTAACTGAGGTGGCAATGCCTCAGCCCACTTCCTGCTCTGCCTGCGTGAACTTCCACACTCCTGGTCACTCTTGCTCTCTGTGAGTTGCTTATCTATGAGGGTCTGGGGCACCCCTCTCTGCTCTGGTATCAAGGTCTTGCTGGTTAGGAAAGCTCATCTTCCTCCCTCGGCACGATCTTGAGCTCCAGAGCACATCTGTCCGTGCAGATTGCCTCGGAGTCTTCACTGACATAGGCCACACATTTTCATGTACTTTTAAAAGTGCAGAGTTAAAAGGTGACCCTGTACTTAAATATAATGCATCTGCGTCAGAGGGTACATTTATTGCGCGAGGACGTACACGGCCCTAAGTCCGGCTAGCTGAAGGGGTAAAGCGGCCGACGCCCCTGCGCATCTGAGGCCAACCCCCCTTGGCATCCTGGCCTCGGGCTGGGCTGGATTGCGGACTTGGATTCGCGCTGGACGAGACGAGAGAGGAGGCGACCACTTGCTGGGGGTAAAACATCGGTTTATTGAAGAGCCCACATGCAGCACAGGGCAAACCAACAGGTGGAAAAACCCACAGCAAAATGGCCCCGAACACGGGGGATAGACAGAGTTTTACAGGGAAGGGGTGGAGACGGGAGGGGAAGCCCAGCTAACCAATAGGGGAACATGTGGGGAGGTACATAAGAAAACTGACACAAGAACTTATCCAATAAACATAGAACAAAGGAGGGGCCCCGGGACGCCAGCCAACTACAACCCCCAGAGAGAAGAATGTTCTAGAAAGCAGGGAGGAGTGGGGGGTGATTGACTGGGCTCAGGGAGGAGGAAAACTTTACTTATATGGTGGGATAAGGGAGGAGCAGTTATGTAACTTGGGAGATTGACAATTAACAGGGGCAGGGGTAACCATAGTAACATAACTGCCAAAGGCTCTGTGGCGGGAAAACTGGAGGGGGAAGAACCATTTTACAAAGAACAGGGGGGAACAGTACATAAAATGGGGGAGCAAAAACAAGAAACTTAAAAACACACTACAACAATTTATGGTCTTTCATGTACTAGAAATCAAACTTTGATTTATTTAATTTACAATAAGAAACATCTGACTGAAAGCAATATTGACAAAACTGCTACATAGATGATTAAAATATTAAGCTTATGAACACTTCTCTCAAAATCTAAAATTTCTAAAAAAAGAAAGAGAAAAGGAGGAAAAGCTATCCACACCTTTGCCTAGTGCTCCTCCCATACAGAGAAACTCCTTAAAACCGCAAAAATATCTCTATTTGTCTCCTATCAGAAAGTAGTGTTGGGGAAACTAGACCAGGGATTTGACTTGGAAGAGGTCATAGTAAGTGATAAATTAAAAACTATTTTCCTCAGAGATACTGGAGCACAATCATTCATGGTTAAAGCAGAATCATGTCCTGAAGTCATCCCTCTGACACATCAGAAAATATTAGTGAATCGATTAAATGGAGTAGTGGTTCCTTACTCAATAGTTAAGGTCTGATTGGAATTTCCTTTTTCCACCCATAGTCATCCTTGTGCCCCCTCCCCCCCAGTAGTGAATGTTGCTAAGATACTTAAATGTAATGTGTATGGATATTCTGTGAGGCAAAAGCTGGATACAGGGCAAAACTGTGACAGTGGTCACAAGGGTCTTCAGGGTGAGAGAGAGCCGAGAATGTTGACCTCATGTTCAGAAGGCTTGATTTATTATTTTATCATACATATTACATTATGACTATACTAAAAGGAAATAGAAGGAAAAGTTCTCAGACGGCTAGCTAAGGTAAGAATAGAAAAGAAATGAATAACAAAGGTCTGTCTCCTGGCAGAGAGCGAGACCCAGCTCTGCCATGAGTGGTCAGCAAATCCAAACATCCACAGGAGACCAACCACGGATCCACCCGCTGCACTCCACAGCAGCAGACAACCACTGCCCAAACTTTGTTGCTGAAACTTCTCAGCTTCAGCAGGAAAAATCCCAACGAAAGGATTTTAATGAAAAGATTTCTGGGACATGTCACCTTTCTTTTATTTATTTAAATTAAAAAGAAAAGTGTTTGTAGTTTTCTCTGCCATGCACATGCAGAGGAAAGCGCAAGCACTTGACAGGTTATCTGTTGCCAATCCAAATCTCAATAAAGTGCTGGTGTGAATTGAACAGGGAATTTCTTCACCTGTAGAACATACAATTCTAGCAAATCACTAAAACAATCTTACAATATAAGAAAATGCAAAAACAACGCAAAGAAAATTCAAGTCCAAGCAGCTGAGTTTCAGGAAAAAATCCATGGACTGAAGATGTTCCTCTTGGACATATCTAAAAGTCCTTTTTGGTCTTGAAACAGGCTTGCTGCAGAAAAGTTCATCAATAGTTATCAAAAGCCCATTGACAGTCACAAAACAATTTCAAACAATTTGAGACAACTTCTGGAATGTCCTGGCCACAGCCCTTTAGTGAACAACTTTGGGCTGAAGCTAAATTTTGGTCCTTCAATGCTTCAGGGCTGCTGCCAGCTATTTCAACACTTTTTATTTAATTTTTTTTTTTTTTTTTGTGATCGAAAAGAGCAGCAGAGCAGCCAAAGAGAGGCCCTGGGGGGCCCTGGCCCATGGAGAGGGATCAGGAACCCCAGATCTGGCCCACAAAAAGGCGGATCAAGACCAGTAGGGGGAAGCAAAACCCCCAAACCCATCAGGAGGCTGGGCGGTGGCCCTGGCCCATGGACCTGAGCCCAACAGGCCAGGCCCAACCCACGAGGCAGGCTCTGCCTTGCCACAGACCTGCACCCTGCTGCCAGTACAATGGCAGAACGGATGGCCAGATGCTTCTTTTCCCCAAAATCACCAAGGCATGCCAGCAGTGAGGGAATAGAAGAAGCCCCAAGAACCCTCATCTCGGGTCTAGGAATGTTCGTTCCCCACAGCAAGCAAGCCATGATCGCTTCCCGCTGTGCCCTCTGCCTCTGCAATGCAAATGCAACAGGTGTGTCTCCCATCTGCCTCACGGCACCACCCCCTCTGGGCTGGGGACCAAAGGCAGAACTTTCGGGACCCACCTGCCCCTCGCCTCTGGGGCGCGCAAGGGGTGGCAGAGATGGCAACCTCCAAGGGGCAGCAACTGACCAAACACCCCCCAACCTGCCAAGAACACTGATTTTGAACGCAGGCAGATGGGCTGCACCCACAGCCAGCTGGCGAGCCACGCCTCCTCCACGGAAAGAGAGGCCGGCCGCCAGGGCCGCTGCTGCAAGAGCAAACAGCCTGGGACGGTCCGAGCTCGAACCTGCCGCTGATTCCAGGGCAGCCTCTGACACAGACACAGAGGACAAAGTCCCCGACGGCGGCAGAACTGCCGGGGTGGCCGGTGGAGGCAGCGGGGGTGCGCGGGAACACGCCACTGCTGTGTCGCTTGGCTCCGGGAGAAGCAGCGCAGATGCACGCTCTACCTCTGTGGGAGAGGCTGCTAGGCACAGCACGGGATCGGCAGCGTCTCCTGCCCCTGGCTCTGGGGTCAGCTGCGGAGGTGACGAGGCTGGAGAGGGGGCGTCCCCCGCTGAGCCAGAAGCAGTGGCCGCGTCATTGTCGCCTAGCAACAGTAGCGCAGCCACGGGGAGAGGTGTTTCTGAGCTCTCAGGCACAGGCGTGGAAGCCAGCGGAGCTGCAGGTGGGACCTCCCGGGGAGGTGGCTGCGGGGCGGGTCCGGGCGGTGCTCGCGGCGCTGGCCGGGGCAGTGCTCGTGGCACTGGCCGGGGTGGCACCACCCACTCTTCACTCCCCGGAGAGAGAAGGGGGGGAAAAGACCGCTCCATCTGAGCATGCTCCGAAAACGCAGTAAAAAAACCTTTTTTGGCTCCAGGTGAAATTTCGTCCCCCCGCCAGGATGCAGGGCGGCTGGGAAGCAGCAGATCCTCCCCCTCCAAAGGGTCTTCTCCTGCAGGAGTCGGGGGAAATAGGGCGGGGCGAGCCCGTTGCAGTTAGCAATCCAGGGAAAAACAGCTGCTCTCCGTTTAAAAACTGGAAAGAGCATCTGAAATGCTGGATAAATCCGGAGGCATCCAAACCCACGGTCCAAAACGAATTGGAAAATGGAGTCCATGCACTCCCATACAAGCACATCAAGTGCATACAACACATTCGTAAAGAACCCAAAGAGCTTTGCCCATCGAAAAAACTCATAGAAATCTGTCTCCAACAGGAGAATTCCATCCTCTTCATTCCATTTTTGCCAGAGGGCAATAAGTTTCTCCTCTGAAGGAGAGAATCGAACCTCCTCCTCTATGGGAGATGTCCTCCACATCAGCAGCCACTAACTACGAAGGGCCACATTTTCAGGAAGGAAAAAGCCAACAGTACCTTTTGAAAGAGTCCAGCATGCTCTGACCATCTGCATGGTGCTGCTGTGCTGTCCAAACATCTTCCTGGAGGCTTTTCAGAAGGTTCTCTTTGTGGTCAGCCTTGCTGTGAACTCTGTCCAAATCAGGATCTTCAGTTCTTCAGCTCCTGGCTAGAATCCACTTCTGTGGTCACTTGTGAAGCAACCACCAATGCCACACATTCGAGGTTTACCCAGTGCAGCAATTTGCTCCTCTGGGGTCTCATCAAGTGATTTGCTCTTCAGATGAGGGGGTCACCAATTGATAATTTGTCCTCCTCAGTCAAGGGGTCACCAATTGTGACAGTGGTCACAAGGGTCTTCAGGGTGAGAGAGAGCTGAGAATGTTGACCTCATGTTCAGAAGGCTTGATTTATTATTTTATCATACATATTACATTATGACTATACTAAAAGGAAATAGAAGGAAAAGTTCTCAGAAGGCTAGCTAAGGTAAGAATAGAAAAGAAATGAATAACAAAGGTCTGTCTCCTGGCAGAGAGCGAGACCCAGCTCTGCCATGAGTGGTCAGCAAATCCAAACATCCACAGGAGACCAACCACGGATCCACCCGCTGCACTCCACAGTAGCAGACAACCACTGCCCAAACTTTGTTGCTGAAACTTCTCAGCTTCAGCAGGAAAAATCTCAACGAAAGGATTTTAATGAAAAGATGTCTTCGACACAAAACTAAACAGGCTTTTGAAACAACTGATAAAGAAAAAATGCTTGTTACCTTTTTCAGCATCAAATAGTTAGGTGATAGGAAATAAGTCCCCATGTCTACTTGGCAAATTGATTATGTCAAACCTTTCCCTCAAATACCTGACAAGTGATGTTATATCCTTACTGAAGTTGAAATAATATTGGGCTCAGGGAATGTTTTTTCATGCAGGAAAGTTGATGGTCTAACTCCTGTGGCAGGACTTAACGGATAGTTTTCTGACACTCCTATGCCTTCTGCTGTGCAGTCTGACAATGGCTCTCATTTAAAATTGTACAAGAGTGATGTGAACATAATGGAGCTGCCTGAGTATTCTACCTGCCCAACAGACTCCAAAGTAATGGCGTGGTTGAGAGATGGAATGATCTAATAAAATGAACTCTAGAGCTCAACTTATATACAGAAAAACAAAGCAAAGCCCTACCTGAGGCTGTCTGGTGCTTAAATAACTGACAGACACCCACCAGCTGCCCAGTGGAATGAGCTCATTTTTCTGGTCTCCAAACAACAAAACTTTTAAAACCCCTGCTGTCAGCCTGTTGCTTTTCTCGGGGTGATGCTGTTCTTGACTGGAACAATAATCATGTCATTCAGTTCATGAACATTATCTCTCAAATGGGTAATGAATCAAACTTTTGGTATTGTTTACACCATTCTCAGTCTTTACATGCTAATTCCGCATGGTTAGCTGAATCTGTTCCTGAAACATCTTGGTATCAATCTAAACTGGTATACTTACTTCCCAATCCTCCAACTTATGAAGTCCAAACTTTTAAGGCACATTTATATGATAAAACCCCATGGTGCATTACAATGCCCAAACACATAAATACAGTGTGGGAAAAACAAACCTTTGTGACTAAGTAAAAACAACAATTGGACCACCTGTAACTGGCATAACATGACAGGCTCTACATATGCAAGTTCTTTTTCATACTATTTGAACGAACTACACTTGCCTACTCAAATCTCATCATCTTGACAATGAAAAGGAGATTTATCAATGGTATGAGGAATATTTCCCTCAATATTCTTATGAAATCAAATTGGTGGCCTACCATTCTAGCATGTGGATAGTTCTGGCTCTGTAGCAGAAACACATATAAAAGTCTTCCACCACAATGGGAAGGAAGTACTTGAATCATAGCACATCTTGCTTCCTGTGCATTTCAAACCAAAAATTTAACTATTCTCTTTTCACACAACCATTAGCCTGTATGCCATAAGCATTTTGTGATTAAACCTCTGATAAAAACGCCTATTTACACCTATATCACAATTAGCTATTCAAAACCATTAGGCCATAGACTATCTTCTAGCATCACAAGGAGGTGTATGCGAACTGCCAAACACCATTTGTTTTTATACTAATGAATCTTAACAAATCAAATATCATATAAACATAATTCAAAGACTGATGCCTTGAGAGGCTACCTAGAGCAAAGGCTAGACAGAGTTAAAGGATAAAGTAGGTATTTATTAAAAAGGCCTTCAAAAGAAATACCTTGGGCAGTACAAGAGCCTGGCTGAGGCTACACCCAAGATGGATGATGGGTCACGAATTTTCACACTTTTATAAGTTTGTTCCATTTGCATATTTGGGTTAATTGTCCCATTACAGCTTCAGGTAATGAAGTCACATTCTCCTAGTTTGCTCCCCCCAATTCACTTTTGTTTATACTTTTGGGGCCTGAGGCTGCAATGGTGACCTTGTTTCACAGGCTGGAAAAGGATTGTTTTGTCTAACTAAACTGTGAAGAGAACTTGCTAACACTCTATATGAAGTTCAGAGTTGTATACTAATGCAGTACAGAATCTGAAAAATATGAGAGCTAAAACTTAAGGCATCAAGACAAGTTCATACCTTTCACCAAATAACTCGAGCAACTCTTGTCAGAAGGTCTATGAACTGCCTAGTTTTGGCTGTGGTCTTGGTTACTTTACTTCAGACCATGGGCCTGTCATGTTCTGTTAACATTAGCTCTTACTATGGCTGTTGGAATTCTGTTATTTTGTATTATATCTTGCTTTAAATCTTTATGCATATTGGTTTCTAAAAATTAATGTTTTATAGTCTCCTCCCTCCTCGAATGAACAGCCTTCAGACAACAAGTGGCCCATTACTGCCGTGGAGTCCTCTTTATGACTCAATTACTAAATTGCAGGTCATGGGCAAGAGGTGATGGTGCCACCACCACTGGTGTCCTTCCCTGTTTGTGATGGTGTTGGGGGTGGAGTGTGACTGGTGCCCCCTGCTCCCAACCCCTGGTAATATGGTTAGCATAACTAATGTCATTTTATAAGGCAAACAGACATTCTCTGTGACCAACCTGGTTACATATTAGCCTCCTTTCTCCTCATTATCAGGCCCTGAAGGTCCTGTGAACCAAGCAGATGAATCACATTTCTTCTTTCCTACCCTACTGGCCTCAAGATTCCAGGGTGCCAGGATAGCTACTCCCCTCCTTACTGGCCTTGAAAGTCCTGGGCACCCAGATGACCAGGTGTTGTTGGTGACTCCGTCACAGAATAGGGAAGCATAACAGAGCAATTACAAGTTCTAAGTGGGAACTTGGACCAGAACTGCTGCTCGTCAGTGAGACCTGTGACCTCCCAGTGGCCAGGGGTGCCTCCACTGTCACCTGCTTCCTCCGAGGATTGAGTGACAAGTGTTCTTTTATATGTTTTTCAAATCTAGATTATGATTGCTATGTTGATACAGTAAACCAAGTATTAAGATGTGACCTGATCTGCAGAGGGTCCAGGTGATTAGAAACAATAAGCTAAGTGGTGCTATAAAATTCTGTACTACTGTTGCCAGATGAAAAATTGTCTACACCTGGTAAGATAACGCAATGCTTATTCTTCAAAACCCACTGGTCCGTGGAACTGCACAATGTCCATTGTGTAAGAAGAACTGGAAAGCAAGCAGACCACTTGTGCCAGCTTTTACCAGTTCACTGGGTAGTCAAGTATGACTTTGGAGTTACTGACCACCAGGGACCACCAAAGTGACCTCAAAGACAGAAGAATGCATGCGTAAAGGGGAGGGAATATATGTTAATGATTTCAGGGAAATAGTTATCATATGTATGTTTATTTTGGGAAAATCAATGAATATGTATGTAAAATATCATATCTAAACAGGAACTTTCCTGTACTCAGCATGCATGACTTTAGGAGGAGCTATCCCTTCATGCATCCAGCCAAATAAAGAATGCGTGCTTCTTAATGCTTCATTGGTGTTAAGGCATTTTTATTTTTACTGATTTTTTGGTAACACTATGCTACTTTATAAAATTGTACTACATTGATTCTGCTTATAGAAATCTTGTATTATTCTGATTTATAAATGATATTCTATACTAATCATAAAATCCTGTTAAGTAAAATAAATCTTCAGCTGTAACTACGACTTAGTGCTGTCATCATTCTACCAAAGATCCCTGAAAAAACCTGTCTGTCCCCTTGGTTTCAGGTGACATCATGTGATCTAGATACATTTATCGATGGCTACTGTAGCATATCACTTATTAGTTAAGCTATTAAATCTCTGCAAGAAAAAAAAGCCATGCTAATCAATACAGTAACTTTCAAGTTCAGTGGAAGGTATTATATATATTTTTTAAAAAATTAAGATTAAAAACAGATATACGGATATACCAGAAATGCTAGAGCAGTTTAAACAAAAAGGTAATGTTAGAAGACTTTTGCATTGAAATTTACTGCAAAACTATTTGCTAGTTAAGACTTTTGACATACTAAGTTTCTGTTTCATTAACATTTTCTAAAGCTCTAAGCACTTAGGCTCATGCAGTCATGTAAAAGTCAAGCTACCTTTTTTGTGGCAGACTAATGCTTCAACACTGGCATGAAGTTTCCCAAGTTGCTGATCCAGATTCTCAAATTGCTCCTGTTTTTCTTCAAACCACTCACAAAAGAGGGAAAAGTCCAGCATTATAATTTAGATTACCAACAGCATTCCTTGTTTTAAAGAAGCAAATGATTCATTTATTGCTAGGATGGTCAATTGATACAGCTAAGAATCCAAGCCCATAAAGCAGATTACTATTCTATTTTCTATGTGTACAGCTTTAAAATACAATTGTTGAGCTTCATTAATTTGATTCATTCATTATTTAAGTTTAAAAAAATGAAGCCTTACTGCAACTGATTCATTCATCTTAATTGTCATTTTGTTGACGGCATCAGCAGCCTTGTTTACCATCCTCAATATTCCTGCTCCACTCAGAGCCTGGGTGTTAACCACTCTAGGTAGCTGGAAATTAATGACAAATAAGGGCGAACAGATTGGTTAAAAGGCTGAAGGTTTAACTGGGTGCAAGGGGGAGAAAAGGATAAACTATTTTCTTTACTCCTATGTGTTATAATTTAGTGAAATCCAATTTCTCAGTTTTACTAATTTTACATTCTCAGAGGAAAACTTAACAATACAGACTATTTACTTTACTTCTACACCTTTATATTTAAATGGAACAACCAACCTACTTTTCAGAAGTTATGAACTAGCCGAAGGCCATAGCTAGTCAACTATATACTACCAAGAACAAACTGCCACTACAGAAACAGAAAAGCTTAGATTTATAATTACATGCATAAATTCTGTAAACCACTTCATTATAATGCACGATTCACACTGTGTACAGTTCATAGAAAGTTGATGTCTTTTTGCTTTTAAATATAGGCCAGGTTTCAAAACGTACCTCATGAATATTGAGAGAACTGTGCATTTTGAGGTACTGCAAAAATCCTCATTAATAAGTTAACAAACTTGAAATTGATATTATTCTTTGTTAACATTAGTCTGAATATATCAGTCCATTTACCCTTCATATCTGATACTTTGTGTCAGCAGCACTGACACTTTTAAGTTATCTATCAATTATGCTTCTGTCAGTAATGAGGCCTCTGTGACTTATTAGCATAGCTAAGATACTGACAATGGCCAAAAGATAACCCACCATTACAGCAAATCAACTGTGTACATTTATAGATGTGTTTTTGGAGACATAATAGACAACCACAAAATATTTCATTTTGTGAAAGGGGCCAGATTGATAGTACTGGTGACTGAAGTCCTCAAAATGTCTAGTGTGGCCAGCAGCACGGCATGCTTGTTCACGTTATGCCAATAAACATCAAGCTTGACTCCTAGAGGCAAGAACTGCTTCCAAGCCAGTATAATTCATTATTTTAATTAACTCTCAGTAGCACTGATTATGGACTTTTATTCTGTGTATGATGAGCTGCACACAGAACCGGAAAGACCAACTCACTTGGCAGAAGTCATTGAACAGCGGATAGCTTTTGGTCACTACTAACCTAAGATTTATCAAAGGCAGTGGGAGTAGGCTTTGTACACAATTACCTAAGTAGCCTTTTGTCACTCTGTCCCATGAACAGTACAATCCAATTTGATTTCATATTAATTTAGGAGATAAGGTCTCAATACAAAGAGTGCATTACTTGGTAGATTACCACATCTTGAAACAAATAAAGAATTTAAAAGACTAAATACCTCAGAACTTTCCAAGAATAGCCTTAAATCTGGTTCTTGCAACAAGGTAGGGTGTTTTACTGTTCTTTTTAGATACCTATGATTGAAAAAAGTTCAAATATTAGGTAACAAAATGGACTTTATGTGCCTGACGGCATTGGAAAGTATCCTTTACATATAGAATGTGTACAATGCAGGCAGCATGTAACTTTTTTTATTATCTAATGGGGTTTGAACAGTTGTAGTCATCTCTAGAGACAAGTTGTTGGCAGTGGTTTCTAACCTAGTTTGTTTATATTAAATTGAAGGTGTCATAATGTGCCATAAATCTATTTTGCACAGTATTAAAATAATATACCCAGTATTTTCAACACCTCAGTGAAGGCTTCCGGTTCTAACAATTACCAATTTAAATGAACTATTTATTTGTTGGCTAGACAGCCTTCTACCTATATTAGTTTTAAAGGACTCATCCACCCAGAAGTTAAATTAGTGCAAGTCTTTCTTTTAGCAATTTTTTGCATTTCTGCTTGGCTCTTGCAGCGATGTGTATTTAGCCTTCTAGAGCAGTGAAGGTCAGAGTCCAGCTAGCTGAGGTTAAGGCTGACACCTCGCTGCATAATCTGCCAGCACCCCTCAGCGTCGTAAGGCCTCGGGCTGTGCTGGTTGCGGACTGGATCGCTGCTAAAGGACGAGAATGAAGGAGCTGGACACTTGCCGGAGGGGCTAAACTTGGTTTATTGAGAAGCCCACGATGTCCCAGCGAATGACCAAGAACAAAGGGTGTTTAGGGGTTATAAAGGGAAGGGGTGGACCCAGGAGGGGTTTACAGCAGACCAATGAGGGGAGAAGAGGGGATGAACTTAACACAAATGACATAGTGGAGAGCCCAATAGGTACCAGGTATGGGAGGGGTCCCGGGACCACAGCCAACCACAACCCCCAAAGAGGAGAAGCTTCTGGAATACTAGGTGGAGTGGGGGGTGATTGACTTGGCCCAGGGAGGAGAAAAAGCATACATATAAGGGAAAAAGGGGAGGAGGAATTATATAACCTAACAGATTGACAATATAACTGGCAGGGCTGTGGCGGGAAAACTGAGGAGGGCAAAACCATTTTACACAAAATGGGGGGGAGCAGATACATAAAATGGGGGAGGAATTAAATGAACTTAATGAACACACTACAACATCTCCCCGTTTTTTACCAAATAAAAATAAAAGGAACGGAAAAGTCCATGTAAAACTGAAAAGTCCAAGTGAAAAAACTTAAAAGGCTGTGACTCGCGGCTGGTTTTGACAAGTGCCTTTGTCTTCTGAACATAGTCCATCAGCCCATGAGTAGCTGGATGTTGGAGCAGTAGCCCCCTCCTCCTCTGCGGCTTGCCTCCGAAGAGAGGTTGAAGGATAGGGGTCGCTCCTTTCCATGGGCTTGTTGCAAGGGACAGTGGCGCGTGGCGCTGTCAGTTTTCTCCGGACTAGCTCGCAAATCAGGGGGGTGAAAATCAAAAGTGAGTTGGGGAAATGTACTAAAAGACAAAAAGGGAACAGTTAGACACAAAATACTTAAACAGATGGTTCTGCCCCAAATAATAAATCAAGTTCGGAAGAAGGAGAGGAAATGGGGGAGGAAGGTCGGGATTCATAAACCAGAGGTAGTTCAGTGAGGAGAGGGGTAGGAGGAGGGGTCTCAGCATTGGGGAGGAACTGAACATCTGAGGAAACTGATGGTGTTTGGGAGGGTTTTCTCCGCCGCCGCCAGCACGCCACCTGAACCTGTGACACAGCCTCTTTCTGCGTCCTCTGCTTCGGGACGAAGGGCCTGACCCATTTGGATGGTATCCAGCGGGGGCCTGAGGGCGTGGACATGCAAGCGTATCCCCTCCCCCAGGTCACTAGGTCAAAGGGCCCCTCCGTCCGCCAGGTCTCCGGATCCTTGATAAGGACCGGCGGCCTGGCTTTAGGCTGCAGCTGCTGGTGACTGCCGAAGTGTCGGACCACTGGAGGGTTAGGGTTGTTGAAAGAGCAATTAAGGAAGTTGAGAGTGTAAAGTGCTCTCGACAACCGGATGTGGGGGGTCTCCACCTTCACAGCAGCTTGCTGCTGAGCTAAGGTCTTCTTCAGGCTCTGGTGGGCCCTCTCCACCATGGCTTGGCCTGTTGGGGAATAGGGGATGCCTGTCTTATGCACTATTCCCCATTGCTGCAGG
The DNA here is from genome assembly GCF_028551555.1 of Melozone crissalis. Taxonomy (NCBI): domain Eukaryota; kingdom Metazoa; phylum Chordata; class Aves; order Passeriformes; family Passerellidae; genus Melozone; species Melozone crissalis. Next base: position 4,242,794 of record NW_026535813.1, on the reverse strand, counting down.
AAGCTCCGCAGTTCCTTGGACGTGTACGCTGGGCCGTTGTCAGTTTTGATGGTCATAGGGATGCCCAAGACAGCGAATGCCAGAAGCAGGTGCTTCTGGACATCCGCAGCCTTCTCACCTGTGTGGGCAGATGCATAGATAGCACCGGAGAAGGTATCCACTGAGACATGGACGTAACACAATCGACCGAAAGAAGGGATGTGTGTTACATCCATTTGCCACACCTCGCAGCTCACCAAGCCCCTGGGATTAGCCCCTAAGGCAATGGTGGGCATTTGGTCGCGCTGGCATTGGGGACATGTGGCTACGATCGCCTTGGCCTGGTCCTGGGTCAGATGGAATTGCTGGACCAGGCCAGGCGCGTTCTGGTGGAAGAGCTGGTGGCTGATCTTAGCCTGGCCGAACACATCTGGGAGCGGGCCCACCGTGACAGCAGCCACGGCCAGGGAATCGGCACGACGGTTGCCCTCAGCAATGAACCCAGGCAGCTCTATGTGCGATCTCACATCCATTACAAAAAACGGATGCTCGCGGTGGGAGACCAAATCGACGAGCCTAGTAAGTAATTCAAATAATTTTTGGTTAGAGACCTCCTGCAGAACTGCTGATTGAGCTCTGGACACTACACCGGCAACGTATGCAGAATCTGTTACCAAATTGAAAGGTCCCGGGAACCTCTGGAATGCCCTGACTACTGCGTCTAACTCAGCAATTTGTGGAGAACCCTCCACAACAGCAACATCTGTCTCTCACTGCTGAGTCTGAGGATCCTTCCAAGTCATCACTGACTTGTGGGATGCTCCAGACGCGTCTCTAAAAACTGTCACTGCATAAGCTCCTTACTTTGGACCTTCTTTAGTGATAATTTAAATTCCGAATTAAATAATTTGTGGCCCGGCCGATTTACTGCAATCCACCCAGTGTAGCTATCCAACGCAAACTGAAGGTGCTCATTAGTTTGCAGCAGTTCATTGAACGTCTTCATTTTTAATTGGCCCGATTCCAATTCAATTGGTATGTAAAGGCATTCGAAATCGCATCCTGCCAACTCCCTGATCCTCGATCTTGCTTTGAGGATCAGTTCGGCTACCAGCTCCTGTGGCCTTGTCATTCTTTTGGACCGATGGTGGCTGAGGAAGACCCACTCTATGATTAAGAGCTTATCTCCCCAGCCTTGGTCCTTCAGAGTCTCGTCCCACTGATGGATTATGCCATGGAGGTGTGGCAACTTTCCCAGTATGATGAATTTGAATGGCAGGCCCGGATGGTAGCGGTGGGCCTGCCTGGTCAAAATAGCTTTTTGGATCTTCTCCAGAGATACCTGAGCCTCTGGGGTGAGAGCCCTAGGGGAACTAAGCCCCTCTCCCCCTTTCAACAAATTGAAAAGGGGGGGCAGGTCCTCGGTAGAAATGCCCAGCCAGGGTCTCACTCAATTTAAAGACCCACACAGTTGATGGACCTCCGCAAGAGTCCGGACATTAGTCCTTATAGCCAATTTTTGCGGCACAATGGTCCGCTTTGTAATTTCAAGGCCCAGGTACCTCCAAGGTGGTAACCGTTGAATCTTATCCTGCTGGAGCTCGAACCCTGCAGCAACCAACGCCTTGGTTGTCAGGTCAAGCGCACGGGCAAGCAAACTGTCATCAGCTGCGCACACGAGGATGTCGTCCATATAATGATGTAAAATAACGGCATCCCCGAGGGCTGTACGTACTGGGGACAGCAGAGAAGCGACGTACCACTGGCAAATCACAGGGGAGTTTTTCATTCCCTGTGGAAGGCATCTCCAGTGGTAGCGCTTCTCCGGGGACTCACGGTTGATGGAAGGAACCGTGAAGGCGAAACGCGGGGCATCATCTGGGTGTAAAGGAATTTGGAAGAAGCAGTCCTTTATGTCAATCACGGCCAAATTCCAATTTCGGGGGAGCATTGCAGGGGATGGCATCCCTGGTTGGAGAGACCCCATATCTACAATTCTCTCATTAATTTGGCGGAGGTTGGTCAGGAGCCGCCACTTGTCCTTATTGGGCTTTTTGATGACAAATATAGGAGAATTCCACAGAGACATGGTCTCCTCAATATTGCCCTTTAGTAGCTGCTCCTGAACGAGCTCGTGGAGCGCCTTCAATTTTTGTTTGTTAGGTGGCCGTTGTTTGACCTGTACTGGTTCATCAGACAGCCAATCCAGCTTCCAGGTCCGGCGCTCTTCGGTGGCCACTGCCCGAAAAACCTGGGGAGCCTTTGGAAGGTCAATTTTGGCTCCCCACTGGGCTAGAAGGTCTCTCCCCCAGAGAGGCTCGGTGTAATCCAAAACAAACGGGCGCACCGAAGCCAATTGCCCGTCTGGCCCCGTAATTTGTACAAAGCCCCTTGATTGTTTAGCCAATTTGAGCCCTCCTACACCTTGAATCGCGCCAGCTGCGTTTTGCAAGCCCCAATGTGACGGCCGCTCCCGAGAGGGAATGATCGTCACATCTGCCCCTGTGTCCAAAAGACCCCCGACGATTTTGTGGTCCCCGCCCAACGAGAGTTGACATGTCAGGCGGGGCTTCTCCCTCCCCACTACTTGCGCCCAGGCCACCGTTGAGGTGAGGAGTCCTCTGCCATCTTGTTCCAATGGTCTTTATCAGGGAACAGAATGGCCTGGGCGATGATCTGACCTTTGGGGAGGAAGAGTGGGGGTCGGACACAGTACAGCCCTACTGCGAAACGGTCCCGGTCCGTAGTGACCAACCCTGAGACGACGTAAAGGTCTCACGGCGTGTGCTTAATATCTTCGACGACAGTCCACCTGCAACATCCTAAACTCCTCCATCGACCCAGATGTTGGAGGTCGACAGACACCAGCTATAAATCGCTATTGGGGAGGTGTATGCCCCTAGTGAGCTGCAGCCTGTATGGGGAAGCAGAGGACAAGGTGTTAAGCGCAGGTTGAGGCTGTAAACCACGGTTGTTAAATGTCACATCAGGTATAGATAAGAAAGAAGACAAGTCCGGTAACGTGAATGACGGGTTTCCCTTTTCTTCTCCCTCCCTGCTAGATGTTACATCACCCGCCACATTTCTATCTTGGCGCAGGGAGGGGCTGAGCTCTGATTCTAGTTTTTTTGTTCTCGTTCTTTTTCCTTCCTCTTCCTCCTGTATTCCATGTAATCTTGCCTCATGGGACACTGAGGCATCCAGTGTCCCACCTTCCCACAAAGGTGGCAAGGGTGAGTCGCCACTGTTCTTCTGCCGGACCCTGGTGTCATTGGTCTGGCGGCGGTGGCAGCTACGGCTTCCAGGTCTTCAGGCGTTAGGGACTCCACGAAGGCTACGGACGCTCTCTTAGGGCGCGCTTTTGGATCTTGTAGTGGAACCTCCCTGGCACACACTTCTATCATTTGCTCAACCGTGGGCCGGGGGTTTCGAGGGAGAGATCGGATGGCCCGCCTACACTCAGTGTTAGCGTTGTAGTAGGCCATCTGCCTTAACATCTCCTCCCTCTCCCTCTCCCCCGGAACCTGTGCCTCGACGAATCTGTATAACCTTTCCATGAACGCCAGGTAAGGTTCCTGCGCGCCTTGCCTGATCTCATCTTCTTCCACTTGGGAGGTGGCTGTAGCTAGCTTGTAAAAAGTGCGTTCTGCAGCCTTCCCTGTTTCAACCAGCTGTATAGTAAACAACGCCTTAGCCTGAGCTGCCCCGCTTGCCCACTGCCCGGTGCCCACTAGATGGTCTTCCAAGATCACCAAGCCCTCGGTGTTGTGAGATGTGGAGGGATTCCCCCAAAGTATTGGGAGAACCTCCATAATCTCCCTCCTCCATTCTCCCACCCAGACCCTGAATTCCATCGGGCCTAAAAGGCTGGAGAAGAGAGCCCTCAGGTCCGCGGGCACCAGATCTCCCTGTGCAAGAGCCGGCCAAAGGAGCCCCCGGAAATATTCAGATTCCCGGGAGTACTCCCTCTGGGCCTTGCACAGTTCCTTGATCCTGGCCTGGGTGATAGGCACCCATTGGGCCTGAGCACTCCCCTCCCCGCTGAGGTGGTATGTAACCGGGGCGGCTTCCAATAAAGGCACCTGCCCCGGCTTCCGGTCATCCCCTCCCCCCCCTCGGAACACGAAGCGTGGGAACCGGAATTGGAGGAGGTTGAGGCGGGGCTTGGTCTCTGGGCTGGGCACCAGCAGGGGCGTGGCGACTCATTTTTCTCCGCCTCCAAGGTGGAGTTAGGAGGCAGAGTGGAATAAGGAGGTGGGACATGGGAGGAGTCAAAGGAGGGTGGAACTGTGGGCAGGGCGAGGGGAGGAGCTGAGGGAGGAACCATGGGCGGAGACAGGGGTGGAACTGAGGGAGGAACCGAGGGTGGAGCTATGGGAAAAGAGGGCGTGTCAGGGGAAAGGAAGGGGTTAGGTTTAGGGAGAAAGGGATTCGGGGTAGAAGAAGGGGCAAAGGCGGGAAAGACCATGCAGTCTCTGCCATTTTGGGCTCCTCGGGAGCCATCTTGAGGAACTTCAGTAAACCTTACTGTGGGATCTCAGTCTCTCAGAACTGGGGCGCAGGGTGAACCAGACTACCCCTGGGGGGGCTCGGGAGTCCTGCAATGTTGCCAGAAATGTCTGGTGGCTGGACTTTGATCCCACAGGGGAGATGACATCAGTATGAGGACAGGAGGATTTCACCGGGGTGAATGGTGAAGGGATAAGTTAATTGGAGTGTGAGATACAGGGTTTAAAATCTCTGTACAGGGGGGTCTAGAGAAGTAAGATGGAGGAATTGGGGCGTGCCCTTCTCCTTCTTCTTCTTCCTCTAGGCCTCCATTTTCTGTGGTGATGTTGGCACTTTGGGATTGGTCTTTACTAAAAGTGCACTGGTTAATAAGGGTAGAGGGTATTGGAGAAAAATGATAAATATTGTATACGTAACTCCGGGTATAAAGATAGGTGGCCGCCCCAGGGGCTCTCAGTGTGTGCCCATGGCTGACTGCTGAGCAGAACTCTGTCAGGCCAAGAGAAAATCTTTTAGATAAGCAATTAATAAACACCGAGACCGAGAAAAAATCTGAAGTTTCCTCTCCTCCTTTCGAACCCGGGGGCCCAAGGCCATCTTTGGGCTTTTCCCAGACCATCTAGACAGCACCAAAATCCGACAACTGGCGTCCGCTGTGCGGGCTATCTCCCACCAAACCTTTCGGGGGGGGAAAAGCCCTGAAGAGCTGAAGAGCCAAGAGGACAGCACTGACAACTCCTGAGGAGGGAAGCCTGAAGAAAGAAAGAAGAAAAAGAAAAAACCGGCCGGGAGGAACTGCAAAAATCAGCAGTCACTGAGAAATTCCATCTCTCAGCTTCTGCCGAAGACAGTTCGTAGCAGAGCGGCCTGGACTGGGACCAGAAAGGCGCCTCTGGATCCATCCCTCGTGACCCGCTGGACGGAGACTGAGGGCTTTCAGACCACTCTGACGACAGATTCAGTAAGAAGGCCAAAATAATATTATGGGGGCCACACTCTCCCAAGAACAACGGGAAATCTTATCCACCTTACAAAGTGTAGCAGAATTATATACAGAAGGGATCCCAAAGAAAGAATTAAAACAGCTGTTACTATGGGCAAGGCTTAATTATCCACTTGCGGAGACATCTCTGTTGTTCGAAGTGGGGTTTTGGCAAGAAATTAATAGGCATTTATATATTTTAGCAACAAAAAAAGATGAGACAGCGTTAAAGCTACTCTCGCCGGCAAGAATCATGTTACAAGGTATCTCAGTGCAGTCTAAAAGACTGGAAAAGCACGAGAAGCTGCGGTACCCTCAGAGGAGGAGGCGGAGCAGCGGAGCTGCGGGAAAAAAATTGCTCTGGCTTTAAAAAGCCAGGGGGAAAGGGCTCTCGAAAAAAGAGAGCAGGAAAAAATATTAAAACCCCCGATCAAAAAATGCAACAAACCCCAAGAGCGTCCTGAAACTCCAGAGAGTGTGGAGGAGTCAGGAGCAGAAGGGGGGGAGCAGGAAGATAAGGGATCGGGGGGGGGGCCTGCTCGCGGCGAAAGCGGCGACGCGGCGGCGGCGGCAAACGCGGGCAGCGCGGGTGAAGATGAGGAGACGCGCGCGGAGGGCGAAACTCGCAAAAACCGGGGTGTAGAGTCACACGCGGGCGCGGGAGCGGCGAACGCGGAAGGCGGGCTGAGGGAAAATGTGCAACCTCAGAGGGCCGCCGCGGTGAGACGCAGGAGGCGCGCGGTTGTGACGTCAGACCCGGTGCGACGGTCAGCTCGAATCGCTGGGAGAGCCGGAGTGCCGGCGGGAGAAGTGAACACAACGTCAGAGGAGGAGGGGTTGGACTCTGGGACAGACCGAGGGGCGGGAACCTCGGAGGTGGTACAGGGGGGAGACGATGACGTCAGCTTGGGGGACACAGGGAGCAGCTCGGAGAGTACGCATGCGCAGAAAGTAGGACGCGGGCGGAGCCGAGCCCGGTCCCCTGTGACGTCGCGGGTGAGGAGGGGCCGTGTTAGGGATTCTACGTCCCGGGGCTCCACACCGTTTCCAGACCTGGTGCCTTTGGTTCAGACCCTCGGAGTCCCAGTCCCTTCCCTTCACGGGAGACGCCGAGCAGGAAGAGGAAGTGGGGCAGTCGAGCTTGCTCCGTCATCCGAGCCAGGGAGGCCGGTGACAGCGCCACCTAGTGGCAGGAGGGCAGAAGTGCACGACATGCCGGGTCGGCTCGGCGGAGCCACAGCGCCATCTTGTGGCGAGACTGCAACAATGCAGCAATTTTTTCCAACAATATATAAAGAGAAAAGCACCTCGAAGAAGACAATGTTAACACAACAAAGGGATTATCCATCCTCGGAACCTGATCCACCGATCGTGAGACATTTTCTAAACAACACACAGGCAAAGCTAATGGGAGATCCTTTGGTTTTGATCAGAAACCCAGAAACCGGACAAATAGAGGGTCCTTTCAAACTAATCTCTTGGGGAAAGGGTTTCGCTTGTATCTCCACAGATCGAGGTCTGAAGTGGGTGTCGGTGCGGCATGTGAAGCCATTCCGAACGCGAGAACACGAGAACGCTGATCCAAGAAGCAAAGAGACGAGTACTCAGACAGAAGTCGAGACTCAGGCTGCGAAAAACGACCCAGAAGAGAAATAAAAAAGAAACTAAGGACTTTGGGGGGTTTTCACACAAAAGCGAAGCAATGGGTTTCACGATGCTTATGTGCATTGTTCTTTCATTCATTGCAGTAAGCAGTGGGGGAGATTTACCTGTTAGTCAACCAAGGCAAAATGTATGGGAGGCTTTAGCTCGGGCAGCGAATTTAGATAGTATCTGCCTGACACATTCAAGACCAGGTAAACCATTTTCAGCATGCATGGTTGGATTGCCAGTGGACGAATGGCCAGTTCCAGGGCACCCTGCAATTAACATTTCGCAGGTCATTAAAAATCCTATAAAAGAGTGGTGTGCTTGGACACACCTGCTTCCTGTGGCTTCTACAGAACCTCAGGAATTGGAGATTTTTGGGTCCATGACAATGAGACTCTGCATGCAGTTTGAAGCTCCGAAAGTCACAAAGGTGAAAACTATTGATTTGACTCCCACTCATGAATTTTATAAGAATGCCTCAGCTTGGTGTAAATATACAAAGAGAACTACCAAAGGATCGATCCAAGCCCCGGTGCAACTGCCGCGGGGTCTGTTCTTAATTTGCGGGGACAGAATTTGGCACGGCATTCCTGCTAATGCCACGGGAGGTCCATGCAGCATTGGGGAAATTTCAATGCTATCGCCTGATTTGAACATGTTAAGAGAGGGAAGGCACAGAGAAAAAAGATCAATACAGCAATATGCGGCAGATTGCAATGATGAAATGTTTTCTTGGGACAAGAAAACGAGTATTGCTACAGCAATCTTCTCACCTCAGACAGCATCGGGGGTGGCCTTGACTCAGATCGACCGCATGGGTTGTTGGTTGAGCAAACATGCGCGGTCTGTGTCTGTCACATTGGATGACATGTTAAAAGACGTCAGTAGTGTGAGACAGGCGACTCTTCAAAACAGAGCGGCAATCGATTATCTATTGCTCGCTCATGGACATGGGTGTGAAGAGTTCAAAGGGATGTGCTGCATGAATCTCTCAGATCATTCAAAGTCAATTCATGAAAATATCAAAAATATAAAGGACAGCATAAATAAGCTTGGCGAGATCACAGGATCATGGATCGATCAACTGGCAGAATTCTTTGACATCTCTCCCATTTGGAGAGGAATCTTAAAGATAGGGTTTTATGTTTTAATAGTTCTCCTAGTCCTCATACTTGTTGTCCCATGCATATTTGCATGTTTAAAACATGCAATGAATCGGATGGCGAAAAAGATCTTTTTGGTGCAAACAGAAGGGGGAGATGTGGGATCTCAGTCTCTCAGAACTGGGGCGCAGGGTGAACCAGACTACCCCTGGGGGGGCTCGGGAGTCCTGGAATGTTGCCAGAAATGTCTGGTGGCTGGACTTTGATCCCACAGGGGAGATGACATCAGTATGAGGACAGGAGGATTTCACCGGGGTGAATGGTGAAGGGATAAGTTAATTGGAGTGTGAGATACAGGGTTTAAAATCTCTGTACAGGGGGGTCTAGAGAAGTAAGATGGAGGAATTGGGGCGTGCCCTTCTCCTTCTTCTTCTTCCTCTAGGCCTCCATTTTCTGTGGTGATGTTGGCACTTTGGGATTGGTCTTTACTAAAAGTGCACTGGTTAATAAGGGTAGAGGGTATTGGAGAAAAATGATAAATATTGTATACGTAACTCCGGGTATAAAGATAGGTGGCCGCCCCAGGGGCTCTCAGTGTGTGCCCATGGCTGACTGCTGAGCAGAACTCTGTCAGGCCAAGAGAAAATCTTTTAGATAAGCAATTAATAAACACCGAGACCGAGAAAAAATCTGAAGTTTCCTCTCCTCCTTTCGAACCCGGGGGCCCAAGGCCATCTTTGGGCTTTTCCCAGACCATCTAGACAGCACCAAAATCCGACACCTTACAACTTTGGGGGTTACAACTGGGGACTTGGGGATAGGAGGAACAGGGGGATCGGGAAGAGAGCTCCGAAGAGCTTGGCCAGGGCTCTTCGGAGGGGGAGGCCGAGCCGGTCTCGAGGGAGCAGGGGCAGGGTGGACCCCCTGCTTCTTCCTGGCCTTGAGGATCCCTCGAGAGGGCTCCTGCCACAGGGAAGAGGGAGAGGAATGGGGGGTAGGAACACATGAACCAGGAGAACTGGGGAGCAAACTAAAACGAGATGGGCTTTTCCTCAAATTCCCGGGTGGGCGCAGTGTGGTTAGCACTTTGCCCGCCCAATACGCCACAGTAGATAAATGAGTCTCCCCGGAATTGACTTCACTATCTAATTTTGCCACAACGGCTGCCCAAAACTGTGGCTCCTTTACAAGTTCCGGGGTGACCTCAGGAAAATGAGAAAAAGTCCACTTAACCAATAACTTCAATTCTTTCTTGGGGGCAGCAAACCCTCCCCCAAGCAACAAACCTTTAATAATATAAAAAACCCTTTTTGGGTTTTGCTCAGACCTGCATCCATGATCCTGCTCCTAAAGCACCCTAGACAAGGCGACTTCAGGAGGAGCAAGCATCCACGATGGAACACTCCACCCGCCCGAGAAAAATGCAAACTAAAACAATGAAGCACACGCTGTTGGCCCCTGCTCCCCCCACTGTCCTCAAGTCTGAGGGTTCACTGAGGGGAAAGAAAGGAATTTAGGTGGTAGGACCTGGCCCCAAGTCTGGGGAAGCAGACCCCACAGGAAAGGGAAAACAAAAAACGATAGGGGTGAGGACTGTCCCCAGAAGAACACCCCGCGTCAAGAGGCCCCCCCCGCCCCCCCCGGACAGAGAGAAGGCAGAGCTTCCCCGCGCCCGCCGGCACGAATTCCAAAAGACAGCAAAACACACCGCAGGGAGAGACAATGCAGCTGTGTATACTGCTTTTAAAATTCCCGGGCAGCAGCAGCAGGGGCCTGGGACACGCCCTGCGGAGCCGAGGCAGACACAAAGGCTCCCCCGCCGTGGAATGCAGCCCCCCTGCAGAGCCGAGAGCCGCGCCACGTGGCAGGCACCGGGGCCCCCCGCGCCACGCGGCAAAAAGCGCGCGAAAAGCGGCGGGGGGGGGGGGAGCGGCCCCGGTGCGGCGAACCGCGTGGAAGAACCGCCCCGCGCTAAAAAAAAATCGCGGCAGCCGCCCGACGCCGCGCCGAGAGCTCGGAACTGGCCCCGGCACCGCCGAGCAGGGACACCGGGCGCGCGAAAAGCGGCAGAGGGCTCCGACGCGCGGCACGGCGGGCGGCGCCTGCTGGAGCTTCCCGCGGCACGCAAAAAGCGGCACACCGCGGCTCCCGCGAAGAGCTCTCCCCCCGCCCCGCGCCGAGAGAGAGAGAATTTCCCCCGGCCGCGAGCAGCGCCCGGGAACCAGTCCCCAAGGGAAGTAGGATCGGGAGCGCTCCCCAGCGCAGGGAGGGCTCCCAGGGAAAATTAAAAAGGCAGGGGGGTAACCACCGAGTCCGGGGCTCACCTAACCCACAGTGGTGCAAACGAAAAGTTCAGGCGGATGGTTTCTCGTCTCGAAGCCCTCCTCAGGTGCGGGGAGTTGCGGCTTCGAATCCCCCGGGAGCGCCACCCCTAGAACGGGGTCTGCTGCCACCGGAGGTAGTCTGACGGCCAGAGGAATTTATAATCCGATCCGCGGGTTCCGGGGACCTGGCGCTCAGTCATCCAGCGGTCCAGAAATGGATCCCATGTTGGGCGTCAAACTGCAGCGATGTGTATGAAAACCATTGATTGTACAAATCAGTTGAAGATGGAAATTTCTACATTTCTAATTCATTTAAAACTGCTGCAAGTTTGTCTAAACTGTTTTTAATATTATATATTAACAGAAAGTTTCTGTCATTTAGAAGAATGCTTTACAGAAACTTAATACTTGAAAATACCATGAGAGCATGGGAAAGTATTCAATATTGCCAATTAAGATGCAATAACAGAACATCATTAGCAGCATTTGTATTTTTTGCAGAGCTTTAAGTTTGCTCAAGCCTCAGCTGTAAAGTACCAAAACTGATCCATTACAGGCACAAATTGCTTGGAAAATGTCCCAGAAAGTTATATAGACTGGGACTTAACTGAAAGTTTGAGTACATCAATATTGTAAACAGAATGTATTGTCTCTATCCTCCATTAGATATGGTCACCAGACCCTTATTTTTCTTCCTAAAGAAGCTAAGAGTTGCAGCAAAACTTTTTCATACATTAGATTGCTCAACATTCACTTGCTTGTTCTGATAGTCAACTGTAGGCACAGTTTGTGGAAACTGGGAGTGGGGCTGTGGCTGAGCCTTATATCTAATGGGTTACAACTGTGTAGGACAGGTGACCAGTATTGAAGGTAATGAGACATGGAGTGCCCAGGTGTACTGACCAATCACAAAAGGGTACAGAGAGCACACAGGTGTAATGCATGTAAGATGAAGGGTATAAAAGGTTGTAGTGAAGAACAATAAAGTCCTGATGCTTAGAACCATCTTTGGAGTCAATCGTACCTCCACCATGTCAGGGGTTGAGAGGAAGTGAGATTTTTTGGGATGCTGTGGTCAAACCAATAGGTGCTCAGATTTGAATACTGACATCTGGTGTGGCCACTGAGGACATGGATACGCCTCTGAGAACATAGGGGGTTAAAAGCAGAGAACTCCCAGGAAAACCTTCTCTTGGTTCCGGTCAGTGAAAGGTTCAGACCTCCCCTGCCCAGCTGCTGCAGGCTGGGCGGGGGAGGGAAAGCCATGAAGCCGGGTGAGGTGAGCCAGGGTCCTGAAGATGGAAGGGTGGAGGAGCACCGAGAGACATTGGGCAACCACTGCCCTCCCCCCCCCCTCCCCCAGGAGAGAGATAGAGAGAGGCGGTGTCTGTGCCTGTGCCACCTTGAAATTTGATAACATGGCCGGCTGAGGAGGAGAAGGGGCGGGGGGGGGGGATGAGAAGGTGCCCCGGCAGGGCAGCTGTGGGAGTTCTGGACAGGCAGAGCCTGAGATTTTTAACCCTTTTCTTGGATGATGGAAACCTTACAAATGCTGATCCTCCTGGAGTTGAATGAGAAGAGAGATAGAGATGAGATAAGAGGAAATGGGCCACGAGAGAAGTGGAAAAGAATCTTGGGTGGGTGGAGGTGATGGAGTGGCCTTTGGCATGAATTTTCTTGTATAGCCATGGACAGAACCATTTTTTTTTTCCTGTGACACAAAGACTGCATTTAGGGGGGAGGCAATGGCTTGGAGCCAAAAGAGTGCAGTGATGTTATGTGGAGGAGTGTGTGAACAGAGACAACGGGTGAGGAGGGTGGTGGTGCCCTCCGTCTTCAGGGAAGAAGAAGATCTCTGTTCTTGAGACCCCTTGGCCCCAAGGCGTGAAATTTGGGGGGGGGGGGGGCAGGTGTCCCAAAAGTGAGAGACTGTGCGCTTTTTTGGACCTGGACAAAGCACCCTTAAAAGGAAAACCCTAGAAGCAGCTCTGGTCCATGCACAGTGGTGAGAGCACTGGGCATGGAAGGAAGATGTCATGATGGCAAATGATCTTCGGGCAGTGCCATGTGTGACATGGAAACACAAGAGGTCTCAACTGTGTTTCCAGGGGAAGCCTATGGCACAAGAGGGACTCCTCACTTCTTGATGAACTGAGAATTGATTATCTAAAGGGTAGTGATGGACTGAGAGAGTTGGTGATCTGAGGGATGGATGTATTGGAAATTTGGTGGGGGGAGGAGGAATGTTTTTGGAATGTTTTTGTTGGAATAATAGCTAACCGGGAATTAGAAAAGTACAAGGCCGTGGCTCAATTGAGTCCCTGCAGCTGCAGAAACAGTGTCCTGGAGCATAGCTGTGGTGCGATAACAAGTAGTGAGAGAGACATGAGAAAAAGAAATGTATGTTCTAAAGAATGAGGAAGAGCTGGTATTGTAGTATAACCAATAGACTGCTTAGCTTACAGAATATGCATGAGCTTATTACTTGTAAATAAATGTCTGGTGCTCTAATTAATAAACGAAGCTGGCTGATTCTCATATTGAGCGTCCCAAATTTCCCTGCGCCGTGACAGGTTTTCATTCTTTCTGTGTGTTTCTTTTTATGTATAGTTGTAGGTTAATAAAGTTTTCTCTTCTTTATTCCTAAGTTGGAGCCTGCTTTGCTCTATTCCTGGTTACATCTTACAGCAGACACCAGGGAGAATGTATTTTTCATGGGGGCACTGGCATTGCGCCAGCGTCAAACTGTGACACACCATAATCTGCTGACCCTGATATGATTCCAAGGTAATTTGGGTAGACGACTGTGGACCCAAGAGCGGTAAGATGATGGGGCCCAGCAGAACTGAACCAGGCAAGAGCCTGAGGAATTGAGCGGGTGACTTTCCAACAAGCACACCACCCCCAGGTGAGCAGCTGGGATCTTAGGAATGGGGGCTCAGATATCAGCAGAGAAAAAGTCCATCTTGGAAATCCTGCTGTGAATTCTACAGAGGAAAGTTAAAAAGTGTAAGGAACGGGCGCTACCATTTTGTTTGTTTGGTTTGGATGAAACAGCATGACTATGAATGCACAGACTGCCTTCTTTTTTGAAACATAGGAAGAAGCAGGGCATGCACTGTGGGACGCAGCTACACTGGGGGACGAGACAGGTGCAGGGTTGCTTACAATGTGATGTGTAGTTTGGGATACCTTGTTACAAATACAGGCCAAGAGAGAAATGGTAGTCACCGCCATCGGTCCCCCAGCTCCGCTCGCAGTTGCCGCTTCAGCAGCTGACCCCCCTGCTGCAGCCATGTCCCTTTTGTCTCCTCCTCCCTCCATGACTGCTCCTTCTGTGAACAGTCCTATCCTGATTGTATTGCCTGAGAATTTCCCTCTTCTCCCAGACGCTGATGTTGAAATTCCAAGATCTTGGGAAGCAGCACTGGTCTAGCCTGGCCATGGTAGAACCACTGCGACCCCACCGCCCACATGAGCGTGGAGGCCCACAGAGGTTTGGGGTGGTGGCCAGGAGCCTGCGTGGGTTGCTGAGAAAGGGCTGCCAGCTGCTGCAGCTCCCCTTGGCAAACAACCACCTCTGCCACTACATGGGAAGTATGGAGATAACCAGAAGCTGCTTCCGAGCGCTGCTGCCGCAGACAGAGCTGGGGCTGCTGAGCCCTGGGGAGAATTGGTAGGGCTGTATCAGCAACATTGAATGACTCCTGTCTGTCCTCTGCAGCCATCAGGACACTGTAGCAGAGGCTGCGTGGAGGCTGCAGATGGGCAGGCACACTCCCCACAGGCAAAAGCTGATGGTGCATCCTGTTCACAACCAGAGCATGTTTTGATCAATTCATTTGAGTCAACAGAGTTAAAGGAAGTAAGATGTCTGCCAACCACCCCTCTGCTTCAAGAAATACTTGTACCAGAACCAGTGACAGTTCTGGTAAGAAGGGCAGATCCAAAAGGATTTTAGCAAAAATTCTATGAACAAGCAAAGGACATGGGGGAACTAGACTTGGCAAATCAGATTCTAGCATGTCCCATGATCTGAAATAATAGTGACAGCCCAGATGAGTGGGAACATTTTCACTGGAGTGTGATCAAAGACTTAAGAAACACGATGATGCAGCATGGTTTTACTTCTCATTTCGCTCAGTCTATGGTGCAAGGGATCTTTACTACTGAGTTAACCCCCTTCAGTTGTCTGCAGATAGCTCCGATTTGCTTGTCCTCAACTCAGATGTTGATTTTTGAGGCACGGTGGAGATGGTTAGTGAATGAGGTCATCTTAAGTAATGTAAAACGCTCTCAGGATGACCCTTGCTTTGGAAAGGGTCCGCCCCAGCTTATGGGAGACCCTCCAAATAACACCCCACAGCTCCAAGCCAGGCTGCACCCCTTAGTGCTAGAGGAAGGAAAAGATCTTGCATTTTTTGCTATGCAGCATGTGCCGGATATGGGGGCTCCTTGTCAGTCACGGGCGACTATTAAACAGAAGCCTAGTGAGCCATATATCACGTTTATAGATTGCCTTAGGGAGGTGATTGAGAAACAAATTGATAATGTAGCAGCCCAAGAGGCTTTGCTTTTACAACTGGCTAAAGATAATGCTAATACAGAGTGTAAGCATGCCTTATTGCCACTGCAGAATCCTATGCTAGTAGATATGATTGAGGCTTGCAGCAAAGTTGGGACAACACAATATCAAATGGAGCAGGTTACAAAACAGGTTACTGCAGCTGTGCAAATCTCCAGAAGTTGTTTTCAATGCGGTCAAAGAGGGTATTTCAAGAGAAATTGCTCCAATCAGCCCGATGTTTTTTCGGTGCCAGGGAACAGCAGGCAACGCCCTGTCGGACTGTGTGTACACTGCAGCTGACCGGGACACTATGCCAGTGCTATTCTAAGTTTGATAGCAAAGTACGAGCATTGCCACCCAGAGGGCCACCAGGGGCTGGGAATAGGTCCAGATACCCTTTCCAGGCTTTTGCGGCACACTCAGTGCCAGAACCAGGGGTAGTGCCGGAGTGGATGTGATCACACCTGCCTAAGTCACCATAGGCAAGACCAAGGTACATGAAATATCGATGGATGCTTTTGGACCTTTGGGATACAGGGTAAGTACATTACTGGTTATTGATGTGGACTATCTTGGGCAGATTAGTGCCATGGTGTGAGTGCTCGTATTGTTCAATTGCTTTACATATGTCTATGTCTATATAGATACATAATTTAGCAGGTGAATAATATAAGGAAGGAAATGAGCCACAGGATATTCCTATTTTCTTTTTCACTACATTATTTTTAAAAAATGTTTAACTACAAAAGGTAGTTTGCACTCATGCACTGATCCAAAGCATCTTGAATAAACCCTAGATCTCAGTTAAAGGTGAGAGGACTCAGGAATTTCAGAGTCACTATAATGCATTTGTAAAAATCTGATGTTGGCAAGAGGTGCAGTTAGATTAGTTGGTCTCTTAAAAATGGACAGAAATAGGTCATTGGAGGCAGTAGGAAAACGGGGAAAAGTATGAAGGATACTAAGAAAGCTGTGATGTCTCAATATGAAGTTCCTCTAGCAGATACATTTTGCAATGCAAGTACCTAGTGCCTAATCTCTTGAAAGAGAAGCTGGGGGTTTCAGATCTACCGGCACCTCCAAGGTCTTTGGACCTAAATGGTTACTGACTCTAGATCTAATAGGAAGTGTTGTTTACACATATGAGGTTCTCCCCCCTCCCCGCCCCCCGCAAGTGACTGTTGCTGGTAGACCTGACACTGGAGATGATGTCACTATTATTTCAAAGACACAATGACCTTTTACTTGGTCCACAGTAATTTCTGCAGCAGTGGCAGGAGTTGGGGCAACAACTGACAGTTGCCAAGGTCCAGTACCTGTGAGTCTTGTTAATCCTGATGGGCAGGTAGCTACAATCTGCCCTTATATAATCTCAGTACCTTTAGATTTGAAGGGATGTGATTGTTTGACTCCATGGTACAGCAACACGCTCCCTGGAAGTCTTTGGGAATGGAAATCTTAGACCAAACTGTTGAACTGCAGATGGTGACTATTCTGCATTTTATACAAACATTGACCTACTTTCAAAAATTGCTAAGTGCAATTAATTTGATCAGGCCACTGTTGGAATTATTGAATGTGCTGTTGGCACCACTTTTTGATGTATTAAAGGTGATCCCTCCTTGTTATCGTCCAAGAGCTTATCCCCAGGAGAGCTTGATGCATTAGGACGGGTAGAAATAGTAATGCAAGGGAGACAGCAGAAACATGTGGATGATGGGAACATATAGACTCTATCTTATTCTTGCATGTTACTTTATGAAGCTGTATAGTTATTGATGCAATTAAAGTTGTGTAGCTATTGACAGAATTGTATAGCTGTTGTATTTGTTACTATCCTGATATATGGCCTTTAGCTTATTCTTGTGTGTTGTTTTATAAAGTTGTACAGCTATCGACCTTGTCAATATTCTGTAGGTATAGGTATAGGGATTTTGATAGGGTGCGGGAGAACATTGCCAACTATGAGGGAGAAGAAAGGGACTTTGAATGCCTATTGGAGGCTTTTAGGACTAAAGATGACAGGATAAAAGAGTTAGAAGAACTAAACAAAAAAAATTCTACTTTTTGAAATCTAGAAAGTAAAACAGTAGCTCTGCAAGGGAAATATACCAGCATAGACAGAAAACTAAAAGATGACATTAGAAGGACAAGGCCAGACTCAGTTTGAACAAGATCAAGTGCTTGAAGCCAAATCGGAGGAGATCAACAGATTAATTTTGGAACTGGCAGCATGGAAGCCGAAATATTGAGAGCTGAACACTCAGTACAATGTGTTTATTTGCTAGTAAAACCTATGTGTTGTACTTCAATATGTCTTTCTACCTATTAGCCACAAGTGAAAGATGTGAAATATGTCATAATGTCAATTTACCTAAACATGTCTTTCTAGGGATGTTGCAATTTTATAATTAAAGAAGAATGGGGGAGTTGTAGGGGGACGGATAGCGATAGTGCTGAAGGCAGTCTTGCCCCTGATAAATTGCAGCTGTGCCAATTACCAAAGAGTGGGAACAGTCTTGCCCTCACAGCTATGGATGGATGTTATGAAAACAAGTACAAAACTAAACAAGGGGAAGCGTTGAAAAGAACAAGACAAGAGGGAGAGAAGCAGCAAGCAGAGAGATTGCTTCAGCAGACAGAAGAACTGAAATTACAGCAGACAAAAGCAACAAAAACTGAAAAAGGAGCAAGAGAATTTACTATAGCAGCAGTGGGAGTGAGAGACAGAGTAGATCTATTATTCAATACAATGTGTATATTTGCTGGTGAAACATATGTGTTGTGATAGTGAATTGCAGCTATTAATCTTTGTTAATAGTCCGTCGGCATAGGTATGAAAACTGATTCCATAGTCATAAGTATAAAGACTTTGATGGTGCTTGTTAATATCCCATAAGTAAAAAACTTTGATATGTATGTTGGTTTGGGGAAGGAATTAAGGTCAGTACACCAATGCAGTCCAGAATTAGTGGAGCCTACACAAAAGATACTTGTACCATGCTTGTACCATTCCTTCTGCAAGGGCCCTGTAGAAGGATGGTAGACACAGCATTTATTTAAAAGAAAAGCAAGGGGGAATTGTAGGCACAGTTTGTGGAAATTGGGAGTGGGGCTATGGCTGAGCCTCATATCTAATGGTTACAACTGTGTAGGACAGGTGACCAGTATTGAAGGTAATGAGACATGGAGTGCCCAGGTGTACTGACCAATCACAAAAGGGTACAGAGGGCACACAGGTGTAATGCATGTAAGATGAAGGGTATAAAAGGTTGTACTGAAGAACGATAAAGCCCTGATTCTTAGAACTGGCTTCGGTGTCAATCGTACCTTCACCGTCAGTCATTAACAAGTACTATCTGGCATGGCAAATAGTTTTTTCTTTTGAACTTTGCTACTAGAGAATAGCACTTACTGCAAGAGTGATAACTAGCATTTTCAGTGGAGACAACTACAGGTATGCTTGAAGACACCTGTCAGGCTTGTAATACTTAAGTTCACTATTCTAAGCCATAACCATCAATGAATTTTAAAAAAAGGCAAATTGCTTTTCTGCCCACTTTTCCCATGACATCAAAAGGGTTAATTAAATTTTTACTGTTTCTGTGAAACTTTAAGCAGAGAAACAAGGCATGCAAAAGCTGCTATCAGCAAGAACCTTTGGAAGATAAGAAGAAATCTGGCTCAAGAATGCCATGACAGACAAAACAAAGGACTGAATCTCTGGGAACTTGGGATGGGATTTATGGTAATGGGTAAATTGTAATATGTATGTAGCGATTGTATATAAGCAACACACTTGTAGAATCATGTGTCCACATGGGGTTAGAATGTCCTTCGTGAACCTCAGGCCTGAATAGATAATGCTCTCTTTTGATGCCAAACTGATTTTTGCCTTTTTGCTTTGATATATTCTTTATATATTCTTCATATATATTTGTAGCTCTGTGGCAAATTATTGTATAACTACAGAGATTGATACCTAGCACTTCACCAACTCTGTTAGACAGAAAGACAAAACACATTCTTAAAGGCGCCAATCTTAATCTTGCTTCCTCCGAGAACCAAGGTTAAACCAGCTTCTCGAGACATTTTCCCATAAACAAAGTTTTGTTAGTATCTAAAGGGGATGTACAGAAGGGGGTTGAACCAAGGGAGGAATTACCTCATCACCTGTGTCTCTAATTGGGGATTCTTGCCAGTTATGCTAATTTGATAAACTCAGAAAATTGTGCCCACTTTACATCATGGGCCGTACCTTCGGTGCATTTTAAGTGTGTATCTCAGCATGTTGTGCACCAGAAAGGATTCTTTAGAAAGGTAACCACATTTTATCACCTAACTGTGTCTGACTCATGAATTTAGGACCAGAAAAAGGCATCACTAACACAACTTCGGTGTTGGAGACTTTTATTCTGATATTTCAAACAATTGGCAGTGGGAAGAGCTATCACCCCATGCATCCAGCAGAATAAAGAATGCCTGCTTCTTAATGCTACATTGGTGTTAAGGAGTTTTTTATTTTATAGAATTTTTGGTAACAGTTTTGGACACCCAGGTGAAACGTACTCCTGAATTTCAAGGGATCTGAGCCGTCACCAAGGGATTCTCAGGGAGAACCTTTGATCCCTGGTAAGAAGGAAATCAGAGCAAGACCCCTGGTAAGATAAAGGCATTCTTTACTTTAAAGGTGTTAACTGTTAACCTGCCTGTAAGGTGCAGCAAAAGCTATGCAGGATTCAGTTTAAAGGTACCTAAGGTGGGAACAGGGAAGGGTTAGAGTGCCTTCTAGGAGCTCCTAAATGGTAATTGGTTATAATGTGAAACAAAACCTCAAAAGAGGCAAAAGAGGCATCACAGGTGTCACCACGGGAATGTATCTTGAAACATCAGAGACAAATTGAGGGTGATCCCCTTACACGAGAAAAACTAAAAAATATTGTACTCAGTGGTGACCACTTCATACATTGGAAAATCAAGAGAAGTGGCATTAGGATGGAACATTACAGTATACCATATTGTAAATAATGTTGTTTTGTAGAAGGGAGAGGGAGAGTAAGTGGTATGAAGTTCCCTATGTTGACTAGTTTTTCACCCTAAGAAATCATCCAGAGTGGCTGTCCTGGGGTGACTTTATGATGCTTGTATCCCCATTCATCTGTTTAGCCCAGAAATAAGTTTTGCACCTTTAAGCCTAGTTCTGAGAGCGAAAGCGGGGGTGGGGGGGGGGGGAGAGAAAAAGCGCTCAGCTAGTTTTCAGAAACTGCACTCACTCCTACACATTCCTTCTCCTAGACTGTGTTGTCTGTGGATGGACAAACAGCAGGACAGAGTTCTCCTTTGTTTTTTAGTTAGTTTTTAGCTAGCTGAAGCGGAAAAAGTTCCCTAGATAGTGATTTTTGTTTTTCTTGGAACTGTTCAAACCTGCTCTGGACTAAAGACCCAGAAAAACACCGAGAGCTCACACCTGTGGCCCACTGGGCCTGGCTTAGGCCACAGCATTTACAGCACCAGAGGGACTGATAACCGAGTTAGCTGAGGAGGTTTTATTGTTAAATATTGTTAATTTTTTTTTTTTTTTGGTGCAGGTGAATGCTTTGCCTGTGAAATAAACAGGTTTTTTCCACTTTTCTCCAAGGAAATATTTTCCTGAACCAGTTGGTGGAGGGGCCATTTGAATCTGCCTTCTAAAGGGACCCTTTAGAGGTTTTCTCCCAAATTTTCCCTAAACCAAGACAAATATGTTTTTTGGCGCCCAACGTAGGGCTTGATAAAGTGGAAAAAACCTGTACTGATTGCGTTTTAGTTGTACTTTATTGGAATAAAGCAGTCAGTAGTCATGTTGCTTGAATTTGTAATGTCTCTCAGGGTAGAGACCTTCATGTGTTTCTGGTCCCTAGGATTTTCTGAGGTTATAATACCTTTCTGGTCCCTAGGATTATTTTCTTATCCAGAAATAGCTCCAATATTGTCCCAAACATGTAGTTTTTACAGTAGAGGGGCACAGATTAAAATAGCTATTGTGCTGGGCTCGGTGATAATGATTCATAGGGAGTTTACAAAGGTACTGGAGTCTGTTCAAGATATGTATGGTTTATGGTTTCTTCGTCCTACCCTACATCCCAGTTCCAATAACATGCTTTAGAAGTTTATTAGTAATTGCACCCAGTTTGTTAGAGGAAGAGAAGGGAATGAGGCTTTTCAGCCTTTCCTTTTTCTCCTTTGAATCTGTTACATCAGTTTCTGAGAATATTCAATTTCCCCTAAATGCCAAAGATACCACCTTCCTGGTATTTCATCTAGTAAGCTTCATCTATACAGTCTGCAGCTTCTCTAGAATGAGAGCTGAGATTTCTAGACGAGCTGATGAGACCCCTGACCCAGAAGCAGACCCAGGTGTGGAAAATCCTGAGTGGTGTAGAGAATGAGAGAGAATGAGTCAAACCCTGAAATAATTCTCTGATCCCCCAGCCTGGGAATTTTCACGTAAAAAAATTCAGAACCAAAATCAGGTGAGGAAATATCTGGAAGAGAACTGCCATAATGACTCTAAAGAGCAAAAATTCATTGCAATAAGCTGAGCCCTGGCATATGCTTAGCACACGCTACTAAATACTGTAGGGCAACAGATAGAGGAAGGGGGGCAGGGGGATAAATCAGCAGCTACCCCAGTCACTCAGGCTACAGCCAACACCCCAGCTACTCAGGCTGTAGCTAAACCAGACAGTGAGCCTCAAACAATGGTTGTTGCTCCTACCACGAGAGGTGAAAAACATGCAACCAAAACCAATCAGCCAGTAGATGATGTACCAGGGGAAGGACCCTCAAAGCCAATTAATTACTGACATAAAATCACAAGTCACAATTGAGTCCTTTTTCCTGAAGGACCTTCATGACCTAAGAAAAGATTGCACTCGATGACCTGATGAATCTATAATTAGTTAGTTAATCTGTGTTTAAGATGCTGCAGGCAAGGCTACAATTCTGTGCAGCACTGAAGCGAGGCATTTGGGATCCCTGTCATATGACCCAATTATCGACCAAAGAATTATGAGGGGGGCTAACCCTCACAGTCTCTAGGCATGGGTCCTGGGAAGTGTGGCACAAAGATATCTATGTTCAGATGACCTCTATATGCAGCAAACCCAGTAAAAAACCATAGACCAAAGAACTCAATGCTTGAAAGAAATGGCAGTGGCAGCGATTGTTTTCTCAGATTACCTAAACACTGTAAATCCGGACTTAGTACCATGTACATCCATGATGTAGTGAAAACTTGTACAACTTTGGCCGCAAGAATATGCTTCTGCTTTAGCAATAATGAAGCGGGATGACAGGGAAGAGACCGTGCTTGATATGACGAAGAAGTTCTGAGCATATGCAGATGCTGTGCATGGCCCAACACATGCCAGAATCACAGCAGTGGAAACACCTCTGCAGAAATTATAAGATAGAAGAGAATCACAAGAAACTCAGAGAAGAGATTAGAGAAGAGATGAAAGAGGGCTTTCTCCAAATCTCAGCAGTACAAATCAGAAGTTCTAGACCAAACGCAAACATCCCCCAGACGGGGAGAGAAGGTACACCCCATGAGCTGAGCTGTGGTTCTTCCTGCATGGTTGTGGAGAAAACATGAGGAGGTGGGATGGAAAATCTAGTGCTGCTCTGGCACAACAGGTGCTTGCATTGAAGGACAGCAAGACTCAGAGAGGAATTTCCACGAAAAGGAAAGCAGCTCCAGTAGCCTGTAGCTGAACTGCCAGGTATGATGATGATGACATGTCCGATCCCCTTGAAGGAACCTCCAAGATGTACACCCAGAGAAAGAAGGATAACCAGGCTTAGAGAGGCCCTGCCTCTAGCCAGGTGAAGGCTAGGGAAAGCCATGTCTTTTGGACTGTGTGGATTTGTTGGCCTGGCACATCAGAACCACAAGAATATGAGGCCTTGGTCGACACTGGTGCCCAGTGCACATTAATCCCATTGAGACATGTGGGGACAGAATCTGTTTCTATTGCTGGCGTGACAAGAAGATCACAAGATTTCACTTTGGTGGAAGCTGATGTGAGCCTAACTAGAAATGAGTGGAAGAAACAACCTATTGTGACTGGCCCAGAGACTCCATGCATTTTGGCCATAGACTTCCTTTAAAAGACCCAAAAGGACTTAAGTGGATGTTTGGAATAGCAGCTGTAGTGACAGAGGGCGCCCAGTAATTTAACATCATGCCTGGACTATCAGAGAAGCTATCTACAGTAAAACTCTTAAAAGTAAAAAAGCAATGAGTACCAATTGCCACCTCAACAGTGCATTGCTGACAGGACAGAACAATTCAAGATGCTGTGATCCCCATCCACAAAATTATCCGTGAGCTAGAAAGCCAAAAAGTAGTCAGCAAAACCCATTCACCCTTCAACAGCCCCATTTGGCCTGTGCGTAAATCTGAAGGAGAATAGAGATTGACTGTGGAGTATTGTGCCTTGAATGAAGTGACTCCACCGCTGAGCGCTGCTGTGCCAAACATGTTAGAGCTCCAACACAAGCTAGAGTCTAAGGCAGCAAAGTAGTATGCCACTATTAACATTGCCAATGCATTTTTCTCCATTACTTTAGCAGCAAAATACAAGTGTCAGTTTGCCTTCACTTAGAGGGGAGTGCAGTACATCTAGAACCAATAACCCAGCAATGGAAGCACAGTCCTACCGTCTGCTATAGACTGATCCAAACTGCACTAGAAAAAGGTGAAGCTCCAAAACATCTGCAGTACATAGATGACATCGTGTGTGGGAGCACAAGAACAGAGGTGTTTAAGAAAGGAAAGAAAATCATCCAGGTTCTCCTGAAAGCCAGTTTTGCCATCAAAAAGAACAAAGTTTAGGGACATGCTCAAGAGATCCAGTTGCTGAAAATAAAGTGGCAAGACAGCGTCAGATTCCCACCGATGTCATCAACAGGATCACAGCAATGTCTCCACCAACCAACAAGAAAGAAACACAAGTTTCCTAGGCACCATAGGCTTTTAAAAAATGCATATTCCTGAGTACAGCCAGATTGTGAGCCCTCTCTACCCAATCACCCACAGGAAAAACAGTTTCCAGTGGGGCCCTGAACAGCAACAAACCTTTGCCCAGATTAAGCAAGAGATCACTCATGGAGTAGCCCTTAGCCCAGTCAGGACAGGACCAGATGTAAAGAATGTGCTCTACTCTATAGCCAAAACCCATATTCTGTCCTAAAGCCTTTAGCAGAGGGTACCTAGTGAGACTCAAGGTCGACCACTACGATTTTAGAGTCAAAGCTACAAAAAGTCTGAAGCCAACTACACTCCAACAGAGAAGGAAATTTTAGCAGCCTATGAAGGAGTCCAGGCCACCTCAGAAGTAATAAGCACTAAAGCACAACTCCTCCTGGCACCCCAACCACCAGTGCTAGAGTAGATGTTCAAAGCAAAGGTTCCCTCTACCCACCATACCACCAATACCACATAAAGCAAGTAGATTAACCTCATCACACAGCGTGCCCATATTAGAAAACTGAATCTCCCTGGGATTTTAGAGATAATTACAAATTAGCCTGAAAGTGAAAACTTTAGTCTCACTGATGGAGAGAAACAAGAAGTGACACGGGCTGAAGAAACTCCACCATACAACCAACTGCCAACAGAAGAAACACATTATACTCTTTTTACTAATAGTTCTTATTGCATTGTAAGAATAAAACAAAAGTAGAAAGCAACCATATAGAGCCCCACACAACAAATTGCAGAAGATACTAAAAAAGAAAGTAAATCAAGTCAACTTGCTGAACTCAAAGCTGTTCAACTAGCCCTAGACATTGCTAAAAGAGAGAGGTAGCCAAAGCTCTATCTCTACACTGATTCATAGATAGTAGCCAATACTCTATGGGGATGGCTGGAGAAATCTAAAAAGTCTAATTAGCAGCATAAGAGAAAACCAATTTAGACTGCTGAAGAGTAAAAAGACATTGCTACCAGGATAAAAAAACTAACTGTGAAAGTCTGCCCATGTCCCCAAGAGTAGAGCTAATGAAGAGCACCAAAACAATCAGCAGGTAGATCAAGCTGCAAAGATAGAGGTGTCAAAGACAGACTTAGATTGGCAACACAAGAGAGTTGTTCCTAGCTAGATAGGCTCATGATGCCTCAAGTCATCAAAGTAAAGATGCCACCTATAAGTAGGCATGAGACTGAGGAGTAGATCTAACCATGAACAATATTTGTCAAGTTATCCATGACTGAAATGTGTGCTGCCATCAAGCAGACCAGGCAGTTAAAACCCCTATAGTATAGTGGGCGATGGTCCAAATATAAGTATGGGGAGGCCTAGCAGATGGATTATATCACACTGCCTCAAACCCACCAAGGCAAGCACTGTGTGCTCACAATAGTAGAAGCCACCACTGGATGGCTAGAGACCTACCCTATGCCTCATGCTAGAGCCTGTAACACCATCCTAAGCCTTGAAAAGCAAGTCCTGTGGAGACATGGTACCCCTGAGAGGATTGAATCAAACAATGAGACATTTCAGAAACAACCTTATCAACACCTGAGCTAAAGAACACAGCATTAAGTGGGTGTACCATATCCCCTACCATGTACCAGCTGCAAGCAAAGTGGAGAGGTACAATGGACTGTTAAAAACCACCTTAAAAGCAGTAGAGAGATCTTTCAAAAATTAAAAGCAACATCTAGCAAAGGCCACCTAATTAGTTAACACCTGAAGTTCCACCAACCAAGAAGACCCTACCCAATCTGAGCAGCTGCATACAGTAGACAAAGTCCCAGAGGTACATGCCAGAAATTTTATAAAAAAATTGTTTAAATCAATTCTGCCTTGAGTACAGACAAACCCATTTGTAACATTATCTTTGCTCAGGGACCTGGTTGCACATAGTAAATAATGCAAAGAGATGGAATGACACGATGTTTACCTCAGGGACATCTGATTATTAATTGAGAACCATGTATAAATATAACTATTTGCTGAATGTCACTACCATTGTCTATATATAGTTATATACTGTGTGTGTATATATATATATATGTATATATAATGTATGTGTTTGTAGAGTTAAAATATAAGTTTTAGTAGTAAGTCGATGATATAGAGATAAGGGGTTGTCCTGGATTGACTATATGATGCTTTTATCCCCAATCGTCTGTTGTTTTTATGCTGAATAATAAGTTTTGCACCTTTAAGACTTGTTCCAGAGAGTGAAAGGGAGAGAGAAGAAGCGCGCAGTTTGTTCATACACTGCACTCACTCCTCCACATTCCTACTCCTAGACTGTTATTGTCTGCAAATAGACAGAGAACAAGACAGAGCTCTCCTTTGTTTTACTTAGTTTTAGTTAGCTGAAGCAAAAAAGTTCCCTGGACTGTGTTTCTTTTCCCTTTTCTTTAGACCTATTTAAACCTACTCTAAACACCCAGAAGAGCACCAGCAACTCACACCTAAAGCCCACTAGGCCAGCCCTGGGCCGTGACATTTCCAGTGCCAGAGGGACTGATAAGAGACTGAGTGAGCTGAGCTGCAACCTAGGGAAGACACTTTTCTGAGTTTGTCATCTCTTTTGAAGCAGCAAAAAGTTTTATTGTTTAAAATAGTTTAGGTTTTATTTTTTAATAAACAGTTTTTTCCACTTTTCTCCAAGGAGGTATTTTTTCCCAAACCAGTTAGGAGAGAGACCAATTGAATCTACTTTTCTAGAAGAACCCATTTAGGAGTTCTCTCCCAAATTTGCCCTGAACCAGGACAGGGGTGGAATGTTCTGGGGTGACTTTATAATGCTTGTATGCCCATTTGTCTGTTTAGCTCAGAAATAAGTTTTGCACCTTTAAGACTAGTTCTGAGAGCGAAGGGAGGGGAGAGAAAAAGCACTCAGTTTGTTTTCAGAAACTGCACTCACCCCTACACATTCCTTCTCCTAGACTGTATTGTCTGTGGATGGACAAACAGCAGGACAGAGCTCTCCTTTGCTTTTTAGTTAGTTTTTAACTAGCTAAGGCAGAAAAGTCCCATAGACCATGGTTTTTCTTTTTCTTGGAACTGTTCAAACCTGCTGTGAAAAACGCCAATCACTTGTTTTAAAATTTTAAAAGTTTGTTAGCAATAAAATGGTTATAAAAATACTAATACAAATTAGAGCAATAAGAATTTCGACAATCAGAGTTAGGACAAGAAAAGCAAAGAATACAAACGTTCGGATGCTTTCCTTAAAAAAAGCATGGCTCACTAACAAAAGGATTAACCCTTAAAAGCAATAGCCTGTTGCATATTCATACATCTCATACATGATTCAAAAACTCTTTTCAAACAAAGGGTGTTTTCTGGTTATGGTCAACTTCCCCCCTTCATCTTGTAAATCATGATCAGACTTCATGGAGTCTGCAAGGAGACTAGTTCTTCATGATAAGGAGGCAATAATTCTTTCTCTAGGATTTTAGGGTCTTGTTGCTGTTATCTCTGTGCGAAGAATTTCTTGATTATCTCATCTCTTTCTTGAGCTAGTTAAAAAGTATTGTACATAGCATCATTTCTATTTTAACATTGTTATAACCTAAAACTATATTTAAGACACTACTTAAAAAATTAATACAGCATAACTTTCTAACATAACACATATAATATCCATTTTAATATTTGTGAAAAGCCAGTCATAAAATATACATTTTTCATACCTGCCCTAAAGACCCAGAAGAGCACCAGCAGCTCACATCTGTGGCCCACTGGGCCTGGCTTAGGCCACAGCATTTCCTGCACCAGAGGGACTAATAACAGACTAAGTTAGCTGAACTACAGCCCACAAAGAGGACTTTCTGAGTTTATCATCTCTTCAGAGCAGCAAGAGGTTTTATTATTTAATATTGATGGGGGGGGGGCGGGGGGGGTTTGCTAGTGAATGCTTTGCCTATCAAATAAACAATTTTTTTCCACTTTTCTCCAAAGAAATATTTTCCCAAACCAGTTGGTAGAGAGGCCGCTTGAATCTGCTTTCTAGAGGGACCCCTTAAGAGGTGTTCTCCCAAATTTACCCTAAACCAAGAAACCAAGACAGTGGCAAAAGGAATGTGGGAGGACCCCACAAGATTGATTAATTTTAACATTTGAAAAGGAAAAGAAAGGGAAAGGGTTGAAGCAATGTTGTTCTGCATGCAGCATATGACAAGTTTTTAAAGTGTGGGCAAGAGGAGGAGGAGGATTTAGAGCTGGTGGTTACTCTGTGGCAAAGAATGGGGGAGGGGAATGATGCATCACTGGGAAATATGTTTAGACCTATGAGTACATTGTGGCAAAGTGGACTGGAATGTTTTAGCGGATGAGAGGATTTTAGTCCGATTGTGAGATGCACTAGAAGGCAGAAAGTAAATGTTGGGGGAGATGCCAGGAAAGTTCTTATGGCTCCCCCACAGCAGGCAGTCAGGAATCACAGTCCAGTAACCCCATTTTTAATAGTGAATTTAATGTTTGAAGAAAGGTGGCAGGAGTTTATAAGGAAGATCCAAATAGAATTGCTAAAGTATTTGAAATCACAATTATGACTCAGGACCCCCTCACTTGGAAACAATTGGTTGAATATTGTAATAGTTGGTGGCTGAAGTATATTTAGTAATTTGTAAAGAAAGGGGACATTGGAAAAGGGAGTGCCCCAAAGCCAGGGGAAATCAGACAGGAAACATAAACCTGGCTCTTCAAACCATTAAGCTCAAGACCTTAAGTGAAAATTAAGGATTTCCCTGAAGGGGACCAGGGGGAATCATCCTCAGATGAGCTCCTGGTTACATTATAGCTGGGGAATGAAAATGTAATTTTTTTTAAATTGATACGGGAGCAACTTATTCAGCACTAAATACGTACAGAGGACAACTTAGCTTGGAACTTGTAAGCATTATGGGTTTGACAAGGAGGAAAGAGAACATGCCTTTTTTACAACCATTACTATTTAAATTAAGAAAAAAGTGGAGGACACACCAAATTGTATATGCCTGAATGCCCAATCCCCTTGTTGGGGAGAGATTTATTGGGAAAATTGGATGCTCAAATAACTTTGCGGGACGGGGAAATATAAATTCAAATACCAGAATGAAAAACCGTCAAGGCAAAGATATTTATGTTAGAGGAATCAAATGAGTGGGAAGAAATCCCAAAGGAGGTAGAGAATGCTGTAACCTCACTGGTGTGGGCAACTGAGATGCCTGGATGATCAAAGATGGCCAAACCAGTGAGGATTACTCACAAACCTGAAACCAGACCGGTAACTCAATAACAATATCTTATTAAGGGGAAGGCAAGGAAAAAGTTGGAGAAGCTTATAGAAAAATTTTCAGAACTAGGTTATTGAAAGAGTGCGAATCAGAATATAGCACACCGATATTACCAGTTAAAATTCAAACTAGGGAATATATAATAGTACAAGATTTTAGGGCCTTTAATAAAAGGTCCCTGATATTCATCTAATAGTAGCTAATCCATATACACTCTTGACAGTACTGAAAGGGGAATACAAATAGTTCATGGTGCTCAATCTTGAGGATGTCTTTTTCTGTAATACCTCTTGACTCCGATGTTAATGATTTTGGGGAATGATTATCATATTTATGTTTATTCTGGGAAAATCAATGAATATGTATGTAAAATACTATATATAATCAGAAACTTTCCTGTACTCATCATGCATGACTTTAGGAGGAGCTACCCCTTCATGCATCCAGCTGAATAAAGAATGCCTGCTTCTTAATGCTACATTGGTGTGTCACAGACATCTTTTCTTAAAAATCCTTTCTTTAGGATTTTTCCCTTCCGGGAAGCTGAGGCCCCAGAAAAAGAATGTAAACAATGGTTATCTGCTGCTGTGGAATGCAACAGGTGCATCTGTGATTGGCCCATGTTGGATGTGTATAATTAATGGCCAATCAAGGACCGAGCTCTCTCTGGGACAGAGTCAGAGAGAGCTCTTTTGTTATTCATTCTTTTCTATTCTTAGCTTAGCTAGCCTTCTGAGAACATTTCCTTCTATTTCTTTTAGTGTCGTCACAATGTAATATATATCATAAAATAATAAATCAAGCCTTCTGAACATGAGGTTAACATTCTCATCTCTCTCTCACCCTGAAGACCCATGTGACCACTGTGACATTGGTGTTATGGAGTTATTTTATTTTACTGAATTTTTGGTAACACTCTCACAACTGCTATTCTGAACATTGCTGCATTAACTGTCACCCTTCAGGCAGCTTCTCACCCCTCGATGGCAGTACTAGATATAAAATATATGTTCTTTAGGGTGCTGCTACAGGAGGAAGATAAGGAAAGATTTGCTTTTACCTATGCTTTTGTTTAAAAGACGGGTGTCTGCCAAGGAAGGCAGGCATGTCCCTTGGAATGGAAAATATTACCCCCTTCCCTCTGAATTACTATAACTGTTATAAATGATCAAATCGGTAGCCAAATTTATGAAAAATTTAACAAAGATTTGTTAGATCAATAACAAAAATAGAAATTTCGAAAAAAAGGAAAAATAACCAGAGCCAAGGCAGCATCAGCCCTGGGTACAGGTGCTGGGTGATCTAGGGTTCCGGCTGACAGAGAGACAGCATTTCCCCAGAGGTACATCCTGAGTGCTTCCAGTGGCCAGCTTATATACAGTTTATTCTGCCTGAGGCAGGGATCACCACATATTTCTTTGTGTCCCTTCACATGCAGAGTTGGATCCATACAGGTGTAGGAACAGACAAAGGCGAATCCGGAGATGCAGACAGATATCTGAGTATCCAGGCAGAAGCTGCATTCACATGTAATAGAATGATTCCAGTTCCTGAGCACCTCGATGCAATCATGTCCAGGTGCAGGTCCTGTGAGCTCCTCAAGACATTCCATTCCAGGAAGGTCCAGATGCTATCTCCCAGGTGTAGGTCCTATTCATAGGGTAACAGACCTGATATTATCTTAAGGCTGTCCAGGAACTGGTTACAATAAGAATAGAACTCTGTTCCCAGACAGAGTGGTCAGAGGCATAACTTTGGATCTTTACAGTATTTTATACACATATATATCTACTTCTATATCATGAATTATCTCTACCATATACTACATATTTTTGAAATTAAGGGGTTTTCAGGCAAAGATATGGGAAAAGGTATAACAGTTCTTTACTAGTATGTATATACATAATAAAGTGTCCTGATTTAGGGCAATTTTTGGGAGGAAACTTCTGAAGTTATCTCCTCTAAAAAAAGCAGATTTCAGTAGCCCCTTCCCCAATCAGTTAGGGAGAATAATCTCCTTGGAGAAAAGTGGAAAAAACAGTTTATTTAGCAAGCAAAGTACTCACAAACATGCGAAAATGAATAATATTTAGCAATGAAACCTCTCTTTTTTCTTGTTATAAATGATCAATCGAAAAGCCAAATTTATCAAAATGCGAAAAAGATTTTTTTTTTCACTACCAAAGAGACAGCATCAAGCCCAGGATCGGCACTGGGTGAACCTAGATCTGACCTCTATCATGAAATAAACAAAAAGGGCCAGGAGACTTCTTCTCCTTTTTAATGCCTTTATTAAAAGTGATCAGCTCAGCATTGGGCAGCTCGACAGGTCTGCAGGTCCCGTCGTCTTCCCAGGCGACTCAGAGGAGGAGGATATGCACAGCTCTGTCCACTAGGGGCAGAGCTGGGGATCACGTCCTCGTGGGAGCTTTTAGGGCCTGTTGATCCCGTCAGATGGTACCTTTGCCGGCTCAGTCAGCCTCGTCTCACCGCCGGGGTCGTCTCTCTTGGTCAGGGCGAGAGGCTCTGAAGGTGTTTTGCATCTCTGCAGGTTCAGCATTCGGCTCTTCACGTCTAGACATCACTCCAGTCTCTCAACTCTTAGGTGGCTCGTTGTTTTGGGGTTTTCTCCGTACACCAGGGGACCCATGCTGCATTGTGGTCTTGGAGTCACTTTGCATAGCCCCCCCCACCTTCTACTGTTCGGGAAGGTTCCCACCCTTCTGGGAAAGGTACAACTTAGCCTCGGGCGAGGCTCTGCTGATACAAAAGGAGCGATTAGCCACAACGACTCGTGATTACAATAACAAAACACGAAGAACTTCAGCAGCTACCCGTGGTCTGGCTGCTTTTTGTAACTTTTTTCTCACAAAAAAAAATATTACCCGAATTTTGTTCATAACATATCACATCAGACCTCTCTCTGTTCATGAGTGCCGCTTCCAGCAAGGCCATTTTATACATTTCTTATGCCTGAGGCAGAGGAGTCCCGATTTCTATTGTAACTCTGCATATGCATGAAAGTCTCTTTCACTGTGCAGAGCTGGACAATTGCTGTTTCCTGAGCAGTAGCCAGTGTTGATCCTGGTAGGGGAAGTCGAGTATTCAGATGTATCTTTCTGGCACTTCTGCTATCTCCATCTATGGTATCTGATGAGTGATGATCGTTCTTAGGAGTCTTCCAATTACTCTGAGGAGCAGCGATCATCGGTGCTGGCCATGTCTATTCATAAGTAAACGGGGTATTGTTCTCCTGCC
Organism: Melozone crissalis; assembly: GCF_028551555.1. Classification (NCBI taxonomy): domain Eukaryota; kingdom Metazoa; phylum Chordata; class Aves; order Passeriformes; family Passerellidae; genus Melozone; species Melozone crissalis. The sequence goes on along the minus strand of NW_026535813.1, from coordinate 4,210,138 downwards.
GCCTTCAGGAATTTCGACATTCTGAAGCAGATATCTGCCTCTGGGCTGCTTGTGGTCAGAGACTCATTTGGATTTTACAATCTTATGAAATACATTCTCTATAAAAGCATAAATTATTTCATAACATATATTACATTCTGAAGAGATAGCAAATTCAGAGAGTCCTTTTCCTGCGCTGGAAAATGCTGTGTCCCAGGCCCCGGTGGGCCACAGGCATGAGCTCCTGGTGTTTTTCTGGATTTTTGGTCCAGATCAGGGCTGATCAGTTCCAAGAAAAAGAAAAGCCACAGTCTGGGGAACTTCTCTGCCTCAGCTAGCCAAAAGAAACCCCAACTAAAAGCAAAGGAGAGCTCCCTCCCACTGTCTGTGCTGCAGACAACACAGTCCTTGAGAGTGAGGAATGCGGGGGAGTAGAGTGAAGCTTCTGCAAACTGCACACCACAGCTTCCGCCTTCCTTGGGTCTCAGGTCTAGTATTAAAAGCACAGAACTCAACATCCAGCATAAGCAGAACAGATGACTGGGAATATAAGCATCATAAAGTCACCTTAGTGTTGTTGCCCGATTGATAAATGACACAAAACTCCGACAAGTTTTGTGGGTGCTTTATTAAGGGCCCGGGGAGCTGGGGGGACTCACGTCCCAAAAACCCAAGCCCCCAATTTCACGTATGGGTGCTTCCCTCTTATACATGCGATTCACAACAAAGTCTCCAAGAAACAGTTTCCCTTGCCTAGTCACAGTCCCCTTGTGATACATTCCTTAGTTCACAAGCAAGATCATAAATCTTCTGCTTATCTTATTCTAAGAGCATTGTATGCTGCCTCCAGACAGGTTAGCATTCTTGCTTTCCTGCACTAGTTTAATTATTTATTAAATTCCTAAGACTACCTGCTAGGTTACACACAAACCCAACACACACACTATCAACGGCTACAAAACTGCAAAACTGCTTTTAACAAACCAATTCACACACAACTCATAACTAAACTATAATTACACATTTTGCTAAATTTCATTTCTTTTCCAACAGTGTGAGAGTCTGTCCGAAAATCTTTCATTTTTGCCTCACAATTGTCATGAAGAGAAAGACCACCGAAAGGTTAAAAACTGTTGAGCCAGTTGGGAGGGAAAGTCTTATGCTTATTCAGTGTGTTCACATGTGCTGTTTGCAGAACATGCCATGCTGAACTCGAAGGGGGCATGCTGCCTTTTCTGAACAATGGATCTGGACTTTCTCCCTACCTCTTGACCTGGCTGGTCTGAGCTCTGGGGTGGTTTCCCCCCTCCAAGAGAAGACCCCTCTTGCCTGCCTTCAACCACTATGACAGACAAACAGAGATGTGAGCCTTTTCATCAAGGAACCGAGACAAGAAATCCCCGTACAAGAAACCCCCCTGGCACCCCTTCCAGAGACTGGGACTGAACACCCCCCCAGCTCGGGGGAGGTGTGCACAAAGGGGGGAAAACTGCCCAGAATAAACGCATCTGCAAGCATTGGGCCATGAAAACAATGGAGTGAACACCCGCTCTTTCTTTTCCTATTCTTTTCTCTTCTTGGAGACCTTATTTTCGCCACCCTTCCCCCAACGAAAAACAGTATATTTTGGGGTGCAGTTCTGACCGTGCTTTGAGATCTCCCCGGACGTGCCCAGTGAGCATCGACGGCTGGACCCCGAACGATGGCATCACGTTTCGGTAGCCATACACTCCCCCGTCCTCCTTTCCTCCCTCTTCCCTTATCTTATCCTTTTCTTCCCCAGATTCCCTCACCAACGCATATCAGCTGTGGTTATTTCAATAAAATTGCATTTTGTTGATTGATTACTGCAAACCCCCTGTGCCTTGTTGGTTATTTTTACACAAAAAAATCATCCGTCACCCGTTCACTCGGGTGGACCTCGACACTTAAGACACAAGGCAAACAAGCAACAACAATGGCAGCAACAACAGACAAAAACAGAAATGCAGTAACAGCCTTCTCTCGGTTGTCAAGCACTTTCCCCTTTAGTGTAGTTATGGTCACAACCGGCAGGGCAGGTGCAATGATTCCCCCATGGCTTCAGGGGGCGCTGTGGCGCAAGCTCAGTTGCCTTCTCCACGAAGTTACTGGGGGGCACGCCAGGGGAAGAGATAGAAAAGGGGCTTCCTTTACAACCTCACAGGGGCAGCCGGTCCTGATGTCCCTCCAGATAGCAAAATGGGCTGTAACAGGATCCTTGGAGCAGTGGCTGGAACAGCAGAGGCAAGCACACGCAGGGTAGTACACTAAATGTAGCAGAAACTCTGCAGCTGTAACAGGAGATGAGGGGTGTCCCAGCAGGCACAGGGTGCTGGGTTACAGTGTAGCGAAAAACCTGGAGCAGTGGCAGAAAAACCGACAGGGCTGGGCAGCGGCAGCCAGGCTCCCAAACATAGCCGAGAGATGTTACAGGGCTTGCAAGGGTTTTCAGGGTGAAGAGAGAGATGATAATGTTGACCTCATGTTCAGAAGGCTTGATTTATTATTTTATGACACATATACTACATTATAACTATACTAAAAAGAATAGAGAGAAAGTTCTCAGAAGGCTAGCTAAGCTAAGAATAGAATAGGAATGAATAACAAAGTTCTGTGTCCCTGCAGAAAGCGAGAACAGCTCTGCCGTGAGTGGTCAGTAAATCCAAACATCCACAGGACACCAATCATGGATCCACCTGTTACATTCCACAGCAGCAGATAACCATTGTTTACATTTGTTGCTGAGGCCACAGCTTCTCAGAAGGGAGAAAAATCCTAAAGAAAGGATTTTTCACAAAAGATGCCTGTGACTGAGAGAGGCTCCCTCAGAGTGGGCTTGGGTTCCTGGGTTTTCCCCTGAGGCATCTGAATAGATGGTGAGGGTCCTTTCCAGTCAAGTAGGGTGTTTATAGGGTCCCAGTGCAACAGGCGCTCTTAGGAGCAGAGCCTCACTCACAGTAGAAGACACTAGGAGACGAGACTCTGCAGTAGTGGCGAATTCTTCCCATGGCAACCACTGCCTGTTTCTCCTATCCTGAGAGCAAGAGAGACAGAAGCCAAGCCCAGCCTCTCACCCCGCAACCAAATTTCTCAAGGTATCTCTGCCCTTCCAAAAGAAAGTCCCTCTGCTAGGAGAGTGCAGCTGCCCCCTTTCCCCCCATCTTAGCCACTTCTTTTGTCTCTCTTAAGTACCAGTCATTATTATCTCTTAGGGAACACATGGGGAAAAATTCTCTGAGAGAAAAAGAAAAAAAAATTAGCAATCCTAACCTCCAACAACATACAATAGGTTACAATTTACTCTTAACAGACTTTCTCATGGCTATAAACATTCACCCACTATAGCTCATGCAGCTCTTGCTGAATTGTTGGACAAGCTGCTGCTGCCATTTGGCAAGCATTGTACAAAACAAAAGACAACAGTGGAGCTAAACATCATATTAGCTCAGGGTGGATATACCCTAGGCACTCACTAGAAAGGGTATTCAATCCAGTCTCCCTGATGAGACTTGAGTTATTTTTATTTCCCTTTCCAGGAACAGTACCAGTGACAATACCAAAACACCTTCCCTGGAGATGGTCTAACACTGGAAGAATACTTATCCTTGCCACAAGACTAATCATCTCCAGTATGAATCAGATCCAGTTTATACATTGACAAGTCCAACACATGGGGTGGAAGCTCACAATTCTTTTATTTGTACTAATCAATATGGTAACTGCAGTACTGTGGAGATTCTCAGTTCAGTTGAAGAGAATTCTCCCAGGCTTCAGGCCTGGGAAACTTAGAGAGGAAGAATGAAAACAATTATCATCTCTCTTTCTGTTCATGTTGTTTATAGATATGTACCTTCAGAGTGTGTTATTCCTAGTTCACCAATAGTGTGAAAGGTTTTTACTTTGACACCAATCAGATTTCACCTTAGCAATCCTGGTTAAAAATGATGCTACCTCTTAAAAAAGATTCTCTCTTTATTGCCTTCTGAACCATGGATTCATTTCATCCATCCCTGACTCAACAGCGTCACAGTACTTTCTAAATTATACATTTAAGATTGTTGGAAATACAGGAATATTGGGGAATAAAACAAAAAAAATAACAAAACCAGTCATTAGTCAACAATACAGTAAGTGGCTAAAATCTGAAAAGGTAGAAGGGAACTGTCACTTTTTTGTCCCACAATGCAGAATCATCTTTATTAGACTACACAAACAGAAACACCCTTTTAACTATAAAAATGGTGAATCAGATAGAAATAAAAGAACAGTCTGTCCACAATGCATCCTACTGTCTCTAAGACCCGTGATAAGACTGGTGACCTTATCCCCACAGGTTTTTGAAGATGGACCTTATGCTATTAAAAAAAGAGTAGCAACAAGTGGTGTTTAATCCATCATGGTCCTTGAGTAATTTGAACTATGAATGCAAGTTAATATCTCTGCAATTAAACCCACCTGCTCACCATTCCTAAATGCATCCTGTGAAAAATGCATATTATTAAAAGAAATACTATATGTGTTATGTTGGAAAGTTATGTTGCAATAATTTTGTAGTACTGTATTGATCTTTTTAAGTAGTGTGTTAAATATAGTTTAAGCGATAACATAATATTAAAATAAAAACTATGCGATGTAAGATAATTATTCTAACTAGCTCAAGAACTGGATAAGATAATAACGAAATTCTTCGCACAGAGATAACAGCAACAAGACAGTAAAATCGCAAAAAGAATTACTGCCTCCTTTTCGGGAAGAATCAGGCTCCTTCTACCTCCTTCCAGACTTCACGAAGCCAAACCATGATTTACAAGATGAAGGGGGGGAAGTTGACAATAAACAGAAAAATCCTTAGATTGAAAGGAATGTTTGCATCATGTATGAGATATATGAATATGCAACAGGTGTAGTATATGGTAGAGATAATTCATGATATAGAAGTAGATATATATGTGTATAAAATATTGTGAAGATTCAAAGTTATGCCTCTGACCATTCTGGCTGGGAACAGAGTTCTATTCTTATTGTAACCAGTTCCTGGACAGCCTTAAGATAATATCAGGTCTGTTACCTTATGAATGGGACGGTCTTGGCTTATTACCGGGGATTTCCTCTGGCACCTACACCTGGGAGATAGCATCTGGACCTTCCTGGAATGGAATGTCTTGAGGAGCTCACAGGACCTGCACCTGGACATGATTGCATCGAGGTGCTCAGGAACTGGAATCATTCTATTACATGTGAATGCAGCTTCTGCCTGGATACTCAGATATCTGTCTGCATCTCCGGATTCGCCTTTGTCTGTTCCTACACCTGTATGGATCCAACTCTACATGTGAAGGGACACAAAGAAATATGTGGTGATCCCTGCCTCAGGCAGAATAAACTGTATATAAGCTGGCCACTGGAAGCACTTCGGGATGTACCTCTGGGGAAATGCTGTCTCTCTGTCAGCCGGAACTCTAGATCACCCAGTGCCTGTACCTGGGGCTGATGCTGTCTCGGCTGTGTTCTTTTTTCTTTTTTTTGTTTGTTTTTTTTTTTTTTTTTGTTATTGATCTAACAAATCTTTGTTAAATTTTTCATAAATTTGGCTACCAATTTGATCATTTATAACAACAGGCTATTGCTTTTAAAGGTAAATACTTTGCTTGCAGACATGCTTTTTTTGAGGAAAGCATCTGGACCTCCGTAATTCTTTGCTTTTTAATTGTCCTAATTCGGATTGTCCAAATTCTTATAGCTCAAATTTGTATTGCTATTTTTATAGCCATCTTATTACTATTAAACTTTTAAATTTTTAAAACAAATGGTTGGCTTTTTTCAAAATCCTGTACAGGGTGGTTGACATGGTTGCATGGGCAAACCCTCACCTCCAAAACAAGCAAGGAGAGATGTGATTGGCATTATGGGAACAGGATTAGGAGTATTAAACAGCATAGATGCTGAAGTTTTAGCAAACAAATTAAGCTTGGAAACAAGTGATTTGTATAAATTGGAACATCTGTTAAGATCTTCTTTGCTGGCACTAGGAACTACTCAATGTCTCTTAGCTGTTTGTCCTAGGGTGACATTATGATGCTTTTATCCCCAGTCATCTGTTCTGTTTATGCTGGATATTATGTTCTGTGCCTTCAAGACTGTCTCTGAAGAGCGAATGTTTTGTTTTGGTTTTGTTATCAGCCTGCTCCCCCACAGCTTGCGGGACACAGGGCAGTACATAGTGTAGCTTTTGCTTTTTGCCTGGCTTTTTGCTTTGCTCTTGCTCTTGCTTCTGCTTTGCTCCTGCTTTGCTCTTGCTTTTTGCTTCTGCTCATTAGTTAGTTTAGCTAAGCAGCCTGAATTTTCCCTGGACTGTGTTTCCTTTCCCTTTCTTGGAACCAGTCAAGCCTGCTCTGGACTGGGACCTGGGAAACACCAAGAGTTTGCACCTTGTTGCTTGCAGCAGCTATTTCCAGGGCCAGAGGGACCGATAACAGAGTGACCACACCCAGGAGAGACTTTCTGAATTTGTCATCTTTTTCAGAGTGGTGAAAGAGTGTTGTCAGCCGGTATTGTTCATTTTTTGTGCTGGGGGGTGTTTTGCCTGTTGAATAAACAGGTTCTTTCCACTTCTCTCCTAGGAATCCTTCCCGAACCAGTTGGGGGGAGGGGCCGTGTGGGTTTGCTTTCTGGAGGGGCCCCCTTTTGGAGGTTTTCTCCCAAATTTGCCCTAAACCAGGACACTGTTATATTGCCTAAATGGGAAAGAATGAATGAGAAGGATCACCGGCTAGTTGTAGACACCATCGCCCAGAAGAATGTTTCTCTAGCTCTTACCTGTATGCAAGTTCACTTATGGGTGTGTATTGGTTTTTTACAGCCTGTTTTTTGGTAGTGGGGGGGCCACAAAGATGGCTCCTGTGATAAACTCTTGGAAGCTTCTACCATGTCCATCAGAGCCAATGGCTGATGGCTTTGAAGATGGACTTGCTGCTGGCCAAACCTGGGCCAATGAGAGACGTTGGTAATACCTCTGTGATTACATATTTAGGAAGAAAATAAAAAAAGTCACAATTTCTTTCTCCTAATAAGAGAAGAGTAGGAGTTGAGAACATGAGGGAAACAACATAGCAACACCAAGCTCAGTGGAGAAGGAGGGGGAGGAGGTGCCCCAGGTGACAGAGCTGAGATTCCTCTGCAGACTGTGGTGAGGACCATGTTAAAGCAGGTTGTGCCTCTGCAGCCCATGGGTCCACTGGGGATGCAGAAATCCACTGGCAGTGCATGGGGGAGGTGCCCATGACGGAGCAGGTAGATGCCTGGAGGAGGCTGTGATCCAGTGGAAGACCCGGTGGAAAGAGAGGGCCCTTGCTTCCAGGCTGGAGAAGCCTGTCCTTGGAGGATGGCATCCTGGGGAAAGAGAGACCCATGTTGTAGCAGTTTTGGTAGGACTGTTTGCCCGTGTGAGGGACTCACGTTGCAGCAGGTGCAGTATGGCTGCTGCTCATGAGAGTGGACCCACACTGGAGAAGTTCATGGAAAACTGTCTCCTGTGGGAGGGACCCCATGGTCTCACAGGGGAAGGACTCCTCTCCCAGAGCAGTGGAAGAAAATCTCTGTGATGAACTGACCAAAACCTCCATGCCCTGTCTCCCTGTGCTGTCGTTGGGAAGGAAAGACTGACTGGGGAGAAATGGTGTTTTAAGGGCTTATTTTGCTCCTCATTATGCTACTCTGATTCTGTTAGTAATAAATTTCACTGTGCAACCTTAAGTTGCATCCCTTTTGCCCTTGAAGTGTTTTCTCCTGGTCCTTATCTCATCTCATGAAGCATTTGTTAAATTTTTTTCCCTCTCCTCTGCCCAGCTATGGCAGGAGAGGGTAAGCGAGAGACTCTAGTGGGTACCTGGCGTTGGGCCAGTGTCAAACTATGACAGGGTGCAATCAGCTTCAGCAGCAATTATAAAGAAAGGTGATGAGGGCACATTACCCAGTGAGATTCAAAATTTACTTTGGGAAAATCAACTCAATTTGAAAAGGATTTCCAGTCTTAGTGGTATCTAATCAACTTTGCTTATGACCCCACCAAAAGTACAACCATAGCTTTTGTTTTTATAAATACGCAATACTTTGGTATATACTATATACCTAATCCTTGCACTAAGATTAAATCACCATGGGACTATATCTTTTAGAACAGAGAGTATGGGACCAATAAATGGGAACAAATGTCACACTGATGATGTTGATATGTGTTGTACAGTGTCTTAGGTTGGAAATGGGAGTGTGTATTCTATTTGACATCTGTTAGAGGTGGGGCAGTTATCTTTTGTTAATTGGGCAAATTTCTTTATCTCTTCCGCAACCAATCCTCTGTCCGGAGAGATGTCTTCTGCTAATGGGCCATTGAGTCTCACTGCATGACTGATAATATTACATCATTCAATTGTGAGAAGCTCCGCCCAGAGGGAGGATACAAGCATTCCAACCTGGATGTAATCTGACATTTGGAACACTACAGGCAGCCTTCTCCACTGGATTCCCAGAGGAAGACCAAGCCCATCTACACCACCACTGGACCTCCAGAGGAAAACTACACCCTTCTACAGGATTACTGCTTCAACAGAACCACATTTGTCACTCCAGGAAGACTGCAGCCACCATGTAATAGGACTGCGACCAACACCCTGACCAACATGGTGTCAGGTCGTGTTCTGACTCTGTCAGTGGTTTTTTTTTTTGTTTGTACTATTTGCATATTTGCATTTGCATTTGGCAGAAGGTGCCTGGGGAGAAGCGAGGCCGACCACTGGGATTCTGGAGCCAAAGTTACACAGGGTCCAAAGCCAACTACGCTCTCACAGAGAAGGAAATCTTGGCCACCTATGAAGGAGTCCAAGCCGCCTCAGAGGTGATTGGCACAGAAGCACAACTCCTCTTGGCACCCCAACTACTGGTGCTGGGGTGGATGTTTAAAGAAAAGTTTCCCACTACTCACCATGCCACCGATGCTACATGGAGCAAATGGATTGCCCTCATCACACAGCGCACCCATATTGGAAACCCAAATTGCCCAGGGATTTTGGCCATAATTACAAACTGGCCAGAAGGTGAAAACTTTGGTCTCACTGATAAAGAGGAACAAGAGCAAGTGACACATGCTGAGGAAGCTCCACCATACAACCAGCTACCAGGAGAGGAAACACATTACACTCTTTTCACTGACGGTTCCTGTCACATCATAGGGATGAACCAGAAGTAGAAAGCAGCCCTATGGAGCCCCCCACAACAAGTTGTACAAGCTACCAAAGGAGAAGGTGGCTCAAGTCAACTTTCTGAACTCAAGGCCCTGGACATTGCTGAAAGAGAGAAGTCGCCAAAGCTATACCTTTATACCGATTCTTGGATGGTAACCAATGCTCTGTGGGGCTGCCTGGAAAGGTGGAAAAAGCCCAACTGGCAGTTCAGAGGAAAACCAGTCTGGGCTGCTAATGAGTGGGAAGACATTGTCTCTTGGGTAGAGAAGTTACCTGTGAAAGTCCGTCACGTAGATGTCCATAGCCCCAAGAGTCGAGCTAATGAGGAGCACCAAAACAATGAGCAGGTAGACCGTGCTGCAAAGACAAAGGTATCAAAGATAGATTAGCAACATAAAGGGGAGTTGTTCCTAGCTTGATGGGCCCATTATGCCTCAGGTCATCAGGGCAGAGATGCCACCTATAAACGGGCACGAGACCGAGGGGTGGATCTAACCATGGACAGTATTTTGCAGGTTATCCATGACTGTGAGACTTGTGCTGCCATCAAGCAGACAAAGCAAGTGAAGCCCCTATGGTTTGGTGGATGGTGGTCCAAATATAAGTATGGGGAGGCCTGGCAGTTTGACTAAATCACACTGCCCCAGACACACCAAGGAAAGTGCTATGTGCTGACCATGGTGGAAGCCAGCACTGGATGGCTAGAGACCTACCCTGTGCCTCATGCTAATGCCCAGAACAGCATCTTGGGCCTAGAAAAGCAAGTCCTGTGGAGACATGGCACCCCTGAGAGAATAGAGTCAGACAATGGGACCCATTTTAAGAAGGGCCTTATTAACACCTGGGCCAGAGAACATGGTATTGAATGGATATATCATCCCCTATCATGCACCAGCTGCTGGGAAAGTTGAATGGTGCAATGGACTGAAGGCACTTGGCGGGGGAACCTTTAGAAATTGTGAAATTAACTTAACAAAAGCCACCTGGATGGTCAACACCTGAGGGTCCATCAATTGAGCTGCTCCTGCCCAGTCTGAACCCTTGAACACAGTGGATGGAGATAAAGTCCCTGTAGTACACATGAAAGGTATTTTAGGAAAGACTGTTTGGATTAGTCCTACCTCAGGCAAAGTCAAACCCATCTGTGGGATTGTTTTTGCTCAAGGACCTGGTTACACTTGGTGGATAATGCAGAAAGATGGAGAAGCATGTTGTGTACCACAGGGAAACCTAGTCTTAAGTAAGAACTGTAAGATTTCATTGTGTAGAGTTTATTGATTTGGGTATGATGCAGATGGTAGTAGAATAAGGGGTGGAAAATGTCCTGGGTTGTAAGATATGTGTGTCTTCTATTTGCCATCTGTTACAGGTGGGGCAGTTATCTTTTGTTAATTGGGCAAATTTCTTTATCTCTTCCACTACCAATCCTCCCTCCAGAGAGATATCTTCTGCTAATGGGCCATTGAGTCTCACTGCATGACTGATAATATTACATCATCTCCCACTGTGAGAAGCTCTGCCCAGAAGGAGGCAAGCATTCCTACCTGGATATAATCTGACATTTGGAACACCACAGGCAGCCTTCTCCACTGGATTCTCAGAAGAGCAGCTGTCTTCTTCACTGGATTCCCAGAGGAACACCAGGCCCATCTACACCACCACCGGACCTCCAGAGGAAAACTACACCCTTCCACAGGATCACTGCTTCTACAGAACCACACTTGTAACTCCAGTAGTGTAGGAAAGACATTCTGTGCTGTCCTTGAGAGCTAGCAAGGACCTCCTGAAGATAAGAAGACCCATATCTATCCTAAAGGAAGACCAAGGTTGTTACCATGGAGGGAGGAGGAAGGAGAGAAAGTTAAAAGATATGGACTCTGGCTGGCTCACAGAGTGACGTGGCTCCCTGATCATCTGCTGGGAACTTTGTTTCTCTCTTATGACCAATGGGCACTGAATGTGTATGTTGGATGGGTGTAAATATCTTGAAGAAGTATAAAAGAACGTTGCTGTAATAAATCTCTCTCTTGAACCATTTTAAAGGAGTGGTGTATTTTTGTACTGTGTTGTCGTGGTTTAGGGCAAATTTGTTAAAGAATCTGCAAAGGAGGGCCCCTCCAGAAAGCAAACGCACACGGCCCCTCACCCCGCAACTAGTTTGGGAAGAATTCCTCAGAGAGAGGTGGAAAGAACCTGTTTATTTACCGGACACAGCACCCCCCAGCACACAAAATGAACAATACCAGATGACACTGCTCTGAGAAAGATGACAAAATCAGAAAGTCTCCTTTGAGGGTGGTTGCTCTGTTCTCAGTCCCTCCGGCGCTGGGGCAGCTGCTGCAGCCAAACGGTGCAAATCCTCGGTGTTCCCAGGTCCCAGTCCGGAGCAGGTTCGAGATGGTCACAGAAACAGGAGAGGAGAAACAGTCCAAGAAGGAATTTGGACTGTTTAGCTCAACTGGCTAATAATCAGAAGCAAAAGTGAGAGCAGAAGCAAGAGCAGAAAAGAGAGCAAGCAAAGCAGATAGCTGAAAGCAAGAAGCCAAAACAGCCCTATGTACTGCCCGTCTCTGTGTCCCTGATAAGAGAAACCCAAACAAAACTTCTACTCCTCAGAGCTGGTCTTAAAGGCACAGAACAGATGAATGGGGATACAAGCATCATAACGTCACCCCAGGACATTCCACCCCTTATCCCCGTATCATCAATATACTACAACACATTACGCATTATTCATACAAAATTTCCATCTGTTTCCCCAAAATTACAAGCAATACCCATCATGCCTTCATCACATCCCCACACTGGACCACTGAATCCTGGCCCTATATTACAGAGCTGCAGGATTCCCCCTTTTCACTTTAGTCACTTAAAGCGCCATCCATCACTTGCCCAGACCTTCAACACTTACGCATTTCCTCCTATCTCATGTCTGTATGGTTTAATGTACAGACAATGGCAGTAAAATCCAATGAACAGTGATATTGCACATCATTCTTACCCCACAATCAGATCTCCCTGAGGTACACATTGTGTTGTTCCATCTCTTTGCATTATCCACCACGTACAACCTGGTCCCTGAGCAAAGACAACCCCACGAATGGGTTTGTCTGTACTCGCGGCAGAATTGATCCACGCAGTCTTCCCTAACAAACCTCTGATATGTACCACTGGGACTTTGTCTCCTTCTATTATATTCAGGGACTCAGACTGGGCAGGACCTGCTCGGTTGGTGGAACCTCGAGTGTTAACTAACCAGGTGGCCTTTGCTAAATGCTGCTCCCAATTTTTGAAAGATCCCCCACCCAAAGCTTTCAACTGGGTTTTTAGTAGTCCATTGCACCTCTCCACCTTTCCTGCAGCTGGTGCATGCTAGGGGATATGGTACACCCACTCAATGCCATGTTCCCTAGCCCAGGTGTTGATAAGGCTGTTCTTGAAATGAGTCCCGTTGTCTGATTCGATCCTCTCAGGGGTGCCACATCTCTACAGAACTTGCTTTTCAAGGCCCAGGCTGGTGTTCCGGGCTGTAGCATGAGACACAGGGTAGGTTTCCAACCATCCAGTGGCGGCCTCCACCATGGTCAGCACGTAGCGCTTGTCCTGGCGTGTCTGGGGCAGTGTGATGTAGTCAATCTGCCAGGCCTCCCCATACCTGTACTTGGACCACCGCCCACCGTACCACAGGGGTTTCACTCGCTTGGCCTGCTTGATGGCAGCACACGTCTCACAGTCATGGATAACCTGAGAAATACTGCCCATGGTTAAATCCACCCCTCGGTCTCGTGCCCATTTATAGGTGGCATCTCTGCCCTGGTGGCCTGAGGCATCATGGGCCCATCTAGCTAGGAATAACTCTCCCTTATGTTCCCAAACTAGGTCTATTTTGGACACCGCTATCTTTGCAGCTTTGTCTACCTGCTCATTGTTTTGGTGCTCCTCATTGGCCCTACTCTTGGGTGCATGGGCATCTACATGGCGGACTTTCACAGGTAGCCTCCCTACCCTGGTATCAATGTCTTTCCACTCATCAGCAGCCCAAATTGGTTTCCCTCTATGTTGCCAGTTAGCCTTTTTCCACCTCTCCAGCCATCCCCACACAGCATTGGCTACCATCCATGAATCAGTGTAGAGGTAGAGCTTTGGCCACTTCTCTCTCTCAGCAATGTCCAGGGCCAGTTGAACAGCTTTGAGTTCAGCAAGTTGGCTCGATCCACCTTCTCCTTCGGTAGCTTGTGCAACCTGTCGTGTGGGGCTCCATACGGCTGCTTTCCACTTCCGGTTCATCCCTACGATGCGACAGGAACCGTCAGTGAAATGAGCGTAGCGTGTTTCCTCTGGGGGCAGTTGGTTATAGGGAGGAGCCTCTTCAGCACGTGTCACTGGTTCTTGTTCCTCTTCATCTGTGACACCAAAATTCTCACCTTCGGGCCAATTTGTAATTACGTCCAAAATCCCAGGGCAATTCAGTTTACCTATGCGGGCGCGCTGAGTGATGAGAGCAATCCACTTGCTCCATGTAGCACTGGTGGCATGGTGAGTGGAAGGAACCTTGCCTTTGAACATCCACCCCAGCACCGGTAGCCGGGGTGCCAGGAGGAGTTGTGCTTCAGTGCCTATTACCTCCGAGGCAGCCTGAACTCCTTCATAGGCAGCCAGGATTTCTTTCTCTGTGGGAGTGTTGTTGGCTTCAGACCCTCTGTAGCTTCGACTCCCAAATCCCAGTGGTCGACCCCGAGTCTCCTCAGGCACCTTCTGCCAAAGGCTCCAGGACAAGCCATGGTTCCCGGCTGCAGAGTAGGGCATGTTCTTTACCTCTGGTCCTGTCCTGACCGGGCCAAGGGCTACTGCATGGGCAATCTCCTGCTTGATCTGGACAAAGGCTTGTTGCTGCTCAGGGCCCCACTGGAAATTGTTCTTCTTGCGGGTGACCAGGTAAAGAGGGCTCACGATCTGACTGTACTCAGGAATATGCATCCTCCAAAAACCTATTGCACCCAAGAAAGCTTGTGTCCCTTTCTTATTGGTGGGTGGAGACATTGCTGTGATCTTGTTGATGACATCTGTAGGAATCTGACGCCGTCCATCTTGCCACTTCACTCCCAGGAATTGAATCTCACGAGCTGGTCCCTTTACTTTGCTCTTTTTAATGGCGAAACCAGCTCCCAGGAGGATCTGGATGATTTCCTTCCCTTTCTCGAACACTTCCGCAGCTGTGTTCCCCCACACAATGATGTCATCAATATACTGCAGATGTTCTGGAGCCTCTCCCCTTTCTAGTGCAGTCTGGATCAGTCCATGGCAGATGGTGGGGCTGTGCTTCCACCCCTGGGGCAGTCGGTTCCAGGTGTACTGCACTCCCCTCCATGTGAAGGCAAACTGAGGACTGCATTCTGCTGCCAGAGGAATGGAGAAAAATGCATTGGCAATGTCTATAGTGGCATACCACTTCGCTGCCTTGGACTCAAGCTCATACTGGAGCTCTAATATGTCTGGCACGGCAGCACTCAGTGGTGGAGTCACTTCATTCAATGCACGGTAGTCCACAGTAAATCTCCATTCTCCTTCAGATTTTCGCACAGGCCAAATGGGGCTGTTGAAGGGTGAGTGGGTCTTGCTGACCACCCCTTGGCTCTCCAGCTCTCGGATCATCTTATGGATGGGGATCACAGCATCTCGAGTGGTCCTATACTGCCGTCGATGCACTATGGAAGTGGCAATTGGCACTCGTTGCTCTTCTCTCGTCAGGCATCCTACTGCAGATGGATTCTCAGACAATCCAGGCAAGGTGTTCAATTGCTGGATGCCCTCTGTCTCTACAGCAGCTATTCCAAATGCCCATCTGAGTCCTTTTGGGTCTTTGAAGTACCCACTTCGAAGGTAGTCGATGCCCAAAATACATGGGGCCTCTGGGCCAGTCACAATAGGATGCTTCTTCCACTCATTTCCCGTTAGGCTCACATCAACTTCCACCTAAGTGAAATCCTGGGATCCCCCTGTCACACCAGCAATAGAAACAGACTCTGTTCCCACATGTCTTGATGGGATTAATGTACATTGCGCACCAGTATGGACCAAAGCTTTGTACTCTTGTGGTTCCGATGTGCCAGGCCAAAGAATCCACACAGACAAGAAAACACAATTTTCCTTGGCCTCTACCTGGCTAGAGGCAGGGCCCCTCTAAGCCTGGTTATCATTCTTTCCCTGGGCGTATGTTTTGGATGTTCCTTCGAGGGCATCAGACATGTCATCATCATCCCTGGCCGTTCGGCTACGGGCAACTGGAGCTGATTTCCTCCTGGTGGCTTCCTTCAGTTCATGCACCCGTCGTGCCAGAACAGCAGTAGGTTTCCTATCCCACCTTCTCATGTTTTTCCCACAATCACGCAGGTAAAACCACAGCTCAGCTCGTGGGGTGTACCTTCTCTCACCATCTGGGAAACGTCTGCCTTGAGTACCAGAAACTTGGATCTGTACTGCTGAAATTTGGAGAAGGTCTTCTTTAATCTCCTCTCTAAGCTTTTTATGATTCTCCTCTATCTTATCCTCTAAATTCTGCAGACATGTTTCTACCGCTGCGATTCTGGCATGTGTTGGGCCATGCACAGCATCTGCATACGCTCGGAGCTTCCTTGCCATGTCAAGCACAGTCTCATCCCTCTCATCCCTCTTCATGATGGCTAAGGCAGAAGCATATTCGTGTGGCCCAAGTCGTACGAGTTTTCGCCACATCACTGACGTGCATGGTGCTAAGTCTGGGTTCCTAATTGTTACATCATCTGAGAAGATAATCTCTGCCACTGCCATTTCTCTCAGGCGTTCGATCCCTTGCTGTATGGTCTTCCACTGAGTTTGTTGCATATAGAGATCATCTGCACACAGGTATCTTCGTGCAACACTGTCCAAGACCCGTGCGCAGAGGCTGTGTGGATTAGCCCCCCTCATAATTTCTTGGTCGATGACAGGATCCTGTGACAGGGATCCCAAATGCCTGGCTTCAGTGCCATCCAGAATTGTAGCCTCGCCTGCAGCATCCCAGAGACAGACCAGCCAACTAATTATGGATTCATCGGGTTGTCGTGTGTAATCCTTCAGTAAGCCACGAAGGTCCTTCAGGGAATAAGACTCAATATTTCCATCTGATCTTGCACCTGCTGCTTTGACTCCTGATTTTATGTCAGGAGGCATTGAGGTTCCTTCTCCTTCATCATCATCATCATCCACTGGTTGATTGGTCTTGTCCGTGCATTTCCCACTTCTAGTGCTGGTAGCAACAGCCATGGGTTTAGATGCTGGCTTCGAGCCTGGAGTGTTAGCTGCAGCCTGAGTCACCGGGATAGTTGCTGATTTATCTCCCGGCCCCCCTGCCTCTGTCTGCTGCCCGACAGTATCTGGCAGTGTGCGATAAGCATATGCCGGGGCCCAGCTCACTGCAATGACCTTCCTCTCCTTAGGCTCATCCTGGTACTTCTCTTTCAGATATTTCCCCACCTCAGCTGGGTTCTGAATTTGTTCATGGGGAAAATCCCAGACTATAGGGTCAGAGAATTCCCTCAGGATTTGGCCCATATCCTCCCATTTTCCACACCACTTAGGATTTTCCACACCGGGGTCTACTCCTGAGTCAGGGGTCTCATCAGCCTGTATAGAAATCTCAGCCCTCATTCTAGAGAAGCAGCAGGCTTTATAGAGGAAGGTTACCAGATTGAATACCAGAAAGATGTTTTCTTTAACATTGAGGGGAAACTGAACATCCTTCACTAGTGATGCAACTGATTCATAGGAGAAGAAGGAAAGCAGAGGCTGAAAAACCTCATTCCCTGCTGCTCCTCCTCCAATAAACTGGATACATAACCATAGCCATGAACCATTCATACCTGGAGCAGACCCTAGCATGTTTATAAACTTCTTGCACATCATTGCCACCAAGCCCAGCAGGATAGCTACTCTGGTCACTGCCCCTCTGATGTAAAAACTACGTATTAGGGACAATACTAAAGCTATTTCTGGGTAAGAAAATAAACCTAGGGACCATAGAGGTAGTAAAATCTCAAAAAACCCTAGGGACCAGAAATGCATGTAAACCTTCATCCCAATAGACATTATGAATTAAAAATAATGCCTATTAGGTGATTTAAACGAACACAGAGTAATAGCAACCAAAATGCAGTCAAAACAGGGGTTTTCCACTCTCTTGAGCCCCACGTTGGGCGCCAATATTTTGCCGTGGTTTAGGGCAAATTTGTTATAGAATCTGCAAAGGAGGGCCCCTCCAGAAAGTAAATGCACAGGGCCCCTCCCCCCCCCCCAACTAGTTCGGGAAGAATTCCTTGGAGAGAGGTGGAAAGAACCTGTTTATTTACCAGACACAGCACCCCCCAGCACACAAAATTAACAATACCAGATGACACTGCTCTGAGAAAGATGACAAAATCAGAAAGTCTCCTTTGGGGGTGGTTGCTCTGTTCTCAGTCCCTCCGGCGCTGGGGCAGCTGCTGCAGCCAAACGGTGCAAATCCTCGGTGTTCCCAGGTCCCAGTCCGGAGCAGGTTCGAGATGGTCACAGAAACAGGAGAGGAGAAACAGTCCAAGAAGGAATTTGGACTGTTTAGCTAAACTAGCTAATAAGCAGAAGCAAAAGCAAGAGCAGAAGCAAGAGCAGAAAAGAGAGCAAGCAAAGCAGCAAGCTGAAAGCAAGAAGCCAAAACAGCCCTATGTACTGCCCGTCTCTGTGTCCCTGATAAGAGAAACCCAAACAAAACTTCCACTCTTCCGAGCCGGTCTTAAAGGCACAGAACAGATGAATGGGGATACAAGCATCATAACGTCACCCCAGGACATGTGTCGTGCTCTATAACAACACAGGAAGACTGCATCCACTATCTCATAGGACTTCTACCAACACCCTGACCAAGATGATGTCAGGTCGTATTCTGACTCTGTCAATGGGGTATTTTTTGTTTGTACTATTGCATTTTTATTTTTCATTTTCCTAGTAAAGAACTGTTATTCCTATTCCCATATCCTTGCCTGAGAGTGTTTTAATTTCAAAATATAATAATTTGGAGGCACGGGGTTTACATTTTCCATTTCAGGGCGGCTCCTACCTTCCTTAAGCAGACACCTGTCTTTTCAAACCAAGACATACAGAAACAAGGATTTATTTGTTAAAGCGACACCATTAAGGCCCAAGATAATTGTCTTGACACTGAACGAAATGTTTGTTATTTTGAAATACATCCTGATGAAGCCTATAAACTGTACTGGTATATGTTGGAAATTGATGTGTTTGTATGAGAGAATGTGCTGGTTTTGACTGGGACAGAATTAATTTTCTTCACCGTATCTAGTATGGGGCTAAATTTTGGATTTGTACTGGAATCAGTGTTGATAATAGATGTTTTCCTTATTGTTAATCAGGGCTTACACAGAGCCAAGGCCTTTTTTGCTTCTTACACCACCCTCACTGTTGCCAGAATGATTTTTGCTTTCATATTCTCTATATTCTTCACACATATATTTGTAGCTCTGTAGCCTGTTATTGTATTCGTAACTGCCTGCTTGCCACCCCTGCGTGCAAGTACATTTACCTGTATGTTTCCCTACCTTTTCACTACCCTGATAGGCAGAAGACAAAACACATTCTAGAGCTCCAAGCCTCGGGGGGGTACTAAGCTCCCATCCTATCTTAGTTCTTCCTGGGAATGAAGGATGAAAACAGCTCTTTGAGACACATTTTTCTAAACAACGTTTAGTCCCTATCTAAAGGGGGGGGGACAGGATTCAGAGTAGGTTGAACCGGGGGGGAATTACCTCACCATTTGTGCTCCTAATTGGTGATTTTTGTCAATTATGCTAATTTGCTAAACTTATAAAACTGTATTCACCCCATATGGGAGTGGGCATTTTAGGTATTTTTCATATCTACCCCTTAGAGGCCTCCGATAAAGACCAGCCTTTATATTACCTCCTATATTAATTTTATCTCAAAAGTTTGTTGTTTTATTTGTAGGTTCTTTAAGGCACCACCACCAGTGAGTAGGCTGGGGATGCACAGGAGGTTGGGAGGGGACACAGCCATGACAATTGATTCTGGTGGACCAAAGGAACATTCCATACGGTATGATGTCATGCTCATCATATAAAGCTGGGGGAAGAAGAAGGAATGGGCCACATCTGAAGTTACAGTGTTTGACTTCTCAAGTCACCATTAGGTGTGATGGAGTCCTGCTTTCTTGAAATTGGCTGAACACCTGCCTGCCCATGGGAAGCAGTGAATGAATTCCTTGTTTTGCTTTGATGTGTATGTGTCTTTTGCTTTGCCTATTAAACTATCTCAACCCATGAGTTTTCTCCCTTTTACTCTTCTGAATCTCTCCCGTATCCCACCAGGGGAGAGTGAGTGAGTGAGTGAGTGAGTGAGTGAGTCGCTGTGTGGTGCTTAGTTGCCAGCTGGGATTAAAGCAGGATAGAACCCTTTGCTATTTTCTATTAATAGACAACACCACTGTAAGATATGCAAATATCTGTATTTTCAATTTTAGTGAAATTATGGGATGTCATTAGGCATTGAGCTCCTGTTACAATCTAACTATACATTGTATCAAGATTTATTACCTACCCCTATAGGAATCAATCTCACATTGGTAAGAAAACTGTGGCAGTAGAAAGACCTGTGTCAATTGCTAAAATGAGTTAAAAAAAAGAGGACAAAGTACCTTAATCGTGGCACAGATGAGATACACCATGTCTTAGAAAGAGTGAAGAAAGTGGAGAACATCACTGGTGGGAACTACTTGAATGGTCAACAATGTCAACTGAAGCTTTGAATTTGATGTTACACCCAATTGTAGCCTTGTTAATCTTTGTATTTTTGTGTTTATTGCTAACCCTTTGTTTATATATCAAATTACAGTGATTATCTCAATGTATAATAGCTATGAGTACACATGTTGATATTAAAGAATCAGAGAATCTAATATTTTAATGTATTTACCAGCCTATAAAAAAGGTGATGTCTTTGGCACCCTTTATTTATGGCACAGAGGCAAGAAATGACCATACCACCACTCTGGGAAGTAAAATGGATTGACTGTAGTCACAGGGTGGAGAATATGTTGGGCACACTCTTCCTGTTTAAAATAACTGAACTTTGGTGTGGGCAGGTGCTTAACAAGTAGGCCTATTCAAAGTTAATCCTGTTGTGTGAGGCTATCAGTAAACACAGCACCAAAACCACAAAACTCATTTAGTTGGAAACAGGGCTCATAAGTGCCTGAAACTGCATGAACAGAGCACAAAATCTGACTATGAGTCAGGCACTTGACACTACCAATATGTGCAGCCATCAGGGTCTGTTGAGCTCTCCCTCCATAGCAGCTGGCTAAGCAACAGTCATTTCCCCTCAAGTGGAGATGCTTCTCAAGGTTACCCCTCAAAGCTGAGAGATCCCCTACCTGACACCAGGCATCGATGGGTTGCAAAGTGACATTTTTTGCATGCATGTAACATTTAGATACATAGAGTAAGATTTCACAATGGTCTTTGTTTTGCATGCGAACTTTAAGTGTAGTAGATCATAGAGCATTGACTGCTAATCCATCTGTACTCATTAACTATCTTACATACCTACATTTACTGATTAGAACTCAATAAACTAACTACTAGATCAGATCTGAGTGATCTAATCTAGTCTTGTAACACCTTTCCACAGCAAAGGTATGCGAACAATACAAGTTGTATGCCAGTTCTGGGTGTCAGAGATCTGCTATCTCATACCAAAACACAGCTGGTTATGCTAATGCACTATAAGTCATCAGAAGGCTGTTATACAGGAGAGCAGACTTTGGCCTCTTCAGGAATCTGCTTGGTAAAGGACCATGGGATAAAGACCTGGACAGAAGAGAAGCCCAACAAAGCTGGTCAATATTCAAGGATCACCTCCTCCAAGCTCAGGAGTGATGCATCCCAACAAAGACGAAGTCAGGCAAAAATGCCAGGAGGCCTGCATGGCTGAACAAGGAGCTCCTGGACAAACTCAAACATTAAAAGGTAGCCTAGAGAGAGTGGAAGCAAAGACATGTAGCCTGGGAGAAATTCAGAGGGATTATCTGAGCAGTCAGGGATAAGGTTAGGAAAGCTAAAGCCCTGATAGAATGAAATCTCTCCAGGGACATGAAGGGCAACAAGAAAAGCTTCTGTAGGTATACTGGTGATAAAAGGAATAGGGAAAACATGGAGAAGGGTGAGGTACTAAACAATTTTTTTGCTTGTCTTCACCAGCGAGTGTCCCAGTGACATCAGCTAAGTCACAGAAGGGAAAGGCAGGGATTGGGAGAATGAAGAACTGCCCATACATGAGAGACTGGACTTTTATGGGTTAATGACTCAAAGCATTTCTAAGTTGTGAAGGCTCAGAGTGCTTTGCTGGAGCTATGTTTGGAGGTGGGGGAGGCAGGCTTTTGGGTATGTAATGGACAGAGGGTGAATCATTGGCTATGAGTGAAATAAGAGATGGAAGATCTTGTCATGCTAAATTGCCCTCCCTTACACAAACCACTGGGTTGTAAAACTCCTCCTCCTCCCTTCCCCTGGGAGATTCTGATGGGGCAGATAATATTATAGATAATGTTATAGATAATAATAATCAAAATGGCTACATACTTGCTTTCCTTTGCAATCAAATTGTTCTAAACTAAGCCCTAAATACATCTATTTACAAACATCGATCATCCAATGTTGTTTAATTCTAATCCACCCCAAGAGATGTATTAACAAGAACTTGGCTTACTCTCATTTCCCGGGATGTGTTGTAACACCATTGTAGGAGAGGATCTGGTTTGAGACTATCTAAGGAACCTGAAGGTGCACAAGTCAATGGGACGTGATAAGATGCATATGCAGGTCTTGAAGGAACTGGCAAAGTGGCTAAACCACTATCCATCATATCTGTTGTGGCAGTTTGGTGAAGCTCCCACCGAATGAAAAAGGGGAAGCATAACCCCCATTTTTAAAAAGGGGAAAATGATAGACCCAGGGAACTATAGGCTGGTCAGTCTCAATTCAGTACCTGGCAAATTCATGGAGTCTATCCTTCTGGAAACTATGCTAAGGCATATGGAAAAGAAGGAAGTGCTTGGTGACAGCCACCATGACTTCACTAGGAGAAAATCATGACTGAAACATTTGATGGCCTTCTACAACAGGATTACAGTGATGGTGGATGAGTGACTGTTGTCATCTACCTCGACTTGTACAAAACATTTGACACTGCCCTGCATGACATCCTTGTCTTTAAACTAGACATACATGAATTTGATGGATGGACCACTTGGTGGATAATAATTAACTGAATGTTTGCACTCAGCTGTGGTCAATGGCTCAATGTCCATGTGGAGACCAGTGCCAAGTGGTCTTCCTCAGGGGTCCATATTGGGACTGGCATTATTTAACATCTTTGTCAGCAACATGGACAATGGAATTGAGTGCACCCTCAGCAAGGTTGCCAATAACACCAAGCTGAGTGGTACAGTCAACATGCTGAAATGAAGGGATGCTATCCAGAGGGACCTTGATAGGCTTGATGGGTGGGCCTGTGCAAACCTCATTAAGTTCAACAAGTTGAAGTGCAAGTTCCTGCACATGGGTCAGGGCAATCCCAAGCACAAGTACAGACTGGGCAGAGAATGGATTAAAAGCAGCCCTGAGAAGAAGGTCTGGGAAATGTTGGCGGATGAAAAGCTTGACATGATCTGGCAATGCACGCTTGTGGCCCAGCAAACCAATAATATCTTTTTAAGCATGGCCAGCAGGTTGAGGGAGGGTATTCTCCCCCTCTACTCTGCCCTGGTGAGACCCAACCTGGAGTATTGCATCCAGGTCTGAAGTCTTCAGCACCAAAATGACATGGACCTGTTGGAGCAGGTCCAGAGGGCCACAAAGATGATCAGAGGGCTGGAGCACCTCTTCTGTAAAAACAGGCTGATAGAGTTTGGCTTGTTCAGCCTGGATAAGGGAATGCACTGGGAAGACCCTATAGAAGCCTTCCAGTACCAAATGGAGCCTACAAAAAAACTGAAGAAGGACTTTTTACAAGGGCATGTAGTGACAGGACAGGGGGGAATGGCTTCAAACTGAAGGAAGGTAGGTTTAGATTAGATATTAGGAAGAAATTCTTTACTGTGAGGGTGGTGAGGCACTGGAACAGGTTGCCCAGAGAAGCTGTGGAAGCCCTTGCAGCAGGATGCTCTGCCTGGAGTGAGGGTTAAATAATTCAAATAATGCCCTATTTGCAAAGCTTACAGTGGTGAATGGAGAAGGGAGGTCATGCTGCTTTTGGTGTTGAAGAATGCTGAAACTAGTCTGACTCATCAATCCTGAAGTTAAATAACCTGATAGCAAGGTGAAGATATGGCAGACTTGGCAAAGTTCCTAATAAAGGAGCAAACAAGGGATACTACTGAAAACTTACCTAAAGTTGCTAACCTGACACAGATAGCCTGGAGACTAATGACTAACAGTCCAGTACTTCATACTATAAAATCCCAGTCCCACTTTCTAACTGACAGGGTCTTCTAACATATCTCTTCTTGGACTATGTGTGGAGATTTCTCCCTTGAGGGGGACATCCCTCAAGTTTACTCCTTGAGGCTGAGTGAAAGAGATTTGCCCACACTCCCTAGGTATGGGTGAGCAACATCAATCTCAATTTAATAAATCTTTTTGCTATCTTTAATATAATAATTTGCTATCTTTAATATAATTGCTTTAATATTGCTTTAAAAATAGTGCACTATACTGTACTAATAGTTATAGCTATTTTACTAGTAGCTATAGTTACTATACTATGTAGTAAATAATTCTGATTAAGATATTTTGTTTAAACATTATAATAATCAGCAAATTATTTTTATATAAATATATCTGGGTTGGCATCCTCAATCCTGTGGGACAAAGTTGTATAAAGGTTCAATTACACTTATACAATCTTTTAGACATAAACAATGGTTTATGTCTAAAAGATTGTATAGGTGTAATTGACCAAGTCTGTGACTAGGATTAGATCCAGCCACACCCAGACTCCTCTCTGAGAAGGAGTTTAGAAAGCAAAGGGATCTTTTCTGCACCTTGTGACTCTAATAAAGGTTTCTCTAATAAACTTTGTCTGAAGCTCCCACTCTGCTCACGGAAATGCCCCATCCCTGGAGGTGTTCAAGGCCAGGCTGGATGGGGCTTTGAGCAACCTGGTCTAGTGGAAGGTGTCCCTGCCCATGGCTGGGAGGGTGGAACTTGATGATCTTTAAGGTCCCTTCCAACCATTCTATGATTCCACTATTCTATAGTTTCAACTGACTAAAGGTTTCTTTCATCCTTCCCCCTGCCCAACAGTCAATTTTATATAAAATGGTTTCACTGAAGTGATTTAATGCCTCAAAATTACAGTGTTTAAGTAAGTTGAAAAAAGTTTTTCTGACTGGAACTCTGCAACCTCAGTTTTAACAAGTTACCTGTTTGAAAAAAGGTAACTATAATTTTCCCTATCTATTTCCTATTAATGTAAAGTATTCCATTTCTACACAAAAGTTGTGAAACTGTGTACAGACTCCAGAATCCACCTAAGTACAAGTGGTTCAGATCCCAGTTACAGACTCCATGTAATATATTAAAATTCCTTTTGACGCTAAACAAGTTTTAGTTAGATACATACATTACCTTTCTAATGCTGCTCTTCTTTTTTCTACAAATTAGGCAGATGAAGAATCTTCCTTGCCTATTTTGACCTTGGTCATGCCTTTGAAGAAGAGTGCATCATGTTAATGTTATGTTATCATAAAGAAATCATTAATCCAACTGATATGACTGAAAGATTAAGCTCAGATAATCTTAAGCCAAATTACAATGAAAACACCACATAGGAATGCAAAGAACACAAACACTGTATGCTGCACACTTTTGTGGGAAACAGAACTATGAAATATGCAATTTCCTGTAATACATCTATTGTGATCAAAGTTTTTAGTAACTAGTTGAATTTGCATTTATGAAGACAATCTAAATAAATGCGACAGTTTCACTGGCCACTTGTGCTCTGAAGAAAACAGTTACTACAATAAAGCAGAACAAGAAATTAAATCTTAGTTTATAAGTATATTGCTTGGTATGCTCATAATTAATATTTTGATTATATTGTTTCTATTTCTAAAAAGAAATGTGGAGGATTTTTTGGTTTGGGTTGTTTTTTAGGATTCCTTTTAAATTAATGCATTGGGTATACATGGCAAAGCTATGGGGATGGGAGGGGGGGAGAGGGTCAGGTCTTGCAGGGGTGATATTTATGGAAGATGGTCAAGTTCTATCCAATGTTGGTCACAGCTGGTTCCATTCAGCTTAACAATGGACCCACCACATGCCAAAGCTGACTCAGAGAAGTTTGTGGTGCCTCTATAAAAACACAGAAACAAGGACAGAGCAGTAGGGGCAAGTCCATGCTGGAGCAGGTACATCCCTGAAGGGACTGCAGCCTGTGGAGGAACCCATGCCACAGCACAGGAAACAAGTAGAAGGGAAGAGAAGTGGAAGATAAGGTTAAGGAACAAGGAGTGGCAGAACAAAGCCCCTGTGTCTCAATCCCAACCTCCTGCACCATTTGTGGATTTGTGGCCTCACTGAAAAGGGACTGAGTGTAAGATGCACCAATAATAGGAGGAGTAAAGACTATGAAGGGGGGACAGTAAGTGTCTGGCCTGAAGTTAAGCTGGAGAAAGACAGAGGGAAAGTGTTTTCTTTAAGTGTTTGTCTTCTTTTTTTTACCCCCCCCCCCCATTTCCTGGTTCCAGCCCACATCAGTGGGAGGGGGCATGGCCAAGAAACTGTGTTATTCAATACCATCTTATGTTATTGCCAGGTGTGGGGGAAAGGTACTCCCTCTCACTTCCAAGAAGAAAGGACATTCCTTTCTGGTTGGAGGAAAGCATCGTGGGCAGAGGTTCTGTCCACCATTTTTTCCCCTTATCTTGGGCTTGGTGAATCATTGGCATGGTTTAAGCCCAGATGGAGATTAAGCACCACACAGCCACTCACTCAACCACCCCTCTCTCTCCCCCAACCCTGGTGGAATGGGGAGGAGAATCAAAGTAAAACTTGTATGTTAAGAACAGTTTAATGATTGAAAAAAAAATCAAATACACTAATAATTAAAAATTATAACAATAAGGGAAAAACAAGTGATGCACAATGCAATTGCTCACTACCCACTGACTGATTGCCACCCAGATTGGCCACCCTTCCGGGTAACTTCCCCCAGTTCATATACTGGGCATGACGTTCTATGGTGTGGAATATCCCTTTGGTGAGTTTGGGTCACCTGTCCTGGCAATGCTTCGTCTCAGTTTGTGCTTTTTGTGTACCTCCTCACTGGCAGAGCATGAGACAAGAAAAAAAAAAGTCCTTGACTCAGGATAAACATGGCTAAGCAAAAGCCAAAACATCAGTGGGTTATCAACACTATTCTCATTCTGAATCCAAAAGAGCACTGTACCAGCTACTGAAGCTGAAATCAGGACAATCAACCTCTCTTTGTATACTTTTGTTATTAGTATTGTTTCTGTTACTGCTAATTTTCTTATCTCATTGCCATTTCCAGTAAATTGTTCTTATCTCAACCTGTGATCTTTGCCTTTTGTGCTTCAAATGTGAGGGGGAGGGGAAGCAAGTGTTGGTGCAGTTTCAGTGGGAGCACTAAATTGGTGAATTCCATTCCTAAACCACTGACAGCCTTAATTGGTGCCTAACATGGTGCATAAAGGGTTGAGATAACAACAGATCTGCCCAGAGTGGGTTGGAAACAAATTTGGTCTAAGCATTTGCCGTAATTAAATATGGAGTCATTGGTCGCAATGTTGTTTGGTCTGTTCGTGTGGGTATGGTACCTAATCCTGTATATATTCCCATATGTGCTCCTCACAGGGAGCTGTTCCAGAGCGGGAAAAGAATCAGCATTACTTTGTTGCTGTACTGTGGGATATCAGTTTATCACTTGATAACTTCAAGAGAAATGAGGATATTTTGGGATATGTATTCAGTGTTGCTCTCCTGCTCTGGCCTGGAGTTCTATCTGGGAATCTATTAATAATCATACCCAGCCTGTGTGGGGAACAGGGAAGGATGATTTTCTCCAGTCTTTCACTCCCTTTTCTTCCTTGAGGCATGTTACAACAGCTTTTGAGAATTTTGAAATCCCTTTGGATGTTAAGGAAAGTGTGTTCTTGTTGGAGGTAATCTATAGGGAAACAAATAATGAGCAGTCCTCTGTCAATCCAGATGAGATCCAGTATACACAATCCATGTGGCAGAAGTTTGCGTGGAGCACACCATCATTGTATGTCAACTCACTGGCATTGATGTCAATGAAAGAAAGAAAACAAAGAGTGCATCAGGTGACTACCCAACTCTGTCAATATGAAGATCATCTTTTTCCTCCCTACCAAGCTGCCCCTTCACTGTGGAAAGAGTATCAAAGCCGGCAGACAGACTTGAAAGACTGGAGCAAACTAGAGAGGAAATGTCCCATACCCCTCCAGTATATACCAGCCTCTGCTATTGGGAGCAAGTGACCTCCTGATCAAGAGAGAGGGTACACACCATGAAGTAACCTGTGGTTTTACCTGCATGACCATGGAGAGGACATAAGGAAATGTGATGGAAAACCCACCTCTGCCCTAGCAGCATGGGTCCATGAGTTGAGAGGAAGAATAGCCACGGTAGGAAACTCAGGAAACTCTTCAAGTATTGGAATATGAATCCCAATATTATCAGTTAGATGGTGCCTGGGCCAGTCTGACCCTCGCTGCTGGGCCAAAGGCAGCAACTGTGGTGTAAATCACCCCAGAGATACCTTGGCTGCTGGAGATTGCAGCTGGGCACTGAGCAAGTCCAGGCTTGTCAGGAACTCCGTTTACCTCAGGAGAGAGAGCTTCTGGCGATGGTGAAGAGAAAAAGGAGAGGATTCCGCTGGAAGGTTTAATGTCCAGAAGTTTATTCCATGGTTACAGAGGTCTGGACGGCAGCAGCTGCTCCAGCAGAATCCACGAGCACATGGCCTGATCACCTTTTAATCTCCCGGGGCAGGGGGAGGGGAGGTACAGGTGAGCCACCCAACCAGGTGAGGGGGGCTGGGTCTCAGGGGGGGGACGACACCCAGACTGGCCAATGACCCCTGGGCATAGGGGCATCTTTTGAACTTGACCAACCACAGGACACCTCGCTGGAATGTTGAGCCTGATTGACAGGACTAACTCAGCATGGGGGCAAGGGGGAAGGGAGAGAGGTATAGGCACACCTGGGAAAGGGACCGGGAAGCTCAAGACACACCGCAACATCTGGTAGCAGCCTTGGTCTGGAGTCTTCAGCCACACTCATCAGAGGCACTTTCCTGTTACAGACTAGAAGCATATCTTTTAGGGTGGGAGAAGGTTCGATAGGAAGGCTCAGGATTGCCGCTTGACACTGTGCATTTGCATTTGTAAATACCATTTCCTCTAAAATTGCTTCTCTAGCATTTTCTTTTTTAACTTGTATTTCAATGGCTCTAGTTAACCTTTCTACAAATTTCACAAAAGGCTCTGATGGTAGCTGTTTAATTTTACTATAAGGCTCAAAAGGCCCCTCAAGTTGGAGGGAAAAGAATGCTTTTTCAGCTGCTTCTTTTACTTTCTCGAGTGTTTCTGCAGGAATTGCAGTAGCTTGGATTGAGGGGGAAGACCATTGGCCCTCACCACAGAGGTGCTCAATGGTGATAGGGTTACCACTGTTGTCTTTGGCTGTGTTTGGATCAGCATGCAAGCCTGGGAGAGCATCTTTTAGCAGCTGTTTCCATGCAGTTTCCCATAATTTGAATTCCGTGGAAGTCATGAGACAAGAAAAAAGCTGTTTTAAATCATGTGGAATCACTACAGTCCTACTCAATTCAGAATTTAAAAGGCCACGGAAATATGGACTGTGTGGACCATATTCTTTATGAGATTTACAGATCTCTTTAATCAATTGTCGTCCAAAAGAATTCCAAATAGCAGTCGGGGCTGCCCCCCCTTGTGCTGCAGGCTGAAAGGTAACAGGAGCCAGTGACAACATGGGACTATGCATTGAATCTGCTGTTCCCTGCTCTGTATCCCTTGAAACAGAAGCATTGGGATCACAGCTACAGGTTTGGGGACCGGCAGTGGGTGTGTCCCCACTGTGGGAACTCGGGGAGGGGGCGGGGACAGGGGGCAGGCAGGGGGCGGGGACACCTGGTGACATCACGTCAGCAGACGCCCCCTGGGAGGAGTAGAGGGGCGGAGCTGAGGGTACTGCAGGAAAGGGAGGGGGAGGGGGGAAGGGGTCACGAGGAACAGGAGGAGAGGGGGATGGGGCTGGAATTTTGGGATGTTTAAGAGGATTTTGGGAAGAAGAAGACCAGGTTTGGGAAGGTGCCACGTGGCATCCACCATTTTGCGGACCCCCTAGGGATTGGGGGCCATTTTGGGCATCACTACTCTCCGGAAAGCTAACTTTGGGTTTCAGAGGAGGGGACACAAGGGATTGGGAAAGGTTCCACGCAGCCTGGCCAGGGCCTTGTGGACAGGGCAACTCAGGCAATTCAGCAGACTCTGGGAGACGACTTCCCAATGAGTTTGCTCTCTTTAAAATACCAAGTTTTGGGGTAAGAGGTGTAGGGGTTTTAGAGCTAGGAGAGGGAGAAACAGGGAGAGCAGAGGTACATGGCTTGGCATTTGGCTTTTTCTCCATTTCCCTTTGTTTGAGCAATGCAGTTTGAATTTGTAAACTCCAGAACACAAATTTAGCTGAGGGTACATTGCCAGATTGTCCTAAGGTTATCAATGCATTCCCAACTTTATCCCAGAATTGAATATTGTGGATTTCTTCAGGGGAAATTTTTGGGAAGTGGAGGAAAAGCCATCTTATAAACTGTTTTAATTTTCCTTTAGAGAACTTCACATTACCACTGTCTAAAATGCTAACAATATTATAATACACTCCTTTTTGTACAATGCTGAGTTTGGAGCCCATGTTAGATGTAAAAAGCAAAGTACTTAATCCTGCCTGACCAAAAACGAACCTAAAATCAGCTACCGATTTCGAAAAGAAACCACAGATAGAAAGCGATAACGAACAGACAAAAGCTTCACAATGCAGCTGTATGTACTGCTTTTAAAATTCCCGGGCAGCAACAGCAGGGCACGCCCTGCCGAGCCGAGGTGGAAACAAAGCCTCCCCCGCCGTGGAATGCAGCCCCCCCGCGGAGCAGAGAGAGCAGCCACGCCACGTGGCAAGCCGAAACCGGGCCCCCCCCCCCCCGCACCGCGTGTACCGAGAACACCCCTCCCCCGCACCGAGAGAGAAAGAGAGAGAGAGCCCCCCCCCTCCCCCGCACCGAGAAAGGGATCCCCCGGCCACGTGGAAAGAGAGCCCCCCCCCTCCCCCGCGGAGCTGAGAGAGCAGCCTCTCCCACGCCACGTGGCAAGAGCCGAGCACGCTGTGCTGCCGAGCGGGGGGGAAGGGCAGAGCACTCCCGCCGCTCCGGCGCGAATTCCAAAAGACAGTGAAACACACGGCAGAAAGCAAAGCTAAAACGCAACGAATTCCTCTGTGGGGCTGCGCAGCCAAAAATGCAAAGGCAAAAAAAAGGAACAGAACTCACGGCAGAGTCTGTTTTTGAGCTTCTGCTCTACTGAAAGCAGAAATACTCACCTGAAATGGAAGCTGAAGCTGGCTGGGTACAGGAAGGTCTCCTCACCGGACAGGACTTCTCTCTGGGCACGAGAGAGGCTCCCCTGTCCTCCCTCTGGAAAATCTGCTCACCACAAAAGAGCTGGGCTTTCCAGAGGCACCGAACAGTCCACGAAACTTCTTCTGGGAATATTCCCAAAGTCTCTAGCTGAGGGCTATGCAACCAAAGCCCTTCCAGCTGGATGCACGGCTGCCGAAGCTTCTCCGAGGTGTTGGGAGTCCGTTCTCGGGCTGCAGAGTCGCTTGCCCACCCAGGGACGCCAAAATATTGGAATATGAATCCCAATATTATCAGTTAGATGGTGCCTGGGCCAGTCTGACCCTCGCTGCTGGGCCAAAGGCAGCAACTGTGGTGTAAATCACCCCAGAGATACCTTGGCTGCTGGAGATTGCAGCTGGGCACTGAGCAAGTCCAGGCTTGTCAGGAACTCCGTTTACCTCAGGAGAGAGAGCTTCTGGCGATGGTGAAGAGAAAAAGGAGAGGATTCCGCTGGAAGGTTTAATGTCCAGAAGTTTATTCCATGGTTACAGAGGTCTGGACGGCAGCAGCTGCTCCAGCAGAATGCACGAGCACATGGCCTGATCACCTTTTAATCTCCCGGGGCAGGGGGAGGGGAGGTACAGGTGAGCCACCCAACCAGGTGAGGGGGGCTGGGTCTCAGGGGGGGGACGACACCCAGACTGGCCAATGACCCCTGGGCATAGGGGCATCTTTTGAACTTGACCAACCACAGGACACCTCGCTGGAATGTTGAGCCTGATTGACAGGACTAACTCAGCATGGGGGCAAGGG
This sequence comes from Melozone crissalis, assembly GCF_028551555.1. Taxonomy (NCBI): domain Eukaryota; kingdom Metazoa; phylum Chordata; class Aves; order Passeriformes; family Passerellidae; genus Melozone; species Melozone crissalis. The sequence continues at coordinate 4,178,324 of NW_026535813.1, read as the reverse complement.
GGAAGGGAGAGAGGTATAGGCACACCTGGGAAAGGGACCGGGAAGCTCAAGACACACCGCAACATTCAAGGATTAATCTCGGGATCTCTAGCTGGTCAGAGTGACCCCGAGATACGTTAGAAAGTCTCTTTTCGCAGTCTGGTGCTTGAAGAAGGAGTCAGAGCTCTTCATTTCTTGGTCTCAAGATTGTTTATTGTATCTTATCTATAAAATTTTTTCTCCTGTCCAGCCGAGGTCCTCTCAGCAAGACAGTCAGAGGCACCCTGCCTGCCTCAGAGGCGGTGTTATCTTTTTATACTAAAAACTATGTAAACAATATTTACAATTACTTTCCAATACCTATCACCTATGTTAGACAGTGAGCTTCTACTCTAAACCAATCTAAAAGTACCAACATCACACCAGAAGATGGAGGCCAAGAAGAAGGAGAAAGGCTGGACACGCCCAGATCCGTCCATCTTGCCCCTTGAACCCCCATTCTAAAAACCCTAAAAATATATTTTTCCACCCCATGATAAATTCACTATCATTCTACTTAAACTGTTGTGACTTGCAGATCTTCATCTAAGGTTGGTAATTTGCTCCATGGGTCATAATCAAAACCACAAGCATCTTGGGCTCTGTGCCAGGTTCTCTGAGCCCCCTGGCAGGGGTCTTGGCAGTCCAGGACAGCCAGAGGGATGTCCTGAATTCTGACAGATTAATGCCACTCCAGTTTCCCGTGGGCAAGTCCTCAGGCAGAATAGAAGGGATGATGTTATGTCCGATTCTTTTGAAGGGACCTCCAGTTCATATTTACAAGAAGTGAGCAATAACTACTATGACCAGGACTAGAGAGGCTCTGCCTCCAGCCAGATGGAAGAAAGAGACAATTAGACCTATTGGACTGTGGGGATCTGATGGCCTGACACATGAGACCCACAAGAGTATAAGGCTTTAGTTGACACTGCCTCACAATGTGCCACCATCAATACTGCTAAATGTATTTTTCTCCACTCCTTTAGCAACAGAGTGCAGGCCACAGGTTGCTTTCACATGGAGCGGCATCCAGTACACCTAGAACTGACTACCCCATGGGTGAAAACACAGCCCCACTATTTTCTATGGACTCATCCAGACTGCACCGGAAGAAAGGGTGAGGCTCCAGAACCCTTGCAGTATATTGATGGCATCATCGCATGGGGCAACACAGCAGAGGAAGTTTTGAGAAAAGAGAGAAGATAATTCAAATCCTCCTGAAGGCCAATTTTGCAATAAAGCAAAGTAAGGTCAAGGTACCTGCCCAGGAAATTCAGGTTTTAGGAGTAAAATGGCAAGATGAACATCATCAGATTCCAATGGACATGGTCAACAAATTAGCAGCTATGTCCCACCAACCAGCAAGAGGGAAACACAGGCTTTCCTAAGCACTGAGGGTTTTTGGAGGATACCAATTCCAGATTACAAGCAGATTGTACACCCTTATCATCTGACCAGGAAGAAGAATGGTTTTAAGTGGGGTCCTGAACAACAAGCTTTTGAACAAATTAAGCAGGAGATTGTTCATGCAGTAGCCCTTGGGCTAGTCAGGACAGGACAAGATGTGAAAATGTTCTCTACACTGCAAGCTGGGGAGAATGGTCCTTTCTGGAGCGTCTGGCTAAAAATACCTGGGGAGACTTGAGGATGACCCCTGGGGTTCTAGCGTTGGGAATAGAAAGGATTCAAGGCCTGTTACACCCTGTGGTGGTTTAACACCAGCAGGAAATTAAACTCCAAATAAGCCACTCCTCTTCCCCTGCCCCTTCTGGTAAGGGAGGGACAAAAGCAGAGATTATGGATTGAAATAACAATTTACTGAAAGCAAAAGGCAATGGAATAAGAAACTCACGGTAACACCAGCAATATTAATACCAAAAGTATACAAAAAGAGAAGATGTTTTACCCACAAAAAAGGTGTTCGCCACTGGGAACAGAAAAAGTTGGTGGATGCTTACTGTAGGCCATGTCTGCATGGCTTCCCCAGGCAAAGATAAGATGGAGACTATTCCCACATGCCACGCCACTTGGCTGTCGGGAACAAAGGCAAAATAGTGACGGCAGTCCCATGGCTAATATTTTCCGCCCCCCCAGCCCGAAACAATGAGAAACAATAATGAACAAAACCCCCCCAATGGTAGGTGTGGGAACTCCGCACATCACTCCTGATGTCCAGAGTTGCCGAGACAACCCTTGGGGGGCTTGGAAATCCTGGAATGTTGCCAGAAGTGCGTGGTGGCTAGACTTTGACCCTGCACGGGATGCGACACCTGTGTGAGGACGAGAGGATCACATGGAGATAAATGGTGAAGGGATAGATTAATTATAGGGTGAAAACATAGGTTTTAGAATTTCGGTACGGGGTTTTTAGGAGACAAGATGGAGGAATTGGAGTGTGTCCTGTCCTTCTTCTTCTTCTTCTTGTCATCCATCTTTGATGGTGATGGTGGCACTTTGAGATTGGTTCTTACTGAATTTGCACTTGTCAATAAGAGTAAAAGGTATTGGGAGGAAAAGGTAAATATCCTACACGTAGTTTTTGGTATAAAAATAAGCCGCCGCCCCGAGGGAGGTCAGTGTGCCCATGGCTGACTTGCTGTGCGGACCTCTGTCGGGCCGGGAGACAACATTGTAGATAAGAATTAATAAACAACACTGAAGAACTGAAAAACCTGAAGACTCCTTTCGTCCTTTGGAGCGCGGGCTGCCTCAAGGCCATCCTGAGCCTAACCAGGCCAGGACAACAGCCGAGAACGGAGAGGTAGGTCATCTGAGTCAGGTTGTGCTGCCATTTTGCTGGGCTCAGTTCCACACTGGTGCCTGTGCTGCTGCCTCCACCACTCCACTGTGTTTGATGTCAGCCCCGTGGGTCACTGTCACTTTCCCATTGCTCTGCCATGCTCCCTTTAGCTCGGCTCAGCTGGATGGGGCTCAACTCCATTCCTGTCATCTGGGCTCCCCTTGGTTGGACTAGGGGCCACACCCCTGGTCCGCTCCCTGCTGGCAGCCTCCCCACTTGTGCTGCTGTTCAACACGTCAATTTGTGTTTTGCTGTTTTCCCTTCAGCACCATGTCCTGTAGCCATGCTCTATAAAAAACTGGGAAGGGGACTGGTGGGGCAGGAGAAGGACCCAGGTCCACAGGGGCTGATCCTGACAGTCCCTCCACTGGAGAGAGAGAGCAAGACAAAAATGGCACCCACTTCCGTGAGGTGGGGGTCATTTTCATCCCAAAACTATTCCCCCCCAGCGATAATGTAAGTGGTATAGAATAGCAATTTAGATGCACCCACACTACACTAAGCTCCCCCCCCTCCCACCCCCCCCCAACCATGACACACCTCAGTGGAAAAAGAAATATTGGCATCTAAGGAAAGGGGTGGGAGCTCCTTCAGAAGTAATTGGCACCAAAGCACAGCTCCTCCTTGTAGGAATGTGCCCCCTGTTGACAGAGTGACAAAACTATCCTTTGTCCCCTCAAAAAGGAAAGAAGCCCAGAAGTTTCTCTCCTCAATTAGGTGAAAAAGCCACCTCACAGGCCTAGGGGACTTCTCCTCAAACTTAAGGATAGCCAATTGGACAGAAGCCAAAAAGTCCCGCCTGGGCAATTTACTAGAAAAAGAAGTGAACAAAGAAACTAATCACTTTTGTGAGGTGTTTTACCAGGAGCAAGAACCTCCTGCACCGTTCTCAGTTTTTCTCTGTTTGTTATTTTGCCTTTTATTAAACCTTTTTGTTTCCAACACTGCAATAGAAGCCATCCTGCTGGTTTTTATGCCTCCAAGGGTAGCTGACCTCTCTTGGGTGTGTTATAGACTTCCAAGAGCTTATGAGACCTGGCTCGAGGAGGCTACTATAACACCTCCTGGCACCCTGACTGTCAGCTGGATATTCAAAGAGAAAGTCCCCTCCACATAAATGCCACTGATGCTACGCAGAGTAAGTGGGTCTTGCTGGTCACACAGTGAGCTCAAATAAGAAAGCCCACTAGCCCAGGGATCTTGAAAGACATCATGAACTGGCCCAAAAGTGAAAGTTTCATGTTGCAGCTGGCCATTTGTCTCGGTGCAGGGAAGGCTCAAGACCCTCAATATGAGTGTTCAGCAAGCTCCGTTTATTGAAGAGAGCATCGGACACTTATACAGCAAGTAATAAGCTTATGAATATTCTGTAATTTACACCGTCTATTGGCCACACTACAGCATCAGCTCTTCTTCATTCCTTAGGGGTTACATCTCTCTTTTCTCATGTCTCTTTCACTATTTGTTATCATACTACAGCTAGGCTCAAGGACATGCTATCTTGCAGGTGCAAGACTTAGAATTAGCCACGGCATTGTACTTTTCTAATTCTTAGTTACTCTCCTAACAGTTTCAGACTATCGTCATCATTAGAGGAGGAAAATGTGACATGTGCTGAGGAAGCCTCACCATATAATGAGCTACTGGAGAGTGAAAGACCATATACCCTCTTCACTGATGGTTCCTGCCATATTGTAGGGATACATCGAAAATGGAAAGCTGCCATATGGAGTCCTACATGGCGAGTTGCAGAAGCTTGAAGGACAAGGTGGATCAAGTAAGGTTGCAGAGCTGAAAGCCATCCAGTTGGCTTTAGATATGGCTGAACGAGAGAAATGGGCCATGCTCTACCTCTACACTGACTCATGGATGGTAACAAATGCTCTGGGGAGGGGGAGGTAAACTGATGGAAAAAGATCAATTGGCAGCGCAGAGGGAAACCCATCTGGGCTACTGAATTGTGGCAAGACACAGCTGCCTGGATAGAGAAGTTGGCTGTAAAAGCATGTTATGTAGACACGCACGGACCTGAAAGTCAGGCTACTGAAGAACATTGTAACAACAGACAGGTGGATCAAACTGCCAGGATTTGTGTCTCAGATGGATCTAGACTGGCAACATAAGGGTGATTTATGGCTCACTGGGCCCATGACGCCTCAGGTCATCAGGGAAGAGATGCAACATACAGATAGGCTTGTGATTGAGGGGGAGATTTAACCATGGACACCACCTCCCAGGTTATCCCTAACTGTGAAACGCGCTGCAATCAAGCAGGCCTAAGCGGGTAAAGCCCCTCTGGTATGGTGGACAATGATCAAACTATATATAAATATGGGGAGGCCTGGCAGATTGATTACATCACACTCACAGAAACCTACCAAGACAAGAGCTACATGCTTACAGTGGTGGAAACAACCACTGGATGGCTGGACATGTACCTTGTGCCTCACACCACTGTCCAGAACACCATTCTGGGCCTTGAAAAGCAAGTCCTATGGTGACATTGAACCTCAGAAAAAATAAACTTGGACAATAGGACTCATTTGAAAAATAGCCTCATAGACACCTGGGCCAGAGAGCACAATATTGAGTGGGTATATAATATTCCCTATCATGCACCAGCCTTGGGGAAAATTTAATGGTACAATGGACTGTTAAAAACCACATTGAAAACAATGAGTGGTGTGACCTTCAAACATCAGAATCTTCATTTAGCAAAGTCCACCTGGTTAGTTAACATTAGGGGCCCTACCAATTGAGCTGGCCCTGCCCAATCAAAACTACCATGCATGGTAGAGGGGATAAAGTCCCCTTGGTGCATATGAGAAATGAGTTAGGGAAGACAGTTTGGATTAGTGCCACCTCAAGCAAAGACAAACCCATCCATGGGATTGTTTTTCTCAAGGACCTGGGTGCACTTGGTGGGTAATGCAGTGGGTTGGGGAAACATGATGTGTAACACAAGGGGATTTGATTTTTGATTGAGAACAGTCTGTAATGTTGAATTGCATAATATTGGTTGCTGAATGACACTGCCACTGTTTGTCATAACTACCATGGACAATGAATATAGACTGCTCCAGATACATCATCATGGGCTCCTGATGCAGCTTGCAACCAGCTGACAGTACACCAGCCCTCCTGCCCTGAAAGACATTAAGGACATATAGAAGCCACAGTCATGGCCTAAATGAACTCATCAGACATCTTGGAAGGATGGCCATTGACTATGGAAATAATACTTGTGTGTGTGTGTGTGTGTGTGTGTGTGTGTGTGTATAGTGGGGAAAAGGGACTCTCTCTTGCCTCTGAGAATAAAGGGTGTTCCTTTCCAGTCAAGGGAAAGCATTGGGCAGAGAGTTTGTTTGCCATTGTTTTTCATTGTCCCGGACTTGGTGAGTATATTGCATGTAAATCACCCTCTCTTTGTACACTTTTGTTATTAGTATTGTTGCTGTTACTCTTAATTTTCTTATCTCATTGCTATTTCCAGTAGATTGCTCTTATCTCAACCCATGATCTTTGCCTTTTTTGCTTCTAACTGGAGGGGGAGGGGAAGCAAGTGCTGGTGTGGTTTAGGTGGCAGCACTAAATTGGGTAATACCATTCCTAAACCATGACACCCCAATACCCAAATTAGTAATTAATTCTTAAAATTTGAGTCAAATACTTCAAGTCAAGTCTGTTTTTCTCGCAACAGCCAACAGATGCCCTGTTGCGTTGTGATTTCAGGGTTTACCCCAGAACCTCGGGTCCCTCCCCTGATAATTCCCTCCCAGATGTGTGTCACCTCTCCTTTCCCCTGCCGAGTACTGTCTGTCAATCCTGGAATTCCAGAAGGGCGTTGAGTGATTGGCAGATTCAAAGGATGCCCTCTACCCCTGGAGGGGCATTGGACCATCCAGGTGTCCGTTGTACCTTAAGACCTCCTTCTATGTACCTGGTTGGTGGGATTCCTACCCCTTCCCTCCCCCTCTCCCTGGGGTTAAAAGAGCCAGCAACCATGCGGTTTGAGAGTTCTGTTGGAGCTGTTGCCTGTGGGCCAGAATAAAGCTTTGGATCAAAACCCTCCATCAGAACCGACTCCTTTCCTTCACCATCGCCTTAAAGCTTCTCTGCCAAAGGTAAACCCGAGGAGCAGACACTGTTACAGGGAAGCTCCATCCCACAGCCACCGGAGATCCTGCATGCCTGGACTTGCCTCCAAGTGCCCAGCTGCAGCATCCAGCTAGCCAAAAGTGTCTCTGGGGTGAAACCACCACAGTAGCTGCTATTTAGTTCAGCACCAAGGGCCAGACAAGCTCAGGCATGTCCCATCCGGCTATATTGGTATTATTCCAATAATGTCCATAGAGGAAAATCACTGCTTCAGTTTCTATTTGGCAGAGTAGAAGGGCTGATCCTACTTCTAACCCTAAAGAAGGGACTTCTGGTATGCAGTTACAAAAAATAAGTAATAAATACTCCAACCAGAAATAAATGGGCCCTGCCTCCAGCCAGTTGAAGGAAAGCAACAACTGGGTTTACTGGACTGTGTGGGTTCAGTGGCCTTGCACACTGGACTCAAAGCAGTATAAGGCTGTGGTTGACACCAGTGTACAGTGTACCCTAATGCCATCAGGTTACAAAGGAGCACAACCCATCTGTATTTCTGGAGTGATAGGGGAATCCGAACAACTGTCTGTGTTGTAGGTTAAGGTAAGCCTAACTGGGAGTGAGTGGCAAAAGCATCCTATTGTGACTGGCCAGGAAGGTACATGCATCCTTGGCATAGACTATCTTGGGAGAGGGTACTTCAAGGTGGGCTTTTGGTATAACTGCCTTGAGTATGGAGAAAATTAAACAACTATCTACCCTGCCTGGCCTCTTGGAAGAGCCTTCTGTTGTGGACTTGCTGTATGATGCCAGTGTTTTATGGTGCTGTATGTCACCACTTCTGGGGCTACCATATGTCAAAGATATTACAGCAAGAATCACACAAACCAATGAAGCATGAATCGCATGAGAAAGCAGGCAAGTACAGCAGTGATGCAACCAGAGCTGGTTTTGTTACACAACATTCCAACACAACGCACAATTCTGCCTGTTTTGAGTGACCACCATAACAGCCAGACCCCAAAGTCATAGAGTAAATAAACTCAACAGACATTTTTATTGCCATTTTATGGACATTTTACAGGGATGGCCCACAAGACGAAAGGAATTATGTCTGTGTGTATATCAAAGGGTGGGAAGAGTGGTGGTAGTTAATAATGAATGGGATAATGTGGGACCTGAGCATGATGTAAACAGTATGAAATAAGGGGTGGAGATGGTGCTGGATCTGGTTAGGTTGGAGTCAATTTTCTTCATAGCAGTTCATATGGTGCTATGTTTTGAATTTGTGATGAAAACAGTGTTGATAAAACTGGGATGTTTTAGTTCTTGCGGAGCAAGGCTTTGTCCTAGATTGCAAGGCAATGTGTATTCTATTTGCCATCTGCTAGAGGTGTGGCATTTGTCTTCTGTTAATTGGGCAGTTTTCTTTATCTCTTCCACAAACCAATCCTCCCTCTGGGGAAACATCTGCTGTTAATGGGCCATCAAATGTCACTGCATGACCAATAAAAATTACAGCATCCCATTGTGAGATGCTCCGCCCAGAGGGAGGAGCCAAGCATTTCTAACTGGACATAATCAGAGATTTTTGGGACACTAGCACAGCCTTTCCACTGGATTCCCAGAGGAGCAGCTGCCTCTTCCACTGGATCTTCAGAGGAAGACTACACCCTTCTACAAGATCACTGCTTCAACAGAACCACATCTGCCACTCCAGGACTGCAGTCACCATTTCAATTGGACTGCTACCAACACCCTGACCCACAGGGTGTCAGGTCCTATTCTGACTCTGTCAGTGTTGTTTTCTTTTACTGCATTGTTTATTTTTTTAAATTTATTTTTTCTTCCCTAATAAAGAGCTGTTATTCCTGATCCCATATCTTTGCCTGAGAGCCCCCCTTATTTTCAAATTTATAAAAATTTGGAGGGAGGGGGTTTACATTTTCCAATTTAGGGAAGGGTCCTGCCTTCCTTAGCACACACCTGTCTTTTCAAACCAAGACAGATTTACAGTGTCAAGGCCTACTCTTACACACTGCCCTGCCAGTGAATAGGCTGGGGGTGCACAAGAAGTTGAGAGGGGACACAGCTAGGACAGCTGACCCCAACTGACCAAAGGGATATTCTGTACCATATGACATCACTTAGCAAAAAAAACAGGTGAGAGGGTGGGGTGTGTGTTTCCAGTGCTGCTGTTACTCAGGGACTGGCTGTGCGTTGGTCAGATGGTAGAGAGCAATTTGGTTTTTTTGCATCACTTGTTTATCTAGGTTTTGATTTTATTTATGTGTTAGGGTTTTTTTTCTCTTCCTTTTTGTATTGTCTTTATCATCTCAACCCATGAGTTTTTTCACTCTTACCCTTCTGATTCTCTTGTCAGAGGGAGCGATTGGGCAGCTGTGTGGTGCTTATCTGCCTACCAGTGTTAAATCCTGAAAGCAGGACATTTCATATTAAGACATCAGTCCTAAAAAGTAAAATACAATAAACATGTGAGTGGTGTAAATGCATGTCATCTACTTCAAACTGTTTTGTCAGCTCTCTGCTTCAAGATGCCTCATTTTAAATCAGCCTAGACAACTATATTTTTCCTTCTTCTCTCCAAGATTATAAACATGTGGACTATACACTTTTAGATGGGACTAAATACTGCCCAAGAAGTGAAAGGTTGGCAGTTTAAGTTTCAAGTAGGAGCTTCGTGGTCTTTAGAGAAAGGTCCAACAGTCTGTGAGTATTCCCAACTTATCCATAGCCAAAGAAAGTCTCTTCATGAGGACCTTAAGTTACACCCAGAGCTTGCTTACATAACAGTAAGTCCCGCCATTTTACCATGTTCCATGTATATTTATTGTACAAGCACAATTGGTATTAAAATATTTCATTTATATTATAGTACTGAAATTACAGGCATACATTCAACCTTGCAGAAAGTAGACTTAGCTACAATACTTTTTTCTGGAGCGGGAGGCACAATGTAACCAATATGCATGTACTTCATTGCTAATTTGCTGTGCAAGCCAAGGAAATCACTGAATCATCTTTTAACAGAGAATTCATTTTTGTGAAACACGGAAAGAGATGTCTAAAAAAAGATTCATTTTAGTTATGACTTACTGATACTTTTACTCAGCTGTGATATAAAGTTATTTGCAAATATATTTGTTGCACTAGTTACCTTTGTTGTTACTCTGTAAGCCATATAAGCATTCATGCCATCCCCTGTAATAAAATTAAAATACTTGTAAGTTATTTTAATCCCTCCACACACTTTATTTTTCCAAAATACACATTAAATAGCTTTTTATTCACATGCTAAAACTATCAAAAGATAACTAAATAAGGAATTGTACTAACATTTCAGAAGTCTCTAAGAGATAAGACAGACTAACATAATTTAATAGGTTCAAGTAACTTACCAATTTTCTCTGGGACTTATACATTGATTTCTATTTCAAACAAATCTCCATTTGCTTCCTCTTCAATCTAGAAAAATGTATGTCATTTTTTATAAGTTAATGTGCATTAAAGCAACATATTGGTACAAAGATAAGGATATATGTGAAGGAAGAGTCAGTGTGTCTCAATGACTAAAAAGCTCTTCTAGATCTACCATCCAATTTAAAGTGAACATAATTTCACATCTTGGTTTCTCATTTTGAGTCTTCCTGAAAATATTTTAGTGTGGCAACTTCTTCAGACTTGTTGGCCTCAGAGCTTTAGTAAACATTTATCTCAGGGCAATGCTCATTTTATCTCCTCCAATCCTAGCAGGCACGGAGGTTCTAAAATGCTCTCACTTGCAATGTTTCTATAAGCTTCTAATCAAAAGACAGCTATATTCCTCATTATTAATGGTATCTGAGGTTGAAGAGTTGGCGATGAGGAAAGGAACATCTATGGAATTTTCAGATACTTCCCTGAGCTGTGTGATAACAGAATTTCCTAATCTTTTGTGCAATATACATAAGTTTATTAGAACAGAAGTAAAGAAAGACCATGACAGAACAATGTGTCAAGGCTGAGAAGGAAAAAAATTCTGAATGAAATGTCAACTTCTTAGGGAATGTGGGAAAGCAGCCATCAAGTCCCAAGCCAGTCTTATTTGCCAAACCTCACTCATCGGTGACATTTTCTAGGAGCATATTGTAGAATGAATGGTATTTGCCAATGCACAGACTTTGAATGGAATGACAAATGTAAATAGCAAATTAAGTGGTAAAACTATGAACAGCCTTATCTGTTTGTTAGTATGCAGAATAATGCTAACAACAGTTTCCTCAATTTCCTTATTAACAGCAGCTTCAGAAATCTGAGTTAAAACATGTAACATGCTAGCATGAATTAATACACATCTTTAACACATAGCTCAACACCTGTTCCCTTCACACACTTTTGCAATGCCTATCCTGTAGAAATGGAGCATGTTACTCCTCATACTACAGATCTCTCATCACCTAAGCAATGAACACATATGATTTGATGAGTCAAATACATATTAAACACAAAATAAACAGAATAGTTGTTCTCTTGCATACTTCACTTTAACAAGGAGTGTTCCAGTAGTTAGGAACTGCATTAAAAAACCAAAACCTGCAAATAGTAAATACATGCCACATACACAAAAAGACATTTCCATAGTCCTCAAAATATAACTTAAAAATTTTCTCAGTACCTCTTCTCTGTACCTATCAAAAATCACAGGGGCTGTTACACTTTTCTAATTCATTCTGGCAGCTACTAATGTAGTCGGTGTTACAGGAGCGATTCCAGGAGTAGATTCTGGTGAAAGTACTGGATCCCTCACTGGACTGTCCAATGAAACTTCTTCTGTAGCTTCTAGATAAAGATTTTGAGTTCAAAAAAAAGATTTTTTTCATAGAGATATATGTACACCACAAAAGATACCAAGCATGAACATTAAAAAGTGATAATACATAAGTTTAATAAAATAATTTATAAACAACATCCATTTCTCGGTCAGATAATTTAAATATGTCAGTAAATCTAGAGGTGACATCCGAGCTTCTAGTGAAAAATAGGTTTAAGTTAAATTAAGTAGACAATTTTCTCTGCTGCTGCATAAAGTCTTTTGCAGTAGTCACAAACTGCTAAATCATTCATTTCTATATATGATGAAAATAAATGACATTTTTTCCACCACAGACTGCTTTTTTTAGCACCTATGTCAAATGTAGTTTTTGCACTCTGAACAACTGCTGATTGTCATATAGGCATATTGAGCATAAAAGTTATACATATACACCCCCTACCAAAAGCCCACAACTCGTAAAATACAAATATTAGTAGATGAGGAATTCTGACCAGTAAAACAAACTACTTATTTTTACTTTCTTCAGATTGTAGATAGTCCATCTATATTTAAAGAGCATGTATATCTCTGCTCTGCAAACCCTTTATGCTTTCTTTCCTCCACTACTTGATTTTGACCACCAGCAAACCATACATTTCAAATCAAATATTTTAGTTGGAAGTTACCTATAATGATGTGTTGGCTTTGCACAGCCTGGTTTTTAGTAGCAGGAGGGCACAGAGATGGCTTCTCTGAGAAGCTGCTAGAAGCTTCCACCATGTAAGGCAGAGCCAATCCCTGATGGCTCTGAAGATGGAAATGCTGCTGGCAAAGCCTGGGCCAATGAGAGATGATGGTAACGCCTGTGATAACATATTTAAGAAGAAAATCAAAACAAAGGGGGACACAGTGTTTTTTTCTAGGCAGAAAAGAGGAGGAGGTGAGAACATGTGAGAGAAACAACATGAAGACACCAAGGTCAGTGAAGAAGGAGAGGGAGGAGGTGCTCCAGGCACTGGAGCTTAGATTCCTCTGCAGGCCGTGGCAATGACCATGTGTCATGCTTTGAAAGACAGGTGTCTGCCAAGGGAAGTGGGAATCTCCCTTGAAATGGAGAATATGACCCCCTTCCCCCCAAATTGTTATACTTTTGAAATTACGGGGCTTTCAGGCAAAGATATAGGAAAAGGAAAAACAGTTCTTTATTACTATGCATATGGATAACAAGGCAAACAAACATCAACAGCAGCAGCAGCAACAAACAAAACCAGAAACCCAGTAACAGCCTTCACTTAGCTGTCAGGCACTTTCCCCTTTGGTGTAGCTACGATCACAGCTGGCAGGGGTGCTGGTGGCTCCCCGGCCAGGCAGGGCAGTTGTGATGAATCTCCCGTGGCTGCAGGGGGCGCTGTGGTGCACGTTCAGTGGTGTCTATGCACGTGGTAATGGTGGGCGCAGCCGGCAGAAAGGATGGAAAAGGGGCTTCTGTTAGAAACCCTCAAAGGCAGCCGATCCTGGTGCCCCTCTGGATAGCAAAAGGAGGTGTAGCAGGGACTTCAGAAGCAGCAAGCTGGAATGGCAGGGATGAGCAAAATCACAGAGTGGTAGATGAGATGTATTCAGAAGCTCCACAGCTGTAGCTGGAACCGCGGGACTCCTGGCAGGCAGGGGGTGCAGGGCTAAAGTGTAGCAAAAACCTGGAGCAGTGGCAAAGAAATGGGGGGGGGGGGGGGGGGGCTGAGCAGTGACAGCCCGGCTCCTGAAAACAGCAGGAAGAGGTTCCCTGGGAGGGGGAAAGAGCTCAGGATTCCAGGGTTTCCCGTGAGGCCCCTGAGTAGATGGTGAAAATCCATTTTTTAGTGAGGTAGGGTGTCACAGACATCTTTTTGTGAAAATCCTTTTCTTTAGGATTTTTCTCTTCTGAGGAGCTGACGCCTCAGAAACAAAATGTAAACAATGATTATCTGCTGCTGTGGAATGCAACAGGTGGATCCGTGATTGGTCTCTTGCGGATGTTTTGATTTAGTGATCAGTCACGGCAGAACTGGCTCTCGCTCTCTGTCGGATCAAGCTGCCTTTGTTATCATTCTTTTCTATTCTTAGCTTAGCTAGACTTCTGAGAACTTTTCCTTCTATTCTTTTTAGTCTAGTTATAATGTAATATATATATAATAAAATAATAAATCAAGCCTTCTGAACATGGAGTCAACATTCTCGTCTCTTCCCTCATCCAAGAACCCTTGTGACCACTGTCACAGTAGGGTATTAATAATGCTATAGATTAGTAATGCGATGGTTGACTCACAGTTAAAGAGAGAATATTAAGTATATGTTAAGAGAAGTTTTGTAGATGTATAGTTATGTTTCCCCTCCCCTTTGCATTGTTATCACAGGATGGCCTTAGTAGTAGGGGCATTTGGGAGGGTCAGCTTGTTGCTATGGTTGCACCTGACCTGCAATCAAGATGTAAGAAAGTGACTTCCACCACTGGATAGCGAAGAAGGAGTCAATTGACAAGACTTTGAGAGGGGCTAGAGATATAAAGGGTGGAACATCCATTTTGTGGATGAGCACATGGTGATGGAGTCCTTTGCTCCTAGCGCTGTATTTTTCTTTATTCAGTCTTCTGTTGCATTTTTGATAAGGTTTTAATAAACCTTTTACATTTTTTGAAAGAGAGTATCGTTTCTCGCAATAAGGTCCCAGTTCAATGGCTGCTCTCTAAGGACGGAAGGAGGAGGACAGGGCTGGGCTCCAGCAGCAGCAGAAGCAGCAGCGAATACTACCCCCAGTAAGCAGCAACTCCACCATTGTCCTTCAAAGCTGAGAGCAAGAGGGCTAAGAGCTGTGCCCAGCCCCCTTTTCCCCAGCCCAATTCTTGTGGTATCTCAGACCCTCCAAGAGAAACCCTCCAGGTAAGGAGTAGTCAGCCGCAACCTTTCCAAGGCAACTTCATTTGTCTCAAGTATCCAGTCGTTAGTGTCTCTTAGCAATATATGGGAGAAAATTCCCAGAGAGAAAGAAACAAAAGGAAAATCCTAAACTCCAACACCATGGTGAAGCAGGCTGTCCGCTTGCAGCCCAAGGAGGTCCACAGGGAATGCAGAGATCCACCCACAGCCCGTGGGGGAGGTACTCATGCTGGAGCAGGTGGATGCCTGGAGGAGGCTCTGATCGAGTGGGGGACTCAGTCGAGAGAGGGGGCCCTGACTGCATCTCACACCCCAAGCTGCCACCCCACCCCGCTGAGCTGGCAGCGCTGGGGGCAACAGCTGGCACTACGCCCGCGTATGTCCCCGTTCCATGTCTGCTCGGTCCCATGCTGCAACTGACCCCGCCCCCATCCCCAGCAGCATCGCACGTGAAGTACCCCACGCACCCTGAACCGCCACAGTCTCTCGCCGCCTGCAGCCCCTGCTGTCTGCGGCCCCGCCACCAGTGGCTCCACACCTCCAAATCCCCTGGTCCACAAGCGTGGCCCTCACTGCCAGCAGCACACACCAGCAGACCAGGGCCCCAGGGCCTCTGACTGCTGTGGTTAACCCTGTCAGGTCAGCACCACCCCTCCTCTGCACAACAGAAACAACCTTCGATCTCTGGCAGAGCCAAGCGCAAACTACGCTCTGCACACCCCAAACTGCCACACTCTGTGCACAGCAGTATGGAGCTGAGCATACTAACACGTGTATATAGAGCTATGCACACCAATGTGTGCAGTGTTATACACATTAACACACGTACATTTCACACAGAGCTATACTCACACTTGCAGAGCCTGTGCACACTCACAGAGTATGTACACAGACTTAATTATACCTGAGTGTGCACACAACATGAGTACACTTTAGTACATGAAATAAACAGGGCCAGGAGACTTCTTCTCCTTTTTAATGCCTTTATTAAAAGTGATCAGCTCAGGATTGGGCATCTCGGCAGGACTGCAGTCCCCGTCGTGTTTCCCAGGGCGACTCAGAGGAGGAGGATATGCGCAGCTCTGTCCACTAGGGGCAGAGCTGGGGGATCCAGTCCTTGTGGGAGCCTTTAGGGCGTGGTGTCCCTGTCAGATCTTAGTCCTCCCAGCTCAGTCGGCCCGGTCTCACCGCCGGGGATGACTCCCATGGTCAGGGCGAGAGGGACTCCGAAGGTGTTCCACATCTCTGCAGGCTCAGCACTCGGCTCCTCACGTCCAGACATCACTCCAGTCTCTCAACTCTTATTTGGCTCGTTGTTTTTGGGGTTTTCTCTGTGCATTTGGAGCCGTAGTCCCCCAGTGCCTTCTGGTCCTTGAGTCACTTTGCATAACCCCCCCCCCCACCTTCTCAGGTGTCTTCACTATTCTGGGAAAGGTACAACTTAGCCTTGGACAAGGCTCTGCTAATACAAAAGGAGCGATTAGCCACAACGACAAAACACGCAGAACTTCGGCAGCTACAGTGGTCTGGCTGCCTTTTTGTAACTTTTTCTCACAAAAAAAATATTAACCGAATTTTTGTTCATAACAGCACATCTATGTGCATAGTGCTATGCACACTAGCACACATGTTCACTTACATCTGGGTACACTAGAAAACTTATGTGCATGCAGATATGCATACTAGCACATATGTGCACAGCACCTGTGTGTACACCCGGGGCTATGCACACTGGCACACGTGCACAGCACTCTCTAGAGCCCTCTTGGCCCTGACCCCCTTCAGGCATCTCTCCTTGTGGGATCACGATATGGTGAGGATGGGGGCAGGAGGGGGAAGCAAAACATGCTATTATAAGTTTTATTTTTTTAGCTCTCTTCCTCACACACTTTTAAGATAGGTTTGGTATTTTTGCAGGCAATACAAGGCCCTATAGAACCACGTCTTTGGGGACAATTTATTGGTCACCTCCCTTTGGTGAGGTTCAGAAGGGGGGGCAATGAGATAATTAAAAAAAGGGCAACTTAGAAATCTCTTTCCTAGTAGAGAATCTGTGCTGGAAAGAGAATATTTGTGGTGGACAGTGAGTTCCTTCTCTGAACAAACAAGAAAGGCTAGACCAGTTTTGACATGAGAAATCTCAGACTGAAAGAGGGAAAGGTAATTTCTTAGAGCTCTTCTGAGTTATACATGGAAAAAATATCCAAGGTTTTGACACTCAAGCTCTTCTCTTAACCTGAAAGAGAAGTAGCACTTTTCCAGTGTTTAAGTTGAGTGGAAAACAACTGTTCTGTGCTATACTTAATCTTAGTGTAACACAGAGAAAAAGATAGAAGGTGGCAAAAGAAAGGAAGAAAATGCAGCACTCCTTTAAGCCGATGCTCGTACTTGGCCTCTGTGTTTTTTCAAGAACAATTACCTAAAGAAACAGCAGTTTTTGTCTAAAATCTCTTCAGCATTATGGATTCGAAGTAGGCAGCCCAAAACTTCTAGCTAAAGGAGTTCAAAGCATGACAGATGTTCTAACAGGACTCTGCTTGCAGGAAACAGAAGAATATAACATGTTTGGTAAATATAACCCTCCCACCTCTAGCACGTGTGGGATCTCAGCCTCTCAGAACTGGGGTGCAGGGTGAACAAGACCACCCCTGGGGGGCTCGGGAGTCCTGGAATGTTGCCAGAAATGTCTGGTGGCTGGACTTTGATCCCACATGGGAGATGACATCAGTATGAGGATAGGAGGATTTCACTGGGGTGAACGGTGAAGGGATAAGTTAATTGGAGTGTGAGATAAAGGGTTTAAGATTTCTGTACAGGGGGGTCTAGAGAAGTAAGATGGAGGAATTGGGGCGTGCCCTTCTCCTTCTTCTTCTTCTTCTTGGCCTCCATCTTCTGTGGTGATGTTGGCACTCTGGGATTGGACCTTACTAGGGGAACACTGGTTAATAAGGGTAGAGGGTATTGGAGAAAAATGATAAATATTGTATACGTAACTCCAAGTATAAAGATAGATGACCGCCCCAGGGGCTCTCAGTGTGTGCCCATGGATGACTGCTGAGCAGAACTCTGTCAGGCCCAGAGAAAATCTTTTAGATAAGCATTTAATAAACACCGAGACCGAGAAAAGATCTGAAGTCCCTTCTCGTCCTTTGGAGCGCGGGCGGCCCAAGGCCATCTTCGGGCTTTTCCAGACCATCTAAACAGCCCAAAATCCGACAAGTGGCGTCCGCTGCGTGGGCTATCTCCCACCAAACCTTTCGGGGGGGGGGGGGGAAAGCCCTGAAGAGCTGAAGAGCCAAGAGGACAGCACTGATAACTCCTGAGGAGAGAAGCCTGAAGAAAGAAAGAAGAAAAAGAAAAAAACCGGCCAGGAGAAGCTGCAAAAATCAGCAGTCACTGAAAATTCCATCTCTCAGCTTCTGCCGAAGACAGTTCGTAGCAGAGCGGCCTGGACTGGGACCAGAAAGGCGCCTCTGGATCCATCCCTCGTGATCTGCTGGACGGAGACTGAGGGCTTTCAGACCACTCTGACGACAGATTCGGTAAGAAGGCCAAAATAAGATCATGGGGGCCACACTCTCCCAGGAACAACGGGAAATCTTGTCCACCTTACAAGGTGTGGCTGAATTATATACAGAAGGGATCCCAAAGAAAGAATTAAAGCAGTTATTACTATGGGCAAGACTCAATTACCCACTAGCAGAGACATGCCTGTTGTTTGAAGTGGGGTTTTGGCAAGAAATTAATAGGCACCTGTATGTCTTAGCAACGAAAAAAGATGAGACAGCGTTAAAGCTACTCTCACCAGCAAGAATCATGTTACAAGGTATCTCAGTGCAGTCTAAAAGACTGGAAAAGCAGCGAAAAGCTGCGGTACCCTCAGAAGAGGGGGCAGAGCGAAGCTCCGGGAAAAAATTAGCTCTGGCTTTAAAAAGCCAGGGGGAAAGGGCTCTCGAGGAGAGAGAGCAGAAAATAACATTAAACCTCCTGGTCGAAAAACGCAACAAACCCCAAGAGCGTCCTGAAACTCCAGAGAGTGTAGAGGAGTCAGGAGCGGAAGGGGGGGAGCAGGAAGATAAGGGATCGGGGGGGGGGGCGCTTGTTCGCGGTGGGCAAAGCGGCGACACAGCGGTGGCGGCAAACGCGGGCAGCGCGGGAGAAGAGGAGGAGACGCGCGCGGAGGGCGAAATTCGTAAAAACCGGGGTGCGGACTCACATACCAGCGCGGGGGCGGCGAACGCAGGCGGCGGACTGGGGGAAAACGTGCAGCCCCAGAGGGCCAACCTGGCGAGACGCAGGAGGCGCGCGGTTGTGACGTCAGACCCGGTACGGAGGTCGACTCGGATTGCGGCGCGAGCCAGAGTACCGAAGGGAGGGGTGAACACAGCGTCAGAGGAGGAGGAGGTAGACTCAGGGACAGACCGAGGAGAGGGGACCTCGGAGGTGGAACGGGGGGGAGAGGATGACGTCAGCTTGGGAGACACAAGGAGCGGCTCGGAGAGCACGCATGCGCAGAAAGTAGGGCGCGGGCGGAGCCGAGCCCGGTCCCCTGTGACGTCTCGGGTGAGGAGGGGCCGTGTTAGGGATTCTACGTCCCGGGGCTCCACACCCTCTCCAGACCCGGTGCCTTTGGTTGAAACCCTCGGAGTCCCAGTCCCTTCCCTTCACGGGAGACGCCGAGCCGGAAGAGGAAATGGGGCAGTCGAGCTCACTCCGTCATCCGAGCCAGGGAGGCTGGTGACAGCGCCACCTAGTGGCAGGAGGGCAGAAGTGCACGACATGCCGGGTCGGTTCGGCGGAGCCACAGCGCCATCTTGTGGCGAGACTGCAACAATGCAGCAATTTTTTCCAACAATATATAAAAAGAAAAGCACTTTAAAGAAGACAATGTTAACACAACAAAAGGATTATCCATCCACTTCGGAATTTCATGAAGATGATGAAAGCTCAGATGAAGAACAGCTACAAGGGGAAGATGTCATAAGGATCACAGCATCGGAAGGTGTCCCAACGTGGATGCTATCAGCAGCAGAAGCAGCAAAAAGCTTCTTGCATTCATTCGATACAGTAAAAAAGAAATATCAACAGGATCCTCGAGTTTCCTTTTCGGATTTAGGAGCAAGGCCAAAAACCTCAAGGCGAAAAATGAGACACCATGAATCACCGATGACGTCCACAACACCATTATTCATGCAAATCCCAATGGAGTCTGACGAAGAGGGGTTTCAAGAGCCAGTGAAGACGATGGATTGGAGGCAAATCAGAAAAGCATTGGAAAAGGAAAAGCATTTATTCCCAGGATCAGGGGATTTGACAATGCCAGTGACATATGATGCCCAGGGACAGAATCCAAGGTGGGAAAGGATGGGTCATGAGACACTCAAAGATTTAGGGAAGGCGGCTCAAATTTTTGGGCTGAACTCACAATACTTCAAACAGTTACTAAGAGGGACATTCACTATGTATGATCTCACACCATATGATATTCGAAGTATTGTGGCAATGATCCTCACTGACACACAGAATCTTATCTGGGAAAAAAGGTGGAGAAAATATCTTGCTGAGTAGCGGAACAGATATCAAGGTGGGCCAAATGCGAACCTCACAGAAGGGCAATTAGCAGGGGATCCTCCAGATGACAATCCAGGGGAACAAGCAGCGCGGCTTCCACGAAGAGTGTTAAACGACATCAAAGAAGCAGCGCGATTGGCAATCATACAAATTACGCCGACAGGAGCTCCGGATGTTCCGTTCTCTTGCATCAGGCAAGGTCCCACAGAGCCATTCATGTCATTCATCGACCGACTCACGCAAGCCGTGGATCGACAGGTGACGACAGAAGAAGTGAAGAGGCCTCTCTTGGAGAATTTAGCTTTTGGCAATGCCAACCCGGATTGTCAACGGGTGATTAGCACCATGCCAGGATGGCCATCCTTGGCAGAGATGGTGGAGGCATGCAGCAAGGTGGGGATGCCTCAGCACGTCGCAGCGATTGTAAAGAATGAATTAAAAGAGGAATGGGAGAAACAGCTAAAGGGACGCTCAGAAGGGCAATCAGAGGACAAGACATTGGAGAAGATGTTCGAGAAATTACTCCATCAACAGGACGAAAATGTCAACAAAGTTCTTGCGGCAATGCAGAAAAAGAACAAACCCCAAGGAGGACAGTGCTACAGATGCAGGGAGTCTGGGCACATGAAAAGGAATTGCCCACGGACACATATACCAACGCCAGCCCAGAAAGCGCAAAGACCAATTTGCGCACGGTGCGGAAGAGGAAGACACTCTGTGAAAGAATGTTATTCCCGGACAGATGTGGAAGGAAATCCGTTATTGCACCCGGGAAACGGGAAATTGAGCGCGGCCGTAAATCCCCAGCGCGCTCAGACACAAGTACTGGCGGTGTCACAAGAACAGACAGGGCAGTCATCAGTGAGCGACAAGCAGATACCCTCAGCAAAACCCTCAGTCGATTCCACAGCGACCCAGACCTCCTCCCACCAGGAGCACAGTGTGCATTGGCAGCTTCAAAACTAGTATGCTTTCTAGATGAAAGTCATGCGGAGATACCAACAGGTATCCGCGGGGACTCATACAAGAAACAAGATTTCTTGATAATTGGACAAGATAAGTGCAATATTCTTGGGCTCATTGTTTATCCAACAGTTGTCTCAGCAGACAAAAATACAGAGTTAACAGTTTTGGCAAGAGCGCTTCGTCCACCATTGACTGTGCCGGAAAATACTGTGGTTGCGAGAGCCTTTGCATTGCCGCCACACGCAGTTGGAGAGGTCATGTCAATCTTCGACGAAGAAGGTCTCCCTATGAAAGAGCATGTTGAAGTACATACAACATGGGTGAAGCACATAGGTCGAGACCGACCCACGCTCACGTGCCAATTGACATGTGGGGACAGGACAATATCGATCAGAGGTATGCTCGACACAGGGGCGGATGTAACGGTAATATCGTACATCTTTTGGCCACGCAATTGGAGCTTGGTCGCGCCATTGGGCTCTCTCTCAGGCATCGGGGGAGCATCTCTGTGTCTGCAAAGTGAGAATTCCGTCGTTGTCACGGGACCAGGAGATAAGACGGCGATCATTCGTCCTTTTGTCGTCCAAAAGCCGATCACAGTCTGGGGTCGGGACCTTTTGGCACAATGGGGCGCGAAGATCGAAATGGATTTTTAATAGGGGTCACTGCAGCACTCGCCACACTGAAGCTGACATGGAAAACAGATGATCCAGTTTGGGTGGATCAGTGGCCCCTTGAGCGGAAAAAATTGAGTGCTTTGAAAGACCTGGTCCAAGAACAATTACAGAAGGGACACATCAAGCCAACAGACAGCCCTTGGAATTCTCCGGTGTTTGTCATCAAGAAAAAGCTATCGGGCAAATGGAGATTGTTACACGACCTCAGGAAGATCAACGAAGTCATAGAAGACATGGGGCCACTTCAGTTGGGACTTCCATCTGTCTCGATGATTCCCAGAGATTGGCAGCTTGTGGTCATTGACCTCAAGGATTGTTTTTTCAGTATCCCACTCCATCCAGATGATGCTCCGAGATTTGCCTTTTCAGTTCCGAGTATCAACAGGGAAACGCCTCTGCAGCGGTACCATTGGGTCGTTCTTCCACAAGGCCTAAAGAATTCTCCGACGATCTGTCAATGGTACGTGGCACGAGCTTTGGCACCAGCACGAAAGAAATTTCCGAAGGCGAAGATCATTCATTACATGGATGATTTGCTCATTGCAGCATCAACACGACAGGAGCTGCAAGAAGCTCGTGACTGTGTGATCGCAGAGGTGCAAAAGGCAGGTCTGGAAATCAGCATTTCAAAGATTCAAGAGGTTGCACCTTGGAAATATCTAGGGTGGAAAATTTCAGAGAAAACAATAAAACCTCAAAAAGGGGAGATCAGCACAAAGGTCAACAATTTGCATGATTTGCAACAGCTTTTGGGAGAAATCAACTGGATGAGACCAGTTTTGGGAATCACAAACAGCTACATTCCAGCGCTGCTTGATCTCTTGAGAGGAGACACAGACATTCGTTCTCCCAGGACACTCACGCCAGAAGCGAGAAAAGAGTTGGAGAAAATCACGAACGCGATACAGAAAAGGCAGGCACATCGATTTGTTCCATCGTTGCCTTTTCAGTTGGCAGTGCTGGGGAAGAAAACACAGTTCCATGGTTTGATCTTCCAATGGGATGAATCACAAAAGGACTCTTTGATAATCATAGAGTGGATTTTCCTACCGCACAGGCCCGCGAAAACGATTCTCACAGATTTGGAGATGGCAGCACAAATCATCATAAAGGCGAGAACGAGGCTGCTGACAATGGCAGGAAGAGAATTCTCAGTCATCAGATTACCTCTGAAACGAGACTACTTCGATTGGGCAATGCAACAATCGAAAGACCTGTTAATCGCGTATTTAGCGTTCCCAGGAACTTGCACAATCCACTTTCCACAACACAGAATACTGCAATCGCAAATATGCTATAGAGCAAAACCACGAATAAGTGAAGAACCTTTGGACGGGATCACAGTGTTCACGGATGGCTCAGGGAAGACACACAAGTCAGTGATCACGTGGAGAGACTCAACGACAGGGGATTGGGAATCAGACGTTAGGATGGTTCAGGGCTCTCCACAAATTGTGGAGTTGGCAGCCGTTGTCCGAGCATTTCAGTTGTTCAAACAGCCTCTCAATCTGGTGACAGATTCCGCATATGTTGCGGGTGTGGTCAAGAGATTGGAGGGTTCGCTCTTGAAGGAAGTCAGTAATGAGGTTTTATACTCATACCTGACAAGCTTGAAAACACTGCTAGAGAGCAGGGAAAGAGAGTATTTTATCACACACATTAGAGCGCACACGACACTTCCGGGGTTTTTAGCGGAAGGGAATGCTCGGGCGGACAGGTTGACAATGCCCATTTTGCAAACACTGCCGGACATTTTTGAGCAGGCAAGGTTGAGTCATGCGTTCTTTCATCAGAATGCGCAAGCGCTAATGGAGTCCTTTCGTCTCACAAAGAGTCAGGCGAGGGAGATCATTAGTGCTTGTCCAGACTGTCAGCTTGTGCAGCCACCTTCTTCTACCGGGGCCATCAATCCGCGGGGGCTGCAAAGTCTTCAGTTATGGCAAGCTGATGTCACAAAATACCCATCTTTTGGGAGACTCAAAAATGTTCATGTTTCTGTAGATACATTCTCAGGTGCAGTCTTTGCTTCAGCACATGCTGGGGAAACAGCAGACCATGCTTGCCGTCATTTTCTGCAGGCATTTGCAGCATTAGGTGTGCCTCAGGAGATAAAAACAGATAATGGTCCAACGTATACAGGCAGGGTGCTTGACAGATTCCTGAAAAGATGGGGTGTCAGACACACGTTTGGTATTCCACATTCACCCACAGGTCAGGCGATCATTGAGAGAACATATCACACCCTAAAATCCCTTCTGGACAGACAGAGAAGGGGTGAGCCAGAGGCAACACCTCACATGAAATTAAATAAGGCACTGTATGTGCTGAATTTCCTAAATAGCTCATCCTCGGAACCTGATCCACCGATCGTGAGACATTTTCTAAACAACACACAGGCAAAGCTAAGGGAAAATCCGTTAGTTTTCATCAGAAACCCAGAGACAGGACAAATAGAGGGTCCTTTCAAACTAATCACTTGGGGAAAGGGTTTCGCTTGTATCTCCACAGATCGAGGTCTGAAGTGGGTGTCGGCGCGGCACGTGAAGCCATTCTGAACGCGAGAACACGAGAACGCTGATCCAAGAAACAAAGAGACGAGTACTCAGACAGAAGTCGAGACTCAGACTGCGAAAAACGACCCGGAAGAGAGATAAAAAGAAACTAAGGACTTTGGGGGGTTTTCACATAAAAGCGAAGTAATGGGTTTCATGATGCTTATGTGCATCGTTCTTTCATTCATTGCAGTAAGCAGTGGGGGAGATTTACCTGTTAGTCAACCAAGGCAAAATGTATGGGAGGCTTTAGCTCGGGCAGCGAATTTAGATAGTATCTGCCTGACACATTCAAGACCAGGTAAACCGTTTTCAGCATGCATGGTTGGATTGCCAGTGGACGAATGGCCAGTTCCAGGGCACTCCGCAATTAACATTTCGCAGGTCATTAAAAATCCTATAAAAGAGTGGTGTGCTTGGACACACCTGCTTCCTGTGGCTTCTACAGAACCTCAGGAATTGGAGATTTTTGGGTCCATGACAATGAGACTCTGCATGCAGTTTGAAGTTCCAAAAGTCAAAAAGGCGAAAACTATTGATTTGACTCCCACTCATGAATTTTATAAGAAAGTTCCCATGATAATGAAGATATAAGCATTTTTCAGAACTGGACAGTATTTACATATACAGTTGTAATGGACTTTATTAGACTCCTAACATAGAAAGCAAGAGTGATCTATAGATGCATTCACGAGACATTTTTAGGTCTTTCAGACTCTTGATTTCTTTGAACAATTATAGGTGTGATATTTGGAGAAAGACTTTCCCGTGGTTTGGTTTTGTTTTTTGCTCTTTTTTTGACAGAAAAAAAGACTTGGGAGCAACTGAGTCCACGTGGGGCTGAGGGCCCCAGAGGGCCCCTGGTGAGGCAACTCTCCCCACCAAATGACACAGGCCGAGGAGCCGCTGCTCCCAGAGGGCAACAGCTAGAGGCCGAGATGGGGTAGGAAGAGACCTCCGGTAATTGGAGAGAGCCCCCTTGGCACCGGCACCATCACACTCTACCACAAGGGTCTGGGCAATGACTGAGCCCCGCAGTAACAGACTGCACCAGGGAAGGAGGGAGGGAAGCTGCAGGATGGGCGGGATCTCACCTCCAAAGTGGACACGGGGCTAGCAAAGACGTTCTTGCCATCTTCCACCTCCTCAAAGTCGGCGGGACGTACAGTCGCCAATAACAGAAACACTCTCTCCACCGCCATCTTCCCCTTCAGTCTGGGTCATCAATCCCAAACTCCTGCTCTCACGTGACACCTTGACCCCTGCCTCCTCGCAACATGTGATTGAAAAAGCTATAGGAAGGGAAGGAGAGGAGGGAAGGGTAGTAGGCGTGTTTATATCGTCGCAGCTCCTTGTCTTTCCTGCTGCATTAGGGGGAGTATTGCCGCGATTGGACTGGAATGGTTCTAGCCTCTCGCATTGCTGGGGTTGTGTGTATTTGCCTTCCTTCCTCCTCTGCATTCTCTCCTCATAGGGCAAGATGGGAATGGTGAGCTAGGGGGAGAGGAAGAGGGGTGTGAGTGCCTGTGCCCGTGCTTGCTGAAGTCTGCCACCTCTGGAGCCTGCAGGCTCCATCGCAGGGAGGTTGCACACTGACATAACAATTTTTCACCCTTGCTAGAGGTGGGCTCTGTGGAAGCACTGGGATGGCTGTATACCTGCCTAGACCTGACTGGGATTAATTTACCTGGTATGAGTAAACCTGTAGATGTAAATTCCTGCATTAGGTTACAGCATTACCAGTACAGCACTGCAAGTAACTTGCCCAGCTTTTGGTTTCCTTCCCCTTCAGTTATAAATACATATTATGTTGTTGGCTTTTTGCAAATATTAGGATGAATGTTATATGTATAATGTTAAAATAACTTTGCTTTTATTTCTGCTATTAACAAAAACTTAGACATAGTAGTAGTGGTAGCTGATATAGTTGTGAGTGAACTGTCTGTTTGATCAGGATAACATCCAGTGAACATGTAATGAGGACACCTACGACAGATATGCCAACTATCAGCACTCACCATCTGAAGAAAGTGTGGACCAAGGCCCAAACTTGAAGTGATAAGGAGAAGGAGCCGAAACCACAGCCAAGAAACACGCATGCTCTAAAAAGGCGGACCCAAGGAAGTGCCATGTAAAATAGTTCCTAGAAAATGTAAACTAGTTTATGGATATGCATAAGGGTCTATGAATATGCAACGGACTGATGTAATGGAAAAGGTATTTAAGGGGTATCCCTGAAGGTCAAGGTGTGCTCTTCAAGGCTGTAATCTTTGCTTTACTGTCTTTGTCTCCTATTGTCCTTTATTAAACTGTTAAAATTTTCACAGGAGAGTGAATGTGTTTTTCACACCTTCCTACAAAAGGAGACAGCTGTAGGTGCACCATGTTAGGGCATCTAGAAAAAGTGAGAAGCTAGATGTTTGCTGGTAGCTGGGATTTGAAATTGTTATTGTGAAAAAAATAGTTTAATAAGACTAGTAATTTTAGTCTAGATCCAACAAAGCTTTTTTTCCCATAAAATGCAAAGTCTGTGTTCCAAAATATTTGTAATTTAAGAATCTCATGTCACAAAAATTTTGAAACTGCCCATGCCAACTGAGGAGAGAGGCTAGGACACAAAGTATGGAATTATAAGGGTAATTATTTTATTCATGTGCATGAGGTATCCCATTCAAACTGGTGTCATGGTTTGACACTGGTCAAACACCAGGCACCCATTAAAGTCACTCGCTCACCCTCCCCTGCCACATCTGAACAGAGGAGAGAAAAATTTAATGAAGGCTTCATTAGTTGAGATAAGGACCAGGAGAAAAACACTACAAGGGCAAAATCAACTCAGCTTAGAGGTACAAAGTGAATTTATTACTAACAAAATCATAGGAGGATACTGAGAAGTAAAATAAGCCCTTAAAAACACCTTTTCTTCCCTCAACCCCTCCTTCCTACCCACCAACATCACAGGGGACAAGGTGTGGGGGATTTGGTCAGTTCATGACCTGAGGTTTTCCACTTGGCTAAGCAAGAGAAGTCCTTCCCCTGTTACACTGTGGGGTCCCTTCCCACAGGAGACAGTTATCCATGAACTTATCCAACATAGTTCCAATCTCATAAGCAGCAGTCCTCCCAAAACTGCTGCAACGTGAGTCCCTCCCCCAGGCAAATAGTCCTGCCAAAACTGCTACAGTGTGGGAGTGTGGGTCACTCTTCCATGGGGTGCAGTCCTCCAAGGACAGGCTACTTCAGCCTGGAAGCAAGGGCCCTCTCTCTCTCTCTCCCAGGTCTCCCACTGGATCACAGCCTCCTCCAGGTCCTCCAGGCATCCACCTATTCCTCTATGGGCACCTCCCCTCCCAGGGTGCAGGCATATCTCTGCATCCCCCATGGGCTGTAGGGGGACAGCCTGCTTCACCATAGTCATCACCACGGCCTGCAGAGGAATCTCAGCATCACCACCTAGAGTACCTCCTGCCCCTCCTTCTTCACTGACCTTGGTGTCTCCATATTGTTTCCCTCATGTTCTCACCACCTCCTCCTCTTCTCTGGCTAGGAAAAAATTGTGCCCCACTTTGTTTTGATTTTCTTCTGTTCTGGTTTGAAACCAAAACCAGTGAGAGACTCCAAGTCAGACATACAATTTATTAGGAAAAAGGGAAAAAAAGCACCAAAATACAATAATACAAAAGAAAAACCACTGACAAAGTCAGAATACAACCTGACACCCTGCTAGTTAGGGTGATGGTAGCAGTCCAGTTGGATTGGTGGCTGCAGTCCTCCTGGAGTAGCAGATGTGGTTCTGTTGGAACAGTAATCCTGTAGAAAAGAGTGTAGTCTTCCTCTGACGATCCAGTGGAAAAGACAGCTGTTCCTCTGGGAACCCAGTGGAAAGACTGCTTGTTGTGTCCCAAATCCCAAATTATATCCAGGTGGGGGTGCTTAGCTCCTCCTCCCTGGGCAGAGCATCTTACAATGGGCTGATATCATTCTATGAGTCATGCGATGGGTCCATTAAACAGAAATGGCTCCCAGAGGGAGTTATCTCTGAGTCATGAGGAAAGGCATTGATGGGCCCATCAACAGGAGATAAGGAAAAAGCAATGCCCCCCCTGGTTTCAACAGCTCTTGAGAATGGGAATAGAATACATCTTAATATTGTAACCTAGGACATCTTCTTAAATATGTTATCACAGAGGCATTATCACAATTTCTAATTGGCCCAGGCTTGGCCAGCAGCAGGTCCATCTTCAGAGCCATCAGGGATTGGCTCTGCCAGACATGAAAGCTTCTAGCAGCTTCTCAGAGAAGCTGCCTCTGTGCCCCCACACACACACTATAAACCCATCTATGCAAATCCAACACAGCTGGGCAGCCCAATGTGTTTTACACCAGGCTCTTATATGTTTCAATCATCAAGGTACTATATGATTTGACCAATTACTACTTAACTCATACTGCTGTTTTGCAAAGCAAATATAAATCTATAGCATGTTGTCCTGGTTTAGGGCAAATTTGGTAGAGAATTTCCAAAGGAGGGCCCCTCCAGAAAGCAAACCCTCAGGGCCCCTACCCCCAACCGGTTTGGGAAGAATTCCTCAGAGAGAAGTGGAAAGAACCTGTTTATTTAACAAGCACAGCACCCCCAGCACACAAAATGAACATTACCAGATGGCACCACTCTGAAAAAAGATGACAAATTTAGAAAGTCTCTTGTGGGGGTGGCCACTCTGTTCTCAGTCCCTCTGGTGCTGGGGCAGCTGCTGCAGCCACAAGGTGCAAACTCTTGGTGTTCCCAGGTCCCAGTCTGGAGCAGGTTCCAAATGGTCAAAAAAAGGAAAGGAGAAACACTCCAGGAAGAAATTTGGACTGTTTAGCTAAACTAGCTAATGAGCAAAAGCAAAAGCAAGCAGAAGCTAAGCAAGCGAGAGCGAGAGCGAGCAAAGCTAAAAGCAAAAGCAGAAAAAGCAAAAGCCGCAGTCTCTGTGTTCCGTCAGGCTGATAAGAAAACCAAAACAAAACATTCACTCTTCAGAGCCAGTCTTAAAGGTACAGAGCATAATATCCAACATTAACAGAACACATGAATGGGGATACAAGCATCATAACGTCACCCTAGGACACACGTGCTGGTATTGGCTGGGCTAGAGTTAATTTTCTTCACAGTGGCCAGTATTGTGCTGTGTTTTGGATTTGTGCTGAAACAGTGTTGATAATACAGGGATGTTTTTCATTGTTTCTGAGCAGGGCTTACACAGAGCAAAGGCCTTTTCTGCTTCTTGCACTGCTCTGCCAGTTAGTAGGCTGGGGATGCACAAGATGCTGAGATGGGACACAGCCAGGACAGCTGGTCCTGACTGACCAAAGAGATATTCCATATCAAACAATGTCATGCTCAGCATATAAAGCTGGGGGAAGAAGGAGGCATGGGGACATTTTGAGAAATGGCATTTTGTCTTTCCATGTAACTGTTAGCTCTGTTTTCCTGGAGACGTCTGAACACCTGCCTGACAAAAGTACCTGATAATGGCTTTGCTTGCATATGTGGCTTTTGCTTTACCTGTTATACTGTCTTTATCTCAACCCACAAGTTTTCTCACTTTTACTCTTCTGATTCTCTCCCCCATCCCACCGCAGAGGAATGAACATGTGACTGTGTGGTGCTTACTTACCAGCTCATGTTAAACCACAAGAGGCATCATCATCCATCTTGTTATTTCTTGATCCAAACATCCCTGCAGTCAATCTTGCTACAGTTACTTACCTATGATGCCAGAAAATGGGAGTGTTTCACAGAGGTGTTAGAGTAGCTAGGATGCTGGTGTTAACTCTCAGTAGTCTAGGGGTATTCTTTATGCTTCAGGGTGGGGACTGTCCTTCTCTTTGCAATGAGATGGCATCCTTTAATCATGCTTACTTAACAACGACTGCACAGTAAACAATGTAAATATATATATATATCTAAATACATATATATCTTAAAGTTCATACAATTACATTCTATAAAGACTAATTGGTACAATAGTTGGGGAATTAGATTTTAC
The DNA here is from genome assembly GCF_028551555.1 of Melozone crissalis. NCBI lineage: Eukaryota > Metazoa > Chordata > Aves > Passeriformes > Passerellidae > Melozone > Melozone crissalis. The sequence goes on along the minus strand of NW_026535813.1, from coordinate 4,147,885 downwards.
TAACATTATCCTGAGTAATGTTATTTCTTTCAACAGTACTCAAATGGATAAAGAGCAGCTGCTTATATGGTTTAAGATAAAAACTTTTGCAGGGAATGAGGATTAGAAGTATTATGTCCTATTCTTGCAGACCTGTCATTTAACCAAGTATAGTAGTTGTCACAGTCACTAAAGCAGTATTTCTCATGTAAATAAAGTATTTGCAGACCATCTCCATATATTACTATTTCTAAATTGATTTTCTTTTTTCTCCTTGTGACTTAGCTCACAAAATTTTAAATTCTTCACAAACTAAGATGTCAATAGTGTCTAGATGTAAGAATTAGCTAAAATACCAGTACTTTATTTGAACCATTATTTCTGTTATATTGAAGACAAGTTTTTAAAAGTATATTTTGACTTTCAGTTTGGTCAAAGTATGGCATTCATCCCCTCAGATCTTTGTGAGGACTTGGCTAATATTTGCTGTGTTAATTTTTTACTTTGTCCACTGTAGAATAGTAAGATTGAGTCTTGTTCTACAGACTACAAGCTCTTTGAGGCTGTATCTCTCCAATGTTTGCAAAGTGCCTAATAAAGATTAAGAGGAAATTATACAGTCATACACAGTGTTTTCTTTCAGACTCTTTCCAATCATGAGAAAGTCATAAATACATAGAAATACATGTCACCTTGTGTGTTTATTTGGCATGACCTGGTTTTTTGGCAGCGGGGGAGGGCCACAGAAGTGGTTTCTTTGAGAAGCTACTAGAAGCTCCCACCATGACTGACAGAGACAATCTCTGATCGCTCTGAAGATAGACATGCTCCTGGCCCAATTAGAGAGGTTGGTAATGCCTCTGTAATGACCTGTTTAAGAAGAAAGTCAAAACAGTGCACGCACAGTTTTTTCCAGGGGTGGCAAGGCGCTGCCACTAGGGCCATCCCAGCGCAGTGCGTAGCTATGCACCTGTTGTGGTTTGAGAGGAAGTAGGTTTTCTGGGATTCTGTGGTCACACCAATAGGTGTTCAGATTTTAATATTGGCACCTGGTGTGGCCGCTGGGGACAATGGATATGCCTCTGAGAACACAGGGGTTAAAAAGCAGAGCACTCCCGTGGGAAGTTCTCTTGAATTCTGGCGAGGGAAGCAGGTCAGACTTCCCCTGCCCAGCTCCCGACTGGGCTGGGAAGGGGAGGCCATGCGGCCGTGAGGTAGGCTGGGCCCTGAGGATGGAAGGGTGAAAGAGTGGAAGAGCACCGAGAGGCATCGGGAAGCCTCTCCCCCCGGGACACAGAGAGAGAGAGAGAGAGATCCTGTGCCACCTTGAAATCTGATATCATGTGCTGGCAGTCCCAGCCGAGAAAGTGGGGGGGGGGTGCAGTGGAGAGCCTGAGTCTTTTAACCCTTTTTTGGACAATGAAAACTTTACAGAACATTAACCTTTCCTAGAAGAGAGATAGAGATAAAATAGAGGAAGAAATGGGCAAGTATGGGAGATTCGTGCTAGTGAAGATGCGGAAGAGTAGAGAAGAATCTTAAGTGGGAAGAGATGATGGAGTGGCTTTAGCTGGACTCTTCTTGTTATAGCCATGGACAGAACCATGTTCCTTGTGACACAGAGACTGCATCCAGGGGGAGGCAATGGCTCAGACCCAAGAGGGTTCAGTGTTGAGACCCCTCGGCCCCAGGGGGTGAAATTTGGGGGGAACAGGTGTCCCAAAGGTGAGACTGTGCTCTTTTTGGAACAGGACAAAGCATCCTTAAAAAAGATGACCCTAGAAGCAGCTCTGGTCCATGTTCAGTGGTGAGAGCACTGGACATGAAAGGAAGAGGTCACAACAGCAGATGTTTTCCTAGCGGTGCCATGAGTGACATGGAAACACAAGAGGTTTCAACGGTGTTTCCTGGGGAAGCCGATGGCACAAGAAGGACTCCTCTCCTCTTGATGAACCGAGAATCGGTTACCTAAAGGGTGGTGATGGACCGAGAGTTGGTGATTTTGGGGGATAGATGTATTGGAAATTTGGTGGGGGGAGAAGGAAATGTTTTTGGAAAGTTTTCATTTTTCCTGTGTGTTTCTTGTTACTTAGAGTTGTAGTTTAGTTAATAAAGTTTTCTTTATTTCTAAGTGAGAGCCTGCTTTGCTTATTCCTGGTCACATCTCACAGCAGACACCAGGGAGAGTGTATTTTCATGGGGGCACTGGCATTGTGCCAGCGTCAAACCACGACAGCGCCACAGCTGCCACCATCTCAGTGCGGCCCATGGCAAGCCTTGCCTGCCTGGCTGCCCCTAGCCAGCCACACCATGGGCAGAAGGGCAGGGGCAGAGACTTCTCCTTCCTAGCACCTGGCATGAAGAGAGGCATTAAACAGTGCTAGTGCTACAGCAACCACTACTGCCTGTGTGGTGGTGGCAGAGCTGCCTGGTCGGTGGTGGAAACAGGGTGAACGACTCCCTGATACAGAACCTGACGAAAATCAACCTCTTGACGCTGCAAAATTCTGCAAGAATCTTTGAATTAGTGGAACTTGTTGGCAATGGTACCTACAGGCAGCAATTTTTCTTCTAGTCAGAGTAGAGAAGGAAGTGAGGACAGGTGAGGGAGAACAACATGGCAGCACCAAGTTCAGTGGAAAAACAGGGGGAGGAAGTGCTCCAAGCACCAGAGCCAAGATTCCTTTGCAGGCTGTGGTGAGGACCATAGTAAAACAAGCTGTCCCCCTGCAGTCCATGAAGTCCATGGGGGATGCAGAGATCCATTTGTAGCCCGTGGGAGAAGTGCTCATGCCGGAGCGGGTGGATGCCATAGAAGGCTGTGATCCAGTGGGAGACCCAAATGGAGAGAGAGGGCCTCTGCTTCCAGACATAGAGAAAGAGGGCCTTTGCTTCTAAACTACAGCAGCCTATCTATAATTCGGAAGAAACAGTGACATTTTTAGTAGCATGATGAGACCCACGTTAACATCCCTTGAATTTTGTCCTACTTTCCTCCTAGATCTTGTCCAGTGCCTGCTTACCCAGTCAGAGTTTGATCTATGGGAAAGCTCCTGGAAGAGATCTCTGTGGAGACTCCTGGTGCAACTTAAGCAAATCACACAGGGTGCCAAAGATTTAGAAGATACTGACATCACTTATGAGCATCTATGTGGCTAGGAGGAGTGGGCTAAGCCCGCGGACCAAGCTCGGGTATTATCAAAATTTATTCTAGATAAGATCTCAAAAGCTGTGGACAAGGCTTTTAACCAGCTACCAACTGTTGAAGGTAGGGGTAGTTACTGTAACATTAAACAGTCTCCTTCAGAGAGTTTCTTGCAGTTTGTCGACCGGCTCCATGCACAAGTTGAGAGACAAGTACAAGATCCCAGGACACAGGTGGAGATAGTGAAAGAGATGGCACAGAGAAATGCCAGTGAGATCTGCAGCAGGGTGCTCCTGGGACTGCCTCTTGACCCTCCACCTTCACTGGCAGAGATGATCAAGGCATGTGTTAGGAAGGCGGAACTGTTTTCTACACAGGAGGCATGGGCAAGGCTGACAAACTCAGGGACTGTGGCAGCTGTATCTCCAGGAGTGAGGAGGCAACAGATGTCACCAGAGCAGCTTCAACATGTCATCTGCTTCCAATGCAAAAAGCCAGGACACTTTGCCCGAGACTGCCCCCAAAGCCAGCAACACAGGAAGAAAACCATCAAACCAAAAAACTAGGATACGAGCACAAGCCCGTACTGCACCATGACATAAATGCAGCAGGCTTCGCCAAGGGGAAAACCTCCCTCAAAACAGAGAAAGGGGAGGAAGGGAGGCGGGGTGCGGTACAGCAAAAGAAATATTTGCCTAAAAAATCTGGTAACCTCACAAGCGTTTCAAGCTTGTGACCCCAAAAGCTTTTGTTTTCAGGTCTACCCAGTGGACAGTCATTGGAGTGGATCTGCCAGAGGACTCACAGGACTTGACAAAAGATCACACAGGACTGGACAGTGAGTACTTTGTTACTGGGGACACTGCACACACACCCATGGAGATTGAGGGGGCTCCCATGACCATCAAGCGAGACATACCTAACCTCATTCTCCTGGTGTGCTGTCCACAGCCACCCTTCTATTTGGCCAAGGGGCAAATCATCGCCCAGGCCATTCCTGTTCCAGCAGAAATGCCAGTAGATGACAAAGCACCAGGTGTCTACTGGGCCGAAGTGGTTGGCGAGGACAAACCCATTATGGGATGCAACCTAATGCATGGAGCAGACCATCTCCACGTGGAAGGGTTGCTTGACACGGGGGCAGATGTGACAATCATACCTGAAAGGTTGTGGCCGTCACATTGGGATTTGGAACCCATGGCTGGCAAAATCCAAGGTGTAGGAGGTTTCACATTGGCTAAGATCTCAAAAAGCATTATGAAAATTGAGGGGCCGGACGGAAAATTGGCCAGCGTCCATCCATTTGCCACTGATTATAAATCTCCCTTGTGGGGGAGAAGCACCATGTCCCAGTGAGGGGTCAAATTGGTCATGCCTTAGACACCCCAGGATTTTTAGAAGCAGCCACTGTGGAGCACTCTACCCACAATTTAACATGGTTGGATGATAATCCAGTCTGGGTAAATCACTGACCACTCAGCAAGGAAAAGCTGAAGGCACTTGAGGAGCTTGTAGAGGAGAAATTGGCTAAAGGACGCATTGAAGAGACAACTAGCCCTTGGAATTCCCCAGTCTTTAAAATAAAAAAGCAAGGAAAGTATTAGAGGCATCTCCTTTATTATTTATGGGAAATAAACAAGGTAATTTAGGACATGGGGTCACTCCAACCAGGGATGCCTTCCCCAACGATGCTTCCCCAAAATAGGCAATTGGCTGTCCTGGACACCAAGGACTGTTTTTTCCAAATTCCCATACATCCAGAAGATGCCCCATGGTTTGCCTTCTCAGTCCCAACCATCATTTGAGAAGCCCTAATGAAGCGCTACCACTGGAAAGTATTGCCTCAGGGGATGAAGTGCTCCCCCTCCATCTGTCACTGGTACATGGCTTCATTGCTGTCCCCAGTGCATGCCAAGAAAAGGGAGGCAATCATCCTACACTTCATGGATGATGTAGTGTCGTGGGGTGACAGCCTTTATCCCAGTATCGTGTGTTGTGTCTGGCAGCTGTGTTTTTTTTTCTCTCTCTCTCTCTCTCTCTTCCCCCCCCCCCCTCCCCCAGCCGTCTTGCTGCGGTGGGGCGGGGAGGGAGGAGTGAGGGGGACTGGGGCACTTTCGCTTTCGGCTTTTGCTGCTGGCTGCTTGCTTGCTGGCTGGCTGGCCTGCTTGCTTTTTGCTTGCCGCTTTGCTTGCTTGCTACTGCCTTAGCCCTAGCTGATAGCTGCTGATAGCTGCCTTTTTTCCCTTTGCTGCTTTCTGCGCTGTTTTTTTTTTTTTTCCTTTTCTTTCGTCCTCTCTTTCTTACCCTCCCCTGAAGATACTGGACCGGCTCCGGACCTGACCTGGGACGTCCGGCGGGATCTCCGGAGTCTGCGAGAGAAGCCCGGTGCCCTCCACAACACTGACTGGTTTCTTTTCTTTTCTTGTGTTGGGGAGTGTTCTTTTGTTATTTGTCAATAAATAGGTTTTGTTTTCCACTTTGCTCCTCCAAGAAATTCCTTCCCGAACCCGGTATTTGGGGGGAGGGGTGGTTGGAGGTTTGTTTTTTTGGGGGGACTCCCTTTTGGAGATTTCCCCTAATTTGTCCTAAACCAGGAAATGTGCTTATGTGCGCCCCTAATTATATAATACTCCAAGACACACTTAACCTAGTGGTTAAAGTTTTAATTTCTGCTGGATTCCAAGTGGAGGAAGACATGGTTCAGACGATGCCACCTTGGAAGTACCTGGGCTTGGAGATCACTGCATGGACCGTTGTTCTGCAGAAATTGGAAATCAAGAGTGATCTCAAAACCCTTGCAGATCTCCATTCCCTGTGTGGGTCTTTGAACTGGGTCAGGCCTTGGCTAGGCCTCTCCAACGAGGACCTAGGTCTCCTCCTCAATTTATTGAAAGGGGAGAGAGAGCTAGTTTCTCCCGGGGAACTGACCCGAGGCAAAACCCACCATCAAAAACCCACAGAAGGCTTTGGCCGAGAGGCAGGCCTGTTATCAGCCCGAGCTGCCTTTCAAATTCATTGTTTTAGGAAAGTTACCACACTTACATGGTCTGATATTCCAATGGATCGAAGGGCAGAAGGATTCACTCTTAATCATAGAGTGGGTCTTCCTTTCCCACCAGCAATCCAAAACCATTACACAGCCCCAGTGCGGCGAGGTGTAACTGGCCTCCAAGGTCAGTGTCCGGCTAGCTGAGGTTAAGGTCGACACCCAGCTGCATATCCTGCCAGCACCCCTCGGCGTCGTAAGGCCTCGGGCTGTGCTGGTTGTGGACTGGATCGCTGCTAAATGACGAGAATGAAGGAGTTGGACACTCGCTGGGAGCCAAACAGGTTTATTGGAAAGCCCACAATGCCAACCAGGGAGTGACCCCCTGATGTACCAGTGAATGACCCAGAACAAAAGGTGCATCAGGGTCATAAAGGGAAGGGGTGGATCCGGGAGGGGTTTACAAAAGACCAATAGGGGGAGAAGAGGGGATGAGCTTAACACAGTGGAGAGCCCAATAGGTACAAGGTATGGGAGGGGCCCCGGGACCACAGCCAACCACAACCCCCAAAGAGGAGAAGCTTCTGGAATACTAGGTGGAGTGGGGGGGGGGGGGGGGTGATTGACTTGGCCCAGGGAAAAGAAAAAGCATACATATAAGGGAAAAAGGGGAGGAGGAATTATATAACCTAAAAGATTGACAATACATGTAGCAAGGTTTGCTAAGGGAACAACATAACTGGCAGGGCTGTGGCGGGAAAACTGAGGAGGGCAGAACCATTTTACACAAAATGGGGGGGAGCAAATACATAAAATAGGGGAGGAATTAAATGAACTTAATGAACACACTACAACACCCCAGGAGCTGATAGCTCAGATGATCCAGAAGGCCAGGGTGAGGTCGCATGAACTGGCCAATTGTGACTTTCAGTGTATTCACCTCCCAGTCCACCTTGCTAAGGAGGGAAAGAAGTCTCCTGAGAGGCTGACCAAAGAGATGTTTGAGCACTTGCTCCAGAGCAATGCCAGTCTCCATCTATCTCTGGACAGCTACAGTGGACAGGTATCAGTCTACGCCCTGTCACACAAGCTGTTTAATGAGGAATTCCACCTCATTGCTCCTGAGAAAAGGAGTTGGAGGCCACTCAAGGTGCTTATAGTGTTCACTGATGCGTCCGGGGCATCCCACAAGTTGGTAATGACAGAGAAATCCCCAGACTCAGCATTGGGAAGCTGATGTTGAGTTTGTGGAGGGGTCGCCCCAGGTCGCCGTACTGGCTGCAGTCTTAAGAGCCTTTGAGAAGTTGTCAGAGTCAATTAATTTGGTCACCGATTCACCCTACATGGCAGGAGTAATGTCCAGGGCGGAGCAGGCAGTTCTCAAAGACATTGAGAACAAGCATCTCTTCAGGTTGCTCTCAAAACTAATTTAATTTCACAGCTGGAGCATCCATTCTATGTGATGCACGTGAGGTCACATACTGATTTGCCAGGCAAGATCACAGAAGGTAATCGTAAAGCAGATTCCCTTGCCACCCCAGCAGAAATGGCACGCCTTCCGGACGTCTTCCAACAGGCAAAGCTAAGTCATCAGCAATACCATCAAAATGTGCTAGGTCTGATGCATCAGTTCCAATTAACATGGAGTCAGGTTCGAGCCATTGTGGCCACTTGTCCCAGTTGCCAGCTCCGGGTAGTGCCATCACTGGGTGTTGGGGTTAACCCCCAAGGCCTTGGAAGCTGTGAAGTGTGGCAGGCAGACATCACACACATTCCCAGTTTTGGTTGCCTGAAATATGTGCATCTCAGTATAGACACATATTCATGTGTGGTTTATGCCTCTACCCATGCAGGGGAAAGGGCTGTGCATGCCATCAACACTTGCTGCAAGCCTTTTCAGTGTTGAGGATCCCTAGGGAGATTAAGATTGACAATGGCCCAGGGTATGCCTCCAAGGAGTTTCTAGAGTTTGTCCAGCAGTGGGGGGTGGAGCATAAGACCGGCATTCCTCACTCCCCCACAGGTCAAGCTGTGATTGAGCGTGCCCACCATGCACTCAAAGAAGTCCTTGCTAGGCAGGGCAGTTCAGCAGTGTGGATGACACCACAACAAAAGCTCTGCAAAGCCCTGTTTATCATCAATTTTTTTAATTGTTCATTTCAAAACATGAGTCCTCCAGTAATACGGCATTTCCACAGTAACAATCGGTTTAAGTTGTCACAGCATCCACCAGTTCTCATTAAGGACCCAGAAACTTGGGAAACCAAGCATCCTTATGAGCTTGTCACCTGGGGGCGTGGCTATGCGTATGAATCCACCCCCACAGACCCACGATGGATACCTCAAAAGTGGGTAAAGCCTTTCATCCCCAAAAATCCAGCTCCAGCAGATGGGGATGAGAAGCAAGCAGCCGTTGCCTCAAAGAGAAGATGCCACCAGAAAGAGGAGGGAAAATCTTCCTAATAGATTTAGCTACATTCCGGCAGACCCCTGAACTTTAATGTGCTTTAAAAATCTTTGTTTTCCTTTGTAGAGAAGAAAATCTACCTCCCACCTAACCTCACGATGAGCCCTCTCCGAGTTGTCATCCTGTTCATGCTGAGCAGTCTGGCAGCTGCGTGGATCATCCCACAGCCACGCCAAAACATCTGGGTGATCCTGGCACGGATTCTCCAACAAGAAAATATATGCCTGTCTACTGCAGCAGTGAGAGACCCTATGTCTATCTGCCTAGTAGGGATTCTGTTGCAAGCTGGAGAGTTTACAGACAGGTTGGATACATCTATGCCTGACTCAAGTCCCAAATCACATCATGCAACCACACAATACCCATCAGCGGTGGGCTGTAACGATTAGGAACCCCATAGAAGAGTGGCTGCCAAAGTTACCCAGAGCTGCTCAGGAATCCCAAGAGTTAGAGCTGTTGGGTTCCTCTCCTGCATCAAACTGCGTACACTTTTTCTTTACCCCACGTTCCAACACCAAAACTTTTTACAGCATACTACAGTATGGAGAGGAAATCACTGCCAGAAGGTGGTGTAAGGTTTTAAGCTATGTCACAGCAGATAACTCATACTACTCACATCCCAAAAGCCTCCCCAAAAGGTTTGTTTTTAATTTGTGGGGACCAGGCATGGGCAGGAAACCCTTCTCGGCTTTTAGGAGGGCCATGTACCATCGGGCGGTTGTCCCTGTTGGCACCCAACCAAACAATGATTGGTGAGTGGACTCAAAAGAACAATTCGGTCAGCAAAATTCATAAGAGAAGCGTAGACAATTTGGACCCAAATTCTGATGCAGAAATTTTCCATTGGGCCAAGTCAAAGCAAATCGCTGTATCCCTGTTCCTTCCATGGGTTGCAGCAGGCAAAGCTCCTTGGGAATTGGGCCACCTAGAGTGCTGGGTAGTCAAACAGGCAAACTTGACATCTGCTGCCATCAGCTCACTCCTAGAGGACGAGGAGATTACCAGGCAGGCCACACTCCAAAATCGTGCGGCCATAGATTTCCTCCTGCTGCTGCATGGGCACAAGTGCCAGGAATTTGAAGGACTTTGCTGCTTAAACTTAACATCAAAAGCACCCGACATCCATGTAGCCCTCCAAGAAATTAAAAGCCTGGTTGGACAAGTCAAGCAAGAATCCAAGGACTGGTTCAGCAGACTGTTCAAGAACTGGGGACTCTCAATTTGGTGGGCTTCCCTAACAAAGACAGTTTAATCTCCACTACCTCAGAAGTCAACCACACAGAGTTTGTGGACCTAAAGCAAACTGACAGGCCTGCAAATCATGAGTGGTGGATGAATTCATAATCTGTATCAGAATAGCCCCGACACTTTCTTTTAACTTTGTTTTTAACAGAAGAGGGGAAGGTGTTGTATTGCACTAAATAGTTTTTTAGGTGCAGTATTTTACAGTGAGTGTTTGGTACATGGTCTGTCCCATTATCCCTTTCCCCCCAAAAGCCCTGGTGGTAATGGTTTGTCCCAGGTTTACCCCTCCCCTCGCCCCTTCCTCACTTGTATCCCATTGGCTGTGGTCTTCTTCCTCCGCCCTCCATTTCCCCAAGCTTAAAAGTCTCCTTCCATGAGGCATTCCCTCTCTCTTTTCCTGGGACATCACCTGAATCCCGAGGTGACTCCTATCTAGGAATAAAATAGGACTTTGGTCCTGAGAAGAAGAGCACCTCCTGTCTTTTGCTTTTGTCCTATGTAAGATTGTAAGGGCTAAGGTCCATAGCTAGCCGGATTGGACCCTAACTGTCCGCCAGATCAATCTTACACCCTTTGTAATTTTTTCCCTCTCCTCAGCTGAAAGCAAGAGAGAATGAGTATAAAACTTTTTTGTGTGCCTGGCGTTTGGCCAATGTCAAACCATGAGATCTTGAAACCATGGAAATGTCATGCATAATTTTATCTGTACTGCTCAAGCTTGAGATATTAGAAGTTGTTGTGTATTGTAAATGCAGAACTACCGATGAAGGAAGGAATGATGAGGAGGACTCTATTTTATCAGAAGGCTAATTTCTTACTTTATTATACTACATTATATTAAAGAATACTATACTATACTATACTAAAGAATACAGAAAAGATACTTACTGAATGCTAAAAAGATAATAATGAAAACTCGTGACTCTTTCCAGAGTCCCAACACAGCTTGGCCCTAATTGACCAATGAGTTAAAACAATTCACACTGGAGTCCAATCAAGCAATCACCTTGGGTAAACAATCTCCAAACACATACCAAATGAGATAATAATTGTTTTTCTTTTCTCTGAGGCCTCTTGTTGCCTTTCAGCTTCCCAGGAGAAAATCCTGGGTGAAAAAATTGTGGTCAGGAAATGTAAATGCCACAGTTGTGGAGAGGTCTCTCCTTGGAGATTGACTGATGAGTTTGGAAAGAACGTCTCTCATTACTGCTGACATCTGAACAAGTTTCAAATGTAATTTCTTGGCAGGAGGTATATAAATTGACACAGGCAGGCAGCTGGGACAACTTCATACTCACAGCTAGAATACAGAGTAATTTCATATCCCTTACCTTGCAAACAGGGGAATCCCTGAAGAAACACTTGGGCCGAGGCACACAAGCAGAAAGGCACCATTAAACTCGGTCTACACTAGATCACTAGCGTGCTGTTCACACTGGTTTATCGAAAGTTAGTCCCAGCTGCAAGGTCACTTGAGGAGATTACAGTCCTCCTCACCAGGCTTCTGGTTTTAACCCATTTCTCCCAACAGGAGGTGATTGAGTAAGACCTTACAAATCTAACACTTGCTAAATTTGTGGTTTGGAACTCCAATTTAACAATTGCAAATAGCAAAGAACTTTTCAAATAAAAGATATTTATGACAGTAGAAGTTCTAACAAAAGAGCAATATATCTTCTTAGACTAATAAATGTAGATGGAAAAGGAACAGCAAACTTTTGTATATTTCATCAGGTCTGAAAAAATTGTTCACTAATCCTAGAAATAAAAGACTCATCTTCAACATACCTACAATAACACTGTTGCTGTAAGATCTAATACCTTGCTTCTCATCATATTTGATTGTAATTTTAAGTTTCTTAGGAATGGGATATTTAACAATCAAATATGATGAGAAGCAAGGTGTATTGCTTCAAGTGCCCACTTTTCTCAGCACAACACAGCATACAATATTTCAGCATCCACTCAGATTAGCTTTCTCTGGCCTTCACACACTCTGGACAAAATCAAAATAACAGCCCGCAGTAAAATTCTTTACTGGATCCAGTGATTTACTTGATTCACAAATTCTTAGGGGCCAAGCTCGAACCACTGAGGCAGTGGAATCCCCTCAGTTCATCTAGTCATGGTTAAAACATGCACGATCTACACAAACCCATTAAAACACACTAGATGTTCTCACCCACACTTCTCCACTTGTTCTGCTTCTCACCAGCTGCCTCCCTGTGGGACACTATCTGCTCTCACAACCTCCCAGCCAGCATACCCCAGCTACCTCCCCGGGGCCCGCTCGACCGCTTCAGACACGGGTAGAACTCCCCATCCCCCCCTCCCCCATGCCATGGGTACTGAAACAGAGTGGAAATTTACCAGTGTGGAAATCCATTTCAGACTTAGGTGAAATATGCTGTTAAAAAAAACTGCCTCAGCCAAAGGATAAATGTGAGAGAGATAAGAGGGACCCCTTGAACTTTGAAACAGATGAAAACTAAAGCTGAGGCTGCTGGAGACAGGGCAAGATGACTCAGGAGTTCTTTCTGTACTTTCTGATAAAAAACTTGCTGCAGGTGTAATGGAAAACCAGTAAAATGAATATGTATGAACCTATTGGGAAATGCTATGCATATGTACCAGTAAAGGGGATAAAAAAGGATCAAGAGTTCTCAGGGGTGTGCATGTCCTTTACAGGGAATGATCCCCACATGTATCCAGCACTGTAATAAACATACTGGCTTTACAACTTTTACAAAGTTGTGGAATTTTTTTCCTTCCACAAATCAGTACACTCACTCGCTCGCTCCCCCTTTCATATAACCGAGCCCACCAAGCCACTCACTCACACAATTACAAACTACACTAACAATGTCCGGACACCACAAATGCACAATAGTAGCATTAAGGTCCAGGTTCACTCGGCTCACCCCCAGACCCGCTAGCGGTCGTGCAATTGACAGTGAACCCCTCCACCAGCCTCTCTATTAGCCAGTGGACTCTTCCCCCTGCCGCTCTATTGGCAAGCAGACTCTTCCCCTTCCCACCAGCCATGCTCGGCCGGTGGCTGCTTGCCAGCCCCAAACTTTTACTCACACAGGGACTGAGCTGTGTGCCAGATGTCCCTGAGCAGCTATCCAGAAATCTTTTTGGCCAAGGCCTCTTTAAGTTTGATACATACTGTTTATCTGCACACCAGCAGACTGTTGTCTGTCTCTGCAGGGGGCAAGCTGGGACACGGAGCCCCTCCAGGAAAAGTGCCCTGGGGCGTGCCAAGGAGGTCTCCCTCCCCGCTCTGCCACTGCGGGGCACAGAGACGATATCCTGGCTGGCTCACCACAAATGATTTCTGGAAAAAAAACTCCACAACTTGTAAAAGTTGTAAAGCCAGTATGATCTTTCTGATGTATCCTTTCAATAATAGCTTGTCCTGTGGAGTTACCTGGAATACCTGTGCTCTGCTTCACTCTCCAACAAGCCAAGAAATCCTGGGTCTGTTGGGCTATATATCCTGCCCCATTGTCCATCTTGATTTCCTGAGGCAAGCCCATTATGGCAAAGCAGCCTTGCAAATGTCGAATGACAAAACGAGACCCTTTGTTTGTCATAGGAGTGGCCCAAACCATGGCAGAAAAGGTATCTTTGGTTACATGAATGCGTTTAAAGTTACCAAAAGGGGGGTAGATAGTTACATCAGTTTGCCATAACTGCAGGGCCCCCAGGTCATGAGGGTTGACTCTAGGACCCAATCCGCCAGTCATGCCCTGGCATTGCAGACAGGTTGTGAAAATTCCTTGAGCATCCTGGAGCAATATTCCAAATTCTTTGTGTAAAACTTTTGCATATTGGTGAAAAAACTTGTGAACCCTTCTGGCCTGGCCAAACTTATCAATGTTGGGAGAATCAGAGGCCCAGAGTGGTGCCACCAATTGGTCAACCTTCTCGTTTCCTAAGGCCAGGCCTCCCATAAATCCAGAGTGACTCCATATATGGATAATAAAATAATTCTGTTTGCAAGAATTAAGTAACTGCCATAATTGCAAAAAGAGTTGCCCCAACTGCCAGTTTTGAATTTCCTTCAGTAATGCTTGCTCCATGAGCTCGACAACACCTACCATGTAGAGAGAATCAGAAACAATGTTAACAGGATCATTGGGCCATTTTTCAAACACCCTGATAACAGCACATAGCTCAAGAACTTGTAAAAAGTCCCCTGGTCCCTCAAGGATTTCACTGAGCCATTTGTCTTTGTCCTGTCAAGTAAGACTGGCTTTAGAAGTCTTTCAGCTGGTATCAGTAAAATGCGTGAGGCTTTGTAAAAGTTGCCTTGATAGCCAAGGTAGTTCTTCCACCTGTTGATGCAAAGAAAAAAGCTTATGAGGGGGAAAATGAGTGCTATTGAGACCTGGAAAGTTCAACAATGCCCATTGTAAGGTGTCTGAATTCAGTAATGACCATTGCAAATAGTCCTTTGCTAATGGGAGAAGAATATTTTGGGGTTCCATTCCTGCAATTTCCAGTGTCCGCTTCTGTGCCTTGATCACAATTATTGCTATAGCCTGGTCAAGGATTTGTTCAAATTAAATGGTAAGAACGCCTATTCCAAGATTTTTAGTGTCTGTTTAGCCTAGTCATCCCACTGTATTAGTATAGCCATCATGTGTTTTTCTCTATTCAGTACAGCCACACACAATGGCAAAGTAGGGGACCAACGATCTGCAAAGGAATTACCCGATTTAGTGGCAATTTGAGTCAGAGCCTTCTGTTGTTTTTCAGTCAGTTCGCACAGCAAATTGGCCTGATTTCCCCATTTCAATTATGGCATTAGGGGCTGAAGGTCTTAATTAGTAATGCCACAGGTTCTACAAATCCACTGTATATCCCCAATTCATTTTTGAGCATCCATCAAAGTCCAAATTTCCATACAAATAGTTAATTGTTTGGGCCAAATTTGGGCTTCAGTGATAAGCATACCCAAATATTTCCACTGGGCCTGTTTTTGGGCATATTCAGGGGCAATTTGAAGGCATGCCTCTTGTAATTGTTGCTGTAAGGCAGGTAGCAGGTTTGCTGTATCTATGTGTTCTCCTGCGATAAGAATATCATCCATGTAATGATAGATAAGATACTGTGGGTACTGTTTTCTCAGCAGGGCTAGTGCCCAGGCAACATACAGCTGGCACATCATGGGAGAATTTTGCATCCCTTGTGCCAATACAACCAATTGATACCTCTTTACTGGCTCTGCCTTGTTAATGGATGGCCCTGAGAAGGCAAACTTCTCACTGTCGCCCTCGTGCGGGGGGATTGTGAAAAAGCAGTCTTTTAGGTTGATATTAACAGTCGCCAATTGACAGGTAAAATTGATGGCGAGGGTAGGCTGGGCTGCAGAGATCCCATATCCTGCATTATAGAAGGTCATGTAATAATCTCAATTTTCCTGATTTTTTAGGGGCTGTAAAAATGGGTGTGTTCCAGGGGCTTGTAGAGGGTATGATATTGCTCATCAACCAATTCATTAACATGGGCAAGCTTTTCTTTAGACAGCAGCCATTGATCAACCCTGTTGCAGTTTTCCAGCCATTTGTCTGGTGCAGGGAAAACTCGGGGCTCAATATGAGTCATCAGCAAGTTCAGTTCATTGAAGAGAGCATCAGACACTTACACAGCAAGTAATAAGCTCATGAATATTCTGTAATTTACACTGTCCATTGGCCACACCACATCAGCTCTTCCCCATTCCTTAGGGGTTCCATCTTTCCATCTCTCTTTCCTCATGTCTCTTTCACTATTTGTTATCATACTACAGCTAGGCCCAAGGACACGCTATCTTGCAGGTGCAGGACTTGGAATTAGCCACGACCTTGTACTTTTCCAATCTCTAGTCAGCTAAAATCCCAACACAACCCAGATTGACGTTTCTGTTAACCTCAATGGTCACTGCTAAAAACCCTCATTGGTGAGACAGAAACCCATCTGGCTCGATGTGTCCCATCCAAGTATCCAGATTGTTGTATTAATCATGTAAGGTCTCACCTGGGCCCAGAGGTGCATCTTCATCAGCCCACACGGTTAAGAGTGTTTTACTTACTCAAGTCTTTTGCACGCCCCGCCCCCCCCGCCCCCCATAACTGGTGCTCCCACAGGAAGGCAACCACAGGGTTGTCTGGCTCTAGGGCAGCTGCTGCCCCTGCCGCAGTTGTTCTTTCTGCTTTTAACTGCTTGAGCACCATTATCATTAAGATCCATGCTGTGCTAAGTCATTTGGTTTTTTTGACCCTTCACTTACGGCATCCCAGAGAGCTAGTCCCAGCCTTTCTCACTTGGGGGTGTCCGAAAACACTCTTAGGGGTGGCAAAAAGTCCTCTGTCCTGACCCCATCTCAACAGTCTTTTCAGGACCTCTGGATCATACTTAATTGCTGTCCTGGTTTAGGGCAAATTTGTTAAAGAATCTGCAAAGGAGGGCCCCTCCAGAAAGCAAAACCCACACGGCCCCTCCCCCCAACTGGTTCGGGAAAAAATTCCTTGGAGAGAGGTGGAAAGAACCTGTTTATTTGACTGGCACCACACCCCCCAGCACACAAAATGAACAATATCCGATGACACCGCTCTGAGAAGGATGACAAAATCAGAAAGTCTCTTTCAGGGGTGGTTGCTCTGTTCTCAGTCCCTCCAGCGCTGGGGCAGCTGCTGCAGCCAAACGGTGCAAACCATCGGTGTTCCCGGGTCCCAGTCCGGAGCAGGTTCGAGATGGTCACAGAAACAGGAGAGGAGAAACAGTCCAGGAAGGGATGTGGACTGTTTAGCTAGAACTAGCTAACAAGCAGAGGCCAAAGCAGAGCATAAGCGAGAGCAGAAAAGAGAGCAAGCAAAGCAGCAAGCTGAAAGCAAGAAGTGAAAAACAGCCCTATGTACTGCTCCTCTCTGTGTCCCTGATAAGAGAAACCCAAACAAAACTTCCACTCTTCAGAGCCGGTCTTAAAGGCACAGAACAGATGAATGGGGATACAAGCATCATAACGTCACCCCAGGACATTTGCTCTCTTAGAGAGAATAATCTGGGGGACAGTTAACGTAGCCTGTTCTTCTTTTGACAGTGCCTTTCCCATCCTACCAGCCCCCGCTTGCCTCACTTTTCCCAGTGTCTGCTGCAGCATAAGCATCCTTTTCCTGGAGCCGTCCTCCAACTCCCCCGACCGTGGTCCTGCCACAGTGCTCTCCGACTAAGGCCTCCCGCCTCCTTGCTCAGCAGATCCCCTTCAGAATCCAATGGGTCCGGTCTACATCATCACGTTGTAGTTCACCAGCATGCGGGAGCACAGGACTCCTGGACAGCTAATCAATGTGATTTAGCAGAAGTCACTTTATTGTTTACATTATGCTCTATTTATACATTTCAATACTACTGCACACGCAATCACGCATTTCTTGATTGGTGCCGCTATCTTGTCCACGCCGTCTGAGGGCACTTTTCAGGATATATGATTGGTTGCAGTCCAGTGCTTCAAGGCCCTCCTTTATCTAGTTCTTGTGGTCTTGGCATTTTGTTTTTCAGCCTCTTCTTTCATAATTTAGCACAATTTATGTCTTAGTAACCTTGACGAATTCCAGAGGGTTCTGACAAGAATAACTAAAAATGGTTTGCCTGGAGCACGCCGTAGCCTAAGCTGTTTAAGTACATTGCTACAGAAGGGTTCACTCAAGCTGTTAAATTCCTGTATGAAAAACTGGTAAAAGAAGAGATTACATGGGAAAAAGAGGATGGGCAGAGATTTAAAAGTTTAAACAAAAATTGATTACTGCCCCTGCTCTAAGTCTTCCTGCTTTAGATGAACCTTTTTACCTATTTGTAGATGTGGAAAATGAGGTAGCCCATTGAGTCCAGCCCAAGAATGGCAGGGGTCCATAAAACCAGTGGCCTATCTGTCAAAACTGTTAGACCCTGTTAGCAGAGGGTGGCCAACCTGTAGCCAGGCAGTAGCCTCCACTGACTTACTAGTAGAAGAAAGCACAAAATTACCTTCTGAGGAAATTGAAAGTGCACACCCCACATACAGTTAGAAATATTTTGAACCAGAAAGCTAAAACAATGGCTCACTGATTCCCAAGTGCTAAAATATGAAGCATTTTTAATAGACAAAGATGATCTGGAACTAATTACAGATAAGCACCTCAATCCTGCCCAGTTTTTGTATGGAGAAGCAGTAGAAGAACTATTGCATGATTGCTTAGAAATTATAAACTATCAAACCAAAGTGAGAGAAGATCTGACAGACCAACCCCTTCAGGGGGAAAAGCGATTACACATTGATGGATCCTCAAGGGTGATTCAAGGGCAGCGAATGTCAGGATATGCTATAATAGATGAGAAGTTATTAACCATAGAAAAGAGAATATTGCACTCCAGCTGGTCAGCTCAAACATGTGATTTATATGCTTTGAAACGAGCCCTTGAGAAATTAACATGAAAGGAGGACTGTGTATACTGACTCCAAGCACGCCTTTGGAATGGTGCATACTTTTGGGAAAATCTGGGAAGAAAGACGACCACTAAACTCAAAAGGGAAAGGATTAATTCATTAAAAGCTTATTTCAGAAGCATTGGAAGCCTGACAGTCACCAGAGGAAATTGCTGTGGTGTATATTCGGCGGTACCAGAAAGGGATCCCCTTAGAAATAAGAGAGAACAACTTAGCAGACTTAGAGGCTAAAAATGCAGCCTAGTCAGGGGAAGAGAAAGTTATGATGATCCTGACCCCTACTGGAGAAATTCAGGATATACCAGTATTCAGCAAAACAGAGGAAAAGAAATTCCTTGAAATAGGAGCAAAAAAAGGCAATAAAGGGAAGTGGATGCTATCTGATGGGAGACAGATGTTAAATAAACCACTGGCAAGGAAAATATTAGAAAGCATGCATAATAAGAGTCATTGGAGTACCCAAGCACTGAGTGTTCTGTTCCTGAGAAATTTGGGTTGCATGGGAACTTTTGGAGTAGCTAAGCAAATAACTGAAAAGTATGCAATATGCCAAAAAGTAAGCAGAAAAGTCATGAGGGGACCACACTGACGAGGGTGAGAATTAGCCTTATGACCCTTTCAAAGTATCCTAGTAGATTTCACTGAACTCCCTCAATTGCAACGGTGGAAATTTTTGTTAGTAATAATAGATCATCTAACCCACTGGGTAGAGGCTGTACCAACAGTTAAAGTTACTGCCAATGTTGTATGCAAAACTCTTTTCTAGAACTAATAATTCTCCAGTATGGAATAGTGAACAATATCGTCTCAGATCAAGGAACCCGTTTCACATCAAAATAATACGGCAGGTGGTCCAAACTCTGGGTATAGAATGGGAGTTACACACTCCATGGCACCCACAGAATTCAGGGTGGGTTGAAAGGATGAATCAAACTCTCAAGAGAACTCTGCCTAAACGGATGATTGAAACCCAAATGTTACGGGTCAAGTGCCTACCCCTAGCCTTGCTGAGAATCAGAACACAATCTAGATCAGATTTAGGGATTTCACCCAACGAAATGATGTTCAGCTTACCCTTTCTGATTTCACCAACTAATATTGACACTTATGAAGAAGGGGAGGACAGTGCCAAGAAATATGTTCTGTCTAGAGGAACTGCGAGGAATAGGGATACTCCCTCAGACTACTATCCTAGATTTCAAAACTCATAATGTCAATCCTGGGAATCGGGTTAGGGTTAGGGTTAGGGTTAGGGTTAGGGTTAAATGCAAACTGACTAACAGTAGCTCGCAATTGAGATAACAGCTTCCAGTCAAGAGCACTAATTGGGGCTTGAAAACCTCCTCCAGGCTGGGGGTTAAAGACAACCGGACAAGCCAGTTCTCGAGCCGAACTTATCAGCTCCTGATCTCCCTTGTCAATTGCATCTTTGGCCAGGGCAGCCCACGCGTCCCGTCTTTCCCTTGCAATTGCCGCCGCCAAGCCGCTTTCCAACCCAGGGACCGGCTGATTGCTTGTCGGGAACGGAGTACACGTATTTGGCCCCAGCTGCTGAGACGCAGCAGGTACGGGAGAGTCAAAAGTGCTCTGTGTAGCCTGCGGCAAAGCAGACAACAAGGCACCCCGCGGAGCTTGGCTCGTTAGGGGGGGCTGCGAAGCGGGTAATAAAGCAGTCTGCGTAGCCTGGTTTGTAGGCTGGCTCGTAGCCGGGCTTGTAGCCTGGCTCGTTAAGGGGGGCTGCGCGGCGGGCAGCGAGGCGGTCTGCGCCTGGCTCATAGTGTGACTCATAGGCTGACTCATAGCCTGGCTTTCCGAGGGAGGTGGTGAAGCAGGTAATAAAACTGTCCGCATCGCGGGGCCAAGAGGAGTTCCCGCGTTCTTATCAAATTCCCTATCTTGATCGTATTGTTTGTTACGATCGTGAGCGGCAGTAGCCTGGTGAGCAGCCCTTTTTTCAGCTTGAATTTTCAACAGTTCGGTGTTAACGACCCGCCATAATTTACCCCACTTCTTAGCAGTTTTATCATCATCTAACGTAGCCTGCCACAATAAATCACCAAATCTACGCCACTCAGACAATTCATGAACTGTGTGAGGATTTATAAAGATTCCCCTCTCTACACCATAAGCTAAAAGACCCGGTAATTCTTTCTGTAAATCTATTCCCTTAATTTGCCTTTTTTGCAAAAGGGTAATAAAAAGTTCATATGCGGCTTGCCTTTCCATACCTATGTGCGCACGTTGCAGCTCTTCAAATCAAGGTCGCGGCCGCATGTATCGGACGAGCCTATCTGTATAGTCGCTCGCAGCACGGCGCGGGCCGGCGGGTTGCCCTCCGCTTTGTCTTCCGCGCTTCTTTGCCGTTCCGGCTGCAGTTTCGATCTTTCGGAACCTGAACCTGGCTTCACTTCACGTGGCGTTTGCTTCCCCGTGGTGTTCGCTATCACGGTCGGAGGTCACCATATATTGAAGTGAAGGGAGAACGACCATCCTGGTAATGCATCGAACTCCAATTTTATTGATCAATCAATCACCTTAAATAACAGTGCTAACGAACTTCATGCATATTCTGTTATCCAATTTCATGATAGGCTAACAGAGAAACTTCTAACCACTCCTCTTGTTTTAGGATACCTACAATTGTTTACACAAAACAGAACCAGAGTTCCCAAAGCTTTCACATCTGTTCCCAGGATGTCATCTTTTCCCAGAGACGGTGTTCTGCTTGTTATGGGAAGACAGTCTGAGAACTCTATTGTTTATAAAGTGATGCCTGAGAGAGTCTAATTGTTTATAGAAATCAGAAGGCTAAGAACTTCTTTACTTTTCCCTTATACTTTTCTCTCAATTGTATGTCTCATGGCCTTTTCTTTAAGTCATTCTCCGACATTTCCCCCGTTTTTTCTTTTTTAAGAAAGGAGGTTAGTTCGCAGGTTTTTTCTATTATCTTACTGACTATTTTTTGGATACAACAAGGTAAGATAATGGTGAAGTTTTTCCTCACAGAAACTCTTGTGGAGGAGACATTACCTCCTGTTCACTATCAGGGGCAAAGAAAAGAGGAGGGAACTCATCCACTATGCTTGGCAACACTTTAAACCTCAGAGCAGCTTCTTGTGGGCCTCGTAACAAACTCTAAAAGTGCAGATCCCACTCTGCCAGGGCTCAGCTGCACCAAAGGCCTGAGGACAAACAGGACACTCAGTGTCAGAACTGTGATCCTGTGGGGAAGGATCAGAACCAGTGCTCAGAGGTGGAATAATGATAACTTGCCTAAATAAAAAGGTCCACCCTGCGCCTGGGCTGGTATTCCATTCCAGGCTCTATCTCCACAGATTAGAAATATCCCTGTGGGTAATTTCTTAGGTGTTATGATACTAGAGCCTTTACACTGGTTATAAAGCTATTTAGACACTATTTCCAGGTTTAGAGATGAATCCAGAGTAGCCCATGTCTGTTTATGCTGACTCATCCTTTGAAAATTAGAGTAATCAAAGCTGAACTGCAATTATCTAATGCTTGATTGGGATCTCTTCTTATAGGGCCTACAACAGAATGTTGTGTTAAAGGCACCAGTTTCCTACACCTTATCGAGGCTATATATGATGCACTTTGAGCTTTAACCCTTTTCAAAATACACTGTACCTCCCACCGATAATAAGCCAAGATTTTCTGCTCATGAGATTCATAAAGGTCTAAAGCTGAAGCAGTGTTTAGCCTTGTCTCATTCCGTAGTGCCCGTTCTCAATTATGATCCCAGATATGTCTATAACTACAGGTGTTGCACCATAAATGAAAAAGTAACAACTGATCCACCCAAAAAGTATTATCACAACCCCCGCAACACAGTGCAACCCAAGCAGCACAATTTGGGCTGTGATATTCAAAACAGTTCTCTTTTGCCGGTCCTTTTATATGAAAAGATGATAATGATTCAATAATGTCAATCAGTTCTCTAGTCGTCCGGCAATGGCATGTTACGGCCTTATCAGGCATTGCACGACAGGTGGTAATTGGACTAAGAAAAAGAAAGCTGTCAGCTGTTTTCATTCATGCGAACCTGGAGAGGAGGTGAAAAAGTCTGAAAATTATTCCTTTTTTGTCCTTGAATTTATCACATCCACCTTTTTTCATGAGCTTCCCAGAAATGTTCAAAGTCAGTTTTCAGTTTGTAATCCTTTAGTCATTTGGCTCAAATGGCATCAACTGGGAGATTGTCAGTCCTTTGTTAATTTGGAGTGGTGAAAAGATAGTATGCATTTAAAACACCTAAAATATTTAACTAAGCAGACTTATTTGTAAATCATGTAAAATCACTTAAATCTAATGCAAACTTAACAGAATCTAACTTAACTTACTTAATAATACTTAACAAAAATTAAATTTTCTTCAAATCCCACACAACTCAAACCTATATATAATTTAAACTTAGAAGACCTCGAACCCAACCGAAAACAAACTTAACAAATTTAACCTTAACATTTAATGGCACTTAATTGACAACCAAACTTAAACTACTTAATAACAGATAAAACTTACTATAGAAATAAAATATAGCATTTACTATAACTTACTTACAGGCCTGATTCTAAAATATTAAGCTAAAATAACTTTCTTCACGTGTTTGCTATAGCATTTTTATACTTAAATACACTTAAACACAAGTTCATTTAAGGTGCACCTGTGAAAAAATTCTTTTGAATTCAGTGCTTGCTTTTGCATCTATCACATTTAAACAAAGCTTAAAGAATACAAAAAACACACTCATTACATTTCACTTCTACAATCACTTTAACACATCTTAAACAATTTTAAATTTTTCGAAACACAGCTTTAAAGTCTAATGTTCCACCGACTGAGTTGTCCGGGCTTCTGATGTTCAAAGTCTCTCAATTGCAACAGAGATCTTTTTCACAGCGTGTGCTAGGGAGAACAAAAGATCTTTCTAACTTAGGTGAAAAACATCCTGACAGCAATAGTCCTTGGTGTCGCTTGTTTAGTTTCACTGGTCTTCTAATTGCAATAGGAATCTTTTCTTTTATTGACAAAAGTCACAATTTTCATTTAGGCTGTTAGATCTTAAACTGTAGCTTTTTCCGGCTGTGGGGGGAGGGAGAAACGCTCCCGCTTGAAAAAGCGCTCTGAAGTCGGAATCCGCTAAGGAGTGTGTAACAACTCACTTGCCGAATCAACTAGCCCTGAAAATGGATGGCGCTGGACGCTCATCAGAGCCCAGAAAAGATGTCGGTCAATCTAAACAGCAGGACGAAAACTATCAATGCACAGCATGATTGCTCCTCCATCACCTGCTCTCTGATGTCCAGTTACTGTTCCCAAGCAGCAACTGGCCACCCGTGGACATCTGGCCCCCAGTTCACACATGAGGGCGACGCGGCTCCGGTCGCTTCCCCCCGTGGCGCTCTTTGATCACTTCCGGCGCGGCGCGGCTTGGTTTCTGCGGCGGCGGCTTTTGATCTTCCCGCCGCTGCCTCCGACGCGCCCGTGCCGAGTTTGGAGTAGCACAGCACCGCAATTCCACCATAAATCACCGAATTTACACATTTCTGTTAATCCGTAAACTATATGGAAAATCCCTTTACCGTAGTCATAAGCCCAAAGTCCTGTTAAGTCCTTTTGCCAATTCATCTCTGCTTTGCGCTGCGGGTCACTCCCTTCGCGACGGTTCTGCTTTGCCCGCGGTGGCTCCCTGTGGTGTCGGGTTGAAGACTCCCTGTTGCGGAGGGTTAGAGGCTCCCTGCTGCGGAGGGTTAGAGGCAGGAAAAGGTACCGATGATGCAGCGATGACTTCTGATGGTGCTTGGCATTCCCGGCGCAAGTGGCCCGTGCCTTCGCATCGGCAGCATTTCGTGCGGCCCTCTTTATTCGATGCTGCAAACGCAGCTGACACTTGAAGAGGCGCAAGAGCGGCTAACACCTGACTCTGAGAGGACTTTGCCTGTTCTTGCAAACCTATTCCTATGTTTGAGTGCATCTACCACAAAAGCCTGCTGCCCGGTAGGAATAAGAGCCATCCTCTCTAATGCTTCCTCGATAGTCCAATTTGCACCTAGAGTGTTAAGTATGTTTCTAGTAGCAGAGTTACAATTTTGAATACAACACTGTTTAAGGAGAGCCCCGCGCATAAATTCTGCTACTCCGGCTCTCTCAATTGCAGCCGCAGCTCTATCAACAAAAGCGCCAAATGACTCATCTCTGCCTTGCTTAATTCCCATATACACTGGTATCCCTCCTGGTTCATTCACCATATCTATCGCGAGTCTGACTAACCGCATTGCCTCCCGGCACTTTTCTTGGCCTATTAAAGCCTGTGCCTCAGTACGAAGAAAAGGTCCCAGCCCCATAAGCTCATTAATAGTGATACCATGCAAGGGGTCCCCCGGCTGCCTTTGAACTGCCACACATTCATTAGCTAAAGCTTGCCAGTGGGCGTTAAACAGCAATTGTTGATGTTGAGTAAAAATTAATTTAACTATCCCATGACAATCATTAACAAGAAGGATACTGGTGTCAAAAACATAATCGAGCATTTGCTTAGCTGGTTCGCTTTTAAATGCAAACTGACTAACAGTAGCTCGCAATTGAGATAACAGCTTCCAGTCAAGAGCACTAATTGTGGCTTGAAAACCTCCTCCAGGCTGGGGGTTAAAGACAACCGGACAAGCCAGTTCTCGAGCCGAACTTATCAGCTCCTGATCTCCCTTGTCAATTGCATCTTTGGCCAGGGCAGCCCACGCGTCCCGTCTTTCCCTTGCAATTGCCGCCGCCAAGCCGCTTTCCGACCCAGGGACCGGCTGATTGCTTGTCGGGAACGGAGTACACGTATTTGGCCCCAGCTGCTGAGACGCAGCAGGTACGGGAGAGTCAAAAGTGCTCTGTGTAGCCTGCGGCAAAGCAGACAACAAGGCACCCCGCGGAGCTTGGCTCGTTAGGGGGGGCTGCGAAGCGGGTAATAAAGCAGTCTGCGTAGCCTGGTTTGTAGGCTGGCTCGTAGCCGGGCTTGTAGCCTGGCTCGTTAAGGGGGGCTGCGCGGCGGGCAGCGAGGCGGTCTGCGCCTGGCTCATAGTGTGACTCATAGGCTGACTCATAGCCTGGCTTTCCGAGGGAGGTGGTGAAGCAGGTAATAAAACTGTCCGCATCGCGGGGCCAAGAGGAGTTCCCGCGTTCTTATCAAATTCCCTATCTTGATCGTATTGTTTGTTACGATCGTGAGCGGCAGTAGCCTGGTGAGCAGCCCTTTTTTCAGCTTGAATTTTCAACAGTTCGGTGTTAACGACCCGCCATAATTTACCCCACTTCTTAGCAGTTTTATCATCATCTAACGTAGCCTGCCACAATAAATCACCAAATCTACGCCACTCAGACAATTCATGAACTGTGTGAGGATTTATAAAGATTCCCCTCTCTACACCATAAGCTAAAAGACCCAGTAATTCTTTCTGTAAATCTATTCCCTTAATTTGCCTTTTTTGCAAAAGGGTAATAAAAAGTTCATATGCGGCTTGCCTTTCCATACCTATGTGCGCACGTTGCAGCTCTTCAAATCAAGGTCGCGGCCGCATGTATCGGACGAGCCTATCTGTATAGTCGCTCGCAGCACGGCGCGGGCCGGCGGGTTGCCCTCCGCTTTGTCTTCCGCGCTTCTTTGCCGTTCCGGCTGCAGTTTCGATCTTTCGGAACCTGAACCTGGCTTCACTTCACGTGGCGTTTGCTTCCCCGTGGTGTTCGCTATCACGGTCGGAGGTCACCATATATTGAAGTGAAGGGAGAACGACCATCCTGGTAATGCATCGAACTCCAATTTTATTGATCAATTAATCACCTTAAATAACAGTGCTAACGAACTTCATGCATATTCTGTTATCCAATTTCATGATAGGCTAACAGAGAAACTTCTAACCACTCCTCTTGTTTTAGGATACCTACAATTGTTTACACAAAACAGAACCAGAGTTCCCAAAGCTTTCACATCTGTTCCCAGGATGTCATCTTTTCCCAGAGACGGTGTTCTGCTTGTTATGGGAAGACAGTCTGAGAACTCTATTGTTTATAAAGTGATGCCTGAGAGAGTCTAATTGTTTATAGAAATCAGAAGGCTAAGAACTTCTTTACTTTTCCCTTATACTTTTCTCTCAATTGTATGTCTCATGGCCTTTTCTTTAAGTCATTCTCCGACAGTTCCCTGTTGGTTTTATTTGTTCTTGTGTATGCCCAAAGCCCAGAGGCTCTCCAAACTCTGAAAAAACCTAGTGGTAGTGGTTTTGGTTCGCTAATTTTAGATTTGTTTATCCATGTACTAATTAATGTGGTGGGTTCAGTGTTGGCTAATCACTAGTGCACTTACTAGAATGTACTTACTCATTTCTTGCTTTGAGGTAGAATTAAGAGAAAGGCAAAGCAGGCTCAAAACTTTGAAAGGATATGAAGAAAATTTTATTTACAGTAACTAAAAGAAAGAATAATAAGAATCAGAACAAAACCTTCAGGACACTTCTCCTCCCCCTACAACCTTTTCTTTCCCACTGACAATGTAAAGAGACAAAATCTAAATTTTTCACTTAGTTTACCGCCTCTAGAATAGTCTTTCTTCAGTTCACTTAGGGAGAGAAGTCCGTCTTGGTATTGTTATGGAGACTTCTCCACAAAAAAAACAGTTCTCTTGTGGCTCTTAATTTCCACAAATAGTAGCCACCCGGGGAAATGTGAAATCGTGAAATCTCTCCCATTTTCCACAAGTGTTTTGCTGAGAAAAGAAGAAACTTCACAACTTTATAAAAGTTTTAAAGCTCGGTATGTTTTATTACGGCGTCGGACACATGCGGAGAAAACTCTCTTCAAAAGGCATGCATACCTCTGAGAACTTCAGGTCTCTTTTTATCTTCCCTTCTAAATACATATGCATACAATTTTGCAATAGGTTCATATATATTCATTCTGCGTGACATTTATCCCCAGTTCTTCTTTATTAAAAGAATTCTTAGGTCGGGGGCAGATCGACTTCGTGGTCATTTCTGGGATTTTTTCTGTCTCTTCACTGTCTCTGCTCTGCAGTTTTTCTATTTAGCTTTGGCTTCACAGACTTTTCACTTCTCTTAGACACTTCACCTAATTCAAAATGGATTTTTACTCTGTCTCATTCCCCCCTTTCCTAGGAAATATGTAAATTCTTTTACTTAATGCAAACTTCTAAGACAATAAGTGTCTTTTAATGCTTTACTATGTATGTTTGACAAAGAGGTTAATACAGCTATTCATTGTAGTATTTTCTAGTTCTAAATTAACAATATAATAGATGATCTTAAGCTTATTTCAACTAATATTAACAAAACTACAATGGGATGACACAACTTATTAAAGATTCTATTTGTAGTTGGTGACTACTTAAAGATCACATCTCACTAGTGATGATCTGCATTTTGTTCTAATCTTTGCAGAATTCTAGTTATTTCTTTTGTATCATGTTGGACAGTACTTAAGGTTTTCTTTACACTTCCTTGGATTTCCTTTAAGATTTCTAGTAGGTCTTGGTGCTTAATTAATTGTTTTACTAATGTAAGGTCTGTCTCAATAGGGGTAGGTGATAATCTGTTTTACATTGTGTAATTGGTTTTAACTAGCTGGTGGGATGTCATTGGGGCTGAGTACAAAAAATCACACTCGATAATCTTAATGAAATTACAAATACAGAAATTAGAATTATTTCTACTAGACAAAATAACATAATTGCTATCAATTTGTACAGCAGCACAGGCAGTTCTCAGGCATACGCACTTTTTTCTAGTATATATGAGCACAGTTTTCTGGTCAGTGACTGGATGAATTTCAAAGTGGCAAATACTCTGTTCAGTGTCTAGACGCACATCCTGGGCATTCATAGTATTGCTTTCTCAAATGAATTTCATCTGCTCTTTAGTAATGCAGGATTCTAAGTTTACTGTTTGCCACTTTTCATTCATCTTTCGTGCTTACACTCTATGTTCTGAAGGGTAGAGTATTGGTTTTTTATGGTTTAATCTTAGGGCAATGATGGGATGGATAACATAAACAGTGGCATTACATATGGTAAGCACAAAAGCAGTGGCTGCATTAGAAACAGTATCATAGGTGAAATTCACTATAGTCTACTAGGATTGAAACTTCCTTTCAAAATCAGTTGCATTATCTGACACAATTTTATTAATTTCAGCTGGAAAATTCCCTTCACTCCTTTCTCGCATGATTAGAGCTGCTGTTGCTTGCATCTATAACTGTGCTTGTATACAACTTGTCCTGGGGTGACGTTATGATGCTTGTATCCCCATTCATCTGTTCTGTGCCTTTAAGACTGGCTCTGAAAAGTGGAAGTTTGTTTGGGTTTCCCTTATCAGGGACACAGAGACAAGGCAGTACATAGGGCTGCTTTTCCCTTCTAGCTGGCAGCTTGTTGCTTTTGCTTGCTTGCTTTTCTGCTCTTGCTTCTGCTCTCGCTTTTGCTTCTGCTTATTAGCTAGTTCTAGCTAAACAGTCAAAATTCCTTCCCGGACTGTTTCTCCTGTCCTGTTCCTGTGACCATCTCGAACCTGCTCCGGACTGGGACCCAGGAACACCGAAGGTTTGGCTGCAGCAGCTGGCCCAGCGCCGGAGGGACTGAGAATCGAGCAACCACCCCCGAAAGAGACTTTCTGATTTTGTCATCTTTCTCAGAGCGGTGTCAGCTGGTATTGTTCATTTTGTGTGCTGGGGGGTGCTGGGCCAGTCAAATAAACAGGTTCTTTCCACCTCTCTCCGAGGAATTTTTTCCCGAACCGGTTGGGGGGAGGGGCCGTGTGGCCCTCAAAGACCCAAAAGGACTCAGATGGGCGTTTGGAATAGCTGCTGTAGAGACAGAGGGCATCCAGCAATTGAACACCTTGCCTGGGTTGTCTGAGAATCCATCTGCAGTAGGATGCCTGACGAGTGAAGAGCAACGAGTGCCAATTGCCACTTCCATAGTGCATCGACGGCAGTATAGGACCACTCGAGATGCTGTGATCCCCATCCATAAGATGATCCGAGAGCTGGAGAGCCAAGGGGTGGTCAGCAAGACCCACTCACCCTTCAACAGCCCCATTTTGCCTGTGCGAAAATCTGAAGGAGAATGGAGATTGACTGTGGACTACCGTGCATTGAATGAAGTGACTCCACCACTGAGTGCTGCTGTGCCAGACATATTAAAGCTCCAGTATGAGCTTGAGTCCAAGGCAGCAAAGTGGTATGCCACTATAGACATTGCCAATGCATTTTTCTCCATTCCTCTGGCAGCAGAATGCAGGCCTCAGTTTGCCTTCACATGGAGGGGAGTGCAGTACACCTGGAACCGACTGCCCCAGGGGTGGAAGCACAGCCCCACCATCTGCCATGGACTGATCCAGACTGCACTAGAAAGGGGAGAGGCTCCGGAACATCTGCAGTATATTGATGACATCATTGTGTGGGGGAACACAGCTGCGGAAGTGTTTGAGAAAGGGAAGGAAATCATCCAGATCCTCCTGGGAGCTGGTTTTGCCATTAAAAAGAGCAAAGTAAAGGGACCAGCTCGTGAGATTCAATTCCTGGGAGTGAAGTGGCAAGATGGACGGCGTCAGATTCCTACAGATGTCATCAACAAGATCACAGCAATGTCTCCACCCACCAATAAGAAAGAGACACAAGCTTTCTTGGGTGCAATAGGTTTTGGAGGATACATATTCCTGAGTACAGTCAGATCGTGAGCCCTCTTTACCTGGTCACCCGCAAGAAGAACAATTTCCAGTGGGGCCCTGAGCAGGAACAAGCCTTTGTCCAGATCAAGCAGGAGATTGCCCATGCAGTAGCCCTTGGCCCGGTCAGGACAGGACGAGAGGTAAAGAACATGCCCTACTCTGCAGCCGGAAACCATGGCTTGTCCTGGAGCCTTTGGCAGAAGGTGCCTGAGGAGACTCGGGGTCGACCACTGGGATTTGGGAGTCGAAGCTACAGAGGGTCTGAAGCCAACTATACTCCAACAGAGAAAGAAATCCTGGCTGCCTATGAAGGAGTCCAGGCTGCCTCGGAGGTAATAGGCACTGAAGCACAACTCCTCCTGGCACCCCGACTACCGGTGCTGGGGGGGATGTTCAAAGGCAAGGTTCCTTCCACTTACCATGCCACCAGTGCCACATGGAGCAAGTGGATTGCTCTCATCACTCAGCGCGCCCGTATAGGTAAACTGAATCGCCCTGGGATTTTGGAGGTCATTACAAATTGGCCCGAAGGTGAGAATTTTGGTGTCACAGATGAAGAGGAACAAGAACCAGTGACACGTGCTGAAGAGGCCCCTCCCTATAACCAACTGCCCCCAGAGGAAACACGCTACGCTCATTTCACTGACGGTTCCTGTCGCATCGTAGGGATGAACCGGAAGTGGAAAGCAGCCGTATGGAGTCCCACACAACAGGTTGCACAAGCTAACTAAAGAGAAGGTGGATCAAGCCAACTTGCAGAACTCAAAGCTGTTTAACTGGCCCTGGACATTGCTGAGAGGGAGAAGTGGCCAAAGCTCTACCTCTACACTGATTCATGGATGGTAGCCAGTGCTGTGTGGGGATGGCTGGAGAGGTGGAAAAAGGCTAACTGGCAACATAGAGGGAAACCAATTTGGGCTGCTGATGAGTGGAAAGACATTGCTACCAGGGTAGGGAGGCTACCTGTGAAAGTCCGCCATGTAGATGCCCATGTACCCAAGAGTAGGGCCAATGAGGAGCACCAGAACAATGAGCAGGTAGACCAAGCTGCAAAGATAGCGGTGTCCAAAATAGACCTAGTTTGGGAACATAAGGGAGAGTTATTCCTAGCTAGATGGGCCCATGATGCCTCAGGCCACCAGGGCAGAGATGCCACCTATAAATGGGCACGAGACCGAGGGGTGGATTTAACCATGGGCAGTATTTCTCAGGTTATCCATGACTGTGAGACGTGTGCTGCCATCAAGCAGGCCAAGCGAGTGAAACCCCTGTGGTACGGTGGGCGGTGGTCCAAGTACAGGTATGGGGAGGCCTGGCAGATTGACTACATCACACTGCCCCAGACACGCCAGGACAAGCGCTACGTGCTGACCATGGTGGAAGCCACCACTGGGTGGTTGGAAACCTACCCTGTGTCTCATGCCACAGCCCGGAACACCATCCTGGGCCTTGAAAAGCAAGTCCTGTGGAGACATGGCACCCCTGAGAGGATCGAGTCAGACAACGGGACTCATTTCAAGAACAGCCTTATCAACACCTGGGCTAGGGAACATGGCATTGAGTGGATGTACCATATCCCCTACCATGCACCAGCTGCAGGGAATGTGGAGAGGTACAATGGACTACTAAAAACCCAGTTGAAAGCTTTGGGTGGGGGATCTTTCAAGAATTGGGAGCAGCATTTAGCAAAGGCCACCTGGTTAGTCAACACCCGAGGTTCCACCAACCGAGCAGGTCCTGCCCAGTCTGAGTCCCTGAATGTAATAGAAGGAGACAAAGTCCCAGTGGTACATATCAGAGGTTTGTTAGGGAAGACTGTGTGGATCAACTCTGCCTCGAGTAGAGACAAACCCATTCGTGGGGTTGTCTTTGCTCAGGGACCAGGTTGCACGTGGTGGATAATGCAAAGAGATGGAACAACACGATGTGTACCTCAGGGAGATCTGATTGTGGGATAGGAATGATATGAAATATCACTGTTCATTGGATGTTACTGCCATTGTCTGTACATTAAACCATACAGACATGAGATAGAAGGAAATGTGTAAGAGTTGAAGGTCTGGGCAAGTGGAAGATGGAGAAGGAAATGTGTAGGTGTCGAAGGTCTGAGCAAGTGATAGATGGAGCTTTAAGTGACTAAAGTGAAAAGGGGGAATCCTGCAGCTCTGTAATATAGGGCCTGGATTCAGTGGTCCAGTGTGGGGATGTGATGAAGGCATGATGGGTATTGCTTGTAATTTTGGGGAAACAGATGGAAATTTTGTATGAATAATGCATGATGTGTTGTAGTATGTTGATGATATGGGGGTAAGGGGTGGAATGTCCTGGGGTGACGTTATGATGCTTGTATCCCCATTCATCTGTTCTGTGCCTTTAAGACTGGCTCTGAAAAGTGGAAGTTTGTTTGGGTTTCCCTTATCAGGGACACGGAGACAAGGCAGTACATAGGGCTGCTTTTCCCTTCTAGCTGGCAGCTTGTTGCTTTTGCTTGCTTGCTTTTCTGCTCTTGCTTTTGCTCTCACTTTTGCTTCTGCTTATTAGCTAGTTCTAGCTAAACAGTCAAAATTCCTTCCCGGACTGTTTCTCCTGTCCTGTTCCTGTGACCATCTCGAACCTGCTCCGGACTGGGACCCGGGAACACCGAAGGTTTGGCTGCAGCAGCTGGCCCAGCGCCGGAGGGACTGAGAACAGAGCAACCACCCCCGAAAGAGACTTTCTGATTTTGTCATCTTTCTCAGAGCGGTGTCAGCTGGTATTGTTCATTTTGTGTGCTGGGGGGTGCTGGGCCAGTCAAATAAACAGGTTCTTTCCACCTCTCTCCGAGGAATTTTTTCCCGAACCGGTTGGGGGGAGGGGCCGTGTGGGTTTTGCTTCCTGGAGGGGCCCTCCTTTGCAGATTCTTTAACAAATTTGCCCTAAACCAGCACAAACTGAAAGGTAAAGACACATTATCTTGAACTGTACTAAGTGCTTCTACCATTAACTTGTGTCTTTGGTCCCCTGCCGTTTCCCACTTTGGCAGTACTTTTGAAATCTGCCACTGGCTAGTTCTCAATGCTAATAGAGCTGACTGTAAAGGCTGCTTCAATTTTGTTAGGCTACTTGCTGAAGTGGCTAGTTTATTCATCAGTATTTCTGAATCAATTTCATTTAAAACTCTTAATCTTGTCTCTAATATGCCAGTTAGATATTTTCTTTTTCTTCTCTTGAGATATGCCTGTCTTTGTAACTACATTGTCTGGCCTTCAAAGGATGTTTTTAGGAAGGAGGAGCCGGCTGGTTGGATTTTTGAGATGTTAATTTGCATTATCAACTTCACACGTTTGAGAGACTATTCTGGATTGAATAACAGCTGTTGTTCACTCACATTTTTTACTACATATGGGCCTATTTCATACACTTTAGGTTCAAGTTTGGGTAGAGTCTGAACTAGTATGGGTTGTATAAGGCCCTGCTGTTGTAAAAAGTGCAGTGTCTACTTTGAATTTAAATGAAAGTCTGATAGCAACTCGAGCTCAAAGGCAGGTCACTTCTACAGGCTGAATCAAGGTGAAATTACACTAAGTCTGATTCACTCAGGTTATCACAGACTTCTTGGTGTTCATATACACTAGGAGAGGTTGAGACACTAACTGCATCTGGTCTCTCATAAGCCGTCCTATTGATGACTTGGCACCCTACTTTGGTTTCTTCTCTTCTGATTCTTTGAAGTGTCCACAGTTCTCGTTCTTGCCATTCTTGCTCTTCATATACTTGATTTTCATGGATTACTACAGTAGATACGTTTAAGTCTTTTATCTCAGAAGGTTCTCTTATGGATCTAGTATACTGATTAAAAGCTTGGGACTAAGGCTATTCAGCATTGCTTTGGATAGAGGTACTCTTTAGTTCTGAAACTTCAGTTAGAATTACATACAAAACAATTCTGTAAACTAAAGTATGAACTACTCTCGACTGCAATATACTCATTTTGCCCGAGTAAGTTTTAGTCTCAGTTCATTCTCTTCTGGTATCACTCTCTAAGGGACTTTTAGGGCTTTCTTCACTCTAGAGGGATGGATCTAGGCATTCTTCTCTTTGATTTTGATTGCAGTGAAGGTGGTAAGAAGTACCTGCAGTGGTCTCTCCCACTGTGGTTCTAAAGTCTTCTCTGTAAGAGACTAAACATATACATCATCTCCAGGCTATCTAACTCTTTGCTCTGAGTTCTAGCCACATGTTTCTCAATTTCTCTGAGCTGTTTGCCTAAAGCTACCATGTAGGTGGACATTCTGGACATTCTTTTTGTATTCTATATGGTCTTCTATAAGGCATTTCAAAAGGATTCAGCATTCTTTTAGCTCAAGGTTTAGTTCGAATTTGCAATAGTGCTAGAGGAAGAGCTTGGAGTTAGGGTAGATTAACTTCTTGCCCCAGTCTTACAATCTGCTGCTTGATCAAATGATTTATTTTCTCTACTTGGCTACTTGATTGGGGCAGTATGGAGTGTGAAGTTCTTAATCTATGCCCAGGTGGCCACTAATCTGTTGCACTGCTTTGGAAATAAAGTAGGATTCTTTATCTGAGGATATCGTGGCTGGAACTCTGAAGCAGGGTATTATTTCTTGTAAAAAAAATCTGGTCACTTCTTGAGCTTTGACAGTTCTGGTGGGGAATGTTTCTGGCCACCCTGAAAATGTATCTACCAATACCAGTAAATACTGATACCCCCCTTTCCTTGGGAGTTCTGAAAATTTAATTTGCTACTGCTGTACAGGCCCATGGCCTCTCCCAGTCTGACTGAGTTTCAGCCTGGGGGTATGTTTGGGGTTAGTCTGGAGGCAAGTATCACATTGTCGACTTACCTGAGTGATAGTGGCATATGAATTCTTGACAACGATTCTTTCAATCAGATGTATTTTCTAGAAAGCCTGTGGAAATTACTGCTTCAAAGTCAACACTTCATTTCAATGCACTCTTTATCACTGGCAGCCTTGGTCATTTTGAGAAAGGAGCTACACTCTATAAAAAGCTTTTAAGTAGTTAGGCTTTAGTGTGTTTTCTAGTGCTCTTCTTTCACTAGTAACTACGAAAATGGGAAGGGATTACTAGCTCTCTTTCAATGGTAGCCCACCCCTTGCAGTTGTGCGTCTCTTTTGATTAGTATTATTGTATTATGGCTTACCTTCAAGGAAAATCTGTACTTCACTCTTTACTGCTTTCTTTGCCCCTCTATCTGCCAGCTCATTTCTTTCTTCTCATTTTAAGCTCACTCTCTGGTGTGCCTTAATATGCTTTTTCAGGTAGCTGAACTGCTTCCAGCAGCTGGATTGTCTCTTCTTTCTCTGTGAGGTCAGCAGTCTCTTCTCTTTCTAGATGGCTCTATGTGCATGCACAACTCTGAATGCCTTTTGCTGTTTCTAAGGCATGGGTCAATGCATTTATCTCAGCCTTCTGTGCAGAGGTACCTGTTGGTAAGGGTCTAGACTCTATTACCTCTCTGCAGGTAGTCACTGTGTACTTTGCATGTCACTTTCCACTGGCAATGTAGCTGCTCCTGTCAGTGAACTAGGTCTTTGCATCGTCTAGAGGAGTATCTTTAAAGTCTGGGCAGCTGGAGTAGGTAGCTTCAATGGTTTCTAGGCAATCATGGTGTACTGCTTCTCCTTGATTCCACTGAGAAAAGAAACTGGGCTGACAATATTAGTCACTACTATCTCTACATCATCTTGCTTTACTATGATAGCTTGGTATTTCAGAAACTTCTGTGGTGAAAGCCAGTGGCCACCTTTTATTTCCAGTACTGCGGACACTGTGTGGGACACTAGCACAGTCATTTTTGTCTTAGGGTAGACTTGTGTGCCTCTTGAATATTCAGCACGACTGCTGCTACACTTCTGAGGCAACTTGGTCATCATTTGGCTGTTGCATTTAGTTGCTTAGAGAAGTAAGCAACTGCCTTTCAGTAGGGACTCAAGTCTTGAGCCAATATTTGTGCGAGGGCATACACGGCCCTAAGTCCGGCTAGCTGAAGGGGTGAAACGGCCGACGCCCCTGCGCATCTGAGGCCAGCCCCCCTTGGCGTCCTGGCCTCGGGCTGGGCTGGATTGCGGACTTGGATTCGCGCCGGACGAGACGAGAGAGGAGGCGACCACTTGCTGGGGGTAAAACGTCGATTTATTGAAGAGCCCACATGCAGCACAGGGCAAACCAACAGGTGGAAAAACCCACAGCAAAATGGCCCCGAACACGGGGGGAGACAGAGTTTTACAGGGAAGGGGTGGAGACGGGAGGGGAAGCCCAGCTAACCAATAGGGGAACATGTGGGGAGGTACATAAGAAAACTGACACAAGAACTTATCCAATAGACATAGAACAAAGGAGGGGCCCCGGGACACCAGCCAACCACAACCCCCAGAGAGAAGAATGTTCTAGAAAGCAGGGAGGAGTGGGGGGTGATTGACTGGGCTCAGGGAGGAGGAAAACTTTACTTATATGGTGGGATAAGGGAGGAGCAGTTATGTAACTTGGGAGATTGACAATTAACAGGGGCAGGGGTAACCATAGTAACATAACTGCCAAAGGCTCTGTGGCGGGAAAACTGGAGGGGGAAGAACCATCTTACAGAGAACAGGGGGGGAATAATACATAAAATGGGGGAACAAAACAAGAAATTTAAAAACACACTACAACAAATATTCTCAGGGCAATTCCTTGCGTGGAAAAATAGAAAGAATGGTTTACTTACATCTGGAAGTTTCAAAGCTGGAGCCGACATGAGGGCACTCTCTAGCTGGTGAAAGGCCCGTGTGGCGTCTTTTGTCCACTGGAGATCTCTGTTTCCATCGGCAATAAGAGCATAGAGGGGTCTGACGAGCAGTTCATAATTATAAACTTACAGCTGGCACTACCCTGCCATGCCTAAGAAGGTTCGGAGTTCTTTCGTTGTCTGGGGTTTCGGGGTTTGGCATATGGCTTCTCTGCTTTAAAGTCTACTGCTCAGCACTCACTTCTTACTCTAGGTAGATTACCTTCTTAGATTACTTTCTGTTTCACTACTTGTGCTCTTTTCTTTGAGACTCTGTATCTTTGGAGTCTTAGGAAATTCAAAGGCTTACTGTCTAGGCTTCTCTTGTCTGAGTGACTACTAGAAGATCATCTAAGTACTGCAACAGCTTCCTTCCTTCTTGTGGAGCTTCTCAGGACTCTGGGTCTTTGCAAGCTGTTCTCTAATCGGAGTGGGTAATTTTTAAGCTTTCAGGCACACGGAGTATGTGAGCTTGTGTTTGAATGCAAAAATTTTCAGGCTGGCTTCGTGGATAGGGAGGCATCTCTTAGGCTTAAAACAGTGAACTAGGTTAGATCAGGTGTTAAACAAGTTAGTAAAGTATGTGGATTTACTACCACAGGGTATAAATTCTGTGTTATCTTATTGACAGCCTTTAATCTAGTACTATCAATTATTGGGCTGATTTCTTCCTTAGCTTCCTTTTGAGGGTACTACTCAACTCTAACTGGTTGTGTTCTTTCCTTAAGCTTGATTACTATGGGGGCAGGGGGCATTTTTCACTTTCTCTGGTACAGCAGAGGCCCATACCCTTGAAAACACTTATTTACTTATTCTAATATCTCTTTGATAATGTCTTTCTTAATTTCAGTGTCTGTTAATGTTAAGCTTAACATTTTCATTTGCTTCTAGAGTAACCTTTCTCATTTGACAATGTTTAGCAAATTGAGCGAATTGTACAAAAGCTTCTAAGTACACATAGTACACGTTACTTTAAAGGTTTGCAAAAGTATGCCTTCTCAGACTGGCCAGTTGTTCAGTTGTTCTCCACACTACAACATAAACATTCTCCACAGGTACTAAAGCTTTATTTAAAACTGAATAAATGGCCCTTGTGTCGACTAAATTTCTTCTCTTTTGGGGAGGTCATCTTTATCTTTTCTCCCTTACCTTGGGAGGAGTCTTTAACAAATCATATGTACTCATTTTGCGAACTGTGATTGCTTTGCATTTCAGCATGATATTCTTTCCTTGACTTCATACGTTGCTATCTTATGCTGTATGCTGAACAACACGTTTGATTTGCTTTCTCTTTGCTTTGTTGTTACATGACTTGTGAGGGTTCCTCAGGGTGAGAGAGATAGACAAGAATCCTGCTTCATGATCAGAATGCTGG
Organism: Melozone crissalis; assembly: GCF_028551555.1. Taxonomy (NCBI): domain Eukaryota; kingdom Metazoa; phylum Chordata; class Aves; order Passeriformes; family Passerellidae; genus Melozone; species Melozone crissalis. The sequence goes on along the minus strand of NW_026535813.1, from coordinate 4,109,690 downwards.
ATTTATTAATTTATGATATATAATACATTATGACTATACTAAAAGGAATAGAGAGAGAAGTTGCAGAAGCTGCTAAGCTAAGAATAGAATAGGAATCTAAAACAAAGTTCTGTATCCAGGTAGAAAGCAAGGACAAACTCTCCCGTGAGTGGTCAGTAAATCCAAACACTCACAGAAGGCAAATCACAGGTGCACCTATTGCATTCCACAGCAGCAGATAATAATTGTTTACATTCTTCTTCGGGGGCCCCAGCTTCCCAGAAGGGGAAAAATCCTAGAAGAAAGGATTTTTATGAAAGAATGTCTGTGACACTTTGTTTTCCTTTTCAAGGGCTAAGACTTGAGGGCAGTCTGATCTCACAGTCTCTTTGCCATTCTGGGTGATTTCTTAAAACAAAAAGACATTTCAGCCTACAAAAACCCCATCCCATTTATCTTCCTATTTTAAAACAGTACTAACTGCAATGAAGTATTATAAATCGTTTTATTTTCTGAGCTGCTCTTACTGGCAGCTTTCTCTCAGTGAGCCCCTCCTAAAAGGGGCTAATTTAGGAACTTCTTTGCTCTGGTCAGTTCTCATTATCTCTTTCTCCTTGCCCTATCTCGCTTCTACTCAAACTTCTCTTTACAAAGCTTCACAGTAGTTTCTCAGTCTTCCTGCTACACACACACAGCTCCAGGTGGCAGGTATCAGATGTGATTCCCACACACACGAGCCTTGAAGTCTTAGTTTCTCAATCAGATTGATCAGAAACCTTTAATTTACACTAGGGGCATGTGCTTTGATGCTTATTAGAACAGCAATACCAGTGTTTCTCACAAACACTGAACTGCAATAATACCTGCACATCTAGCTTTTGCCCACAGGTCATTCTCGTGTTCCCTGGGGAAACGGGGCAGCCAGAGCTGTCCCTGTGCTCAGGGGACAGCCACTGTCACCTCACACAGCATGCCAGCCTCTTGATGCACTAAAGGCTCTGAGGAATTGCCCGCAAAGGCAGGCTATTCTGTTTATTACAGAGAACTCTAAATCTCTACAGCCGACTGTTCCCAGTCCAGACTTGCTATGGTACAAGCTGAAGTCTCATTAACTAATTCATGTCTTCTACCTAAACTCTGTTTTACAAAATATCAGTCTTTTCTAGTTCTCTTCTTGCATGTCAAGGTTTGACGCTGGCACAAGGCCAAATGCCCCCATGAAAAATACACTTTCTCTAGTGTCTGCTGTGAGATTTTGACCAGGAATAAACAAAGCAGGCTCTCACTTGAAAAAAAGAAAAGTTTATTAACTAAACTACAAAAACAATTACTAAACTACACACAAAAGAAAAAAAGAAAACACAAGGAAAATGAAAACCTCACAAAAACACTCTCCTCCTCCTCCCCCCTAAATTCCCAATACAATACATCTTCCCGAAAATCACCAATTCTGGGTCCAGCATCACCCTTTAGAATGCTCAACTTTCAGTTCCTCAAGAGGAGAGGGAGTCCTTCCATGTGTCGTGGTGGCCTTTTCCGTCCTTGTTCCGGTGCTCTCACCACCGAACAAGAATCAGGGCTGCTTCCAGGGTTGTTGTCCAGTTCCAGAAAAGCACAGCATCTCACCTTTGGGACATCTGTCCCCCCCATATTTTACATACCCCCTGGGGCCGAGGGGTACCCACACTGAATTTTCTTTGGCTCTAGGACATTTCTCCCCCTGGACTCAGTCTCTGTATCACACGGAAACATGGCTCTGTCCATGGCTACACAAAATAGTCCAGCATAAAATGCCACTCCCTCTTCTCCATTCTTCCAACATCTCTCACTCTCTCTCTCTCTGGTCCAGACCTTCATCACCCATCTAGGAAGGGTTAATGTTCTGTAGAGTTTTCATTGTCCAAAAAGGGTTAAAAACTCCTCCAAGCGGCTGGACTCCTGGCTGCACCCCCCCTCATCTACTCAGCCGGGCTGCCTGCTGCCAGCACATGTTTGCTAAATTTCAAGGTAACGGCCACAAACACAGGCTGCACTCTCTCTCTGTCTGTCTCCAAGGGGGGGGGAACAGGCTGCCCATTGCTTCCCGGCATTTCTTTACTTCTTCCTTCCACCCTTGGGGGGGCCAGGCCTACCTCTCCCGGGCCGGGCTGCATGGCTTTTCCCCTCCCCCCGCCCAGCCAGCAACTGGGCCGGGGGAGAGACCCAACTCCTTCCTGCCGGAAATGCAAAGAGGAACTGCCAGGGGGAGAGCCCTGCTTTTACCCTGTGTTCTCAGAGGTGGATCCAATGCCCAGTGGTTGGGCCAGATGGCAATATTCAAATCTGAGCACTCATTGGCCCTATCTACAGCATCCCAGAAATCCTGTTTCCGGGTCAAACCATGACATTGCACAATTAATTAAGCACTGTGTCTACTTACACTTGTTTTACTGCCTTGAAAAAAGGCTATGCTTGTCACAGCTGAAACTCTGATATGCCCACAGACACAGACACACATGCACCCCCCTCTTTATCTCAAATTCACTAGAGCCAAGGCTTGAACTGCTGTGAGGGGGAGAATTCTTGGAATTCCTTTAATTCGCTTTATCGTAGTTAAGCATAAATCACCACACCATAGTCTTTCTGTGTAAAATGCTGCTCTTGTTCAAACAAAATCTTTAAATCTCTACAAACACCACTATACAATCTGAGAATCAAATTACTACAATGCAGTGGAAGAAAATCACCACACAAAATCACTGGGAAAGGGCATATCTCTCAAAGTGGCCACTCTTCTCAACACAACACAGCATACCATAATTCAGCATTTACTCACATCAGTTTTTCCTGGACACAATCAAAATAACAGCACACAGTCTAGAGATCAAGTCTAAACATCCAGGGCAAAGGAACTCTCTGAGTTCGTACTCACGGTTAAAATGTACCAAATTTATACAAATCAATACATTTAAACACAACAAATACCCCACTGATGTTCCTCGACTCGCTTCTCCGCGGGGCACTTCTCTCCCTGCCCCCACAGCCTGTTGCAGCCGGCACCTCAGGTCTCACTTTGCTGATTCAAATATGGGTAGTACTCACCCCCCCCCCACACTCTAGAGCACTTTAGATCTACTCTCCTTTATACACCATACACTTATACACTTGCACGATTACAAACACAGTGCACTGACCACACAATGCATTTACCTATACAGTGACACAGTGTCCGGACGCTACACACAGACACACAAGCAAAACACACACGGGTTCAGCAGTTCTGCTCTATCAAAACAATGAACCCTCAATACACACGTACACGGGTTCACTCGACTCACCTCTAGAGTTCTAGCGGTCTGCCTTATCAGAACTATGAACCTCGTCTCTACTGTAGCTGCTCCATCAGCTGTACCCAGACGTCTCTGAGGGATTTACTTCCTAGCTCTCTCTAGCTCTCTTTCCCCCCAGGGGTCCCTCAGTAAATACCGTATTATCCTCCGCAGGTCAGCAGATCTTTGTTCTTGCAGGACGCAAGTCGAGACGAGCGGAGCTCCACCAGGAAAAAAATCATAGGGTGCGCCTTGGAGGTCCGTCTATTCCCCCTGCCCCTGCGGGGACAGAGAACTCCCTGCCTGGCTTGCCATAATGTTTTGCGGAGAAAAGAAGAAACCTCACAACTTTATAAAAGTTTTAAAGCTCGGTATGTTTTATCACGGCGTCGGACACATGCGGAGAAAACTCTCTTCAAAAGGCATGCGTACCTCTGAGAACTTCAGGTCTCCTTTTATCTTCCCTTCTAAATATATATGCATACAGTTTCACAATAGGTTCATATATATTCATTCTGCGTGACATTTATCGCCAGTTCCTCTTTATCAAAAGAATTCTTAGGTCGGGGGCAGATTGACCTTGTGGTCGTTTCTGGTTTTTTTTCTATCTCTTCACTATCTCTGCCCTGCAGTTTTTTCCCTTCAGCTTTGGCCTCACAGACTTTTCACCTCTCTTAGACACTTCACCTAATTCAAAATGGATTTTTACTCTGTCTCACAAGCTTTTCCCACAGCTGTGTTAATGGGCCATTGTCCAGCTTTTACTGGGTCTAGGGTCTTCAAAGAGACACAAACAGTTGTTGGTTGCTATAAGGTTGTTTATTACATGAATACATCAGTCTCAAAGGCAAAGAATTCAAGGTGTTAGAGTCCATGTCAAAGCTTTCTGGCATAAAGTCCCAAGCAGGAGCAGCAGCTGCAAGGCTGCTTTCTGGTATAGAGTCCCAGGTTCCATGCAGGAACAGTGGCAGCAGCAGCAACAGTTGTTCCCTGGCGTAGAGCCCGATATCCAGGGCAGCAGCAGCAGTAAGAGTCCGATGTTCCAAGAAGCAGCACCAGCAGGGACCACAGCTTTTCTTTCTTCTTTCCTCTTTTTGTCTTCCTCTGTTTTCTTCTTTTTCTTCTTCTTTTTGTGGTTGCTGATGTGTTGAAACTATGGTGGTCAATGATGCTGAAGATGATGTTGCCAGTGATGATGATGATGATTCTTGTACCCCGCTATGGGACTTTTTATTTATAAAACATCCAATCAGTTAAAACCATTATTCTAAAACATTCTTTCTGAACCAATCTGAACTTGATTCTATTGTGCGAAACTAGTATGAAAGTAGAGTCAGTTCTTACCTAAAAACTACGCATATAATATAATCTATTTACGCAAATGTACCATCTGTTTTCTTACTTTATATTTACGTGAATAAATTTATCTATTTACATTAATATTTCTATCTATTTACACATGTAGTTTTGCCTGTTTTCCATGAATAAGTCTATCTGTTCTAGTGGCAATGTTCTGCTATGGGTTTTTAATATCTAGGACTAAGTTACTGAACTTTAAACTAGGCCTTAGGGCTTTACTAGCTAGCTAATGCAGTTTTGTAGGGTACTTAAAATATATTTCTACTTGCTTAAAACCTAAAACTTAAACTTACTTAAAACTATAACTTACACTTCTATTTACTTAAAACTTAAACCTACACTTCTACTTCATATCTATGTGGCTTAATATATCTTAATTTCTCTAAAGGCTTTAATTCAACCCCTGCATTCATCTGCCTCTCTGAGGAACTCAGAGAGGCTTGCATTCCAACAGGCCATGTAAACTTATGGGGTACTGTTTTAAAGATGAGCTGTTCAAAAGCAAAGGTTGTCATTGTCTCTGAAATCATCTTCATCTCTAGAAACAGAGATCTCTTCCTGGGGCACAGGATCATCATCACTCTCCTTCTCTGTTCAAACTGCTCATAGGATCACAGCTACTTTAACATTTGCTTACTTTAGTATGGAGGCCTTTGCTCGATATCTACAATTTGAACACTTTCATCTACCCATACTTTCATGCGGTGTGGGGAAAAAAGTCCTTCTCCAAATCTTTACTAGAGTATTTCAGCCTAAAACTAAAGGCATCTCCTCATCTCTGCCATCTGGGACTTGATTTCTTCTTCAGTGACCTTGGTGTTCTCATGTTGCTCCTCTGCATGCCTGCATTTTGTTCCTTTCTCTCACTCAAGGAAGGATTGAAGCACTGAAAGAGTTAATATCTTGCCCAGGGGCTGCAGATGGACACATGACCCTGGCCTGGCTCAGTAGCTTGCAGCAGGACCTGAGTAGAGGGGGGGGGAGCAGCTAGGATCTCAGCAGCCAGCACACCAGGGCTGATGGCTTCTCCTCTCCCCCTGCCTGGCAGTGGATGGCAGGGCCTGACGGGCACCCCGCGGCAGGGGCTGCCTGGCATGGCCTAGCCGAGACAGGGGCCAGGCCAGCCATGTTACCTCTTTGCCGGACGGAAGGGAAAAGAGAAAGTTCCCAGGTTTCTTTTGTCTATAACATGTTGTCCTGGTTTAGGGCAAATTTGGGAGAAAACCTCCAAAATGGGGCCCCTCCAGAAAGCAAACCCACACAGCCCCTTCCCTCAACTAGTTCAGGAAAAATTTGTTCAGAGAGTGTTGGGAATTTAGCTGACTAGAGACAGGAAAAGTACAAGGCCGTGGCTAATTCCAAGTCCTGCACCTGCAAGATAGCGTGTCGTTTGGCCTAGCTGGGTATGATAACAAGTGGACAGAGAGACATGGGAAATAGGGAATGTAGGCCCAAAGGAATGAGGAAGAGTTGATGGTATAGTTTAACCAATAGATCGCTTGGCTTACAGAATATTCATAAGCTTATTACTTGCTGTATAAGTGTCTGATGCTCTCTTCAATAAACGGAACTTGCTGTTGACTCATATTGAGCCCCGAGATTTCCCTGCACCTGACAAATGGCTCATCCCCGACAAAGGCCGCATTCTGCGACAAGAGAGAAGTGGAAAAAACCTGTTTATTTAACAGGCAAAGCACTCCTCAGCACAAAAAATTAACAATACCAGATGACGAAACTCATTCCCCACTCTGAAGAGAGGACAAATTCAGAAAGTCTCTCCTGTGGGTGGTCGCTCTTTTATCAGTCCCTCCAGCCCTGGAAAAGGCTGCTGCCCAGAGTAGGTCCCGGTAGGCCACAAAGCACAAGCTCTCTGTGCTCCCCCTGGGTCCCAGTCCAGAGCAGGTTCGAATGGTTCCAAGAAAAGGGAAAGAAAAAAAAAAAAAAACAGTCCAGGGAAAACTTCTCTGCCTCAGCTAGCTAAACTAACTGAAAAGCAAAGGAACACTCTGTTCTGCTCCATGCCCAGACAACACAGTCCCCAGGGCAGAATGTGGAGGAGTGAGTGCAGTCTGACAACAAACTTCGTGCTTCTTCTCCCCTCCTTCGCTCCTAGAACTAGTCTTGAAGGCACAGAATATAATATCCAGCATAAACAGAACACGCAATTGAGAATACAAGCATCATAACATCACCCTAGGACACGTGCATTTTTCACAGAGGCGTGTACACCTTTCCAGTGGTTCAACAGATTGTCAATTCCCAAAACCAACCACTGATTGGTTTCCTATCAGACATGAAGGAAACTGCCAGCTGCTGTAGTGAAACAATCAGGTTTTGCCACAGCCCCATGGAGAATCTGAATAATAAAATGCTGACACAGCAACAAAGAAGCTTCCTGACTCCAGGGACATCCGCCCTATAATCTATCCCTATAGCCATGTAAGGCAATATCTTGTTAACCCTACTATTGGTCACTTATGGTCACTCTAACACCTTGCCATTGGTCAGGATTGGAACTGGGCCAAGGCTATAAAAGTAGCATATTGTACCCCTACTAACTCAGAAGAAGAAGTGCCGAGACCCTTCACGAACCCCTCCAATAAAGCCTTACTCGTGGAACATCCGGCATCTTCTCCTTCTCCTCTCTCTACCGTCTGCTGGAGCCTTAAGCCAAGGGAAAAGCTACCTAGCAAGCAAAGCTGAAATCACAAGAGCTGCCTAATCACTATAAGAGCTGAATATTCCCTGCTTGCTAGGGGCTGACCCGTGGCCTTGGTCTGAGCGAGCTGGCTTCTGGCTCTCAGTCCTCTTGGGGGCTGAGCTCTGGAGCTGTAATAGCTTGCCCTAGAATAAGACCAATCAAGGCTCATTTAAGCTGCCTCTACCAAAATATCTTTCATGATGCAAAACCAGCACAGGGACGGAAATTTACAACCTTGTCAATCAGGGGCATCAGGGTTTTATAAATTAATAAATACTGGGTCCTTTGGCAAATTAATAAATACTGGGTCCTTTGGCAATCCTAGAGCTTTTGTCGTTCCCTGTGAAAAACAACCAGCTCTTCCTGCTGAGACATCTCCCAGATTTATTCCTTGTCACATATCCTGCTTAAAGCACCCTAGGGTGAGACACAATCTAAGTACAATGTCAGTGTGAAAATTGTGGCCAGCTCTGGCATTGTAGCTCCCCCAGGTGGCAAGCACGTTGCCAAATTTGTTGAGAGAAAGGGAAAAGTTCAAACACAAATTAGGGTCAAGTACCAATTTTTTAGCGCTTTGTTGTGGAGTTGAATAGATGCTCCCTAATGCTTACAAGCTATTAGAAGCTGAGTGGGAGGCTGTAGTGTATCAAAAACTGGGACAATATTTTGAGTGCAGACAACAACTCCATATGGTGGTGAGGTATTAAGACCTAGATCTGCAAATAAAATTAATAAGTGCTGGCTGACTAAGGAACAGTAAAAAACCACAATATAAGAAAAGCAGGTGACATAGATAATTTTGTAGTAAGGAGATGAGGAGCAAGACCAGATTAACCACTATACTCGCCACCAAGAAATCATACTTACATGCTGTAGGCAGAAATCCCATCAGGCATGGAAGGTGGGGGTACACCTTGTACTGGACTCCTATTACTCCTTCTTAGTCTTCTCCCTCTTGGGAATCTGGATGACCCATGTCACCGATGCTACAGACCATTGTACCATGGAAAAACTCAGGGCTCCTCTTTTACTTTTCATACCTTCCTGTGCCATCACTGTTATAATTCATCTAAAGTAGACACCTGCCTACAAAATGGCCTAATGTATGGGGGTTATGAATATTCTAGGGTCAAAACATGGATGCCCACAGGGAGACAAATGGGTTTGTTTCTCCATGGGTCAGACTCAAGAAAATAAAAAGAAATGAGATTTGATACGAGATTTGATACAAGAACCATTAATAGGCAGACAAAGAAAGAATATACAGCAATCCAACTTAGAGCCAACTTCACGTGGAGCTTTTTATACAAAGCTCAAACAACAAATAGAAAATTAGATAGAAATCCCAAGGTTAGGGAAGAATTTGTAGATCTGGGAGAAAGAATCAGCAAAGAACTAAATGTTGCCAACTGCTGGGTATGGGTGTGGGCTTTAATGTCCAAAGAGTGGCTATGGAAAGGTAGTAGCCTAGGATCAGCTGAATTTCTCAAATGGAATAGAACCAACCTGAAAGGAGAAAACCGACCAGAGGAGTGGATATTAAGTTCAGAAATAATAGGAGAGGAGTGCCTCTGACGTATGGGAAGAAAATTCTTGGATAACGTAGGACAAACCTCCTGTAAAAGATATTAAGTCTATAATGGAACTTCAATGTGGTGGATTCCTGAAAAACTGACACACTATTGGGCTGAAGAGAGGAAAAAGAATTGTAACTATGAAAAAGAAATTCAAGTTTTCCTGTGTAATGATCCTGGGAAAAAAAAACCCTATTATGGGATTCCTGAAATATCTAAATTTTGGGAAAACATGAATAACCAAAGAAAGGAGTACTGGAAAGCACGAGATGGCTTATTCTGGAAATGTGGAAAGAGGGCTTATCCAAAACTCCTTCCCCTATGGAAAGGAAGTTGTACTCTAGGAATTACACAACCAGGATTTTTCCTGTTACAAAATCAAGATGGAGATAATTTAGGAATACCAATCTACGATGCCTTAAAAAGGGACAAAAGACAATTATTCAGAGAAATTGGGGGACATAAAAAGTGGGGTATTAAGGTGTGGCCTCCTGAACTAATAATACAAATTTTTGGTCCAGCCATCTGGGCACAGGATGGGAGTTGGAGATATCGTATCCCCTGTCCTGGTTTAGGGTAAATTTGGGAAAAAAACCTCCAAAGGGGGGTCCCTCCAGAAAGAAAACCCACACAGCCCCTCCCCCCAACCAGTTCAAGAAGGATTCCTCACAGAGAAGTGGAAAGAACCTGTTTCTTCAGCGGGCAAAGCACTCCCCAGCACACAAAATGTACAATACTGGATGACAAAACTCATTCGCTGGTCTGAAGAGATAACAAATTCAGAAAGTTTCTCCCGTGGGTGGTTGCTCTGTTATCAGTCCCTCCAGCACTGGGAAAGGCTGCAGAGTAGGCCCCGGCAGGCTGCAAAGTGTTCTCAGTGTTTCCCCATGTCCCAGTCCAGAGCAGGTTCGAATGGTTCCAAGGAAAGGGAAAGAAAAACAGTCCAGGGAAAGCTCAGACTGCTTCAGCTAGCTAAACTAACTAATCAGCAAAAGGAGCGCTCTGTTCTGCCCCTTCCATGCCCAGACATCAATAGTGTTCCAGCAGACTGTGGAGGAGGAGTCCAGTCCCTGATAACAAAACTCTGTGTTTCTTCTTCTCCCCACCTTCATTCTCAGCCAGTCTTGAGGGCACAGAATATAATATTCAGCATGAACAGAACACACGATTGGGGATACAAGCATCATAACATCACCCTAGGACACCCCCATATATAAGTTTAACTGTGTCATAAGACTCCACGCAGTTGTAGAAATCATAACTAATGAAACAGCTGGAGCCATGAAATTAATAATTAGCCAGCAAAGGCAAACTAGAGCTGCAGCGTATCAAAATCGGTTAGCGCTATTAGCAGAAGGAGGTGTTTGCGGAAAGTTTAACACATCTGGTTGTTGCCTACAAATTGATGAAAATGGGGATGCAGTTTTTGATATAGCCAAAAACATCCAGAAAATAGCCCATGTTCCAGTCCAAAAGTGGGAATCTATAATGAATAAAGGATGGTGGGAAGACCTTTGGAATATTCTCATGGAAAAAGGTGGGATTTATAATGCTATGTGGAATAACAGGTTCAATTTTTCTTCCATGTTTAATGACATGTCTTATCTGATTAACTAATGCTGTTCAAGATATGCAATTAATAACAATGCCTACCAATCCCATGTCAGGAACCTCGAGATGAATGCAGAAAACTATGGTGTTAAAGAAAACAAAAGATGATAAAAATCAAAAAGAGGCACTTATGATCTACAAAAGGTATCAGTGTGCCAAGAGCACAGAGGTTAAAAAGCTGCAGCTCAAGGCAAATAAAGTAAGAAAGCGAAAAGGGAGGGAATTGTTATAGATGACAATATAATATTGGCTTTTGCCCTTCTGTATTAGCTTTTGCATGTTGTTATTAACCACAAGTATTTTGATATGGTACAACATATAATTACTTTTAACTGCTTTTGGTATAGTATAATCTGTCAGTTTATGTACGCACCGTATAGCTTCTATAAATAGTATTAAAATATATATATTATATCTTAGACCATAGCATAATAGAGACGGTGGGATGTTGTCTCAGTTCGAAAAGACAGGTGTCTGCTAAGGAAAGCAGGACCCTCTCTTGAAAAGGAAAATGTAAACCCCCTCCCTCTGAATTATTATAATTTTGAAATTAAGGGGCTCTCAGACAAAGATATGGGAGTAGGAATAACAGTTCTTTTATTAGAAAACTAAAAAATAAAAATAAAAATGCAGTAATGCAAAACAACACTGACAGAGTCAGAATACAACCTGACACCCTGTTGGCCAAGGTGTTGGTACGGGTTAGATTAAATGGTGGCTGCAGTCCGCCAGGAGAGACAAATGTGGTTCTTTTGAAGCTGTGATCCTATAGAAGGGGGTAGTCTTCCTCTCAAGGTTCGGTGGTGGTGTAGATGGGCCTGGTCTTCCTTTGGGAATCCAGGGGAGAAGAAAGCTGCTCCTCTGGGAATCCATTGGGAAAAGGCTGGCTGTGGTGTTCCAAATCTCTGATTATATCCAGGTAGGAATACTTGGCTCCTCCCTGTGGGCAGAGCATCTCACAATGGGATGATGTAATTTTATTAGTCATTCAGTGATACTCAATGGCCCATTAACAGAAGATATCTCCCTGAGGGAGGATCGATTGCGGAAGAGATAAAGAAAACTGCCCCACCTGGTTTTAACAGGTGGCCCAATTAACAGAAAATAACTGCTCCACCTCTAACAGATGGCAATAGAATACACACCCCCAGCTACATCTTGCAGCCTAAGACATGTTAAAATGCTTTTTCATGTAACTAACTCAGAGAATGGTGTAAAATAATTAGGTGATTTCCCTCATTTAGGGACTATCTTTTCTGAAAGACAAGATAACAGAGACAAGAACCAGAACACTAAGAGAATTAGATTTTATTGACCCTCGTTATCAGGGAGTGAAAATACAACAGGATGGAACCACAAGAAGAAATAAAATTTATTGATCTAATCAACAGGATAGCATGCAGACAAGTCAAAGGTTAAAACAAAGCAGGAAAATCACTGAAATATCTAAAATCGCAAGAATGTTTGAATAATGCATGAAACTCATGAATATGTATGTACCCCTATAATGTAACAGTATATAGAGAACATTGTTTTATACTAATGATGTGTTTTCTGGCCCATCACCAAAACCACCTCAGCGCTGGATTTGTCCTTTTATTTACCCCTTATTAAACTTTTACAAATTCGGAAGCGAACTTGACGAAGTGAAGGGAGATGACCATCCGATTGATGAGCATCGAACTCCGATTTATTGATCCAACATGCACATTTTTATAACCGTGTTAATTAAGTTCATACATATTGCAAAACCCGAGCTCATCATAGGCTACAGATTAAACACTAACCCCTCCTTTTGTTTTCAATACCTGTGGTTTGTTATTGAAACCAAGATTTGTGTTCTCACCCTGATATGAATGGTTCTCAAAACCTCCATGTCTGTTACTTTTACTTTCCCAAAACAGCCAAAGATAGAATGTTTACCTGTTATGAGAAAACTGCCTGAGAACCCTGCTGTTTATAAAAATGTGCCTGAGAACCTAGTTATTTACAGAAACAGGCTTGGGAACTGCTGCTTACAGCTGCCTTTTACTTTTCCATCAGCTGTATATTTTCATGGCCTCTTTCTTTAAGCCATGTTTGAACCAAGCTCTCCACACTTCCCCCGTTTCTTTCTTTTTGAGCAAGGAGGTTAGTTTGCCAAGTTTTCTCTATCATCCTACCAACCATATTTTGAATACAATTACAAAGACAAGGTAAAATAAGTAAAAGCACTAAAAGCACACCTAATATCCCTATAGCATACATCACAAGGTTCCTTAACCATGGTCCCAATCCTAAACTTTTAAGCCATTCATCAATTCCCAATCCTTCTTCTTCCTTGAGATTGTGAAGCCCTTGCTGTAGCCCTTTTATCTTAGCATGAATAGATACAGAATGATCAGATAAATTCATGCAGCACATCCCTTCAAACTCTTCACACCCATGGCCTTGTGCTAAAAGCAGAAAATCTATAGCGGCTCTATTTTGTAAAACAGCATGATTAACACTTTGTACATCTGCAGTTAACATATCTAATATCTGTGACGTTTTATTTAATTCACCCTTAGCCCAGCACCCTAGTTGTTTTTCTAAGTTCATCGCTTTGTTTGCAGCATCTCCTGGCAGGATAGTTGAAACCACCACTTGTTTCAGCTTACTCCAGAACCATGGATCTCCTATTTGACTACAGTCTAAGTCATGTAAGCTACGCCTCTGTCTGCTTGTATTTTGGCTTAGTTGCATTAATATAGATATATTGGGGTGAAATAATGATAATTTGCCTAAGTAACAAGGTCCACCCTGCGGCTGGGCTGGTATACCATTCCAGGCTCTATCTCCACAAATTAAAAATATTCCTGTGGGTAATTTCTTAGGTGTCATGATACTAGAGCCTTTACATTGGTTATAAAGTTGCTTGGACACCGTGTCCAGACCTAGGGATGAATATAGAGTAGCCCATGTCTGTCTATGCTGATTCACCTTTTGAAGATTTAAGGAATTAAAGCCAAACCATCCGCCGTTTGAAGTGTTGGTCATACTGGCATTTGCACTTCCGAAAAGATCTAACTCCTCAGGAGGGGAGTGCAAAGGAGTATTAAGTGATTGAATTAGTAAACATTGGCGGTAGCCGTCACTCTGACTGGCAGTATACCCTCTTTGTGAGGGCAATTTAATATTCGTCATATTGCGCATGCATAGAGTTCGGTTGTTAATAAGACTGCAAAATTCTTGAGGAGACCATACTGGAAGTCCTACCAAGCACGTTCGAAATGGGTTAGTAACCCCTCCAAGGCTGAGACAAAGCGATGACTGGTTAATCTGTCTAGCAAGAGCTATCCATATATTATCTCTAGGTTGATTAAAGTGTGTTACCCTTACTTCTTCAGCCACCACTACACTAAGCAGTATAAAAAAAGCGAACCTCATTTTTCTGTTCTTTCTCTTGCCTTCTTTTACTTATCAGTTTTTAACCTTACCGTTCCCAACACTTGTAGTCCACACCCCTGTAATTTCCTAATGCAGTGATCTAATGCCTTATTGGGATCTCCTCTTATGGGCCCTACAACGGAATGTTGTGTTAAGGGCACCAGTTTTCTACACCTTGCAGAGGCTATGTATGACCCACTTTGAGCTTTAACTCTTTTCAAAATACACTGTACCTCCCACCGATAGTAGGCCAAGAATTTCTGCTCGTGAGATTCATAAAGATCTAAAGCTGAGGCGGTATTAAGCCCTGTCTGGCTCCGTAGTGCCCATTCCCAATTATGTTCCCATGTATGTTTATAGTTACAGGGGCTACACCACAAATGCAAAAGCGACGACTGTTCCACCCAAAAGGTCTTATCACAACCCTCACAACACAGTGCAACCCAAGCAGCACAATTCGGGCTATGGCATTCAAGGCAGTTCTCTTTTGCCGGTCCTCTTATGTGGAAAGATGATAATGATTCGACAATGTCAATCAGGTCCCTGGCCGTCCGGCAACGGCGTGTTATTGCCCTGTCGATCGCTTTCGAGTGTCCCTTCAGTTGTAGCAGTAGTGGTCGCAGGATCAGGGGCAGCTTCTTCTCTAGACGTTCCTTGTCCTCTTCCGTGAGGTGGTCCACCAATTGCTGCATCAAGAACAGCTTTAGTCCACTTGGCAGGTACCCACAGTGCTCCTGCAGGGGTGGAAATACAGAGATATCCCCTTCCCCAGAACAGGACCTTAGCAGGATCCTTCCATAACCCTGTCTTGGGATCTCGGTATCTTACCCATATTTCCTTTTTCTGCTCAACAGTCTCTTGTGGCTTATAGTGCAGTTCTGCCGGGGGTTGCCCTACATCTCCGAATACACACAAGTGATTAATCACAAATAGACTTTTTACCAATCTTGCCTGGGGGTCAGTTACTTCCTCATGCTTGGCTAAGTACTTTTTCAAGGTACCATTTGCCCTTTCGATGATGGCTTGCCCTGTTGGGGAATTTGGGATACCTGTAACATGTTCAATTTCCCAATTTCTTAAGAATCTCCCTATCTTTTGACTGATATAGGCAGAACCATTATCCGTTTTAATTCTTTTTGGTGTACCCATCACTGCAAAGCAACTGTACAAATGCCTTTCCACGTGTATAGCTCTTTCTCCTGTCTGAGCTGTTGCCCATATATATTTGCTATAAGTATCAATAGACACATGTACGTATTTTAGTCTGCCAAAATTAGGGATGTGTGTAACATCCATTTGCCATAATTCGTTTGTTTGCAGGCCTCGTGGGTTTACTCCTAGGCCTAAACCGCTTCCCCCATTATGGTGACTACAAGTCAGGCAGGCCCTCACAATGGCTTTTGCTTCTGTAAGTGTTATCTTAAATTCTCTACTTAAGCCTTTTGCCTTTTTTGTGAAACATTGAGTGCACTTCTCGTGCCAATTGGTGACTTGAAAGAGGTGTGCTTTGGGTAATGGTAACCAATCTATCTGCCCTATCATTCCCTTCTCCTAAACCAACATTCCATTTATGACTTCTAATATGAATTACAGCATAAGCATGCTCCCTGGATCTTGTAGCCCTCTTCAACTGCATTAATAGTTCATACAGTCTTTGATTTTGCACCTCTTTTATGGAGGCGTCTTCAATTCTTGCTACAACTCCTGCAACATACAAAGAGTCTGTAACAACATTCAAAGGTTCCTTAAGCTGTGCCATTGCCCATACCACTGCTAACAGTTCCATGGTTTGTAAACTGTCCACTGCTTCCGCTTGCAGAATGTGATGTTTCCATACTCCCTTTTCCTGCCAAGTTATTGCAGCAGTTCTTGACTTCCTGCCAGCATCTGTAAATGCAGTAATGGCACCTGATATAGGGGAATTTTCTCACTTTGGGCGAGTTATCGAGTCCCAGTCCCCTATCCACTGAATCAGAGCTGGTCGAAGCTTATCTGTTTCAATGGGGCAACATGCACCTAAGAGAGCTTCCTGCAGTTCTTCTGAATTAGTCAAATACCAGTCCAAAGTATCCTTTTTCATTGGCATCCTGATGGTAGCTGGTTCTGCCCCAGCCACCTGCAACATCCTTTCTCTGCCTTTCTTTATTAGATCCGCTAACATTTCAATTTTTTGAAAAAGAGTCTTAGTTTGCTGTAGCGGAGGGGAGATCCATTCTAATATCTGTGTCTCCCCCGTTTTTTCTTTGCATTGCGTAAGTGCACCCAAAAGATATTGTGGGCCATTCCAAATGGTCAAGTCTATGGGTAAGTGTGGATCTCTTCGACAAACATGCCCATATGTAACACAGTCCATAATTTGCTGAATAACCTGCTGTTGTTTGTCGGTGATACGCACCGGATAAGTTGGGTCAGTTCCTTTTAACAGTGGGCACAGCTCATTGAGTAGTTCATTGGGTATTCCCACTATTGGTTTTAACCACTGTAAATCACCCAAAAATTTTTGAGCATCATTTAAAGTGGTCATCTTTGTTTTTAATTGTAATTTCTGAGGTTTGATGGTTTGTTCTGTCATGGACCATCCCAGGTATTTCCAGGGGGCTGTTTTTTGGATTTTCTCAGGAGCTACTACTAGAGAATATTGTGCCAGTGTGGTCCTTATTTTCTGAATTTGTTGTTGTGTAAAAGGCATAGGCTGAGCAAATAATACATCATCCATATAATGATATATCACTGTATTAGGCCATTGTTTCCTAAGCGGCTGCAATGCTGCATTAACATAAAGCTGACACAAGGTGGGGCTGTTGCGCATTCCTTGCGGGAGTACGGTCCACTCGAACCTCTGATCAGGTCCTTCCCTGTTGATCGCAGGCAATGTGAAAGCAAACCGTCGCATATCCTGTGGATGAAGGGCAATAGTGAAAAAGCAATCCTTTAGGTCAATAATTAGCAGAGGCAAATCCATTGGAATCATGGCTGGGTTAGGTAATCCAGGTTTTAATGAGCCCATAGGTTCCATCTGATCATTAACAGCACGCAAATCATGGAGCAACCTGTATTTTCCAGACTTCTTCTTTATTACAAAAATTGGAGTATTCCAGGGGCTGGTAGATAAGCGCAAGTGTCTGTGCTGGTTTAGGGCAAATTTGTTAAAGAATCTGCAAAGAAGGGCCCCTCCAGAAAGGAAAACCCACACGGCCCCTCCCCTCAACCGGTTCGGGAAAAAATTCCTTGGAGAGAGGTGGAAATAACCTGTTTATTTGACACGCACAGCACCCCCCAGCACACAAAATGAACAATACCAGCTGACACCGCTCTGAGAAAGATGACAAAATCAGAAAGTCTCTTTCGGGGGTGGTTGCTCTGTTCTCAGTCCCTCCGGCGCTGGGCCAGCTGCTGCAGCCAAACGGTGTTCCCGGGTCCCAGTCCGGAGCAGGTTTGAGATGGTCACAGGAACAGGAGAGGAGAAACAGTCCGGGAAGGAATTTGGACTGTTTAGCTAAACTAGCTAATAAGCAGAAGCAAAAGTGAGAGCAGAAGCAAGAGCAGAAAAGCAAGCAAGCAAAGCAGCAAGCTGCAAGCTAGAAGTGAAAAACAGCCCTATGTACTGCTCATTTCTGTGTCCCTGATAAGGGAAACCCAAACAAAACTTCCACTCTTCAGAGTCAGTCTTAAAGGCACAGAACAGATAAATGGGGATACAAGAATCATAACGTCACCCCAGGACAGTGTCCCTGTTGAAATTGTTCTGAGACGAGCTGATGTGCGTGTTGAAGACTTTCCCCTTTCAAAGGCCATTGCTTTACCCATACCGGGGTGTCAACAATCCAAGTAATGGGAATTGGGAAAGTCCAAGCAATGGCTTTTACTCCAAAGGGTGTTCATTAGTCAAAACCACCCCTAGCTGGGCCATAATGTCCCGCCCTATAAGGCATTGCACGGTAGGTGGTAGCTGGACCACTGAAAAAATCGCTGTGAGCTGTTTTCCGTCTATGTGAACTCGGAGAGGAGGCGAACGGCTAGCCAGGGTAAATCCTCCGACCCCGGATACTGCAGTGGCTGCTGGCTGCAAAGGCCAGTTTTGAGGCCAGCAGCTAGGGCTGATGATGCTGGAATCTGCTCCAGGCCTGAAAATGACCTTTTTTGTCCTTTGAACTCTACTTCTACCCTTTTCTTGGGTCTTTCAGAAAGGTTTAGAGTCAACAAGGTAAGGCCTCCTGTAGAGTCAAAACCACTTTCTCCCCTCTCTTGACTATTTATGGGTTGTATTCCCTTAGTCATTTGTTCAAGTGGTACCAACTGAGCAATCCTTTGTCCCTTATTAATTTGAAGTGGGGGAAAAGGGGTGTATGCCATCACCATAATCTCTCCCGTATAGTACGCGTCAATAACACCAGGCAAAACAAATAGTCCCAACATAGATGCAGATGATCTTCCGAAGAGCAAAGCACCCACCGCTTTATCCTGTATGATAATAGATCCTTGGATCCCTGTCGGGATTTTTTGCGGGTGCGGAGTCATCAACGTAACATCTACTGCGGCTGCAAGGTCCATGCCGAGGCTCCCTGTGATAGCAGGTTGGAGGCAGGAGGGGGTGCTGTTGCTGCTGCCGCGGCGACTTGTGTCTGGGTGCGGCCACTGCTGCGAAGCGCGCTCCTGGGGACGTTTCCCGATTTCCGTCTACAAGCGCCCGTATTATGAGTGTCCGAATGGCATTTCTGGCACCAGAGTCCTGCAGCCTGGCATTCCCGGCGCATGTGGCCCATGCCTCCGCATCGGTAACATTTCATGCGGCCTCCTCTATTTGCTGGTGCCAATAAAGCTGATGCTTGGAGTGGTGCAAGAGCAGCTAACACCTGACTCTGAGAGGACTTTGCCTGTTCCTGTAAGCCTATTCCTAACTGTTTGATCGCATCTACCACAAAAGCCTGCTGTCCGGTAGGTATTAAGGCCATCCTCTCTAATGCCTCTTCTATAGTCCAATTGGCACCTAGGGTATTAAGTACGCTCCTAGTAGCAGAATTACAATTTTGAAGATCCCACTGTTTGAGTAGCGCCCCCCTCATATATTCGGGTACCCCAGCTCTTTCAATTGCAGAAGCAGCTTTATCAATAAATGAGCCAAACGATTCTTCTCTGCCTTGTTTGATTCCCATATACACAGGTACCCCTCCTGGTTCTTTTACCCTTTCTATAGCGAGTCTAACTAACCTCATAGCCTCCCGGCACTTCTCCTGGCCCAATAGAGCTTGTGCCTCCGTACGAAGAAAAGGTCCCAGGCCCATAAGCTCATTAACAGTGATGCCATGGAGGGGGTCACCCGGCTGCCTCTGAACTGCCACACACTCGTTAACAAGCGCTTGCCAATGAGCATTAAATAACAATTGCTGATGTTGGGTAAAAATCAATTTAGCTAATCCACGACAATCATTAATGAGAAGGAGGCTAGTATCAAAAATATAGTCTAGCATCTGATTAGCGGGCTCACTTTTAACTCCAAACTGACTAACAGTAGATTGTAGTTGAGACAACAATTTCCAATCAATAGCAGTAATGGTCACCTGCATGCCGCCCCCGTCCTGAGGACTGAAGATAACCGGGCAAGCCAGCTCAGTAGCCACACTTATAATCTCCTGATCTCCCTTTTCCATTGCATCTCTTGCCAAGGCAGCCCACGCGTCCCGTCGTTCCTTTGCAATAGCCACCGCTAGGTCGTTTTCTGCCCCAGGGATCGGCTGATTGCTTTTTGGGAGCTGACCGGGCGGTCTCGGCCATGGCTGCTGTTGTACAGTGGGTACGGGAGCCTCAGAAGCGCTCTGTGTAGCCTCGCTTGCTGAAGGGAGCAGCGAAGCAGGTAATAAAGCACTCTGTGTAGCCTGGCTTGCCGGGGGGGGGGGCGGCGAGGCAGGTAATAAAACCATCCTCATTGTGGGGGCCAATGGAATTCCCCTCTCCTGATCGAATTCCCTATCTTGATCATAATCTTTATTACGGTCATGAGTGGCAGTAGCCTGTTGAGCAGCCTTTTTTTCAGCCTGAAACTGCAGCAATTCATTGTGAACGACCCGCCATAATTTACCCAACTTCTTGGCAGTTTTATCGTCCTCTAAAGTAGCCTGCCATAATATATCACCAAATTTACGCCACTCCGTTAACTCGTGAACCGTATGGGGGTTAAGGAAAACTCCTCTATCATAACCATAAGATAAAAGTCCCGGTAATTCTTTCTGCAAATCTATCCCCTTAACCTGCCTTTTCTGCAAAAAAGCAATAAATAGGTCATATGCTGTTTGCCTCTCCATACCTATAAATCGTAAGTGCTTTTTCAGCTCCTTGAGGTCCGCGGCAGCACGTTTCGGCCAGGCTCTCCTTTACGATCACCTAGAGTATGGCGCGTCTCGGCTTCTTTTTTCTCCGTTTTTTTTTTCCTTCGCGCTCTTGCTGTCCCGGCTGCTACGGAACCCGACCCGTTTCTTCACTCCCCGTGGTGCGTCGCAGTATCATGATCGGGTGTCACCATTTGACGAAGTGAAGGGAGATGACCATCCGATTGATGAGCATCGAACTCCGATTTATTGATCCAACATGCACATTTTTATAACCGTGTTAATTAAGTTCATACATATTGCAAAACCCGAGCTCATCATAGGCTACAGA
Source organism: Melozone crissalis (assembly GCF_028551555.1). Classification (NCBI taxonomy): domain Eukaryota; kingdom Metazoa; phylum Chordata; class Aves; order Passeriformes; family Passerellidae; genus Melozone; species Melozone crissalis. The sequence continues at coordinate 4,089,096 of NW_026535813.1, read as the reverse complement.
TTAAACACTAACCCCTCCTTTTGTTTTCAATACCTGTGGTTTGTTATTGAAACCAAGATTTGTGTTCTCACCCTGATATGAATGGTTCTCAAAACCTCCATGTCTGTTACTTTTACTTTCCCAAAACAGCCAAAGATAGAATGTTTACCTGTTATGAGAAAACTGCCTGAGAACCCTGCTGTTTATAAAAATGTGCCTGAGAACCTAGTTATTTACAGAAACGGGCTTGGGAACTGCTGCTTACAGCTGCCTTTTACTTTTCCATCAGCTGTATATTTTCATGGCCTCTTTCTTTGAGCCATGTTTGAACCAAGCTCTCCACACGAACTTTGTTTTTCACAGGACAAACGGAAATTCTCCACCCTGGCTCCATAATAATCCAGATAGGGGTGGGGATGTATCCTGGAAGCTGGGAATACAAAAGACTTGCAGCTGGCCCTGTATTAGACTGCAGATTTTGAAGACAAGGCATAGAACTTCCCAGTCTTTCCTTATCACATAGCCTCCCACCTCTCTTTTCTTTTTCCATATTTCTCCACACTCTCCTTCGACCTGTTATAAATGACAATATAGCATTTACTTTCACATTTATGTAATGACTTTTGCATATTATTATTAATCAAAAAGATTTTGATATTGTACAATTTATATTTCCTTTTAACTGATTTTTGTTATAGTATAATCTGTCAGTTTATGTATGGACCGTATAGCTTATATAAATAGTAGTGTGATAAATATATCTTAGGCAGTAGCATAATATTAAAATAGAGACTGTGATGTTAAAATGCTTTCATTCATGTAACTAACTCAGAGACTGGCATAAGATAATTAGGTAGTTGTGGTATTTACTGGGTCCCCAGGACGAAGGAGGAATTGAGAAATCTGACTCCATGTTCTTAGAAGGCTAATTTATTGTTTTATGTACTATATTAAAGAATGCTATACTAAAACTATACTAAAGAACAGAGAAAGGATACAGACAGAAGGTTACTAAGAATGATAATGAAAACTTGTGGCTGCTTCCAGAGTCCTGACACAGCTGGACGGTAATTGGTCATTAAGTTAAAACAAATCACATGAAACCAATCAAACAACCACCTGTTGGATAAACAATCTCCATCCACATTCCAAAGCAGCAAAACACAGGAGAAGCATTCAGATAATTATTGTTTTCATTCCTCTCTGAGGCTTCTCAGGTTCCCAGGAGAAGAAATCCTGGTGAAGGGATTTTCCCAGAAAATATGACAGTGACAGGTAGTTCCTCACATTGGTGGAGTATCTTATCTGAATGAAAAGATAGTGACAAAAGCCAAAATACCAAGAGAAGAATTCGCTCTTTGTTATCAGGGAGTGTATAAACAACAGGATGGAACCACAGGAAGAAATAAAATATATTGATTTAATCTACCAGATGGCATGATAAAAAGTCAGAGGTTAAAACCAAGCAAAAGAATTCCTGGAACTTCTAAACTCACGAGAATGTTTGAATAATGTATAGACTCTCATCAATATGCATGTAACTCATGTAATTGAATAGTATATAAGAACATTGTTTTCAGCTAATGGTGTGGGTTTTGGCCTATTGCAAAACACCCCAGCACTGGATAGTGTCCCTTTTATCCCTTATTAAACTTTTAAAATTTCAGAGACAGAGTTCTGTTTCTCACAGACCAATCCTTTCCCAAACCAACACCATGTTGCCCTCTCTAGGCGTGGTTTGTGAGACCCTTTCTCAGTGCCTCTTATTGCCCCCTCTGGGCACACATGTCCTTAACTACCTCTAGGAGAATGTGCAAACCATCTCAGCATTCTCCTAAAGGAGCCTTTGGAGGTATTTTGGGATCGTCATCCGCGTAGTTAAGACCCTTTTACTCTTTTCTTGACTTTCCTTAGTTGCCTATCCTAGGTGTCCTGCCATGTTTTCCTCCCAGAATTTGTAATCACAGGTGAGATTTGATGAGACCCTTCTTTACTCTCCCTTACTGCCCCCTCTGGGCATGCATGTCCAGATGCATGTCCAGTGGTCCTTTCCTATAGACTCTTCACTCTCTTCACTGCCTCTTCCCCCCCCCCCCCCCCCCCTTCACCTCTCCCTGCAGACTGTTTTGAGGAGATAAACAAAACTCCACAACTTTGTGGAGTTACTCTCCTTAAAAGACACATGTGGAGATTACTCTCCTTAAAAGTCATGCATACCTCTGGGAACTCCAGATCTCTTTTTATCTATCTTTCGAATACATATGCATGCAATTACACAACAGGTTCATGCATATTCATTTTTTACAAATTTTGTGTGACATTTGCTGCTAGTTCTTCTTTATCAGAAAGAATTCCTAGGTCAGGTTGACCTGCTCTCATAGCAGTTTTTCTTTCTCTCTGTCTCTCCCTCCCATAATCTCTGTCCTTCACTGAAGCAGTTTCTCTAAGCCTAGGCTTTTTACGAGAACAGGCAGTCAGACTAAACAGCTATGTTTTCAAACTACAGACTTAACTCAAAGATGTACATTTCACCTAAATCAAAATGGATTTCTACTCTGGAGAATTTCTACTCTCATTTCTCCCCTTTTCTAGAAAATAAGTAAATTCTTTTACTTAATGCAAACTTCTAAGACAATAAGTGTCTCTTAATGCTTTACTATGTATGTTTGATAAGGAGGTTAACACAGCTACTCGCTGTAGTATTCTCCAATTCCAAATTAGCAATATAATGGATAATCCTAAACTTATTCTATCTAATATTAACAAAACTACAATGGGATGGCACCACTTATTAAAAATTCTATTTGCAGTTGGTGACTACCTAAAGATCCCATCCCACCAGTGATGATCTGCATTTTGTTTTATCCTTTGCAGAATTCTGGTTATTTCTTTTGTATCATGCTGGGCAATAATTAAGGTTTTCTTTCTGCTTTCTTGGATTTCTTTCAAGATCTCTAGTAGGTCTTGGTGCTTAATTAATTGTTTTACCAATCTAAGGTCTATCTCAATAGGAGTAGGTGATAGTCTGTGATACATTGTGTAGTTGGTTTTAATCAGCTGGTGGGATGTCACTGGGGCCAAGTATGAAAAATCACCTTCGATAATCTTAACAAAATTACAAATACAAAAATTGGAATGATTTCTACTAGACAAAATAACATCATTGTTATCAATTTTGACAGTAGCACAAGCAGTTCTCAAGCACACACAACCTTTACTAGTATATACGAGCACAGTTTTCTGATCAGTGACTGGATGAATTTCAAAGTGGCAAATACTCTGTTGAATGTCTAAACACACATCTTGAGCATTAATAGTATTGCTTTCACAAATGATTCTTAGTTGTTCTCTAGTAATGCAAGATTCTAAGTTTACTGTTTGCCACTTTTCATTCACTTTTTGTGCCCACACTCTATGTTCTGAAGAGTAGAGTGTGACAGTGGTCACAGGGGTTTTCAGGATGAGGGAAGAGACAAGGATTTGACTCCATATTTCAGAAGGCTTGATTTATTATTTTATGATATATATTACATTATAACTATACTAAGAAGAATAGAAGGAAAAGTTTCATCTCAGAAGGCTAGCTAAAATAAGAATAGAAAGGAATAAATAACAAAGGTCTGTGTCTCGGACAGAGAGTCCAAGCTAACTGGGCTGTGGTTGGCCATTAATTGTAAACATCGAAGATGGGCCAATCACAGACGCACCTGTTGCATTCCACAGCAGCAGATAACCATTGTTTACATTTTGTTCCTGAAGCCTCTCAGCTTCTCAGCAGGAAAAAATCCTAAGAAAAGGATTTTCATAAAAAGATGTCTGCAACAGGTAGAGTACTGGTTTTTTATGATTTAATCTTAGTGCAATGATGGGTTGGATAACGTAAACAGTGGCATTATGTATGGTAAGCACAAAGGCAGTGGCCACATTAGAAGCAGGATCATGGGTGAAATTTACCATAGTCTACCAGGATTGAAGCTTCTTTTCAAAACCAATCGTATTATCTCAGACAACTTTCCGAATTTCAGTTGGAAAATTACCTTCACCCGCTTCCCGTATCATCAGAGCTGCTGTTGCCTGCATCCATAACTGTGCTTGTATACAACTGAAAGCTAAAGACACATTATCTTGAACTGTACTAAGTGCTTCTACTATTAACTTGTGGTCTCGGTCCCCAGCCTTTTCTTAGTTTGGCAGTACTTTTGAAATTTTCCACTGGCTAGTTCTTATTGCCAATAGAGATGATTGTAAGGGCTGTTTCAATTTTGCTAGGCCACCTGCCTCAGTGGCCAGTTTATTCATCAGTATTTTTTAATCAATTCTATTTAAAACTCTCAATCTTGTCTCTAATATCTCAGTTAGATGTTTTCATATTCTGCTCTTGAGGTATACTTGTCTTTGTAACCATGTTGTCCAGCTCTCAAAGGATGCTCTTAGGAAAGAGGAGCAGGCTGGTTGGATTTTTGACATGTTAATTTGCATTAGCAGCTTAACACTTTTGAGAGACTATTTTGGATTGAACAACAGTTGTGGTTCATCCACATTCCTCACTACGTAGGGGCCTATTTCATACACTTCAGGCTCAAGTTTGGGTTGGGTCTGAACTATTGGAGTAATAGCGTGAGTTGTATAAGATCCTGATGTTGTGAAAAGTGCAGTATCTATTTTAAATTTAAATGAGAGCTTCTCAGAACTTCTACAGGCTGTATCAAGGTGAAATGACACCAACAGTCTGATTTACTTGGGCTATCACAAACTTCCTGGTGTTCATATACAGAAGAGGTTGAGACACTAATTTCATCCGGCCTCTCATAAGCTGTCTTATTGACTACTTGGCACTCTACTTTGATTTCTTCTATTTTGATTCTTTGAAGTGTCTACAGTTCCTGTTCTTGCCACTCTTGCTCTTCATATACCTGATTCTCGTGGATTACTACAGCGGAGAGGTTTAAATCTTTTATCTCAGAAAGTTCTCCCATGGATCTAGTATACTGATTGAAAGCCTGGGACCTAGTCCATTTAGCATCGCTTTGGATAGAGGTACTCTCTAATTTTAAGACTCCCATTATCATTATATACAAAGCAATTCTCTAAGTGAAAATACGATTTACCCCTGGCCGCAATATACTCATTTTGCCCAACTAAGTTTTAGTCTCAGTTCACTGTCTCTTGGTGTCACTCTCCAAGGGGCTTCTGGGGTCTTCTTCACTTGAGAGTGATGGAGCTAGGCATTCTGTTCTTTGATCTTTATTGCAGTGAAGGTGGTGAGAAGCACCTGGAATGGTCCCTCCTACTGTGGTTCCAGAGTCTTTTCTGTAAGAGACTTAACATATACATAATCCCCAGGCTGTATGTTATGTACTGGCTCACATAACTCTTTGCTCTGAGTTCCAGCCACGTGTTTCTCAATTTCTCTGAGCTGTTTGCTTAAAGCCACCATGTAGTTAGCCAATGTTACCTCCCCAATGTGGGTGGACGTTCCCATTTGTATTCCATATGGTCTTCCATAGAGTATTTCAAAGTGACTCAGCTTTTCTTTAGCTCTAGGTTTAGTTTGAATTTGCAACAGTGCCAGTGGAAGAGCTTGGGGCCAGGGTAGATTAACTTCCTTCCCCAGTCTTACAATCTGCTGCTTAATCAAATGATTCATTTTCTCCACCTGGCCGCTTGATTGGGGGCGGTATGGAGTGTGAAGTTCCCAATCTATGCCTAGGTGGCTACTAATTTGTTGCACTAATTTGGAAATGAAATGTGATCCTCTATCCGGGGATATTGTGGCTGGAACTCCAAAGCGTGGTATTATTTCTTGTTATAATACCCTGGTCACCTCTCGAGCTTTGACAGTTCTGGTGGGAAATGCTTCTGGCTACCTTGAAAATGTATCTGTGAATACCAATAAATACTGATACCCCCCTTTCCTTGGGAGTTCTGAAAAGTCAATTTGCCACTGCTGTCCAGGCCCATGGCCTTTCCCAATCTGACCGAGTTTCGGCCTGGGGGTATTTTTGGGGTTAGTCTGGAGGCAAAGATCACACTGTTGGGTCACTTGAGTAATAGTGGCATATAAATTCCTGGTAACGATTCTTTCAATCAGATAGGTGTTCAGGGCATCAACTCCCCAGTGTACTTCCTGGTGCTTCTCCCTTATTAGTGACCACAACAAATGGGAAGGGATTACCAGCTTCTTTTCAATGGTAGCTTACCCTTCTTGGTTATACATGCTTTATTGATCTTCAATTAAGTTTCTATCTCTCTTATTATATTCTGGCTTACCTTCAAGGGAAATTTGTCCATCTGGAATTAGGGCTCTTTCAATAGTTACTTCACCTTTCGCTGCTTTCTTTGCCTCTCCATCCCCTAGCTCATTTCTTTCTTCTAATTCTGAGCTCACCCTTTGGTGTGCCTTAATATGCATAATTGCTACTTTTTCAAGCATCTGAACTGCTTCCAGCAGCCGGATTAGGATTATCTCTTGTGCATGTTTGATGTACTTTCTCTGTGAGGTTAGCAGTCCCCTCTCTCTCCAGATGGCTCCATGTGCATGCACGACTCTGAATGCATACTTCGAGTCCGTATAGATGTTTATTCTCTTTCTTTTTGCTATTTCTAAGACACAGGTCAGGGTAATTATCTCGACCTTCTGCGCAGAGGTACTTGTTGGTAAGAGTCTGGATTCTACTACTTCCTTGCAGGCAGTCACTGCGTATCTAGCATGTTGCTTTCCACTGGCAATGTAGCTACCCTTCTCAGTGAACCAGGCCTCTGCATCATCCAAAGAAATGTCTTTTAAGTCTGGGTGGCTGGAGTAGGTAGCTTCAATGGTTTCTAGGCAATCATGGTGTATTGCTTCTCTTTGATTTTCATTGAGAAAGAAGCTGCGTTGACAATATTAGTCACCACTATCTCTACATCATCTTGCTCTACCATGATGGCCTGGTAGTTCAGGAACTTCTGTGGTGAAAGCCAGTGGCTACTCTTTACTTCCAGTACTGCAGACACTGTGTGGGACACTAGTACAGTTATTTTCTGTCTTAGGGTAAACTTGTGTGCCTCTTGAATATTCAGCACAACTGCTGCTACAGCTCTGAGGCAACCTGGCCATCTTTTGGCTGTTGCATCTAGTTGCTTGGAGAAGTAAGTAACTGCCCTCCAGTATGGACCCAAGTCTTGAGCCAGTATTCTCAGGGCAATTCCCTGTCTTTCATGGGAAAACAGAAAGAATGGTTTACTTACATTTGGAAGTCTCAAAGCTGGAGCTGACATGAGGGCACTCTTTAACTGGTCAGAGGCTTGTGTGGCTTCTTTTGTCTACTGGAGATCTCTGTTTCTATTGGCAATAAGAGCATAGAGGGGTCTGGCGAGCAGTCCATAATTATAAACTTACAGCTGGCACTACTCTGCCATGCCTAAGAAGGTTCAGAGTTCTTTTATTGTCTGGGGTTTGGCATATGGCTTCTTTGTGAGCCTGCCCTAAAGTCTGTTGCCTTGCACTCACCTTGTACCTCAGTGTCTTGGTTTAGGGCAAATTTGGTAGAGAGTTTCCAAAGGAGGGCCCCTCCAGGAAGCAAATCCACAGGACCCCTCCCCCCAACCGGTTCGGGAGGAATTCCTCAGAGAGAAGTTGAAAGAACCTGTTTATTTCCAAGGCACAGCACCCCCCAGCACGCAAAATGAACAATACCAGATGACACCACTCTGGAAAAAGATGACAAATTCAGAAAGTCTCTCGTGGGAGTGGTCGCTCTGTTCTCAGTCCCTCTGGCACTGGGGCAGCTGCTGCATCTACAAGGTGTAAACTCTCAGTGTTCTCAGGTCCCAGTCCGGAGCAGGTTCCAGATGGTCGGAAAAAAAAAGGAAAGGAGAAACAGTCCAGGAAGAAATTGGACTGTTTAGCTTAATTAGCTAATGAGCAAAAGCAGAAGCAAGCAGAAGTGAAGCAGAAGCAAGCAAGAAGGAGCGAAGCGAAAAGCAAAAGCAGAAAGAAAAAACAAAAGCCACAGTCTCTGTGTCCCAGCCAGGCTGATAAGAAAACCAAACCAAAACTTTTGCTCTTCAGAGCCAGTCTTAAAGGTACAGAACATAATATCCAACATTATCAGAACACATGAATGGGGATACAAGCATCATAATGTCACCCTAGGACATTCAGGTAGATAACTTTCTGTTTCACTACTTGAGCTTTTTTCTTTGATCCTCTGTATCCTTGGAGTCCTAGGAAATTCAAAAGGCTTGCCGTCCAGGCCACACACGCTTCTTTTGTCCGAGTGGCTACTAGAAAATTATCTACATACTGCAACAGCCTTCTTTTTTCCTGTGGAGCTTCTCGGGACCCCAGATCTTTTGCAAGTTGCTCCCCAAAAAGATTGGGGGAATTTTTGAAGCTTTGAGGCAACACGGACTATGTGAGTTGGGTTTTACGCCTACTTTTAGGGCTTTCTCATTCAAATGCAAAAATTTTCTGGCTGGCTTCATGGATAGGGAGGCAAAAGAAGGCATCTTTTAGGTCTAAAACAGTAAACCATGTCAGCTCAGGTATCAGACAAGTTAATAAAGTATATGGATTGGCTATTAAAGGATACAAATAATTTGTTACTTTATTGACAGCCCTCAAATCTTGTACTACCCGGTATGACTCATCAGTTTTCGGAATGGGTAAAATGGGAGTTTTGAAATCAGATTGGCATTCTTTTAATAACCCTAACTGCAGAAAATTTTCAATTATTGGGATGATTCCTTCCCTGTCTTCTTTCTTTAGGGGGTACTGCTTAATTCTCACTGGTTGTCCCCCTTCCTTGAGCTTAATTACTATGGGGGAGGCATTTTTCACCTTCCTAGGTACATCAGAGGCCCATACCCCGGGAAATACTTGACTTAGTATCTCTTCATCAATTTCTTCTTTGATTTCAATAGCTGTTAAGGTTGAACTTAATACTTCTATGTACTTTTGATCATTCACCTCCAGACTAACTTCTCCATTTTTGAATGTAATGGTTGCTTGTAACTGCTCTAATAAATCTCTGCCTAAAAGTGCCTTTGTTGAATTGGGCATATACAAAAACTTATGAATACCTCATTGTTTTCCTAATTTATACCTCAAAGGTCTGCAAAAATATGCCCTTTCAGACTGGCCAGTTGCCCCCTGCACTACAACATAATCATTTTCCACAGGTACTAAAGCTTTATTTAAAACTGAATATGTGGCCCTTGTGTCAACTAAAAATTCTACCTTTTTCCCTTCTTCCCCCATCTTCATTTTTATAACTAGTGAATCTGCTGGGGTAGAATCTCTTGGTCTTCTTCAGGTTTTTTTGTACATGTGTGGCTACTTGTTGGTCATGTTGGCTCTGTGTCTGGGCATTGCTCATTCTAGTAACCAGTTCCTTTGCAGATTGCACACTGGTTCTTGCCTAGCCAAGGTGGTCCTTGTCTGGGTGGTCCCTAGTTCTGTTTTCTTGTCCTTTTCTCCTGTACCACTGCTACTAACTTTTTCATTCCTTGTTTATATCTTTCTTCTCAGTTACAAAATACTCTTTATGCCTCCTCTAGCAAGACTTCGAGATTTCTTTCTTCTGGCCTCCAAATTTTCTGAAGTTTATGTCTAATATTTCTAGCAGCCTGCCCTAAAAATTAATTAACTAGTTGATTCATCCCTATCTCAGACCCCGGATCTAATGATGGATGACGATGCATAACATCTCTTAAATGCTCTAGAAACTCAGATGGAGTCTCAGAAGGCCTCTGCTTAAGGGAATATAAGGCAGACTTATTTATGGTTTTTGGAATAGCTCTTTCTACTTCTGTTGCTATCTACTCTTCATAATCTGCTCATTTCTTTACTCCTGCTGATAAATTAGGATCGCATTCTGGGTCTCGGAGAGGGAAATATTCTTTTACATCTAGCTGCTTGCTCTTGCAGTGATCTTCTGCTAAAGTACTTGCTGTCTTTAAGATCAGCTGTTTTTCTGTATCAGTGAAAGCATCCAGTAGTAACTGGATGTCAGCTCAGTCTGAATTGTGCTGTTTATAACATATCGGAGACGTTTGGCAGTAAGTATCAGATCAATAGGATAATTCTTAGCAAACTTTTCTTATGCTTCTAAATAAAGAGTGGTAAATGGCACTTGAATCATTAATCCCTTTTCTTCTGGTCCCACTGCCTTTCACAGAGGGGCCTGTAACACTGCTTGCTTCTTAGTTCTAGATGCAACTGGACTATCGGGGGGGGGGAAGTGGGGGGAGGGTGGGTTCTAGTGGATGTGCCTTCCCAGCCTGAGTCCTCCTCCCTTTTGGGGAAGTCCTCTTCATCTTGGTCTTCAACCTCCCTTCTCCTAGGAGGAGCTTTTATCAACTCAAATGTACCTTGTTATTGCCCTTCGGAATGATAAATCTTGTTTGATCTCATACATGGTTTTCTTATACTGCATGCTGAACAACAATGTTTGATTTGCCCCCTCTTTGCCTTGTTTTCCTTTTCAAGGGCTAAGACCAGTGGGTCCAAGGGGGGTCTGATCCCACAGTCCCTTTGCCATTCTTGGTGATTTCTTAAAACAAAAAACATATCAGCACACAAAACTTCATCTCATTTACCTTCCCGTCTCAAAAACAACATTAACTGCTCTAAGGTATTATAATCGAAGGTTCCAGTGGGTGGCCACTTCGCTCCATCCTCTAACCTGTATAATGGCCACCAGCATGTGCACTATTGGATTAGATCCTTTTTATTCTCAGAGCCCCCCCTACTGGTGACTCCCTTCTAGTGGGCCAAGATGTACCTCAAGGGGCTAGCCCGAGGAACTTCTTTGCTCTGGTTAGTTCCCATTATTTCCTTCTCCTTGCCCTATATCGCTTCTACTCAAACTTCTCTTCACAGAGCTTCACAGTCATTTCCCAGTTTTCCTCCCACACACAACTCCAGGTGGCAGATATCAGATGTGATCTCCCATACACAAGCTTTAAGATCTTAGGTTCTGAATCAGCTTGATCAGGAAACTTTAATTTACACTCAGGGCATGTGCCCTGACGCTCATCAGAACAGCAATACCAGCGTCTCTCACAAACACCGCACTGCAATAATACCCACGCTGCGTGCCAGCCTCTTGATGCACCCAAGGCTCCCAGGAACTGCCTGCAAAGGCAGGCTATTCCGTTTATTACAGGGAACACTAAATCCTCTACGGCAGGCTGTTCCCAGTCCAGACTTACTATAGTACCAGCTGAAGTCCGGTAGAGTCCCTCTAAATAAACTCGTTCATCTCCTCTATCTATCCAGTAATTCAAAGGATTCCCAAACTCCCAGGGGTCGAGTCTAAGCTACTGGGGCAGAGGAACTTCTTGAGTTCATCTAGCCACAGTAAAAGCGTGCACAGTCTACACTACAAATCATCACCTTTACTCAGTGAACGTCTTCACCCAGGCTTCTCTACTACTTGCTCTACTTCTCTGCTGGGTGCTCCCTGCCCCCACAGCCCACCCCGGCCAGTGCCTCAGGCCTCACTCAGCCTCTTCAGTCGTGGGTAGAAACCTCCCCTGCACTGTAGGTATACTCACTCGCTCGCTCTCTTTTGTACACCACGCACTCGCACGATTACCGACACATTAACCACACAATGCATTAGCTATACAATGATACAGTGTCCAGACACCACACATACACACACCCGAGTCCACTCGATCCACCCCCAGGGTTGCTAGTGGCCGCTCTATCAGAAAGTGAACCCTTTTCTCCCAGTCACTCTATCGACTGGTCTGCCTGCATGCACAGGAATGAGGTTGAGCACTCAGACGTCTCTGAGTGACTTATTCAGCTGTCCATCTCTCTTTTTCCCCAGGGGCCCCTCAATGCATACCGTATCCTCCGCAGGTCAGCAGGTCCTTGTCTGTCTCCACAGGAGGCAAGCCAAGACAAGCGGAGCTCCTCTAGAAAAAATCCCAGGGCATGTCTCGGAGGTCCGTCTTTCCCTCTGCCCCTGCGAGGACAGAGACAGTCTCTCCTGGCTGGCTTGCCAGAATGTTTTGCAGAGATAAACAAAACTCCACACCTTTGTGAAAGTTGTAATGCCGGTATGTTTATTACAGTGCTGGACGCATGTGGAGATTACTGTCCTTGAAAGACGTACGCACCTCTGGAAACTCCAGATCCTTTTTTATCCCCCTCTCAAATACATATGCATGCAATTTCACAACAGGTTCATGCATATTCATTTTTACAAATTTCACGTGACATTTGCCGCTAGTTCTTTTTTATCAGAAAGAATTCCTAGGTCAGGTTGACCTGCTCTCATATCAGTTTCTCTGTCTCTCTGTCTCTCCCCCCTAATCTCTGTTTTTCACTGAAGCAGTTTCTCCGAGCCTAAGCTTTTTACAAGAACAAGCAGTCAGACTAAACAGCCATGTTTTCAAACTACAGACTTAACTCAAAGATGTACATTTCACTTAAATCAAAGTGAATTTCTACTCTATAAAATTTCTACTCTGTCTCAGGGCCACTTCATGGACCCCTCTTGACACGCGGAATAGAGATTCCACAACCAGCGGGTTTGTGAAGTAGGTATGTTTATTCAGCGCTGGGCACACGGGGAATCCCTCTACCCCAAACATGCTGCCAAACAGAGCAGGCGCTCTTTAAATACACTTAAGATCTTACATATTTACGAAAGTTTCAACATCGCCTATACATATTCATGACCTATCCTGCCTGCTCTCTTTGTATGTTAATCAGCCTTTCATTGTTCTGTGCTTGCACATTTGCACTTCTGGTGGTCTGGGGTAGGGGTTGCTTGATGAACTAAGTAGTCATCCTCACAATGTCCTCTGGATTAACCTGGTCCCTGCACAGGGTGTCTTGGTGTCTGGTAATCATTCAAGGCTTTTGGCCACAGTCCAAACTAAAGATACAGTTTTTAGTGGTTTTTAGCGCACTAGTTCCTGCTGTATCCGTCTTAAATAATAGACAAAATCCTGTTGTTGCATAGCAGAGGATTATCTGTTCTTAACACATTTGATTACACAGCAAACTAGTCGCATAAGCTTGGTTATAAGTTCCCTATATCAATCCCTCCTTTTCTATACCATAGGCAAATTCTTTTGCCTTCTAGGTGATACTGTGATTACTTCTTATTGTATTTTCATGTGCTTCAAACATGGTGATCATTACATTTATATATTTCATTATTTTAAAAATCCAAATAAGCATAAACAATAATAAAATGAAACTTATGAAAACTAAAATCAAAATAACTATTATAAGATGACATGACATATTTAAGATTCCAGCGGAGGTAGGGGACCATCCAAAGAGTACATCCCACCAATGGTGAGTTGTGTCATCTCTTACTCATTTTAAAACCGTCTCTATGTCCTCAGCATCATGGTGGATTTTGATTAAAGTTTTCTTTCCAGTCTTCTTCACTTTTTTGAGAATCTTTTCTAGGTCTTCATGTCTTAATAATTGTTTTAATAAAGTAAGGGTCATCCAGATGGGTGTAGGTAATATCTAGTAAAATTAATTTTTATATACTGGTATGACAAAACTGGTGCCTGATAAGAAAAATCGCACCTGTCTATTTTGACAAAATTGCAGATACGAAAATTAGAATGGTTATTGTTCATAGTCGAATTATCTACTGATGCAACCACTGGAGTCTTTAGTTAGCTCTCTAAGAACACCAGCAGCCACGCCAAGGTGTATGGAACAACTGCAGGACAAATTCACCAGGAGCCGATCTTCAGAGCTGTGGCTCTACAGTGGGATTAGCTTTACCAGCATCAGGGAGAAAAGTTAGAGTCGACAGATGCTGTCTGCCTGATATTCCAGAAAGTTTTTAATTCAGAGATTCAGAAGTAAAAGAGAAAGAGCACAGCTCTGCAGCGGTTTATATACACGCCAAAACCAGTAGGTGGGTACAAACAGCCAGCCAATGGGATAACCTTAGGAGAGGAGTGAGGGGAGTGGTTTACAGAGCCAGTTCCAATGAGAGCAAAGGGAAGGAGAAAGGGGAGTGGTTTACATCAGAGGTGGATGCAACTTAGGGAGAAACCAACTTGGAACAACATAGGGGGGGCTTTGGAAGCAACCATTATCAGCAAACCCAGATTATGAAACTGAAAACTGGGGTAACACAAACACTAACTGCAACAGTGCCCGATAGGAGAAGTCACATCCTTCAATTTTGACAAAGTTACAAATGCACAAGTTAAATTGAGTTTCATTCACAGTAATCTCATCCACCATTATAGTGGGGCATGCTGTCGTGAGACAGATACAACCTTGTCCTGTATACACAAGCAAGGTTGTCTGGTTAATGGGATGCATTACAAAGTGACAAATGCTTTGCTCTGTATCCAAATATCTTTATCATCACCCACTTTGCCTTCACATATAAACCCCAATTGTTCCCTCATTGAGCAGGGTTCTAAGTTAATAGTTCACCACCTTCCTTCAACTTTTTGTGCCCACATTCTGCGTTCAAAAGGATATAATATGGTCCCCTCGTGATTTAACCCTAAAGGAACAATTGCATATATTAAACTTACTGATGCATCATATATGGTTAAAAGAAAAGCCGTTACCATACTTGTCATGGGATTATAAGTAAAATTATTTAAAAACCCATCTGGATTGAAGTTCCTTTTCTAAATCCTAGGCATTACCCCAAACAACTTTACGAATTTTGTCAGGGAATATGTCTTCTCCCCCGCCCCTAACGACTGAGGTCACCACTGATTGCATCCATAATTGTTCTTGTGTATACCCGAGAGCTAAAGAAATGCTCTCGCTAGTTTAGCCTAAGGTATTAATTATCAGTTGATGATCCCTCTCTTCTATATTTTCCCATTCTGGTAATATCTTGGACAACTTCCACTGACTGGTACCTAATGCCAATAAGGAAGATTGTAAAGGTTGTTGCAATTTAACCATATCATTGTCAATTATTGTCAGTTTATTCATTCATACTTCTGAATCCATTGTGTTTAGAACCCCTAGTCCCATTCCCAATATCCCAGTAAGGCCTGTCTTCTGTCTGGACATATAGGGCATATGCTTCTGCAGCCAGGTGGTCCAATCCATTAAAGAGGTCCTTAAAAACGGAGCACACTCAGGCCGAATTGTTGCAGCCTGAATCGCTGCTGGTAAAGTCCAGGGTAAAGAAGCAAAAAAGGCCTTTGCATAATATCCACAGATGTTTAATTCAGCTGTGAGGTGAGATGTTCAGGTCCCTGGCGCACACATACCCAAGGTCCACCTCTATCTCTCCAGGGGCCCTTGGGGCTGACCTTGGTCTCTGGGCAGTATAAAGGTGAGGGCCAATCAGGGAAATAGGAGGGAGTGTCTCAGGAACACCTATGTTCAGATATAGGAAGAGGGGAAGGAGCCAATGGGGTGTAACTTAGGAGATGCCCCCCCAGGGCATCCACACCAAATGGCAGATGCATTCACTTGCATTGCCATCTCTACCCGTTTTAATGACCACTTTGGATTAACTAGCAATTTTTTAATTGTTGTCTTCTTAACAGCACATGGCCCAATTTTGGTAATTATGGGAACTGTCGGTTCCAAAGTAATTCGTGTAGCTGTGGTTTCTCTTAGTGTTGACACTGGTCAAGTTATCTTAACCTCATCTTTTTGGGAATCAGTACAAATTTGAGTTATACTATAATCAATCTTAAAATCCTTGATTGCACAACCTTCTATTGTGAGCCTAAACTCGGAACAATTGGTTAAGCATTTGTCACAGCATTCAGGACCAATTCGAATAGGTTTCTTGGGTTCTTGATGAGATTTATGAAATCCATCCTGGACAAACACACATTCACATCCCCAAACATCTCTTCCTTCCCACACAGCTGCATTTGTAACTTTTAGCATCTGACCCAGAGACCTACAGGAGTCAAAATCATAGGCTTTTCCTTGGCACTTATATATACCCGTCACATTATATGCAAGTGGTACTGCAGTAGCTGTGGCTATAGCGATAGTCACAAATGCCACAACTCTCCAACTCTCCAAGCTACACCTACTTGATTATCCATTAAAACTACAAGCCTTTCTATTCTTTGGAGGATTGTTAAACTATGATTATTATTTCACCCACACTTTATTTATTTTCCCGAGAAAGTTTTAATTTTAGTTTGTTGTCACCCAGTATAACTTTCCAAAGTCCCTCAGGAGCCTTCTTCACTCAGGAGTGATGGATCCAGGTGCTTTGTTCCTTAATCTTGATTGCAGTAAAGGTGGTGAGGAGCACTTGGAATGGTCCCTCACACTACAGTTCCAGAGTCTTTTTTGCAAAAGGCTTAACATATACATAATCCCCAGGCTGTACATCATGCACTGGTGCATCTAATTCTCTGCTTCGAGTCCCAGCCACGTTTCTCAATTACTCTGAGTTGTTTGTTTAGGGCCACCATATATTTTTATAGGGTTTCTTCCCCTACTTGAGTAGGTGTTGTCCCTTTTTGAATTCCATATGGCCTTCCACACAGTATTTCAAAGGGAGTTAATTTTTCTTTTACTCTTGGCTTGGTCTAAATTCGTAATAATGCTAATGAAAGAGCCTGAGGCCAAGGTAACTTTGCCTCTTGTCCCAGTCTTACTATTTGCTGCTTAATCAAGTGATTAATTTTCTCCACTTGGCTGCTTGACTAAGGATGATAGTATGAAGTTCCCAGTCTATGCCTAAATGGCAGCTAATTTGTTGCACAATTTTTGAAATAAAATGTGGCCCCCTATCTGAAGTCATTGTGGCTGGGACTCCAAAATGCAGTATTATTTCTTGTAACAATGCTTTGGTTACCTCCTGCACTTTGGCAGTTCTAGCAGGGAAAGCTTCTGGACGCCCTGAAAAGGTATCTGTTAACACCAATAGGTATCGATCACCCCCTCTCCTGGGTAGGTCGGAAAAATCAATTTGCTATTGTTGCCCAGGTCCATATCCTCTCCAAATTTGCCCAAGCTTTGGTTTAGGAATATTTTTGGGAATAGTTTGGAGGCAAAGGCTACATTGGCAAGTCACCTGAATCACTGTACTTTGTAAGTTTCTGGCTATGATTCTGTCTTTCAAATAATTATACAAGGCATCTATTCCCCAATGTGTTTTCTCATGTTCCTCTTTCTCTAATGACCATAGCATATAAGAGGGGATCACAAGCCTTCCTTTTCCTTCATCTGTAATAGCCCACCCCTCTTGATTACAACTTCCGTTTTCTTTTTCAGTAAGCCTCTTTTCCTTTTTACTGCACCTTGGCTTACCTTTAATAGAAATTTGCCCATCTGGAATTAAGGCTGCCTCAACTGCTTAAACAATTACCTCACCTTCAGCTGCTTCTTTTGCCTTTCTGTCTGCCAGCTCATTTCCTTCATCCAATTCAGAGCTCACTTTTTGGTGTGCCTTGATTTGCATGATGGCTACCTTTTAAGGTAGCTGGACTGCTTCCAACAGTTTGATTATATCTTGTGCATGTTTAATGCTTTTTCCTTTAGAGTTCAACAGTCCTCTTTCTTTCCAGATGACTCCATGTGCATGGACTACCGCAAATGCATACCTTGAGTCTGTGTAAATATTAATTTTCTTTCCATTTGCCATCTCTAAAGTCCAGTTTAAGGCCATTATTTGAGCCTTCTGCGCCGAGGTGTTGATTGATAATGATCCAGACCCTATTACCTCGGCTAGTGGTAACCGCATACCTAACATGTCTTTTTCTGCTGATCACATAGTTGCTTCCGTCAGTTAACCAGATCTCAGTGTCCTCAAGAAGGGTGTCCTTCAAATCTGGGCGACTGGAGTAGGTACCTTCGATAGTCTCCAGGCAATCGTGGATCACCAGTTCTCCCATACTGCTACTGAGGAATGAAGCTGTGTTCACAGTATTAGTTACCACAATTTCTACATCATCTTGTTCCACCATTATGGCTTGGTACTTCAAGAATCTCTGCGGGGAAAGCCAGTGTCTGCCTGTTACCTCCAGCACTGCAGACACTGTGTGGAACACTAGCACAGTCATCTTCTGGCCTAGGGTGAACTTGCATGCTTCTTGAATGTTCAGCACTGTAGCAGGCACAGGGATTGCAAAGGCCCCATGGAGAGCAGAGGCCTAAAGATAGGAAATGCCAAGTCATGGCAAGCCCCTGTCTTCTGCCTTTCGGACCCCTGCTTATCTCTGTAAGCCCATAGCTCACCTCCCCTTAACCTCTGCTATTGGACAATTTCTGATCCCCTTATATCCTATATAATGGGCTGTTTTAGCCCGGTTCGGCAGAAGAGCCGTCACTGGAACCCTTCACAGAACATCCAATAAAGACATCGCTGTGGAACGCCAGAACGGCCTTCTTTTCTCTTGCCTTGCGTCTGCCGGCCTGCCTAGGCACCTTGCAAGCTAAGAGTTGGAATCACAAAGAGCTGATAATCACTAAAAGATCTGATATACCTTAAGCTTGCTAAGGTTGCCAGCAGCTGAGAGCTGCTTGGGTTCTCAGGCAGTCAGTCCCCCTAAAATACTGAGTTATCTGGCTCGTGCAGCCTGCTCGGGGGCAAATCTGCACCCAGCAGGAGGCTGAATTACACCACAACTGCTGCAACAGCTCTGAGGAACCCTGGCCATCCCTTAGTTGCTGCATCCAACTGCTTAGACAGGTAGGTGACTGCCCTGCGATATGGGCCCAGGTCTTGTGCTAGTATTCCCTAAGCAATCCCCTGCTTTTCGTGAGAAAACAAAAAGAATGGTTTACTCACATCTGGAAGTCCCAGGGCTGGAGCTGACATGAGGGCCTTCTTTAGTTGGTTGAAGGCTTGTGTTGCTTCTTTTGTCCATTGGAGGTCTCTGTTTCTTTCTGTAATCAAGGCATATAGGGGTTTGACTAACAGTCCGTAATTATAAACCCACAATCTACAGCACCCTGTCATGTCCAAGAAACTTCTCAGTTCTTTTACTGTCTGGAGCTTTGGGGTCTGGCATATTGCTTCCTTGTGATCCCATCTTAATGTTCTTTGTCCAGCACTAACTTCATAGCCCAAATAAATAACTGTTTGCCTCACCATCTGGACTTTTTTCTAGGATACTCAATACCCCTGTAGACCCAAAAAGTTCAAGAGGTTTGCTGTCCACTCCACAGATGCCTCGAGTTTTGGTAGCTATCAGGAGGTTGTCCACATACTGTAACAGCTGTCCTTCTCCTGATGTAGCTTCCCAGGATTTCAGATCTTTTGCTAGTTGTTCTCCAAATATCATGGGCAAGTTCTTAAAACATTGAGGTAGAACTGACCATGTGAGCTGGGTTTTGTGTCCAGTTTTGGGGTTTTCCCATTCAAATGCAAAAATTTTCTGTCTGGCCTCATGGAGAGGAAGGCAAAAGAAAGCTTCTTTTAAATCTAAAATGGTAAACCATGTTAGTTCAGTTTTTCGACAGGTTAACAAAGTGCAGGGGTTGGCAACCACTGGGTATAAATCCTCAGTTATCCTATTAACAGCTCTTAAATCTTGTAGTATTCAGTATGATCCATCAGGCTTTTTAACAGGTAAAAATAGAATTATTGAACTCAGACTGACACTCTTGTAATAGCCCCATCTGTAAAAATATTTCAGTTACTGAGCTGATCCCTTCTCTATCTTCCGTCTTTAAGGGATATTGTCTAACTCTAACTGGCTGTTTTCCTTCTTTAAGCTTAACTTGCATTGGGGGTGCATTTTTTGCTCTCCCTGGTATATTAGAAGCCCATACCTCTGGAGATACCTGATCCATTATTTTCCTGTGAATCTCATCTTCACTTTCAATTTTAGTCTCATTGGTCATTAGCATCAGGCTTAACAATTCCACATATTGTTGGTCCTTAATCTCCAAAGTAATCTCTCCATTTAAAAATATTTTTGCTTTAATTGTTCCAATAAATCTCTACCCAAAAATGCTGATGGAGCATTGGGCGTATACAAAAACTTGTGAATTCCCCATTGTTTCCCAAGTTTTTATTTCAATGGCCTACAAAAATAGGCTCTTTCAGATTGGCCTTTACCATGACATAATCATCTGTCATTGGTATTAAAGCTTTATTTAACGCCAAGTATGTTGCCCCTGTGTCTATCAAAAATTCAATTTCCATTTCCTTGTTCCCTAGTTTCATTATAACCAGAGGGTCTCCTAGGGTAAGATCCTCTGATCCACCTCAGTCTTCCTTAACATGAGCAGCCACTGCCTCCCCTTTTCAATCTCCTCTTCTTTGATAATTACATTTTCTTCCTTCTGGTCACTGCTTCTTCCAGTGTCCAATTTTATTGCAGAATGCACACTGATTCTTCCCTAGCTGAAGTGGTCCTTGCCTTAGTGGTCCTTGTCTATACCTCTCTTTTTCTTCTTCTCTTACTACTGCTACTAATTTTCTTATCCTTTCTTTACACTTTTCTTCCCGGTTACTAAATACTTTCCATGTCTGTTCTAGCAAAGTCTCTAAATCCCGGGCTGTTGGACCCTGTATCTTCTGAAGTTTGCATCTAATGTCCCCTGTAGATTGTCCCAGAAATAAATCCACTAGATGTTGTATCCCTTCCTCATACTCAGGATCTAAGGTTGTATGATGATGCATTGCATCCTGCAAATGTTCTAGAAATTCAGAAGGTGTTTCGGAGGGACCTTGCTTAATAGTATATAGGGCCGACCAGTTTATTTTTTTAGGAATTGCCCTTTCTAACCTCCTCACTGTCAAGTCTTGATAATCCTCTAGTTTTCTCATATCATTATTATCATTAGGGTCCCAGTTTGGATCTTGAAGAGGAAAGACATCTCTCATGTCACTCCTTGTTATTCTACAAGCATCTTCTGCTAAACCCCCAGCTACCTTTAAAACCAGTTGGTTTTTTGTCTCTGTTAGGGCATCCAACAACAGCTGGATATCTGACCAATCAGGTCGATGCTGTTTAATCATAAACTTTAACTTCTTTGCAACATCTATTGGGTCACTTTGATAACATTTAGCAATCTTTTCCCAAGCCTCTAAATCCATTGTAGAAAAAGGAGTTTTAACTAACATTGTTTTCCTGCCAGAACTTACTGCCCCCCTCAAAGGTGATACAGAGTGGAAATTATCCAGACTAAGAATCTATTTTGATTTAGGTAAAATGTACATCTTTGAATCAGAGATAAAGAGATAAGGTGGGGAGGAGGGGCTTGAACTTTGAAGTCTGCAGCTTGCAAACATAGCTGTTTGGTCTAACTGCATGTTATCGCAAAAAACCTATGCTGGAAGAAACTGCTTCAGCTGAAGGGCAAAAAGACAAAGAGACTGCAGGAGGCAGGGCAGGGTGACCCAGGAGTTCTTTCTGTACTTTCTGATAAAAAACTAGCTGCAAGGGTAAATAGATGCAAGTGTAACTCGAAATCAGTAAAATGAATATGTATGAGCCTATTGTGAAATTCCATGCATATGGATTAGTAAGGGAGTTAAAAAAGGATCTGGAATTCCCAGAGGTATGCATGACTTTGAAGGGGAAACGATCCCCACATGTGTCCAGTGCTGTAATAAACATACCGGCTTTACAACTTTCACAAAAGGTGTGGAGTTTGTTTTCTTTTTCCACAATTCAAAGGTGCTTGTATAATTTCCCTGGTTTGTTTCCGAGTCCGGGATGCTGTAGGACCCGTTGGAGAAGGTTCCTCTTCCTCGCTGTCACTGTTGGATAGTGGGAGAGATTTAGGAGTAAGTGGAGTAGTTGAAGTGGGGGATAGAGTAGAGGTTGGAGCTGAACTTGAAATAGAAACTGGAGTTGATTCAGCTGAGCTTAAAACTAGAGCTGGAGTTGAAATACTATATAGCTTTGTTTAGAGCTGGAGCTGGAATTGAAATAGAAATATCTTTAATTGGAGTGGGGGATGGAATGTGAGCTGGAGTTTGGACAGAGATGTCAGGAGGTGGAATAAGAGCTGGAGTTGGAATTGAGGTTAATAGTTGTCTCAAATTTGTTTCCTCCCCAGGTCCCCTTGCCTTCTAGGGGGATGGTTCTAACAGATTCCCCAACTCTTGCTCCAGTGACTCAGCTGGGTACACCTTGTCCGGATGTGTGCAGCATTGATATATGGAACATGTACTACAACATCATTTCAGCCTCCTTCTACTAGCCTGTCGCAGATATCCTTTTCACTAAAAATCCTTTCTTTAGGATTTTCCCTTCTGGGAAGCTGAGGCCCTAGAAAAAGAATGTAAACAATGGTTATCTGCTGCTGTGGGATGCAACAGGTGCACCTGTGATTGGCCCATCTTGGATGTTTACAATTATTGGCCAATCAAGGACTGAGCTCTTTCGGACAGAGTCGGAGAGAGCTCCTTTGTTATCATTCTTTTCTATTCTATTCTTAGCTAGCCTTCTGAGAACTTTTCCTTCTATTTCTTTTTAGTATAGTCATAATGTAGTATAGATATCATAAAGTAATAAATCAAGCCTTCTGATCATGGAATCAACATTCTCGTCTCTCTCTCATCCTGCAAACCCTTGTGACCACGGTCACATTAGCCTTGTCTTTTTCCACAGCCAATACCAAGGGGTCAGAGGGTGCCCTAATTCCACAATCTCTTTGCCACTCAGGATGATTCTGAAAGGAGAAAAATGTGTCAGCATGTTGGGAGAGTAGCTAAGAATTGGAAAAGTACAAGGCTGTGGCTAATACCAAGTCCTGCACCTGCAAGATAGCGTGTCCTTGAGCATAGCTTTGTTACCATAACAAAGTGCTGTGGTTGAGAGAAAGAGACATGAGAAAAGACAGATGTAACCCCTAAGGAATGGGGAAGAGCTGATGTTGTGGTGTGGCCAATGGACAGCGTAAATTACAGAATATTCATGAACTTATTACTTGCTGTATAAGTGTCTGATGCTCTCTTCATTAAACAGAGCTTGCTGATCTCACATTGAGAGTCCCAAGTTTTCCCTGCACCCGACAAATGGCTCATGCCAGACAAATGTCTCTTTTTGCAACATCAGCATATGTCACTTTTTCCCATTTCTGCTCCCGTCTCAAGAAAAACAGAAGCAGTAACAAAGTCTCATAGTGTAAAGATCAAGCTGGGGGCCACCTGGCCCCTTCTCCAAGCCTGTAAAATGGCCACCACTGTGTACAGAATTTCAAGAGTGCCTTTTTATTCTCTACCCCACCATACCCTACTAGTTCCCTCCAGTGTGCCAAGATATACCCTAAAGGACTACTTTTAGGGATCTCTTTACTCTGGTTAGTTCTCATCACTCCTCTTGTCCTTAACATAACCATCACTTTAAATTTTTTCATCTTTTTGTTTGCTTCCTGTCTTGCTTCCACTCAAACCTGGCTTCACAGACTTGTACAGTCCTTTCCCAGTCTCCTCGCACAACCCACAGCTCAGGTATTAAATGTGACTTTCCACACACCAGCTTTAAAATCTTTGGTTCTAAATCAGCTCAAGCAGGGAGCTGTCGACACTGGGCACACTCTCTGTACCGATTAGCAGAAGAACAATAATAACATCCTGCACAAATCTTACACTGCAATAACACCCATGCCCATGCACTATGCCAACCTCTAGATGCACCAAAAGCTGAAGGACAATTCTTACAAATACAAGCTATTCAATTCACTCCTCCTTAGCTTTCTAAATTCTCCACAGCCTGTTGCTCCCAATCCAAAGCCACTAATCTCCTAGCAGATACCCGATATAAACCTTCTCTATATATTCTCTCATTTCCCCTGTCTATCCACCAGTTTACTGGGTTCACAAACTCCCATGAATCGAGCTCAAACCACTGAGGCAAAGGAGTTCCCTTTATCCATCTGGCCAGATTGGATTCTCAGACTAAAACAACCCCTATTATAATTCTAGCAATCAGCATCCAAGAACACAACCTCTATGCCTAAAATCACAACTAAGCTCTTATCAAAGGCTTCTATTCATTACCAAATTGGTCCTGTCCTTTATCTGTCCCCAATCTACTTCAAAACTTTCACGTCTCAGCTCTCAGAGACTCATCAACTCTTTTAAGCAGACCAATTTTACTGTTTCACACTCAACATGCACTGCACTTTTTTTGACCCAAGATGGCAGTGTTGCCTTAAAAAGGCACCACAGCTCCAAAACACAACTCCGCCCACACACGAGCAAACTGGAAGCAACACAATCTTATTATTCCTGGAGGAAACACACTATACTAAGGCACTCAACTTCTATATTTCAAATTCCACAGGCATAAACATCCAAACAGCAAAACACTGCCTCTATTATCTCTTGGAGTCCAGACCCTTTTAACGTGAACAACGGGTGTTACAGTAAATGCTGTCTCCCGTAACTAAAATACACACACAACACAGTTATAACAACCTTAGACCAGGATTTGCCCTTATGACTGCTAGCCCCAAATTGCTGGCAAACCGAGCCCTCTATGGCACAACAAATGGCAAAATCCCCTTCTGCCAGCAACCAAAACCCGAGTTTGCCTGACCCAGTACAACAATTCAACAGCTCTTTCTGCTGGCAACCAAATACCACTGACCAGATACCAGCTGCAATTTCAGCTTGCAAGCACACTCCAGAGGCACAAGTTGCACGTGGAATGTCTCCTACAACTTATCAAACGGCCTTTCCTGAACAGGTGTGCACCTTAAAGGTCACTATTTAAAACTGTTTGAATTTTTTTAAACATACCGTTTTGCCCCGAGTTTAGTAGTCAGGAGTCCTTGTCTGCTGCTGGAGGAACAGTATAGGCAGCAGAGCCCACTCGTCCAGGAATATCCCAGAGGCGCCCCGAGGGGGTCCGTGACCCAAGCTGGTCTCACAGCTGAGCAGAATCTCCTCCTGGCTCGCTCGCCAATTGAGTCATTAAAACTGAAGATCTTGGACAAAGATGTTCAAACTAATCAAAGTTAGAAAGTGGTATGTTTATTAACACTGGCGGGCAGCACGGGAGGTTGTCCCCAAAAAGTGTAACTGTGCTGTACAAGGTTCTTAAACCCTCTATTTATTTCCCAAGATCTTACATACAATACATGTGCTTAACCCCAGCACCTCCCCTCCTCGCTCTGTATTAAAATGAGGTTATTAGTCCTTCACGCGTGCACAATTCTTCTCTTGAGTTGGTGGTCTCAAATTGGGTCAGTGGTCTTAAGGGATGAAGTCAGGAACGTCTTCATCGGGGCTCTGCGACCCTCTGGCACGATCCAAGTCCCGCTACTTTGTGATTGATTGACATAAAGCCCAGGTGCTAACCATTGTTCTGCTGGTTTCAATATGTTCTTATAACAGTTCACTTACTCCACTTTCTTCTATAAACAAGCTCATAATAGCAAACAATATAACAATCAGCTCTAGCTCAAGCATCTAATAATCATTAACCTATCATCTACTTACCTAACTTACATCCAAATCACTATGAATTTCCTCTAACCCTCAGCTGAAATCTTAACTTTTTAAAATCATGCTTCACCGGAGCTTCACCCTTTTCTAGTGCAGCATGGATCAGTCTATGGCAGTTGGTAGGACTGTGTTTTCACCCCTGGGGCAATTGGTTTCAGGTGTACTGCACTCTCCTCTTCATGAAGGCAAACTGAGGCCTGCATTTCGCTGCCAAAGGAATGGAGAAAAATGTATTGGCAATGTGAATAGTGGCATACCACTTTCCTGCCTTGGACTCCAGCTCATACTGGAGCTCCAACATCTCTGGAACAGCAGTGCTTAGCGGTGGAGTCACTTCATTCAAGGCACGACAGTCTACAGTTAATCTCCATTCTCCTTCATATTTGTGCACAGGCCGAATGGGGCTGTTGAAGGGTGAGTGGGTCTTGCTGACCACCCCTTGGCTCTCCAGCTCATGGATCATTTTGTGGATGTGGATCACTGCATCTTGAGTTTTTCTGTACTGCCAGTGATGCACTGTTGAGGTGGCAATCGGTACTCGTTGCTCTTCCACGTTTAGGAGTCTTACTACAGATGGGTTTTCTGATAGTCCAGGCAAGGTTTTCAATTGCTTGACACCCTTTGTTTTTATAGCTGCTATCTTAAACGCCCTCTTAAGTCCTTTTGTGTCTTTGAAATAGCCACTTTGGAGGAAGTCTATGCCCAAAATGCATGGAGCCTCTGGGCCAGTCACAATAGGGTGTTTCTTCCACTTATTTCCAGTCAGGCTCACATCAGCTTCCACCAAAGTGAAATCCTGTGATCCCTCTATGTCCTGGATTGAAAGATAATGCATGTATTCTATTTGCCATCTGTCAGAGGTAGGGCAGTTATCTTCTGTTAACTGGGCAGTTTTCTTTATCTCTTCCACAAACCAATCCTCCCTCTGGGAAATATCTTCTGTTAATGGACCATTGAATCTCACTGCATGACTGATAAAATTACATCATACCATTGTGAGATGCTCAGCCCAGGGGAAGGAGACAAGCATTCCTACTTGGATATAATCTGAGATTTTGGGATACCAGAGCCGCCTTTTCCCACTGGATTCCCAGAGGAAGACCAGGCCCATCTACACCACCACCAGACCTTCAGAGGAAAACTACATCCTTCTACAGGATCACTGCTTCAACAGAACCACATCTGTCACTCCAGGAGGACTGCAGCCAAAACCCTGACCGACAGGGTGTCAAGTTGTATTCTGACTTTGTCAGTGATTTTTTTGTTGTTGTTGTTGGTACTACTTCATTTGTATTTTTAGTTTTCCTAGCAAAGAACTGTTATTCCTATTTACAAATTTTTGCCTGAGAGCCTTTCAATTTCAAAATTATAATATTTCGGAGGGAGGGGGGTTGCATTTCCCATTTCTGGGGAGGCTTCTGCCTTACTTAGAAGACACCTGTCTTTTAAAACTATGACAGGCTGTCACGCCAGCAATAGAGACAGATTCTGTCCCCATATGTCTCAATGGGATTCATGTGCACTGCACACCAATGTTGACCAAGGACTCATATTTTTGTGGTTCTGATGTGCCAGGCCAATGAATCCACAAAGATCAGAAAAAATTATTTTCCCTAGCCTCTACCTGGCTAGAGGCCGGGCCCCTCTAAGCCTGGTTATCCTTCTTTCCTTGGGCATATGACTTAGAGGTTCCTTCAAGGGGATTGGACATGTCATCATCATCATCATACCTGGCAGTTTGGCTACGGGCAACTGGACCTGCTTCCCTTTTGGGGGAACTTCCTCTCTGAGTCTTGCCTTCCTTCAATTCATGCATCTGTTGTGCCAGAGCAGCAGTAGATTTTCCATCTCATCTCCTCATGTTTTCTCTGCAATCACGCAGGAAGAACCACAGCTCAGCTTGTGGGGTGTACTTTCTCTCCCCATCTGGGGAACGTCTGCATTGGGCACCAGAACCTCTGATCACTACTGCTGAGATTTGGCGAAAGTCCTCTTTAATCTCCTCCCTGAGTTTCTTAGGATTCTCCTCTATCTTGTCCTCTAATTTCTGCAGACGTGTTTCCACCACTGTGATTTTGGCGTGTGTTGAGCCATGCACAGTACCTGCATATGCTCGGAACTTCCTTGCCATATCAAGCACGGTCTCATCCCTGTCATCCCACTTCATTATTGCTAAGGAAGAAGCATATTCATGTGGCCCAAGTCATACAAGTTTTTGCCACATCACAGACATGCATGGTACCAAGTCTGGATTCGTAGTTGTTATGTTATCTGAGAAGATAATCTCCGCCACTGCCATTTCTCTCAGGCATTGGATCCCTTGTTCTATGGTCTTCCACTGTGTTTGCTGCATATAGAGATAGTCTGCACACAGGTATCGTTGTGCTACACTTTCCAGGACCTGTGCCCAGAGGCTGTGAGGGTTAGCCCCTCTCATCATTCCTTGGTCGATTACGGGATCATGTAACAGGGATCCCAAATGCCTAGTTTCAGTGCCATCCAGAATTGTAGCCTCGCCTGCAGCATCCCAAAGACAGACTAACCAGCTAATTATAGATTCATCAGGTCATCGAGTATAATCCTTCCTTAGGCCATGAAGGTCCCTCAGGGAAAAGGACTCAATATTTGCATCTGATCTTGCACCTGCTGCTTTGACTCCTGATTTTATGTCAGGAAGCATTGAGGGTCCTTCTCCTACATCATCATCATCGTCGTCATCATCATCATCATCATCATCCACTGGTTGATCGGTCTTGCCTGTGCACTTTCTGCTTCCCCTGCTTGTAGCAACAGACATTGGTTGAAGCTTACTGTCGGGTTTAGCTACTGGCTTCATAACTGAGGTGTTGGCTGCAGCCTAGGTGACTGGGGTAGCTGTTGATTTATCTCCCTGCCCCCCTTCCTCTGTCTGCTGCCTTACAGTATCTAGCAGTGTGCAATAAGCATAGGCCAGGGCCCAGCTTACTGCAATGATCTTTTTCTCCTTAGGGTCGTCATGGCACTTCTCTTTCAGGTATTTCCCCACCTCAGCTGGGTTCTGAATTTGTTCATGTGGAAAGTCTCAGAGTATAGGGTCAGAGAATTCCTTCAGGATTTGGCCCATATCCTCCCATTTCCTACACCACTCAGGATTTTCCACACCTGGGTCTACTCTTGGGTCAGGGGTCTCATCAGCCCCTCTAGAAATCTCAGCCCTCATTCTAGAGAAGCTGCAGATTGTATAGAGGAACCTTACCAGGTTAAATACCCGAAAGATGGTCTCTTTAACATTCAGGGGAAACTGAACATTTTCCAATAGTGATTCAACAGATTCACAGATTCGGAGGAGAAGAAGGAAAGCAAAGGCTGAAAAGGCTGAAAAGCCTAATCCCCTGCTCCTCTTCTAACAAACTGGGTGCATGTCCTGATTCAGGGCAAACTTGGGAGTGAACCCCTAAAGGAGTTCTTCTAGAAAACCAGATTCAATTTGCCCCTCCCCCCAACCAGTTTGGGAGAAAATACTTCTTTGGAGAAAAGTGGAAAAAACTATTTATTAAACAATAAAATCTAAGCAATATTAAACAATGAAACCTCTTGCTGCTTTAAAAGAGATGACAAACTCAGAAAAGTCCCCTCTCCAGGTTGTAGCTTGGCTCACTCAGTCTCTTCTCAGTCCCTCTGGTGCTGGAAATGTCGCGGCCCAGGCCCAGCCTGGTGGGCCTCAGGTGTGAGCTGCCAGTGCTCTTCTGGGTGTTCAGTCTAGAGTAGGTTTAAACGGGTCCAAAGAAAAAGGAAAAAAAAAAAACCCTACTATTACATGACTTGTGAGGGTTCCGCAGGGTGAGAGAGATAGACGAGAATCTTGCTTCATGATCAGAAGGCTGGATTTATTGATTTATGATATATAATGCATTATCACTATGCTAATAGGAATAGAATAGAGAGAAAAGTTGCAGAAGCTGCTAAGCTAAGAATAGAATAGGAATCTAAAAACAAGAGAGCTCTCTGTGAATCTGTCCCCGAGCTTGGTCCTGTGATTGGCCCTTAATTGTAAACATGGAACATGAGCTAATCACAGGTGCACCTATTGCATTCCACATCAGCAGATAATTATTGTTTACATTCTCTCTCTGGGGCCTTAGCTTCCCAGAAGAGGAAAAATTCCTAAAAGAAAAGATCTTTATGAAAAAATGTCCGTGACATCTCACCTTTCCAAATTGTATAAATTAAAAAGAAAAATGCTGATGTGAAATGAACAGGAAATTTCTTCCCCTGTAAAATATACAATACTAATATATCACTAAAACAATCTTACAATATAGGAAAATGCAAAAAACAACACAAAGAGAATTCAAGTCCAAGCAGCTGAGTTTCAGGAACAGTCCATAGGCTGAAAATGTTCCTCTTGGACATATCTGAAAGTCCTTTTTTGTCCTGAAACAGGCTTTCTGCAAAAAGTCCATTAATAGCTATCAGAAACCATTGACAATCATAAAAAAATTTCCAACAATTTCAAATAATTTGAACAATTTGTGGAATGTCCTTTTCTGGCCCTTCAATGCTTCAATGCTTCAGAGCTGCTGCCAGCTATTTCAATCTTTTTTATTTAATTAAAAAAAATTTTTTTTTTGATCGAAAAGAGCAGCAGCAGCAGAGCAGTGCCAGAGAAAGGAAGGCCCTGGGGGCCCTGGCCCATGACAGACCAGGAACCCCAAAACTGGCCCACAAAAAGGGGGCCAGGACCAGTAACAGAAACCACAACCCCCAGAGACATCAGGAGGCCAGGCGATGGGCCCGGCTCAGGGACCTCCTGAGCCCAACAGCCCAGGCCAAACCCATGAATCAGGCTCTGCATTCCCACAGGCCTGCACCCTGCTGCCAGTACAACGGCAGCACGGGTGGTGAGACGCTTCCTTTCCCCAAAACCACTGAGGCATGCCAGCAGTGAGGGAATAGAAGCCTTCCCCAGAAATCCCATCTGGGGTCTGGAGATGTTTGTTCCCCACAGCAAACAAGCCATGGTCTCCTCCAGCTGTGCCCTCTCCCTCTGCAATGCAAATGCATCAGGTGTGTCTCCCATCTGCCTCACGGCACCACCCCCACCCCCTCCGGGCTGGGGACCAAAGGCAGAGCTTTCGGGACTCACCTGCCCCCCGCCACTAGGGTGCAAGAGAGGCAGCAGAGATGACAACCTCCACGGGGCAATCCCCGAAAAAACACTCCCCCAACCCGCCGAGAATGCTGATCTGGAAAGCAGGCAGGCGGGCTGTCCCCACCCCCAGCTGTCGGGCTGCGCCAGCTCCATGGAAGGAGTGGCTGAGGCCCTCTTCCCCTGTCCCAGCTCGCCCCCCAGGGGCTGCAGGGGCAGTCCCGGGACAACCCGAAACACTCGGGGCGGAAATCACGCTGGGTGTAGGAGCGGCCACGGGCTGCTCCGAGGGTCCCGCGGATTCAGCGCCGTCTTCAGCACCATCCGGAACAGGGACTGTCTCGGCTTGAGGCGGCGGGGAGGCCGGTGGAAGCGGCGGAGGGGCCAAGGGGGCTGGAGAGGATCCCTCCTCCGCTGAGCTGGAAGCTGCAGACGCGTCTTCGTCGCCTAGCAACAGTGGCTCAGCAGGCAGCGAAGCTGCAAGCGGCAGGACAGCCGGGAGGGGCGGCAGCGGAATCGCCCGGAGAGGCGGCCGTGCCGGCCCGCCAGGCGGGACCTCAGGGGTCGGTACCACCCCCATCTCTGAGCGGGGCAGGGCCCAAGAGGCTGGCAGAGGCGGAGGCAGCGCAGGTCTTTGAGGTAGCCGCGGGGGCCCGGCAAGCGGGGGGGCCTCGGGGGCTGATACCACCCCCATCTCTGAGCGGGACAGGGTCTGAGAGGCCGACTGGGGAGGGGCCTGCCGGGCTTCCAGGGGCGGCGCCCACAGCGCTGGCTTGGGCGGGACCGCCCACTCCCATCCCCCCGGCGAGGGAGAAGGGGGGGAGAAGGACTGCTCCATCTGAGCATGCTCTGGAGAAAGAGTAAGAAAAACTTCTTCGCCCGGCGAACTTTCACCCCCCGCCGCCGGGAAGCAGGGGGGCTGGGAAGCAGCATCTCATCCCCCTCCAAAGGGTCTTCTGCTGGGGACGGTGGAAATGGAGCCAGTCCATTGCACTTAGAAATCCAGGGAAAAACAGCTGCCCTCAGTTTCAAAACTGGGAAGAGCTTTCTAAATGCTGGGTAGACGGGAGGGAGGTCGTACCCCTGGCCCCAAACGAATCGGAAAATGGAGTCCATGCACTCCCATACGAAAACATCGAGAGCATACAGCACATCAGTAAAGAATCCAAAAAGCTTTGCCCATCGAAAAAACTCATAGAGATCTGCTTCTGACAGGAAAAGTCCATCCTCTTCACTCCATTTTTGCCAGAGGGCAATAAGTTTCTCCTCTGAAGGAGAGAAATGAACCTCCTCGTTCAAAGGGGACGTCCCCCATATGAACAGCCACAAACTTCTCAGGGCTGAATCGTCAGGAAGGGAAAAGCCAACAGTACCTTTTGAAAGAGTCCAGCATGCTCTGGCTAGCTCCACAGTTCTGCTGCTCTTTTCAAACATCTTCACGAAGGGTTTTCAGGTTCACTTGTGGTCAGCCTTGGCTGTGAACTCTGTCCAAATCAGGATCTTCAGTTCTTCAGCTCCTGGCTTGAATCCACTTCTGTGGTCACTTCTAAAGCAACCATCAAATGCTACACAGACAGGATTTTACCCAGTGCAGCAATTTGCTCCTCTGGTCTTATCAAATTAATTCTTGCTCTGACACGAGGGGGGACCAGATATTGCAGTGACTTGATGAGGGTTCCTCAGGGTGAGAGAGATAGACGAGAATCTTGCTTCATGATCAGAAAGCTGGATTTATTGATTTATGACATATAATACATCATCACTATGCTAATAGGAATAGAATAGAGAGAAAAGTTCAGAAGTTGCTAAGCTAAGAATAGAATAGGAATCTAAAAACAAGAGAGCTCTCTGTGAATCTGTCCCCGAGCTTGGTCCTGTGATTGGCCCTTAATTGTAAACATGGAACATGAGCTAATCACAGGTGCACCTATTGCATTCCACATCAGCAGATAATTATTGTTTACATTCTCTTTCTGGGGCCTTAGCTTCCCAGAAGAGGAAAATTCCTAAAAGAAAGGATCTTTATGAAAAAATGTCCGTGACGCCCTACAGTCTAGTGAACTTCTTTGTCTCAGCTAACTAAAACTAACTAAAACAAAGGAGAGCTCTGTCCTGCTGTCTGTCCATCCACAGACAACAACAGTTCAGGAGCAGGAATGTGGAAGAGTGACTGCAGTGTCTGAAATCAAACTGCGCACTTCCTCTTTTCCCCCTTCACTCTCTGGAACAAGTCTTAAAGGTGCAAAACTTATTATTCAGCATAAACAGAATAAGACGATTGGGGATAAAAGCATCATATAGTCAACCCAGGACAGTGCATAGCCATAACCATGAACCACACATACCTGGAACAGACCCCAGGACCTTTATAAACTTCCCACAAGTCATTCCCACCAAGCCCAACCCAACAGCTATTCTAGTCCGGACCCCTCTACTGCAAAAATTACGTATTAGGGACAATACCGGAACTATTTCTGGATAAGAAAATAAACCTAGGGACCATAGAGGTATTAAGACCCCAAAAAAACCTGGGGACCAGAAACACATTCAGGCTTCCACCCCAAGAGACATTATGAATTCAAACAACATGGCTACTAACTGCTTTATCCCAATACAGAGTAATTGCAATCAAAATACAGTTCAAACAGGTTTTTTTCCACTCTCTCAAGCCATGCTTTGTCTTGGTTTAGGGCAAATTTGGGAGAAAATCTCCAAAAGGGGGCTCCCCCAGAAAGCAAACCCACACGGCCTCTCCCCCCAATTGGTTTGGGAAAATTTTCCTCTGAGAGAAGTGGAAAGAAACTTGTTTATTTAACAGGCAAAGCACTCCCCAGCACAAAAAATGAACAATACCAGATGACGAAACTCATTCATCACTCTGAAGAGATGATAAATTCAGAAAGTCTCTCCTCTGGGTGGTTGCTCTGTTATCAGTTGCTCTGGCACTCGGAAGGACTGCTGCCCAGAGTAGGCCCCTGTGGGCCACAAAGATCAAGCTCTCTGTGCTTCCCCAGGTCCCAGTCTGGAGCAGATTTGAACAGTTCCAAGAAAAGGAAAAGAAAACCAGTCCAGGGAAAACTTCTCTGCCTCAGCTAGCTAAACTAACTAAAAAGCAAAGGAGAGCTCTGTTCTGCTCTGTCCGTGCCCAGACAACACAGTCCCCAGGACAGAATGTGGAGGAGTGAGTGCAGTCTCTGATAACAAACTCCGTGCTTCTTCTCCATGCCTTCGCTCTCAGAACCAGTCTTGGAGACACAGAATACAATATGCAGCATAAACAGAACACACAATTGGGGATACAAGCATCATAAAGTTACCCTAGGACAGGGGGTCAGGAGCTCTATCTCCTGGGGGCAAAATACCAGCAGGAGCCCTTGATAATTTTAAAAGTAGATTCCCAGGTGGAGATATTGGGGTTTTTAGTAGATACAGGGGCAGAGAGCACATGTGTGTGTAAAATTCCAACAGGGTGCAAGAAAAGCCAAGATAAAATTCCAATTTTAGAGGCAAAAGGGGAAGGATTTAGAGCACCAGTCATAAAACATCTGGTATTTGAAGGAACCAACAAGATAGGAATGGGGCACGTTTTATTTGTACCAGGGGCAGGATGTAATCTTCTGGGAAGGGACTTAAAAGTACAATTAGGCATAGGGGTCCTTCTAGGGTGGGATAAAATGGTAGTTAAACTTCTCAGGTTAAAAGAGGAGGTTGAAAAGCCAATGAAGAAGTAGTTTGGGCCAAACCTGGAAATAGGGGTAAGTTAAACATAACCCCTATAATAATTGGAATAATGAATAAAGACTGCTCTATTCAGGTATGGCAATATCCACTGTTTCTCTTGAAGGGAGAAACGGGTTGAAAACTGTAATTCAAGAATTAATCAAATATGGAACTTTACAGCCCTGCATGTGCTAGAGTCTGTCCGAATTTTCCCCTCATCTGCCTCACGATTGTCATTGGGGGACCACTGAAGACAAGACCCCCCCCGTCTAGAATCTCTAGCTCTGAAGGAGAAAGTCACACGCCAAAGGTCCCTAGACTAGAAAGAACAGTGTTAAGTTATTGTTTTCACAGGTGTTGTTTGCTGTATGCTACACTGAGAAGAAGGGGCACCGTGTCCTGTTTGCAACAATAGCCTTGGAAGCTGTCCCATCTCTTGGCCTGGCTGGACTTCTCCTGAGTTTTGGGTGGTCTCCCACAGAAGACCCTCACCTGCTTTACAACCACTGTGACAGACAGACTGAGATGTAAGAAGCCTCTCCATCAAGGACTGAGACATGAAACCCCCATGTGAAAAGGCCCCTCTCCTCCTTCCAAGGACTGGGATGGAAACCTCCAACCTGGGGGAGGTGTGTGGGGGAGGCAAGCTGACCAAACCGAGATGTTTGCCTGCAGGTTGTGACCACTGGACCAAGAAAACAATGGTTCTTGCCTGCTGCCTAGCTTGGACTCTGTGTACCCCCCTTTCTATTTTTCCCCCCTGAAGACCTTTGTTTCGGTTGCGAAATTTATTCTCCCTTCCCCCAACAAAAAAGAGTATAATTGGGGTGCAGATGAACTGTGTCTTTGAGATCTCCCCAGCGTAACAGGCGGATCCTCGACTGGACTGGACCAACAGACTTCGTCTCTACTTTGGTAGCTATATCCCCCTCTCTCTCTCTTCTCTCTTTATCTTTTTCTCTCCTTTAATCCCTCTGTCGCATTTTTGCTGTGGTTATATCAATAAAACTGCATTTGTTTTGATTATCACTGCAAACCTCCTTGTACCATGTCAGTTCTTTTGCACCCAGAGATCACTCCTATGAACCACCACGTTACCCGTTCACTAGGACGGGTCGTGACAGCATGTGTCCCCAAAATATCCCCATACTAACAGTAAAAAATCAAATGGGACATACAGGCTCATCCAAGACCTGAAAGAAGTAAACAAACAAACTGTAGATCTATATCCAGTAGTACCAAATCCCTATACACTGTTAAGCAAAATTCCTCCATCACACCAATGGTTCAGTGTGATAGATCTTAAAGATGCCTTTTAGGCTTGTCCCCTTGCAGAGGAGACCAGAGATATATTTGCTTTAGAATGGGAAGATCCCGATACAGGGAGAAAGCAACAATTCAGATGGAATAAATTGCCCCAAGGATTTCCTGAATCTCCCAATTTATTTTGACAATCCTTAAAAGAAGTACTGCACTGTTTCCCCATAATGCCAGAGGTAAAACTTATCCAATATGTTGATGACTTACTTCTCTCAGGGGAGGATGAGGAAAAGGTCTGACAATTCATCATATCATTACTAAATTTTTTGGGGAACCAGGGGCTTTGGGTATCAAAAGAAAAGCTCCAATTTGTAGAGAATGAAGTAAAGTACTAAGGGCATATAATAAGCCAGGGGACATGGCGATTAAATCCTGAAAGGATCACAGGAATAACCTCACTCCCTCAACCAAAAGCTAAAAAGGAAATCAGAAAACTATTTGGGTTGTTAGGATATTGTAAAATATGGATTGAAGGATACACCCAAGCTGTTAAATTCCTGTATGAAAAAGTGGTAAAACAAGAGATTACATGGGAAAAAGAAGATGAGCAGAGATTTGAAAGTTTAAAGCAGAAGTTAATTAGGGCCCCTGCTTTAAGTCTTCCTGCATTAGATAAGCCTTTTTACCTATTTGTAGATGTGGAAAATGGGGTAGCCCATGGTGTTCTAGGCCAAGAATGAGGGAGTTCCAAGAAATCAGTGGCTTATCTGTCAGAACTCTTAGACTCTGTTAGGAGAGGGTGGCCAACCTGTAGCCAGGCAGTAGCCTCCACTGCCTTATTAGTAGAAGAAAGTAGAAAATTTACTTTTGGGGGGAAATTAAAAGTGCACATCCCACATACAGTTAGAAATATTCTGAACCAGAAAGCTGAGAAGTGGCTCACTGATTCTCAAGTGCTAAAATATGAAGCAATTTTGATTAAGATGACCTAGAACTAATTACAGATAAGCACCTCAATCCTGCCCAGTTTTTGTATGGGGAACCAGCAGAAGAACTAGTGCATGATTGCTTAGAAGTTATAAACTACCAGACCAAAGTGAGAGACAATTTGACAGACCAACCCCTGCAGCGGGGGAAGCAGTTATACATCAACAGATCCTCAAGGGTGATTCAGGGGCAGTGGATGTCAGGTTATGCTATAGTAGATGAAGGGTTAGTGACCATAGAAAAGAGAAGGCTACCCCCCAGTTGGTCAGCTCAAGCATGTGAATTGTGCACTTTGAAACGAGCCCTCGAGATATTGACACAAGAGGGGGACTGTATATACTGACTCTAAGTACGCCTTCAGGGCGGTGCATACGGTGGTGCATACATTTGGGAAAATCTGGGAAGAAAGAGGACTGTTAAATTCAAAAGGGAAAGGATAAATTCATGAAAGACTCATCTCCAATGTTTTAGAGGCCTTACAATTGCCAGAGGAAATTGCCGTTGTGCATATTTGGGGGCATCAAAAAGGGACCACTTAGAAATAGGAGGGAATAACTTAGCTGACTTAGAAGCTAAAAATGCAGCCGAGTCAGGGGAAGAGAACGGGATGATGATACTGACTCCTACTGGAGAAATTCAGGATGTACCAGTATTCAGTAGAACCAAAGAAGAGGATCTCCTTAGAATAGGAGCAAAAAAGAACAATGAAGGGAAGTCGGTGTTATCTGATGGGAGGCAGCTATTAAATAAACCATTGGTCAGGAAAATGTTAGAAAGCATTCATGGTAAAACTCATTGGGGTACCCAAGTGCTGAGTGATCAGTTCCTGAGAAAGGGGGGTTGTAATGGAATTTATGGAATAGCCAAACAAATAACTGAAAAATGTGCAATATGCCAGAAAATAAACAGAAAAGTCATGAGGAAAGCCCCCCAAGGAGGGCGAGAATTAGCCTTACAACCTTTTCAAAGCATCCAAGTATGTTTCAGTGAACTCCCCCAGGTGCAATGGTGGAAATTTTTGTTGGTAATAGTAGATCATTTAACCCATTGGGTAGAGGCAATACCAGTAGTTAAAGCTACTGCCAGTGTGCTATGCAAAACTCTTCTAGAACTAATCGTTCCCCGGTATGGAAGAGTAAATCACGTAGATTCAGACTGAGGGACACATTTCACCTCAAAAATACTAAAAAAAAAAGTGGGTATTACACACACCATGGCATCCACAAAGTTCGGGGCAGGTTAAAAGGATGAATCAAGCTCTCAAGATAACTCTAAGTAAGCTTATGATTGAAACCCAAATGTCATGGATCAAGTGCCTACCCCTAGCCTTGTTAAGAATTAGAACACAGTCTAGATCAGACTTAAAAGTTTCTCCTTATGAAATGATATTTGGCTTACCTTTTTTGATTTTGCCCAATAGTATGGCCACTTACGAAGAAGGGGAGGACAGTGTCAAGAAATATGTCCTGTCCATAGCACAAACTTCAGAGGAACTACGGGAAAAAGGAAGAATCCCTCAGACTGGTACCCTAGATTTCAAAATTCATAATGTTAATCCTGGGGACTGGGTATGTTGGAAAAGAAATGAAATTTAGCAAAATGTGCAATTATAGTTTAGTTATGAGTTGTGTGTGAATTGGTTTGTTAAAAGCAGTTTTGCAGTTTTGTAGCCGTTGATAGTGTGTGTGTTGGGTTTGTGTGTAACCTAGCAGGTAGTCTTAGGAATTTAATAAATAATTAAACTAGTGCAGGAAAGTAAGAATGCTAACCTGTCTGGAGGCAGCATACAATGCTCTTAGAATAAGATAAGCAGAAGATTTATGATCTTGCTTGTGAACTAAGGAATGTATCACAAGGGGTCTGTGACTAGGCAAGGGGAACGGGGAACTGTTTCTTGGAGACTAGGCAAGGGGAACGGGGAACTGTTTCTTGGAGACTTTGTTGTGAATCGCATGTATAAGAGGGAAGCACCCATATGTGAAATCGGGGGCTCGGATTTTGGGACGTGAGTCCCCCAGCTCCCCGGGCCCTTAATAAAGCACCCACAAAACTTATCTGAGTTTTGTGTCATTTATCAATCGGGCAACAGTTTTCTGGCGACTGCGGCAGGACTCCAAAGGCAGCTGGGGCCGTTCCGCGTCTCGATCCACTCCAAGCCGGCACCGAGCATTTCTCGGGGAGTCATCGGGTTCATACCTGACCCCTGCGCCTGTCGGACAACTACAAGGTAAGCCCGAAGGTGCTTTATATTGGAAAAAGGTGATAACTGGATTTGGATTTGGTGGTTGGTAGAAAAGCCTAGGCTCCGGCCATAAGACGTCTAAGGACACAGGACCGGAACTTGTCTCCTGTTTTTTTGGGGGGAAGGACGGCGAGAAGGTATATTGGTTTACTGGGACTAAAGGTGGAATTAAAGGCTGTAATATGATGTCTTTTAAAACTTTTAAAACCTTAGTGCAAGCCAATGGTAAAATACCTGGAAATACGCCATTAGGTTGTACATTGAAACAATGGAAAAGTGAGGGGTATTATCAAGAATTGGATAAAAGCAAAATGATAGATTATTGTAATCATTGGTGGCCTGAATATGAGATTGGAGAAGCGGGATGGCCGGTGAATGGTACACTGGAATTGGGGATAATGGAATCTCTGATGCAATTTTTAAGGAAAAATGAGAAATGGGATGAAATACCATATTTAGATTTGTTCTTTGTTTTACACCGGAAAGATGAATGGCAAAAGGAGTGTGGTATTTTGGTTTTAGAAGTGAATGATGAAAGGGAGTGTGTGGGATGTAAAGAAAGAAAGGAGCGTAATTTGTGTCCTTCAGTTAAGGAAGATTTGTCTTATTGTATAGCACCCCCGAGGGTTCCGGTTGCTCCTAATCTGCCCCCTGCTCCCCCTGCGGATATAGCTATAAAAACGGGATCTAGTGAGAGTGATAGTGATAGTGGTGATGGTGAAAAGAATGAGAGTGTTAAAAGAACTCCGTTAGCAGGGCGGACTCGCAAGGGGAGGAAGGGGCAGAAGGGGCCACAGTTAATTGCGCCGTTAAGGGAAGCTGTGGGACCACAGGGAGAAAGGATACTTATAAAGGTGCCTTTCTCCCCCGGGGATTTGGTAATATGGAAGCAATCAGCGGGGAGTTATCGGGAGGATCCTGAAAGGGTGGCAAGGGTGGTTAAAATGGTAATAAAGACTCAGAATCCGGACTGGAATGATTTACAGGTATTATTAGATACTATAATGGATTCCACAGAAAAGGAAATGGTTATTAGAGCCACTAGAGAAAAGGCTCGTGAGGAGATTCGGTTGAGACAACTAAATGAAACAGTTGATGAATTGGTGCCTAGTGAGGAACCAAGGTGGGACCCAAACTCTACGGGAGGAATAAGGGCTGTAAAACGATATCAGGAATTGTTGGTGGAAGGAATTAGGACAGGAATACCTAAGACTATGAACTGGTCTAAGTTGTATTCGGTCAAGCAGGACAAGAATGAGTCTCCATCTGCCTTTTTAGAACGATTAAGAGACATGGCTCGGAAGTTTACTAATTTAGATGTAGAGGATCAATCAGGAAAACTTCAATTGGCATTGTTGTTTATGGGGCAATCACAAGAGGATATTAGGAAAAAGTTACAAAAGCTGGAAGGAGAGGATACTCGGAGTTTGGATAAAATGTTGGAGGTAGCGTGGAAGGTATACAACAACAGGGAAAAAGAAACTGCAAAAAGACAACAAGCGAGTATTCTGGCTGTAATGCAACCGACAGGGGCAGGAGGAAGACCCATTAGGGGTCGAGGTCGGGGAGGAGCTAATCGCGGACAGAGGGGGCTGGCAAGAGGTCGGGGAGGATTTGGGTTTGCACCTAACATGGGGAGGTTGGATCCAAACCAGTGTGCGTTTTGCCGACAATTGGGACACTGGAAAAATGAATGCCCGGTTAGAGGAGGTATGGACATGGGAAACATAGGATTAAGGACAGGTCCAATGGGGAATGCTCCTGTGGGAGGATTCACTGGAGGACCAGCAGAGGTCGCTCAAGCACTAGTTTTTGGAAACTATCAGAATCAAAGCTGACTAGACCGGGATTTGAGGGTAGTTTTAGAGATAGATGGAAAGGATCAAGAATTTATGGTAGACACTGGAGCCACATATTCTGTACTTAATAGACGATTGGGACCTTTGAGTGACACAACGGTACAGGTGGTGGGGGCAACAGGGAAGCTAGAGGAACAACCATTTTTACAACCTTTAAATCTTAGGTTTGGGGGGAAGGACTAAGATCACCAATTTTTGTATATGCCAAATTGCCCCACACCCCTTCTTGGCAGAGACCTGTTGTCCCGACTTAATGTGAAAATAATATTTGAGGGGGGAAGGGTGAAATTGGAAATACCTGAGGAACAAATAGCAGGCATCTTTGTGATCAAGGAAGTGGATGCCTCTCCTATTCCTGAAGAAATTGAGCAGGCTGTAGTACCCTGGGTATGGGAGTCAGGGGTCCCTGGAAAATCTAAAGCTGCACAGCCAGTAAAGGTGGAACTAAAGGAAGGGGCCCGACCAGTGAGGGTAAAGCAATACCCCTTGAAGCTTGAGGCAAGGAGGGGAGTAGCCCCGTTAATTAAACAATTTTTGGTTCAAGGAATATTACAGGAATGTGAATCGGAGTATAATACTCCAATTTTTCCAGTAAAGAAACCTAATGGTAAGTACCGTTTGGTACAGGACTTAAGGGCTATTAATGAAATAGTGAAAGACATACATCCAGTTGTTGCTAATCCTTACACCTTGTTAACATCTGTATCGGAGGAGTTTAAATGGTTCTCAGTGATTGACCTTAAAGATGCCTTCTTCTGCATCCCACTGGCAGTAGAGAGTAGGAAATATTTTGCCTTCGAGTGGGAGAGTCCTGATTCTGGGAGAAAGAAGCAGCTTACATGGACCAGAATCCCACAAGGATTTAAAAACTCCCCTACTATTTTTGGAAATCAACTGGCCAAGGAGTTGGAGGAATGGAAGATAACCCAGGTAACAATATCCCCATCCTTGTATGTAGTCCTGCAGTACATGGACGACATCTTTCTGGCTACTAAGGAAAGGGAAATGTGTGTGGAATTAACAATTAAATTAATCAACATGCTGGGCCAAGCAGGGTATTGGGTTTCTAAAGAAAAAGCTCAATTGGTCAAAAATAGCGTTATTTATCTCGGTTGTGAGATCACACAAGGGCAGAGACGTTTGGGAGTAAACCGAATAGAGGCAATATGTGCTATTCCTTTGCCTCGTAACCATCAGGAATTGAGATCTTTTCTAGGAATGGTGGGATGGTGTCGACTGTGGATCATGAATTTCCGTCTCCTAGCCAAGCCACTGTATGAGGCCTTGAAGCAGCATCGGCTGGAGTGGACAACACAGCAAAAGAAGGCCTTCCAGGAATTGAAGCAGGCACTAAAGGAGGCCCCAGCCCTAGGACTCCCTGACCTGACCAAGGAATTCCAGTTGTACGTGAATGAGAGGCAAAAACTGGCATTGGGGGTCCTCACCCAGAAGGTGGGATCCTGGAAGAGGCCAGTGGGATACTTCTCTAAACAACTGGATTCGGTAAGTTCCGGGTGGCCCTCGTGTTTACGAGCCGTGGCGGCAACAATAATTCTTATTCAAGAGGCCCGGAAATTGACTTTGGGGGCAAAAATGAAAGTGTTTCTTCCCCATATGGTCATGGCCGTTTTGGAGCAAAAGGGGGGTCACTGGCTATCATCCAGTCGAATGTTGCAATACCAGGCCATCCTGAGAGAACAGGATGATATTGAAATAAGGACTACTAATCATGTTAATCCAGCAGAGTTTTTACCCAGTGACCAGGAGGCTGGGGGACTGGTGCACGATTGTGTAGAGGTAATTGAACAAGTATATGCCAGCAGACCCGACCTAAAGGATGAACCACTGGAAGACCCTGAATGGGAACTATACACTGATGGATCCAGTTTTGTTGAGAATGGGACTCGCTATGCCGGGTATGCAGTGGTAACATTGGATCAGGTAATAGAGGCAAAGGCTTTGTTACCTGGAACTTCGGCCCAGAAGGCAGAGGTGATTGGACTCACCAGAGCCCTGTATTTGAGCAAGGACAAAAGGGTTAATATCTGGACAGATTCTAAATATGCCTTTGGTGTGGTTCATGTACATGGGGTGTTATGGAAGGAAAGGGGGCTTTTGAATTCACAGGGAACCAACATCAAGCACCGGGAAGAAGTGCTACAGCTACTGGATGCGGTACATAGTCCCAAAGCAGTTGCAGTTATGCATGTTAGAGGACATCAGACTGCGGATGGAGACGTTTACAGAGGAAACCGATTTGCTGATGTTACAGCACGGCAAGTGGCACGGGAAATATGGACTCAAATGGCATTGGTACCGGTAAGAACGAATCCGGCTACCCCATACCTGAATCAGGAGCCCAAATATTCAATAGAAGATGGAAAACTAATAA
This sequence comes from Melozone crissalis, assembly GCF_028551555.1. Taxonomy (NCBI): domain Eukaryota; kingdom Metazoa; phylum Chordata; class Aves; order Passeriformes; family Passerellidae; genus Melozone; species Melozone crissalis. The sequence continues at coordinate 4,046,180 of NW_026535813.1, read as the reverse complement.
ACTTGCTAGGGGCACAGAGGAATCAACTCGGGTGGTATGTTACACCAATGGGACAAATAGTGGTACCTACTCGCATAATGAAATTTATTTTGGAATCAGAACATAACAAATGTCATTGGGGGGCAGAAGTATTGGTAAAATTTTTGAAGAATGAGATAATCTCTAATCAGATGTTAACAATGGCAAAAAGAGTTAATGCAATGTGCCCGGTATGTTTGAAAAATAATCCAGTAGTTAGGAGACAAATACAAATGGGAAAGCTGCAAGTCGGGCCACAACCGGGAGATTACTGGCAGGTTGATTTTTCCGAATTGCCTAGGGCACAGGGATGCAGATACTTGTTAGTGTACGTATGTACGTTTTCAGGGTGGCCGGAAGCTTTTCCATGTAGAACTAATCAGGCTAAGGAGGTGGTAAAAACCTTGTTAAAAGAAATAATACCAAGATTTGGAGTACCTTTAGGATTGTCATCAGATAGGGGTCCACATTTTATAGCCGGGGTAGTACAGGAATTAGCACGACTGTTAGATATAACCTGGAATTTGCATACCCCCTGGAGACCTCAGTCTAGTGGGCAGGTGGAAAGGATGAATCAAATCCTGAAAGGACAAATCAAAAAGATTTGCCAGGAAGCTAAACTGCACTGGCCTCAAGCTTTGCCTTTGGCCCTACTCAGGATTCGAATTAAACCAAGGGAAAAGGTAGGCGTAAGTCCATATGAGATACTATATGGCAAACCATATCATGCAACTGTATTAAAAGGGGAGGTACATGTGAGTGGGGACCAGGCGATTGCAGAGTATGTTATGTCACTTAATAAGATCTTGAATTCTTTAAGAAATACGTTACAGTGGAATAGACCGCTCACGCTGGAGAATTCTGTCCACGACATTCAGCCTGGGGACCAGGTGTACGTCAAGAAGTGGATCACGGATCCGCTACGAGAGTCATGGAGTGGACCCCACCAGGTGATGATGACGACCTACACGGCGGTGAAGGTCCAGGGGATGGATGCTTGAATCCATTACACCAGGGTAAAGAAGGGAAAATGGGAAACCCAGATGATGTCTCCAACCCGGATGATCTTCCGCGCAAAGCCGCCTTCTTAATTATATTACTGCTAATGATCATGAGACTATTACCCGTTCAAGGGTCTACTCTAGTACAGGTTGAAGAAACAAAGGTTACAGTCATGGAAGGGATGGATGTTCAATTAACTTGTGTTATATTTGACAGCCAGAGAGTTGAGGCCGGTGAAGTTATTGCAATATGGCAACCGGGGGACTGAAAGAAGCCGAGGCAAGATCGGAGTTGGTTGGGATCAGGATAAACAACAAGGAAACACGGTACTGAATCTTACTAAGGTAACCACAAACGATACAGGAGAATATACATGTTTGGTCAAGATACGGGATAGTTTTGATTACAAAAGAGTGAGTATGAGGGTTTTGCCATGGACAGGGGATCGTGCTGAAAACATAAAGGTTGATCCAGTATCAATGGCAGCGGACATGTGGGATGGGCCACCCCTTAGAATAAATTTTTCCTTTCTAGTAAGATCAAGATGTCAAAGGAACCTATGGGTCAAATGGTGGAAGCAAAATAGGGAACTGACCTGGGACAGAATAGAGGACGGGACCAGTTGGTGGGAGAAGGAAGGCAAAGGTTGTGGGTGGTTGAATGTCACTAATCCTAGAAGAGGAAATGCATGGTGGAGGCATGACAGAATGATGTTATCCTTACAGAGACACGGTAGAAGGAGTAGACGGGAGGCTAATGATACAATAGAATGGAATACTGAGCAGGAAAACTTAGTGGTAGGATTAATTAGAGATTTTGGGATCATGCAGAACGTGACTAAAATAACAGCTTGCCTACCATTACCACAGGCTGCAGGTGAACCAATTCCCTGGGGAATAATACCGGTAACCAAAATGCCTGAAACATTCAAGAATGTTTCATGGTCCTGCCAGTCAGTTCCCAAACCAGTAGATGTATGGAGGGATTTGTGTATGACCATTCGGGCTATGACTAGAGAGGAATGTGAAAAGAAACCCAGTCATTATGGTTGGATTCAAAATACCAGGAGGTGTTTAATTGCAACCCCAATAGATGAGCCATGCAATAAAATACGAATAAGAATGAAATCCCACCGAAATGAGATGAGTTGTCAGAATGTCACACAGAATTTTGACACCTGGAATAGTTGGAAGACATTATGGGGACCTAGTGTTTTGGAACACTATAATTACCTTGGGGAAGTACAATGGTGCATCCAATGGTCAGGAGTAAAGAATCAGTCACATTATAGGGCCCTCATCACGTCTACATCTTCCCGAGAGTTCAGACCGCAGAAAGAGGATTGGAATTGTACTGAGGTTTTTACATGTGATACACCGGAAGACCGAATTGGATTGGTACCGGTGAAAATGGCATTAAAGTGGGGATGCGAATGTAGGAGGTATGATCACACGGTTAGCCGAGAGTCCATGGATGGACCTATAGATTGCAGATATACTACTGTGCATAGCCCTGGAAATCTAGTCTGGGTGTTGGGACATGGACAGTGGACCACACATTTACCTCTAGATGGATCAGTAACACAAATCACCCTAGGGGTTCCCACATTGTGTCCATACTGGAAACAGAATAGATTGATCCAAAGGAAAGGACTCAGAAAGAGGGAAGAATCCCCAGAGGAGCAGTGGCATGAACCTGGCTCAGGAGTACAATTTGGATGGATATTAGAGTCATTATTCCCTCCAGTAGCGACATATCGAAATAGGGAAATGCTCAACAACTTGTTAGGACAGACAGAAAGGTTGGCAGCAGCTACTAAGAAGGGATTTAAAGATCTAAATTTGCAATTGCAAGCTACATCAAGAATGACCCTACAAAACAGAATGGCATTGGATTTGCTACTGTTAAAAGAACATGGAGTTTGTGGTTACCTGAGTAGGAGAATAGATCATTGCTGTGTACACATTCCAAATGTTACACTTGAAGTTGAGAAAGATATTTCTCAACTGGCAGAAGTGGAAACAAAAACCCAGCAAATTGAAAAGGAAGCACAGCATAACTGGATAGGAGCAGTATTTGATTCGTTGGAGCTTCACCTGTCTGGCTGGATTACATCTGCTATACAGTATGCACTAATGTTTTTAGTATTTTTAGTGACTATATGGATTGTATATAGATGCCTCTTAGGTGTGATCGAAAAGGAAAAGAAGCAATCTCTCCGGTTGCTGAAGGCGATGACCCGCGGGCGGCAGAATGAAGAACACTCCCCACCTCGTTATGAAGATGTTACTGTCAATACTGTTGATTGAGCATCCTTGCAGCAGGACTGAAGGATGCTCAAAAGGGGGGAAATGTTGGAAAAGAAATGAAATTTAGCAAAATGTGTAATTATAGTTTAGTTATGAGTTGTGTGTGAATTGGTTTGTTAAAAGCAGTTTTGCAGTTTTGTAGCCGTTGATAGTGTGTGTGTTGGGTTTGTGTGTAACCTAGCAGGTAGTCTTAGGAATTTAATAAATAATTAAACTAGTGCAGGAAAGTAAGAATGCTAACCTGTCTGGAGGCAGCATACAATGCTCTTAGAATAAGATAAGCAGAAGATTTATGATCTTGCTTGTGAACTAAGGAATGTATCACAAGGGGTCTGTGACTAGGCAAGGGGAACGGGGAACTGTTTCTTGGAGACTAGGCAAGGGGAACGGGGAACTGTTTCTTGGAGACTTTGTTGTGAATCGCATGTATAAGAGGGAAGCACCCATATGTGAAATCGGGGGCTCGGATTTTGGGACGTGAGTCCCCCAGCTCCCCGGGCCCTTAATAAAGCACCCACAAAACTTATCCGAGTTTTGTGTCATTTATCAATCGGGCAACAGGTAATGGTTAAATAATGGAAAGACCAACCATTAACCCCTGACTGGGAAGGTCCTTTTCAGGTGCTGCTAACCACTGAATTGGCTGTATGATCTGCAGAATTAGTTTGGACTCATGCTAGCAGGATAAAAGGACCAGTTAGAGAACCCTGCGACTGGATAATCATCACTTCCACAGAAGGATTGAAAATTACATGTTGCCTTCTGAAGCAAGGCAGGCGACCTGGTTCAGACGAACAGCACGGTGGCCCACTCACCAGGGCCACTCGGGCCAATGACACACGCAGACATCAATGTGATGGATGGTCAAAAGGCGTTTATTATCTCGTCTCTTGGGTTTTTATAGTCTAAGGGGTCTCTACGTCAGCATGGGTCTGTCTTTACCATCTATGGTTAGTAAGAGGTGGACTGTTACTGGGTAGGGGATGGAAAGTTACTGGAATTTGGTTAAGGGAGGCTACCTTCCTATGTTAGTTTCTTATCTACGGGAAGCAGATGGTCTTATCTAAGGGGATCTGAGGGTCCTGGCTTTCCGTGACATCGCGAGATCTTCCGCAGCGCCTTTCCCTGTCTACCACATCTCCCCCCCCCTTTTCACAAATGAATGAGGTAGTCATGCACATAGGTACTTAAATGAGGTATAAGGTTGTAGCTTGACAAGGGAAAAGGGTCTTGGGAGTCCTGAGTAAGCTTTTGTCAGACAAGTTCGGAGGATCTTGTGACTGACGGTGTTCCCTGGTTGAATTCTCTGGTTGAATTCTCCAGTTGAATTCACAGCAATTGTCGTCGGCCTAAGAACCAGATATTGGTCCCTTCCAGGCGGCTCTGAACGAACGAGACCAGCTTGTTCAGCAGGCATGGTCCGAAGGTGACTGTTAGAAACCTGTCTATATTTCTCTTTTGTGGATCCGGCTGGGTCCCTCAAGAAGATGGTACATTTCTTCGTCTGAGTGGTACAGGACCCTAGGAACAATCAGAACTTGGACACAGAAGTCGTTAGAGTCATTGAATTTGGGAAGGAACACACAAGGACTCACTCCGGATCGCTGGCAAACCCACATCCCAGATGCGGCTGGGACTGCCCACTTATTGTTTTTCCTGTTAGGTTTGACGATTTTGGTGCAGACATTGCCTTTCCGCTTAGCTAGGGTTGCATTGCCAAAGCATCTGCCTCGGCCTGTGACTTGACTCAGGGTGATTCCTTTGCGAGGGGTGTCCCATCTGCACTGGTGAGGGGCGTTGGCTGAGGAATAACTGAAGGGAGTGTTTAAGGCGACTCCTTCGAAAAAGGGAGGTTTGACATCGTAACAAAGCCAGCAGGATTCGGTTAGGTTAGGGTTGGATTCGTTCAGGGATACAAAGGTTGCTTCTAACATGCGAAGGATTGGGTCTGAGTCTGACTCGGTTAAGCGGCTCATCTGAAAGGTCTCCGCTTGACCGGTCGGGACTTTGCTGACCCCTGTGGGTAAGGTTTTGGGGTAGGTTACGTTTCTCCCTTTCGGCACGCTTTTAATCGCTTTGTTGGGTCCGACTGCTCGGGGTGCTGACGGTTGGAGCCTGATAATTTGCACGTTCGCCCTCTCTGTTGACCCTTGAAGGACCACTGTCCACGTTCTGCCTGTGGCCCAGCTAGGGTGATCTGGCTGCAAGACCGTCATGTTGTACTCGGTGCATGCCCGAAATCTAGGGACTTTATGTTGGTTTCGATGGAAGTTCCCGTGAAAGAAGAGGGGTATTTTGCAACCGATGGGTGCCCAGGTGAATTGTAAGAATTTGTCTGGCTCTTGTGGATCCCACCCAGGCCCCAATGGTCTGGCATCTGTAACTATGGTTTCGCAGCCCCAGTGCCCACAATATCCCCACCCTGGGTGATTGCAGTAGCTTTTCCCAGGGTTTGAAGCTGGGCACCAGTAGGATAGGTACGAGTGTTTGACGTGTGGGGAATAGGGGTGTACCTTTGGCTGTCCTGGAAACAGGTCGGTGATGCGGAGCACGAAGGATGGGGTGTTCGGCGTGGTGATTTGTCTGAGCGCTTTGCCCCTACTGAGGTGTCGCATGACCCACCTGAAGGGCTGATGGGGGTAGTGGTCTGGGCTGGCTTGCCCCCTGGCAACAAGCCTCCCGGCTTGCCCCCTGGCAACAAGCCCCAACAGCAAAATCGCACAGAAACACCCTTGGTGCTTGGGTCTCACCCGTGCAGGTCTCTCGGGTGCTGCTTGGCGGCTTGGTGGTCTGTCGCTTTCGTCCGGAACCGGGAAGTACGCGTCACGAGGGCGTCCCACGAGCAGGTCCTGTAAACAAATGCTCGCAATTCTCGTCAGTCTCATTCTGCTCGCCCTGAAGGTCTGGTTTAATCGACTTAAGTGGACACCACCTGATTTTGCCGTCCTTTTTGACCGCTGCGTACCCTCGCCCTGTGCGCATCAGCCTCCAGCCCCGTTCCCACTCGCCTAGCTCGTTTCTGATTACCACCTGCGGGCCCTCTTCTAGCGTTCGAGTGACCCAGTGTTTTTGAACGGAACTGTTTGTTTCATCTCCCCTCGGGAATTGATTCAGTGCCAGCAAGGCGGTTGCCAGCATGCGTGCCTGATCTCCTGGGGGAATGGCATTGGCAAAGCCCTTTGCTTCTGCCAACACTTCTATCTTGGTTTTCAGGGTCTGGTTTGCTCTCTCTACTATGGCCTGTCCGGTACTGTTATGTGGGATGCCGTGCACTAGCGTGATACCCCATTTCGAGGCGAATTCCTGTACTTGTTTGGATTTGAAGTTGGAGCCGTTGTCCGTTTTGATCTGCTTGGGGATACCAAGCCAAGCCATGGCTGTCAGACAGTGCTGAATTGTGGCTTTGGAGTTGGTTTTGGGGTGCTGTGTAGCTACGATCGCTCCGCTATAAGTGTCTACTGTCACTGCTAGCCATGCTCGGGGCCTCAGTATTTCGCACCAGGTGAAGTCCGACTGCCAGATTTCTGAGGGATTGAGACCTCTTGGGTTGACTCCGTAGGACCAAAGGGGTGACTTCTGGCAATGAGGGCAAGTGGCTACCACATGTTTGGCGTCCGCCGTCGAGATTCCGCATCTCTTCGCCAGTGCTTTGACTCCGATGTGGAGCGACTCGTGCAGTTGACGGGCTCTTTGCAGGGTCCAAACGCCTTTCGCTGCGGCGTCTGCTTTGTCGTTGCCGATCTGAAAGTAACCTTTGACTGGGTCATGGCTGTTGATGTGGATGACTGACACGGTGCCCTGTCGCGAGGAGAGTGCTTCTTCCAGCATTAGGGCTGCTGCTGATGTTGACACTCCTGGTCCTGCCATGGCTAGGCTGAGCCTTGCCACGAATATGGAGTCCGTTACGATGTTGAGGTGTTCGTCTTGGAAGAGTCCGCACGCCAAAACCACTGCTGCTGCTTCCAGTTGTTGCACTGACAGTGTGGGGTCCCTCGCTTTGACGCAGTGCCATTGCTCTCCTGCCTGCCACACTGCTGCTGCGGTTGAAGTCGTGGAGGAAGCGTCTGTGAAGACCGTTGGTCCCGGCTGCGGTCTGTCCTTGACCTTCGGTGGCATGTCCATGTCGACTATGGTCAGCAGCTTGGTCCAGGGTGGCTTGGAAGAGTAGGAGATTTCTCCTCCGAAGCCGGAGAGAGCAAGGGCCAGGTACTCCGATATTGCGGTTGACTCTGTGGTTGGTTGCTTGCGAAACGGAAGGTGGATGCTTGTCGGCTCTGTCCCTAGGTGTTTCAAGGCGAGTCTCCTGCCTTTCATGATGAGGCTGGCGATGCACTCGATTCCTGGGGAAAATGCAGGAGCGGGTCTTCCGACGACCACCCATTGGATCGGTCGGGGCTTTTCTGCAGGTCCTTGGGCCAATGCTCCCACTCCCCCCTTCGGTGTAAAGTGGACGTACAGGTCCAGTGGCACGGATGGGTTCCACCTGGCAAGCGTGCCAGTGGTCATTTGGTTTTCGATGAAGTCGAGGGAGCTCGTTGCTTGCAGTGTCAGCTCCTTGGGTTCCCAGGGGTGCTTTCCTTTCAGGAGGTCGTACAGAGGGTCCATGACCTCGGGAGGAATCAGGACGATGTTGCGAAGCCACTGCAGCGATCCCACCAGGCGTTGCACGTCATGGAGCGTCTCGATGTCTCGGTTGATCTTCATCTCGGGGGGTGTTACGTAGGAGCTCGTGATGCCTACTCCCAGGAAGGTCACGCAGGGTCCTCTCTTGACCTTTGCGCTCGCGATCTCGAAGCCGTTGGCTTGAAGGGTTTCCGTGACTGTGGTCACCAGGTGATCCACTTGGCTTGTCGATGGTGCTGCGACCAGGATGTCGTCCATGTACTGGATGATGGTTGCGGTGGGGTAGGAGTGCCGGACTGGCGTCAGTGCTTTGTCCACGGTGATTTGGCATATGGTGGGACTGTCAACCAGGCCTTGCGGAAGTACTCTCCATTGGAAGTGAAGGTTGGGCCGCTCGCCGTTCCGAAATGCCACGGAAAAGGCGAATCGTTCTCTGTCCTCAGGGTGCAGGGGTATTGAAAAGAAGCAGTCCTTGATGTCCAGTACTGCACATGGCTGTCCTGTGGGGATGGCTGAGTTCGCGGGAAGCAGTGTCTGGACTGGACCCATGGGTCTGATCGTCTTGTTCACTTCTCTCAGGTCGTGGACTAGACGATAACCTTGTCCGGACCTTTTGGGGACCACGAAGACCGGGGTGTTCCAAGGGCTGGTGGAGGGTTCTATGTGACCCTTTTGCAGTTCTCGATCGACCAGTTCCAGCAAGGCTGTCATTCGAGGCTCTGTCAGGGGCCACTGCTCAACCCATACAGGGTCTGATGATTTCCAAGTCAATTTGATTGGCAGCGGAGGGTGTACAGCAGTGGCCCTCAGGATAAATTTGTGATCCGAAATCCTAGCAAGGAGAGAACATCCCTTCCTAACAGGGGTGGAGAATTCTGCAAAATGTAGGGGTAGATTGCTACTGTCTGTTCTGGTCCCTTTTTCGTGTGAAGTGTTATAGCCACCAGCTGGGTGCTTTTCCATGCCCGGGACTGCCCCCCCACTCCGTTCACTGGGGGGACTTCTTTGAATTGCCAATGTCCGGGCCAATGCGTTTGGGGAATAATCGTGCAGTCTGATCCCGTGTCTGCCCAAAACTGAAGCCCTATGACGTGAGGATCTTGGCTGCCTTAAAGGCGGCATGTCCCCCACACCATCAAGGGTTCCTTCCCTATTTTCATGACCAAGGCCACCCAGGGATCCCGCTCTGGGGCGTCCCCTGCTGTTCCTGTGACTCCGGCACAGGTTGTGGCGGTGGGGGGTGCGAAGGTATTGAGGGTGCTGCACAACTCTGCCATTGAATTGCTGGGGGGGATGCAAAGGTGACTGCTCCCTGTGGGGGTATAGGGTATGAGAGTCCCCTGCCCCACTGGGGGTTGCTGTAGCTGGGCCTCTGCATGTTCCAGGTGGGAGGGGGCTGAACACGGCCCGGCCACCCCCTCCCTCTCCCGTTTCCCTGGGGCCTGGATCTGCATTCCTTAGCTAAGTGCCCCTTCCTTCCACACCCCCAGCACGGTCCCCTGCCTCCCACTTGGCGTGGTGGAGCAGCTGCTGATAGGCGCCTTGGCTGGGGGCAGTTTACTGCCAAGTGGCCTGCCTGGCCGCACTTAAGGCACGCCATCACGCTGGTTATTGCAGTTTGAACTGCTGCTTGGATGGGAGCTAGGTGTTCCTCCTTTGCAACGTGTCTGATCATGGCAGCTATATTAGACCCCTGTGGCAGTGATCTTAAAATGTCCTTAGTGGCTGAGTTGCATTGCTGGCGTAAGCACTCTGCCAGCACGGGACCCTTTGCCTCTGAAGGTAACGCAGAGGAATCTAATGCGGCCTGGAGCTTGTCCACGAATTGAGTGAAGCTCTCACTCTCACCCTGTTTTATGGAAGACCATGGAGAGGGTTTGGCTACCACTTTAGAAGCGTCACGGATGGCTTCTCAGGCAGCTCGGGTCGTTGTCATGACCTCATGGGCTCGCAGGCCCTCAGCCTGTTGCTGGGGGGTGATCATAGTGGGGTCTGTGCCCATAAGCCTCTGTATGCTGGAGCCGTGCAGTGGATGGTCTGCCCCTGTTACCAAGGCTAGCTGTTTCATGCAATTATCCTCCCATTCTTGTTTGAAAACGATCATCCCTGCACCATCGAATATCATTCTACATGTCTGCTTAATATCGAAGGGAAGCATATCGTCCCTACCAAAAAGGCCGTCAATAAGTGTGCAAACCATGGCAGAATTAATTCCCTTATCCACAATCGCTTTAACAATTGCCTGCACATCTTTCGGATTGACTGGTGAATAAGTCCTTTGGTTTCCGCCTGCCCCCCCCACACGGACTGGGAACACTAAAGTGGCAGACGGAGCCCATTCCGCGCAAGCCATTTTTATTTTCCGCCAATTTGTGAGTGGGGTCTGGTTTTTCTCTGGTAACCCCTTCACCCAAGCGGGAGCACTGTGGCTAGTGACCTTACATGCCGCTTCTCTCTCTCTGTTAAAGCCGGAATCCCCATCGGAATCCTCCGATCCTATCTCGGGCTCGGAGCTCGAGCCCGAGTTCGAGCCGGAAGTTGAATAAGGAGACGCTTCCGGGCTGCTCTGCCTTTTCCCCGGACTCCGACCCCGCCCCCTCCTGCGGGGGTCGGGCCGTTCCCTCTCCCTGGGGTCCCCCCGCCTCCTGCTGGGGGAGGTCCTTGCCCTATAAGGATCTAATTTGAACTGAGGGCTCTGATTGATCTTACGTGTCTCCGCGGGGGCCGCCCCGTCCCCCCGCTCGCCCGCGCATGCGTTGTTAAGCGGGCTGACCGCGCTTCCGCCCCCCGCCTCCTCCTTTCCGCCCGGACCACGCGGTTCGGCGCCATTTTCAAACGCATATGGTGGGGGGGCGTTTTTATCGGTCCCTACGGGGTCCGCCGATTCGGCCGCGCTCCGCGCCTCCTCCGCGAGCCCCCGCCAGAACGTCCGCGGGTGTTCCCCCCCCCCGATGGTGAATCCGCTCGCTGAGGGGGGTTTGGCGTTCGCGCCTCCGCCCGCCCGCCCGGGTCAGGCCCCTCCGCGGTTTGTGTCGCCGCGCCCACCCCCAACTGCGGCACGGCTAATAAACAAGTTCGCGCGGCTATCCAGGTTTCTTGCTCTTGTCGAGCCTTTTGCAGAGCCTGGACAACCCTGCCCCACGATTTTAGGGCTTTCCCTGAGCCCGAGGACATGGTGTCCTCCGCCAGGGCTTTGGTACAATTATCCCACACGTCCAAATGTAGGACGTCCATGGGGCTTTCAATAGCCCCAAGCTTAATCAGTCTCAGCAATGCGAGAGATAAATCCCTAAGTTTACATTCTATACCCCATTGTGCATGCATTTCTGTTACGACCTTCGCAATGGCTTCCATGGTCCACGCTGGTCCGGAGGCGTCCCTCCCGCTGTGGTCAGACCTGCTGCCACAGCCGCTGATATCTGGCCAGGAGAGTTCCCGAACCTCGGGGGCTGCAGCAGTCCCGGGTTCGGCACCAGTTTGTTGCCTTCTGAAGCAAGGCAGGCGACCTGGTTCAGACGAACAGCACGGTGGCCCACTCACCAGGGCCACTCGGGCCAATGACACACGCAGACATCAATGTGATGGACGGTCAAAAGGCGTTTATTATCTCGTCTCTTGGGTTTTTATAGTCTAAGGGGTCTCTACGTCAGCATGGGTCTGTCTTTACCATCTATGGTTAGTAAGAGGTGGACTGTTACTGGGTAGGGGATGGAAAGTTACTGGAATTTGGTTAAGGGAGGCTACCTTCCTATGTTAGTTTCTTATCTACGGGAAGCAGATGGTCTTATCTAAGGGGATCTGAGGGTCCTGGCTTTCCGTGACATCGCGAGATCTTCCACAGCGCCTTTCCCTGTCTACCACAATTACATTAAAATGGAACACGCAGGCTCAATGTGGCAAGTAAACCACGAGCAATCATACATCAATCCAGACTGGGAGGGAGTTCCCCGCAGGCTTTATTGATTCTTTTGTATTCCCAAAGGCCAGAGCTTTCCAAACTCCAGGGCAGTGGTTTGCTACCTCCCCAATTAGGGAGATCAGATATATACAGATTAACAAACACCGGGTCCATTAACAATCCAAAGTTTTTGCTTTTGCCTGTGACATGCATAAAGAACAACCATTAGCCCTCTCTGCTGAGATATCTCCCAGATTTATTCCTGATCACATACCCTGCTTAAAGCACCCTGGAACTAGACACTCAAGTTGGGTGCAACGTCAGGGTGAAAACTGTGGCCAGCTCTGGCTTTGTAGCTCCCCCAAGTGGCAGACGTGATGCAAAATTTGTCGAGAGAAAGGGAAAAGTTCCAACACTAATTGAGAGCAAGTACGAATTCTAACACTTTATTGTGGAGTTGAATGGATGCTCCCTGATACTCATGAGCTGTTAGGAGCTGAGTGGGAGGCTGTAGTAAATCAAAAACTTACCATATTTTGAAAGCAGACAACTACTTCATATGATGGGTGGTAATAAGACCCCATTTCGAGAGTGATTCAATAAGGGCTGGCTATTTAAGGAACTACACAGAACCACAATATAAGAAAAGCAGGTGACATAGGTAATTCTATGACAAGGAGATAAGGAGGCAAGACCAGATTAACCACTGTACTTGCCACCAAGAAGATCATATTTACATGCTGTGGTCAGCAATCCCATCAGGCATGGAAGGTGGGGGTACATGTTATACTGGGCTCCTAATATTCCTGGTTAGTCTTCTCCCCTTGGGGGCCTTGAAAATACATGGCACAAATGCTATCAGTCACTTTATATAGGTTCTCTTTTTACTACTCACACCCTTGTTGACCCACACTGTTATGACTCATCCAAGCTAGACACCTGCACACATGCCAAGGAAACATTCTGGGTTGCAGAAAACCTAGGACAGAGCAGTACAAGGCAAGGGAGTGAATGCCCAAAAGGGGAGAAATGGGTTTGTTTTGAAAGAGCTCTCGGGGGTGGAATTTGAAGAGACTTAGTGAAAGAACAATTAGTATCCCCAAACCCCCTGCAACCGATGCCAAATATTCTGAAAACACCTACAGGAGACACCTTATTTGGCAAAGTGCTTACAAAAAGTCCAGAGCCAACTCCTCACAGAAATTCCTATGAAAAGCTCAAACAATAAATAGAAGCTGAGATAGAAATCCCAAGGTTAGGGAAGAATTTATTTGTAGATCTGGGAGAAAGGATCAGCAAAGAACTGAATGTTACTAACTGCTGGGTGTGGGGAGGGGCCTTAATTTCTGAAGAGTGGCTGTGGAAAGGTAGTAGCCTGGGCCCAGTCGAACTCCTTAAATAGGATAGAACCAACCAGAAAGGAGGAAACCAACCAGAGGGGTGGATATTAGGTTCAAAAATAATAGAAGAGGAGTGCCTCTGGCATTTGGGAAAAGAATTTGTAGATAATGTAGGACAAACTTCCTGTAAAAGGTATAACGTTTATAACGGAACTTTCACATGGTAGACCCCTGAAAAACCCGTGCACTATTGGACCCAGGAGAGGAAAAAGAATTGTAAATATGAAAAGGAAATTAAACTTTTCCGGTGCAATGACCCTGGGAAGAATCCCTGTTATGGGATCCCTGAAATATCTAAATTTTGGGAAAACATTAATAACCAGAGAAAAGAATACTAGAAAGCACCTGATGGCTTATTCTGGATATGTGGGAAAAGGGCTTATCCAAAACTTCTTCCCCTATGGAAAGAAACTTGCACTCTGGGAATTATACAACCAGGATTTTTCCTGTTACCAAACCAAGATGGAGATGATTTGGGAATACTGGTATATGATGTCTTAAAAAGGAATAAGAGAGAACTAATTGGAGAAATTTGGGATACCAAAAGTGGGACAATGAAGAGTGGCCACCTGAATGGATAATAGACATATGGTCCAGCTGCCTAGGCAAAAGATGGAAGTTGGGGATATCGAACTCAAATTTATATGTTAAATCACATTGATAGTGGAACCCTGGAAAAAGTTAAAGATAGAATCTAAAATGTTAGGCTTTGTGCTTTCCCAGATCAACTGCACCTGTATAAGCAGTATGATAAATTATATAATTGTTAGATGTGATGATTGTTTAGTAATTAAATGTAATTATTATATAACCATAAGAAGAATAGTGAGAAACTATGTTGGAAATTCAGAGAGGGGCTAAATTTATGTATACAATAGAACAATATAAGTTGAATAATTAACATGAAAGTTATGTAACGATAGAGTATAAAACATGATCATTTTGGATGTATGGTCGGAATCAGATTTGAGTTGAATATACCCCGATTGCCAGAGCTCGTAATAAAAAGCACCGCATATAATCCCCCGTGATTATGTGTTTTTGAACGCTAACAACATCATAAGACTCCAAGCAGCTGTAGAAATCACACCTAATGAAACGGCTGGGGCCATGGAATTAGTAGTCAAACAGCAAAGGCAAACCAGAGATGCAGGGTATCAAAATTAGTCAGTGCTAGACTATTTGTTAGCAGAAGAAGGGATTTGCGGACAGTTTAACACATCTGATTGCTGTCTACAAATTGATAATAATGGGGATGCAGTTTTGGATATAGTCAGAAACATCTGAAAAATAGTCCATGTGCCACTCCAAAAATGGGAATCTATAATGAATAAAGGATGGTTAGAAGATTTTTTTGGAATATCCTGGCCGAAGAGGGCAGGATTTGTAGTGTTATGTGGAATAATGGGTCTAATTTTTTCTTACATGTTTGATCCCATGCTTTATTCAATTCATTACTTATGTGGTCCAAAATATGCAAATAATGACAGTGCCCACCAATTCAAAGTCGGGAACCATAGGACAAATGCAGAAAATTATGGTATTGAGAAAAGTAAAAGATTATGAAAATGAGGCATTTAAGATCTATGAAAGGTATCAGTGCACCAATGTCGGATTTTCGGCTGTTTAGATGGTCTGGGAAGGCCCGAGGTAGCCTTGGGCCACCCGCGCTCCAAAGGACGAGAAGGGACTTCAGATCTTTTCTCGGTCTCGGTGTTTATTAAATGCTTATCTAAAAGATTTTCTCTTGGCCTGACAGAGTTCTGCTCAGCAGTCAGCCATGGGCACACACTGAGAGCACCTGGGGCGGTCATCTATCTTTATACTTGGAGTTACGTATACAATATTTATCATTTTTCTCCAATACCTTTCACCCTTATTAACCAGTGTTTGCTTGGCTTTTAATTCAGCTGAAAATGGGGCTTGAACACCAAAGCATCTCCTGTGAAGGGAAGGGACTGGGACTCCGAGGGTTTCAACCAAAGGCACCGAGTCTGGAGAGGGTGTTCGGCCCCTCCTCACCCTGGACGTCACAGGGGACCGGGCTCGGCTCCGCCCGCGCCCTACTTTCTGCGCATGCATGCTCTCCGAGCCGCTCCCTGTGTATCCCAAGCTGACGTCACTCTCTCCCCCCCGTTCCACCTCCGAGGTCTCCTCCCCTCGGTCTGTCCCTGTCTCTGCCTCCTCCTCCTCTGACGGTGTGTTCACTCCTCCCTCCAGTGTCTCCAGCCCGCCTCCCGCCGGCATTCCGGGCCGTCCCGCAATCCGAGCCGACCTCCGCACCGGGTCTGACGTCACAACCGCGCGCCTCCTGCGTCTCGCCACGGTGGCCCTCTGGGGCTGCACGTTTTCCCCCAGTTCGCCGCCGGCGTTCGCAGCCCCCGCGCTGGTATGTGACTCCGCACCCCGGTTTTTGCGAGTCTCGCCCGCCGCGCGCGTCTCCTCATCTTCACCCGCGCTGCCCGCGTTTGCCGCTGCCGCCGCGTCGCCACTTTGCCCGCCGCGAGCAAGCGCCCCCCCCGATCCCTTAACCTCCTGCTCCCCCCCTTCCGCTCCTGACTCCTCTACACTCTCTGGAGTTTCAGGACGCTTTTGGGGTTTCTTGCATTTTTTGACCGGGAGGTTTAATATTATTTTCTGCTCTCTTTCCTCGAGAGCCCTTTCCCCCTGGCTTTTTAAAGCCAGAGCTAATTTTTTCCCGGAGCTTTGCTCCGCCCCCTCCTCTGAGGGTACCACAGCTTTTCGCTGCTTTTCCAGTCTTTTAGACTGCACTGAGATACCTTGTAACATGATTCTTGCTGGTGAGAGTAGCTTTAACGCTGTCTCATCTTTTTTTGTTGCTAAGACATACAGATGCCTATTAATTTCTTGCCAAAACCCCACTTCGAACAACAGGCATGTCTCCGCCAGTGGGTAGTTGAGTCTTGCCCATAATAATAACTGTTTTAATTCTTTCTTTGGGATCCCTTCTGTATATAATTCAGCCACGCCTTGTAAGGCGGACAAGATTTCCTGTTGTTCCTGGGAGAGTGTGGCCCCCATATTTTTGTTTTGGCCTTCTTACCGAATCTGTCGTCAGAGTGGTCTGAAAGCTCTCACTCTCCGTCCAGCAGGTCACGAGAGATGGATCCAGAGGCACCTTTCTGGTCCCGGTCCAGGCCGCTCTGCTACGAACTGTCTTCGGCAGAAGCTGAGAGATGGAATTCTCAGTGACTGCTGATTTTTGCAGATTCTCCTGGCCGTTTTTTCTTTTTCTTCTTTCTTTCTTCAGGCTTCTCTCCTCAGGAGTTATCAGTGCTGTCCTCTTGGCTCTTCAGCTCTTCAGGGCTTTTCCCCCCCCGAAAGGTTTGGTGGGAGATAGCCCACCCAGGGACTCCACTTGTCGGATTTTCGGCTGTTTAGATGGTCTGGGAAGGCCCGAGGTGGCCTTGGGCCGCCCGCGCTCCAAAGGACGAGAAGGGACTTCAGATCTTTTCTCGGTCTCGGTGTTTATTAAATGCTTATCTAAAAGATTTTCTCTTGGCCTGACAGAGTTCTGCTCAGCAGTCAGCCATGGGCACACACTGAGAGCCCCTGGGGCGGTCATCTATCTTTATACTTGGAGTTACGTATACAATATTTATCATTTTTCTCCAATACCTTTCACCCTTATTAACCAGTGTTCTTTTAGTAATGCCCAATCCCAGATTGCCAACATCACCACAGAAGATGGAGGCCTAGAGGAAGAAGAAGAAGGAGAAGGGCACGCCCCAATTCCTCCATCTTACTTCTCTAGACCCCCCTGTACAGAAATCTTAAACCCTTTATCTCACACTCCAATTAACTTATCCTTTCACCATTCACCCCAGTGAAATCCTCCTATCCTCATACCGATGTCATCTCCCATGTGGGATCAAAGTCCAGCCACCAGACATTTCTGGCAACATTCCAGGACTCCCGAGCCCCCCAGGGGTGGTCTTGTTCACCCTGCACCCCAGTTCTGAGAGGCTGAGATCCCACACACCAAGAGCAAAGAAGTTCAAAAGTTGTAGCTCAAGCCAAATACAGTAAGAAAAACAAAGAGAAGGGATTTTAAAAAATGACCAGATAATATTGGGTTTCGAATTTATGTATTAGCTTTTGCATATTGTTATTGATCACAAGTATATATGGAACAAATTATAACTTTTGTTAGCTGCTTGTTAATATAATATAATCCCTTAGGTTAAATATGTACTGTATTGCTCATAGAAATAGTAGAGCAATGAATATGATATCTATGTATTGCTTATATGTCGCAGACATCTTTTCATGTAAAATCCTTCCCTTTGGATTTTTTCCTCCTGAGAAGCTGAGAGGCCTCAGGGACAAAATGAAAACAATGGCTATCTGCTGCTGTGGAATGCAACAGGTGGATCTTTGATTGGCCCATCTTGGATGTTTATAATTATTGGCCAATCACAGCACAGCTGTCTTGGGGAGAGTCGGAGACAGCTGCCTTTGTGAGGATTCTTTCTCTTTCTATTCTTAGCTTAGCTAGCCTTCTGAGATGAAACCTTTTCTTCTATTCTTTTAGTATAGTTTTAATGTAATATATATAATAAAATAATAAATCAAGCCTTCTGAAATATGGAGTCAAATCCTCGTCTCTTCCTTCAACATAAGACCCCTGTGACCACCGACACACTTATAGAAATAGTAGTGTGATGAACATATTGTACTATAGACCTTAGCAAAAACATAAGATGTCAAAAAACTTTTGTGTAACTAAGAAACAATGTAAAGCCATTTGTGGACTGACCTCTCCAAGTGATAACAGTGACACAAGACTGAGCACCAAAAGAGACTGGGGAAGAGCTCGCTAAATCCTCTTATGAGAAAAGTGTGAAACAACAGGGATGAAATCACAGAAAGGAGTAAAATTTATTGACTTGATTTCAGGATGTCATACAGCTAAGTCAGGATGGGAAACTTAAACTTGAAGACCCCTTGCTGTAGTGAAACCCTCAACTTTAGCCACAGCCCCGTGGAAAATCTGAATAATAGAAATGCTGAGACAACACCAAAGAAGCTTCCTGATTCCAGGGACATCCGCCCTATAACCTATCCCTATAGCCATGTAAGGCAATATCTTGTTAACCCTACTATTGGTCACTTACGGTCCTTCTAACCTTTTGCCATTGGTCAAGATTGGAACCGGGCCAAGGTTATAAAAGTAGCATACTGCACCCCTACTAACTCGGAAGAAGAAGTGCTGAGACCCTTCACGCACCCCTCCAATAAAGCCATACTTGTGGAACATCCGGCATCTTCTCCTTCTCCTCTCTCTACCGTCTGCTGGAGCCTCAAGCCAAGGGAAAGCTACCTAGCAAGCAAAGCTGAAATCATAAGAGCTGGCTAATCACTAAGAGCTGAATATTCCCTGCTTGCTAGGGGCTGACCCGTGGCCTTGGTCTGAGCGAGCTGGCTTCTGGCACTCAGTCCCCTTGGGGGCTGAGCTCTGGAGCTGTAATAGCTTGCCTAGGATAAGACCAATTAAGGCTCATTTACCCTGCAACATCAAAATATTGAAATAATGCATAAGCTAATGAATATGCATGTAACTCCAGCAATGTAACCCTATATAGAGAACATGATTTTAAGTTATTTTGGTGCTCTTTGGCCATTCGCCAAAAGCACCCCAGCACTGGATATATCGTCCTTCTTTTATCCTATTATTAAACTTTTAAAAATTCTAAGGAGTGAACTCTGTTTTTCACACAAACAGTGGTGTAAAATAATTGTGTTGCTCCTCTTTTCCATTGACTGAATCCTCCAAGTGATAAGATAACCGTGACACAAACCAGAGCACCACAGGACAATTAGGGAATATCATGGTTAAGTTAAGGAGGACACACTAAATCCTTATCAGAGGATGTGAAACAGCAGGATGGAGACACAAGAAGAAAAAAAATATATTGACCTGACACACAAGATGTCATGCAGATAAGCCAGAGTGTGAAGAAGGAAAACAAAGGAGTTCCCAAAACATCAGAAAGTTCAAAAGAATGTTTGAATAAGGTATGAAACACCTGAATATGCAGGAGATGGAACAATATAAAGATAACACTGTCTGTATATACCTGCATTTTCTTTGGCTGTCCGCCAGGAGCACCCCAGAGCTGGATTTGTTGTCTCTAATTTTATCCTTTAATAAACTTTACAAAAATTCTTTATCTTGAACTCTGTTTTTCACAGGGTGCAGCCAGGGGTGCCCTGGACTGTCCCACAGAGCAGGACCCCTGTGCTTCAGGGCTCTGTGTGCTAGGGCAGGAATTCTGCTCCCTGCCAGGGGCAGGTCTCAGCTTCCTTAAGGAGGTCCCCACAGCACTGCGGGAGAGAGGCTGAGGTCCAGATCACCTCATTTCCAGACGTGTTTTGCAAGCAGCACATCAAGGTCAGGGCTACCCATAAGAAAATGTACTTTTGGAAAGGTGATTACTGGGGTCTGTGCTTTCGTCTTCCTGCTGTGGTTGGGAGACAAAGAGTGGGTGGTGTGTCTGTCAGTGGGTGCAACCACCAGCAAATACTAAACCAAGCAGCCAGAGTATATAAAAAGAGGTCTGAGATCTAGTTAGTTTAGAGACCATAGGCCTGGATCAGATTTTGGAGACCCCCAAGAGCCTATGGGTTGGTATGATAAATATATTACAGTGTTGGCTTTTGAAATTGTTAGAATTAATACTATGTGTTTTATAATGTTGATTTTTGTAAGAGAAGTTTTGCTAAAGTTTGGAGTTCTTTTAATGTGAATGTTGTGTTGTGATACCAGTGTTGGTGAAGAGTTGTAATGTTAACATTTAACCAATGAAGGAATCGAAACCTGTTAAATGTATCGAAAAGTAACAAATGACCAGGACTAGGACAACTGCACATGCTCCAAAAAGGCAGGACGGAGGAGGAACTATGTTAAAATGTTTGAATATGTAGGACAATTTATGAATATGTATTTGGCTGATGCAATACCCAGGGTATATAGGGGGTGTTGTTGTGTTGACTGGTGTGCCTCTGGCAGTGGCTAAGCAACCAGCGCTGTTCCTTTTGCTTTATTGACTTTGTCCCCTATTGTCTCTTTTTAAATTTTCTTTAAATTTTAACTGAGGAGTGGGCTTCATTTCTCACAGTTAGCTATGGGATTGACACTGTGACCTAAACGCTCTTGGAGAAACTGAGGAGTCCTGTGAGGCAGGTAATGGGAATGTCTTAATTTTGGACCTGGGGGTGAAGTTCCCTTTGTGTGAGAGAGCAGCAGGAATGTGTGGGCACTGCTGGGAATGGGTAGTGGGGCAGTCCACAGGAAAGAGCAGGACAATAGGAGGGCTGGTGGGAGACATGCGCTGTAAACTTCCTGAGCAGGAAGAAGTCGCTGCGGCCTTCTCTGACAACTTAAAGAAACCTCATGTTTCCCGGTGCTAGTCCTCATGGGAGGCCTGAACTATCTCAGTATCCGATGAAGGGGGTAACACAGCAAGCCAGCCAGGAGGTTTTTGGAGCTTATTAAGAGTTTTTCTGATGAGGGTGACTGAGAAGTCACTGACAGAGGGTGTCTTGCAGGACATCACACTTAGAAACAAGGTCAGGACTGTAACAGTCAGGGGTGAGGAAGCAAAGGTGAGGGTTCTGAGAGAATGGAAAAAGGCAGAGAGCAGGACTTCAGAAGAATAGCCTTCAGCCTGCTTGGTGACCTGCTAAGAAGAATTCCATGGGATATTGTCCTGCAGAGAAGAGGAAAAAACTATTTCACACTCAAAAATCTTGTCTTCAAGCTCCAGAATACCTCACCTTGTCACACAGGAAGGCAAAAAACACTGTAGGAGTCTGGTTTGGATGGGAAAGGAGCTCCTGACAAAAACCAAACATGAGGAGGAGACACAGAGACAGTGGAAGTTTCCTGCCAGCCTCAGTGGTGCTGGAGAGAGCCATTTGTGTGTGTTTGTCTGTGCAGAGGGAACTGGAAGGGAGAGGGGATGCCAGGGACAGCTCCTGGATAGATTGAGAACCCAACATCAGCTCCTGGAGGGATCCACACTCCCTGTGAGTCTATGTAGGCCTATATTTTCCACTAACACTAACAGTCCAACCCTTATTTCTCCTTCCTCCACTGACAGTGGTTTTCCTTGGCCTACAGACCTGCTGAGGTCCCTTCCAGGTGAGGTTCTGGAGACCTGCCCTGCACAGAGATCTGGGGCATTGGGCTCATGGCAATATGTCACCAGTGTGTCCTGGCAGACCAAAAGGCCACCGTGTCCTGGGAGGATCAGGCCCAGCATTGCTGGCCAGGCCAGGTAGGAGATTGTCCTTCTCTGCTCTGCTCTGAGGCAGACCCACCTCCACTCCTGGGGGAAGTTCTGAGTGACACAAGAAAAGAAAGACATAAAAGTATTAGCATGCGTCCAGAGGAAAGTGAGGAAGATGGTGAAATGCCTCAAGGGCAAAACTTAGGATGTGCAGCTGAGGTCACTTGGTTTTGCTCTGCTTGAAGGGAAGGACAAGGGGTGACCCCACTGCAGTCAGAGGGGGAAGTCCATGGGGTGTGCTGGTCTCCTATGGCCATCAGTGACAGGACACAAAAAAATGGAGTGAGATGGGGCCAGGGGAAGTTCAGAATGGACATTAAGAAAAGGTTCTTCACCCAGATGCTGGTCAGGCAGTAGAACAGGCTCCCCAGAGAAAGTGGTTGGGCATCAAGCCTGCCAAGACTCAAGCAGTGCACAGATAAGGCTCTTAGTAATATGATTTCATTTCAGGTTGTCCTGGAAGCAGCAGGGACTCAACGATCTTTATGAGTCCCTTCCCAAGTTGAGAGAGTCTATGATCCTGTGATACTGGGTGCTAGTGAAAGAACCAAGAAGGACAAGGTAAACATCAGGCACAATCAACATGGGTTCACAAGGGGAAACTGCTTTTTAACCAATTTGAGATATTCTAGAATTCCCTGATTTGTTCCTTCAGAGACCTCTCCGTTTGCCAGCTGTAGCAGGATGTTCTGCCTTGGAACGTGGTCAAGTAACTCAGACAATGCCCTATTTACAAGGCTCTCAGTGGTGGACTGAGAGCAGGTATCATGCTGGTTTTGGTGTTGAATTATGCTAAATCCAGTCTGGCTCATAAACCCCAAAATTAACATCCTGATAGTGAGGCAAAGATTTGGCATATAACCTGCTAAACTGACCCAGACACATATGACTGTCAGCCAATCCTTTACACCTTAAAAGTCCAGTCCTCTTTCATAGGGTGGGTTCTTCTGGACTGCATGGAGGTTCCTCCTTTGGGTGGGGACACCCCTTAATGTCTTAGCAAATGAGATTTTGTCCACAGTCATTGGTCTGGGTGAGCTACATCAATCTCTGCTGTAATAATTATTTATTTTTGCTATCTTTAATACAATTATTTTAATTTGACAGCTTTGATATAGTAAACTATCCTATCCTATCTTATCCTATCCTAGTAGTGTCGCAGACATCTTTTTGTGAAAATCCTTTTCTTTAGGATTTTTCCCTTCTGAGGAGCTGATGCCTCAGAAACAAAATATAAACAATGGTTATCTGCTGCTGTGGAATGCAACAAGTGGATCCGTGATTGGTCTCCTGTGGATGTTTTGATTTAGTGACCAGTCACGGCAGAGCTGGCTCTCGCTCTCTGTCGGAGCCAGCTGCCTTTGTTGTCATTCTTTTCTTTTCTATTCTTAGCTTAGCCTTCTGAGGAAACCTGACCTTCTATCCTTTTTAGTATAGTTATAATGTAATATATATATCATAAAATAGGAAATCAAGCCTTCTAAACATGGAGTCAACATTCTCCTCTCTTCCCTCATCCAAGAACCCTTGTGACTGCTGTCACACTAGCAGTTTTAGGTTTTTTACTACTTATGTGTAGTAAATAATTCTCATTAAGATCTTTTTTGTCTAATCATTTATCATAATAAATTGCTAATTTTTATATAACTAAATCTGATTTGCCATTCTTAATCCCGCAGGACAAAGTTGTACACAGGTTCAATCACACCTCTATAATTCCTTAGATTTAAAGCATTGACACTCTGGTGCTCAGATTGGGTCTAGGAGGGCAACCTCCATCCCACTGTTCTGCATTCCCAAAATCCTTGTTCCCAGCTTCCACTGTCCCTCACTGTGGTATTCACATTCTCTGAACAGAGAGAGACATAATTCTCTCTGCCAGGATTCTTCCTGGGGAAGGCAGAGAGAAGCTCAGAGAAGAGGAGAAAACAATTCTTATCTCTACTTGCTGCTCCTGTTGTTTGGCACATGTGGAATGTGTTATGGAGATTGTTTACCGAGAGTAATTTGTTAATTGGACACCGGTGATGGTTGTTTGGATTGATTGGCCAATTGGGTCAAAGCTGTGTCATGACTGTCTCCAGACAATCACAGGGTTTTCTGTAGTATCTCTTTAGTATACTATCTCTTTTGTGTAGTTTTAATATAGTATTAGTGTAATATAACCTAGCTAATAAAGCATTTGTTCAGCCTTCTGAAATAATGGAATCAGAGCACATTATTCCCTACATTGAGATTGCCCTGCATCGATACCTGACCATCAGATCCGCTCTGGGATCACTTTCCCTGTGGGAATTTTCCTTCCCTCTCCCTGTGTTACTGGCACTGGAAATTGGAAATTTGTATTCTCATCCAATTTTTCCCTCCTTTTCTTCTCTATTATTATCAGGATTCCCTTGCATCCTCTTTTGCCAGGCACTGGGATCCCCCATTCTGTCCATCCCTGGTTTTTCAGCTTCTGGATCCCCCTTTCTTTGACTCCAGGACACTCCTTCCCCACCTATCCTGGCCATCTCACCTCTCCCGGCCCCTGGATCCCCACTTCCTTGCCACTGGGACCACACTAAACTCCTATTCCTGGGAACTGAGACACTCTTGCATGTGTCTCTGCACTTTAAATACCCCCCCTCAGGATTGGGGGGTACCCCAAAACCACCTGAGAAACAAGGATACCCCAAAATCCCCTCAGGAATGGGAGATACTCCAATACCCCCTCAGAAATTGTGTGTTCCCATGACTTCATCATACCCAACTTTCAGCTCTCATTCCAGACCCCATCGCACCCACGCTACCCTTCCCAATCCCCACCCCACGCCTCCTGTACATTAAGAGCCCCTTCCCAAGCCCTATTTACCCCATCCCACCCCTCCCAAACCCAATCCCATCCTCCTACTCCTCCCAATCCCCATCCCACCCCTTATCGTGGTCAGGGGGAGATGGAGAGACGACATGACAACGGAGTTCATGCAGCAGAGACGGCTTTAATGGTGTACACAGCTCTTATATAGGCTATTTAAATGACTCCATGTTCGAACCTGATTTGCTATGATCTGGTTACCACCCAGCTCACTGGCCAATAGCTACCTGCTTACATTCTCATCAGGGATTGGCTGGCATCTGCTCTCCTATGAGGCTCACAGTCCAGTTGTTTGCAGTCATAGTTCCCCTTTCTGTTTTCAAAATATAAAAGCAATGTTTATCATCCTTTTACTAGTAATGTCCTTAAAGTCTCCAACTCTTGAGGTCCATGTGAAGTCACAAGTGAGTTGTCATTCCAAAAGTCTCAGATTTCCATCCAGCTGGTGCAGAGGGTTGTTCTGGTCACTGTTCTACAGTGTCTGATGTGGGGCCATCAGGGAGGCATTGTTGGTTGTGGTCCAGAGCAGAGCATAGAGCAGGTCGCACACACCGAGCAGGTACCCATTGAATATTGGCCTCTGTATAAATACATGCATACTCATGCCCCCAAGTGACAAGATCCCAAGGGCCTTCCCATTTGTTAGTAATGAGATCCCGTACCAATACCTTAGGTTTCAGTAACAGGATGTCACTAGAGGACTGTAATGATAATAAATTATTTAAGATGACAGGGGTTTGGGAATTTGGCAATGTCGTTAGATGGTTTAATGTGTAGAGAGCTTTGGCCACCCTACTCTGCGGGGTTTCACCACACATTCCCTCTTTTTTTTTTTCAAGGATACGCTTTAAAGTGCCATGGGCACGCTCAACAATAGCTTGTCCTGTCTTCATTTTAGCTAATACTGTAATTATATTTTCCTGAATTCTTTCCAGCAGCTCATGCAAGAAAGTACTTGATGTTCCCATGCTATTCGATTTTTTATATAAACCATTCCATAATTGTTGGCTTAGTAAAGTCTGGTTTCTTTTAAGCATGCATTTTGATATTGTTCAATTGTCTCTAGGTCTCATCCGTGGTAGATAAATCGAGCCAGACAGAATTCAGTTCAGGTAAAAGACCAGATCTACAGTAGTAAGGCACAATATTTCACAGCTTAATCCTTTGATGCCCTGTTTTTTCCAATAAAATCTGTAGTTCTCACAAAAAAGAGGGAGGTATATGTTAAAAAATATTAGGGCAGGTACTATAATGAATTTAAACTCAGTGACAATTTTCTTACTTTCTTAATTATCTTTTGCAGATGCACTTAATAGATGTTCTTTGACTGTACATCTGATATATGCAGATGCTGCCTTAAACAGCTGGAACAGAGGCTAGAAAGAGTTAAGGGAAATAAAAGGATATTTATTGAAGGGCCTTCAAAGGCCACACCCTGGCAGTACCAGAGCCATGGCTTTGGTTCTGCCCGGATGGCTCCAAGATGGAAGCAAAAAGAGGGCTTGGTCTCAAGATATCACATTTTTATAAGTTTTGGTCCATTAGCATATTGGACCTAATTGTCCAATTACAGCCCCAGCCCATGAAGTCCCATCCTTCTTCTTTTTTCTGTCTTCAGTCCATGTTGTTTATCTTCTTGGGCCTGAGGTCCAGATTGGCTGTCCTTGGGTAGAAGGAATTGTTGTGTCTACCTACTCTATGAAGAGAGCTTATTGTCCCCATACATGAAAACTCACACCTTACTTTCCCCTTATATGAAACCCAGACCCACAGAATCAAAAAAAGAAAAAAAATAGAAAGCCAAAACCCAAACTATCATTTCCCCTCTTTAGAGGCTCGACAAGGCCTTTACCTTGTTGAGTCTGTACTCTAAATATTTATAACATACTACAATATAAACATATATTAATAAACATCTATGAACAGATAAGTATTAAGTGATACTAATAATGAACAATAATAAACCATGATAATCATCTAACAACAGTACTATCTTGCAAAATTGGGTATCATGAAAAGAAGAACAATGATTATTATGAACTGTTCTTTGGGCACAGAAGAGGAGTAATTTAAAATAGGTTTTCATCTGCACCAGTCTGTTTTTACAGTTGTTTCAGGAGCAGAAGCTTTCTTAACTCTGGAGTAGTGAATCCAGGGTCCTTTGCCAGCAAATTTGACTGCGATGAGGGTGGTCAGTAGAACTTGTAATGGTCCTCTCCACTTGGCTTCTAGAGGATCACTGTCCCACCACTTAATATATACCCAGTCTCCAGGTTGGAATGGATGTGCAGGTGTGTCCAGTCCTATGGGTCTGGATAGCATGATGTAATTTTGGAGCTTCTGCAAAGTGGAACCGACAGCCATTAGATATTTCCGCAAATCAAGTTTCCCCTTCATGTAAATTTCACCTGGAACATGCGGAATCTGATATGGTCTGCCATACAGTATTTCATAGGGATTGATATTATCCCTTCACCTTGGTTGTATGTGGATTCTCAGTAAAGGTATAGGCAAGGCATGAACCCATCATGAATATTTCCTAACGAATTTTACTAATTTGTGTTTTGAGAGTTCCATTCATACGTTCAACTTTACCACTCGCTTAGGGTCTATAAGGTGTATGCAGATCCCAAGAAATACCAAAAATCCGGCTAACTTCTTTATCAACTGTTGCAACCAAGTGTGGTCCCCTATCTGATGACATCCCCAAAGGAACCCCGAACCTTGGAACTATATGATTAAGCAAAACTTTCACCACTTCCTCAGCTGTGTTGGTGTGACAGGGGTAAGCCTCCGGCCATCCACAGAAGGTGTCAACTAATACCAATATATGTACTGGTATCCCTCTTTGCGTGGTAATTCCGCAAAATCTATTTGCCAGTAATCTCCGGGAAGATCCCCTGCTTTTGTTACTCCAAACACAACTCTTTTCCTTGTGTCAGGGTCATTTTTACAGCAGATTTCACATTTGCTCACTACTGATTGTGCAATGTTCGTAATTTCCTTTCCTATTGCTACCTTTTTTAGGTGTTTTAGAAGATTTTCAACCCCAAAATGTGTATTCTCATGTTCCCTCTGGGCTAGCTCTGAAGGATTGGGGGGGAGACTACAACCTGATATGCTGGTGTGGCAGCCCATCCACTCTCTGTGATCTCAGCCTTAGGAAACTTAATTAGTTTGGAGTCTGCTTGGTCATATTTTGGGGTGAACTCAGACAAATCAAACTCTTTTTGTGGAATTACTGTGAGAATCACTTTTTCTGCAATCCATTTTGCAGCTTTATCAACAAAGCGATTTCCCAATTCTGGAGGGGTTTCCCCTTTTTGGTGACGTCCATAATGCATGATAGCTACTTCTGCGGGTTTTTTAATGCTCTATAAGAGGGCAAGTATTTGTTCAGCATGTTTGATTTGATTACTTTGAGCGTTCAGAAGTCCTCTCTCCTTCCAGATGGCTCCATGGGCGTGGACAACACTAAATGCATATTTAGAGTCAGTCCGTATATTTGCCTTCTTTCCTTCACTCAGGTTTAGGGCTCTCGTCAGTGCAATCAGTTCAGCTTTCTGTGATGACACATCTGCTGGCAGGGCCTTTGCCTTGATCACCTTATCCTGCCTGGTTACTGCATAGCAAGTCATCCTTTTGCCATTTTTCATGAAACTGCTTCCATCTGTAAAAAGCTTCCAATCTGGATTTTCCAGAGGCACACCTTTCAGGTCTGGTCGGCTAGAATAGACCTCTTCGATTGTCTGCAAACAATCATGTTCAGGCACATTGTCAGTTAAGGTGGAGGAAAAAAACATGGCAGAGTTAACAACAGAAGTTGTTTTCAGGGTAACATCATCCTGTTCTAATAATAGTGACTGATATTTAAGCATCCGGTCGCTGGACAGCCAATATTCCCCCTTTTGTTCCAGCACAGCTGCTACTGCATGAGGTACATACACTACAAGGTGTGTTGCCCCAGGGTGAGTTTTCGGGCCTCCTGGATCAAGATGACAGTGGCTGCCACAGCCTTGAGGCACCCTGGCCAGCCTTGGGCAACATTGTCTAGCTGTTTAGAAAAATATGCCACAGCCCTTTGTTGGTTCCCGAGGTGCTGTGCTAGTACCCCCAAAGCAACATTCAGTCTCTTGTGTGTGAAAAGTTCAAAAGGTTTAGTTAAGTCTGGCAGTCCCAGTGCTGGAGCTGACATCAGAGAGCATTTCAGCTGTTTAAAAGCTGCTCTGATGTTTTCAGCCCATATGATAATTCCTTTTTCAGCTGCTTTTAAAGCTCCATATGGGAGTTTTACCAGCAGTCCATAATTTGCTATCCATAAACGGAACCAACATACCATTCCCAGGAAAGCTTGCATCTCTCTCACAGTGTGGGGCTCTGGAAGACAGCAGATGGCTTCTTTCCGTTCTTTGCTGAGCTGTCCGTGTCCACGGAAGATATCAAGCCCCAAGTAAACCACTGCTTCCTTAGCAATCTGTGCTTTGTTTCTAGAAACTCTGTACCCACTCAGTCCCCAAAAGTTTACGGTGAGTCGTATACAGTCATCTCTGGTTCTGGCTGCAATCAAGATGTCATTCACATACTGAAGAACAACTCCTTCTGGCTCCTGTCTTTTCCAATCCTCTAATTCCTTTGCCAACTGGTTTCCAAATATTGTCTGGCTGTTTTTGAACCCTTGTGGTAAAACTGCCCATGTAAGTTAACTCTTTCTTCCTATCTTGGGATTTTCCCACTCAAAAGCAAAAAGCTCTTGGCTGTTTTTGTGCACAGGAATGCAGAAGAAGGCATCCTTTAGGTCTACAACAGTAAACCACCCTAATTCGTCTGTCAGTGGTCAAAAGGGTGTAGGGATTGGCTATTACTGGGTGTATATCCTCTGTAATTTTGTTAATTGCTCTCAAGCCCTGTACTAATCGATAACTTTTGCCATCTGCTTTTTTAACAGCTAAAATAGGGGTATTGAATTTAGATTCACAATGCACTAATAAACCATGTTGTAGGAATTTTTCAACTATAGACACTAATCCCTTACGGTTCTCTAATTTCAAAGGTTATTGTTTTTGCCTTACCACTGTGGCTCCTGGTTTGAGTGTAATACTCACTGGTTCTGCTTGTTTAGATCTTCCTAGGATATTACTGGCCTACACTATTGGATTGACTGCATTTTTAACTTCAGTGGGGATTTCGCCACATTTTTCCTGTGTAAAAAGGGCAGCAACTTGGACAAATTTAGATTCAGGAATTACAACTCGTACACCCTTCCCTTTTTTGAATTTAATTTCTGCTTCCAATTTTTCTAGCAAATCCCTCCCCAGCAATGGTTTAGGGGAGTTAGGCATATAGAGGAACTGATGAGTTACCCAGTGCTTCCCCAGTTTAAACTTTAAAGGTTGAAAGAAAGGCCATGTTTCACTTTCCCCAGTTGCTCCAACAACATGTACAGTATTGTGACTCACTTTCCCTTCTAAAGTATTTAACACCAAATATGCTGCTCCAGTGTCTACCAGAAACTCAGTGTCATCTTTTCTCAGATTATTGAAAACGGAGGGCTCTGCTGGGGAGGTAGCCTTCGGTCCACATCACTCAGAGCCTGAGCTGCTTGAGGTTTGTACTACTGGTAGTTGGGGGACTGGTGATTTTTCTTTCAACACTGGACAGTCGTTCTTCCAATGTCCTCACTTCTTGCAGTATGCACACTGGTCCTTCTCCATAGGGGGTGCTTTCATGGATGACTTTTCCTCAGTTGCCTTCTTACTGGGTTGGGACTTAACTCTTTCAGTTGGGCCCCTATCTCGACACACTTTCCAGGCAACCTCCAGCAGTTTATCTAGATCTCGGACTCCTTCTATCTTTTGCAGCTTTCTTCTTATATCATTTTAGGCCTGACCCATAAAGAACAAAACCAAATGTGCTTTACCATCATTTGATTCGGGGTCTAGATCTGTATATTTGATGGCAGCTTCTCTTAGCCTGTTTAAAAAATCAGTGGGTGATTCATCATAATTTTGCCTCACTTCGTAAATCTTTGACCAATTTACAGCTTTAGGGACACCATGTTTCAACCCATATACCACAAGACTTTGGTATCGTTTTAACCTTGCCATATGCTTGGGTATATTTGGATCCCACCCAGGATTCTCAAGGGAGAATATCTGAGTGACAGTTCCTTGAAGCAGTCCACTGGCTATGCTCCCCTCTACTGACATTGTGATGGCTTTATTGACCATTCGTCTCTCAGTGGGATCAAGTAATGTGTCTAACATAGAATTCAGATCAGCCCAGTCAGGACTTTGTGAGTCAATTGCTCTTTCTACCAATTGGGCAACTTTATCTGGATTTTCTTTATATTTCCCCACAGTAGCTTTCCACTGCACTAACTCAATAAGAGAATACGGAACCTTCACAAATATTGGCCCCTGGCTGCCAAGAGTTTGTCATAGTGGGGCAACCAGTTCTTTACCTTTTCTTGATCTAGTACGTTTTGCTATAGGGCTATGTTCTTCGATGACTTTTCTCACACTCTTTCCCCTTCTTTGCTTGTTCAAGGCTGCAATGAGTTCATCAGTTTCATCTTCCTCGGAGCTACTTGTTCAAGAACTTTCTGTTTCAGTAAACTCTGTTGCATCATGTAATCAACTTTGCCTACCCCTGATCCTAGGAAGCACTAGGCAGGATTTGCTGTGTCTTTTAACTCGGGCTGCATGTATACATGCATCAGTAAGGCCATCTCATGAAGCTGCTTCTTGGCATTCAGGATTGCTATGGTAACTCACAGGCCTGAGAGCAGAGAGACTCCTCCCCCCATGGGAGGTTCCTTTTTCCGCCCTCTTTGTAGAAGGCTCTGCCCCTCGGCTCCTCCTCAAGAGGTGGTGCTTAGGCTGTACACGCCAGCTGTGCCCTCCCCACCCCACCCCACCCGTAAGGTCTCCCCAGTTTCTCAATACTAATTCCAGGGGACGATCTCTTGGGATATTATTACTACAACACTCACAGGAGAATATACACCCCATATATTAACAGTTATGGGTAGAAATTAAAAGAACCAGGGAGACAGAGCAAGAGAAAGAAGAGACGCGGATCGAACCCCGACATTTCAGAGTCATGGCACTGGAACTATGCTTTGCACCACCCCTTCTGGCCTCTGTAATCTAAGCCTGCTTCTCAGAGAGCATTCGCCCTTACTACCAAAGAGAGAGACGGACCACCATACCCCACCCAGATTCTAGAACACAAAAGATCCCCTTCCCACCTAACTTAGGTGCTAAACAGAATACCCCTTTATCTACTCGCATGTCTCTGTCAGGACCAAAGGTTCTTGGGCTCCAATACCCTCTGGACTGCAGCTGCCCCCCCCCCCCCCCCCCCCCAGGAGTGCTGTAAGAGGGGAGGCAGGCAAGATCTGGACGTTCCTCTGTCGCAGACATCTTTTTAACTAAAAATTCTGTCTTTAGGATTTTCCCTTCTGGGAAGCTGAAGCCCCAGAAAAAGAATGTAAACAATGGTTATCTGCTGCTGTGGAATACAACAGGTGGATTTTTGATTGGGCCATCTTGAATGTTTATAATTAATGGCCAATCAAGACGGAGCTATCTCGGACAGAGTCAAAGAGAGCTGCCTTTTGTTATCATTCTTTATTTCTATTCTTAGCTTAGTTAGCTTCTGAGGAAACCCTTTCCTTCTATTTCTTTTTAGTATAGTTATAATGTAATATATATATCTCATAAAATAATAAATCAAGCCTTCTGAACATGGAGTAAACATTCTCGTCTCTCCCTTCACCTAATGTCCTGGGGTGACGTTATGATGCTTGTATCCCCCATTCATGTTCTGTGCCTTTAAGACTGACTCTGAAGAGTGGAAGTTTTGTTTGGGTTTCTCTTATCAGGGGCACAGAGACGAACAGTACATAGGGCTGTTTTTCACTTCTTGCTTTCAGCTTGCTGCTTTGCTTGCTCTCTTTTCTGCTCTCGCTTCTGCTCTGCTTTGGCCTCTGCCTATTAGCTAGTTCTAGCTAAACAGTCCACATCCCTTCCTGGACTGTTTCTCCCCTCCTGTTTCTGTGACCATCTCAAACCTGCTCCGGACTGGGACCCAGGAACACCGTTCGGCTGCAGCAGCTGCCTCAGCGCTGGAGGGACTGAGAAAAGAGCAACCACCCCCGAAAGAGACTTTCTGATTTTGTCATCTTTCTCAGAGCGGTGTTGTCGGGTATTGTTCATTTTGTGTGCTGGGGGGTGTTGTGCCTGAAATAAACAGGTTCTTTCCACCTCTCTCCAAGGATTTTTTTTCCCGAATCGGTTGGGGGGAGGGGCCGTGTGGGTTTTGCTTTCTGGAGGGGCCCTCCTTTGCAGATTTTTAAACAAATTTGCCCTAAACCAGGACAAAATATTTGCGCCCAACGTGGGGCTTGAGAGAGAGTGGAAAAACCCTGTTTTGACTGCATTTTTGTTGCTATAATTCTGTGTTCATTTAAATCAGCTAATAGCCATGCTTTTTGAATTCATGATGTCTATTGGGGTGAAGGTTTGCATGCATTTCTGGTCCCTAGGGTTTTTTGAGATTTTAATACCTCTCTGGTCCCTAGGTTTATTTTCTTATCCAGAAATAGCTTTAGTATTGCCCCTAATACGTAGTTTTTACATCAGAGGGGCAGTGACCAGAGTAGCTATCCTGCTGGGCTTGGTGGCAATAATGTGCAAGAAGTTTATAAACGTGCTAGGGTCTGCTCCGGGTATGAATGGTTCATGGCTATGGTTATGCATCCAGTTTGTTGCAGGAGGAGCAGGAGGGAATGAGGTTTTTTCAGCCTCTGCTTTCCTCCTTCTCCTATGAATCAGTTGCATCACTAGTGAAGGATGTTTAGTTTCCCCTCAATGTTAAAGAAACCATCTTCCTGGTATTCAATCTGGTAACCTTCCTCTATACAGCCTGCTGCTTCTCTAGAATGAGGGCTGAGATTTCTAGATGGGCTGATGAGACCCCTGACTCAGGAGTAAACCCCAGTGTGGAAAATCCTAAGTGGTGTGGGAAATGGGAGGATATGGGCCAAATCCTGTAGGAATTCTCTGACCCTATAGTCTGGGATTTTCCCCATGAACAAATTCAGAACCCAGCTGAGGTGGGGAAATATCTGAAGGAGAAGTACCAGGATGAGCCTAAGGAGAGGAAGGTCATTGCAGTGAGCTGGGCCCTGGCCTATGCTTATCGCACACTGCTAGATGCTGTCGGGCAGCAGACAGAGGCAGGGGGGCAGGGAGATAAATCAGCAACTGTCCCGGTGACTCAGGCTGCAGCTAACACTCCAGGCTCAAAGCCAGCATCTAAACCCATGGCTGTTGCTACCAGCACTAGAAGTGGGAAATGCACGGACAAGACCAATCGACATGGGGATGATGATGATGATGAAGGAGAAGGAACCTCAATGCCTCCTGACATAAAATCAGGAGTCAAAGCAGCAGGTACAAGATCAGATGCGTCCTTTTCCCTGAAGGACCTTCGTGGCCTACGGAAGGACTACACTCAAAGGTCTGATGAATCCATAATTAGTTGGCTGGTCTGTCTCTGGGATGCTGCAGGCGAGGCTACAATTCTGGATGGCACTGAAGCCAGGCATTTGGGATCCCTGTAACAGGATCCTGTCATAGACCAAGGAATGATGAGGGGGGCTAACTCTCACAGCCTCTGGGAACGGGTCCTAAGAAGTGTAGCAGAAAGATACCTGTGTGCAGAAGATCTCTATATGCAGCAAACTCAGTGGAAGACAATAGAGCAAGGGATCCAACGCCTGAGAGAAATGGCAGTGGCAGAGATTATCTTCTCAGATGATGTAACAACTAGGAACCCAGACTTAGTACCATGCACGTCTGTGATGTGGCGAAAACTTGTACGAATTGGGCCACATGAATATGCTTCTGCCTTAGCCATCATGAAGAGGGATGAGAGGGATGAGACTGTGCTTGACATGGCAAGGAAGCTCCGAGCATATGCAAATGCTGTACATGGCCCGACACATGCCAGAATCGCAGCGGTAGAAACACGTCTGCAGAACTTAGAGGATAAGATAGAGGAGAACCATAAGAAGCTTAGAGAGGAGATTAAAGAAGACCTTCTCCAAATTTCAGCAGTACAGATCCGAGGTTCTGGTATCCAAGGCAGGCGTTTCCCAGATGGTGAGAGAAGGTACACCCCACGTGCTGAGCTGTGGTTCTTCCTGCGTGATTGCCGGGAAAACATGAGAAGGTGGGATAGGAAACCTTCTGCTGCTCTGGCACGACGAGTGCGTGAACTGAAGGAAGCCACCAGAAGGAAAGCAGCTCCAGTTGCCCGTAGCCGAACGGCCAGGGATGATGATGATGACATGTCTGATCCCCTCAAAGGAACAGGCAAAACATACGCCCAGGGAAAGAAGGATAACCAGGCTTAGAGGGGCCCTGCCTCTAGCCAGGTAGAGGCCAGGGAAAATCGTGTTTTCTGGTCTGTGTGGATTCGTTGGCCTGGCACATCGGAACCACAAGAGTACAAAGCTTTGGTCCATACTGGTGCGCAATGCACATTAATCCCATTAAGACATGTGGGGACAGAGTCTGTTTCTATTGCTGGTGTGACAGGGGGATCCCAGGATTTCACTTTGGTGGAAGCTGATGTGAGCCTAAGGGGAAATGAGTGGAAGAAGCATCCTATTGTGACTGGCCCAGAGGCCCCATGTATTTTGGGCATCGACTACCTTCGAAGTGGGTACTTCAAAGACCCAAAAGGACTCAGATGGGCATTTGGAATAGCTGCTGTAGAGACAGAGGGCATCCAGCAATTGAACACCTTGCCTGGGTTGTCTGAGAATCCAACTGCAGTAGGATGCCTGACGAGTGAAGAGCAACGAGTGCCAATTGCCACTTCCATAGTGCATCGACGGCAGTATAGGACCACTCGAGATGCTGTGATCCCCATCCATAAGATGATCCGAGAGCTGGAGAGCCAAGGGGTGGTCAGCAAGACCCACTCACCCTTCAACAGCCCCATTTGGCTTGTGCGAAAATCTGAAGGAGAATGGAGATTGACTGTGGACTACCGTGCATTGAATGAAGTGACTCCACCACTGAGTGCTGCCATGCCAGACATATTAGAGCTCCAGTATGAGCTTGAGTCCAAGGCAGCAAAGTGGTACGCCACTATA
This sequence comes from Melozone crissalis, assembly GCF_028551555.1. Taxonomy (NCBI): domain Eukaryota; kingdom Metazoa; phylum Chordata; class Aves; order Passeriformes; family Passerellidae; genus Melozone; species Melozone crissalis. The sequence goes on along the minus strand of NW_026535813.1, from coordinate 4,010,588 downwards.
GACATTGCCAATGCATTTTTCTCCATTCCTCTGGCAGCAGAATGCAGGCCTCAGTTTACCTTCACATGGAGGGGAGTGCAGTACACCTGGAACTGACTGCCCCAGAGGTGGAAGCACAGCCCCACCATCTGCCATGGACTGATCCAGACTGCACTAGAAAGGGGTGAGGCTCCAGAAAATCTGCAGTATATTGATGACATCATTGTGTGGGGGAACACAGCTGCGGAAGTGTTCGAGAAAGGGAAGGAAATCATCCAGATCCTCCTGGGAGCTGGTTTCGCCATTAAAAAGAGCAAAGTAAAGGGACCAGCTCGTGAGATTCAATTCCTGGGAGTGAAGTGGCAAGATGGACGGCGTCAGATTCCTACAGATGTCATCAACAAGATCACAGCAATGTCTCCACCCACCAATAAGAAAGAGACACAAGCTTTCTTGGGTGCAATAGGTTTTTGGAGGATGCATATTCCTGAGTACAGTCAGATCGTGAGCCCTCTTTACCTGGTCACCCGCAAGAAGAACAATTTCCAGTGGGGCCCTGAGCAGCAACAAGCCTTTGTCCAGATCAAGCAGGAGATTGCCCATGCAGTAGCCCTTGGCCCGGTCAGGACAGGACCAGAGGTAAAGAACATGCTCTACTCTGCAGCCGGGAACCATGGCTTGTCCTGGAGCCTTTGGCAGAAGGTGCCTGAGGAGACTCGGGGTCGACCACTGGGATTTGGGAGTCGAAGCTACAGAGGGTCTGAAGCCAACAACACTCCCACAGAGAAAGAAATCCTGGCTGCCTATGAAGGAGTTCAGGCTGCCTCGGAGGTAATAGGCACTGAAGCACAACTCCTCCTGGCACCCCGACTACCGGTGCTGGGGTGGATGTTCAAAGGCAAGGTTCCTTCCACTCACCATGCCACCAGTGCTACATGGAGCAAGTGGATTGCTCTCATCACTCAGCGCGCCCGCATAGGTAAACTGAATCGCCCTGGGATTTTGGACGTAATTACAAATTGGCCCGAAGGGGAGAATTTTGGTGTCACAGATGAAGAGGAACAAGAACCAGTGACACGTGCCGAAGAGGCTCCTCCCTATAACCAACTGCCCCCAGAGGAAACACGCTACGCTCATTTCACTGACGGTTCCTGTCGCATCGTAGGGATGAACCGGAAGTGGAAAGCAGCCGTATGGAGCCCCACACGACAGGTTGCACAAGCTACCGAAGGAGAAGGTGGATCGAGCCAACTTGCTGAACTCAAAGCTGTTCAACTGGCCCTGGACATTGCTGAGAGAGAGAAGTGGCCAAAGCTCTACCTCTACACTGATTCATGGATGGTAGCCAATGCTGTGTGGGGATGGCTGGAGAGGTGGAAAAAGGCTAACTGGCAACGTAGAGGGAAACCAATTTGGGCTGCTGATGAGTGGAAAGACATTGCTATCAGGGTAGGGAGGCTACCTCTGAAAGTCCGCCATGTAGATGCCCATGTACCCAAGAGTAGGGCCAATGAGGAGCACCAAAACAATGAGCAGGTAGACCAAGCTGCAAAGATAGGGGTGTCCAAAATAGACCTAGTTTGGGAACATAAGGGAGAGTTATTCCTAGCTAGATGGGCCCATGATGCCTCAGGCCACCAGGGCAGAGATGCCACCTATAAATGGGCACGAAACCGAGGGGTGGATTTAACCATGGGCAGTATTTCTCAGGTTATCCATGACTGTGAGACGTGTGCTGCCATCAAGCAGGCCAAGCGAGTGAAACCCCTGTGGTACGGTGGGCGGTGGCCCAAGTACAAGTATGGGGAGGCCTGGCAGATTGACTACATCACACTGCCCCAGACACGCCAGGGCAAGCGCTACGTGCTGACCATGGTGGAAGCCACCACTGGATGGTTGGAAACCTATCCTGTGTCTCATGCTACAGCCCGGAACACCATCCTGGGCCTTGAAAAGCAAGTTCTGTGGAGACATGGCACCCCTGAGAGGATCGAGTCAGACAACGGGACTCATTTCAAGAACAGCCTTATCAACACCTGGGCTAGGGAACATGACATTGAGTGGGTGTACCATATCCCCTACCATGCACCAGCTGCAGACAAAGTGGAGAGGTACAATGGACTACTAAAACACCAGTTGAAAGCTTTGGGTGGGGGATCTTTCAAGAATTGGGAGCAGCATTTAGCAAAGGCCACCTGGTTAGTCAACACCCGAGGTTCCACCAACCAAGCAGGTCCTGCCCAGTCTGAGTCCCTGAATGTAATAGAAGGAGACAAAGTCCCAGTGGTACATATCAGAGGTTTGTTAGGGAAGACTGTGTGGATCAATTCTGCCGCGAGTAGAGACAAACCCATTCGTGGGGTTGTCTTTGCTCAGGGACCAGGTTGTACGTGGTGGATAATGCAAAGAGATGGAACAACACGATGTGTACCTCAGGGAGATCTGATTGTGGGATAGGAATGATATGAAATATCACTGTTCATTGGATGTTACTGCCATTGTCTGTACATTAAACCATACAGACATGAAATAGAAGGAAATGTGTAAGAGTTGAAGGTCTGGGCAAGTGGAAGATGGAGAAGGAAATGTGTAAGTGTCGAAGGTCTGAGCAAGTGATAGATGGAGCTTTAAGTGACTAAAGTGAAAAGGGGGAATCCTGCAGCTCTGTAATATAGGGCCTGGATTCAGTGGTCCAGTGTGGGGATGTGATGAAGGCATGATGGGTATTGCTTGTAATTTTGGGGAAACAGATGGAAATTTTGTAAGAATAATGCATGATGTGTTGTAGTATGTTGATGATATGGGGGTAAGGGGTGGAATGTCCTGGGGTGACATTATGATGCTTGTATCCCCATTCATCTGTTCTGTGCCTTTAAGACCGACTCTGAAGAGTGGAAGTTTTGTTTGGGTTTCTCTTATCAGGGACACAGAGATGAACAGTACATAGGGCTGTTTTTCACTTCTTGCTTTCAGCTTGCTGCTTTGCTTGCTCTCTTTTCTGCTCTCGCTTCTGCTCTGCTTTGGCCTCTGCTTATTAGCTAGTTCTAGCTAAACAGTCCACATCCCTTCCTGGACTGTTTCTCCTCTCCTGTTTCTGTGACCATCTCAAACCTGCTCCGGACTGGGACCCGGGAACACCGTTCGGCTGCAGCAGCTGCCCCAGCGCCGGAGGGACTGAGAACAGAGCAACCACCCCCGAAAGAGACTTTCTGATTTTGTCATCTTTCTCAGAGCGGTGTCATTGGGTATTGTTCATTTTGTGTGCTGGGGGGTGCTGTGCCTGAAATAAACAGGTTCTTTCCACCTCTCTCCAAGGATTTTTTTTCCCGAATCGGTTGGGGGGAGGGGCCGTGTGGGTTTTGCTTTCTGGAGGGGCCCTCCTTTGCAGATTCTTAAACAAATTTGCCCTTAACCAGGACACCTGAAAACCCCTGTGACCACGGTCACATTCTTCTGTCACTGTTGAGTAAGAAATGACACAGACTCACCAGAAGGCCGATTGGCATAACAGGCCATTTTCTTTGGACTGCTCCTTTTTATACACTGTTCTGCTACAAATGGACTCAATTGGTCATTTAGTTAATACATTTCACCTGATTGGCTAATTTAAAAGATCCCCTTTTTATTAACAATCTTTGAGAAAAACAAGAAAACACATAATAGGAAAAACAACACCTGCAGGTTGTTTAAAATAATAAGCTATCATTGTTTATCTTCAACTCCCCAAAGTTTCCCAGGCCATTCTGAGAAAACTTATCTAATTTTCTCACTCTCTGACCATGCTGTCATATCCACAGGTCTCCCTTTTTGTTTAAAGGAGGAGGCGGTATTTGTAATCCTTTTCAGGGCCCATTGCACAAAGGAGAACCAACATAGCTCCAGAGGTTCCTCTAGTAGTTGCTAGTTCTAATCAGAACTTCAACTGGACACCGATTTCAAATGGTCAGAGAGATCAAATCTTGTGGTTTCCTCTCACAAAAAATACACTATTAATCTTAAAATCAGTTACCTATTCTAATAAAAGATCAATGCTAATTCTAATAGAGTAACAACCTATTGTTAGTTTGTTCAAAAACTGGCAGTCTAACTTGTCAACAGTCCTTTTCCCGAAACAAGGAAAGGATAGAATGTTTGTTCCCCTCTTGTAGAGGGGCCATCTGATTGATGGTCATCATCTTGATCATCATTCAGAGTTTGCCTGTTGGCTGCGTTCCGGTTTTGGTGCCGCAAATGAGGTTGAACACACCTCGCAGGTATCCATCATACTCCAGTGTCTGTGGAAACACATGCAGCTATGCGGCCCCAAGTGATAAGGTTGCACAAGCCCTCCCACTTATTAGTGGCTAGATCCTGTATCCAGACTTTAGCTCAAGGCAGGTGCATCTCACCTAAAGACTGCAACAAGAGAAAATTATTTAGAATGACAGGATTCTCTGAGTTCTGTGGCACTGTAAGATGACTGATTGTATATAGAGCTTTTTCCAATCGACTGTGTGGGGTTTCTCCAGGCATTCCCCCTTTTTGTTTATCCAGAACACACTTTAAGGTACCATGAGTGTGTTCAACAATGGCTTGGCCCGTTGGAGAGTGCGAGATACCAAGTTTTTGTGACACTCCCTATAAGCGCAAAAACTGACACATCTTCTGCAAGACATAGGCGGGGCCATTATCAGTTTTCACAGAAGAAGGTATTCCCAAGTCTGCAAAAGCCATCCTCCAATGGGCAATCACGTCGCGACCCTTTTCTCCAGTGTGAGCCGATGCCCACATGGCAGAGGAGAAGGTGTCAATAGACACGTGCATATACTTGAGTTGGCCAAATTCAGCGATGTGAGTAACATCTGTTTGCCAAAGCTGCAAGGCCCTTAAGCCTCTGGGGTTCACCCCTGCTGGTAAAGGTGCATCCAGTCCATGACAGTCAGTGCAAGAACTGACAATGTCACGAGCCTCAGTTGATGTCAAGTAAAATTGTTTCTGCAGGGTATGTGCATTTTGATGGAAAAAATCATGCGATGCTTTGGCTTGCATAATTTTGTCAGGCTGAGGTGCTACCTACACAGGGTTAGCTAACCTGTCAGCCTTGGCATTACTTTCCATTATGAAACCTGGTAACTTGGTGTGACTCCACATGTGCAAGATGTAATATGAATGAACTCGGGCCTGAATTGCATCTCACAAGGCTTTCAATAACTGAAACAAAACTGTGTTATTGACTTCCTTTAGAAGTGAGCAATCCAAATGCTTGGTTATGTCTGCAACATAGGCATAATCAGTGACGAAGTTCAGAGGCACATGAGAAAATTTCTGGAATGCCATGGCAACAGCCTTTAATTCAACCGGTTGGGCCAAGCCTGACTCATGGCCCTCCAACACTTGCCATCCAGATTCAATCTTCCAAGTAACAATGGCTTTCCCTGTTTTTCCAGAACCATCAGTAAAGAAGGTGGGTCCTTGCACTGGCACCCGACTACTTTTTGGCAGCAATGACTGATTGGTTGTTTTGGTCAACTGCAATAACTTATGACTGGGCATATGATAGGCAATCTGCCCTGAAAAGTTTTTCAGTGCACTTTACAAAGGAGGGCTGTTAATAAAGCTCTATTCAAAATCTTCCCGTTCTACTGGAAGAATGATTGTTGTGGGATCAGCTGTCATTAATTGCAAACACCGTTGACGGCATTTGATTATCAAATGAGCAATCAGTTCAAATAATGTGGGTGCTGTCTTTTTTGGTTGATGGGGCAAGAAAACCCATTCCAAAATGTGCAAGGGATCAGACCATTTGTCACTCCATTGGCCAATGATACCCGTAGGATGAAAATCTGGATTGGTAATGAAGACAGTGATATCAATGGAAATATCTACTTGATGAACCTGACAAGCAGAAACAGCCTTTTGGACTTCCTCCAATGCTCATCAGACCTCAGGAGTCAATTTCTGAGGTGATCTCAGGTCAGGGTCCCCCTTTAGAGTATCATACAGAGGGGACAGTTGTTTGGCGGTTAGTCCCAAGTAAGGACATAACCAACTGATGACAACCATCAATTTCTGGTCATCATTCATGGTCTTAATAGAATCCGAGAATTGCACCTCCTGATGCTGAATGGTTCAGTGAGAATTTTGACTCCCAGATATTTCCAAGGAGGATGCTGTTGAACCTTCTCCGGAGCCACTTGCAGCCCATAAGAACGCAGAGCATCAAACAGCTGAGGCTGTATCCTCAGCAACTCATCCTGGGTGGGTGCTGCCACCAGGATGCCGTCCATGTAATGATAACAACATGCACCAGGAAACTGTTTGCGGACTCCGGACAAGGCCTGAGCCACATACCACTGACAGATAGTTGGGCTATTGTTACAGCCCTGTGGCAAAATTTTCCATTGATATCTCTGCACAGGTTTGGCATTGTAATTGAAGGCACTGTAAAGGCAAACTTTGGTTTGTCATCAGGATGCAAAGGAATTGTGAAAAAACAATTCTTCAAATCAATGATCAAGATCTCCCATCCCATGGGGAACATGGTGGGCGAGGGCATACCAGGTTGCAATGCCCCCATGCTTTCCATCACTGCATTAATTTTTTGTAGGTCCTGTAACAGCCTCCATTTCCCAGATTTTTTCTTTACCACAAAGACAGGAGTATTCCAGGGACTAGTGGAAGGCTTAATGTGTCCCTGGTGAAGTTGTTCCTGAATCAATTCACAAAGGGTGACCAATTTTTATTTTGTCAGGGGCCACTGGTGAACCCAAATTGGTCTGTCCACCAGCCACCATAAAGGCAGCGTAGGATATTTTCTGCCCTTTAGCACAGTGGCCCCAATTAAAAATCCATCCCAATTCGTACCCCCCAGGCTGCCAATACATCCTGCCCCCAGAGATTGATCAGAGCTGTAGTGATGTAGGATTGAACTGCAGCTGTCTGCCCATCCATGTTTTTGATCAGCACTGACCATTGGCTTACAAAGGTCTGTGCTGTACCCCCCAACCCTTTGATGGCCGACCCGATGCATGCCAAAGGCCACATAGGAGGCCACACAGAGAAGGAGATGACTGTCGCATCCACCCCTGTATCGATCAAACCTCGAAGCCAGATCTTCGGCAGGCAGGCAGGCACCCAGTAGGATCAGGGAACATATCATCTGGGGTTGCTGAGCAGAAATATCTGTAGACCAGAAGACTTGTGGTGGTCCTGTGGATTTGAAGCCACCATCCCCACAAGTCCACTGGTCAGTCCTGGGGACATATGACTGAAAAGTGTGGTACATAGGGACAGGCGATTGGAAGATCATGCGATGTGACGGAAAGCGGCAGGATTCCTTTTCCCCTAATCCTCTGAGATAAGAGATCACCCTAGGAATGTAACTAGGAATGTAGCCCCCCTAACGATAGTAATGCTGGTAACTTTCCACTCCTTACTAACCATAGATAGTACTACAGACCCCCTCTGACGTAGAGAAGCCCCTTAGACTATAAAACCCCACGAGATGAGACAATAAAGGCCTTTGACTGTCTACCACATTGGTATCTGCGTGCTCTTTGGCCCGAGCGACCCTGGTGAGTTTGGGTCGCCATGCTGCTCCTCGAAACCAGGTCACTTTGCCTTATATCAGAAGGCAACAACTGGTGCCGGAACCCGGGAGGGAGCTCGGGTAACGGGATTCGCCTGGACGAGAGACAGCGGCTGCAGCGGCGGGACCGTCTGCAGTGGGGGGGACGCCCCTGGACCCGCGTGGACCATGGAAGCCATAGCGAAGGTCGTAACAGATGCATGCGCAATGGGGTATTGAGTGTAAGCTTAAAGACCTATGTCTTGCATTACCGAGACTGATTAAGCTTGGGGCCATAGAAAGCCCAATAGATATCCTTCATCCGGAGGCTTGGGATAATTGTACAAAGGCTCTGGCCGAGGACACCATGTCCTCAGGCTGAGGGAAAGCCCTAAAATCGTGGGACAGAGTTATCCAGGCTCTGCAAAAAGCTCGAAAAGAGCAAGAAACCTGGAAAGCCGTGCAAACTTGTTTATTAGCCACGCCGCAGCTGGGGGTGGGCGCGGCAACGCAGGCCGCGGAGGATTTTGATCAGATTGGCAGCACGGAACCGCGAACGCCGGATTCCCCCGAGCAGAACGACTTACCATCGGGGGGGGAACACGCGTGGGCGTTTTGGCAGGGGCTCCCGGAGGAGGCGCGGAAAGCGGCCGGATTTTCAGACCCCGTAGGCATCGATAAAAATGCCCCCCCACCCTATGCGTTTGAAAATGGCGCCAAACCGCGTGTTCAGGGTGGAAAGGAAGACACGGAGGGTGGAAATGCAGTCAGCCTGCTTAACAATGCATGCGCGGGCGAGTGGGGAGAAGGGGCGATCCCCGCGGAGGAGCCTAAGACCAATCAGAGCGCTCAGTTCACATTAGGTCCTTATAGGGCAAGGACCTCCCCGAGCAGGAGGCGGGGGGATCCCAGGGGGAGGGAACGGCCCGACCCCCGCAAGAAGGGGCGGGGTCGGAGCCCGAGAAAACGGCAGAGCAGCCCGGAAATGTCCGGCCAGTCGACTTCCGGCTCGGACTCTGACTCGAGCTCCAAGCTCGAGAGGGGATCGGGGGGTTCCGACTCGGATTCTAGTTTTAACAGAAAGAGAGCAGCGGCATATAAGGTCACTAGCCACAGCGCTCCTGTGTGGGTGAAGGGGTTATCAGAGAAAGATCGAAGCCCGCTTACAGACTGGTGGAAAATAAAATTAGCGTGTGCAGAATGGGCTCCGTCTGCCACACTGGTGTTCCCGGTCCGTGTGGGGGGAGCAGGCGGAAACCAAAGAACCTATTTCCCGGTAAACCCGAAAGACGTACAGGCAATTATTAAAGCGATTGCAGACAGGGGTAATAATTCTGCCATGGTTTCCACACTCACTGACAGTGTTTTTGGAGGGGATGACATGCTACCTTTTGATATTAAGCAGACTTGCAGGATGATTTTCGATGGGACAGGGATGATCGTTTTTAAACAGGAATGGGAGGACAACTGTATAAAGCAGCTACCTTTGGTAACCGGAGCTGACCATCCACTGCATGGCTCCAGCATACAGAGGCTAATGGGCACAGACCCCACTATGATCACTCCCCAGGCGCAGGCTGAGGGCTTGCGGGCCCATGAGGTTATGACAACAACCCGTGCTGCCCGAGAAGCCATCCGTGTTGCTTCCAAAGTAATAGCCAAACCCTCGCCATGGTCATCTATAAAACAGAGTGAGAGTGAGAGCTTCACTAAATTTGTGGACCGTCTTCAGGCAGCATTAGATTCCTCTGCATTACCCTCAGAGGCGAAGGGTCCTGTGCTGGCAGAGTGCCTACGCCAGCAATGCAACTCAGCCACCAAGGACATTTTAAGATCACTGCCACAAGGGTCTAATATAGCTGCCATGATCAGACTCGTTGCAAAGGAAGAACATCTAGCTCCCATCCAGGCAGCAGTTCACACTGCAATAACCAGTGTGATGGCATGCCTTAAGTGTGGCCAGGCAGGCCACGTGGCAGTAAACTGCTCCCAGCCAAGACACCCACCAGCAGCTGCTCCACCACGCCAGGGGAGACTTAGGGGACCATGCTGGGCATGTGGAAGGAAGGGGCATTTAGCTAAGGAATGCAGATCCAGACCTCAGGGAAACGGGAGAGGGAGGGGGCAGCCGGGCCGTATCCAGCCTCCTCCCACCTGGAACATGCAGCGGCCCAGCTACAGCAACCCCCAGTGGGGCAGGGGACCCTCATACCCCATGCCCCCACAGGGAGCAGTCAGTTTTGCACCCCCGCCAGCAGAACAATGGCAGAGTTGCACAGCACCACCAGCAGTACTTTCGCATCCTCCACCGCCACAAGCCGTGTCGGTGCCACAGGGCCAGCAGGGGATGCCCCAGAGCGGGACCCCTGGGTTGCCCCCTGGCCATGAAAATAGGGAAGGAGCCCCTGATGTTGTGGGGGACATGCCGCCTTTATGGCAGTCAGGATCCCCACATCATAGGGCTTCAGTTTTGGGTGGACACGGGATCAGACTGCACGATTTTTCCCCAAGCGCATTGGCCCGGACATTGGCAATTCAAAGAAGTCCCTCCAGTGAACGGGGTGGGAGGGCAGTCCCGGGCATGGAAAAGCACCCAGCTGGTGGCTATAACACTTCACACGAAAAAGGGACCAGAACAGACAGTAGCAATCTACCCCTAAATTTTGCAAAATTCTCCACCCCTGATAGGAAGGGACGTCCTTGCTATGTTAGGAGTCAGGATCACAAATTTATCATGAGGGCCACTGCCGTACACCCTCCGCTGCCAATCAAATTGACTTGGAAATCATCAGACTCCGTATGGGTCGAGCAGTGGCCCCTGACAGAGCCTCGAGCGGCAGCCTTGTTGGAACTGGTCGACCGCGAACTACAAAAGGGTCACATAGAACCCTCCATCAGCCCATGTAACACCCCTGTATTTGTGATCCCCAAAAGGTCTGGAGAAGGTTATCGCCTCATCCACGACCTGAGAGAAGTGAACAAGACAATCCGACCCATGGGTCCAGTTCAGACACTGCTACCCACGAACTCAGCCATCCCCGAAGGGCCGCCATGCACACTGCTGGACATCAAAGATTGTTTCTTTTCGATACCCCTGCATCCTGAGGACAGAGAACAATTCGCCTTTCCCGTTGTGTTCCCAAACGGCAAGCGGCCCAACGTCCGCTTCCAATGGAGAGTATTACCAAAAGGTCTATTAGACAGCCCGACCATATGCCAAATCACCGTGGACAGAGCACTGACGCCAGTCCGGCACTCCTACCCCACCGCAACCATCATTCAATACATGGACGACATCCTAGTCGCTGCACCATCGGCAAGCCAAGTAGATCACCTGGTGTCCACAATCACGGAAACCCTTCAGGCCAACGGCTTCGAGATCGCGAGCGCAAAGATCAAGAGAAGACCCTGCGTGACCTTCCTGGGAGCGGGGATCACAAGCTCCTACGTGACCCCCCCCAAGGTGAAGGTCCATCGAGACATCAAGACGCTCCACGACGTGCAACGCCTGGTGGGATCGCTGCAGTGGCTTCGCAACATCATCCTAATTCCTCCCGAGGTCATGGACCCTTTATATGACCTCCTGAAAGGAAAGCACCCCTGGGAACCCAAGGAGCTGACACTGCAAGCAATGAGGTCCCTCGACTTCATCGAAAGCCAGATGTCCACTGGCACACTTGCCAGAGGGAACCCAGCCATGCCACTGGACCTATACATCCACTTTACACCGAAGGGAAGAGTGGGAGCACTGGCCCAAGGACCTTCCAAAAAGCCCCGACCAATCCAATGGGTGGTCCTCGGAAGATCCGCTCGTGCATTTTCCCCGGGAATTGAATGCATCGCTAACCTCATCATGAAAGGCAGGAAACTCGCCTTGAAACATCTAGGAACCAAGCCAACAAGAATCCACCTTCCTTTCTGCACGCAACCGACCTCGGAGTCAACCACAATATCGGAGCACCTAGCCCTTGCTCTCACCGGCTTCGGAGGAGAAATTTCCTACTCTGCCAGACCACCCTTGACTCAGCTGCTGACCATTGTCGACATGGACATGCCGCCAAAGGTCATGGACCAACCGCAGCCAGGACCAACAGTCTTCACAGATGCTTCCTCCACAACTTCAACCGCAGCAGCAGTGTGGCAGGCAGGAGAACAATGGCATTGCGTCAAAGCATGTGACCCCACACTGTCAGTGCAACAACTAGAGGCAGCAGCAGTGGTCTTGGCGTGCGGACTCTTCCAAGATGAACACCTCAACATAGTAACGGACTCTATATTTGTGGCAAGGCTTTGCCTAGCCATGGCAGGACCAGGTGTGTCAACATCTGCAGCAGCCCTAATGCTGGAAGAAGCACTCTCCTCGCAACAGGGCACCGTGTCAGTCATTCACATCAACAGCCACAACCCAGTCAAAGGTTACTTCCAGACCAGCAACGACAAAGCGGACGCCGCAGTAAAAGGTGTATGGACGTTGCAGGAAGCTCGTCAACTGCATGAGTCGCTCCACATCGGAGCCAAAGCACTGGCGAAGAGATGTGGAATCTCGACAGCGGACGCAAAACATGTGGTAGCCACCTGCCCTCATTGCCAGAAGTCACCCCTTTGGACCTGTGGGGTCAACCCGAGAGGTCTCAAGCCTTCAGAGATCTGGCAGTCGGACTTCACCTTGTGTCAACTGCTGAAGCCCCGAGCATGGCTTGCAGTGACAGTGGACACTTATAGAGGAACGATCATAGCCACACAGCACCACAAAACTAACTCCAAGGCAACAATTCAGCACTGGCTGACAGCCATGGCTTGGCTGGGTATCCCCAAGCAGATCAAAACTAACAACAGTTCCAATTTCACCTCCAAACCAGTGCAAGAATTCGCCTTAAAATGGGGCATCACATTAGTGCAAGGTATCCCGTATAACAGTACCGGGCAGGCCATAGTTGAGCGAGCAAATCAGACCCTGAAAACCAGGCTAGAAGTGTTGGCGAAAGCAGAGGGCTTTGCCAATTCCATTCCCCCAGGAGATCAGGCGCGTATACTGGCAACCACTTTGCTAGCACTGAATCAATTCCCTAGGGGAGATGAAACAAACAGTCCCGTTCAAAAACACTGGGCCACCCGAGCGCTAGAGGAGGGCCCGCAGGTTGTAATTAGAAATGAGCTAGGTGAATGGGAACGGGGCTGGAGGCTGATGCTCACAGGGCGAGGGTACACAGCTGTCAAAAAGGACGGCAAAATCAGGTGGTGTCCACTTAAGTCAATCAAGCCTGACCTTCACAACAAGCAGAATGAGACTGATGAGAGTTGCGAGTTTCTGTTTACAGGACATGCTCGTAGGGCGTCCTCGTGATGCATACATCCCCGTTCCAGAGGAAAGTGACAGACCACCAAGCCGCCAGGCTGTGCCCGAGACCCGCACGGGTGAGACCCAAGTATCAACGGTGTTTCTGTGTGATTTTGCTGTTGGGGCTTGTCGCCAGAGGGCAAGCCAGCCCAGATCACTACCCCCATCGGCCATTCAGGTGGGTCATGCGACACCTTAGTAGTGACAAGGTGCTCAAAGAAATCACCACACCGAACGCCTCATCCTTCGTGCTCCGCATTACCTACCTGTTTCCAGGACAACCAAAGGTAGACCCCTATTCCCCACACGCCACACACATGTACCTATCCTACTGGTGCCCAGCTTCAAACCCTGGGAAAAGCTACTGCAATCACCCAGGGTGGGGATACTGTGGGCACTGGGGCTGCGAAACCATTGTTACAGATGCCAGACCGTCAGGGCCTGGGTGGGAGCCACAAGAGCCAGACAAATTCTTACAGTTCACCTGGGCACCCAGCGGCTGATAAACACCCGTCTTCCTCCAGGGAAGTTTCTACCGAAACCGTCATAAAATCCCTAAATTTCGGAAATGCACTGACTACAACATGACGGTTTTGCAGCCAGATCACCCTAGTTGGGCCATAGGCAGAACGTGGACAGTAGTCCTTCAAGGGTTGAAAGAGAGGGTGAATGTGCGAATTATCAGGCTCCAACCATCGGCACCCCGAGCGGTCGGACCCAACAAAGTGATTAAAAGCGCGCAGAAAGGGAGAAACCCCAAAGCCTTGCCCACAAAGGTCACCAATATCCCGACGGGCCATGTGGAAGCCTTTCAGATAGGCCGCTCAGCCAGGTCAAATTCAGACCCAATCCTTCACATGCTAGAAGATACCTTTCCATCCCTGAACGAATCCAACCCTAACCTAACCGACTCCTGCTGGCTTTGTTAAGATGTTAGACCCCCCTTTTACGAAGGAGTCGCTTTAAACACTCCCTTCAGTTACTCCACAGCCGATGCCCCTCACCAGTGCAGATGGGATACCCCCCACAAAGGAATCACCCCGAGTCAAGTCACAGGCCAGGGCAGATGCTTTGGCAATGCAACCCTAGCTAGGCGGAAAGGCAACGTCTGCACCAAAGTTGTCAAGCCCGACAGGAAAAACAATAAGTGGGTAGTTCCATCCGCATCTGGGATGTGGGTTTGCCAGCGATCTGGAGTGAGTCCCTGTGTGTTCCTTGCAAAATTAAATGACTCTAACAACTTTTGTGTCCAAGTTCTGATCGTTCCTAGGGTCCTGTACCACTCAGACGAAGAAGTGTACCACCTTTTTGAGGAACCCAGCCGGCTCCACAAAAGAGAAATAATAACAGGTATAACTATCGCAATGCTGCTCGGCCTAGGAGCAGCCGGAACGGCCACGGGTGTCTCAGCCCTAGCGACCCAACATCAAGGACTGTCCCAGCTGCAAATGACCATCGATGAGGACCTGCAAAGGATTGAGAAATCCATTTCCTTTCTAGAGAAGTCAGTCTCCTCACTCTCAGAAGTGGTCTTGCAGAACAGGCGAGGACTGGACCTCCTGTTCATGCAGCAAGGAGGCCTGTGTGCCGCCTTGAAAGAGGAGTGCTGCTTCTACGCGGACCACACGGGAGTCGTTAGAGACTCCATGGCGGAACTCTGAAATAGACTAGCTCAGAGACAGAAAGACAGGGAAGCCCAACAGGGTTGGTTCGAGTCCTGGTTCAATCAATCACCATGGCTAACCACCCTAATTTCTACCCTAATAGGTCCATTGGCAATGCTACTTTTAGCTGTTACCTTTGGACGATGCCTGCTGAACAAGCTAGTCTCATTCGTTCAGACCCGCCTAGAACAGGTCAATATCCTGTTCATAGGCCGGCAACAAATGCTGTGAATTCAACCAGGGAATACTGCCAGTCACAAGATTTTCTAAACTTGCCTGGCAAAAACTTACTCAGGTTTACCAAACCCTTTTCCCTTGTCGAATTACAACCTTATACCTCATTTCAGTGCCTATGTATATGACTACCTCATTCATTTGTGAAAAAGGGGGGGGGAGATGTGGTAGATAGAGACAGGCAATTGGAAGATCACGCGATGTGACAGAAAGCGGCAGGATTCCTTTTCCCCTAATCCCCTGAGATAAGAGATCACCCTAGGAATGTAACTAGGAATGTAGCCCCCCTAACGATAGTAATGCTGGTAACTTTCCACTCCTTACTAACCATAGATAGTACTACAGACCCCCCTCTGACGTAGAGAAGCCCCTTAGACTATAAAACCCCACGAGATGAGACAATAAAGGCCTTTGACTGTCTACCACATTGGTATCTGCGTGCTCTTTGGCCCGAGTGACCCTGGTGAGTTTGGGTCGCCGTGCTGCTCCTCGAAACCAGGTCGCTTTGCCTTATATCAGAAGGCAAGAGAAAAGGCACAAGTTGAGCAATCTGAGTCCCTGCCGGAATAGTGACGGGGGGTGGGCGTAGAAACCGTAGCACAAATTTGACCCGAAAAGCCAGAGTCAATGACACCTGAGTGCACAAAGATTCCTTGGTGGGTGGCACTAGGTCTTCCCACAAGCAGTGTGCTTAGTCCTTGTCCCAAAGGTCCGAACACATCCAAAGGAACCTTATATTCACGACAG
The DNA here is from genome assembly GCF_028551555.1 of Melozone crissalis. NCBI lineage: Eukaryota > Metazoa > Chordata > Aves > Passeriformes > Passerellidae > Melozone > Melozone crissalis. The sequence goes on along the minus strand of NW_026535813.1, from coordinate 3,995,080 downwards.
GATTCTAGGATGACTGTGGTTGCAATATGTACACCCACCCCAGTGGAGCCGTGAGTGCTGCTCCTGAGTTGGCTGAGCAGGCCTGTGCCGGTGCTGTGCCTTGAGGAATCACTTGTGTCAGAGTGCAGATCCCCTGGCCATTGGCATGATATTTAGACTTACATTGGGTTTCAAAATTACCTGCCTTTAGGCACCTAGAACAGAAGAAACTGGTATTTGGTTCTGCCTATTTGTGTGTTCCTTGCTTTTTCTTGCTCTTATTTTTGTCTTTTTTCTGTTGCTCGCCCCCTGAGGATTTCTGGCCTGGATGTAAAGCAACCGCCAGAGCAGACACTTTGTGGTCTACAGTACCTAGTTTGGAACATACTTGGACCATGTCTATTAGTGTCGGGTCACCTGGAAGAGCATCTATGATCTTCCAGCAATCACAGTTTGCGTTGTCCTGAGCTAACTGCTTGCATAAAACCTGCCTCAAGATATCATCCTCAACCTGCTTCTCCAGGGCTGCTGAAAGTTTCTCAACAAATGGTAGAAAAGGTTATTTTGTTCCTGGAGTTACTGTCGCATATCGTGGCTTGGGAGTGGCCGTTTCTATAGTTCTAAGCAGTGCTATAAATCCTACCCTTTGCTCAAGAACAGCAGGGTCCCAGGTAGCCTGAAGATCAGGATTGGAAAAGACCTGTTCTCCCATGAGAACATCCACTTCCACGTAAAACCTAGGATCTCCCTGAGGAAATCGCCTGTTCTCTGTTGCAACCCATTCAGCGACCTGCCTCCAGTTGTCCTGAAAAACCCTAAATTGCACAGGCTGGAACAATACTTGAGCTATGTGTTTAATATCAAATGGAGCAAGTAGGTCTGTGTTTAACACTCTGAGAACTTGCATAACTTGTGTAGAGCCAAGGCCATATTTTGCTACCTTATCTTGCAAATCTTGGACCACCTGCCAGGCAATCACATCGTGACTGTCAGCTTGTCCTTTATTTGGAACAGCTTTATACATGGGAAAAGCTTTAATTTCTCTTTGTGGTGGAACATTGTCTTCCTGAACCACCTGTGTCCCCTCCACAGATGCTGGATTAACTGTTTGACTTTCATCTGTGACCCCTTCCTTCAGATCTGGTGTGGTGGCAGTGTCACAGCATGGCATTCCCACCCTTTCGAACAGGTCCCAATCTCCAGTCTCTAAAACTCGCATCTTAACTGCTTCCCAAAAGCAGCGAGGGTTCGTGGGATGCATGGTCACCCGACAGGGAGGCAAAGTCCAGAGATTACTCAGGGACAATGGCACCGCCTGTCAGTGCCGGCGTTCTGCCACCGGGGCACGCTCCCATTGAGGGGCAGGCTTTTGGCAGTCATGGCATCCTGGGATGCGGAGAAGAGCCTGCGGGCAGCAGGGGGTGGTGGGTTGGCTAGAGGCTCCGAAGTCGAGGAACCAACTGCAGACTACAAAGCCGGGGGGCTGGTTACAAGCCCTGCTGTGGGGGGGCCGGCCGCCGGCTGTGCCGCGGACGGGGGCCCTGCTGCAGCCGGCGGTGGGGCAGCGTGTGGCACGGCAGCGGGCGGCGGCATGGCTGCCACCGCCGCAGGGGCTACAGGCGCTGCTGCCACGGGCACAGGCTGCAATGGTAAAGCTGCAAAAGTCAACCAAGTCAGCCGCCGCACAGGGAGTGTGAGGAGGCAGTTGTTCCGCAGCTAAAGGTGGGTGGGCGAAAGGGACCACAGCCCATGTTGTGTGATTTACCAATGAGAGAGACGCTGCTGGTGCGGCGGCCAGTGTCCATGTCATCTGCGCAGGCGCCATGGAAGAGGGGGGAGAACCGGCAGGGGATGTGACATCAGCTGGAACAAATGCTCGCTGGCCGGAGCTGAAGATGGCGGAGGGTGTGGCCAGTACATCTGCGCAGGCTCCATAGTTGATGACAAGGACGCTGACAGAGCGATTAGTTCCACCCTCACCCACGGTGTGGGGGGTAATCAGAGTCGGAAGTAGCAGCTCCTGCCGGCCGTGAAAGAGTTGGTCCCTAGACGGGGCTGACAGGTGGGGCCAAGCGGCTTGTGGAGCAGCGCAAGGCAGTCCCGCTGGGCGGGGCGAGGCTGGCTGAAACACAGACATGTCCGCTGCCTCCCGCGAAACGGAGGCGGGCATGACCTGTGGCTGGAGCGGGGCCAGCTGTTGCAGCGGCTCGCCAGCCACTCTTTGCAGGGCAGGGAAAACCCGATCTGCTGGCCGTGGCGGAGACAGTCCTGGTGCCCCCAGTGGTGGTGGAGGGGCCAAAAGTGGCACAGACGGGGAGGGGCCGTCCCCCTGGCGCGGCTGAAACACGGCTGTTGCGCTCGGCTGTGCTAGTTTTGTAGGAGGAGGATATGTCGGCCTCACAGAATTATAGGTGTGGAAAACGCCAATCGCTTGCTTTTAAAACTTTAAAAGTTTAATAGTAATAAAATAGTTATAAAAATAGTAATACCATTAACGTAATAATAATTTGGACAATTTGAATTAGGACAATATGAGGCAATAGAAACAAAGAGTTATGGATGTCCGGGTACCTTTTTCTGGGCAGCACGAGCCTGAGAAAGGACCCCCGTTAACAAAGGATTAACCCTTAAAAACAGTAGCCTGTTGCATATTTATACACTTCATACATTATGCATAAATTCCATTCAAATACAGCATTCTGTCTGGTCATCATCAACTTCTTCCTCTGAATCCTAACAGTGCCTTTGAGGTGGGAAGAAGTTAGTTTCTTCTGATAAGAGGGCAATAAATTTTTTTCTCTGAAAGATTTAGGTGTCCTGTGGCTGCTATCTCGCTGCAAGTCTTTTCTTTAAAAAAAATATCCTACATAGCACAGTTTCTATTTTAACATTTTTTATAACCTAAAACTATATTTAACACACTACTTAAGAGAATTAATACAGCATTACTTTCTAACACAACACATGTAATATCCATTTTAATATTTGTTAAAAGCCAATCATAAAATACGCATTTTTCACAGTAGGGATGAGGATATTTCAGCTGAACATATTCTCTAGGTGAGAGATAGGTTCTACGGGGGGCCCCTACGTCCCCTGCAGGTCCATGCAGAGCCAGGGAAAAGCCAGCAGCCACCCGGCCTGCCCATCCTCCCCCTGGGGTCCTCCCCATTTCTGATTCACTTCCCCTCAGAGTCTGGCCTCACAAGGCTAGGGACAGGATTCCCCATACAGGTATAAGTCGAGGCATGATGGAATCCCCACTAGCAACTTCTTCCCAGAGCCAGTAGCCCAATGTGTCCCACATTTGAGGATTAAAAGCGGTGCCTATATCTACTGGAAAATCATGAGATTTGGCCCAGGAAACCAGAGTGCAGAGCAAATAATCTGACACAGAGATTCCAGTAAAAGTAATCATGTACCTCCACACAGAAACAGTTGCGTATTCATCCATAGAGAGGTGACTCCCCATCGTGAAAACACTGGCCCCCAACCTACAGCAAGACTATCTTGGGGTACCAACTGTCTGTCTGCTTTGCTAGGGAACTCATTCCCGCCCGAGCTTTTAGGGTATCTGAAATAAACAGGGCCAGGAGACTTCTTCTCCTTTTTAATGCCTTTATTAAAAGTGATCAGCTCAGGATTGGGCGGCTCAGCGGGTCTGCAGCGTCCCGTCGTCTCCCAGGGTGACTCAGAGGAGGAGGATATGCGCAGCTCTGTCCACAAGGGGCAGAGCTGGGGGAATCCAGTCCTCGTGGGAGCCTTTAGGGCGTGATGTCCCCGTCAGATGGTACTCCTCCCACTCAGTCGGCCTGGTCTCACCGCCGGGGTCGTCTCTCATGGTCAGGGCGAGAGGCTCCGAAGGTGTTCCACGTCTCTGCAGGCTCAGCATTCGGCTCCTCACGTCCAGACATCACTCCAGTCTCTCAACTCTTAGGTGGCTCGTTGTTTTTGGGGTTTCTACGTACAGCGGGGGACCCATGCTGCATTGTGGTCTTGGAGTCACTTTGCATAACCCCCCCTACCTTCTCAGGTCTCTTCACCCTTCTGGGAAAAGTACACCTTAGCCTCGGGCAAGGCCCTGCTGATACAAAAGGAGCGATTAGCCACAACGACCCGTGATTACAATAACAAAACACGAAGAACTTCAGCGGCTACAGTGATCTGGCTGCTTTTTGTAACTTTTCTCACAAAAAAAAATATTAACCGAATTTTTGTTCATAACAGTCCCCCCTCTTTTTCTTTAATCGAGCTTAAATTCTAAGCTCGCATCAACTCACAATTTTTTTGTCTTGAATCTACTATAAATCTCTTGTGCACTTTGGTAATCATGGTTACTTAACCTTGTTACTTTCCTTGGTTTCTTCAGGTTGGTCTGCACGGCAAGTACTATTCTACTAAAACAGATAAATAAGCATAGTAAAAAAACAACCCTCCAAGTACACAGACAGTGAGAAAAACTACCTTTTCCCATACATCCTTTTTGAAAATCTCCAGGTTCTCCCACCCACTGGGATCAAGTGTAGGAGTTTGTTCTTCATTATTTACACATGATAATCTTTTTATTTAATTTGAAATGTTCCTAATAATTGAATTCTTTATTCTTAATCCTGCTTGGAGGCGGATTACTTTATTTAACATAGAAATTGGGATCCGAATTTGGCTTTTACAATTTTTGATTTTCTCAATTTCTATTTCACTTTCCTGGTTCTGTTTATTTTCTCTCAAATCACTATATATAGGAACTCCCAAACTTGATCCAGTTTCTTTGGGTCATAAGAAGAAAATTGGTTTTATCACTCTAGCAATGCAGCTGCCAGACGAGATAAAATCTAGGGGTTTTGGGCTCCCCTTAAATGTGTTCCAAAAGGGGTTTATCTCTCTTCCAGTACACTCATATAAATACTTGTAACAAACAATTTTTCTTACCATTTTCACCATTTCTTTTCTTTTTACTAGTTCTGCTGAGCTTGTTTCAGCAGCATCACATTCAAAGCACAACCAGGCTTCCCTTATAGGGCACTCTCCTAGGAGTGGCTGCCTAAAAGTGGCAGTATTGTATGCTATCCAATACACTCTCTTATTTTTCTGATAAAGGACCAATTGGGAGGGGTGAACACGATCAGGGTCAGAACTGATGTGGACTCTCGACAAGGAGCTCACTTTCTCCTCATAGAGGGATTGGTAGCATTCACTGCGCCGCTCAGCTGGGCTTCCCAGAGCACCACCGGCAATCAGAGCCATCATTACTACCCTTCCCAAGAGTCCGGTATGGGTCATCTTGCACAGCCTGCCCACCCGGCCTTGCCTCTTGGGGAATTTTACTGAGGAAAAGCTTCCAAGCTCTTTAGAGTCCCTTCTACCCGTTTCTCTGGTTAAACCTCTCTTGGTCTGTTCCCTACCAATTTTGGTTTCCCCTCCCAGGGGAGTGTTTTGTAGAGGATTAACCTGGAGTCTTTAGAAATAAATTGGGGAACTTAACCAGAATTACTTATTCACAGTCTTAAACTTTTTACCAACATAGTTTACACAGAACAGTCTTGAAACATTTTAAGCAATATTAGAACTCTGATACCAATTTTTTCCCACACAGTTCAGTCTTTTTGACTCTTCCTTCTGAGAGTCAACTTTAAATCACAGTATACTCAGGTGTATTAACTTGTGATGTGGATGAATCCTTATCCAGTGCCCGGAGGTGAGTGGTGTGGACTCTGGCCCAATGCCAGAGGGAAAAACTGGGAGTCTGGCCCAATGCCAGAAGGAGAAAGGGGTGGAGTCCGGTCCAATGCCAGAGGGAGAATGGGGGTGCAGTCCGGTCCAATGCCAGAATGCCAGAGGGAAAAAAAACCTGATGTTGAATCCTGGTCCAATGCCAGGGGGTGAGAGTGATGTGAGTCCAACCTTTTTCTTTTGGTCTGCACAATTGAATTAGTAATGAAGAGTACCTGAAATGGGCTTTCAAACACAGGCATTAATGGTCTGCTATTTAATGATTTTATCAAAACTCAGTTTCTCTGTTTAATGTTATTGTTTAACTTCTCTTTTTCCATAGCTTGAATGTTTCTCTCATCAACTTCTACATACTCTGTATTTTGCAAGGAGTTGTATTTCTCAGCTAACTTAACTCCCAAAGTATTTTTATTCCCCTATTTTTCCGTGTATTTAATTCACTGGTTTTCTGTTCTATTTTTCAAGATCTTATTTATCTCTTGCTTCTGTTTCTTACTTTCACTTAGAGCTTAAATACTTCTTTCAACCCCTTACACCTCGTCTATATTCACACTCTTATTTCTCATTCCCTATCACCCACTCCTTCACACCCTCAAGACACAAACTGGATCATTATTGCTAGAAAATCACAGGTCCCTGTAGCCCCCCCTCACCTTGGGGTTGGCCCACAGGTCTCAGCATCTCTGGGCCTCTTGGAAGGGCCCTGACTCTGGTTGCCTCTGGTGCACATTCACCTGTGAGGCTATCTGCGTGTCACTCATGCTTTTACAGCTACGGCTCCCTTACACACTTGAGGAGCACTAGTCTGGTTTGCAGATCACACACACACACACTTTGGTCACAGCCCCCACCCGCCCGGGGGACACAAGCCTGGTTTGCAGGTCACACATACACACACTTCCACTGCCCCCTTCCCACCTGCCCGGGAAGTTGAGGCTGACTTTGTGACTCACTCTCAAACACACAACAAGACAACAGAAAGGTACCTTTTACTTTCACATCACTTATTACAAGTTAAGTATTACTGGCCAGTTTTGGTGCTATTGGATATCCTTTCTACCTAGCTGTTTTTGTCTAACTTCAGATGTTTTTTCACTATACTATACTATACTATACTTCTTAGCACTTTGTTGAGACAGGACTTATCTGCTCCTGTATCTACTCAAAAATTCAAATTCTTCATTTAGGGGGCCCACCTCAAAGTTTACCAAAGGGCTCTTCTAGATGTTGCATCGGGTCCCCTATAGTGTAAAGCCCCTGACCCGCTAATCGTCACCTCTAAGGATCTTCCCTAAATTATCTTGTTCCCTGGCTATTGCCGCATCGAGATTAAGCTTTCTACAAAACCTCCTGATGTGTCCTGGCTCTCCACAGTAATAGCAATGTCGCTCTCTTAAAGGGCCTTGAGGTGTCTCCATCCCTCTTTCACCTGACAGTACTGGCCTATCCTTGCCTCCTCCTGGTGGTGGACCCGCCCACCCTGCACTTTCTCTAGCTACAGCAACCATGATCTTAGCCTTGGCCTTTGCTTTTTCTTCTTCCCTCCTTAAATACACCTTCAATGCCTCTTTTAATAATTCATTTATGTCCTTCTCTTGCCAATCTTCCATCTTTTCCAGTTTTCTCCTTATATCAGGCCAAGATTTGGTAACAAATTGGACTTTTAGCAGCATTTGACCTTCTGGGGTGTCTGGGTCTATTCTAGAGTACAACTGGAAGTTCCGCCTTAGGCGATTAAGCCAGGCAGCAGGAGCTTTATCCTTCTCGTGTGCACCCTCAAATGCCAATTGGGTGTTAGTTCCTTTGGGAACTGACTCTTTGATCCCCCATATTATCAAAGACCTATATTCCCTCATGGCCTTCCTCCCCTCCTCCTGGTTAGGGTTCCAGCTGGGCTCCGTTAGTGGCAATTTCTGTTCACCTGTTGGCACCTGGGGTCCTGGACTGTTATCTTTCTCCCATATTCTTATGCCAGCCGCCCTAATCATCTGGACCTCTTCTGGGGAAAATAATATACTCAGGATGGAATTCATCTCCCCCCAAGTGTAGATATTTGGACCTAGAAATTGATCCACTTGGTTGGCTATGCCCACGGGGTCCTCCACTAAATGCCCCAACTCTTTCTTGAATCCTCTCACCTCAGAAGCAGTTAGGGGAGCATTCACAAAGCCAACACCTCCCGCTACTCCTCCCATAGGAACCTCTCTGAGGGGAAACAGTCTCTCCACCTTGGAGGTCTTGGATCTGGTGCTACAGTATGGCCCATCTTCAGATGCCAAACTACTTTGAGGTATATCTGGGTTACCCTGAACTTTCTGCCCATCAGCAGGTGTATTTGCTGATAGCTGTTCATCGGGCGAGGAGGCATTTGTGTCCCAACTAGGGGGAGGTAAAGGGACAGCAATAGGAGGGGGAGAAGAGCCTGAGTGTATATTAAGCGGAGCTGGAGAAGGGGTGGAGAACGCAGCAGGTGGAATAGGCGCTTGTGGTGATGCAGAAGGATCTGGAGGAGCTGAAGGGGGCAGTAAGGGAGTGGTTGGAGGAGATACTGGGTTTATCACAGCGGAAGCTGAAGAGGTAGAAGGAGGAATTTGAGCAGGTGGTAGTGGGATGGCAGCCGGGGGAGGAACCGGACCTGCCATTTGAGGTGCTTGAAGAAGAGGATTATAAGGTGGAGGGGCAGAAGGAGGCAAATAATCCAGGGGGTCCCATCTTTTACTAGTTCTATCATCCCCTCCTTCATTCCCTTCTTTCTTCCTCTGTACCTTACAAATTCGTACCCCTTCATCCTCAACAGCGCTCTTTACCCAGCAGGCCACATACAATAATTGCTCAGGATCAGTATCTCCTCGAGCTGTCAGATAATTATTTAATATTAATAGTTGGCACATCCACTTATCCTTTGTCCCACACCAAGGCCATCCTCCTTGCAGCTCTAATTCTGGCCACACTTCCATGCAATAATGGATCATTTTCACTTTATCTAATCCCTCCGTGGCCTCTATAGAATCCCATTTCACTAACAGTTCTCCTAAGGGACTACTGGGAGGTATATCCCTCAGTCTCTTGCCGGTCTTTTTACTATTACAACCTCCCATTTTTCAGATCTCAATAAAAAAAAGTCTCAAAGGTGCCTCAACTGACCAGTAATTTCAAAAAATACCCCTTGTTTGAGGAGCTTCAGCCTCCTCCACTGAACTTCAAATTTCTGCCTGATGCTCAGGACTTTATACTGAAACAACTGCCCAATCTCTTGATTGCCCAACTTCCCAGCATCAGGTCTTACATCTATCGGGACTTGAACACTCGAAGCCTCGGCCGAAGAGTCCGGGTCGTGCCTGACTCCCTCAGTCAGGAAAAACAACTGCCTGATTTTTATTTTGCCTAACTCGCCAATTTTTAGGCTTCACCGTATCAGGACTTAAAAGCAAACCACAGCCTCCTTAGCTGGGGTTTGTGCCTGACTCCCTTTGTCAGGACTTACTTTGCCTGCAGGGCTTGTGAAACACCCGAATCCTTCTCGGGACTGACAAATCTTACTCGAATCCTTCTCGAGACTTACAAAAGTGCCTGACCTTCCTCTGTCAGGACTTACTTTGGGTGCGTGCCACTCATACACAGTAATTCACTCCGCACGCCCGGAGTGGGGGGGCCCTTTATTCCCCTTTGGGAGACGACTTCACTAACGCTAATTCCACTCGCTTTCCCCTGTTTCCGGCCTTCCCCTTCGCAGGGAGTCAGGAAACGCGGTACTGAGGGGCCCCTCTCACTTCGAAGGTCTGGCTGCCGGCCCTCGTCTCACTCACACACATGCGCACGTCTCCCACTCCTGCCACCGAGTTTCTAACCAGTCCGGTGCTCCGGTGCTCCTCTGCGTCGCTGTCCTGAGCCGATCCCTCTTGGTCCTGGTAGCCAGCTGTCCTCTGAAGATCCAAGATGGCCAGTCCTGAGTCCTCTTGCGGCGTGGCTATCCCGGACGAGAGCCCCCAGCTGAAATAAACAGGGCCAGGAGACTTCTTCTCCTTTTTAATGCCTTTATTAAAAGTGATCAGCTCAGGATTGGGCGGCTCAGCGGGTCTGCAGCGTCCCGTCGTCTCCCAGGGCGACTCAGAGGAGGAGGATATGTGCAGCTCTGTCCACAAGGGGCAGAGCTGGGGGAATCCAGTCCTCGTGGGAGCCTTTAGGGCGTGATGTCCCCATCAGATGGTACTCCTCCCACTCAGTCGGCCTGGTCTCACCGCCGGGGTCGTCTCTCATGGTCAGGGCGAGAGGCTCCGAAGGTGTTCCGCGTCTCTGCAGGCTCAGCATTCGGCTCCTCACGTCCAGACATCACTCCAGTCTCTCAACTCTTAGGTGGCTCGTTGTTTTTGGGGTTTCTACGTACAGCGGGGGACCCATGCTGCATTGTGGTCTTGGAGTCACTTTGCATAACCCCCCCTACCTTCTCAGGTCTCTTCACCCTTCTGGGAAAAGTACACCTTAGCCTCGGGCGAGGCTCTGCTGATACAAAAGGAGCGATTAGCCACAACAACCCGTGATTACAATAACAAAACACAAAGAACTTCAGCGGCTACAGTGATCTGGCTGCTTTTTGTAACTTTTCTCACCAAAAAAAATATTAACCGAATTTTTGTTCATAACAGTATCAGGGCAAAATTGTGATCCCAGTCCTTTCCAGGAGGACATGGGGAAAGGTTGTTGTTACCTCTCCGGGGGAACAGAGGGTGTCCAAACACGGGCGGGCCCCCCGGGCGCCGTGGTGTCCCAGCGGAGTCCCGGTAGGGGTCAGAGGCATCTCTCTGTCCGTCCTGTGATCCACAAAGGATTGACCGATGTAACACACGGCGTGGTCACCAGATGTCACAGTTAAGTAAGAAATGACACAGACTCACCAGAAGGCCGATTGGCATAGCGCACCATTTACTTCGGACTGCTCCTTTTTGTACACTGTTCTGCTACAAGTAGACTCGATTGGTCATTTAGTTAATACATTTCACCTGATTGGCTAATTACCAAGATGCCCTTTTTATTAACAATCTTTGAGAAAAACAAGAAAACACATAATAGGAAAAACAACACCTGCAGGTTGTTTAAAATAATAAGCTATCATTGTTTATCTTCAACTCCCTAAAGTCTCCCAGGCCTATTCTGGGAAAACTTATCTAACTTTCTCACTCTCTGACCAGGCTGTCACATCCACAGTTCCTCTGGCTCTGGTCCAGGGGTTTCCCAGATGCCTTGCATCCCTTTGTGGTTGCCAAAATCTGATGCCTTGTGAAGGCTGACCTAGAACAGAGACTAGACAAAGCTAAAGAATAAAGTAGGTATTTATTAAGAGGTCTCAATAGATCCACCTTGGGCATCACAACCCAAAATGGCCACAAAAAATAGACAATCAGTCACAGGGTCTCACACTTTTATACATTTTGGTCCATTAGCGTATTGGAGCTAATTCTCCAATTACAGCTTTAGCCCATGAAGTCCCATCCTTGTTTTATCTCTTCGGTCCACCGTTGTTTATGCTCTTGGGCCTAAGGTCTGGATTGGCTGTCCTTGGGTCCCCAGCTAGAGAAGGAATTGTTTTATCTACCTATTCTATGAAGAGAGCTTTCTATTCCCTAATATGAAGCCTAGACTTACACACTAAAGACGAATATAATCTGAAAAATGTAAAGGCTAAACCCGAGGCATCATGATTGCTTTTTGTGATAGATGCTCCTGTAATAATTCTAAATTGTAAGCTATCCTTTCAAGCAGAAATTACTGATACGTTTTTTCAAAGTACCCTTTTCTGAAAGAACAGCCCCCACCTTGCTACTTCCCTGATGTGGAAAAGGTTACCACTGGAATGAAAAACCTAACCCGCTCATCCTAAAGCAACTTCTGACTCAGGGCTTGTTACCTCTTGAAACCACTTAGAGAGTTAATGTTAATATAATTGTAATGTCCCAAGCCTAGATTTATATACTGACGGATTTTCGGCTGTTTAGATGGTCTGGGAAGGCCCAAGGTGGCCTTGGGCCGCCCGCGCTCCAAAGGACGAGAAGGGACTTCAGATCTTTTCTCGGTCTCGGTGTTTATTAAATGCTTATCTAAAAGATTTTCTCTGGGCCTGACAGAGTTCTGCTCAGCAGTCAGCCATGGGCACACACTGAGAGCCCCTGGGGCGGCCACTTATCTTTATACTCGGAGTTACGTATACAATATTTATCATTTTTCTCCAATACCTTTCACCCTTATTAACCAGTACACTTTTAGTAAGGTCCAATCCCAAAGTGCCAACATCACCACAGAAGATGGAGGCCAAGAAGAAGAAGAAGAAGGAGAAGGGCACGCCCCAATTCCTCCATCTTACTTCTCTAGACCCCCCTGTACAGAAATCTTAAACCCTTTATCTCACACTCCAATTAACTTATCCCTTCACCGTTCACCCCAGTGAAATCCTCCTATCCTCATACTGATGTCATCTCTCGTGTGGGATCAAAGTCTAGCCACCAGACATTTCTGGCAGCATTCCAGGACTCCCGAGCCCCCCAGGGGTGGTCTTGGTCACCCTGCACCCCAGTCCTGAGAGGCTGAGATCCCACAATATACCTTCTGTGAAGGAAAATTAGCAAATTTAAGTATTGTCAAGTCATTTTTTGCTTTTGTTAAAAACTAACTTTATGTTTTCACTGAATGAGTGCTCATTAGAGAAATTCAAGGTTAGCTGTGTGATTATAGTGTATTTCTGGAATGAGATAGCATTAATACATAGAGTTTTTATGAAGAAATTTGGTTGTAAGAAAATTATTTAATGTTACTTATACACATTCCTTTAGTTATATTAATAAAATTTTGCTTACAGGTATTTTAGGGAAACCCTCTCAGTCAAGACTTAAGGCTCTGGCCAAGCCCTATCCCTGGCTGACTGGGGATTATACCATCAGACCCAGGTGTTTCTGCTCTGAAAGTGTAATCAAGTAATTTTGACTTGCTAATTTGATCTTACTAAAGCTGGATCCCCTTTTTTTGAAGTAAACTTGGAAACCCATTCCGGAAAAGGTTCTCCAACTCCTTATTGCAAAATGGGGCTCCCCAGTGATGGCGGACCCTGGGTGATGGTGAAGCATTTAGTCAGTTATAAGTATTACCTTGTTGATTTTTGTTCAGTAGTGCTTGTTGTTTTATTAGATGTATTGTTTTACTGTTCATAATAAGAAAAGTGTATGTTATGCTAAACACCCTTGTGAATTTAACAGGTTAAACTATGTTCATGTTATAGTTGTTAAGGCTGAAAACAGAGATGGGTACTGATAACCTGTTCAGCTACCACAGCAAACAGAGCTTATTTGCCTTGATGTAAACATATCTAAATGGTACTATACAGTAGAATGGGAATCAAGGACTGGAAAAATTATCAGCCTGATTGCTCAGTGCTGTGCTCTTTCTGCATTTTCTGTTTTTGTGTCTAAAAGCAGATATGCAAACAAAAAGTTAAATTCAGGATACCTACAAATATGCATTTTGATTGACTAGTGCTCACCAGGTCAAGGCCTGCACGAACATTGAAGCCCTTTAAATGACTTTGTCTGACCCATCATTCACTGATGTATATGATATTTTTGTTCATATTCACAGTGATCCTTTAAAAAACTATTGTACTCCAGCCTAACAGCCAACATTCATCCTGGGTATAAGCTTAAGGCTTCTTAAAGGATTGTCCAACGATACCATAATCCACTGAATTTTTATCAGTGAGGCTGACTAACAAATTTTTACTCTGAAGTCACATGTATTAATCTCAACATCTCAAACTATTTACAAAGCTGTAGGCTGATATTACCAACTCACCTGGGCCAGGTTGTGCTGCTGAACATACATGAAGCAGCTGCCTTGAAACTTACCTGTGAGAAGTGTCTCCTTGCTTGCAAGACTAATTTTTAAGGTAATTGCCTTAATTGTCAAAGAACTAAAACATCAGTAGGGTTCTGATCTGTGAACTATTTTCTCTCTGATTGCAACAGACAGCATTAACTATTTCCTCTCTTTGGCAGGCTGACTGTCCATCCACAATACTCAGATTTCTCCTCCTACCACCACAAGTGAGAAACAAGTGATTCCACAGGATTAGCAGTGAGTATCTCAGCCTCAGCAAGTTCAGACCAGCAAGATATTTAGGAAAAACTGTCAATGCAAATGTCAGATAAATTGACTGGCAAAGTTTAGTGTGCAGCTCCTCAAACTCAGTTAGAGGAGGTTCACTGAGAACCATTAAACTACAGTAATTCTGGTTAAGTTTGTACATATACCAATGGTCTGTGATACCTTGGGTTTTGGCTTTCTATTTTTTTTCTTTTTTTTGATTCTGTGGGTCTGAGTTTCATATAAGGGGATAGTAAGGTGTGAGTTTTCATGTATGGGGACAGGAAGCTCTCTTCATAGAGTAGGTAGACACAACAATTCCTTCTACCCAAGGACAGCCAATCTGGACCTCAGGCCCAAGAAGATAAACAACATGGACTGAAGACAGAAAAAAGAAGAAGGATGGGACTTCATTGGCTGGAGCTGTAATTGGACAATTAGGTCCAATATGCTAATGGACCAAAACTTATAAAAATGTGATATCTTGAGACCAAGCCCTCTTTTTGCTTCCATCTTGGAGCCATCCGGGCAGAACCAAAGCCATGGCTCTGGTACTGCCAGGGTGTGGCCTTTGAAGGCCCTTCAATAAATATCCTTTTATTCCCCTTAACTCTGTCTAGCCTCTGTTCCAGCTGTTTAAGGCAGCAGTTTCTGGCACCCCAGATGGGACTGTGAGGTGTAGCAGCCACAGGGCCTGCAAGGCCTCCCTGGCACTCAGTTACCTAAGATAAGAAATGCCTAGTCATGATTACTGGACCAAAAGAAGCCACTCTTCTGCCTTTGGACCCTTTCTCATCTCTCTGTAAGATGATAGGTCATTTTCACCTCGACCCTTACTATTGGACTGTTTCAGAAAACCACTATACCCTATATAAACACCCACTTCTGAGACAGAGTAAAGATCCATTCTGAATTAGGTGAAGTGTCTAAGAAAGGTGAAAAGTCTGTGAGGCCAAAGCTGAAGGAAAAACTCGCATGCCGAGACAGCAAGGAGACAGAGAAAGAAAAACAGAAAAGACCACGAGGTCGATTTGCCCCCGACTTAGAAATTCATTTGATAAAGAAGAACTGGTGCTAAATGTCACGCAGAATGAATATGTATGAACTTATTGTGGAACTGTATGCATATGCATTTGGAAGGGGGATAAAAGAAGACCCGAGGTCTTCAGAGGCACGCTTGCCTTTTTGGGGAGGCTTGCGTCCGGCGCGCATCGTAATAAAAGCATACCGGGCTTTACAACTTTTATAAAGTTGTGAGGTTTCTTCTTTTCTCCGCAAAACATTATGGCGAGCCAGGTAGGAGATTCCAGGAGTTCTCTGTCCCCGCAGGGGCAGGGGGGATAGACGGACCTCCAAGGCGCACCCTAGGATTTTTTTTCCTGGTGGGGTTCCGCTCGTCTCAACTTGCCACCTGCAACGACAGACAAGGACCTGCTGGCCTGCGGAGGAAGATGCGGTATGTACTGAGGGGCCCCTGGGGGAGGGAAAGGAGAGAAAGGGAGTAAACCACCCAGAGACGTCTGGGTTCAGCTGATAGAGAAGCTGTATTAGAGATGGGGTTCATAGTTCTGATAGAGCAGACCGCAAGCGGTTCTGGGGGTGAGCCGGGTGAACCCGTGTATGTGTGTATTGGGGGTTCATTGTTCTGATAGAGCAGAGCTGCTGAGCCCATGTGTGTTTTGTTTGTGTGTGTGTGTGTGTGTGCGTGGTGTCCGGACACTGTGTCGCTGTATGGTCAATGCATTGTGTGGTCAGTGCACTGTGTTTCTAATCATGCAAGTGTATAAGTGTATGGTATATAAAAGAGAGTAGATCTACAGGGCCCTACAGTACGGGGGGGGGGGGGGGGGGGTCAGTACTACCCGTGTTTGAAGCAGCTGAGTGAGGCCTGAGGCACCGGCTGCAGCAGGCTGCGGGGGCAGGGAGAGAAGTGCCCCGCGGAGAAGCGAGTGGAGGAACGACAGTGATGGTATTTATTGTGTTTAAATGTAGTGATTTGTGTAGATTTGGTACATTTTAACCGTGAGTATGAGCTCAGAGAGTTCCTTGTCCTTGGATGTTTGGACTTGTTCTCTAGACTGTGTGCTGTTATTCTGATTGTGTCCAGGAAAAATTGATGTGAGTAAATGCTGAATTATGGTATGCTGTGTTGTGTTGAGAAAAGTGAGCACTTTGAGAAATATGCCCTTTCCCAGTGATTTTGTGTGGTGATTTTCTTCCGCTGCATTGTGGTAATTTGATTCTCAGATTGTATAGTAGTGTTTGTGGAGATTTTAAGATTTCGTTGCAACAAGAGTAGCATTTTACACAGGAGAACTATAGTACGGTGATTTATGCTTAACTACAATAAAGCAAGTTAAAGGAATTCCAAGAATTCCCCCCCTCACAGCAATTCAAGCCTTGGCTCTAGTGAATTTGAGATAAATGGGGGGGGGGGGTGCGTGTTTCTGTGTCTGTGAGCATATCAGAGTTTCGGCTGTGACTAGCACAGCCTTTTTGCAAAGCAGTAAAACAAGTGTAAGTAGGCACAGTGCTTAATTAGATTGTGCAAGAAGAGAACTAGAAAAGACTGATATTTTGTTTGATCAGAACATAGTGTCTATGTCACGTTTTTGATTAGCATGCTGTGTGAGGTGACAGTGGCTGTCCCCTGGGGACAGGGACAGCTCTGGCTGCCCCGTCTCCCCAGGGAACACGGGAATGGCCTGTGGGCAAAAGCTGGATGTGCAGGTATTATTGCAGTGCGGTGTTTATGAGAAACACTGGAATTGCTGTTTTGCTGTTCTAATAAGTGTCAGGGCACTTGCCCTGAGTGTAAATTAGAGGTTTCTGGTCAAGCGGATTCAGAACCTAAGGTCTTAGAGCTTGTGTGTGGGAATCACATCTGATACCTGCCACCTGGAGCTGTGTGTGTGTAGGAGGAAAACTGAGAAACTACTGTGAAGGTCTGTGAAAAGAGGTTTGAGTGGAAGTGAGATAGGGCAGGGAGAAAGAGGTAATGAGAACTGACCAGAGCAAAGAGGTTCCTAAATTAGCCCCTTTTGGGAGGGGCTCACTGGGAGAAGGCTGCCAGTAGGAGCAGCTCAGAAAATAAAAAGATTTATAATACTTCATTGCAGTTAGTACTGTTTTAAAATAGGAAGATAAATGGGATAGAGTTTTTGTATGCTGAAATGTCTTTTTGTTTTAAGAAATCACCCAGAATGGCAAAGAGACTGTGAGATCAGACCGCCCTCTGGTCTCGGCCCTTGAAAAAGGAAAACAAGGCAAAGAGAAAGCAAATCAAACATGTTGTTCAGCATGCAGCATAAGATAGCAACGTATGAAATCAGGCAAGGATTATCATGCTGAAATGCAAAGCAATCACAGTTCGCAAAATGAGTACATATGATTTGCTAAAGGCTCCTCCCAAGGTAAGGGAGGAAGGGTAAAGATGACCTCCCCAAAAGGAAAGAATTTTTGTCAACACAAGGGTCATATATTCAGTTTTAATAAAGCTTTAGTACCTGTAGAGAATGTTAATGTTGTAGTGTGGGGAATGAACAACTGGCCAGTCTGAGAAGGCATTCTGGTGCAAACCTTTAAAGTAACATGTGTACCTAAAAGCTTTTCTACAATTCGCTCAATTTGCTAAATATTCTCAAATGAGAAAGGTTACTCTGGAGGAAAATGATATAAAGAAGTTAGGCTTAACATTAACAGACACTGAAATTAAAGACATTAGTAACTAGATATTAGAATAAGTACACAAGTGTTTTCAAGGGTATGGGCCTCTGCTGTACCAGGGAGAGTGAAAGATGCTCCCCCATGAGCATCAAGCTTAAGGAAAGAACACAACTAGTGAGAACTGAGTAGTACCCTCAAAAGGAAGATAAGGAAGGAATCAGCCCAATAACTGATAGTACTGGATTAAGGGCTGTCAATAAGATAACACAGAATTTATACTCTATGGTAGCAAATCCATATACCTTGCTAACTTGTTTAACACCTGAGCTAACCTGGTTCACTGTTTTAGGCCTAAGAGATGCCTTCTTTTGCCTCCCTATCCACGAAGCCAGCCAGAAAATTTTTGCATTCAAACACAAGCTCACATAATCCATGTGCCTGAAGGCTTCAGGATTCCCCATTCCAATTGGAGAACAGCTTGCAAAGACCCAGAGTCCCGGGAAGCTCCACAAGAGGAAAGGAGGCTGTTGCAGTACGTGGGCGATCTTCTAGTAGCCACTCGGACGAGGGAAGCAGGAGAAGCCTGGAGGGTAAGCCTTTTGAATTTCCTTGGACTCCAAGGACGCAGAGTCTCAAAGAAAAAGGCACAGGTAGTGAAACAGAAGGTAATCTACCTGGGGTAAGAAGTGAGTGCTGAGCAGCAGACTTTAAGGCAGGGAGGCCGTATGCCAAACCCTGAAACCCTAGAAAACGAAAGAACTCCGAACCTTCTTAGGCATGGCAGGGTAGTGCCAGCTGTGGATTTATGATTATGGACTGCTTGTCAGTCCCCTCTATGCTCTTATTGCCAATGGAAGCAGAGACCTCCAGTGGACAAAAGAAGCCACACGGCCCTTTCACCAGCTAAAGAGTGCCCTCATGTTGGCTCCAGCTTTGAAACTTCCAGATGTAAGTAAAGCACTCTTTTTATTTTTCCATGCAAGGAATTGCCCTGGGAATATTGGCTCAGGACTTGGGTCCATGCCGGAGGGCAGTTGCTTACTTCTCTAAGCAACTAGATGCAACAGCCAAGGGCTGGCCAGGTTGCCTCAGAGCTGTAGCAGCAGTTGTGCTGAATATTCAAGAGGCACGCAAGTTTACCCTGGGAAAAAAATGACTGTGCTAGTGTCCCACACAGTGTCCGCAGTACTGGAAGTAAAGGGTGGCCACTGGCTTTCACCACAGAGGTTGCTGAAATGCCAGGCCATCATGGTAGAGCAAGACGATGTAGAGATAGTGGTGACTAATATTGTCAACTCAGCTTCTTTTCTCAGTGGAATCAAGGAGAAGCAGTGCACCATAGTTGCCTAGAGACAATTGAAGCTACCTACTCCAGCCGCCTAGACTTAAAGGACACTCCTCCGGACGATGCAGAGACCTGGTTCCCTGAAAGGAAAGCGACATTACAAAGTTCACAGTGACTACCTGCAGAGAAGTAATAGAGTCTGGACCCTTACCAACAGGTACCTCTGCACAGAATGCTGAGATAAATGCATTAACCCATGCCTTGGAAACAGCAAAATGCATTCAGAGTTGTGCATGCACCATGGAGCCATCTGGAAGGAGAGGGGACTGCTGACCTCACAGGGAAAGAAGAGACAATCCAGCTGCTGGAAGCAGTTCAGCTACCTGAAAAAGCATATTAAGGCACACCAGAGAGTGAGCTTAAAATTGGAGGAAAGAAATGAGCTGGCGGATGGAGAGGCAAAGAAAGCAGCAAAGGGTGAGGTACAGATTTTCCTCGAAGGTAAGCCATAATACAATAATATTAATCAAAAGAGACGTACAACTGCAAGGGGTGGGCTACCATTGAAAGAGAGCTAGCAATCCCTTCCCATTATCGTGGTTACTAGTGAAGGAAGGGCACTAGAAAACACACTAGGGCCTAACTACTTAAAAGCCTTTTATAGAGTGTGGCTCCTTTCTCAAAATGACCAAGACTGCCAGTGATACAGAGCGCATTGAAATGAAGTGTTGACTTTGAAGTAGTAATTTCCACAGGCTTTCTAGAACACACATCTGATTGAAAGAATCGTTGTATTGTTGTCAGGAATTTATATGCCACTATCACTCAGGTGAGCTGATAATGTGATCCTTGCCTCCAGACTAACCCCAAAATACACCCCCGGCCAAAACTCGGTCAGACTGGGAGAGGCCATGGGCCTGTAAAGCAGTGGCAAATCAACTTTTCAGAACTGCCAAGGAAAGGGGGGTATCAGTATTTACTGATATTAATAGATACATTTTCAGGGTGGCCAGAAACATTCCCCACCAGAACTGTCAAAGCTCAAGAGGTGACCAGATTATTTTTACAAGAAATAATACCACGCTTCAGAGTTCCAGCCACGATATCCTCAGATAAAGAATCACATTTCATTTCCAAAATAGTGCAACAGATTAGTAGCCATCTGGGCATCGATTAGGAACTTCACACCCCATTCCACCCCCAATCAAGCGGCCAGGTGGAGAGAATGAATCATTTGATTAAGCAGCAAATCATAAGACTGGGGCAAGAAGTTAATCTACCCTAGCCCAAGCTCTTCCACTAGCACTATTGCAAATTCAAACTAAATCTTGAGCTAAAGGAATGCTGAGTCCTTTTGGAATGCCTTATAGAAGACCATATAGAATACAAAGGGAATGTCCAGAATGTCCACCTACATGGTGGCATTAAGCAAACAGCTCAGAGTACATGTGGCTGGAACTCGGAGCAGGGAGTTAGATAGCCTGGGGATGATGTATATGTTAAGTCTCTTACAGAGAAGACTTCGGGACCACAGTGGGAGAGACTGTGGGATTTCTGGGCTGTTCAGATGGTCTGGGAGAAAGCCCAAAGATGGCCTTGGGCCCCCGGGTTCGAAAGGACGAGTGGAAGCTTCAGATTTGTTCTTGGTCTTGGTGTTTATTAGTTGCTTATCTAAAAGATTTTCTCTTGGCCTGACAGAGTTCTGCTCAGCAGTCAGCCATGGGCACACACTGAAAGCCCCTGGGGCGGTCACCTATCTTTATACCCGGAGTTACGTATACAATATTTATCATTTTTCTCCAATACCCTCTTCCCTTATTAACCAGTGTTCCCCTAGTAAGGTCCAATCCTGGAGTGCCAACATCACCACAGAAGATGGAGGCCCAGAGGAAGAAGAAGAAGGAGAAGGGCACGCCCCAATCCCTCCATCTTGCCTCTCTAGACCCCCCTGTACAGGGATCTTAAACCCTGTATCTCACACTCCAATTAACTTGTCCCTTCACCATTCACCCCAGTGAAATCCTCCCGTCCTCATACTGATGTCATCTCCCATGTGGGATCAAAGTCCAGCCACCAGAAATCTCTGGCAGCATTCCAGGACTCCCGAGCCCCCCAGGGGGGGTCTGGTTCACCCTGCGCCCCAGTTCTGAGAGACTGAGATCCCACATCTCCCCCTTCTGTTTGCACCAAAAGACCTTTTCTGCTTTTATGTGAAAACCCCCCAAAGTCCTCAGTTTCTTTTCATTTCTCTTCTGGGTCGTTTTTCGCAGCCTGAGTCTCGACTTCTGTCTGAGTACTCGTCTCTTTGTTTCTTGGATCAGCATTCTCGTGTTCTCGCGTTCGGAATGGCTTCACGTGCCGTGCCGACACCCACTTCAGACCTCGATCTGTGGAGATACAAGCGAAACCCTTTCCCCAAGTGATTAGTCTGAAAGGACCCTCTATTTGTCCGGTCTCTGGGTTCCTGATCAAAACTAAAGGATTTTCCCTTAGCTTTGCCTGTGTGTTGTTTAGAAAATGTCTCACGATCGGTGGATCAGGTTCCGAGGATGAGCTATTTAGGAAATTCAGCACATACAATGCCTTATTTAATTTCATGTGAGGTGTTGCCTCTGGCTCACCCCTTCTCTGTCTGTCCAGAAGGGATTTTAGGGTGTGATGTGTTCTCTCAATGATTGCCTGACCTGTGGGTGAATGCGGAATACCAAACGTGTGTCTGACACCCCATCTTTTCAGGAATCTGTCAAGCACCCTGCCTGTGTATGTTGGACCATTATCTGTTTTTATCTCCTGAGGCACACCTAATGCTGCAAATGCCTGCAGAAAGTGTCGGCAAGCATGGTCTGCTGTTTCCCCAGCATGTGCTGAAGCAAAGACTGCACCTGAGAATGTATCTACAGAAACGTGAACATTTTTGAGCTTCCCAAAAGATGGGTATTTTGTGACATCAGCTTGCCATAACTGAAGACTTTGCAGCCCCCGCGGATTGATGGCCCCGGTAGAAGAAGGTGGCTGCACAAGCTGACAGTCTGGACAAGCACTAATGATCTCCCTCGCCTGACTCTTTGTGAGACGAAAGGACTCCATCAGTGCTTGCGCATTCTGATGAAAGAACGCATGACTTAACCTTGCCTGCTCAAAAATGTCCGGCAGCGTTTGCAAAATGGGCATTGTCAACCTGTCCGCCCGAGCATTCCCTTCCGCTAAAAACTCTGGAAGTGTTGTGTGCGCTCTAATGTGTGTGATAAAATACTCCCTTTCCCTGCTCTCTAGCAGTGTTTTCAAGCTTGTCAGGTATGAGTATAAAACCTCATTACTGACTTCTTTCAAGAGCGAACCCTCCAATCTCTTGACCACACCCGCAACATATGCGGAATCTGTCACCAGATTGAGAGGCTGTTTGAACAACTGAAATGCTCGGACAACGGCTGCCAACTCCACAATCTGTGGAGAGCCCTGAACCATCCTCACGTCTGATTCCCAATCCCCTGTCGTTGAGTCTCTCCACGTGATCACTGACTTGTGTGTCTTCCCTGAGCCATCCGTGAACACGGTGATCCCGTCCAAAGGTTCTTCACTTATCTGTGGTTTTGCTCTATAGCATATTTGCGATTGCAGTATTCTGTGTTGGGGAAAGTGGATTGTGCAAGCTCCTGGGAACGCTAACAATGCGATTAACAGGTCTTTCGATTGTTGCATTGCCCAATCGAAGTAGTCTCGTTTCAGAGGTAACCTGATGACTGAGAATTCTCTTCCTGCCATTGTCAGCAGCCTTGTTCTCGCCTTTATGATGATTTGTGCTGCCATCTCCAGATCTGTGAGAATCGTTTTCGCGGGCCTGTGCGGTAGGAAAATCCACTCTATGATTATCAAAGAGTCCTTTTGTGATTCATCCCATTGGAAGATCAAACCATGGAACTGCGTTTTCTTCCCCAGCACTGCCAACTGAAAAGGCAACGATGGAACAAATCGATGTGCCTGCCTTTTCTGTATCGCATCCGAGATTTTCTCCAACTCTTTTCTTGCTTCTGGCATGAGTGTCCTGGGAGAACGAATGTCTGTGTCTCCTCTCAAGAGATCAAGCAGTGCTGGAATGTCACTATTTGTGATTCCCAAAACTGGTCTCATCCAGTTGATTTCTCCCAAAAGCTGTTGCAAATCATGCAAATTGTTGACCTTTGTGCTGATCTCCACCTTTTGAGGCTTTATTGTTTTCTCTGAGATTTTCCACCCTAGATATTTCCAAGGTGCAACCTCTTGAATCTTTGAAATGCTGATTTCCAGACCTGCCTTTTGCACCTCTGCGATCACACAGTCACGAGCTTCTTGCAGCTCCTGTCGTGTTGATGCTGCGATGAGCAAATCATCCATGTAATGAATGATCTTCGCCTTCGGAAATTTCTTTCGTGCTGGTGCCAAAGCTCGCGCCACGTACCATTGACAGATCGTCGGAGAATTTTTCAGGCCTTGTGGAAGGCAGACCCAATGGTACCGCTGCAGAGGCGTTTCCCTGTTGATACTCGGGACTGAAAAGGCAAATCTCGGAGCATCATCTGGATGGAGTGGGATACTGAAAAAGCAATCCTTGAGGTCAATGACCACAAGCTGCCAATCTCTGGGAATCATTGAGACAGATGGAAGTCCCAACTGAAGTGGCCCCATGTCTTCTATGACTTCGTTGATCTTCCTGAGGTCGTGTAACAACCTCCATTTGCCCGACAGCTTTTTCTTGATGACAAACACCGGAGAATTCCAAGGGCTGTCTGTTGGCTTGATGTGTCCCTTCTGCAATTGTTCTTGGACCAGGTCTTTCAAAGCACTCAATTTTTTCCGCTCAAGGGGCCACTGATCCACCCAAACTGGATCATCTGTTTTC
Organism: Melozone crissalis; assembly: GCF_028551555.1. Classification (NCBI taxonomy): domain Eukaryota; kingdom Metazoa; phylum Chordata; class Aves; order Passeriformes; family Passerellidae; genus Melozone; species Melozone crissalis. The sequence goes on along the minus strand of NW_026535813.1, from coordinate 3,971,420 downwards.
CATGTCAGCTTCAGTGTGGCGAGTGCTGCAGTGACCCCTATTAAAAATCCATTTCGATCTTCGCGCCCCATTGTGCCAAAAGGTCCCGACCCCAGACTGTGATCGGCTTTTGAACGACAAAAGGACGAATGATCGCCGTCTTATCTCCTGGTCCCGTGACAACGACGGAATTCTCACTTTGCAGACACAGAGATGCTCCCCCGATGCCTGAGAGAGAGCCCAATGGCGCGACCAAGCTCCAATTGCGTGGCCAAAAGATGTACGATATTACTGTTACATCCGCCCCTGTGTCGAGCATACCTCTGATCGATATTGTCCTGTCCCCACATGTCAATTGGCACGTGAGCGTGGGTCGGTCTCGACCTATGTGCTTCACCCATGTTGTATGTACTTCAACATGCTCTTTCATAGGGAGACCTTCTTCGTCGAAGATTGACATGACCTCTCCAACTGCATGTGGTGGCAATGCGAAGGCTCTCGCAACCACAGTATTTTCTGGTACAGTCAATGGTGGACGAAGCGCTCTTGCCAAAACTGTTAACTCTGTATTTTTGTCTGCTGAGACAACTGTTGGATAGACAATGAGCCCAAGAATACTGCACTTATCTTGTCCAACTATCAAAAAATCTTGTTTCTTGTATGAGTCCCCGCGGATACCTGTTGGTATCTCCGCATGACTTTCATCTAGAAAGCATACTAGTTTTGAAGCTGCCAATGCACACTGTGCCCCTGGTGGGAGGAGGTCTGGGTCACTGTGGAATCGACTGAGGGTTTTGCTGAGGGCATCTGCTTGTCGCTCACTGATGACTGCCCTGTCTGTTCTTGTGACACCGCCAGTATTTGTGTCGGAGCGCGCCGGGGATTTCCCGCGCTCAATTTCCCGTTTCCCGGATGCGGCAACGGATTTCCTTCCACATCTGTCCGGGAATAACATTCTTTCACGGAGTGTCTTCCTCTTCCGCACCGTGCGCAAATTGGTCTTTCCGCTCTCTGGACTGGCGTTGGTATATGTGTCCGTGGGCAATTCCTTTTCATGTGCCCAGATTCCCCACATCCGTAACACTGTCCTCCTTGGGGTCTGTTTCTTTTCTGCATTGCCGCAAGAACTTTGTTGATATTTTCGTCCTGTTGATGAAGTAATTTCTCGAACATCTTCTCCAATGTCTTGTCCTCTGATTGCCCTTCTGAGCGTCCCTTCAGCTGTTTCTCCCATTCCTCTTTTAATTCATCCTTTACAATCGCTGCGACGTGCTGAGGCGTCCCCACCTTGCTGCATGCCTCCACCATCTCTGCCAAGGATGGCCGTCCTGGCATGGTGCTAATCACCCGTTGACAATCCGGGTTGGCATTGCCGAAAGCTAAATTCTCCAAGAGAGGCCTCTTCACTTCTTCTGTTGTCACCTGTCGATCCACGGCTTGCGTGAGTCGGTCGATGAATGACATGAATGGCTCTGTGGGACCTTGCCTGATGCAAGAGAACGGGACATCCGGAGCTCCTGTCGGCGTAATTTGCATGATTGCCAATCGCGCTGCTTCTTTGATGTCGCTTAACACTCTCCGTGGAAGCCGCGCTGCTTGTTCCCCTGGATTGTCATCTGGAGGATCCCCTGCTAATTGCCCTTCTGTGAGGTTCGCATTCGGCCCACCTTGGTATCTGTTCCGCAACTCAGCAAGATATTTTCTCCACCTTTTTTCCCAGACAAGACTCTGTGTGTCAGTGAGGATCATTGCCACAATACTTCGAATGTCATATGGTGTGAGATCATACATAGAGAATGTCCCTCTTAATAGCTGTTTGAAGTATTGTGAGTTCAGCCCAAAAGTCTGAGCTGCCTTCCCTAAGTCTTTGAGTGTCTCATGACCCATCCTTTCCCACCTTGGATTCTGCCCCTGGGCATCATATGTCACTGGCATTGTCAAATCCCCTGATCCCGGGAATAAATGCTTTTCCTTTTCCAATGCTTCTCTGATTTGCCTCCAATCCATTGTCTTCACCGGCTCTTGAAACCCCTCTTCATCAGATTCCATTGGGATTTGCATGAATAATGGTGTTGTAGATGTCATCGGTGATTCATAGTGTCTCATTTTTCGCCTTGAGGTTTTTGGCCTTGCTCCTAAATCCGAAAAGGAAACTCGAGGATCCTGTTGATATTTCTTCTTTACTGCATCGAATGAATGCAAGAAGCTTTTCGCTGCTTCTGCTGCTGATAGCATCCATGTTGGGACACCTTCCGATGCTGTGATCCTTATGACATCTTCCCCTTGTAGCTGTTCTTCATCTGAGCTTTCATCATCTTCATGAAATCCCGAAGTGGATGGATAATCCCTTTGTCGTGTTAACATTGTTTTCTTCGAGGTGCTTTTCTTTTTATATATTGTTGGAAAAAATTGCTGCATTGTTGCAGTCTCGCCACGAGATGGCGCTGTGGCTCCGCCGAGCCGACCCGGCATGTCGTGCACTTCTGCCCTCCTGCCACTAGGTGGCGCTGTCACCGGCCCCCCTGGCTCGGATGACGGTGCAATCGCGACTACCCTACTTCCTCTTCCTGCTCGGCGTCTCCCATGAAGGGAAGGAACTGAAACTCCGAGGCTCGGGACCAAAGGCGCCAGATCTGGAGACGGAGTGGAGCCCTGGGACGTAGAATCCCTAGCACGGCCCCTCCTCACCCGCGACGTCACAGGGGACCGGGCTCGGGCCCGCCCGCGTCTTACTCTCTGCGCGTGCGTACTCTCTGAGCTACTTCCGGTGTCCCCCAAGGTGACGTCATCATCGTCTCCCCCCTGTTTCACCTCCGAGGTTCCCGCCCCTCGGTCTGTCCCGGAATCCGACCCCTCCTCCTCTGACGTTGTGTTCGCCTCTCCCGCCGGCCCCCCGGCTCTACCCGCGATTCGAGCTGACCGTCGCACCGGCTCTGACGTCACACCCGCGCGCCTCCTGCGTCCCGCCGCCGCCGCGTCGCCGCTTTCACCGCGAACAGGCCCCCCCCCCGATCCCTTATCTTCCTGCTCCCCCCCTTCTGCTCCTGACTCCTCCACACTCTCTGGAGTTTCAGGACGCCCTTGGGGTTTGTTGCATTTTTTGATCGGGGGTTTTAATATTTTTTCCCGCTCTCTTTTTTCGAGAGCCCTTTCCCCCTGGCCTTTCAAAGCCAGAGCAATTTTTTTCCCGGAGCTCTGCCGCTCCGCCCCCTTCTCTGAGGGTACCGCAGCTTCTCGCTGCATTTCCAGTTTTTTAGACTGGACTGAAATACCTTGTAACATGATTCTTGCCGGCGAGAGTAGCTTTAACGCTGTCTCATCTTTTTTTGTTGCTAAAATATATAAATGCCTATTGATCTCTTGCCAAAACCCGACTTCGAACAAAAGATATGTTTCTGCAAGTGGGTAATTGAGCCTTGCCCATAATAACAGCTGTTTTAATTCTTTCTTTGGGATCCCTTCTGTATATAATTCTGCTACACTTTGTAAGGTGGATAAGATTTCCCGTTGTTCTTGGGAGAGTGTTGCCCCCATAGTATTATTTTGGCCTTCTTACCGAATCTGTCGTCAGGGTGGTCTGGAAGCCCTTGTTCTCCGTCCAGCAGATTACGAGGGATGGATCAGAGGCGCCTTTCTGGTCCCAGTCCAGGCCGCTCTGCTACGAGCTGTCTTCAGCAGAAGCTGAGAGATGGGATTTCTCAGTGACTGCTGATTTTTGCAGCTTCTCCCGGCCGGTTTTTTCTTTTTCTTCTTTCTTTCTTCAGGCTTCCCTCCTCTGGAGTTATCAGTGCTGTTCTCTTGGCTCTTCAGCTCTTCAGGGCTTTCCCCCCCCCGAAAGGTTTGGTGGGAGATAGCCCGCACAGCGGACGCCAATTGTGGGATTTCTGGGCTGTTCAGATGGTCTGGGAGAAAGCCCAAAGATGGCCTTGGGCCCCCGGGTTCGAAAGGACGAGTGGAAGCTTCAGATTTGTTCTTGGTCTTGGTGTTTATTAGTTGCTTATCTAAAAGATTTTCTCTTGGCCTGACAGAGTTCTGCTCAGCAGTCAGCCATGGGCACACACTGAAAGCCCCTGGGGCGGTCACCTATCTTTATACCCGGAGTTACGTATACAATATTTATCATTTTTCTCCAATACCCTCTTCCCTTATTAACCAGTGTTCCCCTAGTAAGGTCCAATCCTGGAGTGCCAACATCACCACAGAAGATGGAGGCCCAGAGGAAGAAGAAGAAGGAGAAGGGCACGCCCCAATCCCTCCATCTTGCCTCTCTAGACCCCCCTGTACAGGGATCTTAAACCCTGTATCTCACACTCCAATTAACTTGTCCCTTCACCATTCACCCCAGTGAAATCCTCCCGTCCTCATACTGATGTCATCTCCCATGTGGGATCAAAGTCCAGCCACCAGACATCTCTGGCAGCATTCCAGGACTCCCGAGCCCCCCAGGGGGGGTCTGGTTCACCCTGCGCCCCAGTTCTGAGAGACTGAGATCCCACAAGAGACCACTGCAAGTACTTCTCACCACCTTCACTGCAATCAAAATCAAGGAGCAGGACGCCTGGATTCGTCACTCTCGGGTGAAGAAGGCCCAGAAACCCCTTGAGGAGTGACGCCAGGAGGCAATGAACTGAGATTAAAACTTACTCGGGCAAAATGAGTACATTGCGGTCGGGAGTAGCTCATACTTTAGTTTGTAGAATTGTTTTGTGTGTAATCATAACTGAAGTTTTAGAACTTGAGAGTACCTCTGTTCAAAGCAATGCTGAATGGCCTTGGTCCCTGGCATTTAATCAGTATACTGGATCCATGGGAAAACCTTCTGAGATAAATGATTTAAACATATCTACTGCAGTAATCCACGAGAATCAGGTATATGAGGAGCAAGAATGGCAGGAACAGGAACTGTGGACACTTCAAGGAATCTGAGGAGAAGAAATCAAAGTAGGGTGCCAGGTCATCAATAGGGTAGCTTATGAGAGACCAGATGTAATTAGTGTCTGAACCTCCCCTGGTGTATATGAACACCAGGAAGTCTGTGATAACCTAATCAGTTTCCTTAGGTCATTTTCCAAGCTAGTTGGCTGAACACCCAGGCAATGGCTGGTAAAGGGTGCTGAACTGCAGGTGGTGAATCAACCCAAGCAAGGAAGGTGATTTTCTTTATTTATAGCGATCCCTTTTCCTACTGAGATTTGGATCAGTGATTGTCCCAGTCTGAGGCAGTTGGATTATGCTTAAAAGAGGTAGAGAGAGACCCCCCCCTCAGAGCTCAGCAGCAGGCTGTAGGATTTTGAGCATCACTTTTGTGCTGAGTGTTTCAAGTAGCAGAAACCTGATCCCAGTTTCTTCTGAGGCACTGCAATGAATTTAGGCTCTTCTCTCAGATTTCCCCTTCATTATTTACTTGAGGCTTGGACCTGAAATCTTTCTACCCAAATCCCATAGGTTCCAGCCAGTTTTATTCCCATCTGTTTGACAAATACTGTTATCTTCTGCCCTGAACACAGTTCACAGCTTGATCTTAGCTAGAGGAAGGGTGGGTGAGGCTTTGTAGACCAGGAGAGACATTCCTGCTTGCCACACATCTGGGAAATCAGGTGCTTTGGAAGGGGAAGGAGAGGTTAGATTCCCTGAGGTCTCTACATTTCAGAACAAACATCTGCCTCAAGTATGACCTAAACCTCTGTCAGATACGCTTGTGAAGTGTGTCTGAATTTGCAGTGTGAGCCCAGCACATCCCTCTGGCAGGGAGGGATGGTCATGGACAGAAAGCAGTTCCTGTTCCCCATAACAAACATCTAACTGGCCTATTAGGGACAAGATTAGGAGTTTTAAATGGAATTGATTCAGAAATACTGGTGAATAAACTGGCCACTGCAGCAGGTAGCCTAACAAAATTGAAGCAGCCTTTATAGTAATCTCTATTGGCATTAGGAACTAGTCAGTGACAGATTTCAAAAGTACTGCCAAAGTAAGGAAGTATGAAAAGGCCGGGGACCAAGACCACAAGTTGATAGTAGAAGCACTTAGTATAGTTCAAGATAATGGGTCTTTAGCTTTCAGTTGTATACAAGCACAGTTATGGATACAAGCAACAGCAGCTCTGATCATATGGGAAAGGGTTGAAGGTAGTTTTCCAGCTGAAATTCAAGAAATTGTGTGGGATAATGCAATTGATTTTGAAAGGAAGTTTCAGTCTTGGTGGACTATGGTGAATTTCACCTATGATCCTGTTTCTAATGTAGCAACTGCCTTTGTGCTTACCATACGTAATGCCGCTGTTTATGTTATCGATCCCACCATTGCCCTAGGATTAAATCATGAAAAAACAATACTCTATCCTTCAGAACATAGAGTGTGGGCACGAAAGATGAATGGAGAGTGGCAGACAGTAAACTTAGAATCCTGCATTACTAGAGAACAGATGGGATTCATTTGTGAAAGCAATACTATTAATGCTCAGGATGTGTGTTTGGACACTGAACAGAGTATTTGTCACTTTGGAGTTCATCCAGTCACTGACCAGAAAACTGTGCTCGTATATACTGGAAAAGGGTGTATGCTTGAGAACTGCTTGTGCTGCTGTAAAAATTGGTAGCAATGATGTTATTCTGTCTAGTAGAAACCATTCTAATTTCTGTATTTGTAATTTTGTTAAGATTATTGGGTGTGATTTTTTGTATTTGGCCCCAGTGACATCCCACCAGCTGATTAAAGCTAATTACACACTGTATCACAGACTACCACCTACCCCTATTGAGATGAACCTTACATTAGTGAAACAATTAATTAAGCACCAAGACCTATTGGAAGGCTTGAGAGAAATCCAAGAAAGAGGAAAGAAAACCTTAATTACTGTCCAACATGATACAAAGGAGATAACCAGAGTTCTACAAAGAATAAAACAAAATATGGATCATCACTGGTGAGATGTGATCTTTGGGTGGTCACCAACTGCAAATGGAATCTTTAATAAGTTGTGCCACCCCATATTAGTTTTACTAATATTAGTTGGGATAAGCTTAGGATTAGATTATCTATTATATTGCTAATTTTGAACTGGAGAATGCTACAACGAATAGCTGTACTAACATCTTTGTCAAACGTACATGGTGAAGCACTAAAAGACACTTACTGTCGTGAAGGTTTTCATTAAGTAAAAGAATTTACTTATTTCCTAGGAAAGGGGGGAATGAGACAGAGTAAAGATCCATTCTGAATTAGGTGAAGTGTCTAAGAAAGGTGAAAAGTCTGTGAGGCCAAAGCTGAAGGAAAAACTCGCATGCCGAGACAGCAAGGAGACAGAGAAAGAAAAACAGAAAAGACCACGAGGTCGATTTGCCCCCGACTTAGAAATTCCTTTGATAAAGAAGAACTGGTGCTAAATGTCACGCGGAATGAATATGTATGAACTTATTGTGGAACTGTATGCATATGCATTTGGAAGGGGGATAAAAGAAGACCCGAGGTCTTCAGAGGCACGCTTGCCTTTTTGGGGAGGCTTGCGTCCGGCGCGCGTCGTAATAAAAGCATACCGGGCTTTACAACTTTTATAAAGTTGTGAGGTTTATTCTTTTCTCCGCAAAACACTTCTGCCCAGTTCTGCAGAAGAGCCATCATTGTGACCTTTCACAGAAGCTGCCAATAAAGACACCTCTATGGAACCGCATACAGCACTTCTCCTCTCTCTCTGCGTCTGTCGAATGCACTTAGCAAGCAAAGAGCTGAAATCACTATTGAGCTGAATTCACCAAAGAGCTGATCTCACTTAAGAGCTGAGCTGCTTGCTAAGATTGTCTGCAGCTGGGACCCTGCCTGAGGGACCTGGACAGGTTGTTCTTAGCTGAACTTTGCTCTCTGGACACCTACGGCAGCCAGGGTCGGAGAGACCCAGAAAACCCCTGCCATAATAAATAGTGAGGCATCTGGAAAAGCCCTGGACCCGGCATTCCAGGGGAGGTCCAGCTGAGGTCCAGATTTATCAGAGCCAAAACCCTTGGAATGGAGGCAAGTGAGTGACCGAATAAAGGGATATTCTGTTTAGCATCTGGGTTAGGTGCTAAGAGGTATTGGTAAATTTTAATTTTGTTTGGGGAACCCTAGGGTTTTGTGTGGAGCTGTTGTGCTCATTACCCTTGGGTAAGAAGGGATGCCGTCTGAAAAGCGGAGGTTTAAATTGTAGTAGGCTTAGCCTGAAGCCAAAGGGTAGTGCAGCTGAGTAGCTTCTGTGCTGTGGCTCTGAAGGTTTTGAATTCTAATCCCGATTATGGTTTCCGTTGTTTATGCCTCTTTGCTTTTTAATTCTGGGCATCAGAATGGGCTGTGTATCCTCTTGTGAGTATGATAACAGTACTATTCCAAGAGATACCCCACTGGGGTTATTATTAAAGAACTGGGCAAATTTAACTGAAGAAGAGTCTATGCTTTTAAAATCTAAACTTATTAGACTCTCAGAGGAAATGTGGCCAACGTATGAACTAGATAATGGAGAAATATGGCCTAAATTCAGAAGTTTAGACTGAAAATTATTATCAAACTTAATGTCCTGCATTCGCAGGGGCAGATATTTTGAAGAGTTGCAGTATGCCCAGCTTTTTATGGTGGTAGCATGTGAGCAAAGCCTAGGTGAGAAGAAGGAACATATATTGGTCTTACAGGGTAAAAAGAAAGAGCTGACCATCAGCAGCGAATATGAAAACTCAAAGAGGCAGAGATAGACCTGCTTGCACCAGCCATGAGGGCGGGGCGGGGGGAGGTCCCAGCTGCGTTGGCGGCGGGTGCGGGTTCAGGCAGGGCCGCAGATCTTCCCCCGCCACCACCACAAGGAGGGGCTGGGGGAGGTGAGGCTCGGGCGGGGCGTCAGCAGACCTTGGCAGTCGCTGCCCCTGCCACTACCTCCTTAACCGCCTCACCCCCCACCCCCCCCACCCCCCCCCCCCCCCCGAGAGAAGAGGTGGGGGGGAGCAGGGCCTTTTGGCCTTTTACAAAGAGGGCAGAGAGGGAACATCCCATAGAGGGAGTGGTGCCTCCTCGGTTCTCAAGCCTGTGACTTAGCATAGCGACCCCGAAGGCAAAGGAGCTGCCTCACATCACATCATCAAAGATCATCAAGACACAGCCCAGGAGCTGCGTTGGAGTAGGTCCTGTGTGAAGCTTTTTAGGAGTGGAATTAGCCGAGATAGACTACTGGCTAAAACAGAGTAAGACAGCTCTTGTTCAAACAGCTCTGAGGAGGAAGGGAAGGATGATGAAATAGATGAGATCATTGCTGCCCTAAACAGGCGAAGGAAGGGGGAAATAGTGAGAAAAACCATCAGAGAACATAGCCCAGTTGCTCATCATACTAGATCAAAAAGGGAAAAAGAAAGAGAACCAATTTTGCAAGCCCCATTATGATAAGCAGTTGGAAATCAGGGGCCAATATATGTGAAGGTTCTGTATTCCCTTATTGAGTTAGTGCAGTGGAAAGCTACTGTGGGGAAATATAAAGAAAATCCAGATAAAGTTGCCCAATTGGTAGAAAGAGCAATTGACTCACAAAGTCCTGACTGGGCTGATCTGAATTCTATGTTAGACACATTACTTGATCCCACTGAGAGACGAATGGTCAATAAAGCCATCACAATGTCAGTAGAGGGGAGCATAGCCAGTGGACTGCTTCAAGGAACTGTCACTCAGATATTCTCCCTTGAGAATCCTGGGTGGGATCCAAATATACCCAAGCATATGGCAAGGTTAAAACGATACCAAAGTCTTGTGGTATATGGGTTGAAACATGGTGTCCCTAAAGCTGTAAATTGGTCAAAGATTTACGAAGTGAGGCAAAATTATGATGAATCACCCACTGATTTTTTAAACAGGCTAAGAGAAGCTGCCATCAAATATACAGATCTAGACCCCGAATCAAATGATGGTAAAGCACATTTGGTTTTGTTCTTTATGGGTCAGGCCTAAAATGATATAAGAAGAAAGCTGCAAAAGATAGAAGGAGTCCGAGATCTAGATAAACTGCTGGAGGTTGCCTGGAAAGTGTGTCGAGATAGGGGCCCAACTGAAAGAGTTAAGTCCCAACCCAGTAAGAAGGCAACTGAGGAAAAGTCATCCATGAAAGCACCCCCTATGGAGAAGGACCAGTGTGCATACTGCATGAAGTGAGGACATTGGAAGAACGACTGTCCAGTGTTGAAAGAAAAATCACCAGTCCCCCAACTACCAGTAGTACAAACCTCAAGCAGCTCAGGCTCTGAGTGATGTGGACCGAAGGCTACCTCCCCAGCAGAGCCCTCCGTTTTAAATAATCTGGGAAAAGATGACACTGAGTTTCTGGTAGACACTGGAGCAGCATATTTGGTGTTAAATACTTTAGAAGGGAAAGTGAGTCACAATACTGTACATGTTGTTGGAGCAACTGGGGAAAGTGAAACATGGCCTTTCTTTCAACCTTTAAAGTTTAAACTGGGGAAGCACTGGGTAACTCATCAGTTCCTCTATATGCCTAACTCCCCTAAACCATTGCTGGGGAGGGATTTGCTAGAAAAATTGGAAGCAGAAATTAAATTCAAAAAAGGGAAGGGTGTACGAGTTGTAATTCCTGAATCTAAATTTGTCCAAGTTGCTGCCCTTTTTACACAGGAAAAATGTGGCGAAATCCCCACTGAAGTTAAAAATGCAGTCAATCCAATAGTGTAGGCCAGTAATATCCTAGGAAGATCTAAACAAGCAGAACCAGTGAGTATTACACTCAAACCAGGAGCCACAGTGGTAAGGCAAAAACAATAACCTTTGAAATTAGAGAACCGTAAGGGATTAGTGTCTATAGTTGAAAAATTCCTACAACATGGTTTATTAGTGCATTGTGAATCTAAATTCAATACCCCCATTTTAGCTGTTAAAAAAGCAGATGGCAAGAGTTATCGATTAGTACAGGGCTTGAGAGCAATTAACAAAATTACAGAGGATATACACCCAGTAATAGCCAATCCCTACACCCTTTTGACCACTGACAGACGAATTAGGGTGGTTTACTGTTGTAGACCTAAAGGATGCCTTCTTCTGCATTCCTGTGCACAAAAACAGCCAAGAGCTTTTTGCTTTTGAGTGGGAAAATCCCAAGATAGGAAGAAAGAGTTAACTTACATGGGCAGTTTTACCACAAGGGTTCAAAAACAGCCAGACAATATTTGGAAACCAGTTGGCAAAGGAATTAGAGGATTGGAAAAGACAGGAGCCAGAAGGAGTTGTTCTTCAGTATGTGAATGACATCTTGATTGCAGCCAGAACCAGAGATGACTGTATACGACTCACCGTAAACTTTTGGGGACTGAGTGGGTACAGAGTTTCTAGAAACAAAGCACAGATTGCTAAGGAAGCAGTGGTTTACTTGGGACTTTATATCTTCCGTGGACACGGACAGCTCAGCAAAGAACGGAAAGAAGCCATCTGCTGTCTTCCAGAGCCCCACACTGTGAGAGAGATGCAAGCTTTCCTGGGAATGGTAGGTTGGTGCCGTTTATGGATAGCAAATTATGGACTGCTGGTAAAACCCCCATATGGAGCTTTAAAAGCAGCTGAAAAAGGAATTATCATATGGGCTGAAAACATCAGAGCAGCTTTTAAACAGCTGAAATGCTCTCTGATGTCAGCTCCAGCACTGGGACTGCCAGACTTAACTAAACCTTTTGAACTTTTCACACACAAGAGACTGAATGTTGCTTTGGGGGTACTAGCACAGCACCTCGGGAACCAACAAAGGGCTGTGGCATATTTTTCTAAACAGCTAGACAATGTTGCCCAAGGCTGGCCAGGGTGCCTCAAGGCTGTGGCAGCCACTGTCATCTTGATCCAGGAGGCCCGAAAACTCACCCTGGGGCAACACACCTTGTAGTGTATGTACCTCATGCAGTAGCAGCTGTGCTGGAACAAAAGGGGGAATATTGGCTGTCCAGCGACCGGATGCTTAAATATCAGTCACTATTATTAGAACAGGATGATGTTACCCTGAAAACAACTTCTGTTGTTAACCCTGCCATGTTTTTTTCCTCCACCTTAACTGACAATGTGCCTGAACATGATTGTTTGCAGACAATCGAAGAGGTCTATTCTAGCCGACCAGACCTGAAAGGTGTGCCTCTGGAAAATCCAGATTGGAAGCTTTTTACAGATGGAAGCAGTTTCATGAAAAATGGCAAAAGGATGACTTGCTATGCAGTAACCAGGCAGGATAAGGTGATCAAGGCAAAGGCCCTGCCAGCAGATGTGTCATCACAGAAAGCTGAACTGATTGCACTGACGAGAGCCCTAAACCTGAGTGAAGGAAAGAAGGCAAATATACGGACTGACTCTAAATATGCATTTAGTGTTGTCCACGCCCATGGAGCCATCTGGAAGGAGAGAGGACTTCTGAACGCTCAAAGTAATCAAATCAAACATGCTGAACAAATACTTGCCCTCTTAGAGAGCATTAAAAAACCTGCAGAAGTAGCTATCATGCATTGTAGCTCAGCTTTTATCAGTTTTCATGCATACAACACCTGCTGCCAGGTCGTCATGATATTTTTAGCCTTTTCTTTGCCTCAGGAGGCCGACTCCAATATCAATTCACCAGCCTATTTCCATGTTTGAATGTTAAAAGCGGATTCAGCAGTTGCGTCTAGTCAATGGCTCTTGCACCACAATGGTAAGATTTGCAATGCCTGTTCATAATATTTTATCCCTGTTTATATAAAAAGAGGGTGCAAACCTTTACTACAGCTTTTTCTTCTGTCGGGACCTGGGTCCCTATGTCCCAAGCGTATACTCTCTATTTACATCAGTCCGGACTCTCATACTTCTACACACTGCTCTCAGCTCTCCAGGCTGCCTCTCCTCTGGGCTTCCTCTCCCTGCTCTCCATGTGGCTAGGCTATCACCAGCATGTCGGAGGTCACCACTTGTTGCACTTGAGACAGATACAACACAACACTCCAAGGTTCATGCAGCAGAGACAGCTTTAATGGCATGCACAGCTTGTATATAGGCTATTTAAAAGACTCTGTGTTTGAACCTGATTGGCTATGATCTTGTTACCCCCCAGCTTGCTGGCCAATAGCTATCTGCTTACGTTCTCATCAGGGATTGGCTGGCATCTGCTCTCCTATGAGGCCCACAGTCCAGTTGTTCGCCATCATAACCCCTTACAATCCTCGTCCCACTTCTTCCAATCCTTACCCCAGCCCTCCTCAGGGTTTTGGGGGTGGTGAGATTAAGTAATTTTGGGGTGAAAGTGACTAATTTTGAGGTGGGATTGAGTTTTTTTGAAGTGATGGGTCAATCCCTCTTTGGCTTTTGGAGTGCAAAGTCATGGAGAAAACTCCTCCAAATCCCCACAGAACACCCAAATCCTTCTGAGTAGACCCCTGAACCCTCAATTCCCCCCCAAATCCAAGTGAAATGGTGAGGCTTTACATGTCTTTGTTCAATCTCTTCATTTTTACCCTAATTTTGGCTGTTTTTAAGGGATGAACATGGATCAAAAGAAAATCATGACAAAAATGAAAGGATTTATTTGTCGGCATACTGTGAGTATTCATGGAGTTGGGTTGGGTGGGTGAATGTCCTGGTTTAGGGCAAATTTGGTAGAGAACCTCCAAAGGAGGGCCCCTCCAGAAAGCAAACCCACATGGCCCCTCCCCTCCCAACCGGTTCGGGAAAAAATTCCTCAGAGAGAAGTGGAAAGAACCTGTTTATTTAACAGGCACAGCACCCCCCAGCACACAGAATGAACAATACCAGATGACACCACTCTGAGAAAGATGGCAAAATCAGAAAGTCTCTTTCAGGGGTGGTTGCTCTGTTCTCAGTCCCACCGGCGCTGGGCAGCTGCTGCAGCCAAACGGTGCAAACCCTCGGTGTTCCCAGGTCCCAGTCCGGAGCAGGTTCGAGATGGTCACAGAAACAGGAGAGGAGAAACAGTCCAGGAAGGAATTTGGACTGTTTAACTAAACTAGCTAATAAGCAGAAGCAAAAGCAAAAGCGAGAGCAGAGACAGCAAGCAAAGCAGAAAAGCCAAAAGCAAAAGCAAAAAGCAAAAACAGCCCTATGTACTGCCCGTCTCTGTGTCCCTGATAAAAGAAACCCAAACAAAACTTTCATTCCTCAGAGACAGTCATAAAGGCACAGAACAGATGAATGGGGATACAAGCATCATAACGTCACCCCAGGACAGTGAAAGAGCTGTTTTTGTTGGGGTTTCCACCCCATTGTCTCCAAAATCTTTGTCTTTGCCCTAATCCATCGCCATTTGGTTGTGGAAGATGCCTGTGGGCCAGAGAGAATTTGGGTGAAATTGGGGTGGTTTCAGTGAGAAGTTGCCATAATCTTTCTTCACATCTGGCAGAGCCAATCCCTAGCAGCTCCAAAGATGGACGTGCTGCTGGTCAAGGCTGGGCCAGTTAGAAATGGTGGTAATGTCTCTGTGGTAACAGATTTAAGAAGAAAGGAAAAATAGTTGTTGCACAGTTGTAATTGCAGCCAGAGAAGAGCGGGGTAAGAACATGTGAGAGGAACAGCTTTGTAGACACCAAGTGGGAAGCGGAGAAGAAGAGGCAGGAGCTGCTCAAGGTGCCAGAGCTGAGATTTCAAAGTCTATGGTGAAGCCAATGGTGAGGCAGCTGTGCCCCTGCAGCCCACAGAGGGCAGGGGGGTGCAGGGATGCACCTGCAGCCCCTGAAGGAGCTCACACCAGAGCAGGGGGATGCCTGAGAAGAGGCTGTGATCGTGTGGGAAGCTGTGCTGGAGCAGGGTCCTGGTAGGACTTGTGACCCTGTGGGGGGCCCATGTCGGAGCAGGCTGTGCCTGTAGGACTGACCTTGTGAAAGAGTGACCCACCTTGCAGCAATTTCCAAAGTACTGTTGTCCAAGTGATGGGCTCCTGCTGGAGAAGTTCGTGGGGAACTATCGGACCCTATGCTGGAGCAGGAGGCCAGCAGCAGGAACAATGTGTGATGAACTGACCATAACCCCCATTCTCCGTCTCCCTGCTTGGGAAGAAGGGAGGGATGGGGAGGTGTTTTTAAGATTTATTTTACTTCTCATTATCCTGTTCTGTTTTTGTTAGTAATAAATTCAATTAATATCCCTAATTTGAGTCTGTTTTTCCTGTGACAGTAATTGATGAGGGATCTCTCCTGGTCAATATCTCAACTCATGAACCTTTCGCTGTATTTTTTCTACCCTGTCCAGTTGCAGAGGGCAGTGATAGAGTGGCTTTGGTGGGTGTCTGGTGTACTGGAAGGGTCAGCTCCCTACATACACAGATCTTGTCCCCCAGCACTGTGAGCAGCTCCCTGGGCTGGCTGAGAGCTGCCCCTGGCAGACAGCAGAGTCCCTGACCCGGCACAGAGAGCCCTGAAGCACAGGGATCCTACTCTGCAGGACAGTCCTAAACTCCCCGGCTACACAGCTTTTCCAAACTATCCCCCAACAGCCCCCTCCTCACATATCCCATTAGCTGGGACTGTGCCAGCTTTAGGAGATGCCTCTAGGACCTGCCCCTGCATTGCCCTGCACCCACAGACTCACCATGTTCCGCACTGCAAAGGTTTGTCCTCCCTTGAGCTCTCCAGGCTTTGACTTTCTCTGCTCTGGCTCCTTCCAGTGCCCAACACCCAACATTCCATCCACCGACATTTCTAGGAGAGTGATTTACAACACAGGGGATCACAGTAGAATGGGGCTCCCCCATTTATTCCCTGTACAGGTGGGATCCCCCTTCCCCACTGGACCTCCTCTTCCCCCAGACCTCTCCAGTTTTCCCCGTCACGGCAAAGGTCCCGCTGTGCCTCCCCAGCTGGCGACCACAGCTGCGTCCCCAGCTCACCCAGCTCACCTCTTTGGTGGCCACGGGCAACAAGAAAGCCTCGCTGCCCTGGTTGCCCTGCGGTCGCTGGTCTCCTCGGCGGGGCCATGGCTGGGGTGGGCGCAACTACCGCAGGACAGCACTCTGCGCCCCGGGAGCTCTGCTAGGCAGCGCCCCTGCCAGGCGCACGCTGCGTTGAGGGGCCACCGCAGATTCCCACCTTCACGCCTGCCCTCAGCAGCCTCCGAGAAGTGCCGGCGCCAGGGCCCATTCACCCTCCCTTTTATCGGGGCCATGGAGAAAGAAAACCGGTTTCAGTTGTTCATGCTGCCGCACCTGAGTGCTGGGCAGGTGTCTGTGGGCAGATCCCAGGTGAGCGGTCGGCCATGGGGCCGCTGAGGGCGCCCCCGCCCCCCTCCCCTCCCGCCACCTTCTCAGACTGTGCTGCTCTGGAGGCCGTGGCTGAGGAGGAAGCAGAGGGAAAGCGGCCTTTCCCCGGGGACACGGGGACAGTGCTATGCTCAGGGAATGCCCTGGCATAGCCCTGAGCTGGAGTACACACACACATATGCATGGGCAGGACAGCTTCTGTGAAGGACTCATTTCTGTGCATATGCCTAGACTGGTGCTGGGGGAACATCTTCAGTTTGAATTTCAAAGACTTTTGCTGTTATTTTCTATCAAAACTGAAGGGAATCATCTTCTCCAGCATCTATTCTGTGTTGTAACTGTGAGGAAACGACCGCTCACTTTAAAATTTCAAAGGTTTATTAAACCTCAACAAACACAACAAAGTACTGAATAAGGAAAAAGGGACAGTGCTGGGAGCGTGGCTGGCTGCCAGAGGCTCATCCACAAAATGGCAGGTCATGCCTTTTATGCCTCTGATGTTGCATCAGCCAACTCTGGCCCCTTCCAAAGTGTGAAAGTCAACTCTTGCCTTGCTGTCCATTGGTAGAGACCTTCTTGAAGTCTGATTGGAGGTGAGGTGCTGTCATGCCACATCTCCCCAGCAACAAGCTTTCCCCATTCCCAACTGCCCCATGCAAGGGGCACATGTACATGCCCTCCCTCCACATGTCCCTGACAACCTGATGGCAACAACACAGAAGGAGGAAAATGGGATTATAGGGAGAACAGAGGGTGTCCAAAAACAACCTGCAACAACATAACCATACATCAACAACTTCTCTTAACATACACACAGTATTCATCTCTTAATTGTGAGAGCCAATCATCATATTACCCATCTATAATAATCCCCCCTTTTCCTTTTTATAAGCCATTAGGCTCGAGCAATAATTTCGACTCCTTTGAGGATCCATTCATGCTTTTCATAGATTGCTTGGTCTTCTTTGAAGGGGTCCTCTAGTTTGTTCTGCTTTTTCAGCATCATTACTCTTTTTGCTGTTCTGGGTATTGTCGATTTTGAGTCCATGGACATTTCCACTATTGACATACCCTGAATTACACTTGTGATTAGTCAAATGAAACAGGGAATCATACAAGGAAGAAATAATAATCCTGCCACTGCATACATGAGGAGGAAGCTTAGCTTTTTCCACCACTCCATCCCCAGTAAGTTGTCTCTCCAGCTGGAAATTACTATTGAGTCCCACTTTTGGACTGGGACGTGGGCTATTTTAACAAGAATTTGTTTGGGTTCCAGGAGGGAAAAGAAAACTAAGGAGTAATAGACAGAAAGGGAGTGATAGAGGTCCGGTATGGTGTCTACCCCCACCTACCATGCCTACGGGGTTGCTGCCTGCAGCAGGTTTATATAATCTTTGTGATGAATTACAGGGGTCAACTCAGTCTTGCCCTCTAGTTCTCATTGCACTTCATTTGTCAATTCCTAAGTGAAACACCCCAGCACTTCCCACTGTTTCCTATGTCCTTCCCCTCAACAGACACCTGCAATCTCCATCCACTACATAGGATGACTACATCAATGACCAATACAATCCAAATCTCCCACTCAAAGTGTTATCTAAGCAGTCCTTAAGATGGCTGGTAGAAGCTTGACCTCATTTGTCTGATATCCTAGGCCTTTCTGGTTACCTTTCAGTCTTTGCTTAAAAGTCAATCTCGTCTCACCCGGTCTGAATGTTATGGTCCATTTGCACCACCGATTCCATGGTGAGCAGCACCTGAAAAGGACCTTCCCATTGAGGGGTTAGAAGCTGGTCTTTCCAGGACTTGATCATTACCCAATCTCCAGGGTTAACATCATGAATTCTGAAATCCCAGGTAGTAGTTTGAGGGATCATCCCTTTATGCCTTAGCTCTCTGGTATTTAAGCTGTGAGTAAGAAAAACAGTTACAGCAATTGCAGATGCCCCTGTTTATAGGGATTTAATGTAAAACTTCAGCATAAAATTCACCAAGCAGCATCTTGCTGTTGGAGCAGTTACATTATAAACACCATTAAACTTGATAGAAATGACAGCACACAACCTCACATAAACCTTTTGGCAAACTTAAACACAGAGGCAAATTCCTCTCCAGGATGAGTGGGACATTATGGCACAGTTTTCTTCACCTTTTTTCCTTCCCCATACCACCCAATTAGGTAATCATGCCCACAATTAGTTAAAACATGCTACCATAAGTTCTACTTACTTCCCCAACTCTCTTCTCCACACACCCTAAGATAGGTCCTGTATTCATGCAGGCAAAACAAGGCCACACAGAACCCTGTAACATTTAGTCTGAAATGTTTTTGGGGACAATATATTGGTTGTCTCCCTTTGGTGAAGTTCAGAGGAGGGACAATGGGATGATCCTTTTTCTTTGATAGTCTCACTAGTAACCAATTGTGTGTCCTTCTTCACCTCACCCTCTGCAGAGCTCTGCTTACCATCATTTGCCTTTAATGAAGAAAAGCATAATAAAAAGGTAACCTAAAAATTCCCTTCTTAGTGAAAATAACACATAGAGAATCTGTGCTGGAAAAAGAATATTTGCAGTGGACAGTGAGTTAATTCTCTGTACAAACAGGAAAGGCCAGGCCAGTCCTGGAATGAGATAAGTCACATCTACTGCCTGCTACCCCCTCCCCCCCAGCAGCAATAGTTAACTGTTTAGCCTCACAGACCCATGTTCCTGCACTCCCAGTGGGGTCAGCAGAGCCACCTTGAAACAAAGTTCATTTCATCCCAGACTGAAAGAGGGAAAGGTAATTTATTCATTTGAAATCACTGTATCAAATCCTAGATCTCTTCTGTGTTTTTAAGGGCTAGTGAGGGCTCAGGGAATGGTAAGATCTGCTATGCATGGAGAAATAGCCAAGCTTTTTGACACACAACCTGAAAGAGAAGCAGCACCTGTTAGTGTTAAATTTGGGTGGAGAACAACTGTTTTGTGTTACACTTGATATGGTAAGCAGTTAAATCATCTGAGGGAAAACATCACTGCTATCTGTATGTGGATGTGACAGTCTGGTCAGAGAGAGAGAAAGCTAGATATGCTTTCCCATGAGTTGGTCTGGGAGGCTTTAGGGACCTGGAGAGAAATAATGATAATCAAATGGAAACAATCCACAGGTGGTGTTTTGTAATAAGCTATTTTCCTCATAAGGTTGTTTACAGATGGGTGTCTTCTTAATTAGCCAATCATGTGAAATGTGTTGAATAAATGGCCAATCAGGTCCACCTGTAGTGAACCAAGGTATAAGAAGGAATGGGATCCTAATAAAATTATTATTAGCCTTCTGAAAATGCATGGAGTGCGTCACTCTTTATCCATGTAATTTCTGACTCAATGGTGATATCTGCACAGCAAAAATTAGTGTTCATAGAGAAAAAGGTGTTAATCATCTATGGGGAAATGCAGAGCCAGGTGATTCATCGCCTTTAGGAAAGGTAGGAGGTGGAAAAAGGAAAGAGGAAAACAAAGCGCACCCCAAGCCAGTGCTTTTCCCAAATCCAGGATTTTTAGTATTCAGTGCAGTTTTGAATTCCAATTCACACATTTGGGTTTGGGTTTTTTTTAACGATTTTTTGTGGGGTTTTTTGGAAGGAGTGGGGTGCAGAGTAGCTTTTTGTGGTGGTTTGAGAGGACGTAAGTTTTCTGGGATATGCCGTGGTCACCAATAGGTGTTCAGATTTTAATACTGGCACCTGATGTGGCCACTGGGGACATTGGATACGTCTCTGAGAACACAGGGGTTAAAAAGCAGAGCACTTCCGGGGGAAGCCCTCTTGGGTTCCAGCGAGGGAAGCAGGTCGGACCTCCCCTGCCCAGCTCCCGGCTGGGTAGGGGAGGGGAGGCCATGCGGACGGGTGAGGTAGGCCTGGCTCCCGAGGATGGAAGGGTGGAAGAGCACTGAGAGGCTTCGGGCAGCACACACCCCCCCCCCCCCCCCCCCCGCGCCAGGAGACAGAGCCTGTGCCAAGCACAGCCCGGCGGAGAAGGGGGGGTGCAGTGAGAAGATGACCGGCTGCTTGTGGGAGCTGTGGGAGGGCAGAGCCCGAACTTTTAAGCCTTTTTTGGACAATGAAAACTTTGCAGAACATTAACCTTTCTGAGAAGAGAGATAGAGATGAAATAGAGGAAGAAATGGGCAAGTATGATGAAGGTTCGTGCAAGTGAAGATGCGGAAGAGTAGAGAAGAATCTTAGGTGGGAAGAGATGATGGAGTGGCTTTAGCTGGACTCTTCTTGTTATAGCCATGGACAGAACCATGTTCCTTGTGACACAGAGACTGCATCCAGGGGGAGGCTATGGCTCAGAGCCAAGAGAATTCAGTGTTGAGACCCCTCGGGCCCAGGGGGTGAAATTTGGGGGGGACAGGTGTCCCAAAGGTGAGACTGTGCTCTTTTTGGAACGGGACAAAGCATCCTTAAAAGGACAACTCTAGAAGCAGCTCTGGTCCATGTGCAGTGGTGAGAGCACTGGACATGGAAGGAAGAGGTCATGACAGCAGATGTTCTCCGGGCGGTGCCACAAGTAACATGGAAACACACGAGGTTTCAATGGTGTTTCCAGGGGAAGCTGATGGCACAAGAAGGACTCCTCTCCTCTTGATGAACTGAGAATTGATTATCCAAAGGGTGGTGATGGACCTAGAGTTGGTGATTTGGTGGATGGATGTATTGGAAATTTGGTGGGGGGAGGAGGAAATGTTTTTGTAAGGTTTTCATTTTTCCTGTGTGTTTCTATCTACTTAGA
Organism: Melozone crissalis; assembly: GCF_028551555.1. NCBI lineage: Eukaryota > Metazoa > Chordata > Aves > Passeriformes > Passerellidae > Melozone > Melozone crissalis. The sequence goes on along the minus strand of NW_026535813.1, from coordinate 3,950,434 downwards.
GTTGTAGTTTAGTTAATAAAGTTTTCTTTATTTCTAAGTGAGAGCCTGCTTTGCTTATTCCTGGTCACATCTCACAGCAGACACCAGGGAGAGTGTATTTTCATGGGGACACTGGCATTGTGCCAGCATCAAACCATGACACTTTCCCTTGAGGTTCAGGACTGAGAGGCCAGAACTCGAAAGGTTATTCAGTGAGAAATCCCCTCTCCCTGATCTGTCCCTTACAGGGGTTGTTCCTTATGTGATGGTTTCCTTCTCTAATGACAGTTACCATTACCCTGGCCTTTGCCTTCACTTTCTCCTCATCCCTCCTGACGTACACCTTCTGTGCCTCCTTTAAGAGAGTCTCCTATCCCCTTTCTTGCCAACCATCCAACTTCTCTAATTTTCTCCATATATCTGGCAACACATGGGTGGTGAAATTTATCCTTAGCAAGGTCTGTATGGCTACTGTATAGGGTCGATACCTGAATACTGCCTCATATTTTTCCTCAACCTTTCTAGCCACTCTGTTGGGGTCGCTTCACTCTTCTGCTGTTCATCAAATGCCTTACGAGCATTCTGACTTCACAGAGCAGCCTCTTTAATACCCCTGATAATAAATGTCCTGTAATCCTCCATGTTTTGCCTTCCCCTGGGGTTTTATGGACCCAATTAGGGCATACTGTGGGCATCTTCAGATCCCCAGGAGGTCCTTGTATATGCTCCCTTTCCCATATCCATATTCCAGATACCTGTATTGTAGGAGAATAGATTATGGGACATTAGGAATGGGGCTGCGGCAGAGCCTCATCTCTATTGGGGTGCAGCTGTGTAAGACGGGATCAGCAACGAAGAAGAAGTGTGGAATGCTTATGTGTATTGACCAATCACAAAAGAGTAAAAGGGCACACAGCTGTTATGCATGTGAGAAAGAAGGTATAAAAATTTGTACTGGGGAATAAAAAAGTGCTGATGCTTGCCCGCATTTTTAGCATCAGTCATGTTTCCTCTGTCACTGGATCACCTGTCTTTCCTCAGGCATAAATAAAATGCTCATTATTGACTGCATTTCTTCCCACGTATAAATGCTGGGCCCCAAAAAATTGATCTATCTGTTCTGCTAATCTAATGGGGTCTTCTAGTAATCCTTTTAATTCCTTTTGAACATCCCCACATCTGAAGAATTGAGTGGTACAGTCACAAATCCAATTCCCGCATGCACCCCACCCAGTGGCATTTCCCTAAGAGGATATAATCTCACTGCATGGTTCTCATCTTCTGACCTGTTTTCATCTCCCTGTGCCATTCTGTTTCTAGTAATTTGGCTAGGCCTGTCAAAGGGCAAAGGAGATGCAGTCGGTGCCAGTGGGGATGGATGGGGCAAATAGTCTAACAGGTTCCCTTCCCAAAAGGCAGTGTATTAACTTTCTTCCTGATTAGATGGTTCCTTAGCCTTTACATGAATGTTTAAAGCCCAACATATCCATCCCTCATCTGACCCATACCATGACCAGTGTGAAAAATGCCAATCATTTGTTTTTAAAAGTTTAATAGTAATAAAATGGTTAGAAAAATAGTAATACAATTAGAGTAATAATAATTTGGACAATTTGAATTAGGACAATATGAGACAATAGAGACAAAGAGTTAGAGACATCCAGGTACCTTTTCTGGGCAGCACAAGCATGAAAAAGGACCCCCGTTAACAAAGGATTAACCCTTAAAAACAATAGCCTGTTGCATATTCATACCCTTCATACATGATGCATAAATTCCATTCAAACACAGGATTCTGACTGGTCATCAACAACTTCTTCCTCTGAATCCTAACAGCGCCTTCGAGGCAGGAGGAAGTTAGTTTCTTCTGATGAGAGGGCAAAAAATTCTTTTTCTCTGAAAGATTTAGGTGTCCTGTGGCTGCTATCTCTCTGCAAGTCCTTTTTTAAAAAAAAAATCCTACATAGCACAGTATCTTTTTTAACATTTTTTATAACCTAAAACTGTATTTAACACACTACTTGAGAATTAATACAGCATTACTTTCTATCACAACACGTATAATATTCATTTTAATATTTGTTAAAAGCCAATCAAAAAATAAGAATTTTTCACAATCCCCACTCTTATTCTTTGTAAATCAGTTGGCTTGAGCAATATTTCTTGTCTACTTGCATCTTCTGGACTATGCTGGCAAAATAAAACAGGGGTCTACACAAGGAAGAAATATCAAAACAGTTGTAAGACAAAAAATTAAAAATCTTAATTTCTTCTAATACATGACCCCACCAGCTAGGTTTTAACATTGTTTTCTAATTTTTGGACTGGTACCTGTGTTATTATATGCATATATTTTTTCTTCTTTGATTTCTTTTGCTTTTTCTAGAATGACTTTTCCGTTGTCATCTATTTTCAACAATCTGATATATTAAACTTTCCAAAAACACCCCCTTCTTTGGCCAGTAAATAGTCCAAAGCCAACCTATTCTGATACACTACAGTTTTTATTTGGCTTAGCTGACTTGATATTAATTCCTATGCCGGAGCAGATTTATTTGTTATCATTTCTATAACTGCTTGGAATCTTGTAATATTAATCAACGTATAATCTGGGGTCAATACAGAGTTAGATTACTGTGATGGTTTTACCTTTTTGTTTACTAGTTGTTTTTCTATCGAATCCTGAACCGTATCTTTGAGATTAAATGTAAAACAAATCCATCTCTCTCCTTTTGGACATTCAATTCCAAATCTATTACCACTTTTTCCTAAGTTTCTTGCAATCCAATAATTTTCTCCATTTTGCCAACAGGATCTTAATTTGGATGGGTTATAATAGTGTCTGTTGACATGGGTGTGTGTAATAAAAGAGGAACTTCGGTTTCTTTCCATGTGATGCTTTCTTTAGCATTTGTGACACAATTTTGCTGGTATCCCGAAAGGGAAAAGACAACAAATGAGTGCCAGAAACAGGAATAACAGAGGTCCAGTATGGCTTATACTCCCACCTTCCATGCCTGTGAGGTTGCAAGCCACAGCAGGTGTATTTGATCTTCTTGGTGGCGAAATACAGAGGCCAATCTGGTCTTGCCCTCTATTTCCTTGTCACTTTGTCTTAACTAATTTCCAGGCAAATTGTTTTTGAGACCCTTTAACTGTGGTTTCCCACCATTCCTCAGGTATCTCTCATTCAACAGGCACTAATAATTCCCACCCACAAAACTAAGTTATTACTTTAACACTTTTTGCAATAAGAGCATCAAATTTGTGAACTACAATACTAATTATTCTCACAGTTCAAACATTTACTTATAACCCAGCTAGCATGTCCAGTATTGGAATGAATAAAATAAAGTTAACTGATGGAAATGGTAATTCCCCTTCTCCCCTGTACAATTCACAGGCTAAGGTCAGAATAGAAAAACAGTCTTTGTTGCCGGGCTTGCAAGGGTTTCAGGGGGAAGAGAGAGACAAGAATGTTGACTCCATTGTTAGCGTTCAAAAACACATAATCACGGAGCGATTATATGCGGTGCTTTTTATTAAGAGCTCTGGGAATCGGGGTATATTCAACCCAAATCTGACTCCGACCATACATCCGAAATGATCATGTTTTATACTCTATCGTTACATAACTTTCATGTTAATTATTAAACTTATATTGTTCTATTGTATACATAAATTTAGCCCCTCTCTGAATTTCCAACATAGTTTCTCACTATTCTTCTTATGGTTATATAATAATTACATTTAATTACTAAACAATCATCACATCTAACAATTATATAATTTATCATACTGCTTACACAGGTGCAGTTGATCTGGGAAAGCACAAAGCCTAACATTTTAGATTCTATCTTTAACTTTTTCCAGGGTTCCACTATCATTCTCCCCCCTTTGAAAGCATTTTCACTTCACTATCAGTGTAAATGTTTTCACTTAATATAGTCCTTTATTCCTCAGTTCGTGCTTGGTTCTTCAAATCCAGGGTTGATGTAAACGTTGTCGTGGATGCTGTTACGAACTGGAGAACCAGAAGATGGTGGACGTGGATCTCGTGTTAGTGCCTTTATTATCCTCTGGTTCCAGGATGTTTTCTTCAGTATCTCTCCCTTTAAGATGCTGTAAACTAACCAAATTGCTAAGAATACAATTAGTAAGATTATCACACTCCCAATGATAGATTTAATCCTTGAACTCACATTCCACCCCAATCCTTTAAAGATTTTTCCTAACCAGCTTGTAGCCAAATCCTTTTGCTCTTCTTGTGCTTCATGACTTTTTTGTTTCAACTGATTGATGTCATATTCTACATCTGCAGTTACATTTGGGATATGAACGCAGCAATGATCAACTTGTCCCTTTAAAAATCCACATACTCCATGCTCTTGCAGGAGTAACATATCTAGGGCCAATCGATTTTGTAAAGTCATTTTTGTGGTGGCTTGTAACTGTATATTTAATTCTTTAAATCCTTCCCGGGTGACTCTTGCCAGTCTACCTACCTGACCTGTAAGTTTGTACAGCATCTCTCTGCTCTTATAGTTTGCTATAGGACCAAGCAATGACTCTAGGGCCCATCCAAATTTCACTCCACTAGAGGGTTCTTGCCAAGTGTCATCTGGATTTTCATTGTCTAGAACTTCTCGTCTTGCTCTTATCTGCAGAAGTTCATGTTTTCCATTAAATGGGGACTTTTTCCAAATTGGACATAAGGTTGGCAGGCCTAAAGTAATCTCCTTTACTTTCCCGTCTACAGGCAGATGTGTTGTCCAGGTACCATCACTTGCTGCCCATACAAATTGTCCTGAACCTCGGATTGTAATTTTGGTACACCCTATAATTACTTTATAATTCACTCTGCCTTGTTTATGTTTGATCCCTCTGCAAGCACAACCAATTTGTAGGGCTATTGCCAGGGGTGGCATCTGTTTTATCTCTTCATCATCTGAAGTGCAGTCGTAAGTTTTATTACATGCCCACCAACTTACTTTGTCTGCCCTCGTTCTGCTACTAGTGTCAGTGTTCGTTATTGCTGGATCTGTTTCATTCTCGGGGCCTTCCCACTTAATACACCAAGGGGTGTTTGCCATATATTGGAATCTTTGAAGAATACTCACAGACCACGCACTGTCCCAAGGTTCTATCTGATCTTTCTTATCCTTGGCCTCACATTCCCATACCAGAGTTGTTTCTGTAACTTGCCTCGATTCGGGTACCAGTTTACATGTAATTGTTTTGTTCTTTTGTATTTCAGGTAGTTTTGATGTTATGATTCCCCAATTTACTGGGTCTCCTGCTGCCTTTGGTGTTGGCAGACAGGCAGTTATTCGGCTGGTGTTTTGCATTTTGGCAAAATCTTTGACTAATCCGATCATTACATTCTCAGCCCGAACTGCATTAGAAACCTTTATCACCTGTGTTTCCGTTTGTACCTCTCTCTTCATTCTAGAATGAAGAGTGGTTAGTTGATCATTTTGCATTCCACATCCCAAAGACATTAATAACCATAACGTTAGCACAATTACTGATAGCATTCTGAAAGCAATTAAACATGTCTTATCTGCAGCCTTTGTTCATTCCAGAGTTTATACAGTCTGTGATCCAGGATGGACTTTCTTCACTCGGGTGTAGTGGATCCAGGGTTCCACGCCGGCTACTTTGACTGCTGTAAAGGTGGTCAGTAGTACCTGATGGGGTCCACTCCACTTTTCTTTCAGCGGTTCCTCATTCCAGTTCTTGATGTACACCTCGTCTCCTGGATGTATGTTATGGACTGGGTTCTCGAGAGTCACTGGTCTATTCCACACGAGGATACTCCGGAGCCGAGCTAAAGTTTTCCCAAGAGACAGAACATAATTATACACTTCCTGCTTTCCTGTGATATGTACATTAGGGTTAGGCTCAGGAGATTCATATGGTTTCCCATACAATATCTCATAAGGACTGACTGACATCCCACTCCTAGGCTTTATCCGAATCCTCAACAGTGCTATTGGCAAAGCCTGGGGCCACTGCAATTTGGCTTCTTGGCATATTTTACTGATTTGCCTTTTTAGTGTCTGATTCATCCTCTCTACCTGTCGACTTGACTGGGGTCTCCACGGTGTGTGGAGGTCCCAATTTATCCCCAGCAATCTACTTACCTCTCTTACTACTGTAGCTATGAAATGGGGTCCCCGATCTGATGATACCTCTAGGGGTACCCCGAATCTGGGAATAATCTCCTGTAGTAACCACTTAACTGTTTCCTTTGCTTGGTTCGTGCGACAGGGAAGGGCTTCTGGCCACCCAGAGAATGTGCCAACCCCCACTAACAGGTATTTGTATCCTCGAGTCCTTGGTAGCTCTACAAAATCTACCTGCCAAGAGTCTCCTGGCTCTATTCCTATCCGAATTCTTCCTAGCTGTGCCTGTCGCCTGGCCACTGGGTTGTTTTTCAAGCAGATATCACATTTCGACATTACTGATTTTGCCATTGTTAACATCCGTACTGAAATTAAACTCTGCTTTAGCAATTTTACCAATGCCTCTGCTCCCCAGTGACATTCGTTATGTTTAATTTGTAGAACCTCTCTCATTATCAAGGGGGGTACCACTATTTGTCCTTGTGCAGTTACATACCATCCCTCTGAATTCTTTTGTGCATTTAGCAAACGTGCCAGTCTCTCATCTTCTACTGAATATTTTGGTTTTGGAGGCAAATTGAATTGGGATACATTAAGCTTCAAAGGTATCAATGCCATTGTTGTTTGTACCTTTCGAGCAACCTGTCGGGCTGCCCAGTCTGCCTTTCGATTTCCCTCACAGATTTTGGAGTTTCCTGATTGGTGTGCTTTGCAGTGAATGATTGCTACTTGTTCAGGTTTTTGTACTGCCTTTATCAATTGCAGGACTGCATCCTGATGTTTAATGTGCGTACCCCGAGAAGATAACAGTCCTCTTTCTTTCCACAGTGCTCCGTGTACATGCACCACTCCAAAAGCATATTTTGAGTCAGTCCAGATATTTACCTTTTTCCCTTCACTTAATTCTAGTGCCCTGGTTAAAGCAACCAGTTCTGCCCTCTGGGCAGATGTATTTGGTGGTAATGCCTTTGCCTCCACTACTGTATTGACTGTTTTTACCGCATATCCAGCGTATCTGGTTCCGTTTTCCACGAAGCTGCTCCCATCTGTAAACAGCTCCCACTCCGGCTGCTCTAGTGGGACGTCTTTCAGGTCTTCTCTTGCTGAATAGGTGTACTCTATTACTTCTACACAGTCGTGTTCTAATGGGCCTTCTTCAGTTGTGGTACCTAGGAACAAAGCTGGATTCAAAAGGTTAGTTGTTTTTAATGTGACATCATCCTGCTCAGTCAGGACTACCTGGAATTTCATCATCCTGCTGGGAGATAGCCAATGGCCCCCCTTTTGTTCTAAGACAGTGGTTACCATGTGTGGTACATAGACATCTATGTGCCTTCCCATAGTAAGTTTCCTGGCTTCTTGTATCAGGATCACAGTAGCTGCGACTAGCCGCAGACATGGGGGCCACCCGGCACTTATGTTGTCGAGTTGTTTGGAAAAGTAGCCCACCGGCCTTTTCCAGCTTCCCAGACATTGTGTCAGGACTCCTAGTGCTAGGCGCAGCCTTTCATGTACAAACAGCTGAAAATCTTTAGACAGATCAGGTAACCCTAATGCTGGAGCAGTTGTCAGTGCTTCCTTTAATTTTAGGAAGGCTTCTTTCTGTGGTTTGCCCCAGGTGAATGGCTGTGTCTTTTGAGCTTCATACAGGGGTTTCGCAATCAGTCCATAGTCCATGATCCACAAGCGACACCATCCTGCCATCCCGAGGAAGACTCGCAGCTCATGTAAATTCTGGGGCTCTGGAATAGCACAAATAGCTTGGATACGATTAGTACCTAGTTTTCGTTGCCCTTGTGAAATTTCACATCCCAGGTAAATCACAGTCTGTTGTGCGATTTGTGCCTTTCCTCTGGATACTTTATAGCCTCCCATTCCCAGTGAATTTAAAATCTCAATGGTTACCTTTATACAGGTTGCCCTTTCTTCTGTAGCTATTAGTATATCATCAACATACTGCAACAATAAGTATTGGTCTCTTGGTACTTGCCCATTTTCAGTTCAAATCTCCAGTTCCTTTGCCAGTTGGTTTCCGAATAGGGTGGGCGAGTTCTTGTAGCCTTGTGGTAATCGTGTCCAGGTGAGCTGGGTCTTTCTTCCGTTCCCTGGGTTTTCCCACTCAAAGGCAAACAGTTTCCTACTTTCTTTGTCAAGGGGGATGCAGAAAAAGGCATCTTTTAAATCAATTACGGTAAACCATTTATATATCTCCTTTACGGATGTTAGCAATGTATAAGGATTTGTTACCACTGGATAAATGTCCTTTGTTATTTTGCTCTCAAATCCTGCACTAATCTATATTCACCATTTGGCTTCTTTACTGGAAATATTGGTGTATTAAATTCTGATTCACATTCTTCTAAAATTTGGTATTTCAAGAATTTCTCAATAATCTTTACTATTCCTTGCTGTGCTTCTGGTTTTATGGGATATTGTTTGACTTGTACAGCCCTTGCCCCTTCTTTTAACTCTACATGCACTGGTTGTGCCAATTTAGATTTCCCTGGTATATCTGTCTCCCATGCAGAGGGAATCACTGCATCTTCTACCTCCCTAGGGATAGAGGGGACAGGTTTTTCTTTGATCATTAATATCTGTCCCATCTTTGATTCAGGTATTTTCATTATAAGCTCTCCATTTTCAAAGGTTATTACCGCATCAAGCTTTGCTAGCAAATCTCTCCCTAAAAGCGGAATTAGACACTCAGGTACGTATAAAAATTCGTGTGTTATGACCTTGTTCCCAAAACACAAATCTAGGGGTTGCAGGAAAGGCCGTTTTTCCTCTTTCCCTGTAGCGCCGACTACTGTCATTTCCTTGTCCCCAATTTGTCCTTGCAAATCATTCAATACAGAAAAAGTAGCTCCCGTATCTATTAGAAATCTGACCTCTTTATGCCCTAACTGTATATTTACAACAGGTTCCTTAACTTGTTCTACCGGTTCTACGTCTAGTCAGCTGGTATACTCCCCCAGGACCATCTCCTTGGTAGCCTGCTGGAACTGATTGCCCTGGTCAAACTGGTTATTCAAACTTGGGCAATTTCGCTTCCAATGCCCCTCCTGCTTACAATATGCGCACTGATTCAGGCTTTACCCCTGGGTAACTGGTCTCCTACCCCGACCATTCCTGTTACGCCCCCTGAAATTTGGATTCCCTCTCCCCTGTATTACTGCCAAAAGATTCTGCTGCTGCCTTTTACTAGCTTCTTTTTCCCGATTGTTATATACCTTCCAGGCGACCTCGAGTAACTTATCCAAATTCCTTAATTCTTCCCCTTCTAATTTTTGCAATTTTCTACGAATGTCATCCTGTGATTGGCCCAAGAGTATGAGAGCAAGCTGAACCTTTGCTTGCTCTGTATCCATTTGGAGGTCTGTATATTTCCTTGCTACCTCCTTAAGCCTCTCCAAAAACGCAGTGGGAGATTCCTTCTTTTCCTGTCAAACCTCATATAGTTTGGACCAATTTATAGTTTTGGGCACAGCATTCTGAACTCCTATTTGGATCCACTCTTGGTATTTCCGTAATCTCCTCATATCACACAATAAATTATGGTCCCAATTTGGATCCTCAATTGGGAAATTCAGATCTAAGTTCCCTGTTACCAGCCCATTTCTAATATCTTCTCTTGCCCTCTCTTTGGCTGCCTTAAGTACCATTTCTTTTTCAGTAGAATCCATCAGAGTATCTAATATTACTTGTATGTCATCCCAGTCAGGATTTTGAGTTTTCATAACCATTTTTACTACGCATGCCACTTTATCAGGATTTTCTCTATAAGTTCCAGCTGACTGTTTCCAAATAACTAAGTCTGCCAGGAAAAAGGTACTTTTACAAATACTGGCCCTTCCACTCCGACACCTTGTCGCAAGGGGGCAATCACAGTCCGTTTTTGTTTCCTTATGCCATCTCTATGCGCAACTGGAGCAAGCTTTGACCGACCCCGGGTTCTATGGGCTATTGGGGTCACTGATTCATTACCATTGCTATCTTTTTCACTCGCATACCTCTTTCCCCTTTCTATCACAGTTAGGTTTTGCTCATCTTCCGAGGAAGAGGGATCGGGTGATGATGGGAGAGGAGGATAAAGAGGGAAAGGTGTACTAGATGAAACAGGTTCAGGGGTAGGTGGGTGAGGAGCAGGTAGTGGGATAGGGACAGATGAAACAGATGGGATAGGGTTAGGTTCTCTTGTTCCTATTGGAGCTACTTGTAAATCAAAATCTGTATAATTTTCCCTACTCAAGCTTTCTCTTAACGCCAAGTGTTCTAAACAACGTTCCTCACAAACCCCACACTTTGCAGATGTTTTAACCATTAATAATCCACATTCATTCTGCCATTCTGGCTTTCCCCGTAAGTAGAAAAACAGATCAACATATGGGACTTCATCCCATTTTCCTTCTTGTTTACAAAACGACATTAACTGTGAAATAGTGTTATATTGCAGAGTACCGTATTTTGACCATTTTTCACCGTTCTCCAAGGCATATTCTGGCCACCATGAATTACAATAATCAATCAACTTAGTTTTACGTAATCCTTCCCCAAAGTTACCTTGTTCCCAATGTGCTAATAAGCACCCCAAAGGAGAATTTTGCGGGATAGGGGTGTTACTGCCCAAAATCCCTTTAAGTTCCTCCATTTCAAAAATACCACAAATGCCAAACCCGCAACGCTTTCGCGATTGTCTTACGGAACAGCGCCTAGGCTTACACAAACAGGAATTCCTTTAGCCCAACCAAGCGTAGCTTTCGCTGCGTCTTATTGGCAGGCACCCAAACCAAAGTAAAAAGCACCTTACCTTCCTCCCAGGGACGTTTGTGAGCGGCGGAAGCGGTCACGGCCAATGGGCTCCCCGAGAATCCCTCGGTGCCGGCTGCAGTGTGATCGAGTCGCGAACTTGCTCAGCAGCACTCACAAGGGTCCCTTCTGAGTTCGTCAAAATGTTAGCGTTCAAAAACACATAATCACGGAGCGATTATATGCGGTGCTTTTTATTAAGAGCTCTGGGAATTGGGGTATATTCAACCCAAATCTGACTCCGACCATGCATCCGAAATGATCATGTTTTTTACTCTATCGTTACATAACTTTCATGTTAATTATTAAACTTATATTGTTCTATTGTATACATAAATTTAGCCCCTCTCTGAATTTCCAACATAGTTTCTCACTATTCTCCTTATGGTTATATAATAATTACATTTAATTACTAAACAATCATCACATCTAACAATTATATAATTTATCATACTGCTTACGCAGGTGCAGTTGATCTGGGAAAGCACAAAGCCTAACATTTTAGATTCTATCTTTAACTTTTTCCAGGGTTCCACTATCACCATGACTAGAAGGCTGATTTATTATTTTATGGTATATAATACATTAAGACTATACTAAAAGGAATAGAGAGAAAAAGTCTCAAAAGCTTGCTAAGCTAAGAATAGAAAAAGAATGAATAAACAAAGGAGTTCTCTCTGATTCTGTCCCAGAGAAAGCTCGGCCATTGATTGGCCCTTAATTGTACACATGCAACATGGGCCAATCACAGGTGCACCTGTTGCATCCCACAGCAGCAGGTAACCATTGTTTACATTCTTTTTCTGGGGCCTCAGCTTCCCAGAAGGAAAAATCCTAAAGAAAGGATTTTTCACAAAAGATGTCTGTGACAAGTCTTGATCCTTCTATCTGAAGTATTCCTCCCCCAAGAAGATGTTTATTCAGGCAGTGCTCAAAATCAGTGATATAAGCGTTATCCTATTTCTTAATTAGGTGTTATTCTTTGTACATTTCTTGGATCATTTGGGTTTTTTTCCCAAACTAATACCACTCAGTCCCCATTGGAAAGTCTGTTCGGTATCACCCAGTTTAAATGTGATAGTCCATTTTTCAGGTTCTTTCACAAGTCCTTTCATTCTGCTGGCATGAATCCACCCTCTTTCCGTGATTCTGATCGTTGCTTCAGTAGTACCTGGAAAGGACTTCTTAAGAGCATAGTAATAAAAGAAAGACAATACTGCATTAACTTTTACCATTCGCTTTCCTTCCAAACTTTCTGGATTTAGCTAAAAGCTTTCTCCACAGCAGCCTCTTCTTCTTATATCCAGCTGTGCTAATAGCTGCAGAGGCAAATTATTCTTTCTGTGAGTTACAGTTAGTTAAATAAGAAAAGCCAGACCAATTTTAAAATGAGATATATCACATCTATTGCTTTTTACTTTTTGGGCACCATTTAATTGTTTTAGCTTTACAAACCCATTCTTCAGGAAAAAAAACTTTGACAGCTAACAAAACACACACAAAAAAAACTTCTTACTTAAGAAAAACAAACCACTTTGTGAGGTTTGGAGAGTCAGCAATCTCTGCTTTGATTTCATCTTTTAGTGCTAGCCCCCTCCCCCTCTTTTCACAGCCTTGCTGTCAATGCTGTTTTTCACCCTTCCCTCGCTGCTGCCACTTCCCTGCAGGGCCAGAGCAGGGGAGAACAGCCACGGGCATGGCGACCCTGGGGGCATGCCTTGGTTCCCTTTTGCCCCTCCCCCCCCCCCCTTTTTTTCTTTCCTTCTGTCTTGACCCACCTACCGGGGCCGATGCTGGCATCCTGGACTCAAGACCCTGACAGTCTGGGAGCCACCCCAGCAGTTCCGTCTCTGAGCTAGCCTGCTCCTGGCTGGCAAACCTGTGCCCTCTGCTCCCAGCACTGCCGTTGGGTCACCTCCATGAATCGGTCCCTGCCGCAGCCCCCGAGATCCCGCCGCTCGTATGGGAGTGATCAAAAGCATCTCAACTTTGACAACCTCAAACTTGGCATTTTCGGGTGCTCCTGATGTTCTTTTTCTTTTTTTAGTTAACTTATCCTCTTTTTCCTTCAAGGAGGGCCCATCCTGCTAAACCTTTCCCAGACCCCAGTTTGTTTCTTAACATCCATGTGTTAATACACTTCCCTGCCTTTCATGCAAAAAACCCGCATTCACACTTCTGTTCTCTTGTAGCACCAAGATGTCATCACTCCACATTCCAACATCCCAGAGTCTGCTAACCACCCCCTTACTTCAACTTCTCTTTTTCTTCTCTTCTTACCTTTTTTTTTTTCTTTTTTTTTTATTCAACACACCTCAGACGGTACGAGGTGTACCCAACTAATTTACTTCCAAAAGTAAGCTTACAACTTTCTTTTACTAGGATTGCAGTAGCTGTTACAGCTTAAATACATACTGGCTAGCTGTGGCTTACTGGGTCTAACATCTTTGATATACAAGCTACTAGATATGTTTTTTACTCTTCCTCACTCCTGAATGAAAATTTTATGAGCTACTCCATTTTCTGTATTTATGTATAAATGATAAAGGATTTTTCTAAAAAGGGTAAGCTTAAAGCTGGAACTTAGGCTAGTTTTAACTTAACTCTTTTAATTTAACAGTATCTTCCTTGGTCCATTTTATATCATCTCCCTCTGTCAATTTTTCATACACAAATTTTACTGCCTGTGTGTACCCCTCAATCCATAATCTATAATATTTCAATAATCCAAGTAATTTTCTGCTGTCCCTCTTTGAAGAGGGAGGGAGAAGGGATAAAATTCCTGCAATTCTCTCATGGTTGGGTTTCCAGCTACCTTTATTTATTAAGTGTCTAAGATATTTTACCTCTGGTTCTACAAATTACAGTTTCCCTTTTGATACCCTTAATCCTTTTTCCCTGAGAAAATTCAAGTTAGATAGTAGCCTCTCTCACTTCAGCTTCCCCTGACAGTAAAAGATCATCCACATATTGGATAATTTGTATTCCAGGAGGAGTAGGGAAATCTTGTAGTATTGTTTCTAAAGCTTGCCCAAATAAGTTTGAGGATTCCGTAAACCCCTGTGGTAATTTTGTCCATCTTAATTGCTGCTTTCTCCCAGTTTTTTGGGGTTTTTTTGGATCCTCCTATTCAAAGGCAAAAATATCTCATCTCTCATTGGCTAGTGGGCAAGCCCAAAAAGCCTCTTTAAGATCCACCACACTCAACCACTGATGCTGGGGTGGGACTTAAGAGTGTAAGGATTTGGTACCACTGGGTAGCGAGTCCAAGTTCTTTTATTAAACTCCCTTAAATCTTGTACTAGTGTATAACTCCCATCCGGCTTCTTTACTGGGAGAATAGGGGTATTATGAGAAGAAATACAAGGTTCTAATGTCCCATCCTTTATTAGTCCATCTATTACTGGCTTCAAACCGTCCCTTCCTTCTAAAGATACAGGATACTGACGTACACGTATGGGTTAATCTTCTCTCTCAGTTGTAACCCTTATGGGATCGATATTTAATCCTCCCCTATTTCCTTCCCCAGCCCAAACTTCTTTGTTGTTTTTTTTTTTTCTTCATCCTCTTGGCCTAATTTTAAAACTCTAGCTGTCATTTTCCCATTTTCTGGTATAACTCCTATTCCTAATTACACCTATAAGACTCCCCAATAAATTGCTACCTGCCCCTGGGACCAATAAGACATCTCCTATCCAAATTTTAGTGTCCTCCCTCAATTACCACATCTTTAATGACTGGAACTGTAAAACTTTCTATTTTTGCCCCTGTTACTTTCACAGTATGTTTGCTTACACTATAACCTTTTGGAATATTTAACAGGCAGGTTCTCTCTGCCCCCGTGTCTACTACAAATTCCAATTCTTCTTCTTGGGGACCCACTTTTAAAGTTATCAAAGGCACCAGAGGGTATTTGTCCCTTAAAAAAATAGACCCTATGACCTCCCTATTCCTCCTCTGTGCCCATCTCTTTAAAGATTTTCAGTTCTTCCGCTTACTTAGGACCATTTTCCTATTTCTCTTAAGTTTCTTTATCTATTTAGTTGGAGTTTCTTCTTTCCCCTCTAAAAAGCTGTCCCTTAAAAACCTTTTTTTTTTTTTGCATTTCGCCTTTGATATGCTGTCTCATTTATTCCTTTGATTATGTAATTATGATAATTATTCATATGTTTCCTCCCCTCCTCATTATTTTGACCCCACTCAGGAGGTACAGTTGGCATTTTATCTTCTCTGGGGGTTCCTGCAGATTATCTTTTTTTCCCAAGCTTTTATTCCAGCTGCTCTGATTAATTAATTGCCTTTCTTCCTGAGAAAAATATTATTTTCATTATAGACCTCATCTCTTCTCAAGTATAAATGTTTGGACTTAAAAATTGGTCTAATTGTTCAGCTATGCCTATGGGATCCTCCAAATATCCCTCTTATTTATTTCTTAAAATTTCAGACCTCAGACGAAGTCAAAGGAGCATTTACAAACTCTGATCCGTCCCCTCCTATGAGAACCTCTCTTAATGGAAATAGACCAATCTCTTTATCCCATTCTTTTTGGATTTTTATCTTCTCTAGCCTTTCTCCTGTATTTTTAGGAAGAATCAGGAGCGGGCTTTCTTCTAACTGAACTTTTAGTGTTTCGATAAAGTGATTCCCTTAGAGTTCCCCTGAGCAGCCGGAGTTGTGGTTACCAAGGGAACGGAGCTCGGGGCAGGACGGGGGGAGCTCGGCATAGCGCCGAGTCTTGGTCCTTTAAAGGCGGGGTCTGCAGCTGGAATCGCCCGAAGGGGGAGTTCCGGTGCAGACGGAGCTGGAGCGTGGATAGCCCCCACAAGGCTAATGGCGGCTGATCCGGCAGAGACAAAACAGGCGACAGACCCCGGCTGCAGTGGCGGTAGCCGACCAGAGTCAGGGCAGCCGGGGATGGGACAGACGGGACCCCCCCTCAGTGCGGTCGGCGCGGTGACCACGTTTCCACACAGCAGGACAGACCCCCACCCCCGCTGGCACGGCCAGCGGAGCGGCCGCAGGCCTGGCGGCTGGGACTGGGGCAGACGGACTGTGCCGGAACCAGCACAGGGACTGGGAGGGTGGTGCAGCCGCGAACGAGTGGGGGAACAAACGGGAATGGCTGACGTAATATTTTGTTCCCAGCCTTTTTCTTTCACCGTTTTTCTTTTGTGTCTTTTTAAAGTGTTATTTTCTTAAAATCTCCCCTCCCCCCAGCATGTGGTATATTCTTTTTATTCTGGATTAAATGTTTTTTTACAAATAGATCCAGAGCTCAACAAATCCAAACTTCTGCTTGGATACTTTGAAATGGTCGACGAGCTAACTCACGACCTTCTCATGTTGTTTTTCTCATCACTCTTTTATTTATCCTTTGGCAAATAATACATCTTTCAGTTACTTGTTTTTCTACTCCAAAAATCCCAATGCCCCCATAGTTCCTTAAAAAAATGATCACACAAAGCCTGAGTATCTCACTGGGCTTTTTGATAAGTCTTCTGCTATTCCCTAGTAAGCATTTTATTATCTAATTGTCTTCCATCAAGATGTTTCTATTTCCCCGATTTATCTTGTTCACCACCTATCTTGTTGTAATTCCTTTTTTTTTCTGCTTCCCTAAACGTTGAAATTTCCAATTTTTCCTCATTTGGAGTTAATATTAACTCTTTCAGCTCCATTTTCTGCTGCATCTTTAACATCCTGATCTGCCAAATTATTTCCCCTTATTTCTGGGGTCTTTACCTTTTGGTGTCCCTTAGTAGGTACTATAGCTATCTCTATTAGGTAATTTTAATGCCTCTAAAACCTCAAAAATAAGTTTCTCATGTACTAATCCTTTTCCTCTTCAATTAAGTAATCTCCCTTTCTAAATTTGTCTTAAGGAATGTGCTACTCTAAAGGAATACCTTGAATCAATATATAACTCCCTTCTCTTGTGTTAAATATTCTAATGCTCTTTTTAAAGTATATAATTCACAAGTTTGCATGTTTTTCTCATCAACTTCTGCATACTCTGTATATTGCAAGGAGTTGTATTTCTCTTTGCTAACATAACTCCCAAAGGGCTATCTTGGGGGTATCTCTTCTAGTATGCTTTTATTCCCCTTTTTTCCCTGTATCCAACTTTACTGGTTTTCTGTTCCATTTTCAAGATCTTATCTATTCATCCCCTGCCTCTGTTTCTCACTTTCACTAACCACTTAAATACTACTTTTCTTTCAACTACTTACACCAAAAAAAATCTTTTTCTCACACTACTTTTCAAGACGATACACCTCCCTCCAAGAAGATATGGTAAGGCTTAAAATGCACAATCCACATTACCTATTGTCATGGTTTGACGCTGGAACAATGCTAGTGCCTTCATGAAAATACATTCTCTCTGGTGTCTACTGTGAGATGTGACCAGGAATAGAGCAAAGCAGGCTCCAGCTTAGGAATAATGAAGAAAAAAACTTTATTAACCTACAACTATATATAAAGAGAAACACACACAGAACTCGGAATGAAAAACCTTCTAAAAAACATTCCTCCTCTCCCCACCAAATTTCCAATACATCCATCCCTCAGATCACCAACTCTCAGTCCATCACCACCCTTTAGATAATCAATTCTCAGTTCATCAAGGAGAGAGGAGTCCTTTTTGTGCCATAGGCTTCCCCTGGAAACACAGTTGAGACTTCTTGTGTTTCCATGTCACATGTGGCACCGCCCGGAGATCATTTGCCATCGTGACATCTTCTTTCCATGCCCAGTGCTCTCACCACTGCACATGGACTAGAGCTGCTTCTAGGGTTTTCCTTTTAAGGGTACTTTGCCCACTTCCAAAAAAAAGCACAGTCGCTCACTTTCAGGGGACCTGTCCCCCCCACATTCACCCCCTGGGGCTGAGAGGTCTTGAGAACAGAGATCTTCTTCCCTGAAGACGGAAGGCACCACCACCACCCTCCTCACCCGTTGTCTCTGTTCACGCACTCCTTCACATAACATCACTGCACTCTCTTGGCTCTAAGCCATTGCCTCCCCCCTAAATGCAGTCTCTGTGTCACAGGAAAAATGGTTCTGTCCATGGCCATACAAGAAAAGTCTAACTAAAGGCCACTCCATAATCCCTCCCACGAAGATTCTTCTCAGCTTCTCTCATGGCCCATTTCCTCTTATCGCATCTCTATCTCTCTTCTCATTCAACTGTAGGAGGATCAGCATTTGTAAGGTTTCCATCATCTAAGAAAAGGGTTAAAAATCTCAGGCTCTGCCTGTCCAGAACTCCCACGGCTGCCCTGCGGGCACCTTCTTGCCACACTCCTCCCTTCTCCTTCTTGGCTGGCCATGCTATCAAACTTCAAGGTGGCACAAGCACCAGCACAGGCTCCCTCTCTCTCTCTCCTGGGAAGGGGGGGGGGGGGGCGGGGGGGGGGGGTGGGTAGCTGCCTAATGACTCTCCGATGTTCCTCCACCCTTCCATCCTGCAAGAGTCTTCACCTCCCCTCTCTGTCCAAGGCCCTACTTCACCCGGCCGCATGGCTTACCATTCATTCCCTGCCCAGCCCACAGCCGGGCAGGGAAGGTCTGACCTCTTTCACCACCGGAACCAAGAGAGCTTCCCCCTGGGAATTCTCTGCTTTTAACCCCTCTGTGTTCTCAGAAGCGTATCCATGTCCTCAGTGTCCACACCAGGTGCCAATATTCAAACCTGAGCACCTATTCATTTGACCACAGTGAAATAAACAGGGCCAGGAGACTTTTTCTCCTTTTTAATGCCTTTATTAAAAGTGATCAGCTCAGGATTGGGTGGCTCGACGGGTCTGCAGCATCCATCATCTCTCCCAAGGCAACTCAGAGGAGGAGGATATGCACAGCTCTGTCCACAAGGGGCAAAGCTGGGGGATCCGGTCCTCGTGGGAGCCTTTAGGGCGTGTTGTCCCTGTCAGAGGGTGCCCCTCCCACTCAGTCGGCCTCGTCTCTCCACCGGGGTCAACTCCCAAGGTCAGGGCGAGAGGGTCCGAAGGTGTTCCGCATCTCTGCAGGCTCAGCATTCGGCTCCTCACGTCCAGACATCACTCCAGTCTCTCAACTCTTAGGTGGCTCGTTGTTTTTGGGGTTTCTCCGTGGGTTTGGAGTCGGGGGTCCCACAAAGCATTCTGGTCTTGGGAGTCACTTTGCATAACCCCCCCCCCCATCTTCTCAGGTCTCTTCTACTGTTCGGGAAGGTTCCCACCCTTCACTGTCTCAGAGAAGGGCCATTACCTCGCCCCAGCCAGGGCTTTTACTAATACAAAAACAACCATTAACGACAACGACCCGTAATTACCATAACACAGGCAGCAGCCCAGCAGTAGTGGTAACTTTTTTCTCACAGAAAAAAATCAACTGAATTTTTGTTCATAACACACAGCATCCCAAAAAACTCACTCCCTCTCAAACCAAGACACCTATACTTTCATTCGTCTAAATTCACTTACTTTTATTTCTCATTCACTTTCACACATTTTTTCACACCCTTAAGACACAAAGTGGATCCCTATCTCCAGAAAATCACGGGTCCCTGTGGCCCCCCTCTCGCCTTGGGGTTGTCCTCCGGGTCTCAGTATCACCGGGCCTCCTGGAAGGGCCCTAACTCTGGTCGCCTCCAGTGCCAGTTCACCTGTGAGGCTGTCTGTGTGTTACTCACGCTCGTCAGCTACGGCCCCCTCACACCCCCGAGGGAACAATTGCCTGGTGTGCAAGTCACTCACACCCTTCGACCAAAAGTCCCCACCTGCCCGGGGAACAATAGCCTGGTTTGCGGGTCACATACTCCTCTTTCCACTGCCTCCTCTTCCCACCCACCCGGGAAGTTCAGGCTGATTTTGTGTTTGACCCACTCTCACACAGACAAGACAACAATAAGGTACCTTTTACTTTCACATCACCTATTACAAGTTTAGGTGTTACTGGCCAGGCCTGGTGCTATTGGATATCCCTCAACTCAGCTGTGTTGTCCAACCCCAGATGCTCTTGGGCATTTTTCCCTCAATCCAGCTGTGTTGTTCAACCCCAGATGCTCTTGGGCATTTTTCTGTCCCTCAACCCAGCGGTGTGGTACAACTACAGATGCTCTTGGACATTTAATTTTTTGGCTGTGTTGTCCAACCCCGGATGTTCTTGGGTATTTTTTCATCCCTCAATCTAGCTGTGTTGTCCCACCCTGGGTGTTCTTGGGCATATCCTCACTCCAACAGAATTCTGCTCCACCCTGCTCTTGGGTGCTCTTGGAATATAAATCTCTCAACCCAGCAGGTTTTTAAGGGCCCCTCCTGTCCCATTTCCTAGTGGATTGGGCTAGGAAACATCGCTCCCTACCTCCAAGGGGTCCGACCCCTCCCTGAGACTCAGTCCCAGTTACCCTGGGGGATTCTTTCACTGCTCTTATTACTCGCTTCGTCTTTTTACTGGCCACTTCCCTCACGGAAAAATGGAAACATAGCATGGGAGACTCCAGAACTCACTTGGCAGGTCTGGGACAACCAGCCCACCTCTCATTCACACGCATTCATCTCACTCACTGCCCCCCCCCCCCGAGAAACACTTGCCAATCCCTTTTCCTTCCCGGGTTCTTTGTGCGCACTACTACTCTTAGGAGGCCAATTACCGCGGTTGTAGAGAGCCTTTTTCCCTTCTCTTTGTTCTATTGCCTCCTTTTGTCCATCATAAACTGCGTCTGTCGGTCACCCCAGGGGAAACAGAGCAAGTCTGCCAAATAGGGCAGGGCCCGCCTTCCCCACTCTGACTCTCCTAAAGCACCGGCAGTGAGGTGTTAACCATCCTCTGCTACCATAATTGTGTTAAATGCCAAACACTTGTTTTTAAAATTTTAAAAGTTTAATACTAACAAAATGGCTATAAAAATAGTAATACAATTAGAGTAATAATAATTTGGACAATTTGAATTAGGACAATATGAGACAATAGAGACAAAGAGTTACAGACATCCGGGTACCTTTTTCTGGGCAGCACGAGCCCGAAAAAGGACTCCCATTAACAAAGGATTAACCCTTAAAAACAATAGCCTGTTGCATATTCATACCCTTCATACATGATGCATAAATTCCATTCAAATACAGGATTCTGACTGGTCATCATCAACTTCTTCCTCTGAATCCTAACAGCACCTTTGAGGCGGGAAGAAGTTAGTTTCTTCTGATAAGAGGGCAATAAATTCTTTTTCTCTGAAAGATTTAGGTGTCCTGTGGCTGCTATCTCGCTGCAAGTCCTTTTTTTAAAAAAAAAATAATCCTACATAGCACAGTTTCTATTTTAACATTTTTTATAACCTAAAACTGTATTTAACACACTACGTGAGAATTAATACAGCATTACTTTCTATCACAACACATATAATATTCATTTTAATATTTGCGAAAAGCTAATCATAAAATACGCATTTTTCACAGCCAGTATACATGATTGGACCTAATTTCCCCCTTAGTCCATTCTATTATAGAGTACTGTATCATCTTAACCTCTTCCTTATCTTTGGTGTTGGGGTCATATTTCCACTGGGCTAGTTTTCATCCCAGGGGGCTGTCTGGGGGTATATCTGTTGATATCTTTTCACTTCCTTCTCCCCTTGGGGCTTCCTTACTTGCTCCTAGTCTGTAGGAGCGTCAGGGGGTAGGACGGTCAGGATGGATGGAGACGAGAGATCTCTGAAGCCAGGTTGAGGAACTTGCGGTTTATTGCAAAGGGTGTGGGTGCCGGGGTCCAGCTAAGGGATGAGAGGGTAAGACAGTAAGAAGGTAAGAGCATAAAAGGAGTAAAAAAGATAAGAGCGTAAAAGGGTAAGAGAGCAAGGTTCCCATTAAAATACAATAAATCTTCTTCTGTGTTGAATATTCTAATTCTCACTAACCAATCTAGTACAATATACAAATCCTGTAGCATTTACATACAGCCTATAAGAATTGTTACATTACCATACTGTGTTACATTTTAAACCCTAAAAACTACTCTTTGGACCTCTTCTGCCAAGCTAGTAGGGTCTGCTCTGACTCTTGGACCTGTCTGCAAGCAGAGGGTATTTTTTCATCAAAAGGGGATTACCTTCAGCCGGCCACACCATTGTTTTCCAGTTGTTCAGTAACTAAGTGATCTCAAAGCTTGCTTTCATTTCAATCTCACTTA
This sequence comes from Melozone crissalis, assembly GCF_028551555.1. Classification (NCBI taxonomy): domain Eukaryota; kingdom Metazoa; phylum Chordata; class Aves; order Passeriformes; family Passerellidae; genus Melozone; species Melozone crissalis. The sequence continues at coordinate 3,928,358 of NW_026535813.1, read as the reverse complement.
TAGTTTCTATATTCTCAAAATCTTTTGCCCGACAATCATATTTATAAGACTTTCCTGTTTCATCTTCCCCAACACTAGTCCCATCCTCCCTGCTAATCACAGGTCCTTGCAACAAAACCCGCCTTTTTCAAACAGCTGATACCAAGTCCTTGCAATAAAAGCCTGCCTCCCTCCAAGCAAAAAAAAAAAAAAAAAAAAAAAAAACAAAAACAACCCGCCTTCCTCCAGGAAAGCAAAAGCAAATAAACAGCCATGGCCCTGCGAGGTCCAGAGAATTAGCGAGAGATTAAGTGGCTCACAGAGTCTTAATCACAGAGACTAGTCCACAAAATGGTGGCTCCACCTTTTATACCCCTGGTGTTGCATCAGCCAAATACATATTCATAGGCGGTCATATATATTCAAGCATTTTCCTTATATATCCCTGGCCCATGCCAAAGTCTGCCAGTTAACTCTTCTTTGCCATCCATTGGTGGAGACCTTCTTGCAAGTTGATTGGAGGTGAGGTGTTGCATGCCAAGTCCCCCTAGTGACAAACTTCCCCCATTCCCAGCAGCCTCATGCAAGGGGCATGCATACATGGCCTCCCCCCACATCTCTGTCAACCCTGGCAACAATACAGTGGGGAGAAAAGAGGATTAAAGGGAGGACAAAATGGGTCCAAAAACAACCTATAACAACAGAGTCACACATCAAAAGAACTTTAAACCTTAACAAAGCTTCTTTTAACACATGCAATATCCATTCTTCATTTGTGAGAACCAATCACACACTGAAGTGATATGCAGAATAAATAGACTTTACAACCTGTTGTAGTTATGAAGTGGGTATGTATGTCAGCGCCCGGCACAAGCAAGATAGCTCTCATGAAAACTTGTGCCCCAAGCCTCGGTCTGACCCACATCTTTATTCAAAAAGGTGTTTTATATGCATTACATTGCACAATCTTTCCATGCATATTCAACCCCTGGCCCCGCCTGTCCTCACCTCGCATGGTAATTAGATCCATGCCCTTCTGAGCATGCGTTGTTTGCTGTGGTGGTCGCAAAGGGGTCTTTGGGGATCTCTGAGGCTGAAGATTGTAGTCTTCCTCATGATTGAACTTTTGAACTTTTCTCCTTTGCGCATGCGCTTTTGGTCCCTTGGTGCTTATCTAAGTATGTCTGTCAGTCTTGATGAGCTTGGAGACAGAGGAGCCCCTTTATCTCTGTTTCTTGTATCCCTTGGTGTAGGAAAGACATTCTGTGCTGTTCTCGTGAGCCAGCAAAGGCTTCCTGATGATAAGGAAAGCCCCACATCTCTCCTGAGAAAGACACCAAGATTGTCGTCATGGAGACGTGATGAAGGAGAGAAAGTTAAGATACAGACTTTAGCTGGTTCACAGAATGACATGGCTCCTTGATAACCTACTGAGAATTTTGTTTCTTTCCTATAACCAATGGGCAGTGAATGTGTATGTTAAGTGAATGTAAATATCTTGAAAAAGTATAAAAGCAACATGTTGCTGTAATAAATCTCTCTTGCACCTTTCTGATGGAGTTGTGATACTTTGTGCTGTGTCATGCTCTATAACAATACCTTGGTCTTCTCCCAGTATCATTCTTTATGCAAGAAGCTTCAGAAATTTGCATTTTCCTATGCCCTTTCTACCATGGCAGAGGTTTCTTAAGTAAAAGGTTAAAATTCAACACATAATTCTACAAGCTAAAATTTAAATGCTTAATTCATATTGCTAACTCAAGTGAACTCCAAAAAATCTCTATTTCAACCCCACCCATCTATAACAAGAAGCAAGTTCCAAAGCCATCACCAATACCTTGGGCTTGGAAAATTGTAGGCAGCTGCTTTATTAATGAAAAAAATCTATTTTCGCATCATTTGTAGCATTTTTTCCATGGATTTTGTAATCCTTCTTTGCAAATCTACCCATAAGAAACTAATTTTTAAATTTGTGCAGGGTTTTAACAAATGCTCAGATGATTATTTCAAGTTGCCATTCAATATATCGAACCATGACAAAATCACTGATTCAGGTAAGACTAAAATATTTGCCATGCACTTTCTTTAAATGTTTTTAATATTGTTGAGTTTTAATTTTCATGAGTAGTCTCACAGTTTCTTATCTGTAACACTGTTAAATACAATTTCACAGTTACTTTTTTTTAGATATACATTGATCAAAATCTCAGCATGTTTCAGATACAATTTCACAGCAAGTAAAACTTTGCTCTGAAGTAAATGAAGAGGTCAGCTATCAACTATGCATATCTAATTTCTTGGGGTCTTTAAAATTTGTTCCCAAACAGTGCCTAAAGCATTATTCAGTAGATATTTCAGGGCTATAGGAAGTAGTCAGAAGGGAATAATGTTTTCTGTCTCCTGTTTAAAGCTGAATCCCTTAGAGAAGATATTTGTGATTTAGTGAACATGCCTGGAGACATATCTTTAAAAATTAAGGTGATTCCAAGATTGTTTGTTGTTGTTTTTTTCTTTTTTTGAAGTGCCTGTGAAGTCTGCAAGTTTTAATTGGAGTAAGATTTAAACACTTAAGTATCCTTGTGGAACTGGTTCTGAATAGCCTCTTGAAGGGTAGGGGTAGAAGGATTGAAGTCAGAGTATTCTTTGGAAAACTGAAGTAGATTATCCCAATTGCCTTGTCTGGCTTTATTTGACCTGTAAAACAATGAATTTAGTGGTTTCCTCAAGCATTGGATTGTTTTCACATCATCTTTACGAGTGCAACTCAGCAAAGCTTTTTTTTTTTTTGCAATAGCTTCTGTACTTTGCAGCTACAAAACGCTGTTTGCTACCACAAAATAAAACACATTTCTTGTGCTCATCCTGCTGATTTTCATATCCCTGATGACTAGACTTCTTTTAATCCTAGTAACTATCAAAGTACCATCAAGACTGTAACAATATTGTGATGCAGCCAAAACACAGATGGCATTAGGGGGCATCATATGTAAACCAAACTGCTCTGTGGACTCGTGTGTTGCTCTTACCGGCCTTGACAACTGGCCCAGCACTGCTTTTACAACGCTTTCAAAGTGTTCTAAGAGCACAAGGGTGAGTGGCTTTTCTTCCTGCTCCATGTATGCTTTAATGGCAATACCACAGGTACTCTTGGGCAAAGTCTCTGAAGCTGCTTTTGCTTAACTAAGCAGTGTCTGTCAGAAGGAAAGAAATGGTGTGAAGAACCTACTAGAAGGAATTTTTGCTTCACTAATAATTCTAGCAAAACTTTTATTGATTTTGGTGGACTGCAGCTATCCGTGTCTTTAAGACCATCTATTTGGTGATGTCTGAAGGCAGTTTGGGATATTCAATTGTATTTGTGTCTCCTATGTGCTCTGTAATGCCTTTTGATACATACATAGTGGATGCACAAAGATTTAAATTTTGGCTCCTGATCATATATAAGCTTATATCACCATCTGTGGAAAAATATTACTCTTGTGATGTGATGTTTTTAAGAGATAAATATGTTATCTACAACAATATTAATTAGTTAGTATTTGAGAATAAATTGTGGAACTTCTTTTAATAGAATACAGAAACAATGAATGAATTGTTCTCAAAACTCTACAAAGAGGCTGAGAAGATCAGGCAGTAAAAACCGACTGTGGAATCAGAACTAAACCAAAATGAAAGAAAACTCCAAGAAAATAGAAAGATTATTGAAGCACAGAATAAAGCCATTCGAGAACTGCAGGCCAGTATTGTATAATATACATTGAATAGATTAAGTGCTTCTTGATTTAGTATGACAATATTATTCATAAAATTAAATATTAAAGAGTGTTGCAGTTTGGTTTGTGCCTTGAGAAAATTATTATTTTGGGAAGGTGTGTGCACCTGTCCTGTGTGAGTGTATGAAGAATATACCTCTGTCTCAGTTGCTGGTAAATGACTGTTCATTATTATGTCTTTCATGCAAAAGATGACTCAGCATGTAATACCAGATAAAATAGACTTCTGTCTACTGATGCCCAAAATTACTTTTTCATGTCGGATTTGAGAAGTCAAAGTGTATTTCTAATATATTTTCAATAACAGTGTCTTTTTGCGTTTGTTCCTTATGAAATTATTTTGAAAATTAAAAACTCCATTTAAAACTGGGAGATATGTGAAAATAAAGATCTCTTGAAAGAGGAAGTAATACAACCACATATATATTTTTGTGGTGAAAATAATCATTTTTCATGTGGGCAGTTTCATATAACTGTGAAATTGTCATGATCATTTACATTGTTACTCCTTAGGTACATAAAGTACTGTGCACTCCTGTGAAAACATATATTTGTCCCTCCTTTGGAGCCACTGCTTCAAGGCATCTGTGTAATCTGCTCAAGGAAACCTGCACTCACTTCACGGAGAAGACCAGCAAATGTAAATGCTTTTTTTTTTTTGATTTATGAGAGTATATGTACTTCTAGCTTGCTCTAAATTCACGAACGAAAAAAAGTTCTCATGCTGTTCCAGATATGTTCTTCAGTTGAGATCAGCTGGATGTGGCTCTTAAAATGAAAAGTAAATTTTAAGTGGCTCACAAAATTAGAAGTGTTGCAGGTGAGACAGAGTGAAAAATCCCCCAGAGTAAAAATCCATTTTGAATTAGGCGAAATGTCTAGAAAGGGTGAAAAGTCTGTAAGGCCAAAGCTGAAGGGAAAACTGCAGGACAGATATAATGAGGAGACAGAGGGAGACAGATAAAGAAAAACAGAAACTACTGCAAGGACAGGCCAGCCTGACCCACGAATTCTTTCTGATAAAGAGGAACTGGCAGCAAATGTCACGCCGAGTCCATAATAATGAATATGTATGAGCCTATTGTGAAACTGTATGCATATGTATTTGGAAGGGGAGATAAAAGGAGATCTGAAGTCCTCAGACGCATGCATGCCCTTTCAGGGAAAGAAATCTCCACGTGTCCAGCGCTGCAATAAACATAGCAGCTTTGCAACTTTTACAAAGTTTTGGAGTTCTCATCTTTTCTCCGCAAAACATTCTGGCGAGCCAGCCAGGAGAAGGAGATACCTTCCGTCTCCTTCTCTGTCCCCGCAGGGGCAGAGGAGAACAGATGGACTCCTAGGCGCACCCCAGGATTTTCCTGGAGGAGGCTCCGCTCTTCTCAGCTTGCCTCCTGCGAGGACAGACAAGGACCTGCTGGCGTGCGGAGGAGGATACGGTATGTATTGAGGGGCCCCCAGGGGAAAAGAGAGAGATAGGGAGGAAATCACTCAAAGACGTCTGGGCACAGCTGCTGGAGCAGCTGGATTAGAGACGGGGGTTCATTGTTCTGATAGGGCGGAACGCTAGCGACCCTGGGGGTGGGTCGAGCGAACCAGTGTGTGTTTGCGTGTGTGCGTGTGTGTGTGGTGTCCGGACACTGTGTCGCTGTATGGTTAATGCATTGTGTGGTCAGTGCACTGTGTTTATAATTGTGCAAGTGTATAAGTGTATGGTGTATAAAAGAGAGTATATCTACAGTACGGGGGGGAGTTTCCTACCCGCGACTGGAGGGGCGGAGTGAGCACCGACCAGGGCAGGCTGTGGGGGCGGGGAATGCCCGGCAGAGAAAAATAGAGCAAGCAGTGGAGAAGCGTGGGTGAGAATGTTCATTGAATAAAGGTGGTAAATTGTGGTGTAGATCATGCACGCTTTCACCGTGGCTAGATGAACTCAAGGGATTCTTCTGCCCCGGTGGTTTGGACTCAACCCCTGGGAGTTTGTGAATCCTGTGAATTACTGGATAGATAGAGGAGACGAACGAGTTTATTTAGAGGGGCTCTACCGGACTTCAGCTGGTACTATAGTAAGTCTGGACTGGGAACAGCCTGCCGTAGAGGATTTAGTGTTCCTTGTAATAAACGGAATAGCCTGCCTTTGCGAGCAGTTCCTGGGAGCCTTTGGTGCATAAAGAGGCTGGCATGCAGCGTGGGTATTATTGCAGTGCGGTGTTTGTGAGACGCTGGTATTGCTGTTCTGATGAGCGTCAGGGCACATGCCCTGAGTGTCAGTTAAAGGTTTCTGATCAAGCTGATTCAGAACCTAAGATCTCAAAGCTTGTGTGTGGGAAATCACATCTGATACCTGCCACCTGGAGCTGTGTGTGGGAGGAAGACTGGGAAACAACTGTGAAGCTCTGTGAAGAGAGGTTTGGGTGGAAGCGAGATAGGGCAAGGAGAAGGAGATAATGGGAACTAACCAGAGCAAGGAAGTTCCTCGGGCTAGCCCCTTGGGGTGCATCTTGGCCCACTGGAAGGAAGTCACCAGCAGGGGGGGCTCTGAGAATAAAAAGGATCTAATCCAATATTGCACACGCTGGTGGCCCTTATACAGGTTAGAGGACCGAGCAAAGTGGCCGCCCACTGGAACCCTAGATTATGATACCTTACTGCAGTTAATGTTGTTTTTAAGACAGGAAGGTAAATGGGATGAGATTTCGTATGCTGGTATGTTTTTTGTTTTAAGAAATCACCAAGAATGGCAAAGGGACTGTGGGATCAAATCACCCTCAGATCCACTGGTCTTGGCCCTTGAAAAGGAAAACAAGGCAAAGAGAGGGCAAATCAAATGTTGCTGTTCAGCATGTAGTATAGGACAACGGTATATGAGATCAGATAAGGCCTATCATTCTGAGGAGCAAGAACGAGATACATTTGAGTGGATGAAAGCTCCTCCTAGAAGGAGGGAGGTTGAGGATGAAGCTGAGGATGAGGATGAAGGGGAAGAGGACTTGCCCAAAAGGGAGGAGGACTCAGGTGGGGAAGGCACATCCACTAGAACCCACCCCACCCGTGGTAGTCCAGTTGCATCTAGAACTAGGAGGCAAGTAGTGTTGCAGGCCCCTCTGCGAGAGGCAGTGGGACCAGAAGGAGGCAAATGATTGATTAAAGTGCCATTTACCACCCTTGATTTAGAGGCATGGGAAAGGATTGCTAGTAATTACCGTGTTGATCCGATACTTACTGCCAAACGTCTACGATATGTTATCAAACAACACAATCCAGATTGGGCTGACATCCAGCTACTACTGGATGCTTTCACTGAAAAAGAAAAATAGCTGATCTTAAAGACAGCAGAGACTTTGGCGGAGGATTACTGCAAGGCCACACAGCTAGATGTAAAAGAACATTTCCCCCTCCAAGACCCAGAATGAGATCCTAATGTATCCGCAGGAGTAAAGAAATTAACAGATTATCAAGAGTGGATAGCAACAGGGGTGGAAAGAGCCATTCCAAAAAAAATAAATTGGTCTGCCTTATATTCCCTTAAGCAGGGGCCTTCTGAGACTCCATCTGAATTTCTAGAGTGTTTAAAGGATACTATGCATCATCATACATCATTAGATCCAGAGCCTGAGATAGGGATAAATCAACTAGTTAATTCATTTTTGGGGCAGGCTGCTGGAGATATTAGACGTAAACTTCAGAAAATTCGGGCACCGAATCGGAGGAATCTTGAAGTCTTGCTAGAGGAAGCCTGGAGGGTAATTAGTAACCTGGAAGAAGGATATAAACAAAGAATGAAAAGGTTGGTGGCAGTGGTACAGGAGGAAAGGAAAGGAAAATACAACCAGGGACCACCGAGACAAGGACCACCTCGGCTGGGCAGGAACCAGTGTGCAATCTGCAAAAGAATTGGTCACTGGAAAGATCAATGCCCAGAACGGAGACGGGGTGACCAACAAATGGCTGCACACATACAAAGCAACTGTGGAGGACCGGGGGATTCTGCCCCAGCGGATCCACTGGTTATAAAAATGAGGCTAGGGGAAGAAGGGAAAAGGGTGGAATTCTTGGTTGATACAGGAGCTACATATTCAGTTTTAAATAAAGCTTTAGTACCTGTGGAAAATGATTATGTTGTAGTGCCAGGGGCAACTGGCCAGTCTGAAAGGGCATATTTTTGCAAACCTTTGAGGTATAAATTGGGAAAACAATGGGGTATTCATGAATTCTTGTACATGCCCAATTCACCAAAGGCACTTTTAGGCAGAGATTTATTGGAGCAGTTACAAGCAACCATTACATTCAAAAATGGGGAAGTTACTCTGGAAGTGAATGATCAAAAGTACATAGAGGTATTAGGTTTTACCCTAATAGCTATTGAAATTAAGGAAGAAATTGATGAAGAAATACTAAGTCAGGTATTTCCCCGGGTATGGGCCTCTGATGTACTGGGGAGGGTGAAAATTGCCTCGCCTATAGTAATTAAACTCAAGGAGGGGACGCAACCAGTGAGAATCAAGCAGTACCCCCTAAAGAAAGATGACAGGGAAGGAATCAGCCCAATAATTGAAAATTTTCTGCAGTTAGGGTTACTGAAAGAATGCCAATCTGATTTCAATACTCCCATTTTACCTCTTCGGAAATCTGATGGGTCATATCAGATATTACAGGATTTGAGGGTTGTCAATAAAATAACAGAAGATTTGTATCCAGTGGTAGCCAATCCATATACTTTATTAACTTTTGTAACACCTGAGCTACCCTGGTTTACTGTTTTAGATCTAAAAGATGCCTTCTTTTGCCTCCCCATCCATGAAGCCAGCCAGAAAATTTTTGCATTTGAATGGGAAAGCCCTAAAAGTGGGCGCAAAACCAAGCTCACATGGTCCATGCTTCCTCAAGGTTTCAAAAAGTCCCCTACTCTGTTTGGGGAGCAACTTGCAAAAGATCTGGAGTCCTGGGAAGCTCCATAGGAAGAAGGAAGGCTGTTGCAGTATGTGGATGATCTTCCAGTGGCCACTCGGATGAGGGAAGCAGGTGTGGCCTGGATGGTAAGCCTTTTGAATTTCCTAGGACTCCAAGGATACAGAGTATCAAAGAAAAAGGCACAGGTAGTAAAAAACGAAGTTATCTGCCTGGGGTACGAGGTGAGTGCTGGGCAACGGATTTTAGGGCAGGCTCACAAGGAAGCCATATGCCAAACCCCAAAACCCCAGACAATAAAAGAACTCTGAATCTTCTTAGGCACGGCAGGGTGGTGCTGGCTGTGGATTTATGATTATGGACTGCTCGTCAGACCCCTCTATGCTCTTATTGCCAATGGAAACAGAGATCTCCAGTGGACAAAAGAAGCCACACGGGCCTTTCACCAGCTAAAGAGTGCTCTCATGTCAGCTCCAGCTTTGGGTCTTCCAGATGTAAGTAAACCATACTTCCTATTTTCTCATGAAAGACGAGGAATTGCCCTGGGAATACTGGCTCAGGACTTGGGTCCATACCAAAGGGCGGTTGCTTACTTCTCCAAGCAATTATATGCAACAGCCAAAGGATGGCCAGGTTGCCTCAGAGCTGTAGCAGCAGTTGTGCTGAATATTCAAGAGGCACGCAAGTTTACCCTCGGACAAAAAATGACTGTGCTAGTGTCCCACACAGTGTCCACAGTACTGGAAGTAAAGGGTGGCCACTGGCTTTCACCACAGAGGTTTCTGAAATACCAGGCCATCATGGTAGAGCAAGATGATGTAGAGATAGTAGTGACTAATATTGTCAACCCAGCTTCCCTTCTCAGTGGAAATCAAGGAGAAGCAGTACACCATGATTGCCTGGAGACCATTGAAGCTACCTATTCCAGCCGCCCAGACTTAAAGGACATTCCTTTGGATGGTGCAGAGACCTGATTCACTGACGGAGATAGCTACGTTGCCAATGGGATGCGACATGCTGTGTTGCAGACATCTTTTCATTAAAATCCTTTCTTTAGGATTTTCCCTTCTGGGAAGCTGAGGCCCCATTAAAAGAATGTAAACAATGGTTATCTGCTGCTGTGGAATGCAACAGGTGCACCTGTGATTGGCCCATCTTGGGTGTTTACAATTAATAGCCAATCGAGCACTGAGCTCTCTCGGACAGAGTCGGAGACAGCTCCTTTGTTTTCATTCTTCTCTATTCTTAGCTTAGCTAGCCTTCTGAGAACTTTTCCTTCTATTCCTTTTAGTATAGTCATAATGTTATATATATATTATAAAATAATAAATCAAGCCTTCTGATCATGGAATCAACATTCTCGTCTCTCTCTCATCCTGAAAACCCTTGTGACCACGGTCACAATGCTGGGTATGCAGTGACCACCTGCAGAGAGGTAATCGAATCTTGACCCTTACCAACAGGCACCTCTGCACAGAAGGCTGAGATAATTGCCCTGACCTGTGCCCTGGAAATGGCAAAAGGAAAGAGAATAAACATCTACACAGACTCGAGGTATGCATTCAGAGTCGTACATGCACATGGGGCCATCTGGAAAGAGAGGGGACTGCTGACATCACAAGGAAAGAACATCAAACATGCACAAGAGATAATCAGGCTGCTGGAAGCAATTCAGCTGCCTGAAAAGGTAGCAATTATGCACATTAGGACACACCAAAGAGTGAGGTCAGAATTAGAAGAAGGAAATGAGCTGGCGGATAGAGAGGCAAAAGAAGCAGCAAAAGGTGAGGTAACTACTGAAGGACTCCTAATTCCAGATGGACAAATTTCCCTTGAAAGTAAGCCAGAATATAACAAGAGAGAAAGAAAATTATTGAAGATCAAAGAGGGACATATAACCAAGAAGGGTGGGCTACCATTGAAAAGAAGCTGGTAATCCCTTCCCATTTATTGTGGTCAATAGTGAAGCAAAGTGAAAATTTTCCAGGATAGAAATCCATTTTAATTTAGGTAAAATGTACATTTTTGAGTTGAGTCTGTGGTTAGAAATCATAGTTATTTTGCCAGAGTTCAAGGCCTAAGCTCAGTGAAGTTACTTCAGCGAAGGACAGAGATAAAGGGGAGGAGACAGAAGATGATAGAGAGAGACAGGGACTGCTGTAAGGACAAGTCAGCCTGACCTCGGAATTCTTTCTGATAAAAAGGAACTAGTGGTAAAAGTCACACGAAACCCATAAAAATGAATATGTATGAACCTATTGTGAAACTGTATGCATACGCATTTGGAAGGGGGATAAAAGGAGATCTGAAGTTCTCAGAGGTACGCATGCCTTTTAAGGAGAGCATTCTCCGCATGTGTCCAGTGCTGTAATAAAACATACCGAGCTTTACAACTTTTATAAAGTTGTGAGGTTTCTTCTTTTCTCCGCGAAACATTATGGCAAGCCAAGCCGGGAGTTCTCTGTCCCCACAGGAGCAGGGGGGATAGACGGACCTCCAAGGCACGCCCTAGGATTTTTTTCCTGATGGAGCTCCGCTCTTCTCAGCTTGCCTCCTGCGAGGACAGACAAGGACCTGCTGGCCTACGGTGGAGAATACGGTATGTACTGAGGGGCCCCTGGGGGGAAAGAGAGCTACGGAGTAAATCACTCAGAGACGTCTGGGTACACCTGATGGAGCAGCTACAGTAGAGACAGGGTTCATAGTTTTGATAGGGCAGACCGCTAGCAACTCTAGGGGTGGGTCAGGTGAACCCATGTATGTGTGTGTTGGGGGTTCATTGTTGTGATAGAACAGAACTGCTGAGCCCATGTGTGTTTTGTTTCTGTGTGTGTGTGTGCGTGGTGTCCGGACACTGTGTCGCTGTATGGTTAATGCATTGTGTGATCAGTGCACTGTGTTTACAATTGTGCAAGTGTATAAGTGTATGGTTGTGCGAGGGCGTACACGGCCCTAAGTCCGGCTAGCTTAAGGGGTGAAGCGGCCGATGCCCCTGCGCATCGGAAGCCAGCCCCCCTTGGCGTCCTGGCCTCGGGCTGGGCTGGATTGCGGACTTGGATTCGCGCTGGACGAGACGAGAGAGGAGGCGACCACTTGCTGGGGGTAAAACGTCGGTTTATTGAAGAGCCCACATGCAGCACAGGGCAAACCAACAGGTGGAAAAACCCACAGCAAAATGGCCACGAACACGGGGGGAGACAGAGTTTTACAGGGAAGGGGTGGAGACGGGAGGGGAAGCCCAGCTAACCAATAGGGGAACATGTGGGGAGGTACATAAGAAAACTGACACAAGAACTTATCCAATAAACATAGAACAAAGGAGGGGCCCCGGGACGCCAGCCAACCACAACCCCCAGAGAGAAGAATGTTCTAGAAAGCAGGGAGGAGTGGGGGGTGATTGACTGGGCTCAGGGAGGAGGAAAACTTTACTTATATGGTGGGATAAGGGAGGAGCAGTTATGTAACTTGGGAGATTGACAATTAACAGGGGCAGGGGTAACCATAGTAACATAACTGCCAAAGGCTCTGTGGCGGGAAAACTGGAGGGGGAAGAACCATTTTACAAAGAACAGGGGGGGAATAATACATAAAATGGGGGAGCAAAAACAAGAAATTTAAAAACACACTACAACATATGGTGTATAAAAGAGAGTAGATATACGGTGCCCTACAGTGCGGGGGGCGGGGGGGGGTGAGTACTACCCGTGTTGGAAGCAGCCGAGTGAGGCCTGAGGTGCCGGCTGCAGCAGGCTGTGGGGGCAGGGAGAGAAGTGCCCCGTGGAGAAGCGAGTGGAGGAACATCAGTGATGGTATTTATTGTGTATAAATATAGTGATTTGTGTAGATTTGGTACATTTTAACCGGGAGTATGAGCTCAGAGAGTTCCTTTGCCCTGGATGTTTAGACTTGATCTCTAGACTGTGTGCTGTTTTTTTGATTGTGTCCAGGAAAAATTGATGTGAGTAAAGGCTGAATTATGGTATGGTTTGATGTGTTGAGAAGAGTGGGCACTTTGAGAGATATGCCCTTTCCCAGTGATTTTGTGTGGTGATTTTCTTCCACTGCATTGTGGTAATTTGATTCTCAGATTGTATAGTGGTGTTTGTGGAGATTTTAAGATTTTGTTTGCAACAAGAGTAGCATTTTACACAGAAGGACTATGGTATGGTGATTTATGCTTAAGTACGATAAAGCGAATTAAAGGAATTCCAAGAATTCTCCCCCTCACAGCAATTCAAGCCTTGGCTCCAGTGAATCTGAGATAAAAGGCAGGGGGGGTGCATGTGTGTCTGTGTCTGTGGGCATATCAGAGTTTCAGCTGTGACAAGCACAGCCTTTTTGCAAGGCAGTAAAACAAGTGTAAGTAGACACAGTGCTTAATTAGATTGTGCAAGAAGACAACTAGAAAAGACTGATATTCTGTAAAACAGAGTTTAGATAGAAGAGATGAATTAGTTTACCATAGCAAGTCTGGACTGGGAACAGCCTGCTGTAGGGATTTAAAGTTCTCTGTAACAAACAGAATAGCCTGCCTTTGCAGGCAATTTCGGGGAGCCTTTGGTGCATCAAGGGGCTGACACGCTGCGTGAGGTGACAGTGGCTGTCCCCTGAGAACAGGGACAGCTCTAGCTGCCCTGTCTCCCCAGGGAACACGGGAATGACCTGTGGGCAAAAGCTGGATGTGCAGGTATTATTGCAGTGCGGTGTTTGTGAGAAACGCTGGTATTGCTGTTTTGCTGTTCTAATAAGTGTCAGGGCACATGCCCCGAGTGTAAATCAAAGGTTTCTGATCAAGCTGATTCAGAACCTAAGATCTTAAAGCTTGTGTGTGGGAATCACATCTGATACCTGCCACCTGGAGCTGTGTGTGTGTAGGAGGAAGACTGAGAAACTACTCTGAAGCTTTGTAAAGAGAAGTTTGGGTGGAAGCGAGATAGGGCAAGGAGAAAGAGATAATGAGAACTGACCAGAGCAAAGATGTTCCTAAATTAGCCCCTTTTAGGGGGGCCTCACTGGGAGAAGGTTGCAGTAAGAGCAGCTCAGAAAATAAAAAGATTAATAATACTTCATTGCAGTTAGTACTGTTATAAATAGGAAGATAAATGGGATAGAGTTTTTGTATGCTGAAATGTCTTTTTGTTTTTAGAAATCACCCAGAATGGCAAAGAGACTGTGAGATCAGACCGCCCTCTCTTCTCGGCCCTTGAGAAGGAAAACAAGGCAAAGAGAAAGCAAATCAAACGTGTTTTTCAGCATACAGCATAAGATAGCAACGTACGAAGTCAAGCAAAGATTATCATTCTGAAATGCAAAGCAATCACAGTTCACAAAATGAGTACATATGATTTGTTAAAGGCTCCTCCCAAGGTAAGGGAGGAAGGATAAAGATGACCAACCCAAAAGGGAAGAATTTTAGTCGACACAAGGGCCACATATTCAATTTTAAATAAAGCTTTATTACATGTGGAGAATGTTTATGTTGTAGTGTGGGGAATGTGCTGGTTTAGGGCAAATTTGTTAAAGAATCTGCAAAGGAGGGCCCCTCCAGAAAGCAAAACCCACACGGCCCCTCCCTCCAACCGGTTCGGGAAAAAATTCCTTGGAGAGAGGTGGAAAGAACCTGTTTATTTCAGGCACAACATCCCCCAGCACACAAAATGAACAATACCCAATGACACCGCTCTGAGAAAGATGACAAAATCCAAAAGTCTCTTTCGGGGGTGGTTGCTCTGTTCTCAGTCCCTCCGGTGCTGGGGCAGCTGCTGCAGCCGAACAGTGTTCCCGGGTCCCAGTCCGGAGCAGGTTTGAGATGGTCACAGAAACAGGAGAGGAGAAAAAGTCCAGGAAGGGATGTGGACTGTTTAGCTAGGACTAGCTAATAAGCAGAGGCCAGAGCAGAGCAGAAGCGAGAGCAGAAAAGAGAGCAAGCAAAGCAGCAAGCTGAAAGCAAGAAGTGAAAAACAGCCCTATGTACTGTTCGTCTCTGTGTCCCTGATAAGAGAAACCCAAACAAAACTTCCACTCTTCAGAGTCGGTCTTAAAGGCACAGAACAGATGAATGGGGATACAAGCATCATAACGTCACCCCAGGACAGGGAACAACTGAACAACTGGCCAGTCTGAGAAGGCATACTTGTGCAAACCTTTAAAGTAACATGTGTACTATGTGTACTTAGAAGCTTTTGTACAATTCACACAATTCGCTAAACATTCTCAAATGAGAAAGGTTACTCTGGAGGCAAATGATATAAAGATGTTAGGCTTAACATTAACAGACACTGAAATTAAGAAAGACATTAGCAAGGACACATTAGAATAAGTAAATAAGAGTTTTTAAGGGTATGGGCCTCTGCTGTACCAGGGAGAGTGAAAAATGCCCCCCCATGGTAATCAAGCTTAAGCAAAGAACACAACCAGTGAGAGTTGAGTAGTACCCTCAAAAGGAAGATAAGGAAGGAATCAGCCCAATAACTGATAGTACTGGATTAAGGGCTGTCAATAAGATAATGCAGAATTTATACCCTGTGGTAGCAAATCCATATACTTTACTAACTTGTTTAACACCTGAGCTAACCTGGTTCACTGTTTTAGCCTAAGAGATGCCTTCTTTTGCCTCCCTATCCACGAAGCCAGCCAGAAAATTTTTGCATTCAAACACAGCTCATATAGTCCATGTGCCTGAAGGCTTCAAATTTCCCCACTCCGATTGGAGAACAGCTTGCAAAGACCCAGAGTCGCGGGAAGCTCCACAAGAGGAAAGGAGGCTGTTGCAGTACGTGGATGATCTTCTAGTAGCCACTCGGACGAGGGAAGCGAGAGAAGCCTGGACGGTAAGCCTTTTGAATTTCCTAGGACTCCAAGGACGCAGAGTCTCAAAGAAAAAGGCACAGGTAGTTAAACAGAAAGTAATCAACCTGGGGTAAGAAGTGAGTGCTGAGCAGCAGACTTTAAGGCAGGGAAGCCATATGCCAAACCCCAAAACCCCAGACAACAAAGGAACTCCGAACCTTCTTAGGCACGGCAGGGTAGTGCCAGCTGTGGGTTTATAATTATGGACTGTTCGCCAGACCCCTCTATGCTCTTATTGCCAATGGAAACTGAGATCTCCAGTGGACAAAAGACACCACACGGGCCTTTCACCAGCTAGAGAGTGCTCTCATGTCAGCTCCAGCTTTGGGACTTCCAGATGTAAGTAAACCATTCTTTCTATTTTTCCACGCAAGGAATTACCCTGGGAATATTGGCTCAGGACGTGGGTCCATACTGAAAGGGTAGTTGCTTACTTCTCTAAGCAACTAGATGCAACAGCCAAAGGATGGCCAGGTTGCCTCAGAGCTGTAGCAGCAGTTGTGCTGAATATTCAAGAGGCACGCAAGTCTACCCTGGGACAAAAATTGACTGTGCTAGTGTCCCATACAGTGTCCACAGTACTGGAAGTAAAGGGTGGCCACTGGCTCTCACCGCAGAGGTTTCTGAAATACCAGGCCATCATGGTAGAGCAAGATGATGTAGAGATAGTGGTGACTAATATTGTCAACCCAGCTTCCCTTCTCAGTGGAAATCAAGGAGAAGCAGTACACCATGATTGCCTGGAGACCATTGAAGCTACCTACTCCAGCCGCCCAGACTTAAAGGACACTCCTCTGGACGATGCAGAGGCCTGGTTCACTGACAGGAGCAGCTACATTGTCAGTGGAAAGCGACATTGCTAAGTACACAGTGACTACCTGCAGAGAGGTAATAGAGTCTGGACCCTTACCAACAGGTACCTCTGCACAGAAGGCTGAGATAAATGCATTGACCCATGCCTTAGAAACAGCAAAAGGCATTCAGTGTTGTGCATGCACATGGAGCCATCTGGAAGGAGAGGGGACGGCTGACCTCACAGGGAAAGAAGAGACAATCCAGCTGCTGGAAGCAGTTCAGCTACCTGAAAAAGCATATTAAGGCATACCAGAGAGTGAGCTTAAAATTGGAGGAAAGAAATGAGCTGGCGGATGGAGAGGCAAAGAAAGCAGCAAAGGGTGAGGTACAGATTTTCCTCGAAGGTAAGCCATAATACAATAATACTAATCAAAAGGGACATACAACCACAAGGGGTGGGCTACCATTGAAAGAGAGCTAGTAATCCCTTCCCATTTTCATGGTTGCTAGTGAAGGAAGAGCACTAGAAAACACACTATAGCCTAACTACTTAAAAGCATTTTATAGATTGTGGCTCCTTTCTCGAAATGACCAAGGCTGCCAGTGATAGACAGTGCATTGAAATGAAGTGTTGACTTTGAAGTAGTAATTTCCACAGGCTTTCTAGAACATACATCTGATTGAAAGAATCGTTGTCAGGAATTTACATGCCTCTATCACTCAGGTAAGCCAACAATGTGATCCTTGCCTCTAGACTAACCCTAAAATACCCCCCGGCCAAAACTCAGTCAGACTGGGAGAGGCCATGGGCCTGTACAGCAGTGGCAAATTAACTTTTCAGAACTCCCAAGGAAAGGGGGGTATCAGTATTTACTGGTGTTGATAGATACATTCTCAGGGTGGCCAGAAGCATTCCCACCAGAACTGTCAAAGCTCAAGAGGTGACCAGATTATTTTTACAAGAAATAATACCACACTTCAGAGTTCCAGCCACGATATCCTCAGATAAAGAATCATATTTCATTTCCAAAGCTGTGCAACAGATTAGTGGCCACCTGGGCATAGATTAGGAACTTCATGCTCCATACTGCCCCAATCAAGTAGCCAGGTAGAGAAAATGAATCATTTGATTAAGCAGCAGATTGTAACACTGAGGCAAGAAGTTAATCTACCAAAGCCCCAAGCTCTTCCTCTAGCACTATTGATAATTTGAACTAAACCTTGAGCTAAAGGAATGCTGAATCCTTTTGAAATGCCTTATAGAAGACCATATAGAACACAAAGGGAATGTCCAGAATGTCCACCTACATGTTGGCTTTAAGCAAACAGCTCAGAGAAATTGAGAAACATGTGGCTGGAACTCGGAGCAGGGAGCTAGATAGCCTGGGGATGATGTATATGTTAAGTCTCTTACAGAGAAGACTTCGGAACCACAGTGGGAGGGACCATTCCAAGTGCTTCTCATCACCTTCACTGCAAACAAAATCAAGGAGCATAATGCCTTGATCCATCACTCTCGAGTGAAGAAGGCCCAGAAGCCCCTTGGGAAGTGACACCAGAAGACAATGAACTGAGACTAAAACTTACTCGGGCAAAATGAGTATATTGCAGTCGGGGGTAGTTCATACTTGGGTTTAGAGAATTGTTGTATATGTAATTATAACTGAAGTTTTAGAACTAGAGAGTACCTCTATCCAAAGCAATGCTGAATGGTCTTGGTCCCAGGCATTTAATCAGTATACTGGATCCATGGAAGAGCCTTCTGAGATAAAAGATTTAAACCTATCCACTGTAGTAATTCACGGAGATCAGGTGTATGAGAAGCAGGAATGGCAGGAACGGGAACTGTGGACACTTCAAGGGATCAGAGGAGAAGAAATCAAGGTAGGGTGCCGGATGATAAATGGGACAGCTTATGAGAGACCAGATGAAATTAGTGTTGTAACACCTCCTGGTGTATACGAAGACCAGGAAGTTTGTGATAGCCTAAGTGAATCAGACTGGTGGTGTAATTTGACCTTGATAGAGCCTGTAGAAGTGACCTGCCTTTGGGCTCAGGATGCTATCGGACTTTCATTTAAATTCAAAGTAGACACTGCACTTTTTACCACAGCAGGACCTTACACAACCCACACTAGGACTCAAATAGTTCAGACTCAACCCAAACTTTAACTTGAAATGTATGAAATACGGCCCTACGTAGTGAGGAATGGGGGTGAACAACAACTACTGTTCAATCAAGAAGGGTCTCTCAAACATGTGGAGTTGATAATGCAAATTATCATCTCAAAAATCCAACCAGCCTGCTCCTTCTTCCTAAAAACATCCTTTGAGGGCTGGACAACGTGGTTACACAGACAGATATATCTCAGGAGCAGAATAAGAAAAGATCTAACTGGCATATTAGGGACAGGATTAGGAGTTTTATATGGAATTGATTCAGAAATACTGATGAATAAACTGGCCACTGCAGCAAGTGGCCGAACAAAATTGAAGCAGCCTTTACAGTCATCTCTATGGGCATTAGGAACTAGCCAGTGGCAGATTTCAAAAGTACTGCCAAAGTGGGAAATGGCAGGGGACCAAAGACACAAGTTAATAGTAGAAGCGCTTAGTACAGTTCAAGATAATGTGTCTTTAGCTTTCAGTTGTATACAAGCACAGTTATGGATGCAGGCAACAGCAGCTCTGATGATACGGGAAGGGGGTGAAGGTAATTTTCCAGCTCAAATTCGGAAAATTGTGTGGGATAATGCAACAGATTTTGAAAGGAACTTTCAATCCTGGTGGACTATGGTGAATTTCACCTATGATCCTGCTTCTAATGTGGCCACTGCCTTTGTGCTTACCATACGTAATGCCACTGTTTATGTTATCCATCCCATCATTGCCCTAGGATTAAACCATGAAAAAACAATACTCTATCCTTCAGAACATAGAGTGTGGGCATGAAAGATGAATGAAAAGTGGCAAACAGTAAACTTAGAATCCTGCATTACTAGAGAACAGATGGGATTCATTTGTGAAAGCAATACTGTTAATGCCCAAGATGTGTGTTTAGACACTGAACAGAGTATTTGCCACTTGGAAGTTCATCCAGTCACTGACCAGAAAACTGTGCTCGTTTATACTGGAAAATGGTGTGTATGCCTGAGAACTGCCTGTGCTGCTGTGAAAATTGATAGCAACGATGTTATTTTGTCTAGTAGAAATCATTCTAATTTCTGTATTTGTAATTTTGTTAAGATTATAGAGTGTGACTTTTCTTACTTGGCCCCAGTGACATCCCAGTAGCTGATTAAAACCAATTATACAATGTATCACAGACTATCACCTACCCCTATTAGGATGGATCTTACATTGGTAAAACAATTAATTAAGCACCAAGACCTACTGGACATCTTAAAGGAAATCCACGGAAGTGTAAAGAAAACCTTAATTACTGTCCAACATGATACAAAAGAAATAACCAGAGTTCTACAAAGAATAAAACAAAATGTGTATCATCACTGGTGGGATGTGATCTTTGGGTGGTCACCAACTGCAAATTGAATCTTTAATAAGTTGTGTCATCCCATTGTAGTTTTGTTAATAGTAGTTGGAATAAATTTAGGATTATCTATTATATTGCTAATTTGGAATTGGAGAATACTACAACGAATAGCTGTATTAACCTCTTTATCAAACGTACATGGTAAAAGCATTAAGAGACACTTATTGTCGTAAGGGTTTACATTAAGTAGAAGAATTTACTTTTTTTCTAGGAAAGGGGGGAATGAGAGAGAGTGAAAAATCCCCCAGAGTAAAAATCCATTTTGAATTAGGCGAAATGTCTAGAAAGGGTGAAAAGTCTGTAAGGCCGAAGCTGAAGGGAAAACTGCAGGACAGATATAATGAGGAGACAGAGGGAGACAGATAAAGAAAAACAGAAACTACTGCAAGGGCAGGCCAGCCTGACCCAGGAATTCTTTCTGATAAAGAGGAACTGGCAGCAAATGTCATGCCGAGTCCATGATAATGAATATGTATGAGCCTATTGTGAAACTGTATGCATATGTATTTGGAAGGGGAGATAAAAGGAGATCTGAAGTTCTCAGATGCACGCATGCCCTTTTAGGGAGAGAAATCTCCGCATGCGTCTAGCGCTGCAATAAACATACCAGCTTTACAACTTTTACAAAGTTTTGGAGTTCTCATCTTTTCTCTGCAAAACACAGGAAGTCATGTTTTCAGACCCTTTTCAATAATTATTTTTGCATTATATAAAGCACATTCAATGGAGAAAGTGCAGCAGCATGTGGGATGTAGATACATGTGATTTGTGTGATATGCGCTTAGTGCTAGGTGACTGCCAGAACTTTTATCTTATTTTTGGACTCTTTCACCTATGTGGTGATTTCATAGAATGGCTGAGGTTGGAAGCAGCCCTTGGAGAACTTCCAAAGTTTCCAATATTGAATTTCAAATATTAAATTATGTTCTTAGAGAATGACAGTGGCATTTGAAGAGCTTCATGTGCAAGCAGAGAAGGACAGATTGGAAATGAGTTTCAAATGTGAGAATTCTGCTTATTTTGTTCATGCTCATGGCTCAACAATTTTGTACTTCATAGCTTTTATTACACATGCAGTGTCAGAGCAGACAGATGTGAAGTGCTTGAATGGTGATCAGGTCACACGGAGACATTGGGACCCTCTTTTATTCATGCTGCCTGTATTCACTACCTGGCCCATTCTATTGTTGTTCCACTGGGCCAAATTTGGAACTTTATTTTTCAAATATTCACTCAAAGTGCAAGCTTTGTCTGTGAAGTACAGTCTGGAGATCAATACTTATTTCATGTAGCTAGTTTATTTAAATGATAATGCACGAATGTATTGCTACAGAAACTTTAGCTAAATGTTCTCTCTCTATATATATAGGCTACTGTATTCCTGTTTCATTTTCACGTGTTCTTTTCTTTTAGTTTCTTGTAACAAACATGGAGTAATGGACTAATTCTGTGTAAAGCTGGCAAAAAAAAAGATATTTTGATTATAAAATCAAAAATTGATTGAACAGTTACTCTTAGGAAACAAATTGTACAGCTGTACAATTACAAGCAATCTTAAACTGGAAGTTGTATTGAACTTGGAGTATATTTCAGCTAGAATGTTAACTATGGATATTACTGTATCTCAAAAGTAAAAGAAGAAGCGGAAAAAGACAAGTTTGAAAAAGAATGCAAACTGGAAATCAGTCAGAAGGAAAAGCAGGTTTGCTCAGTTTAGCATCTGATATGTACAGTTTATTTGTGACTTAAGGGGCGATGCAGGAGGCAAGGAGTGTTTCTGAGAATTAGTAAAAAAGACAAAAATAACAGCTGAAGCTGTATTTAAGTCAGGTTCTGCTAAGTTTAGTGATGTTTCAGTACCTTTAGTCTGCTAGAATTCATGGTTTGATTTTGAAATGGAGAACTTCTTTATTTAATGTGAGTTGATCAATATTTGGCTAAGATCAACAACCTCATCTAACTTGAATGACAGCAGTATGTCTGCTTATCATACCTGGGGTACAAATGAAAATGAGTATCTGTCCCTTTTCCAGACTTCATTATATTTCTTTAATTTTGCTGGATTTCAGCTCTTACCATACAGAGAGATGAAAATGATGGTGTAATAAAAGACATCAAGGCTCACCTGAAGACATCACTAAGATTGCTAACTTAATAGAAGCAAAATGTAAGAGTTCTGTCTGCTATGTTTAAATGTAATTGTTTATAGAAGCATAGGAAACGGGGTCATGATAATTTTATTCTGTTGCTGGTTGGCAGCAGAATTTTTGGGCCTTGAAGGCCTTATTTTTGTTTGGAACAGAAGCTGCTCATGTGGGATCAGGACTGGCAGGGTAGTTTTTAGGGAAAGTCAATCAGTGACAGGTTTTGAAGATTGTAGAGGGAAAATAAGTTGCTTGAGTTTTGCAAATTTACAGTCAGGCAGGTGCCACTGAGGAAACTTACTTTTCAGAACTTGATTTTCAATATTTTTAAGCCATCTATATTCAAAGTATTATTAGTATATGATGTCAGTACCTTTGGTCTTTATTAAATTCTATAAATGTATGCAATTTTCCATTTTTAGCAGCATTTTTTAGTAAATATCCTATTTTTAAAAATATGAGCATACATCTTTTTTGCTTAGTACATGAAGAAGAAATGTTAAAGAAATCCCATGTCAGTCAAGAACATTTGAGGGTAGAGCTGGAAGAGGCTAAAATTTCATTGCAAAAGGCAGAGGTATACCTTGACTTATAGTTTTACAGTATAAATAGACTAGATGAGTATTTGCATAAATAATTATGGATACTTTAGATATTAAACAACTGTAGCTGTTTGTTGCAAAACATGTTTAGAAATTATATCATGTTTTGAAGGTTACTCAAAAGAACTTAGAAACCTAATTCCAGACTACAGTGAAAACATTAATTCGGGTCACCTGAGAAAAGGAAGCACAGGAGGAAGAATGTAAAAAAAAAAAAGCCTTTGCTTGCAGCCCTGACAGAGGAGTTTGAGATTTCTATCGCAAATTTGAAAAGTTTGCTGCAAAATAGCATAAGAGGTAAATTAAAAAGTTTAAATTCCAAGAGTCATCTTACAGGTTGCAGTTTATGACAAAATCAAGAACAATTGGAAATTGAGCAGAAATTTGGTGGTTTTTTGACACAATGGTCTAAATGCAGAGAATTTAATGCATTTTTTTTTATTTGTGCTGGTTGATACTGATCTATAAAAAGTAAAATTTGCCCCCTCCAACTTTCATAAATCCATCTTTAAGAAATACAGATTTCTGTAAGCATATATTTGTTTACTTTTATGTCTACTGTTCTGAAGTTGTAAAAGTGAAATTTGTTATGTCTTGCAGGCAGATATATTATCTGCCTGTTGAAAGGTAAATATTCTTAAAGTACTTGTAGTAAGACTTTGTCTTATTGTCCTTTAAGTTTCAAATGCAGTGCTTTGTACCATACATTTGGGGTTTTTAAATTACCATTTTCTTAGATTAAAGAAATATGAAGATGAATCAAAGCTGCTTACTACCTTGGAGCTCCAAAATAAGTCTGCTGAACTGAGTAAGGCTTGTAGAAAGGCAGAAAATGAGCTAGGCAGTGAGAAGGTGGAAATTTTCCAGAGTAGAAATCCATTCCGATTTAGGTAAAAAGTACATCTTTGAATTAAGTATGTAGCTTGTGAACATAGCTGTTTAGTCTGACTGCCTGTTCGAGCAAAAAAAACCTATGTTCAAAGAAACTGCTTAAGCCAAAGGACAGAGATAAGGAGAGACAGACAGAGAGGCTGCGGGAGGCAGGGCAGGGTGACCCAGGAGTTCTTTCTGTACTTTCTGATAAAAAAACTAGCTGCAAGTGTAATGCGAAATCAGTAAAATGAATATTTATGAACCCATTGTGAAATTCCATTAATATGGATTAGTAAGGAAGATAAAAAGAGATCTGGAGTTCCCAGAGGTACGCATGCCCTTTTAAGGGGAGCGATCCCCACATGCGTCCAGCGCTGTGATAAGCATACTGGCTTCACAACTTTCACAAAAGTTGTGGAGTTTGTTTCCTTTTCCACAATTCATCAGTAATAAAAAGATTTTCTACTGTTTTCTGGAAATGGACTGTCTCTAGTACTTGGGGAAATTATTTTACAGTACCTGTACCTGTCAGGAATGCTTAAATTTATTTTTACTCATTTGACTCCCTTTTTTTTGGTGGTCATTGGTACTGGCAACAGCCAAAGGACAGTGCTATGCAGAGCTCCAATAGTAAGTCCATCCATGCATGAATTCTCATGGAAGTAATTTTGGTTTCCAGCTAAGACCATTAGCACTGCAGGTGCCAGGAGTGACTTCTGTAGCTTTTAGCAGAGATAAAACCCCTCCCCTCCCCTTGCTGGATGCAGAATGTTGCTGGCAGGGGTTATCTTTAAATACTGCTTTGATATCCTGTGGTTTCTAGGGATGTGCTCCTTAGCCCCCAGAGTAAGAGATCTGCCTTCAGGACTGTTTTCCTGCTGTGCAGCACATGGCCCTAGATCTCATCTGACAGATGAGAAATGTAATTGGATGTCTCTGTCTACATTGAGGGCATCTATAGAGAAGTGTTCAAAAGTGAACTGCTAATGCTTGTCTAGGGCTAGGCAAGATGAGACCTGTGAGAATTCCACACCAAACATGACTTTGCATTGAGTGCTTGCAAAAAACACCAGTATTGTGAATGTGCACACAAAAAATATTTGCAAGTTAGTAATAACTGGTGTCCTTTTTCAGCATATCCATGACATAATTTCAGCAGTTCAGATTTTTTTTTCTGGAACAATGCAGATGCATCAATACTTGGAGATGACTCCATTCTTACAGTTGTCCTGGTTTAGGACAAATTAGGGGAAATCTCCAAAAGGGAGTCCCCCCAAAAAAAACAAACCTCCAACCACCCCTCCCCCCAATACCGGGTTCGGGAAGGAATTTCTCGGAGGAGCAAAGTGGAAAACAAAACCTATTTATTGACAAATAACAAAAGAACACTCCCCAACACAAGAAAAGAAAAGAAACCAGTCAGTGTTGTGGAGGGCACCGAGCTTCTCTCGCAGACTCCGGAGATCCCGGACGTCCCAGGTCAGGTCCGGAGCCGGTCCAGTATCTTCAGGGGAGGATAAGAAAGAGAGGACGAAAGAAAAGGAAAAAAAAAAAAAAACAGCCAGAAAGCAGCAAAGGGAAAAAAGGCAGCTATCAGCTAGGGCTAAGGCAGTAGCAAGCAAGCAAAGCGGCAAGCAAAAGCAAGCAGGCCAGCCAGCCAGCAAGCAAGCAGCCAGCAAAGCCAAACAGCCAAAAGCGAAAGTGCCCCAGTCCCCCTCACTCCTCCCTCCCCGCCCCACCGCGGCAAGACGGCCGGGGGGTGGGGCGGGGGGAAGAGAGAGAGAGAGAGAGAAAAAAACACAGCTGGCAGACACAACACACGATACTGGGATAAAGGCTGTCACCCCACGACAACAGTCCATGGTTTATTTGAAGTTGTAATTGTGGAAAACATAATAGGGTCTGAATTTTATTTAAGATAAATGATTACTTTCTCTTCAGATATAGATTTGCTAATGTCTTTCTTAATCATTTTTTCAAGTCTACATTTAGATTAAGTTATAAATTACCTTTACAGTTTCTGAACTTAATCCAACAAGTTTTGGGAACTGGGTAATACAAAAGAATAAATGTTTTATACTGCCAGCTAAATATGAAAAATTATTACTGTTCAACTAATTTTACATTACATGTGCTATAGAAGAGATGACCAAAGTAAAGTGTGAAAAAGAAGTGCAACTTGAAGAGCTGTCAGAAACTCTGGTAAATGTTCATTTTATTAATCTCATGGCTTTCTCTTCATATGAAATTCTTCTTACTTTTTACGTATCTTAAATGCCATAAATAAACACAGTCTAGTCTACCTTAACATTTCTCCTAAACTTTCTCACACACAATTTGAGTGTTTTCTTTGAAGAACTTGTTCCTTGCAACTGTTCTTCTTGTCTCTTATGTCTTGGTTTTCCTTGTCAAGGTCTTTGGTTGTTTCCTTCTTCATTCATGCCCATTCAAATGCCTCTCTCTCTGGTGTCCTGGTTTAGGGCAAATTTGGGAGAAAACCTCCAAAGGGGCCCCTCCAGAAAGCAAACCCACATGGCCCCTCCCCCAACCAGTGCAGGAAGGGTTCCTCAGAGAGAAGTGGAAAGAACCTGTTTATTTAACAGGCACAGCACCCCACCCCCACCCAGCACACAAAACGAACAATACCAGATGACACCACTCTTTCACCGCTCTGAAAAAGATGACCAATCCAGAAAGTCTCACTCTTGGGGTTGGTCTCTCTGTTATCAGTCCCTCTGGCGCTGGGGCAGCTGCTGCAGGCCACAGGGTGCAAACTCTCGGTGTTCCCAGGTCCCAGTCCAGAGCAGGTTCAAGTTGGTCAAAAAAAAGGAAAGGAGAAACAGTCAGGAAGAAATTTGGACTGTTTAGCTAAACTAGCTAATGAACAGAAGCAAGAGCAAGCAGAAGCAAAGCAGAAGCAAGAGCCAGAGAGCAAAGTGAAAAGCAAAAGCAAAAAAGCAAAAGCAGCACTATGTACTGCCCCATCTCTGTGTCCCACCGGCCGTGGGGGAGAAGCTGATAAGAAAACCTAAACAAAACTTTCACTGTTCAGAGCCAGTCTTAAAGGCACAGAACATAATATCCAGCACAAACAGAACACATGAATGGGGATACAAGCATCATAACATCACCCTAGGACATAAGATAAGGAAGAGGGTGACGGGGGAGGGGGGGGGGGGGGGGGAGGTTGGGCATTAGTGGGTTTTCAATGTTTGCTTTCCAAAGGAACCATCACACATGCTGAAACCCTGCTTCCCAGGAAGTGTCCCAACATCACTGCTGATGGGAAGTAGAGACTGTCTTTCTCTTTAGCTGTTGTGTGTGCAGATCTCCACTTATTTCCTTCTTTTGCTGTAATAAACTCCCTTATCTCACCCTGCTGTTTGTGCTCCATCTTATTCTCTCCCCTAAGTGGGAAATGGAGTGATTGAGCGACTGAGTGGGGACCTGGCACCCAGCCAGGGTCAATAGGCTACACCAACTGTGACAAGACACCTCTGTTTTAGCCTGGAGACCCCTAGGATGTCCCCATAGAGCCCCTGTAAGATTCCGTGACATCACGCCTCCTCATCAGCCTACGGACACCAAAGATGTCCAGACTGATATCCTGTTACAGCCTGTGAGCTTGGTCTGCTTTGGTAGATGGGAGAGCCCTGGAATATCCCCATGGAGTCACTGGGATTGCCCATGAACTAGGTGTTCTTTAGGAGCACAGAGATCACTGGGAGGTCTTTCTGGAAGCCCAGTGAGTGCGTGAGCCAAATGGGCTCCATGGCACGTAGAGACCCTTCTGTTGTCCCCATGGAGCCCCTGTGAGTGCCTGTGAGCTCAGAAGTCTTTTGAGGATTTGGAGCCCTGGGATGCCATGGGTTGTCAGCATGGGGGGCTGTGATCAGGTGTGATCTCCTGTCTTGTGGTGGTGGATTGCCCTTGCCTCCCCTTTTTCAGCCCCACCATGATCTGAGAAATGCTGGTTAGGCCTCAGCCTTGACAAACTGCAGCTTGGCTGAGCTATTCTGGAGCTTTTCAGAAACACTTTGTGTTCCCAGCAAGGGGTGCTGTTGTGGATGCAACAGCCTGGTCAAAGAGGGAGAAAACGGGCTTCGTTTTCTCACAGTGGACTTGTGAAACTTTTTAGGGAGTTGTAGAAAAAGGATGATAACTTGTTAGCATAAACAACCTGCAGGTGGTGTTTTCCTACTCTGTTTTTCTGTTCTTCTCAAGGACTTTTTGTGAGAAAGATGTTTTTGTTAATTAACCAATCAAGTAGAATGTGTTGAACCTATCTATAAAAAGAAGAGAATTTTTGTATTAAAGCTGCTATTCTGCAAACCAGCCTCCAGCCTTCTAGTGAATCTGTGTCATTTCTTGCTCAATGGTGACATGCTGTCTACTGTGTTCCTTTTTTTTTTATTATTATTTTATTTTAACAGCCTTGGAAACATTGTTTTTGCCTGAATGGTAAACATTGTGTGCAGGTGTGCATGTCCTCCCTAGAATGTGACAGAGGGGCTGCTATCCTGGAATCCTAAGTGCTTTAGAACTGTAAGTTGTGCCTGTAAGTAAAATTACTCCATTTGTGCATCCATTAGCCTTGTTCTTCCTTGGAGAACTTATCATACTCAGATGATCTGTGTAGGCTGTAGACTGCAGTGGTGAACTTCAAGGCTTCCAGCAGAAGAGAGATTCTGTCCACATTTTGGATTTTCCTTTGTCTGAACCTTCAAGGTCCAAGGCTCCAAGCAGTTTGAAGAGCTCCAAATTAAGACATGAACATGTGTTTGTTTTTTCATCACCTCAGTCACCACTGATGGTTTAGTCAAGTTCTCCTGTGCATTGGATTTAGTTGGCTAGTGAAGCATGTGCTAAAAATACATCCAATATCTCCTCGATTACTTTCCCAGAAGGGTTTGACTGGAGAACAAGTTCTGAAGACAAATATTTGGTATACTAGAAGTAGAATTTAGGAGTTGATTACAGAGCACTGCATGCACAAATGGTTAAGAAGGATCAATCTTTTTCTGTCCCCTCTATGCTTGTTCTCATTTGAAATATTAAACATTCTGCAGGTTGGTTTTGTTAGGGTTGGGGGATTTTTTGGGGGGTGGGGTGGTGGTGGGGAGGATGTGGGTATGGGTTTTATTTACAGAATAGTGTACAAAAAACTTGTGCCCCAAACCAGCAGTATGAAGCAATGCAGGTGTAAAAAAAGGTGACAGAAATGTAGGATAATATGAATCTGAAAATGCTTCAGTATTTACCCAGGTGTTTAACTCCAGCAAGGTGACTGTCCTTCACAGAAATGTAGTGGCAGGCTCATAGCATACTAGAAGTGATGACCTTTTCCTGTCCCAAATCGACCAGCAAAATATTTTGGCTCTTGATTTAAACCCCTGAGCCAGCCATGTTTCAGGCTGCAGAAGCTGCAGCTGGTGTGGCAGAGGTGGGGTGCAGCCCTGCCTGCTGGCCCTGACCTGGCACCTGCAGGTGGTGGCCATCAGCACCGGGGGTCCCCTGTGCCGCCTTGCCAGGGCTGGGCCTGCCTCCTTCCACCCCTGATAGCCTCAGGGAAACAGCACACTACTCCATCTGCTTTAAAAACAAACAAGCAAACAAAAAGCCTACTGTAAAAATTTGCAGAAGTCTTCAAACTACTTATCAGCCCTTGTTTGGAGTTTGTTGATGTAGCAAATGGTTTCTAGGCAAACTGGTATTGCTGGTACTACTTTTAGATTAGGTTCCTAAACTTCAGGTAAGAGGAGGTGGTGGTCATGTACCCCTGAAGAATGTTGGAAACTGCTCAGTCATTTAAAGGTGGCCAGAAAATGGGTGTAGCAGTGGAGTGGACACTCTGTGAGTAGTAGCCTTAAGTCATGTATTGACTGGCACTTCAGTGGGAATGTCACATCGACACCAAGAGATTGTGTCATGACATGTTGCATGACAGCAAATTGGACCAAAATTCTACTGATTTTAACCTAAGTGGACAGGCCACCTTCACTTTACCCAGCAAAGGGATGTAAGTCAATAATGTTTGAAAAGTAGCCCTGAAAAGTAGTCCCTTTAGTTTGTTAGACTGGTGCAAGTGTGCAAAGCTGTTGGAATCTAATTGCAGTCTGACACTTAACAAGTCCACATCACTAGGAGGCTTAATGGTTTAGATTGAGAGGTGGTGCATGTTTTTTTCAGAGTAATGGCCCAATGTAGAGCAGCATTTACTGCCATGAATGCTGTTGTACCCTTCAAGAGAAATGGTCTAGGCTTAGCACTGTGTGAGAATTCTTAATCATTCTAGCAGAACCTTCTTGGTTCTGTTGGTTTGATGTCCTGGCATGACTGTATGGCCTGGTACCCCAAATTGTCTGTTCTTCTTTACTGCCAGATATTGAGTTCTGTGCCTTTAAGACTGGTTCTGAGAGTTAAGGGGGGAGAAGAAGCCTTCAGTTTGTCTGCAGAAGCTTCACTTCCTCCCCCAGAATTCCTTTCTCTCAGTGTGTTGTCTGCAGCACAGATAGAGGGGGGACAGTTTTCCTTTGCTTTTTAAGCTAGTTTCCCATCTGTGAGCTGAGTCAAGAGAGTTTTTTCTGGGATGGTGGTGTTTTTCTTGGACTGTTCCACTCTGCCCTGGATCAAAAACCCAGAATAATACCAGGAGTTCACGCCTGTGGCCCACCGAGGCCTGGGACACTGCATTCCAGCGCCGGAGAGCCTGAGGGAGACTGAGCAAGAGCTGAGGCCATATCCGTGAAAGGAGTCTCTGATCTACAGAAGGACTCTTTCTGAATTTGCCATCTCTTCAGAGCAATGAGAAGTTCCATTGTTTAATATTATTCCTTTTTTTCATGTTTATGAGTATTTGGTTATGAAATAAACAGGTTTTTTCCACTTTTCTCCAAAGAGATTATCTTCCAAACTGGTTGGGGGAGGGACTGCTGGATTCTGCCCTTTAGAGGAAATATCCTCTGGGAAGTTTCCTTCCAAATCCATCCCAAACCAGGACAAATATTTTGGCACCCAGCACGTGGCTTGAGAAAGTGGAAAAAAACCTGTACTGATTGCATTTTGGTTTCACTCACAATGTATTGGAATTAAGCACTCAGTATCCACCATGTTGCTTGAGTTTATAATGTCTCTCTGGGTGGAGGCCTTGATGTGTCTGGTCCCTAGGCCTGTTTGAGGTGTTAATACCTTTCTGGTCCCTAGGCTTGCTTCCCTATGCACGGATAGCTCCAGTATTATCCCTGGCATGTAGCTTTTACAGTAGAAGGGCAGGGATTCGGGTTGCTATTTTGCTGGGCATGGTGATAATGATTTATAGGGAGTTTACAAAGGTACTGGGGTTTGTTTGAAATATGCATAGTTTGTTGTTTCTTTGTCCTAGCACGGGCAGTCACTTGGTGATGTCCTCCAGCTAGCCCTCACCTCCTGGCCCACTGCCAAGAGTGGCTGCCCCCTATCTGCCCCTTGGGATAGTCTGGGTGGCAGTAGAGCAGGGCTGCCTAACTCACAGAGGCAGCAAAGCTGCTCTGTGCAGCTTCTGATAAGAATCCCAAGTCGAGGAAGCCAGAACAAAGGAGATGAGAGGGGCCACTTGTATAAGTTCTCAAGAAATTTTAATCTCCAAGAGGGTCCAGGGACAAGTGACAGCTCCAACAGGGTAACAGCAACTTAGGAACAGGGGAGGGTACTAGGGGAGGATACAAATCTTAACCAATAGTAGAACAGCAGGGGAGGAATGTAGGGTGGGCATCAGTGTAGGTAACCAATAGGGGATAACATGGGATAACAGGCTTGGCACACCAATGGAACTTCGAGGGAAGGGTGATAGACAAGTAAGGTTCTAGATAAAGGGGTGGGGTTACATTTGATGAACAAGGGAAGAGGGCAGTACTTCCAGGATTGTCAGGGAAGGGTCTGGAAATCAAGGAGGTGCAAGGGAGATTGACATGGAGACTGACATAAGATTATGCAGGTAAATAGTAGTAAACAACTTCAGGGCAAAACCATTGGGGAAACCGAACGGGGTACATGGAACAAACTACTATAAAATCACAATAAGGAACACCTTAAAATTACAACAGAAAAACAATCTACCACACTACCCTGTGTCCTAGTTTCAGTAGCATATTTTGGGAGTTTATTGCACTCAGTTTATTAAAAGAGGAGCAAGGTGAGAGTTCCCATCCTTTCTTTCCCTTCTTTTCCTTTAAATCTGGTACTTTACCTTTTTAAAATATTCAGTTTCCCCTGAGACAGAGTAGAGATCCATTCTGAATTAGGTGAAGTGTCTGGAAGAGGTGAAAAGTCTGTGAGGCCAAAGCTGAAGGAAAAACTCGCATGCTGAGACAGCAAGGAGACAGAGAAATAAAAACAGAAAAGACCACGAGGTCAATTTGCCCCCGACCTAGAAATTCCTTTGATAAAGAAGAACTGGCGATAAATGTCACGCGAAATGAATATGTATGAACCTATTGTGAAACTGTATGCATATGCATTTGGAAGGGGGATAAAAGGAGACCTGAGATCTTCAGGGCCATGCATGCCTTTTGAGGAGAATTTTCTCTGCATGCATCCGGTGCCGTAAATAAACATACTGAGCTTTACAACTTTTATAAAGTTGTGAGGTTTCTTCTTTTCTCCGCAAAACACCCCTGAATGTAAAGAGATCACTTTCTTGGTATTTTATCTCGTAAGCTTCCTCTATATGGTCTGCAGTTTGTCTAGAATGAGGGCTGATATGTCCAGAGGGGATGATGAGACACCTGACCCAGGCATGGACCCAGGTGTGGAAATTCCTGAGTGCTGTGGGGAAGTGGAGAGAATGGGCCAAACCCTGAAGGAATTTTCTCACCCCCTAGCCTGGGAATTTCCCTGTGAAAAAATTCAGAACCCAGATGAGATGGGGAAATATCTGGAAGAGAAGTGCCATGATTATTCTAATGAGAAAAAGCTTATTGCAATAAGCTGGGGCCAGGCATATCACATGCTGCTAGATACTGTAGGGCAGCAGACAGAGGCAGGGGACAGGGAGATAAATCAGCAGACACCCCAGTCACTCAGGCTTCAGCAGATACCCCAGTCATTCAGGTTGCAGCTAAACCAGACAGTGAGCCTAAGCCAGCAGCTAAACTAGACAGTGAGCCTAAGCCAACGGCAGTTGCTCCTACCACAGGAAAGAAGCACAAAAGCAAAACTAATCACCCAGTAGACAATGACAATCTGGGAGAAGGACCCTCAAGGCCAGAAACTGTCTCAAAATCAGAAGTCACTATTGAGTCCTTGTCCCTGAAGGACTTTCATGGCCTAAGAAAGGATTGCACTAGATGATCTGATGAATCTATAATTAGTTGGCTAGTCCGTCTTTGAGACTGTCTTGGTTTACAAGACAGGTATCTGCTAGGGAAGGCAGAAAAAGCCTCCCTTGGAATGGAGAATGTAAACCCCCTCTCTCCAAATTATTAGAATAGTGAAATCAAGTGGCTCTCAGGCAAAGATATGGGAATAGGAATAACAGTTCTTTACTAGTATGCATAATAAAGCAAACAAGCAACAACTACGGCATTAACAACAAACAGAACCTGGAACCCAGTGACGGCCTTTCAGCGGCGGCACTTTCCCCTTAGGTGTAGTTACAGTCACAGCCAGCAGGGGAGCTGGCAGGCTCCGGGTGGGCAGGGCAGGTGCAGCGATCCCCACGTGGCTGCAGGGGGCACTCCGTCGCAGGCTCGGGGAGCACTTGGCAATAGAGGTTTTTGTTCAAAGATGGGAAGGGATGGAAGAGAGGCTTTTCTTCACAAACCCTTGGGGCAGCCAGCTCCATTGCCCCTAGCAGGACTCTCGGACAGCAGCAAGCTGGGCTGACAGGATGTCTTGGCAGGCAGGGGGTGAGGAGCTCCCAGCAGGGCAGGGAGAGCCAAGCTCAGGATCCTGGGCACCTCAGCAGATGGTGACAGATCTCTCTTTTAGTGAGGTAGGTGTTAATAAGGTCCCAGTTTAGTGTGTGTTCTCACGAGCAGAGGCTCAGCCCACAGCAGAAGAAAGCAGCTCTGGACTGGGCTCTGACAGCAGCAGTGAAACTCCCTTCCCCAAGAGCAGCAGCTGCCACCATCCTTCTCCGAAACAGAGAGAGAGAGAGCTAGGGGCTGCACCCAGCCCCTTCCCCCAGCCCAAAAGAAAAACAAAATCTCCCAAAAAACCAAAGGAGTTTCCCCCTCCCTGCCATCAGTGCTTATTAGCAACTCAATGGGGAAAAATTCCACAAATAACAAGGAAGGAATAGGAAAAAAAAAAAATCAAAAACCAAAACCCAACCCCCAATAGGGACACTGCAGACGAGGCTACAATTCTGGATGGTCCTGAAGCGAGGCAGTTGGGATCCCTGTCACATGACCCAGTTATCAACCAAGGAATGGTAAGGGGTTCTGACCGTCTCAGTCTCTGAATACAGATCTTGAGAAGTGTGAGGCAAAGATATCTGTATGCAGACAATCTTTATATGCAGCAATCCCAGTGGAAGACCATAGAACAAGGGATTCAGTGCTTGAGACAAATGGCGGTGGCAGAGATTGTCTTCACAGAGGACCCAACAATGCCTAGGAATCCAGACTTGGTAACATGTGCACCTGTGATGTCTATGAAAACTTGTACAATTTGGGCCACAAGAATATGCTTCTGCTTTAGCAATGATAAAGCAGGCTGATGGCGATGAGGCCGAGCTTGATTTGGCAAAGAAGCTCCGAGCATATGCTGATGCTGTGCATCACCCATCACATGCACGAATCACAGCTTTGGATACAGGTCTGTAGAAAATAGAAGATAAGATGGAGGAGAATCACAAGAAACTCAGAAATGAGAATAAAGTGGGCCGTCTCCAAATCTCGGCAGTACAGATCAGACGTTCCATTACGAAACGCAAATGTCCCTCAGATAGGGAGAGAAGGTACACCTCACAAGGTGAGCTGGGGTTCTGAGTCAAGGGGTCAGCTGGAAATGTAATTAGGATAATTGAAAACTGCAGATGAGTTGAGGGAACAACTGAGAATATAATTAGGATAATAGAAGATTGCATATTTTAGTTAAGATTTTAAAATTAGTTAAGAAGCTAAGTTAGTAATATAGCTAGCTGGAATCACATACTCTGGTTAAAGTGTAACAAAGATATTAGGAAAGTAAAGCTAGGAGTGGCAGGGATAGATGCAGCAATTGTGAAGGAGCAGACACCATAGAAATACCTGGCCTTAAGAATAATTGAATAGTTAGGAGAGGCTTGGATCGTGACCAGCAGGTCAAAAGGTCCTGCCAACTGGCCATAGGTGAAGAGTTCACCATAAGGAAGATGGCTTTCTTCCTCCCATTTGCCCACTCCCTTATTTCAAAATCCTACTGACCCAATTAAGAGAACACCCTTCCCTGGGTGTACATTTTAGAGGTTCCCTCAAGGGGATTGCACATGTCATCATCATACCTGGAAGTTTGGCTTTCGGCAGCTGGAGCTGCTTCGTTTCTGGTGGAACTTCCTCTCTGAGTCTTGCCCTTTTTCAATTCACACACCCATTGTGCCAGAGCAGCAGTGGGTCTTCCCCTATTATGCATCCTTAGAAACCATGTGAATATGTAAAACCTTTCCTGTATAAATCGAGAACAGGAGTTGGCAACTCCCTCTGCTTGTCTTTGGAAAATATTGCACATGTGTCCGGCGCTGTAATAAATATGCTTCTTTTCAACTTTAGCTGGAGAGTTGCCACAGACATTTTTTCATAACAATCCTTTCTTTGGGATTTTTTCCTCTTCTGGGAAGCTGAGGCCCCAGAAAGAGAATGTAAACAATAATTATCTGCTGCTGTGGAATGCAATAGGTGCACCTGTGATTGGCTCATGTTCCATGTGTACAATTAAGGACCAATCACAGGACCAAGCTCTTTGGGACAGATTCACAGAGAGCTCTCTTGTTTTTAGATTCCTATTGTATTCTTAGCTTAGCAGCTTCTGAACTTTTCTCTCTATTCCTTTTAGTATAGTCATAATGTATTATATATCATAAATTAATAAATCCAGCCTTCTGATCATGAAGCAAGATTCTCGTCTATCTCTCTCACCCTGAGGAACCCTTGCAAAGCCATGTAACAGAGAGTCGTTCTGTCCGTGCTTTAGTTCTTCCTGTGTGATTGTGAGGAAAACATGAGGAGATGGGATGGAAGACCAATTCTTTCCCGAATCAGGAAAAGGAAAGGGTGAAGACATGTACAGACATCAACATAGGACTCTGAGGTCAGTGAAGGAGTCACATTCTAGATGGGAGGGGATTGAGGAGGTGCGGTAGTCCTGGACTGAAATTCTTTTTGTAAGGTTATGGAGAAGATATAATTGATACATCAGACCCTTTTCCCTGAAACTCATGGAAAGGCAGTGGGGAGGATGTAGCATTCTAACACAACTGTGAGCCAAGGCACCAGTACTGAAGCAAGTAGATGTTGCTGTAATCCAATGAGAAACTTGAACAGAGAAAGATGAGAGAGATGAGAAACTTTGCCCCAGTGATTGTAATAGAAAATCTCTGTTCTCAGAGATAGATGATGAGATCTTTTTGTTTTATGCTAGAACAGCTCATCCTTAAAATAGCACCCCAGTAATTTGACATGGCCCATGAACGCAGCTGTGGGAAGGCCGTAAAAGATGGGAAGGATTTCATGCTTGCAGCTTTACGGGCAGCTGTTATTCATCGAATATAAAAGCCACGAGAGAACTGTTTCTTGTGGAAAAGTCTCCGTGGCATAGCAAGAGAGACTCCTCTCCCTAAATGGACTGAAGAAAGACTATTTTAGAAGAAGCAAACTGACTGAAAATCTCAGGTTTTGTCTCTATGTTGCCAGTGAGAAAGGAAAGAGGGTGTGGGGGGAGGAGAAGTGTTCTGAAGGTTTATTCTGATTTTCTTATTATTTTTCTTCTAATTTTGTTAATAAAGTGTTCTTTATTCCCTTTAAAGTTTGAGCCTGCTTTGCCCTCCTCTTAACCCTTATCTCACAGCAGAAAATGAGTAAATTATTCTATTGGGTGCCTCGTGATTTGGCTAGTGCTAGACCCACTACACCAGATCAAGCAGGAGATCGCTCATGTGGTAGCCCTTGGCCCAGTCAGGACAGGACCAGATGCGAAGAACATGCTTTACTCTGCAGCCGGGTGCCATGGTCTGTCCTGGAGCCATTGGCA
The DNA here is from genome assembly GCF_028551555.1 of Melozone crissalis. Classification (NCBI taxonomy): domain Eukaryota; kingdom Metazoa; phylum Chordata; class Aves; order Passeriformes; family Passerellidae; genus Melozone; species Melozone crissalis. The sequence goes on along the minus strand of NW_026535813.1, from coordinate 3,891,676 downwards.
TAAGGTGCCTGGTGAGACTCGAGGTCGACTATTAGGATTCTGGAATTGAAGCTACAGAGGGTTGGAAGCCAGTTGCACCCCAACAGAGAAGGAAATCTTGGACGCCTATGAAGGAGTCCAAGCCACCTCAGAGGTAACAGGCACTGAAGCACAACTCCTCCTGGCACCCCGACCAGCAGCGCTGGGGTGGTTGTTCAAAACAAAGGTTCCCTCTACCCATCAGGCCACCAATGCCACATGGAGCAAGTGAATTGCTCTCATCACACAGTGCACCTGTATTGCAAAATTGAATCACCTTGGGGTTTTGGACATAATTACAAATTGGCCTGGAGGTGAAGACTTTGGTCTCACTGATGAAGAGGATCAGGAACAAGTGGCATGTGCTGAAGAAGCTCCACCATACAACCAACTGCTAGCGGAAGAAACACAGTACGCTCTTTTTACTGATGGTTCTTGTTGCAGCATAAGGATGAAATGAAAGTGCAAAGCAGCCAAATGGAGCCCAATCTAACAGGTCGCAGAAGCTACTGAAGGAGAAGGTGGATCAAGCCAACTTGCTGAACTCAACGCTGTACAACTGGCCCTGGACATTGTTGAAAGAGAGAAGTGGCCAAAGCTCTACCTCTACACTGGTTCATGGATGGTAGCCAATGCTCTGTGGGGATGGCTGGAGAGGTGGAAAGAGGCTAACTGGCAGCATAAGAGGTAAACCAATTGGGGCTGCTGAAGAGTAGAAAGACATTGCTTCCCGTGTAGAGAAACTATCTGTGAAAATCTGCCATATAGATGCCCAGGTCTCCAAGAGTCGGGCTAATGAGGAACACCGAAACAACAAGCAGGTAGATCAGGCAGCAAAGACAGAGGTGTCAAAGATAGATTGGCAACACAAGGGAGAATTTTTCCTAGCTTGATGGGCTCATGATGCCTCAGGTCATCAGGGAAGAGATGCCACCTATATGTGGGCACGAGACCGAGGGGTGGATTTAACCATGGACAGTATTTCTCAGGTTATCCATGACTGTGAGACATGTGCTGCCATCAAGCAGGCCAAGCAGGTGAAATCCCTATGGTATGGTGGGCGATGGTCCAAATATAATATGGAGAGGCCTGGCAAATTGACTACATCATACTGCCCCAAACTCGCCACAGTAAGTGCTGTGTGCCCACAATGGTAGAAGCCACCACAGGATGGTTGGAAATCTACCCTGTATCTCATGCTACTGCCCGTAACACCATCCTGGGCCTTGAAAAGCAAGTCCTGTGGAGGCATGGTACCCCAGTGTCATGGTTTGAGAGGAAGTGAGTTTTTTGGGATGCTGTGGTCAAACCAATAGGTGCTCAGATTTGAATATTGGCACCTGGTGTGGCCACTGGGGACATGGATACACCTTTGAGAACACAAGGGTTAAAAGCAGAGAACTCCCAGGAAATCTCTCTCTTGGGTTCTGGCAGAGAAGGAAGTCAGACCTCTCCCCTGCCCAGCGGATGTGGCTGGGCGGGGGAGGGGAAGCCATGTGGCCGGGTGAGGTAGGCCGGGACTTTGGACAGAGATGGGAGATGAAGAGGCCCTTGAGGACGGAAGGGGGGAGGAGAGGAGCACCAAGAGGCATCGTTCCCCCCCCCCTCCCCCCCCCCCCCCCCCCCCCCCCGGAGAGAGAGAGAGACCGTGTCTGTGTCTGTGCCACCTTGAAATTTGATAGCAGGGCCGGCTGAGAAGGAGAAGCGGGGAGGGGGTGCAGGGAGAAGGTGCTCAGCAGGGCAGCTGTGGGAATTCTGGACAGGCAGAGACTGAGATTTTTAACCCTTTTCTTGCATGATGGAAACCTTACAAATGCTAATCCTCCTGGAGCTGAATGAGATGAGAGATAAGAGATAAGAGGAAATTTGCCACGAGAGAAGTGGAGAAGAATCTTAGGTGGGAGGAGATGATGGAGTGGCCTTTGGCTGGACTTTTCTTGTATAGCCATGGACAGAACCATTTTTTTCTTGTGACACAGAGACTGCCTTTAGGGGGAGGCAATGGCTTGGAGCCAAGGGAGCGCAGTGATGTTATGTGAAAGAGTGCATGAACAGAGACAACAGGTGAGGAGGGTGGTTGGTGCCCTCAATCTTCAGTGGAAGAGAAGATCTCTGTTTTTGAGACCCCTCGGCCCCAGGGGGTGAAATTTGGGGAGCACAGGTGTCCCGAAAGCGAGAGACTGTGCTCTTTTTTGGAACTGGGCAAAACACCCTTAAAAGGAAAACCCTAGAAGCACCTCTGGTCCATGCGCAGTGGTGAGAGCACTGGGCATAGAAGGAAGATGTCATGGTGGCAATGATCTCTGGGCGGTGCCACATGTGACAGGAAGCACAAGAGGTCTCAACTGTGTTTCCTGGGGAAACCTATGGCACAAGAGGGACTCCTCACCCCTTGATGAACTGAGAATTGATTATCTAAAGGGTGGTGATGGACTGAGAGTTGGTGATCTGAGGGATAGATGTATTGGAAATTTGGTGGTGGGGGGGGAGGAGGAAATGTTTTTGGAATGTTTTCATTCTTTCTGTGTGTTTCTTTTTACATATAGTTGTAAGTAAATAAAGTTTTCTCTTCTTTCTTCCTAAGTTGGAGCCTACTTTGCTCTATTTCTGGTCACATCTCACAGCAGACACCAGGGAGAATGTATTTTCATGGGGGCACTGGCATTGCACCAGCGTCAAACCGTGACACCCTGAGACAATTGAGTCAGACAACGGGAGTTATTTTAAGAATACCCTTATCAATACCTGGGCTAGGGAACATGGCATTGAATGGGTGTATCATGTCCCCTACCATGCACCAGCTGCAGGCAAAGTGAAACGGTGCAATGGACTGTTATAAACCACTTTGAAAGCATTGAGTGAGGGATCTTTCAAGAATTGGGAGCAGCATCTAGCAAAGGCCACCTGGTTAGTTAAAACCCGAGGTTCCACCAACAGAGCAGGCCGTGCCCAATCTGAGCCCCTGCATCCAGTAGTGTCCTGGTTTAGGACAAATTTGGGAGAAAACCTCCAAAAGGGGGTCCCCCAGAAAGCAAACACACACTTCCCCTCCCTCCAACCAGTTCGGAAAAAATTTCCTCTGAGAGAAGTGGAAAGAAACCTTTTTATTTAACAGGCAAAGCACTCCCCAGCACAAAAAATGAACAATACCAGATGACAAAACTCATTTGCCGCTCTGAAGAGATGGCAAATTCAGAACATCTCTCCTTTGTGTGGTTTCTCTGTTATCAGTCCCTCTGGTACTGGGAAAGGCTGCTGCCCAGAGTAGGTCTCAGTAGGCCATAAAGTGCAAGCTCTTGGTGCTCCCCTCAGGTCCCAGTCCAGAGCAGGTTTGAACGTTTCCAAGAAAAGGAAAAGAAAAAAAAACAGTCCAGGGAAAACTCGGACTGCCTCAGCTAGCTAAACTAACTAAAAAGCAAAGGAGCGCTCTGTTCTGCTCCATTGGTGCACAGACAACACAGTCCCCAGGGCAGAATGTGGAGGAGTGAGTGCAGTCTCTGATAACAAACTCTGTGCTTCTTCTTCTCCCCGCCTTTGCTCTCAGAACCAGTCTTGAAGGCACAGAATATAATATCCAACATAAACAGAACACACGATTGGGAATACAAGCATCATAACGTCACCCTAGGACAAGTAGACGAAGACAAGGTCCCGGTGGTACATGTCAGAGGTTTGTTAGGGAAGACAGTTTGGATCAATTCTTCCTCAAGTACAGACAAACCCATTTTTGGGGTTGCCTTTGCTCAGGGATCAGGTTGCACTTGGTGGATAAGGCAGAGAGATGGAACAACACGATGTGTACCTCAGGGAGATCTGATGGTTGGGTGAGAACCATGTGTAAATATCATTGTTTGCTGACTATCACTGCCACTATCTGCATATAGCTGTATTTACAATATAGCTGTATTTACATATATATATATATATATGTATATGTATGTATATTTATTTATTTATTTATTTATTTATATATGTATGTATAAATGTGTGTGTGTGTGTAGAGTTAGAATATATATTAGTTTTGGCACTGAGCAGACAATATGGGTTAAGGGGTAGAATGTCTTAGGGTGACTGTATTGTCTGGTGTCCCATGGTCTGGATTTTTTTCTGCTCAGAAATGGGTCCTGTAGCTTTAAGCTAGGCCCAGGGAGACAGAGACGGCAAAGCGGGGGAGAAGCAGCATGCAGTTTGTCTGTAGAAGCTTCAGTTTACTCCTCCGGAATTCCTCTCTTACAGACTGTGCTGCCTAGCACGTGAAATAAACAGGGCAGGAGACTTTTTCTCCTTTTAATGCCTTTATTAAAAGTGATCAGCTCAGGATTGGGCAGCCCCACGGGTCTGCAGTCTCTGTCGTCTCTCCCAGAGTGACGAGGAGGAGGAGGATATGCGCAGCTTTGTCCACTAGGGGCAGAGCTGGGGGTACTCGTGGGAGGCAGATGTTGATGACCGCCCTTTTTTCTCTGGGTCCCCGGCGTCGGGATGACCCCCGTGCTCAGGGCGAGAGGGACTACGAAGGTGTTCAGCATCTCTGTAGGCTCAGCACTCTGTTCCTCACGTCTCGACATCACTCCAATCTCTCAACTCTATGTTGGCTCGTTGTTTTGGGGGTCCTTTCAGCAAGCTCGAAGCAGTAGCTTCTCATGGCATGCCGGTCTTGGGGTTATTTTGCATGTCTCCCCCCTCCTAAGTCTCTTCTCCTCGCCGTTTGGGGAGGTCCCCACCCTTCACTGTCCCAGAGAAGAGCCATTAATTCGGCCCCAGCCAGGGCTTTTACTGATATAAAAACAACTATTAACGACAACGACCCGTAATTACCATAACAAACAAGCAGCACCCTAGCAGCAACAGTGGTAACCTTTTTCTCACAAAAAAAATTGGCAGATTTTTGTTTATAACAGCACGGACAGTGAAAGAGAGATAAGGCTCTCAGTGCTCACCAAGTTCTTGGTTTTTTCAGAGAGAGAAAGAGGGAGTTATTCTTTGCTTTTTTTCCCTGGTTTTCCTTGTTAGCTATAACAAGACAGGTTTTCTCAGGACTGTGTCTTTTTTCTGGAACTCTGTTCAGCTTCTCTCTGGTCCAGAACACTAGGACAATTGCCTGGGTCCCTCCCCCTGCCAAGCTGCACGCAGGACCTGTGAAATAAACAGGGCCAGGAGACTTCTTCTCCTTTTTAATGCCTTTATTAAAAGTATCAGCTCAGGATTGGGCGGCTCGACGGGTCTACAGCGTCCTGTCGTCTCCCCGGGCAACTCAGAGGAGGAGGATATGCACAGCTCTGTCCACTAGGGGCAGAGCTGGGGGATCCAGTCCTCGTGGGAGCCTTTAGGGCATGGTATCCCCGCCAGTTGTTTCTACTTTTGCCGGCTGTCTTAGCAGGCCCTCATCTCCGGGGGCTACTCCCATGGTCAGGGCGAGAGGCTCCGAAGGTGTTCCGCATCTATGCAGGCTCAGCACTCGGCTCCTCACATCCAGACATCACTCCAGTCTCTCAACTCTTATTTGGCTCGTTGTTTTAGGGGTTTCTCCGTGGGTTTGGAGTTGGGGGTCCCACAAAGCATTCTGGTCCTTGGAGTCACTTTGCATAAGCCCCCCCCCTCCAGGTCTCTTCTCCTCACTGTTCAGGAAGGTTCCCACCCTTCACTGTGTCAGAGAAGGGCCATTACCTCGCCCTAGCCAGGGCTTTTACTAATACAAAAACAACCATTAACGACAACGACCCGTAATTACCATAACACAGGCAGCAGCCCAGCAGTAGTGGTAACTTTTTTCTCACAGAAAAAAATCAACTGAATTTTTGTTCATAACAGCCTGGACTGCCATCTTGAGCCCCAAAGGGACAGAGAGACTGAGTGAGTCGATACACACCCACGGAGGACTCTCTCTGAACTACAGAAGGACTCTCTCTGAATTTGCCATCTCTTCAGAGCAACAAGAGTGTGAAAAACACTAATCACTTGTTTTAAACGTTTAATAGTAATGAAATGGTTATAAAAATAGTAATACATATTAGAGTAATAAGAATTTGGACAATCAGAGTTAGGACAATAAAAGGCAATAAAAACAAAGACATACAGACAGTCCTGGTGCCTCCTGGGCAATTAAGCCCTGAAAGCATGCACGCTAACAAAGGATTAACCCTTAAAAGCAATAGCTTGTTGCATATTCATATGTCTCATACATGATGCATAAATTCTTTTCAAACAAAGAGTATTCTCTGGTTATTGTCAACTTCTCCCTCTTAATCCTGTTGGCTCCTCAAAGTCAAGAAGGAGATGGAAGAAAGCTGGTCTTTTCCGATAAAGAGGCAATAATTCTTCTCTTGTGGATTTTGGTGGCTTGTTGCTGTTATCTCTGTGCGAAGAATTTCTTGAGCTAGTTAGAAAAAGTATCTTACGTTGCATAATTTCTATTTTAATATTATGCTATAGCCTAAAACTATATTTAACACACTACTGAAAAGGATTAATACAGTATAACTTTCTAACATAACACATATAATATTCATTTTAATATTTGCAAAAGCAAATCATATAATACGCATTTTTCACAAGAGGCTTCATTGCTTAATATTATTAATTTTTTCATGCTTGCGAGTACTTTGTTTGTTAAATAGTTTTATCCACTTTTCTTCAAGGAGATTTTTCTCCCGAACTGGTTGGGGGAGGGGCTGCTGGAATTTGCTTTCTAGAGGAGATCCTTTGCAAAGTTTACTCCCAAATCTGTTCCAAACCAGGACATTTGGTTTCACAGCTGGAGCAAATGCACAGCATTGGAAGCAATTCATAGGGGAAAAGTGGAACATATCCAAAGCACTGGACTTCATAGTCCTTCAGCAGCACAATGCAATTGAGTGTAGTCTAACTGGGGGAGTGCTGACCATCAGTGATACCTGATTTTTAAAAATTCTTAATTACATCAAAACAAGAAGGAAAGTGATGAAGATGAAATCCTTTCCTCTTAAATCTGCCTACCCAACAACTTCAGAGGTAGTTGTAATGTGTACTCACCTATTTTAGCACTGAAAGTGATGCTTTAGTATTTTAGCCCTTATATTTTTCAAATCCCGTACTGCATTAGTGCATAACTCAAAACTCCATATAAAGTGTTAATTGTCTTCCCATTTTGGTCAGACAAAACAATCCCTCTAGGCCTGAGATCCAAGGACACCCTACTGCCTCAGGCCCTAAAAAGTATAAACAAAGTGAATTTGGGGGGAGCAAACTGGGGGTATATGACTTCATTACCTGAAGCTGTCATTGGAGGATTGAGACAGAGGAAAGATCCAGCGCGTCCAGCACGCGTCGTAATAAAAGCATACCGGGCTTTACAACTTTTATAAAGTTGTGAGGTTTCTTCTTTTCTCCGCAAAACAGGATTAACCCCTGATATGTAAATGGGCCAAACCTACATCTGTCTGAAAAACTCCTGACTGTTGTTCATCTTGGGTGTAGCATCTGGAAGGCTTCTGACTGCCCAAGGTGTACCTGTTTGAAGGCCTTTAATAAATATCCACTTTATTCTCTTAATCTTGTCTAGCCTCTGTTCTAGGTAGCCACTTCAAGGCAACAAAAGGATATTGGAGTCACCTGAAGAGAGCTTTCGTTCGTAAGTGTAGTGGTTTTGCATGGGAGGCACTAACGGAGGTGATGTACAGAGAAAGCTGATATGCCTCAGTGAACACCTGTTTTGCGGAGAAAAGAAGAAACCTCAAAACTTTATAAAAGTTATAAAGCCCAGTATGTTTATTTACGGCGCCGGATGCATACGGAGAAAATTCTCCTCAAAAGGCATGCGTACCTCTGAAGACCTCCGGTCTTCTTTTATCCCCCTTCCAAATGTATATGCATACAATTTCACAATAAGTTCATACATATTCATTCCGCGTGACATTTAGCACCAGTTCTTCTTTATCAAAGGAATTTCTAGGTCGGGGGAAAATTGACCTCATGGTCTTTTCTGTTTTTCTTTCTCTGTCTCCTTGTTGTCTCTGGAATGTGGCTTTTCCTTCAGCTTTGGCCTCACAGATTTTACACCTCTTCCAGACATTTCACCTAATTCAGAATGGATCCCTACTCTGTCTCATTCCCCCCTTTCCTAGGAAATAAGTAAATTCTTTTACTTAAGGAAAACCTCCACGACAATAAGTGTCTTTTAACGCTTCACCATGTACGTTTGACAAAGAGGTTAGTACAGCTATTCGTTGTAGTATTCTACAGTTCCAAATTAACAATGTAATAGATAATCCTAAACTTATCCCAACTAATATTAGTAAAACTACAATGGGGTGGCACAACTTATTAAAGATTCCATTCGCAGTTGGTGACCACCCAAAGATCACATCTCACCAGTGACGATCCATATTTTGTTTTATTCTTTGTAGAACTCTGGTTATCTCCTTTGTATCATGTTGGACAGTAATTAAGGTTTTCTTTCCACTTTCTTGGATTTCTTTCAAGACTTCCAATAGGTCTTGGTGCTTAATTAATTGTTTTACCAATGTAAGGTTCATCCCAATAGGGGTAGGTGGTAGTCTGTGACACATTGTGTAATTGGCTTTAATCAGCTGGTGGGATGTTACTGGTACCAAATACGAAAAATCACACCCAATAATCTTAACAAAATTACAAATACAGAAATTAGAATGGTTTCTACTAGACAGAATAACATCATTGCTATCAATTTGTACAGCAGCACAAGCAGTTCTCAAGCATACACCCTTTTCCAGTATATATGAGCACAGTTTCCTGGTCAGTGACTGGATGAATTTCAAAGTGGAAAATACTCTGTTCAGTGTCCAAACACACATCTTGGGCATTACGTATGGTAAGCACAAAGGCAGTGGCCATATTAGAAACAGGATCATAGGTGAAATTCACCATAGTCCACCAGGATTGAAACTTCCTTTCAATATCAATTGCATTATCCCACACAATTTCTTGAATTTCAGCTGGAAAATTACCTTCACCCCTTTCCCATATGATCAGAGCTGCTGTTGCTTGTATCCATAACTGTGCTTGTATACAACTGAAAGCTAAAGACCCATTATCTTGAACTATACTAAGTGCTTCTACTATCAGCTTGTGGTGTTGGTCCCAGGCCTTTTCATACTTCCTTACTTTGGCAGTACTTTTGAAATCTGTCACTGGCTAGTTCCTAATGCCAATAGAGATTACTGTAAAGGCTGCTTCAATTTTGTTAGGCTACCTGCTGCAGTGGCCAGTTTATTCATCAGTATTTCTGAATCAATTCCATTTAAAACTCCTAATCTTGTCCCTAATATGCCACTTAGATGTTTGTTATGGGGAACAGGAACTGCTTTCTGTCCATGACCATCCCTCCCTGCCAGAGGGATGTGCTGGACTCACACTGCAAATTCAGACACACTTCACAAGTGTATCTGACAGAGGGTTAGGTCATACTTGAGGCAGATGTTTGTTCTGAAATGTAGAGACCTCAGGGAATCTAACCTCTCCTTCCCCCTCCAAAGCACCTGATTTCCCAGATGTGTGGCAAGCAGGAATGTCTCTCATGGTCTACAAAACCTCACCCACCTTGCCCCTAGATTCAAGTCCAAGCCTCAAGTAAATAATGAAGGGGAAATCTGAGAGAAGAGCCTAAATTCATTGCAGTGCCTCAGAAGAAACTGGGATCAGGTTTCTGCTGCTTGAAACACTCAGCACAAAAGTGATGCTCAAAATCCTACAGCCTGCTGCTGAGCTCTGAGGGGGGGGTCTCTCTCTCTACCTCTTTTCAGCAGAATCCAACTGCCTCAGACTGGGACAATCTCTGATCCAAATCTCAGTAGGAAAAGGGATAGCCATAAATAAAGAAAATCACCTTCCTTGCTTGGGTTAATTCACCACCTGCAGTTCAGCACCCTTTACCAGCCATTGCCTGAGTGTTCAGCCAACCAGCTTGGAAAATGACCTAAGGAAACTGATTTCTTGGTGTTCCTGGTTTTAGGCACCAGGAGAGCTGGCTCCTTCCTTTCTTGTTCTGCTCCTGAGATATGCCTGTTTTTGTAACCATGTTGTCCAGCCCTCAATGGAAGTTTTTAGGAAGGATGGGCAGGCTGGTTGGATTTTTGAGATGTTAATTTGCATTATCAACTCCACACATTTGAGAGACCATTCTGGATTGAATAATAGCTGTTGTTCAGTAACATTCTTTACTACGTTAGGTTCAAGTTTGAAGTTTGGGTAGAGTCTGAACTAGTATGGGGTGTATAAGGCCCTGCTGCTGTGGTAAAAAGTGCAGTGTCCACTTTGAATTCAAATGAAAGTCTGATAGCAATTCGAGCTCAAAGGCAGGTCACTTCTACAGGCTGTATCAAGGTGAAATTACACCAACAGTCTGATTCACTTAGGTTATCACAGACTTCCTGGTGTTCATATACACCAGGAGAGGTTCAGACTCTAATTACATCTGGTCTCTCATAAGCCATCCTATTGATGACCCAGCACTTTACTTTGATTTCTTCTCCTCAGATTCTTTGAAGTGTTCACAGTTCCTGTTCCTGCTATTCTTGCTCCTCACATACCTGATTCTCGTGGATTACTACATTAGATATGTTTAAATCTTTTATCTCAGAAGGTTTTCCCATGGATCCAGTATACTGATTAAATGCCTGGGACCAAGGCCATTCAGCATTGCTCTGAATAAAGGTACTCTCAAGTTCTAAAACTTCAGTTATGATTACACACAAAACAATTCTACAAACTAAAATATGAGCTACTCCCGACCGCAATATACTCATTTTGCCCGAGTAAGTTTTAGTCTCAGTTCATTGCCTCCTGGCGTCACTCCTCAAGGGGTTTCTGGGCCTTCTTCACCTGAGAGTGATGAATCCAGGCATTCTGCTCCTTGATTTTGATTGCAGTGAAGGTGGTGAGAAGTACTTGCAGTGGTCTCTCCCACTGCAGTTCCGAAGTCTTCTCCGTAAGAGACTTAACATATACATCATCCCCAGGCTATCTAACTCCCTGCTCCGAGTTCCAGCCACATGTTTCTCAATTACTCTGAGCTGTTTGCTTAATGCTACCATGTAGGTGGACATTCTGGACATTCCCTTTGTATTCTATATGGTCTTCTATAAGGCATTCCAAAAGGATTCAGCATTCCTTTAGCTCAAGGATTATTTTGAATTTGCAATAGTGCTAGTGGAAGAGCTTGGGCTAGGGTAGATTAACTTTTTGCCCCAGTCTTATGATTTGCTGCTTAATCAAATGATTCATTCTCTCCACCTGGCTGGTTGACTGGGGGCGGTATGGGGTGTGAAGTTCCTAATCTATGCCCAGATGGCTACTAATCTGTTACACTATTTTGGAAATGAAATGTGATTCTTTATCTGAGGATATCGTGGCTGGAACTGTGAAGCATGGTATTATTTCTTGTAAAAATAATCTGGTCACCTCTTGAGCTTTGGCAGTTCTGGTGGGAAATGTTTCTGGCCACCCTGAGAATGTATCTATCAACACCAGTAAATACTGATACCCCCCTTTCCTTGGGAGTTCTGAAAAGTTGATTTGCCACTGCTGTACAGGCCCATGGCCTCTCCCAGTCTGACCGAGTTTTGGCCCGGGGGGTATTTTGGGGTCAGTCTGGAGGCAAGGATCACATTATCAGCTCACCTGAGTGATAGTGGCATATAAATTCCTGACAACGATACAATGATTCTTTCAATCAGATGTGTGTTCTAGAAAGTCTGTGGAAATTACTACTTCAAAGTCAACACTTCATTTCAATGCACTGTCTATCACTGGCAGCCTTGGTCATTTCGAGAAAGGAGCCACACTCTATAATAGGCTTTTAAGTAGTAAGGCCCTAGTGTGCTTTCTAGTGCCCTTCCTTCACTAGTAACTACGAAAATGGGAAGGGATTACTAGCTCTCTTCCAATGGTAGCCCACCCCTTGTAGTTGTACGTCCCTTTTGATTAGTATTATTGTATTATGGCTTACCTTCGAGGAAAACCTGTACCTCACCCTTTTGCTGCTTTCTTTGCCTCTCCATCCGCCAGCTCATTTCTTTCCTCCAGTTTTAAGCTCACTCTCTGGTGTGCCTTAATATGCCCTTAATATGCTTTTTCAGGTAGCTGAACTGCTTCCAGCAGCTGGATTGTCTCTTCTTTGCCTGTGAGGTCAGCAGTCTCTTCTCTTTCTAGATGGCTCTATGTGCATGCACAACTCTGAATGCCTTTTGCTGTTTCTAAGGCATGAGTCAATGCATTTATCTCAGCCTTCTGTGCAGAGGTACCTGTTGGTAAGGGTCCAGACTCTATTAACTCTCTGCAGGTAGTCACTGTGAACTTTGCAATGTCGCTTTCCACTGGCAATGTAGCTGCTCCTGTCAGTGAACCAGGCCTCTGCATCATCCGGAGGAGTGTCCTTTAAGTCTAGGCGGCTGGAGTAGGTAGCTTCAATGGTCTCTAGGCAACTATGGTGTATTGCTTCTCCTTGATTCCACTGAGGAAAGAAGCTGGGTTGAAAATATTAGTCACCACTATCTCTACATCATCTTGCTCTACCATGATGGCCTGGTATTTCAGAAACCTCTGCGGTGAGAGCCAGTGGCCACCCTTTACTTCCAGTACTGTGGACACTGTATGGGACACTAGCACAGTCATTTTTTGTCCCAGGGTAGACTTGCGTGCCTCTTGAATATTCAGCACAACTGCTGCTACAGCTCTGAGGCAACCTGGCCATCCTTTGGCTGTTGCATCTAGTTGCTTAGAGAAGTAAGCAACTACCCTTTCAGTATGGACCCAAGTCCTGAGCCAATATTCCCAGGGCCATTCCTTGCGTGGAAAAATAGAAAGAATGGTTTACTTACATCTGGAAGTTTCAGAGCTGGAGCTGACATGAGGGCACTCTCTAGCTGGTGAAAGGCCCGTGTGGTGTCTTTTGTCCACTGGAGATCTCTGTTTTCATTGGCAATAAGAGCACAGAGGGGTCTGGCGAACAGTCCATAATTATAAACTCACAGCTGGCACCACCCTGCCACGCCATCCAGGCTTCTCTTGCTTCCCTCGTCCGAGTGGCTACTAGAAGATCGTCCACGTACTGCAACAGCCTCCTTTCCTCTTGTGGAGCTTCCCGGGACTCTGGGTCTTTGCAAGCTGTTCTCTAATCGGAGTGTGGAATTTTGAAGCCTTCAGGCACATGGACTATATGAGCTGTGTTTGAATGCAAAAATTTTCTGGCTGGCTTCGTGGATAGGGAGGCAAAAGAAGGCATCTCTTAGGCCTAAAACAGTGAACCAGGTTAGCTCAGGTGTTAAACAAGTTAGCAAGGTATATGGATTTGCTACCACAGGGTATAAATTCTGTGTCATCTTATTGACAGCCCTTAATCCAGTACTATCAGTTATTGGGCTGATTCCTTCCTTATCTTCCTTTTGAGGGTACTACTCAGTTCTCACTAGTTGTGTTCTTTCCTTAAGCTTGATGCTCATGGGGGAGCATCTTTCACCCTCCCTGGTACAGCAGAGGCCCATACCCTTGAAAACACTTGTTTACTTATTCTAATATCTCCTTGCTAATGTCTTTCTTAATTTCAGTGGCTGTTAATGTTAAGCCTAACATCTTTATATTATTTGCCTCCAGAGTAACCTTTCTCATTTGAGAATGTTTAGCAAATTGAGCGAATTGTACAAAAGCCTCTAGGTACACATAGAACACATGTTACTTTAAAGGTTTGCACAAGTATGCCTTCTCAGACTGGCCAGTTGTTCATTCCCCACACTACAACATAAACATTCTCTACAGGTACTAAAGCTTTATTTAAAACTGAATATATGACCCTTGTGTCGACAAAAATTCTTCCCTTTTGGGGAGGTCATCTTTACCCTTCCTCCCTTACATTGGGAGGAGCCTTTAGCAAATCATATGTACTCATTTTGTGAACTGCGATTGCTTTACATTTCAGCATGATAATCTTTGCCTGATTTCATACGTTGCTATCTTATGCTGCATGCTGAACAACATGTTTGATTTGCTTTCTCTTTGCCTTGTTTTCCTTTTCAAGGGCCAAGACCAGAGGGCGGTCTGATCTCACAGTCTCTTTGCCATTCTGGGTGATTTCTTAAAACAAAAAGACATTTCAGCATACAAAAACTCTATCCCATTTATCTTCCTATTATAAAGCAGTACAAACAGCAATGAAATATTATAAATCTTTTTATTTTCTGAGCTGCTCTTACTGGCAACCTCCTCCCAGTGAGCCCCTCCCAAAAGGGGCTAATTTAGGAACCTGTTTGCTCTGGTCAGTTCTCATTAGTTATTTCTCCTTGCCCTATCTCGCTTCCACTCTAACCTTTTTACAGACACCTTCACAGTAGTTTCTCAGTTTTCCTCCTATACACACACAGCTCCAGGTGGCAGGTATCAGATGTGATTCCCACACACAAGCTCTAAGACCTTAGGTTCTGAATCCACTTGACCAGAAACCTCTAATTTACACTCAGGGCAAGTGCCCTGACACTTATTAGAACATCAAAACAGCAATACCAATGTCTCTCACAAACACCGCACTGCAATAATACCTGCACATCCAGCTTTTGCCCACAGGCCATTCCCGTGTTCCCTGGGGAGATGGGGCAGCCAGAGCTGTCCCTGTCCCCAGGGGACAGCCACTGTCACCTCACACAGCATGCTAATCAAAAACGTGACATAGACACTATGTTCTGATCAAAACGGGACCAAATAAAGACTATTCAATTTCTCTTGACAATTTTGTTTGCCTCTAGAAGAGAGCGCTGCAGAAGATATGGGCCAGACAAAAAATGGCACAAGAGTGAATTCAACAGTCTATGCACATGCACACTTTTACAAAATATCAGTCTTTTCTAGTTCTCTTCTTGCACAATCTAATAAAGCACTGTGCCTACTTACACTTGTTTTACTGCTTTGCAAAAAGGCTGTGCTAGTCACAGCCGAAACTCTGATATGCCCACAGACACGGACACACGCACCCGCACCCCCCCCCTTTATCTCAAATTCACTAGAGCCAAGGCTTGAATTGCTTCGAGGGGGAGAATTCTTGGAATTCCTTTAACTCGCTTTATCGTAGTTAAGCATAAATCACCGTACTATAGTTCTCCTGTGTAAAATGCTACTCTTGTTGTAAACAAAATCTTAAAATCTCCACAAACACCACTATACAATCTGAGAATCAAATTACCACAATGCAGCGGAAGAAAATCACCACACAAAATCACTGGGAAAGGGCATAACTCTCAAAGTGCTCACTTTTCTCAACACAACACAGCATACCATAATTCGGCATTTACTCACATCAATTTTCCTGGACACAATCAAAATAACAGCACACAGTCTAGAGATCAAGTACAAACATCCAAGGCAAAGGAACTCTCTGAGCTCATACTCACGGTTAAAATGTACCAAATCTACACAAATCACTGCATTTAAACACGATAAATACCATCACTGACGTTCCTCCACTCGCTTCTCCGCAGGGCACTTCTCTCCCTGCCCCCGCAGCCTGCTGCAGCCGGTGCCTCAGGCCTCACTCGGCTGCTTCAAACACGGGTAGTACTGACCCCCCCGCACTGTAGAGCACTGTAGATTTACTCTCTTTTATACACCATACACTTATCACTTGCACGATTACAAACACAGTGCACTGACCACACAATGCACACATTAACCATACAGCAGCCCAGTGTCCGGACATTACACACACACACAAACAAAACACACACAGGCTCAGCAGTTCTGCTCTATCAGAACAACGAACCCCGATACACACATACACGGGTTCACCCAGCTCACCCCCAGAGCCACTAGCGGTTCCGCTCTATCAGAACGATGAACCCCGTCTCTAATACAGCTGCTCTATCAGCTGAACCCAGACGTCTCTGGGTGGTTTACTCCCTTGCTCTCCTTTCCCTCCCCCGAGGGCCCCTCATTACATACCGTATCTTCCTCCGCAGGCCAGCGGGTCGTTGTCTGTCCTCGCAGGTGACAAGTTAAAACAAGCGGAGCCCCACCAGGAAAAAAATCCTAGGGCGCGCCTTAAAGGTCCGTCTATCCCCCCTGCCCCTGCGGGGACAGAGAACTCCTGGCTGGCTCACCATAATGTTTTGCGGAGAAAAGAAGAAACCTCACAACTTTATAAAAGTTGTAAAGCCCGTTATGTTTATTTACGGCGCTGGACGCATACGGAGAAAATTCTCCTCAAAAGGCATGCGTACCTCTGAAGACCTCCGGTCTTCTTTTATCCCCCTTCCAAATGCATATGCATATAGTTTCACAATAAGTTCATACATATTCATTCCGCATGACATTTAGCACCAGTTCTTCTTTATCAAAGGAATTCCTAGGTCGGGGGCAAATTGACCTCGTGGTCTTTTCTGTTTTTCTTTCTCTGTCTCCTCATTGTCTCTGGAATGTGGCTTTTCCTTCAGCTTTGGCCTCACAGACTTTTCACCTCTTCCAGACACTTCACCTAATTCAGAATGGATCCCTACTCTGTCTCACACCCATGTAAAAAACTAAAAATCCCAGGAAATCTCTCTTTCTTTTCTGGTCGGCAAAGAGGTAACAGGGGCCGAGTCCCTGTTGCAGGTCCCTGCTGCAGGCCCGGGCCCCCTTCCTGGGGTGCCTGCCGGGCCTCCCCCCACCATTGGCTGCCAGGCAGGGAGAGTGGGGAGTGCCGCATGGCCGAGGCCAGGCCAGGCCATGCCTGCTATTTTTAGCATCTTGCTGCTACTAAGCCCCGGCCCGCTGCCAGCCCGGAGCTGAGCCGGGTCTGCCGGGCCCCAGGAGCAGCCCTGGGCCAGGGCCAGCTCAGCCAAGATTCTACCACCGCTGAGATTCATTTGCAACCACCAGGCAGGGGGAGAGGAGAAGCCATCAGCCCTGGCAGGCTGCTGCTGAGTTCTGACCTGGCTGCTGAGATCCTAGACACTGCTCCCCCAGCTGCAGTTCCCACTGCAAACTACTGAGCCGGCTGTGGTCACGTGACCATCTGCAAGCCCCGGGCAAGATGTTACCTCTTTCAGTGCTTCAATCCTCCCTTGAGTGAG
This sequence comes from Melozone crissalis, assembly GCF_028551555.1. Classification (NCBI taxonomy): domain Eukaryota; kingdom Metazoa; phylum Chordata; class Aves; order Passeriformes; family Passerellidae; genus Melozone; species Melozone crissalis. The sequence continues at coordinate 3,874,613 of NW_026535813.1, read as the reverse complement.
AGAAAGGAATGATATGCAGGCATGAAGAGGAGCAACATGAAAACACTGAGGTCAGTGAAGAAGAAGTCAAGTCCCAGATGGGATGGATGAGGAAATGCCTTTAGTTTTAGGCTGAAATCCTCTTGTAAATCTACAGAGGAAGACTCTTTTTTCCCTGTAATGCATGAAGGTATGGGGAGATGAAAGTAGTCAAATTGTAGATATTGAGCAAAGGCCTTCATGTTAAAGTAAGCAGTTATTAAAGTAGCTGTTGTTATAAATGATCAAATCGATAGCCAAATTTATAAAAAATTACCAACTTTTTTTGAGTCAATTACAAAAAATAGAATTTTGAGCAACCACCATAGCCAAGGCAGCGTCTGTCCCGGGAACAGGAGCTGGAGAAGGTAGTTCCCCATCAGCAAATAGTTTCTCCAACATTTCATGTTGTTCTCCCAATGTTTTCAGTCGCTCCTGTTCAATTCTTTGTCTCCTCGATTCTGACTCCCTCCTTTTTCAGTTCCTGAGTTATGTCCTTTATCCTTCCCTCAGGATTCTCATTATTTTTCGCAAAGCAAACAACCCTATCATATTGAAGGCACATTCTATAATCATTATCCGGTTGTGCTGGTTTAGGGCAAATTTGTTAAAGAATCTGCAAAGGAGGGCCCCTCCAGAAAGCAAAACCCACACGGCCCCTCCCCCCAACCGGTTCGGGAAAAAATTCCTTGGAGAGAGGTGGAAAGAACCTGTTTATTTCAGGCACAGCACCCCCCAGCACACAAAATGAACAATACCTGATGACACCGCTCTGAGAAAGATGACAAAATCAGAAAGTCTCTTTCGGGGGTGGTTGCTCTCTTCTCAGTCCCTCCGGCACTGGGCAGCTGCTGCAGCCAAACGGTGTTCCTGGGTCCCAGTCCGGAGCAGGTTTGAGATGGTCACAGAAACAGGAGAGGAGAAACAGTCCAGGAAGGGATGTGGACTGTTTAGCTAGGACTAGCTAATAAGCAGAGGCCAGAGCAGAGCAGAAGCGAGAGCAGAAAAGAGAGCAAGCAAAGCAGCAAGCTGAAAGCAAGAAGTGAAAAACAGCCCTATGTACTGTTCGTCTCTGTGTCCCTGATAAGAGAAACCCAAACAAAACTTCCACTCTTCAGAGTCGGTCTTAAAGGCACAGAACAGATGAATGGGGATACAAGCATCATAACGTCACCCCAGGACACCGGTGCCAGTTCCAATCTAATTGGATCTTTGCTCAGGATAAATTTGCTGTCAAACCTTTGTATTTCTCACCATTCAATACATTTTTCCATTCATCCTGCATATTCCCAGCCTCATGTTGTCATAACACAACGAGTTCACCTGGTGATATGCAATGAAGATAGACTCTGTCTTTCCCCCGACCCACATGGTCCGACTACACTGGTTACAAACGGGGATTGACATGGGTTCTATACTTCTTTTCCTCATTTGGTGCTTGTGGTCACTTGACTGCCCGTACCCCTTTCCTGCCTCGGGACTGATACACCAAGTCCTGATCTCCAATTCACATAATTTGACCCAAGTGCCATTCCTCCAACAGTACCTGCCAGTTCTCCTGAGACATTACTTTGGGCCTTGGTATGCTGAGTGTCCCCCATCCCTTGCGACCGGGACCACCTGAGTGCACTTTTCACACTCGTCTGCAGAGCTGTAACTTCCGCTTTTCCTCAGGACCACACACGACTAGGCTCGGGCCAATCAAGATTCCCACCAGGCATACCCCTCTGTCTTTGCCTCCGCCCCCTGGGGTGCCACCAGTGGCAAAGAAGACCATCTTCGTGGCAGCAGGAGTATTCTTCAGGGAAGACACCCTCGGACCTAGCCGCATACCTCCTCTTAAAGGAGCCCCACCGTGACACTCTGACTGCATCAGAACTGCACGGGACCCTGATGGATTTCCAGCACTCCACATCGAAAAAAAAATTTCTGCTTGAAATCTAGGATTCCCACACACCCCGTCTTTAAGAAATGCAAAACCACTCCTCTGAATCTAATTCAATAATTCCCAAATTGGTGGCCAAGGTCAGGATACAGTCAGTCAATTCAAACTCCTTCTCCAAACACTGTGTGCACAGCCTTTTTTGTCTCTGCTTCCTTCTGCAATGAATGACCAACAACCCCTGACAGTATTCACACTTAAAATGCACAAATGGATAGTATATACAGTCCGTCAGTATACAACCTATCTGCTCACTGTTGGTCATTGATGGGGACACTGAAGCTTGATCTTCAAATCTCCAGGAGAAGAGGTGACCTTCCACTCAGGCTTCTCTTCCTGCTGCTCGATCTTTTTCACTCTGGACATGCTTGTCCAGCCCTTCTCCGCCGTCCGAATGGCCGTGTCTGTTGTCAGGAGGACAAGGAAAGGACCTTCCCAGTGAGAGGAGAGTGGCACCTCTCTCCACACTTTTGACCAACACCTTGTTCCCTGGCTGAATTTTGTGAATAGCAAACCCCAGAGGAACACTCTGTGTCACTATTCTGCGTTTTCGAAGCTCCTGTAAATTTCTGTTGATCACAACCAGATACGGCTGGATCCGACCATCCTCAAACCCGGGGTGTCCCACCGGCATTCCATGTTTATATGGCATCCCATATAACATTTCGAACGGTGAGAGCCCCGTCTCCGAGTGAGGCATGGTCCGGATATTAAGCAAAGCCAAAGGCAAGCACTTCAACTAAGACATTTTTGTTTCAAAAATCAATTTAGATCATTGTGTTCTTAAAGTTTGATTCATTCTTTTCACCTGTCCTGAACTCTGGGGGTGACACAGGGTGTGGTACTCCCACCAGATGCCCAGTGCATCAGCCATCTGCTTAATATCCTTTGATGTGAAATGAGTTCCCTGATCCAAATCAAAATGCAGTTCACTACCCCATATCGGAGTACAATTTCTTCTAACAATTTCCTGGCCACAGTTTGAGCTGTTGCACTTGAGCTGGGAAGGCTTCCACCCAATGAGTCAATTTATCTACAATCACTAAAACAAAGTTGAACCTTCCCACCTTAGGTAATTCTGTAAAATCAACCTGAATTCTTTCAAATGGCCGGTACCAATGGGGCGACTCCCCAGGGCAGCCATTTTGGCCCTTGATCTGTTTACTTTTGACAAACCACACACCCCAGTACCTCCCGTTTTGCCAATTCATAAATTCCCTTGCACCAAAAAATTTCAAAAATTGTTCTGCCAAGGCCTGTGCCCCCAATGTGTTTTCTGGTGCAATTTCCGCAAAATTCTCCTTGCAAATCCCCTGGAAACTAATTCCCTCTCATCCGGCAGTTTCCACTTACTTTCCTTCAGATTCACTCTGATTTTCTCATAACATTAGATTTCCTTTTGAGAGAGCTGGGGGGGATCTTCAGAGATCTCCGCCCCTCCGATTTCCGGGGTACTCACCACCATCAACGCTGCAGCCTTGGCTTCCTGATCAGCCAAGTTGTTCCCTCTGGTCCGGAACTGAATCCCAGTCTGATGTCCCTTTACATGAACCACCACAATTCCCTCTGGCCCCCTTAGAGCTTCTAAGATTTTCCGGATCAGTCCCTTTCCCCTCGTGTTGATCAGCCCTTTCTTCCCAAATTTTCCCAAACGTGTGAACCACACCGAAGGCATACCTTCAATCTGTGAAAATTGTCCCCTTTTTCCCTTTCAGTCCCTTCAAAGCCCTTAGAACAGGATACAACTCGCATGCTTGTGCCGACCAGTTCGCGTTCAGAGGTCCTGCTTCTATCACTTTTTCCTCATTTCCCATCCACCACTGCGTAGCCTGATTTTCTTTTCCCTTCATTCACCCTGCTTGAGCCATCCACAAACCATTTTTCCTCTTCATCCAATTCTTCTTCCTCCAAATCCTCCTGAATTTTGGTTTGCAATTCCACCACTTCTACAGAGTCATGAAACAATCCTTCTGCAGCCTCCCCAAACAAGAATTGCGCTGGATTACGTGCAGTTGTGGTCCGCAATTTCAAGTCCTGTGAATGAATCAAAATGGCTTCATACTTTAATAACCGTGCATCAGTGGGCCATTTGTCCATCTTCTGTTGTAGTATGCTCCGCATGTTGTGCGGTGTGAATACTACCAAGGGTGCCCCGAAGGTCACCTTTTTAGCTTCCTCCACTAGCAAAGCCACAGCTCCAACCATTTGCCAACAAGTGGGCCAACCCCTGCTGACCGGGTCCAAAAGCCGGGACAAGTAACCCACGGGTTTCCTGACCCCTGCCCAATCCTGTGTTAACATTTCATGTGCCGTGTGGTTGCTAGCATACACAAACAACTGAAAGGTTTTCCTCACGTTGGGTAGACTCAACACGGGAGCCTCCGTGAGAGCCTCCTTGACTTTCCTAAATTCCTCATCATCATCCCATGTCCATTTAATTTGATCTGTGGTGAGTTTCTCCTAGAGAAATTTCACCTTCTCGCTGTAACTTTCAGTCCATTTCAGGCAGTATCCCAACAAACCAAACAACTGCCCGATCTTCCTTTTTGTCTGAGGTGGTGGTGGCAATAATCCCTGTCACCTCTGGGTCCAATTTCTTTTTCTCCTTCATGAGCCAATGCCCCAAGTGTCTGACCTAGGGCTCTGCGAATTGTAACTTTAATGCTGCACCAGCCTGAAGCTCCCACCGGTCCTCCCCATTTATTAATTCATCAATCACTGGTTTCAAACCCCTCCTCCCCTCCAGGCAGGGGGCATATTGTTTGACCCGAAAGGGTACTCTGGTTTATGCTGGCACAACTCCGCTCTATGTGCCCCTTCTGTTTGCAGTAAAAAAACTCAAAATCCCGCTTCTGTTTGCCCGGGCTTGTGTCAGGTTATCAAAACCCCGCCCAGGACCCCTTTCCTGCGGGCTCAGCCCTTCTGGCTCCGCCTCGTTTGACTTGTCGAGGGGGAGAGAGAGAGAGACGTCCCTAGAGACGCCTTCTCGATGTTCGGAGACGCCCGCTCCCGTGAAGTCCCCGTCCCGGGAGCCACCCCCGGCATGTACCGTACTTTTGGATTTATCTTTTCTTCGTCTGAAGCAGTTAAAGCCTCACTTTGAGTTGAGCCTTTTCCTTTGCTCCTGTTTCTGTGCCTTCGGTGCCGCCTTCCTGACACCTTGACTCATATTTCTCAAATTTCCCATGTCCCGTCTCCCCCCTTCCCCTTGCCTGCTGGGTCGGGGAGGGCCGCCTCCAGCGATGCCCCCCCCGCCCCTCGCCCCTTCTTGATCGCCGGGAACGCCCGCGGGCTGCGGCTGCCCATCAGAGAACGGAGTCGCCGTTGGTTTATGTGGGAGAGAGCGCCCCAACCCTCTCCGGTGGAGAGACCCCGCGCCGGGTGCCAAAAGCCGCTCCAGGGCACCCCCCACATCTCGCACCCTCAATCTCCACCTCGTCCGGTGCACTGGGGGAGAAACGTCCCCCAGAGACGTCCAACCCCCCCTTCACCTCGAACCTCGGGGAATGCCCGCTGCTGCGGCTGCCCCGTCGCCACACGGTCCTGTGGGAAAGCGGATGCCGCCACCCGATCCGGCGGCAGCGGCGCGGCTGCCTGCGCCGCCCCTGCGCAGCCCCCTCGTTCCCGGCGCCACAGGAGGGCATGGCCGCCAGGCTGCGGGACACCAGTTCCGCCCTGGGGACACAGGGGACCTTTCCTTCCTCCGCCGTGCCTCCTGCCTTTCTCCCTGAGCGGCGGGTTTCCTCCGCCTCCCGCAGCTGCTCCGGGCTGGGGCAGAGCCGCCACACCAGCTCCCCCCCCTCCCCCCCCCCCCGTGGCTTTCCCGGGCCGCCCGAACTGCCGCGCACCGGGGAGCCAGTGCCGGGCACAAATCCAAGCGGAAATGCCTCCACGTGCCTGCGCACTTGATCTCCCCCCCCCAGGATCCCGCGGTCTGCGCCGGGCCATGCGGCCGCCACAAAAGCGCAGACCCGCACCTCCCAATCTCCTTCCTCCCCATTTTTCATAGAAAAATGGATCCTTTTTCTTTGGACTTCCCAACTCTCCACGGGTTTTTCCGTCCCAGTGTTCTATAACCCGCCCCAAGGAGCTATCCCGGGGTATTTCTCGTAAGATTCTCCCGGGAACTTGGGAGGTGTTCTCCTGGACTCCGGAGGGTTCCTCCTGAGTTCTTTTCTGATTTTTACTTTTTCCCAATCCCATTCTCCCAAAGAATGTTGCGATTTTTCTTACCTTTTCTCGTCTTTTCGTGATGTTCGCCGCAAGCCCCGTTTCTCTCTCCACTGCCCGGCTCTCTGTCTCGTGCAAAGCCGCCAGTTTTGCTCAAGCCGAGCAGCAAACCGAGCCGCTGGCTTTTGCTGTTTCCTTACCTTTTTTCCGGTTTCAGAAGGTGTGCGAGCTCCTGGATCTTTCCAGGCTCGCGTCTCCCCTTCTGTTCCCAAAGTGTGATCGGTTTTCCCCCAAAACTCTTCCCCGAGCCCCGGGTCTCATGTGTTTCGACAAAAAACCTTTCACTTCCCCCCGTAAATGACCAGTGCCCTCTCGAACACGTGGAAATGCAGTCTTTGGGGGTCCGCTCTCGCGCCGTGACCAGGTCACGTCTCACATACACGTGTCTGTTCAGACTCTCTTCCCAACCACACAAATACTTACGGTTCCTTTCTTTGCGTGGATTTCTTCGTGCACGTTGACTTTTACTGGAAAAAACCTCGGGTCTTGGAAGCCTCTATAAAGCCTTCCAAGTTGCACCGAGAATGGGCCCTCCTGTTCTCCCTTGGCTGTGGTTTTCTGGTTTGCAGTTCTTTGTGAATTTGACTGGTTTTTCGGACTCCCAATCCCGCTCAGGCTGCTGAAATCAGCAGGGCGCCCCCCTGGTGGGAAGGGGTCCCAAACTCCATCATCAAATCACGTTGACTCGTCACCAATTTGTTATAAATGATCAAATCGATAGCCAAATTTATAAAAAATTAACAATGATTTATTGGGTCAATTACAAAAAATAGAATTTTGAGCAACCACCACAGCCAAGGCAGCGTCTGTCCTGGGAACAGGCACTGGGTGAAACCAGAGGTTCGACCGACAGAGTGACAGTTTCCCCTCAAAGGTTCACCCCGAATGTCTCCAGCGTCCAGCCTATATACAGTTTATTCTGCCTGAGGCATAGATGACCATATCTTCTTCGAATGCAAATCCATTTCTACACATAGACAAAGACGGATCCCAGATGCAGGCAGAAGTCTGGGCACACAGGAGAAGTTTGTTTTCATATGTAACAAGTTGGTATCTATTCCTGAGTACCGCGATGAAGTCATGTCCCAGGTGCATGTCTCCTGTGCTCCTCCAGACATTCCATTCCGGGGAAGGTCCAGATGGTATCTCCCAATTTCGAAAACTGGAGGAAGTCCCCCATAATAGCTGGGGATTATTCCATTCATATGGTAACAGATCTGATATCACCTTAACTCTGTCCAGAAATCGGTTATAATGTGAATAGGACTCTGCTCCCGGCCAGGGTGGTTTTGTAAGCATGGGTTTAGACTCCACTTATACAGCATGAATTAACTACATTACATATAACAGCTGTGATCCTATAAGAAGTTTGAACAGAGAAGGAGAGAAGAGTGATGAAGATCCTGTGCCTCCAGGAAGAGAAGATCTCTGTTCCTTAGAGATGAAAATGATATCAGAGATCAATAATGAGAATTTTTGCCTTTGAACAGCTCATCTTTAAAACAGTACCCCATAAGTTGACATGGCCCATAAACACAGCTGTGAGAAAATCTTGTGGAAAATGGGAGGGATTTCACGATGGCACATTTCCCTGTGTGGCTGCTATTCGTGGAAATTGAGAGCCACAAGAGAACTGCTTTCTTATGGAGAAGCCTCCATAACCTTAACAAGAGGGACTTCTCTCCCTAAGTGAATGGAAGAAAGACTATTCTAGATGTGGTAAACTGAGTGAAAATTTTAGATTTTGTCTCTACATTGTCAGTGGGAAAGAAAAGGTTGTAGGGGGAGAAGTGTCCTGAAGGTTTTGTTCTGATTCTTATTGCTCTTTCTTTTAGTTACTGTAAATAAAATTTTCTTTATATCCTTTCAAAGTTTTGAGCCTGCTTTGCCTTTCTCCTAATCCTACCTCACAGAAGGAAATGAGTAAGTACATTCTAGTGAGTGCACTGGTGATTAGCCAGCACTTAACCCACCACACTAATACTATAAAGCTGCCATAATGGTAACAAGTTTTCATACAGTAGTTTAAGAACAGAGGTAATAGATGTTTAGTCTTGGATGTTTAATCCTGCTGGCTCAAGAGCCAGTGTTGAGTTTTGATTTTCTTTTTCAAATCCAGTCTTAGAGCTCTGCAGGGATCACTGCAGCATGACGTTGTGACAAGGGGATGCTGATTCATGCATAAACCTTAGATGTTTTCATTATATCTTCAACCAGTTTTGAAAACCTAAGAATGTGTGACATACTGGAACTTGGGAGTCATGGCCAGTTTCCCCAAACATTTTGTAATATCATGCTATAGCTTTCATTCCTAAAGAAATAGTGTTGAGCATATTGCTGGCAAAATGCTGAAAGAATAAGCCCAAAAAATATACTTTACTGGGGAGGATGTAAAAAATTGAGATGTGCTTATTTGAATTAAAATTACTGTGGATCAAGTCTAAATGTATTTCATACTAAATACGTAGAACTTATTTTAAGGAAATGAAGAATTTCTTAGCTGCGTGTGTTTCAGTTCATTTGTATTCCTGGTCCTTGTCCTTTCCTTTTCACTATAAAACATTCCTCAGGCTCACTGAGCAGATGTGAAATAGGTTCTGTGCATCCTTATAATTCAAGTGGTCAGGCTCAGATGAGTTTCTGCAGTAAAAGGATACAATAAATTAGGGATGTAGCCTGATCACAGTGGGAACTGCTGTGATTTTTCTTCCCTCAAAACATTTTTCCTCTCAAAATTGATCTCTGTAGCAAACTTTATACATTCTGCTACTCCTGAAATTAATTAATAAAGAAACCTGGGGTATTTATTGTGTGACAGTGCTGTTGCTGCCATGCACGTTTCTGCCTGGCTCACAGATCATTTTTTATACAGCTGTGATCCAGAATATGGGCAGATCCAAAACCAACACTTTTCTTTTGCTTACTTGACTTTTCAAATGCTTATTGTGTGATTATTGCATTCCTTTTGTCCATAATATCTGAAATAATTTAGCATGCAGTTTTGGATACAGCACAAATATATATATTTTACTCTTGGAAATCTGAAAGTGAGTTATATTTAATAGTAGTTTGTGAGTAGTATGGCAATCAAGCCTTAAATATGCCAATCAAGCTTGCAAAGAAACCCATATTATCAGTCAATCTCTTCAATATATTTATGAGTTTTTTATGACATTTTATTCCTATATAATGGATAAAAAGATAGTAATTTTTCTTCTGTTTATGCTAATGAAAATTTTAATTTACGCTGACTTTGATAGATGTGATTGACTGCACATGGTTGAGGAAGTACCTAACTTCTTGTGTACATAAGACTTCCTTTACAATTCAATGTGTGTTATGCCCCCAAAGCAAGCACTGCTGCTCTAAGAAGTGATGCTGTTACTGGTGATTTCATTCATTCTTTTTTCCAGCTTCTCATGATTAAAATAGTTTTGAGAATTAAGGCTTATTTGACAGAGAAATAATTCTTTTTGAACAGCTGATAATTAGTAGGGAAGTATATAATAGCTGGGAACATATTAGTTTGAGAATTCATTAAACAGGTAAAGACTATTCTGTTATCATTTTTTTGAAAATTCAGATGGCATGATTTTTCAGGCATCTTCTGTGAAAACATGATTAAATTGTCAAAAGCTCATTTCTTAAGGAAAATATACTTTTAAATCATTAAAATTGAATTAAAGTTGTATATGCTGGTAGGACTAATTTTTAGGAAACTAAAAAGAGGACATAACCCACAGTAAACATAAATGTGTATATGTATATATATAGATAGGTATGTGTGTATACACACGTGTAGATATATATACACACATATGTACTTTTTATTTTGAATGTCAGATAAATAAAAAGCAGGACTTTGGTCAAACTCTACAATCCATTTTCTGAAGAGGATTATCTCAGAGCACTTACTAGCAAGCTAATTTCTCTCTTGAAGTTATGTTCTCATGCCTGTGAAGCAGGTACATTAATTACTAATTATTTATCTTGAAGGTTCATGCTCTTATTTTGGAAACAACGTCATGACAACTCACCAAGGAATGTCAGGCCAGACTGAAAACACTGAAAAGATAACCTGAATAGGTAAAAAAATGCAGTTTTATAGATCAAACCCTCTCTATGTATATGTGAATGGGATTTTTGCCTGACAGTTAGCTGGAAGTTTTACTTCTGAAATAAACAAGAATTTCTCCAATATTTTGTAAGTGATCATAGCATTTATCAGAACATGAATGCAGTGGCATGTGCTTTTAGAAGGCTATAGACAAGGGATGAATTCCTTTTGCCAAATAGGTTTCTGAAAAGGTATAGGGAAGAAGTTTGGATGTTTTCATTATTACTTTGACTGGAAACATTAATGTTTTCCTTTGGTAAGTTCATAAAAAGAATTTGCATTAACTACAAATGCATATTAAGTGTAATCTTGCTAGAACTTAAAAAGAGCTTTTATTGAAATTAGTAAATAATTTCAAAAATTAATTCTGTATGGATAAGCAATAAGGAGTGAATAAAATCATCAGATAAGCCTAGTGAAGGTGTGTTATAAACCAGCTCAACAGCAAGCAGATTTTAAATAACCACGTGTTGAACACATTCCTACTGAGCCTTCCAAAATCAATAACTGTGCTTAAAACACCACTATTGCCTTTATTTGGGTGCACTTATAGAGTGATATAGATGTCTTTTCAAAGACTGTTTCTTTTTCTATATCTATCTGTATATAGGACCATCCCAGGAAAATTTTTACTTTCTAGTGCAGCACTGCTGTGGCCACTTGTCTAACAATTATTCCACCACAAATCTTGTATTATCTTTTTTTCTTTTTTTTTTAATTGTCTTAGGAGAAGTTCTCAAATCACTCAATGTATGGGGAGTTTACCTTTCCATCCCCCCCCACCCAGGTCCCCATTTGGGAAATGAATATAGAGAGATAACATTCATGTCCTGAGTCTGATTTAATGTACAGATAGCTAATGGATTTTCCAATGGCTAGTCACTTTATGAAAGGGTTAAAATAATTTTACAAGATAGAGATATTGACTGTGATTCTACAGCAAGGTGGGCTTCTGTGGAATCCTCTGATAGCATAGTTTTCCCCACCTAGGCTGATAGAGAAGACTTAACCCATGATGTTCTGCAGCACTACTGACAATCTACATTAGATTTCCTCCCCTATTGGCCAGTTGACACTGCCCACCCCAATTATTCATCCCTCATCCCCCCCTATAGGTTGCTGCCCTTTGCGTGCCCCTGTGCCCTCAGGTCATTGGTAACTGACCCCATTCTTAAGTCATGAAGACCACATGGTTTTGTCTTTTGTCTCTGGTCCCTTTGGTGTGGGGGATGCAATAAAACCCTTGCTGGAATATATAATGCAAAGACCCTTCCTGTCTTTCCTCCGCTGATCTATTTGTGGCGTATGTGTGTGCATGGACTTGAAATGGTTGTTCTCATGGCCTTACTCTGAGCAGCTTAGAAGGAGACACCTCAAAGAAGGTTGCAGCATTTCTATCACCCTGCAACAGGCTTCAGCTCCAGCTATTACTATCTCCCAGAATGTGCTCCCAAACGTGACATTGAGAAATGAACAGGATTTTTTTTGAGGGTTGAAATGTTACATACAGTTCAATGAAAGGTGACAGAGTCAAGCTAAAGAAATGTCTTATTTCAACTAAAAGCTACTTTTTTATTTGCTATCAGAGGAAAAAATATTCAGTTCTGTATTCATTCTCTTAAATCAGTGTGGTTGTTTTGTATATTTGGAATGTTGGCTCTGAAACTGAATTGCCGGTTGCTTCAGCTAGTCTATGAAGGACTTCCTGGGCATTATTGCACATGAAAATAACATCTTCATTACTTAACTACAAAAGATAAGGATGTTTGCATTTCACTTTTAAGAAAAAAAAAAAAAGATTAGTTTGTCATTTGTGTTTTCAAATGGTCGTATTTTGCCCAAGGATTCTTCCAAAGAACAAGAGCAGGGCAAAATTCTGTAAAATGGTCAAATGCCCTGACTTATCAAAGCTTGGGATTTTTGGGGTCTGTCCAACCCCAGCTGCCATAGGTGTCCAGATAGTGAAGTCCCACTAAGCACAACCTGTCCAGGTCCTTCAGGTAGACTCCTAGCCATAGGCAATCTTAGCAAGCAGCTCAGCTCTTAAGTGAGATCAGATCTTTGCTGAATTCAGCTCTTTAGTTATTTCAGCTCTTTGCTTACTAAGTGCCTCAGCAGATGCAGGGAGAGAGAGGAGAAGAGTTGTATGCGGTTCCACAGAGGTGTCTTTATTGGCAGCTTCTGCGAAGGGTGACAGTGACAGCTCTTCTGCTGACCAGCACAGAAGTAGGTGTTTATATAGGGTATAGGGGTTTTGGGAAACAGTCCAATAGTAAGGGTCGAGGTGAAAATGACCTATTGTCTTACAGAGAGATAATGAGGGTCTAAAGGCGGAAGAGGGGCTTCTTTTGGTCCAGTCATCATGACTAGGCATTTTTTATCTTAGGCACCTGACCGCCAGGGAGGACTTGCAGGCCCTGTGGCTGCTACAACTCCACTTTCTGTATTTAGTAAAAATGTGTTCCCAACAGTTCTTTTAAAACAATAGAACAGACACGAGAACATAGCAAATACAATGACAATTACAATGAAAATCCACAACATTTCTTTAACCAAAGATGCAACCCATCCTGTTAATCCCCATTGACCGAAAAGGTCATTGACCCAGTCTGGGTTGTTTTCTACTTTTAAGTCTTTCACAAGTTCCTTCACTTTCTGGATGTTTGCATGGATGGATTCTGAGCATGAAGAGAGACTGACGCAGCACATCCCTTTGAATTCTTGGCAGCTGTTTCCGTGGGCAAGCAGTAAGAAGTCAATTGCTGCTTGATTTTGAAGTGATGCATGTCTTGTGGTTTCTTCTTCCTTTAAGAGATTGCTCAGGGCAGCAGATGTAGCAGTGGCTTGCTTACTGAGCCAGCACCCGAGGTGATTTATTTCACCAAGGGCTTTAACTGCAGCTATCCATGGTAGGAAAAGGGAGACAGCAATCTTCTTTGGTTTGTTCCAATTGTATAATTTGGGATCGCAATTTTCATCAAATTCAGTGTAGAATCTTTTGTGGGGTTTTAATTCGCTTTCTGTCTTCCAAGTATGTAACAAGGTGATATTTGAAGTGAGGCTAGAAAGTTTTCCAAGGCTACAGGGATCTCCCTGGAGACGTGAGGGGATCTCAGCCCATACTCTGTCACCACAGATGAGAAACATTCCCTTGGGTAATACTTTGGGATGGAGGGAGGACACAGAGATCACACAAGCAGTGTAATTACACCAATCTGGATAGTTATTGGCTTTGTTAATGGGTGATATGTCTTTTCTGTATGTTTTTTGTCTGTTCAACTTCTGGCCAATTATTTTTCGGATGTCTAAAGTAAAATTTGACACAGTATGTTGCTTTGGAGGACCCCAACAGGTCCAATTCTTGGGGTTCCTCTAGAGCATTGGGCAAAATTTTTGTCCACTCGTCCCAAGTGTCTACCAGGAGGTTGGGTCTCTTACCTGTGGTGCCAAGGAGCTCTGAATTATAGATGGGCCAGTCATCTGCTACAAAAGGAATCCCTACCAGACCTGTGGAAAGTGGGTTTCAATGCTTCCCATGGATAAGCACATGTTATCCTGTTTTAATGTCCTTGCTAAGGTTACCCAAACATTATGGCTAGGCTGTGGGCTAATCCAGCTGAAGGCATATGGTACCATGAGGAGCATCCAGGCAGCAGTGAGGACAGCACCAAAGGAGATAATTTTCATGTTTGGACAGGGATGGGGCTTCTGATAGGGAATATAAGCAAAATTTCTTATCTTTATGGTGGGAGGGTTAGAGTTTTCTCCCTTGTTCCTTTCCTCCTTTCATTCCCCTCCCCCCCTTTTTTTTTTTCTATAGCTAAGGATGGGGGAGTGGATATAAGGTAAGGGGTTTTTGGTAAGAGTTGAGAAAGGGGAATAATTGGGTTGTTTAGGGTAAAAAAGGGTAATAACATGTAATTCAGAGAAGAGTTTGTGTTCAGGCTGTATCTGGCTTATAGCTTGATTGATGCAGCAGAATGTTGTTTGGCTTTCTCTTTTGTCTGCTGTCACATGATGGGACAGTCTTTTCTTTAGTATGTGGACATTCGTCTCCAAGCAGAACTGGTCTGATTTTGAGGAGGTCTTGTGTTTGACTCAGGAGAATTCTTGTCACTGTTTGTGGGAGTCGTGTTTGCAGTGCCTAGATGTGGCTTTATGTTTTTTCCTGGGTACCATCTTGGGCGAGATGGTAGTAGAACACATGCATACCTCTTCCCCAAGTAATCAACTGGAAAGTCCCAGAAATTTGGTGTGTTTCTGGGTCCTTCACTAGCACAAGTGGTTTCTCAGTGAGCTTTGTTTGGGTGGTATTTGCAAAATGGCAAAGTATTGGGGAGTCAGGCTCTGATGTTGTACAATTTAGAAGTTGATGACGTAGAGAGCCTTGCAAAGTCTTTCAGCTGGAGATATGATTTTTGTTTCTCTTTTCTGCTGATTGAGAACTCTTTTGAGGGTTTGATGTGTCCTCTCTACAACTGATTGTCCTGTGGGATTTACAGGTATACCTTTATTGTGTTCTAGTCCCCATTCACTGAAGAACTCTTTTAACTTACGAGAGGTATAGGCAGGTCCATTACATGTTTTTATCTCCTTTGGTACTCCCAGGGTAGCAAAGGCAATGAGGAAGTGCTTTATGGTGTGTTGTGTAGCTTCTCCTGGATGAGCTGATACAAATACAGCTCCAGAAAACATGTTGACCAATAAGTGCACATATTTTGACCTTCCAAAAGGTGGGAAGTGAGTTATGTCTGTCTGCCACAGCTGACAGCTGTTCAGGCCTCGGGGATTGACTCCCATTGTTAGCGTTCAGGAACACATAATCACAGAATCATTATATGCAGGTGCTTTTATTGAGAGCTCTTGGTGTCGGGGTAGACAAACCCAAATCTGACTCCGCCATGGTTTCGGACCGAACATGTTTTATATTCTATCATTATATAACTGACATATTAATTATTAAACTTACATTGTTCTATTGTATACATTGATTTCATCCAAGCATGGATTTCTCATGATCCCCTCAAACCTCTAACATATTCTCTCATGATTCTTTAAACAATAATTATATCTAATCACATCTAATAATTATATAATTTATCATATACTGACTACAAAGGTGCAATTTCACATGATCTAGCAAATACAAGGTCTAACATTTCCCAAGGCCTACGTTTAACATTTTCCCAGGGCCTACTAAGCCTAACTTTCTTTCCAGCTCCCTGTATTTTGTGATTTTAAAATCTTTCACTATCACCGTCCCCATAGATGGTATGTGGTAGTTTTGGCAGTTCGGGCATGTGGTGACAATAGCTTTTGCTTGATCATTTGAGAGCTTGAACATTCTGATAAGGGCAGGTACATTTTGATGAAAAAAATGCATGTGGCAACTTTGCCTGGGCAAAGATTTAGCAACATTAGCAGTTTGTACTGCCATGGCTAATGCATCCGCTTTCCTGTTGCCTACTGCGATGATACCTGGGAGGTCGGTGTGTGACCTCACATGCATTATATGGTAAGGTTGCTTTCTGTTGGAGATTAAGCATGTTAATGTAGAAATCAATTGGTACAACTTTGGATTGGAAACTTCTTTGAGAAGAGCATGTTCTGCTCTCATAGCTATACCAGCATCATAAGCTGAATCTGTGACCAGATTAAAGGGTTCATCTTTGAATTTCTCAAAGGCTCTGACAGCAGTTACTAACTCTGTGATCTGTGGAGATCCCTCCACTGTTTGGATGTCAGATTCCCATTTTTGGGTCTTAGGGTCCTTCCAGGTCATTACAGACTTGTGGGATGACCCTGAGCCATCTGTAAAAATGGTTAGAGCTTTGAGAGGTGTTTTACTTTGGACTAATTTTAGGGTCAGATGAAAGGCTGCATCATGATTAAAAAATTTATGTTTTGGGATATGGATGGAAATTTGGCCTGTATAGCTATCTAGGGCAAACTGGAGATTTTCATTAATCTGGAGCAAATGCTCTAGGTCCCCAGTGATCAGTGGCAAGTATATGCATGTGAACTCACACCATGCAAGAGAGTGGAGGCGAGTTCTGGTTTTTTTATTAGATGTCCCATGATTTCTTGGAAGGATGATTTCTTGGAAGGTGCTAATTGTCTTTAAAGGTTGGTTGTTTGTAAAGATCCATTCCAGTATCAATAAAGGGTCTCAAAATTGAGTATCCCATTGGAAAATCAGTCCGTAGAACCGGGGTACTTTTCCCAGAATAATGAACTGGAAAGGCAGGTTGGGCTTGAAGTGATGGGCTTGGCCTGAAGACAGGGCTTCTTGGACCTTGGTGATGGTGTCTTGGGCTTCTGTTGTGAGACTACATGAAGAGTCTAGGTCTTTGTTGCCACAGAAAAGGTTTAACAGGGGAGTGAGGTCCCCTGTTGTAATTCCTAGCAGTGGATGTACCCAGTTGATGGATCCGCACAGACTGTGTAAGTCTCTCAGGATTTTTTGGTCATCTCAGATGGTGAGCTGCTGGGGTATGATGGTCCTTTCACGGATCTGGAATGCGAGATAAGTCCATAGGTTTAGTGTACTGTATTTTGTCCTCACGGATCTCAAATCCTGCTTTTTCTATGGCTTCAATGTTCTTTTTAACTGCTTTGTCTAAGTAAGTTTTTTCTGATGCACAGACCAGGATATCATCCATATAGTGGTGGATGATTGCATCTGTAAATAGGTTCTGAACTGTTACCGGGCTTGCAAGGGTTCCTCAGGGGTGAAGAGAGAGGCGAGAATCTTGACTTCATGATCAGAAGGCTGGATTTATTAATTTATGATATATGTTACAGTATGACTATGCTAATAGGAATAGAGAGAAAAGTTCAGAAGCTTGCTACACTAAGAATAGAAAAAGAATGAATAAACATAGGAGCTCTTTCTGATTCTGTCCCAGAGAGCTTGGCCCCTGATTGGCCCTTAATTGTAAACATGCAACATGGGCCAATCACAGGTGCACCTGTTGCATTCCACAGCAGCAGATAACCATTGTTGACATTCTCTTTCTGGGGCCTCAGCCTTCCAGAAGAGGGAAAAATCCTAAAGAAAGGATTTTTCACAAAAGATGTCTGTGACACTGAACGGGAGACAGAATGTGAGCAACATACCACTGGCATATAGTAGGCGAGCTTTTCATTCCTTGAGGAAGATAACACCAATGATATCTTTTGAGTGTAGCCTCTCTGTTAAGAGAGAGAACAGAGAAAGCAAACCATGGAGAGTCCTGGGGGTGCAGCGGAATGCTGAAGAAACAGTCTTTATTATCTATGACGGCAAGTGTCCAGTCTCTAGGCAGCATTGATGGTGAAGGCAGGCCAGGCTGGAGGGGGCCCATGTCCTTGATGACCTTATTGATTTTGCGAAGGTCATGGAGGAGCCTCCACCTGTCTGTTCCAGGTTTTTGCAGTACAAAGACTGGGGAGTTCCAAGGGCTGGTGGTCTCGATGTTGTGGCCTTTGGCAAGCTGTTCTTCCACAAGGGCTTGTAGTGTGCGCAGTTTTACTTTAGAGAGGAGCCACTGTTCGATCCAGATTGGGTCTTAGCATTTCCAGGTGAGCCGAGGGGTATCTGGTAGTGCGCCCTCCTCAGTGTCCCCAATTAGAAATCCTGACTGGGAATATGTAGGGAAGTTCCCCATTGGGATAGAATACTCCTGCCCCAAAGGGGAATGGGGGCTCTTACCACAAATGGGTGGATGGTTGCCAACTTGCCTTTAGGCCCTTTGACGAGGATGTTGTTCTTGCTTCCCATAGAAACTGTAGCTCAACCAATCCCTGAAATCATGCCTGATGCCGGTTGTAGTTCCCAGTGTGCTGGCCATACTGAGCGGGCGATGATGGTCACGTTGGCACCGGTGTCCAGCATCCCTGGTCAGATCTTGTCTCCTTTGCAGGATAGATCACACTCAATGGTAGGCTTACTTGGACCCACAACTCGTGCCCACATTGCTGTAGGGTTGAGAGGAAACTGTTCCCTGTGATTCTTTGGGAGAAGAAAGGCTTCTGCCACCAGAGTTCCCCATGAAAGGTAAAATGGTAAGTCTGTGCAGCACAGCTGGACAGAGATTTCTTGTCCCGGGTGCACTGTTTGTACTTCTGGAACAACGAAGATTTCTTCTGGGCCATGGAGAGTGTCACCTATAATTAAAATGTCAAAAGGACCACCTTTCCCTTAAAAGGACATGCATATCTCTGGGAATTCCAGATCCTTTTTTATCTCCCTTTTAATCCACATGCATGCACTTTCACAATAGGTTCATACATATTCATTCTACTGGTTTCGCGTTACATTTGCTGCTAGTTTTTTTATCAGAAAGAACTCCTGGGTCATCCTGCCCTGTATCCAACAGCAGCCTCTCTGTCTGTTTCAGAGTTCAAGGGACCCTCCCTTATCTCCGTCCTTCGGCTGAAGCAGTTTCTTTGAGCATAGGTTTTTTTGCAAGAACTGGCAGTCAGAACAAACAGCTATGTTTGCAAGCTACAGACTTAATTAAAAAATGTACATTTCACCTAAATCAAAAAGGATTTCTACTCTGGAAAATTTCCACTGTCTCAGTAGTGCTGCTTATTCTGGGGGTTTTGGCAGGTGTTACAGGGGTTTTGGGTAGGCGACATTTCTGGGCAGTCTTTTATAAAATGTCCAAAGTCTCCACAGTGAAAGCAGCGGGCCTGGTCTCTTGAAGCCACAACTGCAAATGCACCAGAAACTCCTTCAGCAATACCCTTAGCAACTGCTTGGGCCACTGTGTTTTCAGTGGACAAATGAGGTGTACAGCTTTCCACCATTTGCTCTATGGTAGGTTCTGTATCCAGGGGTAGGGCCCTCAGAATTTTTTTACACCATTCATTAGCATTATATTACAGCGACCTGATGAGGTCTTCATGGGTGAGAGAAGTGGACGAGAATCTTGTTTGATGATCAGAAGGCTGGATTTATTGATATATGATATATAATACATTATTACTATACTAAAAAGAATAAAGAGAGAAGTTGCAGAGGCTGCTAAGCTAAGAATAGCATAGGAAAGAATGAATAACAAAGTTCTGTGTCTAGCAGAAAGCAAGGACAAACTCTTCTGTGAGTGGTCAGCAAATCCAAACACTCACAGAAGACCAATCACCGCTGCACCTGTTGCATTCCACACCAGCCGACAACAATTGTTTACATTCTTCTTCTGGGGCTTCAGCTTCCCAGAAGATGAACAAATCCCAAAGAAAGGATTTCTATGAAAAAATGTCTGCGACATCTCACCTTTCTAAATTGTATAAATTAAAAGAAAAATGCTGATGTGAAATGAACAGGAAATTTCTTCACCTGTAAAATATACAATACTAACAAATCACTAAAACAATCCTACAATCTAAGAAAATGCAAAAAATGATGCAAAGAAAATTCAAGTCCAAGCAGCTGAGTTTCAGGAACAGTCCATGAGTTGAAGTTGTTTCTTTTGGACATGTCTGAGAGTCCTTTTTGGTCCTGAAAAGACTTGCTGCGAAAGTCCCATCAATAGTTATCAAAAACCATTGACAGTCATAAAAAAAGTTCAAACAATTTGAACAATTTTTGGAATGTCCTACAGAGGCAACTGGCCCGGGATGGTCTGAGCTCGAACAAGCCGCCGGTTCCAGGGCAGTCTCTGACGCCGACACGGAGGACAGAGTCTCCGACAACGGCAGAACTGCTGGGGCAGCCAGTGCGAGCGGCGGGGGAGCCGGAACCGGGGAGGGAATCATGCTGGGTGTAGGAGCGGCCGCGGGCTGCTCCGAGGGTCCCGCCGGTTCGGCGCCATCTTCAACACCATCTTGAACAGGGACTGTCTCGGCTTGAGGTGGCGGGAAGGCCGGTGGAAGCGGTGGGGGGGCCGGTGAAGCCGTGGGTGGGACCGCCTGGAGAGGCAGAGACAGGATCGCCCGGAGAGATGGCCGCGCCGGCGGGGCGGGTCTTGGAGGTCGACGCGGCGCTGGCAGGGGCGGGGAGGCCTCGGGAACCAGTACCACCCCCATCTCTGAGCGGGGCGGGGTCCGAGAGGCCGGCGGTGGCAGGTCCGTCCACTTCCATCCCCCCTGCGGGGGAGAAGGGGGGGGAAGAGAAGGTTCCATCTGCGTAGGCTCCGGAGAAAGAGTAAAAAAAACTTCTTAGCACGGCGAAGTTTCAGCCCCCCCCGCCGCGAAGCAGGGGGGGCTGGGAAGCCCCAACTCATCCCCCACCGGGTCTTCTCCCACTGGGGATGGTGGAAACGGGGCCTGCCCATAGCAGTTAGAAATCCATGGAAAAACAGCTGCTCTCCCTTTCAAAACTGGGAAGAGCTTTCTAAATGCTGGGTAGACATGAGGGAAGTCGCACCCCTGACCCCAAACAAATTGGAAAATGAAATCCATGCATTCCCAGACGAAAACATCCAAAGCGTATAGGACATCAGTAAAGAACCCAAAAAGCTTTGCCCATCGAAAAAACTCATAGAGATCTTTTTTTGACAAGAAAAATCCATCCTCTCCACACCATCTTTGCCAGAGGGCAATAAGATTCTCCTCTGAAGGAGAAAAATGAACCACATTCTCCAAGGGGTGTGTCCCCCATATAAACAGCCACAATTTTCTCATGGCTGAACCCTCAGGGATAGAAAAGCCAACAGTACCTTTTGAAAGAGTCCAACTTGCTCTGGCCAGCTCCACGGTTATGCTGCTCTTGTCTACCATCTTTCCTGAAGGTTTTCCAAAAGAAGGTTCACTTGTGGTCAGCCTTGGCTGTGAACTCCGTCCAAATCAGGATCTTCAGTTCTTCAGCTCCTGGCTTGAATCCACTTCTATGGTCACTTCAAAGCAACCATCACATGCTACACATACAGGATTTTACCCAGTGCAGCAATTTGCTCCTCTGGTCTTATCAAATTAATCTTTGCTCTGACATGAGGGGTCACCAAATATTACAGCGACCTGATGAAGGTCTTCAGGGTGAGAGAAGTGGACGAGAATCTTGTCTGATGATCAGAAGGCTGGATTTATTGATATATGATATATAATACATTATTACTATACTAAAAAGAATAAAGAGAGAAGTTGCAGAGGCTGCTAAGCTAAGAATAGCATAGGAAAGAATGAATAACAAAGTTCTGTGTCCAGCAGAAAGCAAGGACAAACTCTTCTGTGAGTGGTCAGCAAATCCAAACACTCACAGAAGACCAATCACCGCTGCACCTGTTGCATTCCACACCAGCCGATAGCAATTGTTTACATTCTTCTTCTGGGGCTTCAGCTTCCCAGAAGATGAACAAATCCCAAAGAAAGGATTTCTAGGAAAAAATGTCTGCGACAGTATTACTCACAGCAAGCTTGCACAACAGTTTTTTTCTTGCCTCTGTGCTCTCTATCTGTTTCTCCAGAGCATCCTTAATTCTATCCACAAACTCGATAAAGATTTCATCTACTCCTTGTTTATGTGAGAGTCTGTCCGAAATTTTCCCTCATCTGCCTCACGATCGTCCTTGGGAGACCACTGAAGAGAAGACCCCCCGTGTCTAGAATATCTGGCTCTGAAGGAGAAAGTCTCAATCCACGGGCCCTGAGATCTGAAAGCTCAGTGTTAAGCTATTGTTTTCACAGGTGTTGCTTGCTGTATGCTAAGAAGGGGGCACTGTGCCCCGTTTGCAACAATAGCAGCTCTGGAAGCTGTCCCACCTCTCGGCCTGGCTGGACTTCTGTGGGATCTCAGCCTCTCAGAACTGGGGTGCAGGGTGAACAAGACCACCCCTGGGGGGCTCGGGAGTCCTGGAATGTTGCCAGAAATGTCTGGTGGCTGGACTTTGATCCCACATGGGAAATGACATCAGTATGAAGATAGGAGGATTTCACTGGGGTGAACGGTGAAGAGATAAGTTAATTGGAGTGTGAGATAAAGGGTTTAAGATTTCTGTACAGGGGGGTCTAGAGAAGTAAGATGGAGGGATTGGGGCGTGCCCTTCTCCTTCTTCTTCTTCTTCTTGGCCTCCATCTTCTGTGGTGATGTTGGCACTCTGGGATTGGACATTACTAAAGTGTACTGGTTAATAAGGGTGAAAGGTATTGGAGAAAAATGATAAATATTGTATACGTAACTCCGAGTATAAAGATAGACGACCGCCCCAGGGGCTCTCAGTGTGTGCCCATGGCTGACTGCTGAGCAGAACTCTGTCAGGCCCAGAGAAAATCTTTTAGATAAGCATTTAATAAACACCGAGACCGAGAAAAGATCTGAAGTCCCTTCTCGTCCTTTGGAGCGCGGGCGGCCCAAGGCCACCTTGGGCCTTCCCAGACCATCTAAACAGCCGAAAATCCGACTAGTGGCGTCCGCTGCGCGGGCTATCTCCCACCAAACCTTTCGGGGGGGGGGAAAAGCCCTGAAGAGCTGAAGAGCCAAGAGGACAGCACTGATAACTCCTGAGGAGAGAAGCCTGAAGAAAGAAAGAAGAAAAAGAAAAAACGGCCAGGAGAATCTGCAAAAATCAGCAGTCACTGAGAATTCCATCTCTCAGCTTCTGCCGAAGACAGTTTGTAGCAGAGTGGCCTGGACTGGGACCCGAAAGGCGCCTCTGGATCCATCTCTCGTGACCTGCTGGACGGAGAGCGAGAGCTTTCAGACCACTCTGACGACAGATTCGGTAAGAAGGCCAAAATAAAAATATGGGGGCCACACTCTCCCAGGAACAACGGGAAATCTTGTCCGCCTTACAAGGCGTGGCTGAATTATATACAGAAGGGATCCCAAAGAAAGAATTAAAACAGTTATTATTATGGGCAAGACTCAACTACCCACTGGCGGAGACATGCCTGTTGTTTGAAGTGGGGTTATGGCAAGAAATTAATAGGCATCTGTATGTCTTAGCAACAAAAAAAGATGAGACAGCGTTAAAGCTACTCTCACCAGCAAGAATCATGTTACAAGGTATCTCAGTGCAGTCTAAAAGACTGGAAAAGCAGCGAAAAGCTGCGGTACCCACAGAGGAGGGGGCGGAGCAAAGCTCCGGGAAAAAATTAGCTCTGGCTTTAAAAAGCCAGGGGGAAAGGGCTCTCGAGGAAAGAGAGCAGAAAATAATATTAAACCTCCCGGTCAAAAAATGCAAGAAACCCCAAAAGCGTCCTGAAGCTCCAGAGAGTGTAGAGGAGTCAGGAGCGGAAGGGGGGGAGCTGGAGGACAAGGGATCGGGGGGGGCGCTTGCTCGCGGCGGGCAAAGCGGCGACGCGGCGGCAGCGGCAAACGCGGGTAGCGTGGGTGAAGATGAGGAGACGCGCGCGGCGGGCGAGACTCGCAAAAACCGGGGTGCGGAGTCACATACCAGCGCGGGGGCGGCGAACGCAGGCGGCGAACTGGGGGAAAATGTTCAGCCCCAGAGGGCCACCGTGGCGAGACGCAGGAGGCGCGCGGTTGTGACGTCAGACCCGGTGCGGAGGTCGGCTCGGATTGCGGGGCGGGCCGGAATGCCGGCGGGAGGCGGGCTGGAGACACCGGAGGGAGGAGTGAACACAGCGTCAGAGGAGGAGGAGGCAGAGTCAGGGACAGACCGAGGGGAGGAGGCCTCGGGGGTGGAACGAGGGGGAGAGGATGACGTCAGCTCGGGAGACACAGGGAACGGCTCGGAGAGCACGCATGCGCAGAGAGTGGGGCGCGGGCGGAGGCAAGCCCGATCCCCTGTTACGTCCCGGGCGAGGGGCCCCACACCTTCTCCAGACTCGGTGCCCCTGGCTGAAACCCTCGGAGTCCCAGTCCCTTCCCTTCACGGGAGATGCTTTGGTGTTCAAGCCCCATTTTCAGCTGAATTAAAAGCCAAGCAAACACGGTCTCAAATCAGATCACCGGCACGCCGAGCCAGAAGAGGAAATGGGGCAGTCGAGCTCACTCCGTCATCCGAGCCAGGGAGGCCGGTGACAGCGCCACCTAGTGGCAGGAGGGCAGAAGTGCATGACATGCCGGATCGGTTCAGCGGAGCCACAGCGCCATCTCGTGGCGAGACTGCAACAATGCAGCAATTTTTTCCAACAATATATAAAAAGAAAAGCACTTCAAAGAAGACAATGTTAACACAACAAAGGGATTATTCATCCACTTCGGAATTTCATGAAGATGATGAAAGCTCAGATGAAGAACAGCTACAAGGGGAAGATGTCATAAGGATCACAGCATCGGAAGGTGTCCCAACATGGATGCTATCAGCAGCAGAAGCAGCAAAAAGCTTCTTGCATTCATTCGATACAGTAAAAAAGAAATATCAACAGGATCCTCGAGTTTCCTTTTCGGATTTAGGAGCAAGGCCAAAAACCTCAAGGCGAGAACAAGGCTGCTGACAATGGCAGGAAGAGAATTCTCAGTCATCAGATTACCTCTGAAACGAGACTATTTCGATTGGGCAATGCAACAATCAAAAGACCTGTTAATTGCGTTGTTAGCGTTCCCAGGAACTTGCACAATCCACTTTCCACAACACAGAATACTGCAATCGCAAATATGCTATAGAGCAAAACCACGAATAAGTGAAGAACCTTTGGACGGGATCACAGTGTTCACGGATGGCTCAGGGAAGACGCACAAGTCAGTGATCACGTGGAGAGACTCAACGACAGGGGATTGAGAATCAGACGTGAGGATGGTTCAGGGCTCTCCACAAATTGTGGAGTTGGCAGCCGTTGTCCGGGCATTTCAGTTGTTCAAACAGCCTTTCAATCTGGTGACAGATTCCGCATATGTTGCGGGTGTGGTCAAGAGATTGGAGGGTTCGCTCTTGAAGGAAGTCAGTAATGAGGTTTTATACTCATACCTGACAAGCTTGAAAACACTGCTAGAGAGCAGGGAAAGAGAGTATTTTATCACACACATTAGAGCGCACACGACACTTCCGGGGTTTTTAGCGGAAGGGAATGCTCGGGCAGACAGGTTGACAATGCCCATTTTGCAAACACTGCCGGACATTTTTGAGCAGGCAAGATTAAGTCGTGCGTTCTTTCATCAGAATGCGCAAGCGCTAATGGAGTCCTTTCGTCTCACAAAGAGTCAGGCGAGGGAGATCATTAGTGCCTGTCCAGACTGTCAGCTTGTGCAGCCACCTTCTTCTACCGGGGCCATCAATCCGCGGGGGCTGCAAAATCTTCAGTTGTGGCAAGCTGATGTCACGAAATATCCATCTTTTGGGAGGCTCAAAAATGTTCATGTTTCTGTAGATACATTCTCAGGTGCAGTCTTTGCTTCAGCACATGCTGGGGAAACAGCAGACCATGCTTGCCGACATTTTCTGCAGGCATTTGCAGCATTAAGTGTGCCTCAGGAGATAAAAACAGACAATGGTCCAACATACACAGGCAGGGTGCTTGACAGATTCCTGAAAAGATAAGGTGTCAGACACACGTTTGGTATTCCACATTCACCCACAGGTCAGGCGATCATTGAGAGAACACATCACACCCTGAAATCCCTTCTAGACAGACAGA
Organism: Melozone crissalis; assembly: GCF_028551555.1. Taxonomy (NCBI): domain Eukaryota; kingdom Metazoa; phylum Chordata; class Aves; order Passeriformes; family Passerellidae; genus Melozone; species Melozone crissalis. Next base: position 3,848,844 of record NW_026535813.1, on the reverse strand, counting down.
GAAGGGGTGAGCCAGAGGCAACACCTCACATGAAATTAAATAAGGCACTGTACGTGCTAAATTTCCTAAATAGCTCATCCTCAGAACCTAATCCACCAATCGTGAGACATTTTCTAAACAACACACAGGCAAAGCTAAGGGAAAATCCTTTAGTTTTGATCAGAAACCCAGAAACAGGACAAATAGAGGGTCCCTTCAAACTAATCACTTGGGGCAAGGGTTTCGCTTGTATTTCCACAGATCGAGGTCTGAAGTGGGTGTCGGCGCGGCACGTAAAGCCATTCCGAACGCGAGAACACGAGAACGCTGATCCAAGAAACAAAGAGACGAGTACTCAGACAGAAGTCGAGACTCAGACTGCGAAAAACGACCCAGAAGAAAAATAAAAAGAAACTAAAGACTTTGGGGGTTTTCACATAAAAGCGGAAGAGATCTTCTTAGTGCAAACAGAAGGGGGAGATGTGGGATCTCAGCCTCTCAGAACTGGGGTGCAGGGTGAACAAGACCACCCCTGGGGGGCTCGGGAGTCCTGGAATGTTGCCAGAAATGTCTGGTTGCTGGACTTTGATCCCACATGGGAGATGACATCAGTATGAAGATAGGAGGATTTCACTGGGGTGAACGGTGAAGAGATAAGTTAATTGGAGTGTGAGATAAAGCGTTTAAGATTTCTGTACAGGGGGGTCTAGAGAAGTAAGATGGAGGGATTGGGGCGTGCCCTTCTCCTTCTTCTTCTTCTTCTTCTTGGCCTCCATCTTCTGTGGTGATGTTGGCACTTTGGGATTGGACCTTACTAAAGTGTACTGGTTAATAAGGGTGAAAGGTATTGGAGAAAAATGATAAATATTGTATACGTAACTCCGAGTATAAAGATAGGTGACTGCCCCAGGGGCTCTCAGTGTGTGCCCATGGCTGACTGCTGAGCAGAACTCTGTCAGGCCCAGAGAAAATCTTTTAGATAAGCATTTAATAAACACTGAGACCGAGAAAAGATCTGAAGTCCCTTTTCGTCCTTTGGAGCGCGGGCGGCCCAGGGCCACCTCGGGCCTTCCCAGACCATCTAAACAGCCGAAAATCCGACTGACTTCTCCTGAGTTTCAGGTGGTCTCCCACAGAAGACCCTCACCTGTTTTACAACCACCGTGACAGACAGACTGAGATGTAAGAAGCTTCTCCATCAAGGACTGAGACATGAAACTCCTAAAAGGCCCCTCTCCTTCTTCCAAGGACTGGGACTGAAACCCTCAGCCCGGGGGAGGTATGTGGGGGAGGCAAGCTGACCAAAGCGAGATGTTTGCCTGCAGGTTGTGACCACTGGACCAAGAACACAATGGCTCTCATTTACTGCTGAGAACATAGACTACCTGTTACATCTGTTCCCTATTGTATCTGTTTCCCCCCCCTCACAATTTTCAGTAATAAAAACCTCTGAGTTAGCTAGAGCCTTTGAGATCTCCCCAGCGCAACAGGCAGATCCTCGACTGGACTGGACCAAAGGACTTCATCTCTGCGTTGGTAGCTATATCCCCCTCTCTCTCTCTCTCTCTCCTCTCTCTCTTTCTCTATCTTTTTCTCTCCCTTAATCCCTCTATCGCATTTTTGCTGTGGTTATTTCAATAAAACTGCATTTGTTTTGATTATCACTGCAAACCCCCTTGTACTGTGTTGGTTTTTGCACTCTGAGATCATTCCTATGAACCATCAGGTCATCTGTCCACTAGGACGGATCCTGATATTTTAATATTAGAGACATGTTGGGTAAGAACAGAGTCATCTGGGGTAAGAAGTAAGGAGGTTTTTGCTGCAATAGCCAAGTCTTGTAGTGCTGCCTTAGGTAAGGTGTTAGATTGGTCAAAGGGTTTCTGTAAACCCCTTTCTCCAGCCAGCTGTTTGACTCTAAAATCTGGCCTATTTGCATCTGTAGCATAGGTGTCTGATAATGTTTTTAATTTTCTTTTCCAATGCCTTTCCCATAGCATATATTCTACTGGGGAAAGAAGGCAGTGGGAAATATTTTTAACATCGTGAGTTACTAAAACATGTGCCGAGAAGATAACTTCTAGGAAATTTCTAAAAATGTGAACTTCTACTGTGTGCTTTGGCTATATTTTGTAGTTGCACAAGTTCTTTATTTGTGTTAGGTTCCCACGTTGTTTTAGTGGTGGCACCACCTCTTTTTCCCTTTGTGTAAGTTACTGGGAAGGCAAAAATTCTCTGAGCCATTTCCTTATCCCCTGCCCAAGTTGCTTCCATTTTCATTAGAGCCCATGGATCAATGTCCTCTGGATCAGAATTGGACTCGCTGTCACTACTGTCCTTAGTGGCGGAGTGAGAGTGAGCAGGCGATGCAGTATGCTATTTTGGGTGTGTTGGAGCAAGAGTTTCCAGGGGTGTAGGGGACCGAAGAGAATGTGAGGAGGCATATGGCAGAGTTTGGGTAGAGGGACACGGCAGTGGAGCTGCAATGGCAGCGCCACATGTGGCACAACCTGCACAGGACTGAGGCGCGTGGAGAAGTGGGGTGCCACTGTGAGGGGTCTCGGTGGTGCAAGCAAGGGAGAAGTGGGGGAGAGGAAGCTGTGAGATTGGCAGGGGCTGCTATTGTCACAGCGGGCACGATGGGGTGTACAGTGATTTGCCTGAGCTGCAGCAGGCAGGCAGGTAGGGACAAGACCTCCTGCTGCGGCAGGAATGCTAGTGGGGATGGGGAGACACGCGGCGGGGGTGAGAGGCATGGCGACAGGGGTGGTGAGAGGGTGGACTCTCAGAATCTCTGCTGGTCAGAGTGACCCCAAGAAACGTTAGAAAGTCTCTTTTCCCAGCCCGGTGCTTGAAGAAGGAGTCAGAGCTCTTCAGTTCTCGGACTCAAGGTTGTTTATTGTATCTTATCTATAAAATTTTTTCTCCTGTCCAGCCGAGGTCTGCTCAGCAAGACAGTCCAAGGCACTCTGCCTGCCCCCGGGTGGTGTTATCTTTTTATACTAAAAACTACATGTACAATATTTACAATTACTTTCCAATACCTATCACCTTTGTTAGACAGTGAGTTTCTACTCTAAATCAATCTAAAAGTGCCAACATCACAGCAGAAGATGGAGGCCAAGAAGAAGAAGGAGAAAGGCTGGACATGCTCAGACACGTCCATCTTGCCCCCTGAACCCCCATTCTAAAAACCCCAAAAAATCTATTTTTCCACCTTGTGATAAATTCACTATCATCCTACTTAAACTTTTGTGGCTTGTAATTCTTCATATAAAGGTTGGTAATTTCTTTTTTTTCCAAGGACTAAATCAAAGGCACAGGGGTCTTGGGCTCTTTGTCAATGTCTTCGAGCCCCCTGACAGGGTCTCACATCCTCCAGGGCAGTCAGAGGAATTTCCTGACTTCCCATAGTGGACCCAATAGAATCCGGCACAGTTACACCCGATAATAGCGTGGGAAGAGGGTGCAAGCAGCATGCCGTGGATTGCACAATAGGTAGAGCGGCATCTGCGCTTGCTGCATCCAGGGAGGGAGAGGAAGAATGGGCAGGCCCTATGGACTCCATGGGCACGGAGAGGGGGGGTAGGTGCGGCACGAATTCTGTGTTCCCTTTCCCAGGGGGCTTGAGGATGGAGCAGCCCCAGAGATGGTGTTTGGACCCAGAGAAAGCGGAGGATAGGATGCAGAGACTGAGAGGGGAGGAATGTTATTTGCATTTGAAGAGAGAGTCTCTGGTGGGAGAGATAAGGTCGGAATGCCCTCAGCAGGGGAAGATTGCAAAGAAATGGAGCTCTTTATATTCGTTTTTTCAACCGCTTTGGTAATAGAATGAAAAAGAGGTAAAAACCAAGTTACAGAAAAATCTTCATTAGTTTGGAGAGTGTATATTCTTGTCCTTACTGTGTCCCAAAAAGAATCTAGAGTGATAATGTGTGTGTTAGTATCCGGAAACTGGGAGAGAAACCATTTTATAAATTTTTTCAAGTTAGTTTTTAAGAGATTGCCTTTAGAGCAAGAAAAGCTGATAGCAGATAGGATTTCTAGGATTTGTAAATATAATTCTCTCTCGTTCTGGGATCGTTTTAATTTACTAGGTTTTGATCCCATTCCTTTTCCCCCTCCAGAAGCAGAAAGAGAAAAAAAAAAAAAAAACAAAACCCCAAAAACAAAACAAACAAACAAACAAACAAAAAAAACACCCAAAAAAGGACCCAAGGTAAAAGCACGCAAAAAAGGCTGTTTTAAACTTACACATCTTCAGCCGAATGTGGGTCAAAAACTGCTGGTGAGTGTTCTGCCATGTCTGACTCCTCAGGATCTCATCCCAGATGTCGATATGGAGGGTCGTTGGGCGCCTCCTAAGATAACTTCTTCTGTAATGGAGAACTTATCTTCAGGAGGTCATAGCGACCTGAGGCAGTAACTATTCAAGAAGAATGCTGCTCTCTGGAGTGCCAGGATGCCAGCTCCCCATTCAGGGCACCAAATATTTATTACAGCGGGGGTTTTCAGGGTCTCTCCAACCCCAGCTGCCATAGGTGTCTGGATAGCGAAGTCCTGCTAAGCCCAACCTGTCTGGGTCCCTCAGGCAGGGTCCCAGCCACAGTCAATCTTAACAAGCAGCTCAGCTCTTAAGTGAGATCAGATCTTTGCTGAATTCAGCTCTTTAGTGATTTCAGCTCTTTGCTTACTAAGTGCCTCGGCAGATGCAGGGAGAGAGAGGAGAAGAGTTGTATGCGGTTCCACAGAGGTATCCTTATTGGCAGCTTCTGTGAAGGGTGACAGTGACAGCTCTTCTGCTGACCAGCACAGAAGTAGGCGTTTATATTGGGTATAGGGGTTTTGGGAAACAGTCCAATAGCAGGGTCGAGGTGAAAATGACCTATTGTCTTAAAGAGAGCTAATGAGGGTCCAAAGGCGGAAGAGGGACTTCTTAGATCATGTCATCATGACTAGGCATTTTTTATCTTAGGCGCCTGACTGCCAGGGAGGCCTTGCAGGCCCTGTGGCTGCTACGCTGACTCATAAATACGTAGTGATAGAACTGTTAGAAGAGTTTCAAAGCTCCAAAGGAACAGGAGTAAATTCTATAAAATGTTCAAAATAGGTCTATGAACATGGACTTAGTAGGCCATATATTACTATTCAGTATAATCACAATTTCAGGTAGTTAATATTGGGGAAAAAAACCCTAATTGACTTGTTGCAGTTTTTCAGACTGCTGTGGTTAAGGCTGTCATACCACCGTAATTTCTTCTGTGTCCGTGGAAGAGAAAAACACAGATAAATGCTCCCTGGGGAAGGACTAACCAAGAAACATGTTGTGAAACTTTGTGATAAGATAATGCTACCAGGTGACATGATGTCATGAAGAATGTGTAACTAATGGGAAATTGTTACCAAAAATAGAACCCTATATAAGTGCCATACAAGTAAAACCCTATATAAACACCCTGTATTCTCAATAAAATCAGCTTCTGATCTAAACTCGAATGTCCCTGATGCCTTAGGTTTTAGCTTTTATATGTTTCAGATTCTGTACTGCTTTAGTGTGTAGTTCTGAGCTTCATATTAAGGGATGGTAAGCTCTCTTCACAGAGTAGCTAGACAAAACAATTCCTTTCCTAGCTTGAGACCAAGGACAACCAACCCAAATTTCAGGCCCGAGAGCATAAACAACATGGACTGAAGAGAGAAGAACAAGGATGGTCCTAGGTTGACTGTATGATGCTTTTATCCCCAATCGTCTTGTTCTGTTTATGCTGAATAATAAGTTTTGCACCTTTAAGACTTGTTCCAGAGAGTGAAGGGGGGAGACAAGAAGCCCGCAGTTTGTTTTCAGACACTGCACTCACTCCTCCACATTCCTGCTCCTGGACTGTGTTGTCTGTGGATGGACAGACAGTCGGACAGAGCTCTCCTTTGCTTTTAGTTAGTTTAGCTAGCTGAGGCAAAGAAGTTCTCTGGACTGCAGGTTTTTTTTCCCTTTTCTTTGGACCTGTTCAAACCTGCTCTGGACTGAACACCCAGAAGAGCACCAGCAGCTCGCATCTGTGGCCCACCGGGCCGGGCCTGGGCCAAGGCATTTCCAGCACCGGAGGGACTGATAAGAGACTGAGTGAGCTGAACTGCAACCCGGGGAGGGGACTTTCTGAGTTTGTCATCTCTTTGGGGGCAGCAAGGGGTTTTATTGTTTAATATTGTTTAGGGTTTATTGTTTAATAAACAGTTTTTTTCCACTTTTCTCCAAGGAGGTATTTTCTCCTGGACCAGTTGGGGAGAGGGGCCAATTGAATCTGCTTTCCTAGAGGAGCCCCTTTGGGGGGTCTCTCCAAAATTTGCCCCGAACCAGGACAAACTTCATAACCTAAAGCTATAATTGGGCAATTAACTCCAATATGCTAATGAACCAGAACTTATAAAAGTGATGGACCTTGTGACCAGTCATGCACTTTGTGACCATTTTGGGTTCATCTTGGGTGTAGCCCTGGCTGGGGTCTTGTACTGCCCAAGGTATATCCATTGAGGCTTTTTGATAAATACCTTCTTTATTCTTTAACTCCATCTGGCCTCTGTTTTAGGTCAGCCTTCACAAGGCATCATCCCTGTCTCTCAATCGCTGATAATTTGTGCCCCCCTGTGAGGAGCAAGAACTGGCCTATCTGCACTGCCATTGATGAGCCCCTCAGAACTGGAAGTGCTGGTGTGAGAACCAGGAGTGGGCCCAAAATAATCCCTCCACAGAGAAGTAGGTGAGCCAGGGGGAACATGGGACAAAGCATGTCTAACGAAGAGAGAGGCGTTTTTGAATTAATGATTGCTTTGCTTGTGAAACATGGGAAATCCTTGCCAAATCTGGACTTGAAACTTATTCTTAAATGGGCAGCTGTTAAGCGTCCCGACATCACTGCCTCCTCTATTTTTACAACTGCTATTTGGGATGATGTGGGTGTTAAGCTCGATGATTTAGCTACTATGGAACACGAGCTGGCAGTGCATATGCTCCCATTTTGGAGGGTGATTTTTGAGACATTGAAAAAGCAAGAGCAGTCTCTAAAAGAGCAGACTGTATCCTCTGTGGATACAGCTGGTCCTCTACCCCACTCTGACTCTCCCTGCCCACTTGAAACCTGCGCTGCTGATACTGAAGAGGGGCAGCAGCCATCAACCCCCCCCCTCTGCCAATACAAAGGAGGGGAAAGCATCCTGTGTCATAGTCGTTAGCAGCCTATATTGCTGACTGCAGCTCTAGCAGTGAGGAGGAGAGGGACCCCTTTGATCCGAGACCAATAGATCCAGATGCTGAGCCTGAGCTATTCCCTCCTGATCCTCATGATAACTGGGTGCGATTAAAGAAAAAGGCTCTTAAGGAGGGGGATTTGGATATTGCAGCAAAAATAGTCTCACCAATCAGGCCTCGAGGCACCAGGGGAACCAACCCGCAGTGGGAACACCTCGCTAATTTGGAAATTAGGGAACTACGCCGCACGGCTACAGAATATGGGCTGGGGTCTCATTATTTTACTAATCTTTTACAGTCTATGTTGTCAACTCATCTTATGACCCCTCATGATTTAAAGGGTCTGGCGAACTTCTTATTAACCCCAACTCAGTATGCCATTTTTGATGTTCAGTGGAAAAAGGGGTTAGAAGCTTTGCTTGTAAGATTTGTAGGGCATGCAAACCAGAATATTGCAGCACTCATGACTGACCACCTGGCCAGAGAAGGGGCCCACTCAGACCCTGTTGGGCAAGCCCACATTCCTAGAGGCCCTTGAAGGTATTACTGAAGCTGCGTGTATTGCATTTTTAAAGGTTCCTGATGCTGTGACCCCCCCCAAAAAAAAGTATTTACTAATGTAAAGCAAAGACTGGCTGAGCCTCATATGCAATTTATCAACAGCTTAAAACAAGCTCTTGAAAGACAAATTGAGAATGACATTGCCAGAGAGGTATTGCTTTTAAAATCAGCTGTTGAAAATGCTAATGAGGACTGTAAAAAACTGCTTAAATCCTTGCCTAAGGAGGAACCCACCTTGCTGGAAATTATTGAGGCATGTAATCGCCTTGGCATGTTTCTGCATGCGGTAACAGTTACTTACAAAGCTGGTGTAGCTAATGTTTTTGCAGCTTTGAAGATTACATCGGGGACCCCCAAATGTGCTTCATGTGCGGGAAATCTGGGCATTTGAAAAAAGACTCTTTCAGAAAGGGGGAGGCCAGGTCCAAAGCTCCCAGTATTTGCCCTCAGTGCTGTAAAGGAAGGCATTATGCAAAACAATGTCATTCCAAATATGATTTTGAAGGGCCTCTAATAGTGGGAAACTGGAGCCGTGCGCAACACAGATGCCCCAGCTGATGCCTCAGAGCAGACAACAGCAAGCCTCAGCCCAGCTGCCACAAGCAGACTTTGCTGGACCATCACCAATTTACAACTCGCCACAGCAGGGAGTGCCGGATTGGACCTGGCAACCTCCACCACAGTAACGTTTCTTGATTCATCTGTTCATTTGCTTCCCACAGGAGTTTTTGGACCACCAAGGCAGTGTATGCATGCATTGCTTTTAGGTCAGTCATCCACCTCTTTGAAGGGACTGTTTGTTCTCCCTGGACTTGGACTCTGACAATGAAATTATGACCATGGCCTTGACACCTTCACCTTGACCACCTTGCACCATTCCTTAAGGAACTTTGATATCTCAACTGATTTTACTTCCCCAAACCTTGAGCATATCTTTCACAGACTTAACATGAAAAGGGGGATTTGGGTCTACTGGGACACCCCAAGTATGCTGGGTACAACCTATATTAGAACAATGCCCCACATGACAATGTACCCTGACATTAAAAGGACAAAATATAACACTTGTTGATCTCATAGACACGGGGGGGGGGGGGGGGGGGGGGGGGGGGGCTGACATTACAGTTATCTCTCAAGCCAAATGGCCCCCACAATGGTCCCTTGCTGAAGTGCCTCAGGCACTTTCAGGCACTAGAGGAAGCAGCTGTAGCTATCAAACCTGCCACTTGATACAAATCAAAAGCCCTGAGGGACACCTTGCCTCAGTCAAACTTTTTGTGTTACCAGTGCTGATGGCGCTATGAAGGAGGGATGTTCTCTCCCGATGTGGCTTTAGAATTCAATGAGATTTTTAATGGGGGTCATTGAAGCGTGCGACACTTTAAAACTAACCTGGAAAACAGAAAATCCAGTTTGAGTGGATCAATGGCCCCTACCATTGCAAAAACTGCACGCATTAAAAGAGTTGGTTCAACAGCAACTCCAGAAAGGGCATATTGTAAAAGATGGGATCCCCTGGATTATTTGCCTCCTTCTGCCCCTCCACCTTATAATCCTCTTCTTCAAGCACCTCAAATGGCAGGTCCGGTTCCTCCCCCGGCTGCCATCTCACTACCACCTGCTCAAATTCCTCCTTCTACCTCTTCAGCTTCCGCTATGATAAACCCAGTATCTCCTCCAGTTCCTTCTGCATCACCACAAGCACCTACTCCACCTGCTGCATTCTCCACTCCTTCTCCAGCTCCACTTAATATTCACTCAGGCTCTTCCCCCCCTCCTATTGCTGTCCCTTTACCTCCTCCTAGTTGGGACACAAATGTCTCCTCACCCGATAAACAGCTATCAGCAAATACACCTGCTGATGGGCAGAACGTTCAGGGTTTGGCATCTGAAGATGGGCCATACTGTAGCACCAGATCCAAGACCTCCAAGGCGGAGAGACTGTTTCCCCTCAGAGAGGTTCCTATGGGAGGAATAGCGGGAGGTGTTGGCTTTGTGAATGCTCCCCTAACTGCTTCTGAGGTGAGGGGATTCAAGAAAGAGTTGGGGCATTTAGTTGAGGACCCAGTGGGCATAGCCAACCAAGTGGATCAATTTCTAGGTCCAAATATCTACACTTGGGGGGAGATGAATTCCATCCTGAGTATATTATTTTCCCCAGAAGAGGTCCAGATGATAAGGGCGGCTGGCATAAGAATATGGGAGAAAGATAACAGTCCAGGACCCCAGGTGCCAACAGGTGAACAGAAATTGCCACTAACGGATCCCAGCTGGAACCCTAACCAGGAGGAGGGGAGGAAGGCCATGAGGGAATATAGGTCTTTGATAATACGGGGGATCAAAGAGTCAGTTCCCAAAGGAACTAATACCCAATTGGCATTTGAGGGTACACAGGAGAAAGATGAAGCTCCTGCTGCCTGGCTTAATCGCCTAAGGCGGAACTTCCAGTTGTACTCTAGAATAGACCCAGACACCCCAGAAGGTCAAATGCTACTAAAAGTCCAATTTGTTACCAAATCTTGGCCTGATATAAGGAGAAAACTGGAAAAGATGGAAGATTGGCAAGAGAAGGACATTAATGAATTATTAAAAGAGGCATTGAAGGTGTATTTAAGGAGGGAAGAAGAAAAAGCAAAGGCCAAGGCTAAGGTCATGGTTGCTGTAGCTAGAGAAAGTGCAGGGTGGGCGGGTCCACCACCAGGAGGAGGCAAGGCTAGGCCAGTACTGTCAGGCGCAAGAGGGATGGAGACACCTCAAGGCCCTTTGAGAGAGCGACATTGCTCTTACTGTGGAAAGGCAGGACACGTCAGGAGGTTTTGTAGAAAGCTTAGTTTCGATGCGGCAATAGCCAGGGAACAAGATAATTTAGGGAAGATCCTTAGAGGTGACGATTAGAGGGTCAGGGGCTTTACACTATAGGGGACCCAATGCAACATCTAGAAGAGCCCTTGGTAAACTTTGAGATGGGCCCCCTAAATGAAGAATTTGAATTTTTGAGTAGATACAGGAGCAGATAAGTCCTGTCTCAACAAAGTACTAAGAAGTATAGTATAGTATAGTGAAAAAACATCTGAAGTTAGACAAAAACAGCTAGGTAGAAAGGATATCCAATAGCACCAAAACTGGCCAGTAATACTTAACTTGTAATAAGTGATGTGAAAGTAAAAGGTACCTTTTTGTTGTCTTGTTGTGTGTGTGAGAGTGAGTCACAAAGTCAGCGTCAACTTCCCGGGCAGGTGGGAAGGGGGCAGTGGAAGTGTGTGTGTGTGTGACCTGCAAACGAGACTAGCGCTCCTCAGGTGTGTGAGGGAGCTGTAGCTGTAAGAGCGTGAGTGATACGCAGACAGCCTCACAGGTGAATGTGCACCAGAGGCAACCAGAGTCAGGGCCTTCCAAGAGGCCCAGAGATACTGAGACCTGTGGGCCAACCCCAGGGTGAGGGGGGCTACAGGGACCCATGATTATCTAGGAATAATTATCCAGTTTGTGTCTTGAGGGTGTGAAGGAATGTGTGAGAGTGAATATAGACAAATTAGAATAGAGGTAATGTAGATTGTGCATTATAAGTTTTACCACATCTCCTTAGAGGGAAGTGTATTGTGTAGAAGAATGGTGTAAGAAAAAAAAAAATTAAGTGTAAGGGGTTGAAAGAAGTATTTAAGCTCTAAGTGAAAGTAAGAAACAGAAGCAAGAGATAAATATAGATCTTGAAAAATAGAACAGAAAACCAGTGAATTAAATACACAGAAAAATAGGGGAATAAAAATACTTTGGGAGTTAAGTTAGCTGAGAAATACAACTCCTTGCAAAATACAGAGTATGTAGAAGTTGATGAGAGAAACATGCAAGCTATGGAAAAAGAGAAATTAACCAATAACATTAAACAGAGAAACTGAGTTTTGATAAAATCATTAAATAGCAGACCATTAACGCCTGTGTTTGAAAGCCTGTTTCGGGTACTCTTCATTACTAATTCGACGGTGCAGACCAAAAGAAAAAGGTTGGACTCAGATCACTCTCACCCCCTGGCATTGGACCAGGATTCAACATCAGGTTTTTTCCCTCTGGCATTCAGGCATTGGACTGGACTCCACCCCTTTCTCCTTCTGGCATTGGGCCAGAGTCCCAGTTTTTCCCTCTGGCATTGGGCCAGAGTCCACACCACTTGCACCTCCAGGCACTGGATAAGGATTCATCCACATCACAAGTTAATACACCTGAGTATACTGTGATTTAAAGTTGACTCTCAGAAGGAAGAGTCAAAAAGACTGAACTGTGTGGGAAAAAAATTGGTATCAGAGTTCTAATATTGCTTAAAAGGTTTCAAGACAGTTCTGTGTAAACTATGTTGGTAAAAAGTTTAAGACTGTAAATAAGTAATTCTGGTTTAGTTCCCCAATTTAATTCTAAAGACTCCAGGTTAATCCTCTACAGAACACTCCCCTGGGGGAAACCAAAATTGTTAGGGAATAGACCAAGAGAGGTTTAACCAGAGAAGCAGGTAGAAGGGACTCTAAAGAGCTTGGAAGCTTTTCCTCAGTAAAATTCCCCAAGAGGCAAGGCCGGGTGGGCAGGCTGTGCAAGATGACCCATACCGGACTCTTGGGAAGGGTAGTAATGATGGCTCTGATTGCTGGTGGTGCTCTGGGAAGCCCAGCTGAGCCGTGCAGTGAATGCTACCAACCTCTCTGTGAGGAGGAAGTGAGCTCCTTGTCGAGAGTCCACATCAGTTCTAACCCTGATTGTGTTAACCCCTCCCAATTGGTCTTTTATCAGAAAAATAATAGAGTGTATTGGAGAGCATACAATACTGCCACTTTTAGGCAGCCACTCCTAGGAGAGTGCCCTATAGGGGAAGCCTGGTTGTGCTTTGAATGTGATGCTGCTGAAACGAGCTCAGCAGATCTAGTAAAAAGCAAAGAAATGGTGAAAATGGCAAGAAAAATTGTTTGTTACAAGTATTTATATGAGTGTACTGGAAAAGAGATAAACCCCTTTTGGAACACATTTCAGGGGAGCTCTAAACCCCTAGGTTTGATCTTGTCTGGCAGCTGCGCTGCTAGATTGATAAAACCAATTTTCTTATTACCCAAAGAAACTGGATCAAGTTTGGGAGTTCCTATATATAATGATTTGGGAGAAAATAAACAGAACCGGGAAAGTGAAATAGAAATGGAGAAAATCCAAAATTGTAAAAGCCATGTTCGGACCCCAATATCTATGTTAAACAAAGTAATCCGGCTCCAGGCAGTATTAAAGATAAAGAATTAAATTATTAGGAACATTTCAAAGGAAATAAAAAGATTAGCATGTGTAAATAATCAAGAAAAAACTCCTACACTTGATCCCAGTGGGTGGGAGAACCTGGAGATTTTCAAAAAGGATGTATGGGAAAAGGTAGTTTTTCTCGCTGTGTGTGTACTTGGAGGATTGCTCTTTTTACTATGCTTATTTATCTGTTTTAGTAGAATAGTACTTGCCTTGCAGACCAACCTGAAGAAACCAAGGAAAGTAACAAGGTTAAGTAACAATGATCACCAAAGTGCACAAGAGATTTATAGTAGATTCAAAACAAAAAAATTGTGAGTTGATGCGAGCTTAGAATTTAAGCTCGATCAAAGAAAAAGAGAGGGGACTGTTATGAACAAAAATTCGGTTAATATTTTTTTGTGAGAAAGTTACAAAAAGGCAGCCAGATCACTGGCCCTGCCCAAGTTCTGCGTGTTTTGTTATTGTAATCACGGGTCGTTGTGGCTAATTGCTCCTTTTGTATCAGCAGAGCCTTGCCCGAGGCTAAGTTGTGCCTTTCTCAGAGTAGTGAAGACACCTGAGAAGGTGGGGGGGTTATGCAAAGTGACTCCAAGACCAGAATGCAGTGTGGGTCCCCCACTGTACTGAGAGAACCCCAAAAACAACGAGCCAAATAAGAGTTGAGAGACTGGAGTGATGTTTGCATGTGAGGAGCGGAGCGCTGGGCCTGCAGAGATGCTGGAAACCTTCATTGTTCCTCACCCTGTCTTCGAGATCCCCCAGGCCAGGTCTGGGAGGGAGCGAGACCTGGACCGAAGAAACAACTGGCGGGGACACCATGCCCTAAAGGCTCCCACGAGGACTGGATCCCCCAGCCCTGCACCTAGTGGACAGAGCTGTGCATATCCTCCTCCTCTGAGTCGCCCTGGGAGACGACAGGACGCTGCAGACCCGTCGAGCCGCCCAATCCTGAGCTGATCACTTTTAATGAAGGCATTAAAAAGGAGAAGAAGTCTCCTGGCCCTGTTTATTTCAAAAGTTACAAATACTCTGTTCGGCGTCTAGACACACATCTTGAGCATTAACAGTATTGCTTTCACAAATGAATCCTAGTTTGTTCCCTAGTAATATAGGATTCTAAGTTTTTTGTTTGCCACTTGCCATTCACCTTTTGTGCCCACACTCTATGTTCTGAAGGGTATAGCACTGTTTTTTCATTATTTAATCCTAGTGCAATGATGGGGTGGATAATGTAAACAGTGGCATTACGTATGGTAAGCACAAAGGCAGTGGCCACATTAGAAGCAGAATCATAGGTGGAATTTACCATAGTCCACCAGGATTGAAACTTCCTTTCAAAATCAATCGCATTATCCTAGACAACCTTCCAAATTTCAGCTGCTGTTGCCTGCATCCATAACTGCTTGTATACAACTGAAAGCTGAAGACACATTATCTTGAACTGTACTAAGCGCTTCTACTATAAACCTGTGGCCTAGGTCCCTGGCCTTTTCCCACTTTGGCAGTACTTTTGAAATCTGCCACTGGCTACTTCCTAATGCCAAAAGAGATGATTGTAAGGAGTGTTTCAATTTTGCTAGGTCACCTGCAGTAGTGGCCAGCTTATTCATCAGTATTTATGAATCAATTACATGTAAAACTCCCAATCCCGTCCCTAATATCCCAGTTAGATCCCTTCTAATTCTGGTCCTGAGGTATACCTGTCTTTTTAACCACCTTGTCCAGCGCTCAAAGGATGTTCTTAGGAAAGAGGAGTAGGCTTTTTGGATTTTTGAGATGTTAATTTGCATTAGTAATTCAACACGTTTGAGAGAGTATTTTGGATTGAACAACAGTTGTTATTCACCCACATTCCTCACTATGTAAGGGCGTATTTCATACACTTGAGGTTCAAGTTTGGGTTGGGTCTGAACTGCTTGAGTACTAGTGTGAGTTGTATAAGGTCCTGATGTTGTAAAAAGTGTAGTATCTATTTTAAATTTAAATGAGAGCCCAATAGCATCATGAGCCCAAAGGCAAGTCACTTCTATAGGCTGTATCAGGGTGAAATTACACCAACAGTCTGATTCGCTTAGGCTATCACAAACTTCCTGGTGTTCGTATACACCAGGAGAGGTTACAACACTAATTTCATCTGGTCTCTCATAAGCCATCCCATTTATCATCTGGCACCCTACCTTGATTTCTTCTCTTCTGATCCCTTGAAGTGTCCACACTTCCCGTTCCTGCCACTTCTGCTCCTCATATATCTGATTCCTGTGGATTATTACAGTGGATAGGTTTAAGTCTTTTATCTCAGAAGTTTCTCCCATGGATCCAGTATACTGATTAAAAGCCTGGGACCAAGGCCAACATCACTTTGAATAGAGGTACGCTCTAATTCCAAGACTCCAGTTATAACTATATACAAAACAATTCTATAAATGACATTAGAAACTACCCCTTACCGCAATATACTCATTTTGCCCGAGTAAGTTTTAATCTCAGTTCATTCTCTTGGTGTTGCTCTCCAAGGGGGTTCTGGGGCCTTCTTCACTCGAGAGTAGTGGATCCAGGCATTCTGCTCCTTGACCTTGATTGCGGTGAAGGTGGTGAGAAGCACCTGGAATGGTCCCTCCCACTGTGGATCCAGAGTCTTTTCTGTAAGAGACTTAACATATACATAATCTCTAGGCTGTATGTTATGTACTGGTCCATCTAGCTCCCTGCTCCAAGTTCCAGCCACATGTTTCTCAATTTCTCTGAGCTGTTTGCTTAAGGCCACCATGTAGGTGGCCAATGTTACCTCCCCAATGTGGGTGGATGTTCCCTTTTGTATTCTATTTGGTCTTCCATAAAGCATTTCAAAGGGACTCAGCTTTTCTTTAGCCCGAGGTTTAGTTTGAATTTACAACAGGGCCAGTGGAAGAGCTTGGGGCCAGGGTAGATTAACTTCCTGCCCCAGTCTTACAATCTCCTGCTTAATCAAATGATTCATTTTCTCCACCTGGCCACTTGATTGGAGGCGGTATGGAGTGTGACGTTCCCAGTCTATGCCCAGGTGGCTACTAATCTGTTGCACTATTTTGGAAAGGAAATGTGATCCTCTATCTGAGGATATTGTGTCTGGAACTCCAAAGCATGGTATTATTTCTTGTGATAATACTCTGGTCATCTCTTGAGCCTTGACAGTTTTGGTGGGGAATGCTTCTGGCCATCCTGAAAATATGTCTGTCAATAATAATAAATACAGGTACCCCCCTTTCCTTGGGAGTTCTGAAAAGTTGATTTGCCACTGCTGTCCAGGCCCATGGCCTCTCCCATTCTGACGGAGTTTTGGTCTGGGGGAATTTAAGGGGTTAGTCTGGAGGCAAAGATCACACTGTCAGGTCACTTGAGTAATAGTGGCTTTTAGATTCCGGGCAATGATTCTTTCAATCAAATAGGCATTTAGGGCATCTATTCCCCAGTGTACTTTCTGGTGTTCTTCCCTTACCAGTGAGCACAACAAATGGGAAGGGATTACCAGCTTCCCTTGAATGGTAGCCCACCCTTCTTGTTTATATGTCCCTTTTTGATCTTTAATTAGTTTTCTATCTTTCCTATTATATTCTGCCTTACCTTCAAGGGAAATTTGTCCATCTGGAATTCGAACTCCTTCAGTAGTTACCTTTTGCAGCTTCTTTTGCCTCTCTATCTGCAAGCTCATTTCCTTCTTCCAGTTCTGAGCTCACTCTCTGGTGTGCTTTAATATGCATAATTGCTACCTTTTCAGGCAGCTGAACTGCTTCCAGCAGCCAGATTATCTCTTGTGCATGTTTGATGTTCTTTCCTTGTGAGGTCAGCAGTCCCCTCTCTTTCCAAATGGCTCCATGTGCATGTATGACTCCGAATGCATACCTCGAGTCTGTGTAGATGTTTATTCTCTTTCCTTTTGCCATTTCCAAGGCACGGGTCAGGGCAATTATCTCAGTCTTCTGCGCAGAGGTGCCTGTTGATAAGGGTCCAGATTCTATTACCTCTCTGCAGGTGGTCACTGCATACCCAGCATGTCGCTTCCCATTGGTAACATAGCTGCTCCCATCAGTGAACCAGGTCTCTGCATCATCCAGAGGGGTATCCTTTAAGTCTGGGGGACTGGAGCAGGTAGATTCAATGGCCTCCAGGCAATCGTGGTGTACTGCTTCTCCTTGATTACTACTGATAAAAGAATCTGGGTTGACAATATTAGTTACCACTATCTGTACATCATCTTGCTCTACCATGATGGCCTGGTAGTTCAGAAACCTCTGTGGTGAAAGCCAGTGGCCACCCTATACTTCCAGTACTGCAGACACTGTGTGGGACACTAGCACAGTCATTTTTTTTCCCAGGGTAAACTTGTGTGCCTCTTGAATATTCAGCATGACTGCTGCTACAGCACTGAAGCAATCTGGCCATCCTTTGGCCGTTGCATCTAGTTGCTTGGAGAAGTAAGCAACTGCCCTTCGGTATGGACCCAAGTCCTGAGCCAATACTCCCAAGGCAATTCCCTGTCTTTCATGGGAAAATGGGAAGTATGGTTTACTTACATCTGGAAGTCCCAAAGCTGGAGCTGACATGAGAGCACTCTTAAGCTGGTGAAAGGCCCGTGTGGCTTCTTTTGTCCACTGGAGGTCTCTGCTTCCATTGGCAATAAGAGCATAGAGGGGACTGACAAGCAGTCCATAATCATAAATCCACAGTCGGCACCACCCTGCCATGCCTAAGAAGGTTCGGAGTTCCTTTATTGTCTGGGGTTTTGGGGTTTGGCATATGGCTTCCTTGTGAGCCTGCCCTAAAGTCCATTGCCCAGCACAGACCTTGTACTCCAGGTTGATTACTTTCTGTTTCACTCCCTGTGCCTTTTTCATTGATATTCTGTATCCTTGGAGTCCTAGGAAATTCAAAAGACTTACCATCCCAGCCACATATACTTCTCTAATCCGAGTGGCTACTAGAAGATCATCCACGTACTGCAAAAGCCTTCCTTCTTCCTGTGGAGCTTCCCAGGACTCCAGATCTTTTGCAAGTTGCTCCCCAAACTGAGTGGGGGAATTTTTGAAGCCTTGAAGCAACACAGTCCATGTGAGCTGGGTTTTGCGCCTGCTTTTAGGGCTTTCCCATTCAAATGCAAAAATTTTCTGGCTGGCTTCGTGGATGGGGAGGCAAAAGAAGGCATCTTTTAGATCTGAAACAGTAATCCAGGTTAGCTCAGGTGCTAGCCAAGTTAATAAAGTATATGGATTGGCTACCACTGGTTACAAATCTTCTGTTATTTTATTGACAGCCCTCAAATCCTGTACTATCCGGTATGACCCATCAGATTTCCGAAAAGGTAAAACAGGCGTATTGAAATCAGATTGGCATTCTTTCAGTAACCCTAACCTCAGGAAATTTTCAATTATTGGGCTGATTCCTTCCCTGTCTTCTTTTTTTAGGGGGTGTTGCTTAATTCTCACTGGTTGTGTCCCTTCGTTAAGCTTAATTACTATGGGGGAGGCATTTTTCACCTTCCTAGGTACATCAGAGGCCCATACCCTGGGAAATACTTGACTTAATAGCTCTTCCTCAATTTCTTCCTTAATTTCAATAGCTGTTAAACTTAATGCTTCTATGTACTTTTGATCATTCACTTCCAGAGTAACTTCCCAATTTTTGAATATAATGGTTGCTTGTAACTGCTCCAATAAATCTTTGCCTAAAAGTGCCTTTGGTGAATTGGGCATGTACAAGAATTTATGAATACCCCATTGTTTTCCCAATGTATGCCTCAAAGGTTTGGTAAAATATGCCCTTTCAGACTGGCCAGATGCCCCTTGCACTACAACATAATCATTTTCTACAGGTACTAAAGCTTTATTTAAAACTGAATATGCAGCTCCTGTATCAACCAAGAATTCCACCCTTTTCCCTTCTTCCCCCAGCCTCATTGTTATAACCAGTGGATCTGCTTGGGTAGAATCCCCCAGTCCTCCTCAGTATTTTTGTACGTGTGCAGCCATTTGTTGGTCACCCCGTCTCTGTTCTGGGCATTGATCTTTCCAGTGACCAATTCTTTTGCAGATTGCACACTGGTTCCTGCCCAGCCGAGGTGGTCCTTGTCTCGGTGGTCCCTGGTTGTATTTTCTTTGCCTTTCCTCCTGTACCACTGCCACCAACCTTTTCATTCCTTGTTTATATCCTTCTTCCCAGTTAGTTAATTCCCTCCATGCCTCTTCTAGCAAGACTTCCACGTTTCTCCCTTCCGGCTCCCTGATTTTCTGAAGTTTACGTCTAATATCTCCGGCAGACTGCCCCAAAAATGAAATAACTGGTTGATTCATCCCTATCTCAGACCCCAGATCCAATGATGTATGACAATGCATAGTATCCCTTAAATGCTCCAGAAACTCGGACGGAGTCTCGGAAGGCCCCTGCTTAAGGGAATATAAGGCAGACCAGTTTATGGTTTTTGGAATAGCTCTTTCCACCCCTGTTGCTATCCACTCTTGATAATCTGTTAATTTCTTTGCTTCTGCTGATACATCGCGATCCCATTCTGGGTCTTGGAGGGGCAAATATTGCTTTACATCTAGCTGCTTGCTCTTGCAGTAATCCTCTGCCAAAGTCCCTGCTGTCTTTAGGATCAGCTGTTTTTTTCTGTTTCAGTGAAAGTATCCAGTAGTAACTGAATGTCAGCCCAATCTGGATTGCATTGTTTGATAACATATCGTAGACATTTGGCAGTAAGTATCGGATGTATGTGTTAATTCCTAGCAATCCTTTCCCAAGCCTCTAAATCAAGAGTGGTAAATGGCACTTTAATAATTAACCTCCCTGCCTCAGGTCCCACTGCCTCTCTCAGAGGGGCCTGTAACGCTGCTTGCCTCCTAGTTCTAGATGCAACTGGGCTGTTAGGAGGGAAGTGGGTTCTAGTGGATGTGCCTTCCCAGCCTGAGTCCTCCTCCTTTTTGGGCAAGTCCTCTTCCTCTTCATCCTCATCCTCAACCTCCCTTCTCCTAGGAGGAGCTTTTATCAAATCATATGTATCTCATTCTTGCCCCTCAGAAGGATAAACTTTGTCTGACCTCATACACCATTGTCCTATACTGCATGCTGAACAAGGTTTGATTTTCCCCCTCTTTGCTTTGTTTTCCTTTTCAAGAGCTAACACCAGTGGGTCAGAGCGATCTCCGAGCCCACACTCTCTTTGCCATTCCTGGTGATTTCTTAAAACAAAAAACATATCAGCATTTTACTGGTCTCAGAGTGCAAAAGACACACAGCCGGGGACTTTCAGTATTAATCAAAAAAAATGCACCTTTTATTGAGTGCCCACAGCAAATGCAATAGAAGGATTAGAAAGGAGTTAAAGGATAGAGAGACAATGGAGGGGGATAGCTACCAACAGAGAGACAAGATCTTCATGGTCTGGCCAATAGATCCATCTTGTCACGTTGGGGAGAATCTCAAAGTCTTTGGTTAACTCAGGGGTCTTTTATAGTCTTCCACCGGGAGGGGAGGGAACAGGTACAGGACAGTGGAGAATTAAGTCTGTTGAGAACAAGTCCAGACAGTCCAGCTTTGAACAGGGCAAACCAGTCCCAGCAGTGAGCAGGACCCATTGTTTCAGGACTGGTTTCCATGGGAAACCAGTCTTGGTCCAGCGAACACATCTGAAGGCAACACTTGGCAGACATCCCATTTCCTTCAGGCCAGCTCCCCTGTGTTAGAATTTTAAGGGTCTCAGTCTCAGTCCTTGGGGGGAGGGGCTTCAATCTCCATCCTTGACAGTGGTCGTGAGGCAGATGAGGGACCTTCCATGGGGGATCACCAAAGCTACCTCAGGAAGTTAGCAGTGTACCGTGGTGGCACAGCAAGCACACCTGCAAACAATCACTTGGCAGGCATCCACCTCAACCAGGCGAGAACTCCAATCAGAGTCTTCAGGGTCTTAGTCTCTGTCCTTGTGATGGTAGAGATGCAAATGAGGGAAACTTCAGACTGTCTCTTACACCACCCCATGACTCATGATTGTTGTCAAGAGAGCTCCATCTGCAGGGTTCTGTAGTGTCATTGCAAAGCCTTTGGGACTTGTCAATGTTGGTAGCATATCCTGGAAAACAGAGACAGTATGTCAGAGTGAGAGAAAGAGAGGAAAATAAGAAAAAGAAAAAATAGGAAAAAAGAAATAGAAAGCAATAAACAAATACAATCAATATTAATTGAAACAATTTTTTTAGTAATTAAATCACAAAAATCAAAAATAATTTTCACATGATTGCAAAAAATTATTTCAAGACACACATCCAGATTTTGTAATCTATTTTTAATCTATATTACATCTACTCATATAGTTAGCCTTGTGTCAATAGCCTTGGGGATGTCTGCAGGGTAAAGGACATTGGCCAAATTGTGTGCATTAATTATAGACGTCAATTGTGTTAACTGTTTCATCATTCTCCAATTCATAATGAATAAGATTACTGATAAAATAAAACCAATCAATACTAAAATCAGAAGGAAAATGATGAGATGACACAATTTGTTCAGGACACTTGTGGCAGTAGGTGGCCACTCAAAAAGAGTATCTCACCACATGTAACATGATGTATTTCTTTCACAGTGTGATGAACAGTTACCAGGGTTTTTTGTCCATTTTTCTTGATATTTTCTAAAATTTCTATTAAATCCTGATGAAGCAACAATTGCTTTACCAAAGTAAGGTTCATCCCAATGGGGGTCGGCAATAGTTTGTGAATCAGTGTGCAATTGGATTGTAAAAGATGATGAGAAACAACTAGGGCTAAACAAAAAAAAAATCACATCCTGTAATTTTGGTAATGTTACAAACACAAAAGTTTGAATTATTTTTAGTATCCACTACTACGCTTTCTACAAATAAAACATCGCAAGCAGTTCTAAAGCATGCACACCTAGTGCCTATATATACAAGGACTGTTTCAGAAGTCTCGTTAGGATCAATTTCAAAATGACAGATATTTTGTTCTGTGTAAAGACAAATGACTTGAGCTATAATTGCATTACTTTCAGAGATGAGCCTTTGTTGTTCTCGGACAAAACAAGATTCTAAATTAACAGTTTGCCATTTCTCACCAATTTGACGAGCCCATTCCCTGTGCTCAGAAGGATAGAGAATAGCTTCATCAAAATTCAATCCTAATGCAATGATATAAAATATCAAATGCACTGAGGCATTGTGTATGGTTAACACAAAAGCTGTGGCTGTGTTTGTAATGGGGTTCTAAGTAAAATTCACTAAGTTCCACCAGGATTGTAATTTTCTTTCAAAGTCAGTGGCACTGTCCCAAGTTATTTTCTGAATTTCAGTAGGAAAAGTGTCTTCTTCACCTTCTCTTGTAATTGAGGCAGCAACTGACTGCATCCACGATTGAGAGCCAAAGAAATGTTGTTTTGTGTAGCACCAAGTGCATCAATTACTAATTTGTGGTCATTCACATTTATCTTTTCCCAGTTTGGTAATAGGTTTGATAGCGACCGCTGATGTGTATTGATGCAAGGTGCCCCGAGGCAGGCAATGATATGCTCTGACTCCATGATTCAGAAGGCTGAACAATTGCTTTATTAAGCTATATTATATTACATACTATACTATACTACTAACGTACTAAAGAAAAACCCGTGACCCTTTCAGACAGTCACTACACAGTTTTGACCTACTTGGTCAATCAGTCCAAACAACCATCAGCAGAATCCAATTAACAAATCCCTTTCAGTAAACAATCTCCATAACACATTCCACATCTGCCAAACAACAGGAGCAGCAAGTAGAGATAAGAATTGTTTTTTCTTCTCTCTCTGAGCTTTCTCACTTCCTTCCCCAGGAAAAATCCTGGGAGAGAGAATTATGTCTCTCTCTGTTCAGAGAATGTGTATACCACAGATGTGTTCCCAAAGCCAATAAGGACAACTGCAGTGGTTGTTGTAGTTTGGACAAATCTCTAGTTGTGGCAGCCAATTTATTCATTAATACTTATGAATCAATACTATTTAGAATTCCCAATCCTGTTCCCACAACACCGATTATGTCTCTTAGCATCCGTCTTTTAAAAGGGTTTCGCTTTCACAACCAGGTTGTCCAACCCTCAAAGGAAGTTTGCAAAAAAGGTGAACAAGCTGGCTAAATTTCTGAGACATAATTTTGCATCAGCAATTTGACTTGCTTAAGAGACCATGCTGGACTGAACAATATTTGTTGTTGACCTGTTTTTCTGATTATATATGGTCCAATTTCAAAAATTCTCAGGCTAAGCATAACCGGTGGTTGGGCTGGAGTGGTGGTGGTATTAACTGTAACAGGTTGGGCTATAGTATTTACTTTAAATCTGAAAGAAAGCCCTTCGGTATTTTTGGGCCAAAGGCAAACTACTTCTATGGTTTGTGCTAATGTAAAATTGTGCCAACAATCCTGTACGCTTGGGTGCGTACAAACCTTTTCATGCTTATTTGTCTGATTTGTCAAAACACTGATTGAGGTTGCCTTTCTATGGGTAGTTCCTTTAATCATTTGGCATCCTATACTAATTTTTTCCCCCACAATTCCTTGAAGCTGCCAGTTTTTTTTTTAATTTTTCCCATTCCTGCTTAGTGCATATCTGATTTTCATACATAACAACAGTTGATAGGTTTAAATCCTTCACGTTTCCCATGGATTCGGTAAAATGAGCAAAAGCCTGGGACCAAGGCCATTCAGTGTCATATTGACTAAGGGTGCTCTCAGTCTCTTCTACCCATTGGGGTGTGACTACTGTACTCAATGTGGGGTTTGTTATAGCATTTATCTCAAAATTGTAAACTATTCCTTTTAAGCCTAATGGATCTGTCAAGTTATTTAGCCAATGGCATGTCACATAAGTTGATTTGGATAAAGTTAAACTATACCAGCAATCAGTTGATTCATTTTTACAATCCTTTGTAATTGCAACATTGTTGGTTCTGGGGCCTAAAGCGTAGTTACCAACATACTGTTGACAGCAGCACAGAGTAAGGAGAATTTGTTTGGCACACTCCCACTTCATTGTAGGATGCAGTTCTGCTATAGGGATGTGCAAATAGTTTTTTCCATCTGGTTCTAAAAAATTTCCAGCAATTGTAATGGAGAAAGCTTTCTTATAAAGAGATCCTTCCACTTTTCTGCGTGCTACCACAATTATTTCACCAATTGCTCAAGTTGGGGTTCTAATCCAATCCTTCCAATCCCATCCCCATTCACTTGGACAGTATATCTCAGAGTTATGCAGCACTATAGTCGCTCAGTTCGGGTGGCAATCCCTGGGATATGATCCTAGAACACCAGTGTACCTGATGGTAGCTTCAGACAATGACCACTCAGCTGGTTTCTGGCCATGGGGTTATAGTAGGATGCAGAAAAGTATCACCAGTTTTATCATGGTTTACGTGGTCTTCATGTCCCTTGGGGTTTTTCTGTAAGTAAGCACAACAGAATCCTGCCACCAAGAGGCAGAAAAAATTAGAATGATGGAATTATCCAGCATTTATTTATCCAATGTTCTTTCCCTAGAGCATCAGAGGCTACCCATGCATATTTATTCAGAGAGGTTTTTAGCACTAGTGGTACTTCTCCTACAGTAGGGAGGTCCACCAAAACAGGCTGTCCAGGGTAATGTGCTGGATTCTTGAAATCATCTGGTCCCCGTAGTGAGGGAATTATGCTTGGAGCTGTTGGGCAAAAAGCAGTGATTTTGAGACACCCATTTACCCCCCCATCTATCATACACACCTTTCACAGCTTCCCATAACTGAACGCCCCAATTTCCCTCTTGTGATTTCAAAAGTTTTTTCAAAAAATACCTTTATACAATCCCGTTAGCTTGAGGGTAGTAAGGGGTGTGGAAAGCCCATTTATTCCCTTCACTTTTTGCCCAGTCCTGTACAACTTTGGCAGTAAAGTGAGACCCATTATCAGATTGAATTTCCTGTGGTTTTGGGAAAATTCCAAACCATCCCTGCAATGCTTTAACAGTATTATCTCCTGTAGCTCTTATAAAGCATCAGCCTGGACCAACCAAGATATAATCTCCACTCCTACCAGCACTAAGTGTTTACCTCCTGACTTATTAAAGGGGCTGATATAATCTACTTTCCATGCATCCCATAAGCCTTTACCCTTTCTTAAATGCAGAGGGTCATCTTCCAAAGGATTTCTTTCTAGTCGTCTGAGACATTGTTGGCAGGCAGATATGCATGTTTTCTACATTTCTCTCATGACAGGCCAGCTGCGAGCAAGAGCTTCTTTGTACAAATCTTTTGCACCTGTACGTTGTCTTTTTACATGTAACCATTCTAACAAGCGCTCCCAATCCTCTGTAATTTGTTCCTTTTTCAGGGGACTTAGTCTTGCTAACTCATCAACTGTATTGTTCCACTCTCCTGCTGGGTTTCCATCTGTCTGGTGAGAGGCTACCCACCCCACTGCAAAATTCCCTTGACTTGTGATATTTAAAATTTCTTGTCACTTTTCCTTTTGCCATACTGGAATTCTGTTAACTTCCCAATCATTTTGCTGCCAAAAAGGAAGCCACTCAGTACATCCTTTATACACAGCATAGGAGTCAGTGTAGATACAGACAAAAGCGATATTCTGTATCTCACGTTGGGAAACACTCCAAACAGCTATCAGCTCTCCAACCTGACCTCTGCCTTCTCCCTCAGTAATAATTCGTTCACCAGAGGAAATGTGGAGGGCTTCTACCCTGTATCTCCACACCTTTCCCTCTCGTTTAGCAGAGGCATCAGTGAACCAAGAATTTGCTGATTGTACGGGGGAGAAATGAGGGGCTACTTTAATTACAGAGGCAGGTTTGTCATGGCTGCTACCCAAGCTCTCAGTTTCTTGTATCACTAAATTTTTTACAGCTCCTTCTGTTATTGAGAAGATGTTACAGTAATGTTCAATCTGAGCATACCACTTTCTAACTGAGGCCCTCTGTGCCATCTCTTCTCTGGGGGGGTCCCAGTAGTGACTGTCTTAATAACTTTGAAAGGACCTTTCAATACAATTGGTTGTTGTTGTGCAATTTTTCCCACTTCTATGAGAGCTAAGATAACCACAAACAATCCTTTTTCCCAGGTAGTGTATCTTTTCTCAGCATCTTTGAAACCATGGGAATAAAAACCCACAGGTCTTGTCGGACCATCAGGACCCCGCTGCCATATGTGTACTGACATCCCTGAGGAGGCAAATCCCCATTCCACCTGGAAAGGATCCATAGGATGGATAAGGCCCAGTGCTTGATGAGCTGTTGCTTCAAAAATCAGCAATTGCAATGCTTCCTCCTGAGAAGGAATCCAATCCCATTTCACCCCTTTACTCAGCAAGCCATAAAGCAACCTGGCACTCATTGAGAAATCTGGAATGTGTTTCTTCCAGAACACTAATAATCCTAGAGCTTGTTAGAGATCTTTCCTGGATTCAGGCATGTTTATCTGATCTAAAGAGGTTAGGGTATCAGGTGGAATACACATCTGTCTCTGTCCCTCTGGGGAGCCTCTCAGGAACCCTCAGCCAGTCCTGAGTCTGAAGACAGAGGGGGGCAGCCCCGACACGGCCGACAGCGGGGAGACACTCTCTCATGCCCCAAAGGTACTGAGGGCACCTAGGCTAGTCCCCTTTGCAGCAGAAGAGACACTAGAGACATTGGTAGAAGATAAAGGGCCAACTCTTATCAGGGGTTAAAACAAGGTTTTATTCAGGGGCTCTGGGGAGCTCCTACACCTCAGGGGGCCTTCTGCTGAGAGCCCTGGGAGATGTGTCAAGGTTGCATTTAAAGGGAGGTGGAACCCGAAAGTAGATAACAGTTTACTAACCAATAAGTAACCCTAAGGGATGGGTACTGGGGGATAGACATTAAGGACAGCATATGGGGCAAGGCTTGGGGGGGCTGACCCCTAGCCTCTGGCTAATCACTCGCTGTCCTGGACCGATGCTTCTAGATGGAGGGGATGGGATGCTGAGTGATTGACAGAGAGCCAGGATGGGGGTTTGGGGATGATCTCAGCTAGGGAGAGGGATTACACAGGTAAAGGGAGGGGGGTACAATCTGGGATAAACCATTTGGGAAAAATACGGGGGATACAAAACAAAACTACTTCACAGTATTACAAAGTATAAAAACACACTACAACATCTCCCTCTTTTCATTTAAATAAAAAGGGACAGGCACCTAAATATTAAAACTCAGCTTGGGTTGATCTCAAGCATCAGCAAACCAAGACTGTTTTGTGGACACTGTAAAGGTTCCTGTTTCCTCCTCAGGAGAGGTAGGAACAGTCACCTGATTAATCTCTAAAGGAGAAGTAGCTTTCCATATTAATTTGGCCACGATGCTCTTGATGATCCCAAAGCTGATCAAAAGAACAAAAAGAACCAGCAAAAGCAAAAATACAGACTTTAGTATGGATCTGACCCAGCCTGAAAGTCTCCATCCTTGGAGAAGTCCGTCCATCCAGTCTGCTGTTTCTTGCTTGATGTCTTGGACCATCTGTTGCATCTTTCAGATGATTTTGTGGACCTCTTCAGCTTTGGATGACAGATTCAGGCAACAGAGACCCTCAAATGCCTCACACCGATGATTATGTAGTAGGAGAAGAAAATCAATTGGGGCATGATTTTGTAGGGTGGTTTGCCTTGTTGTTTCATCATCTGCCAGGAGGTCAGAAAGTGCAGCTGATGTAATATTGGCCTCTTTAGCAACCCAAGACTCTAGCTGTGATAATTCACCTAGAGCCTTGGCTGCAAGACACCCATGGCAAAAACACAGTGATTGCAACCCCTTTTGATTTGGACCAATGTACAATTTCAGAATTGCAATTTGGGTCTAAATTCCTTAAGTCTCTCTTTTTGCGGGTCGAATTGTGGGCACTGGTTTTGGTTCACCAATCCATGATTTGGGTCTTGTTGGGCATAAACAGGCTCAGCTTTCCAATGGTGCATGGACCTCCGATTAGACTAGAGGGGATGCCTGCCCATGCTCTGTCACCACAAATGAGGAAAAACCCTTTAGGGAGGGCACGGGGCTTATTATCGGGGATGGGCGACATCTCCACATGGGAAATTTTCTTACACCAAATTTTTGCTGTGTAGTTTTCTTTAAATTGTTTGACTTCCTGATACAAATTTACTTGTTCTTTTGGTATAAACATAAACTGAACACAATAGAATGCTTTTGCAGAACCAAGGAGCTCAAATTCTTGGGGTTCCTTTTCTGTTATTGTCTGTCTATCAACTAAGTTTGCCCAAAGGGATAATGGATTAAATACTGGAAGAAAGGGGGTTGCTAATGTTGGCAGAAATTCACTATATTTAGATGGGATCCCCACAAAGCAAGTGGACATCGTGTCAGACACAGAGGAGGCAGGCAGGCAAATGTAATCTTGGTTGAGGACTCTGGCAAGAGTGGTCCATACGTTTGCCTGAGGCTGAGAAACGATCCACATCTGACTTGGATGGATGTCTGATAACAGGAGCAGCAGAAGGATGGGGCTCATTCTGACAGTACAGGGGTTGAGTTCAGATCAAGGGTAAACACTGAAAAAACTGAAGATAAAAAATGTTAGGAATAAGGTTCAGGTAATAGCAACTTAACTTTAAAGAGTCTGACGATGCTTCCTTCTCCAGCAGACATGGGCTACTTATGCCATGGCTTTATCTTTTGACACTCTTGGAATGTATGGTCTTACCCACTTGGAGGGGATCCATCTGAAGCCTGAGGGAGTGGATACGCACGCATATCCCCTACCCCAGGCCACTAGCTCATAGGGCCCCTCAGTTTTCCAAGTCTCAGGGTCTTTTATGAGGACAGGCGGCCAGACTTTCAGTTTGTGCTGACTGTTCTCTTTAAAGTGCCTTATGATAGGTGGCTTAAGGTTTTCATAGGTACAGTTAAAAAAATTCAGCATGAACAGCGCTTTGGACAGCCGGACTTGAGGGGACTCCACCTTCATAGCCTCTTGTTGTTAGTGATGGACCTTTTTTAGGCTCTGGTGGGCCCTCTCCACCACGGCTTGGCCTGTTGGGGAATAGAGGATGCCTGTCTTATGTTCTATTCCCCATTGCTGCAGGAAGCTCTGAAGCTCTTTGGACTTGTATGCTGGGCCATTGTTTGTTTTGATGACCTTAGGGATTCCTAATGTGGAGAAGGCTTGCATGAGATGTTTTTTTACTTCACAGACCTTCTCCCTTGTGTGGGCGGAAGCGTAGATGGCACCAGAAAAGGTATCCACGGAGATGTGGACATATTTAAATTTGCCAAATTATGAGATGTGGATTACATCTGTCTGCCACACCTTTCATCTCTGCAAACCCCTAGGGTTTGCCCCTGTACTTAGGGAAGGTAGTGACTGGTTTTGACAAGAAAGGCAGGTGGCTACGATGGCCCGGGCTTGTTCACGCATCAGGTGGAATTGCCGAACCAAGCTGGGTGCATTTTGATGGAAAAATTGGTGACTGATCTTTGCTTGTTGGAATACATCTGGGAGCGGGGCCATCTCGACTGGTGCCACAAGGGCATCAGCCCTACGGTTACCTTCTGCAATGAACCCTGGCAGGTCTGTGTGTGACCTGACATGCATCACATAGAAGGGTTGCTCCCGGTGAGAGATTATTTTCACATTTTTTGAGAGTAATTCATATAAAGGAATGTTGGAAATTTCTTGCAATACAGCATTCTCTGCCCTGGACACTACATCTGCTATGTAAGCTGAATCAGTAACTAAATTAAAAGACTCGGAGAACCTCTCAAAGGCTCTGACGACAGTGGCCAACTCAGCAATTTGGGGTGATCCCTCTACCTTGGCAACATCTGCCTCCCACTGCTGAGTTTGAGGATCTTTCCAAGTCACCACTGACTTGTGGGACGCTCCAGACACGTCAGTGAAAACTGTCAGTGCCTTTAGAGGCGTCCTGCTCTGAATACTTGTCAATGATAAGGAAAACTGAACGTCCAAAAAAAAGTTTTGTGGGCCGGTCGCTGGATCGAAATTTGGCCCGTGTAGCTGTCTAGCGCAAATTGCAGGGCTTCATTCTCTTGAAGCAATTGTTCTAACATTGATTGAGATATTTGGCCTGATTTCAAATTTAAGGAGATGTGAATGCAGTCAAAGTCACACCCTGCCAATTCTCTGATCTGAGTCTTTGCTTTCCGGATCAGTTCTGCCATCAGCTCCTGTGGCATTGTCATCCTTTTGGACCTGTTGTGACTGAGGAAGACCCATTCTATGATTAAGAGTGGATCTTTCTTGGCCTGGTCACCTTTCCCTGCCTGGCTAGTTTCCCACTGGAAGATCACCCCATGGAAGTGTGGCAACTTGCCTAAGATGATGAAATTGAAGGACAGGCCCTGCTGGCACCTGTGGGCCTGCCTGGTAGACATTGTTTCCAGAACTTTCTCCAGTGCAGTTCTGGCTTCCTGAGTGAGGGTCCTAGGAGAACTAAGGTCCTCTCTCCCTTTCAACAAATTGAAAAGGGGGGCTAGGTCCTCGGTGGAAATGCCTAGCCAAGGTCTCACCCAGTTTAAAGACCCACACAGTTGATGGAGGTCCGCTAAGGTTTTGATGTCGTTTTTGATAGCTAATTTTTGCACCACAATGGTCTGCTTTCTAATTTGGAGACCCAGGTACTTCCAAGGTGGCATCTTTTGAATCTTTTCTTCCTGGAGCTCGAATCCTGCAGCAACCAATGCATTGATTGTCAGGTCAAGTGTGTGAGTAAGCATGCCATCGGTTGGGGCACACACCAGGATGTCATCCATGTAGTGCAGGATGATGGAATCTCCTGCAGCTTCACAGACTGGGGAAAGCAAGGAAGAGACGTACCACTGGCAAATCACAAGGGATCACTTTGAGACCTTGTGGGAGTACTTTCCAGTGGTATCTCTTCATTGGGGCTTCTAGGTTTATGGTGGGAACCGAGAAGGCAAAACGCAGGGCATTGTTAGGATGCAGGGGAATTTGAAGAAAACAGTCTTTGATGTCAATTACAGCTAAAAACCAATTCTGTGGAAGCATGCTCAGTGAGGGCATCCCTGGTTGTAGAGACCCCATGTCCCCAATAATGTTGTTGATTTGACGGAGGTCGTGGAGGAGCCGCTACTTGTCTTTGCTGGGTTTTTTAATGACAAAGACAAGGGAGTTCCACAGTGATGTGGTCTCCACAATGTGACCTTTTCTTAACTGCTCCTCTACAAGCTCTTCAAGCACCTTTAATTTGCTTTTGTTGAGCGGCCACTGTTCTACCCATACTGGAGTATCAGTTTTCCAAATCAATTTTTGGGTAAGGTGCCCTTAAGTGGCTGCTGCCCAAAAAACCTGTGGGGTTTTCTGGGATGTCAATTATGGTTCCCCACTGAACTATCAAATCTCTGCCCCAGAGGGGCTCTGTGTAGTCTAACACAAAGGGGCGTATAGAAGCCACTTTGCCATTTGGTCCTTCAATTTGGATGATGTTTTATAACTGTCTTGCTAATTGGATGCCCCCTACACCTTGCACATGTCCTGCCACATTTTGCAATTCCCAATGTGACGGCCACTCCTTGGAGGGAATGATCATAACATCTGCTCTGGTATCTAGAAGTCATTGCATAGATTTGTACTCCCCACCTTGGTGCAACCCACATGATACCTTGGCTTTTTCTCTTCCCAGTACCTGAGTCCATCAGACATTGGGATGGAGTTTATTTCTGAGGGTGTCTGCCTGCTCCTGGTCCCATGGAGGCTCAGGCACTGGGATGGCTTGGGCTATTATTTGGCCTTTGGGCAAGTACATGGGTGGGTGAGTACAGTGGAGCCAAATGGCAAACTGCTTCAGGTCTGATGATATGAGACCCGGTGGAATGTTAATTTCCTGGGGTGTGTGTTTTGTGTCCCCAAGGACGACATACTTACTGTGATGTTTCTGGCAAAGCTGTGTCCAAGTACCTGGCTGTTCAGGGCTAACAGTTATGAAATGCCAGTTAGTATCCTTGAGATGGAGAGGCTCTGTCAGTGACAATCTGTAACGGTTATGGGGAGAATTGGTGGTTAGAATTGGTCTGGGATTGTCGCAGTTAAATGAATGTTCTGTTTTGTCCAATGCCAATGTCTGATTTGGCATAGGCCCGTCTCCTAAACTAGGTATTTTGTCCCCCCTCTGTGCTGGAATTGGACCCACCCTATTTTTGTCATAGTGCTGGGAAAAAGAGCGCTCTTTATTCATTTTTTTGGAAGGCTGTCTTTTGGGGAATTCTGATCTTTAAGCTTATTGCATTTAAAAATCTAAAAACTGCTTTTCCAGAGGGCAGTCAGGCATCCAATGCCCTAACTTCCCACAAAGATGGCAGGGTCGATTAGAGTTGGAGGTTCTCTCCTGTGGCATCGTGACGCGCTGAAGCTGGCTGGTGGATGG
This sequence comes from Melozone crissalis, assembly GCF_028551555.1. Taxonomy (NCBI): domain Eukaryota; kingdom Metazoa; phylum Chordata; class Aves; order Passeriformes; family Passerellidae; genus Melozone; species Melozone crissalis. The sequence continues at coordinate 3,816,370 of NW_026535813.1, read as the reverse complement.
TGGATCAGGGGCGTCCACAGCTGCAATCTTTCTCTGTGGTTTCGGTCTCTCATCCTGGTCAGCAGAGGTGATGGTAACTTTCTTCTCACACACTTCTAACATTGCTTGTAGTGTTGGTGTTGGATCGAGAGGCAGGCTCAGGATGGCAGCTTTACACTTCTCATTGGCATTTTCTTTAGCAATCTCCGTGAGGATTTCCATCCTGGCTCCTTCATTCTAAACTTGCAATTCCACAGCTTTTCTCAACCTTTCCACAAAACTCAAAAAGGACTCAGATGAAGATTGTGTTATTTTCAAATAGTTCTCAAGTGGAACATCAGGACGCAACCCAAAGAAAGCTTTCCTAGCTGCTCTAGCACTTTCTTTAAGAGCCTTTTTGGGAATGCCCTCTGCCTGACTTGCTCCGTCCTCCCACTCCCCTTGTCCACAGAGATGGTCTAGTGATATCATTTTACCATAAACATCATGGGCGGTGGCTTCATCAGCCCACAGGTCTGGTAAACTGGCTCTCACTCCATTTTTCCATGCTGTATCCCACAAGAGATATTCAGATGGGTATAACAGACAGGAAAAAAGGTGTTTGATGTCAGCGGGGGTTAAGGTATTAGCAGAAAGCGTAGCTTTAAGAAGTCCCTTAAAATATTCACTCAACCTATCAAAATCTTTGTGGGCTTTGGCAAGTTCCTTGACAGATTCAAAGGGAAAAGGTGTCCAATGTGCCTGAATCCCTCCAATTAAATATGAAATGTATGACACCGGAGCTGCAGAGAGGACCGGCATTGTTGTTTCTGGGTTCCAGCTCCCAGGCTCAGCATCTCCGGGTTCTCTGACATGGGAGCTGGAGGGCCGGCTGAGGGAGGGGAGGAGGGAGGGGGCAGCTGGTGGGCAAACCCCTGAGGGGGCGGAGGGGGGCAGGGCCAGAGTAGGAGGAGGGGGAGGGGGAAGGGTGCTGGGAGGGAGGGTTTCAGGGGAGGGGTTTTTGACCGGAATGGGTTGTTTGAAGAGCAAAAAGGATTGTGGGAAGAAGAAGGCGCAGGAACGACCATGTAGTCTCCAGCATCATGGTCTGGGGGAATCACCTGAGGTGAATCGGGGGTACAAAAACGAACACAAGGATTTCGGGACAGGGTATCGCAAACTGGGAAAATAGGGGGAAGGGTAAAATCCCAGGGAGTTTGGCCAGAACTCTCTGGAATAGAGAGTGAGAGCTTCTGAAGGAAGCTAGGGAGTGTAGCTTTCTTCAGAATGTCCTGTCTCGGGGCTGAGTGTGAGGAAAGAGGGCTAGGAGAGGGAGAACATAACTTGGAGGGGGGTAAATTGGGTTTCTAGGAAATAGAGGTGTTCAAATTGCTCTGGGATGGCTGTTCCTGCATTTTTGATTTGAATTTTACAACATTTCTTATCTGCATAGCTAGAAAAGCAAACTTTGACAGAGATTTATCACCTGACTTCCCTGCTCTCAATAACTCATTGCCAATTTTGTCCCAGAAAGCCAAAACATGGATATTTTCAGTTGATACATCAGGGAAGTGAAGGAACAGCCGTCTAACAAATTGTTTAACATCTCTTTTTGAAAATCTGATTTCTTCACTCTTAAGAAAATTTAAAAGATGGTAATAGACACCTTTATGAGATACAGAAAGCTTGGCACCCATTGTAGCTGTGATTTAAAGTTTTGTGAAGAGGACTGGGTTTGTGGCTCAGAATGCTTGCCAAATGATTGTTGGTAAATTGGTTCCTCCTCTTCGGGAGGGTCAGTGTTTTCCACTGAGGCTTCCATGTCATCCATTGGAGCACTAAGGGCTTCCAAATGGTAGACTTCAGGAGGGGGAGGAGCTTGAAATTAACTTGTGAACCATACGTTTGATTAGTCTGAAAACAATGCTAACAACTACAATAACAATAACTAAAATAAACAATACTAAAATTACAGTTTTCAGAATAGATCCCAACCAGCCCGAGAGTCTCCAGCCTTTGAACAGTCCACTCAGCCAGTCATCAGTTTCTCTCTTGATATTCTAATTTCAAGCTGGTCCATACGTTGCTTTGGGCTGAGGGACTACTCAGGAGATCGCTGGTGGAATGATTGTGAGTAGGATGAGGAGCAGACTCGGTCTCATGGTGTCTTGAGACTGCACACGAACAATGGGATCTAAACTGGTACAAGGAACTTAAGACAAACATATATTACAAGCTATTCCAGATAGGAGGCTTAAATGGAATTTCCTCCAGGGAACGAGTGTGACGTTTCCTTCTCCAGGCAGCATTAGCAACCTGGGGTGCTTCTGTAGATTTCCCTGAGACCTTGGGGACATAGGGCCTTACCCATTTAGAGGGAACCCACTTTAAACCAGAGGGGATGGACACACAGGCCTATCCACGTCCCCATGTAACCAATTTGTAAGGTCCTACCATCTTCCAAGTCTCAGGGTCCTTTACTAAGACTGGAGGCTTTTCTTTCATCAACCTATGACTGTTCCCCCCAAAGTGGAGTAGGATGGGCGGGTTCAGACTGTCAAAAGAACATTTCAGAAAATTGATTGTGAACAGCGCCCTGGACAACCGGATGTGGGGAGGTTCCACTTTCAGAACCTGTTGTTGCTGGTCCAGGACTCTTTTGATATCACGGTGAGGCCTTTCTACTACAGCTTGACCTGTAGGGGAGTAGGGGATGCCAGTTTTGTGCTCTACTCCCCATTGCTGCAGGAAGCTCCGGAATTCCTTGGATTTGTAAGCGGGCCCATTATCAGTTTTCAACTCCTTGGGGATGCCCATGAAAGAAAAGGCCTGTAGGAGGTGCTTTATGGCATCGGGAGATGATTCTCCCATGTGGGCAGAGGCATAGACCACTCCAGAAAAGGTATCTACACTAACATGAATGTATTTCTGCCATCCAAATGACTGTATGTGTGTTACATCTGTTTGCCACAGTTCACAACTGTTCAACCCCCTTGGGTTTGCTCCCGCACTCATTGTAGGGAATGCATGTTGTTGGCAATTGGGGCATGTGTCCACAATCGCTTTGGCCTGTTCTCAAGTGATGTTAAACTAACGAACTAGGCCGGGTGCATTTTGGTGGTAAAGCTGGTGGCTGATTTTTGCCTGCTCAAAAACATTTGGGAGAGTGGCTATCTCTGCAGGTGCAGCAAGAGCATCTGCCCTTCTGTTGCCTTCAGCGATAAACCCAGGCAAGTCAGTGTGTGACCTGACGTGCATCACATAAAATGGTTGCTCTTGGTGGGAGACTAACTTTACAAGTTTTGAGAGCAATTCAAAAAGTGCAATGTTAGACACTTCTTGCAGTATTGCTTGATCTGCCTTGGATACTACTCCTGCCACATATGCAGAATCTGTAATCAGATTGAATGGTTCTGAGAACCTTTCAAAGGCCCTAACAACTGTAGCCAACTCAGCAACCTGAGGTGAACCTTCCACCTCAGCAATGTCCATCTCCCACTGCTGGGTTTGAGGATCCTTCCAAGTCATAACGGACTTGTGGGATCTCCCGGACACATCTGTAAAGACTGTCAGAGCCTTTTTTAAAGGTCTCTTACTTTGAACACTTCTCAATTTCAGAGTGAATTGAACTTTTTGTTTGAAAATTTTGTGGGCAGGCCAATGGATAGAAATTTGTCCTGGGTAGGAATCTAGAGCAAACTGCAATGCTTCATTTTCCTGAAGCAATTGTTCCAATATTTTCTTAGTATTTTGGTCCGATTTTAACTCAGCTGGAATGTGAATGCACTCAAAGTCACATCCTGCTAGCTCCCTGATCCGGGTCCTAGCTTTCTGGATCAGTTCTGCTACCAGCTCTTGGGGCACTGTCATTCTCTTGGACCTTTGGTGGCTGAGGAAAACCCACTCTATGATCAAGAGAGGGTTCCTATGGTCCTGGCCCTGTTTTGGTGTTTCCTTTGCCTTAGGTGTTTGTTTTTCCTCCCACTGGAAAATGATTCCATGGACGTGTGGCAACTTACCTGAGATGATAAATTTGAATGGCGGGTCAGGCTGACATCGGTTGGCCTGTCTTGTGGACACTACAATCTGAACCTTTTCTAGAGCTTTCTGTGCCTCTGGGGTAATAGCCCTAGGAGAACCCGGGTCCTCTCCCCCTTTCAATAAATTGAAAAGAGGGGCAAGGTCTTTGTTAGTCAGACCCAGCCAGGGCCTTACCCAATTTAAAGACCCACACAACTTGTGGACATCCGCAAGAGTCTTGATCTTTGTATGGATTTCTAATTTTTGAGGAACAATGGTCCTATTTCCAATTTCTAAGCCCAAATACTTACAAGGTGGCATCTTTTGATTTTTCTTTTCCTGAAGCTCGAACCCTGCAACAATCAGTGCATTGATCGTTAGGTCAAGCGCATGTGTGAGTAAATCATCATTGGGGGCACACACGAGGATATCATCCATATAACGATAGATGATGGCCTTTTCTGCGGCTGCATGCACTGGGGACAGCAGGGAAGACATACCACTGGCAGATTGCTGGTGAGACCTTTAGTCCCTGAGGAAGAACTTTCCAATGGTACCTTTTCATCGGGGCTTTCATGTTGGTGGTGGGGACCAAGAATGTGAAATGCCATGCATCATCAGGGTGTAGGGGGATTTGGAAAAAACAATCTTTTATATCAATAGCAGCCTATTTCCAATCCTGGGGAAGCATCGCTGGGGATTGAAATAAACATGGGCAGGAGACCTTTCTCCTTTTTAATGCCTTTATTAAAAGTGATCAGCTTGGATGGGGAGAACTGACGGGTCCGCACTCATGCCGCCACTGCTCCCAGGAGTGACTTGGAGGAGGAGGAAGAGTGCAGCTGTGTCCACTGGTCTGTGGGCAGAGCTGGGGGTTCCGTCCTCAGAAGAGCATCGGAAAATCCCTTTTTCACTTTTTCGGTTTGACTCCCAGGGTCCTGCCTCTAGCCGAGGTCCTCCTGGGCTAGGGCAAGGGGCAAAAAATGCTCTCAGCGTCTCTGCAGGCTCTGGACTTTGTTCCTCACGTCCAGACATCACCTTGATCTCTTAATTTTGTGTTGGCTTGTTGTTTTTGGGGTCTTTTGATAAGTTTGGTGGGGTGACTTTCCCGTGGCATACTGGCTCCGAGGTCATTTGCATGCCCTCCTATGTCCCCTCCTTTCACTGTCCAAGAAGGATCATCCACCTGGCAGCAGGCAGGGTGGTACTGACAAAAGGAGGAATTCTTAACCATCAGTGACAGGTAGTTAATGAAAACGACTGGTGATTACAATAACAAACAGTTAGAACTCCACCCTGGCAGCAACTGGTCCAACCTGTTCACTCTGCAACCTTTTAAAAAAAATTGGCAGCTTTTTCTACTTATAACAGGGATGGCATACCAGGTTGGAGAGAACCCATATCTTCAATTACATTATTAATTTGTCAGAGGTCGTGGAGGAGCCGCCATCTCTTTTTTTCAGCCTTCTGGATGACAAACACTGGAGAGTTCCATGGGGACATGGTCTCCACAATGTGACCCTTTTTCAGTTGCTTTTCCACTAGCTCCTCAAGGCCCTTTATTTTTTGTTTACTGAGCGGCCACTGTGCTACCTGAACTGGTGTGTCTGTCTTCTAATTCAGTTTTTGGGCATAGCCCTGTTCAGTGACCGCTGCACAAAAATCCTATGGAGAGTCTGGAATATCAATTGTGACACTCCACTGGGCCATTGAATCTCTCTCTAACAATGGTTCCGGATAATCCAACACAAATGGACGGATATTTGCCAATTGTCCGTATGGTCCCTCAATTTGGATGACGCTCTTGGGTTGCCTCGCCAATTGCAGGCCTCCTACACCTCGAATGTGACCAGCAACGTTTTGCAAAGGCCAATGTGCTGGCCAGTCCTATGCTGGGATCATTGTGCAGTCTACACCTGTGTCTACGAACATCTCAATGCGTTTTGACTCCCCACCCCCACTGACATTACACCAGATTTTGGGTTTGTCTTTCCCAATAGCTTTGACTCGGGCAACTGTGAGCCCTTGTTTTTCGGTGCTTTCAGGTTAACTTGGCACTGGGATAGCTTGTGCTATGATTTGTCCTTTGGGAAGAAACAGGGGTGGGTGGAAACAGTGCAGCCTGAGAACAAATTGCTCAACATCTGATGTTGTCATATCTGGAGCAATTTCGATCTCTTGTGGTGTGTGTTTGGTGTCCCCAATGACGATGCACTTACAGCGAATTCGGTGCCAAGTACCCTGCTGTTATGGGTTGACGGAGACAAAACGCCAGTCAGTGTCTTTCACGTGGAGTGGTTCAGTCAGTTGCAACCTGTAAGGCTCATTGACAGAAGTTGTGGTTAACATAGGTTCACCTAAGTCATGGTAAAGGTTATATTGTTTCACTTTCAGCAGTGGACCAGCAGACGTGGTCTTTGAAGCATCTGCTTCACTTAGAGAAATAGGAATGTTACCGCGCACTTGGTCTTTTTTGCTTCCCTTAATCCCTTGGCCTGCTCTTTTTGTGTCTGCACGCCTGGCAGGCCGACGCTTCCCATTCAGTTTTTTTGTCGTTGTTGACCCCTTGGGAGCGCTTGCAGTTCTTCTCCCCTGCTATTTCTAAATTCATTGAATTGCTTTTTCAGGGGGCACTGGTTACTCCAGTGCCCAAGGTTATTGCAAAGCAGGCATGGCTTTGTGGGGTGAACCATTGCTGGTCTTCGCTGCTGCCCAGTGTGCCACTGTGCTGAGGGAATGGACGCTGGACTGGCAACGGGAACTCGCTGAGGTAGTCTTGGCAGCAGCTTTGGTCTGGTGTCTTCAGCTGCACTCATCAGAGGCACTTTCCTATTACAAACTAGAAGCATATCTTTTAGTGTAGGGGAGGGTTCTAGGGGAAGACTCAAAATTGCCGCTCGACACTGTTCATTTGCATTTGTAAATGCCATTTCCTATAAAACCTCTTCCCTTGCATTCACTTTTTAAACTTGGTTTTCAATAGCTCTAGTTAACCTTTCTACAAATTTTAAAAAAGTCTCTGATGGTAGCTGCTTGATCTTACTATAAGGCTCAAATGGGCCTTCAGGGTGGAGGGAAAAGAAGGTCTTTTCAGCTGCTTCTTTGACTCTCTTAAGTGCTTCTACAGGAATTACTGCAGCTTGGATTTGGGCTAAGGACCATTGGCCCTCACCAGAGAGATGGTCAATGGTAATTGGCATGCCATTGACATCTTTTGCTGTGTTTGGATCAGCATGCAAGTCTGGGAGAGCTTCTTTTAGCAGTTGTTTCCATGCCAATTCCCATAATTTGAATTCTGTAGAGGTCATGAGGCACGAAAAAAGCTGTTTTAAATCATGTGGGTCTACTACAGTCCTACTCAGTTCGGCATTTAAAAGGCCACGGAAGTATCGGCTATGTAAGTCATAGTCATTGTGGGCTTTGCAAATTTCTCTTATAATTTCTCGCCCAAAAGCTTTCCAGTTTGCAACTGAGGCTCCTCCCCCTTGCCCTTCATGCTGATACATAACAGGGGCGAATGACAAAGTGGGACCCGGTATTGGGTCTGAGGTTCCCTGCCCTGTATTCTTTGAATCGGAAGCATTGGGATCACAGGTACAGCTGTGGAGACAAGCAGTGGGCGTGCCCCCCCCCCCCCGTGGGAACCCAGGGAGGGGGCGGGGACACTGTGGGAATTAGGGGAGGGGACAGGGGGTTGGCAGAGGGCAGGGACGCCTGGTGACATCCTGTCAGCAGACGCCTCCTGGGAGGGATAGAGGGGAGGAGCTGAGGATACAGCAGGTAAGGTGGGGGGAGGGAAGGTGTCACGAGGATCGGGAGGGGTGGGGGATGGGGAAGGAATTTTGGGATGCTTAGGGGAATCATGGGAAGAAGGAGACCAGGTATGGCATGGTTCCACGTGGCATCCTCCATCTTCTTGGCCCCCTGGGGACTGGGAGCCATTTTGGGGTTCACTGCTCTCTGAAAAGCCAACACATGCTCTGGATTTCAGAGCAAGGGATGCAGGGTTTTGGGAAAGGTTCCATGCGGTCTGGCCAGGACGTTGTGGACAAAGGAACTCAGGCATTTAAGGGTGCCCAGGGAGCTGGCTTCCCTGGGCATGAGCAGAGTCTGCTCTCTTTAAAATACTAAGCTTTGGGGTACAGGGTTCAGAGCTGGGGGGGGGGGAGAAAAAGGAAGAGCAGAGGTACGTTCCTTGTTATTTGGCTTTTTCTCCACTTCCCTTTGTTTGAGCAAGGCTGCTCGAACTGGTAAACTCCAGAACACGAATTCAGCTGAAGATGTATTCCCAGACTTTCCCAAGGTTATCAATTCATGCCCTACTTTTTCCCAGAATTGAATATTGTGGACTTCTTCAGGAGAAATTTGTGGGAAGTGGAGAAAAAGCCGGCTTATAAACCATTTCAATTTTCCTTTAGAGAACGTTACATTTCCACTAACTAAAATTCCAACAATCTGATAATACACTCCTTTTTGTGCTGCGCTTAACTTAGAACCCATTTTAGATGTAAAAGGCACAGTACACTCTCCCACTGACTGAAAACAAAACCAAACCAGCTACCGATTTCCAAAAACCCCGGTTAAGAAGCGAAAACATGCAGACTTTTAGCCCTTCACAATTCAGCTGCTTGTACTGCTTTAAAAAGTGCCGCCAGCAGCGGCACGGAATCGGAACTTGCCACACCACACCGCGGGATAGACAAAGCCTCCCCTGCCCGCACCACGCAGCAAACCCGAAACCAGAGCCGACTCGCACCTCACTGAGAGCCCCCCCACGCTGCCCTGCAAACCCAAGCCAGGCTGCAAACCCAAGATGTGCAAGCTGCGCCACCCCACGCTGTGCCAAGAGAGCCCGAAAGCCGAGCCGGTGCCATGCCGCCACGCAGGGGAGGGGCAGGGAGCGCGCCCCTGGTCCTCTGAGCCGGTGCTGCGGTGCGAGCCCACCCACGCGAGTTCTATAAGCGTCAGAGCCATGCCGCTGTGGGCTGTGTCTAACACGCTGTGGCTCCTGCTCTGGGGGGCTGCGCAGCCTTTTATGTGCTCTGAATAAGAGCGAAAAAGAACAGATCACACGGCAGAGACTATATTTGATCTTCTACTCCTTATGGAGCAGATATACTCACCCCAAATCGATGCTGTTGGTGGCGTGGTCTGGCAGGGTCTTCTCTTCACCTGAATAGGACTCCTCCAGGGCAAGAGGGGCTTCCCTATTCTCCTCTGGAAAATTTGCTCACCAGAAAGGAGCTGCACTTTCCAGAGGGGCAGAACATCCACGAGGCTTCTGTGGGATAAGTCCCAAAGTCTCTGCTGGAGAGCTATGCCATCAAAGCTCTGCCAGTGGACGCTAAGCTGCCTTAAAGTCTTTCCAAGGTTCTGAGGTTCCGGGATGTCTTCTCGAGGCTGCAGGATCAAGCTGCCTCACGTTGGGTGCCAAAATATAGGAATTAAATACCAATATAGCCAGATGGGACATGCCTGGGCTCATCTGGCCCTTGCTGCTTGACCAAAGGCGGCAGCTGTGGTGGTTTCACCTCAGAGACACCTTTGGCTAGCTGGATGCTGCAGCTGGGCACTTGGGCCAAGTCCAGGCATGCAGGAGCTCAGGTTTACCTCTGGCGGAGAAGCTTTAAAGCGAGGTGAAGGAAAGGAGTTGGTTCTGCTAGAGGGTTTCGATCCAGAACTTTATTCCTGGCACACAGGCCTCTGAAACCAGCAACAGCTCTAACAGAACTACCGAACCGCTTGGTTCCTGTGTCTTTTAACCCTGGGAAGAGGGGGAGGGAAGGGGTAGGGATACCACCAACCAGGTAAGGGAGGGGGAGTCTCAGGAGACAAATGACACCTGGGTGGCCCAATGTCCCCAGGGCTGAGAAGCATCTTTTGAACTTCGCCAATCACTCGACGCCCTTTCTGGAATGCCAAGATTGACGGACAGCACTCAGCAGGGGGCAAGGGAGGGGAAGGGAGAGGTTATTGGCACACCTGGGGAAGGAATTGGAATAACTGAGTGTCCTGGGGTGATGTTATGATGCTTGTATCCCCATTCATATGTTCTGTGCCTTTAAGACCGTCTCTGAAGAGTGAAAGTTTTGTTTGGGTTTCTCTTATCAGGGACACAGAGATGGGCAGTACATAGGGCTGTTTTGGCTTCTTGCTTTTGGCTTGCTGCTTTGCTTGCTCTCTTTCTGCTCTCGCTTCTGCTCTGCTTTGGCCTCTGCTTATTAGCTAGTTTAGCTAAACAGTCCAAATTCCTTCCTGGACTGTTTCTCCTCTCCTTTTCTTCAACCATCTTGAACCTGCTCCGGACTGGGACCTGGGAACACCGAGGGTTTGCACCATTTGGCTGCAGCAGCTGCCCCAGGGCCAGAGGGACTGAGAACAGAGCAACCACCCCCGAAAGAGACTTTTGGATTTTGTCATCTTTCTCAGAGCGGTGTCATCTGGTATTGTAAATTTTGTGTGCTGGGGGGTGCTGGGCCTGTCAAATAAACAGGTTCTTTCCACCTCTCTCCGAAGAATTCTTCCCGAACCAATTGGGGGGAGGGGTCATGTGGGTTTGCTTTCTGGAGGGGCCCTCCTTTGCAGATTCTTTAACAAATTTGCCCTAAACCAGGACACTGAGACAGGCTATTGCATCACACCACAACAGTTTTGTATCTCAAATAACTTTCACCAACCCAGGTGGGGAGGGGGGATGGGAGGGGAGGAGAAAGAAAAGAAACAAACAGCCTGCAGCTGGCAGCCTGCCAAAAATAGAGAAAAAAATACCTTGGCTCCTGCAGTGAGCCTAAAAAAAAGGCAGGGAAACACCCTCCTCCTGAAGAGGGGAGAAACAAGAAAAAGGTACTTACCAATCCAGCTGTAGGACAGGAAAAAGGGGGGTCCTGGGATGATGACTTCCACCTGAAACTGACTTTTGAGGGCGCTTCAATAGCTACCAGTCTCGTCCAGAGAAGAGCAACTCATTAAAACTGAGTGTGTTCTTACTGAGGTAACTTGCCAGCCAAAGGCTTTGGTGAACAGTCTGAAAAAATGTCTGAGCTCTGGGGATGGTCTCAGAGTCGCACATTGGTCGCCAATCTGTCTCTGTCCCTCTGGGGAGCCTCTCAGGAACCCTCAGCCAGTCCTGAGTCTGAAGACAGAGGCGGGCAGCCCCAACATGGCCGACAGTGGGGAGGCACTCTCTCATGCCCCGAGGGTACTGAGGGCACCTAGGCTAGTCCCCTTTGCAGCAGAAGAGACACTAGAGACATCTGTAGTAGATAAAGGGCCGACTCTTATCAGGGGTAAAAACAAGGTTTTATTCAGGGGCTCTGGGGAGCTCCTACACCTCAGGAGGCCTTCCGCTGAGAGCCCTGGGAGATGTGCCAAGGTTACATTTAAAGGGAGGTGGAAACCGAAAGTAGATAACATTTTACTAACCAATAAGTAACCCTAAGGGATGGGTACTGGGGGATAGACATTAAGGACAGCATATGGGGCAAGGCTTGGGGGGGCTGACCCCTAGCCTCTGGCTAATCACTCAACGTCCTGGACCGAAGCTTCTAGATGGAGGGGATGGGATGCTGAGTGATTGACAGAGAGCCAGGGTGGGGGTTTGGGGATGATCTCAGCTAGGGAGAGGGTAAAGGGAGGGGGGTACAATCTGGGATGAACCATTTGGGAAAAACATGGGAGATACAAAACAAGACTACTTCAAAGTATCACAAAGTATAAAAACACACTACAACATGTCATACATCCTTTCCACCAAATTCCCAAAAACTTTACTTCCTGAGAGGGTTTTTGAATTTTCTCTGAGGGAATTTGAAAATAAAGACTTTCTAAATGGGAGATTATTTTTCGTTGGATATCTCCCACTACTTTGATTTCATCTCCTCCCACAAGGATATCATCAATGTATTGATAAACAGCTACATTTTCAGGTTTGGGTATCTTTTCTAATTCTTGGACTAAAGCGTGGTGGGCCAAGGTGGGTGAGTGTTTGTAACCTTGAGGAAACCTAGTGAAAGTGTATTGCTGTCCTTCCCACATGAAGGCAAAGCAGTCCATATCTTCTGGCTGTATAGGTATCATAAAAAACATGTCTTTGACATCTGTAGGTGCCATGATTGAGTGAGCCTTTTCTTGAATTGATGTTATTAATTCAACTAAATTTGGAACCGCTGCTGTAAGAGGGCCTGTGTTTGCATTAAGCCTGCGAAAGTCTACTGTCAACTTCCACTTCCCATTGGGTTTTCTAACTGGCCACACTGGTGAGTTGAAAGGAGAATGAGTATTAACTATAAATCCTTGGTCTCGCAAGTCCTGTATAACTGGTTTGATGCCCTTTTTGGCGCCAGAGTGAGACAGAGGAAAGATCCATTCGGAATTAGGTCAAGTGTCTAAGAAAGGTGAAAAGTCTGTGAGGCCAAAGCTGAAGGAAAAACTCGCATGCCAGACAGCAAGGAGACAGAGAAAGAAAAACAGAAAGACCACAAGGTCGATTTGCCCCCGACTTAGAAATTCCTTTGATAAAGAAGAACTGGTGCTAAATGTCACGCAGAATGAATATGTATGAACTTATTGTGAAACTGTATGCATATGCATTTGGAAGGGGGATAAAAGAAGACCCGAGGTCTTCAGAGGCACGCTTGCCTTTTTGGGGGCTTGCGTCCGGCGCACGTCGTAATAAAAGCATACCGGGCTTTACAACTTTTACAAAGTTGTGAGGTTTCTTCTTTTCTCCGCAAAACATTATGGCGACCCAGATGGGAGTTCTCTGTCCCCGCAGGGGCAGGGGGGATAGATGGACCTCCAAGGCGCGCCCTAGGATTTTTTTTTCCTGGTGGGGCTCCGCTTGTTTTAACTTGCCACCGACAAGGACCTGCTGGCCTTCGGAGGAAGATACGGTATGTACTGAGGGGCCCCTGGGGGAGGGAAAAGAGAGCAAGGGAGTAAACCACCCAGAGACGTCTGGGTTCAGCTGATAGAGCAGCTTATTAGAGACGGGGTTCATAGTTCTGATAGAGCAGACCGCAAGCGGTTCTGGGGGTGAGCCGGGTGAACCCGTGTATGTGTGTGTTGGGGGTTCATTGTTCTGACGGAGCAGAACCGCTAGAGGCTCTAGGGGTGAGCCGGGTGAACCCGTGTATGTGTGTGTTGGGGGTTCATTGTTCTGGTGGAGCAGAACTGCTGAGCCCGTGTGTATTTTGTTTGTGTGTTTGTGTGATGTCCGGACACTGTGTTGCTGTATGGTTAATGTGTGCATTGTGTGGTCAGTGCACTGTGTTTGCAATCGTGCAAGTGTATAAGTGTATGGTGTATAAAAGAGAATAAATCTACAGTGCCCTACAGTGCGGGGGGGGGGTGAGTTCTACCCGTGTTTGAAGCAGCCGAGTGAGGCCTGAGGCACCGGCTGCAGCAGGCTGCGGGGGCAGGGAGAGAAGTGCCCCGCGGAGAAGCGAGTGGAGGAACGTCAGTGATGGTATTTATCGTGTTTAAATGTAGTGATTTGTGTAGATTTGGTACATTTTAACCATGAGTATGAGCTCAGAGAGTTCCTTTGCCTTGGATGTTTGGATTTGGTCTCTGGACTGTGTGCTGTTATTTTGATTGTGTCCAGGAAAAATTGATGTGAGTAAATGCCGAATTATGGTATGCTGTGTTGTGTTGAGAAAAGTGAGCACTCTTAGAGTTATGCCCTTTCCCAGTGGTTTTGTGTGGTGATTTTCTTCCACTGCATTGTGGTAATTTAATTCTCAGATTGTATAGTAGTGTTTGTAGAGATTTTATGATTTTGCTTGCAACAAGAGTAGCATTTTACATAGGAGAACTATAGTACGGTGATTTATGCTTAACTATGATAAAGCAAGTTAAAGGAATTCCAAGAATTCTCCTCCTCACAGCAATTAAAGCCTTGGCTCTAGTGAATTTGAGATAAAGGGGGGGCGCGGGTGCGTGTGTTCGTGTCTGTGGGCATATCAGAGTTTCGGCTGTGACTAGCACAGCCTTTTTGCAAAACAGTAAAACAAGTGTAAGTAGGCACAGTGCTTAATTAGATTGTGCAAGAAGAGAACTAGAAAAGACTGATATTTTGTTTGATCAGAACATAGTGTCTATGTCACGTTTTTGATTAGCATGCTGTGTGAGGTGACAGTGGCTGTCCCCTGGGCACAGGGACAGCTCTGGCTGCCCCGTCTCCCCAGGGAACACGGGAATGGCCTGTGGGCAAAAGCTGGATGTGCAGGTATTATTGCAGTGCGGCGTTTATGAGAAATACTGGTATTGCTGTCTTGCTGTCAGGGCACATGCCTCGAGTGTAAATTAGAGGTTTCTGGTCAAGCAGATTCAGAACCTAAGGTCTTAGAGCTTGTGTGTAGGAGGAAAACTGGGAAACTACTGTGAAGGTCTGTGAAAGAGGTTTGAGTGGAAGCGAGATAGGGCAAGGAAAAATAAATAATGAGAACTGACCAGAGCAAACAGGTTCCTAAATTAGCCCCTTTTGGGAGGGGCTCACTGGGAGGAGGTTGCCAGTAAGAGCAGCTCAGAAAATAAAAGATTTATAATACTTCATTGCTGTTAGTACTGTTTTATAATAGGAAGATAAATGGGATAGAGTTTTTGTATGCTGAAATGTCTTTTTGTTTTAAGAAATCACCCAGAATGGCAAAGAGACTGTGAGATCAGACCGCCCTCTGGTCTTGGCCCTTGAAAAAGGAAAACAAGGCAAAGGAAAGCAAATCAAACATGTTTTTCAGCATGCAGCATAAGATAGCAATGTATGAAATCAGGCAAGGACTATCATGCTGAAATGCAAAGCAATCGCAGTTCGCAAAAGGAGTACATATGATTTGCTAAAGGCTCCTCCCAAGGTAAGGGAGGAAGGGTAAAGATGACCTCCCCAAAAGGGAAGAATTTTTGTCGACACAAGGGCCATATATTCAGTTTTAATAAAGCTTTAGTACCTGTGGAGAACGTTTATGTTGTAGTGTGGGGAACAAACAACTGGCCAGTCTGAGAGGGCATACTTGTGCAAACCTTTAAAGTAACATGTGTACTATGTGTACCTAAAAGCTTTTGGACAATTTGCTCAATTTGCTAAATATTCTCAAATGAGAAAGGTTGCTCTGGAGGCAAATGATACAAAGAGGTTAGGCTTAACATTAACAGACACTGAAATTAAAGACATTAGTAGGGAGATATTAGAATAAGTAAATAAGTGTTTTCAAGGGTATGGGCCTCTGCTGTACCCATCTGTAAGGGAGAGTGAAAGATGCTCCCCCATGAGCATCAAGCTTAAGGAAAGAACACAACTAGTGAGAACTGAGTAGTACCCTCAAAAGGAAGATAAGGAAGGAATCAGCCCAATAACTGATAGTACTGGATTAAGGGCTGTCAATAAGATAACACAGAATTTATACTCTATGGTAGCAAATCCATATATCTTACTAACTTGTTTAACACCTGAGCTAACCTGGTTCACTGTTTTAGGCCTAAGAGATGCCTTCTTTTGCCTCCCTATCCACGAAGCCAGCCAGAAAATTTTTGCATTCAAACACAAGCTCACATAATCCATGTGCCTGAAGGCTTCAGGATTCCCCATTCCAATTGGAGAACAGCTTGCAAAGACCCAGAGTCCCGGGAAGCTCCACAAGAGGAAAGGAGGCTGTTGCAGTACGTGGGCGATCTTCTAGTAGCCACTCGGACGAGGGAAGCAGGAGAAGCCTGGAGGGTAAGCCTTTTGAATTTCCTAGGACTCCAAGGATACAGAGTATCAAAGAAAAAGGCACAGGTAGTGAAACAGAAAGTAATCTACCTGGGGTACGAGGTGAGTGCTGGGCAACGGACTTTAGGGCAGGCTCACAAGGAAGCCATATGCCAAACCCCAAAACCCCAGACAATAAAGGAACTCCGAACCTTCTTAGGCATGGCAGGGTGGTGCCGACTGTGGATTTATGATTATGGACTGCTTGTCAGTCCCCTCTATGCTCTTATTGCCAATGGAAGCAGAGACCTCCAGTGGACAAAAGAAGCCACACGGCCCTTTCACCAGCTAAAGAGTGCTCTCATGTCAGCTCCAGCTTTGGGACTTCCAGATGTAAGTAAACCATACGTCCTATTTTCCCATGAGAAACAGGAAATTGCCCTGGGAATACTGGCTCAGGACTTGGGTCCATACCGGAGGGCAGTTGCTTACCTCTCTAAACAGCTAGATGCAACAGCCAAAGGCTGGCCAGGTTGCCTCAGAGCTGTAGCAGCAGTTGTGCTGAATATTCAAGAGGCACGCAAGTTTACCCTGGGACAAAAATTGACTGTGCTAGTGTCCCACACAGTATCTGCAGTACTGGAAGTAAAGGGTGGCCACTGGCTTTCACCACAGAGATTTCTGAAATACCAGGCCATCAAGGTAGAGCAAGATGATGTAGAGATTGTGGTGACTAATACTGTCAACCCAGCTTCCTTTCTCAGTGGAAATCAAGGGGAAGCAGTACACCATGATTGCCTGGAGACCATTGAAGCTACCTACTCCAGCCGCCCAGACTTAAAGGATACCCCTCTGGATGATGCAGAGACCTGGTTCACTGATGGGAGCAGCTATGTTACCAATGGGAAGCAACATGCTGGGTATGCAGTGACCACCTGCAGAGAGGTAATCGAGTCTGGGCCCTTACCAACAGGTACCTCTGCACAGAAGGATGAGATAATTGCCCTGACCCGTGCCTTGGAAATGGCAAAAGGAAAGAGAATAAACATCTACACAGACTCGAGGTACGCGTTTGGAGTTGTACATGCACATGGGGCCATCTGGAAGGAGAGGGGACTGCTGACCTCACAGGGAAAGAACATCAAACATGCACAAGAGATAATCCAGCTGCTGGAAGCAGTTCAGCTGCCTGAAAAGGTAGCAATTATGCACATTAAGGCACACCAGAGAGTGAGCTCAGAATTGGAAGAAGGAAATGAGCTGGAGGATAGAGAGGCAAAAGAAGCAGCAAAAGGTGAGGTAGCTACTGAAGGAGTCCTTATTCCAGATGGACAAATCTCCCTTGAAGGTAAGCCAGAATACAACAAGAGAGATAGGAAATTAACTGAAGATCAAAAAGGGACATATAACCAAGAAGGGTGGGCTACCATTGAAAAGAAACTGGTAATCCCTTCCCATTTATTGTGGTCACTAGTAAGGGAAGAACACCAGAAAACGCACTGGGGAATAGATGCCCTATACACATACCTGATTGAAAGAATTGTTGCTAGGAATTTATATGCCACTATTACTCAGGTGACCCGACAGTGTGATCTTTGCCTCCAGACTAACCCCAAAAATACCCCCAGACCGAAACTCCGTCAGATTGGGAAAGGCCATGGGCCTGGACAACAGTGGCAAATTGACTTTTCAGAACTCCCAAGGAAAGGGGGGTATCGATATTTGCTGGTATTGACAGACACATTTTCAGGGCGGCCAGAAGCGTTCCCCACCAGAACTGTCAAAGCTAGAGAGGTGACCAGAGTATTATTACAAGAAATAATATCACGCTTTGGAGTTCCAGCCACAATATCCTCAGATAGAGGATCACATTTCCTTTCCAAAATAGTGCAACAGATTAGTAGCCACCTGGGCATAGACTGGGAACTTCACACCCCATACCGCCCCCAATCAAGTGGCCAGGTGGGGAAAATGAATCATTTGATTAAACAACAAATCATAAGACTGGGGCAGGAAGCTAATCTACCCTGGCCCCAAGCTCTTCCACTAGCACTATTGCTAATTCGAACTAAACCTCGAGCTAAAGAAAAGTTGAGCCCTTTTGAAATACTCTATGGAAGACCATATGGAATACAAAAGGGAGTGTCCACCCATATTGGAGAGGTAACACTAGCCACCTACATGGTGGCCTTAAACAAAACGCTCAAGGAAATTGAGAAACATGTGGCTGGAACTCGGAGCCGGGAGTTAGATGGGCCAGTACATAACATACAACCTGGAGATTATGTATATGTTAAGTCTCTTACAGAAAAGACCTTGGAACCACAGTGGGGGGGACCGTTCCAAGTGCTTCTCACCACCTTCACTGCAATCAAAATCAAGGAGCAGAACGCCTGGATTCATCACTCTCGGGTGAAGAAGGCCCAGAAACACCTTGAGGAGTGATGCCAGGAGACAATGAACTGAGACTAAAACTTACTCGGGCAAAATGAGTATATTGCGGTCGGGAGTAGCTCATATTTTAGTTTGTAGAATTGTTTTGTGTGTAATCATAACTGAAGTTTTAGAACTTGAGAGTACCTTTATTCAGAGCAATGCTGAATGGCCTTGATCCCAGGCATTTAATCAGTATACTGGATCCATGGGAAAACCTTCTGAGATAAAAGATTTAAACATATCTACTGTAGTAATTCACTAGAATCAGGTATGTGGGGAGCAAGAATAGCAAGAACAGGAACTGTGAACACTTCAAGGAATCTGAGGAGAAGAAATCAAAGTGCTGGGTCATCAATAGGATGGCTTATGAGAGACCAGATGTAATTAGTGTCTGAACCTCCCCTGGTGTATATGAACACCAGGAAGTCTATGATAACCTAAGTGAATCAGACTGTTGGTGTAATTTCACCTTGATACAGCCTGTAGAAGTGACCTGCCTTTGAGCTCGAATTACTATTCAAAGTGGACACTGCACTTTTTACCACAGCAGCAGGGCCTTATACACCCCATACTAGTTCAGGCTCTACCCAAACTCCAAACCTGAACCTAACGTAGTAAAGAATGTGACTGAAGAACAGCTGTTATTCAATCCAGAATGGTCTCTCAAATGTGTAGAGCTGATAATGCAAATTAACATCTCAAAAATCCAACCAGCCTGCCCATCCTTCCTAAAAACTTCCTTTGAGAGCTGGACAACATGGTTACAAAAACAAGCATATCTCAGGATCAGAACAAGAAAGGAAGGAGCCAGCTCTCCTGGTGCTTAAAACCAGGAACACCAAGAAATCAGTTTCCTTAAGTCATTTTCTAAGCTGGTTGGCTGAACACCCAGGCAATAGCTGGTAAAGGGTGCTGAACGGCAGCATTAGTAACCCAAGCAAGGAAGGTGATTTTCTTTATTTATAGCTATCCCTTTTCCTACTGATATTTGGATCAGTGATTGTCCCAGTCTGAGGCAGTCAGATTCTGCTTAAAAGAGGTAGAGAGAGAGATCCCCCCTCAGAGCTCAGCAGCAGGCTGTAGGATTTTGAGCATCACTTTTGTGCTGAGTGTTTCAAGCAGCAGAAACCTGATCCCAGTTTCTTCTGAGGCACTGCAACACTGCAATGAATTTAGGCTCTTCTCTCAGATTTCCCCTTCATTATTTACTTGAGGCTTGGACCTGAAGCTAGGGGCAAGGTGGGTGAGGTTTTGTAGACCAGGAGAGACATTCCTGCTTGCCACACATCTGGGAAATCAGGTGCTTTGGAGGGGGAAGGAGATTCCCTGAGGTCTCTACATTTCAGAACAAACATCTGCCTCAAATATGACCTAAACCTCTGTCAGATACACTTGTGAAGTGTGTCTGAATTTGCAGTGTGAGCCCCTCTGGCAGGGAGGGATGGTCATGGACAGAAAGCAGTTCCTGTTCCCCATAACAAACATCTAAGTGGCATATTAGGGACAAGATTAGGAGTTTTAAATGGAATTGATTCAGAAATACTGATGAATAAACTGGCCACTGCAGCAGGTAGCCTAACAAAATTGAAGCAGCCTTTATAGTAATCTCTATTGGCATTAGGAACTAGCCAGTGACAGATTTCAAAAGTACTGCCAAAGTAAAGAAGTATGAAAAGGCCGGGGACCAAGACCACAAGTTAATAGTAGAAGCACTTAGTATAGTTCAAGATAATGTGTCTTTAGCTTTCAGTTGTATACAAGCACAGTTATGGATACAAGCAACAGCAGCTCCGATCATATGGGAAAGGGGTGAAGGCAATTTTCCAGCTGAAATTCAAGAAATTGTGTGGGATAATGCAATTGATATTGAAAGGAAGTTTCAATCTTGGCGGACTATGGTGAATTTCACCTATGATCCTGTTTCTAATGTGGCAACTGCCTTTGTACTTACCATACATAATGCCACTGTTTATGTTATCCATCCCATCGTTGCCCTAGGATTAAACCATGAAAAACAATACTCTATCCTTCAGAACACAGAGTGTGGGCACGAAAGATGAATGGAAAGTGGCAGACAGTAAACTTGGAATCCTGCATTACTAGAGAACAGATAGAATTCATTTGTGAAAGCAATACTATTAATGTGCAGGACGTGTATTTGGACACCGAAGAGAGTATTTGTCACTCTGAAATTCATCCAGTCACTGACCAGAAAACTGTGCTCGTATATACTGGAAAAGGGTGTATGCTTGAGAACTGCTTGTGCTGCTGTACAAATTGATAGCAATGATGTTATTCTGTCTAGTAGAAACCATTCTAATCTCTGTATTTGTAATTTTGTTAGGATTATTTATTACATTGTTAATTTGGAACTGTAGAATGCTACAACAAATAGCTGTGCTATCCTCTTTGTCAAACGTACATGGTGAAGCGTTAAAAGACACTTACTGTCGTGGAGGTTTTTCTTAAGTAAAAGAATTTACTTATTTCCTCGGAAAGGGGGGAATGAGACAGAGGAAAGATCCATTCGGAATTAGGTCAAGTGTCTAAGAAAGGTGAAAAGTCTGTGAGGCCAAAGCTGAAGGAAAAACTCGCATGCCAGACAGCAAGGAGACAGAGAAAGAAAAACAGAAAGACCACAAGGTCGATTTGCCCCCGACTTAGAAATTCCTTTGATAAAGAAGAACTGGTGCTAAATGTCACGCAGAATGAATATGTATGAACTTATTGTGAAACTGTATGCATATGCATTTGGAAGGGGGATAAAAGAAGACCCGAGGTCTTCAGAGGCACGCTTGCCTTTTTGGGGGCTTGCGTCCGGCGCACGTCGTAATAAAAGCATACCGGGCTTTACAACTTTTACAAAGTTGCGAGGTTTCTTGTTTTCTCCGCAAAATAAGAGGGAAGAGGGTATTGTTTTACATTAGTAATTTTGCTAAACGGTTGGGAGGGTGCAACTTTGAGCAGTCTAATGTTAAGACGCAGCATGCCAAATGACCACAGGAATCCCTCAGAATCTTCCCACTGCCTCCCAGCAAGAACATCCATCCCTAATAAATTGTTTGGAATATCTCTAATTACCATTTTGACAACTAATTTATTCTCCTCTCCAAGGAGCATGAGTTTTACTAAAGCCACATTCATAGATTCAGTAGTTCCTAAAGCATTAAGACAATATTGTTTCTTTGTTGGAACAATTCCACACTTCTGGGCAGCCTTTGTTGTTAGTGCAGAGATTTTTGCCCCAGTGTCAACCAGAAAGGTTACAGGTGCCAGTTTGGGGCCCATGATAGCTGTGATCAATACATCTCCTGATTTATTTTTAGTGAGCATTCTCAAATACATCCATGCTCTGTCCTTTCACTCACTTGTAAGGGGCAGAGAACCTAGTTTCCCTGGTTCTGTGTTTGTTTTGGCTCACATCCTAGATTCTGAGGGAGAGGATTGGAGAGGGTTTGTTTTGGCTTGCTGCCTGAATTCTGAGAAGAGAGGGGTGCACTGGGTTGAATGGATAAATTTGGTTTTTGATAGTGCCAATTACATGCTATTTTCTGTAATTTATCAAGGGGCAAACCATCCATCACCTCTCTGGGGACCCCGCTTTTAACTCCCAACAACCACCAACGGTTGACGGTTAGAGATCTGTTTTTCCTTTTCTAATTTTTCACTGTGCAGAGCCCTGATAAACCGAACACCTTTTGTTTTTTTCTGATTTCTCCTCCAGGGTTTTTACAGGTCCATATTTTCTACTATAATTAATCAAATCTACCACAACCTCACTCTATGTCCAAACTTTACGGCCACTGGCAGGTGAATTAAATTGAAAAACTGGGGGTTGTGAGGGGGCGGAGTATGGAGTGAAACCAGGATTAGTAGATCCAGTTCAGTCAGTTGGGTTACCAAGGAATCTATCTAGTCTCTCTACAGGACCCAAGGCCATTATGGTTTTCTGTAAAGTAATTACTGTAGCTTTAAGTGATTCTGGAAGCCCTGGAATTAAAGGGGTCATCAATTCAGGCTTCACAGGTAATTGCATCAAGGATTCAAAACTAGGAGTCAATCTCTTTTCATTAATCATTTGCAGGCAGGTGGCTTTGTGGACACTTTCCAAAAGTTGGTCAGGGGTACTAACTATAGCTAAAGGGTCTTCCCTTTCCAAAGGATTAATTCCCCCGGCCCAGAAAGCTGCGCGCTGTGTCAGGGACCATGTCTCATGCTTAACTCCTGTTGTTAAGAAAACTCCATGTCCCCAATATCCGCTGGCCTCCTGTTCAGTTAATTTAATTTGATCTCCACCAGTGAGGGACACTCTGAAGATATATTCTGTCTCTGATTCTTGTGGAAGCCACCCATATTGTTTCTTTAGCTTAGCAATCTGGTAGCACTGTATGGTATTTGTCTAGTTGTGATATGTGGTTTAAAATCTTCATCATTAATATAATTATATTCTGTTTTGACCAGGGGTCTCAAATGAGGGCAGCAGTTTTCCCCACAATTTTTTTACTACTTCAAGTTCCTTATGGGGATAAATCTGACTAATGTGAGGAGTTTCTTTTTCCTCTGCCTCTGTTGAGGAATCAGCATTCTGTGAATTCTTAAAATATTCATCTCTCAAGGCAGCCTGTTCTAAACGATTCTCATTCCTTTCTTCATATAATTGTTTTTGCAAAATTTCAACGAGGTTTTGAAGGGAGTCTATTATAGCTTTTTCTTCACTTCTTTGCTTCAAGCAGGTTTCTATAGCTGCTGTAAGACAGGCCCCCAAAACTGAGCAGAAAATAGTTTTATTTTTGCCCAGTTTAAATTTTGTTTCATGTTGTGAAGAACATACTCGGTCGATAACATTTTCCAAATTAAACCAGTTACTTTGTGCCCATTCTTCTCCTCCTGGAGAAGGTTTGTCACTATGTTTAGCTAGTAGAGAATAAAATTCAGCTTTAATTTTTGTGCTGAGGTTTTCACTCATTTTGTGAAGGGACCAGAAAACCACTACAGGGAGGTATAGACTTAAGTTACACAACCACACAGCTTTTTCTGTGTCTCCCTTCACTTCCCGGTGTGGGTGAGGAGACCAAAGGTGCTTGGGAGGTACTCCTTCAATATAATATTTCTGGATGTCTCTTCACTACACCAAGCAGTCAAAAATTCATACACACAACAAAACCAAAAAAACCCAGTCTCGCTTTTTGCACTAGGAGATCCTTTGAGAATTTCTGAAGACAGAGCCTTGAAACGAGTGTGGATGTTTTTTTCACCTAGGCATGTGCAGTTTGTGGGGAAATTCAAGTCACCCCCCTTGCTTTCTAGATACTGCTCACTCTTTCAGAGTGGCGGGCTAGGTGCGTCGAGCGAAACATCCTTGCCCTGTTACAGACTACACAGAACCTGCACCCCTTCTGACAGAAATCCTGTCCATGATGCCAATTTAAATGTCACAATCCGCTAGTACAAGCGAGGCTCGTGATGGTTCATTTTAATGATCTCAGAGTGCAAAAAACACACAGTAGGGGACTTTCAGTATTAATCAAAACAAATGCACCTTTTATTGAGTGCCCACAGCAAATGCAATAAAAGGATTAGAAAGGAGATAAAGGATAGAGAGAGAGACAAGGGGGGGGCGGGGATAGCTACCAACGGAGAGACGAGATCCTCGTGGTCTGGCCAATAGATCCATCTTGCCACATCAGGGAGAATCTCAAAGTCTTTGGTTAACTCAGGGGTCTTTTATAGTCTTCTGCCGGGGTGGGGTGGACAGGATGGTCGAGGGAACAGGTACAGGACAGTGGAGAACAACTACATTGAGAACAAGTCCAGACAGTCCAGTTTCGAACAGGGCAAACCAGTCCCAGCAGTGAGCAGGACCCATTGTTTCAGGACTGGTTTCCATGGGAAACCAGTCTTGGTCCAGTGAACACATCTGAAGGCAACACTTGGCAGATATCCCATTTCCTTCAGGCCAGCTCCCCTGTCTTAGAATTTTTAGGGTCTCAGTCCTTGGGGTAGGGGGGGGGCTTCAATCTCCATCCTTGGGGATCACCAAAGTTACCTCAGAAAGTTAGTCTTTCTCTAAAGCTGGTGGCATCTGGTCAAGAGGTGGGGAAATTCATGGGCTATTGTGATGCATGGGGATCATGAAGCAGGTGTAACCATACAGAGTGAGCTGATCCTTGCCAGTCCCTGTTCGA
Source organism: Melozone crissalis (assembly GCF_028551555.1). Classification (NCBI taxonomy): domain Eukaryota; kingdom Metazoa; phylum Chordata; class Aves; order Passeriformes; family Passerellidae; genus Melozone; species Melozone crissalis. The sequence continues at coordinate 3,792,085 of NW_026535813.1, read as the reverse complement.
AGCAGCGTACCGTGGTGGCACAGCAAGCACACCTACAAACAATCACTTGGCAAGCATCCACCTCAACCAGGCCAGAACTCCGATCGGGGTCTTCAGGGTCTTAGTCTCTGTCCTTGCAATGGTCATGAGGCAAATAAGGGAAACTTCGGACCGTCTCTCACACCAGCCTGGCCTCAGCCCTTTGGCCTCCCCTCCCCCTGCCTGGCAGCTGATAGGGCCCAGCGAGCTCCCTGAGAAGGGACCTGGCCTGCAGCAGGGGCTGCCCAGCCTGGCCCAGCCTAGACAGGGGCTGGGCTGGCCTTGTTACCTGCTTTCAGACTGGAAGGAAAAGAGACCCTCCTGAGCTTTTTAGTCTTTTACATGTGTCTTCACAGAAGCATGTACAGTTTCCTTAATAGTTTAAAAAATTGTCAATTCTCAAAACTAATTACTTATTGGTCTTTTTTTGCCAGACACAGAAAAAATTGCTAGCAACTTCTCTTAGAAAGTCACTTCCGTAAGTACTTCTAATGTAAAACCACCACAAACAGGCTAAATTGAGCTATTTGTTTTTCACCAAAATGCCGCCACTTTGATTTGACACTGGCATTACTAAAGGCCACGCTTCAGGAACTACTGCTGTTTGTCCTGATTGCCGAAGGTGTTCTTTTCCCTCTGTTGCAGGAGGTGTTAATCCCAGAGGGCTTCAGAGCCTTCAAGTCTGGCAGTCGGACGTCACACATTTTTCTGAATTTGGCTGTTTAAAATACATTCATTTCTCTATTGATACATTTTCTGGTGCTCTTTTTTCATCAGCCCATTCAGGGGAAATAGCTAAAGATGTCTGTAGGCACTTCACTGCTGCTTTTGCAACTCTTGGTATATCATCTGAAGTAAAGACAGACAATGGCCCAGCTTATACTTCCATTCAAGTTCCTACCTTTTTTTCCTTATGGGGAATTATGCACAAAACAGGTATTCCTCATTCCCCAACAGGCCAATCTTTCATTGAACCGGCTCATGGCTCCCTCAAGCATCTCTTAGTTCAACAGAAAGGGAGAGCTGGGGGTGGCACCCCTGCCAAGAGACTGCAAAAAGCCCTTTATGTTTTCAACTTTTTGAATTGTTCTTTGATGAACCCCAACCCACCGATTGTTTGACATTTTAATTGTAATTCACAATTGATGCTGTTGAGTCAGGGACGGAAAGAAGACTCCAGTCTTCAGGTGGATTAGAAGGTAAAATTGTTTAATGAAAGTAGCGGGTCTTTTTATAATGTGACTATCTAAGGTGATACTTGATTGGTCTCAAAGTAGAAACATCTCACACTATTGGTGAACTATGAATAACACACTCTGGAGAACCATATCTATCAACAACAGTTACAGAAAGAGTCATAATAACTGTTTTAATTCTTTCCTCTAAGATTCCCAGGCTCAGCCTGTGAGAAATTATCTCTGTTCTTTCTTCAACTGAACTGAGAATATCTACACACAATTGCAACAAAAGGAAAAACTCCCAGTTTTAGTGAAGGATCCAGAATCCAGTAAGATATTGGGGCCTTATCCTTTGGTCACCTGGGGTAGAGGTTTTGCTTGTGTCTCCACAAAGAATGGTCCCAAGTGGATTCCAGCAAAGAATGTGAAGCTGTTTCAAGAACTTTTGACTGCATCATCTGAAGATTCACCTTTAACACCAACATTGGAGGAGAACCCCTATGAACAAGACCTTTCCACCACATCAGCACCTATTTGACCTCTAACAGACTTATGTCCTTGGGAAAATGGTTTGGATTACCCAGAGGTGTCCAGGTTTACAGGGTTAGGTTGTCCCATCTAAGAGAACCAGAACTTCATACATTGCGAGGAGGTCTATACAGTGCACAATTCCCATTTCATGAGTTTATTCTTGCTTTGGACTGGGAACACCAAGACCTTAGCCAAATAGTTACTGCCTTTGAGCGAGAACTTAGTGCAGGACTACTTCTCCCCTTCCCTTGTTTAGTTCGTCATACTAGGCATCATCAAGCTTGGGTTTAATGCAAATATGTTTAATGTGGGATACTGTGATACTGTACATCTCATAAAAGACAAGGTGCTTGGTGTCAATGTGATCCAATGAAATGCAGCAGAAATAATGCACAAATTCAATTATTAGTGTGAGGATATAAGTTTGGTCTACCTGAACAATTGGAAATTACTCTGAAACAGTGGCTTATTGCTACTGAGAATAAGGATAAATGATGACTTCCTGAATACTATGCTGTTCACTGGAAATTGTTTCTAGTGCTCAGACATGGCCTGTTAACCAACCAAAACCAAATATTTGGGTAATCTTAGCAAATGTTACAGGACAGGATACGTTGTGTTTGGCCACTGCATCCTCTGATAATCCTTTTTCAATGTGCCTTGTGGCTCTGCCCTTAGACAATTGGCCTTGCCTGACTCAGGCGAATACAATGTTGCAAAACAGCAATCATGCTGATGCCTGGGATCAACGGACCCCTTATCTTTCCCTTGAGTCTCAAGAGTTAGAACCTCTGGGCTCAGTGAAAATGGATCTTTGTATAAGGTTTAATTATTCTGGGAAAAATCAGTCTAAGGCTTGTGTTTCTTCCCCTCATCACCCTGTGTATAAAAATGTGAGCGCTTGGTGTAATTATACATCCAGGATTATTTCTCACTCAACCAATGCTCCATTACTTTTACCTCCTGGGGTATTTTTAATTTGTGGGGATAGGACTTGGCCTGCCATCCCATGGCATATTAAAGGAGGAACATGTAGCCTTGGGCGATTATCCATTTTAACCACTAATATGTCCATGATTTTTCAACATAAATATGCCTCTAAATTTAAACAAAACTTACATACTTTTGACAAAGATTGTGATGGCCAGTTTGATTTTTGATTTAAAGGACAGTGATAGGCGGAATAATTTTTTACTCCTAGTGTAGCAGCAGGAAAAGCTTTAGGATTACTTAACAAATTAGGTTATTGGCTAGCTAAACAAACTAATGCTACGTCCTTAGCTTTAACAGGACTTTTAACTGATGTTAATTCTATTAGACACACTACTTTGCAAAATAGGGCAGCAATAGACTTTTTGCTCTTAGCACAAAGACATGGATATGAAAAATTTGATGGAATGTATTGTATGAACCTGTCTGACCACTCCAAATCAATCCATGCAAGCATTCAAGTCCTGAAAGAGGATGTAAACAAACTGCAAGTAGATGATGGACTTTATTGCCTAGGCTGACTTCTGGGGGATTGGAGACTTGGTGGATAGATAAGAAATTTAGTTAAAATAGGCTTATATGTATTAGGCATTATATTATGCATTGTTATGGTTATTTTACTATGTGTGCAAAAATTAATAGACAAGTCACTTAAGAGTGTATTTTTGGTTGAACAGAAAGGGGGAGCTATGGGGAATAAAACAGAGAGTACAATGGAACTGATAAAGGACCCCGATATCTTAGGCCTGATCAAGCAGAAACAGTGGGAGACAAACACAGATAAATGCTCCCTGGGGAAGAAGTGACCAAGAAACATGTTGTGAAACTTTGTGATAAGATAATGTTACCAGGTGACGTGATGTCACGAAGAATGTGTAACCAATGGGAAATTGTTACAAAAAATATAACCCTATATAAGTTCCATACAAGTAAAACTCTTTATAAATGCCTTGTATTCACAACAAAATCGGCTTCTGATCTAAACTCAGATGTCCCTGTCTCTCAATCGCTGATAGATTCCACTTTATCTCAAAAGAACTGTATCTTGTAATTTAAACAAGCATATTTCAACAGAACTTAAGCTCAACATCACTGAAACTTCATGTCACTTAATCGTAACAAAGTACACGTAACAGAACTTTAAGTTAACATTAGTGAAACTGAACAAAAATAATCTTGATAGAACTTAAATTTAACAGAACTTAAAATAACAGAATTTAAATAGACCATCACTTTAACTTAACAACACCTAAACTTGACAGAAATTAAACTTAACAGAACTTAAATTTAAGAACACCTAAACATAACAGAGCTTAAACATAACAGAACTTCAAATTACCATCACTTAAATTTAACAAAACTAAAGTGAGACTTGGGAGTGTTCCTTTAAAAGTTTCAGATTTTACAGAAAAATGTTATTTTTTTCTGTTAAATTCAACAGAATTTAACTCATTTTGACTCCATCATTACAAGAAAGCTACCAAGAATTTGTCATGCAACAGTTAAACATTGATGAACAATATGCAAGTAAAGGACTGATTCATAAATGAAATTCCAGCAACATGGATTTACTGAAGAGATTATAAAGGTGTGGCAAATACATTGTGATTTTACATAATTTAGTTTTGATAATAGCTCATGGTAAGTGCAAATATTATTGAAAATACTCATTCATAGTCATAATTTTTCTAGTGTAAGCATAACTTTGCCAGGGTTTTAAAAGTGCAGTTTCACTCAGAAAAATGACAACAGTGTATATCTTGGCAAGTTGCACTTCAAACCTGCTCAGTTTGTAGATACTAAGACAGCTTTTTGAGATTGCCTGTACAATGGATTTGAGCTTGGACTATTAAAGCTAATGAGATATAATTATTTAAGGATAAAGCATCAAGGACCTAGTTATATAATACTGTCATGAGTTTTTCACATGTAACTCAGGTCAGTGGATATGTAAGACTGATACTTGTATATAAACAGCTACAAAGTCATGGTATGGATGATTCTAAAGGAGTGAGCTACTTTTTACAGCACTTGTGGTCCATCAATGTGCTTACACTGTTTTGATATCAAGTCCAATTTCAATTTATAGGTGGAAAGGAAGAATAACTACACTTGAATCATTTAATAGGTGTACCTATCCAAAATGCTGCCACGTGTATCCACATGGCAAAAGATTCTCAGTAAAATTACCTTATCAAAGCTGTGGGGTAAAAAAACAAGCGAACAGGCAAAGCCAGCACAGTTCTGCTTGCCTTTGCAGTGGAGTTTCATGTGCTAATTATATCTAATTCTAAAATAGCTGCTGCAGATAAAGCTCAAGGTTTGAAAGTTAATTGCTCTTCTGTTAATATCCACCCAAAATATTTCCAAGGAGGGATCTACTGATTTGTCTAAAGGGGTACTGTATCTTACAAATATGAACTTTCCAGTCCACAAACTAAAACATTAGCCACATAGTGATAAATGTTGCTCTGGGGGTTCTGACTTGCAAATATTTTTCCAGGTGTACAGGTTTCTAATTTTCATGGTAACAACTAACATCGCTATAACTGAGCAAAGAATCGGTATTAATTCAGTCCAATCAGACTTTAAAATCAAAATTCTTGAAAAGGCAGTAGGCATCTTACCTGACAAGTTTTACTAATCATGCAATAAATCAGCATTTCTTTTGAAAAATTTAAACCTCGCTACACAGTGTTAAAGCAAGCAATGATATAATGCTATCTGTAGGCAGAAACACACTACATCTGCACAGCTAACCTTGAATTCCTCTAATAAGCAGTCATGTCAAAATCTACAGTCTACTGAAAATACAAAGCTAGTTTTAACAAAAGCAAAAAATGTATGTGTGATTCAGTAAAATCTATTCTCTAACATGAATAGTTTGCATTCATAAAGGCATTAAGTTTGGGACAAATTAGGCATTCCCTAGAAGCTCAAAATGAGACAAAGTTTTTTGACTATGAAATGGCATGAAAACATGCCGATTTGTTGTTGGTTATTTCTATGTCACTTACAAAATGTCACATACGGAAAACTTTTTCATTGTCTTTGACACAAAAGCTGTTCCTGTAAATTCTGCTTGTGAAGAATCAGAGCATGTGAAGGCACAATGCCCTCAAACTACTGGACGATGTGTACATTCTAGGGTAATTTGGACCAATAAAGTGCCTTGTTATCGTTGTGGTAACTTTGACCACATTGCTAAACTATGCAAGTGTCCTGGTTTAGGACAAATTTGGGAGAAAACCTCCAAAGGGGGCCCTTCCAGAAAGCAAACCCACATGGCCCCTTCCCCAACCGGTTTGGGAAAGATTCCTCAGGGAGAAGTGGAAAGAACCTGTTTATTTAACAGGTGCAGCACACAAAATGAACAATACCGGATGACAAAACTCTTTCACCGCTCTGAAAAAGATGACAAATTCAGAAAGTCTCTCCTGGGAGTGGTTGCTCTGTTATCGGTCCCTCCAGAGCTGGGAATGACTGCTGCAGGCCACAAAGTGCAAACTCTCAGTATTTCCCAGGTCCCAGTCTGGACCAGGTTCGAGTGGTTCCAAGAAAAGGGAAAGAAAAACAGTCCAGGGAAAATTTGGACTGCCTAGCTAAACTGACTAACAAGCAAAAGTAAAAGCAAGAGCAAAGCAGAAGCAAAAGCAAGAGCAAAGCAGGAGCAAGAGCAAAGAGAAAGCAAGCGCAAAAAAAGCAAAAGCAGCCCTATGTACTGCCCCATCTCTGTGTCCCACCAACTATGGGGGAGTGAGCAGGCTGATAACAAAACAAAACAATACTACGCTCTTCAGAGCCAGCCTTGAAGACACAGAACATAATATCCAGCATAAACAGAACAGACGACTGGGGACACAAGCATCATAACATCACCTTAGGACAGTAATGAGGAAGCGAAGGGAGCCGACCATATCCTAATTGATCAGCATCGAACTCCGATTTATTGATCCAACATGTACACTTTTATAATCGTGTTAATTAAGTTCATACATATTGCAAAACCCGAGCTCATTATTGGCTACAGATTACACACCAACCCCTCCTCTTGTTTTCAATACCTGTGGTTTCTTATTGAGACCAAAACTTCTTTTTCTCATCCTGTTATTGACTGTTCTCAAGGCCTCCATGTTTGTCACTCTGCTTTCCCATCACTATCCAAGGACAAGGTATTTACTTGTTATTAAAAAACAAGCCTGAGAACTTTGCTGTTTACAGGAACGTGTCTGAGAACTTTGCTGTTTACAGCTGTCTTTTACTTTTCAATCAGCTGTATATTTTCATGGCCTTTTTTCCTTCAAGCCATGTCTGAGTAAAATTCTCCAACACAGTAAGGCACAATCTTTTTCAGGTGGTCAACAAACGCTGGGAAACTGGAAGAAGAACATGAAGGGGCACGTGGAGACACAAACACTCCAATGACAATCATGAGCCCTGCCAGCACTGCAAAGCTCTCCATTTGTGAATGATACGCAGGAGCCACAAGAGGGTTTGATATACTGACAGCTGACACAGTAACTATTTTGACAAGAGGTATAGGTAAAGTGCTTCTTGATGCCCATGGTCCTATAGGCCAAAGTTTGAGTGCTTTCCTAATGGGAAGATCTAGTAGCACTATTCAAGGTATTAATGTGCATTTAGGCCTTATTGATTCTGATTTTGTAGGACAAATTCAGGTTATGGTGTCTGTTATTGAACCTCCAGTTGTTATTCAAAAAGGTACTTGTATTGCTCAACTTGTTCCTTTTATGAATTGTGTTCCAACTGTAGTGGACTGGAGTCATGGCACTGGAGGTTTTGGATCTACTGGACCACCTCAGGTTTTTGGACTCAAAAGGTGACAGATGAGCGTCCGGAAATACAGTGTTTGGTCACTGCTAAGGGATGTCATCCAGAAACTACAACAATATCAGGTTTACTTGACACAGGAGCAGATGTAACTATAATTTCACAGTTTGTTTGGCCTCCAACATGGCCCCCCACTCAATCAACCTTTGGAGTTGTTGGGTTAGATGGGTCAACTGCTGGTGCTTTATCTGCTATTGTAATCACTGTGATACATCCTGAAGGCCAACAAGCTAACATCAGAACTTATGTTACTAATGCTCCATCTAATTTATGGGGACATGATTGCTTAACCCAGTGGGGTGTTAAAATTACAATGGATTTTTAGTGGGGGCCACTGGGATGCAGGGCTTTAAACGTCTGGTTGTGTCCTTGACATGGCTGCCAGATAAGCCTGTCTGGACTGATCAGTGGCCCCTGCCTATTGAAAAGCTTCTTGCCCTGTGAGGCTTAGTGAAAGAACAATTGCAAGCTGGACATATTGAAAAATCATTTAGCTCATGGAATACACCTGTGTTTGTAATAAAAAAGAAATCTGGTAAATGGAGACTTTTGCACAATTTGCCATGCATAAAAGCTGTGATGGCCACAATGGGTGCTTTACAATCAGGTCTCCCGATGCCTACAATGATTCCACAAGGATGGGAAATAATTATCATTGATTTGAAAGATTGCTTTTTTACAATTCCATTGGCTGATCAGGATAAGGAAAAATTTGTCTTTACTGTGCCTTCTTTAAATCATGACGAACCACGCCAAAGATATCAGTGGACTGTTTTGCCTCAAAGAATGAGAAATTCTCCAAGTATTTGTCAATGGTTTGTGGCACAGGCTTTATCTAAGCTCCAAGAGCAATTTAGCAATTGTTACTGCTATCATTACATAGATGATATCTTGTTGGCATCTGAAAATAAACAACAATTATCGACTCTTGAACAATGCACTGTGACAAATTTAGAAGCCTTTGGTTTGGTTATCGCCCCAGAGAAAGTTCAAAGACAGATGCCTTGGAAATATTTTGGGTTGATAATCACCAATATGCAAATTGTGCCTCAACCTGTAAAATTGGACATTGAAATTAAAAATGTTGCTGATGTACAGAAATTGGTTGGTGCAATAGGTTGGCTTAGGCCATACTTGGGGATAACTAATCATCAGCTGCAACCTTTGTATGACCTACTGTCAGGGATTACTTCCTCTACAGATGAGACATTTGACCGCTGCAGGAAAAAAAGGCTGAAGAAGAAATTGAATTGGCCTTGACATCTAAATTTGTTACCAGGATAGATGTTTCTGTTGGTGTGCAATTATTTATTTTGAGAGATGATGAAATACCATTTTGCCTCAGTTTTTAGTGGGAAGATGACTTGCCCTCAAGACACCTGCCCGCCTGGGCTGGTTGGTGGTGTCAGGGAGCAGAATGGTCCCCACATTATCCAAGAGGAGGCTGTCATAGAACTACTGAAATGCTTGGATGTTCATAAATCTATGGGACCAGATGGGATCCACCTCAGGGTAATGAGAGAGCTGGCAAATGAGCTTGCAAAGCCACTCTCCATCATTTACCAACAGTCCTGGCTCACTGGTGAGGTTCCGGATGACTGGAAGCTGGCCAATGTGATACCCATTCACAAAAAGGGTGCAAAGGAGGATCCTGGTAATTATAGACCAGTCAGCCTGACCTCAGTACCTGGCAAAATAATGGAACAGTTTATATTAAGTGCCATCACAAAGAATTTACAGGATGGCCAGGGTATCAGACCCAGTCAGCATGGGTTTAGGAGGGGTAGGTCATGTTTAACCAACCTGGTCACCTTTTATGACTAGTGGATGCAGGGAAGGCTGTAGACGTTGTTTATTTGGATTTCAGCAAGGCCTTTGACACTGTCTCCCACAGCATTCTCCTAGACAAGCTGGCAGGCTGTGGCTTGGACAGGAACACTCTTTGCTGGGTTCAGAACTGGCTGCATGGCCAGGCCCAGAGAGTGATGGTGAATGGTGCTGCATCCAGCTGGCGGCCAGTCACCAGTGGTGTCCCTCAGGGGTCTGTGCTGGGGCCAGTTCTGTTTAATATTTTTATTGATGACATGGATGAGGGCTTAGAGTCTTTCATTAGCAAATTTGCAGATGACACTAAGCTGGGAATGTGTGTTGATCTGTTAGAGGGACGGACGGCTTTGCAGAGGGACTTGGAACAGTTGGATGGATGGGCAGAATCTAATGGGATGAAGTTCAGTAAGTCCAAGTGCCAAGTCCTGCACTTTGGCCACAATAACCCCCTGCAACATTATAAGCTGGGGACAGTGTAGCTGGACAGTGCTCAGGTGGAAAGGGACCTGGGGGTGCTGGTTGACAGTTGGCTGAACATGAGCCAGAAGTGTGCCCAGGTGGCCAATAAGGGCAATGGCATCCTGGCCTGTATCAGGAATGGTGTGGCCAGCAGGAACAGGGAGGTCATTCTTCCCCTGTACTTGGCACTGGTGAGGCCACACCTTGAGTATTGCGTCCAGTTCTGGGCCCCTCAGTTTAGGAGGGATGTTGAGATGCTTGAGCGAGTCCAAAGGAGAGCAACAAGGCTGGTGAGGGGCTTGGAACACAAGCCATATGAAGAACGACTGAGGGAGCTGGGGTTGTTCAGCCTGGAGAAAAGGAGACTCAGAGGTGACCTTATCACTCTCTTCAACTTCCTAAAGGGTGGCTGTGGTGAGCTGGGGGTCAGTCTCTTTCTCCGGGCAACAACAGATAGAACAAGAGGACACAGTCTCAAGTTGCGCCAAGGGAGATACAGGCTAGAATTAAGGAGGAAGTTTTTCACAGAAAGAGTGGTCAAATACTGGAATCATCTACCCAGGGAGGTGGTGGCATCACCATCCCTTGATGTGTTTAAAAAAAGACTGGATGTGGCACTTGGTGCCATGATCTAGTTGAGGTATTAGAACATGGGTTGGACTTGATGATCTTAAAGGTCTCTTCCAACCTAGAAATTCTGTGATTCTGTGATTGTTGTGTCAATGGAATGATGAATGGGAAGAAAAATTGCATATATTGGAATGGATATTTCTATCTTTCAGGTCCCGAAAAACAGCTCCAGGTCTTTATGAGCTTTTTTCAGACATCATTATCAAAGGTCACAGAGGCTGCCATGAGATCTTAGGCCATGATCCTGTAACTATTGTCTTACTGGTACAACAATGGTATTTTGAGTGGTGTTTTCAAAACAATCATGAGTCACAATCTGCCTTTTCTTTTACAGGTCAAATAGTATATCATTAACCTTGTCATCCTATTTTGAATTTCACTAAGAAGATTCCCTTTCAGGGGAAACAACGTTGTTCTTCTGTTCCAGTGGAAGGTGCCACAGTTTTTACAGATGGATCAGGGAAAACTGGAAAAGCTGCTGTAGTCTGGAAGAAGGATGACCGCTGGGAATATGAAGTAATGGTTCAACAAGGGTGTCCTCAATTAGTTGAACTCTTTGCCGTACTTTTGGCCTTTACCTTATTTCCTAGTTCCATAAATACAGTTACTGATTCTGTTTATGTTGCTAATTTAGTGAAACAGTTGGATCAAGCTGTGTTGTATAATGTAAAGGAGAAACCATTATTTGTTATGTTGTTGAAATTGTGGACTGTTATTCATAATTGAAAGCATTCTTATTTTATTATGCATATTCGTAGCCATACATCACTATCTGGATTTTTTGTTGAAGGTAACGCCTATGTGGATTCCCTTGTGGCTGCCTCAGCGGTAAAAGTGGTGCCTAATGTGTTACAGCAAGCTGTTGTATCTCACCAATTTTTTCATCAAGGTGCTCAGGCATTATGGCAGCAATTTAAATTATCACATAGTGAAGCAAAGTCAATTATTTCTTCTTGTCCTAATTGTCATATGTCTCATGTTTCGCAATATTATGGTACTAATCCTAGAGGGTTACTGTCTTTATAAGAATGGCAAACAGTTGTTACAAAAATGCCTGAATTTGGCCATTTAAAGTATGTTAATGTTACAATTGACACCTTTTCTCATGCCATGGTTGCCTCAGCATTGGCAGGTGAAACAGAACAGGATGTTATTCATCACTTTTGCCACGCCTTTTCCATCTTAGGTGTTCCATCACATGTAAAGACAGATAATGGCCCAGCGTATGTTTCAAAGAAATTGCAAATGTTTTTTCGTGCCTGGGGTGTTGTCCTTCCACTCGTATTCCTCGTGCTTCGACAGGCCGAACAATTATTGAACGTGCCCATGGTGTGTTGAAGCACCAGGTACAAAAACAAAAAGGGGGCATGCAGAGGGGCTCATCTCAAGTGAGATTAGATAAAGCTGTTTATGTGTTAAACTTTTTGCGTCCATTACCTGACTTACAATTGTCTCTTATATTCTATAATTTTTAGTCTTTGAATTCAAAACAGCCAAACTTTAAGGAAGGTATTAAGGTATGGGTAAAAGATTTAAGCACGGAAAAGTGGACTGGTCAAGTAGAATTAGTAATATGGGGAAGAGGATATGCATGTGTTTTAACAGAAAATGGCCCTCATTGGATCTCTGCCCATTGCATTAAACCTTATTTGGAGAATACAGGAAAGGACAGGATGGGTGGTTCCACACTTGAAGAAAAATGAGTAGGTAATTACATTGGTTATTAGGTGGATGGAAGCATGGACCTTCAAAGAATGTGTGGTCAAGATGGTAATTCAAGGCAGAGTAAAGGCAGTTATTGACTTACACTGAAAATCCAAAATTTAAGTTAGTGGATGTTACTTTTGCTTCTGTTCTTTGAATTCTCTTACAAAGACATTGATAGTACTGAGAAATGTGTCTTGTACCATTGTGGTAGTCTGTTATTTTACAGTTTGTTCTTCAGAACTGGCATGTTGTCGCTGCAGAACTCAAACTCATTCCTCATATCCAGCAGACAGAGGACCACAGGTGCATTAAATCGCTAAACTGCAAGTACCTTGTTGTCAGGGACACCAAGCACACTCCCCTTGAAAATGAAATTGGCCCCGGAATCCTGTCACTCAATCCTGAGTGATTCAGTCTCATGGCGCGCTGTGTCCACCCCCCTCCCTTCCTGCCAAAAGGCCAGGTCATCGCACAGGCCATTCCAGTGCTTTATGCCCTTTATGATGACCTGGACCTTTCTGTTTATTTCACCAAAGTGCAGGGAGAAGACAAGCCCCTCATATGGTGTGACCTTAAGAGAGGGAGGCATTCCATCCAACTGCAGGGGATGATGGACACAGAGGCAGACATGGCAGTCATTCCTCCATACAAATAACCATCACAGTGGGAGCTGCAAAGCGTGTACAGTGAGGTTCTAGGTGTTGGGGGCACCCAATTGGCTAAAAGATCCAAGAGCATTGAACAAATTAAGGGACCGAATGGGCATTTGGCCTCTGTACACCCATTCCTACTGAATTCCAAGTTCACCCTGTGGGGGAGAGGTGCCATGTCTTAATGGGGGGCCAAATTGGAACTTCTGGCCCCTCATGATTTTTAGTGGTGGTCACTGAGAAGGGCCCTATCCAGAAACTAAATTGACTGACAGATACACCAGTCTGGGAGAACAGTGGCCGCTAAATAAGCAGAAATTAAATGTGCTCACTCAAATTTTGGAAAAAGTGTTAGCAAAAGGTCTTATCGTCGAAACTAACAGCCCTTGGAATTCCCCAGTGTTTGTCATCAAAAAGCCGGGGAAAGACAGGTGATTTGAGAAAGATAAATGATGTCATCTAAGACATGGGGTCCCTCCAACCAAGGATGCCGTTCCCCTCAATGCTTCCCCAAAATTGGTCATTGGCGGTAATAGATAATAAAGACTGTTGTTTTCAAATTCCCCTCCACCCAGCTGACGCTCCGCACTTTGCCTTCTCTGTACCCTCCATCAACAGTGAAGCCCCCATGAAGTGCTACCACTGGAAAGTATTGCCTCTAGGCCTCAAATTCTCTCCTTCTATCTGCCAGTGGTAGGTTGCCAGAGTTCTGTCCCCAGGGCAGGGAATTGTGTCATCTATCATGGCATGGATGATGTACTTGTGTGTGCGCCTCATAACAATATACTTGCAGCAGCTCTTGAGGATACTGTCACTGCCTTGTTGGTGGCTAGATTCAAGCTGAAAAAAGACAAAGTACAAAAACTGACGCCTTGGAAGTATCTAGGCCTTGAGATCTCAAACAGGACCATTACACCACAGACAATCCTCATCAATGATAATCCTAAGACTTTACGAGACCTCCACCAGCTGTGTGAGTCATTGAACTGGGTCAGGCCCTGACTAGGGCTCTTCAAGGGGGATCTATCTCCCCTCTTCAACACATTAAAGGGGAGGGAGGAGTTAGATTCTCCAAGGGCCTTGACTCAGAAAGTGAAGCAGGGTCTTGAGAAAGTACAGTCAACATTGTAAGGCTGACAGGCCCATCGCTGTCGGGTGGGCCTTCCCTTCAACTTGATCATCTTAGGTAAGCTGCCTCACCTTCACAGGCTCATTTTTCAATGGGACAAAGACCAGAAGAACTCCCTCTTGATTATAGAGTGGGTGTTCCTTGGTCATCAGCTGGCCAAAAGTATCACACAGCCACAAGAGCTGATGGCCCAGCTGATCACCAAAGCTAGGGCTCGAATGCAACTGTTGGCAGGATGTGATTTCACATGCATCCATGTCCCCATCAAAACAACGACAGGGATACTAACCAAGGAGACACTGGAGAAGTTGCTCTGTGAGAATGAAAGTTTACAATTTGCTCCAGATAGCTATCCAGGTCAAATTTCCATACATCATGCAGGCCACAAATTGTTTAACACAGAATTCAATTTAATTCCAAAAGATATCTAAAGTCAACACCCATTGAAGGCCTTGACCATTTCTACCGATGCATCCAGAGGATCCCACAAGTCTGTTATGACTTGGAAAGAACCTCAAACTCAGCAGTGGGAAGCCTGAGGCAGAGTGGAAATTTTCCAGGGTAGAAATCCATTTTGATTTAGGGGAAATGTACATCTTTGAGTTAAGTCTGTAGCTTGCTGTTTAGTCTGACTGCCTGTTCTCTCGAAGAGCCTGTGCTTGGAAAGGCTGCTTCAGCCAAAGGACAAGAGATAAGGAGGGAGGAAAGGAGCAGACAGAGCAGAGCAACCTGACCCAAGAGTTCTTTCTGAAGAATTAGTGGCAAGTGTCAGGCGAAATCAGTGGAATGAATATGTATGAACCTATTGTGAATTTGCATGCATATGTATTTGAGAGGGAGATAAAAGGGGATCTGGAGTTCCCAGAGGTACGCATGTCATTTTAGGGGAACGATTCCCACATGCGTCCAGTGTTGCAATAAACATACCAGCTTTACAACTTTCACAAAAGTTGTGGAGTTTTGTTTATCTCCGCAAAACAAGCCGACATTAAGGTCATAGAAGGCTCTCCTCAAGTTGCTGAGTTGTATGCAGTTGCTAGGGCCTTCAATAAATTCCCAGAACCAATTAACATTGTTACCAATTCGGCTTATGTAGTTGGAGTAGTGTCCAGAGCAAAACATGCCATTTTAAAGGAGGTCTCCTATGCAGTTATTTTCAACTTGCTCTCTAAGCTTATATATCTAGTTTCTCACTGGGAGTAATTCTTTTTTGTGATGCATGTGAGGTCACACACTGACCTTGCCAGATTCATCGCTGAGGGGAACAGTAAAGCAGACGCCCTAGCCTCTCCATTACAACTAGCTGGCCTACCCAACATCTTCCAGCAGGCCAAACTCAGTCATTATCAATTCCACCAGAACATTCCTGGTCTGATTCGTCAATTCCATCTAAGGCATTATCAGGCCAAGGCAATTGTGGCCACATGCCCAAACTGTCAGGAGTCCTCCTTACCATCATTGGGTTCAGGAGTGAACCCAGGAGGACACCGCAGTTGTGAAGTTTGGCAGACAGATATCACTCATTTACCAGAGTTTGGAAGATTAAAATATGTACATGTCTCAGTTCACACCTTCTCAGGAGCAGTCTTTGTCTCAGTCCACACAGACGAAAAAGCCGCAGATGCACAAAGACATCTGGTGCAGGCTTTTGCAACTTTAGAGGTCCCCAATACCATCAAAACTGACAACTGCCCAACCTATACTTCCAGAATGGGGGTCCAACATCTGATAGGGATACCGCACTCCCCCACCAGCCAGGCAGTGATAGAAAGGACTCATCAGACTCTCAAAAAAGTCCCCAACCACCAAAGAGGAGTGTCAGGGTCCGTCCTAGTGGACAGATGACCTGATGGTTCGTAGGAATGATCTCAGAGTGCAAAACACCAACACGGTACAAGGGGGTTTGCAGTGATAATCAAATCAAATGCAATTTTATTGAAATAACCACAGCAAAAAATGTGATAGAGGGATTAAGGGAGAGGAAAAGATAGAGAAAGAGAGAGAGAGAGAAAGAGAGGGGATATAGCTACCAACGCAGAGACGAAGTCCTTTGGTCCAGTCCAGCCGAGGGTCTGCCTGCTACGCTGGGGAGATCTCAAAGGCTCTAGCTAACTCAGAGGTTTTTATTACTGAAAATTGTGAGGGGGGGGAAACAGATACAATAGGGAACAGATGTAACAGGTAGTCTATGTTCTCAGCAGTAAATGCGCTTGATCGATGTAACAGGTAGTCTATGTTCTCAGCAGTAAATGAGAGCCATTGTTTTCTTGCTCCAGTGGTCACACCTGCAGGCAAACATCTCGCTTTGGTCAGCTTGCCTCTCCACACACCTTCCCCGGGCTGGGGGTTTCAGTCCCAGTCCTTGGAAGGAGCAGAGGGGCCTGTTAGGAGTTTCATGTCTTAGTCCTTAGTGGAGAAGCTTCTTACATCTCAGTCTGTCTGTCACGGTGGTTGTAAAACAGATGAGGGTCTTCTGTGGGAGACCACCTGAAACTCAGGAGAAGTCCAGCCAGGCCGAGAGGTGGGACAGCTTCCAGAGCTGCTATTGTTGCAAACGGGGCATGATGCCCTCTTCTTAGTATACAGCAAGCAACACCTGTGAAAACAATAGCTCAACACTGAGCTTTCAGGTCTCAGGGCCCGTGGCGTGTGATTTTTCTCCTTCCGAGCCAGATATAGATGGGGGGGTTTCTCTTCAGTGGTCTCTCAAGGATGATTGTGAGGCAGATGAGGGAAAATTGGGACAGACTCTCACACCATGCCACAGTCGACAGCTGCAGGGAACTGTGAGCCCCTGTACACACGGCCACCCGAGAGAGTCTCCACACCGATCCAGGGGTGGCCCCTCTCAAGACTGCGTCAGTCTTGGGGAATGAGGGGCCAGAGAACATCTCCCTGTGACCGCAGCAATGCAGTGTCATACCATTTCCTTTTGCAGGGCACAGACAGTCCCAAAGTAGGGGAATTTGATGTACCTAAGGGAGAAGTGTTGTCTTTGCATAGGGGTTGAATTAGTAGCTGAAGTCCACACTTTGAGCAACTAGATTGGTTGCCCATTATGATAGCAGCAACCAGTTGTGAAGTTAAGTGGATGCTGCTTTGTTCTAAGTGGTGACTAGGCAGATGACTTGGTCTCTGACTCTGTGCAGGAGAAATTTATTTGAGTAGAGATGAAGGTGTCATTCTGCTAT
The DNA here is from genome assembly GCF_028551555.1 of Melozone crissalis. Lineage (NCBI taxonomy): Eukaryota > Metazoa > Chordata > Aves > Passeriformes > Passerellidae > Melozone > Melozone crissalis. Next base: position 3,774,924 of record NW_026535813.1, on the reverse strand, counting down.
GTGGGGGTACCAGTTGTCGGTTTCTCAGGGTCTGGATTGAAGGCACTTGAGACAGTAGTTCATGTTCAGACTCAAGTGTTTATTATTTCTTATCAGTAAAAAAGTGTTACTACTGTGAGTTCGGCAACTTTTCTTTAGAAGGTACAAAAGGGCTAACAATCTCTTGTTACAAGGTCTTTTAAGACTAAACTATCCAATTAAGAACTGACATCTAGATTATTTTCCCTTTTAACCCAAGAACTGATCCCAAAGAGCTTGCAATACAGACCTTTCTGCCTAATTACAAAATGCCACCCAAATCCATGAAGGAGGAAAAAGAAGCATGAAGAAGAAACCCAGGACGACACCCTGTGCCCTCCATCTTGCTTCCATCCACAACATACTAAAAATCCCAAAACCTAAATTTCTCACCAAGTGATACACCTACACTACTCTCTATAATCTATTTCACACTTTTGTGGATTCTAGTCTGTCTTGAAGTCCAGGAAACTTTCTCCATGAATGAGTGTCAAAGTCAGTGCTCCCCTGGGGATCAGGGCACCCAGAACAGACAGAGAAATATTCCTGGTGTCCTGGGTTTCCACACTGCTACAAATGTGTCATCCGGAAATTGCAAGGTCTATAACAGTATTTAAATATCTATTTTTTATGTGCCTTCTTTGTATATGAATGTTAAGATTGTGAGGGTGTGTGTTGTGGATTTGGTAGAAGTTGGTTATCTGTAGGTGAATGAAGAATCGATCCTCTGTCTGCTAAGATTTTTTTGCAAGGGCCCTGCAGAATTCCTTAGCAATTTTGTTTGCGGGTCAAATACAAAAAAGGGGAATTGTAGAAAAGACATTTCTGTTCTTGTGAGCCAGTGAAGGCTTCCTGAAGATAAAGAAAGCCTCATATCTCTCTCAAGGAAGGTACCAAGGCTATCACCATGACAATGTGAAGAAAGAAAGAAAGTAAAAAGATATGGACTTTGGTTGGCTCACAGAGTGACGTGGCTCCTTTTCACCTATTGAGAGTTTTGTTTCTTTTTTATGGCCAATGGGCAGTTTATGTGTTTGCAAAGTAAATGTAAATATCTTGTAAAACTATAAAGGCAACATGTTGCTTTAATAAATAGATCTATACAGCCATCTGATGGAGTCCTGGTGCTTTGCGCCAACTGGGGCTCTATAGCCACACCCACCAACCAGCAAGAAGGAAATGCAGGCTTTGCTGGAAACCCTGGGTTTTTGGAGCATGCATATTCCAGACTAATGTCAGATTGTCAGCCCTCTCTACTGTGTGACATGGAAGAATGATTTCAAGTGGGATCCTTAACAGCAACAACCTTTGAACAAATTAAGCAACAGATAGTTCATGCAGTAGCCCTTGGACCAGTCACAACAGGATCCGATGTGAAAAATGTGGTTTACACAACAACTGAGGAGAATGGTCCTTCCTGGAGCCTCTGACAAAAATTACCCTAGGACACCCAAGGATGATCCCTTGAGTTCTGGAGTAGGGGATATAAAGGATTCAAGACCTTTTACACTCCAACTGAAAAAAACATACTGGAAGCTTAAGAAAGGGTTTGAGCTGCTTCAGAAGTGATTGGCACCAAAGCACACCTCCTCCTGTCACCCCAGCTGTCAGTGCCGGGCTGGATGTTCAAATGGGAAGTTCCATCATGCCACTGATGCTGCTTGAAGTACGAAGATTGCACTGATCACGCAGTGAGCTCAGGTAGAAAACTGCAATCACCCAGGGATCTTGGAAGTCATCACAAACTGGCCCAAATGCAAAGATTTTGGACTATCATCATCAGTGGAGGACAAGGTAACACATGCTAAGAAGGCACCACCATATAATCAGCTACTAGAAAATGAGAAATTATATACTCTCTTCACTAATGGTTCCTGATGTACTGTAGGGACAAATAAAAATGGAAAGCAGCCATATGGAGCCCTACACAGCAAGTCACGGAAGCAGCCTAGGGAGAAGGTGGATCAAGTCAGAGTGCAGAGCTGAAAGTGGTCCAGCTGACTTTAGATATTGCTGAATGAGAGAAATGGCCAGCAATCTGCCTCGACACTGACTCGTGTGTGGTAGTAAATGCTTTGTGGGGGTGGCTGGACTGACGGAAAAAAAGAGGAATTGTCAGTGTAGAGGGAAACTCATCTGGTCTGCTGAATTCTTGCAAGACATAACTTCCTGGGTAGAGAAGTTGGTTGTAAAAGTACATCACGTAGATGCACACTTACCCAAAAATCAGTCCACTGAAGAACATCACAACAACAGACCGGTGGATCAAGCTGCCAAGATTAAAGTGAATCTGGACTGATAACATAAGGGTGAGTTATTTCTGGCTCAGTGGGCCCATGATACCTCAGGTCATCAGAGAAGAGATGCAACTAATAGATGGGCTTGTGATCAAGAGGTGGACTTAACCATGGGCACTATGTCTCAGATTATCAATAACTGTGAAATGTGCTGCAATCAAGCAGGTAAAGCAGGTAAAGCCTCTGTGCTATGGGAGACGATGGTAAAAATATAAATATGGTGAGGTCTGGCAGATGGATTGCATCACACTGCCACAAACCCGCAAAGGCAAGCACTACATGCTGACAATGGTGGAAACAACCAATTGATGGATGGAGACATACTCTGTGCCTCACACCACTGCCTGGAACACCCTCTTGGGCCTTGAAAAGCAAGTCCTGTGGAGACATGGCACCCCAGAAAAAATTGACTCAGACAGTTGGACTCATTTCAAAAACAGCCTCTAGACACCTGGATGGAAGAGCTCAGGATTGAGTGGATGTATCATATTCCATATCATGCACCAGCCTCTGGGAAAATTGAACTGTATAATGAACTAGCAAAAACCACATTGAAAGCAAAGGGGGTGGGATATTCAAACATTGGGATGTACATATAGCAAAGGCCACCTGCTTAGTTTACTCTAGACACTCTACCAATCAAGTTGGCTCTACCCTATCAAAACCTTCACATACCATAGAAGGGGATAAATTCCCCGTGGTGCATATGAGAAATGTGTTAGGGAAGACAGTTTGGATTAGTCCTGCCTCAAGGAAAGGCAAACCCATCTGTGGGATTGTTTTTGTTCCAGGACCTGGATGTACTTGGTGGGTAATACAGAGGGATAGGGAAACACGATGTCTACCTCAAGGGGATTTGATTTTTGGGTGAGAACAGCCTGTAATGTTGAATTGTATAATATTGGTTGCTAAATGATGCTGCCACTGTGTGCCATAACTACCATGGACAATGAGGATTGATTGCTCCAGATACATCAGTCATGAGCTCCTGATGCAGCTTGCAACTAGCTAACAGCACAGCAGCCCTCCTCCTCTGGAAGGCATCCAGGACAGATAGAACCCATAGTCATGGACTAAATTAACTCAACAGACATCTTGGTGGAATGGACATTAACTATGGAAATGATACCTGTGTTTGTATATATGTGTAGTTATATATATGTGCATGTGTGTGTGTATAGTTGAAGGTGTAGGATCTGGGCACGAACTATATGTTATAGAATAAGGGGTGGATAATGTCCTGGTTTCAGCCAGGACAGGGTTAATTTTTGCAGTAGCCAAGAGGGGGCATGGGCAAGACCCAGAGGTTATTCTCTACCACCTCAAGTTATTGCCTGGGGGGGGAGGGGGGTGTGTGGAAAGGAGTCTCTTCTGCAGAGAAGGGATTCCTTCTGGTTGAGCAAGTGTGGTGCCAGTTCCAAGCCAGAAGGAGCACTCAGGGTGGTGTGGCTGCAGTCAGGTCAAGTTCCAGGGTGAGCATTTTTGTATGGGAATCACTCTCTGTTTTGTACACTTCTGTCAATAATATTTTTGCTGTTGCTGTTACTGTTTGTTTTCTTATCTTATTGCTGTTTCCAGTAAATTGTTCTTATCTTGAGACAGAGTAGAAATTCTCCAGAGTAGAAATCCATTTTGATTTAGGTGAAATGTACATCTTTAAGTCTGTGTAGCCTGACTGCAAGGCCTAGGCTCAAGGGAAACTGCTTCAATGAAGGACAGAGATAAGGGAGGCGGGGGTAGGGGGGAAACAGAGGGTGATAGAGACAGAGACTGTTGTGAGTGCAAGTCAACCTGACCTAGGAATTCTTTCTGATAAAGAAGAGCTAGCGGCAAATGTCACACGAAATTCGTAAAAATGAATATGCATGAGCCTACTGGGAAATTGTATGCATATGTTTCTGAGAGAGGGATAAAAAGAGACCTGAAGTTCCCAGAAGTACGCATGCCTTTTAAGGAGAGTAATCTCCGCATGTATCCGGCGCTGTAATAATAAACATACCAGCTTCACAACTTCCACCAAGTTGTGGAGTTTTTGGCTATATCTCCGCAAAACAATCTCAAGCCTTGATTTTTGCCTTTTGTGCCTCTAGATCTCCTCTCCAGCTGCTGCAGCAGAGGACAAGCGTGGGAGTGAGAGACTGGCATATGATTTCAGTGGGAGCACTACATTGGAGAATACCATTCCTAAACCACAACACGCGGGTTTAGAAAAAAGAGAGAAAATTTGGAGGTTGACATAATTATTTAAGAAGTGAAGAAAAAGTCGAAGAAAAAAAATAAGTGCTAGAAAGGCGTCACCACCTTCCAGAGGAAGACCAGTGCCCAGCCAGTTCCAAAGCAAAAGATAAATAACCTCCCTAAATCCCTTCTTTCCCCTTTTTATTGCTGAGCATGATGTTTTAAGGCATGGAATATCCCTTTGGTTACTTTGGGTCATCTTGGTTGTGTCCACTCCCAACCTTTTGTACAACCCCCTACTCTATTCACTGAGGGGACAGAGTGAGAACCAGAGAAGGCCTTGATGCTTTGCAAACACCAATCTGTTAAAAACGGGACGACACTCCTGGTACTAAAAGTGATTTCAGCATTTATTATAATAAGGCCTAAAGCATGGGGCCCCGTGGGTCTAGCAGGAGCATTCCCGTCAAGGATGCTGCAGCACTGGTGCTGGGTCTTCTTCCTTTCTTGAGCAGCAATGTCTCTGATGTTCCAGGTGGAGTGGCACAAATTCACTGGGTCAGATGCCCCCTTTTATACTGTTTTTTCTTCCTTTGGATTGGTTTATTTTTGGATCCTTCATTTGCATGAAGTTTTTAGGTGCTTGATTGGCCCATTACAGTTCTGTCCAGGCTGGCTCATTTCGCTTGGGGGGGGTGCATTTTACTTTGGTGTAATATGGTACACTGAGTACCGTATTTCTTATAACTACCCTTTTAACCCCTTTTACAATATAGTAAACAAACTAACAGTACATGCTTAGCAATTATCAATTATTTTACAACAGTTTCTAGCCTATTTTTGACAATTGAGCTACAGCTAAAACATTAGTGTGTTTCAGCCACAAATCTAAAACAAAGCACCATGTTAGCTGCTCTGAAAAAAATTCACTCTATCCCATACAAACTCAGTACCCGCACATATTTCCTTTCTTTAGTGTTCACCCCCTCCCGTGATAGCTTAGCTTTCTGTCTCTCTTTCATGTGTTCTCTTGCATGTGCTCTCTCACGTGCTCTCTCTTGCATGCTCTTCCATGGCTTTCTCTTACATGTTGTCTCACATGCATTCTCACATGTTCTCTCATGCTCTCTTACATGCATGCCCTTTCTCAAATGTACTATTTTGCATAGTGTCTCATGCTCCCTCTCTCCTATTTTCACCCGCATGCTTCCTTGCATGTGCTGACTGTTCCATCTCTTTCTTCCTCTTTCCCCCACTTTGCATGTGCTAGCTCTTTCATGAGTTTCTGCTGTCTCACATGCTCTCTCCTGCATGCTCTTGATGCACCAACAGACAACTATTCAACTAAAGTTGAAAAGTGGTATGTTTATTACAGCGCCTGGGGGCACAAACAGAATAATTTCCAAAGTCATGTGCACCCTTCAAGAGTCCAAACTTCCCCTTTGTCCCCCAATCTGTTGCATATGAATTAAGTTTTGCAATAGGTTCATGCATATTCATTTCTCATCAGTCCTTGTGCAGAGAGCTCTCTGGTTGTCCTCTCCTGCAGCCTCAGTTTTGGTTTGCTTCTTGTTTCAAGGTTCAAGGGGCCCCTCTTATCTTGCTCTAGCTTGGAAGTTCACATTCCTTTCACCTTGTTTGAAGCAGTTTTGTGAGCTACAGGCTTTTGCGAGCATAGGCCTTTTTTATGAGCACAACAAATGAAAAGACTCTACAGACTAATGAGACAGAGTGAAAAATCCCCCAGAGTAAAAATCCATTTTGAATTAGGTGAAGTGTCTAGGAGAGGTGAAAAGTCTGTAAGGCCAAAGCTGAAGGGAAAAACTGCAGGACAGAGATAGTGAGGAGAAAGAGAAAAAAAACCCCAGAAACGGTTACAAGGCTGATCTGCCCTGACCTAGGAATTCTTTTTGATAAACAGGAACTGGCGATAAATGTCACGTGGAATGAATATGCATGAACCTATTGTGAAACTGTATGCATATGTATTTGGAAGGGGAGATAAAAGGAGATCTGAAGTTCTCAGAGGTACGCATGCCTTTTTGGGAGAGAAATCTCCGCATGCATCCAGCGCTGCAATAAACATACATACCACTTTACAACTTTTATGAAGTTGTGGAGTTTCTTCTTTTCTCTGCAAAACATTCTGGCGAGCCAGCCAGGAGGAAGAGATAGCTTGCGTCTCCCTCTCTGTCCCCGCAGGGGCAGGGGGGAACAGACGGACTGCTAGGCGCACCCCAGGATTTTCCTGGAGGAGGCTCCGCTCGTCTCGACTTGCCTCCTGTGAGGACAGACAAGGACCTGCTGGCCTGCGAAGGAGAATACGGTATGTACTGAGGGGCCCCCGGGGGAAAAGAGAGCTAGGGAGTAAATCACTCAGAGATTTACTGAGTCTGGGTGTAGCTGGTGGAGAAGCTATATTAGAGACGGGGTTTATTGTTCTGAAGGGGCTGACCGCTAGCGACCCTGAGGGTGGGTCAGGTGGACCCGTGTATGTGTGTGGTGTTCAGTCACTGTATTGGGGGTTCATTGTTCTGATAGGGCAGACAGCTAAACATGTGTGTGTTTTTGTTTGTGTGTGTGTGTGTGTGGTGTCCGGACACTGTGTCGCTGTATGGTTAATGCATTGTGTGGTCAGTGCACTGTGTTTGTAATCATGCAAGTGTATAAGTGTATGGTGTATAAAAGAGAGTAGATCTACAGTGCTCTAGAGTGCGGCGGGGGGGGGGGGGGGGGAGGTGTTTCCTACCCGCGACTGGAGGGGCTGAGTGAGCACCGGCCAGGGCAGGCTGTGAGGGTGGGGAGCGCCCGGCAGAGAAAAATAGAGCAAGCAGTGGTGAAGCATGAGTGAGGATGTTCATTGAGTAAAGGTGGTAAATTGTGGTGTAGTTCGTGCACGCTTTCACCGTGGCTAGACGAACCCAAGGGGTTCCTCTGCCCCGATGGTTTGGACTCGACCCCTGGGAGTTTGTGAATCCTGTGAATTATTGGATAGATAGAGGAGACGAGCGAGTTTATTTAGAGGGGCTCTACCTGACCTCAGCTGGTACTATAGTAAGTCTGGACTTGGAACAGGCTGCCGTAGAGGATTTTAAGTTCCCTGTGATAAACTGAATAGCCCGCCTTTGCGGGAAATTTTGGGTAGCCTTTGGTGCATCAAGAGGCTGGCACGCTGCATGGGTATTATTGCAGCGCGGAGTTTGTGAGAGACGCTGGTATTGCTGTACTAATAAGCGTCAGGGCACATGCCCTGAGTGTAGATTAAAGGTTTCTGATCAAGCTGATTCAGAACCTAAGATCTTAAAGCTTGTGTGTGGGAAATCACATCTGATACCTGCCACCTGGAGCTGTGTGTGGGAGGAAGACTGGGAAACTACTGTGAAGGTCTGTGAAAAGAGGTTTGGGTGGAAGCGAGGTAGGGCAAGGAGAAGGAAATAATGGGAACCAACCAGAGCAAGGACGTCCCTCGGGCTAGCCCCTTAGGGTGCATCTTGGCCCACTGGAAGGAAGTCACCAGCAGTGGGGGGTTTGAGAATAAAAAGGATCTAATCCAATTTTGCACACGCTGGTGGCCCTTATACAGGTTAGAGGACGGAGCAAAGTGGCCGCCCACTGGAACCCTAGATTATGATACCTTACTGCAGTTAATGTTGTTTTTAAGACGGGAAGGTAAATGGCATGAGGTTTCATATGCTGATATGTTTTTTGTTTTAAGAAATCACCAAGAATGGCAAAGGGACTGTGGGATCAAATCACCCTCAGATCCACTGGTCTTGGCCCTTGAAAAGGAAAACAAGGCAAAGAGAGGGATAATCAAATGCTGTTGTTCAGCATGTAGTATAGGACAACGGTATATGAGATCAGATAAGGCCTATCATTCTGAGGAGCAAGAACGAGATACATTTGAGTGGATGAAAGCTCCTCCTAGAAGGAGGGAGGTTGAGGCTGAAACTGAGGATGAGGATGAAGGGGAAGAGGACTTGCCCAAAAGGGAGGAGGACTCAGGTGGGGAAGGCACATCCACCAGAACCCACCCCAACCGTGGTAGTCCAGTTGCATCTAGAACTAGAAGGCAAGTAGTGTCGCAGGCCCCTCTGCGAGAGGCAGTGGGACCAGAAGGAGGCAAATGATTGATTAAAGTGCCATTTACCACCCTTGATTTAGAGGCATGGGAAAGGATTGCTAGGAATTATCGTGTTGATCCGATACTTACTGCCAAATGTCTACGATATGTTATCAAACAACACAATCCAGACTGGGCTGACATCCAGCTACTACTAGATGCTTTCACTGAAACAGAAAAATAGCTGATCTTAAAGACAGCAGAGACTTTGGCAGAGGATTACTGCAAGGCCAAACAGCTAGATGTAAAAGAACATTTCCCCCTCCAAGACCCAGAATGGGATCCTAATGTTTCAGAAGGAGTAAAGAAATTAAGAGAGTATCAAGAGTGGATAGCAACAGGGGTGGAAAGAGCTATTCCAAAAACCATAAACTGGTCTGCCTTATATTGCCTTAAGCAGGGGCCTTCTGAGACTCCATCTGAATTTCTAGAGCATTTAAGGGATACTATGCATCGTCATACATCATTAGATCCGGAGTCTGAGATAGGGATAAATCAACTAGTTAATTCATTTTTGGGGCAGGCTGCTGGAGATATTAGATGTAAACTTCAGAAAATTTGGGGACCGGATGGGAGGAATCTTGAAGTCTTGCTAGAGGAAGCCTGGAGGGTAATTAGTAACCGGGAGGAAGGATATAAACAAGGAATGAAAAGGTTGGTGGCAGTGGTACAGGAGGAAAGGCAAAGAAAATACAACCAGGGACCACCGAGACAAGGACCACCTCGGCTGGGCAGGAACCAGTGCGCAATCTGCAAAAGAATTGGTCACTGGAAAGATCAATGCCCAGAACAGAGACGGGGTGACCAACAAATGGCTGCACACGTACAAAAAAACTGAGGAGGACTGGGGGATTCTGCCCCAGCGGATCCACTGGTTATAACAATGAGGCTGGGGGAAGAAGGGAAAAGGGTGGAATTCTTGGTTGATACAGGAGCTACATATTCAGTTTTAAATAAAGCTTTAGTACCTGTAGAAAATGATTATGTTGTAGTGCAAGGGGCATCTGGCCAGTCTGAAAGGGCATATTTTACCAAACCTTTGAGGTATACATTGGGAAAACAATGGGGTATTCATAAATTCTTGTACATGCCCAATTCACCAAAGGCACTTTTAGGCAAAGATTTATTGGAGCAGTTACAAGCAACCATTATATTCAAAAATGGGGAAGTTACTCTGGAAGTGAATGATCAAAAGTACATAGAAGCATTAAGTTTAACAGCTATTGAAATTAAGGAAGAAATTGAGGAAGAGCTATTAAGTCAAGTATTTCCCAGGGTATGGGCCTCTGATGTACCTAGGAAGGCGAAAAATGCCTCCCCCATAGTAATTAAGCTTAACGAAGGGACACAACCAGTGAGAATTAAGCAACACCCCCTAAAAAAAGAAGACAGGGAAGGAATCAGTCCAATAATTGAAAATTTCCTGAGGTTAGGGTTACTGAAAGAATGCCAATCTGATTTCAATACGCCTGTTTTACCTTTTCGGAAATCTGATGGGTCATACCAGATAGTACAGGATTTGAGGGCTGTCAATAAAATAACAGAAGATTTGTAACCAGTGGTAGCCAATCCATATACTTTATTAACTTGGCTAGCACCTGAGCTAACCTGGATTACTGTTTCAGATCTAAAAGATGCCTTCTTTTGCCTCCCCATCCACGAAGCCAGCCAGAAAATTTTTGCATTTGAATGGGAAAGCCCTAAAAGCAGGCGCAAAACCCAGCTCACATGGACTGTGTTGCTTCAAGGCTTCAAAAATTCCCCCACTCAGTTTGGGGAGCAACTTGCAAAAGATCTGGAGTCCTGGGAAGCTCCACAGGAAGAAGGAAGGCATTTGCAGTACGTGGATGATCTTCTAGTAGCCACTCGGATTAGAGAAGTATATGTGGCTGGGATGGTAAGTCTTTTGAATTTCCTAGGACTCCAAGGATACAGAATATCAATGAAAAAGGCACAGGGAGTAAAACAGAAAGTAATCAACCTGGAGTACAAGGTCTGTGCTGGGCAACGGACTTTAGGGCAGGCTCACAAGGAAGCCATATGCCAAACCCCAAAACCCCAGACAATAAAGGAACTCCGAACCTTCTTAGGCACGGCAGGGTGGTGCCGGCTGTGGATTTATGATTATGGACTGCTCGTCAGACCCCTCTATGCTCTTATTGCCAATGGAAATAGAGACCTCCAGTGGACAAAAGAAGCCACACGGGCCTTTCACCAGCTTAAGAGTGCTCTCATGTCAGCTCCAGCTTTGGGACTTCCAGATGTAAGTAAACCATACTTCCTATTTTCCCATGAAAGACAGGGAATTGCCTTGGGAGTATTGGCTCAGGACTTGGGTCCATACCGAAGGGCAGTTGCTTACTTCTCCAAGCAACTAGATGCAACGGCCAAAGGATGGCCAGATTGCTTCAGTGCTGTAGCAGCTGTCATGCTGAATATTCAATAGGCACACAAGTTTACCCTGGGACAAAAAATGACTGTGCTAGTGTCCCACAGAGTGTCCGCAGTACTGGAAGTAAAGGGTGATCACTGGCTTTCACAACAGAGGTTTCTGAACGACCAGGCCATCATGGGAGAGCAAGATGATGTACAGATAGTGGTAACAAATATTGTCAGCCCAGCTTCCTTTCTCAGTGGAATCAAGGAGAAGCAGTACACCATGATTGCCTGGAGACCTTTGAAGCTACCTACTCCAGCTGCCCAGACTTAAAGGACACTCCTTTGGACGATGCAGAGACCTGGTTAACTGACGTGAGCGCCTAAGTTGCCAATGGGAAGCGAGATGCTGGGTATGCGGTGACCACCTGCAGAGAGGTAATCGAATCTAGACCCTTACCAACAGGTACCTCTGCACAGAAGGCTGAGATAATTGCCCTGACCCGTGCCTTGGAAATGGCAAAAGGAAAGAGAATAAACATCTACACAGACTCGAGGTATGCATTCGGAGTTGTACATGCACATGGGGCCATCTGGAAAGAGAGGGGACTGCTGACCTCACAGGGAAAGAACATCAAACATGCACAAGAGATAATCCAGCTGCTGGAAGCAGTTCAGCTGCCTGAAAAGGTAGCAATTATGCACATTAAGGCACACCAAAGAGTGAGCTCAGAATTGGAAGAAGGAAATGAGCTGGAGGATAGAGAGGCAAATGAAGCAGCAAAAGGTGAGGTAGCTACTGAAGGAGTCCTAATTCCAGATGGACAAATTTCCCTTCAAGTTAAGCCAGAATATAATAAGAGAGATAGAAATTTAATTAAAGATCAAAAAGGGACGTATAACCAAGAAGGGTGGGCTACCATTGAAAAGAAGCTGGTAATCCCTTCCCATTTATTGTGGTCACTAGTAAGGGAAGAACACCAGAAAACGCACTGGGGAATAGATGCCCTATACACATACCTGATTGAAAGAATTGTTGCTAGGAATTTATATGCCACTATTACTCAAGTGACCCGACAGTGTGATCTTTGCCTCCAGACTAACCCCTAAAATACCCCCAGGCCGAAACTCCGTCAGATTGGGAAAGGCCATGGGCCTGGACAACAGTGGCAAATTGACTTTTCAGAACTCTCAAGGAAAGGGGGGTATCAGTATTTACTGGTATTGGTAGATACATTTTCAGGGTGGCCAGAAACATTCCTCGCCAGAACTGTCAAAGCTAGAGAAGTTACCAGAGTATTATTACAAGAAATAATGCCATGCTTCGGAGTTCCAGCCACAATATCCTCCGATAGAGGATCACATTTCCTTTCCAAAATAGTGCAACAGATTAGTAGCCACCTGGGCATAGACTGGGAACTTCACACCCCATACCGCCCACAAGCAAGCGGCCAGGTGGAGAAAATGAGTCATTTGATTAAGCAGCAAATCATAAGACTGGGGCAGGAAGCTAATATACCCTGGCCCCAAGGTCTTCCACTAGCACTATTGCTAATTCGAACTAAACCTCGAGCTAAAGAAAAGTTGAGCCCTTTTGAAATACTCTATGGAAGACCATATGGAATACAAAAGGGAATGTCCACCCACATTGGAGAGGTAGCACTAGCCACCTACATGGTGGCCTTAAGCAAACAGCTCAGAAAAATTGAGAAACATGTGGCTGGAGCTCGGAGCCAGGAGTTAGATGGACCAGTACATAACATACAGCCTGGAGATTATGTATATGTTAAGTCTCTTACAGAAAAGACTTTGGAACCACATGGAAGGGACCGTTCCAAGTGCTTCTCACCACCTTCACTGCAATCAAGGTTAGGAGCAGAATGCCTGGATCCATCACTCTTGGGTGAAGAAGGCCCAGAAGCCCCTTGAGGAGTGACACCAGGAGACAATGAACTGAGACTAAAACTTTCTGGGGCAAAATGAGTAAATTGCGGTCGGGAGTAGTTTGTACTTGGGTTCACAGAATTGTTGTATTTGTAATTATAACTGAAGTTTTAGAACTAGAGAGTACCTCTATCCAAAGCAATGCTGAATGGCCTTGGTCCCAGGCGTTTATTCAGCATACTGGATCCATGGGAGAAACTTCTGAGATAAAAGATTTTAACCTATCTACTGTAATAATCCACAGGAATCAGATATATGAGGAGCAGGAGTGGCAGGAACGGGAAGTGTGGACACTTCAAGGGATCAGGAGAGAAGAAAACAAGGTAGGGTGCCAGATGATAAATGGGACAGCTTATGAGAGACCAGATGAAATTAGTGTTGTAACCTCTCCTGGTGTATATGAACACCAGGAAGTTTGTGATAGCCTAAGTGAATCAGACTGCTGGTGTAATTTCACCTTGATATAGCCTATAGAAGTGACTTGCCTTTGGGCTCAGGATGCTATCGGACTTTCATTTAAATTCAAAGTAGACACTGCAATTTTTGCCACAGCAGGACCTTATACAACCCATACTAAGACTCAAATAGTTCAGACTCAACCCAAACTTGAACCTGAGGTGTATGAAATAGGCCCCTAGGTAGTGAGGAATGTGGGTGAACAACTACTATTGTTCAATCCAGAATGGTCTCTAAACGTGTTGAGTTGATAATGGAAATTAACATCTCAAAAATCCAAACAGCCTGCTCCTCCTTCCTAAAAAGATCCTTTGAGGGCTGGACAACGTGGTTACACAGACAGATATATCTCAGGAGCAGAATAAGAAAAGATCTAACTGGCATATTAGGGACAGGATTAGGAGTTTTAAATGGAATTGATTCAGAAATACTGATGAATAAACTGGCCACTGCAGCAGGTAGCCTAACAAAATTGAAGCAGCCTTTGCAGTCATCTCTATTGGCATTAGGAACTAGCCAGTGGCAGATTTCAAAAGTACTGCCAAAGTGGGAAACGGCAGGGGACCAAGACCACAAGTTAATATTAGAAGCACTTAGTACAGTTCAAGATAATGTGTCTTTAGCTTTTAGTTGTATACAAGCACAGTTATGGATGCAGGCAACAGCAGCTCTGATGATACGGGAAGGGGGTGAAGGTAATTTTCCAGCTCAAATTCGGAAAATTGTGTGGGATAATGCAACTGATTTTGAAAGGAACTTTAAATCCTGGTGGACTATGGTGAATTTCACCTATGATCCTGCTTCTAATGTGGCCACTGCTTTTGTGCTTACCATACATAATGCCACTGTTTATGTTATCCATCCCATCATTGCACTAAGATTAAACCATGAAAAAACAATACTCTACCCTTCAGAACATAGAGTGTGGGCATGAAAGATGAATGAAAAGTGGCAAACAGTAAACTTAGAATCCTGCATTACTAGAGAACAGATGGGATTCATTTGTGAAAGCAATACGATTAATGCCCAAGATGTGTGTTTATACACTGAACAGAGTATTTGCCACTTCGAAATTCATCCAGTCACTGACCAGAAAACTGTGCTCGTTTATACTGGAAAAGAGTGTGTATGCCTGAGAACTGCCTGTGCTGCTGTGAAAATTGATAGCAACGATGTTATTTTGTCTAGTAGAAATCATTCTAATTTCTGTATTTGTAATTTTGTTAAGATTATAGAGTGTGACTTTTCTTACTTCGCCCCAGTGACATCCCAGTAGCTGATTAAAACCAATTATACAATGTATCACAGACTATCACCTACCCCTATTGGGATGAACCTTACATTAGTAAAACAAATAATTAAGCACCAAGACCTACTGGAGATCTTGAAGGAAATCTAAAAACATGGAAAGAAAACCTTAATTACTGTCCAACATGATAAAAAAGGAATAACCAGAGTTCTACAGACAATAAAACAAAATGTGGATCATCACTGGTGGGATGTGATCTTTGGGTGGTCACCAACTGCAAATGGAATCTTTAATAAGTTGTGTCATCCCATTGTAGTTTTGCTAATATTAGTTGGGATAAACTTAGGATTATCTATTATATTGCTAATTTGGAATCAGAGAATAGTACAACGAATAGCTGTATTAACCTCTTTATCAAACGTACATGGTAAAGCTTTAAGAGACACCTGTTGTCCTAAGGGTTTGCATTAAGTAAAAGAATTTACTTATTTCTTAGGAAAGGGGGGAACGAGACAGAGTGAAAAATCCCCCAGAGTAAAAATCCATTTTGAATTAGGTGAAGTATCTAGGAGAGGTGAAAAGTCTGTAAGGCCAAAGCTGAAGGGAAAAACTGCAGGACAGAGATAGTGAGGAGACAGAAAAAAAACCAGAAACGGTTCCAAGGCCAGTCTATCCTGACCTAGGAATTCTTTTTGATAAAGAGGAACTGGCGATAAATGTCATGCGGAATGAATATGTATGAACCTATTGTGAAACTGTATGCATATGTATTTGGAAGGGGAGATAAAAGGAGATCTGAAGTTCTCAGAGGTACACATGCCTTTATGGGAGAGAAATCTCCGCATGCATCCAGCGCTGCAATAAACATACATACCACTTTACAACTTTTATGAAGTTGTGGAGTTTCTTCTTTTCTCCGCAAAACACTAAACAATTCAAAGCAGCACAATTCATCTAAATCTGAAATGGATTTCTAACCCAAGTCACTTCCTAACCCCATGTCTCACTCTCTGTCTCTTTTGCGTGCTCTCTACCCTGTTTGCTCTCATGTGCTCTTGCATGTCTCCTGTTGGAGATGAAGGGGAGACGACCATCCTTTAATGCATCGAACTCCAATTTTATTGATCAATCAATCACCTTAAATAACAAAGTTAACGAACTTCATGCATATTCTGTAATCCAATTTCATGATAGGCTAACAGAGAAACTTCTAACCACTCCTCTTGTTTTAGAATACCTACAATTGTTTATTAAAAACAGAACCAGTGTTCCCAAAACTTCTTCATCAGTTCTCAGGGTGCCAGCTTTTCCCAGAGACGGTGTTCTTCTTGTTATGGGAAGACAGCCTGAGAACTTTATTGTTTATAATGAGAGTCTAATTGTTTATAGAAATCAGAAGGCTGAGAACTGTTAGAAACTGCTTTGCTTTTCTCTTCTACTTTTCTCTCAATTGTATGTCTCATGGCCTCTTTCTTTAAGCCATTCCTGAAAAACTCTCCAACAGTCTCCCATGCTATTCATGGCTGTGGCAGCAACAAACTCCCCTTGCAAGACATTATGCCATTTTTTTTTCTTTTTTTTTCTTTTATATCTTCTCTGTATTCTTCGCACATATATTTGTAGCTCTGTAGCCTATTGTATTAGTGGCTAGTTTTCCCAGTAATTTTTTATGAAAAACGCTAATCACTTGTTCTTAGAATTTTAAAATTTTAATAGTAATAAAATGGTTATAAAAATAGTAATATAATGAAAGTAATAAAAATTTGAACAATTAGGATTTAGGACAATACAAGACAGTAAAAACAAGGAGTTACGGATGTTCTGGGTACCTTTTTCTGGGCAAAATAAGCCTGAAAAAAGGACACACGTAAACAGAGGATTAACCCTTAAAAACAATAGCCTGTTGCATATTCATACACCTCATACATGATGCCTAAATTCCATTCAAACAAAGGAGTCTGTCTGATCAATGTCAACTTCTTCTTCTTAATCCTTATGGAGTCTTTAGGGCTAAACGAGGCGGGAACAAGTTAGTTTTTTCTGATAAGGGAGCAATAAATTCTTTTTATCTGAAAGATTTAGGTGTCCTGTGGCTGCTATCTCCATATGAGTCCTCTCTTAAAAAAAAGTATCTTACATAGCATAGTTTCGATTTTAACATTATGTTATAACCTAAAACTATATTTAACACACAACTTAAAAAAATTAATACAACATAACTTTCTAACATAACACATATAATAGTCGTTTTAATATTTGAGAAAAGCCAATCATAAAATATGCATTTTTCACATTTTACATGCCCTTTCCCTAGGCAGAAAGACAAAACAAATTCCAGAGCTCCAAGCCCCGGGGGATGCAAGGCCCCCAGTGCTATCTTGGTTCTTCCTTGCTACCAAGGTTGAGAACAACTCTTCACGATACATTTTCATGGACTAAGTACAGCTAGTGCTGAGTGGGAGGGCTCCAGGCTCCAGAGAAGGGGCTTGACGGGGGGGGGGGGGGGGGGGGGGGGGGGCGGGGAAGGGAATTGCATCACCACTTGTCCTCCTAATTGGTTCTTTTTATCAATTATGCTAATTTCCTAAACCCTATAAAAATGTACTCACCCTTGGGGGGGTGGACTTTTGTGAGCATTCTCCATAACTGCCAGTGGAGGCCTCCAAAATAAGATCCACTTTTTTATTACCTCCTATACTAAAACTGTCTTGAATTTCATTTCTAGTTAGAAAAAGGGAACAGAGACATCACATGGTAGGAGTCAAAGGTGCATGGAGGAAATAGCAAATTTGTAGGTTTGGTTTGATGCACTTTAGTTCTTCACTGGTGTGTGATTGATATGTTTTAACTTCCTCTGTTGTTTTCTTTTCTTTTGGTAGTTAAAGGAATACATTCAGGTGTTGGACCAGGTACATACACATATGTGGAGTTACAGAGGAAGACACCACTGCATCGTGTGCCTGGATGGAAGGCTGCGCTGGCAAGAATGCTGAGAAGTGTGGAAGAATGCTGACCTCACAACATCTGAAAACAGGAAAGGTGTCCTTTTTGCTAGCCTGTGGTCCTGAGAAAAGAATAATAAACTGTCAAGATGATGAGTTTGTTGAGGAACTGTAACCAGCTTTAGGTGGGCAACTAAAAATAGCTTCTCACGTTAAAAAGTATACATGTTAACTTTACAATAAATGAGATTCACTTGCTTCAGGTTGTGTCTTGCCTTCATACACTACAAATGACCCCCGAACAACAGGGACTTCATTACTGTTGACATAATCCAGTCCAGTAGTGTACCCTGACTGAACCAGCCATGGGTGTGTTCAGCTGATCACCAAACAGCTCCTTTCATTGCTGGCTATAGAACAGGTTAGCCTTTGCAAGCGGTCAGGAAGCATTTCTTATAATGGGGCAAAGCACAACAAAATCCCAAAAACTGCATAAAGATGGCTTCTTGCATATTTCCAGGGAAGAAGGATATAAAATCTAACCCCAAAGATTTATACAGCTACTTATATGGGTCAGACAATTTTGTCCCTGGTACACATTGCATGGCTCCTATGAACTTACTCACTGGCAGAAGATTGGTGAATGTTTGCAAACCCACCAAATTACTCATCACGATGTCCACCCTGATGATATTATTACTTGGCATGTGGTACACTTGGCTTTGCAACAATTTAAGGAAGCAGATTGCATCCTTGTGGATGCTCCACCTGCATCCCTGTCAGATACTGTCATTTTTGTTAATGAGACTTCACATGAGGAAGATGATCTGGAGAGAGAGAATCTTTTTGATCCTAGCCCTGTTGACCCTGAACAAGAACCAGATCTATATCCTCCTTTAGCCCCAGTACGTGCCATGGCAGCTGTTGCTCCTTATGTGGAAGAAATATTACAAACTGCACACAAAAAAACTGCGGCAACTGTTTAACAAACTGAACCGCTGGCTTATGCCACATCTTATTCCTCTAGCAACTATGATGAGGAAACAATGCCACCTATAGGACCTGAATCAAAAAGGTTTATACAGATATTGAAGTGAAGGGAGACGACCATCCGATTGATGAACATCGAACTCCGATTTATTGATCAATCAGCCACTTTATATAACAGTGTTAATTAACTTCATGCATATTGCAAAATCCAAGCTCATGATAGGTTAACAGAGAAAGCTCTAACCCCTCCTTTTGTTTTACAATACCTATGATTTGTTTATTGAAAACAGGACAGCGTTCTCACTGTGATATGAAAAGTTCTCAAAACCTCCATATCTGTTCCCAGAGTAGCTAAAGAGCCCAAGGACAGAATGTTTTGCCTGTTATGGGAAGACTGTCTGAGAATCTTATTGTTTATAAAGTGGTGCTTGAGAGAGCCTAATTGTTTATAGAATCAAGCCTGGGAATTGCTTTACAACTACCTTTTACTTTTCCCTCAACTATATGCCTTCATGGCCTCTTTCTTTTAACCATGCTTGAACCAGACTCTCCACATACAGAAATGTTGAAGATGGGCTTTGGAGGAGGGTGATATTGAATTTTTTAAGCAATGCCTGTTGTGTATTGCAATCAAAACCTGTTGGAACCCTGGATGCTGAAGAATTTTGAACTTTCTGTGCTGAGAGGCGCAGACCCCTAAGGGAGCACTGAATTTGACCTGGGGCTGTGGAGAAGGCTTCCAGAG
Organism: Melozone crissalis; assembly: GCF_028551555.1. Lineage (NCBI taxonomy): Eukaryota > Metazoa > Chordata > Aves > Passeriformes > Passerellidae > Melozone > Melozone crissalis. Next base: position 3,755,606 of record NW_026535813.1, on the reverse strand, counting down.
TTGATTAATGGCACTGGGATTACGGGTGTGTTGTTGGTTAGGAGTGTGTAACATCACAGGGTGGAAAACTTAAAGTTTGGGGTTTTGTAGTATAGTAATAGATATGAAGCAAGATGGAGGTTTTAGGGCAGAGACAGGTTGTTCTTCTTTACCTTCTTCTTCCTTCTTCTTCATGGGTTTGGGTGTGTCCTGGTTTAGGGCAAATTTGGGAGACAATCTCCAAAGGGGGGCCCCTCCAGAAAGCAAACCCACACGGCCCCTCCGCCCAACCGGTTCGGGAAGAATTCCTCGGAGAGAAGTGGAAAGAACCTGTTTATTTAACAGGCACAGCACCCCCCAGCACACAAAATGAACAATACCGGATGACACCGCGCTTTCACCGCTCTGAAAAAGATGATCAATTCAGAAAGTCTCTCTAGGGGGTGGTTGCTCTCTTATCAGTCCCTCTGGCACTGGGGCAGCTGCTGCAGACCACAGGGTGCAAACTCTCGGTGTTCCCAGGTCCCAGTCCGGAGCAGGTTCAAGTAGGTCCAAAAAAGGAAAGGAGAAACAGTCCAGGAAGAAATTTGGACTGTTTAGCTAAACTAGCTAATGAGCAGAAGCAAGAGCAAGCAGAAGCAAAGCAGAAGCATGAGCGAGAGCAAAGCAAAAAGCCAGGCAAAAAGCAAAAAGCAGCACAATGTACTGTCCTGTCTGTATGTCCCGCCAGCCATGGGGGAACAGCTGATAAGAAAACAAAACAAAACATTGACTCTTCAGAGCCAGTCTTGAAGGCACAGAACATAGTATCCAGCATAAACAGCACACACAAATGTGGATACAAGCATCCTAACGTCACCCTAGGACAGGATGGTATTTTGTAATTGGATGGAAAGGTCCGCATTGCAGACTTCGAGTGATCAGTTATTGGGTTGAAGGGAAAAATAATTTGGGTGGCATTTCTTGATTGGATGGTTTAGCCTTAAAAGACCTTCTGACAAGAGATAGTTAGCCATCTTGTGCCTTGCTAATGAAAGACTGCAGAACTCACTGCTGTGATGCTGTTACATTGATAAGAAACAATGAACACCTGAGTCTGAATGCCAACTATCGTCTCAAGTGCTTTCAATCCCAACCCCAATAGAGATAGAAAAAGGAAGCAGAGAACCCACAAAAATCCACATAATGAACAACTGTCAAATGAAATGGTAAAGGAACTGAGAAAATCTGTGAAAATTATTTACATTCCTCCTTTACAATGAATTTAGTAGATAAAATTGCAGAAGCACATACTATGTTACCAGTGGATTGGAGATCTCTTTTTAAAACAGTATTAACAGGAGGGCAATACTCTGCCTGGTGGATGGAATTTGTAGATTTGGCTCAAACTCAGGCATTGAATAATTGTAATCAACAACCATCAATCAATATAACGGCCCCCCAGCTTTCTGGGACAGGCATATATGCTACCGCCCATTCACAATTACAAATTCTCCCACAAGCATGGGAACAAGCTACTGTTATTGCTCTGCAAGCACTATGAAAAGTACCTGATACAAAAAAATTAGAGCCCGGTTTTGCTGCTTTTCGGCAGGGCCCTCAGGAACCATATATCCCTTTTATTGACTGATTGCAATCAGCTGTTAGGGAGCAAATTGATATGCAGGAGGCAGCTGATGCTGTCTTAAAATCTCTTGCTTATCAAAATGCTAACAATGACTATTAAAAAGCCCCGGACCTGATTTGTAACCATGCTGGTGTTGAACTTTCTGATTATATCAAGGCATGCGCTAATATTAGCTCAGAACAATTTAAAGCAGAACTGATTGCTACTGCAATAGCCTAACAACTGCGAGTGACCAGAGCAGCTATTAGGTGCTTTGAATGCAGGGAAGAGTGCCACATTAGAAAACAATGCCCAAAAGGACAAAAAGGCAATAAAAGGCCCAATAAATCTTGTCCTTGCTGCCAAAACGGTTTTCATTGGAGCAATCAATGTTGGTCTAAATATGAAAAAGATGGCAACCCTCTCCCAAATCAGGGAAACTCGAAACCGGGCCCATGGTCCAGTGACCTCCAATCCAACAAAACTCCAGTCAAACAATACAAGCACAAACCTTGCAAGGGGCACCCCCAGGAGTGCCAGCTTGGACCTGGTCATCAGTGCTATAACAGTCCTAAATGATACCTCTGTTCTGTTTCCCACCCCTGTGTGCAGGCCATTGCCATTTCAAACACGTGCTTTAGTCCTGGGACATTCGTCTACCACCTGCACTGGAATAATTATATTACCAGGAATCATTGATGCTGACTATAAAGCTGAAATTAAAATCAGGGCTTGGATACCAAATCCTCCCTGTACAGTGGCACAGGGAAGCTGATTGGCACAATTAATACCACGGCCAGCAGTTCTCTGTTCAGCACTGATCTTAGAGCAACAACAAAGCGTAGGAGGATTTGGGAGCACAGGTACTGTGCAAAAATTTTGGTCAAAAATCATAGGGGTACAACAACCATTACTTACTTGTCAAATAGAATCTATGTCTTTGTAGTGGGTTTAGTGCTGGCCAAACGCCAGTGCACCCACTAGAATATATTTACTCCTTTTTCTGCTGTGAGATATGGATTAGGAGGAGGGCAAAACAGGCTCAAAACTTTAAAGTGTATAAAGAAAACTTTATTAGCAGAACTAAAAAAAAAAAAAAGAAATCAGAATAAAATCTTCAGAACACTTCTCCTCCCCCCATATACCCTCTTTTCTTTCCCACTGACAACATAAAGAGACAAAACCTGGGACTTTCAGTCAGTTTACCACCTCTAAAATAGTCATTCTTCAGTTCTTGAAAGGGAGAGGAGTCTCTCTTGCCATGCCATGGAGACTTCTCCACAAGAAACAGTTCTCTCTTGGTTTTTAATTTCCACAAATAGCAGCCGCCTGGAAATCTGCAATCGTGAAGTCCCGCCCATCTCTTGCAGCCTTCCCACATCTGTGTTCATGGGCCACGTCAACTTATTCAGGTGTTATTTTAAGGATAAGCTGTTTTATTATAAAAGCAAAAAGTTCTCTTCATCTATCTCTGGGAACAGCAATTTTCTTCTTCTATTCCTGGGGCAAAGTTTCTCATCTCTCTCATGTCTCTCTGTTCAAGCTTCTCATTGGATTATAGCTACTGCAACATCTGCTTATTCCAACACTGGTGCTTCTGCTCACCACTGTGGTTAGAATGCTACATCTCCCCAATACATTTAATGAATTACAGGGAAAAACCGAAGTCTGATATATATCAAATATATATTCACCATAGCCTTACAAAAGAACTTCAGCCCAAAATGAAGGCATCTCCTCAATCCCCTCCCATCTAGAATTTGACTCCTTCTTCACTGAACTTAGTGTCCCATGTTGTTTTCTCTATGTGTCTTCACCCTTTCCTTTTTCCTGATTAGGGAGAGAATTGGTGTTTGCATGTTCATTTGTTCTCAACCTTTATCAATTGAAACCGTTTTTATAGAGTTTTGCAGCATTGAAAGGTTGATCTTGTCCAGGTTCCGCAATCGAGGAATCACTGCGTCTCTCGCTGCTGATCATGTGGTCTCTTCTGGCACCGTGTATGTAGCACTGCCTGCCGGGGCCACCCCTGCACCTTTCCTTCATGTGGGGAGACAGAAAAAGAAAAAAACTGCTGCCACTGCTTTTGTTGTTCTGTTTGCAGCATAGCTGCCTTAAAGCGGCTAAGCAAACAAAGTTCATTGGGTGCCATGCCGAGATAGCCACAGCCACACGGTGCTGCCCCGGCCACGTGGATTTTGGCCAAGCAGTCCCAGCTGCATGGCCACTCCCGGACCGGCCTAGTGGCAGCCATTCCCAGCCCCGGCCACTCCTGGCTTCAGGGCTGCCCCCAGCACTGACCACAGGACTACTCCCAGCGCTGGTCCCAGCTGCATGGTTGCTCCCAGCGCTGGTATATCCCCAGCCAGCATGGCCCGGCAGTGCTGACATAAAAAGAAAGGGACCAGGGGGCTCCCCTGGGAAGGGGCATTGCAACCAGAAATACCTAACCCCACAATGATTCCAGAACACTGGGAATTAGTGATAATTGACTTAAAATTCTGCTTTTTTACAATTCATTTACATCCTCATGATGCACCTAAATTTGCCTTTTCTTTACCTTCTGTCAATCATGAGACCCTCATCGAACGATGCCTGTGCATTGTGCTACCTCAGGGTATGAAAACCAGTCTTACAATCTGTGAATTCATCATTCACTCAGTGATACAGCCAATATGGCAAAAATATCCATCTGTTTTGCTGTATCACTACATGGACAACATTTTAATTGTTTCCAACAGCTCTTCATTGTAACATGATTGCCTTGCTGCTTTAAAAATAATGCTTGCCATCTGAGGCTTGTGCATAGCCAAAGAAAAAATTCAAACAGAACCTCCTTGGAAATACCTGGGCTTTAAATTATTGGAAACAAGTCACCCCACAGCCCACACCCAGTAACTTTAATGTGTGAGACATGTACATTTAATGATTTGCAAAAGCTATTAGGCACTATTAGTTGGATTCACCCTTTATTGGGAATCATCACAGAAGAATTATCCTTTCTATTTCAATTGTTAAAAGGTGACCCAGGTCCTTCTTCCCTTAGGCACCTAACAAAGACTGCCCGAGAGGCTTTGACAGATGCAAGTGACAAGATTAATAAATCCTTTGCCATGCGTCAGATGCTGAATTTGCTTTTGCAGTTGTTCATAATTCTTCAATCCTTTCAATCTTATGCTCTTATTGGTCAATGTGATGTACAGGAACATCATCTCTGGCTATTAGAATGGATTTTCCTGCCCCATACTTTTGCAAAAACTATAACCACTTGATGCTTTAAGTTTTAGCTTTCATATTTACCAGATTCTGTACTGCATTAGTATGTAACTCTGAACTTCATATGAAGTGATAGCAAGTTCTCTTCACAGTTTAGTTTGACAAAACAATCCTTTTCCCACCTGAGAACCAAGGATACTGTTGCAACTTCAGGCCCAAAAAGTATAAACAACAGTGAATTGAGGAGAGCAATCTGGGAGGATGGGACTTCATAACCTGAAGCTGTAATTGGGCAATTAACCCCAATATGGAAATGGACCAAAACTTATAGAAGTGAACTTGTGAACGGTTGTCCATCTTGGGTAGAGCCATGGCCAGGCTCTTGTACTGCCCAAGGTGTATCTTTTGAAGGCCTTTCTAATAAATACCTACTTTATTCATTTAACACTGTCTAGCCTCTGTTCCAGGTAGCCTCTCAAGGCATCACACTCAACTTGAGATGCTTATTTGACTGCTGTTGATGGGACGACTCCCATGCCAGAGCCTGACAGGACATGATCTGGCAGTGATACATCTCCCTGTTACTGCAGCAGAATTGGAGAATCTATTCAGGGACTCACTGTCATTTCAAATTGCCCTTGCTGACTATGATGGACAGTTCATTCAGTCAATACCTTGACACGCTCTGTTGTGCAATCCTTCAAAGAACTTCCCTTCCAACTATGATTACAGTCAAAGATGCCTGTCCCTGAGGCAAAGACTTTTCACTGATGGATCAGGAAAGACATACAAAGCTGTCACCCTGTGGAGAAATTATAAGGGACAATAGGAACATTCAGTAACCTTTCAACCTGGATCTACCCAGCTAGTCAAACTGGCAGCTGTGGTAGAAGTATTTAGTCTTTTTTCACAAGAACCTATTAGCATTGTTTGTGATTCTCTTTATGTTACAGGAATTGTCAAGAGGATTGATCATTCATTCCTAAAGGAAGTATCTAACAAAGATATTTTTGTGTTATTAACCAGTCTTTACAACTTTTTACTTCACAGGTCTCATGAATATTACATCCTGTACCTTAGGTCCCATACCACTCTGCCTGGACCTATAGTGGAAGGTAATGAGAGGGCAGATACCCTCACCATGACAGTCACTATACTACAAAAGTTAGGGCAGGTGTTGGAGAATTTTGTTCAGACATGGCTTATAGAGTTTTGTTCAGACATGCCATAATCACATACAGCTGGTTAAAAAGTAAAAGGCAGCTGTAAGCAGCAAGTTCTCAGGCTTGTTCCTGTAAGCAGCAAGTTCTCAGGCTTGTTTTTTAACAACAAGTAAATACCTTGTCCTTGGATAGTGATGGGAAAGCAGGGTGACAAACATGGACGCCTTGAGAACAGTCAATAACAGGATGAGAAAAACAAGTTTTGGTCTCAATAAGAAACCACAGGTATTGAAAACAAGAGGAGGGGTTGGTGTGTAATCTGTAGCCAATAATGAGCTCGGGTTTTGCAATATGTATGAACTTAATTAGCACTATTATAAAAGTGTGCATACTGGATCAATAAATTGGAGTTCGATGCTGATCAATTAGGATGGGTCGACTCCCTTCGCTTCCTCAGGCAGGCAAAACTTTCTCATGATTTTTGCCATCAAAATGCCCAAGCACTGGCAAAGCAATTTGATCTGACTTTTCCACAAGCATGGGATGTAGTGAATACTTGCTCACAATGTCAACAGACTCTTTGCCACAAAGGTTAGGTACAAACACACGAGGGTTGAAACCTAATGACATTTGGCAAACAGAGGTAACACACATATCGAACTTTGGGACTTTTAAATATGTCCATGCTTCTACTGATATCTTTTCAGGTTTCAGAGTAGCAACAGCACACAAGGGTGAGAAATCAAGAGATGCCACCCAACATTGGATCTGTGCCTTCAGCACAATGGATGTCCCTCAACAGATAAAAACAGATAACGGACCTGCATATACATCTCATAAAACACAAGAATACTTCCACACTTGGGGTATCAAGCATGTCACAGGTATTGCCCATTCCCCAACAGGGCAAGCCATTATGGAAAGAGCACATTACACATTGAAAAAAGAAGATAAATACAATAGGCATGCTCTCTCAAGACCAGCTTGACAAAGCAACCTATGTTTTAATTTTTTTTAATGTCTCCACTAGAGATGATGTAACTGCACATAAAAGGCTCCTGTGTCAGACTGCTGATGGAGATGGAGTTCACCCAAAAGTTATACACAAGGATGTACACAGTGGTAAGTGGAAAGGTCCAGTTCCACTGTTAGCTTGGGGAAGAGGCTATGGGGTGTGTTTCTTTACCTACAGGACCATATTGGCTTCCAGCAAGATACATCAAAACCAGTCAAGGGCCACAACCATGAACCTTGTCATCTTTTTGATGCTATACTGCCATCAAATGGTAGAAAAGACAATCTACTGGGCCCACATCATTCAACATCTGCTGTTCCACCTTCTGACCTGATGGGATCCAGAGCCTGCCCTCAGCAACAATGGAACAGACTGGGTAGGAGGAACTTCGTTTCCTCCCTTAGATCAAGAGATTGTAGATATGTATATTAGCAATGCTGCTTATGTTACTGATTTACCACCTATATGTGTCGCCCTGTTCTTCTAAGTTCTTCTAAGCTTTCTCATGCTTACATTTTTGTAATGGAGTTTCTCACACACTTTTATGTAAACAATAATTGTTTTGCATTCTTTTCCGAAGGAGGAGAAATTTGATGGACTGTTGGTTTGACCAGTGTTGTTGGAGAGGTGGCAATTTCATCCTCCAATCCATGGTCACTTTTAGAATTATATATATATCGAGGTCAAGAAATAAACTTTCTTCTTTTTACCATGGAGGTTTCAGCATGCGTTGTTCATTTCGTGTCCTACTGTGACAATATGCTTAACATGGAATCAAATAAGTACCTCTTTACCTTGTGCTAACTTTTCTATGCAATTGCATTTAATATATCTACACTCAGAGACTGCAAGAAATTTGACTGCTATTACATTGCTGTCCATTCTGTCTACCTCCAACAAATCTGTGGATGCCACTCCACCTCATTTCCCCAAATGTCGTTTTACACCCATCTCCAATATATGGCGTTTGGAAGAGACATCATGCATAGGACAATGGCCGCAATAACAATTCTTACAGTATGGGAGGGTAATCAATTGGGGACCACAAGGTATTCTTAGACAAAGTGGAACCAAGATAACCATTCTCCAGTCCCAAAAGGCAAAGCACAGTATTGTTTGGCATGATGGTAGGATGGTCGGATCATTAATTTATCGGCAATGGAGAGAGGCAGGGAAGACTGAGTTGTGGTGGTTAGACTCTGAATTTATTGTGGGCTACATGTGCTTATATACTATTCTAGGAAAGCTAGTAATTTTTTACTACAGTGATTGGGTTAATCATCACATAAACAAACTTATACATTTTACAACATCCCTTGCTTGCAGAACTTGATGTCATTTTCTTTTCTGGTAGGTCAGTCTGATTTAATCTTCAGCTCTGTTTGTTCTTGCCAGGGCATCTTGATTATCAAATATCTTATGTTAATCAGGTCCTAAGTGCATCATTAATTCAATATTTTTTAGGTAATAATCAATCCGGCGTGTATAAACATTTGTGGAAAATATTGTTACCTGCTTTTGGCAATAGGATATACCAAGTAAAATTGTATGGAAATGCTACAATTGCCAATTTAATGTTGCTGAAGGACAAATTACTAATGACTTGTACATCACACCTGTATGTTTTTGTTTTAGCTAATGATTTTTCAATAGATTATAGAAATAGCTTGTATTTTTTATCCGCTGATTCTTTTATTTTCAAATCATGTATAACTTATGAAGATATGCGTAACTATTCTGTCCTTCTTCCATTTAAAAGAAGAGCTGAAATTTGGGTACCTGTAAATCTGACTCAGACTTGGGAAAGACAAAATGGTCTTTCACAATTGGCTTGACTAGTCCAAGAAGAAATCCAAACAACTAAGAAATGGGTTCACAAATTTCTGGTTTGGCTAATTTTTGCTATTGTTTCTGCCATAATAGTATTAACCACAGCTTCTGTGCCCATTGCTGCCTTAACCCATTCCATTCAAACTACCCATACTGTGGGACAGGCTTTAACTAATATCACAAAAGTATTACAAACACAGGAAAACATTGATAAAGAAATAATGGCTAGATTAAATGCCTTGGAAAGTGCTCTTATATGGGTAGGTGAGAGAGTTTAGGCCCAAAAAACTCATCTATCCCTGCACTGTGATTTGGAACATATCCATAATTCCTTATGTGTCACTTCCCTTCAATGGAATGACACAGAACAGAACTGCAAGACAGTGAAAAACCACCTCCAAGGGGCCTTTGATAAATCCTTACAACAGAATATGCAGTTGCTTCACACTCAATTAAAGGATCAACTCAGAACTTTACAAACTCAACAGGAACAAAATGTGTTGACAGATCTGAAAAATGATCTTCCTTGGCTAAATCCAAAAATTTGGTTTTCTGGGATAAATTTACGAGTTTGGGTTTTCATTGAACTGAGCTGTCTGGCAATGATATTCTTTCTAATGTTCTGTCTTGTCCTTTTTAACATAATCAGAGCTGTTAAAAGCATGCAAAAACAAGTAATGGTTACCTTGGCCTTATCTAGGACCCTAATAAAAATAAAAATTAGATAAAAAACAAAAGGGAGGGGGAGATGTAAGGAAACAGCAAAGCATGGCACTGCAGAAAACTCCTGGGAAGCATGAAAAAAAGTAGATTATGCACTATGTGAGAACAGGAAAGGCATCCTGTTTCTTCGAAGCTGGCAAATTTTGAGGAAACTAGCAAACTGTCAGGCAGATGGATTTATTGCAGACCTGCAACCAGGTTGCGTGCAAAGGACTGAACAAAGACTCTCACACTAAGTTTATAGGTACTGTCTTAACTCTGCAATAAACAGATTCATTTTGCTCTCAGCTTGTGAGTCTCGCATTCATACGCCAAAGTGTGTTAACACTCATGGGAGTTTTCATCAACAATTCTACAACTCCAGTTGTAACATATGTTTTATTCTTCAAAACATATGGATGTCCTTTTGGCCCCCAGTGCAAGGGCTTGTTCAGAGCCCTGATTAATGCTTGTATTCATTTTAAATTGTAAACAAAGAATTACAAGACAAATTAAGAAAAGATGACTATATTTGTTTAAAAAGAGACTAGCTGTGCATTACCTGACTCATGTTAAACTGCCTCTGCACGCATTGCTAACTTACAGGAAATGCAAGGTAACTTTTCAAAAATTCTGAGCAAATTAAATGTGTGTGTGTGTGTGTGTGTGTGTGTGTGTGTGTGTAAAATAAGGACAAGCACATGTTTAAAAAAAAATATAGGAATTGCTAAGAATCTCATTTTTTCCTCCCAATCCTAGATGCTAATGGATTCTATGTTTGGCAATTCCAAGACATGTTTGATAGCCAGTGTATCACCTAGCCACATAGCTACAGACCATATCCTGAAGACTTTATGATATGCTGACAGGTAGGTGATGAAGCACACTCTTGTCAAGGCAAAAAAACACAAAGAAAAAAGTTTGTCATTGCATTTTATTTTGGTTGCATTGGAAATTATTATTTAGGCAATAAAATGCAATTTTCACAATGCAAATAACATCCTTATCCGTTCCAACTCTTGTACTTGGCCTTGAAATTCTTTGGGTCTTGCAAATCTTTTCAGATGGTAGCTTTCTGTGATGAAAATATCACTGTGCTCCCTCTAACTGCCATATTATTAACCTCAGCAATTAAAAGTTTTGGTTTAATTTTCCATTGTAGTTCTGTCTATAATGTGTGCAAGTCTCTCCCTCCTACACAGGAGGCTGTTAATTATAGACTACTCAATGCTGAGGTTAAGAGGATAAGGAATGCTTAAGGGGAAGAGGGATGAAGGAGACAATTTAGGGGATAGAGTGATACCTGATATGAAGCTCTTCACAGTTGCTGAGTCTGATCTAAGAGCAATGTAGCCCCATACACATATGACCTGAGCCAATGAGCCCCACTGCAAGTACTCCAAAAGCCCTATTTTGTGTCAATGATGTGCTGTGGAGAGTACTAGGCATGTCTTGATCTGGCACTGTGCCATGCTGCATTACAAAGTGTGGAAATGCAACCCCCTTGCACTGAAAGAGAGGCCTTCTTCACTCATTTGACCTGTTCCACATTGTTCAAGTAAGCATTTCAAAAGACCTTTCCAGAAATGCAAGCATTTCAGCAGAAGGGTTTTGATACTTATGTAGATCACTGACAATTAAAACAGAAATCACGACACTGAATTTATTATTTAGCCTAATGTCCTGGGGTGACTTTATGATGCTTGTATCCCCATCTGTCTGTTTAGTCTGGAAATAAATTTTGCACCTTTAAGACAGATTCCGAGATCAAAGCCGGGGAGAGAAGTAGCACAGAGTTTGTTTTCAGAAACTGCACGCACTCGTCCACAATCCTGCTCCTGGACTGTGTTGTCTGCGTGCGGACAGACAGACAGTGGGACAGAGCTCTCCTCTGGTTTTTTAGTTAGTTTTTAGCTAGCTGAGGCAGAGAAGTTCCCTGGACTGTGGTTTTACTTTTTGTTAGAACTTTTTAAACCTACTCTGGACTGAAAACCCAGAAGAGCACTGGGAGCTCACACCTGTGGCCCACCGGGGCCTGGCCTGGGCTGCAGCATTTCCAGCACTGGAGAGACTGACAACGGACTGGGTGAGCCAAGCTACAACCCACAAAAAGGACTTTCTGAGTTTGTCGACTCTTCAGATTGGCAAGAGGTTTTATTGTTTAATATTGCTGATTTTTTTGGATGATGAATGTTTTGCCTGTAAAATAAACAGGTTTTTCCACTTTTCTGCAAGGAAATATTTTCCCAACCAGTTGGGGGAGGGACTGATAAATCTGTTCTCTAGAGGAATGCCTTTGGAGGTTTTCTCCCAAATTTGCCCTAAACCAGGACAGCTAAATATCTGAAAGCATGACATCTGCTGGAGAAACAACATAGCAAAGCACAAACAGTCCAGGAAGTTCCTGAAAAGCATTGATGACAACTTCCTGTCAGAGGTGGTGGAGGAACCAATGAAGAATAGTGTGCTGCTCAATCTTATACTAAGAAAGAGGGAAGGACTTGTTGGAGATGTGAAGGTTGGGGACAGCCTTGGCTGCAGTGACCACAAGATTGTGGAGTTCAGTATCAGGCAAAGAGGTAGCAGGGCTGTGACGGTGTTCACAGGGGTCTCAGGTTGAGGGAAGAGACGAGGATTTGACTCCATGTTTCAGAAGGCTTGATTTATTATTTTATGATATATATTACATTAAAACTATACTAAAAGAATAGAAGAAAGGATTTCCTCAGAAGGCTAGCTAAGAATAGAATAGAATGGAATGATAACAAAGGCTCTGTCTCGGACTCTCTGCCCAAGCCAGCTGGGCTGTGATTGGCCATTAATTAGAAACATCCATCATGGACCAATCAAAGATCAACCTGTTGCATTCCACAGCAGCAGATAATCATTGTTTACATTTTGTTCCTGAGGCCTCTCAGCTTCTCAGGGGGAAAAATCCTAAGGAAAGGATTTTTCATAAAAGATGTCTGCAACAAGGGCAGCATGTAAGATCACAACCATGGACTTCAAGAGAGCTGATTTTAGCCTCCTCAGCAATTTGCAGAAAAAACTCTACAACTTGTAAAAGTAGTAAAGTAGGTATGTATTTTTATTCAGCGCTGGGTACATGCAGGATCCCTCTTTAAAGAACATGCCCACTCCTCGAGAGAGTCCAGATCCCCCTTTGTCCCCTAACCTGTTGCATATGCATTAATTGTCATAATAGGTCCATGCATATTCATTTACTAGCCCTGCTTTGCATTACAATTAGGTCTTATCAGTCCTGGCAGAGAGCTGTCTGGTCATCCATTCCTCTCCCCAGTATCTTGGCAGCCTCAGTTTCAGTTTGCTTCTTGTTTCAAGGTCCAAGGAGCCTCTCTTATCTCCTTCCAGCTTGGAAGCTCACATTCCTTCCACCTTGTTTGGGGCAGTTTTGTGATCTACAGGCTTTTGGGAGCACAGCAAGTTAACAGACTAAACAAGTTAAAACAACACACTTCATCTAAATCAGAAATTGATTTCTATCCCAAGTTAATTTGTAATCCCATGTCTCATTCCCCCCTTTTCTAGAAAATGAGTAAATTCTTTTACTTAATGCAAATCTCTATGATAATATTTATCCCTTAACGCTTTGCAATGTACATTTGGCAAGGAGGTTAACACTGCCACTTGCTGTAGTATTCTTTAATTCTAAATAAGTACTATAAAAAATAACCTTAAACTTAACTAATGTCGGTAAAACTACAATGGGGTGACACAACATATTAAAAATCCTAGTTGCAGTTGGCAACTATCTAAAGATTATATTTTACCAGTGATGATCTGCATCTTGTTTTAATCTTTGCAGAACTTGGCTTACCTCCTTTGTATTATCATGGACAGTAATTAGAGTTTTCTCTCTATTTTTCTGGATTTTCTTCAAAATTTTAAATAGGTCTTGGTGTTTAATTAATTGTCTTACTAATGTAAGTTCCATTCCAATAGGAGTAGGTGATAACCTTCGATACATTGCATAATTGGTTTTGATCAGCTGGTGAGATGTTACTGGTATTAAATATGAAAAATTATACTCGATCTTAACAAAATTACAAATACAAAAATTAGAATGATGAAGCTACATCTTCGTTATCTATTTCTAAAAAAGTACAAGTAGTTCTTAAGCATACACAACCTTGGCTAGTATACACAAGCATAGTTTTCTGACTAGTAACTGGATGAATCTCGAAGTGGCAAATACCTTGTTCAGTATCAAGACACACATCTTGAGCATCAGTAGCATTATTTCCACAAATGAACCTTAGTTGTTCCCAGGTGACACAAGATTCTAAGTTTACTGTTTGCTACTTCTCATTCACTACTTGTGCCCATGCTCTAGGTTCTGAGGGGTAGAGTACTGTCTTCTCATGGTTTAGTACTAGTTCAATGATGAGGTGGATAACAAACAGTGGTTTTACCTATAGTAAGCACAAAGGCAGTGGCTACATCAGAAGCAGGACCAGATCATAGTAAATATTTACTATAGTCTACTAAGACTGAAATTTTCTTTTAGAGTTAATCCCATTGTCTCAATCAACTTTTTGAATTTTAACTGGAAATTCACCTTTACCTCTTTCCCGTATGATCAAAGCTGTTGTTGCTTGCATCTATAACTGTGCTTGTATACAACTGAAAGCTAAAGACACATTATCTTGAACCATACTAAGTGCGTCTATTATTAACTTGTGGTCTTGGTCTCTGGCCTTTTCCCATTTTGGTAACACTTTTGAAACTTGCCACTGGATAGTTCCTAATGCCAATAGAGATGACTGTAGGGGCCATTTTAGTTTTGATAAATCACTTGCTGCAGTGAACAGCTTGTTCATTAATATTTGTGAATTGATTCCATTTAAAACTCTCAATCTTGTCTCTAATATCCTACTTAAATCTCTTCTTGTTCTGCTTCTGAGGTGTCCTTGTCTTTGTAACCATGTTGTCTAGCCCTTGAAGGATGTCTTCATTAAAGAGGAGCAGGGTGGTTGGATTTCTGATATGTTGATTTGCATTAGCAATGCAACACGTTTGAGAGACTACTCTGGATTAAACAACAGTTGCTGTTGGCTCGTATTCCTCACTACGTACGGGCTTACTTCATAGACTTTAGGTTCAAGTTTAGTTTGGGTTTGGGCTGCTTGAGTACTGGCATAAGTTGTATGAGGCTTTGCTGTTATAAGAGGTGCAGCATCTATTTTAAATTTAAATGAGAGCTTGATAGCATCATGAGCCTAAAGACAAGTCACCTCTACAGGCTGTTCTACTGTGAAATTATACCAACAGCCTGATTCACTTGGGCTATCACAAACCTCATGGTGCTTGTATGTAAGAAAGGCAGAAACACTAATTTGATTTGGTTTCTTATGAGTAGTCTCAGTGATCATCCAACATCTTACTCTGATCTCTTCTCCTAAAATCCCTTGAAGTGACTATAGTCTCCGTTTTCACTACTCTTGCTTCTCATATATTTGGTTTCTGTGCATGACCAGAGTTGACAGGTTTAAATCTTTTATATCAGAATGTTTTCTCATGGATCTAGTGTACTGAATAAAAGCTTGGGACTAAGGCCATTTAGCATTGATCTGGATAGAGGTACCCTCTAATTCTAGGATTTTAATTGCAATTACACACAAAACAATTCTCTTAATAAAACTCTTGCAAATAAAGCTATTAACTATTCTTGGCCACACTATACTCATTTTGCTCGAGTAAGTTTTAATTTCAATTCATCGTTTCTTGGTGTCACTCTCTAAGTGTCTTCTGTTTCTGGGGCTTTCTTCATTCGAGAGTGGTGGATCTAGGCGCCTTGCTCCTTCATCTTAATCGCAGTGAAAGTAGTAAGAAGCACCTGGATGTTACCGGATAGCTAGCTACTAAGCCCTGGGATTGATTGACAGGGACTTCTTCCAATCAGATGTCATACGAAGCTGCAAGCATTTCACTGGCCAGATCCCGAGGGGGAGTGGAGTTTAGACCAATGAGAATATCCAGACCGGGTCTTTCAAAAGTCTTTATAAATGGTAGCCTACAGAATAAACTTCCTCTGTGCCACACGAACATCTGGAGGTGAGGTGTCTCTGTCTCCTTGCCCCTCCCCCCCCCCGCCCCCATGAGCAACATAACACCTAGAATGGCCCTTCCCACTGCAGTTCTAAAGGCTTTTCTGTAAGAGATTGAATTGCAGAAAAGGAAACAAACTCCACAACTTTTGTTAAAGTTGTAAAGTCAGTATGTTTATTACAGCGCTGGACGCATGTGGGGATCGCTCCCCTTAAAAGGACATGCGTACCTCTGGGAACTCCAGATCTCTTTTTATCTTCCTTACCAATTCATATGCATGGTTCATAAATATTCATTTTACTGATTTTGCATTACACTTGAAGCTAGTTTTTTTTTATCATTAAGTACAGAAAGAACTCCTGGGTCACCCTGCCCTGCCTCCCGCAGCTTCTCTGTCTGTCTCTCCTTATCTCTGTCCTTTGGCTGAAGAAGTTTCTTTGAACATAGGGGTTTTTTGCGAGAACAGGCAGTCAGACTAAACAGCTATGTTCACAAGCTACAGACTTAATTCAAAGATGTACTTTTTACCTAAATCAGAATGGATTTCTACTCTAGATAATTTCTACTGTCTCAAGACTTAACATATACATAATCTCTAGGCTATATGTTATGTATTGGTCTATCCAGTCCCCCTGGTCCGAGTTCCAGCTACATGTTTTTCAATTTCCTTGAGTTGTTTACTTAAAGCTACTATGTATGTGGCTAATGTCACTTCTCCAATGTGGGTAGACATTGACATTCCCTTTTGCACCCTATGTAGTCTTCCATAAAGCATTTCAAAGGGACTCAAGTTTTTTTTGGCTCTAGGTTTAATCTGAATCTGCAACAGTGCCGGTGGAAGAGCTTGGGGCCAGGGTAAATTTGCCTCTTGCCCCAGCCTTAAAATTTGCTGCTTTATCAAATGATTCATTTTCTCTACTTGGCCACTCGATTGGAGGTGGTATGGGGTATGAAGTTCCCAATCTATGCCTAGGTGGTTGCTAATCTGCTGCACTGTTTTTGAAATAATATGTGATCCTCTGTCTGAAGATATTGTGGCTGGAACTCTGAAGCGTGATATTATTTCTTGTAACAATATTTTGGTTACTTCCCGAGCTTTGGCAGTCTTAGCAGGAAAGGCTTCTGGCAACCCTTAAAACGTATCTGTCAATACCAACAAATAGTGATACCCCCCCTTTTCTTGGGAGTTCTGTAAAGTCAATTTGCCACTGCTGCCTGGGCCTAGTTAATAGTAGTCCACTCTTCTTCGTCATATATCTCTTCCTGATCTTGGATTAACTTTCTGTCTTTTTTAGTATATTCTGACTTACTTTTAAGGGAAATTTTTCCATTTGGAATTAGGGTTCTCTCAGTGGGAATCTCACCTTTTGCTGCTTCTATTGCCTCTCTGTCCGCTAGCTCATTTCTTCATTCCAATTCTGAGCTCACTTTCTGGTGTGCCTTAATGTGTATAATTGCTACTTTCTCAGGCAGCTGAACTGCTTCTAGTAGTCGGATTATCTCTTGTGCGTGTTTAATATTTTTCCCTTGTGAGGTCAGCAGTCCTCTCTCTCTCTCTAAATGGCTCCATGTGCATGCACAACCCTAAATCAACCCTAAATGCATATCTCCAGTCTGTGTATGTATTTATTTTCTTATTTTCTGCTATTTCTAAGGCACTAGTCATAATAATTATCTTGGCCTTTTGTGCAGAGGTCCCTGTTGGCAAGGGTCTAGATTCTATTACCTCTCTGCAGGTAGTGATCGCATACCCAGCATGTTGTTTTCCACTGACGATGTAGCTGCTCCCATCAGTGAACCAGGTCCCTGCATTGTCAAAAAGAGTGTCCTTTAAGTCTGAGTGGCTGGAGTAAGTAGCTTCAATAGTCTCCAGGCAGTCATGGTGTCCTGCTTCTCCTTGGTTTCTGCTGAGAAAAGCAGCTGGATTGATAATATTAGTTACCGCTATTTAGACATCATCTTGTTCTACCATGATGGCTTGGTATTTCAAAAACCTTTGTGGTGAAAGCCAGTGCTTGCCTTTTACTTCTAGTACTGCAGACACTGTATGTGACACTAGCACAGTCATTTTTTTGCCTTAGGGTAAATTTGCGTGCTTCTTGGATATTTAGCACAACTGCTGCCACAGCTCTAAGGTAACCTGGCCATCCTTTGGCTGTTGCATCTAGTTGCTGGGAAAAGTAGGAAACTGCCCTTCAATATGAACCCAAATCTTGAGCCAATATTCCCAAGGTAATCCCTTGTTTCTCATGGAAAAATAGAAAGAATGTTTTATTCATGTCTGGAAGTCTCAAAGCTAGAGCTGACATGAGGGCACTCTTTAGCTGATGAAAGGCTTGTGTGGCCTCCTTTGTCCACTGGAAATCTCTATTTCTATTAGCAATAAGAGCATATATGTGTTTTACAAGCAGCCTATAGTTATAAATCCATAGCTGGCACTACCTTGTCATTCTTAGAAAGACTTGGAGTTCCATAATTTTTTGCGGTTTCGGGGTTTGGCATATCGCTTCCTTGTGATCTTGCCTTAAAGTCTGTTGTCTAGCACTAACTTCGTATCTCAGGTAGATTACCTTCTGTTTCACTATCTGTGCCTTTTTTTTGGATACTGTCTATCTTTAGAGTCTTAGGAAATTTAAAAGGTTTATAGTCTAGGCCACACACACTTCTTTCATCTGTGTGGTTATTAAAATATCATCCACATACTGCAATAGCCTTCCTTCTTCCAGTGGAGCTTCCTAGGACTCTAGGTCTTTTGTAAGTTGTTCTCCAAACAGAGTGGGAGAATTTTTAAAACATTGATCCAATACAGTCCACTTGAGCTGAGTTTTGTGCCCATTTTTAGGGCTTTCCCATCCAAATGCAAAGATTTTCTGGTTGGCTTCATAGATGGGGAGGCAAACGAAGGCATCTTTTAGATCTAAAATGGTAAACCAGGTTAGCTCAGGCGTTAGGTGGATTAGCAAAGTATATGGATTTGCCACTACAGGATATAAATCCTCTGTTATCTTTTAGACAACCCTTAAATCTTGTACTATTTTATAAGACTCATTAGGCTTTCAAACAGGTAAAATGGGAGTATTGACATTAGATTGGCATTCCTTTAGCAATCCTAACTGCAAAAAGTTCTCTGTTATCAGGCTGATCCCTTCCTTGTCTTCTTTTTCAGGAGGTACTGTTTGATTTTAACTGGTTGTTTCCCTTCTTTAAGTGTGATAACAACGGGAGGGGCGTTTTTCACCCTTCCCGGATACATTGGAGGCTCATACTCTAAAAGACACTTGGCTCAATATCTTTTCACTAATTTCTTCTTCGGGTTCAATACTTGTCAGTATTAAACTTAACACCTCTATATACTTTTGATCATTTACTTCTAGAGTAACCTCCCCATTCTTGAATGCGATGGTTGCTTGTAATTCTTCCTATAAGTCTCTCCCTAAAAGTGCCTTTGGCAAATTGGGCAGGTATAAAAACTTGTAGATGCCCCACTGTTTCCCGAGTCTATATTTTAGAGGTTTGCAAAAATATGCCATTTCAGACTGGCCAGTTTCCCCCTGCACCACAACATAATCATTCCCCACAGGCACTAAAGCTTTTTTTAAAACTTAATATGTTGCTCTTGTGTCAACCAAAAATTTCATCTTCTTCTCCTCTTCTCTCATCCTCATTGTAATAACTAGTGGGTCTTCTGGGGTAGAGTCTCTCAGTCTTCCTCAGTCATCCTGCACATGAGTGACCACCACCCTCTTCTCCTGACGGTCACCTCATCTCTGCTCTGGGTATTGGTTTTTCTAGTGACTGGTGTGAAAAATGCATATTATGTGATTGGCTCTTGGCAAATATTAAAATGAATACTATATGTGTTATGTTGGAAAGTTATGCTGTATTAATCTCTTTTAAGTAGTGTGGTAAATATAGTTTTTAGGCTACAGCATAATATTAAAATAGAAACCATGTGATGTAAGATACTTTTTGTAACTAGCTCAAGGAATGGATAAGATAGTCAAGAAATTCTTCACATAGAGATAACAGCAACAAGACACCAAAATCCCTAAGAGAAGAATTATTGCCTCCTTATCAGGACAACCCAGATTTTGAGGGACCAAGAGATTGATTTACAAGATGAAGGGGAAAAGTTGACATTTAGCAGAAACACCCTTAGTTTGAAAGGAATGTTTGAATCATGTCTGAGATATATGAATATGCAATAGGCTATTGCTTTTAAGGGTTAATCCTTTGTTACCAAAACGTGCTTTTGTAGCAGAGAGCAAAGGCACCCAGACATCCATAATTCTTTGCTTCTTATTGTCTTTTATTGTCCTAACTTTGATTGTCCAAATTCTTATTGTCCTAATTTTTATTATTATTTTCATTACTATTAAACTTCTAAAATTTTAACACAAGTAAATTACGTTTTTCACAATTGGTGCCGTGACTCAGATCTAACACCTCGTTGATGAGACCTAGGAGGATTCCAAGTGAGGGAGGCGCCCTGTCAAGTTTGGCAGCCTTGCTCTGTTTCTTCTGGTGTGATCGGCAGACACAGCTTCCAACATGGTGGACAAAAAGAGACAATAAAACAAAGAAATGGGAAAAGGCTCCCTAAAACACGGGTAATTAGCCCCCTAAGACTAAGTGTACATGAAGACCCGGAAAGGAAAAAGGATTGCAAGTACTTTTCGGGGGGGGAAGGTATGAGGGGATGAATGTGTGTGAATGAGAGATGGGCTGGTTATCCCAGACCTGCTATGTGAGTGAGGAGTCTCCCACACTGCAGTTCCGTCTTTTTGCAAGAAAAATGGCCAGTAAAGAGACTAAGCAAGTGATAAAAGGAGTGAGAGAATCCCCCGGGGAAACTGGAACTGGGTCTCAGGGAAGGGGTGGGACTCCTTGGAGAGAGGGAGCTGAGGGTTTTCCTGGCACAATCCACTGGGAAAGTGGGATAAAAAGTGGAGGGGGCCTCTAGAAATTTTGCTAGGTTGAGGGTCTAAAACGACACAAGAGACTCGGTAGTGCCAAACTCAAGAGCACTTAGGCTTAAAAGCTGCTACAATGAGAGTAGCAAACACTAGAGACTCAGGGGTGTGGGATCTAAGAGCACCTTGAAAGGTCCAATAACATCTGAGATTTTAACAAATGATTTGAAAGTAAAAGGGTTTTATGAACAAAAATTCGGTTAATATTTTTTTGTGAGAAAAAGCTACAAAAAGGCAGCCAGATCACTGTCCCTGCAAAAGTTCTGCGTGTTTTGTTATTGTAATCACGGGTCGTTGTGGCTAATTGCTCCTTTTGTATTAGCAGAGCCTTGCCCGAGGCTAAGTTGTACTTTCCCAGAATAGTGAAGACACCTGAGAGGGTGGGGGGGTTATGCAAAGTGACTCCAGGACCAGCATGCTGTGTGGGTCCCCCGCTCCGAATGTACTGAGAAAACCCCAAAAAAAACGAGCCAAATAAGAGTTGAGAGACTGGAGTGATGTCTGGATGTGAGGAGCGGAGTGCTGGGCCTGCAGAGATGCTGGAAACCTTCATTGTTCCTCACCCTGTCTTCGAGAGCCCCCGGGCCAGGTCTGGGAGGAAGCGAGACTCAGACCAAACCAACATCAGATGGGATCACCACGCCCTAAAGGCTCCCACGAGGACCGGATCCCCCAGCTCTGCCCCTAGTGGACAAAGCTGCGCATATCCTCCTTCTCTGAGTCGCCCTGGGAGAGACGACGGGGGACTGCAGCCCCGCCGAGCTGCCCAATCCTGAGCTGATCACTTATAATAAAGGCATTAAAAAGGAGAAGAAGTCTCCTGGCCCTGTTTATTTCAAAAGGTACCTTATTGTTGTCTTGTGTGTGAGAGTGAGTCACACACAAAATCAGCTTCAGCTTCCCAGGTGAGTGGGGGAGCTGTGGCAAAAGGTGTATGTGACCCGCAAACCAGCCATTGTTCCACAGGCATGTTGGGACTGTGGGGAGAGAGAGTGAGTCACACGCAGACATCCTCACAGGTGAACTGGCACCAGAGGCAACCAGATTCGGGGATCTTCCCAGAGGCCTGGTAGTACTGAAGCCCAGAGACGCCAACCCCAAGGTGAGGGGGGGCTATAGTATCATAGGACCTTTTAGCATCGCAGCTGGGAGGGGGTAGTAGTGTGGCCTATTCCTCAGGGTATGGGAGGGATGGGAAGTCTAGCTTGGACAAGGTGCAGAGGTCCGAACCCCTGACTCTGAGGCTATCTCTAGGGAAGAAGGATAACCAAACCTCAGGAGAGGTGGAAGGTGAAATAAACAGGGCAGGAGACTTTTTCTGCTTTTAATGCCTTTATTAAAAGTGATCAGCTCAAGATTGGGCAGCTCGATGCGTCTGCAGTCTCCGTCGTCTCTCCCAGGGCAACGAGGAGGAGGAGGATATGCGCAGCTTTGTCCACTAGGGGCAGAGCTGGGGGTCCAATCCTCGTGGAAGCCTTTTTGGGCGTGACCCCTGGTCTTCAACTCTGCAGCCTCGCCCCCCTCCAGGTCCCGGCTTTGGGACGACTCCTGCGCTCAGGGTGAGAGGCCACGAAGGTCTCCAGCATCTCTGCAGGCTCAGCACTCCGTTCCTCACGTTTAGACATCACTCTAATTTCTCAACTCTATACTGGCTCGTTGTTCTGGGGGTTCTTTTCAGCTTGTTTGGAATAGTAGCTTCTCATTGCATGCTGATCTTGGGGTTATTTTGCATGTCCCCCCCTCCCACGTTTCGTCTTTTCTCCTCACTGTCTGGGGAGGTCTATGCCCTTCACTGTCTGGGAGAAGAGCCATCAACCCAGCCCTGGCCAGGGCCTTTACTGATACAAAAGAGAACTATTAACGATAACGACTTGTAATTATCATAACAAACAAGCAGCACCCCAGCAGCAGCTCTGGTCTGACTTGTCTTTGTAATCCTTTTCTCACAAAAAAAATTGGTAGATTTTTGTTTATAACAGAAGGGGTCAGGGTGGGGGGCCTACACAGACCAGTGACTCTCTGGCAACAGGGGTCCACTTCATATAAGTTTTAAGAGGTTTGCTAATGCTTCCTTCCTCTGTCCAATAAAATAAAGGGGAAATTGACAGGGTGCTTAACCTAGGTCAGTGGGGAAACTTAGGGGTATCAGTACTTAAGGTTCTGGGGTGTCAAAAAAAAGGTACATTACATAGTCCGGATGAGCGAGGCACCAAGAACCAAAAACTCGACCAAGCAGAAGTCAAGAAGTATGAATGAACAGCCCTGAGGGTGTGAATGAATGTGTGAGAATGAGTGAGAAATAAAAGTGAGTAAATGTAGATGAATGAAAGTATATGTAATGTAGATTGTTTATTTTAAGCTTCACTATATCTCCTTGGAGGGAGGTGTATTGTATTGACTTGTATTGTGAGAAGAAGGATTTTTTTGTGTTGTGGGAAGAAGGTAGTATTTAAGTTGTTAGAGAAAGTGGAAAACAGAGGCAGGGGACGAATAGATAAGATCTTGAAAAATGGGACAGAAAACCAGTAAGTTGGGTACAGGAAAAAAAAAGGGAATACAAGGGTACCAGCAGAGATACCACAAGATAGCCCTCTGGGAGTTATGTTAGCTAACAGGGATACAAATCCTCGTACAAGGAGAAAGGACAAGGTAAAGATGATCCAATTTTGTATGATAGAATGGGCAAAGAAGGAAATAAGACCTGACCACATTTATTGGACTAGATACAGATTTTTTTGAAGTTTGGATTTATTAGGCTGTGAAGGTCCACCCGAAATGAACGGGTGACGAATGATTTTTGGGTGCAAAAATAACCAACAAAGGCACAGGGGTTTTGCAGTAACAAATCAACAAGGTGCAATTTTATTGATTATACCTACAGCTAAATATGCGTTTGGTTAAGGGATCTGGGGAAGAGAAGGGTAAGATAAGGAAAAAGGGAGGAAAGAAGGTCAGGGAATGGGGTATAGCTACCAAAACGTGATGTCTTCGGGGTCCCGCCGCCGAAACTCGCTGGTACACGTCTTGGGGAGTACTCAAAGGACAGTCGGACCGAACCCCAATATATATACTGTTCTTGGTTGGGGGAAGGGTAGCTGAAATTAGGTTTCTATGGAGGGGAGAAGTCCATTGTTTTCATGGCCGAATGCTCACAGGTACGTTAGGTTTTTCCCCCTCCCTGAGTTGGGAGGGGGTACAGTCCCAGTCTCTGGAAGGAGGTTGCCATGGGGGTGCCATGGGGGTGCCATGGGGGTGCCAATAGGGTGCCAGAGGGGTTCTTGGTTCCTTGATGAGTGGATTCGCATCTCTGTTGGTCCGTCACGGTGGTTGAAGACAGGCAAGAGGGGTCTTCTCATGGAGTGGGGGGGGGAGCCACCCCAGAGCTCAGTCCAGCCAGATCAGGAGTTTGGAAGAAAGTCCAGTTCAATTGTCCAGAAAAGGGCAGCATGCCCCCTTCGAGTACAGCATGGCGTGTTCGGCAAACATCACTTGTGAGCACACTAGATAAGTAGGAGACTTTCTTTCCCAACTGGCTCAGCAGTTTTAACCCTTCGGTAGTCTTTTCTCATGACAATTGTGAGGCAAAAAATGAAGGATTTTCGGATGGACTTCTACACGACCCCGTGACTCACGATTGTCTTGAGGAATCTTCATCAGTAGAGCTCTAGAGTGTCTTCGAAACTCGTTGCACGTCGGTAGCATAACCCCGGAAAAGTAGGGATGACAGGAGAGAGGGGATAAAAAGGGGAAGAGAAGGAAAAGGAAGAGGGGAAAGGGGAAACTAACAAACATAAACATAATTAATATTGATCATCATAACAATTTCACACGTGGTTATTTGTTATAAGAATTCCAAAAAATTATGATTAATTTTAACAATTTCAAAAATATTAATCAATTAAAGCAATATCATTTGTTTAGCAATTTAAAAATTATTAAGACAAATCACAAATAATCAAAACAACAAACAAATCATAATATAATCATTGTCTTTTAAAATATTTTCTAAAAATTAAAGTAACTTTCTGTAAATCATACTTGGTATTTAAGAAGTTGTTCTAAAGCACATATGCTTGATTCATAATCGTTTCGTATCAAGTGTTTTGGGGACATCTATTGTATGGAGTACATCAGCTAAGCGGTGTGCATTGACTACAGTTGACAGTTTCTTAAGCTTTTTCATCATTCTCCAATTCAAAATGAATAGGGCTGCTGACAAGATAAAGCCAAGCGTAACTAGGATCAAAAGAACAACAATTGGATGGCACACACTGTTCAGAACACCTGTGGCAGTAGGTGACCACCCAAAGAGAGTATCCCACCACCTATGCTCAGCATCCTGCTTTACCCTCTCCATAACCCGGTGTATTTGTCTCACATTGTGATGAACAGTCACCAGAGTCTTCTGTCCGCTCTCCTTGATTTTCTCGAGGATGTCAATCAGGTCCTGATGGAGCAGCAGTTGTCTCACAAGGGTGAGGTTCATTCCAATAGGAGTGGGCATCAGTTTGTGAATCAGTGTGTAGTGGTATTGCAATAGGTAGTGAGAAGTGACTGGAGCTTCACAAGAAAAAATCACATCCTGAAATCTTAGTAAAGTTACAAGCACAAAAATTTGAATGATTTTTAGGATCTACTATAACATTTTATATGAGCACAAAATCACAAATAATTCTAAAACATGCACATCTATTGCCTATGTATATAGGAACTGTTTCAGAAGCCTCATTAGGACAAATCTCAAAATGACAGATATTTTTCTCTATGTCTTAGCAAATGTCTTGAGCTATGATTGCATTGCTTTCACAGATGAACTCTTGTTGTTCTCAGGCAATACAAGATTCCAAATTAACTTTGCTATTTCTCACCAATTTGACGGGCCCATTCTCTATGTTCGGAAAGATAGAGAATAGCTCCGTCGTAATTCAGTTCTAATGCTATAACAGGGAAAGTCAAATGCACTGAGGCATTGAGTATGGTTAACACAAAAGCTGTGGCTTTATTTAAAATGGGATCATAGGTCAAGTTCACTAGGTTCCACCAGGATTGGAATTCTCTTTCAAAGTCAGTGGCACTGTCCCAAATTATTTTCCAAATTTCAGTGGGAAAAGTGCCTTCTTCACCTTCTCTTATAATTGAAGCAAAAACCGACTGCATCCATAATTGTGCCTGGATACAGCTGAGAGCCAAAGAAACATTGTTTTGTGTAGCACACAGTGCATCAATTATCAATTTGTGATCATTTACATTTACCTTCTCCCAATTTGGTACTATGTTTGATAGCAGCCACTGGTGTGTTCGCAAAAGCCAATAAGAATGACTGCAGTGGTTGCTGTAATTTGATCAAATCTCTAATTGTGACAGCCAATTTATTCAAGTTCAATTAATTTACATGTTATGTGTGGTATCATCACCTGGTGTTACCATAAGGGGAAGGGAAAACATTATTTCTGTTGTCCATCACTAGTGTTATCATGGTTTATCAGGTCTTCATGTCCCTCGGAGTTCTTCTGGAAAAGTAAACACAACAGACTCTGCCACGAAGAGGCAGAAAAGGTTAGAATAATGGATTTGTCAGAGAGGTTTTGAACAGCAGTGGTACTTCCCCTACAGCAGCAGAGGGTCCACCAAAACCAGGTTGTCCAGGGTAATGTGCTGGGTTGTTTGCATCGTCAGGACATTCCAGTGAAGGGATGATGCTTGGAGGTGTGGGGCAAAAAGCAGTGATTTTAGAACACTCATTTACCTCCCATCTATAGCAAGAGGTGTGAGAAGTCCATTCAATCTTTTCACCTTCTGGCCTATCCTGCACACCTTTGACAGTAAAGTGAGAAATATTATCAGATTGAATTTCCTGTGGGTTTAGGAAAATCCCAAACCATCCTTGCATTGCTTTAACAGTATTATCTCCTGTAGGTCTTTTAAAAGCATCAGCCTGGAGCAACCCAAATATAAACATAGCATAGGACTTGGTGTTAATACAGACAAGAAAGCAATTCTGTCCCTCACTTTGGAAAATGCTCCAAACAGTTAACAGTTCCCCAACCTGGGCATTGTCCTGTTCCTCTCTGTTAGCAGAAGCGGGGGAGAGAGGAGGGGTTGCTTTAGTCACAGAGGCAGGTTTATTTTGGCTGCTACCCAAGCTGCCAGTTTCTTGGATTGCCCAGTTCTCCTCTACTTCCCTGGGAGCCAAGCCAACCACAAACACTCCCCCTTCCCAGGTAGTGTACCTTTTCTCAGCATCTTTGAAACCACAGGAATAAAAACCAAGAGGCTTTGTCAGACCCTCGGGACCTTGCTGCCAAATGTGTACTGAAAGTTGTGAGGAGGCAAATCCCCACTCCACCTGAAAGGCGTCTGTGGGATGGATAGGGTCCGGTGCCTGATGAGCTGTCACTTCAAAAATCAGCAATTGCAATGTTTCCTTCTGAGAAGAAGTCCAATCCCATTTTATTCTTTTTCTCAGCAAGTCGTAAAGGGGAACAAAAGGGTCATTCTGGTTACTAAGAAGTTTATCTGGTCTTTCTATAGGAGACATAGCTACTATGGTTTTCTGAAGGAGAGTTGCTGTAGGTTTAAGTGTTCCTGGAAGCCCTTGAGTTAAAGAGGTCATAATTTCAGGCTTTACAGGTGATTGGATTGGAGATTCAAGACCAGGAATTAATTTATTTTCATTAATCGATTGCAGGCAGCCGGCTTTGTGAATGTTTTCCAGAAGTTGGTCGGGGGTACCGACCAAAGGGTCTCTTTTTCCCAAGGGGTTAAGCCCCTCAGCCCAATGAGCAGTGTGCTGAGTTAGGCACCATGGGATGCGTCTGTCTGCTGTTGTTAGGAACACCCCATGTCCCCAGCACCCACCGGCTTCTTGTTCTGACAAAAGAATCTGATCTCCCCCAGCGAGAGACACTTGGCAAATGTGTTCTGGTTTAGATTTTTGAGGGAGAAGCCCGTACTGCTTTGCAAGTTTTGTTAATTCAGTAGCAGTGTATGGGATTTCTTTAGTGGTTTTCTGCGGGACAAGATCTTCATTATTGATATAGTTGCATTCTGTTTTACTAAGAGGTTTTATGTTACTACAGCAGTGCTTCCCACAATTTTTCATCAGGGCTCATTCTGTTTGAGAATAATTTTGATTAATGTGAGGAGTTTCTTTCTCCTCTGTTTCTTTTGAGGAATCAGTGTTCTGTGAATTTTTAACATGTTCCTCTCTCAGGGCGGCCCGTAACAAGTTATTTACATTTCTTTCTTCATCCAATTGTTTTTGCAAAACTTCAACTAGGTTTTGAAGGGAGTCTATGATAGCATTTTCCTCACTTTTTCGCTTAAAGCGAGTTTCTATGGCTGCTGTTAGGCAGGCGCCCAAGACTGAGCAGAGGATGGTTTTATTTGTGCCCAGTTTGAATTTTGATTCATGTTGCATAGAAGATATTCTATCAATAACATTTTCTAAGTTAAACCAATTGCAGCTTGCCCATTCTTCTCCCCCCGGAGAAGGTGTGGCATTGTATTTAGCAAGCAGAGCATAAAATTCAGCTTTACCTTTTGCACTGAAGTTTTTAGTCATTTTGTGAGGGGACCAAAGCTACACCAGGGAGTTAACTTAAGTTACACAAATCATGCAGCCTTTCCACTGTCCCCTTGCTTCCCTGGGTAGTTGAAGAGACAGAATCAGTCTGGGAGGCTCTGTGAGGTTGCTTCAAATTTGTCTCTTCCTTCCCAGACAGTACAGATACACACTCACATGAACACACACACAAATGTTTTTCTTTGTGAGGGGACCAAAACCTAGAACAGGGAAAAAGCCCCTCAGCCTTCGCTGGGCCGCCCCTCGCTCCCTGTGTAGGTGAAGGGACAATATCTGTCTAAAAGGCACTGCTTAATTACTTCAAGTCTGCCCCTTCCTTTTTAGACAGTCCAGGTACACAAAAATACATTAATGAAAAACAGTAAAAGGTTCAAATTCAGCTCAAAAACAACAGTAACAGGTTCAGATTCAATTCAAATACAACAACAACAACAACAACAGTATCAATATCAGTATCAATATCGGTGACAGCATCAATATCAGGATCAGGAGAAATATCAGTGTCAGTGTCCGTGCCGGTAAGATCAGTAACAGAAGTGACAGTAACAATTTCCCCTGCTTTTGCACCGAAAAATCTTTTGTGTCAATTCCGAAGCCTGTGTGCTCAATCGAGCATGAGATTTGGCTTTGGCGTGTGCAGTCTGCGAGAGGTAACAGACTACACAAAACCTGCAAAATCTCACTGGCTGCTGGAATCCTGTCCGTGACGCCAATTATGTGAAGGTCCGCCCGAAATGAACGGGCGACGAATGATTTTTGGGTGCAAAAATAACCAACAATGGCACAGGGGTTTTGCAGTAACAAATCAACAAGGTGCAATTTTATTGATTATACCTACAGCTAAATATGCGTTTGGTTAAGGGATCTGGGGAAGAGAAGGGTAAGATAAGGAAAAAGGGAGGAAAGAAGGTCAGGGAATGGGGTATAGCTACCAAAACGTGATGTCTTCGGGGTCCCGCCGCCGAAACTCGCTGGTACACGTCTTGGGGAGTACTCAAAGGACAGTCGGACCGAACCCCAATATATATACTGTTCTTGGTTGGGGGAAGGGTAGCTGAAATTAGGTTTCTATGGAGGGGAGAAGTCCATTGTTTTCATGGCCGAATGCTCACAGGTACGTTAGGTTTTTCCCCCTCCCTGAGTTGGGAGGGGGTACAGTCCCAGTCTCTGGAAGGAGGTTGCCATGGGGGTGCCATGGGGGTGCCAATAGGGTGCCAGAGGGGTTCTTGGTTCCTTGATGAGTGGATTCGCATCTCTGTTGGTCCGTCACGGTGGTTGAAGACAGGCAAGAGGGGTCTTCTCATGGAGTGGGGGGGGGAGCCACCCCAGAGCTCAGTCCAGCCAGATCAGGAGTTTGGAAGAAAGTCCAGTTCAATTGTCCAGAAAAGGGCAGCATGCCCCCTTCGAGTACAGCATGGCGTGTTCTGCAAACATCACTTGTGAGCACACTAGATAAGTAGGAGACTTTCTTTCCCAACTGGCTAGGCAGTTTTAACCCTTCGGTAGTCTTTTCTCATGACAATTGTGAGGCAAAAAATGAAGGATTTTCGGATGGACTTCTGCATAGGCTCTGAATTTATTTGTAAATTCAAAAGAACCGTTTAATCCAGAAGAAAGAGAATACGCCTCATGCTGGATGGGAGATCATAGGAGAATAAAAATCTTTAAAGTATCAGAAACCCCTGAGACAAAGCAAGAAAAGAAAAAAGGGGAAAGAAAAGGGCTGGGAACAAGAGGCAAAAAGAAAGATCCTTTCCAGGTATTACCTCCTTTGCTCCTGTTTGCTCCCCCACCATTCTCGTCTGCACCACCCTCCCCTCAGCCCCTGTCCTGGCTCTGCTCTCGCCATTCGCGGCTGCACCACTCAATTCAGCCCCTGTGCCGGCTCCGGCCCTGACAGTGAATTTGTCTGCCCTGGTCCTGGCTGCCTGGGCCACAGCCGCTCCACCAACCGTGCCAGGGGTCCCTCCTTCCCCATGGTCTGTGGTTGCCATGCTGACAGCACCGGGGATCCCGTCTGTCCCAGACATCTGATCCCCGACCACTTCTCCTGTGCCTGTCCCCACTGCCCCACTCCCGGCTGTTCTGCCTGTGCCAACTGCACTGGGTGCCACCACTTCTGCCACCCCCACCCCGCCTGCTTTGTCTACACTGGTTGCGCTGGGAGCTTCTGATCCAGCTGTCATGAACCATGTGCAAGCTATCCATGTTCCAGTTTGGTTTCCACCAAAAGACCCCCGTACTTTGGTGGTTCCGGCAGCAGATCCCGCTTACGCCCTCCCCTTGGAGGACCAAGCCTCAGTGCGAATCCCTCTTCTCACCCCCCTACCTCCAACACTTCCATCCGTCCCTGCCCTGGGTCCGGTTCCCCTGGTAATGACAGCTTCTGCTGTTCAACAAAACTTTCTCCCCGAAGAAGAAGCACCTTATCGAAACATAAGAAGCTCAGCCAAAAGAAATCCCTCCCCTAATCTTTACTCAAAACAAGGGGAAAAACCCATGGGCACAGCTGAGCAATTGGACCAATTCTTAGGTCCAAACATTTTTACTAGGGAAGAGATGCAATCTATAATGAAAATAGTTTTTTTCTAAGGAGAGGCAAATGATCAGGGCTTATGGAATAAAAATTTGGGAAAGGGAAAACGAGCAGGGCCCCCCAGGAGATCAGAAAATGCGAATAGCAGCTCCTAATTGGGGTCAAAATTATGAGGTGGTAAAGAAACACAGGAATTGTTATAGGTTAGTTGCGGTGGGGAATGAATCACCAACTAATAAGTCCAAATAAAATGAAATTTATTAATTGATAGAGCAAGCGATAATAGGCAAAGTCAGCACCCCGGGCGCGCTGGGTGACAGGAGAGTCTCCGCTCTAACACTGCCACACTCTTCTGATTTTCCGTGGAGCTCTTATACAGTCCTTCTTCCAGGTTAATGTGCAATACTCTGCATATTCTTCTTTTGTGTTTAGGTGGTCATAGTCCACCTCCCGGGGTCTGAGGATGAAGGTTGGTAATTTTCCTTTGTCTGATTCCTGGAATTTTTAGGCTCAATCTGCTGAGTTCCTGGAATCCTAGGTTTACTGAGCAGATAAGCTGATACTGTGTTATCAATCATAGCAAACCCCCCACCCATCTTAACAGTTTACTAAACAGATAAACAAATGTTTGTGAAACCTATTGTCTTTTGGTTTCAACTTCCTTATCCTTTAAAGTCTGGAAATTTACTTAAACAAACTAGAGGTGGTGCAGCAGTCTTATTGGAATAACTTTGTCAGTTTTGATGAACAAACTTAAAGTTTTAACCCATTACATGAATGATTATTGTAATTTGATAATCAAGGAATAAAAGAGGCATCTCCACTAAGGCAAAATGATAAATGCTATAAACAAAAATCTACCATTTTTTTTGTGAGAAAAAGGTTACAAAAACTAATCAGACCACTGTTGCTGCTGGGGTGCTGCTTGGTTTTTATGGTAATTATGGGTCGTTGTTGTTAATAGTTGTTTTTGTATCGGTAAAAGCCCTGGCTGGGGCTGAGTTAATGGCTCTCCTCCCCAGACAGTGAAGAGAAAGGACTGAGATGTGGGAGGGGGTGCATGCAAACTAACTTCGGGACCAGCATGCCATGAGAAGCTACTTATCCAAACACACTGAAAAGAACCCCAAAACAACGAGCCAGCATAGAGTTGAGAAATTGGAGTGATGTCTAAACGTGACGAACGGAGTGCTGAGCTTGCAGAGATGCTGAACACCTTCGTGGTCCCTCACCCTGAGCATGGGGGTCATCCCGAGGCCAGGACCTGGAGAAGAAAAAGGCGGTCAACAACATCTGGGTCACGCCCAAACCAGCTCCCACGAGGATTGGACCCCCAGCTCTGTCCATAGTGGACAAAGCTGCGCATATCCTCCTCCTCCTCGTTGCCCTGGGAGAGACGACGGAGACTGCAGACCCGTCGAGCTGCCCAATCCTGAGCTGATCACTTTTAATAAAGGCATTAAAAGGAGAAAAAGTCTCCTGCCCTGTTTATTTCACTAAAAAGGCTTTTAAGGGACAGCAGGGGAAAGAAGAAACTCCAACTGAATGGTTAGACAGACTTAAGAGAAATATGAAACAATATTCTAAAACAGACCCTGAGACTATTGTGGGACAAGTTCTGCTAAGGATTAATTTAGTCACTAATGCCCGGCCAGATATTAGGAAAGAACTAGAAAAACATAGAAGACTGGCATGATAGATCACTAGATGGGTTATTAAAGGAGGCTCAAAAGATTTATGTCCAGAGAGATAAAGAAAAAGCTAAAGTGAAATCAAAATTATGGTAACCACTATTCGAGAAAGTAATTTCCAGAGGAATCTAAAACCCCTGGGCACCACTCCTAGACATGAAGGTCATAGAGACAAGGGAAAGGAAAAGAACAGAACTCCAGTACAAACCAAATCTCAGGAGCATTCTTGAAATATGTGCATTTACTGTGGGGTTGAAGGACATTATAAAAGAAATTGCCCTGATCGGATAAAAGATCTGAAAATCTTCCAAGAGATTGGCCCAGAGGAGGAATAGGGAAGTCATAGCTGTATTTTCTGGGGGACAAATGCCATCTGGAGCCTGTGATAACTTTAAAAGTGGGTGCGCAAAAAAAAAAAATTAGAATTTGTAGTAGACACAGGGGCAGAAAGAACCTGCATATTAAATATTAAAAAAAGTTATAGTATAAGCAAAGACACTGTTGTTACAGGGCTTGCAAGGGTTTTTCAGGGTGAAAAGAGAGACGAGAATGTTGACCTCATGTTCAGAAGTCTTGATTTATTATTTTATGCTATATTTTACATTATTACTATGCTAATAGGAATAGAGAGAAAAAGTCTCAGAAGCTTTCTAAGCTAAGAATAGAAAAGGAATGAATCCACAAAGTTCTGTGTCCAGGCAGAAAGCAAGAACAGCTCTGCCGTGAGTGGTCAGTAAATCCAAACATTCACCCAAGACCAATCACGGATGCACCTGTTGCATTCCACAGCAGCAGATAACCATTGTTTACATTTTGTTGCTGAGGCCACAGCTTCTCAGAAAGGGGAAAAATCCTAAAGAAAGGATTTTTATGAAAAGATGTCGGTGACACACTGTAAAAGTAACAGGAGCAAAAGGAGAGAGTTTTACAGTTCCTGTCATTAAAGATGTGGTAATTGAGGGAGAAACAAGAATTTGCGTGGGGGATGTCTTATTGGTCCCTGGGGCAAGTAGCAACTTCTTGGGAAGATATTTACAGATGATATAAAGTGGACCAAGGAAGGTGATATTAAATTAGAAGAGTTGAAATTAAAACCGGCCTCAGTATCAGCTTTAAGCTTACCCTCGTTAGAAAAACCCTTTTGTCTGTACATAAATATGGAAAATGGGGTAGCTCATGGAGTTCTGGTTCAGGAGTGGGGAGGAGCACAGAGACCAGTAGCTTATTTATCAAAGATGTTGGACCCAGTGAGCCACGACTGGCCAGTGAGTATTCAAGCTATAGCAGCTACTGCAATCCTGGTAGAAGAAAGTTGTAAGCTTACTTTTGGAAGTAAACTAGTTGTGTGTACACCTTGTGCTGTCCAAGGTGTGTTGAAACAGAGAAAAGAAGAAAAGATAGGGAAAAGAAAAGAAAGTGAGAAGGGAAGGAAGAGCGAAGTTGAAGAAGGGGAAGGGATGGTTGGCAGACTCTGGGATGTTGGAATGTGGAGTGATGATGTCTTGGTGCTGGAGGAGGACAGGAGTTTGAATGCAGTTTCTGTATGAAGGGCAGGGAAGTGTCTTAACACATGGTTGTTTGGAGGTTGTTCAATGCCAAACTGGGGTCTGGGAAGGTTTAGCAGAACAGGCCCTCCTTGAAGGAAAAAGGGGATATGTTGACTAAGGAAAAAGAATGTGAGGAGCACCTGGGGAGGCCAGGTTTGGGGTTGTCAAGGTTGGGAGGTGTTTGGCCACGCTCATACGAGCAGTGGGATCTCGGGGGCTGCAGCAGGGGCCAATTCATGGGAGTGACCCAGCACAGCAACTCCCAGTGTTTACCCACCCGGTGGAGGCGGTGCAGGGTGCAGTTTGCATGGGGCACTGCTGGGGTTTGGGGCTGACTTGGTTGCGCCAGGGTCCCGGAGGGCGAGGGGTTGCTGTATATGCTCGCTGGCCCAGCGGCACCGCTGGGCACGGATTGCACAGGTTTGCTGCCCAGGAGCGGGCTGACTCAGTGGTGGAGCTGCTCCCAGCCTGCCGAGGTCCTGAGTCCAGGATGGCAGCCTCTGCCCCGAAAAGTGGGTTGAGAGAGAGAGAAAAAGAGAGAAAGAGAAAGAGAAAGAGAAAGAGAAAGAGAAAGAGAAAGAGGGCAAAAGGGAGCTGAGGCATGCCCCCTGGGGCCTGTGCCGGTGGCTGTCTGTGAGTTCCCCCCCACCCCCACCCCGCTGCCACTAGGGCAGTGGGGGAAGGACGAGGGACAGCCGTTGAATGCACTGCTGTGAAAAGAGGGAGAGAGGCCAGCGCTAGAGATAAGACCAAGGCAGAGACAGCCTTAATCTCTCGCTGGCTCTCCAAACCTCACAAAGTTGTTTATTTTTTAAAGCAAGATTTATTTTTTCTTTCTGTTTGTTTCTTTTCTTTTTTCTTGCTGTTAAGAATAGGAGGCTTTTTTTCTGAGGAATGAGTCTGTAATGCTGAAACAGTTAAATGTTGCCCAAAGGGTAAAAAGCAATAGATGTGATTCATCTCGTGTGAAAATCAGCCTGGCCTTTCTTCTTTAACTAATTGTGGTTCACAAAAAGAAGAATTTGCCTTTGCAGGTGTTAGCACAGCTGTATACAAGAAGAAGAGGTGGCTGTGGAAAAAAGTTTTTTGCTAAACCGGGAAAGTTTTGAGGAAAGCTGATGGCAAGAGTTAATGTAGTATTGTCTTCCTTTTATCACTGTCCCTGTGCTATTAAGAAGTCCTTTTCAGGTACTACTGAAGCAGCAATGCGAACCAGGGAAAGAGGGTGGATTCATGCCAGCAGAATCAAAGGACTTGTGAAGAAACCTGAGGAATGGACTATCGCATCTAAACCGGGTGATACCAAATTGACTTTCAAACAGGGACTGGGCGGTAATGGTTTGGGAAGAGCCAAATGATCCAAGGAATGTACAAAGAATCACACCTAATTGAGAAATAAGGCCAAGCTTACATCACTGGTTTCAGTACTGCCTGAATAAGCCCTGAGACATTTCTGACACCTCCTTGGGGAGGAATACTTCCACTTCAAACAGGAGGATTAGGACTGTTTTGGTTAAAGAGTTCTCATATTCCAGCCTTAGCCTGTGACTTGTACAGGGAAGAAGAGAAATTACAATTTCCATCAGTGCCATACTGCGTACTCTGATTCATCCCAATACTGGACACACTAGTTGGGTTATAAGTAAATGTTTAAATTGTGGGAATAATTGGTATTGTAGTTCACAAAAAAATGCCCTCATTGCAAGAAGTGTCAAGTACAGAATCTATCTCCTATCCAGATAGAACTCAGAATAACTGAAATAATATCTTTGTTTTGTTTTGTGGATGGGAATTATTTATGCCTGTTGAATGAGAGATACCTGAGGAATGGTGGGAAATCACAGTTAAGGAGTGTCAAAAACAATTGGCCTGGAAATTAGTAAAAAGAAGGTGACAAGGGAAAAAGAAGGCAAGCCTGGGTTGACCACTGTACTCGCCACTGACAAGATCATAAACATCTGCTATGGGTTGCAACCCCACAGGCAGGGAAGGTGGGGGTATAAGCCATACCAGACCTCTATTATTCCTTTTTCTTTTACTAATTTGTTGACTTATCCTTTTCGGGATACCAGCAAGATTGAAATAAACAGGGCCAGGAGACTTCTTCTCCTTTTTAATGCCTTTATTAAAAGTGATCAGCTCAGGATTGGGCGGCTCGACGGGTCTGCAGCGTCCCGTCGTCTCCCCGGGCGACTCAGAGGAGGAGGATATGCACAGCTCTGTCCACCAGGGGCAGAGCTGGGGGATCCAGTCCTCGTGGGAGCCTTTAGGGCGTGGTGTCCCCGCCAGATGTTACTACTTTTGCCAGCTGTCTTAGCAGGCCCTCATCTCCGGGGGCTACTCCCATGGTCAGGGCGAGAGGCTCCGAAGGTGTTCCGCATCTCTGCCGGCTCAGCACTTGGCTCCTCACGTCCAGACATCACTCCAGTCTCTCAACTCTTATTTGGCTCGTTGTTTTTGGAGTTTCTTCGTGGGTTTGGAGTCGGGGGTCCCACAAAGCATTCTGGTCCTTGGAGTCACTTTGCATAACCCCTCCCCTCTAGGTCTCTTCTCCTCACTGTTCGGGAAGGTCCCCACCCTTCACTGTATCAGGAGAAGGGCCATTAACTCGCCCCAGCCAGGGCTTTTACTAATACAAAAACAACCATTAACGACAACGACCCGTAATTACCATAACACAGGCAGCAGCCCAGCAGTAGTGGTAATTTTTCTCACAGAAAAAAATCAACTGAATTTTTGTTCATAACAGTCCTCCCTCTTTTTCTTTGATCGAGCTTAAATTCTAAGCTCGCATCAACTCACAAATTTTTTTTTTGTTGTTTTGAATCTACTATAAATCTCTTGTGCACTTTGGTAATCATGGTTACTTAACCTTGTTACTTTCCTTGGTTTCTTCAGGTTGGTCTGCACGGCAAGTACTGTTCTACTAAAACAGATAAATAAGCATAGTAAAAAGAGCAATCCTCCAAGTACACACACAGCGAGAAAAACTACCTTTTCCCATACATCCTTTTTGAAAATCTCTAGGTTCTCCCACCCACTGGGATCAAGTGCAGGAGTTTGATCTCGATTATTTACACATGTTAATCGTTTTATTTCATTTGAAATGTTCCTTGTAGGATTTTGGTGCTGTCTGGATGGTCTGGGAAAAGCCCAAAGATGGCCTTGGGCCCCCGGGGTTCGAAAGGACGAGAGGAAGCTTCAGAATTGTTCTCGGTCTCGGTGTTTATTAATTGCTTATCTAAAAGATTTTCTCTTGGCCTGACAGAGTTGTGCTCAGCAGTCAGCCATGGGCACACACTGAGAGCCCCTGGGGCGGTCGTCTATCTTTATACCCGGAGTTACGTATACAATATTTATCATTTTTCTCCAATACCCTCTACCCATATTAACCAGTGTTCCCCTAGTAAGGTCCAATCCCGGAGTGCCAACTCCACCACAGAAGATGGAGGCCTAGAGGAAGAAGAAGAAGGAGAAGGGCACGCCCCAATCCCTCCATCTTGCCTCTCTAGACCCCCCTGTACAGGGATCTTAAACCCTGTATCTCACACTCCAATTAACTTATCCCTTCACCATTCACCCCAGTGAAATCCTCCCGTCCTCATACTGATGTCATCTCCCACGTGGGATCAAAGTCCAGCCACCAGACATTTCTGGCAACATTCCAGGACTCCCGAGCCCCCCAGGGGCGGTCTGGTTCACCCTGCGCCCCAGTTCTGAGAGACTGAGATCCCACATCTCCCCCTTCTGTTTGCACCAAAAAGATCTTTTTCGCCATCCGATTCATTGCATGTTTTAAACATGCAAATATGCATGGGACAACAAGTATGAGGACTAGGAGAACTATTAAAACATAAAACCCTATTTTTAAGATTCCTCTCCAAATGGGAGAGATATCA
The DNA here is from genome assembly GCF_028551555.1 of Melozone crissalis. NCBI lineage: Eukaryota > Metazoa > Chordata > Aves > Passeriformes > Passerellidae > Melozone > Melozone crissalis. The sequence continues at coordinate 3,717,795 of NW_026535813.1, read as the reverse complement.
AAGAATTCTGCCAGTTGATCGATCCATGATCCTGTGATCTCGCCAAGCTTATTTATACTGTCCTTTATATTTTTGATATTTTCATGAATTGACTTTGAATGATCTGAGAGATTCATGCAGCACATCCCCTCGAACTCTTCACACCCATGTCCATGAGCGAGCAATAGATAATCGATTGCTGCTCTATTTTGAAGAGTCGCCTGTCTCACACTACTGACGTCTTTTAACATGTCATCCAATGTGACAGACACAGACCGCGCATGTTTGCTCAACCAACAACCCATGCGGTCGATCTGAGTCAGGGCCACCCCCGATGCTGTCTGAGGTGAGAAGATTGCTGTAGCAATACTCGTTTTCTTGTCCCAAGAAAACATTTCATCATTGCAATCTGCCGCATATTGCTGTATTGATCTTTTTTCTCTGTGCCTTTCCTCTCTTAACATGTTCAAATCAGGCGATAGCATTGAAATTTCCCCAATGCTGCATGGACCTCCCGTGGCATTAGCAGGAATGCCGTGCCAAATTCTGTCCCCGCAAATTAAGAACAGACCCCGCGGCAATTGCACCGGAACTTGGATCGATCCTTTGGTAGTTCTCTTTATATATTTACACCAAGCTGAGGCATTCTTATAAAATTCATGAGTGGGAGTTAAATCAATAGTTTTCACCTTTGTGACTTTCGGAGCTTCAAACTGCATGCAGAGTCTCATTGTCATGGACCCAAAAATCTCCAATTCCTGAGGTTCTGTAGAAGCCACAGGAAGCAGGTGTGTCCAAGCACACCACTCTTTTATAGGATTTTTAATGACCTGCGAAATGTTAATTGCAGAGTGCCCTGGAACTGGCCATTGGTCCACTGGCAATCCAACCATGCATGCTGAAAACGGTTTACCTGGTCTTGAATGTGTCAGGCAGATACTATCTAAATTCGCTGCCCGAGCTAAAGCCTCCCATACATTTTGCCTTGGTTGACTAACAGGTAAATCTCCCCCACTGCTTACTGCAATGAATGAAAGAACGATGCACATAAGCATCATGAAACCCATTACTTCGCTTTTGTGTGAAAAACCCCCCAAGGTCCTTAGTTTCTTTTTTATTTCTCTTCTGGGTCGTTTTTCGCAGTCTGAGTCTCGACTTCTGTCTGAGTACTCGTCTCTTTGTTTCTTGGATCAGCGTTCTCGTGCTCTCGTGTTCGGAATGGCTTCACGTGCCGTGCCGACACCCACTTCAGACCTCGATCTGTGGAGATACAAGCGAAACCCTTTCCCCAAGTGATTAGTCTGAAAGGACCCTCTATTTGTCCTGTTTCTGGGTTTCTGATCAAAACCAAAGGATCTCCCTTTAGCTTTGCCTGTGTGTTGTTTAGAAAATGTCTCACGATCGGTGGATCAGGTTCCGAGGATGGATAATCCCTTTGTTGTGTTAACATTGTCTTCTTCGAGGTGCTTTTCTTTTTATATATTGTTGGAAAAAATTGCTGCATTGTTGCAGTCTCGCCACGAGATGGCGCTGTGGCTCCGCCGAGCCGACCTGGCATGTCGTGCACTTCCGCCCTCCTGCCACTAGGTGGCGCTGTCACCGGCCTCCCTGGCTCGGATGACGGAGCGATCTCGACTGCCCCACTTCCTCTTCCTGCTCGGCGTCCCCTGTGAGGGGAAGGGACTGGGACTCCGAGGCTCTGAACCAAAGGCACCAGATCTGGAGACGGTGTGGAGCCCCGGGACGTAGAATCCCCAACACGGCCCCTCCTCACCCGCGACGTCACAGGGGACCGGGCTCGGGTCCGCCCGCGTCTTACTTTCTGCGCATGCGTACTCTCCGAGCTGCTTCCTGTGTCCCCCAAGCTGACGTCATCGTCTCCCCCCTGTTTCACCTCCGAGGTTCCCGCCCCTCGGTCTGTCCCGGAGTCCAACCCCTCCTCCTCTGACGTTGTGTTCGCCTCTCCCGCCGGTACTCCGGCTCTCCCCGCGATTCGAGCTGACCGTCGCACCGGATCTGACGTCACAACCGCGCGCCTCCTGCGTCTCGCCGCGGCGGCCCTTTGAGCCTGCACATTTTCCCTCTGCCCGCCTTCCGCGCTCGCCGCCCCCGCGCTGGTATGTGAGTCTACACCCCGGTTTTTGCGAGTTTCGCCCTCCGCGCGCGTCTCCTCATCTTCACCCGCGCTTCCCGCGCTTGCCGCCGCCGCGTCGCCGCTTTCACCGCGAACAGGCCCCCCCCCCGATCCCTTATCTTCCTGCTCCCCCCCTTCTGCTCCTGACTCCTCCACACTCTCTGGAGTTTCAGGACGCCCTTGGGGTTTGTTGCATTTTTTGATCGGGGGTTTTAATATTTTTTCCCGCTCTCTTTTTTCGAGAGCCCTTTCCCCCTGGTTTTTTAAAGCCAGAGCAATTTTTTTCCCGGAGCTTTGCCGCTCCACCCCCTTCTGTGAGGGTACCGCAGCTTCTCGCTGCTTTTGCAGTCTTTTAGACTGCACTGAAATACCTTGTAACATGATTCTTGCCGGCGAGAGTAGCTTTAACGCTGTCTCATCTTTTTTTGTTGCTAAAATATATAAATGCCTATTAATTTCTTGCCAAAACCCCACTTCGAACAGCAGATATGTCTCTGCAAGTGGATAATTAAGCCTTGCCCATAATAACAGCTGTTTTAATTCTTTCTTTGGGATCCCTTCTGTATATAGTTCTGCTACACTTTGTAAGGTGGATAAGATTTCCCGTTGTTCCTGGGAGAGTGAGGCCCCCATGATCTTATTTTGGCCTTCTTACCGAATCTGTCGTCAGAGTGGTCTGGAGGCTCCTGTTCTCCGTCCAGCAGATTACAAGAGATGGATCAGAGGCGCCTTTCTGGTCCCAGTCCAGGCCGCTCTGCTACGAGCTGTCTTCAGCAGAAGCTGAGAGATAGGATTTCTCAGTGACTGCTGATTTTTGCAGCTTCTCCCGGCTGGTTTTTTCTTTTTCTTCTTTCTTTCTTCAGGCTTCTCTCCTCTGGAGTTATCAGTGCTGTTCTCTTGGCTCTTCAGCTCTTCAGGGCTTTTCCCCCCCCCGAAAGGTTTGGTGGGAGATAGCCCGCACAGCGGACGCCAGTTGTTGGATTTTGGTGCTGTCTGGATGGTCTGGGAAAAGCCCAAAGATGGCCTTGGGCCCCCGGGGTTCGAAAGGACGAGAGGAAGCTTCAGAATTGTTCTCGGTCTCGGTGTTTATTAATTGCTTATCTAAAAGATTTTCTCTTGGCCTGACAGAGTTCTGCTCAGCAGTCAGCCATGGGCACACACTGAGAGCCCCTGGGGCGGTCGTCTATCTTTATACCCGGAGTTACGTATACAATATTTATCATTTTTCTCCAATACCCTCTACCCATATTAACCAGTGTTCCCCTAGTAAGGTCCAATCCCAGAGTGCCAACTCCACCACAGAAGATGGAGGCCTAGAGGAAGAAGAAGAAGGAGAAGGGCACGCCCCAATACCTCCATCTTGCCTCTCTAGACCCCCCTGTACAGGGATCTTAAACCCTGTATCTCACACTCCAATTAACTTATCCCTTCACCATTCACCCCAGTGAAATCCTCCTGTCCTTATACTGATGTCATCTCCCACGTGGGATCAAAGTCCAGCCACCAGAACTTTCTGGCAACATTCCAGGACTCCCGAGCCCCCCAGGGGCGGTCTGGTTCACCCTGCGCCCCAGTTCTGAGAGACTGAGATCCCACAGTTCCTAATAATTGAATTCTTTATTTTTAATACTGCCTTGAGCCGGATTACTTTGTTTAACATAGATATTGGAATCCGAATTTTACAATCCGGGCTTTTACTATTTTGGATTTTCTCAATTTCTATTTCACTTTCCCGGTTCTGTTTATTTTCTCCCAAATCATTATATATAGGAACTCCCAAACTTGATCCAGTTTCTTTGGGTAATAAGAAAATTGGTTTTATCACTCTAGCAATGCAGCTGCCAGACGAGATCAAACCTAGGCGTTTAGAGCTCCCCTGAAATGTGTTCCAAAAGGGGTTTATCTCCTTTCCAGTACACTCATATAAATACTTGTAACAAACAATTTTTCCTACCATTTTCACCATTTCTTTGCTTTTTACTAGTTCTGCTGAGCTTGTTTCAGCAGCATCACATTCAAAGCACAACCAGGCTTCCCCTATAGGGAACTCTCCTAGGAGTGGCTGCCTAAAAGTGGCAGTATTGTATGCTCTCCAATACACTCTATTATTTTTCTGATAAAGGACCAATTGGGAGGGGTTAACACAATCAGGGTTAGAACTGATGTGGACTCTCGACAAGGAGCTCACTTCCTCCTCATAGAGGAGTTGGTAGCATTCACTGCACGGCTCAGCTGGGCTTCCCAGAGCACCACCAGCAATCAGAGCCATCAGTACTACCCTTCCCAAGAGTCCGGTATGGGTCATCTTGCAGAGCCTGCCCACCCGGCCTTGCCTCTTGGGGAATTTTACTGAGGAAAAGCTTCCAAGCTCTTTAGAGTCCCTTCTACCCGCTTCTCTGGTTAAACCCCTCTTGGTCTGTTCCCTACCAATTCTGGTTTCCCCTCCCAGGGGAGTGTTCTGTAGAGGATTAACCTGGAGTCTTTAGAAATAAATTGGGGAACTTAACCAGAATTACTTATTTACAGTCTTAAACTTTTTACTGACATAGTTTACACATAACAGTTTTGAAACCTTTTAAACAATATTAGAACTCTTGATACCAATTTTTTTTCCCCACACATTTCAGTCTTTTTGACTCTTCCTTCTGAGAGTCAACTTTAAATCACAGTATACTCAGGTGAATTAACTTGTGAAGCAGATGAATCCTTATCCAGTGCCCGGAGGTGAGAGTGGTGTGGACTCTGGCCCAATGCCAGAGGGAAAAACTGGGAGTCTGGCCCAATGCCAGAAGGAGAAAGGGGTGGAGTCCGGTCCAATGCCAGAGGGAGAATGGGGTGCAGTCTGGTCCAATGCCAGAATGCCAGAGGGAAAAAAACCTGATGTTGAATCCTGGTCCAATGCCAGGGGGTGAGAGTGATGTGAGTCCAACCTTTTCCTTTTGGTCTGCACAGTCGAATTAGTAATGAAGAGTACCTGAAACGGGCTTTCAAACACAGGCATTAATGGTCTGCTATTTAATGATTTTATCAAAACTCAGTTTCTCTGTCTAATGTTATTGCTTAACTTCTCTTTTTCCATAGCTTGAATGTTTCTCTCATCAACTTCTACATACTCTGTATTTTGCAAGGAGTTGTATTTCTGTTAGCTAACTTAACTCCCAAAGTACTTTTATTCTCCTATTTTTTCTGTGTATTTAATTCACTGGTTTTCTGTTCTATTTTTCAAGATCTTATTTATCTCTTGCTTCTGTTTCTTACTTTCACTTAGAGCCTAAATATTTCTTTCAACCCCTTACACTTAAATTTTTGGGGTTTTTTTCTTACACCATTCTTCTACACAATACACTTCCCTCTAAGGAAATGTGGTAAAACTTATAATGCACAATCTATACTACCTCTATTCTAATTTGTCTATATTCACTCTCACACATTCCTTCACACTCTCAAGACACAAACTGGATCCTTATTGCTAGAAAATCACGGGTCCCTGTAGCCCCCCTCACCCTGGGGTTGGCCCACAGGTCTCAGTATCCCTGGGCCTCTTGGAAGAGCCCTGACTCTGGTTGCCTCTGGTGCACATCCACCTGTGAGGCTGTCTGCATTCACTCACGCTCTTACAGCTATGGCTCCCTCACACACCTGAGGAGAACTAGTCTGGTTTGCAGGTCACACACACACACTTCAGTCACAGCCCCCACCTGCCTGGGGAACAGTATCCTGATATTGCAGGTCACACACACACACACACTTCCACTGCCCCCTTCCCACCTGCCCGGGAAGTTGAGGCTGACTTTGCTTGTTACTCACTCTCACACACAAGACAACAATAAGGTACCTTTTACTTTCACATCACTTATTACAAGTTAAGTATTACTGGCCAGTTTTGGTGCTACTGGATATCCTTTCTCGCTAGCTGTTTTTTGTCTAACTTCAGATGTTTTTCACTATTCTATACTATACTTCTTAGTACTTTGTTGAGACAGGACTTACCTGCTCCTGTATCTACTCAAAAATTCAAATTCTTCATTTAGGGGGCCCACCTCAAAGTTTACCAAGGGGCTCTTCTAGATGTTGCATTGGGTCCCCTATAGTGTAAAGCCCCTGACCCTCTAATCGTCACCTCTAAGGATCTTCCCTAAATTATCTTGTTCCCTGGCTATTGCAGCATCGAGACTGAGCTTTCTACAAAACCTCCTGACGTGTCCTGCCTTTCCACAGTAAGAGCAATGTCGCTCTCTCAAAGGGCCTTGGGGTCTCTCCATCCCTCTTGCACCTGACAGTACTGACCTATCCTTGCCTCCTCCTGGTGGTGGACCCGCCCACCCTGCACTTTCTCTAGCTACAGCAACCATGACCTTAGCCTTGGCCTTTGCTTTTTCTTCCTCCCTCCTTAAATACACCTTCAATGCCTCTCTTAATAACTCATTAATGTCCTTCTCTTGCCAATCTTCCATCTTCTCCAGTTTTCTCCTTATATCAGGCCAAGATTTGGTAACAAATTGGACTTTTAGCAGCATTTGACCTTCTGGGGTGTCTGAGTCTATTCTAGAGTACAACTGGAAGTTCCGCCTTAGGCGATTTAGCCAAGCAGCAGGAGCTTCATCTTTCTCCTGTGTACCCTCAAACGCCAATTGGGTGTTAGTTCCTTTGGGAACTGACTCTTTGATCCCCCGTATTATCAAAGACTTATATTCCCTCATGGCCTTCCTCCCCTCCTCCTGGTTAGGGTTCCAGCTGGGCTCCATTAGTGGCAATTTCTGTTCACCTGATGGCACCTGGGGTCCTGGATGGTTATCTTTCTCCCAAATTCTTATGCCAGCCGCCCTTATCATCTGGACCTCTTCTGGGGAAAATAATATACTCAGGATGGAATTCATCTCCCCCCAAGTGTAGATATTTGGACCTAGAAATTGATCCACTTGGTTGGCTATGCCCACTGGGTCCTCAACTAAATGCCCCAACTCTTTCTTGAATCCTCTCACCTCAGAAGCAGTTAGGGGAGCATTCACAAAGCCAACACCTCCCGCTACTCCTCCCATAGGAACCTCTCTGAGGGGAAACAGTCTCTCCGCCTTGGAGGTCTTGGATCTGGTGCTGCAGTATGGCCCATCTTCAGATGCCAAACTACTTTGAGGGGCATCTGGGTTACCCTGAACTTTCTGCCCATCAGCAGGTGTATTTGCTGATAGCTGTTTATCGGGCAAGGAGGCATTTGTGTCCCAACTAGGAGGAGGTAAAGGGACAGCAATAGGAGGGGGAGAAGAGCCTGAGTGAATATTAAGCAGAGCTGGAGAAGGGGTGGATAATGCAGCAGGTGGAGTAGGCGCTTGTGGTGATGCAGAAGGAACTGGAGGGGATACTGGGCTTATCATAGCGGAAGCTGAAGAGGTAGAAGGAGGAATTTGAGCAGGTGGTAATGAGATGGCAGCCGGGGGAAGAACCGGACCTGCCATTTGAGGTGCTTGAAGAAGAGGATTATAAGGTGGAGGGGCAGAAGGAGGCAAATAATCCAGGGGGTCCCATCTTTTACTAGTTCTATCATCCCCTCCTTCATTCCCCTCTTTCTTCCTCTGTACCTTACAAATTCGCACCCCTTCATCCCCAATAGCGCTCTTTACCCAGCAAGCTACATACAGTAATTGCTCAGGATCCGTATCGCCTCGAGCTGTCAGATAATTATTTAATTGTTGGCACATCCACCTATCCTTTGTCCCACACCAAGGCCATCCTCCTTGCACCTCTAATTCTGGCCACACTTCCATACAATAATCGATCATTTTCACTTTATCTAATCCCTCTGGGGCCTCTATAGAATCCCATTTTACTAACAGTTCTCCTAAGGGACTATTGGGATGCATATACCTCAGTCTCTTGCCAGTCTTTTTACTATTACAACCTCCCATTTTACAGGTCTCAGCAGTAAAAAGTCCCAAAGGTGCCTTAACTGACCGTTAATTTCAAAAAAACCCTTGTTTGAGGAGCTTCAGCCTCCTCCACTGAACTTCAAATTTCTGCCTGATGCTCAGGACTTTATACTGAAACAACTGCCCAATCTCTTGATTGCCCAACTTCCCAACGTCAGGTCTTACATCTATCGGGACTTGAACACACGAAGCCTCGGCCTAAGAATCCGGGTCGTGCCTGACTCCCTCAGTCAGGAAAAACAACTGCCTGATTTTTAGTTTGCCTAACCCGCCAATTTTTAGGCTTCACTGTATCAGGACTTAAAAGCAAACCACAGCCTCCTTCGCTGGGGTTTGTGCCTGACTCCCTCTGTCAGAACTTACTTTGCCTGCAGGGCTTGTGAAACACCCGAATCCTTCTCGGGACTGACAAATCTTATTCGGTTCCTTCTCGAGACTTACAAAGGTGCCTGACCTCCCTCTGTCAGGACTTACTTTGGGTGCGTGCCACTCAAACACAAATTCCCTTCGCACGCCCGAAGGGGGGGGGCCCTTTATTCCCCCTTGGGAGACTCACTCACACTAATTCCACTCGCTTCCCCCTGTTCCTGGCCGGGTTTCTCGCGAAAAACCGGAAACGCAGTACTAAGGGGTCCACTCTCAGGTCGAGGGTCCGGCTGCCAGCCTGCATCTCACTCACACACACATGCGCACGTCTCCCACTCCCGCCACCGGATTTCTCACCAGTCCGGTGCTCCGGTGCTCCTCTGCGTCGCTGTCCTGAGCCGATCTCTCTGGTCCTGGTAGCCAGCTGTCCTCTGAAGATCCAAGATGGCCAGTCCTGAGTCTTCTTGCGGCGTGGCTATCCCGGACGAGCCCCCAGCTGAAATAAACAGGGCCAGGAGACTTCTTCTCCTTTTTAATGCCTTTATTAAAAGTGATCAGCTCAGGATTGGGCGGCTCGACGGGTCTGCAGCGTCCCGTCGTCTCCCCGGGCGACTCAGAGGAGGAGGATATGCACAGCTCTGTCCACCAGGGGCAGAGCTGGGGGATCCAGTCCTCGTGGGAGCCTTTAGGGCGTGGTGTCCCCGCCAGATGTTACTACTTTTGCCAGCTGTCTTAGCAGGCCCTCATCTTCGGGGGCTACTCCCATGGTCAGGGCGAGAGGCTCCGAAGGTGTTCCGCATCTCTGCCGGCTCAGCACTTGGCTCCTCACGTCCAGACATCACTCCAGTCTCTCAACTCTTATTTGGCTCGTTGTTTTTGGAGTTTCTTCGTGGGTTTGGAGTCGGGGGTCCCACAAAGCATTCTGGTCCTTGGAGTCACTTTGCATAACCCCTCCCCTCTAGGTCTCTTCTCCTCACTGTTCGGGAAGGTCCCCACCCTTCACTGTATCAGGAGAAGGGCCATTAACTCACCCCAGCCAGGGCTTTTACTAATACAAAAACAACCATTAACGACAACGACCCGTAATTACCATAACACAGGCAGCAGCCCAGCAGTAGTGGTAACTTTTTTCTCACAGAAAAAAATCAACTGAATTTTTGTTCATAACAAAGATGGTGCCAAATGCTACCAAAAGCATTGCATAAAAAGAAACCAAAGTCCCTCTTTTATTACACACACCCATGTCAACAGTCACTGTTATAACCCATCCAAATTAAGTACCAGTAGGCAAAACCGGGAAAATTATTGGATTGCAAGAAACTTAGGAAAAAGTGGTAATAGACGGGGCATTGAATGTCCAAAAGGAGAGATGGATTTGTTTTACATTTAATCTTAGAGATATAGTCCAAGATTCAGTAAAAAAACAACTTGTAAACAAAAAGGTAAAACCAGCATAGCAATCTGACTCTGTATTGGCCCCAAATTATATGCTGAATTGTATTATAAGACCTCAAGCAGTTATAGAGATGATAACAAACAAAGCTGCTCAGGCATAGGCATTGGAATTAATATAAAGTCACCAAAGCCAAACAAAAACTGCAGTGTATCAGAATAGGTTGGCTTTGGACTATTTTTTGGTTAAAGAAGGGGGTGTTTGTGGAAAGTTTAATATATCAGATTGCTGAAAATAGATGAAAACAGGGATGTCATGCTGGCAAAAGTAAAAGATATTAGAAAAATAACCCAGGTACCAGTCCAAAATTGGAAAACAATATTAAAAACTAGCTGGTGGGGTAATGTATTGGGGATAGGATAATGGAAGAAATTAGGATTCTTCCTTTTATGTGTTACAACTGTTTTGATATTTCTTCTTGTTTAATCCCCTTTTTTTTTGATTACCAGCATAGTCCAAAGAATGCAAGTGGACAAGAAATATTGCTCAAGCCAAATGATTTATAAAGAATAAGAGGGAGGATTGTAAAAAATGCATATTATATGATTGGCTCTTGGCAAATATTAAAATGAATACTATATGTGTTATGTTGGAAAGTTATGCCGTATTAATCTCTTTTAAGTAGTGTGGTAAATATAGTTTTTAGGCTACAGCATAATATTAAAATAGAAACCATGTGATGTAAGATACTTTTTGTAACTAGCTCAAGGAATGGATAAGATAGTCAAGAAATTCTTCACATAGAGATAACAGCAACAAGACACCAAAATCCCTAAGAGAAGAATTATTGCCTCCTTATCGGGACAACCCAGATTTTGAGGGACCAAGAGATTGATTTACAAGATCAAGGGGAAAAGTTGACATTTAGCAGAAACACTCTTAGTTTGAAAGGAATGTTTGAATCATGTCTGAGATATATGAATATGCAATAGGCTATTGCTTTTAAGGGTTAATCCTTTGTTACCAAAACGTGCTTTTATAGCGGAGAGAAAAGATACCCGGACTTCCATAATTCTTTGCTTTTTATTGTTTTTTATTGTCCTAACTTTGATTGTCCAAATTCTAATTGTCCTAATTTTTATTACTTTTATTATTATTTTCATTACTATTAAACTTCTAAAATTTTAACACAAGTAAATTACGTTTTTCACACTGGTCTTCCTGCAAATTTCATGCTGGTCTCTGCCCAACTGAGGTGGACCCTGCTTGTGTTTCTCTTGCTTTTCCTCCTGTACCACTGCCACTAGCTTTTTCATTCCCCATTTGTATCTTTCTTCTCAGTTACTAAATACTCTTCATGCCTCTTTAAGCAAAGTCTCAAGGTTTCTCCCTTCCAGCCCTCAGATTTTCTGAAGCTTACGCCTGATATCTCTAGTAAGCTGTCCTAAAAATGAATTAACTAGCTGATTCATTCCTATCTCAGACCCCGGATCTAATGATGTATGGCCATGCAAAGCATCCCTCAGACACTCTAGAAACTTAGACAGAGTCTTGGAAGGTCCCTGCTTAATAGAATATAGGGCAGACCAATTTATGTTCTTTGGAATAGTTCTCTCCACTTTTGTTGTTATCTAATCTTGATAATTTGCTGATTTCTTTAATTTTGTTGATACATTTGGATCCCATTTTGGGTCTTGGAGAGGGAAAAATCCTCTTACATCTAATCGCCAGCTTTTACAGTGATCTTCTGCCAAAGTCCCAGCTGTTTTCAAGATCAACTGATTTTCCGTTTCAGTGAAAGCATCCAGTAATAACTGTATGTCTCCCCAATCCGGCTTGTGTTGTTTGATAACATTTTGTAAACATTTGGCAGTAAGCATTGGATCGATGAGATAACTTTTAGCAATCCTTTCCCATGCCTCTAGATCAAGGGTGGAGAATGGTACGTTAATCATTAGTCTCCCTCCTTGTGGTCCCACTGCCTCTCACAGAGGGGCCTGTAACATTGCTTGCCTCTTGGTTCTGGACAAAACCGGACAGCAAGAAGGGGAGTAGGTTTGAGCAGATGTGCCTTCCAAGCCTGGGTCCTCTTTTTTAGGAAAGTCCACCTCATCCTCATTCTCTCATCTCCTGGGAGGAGCTTTCAGCAAATCTATTGTTTCTTGTTCTTGAGCTGCAGCATGATAAACCTTATCTGATATGGTATATCGCTGTCCTATACTACATGCTGAGCAACATCACTTAATTTGCCCTCTCTTTGCTTTGTTTTCCTTCTCAAAGGTTAACACCAGTGGGTCTGAGGGAGCTCTCAGTCCACAGTCCCTCTGCCATTCTGGATGATTTTGTAAGGTGAAAAACATATCGGCGTAAGAGACCTCACCCTACTTCCCTTCCCATATTAAAACCAGCATTAACTGCAACAAGGTGTTATAATCTAAAGTTCCAGCAGGTGGCCACTTTGCTCCATCTTCCAGCCTGTATAATGGCCACTACTGCATGCAGTACTGGATTAAACCTTTCTTGTTCTCAGATTTGCCCCTACTGGCGACTTCTTTCCAGTGGGTTAAGATATACCCTAAAGGGTTAGCTTGGGGAACTTCTTTGTTCTGGTTAGTTCCCGTTACCTCTTTCTCCTTGTCCTATCGCGCTTCCACCCAAACCTCTCTTTACAAAGCTTCACAGTCCTTTCCCAATTCTCTTCTCACAGGCAACCCCAGGTTACAGGTACCAGATGTGATTTTCCACACACAAGCTTTAAAACCTGAGGTTCAAAATTGGATTGATTAGGAAACCTCAATCCACACTTAGGGCGTATGCCCCTCTGCCTACTGGAACAGCAATACCAACGCCTCTCACAAACTCCGCACTGCAATAGTACCCACGCAGGGTGCTAGCCTCTCGATGTGCCCAAGGCTCCTAAGAATTGCATGCAAAGACAGGGTATTCCATTTACTTCTTCGTGAATTTCTAAATTCTTGACAGTGGATTGTTCCCAATCCAGAGAAACGTTATTACTAGCTGAAGTCCCGTAAAGCCCCTCTAAATAAACCCATTCATCCTCTCTATCTATCCAGTAATTTACTGGATTCACAAACTCCTAAGGGTCAAGCTCGAACCCCTGAGGCAGTGGAATCTCCTCAGTTCATCTAGCCACGGTTAAAACATGCACGATCTACTCAAACCCATTTAAACACAATACGTGTCCTCACCCACACTTCTTTGCTTGCTCTGCTTCTCCCCAGCTGCGTCCCCACAAGATGCTATCTGCCCCCACAACTTCTTAGCCAGTGCACCCCAGCTGCCACCCTGGGCCTCACTCGGCCGCCTCAGTCGTGGGTAGAGCCTCCCCCCACACCATGGGTACATTCACTCACTTTCCCCCTCTTTTACATAACTGAGCCCACAAAGCCACTCACTCACGCAATCACTAAAACCCACTAACATTAACCACAATGTCCGGATACCACAAGCACACAATAGCAGTAAGTAGGATAGCAGCACTAAGATCCAGATTCACTTGACTCACCCCCAGAGCCACTAGGGATCGCACAGTCAAGCACTGAATCCCTTCACTTAGCAGTTCCATCAGCAAGCGGACCCTTCCCCCTCCTGCCAGCCATGCTTGGCCGGTGGCTGCTTGCAAGCCCCAAACCTTTACTCATACAGGGACTGTGCTGTATGCCAGATGTCTCTGAGCAGCTTACCAGCAGAGCTTTTGGCCAAGGCCCCTTTCTAAGCTTGGTACATACCATTTATCCACACACTAGCAGGCCATTGTCTGTCTTGACAGGTGGGGAGAGCCAAGATGCAGAGCTCCACCAGGGAAAGTCCCGCGGGGTGTGCCTTTGGAGGTTCACCTCCCCACTCTCCTTCTGTGGGAGACAGAGACAATCTCCTGGCTGGCTCACCAGAAAAATGATTTACAGAAAAAACTTCACAACTCGTAAAAGTCGTGAAGTAGGTATGTATTTTTATTCAGCGCCAGGCGCATGCAGGATTGCTCCTCAAAGAACATGCACTCCTTGAGAGTCCAGATCCCCCTTTGTCCCCTAACCTGTTGCATATGCATTCATTGTCATAATAGGTCCATGCATATTAATTTACTAGCACTGCTTCACATTACAATTAGGCCTTATCCGTCCTTGTGCAGACAGCTCTCTGGTCTGACCTCTCCTCAGTATCTTGGCAGCCTCAGTTTTGGTTTGCTTCTTCTTTCAAGGTCCAAGGGGCCTCTCCTATCTCCTTCCTGCTTGGAAGCTCACATTCCTTCCACTTTGTTTGGGGCAGTTTTGCGAGCTACAGGCTTTTGCGAGCACAGCAAGTCAACAGACTAAACAAGCTAACACAACACACTTCATCTATGTGAGCAAGTTAAAGACTAAACAATTCAAAACAGAACACTTCCTCTAAATTCGAAATTGATTTCTACCACAAGTTAATTTCTAACCCCATGTCTCATCAGGGATCTTCTTGGAAGAATCCAATGGGAAGCAACACGGCAGGGAAGGGAGGTCCAAGAGAGCTGGTCACTATTCACAGAATTCACAGAATGACTAGGTTGGAAGAGACCTTAAAGATCATTGAGTCCAACCCATACCCTAACACCTCAACTAAACCATGGCACCGAGTGCCATATCCAGTCTTTTTTTAAACACATCCAGTGATGGTGACTCCACCACCTCCCTGGGCAGGCCATTCCAGTACTTTATCACTCTTTCAGTTAAAAAAATTTCCTAATATCCAACATATATTTCTCTTGATGCAGCCTGAGACTGTGTCCTCGGGTTCTGTCAGTTGCTGCCTAGTGAAAGAGACCAACCCCCACCTGACTACAACCACCTTTCAGGAAGTTGTAGAGAGTGATAAGATGTTTTGGTTTGGAAAGACAGGAGTCTGCTAAAGAAGGCAGGAGCCTCCCCTGAAATGGAGAATGTAAACCCTCCCCACCCCTCCAAATTGCTATGAATTTTAAATTAAGGGGCTCTCAGGCAAAAAATATGGGAGCAGGAATAACAGTTCTTTAATAGGGAAGAAAAAATAAAAGGATAAAATAAGTGTACTGCACGCCCCTCCAGGTGAAAGCAAACTGAGGCCTGCATTCTGCTGCCAGAGGAATAGAGAAAAACGCGTTAGCAATGTCAGCAGAGGCGTACCACTTTGCTGCCTTGGATGCCAGCTCGTACTGGAGTTCCAGGATGTCCGGCACAGCAGCGCTCAGCAGTGGAGTCACTTCATTCAAGCCACGATAGTGCACAGGCAATCTCCATTCTTTGTCAGACTTGCGCACAGGCCAGATGGGACTCTTGAAGGGTGAGTGGGTTTTGCTGACCACCCCTTGGCTCTCCAGCTCATGGATCATTTTGTGGAAGGGGACAATGGCATCTCAATTTGTCCGATACTGGCAGCGGTGCACTGTCAAGGTGGCAATTGGCACTCGTTGCTCTTCCACCTTCAGGAGACCTACTGCAGATGGGCTTTCTGATAGTCCAGGCAAAGTGTTCAACTGCTTCATGTTTTTTGCCTCTACAGTAGCTATGCCAAAAGCCCATCTGAGTCCCTTTGGGTCTTTGTAATAGCTGTTCTGGAGGAAATCTATGCCCAGAATGCACAGGGCCTCTGGGCCAGTCACAATAGGATGTTTTTTCCACTCTTTCCCAGTCAGGCTCACCTCGGCTTCCAACAGAGTCAATTACTGTGATCCCCCCATCAGCCCAGCAATGGAAACAAGTTCCGCCTCCACATGTCCTGATGGTATTAGAGTATACTGCGCACCAGTATAAACTAAGGCATCGTACTTTTATGGTTCCCATGTGCCAGACCATCGGATCCACACCGTCCACAAAATCTTGTTTTCCCATGCCTCTCCCTGGCTAGAGGCAGGGCCCCTCTAACCCTGGTTATTATTTCTTTCCTGGGCATACATGGTAGAGGTACCTTCCAAGGGATCTGACAGATCATACTTAGCGGCTCGGACATGGGAGGCTGAGGCTACCTTCACTTTACTGGAGTTCCCTCGATTAGCGTTTCCCTCCTTGAGTGGAAACACCCGTGTTGCCAGGACAGAAGTAGGTTTCCCATCCCCACCTTCCCATGTCTTCCCCATGGTCACGCAGAAAGAACCACAGGTCAGTCCATGGGGTGTACCCTCTCGCTCTAGCTGGGGACCGTTGGGCTCTGACTCTGGGGCCTGTGACTCACACTGGTGCAATGTAGGAATTGTTCCTCCTCACCTCCTCCCTCATCTCCCTCATCTCCTCTCTGAGTTCTTGGACCATGGCAGAGACATGAGCCTGCATCAGGCCATTGATCATACTTTCATAATTTCTAAGCTTGTTGGCAACAGAACCCACTGTCTCAAGGTTGGTATTGGAATTAATCATTGCAATGAAGGTGGTGTATTGAGATGGCTCTAGATTTGCCAGACTCCACAACATTTGCCCTGTGCACCCAACCTTGTCTGCGTCATTATCATGCTGTCCATCTCTACCAAAGAGTACCTCCAATACTGCCACTTCTCTCAGCTGTTGGATCCCTTCCTCAAGAGTCTTCCAGTGCATTCTATGGTGGTGCTCCTGCATTCTTTCCCTGTGGACAAACCTCTCTCTGACACTTATTAAAAGCCGGTCCCAGAGGGAGAGGGACCATGGCTCCCTTACAAAAATCTGATTGATACCTGAGTCCTGGGTCAAGGGTCCCAGATTCCTTGCCTCACCACCATCCATCTGGACACCTGTACCTATAAGATCCCAGACCCGAAGTATCCAGGTTGTATAAGCCTCAGATCCCCGTCATACAATGTCTTTGTGCAGATTACAGAGACTTTCGTACGTCAGAGACTCAGTGATGATCACAACCTCTGGCTCCCCTGTGGTTTGTGAGGGCCCTCCACTGTCTGGGTGCTCTGCTTTCATCTTAGATCTCCTGTTTCTACAGGGGCAACTGCTGCTGGCTGTGACTGACTTTGCAGTTCAGTCGGAACCTGGGCAGTTGTAACATCTGTGGTTTCCGCTGCTGCACCATTAGACTCTCCCTCTTCAAGGCAGGGGGAGGGCTTCTCACCAGCTGGGGAAGTGTATTCCTTCAGCATCCAGCCTATCTCCTTCACCAGACCCTCCACCCAATCTGGTTAGTTTATATCTGGGGTGGGCTGTGGGGTATGGTCAGGCTCTGGGTCAGAAGCATCTCTAGGCTCTGGTGGCCTTTTGGGTTCTGGGGTAGGTGTCAGGGTAGTTATCCAGGTTAGTCTCCCCTTCTCTCTAAATGCTAAATAGAGCAGGCCTATCAGCAACACTGGCCACTGTATGATATCATTAGTATTTAGAGTGGATCTGAACCCTTCAAAAACTGGTGGGGTAGACCCAAAGAAATGGTAAAAGGGTTGGCAGAAAATTTCCCCCGGTGTCATTTCCTTACAACAAGTGCCATTATTAAAGTAACCCCAAAAACATACAGTTAGTGTATGATAGCTGGGAATCCATGCGCCCGCTTTCCAGAGGAAGTTAAAAATCCATTAATTCCTCACCTTATTCACCCATAAAACAAACTGGATAAAAGCCACAGGAGCCCTGGTTATAGGACTCATGTTTAGATAAGGGCCTACAAATGGGAGAAATATTGCCATGATCACATGCCACCCAAACCAGGGTAAGCTGGACCACATGGTGTCGCTTACCAAGGTTTCTACAGCCGCACACAAAAAATTAGATTACTTAAGAACTGTTATTCCCTTTTTGTTTCTGTGCCCTCGAGCCCCAAATTGGGCGCCACAATCTATCTTGGTTTAAAAAGACAGGTGTCTGCTAAGGAAGGCAGGAGCCTCCCCTGAAATGGAGAATGTAAACCCTCCCCACCCCTCTGAATTGCTATAAATTTTAAACTACAGGGGTCTCAGGCAAAAAATATGGGAGCAGGAAATAACAGTTCTTTAATAGGGAAGAAAAAAAAAGGATAAAATAAACAATGCAGTACGCTAAAACAGCACTGACAGAGTCAGAACTCAACCTGGCATCCTGTTGGTCAGGGTGTTGGTAGCAGTCCAATTGGTAATGTGGCTGCAGTCCTCCTGGAGTGTGAGGTGTGGTTCTGTTGGAGCAGGGGGTCCTGTAGAAAAGGGTGTAGTCTTCCTCTGAAGATCCAGTGGAAGAAAAGGCAGCTGCTGTTCCTCTGGGAAATCCAGTGGAGAAGCCATGCTGGTGTTTCAGAACCTCTGGATTATATCTGGGTAGCAATGCTTGGCCCCTCCCTCTGGGCGGAGTATCTCACAACGGGATGCTATAGTTCTTATCAGTCATGCAGTGACATTCAATATCCTGTTATCAGCAGATGTCCCCTCCTGAGGGAGGAGTGATTGTAGTCACTCAGAGAGAGAGAGATAAGGCAAACTGCCCACTTGACAAAAGACAACTGCCATACAGATGGTAATAGAATACGTCTTGCCTTGCAATCTGGAACATGAGGTCACCTCTGAGTCTCCAGGCTAAACAACCCCCGCCCCCTCAGTTTTTCCTCATAGGGCTTGTGTTCCAAGCCCCTCACCAGCCTTGTTGCCCTCCTCTGGATGCGCTCAGGTGTCTCAACATCCTTCCTAAAGAGAGGAGCCCAGAACTGGGCACAGTACTCAAGGTGTGGCCTCACCAGTGCCAAGGGGAAGAATGACCTCCCTGGTCCTGCTGGCCACACTATTCCTGATACAGGCCAGGATGCCATTGCCCTTATTGGCCACCACGGCACACTGCTGGCTCAAGTTCAGTCCACTCTTGACCAGTACCCCTAGATCCCTTTCTGCCTGGGCACTGTCCAGCCACACCATTCCCAGCCTATAGTGCTGCAGGGGGTTATTGTGGCCAAAATGCAGGACTCAGCACTTGGATTTATTAAACTTCATCCTACTGGACTTTGCCCATCCATCCAACTGTTCCAATCTCTCTGCAGAGCCCTTCTTCCTTCCGATAGATTGACACATGCTCCCAGCTTAGTGTCATCAGAAAATTTACTAATGAAAGACTCAATACCCTCATCCACATCATCAATAAAGATATTGAACAGAAGAGGCCCCAGCACAGATCTCTGAGGGACACCACTGGTGACTGGCCGCCAGTCAGATGCAGTACTGTTCACCACCACTCCCTGGGCCCAGCTATCCAGCCAGTTCTTAACCCAGCAAAAAGTGCTCCTGTCCAAGTCTGGGCTGCCGCCTTTTCCAGGAGTATGATGTAGGAGACTGTCTTGGATTGAAAAGACAGGTGTTTGCTAAGGAAGGCAGAATCCTCCCCTTAAATGGAAAATGTAAACCCCTTCCCTCCAAATTATTGTAATTTTGAAATTAAATGGATCTCAGGCAAAGATATGGGAACAGGAATAACACTTCTTTACTAGGAAAAACTTAAAAAATGCAAATGTAATAGTACAAATATCAACAAAAAACCACTGACAGAGTCAGAATACAACCTGACACCCTGTGGGTCAGGGTGTTGGTAGCACTCTGATTGGATGGTGGCTGCAGTCCTCTTGCAGTGACAGTTGTGGTTCTGTTGGAGCAGTGATCCTGTAGAAGAGTGGAGTTTTCCTCTGGTGGTGGTGTAGATGGGCCTGGTCTTCCTCTGGGAATCCAGTGGAGAAGACAGCTACTCCTCTGGGAATCCAGTGGGAAAAAAGGCTGCCCTGTGTGGCTGCATTTCTCTTCACAGAAAAAAAGCAAGGCACAACTTCCCAAGGATATTTCTGGGAATCACAGCAAGGAACCTCAGAGAAAGAAAAAACAATTCTTATGCAATTGCTGAGCCTCTTGTTGTTCACAAGTGGAATGCATTGCAGAAGATTGTTTACCTGAAGGGAATTGGTAATTGGATTCTGGTGTGAGTGTTTTGATTCATTGACTAATTGAATCCACGTGTGTGTGTGTCAGGACTGTCGGCTGACAGTCACGAGATTCTGGGCAGTTGAGTGGAGTTGAGTGCTTGTGCAGATTCAGTGTAATATAGTATAGAATAATATAGTATAATAAAGGAATTAATTAGCCTTCTGATATCAATGGAGTCAGATGCATCATTTCTTCCCTTTATCGGGGTTGGCTTGATTTCCGATAGCCCTGGCGTCCTAAAATCTCAGCTTATATCCAGGATGGAATGCTTGGCTCCTCCCCCTGGGCGGAGCATCTCACAATGGGATGCTGTAATTTTTATCAGTCATGCAGTGACACTCAATGGCCCATTAACAGCAGATGTCTACCCGGACAGAGGATTGGTTTCTGGAAGAGATAAAGAAAACTGCCCAATTAACAAAAGATAACTGCCTGTGGTGGGTTTGGTGCTGGCCAATCACCAATACACTCACTTCCTGCTGTGAGATAGAATCAGGAGAAAGGCAAAGTAGGCTCAAAACTTTAAAAGAGTATAAAGAAGATTTTATTAAAAGTAACTAGAAGGAAAAAAAGCAGTAAGAATCAAAACAAACCCTCCAGAACACTTTTCCTCCCCCCCACAACCTTTTATTTCCCACTGACAATGTAAAGAAACCACACCCAAGATTTCCAGTCAGTTTATCACCTCTAAAATAGTCTTTCTTCAGTTCACTGAGGGAGAGAAGTCCCTTTTGTTAAGGTTATGGAGACTTCTCCACAAGAGGAAAAACAGTTCTCTTGTGGTTCTCAATTTCATCATGAGTAGCAGCTGCCCAGGGAACCCTGCAATTGTGAAATCCTTCCCATTTTAACAAGCCTTCCCACAGCTTGGTGGGCCATGTTGACTTATGGGGTATTGTTTTAAAGATGAGCTGTTCAAAGGCAAATGTTCTCATTATCTATTTCTAAAATCATCTTCATCCCTGGGAACACAAATCTTCTCCTGGAAGCACAGGACTACTCTTCTCTCTTCCTCTGTTCAAACTTCTCATGGAATCACAGCTATTTCAACATCTGCTTTACTTAGCATGGAGGCTTTTTCTTGATATCAATTTGAACACTTTCATCTCCCCATAGTTTCCTGTGTTATAAGGAAAAAGTGTCCTTTCTCCATAGCTTACAAGAGGATTTCAGCTCCAAAAACAAGGCATCTCCTCCCCCTCCCATCTGGGACTTCTTCCTCACTGACCTCAATGTCTTCATGTTGTTCCTTTATGTACTTGCGTCTTGTTACTTTCTCTCACTCGAGGGAGGATTGAAGCACTGAAAGGGTTAACATCATGCCTGAGGCCTACCTCTGACCCCGGTAATGGCTAGACTTTGTCAGGATCGGCCTCATGGTTGGTCTTTGCTTTTCTGCACGGGCTACAGGGGTCTCTGGTCTCAGCCGTGCTGGAGGAGGGGGATTTGATGATAAGATCTTCACAGCCGCGGCCAGACCTGCTCCCGCCCAGGATCTGCAGCCTCCCCTGCCTTCCTGCCCAGCAGCTGCTGGAGCCCAGACTGGAGCGGATGGGGGAGGGGGGGCTGGGGAGGAGGAAGGGGCCCGGCCCGCAGCAGAACCGCCCAGCCTGGCCCACTAACCAGAAAGGAAAGAGAGAGCTCCCAGGTTTCCTCGTCTTTAACATGTGTGTTTCACAGAGTCGTGTCCAGCTTCTCAGTGGTTTGACAGACTGTCAGTTACACAAAAAGCTTTGCATCACTTCCCTGAATTTCCTCCCATTCCAAACCAGGACACTGCCACACCTCTAACAGATGGCAAATAGAATACACACATTATCTTGCAATCTAGGATGGAGACAGTTTCAAAGGCCTTGCTGAAGTCCAGGTACACAACATTCACAGCCATTCCTGTATCCACCAGGCAGTCACTTGGTCATAAAAGGAGATCAGGTTGGTCAAACACGACCTATACCTCCTAAACCCATGCTGGCTGGGTCAGATACTCTGGCCATCCTGTAAGTTCCATGTGATGCCACTCAGTATAAACTGTTCCATAATCTTACCGGGTGCTGAGATCAGGCTGACTGGTCTATAATTACTAGGATTCTCCTTCCCACCCTTTTTATGAATGGATGTCATATTGGCTAGCTTCCAGTCATCTGGAACCTCACCAGTGAGCCAAGACTGTTGGTAAATGATGGCGAGCGGTTTCACAAGCTCATCTCCCAGCTCCCTCATCACCCTGGGATGGATCCCATCTGGTCCCATAGATTTATGAATATCCAAGCATCTCAGCAGTTCTCTGACTGCCTCCTTTTGGATAACGGGGGGACCATTCTGCTCCCTGATACCATCTACCAACCCAAGAGGACAGTTGGCCTGAAGGCAAGTTGCTTTCCCACTAAAAACTGAGGCAAAGAAGGCCTTAAGCACCTCTGTCTTCTCATCTGCAGTTACTAAGTTCCCTCTTACATCGAATAAAGAACAAAGGTTGGTCTTACCCTTCCTTTTACCATTAATGTATTTGTAGAAACATGTTTTATTATCCTTTACAAAACTCACCATTTTAAGTTCAAACTGAGCTTTGGCCTCCCTAATTTTTTTTCCTACATGTTCTAGCAGCCCCCTTGAATACTTCCTGAGAGACCTGACCCTCCTTCCAAAGATGATGCATCCTCTTTTTATTCCTAAGTTCCTCCTTGTCCATCCCAGCATTTTCAAGCACCACTTCCTCCAGGGTCAAGAGCAACACATCCCAATGAGTAAGAAATTTGGCACAGAGGGGCAAGAGACCTACATGGATGAATAAAGAACTCCTGTCATTATTCAAGCATAAGCAGGAGACAGACGAGATAGAAGTAGGGTCAGACCTCTTGGAATAAATATAGAGAGGTTGTCAGAGTAAGTAGAAATGAGACAAGGAAGACCAAGGCCTATCTGGAATTAAATCTGGCCATGGATGTTAAAAACAACAAGAAAAGCTCCTTCAAATACAATAACAAAAGGAAAACTAAGGATAATATGGACCCGTTGCTAAATCCGCGGGGACCCTGGTGACAGAGGGCTCAAAGAAGGCAGTTATTGAATGATGCCTTTGTATTGGTCTGCACCTACAAGACCAGCCCTCAGGGATCTCTGACCCAGGAGACCAGGGTAAAGGAATGGTGGGAGGAGGACATTCCCTTGGTCAAGGAGGATTGGGTCAGAGAACACCTAGGCAAACTTGTCATCCACAAGTCCATGGGCCCTGATGGGATGCATCCAGGAGTGCTGAGAGAGCTGGCAGACACCATAGCAAGACCACTCAAGATCATCTTTGAAAGGTCATGGAGATCAGGAGAGGTGCCTAAGGATTAGAAGAAAGTAAATGTCACCCTGGTCTTCAAAAAGGGCAAGAAGGAAAACCCATGGAGCTACCAGCCAGTTGGCCTCACCTCAGTCCCTGGGAAGGTGATGGACCCCTCATTCTGGAGGCCATCTCTACCCATATGGAGGACAAGAAGATGATCTGGAGCAGTCATCATGGATTCACTAAAGGGAAATCATGTTTGACCAGCCTGATTGCCTTCTACAATGAAACAACTACCTGAATGGATGAGGGGAGAGCTGTGGATATTGTCTACCTGGACTTCAACAAGGCTTTTGGCACTGTCTCTCACATCTTCATAGGCAAGCTCTGGAAGTGTGGACTGGATCAGTGGACAGTGAAGTGGGTTGAGAACTGGCTGAGTGGCAGATCCCAGAGGGTCATGATCAGTGGCACAGGGTTGGAGGCCTGTCACTAGTGATGTCCCCCAGGGTTCAGTACTGGGTCCAGTATTGTTTAACTTATTCATCAATGACTTGGACAAAGGGGCAGATGACTCCTCAGAAGGTTTTCTGATGACACAAAGCTGAGAGGAGGGGCCAATACCCCAGAGTGTTGTGCAGCCCTTCAGAAGAACCTCAAAAGGTTGGAGAGATGGGCAGAGAGGAACCATCTGAAATTCAACAAAGGCAAGTGCAGGGTCCTGCACCTGGGGAGGAATAACCCCGTGCACCAGCACAGGGTGGGAGATGACCTGCTGGAAAGCAGCTCTGTGGAGAGGGACCTGAGGGTCCTGGCGGACAATAAGTTGTCCCTGAGCCAGCAGTGAGACCTTGTGGTCAAGAAGGTCAATGGGATCTTGGGGCACATTAGGAAGACTATTGCCAGCAGGTCAAGGGAGGTGATCCTGCCCCTCTGCTCAGCTCTGGTGAAGCACATCTGGAGTTCTGTGTCCAGTTCTGGGCTCCGCAGTACAAGAAAGACATGGAGCTCCTGGAGCGGGTTCAGCAGAGTACTACAAAGATGATTAGGGGACTGGAGCACTCCAGCCACTGAGTGTTCCTTTTACCTCTGTCCCTAGGGGAATCAACAAAGTGCACATCTACAGAGGAAATCCCAGCTCACCATAGCTCCAACACACTAGCCCTACAGCTAGCACATCCCCTGAAGAAGAAAACTGATGATCCCCACTCTGAAATTAATCCCACTGCAAAAGATTTCATCAAAAATGCTGCCATGGCAGAAACAAGATAGTGGCCAGAGATACAAGTATACACAACACAGACCACCTGTCCAGTGCCTGGAAGTTCAGACAGTGCAACCTGTTCAGAAAAAGCTTGTTTCTGAGACATATTTTCTTTTGGAGATATAAATCTGTCTTCTGACAGCACACAGGAATGGGGAAATGCCTTTGTGTCCTGGGGTGACTTTATGATGCTTGTATCCCCCTTCGTCTGTTTAGCCCAGTGTAGCAGGCACAAGGCCTGCAAGGCCTCCCTGGCAGTCAGTTGCCTAAGATAAGAAATGCCTAGTCATGATGACTGGACCTAAGAAGCCCCTCTTCTGCCTTCGGACCCTTGTTATCTCTCTGTAAGACGATAGGTCACTTTCACCTCGACCCTTACTATTGGACTGTTTCTTACAACTCCTATACCCTATATAAACCCCTACTTCTGCCCAGTTTGGCAGAAGAGCTGTCACTGAGACCCTTTGCAGAAGATACCAATAAAGACATCTCTGTAGAACCTTATACAGCACTTCTCCTCTCTCTCCTGGAGTCTGCTGCTGAGGCACTTAGCAAGCTAAGAGCTGAAAATCACTAATGAGCTGAGAATCACTAAAGAGCTGATCTCACTTAAGAGCTGAGCTTGCTAAGATTGCCTGTGGCTTTGGAGCCTGCCTGACAGGTTGTACTTAACTGGACTTCGCTGTCTGGAACATCCATAGGAGCCATTTTCAGGGAGTTCCCAGAAACCCTTGAGCCACATTAGCCTGGAAATAACTTTTGCACCTTTAAGCCTGGTTCCGAGAGCAAAGGGGGGGGAGAAAAGAAGTGCAGAGTTTGTTTTCAGAAACTGCACTTGCTCCCACACATTCTTGTCCTGGACTGTGTTGCCTGCAGATGGACAGACAGCGGGACAGAGCTCTCCTTTGCTTTTTAGTTAGTTTTTAGCTAGCTGAGGCAGAGAAGTTCCCTAGACTGTGGTTTTTCTTTTTGTTGGAACTGTTTGAACCTGCTCTGGACTGAAAACCCAGAAGAGCACCGGCAGCTCACACCTGTGGCCCACCGGGACCTGGCCTGGGCCGTGGCATTTTCCAGCGCAAAAGGGACTACTAATAGACTGAGTGAGCTGAGCTACAGCCCACGAAAGGCACTTTCTGAGTTTGTCATCTCTTTGGAGTGGTGAGAGGCTTTATTGTTTAATATTGTACCTTTTTTTGTGCTGGTGAATGCTTTGCCTGTTAAATACACAGTTTTTTTCCACTTTTCTCCAAGGAAATATTTTCCCAAACCAGTTGGGGGAGAGGCCGCTTGAATTTGCTTTCTAGAGGAACCCCTTTGGAGGTTTTCTCCCAAATTTGCCCTAAACCAGGACACTGTGCTAAACAGTCTGTTGAAATCTGGACAGTTCTGCCTCCATTTCAGAAGAAAAGAGAAGAAAATTCATGTCTTTATCATCAGCAGTTTCAGCAGACACCTATTCTACAGCAAAAATTGAATTATCAAACCCTTGAGAGGTTTCTAATTAAATACAAGTCAAAGGAGATTCAAATGAAGCAGGAGCTGAGCCTTACTCCCACAGAAGTATGAAGAGGGGATGCAGTTTGAAGATCTGGATGACTGATTTCAGTGAAAACTCTTTCTTATCTGCCTGTAGTCAAAAGAGTGTGAAAAGGAGAAATACAAAAAAATGCAGATAGCATTAATTTTTTTCCTTCATCAAAGAGAACAAGGAAATGAGGAAAAGCAAAAAGGCCAAAATCAATGGGATTTATTTTTTAAATATGCAATACCCATTCAAGAACATGAACTAGATGACAGCTGGGATTGTAGTGAGGGCAGCCCAAAGACAGAGAAATCCATTAAAAATGCAGGCTGCCGCAAAACTCCATCAGACTGGAGCTATGACTTAACTATTGAGTCCTCTCCAAGCAATACTGCAGAAAAACCTTACTGCCTGCAAGATCCTGCTTGTAACTGGAAAAAATGACAAATATTTCCTAGCTGAACACAAACAGTACAAATCCAAACACAGATGTCTCATTTACTCCAGTGAAGCCACTTTGACTCCAGAAAAGGATGCTTCAAATCTATGTGTTTCTCCTGTACTGAAATCAGGAACTCCAGAGGGCAGACACCTCCAGCATGAAGAGAAGGAAGAATGCACTTTGGATACACAAGTTGCCCTTGCAGGAGATGCAAAATGGAAAGCTTGAAAAAATGGAGTTAACCATTCCAGATTATCCAGTTGTTCCTCAGAATTAACTTCTGAGCTAATGGCTCCTCTCATGGTGTCCCTTCTTGACTACAAGGAAACAAGTGATACAGAGAAAATGTCTTCTAAACGAGAGACGCTGCCCTTTGGACAAGAACATACATGGTTCCCAGAAAAGGTTTGAGGAAGAAAACTGGCAGTGTATGAGAAGCAGAGCTCTGTTGAACAGCATGCTGGACCTGGGGAAATAAATGGATTGTGGAGGAACACACTGCACCCTTCTGCATTTCCCACAAACAAGGGTCAAATGACTTTCACCCACTTGCTGTGATGTAAAGCTATGCTGCTGCCTTCTGGGCTTGGGTTCATCAACTGTAAGGAGTCATTCACAGTCCATTTGTTGGATATGACCTGACAGAAATACCTGCAGCTGAATCCACCGGCTCCAGGTGTGCTGGTTTTGGCTAGAATAGAGTTAATTTTCTTCCCAGTGGCTGGTATGAGGCTGTGGTTTGGATTTGTGCTGAACACAGGGTTGATAATACTGAGATGTTTTTGTTATTGCTGAGCAGCACTTGCACAGAGCCAAGGCCATTACTGCTTCTCTTACTGCCATGCTGGCGAGAAGGCTGGGGGTGCATGGGAATTTGGGAAGAGACACAGCCTGAACAAGTGACCCAAACAGACCAAAGGGATATTCCAGACCATATGACATCATGCTCAGTATATAAGCTGGGGGAAGAAGAAGGAAGGAGATGTTCCAAGTTATGGCATTTGTGTTCCCAAGTAAACACTACACATGATGAAGCCCTTCCCCCCGGTGATGGTTGAACATCTGCTTGTCCATGGGAAGTAGTGAATGAATTCCTTGCTTTGCTTGTGTGCATGGCTTTTGCTTTTCCCATTAAACTGTCTATATCTCAACCCACGAGATTTTTTTGCTTTTACCCTCCAGATTCTTTTCCCCATCCCACTAGGGAGTATTGCGGGAAATCCAGGACTCCTGAACAACTGACCAATATGATCAAGCAGAAGCCATTTATTGTTTACATTACACACACTTTTATAGATTCTGCAAACTGCTAAGATCACACTTCTTGATTGGTGCCTTTGTCTTGTTCCCTTGTTCTCTGACTCCATTTCTCAGTGTCTGATTGGTTACCATGCAGGTATTCTACAGTCCCCTGTTATCTAGTTCTTGCAATCCTGGTGTGCGGTTTCTCAGCTTCTTTGTTCTTATTTTAGCACAGATTATGTCTTAGTAACCTTGATGAATTCCACAGTGCCCTGAGAAAATTCTGATTAGAATAGTTGCAGATGGTATGGTTGGTGCACACTGAGGCCGAAGTTGTTCAGATACATTGCTACAGGGGAGGAGTGAGCAAGCAGCTGTGTGGGGCTTGGATGCCAGCTGGGATTAAACCATGACATCAGGGAAGAGAGAGTGTGGTTTGTTTCTCAGTAAATCAACATGCAAAGAGTACTGAGGTGGCCAAGAGTGTGATGCTGATGTTAAAGATAGTACTGGTAATTGAAACAAATAACTTTAAATCTAACAACAAAGGTTAGTGGACTGAACATTCCTAATAACAACATTGACCAAGGTTGGGGACTCATGGGAATTTATTTGCCAAAACATGTCTGACGAATGATGATTTCCAGAGGTTAAAATACACTACAACACCCAGAAACACACTCCCCCCAGCCTCCGAATTCCACCTTAGTCCATTATGACATAAAATTCTGTTGTGATAGGTAAAAGAATTATAAAAGATAGGCCTCATAAAGCTAGGCCTAGTTCTGCTAAATCACCAGCTAGCCTGTCACTTCCTCTAAGCGCAGCTAAGCAGCTAGCTAAGTTCCCATGTGAAAATATCTTGAGAAGAAAAATCCGTTTGCACGACAATCTGTTCTTGAGGAGAAAAATGAGTGGCACCTGCATAAACAATAGATTTATCCCTTGAAAATCAGTGAAGAAAATATGTAAACAATTTAGAATAGAGAGATTTGATGGACAAGTAAAATACCTTTTACTAATCAATAAAGTAATTGGCAAGAAAGCTACTAACCAATTGGAGTCAGACACGAGGTCCGTGAAAACTGTATAAAAACAAGTTGTGCGAATAAAGAATGTGCTTTTTCCTGCATGAATAAAATGGAATCTTGCATGATTCATTACGATAAAATTCCTTCTCTAATTTCATTTTGCTTTTCTTTTGTGGAGTAAGACTACCGTCTAGCATGCTTTTTTGGTTATTTTGAGTAGGAGGGCTTCTCATTACTTCATCAGAGTCATCATCATTTTATCTTTTAGTTGATCTTTTATGCTGGCAACTTTTGACTCATGCATGGTCTATTTCTGCTGAGTCCCAATTTTTAAACATATTGTTTTAATTACTATTAGACACTCCATCTATCTTTGGTTAAATGATAACTCATAGTTCCTCTAACTAAACAATACTTTATTAAATTTGCTTCCCTAGATAAACGATTCCTATTGATTAAGCTTTCTGAGGTGTATAGGTCCATGGAGTGACTCCCCACTGCAGGTGAAGCAAGGATACTCCAAATTTTCTCAGGACGCTTTATCATGTTCTATAAAAGCTAAACTAAACACAGATTTAAACCTAAAACAACTAAAATAACAAAACATAAATTCTTTATCTAACTACGATAAAGCTCCTTGTAAAAATTGAGAGGGCTACAAGATTCCTGGCTAAATACGATTGTTCTGGTTTTGCATTTAATTGATCTTTGGTGAAGATAGAAAAATTCAGCCATGGAAATGATTCTCTGTAAGGAGCTGCTAACAGCTTTGTAGCAGGCTTCATGGAGTTGGCTAGGGGCCCATGGAGGGCTGAAGCTTAACAATAGGAATTGCTGAGTCATGATGAAATAGCAAAATAAGCTCCTGTCTTCTACCTTTGGGACCCTAGCTTATCTCTGTAACCCCATAAGTCACTTTCCCCTAACCCCTACTATTGGACAAGTTTGGATCCCCTTATACCCTATAAAAAGGGGCTGTTTTAGCCCATTCAGCAGAAGAAGAGCTGTCGCTGGAACCCTTCACAGACTCCTCAATAAAACCATCGCTGTGGAACCCCAGGACTATTTCTCTTCTCCTCTCTCGCGTCTGCTTCCCCACTAGCCTGCCAGGCGTCTTAGCAAGCAAAGAGCTGGAATCCTAAGAGAGCTGATAATCACTAAAGAGCTGATATCCACTAAGCTTGCTAAGGTAGCCATGGCTACCAGCGGCCTGGGTATTCGGACACTCTGTCCCCGGGAGGGATTGAGCTATCCGGCTTGTGCTGCCTGCTCGAGGGCAAGATCAGACCACCAGGCAGGTGGGTTTACAGCTTCTTCCGTGCCTGGCAAAACCAATAACTGGCTAGCTCTGAGAACTGACACACTGCTAAGCCAATTGGAAAAGCTGGAAGAGCCTCTATGATAACATATTTAAGAAAAAAGAAACCGTGGGAAGTCCTTTCCTTTCTGCCTGTGACTGGCAAAAGGAAGTGGCAGCAGCAGTGCAGACCTTACATGAGCTGGCAAGTTTTTTATGTCTCTAGAATTGCTCTGTAGGCTCCTGCCTTCCTGGGAGGAGCTGACACCATCTTGTCTCTTTATTCCTGGGAACACAGTTGCCTGGGAGGATCCATCTTGGAAGAGGAGGGTGTGACATCATCTTCCCGTTGTCCTTCAGCCATGTGGCCACCTCTGGCTGGCATCATTTTGGGAACAGGTATTTCCAGCATTGTGTGTCTCTCTTCGTTCCCATGGGGTTGTGAGATTTAGCAGCTTGGTATCTAGAAGTTATTTACTAAACTGAAGAATGAAAAACATGCTTTTATGTACTTCTGCAGTGCATAAAATATGCTGATTTTCTCCAACCTGCTGCTATTGTTGTTCCCAAAACTTTCATTTTGCCTTCCTATCAGGAAAATTAATCCACAAACACCAGAGTTTTATGTCCAAAACAGAGATAGAGGAGCCCTGTTACTTTATTCAAATAAAGGGAGAGATCATGGGCATTTCCCATGGGGTCTCTCAAACTGTTAGAGAACACAGCCTCCTTTTTATCCTAATTTCCAGACCACATTTCCCTCTCTCTTTCCCCATTGCCTGACGTACTTGAGAGGTACAAACTTCATGAATCATCTAATACTTAAGACACCCTTCTAATCCATACCCCCCTTTTTCTTTTCCTTGTGTTGATCAGTGGAATTCCTATGGAATTTATGATTCTTCCTATTGTTTCTTTCATGTCTCGGTATCTAACTTTATTTATCAGTATTATGATCTGGTTTAAATCCAGAAAAGCAAAGAAAGCTAAGTTTCAGTGTATAAACTGGAAAGAACTTAGAAGGCTCAAAATATACCCAAAAACAAAATTAAAACCAAACAAGGTTAGATGTTGGTGCCAAAAAATTTATATATTTTATTTAATATTAAAAGAGGCAAAGAGAGAAAGAGAGAGAGAGAGAGAGAGAAAGAGAGAGAGAGAGAAAGAGAGAGAGAGACAGAGGAAGAAAGAAAGAAAGAAAGAAAGAAAGAAAGAAAGAAAGAAAGAAAGAAAGAAAGAAAGAGAAAGAAAGAAAGAAAGAAAGAATTTGTTACTTTATCTTCATCAGTGAACTGACAAGGGCCTCACCCCGAAGACCTATTCAGGCTGGGGTGGTATTCTTAGCAGATTTTGTAATACAGTTCTGCTATAATAGGCAAAAGCCCTTCATGAAAATGTTTAAGTCAAAAACTATATTTTAGTCTCTGAAAATCAGCACACCCACAGTTTGTTTGTATAGGCAAATCTCTCATATTCCTTTCACTTCCTCACCAGGATTTTTAGAATTTCATTATCAAGTTGGATGAAATCTTGGTACTGAAGTCAAAGTGTATCCAAATGATGTGTTCCCAGCTTCAGCTTTATTTAGCCTCTCCTGGAACTGATATGTCCCTGCAAATACTTCCATTGATATGCAGAAAGACTCTAAAACTCAAAGACAAAGTGAGTTATAAAGCAAGTATGTATTTTTTCAGCCAGGCGCATGCGAGATACTTCCGCAAAAGCATGCGCATCTTAGCGTTCGTTTTCATCCTCTATTATGTTGCATCTACATTAGGATTTGCAATACATCTATGCATATTCATTTCCTGGCTCCACCTTGTCCTGCTTCATATGCTAATTAATTTATCAGTCCCTTGCGCCTGTGTACTTGTCTCTGGTGGTCATCTTGGGGATCGCAGGGGGATGAAGTAAGTGGTCTTCATCACAGTTGACCTTCTCATCCCGTCTTCTTGCTCATGTTTACTGATTCTTTGGTCACAGTCCAAACCATGAGGATGGTCTAATATGGTTCAGGGGTCTGAGGAGCCTTGTTATCTTGGTAGCCTTGTAACTTTGTCTTGTTTTGATTGAACATCATCCTTCCCTGATCACACATCTTTTCATTCTTTCATATTGCTCTCGCACGTACACCCTGTGTCCCACGTACACCCTGTCTTCCCTTTACAGGCAGTTAGCACAGTAACATACAGTAAATATTAAACAATATATATATCATCTAAATATCTATGTCTAATCAATACCCTTCTAATTCCTAACCCCATGTCTCACCATCAGTTTGTGAGAAACAAGGCTCACTTTTTAAAATTTTTCAAAGTTTAATAAGGGTTAAAACGGACAGTACACAGCCCTGGGGTCTTGGAAAACTGTCAGAGGAACACCAGTTAGCTTAAAACAATTTTCTTATATACTTTTTCATTACATTGGATAAATGCATATTCATGAGGATTATACATATTCAAACATTCTTGTGAGTTTACATATTCTGGGAATTCTTTACCTTGGTTTGACTTTTGACTTGTCTTCATGCCATCCTGTAGATGATAGTCATATACTTTATTTCTTCTCGAGCTTCTTTTCAGTGGTTTGACAGTTCTTCATTACTGGAGGGTCAGTAGTAAATCCCTCCTTGCATTTTTTTCTCTTGGTGTTTATTTTCCTGGTTCTTTTCAATGTTATCTTGTCATTCAGATAAGATACTCCACAAGTACATTAAATCACCATTTTCTGAGTTATTCTCACTATTGTCAGTTAGTTATATAAATAAAGGCACAACACAGTCTCTATTTTAATATTTTGTGAAGGCCTAAGCTATAATATATATACCACACTACTATATATATATACTGGGACACACAAGACAGGTGATAGACTTTGGTTCTGGTTAGCATAAGAGATTTGGCAATCAGGAGGACTTGGCAAGAACAAACAGCTTTGAAGATTGCAAGAAGATTAAATCAGACTGACTTACCAGAACAGTACATCAAGTTCTGCAAGCAAGAGATATTGTAAAATGCATAAGTTTGTTTATGTGATGATTAACCCAATCATTGTAGTAAAACATTACTTGCCTTCCTAAAATAGCATATAAGTATAGATATTCCACAATGTGAGAAAGGATACTCACTTTTAAAAATTTAGGTTTTTTCAAACCTTATCAAAAATAGAACAGAACACTGAATAGAGAAAATATTACGGCACCGGATGCAAAGGATTTTTCCCACCATGTGCTTGTCCACACAATGGAGGTTTTGCCTTTTAACCCTTTAGCCTCTCCCAAAGTTCTGTCCAGCAACTCTTTCTTCAATGTCCAGTGGTGGAGTTTACTTCCAAACATATTGAGTGGAGGTCAGATGTTGCCATAGTAACAAGCTGTCCTGGGTTGACTATATGATGCTTTTATCCCCAGTCATCACATTTTGTTTATGCTGAATACTAAGTTTTGTACCTTTAAGACTTGTTCCAGAGAGTGAAGGGGAGAAAGAAGAAGTGCACAGTTTTTTTTTCAGACACTGCTCTGACTCCTACACCTTCCTGCTCCTGGACTGTGTTGTCTGTGGATGGACAGACAGCGGGACAGAGCTCTTTTTTGTTTTTACTTAATTTAGCTAGCTGAGGCAAAGAAGTTCCCTGGACTGTGTTTTTTTCCCTTTTCTTTGGACCTCTTGAAACCTGCTCTGGACTGAACACCCATGGGAGCACCGGCAGCTGCACCTGACAGAAAATCAGGAGTCAAAGCAGCAGGTGCAAGATCAGATGCAAATATTGAGTTGTTTTCCCTGAAGGACCTTCAGGGCTTACAGAAGGATTACACCCGACGACCTGATGAATCCATAATTAGTTGGTTAGTCCATATCTGGGATGCTGCAAGCAAGGCTACAATTCTGGACGGCACTGAAGCGAGGCATTTGGGATCCTTTTCACATGATCCTGTCATCGACCAAGGAATGATGAGGGGGGCTAATCCACACAGCCTCTGGGCACGGGTCTTGGGCAGTGTTGCACAAAAATATCTGTGTGCAGATGATCTTTATATGCAACAAACACAGTGGAAGACCATAGAGCAAGGGATCCAACGCCTGAGAGAAATGGCAGTGGCTGAGATTATCTTTTCATATGACGTGACAACTAGGAACCCAGACTTGGTACCATGCACGTCTGTGATGTGGCGAAAACTTGTGCGACTTGGGCCACACGAATATGCTTCTGCCTTAGCCATAATGAAGAGGGATGAGAGGGATGAGACTGTGCTGGATATGGCAAGGAAACTCCGAGCATATGCAGATGCTGTGCATGGCCCAACACATACCAGAATCGCAGCGGTACAAACACATCTGCAGAAATTAGAGGATAAGATAGAGGAGAATCATAAGAAGCTCAGAGAGGAGATTAAAGAAGACCTTCTCCAAATCTTGGCAGTACAAATCAGAGGTTCTGGTATCCAAGGCAGATGTTTCCCAGATGGCGAGAGAAGGTACACTCCACGAGCTGAGCTGTGGATCTACCTGTGTGATTGTGGAGAAAAGATGGGGAGGTAGGATGGAAAACCTACTGCTGTTGTGGCACAAGGGGTGCGTGAATAGAAGGAAGACAGGGCTCAGAGAGGGAGTTCCACCAGAAGGAAAGCAGCTCCAGTTGCCCGTAGTCGAACTGCCAGGTATGATGATGATGACATGTCCGATCCCCTGGAAGAAACATCCAAGACATTTGCCCAGGGAAAAGGATAACCAGGCTTAGAGAGGCCCTGCCTCTAGCCTGGTAGAGGCTAGAGAGAATCGTGTTTTCTGGTCTGTGCGGATTAGTTGGCCTGGCACATCTGAACCACAAGAGTATAAAGCTTTCGTTGATACTGGTGCTCAATGTACATTAATTCCGTCGAGACATGTGGGGACAGAGTCTGTTTCTATTGCTGGTGTGACAAGGGGATCCCAGGATTTCACTTTGGTGGAAGCTGATGTGAGCCTGACTGGGAATGAGTGGAAGAAATATCCTATTGTGACTGGCCCAGAGGCCGCATGTGTTTTGGGCATAGACTACCTTCGAAGTGGATATTTCAAAGACCCAAAGGGACTCAGATGGGCATTTGGAATAGCTGCTGTAGTGACAGAGGGTGTCAAGCAGTTGAACAGTTTGCCTGGACTGTCAGAAAACCCATCTGCAGTAGGTCTCCTGAAGGTGGAAGAGCAACGAGTGCCAATTGCCACCTCAACAGTGCACCGCCGACAGTACTGAACGAATCGAGATGCTGTGATCCCCATCCACAAAGTGATCCATGACCTGGAGAGCCAAGGGGTGGTCAGCAATACTCACTCACCCTTCAACAGCCCCATTTGGCCTGTGTGTAAATCTGAAGGAGAATGGAGATTGACTGTGGACTATCGTGGCTTGAATGAAGTGACTGCACCACTGAGTGCTGCTGTGCCAGACATGCTGGAACTCCAGTATGAGCTAGAGTCCAAGGCGGCGAGGTGATATGCCACTATAGACATTGCCAATGCATTTTTCTCCATTCCTCTGGCAGCAGAATGCAGGCCTCAGTTTGCTTTCACCTGGAGAGGCGTGCAGTACACCTGGAACCGACTGCCCCAGGGGTGAAAGCACAGCCCCACCATCTGCCATGGACTGATCCAGGCTGCACTGGAAAAGGGTGAGGCTCCAGAACATCTGCAATATACTGATGACATCATTGTGTGGGGGAAGACAGCAGCCGAAGTGTTCGAGAAAGGGGAGAAAATGATCCAGATTCTCCTAAAAGCTGGCTTCATCATCAAGAAGAGCAAAGTCAAGGGACCTGCTCAAGAGATCCAGATTCTGGGAGTGAAGTAGCAAGATGGACGGCGTCAGATTCCCACCGATGTCAACAAGTTCACAGCAATGTCTCCACCATCCAGCAAGAAAGAAACACAAGCTTTCCTAGGTGCCATAGGTTTTTGGAGGATGCACATTCCTGAGTACAGTCAGATCGTGAGTCCTCTCTACCTGGTCACCCGTAAGAAGCACATTTTCCACTGGGGCCCTGAGCAGCAACAAGCCTTTGCACAGATCAAGCAGGAGATTGCTCATGCAGTAGCCCTTGGCCCAGTCAGGACAGGACCAGAGGTGAAGAACGTGCTCTACCCTGCAGCCGGGAACCATGGCTTGTCCTGGAGCCTTTGGCAGAAGGTGCCTGAGGAGACTCGGGGTCGACCACTGGGATTTTGGAGTTGAAGCTACAGAGGGTCTGAAGCCAACTATACTCCAACAGAGAAAGAAATCTTGGCTGCCTATGAAGGAGTCCAGGCTGCCTCAGACGTAATAGGCACTGAAGCACAACTCCTCCTGGCACCACGACTACCAGTATTGGGGTGGAAGTTCAAAGCAAAAGTTCCTTCTACGCACCATGCCACCAATGCTGCATGGAGCAAATGGATTGCTGTTACCACACAGTGCGTCCGTATTGGAAAACTGAATCGCCCTGGGATTCTGGAAATAATTACAAACTGGCCAGAAGGTAAAAACTTTGGTCTCTCTGATGAAGGGGAACAAGAAGTGACACGGGCTGAAGAAGTTCCACCATACAACCAACTGCCAGCAGAAGATACACGATACGCTCTCTTTACTGATGGTTCTTGCCGCATTGTGGGAGTGAACCGGAAGTGGAAAGCAGCCGTATGGAGCCCCACACGACAGGTGGCAGATGCCACTGAAGGAGAAGGTAGATCAAGCCAACTTGCTGAACTCAAAGCTGTACAACTGGCCCTGGACATTGTATAAAGAGAGAAGTGGCCAAAGCTCTACCTCTACACTGATTCATGGATGGTAGCCAATGCTCTGTGGGGATGGCTGGAGAGGTGGAAAAAGGCTAACTGGCAGCATAGAGGAAAACAAATTTGCACTGCTGAAGAGTGGAAAGACATTGCTACCAGGGTAGGGAAGCTGCCTGTGAAGGTCCACCATGTGGATGCTCATGTTCCCAAGAGTAGAGCCAATGAGGAGCACCAAAACAATGAGCAGGTAGACCAGGCAGCAAAGATAGAGGTGTCAAAGATAGACTTAGATTGGCAACATAAAGGAGAGTTATTCCTAGCTAAATGGGCCCATGATGCCTCAGGCCATCAGGGCAGGGATGCCACCTATAAGTGGGCACGAGACCGAGGGGTGGATTTAACCATGGACAGTATTTCTCAGGTTATCCATGACTGTGAGACGTGTGCTGCCATCAAACAAGCCAAGCGAGTGAAGCCCCTATGGTATGGTTTGCGGTGGTCCAAGTATAAGTATGGGGAGGCCTGGCAGATCGACTACATCACACTGCCCCAGACACTCCAGGGCAAGTTCTACGTGCTCACAATGGTGGAAGCCACCACTGGATGGTTGGAAACCTACCCTGTGTCTCATGCTACTGCCCGGAACACCATCCTGGGCCTTGAAAAGCAGGTCCTTTGGAGTCATGGTACCCCTGAGAGGATCGAGTCAGACATCAGGACTCCTTTCAAGAACAGCCTTATCAACACCTGGGCTAGGGAGCATGGCATTGAGTGGGTGTACCATATCCCCTACCATGCACCAGCTGCAGGCAAAGTGGAGAGGTACAACGGACTGTTAAAAACCACATTGAAAGCATTAGGTGGGGGATATTTCAAAAACTGGGAGCAGCATCTGGGAAAAGGCCACCTGGTTGGTTAACACCCGAAGGCTCTACTAGCTGAGTGGGCCCTGCCCAATCTGAGCCTTTGCATAGAGTAGATGGAGACAAAGCCCCAGTGGTACATGTCAGAGGTTTGTTAGGGAAGACAGTTTGGATTAATTCTGCCTCAAATACGGACAAACCCATTTGTGGGGTTGTTTTTGCTCAGGGACCAGGTTGCACATTGTGGATAATGCAAAAAGATAGAAGAACACAATGTGTACCTCAGGGAGATCTGATTGTTGGGTGAGACCTATGTGTAAATATCACTGTTTGCTGAATGCTATTACCATTGTCTGTGTATACCTGTATAATGGATGTATAATGTATGTGTTTGTAGAGTTAGAATTTATATTAGTTTTAGTAGTAAGCAGACGATATGGGGATAAGGAATGGAATGTCATGGGTTGACTATATGATGCTTTTATCCCCAGTCATCACGTTTTGTTTATGCTGAATACTAAGTTTTGCACCTTTAAGACTTGTTCCAGAGAGTGAAGGGGGGAGAGAAGAAGCGCACAGTTTTTTTTTTTCAGACACTGCTCTCACTCATACACCTTCCTGCTCCTGGACTGTGTTGTCTGTGTATGGACAGACAGCGGGACAGAGCTCTTTTTTGTTTTTACATAGTTTAGCTAGCTGAGGCAAAGAAGTTCCCTGGACTGTGTTTTTTTCCCTTTTCTTTGGACCTCTTGAAACCTGCTCTGGACTGAACACCCACGGGAGCACCGGCAGTTGCACCTGTGGCCCACCAGGCCGGGCCTGGCCTGCAACATTTCCAGCACCAGAGGGACTGATAAGAGACTGAGTGAGCTGAGCCGCAACCCGGGGAAGGGGTTTTCTCAGTTTGTCATCTCTTTTGGAGTGGCAAGGGGTTTTATTGTTTGATATTGTTTAGGTTTCATTGTTTAATAAACAATTTTTTTCCACTTTTCTCCAAGGAGGTATTTTTCTCCCGGACCGGTTGCTGGGAGGGGCCAATTGAATTTGCTATTCTTACGGGACCCCCTTTGGGGATTCTCTCCCAAATTCGCTCTAAACCAGGACACAAGCTGACCCTCTCAAATGTCCCAACTACCCAGGCCAGTTCCTGATAACAATGCAAGGTGGGGGAGGGGGGGGAGGAGGTAAAACATACCTATAAGTTTATAAAACTTCTCTTAACATACATACATGACATTTGCCTTTTAATTGTGAGTCAACCATCACATTATTCATCTATCACAATCCCCCCTTTTCCTTTTCCACAAGTTTTTTAGCTCAAGCAATTTAACTCAATGAGTCATACTAGCATCTGTTGATGTGGGCAAGGACAGAGGGAACCCAAGGGGAAAAATAAATCCCCAGTTTTCCTTAGGTGCCCTTATCCGAAATGAACAAAAGGACCTTACAGAGGTCCGGCATGGCTTTTATCCCCATCTACCTTGCCTATGGGATTGCTACCCATAGGAGGTGTCCCTTAGTGATGAGTAATGAGGCCAACTCAGTCTTGCCCTCAAGTCTCTTTTGTATTAAAAGACAGTTGGAGAATTATAGAGGTCCGGCATGGCCTTTTTGCCCCTACTTTTCCATGCCTAGGGGATTGCTACCCACAGCAAGGCTATGGAGTCTTCTTGGTAGCGAACAAAGGGGCCAACCCAGTCTTGACCTCTTTCCTTTATATTATTTTCTTAAGGATGCTGCCCCATCACCTTCTACAGTCACTTGTGTACTTCCCCCCAACAGATGCTTGCAATTCTTGCCCATTAAAACAGGGAAAAAGTTCTTGAGCTCGCTGGTGGAAACTTGACTCTACTTTTTTTGCTTCTCGCTGTTTTTCTGGTTGTCGCTTGGTCTCTGCTTGAGAGTCAATCTCATTTCACCCAGCCTGGATGTTATACTCCATTCTTTGGGTTCTTCTACTGGGCTTTTGACTCTACTAGTATGAGTTCATCCCTGCTCTGCAGTTCACTCAGCCGATTCAGTGGTGAGCATGACCTGAAAGGGACCTTCCCACTGAGTTAGAGGTTGATCTCTCCATTACTTGATCATCACCCAGTCTCCAGGATTAGTATTATGGATTCTGAAATCCAGAGTGGTAGTTTGAGGAATTGACCCTTTATGTCTTAGCCCATCTAAGGTTTGTGCTATAGACATATTTCTTGGCATTGGTTTCCCTTTCCTCATAGGTGGCAACCTTCTGGGGCAAGGTCAAGAAGGGTTACCCAAACATCATTTCATAGGGTGAGACCCCCAGATCTGACCAGGATTGGGTTCTAATTCTTAACAAAGATAAAGGGAGACATTTTACCCATGACATCTGGGTTTCAATCATTACCTTAACTAGAGCTCTTTTACGAGTTTGACTGTAGGAATGTGCTCCCTGTTGATGAAGTGACTAACTAAATTTTTCTTAGTCTGCTTAAAAAGGCAAAAAGCCCAGAAGTTTCTCTCCCAATTTGGGACAAAGACACCTCATAGGACCTTTGGGACTTCACCTCAGACCTGGGGCTGTCCAATTGGACAGAGGCCAAGAGGTCCCACCTAGGTAATTCACAAGAAAAGGAAGAGAACAAAGGAAATAATTGCTTTTGCGGGTGTCAGTTTGAAAAGACAGGTGTCTGCTAAGGAAGGCAAGAGCCTCCCCTGAAATGGAAAATGCAAACCCTCTCCCTCTGAATTGTTATAATTTTGAAATTAAGGGAGCTCTCAGGCAATGATATGGGAGCAGAAATAACAGTTCTTTATTAGGGAAGAAAATAAAAATTAAATAAACAATGCAGTAATACAGAACAACACTGTCAGAGTCAGAATACGTCCTGACACCCTGTTGGTCACGGTGTTGGTAGCAGTCCAATTGAAACAGTGGCTGCAGTCCTCCTGGAGTGACAGATGTGGTTCTGTTGAAGCAGCGATCCTGTAGAAAGGGTGTAGTCTTCCTCTTAAGATCCAGTGGTGCTGTAGATGGGCCTGGTCTTCCTCTGGGAATCCAGTGGAAAAGGCTGACTGTGGCCTTCCACATCTCTGATTATATCCAGTTAGGAATGCTTTGCTCCTCCCTCTGGGCAGAGCATCTCACAATGGGATGATGTAATTTTATCAGTCATGCTGTGGTACTCAATGGCCCATTAACAGAAGATATCACTCTGGGAGAGAGGATAGCTTGTGGAAGAGATAAAGAAAACTGCCCAATTATCAGAAGATAACTGCCCCATCAGGTAGGAATAGAATATATCCCCCATTTCCAACCCAAGACAGTGGGGTGTTTTAGCAGGAGCAAGGACCTCTTGCCCCTGTCTTGGTTTTTCTCAGTAAGAGCTTTGCTATTTTGCCTTTTATTAGACCTTCTTCTGTTTCCAGCACTACCTCAGAAGCCATCCTGCTAATTTTATGCCGTTTGCAGTAGCTGAGCTATCTCCAGTGTGATGGGTTTCTCTGAGAGCTCATAAGACCTGGCTGGAAGAAAAACCCATTATTTGATTTATTCTCTCAACCCAACTGGAACTCTGTGGTTGCCATGGAGTGTGTAATTCCCATTTTACTCCCAGGGCTTGAACAACTTTCTGCAATATCTTAGATGTGCAATGAGTTCCCCGGTCTGAATCAAACCTGTTTACCATCCCATATTGGTAGAATTATTGATTCTAGGAGTGTTTTACTCACAACGATGGCATTGGTTTTAACAGTGGGTACTGCCTCTACCCAATGAGTCAAGTGATCGACTATCACTAGCAAAAACTTCCACCGTTGTACCTGGGGAAGCTCAGTCGTCTACTTGGATGTTTGGAAAGGGCCTGAAGGCTAGCTCTCGCCCTCCCCTGGGTGTTTTCCTCATGTCTTTCCTATTCACTTGTTGACATATCACATACAATTCAGTCATCTGCTTAGCTATCCCGAAAATTCCTATGCAGCCCTAGTCCCTTAGAAATTGATCACTTAGCGTTTGTGTTATCCCATGTATGCCATCTAGCATTTTCTTGGCAAGGGTTTATTCAACATTTGCCTCCCATCTGCTAATTTCCACCTGCCTTCAATATATTTCCTGGTTCCTATTTTAAGTTCTTCCTTTTCTGGCCCACTAAACACCAGGATTTCTTGCATTTCTCTCATGGTGGTTAACACCATCATTAGTTTTTCTGTCCCTGATTCAGCTGCATTTTTCACTTTTAAATCTGCTAAATTGTTTCCACACATGTCTTGAGTCACACCTTTTTGATGCCCTTTAACACATACCACTGCTATTTCCTCTGGTAATTGTAAGGTTTCTAGCACTTCTAAAACAAGTTTTTCATGAATCAGTCCCTTTCCCTTTGAATTTAATAGCCCACTCTCTTCCCAAATTTTCCAAAAGTATGGACTATGCCAAAAGCATATTTTGAGTCTGTATATATTGTTCCCCTTTTCTGTGCTAATACTTCCAGAGCTCGTTTTAGGGAACATAACTCACATGCTTGAGCTGACCAGTTGGAAGGTAACTTTCCCTTTTCTATGGCTACTAACCCTTCATCCACTAGAGAGTACCCCGATACCCAGTGCTCCTGGATTACCCGTGAAGATCCATTAATGTACAATCATTTCCCTCCATGGAGTAGTTGATCCACTAGGTCCTCTCTTACTCTAGTTTGATAGTTTATAACGTCTAGGCAATTATGTATTAATTCCTCACCTAGTTCTCCATATAAAAACTGGGCAGAGTTGAGTTAGTTACTCATGATTAGCTCTAAATCATTATCTATTAAGATGGCATCATACTTCAAACACTAGGGAATCAGTGAGCCATTTCTCAGCCTTTTGGCTTAGGATACTTCTGAGTGTGGGGTAGAAATTTTCAATTTTGCCCCAAAGGTTAATTTTTTGCTTTCCTTTATGAGTACAGCAGTCGCTGCCACCACCTGAATGCAGGTTGGCCACCCCCAGCTGACAGGGTCTAGCAGTTTTGATAAATAGGCCACTGGTTTCGTGGATCCTCCCCATTCTTGGGCTAGTACTCCATGAGCTACACCTTTTTCTATATTGTCTTGGTTTGGAAAGACAGGTGTCTGCTAAGGAAGGCAGGAGCCTCCCCTGAAATGGAAAATGTAAACCCCCCTCCCTCAGAATTGTTAAAAATTTTAAATTAAAGGGGGCTCTCAGGCAATGATAAGGGAGCAGGAATAACAGTTCTTTATTAGGGAAGAAAATAAAAATAAAATAAACAATGCAGTAAACTAAAACAACACTGACAGAGTCAGAACACAACCTAACACCCTGTGGGTCAGGGTGTTGGTAGCAGTCCAATTGGTAATGTGGCTGTAGTCCTCCTGGAGTGTCAGGTGTGGTTCTGTTGGAGCAGGGATCCTGTAGAAAGGGTGTAGTCTTCCTCTGAAGATCCAGTGGAAGAGGCAGCTGTTCCTCTGGGAATCCAGTGGAAAGGCTGTTCTGCTGTCCCAGAATCTCCAACTATATCCAATTAGGAATGCTTGGCTCCTTCCTTTGGGTGGAGCATCTCACAATGGGATGCTGTCATTTTATAAGTCATGCAGTGACATTCAATGGCCTATTATCAGCAGATGCCTCCCCGGAGGGAGGAGTGGTTGTGGAAGAGGTAAGGAAAACTGCCCACTTAACAGAAGACAACTGCCACACCTCTAACAGATGGCAAATAAAATACACATTGCTTGGCAATCTAGGACATATATCTACAGATAGAAGGGTTTGTCCAAGGCAGGAAGACTCAGTGCCGGTGCACTGACTAAGTTTTGTTTTAAAGCTTCAAATTTTTGCTCATCATCTTTTTCCCACTTAATTTCTTCTTCCACTAACTTTTCATAAAAGAATCTGACAGCCTGTGTATATCCTTCAATCTGTAGCCTACAATATTCCAACAAGCCTAGAAACCTTCTTACTTCCCTCTTAGTTTTTTGCCGTGGGAGTGAGGCTATCCCCGCCATTTTCTCAGGGTTCAGTTGCCAGCTGCCTTGAATAATCATGTCTTAGGTATTTTACTTCATGCTTTACAAATTGGAGTTTCCCTTGTGATATGCGAAGTCCTTGGTTCCCTAGAAAATTTAACAGGGATATGGTGGATTCCCAAACTTCGTTTTCTTCCCGTCCTGAGAGAAGTAAATCCTCTACTGTCCTGGACTGCCAAGCAAATTGTATTCTATTTGCCATCTGTATGGCAGTTGTCTTCTGTTAAGTGGGCAGTTTTCCTTAACTCTTCCAGAACCACCCCTCCCTCTGGGGAGACATCTGCTGGTATTAGGCTATTGAATGCCACTGCATGACTGATAAGAACTATAGCATCCCATTGTGAGATGCTGGCCCAGAGAGAAGAGCCAAGCATTCCTACCCAGATATAATCTTGAGATTCTGGAACACCAGCAAGGCTTTTCCACTGGATTTCCCAGAGGAACAGTGTGGATGCCATGGGACAGAGAGAGAGAAACGGCAAGCGCTTCTCACAGCAGCTTGTGAGAAGTTTTAGGGAGCTGGAAAGATGTGATAACTCGTTGAGTATAAACAATTTTCAGGTGGTGTTTTTCTACTTCGTTTTTCTGTTCCTCTCAAGAACAGTGTGTGAGAAAGATGTTTCTGTTAGTTAGCCAATAGAATAGAACCTATCGTACCACTCTATAAAAACCGCGCTGTTCTTTTGAATAAAGCCTTCATTGCCTTTTCTATGATCCTGCCTCTTGCCTGTTCCTGCTTCAATCTCGGCACAAGAGCGATAGAACAGCTGCCTCTTCCACTGGATCTTCAGAGGAAGACTACACCCTTTCTACAGGATCCCTGCTCCAACAGAACCACACCTGACACTCCAGGAGGACTACAGCCACATTACCAATTGGACTGCTACCAACACCCTGACCAACAGGGTGTTAGGTTGGGTTCTGACTCTGTCAGTGTTGTTTTAGTTTACTGCATTGTTTATTTTATCTTTTTATTTTCTTCCCTAATAAAGAACTGTTATTCCTGCTCCCTTATCATTGCCTGAGAGCCCCCTTTAATTTAAAATTTTTAACAATTCTGAGGGAGGGGGGTTTACATTTTCCATTTCAGGGGAGGCTCCTGCCTTCCTTAGCAGACACCTGTCTTTCCAAACCAAGACATCTACACATTGGATGAGCTTTATCGCAGGTTTGATGGGGAAGAGTTGTAGTACTTCTCCCAAGGCTTGACCAAATAGGTTTGGGGATTCGGGAAACCCTTGGGGTAATCTAGTCCACCAAAGCTGTTGCTTCTTCCTGAAATCAGGGTTCTCCCATTCAAAGGCAAATATATCCCTACTTTTCTCTGCCAGTGGACACGCCCAAAAAGCGTCTTTTAGGTCTATCGCACTAAACCACTGGTGTGCTGGGGGGATATTACTCAGTAGTGTATAGGGATTAGGCACTGCTGGATATCAATTCACTGTTCTTTTGTTCATTTCATTTAAATCTTGCCCAAGCCTG
This sequence comes from Melozone crissalis, assembly GCF_028551555.1. Lineage (NCBI taxonomy): Eukaryota > Metazoa > Chordata > Aves > Passeriformes > Passerellidae > Melozone > Melozone crissalis. The sequence goes on along the minus strand of NW_026535813.1, from coordinate 3,672,993 downwards.
TAAGTCCCATCTGACTTCTTAACTGGTAATATGGGTGTATTATGGGGGGACATACATGGTTCTAAGGTCCTGTCCTCAAGTAGGTCCTCGATCACTGGCTGCAGTGCTCGTCTCCCCTCCAGGGAGAGTGGATATTGTCATACCTGGACTGGATGGTTCCCATTAACTATTTTTATTACTATAGGTTTCATGTTCAATTTACCTCGATTTCTCAGTTTTGCCCACACCATCTCATTAATTTCCTTCACATCCTCTTCCCTTAATTGGAGAAGCTTAACCACCATTTTCCCTTCCTCTGGGAGTACTCCAATGTCTAGTTGCACCTGTAAATCCCATTCTAATAAATTGCACCCTGCTTCTGGAACTAATAAAACATTCCCAATTCCTATTTTATTTGCCCCTTCAAACTTAACCTCTTTTATAACTGAGACTTTGAACCCTTCCCCTTTTGCACCTACTACTTGCATGGTATCTTGAGCCTTTCTGCACCCCTTTGGGATTCTGCAAACACAAATTCTTTCAGCCCCCGTGTCTGCTAGGAATTCAATTTCTTCCTCCTGGGGGCCTATTTTTAAATTTATCAAGGGCTCCTGATGGTATTCTGTCCCCAGGAGGTAGAGCCCCTGACACTCCTAGTCTTCCATTTCTCCTTTTTGCTCAGTCTCATGGACCCTCAGGTCCTTTTCCCTCTGGGGGCAATTCTTTCTGATATGGCCATTCTCTTTACAGTAAAAGCAAACTGGTCCTTGGTTCCCCCGTCTTTCAAACTCTCCTTTTTGTGTCCAGTCCCAAGGGGCTGCATTCCCCCTCTGTCTACCTTCCCACATTTGGAGTCCTCCTCCCTTACCTGGGTAGTTCTTTACATGCTGGTTTCCTTCCCTAATGGCAGTTACCATTACCTTGGCTTCCACCTTGGCCTTCTCTTCATCCCTCTTTACATACACCTTCTGTGCCTCCCTTAAAAGATCCTCTAACCTCCTTTCTTGCCAACCATCTAATTTTTCTAACTTTCTCTGTATATCTGGCCAGGTGTGAGTGACAAAATTTATCTTTAAAAAGATCTGTCTGGCCACTGTGTCAGGGTCAACCCCTGAATACTGCCTCATATTTTTCCTCAATCTTTCTAACCACTCTGTTGGGGTTTCTTCCCTCTTTTGCTGCTCATCAAAAGCCTTACGGGCATTTTGATTACGTGGAGCTGCCTCTTTGATACCCCGTATAATCAATGTTCTATATTCCTCCATGTCTTGCCTCCTCCCAGTGCTGTTGTGGTCTCAATTGGGACGCACTATGGGCATTTTCAGCTCCCCATGAGGTCCTTGCACATGCTCCCTTTCCCATATCCATATCCCAGCTGCCTGGATCATCTGTCTTTCCTCTGGTGTGAACAACATGGTCATTATTGATTGCATTTCTTCCCATGTATAAATATTGGGGCCCAGAAACTGATCTAACTGCTCTGCTAATCCAATCAGGTCCTCTAATAGTCCTTTTAATTCCTTTTTAAACATTCTTACCTCAGAGGAACTGAGAGGTACAGTTGTCGAGGTTGTTCCCGGATCTAGGGTCTTCAAAGAGACACTAGCAGTTCTGGGTTGCTATTAGGTTGTTTACTGCATGAATGCATTAGTCTCGAAGGCAAAGAGTTCAAGGTGTTAGAGTCTGTGTTAAAGCTTTCTGGCATAAAGTCCCAAGCTGGAGCAGCAGCTGCAAGACTGCTTTCTGGTACAGTGTCCCAGATTCCGTGCAGGAACAATGGCGGCAGCAACAGTTGTTCTTGGGCATAGAGTTCGATGTCCTGGACAATGGCAGCAGTAAGAGAGTATGCTGTTCCAGGCAGCAGCAGCAGCAGGGACCACAGCTTTTCTTCTTTCTTCTTCTTCTGTTGTCTTCTTCTTCTTGTGGTTGCTGATGTGTTGATGCTGTGGTGGGCGATGATGGTGATGATGATGGTGAAGCTCATGCTGAAGAAGATGTTGCCAATGATGATGATCCTTGTACCCCACTACGGGAATTTTTATCTATAAAACATCTAATCAGCTAAAAACAAGATTCTAAAACATTCTTTCTAAACCAATCTGAACTTGATTCTAATGTGCGAAGGTAATATGAAAGTAGTGTCAGTTCTTATTGGAATAGGATCCCAATATTACCAGGTAGATTGTGCCTGGGATGGTCTGACCCTTGCTGCTGGGCCAAAGGCGGCAACTGTGGTATTTCACCTCAGAGACACCTTTGGCTAGCTGGAAATTGCAGCTAGGCACTTGGAACAAGTCCAGGCTTGTAGAAACTCAGTTTACCTCAGGTGGGAAGGCTTCAGGCTAAGGTGAGGAGAAAAAGGAGAGGGATTCTGCCGGAGGGTTTATATGCAGAGTTTATTCCATGGTCACAGACATGTGAATCTTAGTAACAGCTCCAACAGAATGCTGACCGCATGGCCTGAGTGACTTTTTAAGCTCCGGGGGGAGGGGGAGGGAAGGGACAGGTGAGCCACCAACCAGGTGGGAGGGGCAGGGTCTCAGGGGATGATGACACCCAGACAGGCCAATGACCCCCAGGCCTGAAGAGCATCCTTTGAACTTGACCAACCACATGGGGCCTTGCTGGAATGTTAAGCCTGACTGACAGAACTCACTCAGCAAGGGGGCGAGGGGGAAGGGAGAGGGGTATTGCCACACCTGGGAAGGGACTGGGAAGTAAAACAGGAAATTGCAAGACACTGCAACAAATTCTTACCCAAAAAACTATGCATATAATATCTATTTACGTAAATGTTTTATGTTTTCTTACTTAAAATATATGTGAATAAGTTTATCTATGTGCATGAAGAGTTCTATCTATTTATGCATGTAATTTTATCTATTTTACATGAATAATTCTATCTGTTCCAGTGGCAAGGTTCTGCTATGTTTTTGTTATGTCTAGGGCTAAGTTGCTGAACTTTTAACTAGGCCTTAGGGCCTTGGCTAGTTAATACAGTTTCTTAAGGCACTTAGAATGTATTTCTACTCACTCAAAACCTAAAACTTAAGCTTACTTAAAACTATAACTTACACTTCTATTTACTTAAACTTACACTTCTGCTTCATATCTATGTGGCTTAATATATCTCAGTTTCTCTTAAGGCTTTAATTCAACCCCTGCATTCCTCCTTCTCTGAGGAACTCAGAGAGGCTTGCCTTCCAACATTTCCCCCTCCTCTTTGAACCATGTAGATTCCCTTAATTACTTTATTAATCATCTGTTGAATGCATTGGAGAAAACAAGGCAGCATGATTAGCACAACTACTATGATGACTAAAATATATAAACCCATTTTTAGAAGCTCTTTCACCCATGATGTTAAATTCCATCTATTAAACGGACTATTTAACCAAGTCCCATCATCAACTCGAATCTTTGACACACCTTCCTTGACTTGTATACTTTTATAAATAGATTCTGAGTGATCAGATAGATTCATGCAACACATTCCTTCAAAATCCTCGCATCCATGTCCATGTGCTGATAAGAAAATCAATTGCAGTCCTGTTTTGCAAGGTTGTATGTCTAACACTGTTGACATCTGTTAGCATATCACTCAATGCAAGAGAAGTAGAATTGAACTCCTTACTCAGTCAACACTGTAATCGATCTAATTGTTTCAGTGCCACTGCTGAGTTGAGTTGTGACAAAAGAAGGGATGCCAAGAACCTTTTTCCAAACCCCCAAGATTCAAAGTCATCTTTGCAGCCTGGCTTATACTGACTGATAGATCTTTTGCTTTTATATTTTGTTTTTACACTGGGTGTTAGCAGAGTAAGGTTCCCAATGCTACATGGTCCACCTTTGATGTGTGGTGGGATGGCAGGCCAAACTCTATCTCCACAAATGAAAAACATTCCCTGTGGTAATTGAAAAGAGATATTATTAAATGCAGATTGAAATAAAGAAGTATGATTACACAAAAAGGTCTGATTTTTATATGTAGCATGATAAGGAGAAACATCTATGACTCAAGCTTGATTTTTCCCTGTATAATTAAATTTGGCACAAAAGGGCATTTTTACAGAGCTAAGGATCTCCAATTCTTGAGGTTCAAAAGATGCCTTGGGATGGTGAGTAACCCACCAATCTCACACATCTACTGGGGACCAAAGATGCCATGTAGATGACCCTGCAAATGTACCTTGCATGGCTTCATCAACTTCTTTTGGGATTGGCCAAGCATCCACTGGCACACCAACCAAACAGGTGAAAAATGGTTTTTCTTGGGTTGTGTTGGACAGACATGGTATCTAAACCTGATACATTAGCTAAAGTCACCAAAACATTCATTCTAGGTTGTCTAACTGGCGCATCTGTACTACTAAAAGCAAGTAAAGTAAAAAGGCAAAAGCATACCTGATTGAGCTCCATATTTCCCTTAAGCTATTATCTAACAAAAATTCTATAACACTACTGATTTCCACATTTAAAAAGGAACCCAAAGTTCACAGTCTTCTGTGGGTGAAGCAAACCACATCAGGTGCAAGTTGGAATCCCTGAGCAATTCATGTCTGTGTCCCCACTTCTTTGGTTGTGGAGTGATCAGTGTTTGCTTGCACTAGATAGGACCAAAGCTACACCAGGGAGTTAACTTAAGTTACACAAATCACACAGCCTTTCCACTGTCCCCTTGCTTCCCTGGGCAGCTGAAGAGACAGAATCAGTCTGGGAGGCTCTCTGAGGTTGCTTCAAATTTGTCTCTTCCTTCCCAGACAGTCCAGATACACTCACATGAACGCACGCACACAAATGTTTTCTTTGTGAGGGGACCAAAACCTAGAACAGGGGGAAAGCCACTCAGCCTTCGCTGGGCCACCCCTCACTCCCCTGTGTAGGTGAAGAGACAATATCTGTCTAAAAGGCACAGCCTAATTTCTTCAGGTCTGTCCCTTCTTTTATAGACAGTCCAGGTACACAAATACAGCAGTAACAACAGTAACAGGTTCAGATTAAACTCAAATACAACAATAACAGGTTCATATTCAACTCAAATACAATAGTAACAGCATCAATATCAATATCAATATCAGTATCAGCATCAGTGTCAGGATCAGGAGAAGTATCAGTGTCGGTGTCAGTGCCGGTATCAGAGTCAGCAACAGTAGTGACAGTAACAGTTTCCCCTGTTTTGCACTGAGAGATCTTTTGTGCCAATTCCGGAGACAGAGCACTCAATTTAGCATGGGATTTGCCTGCAAATCCCTCTGTCTACCAGAATCCTGTCCGTGACGCCAATTTAATGTCAGGGTCCGTCCTAGTGGACAGATGACCTGATGGTTCGTAGGAATGATCTCAGAGTGCAAAAACCTACACGGTACAAGGGGGTTTGCAGTGATAATCAAATCAAATGTGGTTTTATTGAAATAACTACAGCAAAATTGCGATAGAGGGATTAAGGGAGAGAAAAAGATAGAGAGAGAGAGAGAGAGAGAGAGAAGGAGAGGGGATATAGCTACCAACGCAGAGACGAAGTCCTTTGGTCCAGTCCAGCCGAGGGTCTGCCTGCTACGCTGGGGAGATCTCAAAGGCTCTAGCTAACTCAGAGGTTTTTATTACTGAAAATTGTGAGGGGGGGGAAACAGATACAATAGGGAACGGATGTAACAGGTAGTCCATGTTCTCAGCAGTAAATGAGCTTGATAGATGTAACAGGTAGTCTATGTTCTCAGCAGTAAATGAGAGCCATTGTTTTCTTGGTTCAGTGGTCACAACCTGCAGGCAAACATCTTGTTTCGGTCAGCTTGCCTCCCCACACACCTCCCCTGGGCTGGGGGTTTCAGTCCCAGTCCTTGGAAGGAGCAGAGGGGCCTTTTAGGAGTTTCATGTCTCAGTCCTTAGTGGAGAAGTTTCTTACATCTCCGTCTGTCTGTCACGGTGGTTGTAAAACAGATGAGGGTCTTCGGGGGGAGACCACCTGAAACTCAGGAGAAGTCCAGCCAGGCTGAGAGCTGGGACAGCTTCCAAAGCTGCTATTGTTGCAAACGGGGCATGGTGCCCTCTTCTTAGCATACAGCAAACACTCCTGTGAAAACAATAGCTCAACACTGAGCTTTCAGGTCTCAGGGCCCGTGGCGTGTGACTTTTCTCCTTCAGAGCCAGATATAGACGGGGGGGGGGGGTCTTTTCTTCAGTGGTCTCCCAAGGACGATCGTGAGGCAAATGAGGGAAAATTCTGACAGACTCTCACAACAATCCAGAAAACACCCAAGCGATGAATGCTCAATAAGTATCTACTATCAAGATAGAGTCGTCAAGGGCATGCATCTCAATACCAGGTTCCCCGTAACTCGACATCAGCATTCATCACTCCCCAGAAACGGTTTTGTCCAGCCCAGCACAGAAAAAAGGAAACTACATTAATATGTGAAGCGACGAGAAGAATAGGAGAAACTCTGCCCCAGGCAAAAAAAACTGTATAAAACTAACCTGGCAGAGACAACATTCATGAACAGAGGGGATGTGAAGCGGTAGAGTTCAGATCAGTGTTCACCCAGCTTGATGTTGTCCCTTTAATTGTGGCTATCAGAGAACGAATCTTGATCTCAAAATAAAAACCTATTTTTTGAGTATTAATTCAGCTTTATAATTTCTTACTTATAACAGAGATAACAGAAACAAGACACCTAAAGAATTATTGCCTCCTTATTGGAAAAGACCAAATTTTTTCCACCTCCTTCCAGACTTGAGGACCCAACAAGATTAAGGAGGGGAAGTTGACAATAACCAGAGAGCACCCTTTGTTTGAAAAGAATTTATGCATCATGTATGAGATTATGAATATGCAACAAGCTATTGCTTTTAAGGGTTAATCCTTAGTTAGCAGATGTGCATTTTTTTAATAAAGCATCCAAACGTTTGTAATTCTTTGCTTTTTTATTGTCCTTTATTGTCCTAACTCTGATTTTCCAAATTCTTATTGCTCTAATTTGTATGACTATTTTTATAACCATTTTATTACTATTAAACTTTTAAAATTTTAAAACAAGTGATTGGCATTTTTCACATTAGGAATAATGATTCAGCAGTCTTTAAATATCTCACCAAGCAGCAGGCAGTCTTTTTCATGTATCATAGCAGCTTCTCACATATTAAAGGCACTTCTCTGCTGCTAAGAAAATGAAAAGGAAAGTGTAATATATGGTAGAGATAATTCATGCTGTAGAAGTAGATATATGTGTATAAAATATTGTGAAGATCCAAAGTTATGCCTCTGACCACTCTGACTAGGGACAGAGTTCTATTCTTATTGTAACCAGTTCCCAGAAAGCATTAGGATAATATCAGGTCTGTCACCGTATGAATGGGACGGTCCGGGCCATCACAGAGGATTTCCTCTGTCACCTACACCTGAGAGATAGCATCTGGACCTTCCTGGAATGGAATGTCTCAAGGACCTCACACGACCTGCACCTGGGCATGATTTCATCGGTGGCACTCAGGAACTGGTATCATTCTATTACATGTGAATGCACTTTCTGCCTGGATACTCAGACATTCGTCTTCATCTCTGGATTCGTCTTTGTCTGTTCCTACATCTGTATGGATCCAACTCTACATGTGAAGGGACACAAAGAAATATGTGGTCATCTCTGCCTCAGGCAGAATAAACTGTATATAAGCCGGCCACTGGAAGCACTTGGGGTCATCCTCTGGGGGAATGTTGTCACTCTGTCAGTCGGAACCCAAGGTCACCCAGCGCCTGCACCCGGGGCTGACGCTGTCTTGGCTGTGGTGGTTTTTCCAAATTCTATTTTTTGTTATTGATCTAATAAATTTTTGTTAAATTTTTCTTATAAATTTGGCTACAGATCTGATCATTTATAACAAAAGGAAAAACACTTTGAAGAGACAGATCTGAACAGAAATACTCTAAAGCTATCCAGAACAGTGTTTGGAAACAGAAGCCAGGAAAGACAGAAGAGCCGCTGTTTATTATATACACTAACATAACTAGACCATAAGTAAATGGAAGCCAAGGCAGGACAAGAAGTGCTGTCACTTTCAGAAGGAGGAAGGTTATCGTTGCATTAGTTCTGTGTTTGGGATGAATACTCCTGAAAGAGGTGGCTTAAGTAGTGGGCAACAAGTGGGTTAGCAGGGACTTTGTACTAAAGGTTCATTCAGTGTGTTAATTAGCATGTGGATTTCATACTGCTGCTAACAGTGCGAAGCCAACAGCTTACCTGCTGCAAAGGATGTCTGACGCACTGTCGAACAGCTGTAGAGCGCTCATCATCTGGATTTACAGAATTGATTTTCACATCAAAAAAGGGTCTGCTTAGAGGCAGTGGGCTTTCAGAAGCTGTTAACAGAGTTGTTATGTGAAACTGGTATTTTGTTGGGGGTTAGGATTTTTCCTTTTGCTTCCTTCTCTCATGGAATTTTGTCCCATCTGTTGCTAAGAAACAAAAACTACTGATACTTAAGAGAACAAAAGATGTGGCTGGGAGGAGGAGGGAAGGGAAGGGTGCATCTGGCTACTCTCTTTACCTGGGGGATTTTCTTTTCGGAAGGGCAAAGATGACGTGAGACTTTTGGCCGGGTAGTGAGAGGGCTCGGCTCCTCTTGCTCTCTTGCAGTCCGCATTGGAGGGGAGACAGATTGCAGTTGCTGTGGGGAGAATTCACCACCACTGCAAGGCTCTGTCTCCCACTGTCTTCTCCCACCATGAGTGAAGCTCTGCTCATGGGAGAAGCTGTTGCACTGGGACCTTATTAACACTACCTCACTAGAAAGGTCTTGAAATAAACAGGGCCAGGAGACTTCTTCTCCTTTTTAATGCCTTTATTAAAAAGTGATCAGCTCAGGATTGGGCGGCTCGACGGGTCTGCAGCATCCGTCGTCTCTCCCAAGGCAACTCAGAGGAGGAGGATATGCACAGCTCTGTCCACTAGGGGCAGAGCTGTTTGATCCAGTCCTCGTGGGAGCCTTTAGGGCCTGCTGATCCCCGTCAGATGGTGCCCCTCCCACCCAGTCGGCCTGGTCTCACCGCCGGGGGCTACTCCCATGGTCAGGGCGAGAGGCTCCGAAGGTGTTCCGCATCTCTGCAGGCTCAGCATTCGGCTCCTCACGTCCAGACATCACTCCAGTCTCTCAACTCTTAGGTGGCTCGTTGTTTTTGGGGTTTCTCCGTGGGTTTGGAGTCGGGGGTCCCACAAAGCATTCTGGTCTTGGGAGTCACTTTGCATAACCCCCCTCACCCTCTCAGGTGTCTTCACTATTCTGGGAAAGGTACAACTTAGCCTCGGGAAGGTCCCCACCCAGGAGAAGGGCCATTAACTCGCCCCAGCCAGGGCTTTTACTAATACAAAAAGGAGCGATTAGCCTCAACGACCCGTGATTACAATAACAAAACACACCGAACTTGGGCAGGGCCAGCGATCTGGCTGCCTTTTTGTAACTTTTTCTCACAAAAAAAATATTAACCGAATTTTTGTTCATAACAGTCCCCCCTGTTTTTCTTTGATCGAGCTTAAATCCTAAGCTCGCATCAACTCACAATTTTTTTGTTTTGAATCTACTATAGATCTCTTGTGCACATTGGTAATCATGGTTACTTAGCCTTGTTACTTTCCTTGGTTTCTTCAGGTTGTTCTGCACGGCAAGTACTATTCTACTAAAGCATAGTAAAAAAAGCAATCCTCCAAGTACACACACAGAGAGAAAAAATCTACCTTTTCCCATACATCCTTTTTGAAAATCGCCAGGTTCTCCCACCCACTGGGATCAAGTGTAGGAGTTTGATCTCGATTATTTACACATGTTAATCTTTTTATTTCGTTTGAAATGTTACTAATAATTGAATTCTTTATTTTTAATACTGCCTGGAGCCGGATCACTTTATTTAACATAGAAATTAGGATCCGAATTTGGCTTTTACAATTTTGGATTTTCTCAATTTCTATTTCACTTTCCCGGTTCTGTTTATTTTCTCTCAAATCATTATATATAGGGACTCCCAAACTTGATCCAGTTTCTTTGGGTAATAAGAAGATTGGTTTTATCACTCTAGCAATGCAGCTGCTAGACGAGATCAAACCTAGGCGTTTAGAGCTCCCCTGAAATGTGTTCCAAAAGGGGTTTATCTCTTTTCCAGTACACTCATATAAATACTTGTAACAAACAATTTTTCTTACATTTTCACCATTTCTTTGCTTTTTACTAGATCTGCTGAGCTTGTTTCAGCAGCATCACATTCAAAGCACAACCAGGCTTCCTCTCTATAGGGCACTCTCCTAGGAGTGGCTGCCTAAAAGTGGCAGTATTGTATGCTATCCAATACACTCTATTATTTTTCTGATAAAGGACCAGTTGGGAGGGGTTAACACGATCAGGGTCAGAACTGATGTGGACTCTCGACAAGGAGCTCACTTCCTCCTCATAGAGGGATTGGTAGCATTTACTGCACGGCTCAGCTGGGCTTCCCAGAGCACCACCAGCAATCAGAGCCATCAGTACTACCCTTCCCAAGAGTCCGGTATGGGTCATCTTGTGCAGCCTGCCCACCCGGCCTTGCCTCTTGGGGAATTTTACTGAGGAAAAGCTTCCAAGCTCTTTAGAGTCCCTTCTACCCGCTTCTCTGGTTAAACCCCTCTTGGTCTGTTCCCTACCAATTTTGGTTTCCCCTCCCAGGGGAGTGTCCTGTAGAGGATTAACCTGGAGTCTTTAGAAATAAATTGGAGGACTTAACCAGAATTTCTTATTTACAGTCTAAAACTTTTTACCAACATAGTTTACACATAACAGTTTTGAAACATTTTAAGCAATATTAGAACTCTTGATGCCAATTTTTTCCACACAGTTCAGTCTTTTAGACTCTTCCTTCTGAGAGTCAACTTTAAATCCTTTGGTCCTTTTATCACAGTATACTCAGGTGGATTAACTTGTGATGTGGATGAATCCTTATCCAGTGCCCGGAGGTGAGAGTGGTGTGGACTGTGGCCCAATGCCAGAGGGAAAAACTGGGACTCTGGCCCAATGCCAGAAGGAGAAAGGGGTGGAGTCCGGTCCAATGCCAGAGGGAGAATGAGGTGCCGTCCGGTCCAATGCCAGAATGCCAGAGGGAAAAAAAACTGATGTTGAATCCTGGTCCAATGCCAGGGGGTGAGAGTGATGTGAGTCCAACCTTTTTCCTTTGGTCTGCACAGTCGAATTAGTAATGAAGAGTACCTGAAACGGGCTTTCAAACACAGGCTTTAATGGTCTGCTATTTAATGATTTTATCAAAACTCAGTTTCTCTGTTTAATGGTATTGGTTAACTTCTCTTTTTCCATAGCTTGCATGTTTCTCTCATCAACTTCTGCATACTCTGTATTTTGCAAGGAGTTGTATTTCTCAGCTAACTTAACTCCCAGAGTGCTTTTATTCTCTTATATCTCTGTGTATTTAATTCACTGGTTTTCTGTTCTATTTTTCAAGATCTTATCTATTTATCTCTTGCTTCTGTTTCTAATTTTCACTTAGAGCCTAAATACTTCTTTCAACCCCTTACACTTAATTTTTTTTTTTTTCTTACACCATTCTTTTACACAATACACTTCCCTCTAAGGAGATGTGGTAAAACTTATAATGCACAATCTACATTACTTCTATTCTAATTCGTCTATATTCACTCTCTTATTTCTCATTCACTTTCACACATTCCTTCACACCCGTACAACACAAACTGGATCGTTATTGCTAGATAATCACGGGTCCCTCTAGCCGCCCCCCCCCCCACCTTGGGGTTGGCCCACAGGTCTCAGTATCTCTGGGCCTCTTGGAAGGGCCCTGACTCTGGTTGCCTCTGGTGCACATTCACCCATGAGGCTGTCTGTGTGTCACTCACGCTCTTACAGTTACGGCTCCCTCAAACATCTGGGGAGCACTAGCCTGGTTTGCAGGTCACACACACACACACACACTTCCACTGCCCCCTTCCCACCTGCTCGGGAAGTTGAGGCTGACTTTGTGACTCACTCTCACACACACAACAAGACAACAAAAAGGTACCTTTTACTTTTACACCACTTATTACAAGTTAAGTATTACTGGCCAGTTTTGGTGCTATTGGATATCCTTTCTACCTAGCTGTTTTTGTCTAACTTCAGATGTTTTTTTCACTATACTATACTTTTTAGTACCTTGTTGAGACAGGACTTATCTGCTCCTGTATCTACTAAAAAATTCAAATTCTTCATTTAGGGGGCCCACTTCAAAGTTTACCAAGGGCTCTTCTAGATGTTGCATCAGATCCCCTAAAGTGTAAAGCCCCTGACCCTCTAATCGTCACCTCTAAGGATCTTCCCTAAATTATCTTGTTCCCTGGCTATTGCCTCATTGAGACTGAGCTTTCTACAAAACCTCCTGACGTGTCCTGGCTCTCCACAGTAATAGCAATGTCGCTCTCTCAAAGGGCCTTGAGGTGTCTCCATCCCTCTTGCACCTGACAGTACTGGCCTATCCTTGCCTCCTCCTGGTGGTGGACCCGCCCACCCTGCACTTTCTCTAGCTACAGCAACCATGACCTTAGCCTTGGCCTTTGCTTTTTCTTCCTCCCTCCTTAAATACACCTTCAATGCCTCTCTTAATAACTCATTAATGTCCTTCTCTTGCCAATCTTCCATCTTTTCCAATTTTCTCCTTATATCAGGCCAAGATTTGGTAACAAATTGGACTTTCAGCAGCATTTGACCTTCTGGGGTGTCTGGGTCTACTCTAGAGTACAACTGGAAGTTCCGCCTTAGGCGATTAAGCCAGGCAGCAGGAGCTTCATCTTTTTCCTGTGTATCCTCAAATGTCAATTGGGTGTTAGTTCCTTTGGGAACTGACTCTTTGATCCCCCGTATTATCAAAGACCTATATTCCCTCATGGCCTTCCTCCCCTCCTCCTGGTTAGGGTTCCAGCTGGGATCCGTTAGTGGCAATTTCTGTTCACCTGTTGGCACCTGGGGTCCTGGACTGTTATCTTTCTCCCAAATTCTGATGCCAACCGCCCTAATCATCTGGACCTCTTCTGGGGAAAATAATATACTCAGGATGGAATTCATCTCCCCCCAAGTGTAGATATTTGGACCTAAGAATTGATCCACTTGGTTGGCTATGCCCACTGGGTCCTCAACTAAATGCCCCAACTTTTTCGTGAATCCTCTCACCTCAGAAGCACTTAGGGGAGCATTCACAAAGCCAACACCTCCCGCTACTCCTCCCATAGGAACCTCTCTGAGGGGAAACAGTCTCTCCGCCTTGGAGGTCTTGGATCTGGTGCTACAGTATGGCCCATCTTCAGATGCCAAACTACTTTGAGGGATATCTGGGTTACCCTGAACTTTCTGCCCATCAGCAGGTGTATTTGGTGATAGCTGTTTATCGGGCGAGGAGACATTTGTGCCCCAACTAGGAGGAGGTAAAGGGAAAGCAATAGGAGGGGGAGAAGAGCCTGAGTGTATATTAAGCGGAGCTGGAGAAGGGGTGGAGAACGCAGCAGGTGGAGTAGGCGCTTGTGGTGATGCAGAAGGAACTGGAGGATCTACTGGGTTTATCATAGCGGAAGCTGAAGAGGTAGAAGGAGGAATTGGAGCAGGTGGTAACGAGATGGCAGCCGGGGGAAGAACCGGACCTGCCATTTGAGGTGCTTGAAGAAGAGGATTATAAGGTGGAGGGGCAGAAGGAGGCAAATAATCCAGGGGGTCCCATCTTTTACTAGTTCTATCATGCCCTCCTTCATTCCCCTCTTTCTTCCTCTGTACCTTACAAATTCGCACCCCTTCATCCCCAATAGCGCTCTTTACCCAGCAAGCTACATACAGTAATTGCTCAGGATCAATATCGCCTCGAGCTGTCAGATAATTATTTAATTGTTGGCACATCCACTTATCCTTTGTCCCACACCAAGGCCATCCTCCTTGCACCTCTAATTCTGGCCACACTTCCATACAATAATGGATCATTTTCACTTTATCTAAGCCCTCCGTGGCCTCTATAGAATCCCATTTTACTAACAGTTCTCCTAAGGGACTATTGGGATGTATATACCTCAGTCTCTTGCCGGTCTTTTTGCTATTACAACATCCCATTTACAGGTCTCAATAAAAAAGTCCCAAAGGTGCCTCTACTGACCGGGAATTTCAAAAAAACCCCTTCTTTGAGGAGCTTCAGCCTCCTCCACTGAACTTCAAATTTCTGCCGGATGCTCAGGACTTTATACTGAAACAACTGCCCAATCTCTTGATTGCCCAACTTCCCAACGTCAGGTCTTACATCTACTGGGGCTTCAACACACGAAGCCTCGGCCGAAGAGTCTGGGTCGTGCCTGACTCCCTCAGTCAGGAAAAACAACTGCCTGATTTTTAGTTTGCCTAACTCGCCAATTTTTAGGCTTCACCGTATCAGGACTTAAAAGCAAACCACAGCCTCCTTCGCTGGGGTTTGTGCCTGACTCCCTTTGTCAGGACTTACTTTGCCTGCAGGGCTTGTGAAACACCTGAATCCTTCTCGGGACTGACAAATCTTACTCGAATCCTTCTCGAGACTTACAAAAGTGCCTGACCTTCTTCTGTCAGGACTTACTTTGGGTGCGTGCCACTCAAACACAAATTCCCTTCGCACGCCCGAAGGGGGGGCCCTTTATTCCCCCTTGGGAGGCGACTTCACTCACACTAAGTCCACTCGCTTCCCCCTGTTCCTGGCCGGTTTTCTCGCGAAAAGACGGAAACTCTCAGGTCGAGGGTCCGGCTGCCGGCCCGCGTCTCACTCACACACACATGCGCACGTCTCCCACTCCCGCCACCGGATTTCTCACCAGTCTGGTGCTCCGGTGCTCCTCTGCGTCGCTGTCCTGAGCCGATCCCTCTGGTCCTGGTAGCCAGCTGTCCTCTGAAGATCCAAGATGGCCAGTCCTGAGTCCTCTTGCGGCGTGGCTATTCCGGACGAGAGCCCCCAGCTGAAATAAACAGGACCAGGAGACTTCTTCTCCTTTTAAATGCCTTTATTAAAAAGTGATCAGCTCAGGATTGGGCGGCTCGACGGGTCTGCAGCATCCGTCGTCTCTCCCAAGGTGACTCAGAGGAGGAGGATATGCACAGCTCTGTCCACTAGGGGCAGAGCTGTTTGATCCAGTCCTCGTGGGAGCCTTTAGGGCCTGCTGATCCCCGTCAGATGGTGCCCCTCCCACCCAGTCGGCCTGGTCTCACCGCCGGGGGCTACTCCCATGGTCAGGGCGAGAGGCTCCGAAGGTGTTCCGCATCTCTGCAGGCTCAGCATTCGGCTCCTCATGTCCAGACATCACTCCAGTCTCTCAACTCTTAGGTGGCTCGTTGTTTTTGGGGTTTCTCCGTGGGTTTGGAGTCGGGGGTCCCACAAAGCATTCTGGTCTTGGGAGTCACTTTGCATAACCCCCCTCACCCTCTCAGGTGTCTTCACTATTCTGGGAAAGGTACAACTTAGCCTCGGGAAGGTCCCCACCCAGGAGAAGGGCCATTAACTCGCCCCAGCCAGGGCTTTTACTAATACAAAAAGGAGCGATTAGCCTCAACAACCCGTGATTGCAATAACAAAACACACCGAATTTGGGCAGGGCCAGTGATCTGGCTGCCTTTTTGTAACTTTTTCTCACAAAAAAAATATTAACCAAATTTTTGTTCATAACAGTCTCACCCTCATCCTCTACTCGGGTGCCTCAGGGGAAACCTGGGAACCCCTTCCCCCTCTGAGGGAGCATCTCCTGGCTGTGTCTGGGAGCCAGGCTGCCACTTCCCAGCCCTGCTGATTCTCTTCCACTGCTCCAGGTTTTTTGCTACACTGTAGCCTTTCACCCCCTGCCTGCCAGCACATATCGCAGCTCCTGCTACAGCTTCAGAGTTTCTGATATATTTCATTTGCTACTCTGGGATCTGCTTGTCCTTGCTGTCCCACCCGCCACTTCGAGGTTCCTGCTGCAGCCTGTTTTTGCCATCCAGCCCATCTACCATTACCAAGGGAGATACAACTGAACTTGCGCCCCCTGCAGCCATGGGGGAATCAGCACACTCGCCCTGCCCAGCCAGGAAACCACCAGCGCCCCTGCTGGCTGTGACCGTAACTACACCAAAGGGGAAAGTGCCTGGCAGCTGAGGGAAAGCTGTGTTTGGGTTTCTGGTTTTGTTTGTTGTTGCTGCTGTTGTTGTTTGTTTGCCTTGTTATCCATATACATACTAGTAAAGAATTGTTATTACTTTTTCCCATATCTTTGCCCGAAAGCCCCTTAATTTCAAAGTTATAATAATTTGGGGGAGGGGGTGGGGGGGTCACATTTTTCCCATTCCAAGGGATGTTCCCACCTTCTTTGGCAGATGCCTGTCTTTCAAACCAAGACATATTTGGATCAAGAACTACAGAATAATCGGCGGGGAGCCTTGCAAAATCTCTGCTGCTGCATGCACCACATGTGAACCACAAAGTGAGTCCACTTGCTGAAGGCACAAGTGACCTTGAAACATGCTCACTGATAACATGCTATGTGAGTTCTCCCACTCCAAAATTAGGGCTGTCCCAGCACATTCATCAGTCTCAGTGTCTCCTCAGTAATGCCTGTAGTAGCCCTATCAAAGCCTGCTCAGTAGGCAAAAATGCCAAGGGTAATGGAACATTGCTGTCTGACTAGCTGTGGATTTTACTG
This sequence comes from Melozone crissalis, assembly GCF_028551555.1. Taxonomy (NCBI): domain Eukaryota; kingdom Metazoa; phylum Chordata; class Aves; order Passeriformes; family Passerellidae; genus Melozone; species Melozone crissalis. The sequence continues at coordinate 3,656,332 of NW_026535813.1, read as the reverse complement.
CCTGCTTCTCTAGCAACCCCAAGGAGCCCAGGTTTGGCTGAGTGAGTAATCACAGTGACATTCAGTAATCTGGGTTGCATATTTGGTGCAAACACTCCAAATAATGTCACATAGCATAGTGTTAAAAATAGGTTAGAAGCTGTTGTAAAATAGTTGATAGATTGTTAAGCATGTACTGTTAGTTTGGTTATGGTAAAAGGGGTTAAAAGGGTAGTTATGAGAAATACGGTACTCAATGTACCATAATACACCTAAGTAAAGCGCACTGAATTGCAGAAAAGGAAACAAACTCCACAACTTTGGTGAAAGTTATAATGTCGGTATGTTTATTACAGCACTGGACACATGTGGGGATAGCTCCCCTTAAAAGGACATGCGTACCTCTGGGAACTCCAGATCTCTTTTTATCTTCCTTACTAATTCATATGCATGGAATTGCACAACAGGTTCATACATATTCATTCACTGATTTCGAAGTTACACTTGCAGCTAGTTACACTTGCAGCTAGTTTTTTAATCAGAAAGTAACAAAAGAACTCCTGGGTCATCCTGCCCTGTCTCCCACAGCCTCTCTGTCTGTCTCTCCTTATCTCTGTCCTTTGGCTGAAGCAGTTTCTTTGAACATAGGGGTTTTTTTGTGAGAACAGGCAGTCAGACTAAACAGCTATGTTCACAAGCACAGACTTAATTCAAAGATGTACTTTTTACCTAAATCGGAATGGATTTCTACTCTGGATAATTTCCACTCTTTCTCAGCACCTCCCCCTGTGGTATTTGCTGGGTCCCCAGGACAAAGGAGGAATTGAGAATCTGACTCCATGTTCTTAGAAAGCTAATTTATTATTTTATGTACTTATATTATATTAAAGAATGCTATACTAAAACTATACTAAAGACTAGAGAAAGGATCCTTATAGAAGGCTTAACAAGATACTAATTAAAAACTCGTGACTGCTTCCAGCATCCCGACACAGCTGGACTGTGATTGTTCATTAAGTAAAAACAATTCACATGTTGGATAAACAATCTCCATACCACATTCCAAAGCAGCAAAACACAGGAGAAGCAATCAGAAAATTATTGTTTTCAATTTTCTCTGAAGCTTCTCAGCTTCCCAGGAGAAGAAATCCTGGCAAAGCAATTTTTCAGAAAATATGACAGTGACAACTCCCCCAGCAAAATGAGCCAGCGTGGACAGAACTGTAATGGGCCAATCAAGTGTCTTAAACCTTCATGCAAATGAAGGATCCAAAAATAAGCCAATTCAAAAGGACAAAATCAGGATAAAAAGGGGCATCCGACCCACTGAATCTGTGCCGCTCCACCTGGAACATTGGGGACATTGCTGCTGAAGAAGACCCAGCACCAGCACTGCAGCATCCTCGACAGGAACACTCCTGCTTAGGCTGCGGGCCCCTATGCTTTAGACCTTCCTTATTTATTATAATAAATGCTGAAATCACTTTTAGTACTGGGAGTCTGGTCCTATTTTTGACAATAGTTCTGAGGAACAGAAGTGCAAGGGTAGGACTCCTAGTGTCAGTGGCATTTGTACACAATGCAGACGAATGGTGCTTGACAGCCAAAAGAGATAAAGTAGTGGCACACCCAGCATCTTGTTATACCATAGAGGGAAGAACAGACATTAGACCAAGCTCTCAGTTAAAGCAAGCAACTCTTAGAAAGTGCCCTTCACCTCCTGGGAGAAGGGAGAGCTTTTCTGTGCATAAGGTGAAGAGAATATATGGTAGCCCTTAAATCTTCTGAAATCATAAATGGATGTGAGTACTTAAAGTATTTTTCCCAGCACTTTTTTGGTGAGCATACAGAAAACAGGGCTATCAGGGAGCTGCTGAGGAGTTTTGCAACTTAGTTTGGAGCTGAGAAAAATGTCAGACTGTAGGACATGTGCACAGGTCACAGGAAAATAAGATGCCCAGCCAGCAATGCAGTGAGAGGGAGGAAAATTTTCCCTCAAAATATGCTGATATTTGGGAGATGAGTGTTGGTTGATAATAATTTCAGGGATTTTTTAAAGAGCAGCTTAGCAAAGTACATTCGCAGGCATTTTCAGTCTCTTATCTAAGCTGGCCATTTCTAAAACAACACATAAGGAAGAACCATTCACACAACCAATAGTGCTGTGTCCTAACTGTGAGAAACGATGCTCACTTTTAAAATGTCAAAGATTTATTAAACTTTAACAAAAATACAACAGAAGACTGAATGAGGAAAAATTACAGCTCTGGGAGTCTCTGTGACCAGTAGACACATGCTCATCTACAAAATAAATGCTCTGCTTTTTATACTCTTGGCCCCTCCCAAAGTCTTGTCAGTCAACTCCTTCTCGGATGTCTATTTAAATGAGCCTTACTTGGTCTTATCCTTTGCAAGCTATTACAGCTCCAGAGCTCAGTCCCCAAGGGGACTGGGTGCCAGAAGCCAGCTCGCTCTCAGACCAAGGCCACGGTACAGCCCTTAGCAAGCAGGGAATATTCAGCTCTTAGTGATTAGGCAGCTCTTGTGATTTCAGCTTTGCTTGCTAGGTAGCCTTTCTCTTGGCCTAAGGCTCCAGCAGACGGTAGAGAGAAGAGAAGCAGAAGACGCTGGCTGTTCCACGAGTATGGCTTTATTGCAGGGGTTCCGTGAAGGGTCTCAGCTCTTCTTCTTCCGAGTTAGTAGGGGTACAGTATGCTACTTTTATACCCTTGGCCCGGATCCAATCCTGACCAATGGCAAAGGTGTTAGAGTGACCATAAGTGACCAATAGTAGGGTTAACACAATATTGCCTTACATGGCTATAGGGATAAGGTACAAGGCGGATGTCCCTGGAGACAGGAAACTTCTTTGCTGCTGTGTCAGCATTCTATTCTCCAAGGGGCCCTGGCTAAACCTGAGGGGTTTACTACATCCATTGGTGGAGATCACTTTCTTAAAATTTGATTGGAGGTCAAGTGTTGCCATGCCGTGCCTCCTATTAACAAGCTCTCCCTCCCCTAAATGCTCCGACTAGTGTCAATACAAGGGGAGAAGGGAAAGAGGACTTTGGGGAGAACATATACAAATAACATAACTATACATCTATAAAACCTCTCTTAACATTACACATAATAATCATCTCTTAATTGTTAGTCAACCATCTCATTACCTATTTATAACACTAACCTTGGTATTTTCAGAGGTAGTCATGACAAGACAGATGAGTGACCAAAAATTTTCATAAGCAAATTAGACAAGATTTAAGTCACATGTCAGATTTAAGCCCCCTGTGATTCCTATTTAGTCTACTGGGAAAAAGGCAAGACTGTCTGGCACATTTGAGTTCCAATGCAAGTTCTCTGAGCAGGAACTATTTGCTCTCTGGAGGAAGGTCCAGGAGTGCCAAGAAACAAAAAAAACCACCCTCACATAAAGTAAACAAGAAAACAAAAGAGCAGTTTTCCAAGGTCTGATATTATTTTTTAAACTGGAGCCATCGAGCCAATGCATGAGACTCTACCTTATTAAATGTGAGTTTTTATAATCAGTCTGTTCTCAGAATTTAATTTTTCCCTACTGAATGTGAGAATTGACTGAAAAACAAATAATAAGATTAAGTAGCCCTGGATGTGAAAATCTACCCATTCTTTGTAATAAAAGGACTACAGACATACTTGAAGTGTTGCATACCCAAGAGATACCAAATGTGGGCTCCCAGTATGCCACAGAAAGTACCAAAGCTGTTGTCAAAAATGTAATGTTCTCCTCTCCACTCTTAAGGTTCTTACCTAGATGCTACTTTAACGCTTGTGTGAAAATCTGCTAAATAAGCATCCTAAAAGAGTCATCCCCTTTCTGTTGTTTGATATTATACTGACTCCTTATATGATAGGTTTTCATTTCAACTTGAGGAACATATGTCAAAGTGTGTCATTACAGCAGTCTGAGAGCTTTAAAGAGACTGGCTGTCTGTTCCAGCTGTTTGTCTCTGCACGGACACGCGTAGGATGGCCTTGGGACAGCCCGCACTTCAAAAGACGAGTCTGGACTCTTCAGAATCTCAGTCTTCGAATTGTTTATTTTTTCTTATCTATAAAATTTTCTTTCAGCCTGACAGAGGTCTGACCAGCAAGGCAGCCAAGGGCACTCTGACCTCCCACTGGGCAGTCGTCTATTTTTATACTAAAAACTACGTACATCATATTTACCTTTATTTCCCAATACCTTTTACCCATATTAGCAAGTGCACCTTCACCAAGGACCAATCCCAAAGTGCCAACACCACCAGAGAAAATGGATGACAATGATAGTGGAACCCTGGAAAAAGTTAAAGATAGAATCTAAAATGTTAGGCTTTGTGCTTTCCCAGATCAACTGCACCTGCGTAAGCAGTATGATAAATTATATAATTGTTAGATGTGATGATTGTTTAGTAATTAAATGTAATTATTATATAACCATAAGAAGAATAGTGAGAAACTATGTTGGAAATTCAGAGAGGGGCTAAATTTATGTATACAATAGAACAATATAAGTTTAATAATTAACATGAAAGTTATGTAACGATAGAGTATAAAACATGATCATTTCGGATGTATGGTCGGAGTCAGATTTGGGTTGAATATCCCCCGATTCCCAGAGCTCTTAATAAAAAGCACTGCATATAATCGCTCCGTGAGTATGTGTTTTTGAACGCTAACATTTTGGCGACCCAGATGGGACCCTTGTGAGTGCTGCTGAGCGAGTTCGCGACTCGATCACGCTCCAGCCGGCACTGAGGGATTCTCGGGGAGCCCATCGGCTGCGACCGCTTCCGCCGCTCACAAACGTCCCCGGGAGAAAGGTAAGGTGCTTTTTACTTTGGTTTGGGTGCCTGCCAATAAGACGCAGTGAAAGCTACGCTTGGTTAAGCTAAAGGAATTCCTGTTGGTGTAAGCCTAGGCGCCGTTCCGTAAGACAATCGCGAAAGCGTTGCGGGTTCGGCATTTGTAGTATTTTTGAAATGGAGAAACTTAAAGGGATTTTGGGCAGTAACATCCCTATCCCGCAAAATTCTCCTTTGGGGTGCTTATTAGCACATTGGAAACAAGGTAACTTTGGGGAAGGATTACGTAAAACTAAGTTGATTGATTATTGTAATTCATGGTGGCCAGAATATGCCTTGGAGAACGGTGAAAAATGGCCAAAATACGGTACTCTGCAATATAACACTATTTCACAGTTAATGTCGTTTTGTAAACAAGAAGGAAAATGGGATGAAGTCCCATATGTTGATCTGTTTTTCTACTTACGGGGAAAGCCAGAATGGCAGAATGAATGTGGATTATTAATGGTTAAAACATCTGCAAAGTGTGGGGTTTGTGCGGAACGTTGTTTAGAACACTTGGCGTTAAGAGAAAGCTTGAGTAGAGAAAATTATACAGATATTGATTTACAAGTAGCTCCAATAGGAACAAGAGAACCTAACCCTATCCCACCTGTTTCATCTGTCCCTATCCCACTACCTGCTCCTCACCCACCTACCCCTGAACCTGTTTCATCTAGTACACCTTTCCCTCTTTATCCTCCTCTCCCATCATCACCCGATCCCTCTTCCTCGGAAGATGAGCAAAACCTGACTGTGATAGAAAGGGGAAAGAGGTATGCGAGTGAAAAAGATAGCAATGGTAATGAATCAGTGACCCCAATAGCCCATAGAACCCGGGGTCGGGCAAAGCTTGCTCCAGTTGTGCATAGAGATGGCATAAGGAAACAAAAACAGACTGTGATTGCCCCCTTGCGACGAGGCGTCGGAGTGGAAGGGCCAGTATTTGTAAAAGTGCCTTTTTCCCCGGCAGACTTAGTAATTTGGAAACAGTCAGCTGGAACTTATAGAGAAAATCCTGATAAAGTGGCACGTGTAGTAAAAATGGTTATGAAAACGCAAAAATCCTGACTGGGATGATATACAAGTGATATTAGATACTCTGATGGATTCTACTGAAAAAGAAATGGTACTTAAGGCAGCCAAAGAGAGGGCAAGAGAAGATATTAGAAATGGGCTGGTAACAGGGAACTTAGATCTGAATTTCCCAATTGAGGATCCAAATTGGGACCCTAATTTATTGTGCGATATGAGGAGGTTACGGAAATATCAAGAGTGGATCCAAATAGGAGTTCAGAATGCTGTGCCCAAAACTATAAATTGGTCCAAACTATATGAAGTTCGACAGGAAAAGAAGGAATCTCCCACTGCGTTTTTGGAGAGGCTTAAGGAGGTAGCAAGGAAATATACAGACCTCCAAATGGATACAGAGCAAGCAAAGGTTCAGCTTGCTCTCATATTCTTGGGCCAATCACAGGATGACATTCGTAGAAAATTGCAAAAATTAGAAGGGGAAGAATTAAGGAATTTGGATAAGTTATTCGAGGTCGCCTGGAAGGGATATAACAATCGGGAAAAAGAAGCTAGTAAAAGGCAGCAGCAGAATCTTTTGGCAGTAATACAGGGGAGAGGGAACCCAAATTTCAGGGGGCGTAACAGGAATGGTCGGGGTAGGAGACCAGTTACCCAGGGGTTAAGCCTGAATCAGTGTGCGTATTGTAAGCAGGAGGGGCATTGGAAGCGAAATTGCCCAAGTCTGAATAACCAGTTTGACCAGGGCAATCAGTTCCAGCAGGCTACCAAGGAGATGGTCCTGGGGGAGTATACCAGCTGACTAGACCTAGAACCGGTAGAACAAGTTAAGGAACCTGTTGTAAATATACAGTTAGGGCATAAAGAGGTCAGATTTCTAATAGATACGGGAGCTAGTTTTTCTGTATTGAATGATTTGGAAGGATAAATTGGGGACAAGGAAACGACAATAGTTGGCCCTACAGGGAAAGAGGAAAAACGGCCTTTCCTGCAACCCCTAAATTTGTGTTTTGGAAACAAGATTATAACACACGAATTTTTATATGTACCTGAGTGTCCAATTCCGCTTTTAGGGAGAGATTTGCTAGCAAAACTTGGTGCGGTAATAACCTTTGAAAATGGAGAGCTTATAATGAAAATACCTGAATCAAAGACGGGACAGATATTAATGATCAAAGAAAAACCTGTCCCCTCTATCCCTAGGGAGGTAGAAGATGCAGTGATTCCCTCTGTATGGGAGACAGATATACCAGGGAAATCTAAATTGGCACAACCAGTGCATGTAGAGTTAAAAGAAGGGGCAAGGGCTGTACAAGTCAAACAATATCCCATAAAACCAGAAGCACGGCAAGGAATAGTAAAGATTATTGAGAAATTCTTGAAATACCAAATTTTAGAAGAATGTGAATCAGAATTTAATACACCAATATTTCCAGTAAAGAAGCCAAATTGTGAATATGGATTAGTGCAGGATTTGAGAGCAATAAATAAAATAACAAAGGACATTTATCCAGTGGTAACAAATCCTTATACATTGCTAACATCCGTAAAGGAGATATATAAATGGTTTACCGTAATTGATTTAAAAGATGCCTTTTTCTGCATCCCCCTTGACAAAGAAAGTAGGAAACTGTTTGCCTTTGAGTGGGAAAACCCAGGGAACGGAAGAAAGACCCAGCTCACCTGGACACGATTACCACAAGGCTACAAGAACTCGCCCACCCTATTCGGAAACCAACTGGCAAAGGAACTGGAGATTTGAACTGAAAATGGGCAAGTACCAAGAGACCAATACTTATTGCTGCAGTATGTTGATGATATACTAATAGCTACAGAAGAAAGGGCAACCTGTATAAAGGTAACCATTGAGATTTTAAATTCACTGGGAATGGGAGGCTATAAAGTATCCAGAGGAAAGGCACAAATCGCACAACAGACTGTGATTTACCTGGGATGTGAAATTTCACAAGGGCAACGAAAACTAGGTACTAATCGTATCCAAGCTATTTGTGCTATTCCAGAGCCCCAGAATTTACATGAGCTGCGAGTCTTCCTCGGGATGGCAGGATGGTGTCGCTTGTGGATCATGGACTATGGACTGATTGCGAAACCCCTGTATGAAGCTCAGAAGACACAGCCATTCACCTGGGGCAAACCACAGAAAGAAGCCTTCCTAAAATTAAAGGAAGCACTGACAAGGGTTACCTGATCTGTCTAAAGATTTTCAGCTGTTTGTACATGAAAGGCTGCGCCTAGCACTAGGAGTCCTGACACAACGTCTGGGAAGCTGGAAAAGGCCGGTGGGCTGCTTTTCCAAACAACTCGACAACATAAGTGCCGGGTGGCCCCCATGTCTGCGGGCAGTCGCAGCTACTGTGATCCTGATACAAGAAGCCAGGAAACTTACTATGGGAAGGCACATAGATGTCTATGTACCACACATGGTAACCACTGTCTTAGAACAAAAGGGGGGCCATTGGCTATCTCCCAGCAGGATGATGAAATTCCAGGTAGTCCTGACTGAGCAGGATGATGTCACATTAAAAACAACTAACCTTTTGAATCTAGCTTTTTTCCTAGGTACCACAGCTGAAGAAGGCCCATTAGAACACAACTGTGTAGAAGTAATAGAGTACACCTATTCAGCAAGAGAAGACCTGAAAGACGTCCCACTAGAGCAGCCGGAGTGGGAGCTGTTTACAGATGGGAGCAGCTTCGTGGAAAACGGAACCAGATACGCTGGATATGCGGTAACAACAGTCAATACAGTAGTGGAGGCAAAGGCATTACCACCAAATACATCTGCCCAGAAGGCAGAACTGGTTGCTTTAACCAGGGCACTAGAATTAAGTGAAGGGAAAAAGGTAAATATCTGGACTGACTCAAAATATGCTTTTGGAGTGGTGCATGTACACGGAGCACTGTGGAAAGAAAGAGGACTGTTATCTTCTCGGGGTACGCACATTAAACATCAGGATGCAGTCCTGCAATTGATAAAGGCAGTACAAAAACCTGAACAAGTAGCAATCATACACTGCAAAGCACACCAATCAGGAAACTCCAAAATCTGTGAGGGAAATCGAAAGGCAGACTGGGCAGCCCGACAGGTTGCTCGAGAGGTACAAACAACAATGGCATTGATACCTTTGAAGCTTAATGTATCCCAATTCAATTTGCCTCCAAAACCAAAATATTCAGTAGAAGATGAGAGACTGGCACGTTTGCTAAATGCACAAAAGAATTCAGAGGGATGGTATGTAACTGCACAAGGACAAATAGTGGTACCCCCCTTGATAATGAGAGAAGTTCTAAAAATCAAACATAACGAATGTCACTGGGGAGCAGAGGCATTGGTAAAATTGCTAAAGCAGAGTTTAATTTCAGTACGGATGTTAACAATGGCAAAATCAGTAATGTCGAAATGTGATATCTGCTTGAAAAACAACCCAGTGGCCAGGCGACAGGCACAGCTAGGAAGAATTCGGATAGGAATAGAGCCAGGAGACTATTGGCAGGTAGATTTTATAGAACTACCAAGGACTCGAGGATACAAATACCTGCTAGTGGGGGTTGACACATTCTCTGGGTGGCCAGAAGCCCTTCCCTGTCGCACGAACCAAGCAAAGGAAACAGTTAAGTGGTTACTACAGGAGATTATTCCCAGATTCAGGGTACGCCTAGGGGTATCATCAGATAGGGGACCCCATTTCATAGCTACAGTAGTAAGAGAGGTAAGTAGATTGCTGGGGATAAATTGGGACCTCCACACACCGTGGAGACCCCAGTCAAGTCGACAGGTAGAGAGGATGAATCAGACACTAAAAAGGCAAATCAGTAAAATATGACAAGAAGCCAAATTGCAGTGGCCCCAGGCTTTGCCAATAGCACTGTTGAGGATTCGGATAAAGCCTAGGAGTGGGATGTCAGTCAGTCCTTATGAGATATTGTATGGGAAACCATATGAATCTCCTGAGCCTAACCCTAATGTACACGTCACAGGAAAGCAGGAAGTGTATAATTATGTTCTGTATCTCGGGAAAACTTTAGCTCGGCTCCGGAGTATCCTCGTGTGGAATAGACCAGTGACTCTCGAGAACCCAGTCCATAACATACATCCAGGAGACGAGGTGTACATCAAGAACTGGAACGAGGAACCGCTGAAAGAAAAGTGGAGTGGACCCCATCAGGTACTACTGACCACCTTTACAGCAGTCAAAGTAGCCGGCGTGGAACCCTGGATCCACTATACCCGAGTGAAGAAAGTCCATCCTGGATCACGGACTGTATAAACTCTGGAATGAACAAAGGCTGCAGATAAGACGTGTTTGATTGCTTTCAGAATGCTATCAGTAATTGTGCTAACGTTATGGTTATTAATATCTTTGGGATGTGGAATGCAAAATGATCAACTAACCACTCTCCATTCTAGAATGAAGAGAGAGGTACAAACGGAAACACAGGTGATAAAGGTTTCGAATGCAGTTCGGGCTGAGAATGTAATGATTGGATTAGTCAAAGATTTTGCCAAAATGCAAAACACCAGCCGAATAACTGCCTGTCTGCCAACACCAAAGGCAGCAGGAGACCCAGTAAATTGGGGAATCATAACATCAAAACTACCTGAAATACAAAAGAACAAAACAATTACATGTAAACTGGTACCCGAATCGAGGCAAGTTACAGAAACAACTCTGGTATGGGAATGTGAGGCCAAGGATAAGAAAGATCAGATAGAACCTTGGGACAGTGCGTGGTCTGTGAGTATTCTTCAAAGATTCCAATATATGGCAAACACCCCTTGGTGTATTAAGTGGGAAGGCCCCGAGAATGAAACAGATCCAGCAATAACGAACACTGACACTAGTAGCAGAACGAGGGCAGACAAAGTAAGTTGGTGGGCATGTACTAAAACTTACGACTGCACTTCAGATGATGAAGAGATAAAACAGATGCCACCCCTGGCAATAGCCCTACAAATTGGTTGTGCTTGCAGAGGGATCAAACATAAACAAGGCAGAGTGAATTATAAAGTAATTATAGGATGTACCAGGATTACAATCCGAGGTCCAGGACAATTTGTATGGGAAGCAAGTGATGGTACCTGGACAACACATCTGCCTGTAGACGGGAAAGTAAAGGAGATTACTTTAGGCCTACCAACCTTATGTCCAATTTGGAAAAAGTCCCCATTTAATGGAAAACATGAACTTCTGCAAATAAGAGCAAGACGAGAAGTTCTAGACAATGAAAATCCAGATGACACTTGGCAAGAACCCTCTAGTGGAGTGAAATTTGGATGGGCCCTAGAGTCATTGCTTGGTCCTATAGCAAACTATAAGAGCAGAGACATGCTGTACAAACTTACAGGTCAGGTAGGTAGACTGGCAAGAGTCACCCGGGAAGGATTTAAAGAATTAAATATACAGTTACAAGCCACCACAAAAATGACTTTACAAAATCGATTGGCCCTAGATATGTTACTCCTGCAAGAGCATGGAGTATGTGGATTTTTAAAGGGACAAGTTGATCATTGCTGCGTTCATATCCCAAATGTAACTGCAGATGTAGAATATGACATCAATCAGTTGAAACAAATAGATCATGAAGCACAAGAAGAGCAAAAAGATTTAGTTACAAGCTGGTTAGGAAAAATCTTTAAAGGATTGGGGTGGAATGTGAGTTCATGGATTAAATCTATCATTGAGAGTGTGATAATCTTACTAATTGTATTCTTAGCAATTTGGTTAGTTTACAGCATCTTAAAGGGAGAGATACAGAAGAAAACATCCTGGAACCAGAGGATAATAAAGGCACTGACACGAGATCCACGCCCACCATCTTCTGGTTCTCCAGTTCGTAACAGCATCCATGACAACGTTTACATCAACCCTGGATTTGAAGAACCAAGTACGAACTGAGGAATAAAGGACTGTATCAAGTGAAAACATTTACACCTATAGTGAAGTGAAAATGCTTTCAAAGGGGGGAGAATGATAGTGGAACCCTGGAAAAAGTTAAAGATAGAATCTAAAATGTTAGGCTTTGTGCTTTCCCAGATCAACTGCACCTGCGTAAGCAGTATGATAAATTATATAATTGTTATATGTGATGATTGTTTAGTAATTAAATGTAATCATTATATAACCATAAGAAGAATAGTGAGAAACTATGTTGGAAATTCAGAGAGGGGCTAAATTTATGTATACAATAGAACAATATAAGTTTAATAATTAACATGAAAGTTATGTAACGATAGAGTATAAAACATGATCATTTCGGATGTATGGTCGGAGTCAGATTTGGGTTGAATATACCCCGATTCCCAGAGCTCTTAATAAAAAGCACCGCATATAATCGCTCCGTGATTATGTGTTTTTTGTACACTAACAACAAGAAGAAGAAAGAAGAAGGACAAGACATGCCCCGATCCCTCCATCTTGTCTCCATAACCCCCCTGTACCAAAATCCTAAAATCTATATTTCACCCTGTAAATACTTCATTCTTACACCATTCATTCCCAATTGACTCTCATGTCCTCAAACAGGTGGCACATCCCTCGAAGGGTCAAAGTCCAGCCACCAGGCGCTTCTGGCAACATTCCAGGATTTCTGAGCCCCCCCCAAGGGTTGTCTTGGTAACTCTGGACATCCGGAGTGATGTGCTGAGTACCCACAACTGGCCATGTACAATCAAATAAATATCAAACTAAAATGGGTTAAGTTTTGTATTCAGGTGAAACAAAGACTAGTAATGCTCATGGCAGATGCTTGATACTTTATTTGAATAATTGACATAATTTAAAATTCAATTTACTGCTGAAGTCTGGTAACATTTGTTTTAAGGTAAATATTTTCAAAATACCTGTAAAAAGGTTTGATTGGAAAAGATTAACTGTGGCTGGAAATCAGTACAAGATCCCCTTCACACCTGGCCTGATGACATAGCTGGTATTTCAGAAGCTGTCCTCCAACCCCCAGCCACATGTAGCTGACCCGAACAGCCTGTGGCAGCAGCAAAATGACCCTTGCAACAGGTTTTGCTGTATTGCTGGCAGAAGTCTGCAGTTTCCCCAGCATGGAGAGCTGCCTAGCTATATACGCTGCAGAAAGCTGCTGACACAGGCTCTAGGGTTGGCAACCTGCACTGACCGGGGGTATTCTAGCTGCTGTAGGAGACACAAGGCCAGCTGAAGAAAGCCTTGAGGCATGCTTCCATTGTCTGACAGACTGTAGGATCCCTAAACAAAGTCACCCTCAAAACAAGGCAACAACCACAGCAGCACACCTCAGCCCACCAAATCTCCAGCCTTATGCAGAGTGGGAGCTCTCAGCTGCCATGTGAATGACTGATGGCTCTTGAGTATCAAAATCGTTACCAAGCTCCTGCTGTCCAAAACCATCAGGAGGCAGCTCAGGGAGTCTCTGCCTCAAAGCACAACCACCAGGTTTGGCTCTGCCTCAACACTTCTCACAAGCCTTTCCACCAAGGCACCCAGACCTCAGTATCTGGCAGCAGCTAGCACAAGAAAGCAAAACAATGTCTGATAAAGTCACTAGTTGGAAGAAGGCTTTTAGAAAATATGTTTGGTATGGAGTTCTCACTATTTTAATATTTCCCCGAAATATATGGAGACCTGAGAACAAACAAATAATTGTAATTTGTGATCAGTGTCACAGCTGGCATTAACTTTACATGTAAACTACCCTTTCCAAGGGTCAGGTAACATGTGTTGTATATGTCTTTAGGAAAAACAACATTGTTAGCTTATGTTGGGATGGCTAATTAGCTATGTGGCATTGTTGCAAACATTGACTTGTAAGTATAAAAATGCAGGCAATTAGCATTTCTGGTTACAGCAGATTCATTAGTTACTGTGCAGCCCATTATTGCTTCTCTGGGTCCAAAGCTGGTTTTATTTGCTTACAAGAATCCAGGAATTTAAGTAGTTTTCACAGCTGTGCAGGTAGTGGACACTTTTCACTGCTGCTTGAATGTTTTTTTGTTCCATATCTGGATACACACCTAGCTTTTATCTAGTGAGGGTATGCTTTAACATTCAAGGTTATTAGAGGAAATCAAAACAACAGAACTGAAGCAGTAAGAGTTATGTTTTTTGTATAGAGTTATGGTAGTGGTTCCCTTTCTGGCCTCTAGTTGCAATCAGGTCGCTATGCTCACTGCTGCCACACAGGGGCCGTGTCAGAAAGGTTTGCGAGGCTTCATTGGGAAATTGGTTTTGTTCAGAACAAACCCAGGTTTATTACAGAAACAGGGACAGTTTAGAATATGGGGAATACCCATCGGGAGCTAATCTTGTTTTGGTGGCCATTAGAATCAGTAGCCACCAAGGCCATTGGCCCTCGAGTGTCTGTCAGAGTCATAGGTACAATTCCAATTTGAGGCAACTTTACCATGACTGGTTGGCCCATGGTCAAATTATTCTGAAAAGTTTCAATTTTGTTATTTGGAGTTGTTTCAAAAGACCTAGGACTCAGGAAAGCTCATGAAACTGGGCTGCCCATCAGCCCATATCGGTTGTTTATTTGGTACAGTGCAGAAGGCAGTCTTTTATCCTACGCAGCCTTGTGTGGCTTAAGGTAACGTTTTAGCAAACCATTGGCACGCCCCACAATCGCATTTGCCTGGGGATAATAAGGTGTATGGAAAATCCATTTGACACTTTCCTTCCAGGCCCAATCCTGTACCACCACGCTGGTGAGGTGTGATCCATGTTTGCTCTGTATAGTCTGGGATAGGGAGGCTGGAAAACCAGTTTCTGGGCCCTTACACAGTTTCTGCATTGATCATGCCCACTCTCTGTGGCCCTTAATAGCCCAGATATAACTTCTGTACCTGTAAGTATGTACTTGTAACCTTTAGATGCTTTCAGAGGTCCAATATAATCTACTTGCCAGGTTGACCACAGTGTCTTATTACTTTTGATGTGCAAAGGTGGTGCCAGGTCTGGATGATCCTGTTCAAGACTGAGCTGACACTGAGGACACTTTGTGAGAACCTTTTTATACATCTTCCTGGTTATTGACCAGACTATGGTTTGTGCTGCAAGCTAAGGTTTCTAGTATGCCTAATTTATAAAGCAATTATTTACTAAATTGATATCAGCATTGTGGGTTAATTTTTATCTTTCTGATTTTTGTCAGCTAATTTACTTTGTTGTTATAATAGGCTTGTAATGTTTCGGTTTTTTGCATGAGTTTTAACTCAACCTGTATGGATTTGTCAGTACTGAGCACGTAAAAACAACTATTCAAATTTGTCTTTTGTTAAATTTCTTTCTATTCACTTGCCAATCTAACACTTCTTCTAACACAATCACCATGTGGCACAAGCCCAGATAAAAATACTAAACCAATCATACAGTCTTTGTCTTTCTTTTTACTACCAGTATTACCACTTTCAATTCTTCTACGGGTAAACTTCCCAGTCTTTTTTTTAATCACTCATACTCTTTTTTCAATATTTAGAGCTATTGCTCTGTATGTCTATAAATGCAGGGGTATTCGTTAACTAATTTTGCTGTAGAGTGAGATATTACCAACATAAGCTTTGACTTTAGTTATGTAAATCTTTTCAAGCAGGCAGTATGGAGGGGTTGAGAGACAGAGGAAACTGGTCTAACCTCTCCGCCAGGCAAGAGGATTTTAGTATATTGTCCACTCTTCAGCAGTGTTAATTTGACGCAAAATCTCCAAAGTCATATTTGATAGTATGAAAAATTACCAGATAATATTGTCTTTCACATTTATGTATTAGCTTATGGAGGTGAGAAACAACTGCTCACTTTGAAAATTTAAAGAGGTTTATTAAACCTTGACAAAAATACAACAAAAGGACTATAATGATACAGAGTAAAAATCCCCGGGAGTAGAAATCTATTTTGATTTAGGAGAAAGGTGCATCTTTAAGCCTGTGCAGCCTGGCCGCAAGGCCGAGGATAAAGGGAAAATTGTGTCAATGGAAGACAATGATAAGGGGAGGGAGAGACAGGGGAGACAGGGAGAGATAAAGAGAGACAGAAACTGCTGTTAAGAGCAAGTCAGCTTGACCTAGGAATTCTTTCTGATAAAGAAGAACTAGCGGCAAATGTCACGCGAAATTCATAAAAATGAATACGTATGAACCTATTGTGAAACTGTATGCATATGTATTTGAGACAGAGATAAAAAGGGACCCGAAGTTCCCAGAGGTGCGCATGCCTTTTGAGGAGTGCAGTCTCCGCATGCATCCAGCTCTGTAATAAACATGTTGGCTTTACAACTTTCACAAAGTTATGGAGTTCTTTTCGCTTTCTCCACAAAACATTCTGGCGAGCCAGGCAGGAGGAACCATCTCTGTCCCCGCAGAGGCAGGGGAGAACAGACGGACTTCTAGGCGCACCCCAGGATTTTCCTGGCAGGGCTCCGCTCGTCTCGGCTTGCCTCCTGAGAGGACAGACAAGGACCTGCTGGCCTGCCAAAGATACGGTATGTATTGAGGGACCCCCAGGGGAAAAAGAGAAATAGGACGGCTGAGTAAGTCACTCAGAGATGTCTCGGTGCTCAGCCTGTGGATGCAGCTGAGAGAGCAGTTGGGCTAGAGAAGGGGGTTCATTGTCTGATAGAGAGGACTGCTAGCGACCCTGGGGGTGGGTCGAGTGAACCTGTGTGTGTTTGTGTGTGTGTGGTGTCCGGACACTGTATCATTGTATGGTTAATGCATGGTATGGTTAGTGCATTGTGTTTGTAATCGTGCAAGTGTATAAGTGTATGGTGTATAAAAGAGAGTATATCTACAGTGCTCTACAGTGCGAGGGGGGGTGTTTCCTACCCACAACTGGACGGGCTGAGTGAGCACCGGCCGGGGCAGGCTGTGGGGTCAAGGAAGGCCCGGCAGAAAAACAGAGGAAGTAGTGGAAAAGCGTGAGTGAAGACGATCATTGAGTGAAGGTGGTGATTTGTGGTGTAGATTGTGCACGCTTTTACCGTGGCTAGACGAACCCAAGGGGTTCTTCTGCCCCGGTGGTTTAGACTCGACCCCTAGGAGTTTGTGAATCCTGTGAATTATTGGCTAAATAGAAGAGACGAATGAGTTCATTTAGAGGGGCTCTACCAGACTTCAGCTGGTACTATAGTAAGTCTGGACTGGGACCAACTTGCCGTAGAAGATTTAGAGTTCCCTGTGATAAACGGAATAGCCTGCCTCTACGGGAAATTCCTGATAACCTTTGGTGCATCAAGAGGCTGGCATGCTGCCTGAGTATTATTGCAGTGTAGAGTTTGTGATAGACGCTGGTATTGCTGTTCTAATAAGCGTCAGGGCACATGCCGCGAGTGTAAATTAAAATTTCCTGATCAAACTAATTCAGAACCTAAGATCTTAAAGCTTGTGTGTGATAAATGACATCTAATACCTGCCACCTGGAGCTGTGTGTGGGAGGAAGACTGGGAAACTACTGTGAAGGTCTGTGAAAAGAGGTTTGGGTGCAAGTGAGATAAGGCAAGGAGAAGGAGATAATGGGAACTAACCAGAGCAAGGAAGTCCCTCGAGCTAGCACCTTGGGGTGCATCTTGGCCCACTAGAAGGAAATCACCAGCAAGGGGGGCTCTGAGGATAAAAATGATCTAATCCAATATTGCACACACTGGTGGCCATTATACAGGTTAGAGGACAAAGCAAAGTGGCCGCGCACTGGAACCTTCGATTCTGATACCTTACTGCAGTTAATGTTGTTTTTAAGACAGGAAGGTAAATGGGATGAAGTTTCATATGCTGATATGTTTTTTGTTTCAAGAAATCACCAAGAATGGCAAAGGGACTGTGGGATCAGATCCCCCTCAGATCCACTGGTCTTGGCCCTTGAAAAGGAAAACAAGGCAAAGAGAAGGCAAATCAAATGTTGTTGTTCAGCATGTAGTATAAGAAAATGGTGTATGAGATCAGATAAGGTTTATCATTCTGAGGAGCAAGAACGAGATACGTTTGAGTGGATGAAAACTCCTCCTAGGAGGAGAGAGGTTAAAGAAGTTGAAGATGAAGAAGAAAGGAGCTTCCCCAAAAAAGAAGAGGACTCAGGTGGGGAAGGCACATCCAATAGAATCCACCCCCCCTCCCGCCCTCGACAGTCCAGTTACATCTAGAACTAGGAAGCAAACAGTGTTACATGCCCCTCTGCAAGAGGCTGTGGGACCAGAAGGAGAGGGATTAATGATTTAAGTGCCATTTACCACTCTGGATTTAGAGGCATGAGAAAGGATTGCTAAGAATTATCGTGTTGATCCTATACTTACTGCCAAATGTCTACAATATGTTATCAAGCAACATAACCCAGATTAGGCTGACATCCAGTTACTACTGGATGCTTTCACTGAAATGGAAAAACAGTTGATCTTAAAGGCAGCATGGACTTTGGCAGAAGATTATTGCAAGAGCAAGCAGCTAGATGTAAAGGAACATTTTCCCCTCCAAGACCCAGAATGGAATCCTAATATATCAGCAGAAGTAAAGAAATTAACAGATTATCAAGATTGGATGGCAACAGGGGTGGAAAGAGCCATTCCAAAACCTGTAAATTGGTCTGCCATATACTCCCTTAAGCAGGGGCCTTCTAAGACTCCATCTGAGTTTCTAGAGCGTTTAAAGGATGCTATGCATCATCATACATAATTGGATCCAGGGTCTGAGATAGGGATGAATCAGCTAGTTAATTCATTTTTGGGGCAGTCTGCGAGAGATATTAGACATAAACTTCAGAAAATGCGGGGACCGGAAGGGAGAAATCTCAAAGTCTTGCTAGAGGAGGCCTAGAGTTTATTTAGAAACCAGGAAGAACGATATAAACAAAAAATGAAAAAGTTGGTGGCAGTGGTACAGGAGGAAAGGAAAAGAAAATAAAACCAGGGACCACCGAGACAAGGACCACCTCATCTGGGCAGGAACCAGTGTGCAATCTTCAAAAGAATTGGTCACTGGAAAGATCAATGCCCAGAACAGAGACAGGGTGACCAACAAATGGCTGCACATGTACAAAACAACTGCAGAAGACCAGGAGATTCTGCCCCAGCAGATCCACTGGTTATAACAATGAAGCTGGGGGAAAAAGGGAAAAGGGTAGAATTCTTGGTTGATACCGAAGCTACATATTCAGTTCTAGATAAAGCTTTAGTACCTGTAGAAAATTAGTATGTTGTAGTGCAAAGGGCAACTGGCCAGTCTGAAAAGACATATTTTTGCAAACCTTTGAAGTATAAATTAAGAAAACAATGTTTGAAGTATTAATTAAGAAAACAATGGAGTATTCATAAATTCTTGTACATGCCCAATTCACCAAAGGCACTTGTAAGCAGAGATTTATTGGAGCAGTTACAAGCAACCATTACATTCAAAAATAGAGAGGTTACTCTAGAGGTGAATGATCAAAAGGACATAGAGGTATTAGGTTTAACCTTAACAGCTACTGAAATCAAAGAAGAAATTGGTGAAGAAATACTAAGTCAAGTATTTCCCGGGGTATGGGCCTCTGATGTACCAGGGAGGGAGAAAAATTCCCCCCCCCCATAGTAATAAAACTCAAGGAAGAGACACAACCAGTGAGAATCAAGCAGTATCCCCTAAAGAAAGAAGACAGAGAAGGAAATCAGCCCAATAATTGAAAATTTCCTGCAGTTAGAGTTACTGAAAGAATGCGAATCTGATTTCAATACTCCCATTTTACCTGTTTGGAAATCTAATGGGTCATACCGGATAGTACAGGATTTGAGGGCTGTCAATAAAGTAACAGAAGATTTGTATCTGATGGTAGCCAATCCATATACTTTATAAACTTGTCTAACACCTGAGCTAACCTGGTTTACTGTTTTAGATGTAAAGGATGCCTTCTTTTACCTCCCCATCCACGAAGCCGGCCAGAAAATTTTTGCATTTGAAGAGGAAAGCCCTAAAAGTGGGTGAAAAACCAAGCTCACATGGTCCATGCTTCCTCAACGCTTCAAAAATTCCCCCACTCTATTTGGAGAGAAACTTGCAAAGGATCTGGAGTTCTGGGAAGATCCACAAAAAAGAAGGAAAGCTTTTGCAGTGTGTGAATGATCTTCTAGTAGCCACTCGGATGAGAGAAGCATGTGTGGCCTGGACGGTAAGCCTTTTGAATTACCTAGGGCTCCAAGGATACAGAGTAAAAAAGAAAAAGGCACAAGTAGTGAAACAGAAGGTAATCTACCTAGGGTATGAGGTGAGTGCTAAGCAATAGACTTTAGAGCAGGCTTGCAAGGAAGCCATATGCCAAACCCCAAAACCCCAGACTATAAAAGAACTCCGAACCTTCATAGGCATGGAAAAGTGGTGCCGGCTGTGAGTTTATAATTATGAACTGCTTGTCAGACCCCTCTATGCTCTTATTGCCGACAGAAACAGAGATGTCCAGAGGACAAAAGAAGCCACAAGAGCCTTTCACCAGCTGAAGAGTACCCTCACGTCAACTCCAGGTTTGAGACTTCCAGATGTAAGTAAACCATTCTTTCTGTTTTCCCATGAAAGACAGGGAATTGCCCTGGGAATACTGGCTCAAGACTTGGGTCCATACCGAAGGGCAGTTGCTTACTTCTCTAAGCAACTAGATGCAACAGCCAAAGGATGGCCAGGTTGCCTCAGAGCTGTAGCAGCAGTCGTGCTGAATATTGAAGAGGCACGCAAGTTTACCCTGGAACAAAAAAGAACTGTGCTAGTATCCCACACAGTGTCTGCAGTGCTAGAAGTGAAGGGCGGCCACTGGCTTTTACCACAGAGGTTTCTGAAATACCAAGCCATCATGGTAGAGCAAGATAATGTAGAGATAGTGATGACTAATACTGTCAACCCAGCTCCCTTTCTCAGTGGAAATCAAAGAGAAGCAGTACACCATGAATGTCTAGACACTATTGAAGCTACCTACTCAAGCCACCCAAACTTAAAGGACACTTCTTTAGACAGTGCATAGGCCTGGTTCACTGATAGGAGTAGCTACATTGCCAATGGGAAGCAACATGCTAGGTATGCAGTGACCACCTGCAGAGAGGTAATAGAATCCGGACCCTTACCAACAGGTACCTCTGCGCAGAAGGCTGAGATAATTACCCTGACCCGTGCCTTAAAAACGGCAAAAGGAAAGAGAGTAAACATCTATACGGACTCGAAGTATGCATTCAGAGTCATACATGCACATGGAGCCATCTGGAAAGAGAAGAGACTGTTGACCTCACAAGGAAAGAACATCAAACATGCACAAGAGATAATCCAGCTGCTGAAAGCAGTTCAGCTGCCTGAAAAAATAGTGATTATGCATATTAAAGCACACCAAAGAGTGAGGTCAGAATTAGAAGAAGGAAACGAGCTGGCAGATAAAAAGGCTAAAGAAGCAGCAAAAGGTGAAGTAACTACTGAAAGAGTCCTAATTCCATATAGGCAAATTTCCCTTGAAGGTTAGCCAGAATATAATAGGAAAGATAGGAAATTGATTGAAGATCAAAGAGAGACGTATAACCAGGACGGGTGAGCTACCATTTAAAAGAAGCTGGTAATCCCTTCCCATTTATTGTGTTCACTCGTAAGGGAAGAACACCAGAAAACACACTAGAGAATAGATGCCCTATACACCTACTTGATTGAAAGAATTGTTGCTAAGAATTTATATGCCACTATTGCTCAAGTGACCCGACAGTGGGATCTTTGCCTCCAGACTAACCCCAAAAATACCCCCAGGCTGAAACTCAGTCAGATTAAGAGAAGCCATGAGCCTGGACAGGAGTGGCAAATTGACTTTTAAGAACTCCCAAGGAAAGGGGGGTATCGGTATTTACTGGTGTCCTGGTTTAGGGCAAATTTGTTAAAGAATCTCCAAAGGGGGCCCCTCCAGAAAGCAAAAGCCACACGGCCCCTCCCCCCAACCGGTTCGGGGAAAAAATCCTTGGAGAGAGGTGGAAAGAACCTGTTTATTTCAGGCACAGCACCCCCCAGCACACAAAATGAACAATACCAGATGACACCGCTCTGAGAAAGATGACAAAATCAGAAAGTCTCTTTCGGGGGTGATTGCTCTGTTCTCAGTCCCTCCGGCGCTGGGCAGCTGCGGCAGCCGAACCTTCGGTGTTCCCGGGTCCCAGTCCGGAGCAGGTTCGAGATGGTCACAGGAACAGGAGAGGAGAAACAGTCCAGGAATGGATGTGGACTGTTTAGCTAGAACTAGCTAATAAGCAGAAGCAAAAACCTAGAGCAGAAAAGCAAGCAAGCAAACGAGCTAGCAAGGCAGCAAGCTGAAAGCAAGAAGTGAAAAACAGCCCTATGTACTTACTGCCTGTCTCTGTGTCCCTGATAAGAGAAACTCAAACAAAACTTCCACTCTTCAGAGCCAGTCTTAAAGGCACAGAACAGATGAATGGGGATACAAGCATCATAACATCACCCCAGGACAACTGATATTGACAGATACATTTTCAAGGTGGCCAGAAGCATTCCCCACCAGAACTGTCAAAGCTCGAGAACTGACCAGAGTATTATTACAAGAAATAATATCACGCTTCAGAGTTCCAGCCACAATGTCCTCAGACAGAAGAACACATTTCATTTCCAAAATAGTGCAACAGATTAGTAACCACCTGAGCATAAATTGAGAACTTCACACTCCATACCGCCCCCAGTCGAGTGGCCAGGTAGAGAAAATGAATCATTTGATTAAGCAGCAAATTGTAAGACTGGGACAGGAAGTTAATCTACCCTGGCCCCAAGCTCTTCCACTAGCACTATTGCGAATTCGAACTAAACCTCGAGCTAAAGAAAAGTTGAGCCCTTTTGAAATACTCTATAGAAGACCATATGGAATACAAAAAGGAATGTCCACCCACATTAGAGAGGTAACACTGGCCACCTACATGGTGGCTTTAAGCAAACAGCTCAGAGAAATCGAGAAACACGTAGCTGGAACTCAGAGCAGGGAGTTAGATGAGCCAGTACATAACATACAGCCTGGATATTATGTATATGTTAAGTCTCTTACAAAAAAGACTATAGAACCACAGTGAGAGAGACCATTCCAAGTGCTTCTCATCACTTTCACTGCAATCAAAATCAAAGAGCAGAACACCTGGATCCATCACTCTTGAGTTAAGAAGGCCCAGAAGCCCCTTAGAGTGTGACAGCAAGAGACAATGAACTGAGATTAAAATTTACTCAGGCAAAATGAGTATATTGCGGTCAGGAGTAGTTCATAATTTGATTTACAGAATAGTTTTGTATGTAATTATAACTGAAGTTCTAGAACTAGAGAGTACCTCTATCCAAAGTGATGCTGAATGGCTTTAGTCACAGGGTTTTAATCGATATTCTGGATCTATAGGACAACTTTCTGAGATAAAAGATTTAAACTTGTCTACTTAAGTAATCCACGGGAATCAGATATATGAGAAGCAAGAATGGCAAGAATGAGAACTGTGGACACTTCAAAAGATCAGAAGAGAAGAAATCATAGTAGAGTGCCGGGTCATCAATGAGACAGCTTATGAGAGTCTAAATGCAATTAGTGTCTCAACCTCTCCTGGTATATACGAACACCAGGAAGTTTGTGATAGCCTAAGTGAATCAGACTGTTGGTGTAATTTCAGCTTAATACAGCATGTAGAAATGATTTGCCTTTAGGCTCGAGATGCTATCAGACTTTCATTTAAATTCAAAGTAGACACTGCACTTTTTACAACAGCAGGACCTTATACAACCCACACTAAGACTCAAATAGCTCAGATTAAACCCAAACTTGAACCTCAAGTGTATGAAATAGGCCCCTACATAGTGAAGAATGTGAGTGAACAACAGCTATTATTCAATCCAGAATGGTCTCTCAAACGAGTTGAGTTGCTAATGCAAATTAACATCTCAAAAATCCAACAAGCCTGCTGCTCCTTCCTAAACGCATCCTTTGAGAGCTAGATAACATGGTTACAAAGACAGGTATATCTCAAAAGCAGAATAAGAAAAGATCTAACTGGCATATTAGGGACAGGATCAGGAGTTTTAAATGGAATTGATTCAGAAATACTGATGAATAAACTGGCCACTGCAGCAAGTGGCCGAACAAAATTGAAGCAGCCTTTACAGTCATCTCTATTGGCATAAAGAACTAGCCAGTAATAGATTTCAAAAGTACTGCCAAAGTGAGAAAAGGCCGGGGACCAAGACCAAAAGTTAATATTAGAAGCACTTAGTACAGTTCAAGATAATGTGTCTTTAGCTTTCAGTTGTATACAAGAACAGTTACAGATGCAGGCAACAGCAGCTCTGATCATACGAGAAGAAAGTGAAGGTAATTTTCCAGCTGAATTTCAGAAAATTGCTTGAGATAATGCGATTGATTTTTAAAGGAAGTTTCAATCCTGGTAGACTATAGTAAATTTCACCTATGATCCTGCTTCTAATGTGGCCACTGCCTTTGTGCTTACCATATGTAATGCCACTGTTTATGTTATCCATCCCATCATTGCACTAGGATTAAAAAATGAAAAAACAGTACTCTACCCTTCAGAACATAGAGTGTGAGCACGAAAGATAAATAAAAAGTAGCAAACAGTAAACTTAGAATCCTGCATTACTGGAGAACAGATGAGATTCATTTGTGAAAATAATACTATTAATGCCCGAGATGTGTGTCTAGACACTGAACAGAGTATTTGCCACTTCGAAGCTCATCCAGTCACTGACCAGAAAACTGTGCTGGTATATACTAGAAAAAGATGTGTGTGCCTGAGAACTGCCTGTGCTGCTGTAAAAATTGATAGCAACAATGTTATTTGGTCTAGTAGAAATCATTCTAATTTCTGTATTTGTAATTTTGTTAAGATTATTGAGTGCGATTTTTCATACTTAGCCCCAGTAACATCCCACCAGCTGATTAAAACCAATTACACAATGTATCACAGACTATCACCTACCCCTATTAAGATCGACCTTACATTAGTAAAACAATTAATTAAGCACCAAGACCTACCGAAGATCTTGAAGGAAATCCAAGAAAGCAGAAAGAAAACCTTAATTACTGTCCAACATGATACAAAAGAAATAACCAGAATTCTACAGACAATAAAACAAAATGTAGATCATCACTAGTGAGATGTGATCTTTAGGTAGTCACCTACTGCTAATAAAATCTTTAATAAGTTGTGTCATCCCATTGTACTTTTGTTAATATTAGTTAGAATAAGTTTAAGATTATCCATTATATTGCTAATTTAGAATTAGACAATACTACAACGAGTAGCTGTGTTAACTTCTTTATCAAACGTACATAGTAAAGCATTAAGAGACACTTATTGTCGTAAGGGTTTGCATTAAGTAAAAGAATTTACTTATTTTCCAGAAAAAGAAAGAATGAGACAGAGTAAAAATCCCCGGGAGTAGAAATCTATTTTGATTTAGGAGAAAGGTACATCTTTAAGCCTGTGCAGCCTGGCCGCAAGGCCGAGGATAAAGGGAAAATTGTGTCAATGGAAGACAATGATAAGGGGAGGGAGAGACAGGGGAGACAGGGAGAGATAAAGAGAGACAGAAACTGCTGTTAAGAGCAAGTCAGCTTGACCTAGGAATTCTTTCTGATAAAGAAGAACTAGCGGCAAATGTCACGCGAAATTCATAAAAATGAATACGTATGAACCTATTGTGAAACTGTATGCATATGTATTTGAGACGGAGATAAAAAGGGACCCGAAGTTCCCAGAGGTGCGCATGCCTTTTGAGGAGTGCAGTCTCCGCATGCCTCTGGCTCTGTAATAAACATACTGGCTTTACAACATTCACAAACTTGTGGAGTTCTTTTTGCTTTCTCCGCAAAACAATACAAGGAAAAATTCACAGTGCTGGGAACTGCCTTTGTGGATACCACTTGGCCAGTTCGTCTTCAAGATGGATGCTCTGTCTTTTATACCCCTGGGGGTTCCATCAGCCAGCCCTGGCCCCTCCTAAAGTCTGTCAGTCAGCTCTTCTTTGCCATTTATCAGTGGAGACTGCTTTCTTGTAACTTGCATGGAGATCAGGTGTTGCCATGGTGCACCCCCTAAGCAACAAACTTTCCCATTACCCACTGCCCCAGGTAAGGGACATGTGCACACCTTCTTTTACTTGCCCTAGATAACCCCAGCTGTCTGATGGTTACAATACTGGGGGGAAAAGGGAACTATGGTGTGATGGTGTTCACAGGGGTCTTAGGATGAGGGAAGAGACAATCTGACTCCATGTTTCGGAAGGCTTGATTTATTATTTTATGATATACATTGTATTAAAACTATACTAAAATAATAGAAGTAAGGATTTCATCAGAAGGCTAGCTAAGAATAGAAAAGGAATTATAACATAGGCTTGTGACTGACCAAGACAGTCTGGACAGCTGGACTGTGATAGGCCATTAATTAGAAACAAACACATGACACCAACCACAGATCCACCTGTTGCATTCCACAGCAGCAGATAATCATTGTTTACATTTTGTTTCTGAGGCCTCTTAGCTGCTCAGGAGAAAAAATCCTAAGGAAAGGATTTTTCAGAAAATATCATGACTACACTATGGGAAGAACAGAGGACATCTAAACTACAATGTGAAAAATGCGTATTTTATGATTGGCTTTTTGCAAATATTTAAATGAATATTATATGTATTATGTTCGAAAGTTATGCTGTATTAATTTTCTTAAGTAGTGTGTTAAATATAGTTTTAGGTTATAACATAATGTTAAAATAGAAACTATGCTATGTAAGATACTTTTTTAAAGAGAGAACTCGCACCAAGATAGCAGCCCCAGGACACCTAAATCTTTCAGAGAAAAAGAATTTATTGCTCTCTTATCAGAAGAAACTAACTTCTTCCCGCCTCACTCAACCCTGAAGATGCCATTAGGATTAAGAGGAAGAAGTTGACACTGACCAGACAGAATCCTTTGTTTGAATGGAAATTATGCATCATGTATGAGTTGTATGAATATGCAACTGTCTATTGTTTTTAAGGGTTAATCCTCTGTTAACGTGTGTCCTTTTTCGGGCTTATTTTGCCCAGAAAGAGGTACCCGGACCGTCAGTAACTCCTTGTTTTTATTGTCTCATATTGTCCTAAATCCTAATTGTCCAATTTTTTATTACTTTAATTATATGACTATTTTTTATAACCATTTCATTCCTATTAAACTTTTAAAATTCTAAGAACAAGTGATTGGTGTTTTTCACAGAAATTATGTGATGTAAGATACTTTTTGTAACTAGCTCAAGGAATGGAAAAGATAATCAAGAAATTCTTCGCATTATCCTAACTGGATAGAGATAACAGCAACAGAGAACAAGATTCTAAGAGAAGAATTTTTGCCTCCTTATTGGGAAAGCTCAGACTTCAAGGAACCAAGAAGATTGATTTACAAAATGGAGGGGGGGAAGCTAAAATTAAGCAGAAACACCTTAGTTTGAAAGGAATATTTGAATCATGTATGAGATGTATGAATATGCAATAGGCTATTGCTTTTAAGGGGTAATCCTTTGTTAGCAAGGCTGCTTTGTGGCAGAGTGCCAGGCACCAGGATGTCCGTAATTATTTGCTTTTTATTGTCTCTTATTGTCCTAATTGTCATTACTATTTTCATTACTATTTTAAATACTATTAAACTTCTAAAATTTTAACAAAAATGAATTACATTTTTCACATCTTGGATTTTTTTCCCACTCAAACCAGCCGTCTGCTGGAAGAGGATTAACACCGTGCCATAATCGTGCTTCGACTACGTGAAGACGTTATGAATAGATGTGTGGGTTAAGTCCCTGCCTTTTGCGCAGGCCTCCAGCAACTGGCAGTTGCTTTATTGAAGTGACCAGCTCCCCAAAATCCACTCTCATTCACAAGTTTTTAATAATGGCTGATTTGGTCTATTATAGAATGAATTATTTATTTAATAGACACAAAACTAACAGACATAAGATGTAAAACAAACTACTACACAGGAATAAGGACAAAAGGGACTACTAGTAGGTATATACAGTGCAAGGTTAAAGGTACCTATTAATTTTACAGCTAGCGAGGAAATAATACAACTTAGGATCCAGTGTTTCTTACCAACCAATTTGTGATGGAGTACAAATCGAAATCCTTTCCCTCAATTCGCAGGAGAATAACTGCAGAATCTGCATACAAACTCCTGGGAGAAATCATGAACCTTGTCAGGGTATGTGTGTAGGAGGCTTCTGCCTCTGTGATAATTTGTGTGTCTTTTGAAGTCTTTGTAAAAGAGTGTCTCTTAGTCAATATTAGTTATTTTTCTTTTATCTCTTCCCACATTTGCTCTCCAGATGAAGATGCTGATTCTTAGCTGGGGCCTGAGACCTTTTGGCACCAGGGTTGACCCCTAGCTGGGCCTTTCAGCAACCTGGGTTATGTCTTCCACATGCACTGTGAAAAATGGAGTGCAAGATAAAGAATTTTTGTAAAGTTTAATAAGGGATTAAAAATTAGAGACAAAAGTCCGGTGCTGGGGTGCTCGTGGCGAACAGCCAAAGAACAGGCTGGTATATAATGACAGTGTTATCTTTGTCGCTGACGTACATGCATATTCATGTTTTTCATAAATTATTCAAACATTCTTGTGAACTTTGATGTTTTGGGAACTCCTTTCTTTGGCTTCTTCACATTCTGGCTTATCTGCATGATATCCTGTGTGTCAGGTCAATATATTTTATTTCTTCTTGTGTCTCTGTCCTGCTGTTTCACATCCTCTGGTAAGGATTTAGTATGTCCTCCTTAAATTTAACATGGTATTCTCTAATTATCCTCTGGTGCTCTGGTTTGTGTCCTGATTATCTTATCACTTAGAGGATTCAGTCAATGGAAAGGGGAACAACATGATCACTTTACACCATTTGTTTGGTTACCATAGAGGTATTTTAACACCTAGTGTTCAGCTAAGGTCTATAATATAGTATATTCACTTCACTACTATTTCTATAAACTATGCAGTCCATACTTAAACTTACAGATTTTCTTATACTGACAAACAGCTAAATAAAGGCATACATGATATTATATTTGAATACTTATGATCAATGCAAAAAACTAACATATAAATGCGAAAGCCAATATCATATAGCAGTCCTCTTTTTAACATGCACCAACCATCTGTGGTAGAGGGGGGAGGACACTTCCTGCCACAAATAGTGAGAGGGAAGATGTATGCTAATGTCTTTACAAACAATCTGATGTGTGTTAACTGTTTGAAATGGGTCGTCATGTTTCTACTGACTTTGGGCAGCAGGTTTGTTACCAGGCCCAGACAGTTTGGCTTCTGAAACAGACAGGCGTCTGCACAAACCTGAACTTCTGAACTTTGGGGGGAAATGACAGTGTGGTGGGTTCAGTTTTGCTAGCTGCAAAACCACCACAGACAGGTTCAAGGCAGAATATGGGGTATGCAGTTTGGGAAGGCTGTACCTTCCAAGTACCTTAGCCAATGGGGAAAGGGAGATGGCAACATGTGGCTGGGAATTAGGATAAAAGGGAGGCTGCGCCCTCCAAAGGCCCAAGAGAGAAAACCCCACGGGCATGTGGCCCATTGGACTCTTTCTCTTTATTCAAAGAAAGTTGAAGGACTCCTCTCTCATTTTTGGACATAAATCTCTGGCATTTGTGGACTTTCCTGGCAACTGGGAGTTCATCTGGAATCCTTCCATCGTCTGGGTCTGGTGTGCCGCAGGAGGAGTTGGAGGCGTGCCTCACCCAGTTTCGGTGACCAGCTCCCTTTGGCAATATCCGGCACTGGGCAATTGATTGGATACCAGAGACTGTCCAGGAGACAGACGAGAGGCAGAGCAGGGTGATATAGGCAACTTATAACTAAGCTTATGTGGCTACAGTTTGCTGTGTAATCAAGTGTGTTTAGAACAGATAATCCTTTGCTATGCAACAACAGGATTTTGCCTATTATTTAACACTGATAAAGCAGGAACTAGTGCACTAAAAACCAGTAAAAACTGAGTCCTTAGTTTGCACTTTGGCCAAAAGCCTTGAAGGACTACCGGACACCAAGAGACCCTGTGCAGGGACCAGGTTAATTCAGAGGACATCATGAGGATGACTTCTTACTTCATCCAGTGGCCCCTGCTCTAGACCACCAGAAGATAGTGTGCAAGTGTAGAACAATGAAAGGCTGATAAACATACGAAGTGAGAGTAGGTGGGGATAGGTCATGAATGTGTATAGGCAATGTTGAAACTTTCATAAATATGTATGATCTGAAGTGTATAGAAACAGAGTATCTGCTCTGTTTGGTGTGCATGTTTGTGGTGGAGTGATCCCCCATGCTCCCAGCGCTGAATGAACATACCTACTTCACAAATCCGCTGGTTGTGGAGTCTCTATTTCACGTTGTCAGTTGGCAAGCCAGGCAGGAGAGTCTCTGCTTGGCTGCAGGATCGACTGTGGAGCGTACAGCCTAGGCGCACCCCAAGCCCTTTTCTCAGAGGAACTCCTCTGCCAGTTGCTCACTGCAGGAGCAGAGAACGACTTCCTGTAGCTGTGGACAAATGGTATGTTTAACAAAAAGGGCCAGTAAGTTATAGGGGATGCCCGTGCTTGGCCGGGGCTGCTGGTAAACTTCTCAGAGATGTCTGGCATACGGCATAGTCCTAGTATAGGACAAGGGTACCCTGTATGTTTGTTGGTCAGGGGTTTGCTGACCGATAGAGCAGCCACTAACGATCTTGAGGGTAGATCAAGTAAACCTGGTGTTACGGCTACATCCTAGCATTGAGTGCCAGGACAGACCTGCTAATGATTGCATAAGAAGCAGGAGAAGGGTAAGCAGACACTTTTAAATGATTACTTGGATAGTATTTGCAGTTGTTGGAGGAGTACTAACTGGAATAATAATTGGATGTTTAATTTGTAAATGCCTGGGTATTTTATGTTAAATACTTCAACGTTTCATGTTTTTGTGTGCGTGCGTGTGTGTGTTTGAAACCTAGCATTGCTGCGAAGTGAGAGTGCTTAAAAATTTTTTGTCTGGTACCGTAAACAGTTTGTATACCTATAACATCGGGAAACTGTGGATCCAAGCTGTAAACAACAATATATTAAGCTAGCTTTGAAACTAGAGAATGTGTATCTGTGTATTTGACAGGCTGCTCAGGAACAAAGAGGATGGGGGAAAACCAGAGTAAAGAGGTCCCACAAAAAAGCCCTTTAGGTTGCATATTAATGCACTGGAAAGATATAGTTGGCTCAGGAGGTACAGAAAATAAAAGGACTCTCATTAAATATTGCAACCATTGGTGACCATTGTACAAATTAGAGAATGAGACAAAATGGCTGCTTAATGGAACAATTGATGATAACACTATTTTGCAGTTAATGTTGTTCTTAAGGAGGGAGGGAAAATGGGATGAAGCATCATATGCAGATACATTTTTCACACTCTGAACCCACCTAGAATGGCAGAGGGACTGTGGGTTGTGCCACCACATAACCCTCTTGTACTCGTCCTCAAGAAGGAAAATAGCAAAAGCCTTAAAGGTACATTGAAGCAGTGTTGCTTAGGGTGCAGTATTGGCCAATGGTGCACTAGAACAGATAAAATTCACCAGGTACCAGAACAGGATCTAACTGATTTGTTAAAACTTCCCTCTCGATGACAGGAACAAGAAGCAGACTCACACGGAACCATCACTCCCCTGAATAGGCCTTTGTCTTCCTGCACCAGAAAAAAGTCGGCTCCAGTGGTAGTGCAGGCGCCTCTCTGGGAGGCAGTAAGACCTGTGGGAGGGATGATGCTAATTAAGGTACCTTTTCCTACTACTAATTTAGAGGCATGGAAGAGAGTTGCCAGGGATTACTGGAACAACCCAGTATCCAAACACAGTTTATAGTAAAACAACACAATCCTGATTGGAATGACATACAGCTATTATTAGAATATATGACTGAAACCGAAAAGCAATTAATTCTAAATACTGCAAGGGATTTGGCTGAGGATTATTATAAAATCACGGGGGAAGACATTAAAGAATACCTCCCCCTCCAAGACCCAAAATGGTAGGCATACAGGTCTGCACATATGGAAAAATTACAGGCATATCAGTGATGGATCTCAAAAGGAATAAAAAGGGCCATTCCCAAAACCATAAATTGGTCAGCGCTATGTGCAATTAAACAAGGTCCATCTGAGTCACCATCTGAATTCTTGGATCAACTGAGGGACATGATGCACCATAACACACCACTGGGTCAGAGGTAGGAATACAAAAACTAGTTTCTTTGTTTCTGGGCCAGTGTACAGGAGATATTAGGCACAAGCTTCAAAAGCTGCATTCTACAAAGAGCAAGAACCTGAAAGTATTTCTGGATGAAGCATGGAGAGTGTTTAGTGACAGGGAAGAAAATCACAAGCGGGGACAAGGAAGGGTGCTGGCAGTTGCCAGGGAGGAGGGAGAAAGAAAACCCAGATGAGGACTGCCCTGACTAGGTAGGGACCAATGTGCGTTATGCAGAAGGTTTGGCCACTGGAAAAACAAATGTCTGTAAAAATCAAAGGATAAGGAGACAGGATGGAATAACCAGAAAATGAGGATAGTGGCCCCTGTAGAAGACTGACAGGGACCTGAGGAATCCACCCTAGCGGATCCACTGGTTATAATGAAGCTAGGGAAAGAGTAAAAGAAAGCAGAACTTTTGGTCGACACGGGGGCAATGTATTTGGTTTTGAACCAGGCTTTGATGCCCCTGCGAAATTTTTATATCATGGTGAAAGGTGCAACTGGCCAAAGTGAAAAGGCGTACTTTCGTGAACCTCTGAGATACAAACTGGGAAAACAATGGGGCATTCACAAATTTCTGTATATGCCTAATTCCTTGAAGGCACTTTTGGGAAAAGATTTATTAGTGCGATTTGGGGCAGTAATTAAATTTGGAAAAGGGAGATTACTCTGGAGGTAAATGACCAGCAGTATATACAAATAATGATCTTATCCCTAGCTAGTGTTCCTACAGAGGAAAAAATCAGCGAAGAAATCACGGACCAGGTATATCCTGGGGTATGGGCCACTGATGTGCCCAGGAGAGCAAAGAATGCTCTGCCTGTCAAGGTCAAACTCAAAGAGGAACGGTGGCTGGTAAGAATCAAACAGTGTCCCCTGAAGAGAGAAGACAGGGAAGGAATTCAGTCAGTGATAGAAAAATTTTTACAACTGGGATTGTTAAAGGAGTGTGAGTCCGATTTTAATACCTCCATATTACCTGTCCATAAACCTGATGGGTCATATTCAGTAGTCCAGGACTTAAGAGCTGTAAACAAAGTAACTGAGGACCTCTATCCAGTGGTAGCAAACCCTTACACCTTGTTGACTGTATTGACACCTGAACTAACCTGGTTTACTGTTTTAGACCTGAAGGAGGCCTTCTTTTGCCTCCCTCTCCATAAAGCCAGACAGAAAATATTTCTATTTGAATGGGAAAACTCCAAAAGCGGGCATAAAACCCAAATTACTTGGACTGTGTTACCCCAGTGATTCAAGAACAGCCCCACTATATTCGGCAATCAACTAGCAAAAGATCTTGTGTCCTGGGAGGCCCCATCTGAAGAAGGGAAGCTGTTACAATATGTGGATGATATCCTAATTGCCACCAAGACAAAGGACCTGGACAGTGAGTCTGCTAAATTTCTTGGGGCTCTACGGATACCTGGTATCTAAGAAAAAGGCCCAAGTAATGCAGTGGGAGGTAATTTATCTGGGATATGAGATCAGTGCTGGACAAAAAACTCTGGGACAAGCCCGAAAAGAGGCAATATGCCAAACCTCAAGGCCACGAACAGTGAAAGAGTTATAAACCTTTTTGAGGATGACTGGGTGGTCCAGGCTGTGGATCTACAACTATGGACTGCCGGTTAAACCCCTATATGCGCTCACAACCACTGAACAAAAAAACCTTCAATGGAATAAAGGAGCTATATAAGCCTTTGAGTCACTAAAAAAGGCCCTGATATCGGCTCCAGCCTTGGAACTCCCAGATGTGAGTAAACCATTTTTTCTCTTTTGCCACGAGAAGCAGGGGATTGCCCTAGGAATATTAGCACAGGATCTGGGCCTGTATTGCTGAGCAGTGGCTTACTTTTCCAAACAACTGGACACAACTGTGAAAGGTTGGCTCAGATGTTTGCAAGCGGTCACAGCCACAGTACTAAACATCCAGGAGGCCTGAAAATTTATCCTGGGCCATAAAATGGCTGTGCTAGTGTCCCATACAGTATCTGCAGTACTAGAAATGAAAGGTAGGCATTGGCTTTCCCCACAGAGATTTTTGAAAAATCAGACGACAATGGTAGAACAAGATGATGTGGAAATCATAATAATTAACATTGTCAATCCAGTTTCTTTTCTCAGCAGAAATACAGGGGAACCAGAGCATCGTGACTGTCTGGAAACCATCAAAGCGACATATTCAATCCATCTGTACTTGAAAGATAGTCCTGTGGAGAACATGGAAAACTGGTTCATGGATGGAAGCAGTTATGTCCTAAGCAGTAAAAGACATGCTGGATATGCCATCACCACCAGTCAAGAAATAATAGAGTCAGGACCTTTGCCCACCAATACCTCTGCACAAAAGGCAGAGATAATTGCTGTAACTCATGCCTTGGAACTGGCCCAAGGCCAAACTGTAAATATCTATACAGGCTCAAAATATACCTTTGGAGTCATACATGCACATGGAGCAATATGGATAGAAAGAGGACTATTACATTCACAAGGTAAAAACATTAAACATGCAGAAGAGATCCTGAAACCGTTGGAGTCAGTCCAGCTCCCTGAGAAAGTGGAAATCATGCACATCAAAGCACACCACAAAGGAAGCTCAGAATTAGAAAAAGGAAATGAGCTGGTGAACAGAGACACAAAACAGGCCACAAAAGGAGAGGTAAAAACAGAAGAAGCTTTGATCCCTGTTGGGCAAATCTCCCTAGAAGGTGAGCTAAAATATACCAAAGAGGATCAAAGCCTTACTACAGACCCAGAGGGGTCATAAAATAAAGGAGGGTGAGCTCTCATCCCACAAGGGCAAGTGATAATTCCCTCCTATTTAATATGGCCTTTAGTTAGGGAAGGAAGAACACTACAAAAGGCACTGGGGGTTAGAAGCCTTATACCAGCACCTTCTTAGAGAAATTATAGCTAGAAACTTATACGCTATTGTGAAACAGGTGACACAGCAATATGATCCTTTGCCTCCAGACTAATCCCAAAAATACTCTCAAACCAGAAATGGGCCGAATTGGGAAAGGCAACAGGCCTGGGCACCAGTGCCAGATTAATTTTATGGAACTCCTAAGAAAAGGAGAGTGCAGATATTTACTAGTACTGATACATTTTCAGGTTGGCCAGAAGCATTCCATACCAGAACAGCCAAAGCTCTGGAGGTAATTAGAATACTAATACAAGAAATAATACCGTACTTTGGAGTTCCAGCAACTGTCTTCTGACAGAGGACCACATTTTATCTCAAAAATAGTGCAGCAAATCAGCTGCCATTTGGATATTGATTGGCAACTTCATACCCCATATTGCCCTCAGTCAAGTGGACAAGTAGAAAAGATTAACTACTTGATCAAACAGCAGATTGTGAAATTAGGACAAGAAACTAACTTGGCCTGGTGTAGAGATTCTCAGTTCAGTCGAAGAGAATTCTCCCAGGCTTCAGGCCTGGGGAACGTACAGAGGAAGAATGAAAACAGCTATTATCTCTCCTTTCATGCTGTTTATAAATATGTACCTTCAGAGTATGCTATTGATAGTTCACCAACAGTGTGAAAGGTTTTTACTTTGATTCCAATCAGATTTCACCTTAGCTATCCTGGTTATAAAAGGACGCTATCTCTTAATAAAGGATCTCTCTTTTTTGCCTTCTGAACCATGGAGTCATTTCGTTCGTCCTTGACTCAACAGCGTCAGCCTGGCCTCAGTCTCTTCCTCTAGCACTCTTGCGCATACGAACTAGGCCAAGGGTAAAAGAAGGACTGAGCCCTTTTGAAATCTTGTATGGGAGATCTTATGGAATACAAAAAGGGATGTCTGCACAAGCTGGGGATAAAATTATGACCTCCTACATGGTGGCATTAGGCAAACAACTCAACAAAATTGAGAAATCTTGTTGGGACTCGAAGTAGGGGTTTTGATGGGCCTGTGTGTAACATCCAACCTGGATATAATGTGTATGTAGAGTCTCTTGCAGAAAAAACTCTGGAGCCACAGTGTGAGGGACCATTCCAAGTATTCCTCACTTCATTCACAGAAGTCAAGATCAAGGAACAAGCATCATGGGTACATCACACCAGAATCAAAAAGGCTCCACAGTCTTCCTGGAAGGTCACACAAGTACATCCTGGAAAATTGCTCTTTTCACGATCTTAATTTTAATCAAAGGATGCCAGAATACAGGAGAAACAAAAAATGTATTACCCACATGCACCTGCAATGGCACCACCACTGTTGATAAGTTGTAGGCAGACTTGTACAAGTCTATACGTATGGGTATTACTGGGAACATAACAAACGGGTCAGGGAAAATGTTTTACAATATGACAAAATATGGGCCCATACGTTCAACAGAGATTGGCAACAAATGCTTAATTAGCTGTACAGTTTCTGAAATCTCATTGAAAGCAGAGAACAAGGGGCAACGCAGTTCCTATAAAATAACACAAATTTGTTTAAATAAAGACAAAGTTCTTGATAAAAACATAACAAAAAAAGAAAAGCCCCAACATATGCCATTAAAAATATGAGAATTCAAAACCTATTGATTGACCCAGAATGGTCCCTGAGGCAAGTCAAAATGGCAGTACAAGTGAATGCTTCTAACATCCAGTCAGAATGTGCTCCGTTCCTTAAGACATCCTTCATAGAATGGATTAATTTGCTACAGAAACTTATGCCCCACAAAACTCGAAGGAAGAGAGACCTTACCGGGGCACTGGGAACAGGACTGGGGGTTTTAAATGCAATAGATTCAGAAGTACTAATGAACAGATTAGCTGTGACAGGAAACAATCAAGCTAAATTACAAAAACCTCTACAGTCTTCCTGACTAGCATTAGACGCTAGCCAATGGAAACTATCTAAAGTATTACCAGGGTGGGAAAATACAGAGGAACAGGATCATGAATTAACAATAACCGCACTAAGTACAGTTCAAGACAATGTTTCGTTAGCCC
The DNA here is from genome assembly GCF_028551555.1 of Melozone crissalis. Lineage (NCBI taxonomy): Eukaryota > Metazoa > Chordata > Aves > Passeriformes > Passerellidae > Melozone > Melozone crissalis. Next base: position 3,619,217 of record NW_026535813.1, on the reverse strand, counting down.
TTAGCTGTATACAGGCACAATTATGGATGCAATCAGTGGCTGCCTCAATTATACGAGAGGGAGGGGAGAGCACCTTCCCCACTGAGATCTGAATGGTTGTTTGGGGCAATGCTGCTGAGTTAGAGAGAGAGCATCAATCCTGGTGGATAGTAAATTTCACTTATGAGCCTGTCACTAGTACAGTGACTGCTTTTGTGTTGGCCATACATAATGTCTCAATACACATGATCAACCCCATCATTGCCTTAGGATTAAACCATGACAAAGCTGTGTTATATCCTTCTGAACATAGAACTTGGGGACAAAAAACTGAGAAGTGGCAGAGTGTAAATACAGAATCTTGTATTGTGAGGGAACAGCTAGGATTCATTTGTGAAAGTAGCATGATAGATGAACAAGATATTTGTCTAGATATTAACCAGAGTATCTGTCATTTTGAGGTTCATCTGCTTAACCAGACAACTATGCTTGTGTATATAGGTCAAGGCTGTATATGCCTAAGAGCAGCATGCCCCACCATAGTGGTAGATTGTGGCGATTAGTGTTTGTGTCACCCCAGCTTTCAGTTTTGCAATCCGGGTTCTCTGATAAAGGTTGCTTTCAAAGCCCTCCCTATGTTGTTCCAAGTTGATTTCTCCCTAAGTTGTACCCATCCCTGATGTAAACCACTTCCCTCCCTCCTCCCCTAAGGTTATCCCATTGGCTGGCTGTTTGTACCCACCCACCAGTTTTCGCCTGTATATAAACTACTGCAGAGCTGTGCTTTTTCTCTTTCACTTCTGAATCTCTGAATTAAAGACTTTCTGGAATATCAGGCAGAGAACATCTGTAGACTCTTTTATTTTTCTCCCTGACGCTGGTAAGCTAATCCCACTGTAAGAGCCACAGCTCTGAAGTTCAGCTCCTGGTGAATTTGTTCTGGAGTTGTTCCATACACCTTGGTGTGGCTACTGGTGTTCTAAAAGAGCTAGCTAAAGACTCCAGTGGTTGTGCCAGCTGGTGTCCAAACATGAGGCCTCCTGATAGGTCTGAGATCTCATGGAAGAACCTGTGCAGTCACTTGCGGGTGACTGCAATTAAGGACTTTGTCATTAGCTACCCTGGTGAGAAGCAGGCCAATTTCTGTTCGGTTGCATCCCCAGGGACAGAGATGACAACTCCCAAAGCACCAGGGGCCATCTTTGGGAGAGGGACCTTGGCTACAGCTCCCCTTGTCCAGGCAGCAGTGATAAGTATTCCCCAGGGGGGAATATTGGGTGAGACTGGGAGGGACATTTTTACCTTGTGTCCTGAACCCCCTAGAAGCGTGGGAGGGGGGTGTCCTGTCCCCAGGCTGCTTCTGGACTTTTATTTTATATTATTTTCTTTGATTTAATATTTTTGCTGTAGTTAAGGGTAGAGTTTTCTGAGCTAACCCAAGTAAATATCTTATCATGAGTGCTAAGCTGTCAGCACAGCAGAGAGGGTTTTTTACCCAGCTTGCCGGAACCTTGACAGCTGGGTAAAAGCATTTTTCTCAAGGGTTATTGCAAAGATTGGTTGGCTGGCTGTTCCTTCACTTCCCCTGGGTGTCCCCCATGAATATAACCTCCATCCCCTTTGGTGACAAGGTTGGAAGAAAATTGACTGATTTGATGAACCAGGGGTACACCTCTGCATCCAAATTGATCCCACTCTTTGGTTTAATTCAACTTGCTTTAGTTGAGAAAATGGAAGGGGAGAAACAGCCACAGCTATCTCCCTAAGTTATCCTCTGCCCCCCTCCCTGGCCTCTTTTTCCTACTCCAGGGGAATGACTGAAAGCAGACAAGAAGGGTGGCCAAGCAAGCCTCACTCCCCCGGCTCTCCGCATCTCCTTCAGCACCCCAGCTCTGGCAGAAACGGCCTAACTGCAAGGACTCCTTCTCCTAAACACTCTGCCCCAGTTCAAACCCAGAAAATTGTTCATTTTGAAGTTCCCCCAGCTTATTCCCCTTCCCCACAAAAACCTAACTCTTTCTCTGCTCCTCAAAATGGCCCGCAAAGAAGACAAAATGGTGATGACCGCATGGTCATTTTTCAGACATGTGCTCCTCTTTCCCACAATACTTTTTGTCCCGCCTTCCCCAATCCCCTCCTTTCACCAATTCAAAATGGCAGCAAGCACGTGGCCAGGTCCCAAAATGGTGGCGAGCACATGGCTGGGTCCCAAAATGGTGGCTACCATGTGGTCGGGTGCCAAAATGGCAGCGACCACGTGATTGGGTCTCAGTCATGTGTGTCCCTTCCCCAGAACCCCTTTCTTCCAGCCTTTCCCAATATCCTCCCCTCCCAAATGATTTGTGGAAAGGAAAAAAACTCCACAACTTTGTACAAGTTGTAAAGCTGGTATGTTTATTACAGCCCTGGACACATGTGGGGATCGTTCCCCATAAAGAACATGCCCCACTGAGAACTGCTGATCCTTTTTTATCCCCTTTACTGGTACATATGCATAGAATTTTACAAAAGGTTCATAATATTCATTTTACTGGTTTCCTGTTCCACTTGCAGCTAGTTTTTATATCAGAAAGTACAGAAAGAACTCCTGGGTCATCTTGCCCTGTCTCCTGCAGCCTCAGCTTTGATTTTTGTCTGTTTCAAAGTTCAAGGGGTCCCTCGTATCTCTCTCACATTTTTCCTTCGGCCGAGGCAGTTTTTTGAACATAGTTTTTTTTGCAAGAACAGTCAGTCTTGGGCACAAGCAAGCTACAGATTTAATAATTCAAAACGGCACATTTCACCTAAATCCGAAATGGATTTCCACCCTGGTAAATTTCCACTCTGTTTTACCAACCCCTCCCCTTTCTCCTCCCTCGGGTCTCTCCTCCCCCACCTTGACTCCTTCTCCTAAAGTCCTCACCCCTTCATGTTACTGCTCTGCCCCTAGCCCTGCCCTTAACCCCCTCTTCTCCTCCTCTGGCAGCTTCCATGGTAACCATCCTCTTCCTACTTTTGGTTCCCACGCCCCTCCCCCCAGATCCCAGGCTCCTCCTTCCCGTTCCCACAATATGAAAACCGAAAGCTACAAGCCAAAATCCCTCAACACAAAACAAGAGGCTCTTCCTCTTGTTGCACCAGTGACCTTTAGTGATGGTCAAGAAGGTTTGCTCCAAGAATGGGAGCCTCTGTCCTACCAAAGTAAAAAAGAAATCTGCAAGGCACAAAAAGAATTTGGGAGGGGGAGTGAGTATTTTAAAGGCTTGCTTAGAGCTACCTTCTCCTCTAATAATGCCGCATGATCTGAAGGATTTGATTTCGTGCCTTGTCTCTCCAGCAGAATACTTCCTGTGGGAGGGGGCATGGAAGAGATCATTGCAGGGAATTTTTTCTGACCTTTTACAGATTCCAAATCGTTCCCATGATGCAATTAGAAATGTTATTACTATGAACCACCTGTGTGGCAAGGGGGAATGGGCTGAGCCTAGGCTACAAGCCAATGTGCTGGCTGTGCTGACTTTAGATTTAATCCAGGGAGCTGCTGAGAGGGCATTCCATCAAATTCTTTCCCATGGGTCCCATGTCAGGCAGCAGCCCAATGAACCTTTTATAGATTTTATTAATAGATTGAAAGTGCAAGTCGAAAGACAGGTGGAGGACTCAGACTCACACCCAGTGATTCTACTGTAAATGGCAAAGGTCAAGGCCAATGAGGCCTGCCAGCAAATCATTAGAGGGATGCTGCTAGACCCTCTACTCTCTATTATCAAGGCCTGCACCAAGAACATCATAGCAGCCGACTGGAATAGAGCACAACCGTTGGGCAGGACTGTTGCAGCAACCACCACTGCCTCTGTCGACCCACCACCCTTTTGACAGGGACCACTAACCTGTTACCATTGCGGGTAAATCAGGCACACGGCCAAATCCTGTCTAGCACCCCACCCCCCTCAGACAGAACCAAAAGAGGACCATGGGGGAGGGGCACCCACTACAAAAACTAGTGGGGCAGTGCGATCCTGCTTCACATGTAAAAATAAATAGAGCAGGGTCCCAGGGGTAAAGGGGAGTGGGACAAATAAAACCTGAACTACATAACATTACTGGACATGACACCCACACCAGACATGACACACACTCCGCTGATATTGAAAATTGTAGTAAAGTGTGGCTGCCTCAGCCACTGCTGCTACTTCTTACATCTGACAAAAAGCTTTTCAGGTCCCGAAGCTGGATGCTAAGAGATGTCAAACCACTGGGGGAAACATTGATGCCTCTAGAACCTGGTGGTAAGTATATTGGCATGAGTGATGCCAACCACACACCACCTGAGATCGAGATTGTTCCAGTGATGCTTTTAGCAAATCCAAGCGGTCTTGTTCTCTTGGCATGTTGTATCCACCCCCATTTTATCTAGTCAGGTCATCTCCCAGGCTATTCCTATTCCAGCAAAGATCCCAGTATACTGGAATAAGCAACACACTGCAACACCAGTAGACGATCAAGCACCAGAAGTCTACTGGGCAGAAGTGGTGGCAGAAGTGGTGGGGGAAGACAAGCTTATGATTCCCTGCCACATTTGGCAAGGCCTGGATGGGATAGGGATAAAAGGTTTGTTAGACACAGGAGCAGATGTGATGATCATACCCGAAAGAGCATGGCAGTCGCATTGGGAACTGCAAAACATAGCAGGCAAAATACAGGGCATAGGGTGTGGTATTTGCTGGGTCCCCAGGATGAAGGAGGAATTGATGAATCTGACTCCATGTTCTTGGAAGGCTAATTTATTATTTTATGTATTTATATTAAAGAAAGCTATATTAAAACTACACTAAAGAACAGAGAAAGGATACAGACAGAAGGTTACAAAGAGTGATAATGAAAACTCGTGACTGCTTCCAGCATCCCAACACAGCTGGACCATGATTGGTCATTAAGTAAAAACAATTCACATGTTGGATAAACAATCTCCATACCACATTCCAAAGCAGTAAAACACAGGAGAAGCAATCAGATAATTCTCTGAAGCTTCTCAGCTTTCCAGGAGAAAAAATTGTGGCAAAGGGATTTTTCAGAAAATATGACACTGGCAATAGGGGGTGCCCAATTGGCAAGAATATCAATAAGCGTCATTCAATTTGAGGGGCCGGACGGGCATTTGGCTCATATATGCCTGTTTGTTGTAGATTACAGGGTTCCCTTGAGGGGTAGGGACCTCATGTCACAATGGGGAGTATGCATTTAAATCCTGAAAACCCACTGGGATTTTTAAGAGTGGCCACTGTGGAGCATCCTACCCAGAAGCTGAATTGGACCACTAATGAGTCAGTATGGGTAGCTCAGTGGCTGCTCAGCAATGAAAAATTGCAGGCACTCAATGAACTCGTGGAGGAGCATTTGGCCCGAGGTAACATTGAGCCAACATTCAGCACTTGGAACTCCCCGATTTTCGTTATTAGAAATCTGGGGAAGGACAAGTGGCGGCTCCTCCATGATCTCAGAAAAATAAATTAAGTCACTGTCAACATGGGACCCCTTCAACCAAGGATGCCGTCCCCAGCGATGCTTCCCCAAAATTGGAATCTGCCAGTTAATGATATAAAAGACTGTTTTTTCAGAATTCCTCTTGACCCAACTGAAGCCCTGTGTTTTGCATTCTCGGTCCCAACCAAAAATCGGGAAGCTCCCATGAGGCGATTCCATTGGAAAGTGTTGACACAACGGAAGAAAGCTTCTCCTACCGTCTGCCAATGGTACATTGCGTCATTGCTGTCTCCTGTGCATACCATAGTGGGGGAAGCCATCATCCTGCACTATGTGGATGATGTGCTTCTGTGTGCCCCCAGTGACAATGTGCTCCAACACACACTTGACCAAGTGGTCAGTGTTTTGATAACTGCTGGTTTTGAATTACAGGAGGAAAAAGTTGAAAGGGTGCCCCCTTGGAAGTATCTGGGGCTTCAGATTGCTGTGAGGACCATTGTTCCTCAAAAATTGGCTATTGACAGCGATCCCAAAACTTTAGAGGACCTCCACTCCTTGTGCGGGTCTTTAAATTAGATCAGGCCTTGGCTGGGTATCACAACAGAAGACCTAACCCCCCTCTTCAGTTTATTGAAAGGGAGAGAGGAGCTAAGTTCTCACAGGACCCTGACTCCAGAGGCAAAGTTTGCCTTAGAGAAAGTGGAGAAAGTTCTGACAGAGAGACAGTCCCACCGCTGTAAAACAGACCTGCCATTCAAATTTATCATTTGGGGAAAATTGCCATACTTACACGTTTTAATATTCCAATGGGACGAGGACCAGAGGGACCCTCTCTTGATCACAGAGTGGGTTTTCCTCAGTCACCATCGGTCCAAGAATATAACAAGGTCATGAGAGCTGATGACTCAGCTGGTCAGGAAAGCACAAGTAAGGATCCTGAAACTGACTGGATGCCATTTTGCGTGCATTTATTTGCCAATCAACCTCTCTGAGGATACAGCATCCCCAGGGAGGTTGACGGTAGAGATGTTCGAACAACTATTAAGAGAAAATGAGACCCTTCAAATTTCATTGGATAGCTATGCTGGACAGATTTCTGTCCAAGCTCCTGCCCACAAATTTTTTCATGAAAAGTTTAATTTGATCCCTACAGAGTAAAGGAGCCAGAGGCCACTCAAGGCTCTGACAGTTTTCACTGATGCGTCTGGAGCATCCCATAGGTCAATAATGAGATCGCATATCAACCTGCCAGGACCAGTGGCTGAGGGAAATCTAAGAGCAGATTCCCTGGCTGCAGCCCCTGTAGATCTAGCGAGGCTTCCTGACATTTTCCAGCAAGCAGAGATGAGCCATGAGATGCTCCTTCAGAATGTGCCAAGGCTGGTCTGACAATTCCACGTGAAGCGAGATCAGGCCCGGGCCATTGTGACAACCTGTCCAAACTGCCAGTCAACCACCATTCCATCATTAGGAGAGGGGGTTAACCCCAGGAGGCTGGGCAGTTGCAAATTGTAGCAGACTGATGTCACCCCCATATCTGAATTTGGCAGGCTGATATATGTGCATGTGTCTATTGACTCTTTCTCTGGGGCAACCTATGCCTCTACCCACGCAGGAGAGAAGGCTGAGCATGCAAAGAAACACCTGCTGCAGGCTTTCTCAGTTTTGGGGGTCCCTAAAGCAATTAAGACAGACAATGGCCTGGCCTACACTTCCAAGGGATTTAACGAATTCCTGCAGGTATGGGGAGTTGAACACAAGACAGGCACCTCTCACTCCCCCACAGGTCAAGGCATGGTTGGGTGAGCACATCGGTCGCTCAAACAGGTTCTAGAGCATCAACAGGAGGGCACCAAGAAATGAACATCTCAGGAAAAACTTTGCAAAACTATCTTCACTATTAACTTCTTAAACTGTTCTTTTGAGAACCTGAATCCCCCAGTGGTAAGACACTTTGTGATGCACAGAGCTCACAGATACAAAGAACATCCGCCCATTCTTATCCGGGACCCACAAACATCCAAAATCGAAGGACCCTATAAACTGGTAACATGGGGATGTGAGTATGTCTGTGTGTCTATTTTGCTAGGTCTGCCGTGGATCCCACAAAAATGGATGAAACCCTATGTTACCAAACACCCTAACAGGCCTGTTGATGCTAAAAAAGATGTTGCAGTAGCAGCTAAAGAGAGGAAAAGTCTGTTTCACTGCTGATTATGAAATGCTAAATAACCTTTGCTAAACTTTACGTTATTTTAGGAACAAGCCATTTTCCCGAGGCCAGCCCTCATTGGAATTTGCTTCATCCTGTTCGCCCTAAACTAATCCTCTGATGCATGGATCATCCTGCAACCCAGGAAAAATGTCTGGTTTATGTTGGCAGAGGCCCTTAAGCGAGACCATATATGCTTCTCTACAGCAGCAGAAAATCCTATGTAAACCTGACTAGTGAGAGTCCCATTTAAACCCGAGGAGTACCCTGAAAGCCTGAAAGAACATAAAAAAAAACATAAATAGCAGACAAAACACCCACATAGTTTACCAAACACCAAGCATGACCTATGAACATAAATTGCCTGTTAACAACCCCCTCATGCTCTGGCGAGAGTAGGTAGGCAAGCTGATTGACATGAACAGTGCACCACAAAAACTTGAAATTTTAGAGTCTTCAAGTGCAGCCTATTGCATTCAGTTTGTCTATGAACCAAGGCACCACATAGAACAGTACACCCAATTCCTCCCATATTAAAAAGATTACCAGGCTAACAGGGGGTGCAATAAGATTGAGCATGTTAAGATAGTGTCCACAGAGGACCACCAACCAAAGAGACTAAAAAAAGGTACTTTTCTCATTTGTGAGGATAGGGCTTGGGCAGGTATCTCCTCTTGCCTGCTTGGAGGTCCGTGTGCATTTCGATGGTTGTCACTGTTCACACACAACTGAGGCAAAGTGAAAATTTTCCAGGATAGAAATCCATTTTAATTTAGGTGAAATGTAAATTTTTGAGTTGAGTTCTGGTTAGAAACCATAGTTATTTAGCCAGACTGCAAGGCCTAAGCTCAGTGAAGTTACTTCAGCAAAGGACAGAGATAAAGGGGGGAGACAGAAGATGATAGAGAGAGACAGGGACTGCTGTAAGGGCAAGTCGACCTGACCTCGGAATTCTTTCTGATAAAAAGGAACTAGTGGTAAAAGTCACACGAAACCCATAAAAATGAATATGTATGAACCTATTGTGAAACTGTATGCATATGTATTTGAGAGAGAGATAACAAGAGACCTGAAGTTCTCAGAGGTACGCATGCCTTTTTTGAGGAGAGCAATCTCTGCATGTGTCCAGCACTGTAATAAACATACCAAGCTTTACAACTTTTACAAAGTTGTGAGGTTTCTTCTTTTCTCCGCAAAACACAACCAAACCCAAATTATGAATTGGCAACAGAAAAACAATGTGAGAATCCAAAAGCAAAGCATTGATAATTTAGATGAACACTGTGAATAAGAAATAATACATTGTTCTAGGCTAAAAAGAGCTGCAGTCTCTTTTTTTTTTTTACCATGGGTTGTAACTGCTAAAGCACTACGTGAATTGGGCCGTCTCGAGTGTTGGGTAGTGAAACAAGCCAATTTAACAACAACCACAATCAGTAACCTCCTAGCAGATGAAAAAATCACTAGGAAAGCTACCCTACAAAATTGGGCAGCTACTGACTTCCTGCTGCTGCTGCACAGACAGGAATGTCAAGAGTTCAAAGGTCTCTGCTGCCTCAACCTAACATCAATGGCAACGGATGTCCACCCATCCCTGCAAAAAATGCAAGAGCTAATAACTGAAATAAAAAAAGAATCAGAGGACTGGCTGGGGAACAGTTTCTAAGGGTGGAAGTTGACCGGGTGGCTTTCTTCCATTGTTAAATCCATAGTTTGGTTTATTGAAACTGTTTTCCTTATTGTAATATCATTTGCTATTTTAACAGGATATTGCCTTTCCCCTGCCACACACCTCACCTTTTCCCCTCCTAAAATTAATGTTACAGAGATCCCTGATGCTTCTGACTCTGAAAACCCCCATGCCAATACCTCCAATACTAAGGATTCTCCTGATGACAGCCTCCCACATCAATGGTGGCACGAGTTATGCCCAAAATCAGAGTATAACCCCGATCCTGCCTCTTTTTGAAAAAGATAGGGAGAGATGTTGCGGTTAATGTTTGTGTTACCCCAGTTTTCAGTTTCATAATCTGGGTTCACTGATAATGGTTGCTTCCAAAGCCCTCCCTATGTTGTTCCAAGTTGGTTTCTCCCTAAGTTGTATCCACACCTGATGTAAACCCCTCCCCTTTCTCCTCCCCTTTGATCTCATTGGAACTGGTTCTGTAAACCACTCCCCTCACTCCTCCCCTAAGGTTATCCCATTGGCTGACTGTTTGTACCCGCCCACCGTTTTTGGCCTGTATATAAACTACTGCAGAGCTGTGCTCTTTCTCTTTCACTTCTGAATCTCTGGATTAAAGACTTTCTGGAATATCAGGCAGGGAGCATCTGTAGACTCTTTTATTTTTCTCCCTGACACTGGTAAAGCTAATCCCACTGTAGAGCCACAGCTCTGAATTTCAGCTCCTGGTGAATTTGTTCTGGAGTTGTTCCACACACCTTGGTGTGGCTGCTGGTGTTCTAAAGGAGCTAGCTAAAGACTCCAGTAGTTGCGTCAGGGCACCTGTTGCATTGTACCAACATATATAGGTGAATTTGACTACTGTCCAAGAAATATTGCCCATGCCTATAGGAACGAACTTAACTTTGGTTACCCAATTGTTGAAACATAATTAACTAAAAAAAATTCTTAAAGAAATTAAAGATCAAGGAAAGAGAACTTTGATTACAGTACACCATGACACAGACTATACGAAGAGTGTTTAAAAGATGAGAGGAAGGCCCATCCCATCACTGGTGGGATGTGCTTTTTGGGTGGTCACCAACAGCAACCAATTTGCTCAATACCTTGGTTCATCCAATTATTGTTTTGCTTGTTTTAGTTGGTATAAGTTTGATTTTGTCTGTAATAATACTTGTTTGGAATTAGAGAATGTTGCAACGAGTAGCAGCTTTAACTTCACTATCAAGAGCATATGGTTTTAAGAGACACCCACCACACAATTTTGCTAGATGAAGAATCTATATATTAGTAAAAGAATTTACTAACCTTGAAGAAGAAGTGGGGAAATGAAGCATGATTTTAAAAATTTAAGATTTCAGCTGAGGGTTAGAGACAATTCATAGTGATTAGGATGTAAGTTAGGTAAGTAGATGATAGGTTAATTATTATTTGATGCTTAAGCTAGAGCTAATTGTTATATTGTTTGCCATTATGAGCTTGTTTGGAGAAGGAAGTGGAGTAAGTGAACGGTTATAAGAACATATTGAAACAAGTAGAACAATGGTTAGCACCTGGGCTTTATGTCAATCAATCATGAAGCAGGGGGCCTTGGATCGTGCCAGAGGGTCACAGAGACCTGATGAAGATATTCCTGACTTCACCCCTGAAGACCACTGACCCAATTTGAGACCACCAACCCAATTCAAGAGAAGAACTGTGCATGCATGAAGGACTAATAACCTCATTTTACTACAGAGCGAGGATAGGAGGTGCTGGGGTTAAGCATATGTATTGTATGTAAGATCTCAGGAAATAAATAGAGGGCAAAGAACCTTGTAGAGCACGGTCATGCTTTTTGGGGATGACCCCCCATGCCACTCGCTAGTGTTAATAAACATACCACTTTCTAAATTTGATTAGTTAGAGAGTCTTTGTCTGTGATCTTCAGTTTTATCAACTCACCAGAACATCTGCAGTACATCAATGACATCATTGTGTAGGGGAACACAGCAGCAGAAGTGTTTGAGAAAAGAGAGAAAATCATCCAGATTCTCCTGAAAGCCAGTTTCACCATCAAGATAAGCAAAGTTATGGGACCTGCCTGAGAGATCCAGCTCTTGGGAGTAAAGTGGCAAAATAGATGGTGTCAGATTCCCAACAATGGCATCAACAAGATCACAGCAATGACTCCACCAACCAATAAGACAGAAACACAAGCTATCCTAGGCACCATAGGCTTTTGGAGAATGCATATTCCTAATTACAGCCAGATTGTGAGCCCTCTCTACTTGGTCACCCACAAGAACACTTTCCAGTAGGGCCCTGAACAGCAACAAGCCTTTGCCCGGATTAAGCAGAAGATCGCTCATGCGGTAGCCCTTGGCTCAGTCAGGACAGGACCAGATGTGAAGAACATACTCTACTCTGCAGCTAGGAGCCATGGTCTGTACTGGAGCATTTGGCAGAAAGTGCCTGGTGAGACTTGAGGTCAATCACTGGGATTTTGGAGTCAAAGCTAGAGAGGGTCTGAAGCCAACTGCACCCCAACAGAGAAGGAAATCTTGGCTGCCTATGAAGGAGTCCAAGCTGCCTCAGAGGTAATCAGCACAGAGGCATAACTCCTCCTGGCACCCTGAATACCAGTGCTGGGGTAGATGTTCAAAGCAAAGGTTCTCACTACCCACCATGCCACCAATGCCACATACAGAGCAAGTGGATTGCAGTCATCACACAGCACGCCTGTATTAGAAAACTGAATTGCCCTGGGATTTTGGAGATAATTACAAATTGGCCCAAAGGTGAAAACTTTAGTCTCATGGACAAAGAGGAACAAGAGCAAGTGACGTGCTGAAAAAGATCCACCATACAACCAACTGCTAGCAGAAGAAACACATTATGCTCATTTTACTGATAGTTCTTACCACATTGTAGGGATGAAATAAAAGTAGAAAGCAGCCATATAGAGCCCCAGACAACAGGTCGCAGGAGCTACTGAAGGAGAAGGTAGATCAAGTCAACTTGATAAACTCAAATCCATTCAACTGGCCCTAGACATTGCTGAATGTATTGGTTTGAAAAGAGAGATGTCTGCTAAGGAAGGCAGCAGCCTCTCTTGAAATGGAAGGTATAAACCTCCTCCCTCCAATTTATTATAATTTTGAAATTAAGGGGCTCTCAGGCGAAGATAGGGGAGTAGGAGTAACAGTGCTTTATTAGAAAAAATAAAAATAAACAATGCAGTAATACAAAATATCACTGACAGAGTCAGAATATGACCTGACACCCTGTTGGTCAGGGTGTTGGTAGCAATCTGTTTAAATGGAGGCTGCCGTCCTCCTGGAGTGACAAATGTGGTTCTGTTGAAGCAGTGATCCTGTAGAAGGGTGTAGTCTTCCTCTGAATGTCCAGTGGTGGTGTAGATGGGCCTGGTCTTCCTCTGGGAATCCAGTGGAGAAGAAAATTGTTCCTCTGGGAATCCAGTGGGAAAAGGCTGCTTGTGGTGTTCCAAATCTCAGATTATATCCACGTAGGAATGCTTGGATCCTCCTCCTGGGCTGAGAATCTCACACTAGGATGATGTAATTTTATCAGTCATGCTGTGGCACTCAATGGCCCATTAACAGAGGCTATCTCCCCAGCAGGAGGATTGGTCATGGAAGAGAGAAAGAAAACTGCCCCACCTGGTTTTAACAGGTGGCCCAATTAACAGAAGATAACTGCCCCACCACTAACAGATAGCAATAGAATACACACCCCTGGCCACATCTTTGCATTTGCAACCGAAGACACTGTACAAGAGAAGTGGCCAAAGCTCTACCTCTACACTGATTCATGGATGGTAGTCAATGCTCTGTGGGGATGACTAGAGAAGTGGGAAGAGACTAATTGGCAGCATAGAGAAAAACCAATTTGGACTGCTGAAGAGTGAAAAGATTTCACTACCAGGGTAGAAAAACTACATATGAAAGTCCGCCATGTACATGCCCATGTCCCCAAGAATAGAGCCAATGAGGAGCACCGAAATAACAAGCAAGTAAATCAGGTTGCAAAGACAGAGGTGTCAAAGACAGATTTAGATTGGCAACATAAGGGGAAGTTGTTCCTAGCTAAATGGGCTCATAATGCCTCAGGTGATTAAGGTAGAGATGCCACCTATAAGTGGGCACAAGACTGAGGGGTAGATCTAACCATGGATAGTATTTTTCAGGCTATCCATGACTGTGTGATGTGTGCTGCCATCAAGCAAGCTAAGTAGGTGAAATCCCTATGGTGTAGTGGGCAATGGTCCAAATATAGGTATAGGGAGGCCTGGCATTTTGACTACATCACACTACCTCTAACCTGCCAAGGCAAGCACTATGTGCTCACAATAGTAAAAGCCACCACAGGATGGTTGGAAACTGTTATAGATGGATAATGAGATGGTTGGCTCTCACAATTAAGGGATGAATATTGTGTGAATATTAAGAGAAACTTTTTCTTTTTTGATGTATAGTTATTTTATTGTAGCATAGGTGTCCTCTGTTCCCCCCATAGTTCCCTTCCCCCTCCCCCTCCCCCTCCCCGTATTGTTATCATCAGACAGCCTGGGTTGTCTAGGACAGGTAGAAAGAAGGCATGCACATGTGCCCCTTGCATGGGGCAGTTGGGAATGGAAAAGCTTGTTGCTAAGGGGGTGTGGCATGACAACACCTGACCCTCCAATCAAGTTACAAGAAAGCAGTCTTCACCAATAAACAGCAAAGAAGAGTTAACTGACAGACTTTGGGAGGGGCCAGGGTTGGCTGATGGAATCCCCAGGTGTATAAAAAACTGAGCATCCATCTTGAAGACGAACTGGCCACGTGGTAGGCAGCCACAAAGACAGTTCCCAGCGCTGCAGTTTTTCCTTATTTAGTCCTTTTGTTTTATTTTTGTTAAGATTTAATAAACCTTTTAAAATTTTCAAAGTGAGCAGTTGTCTCTCACAGAAACCTACCTTGTACCTCGCTGCAGCCCATAACACCATCCTTAGCCTTGAAAAGCAGGTCCTTTAGAGGCATGGTACCCCTAAGAAGATTGAGTCAGACAATGGGACTAATTTCAAGAACAGCCTTATCAACGCCTAAACTAGAGAACCTGGCATTAAGTGGGTGTACCATATTCCCTACCATACACCAACTGCAGGCAAAGTGGAAAGGTACAATGGACTGTTAAAAACCACCTTAAAAGCATTGGGTGGGGGATCTTTCAAAAATTGAGAGCAGCATCTAGCAAAAACCACCTGGTTAGTTAACACCTGAGGCTCCACCAACCAAGCAGGCCCTGCCCAATCTAAGCCTCTCCATACAGCAGACACAGTCCCAATGATACATGTCAGAAATTTGTTAGGAAAAACTGTCTAGATCAATTCTGCCTCGAGTACAGACACACCCATTCATGGGGTTGTCTTTGCTCAGGGACCAAGTTGCACATAGTGGATAATGCAGAGAGATGGAAAAACACGATGTGTACCTCAGGGAGATCTGATTGTTGGGTGACAACTATGTGTAAATATCACTGTTTGCTAAATGTTACTGACATTGCCTGAATATAGCTATATACTGTATATACATATATGTATGTATAATGTATGTGTTTATAGAGTTAGAATATATCGATTAGTTTTGGCAGTAAGATGACAATATGGGGATAAAGGGTGAAATGTCCTGGGGTGACTTAATGATGCTAAATTTTATCCCTATTCCTCTGCTCAGTCCAGAAATAAATTTTGCACCTTTAAGACTGGTTCCGAGAGCAAAGGGGAGGGAAGAAGTGCAGTTTGTTTTCAGAAACTGCACTCACTCCTCCACATTCCTGCTCCTGGACTGTGTTGTCTGCAAAAAGATAGTGAGGCAGATCTCTCCTTTGTTTTGTAGTTAGTTTTTAACTAGCTTAGACAGAGCAGTTCCCTGGACTGTAGTTTTTCTTTTTCTTAGAAGTGTTCAACCCTGCTCTAGACTGAAACCCCAGAAGAACACCAGGAGCTCACACCTGTGGTCCACCAGGCTGGGCCTGGGCGACAACATTTCCAGCACCAGAGGGACTGATAACAGACTGGGTGAGTCAAGCTGCAACCCACAAAAAGGATTTTATGAGTTTGTCATCTCTTCAGATTGGCAAGAAGTTTTATTGCTTAATATTGTTCATTTTTTGTGCTAGTGAATGCTTTGCCTGTTAAATAAACAGTTTTTTCCCACTTTTCTCCAAAGAAATCTTTTTTCTGGACCAGTTCGGGGAGGGGCAGCTTAAATCTGCTTTCTAGAGGAATGCTTTTAGAGGTTTTCTCACAAATTTGCCCTAAACCAGGACACTGCACAAGGGCAGGAGGGAACAAACTGAGCACGTTTTTTCTCTCCTGTCTTCCCCAGGAGCTTGACCAGCATGAAGGAGAGGATTAGAAGGATTTATTGTGGATCACTGCCAGTGCATAGCACATATGGCATTCCTCACCCCTTACATCATCATGGGATGCTGAGGTAGGAACCAACAACAGCCCTACCCCACTGCTCCAGAAGCTGAAATCTCTGTGGAAGCATCTAGTTCTGGCCTTCTTAGAGAGGCATATTCTCACCCTGATCCGCTCCTCTGCAGCAGTCTGTTCTTACAGGAACTGGCAGAGCAGATGGGGTTTATGCCTTGGTTGGCTTCAGTTTCAGTCCTTGCCTTGGAGCCAGCATGCGGTGAGGTGTATTTGGCCTTCTAGGGCAGAGAAGGTCAGAGTCTGGCTAGCTGAGGTTAAGGCCGACACCCAGCTGCATATCCTGCCAGCACCCTTCGGCGTCGTAAGGCCTCGGGCTGTGCTGGTTGCGGACTGGATCGCTGCTAATCGACAAGAAGGAAGGAGTTGGACACTCGCTGGGAGCCAAACAGGTTTATTGGAAAGCCCACGATGCCAGCCAGGGAGGGACTCTCTGATGTACCAGCGAATGACCCAGAACAAAAGGTGCCTCAGGGTTATAAAGGGAAGGGGTGGATCCGGGAGGGGTTTACAGAAGACCAATAGGGGGAGAAGAGGGGATGAGCTTAACACAAATGACATAGTGGAGAGCCCAATAGGTACAAGGTATGGGAGGGGTCCCGGGACCACAGCCAACTGCAACCCCCAAAGAGGAGAAGCTTCTGGAATACTAGGTGGAGTGGGGGGTGATGGACTTGGCCCAGGGAGGAGAAAAAGCATACATATAAGGGAAAAAGGGGAGGAGGAATTATATAACCTAAAAGATTGACAACATAACTGGCAGGGCTGTGGCAGGAAAACTGAGGAGGGCAGAACCATTTTACACAAAATGGGGGGGAGCAGATACATAAAATGGGGGAGGAATTAAATGAACTTAACAAACACACTACAACACCAGCACAGCCACAGAAGGGCTCTGGTGAACCCCTCCTCCTCCCATGTATGCTCTTACCCTGCTGGTGGAACTTAAAGTTCACAGAGCACCTCCTCTGGGCTTTGAGCACTGGCTGCCAGAGGAGGAGATGCAACTCCAAAGGCTGCAGTTCCCAGCCCCAGGTCTTGCCATCCCAGTGGGGCTGTTTTATGGTTCAGGAGAGGAAGGGAAGGGGAAATGCAGTAGCCTAACTGTTGTGTTTTGTCAAGGGGCACCTCTTACCCTTTAACTGAAGGGGGGGGAAGGTACCTGGGGTCCCTATTACTATGGAGGGCAGCTCACAGTCTCTTGGGGATCAGGAACACACAGTAAGGACTTTCTGGGCGGTGCTGAGTGACATGGAAGCACACGAGGTTTCAACGTGTTTCCAGGGGAAGCCTACGGTGCAAGAAGGACGCCTCTCCTCTTCATGAACTGAAGATTGAGTATTCTGAAGGGTGGTGCCGGACTGAGAGTTGAGAGTTGGTGATTTGGAGGAATGGATTGCATTGGGAAATTTGGTGGGGGGGAGGAGGAAAGTGCTTTTGTAAGGTTTTCATTTTTCCCTTATGTTTTTTTTTTTTTCTTCTTTTCTTGTAGTTTAGTTAATAAAGTTTTCTTTATTTCTAAGCAGGACCTTGCTTTGCTTATTCCTGGTCACATCTCACAGCAGACACCAGGAAGAGGGTATTCTCATGGGGGCACTGGCATTGCCAGGCCCAAACCATGACAGGGTGAAAATCACCAATCACTTGTTTTAAAAATTTTAAAGTTTAATAGTAATTAAATGCCTATAAAAATAGTAATACAAATTAGAGTAATAAGAATTTGGACAATCAGAGTTAGGACAAAAAAAGGCAATAAAAAAAAGACATACAAACTGCCTGGGTACCTACTGGGCAATTAAGCCCCGAAAACACACATGCTAACAATGGATTAACCCTTCAAAGCAATAACCTGTTGCATATTCATATATCTCATACATGATGCATAAATTCTTTTCAAACAAAGGGTGTTCTCTGGTTATTATCAACCCCCCCTCATCTTGTATATCAGTCATCTCAGTCCCCACTAAGTCTGGGTCTTCCCAATAGGAGGCAATAATTCTTCTCTTGGGGATTTTGGTGTCTTGTTGCTGTTATCTCTGTGCGAAGAATTTCTTGAGCTAGTTAGAAAAAGTATCTTACATCCCATAGTTTCTATTTTATTATTATATTATAGCCTAAAACTATATTTAACACACTACTGAAAAGGATTAATACAGTATACCTTTCTAACATAACACATATAATATTTATTTTAATATTTGCGAAAAGCCAATCATATAATATGCATAGGGAAGGGAAGGGAAGGGAAGGGAAGGGAAACCCCTGCCTTCCTCCAGGAAAGCAAAAGCGAATAAACAGCCTGTGATAGATGAGTAATGCCATGATTGAATCTCACAATTAACAAACAAATGTCATGTATATAGGTTAAGAAAAATTTTATAGATTTATATTTCTGTTTTACCCCCTGCCTTGTTATCAAGGGACAGCTGGGGTTGGGATATTTGGGAGGGTTGGCTTGTCACTATGGCAACATCTGACCTCCAATCAAGATTTGAAGAAGTAAACTCCACCACTGGACAGTGAAGAAGGAGTTGAAGGACAGAACTTTGAGAGGAGCTAAAGAGTTAAAAGGTGAAACCTCCATTTTGTGGATGAGCACATGGTGGGGAAAATCCTTTGCTCCTGGCTCCGTAACATTTTCTCTATTCAGTCTTCTGTTGTATTTTTGATAAGGTTTAATAAACCTTTCTAAATTTATGAAAAGTGAGTAGCTATTTCTCTCAAGCCTGGTGAGGTCCGGAGAACTAATGAGACACTAAGTGACTCACTGTTTCCGTCACAGTGGGAGCCAATGAACAAGACTGAACGAGCTTCAGCAGAGCTATCTCTGCCCTGGTGTTGCGAGTTTTTTGCAGGATAATGGGCATATGCAACATGTGCCCAATCCACCCTTCATAGAAACCGAGTAAGGTCACCATGCCCTGGAAGGACATGAAAGGAGAAGAACACGCTCAGAAGCAGACAGTTCAAGATGCAAAGGCAGACAAGAAAACCGCAGCGAGACGCGTGAAGAAGAAAGACTAGCTAAAATTAACTGAAATATTAAAATGTGTGCGTAAAAGGATCTAACCAATCATTTATTAGCTTGAGGGGTGAACAATAGAAAACAGTGTAAATATAGCCTGCTTTATGTAATAAATCAGCTTCACTTGATCATATTGATCATGGTGTGATGTCCCGTCACTGGTCCTCCGCATTTTTGGTGCCTGAACAAGGGACCCGAAGATAGCTATTTCACTGCTGTGCCGAGGTTCAGTGGCAGCCTTTGGGAGGTGGAGAAGCCGGTCGAAAGTATCCTCGCTGCCCTGGCAAGAAGCAGAGATGGTTAAAGGAGCTCTGATTGAAGAAGAATTGATCTCGCCCTGATCAGGTGAGCGACCGGGGAGGAATGGGGCCGGACCATGAGAGAGATGGGTGTGACCATGGTCACAAGGGTTTTAAGGATGAGAGAAAGACGAGAATGTTGATTCCATGATCAGAAGGCTTGATTTATTATTTTATGACATATATACTACATTATGACTATACTAACAAGAATAAGAAGGAAAAGTTCTCAGAAGGCTAGCTAAGCTAAGAATAGAATAGAAAGAATGATAACAAAGGAGCTCTCTCCAACTCTGTCCGAGAGAGCTCAGTCCTTGATTGGCCATTAATTGTAAACATCCAAGATGGGCCAATCACAGGTCCACCTGTTGCATTCCACAGCAGCAGATAACCATTGTTTACATTCTTTTTCTGGGACCTCAGCTTCCCAGAAAGGAAAATCCTAAAGAAAGGATTTTTATGAAAAGATGTCTGTGACAGATGGGGTCCAGAAACTCCTCCAACATATCCTCTCTAAGAGAGGGCAGAAATATGATGCTTCCATTCTGAAGGGACTTATTTGCTTTTGAGGTATTGACATGGGAAGCCGTGGGCGGCGTTTTGTGGAACTGTATTGCCTGGGGAGGACGTGAGGCTAAAGAGGCATCTAAATATGCTATCCTGTGAAAAAACATCATAGAGGTATTATGGGTGATGCAGGCAGAAAAGAAAGCCGCTTCAACAGCTTGTGTTAATTTTTACCCCGGCCCTGATCCTGAGCCACAGGCATTTCCTGCTAGCAAGTTATTTTCAACTATGTTAGATGTTCCTTCATGCTGCCCAGGACCCTGTAGCCCGGTTCCACTAACCAAAGAGGAACTCAAAACCTCAGGAGCCTCAGATGAAAAACAGAGTCAGGAAGCAGCCTCCCTCGGAGGTTTCAGCTGCTGACCGGGGAATAAAAGTATTCAGGAAAAGGGAGCAGCTGGTGGTGAAGTGTTAGAAATAACGCACTCATCATCTAAAGATGAGGCTGAAGAAGAAATCAATATTGGATCTGCCTCAGTAGAGGAGGAATTAAAAGCTTTGGTAGACAATTTGCAGAAGTTAGTAATTCAACAAAGTAATCGAGTTGCTCCCCAAAAGGACTATTCTTTTGAAAGGAGGGAGCTGCCAGCTATTTTGAGCTCTGAAAGGGCTCTCAACGAGCAGAGAGGGAGGGGGATACCCCCCTTGACCATGGAAGTTTGGGAGTTGGAGCTAGACCCCAAAATAGAAACAGCACAAAAAAGAAAGTGGAAAGGAGTTATTACTGAAGCAATAATTGAGGGGACATTTTCCCCTAGTACTATAGAAGCCTTCCCTGTGGTAACCCAAGCTGCAGGGCAAGGATGGGAGCCATTTGATTGGAAGATATTAGAAAAATTGAAAAGCGCCATTACACAATATGGCTTGAAATCTCAATTAGCACAATCGTTATTACAATTCATTTTTACAGCAGATACCTTCATTCCAGCTGATGTTCAAACTCTGGTTAGATTAATCATGCCCCCTCATCAACAGATTCAGTTTTATAGGAATTGGGAAGGGGCATGTAAAAAAGAGAAAGCAAGACCTCAGGCTCAGGGGGGCTCATTGTTTGGAATTACAGCACAACAGTTATTAGGAGAAGGTCCCTGGTCCACAGCAACTGCCCAAGCCCGAAGTATCGATGAAGTTTTGCATCTAAGCCAACAACTTGCATACAGCTCAATCCTTGCATTGTCTGATGCACTGCATACTCAGGCTTTTACACAGATATGTCAAGGGGGAAATGAGGACTTTGATAAATTCGTAGATCGCTTGCATAGAGCTATTTATGATCACCCCGATCTGGATCCGGAAACAAAGCAGAAGCTGTTTAAGATGCATGCCTTTGACAATGCTAATGACAACACTTGGCAGATTTTAG
Source organism: Melozone crissalis (assembly GCF_028551555.1). NCBI lineage: Eukaryota > Metazoa > Chordata > Aves > Passeriformes > Passerellidae > Melozone > Melozone crissalis. Next base: position 3,598,144 of record NW_026535813.1, on the reverse strand, counting down.
GCACATTGCAAAAGGGAACAGAGGTTGTTGACATGCTAGAATTAATGACTTGAATATCGTCAGGTAATTCCTCACTTGACCTACGTATGAGGGCATGATGCACAAGAATAGGTGGTTTGTCTCTATCTCCTGTTGTTCTGAGATAATTAAGTGCAAAGATAGACTTAGCTGTCCTTTCTTCCAGGGATAACCCTATCACCCTGTCATCATCACTCACTGCTGGTGCCAGGTCTCTCTCTCTCGACCCATGGCGGCGCCTTCAATGCCGTCCCTTGCTTTGCCCGGCCACTGCCACCTCACTGTGGTGCGGCTTTGTCAAAGAAAAGCTCTCCCCCCAGCTGCCCACGCTGTCCGCATGAGGGGAAATTCGGGGGTGAGGTCCATGCCTCACTTCATTCTCTCCCTCTCTGCCCTTCTCGACCCCCCCTTACCGGGTGCTGCAACCACTGCTAAGTGCTTGGGACCGCAGCAGGCCAGGAGCTGCCTCTGTGCGCTGCACTTGCACCCAAGTTCACGGAGGGGGATAGAATGTGCATGTGGCAACAGGGACGGGAGGGGCCCATACCTTCCCTATTGTTGGCAGGCACTACAGGGGAGTGGCCGCAGCCCTGCACCCCGGAGCTGTCCAGTCTTCTATGAGCACGGGCTGCTGCCTGCCGCCCATGTGGACCCGCCCTTGCCCTTAGTCCGGGGACTCCTGTACAACTGGGTCAGCTCCGCCACATGTTCACTGCCACTCGTGTGGACCTGCCCCTGCCCGCAGTCCTCACCGCTGCTGGTCCCTGGCAGTCGTGGTCCCGGCTGATCGGCAGTCCTCGCTGCCAGTCTAACACCCCTTAAACCCAGTAACTATGAACCTGGCTTTCCCAGGTGGTCTTGAGTTCCTCCCCCCACTTGCAGTTCTCTCCGCTCCTGGGTCCCTCCCAATCATCCTATATCATTTAGTTCCAACATACTCTGGTATGGATCCTGCACAGCACTGCCCGGAGCTGGGCTCGTGCACTCGGATTATGGGCAACCTGGCCAGACCAATTATGAGGATGGTGATGGTGCCTTTTCAAATCAATTCTCCCAAGTCTCAATCACACCCCAAGCACACTCCAGGACTCCGTTTCCCACAAGCACGATACTCACAATCTGCTGCAGTGCCAGATTTCTTCAGTTCAACTAGCTCCTGACACCATCAGCGGGAGTGGGTCCCCCCCAGAAAGCTGTTGAATCCGGGGTGTGGCTGTAGGGCATAGCTGCTCTACGGCATGGGTGGACTGCCTTGAGGGCAGGGACAAGGAACAGGGAGAGGTCTTCTGTATGTTTTCCAAAGGTGTTTATTCTCAGGAGAGTTAGGGACAGAAAGACACTGAACAAAGGCATACATCAACTTATATACAGGGGAGGTCCCAGGGGAGGATACAATCTTTAACCAGTTGGGAGAAACTGGGAGTGGAACACAAGGCGGGAGTGTCAGGATCCGTCCTAGTGAACAGATGACCTGATGGTTCGTAGGAATGATCTCAGAGTGCAAAACACCAACACGGTACAAGGGGGTTTGCAGTGATAATCAAAACAAATGCAGTTTTTTTGAAATAACCACAGCAAAAATGTGATAGAGGGATTAAGGGAGAGAAAAGGATAGAGAAAGAGAGAGAGAGAGAAAGGGGATATAGCTACCAACGCAGAGACGAAGTCCTTTGGTCCAGTCCAGTCGAGGGTCCTCCTGCTACGCTGGGGAGATCTCAAAGGCTCTAGCTAACTCAGAGGTTTTTATTACTGAAAATTGTGAGGGAGGGGGGGAAACAGATACAATAGGGAACAGATGTAACAGGTAGTCTATGTTCTCAGCAGTAAATGAGAGCCATTGTTTTCTTGCTCCAGTGGTCACAACCTGCAGGCAAACATCTCACTTCGGTCAGCTTGCCTCCCCCACACATCTCCCCCGGGCTGGGGGTTTCAGTCCCAGTCCTTGGAAGGAGCAGAGGGGCCTTTTAGGAGTTTCATGTCTTAGTCCTTGGTGGAGAAGCTTCTTACATCTCAGTCTGTCTGTCACGGTGGTTGTAAAACAGGTGAGGGTCTTCTGTGGGAGACCACCTGAAACTCAGGAGAAATCCTGCCAGGCCGAGAGATGGAACAGCTTCCAGAGCTGCTATTGTTGCAAACGGGGCACGGTGCCCTCTTCTTAGCATACAGCAAACACGCCTGTGAAAACAATAGCTTAACACTGTGCTTTCAGGTCTCAGGGCCCGTGGCATGTGACTTTCTCCTTCAGAGCCAGGGATTCTAGACAGGGGGGGTCTTCTCTTCAGTGATCTCCCAAGGACGATCGTGAGGCAGATGAGGGAAAATTCGGACAGACTCTCACAGGGGGATACAATGTATAAACCAATAGGGGATTACAGGGGAGGAGAACAACTTAAACAAACCAATGGGGCCTCGAAGGTACAAAATTGATAGGGAAGTTTCTGGAGAAAGGGCAGGCATGGAAAGGGATTGACATTCAGTGGGAGGAGGAACAGGGAACAAAAGGGCAGGTCTTTGGGGAGATGGATAACTAGGGCAAAACTAACAATACAGGGGAAAAGGAACAATCCTCTGATAATAAAATATGCCATAACAGTAAAAAATGGGGGGGAAGGGTTTATAAAACTGACTACTTGGACCAAATTACAATCAAAAACATGCAGTGCAACAGCAATCCTCCAGATCTTTTGGTCTGCAGTATTTTCAGGGGACTTTTTTCCCTTCTTCCCCCTCTTCGCTTTCATTATTTAATCCTTTGTTGTCCTCGGAGTGTCAACCTGCAAGTCACTGATTGTTGCAGTGCAAGCTGATTTGTACTGAGCATTAATCCAGTTATAAATAAGAAACCCAGACCAATTTCATAAACCAGCCTCTGGACTGACTGACAGAGGTTTCAACCAATAACAACTCTCCTAAAGTGCAAGCATTTGACCAGTTCAGAATCTAGGGGTTGTGGAGATTAGACCAATGGCTGTCTAGAGCCGGGAGGTTTGAATTGCCTGTAAAAGTTAGCTCTGGATAATAAACGAGGCTGTTTTGCTGATGAACAAGTGTTCCATCTCAGACACTCAGCCCCATATGTCAACCAATGATCCCAGGAGAAGTTATTTAAGCCACCAAATTCAGTGCGGTGTGCCTACCATTCGAAATATCATAAGGCCACGGAGATGAGGTTTTCATCCCAGACGAATACCCATTTGTGAGAAATGACCCCTTCACTTTTAAAATTTTCAAAGGTTTATTAAACCTCAACAAATACAACAAAGGACTGGATAAGGAAAAATTACAGCGCACTGAGAGTGTGGCCATCTGCCATGAGCTCGCTCACAAAATGGCTTTTATAGCCCTGGTGTTTCATCAGCCAACTCTGGCCCCTCCAAAAGTGTGTAAGTCAACTCTTCTTTGCCATCCATTGGTCGAGACTACTTTCTTGCAACTTGATTGGAGGTCAGGTATTGTCATGCCATGCCTCCCTAGCAACAAGCCTTCCCTATTTCCAACTGCCCCATGCAAGGGGCACATGTACACGCCTTCTTTCTACATGTCCCAGACAACCCAGGCTGTTTGGTGGCAACAATACTGAGGAGAGAAGGGGACTATGAGGAGAACAGAGGATGTCCAAAAAACAAACTACAATAACATAACCATACATCAATAAAACTTCTCTTAACATACACATAATATTCATCTCTTAATTGTGAGAGCAAATCATCACATTACCCACGCTGCCTCCTTCCCTTTGGTCCCGGGGTCTCTCTGCACATTTTCCTGTTTGTGGTTGTAAAAGCTCTGCCATCACTTTTGCCTTTGCTTTTGCCTTTTCCTCATCTCTTCTTAAGTATGCCTCTTAACCAATTAATCCAGGAGCTTATTCTGTCCTTCCTCTAGTCCCCTGCTACTGCCTCAGAGTATTCATTCTCTCACAGCCCAAAATCACTCATTTCTCCAGTGATCCAAACAAAATCTCTTAGTGTATCAGGACAGGCTTTGGTGACACATTTTCTCTTATATCATATACCAAAGCCACTCAGTGTACCTTACACTGCACACCAAAGCAGTGTCCACACCCCCCCGCAGCACACCTGTCCAGGCCCCCGGGCCGCTCTCACTGCACCACAAGCTCTGTAAAGCACCAGGTCCCAATGAGCGAGTGCAGCAGATGGTGCCACAGGAACAGGCTGGTGGACAGAAGGTCTCACAGCCTCATGGGACAGGGGACCCACTGCAGCCCCTGTCTGGGGGAGTGGCAGTAGTCAGGGACCTCCCGGAGCTGAGCTCCAGCTGTCCCACAGCCTCAACTTGGTCCCGCACCTCCCCCACAGGTCCCCAGCCCATGCTGCTGATCCCACACCTGGTCTCAGACAGAAGTCCTGAATAGAAGCCCTTAAGTCCTGCATACCAAGTGGACAAACCCAAATCCTCCACCGTGGCTCCATAATGACCTGGGGAGGGGTGGGTGTGTAGGAGCAGTACTTCCCTGTTTTCCCTGTCCTGGAAGCCAGGAATACAAAAGACTTGCAGCCAGCCCTGCATTAGACTGCAAATTTTGAAGATAAGGCAGAGAACTTCCCATTTTTCCTTATCACATAGCCTCCCACTGCTATTTGCCTTAACCATATTTCTCCACACTCCCCTTCAACCAATCCTTTCCCAAACCAACACCATATTGCCCCCTCTGGGCATAGGTGACTAAGATCCTTTCTTGGTGCTTCTAATTGCCACCTTTGTGCATCCATGTTCCCCATATTGCCTGCTCTGCGCGCCCATGTCCTTTTTACTACTTCTAGGAGAATGTACAAACCATCTCAACATTCTCCTATTTTGGGATAGTCATCCCTATAGTCGAGACCCTTTTGTCAACTTTCCTTTGTCGCCTACACTGGGCATCTTGCCATGTTTTACTCCCCATAGTTGTACTCACCGGTGAGATTTGCATAGACCATTCCCTACTTTCCCTTTGTGAGAAACAAACCTCGCTCTTTAAAATTTTTTAAAGGGATGAAAGGGACAATACAGTGCTATGTGTATAGCCGTAGCCAGAGGCATACCGGTTAACCATGACAACTCTTCTGATATACTTTTTCCATTGCACTGGTCAAATACATATTCATACAGATGATACATATTCTAACATTTCTTTGAACACGTTTACATGTTCCAGGAATTCTTTAGCTTGGTTCGACCTGTTTTGCGGAGATAAACAAAACTCTACAACTTTGTGAAAGTTGTAAAGCCGGTATGTTTATTACAGTGCTGGACGCATGTAGAGACTACTCTCTTTAAAAGACATGCGCACTTCTGGGAACTTCAGGTCTCTTTTTATCTTCCTCTCAAATCTATATGCATACAATTTTACAATAGGTTCATACATATTCATTTTTTACAAATTTTGCGTGACATTTGCCTCTAGTCCTTCTTTATCAGAAAGAATTCCTAGGTCAGGTTGACCTGCTTTCACAGCAGTGTCTCTATTTCCCTCCCCTTATCTCTGTCTTTCACTGAAGCAGTTTCTCTGAGCTTAGGCTTTTTATGAGAACAGGCAGTCAGACTAAATGGCTATGTTTTCAAACTACAGACTTAACTCAAAGATGTGCATTTCACCTAAATCAAAATGGATTTCTACTCTGTCTGATTTCCCCCTTTTCTAGAAAATAAGTAAATTCTTTTAGTTAATGCAAACTCCTATGACAATAAGTGTCTCTTAATGCTTTACCATGTACGTTTGATAAGGAGGTTAACACAGCTACTCGCTGTAGTATTCTCTAATTCTAAATTAGCAATATAATAGATAATCCTAAACTGATTCTAACTAATATTAACAAAACCACAATGGGATGACACAACTTATTAAAGATTCCATTTGCAGTTGGTGACTACCTAAAGATCACATCTCACTAGTGATGATTTGCATTTTGTTCTATTCTTTGTAGAATTCTGGTTATTTCTTTTGTATGATGTTGGACAGTAATTAAAGTTTTCTTTCTGCTATCTTGGATTTCTTTAAAGATTTTTAGTAGGACTTGGTGCTAAATTAATTGTTTTACTAATGTAAGGCTCATCCCAATAGGGGTAGGTGATAACCTGTGTTACATTGTGTAATTGGTTTTAATCAGCTGGTGGGATGTAACTGGGGCCAAGTACGAAAAATCACACCCGATAATCTTAACAAAATTACAAATACAGAAAATAGAATGATTTCTACTAGACAAAATAACATTGTTGCTATCAATTTTTAGAGCAGCACAAGCAGTTCTCAAGCATACACAACCTTTACCAGCACAGTTTTCTGATCAGTGACGGGATGAATAGCAAAGTGGCAAATACTCTGTTCAGTGTTTAGACACACATCTTGAGCATTAATAGTATTGCTTCAACAAATGAATCCTAGTTGCTCTCTAGTAATACAGGATTCTAAGTTTACTGTTTGCACTTTTCATTCACCTTTTGTGCCCACACCCTATGTTCTGAAGGGTAGAGCACTGTTTTTTCATGATTTAATCATAGTACAATGATGGGGTGGGTGGATAACGTAAACAGTGGCATTACGCATGGTAAGCACAAAGGCAGTGGCCACATTAGCAGCAGGATTATAGGTGAAATTCACCATAGTCCACCAGGATTGAAACTTCCTTTCAAAATCAATCACATTATCCCAGACGACCTTCCAAATTTCAGCTGGAAAATTACCTTCACCCCTTTCCCGTATGATCAGAGCTGCTGTTGCCTGAATCTATAACTGTGCTTGTATACAACTGAAAGCTAAAGATACCTTATTTTGAACTGTACTAAGTGCTTCTACTATTAATGTATGGTCTTGGTCCCTGGTATTTTCTCCCTTTGGCAGTACTTTAGAAATCTGCCACTGGCTAGTTCCTAATGCCAATGGAGATGACTGTAAAGGCTGCTTCAATTTTGTTAAACTACCTGCTGCAGGGGCCAGCTTATTCATCAGTATTTCTGAATCAATTCTATTTTAAACTCCCAATCTTTTCTCTAATATATTAGTTAGATCTTTTCTTATTCTGCTCTTGAGGTATACCTGTCTTTGTAACTACGTTGTCCAGCCCTCAAAGGATGTTCTTAGGAAAGAGGAGCAGACTGGTTGGATTTTTGAGATGTTAATTTGCATTAGCAACTCAACTCGTTTGAGTGACCATTCTGGATTGAACAACAGTTGTTGTTCACCCACATTCTTCACTACTTAGGGGCCTATTTCATACACTTGAGGTTCAAGTTTGGGTTGAGTCTGAACTGCTTGAGTACTAGTGTGGGTTGTATAAAGTCCTTCTGTTGTAAAAAGTGCAGTATCTATTTTAAATTTAAATGAGAGCCGGATAGCATCTTGAGCCTACAGGCAAGGCACTTCTACAGGCTGTATCAAGGTGAAATTACACCAACAGTCTGATTCACTTGAGCTATCACAAACTTCCTGGTGCCTGTACACGGGAGAGGTTGAGACGCTAATTGCATCTGGTCTCTCATAAGCCGTCCCATTGACCACCCGGCACACTACCTTGATTTCTTCTCTTCTGATCTCTTGAAAGGTCTTCAGTTCCTGTTCTTGCCACTCCTGCTCCTCATATACCTGATTCCCATTAATTACTACAGTGGATAGGTTTAAATCTTTTATCTCAGAAGGTTCTCCCATGAATCTAGTATCTTGATTAAAAGCCTGGGACCAAGGCCATTCAGCATCGCTTTGGATATAGGTACTCTTTAATTCTAAGGTTTCAGTTATAATTATATACAAAACAATTCTGTAATTGAAAGTATGAACTACCCCAGACCGCAATATACTCATACTCATTTATCACAGCGCCCTGAAGAGGGTCTTCTAGGTGAGAGAAGTCGACGAGAATCTTGGTTGATGATCAGAAGGCTAGATTTATTTATATATGATATATAATACATTATAACTATACTAAAAAGAATAAGAGAGATGTTGCAGAGGCTACCAAGCTAAGAATAGCATAGAAAAGAATGAATAACAAAGTTCTGTGTCCAGCAGAAAGCAAGGACAAACTCTTCTGTGAGTGGTCAGCAAATCCAAACACTCGCAGAAGACCAATCAGCACTGCACCTGTTGCATTCCACACCAGCCGATAACAATTGTTTACATTCTTCTTCTGGGGCCTCAGCTTCCCAGAAGATGAACAAATCCCAAAGAAAGGATTTCTATGAAAAAATGTCTGCGACATCTCACCTTTCTAAATTGTATAAATTAAAAAGAAAAATGCTGATGTGAAATGAACAGGAAATTTCTTCACCTGTAAAATATACAATACTAACAAATCACTAAAACAATCCTAAAATCTAAGAAAATGCAAAAAAAAATGCAAAGAAAATTCAAGTCCAAGCAGCTGAGTTTCAGGAACAGTCCATGGGCTGAAGTTGTTTCTCTTGGAATATATCTGAGTCCTTTTTGGTCCTGAAACAGACTTGCTGCAAAAGTCCCATCAATAGTTATCAAAAACCATTGACAGTCATAACACAATTTCAAACAATTTCAAACAATTTTAACAATTTTTGGAATGTCCTTTTCTGGCCCTTCAATGCTTCAGTGCTTCAGAGCTGCTGACAGCTATTTTCAATCTTTTTTATTTAATTTTAAATTTTTTTTTTTTGATCGAAAAGGAAAAGAGCAGCAGCCGAGCAGAGCAGTGCCACAGAAGGAAAGGCCCTGGGGGCCCTGGCCCATGATGGACCAGGAACCCCAAAACTGGCCCACAGAGGGGGACCAGGACCAGTAGGAGAAACCACAACCCCCAGAGACATCAGGAGGCCAGGCAGTGGCCCTAGCCCAGACCCATGAAACAGGCTCTGCATTCCCACAGGCCTGCACCCTGCTGCCAGTACAATGGCAGCACGGGTAGTGACACGCTTCCTTTCCCCAAAACCACTGAGGCATGCCAGCAGCAGGGAAATAGAAGCCTCCCCCAGAAATCCCATCTTGGGTCTAGGAATGTTTGTTTCCCACAGCAAACAAGCCATCAGCTCCTCCAGCTGTGCCCTCTGCCTCTGCAATGCAAATGCATGGGGTTTGTCTCTCATCTGCCCCATGGCTTCATCCCCACCCCCTCCGGGCTGGGGACCAAAGGCAGAGCTCTCGAGATGCACCTGCCCCCCGCCACTAGGGCGCAAGAGAGGAGGCAGGGATGGCAACCTCCACGGGGCAATCCCCGAAAAACCACCCCCCAACCCGCCGAGAATGCTGATCTTGAACGCAGGCAGACGCACTGCCCCCACAGTCACCTGGCGAGCACCCCCCGCTCCACGGAAGGAGAGACCAGCCACTGGGGTCGCTGCTACAGAGGCAACTGACCCAGGATGGTCCGAGCTCGAACAAGCTGCCGGTTCCAGGGCAGTCTCTGACGCCGACACGGAGGACAGAGCCTCCAACAGCGGCAGAACTGCTGGGGCGGCCAGTGCAGGCCGCGGGGGGGAAGCCGGAACCGGGGAGGGAATCACGCTGGATGTAGGAGCGGCCGCGGGCCGCTCCGAGGGTCACACGGGTTCGGCGCCGTCTCCAGCACCATCCTGAACAGGGACCGTCTCGGCTTGAGGCGGCGAGAAGGCCGGTGGAAGCGGCGGGGGGGCCGAAGGGGCTGGGGAGAACTCCTCCTCTGCTGAGCTGGAAGCTGGAGACGCGCCGTCGTCGCCTAGCAACAGTGACTCGGCAAGCACAGGAAGTGCTGTTTCTGCATTCTCAGACGCAGGCGGGGAAGCTGGTGAAGCCGTAGGCAGGACCACCTGGAGAGGCGGAGACGGGATCGTGCGGAGAAGCGGCCACGACGGCGAAGCGGGTCTTAGAGGCGGCCGCGGCGCTGGCAGGGGCGGGGGGGCCTCGGGGACCAGTGCCACGCCCATCTCTAAATGGGGCGGGGTCTGAGAGGCTGGCGGTGGCGGGCCCGTCCACTCCCATCCCCCCTGTGGGGGAGAAGGGGGGGAAGAGAAGGTTCCATCTGCGCAGGCTCCGGAGAAAGAGTAAAAAGAACTTCTTCGCGCGGCGCAGTTTCACACCCCCCCGCCCCGAAGCAGGGGGGGCTGGAAAGCCCCAACTCATCCCCCACCGGGTCTTCTCCCACTGGGGACGGTGGAAACGGGGCCTGCCCATAGCAGTTAGAAATCCATGGAAAAACAGCTGCTCTCCGTTTAAAAACTGGGAAGAGCTTTCTAAATGCTGGGCAGACAGGAGGCAAAACGCACCCCTGACTCCAAACGAATCGGAAAATGGATTCCATGCATTCCCATACGAAAACATCCAAAGCGTATAGGACATCAGTAAAGAACCCAAAAAGCTTTGCCCATCGAAAGAACTCATAGAGATCTGTTGATGACAGAAAAAAAACATCTTCTCGACACCATTTTTGCCAGAGGGCAATAAGTTCCTCCTCTGAAGGAGAGAACTGAACCTCTTCCTCCAAGGCGTGTGTCCTCCATACGAACAGCCACAAGCTATGAAGGGCTGATTCATCAGGAAGGGAAAAGCCAACAGTACCTTTTGAAAGTGTCCAGCAGGCTCTGGCCTGCTCCACGGTTCTGCTGCTCTTTCCGAACACCTCCCGGAGGGTTTTCAGGTTCTCTTTGTGGTCAGCCTTGGCTGTGAACTCTGTCCAAATCAAGATCTTCAGTTCTTCAGCTCCTGGCTTAAATCCACTTCTGTGGTCACTTCAAAGCAACCATCACATGCTACACATACAGGATTTTACCCAGTGCAGCAGTTTTCTCCTCTGGTCTTATCAAATTAATTTTTGCTCTGACACGAGGGGTCACCAAATATTACAGTGCCCTGAAGAGGGTCTTCTAGGTGAGAGAAGTCGACGAGAATCTTGGTTGATGATCAGAAGGCTAGATTTATTTATATATGATATATAATACATTATAACTATACTAAAAAGAATAAGAGAGATGTTGCAGAGGCTACCAAGCTAAGAATAGCATAGAAAAGAATGAATAACAAAGTTCTGTGTCCAGCAGAAAGCAAGGACAAACTCTTCTGTGAGTGGTCAGCAAATCCAAACACTCGCAGAAGACCAATCAGCACTGCACCTGTTGCATTCCACACCAGCCGATAACAATTGTTTACATTCTTCTTCTGGGGCCTCAGCTTCCCAGAAGATGAACAAATCCCAAAGAAAGGATTTCTACAAAAAAATGTCTGAAACACTCATTTTGCCCGAGTAAGTTTTAGTCTCAGTTCATTGTCTGTTGGTGTCACTCTCCAAGAGGCTTCTGGGCCTTCTTCACTCGAGAATGGTGGATCTAGGCATTCTGCTCTTTGATTTTGATTGCAGTGAATGTGGTGAGAAGCACCTGGAACGGTCTTTGTTGCTGTGGTTCTAAAGTCTTCTCTGAAAAAGACAACTTATACATAATCCCTAGGATGTATGGCTCATCTAACTCCCTGCTCTGAGTTCCAGCCACATGTTTCTCAATTTCTCTGAGCTGTTTGCTTAAAGCCACCATGTAGGTGGCCAGTGTTACCTCCTCAATGTGGATGGACATTCTCTTTTGTATTCCATATGGTCTTCCATAACTCATTTCAAAAAGACTCAGATTTTCTTTAGCCTGAGGTTTAGTCCAATTCGCAGTAGTGCCAGTGGAAGAGCTCGGGGCCAGGGTAGATTAACTTCTTGCCCCAGTCTTACAATTTTCTGCTTAATCAAATGATTCATTTTCTCCACCTGGCCGCTTGATTGGGGGAGGTATGGAGTGTGAAGTTCCCAGTCTATGCCCAGGTGGCTACAAATCTGTTGCACTATTTTGGAAATAAAATGTGATCCTCTATCAGAGGACATTGTGGCTGGAACTCCCAAGCGTGGTATTATTTCTTGTAATAATACTCTCGTCAGTTCTCGAGCTTTGACAGTTCTGGTGGGGAATGCTTCTGGCCACCCTGAAAATGCATCTGTCAATAACAATAAATACTGATACCTCCCTTTCCTTGGGAGTTCTGAAAAGTCAATTTGCCACTGCTGTCCAGGCTCATGGCCTTTCGTAATCTGACCGAGTTTTGTCCTGGGGGTATTTTTGGGGTTAGTCTGGAGGCAAAGATCACACTGTTGGGTCACTTGAGTAATAGTGGCATATAAATTCCTAGCAACGATTTTTTCAATCAAGTAGGTGTATAGGGCATCTATTCCCCAGTGTGCTTTCTTGGTGTTCTTCCCTTACTAGTGGCTACAATAAATGGGAAGGGATTACTAGCTTCTTTTCAATGGTAGCTCACCTTTCTTGGTTATATGTCTTTCTTTGTTCTACAATCAATTTTCTATCTCTCTTATTATATTCTGGCTTACCTTGAAAGGAAATTTGTCCATCTGGAATTAGGGCTTCTTCAACAGTTACCTCACTTTTTGCTGCTTCTTTTCCCTTTTTATCCCCCAGCTCATTTCCTTCTTCCAATTCTGAGCTCACTCTTTGGTGTGCCTTAATGTGCATAATTGCTACCTTTTCAGGTAGCTGAACTGCTTCTAGCAGCCGGATTATCTCTTGTGCATGTTTGATGTCCTTTCTCTGTGAGGTCAGCAGTCCCCTCTCCTTCCAGATGGCTCCATGTGCATGCACAACTCTGAATGCCTTTTGCTGTTTCTAAGGCATGGGTCAATGCATTTATCTCAGCTTTCTGTGCAGAGGTACCTGGTGGTAAGGGTCCAGACTCTATTACCTCTCTGCAGGTAGTCACTGTGTACTTTGCAATGTCGCTTTCTACTGGCAATGTAGCTGCTCCTGTCAGTGAACCAGGACTCTGCATCGTCCAGAGGAGTGTCCTTTAAGTTTGGGCGGCTGGAGTAGGTAGCTTCAATGGTCTCCAGGCAATTGTAGTGTACTGCTTCTCTTTGATTTCTACTGAGAAAGGGAGCTGGGTTGACAATATTAGTCACCACTATCTCTACATCATCTTGCTCTACCATGATGGCCTGGTATTTCAGAAACTTTTGTGGTGAAAACCAGTGGCCACCCTTTACTTCCAGTACTGCGGACACTGTGTGGGACACTAGTACAGTTCTTTTTTGTTCCAGGGTAAACTTGCATGCCTTTTGAATATTCAGCATGACTGCTGCTACAGCTCTGAGGGCACCTGGCCATCTTTTGGCTGTTGCATCTAGTTGCTGGGAGAAGTAATCAACTGCCTTCCAGTATGGACCTAAGTCCTGACCCAGTATTCCCAGGGCAATTCCCTGTCTTTCATGGGAAGGTAGAAAGAATGGTTTACTTACATCTGGAAGTGTCAAAGCTGGAGCTAATATGAGGGCGCTCTTTAGCTGGTGAAAGGCCTGTGTGGCTTCCTTTGTTTACTGGAGATCTCTGTTTCTATCGGCCATAAGAGCATAGAGGGGTCTGACGAGCAGTCCATAATTTTAAACCTACAGCCGGCATCACTTTTCCATGCCTAAGTAGGTTTGGAGTTCTTTTATTGTCTGGGGTTTCGGGGTTTGACATATGGCTTCTTTGCGAGCCTGCCCTAAAGTCTGTTGCCCAGCACTCACCTTGTACTCCAGGTAGATCACTTTCTGTTTCACTGCCTGTGCCTTTTTCTTTGATGCTCTGTATCCTTGGAGTCCTAGGAAATTCAAAAGGCTTACTGTCTAGGCCACACATGCTTCTCTTGTCCAAGTGGCTACTAAAAGATCATTCACATACTGCAACAGCCTCCCTTCTTCCTGTGGAGCTTTCCCAGGACTCTGGATCTTTTGCAAGTTTCTCCCTAAACAGAATGGGGGAATTTTTGAAGCCTTGAGGCAGCACGGACCATGTGAGCTTGGTTTTGCGCCCACTTTTAGGGCTTTCTCATTCAAATGCAAAAATTTTCTGGCTGGCTTCGTGGATAGGGAGGCAAAGAAGGCATTTTTTAGGTCTAAAACTGTAAACCAGTTTAGCTCAGGTGTTAGACAAGTTAATAAAGTATATGGATTGGCTACCATCAGATACAAATCTTCTGTTACTTTATTGACAGCCCTCAAATCCTGTACTATCCGGTACGACCCATTAGATTTCCAAACAGGTGAAATGGAAGTATTGAAATCAGATTTGCATTCTTTCAGTAACCCTAACCGCAGAAAATTTTCAATCATTGGGCTGATTCCGTTCCAGTCTTCTTTCTTTAGGGGGTACTGCTTAATTCTCACTGGTTGTGTCCTTTCCTTGAGCTTAATTACTATGGTGGAGGCATTTTTCCCCCTCCCTGGTACATCAGAGGCCCATACCCCGGGAAATACTTGACTTAGTATCTCTTCATCAATTTCCTCCTCAATTTAAATAGCTGTTAAGGTTAAACTTGATACCTCTTTGTAATTTTGATCATTCACTTCCAGAGTAACTGCTCTATTTTTGAATGTAATGGTTGCTATAATTTCTACTGTTTTTCCCTTCTTCTCCCAGCCTCATTGCTATAACCAGTGGATCAGCTGGGGCAGAATACCCTCGTCCTCCTCAGGTGTTTTGTACGTGTGCAGCCACTTGTTGGTCACCTCGTCTCCGTTCTGGGCATTGATCTTTCCAGTGACCAGTTCTTTTTCTGATTGCACACTGGTTCCTGCCTGTCGGATTTCGGGGCTGTTTAGATGGTCTGGGAAAAGCCCAAGATGGCCTTGGGCCCCCGGGTTCGAAAGGACGAGAGGAAACTTCAGATTTTTTCTCGGTCTCGGTGTTTATTAATTGCTTATCTAAAAGATTTTCTCTTGGCCTGACAGTTCTGCTCAGCAGTCAGCCATGGGCACACACTGAGAGCCCCTGGGGCGGCCACCTATCTTTATACCCAGAGTTGCGTATACAATATTTATCATTTTTCTCCAATACCCTCTACCCTTATTAACCAGTGTTCCCCTAGTAAGGTCCAATCCCGGAGTGCCAACATCACCACAGAAGATGGAGGCCTAGAGGAAGAAGAAGAAGGAGAGGGGCACGCCCCAATTCCTCCATCTTACTTCTCTAGACCCCCCTGTACAGAAATCTTAAACTCTGTATCTCACACTCCAATTAACTTATCCCTTCACCATTCACCCCGGTGAAATCCTCCCATCCTCATACTGATGTCATCTCCCATGTGGGATCAAAGTCCAGCCACCAGACATTTCTGGCAACATTCCAGGACTCCCGAGCCCCCCAGGGGTGGTCTCGTTCACCCTGCACCCCAGTTCTGAGAGGCTGAGATCCCACACCTGCCCAGCCGAGGTGGTCCTTGTCTGGGTGGTCTCTGGTTGCATTTTCTTTGCCTTTCCTCCTGTACCACTGCCACCAACTTTTTCATTCTTTTTTTATATCGTTCTTCCTGGTTACTAAATACACTCTAGGCCTCCTCTAGCAAGACTTTGAGATT
The DNA here is from genome assembly GCF_028551555.1 of Melozone crissalis. NCBI lineage: Eukaryota > Metazoa > Chordata > Aves > Passeriformes > Passerellidae > Melozone > Melozone crissalis. Next base: position 3,582,810 of record NW_026535813.1, on the reverse strand, counting down.
TCTCCCTTCCGGTCCCCGCATTTTCTGAAGTTTATGTCTAATATCTCTAGCAGATTGCCTCAAAAATGAATTAACTAGTTGATTCACCCCTATCTCAAACCCCGGATCCAATGATGTATGGCAACGCCTAGCATCCTTTAAACGCTCTAGAAGCTCAGATGGAGTCTCAGAAGGCCTCTGCTTAAGGGAATATAAGGCAGACCAATTTATGGTTCTTGGAATAGTTCTTTCCACCCCTGTTGCTATCCACTCTTGATAATCTGTTAATTTCTTTATTTCTGCTGATACATTAGGATCTCATTCTGAGTCTTGGAGGGGGAAATATTCTTTTACATCTAGCTGCTTGCTCTTGCAGTGATCCTCTGCCAAAGTCCCTGCTGTCTTAAAGATCAGCTGTTTTTTTCTGCTTCAGTGAAAGCATTTGGTAGAAACTGGATGTCAGCCCAATCTGGATTTTATTGCTTGATAACATATTGTAGACATTTGGCAGGATGTATCAGATTGATATGATAATTCTTAGCAATCTTTTCTCATGCCTCTAAATCCAGAGTGGTAAATGGCACTTAAATCATTAATCCCTCTCCTTCTGGTCCCACTGCCTCTCGCAGAGGGGCTTGTAACACTGCTTGCCTTCTAGTTCTAGATGCAACTGAAATATCGGGGGGGGGGGGGGGGGATGGGTTCTAGTGGATGTGCCTTCCCAGCCTGAGTCCTCCTCCTTTTTGGGGAAGTCCTCTTCCTCATCATCTTCATCTTCAACTTCCCTCCTCCTAGGAGGAGCTTTCATCCACTCAAATGTATCTCGTTCTTGCTCCTCAGAATGATAGGCCTTATCTGATCTCATACACCATTGTCTTATACTACATGCTAAACAACAATGTCTGATTTGCCCCCTCTTGGCCGTGTTTTCCTTTTCAAGGGCTAAGACCAGTGGGTCCAAGGGCGGTCTGATCCCACAGTGTCTTTGCCATTCTTGGTGATTTCTTAAAACAAAAAACATATCAACATACGAAACTTCATCCCATTTACCTTCCCGTCTTAAAAACAACATTAACTGCAATAAGGTATTATAATCTAAAGTTCTGGTGGGTGGCCACTTCGCTCTGTGGTCTAACCTGTATAGAGCCCCCCCTACTGGTGACTTCCTTCCATTGAGCCAAGATGCACCCCAAGGGGCTAGCTCGAGGGACTTCTTTGCTCTGCTTAGTTCTCATGATCTCCTTCTCCTTGCCCTATCTCGCTTCCACCCAAATCTCTCTTCACAGAGCTTCACAGTCGTTTCCTAGTCTTCCTCTCACACACAACTGCAGGTGGCAGTTATCAGATGTGATTTCCCACACACAAGCTTTAAGATCTTAGGTTCTGAATCAGCTTGATCAGGAAACTTTAATTTACACTCAGGGCACATGCCCTGATGCTTATTAGAACAGCAATACCAGCGTCTATCACAAACTCTGCACTGCAATAATACCCACGCAGCGTGCCAGCCTCTTGATGCACCAAAGGCTCTCAGGAATTGCCGACAGAGGCAGGCTATTTTGTTTATTAGGGGAAACTCTAAATCTTCTACAGCAGGTTGTTCCCAGTCCAGAATTACTATAGTACCAGCTGAAGTCTGATAAAGCCCCTCTAAATGAACTCGTTCATCTCCTCTATCTATCCAGTAATTCATAGGATTCACAAACTCCCAGGGGTCAAGTCCAAACCACTGGGGCAGAGGAACTCCTTGAGTTCGTCTAGCTGCAGTAAAAGTGTGCACAATCTACACCAAAATACACCACCTTTACTCGATGCATATCTTCACCCACACTTCTCTAATACTTGCTCTACTTCTCTGCTGGGCAGTCCCTGCCCCCACAGCCTGCCCCAGCCGGCGCCTCAGGCCTCACTCGGCCCCTTCAGTCACGGGTAGAAACCCCTCCGCACTGTAAATATACTCACTGGCTCACTCTCTTTTGTACACCATGCACTCGCACAATTACAAACACACTAACAGTAACCACACAATGCATTAACTATACAACAATACAGTGTCTGGACACCACACACACACAGGTTCACTCGAACCCACTCCCAGGGTCACTAGTGGCCGCTCTATCATAAAGTGAACCCTCATCTCCCAGTCGCTCTATCGACCGGTCTGCCTGCAGGCACAGGAACGAGGCTGAGCACCCAGATGTCTCTGAGTGACTTTTTCAGCCGTCCTATCTCTCTTTTCCCCCGGGGGCCCCTCAATACATACCATATCCTCCGCACACCAGCAAGTCCTTGTGTGTCTCCACAGGAGGCAAGCCGAGACGAGCAGAGCTCCTCCAGGAAAATCCCGGGGTGCGCCTCACAGTCCGTTTATTCTCCCCTGCCTCTGCCGGGACAGAGATGGTTCCTCCTGGCTGGCTTCGCCAGAATGTTTTGCGGTGATAAACAAAACTCTACAACTTTGTGAAAGTTGTAAAGCTGGTATGTTTACTACAGCGCTGGACGCATGTGGAGATTATGCTCCTTAAAAGACATGCACACTTCTGGGAACTTCAGGTCTCTTTTTATCTCCCTCTCAAATCTATATGCATACAATTTTACAATAGGTTCATACATATTCATTTTTTACAAATTTCGTGTGACATTTGCCACTAGTCCTTCTTTATCACAAAGAATTCCTAAGTCAGGTTGACTTGCTTTCACAGCAGTCTCTCTATCTCCCTCCCCTTATCTCTGTCTTTCACTGAAGCAGTTTCTCCGAGCCTAGGCTTTTTACAAGAACAGGCAGTCAGAATAAATAGCTATGTTTTCAAACTACAGACTTAACTCAAAGATGTGCATTTCACCTAAATTAAAATGGATTTCTACTCTGGGGAATTTCTACTTTGTCTCAGACCCCTCACCCACCTTTTTAGAGTACGTGCAGTAATCGTGGTTTGTTGTTTTGAGGGTCGTGTGTCACTTCCTCACAATGGCCCCGTTCCATGGTTTCAGCAGGCATAAGTTACTGACAGTCAAAAACTTCAGTGGCAGGGGTCCTCATCACATCTGTTCCTTAAATGTTATCTGACCATGCAGAGAGTTTTAGCTGTTTCCACAAGTACTTTAAATCAAAATTAGCAATTTCACAAACATATCTACATTATTCTCATAATTGTCAGTTAGTTACAAGGATAAAAGCATTAGTTATTATTTCACAACTACAGCAACTTGGGCAAAAGTTAACATTATAATGCACAACACTTAGCATCCACTTTAATATTTTTTGGAAGTCAAAACTATAATATATATGTTGTCTTAGGTTGGAAATGGGTGTGTGTATTCTATTCCTATCTGTGCAGCAGTTATATTCTGTTAATTGGGCAGCTTTCTTTATCTCTTCCACAAACCAATCCTCCCTCCGGGGAGGCATCTGTTAATGGGACATTGAGTCTCATTGCATGACTAATAAAATTACATCATCCCATTATGAGATGTTCCACCCAGGAGGAGGAGCCAAACATTCCTACCTGGATATAATTAGAGATTTGGAAGACCACAGTCAGCCTTTTCCCAGTGGGTTCCCAGAGGAGCAGCCCTTTCCCACTGGATTCCCAGAAGAAAGACCAGGCCCATCTACACCACCCCTGGATCTTCAGAGGAAGACTACACCCTTCTACAGGATTACTGCTTCAACAGAACCACATCTCTCACTCCAGGAGAACTGCAGCCACCATTTCAATTGGACTGCTACCAACACCCTGACCAACAGGGTGTCAGGTTGTATTCTGACTCTGTCAGTGTTGTTTTCAATTACTGCATTGTTTATTTTTATTTTTTTTCTTCCCTAATAAAGAACTAATTTTCCTGCTCCCATATCTTTGCCTGAGAGCCCCTAATTTCAAAATTTATAGCAATTCTGAGGGAGGGGGTTTACATTTTTCCATTTCAGGGAAGGCTCCTGCCTTCCTTAGCAGATACCTCTCTTTTCAAACCAAATCAATGTTTATCAGGTGTTGGGGAAGATGAAACAGGAAAGCCTGATAAGTATGATTGCCTGGCAAAAGATTTTGAGAATACAGAGACTATAAGCGAGATTGAAATGAAAGCAAGCTTTGATATCCCTTAGTTACTGAACAACGGGAAAACAATGGTGTGGCTGGCTGAAGGTAATCACCTTTTGATGAAACAAGACCCTCTGCTTGCAGACAGGTCCAAGGGTCCGAGCAGACCCTGCCAGCTTGGCAGAAGGGGTCCAAAGAGTAGTTTTTAGGGTTTAAAATGTAGCACAGTAGGGTAATGTAGTGATTCTTATAGACTGTACGGAAATGCAATAGAATTTGTATATTGTAGTAGATTGGTTAGTGAGAATCAGAATATTCAACACAGAAGATCATTTATTGTATTGTAACGGGAACTTCGCTCTCTTAGCTCTTGCCCTTCTTGCCCCTCTTAACTCTTGCCTATTACTGTCTTATCCCTTTTACTCTCTTATGCTTTTGCGCTCTTACCCTCTCATCCTCTCTACCCCTCTCTTCTCTCGGGCTTGCTCCAAGCTGCAGCTGGCAGCTCTCAGCAGGGCCCTGCACCCACACCCTTTTCAATAAACCGCAAGTTCCATGACCTGGCTTCAGAGATCTCTCGTCTCCGTCTGTCCTGGCTGTGCAATCCCCCGACGCTCTTACAATCAGGCTGTCCACAAGCTAAAATATCATCCATAAATGATGTTCTGAAATTATGAACTACACAGGGACCAGGGCATTGGCCACAAAAATGTGACAAATCACACTATATCAAAAGCATGTGAAAGTGATTACAAACTGTACTATATCAAAATCGTTGTGATTAATAATAATTTGCAAAAGCCAATACATAACAGCGAAAGCCAACAACCATATAGTGTGAAAAATGGAGTTGAAGATAAAGAATTTTTGTGAAGTTTAATAAGGGACAAAATAAGAGGCAAAAAGTCCAGTGCTGGCGTGGTCCTGGCGAACAGCCAAAGAACAGGCTGGTATATACAGGCAGTGTTATCATTGTTACATTGCTAAGGTACATGCATATTCATGTGTTTCATACATTATTCAAACATTCTTGTGGATGTTCTGATGTTTTGGGAACTCCTTTGTTTGGCTTCTTCACACTCAGACTTATCTGCATGACATCCTGTGTGTCACGTCAATATATTTTATTTTTTCTCGTGTCTCCATCCTGTGAAAATTTAAAAGTTTAATAAAGGAGAATAGGAGACAAGGACCATAAAGCAAAGGGTATTATGGCTGGGTGCATCTTGGCACTCAGCCAGGACCACACTTATTTTCGGGGTTAGCCCTTAAATACCTTTTTCATTACATCAGCCTGTTGCATATTCATAGACCCTTATGCACAGTAAACTTTTTCCTGAAACTAGTTTACATGTTCCAAGAATTGTTTAGCATGGTTCTTCTTTGGGTCTGCCTTTTTAGAGCATGCATATTCCTTGGTTGTGGTTTTAATCCATTCTTATCACCTCCAATTTTTGGGCCTTGGTCCTGTGAAAAACGCCAATCACTTGTTTTAAAATTTTGAAAGTTTAATAGTAATAAAATAGTTATAAAAATAATAAAATTTAGAGAAATAAGAATTTGGACAATCAGAGTTAAGACAATAAAAAGCAAAGAATTACAGACATCTAGGTGCATTTTGCTCTCTGCCACACAAAAGCACACCTTGCTAACAAAGGATTAACCCTTAAAAGCAATAGCCTCTTGCATATTCATATATCTCATACATGATTCAAAAATTCTTTTCAAACAAAGGGTGTCTTCTCCTTAATTTCTGCTCCCCCCCTCATCTTGTAAATCAGTGTTTTGGCTCCTCAAAGTTTGGAAGTAGTCTGGTTGTTCCAGGTAAGGAGGCAGTAATTCCTCTCTTGGGAATTTTGGTGTCTTGTTGCTGTTATCTCTATGCGAAGAATTCCTTAATTATCCATTCCTTGAGCTAGTTAGAAAAAGTATCTTACATCGCATAGTTTCTATTTTAATATTATATTATAGCCTAAAACTATATTTACGACACTACTTAAAAAAGGATCAATACAGTACTACAAAATTAATACAACATAACTTTCCAACATAACACATATAGTATTCCTTTTAATATTTGTGAAGAGCCAACCATATAATATGGATTTTTCACAGTTCACACTGTCTTCAGATGGAGAGTGCTCATTTAACACAAGCATAGCTATTTCACTAAGCTTAATTAACAGAAATAAAAACTATATCTTTATAACAAAGTTACTTTAACAATTCACATATCAATCAATTTTAATATTTGCAAAAAGCCAATATTATAATATGTATCTATAGCAATCCTGTTGTTTCACATCCTCTGATAAGTATTTAGTATGTCTTCCTTAAATTTAACATGGTATTCTCTAATTGTCCTCCAGTGCTCTGGTTTGTGCCATGATTATCTTATCACTTGGAGGATTCAGTCAATGGAAAGGGGAACAACAAGATCACTTTATACAATTTGTTTATTTACATAGAGGTATTTTAACACCTAGTGTTCAGCTAAGGCCTATAATATAGTATATTCACCCCACCACTATTTCTATAAACCATGCAGTACATACTTAAACTTATAGATTTTGCTGACAAACAGCTAAATAAAGGTATACATTATATGATATCTGAATACTTATGATCAATGCAAAAATGAATATGTATAAATGCGAAAGCCAATATCATATTGCAGTCTTCTTTTTTAACAATAGTTATTTATAACACTTTGCTGCCCCCTCTGGGAATCCATGTCCAGTAGTCCTTTCCTATGGACTCTTCATGGAACCTCCTGGTCCACTTCTCCCCGCGGACCCCTTCACAGACCCCCCTGTCCTCTTCTCATCTGTCTCCTTGACAGTCTTAGGTATCCAATCAATCACCCGGTGCCGGCCAGCACTGAAAGGAGCTGGTCACTGAAACTGGGTGAGGCGCACCTCCAGCTCCTCTTGCCGTGTGCCATCCCCTAACGGTGGAAAGATCCCGGACCGTTCCCCCAATTGTCAGAAAAATCCACTTATGCCAGAAGTTTATGTCCAAAAAGGAGACAGAGGAGTCCTTCAACTTTATTCGAGAATAGGGGGAGAATCTACTGGTGCACACGCCCATGGGGTTTTCTCACTTGAGGTTTCTGAGAATGCAGTCTCCTTTTATCCTAAACTCCCAGACGCACATTGCCCTCTTCCTTTCCCCATTGGCTGAGGTACTAGGAAGGTACAGTGTTCCCGGACTGCCTACCCCATTTTCCCCCTTGAACCTGCCATTTTACCCCAAAGATCAGAAACTCCGGTTTCTAAAGACACTTGTTAGTTTCAGGCACTAAGCTGTCTGGCCCCTGCAACAAACCTGCTGCCTAAAGTCAGTAGAACCATTAAGACCCATTTCAAAGACATTAACACTCATACCTTCACCCATCAAATTATTTGTAAAGACATTAGCACACATCTTTCCTCTCAGATGGAAAATTGCCAACTAAAGCCAACTGTCTTGTAAGCCTATAAACAGCAGTACAAAGTGAGACCCTTTGAGCTCTCCTGGACTGCAGCAGGCTGAGACCAGCAACCTCCTTCTGAGTGCAGCCTCTCAGAGACAGTGAACAGTCAAGTTTGCTATACTCAGAGGATTGCTAGACAACACCGATGGATCCTGGTCTGATATCCCCCACTCCTCAAGGCTCAGCCCTTTTCCTGCTGAGAAGATGCAAAGGCATCCGAAGTGAGTATTTCACTTATCTTAAGGGGAATTTTTCACAGGTACCTTGTACAGACTTTTTATGTCTGTGTGCATGTGAGTGTGAATATGCTATAGCAAACATACCAGTGTTGGGGGTCAGGTTTTTTGTTGTTTTTTTTTTTTTTTTTTTCTCAGGGAATCTTTTCTTCCATCTTCTACTGGAAAGAAAGACTATGTGGGAAAGGGGGTTGCCCAAGGGAAAAATAGGGGCAATTAGGAAACAAAAAAAATGCCCCCATGTTCCCACATACCACGGTATCGGCCCAGCCAGAGAAACAAGAGTTTAGGAGTGGTGACTGAGGGGGAAGCGAGTGGTTTTGGCAGTTTCTTAGCTGGGGCTTGGGCAGTCTTTGCCTGGTCTGGAGCAGAGACAGTCGTGTGGTGCTTTTTCTTCTTCTTGGATCTCTCCTGTGCAGGGATTTTTTTCCAACGTTGGGGTGGAGCTCTGCCTGCTGCCAGCTTGTGAGCCTGTTGCTCACAAGAGAGAAGCACTGAGAGACAAACGCAATCCATTTGGGTGCCTGGAGGAGTTGTCCCTTATCCCCTTCTCCCTGTGTTGGAAACAATATAACTTTAAAATTTTTATTTTTTCTCTCTAGTTAGGCTTGACTTGACTTTGCCTTGGGGAAAATAATTTTCTTTAGTTTTTTTAGGAGATGAAGCATCATTCTAAGGAGATGGGCTTAACATAGCAACAGACTAGGAGTAGCCCAAAGATACCCAAAATGATAAAAGACCATCAACGGAACATCAATGGAACACCAGCGGCCATCTAAGTGCATCTACCCTCAGATGTCGCCTCTGGCAGAGTTGAAAACATCTAGTCGGGAAAGGACTTATAAGAAAATCGAAGAATGAAGATCTAATCAACATGAGAGGCGAGGAGCTTTAGATCCAATGGGAAACTAAATTCTGGGGGTTGCTCAACTCTGGACCCATGAACGTTGAAACAGTGCATCTCTGGGTTTTAACTGAATAAAGTTTAGGGAAAATCCTGCAAAAACATGTGTATTTGGAATATTTTAATTGTCCCATCATGTCCAGAAAATAAAGTAATGCCTGATTCTTTATCACTTCAAATATAGTTCCAGATGTTATGAACAAAAATTCGGTTAATATTTTTTTTGTGAGAAAAAGTTACAAAAAGGCAGCCAGATCACTGTCCCTGCCAAAATTCTGCGTGTTTTGTTATTGTAATCACGGGTCGTTGTGGCTAATTGCTCCTTTTGTATTAGCAGAGCCTTGCCCGAGGCTAAGTTGTACCTTTCTCAGAATAGTGAAGACACCTGAGAAGGTGCGGGGAGGTTATGCAAAGTGACTCCAAGACCAGAATGCTGTGTGGGTCCCCCGCTGTACTGAGAAGACCCCAAAAACAACGAGCCAAATAAGAGTTGAGAGACTGGAGTGATGTCTGGACGTGAGGAGTCGAGTGATGAGCCTGCAGAGGTGCGGAACACCTTCGGAGCCTTTCGCCCTGACCATGGGAGTAGCCCCCGGAGATGAGGGCCTGCTAAGACAGCCGGCAGAACCAGGAACATCTGGCGGGGATTACCACACCCTAAAGGCTCCCACGAGGACTGGATCCCCCAGCTCTGCCCCTAGTGGACAGGGCTGTGCATATCCTCCTCCTCTGAGTCGCCCGGGGAGAGACGACGGATGCTGCAGACCCGTCGAGCCGCCCAATCCTGAGCTGATCACTTTTAATAAAGGCATTAAAAAGGAGAAGAAGTCTCCTGGCCCTGTTTATTTCAGCTGGGGCGTTCGTCCGGGATAGCCACGCCGCAAGAGGACTCAGGACTGGCCATCTTGGATCTTCAGAGGACAGCTGGCTACCAGGACCAGAGAGATCGGCTCAGGAGCAGAGACGCAGAGGAGCACCGGAGCACCGGACTGGTGAGAAATCTGGTGGCGGGAGTGGGAGACGTGCGCATGTGTGTGTGAGTGAGACGCGGGCCGGCAGCCGGACCCTCAACCTGAGAGTGGACCCCTTAGTACCGCGTTTCCTGACTCCTGCGAAGGGGCAGGCCGGGAACAGGGGGAAGCGAGTGGAATTAGTGTGAGTGAGTCGTCTCCCAAGGGGGAATAAAGGGCCCCCCCCCTCCAGGCGTGCGGAGGGAATTACTGTGTATGAGTGGCACGCACCTAAAGTAAGTCCTGACAGAGGGAGGTCAGGCAGATTTGTAAGTCTCGAGAAGGATCCGAGTAAGATTTGTCAGTCCCGAGAAGGGTTTGGGTGGTTCACAAGCCCTGCAGGCAAAGTAAGTCCTGACAAAGGAGTCAGGCACAAACCCCAGCGAAGGAGGCTGTGGTTTGCTTTTAAGTCCTGATACAGTGAAGCCTAAAAATTGGCGGGTTAGGCAAACTAAAAATCAGGCAGTTATTTTTCCTGACTGAGGGAGTCAGGCACGACCCGGATTCTTAGGCCGAGGCTTCGTGTGTTCAAGTCCCAATAGATGTAAGACCTGACGTTGGGAAGTTGGGCAATCAAGAGATTGGGCAGTTGTTTCAGTATAAAGTCCTGAGCATCAGGCAGAAATTTGAAGTTCAGTGGAGGAGGCTGAAGCTCCTAAAACAGGTTTTTTTTGAAATTCCCGGTCAGTAGAGGCACCTTTGGGACTTTTTTATTGAGACCTGAAAAATGGGAGGTTGTAATAGTAAAAAGACCGGCAAGAGACTGAGGGATATACCTCCCAGTAGTCCCTTAGGAGAACTGTTAGTAAAATGGGATTCTATAGAGGCCACGGAGGGATTAGATAAAGTGAAAATGATCCATTATTGTATGGAAGTCTGGCCAGAATTAGAGGTGCAAGGAGGATGGCCTTGGTGTGGGACAAAGGATAAGTGGATGTGCCAACAATTAAATAATTATCTGACAGCTCGAGGGGATACTGATCCTGAGCAATTATTGTTTTATTGTATGTAGCTTGCTGGGTAAAGAGCGCTATTGGGGATGAAGGGGTGCGAATTTGTAAGGTACAGAGGAAGAAAGAGGGGAATGAAGGAGGGCATGATAGAACTAGTAAAAGATGGGATCTCCTGGATTATTTGCCTCCCTCTGCCCCTCCACTTTATAATCCTCTTCTTCAAGCACCTCAAATGGCAGGTCCGGTTCTTCCCCCGGCTGCCATCTCATTACCACCTGCTCAAATTCCTCCTTCTACCTCTTCAGCTTCTGCTATGATAAACCCAGTATCTCCCCCAGTAACCACTCCCTCACCACCCCCTTCAGCTCCTCCAGTTCCTTCTGCATCACCACAAGCGCCTACTCCACCTGCTGCATTCTCCACCCCTTCTCCAGCTCCGCTTAATATACACTCAGGCTCTTCTCCCCCTCCTAGTCCTTTTACCTCCCCCTAGTTGGGGCACAAATGCCTCCTTGCCCAGTAAACAGCTATCACCAAATACACCTGCTGATGGGCAGAAAGTTCAGGGTAACCCAGATATCCCTCAAAGTAGTTTGGCATCTGAAGATGGGCCATACTGTAGCACCAGATCCAAGACCTCCAAGGCGGAGAGACTGCTTCCCCTCAGAGAGGTTCCTATGGGAGGAGTAGCGGGAGGTGTTGGCTTTGTGAATGCTCCCCTAACTGCTTCTGAGGTGAGAGGATTCAAGAAAAAGTTGGGGCATTTAGTTGAGGACCCAGTGGGCATAGCCAACCAAGTGGATCAATTTCTAGGTCCAAATATCTACACTTGGGGGGAGATGAATTCCATCCTGAGTATATTATTTTCCCCAGAAGAGGTCCAGATGATTAGGGCGGCTGGCATCAGAATTTGGGAGAAAGATAACAGTCCAGGACCCCAGGTGCCATCAGGTGAACAGAAATTGCCACTAACGGATCCCAGCTGGAACCCTAACCAGGAGGAGGGGAGGAAGGCCATGAAGGAATATAGGTCTTTGATCATACAGGGGATCAAAGAGTCAGTTCCCAAAGGAACTAATACCCAATTGGCATTTGAGGATACACAAGAGAAGGATGAAGCTCCTGCTGCCTGGCTTAACCGCCTAAGGCGGAACTTTCAGTTGTACTCTAGAATAGACTCAGACACCCTAGAAGGTCAAATGCTGCTAAAAGTCCAATTTGTTACCAAATCTTGGCCTGATATAAGGAGAAAACTCGAAAAGATGGAAGATTGGCAAGAGAAGGACAAAAATGAGTTATTAAGAGAAGCATTGAAGGTGTATTTAAGGAGGGAGGAAGAAAAAGCAAAGGCCAAGGCTAAGGTCATGGTTGCTGTAGCTAGAGAAAGTGCAGGGTGGGCGGGTCCACCACCAGGAGGAGGCAAGGCTAGGCCAGTACTGTCAGGTGCAAGCGGGATGGAGACACCTCAAGGCCCTTTCAGAGAGCGACATTGCTATTACTGTGGAGAGCCAGAACACATCAGGAGGTTTTGTAGAAAGCTCAGTCTCAATGAGGCAATAGCCAGGGAACAAGATAATTTAGGGAAGATCCTTAAAGATGACGATTAGAGGGTCAGGGGCTTTACACTACAGGGGACCCGATGCAACATCTAGAAGAGCCCTCGGTAAACTTTGAGATGGGCCCCCTAAATGAAGAATTTGAATTTTTGAGTAGATACAGGAGCAGATAAGTCCTGTCTCAACAAAGTACTAAGAAGTATAGTATAGTATAGTGAAAAAACATCTGAAGTTAGACAAAAACAGCTAGGTAGAAAGGATATCCAATAGCACCAAAACTGGCCAGTAAAACTAAACTTGTAATAAGTGATGTGAAAGTAAAAAGTACCTTATTGTTGTCTTGTGTGTGTGAGAGTGAGTCACAAGCAAAGTCAGCCTCAACTTCCCGGGCAGGTGGGAAGGGGGCAGTGGAAGCGTGTGTGTGTGTGACCTGCAAACCAGGATACTGTTCCCCAGGCAGGTGGGGGCTGTGACTGAAGTGTGTGTGTGTGACCTGCAAACCAGACTAGTGCTCCCCAGATGTGTGAGGGAGCCGTAGCTGTAAGAGTGCGAGTGACACGCAGACAGCCTCACAGGTGAATGTGCACCAGAGGCAACCAGAGTCAGGGCCCTTTCAGAGGCCCAGAGATACTGAGACCTGTGGGCCAACCCCAGGGTGAAGGGGGGGCTACAGGGACCCGTGATTATCTAGGAATAATGATCCAGTTTCTGTCTTGAGGGTGTGAAGGAATGTGTGAGAGTGAATATAGACAAATTAGAATAGAGGTAATGTAGATTGTGCATTATAAGTTTTACCACATCTCCTTAGAGGGAAGTGTATTGTGTAGAAGAATGGTATAAGAAAAATAAATTTAAGTGTAAGGGGTTGAAAGAAGTATGTAAGCTCTAAGTGAAAGTAAGAAACAGAAGCAAGAGATAAATAGATAAGATCTTGAAAAATAGAACAGAAAACCAGTGAATTAAATCAACAGAAAAATAGGGGAATAAAAGTACTTTGGGACTTAAGTTAGCTTGGAAATACAACTCCTTGCAAAATACAGAGTATGTAGAAGTTGATGAGAGAAACATGCAAGCTATGGAAAAAGAGAAATTAACCAAAAACATTAAACAGAGAAACTGAGTTTTGATAAAATCATTAAATAGCAGACCATTAATGCCTGTGTTTGAAAGCCCGTTTCAGGTACTCTTCATTACGAATTCGACTGTGCAGACCAAAAAGAAAAAGTTGGACTCACAACACTCTCACCCCCTGGCATTGGACCAGGATTCAACATCAGGTTTTTTTTCCTCTAGCATTCTGGCATTGGATTGGACTGCACCACATTCTCATTCTGGCATTGGACCAGACTCCACCCCTTTCTCCTTCTGGCATTGGGCCAGACTCCCAGTTTTTCCCTCTGGCATTGGGCCAGAGTCCACACCACTCACCTCCGGGCACTGGATAAGGATCCATCCACATCACAAGTCAATTCACCTGAGTATACTGTGATTTAAAGTTGACTCTCAGAAGGAAGAGTCAAAAAGACTGAACTGTGTGGGAAAAAAATTGGTATCAGAGTTCTAATATTGCTTAAAAGGTTTCAAGACTGTTCTGTGTAAACTATGTTGGTAAAAAGTTTAAGACTGTAAATAAGTAATTCTGGTTAAGTTCCCCAATTTATTTCTAAAGACTCCAGGTTAATCCTCTACAGAACACTCCCCTGGGGGGGAAACCAAAATTGGTAGGGAACAGACCAAGAGGGGTTTAACCAGAGAAGCGGGTAGAAGGGACTCTAAAGAGCTTGGAAGCTTTTCCTCAGTAAAATTCCCCAAGAGGCAAGGCCGGGTGGGCAGGCTGTGCAAGATGACCCATACCGGACTCTTGGGAAGGGTAGTACTGATGGCTCTGATTGCTGGTGGTGCTCTGGGAAGCCCAGCTGAGCCGTGCAGTGAATGCTACCAACCCCTCTGTGAGGAGGAAGTGAGCTCCTTGTCGAGAGTCCACATCAGTTCTAACCCTGATTGTGTTAACCCCTCCCAATTGGTCCTTTATCAGAAAAATAAAAGAGTGTATTGGATAGCATACAATACTGCCACTTTTAGACAGCCACTCCTAGGAGAGTTCCCTATAGGGGAAGCCTGGTTGTGCTTTGAATGTGATGCTGCTGAAACAAGCTCAGCAGATCTAGTAAAAAGCAAAGAAATGGTGAAAATGGTAAGAAAAATTGTTTGTTACAAGTATTTATATAAGTGTACTGGAAAAGAGGTAAACCCCTTTTGGAACACATTTCAGGGGAGCTCTAAACCCCTAGGTTTGATCTTGTCTGGCAGCTGCATTGCTAGAGTGATAAAACCAATTTTCTTATTACCCAAAGAAACTGGATCAAGTTTGGGAGTTCCTATATATAATGATTTGGGAGAAAATAAACAGAACCGGGAAAGTGAAATAGAAATTGAGAAAATCCAAAATTGTAAAAGCCAAGTTCGGATCCCAATATCTATGTTAAACAAAGTCATCCAGCTCCAGGCAGTATTAAAAATAAAGAATTCAATTATTAGGAACATTTCAAACGAAATAAAAAGATTAGCATGTGTAAATAATGAAGAACAAACTCCTACACTTGATCCCAGTGGGTGGGAGAACCTAGAGATTTTCAAAAAGGATGTATGGGAAAAGGTAGTTTTTCTCACTGTGTGTGTACTTGGAGGACTGCTCTTTTTACTATGCTTATTTATCTGTTTTAGTAGAATAGTACTTGCCGTGCAGAACAACCTGAAGAAACCAAGGAAAGTAACAAGGCTAAGTAACCATGATTACCAAAGTGCACAAGAGATTTATAGTAGATTCAAGACAAAAAATTGTGAGTTGATGCGAGCTTAGAATTTAAGCTCGATCAAAGAAAAAGAGAGGGGGGTCTGTTATGAACAAAAATTCGGTTAATATTTTTTTTGTGAGAAAAAGTTACAAAAAGGCAGCCAGATCACTGTCCCTGCCAAAGTTCTGTGTGTTTTGTTATTGTAATCACGGGTCGTTGTGGCTAATTGCTCCTTTTGTATTAGCAGAGCCTTGCCCGAGGCTAAGTTGTACCTTTCTCAGAATAGTGAAGACACCTGAGAAGGTGCGGGGGGGGGGGGGGGGGGGGGGGGTTATGCAAAGTTACTCCAAGACCAGAATGCTGTGTGGGTCCCCCGCTGTACTGAGAAGACCCCAAAAACAACGAGCCAAATAAGAGTTGAGAGACTGGAGACTGGAGTGATGTCTGGACGTGAGGAGTCGAGTGATGAGCCTGCAGAGGTGCGGAACACCTTCGGAGCCTCTCGCCCTGACCATGGGAGTAGCCCCCGGAGATGAGGGCCTGCTAAGACAGCCGGCAGAATCAGGAACATCTGGCGGGGATTACCACGCCCTAAAGCCTCCCACGAGGACTGGATCCCCCAGCTCTGCCCCTAGTGGACAGGGCTGTGCATATCCTCCTCCTCTGAGTCACCCTGGGAGAGACGACGGACGCTGCAGACCCGTCGAGTCGCCCAATCCTGAGCTGATCACTTTTAATAAAGGCATTAAAAAGGAGAAGAAGTCTCCTGGCCCTGTTTATTTCACAGAGAGTTTATTTTCTCCCCGATTTTTGGTGACACCCAGAGCCGCTGCATGGCGGGCTGCCTAAAGCTGGAGCAACACCCTGTCAGACCTCTTCTCTGTACAGTAGTGCAATGTCGCAATAAAGCCCAGCCTCCCTTCCTAGCATGTTTTGGCTGCTGTTGGCAGTGCCGAAGACTGATCACCACCCACGTGGGTGGCTGCAAGAATCAACCCTTCTCTCTCTCTCTCTCTCTGAGCAGCCATCTCCACCAGGGAGGTCCTGATCTTGCATCAGAGTGCCCCTGCACCACAGCCTTTCTGCCCCCACCCTAGCCAACACTGCCCCCTGCTGGTTGTGATTGTAACTACACCAAATGGGAAATTGCTTGACTGGCAGTAAAAGGTTGTTGGGTTTTCTGGTTTTTTGGTTTTGCCATTGTTGTTGTGTTTGTATTTATATACATATGTATATATATTGTCTAGTCAAGAACTGCTCTTCATTTTCCCATATGTTTTCCCAAAAGCCCCATAATTTCAAAGATATAATAATTTGGAGGGGGGGGTAATCTTTTCCATTTTTGGAGGGTTCCCACCTTCCTTGGTAGACACTTGTCTTTTAAACCAGGATAATCAGGAATGCTGCTCTCATAGATTCTGAAGTACTTAATATTTTTAACTAAGGCCTGTGACTTACTGTTGTGATATAGTAAAGTCTATAAGTCTATATGAATCCTTGCTAAGCTATTTAATTTAAGTGACAAGGTTTAGGAATGGTATTCCCCAATTTAGTACTCCTGCTAAAACCATGTGCTGCTTCCACTCCCTCCTCAATACAGTTGGAGGAACAAAAGATAAAGATCACAGGTTCAGATAAAAACAATTTCCCATAAATAGCAAAGAGATAAGAAAACAAACAGTAAAAGCAACAGTAATAACAAAAGTATACAAAAGAGAGGGTGATGTAAAATGCTCACAGTAGAGCTCATGTTTTCTTGACCAGAAAGAACCCCTTCTCCCCACAAGAGAGAGAGTCCCTTTGGCCCCCGGCCCCAGCAATGATGTGAGTGGTATAGAATAACGTCTGTGTTCTAGCCACATCCTCTCCCAGCTATTGCAAAAAACTAATCTTGTCCTGGCTAAAACCAGGACACTTAAGTTATCAATTAAGTATTGTTAAGTTCTTTCGAGTTTAAGTGTTAAGGCTAAGTAGTGCTGTTGGGCCTTTAGGCATAAACTGTTGGTGAAGTCCAGTCCAGGGCTCAGTTTAGCATGGGGGTCTACTCTGAACCTTGTGACTCAACAGGAGGGTCTTCCATATTCCTTTTTATCCTTACCCTTTCCTATCCTTTTCTCACCCCCGTTGCCTCCACCTACATAGTTTTGGGTTTATTTCAATTTGGATTCATTTTGGACTTCTGTTTGCTGTTTTTCTGTGTGCTTTAACCATCTAGTAAGAAGTAGAGTGAACCTTGCCACGGAACTTTGTCGTGCTTTCACTTTTATATTAAACATGTTTTTGCGAATACCTTTGCTCATGATTCTTAATGCAACCCTGAAACACTCATTCATGACATCCCCAAAGCCCTCTGACCCATTTTCAGAAAGGTCCGAAAGAACAGACTACGCATGATGACTAATTTGCATAGAAATTGAGAAACCTATCTTCAGGGTAGGGAAACCTATACATAAAAAGGTAGCTCCACCAACCCTGGGCAGTATCCTCAGCACTCTAGACATCCCATCAGCTGGATCGATGCTGGAACTAGGACTGGTGATGTCTTTTTCTCACTTTCTCTCTCTTCCTCTTTCATTAATCTCTTTTTATTTTATCTCTTCCTTTTCATTTTACTCCTTTATCCAAACCCCACTGCCGTGTGCTTATATAGCAGGTAAGGGACTCACATACCAATTCCCATGCCAAGTGTGTAATTTACTAATAAAACTTTGTGAGTTTTTGCAGTCCCTCTGACTTTTGTCATTCCTTTTGACCACAGGCATTTACAAAGTTTGGGTGGTCCCTTCCCTTAAGGATGGGATGCCACACTTGGTTAGTTATGGATTTCTGGCACATGTTCTAGACTGAGGAAGTAGGCTGCTTTGTTCTGTCATTTCTGGGCTGCCTATGCTAACCCTCTTTTCCCCAACCCATAGATCAAATACATTGAGATTGACCTAAACCTGCTATGAAAAAGGTTTTATCTACCAGGTCAGCCTCTCCTTTTAAAGCAAATACTTTGATACTCCAGTAGTAGATGAGATCCAGGAATGAATCTGAGCCCTTCATCCTGTAAGAGGATGCATACAGAGATGTCCATGCAGACCGCACGGTAGACAGTGAGGTCCCACAGACATACATCCACCCACATCACTGCTCCCAGAGTAGGGTTGCAGCCACAAAGGCTAGCAGATAATCTCAATTAATTGCCTGAACTGAGAGAAGACCAAATAGTAAAACAAAAGGAAAGTGATAACAGTTACAAATAAGTATAATTGAAAGTATTTTATAAGGAAAAGGAGCCAAAACCACAGCCAAGAAACACGCATGCTCTAAAAAGGTGGACCCAAGGAGGGGCCTGTGGCCGCAGCTTGCTTCACAGAGACCGGCAGGCACAACTTTCCCAGGATTTTCCTGGGGAAGGCTGTGAGAAAGCTCAGAGAAAGAAGAAAAACAGTTCTCATCTTCACTTGCTGCATCTCTTGTTTGTCACATGTGGAATGTGTTATGGAGATTGTTTACCAAAAGGGATTTCTTAATTGGACACTGGTGATGGTGTTTGGATTGATTGACCAATTAGGTCAAAGCTGTGTCGTGACTGTCTGAAAGGGTCACGGGTTTTTCTTTAGTATAGTAGTATAGTATAGTATAGTATAGTATAGTATAGCTTAATAAAGCATTTGTTCAGCCTTCTGCAATCAAGGAGTCAAGGCTCTTTATTTCCCGCATTGGGGACACCCAGCCACAATAGGGGCCATGTAAAATAGTTCCTGGAAAATGTAAACTAGTTTATGGATATGCATAAGGGTCTATGAATATGCAACAGGCGGATGTAATGGAAAATAATCTTTGCTTTACTGTCTTTTGTCTCCTACTGTCCTTTATTAAACCTTTTAAAAATTTCACAGGAGAGTGAATGTGTGTCACAGACATTTTTTCAAAAAATCCTTTCTTTTAGGATTTGTCCTTTCTGGGAAGCTGAGGCCCCAGAAGAAAAATGTAAACAATAATTATCTGCTGCTGTGGAATGCAATAGGTGCACCTGTGATTGGCTCACGTTCCATGTTGCGGTGTGTCTTAAGCTTCTGGGTCCCTTTCCCAGGTGTGCCTATATGCCTCTCCCTTCCCCCTCGCCCCCTTGCTTAGTGTGTTGTGTCAATCAGGCTTAACATTCCAGCAAGGCATCGTGTGATTGGTCAAGTTCAAAAGATGCCCCTATGCCCAGGGGTCATTGGCCTATGTCTAGGTGTCCCTCGTCCCTTGAGACCCCGCCCCTTTCACCTGTTCCCCCCCCTCCCCCTGCCCCGGGAGCTTAAAAGGTGATCAAGCCATGTGCTCGTCATTCTGCTGGAGCAGCTGCTCCTGTCCAGACCTCTGTAACCATGGAATAAACTTCTGGACATTAAACTCTCCAGCGGAATCCTCTCCTTTTTCTCTTCACCATCGCCAGAAGCTCTCTCTCCTGAGGTAAACGGAGTTCCTGACAAGCCTGGACTTGCTCAGTGCCCAGCTGCAATCTCCAGCAGCCAAGGTATCTCTGGGGTGATTTACACCACAGTTGCTGCCTTTGGCCCAGCAGCGAGGGTCAGACTGGCCCAGGCACCATCTAACTGATAATATTGGGATTCATATTCCAATAGTTCCATGTGTACAATTAAGGGCCAATCACAGGACCAAGCTCGGGGACAGATTCTCAGAGAGCTCTCTTGTTTTTGGAGATTCTATTCTAGTCTCAGCTTAGCAGCTTCTGCAACTTTGCTCTCTATTCCTATTGGTATAGTCATAATGTAATATATATCATAAATCAATAAATCCAGCCTTCTGATCATGAACCAAGATTCTCGTCCATCTCTCTCACCCTGAGGAACCCTCATCAAGTCACTGCAATATCTGGTCACCCCTCGTGTCAGAGCAAGAATTAATTTGATAAGACCAGAGGAGCAAATTGCTGCACTGGGTAAAATCCTGTCTGTGTAGCATTTGATGGTTGCTTTAGAAGTGACCACAGAAGTGGATTCAAGCCAGGAGCTGAAGAACTGAAGATCCTGATTTGGACAGAGTTCACAGCCAAGGCTGACCACAAGTGAACCTGAAACACCTCCGGGAAGATGTTTGGAAAGAGCAGCAGAACCGTGGAGCAGGCCAGAGCATGCTGGACTCTTTCAAAAGGTACTGTTGGCTTTTCTATCCCTGAGGATTCAGCCTTGCGTAGTTTGTGGCTGTTCGTATGGGGGACACACGCCTTGGAGGAAGAGGTTCAGTTCTCTCCTTCAGAGGAGGAACTTATTGCCCTCTGGCAAAAATGGGGTGAAGAGGATGAACTTTTCCTGTCAAAAACAGATCTCTATGAGTTCTTTCGATGGGCAAAGCTTTTTGGGTTCTTTACTGATGTGCTATACGCCTTGGATGTTTTCGTGTGGGAGTGCATGGACTCCATTTTCCGATTCGTTTGGGGTCAGGGGTGTGACTTCCCTCCTGTCTACCCAGCATTTAGAAAGCTCTTCCCAGTTTTTAAACGGAGAGCAGCTGTTTTTCCATGGATTTCTAACTGCTATGGGCTGGCTCCATTCCTCCCATCCCCAGCGGGAGAAGAGCCTTTGGAGGGGGATGAGATGCTGCTTTCCAGCCCCCCCGCTTCCCGGCTGGGGGAGGTGAAACACCGCCGCGAGAAGAAGTTTTTTTTACTCTTTCTCCAGAGCGTGCGCAGGGGGGATGGGAGGGGGCAGTCCCGCCCGAGCCAGTGCTGTAGGCGCCACCCCTGGAAGCCCGGCAGGCCCTTTCCCAGTCGGCCTCTTGGACCCTGCCCCGTTCAGAGATGGGGGGGGGGGCACTGGTCCCTGAGGCCCCCCCGCTTGCCGGGCCCCTGCGGCCGCCTCCAAGACCTGCGCTGCCTCTGTCTCTGCCGGCCTCTTGGGCCCCGCCCTGCTCAGAGATGGGGGTGGTACCAGCCCCCGAGGCCCCTCCGCTTGCTGCGCCGGTGCGGCCGCCTCTCCGGGCGATCCCGCCGCCACCCCTTCCGGATCTTCCACCGCCGCCCCTCCCGGCTGTTTCGCCGCTGTCCGTGTGCGTTCCGCTGGCGGCTGCATCTCCCCGGCTGACCTTAGAGTCAGCAGCAGAAGACAGTCCCGACCCCGCGCCATGCCTGCCGCCGCTTTCAGAGACAAGGGACAAAGCAGCGGCATGTTCCCGCGCATCCCCGCGGTTTCCTGCTGCTGAGCCACTGTTGCTAGGCGACGAAGACACGTTTGCAGCTTCCGGCTCAGCGGAGGAGGGCTCCTCCCCGTCTCCGGCCCCCCCGCCGCTTGCACTGGTCGCCCCAGCAGTTCTGCCGCTGTCGGAGACTCTGTCCTCTGTGTCTGCGTCAGAGGCTGCCCTGGAACCGGCAGTTTGTTTGAGCTCAGACCGTCCCGGGCCGAGTGCTCTGGCAGGAGCGGTCTTGGCGGCCGCCCTCCCCTTCCATGGAGCGGGGGATGCTCGCCAGCTGACTGTGGGGGCAGTGCGTCTGCCTGCGTTCAAGATCAGCATTCTCGGCGGGTTGGGGGTGTTTGTTCGGGGATTGCCCCGTGGAGGTTGCCATCCCTGCCTCCTCTCTTGCGCCCTAGCGGCGAGGGGCTGGTGGTGCATCCCGAGAGCTCTGCCTTTGGTCCCCAGCCTGGAGGGGGTGGGGGTGATGCCATGGGACAGATGGGAGATACACCTGATGCATTTGCATTGCAGAGGCAGAGGGCACAGCTGGAGGAGCTGATGGCTTGTTTGCTGTGGGAAACAAACATTCCTAGACCCAAGATGGGATTTCTGGGGGAGGCTTCTATTTCCCTGCTGCTGGCATGCCTCAGTGGTTTTGGGGAAAGGAAGCGTGTCACCACCCGTGCTGCCATTGTACTGGCAGCAGGGTGCAGGCCTGTGGGAATGCAGAGCCTGCTTCGTGGGTTTGGCCTGGGCCGTTGGGCTCAAGAAGTTCCTGGGCCAGGGCCACTGCCTGGCCTCCTGATGTCTCTGGGGGTTGTGGTTTCTCCTACCAGTCCTGGCCCCCCTTTTGTGGGCCAGTTTTGGGGTTCCTGGTCCAGCATGGGCCAGGGCCCCCAGGGCCTTCTCTGGCTGTGCTCTGCTGCTGCTGCTCTTTTCGATCAAAAAAAAAAATTTAAAATTAAATAAAAAAGATTGAAAATAGCTGTCAGCAGCTCTGAAGCACTGAAGCATTGAAGGGCCAGAAAAGGACATTCCAAAAATTGTTCAAATTGTTTGAAATTGTTTAAAATTGTGTTATGACTGTCAATGGTTTTTTGATAACTATTGATGGAACTCTTTTGCATCAAGCTTGTTTTCAGGACCAAAAAGGACTCTCAGATATTCCAAGGGAAACAACTTCGGTTCTTGGACTGTTCCTGAAACTCAGCTGCTTGGACTTGAATTTTCTTCGTATTGTTTTTTGCATTTTCTTAGATTGTAAGATTGTTTTAGTTATATGTTAGTATTGTATGTTATACAAGTGAAGAAATTTCCTGTTCATTCCACATCAGCATTTTGCTTTTAATTTATATAATTTGGAAAGGTCAGATGTCGCAGACATTTTTTAAAAAAATCCTTTCTTTTAGGATTTGTCCTTTCTGGGAAGCTGAGGCCCCAGAAGAAAAATGTAAACAATAATTATCTGCTGCTGTGGAATGCAATAGGGGCACCTGTGATTGGCTCATGTTCCATGTTTACAATTAAGGGCCAATCACAGGACCAAGCTCGGGGACAGATTCTCAGAGAGCTCTCTTGTTTTTGGATTCTATTCTATTCTTAGCTTAGCAGCTTCTGCAACTTTGCTCTCTATTCCTTTTAGTATAGTCATAATGTATCATATATCATATAAATCAATAAATCCAGCCTTTTGATCATAAGCAAGGTTTTCATCTATCTCTCTCACCCTGAGGAACCCTCACAAGTCGCTGCAATAAATGTGTTCTTCACAAGATGAATCACAAGTATTGCTTTTTACCCTCTGGGCAACATATAACTGTTTTAGCATCACAGACCCATTCCTCAAAACAAAAGACCACCCCCATCCCCCCCAACACCACCACCAAACAGCAAGAAAAAACAAAAGAAAGAAACAGAAAGAAAAAGAAATCTTGCTTTAGCATAAAAAACTTTGTGAGGGTTGAAGAGCCAGTGAGAGATTAAGGCTATCTCTGCCTTGATCTTACCTCTCGTGCTGGCGCCTCTTCCTATTTTCACAGCAGCGCCTTCAACGCCGTCCCTCTACCTTCAGCCACTGCTGCCACTGCACCGCAGTGGCCCCGGCTCGCTCCAGGAGCGGGAAGAAACTCGCAGACAGCCACCTGCTCGGGGACCCTGGGGCTGTGCCTCACCTCCCTTCCCCCTCCTCTTTCTCTCTCTCTCTCCCTCAACCCACTTGCCGGGGCCGAGGCTACCATCCTGGACTTGCGACCTCGGCAGGCTGGGAGCTGCCCCAGCAGCTCTGCCGCGAAGCCAGCCTGCTCCTCAGCGGCAAACCCACACGATCCGCACCCAGCACCACCTCCAGGCTGGCGAGCACATCCGGCAACACCTTGCCCTTGGGGACTCTGGCACAACCAAGCCAGCTCCCTACCCCCAGCGGTGCCCCATGCTAATCGCTTCTTGCGCCGCCTCCACCAGGTGGTAGAACACTGGGAGTTGCCGCACCGGGTCACCCCCATAAATCAACCCCTGCCCCAGCCCCCGAGACCTTGCTGCTCGCTTGAGAGCGACCAAACACCTCCTAACCTTGACAACCTTTAACCTGGTGTCCACAGGTGCTCTTATTGTGAAAAACGCCATTCAGTTGTGTTAAAATTTTTAAAATTTTAATAGTAATAAAATAGTAATAAAAATTAGGACAATAAGAATTTGGACAATTAAAGTTAGGACAATAAAAGACAATAAAAAGCAAAGAATTACAGACATCCGGATGCTTTTGCACTCTGTCACAAAAGCACGCTTCGCTAACAAAGGATTAACCCTTAAAAGCAATAGCCTTTTTGCATAGTCATATACCTCATACATGATTCAAACATTTTTTTCAAACAAAGGGTGTCTACTGTTTAATTTCTGCTCCCCTCTCATCTTGTAAATCAATGTTTTGGCTGCTCGAAGTCTGGAAGAAGTCTGGATTGTTCCAATAAGGAGGCAATAATTCTTCTCTTAGAAGCTTGGTGTCTTGTTGCTGTTATCTTTATGCGAAGAATTTCTTGGTTATCTATTCCTTGAGCCTGTTACAAAAAGTATCTTACATCACATAGTTTCTATTTTAATATTATGTTATAGCCCAAAAGTATATTTATCACACTACTTAAAAAGATTAATGCAGCACTACAGCATAACTTTACAACATAACACATATAGTATTCATTTTAACCTTTGCAATGAGCCAATCATATAATATGCATTTTTCACACTTATAATTCTTTTTTCTTTTGTAGGCATTTGGACAAACCATTAACATATTTTCTTCCCCCTTCTAGGAGGGCTTGTCCTGCTAGATTTTCCCGAACCTGAGAGGAATGATGGATTTGTCTTTACAAACAAGCTGTGGGTCTGCTGGTAGATAAAACTAGCACTGATGGATAAAAGAAACAATGTGAAGGATTCCACTGATTGATGAATGGAAAAAGATATTTGCTTTTAAAAATAAACTTTTGAGTTTGCTGATAAATGAAATTGGATATTTAAAGATGAAAGAAACAATGGGGAAAACCCTAAATTCCATAAGAATTAAAAATTAAAAGGGAGGGTTATACATTAGAGGGAAATCTTTGGTATCAGGCATGTCGGGAAGTCTGTGTGGTAATCACATATCCTCTGAACAAAGAGAGACATAGCTCTCCCAGGATTTTCCTCGGAATCTGTGAGAAGCTGTGAGAAAGCTCAGAGAAAGAATTAAAAGAATTATAATCTCAATCTCTGCACCTGGCAGGCAATCTCTGTTTGTCAAAGATGTTTACAAGAAGGAGTTGACCCTTCTTGACCAATAGGTGAGAGAAGATTCCTAAAGGCCAGTCAGGTCTTAGGTCCACCATTGTTTCTATAAGAACTGTGGATTTCTAATAATAAAGTGCCTTTTCATGCCTTCTGATGATGGAGTGTCTGTATGACCTTTGTCTGTCCCCGACATCCCTTCGGTGATAAGTCTGTACCTCTCAAGTCTCTCAGCCAATGGGAAAAGAGAAGGGAAATGCAGCAGGGAAATTAGGATAAAAAGTAGGCTGTGTCCTCAAAAAATTTGAGATATACCCGGGGAATGCCCCATGGTCTGGCCTCTCCCTTTATTCGAATAAAGTAAAAAGGACTCATCTGTCCCCTTTTTGGACATAAATCTCTGATGTTTGTGGATTAATTTTCTTGACAAGCCCCAGTTCAGCACTAAACAACCTCTAAACAAATGTGTTTAAGGCACCTCCTTGCTGTTCATACAGAAATTGTATTCAAACCCATCCTCCTCCACTATCAAGTTATCATCATTCCATATTCCAACATCTTAGAGTCTGTTAACCACCCTTCTTCTTTTTCTTTTTCAACCTCTCTTTTTCTTCTTTTTTTTTCATTTTTTCCTATTTTTCCCTCTTTTTGCCTCTGATTTAACACACTTTGGACTGCATGAGGTGTACACACAACTAGTTTATCTATAAAAGTAAGTCCACATCCCTTTTATCTTCTGATACAACCCCCATTTCCAGTTGCATCTGCAAGTCTCTCCCCAACAAGCTGATGCCTGCTCCAGGAACCAACAAGACATCTCCTATCCCCATGCCAGTCTCTCTCCTAATTACTCTGTCTTCAAACACAGGGATTTTAAACCTTTTTCCTTCTGCCCCTGCCACCTCAACCGTGTCACCACCCATATCACATCTCCCTGGAATCTCTACCATACAAATTCTCTCTGCCCCAGAATCAACTAAAAATTCCAATACATCCTCTTGGGGCCTGCTTCCCAAGTTATCAAAGGCTCCAGACAGCATTTATCCCCCAGAAAACAGAGCCCATGATTGTCGCAGACATTTTTTCACAGAAATCCTTTCTTTCAGATTTCTGCATTTTCTGGGAAGCAAGGGCCTCAGAAAAAAAATGTAAACAATTATTATCAGCTGCTGTGGAATGTAATAGGATGCCTTGTGATTGGTTCATGTTCCCATGTTTATGATTTAGGGCCAATCACAAGCTCAAGCTGGGGACAGAGTCCCTGGACACAACTTTGTTATAGATTCTTTCTTTTCTATTCTGAGCTAGCAAGTCTCTGCAACTTCTCTCTTTATTTCTATTTAGTATAGTTATAATGTATTATATATCATATATCAATAAATCCAGCCTTCTGATCAAGAAACAAGATTCTCGTCTTTCTCTCACCATGGAGACCTTCAACAGGTCCCTGTAATACATGATCTTCCCACTCCTTCACCAGGCACTTCCCTAAAGCACCTCCAAGTCTCCCTCTAAATGAGGGTGCCCTCCCCTGCTACAGCAGAAACAGGCATCCCTAGTCCCTTCCTGGGACCCTGACCACACTGGGGCTCTGAACCCCTCTCATAGAAACAGCGAGAGTTGGAATCACTGAGGGAGCAGAGACAAGAGCTGAGGTCTGCAGTGAGGCTGGAACCAATAAAGGCACAGAGTTAGGAGCAGAAGTCAACAGGAAAGCCAGAATCAACAAAGAAACAGAGGTAGGAGCAGATGGTTCCAGTGACAGCAGGGAAGGGAGTGATCACAGTAAGTACGGGTGGGGAGGGCTGAAACTCCTGACACAGGCAGAGAAACCGATATGGGTAGGGAGACTGGAGCTCCTGGCATGAGCAGAGAAACTGGAGAAAGGAAGAGGCACCATTTCCAGGGGTCCCAGTCCCTTTCTCTGACTCCCCATCTCATTTCCCCATGAGAAATCCATTCCCCTGTCAACTTGAAAACCTCCCATTCTTCACAGCACAGAAAAATACAATCCACCTTCTTCCAGAAAAGTTAAACTTTAAATCAACAATCCAAATCACATATACTTTCATTCATTTACAGTCATTCACTTTTATTTCTTTAATATGTCTCACGCACTCCCACTCACAGCAGGACAACACAAAAATAAGGTACCTTTGCTTTCAAGTAATTTGTTAATATCCATCCATGGGTACTATAAAATCTCAAAAATGTTATTGGCCAACCCTGGATGCTCTTGGGTATCCCTCAATCCAGCTGTGTTGTTCAATCCTGGATGCTCTTGGGCATATTAATCCCTCAACCCAGCAGGTTCAAATGAATCATGATTTTAAAGGTTTAAGATTTTAGCTGAGGGTTAAAACCAATTCATATTGAAGTTAGATATATCAACGATAGGTTAATGATTATTAGATGCTTAAGATAAAGCTAATTGTTATATTATGAGCTCATTTGTAGAAGGAAGGGGAACAAGTGAACCATTATAGGAACATATTGAAACCAGTGGAACAATGCCCAGCACCTGGACTCTGTGTTCATCCATCATGAAGCAGGGGGCCTTGGATCGTGCCAGAGGGTCACAGAGACCTGACGAAGACTTTCCTGACTTCACCCCTGGGACCACTGACCCAAATCGAGACCACCAACCCAATTCAAGAGAAGGGTTGTGCACATGTGAAAGACTGATAACTTCATTTTAGAACAAAGTGGGGATAGGAGGTGCTGGGGTTATGCATATGTATTATTTTGGCAAATAAATAGAAGGTAAAAATGCTTATGCAGTGCAGTCATGCATTTCAGGGATGATCCCCACAGTGCCGCCCACCGGCGTAATAAACATACCACTTTCGAACTTTGACTAGTTAGTCTTTGTCCGTGATTTTAGGTTTTAACGATTCACAATCCTGGATGCTCTTGGGCATATTTAGCCCTCAACCCAGCAGAATTTTGTTCAACCCTGGATGCTCTTGGGCATATTTAGCCCTCAATCCAGCAGAATTTTTAGGAGCCCTCTGTCTCAGACATCTTTTCATGAAAAATAATTTCCTTAGGATTTTTCCTCCTGAGAAGCTGAGAGGCCTCAGGAACAAAATGTAAACAATGGTTATCTGCTGCTGTGGGATGCAACAGGTGGATCTGTGATTGGTCTCATAGAGTTGTTTCTAGTTAATGGCCAATCACAGTCAGCTGGCTTGGACTCTCTGTCAGAGACAGAAGCTTTTGTTATCATTCTTTCTGTTTCTATTATTAGCTAGCCTTCTGATGAGAACCTTTTCTTCTATTCTTTTAGTATAGTTTTAATGTAATATATATAATAAAATAATAAATCAAGCCTTCTGAAACGTGGAGTCAGATCTGCGTCTCTTCCCTCATCCAAGAACCCCTGTGAACACCGTCAGTTTTCATCCCACTTTCTCAGTGGATTATGCCAGAAAAACCCTTGGCTCCCTTCCTCCAAGGGGTCCAACCCCTTCCCTGAGACCCAGTCCCAGTTACCCCGGGGCATTCTCTCACTCATTTTATCTTTGGCTTTGTCTCTTTACTGGCCATTTTTCTCATGAAAGAACAGAACCGCAGTGTGGGAGACCCCATCACTGACTTGGCATGTCTGGGATAACCAGCCCACCTCTCATTCACACACACATTCATCCCCCAAATTTTCCCCCCTGAAATAATACTTTACCAAGTATTTGCGCAAGAATTTATGGGGCTACCGCAGTTCTTAGAGAGCCTTTTTTTCCCCCTTTTTCTTTGCTTTATGTGTCTCCTCTTGTCCACCGGGTGTTCTACCTGCAACCACCGATCATGCCATGAGAGACAGAGCGAGGCTGCCTAAACCTGGCAGGGCGCACCTTCCCCACTCGGGATCTCCTGGTGGTCTCAGACGAGAGGTGTTATGACCGCTCCGGCTGTTCGTTTCTGCACGGTCACGCATAGGATGGCCTTGGGACAGCCCGCACTTCAAAGGACGAGTCTGGACTCTTCAGATTTTCAGTCTTCAATATTGTTTATTATTTCTTATCTACAAAATTTTCTTCCAGCCCGACAGAGGTCTGACCAGCAAGGCAGCCAAGGGCACTCTGACCTCCCACTGGGCGGTCGTCTATTTTTATACTAAAAACTACGTACATCATATTTACCTTTATTTCCCAATACCTTTCACCCATATTAGCAAGTGCACCTTCACCAAGAACCAATTCCAAAGTGCCAACATCACCACAGAAAATGGATGACAAGAAGAAGAAAGAAGAAGGACAAGACATGCCCTGATCCCTCCATCTTGTCTCCATAACCCCCCTGTACCAAAATCCTAAAATCTATATTTCCACCCTGTAAATACTTAATTCTTACACCATTCATCCCCAAGTGACTCTCTTGTCCTCAAACAGGTGGCACATCCCTTGCAGGGTCAAAATCCAACCACCAGGCACTTCTGGCAACATTCCATCATTTCCGAGCCCCCCAAGGGTTGTCTCGGTAACTCTGGACATCCGGAGTGATGTGCTGAGTTCCCATAGTGTTACATCCCAGGGGGAGCGCCCATTTGTGAAAAACACATTCATTCCCCTGTGAAAATTTAAACAGTTTAATAAAGGACAATAGGAGACAAAAGACAGTAAAGCCAAGATTATGGCCGGGTGCATCTTGGCACTCAGCCAAGAGCACACTGTTACATTTGGAGCTACCCCTTAAATACCTTTTCCATTACATCAGCCTGTTGCATATTCATAGAGCCTTATGCATATCCATAAGCTAGTCTACATTTTCCAGGAACTATTTTACATGGCCCCTCCTCGGGTCCGCCTTTTTAGAGCATGCGTGTTTCTTGGCTGTGGTTTTGGCTCCTTCTTCTTATCACTTCCAGTTTGGGCCTTGGTCCACACATTCTTCAGACAGTGAGTGTTGATAGTTGACATATCTGTAGTAGGTGTCCTCATCCTACGTTCACTGGATGTTATCTCATCCAAGCAGGCATTTTAACACAAGCATAGCTATTTCACTACTATGTCTAAGCTTAATTAACAGCAGAAATAAAAACTATAACTTTACAGCAAAGTTGCTTTAGCATCACACATATAAAATCCATTTTAATATTTGTGAAAAGCCAATTTTATAATATGTATCTATAACAGCCTGTGTGCCTTTCCTTGGCACAGCAATTAATCGAACTGTGAAAAGTGCATATTATATGGCTCTACGCAGATATTTACTATATGTATTCTGTTGTATAGATTAGTAGTGCTGTATTAACATTTTAATAGTATGGTAAATGTAGTTTTGTAGTTAAAAGGTAACTTTTGTAGTTAAAATAGGACCCATGTATGTGAGATATTTTTTTAAGAAAGGAATGAGGTACTCGCACCGAGATAGCAGCCACAGGACACCTAAATCTTTCAGAGAAAGAGAATTTATTGCTGTCTTATCAGAAGAAACTAACTTCTTCCCGCCTCACTCAGCCCTGAAGATGCACGTTAGGATTAAGAGGAAGAAGTTGACACTGACCAGACTGAATCCTTTGTTTGAATGGAATTTATGCATCATGTATGAGATGTATGAATATTCAACGGGCTATTGCTTTTAAGGGTTAATCCTCTGTTAACGGGTGTCCTTTTTCGAGTTTATGTTCCCCAGAAAAAGGTACCCGTACGTCTGTAACTCTTTGTTTCTGTTGTCTCATTGTCCTAATCCAAATTGTCCAAATTATTATTACTCTAATTGTATTACTATTTTAATAACGGTTTTATTACTATTAAACTTTTAAAATTTTAAAAACAAGTGATTGGCGTTTTTCACAGAACTGAATGCTAAGTTAAAATATATTACTTCTACCGAAATGCATTCGCAGAAGAGACAAATTGAAGAACAAGCCGAGCTGTTTATCCCCCCACTCCCCCCCGAGTCGTCTGTCCGTCCACTCCCTCCCGAACTGAACAGATGAATGGATTCATTAACTCTGTATTCTTCGTTTCCTGACAAGTCGGTGATAAGATCTCCTGGAGGAGCCTTTGACCTTCCTCCTCCTCACCCTGCGCCGAGCGGCTGCCGGCGCCCAGGACAGGGTGCTTCGGGTATGGGGGAGGGACGTGACTGTTCGGGGCCCCCCTCGAGCGCCCCGGGACCACCCCCGCCCTTGCTGCTCTTTCGGAGGCTGTGCAAGTGTGGGGCGGGAGCTGCGCCCAGACGGTGGGGGCTGTGTCTGCTGCAGTTGGAGGAACTCCGTGGGGGCAGGGCTGGAGCCCTCCTGTGCCGTCTCTCTATCCCCCCTTCGGCTGATGGCTGCGCTGGGCCCCTCTCAGGACTTCGGAAAGTGTTGGGAGCTGCTCAGAGCTCTGTGTTGCTGGTCCACCTAGAGGAACCTGGACCCCTCCCTCACCAAGGCCCTGATGTG
Organism: Melozone crissalis; assembly: GCF_028551555.1. NCBI lineage: Eukaryota > Metazoa > Chordata > Aves > Passeriformes > Passerellidae > Melozone > Melozone crissalis. The sequence continues at coordinate 3,551,550 of NW_026535813.1, read as the reverse complement.
AACTTTCCTATAGCTAGAGATATTTGCTTAAAATCAGTACTTAGTCTACTGTCACCAAGTTTTGATGTGTCGAAAAGTTTAGAAATTTATAAGAAACAATCTTTAGATTCTAGAGTCTGATAAAAAACAGTAGAAAAAAAAATCTAAAGGGAACATTACTGAATATTGTAACAATGAAATTGCTTAGTTAAAAAACCAATATCATCAATGTGTGCGATGTATTGTATTTTATATTTGTATATTATTTAAGGTATTAATTTGCATTTAGGCATTATTGATTCTGATTTATTTGGGACAAATTCATTCTGTGGTATCTGTTAGTGAACCCCGTTACTATTCAAAAAGGAATTTGTATTGTTCAACTTGTTCTTTTTGTGAGTTATGTTCCAGTTGCAGTGAATCGGAGTCGTGGTACAGGAGATCTTGGATCTACAGGACCACCTCAAGTATTTTGAACTCAAAAAGTGACAGATCAACGCCCAGAAAAGGAATGCATCATTACAGACAAGGGACATCATCCAGAGACCATAATAATAACAGGTTTGATTAACATGAGAGCAGATGTAACTATAACTTCACGTCTTTTTTGGCTTCAGTCATGGCCTTTCAGTCAGGCAGGTTTTGGAATCATGGGACTGGGTGGCTCTACTACAGGTGGTCTATCTGCAATTGTGATTAATGTAAAAAATGCTGATGGCCAACAAGCTAACATCAGGCCTTATGTTACCAACGCCTTACATAATTTATGGAGATGAGATTGTTTATCCCAATGGGGTGTTCAAATTACTATGGAATTTTAGTAGGGACCACTGTGATGCAGGGCCTTAAGCTTCCAGTTGTAACCCTGACATGGTTGACAGATAAACCTGTCTGGATTGACCAGCGGCCCTTTCTTATTGAAAAGCTTACTGCCCTGCAAGCATTAGTTGCACAACAGCTGTAAGCTGGACATATTGAAGAGTCATTTAGCTAATGGGATCCCCCTGTTTTGGTGATAAAAAAGAAATCAGGAAAATGGAGACTTTTGCATGATCTACAGCAGATAAATGCTGTAATGGCTACAATGGGACCTTTACAACTAGATCTTTCAACACTTATAATGATTCCACAGGTAAGGGGGATAATTATCATTGATTTAAAAGATTGCTTTTTACCATTCCATTGGCTAAACAAGATAAAGAAAAAATTTGCTTTTACTGTGCCCTCTTTAAATCATGCTGAACCTAATAAAATATATCAGTGGAGAGTTCTTCAAGGAATGAGAAATTCACCTACTATTTGTTAATGTTTTGTGGCACAGGCCTTATCAAAGGTGTGAGAGCAATTTAGTAATTTCTATTGCTATCATTACATGGATGATGTCTTGTTGGCTTCTGATAATAAACAACAGTTGGCAGATCTTGAACAATGTGCTATAACAAATTTGAAAGCTTTTGGGTTTAGTTATTGTCCCAGAGAAAGTATGAAAATAGATGCCTTGGAAATATTTGGGGTTAATAATAACCAATACTCGAATTATGTCTCAATCTGTAAAATTAGATATTGAAGTTAAAACTGTTACTGATGTATAAAAATTGGTTGATGCAATAGGTTGGGTTAGGTCACATTTGGGGATAACTAATCAAATGCAATCTTTGTTTGAATTGTTGTCAGGGATTACTTCTTCTACTGATGGGAGATATTTGATGCAGTAAAAAAAAAAGGCCATGGAAGAAGTTGAATTAGCTTTGACATGCAAACTTGTTTACAGGATAAACGCTTTTGTGTGTAATTATTTCTTTTGAAAGAACAAAAATACCATGTGGACTATTGTGTCAATGGAATGATGATTGGGAAGATAAATTGTATACTTTGGAATGGATATATTTATCTTTCAGATCTCAAAAAACAGCTTCAGGACTTAATGAGTCTTTTGTAGATATCATTATCAAGGGTCGCAGGTGTCATAAAATCTTAGACCATGATCCTGTAACTATTGTGATATGTGAATAACAATAGTATTTTGAATGGTGTTTTCAAAATAATGGTGAATTGCAATCTGCTTTATTTTATTTTACAGGTTAAATAACGTATCATTTACCTTCTCATTCTATTTTGACTTTGACTTGGGATATTCCTTGTTAGGGGAAACAAATTTGTTCTCTTGTTCCACTGGAAGGTGCAACAGTTTTTACAGATGGATCAGGGAAAACTGGAAAAGCAGCTGTAGCCTGGAAAAAGGATAGTCATTGGGAATATGAATTTATGATTCAACAAGGGTCTCCTTATTTGGTCGATGTGGATTCCCTTGTGGCTGCTTTGGCAGTAAAAACGGTACCTAATATGTTATCAATTTTTTCACCAAGGTGCTTAGGCACTACGGCAATAATTTAAGTTGTCACAAAGTGAAACAAAATCAATTATTTCTTCTTATTCTGACTGGCATATGGCTCATATTTCATAATATTATGGTACCAATCCTAGACACCTACTGCCTTTGTAAGAATGGCAAACAGATGTTATAAAAATGCCTGAGTTTGGCCATTTAAAGTCTGTTTATGCTACAATTGACATCTTTGCTCATGCCATGGTTGCATTAGCATTGGCAGGTGAAGCAGCTTGGGGTGTTATTCATCATTTTTGCCATGCCTTTTCTATTTTAGGTGCTTCATCGTAAAAAAGACGGATAATGGCCCAGCATATGTTTCACAAAAATGGCAGACATTTTTTCATCCCTGAGGTGTTGATCATTCCCCATATTTCAATAAGGCAAGTAATTTTTGAACATGGTCATGTTGTTTTGAAGTGCCAGGTTTAAAAATAAAAAGGGAGAATGTATAGGGAGTTACCTTAAGTGAGATTAGATAAAGATGTTTATGTGTTAAACTTTTCATGTCCTTGTCCTAGGATGATGTTATGATGCTTGTATCCCAAATCATCTGTTCTGTTTATGCTGGATATTATATTCTGTGCCTTCAAGACTGGTTCTGAGACCAAAGGCTGTCGGATTCTCGGCTGTTTAGATGGCCTGGAAAGGCCCGGGGTGGCCTTGGACAGCCCGCGCTTCAAAGGAAGAGAAGGGACTTCAGATCTTTTCTCGGTCTCGGTGTTTATTAATTGTTTATCTAAAAGATTTTCTCTTGGCCCGACAGAGGTCTGCTCAGCAGTCAGCCATGAGCACACTGAGAGCCCCTGGGGCGGTCACCTATCTTTATACTCGAAGTTACGTATACAATATTTATCATTTTTCCCCAATACCTTTTACCCTTATTAACCAGTGCACTTTTAGTAATAACCAATCCCAAAGTGCCAACATCACCACAGAAGATGGAGGCCAAGAAGAAGAAGAAGAACAGGACACGCCCCAATTCCTCCATCTTACTTCTTTAGACCCCCCTGTACAGAAATCTTAAACCCTGTGTTTCACTCTAACTAACTTATCCCTTCACCATTCACCCCAGTGAAATCCTCCCATCCTCATACAGATGTCATCTCCTGTGTAGGATCAAAGTCCAGCCACCAGACACTTCTGGCAACATTCCAGGACTCCCAAGCCCCCCAAGGGTGGTCTCGGTCACTCTGCACCTCAGTCCTGAGGGGCTGAGATCCCACAAAAGGCCAGGAGAAGAAGAAGCACAGAGTTTCTTATCAGAGACTGCACTCACTCCTCCACATTCTGCACTGGACTGTGTTGTCTGGGCATGGACGGGGCAGAACAGAGCTGTCCTTTGCTTTTTAGTTAGTTTAGCTAGCTGAGGCAGAGAAGTTTTCCCTGGACTGTTTTTCTTTCCCTTTTCTTGGAACTGTTCGAACCTGCTCTGGACTGGATGTCGGAAGCCAGGACATCTCTCTGGCTGTCCTGGATGGCTCCAGCCCCTGTCAGAGGGCTCAGAGACCTTGGCACAGAGCCCAAGATACCTGTGACTTTGATTTTGACCCATGGAGCAAATTGCCACCTTTATATGAAGAATTACAAGTCAACAGAGTTTAAGTAGAATAATAGTTAGTTTGTCACAGGGTGACAAATAGATTTTTGAGGTTTTTTGAATGGGGGCTTGGGGTCCCAAGATGGAGGAATTTGGGCGTACCCTGTCCTTCTTCTTTCTTCTTCCTAGCCTCCATATTCTGGGTGATGCTGACACTTTTGCATTGGTTTAAAGTAGAAACTCACTGTCTAACATAGGTGATAGGTATTGAGAAGTTATGGTAAATAATGTACACATAGTTTTTAGTATAAAAAGATAACACCGCTCTGAAGGCAGTCAGTGTGCCTCAACCCGACCTGCCAGACAGACCTCGGCAGGTCAGAGAAAGAATGTTATGGATAAGAAATAATAAACAACCTTGAGAATGAGAACAGAGGAATCCTGACTTCTTCTTCGACTGCCGGGCTGGGAAAAGAGACTTGTATGTATCTCAGAGTCACTCTGACCAGCAGAGATTCTGATAACTGGGGACCTGGGCAAGCACCGAGAGCTTGTGCTTTGTGGCCCACCGGGGCCTACTCTGGGCAGCAGCCTTTCCCAGTGCCGGAGGGACTGATAACAGAGCAACCACCCACCAGAGAGATGTTCTGAATTCGCCATCTCTTCAGAGTGGCAAACAAGTTTTGTCATCTGGTATTGTTCATTTTTTGTGCTGGGGAGTGCTTTGCCTGTTAAATAAACAGGTTTTTTTCCACTTCTCTCCAAGGAAATTTTTCCTGAACTGGTTGAGGGGAGGGGCCATGTGGGTTTACTTTCTGGGGAGGCCCCCTTTTGGAGGTTTTCTCCCAAATTTGCCCTAAACCAGGACAGCCCTTTACTTGATTTACAATTTTCTCCTATGTTCTATAATTTTTCTTCTTTGAATTCTAAATAGTCAAATGTTTGTAAAAATATTAAGGTATGTGTGGGATTTCAGCACCTCAGGGCTGAGGTGCAGAGTGACCGAGACCACCCTTGGGGGGCTCGGGAGTCCTGGAATGTTGCCAGAAGTGTCTGGTGGCTGGACTTTGATCCTACACGGGAGACGACACCTGTATGAGGATGGGAGGATTTCACTGGGGTAAATGGTGAAGGGATAAGTTAATTAGAGTGTAAAACACAGGGTTTAGGATTTCTGTACAGGGGGGTCTAAAGAAGTAAGATGGAGGAATTGGGGCGTGTCCTGTCCTCCTTCTTCTTCTTCTTCTTGGCCTCCATCTTCTGTGGTGATGGTGGCACTTTGGGATTGGTTATTACTAAAAGTGCACCGGTCAATAAGGGTAAAAGGTATTGGAAAGAATAGGTAAATATTGTATACGTAATTTTGAGTATAAAGATAAGTGACCGCCCCGGGGGCTCGCAGTGTGCACGTGGCTGGCTTGCTGTGCGGACCTCTGTCGGGCAGAGAGAAAATCTTTTAGATAAACAACCAATAAATACTGAAGTCCGAGAAAGACCTGAAGCCTCTATTCTTCCTTTTGAAGTGCGGGCTGCCCAAGGCCATCTCTGAGCCTTTCCAGGCCATAAAACAGCCAAGAACAGAACGGACAAGTGGCGTCCGCTGCGTGGGCTACCCCCCACCAACCTTTCGGGGAGGGATCAGCCCTGAAGAGCTGAAGAGCAGAAGAGCCGAGAGGGCAGCTCTGGCCTTGGACGAATTCCCAGGTGAACACTGATAACTCCTGAGGAGAGAAGAAAAAAAAAAATGGCCAGGAGAGTCTGCGAAAAACAGCAGTCACTGAGAATTACATCTCTCAGCTTCTGCCGAAGAAGTTCGTAGCAGAGCGGCCTGGACCGGGACCAGAAAGGCGCCTCTGGATCCATCCCTCGTGACCCGCTGGACGGAGATCGGGAGCCTTCGGACCGCTCTGACGACAGATTCGGTAAGAAGGTCAAAATTAAGAACATGGGAGGCACACTCTCCCAGGAACAGCTGGGAATTTTGTCCGCCTTACAAGGCGTGGCTGCATCATACACGGAAGGGATCCCAAAGAAGGAGTTAAAACAGTTATTATTGTGGGTGAGGCTCAATTATCCACTTTCAGAAACACGCCTGCTGTTTGAAGTAGGGTTCTGGCAGGAAATTAAAAGACATTTATATCTTTTAGCAACAAAAAAAGATGAGACAGCGTTAAAGCTGTTCTCGCCAGCAAGATTAATGCTGGAAGGCATTTTGAAGCAGTCGAAAAAACTGGAAAAGCAACAAGAAGTTGCGGGGCCCTCAGAAAGAAGGGGAGAGCAAAGCTCTCGGAAAAAATTAGCTCTGGCCTCAGATAGCCAGGGGGGAAATGCTCTCGAGGAAAGGGAGCAGGAAATAGTATCAAAGCCTCCGGTCCCAAAACCCAGAAACCCCAGGAAACTCCTAAAACGTCCTGAAACCCCGGAGAGTACAGGAGAATCAGGATCCGACTCAGACAAGAGATCGGAAGGGGGGATGCAGGGAGGAGAAAAGGGATCGGGGGGAGCGCTTTCTCGTGGCGGCGCTGCGGCGACAAAGCAGGGCGGCCAGGCTGCGGCTGTCCAGGCGGGGGGCGCGGGTGAAGAGATAACGGCCGGCAGGGAGCCAGAAACGCGTGCGGCGGGCAGAACTCGCAAAGACCGGGGGGGGAGTCACAAACCGGTGCGAGAGCGTTAGGCACGGGCGGCGAATTGGGGGAAACCGCGCAGCCCCAAAGGGCCACGGTAGTGAGACACAGGAGGCGCGCGGTTGTGACGTCAGACCCGGTGCGGAGGTCGGCTCGAATCGGGGAGCGGGCCCGGGTGCCGGTGGGAGGCAGGCGCATACCGGCGTGGGGAGTGGACACAGCGTCAGAGGAGGAGGAGACAGAGTCAGGGACAGACCGAGGGGAGGAGACTTTGGAGGTAGAACGAGGGGGAGAGAGTGACGTCAGCTCGGGAGAGACAGGGAGCAGCTCGGAAAGCACGCATGCGCGGAGAGCAGAACGCGGGCGGGGGCGGGCTAGGTCCCCTGTGACGTCTCGGGCGAGGAGGGGCCATGCTCAGGATTCCGCATCTCGGGGGTCCACACCCTCTCCAGATTCGGTGCCTTTAGTCAAAAACCTCGGAGTCCAAGGCTCATCCCTTCAAGGGAGACGTTCTGGTGTTCGAGCTCCATTTTCGGCTGAATTAAAAGCCAGGCAGGCTCGGTCTAGGGCGAGATCGCGAACGCGGCGGTCGACCGAAGAAATAGCAGTTGAGCTCACTCCGTCATCCGAGTCAGGGAGGCCGGTGACAGCGCCACCTCGTGGGGGGATGACAGAAGTGCACGACATGCCAGATCTGTTAGGTGGAGCCACAGCGCCATCTCGTGGCGAGACTGCAACAATGCAGCAATTTTTCCCAACATTATACAAAAAGAAAATTGAGAAAATTGCTTCAAAGAAGACAATGATAACACAGCAAAGGGATTATCCGTCGACTTCGGGATTTCGTGAAGATGATGAAAGTTCAGAGTAAGCACAGCAACAAGGAGAGGATGTCATACGGATCACAGCATCGGAAGGTGTTCCGGCATGGATGCTGTCAGCAGCAGAAGCAGCGAAAAGCTTCTTGCATTCATTTGATACAGCAAAAAAGAAATATCAACAAGATCCTCGAGTTTCCTTTTCGGATTTAGGAGCGAGGCCAAAAACCTCAAGGCGAAAAATGAGGCACGATGAATCACCGATGACATCCACAACACCATTATTCATGCAAATCCCAATGGAGTCTCAAGAAGAGGAATTTCAAGAGCCGGTGAAGACGATGGATTGGAAGCGAATCAGAAAAGCATTGGCAAAGGAAAAGCATTTATTCCCGGGATCAGGAGATTTGACAATGCCGGTGACATATGATGCCCAGGGACAGAATCCAAGGTGGGAAAGGATGGGTCATGAGACACTCAAAGACTTAGGGAAGGCGGCTCAAACTTTTGGGCTGAACTCACAATACTTCAAACAGCTACTAAGAGGGACATTCACTACGTATGATCTCACGCCAAATGATATTCGAAGTATTGTGGCAAGGATTCTCACTGACACACAAAATCTCATCTGGGAAAAAAGGTGGAGAAAATATCTTGCTGAGTTGCGGAATAGATATCAAGGTGGGCCAAACGCGAACCTCACAGAAGGGCAGTTAGCAGGGAATCCTCCAGATGACAACCCAGGGGAACAAGCAGCGCGGCTTCCACGAAGAGTGTTAAACGACATCAAAGAAGCAGCGCGATTGGCAATCCTGCAAATTACACCGACAGGAGCTCTGGATGTTCCGTTCTCTTGCATCAGGCAAGGTCCCACAGAACCATTCATGTCGTTCATCGATCGACTCACGCAAGCCATGGATCGACAGGTGACGATAGAAGAAGCGAAGAGGCCTCTCTTGGAGAGCTTAGCTTTCGGCAATGCCAACCCGGATTGTCAATGGGTCTTTAGTGCCATGCCAGGATGGCCATCCTTGGCAGAGATGGTGGAGGCATGCAGCAAGGTGGGGACACCTCAGCATGCCGCATCGATCGTGAAGAATGAATTAGGAGAGGAATGGGAAGAACAGTTAAAGGGACACTCAGAAAGGCAATCAGAGGACAAAACATTGGAAAAGATGTTCGAAAAATTACTCCATCAACAGGACAAGAACATCAACAAAGTTCTTGCAACGATGCAGAAAAAGAACAATCCCCCAGGAGGACGGTGCTACAAATGTGGGGAGTTTGGGCACATGAAAAGGAATTGCCCACGGACACATACACCAACACCAGCACAGAAAACAGAAAGGCCAATTTGTGCGCGGTGCGGAAGAGGAAGACACTCTGTGAAAGAATGTTATTCCCAGACAGATGTGGAAGGAAATCCGTTACCGCATCCGGGAAACGGGAAACTGAGCGCGGCCGTAAATCGCCAGCGTGCTCAGACACAAGTACTGGCGGTGTCACAAGAACAGACAGGGCAATCATCAGTGAGCGACAGGCAGATGCCCTCAGCAAAACCCTTAGTCGATTCCACAGTGACCCAGACCTCCTCCCACCAGGGGCACAGTGTGCATTGGCAGCTTCAAAACCAGTATGCTTTCTAGACGAAAGTCATGCGGAGATACCAATGGGTATTCCCGGGGACTCATACAAAAAACAAGATTTCTTGATAGTTGGGCAAGACAAATGCAGTATTCTTGGACTCATTGTTTATCCAACGGTTGTCTCAGCGGACAAGAATACAGAATTAACAGTTTTGGCAAGAGCGCTTCGTCCACCATTGACTGTACCGGAAAATACTGTGGTCGCGAGAGCTTTCGCATTGCCGCCACAAGCAGTTGGAGAGGTCATGTCAATCTTCGACGAAGGTTTCCCTATGAAGGAACATGTTGAAGTACACACAACATGGGTGAAGCACATAGGTCGAGACCGACCCACGCTCACATGCCAATTGACATGTGGGGACAGGACAATATCGATCAGAGGTATGCTCGACACAGGGGCGGATGTAACGGTAATATCGTACATCTTTTGGCCACGCAGTTGGAGCTTGGTCGCGCCATTGGGTTCTCTCTCAGGCATCGGGGGAGCATCTCTGTGTCTGCAAAGTGAGAATTCTGTCGTTGTCACGGGACCAGGAGACAAGACGGCGATCATTCGTCCTTTTGTCGTCCAAAAGCTGATCACAGTCTCGGGTCGAGACCTTTTGGCACAATGGGGCGCGAAGATCGAAGTGGATTTTTAATAGGGGTCACTGCAGCACTCGCCACACTGAAGCTGACATGGAAAACAGATGATCCAGTTTGGGTGGATCAGTGGCCCCTTGAGCAGGAAAAAGTTGAGTGCCTTGAAAGACCTGGTCCAAGAACAATTGCAGAAGGGACACATCAAGCCGACAGACAGCCCTTGGAATTCTCCAGTGTTTGTCATCAAGAAAAAGCTATCGGGCAAATGGAGGTTGTTACGATCTCGGGAAGATCAACGAAGTCGTAGAAGACATGGGACCACTACAACTGGGACTTCCATCTGTCTCAATGATTCCCAGAGAATGGCCGATTGTGGTCATTGACCTCAAGGACTGTTTTTTCAGTATTCCACTCCATCCAGATGATGCCCCGAGATTTGCCTCTTCAGTTCCGAGTATCAACAAGGAAACGCCTCTGCAGCGGTACCATTGGGTCGTTCTTCCACAAGGACTCAAAAATTCTCCGACGATCTGTCAATGGTACGTGGCACGAGCTTTGGCACCAGCGCGGAAGAAATTTCCGAAGGCGAAGATCATTCATTACATGGATGATTTGCTCATTGCAGCATCAACACAACAGGAGCTGCAAGGAGCTCGTGACTGTGTGATTGAAGAGGTGCAAAAGGCAGGTCTGGAAATCAGCATTTCGAAGATTCAGGAGGTTGCGCCTTGGAAATATCTGGGGTGGAAAATTTCAGAGAAAACAATAAAGCCTCAAAAAATGGAGATCAGCACTAAGATCAACAATTTGCATAATTTACAACAGCTTATGGGAGAAATCAACTGGATGAGGCCAGTTTTGGGAATCACAAACAGCGACATTCCAGCGTTGCTCGATCTTTTGAGAGGAGACACAGACATTCGTTCTCCCAGGACACTCACGCCAGAAGCGAGAAAAGAGTTGGAGAAAATCACGAACGCGATACAGAAAAGGCAGGCACATCGATTTGTTCCAACGTTGCCTTTTCAGTTGGCAGTGCTGGGGAAGAAAACGCAGTTCCATGGTTTGATCTTCCAATGGGATGAATCACAAAAGGACTCTTTGATAATCATAGAGTGGATTTTCCTACCACACAGGCCCGCAAAAACAATTCTCAAAGATTTAGAGATGGCAGCACAAATCATCATAAAGGCGAGAACAAGGTTGCTGACAATGGCAGGAAGAGAATTCTCAATCATCAGATTACCTCTGAAACGAGACTATTTTGATTGGGCAATGCAACAATCGAAAGACTTGTTAATTGCGTTGTTAGCGTTCCCAGGAATTTGCACAGTCCATTTTCCACAACATAGAATACTGCAATCGCAAATATGTTACAGAGCGAAATCTAGAATAAGTGAAGAACCTTTGGACGGGATCACAGTGTTCTCAGATGGCTCAGGGAAGACACACAAGTAAGTAATCACGTGGAGAAACTCAACGACAGGAGATTGGGAGTCAGACGTGAGGATGGTTCAGGGCTCTCCACAAATTGTGGAGTTGGCAGCCGTTGTCCGAACATTTCAGTTGTTCAAACAGCCTCTCAATCTGGTGACAGATTCCGCATACGTTGCGGGTGTGGTCAAGAGATTGGAGGGTTCGCTCTTGAAAGAAGTCATTAATGTGGTTTTATACTCATATCTGATGAGCTTGAAAACACTGCTAGAGGGCAGGGAAAGAGAATATTTTATCACACACATTAGAGCGCACACAACACTTCCGGGGTTTTTAGCGGAAGGGAATGCTCGAGCGGACAGGTTGACAATGCCCATTTTGCAAACACTGCCGGACATTTTTGAGCAAGCAAGATTTAGTCATGCGTTCTTTCATCAGAATGCGCAAGCGCTGATGGAGTCCTTTCGTCTCACAAAGAGTCAGGCGAGGGAGATCATTAGTGCTTGTCCAGACTGTCAGCTTGTGCAGCCTCCTTCTTCTACCGGAGCGATTAATACGGGAGGGCTGCAAAGTCTTCAGTTGTGGCAAGCTGATGTCACGAAGTATCCATCCTTTGGGAGGCTCAAAAATGTTCATGTTTCTGTAGATACATTCTCAGGTGCAGTCTTTGCTTCAGCACATGCAGGAGAAACAGCAGACCATGCTTGTCGACATTTTCTGCAAGCATTCGCATCATTAGGTGTGCCTCAGGAGATAAAAACAGACAATGGTCCAACGTATACAGGCAGGGTGCTTGACAAATTCCTGAAAAGATGGGGTGTCAAACATACGTTTGGTATTCCACATTCGCCCACAGGTCAGGCGATCATTGAGAGAACACATCACACCCTGAAATCCCTTCTGGACAGACAAAGGAGGGGTGAGCCGGAGGCAACACCTCACATGAAATTAAATAAGGCACTGTATGTGTTGAATTTCCTAAATAGTTCATCCTCAGAACCCAATCCACCAATCGTGAGGCATTTTCTAAACAACACACAGGCAAAGCTAAGGGAAAATTCTTTAGTTTTGATCAGAAACCCAGAGACAGGACAAATAGAGGGTCCTTTCAAACTAATCACTTGGGGCAAGGGTTTTGCTTGTGTTTCCACAGATCGAGGTCTGAAGTGGGTGTCAGCGCGACACGTGAGGCCATTTTGAGTGCGAGAATACGAGAACGCTGATCTGAGAAACAAAGAGACGCGTACTCAGACAGAAGTCGAGACTCAGACTGTGAAAAACGACTCGGAAGAGAAATAAAAAGAAACTAAGGACTTTGGGGATTTTCCATTAGGGTCCTGAATGAAAAACAAAACAACGATCTCGCACAAAAGCGAAGTCATGAGTTTCATGATGCTCATGTGCATCATTCTTTCATTCATTGCAGTGAGCAATGGAGGAAATTTACCTATTAGTCAGCCAAAGCAAAATGTATGGGAGACTTTAGCTCAAGCAGCGAATTTAGATAGTATTTGCCTGACACATTCGAGAAGAGGGAAAAGATTTTCAGCATGCATGGTTGGATTGCCAGTGGACGAATGGCCAGTTCCAGGGCACTCCGCAGTTAACATTTCACAGGTCATTAAAGATCCTGTGAAAGAGTGGTGTGCTTGGACACATCTACTTCCTGTGGCTTCTACAGAACCTCAGGAATTGGAGATTTTTGGGTCCATGACAATGGAACTCTGCATGCAGTTTGAAATTCCAGGTGTCACAAAGGCAAAAACTATCGATGTAACTCCCAATCATGAATTCTATAAGAATGCATCAGCATGGTGTAAATATACAGAGAAAACTGCCAGGGGATCGATCCAAGTCCCAGTGCAATTGCCACGGGGTTTGTTTTTAATTTGCGGGGACAGAATTTGGCACGGCATTCCTGCTAATGCCACGGGAGGTCCATGCAGCATTGGGGAAATTTCAATGCTATCGCCTGATTTGAACATGCTAAGAGAGAAAAAGCACAAAGAAAAAAGATCAATACAACAATATGCGGCAGACTGCAATGATGAAATATTTTCTTGGGACAAGACAGCGAGGATTGCTACAGCAATCTTCTCACCTCAAACAGCATCAGGGGTGGCCTTGACTCAGATCGACCACATGGGTTGTTGGTTGAGCAAACATGCGCGGTCTGTGTCTGTCACATTGGATGACACGTTAAAAGACATCAGTGGCGTAAGACAGACTACTCTTCAAAACAGAGCGGCGATCGATTATCTATTGCTCGCTCATGGACATGGGTGCGAAGAGTTTGAAGGGATGTGCTGCATGAATCTCTCGGATCATTCAAGGTCAATTCATGAAAGTATTAAAAACATAAAGGACAGTATAAATAAGCTTGGCGAGATCACAGGATCATGGATCGATCAGCTGGTAGAATTCTTTGACATCTCTCCCATTTGGAGAGGAATTTTAAAGATAGGATTCTATATTTTAATAGTTCTCCTAGTCCTCATACTTGTCGTCCCATGCATATTTGCATGTTTAAAACGTGCGATGAATCAGATAGCAAAAGAGGTCTTCTTGGTGCAAACAGAAGGGGGAGATGTGGGATTTCAGCACCTCAGGGCTGAGGTGCAGAGTGACCGAGACCACCCTTGGGGGGCTCGGGAGTCCTGGAATGTTGCCAGAAGTGTCTGGTGGCTGGACTTTGATCCTACACGAGAGACGACACCTGTATGAAGATGGGAGGATTTCACTGGGGTAAATGGTGAAGGGATAAGTTAATTAGAGTGTAAAACACAGGGTTTAGGATTTCTGTACAGGGGGGTCTAAAGAAGTAAGATGGAGGAATTGGGGCGTGTCCTGTCCTCCTTCTTCTTCTTCTTCTTGGCCTCCATCTTCTGTGGTGATGGTGGCACTTTGGGATTGGTTATTACTAAAAGTGCACCGGTCAATAAGGGTAAAAGGTATTGGAAAGAATAGGTAAATATTGTATACGTAGTTTTGAGTATAAAGATAAGTGACCGCCCCGGGGGCTCGCAGTGTGCATGTGGCTGGCTTGCTGTGCGGACCTCTGTCGGGCAGAGAGAAAATCTTTTAGATAAACAATCAATAAATACTGAAGTCCGAGAAAGACCTGAAGCCTCTATTCGTCCTTTTGAAGTGCGGGCTGCCCAAGGCCATCTCTGAGCCTTTCCAGGCCATAAAACAGCCAAGAACAGAAGGGACAGGTATGGGTTAAAGATTTGATTACTGGAAGGTGGACTGGCTCAGTGGAATTAATAACGTGAAGGAAGGGACATGTGTGTTCCGACAGAGAATGGCCCTCGTTGAGTTTTTGCTCATTGAGCTAAGTCTTATCTGGAGTATATAGGAAAGAACAGGATGGGTGGTTCCACAGCTGAAGTAAAATGAGTGGGTGACACTGGCCACTAGGTGGATTGAAGCATGGACCCTCAAAGAACATGCTGTGAAGATGATAATTCAAGGCTGAGCAAATGGGTATATTGACTCACGCTGAAAACTCGAATTTAAATTGTTGGATGTTACCTTTACTTTAGTTCTTAGTATTTTTTTTACAGAGAGGTTTGTAGTGCTGAGTAATGTGTCTTGTACTATTTCCCTTTGCATGGCACCGACGTTCCCAAAATAGGGGAATTTAATGTACCTAGGGGAGGTGTTGCCTTTGCATAGGGGTGTTGAATTAGTAGCTAAGGTTCCACACTTTGAACAACTAGGTTAGTTGCCCATTATGATAGCAGCAACCAGTTGTAAAGTTAAGTGGATGCTACTTAGAACTAAGTGGTGACTAGGCAGATGACTTGGTCTCTAATTCTGTGTGGAGAAAAATCTATTCAACTAAAAGTGAAAGTGTCATCCTGCCATAAATGTGTCATTAAGGGACTGAGGGGTCTGCAACAGCATTTGAAAATTCATTTTCTATGTGCCTTGTTGGTACATCATTATTGTTGGTGCATGCTTATGAACATCAGGATTTTGAGGGTATGTGTTTATGGGCTTGTTAGATCATAGTGGATCAGTTCACATGAGTTTTGGATTTTAAGGAAGAAGTTAGTAATTAGCAGGTGAATGAAGGATGGAAATGTTTGAGTAGTTTCCTTGTAAGTTGGGATATTGCTGACTGGCTTGGGGTATTGTTGGAAGGTGGACTCTTAATTTTGCTGGTGGTTGTCATTGTTTTGTTGTAGCAGCCGGAATAGCTGCTAATAAAGTCCAGGGTAAGGAAGCAAAAAGGGCCTTTGCATAATATCCACAGATGTTTAATTCAGCCACGTGGTGAGTCGTTCAGGGTCCAAGGGTACACTCATGGGGAAAGTCCAGGTTTCTCTGAGTCCAGAGGTAGGGGCTAAGCAGTGGCATCGGGTCAGTAAAAAGATAAGGGCCAATGGGGGAATAGGGAGGGAGTGGCTGAGGGACATAGGAACAAGGGAAGGAGCCAATGGGGTCTTAATAGCTTTTGAGGGAAGCTTCTCGTGTCTCCCTAACCCAGGGAATGCCTCTCAGGGTCCCCACATTCTGGGTCACCCCTGTCTGCTTAGATTTTTGCAAGGGCCCTGCAAAAGTCCTTAGCAGTTGTGTTTGTGGTTCAAATACAAAAAAAAGGGGGAATTGTGGAAGAGGTTTTACAGTGACTTCTGTGAGCCAGAGAGAAGTTTGATAAGAGGATCCATGTTTACCCCTGAAAGAATTTCCTACCTAGGTTGTTGACATAGAAACCAAGCAAGAGAGAAGGATAAATAAGAGAAAACTGCAACTGTCTATTCCAATAAGCACTTTTTTGTTCTTTCATGACCAATGAGTAAAGTGTAAACGTCTTGTAAGAATGTATAAAAAGCATGCATGCTATAATAAAATGAGGTTTGAAGCCTTCTGAAAATGGAGTGTGTTGTTTTGTATTGTCTCCGTCTCAACTATGACCGGCTCAACTACAACAGGATTTCAACCTATTTATTTAGCAGCCTTAAAGATTCTCTGACAGACTAAGGACATCTCAAGTGCATTAAAACTTGTCCTGGAAGTGTCATACACTTTAACAGTGACAAAAATGCATAATATAGTGATGACCAGAGACTCTTGTAGTCTCATAGGGATGCAACAGTACTGCGACAGTGTGGGGTGCTGCAGCTTTGGGACATGTTGGTTTGCCTGAGTAGGGTGGCAACACATAGAAGTGCCATGGAACATGCAGGGTATCAGTGGCAGAGTGATGACATACCTCAGTGCAGGAACAGAGTGATGCAACATGAAGTATCAACACAGCAAGCAGTGCCAAAGAGGAACTGTACCAAGCCCCCATGTCCCACCCAGCTCTGGGGGATTACAGCTCTATGTGGCACTCTAGAGGGAAAGGAACTGGGCTGTGCATGTCAACGTAACATGTGGTGACAGTGGGAATGGTGATCTCATTGTGGGCCTGGTGTCACACCAGTGACAGTGAGGCACGCGCTCAGAGTAGGAGCTGAGGTCAGCAGAGACAGCAGGGCCGCATAGTGATGCTCCCTCGTATGAATCACTATTCCCCCGAAAAACGAAGCACAGGTGGTGAGCTCAACCCCGGCGCTGTCACACGAGAGGGCGACACAGCCCTGCTACGATGCCCGCTCATGTCAAACCCTCTAACTACCGGTGCCTGTCGCCCGCCTTGACTGACATGACAGCTACCGCAGCGGCTCCCCGTCACCAGCTGCTCCTCACACGAGCCCAACACCCTTCCGGCCGACGGAAGTCGATAGTAGCAACCATGGCAACTAATCCGGGCGCAGAACGCTGTCAGCGTTGGCTATTCTTTTTCTCTCCACCTCTCCTTGAAGTGTCCCCGCGCCTCCCTAGAGAGGAAAGTGTACGTCCCTGCGGCAGTGAGGCGAGGGCTGCAGAGAACCGAGCGTCTGGACCCCGGAATTATTGCCAGAACTCCCGCCTTTCATGAATATGCAAATATAGGGCGGGGCGGTGGGGGCCGGGCCCGGAAGCGGCGCGGCTGAGTCACTTCGGCGGCGACGATGATAAGGCAGAACCCGCGGTGGGCGGCGCCGTTGCTTTAATCTTTCGATGTTTGAGGAGTCTCCCTGTATTTGGTCTTCTTTCTTTCCGCCTTGTCTCTACCATCATGATGGAGGAGATAGACCGCTTCCAGGTGCCAGCCGTTCGGGCCGAGATGCAGCCGCTGGTGAGGGAGGCCGCGCTGTTTCCGGGAGCTGCCCCCTTGCCATGGGGGTGTGTGCTCCCTGTGCCTGTGCGCCGCGATTGTCGTGTAATGGCCGTCATCTCCCTGGGTGTTATCGGTGGCAAGGGCAGAAGCCCCCCGCGAAGGGGGGGAGAAGGGAAGGGGGTGGGCAAAAGGGGCTCTGCCCCTGCGTCGGTTGAAACGTCGCTTCTGCAAACGCAGTAACGTCTCGAAACACCCTGGCCTGGCTAGTGCATGAGGTGAGTGTTTCGCGCCGCCTCGGCCAGTGGGCTCCAGTGCAGGGGAGGGGAGTGCTCCGGGGGAGTGGGAAGCGGCGGAAAGATGCAGGAGCCCGTCCAAGTAAGGACGGGCAGCCAGAGCAGCTGGAGGCGTAAAGAATTGGTGGGGTTTTAGTTGATTTTTACAATATAGGTGAGGTCTGGGGTACAATTGAGCGATGCTTATGCGCAGTCCGGACTGAGAGGTTCTCCCTAGGACCGAGATATCCGCACGGGATGGGCGTTAAATACGCCTATCTGGCGTGAGTTGTATGAAGCTGTGGGACCACTCTCTCTGGCTGATTTTATAGCCATTGCTCTAGAGGAAAAATGCTATTAGATACTCGTGTGAAAAATCCAGGTGTTCTGCAAAGAAACACCTGTGTCAAATTACAGTTTTGCTCATGTACAGTTCTTTACATAAAAAAGCAATTTTTAAGGTGTTGGATTTTTCCCCCCAAGCCAGGGCATATGTTTTTCATTTTGTGTTATTTTTCCACTTCATGGACACAATTATACTCAGTTAATGAACTCTGAAGAAGTTCACATAAAGGTTACACTACTACATGGGACCCTGGGGAATCTTTGCAGAGAAGGAAGTATACAGACTTGTGGGACTTTCTGGCTGCACAACTGGGCAGGTAGAGTGGTCCTGGGCTCTTGGTATCTTCTGAAATGACGCTTATGAAGGAAGGCTAGCTGGCTGGTAGTCATGGGAGATGCTAGATCATCACCAAGTAGTCTTGGTGATGATTTCTTATGAATGTGTAGTTGCGTTGCTTTGCTTTGATGCTACAGGCTTGCTTATGTGTGTTGTGCCCCAGCTGCATTCTGCAGAACACGTGAATGTGGTTATCTATTTGTTTCCTAACTGGGAAAGGTTCCTTTGTGTGTTCCTCTCCACTAAATTCAGTCTGCCTTACTCTTCACTTGAAGGTGTGTTATTATGTGCGACCTGGGACTTGTTGAAATACAGTTCACCTTGGCATTAAAGTGAAAGCTGGATATGAGCTGATTCAAGATGCTGATTCTCTGTGGCACCTGGAGTAAGCAAATTCCATCTTGGCATCCGATTGCATGAGACAATGATATGAAATATTTAGAGAAGCGGAAATAACTTTATTAAAGTACATGTACAGATCCTTTTGACAGCAGGTGAGGATAGGTTATTGACTGGTTCATGTTAGCACTGAAGATACTACTGAGATTTCCAGTATATCAAACTGCATAATTTAGTGTTGATGTCCTTAGTTTCTTGTTGCAGCTAGTGTTTGCAAAAAAGTTGAGAACAAAATAATTGTCTTGTGAACAGAAAGACAGTTTACAAATTTAAATTACCCCTCAGTGGCAAGAAAACCAATTTTCTTATGGTGGGAGTGTTGAAAAATTGTGAAAACATTTTTAGCTGGGTGGTGGTGTTTTCTTGTTTGCTTTTTCAGCTTCTAACCTTTGTGGTGGGGAAGAAAACCATCCATAAAGCTGATGTAGACTTGTTGCATGCCTTACTTGGTGTGTATGTGTTTTGTCAAGCAGAGACAGCAGGCATGACAAGGCTGACCCTCTTTATTCATGCTGAGAGCAGTAGGCATGGCAGTGAGATTAGGAAGTTTGGAAAAGTTGTTGGCAGATGAAAAATACACATAAGTATTTCTTAGAAACCCCATGATAATAGTAGAGGAATGAAATTGGCTTGTGCATACACGTTTGCATGGCCATGGAGTGACCAGAACCCAAAGCGATGGTCTGGTCCAGCCCTGCTGTTGCAGGGTAGGATGGTATATTATGCAGCTGTCATAGTAAGCTTTGGAAATAAGTTTCCTTCTTCTTCAGCAGCCAATAATTAAGAATTTTACACAAAGAGATTTAACACTTGCATTAAAAGAATATTCTGAAACTTTGTTTCAGGGTTTCAGTTCATTTTTAACTAATGGAATGCATTGTGCAAGCTTGTCTATGTTGAAGGCTGTTGCTATGACTGGATATATGGGATTTTTCTGTGTTCCTAGAAATGCTGGCATTGGGCTCAGAAGTGGGACAGAACAAGTCTGGTACAACGCTTCCAGGGGCTTTGTCTACTTTGTGTAGCTCCTGGTTTGTATTTTGCAAGTAGGGACTGGATGCTTGTAAGAATCGCTGCAGTTCGGAAGGTGACTGAGGTTTATCATACTGATTTGCCACGCAGTTCTGTCCCATGTTGCTGCTTTATTCTGTTACAGTAACTGTTTGACCCTTCTCTCTCTCCTCCATCACATGCTTATAAGTAGAGAATAACCTTAGCATTTCAGGACTTTTTTCTCTTCCCAGTATAAAAGTGTTCAGTTTCACATGGTCTTGGGGACAGATGAGTCGTCCAGTGTTGAAGGCCAAAGGAGTCTGGCAATGTTTTCCCCATCCAAAGGGCTGAGGTAGAAGTTTGTTTTCCAGGCAAAACCTGAGAGCTGTTATAACTACTATTAAAGCTATCAAAAACTGTTTTGAAACATGATCCCTTGCTGAAAGCAAATAGAGAATGGAAGGTCCCTTGACCAGTCTGAAGTGCATACACTATAAGAAATATATTTTCATCCTGTTTAGGCTGGAGGGTATCCTAAGAGAGCAGTGTTTCCTCTGAGTCTGGCCAGTACATGGCAGTTTGAGAAGGATCCTGAAGTGAGGTTTGTAAAGCTAGGCTTTTCTCAAAATTCTTAAAAATTTGTGTTCTTGACGAGCATGCATACTTTTTAATGTCCGTTCATCTGTGTAGGTAAAGTGTCATCTTACCTTTTGATGTCTTCATGCTGAACTCCAGGATAACTGTCGGAGATCTGCCTAGAAACAATGTGACAGGCAGGCCTGCTGCTCTGCTAATGTTCAAAATGAAGCAATAGGTATGCTATTAAATGCTGAAGGGAAGCCATTCTTAGAAAGTAGTCTGAAGCTTTTCTGAGCCCTTCAGCCTCCAAACCTGCCGTTGATACTGGCACTATTTATCAGCTGTCTGAAATCCTTCTGAGCCTGTATCTCTAGCATACACCAAGCACTGACTGGCGTATGATGGCAGATTGACAAATGATGGTGTTGGACCTCATGTTGCTCCCATACACTGATGCAGACAGTCTCTGTTCTTAGCAAAAAAACAGAAGTAAACATGCTCTTGCCCACACAGCACCAGTATGACTTTTCTGAATAAAAAGCACCTGTCAAAGTGCAGCAGCTTCAGAGGAGCTTTGCTAGAAACTTATGAGACTTTGGCTTGCTTTCTGAAAGCGACATGTGTAACAGAGTATTTTAATTTCCCAGTTATCTGCCCACATGAAAAGTGAGAGCTCTTTCTGGAGAAATTGAATTAATAGTTCTTAGATCTTGTTCTGAAGTATTGCGGCCACGCTGCTTCCTTGCAGATGTTTGCCAGGCTGTAGGACCTTGGGCTGGTAGCTCTAGTTGCTATGACCGCAGCTGATCCAAGGATTTTGCTTAGCTGCATCCTACAGTGAGATTGTTGGTTTTCTAGCTGAGATGCCAAATATATGCTGCTCTCCTGGAGGTATAAAATTTTCTGAAACTTTGAAGGATACAGAAGATGCTTTTCTATACAGCTTTCTTTGAACATTAGAAGAGAAAAAAAAATAGGCTATCTACTGTATGCTTAGCTTTTAAAAACAAAACTATCATTTTAGTCAGTGGACAGTATCAGTGTTCAGCATGCTTATCAAATCCATATTCATTATTTGTGGAACATATTGACTGTTTCATCCTAGGGAAGTTGTGCTATGCGTTGAGACCTTTTTGTTTTGTCTGATGCATCCCTGAAAGAGGGGAAAACCTAAAATGAGAGAGTAATGAAGAAGCAAAAATAAAAGCCATGCCTGTAGGGCTTAGAAAGAGTATGCTAATATAACATTAGGTCTAGCGTAGATACACAAGAAACTCCTTTCTAGGTGGAAAAAAGTTTCTAAAATGAAAATGTCATCCCTATGTATATTAATTTTAATGTAGCCCATGGGTTACACAGCTATATGTTTTGTAAATGCCTACAGCACTATGAGTTCTGAAATTAAAATAATTCAGAAAGTGCTGCTTTTAGTTATACAGCTTGTTTTGATGTGCTGCTGTGTCATTTATAGCAGTAACCTAAAAATTACCTCCCTGCATGTTTCATTTTTGTCATTGGGATTGTCTTGTTCCTTCTCTGCCCTGTATCAGGTCTTAGGTGCAGAGGTACAGGAGCATTTTTATTATACCCCCCAGGCTAGGGATAAATTCCAGAAGTGATTCCAGCATAGGCTCCCACTCCTAGCTATGCTTCCCCCCCTTCTCCTTATGCACCTGCTTACTGGCAGAGCATGGTATACTGAAAAGTCCTTGATTTAGAGTAAGCACTGCTTAGCAACAACCAAAACCATCAGTGTGTATGATGTCCTACCCTTAAGGGGAAGGGAGCACCCAAGATTTGCAGATGATCATGGCTGAAAGGAATGACAAAAGTCAGAGGGTCCACAAAACCTCACAATTTTATTAGTAAACTACACACTTAGCATGGGAATTGGTATGCTAGTCCCTGACCTACTATATAAGTACATGACAGTGGGTTTTGAATAAAGGGGTAGGGCAAAGGGAAGAGAGAAAGTGAGAGATTAATTGAAGAAGGG
The DNA here is from genome assembly GCF_028551555.1 of Melozone crissalis. Classification (NCBI taxonomy): domain Eukaryota; kingdom Metazoa; phylum Chordata; class Aves; order Passeriformes; family Passerellidae; genus Melozone; species Melozone crissalis. The sequence goes on along the minus strand of NW_026535813.1, from coordinate 3,529,466 downwards.
GAGAGGAAAAGAAAAAGAGATCACCTGTTCTGGTCCCAGCATCGATGCAGCTGGGGTGTCCAGGGTCCTGGGTGTGCCATCTGGGCTTTGTGGAAGTACCTTTTCATATATAGGTTTTCCCCACCCTGGAGATAAGTTTCTTGCTTTCTATGCAAGTTAGTTCTCATGTGCAATCTGTTCTGGACCTTTATGGAAGTGTGTTGGACGGCTTCAGGGGTCTTTGGTGGTCTTGATTCCCCCTCCCACGGTCCATGCCTGCTTCTTGACTTTATTCTTACATTTGTGGTGTATTGTGTTGTGCTCACCTCCAGAAACTAGAACAAGGATGTTTGTCCCAGAAAAGTGCTGCCCTACCTCCACATGGATCCCTTGCTAGCCACAACCTTTTTCTCATGGTGTGTTATTACCAACAATCCTCTACTGTTATTACTAGCAATCCTTGCTTGGCTCCACAGCTATCTGGCTATCGGTGTTTGAGACATACACATTAGCCCCTTATTTTCTGGGATTCTACACCACTCTATGGCTCAAACACCAATATAGACTTGGTGATCCATTGAAAAGAGAAAAGAAGAGAGAAGGAGAGACAGAAAGGGGCAAATGCATTTTGTAAGCAGTCTCTAAATTTTGGGGATAATCTCATTTTAATCCCCTACATCTTAAGGTGTAATTAGATTACCAAAATAAAAAGCAGAGAGGTTAACATTAAAAGAACAATCACAGGGTGTAACATCTTGTTAAGAATTCCCATTGCTGTTAGTGACCATCCAAATAAAATGTCCTACTAATGGTGTTCCCCGTTTTTCTTTACTTGTTGCAATGCTTGTTGGATTTTTTCCACGTCATTATGAATGATAATCAAAGTCTTTTGTCTGTATCAAGGTGAGATTTGTTCCAATAGGGATAGGCTGTATACTTTAAATCAGTGTATAATTAAATCATAACAATTTATAAGATATAACAGGAGCTGAGTAAATAAAATTGCATCCCATAATGTTAAAAAAATTACAGACACAAATATTAGAGTGATTACTTATATCTACAATAAAGTTGTCTACAAGTACAAAATCACAAGGGGTTATCATACAGGCTCATCCATTCCATTGGGCCTGTACTCTGTTCCAGGGGATAGAGTACAGCTCCACTGTGATTTACACCTGACATAATGACTGAATATATAGTATATACCAAAGCACTGTTGTATTGTTAAAACAACAACTGTGGCTTTACTCTTGGTGAAGTCATAAGGGAAATTAGCTAATTACCACCAAGAGTGGAATTCCCTTTCAAATTTTGTTGCATTGGCCCAGGTTATCTTCTGAATGTCAGTGGACAAATAGCTTTTATCTTCTTCCTTTATAATTGCTGCCACAGTAAATTGCACCCACAACTGAGAAGCATGTGGGATGTAGAATTTATTATAGTTACCATACTTATTAGCATAAGAACTGAGGGTTTCCACCCTCAGGGTGGAGCTTGTTGATTTGTGAACCAGATTTAGTTCATGCTGGCGATGATTGTTCCTGCAAGAAGGATAAGCAGTCCTTTGATGGTTAGCTTCATCTTCAGTGGGGGTGTGCTGGCATCATTCCTGGAAAGAGAAAACAATACAAGTCTTGGCAGGGTTAGTCCGAACAGGTTACCCCTTAGTGGCTCAAGTTGTGCGACATCTTGGACTAATGACAAAGTTAATTTTTCCCACTCAGACTATCTCTGTTCTGTCTCTTTAAATGCAGTTAAGTTGAACAGTAAAGATATTTTTGTTCTGACAGGGCCAGTTTGGCCTTAACATTCCTCAGGTAGAATCTCAGCTTAGACTTCATGAAGTGCTTTCTGAACTGCTGTTGCTGCTTCCACCACCCTTTCAGGGTGGTCTCCTGCAATTAGAATAGTACATAATTTCATGTCCAGAGGGAGTGAGACTGTCTGTAAAAGTTCAGCAAGTACAGCATGTGCAATCATAGGTGAATGCTTATACCCCTGCAGGAGTTTCTTGAAAGGTGTATTGCACTCCTTTCCAGGTAAGTGCAATTTGAGCCTTGTCATGTTCCCGGTCTGGAATCATAAAAACCATTTTTTACATCTATGGTTGCCATCCATAAGTAGGATGTTCTCTGAATTTTAGTTACCAGTTCTGCAAAAGTCAGCACAGCAGCAGTTAAAGGCATAGTATCGGTATTTAATTGCCTGTAATGAACTGTAAACCACAACTGTCTGTCTCTCAACTGCCAGACAGGAGAATCAGAAGGGGAATGTGAGTCAGTGATAATACCTCTCTTCTCCAAATCTGTTACCACCCCTCTGCTGGTAGTGTGGCTGTTAGGTTTGTGGTACTGAGTACCACAGCTGTTAGTGGGGCCAAATCAACTAGAACTATAGAAATTCCACCTTGTACCAGAGCAAAAATCTGGCAGTGTGATGCACTGGCAGTCCTTGGATCAGGGACTGCAGGTGCTGAGTGGAGTGCACTGCAGTCTCTGGTTTGGGTTAACATTTGAACCGAAGGACCATATGCTGCTGTCCAGACGTCAGGTTCAATCATTCAGGACATCAAAAAATGTTTTCATTATGATCTTTAATTGCAAAGTGAGTAGCCAACATCTGCTTCTCACCCAGGAGCCGTAACTTAACCGTAGCAACTTGTCAGATAACACTTGCTTTGTTTACTCCAGTGATTTTAATTCTGTTACCCAGGTCATACATTCAGCTTCTCAGCATCCTACTGCATTAATATTGAATGTTGTGCTCCCATACCTATTAGAAACTTTATTAATTGCTGATGAGAACCAACTGGAATCCGAATGTCTGGGCCATTTTTATGTATGCATTGATAGGATTCCACTTGCTGGATTTCAGTTTTGCCTGGCTTGTGGCCAGAATGCTCACATTAGCCCCCTCTGGGCTTCTACAGTCTTTTATCAACATTATTCTCAAACTGAATCTAAAACAGAGCACTGTAGCAGCAGCCAAGAAAAAAAATAACTCTATCCCAGCAGCCAAGAAAAAAAAAAACTCTATCCCAGCTGCTGTGGGGACTGTATCCACCCCTTATTCCATACCATTTACATCATGCCAGATGCCTGGCTGTCCACTACACCATTGCCTTTCCTGTCTTTTGATAGATATACACACAGATATAATTTAGTTTCGTTAGTCAATGGGCCATCCCTATAAAAGTCTACTGAGTTCATTTAGTCCATGACCTTGGAATCCTTCTATCATAACAGTCTTTTAGGCAGGAAAACCAGTGTGTGGTCTTATCACATGTTGAAGCCAGTTCTGATTCCATCAAGGCTGCACTTGTTTGGTTTCATCACAATTCATTCATCATTAATGTGGTGACTGAAGGGGAGTCGTGTTTGGATCCCCAAATCTAGAGTGACAAAGATGGGCATATAGCTGCCATAGAAGTGATAATAGTGTTGTATAGTTATTAACATCATATAGTTAAATTCATTGTCTCTTCTCATCCAAAATCGAATCCTTTTGAGGCACACACTGTGTTAGTGTTCAGAAACACATAATCACGAGAATGATTATATGTAGGTGCTTTTATTGAAGAGCTCTGGGTGTCAGGGGTGCAAACCCAAATCTGACTCTGACATGGGTTCGGGATTAACGTGTTTTTATAGTCTATCGTTATATAACTTTCATGTTAATTATTAAACTTGTATTGTTCTATTGTATACATAGATTTCATCCAAGCATGGGCTCCTCGTGGCCCCCCTCAAACTTCTAACATGGTTTCTCATGATTCTTCCTACAATTAAACAATAATTATATTAAATTACTAAACAATCATCACATCTAACAATTATATCATTTATCATATACTGCTTACACAGGTGCAATTTCACATGATCTGGCAAACACAAAGCCTAACATTTTCAGAGTCTATTTTTAACATTTTTCCAGGGCCCCACTAAGTCTAGCTTCTTTCTAATTCCCCGAATTGTATCATTTTAAAACCTTTTACTATCAACTAGACTTCCCCATCCTCTCGCATTACCCATCAAGTGCCCGTGGGTCCTTGAGCAAAAGCAATCCCATGGATGGATTTGCCTTTGCCTGAGGCAGGAATTAACCAGACTGTTTTCCCCAGCATATTTATATTGTTCGCTACAGGAACTTTATCTCCTTCTGCAGTATGTAAAAGTGTTGATTGGGCAGGGACAGCCCAATTAGCAGATCCTCTGGTGTTGACTAACCTGTGGCCTTTGCTCAACGTGTATCCCAATGTTTGATGGTACCACCACCCATTGCTCTCAGTGTAGTCTTTAACAGTCCATTACATCATTCCATCTTTCCAGAGGCTGGTGCATGATAGGGAATGTGATATACCTACTCAGTGCCATGTTCTTGGGCCAAAGGGTCTATGAGGTTGTTTCAAAAATGAGCCCCATTGTCTGACTCAATTCTTTCTGGAGTACCGCATTGCCGTACGACTTGCTTTCCAAGGCCCAGGATAGTGTTCTGGCCAGTGTCATGGGGCACAGGTTACGTTTCCAGCTATCTGGCTCTCGTTTCCACCATTGCAAGCACATGGTCCTTGCCTTGGCAGGTTTGTGGGAGTGTGATATAGTCAATCTGCCAAGTCTCCTCATATTTTTATTTCAGCCATTGTCCTCTATACCAATGTTATGGTTTAGGCCTGGCAAAGCCAAGGCCCCCATAAATATACCTTTTACCTGATATCTGCTGTGAGATGTGGCCAGGAAATAAGCAAAGCAGGCTCCAACTTAAACATAAAGAAAAGTTTATTAACTAAACTACACACACAATTACTAAACTACACACACAATTACTAACCTACACACACACAGGGAAAAAAACAAGGAGAATGAAAACTACACAGAAACACTTCCTTATCCTCCTCCCACCAAATTCCCAAACACATTTACATTTCCCAAAAAATTATCCACACTCGGTCTGGCACCACCCTTTGGAAAAAAAAAAAAAATCAAATCTTCAGCTCATAAGGGATAGACGGAGTCCTTCCTTGTGCCACGGACTTCTTGTCACAATCAGCAATCCGCCCGGTATCTTGCTACCTCGTGACATCTCCTCTCCATGCCGAGGTGCTCTCACCACCTGGCATGGGATGGGGCAGGGGCCTGCCTTCAGGGCCTTTTAAGAATGCCTCGTCTCGTTCCAAGCAGAGTACAGTCACAATCCTGGGACCTCTGTCCCCCCCATGTCTTCTATACCCCCTGGGGCCGAGGGGTCTCAAAACCAAACTCTCTTGACGCCGAGCCTCCGCTTCCCCCTGCAATACAGCCTCTGCCTCACCAGGAAACAGTCCATGGAAATACAACAAAAAAGAGTCCAGCAAAAACTGCCACTCCATCTTCCTCCATTCCTTCAACATCTCTCTTCTCCCTTTGCCAGACCCTCCTTACTGGCCTAATTTTCTTCCTTCATCTTCCACTCCTGTCCCTTTCCCAGGAAAGGCAATGTTCTGCGAAGCCTTCATTCCCCAAAGGGTTAAAAGGTCTCCCAGGCGGCCGGACTGCCCGCTGCCCCCCCCCTTTCTCCTCCCAGCCGTGCTGCCTGCCGGCACATGATATCAAGTTTCAAGATATACAGTTCGAGCACGGGCTGCATTCTCTGGGGGGGGGGGGAATAAACTGGTCGCTCAAGGGTCTGCCACCCTTCCTCCGAACCCGGGCCTACCGTAGATGGCCCACGTGGCTCTCCCCTCCCCCAGCCCAGCCAGAAACTGGGCCGGGGGAGAGACTTCTTCACGCCGGAAATCCCAAGAGGGCTCCGAAGGCCAAGAGCCCTGCTTTTAACCCCTTGAGTTCGTAGTCTCAAGAGGCGGATCCAAATGTCCCACTGGTCAAACTAAGTGCCCATCTTAAATTCCAATTACCCATTGGTAATCACAGCAAAACAAAATATCCCAGATGTCCCATTTCCGGTCAAACCACGACAACCACAGGGGCTTTTAACTGCTTTGCCTGCTTGATTACAGTGCATATTTCACATTCATGGATACCCTGTGTGATAGTGTCCATGGTAAAGTCCACCCCTTGATCACAAGTCCATTGATATGTTGCATCTCTTCCTTGATGGCCTGAGGTGTCATGGGCCCACTGAGCTAGAAATAATTCCATCTTGGTGGCCTGATTCACCTGTTAGTCATTCTGATATTCTTCAGTGGCCTGACTCTTGGGTACATAAGCATCTACGTGACTGTCGTGAGTGAACATTTAAAGGTTGCCTAAAGAACCACTGGCAATGGTATCTGCAAAAACTAGATGGTTAAAGCACACTAAGAAAAAAACAAACAAAAATCCAAAATCAATCAACTCAAATTGAAATAAATCCAAAACTATCTATATGGAGGCTTGGAGGGGGGTAGAGAAAAGGCTATGAAAGGGTAAGGATAAAAAGGAATACAGAAGACCCTCTTGTTGAGTCACAAGCTTCAGGGTAGATTCCCATGCTAAACTGAGCCAGGATTTGATTAACAGTTTATGCCTAAAGGCCCAACAGCACTTAACATAAAACTTAATTGATAAGTTAAACAATTTAGTAAAGGATTCATATAGAATTTATTATACCACAAAGTAGTTTACTTACAGGCCTAACTTACAAATCTAAAGTACTTAAGAATCTAGTAGAGCAGCATTCCTAGCACATTTGCTATAGCATATGCACACTTGCATGCACACAAACCTAGTGTTTGTACAAGGTACTTGTGAAAAATTCCCCTTAAGTTCAGTGAAATACTCACTTCAGATGCACTTGCATCTTTTCAGCAGGAGAAAGGTTGAGCCTTGAGGAGTGAGGGGTATCAGCCCAGGATCCGTCGGCATTGTTCAGTGATTCTCCCAGTGTGACAAACTTGAGTGTTCGGTGGCTCTGAGAGGCCCCACTCAGAAGGAGATTGTTGGTCACAGCCCGCTGCAGTCCAGGAGAGCTCAAAGGGTCTCACTTTGGACTGCTGTTTATAGAGTTGCAGGAGTGGGCTTTAGTCATAGTAATTTCCCATCCTGGTCGCATTTTAGGTTGGTAACTTCCTTTGAAAGTTCTATAACAAAAATATTATTCCACTTGGATTGTTATTCAGGCAAGAAAAATAAGTTTCCAAGGCTGTTCCTTAAAAAACATGAGCTTGTTAGACAGCCCAAGTTCCTGGGAGCAGACAGTGTTGATAAGCTCAAGAGGAGCTTAGTCCAGATGCTGTTCATCAAGGCCGAGGCTTAAGGAGCATTTCTCAGATCATAGTGTGGGCTGAGGGGGAGAGATGCACCACCACAGTGACCGTCACCTGGGCAGCAATATCGTTCCACAATGCAGCAGCGTTCCACAATGTAGCAGCCCATATGGGATTACCCCTATGCTGCCAGTTATTCTGCTTTCATTGCTGCAGCCACCCCATGGGGATGGGGCATTTGCTACCATACATGAGTCAGTGTAGAGAGAAAGTATTGGCCATTTTTCTCATTCAGCAATGTCTAAAGCCAGCTGGAGAGCTTTCAGCTCTGCAAGCTGACTCAACACACCTTCACCTCCAGCAGTTTTCACAACTTGTCATAGGGGACTCTATACAGCTGCTGTTGACTTTCCATCTTTTCCCACAATATGGCAGAGCTCATCAGTAAACTAGGAATATTGTTTCCTACTTTCTGGTAATTTCTTATACAATGGGGTTTCTTCAGCACATGTATTGGTTTGACTTTGGCTGGGTGCCAGGTGCCCATTAAGCCATTCTATCCTTCCCTTTCCCAGTGGGCCAGGGCAGAGAGAATAAGATGGAAAACAACTCGTAAGTTGAAATAAGGCAGTTTACTAAAGCAAAGAAAAAAAACAAGCCAAAGTTTGTGCATGCATAAGCAAAGGGAAAAATTAATCTCTACTTCCTATCAGCGAGCGATGTTCAGACACTTCCCGGGAAGCAGGGCTTCAGCATGCATAGTGGTTGCTCTGGAAGGCAAACATTATTGAATAACGAATGCCCCCTGTTCCTCCTCTCTCCCTTTAGCTTTTATATCTGAGCTGACATCATATGATATGGAATATCCCTTTGGTTAATTTGGGTCAGCTGGCCTGGTTGTGTCCTCTCCCAGGATCTTGTCCTGATGCCTTGAGAAGGCTGACCTAGAACAGAGGCTAGACAGAGCTAAAGAATAAAGTAGGTATTTAATGAAAGGCCCTCAATGGATACACTTTGGACAGTACAAGAGCCTGGCCAGGGCTACACCCAAGATGAACCCAAAATGGTCACAAAATGGACGACCGGTCATGAGGTCTCACACTTTTATAAGTTTTGGTCCATTAGCATATTTGAGTTAATTGTCTAATTATAGCTTCAGGTATGAAGTTCCATCCTCTTTGTTTTTCTCTCTTCAATTCACTGTTGTTTATGCTCTTGGGCCGGAAATTTGTATTGGTTTTCTGATGTTGCGTCCTAATCGTGGGAAGGACGATCGGCACACACGCCAGGAATGGCCACACCCCGCCTAAGCCACCGACAGGCAGGATCACGGTTCGGCCACTGGCTGGGGTCCCGGACCACCAGGGAGCGGCCGATAAACGCGGACCCGTGTCGAAGGATCAGAGTAATGGAAAAGGAAGGACTCTTTGCTTGCTTCTCCAAGCTGCTTTATTTCTTTCCCACGCAGGAGCGGCACCGAAGTGAGGCAGGTGACGCGGCACCATGCAGGCAGTGGCAATGCCACGTGGGCAGTGGCAGAGCTGCACGGGCAGCGGCAGCACTGCACAGGTGTTCTTCCCCACGGCAGGAGCAGCACCGAAGCAGGGTAGCTGCTGCCACACCGCGTGGGTGTTCTTTCTCGCAGTGGAGAGCGGTACCGAGGCTGCAAACCGTTGCGCCACGTGGGTGCAGGCGGGGTGCAGAAGCTGCGTGGCTCAAAGAGGGGGCAGTGGCAAAGAGTGGGAAACAGAGAAAAACAGCAGCTTTTATGAAGGAGGGGTGGATTCTCTGGAGAAGATGGTCTAACGAATCAATGGCTGGATAGGAGGGGTCTGGGGGGACAAATGTAAACATAACATGGAGCGGGAAAGTTACATACCAATGGCAGAAAGGAAATATAACTGACAGCGGATTTTCTGGATAAATGGGTGTAACAAATTATGACAGACAAGCTGCAGAGGCAGGATTTTTGAGGATAGACAGGGAAAAATCTGGAATTATCATAACTGCCACGGAGAAAAAGTGGGAAGACAGGTGGCAAACAACTCCAGACAGAGACCAAACATATAATCTCCAAACCCCCACTGTCACAGTTGTCCTTGGTTCCAGGCTCGAAGAGGAATTATTTTGTCTACCTACTCTGTGACGAGAGCTTACCAACACTTAATATGAAACTCAGAACTACACGCTAAAACAGCACAGAATCTGAAAAATATGAAAGCTAAAACTTAAGGCATCAGTCCCCTCCCAGCCCCTTGATGGGGGAAAGGAGTGTTAGAGGGACAGTGCTGTTTAGCAGTAGCCAAAACACTGGTGTGTTACCAATACCCTTTCAGCTACCAATGCAAAGCACAACACTGTGAGGGCTGCTAAGGAAAAATGAACTCTCTCTCAGTCAGACCCAATACAGCACATTATGTATTTCTCTGATAACATTCCAAAATCTTTGCTTTCTGGACTGTCCATGATCATTTCTAAGATTCCTGGATGACTGGGGTTTCCTGTTTGAGCTTTGATCAGTGTGACCCACATGCATGATGCAACTTATGCATCATGGAGTATAGAGGAGACCCTTCCTTTAATCATCCAGCCCAGCACTGGCAGTTAGCATACCAAAAGGAACTGTGCTTCAGTACCAATCACTTCTGAAGCAGCTCAAAACCCTTCATAAGATGCCAGTATCTCTTTTTCAGTTGGACTGTATATCAGGCTTTGGATCCTCCACATCCCTTAGTCCAAAAGCCTGGGGGTTGACCTCAAGTACCGAGGCCCTAAGTGGGGTCGTTCTCCCCAGCTGCAGTGTAGAGCACAGGGTTTTTTTCATCTCTCCCTGTTTGGACTGGCCTGAGGGTTACTGCATGAACTATTTCCTGTTAAAATTGTTCAAATGCTTCTTGTTGCTCAGGGCCTCATTTGAAATAATTCTTCTTCTGGATCACTTGATAAAGAAGACTGTCATGGTTAGATGCTGGCGCAATGCCAATGCCCCCATGAAAATATATTGTCCCTAGTGTCTGCTGTGAGATGTGACCAGGAATAGAGCAAAGCAGGCTCCAACTTAGGAATAAAGAAAAAAAACTTTATTAACCTACAACTGTATGTAAAAATAAACATACACAGAACTCAGAATGAAAACCTTCCAAAAACATTCCTCCTCCCCCCACCAAATTTGCAATACATCACAGTAAGACAAAACCTTGGAGTCTCAATTCAGTTACCACCCCTCAGATCACCAACTCTCAGTCCATCACCACCCTTCAGATAATCAATTCTCAGTTCATCAAGGAGAGAGGAGTCCCTCTTGCACCATAGGCTTCCCCAGGAAACACAGTTGAGACCTCTTGTGTTTCCATGTCACACGTGGCACCGCCTGGAGAACATTTGCCATCCTGACCTCTTTGCTCCATGTCCAGTGCTCTCACCACTGCGCATGGACCAGAGCTGCTTCTAGGGTTCCCCTTTTAAGGATGCTTTGCCCAGTTCCAAAAAAAAGCACAGTCTCTCACTTTCGGGACACCTGTCCCTCCCCAAATTCACCCCCTGGGGCCGAGGGGTCTCAAGAACAGAGATCTTCTTCTCTGAAGATTGAGGGCACCACCACCCTCCTCACCCATCGTCTCTGTTCATGCCACTCCTTCACATAACATCACTGCACTCTCTTGGCTCCAAGCCATTGACTCCCCCTAAAGGCAGTCTCTGTGTCACAGGAAAAAAACTGGTTCTGTCCATGGCTATACAAGAAAAGTCCAGCCAAAGGCCATTCCATCATCTCCTCCCACCTAGGATTCTTCTCAACTTCTTTGGACATCTTTCTCTTGCACAAACTTGCATCACACTGGCCCATTTCCTCCTATTTCATCTCTCCTCATTCAGCTCCAGGTGGATCAGCATTTGTAAGGTTTCCATTATCCAAGAAAAGTGTTAAAATCTCGGGCTCTGCCTGCCCAGAACTCTCCCAAGACTGCCAGGCACCTCCTCGCCGCATCCCCCCCTTCTCCTTCTCGCGGTGCTGCCAGCACATGATATCAAATTTCAAGGTGGCACAAGCACAGGAACAGGCTCTCTCTCTCTCTCTCCTGGCGGGGGGGGGGCTGCCCAATGCCTCTCAGTGCTCCTCCACCCTTCCATCTGGCAGGGGCCTTGACCTCCCTTCTCTGTCCAAGGCCCCGGCCTACCTCACCTGGCTGCATGGCTTCCCCTCCCCCACCCAGCCCACAGCTGGGCAGGGGAGGTCTGACCTCTTTCACTCACCAGAACCAAGAGAAAGTTTTCCTGGGAGTTCTCTGCTTTTAACCCCCTGTGTTCTCAGAGGCGTATCCATGCCCTCAGTGGCCACACTAGGTGCCAATATTCAAATCTGAGCACCTATTGGTTTGACCACCAAACTCCCAAAAAACTCACTTCCTTTTCAAACCAGGACAAAGACTCACAATGAGACTGTACTTTAGAATATGCTATCTCCAGAAACTCACAATGCCTAAAGAAGCTTGAGTGTCTTACTTAACAGCAATATCTCTGTGTAAATTGAATATGTGGATGTAACACCAAGATGGCCATGACCACAGAATCAACTAGGTTGGAAAAGACCTTTGAGATCATCAAGTTCTACCTATGACCTAACACCACCTTGTCAACTAGACCATGGCACTTAGTGCCACATCCAGTCTTTCCTGAAACACCTCCAGGAACAGTGACTCCACCACCTCCCTGGGCAGCTGTCCTACTTTGAAAAGACAGGTTTCTGCTAAGGAAGGCAGGAGCCTTTCTTAAAATGGAAAATGTAAACCCTTTCTCTCTGAATTATTACAATTTTGAAATTAAGGGGCTCTCAGGCAAAGATACGGGAGTAGGAATAACAGTTCTTTATTAGGGAAGAAAATAATAAAAATGCAGTAATACAAAACAACACTGATAGAGTCAGAATATGACCTGACACCCATTTGGTCCGGGTGTTGATAGCAGTCTGATTGAATGGTGGCTGCAGTATTCCTGGAGTGACAAGTGTGGTTCTGTTGAAGTAGTGATCCTGTAGAAGGGTGTAGTCTTCCTCTGAAGGTCCAGTGGTAGTGTAGATGGGGCTGGTCTTTCCTCTGGGAATCCAGTGGAGAAGACAGCTGTTCCTCTGGGAATCTAGTGGGAAAAGGCTGCCTGTGGTGTTCCAAATCTCAGATTATATTCAGGTAGGAATGCTTGGATCCTCCCCCTGGGTGGAGCATCTCACAATGGGATGATGTACTGTGGTAATCACATATCCTCTGAACAAGAGAGAGACAGTTCTCCCAGGATTTTCCTGAGAAGCTATGAGAAAGCTCAGAGAATGAATTAAAAGAATTATTATCTCAATCTCTGCACCTGGCAAGCAATCTCTGTCAAAGATGTTTACAAGAAGGAATTGTCCCTTCTTGACCAATAGGTGAGAGAAGATTCCTAAAGGCCAATCAGGTCTTAGGTCCACCATTGTTTCTATAAGAACTGTGAATTTCTAATAATAAAGTGCCTTTTCATGCCTTCTGATGATAGAGTCTCTGTATCACCTTTATCTGTCCCTGACACCCCTTCGCTGATAATGTACTTTTATCAGTCATGCAGTGAGACTCAATGGCCCATTAACAGAAGCTATCTCCCCAGAGGGAGGATGGGTTATGGAAGAGATAGAGCAAACTTCCCCACCTGGTTTTAACAGGTGGCCCAATTAATAGAAGATAACTGTCCCACCTCTAACTATTACAGCTGAATCTGTGATGTTCATATGTCTGAGACATAACACAGGACAGAACTCCCTTTTGGTCATCAGAAAACAGCGTCATTTATTGTGTCTAGCACCTTTTATAGCTTATTCATAACTCCCAGGTCGAGACATCTCATTGGTCTATTCCTGTGCCCCTAGACTCTGAACCAATACAATGTCTGCATCCTAGGAGAGCTCCCATTGGTTGTGAGCTTCTGTCAGTCAGCCCAGAGGCTGCTCCATGGAGCTGAGCTGAGCTGCTTATTATAACTTGATTATTACTACTGCAACATCTCACCGTTTTGTTTTTACTAAAAATTGTGATATGTTCTCTGTAACCTATTTGCAGGAATCCCAAGCAAACAGGGTGACAGAAAAACAGCATGGTTTTAATTTGTATGACTTATATACATTAAAGGTGCAGGATATTGGTTTAGAGTCTGTAGGCAAGAATTTCTTAGTGTTTAGGTTACAAGTTACAACTTAGCTCTAAAAACAATAAACCACTCAATTCTTAAAACTGTTAAAGAAAAGTCTAACTACTAGAAAAAACAATCAGTAAACAGAAAACCAGCTTGTAAACGGGAAAATTAATTTGTAAACAAAGTTGCAAGTTAAATCTTAACTCAAAGCTGAATTTATGACTTTGAAATATTCGACTTTGGAACTGTGAGAAAAAACAAACTTAACAGATAAAGCAATTTGTAAATAAATAGAGTCTTTGTATGAACCATTACTTTAAGAGTCCCAGATTTCTATGAGGTAGTTATCAGTTGTTTTGGTTACATGGCTTCACGATGTCTGATGAAGGGACATCGACTGGTGTCTGTAGTTTCGAATGTTCATTGTAATGCATTTATCTTGGTTTTAGGCAACTGAATTATCATAGGATCATTGTACTGTTATATGATTTACTTAAGCCTCAAAGAGGGGGGTGTACCCTCACCCCAACCCCTTTTTCCCCCCTAAGTAAGCCTTTAATGACATCTAGTGTAAGAAGAATTTTCACAAGAATGGTAGTGCAACCCATTTATCCCTGAAAGAAAAATCTAACACCCAGAATAGATGACTTTTATCTTTTAAAATGATGACAAGTGGCAGAACTTTAGCTAAAGAACCCCACGACTGAAATTTGCCTATGACAAATTAATTTTGTTATGAGTATCTCAGTGGATATCCCCTGGATCTTACCTATCCTTCTCAAAACAATGCAACAATAATCACCAAGAGTACTGAAAAGATACATAGCAACACATACACTAAAGCTTCCTTGATGCATAATAGTAATTGCCTGAGTCAGAAATGCAACACTTTACTGACTGTAGGGTTATTGATTTTGGTCTTAACAATCCCAAATATCCACAATGAATATTGTACTATGAGTTCCATGGCATATCTCACAAACAGCTGCCCATTTTTGTAACTTTTGTATGGTAACCCCTTAGTGCTTCCATTAAAGTTTTTGGAACACAACAACTGTGATTTATCAGGGGGTAAAGTGGTTGTGAGACTCTTGAGGGGTGGAAAGTTGGTGTCTGTTTTCTTCTTCATCATCCATTTATAGGGAAAGGCTGGCTCCTCGCTGGGTTGGATGAGAGGACATGTTGGTTTTAGTTGCTTTGAGACAGTTATCCCATGTGACCGACCCCATTTCTTTGGGTAGACTTGATTCTTTCTGCCCCCAGGGTACCAGACTATCTGAGCTGCTTATTATAACTTGATTAATACTACTGCAACATCTAACAGATGGCAATAGAATACACACTCCTCAGCCACATCTTGCATTTGCAACCTAAGACATCAGCCCATTCCAGGGCCCAGTCACTCTTTCTGTGAAGAACTTTTTTCTAATGTCCAACCTAAACTTCCCCTGGCACAGCTTAAGACTCTGTCTTCTTGTATTGTCTCTGGTTGCCTGGGAGAAAAGGCCAACCCCCACCTGGCTACAACCTTCTTTCAGGTAGTTGTAGAGAGTGATATGGTCTCCCCTGAACGTCTTCTCTAGGCTGAACAACCCCAGCTCCCTCAGCCACTCCTCATAGGACTTGTGTTCTAGTCCCTTCACCAGTCTTGCTGCCCTTCTCTGGACACCCCCCAGGGTCTCAACATCCTTCATAAATTGGGGAACCCAAACCTGGACACAGTACTCAAGGTGTGGCCTCACCAATGTAGAATACAGGGGAAGAATCACTTCTCTAGTCTTGCTGGCCACACTGTTCCTGATACAGGCCTGGATGCCATTGGCCTTCTTGGCTGTGTGGACACACTGCTGACTCATGTTCAGTCTGCTGTCAGTCAGTATCCCCAGGCCCCTCTCTGCCTGGCTGCTGTCCAGCCAGATCCACAGGTGAAGTGTGAAGAAAGGATTTATTCCATTATTTTGCTGGCAAAACAGGGACCCATACACTGCTAAGCTTATGTCATTTTAGCAGGGGCAAAAAGGACTCAGGCTGTTCCCGGTCTCACATATCAAAGGCCTGGCACAGGCACAATTTTTCACAAGGCTGTGTTTTACAATCTACAAGCTTCTTATTTCCCTTCCCCCCTGACTTCACAGTAGGCCTAGGCCTGTGAAGAATGCTTTTTAGGTCTTTTTATAGCATTATGTTATCTGACTTCTCAAGACAGACAGAAACAACAGTGAATTTTCCCAGCCTTAATATTCTTAGTACCCCCCAGCTGCAAGGTCATCTTGAGCACAACTCTCTTTACCAATCTTCCTTTTTTAACCCTTTCCTCCCCACAGTCTCCAACAACTAGTATCTTGTTAATCAAATCCATTGGGATCTGATGATGTCCATCTTGCCATTTTATTGCTAAAAACTTGAATCTCTTGTGAAAGTCCTTTGACCTTACTTTGTTTTATGTCAAAACTGGCTTTCAGAATGATTGGGACTATTTTCTTCCCTTTCTCAAGATTTTCTTCTGCTGTATTGCCTCACACGATATTATCATCAATGTTTTGCAGATATTCTGGAGGTTTGCCCTGTTTCAGTGCAGTCTGGATCAGTCCATGGCAGAAGGTAGGCCTCTGTTTCCACTTCTGGGCAATCAATTCCAGGTGTAGTGTAAATGAACCTTAATTGGTCTTATCCTAGAGCAGGCTATTACAGCTCCAGAGCTCAGCCCCCAAGGGGACTGAGAGCCAGAAGCCAGCTCACTCAGACCAAGGCCGCGGGTCAGCCCCTAGCAAGCAGGGAATATTCAGCTCTTAGTGATTAGCCAGCTCTTATGATTTCAGCTTTGCTTGCTAGGTAGCTTTTCCCTTGGCTTGAGGCTCCAGCAGACGGTAGAGAGAGGAGAAGGAGAAGACGCCAGCTGTTCCACGAGTAAGGCTTTATTGGAGGGGTTCGTGAAGGGTCTCAGCTCTTCTTCTTCCGAGTTAGTAGGGGTACAGTATGCTACTTTTATACCCTTGGCCCGGATCCAATCATGACCAATGGCAAGGTGTTAGAGTGACCATAAGTGACCAATAGTAGGGTTAACAAGATATTGCCTTACATGGCTATAGGGATAGGTTATAGGGCGGATGTCCCTGGAGTCAGGAAGCTTCTTTGCTGCTGTGTCAGCATTTCAGATTCTCTACGGGGCTGTGGCTAAACTTGATTGTTTCACTACAGTAGTGGATAACCCTCTGCTGCCAAAGGGATGGAGAAAAGTGCATTAGCATTATCAATCATGGCATACCACTTGGCTGCCTTTGACTCCAGCTCATATGGAAGTTCCAGCATGTCTGGTATGTCAGTGCTTGGCAGTGGTGTGACTTCATTAAGGCTACAATAATCTACTCTTAGTCTACATTCTCCATTTGACTTTCACGCTGGCCGTATGGGACTATTAAAGGGCAAGCAGGTCCTGCTGATCACTCCTTGGCTCTCCAGTTGATGAATCAGCTTAAGGATGGGAATGACAGAATCCCAGTTGGTGTGCTACCAGTAAACCATTATGGTAGAGATGGGCACCTATTGTTCTTCAGCTTTCTGAAACCCCACAACAGAAGGGTCCTCCACGAGGCTAGGTAACAGTGAGCTGTTGGGATACTCCTGTCACTCCAGAAATGCAAATGGATTCTGCTTCTGCATAGCTTGATGGCATTATGGTACACTGTGCAGTAGATGGGCAGTAAATACACCAGTATCTACCAGAGATCCACAGAATAAGGATACCCCATGGGTCTGATTTTCCAGGCCCTCTGATTCATAGAGTGCAGTAAACCCAGTTGTCCCTCTACCTGGCTTGAGGCAGGGTTCCTCTCCTACTGGTCATAGGATTCTCCATTTCCTGTAGCAGTAGAATTGCTTTCCAGAGGGTCAGGAGTAAAATCAGCCTTTTTACCACTCTGCAATTAACATACTCATGCCTCTAGGGTCAAAGTAGGTTTTCTATCCCACTTACTTATGTCCTCTCCATGGTCTCGCAGGTAAAATCACAGAGTACCCTGTGGTGTGTATTTTCCATATCCTTCCTCACAAGTGGGAGGACACCTAGTGTTCATGGCTGTGATGCTGGTCCATACAGGTAGGGAGGGAGTAGGATCTATCCTCTTGAGTTGCCGGACCAGTTTCTCCACAGCCAAGACAAAGGAGGAAGAGAGATTGTCATTGTATTCCTGGAGCTGGTGACCCACTTCATCCACCATTGGTGGCCCATTGTTACTGTTGTTGCCAGTGGTTTGGTGAGCAACAATGGTGCGCTCCCATAAAATTTCCACCACATGGGGTCATTGGACTTTGGGTCTGTGGGTAACTGCACATTTTTTGAGTCAAAATAAATAATCTCTTGCATGGCTAATTGTGGCGGTTTCAGTTCAAAACTGGGCAGAAACACCAATTTCGTGTAGTGGTTTTGGTTCACTAATATCAGATTTCCCCAATTTTGAGATTTCCCAACCAATGTGCTGATGAGTGTGGTGGGCTTCAGTGCTGGCCAATCACCAAGGCGCTCACTTCCTGCTGTGAGATAGGATTAGGAGAAAGGCAAAGCAGGCTCAAATCTTTGAAAGGGTATAAAGAAATTTTTATTAAAAGTAACTAAAAGAAAAAAAGTCGTAAGAATCAAAACAAAGCCTTCAGACCACTTCTCCTCCCCCCACAACCTTTTCTTTCCCACTGACAATGTAAAGAAACCAAACCTAAAATTTCCAGTCAGTTTACCACCTCTAGAATAGTCTTTCTTCAGTTCACTTAGGGAGAGAAGTCCCTCTTGTTAAGGTTATGGAGATTCCTCCACAAGAGGAAAGAGAACAGTTCTCTCGTGGCTCTCAGTTTTGTCACGAATAACAGCCGCCTGGGGAACCCTGCCATCATGAAATCCTTCCCATTTCCACAAGCCTTCCCACAGCTTGTTGATGGGCCATGTTGACTTATGGGGTATCGTTTTAAAGATGAGCTGTTCAAAGGCAAAAGTTCTCATTATCTATTTCTAAAATCATCTTCATGTCTGGGAACAGAAATCTTCTTCTCCTGGAAGCACAGGACTACTACAGAATGAGACGATTGGGGATAAAAGCATCATATAGTCAACCCAGGACACTCTCTTTCTCTGTTCAAACTTCTCATAGGATCACAGCTATTTCAACATCTGCTTACCTTAGCATGGAGGCCTTTGCTCAATATTAATTTGAACACTTTCATCTCCCCATAGTTTAATGCATTATAGGAAAAAAAGAGTCTTTTCTCCATAGCTTACAAGAGGATTTCATCCCCAAGACCAAGGCATCTTCTCCTCCCTCCCATCTGGGACTTAACTTCTTCCTCACTGTGAAAAACGCCAATGACTTGTTTTTAGAATTTTAAAAGTTTAATAGTAATAAAATGGTTATAAAAATAGTAATACAATTAGAGTAATAATAATTTGGACAATTTGAATTAGGACAATATGAGACAATAGACACAAAGAGTTGCGGACATCCAGGTACCTTTTTCTGGGCAGCATAAGCCTGAAAAAGGACACCCGTTAACAAAGGATTAACCCTTAAAAACAATAGCCTGTTGCATAGTCATACACCTCATACATGATGCATAAATTCCATTCAAATACAGGATTCTGTCTGGTCATTGTCAACTTCTTCCTCATAAGCCTAACGGCGTCATCCTGACTGTGGGAGGTGGGAAGAAGTTAGTTTCTCCTGATAATGGAGCAATAAATTCCCTTTCTCTGAAATATTTAGGTGTCCTTTGATTGCTATCTCAGTGCGAGTCCTCCTTTGTTTAGAAACAAAATTATCATACATAGCATAGTATCTATTTTAACATTTTGTTATAACCTAAAACTATATTTGCCACACTACTTAAGAGAATTAATACAGCATTACTTTCTAACACAACACATATAATATTCATTTAAATATTTGTGAAAAGCCAATCATAAAATACACATTTTTCACACTCACTGACCTCGATGTCTTCATGTTGTTCCTTTACGTGATTGCATCTTGTTCCTTTCTCGCTCTCGAGGGAGGCTTGAAGCACTGAAAGGATTAACATCCTGCCTAGGGCATACCCGACCTGCTGGTAACTTGTGGCAGGAGCCGCGGCTGGGACTGTGTCAGGATCGGCCTCATGATTGGTCTTTGTTTTTCTCTGTGTTCAATTCCCGCCGCAGGGCCACTCTGCACGGGCTGCAGGGGTCTCTGGTCTCAGCCGCTCTGGGGGGAGGAGGCCTGACGGCAAGATCTTAACAGCCGCAGCCAGCCCTGCTCCGGCCTGGGCTCTGCAGCCTCCCCTCCACCTTCCTGCTCTGCAGCTGCTGGGGCCCCGGCCCAGCCAGAACGGGGCTGATGAGGGGGCCGGCGGGAAGGAGGATAGGGCCCGGCCTGGGCGAGATGGGGGCCAGGGCCGGGGCCTGCCACCTCCTCACCAACCAGAAAAGAAAGAGCAGGTTCCCGTTTTTTTTTTTTGTCTTTACATGTCTTTTTCACAGAGGTGTGTCCAGCTTCTCAGTGGTTCAACCGACTGTCAGTTACACAAAAAGCTTTTGCATCACTTCCCCAAATTTTCCTTCCATTCCAAACCATGACACTAATTCTCTCAGGTACTGGCTACCTTTCTTTACTGCATTCTACTTGCCTGGATGACATATAACATCTTCTAACATCTTCCTTTATTGCTTGATAGGAGTTGCTTCCAGGAGCTAAGGACTCCTGTCCTTCTTCCAATTGTCTTGTCAATGCCTTTTTGACTAGAAAGTGATCCCAGCTGCTTGGCTTCTCTATCCTCTAATTCCAAACTGTTAGCACTGTTATCACCTGTCTGCTCTCATGCAGGGATGATATGTGTACCTGGATGATGGCTGAAATATTTTCGTATGTCTTGCAGCTCACTCAAGGATAAGGATTGAGTGGTTACCTATTGTTCTGGTTCTGTCTTTTCCTCCTATTCCTGTGATGGCCCTGCTTCATCCTCCTTTACTAAATGACCTGTCTTTCATGTCCATTTCTTCTTGTGTATAGGGGCAACTGATGCTGGCATGGGTTGGTTCTCTGATTTAGCTGCATTACCTATCACTGGGGTCAGACAAAGTGAGCAAAATGCCAGGGTGAGAGAGGGGAACGTGTGCTTTTTAATTCTGAAAGCTTTCATTCAAGGAAAGCCCTCAGCTTACCTACATGGACTGTAAGGTATATGCAGCCTCTTCAATCAGAGAGAACCAAAAGGTTCAAACTTCACCAACTTATGAGTTGTTGAAGTAATATCCCTAATAACGACACTGGCCAGTATCGGGGACAAGCAGTCATTTATTCACCAAGGATGTCTGACGAAACAAAGACTTAAAGGGGTTTATATACACTGCAACTTTTATCCTCCTTCTGCTGAGTTCAGCCCACTATTTTTTCAGATACTGACGTATCATGTTTCTTCTCGCTATTTTTCTGTGAAGCAGTATTGCCATCTAACGTTCTTTTCTGGTAATTTTGAGGAGGGGTCGGGGGAAGATCTCTTACTTCATCACCATCATCTTTGTCATGCCATCCTCCACATGGCCTTTCAAGCCTCACACATGTGCTTTTTCTTCTTGTGATGTCCCATTTATTATTTTATTGTTCTAATTTCTTATTTAGACATCTAATTCATCTCTAGTTATAAAATAACTCTAAGACTTCTCTAGCTAAAACAATTCTCTTTTGACTAAAACTTGTGATGTATAGCTACTTTTCCTTACCACAGGTATAACACATTAATCAGTCTAAGCCTGAGTTACTCTCTCTTCTTTTCCATAACATCCTTATTTTATTAGAACAAAGTTATCCATTCACTAAAACTAAGAACAGCTAAAGCAACAAGATTATAAAAACTCAGATAGCAAAGTCACAGAAACAAATTTCTTAACTATTTTCAATGCAGTTCCTTATAAAATTCAAGATCATTAAGTTTCTTAGCTAAGAAACGCACTTCTTCTCTGCCCCCTTTGCTCTCAGAACAAGTCTTAAAAGTGCAAAACTTACTATTCAGCATAAACAGAACAGATTTTTGGGGATACAAGCATCATATACCCAACTCAGAACATTACTATATCTCTTTCACTCTTGAGTTGTATCATCCATGCTCTGAAATTGAAGACTGAATGTGGTAAGAGAAGAAGACTGGACCTCATCACTGATTTGATCTGTGGAGTTGGAGATTAAGAATGGAGCTGGCTAATGGCAGGACTTGGAGTCAGTCATGAAGGTGCACCTGTTTTTTCCAGACATCTTAAGACCTTGGCTGGAGTAGTTGTCTTTGGGCTTCTGGGCAGATCTGTTGCTTTCCACAGTCTGTAGAAATGCACCTCTTTCCTCATACACTCGCAGCATGCATCTTCAGTGAAGTCTTGTGCCATTCTGAAAATAAGGTCCCTGTGAGGTTATTCTGTCACTATAAAATTGACGTTGTATTGATGCAGCCACTTGCAACTAGTAAATCTGTCAGTTCCAGCTCTAGCCATGTGTGGTCTCCCTGACTGTTATTCTCCTTTCTGAGGTTTTGTCCTGGTTTTGTCTGTGATAGAGTTAATTTCTTCTAAGTAGCTAGTACAGTGCTATGTTTTGGATTCAGTATGAGAATAATGTTGATAAACACGTTTTAGTTGTTACTAAGTAGTGCTTACCCTGAGTCAAGGACTTTGCAGTGTCTCATGCTCTGCCAGTGAGCAGATGCACAAGAAACTAGAAGGGAGCACACCTGGGACAGTTGACCTGAAATGGTCAAAAAAAATCTACACCACAGAGCATCATGCCCAGTATATATACTAAAGGGAGTTGCCTGGAAGAGGGGCCGATCAGGGTTCAGGGATGGGGTTTGGCATCAGTCAGCAGGTGGTGAGAAATTGTATTATGCATAACTTGTTTTTTCTTGGGTTTTTCTAATCTTATTTTTAAACATATTTACTATTATTATATTTTAATTTTATTTCAATCATTAAACTATTCTTATCTCAACCTACAAGTTTTGATTCTCTTTCCTGTTCTGCTGGCGTGTGGGGGATGAGTGAGCAGCTGCATGGTGCTTAGTTGTCAGCTGGGTTTAAACCATAACAGGTTTAATCTTGTACAGCAGATTGGTGTCCATTTTGGAATATGTAATAGAAAGCAAGCATTTGCTTCTTTCCTTTGACTCTGAGGCTAGCAAGGTGGAGAGAATGAAATTCTATGTAGATGTTTTCTTCAGCTTCAAAGAGTACCTGCTTTTGGACATAGCCACTATTTATTCACAGAATAACAGTTTATTGCTCCTCTGGGAAGAAATGTTCTCTTAAATGCATGCCAAGTATACTGACTATATCCAAACTGCTTTTACTAAGTGAGATGTAAAGTCCTCTTAGTTAGGGACCAAGAAATGTTATTTTTGGCAGTAAAGCTGAAGGATGGTGGGGAGGGGAATGATGTTTGTTTTTTCACTAAGTTTGCCACAGGCACTGGAGGAGCTTTTGAGTTGGTATGAAATGGCTTGCTTTGGTGGTGGCCTCTCCTGCTTCTTGCCTTCAAACAAATCTCTTTTATGGTTGGCAAGTAAATGATCTTTTTTTTCTTGGTGGACTGAATATCTTTATCTTCCTTAAATGGAATTATTTTTGTGTTTTCATCAGTTCTTTATTTCACTCCTACACACAGTTGTCTAACTTGGGATTTTTAATGTTTCTGTTTGTACCTCTGTGAGGGTGTTCTCAGATTTAAGGTACTGCGAATTCCTTTTTTGCCCTCAAAGTGAAGAAGTGCTGTAGTCCTCACAGAAGAATGTGATTGACATTGAATTTTTTGCAGCTGATAAGCTGAGGAGAAACCGCTAGCTAGTGATTCAGTTTCTCTAAATCTGTGTGTATGAAAACGTTGATCAAAACCAGAATCTAAATCATACTCTAGGATAAAAGGGAATGGGTATGTGTCTTGGTTTGGAAAGACAGGAGTCTACTAAGGAAGGCAGGAGCCTCCCCTGAAATGGAGAATGTAAACCCTCTCCACCCCTCCGAATTGCTATAAATTTTAAATTCAGGGGCTCTCAGGCAAAAATATGGGAGTACGAAATTACAGTTCTTTACTAGAGAAGAAAATAAAAGGATAAAATAAACAATGCAGTAAACCAAACCAACAGTGACCGAGTCAAAATACAACCTGACACCCTGTTGGTCAGGATGTTGGTAGCAGTCCAATTGGAAATGTGGCTGCAGTCCTCCTGGAGTGTCAGGTGTGGTTCTACTGGAGCAGAGATCCTGTAGAAAAGGGTGTAGTCTTCCTCTGAAGATCCAGTGGAAGCAAGAGGCAGCTGCTGTTCCTCTGGGGAATCCAGTGGAGAAGCCATGCAGTTATTCCAGTCTCCAGATTATATCTGGGTAGCAACGCTTGGCTCCTCCCTCTGGGCGGAGCATCTCACAATGGGATGCTATAGTTCTTATCAGTCATGCAGTGACATTCAATATCCTGTTATCAGCAGATGTCCCCTTCCAAGGGAGGAGTGATAGTGATCACTCAGAGAGAGAGATAAGGCAAACTGCCCACTTGGCAAAAGACAAATGCCATACAGTTGGTAATAGAATACGTCTTGCCTTGCAATCTTGAACAGTATGGTAAAGGAGTTACAGGACATCCAATTCTTTCTTGAAAATGCCTTATAAATACATCTGTACTGAAGTTTAACTGTCAAGAATTGACTCTTTCATAGAATAGAATCATTTAGGTTGAAAAAGACCTTTAAGATCATTGAGTCCAACTACTAACCTAGTGCTACAAAGTCCACCACTAAACCATGTCCCACAGTGCCACATCTAGACTTCTTTTAAATACCTCCAGGGATGATGACTCAACCACTTTCCTCTTGTCCTATCACTTGCTACTTTGGAAAGGAGACTGACACCCACCTGTCTACAACATCCTTTCAGGCAGTTGTAGAGTGCAATAAGGTGTCCCCTCATCCTCCTTTTTTCCAGACTTAGCAACTCCAGTTCCCTCAGCCGCTCTTCATAAGACATGTTCTTCAGACCCTTCATCAGTTTTGTTGCTGTTCATTGGACATGCTTTAGTGCTTCAATGTCTTTCTTGTAGTGAGGGACACAAAACCAAACACAGTATTTAAGGTGTGGCCTCACCAGTGCCGAGCACAGGGAGACAATCACTTCCCTAGCCCTGCTGGCCATGCTATTTCTGATACAAGCCAGGATGCCACTGGCCTTCTTGGCCACATGGGCACACTGCTAGGTCATGTTCAGCTGGCTGTCAACCAGCATCCCTAGGTCCTTTTCTACCAGACAGCTTTTGAGCCACTCTTACCCAATCCTGTAGCATTCCATGGGATTAAGAGCCTGAATGAGAGATGCGAGACTCCAGGTGACTCTTTAAAATGCAGTTTATTGCATCCAAGATGTTACAGCAGTCCAAGGTTGTGGGTGACAGAGCCTGTGCCTACAGCTGTCAGCTCCAGCTGCAGGCAAGCCTGGAGATTCTTTAGTTTTGATTACAATGCATTATATACTTTTCTTTGCTGAGCATCTTAATACAGTAGAACCAATCTATACCTTAACTTTTACCTATAGCCTATCAAAACTGCTATAATTACCATATTCATGTTACTATTCTCCAATCACTAAAAGTTAGTACATTACAGTTTAAGCTAGAAATTGTCTTTCAGTTTTCTTGCAGTGGAAAATTCTGAGACCTTTTTTCTACTTGCAGCATTGGCAGTCTTGTTTGCCTGTGCTATCTTTCTGCTTGGTAAAAACATCTTGTTTGAAGTGGGTTTATCCTTTGCTCTAAGTCATAAAAACCCCTTCTAACTAACATACCCTTTGCCTTCTTGGTTATCCAGTAAGACTGGCTCAGCAATTCTTTTCTTCTATATCAAAACTTGCTTCCATTTCTATTCCTTCTTCAGATTCTACATTCAAAAATCTTTCTGCCAAGCATACATATCTGTGAGACTTTCTTGTCAAACTTTCATCCTTTCCAACACATGGGGTTTGTTGTGACCCAAGTACAGGATTCAGCACTTTGCCTTGCTAAATCTCATACAATTGGCCTTGGCCCATCAATCAGCCTATCTACATACATCTCTCTGCAGACCCTTCCTACTCTCTAGCAGATCAACACTCCCACCCAACTTTGTGTCATCTGCAAATTTACTCAGGGTGCACTCAATCCCCTCGTCCTGACCATCAATAAAGATATTAAACAGAACTGTCTCCAATATTGAGCCCTTGGAAACATCCCTTGTGACCAGTCACCAAGTGGATTTAGCTCCATTCATCACTGCTCTTTGGGCCTGGACATCCAGCTATTTTTTTACACAGCAGAGTATGGCCATCCAAGCCATGAGCAACCAGTTTCTCCAAGTAAAACAAGCGGTTTTCTACAAGCATGTCCTTTTCCAATATATGCAAGTATGTTATCAAGGGTTTAATCAGGATGTATTTAAAACTGACAAGCATTTCGTTCATTATCAAGACAAATGTCTTGCGCCTGAATGGTGTTACTTTCACAAATAAATCCTTGTTGTTCTCGTACAAGACAGGTAAAGCCAAAGCCATGCATGCAAGCAAAGGAAAACAAGGAATTAATTCACTGCTTCCCATGGGCAGGCAGGTGTTTAGCCATCTCTGGGAAAGCAGGGCTTAATCACATGTAGCGGTTACTTGGGAAGCAGACACCATCACTCCAAATGTCTTCCCCTACCTCCTCCTTCCCTCCCCTCTTTATATACTGAGCATGATGCCATATGGTGTGGAGTATTGCTTTGGTCAGTTTGGGTTAGCTGTCCTGGCTATAACCTCCCAACTTCTTGTGCACCCCCAGCCTACTTGCTGGTGGGGTTGTGTGAGAAGCAGAAAAGGTCTTATTAGGTATAGTATCAAGACAGTCCATAATTGCTCTCTGTAGTCCTGTGGGTTGTATTTTGAAAAATTAGAATAAGTTTGGGGCTAACCCAATGACTAAAGATAAAATGAAGAGATATTGTTATCAACAGTGACCACCTAATAAATCGGACGATGGGGAACATGTGTTATTGCAGTTTAATATAAATCTTAGAGTTGATGTTGCTTGGCACTGACTTCGTAAATGGGATGATGTTTTTTATGTTTATGCTTTTATGACATTGTATAGAGATCCAGGTATTCAGAAAAAGTGTAAATTGGGGGGGAATATGCTGATACCATGTGTCACTATAGGACACGAAAGAACACAAGCGCACACCACTGCTCTCAAGGTGAAGAAGAAAAGGGAAGTTTATTTTCTGACTCCAACATTTATAGTTTTCCAAAAGTGACGGTGGATTGGAGGGTGACAGTGCCACCTCTCCAATGACACTGGACAAACCAACAGTCCATCAAATTTCTCCTCCTCCATAAAAGAATGCAAAACAATGAGTTATTTACAGCAAGTGTGTGAGAAAGTTTGCTACAAGAATGTCAACATCAGAAGGCTTAGAAAATCTTTAAAAATCAGGGCAACAACCATGTATTGAGAAGGAGGTGTAAAGCAAGGGGATTGTATGTTGTGGAGGGGATGAACCTGATCATGTGTGAGTGTTAGTTTCCTTCTTTTCACCCCCATATAACATCAAGGTAGGGACAGATAAAGAGAACAGAGATCAAAATAAAGAGCATATGGGTAGTGCCTATTGTGGGCGGGTCTCAGAGGCATACTCT
This sequence comes from Melozone crissalis, assembly GCF_028551555.1. Taxonomy (NCBI): domain Eukaryota; kingdom Metazoa; phylum Chordata; class Aves; order Passeriformes; family Passerellidae; genus Melozone; species Melozone crissalis. The sequence goes on along the minus strand of NW_026535813.1, from coordinate 3,502,467 downwards.
GCTACTGATACTGATGCCTTTAAGACAAACAGTAGGTCTGCCAATTTTTGTACTGAGACCGAAATCAGTTAGGAAACATACTTTCTAACACAACTTGAAGCAGGAAGGCCAAGGGGTATTTAAGGCCGAACACAAAGCAAGCAAATGTCTTGATCCTCCCTACTCTTGGAATTTCTATCTGAGTGAACACTGATGGAACCCAGGAGTTGGTAGTGTTATTGATGGATAATGAGATGATTTGCTCTCTCAATTAAAAGATAACTATTGTGTGAATATTAAGAAAAGCTTTAGTGACATATAGTTATGTTATTGTAGTTTAGATGTCCTCTGTTCTCCCCATAGTTCCTAGTTCCCCTCCCCTCCCCCCCCCCCCCCCCCCCGTATTGTTATCATCAGACAGCCTGGGTTGTCTAGGACAGGTAGAGAGTAGGCATGCACATGTGCCCCTTGCATGGGACAGTTGGGAATGTAAAAGCTTGTTGCTAAGGGGATGTGACATGAAAACACCTGACCCTCCAATCAAGTTACTAGAAAGCAGTCTTCAACAATAAACGGCAAAGAAGAGTTAACTGACAGACTTTGGGAAGGGTCAGGGTTAGCTGATGAAACCCCCCAGGTGTATAAAAAACTGAGCATCCATCTTGAAGACGAACTGGCCACGTGGTAGGCAGCCACAAGGTAGGCAGCCACGAAGGCAGTTCCCAGCACTGCAGTTTTTCCTTATTTAGTCCTTTTGTTTTATTTTTGTTAAGATTTAATAAACCTTTTAAAATTTTCAAAGTGAGCAGTTGTTTCTCACAGTAGCTATATGTGCCTTTCTCCATCTTTTCTGTCTTTCCTTCTTCTTATTCCCTCTCCTTGTAATTTTTGAGTAACTTAAAAGTGAACAGGCCTAAAGTTTTCTAAGTTGAATGGGTTAAGTTAATGCTTTGGGAAGTGTTTCATGTTGATTGAATGACGCCCTAATCCTTTTGCCAAAGTCCTCTGATTTTCTAAAGTTGTCAGTAAAGCTCTTTTTGTTGTTTTGACCTCTTGAGAATATCTAATTGGTATTTCTCCCATGTGTCTCAGTGTACATGAACAACTGTAAGCCCTTTTAAGTGTCTCATCGAGCAATGTTGTTTGGGGCCTTACATTTTTAAAATGGCGTAGTCGGCAGGATATTATTGAGTTGACGAAGAGGTATTTTATTTGGAGTTAACTGCTCATAAAAGAATAAAGGAGAAAAATAATTTTCCGTCGAAACCGATATTCTCTGGCAAAAAGGTTATGGAACCCCGGGTATAAAGCCTAACCTGAACTGCTCTCTGCTAATAGAATTGTTAAAAGCTTGTCCAGACCCAGACAGAGAGATGTGGGTTGAGGAACACTGGCAAAATCTGCAGTTATTTGCTGAGAAAATCGGAACTTTGGCAAAAGAAAGAAAGAAAAAAACCTCGTAAGGGCCAAGGCCTGGAATCTACATGGGTGGAGGCCGAACTCAGAGAGAAATATGTTGTGGAGAGCAAACAGGAAAAGCTGGTTTAGTTGCAAATTGCTTTAGGGGCTGAAACAATGGGACCCCTCAGGGCAGTGAGAATTGAACTCCCAGAAGATAGCTCAGAACCTGAGAAACCAGTCTAACAAGATTGTCTAGTGTTGGAGAATGGCTTAAAGAAAAAGGCCATGAAGACATACAATTGAGAGAAAAGTAAAAGGTAGAAGTAAAGCAGGTCCTAAAGCAGCTCCCAGGCTTGATTTTATAAATAATAAGGTTCTCACAGTCTTCCCATAACAAGCAAAGCACTCTGTCTGGGAAAAGCTGGCTCCCTGGGAACAGATATGGAAGTTTTGGGAAACTCTCATATCACAATGGGAACGTTGGTTCTGTTTTTAATAAACAATTGTAGGCATTGTAAAACAAAAGGAGTGGTTAGAGTTTTCTCTGTTAACCTATCGTGAGCTCAGATTTTGCAATATGCATGAGGTTAATTAACACTGTTATATAAAGTGGCTGATTGATCAATAAATTGGAGTTCGATGCATCAATCGGATGGTCCTTCTCCCCTTCACTTCAATAGTCTAGAGCCAAAGAGCTCTAAAGAATTGCAAATTACCACTACTGGGGGAGGTGTGGAGGATGAACCAGGGTTTTCCAGCCTTGATGGAGGAGCTGGGCTTCCCTGAACATGTCACCCCTTCAGCCTTTGTGAGGAGTTGGATGCATTCGAACCCCTCCCCTTCCCCTAAACTCTGCCTGCCTGTAAAAAATGAGGAGGCGGAGAGGGAGGTGGGACTCCCTGAGCATGATATCACCTCTCTCCACTCCCTGGAGGAGGGGTTTGACTCCGCAAAACCAACCCCCTCTGCCCCTCACCCCAAGCTCTGCCCTCTTGTAGACAGAATTTGCTTATCAGCAGACACAGCCCACGCTAATGTCTCACTCTGCAATAGAAGCAGTTAAGTTGCAAGTGTTATAAATGATCAATCATGAGCCAAATTATGAAAAATTTCAAAAAGATTTATTAATCTATCTGAGTGACCAAATTTCAGTCTCCGAGACCACCACAGCCAAAAAGGCAACGTCGAGCCCGGGATCGGCACTGGGTGAACCTGGACCTGACCTCTAGCGTGTCAGAGTCTCCCCCGTTCATGAATGCCGATTCTTGCGGCGAGGTTTTATACAATTATTGTGCCTGAGGCAAAGGTGTCCAAATTTCTTTTGTAACTCTTCACATTCATCGCTGTTCTTTTCAATGTGCAGAGCTGGACAAAGGTCGGCTCCAGGTGTGCAGTCAGCGTTGATGGGCTCCGGGGAAGCCGTGTATTCCGATGTATAAGTTTGGGGTTGCTGACTATCTTGGTTGATGCAATCCGCACGGCGATAATCGCTCTTAGGTGGTTCCCAACGACTCGAGATACCGGTGATCATCGCCCTGGAAGCGTCCATCCTTATGCTAAAGTGTCGATCAGTGTCGATCATTATCTTAGCTGTGTCCGGGAATTCTGTGTCCGGGAATTCGGGAATTCGTTGTAATCTGAATAGATATCTGCTCTTGGGCCAAGGTGGTCAGAGACATGTGTTCGGATTTTTACAATCTTTTATGACATACATTCTTTAATAGCATGAATTATCCCTACCATATATTACACAAGGGAACATTTGCAATGGACCCAAAGAAAATTAATTTGACAATGTTTTGAAAAATTTTACTAATGGGAGGAATGAAATAAAGCTTTTCAAAGAGGAAGCACATAACAGAGTGTCCTGGTCTTTTGCCCAGGAAGCAACCTATTGTGTGAAAAATTTGGACCTGTTAGAGGGGGAAGAACCCATCCCTTTCCCCACTCTAACATGTGCTAAAACTACTGGGAGACTGGGACACAGCAGGATTCCAACCAGTGCATAAGAAACAGCTGATGCCACATCAGCCTTCTCCCATCTTATGGTTATTTATTGCAAAATAGAAGGATCAAGGCCGAGAAAAGAAACTCTCAGTGCCACCTCCAAAAAGCAGGCTGTGAGAGGATGGCAAATTCAAATATCCTAAAAAGCTCACTGGAAGTAAATGGAAATTTAGTTTCCCTGTAATTCCAATGAAGCTTTGTGAAATGCTCCTACACTGCCTCCTTCTGGCAGTAGTGAGTATTGAGCCTTGCCTGCCACTTTTGCAGGGCCCTCATGGCAATAACAGTAGACTGATCCCACGCTTGGAGGGGGGAGTCTTAGCTTAGCTTGGGCAGTGCATGTGCATTTGTGCCAGAGAGCTGTGGCGCAGTGATATCAATGGGTAGTTGCTGATTACCATTATTCAATGCCTGAGTTTGAGCCAAATCTACACATTTCATTCACCAGACAGAGTATTGTCCTCCTGTCAAAATTGTCTTAAAAAGAGATTTCCAATCCACTGGTAACATAGTATGTCCTTCTGCAATTGCATCCAATAAATTCATAGTAAAGGAGGAATGCAAACCATTATCTTTCACCGATCTCCTCAGTTCCTTTACCATCTCATATGACAATTGCCCATGATGTGGATTTTGATTACAATATACAACAGGCATTGTTTGAAAAAATTCATTATTACTCTCTTCCAACGCTCACCTCTGGCATTTCTGTATAAACCTTTCTTGTTCAGGTCCTATAGGTGGTATTCTTTCCTCATCATAGTTGCTAGAGGAATGGGACGAGGTATAAGACAGTGGTCGAATTTCTGAAATATTTGCTGCAGTCTTTTTGCATGCTATTTTTAGTATTTCTTCTGGACTAGGAGCACCTGCCACCATAGCACATACTGGGGCTAAAGGAGGATATAAATCTGGTTCTTGTCCAGAATCAATAGGACCGGGATCAAACGGATCTTTTTCTCCGTATCACTATCCTCAGGTGATGTTTCATTAATAAAAATAACAGAATATGACAGCGATTCAGGCAGACCATCCACTAGGATGTGATCTGCTTCCTTAAATTGTTACAAAGCCAAGTATACCACACACCAAGTAATAGTGTCATCAGGGTGGACATTGTGATGAGAAATGTGGCAGGTCTGTAAACTTTCACCAACCTTTTGCCCATGAGTAAGATCATAGGAACCATCTGATACCAAGGACAAAATTTTTTGACCCATATAAGCAATTGGATGAGGCTTTGGGGTTGCAGTTTATAACCCTGTTCCCTGGTGATGCAAAACAGACAGTCTTTATGCAGTTTTTGGGATTTAGTTGCGCCTTGCCTCATTATAAAAATGCTGCCCGACCATTCAAAAAAGGCTAACCTCTTCTATGGCCAGTTATGAGAGGAGCTTCTTCGTGATCAGCTGAACACAAACATGCTAATTCGGTTGGGTACACCACCGGACTGGATCAGGTCAGTAGTAATGAAGTCCCTGTAAATTTGGGAGCCATTTGTGGCGTATGAATGCGAGACTCATAAACTGAGAGCAAAATGAATGTGTTTATTGCAGAGTTAACACAGTACCTATACACTTAGTGAGAGAATCTTTGTTCAGTCCTTCTCATGCAACCTGGTTGCAGGCCTGTAATAAATCCATCATCCTGACAGTTTGTTAGTTTCCTCAAGGTTTGCAGTCTTTGAAGAAACAGGATGCCTTTTCTGTTCTCAGATAGTGTGTAATCTAGGTTCTTCCATGCTTCCCAGGAATTTTCTGCAGTGCCAGGCTTTGCTGTTTTCTTACAAGCTGGTCACCCCCAGCCTGTGCATGAGGGTATTCTTCCCCAGCTGCAGGACTCTGCACTTGCCTTTGGTGAATTTCAGAAGGTTCTTCTCTGCTCAACTCTCCAACCTGTTCAGGTCCTATTGAAGAATTGCACAGCACTGCAAGGAATCTTCCTCTAATTGTTTTTGCAGCAGTTCCATTTTTAAAGAGAGCACTGTATATACATCTTCTATTTCCTTTTCTAGGTCCTGTTCCTTCCTTTGTCTTCTCTCCCTTTCTTGATATGCAGCTTGTAAACCAGTATCTAGCATCTCCTTTCCCTTTTCCATCCTTTATATGACCCCTAATTGCCTTTAAGTGGTCTTCAACAACTTAATTATGCCAATTGTTAGGAGCCTGTTCTTCTGAGAATTTGGAATTCATTCACTCTATGCCTTGAATTTCAGGAAAGGAAACAAACTCCACATCTTTTGTGAAAGTTGTAAAGGCGGTATGTTTATTACAGCGTTGGACACATGTGGTGATCGCTCCCCTTAAAAGGACATGTGTACCTCTGGGAACTCCAGATCTCTTTTTATCTTCCTTACTAATCCATATGCATGGATTTTCACAATAGGTTCATAAATATTCATTTTACTGATTTCGAGTTACACTTGCAGCTAGTTTTTTTTATCATTAAGTACAGAAAGAACTCCTGGGTCATCCTGCCCTGCCTCCTGCAGCCTCTCTGTCTGTCTCTCATTATCTCTGTCCTTTGGCTGAAGCAGTTTCTTCTAACATAGGGGTTTTTTTACGAGAACAGGCAGTCAGACTAAACAGCTATGTTCGCAAGCTACAGACTTAATTCAAAGATGTACTTTTTACCTAAATCGGAATGGATTTCTACTCTGGATAATTTCCACTCTGTCTCAGCCTCTATAAATATTATTGCTTGCTGTCCTGGGTTGTAAGACATGTGTGTATTCTATTTGCCATCTGTCAGCGGTGGGGCAGTTATATTTTCTGTTAATTGGGCAGTTTACTTTATCTCTTCCACAAACCAATCCTCCCTGGGAAAATATCTTCTGTTAATGGGCCATTGAGTCTCACTGCATGACTGATAAAATTACATCATCCCATTATGAGATGCTCTGCTCAGGGGGACGAGCCAAGCATTCCTACATAAATATAATCTGAGATTTGGAACACCACAGGCAGCCTATTCCCACTGGATTCCTAGAGGAGCAGCTTTTTTTCTCCACTGGATTCCCAGAAGAAAGACCAGGCCCATCTACACCACCACTGGATGTTCAGAGGAAGACTACACCCTTCTACAGGATCACTGCTTCAACAGAACCACATTTGTCACTCCAGGAGGACTGCAGCCACCATTTAATTGGACTGCTATCAACGCCCTGACCAACAGGGTGTCAGGTCATATTCTGACTCTATCAGTGTTTGTTTTTTTTTTTTTTGTTTGTTCTATTGCATTTGTATTTTAATTTTCCTAGTAAAGAACTGTTATTCCTGTTCCCATATCTTTGCCTGAGGGCCTCTTAGTTTCAAAATCATAATAATTCAGAGGGAGGGGGTTTACATTTTTCATTTCAAGGAAGGCTCCAGTCTTCCTTAAGCAGATACCTGTCTTTTCAAACCAAGACACTTGCCATCCTGCTGACTACTCCAATTTGTTGCAAATGGAGTGATACAGTTCACTCATGAGAAAAGCAACAATATAGTTAATTTACATAAAATAGTGAGTTAGCAAAATTCAGTGGTAACTGTGACAGTGGTTTAAGAAAATTCAATGACAAGGTACAGTTGATTATTTTCTAAATAGAAGACAGGGTCAGGAACAACTTTCAGGGAGTCCCTCCCCATGGGTCATGAGGTGCAGAAAGTACCCCCTTGCTTTTTCAATGCTTTCTCAGAGAGGAGTCTAATTGTAGCTGGATCCAAGCCTGGTCCCAGACTTGGTCAACAGTTTATGTCTGAAGGATTATATGAGCACAATTAATCCTTTACATGACTTAGTTGAAATTTCAAAGTTTAGTATGCTATTAATCTGTTGCAGCAAAGGATTTCTCAACCTTGAGGAATAACTTCAAGAGTTGTCCCCACTCAAAGGGAGATCCTGGCATGCAGCCTGCTGCTGTGCAGGAAAGCTCACCAGGCCCTGGGCTGTCCACTATTTATAAAGTAAGGTCATTGACTTATATTTGCATACTGGAAAGATGCCTAGGTCACAACCTTTGGCTACCATGTTGCTATTCATCCCCTAAACTCCAGAGTAAGCTAAATACAGTCATCATAACTCCCACTGGTGGTTATGACTTAAACAGTGGGGCAGGGAGACAAAGGAAGGAAGCAAGCTAGCAAGCACACCATCACAAGTCAGAGATGAATTTGTGGCCATAAATGCCAGGAAATATCACAGGACACTGACCAGCCCCAGCTGGTTCATGGTGCATATTAAGCAACTCTTTTGCTAATACTTTCGAAAACAAATCAATGGTGAAAAGTTGATGGTAAAGCAACTAGCAGGGGTTGTTTTTGATCTCCAGAGGAGCTGCTGTTTCAAGTTTATATCATAGAATCATAGCTCAGAGAAGAGTTTCTACATATTTAGCTATGGTTGTGGTGCTAGCTTGAGACTTTCCTTGCTGGAACTCAATCACAGGGCAGCTTTCACTGTGCTGAATACCCCTTGAATACAAAGGCCAAGTAATAGCAAGAGGAAAAGCTAGTATAATTTGTAGTTGTCTCAGTTTAGAGACAAATTTAGGAGAAAACGCTCTGGAATGAGTGTTTCCTCTAAGAAAAGGGCTTCAGTAATCCCTTTTGCCAAAGGGAAAAATGAATGCCAGTGGGTGAAAGTGAAAAAAATCCAAACTATTTATTGAAAAACCAAAGTGTCCGCATGGTATAGGGAAAAAAATTGAATAAATGCTAGATATTGAACTTTCAGAACCTTGCCCCCCCACCTACACACACCCCACCACCCACAGCACAACAAAAACCCCCAAAATGCCTGAAGAAGAAAACATACTGGCTGGCTGCATGGCAGGGAAGGAAAAATGGTGGCTGGCTTTGTCTCAGGGAAGGGAAAAAGGAGTTCACACAGCAGATCAGGCAAAACAGATGGGAACCTGTTGAACCTCCAGCGTTGTTCCCCTCCTCACAGCAGATGAAGATGATGGATTTTGGTGTCCTTTCTCTTGCTGGTTCAGCTTTTCCCAAGGTCTCAGGCTGGCCAGAGCGGCCCCCGCCAGTCTCTTGCAGGTCCCAGTCTACTGTCTCAACGATTGTCTGATCTTGGACCAAAAACTAAGCTGAACAGTTCAAGAGAAAGCAAAACAGAAGCCAACAAAAGATTGCTGCTGCAACCTCTCCAGGCCAGGGGAAGAAAGAAAGAAAATCTTCTTGCTTAAGCTAGTTGTCTTGGTTTAAGACAGATTTAGGAGGAAACTTCCCAAAGGGGTCTCTTCTAAAAAACAAATTTCAGCAGCCCCTCTCTCTATCCATTTGGGAGAAGAATTTCCTTGGAGAAAAGTGGGAAAAAGTGTTTATTTAACAAGCAAAGTACTCACAAACATGAAAAAATCAGTAATATTAAACCATAAAACCTCTTGTTGCTCTGAAGAGATGGCAAATTCAGAGAGTCTTTTTGTGGGGTGTGGCTCGGCTCGCTCAGTCTCTTTCAGTCCCTCTGGGGCTCAGACACAGTTTCCAGGCTGCAGAGCAGCTTGGGGGGGGAGCAGGCGACTGTCTTGATGTTTTGGACTGGAGAGAAGCCAAGCAGTTCCAGAAAAAAAACCCCAGTCTTGACAAAACTTTTATTGTCCTAGCTAACAAGGAAAACCAGCAAAAAAATAGAGCAAAGAAGGAAAAAAACCCTCTTTGTTTCCTTCTCTCCACAGAAGCCGAGAAACTTGGAGACCACTACCGCCAGCTCAGAGAGAGCTGCAATGCTTATCTCTATGTTTTGAAGACAGCATCTCAGACATTCCACCGTTTCTCCTTCTCCCCTTCTTCGCTCTCGGATCTAGCTTTAAAGGCGCAGAACCTATTTCTGGGCTAAACAGATGGATGGGGATACAAATACAATACAGCATCATAAAGTCACCCTAGGACAGCTAGCAAAAAAATAACCTACCTAAGCAGCAAAGTAACTACGGTCTGCGCCATGCCCAGCATGCTCTGGAGTGAGTCATTGAACAAATCCCATGCAGAAGCTCCAAGGCTCCCGCCCCTCCCCTGGACCCAGCTTAAAGCTACAGCAGCCATTTCTGGACATCAGTGAGACGGTCAGGAATATAGTATCATCATAAAATCACCCCAAGACAGTAGTGTTTTCATCAAATCTTTTCCTCAGCTTTTACAGAATGCACTGATGTCTTAATGTGACAGATCCTATTTTTAATGCTAACAGCTCCCTTCTGGAATCACAGAATGATTGAGGTTTGACAGGACCTCTGGAGATCACCTAGTCCAACCCCCTTGCTAAAGCAGGTTCATCCTACTGTTGTCTGGAAAATGAGCAAGAGAAGGAGCTTTTAGAACTTGATATTCAGATTGGATAAATTAAGCTGCTTTACAAGGTCCAGTTAACAGGAGTATTGACTATCTCATAGTGGTTTTGTTGCAGACTTGCCATCTGGCTAATTATGTTACCAGATGTCCAAAATATCAGAATGAGTGTCTCCAACTCTAAAATTGTGTTAAAAAGGGCATAATTTATTCAGGCCTGAAGGTGCATGTAGGAGATTCTAACCTAACATGGACCTGTGATTTTAGAAGTGTGTTGCTTATATACAGTCGCTACATGAATATTACAATTTATCCATTACCATAAATTCCACCCCAAGTTCCCAGACATTCAATCCTTTGTTTTGTCTATCACTGCATTCTTGGGCCAGATGTCTTCTTCTTATCTCCCAGCCATCCTTGCTGAAAGCAGCTTTCACATGCCTTGTTTCTCTGCTAAAAGTTTCACAGGCACAGTAAAAATTGAATTAACCTTTTTGGGTTCTATTATCCAGTGGACGGAGGGAGGCATTTGTGGTGGTTTCTTTGCTGCCTGTAGGCCTCTGACAAATTTGGGTAAGCTGGAATACTTCAGGGCTTGCAAGGTAGTCTTCCTGGTACCTGCTGGTTTGGCATAGCTGTACAAAGGAATCAAAAATTGTGTTTTGGGCCACTCCAAAAACACATGCGTAGGACTTGGTGTGTAGGCAGTGTGTGTCTGATCTGTGGCCACCAACTAAGCTTATGATACCTGCTCATGTCATCTGCTATAACCCCTTTGCCTGCATTGCTGTTTGCCGTCAAATTGCTTCTACCCATTTGGCCTTGCCCTAAGTAAAGGTGTTGGATTTCTGGGCTGTTTAGATGGTCTGGGAAAAAGCCCAAAGATGGCCTTGGGCCCCCGGGTTCGAAAGGACGAGAGGAAGCTTCAGATTTGTTCTTGGTCTTGGTGTTTATTAATTGCTTATCTAAAAGATTTTCTCTTGGCCTGACAGAGTTCTGCTCAGCAGTCAGCCATGGGCACACACACTGAAAGCCCCTGGGGCGGTCACCTATCTTTATACCCGGAGTTACGTATGCAATATTTATCATTTTTCTCCAATACCCTCTACCCTTATTAACCAGTGTTCCCCTAGTAAGGTCCAATCCCGGAGTGCCAACTCCACCACAGAAGATGGAGGCCTAGAGGAAGAAGAAGAAGGAGAAGGGCACGCCCCAATCTCTCCATCTTGCCTCTCTAGACCCCCCTGTACAGGGATCTTAAACCCTGTATCTCACACTCCAAATAACTTGTCCCTTCACCATTCACCCCAGTGAAATCCTCCCGTCCTCATACTGATGTCATCTCCCATGTGGGATCAAAGTCCAGCCACCAGACATTTCTGGCAACATTCCAGGACTCCCGAGCCCCCCAGGGGGGGTCTTGTTCACCCTACACCCCAGTTCTGAGAGACTGAGATCCCACATCTCCCCCTTCTGTTTGCACCAAAAAGATCTTTTTCGCCATCCGATTCATTGCATGTTTTAAACATGCAAATATGCATGGGACAACAAGTATGAGGACTAGGAGAACTATTAAAACATAAAACCCTATTTTTAAGATTCCTCTCCAAATGGGAGAGATGTCAAAGAATTCTGCCAGTTGATCGATCCATGATCCTGTGATCTCGCCAAGCTTATTTATGCTGTCCTTTATATTTCTGATATTTTCATGAATTGACTTTGAATGATCTGAGAGATTCATGCAGCACATCCCTTCGAACTCTTCATACCCATGTCCATGAGCGAGCAATAGATAATCGATTGCTGCTCTATTTTGAAGAGTCGCCTGTCTCACACTACTGACGTCTTTTAACATGTCATCCAATGTGACAGACACAGACCGCGCATGTTTGCTCAACCAACAACCCATGCGGTCGATCTGAGTCAGGGCCACCCCCGATGCTGTCTGAGGTGAGAAGATTGCTGTAGCAATACTCGTTTTCTTGTCCCAAGAAAACATTTCATCATTGCAATCTGCTGCATATTGCTGTATTGATCTTTTTTCTCTGTGCCTTTCCTCTCTTAACATGTTCAAATCAGGCGATAGCATTGAAATTTCCCCAATGCTGCATGGACCTCCCGTGGCATTAGCAGGAATGCCGTGCCAAATTCTGTCCCCGCAAATCAAGAACAGACCCCGCGGCAATTGCACCGGAACTTGGATCGATCCTTTGGTAGTTCTCTTTGTATATTTACACCAAGCTGAGGCATTCTTATAAAATTCATGAGTGGGAGTTAAATCAATAGTTTTCGCCTTTGTGTCTTTTGGAGGCTCAAACTGCATGCAGAGTCTCATTGTCATGGACCCAAAAATCTCCAATTCCTGAGATTCTGTAGAAGCCACAGGAAGCAGGTGTGTCCAAGCACACCACTCTTTTATAGGATTTTTAATGACCTGCGAAATGTTAATTGCAGGGTGCCCTGGAACTGGCCATTGGTCCACTGGCAATCCAACCATGCATGCTGAAAACGGTTTACCTGGTCTTGAATGTGTCAGGCAGATACTATCTAAATTCGCTGCCCGAGCTAAAGCCTCCCATACATTTTGCCTTGGTTGACTAACAGGTAAATCTCCCTCACTGCTTACTGCAATGAATGAAAGAACGATGCACATAAGCATCATGAAACCCATTACTTCGCTTTTGTGTGAAAACCCCCCAAGGTCCTTAGTTTCTTTTTTTATTTCTCTTCTGGGTCGTTTTTCGCAGCCCGAGTCTCGACTTCTGTCTGAGTACTCGTCTCTTTGTTTCTCGGATCAGCATTCTCGTGCTCTCGTGTTCGGAATGGCTTCACATGCCGCGCTGACACCCACTTCAGACCTCGATCTGTGGAGATACAAGCGAAACCCTTTCCCCAAGAGATTAGTTTGAAAGGACCCTCTATTTGTCCTGTTTCTGGGTTTCTGACCAAAACCAAAGGATCTCCCTTTAGCTTTGCCTGCGTGTTGTTTAGAAAATGTCTCACGATCGGTGGATCAGATGGATAATCCCTTTGTTGTGTTAACATTGTTTTCTTCGAGGTGCTTTTCTTTTTATATATTGTTGGAAAAAATTGCTGCATTGTTGCAGTCTCGCCACGAGATGGCGCTGTGGCTCTGCCGAGCCGACTCGGCATGTCGTGCACTTCTGCCCTCCTGCCACTAGGTGGCGCTGTCACCGGCCTCCCTGGCTCGGATGACGGAGCGATCTCGACTGCCCCACTTCCTCTTCCGGCTCGGCGTCCCCCGTGAAGGGAAGGGACTGGGACTCCGAGGCTCTGGACCAAAGGCGCCAGATCTGGAGACGGTGTGGAGCCCCGGGACGTAGAATCCCTAACACGGCCCCTCCTCACTCGCGACGTCACAGGGGACCGGGCTCGGGCGCGCCCGCGTCTTACTTTCTGCGCCTGCGTGCTCTCCGAGCTACTTCCGGTGTCCCCCAAGGTGACGTCATCGTCTCCCCCCTGTTTCACCTCCGAGGTTCCAGCCCCTCGGTCTGTCCCAGAATCCGACCCCTCCTCCTCTGACGTTGTGTTCGCCTCTCCCGCCGGCACCCCGGCTCTACCCGCGATTCGAGCTGACCGTCGCACCGGATTTGACGTCACAACCGCGCGCCTCCTGCGTCTCGCCGCCCCCGCGGCGGCTCGCTGAGGCTGCACATTTTCCCTCAGCCCGCCTTCCGCGTTCGCCGCTTTCGCGCCCGCGTGTGAGTCTACACCCCGGTTTTTGCGAGTTTCGCCCTCCGCGCGCGTCTCCTCATCTTCACCCGCGCTGCTCGCGTTGGCCGCCGCCGCCACGTCGCCGCTTTCACCGCGAACAGGCCCCCCCCCGATCCCTTATCTTCCTGCTCCCCCCCTTCTGCTCCTGACTCCTCCACACTCTCTGGAGTTTCAGGACGCCCTTGGGGTTTGTTGCATTTTTTGATCGGGGGTTTTAATATTTTTTCCTGCTCTCTTTTTTCGAGAGCCCTTTCCCCCTGGCCTTTCAAAGCCAGAGCAATTTTTTTCCCGGAGCTCTGCCGCTCCGCCCCCTTCTCTGAGGGTACCGCAGCTTCTCGCTGCTTTTCCAGTCTTTTAGACTGCACTGAAATACCTTGTAACATGATTCTTGCCGGCGAGAGTAGCTTTAACGCTGTCTCATCTTTTTTTGTTGCTAAAATATATAAATGCCTATTAATTTCTTGCCAAAACCCCACTTCGAACAGCAGATATGTCTCTGCAAGTGGATAATTGAGCCTTGCCCATAGTAACAGCTGTTTTAATTCTTTCTTTGGGATCCCTTCTGTATATAATTCTGCTACACTTTGTAAGGTGGATAAGATTTCCCGTTGTTCTTGGGAGAGTGTTGCCCCCATGATTTTATTTTGGCCTTCTTACCGAATCTGTCGTCAGAGTGGTCTGGAGGCTCCTGTTCTCCGTCCAGCAGATCACAAGAGATGGATCAGAGGCGCCTTTCTGGTCCCAGTCCAGGCCGCTCTGCTACGAACTGTCTTCAGCAGAAGCTGAGAGATGGGATTTCTCAGTGACTGCTGATTTTTGCAGCTTCTCCCGGCCGGTTTTTTCTTTTTCTTCTTTCTTTCTTCAGGCTTCTCTCCTCTGGAGTTATCAGTGCTGTTCTCTTGGCTCTTCAGCTCTTCAGGGCTTTCCCCCCCCCGAAAGGTTTGGTGGGAGATAGCCCGCACAGCGGACGCCAGTTGTTGGATTTCTGGGCTGTTTAGATGGTCTGGGAAAAAGCCCAAAGATGGCCTTGGGCCCCCGGGTTCGAAAGGACGAGAGGAAGCTTCAGATTTGTTCTTGGTCTTGGTGTTTATTAATTGCTTATCTAAAAGATTTTCTCTTGGCCTGACAGAGTTCTGCTCAGCAGTCAGCCATGGGCACACACACTGAAAGCCCCTGGGGCGGTCACCTATCTTTATACCCGGAGTTACGTATGCAATATTTATCATTTTTCTCCAATACCCTCTACCCTTATTAACCAGTGTTCCCCTAGTAAGGTCCAATCCCGGAGTGCCAACTCCACCACAGAAGATGGAGGCCTAGAGGAAGAAGAAGAAGGAGAAGGGCACGCCCCAATCTCTCCATCTTGCCTCTCTAGACCCCCCTGTACAGGGATCTTAAACCCTGTATCTCACACTCCAAATAACTTGTCCCTTCACCATTCACCCCAGTGAAATCCTCCCGTCCTCATACTGATGTCATCTCCCATGTGGGATCAAAGTCCAGCCACCAGACATTTCTGGCAACATTCCAGGACTCCCGAGCCCCCCAGGGGGGGTCTTGTTCACCCTACACCCCAGTTCTGAGAGACTGAGATCCCACATAAAGGTTCTTCCCTGGTTAAGGAAAAATTGCACCCAAGCTCCATCCACTGTGGTCTGCTGGAGGGGAAGAATTTTAAAAAGAAAAAATATTTCTTCTGCAATTTGTTTGAATTTATCCTATCTGTGACCTTTTCTCTACAAGAGATCTCTTGAAAAAGGGACAAACCTGGACAACTGGTGGTGAAAAGATTTAGTTCTGTTCCAAAATGTCTAGGAATTTGTTAATAGTCACAAAAGTCTCCTGATGAGCCAAAAGCAGTAAAATTTTATGTTCAGTGGAAGAGACTTTGCCCAGACTTCCAGGAAAGAGGTTTATGGCCCACTTAAGGTTATATGCCTCTTCCTGCCACCTGCTGGACTCCCTTTCAGCTCGGCTGGACTCAGATGATGTTGGTGCCACTGTCTCAGGTCTCTGCTCCATGATGGGCGGCAGGGGGGGGGAGCAGGAATGGTCCTGCCAGGCACCGAAATCTGTGTTCCTGGCCCCACCTGTCCCAGCTGCAGTTTTGGAGCTGTCACTTCAGCACTGTCGACTTGGGAGCTGCCCTGCTTCCTCTCCTCAGACCCCTTGTCCTGCAGAAGTGTCCTGGAGGGCTCATAAATGGGAAGACACCCATGGGTCGTACAGTGCCAGATTCTGCTGATTGCTTCAGTGAGCCAGACAAAATGGACCACCTTCCGGTTACGGCCATGGTCTTTTACTTGCTGAAACCATGCCCATGGCTATGATGTGAATGGTATTTGAATAAACAGCGCTGAAAACCCCACCCCCTTCTCTCCATACCCAGGACATGCCCCCATATTGTGAAACCTGTTACCATGTTGATGTATTGGGAAAGCCCTGCTGTAGCCCTCCACAGTGGCATGCTGGGCTTTTGTGGTCCCTGCTCTCTCTTGAAAGAGTTCTATGTAAAAAGCTAGGTAATGACTTCTGGGTCGTGACTTCTGTTTTCCAGAGGAAGATGTGGAAAACCATAGAAAACACAAATTTAAACTCTCTTCTCTAGAATATATTATCGTGCTTTGTAAGATTCAAATTTTTTATATTCAGTGTTCATCGCAGAATCACATAACATGATTAAGAACATGATAATTTTGTGGTGCTATACTGTATCTTTAAGTATGCTCATCTAAATAACCAACTCTGGTTGTTATAAAAATAGCTCCTCAACCAGATAATTGTACTTAAATGCCAGCTCTGTGTCAGTGCAAAACCTCTAATTGAATGTGCACTTGGTTAATATTGATTAAAAATCCAGTCTCAGTTGAGTCTGGTGATAGTGCCTTTGTGTTGCTATAGGCAGCCATGTTGTAAGCTTACTGAATATTAGACTTTATTTAATATAGGGAACCTTGCAGCTTGTGGTAGGCTGACCCTGGCTGGATGCCAGGTGCCCACCAAAGCCTCTCTATCACCCCTCTCTGCAACTGGACAGGGGAGAAAAGAAATTTTGAAAGGCTTAGGAGTTAAGGACCAAGAGAGATCACTTGTGGGTTACCATCACAGTCAAAACAGACTCAATTTGGGGAAATTAATTGAGTTAATTACCAAACAAAATAAGAGCAGAATAATGAGAAGTAGAACAAATCTTAAAAACACCTTCCCCTCACCCATCCCTCTTTCCTGGGCCTTACTTCCTCCCCCCAGCAGCACAGAGAGACAGGAAATGTGGGTTATGATCAGTTCATCACATGTTGTTCCTGCCACTGCTCAGGGACAGGAGTCATAGAATCATAAAATATGCTGTGTTTCAAAGGACCAATCAGGATCATCGAGTCCAACTCCTGGCCCTGCATACAACACTCCAAAAATCCCATCATGTGCCTGAAAATGTTGTCCAAATGCTTCTTGAACTCAGTCAGGCTTGGTGCTTTGACCACTTCCCTGGGGAGCCTGTTCCAGTGCTCATCCACCCTCTGGGTAAAAAACCTTTTCCTTATATCCACCTGTCCTGGTTTTGACTAGGAGACAGTAAATTATTTTTGCAGTAGCTCTGAGGGGGTGTAGCTTGCAGCCACGTGAGTGTGTATAGGTTGTTATTCTATACCACCTCATGTCATCGCTTGGGGATGGAAGTAAGGGAGACTTGCTTCTGGGAGAGGGGGGCATTCCTTTCCAGTGGGAGAAAGTATAGTGGGAGAAAGAGTTTGGTATTATTTTATGTGTAAATAGTTCCTTTGTCTTATATGGTTTTTAATTAATATTGTTGCTGTTGCTGTAATTTTTCTTATCTCATGGCTGCTTGCAGTAAATTGTTCTTATCTCAGCCTGTGATTTTTGCCATTTGTGCCTCTAACTCTCCTCTTCAGTCACCCACGAGTGGACAAGGAGGGGATGGGAAGTGAGTGAGCGGCATGTGGTTTTGGAGTCTCGGGGGGGGGAGGGGGTTTACATAACCATGACACCAACATAAACCTTCCCTGTCACAATTTCATGCCATTTCATCAAATCCTGTTAGTGGCCACGAGAGTGAAGAGATCAGTACTTGCCTCTCTGCTTCCCCTCACGAGGAAGTTGAAGACTGTAATGAGGTCTCCCCTCCGTCACCTCTTTTCCATGCTGCAGAAACCAAGTGCCCTCAGCCATTCCTCATAAAGCTTCCCCTCCAGACCCTTCACCATCCTCATGACCTTCCTTTGGATGATCTCCAATAGATTAATGTCTTTTTTATATTGCCACGCCCAGAACTGTACACAGTACTCAAGATGAGGACACACCAGTGCAGAGTAGAGCTGGACAATCACCTCCTTTGACAGGGTGATGAAACTGTGCTTGATGCACCCAAGGACACAGTTGGCCCTCCTGGCTACTGGGACACTACTGACTCATATTCAACTTGCCATTAACCAGGACCTCCAGGTTCCTTTCCCCAGTGCTCCTTTCCAGCCTCTTGTTGCTCAGTCTGTACACACATCCAGGGTTGCTTCATCCCAGGTGCAGAATCCGGAACTTGCCCTTGCTAAACTTCATATGATTGGTGATTTGTTGAGGTCCCTCTACAGGGCCTCTTTGCCTCAAGGGAGTAGACAGCAAACTTAGTATTCCTTTGAGTTCTGCATCCAAGTTGTTAATGAAGATGTCCTTCCCCTGCTCCAGTATGGGATCCCACCTTCTAGAGACAGTTCTCCACAGATTTCTTCATCCTGAGTCTTTCCCGTGGGCTACAGTTCTTAATGAACTGCTCCAGCATTAGTCCCTTCCACAGGGTGCAATCCTTCAAGAATAGCCTGCTCCAACATGGCTCCCCTACAGGATTGCAAGTCCTACCAAGAAACCTGCTCTAGCCTGGGCTACTCTCTCCATGGGTTCATGGGTCCCTGCCAGAAGCCTGCTCCAGCAAGGGCTTCCCATGGGGTCACAGCCTTCTTTTGGGCATCCACCTGCTCTGGTGTGGGGCTTCTCCACATCTAGGTAATAACTTTTTTTCCCTTCTTAAATATGTTATAGCAGAGGTGCTACTACCATTGCTGATTGGTTCAGTCTTGGCCAGCTGTGGGTCCGTCTTGCCAAGCAAATCAAATCACAACTCCAGAGTGCTAGACACATGTCCCACAGACAATCTCCAATAGGATATTACAGCATTAATTTTTGTCTTCATACTATCTGGTTGTGCTCACTTAAGTCAGTTGGTAGTGAGCAGCCATCTTAGGCAAGAAAGAACCTTTTGGTATATCAGTGTCATGTCTGTTCTCCCTGAATAATCACCGCTCTTCCTGGTCATACAGACAGATGTTGCAAGCTGCATTAATGTAGGACCTACAATTTTGGAATGGTTTTCTATTGTAAAATCAGGCGATCCCCCGACAAAGGGAAATGATTGGCATCTGACTCCATGGCCTTGGAATGCTGAATGCTTGCTTTATTAAAACTATATTATATTATATTATACTATATTAAAGAGATACATACTATACTACATCATACTTACTTCTAACTTCTTCTAACTACTACTTACTACTACTGAAAACTTGTGACTGTCAGCTGACAGTCTTGACACACACATGTGGATGCCATTGGTCACCTCGGGTAAACAATCTCCAGAATACATTACACTTGCACACAAACACAGGAGCAGCAAGAGATAAGAATTGTTTTGATCATTCTTTTCTCTGCTTCTCCAGGAAAAATCCTGAGAGAGAGAATTGTCTCTCTCTGTTCAGAGAATGTGAATGCCACAGTTTTCCTTTTATATAGACCAGAAATATATGAATGTGCCTGTACCAGAAATAGAAAATATTTCTATAGCAATGTTTGTGTTTTACAATTAAATGACTTGGCTGCATTTTTCAGCTAGCTGGCATGGGATGTAACTCTCTGCTTATGAGCAACATACCCTTATCTTTTAATGGATTTCTTAAGTCGCTTTCACGGAAGGTACTTCCTGTCCAGTATGGAACAGGGTATTACATAGGTAGTCCCTGGCTTCACAGTGGTAATGGCTGTTACAACTGTGTGGGAAAATGAGTGAGTGTGCAGTACTGTTCTCCATTCTCAGGAACATCCGAAGGTGCATTTGTGCTGTAACCACATCAATAACTCCATCATAGTGTAGAGATGCCTGAATTTATTGTTAAAATAAGAATGTCTGTTCTTACATCCTATCATGGAGCCCAACAGGACGGTGAGATCTGTCCCAGAAGGCAGGTAAATTAGCCTTCAGTAAGCTTCATGCTTTTCTGATGAAAATATACCTCAGGTAACTTCTTTAAAGCAAAGTGAAGTTATCTTTCAGCTGTGCTACAGTAACTCAGATAGCAGTGAGTGCCTCAGAGCACTGAACGTTTTCAGCCACATAGAAGAGATGTGCCTCTAAGCTATGCAAGGGTGCGTGTGAGTCATGCAGAGGTTGTATTGCCTCATGGTTATATGTCTTCACCTACTAATGTATTCAAGTTGCTTCCAGTGAGGTTACTTATGAAAATTAATCCAGAGGGGAGATTCTTTTGATGCTCACTTATTTGACTTGAGTTTTATGTGACTCCTAAAGGATGTGTTTTGTAGCTTACTCTACAGGGGAGGCAGCATGGAAAGAAAGGCACAAGTGTCTGCTTAAAAAATAGGGCCAAAAATTTGATTTATCTTAAAACTGCTGAACTTGTCACCTAATCTCTGAAATATTGGAATAAGACTCCTTAACACTAATTTGGTGTTAAAGAAGGCATCATTTATTTAGGCCTGAGATCCAATGGGAGATACTCCTAACCTTATGCGGACACATGATTCTAAAAGTGTGTTACTTATATACAGTCGCTACATGCACATTACAATTTACCCATTACCACAAATCCCACACCAAGTTCCCAGATTCAGTCCTTTGTTTTGTCTATTACTGTATTGTTGAGACACATGTCTTCTTATCTCCCAACAGTCCTTGTTGGAAAGCAGTTTTTACATGCCTTATTTTTCTGCTAAAAGCTCACAAGTGCAGTAAAAATTAAATTAACTCTTTTGGTATCAATTACCCCCTTTGAAACTTTTCAAATTCCTCAAGGCCATTTGATAATTTTCAATTTGATTTCTATCTATAGTCATATACATTCTCCTGACATCCGCATCAGTTATTTTACAAACACAACTAACAACCAGTAATTACTACAATAATTACTACAATTGCAATTATGATGGTTCTCAGTATTCCAGCCAGCCATCCTCTCAGGGGCCATCTCCCTATTCCTTGAAGAATTTTATTGAGCCAATTAATTTCAGAGGCCTTTTAGATAGCATTTCTATCTTCAACAACTTGCCACGTTTTGTTAAGTTGTTTTTGGGGATCTTCTTTTACATTTGGGATGTGTACACAACAGTGTTCTTGATATAGTAGCCTCCTCGAACCAGGTCTAATAAGCTCTCGGAGGCCTATAACGCACCCAAGATAGCTCAGCTACCCCTGGAGGCATAAAAATCAGCAGGATGGCTTCTGTTGCAGTGTTGGAAACAAAAAGGTTTAATAAAAGGCAAAATAACAAACTCTTTACAGAGAAGAACCGATCCAGGTGCAAGAGGCCCTCCTGCCCCTGGTAAAGCACCTCACAAAAGCAATTAGTTTCTTTGTTCACTTCTTTTTCTACTAGATTGCCCAGGTGGGACTTTTTGGCTTCTGTCCAATTAGCTATCCTTAAGTTTAGGTGAAAGTCCCCTAGGCCTATGAGGTGTCTTTTCCACCTAATCGAGGAGAGAAACTTCTGGGCTTCTTTCCTTTTTGAGGGGACAAAGGATAGTTTTGTCACTCTGTCAACAGGGGGCACACGTCTATATGTTCTCTATCTAATTTTAAATTCCCACAAAACCCTTGTTCTTTGGTCAGCAATAGGTCTAAGGCCAGTCTATTTTGTAATGTGAGTCTAGTATTTTCTCATATTTGCTTATTCATAATTTGAAATCCCTTTATTGTGGCTTCAGATAGTTTCCTTACTCACCTAGTTATATTATCTAACAAAATTCTGTTTTCTAGAGCCATGGCTCCTTGTCTTAGGTTACAATGTAAGATGTAACCAAAACTATGTATTCTATTACCGTCTTCATAAGCTGTTAAAACAGGTGGGACAGTGTTCTTTCTCTCCATGACTCATCCCTGATAACTCCCTCTGGGAGGGGCTATCTCCATTAATGAGCCATCAAGATCTCACTGCATGACTCATTAAATTACATAATCCCATTGTGAGATGCTCCACCCAGGGGGAGGAACCAAGCATTCCCACCTGGATATAATATGAGGTTTGGAACAGCACAAGCAGCACTACCTACCGGATTCCCAGAGAACAAGAGCTATCACTGGACTTGCAGTTGAAGACCAGACAGGATCACTGCTTCAACAAAACCACTCCATCAGGACTGCAGCCACCATTTAATCGAACTGCTACCACAACCCTGACAAACAGGATGTCAGGTTGAATCCTGACTCTGTTGGTTTAAGCCAGTGTTTTCTGCCTGTATTTTAATTTTCCTATTAAACTGTAGTTCTGACTTGGAATTTCTCACTGTTTTGCTTTCCAACTAGCACATTCCTGGTAAGAGAAAACTCTGTAGAGCCCATTCAAACTGTGTAGAAGCTGAAGGCCCTGTCCATCCATTTCTGTCTCATTTTACCTTATTCCAGTATTGGGCTTTTATGGGGCTTCTTTTCCAAGTTGGACATAAGGTTAATAAACCTAAGGCAACTTGCATGATGGTTGGGTCAAGCATGAGGCGAGTGGTCCAGTATCCATCCGAAGTAGCCCAAACAGTGTAACCTGGGGAAGGAATTTCCAAAGATTTAACACAATCTAAAGGTTTATTATTACAATTTTGAACTAATTTGGCCATCCAGCTTATGGTGCTGGAACAACTTTCATGGTTTTGTTTTTCTCCCCCATTGATTTTCACTTAATTATACATAGGTGTGATTCCCCAATTCAGACATCATTTTACCTTTCATAAGTATTTCCATCATCCTTCTAAGGGCTTTCTCCAAGTACGAGGCTTGCTTTGGAGGATTTGACATTCTGGCCAGTCTGAAACATTTTGAGTGTAATTCTTAGTAACACATAAATCTAAAAGCCTGGCTGCTTGGCTTCCTGAGGCTGCTAAGGTGGAATCCACAAAATGTCGATCAAGACTATGAGACCCTGTTGGGCTGTCCTTACCTTTCTCCTTTCCAAAAATAATTCTATTATCTCCTGGCCTCCAAGCTATTGGATCCTCAAGAAGGCCATGTCCCCATCACCTACAACTCTGTCATCCAAATAGTGTGCATTGATTGCTTTTGCTTTTGCCTTAGTTAGATTGTCTTATTGAATTACTATTGACAGATCTATAGGGATAATTCCCCAAGGAATAGGTTCTGCTGCTGAACCATGGATAGGGAGGCAGGCTGTAATGCTGGACAGATAGTGCATTTTACCAAACCCTTGGATTAAAGACAATATTAAATTTTCTTCCACACCCCCACCTAAGGATAAAAAATATTCCCATAAACATTAGCCTATACATTTCACTAGTCGTCTACAGGTATCTTTTAAATTTTCAGCCACAGAGGTCCAGTGTTTTCCACTGTCCACTCTGAGTCGAGAGCCATCTTAATTCAGGTGCAGTGAATCCAAGAGCTAAGTCCTTTTACTTTCAATGCTGTTCTTGTAGTTAACAGAACTACATAAAGTTCTTTCTACCGCTCCTGAAGTGGTTCCAAATTCCACGTCTTGATGTATACTTGATCCTCGGGCTGAAATGAACAAACTAGGGTATCTGGGGTAAGAAGTTCTGAGAGAATGACAAACTTTTTTATTCATTCTAGAATTTCCCTAACAAAACTCTGTTTCTTGATTCCAAATTTGTTCTTCAGATACAGGGTTGGATTCAGGGAAAGTTGTAACAGAATATGGTCTTCCAAACATCAACTCATATGGGCTCACCTTCAGATTAGTTTGAGGTTGCATTCTAATTCATAACAAAGCTAGTGGTAACACCTGTGGCCATTTCAAACAAGTTTCCTTACACATTTTACTAATTTGTCTCTTTAAATTTTGATTAATTCACTCAACCCTTCTGCCAGATTGCAGTCTCCATGGAGTATGCAAATCCCAACTAATACCTAACTACTCCCTAAGCTGCTGTAACACTTCAGATACAAAATGAGGTCCTCTATCAGATGACATACCTATAGGCACTCCAAACCTGGGTATGATTTTTTTGAAGAGTACCTTGGTGACTTTTCTAGTCTTGTTGGTGCAGCAGGCGAAAGCTTCTGGCCACCCAGAAAAGCCACTAACGCTAGGAGATACCTCTATCCGTGTTGGTGCAGTAACTCAGAAAAATCAATTTACCAGTAATCTCTGGGAATGTTTCCTCTTTTAAGACATATTGGACATTTTTCTGTAACAGACTTGACAATTTTTGTCATATAGACACTGAGTATCTGAGTCCATAGACCAGTTGCCATACCATTGATTCCCCAGTGAGTTTGCTGGTGTTTCTTCCTTACAATTTGTAATATCAGCTGTGGGACTATAACCTGATTGTTGGGAATCACTAGTCATCCACCCTCTTTTTTCTGGATTTTTAGATAAGTAGCTAATTTTAAATCTGCTTGACTATATCCAGGGCTAACTTCTGGGAGTGAAATAGCCTTCTCAGGTAATAATGCCAGGATGCCTTGTTGCACAACCTTTCATGCAGCTTTATCTGCAAGTCTATTTCCTACATGAATTCTGGAAACCCCATGTTGGTGTACTTTTCAGTGTAGTACAGCCACTTCTCTAGGCAGTTGGATAGCATTGAGAAGAGAAATATTCCTTGTTTATATTTAATTGGAGATCCCTGTGCTGTTAATAAACCTCTTTCCATATAGCTCCATGGGCATGAACAATGCTAAAATCGTATTTTGAGTCGGTCCATATGTTTACTCTTTTTCCTGTTGCCAATTCCAGGGATCTTTGCAGAGCTATGCGCTCTGCCCTTAGTGCTGAGGTGTCTGTGGGCAGGGGTGCAGTTTCTATTATCTTGGTTGCCATGACTACTGCATAGCCAGGTCTTTATTTTTCATCTTGCACCAAGCTACTTCCATCTACCTCTGGATCTTCAATGGTTGCATCTTGTAGGTCTAGTCAACTTACATCTGTAAGCAATCATAGGTTAGCCACTCTTCTTGCATCAGGGTGTTTAGGAATTGGGTTGGATTTACCACTGGGGTTACTTTCAACTCCACATCTTCTTGCTCCATTAAAACAGATATTTCAGCATACAGCTCAGGGAAAGCCAGTGCCTCCCCTTTTTGGCCTAATACAGTGGTTACTGTGTGCAAAGCATATACTATTATCTTTTGTCCCAAAGTCCATTTCCTGGCCTCTTAGATGAGGAGAACAGTTGCTGCTACAGCTTGCAGGCATCCAGGCCCTTGCTGGCTAATGTTGTTGAGTTGTTTTGAAAAGTACTCTGCTGGCCTCTTGAAATCTTCTACCTTCTGAGCCAGAACTCCAAGGGCTAGGTGCTGTCATTCATACACAAAAAGCTCAAAAGGCTTTGTTGGACATCAGGGCCATCTTTAAGTTACAGATTGAGTGTTCCCCTTCCAGGGCCTCTTTAGTTTGAGACTCACAATCTACACCATCCCACCCAAGAATGCTCTGAAATCTAGGGCAGTTGCAGGTTGGGGTACCTGACAGATGACTTCTTTTCTGTCTGTTTCCCATTTCTGTTTTTTGGGAATAATTTCAAACCCTAGGTAGGTAACTTGCTTCCTCATGATTTAAGCTTTTTTCTGAGATACTTTGTAGCCTTCTTGGCCTAGCATATTTAAAGAGTGATAGTCAATTCCATACAGTTTTCATTAGTTTCAGTTGCTAGTAAGATGTCATCCATATACTGCAGGACCAACCCTTCTTCCAGGTCTCTAATTTTTTTGCCAATTGATTCCCAAAAATTGTTGGTCTATTTTTAAATCCTTGTGGTAATACAGTCCGGGTAAGCTGAGTCTTTCAGCTGGTTTGGGGATTTTCCCATTCAAAGGCAAAAATGCTCTAACTTTGCTCATCAAGAGGTATGCAAAAGAAGGCATCCTTCAAATCTATTGCTTTAAACCATTGATGTTATTCCATAAGGGTTGTTACCAAGGTATAAAGATTGGCTACAACAGAGTGGATATCCTGAACTATTTATTAATTGCTTGTAGGTCTTGTACTAATCTGTATTTGTCTCTCTCAGGCTTTTTAACTGGCAAAATGGGAGTGTTATATTCTGATTCACATTCTATCACTAATCCAAATTCCTTGAAGTTCTCTATTAAACTCTCTATTCCCCTTCTAGCTTCTAATTTTAAAATATATTGTTTCTGCCTTAGCAGTTTTGATCCAGATTTTAGGGTAACGCTTACAGGCTGAGCTCATCGGGAACGTCCTGGAGTTCCTCTGGCCCAAACCAAGGGTGTTACTGCATTTTCTATGGCTTTCAGTATTCTTCCAGAATTGTCTAGTTCTGGTATTCCCTGCAACATAAAAATTCTTGTCTCAATAGTTTTTTAGTCTTATATACAAATAAATGTACTTCTCCATCTTTAAATATAATCTGAGACCAGGTCTCTTCCCAAAAGAGGAATCAAACACTCCGGCATATAAAAAAATTGATGTGCTATTGATCTTTTGCCATATTTAAAAATAATGGGGTTTGTTTTTCGGCTTTCCCTGTTGCACCAACATTTACAGTTTCTTTGCCTACTTATGCTTGGTTTGTATTTAATACTGAGTAAGAATCTTCAGTGTCTATTAAAAGTCAGTTTTCTCTTTCCCTAGCTCTATGGTAACTAGGGGATGCCCCCCTTCAATTTACGGGGATATTTGTGTTTTCAATGCCCAAAACCTTTGCAATATGCATGCTGATTTGGCTTCAATCCTCCCAGGGCAGGACCTCTCCCTGCTCTGCAATTAGATGCCGCCCTCTGCAGGGCGACTATTAGCATTGCATCACTTCATCTTTCCAGCTACTTTTCTTTCCTCCCTTTCTTTTTCCATCTCCTTGATAGCTATCACCTTGTTTACCCCTCTCCTGTTCATCATCTTTCTGCTTTTTACTTTCTGCTTACCCTCTTCCTACTCTCTCATTCTTATCTCCTGCTCATTCTCCTTCTGTTTACCCTTTCTCCTATAAAACAGTATCAATTGTAAAATGGTGTTGTGATTTAGGGTACATTTTCTGGTAATTTAGCTTGGTGGTCTAGTTTATATACTGGCCACCACTGATTACAATACTGGATTAGTTTAGGTTTAGGTTTACTTAGTGGGTCTCCTCCTATCATTTTTCAGTGGTTCAATATACATTCAATGGAGAATTTGGAATATCATGCTTCACCTTAGTTTTAGAAGAAACCTCCCCCATATTCAATAATTACAAGTACACAAGCTAATACCTCAAAATGGCGTAATGGTGTTCACGGATTTGTAACAGGGAAGGGGGGAGAGAAGGGGGACCACCAAACCTGCAATCACTAAGACCAACACAAGCGGATGTTCCCAAGTCCACAAACATTACTTCACCCACAAACGCGATTTTGACTGCACACACAAAAATAAAGCAACATCCAATAATACTCCAAAACCCCAGAAAACATTCAATCAACACTCTCTCAGTAAACAAATATTTATATCACGAGCATGCCCACGGTCATATGCCCTGGTCATATGCCCCCGCAGACTCAAATTAACACACCACTCTCACACAAACACCCTCACAGTTCAAGAATGCAAAGAATGCAAAGGAATTGAACACATTTAATGACAAAAGAGACTCCTGCCTAGGCTAGGAACAGGCTCCAGTTGTATACTGAGCCTGGTGTTTTTTCTCTCTGCCCAAGTCAAGATTGCAGCAGCACACTGTGGGACAGCAAAACTACAAGATCAGTTTTATGTTACCTCCTGGGGGCAACTTCTGATATTACCAGGGAACTTGAATCTCAATTTTTTTTTTGTCTTCTCCAGGGATCTTGAACCCCTAATACTTTTTCAGTACTCCCTAAGGGGAGGGAATTTCCCCCCCCCCCCTCCCATTGATAAGCTTACCCAGAGTCTCAAACCTTTTTCTGGGGGAATTGAACCCCCTTACCAGTAACTCCATGTGGGGATTCATACCCCTTGTCAATAACCCCAAGATAAATAATTTAAATTATGCCTTTACTTACCCAGAGATCTTGCCCCAAGGTCCAGATGGTCAGAAGTTACAGTCTCCCCAAGAATCCCTTGGTGCCAGCTGGACTATTCATCATGGATATGCCAAGGCCCAAGGGTGAGGTCCTATCTGGGGTGCCAATTACTGTCACCAAATCTCCGAAATATCGGAATAAGACTCCTTAACACTAATGTTGTGTTCAAGAGGGCATCATTTATTCAAGCTTGAGGTCCAATGGGGGATACTCCTAATCTTACACAGGTACATGATTTTACAAGTGTGCTGCCTATATACAGTGGTTACATGCATATTACAATTTACGCATTACCATAAAATCTACTCCGAGTCCCCAGATTCAGTCCTTGTTTTGACTATCACTATATTCTTGAGCCAGATGCCTTCTTCTTATCTTCCTACTGTCCTTTCTGGGAAAGCAGTTTTTGCATGTCTTGTTTTTCTGCTAAAAGTTCACAGGCACAGTAAAATTTCAATTAACCCTTTTGGTATCAGAATGGCTTAGTTATCCTTGCATCCCCATCATCTGGAGTCTGCTACCACAACTGTGCTATCTGCAAGCATTTTACTCTGACTTTAAAAAAGTCTTCTCTTTTATCCCTTGGACTCAGAGATAAGCTCAGGAAGAACCTGAATAGTGGCCTCAGAAAACCCTCAGTTTCTTCTGGCCGATGAGCTGAAAGCCTCTGCCATGATGATGCAGCACCATGGCCAGTCTGGAGGTAGGAAGATTGTTGGAGCCTTGAACAGAAAGGAGGACAAGAGCACCTCAGGCATAAAATTGCCCCAGTGTTAGCTGACATGCCAGGCAATGCTAAATCCTGAAGAACATAACTCCAGAGACAATCTGCTCCTGCTTCAGTGTATCTTGCAGAAAGTTTTTAACTTGACAGGTGTATAAAATAAACTACTTCAGAGCAAAGACATCCATCTTGGGACATGTAGCTGATCCTGCAGAGGTGATTTGTATGGCAGAGAGGTGCTGAACCTTAAAAAGACCATGGCCAGCTGATAATGCAGGAGGAACTTCTCATAACTGAGTTTGAACACTGAGACCAAATTGTGCTGCATGGATATAATAAACAAAATCCTCCTCTCTGCAGAATATTACTGGGAGGATGCTAGTTAGTCAGTTGCTGTTCTAAATGTAACAGTATTGTGCATTGTGAAAAACATGTTCACTCTTCCGTGAAAATTAAAAAAGTTTAATAAAGGACAATAGGAGATAAGGACCATAGAGCAAAGGTTATTAAGGCTGGGTGCATCTTGGCACTGAGCCAAGACCACACTGTTACCTTTGGGGATACCCCTTAAATACCTTTTCCATTACATCAGCCTGTTGCATATTCATAGACCCGTATGCATATCCATAAACTGCTTTACATTTTCCAGGAACTATTTTACATGGCTCCTCCTCGGGTCTGTCTTTTTAGAGTATACATGTTTCTTGGCTGTGGTTTTGGCTCCTTCTCCTTATCACTTCCAGTTTGGGCCTTGGTCCATGCTTTCTTCAGATAGTGAGGGCTGATAGTTGGCATATCTGTAGCAGGTGTCCTCATTCTGTGTTCATTGGATGTTACCCCATCGAAGCAGGCATTTTAACACAAGCATAGCTATTTCACTACTATATCTGAGCTTAATTAACAGTAGAAATACAAACTATATTGTTGCCGGGCTTGAAAGGGTTGCAGGAGTGAAGAGATAGACGAGAATCTTGACTTCATGATCAGAAGGCTGGATTTATTAATTTATGATATATAAAACATTATGACTATGCTAATAGGAATAAAGAGAAAAGTTCAGAAGCTTGCTATGCTAAGAATAGAATAGGAATGAATCAACAAGGGAGCTCTCTCTGATTCTGTCCCAGAGAGCTTGGCCCCTGCTTGGCCCTTAATTGTAAACATGCAACATGGGCCAATCACAGGTGCACCTGTTGCATTCCACAGCAGCAGATAACCATTGTTTACATTCTCTTTCTGGGGCCTCAGCCTTCCAGAAGAGGGAAAAATCCTAAAGAAAGGATTTTTCACAAAAGATGTCTGTGACACTATATCTTCATAACAAAGTTACTTTAACATCACACATATAAAATCCATTTTAATATTTGAGAAAAGCCAATCTTATAATATGTATCTATAACATGTATCTAAGCTTAAGGTTTGATCTAAGCACCTCCATTCTGTAGGTGGATCTTACTGTACATGCTACCAGTACCTGCTGAGGGTAGAGCTGTGTTAAAGCAGATAGGAACACAGCAAGTTATATGGAACACAGTTTTCAACACATAGCTATAGCGTATTGTTACAAATGGAGACAAGAGCTTAGACAAGTCCTGCCTTTGACTCAGTTTTCTGGCAGTAGCTCTGTTTGAAGTGGCCTACACTCCAAATGGTTCTTGCTCACAAGTTCATAAGAATGGCCAATTAGGTCTATTTCAAAATGAATTATTTATTGAATAGACACAAGATTACCAGACATAAGACTCTAAACAGACTACTTACTCCACAGGATAAAACAAAAAGAACTACTAGTAGATAAAAAATACAGTGCACAATAAAAGGTACCTATTGAAATAAACAGGGCAGGAGACTTTTTCTCCTTTTAATGCCCCTATTAGAAGTGATCAGCTCAGGATTGGGCAGCTCGACGGGTCTGCAGTCTCCGTCGTTTCTTCCAGGGCGACGAGGAGGAGGAGGATATGCGCAGCTTTGTCCACTAGGGGCAGAGCTGGGGGTCCGGTCCTCGTGGGAGTTTCTAGGGCGTGGTAACCCCTTGCCTTCACCTCTGCAGCCTCGCCCCCCCTTCCCGGTCCTGACGTCTCCGGCGCTCAGGGTGAGAGGTCACAAAGGTGTTCAGCATCTCTGCAGGCTCAGCACTCCGTTCCTCACGTCCAGACATCACTATAATCTCTCAACTCTATGTTGGCTCGTTGTTTTGGGGGTCTTTTTTAACAAGCTAGAAGCAGTAGCTTCTCATGGCATGCTGGTCTTAGGGTTATTTTGCATGTCTCTCCCCCCTCCTAAGTTTCTTCTCCTCACTGTTTGGGGAGGTCCCCACCCTTCACTGTCCCAGAGAAGAGCCATTAACTCGGCCCCAGCTAGGCTTTTACTGATACAAAAACAACTATTAACGACAACGCCCGTAATTGCCATAACACACAAGCAGCACCCCAGCAGCAACAGTGGTAACCTTTTTCTCACAAAAAATTGACAGATTTTTGTTTATCACACCTATATTACAACTAGAACAGAAAAAGTATAGATTAGGACTCAATGTAACTTACTACCAAACTGATGATGGAGTACACATAGAGTCCTTTCCCTTAGTTCCTGGAAAAGTAACCACAAAATTCACATCCAAACTTCAGGGAAAAGCCCCACAGGTTTCCAGGGTGTGTGTAGGACTTCTGCTGTCCTGAACGTTTGTGTAGCTTTTTGTTGAAAGTTTGGATTTTTCTCTTTTTTTTCCTTTCTCTAAGGAAATTTTGTCTCATTTGTTGCTAAGAGACAATAAGGACTGGTACTTGACGTCGCCAATGTATGGGGAAGGGTGCAGCTGTACTCTTGTAGCTGAGGGGCTTTCTTTTGTAAGAGCAGAGATTTTATCTGACGCGAGGGGCTGGGCCTCTGCTCTCTCTTCTCTCTCTCTCTCTCAGGATCCAAGGGGAACAGACCATTGCTGCCCAGAGGATTCATGGCCCCTGTGGAGCTTTTGTCTTTCCACTGCTTCTGTCATGGGTGAGCCTTTGCTCATAAGAGCAGCTGTTGAACTGGGACCTTATTAACACCCTACCTTAGTGAAAAGGACCCTCACCATCTGCTTGGGTACCTCAGGGGAAAACCCGGGACCCCAACCTCCTTTCCCCTCTGAGGGAGCCTCTCTGGGGTGCATTCAAGAGCCCAGCTGCTCCTGCCCAGCCCTGCTGTTTTTCTGCCACTGCTCCAGGTTTTTTGCTACACTGTAACTCAACACCCCGTGCCTGCCAGGACACCCTGAGGCTTCTGCTACAGGAGTTTCTGCTACTCTTTTTTTGCTACCCTGGGTGTGTGGCTGTGCCCACCTCTGCCATTCCAACTGCCTCTCTGACGTTCCTGCTACAGCCCGTTTCGCAATACGGAGGAGCACCAAGATCGGCTACCCCTTTGAGATTGCAAAGGAAGCCCCTTGTCTATCTCTCCTGCCATTTAACCGCATGGGCAAGGCAGCAGAGCTTGTGCCACAGCGCCCCCTGCAGCTGCGAGGGAATCATCGCACCTACTCAGCTGGGAGCCAACAGCATCCCTGCTGGCTGTGACTGTGACTACACAAAGGGGGAAAGTGCCTGACAGCCGAGAAAAGGCTGATGCTGGGTTTCTAGTTTTGTTTGTTTTTGCTGCCATTGTTGTGGTTTGTTTGTCTTGTTGTACATATACATGCTAGTAAACAACTTTTATTCCTTTTCCCTATATCTTTGCCTGAAAGCCCCTTAATTTCAGTTATAATAATTT
This sequence comes from Melozone crissalis, assembly GCF_028551555.1. Classification (NCBI taxonomy): domain Eukaryota; kingdom Metazoa; phylum Chordata; class Aves; order Passeriformes; family Passerellidae; genus Melozone; species Melozone crissalis. The sequence goes on along the minus strand of NW_026535813.1, from coordinate 3,470,333 downwards.
GGAGAGAAGTGAGTAAAATTTTCCATTCCAAGGGATGTTCCTGTCTCCCTCGGCAGACACCTCTCTTTCAAACCACGACACTTTTATACTTTGTGAAGTGTCTATCAGTGAGAAATTCAGCTCATCTATCTCCCTACATCTTGTTCTCAAGACAAGCTGTTCCTTGTCAGCAGGGATTTCACCCCTCCGGAGTCAGAGATAACTCCTTTAGCAGATGCCTATCCGGCCTGGGTTATCTCAACCATTCATGTGAGGGGAAGAATGCCTGGAACTATCACACCACCTGATGAACATAACAGATAAGCTTTTTTGTGGTAGGGAGAAGTCCTGCCACACATGAGAGTATTTTATAATACATAAAGTCTCATTTGTTCTAAAGCCCTTGCTGTTGGGAGAATGTGATCTGAAATGCCCTGCATCCAGGGAGCACTGGGCATAGACACTGCAGGAGGGAGAGCTGACAACAGCATTCTGTGGAAAAGCCCCAGATATCTTACTTTTTTCACCAGCATGTACATCTGCTGTGACTCATTTAGTGGGACAGGCAGAAATATGTTTAGCTTGTTGGATCCTCTTGGTTATTTTAAAATTTGTGAAATTGTAAAATTTGTGTGTTCTTGGAGAATCACATGGATGCGTCAAAAATGGAAATCTGCTGTATCAAGTCCTACGTGTTGAGTTGCAGAAGCTATTGAGGGACAAGGTGGATAGAGTCAAGTTGCAGAGCTGAAAGCTTTCCATCTGGCTTTAGATATGGTTGAACAAGAGAAATGGCCAGTGCTTTCCCTCTACACTGACTCATGGATGGTAGCAATTGCTCTGTGAGCATGGCTAGACTGATGGAAAAAGAACAATTGGCAGTGCAGAAGGAAACCCATCTGGACTGCCAAAGTGGGGCAAGACATCGCTGCCTGGGTAGAGAAGTTGGCTGTAAAAGTGTGTCCCCTTAATGCACATATGTCTAAGAGTCAGGTTACTGAATAATATCACAACAGTGGACAAGTCGATCCAGCTGCCAAGTGTAAAGTGTCTCAGGTAGATCTGGACTGGCAACACAAGGGTGAATTATTACTGTCTTGGTGGGCATATGATGCCTGAAGTCATCAGGGAAGAGATGCAACATACCAATGGGCTCATGATAGAGGAGTGGACTTAACCATGAACATATGTCCCAGGTTATCCATAACTGTGAAACATGCTGCAATCAAGCAGGAAAAGCGGGTAAAGTCCCTGTGGTATGAGAGATGATGGTCAAAATATAAATATGGGGAGGCCTGGCTGATGGATCACATCACACTGCTGCAAACCCACCAAGGCAAGTGCTACGTACTTACAATGGTGGAAACTGGATGGCTGGAGTCGCACCCTGTGCCTCACGCCACTGCCTGGAACGCCATCTTGGACCTTGAAAAGGAAGTCTGTTACCACGGTGGTCGAGCATCGGAGACAGACACACAACTAAATACCAGTTGTTCTTCAGCAAACAGTGTGTTTTATTGTTTGGAGCTTACTTTTATAGGCAGTTCAAAACTCCCGGGTCTAGACAGCTCATTGGTCTGATCTTTATGCCTCCCAGGTCCTGGACTGGTGATATGCTTGAACCTTGGGAAAGATGTTATTGGGTGAGGCCCCTGTCAGTCAACCCAGGGTCTGGTTTATGGAGCCGGCAGGGTAACTGAATTAATTTGCTCAGTACAAGGCAGCTTGTACTGTGATATAATGCCGCAAGACAAGTCCTGTGGTGACATGGAGTTGGACAACAGGACTCATTTCCATGATAGCCTGTTATGGATCGAGTGAAAGCTTTAGACCAGCCCTGCCTTAGGTTCAGATTTTTAGCAGCAGCTTTATTCAGGTGACCTGCACCTAAATCGCTCTGGCTCACAAGTTCTCAAGAATGGCAGATCAGATCTATTATAAAATGAGTTATTTATTGAATAGGCAGGAGATTAACAGACAAAAGGCCTTAAACAGAGTTACTTACTATGCAAGATAAACCAAAGAACTACAGGTAGATTACATAAAACAGTGCACGACATAAAAGGTACCTATATTATAGCCAGCAAAGAGATATTGTAGGTTAGGAGCCCATGTAACTTACCACCAATTGATGATAGGGTACACATAGAGTCCTTTCACTCAGCCCCCGGGAGAGTAACCACAAAGTAGGCATCCTGACTTTGAGGAAAAGACCCCACACATTCTGAGGAATGTGCAGAAGACTTCTGCTTTGTGAAAGTGAAATAAACAGGGCCAGGAGACTTCTTCTCCTTTTTAATGCCTTTATTAAAAGTGATCAGCTCAGGATTGGGTAGCTCGACGGGTCTGCAGCATCCGTCGTCTCTCCCAAGGCGACTCAGAGGAGGAGGATATGCGCAGCTCTGTCCACAAGGGGCAGAGCTGGGGGAATCCAGTCCTTGTGGGAGCCTTTAGGGCGTGTTGTCCCCGTCAGATGGTGCCCCTCCCACTCAGTCGGCCTGGTCTCACCGCCGGGGTAGTCTCTCATGGTCAGGGCGAGAGGCTCCGAAGGTGTTCCGCGTCTCTGCAGGCTCAGCATTCGGCTCCTCACGTCCGGACATCACTCCAGTCTCTCAACTCTTAGGTGGCTCGTTGTTTTTGGGGTTTCTACGTACAGCGGGGGACCCATGCTGCATTGTGGTCTTGGAGTCACTTTGCATAACCCCCCCCACCTTCTCGGGTCTCTTCTACTGTTTGGGAAGGTTCCCACCCTTCACTGTGTCAGAGAAGGGCCATTACCTCGCCTCAGCCAGGGCTTTTACTAATACAAAAACAACCATTAACGACAACGACCCGTAATTACCATAACACAACACGAAGAACTTCGGCAGCTACAGTGATCTGGCTGCCTTTTTGTAACTTTTTCTCACAAAAAAAATATTACCCGAATTTTTGTTCATAACAGAAAGTATAGTGTAACTTTTATAGTTTGTGAAGTGTCTGTCGGTTGGAAATTACAGCTTATCTCCCCACATCTGCTTCCACAGCAAGATGTTTACTGTCAGCTGAAAGCATCAATCCCATGGTACCAAGATCTTTAAAAAAACCCAGCTTCCCCCCCACCCCTCCCTCCTTTCCAGCTCTACCTCCTTCCCCAGTGGCACAGGGAGACAGGGAATGGGGGTTATGGTCAGTTCATCACACATTGTTTCTCCCACTACTCAGGAACAGGAGTTCTTCCCCTGCTCCAGTGTGGTGTCCCTCCCACAGGAGACAATTCTCCATTAAGTTTTCCAGTGTGAGTCCATCTCATGAACAACACTTCTCTGCAAACTGCTGCAACACGAGTACATCCCATGGGCAACAGTCCTCCCCAAACTGCTGCAGCATGGGTCATTCTTCCACAGGGTGCAATCCTTCAAGGACAGGCTGCTCCAGCATGAGCTTCTCTCTCAGTGGGCCTCCCACTGGATTACAGCCTCCTTTCAGGCATCTATCTGCTCTGGCGTGGGACTCATCCACAGGTTGCAGGTGTATCTTTGCATCCCTGTGGATCTCAACGTGCTGCAGGGGGACAGCCTGCTTCATTGTGGTCTTCACTTACAAGCTACAGAAGAATTTCAGCTCTGGTGCCTGGAGCACTTTCTCCCCCTCCTTCTCCACTGACCTTGGTGTCTGCAGAATTATTCTTCTCACATATTCTCACCCTGCTCTTCTTTAGCTGCAATTGCAACTGCGCAATAACTTTTTTTTTCTTATTAATTATCAGAGAATCGCAGAATTAACTAGGTTGGAAAAGACCTTTGAGGTCATCAAGCCCAACCTATGACCGACCACCACCTTGTCAACTAAACAGATGCCTTAAAGAACCTAGAAATAAAACTACACACTTTCAAGATAATATTAGTATAGGAGGCAATATAAATGCTGGTCTTTATTGGAGGCCTCCAGGAGCAGATATGGAAAATGTGCACAAACTGTGCCCCTCCTGCCGCACAGGGTGAATACAGTTTTATAAGTTTAGCAAATTAGCATAATTGACAAAAAGCACCAATTAGGAGCACAAGTGGCGATGCAATTTCCCCTGGTTCAAGCTCCTTCTAAATTGTCTCCCCTCAGATGGAAACTAAACTTTTTATACAAATATATGTGTAAAGAATGTAGAGACTATGAAAAACACGTTCAGTCTCCTGTGAAAATTTAAAAAGTTTAATAAAGGAAAATAGGAGACAAAGATCATAGAGCAAAAGATGTTACAGCTGGGTGCGTCTTGGCACTGTCAAGACCGCACCTGCTATTTTGGAAACACCCTTTATGTACCATTTCTATTGCATCAGCCTGTTACATATTCATAAACAATTATGCATAGTAAACTTTTCCCCAAACTAGTTTACATGTTCCAAGAATTGTTTAGCATGGCCCCTCCTCGGGTCCACCTCTTTAGAGCATGCATATTCCTTGGTTGTGGTTTTAGTCCATTTTTTATCATCACCTTCAGTTTTGGCCTTGACCCGCACTGTCTTCAGATCGTGAGTGCTGATAGTTGGCATATCTGCAGCAGGTGTCCTTTTTATATGTTCATTGGATGTTATCCCATCCGAGCAGGCATTTTAACACAAGCATACTTATATCAGCTATTTCATTACTATGTCTAAGCTTAATTTACAACAGAAATAAAAACTGTATCTTTATAACAGTTACTTTAACATCACACATATAAAATTCATTTTAATATTTGCAAACAATCTTATAATATGTATCTATAACAAGACTATATAAAAGAACAAGGCAAAAATCATTTGGCATCAAGACCATGGCACTAAGTGCCGCATCCAGTCTTTTTTTTAACACCTCCAGGGATGGTGAATCCAGCATCTGCCTGGGCAGTCCATTCCATTGCCCAATTTTTCTGTGAAGAACTTTTTCCTAATTGTTGGAGGTTAGAATTTTTCCTTTTTTTTTCTTTATCTCAGGGAATTTTCTCCGATTTGTTGCCTAAGAGATGATAACGACGATACTTAAGAGACAAAAGATGTGGCTGAAAGGAGGAGAAGGCGGAAGAGTGCAGTTTGCTACCATTTATTGATGCGGGACTTTTTTGAAGTGCAGATACCTCGAGATTTTGGCTGGAGGTGAAGGGATGGGCTCAGCCCTCCCTCACACACTCGGTCTTCGGATCAGAGTAGAGAAAGTTGTGGTTTTGGTGCCAGACTTGCTGCCCAGGGGATTTGCTGCCAACTGCGGAGTCTTTGTCCTGCACTGCTTGTCCTTAACCTGAGTGAGCTTTTGCTTGTGAGAGCAGCTGTTTAACTGGGACCTTTTCAACACCCAACCTCACTGGGAAGGGAACCCTGACCCCCTCCCTCCCCCAGAGGGAGCGTCACCCAGCTGCTTGCAGAAGCCTGTCTGCTACTGCCCAGCCCTGCTGTTTTTCTGCCACTGCTTCAGGCTTTTTCTACACTTTAACTTGACACCCCATGTCCGCCCAGACCCCCATGGCTCCTGCCATGGCTTTGAAGGTTTTGCTACACTTTGTTTGACACCCTGGGTGTGCTCACCTTTGCTGTTCCAGCCTGCTGCTCTGAGGTTCCTGCTACAGTCCATTCAGCTTCCTGAGTGGCACTGAGACTAGCTGCTCCCCGTGAGTTTGCAAAGGAAACCCCTTTTTTTCTCCCTCTCCTGGTGGCTGAGCTGCTATTACCACATGGAGAGGCAGCTGAGCTTGTGCCACAGGGCCCCCTGCAGCCATGGGGGAATCATTGCAACCTACCCTACCTGGCCAGGAGCCAACAGTGCCCCTGCCAGCTGTGACCATAACTACACCAAAGGGGAAACTGCTTGACAGTCAAGAGAAGGCTGTTATTGGGTTTCTGGTTTGGTTTGTTGTTGTTGCTGTTGTTGTTGTTGGCTTGCCTTGTTATACATATATATACAAGTAAAGAACTGTTATTCATTTTCCCATATCTTTGCTTGAAAGCCCTGTAATTTCAAAGTTATAATAATAATAATTTGGAGAGAAGGGTTTAATATTTTCTATCCCAGGAAGGTTCCTACCTTCCTTGGCAGGCACCTGTCCTTTTAAACCAGGATACTAATGTCCAGTCTAAACTTCCCCTGGTGTAGCTTAAGGCTTTGTCCTCTATGTCCTGTCACTGGTTGCCTGGGAGAATAGAACAACTCCCACCTGGCTACTCCCTCCTTTCAGGGAGTTTTAGAGTGATAGGGTCTCCCCTAAGCCTCCTCTTCTCCAGACTAAACAGCCCCAGTTCCCTCAGCTGTTCCTTGTAGTGATGATAAACACATGGACTCCCTTGTTTCTTATGAAGAAAATAATTTATTAGCATCATTCAAGGCCTTATATACCGTACAACTATGCTAGGCTTTTATACTATGCTAAAAATACTCTGGCTAAAATTATACTTGCTAGCATTCTTGTTAACGAAAACAAACACAAATTTGCCACATGCTACCTCCTCGGTTGCTGTCCACATGTTCCTCTGACCAGTTAGAACTCTGATCAGGTGTTGTCCACGCAAAGCTTACATAACTTGTTCTTGTCTTCATGACGGCTGTACTTTTCCCAAAGTGCTTTTCGTGAATAATGAACAAAAGTGAGCAAAGGCCTTTTACTTATTCTATAAGACTTTTCTTGTCTCCCACAGCTCCTCATAGGGCTTGTGTTCCAGACCCTTCATCAACCTTGTTGCCCTTCTCTGGGCATATTCGAGCATCTCAACATCCTTCCTAATTTAGGGGGCTCGGAACTGAACACAGTACTCACTGGGTGGCTGAACCTATGCTGAGTACATGGGAAAAATATGTTATCACAGAAGAATTACTACAATTTCTAATTCACCCAGCCTTTACCAGAGGCACATTCATCTTTGAAGCTGCCATGGATTGGCTCTGCCAGAAATTGAGGAAACTTCCAGCAGCTTTTCACAGAAGCCATCTCTTTAGCCCTCCAGCTACCAAAGCTTGGCTATGTAAACCCAATATACATATGTATTGTTATAGATGGATAATGAGATGATTGGCTCTCGCAATTAAAAGATAACTATTGTGTGAATATTAAGAAAAACTTTAGTGATGTATAGTTATGTTATTGTAGTTTAGATGTCCTCTGTTCTCCCCATAGTTCCCTTTTCCCCCCCTATATTGTTACCATCAGAAAGCCAGGGTGGTCAAGGACAGGTAAAAAGAAGGCGTGTATGTGTCCCTTACCTGGGGCAGTTGGGAATGGAAAAGCTTGTTGCTTAGAGGGTGCAGCATAGCAACACCTGACCTCCAATCAAGTTACAATAAAGCAGTTTCCACTGATAAATGGCAAAGAAGATCTGACTGAGACTTTGGGAGGGGCCAGGGCTGGCTGATGCAACCCCCAGGGGTAAAAAAGACCAAGCATTCATCTTGAAGACAAACTGGCCATGTGGCATGCACGAGGGGCAGTTCCCAGGGCTGCAGCTTTTTCCTTATTTAGTCTTTTGTTGTATTTTTGTTAAGGTTTAGTAAAGCTTTTTAAATTTTCAAAGTGATCAGTTGTTTCTCACAATGGGGGCTTGTAGAACCGGGATATAAAACCTCTTTGCCTGTGGCCAAGGAGATTTCAGACGAATGGCACTGCTGCTGATTTTAGCAGATCGAACGACTTCTCTTGGGACCGTCTGTGATTGCAGGTAAACCTGGGGACTACAAAGGACTATAAAATTAAAAAGAAGAAGGAGAAGGATCTAGAAGATTGTGAGTATAAGTGTGAGTGAAGTAGTTTTGGGACTGTGCTTACAGAAAAAAATCCTCATAATTATTTTAGCCAGAATATAGTTCTGTAATTCCAGTATATGAACGTGAGCTTCACATTAGTAATATACGGATCCATCCTGGTCTGTTGAAGCTTCAGGATACTGGATGGTTGGAAGCAGGGTGGGACGGGTATGAAAAGAAGGGGGGTGTTATAAATGATCAGCCAGAAATCCGAATTAATAAATGCGAAAGATTTTATTTTCGCAACCAAATATGGTCCTCAAAAACCACAGTCAAAGAGACAACACCGAGCCTGGGATCGGTGCTGAGTGAACCTAGATCCAACCTCTATCGCATCAGATTCCCCTCTGTTCACAAATGCCATTTCCAGCGGGGCAGTTTTATACAGTTTTTTATGCCTGAGGCAGAGGTGCCCGATTTCTTTTGTAACCCCACATATGTATGAAGGCTTCTTTCACTGTGCAGGGCTGGACAATTGCTGTTTCCAAAGTAGTGGCAGGTGCTGATCATGTCAGGGGAAGTGGGGAAGTCGCCTATTCAAATGTATGTTCCTTGGTGACTTTGGTTATCTTGATTGATGGTATCTACCAAGCGATGATCACCCTTGGGTGTTCCCTGATGGCCCCGGAGAAAAGCCCATAATCGTGCTGGTCGCAACTATTCATGGGCTAATGGAGCATTTTTCTCCTGCTGCCTTCAGGAGTTTCAAAACTCCAGAGTAGTTATCTGTCTCTGGACTGTTTGTTGTCAGAGACTCGTTGGATTTTACAATTTTTAATAGTATATATTCTCCCCTTAAGCATGAATTATTTTATAACATATATTACAATCCCTCCCCTTCTATATAAACACATTAATTCATGCTCCCACTACAACCCTTATATCTATCATCTACATTTTGGCTAAATCTACCTTTCACCTCTTAGGGCTTCCTACAAGGAGAGGGGGAGCTTTTCAGATTTTTTCTGTGTTCTGTTCTCCTTGTGGAACCCCTTGGTATAATTTGTGTTTCCATCACCTTTGATTTGTTTTTCAAATTTTGATAGGACTTCAGTGGCCTTATTTTCCTGTTCTCCTTCCCCCAAGTTCATGATTTTAGATATTTTGTTATTTTTGGAAGCCAACTCTGGGTCCATTGTCATGGCTGCTATTTGCATGCCCCGTACCATGGAGTGTATCAGCCTAATAAAGCACGGTATTAGGCATGGTAGGAATATGACCCCTGCTACTGAACACATCACAAAGAATATTATCTTCTTCCACCAGGCTCCATCGAATAGTCGGTCCCACCAAGTTGCCTGCAAAATGGAATTCCATTTTTGGACTGGGACATGAGCCACCTTTTTGATCTCTGCTGCTAAACCTCTGATGGTTTCTCCATAATCGTCAATCTCAAAGCAGCACTGGTACTCATTGAATTTTCCACACACTCCCCCTTCTTCGGCCAACAAATATTCTAATGCTATTTTGTTTTGGTACACGAAAGCCCACACTTGAGAGTGCTGCCGGCTTAACAACTCAAGGGCCTCTGAGTTGTGGTTCGAGACTATTTCTACCACTGCCTGTAGCCTAATCAGTCTGTTCAGTAGGTAAATTGGGGTCCTATATCCCCAGCTCCCGTCTTGTGCCCATGTGGCCAGCCCATAATATTCAATTATCCTCTCGGACGGCCATTTTTCTTCTCCCCATGTCTGACTGCCTCCCATGGTAGGTAACTTCTTTCTCAAACTTCTCTTCCCCCTGTTCAGAGTCTCATACAAGGGAGCCCCTAACAGGTCGCTTTTCGATCAGGGGAGAGTGAAGAACACAGGTCGTATCATGCCTAAAGTGCATGACCCTTTCCACTTTGGGGGCAACTCACCATATGCTTTCTTCCCACAGATCCAGTAAATTCCATCAGGGGCTTTCCACCTGATGTTTATTTTGCCTGGTTCTTTCCAATATTCTCTTAATTCCTCCAAGGATTGGTAAGGGTTAACTCTGGAGCCTTTGACCCAACAAAGTCCAATCTTATCATTCCATTCATAATTTGTCTCTCTGACTCAAATATCCTCTAGGAGGCTCTGGTTGCCAGACTTTGCTCCTACTACTTAAATTTACTGCCAATGTGGATATACATGGGGTATACCCAACCACCTTGGTGTATTCTTTGCCTTCCCTGCTGATACAAATATTTCCAATCACACTTTGGTCCAACACCCAACCCTCAGGTCTCTGTGTCATCCTGGAGACCCGGGTGTTATCCCATTTCAACAACTGCTCCGGGGTTAAACTCTCACCTTTCCAAGGCCACTTCTCAGCAGATTTCAGCCCCCCACAAATCCAACAATTTGACAATCCCAGTTCCGTGGCAATTTCCTGAACAAGGTCAATGAATAAATTCCAATCTGGGGCAGGTAGTCCCCAGTCAGTATCTTGTCTCTTGAGTTGCTCATATTGCTCACTCAGAGTTTTCAGCCTTTCTTGCTCCACCCTCCTTTTCCTCAACTCTGACTCCTGTCTCTTCAACTCCTGAGCCATTTGTTTAATTTTATTTTCAGGATCTATCCCTTCTTTTTTTTCAAGAAGCAGAAAGCCCTGTCATATTGCAGACAGGCCCTGTCATCATTTGCCTCAAGGAGGTCCAAGATGACAGGCTGGCTGTTCGGGGGGAGCTTATTCTATTATTTAAAATTTTTCCCAATCCAGTACGTTTTCCTGTTCATTATACACATTTCAAATCAGGTATTATCATAACACAATGGGTTAACTTGATAATACGCTACAAAAACCGATTCAGTTTTTCCCCCGACCCACAGAGTTCGATTGCATTGGTTACAAACAGGGACCAAGGTCTTTCCCACATCCCTCTATTGTCTTTTGTGATTGAACCCTTCTGACAGCCTGCCCTTACACTCTCACCTTTTGACTGAAACAAAATGTTTCCTCACCCAATCTGCATAATTTCAATTGAGTGCCATTCGTGATGCAGTACCTGCCTTGCTGCATGGTGCAATCTTTCAGGGCTTGGTATGCCGAGACTCCCTCTCCCTCTTGTCCCTCTTGGACAATACGAGTGCATTGCCTGCACTCTTCAACAGGACTCTGTCCTCCTGTCTGAGACGGGATCTCAGTGTGCAAACCCTTTGTTCTGCACACAACTAGGCTCAGGCCCATCAGGATTTCCCATAGGTGTACTCCTCTGCCTTTGCCTCTGCCCCCTGGGGTGCCACCAGCGGCGAGGAAGACTGTCTTCTCGGCAGCAAGAGTATTCTTCCAGGATCTCACTCTCAGACTGAGCTGCATACCTCCTCTTAAAGGTGCCCCACCTGGATACCTTGATGTCATTTGAGCTGCAAGGTACTCTGATCAACTTCTGACACTCGACCTCCAAGATTTCAGTGTTGGAATCTAGCTTCCCTCTTACACTGTTCTGGAATATGTGATACCACTCTCTAAAGTCCAATTCTATTATTCCTAAATCTGTGGCAAGAGTTAAAACGTGGTCAGTCAGTTCAAGTTCCTCCTCCAAACACTGAGTACACAACCCCTTTGGCCACTGTCCCCTTCGACAATGTACAACAAAGACTTTCAGACAGTACTCGCACTTGAAGTGCACGAACGGATAACATACACAATTTGACAGTATACAACTTATCTGCCCAGCATTGGTCATTTACTTGGATGGCATAGCTTTATCTTTAGATTTCCAGGGGAAGAGATGATCTTCCACTCGGGAGCCTCCTCCTCATGCTCGACCTTTTACACCGGCCATGCATGTGTCCAGCCTTTTTCTGCCGTCTGAATGGCTGTGTCTGTCATCAGAAGGACAAGAAAGGGACCTTCCCAGTGAGAGGAGAACTTCTTTCCACACTTTCACAAGCACTTTGTCTCCCGGTCGTATTTTGTGGGTAGCAAACCCCAGAGGAGCACTCTGGGATACTATCCCATTTCCGGAGTTCCTGTAAATTCCTATTTATCGCTATTAAGTAAGGTTGAATCTGACTATCCTCTAACTGGCATTCTATGTTCAAATGGCATTCCATATAACATTTCAAACAGTGAGAGCCCCGTCTCTGAGTGAGGCATAGTCGTGATATTAAGCAAGGCAAGGGGGTGGCACTTCATGCGTACCTCTGGGAACTCCAGATTTCCTTTTATCTCTCTCTCAAATACATATGCATGCAATTTCACAATAGGTTCATACATATTTATTCTACTGATTTCGCGTGACACTTGCTACTAATTCTTCAGAAAGAACTCCTGGGTCAGGTTGCCCTGCTCTGTCTGCCTCCCCCCTTATCTCTTGTCCTTTGGCTGAAGCAGTCCTTCCAAGCACAGGCCTTTCGAGAGAACAGGCAGTCAGACTAAACAGCAAGCTACAGACTTAACTCAAAGATGTACATTTCACCTAAATCAAAATGGATTTCTACCCTGGAAAATTCTTACTCTGCCTCAGCCAGGACATCCAGGTTTCTAATATTAATTTTGATAATTGCACCTTTAAAGTCTAATTCATTCTTTCGACCTGTCCCAAACTCTGGGGATGCCATGGAGTGTGGTATTCCCACTGGATGCCTAGAGCCTCAGCCAATTGCTTAAGAATCTTTGAAGTGAAGTGAGTTCCCTGGTCCGAATCTATGTAGTTCACTACCCCATATCGGGGTACAGTTTCCTCCAAAAGTATCTTAGATACTGTTTGAGCTGTCACCCTCAAGCTCGGAAAGGCTTCCACCCAATGGGTCAGTTTATCTACTATTACTAACAAGAATTTGTACCTTCCCACCTTGGGCAGTTTGGTAAAATCAACTTGAATTCTTTCAAATAGTCGGTAGGCTATGGGTCAGCTCCCCAGGATTGCCTGTTCTGCCTTAGCTCGGTTAACTTTCTGGCAGATTAAGCATCCTTGTACCTCCTGTTTTGCCAATTCATAGATTCCTCTGCACCCGAAAAATTTCAAAAACTGTTCTGCAAGGGCCTGTTCCCCCCAGTGAATTTGTTGGTGCAACCTCCTTAAAATTCTCCGGGTATAACCTTTTGACACTAATTCTTTCCCTTCTGGTAATTTCCACTTACCTTCCTCCAATCTTCCCCCAATTTTCTCATACCCTTCAATCTTCTTTTGGGAGGGCTATGGAGGATATTCTGGAGCCTCAGTTCCTTTGACCTCCGGGGTACTTACCATCAGTAATGCTGCATTTTTGGCCTCTTTGTCTGCCAGGTTGTTTCCCCGGATTTGAAACCGCATTCCCGTCTGATACTCTTTTACATGTACTCTTGAAATTTCCTCTGGCTCCCTTATAGCCTCCAAAATTTGCCTTATTAACTCTCCATGCACCAGTCCCTGTCCTCGAGTGTTGATCAGCCCTCTCTCTTCCCACATCTTCCCGAATGTGTGGACCACCCCAAAAGCATATTTGGAGTCCGTAAAATTGTCCCCTTTTTCCTTTCAGCCTTTTCAAAGCCCTCAAGACTCCGTACAGTTCGCATGCCTGAGCCGACCAACCTGCATTCAGAGGACCCGCTTCTATCACTTCTCCTGTCCTGCCATCCACAACTGCATATCCTGATTTCCTTTTGCCTTCTATCACTCTCGCTGATCCATCCACAAACCATTTTTCCCGTTCTTCTAATTCTTCCTCCTCCAAATCTTATCTTGGTCTGCAGCTCCACCACTTTTGCCCAGTTATGTACAAACTTCTCTGAGACCTCCCCAAACAAAAATTGGGCTGGATTTTGTGCAGTTGTTGTTCGTATCTACAAGTCGGGTGAGTGAATCAAAATGGCTTCATACTTTAGCATCCTAGCATCAGTGAGCCATTTGTCTGCCTTTTCCTGTAGTAAACTCCACACATTATGCGGCGCATATACCACCAACGGAGCCCCAAAGGTTACTTTCTTGGCTTCTTCCACCAACGATGCCACAGCTACAATTGCCTGCAAACATGTGAGCCAGCCCCTGCTTACAGGGTCCAGAAGCTTAGACAAGTAACCTACCGGTTTCCTGGCTCCCGCACAGTCCTGCATCAACACGCCATGGGCAGTGTGACTGCTGAAATCTACAAACAACTGGAACTGCTGTTTCACGTCAGGGAGGCTCAGCACTGGTGCTGCCACGAGTGCTTCCTTTAATCCCTTAAATTTATCCTCGTCATTTTCTGTCCATTTCAATTTGTCAGCGGTCAGCTTTTCATATAAAAACTTTACCTTCTCACTGTACCCTTCAATCCATTGCCGGCAATATCCCAAAAGCCCCAATAATTGTCTCACTTCTCTCTGTCCATGGAGGAGGCAGGGCAATGATCTCTGCCACCCTCACGGGGTCTAATTTCTTCTTACCTTTTGTTAACCAATGTCCCAAATATCTGACTTCGGGCTCTGTAAACTGCGGTTCTGACTTAGACACTTTCAATCCTTTGTCCCTGTCAAGGTTTGACGCTGGCATAATGCCAGTGCCCCCATGAAAATACCTCCTCCCTGGTGTCTACTGTGAGATGGGACTAGGAATAGAGCAAGGCAGGCTCCAGCTTAGGAATAGAAGGAAAAAAAAACTTTATTACCTCACAATATATAAAAGAAACACACAGAACTCAGGATGAAAACCTTCCAAACATTCCTCCTCCCCCCAACCAAGTTCCCAATACATCACAATAAGACAAAACCTTGGATTCTCAATTCAGTTGCCATCCCTCAGATCACCAACTCTCAGTCCATCACCACTCTTCAGATAATCAATTCTCAGTTTATCAAGAGAAGAGGAGTCCCTCTTGTGCCATAGGCTTCCCCAGGAAATACAGTTGAAACCTTGTGTGTTTCCATGTCACTCGTGGCGCCGCCCGGAGAAGATTTGCCATCGTGGCATCTTCCTTCCATGTCCAGTGTTCTCACCACTGCACATGGACCAGAGCTGCTTCTAGGGTTTTCCTTTTAAGGGTGTTTTGTCCAGTTCCAAAAAGAACACAGTCTCTCACTTTGGGGACAACTGTCCCCCCCCCAAATTTCACCCCCTGGGGCTGAGGGGTACCAACACTGAACTGTCTTGGCTCCGAGCCATTGCTTCCTCCTAGATGCAGTCTCTGTGTCACAGGAAAAAATGGTTCTGTCTATGGCTATAACAAGAAAGGTCCAGCCAAAGGCCTCTCCATCATCTCCTGCCACCTAGAATTCTTCTAAACTTCCCTCGGACATCTTTCACTTGCATAAACTTGCATCACACTTGCCCATTTCCTGCTATTCATCCCTATCTCTCTTCTCATTCAGGAGGAGGATCAGCATTTGTCAGGTTTCCATCATCCAAGAAAAGGGTTAAAAATCTCAGGCTCTGCCTGTCTAGAACTCCCACGGCTGCCTTGCCAGGCACCTTCTCGCCACACCCCCCCCTTCTCCTTCTCAGCCGCTGTGCTGTGCTATCAAATTTCAAGGTGACACAGGCACCGTCTCGCTCTCTCTCTCTCTCCTGGGGGGTGGAGGGGGGGAGGTGGCTGCCTGATGTCCCTTGGTGCTCCTCCACCCTTCCATCCTCAGGGCCCAGGCCTACCTCACCCGGCTTCCCCTCCCCCGCCTAGCCCACAGCAGCTGGGCAGGGGAGAGGTCCGAACTCTTTCCCCAACAGAACCCAAGAGAGGTTTTCCTGGGAGTCCTCTGCTTTTAACCCCCCAGTGTTCTCAGAGGCGTATCCATGTGCCCAGTGGCCACATCAGGTGCCAATATCCAAATGTGAGCACCTATTGGTTTGACCACAGCATCCCAAAAACTGACTTCCTCTCAAACCACAACACTCCCCTAAGAAATTCAAGAGCACTATAGTGCTCATCCTTACATCCTCTTCCCTTGGACCAGCAATCAGTAAATCGTCCACATACTGTAATAATTTTCTTCCTTCCATTGGTACGAAGTGACTCAGCACTTGCTCGAGTGCTTGCCCAAACAAATTTGGTGAGTCCAAAAACCCCTGAGGCAAAGATGTCCATCTGAATTGCTGCTTTTGGTTGGTTTCTGGGTTTTCCCATTTAAATGCAAAGTAGTCTCTGCTGTCCTTAGCTAAAGGACAGGTCCAGAAGGCATCTTTTAGATCAATCACGCTGTACCACGTGTCCTCAGGAGAGACATTATTTAACAAAGTGTAAGGATTTGAAACTGTGGGGAACAGTGTCTTAGTCCTTTGATTCACAGCCCTTAAATCTTGCACTAACCTATAACTACCATCTGTTTTTCGCACTGCCAATATCGGGGGTATGTGACGGTGGTCACAGGGGTCTTAGGATGAGGGAAGAGATGTAGATCTGACTCCATGTTACAGAAGGCTTTATTTATTATTTTAAGATATATATTACATTAAAACTATACTAAAAGAATAGAAGAAAAGGTTTCCTCTCAGAAGGCTAGCTAAGCTAAGAATAGAAAAGAATGAATAACAAAGGTTTGTGGCTCGGGCTGAGAGTCTGAGCCAGCTGGGCTGTGATTGACCATTAATTATAAACATCCAAGACGGGTCCATCAAATATCCACCTGTTGCATTCCACAGCAGCAGATAACCATTGTTTACATTTTGTTCCTGAGGCCTCTCAGCTTCTCAGAAGGAAAAAATCCCAAGGAAAGGATTTTTTATAAAAGTTGTCTGCGACAGGGGTATTATGTCTGGACAGGCAGCGCTCCAAAGTTCCTTTCTTCACTAATTCTTCGATCAGTGGTTTCAGCCCCTTCCTCCCTTCCATGGGAATGGGGTATTGTTTGACCCTAATAGGGTCTTCTGGTCTCTCAATTTCAATGTGAATTGGTTCGATGTCCAACCTCCCAGCCTCCCCTTGGTTGTACCAAACCTTAGGGTATATTTTCTCCTCATCCTTGTCAGTGAGTTGGTATAACTTCACCATGAGCTGGGAATTTTGCACCACTAGGATAATTTCTAGTGTCACCATCAAATTCCTTCCCAGCAGATTATATTCTGCTTCCTCGACCAACAACATATTTCCAATACAACGCTTATATTCTGATTCTATTTCAACATCTTTTATAATTGGGACCTTAAAAGGTTCCCCTTTTGCCCCAATTACCATCATAGTATTGTCACTTATAGAACATCCTCGTGGTAATTGCAGCACTGTGGTTCGTTCGGCTCCAGAGTCCACTAAAAACAATACCTCCTGCCTGTGGGGTCCTAGTCTCAATTTTGTCAAGGGATCCTTAGATGTCCCGGACCCCAAACTGAAAACCCCCTGACACCTCTAATTTTGCTGAAACATTTTCTCGTCCTTGTTTTTCTTCAGGCAATTCCTCTGAATGCGTCCCTTTTGCTTGCAGTAATAACACTCAATGTCCTTTTCCTGATTGTTTGAGCCCTTACCTTGGGAAGGATTCTGTTTCTTCGGTGGCCCTGGTTTTGCCGAGTCTCGGACCTGCTCCTGCTTCTGAGCCTCCCTTACTGAAGCTACTAACACTTTCGCCTGAATTTTCTGCCTTTCTTCATCTCTCCTCATGTAGACTTTCTGAGCTTCCCGAAGCAAGTCCTGTAACTCTCTGTGTTGCCATCCATCTGTCTTTTCCAATTTCTTTCTTGAAAGCCCTGACGTCCCCGATATTGAGCGGGACATTACAAAGCCGATAATTTCCAGATCTGTCGGCACTTCCCGTAAAGGGAAGAGGTTGGGCTTTTCCTCCTTGTCTTCGCTATCGTCTGTGGTCGTTCTCCTCGTCCTTCGCCTCGTTCGACGGGCTGGGGGAGAGTCGACTCCACTCATGGGGAGGATTCGCTTCTCTTCTGATTTGGGTGGTGGCGAGGGCTGGGGCTGCTCACATGTGAGTGGAGGTGCCGAAGCCTGCTCACATGGGAGCTGAGGCACCGAATCCTGCTCCTGTGGGAGCAGAGGTGCCGAAGCCTGTCCCTGTGGGAGTGAAAGTGCTGAAACCTGTCCCTGTGGGAGCAACACTTCTGGAAGTGGCGTGGGCACTGGAGGCACTTGCGCTTGTGCAGGCTGGGGCAGAGGGACCAAATAGGGAGGTGGAAAGTTCTCTAGTGGCTCCCATTCCCTGCCCAAGTTGCAGAACATCTGTGGGCTCTTATTGGGTACAATCCTGAACAAGCATTTTTCCACATTCCAGTGTACTCTATTTCTTCTAAGTCTTGTGGGTACTGGTCGACCACATGGTTGTACAAGGTTTGACACGTCCACATCTCAAAGGTGCCAAAAACTGGCTAGACCACGTACCTCCTGATCTCCTTTCCTCCCCATTCTTCAATGCAAAAATGGACCATCTTTTCCTTAGATCTTCCCACCCTCCTGGGGTTGGCCTCCCAATGTTCTAGCATCCATCGCAATGGGCTTTCCCTTGGGATTTCAGGCAAAACCTTTTTGGGAACCTGTGAGGGTTTTTCCTGGGATTTTCTCTGACACTTGCTCTTTTCTGTCCCATCCTTTGGAAACCCCTTTCCTCGATCTTTCTTACCTTAAGTCCTTTTTGGCTGGGATTCTCAGCATGAACCCTGAACCTCTGTTCGGTACCGGTTTTTGTCTATGAAACAAACTACCAGCTTATTTAGCCTCATGGAGAACCGTTCCGTGGGCTTTTTGGCTGGTAACGAGGTCTTGAGACAGAGTAAAAATCCATTTTGAATTAGGTAAAATGTCTAGGAGAGGTGAAAAGTCTGTGAGGCCAAAGCTGAAGGGAAAAACTGCAGGACAGAGATAGTGAGGAGACAGAAAAAAAAACAGAAACGACCACAAGGACCACAAGGTCGATCTGCCCTGACCTAGGAATTCTTTTGATAAAGAAGAACTGGCGATAAATGTCACGCGGAATGAATATGTATGAACCTATTGTAAAACTGTATGCATATGTATTTGGAAGGGGAGATAAAAGGAGACCTGAAATCCTCAGAGGTAGGCATGCCTTTTGAAGAGCGTTTTCTCCGCATGTGTCCGGTGCCATAATAAACATACTGAGCTTTACAACTTTTATAAAGTTGTGAGGTTTCTTCTTTTCTCTGCAAAACATTATGGCAAGCCAAGCCGGGAGTTCTCTGTCCCCGCAGGGGCAGGGGGGATAGATGGACCTCCAAGGTACACCCTAGGATTTTTTTCCTGGTTGGGCTCTGCTCGTCTCCACTTGCCTCCTGCGAGGACAGACAAGGACCTGCTGGCTGCGGAGGAAGATACGGTATGTACTGAGGGGCCCCCGGGGGGGGGGAGGAAAGAGAGCTAGGGAGTAAGTCACTCAGAGACGTCTGGGTGTAGCTGATGGAGCAGCTACAGTAGAGACGGGGTTCATCGTTCTGATAGGGCAGACTGCTAACAACTCTAGGAGTGGGTTGGGTGAACCCGTGTATGTGTGTATTGGGGGGTTCATCGTTCTAATGGGGCAGACTGCTCGCGAATCTAGGGGTGGGTGTGGTGAACCCATGTATGTGTGTATTGAGGGTTCATTGTTCTGATGGGGCAGAACTGCTGAACCCGTGTGTGTTTTGTTTGTGTGTGTGTGTGGTGTCCGGACACTGTGTCGCTGTATGGGTAATGCATTGTGTGGTCAGTGCACTGTGTTTGTAATCGTGCAAGAGTATAAGTGTATGGTGTATAAAAGAGAGCAGATCTACAGTGCTCTACAGTGAGGGGGGGTGAGTACTACCCTTGTTTGAAGCAGCCAAGTGAGGCCAGAGGTGCCGGCTGCAGCAGGCTGTGGGGGCAGGGAGAGAAGTGCCCCGCGGAGAAGCGAGTGGAGGAACATCAGTGACGGTATTTATTGTGTTTAAATGTAGTGATTTGTGTAGATTTGGTACATTTCAACCGTGAGTACGAGCTCAGAGAGTTCCTTTGCCCTGGATGTTTGGACTTGATCTCTAGACTGTGTGCTGTTATTTTGATTGTGTCCAGGAAAAACTGATGTGAGTAAATGCTGAAATATGGTATGCTGTGTTGTGTTGAGAAAAGTGAGCACTTTGAGAGATATGCCCTTTCCCAGTGATTTTGTGTGGTGATTTTCTTCCACTGCATTGTGGTAATTTGATTCTCAGATTGTATAGTAGTGTTTGTGGAGATTTTAAGATTTTGTTTGCAACAAGACTAGCATTTTACACAGGAGAACTATAGTATGGTGATTTATGCTTAACTACGATAAAGCAAATTAAAGGAATTCCAAGAATTCTCCCCCTCACAGTAATTCAAGCCTTGGCTCTAGTGAATTTGAGATAAAGGGGGGGGGATGCGTGTGTCTGTGTCTGTTGGCATATCAGATTTTCAGCTGTGACAAGCACAGCCTTTTTGCAAGGCAGTAAAACAAGTGTAAGTAGACACAGTGCTTAATTAGATTGTGCAAGAATAGAACTAGAAAAGACTGATATTTTGGAAAACAGAGTTTAGATAGAAGAGATGAATGAGACTTATGAGATTTATGAGACTTCAGCTGGTACTGTAGTAAGTCTGGACTGGGAACAGACTGCTGTAGGGATTTAAAGTTCTCTGTTACAAACAGAATAGCCTGCCTTTGCGGGCAATTTCGGGGAGCCTTTGGTGCATCAAGGGGCTGGCACGCTGCGTGAGGTGACAGTGGCTGTCCCTTGAGCACAGGGACAGCTCTGGCTGCCCCGTCTCCCCAGGGAACATGGGAATGACCTGTGGGCAAAAGCTGGATGTGCAGGTATTATTGCAGTGTGGTGTTTGTGAGAAAATGCTGGTATTGCTGTTCTAATAAGCGTCAGGGCACATGCCCTGGGTGTAAACTAAAGGTTTCTGATCAAGCTGATTCAGAACCTAAGATCTTAAGACTCGTGTGTGGGAATCACATCTGATACCTGCCACCTGGAGCTGTGTGTGTGTAGGAGGAAGATTGAGAAACTACTGTGAAGCTTTGTAAAGAGAAGTTTGGGTGGAAGCGAGATAGGGCAAGGAGAAAGAGAAAATGAGAACTGACCAGAGCAAAGAAGTTCCTAAATTAGCCCCTTTTTGGAGAGGCTCACTGGGAAAAGGCTGCCAGTAGGAGCAGCTCAGAAAATAAAAAGATTTATAATACTTCATCACAGTTAATACTGTTTTAAAATAGGAAGATAAACAGGATGGGGTTTTTATATGCTGATATGTCTTTTTGTTTTAAGAAATCACCTAGAATGGCAAAGAGACTGTGAGATCAGACTGCCCTCTGGTCTTGGCCCTTGAAAAGGAAAACAAGGCAAAGAGAAAGCAAATCAAACGTGTTATTCAGCATGCAGCATAAGATAGCAACGTATGAAGTCAAGCAAAGATTATCATGCTGAAATGCAAAGCCATTACGGTTCGCAAAATGAGTACATATGATTTGTTAAGGGCTCCTCCTAAGGTAAAGGAGGAAGGATAAAGATGACCTCCCCAAAAGGAGGTCACATTTTAGTCGACACAAGGGTCATATATTCAGTTTTAAATAAAGCTTCAGTACCTGTGGAGAATGTTTATGTTGTAGTGTGGGGAACAACTGAACAACTGGCCAGTCTGAGAAGGCATACTTTTGCAAACCTTTAAAGTAACATGTGTACTATGTGTACTTAGATGCTTTTGTACAATTCGCTAAATTCTCTAAACATTCTCAAATGAGAAAGGTTACTCTGGAGGCAAATGATATAAAGATGTTAGGCTTAACATTAACAGACACTGAAATTAAGAAAGACATTAGTAAGGAGATATTAGAATAAGTAAATAAGTGTTTTCAAGGGTATGGGCCTCTGCTGTACCAGGGAGAGTGAAAGATGCCCCACCATGGTAATCAAGCTTGAGGAAAGAACACAACCAGTGAGAGTTGAGTAGTACCCTCAAAAGGAAGATGGGAAAGGAATCAGCCCAATAATTGATAGTACTGGATTGAGGGCTGTCAATAAGATAACACAGAAATTATACCCTGTGGTAGTAAATCCATATACCTTACTAACTTGTTTAACACCTGAGCTAACCTGGTTCACTGCTTTAGGCCTAAGAGATGCCTTCTTTTGCCTCCCTATCCACGAAGCCAGCCAGAAAATTTTTGCATTCAAACACAAGCTCACATAGTCCATGTGCCTGAAGGCTTCAAAATTCCCCACTCCGTTTGGAGAATGGCTTGCAAAGACCCAGAGTCCTGGGAAGCTCCGCAAGAGGAAAGGAGGCTGTTGCAGTACGTGGATGATCTTCTAGTAACCACTCGGACGAGGGAAGTGAGAGAAGCCTGGACGGTAAGCCTTTTGAACTTCCTAGGACTCCAAGGATGCAGAGTCTCAAAGAAAAAGGCACAGGTAGTGAAACAGAAGGTAATCTACCTGGGGTAAGAAGTGAATGCTGAGCAGCAGACTTTAGGGCAGGGAAGCCATATGCCAAACCCCAAAACCCCAGACAATGAAGGAACTCCGAACCTTCTTAGGCATGGGAGGGTAGTGTCAGCTGTGGGTTTATAATTATGGACTGCTCGTCAGACCCCTCTATGCTCTTATTGCCGATGGAAACAGAGATCTCCAGTAGACAAAATATGCCACACGGGCCTTTCACCAGCTAGAGAGTGCCCTCATGTCAGCTCCAGCATTGAGACTTCCAGATGTAAGTAAACCACTCTTTCTATTCTACCATGCAAGGAATTGCTTGGGTAATATTGGCTCAGGACTTGAGTCCATACTGAAGGGCAGTTGCTTACTTCTCTAAGCAACTAGATGCAACAGCCAAAGGACGGCCAGGTTGTCTCAGAGGTGTAGCAGAAGTTGTGCTGAATATTCAAGAGGCACGCAAGTTTACCCTTGGACAAAAATGACTGTGCTAGTGTCCTACATAGTGTCTGCAGTACTGGAAGTAAAGGGTGGCCACTGGCTTTCACCACAGAGGTTGCTGAAATACCAGGCCATCATGGTAGAGCAAGATGATGTAGAGATAGTGGTGACTAATATTGTCAACCCAGCTTCCTTTCTCAGTGGAATCAAGGAGAAGCAGTACACCATGATTGCCTGGAGACCATTGAAGCTACCTACTCCAGCGGCCCAGACTTAAAGGACACTCCTTTGGACGATGCAGAGACCTGGTTCACTGACGGAAGCAGCAACATTGCCAGTGGAAAGCGACATGCTAAGTACACAGTGACTACCTGCAGAGAGGTAATAGAGTCTGGACCCTTACCACCAGGTACCTCTACACAGAAGGCTGAGATAAATGCATTGACCCATGCCTTAGAAACAGCAAAAGGCATTCAGAGTTGTGCATGCACATGGAGCCATCTGGAAGGAGAGGGGACTGCTGACCTCACAGATAAAGAAGAGACAAGTCAGCTGCTGGAAGCAGTTCAGCTGCCTGAAAAAGCATATTAAGGCACACCAGAGAGTGAGCTTAAAATTGGAGGAAAGAAATGGGCTGGCAGATGGAGAGGCAAAGAAAGCAGCAAAGGGTGAGGTACAGATTTTCCTCGAAGGTAAGCCAGAATACAATAATACTAATCAAAAGAGACATACAACTGCAAGGGGTGGGCTACCATTGAAAGAGAGCTAGTAATCCCTTCCCATTTTCATGGTTACTAGTGAAAGAAGAGCACTAGAAAACACACTATGGCCTAACTACTTAAAAGCTTTTTATAGAGTGTGGCTCCTTTCCCAAAATGACCAAGGCTGCGAGTGATACAGAGTGCATTGAAATGAAGTGTTGACTTTGAAGTAGTAATTTCCACAGGCTTTCTAGAACATACATCTGATTGAAAGAATCGTTGTCAGGAATTTACATGCCACTATCACTCAGGTAAGCCGACAATGTGATCCTTGCCTCCAGACTAACCCCAAAATACCCCCTGGCTGAAACTCGGTCAGACTGGAAGAGGCCATGGGCCTGCACAGCAGTGGCAAATTACCTTTTCAAAATTCCCAAGGAAAGGGGGGTATCAGTATTTACTGGTATTGATAGATACATTTTCAGGGTGGCCAAAAACATTCCCCACCAGAACTGTCAAAGCTCACGAGGTGACCAGATTATTTTTACAAGAAATAATACCACGCTTCAGAGTTCCAGCCACGATATCCTCAGATAAAGAATCATATTTCATTTCCAAAGCTGTGCAACAGATTAGTAGCCACCTGGGCATAGACTGGGAACTTCACACTCCATACCGCCCCCAATCAAGCAGCCAGGTGGAGAGAATGAATCATTTGATTAGGCAGCCAATCATAAGACTGGGGCAGGAAGTTAATCTACCCTGGCCCCAAGCTCTTCCACTAGCACTATTGCAAATTCGAACAAAACCTTGAGCTAAAGGAATGCTGAATCCTTTTGAAATGCCTTATAGAAGACCATATAGAATACAAAGGGAATGTCCAGAATGTCCACCTACATGTTGGCTTTAAGCAAACAGGTCAGAGAAATTGAGAAACATGTGGCTGGAACTCAGAGCAGGGAGTTAGATAGCCTGGGGATGATGTATATGTTAAGTCTCTTACAGAGAAGACTTCGGAACCACAGTGGGAGAGACCACTGCAAGTACTTCTCACCACCTTCACTGCAATCAAAATCAAGGAGCAGAATGCCTGGATTCATCACTCTCGGGTGAAGAAGGCCCAGAAGCCCCTTGAAGAGTGACACCAGGAGACACTGAACTGAGACTAAAACTTACTCGGGCAAAATGAGTATATTGCGGTCGGGAGTAGCTCATACTTTAGTTTACAGAATTGTTTTGTATGTAATTATAACTGAAGTTCTAGAACTAGATAGTACCTCTATCCAAAGCAATGCTGAATGGCCTTGGTCCCAGGCGTTTAATCAGTATGCTGGATCCATGGGAAAACCTTCTGAGATAAAAGATTTAAACCTATCCACTGTAGTAATTCATGGGGATCAGGTATATGAGGAGCAGGAATGGCAGGAACGTGAACTGTGGACACTTCAAGGGATCAGAGGAAAAGAAATCAAGGTAGGGTGCCGGGTGATAAATGGGACGGCTTATGAAAGACCAGATGAAATTAGTGTTGTAACCTCTCCTGGTGTATACGAACACCAGGAAGTTTGTGATAGCCTAAGTGAATCAGACTGCTGGTGTAATTTCACCTTAATACGGCCTGTAGAAGTGACCTGCCTTTGGGCTCAGGATGCTTTCGGACTTTCATTTAAATTCAAAGTAGGCACTGCATTTTTACCACAGCAGGACCTTATACAACCCATACTAAGACTCAAATAGTTCAGATTCAACCCAAACTTTAACCTGAGGTGTATGAAATAGGCTCCTACGTAGTGAGGAATGTGGGTGAACAACAACTATTATTCAATCCAGAATGGTCTCTCAAACGTGTGGAGTTGATGATGCAAATTAACATCTCAAGAATCCAACCAGCCTGCTCCTCCTTCCTAAAAACATCCTTTGAGGGCTGGACAACATGGTTACAAAGACAGGCATATCTCAGGAGCAGAATAAGAAAGGATCTAACTGGCATATTAGGGACAGGATCAGGAGTTTTAAATGGAATTGATTCAGAAATACTGATGAATAAACTGGCCACTGCAGCAGGTAGCCTTACAAAATTGAAGCAGCCTTTACAGTCATCTCTATTGGCATTAGGAACTAGCCAGTGGCAGATTTCAAAAGTACTGCCAAAGTGGGAAACGGCCGGGGACCATGACCACAAGTTAATAGTAGAAGCACTTAGTACAGTTCAGGATAATGTGTCTTTGGCTTTCAGTTGTATACAAGCACAGTTATGGATGCAGGCAACAGCAGCTCTGATCATACGGGAAGGGGGTGAAGGTAATTTTCCAGCAGAAATTCGGAAAATTGTGTGGGATAATGCAACAGATTTTGAAAGGAACTTTCAATCCTGGTGGACTATGGTGAATTTCACCTATGATCCTGCTTCTAATGTGGCCACTGCCTTTGTACTTACCATACGTAATGCCACTGTTTATGTTATCACTCCCATCATTG
The DNA here is from genome assembly GCF_028551555.1 of Melozone crissalis. Taxonomy (NCBI): domain Eukaryota; kingdom Metazoa; phylum Chordata; class Aves; order Passeriformes; family Passerellidae; genus Melozone; species Melozone crissalis. Next base: position 3,444,770 of record NW_026535813.1, on the reverse strand, counting down.
CCCTAGGATTAAACCATGAAAAAACAATCCTTGACCCTTCATAACATAGAGTGTGGGCCTGAAAGATGAATGAAAAGTGGCAAACAGTAAACTTAGAATCCTGCATTACTAGAGAACAGATGGGATTCATTTGTGAAAGCAACACTATTAATGCCCAGGATGTGTGTTTAGACACTGAACAGAGTATTTGCCACTTTGAAATTGATCCAGCCACTGACCAGAAAACTGTGCTCATATATACTGGAAAAGGGTGTGTATGCCTGAGAACTGCTTTTGCTGCTGTAAAAATTGATAGCAATAATGTTATTCTGTCTAGTAGAAATCATTCTAATTTCTGTATTTGTAATTTTGTTAAGATTATCGGGTGTGATTTTTCATATTCGGTACCAGTGACATCCCACCAGCTGATCAAAATCAATTACACAGTGTATCACAGACTATCACCTACCCCTATTGGGATGAACCTTACATATGTAAAACAATTAATTAAGCACCAAAACCTATTGGAGATCTTGAAGGAAATCCAAGAAAGTGGAAAGAAAACCCTAATTAGTGTCCAATATGATACGAAAGAGATAACCAGAGTTCTACAAAGAATAAAACAAAATGTGTATCATCACTGGTGGGATATGATCTTTGGGTGGTCACCGACTGCAAATGGAATCTTTAATAAGTTGTGTCATCCCATCGTAGTTTTGTTAATATTAGTTGGGATAAGCTTGGGATCATCTATTATATTATTAATTTGGAACTGGAGAATACTACAGCGAATAGCTGTATTAACATCTTTGTCAAACGCACATGGTAAAGCATTAAGAGACACTTATTGTTGTAAAGGGTTTTCATTAAGTAAAATAATTTACATATTTCCTAGGAAAGGGGGGAATGAGACAGAGTAAAAATCCATTTTGAATTAGGTAAAATGTCTAGGAGAGGTGAAAAGTCTGTGAGGCCAAAGCTGAAGGGAAAAACTGCAGGACAGAGATAGTGAGGAGACATAAAAAAAACCAGAAACGACCGCAAAGACCACAAGGTCAATCTGCCCTGATCTAGGAATTCTTTTGATAAAGAAGAACTGGCAATAAATGTCATGCGGAATGAATATGTATGAACCTATTGTGAAACTGTATGCATATGTATTTGGAAGGGGAGATAAAAGGAGACCTGAAATCCTCAGAGGTAGGAATGCCTTTTGGGGAGAGTTTTCTCCGCATGACACCCCACTCAACCACATGGTACTCACGGTTCCTTTTCCCGCAAGGATTCTTCGTGCACGTAGAATTTCCGAGTGAAAAGCACCACAGCCCCAGAGATCCCTCTTTGGATCACTCCGAGTTCCCAAGAGCTCTAGGCCCATTTTTATCCTCTCTTTGGCTGTGGTTCTGGCTCTGGTTTGGTGTCTGATTAGTTCTGCCAGTCCCCAATCCTGTCAGGCTGCTGAAATCAGCGGGGCGCCTCCTGACCGGACAGGGCATCCCCGGACCCCAAATTCAGATCATGTTGGGGTCACCAGAATTGTTATAAATGATCAGCCAAAAATCCAAATTATAAATGCAACAAATTTTATTTTCACCACCAAAATATGGTCCTCAAAAACCCACAGCCAAAGACACAGCATCGAGCCCGGGATAGGCGCTGGGTGAACCTAGATCTGATGTCTATCGCATCGGATTCCCCTCTGTTCATGAATGCCGTTTCCAGCGGGGCTGTTTTATACATATTTTTATGCCTGAGGCAGAAGTGCCCTGATTTCTTTTGTAACTCCGCATATGTATGAAGGTTTCTTTCACTGTGCAGTGCTGTACAATTGTTTCCTGAGTAGTAGCCAGTGCTTATCATGTCAGGGGAAGCCGCGTATTCAGATGGATCTTTCTGGCGACTCTGGTTATGAAATAAACAAGGGCCAGGAGACTTCTTCTCCTTTTTAATGCCTTTATTAAAAGTGATCAGCTCAGGATTGGGTAGCTCGGCAGGTCTGCAGCATCCGTCGTCTCTCCCAAGGCGACTCAGAGGAGGAGGATATGCACAGCTCTGTCCACAAGGGGCAGAGCTGGGGATCACGTCCTCGTGGGAGCCCTTAGGGCCTGCTGATCCCCGTCAGATGGTACCTTTGCCGGCTCAGTCGGCCTGGTCTCACCGCCGGGGTCGTCTCTCTTGGTCAGGGCGAGAGGCTCTGAAGGTGTTTTGCATCTCTGCAGGTTCAGCATTCGGCTCTTCACGTCTAGACATCACTCTAGTCTCTCAACTCTTAGGTGGCTCGTCGTTTTGGGGTCTTCTCTGTACACCGGGGGACCCATGCTGCATTGTGGTCTTGGAGTCACTTTGCATAGCCCCCCCCACCTTCTACTGTTCGGGAAGGTTCCCACCCTTCTGGGAAAGGTACAACTTAGCCTCGGGCGAGGCTCTGCTGATACAAAAGGAGCGATTAGCCACAACGACTCGTGATTACAATAACAAAACACGAAGAACTTCAGCAGCTACCCGTGGTCTGGCTGCTTTTTTGTAACTTTTTCTCACAAAAAAAAATATTACCCGAATTTTGTTCATAACAGTCCCCCCTCTTTTTCTTTGATCGAGCTTAAATTCCAAGCTCGCATCAACTCACAAATTTTTTTTGTTTTGAATCTACTATAAATCTCTTGTGCAGTTTGGTAATCATGGTTACTTAACCTTGTTACTTTCCTTGGTTTCTTCAGGTTGGTCTGCACGGCAAGTACTATTCTACTAAAACAGATGAATAAGCATAGTAAAAAAAGCAATCCTCCAAGTACACACACAGTGAGAAAAACTACCTTTTCCCATACATCCTTTTTGAAAATCTCCAGGTTCTCCCACCCACTGGAATCAAGTGTAGGAGTTTGTTCTTCATTATTTACACATGCTAATCTTTTTATTTCGTTTGAAATGTTCCTAATAATTGAATTCTTTATTTTTAATACTGCCTGGAGCCGGATTAATTTGTTTAACATAGATATTGAGATCTCAATTTGGCTTTTACAATTTTGGATTTTCTCAATTTCTATTTCACTTTCCCGGTTCTGTTTATTTTCTCCCAAATCATTATATATAGGAACTCCCAAACTTGATCCAGTTTCTTTGGGTAATAAGAGAATTGGTTTTATCACTCTAGCAATGCAGTTGCCAGATGAGATCAAACTTAGGGATTTTGGGCTCCCCTGAAATGTGTTCCAAAAGGGGTTGATCTCCCTTCCAGTACACTTATATAAATACTTGTAACAAACAATTTTTCTTACCATTTTCACCATTTCTTTACTTTTTACTAGATCTGCTGAGCTTGTTTCAGCAGCATCACATTCAAAGCACAACCAGGCTTCCCCTACAGTACACTCTCCTAGGAGTGGCTGCCCAAAAGTGGCAGTATTGTATGCTATCCAATACACTCTCTTATTTTTCTGATAAAGGACCAATTGGGAGGGGTTAACACGATCAGGGTCAGAACTGATGTGGACTCTCGACAAGGAGCTCACTTCCTCCGCACAGAGAAGTTGGTAGCATTCACTGCACCGCTCAGCTGGGCTTCCCAGAGCACCACCAGCAATCAGAGCCATCAGTACTACCCTTCCCAAGAGTCCGGTATGGGTCATCTTGCACAGCCTGCCCACCCGGCCTTGCCTCTTGGGGAATTTTACTGAGGAAAAGCTTCCAAGCTCTTTAGAGTCCCTTCTACTCGCTTCTCTGGTTAAACCCCTCTTGGTCTGTTCCCTACCAATTTTGGTTTCCCCTCCCAGGGGAGTGCTCTGTAGAGGATTAACCTGGAGTCTTTAGAAATAAATTGGGGAACTTAACCAGAATTGCTTATTTACAGTCTTAAACTTTTTCTCAACATAGTTTACACAAAACAGTTTTGAAACATTTTAAGCAATATTAGAACTCTGATACCATTTTTTTTTTTTTCCCACACAGTTCAGTCTTTTTGACTCTTCCTTCTGACAGTCAACTTTAAATCCTTTGGTCCTTTTACCACAGTATACTCAGGTGATTTAACTTGTGAAGCAGATGAAATCTTATCCAGTGCCCGGGGGTGAGTGGTGTGGACTCTGGCCCAATGCCAGAGGAAAAAAAACCCTGATGTTGAATCCTGGTCCAATGCCAGGAGGAGAATGGGGTGCAGTCCAGTCCAATGCCAGAATGCCAGAGGGAGAAAAAAACTGGTGTTGAATCCTGGTCCAATGCCAGGACGTGAGAGTGATGTGAGTCCAACCTTTTTCTTTTGGTCTGCACAGTCGAATTAGTAATGAAGAGTACCTGAAACGGGCTTTCAAACACAGGCATTAATGGTCTGCTATGCTATGATTCTATCAAAACTCAGTTTCTCTGTTTAATGTTATTGCTTAACTTCTCTTTTTCCATAGTTTGAATGTTTCTCTCATCAACTTCTACATACTCTGTATTTTTCAAGGAGTTGTATTTCTGTTATCTAACTTAACTCCCAAAGTACTTTTATTCTCTTATATCTCTGTGTATTTAATTCACTGGTTTTCTGTTCTATTTTTCAAGATCTTATTTATCTCTTGCTTCTGTTTCTTACTTTCACTTAGAGCCTAAATATTTCTTTCAACCCCTTACACTTAAATTTTTGGGGTTTTTTTCTTACACCATTCTTCTACACAATACACTTCCCTCTAAGGAAATGTGGTAAAACTTATAATGCACAATCTACATTACTTCTATTCTAATTTGTCTATATTCACTCTCACACATTCCTTCACACCCTCAAGACACAAACTGGATCATTATTGCTAGAAAATCACAGGTCCCTGTAGCCCCCTCTCACCCTGGGGTTGGCCCACAGGTCTCAGTATCCCTGGGCCTCTTGGAAGGGCCCTGACTCTGGTTGCCTCTGGTGCACATTCACCAGTGAGGCTGTCTGTGTGTCACTCACGCTCTTACAGCTACGGCTCCCTCACACACCTGAGGAGCACTAGTCTCGTTTGCAGGTCACACATACACACACACACTTCCACTGCCCCCTTCCCACCTGCCCGGGAAGTTGAGGCTGACTTTGCTTGTGACTCACTCTCATACACACAACAAGACAACAAAAAAGGTACCTTTTACTTTCACATCACTTATTACAAGCTAAGTATTACTCGCCAGTTTTGGTGCTACTGGATATCCTTTCTATCTAGCTGGTTTTTTGTCTAACTTCAGATGTTACTTTGTTGAGACAGGACTTATCTGCTCCTGTATCTACTCAAAAATTCAAATTCTTCATTTAGGGGTCCCACTTCAAAGTTTACCAAGGGCTCTTCTAGATGTTGCATTGGGTCCCCTATAGTGTAAAGCCCCTGACCTTCTAATCGTCACCTCTAAGGATCTTCCCTAAATTATCTTGTTCCCTGGCTATTGCCGCATCGAGACTAAGCTTTCTACAAAACCTCCTGACGTGTCCTGGCTCTCCACAGTAATAACAATGTCGCTCTCTCAAAGGGCCTTGAGGTGTCTCCATCCCTCTTGCACCTGACAGCACTGACCTATCCTTGCCTCCTCCTGGTGGTGGACCCGCCCACCCTGCACTTTCTCTAGCTACAGCAACCATTACCTTAGCCTTGGCCTTTGCTTTTTCTTCCTCCCTCCTTAAATACACCTTCAATGCCTCTTTTAACAATTCATTTATGTCCTTCTCTTGCCAATCTTCCATCTTTTCCAGTTTTCTCCTTATATCAGGCCAAGATTTGGTAACAAATTGGACTTTTAGTAGCATTTGACCTTCTGGGGTGTCTGAGTCTATTCTAGAGTACAACTGGAAGTTCCGCCTTAGGCGATTAAGCCAGGCAGCAGGAGCTTCATCCTTCTCTTGTGCACCCTCAAATGCCAATTGGGTATTAGTTCCTTTGCGAACTGACTCTTTGATCCCCCGTATTATCAAAGACCTATATTCCCTCATGGCCTTCCTCCCCTCCTCCTGGTTAGGGTTCCAGCTGGGCTCCGTTAGTGGCAATTTCTGTTCACCTGATGGCACCTGGGGTCCTGGGCTGTTATCTTTCTCCCATATTCTTATGCCAGCCGCCCTTATCATCCGGACCTCTTCTGGGGAAAATAATATACTCAGGATGGAATTCATCTCCCCCCAAGTGTAGATATTTGGACCTAGAAATTGTTCCACTTTGTTGGCTATGCCCACTGGGTCCTCCACTAAATGCCCCAACTCTTTCTTGAATCCTCTCACCTCAGAAGCAGTTAGGGGAGCATTCACAAAGCCAACACCTCCCGCTATTCCTCCCATAGGAACCTCTCTGAGGGGAAAGAGTCTCTCCGCCTTGGAGGTCTTGGATCTGGTGCTACAGTATGGTCCATCTTCAGATGCCAAACTACTTTGCGGGATATCTGGGTTACCCTGAACTTCCTGCCCATCAGCAGGTGTATTTGCTGATAGCTGTTTATCAGGCGAGGAGGCATTTGTGTCCCAACTAGGAGGAGGTAAAGGGACAGCAATAGGAGGGGGAGAAGAGCCTGAGTGGATATTAAGTGGAGCTGGAGAAGGGGTGGAGAATGCAGCAGGTGGAATAGGCGCTTGTGGTGATGCAGAAGGAACTGGAGGATCTACTGGGTTTATCATAGCGGAAGCTGAAGAGGTAGAAGGAGGAGTTTGAGCAGGTGGTAGTGAGATGGCAGCCGGGGGAGGAACCGGACCTGCCATTTGAGGTGCTTGAAGAAGAGGATTATAAGGTGGAGGGGCAGAAGGAGGCAAATAATCCAGGGGGTCCCATCTTTTACTAGTTCTATCATCCCCTCTTTCATTCCCTTCTTTCTTCCTCTGTACCTTACAAATTCGCACCCCTTCATCCTCAACAGCGCTCCTTACCCAGCAAGCCACATACAATAATTGCTCAGGATCAGTATCTCTTCGAGCTGTCAGATAATTATTTAATAGTTGGCACATCCACTTATCCTTTGTCCCACACCAAGGCCATCCCCCTTGCAGTTCTAATTCTGGCCAGACTTCCATACAATAATGGATCATTTTCACTTTATCTAATCCCTCCGTGGCCTCTATAGAATCCCATTTCACTAACAGTTCTCCTAAGGGACTATTGGGATGTACATACCTCAGTCTCTTGCCGGTCTTTTTACTACTACAACATCCCATTTTTCAGGTCTCAATAAAAAAGTCCCAAAGGTGCCTCTACTGACTGGGAATTTAAAAAAAAACTTTGTTTGAGGAGCTTCAGCCTCCTCCACTGAACTTCAAATTTCTGCCTGATGCTCAGGACTTTATACTGAAACAACTGCCCAATCTCTTGATTGCCCAACTTTCGTCAGGTCTTATATCTATCGGGACTTGAACACACGATGCCTCGGCCAAGAATCCGGGTCGTGCCTGACTCCCTCAGTCAGGAAAAACAACTGCCTGATTTTTAGTTTGCCTAACTCGCCAATTTTTAGGCTTCACCGTATCAGGACTTAAAAGCAAACCACAGCCTCCTTCGCTGGGGTTTGTGCCTGACTCCCTTTGTCAGGACTTACTTTGCCTGCAGGGCTTGCGAAAACACCCGAATCCTTCTCGGGACTGACAAATCTTACGCGAATCCTTCTCGAGACTTACAAAAGTGCCTGACCTCCCTTTGTCAGGACTTTGGGGTGCGTGCCACTCATACACAGTAATTCACTCCGCACGCCCGGAGTGGGGGGGGCCCTTTATTCCCCCTTGGGAGACGACTTCACTCACACTAAGTCCACTCGCTTCCCCCTGTTCCTGGCCGGGTTTCTCGCGAAAAACTGGAAACGCAGTACTGAGGGGTCCCACTCGCTTCGAAGGTCCAGCTGCCGGCCCTCGTCTCACTCACACACTTGCGCACGTCTCCAACTCCCGCCACCGAGTTTCTCACCAGTCCGGTGCTCCGGTGCTCCTCTGCGTCGCTGTCCTGAGCCAATCTCTCTGGTCCTGGTAGCCAGCTGTCCTCTGAAGATCCAAGATGGCCAGTCCTGAGTCTTCTTGCGGCGTGGCTATCCCGGACGAGCCCCCAGCTGAAATAAACAAGGGCCAGGAGACTTCTTCTCCTTTTTAATGCCTTTATTAAAAGTGATCAGCTCAGGATTGGGTAGCTCGGCAGGTCTGCAGCATCCGTCGTCTCTCCCAAGGCGACTCAGAGGAGGAGGATATGCACAGCTCTGTCCACAAGGGGCAGAGCTGGGGATCACGTCCTCGTGGGAGCCCTTAGGGCCTGCTGATCCCCGTCAGATGGTACCTTTGCCGGCTCAGTCAGCCTGGTCTCACCGCCGGGGTCGTCTCTCTTGGTCAGGGCGAGAGGCTCTGAAGGTGTTTTGCATCTCTGCAGGTTCAGCATTCGGCTCTTCACGTCTAGACATCACTCTAGTCTCTCAACTCTTAGGTGGCTCGTCGTTTTGGGGTCTTCTCTGTACACCGGGGGACCCATGCTGCATTGTGGTCTTGGAGTCACTTTGCATAGCCCCCCCCACCTTCTACTGTTCGGGAAGGTTCCCACCCTTCTGGGAAAGGTACAACTTAGCCTCGGGCGAGGCTCTGCTGATACAAAAGGAGCGATTAGCCACAACGACTCGTGATTACAATAACAAAACACGAAGAACTTCAGCAGCTACCCGTGGTCTGGCTGCCTTTTTGTAACTTTTTCTCACAAAAAAAATATTACCCGAATTTTGTTCATAACAGGTTATCTTGATTGATGGTATCTACCACGCGATGGTCACCCTTGGGTTTTCCCTGATGGCCCCTGAGGCGGCCGATCATTGTGCTGGCCATGTTGTTTCATTGGTAAAGAAGGCATTATTCTCCTGCTGCCTTCAGGAGTTTCGAAATTCCAGAGTGTTTATCTGTCCCTGGGCTGCTTGTGGTCAGAGACTCGTTGGATTTTATAATTCTATAACATACATTCTCTCTTTAATCATGAATTACTTTATATCATATATTACAAGGGCTTTCATCAGGATATATTTCAAAATGATAAACATGATGTTCAGTGACAAAACAAATGTCTCAGTCTTTAATGGTGTTACTTTCCCAAATAAATCTTTGTTATTCCCTCACAACACATGCATTGAGGTCAAAGAAGGTGTACCACCTATGAGAAAAAAATCCTGGAAAACTGGTAACAATGGATGAGGAGAAGGCTGAGGTACTTCTTGCTGTTTAAGAGTCTTTCTTTTGTTTCTTTGTCTCAAAGAATTTTTCCCCATATGTGTTGCTAGGAGACAATAACGACTGGGTACTTAAGAGAGACAAAAGAAAGTGGCCACAGCTCAGGGGAGGGGTCCAGCTGGCTACTCTTTTTTTTTTTTTTTTTTCCTGGGGGTTTCTTGTGGAGGGCAGAGATACCGCGAGAATTGGACTGCAGCCCCCATTCTGTCTTTGTCTGTCTCCCTCTCTCTCTCTTGGCTTCGGAGGAGTTGCTACTTGTGGGATGGAATTTGCTGCTGCTGCCGTAGCCCAGCCTAGTCCTGCTTCTTCTGCCATGGAGTGAGCCTCTCCTTGTGAGAGCAGCCACTTAACTGGGACCTTATTAACACCTACCTCACTAAAAAAAAGAACTCTTATCATCTGCTCGGGAACTAGGCTGCTGTGGCCCCTCCCCGCCCCCACAGTTCTTTTGCTACTGGTCTGAGTTTTCACTACTTTGTGGCTCTGAACCCCCTGCCTTGCTGGGACGCCCGGCAGTTCCAGCCCTGCCCAGATGCCCTGTGATTCCAGCTACAGCTGCAGAGCTTCTGTTATATCTTGTCTACTACCCCAGGATTTTCTTTTTTTTTTTTTTTGCTCATTTCTGCTGTTCCAGCTTGCTGCTTCTGAGAGTCCTGCTGGGGCCCCTGGGTGGTTTCTAAAGCAAGCCCTTTTTCCATCCTTTCCCATCTCAGTCAAGCTGCTATTACCACATGGTCCCCGAACTCCACCAGACCGCCCCCGTGCAGCTGTGGGGGAATCAATCGCACCTGTCCTGCTGTCCTGGGTTGGCCAGTTGACCTCGTAACCCACCCTTGGGTCTGCCTTTGAAGTATATCCAAGAGTTCTTAGCCCCATATTTTGTTATGTCTCCCAAGTGCTGGTGCAAAACAGGGTGTCCTTGTTAGAAATTTTTTTCTTGAAAATAAGAGAAATTCAAGAAGGTGGCACAAATGTGTGAGAAAGGGTAATCTACTATTCTAAAGTGTGTGGAAGTGTTAAAAACTATACAGCTATATATTAAAAATATACAATGCTACAAATATATATAAAGTATATAAATGTCAAAAACCTTTAGGCATCAAAGCATGAGGGTGCTTGTATTGTGGCTGATAGGTTTGCAATATTGGGTACTGCAGCTGTTAATGGGGCCAAATCAGCTATCACTTCAGAAATTCCATTTTGTGCTGCAGCAGAAATTTGATATTTTTGAATCTGGGAATGCAGATGCTGCATGGAGTAAGTGCACTGTATTCTCAGATTTCTTTTAGGGTTAGGGTTAACATTCAAACCAAAGGACCACATGCTGCTTTCCAGCAGACACCAGGTTCCACTATTCAGAACATTGAAACCCAAAATGTTTTAATTGTGATCATTAATTTCAAAGTGAGTAGCTGGCATCCACTTCTCACCCAGGACCCATAAATTAACCTTAGCAGTTCTGTGGTAAGGTAACAGTTCCTCCACTTACTCCAGTGATTTTAGCTCTTTGTCATCCAGGTCTGTAGTAGGTTGACCCTGGCCAGATGCCAGGCACCCACCAAAGCCACTCTCACTCCTCTCTGCAATTGGACAGAGGAGAGAAAATTTAATGAAGGGTTCATGGGTTGAGAGAAGTTTCTCGGGGCCTCTCTCTGGTCAGAGTGACCCCGAGAAATGTTAGAAAGTCTCTTTTCCCAGCCTGGTGCTCAAAGAAGGAGTCAGAGCTCTTCAGTTTTCGGTCTCAAGGTTGTTTATTGTTCCTTATGTATAAAATATTTTCTCCTGTCCAGCTGAGGTCCGTTCAGCTAGACAGTCCAGGGCACTCTGCCTGCCCCCGGGGCGGTGTTATGTCTTTATACTAAAAACTACGTATAAAATGTTTACAATTACTTTCCAATACCTATCACCTATGTTAGACAGTGAGCTTCTACTCTAAACCAATCTAAAAGTGCCAACATCACAGCAGAAGATGGAGGCCAAGAAGAAGAAGGAGAAAGGCTGGACACGCCCAGATCCGTCCATCTTGCCCCCTGAACCCCCTATTCTAAAAACCCCAAAATCTACTTTTTCACCCCGTAATAAATTCACTATCATTCTACTTAAACTGTTGGGGCCTGCAGATCTTCATCTAAGGTTGGTAACTTGCTCCATGGGTCATAATCAAAACCACAGGCATTTTGGGCTTTGTGCCAGGGTCTCTGATTCTCCTGGCAGGGGTCTTGGCTGCTCAGGACAGCCAGAGGGATGTCCTGGATTCCAACAGAGAAGGACTGGGGGAGATCATTCACCAAATACTGTCATGGGCAAAACAGGTTCAACTTAGAGATATTAAATTTACTAGTAAACAAAATCAGAGCAGGATAATGAGAAGTAAAATAAACCCTTAAAAACACCTTCCCCCACCCCTCCCTTCTTCCCAGCTCTACCTCCTACCCCAGTGGCACAAGAAGACAGGGAATGGGGGTTACAGTCAATTCATCACCAGTTGTCTCCCACTGCTCAGTGAGAGGAGTCATTCCCATGTTCCACCGTAGGGTACCTCCCATGGGAGACAGTTGTGCTGGTTTGAAAGTAAACCAAGGGGGAAATGAACTTCACTCAATTCGCTTAAGAAAGATTTCAGGTCGGAGTTATAATTTAATAGAACAATTACAGTAAATGCAATGATACACAGAAAACTGGCTTAAACCCACAAAGTCAGAATACAACCTGGCACCCTGTTGGTCAGGATGATGGTCGCAGTCCTATCAAGTGGTGATTGCAGTCCTGTTGAAGTGATGGTTGCAGCCAAAAGTGGTGGTCCTGTGGAAGTTCTGTTCCCCTTCTGGATCCATCCAGTAGTGGTGGTATACCACGTCCCTAAACCCCAAGATTATAGTTGGCCAGGTTCAGGTGGCTCAGTACGTCCCCCAGGGTGGAGAGTTTCACAATGGAATTATGTAATCCTGTAAGTCATTTCAGTTGCCTATTCTGCTGGTGACATTCATTTCATTGTGGCCCATTAGCAGAGATGACCCCCTCAGGATGGTTGGGACTGTGCTGGTGCTTCCCCAGAGGGAGTTATCACAGCTGAGTCATTTGTGAGGAAAAAGAAACACTACCCTGCCTCACAGGATTTGCCTCTTTTTCTGTATCTCAGTTAATACCCAGTTTGTAGTCTGAGGTGTTTGGTGTGCACTGGGCAGCTACTGCAAACAGCCCATCATTAACAGTTTGTCAGAAATGACAGAGAGGGGAGTAGAATACACAGTTTGGGTTACAACCACAGTGTTAAAATGGTGCTCTACTCCTTTAACCAGGACAGCAGTTCTCCACAAACATCTCCAATGTAAGTCCATCCCAGGGGCAACAGTCCTCCTCAAACTGCTACATCATGGGTCACTCTTCCACAGGGTGCAGTCCTTCAAGGACAGGATGCTCCAGAGAGGAGTCCTCTTTCCATGGGCCTCCTACTGGTTCACAGCCTTCTCTCAGGCATTCATCTGCTCTGGCATGGGCATCCTCCATGTGCTTCAGGTGAATCTCTGCATCCCTGTGGATGTCCACGTGCTGCAGGAGTACAGCTGCTTCACCATGGTCTTCATCATGAGCTGCAGGGGAATCCCGGCTCCGGTGCCTGGAGCACCTCCTCTCCCTCCTTCTTCACTGACCTTGGTGTCTGCAGAGTTGATTCTCTCACATGTTCCCGTGCTGCTCTTCTCTGACCGCAATTACAACTGTGCAATAGCTTTTCATTTTTCTTTCTTCTTAAATATGTGATCAGAGAGGTGTTACCACAATTTCTAATTGGCCCAGCCTTGACCTGCAGCATGTCAATTTTTAGAGCTACCAGGGATTTGCTCTGCCAGATATGGTGGAAATTTCTAGCAGCTTCTCACAGAAGCCATCCCTGTAGCTCCCCACTAACAAAACCAGGCCATGCAAACCCAATACAGGGTCATACATCCAGCTTCTCAGCATCTCGCTGTGTTGATATTGAATTATGTGCTCCCATATCTATTAGAAATGTTATTGTTGATGAGAACCAACTGGAATCAGAATGCATGGGCCATTATTACATATGCATTGATAGGATTCTATCTGATGGATTTCCACTAGAAATGGACTTGGGTGTTGCCGGGCTTGCAAGGGTTCCTCAGGGGTGAAGAGATAGACAAGACTCTTGACTCCATGATCAGAAGGCTGGATTTATTAATTTATGATATATGATACATTATGACTATGTTAATAGGAATAGAGAGAAAAGCTCAGAAGCTTGCTATGCTAAGAATAGCAAAAGGAATGAATCAACAAAGGAGCTCTCTCTGATTCTCCCAGAGAGAGCTCAGTCTTTGATTGGCCCTTAATTGTAAACTTGCAACATGGGCCAATCACAGGTGCACCTGTTGCATTCCACAGCAGCAGATAACCATTGTTTACATTCTTTCTCTGGGGCCTTAGCTTCCCAGAAGAGGGAAAAATCCTAAAGAAAGGATTTTTCACAAAAGATGTCTGTGACACTTGGATGTGCTGGTTGACAGCGGGCTGGATATGAGCCAGCAGTGTGCCCAAGTGGCCAAGAAGACCAATGGCATCTTGGCCTATATCAAGAATAGTGTGGCTAGCAGGACTAGACAAGTGATTGTCCCCCTGTAGTTGGCACTGGTGAGGCCATACATTGAATACTATGTTCAATTAAGGCCCCTGACTCCAAAAAGGGCATTGAGGTGCTGGAGTGTTTCTAAAGAAGGGCAATGAAGCTGGTGAAGGGTATAAAAAGCATATTGCATGAGGAGAAGCTGAAGGAACTGTGGTTGTTACGTCTGGAGAAGAAAAGGCTCAGGGGGTCCTGATTACTCTCTACAACTGGCTGAAAGGAGATTGCAGTGAGATGGGAGTCAGTCCCTTCTGCCATGTCTCAAGTGAAAAGATGAGAGAAAATGGCCTTAAGTTGTGTCAGAGTGGGTTTGTAATAGATATTAGAAAAAAAAATGCACAGAAAGTGTAGTTAGACATGGGAATAAGTTACCCAGGGAGGTGGCGGAGTCACTGTCTCTGGAAGTGTTCAAGACATGTCTGGATGTGGCACTTGGGGATATGGTTTAGAGGTGATTATGGTGGTGCTGGGTTGCCAGTTGGACTAGATGATCTTGAAGGTCTCTTCCAACCTTGATGATTCTGTGACTGGTATTCCTGAGCAGTCAGCTCAAAATAATTCAGCTGATGATGATCATTCCAAAGCCTCTGAACTCTGGAGGGAAGTGGTGGGTAAATCCCTGTATATTGTGTCTTTCCTTGACATTGGAGGGTAGGACAATCCTCCTCTTCTTCTTTATCAAAGAGCAGATCTGTTTTAACGATCAAAAAATTTCCCACAGACAGCAGAGTGGAGAATATTTTTTCAGGGCTGTAAAAATTAATTGGGAAGGGTGGGCAAATAGACACATCCTGTCACAGCACAGCTGGTCGGTGACTGGGCAATTAATTTGGCCATAAATGAGAAACCCAGTTCAGCTAGCCCGGTTCGATAAACCCGTCCCTGGGTGAACAATGAGAGGATACATTCAAAGCCAAACAGGGACTTCACCCAATCCTGTTCCACCCTAAGCTGCAGACATCTCACTGGTCAAGGAGCTGGGTGGTGTTAAGACCAGAGCAATCAGCTGCTTAAACCCAGGAGTTTAAAACCACCTATATTATAAGCAGGCGTCCATAATAAACTGTCGGTGTTGTCACATGGATCTCTGAGAGTTTGTGCCATCCCTGTCTCCAACCAACAACCCCACGTAACAACATCCCAGTTCCCAGCCATGCTTTTAAGGGGCATCTGAAGGCCACAGAATCTGTGTTCCCATTCCTTTCTGCATGCACTGGGTTCCCAAAGTAGTTACAGGGTGGAAAGCAGAGACTTGCCAACCTTTCCAGATGTCAGAGGTATTTACTGTGTCAAAGGAAGCTACACTTTCTAAGGTTCTACCAAGGGTGTATTTGTACCCAGCACCCAGATCCATTGCTCAGAGTGTAAGTGCACACTGTTGTCTGGAGCTATTTCCCACCACAGAGAGTGTGGGCAGGTGATGGATGTAAAAAGACTGTTGACCTGATGCATTATGGCAGATTTTGTGTTTCTTGCTCAGTACTGCCAAAAGGAAAAAAGGTATTTCCATGGGTTGTTTTAAACAAAGACTAAAAACTCTAGTGAGCATGCCATGTTCCTTAAATCCCTGATTTCAGTTTAAAGTGATTTCAGCTTCTCTGTGCCCCTGCATACTGAGGATTCACAGCACTCCTGCTCCATGAAGGCTCACTGGAACTATTTTCTGATGTTCAGAAATGACACATTGTACACTCTGTACGACACAGCTGTACCTAGCAGGAGGGCAGAGTTTTCAAGGCCCATCATGTCAGGCCTATAGAAAAAAAACAAATAGGGAACCACCCCACCATTTGAATGCTGTGGCAACCATACCAAATTAAGCTCTGAGTATGTGGGGAGAAAACTCATTAAACTCTGGTCTCAGCCAACTGTTTATACAGTGGCCTGATGGAATGTCTTTTTCTCCCTAAGAATGAAGACATAAGGAGGCCTCAGGAACAAAAAGCCCCTTAAATGTATGTGAACCTAGAGCCCTTTAGAGCCTTTACAGCCACATCTCAGCACCTGCCTTTTGATTGGGAAGGTTGTGTTCTGCTCCCAGTGAGTAGAGAGAAATCACAGACAATTTACTATCCATTTCTGCACTTTCACGTTGGTACAAATGATGTCACAACAAAAATTCTAAGATCAATCAAAATAAACTTCAGAGTGTGGATGCCATTGGACAGAGAGAGAAACGGCAAGCGTTTCTCACAGCGACTTGTGAGAATTTTTAGGGAGCTGTAAGGATGTGATAACTTGTTAAGTATAAACAATCTACAAGTAGTGTTTTTCTACTTCATCTGTCTGTTCTTCTCAAAGACAGTGTGTGAAGAAGATATTTTTTTTAGTTATCCAATGAAATAAAATCTATCTTATCACTATAAAAACTGCGCAGTTCTCTTTAATAAAAATTTCTTTGCTCTTTCTAAAATATTGCCTCCTGCCTATTCCCGTATCATTCTCGGCACAAGAGTGACGTCAGAGTCCTGGGAAGAATGATAAAATATGCGGGAGCACAGGTAGTGTTTTCCTCAATTCTGGGGGATTTTCCTCAATAATAGGGAGAAACTTTGGAAGAAATAGGTGAGCCCAGGATATCAATACCTGGCTGCAGGACTGGTGCCTGCACCAAAATGTTAAAGCTTTAAGCAATGGAATAGCCTTTGAAAGGCAAGGTATTCTGGGTCTTGATGTCCAGATGGAGAAAGCACATTTTTGGACATAAGATGATGGGGCTGATCAAGAACTTGAATTGATGGGAAAGGGGATACCAACAGGAGAGTTGAAGGTAAGAAGGGTTTTCATGGCATTGCCCGAGGGTAGAAATGTTAGTGGGAACATTTATGCTGCTCCTGGGAGCATGGAGGGCTCAGGAGCACACCTGAACTCATTGTACACCAACACGCGCAGTATGAGAAACAAACAGGATGAACAAGAAGCTTTGGTCAGTTCCCAGAGTTATGATGTCATTGGTGTTAGTGAGACTTGGTCTAATAAGTCCCACAACTGAAATGCCAGGATGGAGGACTACAGGCTGTTCAGGAAGGCTAGGCAGGGCAAGCGAGGTGGAGGAGTTGCACTGTATGTGAGAGGTATAACTGTATGTCCATTTACAGTTTGGGTTGATGTGGTTGAGAGCCTCTGGGTGAGGATTAGGGGGATGGAAAACAAAGCAGCTGTCATGGTGAGTGTCTACTATTGATCAACCAGCCAAGGCGATGACACTGAGGAGTTAGTCTACAGGCAATTAGGAGAACTCTCTGGATTGGTAGCCCTTGTCCTTATGGGAGATTTCAAATTTCCAGGCATCAACAGGGAATACCATTCTTCTGTGACAAGCAAGTCTGTAAAATTCCTGAAGTTTGTGGAAGATAACTTCTTGTCACAGGTATTCAGTGAACCAATTAGGAAAGATGCCCTCTTAGACTTCTTTGTGACTAGAGAAGGAATCATGGGAGATGTGATGGTGGTTGTCTTGGCCACAGTGATTACAAAATGGTTGAGATTAAAATTTTCAGTGTAACGAGAAAAAAGCAGAGTTGCTACCCTGGATTTCGAGAGAGCAAACTTTAGGCTACTCAGGAAACTATTTAGCAGAGTACCCCAGGAATCTCCTTTTTAGTACCAAAGAGTCCATGAGTGCTGGTCAATCTTTAGGAACCACCTTTTAAATGTACAGGAGTAAGCAATCTCATTGTATCCTAAGTCAAGTAAGCAGAGCAGAGGACCAGCTTGGTTGAACAGGAAACTCCTCCTGGAGCTCAAAGAGAAAAAGAAATGGTATGATCCCAGAAAGTAAGGTCAGGCTTCTCAAGAAGATTACAGAGCTGTGGTTAGTATATGTAGGGAGAAGACACAAAAGGCCAAAGCTCAATTAGAGTTGAAACTGGCCAGTGTTATGTCAGACAACAAGAAAGGTTTTTTAAAGTATGTTGATAACAGGAGGAGGTGTAAAGAAAACATTGGACTGTACTTGTTAAAGGTGGTCATCTGAATGATAGAGACGAACAAAAAGCAGAGGCATTAAATGGGGTTTTTTTTGCTTCAGTCTTTAATGATACTGATAGACCTTGGACTGCCCCATCCTCTGAGTTGGAGAGCCATGACTGCAGAAACATTGCCTTCCTTTGAGGACACTAAAATTGTAAATTACCAGCTGTATCATCTGAATGTTCATAAGTCTATGGGGCCTGATGGGATTCATCCCAGATTTCTGAAGGAGCTAGAGGATGTTATGGCAGGACCCTTCTCAATCATCTACTAAAGGTCTTGGGAGTCTGAGGAGGTGTCTGCTGACTGGAAGCTAGGCAATATTATTCCAATCTATAAGAGGGGCATGAAGGAAGCCTCAGCGAACTACAGACTGGTTAGTCTAGCTTCAGTACCTGGAAAAAATATGGAGAAGATCATACTGGGTGCTATTGAAAGATATTTAAAGAGCAATGCAATCATCAGGCACAATTAATGGGTTCACAAAGGGAAAGTCCTATTAACTAATTTTATATTTTTCTATGATAATGTCAATTGCCTAGTGGATGAAAGGAAGGCAATGGATGTAGTTTTTCTTGATTTTAGTAAGGCCATTGATACTGTCCCTTACAGCATCCTTCTGGACAAGTTGTCCAACTGTGGGATGAGCAGGTTTACAGTGCACTGAGCGAAGAGCTGGCTGAAGGGCAGAGCTCAAAGGTTTGTAGTGAATGGACTGTCAACTGTTTGTATTGTTTGTAGCGAATCTGACTGTCAATCAGTCACCAGCAGTGTTCCTTGGGGCTCAATTCTAGGGCCAGTTCTGTTCAATATCTTTATCAATGATCTGGATGCAGGAGTTGAATGCACCATTAGCAAGTTTGCAGATACCAAACTGGGAGTTGCTGTTGACTCACTTAAGGGACAAGATATCTTGCTCTAGATGGATTGGAGCATTAGATTATGATTAATGGGATGAAATTTAACAAGTCAAAATGCCAGATTCTGCACCTGGGATGGAGTAATGCTGGGCACAAATATAAAGTGGGAGAGGAGTGGCTGGAGACTGGCCTGGCAGAAAGGAAACTGGTAGTGCAAGTCAATAGCAAGCTCAGTAACAGTTAGCAGTGAGCCCTGGTGGCCAAGAGGGCAAACTGCATCATGGGATGCATCTAACACAATATAACCAGTCAGTCAAAAGAGGTGATTATCCCGATGTATTCAGGGTTGGTGCAGCCATACCTTGAGTCGTGTGTGTAGTTCTGGGTCCTACAATTTAAGTAGGATGTTAAGGTCCTTGAATACGTCCGGAAGAGGGCAACAAAACTGGTCAAAGGTGTTGGAGAGTTTTTCAAGAATGGCTTGAAGAAAAAGGCCATGAGACATACAATTGAGAGAAAAGTAGAAGAGAAAAGTAAAGCAGTTTCTAACAGTTCTCAGCCTTCTGATTTCTATAAACAATTAGACTCTCTTTATAAACAATAAAGTTCTCAGGCTGTCTTCCCATAACAAGAAGAACACCGTCTCTGGGAAAAGCTGGCACCCTGAGAACTGATGAAGAAGTTTTGGGAACACTAGTTCTGTTTTTAATAAACAATTGTAGGTATTCTAAAACAAGAGGAGTGGTTAGAAATTTCTCTGTTAGCCTATCATGACATTGGATTACAGAATATGCATGAAGTTCGTTAACTTTGTTATTTAAGGTGATTGATTGATCAATAAAGTTGGAGTTCGATGCATTAAAGGATGGTCGTCTCCCCCTCATCTCCAACAAATGGTGACCCCGACGTGATACCGAACCACGATCGAACGCTCTTGGGGATTGCGAAAACCACGGGGAGGTGAGGACTTGTCCAGGTTCCGAGGAGCAGCTGCGGAACGGCTTTAAGCACGAATACAAAGCGGACAAAAGCGACCTTATAGAAGAGTCTTGGCTGGTTGTGTGGCCGACGCCGGAGGTGCTGCAGAGCGCGCTCATTTATATAGGTATGGACCGGCAAGCCGCATATGAACTTTTTATTACTTTTTTGCAAAAAAGGCAAATTAAGGGAATAGACTTACAAAAAGAGTTACCAGGTCTCTTAGCTTATGGTGTAGAAAGGGGTATCTTTGTAAACCCTCACACAGTTCACGAATTGTCTGAGTGGCGTAAATTTGGTGATTTATTGTGGCAGGCTAGTTTAGATGATGATAAAACTGCCAGGAAGTTGGGTAAATTATGGCGGGTTGTTAACACCGAGCTCTTACAGTTTCAAGCTGAAAAAAGGGCTGCGCACCAGGCTTCTGCAGCTCATGACCGTAATAAGGACTATGATCGAGACAGGGAGTTTGATAAGGGTTCGGGCACTCCCCTTGGCCCTGCATCGAGGACGGTTTTATTACCAGCCTCGCCGCCTCCTTTAGCAAGCCAGGCTTCCAGCCAGGCTGCGAGCCAGGCTGCGAGCCAGGCTCCGGGCCAGGCTCCGAGCCAGGTTTCGGGCCAAGCTTCGCAGAGCACTGTATTACCCGTTTCGCCGCCTCCTTTAACAAGCCAGCCCCCCCTAATGAGTCAAGCTCCGCAGGACGGTTTATTGCCCTTAACGAGCCGAGCTCCGCAGGGTGCTTTATTGCCCGCTTTGCCGCAGGCTACACGGAGCGCCTTTGACTCTCCCGTATCTGCTATCTCACAGCAGCCGGGGCCACAAACGTATACTCCGTTCCCAAAAAGCAATCAGTCGGTCCCTAGGTCGGAAAACGATTTGGCGGTGACGATTGCCAGGGATAGAAGAGATGCGTGGGCTGCCCTGGCCAAAGATGCCATGGAAAAGGGAGATCAGGAGCTAATGAGCATGGCTAATGAACTGGCTTGTCCAGTTGTTTTTACCCCTCAGGCGGGGGGGGGAATTCAGGCGACGATCAGTGCTCTTGACTGGAAAATGTTATCTCAATTGCGAGCTACTGTTAGTCAGTTTGGATTTAAAAGCGAACCAGCCAGGCAAATGCTCGACTATATTTTTGACACTAGCATTCTCCTTGTTAATGATTGTTGTGGCATAGTGAAATTAATCTTTACCCAACATCAACAATTGCTTTTTAATGCCCATTGGCAAGGGCTCGTAAATGAGTGCGTAGCAGTTCAGAGACAGCCAGGCGACCCCTTGCATGGTATCACTATAAATGAGCTTATGGGTGTGGGACCTTTCCTTCGAACTGAGGCACAAGCTTTAATAGGCCAAGAAAAGTGCCGGGAGGCAATGCGGTTAGTCAGACTCGCAATAGACATGGTGAAGGAACCGGGAGAGATACCAGTGTCTGTAGGAATTAAGCAAGGCAGAGAGGAAGCATTTGATGCTTTTGTTGGTAGAGCTGCGGCTGCAATTAAGAGAGCAGGCGTGCCAGAATATTTGCGCGAGGTCCAACTCAGGCAGTGTGTCCTTCAAAATTGTAATTCTGCTACTAGAAACATACTTAATGCCTTAGGTGCGAATTGGACTGTAGAGGAAGCATTAGAAAGGATGGCTCTTATACCAACCGGACAACAGGCTCTTGTAGTAGACGCAATAAAACAGTTAGGAGTAGGCTTACAAGAACAAGCAAAGTCCTCTCAGACTCAGGTGTTAGCCGCTCTTGCACCTCTTCAAACGTCAGCTGCGTTTGCAGCATCAAATAAAGGAGGCCGCACGAAATGCTGCCGATGGGAAGGCACGGGCCACTTGCGCCGGGAATGCCAGGCACCTTCAGAAGTCATCGCTGCATCATCGGTACCTTTTCCTGCCTCTAACCCTCCGCAGCAGGGAGCCTCTAATCCTCCGCAACAGGGAGCCTTCTACCCGACACCACAGGGAGCCGCCACGGGCGAAGCTGAACCTCCGCGAAGGGAGTGACCCGCAATGCAGAGCAGATATGAATTAGTAGAAGGATTTAACAGGACTTTGGACTTATAGTTACGGTAAAGGGATTTTCTATATGGTTTACGGATTAACGGAAATGTGTGAATTCGGTGATTTATGGTAGAATTGCAGTGCTGTGCTACTCCGAACTCGGCACGGGCGCGCCGGAGGCAGCGGCGGGAGGATCAAAAGCCGCCGCCGCAGGAGCCGCCGCGGGAGCGGCCGCGCCGCCCCGAGAACGGAGCCGCCGCCGCAGAAACCAAGCCGCGCCACCCCGAGAGCCGCGCCGGAAGTGAACAAAGAGCGCCGCGGGGGGAGCGACCGGAGCCGCATCGCCCTCATGTGTGAACTGGGGGCCAGATGTCCACGGGCGGCCAGTTGCTGCTTGGGAACAGTAACTGGACATCAGAGAGCAGGTGATGGAGGAGCAATCATGCTGTGCATTGATAGTTTTCGTCCTGCTGTTTAGATCGACCGACATCTTTTTTGGGCTCTGATGAGCGTCCAGCGCCATCCATTTTCAGGGCTAGTTGATTCGACAAGTGAGTTGTCACACACTCCTTAGCGGATTCCGACTTCAGAGTGCTTTTTCGAGCGGGAGCGCTTCTCCCTCCGCCCCGTAGCCGGCAGGAGCTACAGTTTGAGATCTAACAGCCGTAATAATCGTGACTCTTGTCAACAAAAGAAAAGATTCCTATTGCAATTAAAAGACTAGTGAAACTAAACAAGCGACACCAAGGACTGTTGCTGTCAGGATGTTTTTCACCTAAGTTAGAGAGATCTTTTGTTCTCCCCAGCACAGACTGTAAAGCAGATCAGCGTAAATGAATGCAGGAGTCAAATTTCAGCCGATTTGGCTTGGCATTGGGTATGCTGTCTTGGAAACATCTGTATTACCAGAGACTTTGAACATCAGAAGCCCGGATGGCTGGGCTGGTGGAACATTAGACTTTAAAGCTGTGTTTTGAAAAGTTTAAAAATGTTGAGATGTGTTGGATTGATTGTATGAGTGAGATGTTGTGAGTGTGTTTTTTGGTATAAATGCTGCAGCAAAAAACGTGAGAAAAGTTGTTTTAGTTGAGTGTTTTGGAATCGGGCCCGTGAGTGAGTTATAGTGAATGCCATATATTATTTCTATAGTAAGTTTTATCTGTTATTAAGTAGTTTAAGTTGGGTTATCAATTAAGTGCCATTAAATGTTAAGGTTAAGTTTGTTGAGTTTGTTTTCGGTTGGGTTCGAGGTCTTCTAAGTTTAAATTATATATAGATTTAAGTTGTGTGGGATTTGAAGCCAGTTAAGTTCTGTTGAAATTGGTTTCTGTTTAGTTTGAGTGTTATTAAGTTTGGGTAAAGCTAGATTCTGTTTAGATTATATTGGGTTAAGGTGTGTAGAATTTAAAGTCAGGTAAATTTTGTTATAGATAAGTTTGAATTAGATTTAAGTGATTTTACACGTTTTGCAAATAAGTTTGCTATAATTAGCCTTGTTAGACTTCCCAGAGGATGAATGAGTAACTGAAATTAACTTTATTTTAATAATTCTGTTTAGTATATTTATTTTAGGCATAATTTCCTCAAAACAGCTAATCTTGTAAATTACTTTCATATATTCTAAAATTCTTGGAGCATTAATTTATTGCTGCTTTCTAAGTCTGTATCTTCCAGAACACTTTTTTAAAAAAAAGTTATGAGTCTTCAAGTGACATCTTGTCTCAAACTGCAAAGGCTATTAATTCTCTGAATATGAATCAAATATTATTTCCTACTGGGAGCTGAAAGCTGGAAGCCATACTCATTTGTTAGGAAGATTTGTTAAAGTTTTGCTCCAAGTGTTTCTATTAGATAAAAACAGGTCTTACAATGGTATTTATTGTCTGTGTCACAGAACACACCAGTAAAAAGATAAAAATGGAAAAACCCTAAGCATCTTTTGTTTGCTGGAGTCCTATTTATTTGCAAAAAAGATACTACAGTAAGTCCTACTCCTTACTGGAAAATAGCTTTAGTTTCTCAGATCATGCTTTTACAGAAGTGTGCAAGTTAATTATCTAGTGATCTCTGTTATGAACAAAATTCGGGTAATATTTTTTTGTGAGAAAAAGTTACAAAAAAGCAGCCAGACCACGGGTAGCTGCTGAAGTTCTTCGTGTTTTGTTATTGTAATCACGAGTCATTGTGGCTAATCGCTCCTTTTGTATCAGCAGAGCCTCGCCCGAGGCTAAGTTGTACCTTTCCCAGAAGGGTGGGAACCTTCCCGAACAGTAGAAGAGACCTGAGAAGGTGGGGGGGGGGCTATGCAAAGTGACTCCAAGACCACAATGCAGCATGGGTCCCCCGGTGTACAGAGAAGACCCCAAAACGACGAGCCACCTAAGAGTTGAGAGACTGGAGTGATGTCTGGACATGAGGAGCCGAGTGCTGAGCCTGCAGAGATGCAGAACACCTTCGGACCCTCTCGCCCTGACCAAGAGAGACGACCCCGGCGGTGAGACCAGGCTGACTGAGCCGGCAAAAGTACCATCTGACGGGATCAGCAGGCCCTAAAGGCTCCCACGAGGACGTGATCCCCAGCTCTGCCCCTTGTGGACAGAGCTGCGCATATCCTCCTTCTCTGAGTCGTCCGGGAAGACGACGGAGACTGCAGACCCGTTGAGCCACCCAATCCTGAGCTGATCACTTTTAATAAAGGCATTAAAAAGGAGAAGAAGTCTCCTGGCCCTTTTGTTTATTTCAGCTGGGGGCGCTCGTCTGGGATAGCCACGCCGCAAGAAGACTCAGGATTGGCCATCTTGGATCTTCAGAGGACAGCTGGCTACCAGGACCAGAGAGATCGGCTCAGGACAGCAACGCAGAGGAGCACCGGAGCACCGGACTGGTGAGAAACTCAGTGGCGGGAGTGGGAGACGTGCGCATGTGTGTGTGAGTGAGACGAGGGCCGGCAGCCGGACCTTCGAAGCGAGTGGGACCCCTCAGTACCGCGTTTCCGGTTTTTCGCGAGAAACCCGGCCAGGAACAGGGGGAAGCGAGTGGACTTAGTGTGAGTGAAGTCGTCTCCCAAGGGGGAATAAAGGGCCCCCCCACTCCGGGCGTGCGGAGTGAATTACTGTGTATGAGTGGCACGCACCCCAAAGTCCTGACAAAGGGAGGTCAGGCACTTTTGTAAGTCTCGAGAAGGATTCGCGTAAGATTTGTCAGTCCCGAGAAGGATTCGGGTGTTTTCGCAAGCCCTGCAGGCAAAGTAAGTCCTGACAAAGGGAGTCAGGCACAAACCCCAGCGAAGGAGGCTGTGGTTTGCTTTTAAGTCCTGATACGGTGAAGCCTAAAAATTGGCGAGTTAGGCAAACTAAAAATCAGGCAGTTGTTTTTCCTGACTGAGGGAGTCAGGCACGACCCGGATTCTTGGCCGAGGCATCGTGTGTTCAAGTCCCGATAGATATAAGACCTGACGAAAGTTGGGCAATCAAGAGATTGGGCAGTTGTTTCAGTATAAAGTCCTGAGCATCAGGCAGAAATTTGAAGTTCAGTGGAGGAGGCTGAAGCTCCTCAAACAAGGTTTTTTGAAATTACTGGTCAGTTGAGGCACCTTTGAGACTTTTTTTATTGAGACCTGAAAAATGGGATGTTGTAGTAGTAAAAAGACCGGCAAGAGACTGAGGTATGTACATCCCAATAGTCCCTTAGGAGAACTGTTAGTAAAATGGGATTCTATAGAGGCCACGGAGGGATTAGATAAAGTGAAAATGATCCATTATTGTATGGAAGTGTGGCCAGAATTAGAGGTGCAAGGAGGATGGCCTTGGTGTGGGACAAAGGATAAGTGGATGTGCCAACAATTAAATAATTATCTGACAGCTCGAGGAGATACTGATCCTGAGCAATTACTGTATATATCTTGCTGGGTAAAGAGCGCTATTGGGGATGAAGGGGTGCGAATTTGTAAGGTACAGAGGAAGAAAGAAGGGAATGAAAGAGGGGATGATAGAACTAGTAAAATATGGGACCCCCTGGATTATTTGCCTCCTTCTGCCCCTCCACCTTATAATCCTCTTCTACAAGCACCTCAAAGGGCAGGTCCGGTTCCTCCCCCGGCTGCCATCTCATTACCCCCTGCTCAAACTCCTCCTTCTACCTCTTCAGCTTCCGCTATAGTAAACCCAGTATCTCCTCCAACCACTCCCTCACCGCCCCCTTCAGCTCCTCCAGATCCTTCTGCATCACCACAAGCGCCTGCTCCACCTGCTGCATTCTCCACCCCTTCTCCAGCTCCGCTTAATATTCACTCAGGCTCTTCTCCCCCTCCTATTGCTGCCCCTTTACCTCCCCCTAGTTGGGGCACAAATGTCTCCTCATCCAGTAAACAGCTATCAGCAAATACACTTGCTGATGGGCAGAAAGTTCAGGGTAACCCAGATATTCCTCAAAGTAGTTTGGCATTTGAAGATGGGCCGTACTGTAGCACCAGATCCAAGACCTCCAAGGCGGAGAGACTCTTTCCCCTCAGAGAGGTTCCTATGGGAGGAGTAGCGGGAGGTGTTGGCTTTGTGAATGCTCCCCTAACTGCTTCTGAGGTGAGAGGATTCAAGAAAGAGTTGGGGCATTTAGTGGAGGACCCAGTGGGCATAGCCAACCAAGTGGATCAATTTCTAGGTCCAAATATCTACACTTGGGGAGAGATGAATTCCATCCTGAGTATATTATTTTCCCCAGAAGAGGTCCAGATGATTAGGGCGGTTGGCATAAGAATATGGGAGAAAGATAACAGCCCAGGACCCCAGGTGCCATCAGGTGAACAGAAATTGCCACTAACGGAGCCCAGCTGGAACCCTAACCAGGAGGAGGGGAGGAAGGCCATGAGGGAATATAGGTCTTTGATAATACGGGGGATCAAAGAGTCAGTTCCCAAAGGAACTAACACCCAATTGGCGTTTGAGGGTACACAGGAGAAGGATGAAGCTCCTGCTGCCTGGCTTAATCGCCTAAGGCGGAACTTCCAGTTGTGCTCTAGAATAGACTCAGACACCCCAGAAGGGCAAATGCTGCTAAAAGTCCAATTTGTTACCAAATCTTGGCCTGATATAAGGAGAAAACTGGAAAAGATGGAAGATTGGCAAGAGAAGGACATTAATGAATTGTTAAAAGAGGCATTGAAGGTGTATTTAAGGAGGGAGGAAGAAAAAGCAAAGGCCAAGGCTAAGGTCATGTTTGCTGTAGCTAGAGAAAGTGCAGGGGGGGCAGGTCCACCATCAGGAGGAGGCAGAGGTAGGCCAGTACTGACAGGTGCACAAAGGATTGAGAGACCTCAAGTCCCTTTGAGAGGGCGACATTGCTATTACTGTGGAGAGCCAGGACACGTCAGGAGGTTTTGTAGAAAGCTTAGTCTCGATGCGGCAATAGCCAGGGAACAAGATAATTTAGGGAAGATCCTTAGAGGTGACGATTAGAAGGTCAGGGGCTTTACACTATAGGGGACCCAATGCAACATCTAGAAGAGCCCTTGGTAAACTTTGAAGTGGGACCCCTAAATGAGGATTTTGAATTTTTGGTTGATACAGGGGCAGATAAGTCTTGTCTCAACAAAATACCACAAGGTATGGAAATTGGGAGAAAATTTTGTGAAGTATTGGGTGCGGAGGGGAGACCATTTAGAGCATCGGTGATTGAAGAAGTGAAAATAATTGGAAACTCAAGGCAGTGTGAAGCTAATTTTCTTTATCTGCCTAACTTAGAAAAAAGTTTGTTAGGAAGGGATCTGCAAGTTCATTTGGGGGTTGGGATTGTTCCAAGGGAAGGGAGAATGGTAGTACAAGTGATGAAGCTGTCTCAAGGAGATGTTGCAGAGATAAATCCTGAGGTATGGGCTGAGGGGGGGAAGAGAGGCTTATTAGACATTCCACCAATAACAATAAAAATGCAGGATGATACCTCACCCATACATGTTAAACAGTATCCGATTTCCCTAGAAGGAAAGAAGGGGCTTGCTATAGTCATTGAACAACTGTTGCAAGAGGGAATTTTAGAACCCTGCATGTCACCACATAATACCCCTATACTGGCAGTTAAAAAGGCTGAAGGGAAATATAGGCTGGTGCAAGATTTGAGGGAAGTCAACAAAAGAACCATTGCCAGACATCCAGTTGTGCCCAACCCATATAGTCTCTTAAGCAGAATTCCAAGAGAACATGCTTGGTTCACTGTCATAGATTTGAAGGATGCTTTCTGGGCGTGTCCTCTGGCAACAGAAAGTAGGGATTGGTTTGCCTTTGAATGGGAGGACCCGAGTACGAAAAGGAGACAACAGCTAAGGTGGACCCGATTACCACAGGGATTCACTGAATCCCCCAATCTCTTTGGACAAGCTTTAGAGAGTTTGTTGGAACAATTTGTCCCTGAACAAGAAGTGCAGATCCTGCAGTATGTTGATGACCTGATGGTATCAGAAAAGGAAAAAGATCAGGTCAGACAAACTAGTATTAAACTTTTGAATTTTCTAGGGGAGAAAGGACTAAAAGTTTCCCAAGGGAAACTACAATTTGTGCAATCAGAAGTAACATACTTGGGGCACATAATAGGGGGAGGGTATAAGAAATTAGGCCCTGACAGAATTTCAGGTATTTTAGCTCTCCCAGCCCCAAAAACGAAAAGAGATGTGAGAAAACTCCTGGGCTTGTTTGGGTATTGTAAGTTATGGTTAGACCAATACACACAGAGTGTGAAATTTCTGTACAATAAACTAGTGGATCCAGAACCCCTTATTTGGACAGCTGAAGATGATCAACAATTGGAAAACTTAAAAAACAAATTGTCTTCTGCCCCGGTCTTAAGCTTACCAGACCTCAGGAAGGGCTTTGACCTGTTTGTGAGTGAAGGAGGTATAGCCTATGGAGTATTAACTCAAGAGTGGGGAGGGTGCAGGAAACCTGTGGCATACATATCCAAATTGTTAGATCCAGTAGCTAGAGGCTGGCCAGTTTGTATACAGGCAGTAGCAGCAACCGCAGTTCTGATAGAGGAGACTCAAAAATTGACCTTACAAGGAAAAATTAAAGTGCATACCCCTCATGATCTTAGGGCAGTACTGAGACAGAGAGCTCCGCAGTGGTTAACCGATGCTAGAATATTAAAATACTAATACTAATGAATACAGAGGACTTAGAATTTATCACATCAAATGCCCTCAATCCAGCACAATTCTTAATGGGAGAGCCTATAGAAAATTTAGAACATGATTGTCTTGAATTGGTTTATCTCCAAACAAAAGTAAGAGAAGATTTGGAAGATCAGCCTCTAGCAACTGGAAGAAGCTTATTCATAGATGGCTCTTCGAGGGTAGTAAATGGAAAAAGAGCTTCCGGTTATGCCATTATAGATGGAGAAACATTGCAAATTGCAGAAAAAGGGAAACTATCCCCAAACTGGTCAGCCCAAAGTTGTGAAATATATGCCCTAAAAAGGGGACTGGACTTACTGGAGGGGGACCGGGGAACCATTTATACGGACTCCCAATATGCATATGGGACAGTTCACACATTTGGGAAAATATGGGAGGAATGTGGGTATTTAAGTTCAAAGGGAAAGAGCTTAGCCCATGAGAACCTAGTCCGATCAGTATTAGAAGCCCTACATAAACCTACAGAAATAGCAGTGGTCCATATAAAGGGGCACCAAAGAGGAGACAGTTTAGAAGTTAGGGGAAACCGACTGGCTGATCAGATAGCCAAAGAAGCAGCTTTAGAACCAGGGGATCCAGTAAAAATTTTGAAGACAAAAATGACGCCTGAAAAAGGAGAAGAACCTGTATTTAGTGAAGAAGAATTAGAAGCAATAAAAGATTTAAAGTTACATCAAGGACAACAGGGGGAGTGGGTAACCTCAGATGGACGGGTATTTTTGAATAAAGCACTGGCTCGGACAGTGCTAACAGAACTACATAAATTAACTCACTGGGGAGTCCAAGGACTATGTGATCATTTCCTAAGAAATAACCTATGCATCGGTGTATATAGCCTGGCTAAGGCTGTTACCAGAGGGTGTGTCATTTGTCAAAAAGTGAACCAGAAAGTTATGAGAAAAATAGCACCTGGAGGAAGGGAATTAGCCCTGAGACCCTTCCAAAGCATACAGATAGATTTCACTGAGATGCCCCCAGTACAAGGGTACAGATATTTACTGGTTATAGTTGATCATCTCACACACTGGGTAGAAGCCTTCCCGACCAGGAGGGAAACGGCTCAAGTCGTAGCAAAAGCAATCCTAGAGAGCATTATCCCCAGATATGGTATGGTGAACACCATAGATTAAGACCGAGGTCCACATTTTGTGTCCCAAACATTACAAAATATAATTGGGGCTTTAGGAATAAAATGGAGGTTGCATACTCCATGGCACCCCCAGAGTTCTGGGAGGGTGGAGCGAATGAACAAAACTCTCAAAAATGTGTTAACTAAATTGATTGAAGAAACAAAAATGAATTGGCTGAAGTGTTTGCCCCTAGCGCTATTGCGCATCAGAACAAGACCTCGGGCTGACATAAGAATTTCACCTTATGAAATGATGTTTGGGCTGCCATTCTTGTTAACACCTTATAGCACAGGAGACTATCTGGAAGGGGAAGAAGCTACCAGAAAGTATTTAGAAATAATTGGAAGAACTCTAGAGGGACTTAGAAAGAAAGGATACCTTCCTCAAACTTCCCCTCTCGACACAAAAGTTCACAACATTAGCCCAGGAGATTGGGTTTTGATAAAATCATGGAATACAGGAACATTAATGCCTAAATTTGAAGGCCCCTTCCAGGTGCTCCTGATCACTAATTCAGCTGTGCGGACCAAAGAAAAAAGTTGGACTCATATTACAAGAATAAAAGGGCCAGTGTCACCCCCAGGTACGGGACCGGATCCAACATCAGCTCCCTCTGGCACTGGACCAGAGTCCACACCACTCTCGCCCCCCGGCGCTGGACAAGATTCATCTGCTTCACAAGCTAAATCACCTGAGTATACTGTGGTAAAAAGACCAAAAGATTTAAAGTTGACTCTCAGAAGGAAGAGTCAAAAAGACTGAACTGTGTGGGAAAAATTGGTATCAGAGTTCTAATATTGCTTAAAATGTTTCAAAACTGTTTTGTGTAAACTATGTTGGTAAAAAGTTTAAGACTGTAAATAAGTAATTCTAGTTAAGTTCCCCAATTTATTTCAAAAAAACTCCAGGTTACTCCTCCACAGAACACTCCCCTGGGAGGGGAAACCAAAATTGGTAGGGAACAGACCAAGAGGGGTTTAACCAGAGAAGCGGGTAGAAGGGACTCTAAAGAGCTTGGAAGCTTTCTTTTCCTCAGTAAAATTCCCCAAGAGGCAAGGCCGGGTGGGCAGGCTGTGCAAGATGACCCATACCGGACTCTTGGGAAGGGTAGTACTGATGGCTCTGATTGCTGGTGGTGCTCTGGGAAGCCCAGCTGAGCCGTGCAGTGAATGCTACCAACTTCTCTGTGCAGAGGAAGTGAGCTCCTTGTCGAGAGTCCACATCAGTTCTGACCCTGATTGTGTTAACCCCTCCCAATTGGTCCTTTATCAGAAAAATAAGAGAGTGTATTGGATAGCATACAATACTGCCACTTTTGGGCAGCCACTCCTAGGAGAGTGTACTGTAGGGGAAGCCTGGTTGTGCTTTGAATGTGATGCTGCTGAAACAAGCTCAGCAGATCTAGTAAAAAGTAAAGAAATGGTGAAAATGGTAAGAAAAATTGTTTGTTACAAGTATTTATATAAGTGTACTGGAAGGGAGATCAACCCCTTTTGGAACACATTTCAGGGGAGCCCAAAATCCCTAAGTTTGATCTCATCTGGCAACTGCATTGCTAGAGTGATAAAACCAATTCTCTTATTACCCAAAGAAACTGGATCAAGTTTGGGAGTTCCTATATATAATGATTTGGGAGAAAATAAACAGAACCGGGAAAGTGAAATAGAAATTGAGAAAATCCAAAATTGTAAAAGCCAAATTGGGATCCCAATATCTATGTTAAACAAATTAATCCGGCTCCAGGCAGTATTAAAAATAAAGAATTCAATTATTAGGAACATTTCAAACGAAATAAAAAGATTAGCATGTGTAAATAATGAAGAACAAACTCCTACACTTGATTCCAGTGGGTGGGAGAACCTGGAGATTTTCAAAAAGGATGTATGGGAAAAGGTAGTTTTTCTCACTGTGTGTGTACTTGGAGGATTGCTTTTTTTACTATGCTTAGTTATCTGTATTAGTAGAATAGTACTTGCCGGGTAGACCAACCTGAAGAAACCAAGGAAAGTAACAAGTTCAAGTAACCATGATTACCAAAGTGCACAAGAGATTTATAGTAGATTCAAAACAAAAAATTGTGAGTTGATGCGAGCTTAGAATTTAAGCTCGATCAAAGAAAAAGAGGGGGGACTGTTATGAACAAAATTCGGGTAATATTTTTTTGTGAGAAAAAGTTACAAAAAAGCAGCCAGACCACGGGTAGCTGCTGAAGTTCTTCGTGTTTTGTTATTGTAATCACGAGTCGTTGTGGCTAATCGCTCCTTTTGTATCAGCAGAGCCTCGCCCGAGGCTAAGTTGTACCTTTCCCAGAAGGGTGGGAACCTTCCCGAACAGTAGAAGAGACCTGAGAAGGTGGGGGGGGCTATGCAAAGTGACTCCAAGACCACAATGCAGCATGGGTCCCCCGGTGTACAGAGAAGACCCCAAAACGACGAGCCACCTAAGAGTTGAGAGACTGGAGTGATGTCTGGACGTGAGGAGCCGAGTGCTGAGCCTGCAGAGATGCAGAACACCTTCGGACCCTCTCGCCCTGACCAAGAGAGACGACCCCGGCGGTGAGACCAGGCTGACTGAGCCAGCAAAAGTACCATCTGACGGGATCAGCAGGCCCTAAAGGCTCCCACGAGGATGTGATCCCCAGCTCTGCCCCTTGTGGACAGAGCTGCGCATATCCTCCTTCTCTGAGTCGCCCGGGAAGACAACGGAGACTGCAGACCCGTTGAGCCACCCAATCCTGAGCTGATCACTTTTAATAAAGGCATTAAAAAGGAGAAGAAGTCTCCTGGCCTTTGTTTATTTCAATCTCTGTTTATCAGTTTTAAAAATACGAGAATGACAAATGTTTGCCCTCTACTCTGTACTGGTGTCTCTGTCCTACTTGCTAGTCTGCTGTATGACATCTTTCTGTTAGTTCTGTAAAATTTTAAGTTAAATATTTTAAGTGCTTTAAATGCATACTACTTTTCACCACTCCAAATTAACAAAGGACTGAGAATCGCCCAGCTGATGCCATTTGAGCCAAATGACTAAAGGATTACAGACTAAAAACTGACTTTGAACATTTCTGAGAAACCCATGAAAAAAGGTGGATGTGATAATTCAAGGACAAAAAAGAATCATTTTCAGACTTTTTCACCTCCTCTCCAGGTTCGCATGAATGAAAACAGCTAACAGCTTTCTTTTCTTAGTCCAATTACCACCTGTCGTGCAATGCCTGATAAGGCCGTAACACGCCGTTGCCGGACGACCTGGGAATATAATTGGGAGTGGGCACTACGGAATGAGACAGAGCTAAACACTGCCTCAGCTTTAGACCTTTATGAATCTCATGAGCAGTAAATCTTAGCTTATTATCGGTGAGAGGTACAGTGTATTTTGAAAGGAGTTGAAGCTCAAAGTGCATCATATATAGCCTCGATAAGGTGTAGAAAACTGGTGCCTTTAACACAACATTCTGTTGTAGGTCCTATAAGAGGAGATCCCAATTAAGCATTAGATAACTGCATTAGAAGGTTACAAAGGTGTGGTTTTCAGGTGTCAGGAACAGTAAGGTTAAAAACTGAGAAGAAAAAGAAGGTCAATATAAAAACACAGAAAAATAAAGTTCACTTTTGTTATATTGCTTAATATAGTAGTAGCTGAAGAATTAAAGGTAGCACATTTTAGTCAACCTAGAGATAATGTATGGATAACACTTGCTAGACAGATTAATCAGTCATTGCTTTGTCTCAGCCTTGGAGGAGTTACAGCTTTGATTACTCTAAATTTCAAAGGATGAGTCAGCATAAACAGACATGGGCTACTCTGGATTCATCTCTAAACCTGGAAATAGTGTCCAAACAGCTTTATAACCAGTGTAAAGGCTCTACTATTACGACACCTAAGATATTTTTAATTTGCGGAGATAGAGCCTGGAATGGAACACCAGCCCAAGCGCAGGGTGGATCTTGTTATTTAAGCAAGTCATCATTTTTCCACCTCTGAGCACTGGTTCTGATCCTTCTCCACAGGATCACATTTCTGACACTGAGTGTCCTGTTTATCCTCAGGCCTTTGGTGCAGCTGAGCCCTGGCAGAGCAGGGTCTGCACTTCTCTTGACATCTGGTAATGCCTCCTCCACAAGAGTTTCTATGAGGAAAAACTTCACCATTATCTTACCTTGTTGTATCCAAAAGATGGTTAGTGGGATGATAGAGAAAACCTGGCAAGCTAACCTCTTTTCTCTCAAAGAAAAAAAAAAAAAAAACAGGGGAAATGTTGGAGAGTTTTTCAAGAATGGCTTGAAGAAAAAGGCCATGAGACATATAATTGAGAGAAAAGTAGAAGAGAAAAGTAAAGCAGTTTCTAACAGTTCTCAGCCTTCTGATTTCTATAAACAATTAGACTCTCTTTATAAACAATAAAGTTCTCAGGCTGTCTTCCCATAACAAGAAGAACACCGTCTCTGGGAAAAGCTGGCACCCTGAGAACTGATGAAGAAGTTTTGGGAACACTAGTTCTGTTTTTAATAAACAATTGTAGGTATTCTAAAACAAGAGGAGTGGTTAGAAATTTCTCTGTTAGCCTATCATGACATTGGATTACAGAATATGCATGAAGTTCGTTAACTTTGTTATTTAAGGTGATTGATTGATCAATAAAGTTGGAGTTCGATGCATTAAAGGATGGTCGTCTCCCCCTCATCTCCAACACAAAGGGCTGGAAGGTATGTCCTGAGAGGAGCGGCCAAGGATTTTTGGCTCATCTAGTTTGGAAAAAAAGATGCTGAGGGGTGATGCCATTCCTCTCTCCATCTTCCTGAGGAGGGGAAGTGGAGAGGGCGGCATTCGGTTTGCATGGCCAGGTTTAGGCAACCAGGTTGACTTCTGTGAGATCAGTGAAGGGGCAGAGATCCACCTGCAGCACATGGAGGGGGCCCACATCAGAGCAGATGAATTCCTGAGAGGAGGCTGTGAACCTCTGGGAGGCCCATGGAGAGAGGAGCCCATGCTGGAGCATCCTGTCTTTGAAGGACTGCACCCCATGGAAGAGTGACCCATGCTGCAGCAGTTTGCAGAGGACTGTTGCTCATGAGATGGACTCATGTTGGAGAAGTTCACAGAGAATTGTCTCCCATGGGAGGAACTCCACACTGGAGCAGGGGAAGAACTATCCCTGAGCAGTGGGAGAAACAATGTGTGATGAACTGACCATAACCCCCATTCACTGTCTTCCTGTACCACTGGGGGAGGAGGTGGAGCTTGAGAGGAAGGAGGGAAGGAGGGGGGAGGAAGGTGTTTTTAAGATCTTGTTTTACTTCTCATTATCCTGCTCTGGTTTTTTTTAGTAATAAATTCAATCAGTATCTTTAATTTGAGTCTGTTTTGCCGGACAGCATTTGGTGAGTGATGTTTCCCAGTCTTTAACTCATGAACCCTTCATTATATTTTCTCTCCTTTGTCCAGATGTGGAAGGGAGTGATAGAAAGGCTTTGTTGGATACCTGGCATCCAGCCTGAGTCAACTCATTACAGGTGCTGATCTCTCCTCCCTGGTGTCCACTGAGAGGATGCATGGGAATGGTTCAGAGCTGTGCCAGGAGAGGTTTAGACTGGATGTTAAGAAGCATTTCTTTGCCAAAAAGGTGGTCAAACACTGGAAAAGGTTTCCTGGAGAGGTGGTTGATGCACCAAGCCTGTCAGTGTTTAAGGCATTTAGACAATGCCCTTAATGACATGCTTTAACTTTTGATCAGGCCTGAATTGGTCATGTAGTTGTACCAGATGGTCACTGTATATTTCTTCCAACTGAAATATTCTATTCTAGTCTAGTCTAGTCTAGTCTAGCCTATTTTCATCATCTGGCTCAGGGCTGGTCACACCACAAAGCTGAGATTTTGATGTTGGGGTCAGAACTGAAAGCATCAGTCTAGGGAAGCTTGTAAAAACTGTCAGAATTGCTGAGTGAATTTCAATAACAAAAGCCTGTGGTGTGTCTCAGTGTGCTCATAGGCCTTCATAAGCAAAGGGCTAATTAGTCAAGTAAATGTTTTTCTGGGTGGATGAGTTATAGAGAGGGAAATGCATCCATTCCGTATGCACAGAAGCAGAGCATGTTCATTCAAAGAGGGCACTCCAGCCAAGTTTTCTTCCCACAGCCAGGGATTGTTCATTGCTACAGAATGCATATGAAGTGATGGGAAATAAGACATTGCCTTGATGCTCCTGGACCAGAGATAGATACATGCTGGCACTGCAGATGCTGTCTCTGGCCTAGTTCAGTTTCCTTTTGGTTCCATTTTACTCTTTGGAAGAAATGGACCTGGCCGATGTATACAGTGGTGATTGCCCAGACTGATGGTTCTTTGTGATCCCTCTACCCTAGTTGTGAGTCTCTTTTGCAGTGATAATAGCATGTTCCTCTGTGGGTTCTCCTTGTAGAGGAGCAGTGCTGCTGAGGCAGAAAAGCATAATTCCAAACCTTGGAAATTAATTCCTGGTGTGGACAGGCATTGTTAAGGACTCTGCTGGTGTGCCTTTAATCATCCCCATCTCCAGGGGCAGGGGCAGGGATGCAGTCTCTACCAGTTTCCAGACCTTTCTAGTCACTAGGGGGAAAGGAAGACACATCTCCAGGGACGGACTTGTCTCCCTTTAAAATGAATGTCTAAGGCAGAATGGAATAAATCACTCTTTGAAAATCATCTTCCTCTTTTCTGGTGGTCTAGGAAGCCCTTTCTATTTGTTTGCTCTAAAGCCCAGCTTTGAGATTGTTCTAGCAGAGTCCTCTGGTCCAGGACCAGAGTCCAGATCCTCAAAGGCACCTCAGAACATTTCTCACCTCCTGCTGTTCATGCACATGAATGTCTAATGTCACTGGAAGGTTACCCACAAGGATAAGCTACAGTCAGTATATCAACTTATAAGAAAAATAGGGTCTGGTTTTCATTTAAAGAGTTTAAGTAGAA
The DNA here is from genome assembly GCF_028551555.1 of Melozone crissalis. NCBI lineage: Eukaryota > Metazoa > Chordata > Aves > Passeriformes > Passerellidae > Melozone > Melozone crissalis. Next base: position 3,407,931 of record NW_026535813.1, on the reverse strand, counting down.
TTTTAACCGTTTGAGCCTAAGCTAGTCCAGGTGGCCTGGCCCTTTCCCTGACATGTGAACTGCTGGCTGTGTGTTCCTTCCATGTGGGACCTCATATGTTCCAGTGCTAGACTGCACCACCACAGAAGGCAATATCTGGCCATTGCACCATCATTTAGCATAACATGTCTAATCCCATGCCTTCCTGCAGCCAGCAGATTGAGGGTCTGTGGTGTGAAAAGAGGAGGCTTCCTTGACCCTTAGTGTGGGAAGATTTACTCAACCCTTAGTGTTAAATTTGTCTGTCAGCATCCCAGGAAAGTTGAGACCCTTGTGCCTGACCAGTTTGTCAGCGTCCTGTTAGAGGGATCCTTCACTGAGCTGTCCTATTAGATAGGAGTGTGGTTTGACTGACTTAGTCAGGGTAACACATCAGCAGCATAAGGGAGACCCCTCAGCAGGTCTTTATTAGTGTTACCTGCTGCTGGCAACTGCCAGTGTCCACAAAGGATTCACACAAGCAGTTTATGTAATAACACTCCATTAATATAAAATCATTACAGGTTAAGGTTCAAAGGTTGTTGGTGATAGTGTCTGACTGCAAAAATATACTTGAAGAAATATGCAGGTGTCGTGGTTTGACACTGGCACAATGCCAGACATCCACGAAAGCTGCTCACTCACCCTTCCCTGCCACAGCTGGTCAGAGGAGAAAAAAAAATTAAAGAAGAGTTAATGAGCTAAGGACCGTGAGAAAATATTTCAAGGGCAAACCAGGCTCAACTAAGTTGCAAAGTGAATTTATTACTAACAAAGTCGGAGTAGGATAATGAGAAGTAAAATAGGCCCTTAAAACATCTTTTCTTCCCCCAGCCCGCTCTCTCCTTCCCACTGACAGGGCAGGGAGACACAGTATGCGGGTTTGGTCAGTTCATCACCCGAAGTTTTCTTCCACTGCTCACGGAGAGGAGTCCTTCCCCTGCTACACTGTGAGGTCCCTCCCACAGGAGAGTGTTCTCTGCGAACTTGTCCAGTGTGGCTCCAATCTCACAAGCAGCAGTCTTCCCAAAACTGCTGCAATGTGGAGTCCCTCCCACGGGCACACAGTCCTCCCAAAACTGTTGCGGCATGGGTCACTCTTCCATGGAGTGCAGTCCTCCAAGGATAGGCTGCTTCAGCCTGGAAGCAAGGGCCCTCTCTCTCCACTGGGTCTCCCACTGGATCACAGCCTCCTCCAGACATCTACCCATTCCAGTGTGAGCATCTCCCCCATGGGCTGCGTGTGGATCTCTGCATCCTCCATGGATCCCCATGGGCTGCAGGGGGACAGCCTGCTTCACCATGGTCATCACCATGACCTGCAGAGGAATCTTGGCTCTGACACTTGGAGCACTTCCTGCCCCTCCTTCTTCACTAACCTTGGTGCCTCCATGTTGTTTTCCCTCACATGTTCTCACCTCCTCCTCTTCTCTGACTAGAAGAAAAAATTGCACGTGGCCCACTTTGTTTTGATTTTTGTCTTAAATATGTTATCACAGAGGTATTACCAACCTTTCTAATTGGTCCAGCTTTGGCCAGCAGCATGTCCATCTTCAGAGCCATCAGGGATTGACTCTGCCAGACATGGTGCAAGCTCCTAGCAGCTTCTCACAGAAGCCACCTCTGTGGCCCCCCTGCTACAAAAAACCAAGTCATGCAAAACCAACACAACAGGCAAGCTCTAATTTTCCATAAAATGTTCAGCACATGCATAGCGTATGATTCTTACCCAATAGGCATCCATATGGGGGAGAAGACAGGTTCAGCCCATCAACTGATCCCAGCAGTTATAATGGAGTCTTCCCTAACTTTTCCCCCATTCTCAACTGACTTTTATATTATTTCTTTGTGTTTAGATGAGTCTTGAGTGACTCTAGTCATGCATACCTTTGTTACTGATTGGTGTAAAATTCTTTAGCTTCGCTTTTAAAGATACAGTCAAAAAGAATATAGAGCGCATGCCCAGTGAGGGGTGGTCATACCTTGGAGGCAGGTAGCTTTGGGATGGAGGTGTACATTATTATTAGGCGTTAATAAAGCAAGTTCATTTAAGGAGAAGAATTTCCCCACAGTTGCTGGCTCAGCAGTAGGATGTCTTCCCCTATTGCCCATGACTGACAGGTGTTATGTGGTTTATCAGCTGTAAAGTATCATTGAGTTCCCTTCCCTGCAAGGATTTCCAGAGTCTGGCCATGGTTTCTCCACTCTGCTCCACCCTCCATTCCATCACCCTTCACAGATGTATGTGTATGGGGAATCATCATGCAATAGGTTTCAAGTCATGCCAATCACATTCCATCCAGGGAGCAAGAAGTGATTTACTGTATAATTTCTGTACTGTTATAACTCCTGTTAAGATGCCAATACAACTCTTCAGTTTCTTCTAATTGTATCCCCAGTTACCTGTCCACAGGGTCCTCAGTCATTTTCCTACAGTCTCCAAGGACTGAGTTTTCTTCAGTACTACTAGGAAGCATCCAGCTCTTGGAGTCATGTTTTTGAAAAGCAGCTGTATCTTTCCTTTTCCCAGACTGTTAGAGAAAAGGTTCTTATCTGGGAAGCCTGGACACAGGTGGTGGCCTGCCACTTACCACCTTACACATCCTGTGTATATATATGTGTATATCCATGTTTAATTTAGTTTCTAGCTTCTAGTGGGAAGAAGTGAATGTGTTTGAAAACCAATTTTATTTAATATGGTGCTAAATAGAGACAGTTACAAGTTTGATGTTTGCCATGAAAGGAGTTTGAATATCATAGAATCATAAAACAGAATTATAGAATATGCTGAGTTGGAAGGGACCCATCAGGATCGTCTAGTCCAACTCCTGGCGCACACACAACAACCCAAGAATGACACCATGTGCCTGAGAGCTTTGTCCAAATGCTTCTTGAACTCTGTCAGGCTTGGTGCTGTGACCACTTCCCTGGGGAGCCTGTTCCAGTGCTCAACCACCCTCTGGGTGTAAAACTTCATATCTAACATAAGCCTTCCTTGAAACAATTTCAGGCCATTCTCTCGAGTCCTGTCACTGATCACCAGAGAGAAGAGATCAGTGCCTGCCCCTCCACTTCCCATTGTGAGGATGCTGAAGACCACCATGAGGTCTCCCCTCAGTCTTCTCTAGGCTGAACAAACCAAGTGATCTCAGCCACTCTTCATAAGGCTTCCCCTCCAGACCCTTCACCATCCTTGTGGCCCTCTTTTGGATGCTCTCCAATAGATTAATGTCTTTTATATTGTTGTGCCCAAAACTGCACACAGTACTCGAGGTGAGGCCTCACCAGTGCAGAAGGGGACAATCACCTCCTTTGGCTGATGATGCTGTGCTTGATGTACCCCAGGACACAGTTGGCCCTCCTGGCTGCCAGGGCACTGCTGACTCATATTCAACTTGCCATCAACCAGGACCCTAATGTCTTGAGAAGGCTGACCTGGAACAGAGACTAGACAAAGTGAAAATAATAAAGTAGGTGTTTATTAAAAGGCCTTAAATGATACACCTTGGGCAGTACAAGAGCCTGGCCAGGGCTACACCCAAGATGCAAGATGGACCCAAAATGGTCACAAAATGGATGACCAGTCACGAAGTTTTACACTTTTATAAGTTTTGGTCCATTTTCATATTGGGTTTAATTGTCCAATTATAGCTTCAGGTTATGAAGTTCCATCCTCCTTGTTTGCTCTCTTCAGTTCCCCGTTGTTTATGCTTTTTGAGCCTGAAGCTTGTAACGGTTGTTCTTGGTTCTCAAGCTGGAAAAAAGATTGTTTTGTCTAAGTACCCTGTAAAGAGAGCTTACAAATACTTAATATGAAGCTCAGAGCTACATACCTAGGCAGCGCAGAATCTGAAAAATATAAAAAGCTAAAACTTAAGGCATCAACCCCAAGGTCCCTTTGCCCTGTGCTACTTTCCAGCCTCTTGTTGCTTAGTCTATAGACACATCTAGGGTTGCCCTATCCCGGGTGCAGAATTCGGCACTTGTCTGTCACTGTCATATTTTCTGAAAAATCGTTTTGCCCAGGATTCTTCTCCTGGGAAGCTGAGAAGCCTCAAACAAAAATGAAAACAATAATTATCTGATTAGCTTCTCCTCTGTTTTGCTGCTTTGGAATGTGGTTTGGACATTGTTTACCAACAGGTGCTTGCTTCATTGGTTTCATGTGAATTGTTTTTACTTAATGACCAATCACTGTCCAGCTGTGTCGGGACTCTGGAAGGAGTCACGAGTTTTTCATTAGTATCTTTTAGCCTTCTATCTGTATACTTTCTCTATTCTTTAGTGTAGTTTAGTATAGCATTCTTTATTATAATATAGATCATAAAATAATAAATTAGCCTTCTAAGAACATGGAGTCAGATTCATAATTTCCTCCCTTCAACGGAGGTCTCAGAAAATACCAGACTTGTCCTTGTTAAACTTTATATGGTTGGTGATTTGTTGAGGTCTCTCTGCAGGTCCTCTCTGTCCTTAAGGGAGTCGACACCAAACTTACTTAGTATTCCTTTGAGTCCTTGTCTTGGTTTGAAATAACAGGCATCTGCTTAAGGAAGGCAGGAGCCTCCCCTGAATTGGGAAATGTAAACCCCCTCCCTCTGAATTATTATGATTTTGAAATTAAAAGGCTCTCAGGCAAAGATACGGGAGTAGGAATAACAGTTCTTTATTAGGGAAGAAAATAAAAATAAAAATGCAGTAATACGAAACAACACTGATAGAGTCAGAATATGATCTGACATCCATTTGGTCCGGGTGTTGATAGCAGTCTGATTGAATGGTGGCTGCAGTATTCCTGGAGTGACAAATGTGGTTCTGTTGAAGCAGTGATCCTGTAGAAGGGTGTAGTTTTCCTCTGAAGGTCCAGTGGTAGTGTAGATGGGGCTGGTCTTTCCTCTGGGAATCCAGTGGAGAAAAAAGCTGCTCCCCTAGGAATCCAGTGGGAATAGGCTGCCTGTGGTGTTCCAAATCTCAGATTATATTTAGGTAGGAATGCTTGGCTCTTGCCTCTGGGCGGAGCACCTCACATTGGGATGATGTAATTTTATCAGTCATGCAGTGAGACTCAATGGCCCATTAATAGAAGATATCTCTCTGGAGGGAGGATTGGTTGTGGAAGAGATAAAGAAAACTGCCCAATTAACAGAAGATAACTGCTCCACAGACAGGAATAGAATACACACCCCTATTTCCAACTGAAGACAGTCCTGCATCCTAGTCATTAATGAAGATATTGAAGACAACTGGGCATAGGATGGAGCCCTGTGGAACCCTACTAGTGACCAAACTCTAGTCTGATTTAACCCCATTGACTCTCTGTGCCCAACTGCCAAGCCAGTTGTTTACCCATCACGTAACATGGTTATCCAGCTGTGTGCTGGACATTTTGTCCAGAAGGATATTATGCGACACAATACCAAAAGCTTTTCTGAAATAAAAAGAGATTGCATCTACTGGCTTCCCTTGATCAACTAGGTGTCTTACCCTGTTATAGAAGGAAATCGGGTTCAACAAGCTGGACTTTCTCCTTATGAAGAAATGCTGGCTGTGGCCAGTGCTGTGTTGTCCTCCATTTGTCAATACCTCCCAGAATAATCTTTTCCATTATTTTACTGGTCACTGAACTGAGACTCACAGACCTGTAGTTTCCAGGGTCCTCCTTCTTGCCCTTCTTAAAAATCTGGACAACATTAGCTAGCTTCCTGTCAGCTGGCACCTCTCTGGATTCCCAAGACCACTCAAAAATCATATTTTCATCAGTGCTGGAGCTGCCTGAATTGGCACTTTGTATACCTAAATCCTCTGCTATGCTGTACCATAGAGTACAAAACTACCTGAATTAGGTTGCCTACAAGTAGGCATAATGAGGTGGACTCAGTGTTTGAGGAACTTTGGTTTTCAGGGGGATTTCAGTGGCAGTGAAAAATGCTGTGCTGACAGATACTGAAATTAAATCTTTCTAGTTAGTCAAAACCAAATAGATCCAGGTTGGTAACTACAGACTTCTTTACTCCTCTCCAAGAGGGACTGGAGATTGAATTCTCTTACTCATTTAGTCCTTATTTCTTCTGAGATGGACTTTAACACAGCTGGTCATGAGTTTTTTAGTTTTACTCATGAGGCAGACTGGTCCACTTGGAACTCAGCTGAAACTGTAAATGTGTTTCATACAACACCCCAAAGTCATCACTTGGAAATTGTTTTGGACTACTGTGAGAGCAGGCTGAATTTGAACTGGTGACCCACCCTCTATATTATATTCTCAGTATTATCTATCATATAAGCCAGATGTTGAAATCTGGTGTTTTCAAGGGTACTTACAGTACCCCGGAAACTAAACATAGCACACTAAACATGTTTCCAAAGTTTTGTCTAGGTTTCCATAGGTTTCAGCCATTCAAAACACTGGCATGTTCTCTGTTCCCTCTGAATGTGGGTGGGAATGGACTCACCTAACAGTCAGAGAACAGACTGCAGAACTTTTTGTTTAATTTTTGTTTTATTTTCTTTCTCAACAGGATCCAACAGCTGCATCTATTTTGGACAGAGATTGTGGTATGAGAGGAGAGACTGTAGCCATGAACTGTAAGCCATCCCCACTTCAAGTGAAATTAGGTGAGTCTTTGCTGATGGAGAGTAAAAAGGCTGAATCCAAGGTCTGAAATATGGTGAGGTGCTTGTGGGACCATATGGAGATCTTCATGTATATGGCTGAGCATGCCAGCTCAGCTCAGACAACTCCAGAGAACTTTATCAGTGTGATTCTTCTGCAAACATGCAAGGGCACTTTATCATGGGCTGTGGTAGAGGAAGAAAACTATGCCTTGAAAGGAAGACATAGCTTTTTAAACCTACAGATTTTTATCAAGGGTTTGGGTAGGAAAAGAAAGAATATAATATAGAGGGAGTGTATAGAAGAGAAGACAGGATAACTGCAAACAAAAGGGAAAGGATCAGAGACTTGGACTACCAGGAAGAGCAGTGTTACTGCAAGCTGGAGGGTTTGAAGGTTTGTAAAGGTTCACATAGAAATACTCATGTTATTTCTGAGCAATATTTTAGAAGTTCTGGAAGCAGAATTATATTAGCACAATAGTCTACTTCCTCACAAAGCTAATGCTTACAAGAGGACAGGAATCCACACATGCCTGTCCAGTCTCCAAAATCTGAGCCTCTATTGTGCCACCAGACTCGACCTGACAAGGGAGAGATCAAAGGAAGTGTACATTTTGCTCAGAGCATGAATAAAAAAATGGGAATCTAAGTCTTGAAAATTTCACATAGGAGCAGGAAGCAGTCCCCTGGTGATTCTTCATATCAGAACAAATGACACTGACAGGATGCTGCTGGAGCTGGTTGAGGTTGACCTGTTGGAGTGGGTCCAGAGGAGAGCCACAAAAATGGTCACAGGGATGGAACACCTCTTCTATCAGGAAAGGTTGAGAGAGTTGAGGTTGTTTAGCCTAGAGAACAAAAGACTTTGGGGAGACCTTATTGCAGCCTTTCAATACTAAAAAGGGGGCTTATAAGAAAGATTGGGACAGACTTTTTAATAAGGCCTTTAGCAACAGAACCCAGGATAATGATTTTAAAGAGGGTAGATTCATACTAGGTGTAAGGATGAATTTTTTTTATGATGAGGGTGGTGAACCATTAGAACAGGTTTCCAAGAGAGGTTGTAAATGCCCCATTCATGGAAACATTCAAGGTCAGATTGGATGGGGCTCTGAGCAATCTAGTCTAGTTGAAGATGTCCCTGCTTATTGCAGGATGTTTGAATTAGATGACCTTTAAAGGTCCCTTCCAACACAAACCATTCTATGACTCTATGCCATGCTAGGTAAGGCTCTGAAAGAAGTGGGTGCCCAGATGTTCAGTTGAATAGCTCTGACCACTACCAAATGAGTGACAGGGAAATGTCTCTGTGACCTTGCATTAGAGAGACAAGACACACTCTTATTCATGCAGTGAAAAAAGGTCCCAGTTTACTCACACATCCCATTCTATAGAGTTTTACAAACATATCATGCCAACTTCTAATAGGTCAGTAACTAGCTGTTAGCCTGTAAGGATTGGTCAGTTCACCAAAGATGCCTACGTGCTGGCAAGTGTCTGTTTTTAGATATTGTTTGCATTTTTTCTCTTTGACGGTTCAGAATTGTTTATACAGGTGCAAGTAACAGTCCCAGTCCTAGAATTTTTTCTCAGGCAAAAAAGCTGTTTTTTACCATTACAGGATTCCATTCTCAGGAAAGGTTGACAGATTTCTCACTGATACAGTTGATTCAAGTTAGAATTCAGTCTGTGAGGCTTTTACAGGCCTGCTGTTCAGCCACCACAGGTAAGGTCAGCAAACAGCAAAGGTTTGAAAATATGGGGAAGTTTTGGCATTGGTGTATAATTATGAAGACATGTTCTCTGATAGATAGGTTTCACCTAAGGGCCTGGAGTACTCCTGCAAACACTGGTGTTGGCCTCATTTCTAAGAGAAACCTTAAGAAACACCAGGAAAAAGCTGGGAAGTGCTTGTGAAGTCTCAAGGCTCTGCCTGAGTATAAATTGAATAATCACACAAATCTGGTCATCACAGTGCAGAAAAGAATGTCACAGAGTAGACCCGTGGACAGCAAAGGAAAATAAAGTGTCTGAATAAGCAAGATCTTGCTGGAAGAGTGACTAGGGAGGAGAAGTCAGAAAGATGAATATGTAAATGTAGCAAGATTATGCAGCAAAGTACAGGACCTTGAGCTACTGAAACAGGATATGAGTGAATGCATTGGGACAGTAGATCTTTCCTGCAATGTCAGTGATGAACACTCTGAAAACCAGTGGCTGCTTTTCAGGAAAATGCAGGGAGCAGCAGTGTGTATTAATAACAGCACAACTCACAGTTTAGTAAAAGATTATCACTTCCAGCATGCCATATGCCACCATGATCCTTTTTCACTGCCAAAAGAGTTCTGTAATGTTATTAGAGAGATAATTGCTACTGCAGCAGTTGTTTTGTATAATTTAACATCAGGAATCAGGTTGGAAAGCAATTAATTCTATGACTGGTAAGTCTGAGATGTTCTTGTATTTCTCGGCACTAAAAATAAAAAAAATTCTCCAGAAATTCAGTAACACGTCAGGAAATGGTGCCATTATAGACTTAGCTTTGGTAAGTCACAAAGATGATATAGAAGACCTGATCATAGGAAATAGTTTTGGATTCAAGGACAACAAGTAAAATCCATGCAAATTAAATGAAAAGGTAATTTGAAGTAGATCTATAACAAAAAATGAGTTTTATAAATTAAGAGTTCAAGCAGAGTCAGGAAATTAAAAAGCCCAGGAACTCAAACACATCAGGTGGTGTTGAAGGAGAAAGTATCAGGAAAAAAGGACATTGCTAATGGGATTGTCCAACAGCCATTTCATTTATATGTTCATTAATGACTTTGACACAAAAAACAAGTTGGGAAAGAAAATTTAATCATAACAGCAATGATAAAGTTGCAGTAAGAAGTCCACGGGCAATCAAAATAGAGTTCAGGGCCTTTGGACAGCTGGTTAAGGGATCAGGAGCACAAGTTTTTTTTCCCTCTATCCTTCCAGTTGCAAAGAATGATGTTGGAAGAAACAGAAAGACTCAGCTGATCGATACCTAGCTATGTGACTGCTGTCACCAGCAGAATGTGTGGTTTTTTGGTCATGGGTTGGTCTACATAATACCAGGCCTACTGGAGACAGAAATATTCTATAAGCAGCTGGGAGGAGTCTCACAATCAGTAGCCCTTATTCTCAGTGGGGACTTCAACCTACCAGATGTCTGATGGAAATACAACACAGGAGAGAGGAAACAGTCTCTTAGAACGTGTGGAAGATAAGTTTGTGACAGCTGGTAACTAAAGGAAGGTGCCCCACTGGACCTGCTGTTTGTGAACAGAGAAGAATGTGGGTAATGTGATGGCTGGAGGTCATCTTGGGCACAGTGATAATGAAATGATCTAGTTTTTAATTCTCAGAGAAGTAAGAAAAGGGGTCATCAAAACTGCTACCTTGGACTTTTGGAGGGCAGACTTTGGCCAGTTTAGGAGCCTGGTTGGCAGAATCCTTTGTGAGGCAGTCCTGAAGGGCAAAGGAGTCCAGGAAGACTGGACATTTTTCAAGCAGGAAATCTTAAAAAGCTCAGGACCAGGCTGTCCTTATGCTGAAAGACAAACCTGCAGGGAAGAAGATCAACATGGCTGGACATGGCATTTTGGCTGGAACACAGGAGGGATGGAAGAGAGTTTATGACCTCTGGAAGAAGGGACAGGCAACTCAGGAGGACTACAAAGTTATCATTAAATTATGCAGGGACAAATCCCAACAATAACTTAATTGCACCACTACAATGAAAGACAATTAAAATTGTTTCTATAAATGTATTCACAAGAAAAAGAGGGCTAAGGAGACTCTCCATCTTTTATTGGATGCAGGGGGAAACGTAGTGACAAAGGATGAGGAGAAGGCTGAGATATTTATGCCTTCTTTGCCTCAGTCTTTAATAGTAAGACTAATTGTGAGTATCCAGCCTGCTGAGCTGAAAGAAAGAGACAGGGAGCAGAATGAAGCCTCTATAATCTAAGAGAAAAATGGTCAGTGACCTGCTACACCACTTAGACCCACACAAGTCTATGGGGCCAGATGGGATCCACCCAAGAGTACTGACGAAGCTGGCAGAAGTGCTCACCAAGCCCCTTTCAATAATTTCCCAGCAGTCCTTGTTACGAAGCAGAGCAACACAGAGTCCCCAGGCAGGTGAAAGAGAAAGCTCTTTATTGCAAAAACCAGGCCTTTCTAAGCAATTAGGCCGTTATCAGTTACATTCCATTTAAGCGCAACAAATGTAATTTAACCAACCACCATAAACCACGATGTGAACATGTAATAGCTATATAACTTGTTTTTCTGCCTCTAATTCAGCTGAGTCCAACTTTCCCATAGTCCTTTTCTCCTTAGCTGAAGTAACAGGCCTGAGCCATGGATTTACAAGGGTAACAAGGCTCTTATTTTGTAAGGTTTTACCTATAAGCAACATCACTCCCTTTCTTTGTTTTTTGTGCAAAGAGTTCATGTACTCTAATGTCAAAACAGTCTGCACCTGTAAGGCCATTATCTTATTAAGACTATTACTGGTCATCTGCTGGACACAGGATAAGATACATGGAATACAGATCACAATCAATAAAACCCCATCAAAAACAACCATGCTACTGACAAAGAGACCTGCAGCACAGGAAAACAAAAAGATAGTGTCCAATGTCCCCAGGAAGTGGAAGTAAATGGCTACTGTTCCAAAGTTCATATGGCTGGAGATCAGGGGCCATGCTGTTTACGCAGGAGGGAGTCCATTAGCTGGAAATGCTGACTTTGCTATTACTGGGTGTCTTTCTGGAAATATGGAACAGGGAATAACTGAAGAAGGTCAGCAAGAACACAATAACATGGTGGTGGGTATAGTGGGACACAAGGCAGGCAGCAGGCTGCCTCTGTAAGCCTCCAGACACAGCCGTGTCCTGGCATTCCTACCCCTGCTCCTGCCTTGGCTACAAGGGCTGGATGGTGATTAGGTCATTTTTCCTCTCACTGGGCCTCGTATTCTTGGAGGCAATCTATGTTTGTCCAGACAAGCAGGTAACCACTTTAGACCTGTTGGCAATAAAACACGTGTACCTTCTCTCCTTGGTTAGTACATCAGCTAGACCTTGCCATTGCACACCCAATTGTGGATCCTTATGTAAAACTTTCAGAAATTGGTTCCACACACAAATTTCAGAGCAATATTGCTCTGCCAGGGATCAAAATTGATGATCTGCTTTCAAAATTTCTAGTGTAAATATTGCATTTTTTAAATGATCTTGAGGAGCCATATTCCCCTCTTCTTAGTTTTTTTTTGACAACGTTCACATTTCTCACTATGAACATGAAGGCAACATGAAAGTAAAGCAATACATGTAACAAAGCAATAAACTCACATCAAGAAAAAATAAGCAAGGTAATACATGTAATCATTAGCACACAAGAGAAAGGATAGTGATTTGGAATGATACATCATCAATTGCCTAAATACTGTACCGTCACCCAGAGTCTGCAATATCTGGCAAGCCCTGTTTCACAATGAGGACCTGGAGAACCATCCCTGGGAAAGGCTTCCAAGCTTACCTCAAAAGAGGATCCAGCTGTTATAAGCCCAAATTGGCAAGTCAAGGTAACCTGAGTACAATTTTATTGCAGAAAACACCTGGGTCTTTTGGCATACTTCTGACCAGCTAGGGCCAGGGCTTGGCCAGAGCCAAGGCCTTAAGTAGAAGGGTCTCCCTAACATATCCTACAAACAAGCCTCTATGAATAGCAGTTGGAAAAGTCTATTAAAATCATACATGTCTTGCAGATAGCTACACAATGATATAGGAAAGTTTGTAAAGCAGCTGGCTTTGTAATTTATCTTTAGCTAAGTAGTCAATGGTACGATGAACAAGCTGCAAATAACCAAAGGAATGCATATGTTAAACCTCACATAATATCTTATGGATAATGCCCATTATGAAGTCAGTGAATTCGCACTATGACATTAACAACATATTAAGAATCATTAATATAGCAACAGTAACTGTCCTATGAAGTGATTATATTTTTCCACACATCTATGCATATATGACAATAAAGTAAAATAAAAGCAAGAAAGAAAGCACTAAACAGCTTACAATTAATAACAGCCATAATTTGGAACTGTTACTCATTCCTCTGTGCTACTTATGGGAGATAAAACAGCAAAGAGTGTTGTGAATAATTATCCTAATTGACCAATGCAGAACATTTATACCCATAGAATCTTCAATGAAATTAAGTATCTAATAATCTGCATCTTCACATATTTTTACACAACTTATATTCTTAAACAGTTGCTTACCAATTCTTCATCATAATTGTCTCAGTCAGTTCCATCTTATCTCTATAACAAAAGAACTGTATCTTGTAATTTAAAGGAGTAGATTTCAACAGAACTTGAAATTATACTCACTCAAACCTAACGTCACTTAAACACAACAGAAAATGAACCTAACAGAACTTAGTTAACATTACTGAAACTGAACAGAAATTGATCGTAATAGAACTTACTTAAACTTAACAGAACTTAAAATAACAGAACTTAAACTGAACAACACTTAACTTTGCTTAAACTTAAGAACACCTAAACTTGACAGAAATTAAACTTAACAGAACTTCAAATTAACAGAATGTAAACCTAACATCACTTAAATTTAACAACACTTAAACTTTACAGAACTGAACTTTACCATCACTTAAACTGTACAGAACAGAAACATAACAGAACTGAAAATTAACATCACTTAAATGTAATAAAACTAAAGTCAGAGTTGAGAGTGTTCCTCTAAAGGTTTCAGATACAACAGAATTTAACTCATTTTGACTCCATCGTTACAAAAAAACTACTGGAAATTTGTCATACAACAGTTAAACATCAATGATCAATATGCAAGCAAAGGACTGATTCATAAATGAAATTCCAGCAACATGGATTTACTGGAGAGATTATAAAGATGTGGCAAATATGTTATGATTTTACATAATTTATTTTTGGGAATAGCTCATGGTAAGTGCAAATATTATTGAAAATGCTTGGTCATGGTCAGTACTGTTCTAGTATAAGCATAAGTTTGCTAGGGTTTTTTAAAGTGCAGCTTTCCTCAGGAAAAAGACATCATTGTATATCTTGGCAAATTTCACTTCAAACCTGCTCAATTTGCAGATGGTAAGACAGCTTTTCAAGATTGCCTGTACAATAGATTTGAGCTTGGACTATTGAAGCTAATGGGATATAAACATTTAAGGATAAATCATCAAGGACCTAGTTATATAATACTGCCATGAGTTTTTCACATGTAACTCGGTTAGGTCAGTGGGTGTGTAACACTGGCGCATGTATATAAACAGCTACAAAGTCATGATATGGATGATTCTAAAGGAGTGAGCTACTGTTTACTGCACTTGTGGTCCATCAATGTACTTACACTGTTTTGATATCAAGTTCAATTTCAATTTATACGTGGCAAGGAAGAATAACTACAATAGAATCACTAAATAACTGTACCTATCTGAAATGATGTCACATGTTTCTTCATGGCTAAAGATTCACAATAAAATTACCCTGTTAAAACTGTGGGATAAAAAGCAAGTAAACAGGCAAAGCCAGCACAGTTCTGCCTACCTTTACAGTGGAGAGTCAAGAGCTAATTATATCTAATTCTTGAACAGCTTCTGCAGATAACATTCAGGGTTTGCCTTCAAGTGAGCAAAGGAATGTGATTTATGAGTGGCATGGGCCTCACCCATGTAAATCGTGCCATGTTTTGACATTGGGCTTGAACATTAACTGCTTTTGCAATAATATCCACTCAAAATATTTCCAAGGAGGGATCTACCGAATTTTCTAAAGGGCCACATAACAATAAGTGATGCTCTAAGGGTACTGAGTTTGCAAATGTTTTTCCAGGTATATAAGTTTCTAATTTTCATGATAACAGCTAACATCATTATAACTGAGCAAAGAATTGATATTAATTCAGTCCAATCAGACTTTTAAATAAAAATTCCTGAAAAGGCAGTATACATCCCACATGGCAAGTGTTACCAATCATGCAGTATATCAGCATTTCTGTTGAAGAATTTAGACTGTGCTAAGCAGCCTCAACACATGCGGAAAGACACTACATCCATACAGCTAGCCTTGAATCTCTCCAATAAACACTTCTGTCAAAATCCACAGCTCACTGAAAATACAAGGTTAGTTTTAACAGAGTTCCAGGTAATGATATCACAAATATCTCCAGGATAGCCTGTCTGCGTTCTGGAGTTTCAGTACGCAGCATCACCTGTTAACTGAACAACAAACTCTCCTGTACCAATTTCCACAGGTCTCTGATAATAGAGTAGCCTAAGTCTTTGTAAGCAGGTGGGCACGCAGTAATAACTGCCAGATCTCCATGTTGCAATGTGTCCTCTTGGCATTCTGACAGGAATGTGCAGCAGCACCAGCATTTCGTGTAAGCTGTGAATCTGCCATGTGCCATGATTTATGGTTCCTGGGTAGGAAGAGTAGACTGAGCCAGGGTAGCTATCGAGGGCCAACTGCCTCTAGGTGAGTGGGGGCTGCAGAGGCTGGAGTGACTATGAGAGGAGTGGGGAGCAAAGAAGCCACGGTCAGAGGGGCGGGCACTAGAGGAGCTGCAGCAGGAGGGGCACCATGGAGAACAGCCACTGTGGGGGAGGCAGTATGCAAAGAGGTCTCACCATGGGAAGCTGCTGCTGGCAGGGCTGGAAGGGGCCAAGGGGGCCTACAAGTGCCAAGGGAGCCGACAGAAGCCTGGGGGGCAAACAGAGGCTGGGGGCCCTACAAGGGCCAAGGGAGCAGCCGTGAGGGGTCTGGCGTTGGGGGGACGGCTGGAGAAGGAGCCACTGTGGGGGATCTGGCAGCTGAGAAGCCGCTTGCATGGGAGGGACCCAGCAGAGCGGTGGTGGCGGGGGGAGGGGGCATCCTGCTCTGGGGGGAGCGTTCTGCTCTGGAGGGAGCTCCGGGCGGGCTTTGCTAGTGCCCGCAACATTGCACACTAAACTGAGGACTGATTCGCTCCTTGGATCCATTCCCTGGATCCGTGCCCTGGATCTGTGCCCAGGTTCATTATCAGTAGCCTTTCCAGCAGTCCCTGGTGCAGCTATGCACAGGAGTTTTTAACATCAAAGCCTCTCTCATTTAGGAAGTAGTTACAGGGTTATTCAACCCATAATAAAAGTTGCTTCAATGTGGAGAATGTGCTGCAATATCTTTAAGCTGCATCAACGCTACTGGGACTCCTCCCAAGTCCCAGGATACTCACAGTCCTGTGGTTCTTCATCCAGTGAATACCTTTGACCTAACCTTATAGGCATTTTGCTCTCCGTCGGATTGTGGCTTGCAAAGAAAGTCCCCTGTCATTATTGACACAGACATATTTTATGAAAAATCCTTTTCCTAGGATTTTTTCTCCTGAGAAGCGGAGAGGCCTCAGAGGAAAAGAAAAACAATAATTATCTGCTGCTGTGGAATGCAACAGGTGCATCTTTGATTGGTCTCATGTGGTTGTTTTTAATTAATGGCCAATCACAGTCCAGCTGTCTTGGACTCTGGTCAGTCACAAGATTTTATTATCATTCCATTCCTTTCTATTTCTTACTAGCCTTCTGATGAAATCCTTTCTTCTAATAAATCAGCCTTCTGAAACATGGAATCAAGATTCTTGTCTCTTCCCTCATCCTGGGACTCCTGTGAACACCACCACAATTATAGCAGGGTCTGAGCTCTGCTTTCTGCTTGCAATCTGAAAGTCCAGGATCGTAAGGGCTGCCTAGGTGAGTTGCAGTCCATCTCTTCATTGCAGTCTGGTATCCCAGTGTTCTGGGTCTGAGGGGCTGTGTTGTGTGCCGCAGTCCACCACTTCACTGCAATCTGATCTCCCATTGTTGGGTGCCAAATGTTAGGAAGCAGAGTGACACAGAGTCCCCAGGCAGGTGCAAGAGAAAGCTCTTTATTGCAAAGACCAGGACTATCTAAGCAATTAGGTTGTTATCAGTTTCGTTCCATTTAAGCACAACAAATATAATTCAACCAACCACCATAAACTATGATGTGAACATGTAATGGTTATATAACTTGTTTTTCTACTTCAAATTTAGCTGAGTCACTTTCCCATAGTCCTTTTTCACTTAGCCAAAGTAACAGGCCTGAGCCATGATTTTACAAGGGTGGCAAGGCTCTTATTTTGTAGTTTTTTACCTATATGCAACAAGTCCTGAGTGAACAGGGAGGCCCCAGTTGACTGGAAGTTGGCCAATGTGATGCCTATCTAAAGGAGGGCCAGAAGAAGGATCCAGAGAACTACAGGCCTGTCAGCCTGACCTCGGTGCCAGGGAAGATCATGGAGCAGATCATCCTGAATACCATCATGCAGCACATACAGGACAACTGTCGCAGTTGAGGCGGTCACGACATAAAGCAGAGACCACAAGCAGTCTCAGTTGGCAACACTTTATTAGTGAAAATGGCTGATCTTTTATACACTTTCCAGTTGTTTACCCTTCTTCTACCTTAACTATTGGCCACAATAAGTCAATACCATGCTATTGGTGAAAAGTTACGACTCCACCTAACTTTCCAAAAATGCTTCATCCAGCTGCAGAATGCTCTTATCTTTCTTCTCTCGATCTCCTTGGTTACGGCCTTGGAGAAAGCTCCTTATCAGATTCTTCTTCTTACTTCTCGCTCCTTTAGCTAACAGGCCCGCTGCTAGTCCCTTCCACAATTCCCCCTTTTTTTGTTTTTGAACTGTCAATACAGCTGCTATGGATTTTTGCAGGGCCCTTCGCAAAAACCCAAGCAGAGAGGGGACACACAAAATCACAATCACAACCATCATCAAAATTCCCATTCTTAATACAATCGTTCCTGTCCTTCATCCATCTTTAAGTACTGATATATGGTCTTAGCCAGTGTCATCCATAGGTTCTGCTTCAGCTGCGGAACCATCGATCCTGTCCTTTCCCGCACGCTCTAGGTAAGGTTTGACACAGCGAGCAGGAACCCATCAAGGACCATTATCTGTCAAAACACAAGCATAACCCCTCCCCCAGGTTATTAGTTCCACTGGACCAGACCATATACCAGTAATCAAATCCTTGACCCATACCTTGACATTTCTATGGAAATTTGGTTGCTTAGAATTCAAAGAAGAAAAATGGCAAAAGATTGGAGATAACTGTGAGTCAGGTAGGGGACGCAAAAACTTTAACACATAAACAGCTTTATCTAATCTCACTTGAGGTGACTCCTGTTGCATTCCCCCTTTTTGTGTTTGAACCTGACGTTTAAGAAGTCTGTGAGCTCTTTCAATAATTGCTTGGCCCGTGGGGACATGTGGAATACCTGTTGAATTCTCAATGCCCCAAGCACGAAAGAATGCTTGCATTTTCTGTGAAGCATATGCTGGGCCGTTATCTGTTTTTACGTGACACGGAACACCTAGAATAGAAAAGGCATGATAAAAATGATGAATAGCATCTCGAGTTTTTTCTCCTGTGAATTCTGAAGCAACCATTGCATGAGAAAAAGTATCAACTGTAACATGAACATACTTAAAGCGACCAAATTTGGCATTTTTGTAACATCAGTTTGCCATTCTTCTAACGCAGAAAGACCTCTAGGGTTGGTACCATAATACTGAGCAACATGAGTCATGTGACAGTCAGGACAAGAGGAAAGAATAAATTTTGCTTCGGCAGTAGACAATTTGAATTGCTGCTGTAAAGCTTGAGCACTCTGTTGAAAAAATTGATGGGATAACATTGCCTGCTGCAACACATTGGGTACAGTTTTGATTGCAGCAGCAGCTACTAAAGAGTCTACATAGGCATTGCCTTCAGCAAAAAATCCTGGTAATGATGTATGGCTGCGAATGTGCATGATGAAGTAAGGATGTTTTCGAGCACCAATAACTGTCCATAACTTCACTAATATGGTAAACAATGGTTTCTGTTGAATATTATACAACACTGCTTGATCTAAATGCTTAACCAAATTAGCAACATAAACTGAATCAGTAACTATATTTACAGAACCAGGAAACAAAGTAAAAGCCAAAAGAACAGCAGAAAGTTCAACCAGTTGAGGAGATCCCTGCTGAATCACTGTCTGATATTCCCAGTGATCATCCCTTCTCCAAGCCACAGCTGCTTTTCCGGTTTTCCCGGACCCATCTGTAAAAACCGTTATACCTTCCACTGGAACAGGAGAATAAATTTGCTTGCCTTCAAAAGGAATCTCTTTAGTCAGTGTTAGAACAGGATGAGAAGGCAAATGATATGAGATTTGGCCTGTAAAACAAGATAAGGCAGATTGCAATTCATGATTATTTTGAAAGCACCATTCAAAATACCACTGTTGTACAGGTATCACAATGGTCACAGGGTCGTGTCCCAAAATCTCATGACAACGCCTGCGGCCCTTGATGATAATATCTGCAAAAAGCTCATAAAGTCCTGGAGCTGTTTTCCGAGATCTGAAAGATAAAAATATCCATTCCAGAATATGCAGTTGATCTTCCCAATTGTCATTCCATTGACACAGTATTCCACATGGTATTTCATGGTCTCTCAAAATAAACAATTGAACACCAACAGAGGGATCTATCCTGTTAACAAATTTGTGTGCTAGGGCTAATTCAACTTCTTCTAGGGTCTTTTTTGCCGCTGAGGTCAATTTCCTCTCATCAGTGGAGGAAGTGATGCCTGAAAGCAAATCAAACAATGGTTGCATCTGATAATTAGTTATACCTAAATATTATTGAATCCAACCTATTAAACCAACCAATTTCTGTACATCAGTAGCAGTTTTAACATCAATGTCTAACTGTACAGGTTGAGGCATAACTTGAGTGTTGGTCACCAACATACCTAGGTATTTCCAAGGCATGTGTTCCTGCACGTTCTCTGGAGCAATGATCAAACCAAAGCCTTTCAAATTTCTCACAGCATATTGTTCAAGAGCTGACAACTGTTGTTTGTTGTCAGATGCCAACAAGATATCATCCATGTAATGATAGCAGTAGCAGTTTTTAAATTGCTCCCGCACATTTGACAAGGCCTGTGCCACAAACCATTGACAAATAGTTGGCGAATTTTTCATGCCTTGTGGGAGTACTTTCCATTGATATCTTTTATCAGGTTCAGCATGATTTATAGAAGGCACCGTAAAAGCGAATTTTTCTTTGTCCTGCTCAGCCAATGGAATAGTGAAGAAACAATCTTTTAGATCAATGACAACTATTTGCCATTCTTGTGGAATCATCGTGGGTGTAGGAAGGCCTGGTTGCAAAGCTCCCATTGTTGCCATTACAGCATTTATCTGCCGTAAATCATGTAAAAGTCTCCATGTTCCCGATTTCTTTTTTATTACAAAAATGGGGGTGTTCCAGGGACTGAATGATTCCTCAATGTGTCCTGCTTGCAATTGTTCTGTAACTAATTCTTGCAGGGCAGTAAGCTTTTCAGTAGTCAGGGGCCACTGGCGAACCAGGACAGGCTTATCTGTCAACCATGTCAGGGGTACAACTGGACGTTCAATGCCCTGCAACACAGTGGCCCCCATTAAAAATCCGTAGTAATTTTGACACCCCATTGAGATAAACAATCTCGTCCCCACAAACTTTGGGGAGCATCGGCAACATAGGGTCTGATGTTAGCTTGTTGGCCATCAGGATGTTTCACATTAATTACAATGGCTGACAGGCTACCTGTTGTAGCACCACCCAACCCCAGGAGTCCAAAACTTGCACCAGTGAGAGGCCACGATTGAGGCCAGCAAAGTCGCGAGAGTATTGTGACATCTGCTCCAGTGTCAATCAGACCTGTTACTGATATAGTTCCTGGATGACATCCACTGGCGGTGAGAGTGCATGTCTTTTCTGGACGGCTCTCTGTTACTTTCTCAGTCCAAAACACTTGAGGTACTCCTGTCGATCCAAAGCTTCCTGTGCCGCGACTTCGGTCCACTGTATTTGGAACAGAACTCACAAAAGGTACAAGTTGAGCAATGCAAGTTCCTTTCTGAATAGTGACAGGAGGGTCATCAATGGATACCATAGCATGAATCTGCCCTAAATAATCAGCATCAATAAGCCCTAGATGCACATGAATACCTCTAAGTGTACTACTTGATCTCCCTATCAAAAACGCACTCAATCCCCGTCCTATCGGACCATAGGCATCAAGAGGGACTTTACATATTTCTATTTTTAAAATGGGTTCTGTGTCAGCGGTGGGTATATCAATCCCTGCGGACCCGCTTGTTGCCCCTGAGAATTGTTCACAAATGGGTAGCTTTGCAGGGCTGGGAAGGCCCGCATTTGCTGTTGTGGTTGTTGGGGTATTTGTTTCCCCACGCGCCCCTTCGTGCTCCTCTTTGGGTTTCCCGGCAATAGCTGACCATTTGCATGATATTTACTTCTGCATTGCTTAGCATAGTGCCCAGATTTAGCACAACGGTTGCATACAACATCGCTGCTTGCACTTGGCCTAAATGTTGTTTTCCGGACAGTACACTGTGACTTTACGTGCCCTTGTTGTCCACAATTATAACACTTCGCTGAAGGTCTTAACACTGCAGCAAGAGATGCCATTTTATGCTCGACTGAACCAACTTTCGAGCAAGCAGTAACCATTTCAGACAAGGTGGGTTCCCCAGGCAAAGTATCAATAATCTTTCTGCAGTCTGGGTTTGCATTTTCTTTAGCCAATTGTACACACAATTTGTCTCACAAAGTTTCATCATCTACTTGTTTCTCAATAGCGGCAGCAAGTTTTTCTGCAAACTGCAAAAATGGTTCTCTCATTCCTTGTTGTATAGTAACATATTTCTGTTTTGGAGCTGCCATTTCCATTGTTTTAGTTAAGGCACTCATGCCAATTTGCTGAGCTTGTGCCAAAATCGAAGGATCCCACCTTGCCTGTAAATCTGGATTAGCAAAAGGCCCAGAGCCCAGTAGGGCATCAACACCCACAGCATGACGAGGGTCGTGTTGAGGCAACTGCATATTTGTTAAAGCTGTGCTCTCAGTCACTCTCCTCCAAGTTTCTTGAAATACACCATACTGTACTGGCTGGAATAGAATTGTAGCAAGATGAGTGATGTCATAAGGTGCAAGCAAATCTGCATTAATCACACATATTAATTGCATTATCTCTGAGGAATTAATACCATATTGAGCTACTTTCGATTGGAGGTCTTGCACAACCCTCCAGGCGAACACATGATGACTGTCATTCTGTCCTGTTCCAGGAGCTGCTTTGAAAACTGGAAAAGCCATAGGGTTATCACAAGCAACATTTGCATTGGCACTGTTCTCCTGAGGTACTCTTGGAGCACCTAACCTTTCTATGATGTCCCAATTCTTTTCTTCAACTGCTTTCCTCCTAACAAATTCCCAAAACTCCTGAGGGTGTCGGGGAAGCACAGTGACTTGGCATGGAGGCAAAGTCTATGGGGCAGTAAGGCTAGAGCTCTTAGGCGATGAAGAGACCAGAGCTCCTTGCCCCAACACAGGTGTTACTGCGGGCGACTCATCACTTGACTTGCTGTTGCTGTCACTGTCAGGTAAAGGAGGATACAGCCTTGCAGGTTGTCCAAGCATCTCAGAGGGAAGCAGGGGGGCAGATGGCTGGGCTTTTCTCTCTGCTAAAGACATTTCAGCTAACTGGCGTAGCGGTGTAGTATATACAGGCACCATCGCAAGCTGCTGTGCAGGTGTGAGATAAGGAGGCTTAGAGGTCTGATAAGAAGAGGCTAGGGCAGGTCGCCCAGAAGTTTTGGCAGCTTTCCCAGAAGCCTTGGCAGCTTTCCCAGAAGCTTTGGCAGCTTTCCCGGAAGCTTTGGCAGCTTTCCCAGAGGCTCTGGCAGCGTGCCAGGTAACTCCCATGGCATCCGAACTTTCTTCACCAAGTTCCCCATCAGAGCCCCCTTCTGCCTCAGAGGCCCCCTCTGCCTCAGCCCCCCCGTCAGGTTCTGTTATCAGCCCTGACTCTTCGTCCGCATCTTGCTCCATTTCTCTCTCTATTTTCCATTCCTTTAAAGCCTCAAAGAGCGAGTTCCAGGTTACTGCTAAATCAACAACTGTTTTATCTCCCACTTGAATAACTTGCCAAAGTCTGTCCCCGACTTTCTTCCATGCCTTAACACTAAATACTGTGTCAGGATCAGTGCCAAAATTCTGTGATTTAGCCCACAGCAATATATTACGAAGCTCATAGTCTGACGTATTAATTCCCTTATTTCTTAACAAAACTTTCCATGTAGACAGAACACTTTCTTCCTCTTTAGATAAATTTTGTCCCATTATTACTAGTTGTTGGCTCACCTACTTCCAGGTGTCTTGATTGGAGGGAATCAGGTCTGGACCTCCTTGTGGCTTCTACCTGCCACTCTCAGCTGCACCAACGCCGCCTCCCCCACTACGTCCCAGTGGGTCACGGTTGCCAATTGCTAGGACCCCGTATGGGCCCCCACCCACTATGTTCTTATCACGTCGGGGTCACCAATATGTCGCAGTCAAGGCGGTCACGACATAAAGCAGAGACCACAAGTAGTCTCAGTTGGTAACACTTGGCAACAGTTTATTAATGAAAATGGCTGATCTTTTATACACTTTCCAGTTGTTTACCCTTCCTCTACCTTAGCTATTGGCCACAATAATTCAATACCATGCCATTGGTGAAAAGTTACTCTGACTCCACCTAACTTTGTAAAAACGCTTCATCCAGCTGCAGAATGCTCTTATCTTCCTTCTCTCGATCTCCTTGGTTACGGCCTTGGAGAAAGCTCCTTATCAGCTTCTTCTTCTTCTTACTTCTCACTCCTTTAGCTAACAGGCCCACTGCTAGCCCCTTCCACAGGACACATGTACACGCTTTCTTTCTACCTGTCCTAGACAACCCAGGCTGTCCAGTTGCAACAATACAGAGCGAGGGAAAGGGGACTATGGGGAGAACAGAGGACATCTAAACAACAAACCACAGTAACCGAACTATACATCAATAAAGCTTCTGTTAACATGCACAAAATATTCATCCCTTAATTGCGAGAGCCAATCATCCCATTACTCATCTATAACATCAGCTTTAAACCATATTTCTTATATTCAGAGGAGGGGGCTGGCAGCATGCAGATCCTCTTCATTTCTGCTATCTCTGTTTAGTAAAAAGCACTTTTCTTTTGCATTTCTTTACAATACATGGAGGTATGGCCATCAGCTGCACTAATCCCACCTGTGTGGTCGCATTTTGGCTCTCCAAATCTCCCTGGGTAGCACAGTCCTTATTGTGATCAGCATGGCCACAGCACGTGGCATTCTTTATATCTCCCTTTCTATATAGCCCGCAAGCAAAGCACCTAATGATGTACATACTTTGAAATCTCTCCAAGAAGTAACACAGTCCCTGCTGAAAAATACCCTCTATCAGAGGTGAAGGTAGTGATGATTTCAGCGTTGACTAGAAGCAAGCTAATGTCCTTGAGCTAAATTATGCAAGTGAGCTGAAACTGGGACTTGGTCTCAAATTGGAAGTTGTAGTCAGCACTTCGTTCTTTCTTCCTCTGTTTTCTCAAGACTCTGTTGATTGCTAATCAGGATGTGAAAAGAGATTAATTTTATTTATTGTATAATTTAAATTCTCTGCTGTGCTGATTTGAAAAGTGTGAAAAACACATTCACTCTCCTGTGAAAATTTAAAAAGTTTAATAAAGGACAAGAGGAGATAAGAACCATAGAGCAAAGATTATTATGGCCGGGTGCATCTTGGCACTCAGCCAAGAGGACATTGCTATCTTTGAGGCTACTCCTTAAATACCTTTTCCTTTACATTAGTCTGTTGCATATTCATAGACCCTTATGCATAGTAAGCTATTTCCCCAAACTAGTTAATATGTTCCAAGAACTGTTTAGCATGACTCCTCCTTGGGTCCACCTTTTTAGAGCATGCATATTCCTTGGTTGTGGTTTTAGCCCTTTTTTATCATTACCTTCAGTTTTGGGCCCTGGCCCACACTGTCTTCAGATGGTGAGTGCTGATAGTTGGCATATCTGCAGCAGGTGTCCTCTTCATATGTTCATTGGATGTTATCCCATCCAAGCAGGCATTTTAACACAAGCATATTTATATCAGCTATTTCACTACTATGTCTAAGCTTAATTAACAACAGAAATAAAACCGATATCTGTATAGCAAAGTTACTTTAACATCACACATATAGAATCCATTTTAATATTTGCAAAAAGCCAACATTATAATATGTATCTACAACAAAAAGTAAACTTAAACCGGCAGGAGAAATTAACCCCACACAATTACCTTGAGAGAGATTTTCGGATGGAGTTGCCACTGAAACTGTGGGGAAAACAAAAACCCTCCTACAACATTTTTAGTTCTTAGACAATCAAGGCACTACTTTATTCTAGCCAGGATGTGCAACAGAAATAATTTCATCCACATATAGACCAGGTGTGCAGAAAATATCACTCTATGACACATGAATTTTACTAGATATTTCAGATACTTATACAGTCAAAACTCGTAGAAATTCATTCGTTCAATGTTCATTGGTACCAAGTTATGCAGTTCTCAGTATTTGGTTTCTGTGAAAACCGCCAATCACTTGTTTTCAAAATTTTAAACGTTTAATAGTAATAAAATGGTTATAAAAATAGTAACACAATTAGAGTAATAACAATTTGGACAAATTGAATTCAGACAATATGAGACAATAAAAACAAAGAGTTACGGATGTCCGGGTACCTTTTTCTGGGCATCACGAGCCCGAAAAAGGACACCCATTAACAAAGGATTAACCCTTAAGAACAATAGCCTGTTGCATATTCATACACCTCATACATGATGCATAAATTCCATTCAAACACAGGATTCTGTCTGGTCAGTGTCAGCTTCTTCCTTCTAATCCTAACAGCGCCTCTAAGGCGGGAAGTAGTTCATTTCTTCTGATAAGAAGGCAATAAATTCTCTTTCTCTGAAAGATTTAGGTGTCCTGTGGCTGCTATCTTGCTGCAAGCTCTTCTTGTTAAACAAAGCATCTTACATAGCACAGTTTCTATTTTAACAATTTTTATAGCCTAAAACTATATTTAACACAGTACTTAAGAGAATTAATACAGCATTACTTTCTAAAACAACACATATAATATTCATTTTAATATTTGCGAAAAGCCAATCATAAAATACATGCATTTTTCACAGTTTCCCATTGGTTACAGATCTCATCGCCTCCAATGCTAACTAGGGGAACAGAGGGCCCCATATGTCGACCGGACCCATCCCACAGGGAGGTCTGCTGCCTCCCTGGGGCCCAGGTACGAAATATCACTGAGAGGCTTCCTAGGTTGATTCAGTCCTCTGATTATTACCCACTGCTGATACTCCAGGCTGGCAGTGATGAGACTGAAAAGAGGAGTGTCAAGGCGATTAAAAGGGAGTTTAGGGCACTGGGTCAAGTGGTTGATAGGACAGGGGCACAGGTAGTGTTCTGCTCAGTCCCTTTGGTGGCAGAGAAAAATGATGAAAGAAATAGGAGAACTCACATCATTAACAAGTGGTTCAAAGGTTGGTGTCATTGGCAAAATTTCGGACTCTTTGATCATGGGGCAACTTTTACGGCACCTGGGCTACTGGAACCAGATGGGATACATCTCTCTGTTAAGGGCAGAAGGTTTTTAGCTCATGAACTGGCAGATCTTGTTGAGAGGGCTTTAAACTAGGTCTGAAGGGGGAAGGGGATGCATCTGGGCTGTCTGGAAGCAGGCCCAAGGATGGTAAGACTGAGTTAGGGGAGAAATCAGTGGCCCAGCTAAGGTGCATGTATACCAATGCACGTAGCATGGGTAACAAACAGGAAGAGCTGGAAGCCGTGGTACAACAGCAGAACTATGATGTAGTCGCCATCACAGAAACGTGGTGGGATGACTCACATAGTTGAAGCACTGATCTGGATGGCTACAAGCTCTTCAGAAGAGACAGAAAAGGAAGAAGGGTGGAGGTTTTGGATGTCATAGGTATTGAAACTACTGAAAATGAATGCCTATGGGTAAGTATTAAGGGGAAGGCCAACAAGGCTGACATCCTACTGGGAGTCTGCTATCGTCCACCCAACCAGGATGAAGAGGTGGACAACTTATTCTATCAGCAACTGAACAATGTTTCAGGATCATCAGCCTTTGTTCTTGTAGGCGACTTCAACCTACCAGACATCTGCTGGGAACTTAATACAGCAGAAAAATGGCTGTCTAGAAAGTTTTTAGAGTGTGTGGAGGATAACTTTTTGTCACAACTGGTGGGCGAGCCCACCAGGGGACGGACTATGTTAGACCTGTTGTTCACAAATAGAGATGGACTGGTGGGTGATGTGGAGGTTGGAGGCCACTTGGGGCACAGTGATCATGAAATTACAGAATTCTCGATAATTGGTGAAATAAGGCAGAATATCAATAAGATCTCTACGTTGGACTTCCGGAGGGCAGACTTTGGCCTATTTAAGAGACTTATTCAGAGAGTTCCTTGGGAAACAGCCCTTGAAAACAAAGGAGTCCAGGAGAGATGGGTGTGCTTCAAAGCAGACATCTTGAGGGCACAGGAACAGACTGTCCCTGTGTGCCGAAAGATGAGTCAACGAGGCAAACGTCCAGTCTGGATAAGCAACGAGGTTTTGAAGGAACTTAGAAATAAAAAAAAAAAGATGTATCATCTTTTGAAGGAGGGATTGATTACTCAGGAAGTATTTAAGGGAGCTGCTAGGGCATGTAAAAAAAAAAAAAAAGTGAGGCCGAAGCTCAGTTTGAACTTAACTTGGCAACTTCTGTTAAAAATAATAAAAAAAGTTTTTACAAATATATTAATGGTAAAAGAAAGGGTATAACTGACCTTTGTTCCTTATTGGATGAGGCAGGCAACCTAGTAACTAAAGATGAGGAAAAGGCAGAAATGCTTAATGCCTTCTTCGCCTCAGCCTTTAGTGGTAAGACAGCTTGTCCTCAAGACAACTGTTCTCAGAGGTTGGTAGGTGGTGCCAGGGAGAAGTATGGTCCTCTTGTTATCCAAGAAGAGGCAGTCAGAGAACTGCTGAGACACTTGGATATTTATAAATCTATGGGACCAGACTGGATCCATCCCAGGGTGATGAGGGAGTTGGCAGATGAGTTTGCGAAGCTTCTTTCCATCATTTATCAAGAGTCGTGGGTCACTGGTGAGGTTCCAGATGATTGGAAACTGGCCAATGTAACACCCGTTTACAAAAAAGGTAGGAAATTACAGGCCAGTTAGCCTGACCCCAGTACCAGGTAAGATAATGGAACAGTTCATACTGAATGCTATCACACAGCACCTACAGGATGGCCAGGGTATCAGACCCAGTCAGCATGGGTTTACGAAGGGTAGGTCATGTCTGACCAACCTGGTCTCCTTTTATGACGAGGTGACCGTCCTGGTGGATGCAGAAAAGGCTGTGGTTGTATATTTAGACTTGAGCAAGGCCTTTGATACTGTCTCCCACAGCATACCCCTGGAGAAGCTGACAGCCCACAGCTTGGACAGGAGCACTCTTGGCTGGGTTAGGAACTGGCTGGATGGCCGGGCCCAGAGAGTGATGGTGAATGGTGCTGCATCCAGCTGGCAACCAGTCACCAGTGGTGTTCCTCAGGGGTCTGTACTGGGACCAGTTCTATTTAATATTTTTATAGATGACATGGATGAGGGCATCGAGTCTTTCATTAGTAAATTTGCAGACAGCACTAAGCTGGGAGCTTGTATTGATCTATTGGAAGGAAGGGGGGCTCTTCAGAGAGACTTAGATCAGTTGGATGGATGGGCAGAGTCCAACAGGATGAAGTTTATACTTTTAAGTGCCAAGTTCTACATTTTGGCCACAAAAATCCCCTACAATGTTACAAGCTGAGGACAGTGTGGCTGGACAGTGTTCAGGTGGAAAGGGACCTGGGGGTGCTGGCTGACAACCAGTTGAATATGAGCCAGAAATGTGCCTTGGTGGCCAAGAAGGCCAATGGCATCCTGGCCTGCATTAAGAATTGTGTGGCCAGCAGGAGCAGGGAGGTAATTCTTCCCCTGTACTCGGCACTGGTGAGACCGCATCTTGAGTACTGTTTCCAGTTCTGGGCCCCTCAGTTTAGGAAGGATGTTGAGATGCTTGAGCGCGTCCAGAGGAGGGCAACAGGGCTGGTGAGAGGCTTGGAACACAAGCCCTATGAGGAACATTTGAAGGAACTTGGGTTGTTTAGTCTGGAGAAGAGGAGGCTTAGAGGTGACCCTATTGCTCTCTACAACTTCCTGAAGGGAGGTTGTAGACAGATGGGGGTCCGTCTCTTCCACCGGGCAGCAACTGACAGAACAAGAGGACACAGTCTCAAGCTACTTCAGGGAAAGTGTAGCAGTCTGAATTGCTGCTAGCATAGTCCAGGCTGAGGAAGCAAAAAGGACCTTTGCATAATATTCACAGATGTTTTATTCAGCTGTGTGGTGAGATGATCAGGTCCCAGACACATGCACATGAAGGGTCTGGCTTTTCTCTCTGCCGAGGCCCGAGGGCTGACCCTGGTCTTGGGGCAGCACAAAAATGAGGGCCAAGCAGGGAATAGGGAAGGAGTCGCTCAAGGACATAGGAACAGGGGAAGGAGCCAATGGGGTCTAACAGCTTTTTGAGGGAAGCTTCTTGTGTCTTCCTAGACCATGGAATGACCCCCAGGGTCTCCACAATTCCCCATTTTTTGTATTATTAAGAAAGCTGCTCTGAAGGATCAACTGAATCAACACAAAATGACAAAAGCAATCAAAAGCGCTCATAAGACAATTTTTAAAATGCAAACAATTCTGAGTCTCTAATGTCCAAACAGATTTTCTTAGAGCTGGTAGGAGTGATGCGGGGTTTTGTTAGTATGGTTTATCAGGAAACTGAGTTAGGAGAAGGTTCCTTTAGCAGGGACTGGTTGTCTGCCACTTGAGGCAGTGTTGTTGGCTGTAATTGGCTCTGTATGAGGTAGTGTAGGTGGTGGTGTGTCTGCTGGAAACTCTAAATAGAAATTATTAACTTCAAGAAAAAATTGGTTACTTTAGGGAAACTTTCCTTTCTTTCACTTCCAATCACCCTCCCTCTGGTATTATGAAGGAACTTTGAGGGAAGGGATTAGTGGAGGGAGGCTATGGAAAGGGGGAAAGGTGGGAGGAATTTGTGGGAACATAAAAAAGGGGTAATAAGACAATAGGAAAATAAAAGAGAAAGTAGGAGAGGGGCAAGGAGGCCACAAGAATTGGGGAAGGGTGTTAGAAGAAGTGGGACTTATCGGATTGGAAAGTTCTTTCATTATTGACATGGACTTTTGAATGCAGGACCACTCATTGGTGTTCTGTGCTCTTCTTGCTTTTAGGCTGTTGCTAAGGCTTGATGGTTGTTGGTTTTGGGTTCTATTTCTTTGGTAAGTGCGTAAAAGACTTCTATGACATGAGTAATATTTCGTAAGTTTGCAGTTTGGTGCATATTTACTACTGTGCACTGTAACTCTACTAAGTCGTCACATTGGCTGCTTGGGGGCCTTTTCTTCTTTGTATTTTATTAAATTCCACAATTTCTCCATCTCCTAGACTGTAGAGGTATTTCTTAGGGTTATTCTTTTTTATGGTAGTCTGAATTGCTGCTGGCATAGTCCAAAGTAAGGAAGAAAAAAGGACCTTTGCATAATATCCACAAATGTTTTATTCAACTGCACAGTGAAATGATCAAATCCCAAACACACGCACATAAAGAGTCTGACTTTTTTCTCTGCAAAAGCCCGAAGGCTGACCCTAGTCTCAAGGCAGTACAAAACTGAAGGCCAATCAAAGAATAAAGGAGTGTCTAAAGGACATAAGAACAGACATAAGAACAAGGAAAAGAGCCAATGGGGCCTAACAGCTTTTTGAGGGAAGCTTCTTATGTCTCTCTAAACCAGAAAATGCCCCCCCAGAGTCTCCACAGGAAGGTATAGGTTTGATATTAGGAAAAAAGTTTTTCACCAAAAGAATAATAAAGTACTGGAATGCTCTTCCCAGGGAGGTGGTAGAATCACCATCTCTGGATATGTTTAAAAAAAGACTGGACATGGCACTTGGTGCTGTAGTCTAGTTGGGGTGTTAAGGCATAGCTTGGACTCCATGATCTTAGAGGTCTCTTCCAGCCTCATTATTCCGGGCCTCTGTGATTCTGTAAAAGAAAGATTACAATAAATGCAATGATACACAGACAACTGGCTTAAACCCACAATGTCAGAGTACAGCCTGGCACCCTGTTGGTCAGGGTGATGGTTACAGTCCTATCAAGTGGTGGTTGCAGTCTAGTTGAAGTGATGGTTGAAGTCAAAAGTGGTGGTCCTGTGGAAGTTCTGCTCCTCTGATCTGTCCAGTGTTGGTGGTGTCCCCAGTCCCCAAACCTCAATATTATATATGCTCAGATTTAGGCAGGAATGATCACTTCCTCCCCCAGGGAGTTTCACAATGGAATGATGCAATCCTTTGAGTCATAGGATATGTTTTTGACTCCTTGATGGTTGTTGCAGCTGCCTATTCTGCTGGTAACATTCAGTTCACTATGGCCGATTAGCAGACATGACACCCTCAGGATGTGTGGGACTGTGCTGGTGCTTCCCCATTATGCCCTTTTCTCTGGTTCTAAAATTTGGGCTAGACACAGTTAGGGTGATAAAAAGGGATACCTTTATATGAGGATCCTCAAGTGCACAAATCCTTCAGGTGGAAAACGCCAAAGAAGCACCTTGTGAGTGACGTGTATACAATTCTTATAGATCCTGCAAATTAGCATATCTGACAAGAACCCCCCAATTAGCAACCTGCCTGGTGAAGTAAACCCCCCAGCTCTAGTACCTTCTAGATTCTCCCCCCTTGGGATGAGATCCAGGCCCTGTTTGCAAAAATATGTCTCAAAAAGCTCTTTTCAGACTTGGTTGCTTAGAACCAAGATAGCATAGGGATCCTGCAATTTGTTTTGTCTTTCTGCCTAGGAAAGTATTGAAACTGAGCTACAATAAGAAGCTACAAAGCTACAAATATATGTGTTGTGAAAAATGCATATTATATGATTGGCTCTTCGCAAATATTAAAAGGAATACTATATGTGTTATGTTAGAAAGTTATGTTGTATTAATCCCTTTAAGCAGTGTGATAAATATAGTTTTTAGGCTATAGCATAATATTAAAATAGAAACTATGTGATGTAAGATACTTTTTGTAACTAGCTCAAGGAATGGATAAGATAATAAAAAAATTCTTTGTACAGTGTCGTGGTTTGAGAGGAAGTAGGTTTTTTGGGATATGCCGTGGTCACCAATAGGTGTTCAGATTTTATATTGGCACCTGGTGTGGCCACTGGGGACAATGGATACGCCTCTGAGAACACAGGGGTTAAAAAGCAGAGCACTCCTGTGGGAAGTTCTCTTGAATTCTGGCGAGGGAAGCAGGTCAGACCTCCTCTGCCCAGCTCCTGGCTGGGCGGGGGAGGGGAGACCATGCGGCCATGAGGTAGGCCGGGCCCTGAGGATGGAAGGGTGGAAGAGTGGAAGAGCACCAAGAGGCATCGGGCAGCCCCCCCCCCTCCCCCCTTTCCGGGAGACAGAGAGAGAGAGAGATATTCTGTGCCACCTTGAAATCTGATATCATGTGCTGGCAGCTCCAGCCCGGCCGTTGGAGAAAGTGGGGGGGGTGCAGCGAGAAGGTGTCCAGCCACGGTGGGAGGGCAGAGCCCAAGCTTTTAACCCTTTTGTTGGACAAGGAAAACTTTGCAGAACATTAACCTTTCCTAGAAGAGAGATAGAGATGAAATAGAAGAAGGAAATGTGCAAGTGTGAAGGTTTGGGCAAGTGAAAGATGCCAGAAGAGTAGAGAAGAATCTTAGGAGGGAAGAGATGATGCAGTGGCTTTTGCTGGACTCTTCTTGTTATAGCCATGGACAGAACCATGTTCCTTGTGACACAGAGACTGCATCCAGGGGGAGGCGATGGCTCGGAGCCAAGAGGGTTCAGTGTTGGTACCCCTCAGCCCCAGGGGGTGAAATTTGAGGGGGACAGGTGTCCCAAAGGTGAAACTGTGCTCTTTTTGGAACGGGACAAAGCATCCTTAAAAAAGACAACCCTAGAAGCAGCTCTGGTCCATGTTCAGTGGTGAGAGCACTGGACATGAAAGGAAGAGGTCATGATAGCAGATGTTCTCCGGGCGGTGCCATGAGTGACATGGAAACACACGAGGTTTCAACGGTGTTTCCTGGGGAAGCCTATGGCACAAGAAGGACTCCTCTCCTCTTGATGAACTGAGAATTGGTTACCTAAAGAGTGGTGAAGGACCTAGAGTTGGTGATTTTGGGGGATAGATGTATTGGAAATTTGGTGGGGGGAGGAGGAAATGTTTTTGGAAAGTTTTCATTTTCCCTGTGTGTTTCTTGTTACTTAGAGTTGCAGCTTACTTAATAAAGTTTTCTTTATTTTTAAGTGCGAGCCTGCTTTGCTTATTCCTGGTCACATCTCACAGCAGACACCAGGGAGAATGTATTTTCATGGGGGCATTGGCATTGCACCAGCATCAAACCATGACACACAGAGATAACAGCAACAAGAAAATGAAATCCCAAAGAGAAAAATTATTGCCTCCTTATCAGGAAGGCCCAGACTCCAGTGGCTCTCAGCAGTGGCCCTCAGCAGTGGCCCTCAGCAGAGACAGGAACAGTCAGTCTGCATGATTCCAACCCACTGTGCAAAGGAAGCAAATCAGCCTAGTCTACAACCAAATGGCATTTATGCAGATCAAACTGCCTCAAATGAGGAGGATGTAAGTGGTCAAGTACAGAAGCAGTGGGAGGTGACGGCATCAAACCACTCTCCACCTACCACTGTCCAACCATAGCCAGTCACTTGAAATCTCAATATCTTGTGACAAATGGAATCTGTGGATTTAGGTGGTGGTCTGACCCTCCAAGTAGATCTTCAGCATATAACATGAATGATGTTCACCATTTTCCTAGCTTATGTGCTTTGCCTGAAATCACAAAAGGAGCAGTTCTGTAGGAGATCAAAGCATATGACTACTTTTGACATTTCTGGTTTTGAACAGTGTGTAGGCAAAATCAATGCCACACATAGCAACATGTAACAAGCTGTTCAGAATTTCATTTTTAAAATGCGGAAAATATTATAAAAACTGGCTATGATTTCATTTAAAGACTGAAACTCAAGTGTGTTGGTTTTGCATGGCCTGGTTTTTGGTAGTGGGGGGGCCACAGAAGGGGGCCTCTGGGAGAAGCTGCTAGAAGCTTCCACCATGTCTGGCAGAGTCAATCCCTGATGGCTCTGAAGATGGACATGCCACTGGCCAAGCCTGGGTCAAATAGTGAGGATAGTAACACCTCTGTGATAACATATTTAAGAAGAAAATCAAAACAAAGTGGGGTTACAATATGAATTCCAGCTAGAGAAGAGGAGGAGGGAAAACAACATGGAGACACCAAGGTCAGTGAAGGAGGGGCAGTGTTGTGTTGTGTCTGTATAAGTTGGACTGTTCTGTTCTTCCTATCATGTAGTGGTTCTGCCCTGGTTCTCTCTTCCCTCCCTTGTGCTGCCAGTTATCCCAACCCCTCCCCAGTTGCCTTGGAGACTAATGTATCCTTTCTCAAATCCCTCCCCAGTGCCCTGTCCGTCACTCGGCGCTCCCACCCTTCTCTCTAGAAACTTCCAGCTAGAGCGTTGAGTGATTGGTTCAGGGGCCGGGGCCCCACCCTCAAGTTATCTTCATTGGTGTTCTCCCTAAGTCAATCTTTTGTATCCCACTCCCCTCTAAAACTCTATTCGCCAGAGGACCGACTCCTCCCCTGTCTCCCTCCCTCCTTATAAGCTGTTGCAACCTCCCACTTTTTCTCTTCGGCTCTCGGTTCCCCTGGGACCCAATAAACCTGGATTCACCACAGCTGGAGAGCGCTCTCTTTTTCTGCTGACTGTAGCCATAAGCCAAGCCACATCCTACCACAAGGTAGCGCTGCTGTCATAGCACAGGGCGTTTGCCTTAGGTGCTGTCCCGAACCACGGAGATCGGGATAGTGCTCCCCTACTGCTAGCGGTGCTGGATAGCTAGCCGGGACATCCGAGAAGGACAGTCCTTCCCCAGCTTGACCGCTTCAGGGCAGGAGGTGCTCCAGGTGCCAGAGCTGAGCTTCCTTTGCAGGCTGTGGTGATGACCATGGTGAATCAGTCTGTCCCCCTGCAGCCCATGGGGATCTACAGGGGATGCAGGGATCCACCGGTAGCCCATGGGGGAGATGCTCACGCTGGAGTGGGTGGATGCCTGGAGGAGGCTGTGATCCAGTGCGAGACCCAGTGGATAGAGAGGGCCCCTGCTTCCAGACTGAAGCAGTCTGTCCTTGGAGAACTGCACCCCATGGAAGAGTGACCCACGCCACAGGAGTTTTGGGAGGACTGTCTGCCTGTGGGAGGGACTCACATTACAGCACTTTTGGGAAGACTGCTGCTTGTGAGATTTGGAACCAGGTTGGAGAAGTTTGCAGAGAACTGTCTCCAGTGGGAGGGACCCCACAGCATAGCAGGGGAAGGACTCCTCTCCCTGAGCAGCTGAAGAAAACCTTGAGTGATGAACTTACTAAAACCCCCATCCCCCTATCTCTCTGCACTGTCGGTGGGAAGAAGGAAGGGGCTGATGGAAGACAAGGTGTTTTTAAGGGATTTTTTAACTTTTCATTATCCTCCTCTGATTTTGTTAGTAATAAATTCACTTTGCAACTTTAAGTTGAGCCTGTTTTGTCCTTGGAGTGTTGTCTCCCAGTCCTTATCTCAACTCCATGAAGCCTTCATTAAATTTCTCTTTCCTCTGCCCAGCTGTGGTAGGGGAGGGTGAGTGAGTGACTTTAGTGAGTGCCTGGGGTTTGGCCAGTGTCAAACCACGACACCAGGGAATAATTGTTTGGATATATTCAAATCTGATTTTAAACATAGACAACATTCACATTAAGTCCATTCTGCTTCCCATCCTCCATTACTATCTTGGCTCATTATAAAGCAGCTAGACACATCCAGCCAGTTAAACAATTAACCATTTTAAATTGCACTGAGTAATACAGTATTTATTGAAATAATTCATTAGGTTTGTAGCTGTTCCTGGTACGAAGGGGGGAATTCAGGTCCTCTTGACTTACATGCAATTTTCTCTGAGGTTCCCCATGGGAGTGTGTTCTCTATTACTTGCCCATCTTCTGACATCCTGAATCAGGCAGGTGAAAGCACACCAGGGCAGGAATGATTTGCTGAGTGCTCAGAATGCTGTGGCACCATCTTGTTGAGGACCTTTGTGTGCAGCTAAATCATGAGACCATTGCCAGACAGGATCCGATTATGGTCCTGATCATGTCTGCAGCATGTATTTGCTCCTATATACTTCAGTGTTATTTCTGTCTTATTGGAAGCTCTGTGGGCTTCCTTGGCTGTTGTCTTGTCACCAGTAGCACTCACCTTGAAGCAGCACTTGGAACAGATGCTAAACAGCCCAGATGGGGCCAGCAGGCAGAACAGGGTAGTGTGAGGCTAGCAGCTTGCTTGTTAAATGGATTTATCTTTTTTCTTTAAATTATTTTAATGTCATAAGGGGACAAAGTGCCTTAAAGATGAATTGTCAAGATAGATAAGAAAGGAGAGGTGAGATGTGATCTGTTGGTTTGCACGTCCAGACAAAGAGATGTCCCTCATGCTGTACAGAGTAGTATAGTGGTATCGAAAGGATCCTGGACCCTTTCCCCACATACACACACAGATGAACACACACATGCCACTCCACATATTCCTCTTCTGACACAATGTCCAGGATTTTCTAAAATGACACTGGTCAGCCAAATTCCCCATTGCATCAGGCTGGCAGCACAGCTGTCTGTTCTCTGAGCTCTCCACTGAAACCAAAGCTAATCTTGCTTGGCTCCACTCAAGCATGGAGAGCCAGGTAGATTACCCAACACAGCAACCCTGCTAATGACCAGACAAGATCTTCAGACTCTAAATTAGGGATACTTCTTCATGTCTGTCCTAGGGCGATATTATGAGGCTTGTATCCCCAGTCATTGTTCTGTTTATGCTGGATATTATGTTCTGTACCTTCAAGACTGTCTCTGAAGAGCGAAACTTTGTTTTGTTTTGTTATCAGTTTTGTTTTTGTTATCAGTCTGCTCAGTCCCCCAACAGTCGGCGGGATACAGAGACGGGAGCAGTACACAGGGCAGCTTTTGCTTTTTGCATTTGCTTTTGCTTTGCTACTGATTTTGCTTCTGCTTGTTAGTTAGTTTAGTTAGGCAGTCCGAATTTTCCCTGGACTGTTTTTCTTTCCCTTTCTTGGAACCACTCGAGACTTCTCTGGACTGGGACCTGGGAAACACCAAGAGTTTGCACTTTGTGTCTTGCAGCAGCTATTCCCAGGACCAGAGGGACCGATAACAGAGCAACCACTCCCAGGAGAAACTTTCTGAATTTGTCATCTTTTTCAGAGCAGTGAAAGACTGTTGTCATCCGGTATTGTTCATTTTGTGTGCTGGGGGAGTGCTTTGCCTGTTAAATAAACAGGTTCCACTTCTCTCTGAGGAATCCTTCCTGAACTGGTTGGGGGGAGAGGTTGTGCGGGTTTGCTTCCTGGAAGGGCCCCCTTTTGGAGGTTTTCTCCCAAATTTGCCCTAAACCAGGACAATGCCATAGGCACATGCAGGCTACTTCATGCCCTCTCAGCCTCCTCTGCTCTATCTTGTTTCTTCAAGGAAATGTCTGGTGGGAAAATGAATGAAAAGCCAGCAGGAAGCTGTCTCTCCCCAAACTGTACCAGCCCTGCTGCCATTGCTAATGATTGCCTGTTGGCTCTGCAAACCATCACACCTGTACTCAGTGTGCTCAGTCACCCATAGCCACTTCATGGGAAGGAAGACAACAAACCACATGGGTGTATTTTGCTAGGTACAATGATAAAAAGTAGAACAGCCAAGTGAAATGGAAACTAAAAAACTTATTTCAAATACTTGCAAATACCATGTAAATAGCATAATCTGAGCACTGATATTTGTTATTTCTTCATTTGTTCTTGTATGTTCCTTTCCCCCCGTATTTTGCTGGGAGTGACTGTTACCAACCCTTCCTCATTCTTCTGGTGCCCAAGAGTTGCCCTGAGTTAACTGTTTTAATAGGGTCAACACAGACTTTTCCATCAAACTGTGTAGCCTTCCTGGAAGTTCATTGCACATACTGAATGCTGCAGGCAGCACAGGCAGTTCTGAACCCGGAGAGTCTTTTCATAGCGAGAGGCAGAAACTGCCAAGGGCTGAGAGCAAACTGCCTATCCTCTCTGATGGGGCCATGCCCCCAATAAACAGTGGCCTCAAGGCTGGGGAAGACATGTAGGAATGCAGTCCGGTGATGAATACTTGATTACCATACTGGAGTGTCTGGAATTACTGAGAAGGGAAGAGCATTTTAGCTTTTCATGCCCTGAGAATTCCCCAGGTGCATAGTTTCCAGGTTTCATACAAAGGTTAGCACAGTTGGGTCAATGGAGAATTGTGATCATGGGATTCATGCTCATTTGGGTGTATCATCAGCCAATATGGGGCAAACTTCAAAGAAAAATGCCATTTACTTATCAATGCTAGGTTTTAGTTCCTTCTTTCATCTATTTACTGTGTTGGTTTATGTGTTTGATTTCAGCTTATATGAGAACTGTTTGAATTTTTGAAATCACAGATTTTTGTTAAAATCTCAGACCCCAAAAGTCATATCTTCAGAAGTCCCTAAATCAGTCACATTTCTAGAAGGAACTTAGGTACTTATAGTTTGGGGCCCTGGCCTTCAAAGAAACATCTGGGGGCTAAAACCGAGAGCTGAAAGCTTGGGAAAGATCTCACTATCTAGAAATGGAGTTCACAAACTCCACCTGCTATGCCAGGAGGAAGCACTGAGCACAAAATGGGCACTAAAAATTTCATTCTCCCATTCTGATGGACCTGATGGTTGGTGTGATGGATTTTATGGCCCAGAATTACTTCAAGACATTGTCTTCCAAACAGCTTCTTTGGGTGATGGCGGAAGTAGTAGTGGTTCATAATATTTGTAAGGCTCAGAAAGATGGTTTCCTTGTTTCAAAGCTTGAAATTATTCACGTGCATCTCTACCACACTCTAGGAGCTTGTCCCAACATCCCAGGGCTGTGGTGGGGTTGACCCTGGCTGGATGCCGGGTGCCTACTAAGGTTGCTCTATCATTCCCCTCCTCAAGTGGACAGGAGAGTAAATAAAGCAAAAGGCTCATAAGTTGAGATAAAGACAGGGAGGGATTGGACATGAGGGAAGCTTCTGGCGGCTTCTCAGAGGAGCCAATCTTCTAGCCCCTGTTACCAAAACCTGGCCCGCAAATCCAACACAGAGAGACTTCCATTCCTCCTGGTAGCCCTCACATTTTGGCCATCAGTGACTCAGGATTCATAGCATCCAAGGGGAAGATGAACTGTTGATTCATGCTTAAGATATTTAGCCGGGGACACTGGCATGGATGCTCCTACCGCACTTACATTGCTTTAGGAATGTTCACTCCAAGCCTACAAGTGGAAGAAGGGGTTTAATAAGAAATTTCATATTGTTCAGATCCACACATTGCAATACCCTTCAGTAAGAGCATAGAAATAATCATGGGGAGATCTATTGGAGGAAAAAGACAATTTAACAAAAGTCCAGATTCATTGATGGAATGAGAAATCTGAGTTAAAGAGCATTAGTGCTTGTACTGAGCATTCAATAGAAAGCAAAGAATGATGGTCCATTTAAAAGGCTTCATCAGGCCTTAAATGTCTTGGCAGAAAATGAAACCTGTAACCTTTTTTCTGAGTCAAGTGCCTTTTGTGAATTATACAGCCTCCTGAAGCATTGGCAGCTTGTCTCAGTGCTGTGTATTGGTGGTCAGTGTGAAAAATTAGTCTGAATTTGTATCTCATGCCAGCGAGTTATTAGTCTGATCCTTTTCCTGCCAAGTTCAATGAGCATTTGTTTAACGCAGCTATTGGCAGCAGGAAAGCTGGGCAATGAAATAAACAGGGCAGGAGACTTTTTCTCCTTTTAATGCCTTTATTAAAAGTGATCAGCTCAGGATTGGGAAGCTCGACGGATCTGCAGTCTCCGTCATCTCTCCCAGGGTGACGACGAGGAGGAGGATATGCGCAGTTTTGTCCACTAGGGGCAGAGCTGGGGGTCCAATCCTCGTGGAAGCCTTTTTGGGCGTGACCTCTGGACTTCAACTCCGCAGCTTCGCCCCCCTCCAGGTCCCGATTTCGGGATGACTTTCGCGCTCAGGGTGAGAGGCTACAAGGGTCTCCAGCATCTCTGCAGGTTCAGCACTCTACTCCTCACGTTCAGACATCACTCTAATTTCCTAACTCTGTGTTGGCTCGTTGTTTTGGAGGTCTTTTCATTAAGTTTGGAGTAGTAGCTTCTCATGGCATGCTGCTCCTGAAGTTAGTTTGCATGCACCCCCCTCCCATGTCTCAGTCCCTTCTCTTAACTCTCTGGGGAGGTCCCCACCCTTCTCGGGAGAAGAGTCATTAACTTAGCCCCTGCTGGGGCCTTTACTGATACAAAAAAGAACCACTAACGATAACAACTTGTAATTATCATAACAAACAGGTAACACTTTAGCAGCAACAGTGGCCTGACTAGTTTTTGTAACCTTTTTCTTCACAAAAAATATTGGCAGATTTTTTGTTTATAACAGGCAAGATTTGTAGGAGTATGTAGTCTTCTTTTCAGGTTCCTCAGTCATGCTCATCACCACAATCTCTAGGCATCTCTGATGTTTATTTGAGCCTCACAAAGGTGGCCTTGGACACGTGTCCCCCTGCTTATACCTGTGTGGAAAGGAATGAGTTGGCACATCTTGCACTTATACATCCTGGTAGGCATGCCACTTTGCCAAGACAAGTGAGAAAAGGTGCATTTCTCTCCAGAGGAAATAAAATCCACAAGGAAAAAAAAAACCAAAAGTATATCAGCACATTTCACACACTACAGGGAAGCAGAAGCAAAGCAAATTAACTATACCAGTTCCCCAGTGTCTCAGTTTCAAGACAAATTTCAGGAGAAAACGCCCTGGAATGAGTGTTTCCTCTAAGGAGAAAGGGCTTCAATAACTCTGTTTTCTTTTGCTAATGAGAGAGATGGATACCAGGGGGTGAAAGAGGAAAAAAACCCCTGTTTATTAACCAAAAATAGGGTGCTCACAGGGCACAGAAAAAGAAATTTAAAAAATTGAATAAATGTTATATATTGAAATTGTGGAATCTTACTCTCCCCTCCCCCAGAAACCCCATAACAGCCTTCTCTTGGGTGCAAGCACTTTCCCCTTTGGTGTAGTTATGGTTGCAGACGGCAGGGGCACTGATGGCTCCCGGCCAGGCAGAGCAGGTGCGATGATTCTCTTGCAGATGCAGGGGACCCTGTGGCAGGAGTTTCAGCTGTCTCCCTCTCACGTGGACAATGGTGGATGCAGTCAGCAGGACGGGAGGGAGAAGGGGCTTCCTTTACCAACCCCCAGGGGCAGCAGATCGCAGTGCCCCCTCTGGATAGCAAAAGGAGCTGTAGCAGGAACCTCAGGAGAAGCAAGCTGGAATGGCAGGACCTCCTGGAAGGCAGAGGGTGAAAAGCTGCAGTGTAGCACAAACCCAGAGCAGTGGAAGAGGTACGGCAGGAGTTGGGCATTTGCAGTCTGGCTCCCAAACACAGTAGGGAAAAGGGTCTTCGGGATTTGTCA
This sequence comes from Melozone crissalis, assembly GCF_028551555.1. Taxonomy (NCBI): domain Eukaryota; kingdom Metazoa; phylum Chordata; class Aves; order Passeriformes; family Passerellidae; genus Melozone; species Melozone crissalis. Next base: position 3,366,412 of record NW_026535813.1, on the reverse strand, counting down.
CCGGCACTAGTTGGTCCCTAGGTCCGGGCTGTGTGGAGGGTAGGGGGGCAGGCCCCTGGTGGGAAAACGAGGGGGTTCCCATGTCTTGGTGGGGCATGCACTGACTCTGGGCTTCCCAACAGCAGAGCAGCAAAAGAAGCCAAGCCAGCAAGCTCAGTGACAGGGCTGAAGCAAAAAAATCAAAAAGAAGCAGGCAAAACTCACAGAAACAGCAGGATCCCTGGTCAGAGATACCGGCTGCATGTGTCCAGTTGAACAGACCACACTGAAAGAGGAAGGGCAGCCTTTCACCCTGCCCCCAACTCCCTCCAGAAACCCTGACTTGGCTCCCAAACGTAGTCCCAGAGCCAGTGAGGATGGGGGGTGGGGTGGGGACAGCAGCCACTCCAGGCACAAACTAAACAAAACAGATCAAAAGCTCCAAAAATTGTATGGGATAATAAATCATCCACAAGACACCCAGCCAGCAGTCTGGTAAACCCTTATTATTCAGGTATGGCACAAAAATAGTTCCCAACATTTTTCCACACTCTGGAGAATGTTTCTAACTAGGTCCTTTCCTGCCTTACTGGCTCCATGCTTGGCTTTTCCCTACAAGCCTTGTCTAGCACTGCAGAATGAGATTGGAACAGTTAGCTCAACTTTTGTGACTAATTGCTAGCTCAATCCAACTGATTTCCCACAAGAAACAAGGAAGGACTTTCAACCAGAAAACTGAATATCAGTTTATATGATAACTGATCGTACATGGGCTCCTATCCCTACTGGAGACAAGAATGTAATAATGCATCACAAACACTGCATACCTGCAGAAGGCTTAAATTTTGGACCTGAATTCTAGTTGTTAATCTGTGGTGAGAAGTTATTAAGAAGAACAGTCTCTCCTAAATGAGAAGTTGATTTAAATACTTCTTGCACTGAATAGACAGAGAAATCTTGATGTACTGTCAAAGTTTTAAGGTACATTTCAGCAGCAAGTAGAACAAGCTCTTGTGAAAAATGCCAATCACTTGTTTTAAAATTTTAAAAGTTTAATAGTAATAAAATGGTTATAAAACTAGTAATACAAATTAAAGCAATAAGAATTTGGACAATCAGAGTTAGGAAAATAAAGGACAATAAAAACAAATAATTACAGATGTCTGGATGCTTCTTGGGCACTAAGCCCCAGAAAGCATAGCTTGCTAACAAAGGATTAGCCCTTAAAAGCAATAGCCTGTTGCATATTCATATATCACATATATGATTCAAAAATTCTTTTCAAAAAAAGGGTGTTTTCTGCTTAACTTCAGCTTCCCCCCTCATCTTGTAAATCAATCTTCTCCGGTTCCACGAAGTCTGGGCCTTCCCGATAAGGAGGCAATAATTCTTCTCTTGGAATCCTGTTGTATCTCCATCCAGAGAGGATAATGAGAAGAATTTCTTGGTTGTCTTTTCCATTCCTTGGGTCAGTTACAAAAAGTATCTTACGTCACGTAGTTTCTATTTTAATATTATGCTATAGCCTAAAAACTATATGTACCACACTACTTAAAGGGATTAATATAACATAACTTTCCAACATAACACATATAGTATTCATTTTAATATTTGCAAAGAGCAAATCATATAATAAGCATTTTTCACACTCTGAAAATTTAAGAAAACAATACACGATTTAAAAATACAGCTGCAGAATGTTTCACTTCCCAGAATCAATGTGAGATAAAAGAGAAAGACACACAGGTGACATCACAGGTTTCCAGGAAGAGAAGCAGGGTCAACATTTTCTGTTGTGAGGTGTGTTAGTCTGTTGAGTTGCCATAAAGGGAAACAGTAATAACTCAGGCCTGGTGTCAAGCTAGGCTGGGATAACACTAAATGGTGGTGTGTCTTGGTTTACAAGACAGGTGTCTGCTAGGGAAGGCAGAAAGCCTCCCTTGGAATGGAGAATGTAAATCCCCTCCCTCCAAATTATTAGAATTTTGAAATTAAGGGCCTCTTAGGCAAAGATATGGGAATAGGAATAACAGTTCTTTACTAGTATATATAACAAGGCAAACAAAACAATAACAACCACAGCATAAGTAAGAAACAGAACCAGGAATCCAGTGACAGCCTTTTCGGCTGCAGCACTTTCCTCTTTGCTATAGTTATGGTCACAGCTGGTAGGGGTACTGGCAGGCTCCTGGTGTACAGGGCAGGTGCAGTGATCCCCACGTGGCTGCAGGAGGAGCTCTGGCGTGGGCTCACGCAGCACATGGCAATAATGGCTCAGCCGGGAAGGGATGGAACAAAGGCTTTGCTTTACAAATCCTTGGAGCAGTCAATCTCAGTGCCCCTAGCAGGACTCTTGGAAGCAGCAGGCTGGAACAGCAGGGATGAGCAGAAATCTCAGGGTGGTAGACGAGATGTATCAGAACTCCACGGCAATAGCTGGAACTTGCGGAATGACCTGGTAGGGCAGGGGGATGTGGGGCCCAGCAGCAGAAGAAAAGTTCCCTGCTAGGTTATGGTGATGGCAGGGAATTCCTTTCCCCAAGTTGCAGGTCTGACCGTCCTCCTCCGAAGCCCAGCATAGAGAGAGAGAGAGAGCGAGAGAGAGCGTCCTCAACTCTCCAGCCCTCATCTCTTTACCTGCCTCTCTTTTTGGGATATCTTTGTCATCCCGCCCCCCCTCCCCATCCCCCAGAGAAGCTCCCTAAAAAACCTCCAGAGGAGTTCCCCCTCCCCACCTTCTCAAGCACACAGCCATCAGTGCTTCTTAGCAAGTCAATGGGAAAATTTCCACAAGTAACAGGGAAAGAAAAGACAAAAATCTCAACCCCAACATGGTGAGGCTTTGATAGACACACTTTTCTATCCCACTGGGCCCCTGAGTGGCAGCCTCAGTATAAGGAGAAAAAGTAAAAGGATAAATCCCCTTTAGCAGGTTTTAAAGTACAGTTTTAGCATCCATGCAGCAACCAGGTTCAGATAGAGGCAAGGTCTCGACCCCAACTGGTTCTTATCCAGAAGTTTTATGATCACCTTAGTGTGTGTTGTCAACAAGCTGCTGTGAGTCGGGGTGTAGCGGGTTGACCTTGGCTGGCTGTCAGGTGTTCACTAAGTCACTTTATTACTCCCTTTCCCAATGGAACAGGGGACACAACAAGATGGAGAACAACCAGCAGGGTGAGATAAGGCAGTTTTATTACAGTTGTGAGAAACAACTGCTCACTTAAAAATTTTAAAAGGTTTAATAAACCTTTATAAAAATACAACAAAATGACTATATAAGGAAAAATTTGCAGTGCTGGGAACTGCCCCCCGTAGATACCATGTGGCTGGTTCATCTTCAAGACGAATGCTCAGTCTTTTATACCCCTGGGGGTTGCATCAATCAGCACCGGCCCCTCCCAAAGTCTGTCAGTCAGCTCTTCTTGGTCATTTATTGGTGGAGACTGCTTTCTTGTAACTTGATTGGAGGTCAGGTGTTGCCATGCCATGCCCCCTAAGCAACAAGCTTTTCCATTCCCAACTGCCCCAGGTAAGGGACACGTGCACGCCTTCTTTAACTTGCCCTAGACAACCTAGACAACCCCGGCTGTCTGATGGTCACAATACGGGGGGGGGGGGGGGGAAGGGAACTATGGGGAGAACAGAGAACATCTAAACTACAGTAACATAACTATACATCACTAAAGCTTTTCTTAATATTCACACAATAGTTATCTCTTAATTGTGAGAGCAAATTATCTCATTATCCATCTATAACACAGTGAAAGTGAGTTGGTAAATAAGGACTTTACAATTAAAATTGTAAGGCAGGTATGTTTTATTCCAGCTGGGACACATAGGGGATATTTCCACCATACATGTGTACCTGGTGAGACAGGTTTCAGGTTTAAATACAAATTGATCCCCCAAGCCCACACCTCCCTGCCAGCCCATTCCCAGCCCATTCTCCACCTTCTTGTGATTAATATTATAATTAGTCTTTGGTGGTGCCACGCTTCCTGGTGGTCGGGGGGGGGGGGGGGTAGGGGTCTTCGATGAAGTAACATCATCTTCTTCAGTGTTTGCTGCTTGACCTTTTCTTCTGGGCAAGTGCAGTGGAGGTTTGGCTTTCTCCCAGGTCAGTTTGTCCTGGCCAAAATAAGGGGTCTGGTTCTTGCTGGCTCCTTAAGCAAAAGGTTCTGCTTTATGGGTTTCAGCAATACCTGAGTCTTGCTTTACTGAGTTTTCTTATCTTTATGGCCTTTACTTAGCAACTAAATTCTTATGTGTTCTGTTACAAGTTGTTTCTACCTAGCAAGTTACATTCCTGTTACAAACTCTGTTCTGTACTTTTGCAAACTTGCTAAATAAGTTATATATATATTTCTGTTTTCCTCCACCCGCCTGAGTACATTATATGCTTCTAAAATTCTGAGTTTTCATTAACATACATGTTTCCCACATTAAAAGACAGAAATAAGCAAGAATCTGTGTGTGCATAAGCTAAAGAAAAAAAGGTCAGTCTCTACTTCCCATCAGTAGCAATGTTCGGACACTTCCTGGGAAGCAGGGCTTCAGCACACATAATGGTTCCTCCAGGAGCCAAACACTGAAGAATCACAAATGCCCCATCTTCCTCTTTTGTCCCTGTTGCCATGTATCACAGTGCGGGTTTGTTGTCTTACGTTGCAACTGAGTTCATCGTGTCCAGAGAGGGTGCAGCTGCCGGTGCTGGGCATGGGAACAAACGAGATGGGTCTTGGTTTCATAAAGCTCAAGAATCCATTTATTACCCCTGGGGAGGAGGGGCTGGACAAAAATGAAAAGACCAGGCAAAGGCAGGGTCATGGGGTTTTATAGGGTATCACGGGGGTGGAGTTAGGGCTTGGGCCAAGGGAGGAGTTATTAGAAACACAAGGAGGGTGCAATCAAATTCCCACCTCTTAGGAACAGGGGCACTCCACAATGATGGTCGTCTCGCCCATTCGAGAAAAATTCCCGCATGCCATAATTTTTCACTATATGGATGACATTTTAGTATGCACTGAGACTGACCATTATTTGGAGATGGTTCTCAAAAAGACTATTCAAGCCATTGAAGGAACAGGATTTGAAATTGCTACAGAGAAGACTGAGTGCACCTGCCCGGGGACCTACCTTGGATTCCAAATTGGCGAAAGGACCATCGTACCTCAGGAGCTCATCATCAAGGACAGTCTGAGAACTCTGAGGGACCTAAATTAGTTATTTGGAAGCATAAGCTAGGTTTGTTCACTGCTAGGGATCACGACCGAGGACCTTGCACCCCTTTTCAACTTCCTTAGAGGCTCTGATGACCTCGACTCCCCATGAACCATCACACCAGAAGCCCACGTAGGAATCCAAAATGTATCAGAGGCACTGTGCTTAAGACAAGCCCACCGTGCTGATCCTACCCTGCCTTTCCAATTTGTCATCTTGGTAAGTCATCCAGGTTTCATGGGCTCATTATCCAGTGGGACCCCACTCTGAGGGACCAGCTTTTAATCATAGAGTGGGTGTTCCGATTGCACCAACCACATAAGACTATCACAACACCCCAGAGTTGATGGCTTAGCTCATTATAGAAGTCAGATCATGCCTCAAAACCTTAGCAGGGTGTGAGTTCACATGTATTTACCTTCCATTGACAGCAGGTGATCTGGAAGCTTTGCTCCAGACCAATGAACACCTCCAGTTTTCTCTTGGCAGCTATCCAGGTCAAATCTCTGTCCATCTACAGAAACATAAACTATTTAATGAGTTTTCTAGGTTTGGAAAGACAGGTGTCTGCTAAGGAAGGCAGGAGCCTCCCCTGAAATGGAAAAATGTAAACCCCCTCCCTCAGAACTGCTATAAATTTTAAATTAAAGGGCTCTCAGGAAAAATATGGGAGCAGGAATAAAAGTTCTTTATTAGGGAAGAAAAAAAAAAAGATAAAATAAACAATGCAGCAAACCAAAACAACACTGACAGAGTCAGAATACAACCTGACACCCTGTTGGTCAGGGTGCTGGTAGCAGTCCAATTGGAATTGTGGCTGCAGTCCTCCTGGAGTGTCAGGTGTGGTTCTGTTTGGGCAGGGATCCTGTAGAAGGATGTAGTCTTCCTCCGAAGATCCAGTGGAAGAGGCAGCTGTTCCTCTGGGAAATCCAGTGGAGAAGCTGTGTTGGTCTTCCAGAATCTCAAGATTATATCTGGGTAAGAATCCTTGGCTCCTCCCTCTGGGCAGAGCATCTCACAATGGGATGACATAGTTCTTATCAGTCATGCAGTGACATTCAATAGCCTATTATCAGCAGATGTCTCCCCAGAGGGAGGAGTGGTTGTGGAAGAGATAAGGAAAACTGCCCACTTAACAGAAGACAACTGCCATACAGATGGCAAATAGAATACAATTTGCTTGGCAATCCAGGACATGAGTGTTTTAATTTGGTTCCAAAATCATTTAAGAGTCGAACTCCTTTTAAAGGCACTGACTGTTTTAACTGATGTCTGCAGAAAATCCCACAAGTCAGTTATGACTTGGAAAAATCCTGACACTCAGGAGTGGGAGTCTGATGTTCAAATTGTTCAGGGATCCCCACAAATGGCAGAATTAGCAGCCGTTGTCAGAGCATTTGAGAAGTTCAGACAACCCTTGCATCTGGTTACTGATTCGGCTTATGTTGCTGGAATAGCGGAAAGAGCAGAACATTCCTTATTAAAGGAAGTGCCAAATCCAGATTTATACAGCTTGCTTTAGAAGTTAACATACCTCCTCTCCCACCAAGAGCAACCATATCACATTATGCATGTGAGGTCACACACTGACCTCCCAGGACCAATTACAGAAGGCAACCAGAGAGAAGATATTTTAGCCACGGCAGTGCAGACCACCCTACCAGACATTTTTAATCAAGCCAAATTGAGCCATCAATTTTTTCACGAAAATGTACCAGCCCTTGTCCCTATGTTCAAAATCACAAGGGAGCAAGCAAGAGCAATTGTGGGCTCCTGCTCCAATTGCCAGGAGTTTGCTTTGCCCTCTATGGGGGCTGGGGTTAACCCCCAAGGCCTCAAAAGTTTACAGCTGTGGTAAACAGATATCACACACTACGCATCCTTTGGGAGACAGAAATGTATCCATGTGTCCACAGATGCCTTCTCTGGGGCTGTATTCCTATCTGCCCACTCAGAGGAAAAGGCCAAAGACATGATCAAGCATTTTCTTCTATCATTTTCCACCCTAAGCATTCCCCAAGCTATCAAAACAGATAATGGTCCAGCTTACACCTCCAAAATTTTCAAACCATTCCTAGATCAATGGGAGGTGAAGCACACCACTGGCATACCCCACTCCCCAGCAGGGCAATCTATTGTAGAGAGTTCACCGTCCACTCAAGAGAGTCCTTGATCAGCAGCATGGGGGAGTTGAAACACTACCAAATGTAGAAAGATTATGTAACGCTCTTTATGTCATCCATTTTCTTAATACTTCATTTATGGAGCCAACCTCCCCATTGTCAGGCACCAACACTAGCAGAGCTCAGCTCACAGAGAAACCCCCTGGGCTGATCAAAGACCCCAAATCCAAGCAAATAATGGGTCCATTTACATTAGTAACTTGGGGCAGAGGCTATGCTTGCATGTCCACAGAATCTGGCCCAAGGTGGATTCCTGGCAAGAATGTCAAGACATTTATCAAGTCGCCAAATACAGCACCCAGAGACACTTCCCCAGAACCCCAGAGACAGGAAAGAGGTCAAGCTTGGGTGGTGTGGAGCAGAAGAAGGAAAAAGACTGTAAACACAGATGTTCGTCACAGAAGCAGATGACTCTCTACTCCTCCAAAAGATTATAAGACTCTCTCTTGATCAATAAACTTTTTGGCCAATGGGGGATTGACAGGATGGGATTCATCTTTTGTTTAAGAATTTTTTTCAATTGTAATAATTGTTTTTATTGTTTTACTCATGTTTCCCAGTTTATTTAAGTGTCTGCAGAAGTCCATTGGGGTCTTCTTAGTAAGAAAAAACAGGGGAATTGTGGAATCCTCTGGATCTTTTCCCCTCAGGGAATTCCCCAGACCCTCCCTTAGAGAGACATACCATAGAGTTTCCCCATCTGGGCAGACAGAAAAGACTTCCCTATGGAGTCTTGCACAACACATCCATCCCAGTTCCCTTCCCCATATGTCCCAACTTCCCCTGGTTTCTCCTTTCCCTGTTTCCTCATTGTTTGTGGTGCCCCGGTGGCCAGCCCCTTCTTCCCTGAAAGCCAATCCCCTTTGCCCTGCTCCTTAGTACTGCCCCCATAGCCTCCCCTACTTAAACCTTGCAGAGAGCACATGGTTGATCTTTAGTCTCTGGTTTCCCCTTTGGTATGCAGAAATAAACCTCAGTGGAATTAACTATATAAAAGGCCCTTCTGCCTCTCTTTGCTGAGCTTGCTGTGGTGAGTGTGGTGTGTGTGGACTTGGCTGCCTTGCCTGAATGTTTACCCAAGCAGCATTTCCACAGGAGATGCTCATTGGGGAAATAGGTAGCAGCAACCACCATCTAAACCCCCACACTGCTACACAGGCTGGCTCGTACTGTGTGAATTAAGGAGCCCCTGGGTTGACTGACAGGGGCCTCGTCCAATTACATCTCTCCTAAGACTGCAGGCATTTCACTGGCCGGAACCTGAAGGGGCATAGAGATCTGACCAATGAAAGTATCCAGACCGGGTTTTTCAAATGCTCTATATAGAGAAGGGCTTGGGAAATAAACTCTCTCTGTTGCCACATGAACACCAGGGTAAGTGGTCTTTGTCTCCTGCCCATCCCCCACGAGTCACATCACATCTCCCTTAGCTTTATATATCTGAGCTGGCATCATATGGTATGGAATATCCCTTTGGCTAATTTGGATCAGCTGGCCCGGTTGTGTCCCTGTGTCCCTTCCCAGGATCTTATCCACTCTCACTGCCTTTGATGGGGGAAGGAATGTCAGAGGGACAGCACTGCTCAACAGTAGCCAAAACACTGGTCTGTTATCAACACCTGTCCAGCTACCAATGCAAAGCACAGCACTATGAGGGCTGTGAACTTTACCTCAGTCACACCCAATACAGTGGGTATGTTAGCTTTAGCATTTGGTGACCTTAGAGACAACGGGACATGGCTCATCCAGCTGTCCTTTCCTGAGAGATAGAGAGGTAATGCCTGTTGCTATTAATTCTGCTATGCCTTTTGCTGCTATTGTGAGTGTTCAGGAACACATAATCACAGAATGATTACATGCAGGTGCTTTTATTAAGGAGCTCTGGGTGTCAGGGGTACACAGACCCAAATCTGACCCAACATGGTTTTGAGCCAAACATGGTTTATATTCTATTGTTATATAACTTACATAATAATTATTAAACTTATATTGTTCTACTGTATACATTGATTTCATCCAAGCATGGATTTCTCGTGATCCTCATCAAACCCCTAACATAGTTTCTCATGATTCTTTAAACAGTAATTATATCTAATCACAATTAACAATTATATCATTTATCATATACTGACTACACAGGTGCAGTTTCACACGATCTAGCAAATACAAAGCCTAACATTTCCCAGGGCCTACCTTTAACATTTTCCCAGGGCCTAATAAGCCTAACTTTCTTTCTAACTCCCCGAATTTTCTATGCTTTTAAAATCTTTTACTATCACTATCAAATGTGGAGATTCTCAGTTCAGTCGAATTCTCCCAGGCTTCAGGCCTGGGAAACTTAGAGAGGAAGAATGAAAACAGTTATTATCTCTCTTTCTGTTCATGTTGTTTATAGATATGTACCTTCAGAGTGTGCTATCCATAGTTCACCAATAGTGTGAAAGGTTTTTACTTTGAGACCAATCAGATTTCACCTGAGCGATCCTGGTTATAAAAGGACGCTACCTCTTAATAAAGTACCTCTTTTTTGCCTTCTGAATCATGGAGTCATTTCATCCATCCCTGACTCAACAGCGTCAATCAAATCTGAGTTTCTGCAGCTGTATGGTGGCCAACCAGGCTGTTGCCCTAATTTTGCTTTCCCTCTTTGTATCCCATATGCAGAGAAGCAGAGGGAGCTGGCTCAGAAGGGCTTCCTGAAGAATGGCAACATGGGAAGCCCAGTTAATCAGCAGCCCAAGAAGAACAATGTGATGGCACGAACAAGGTAAAGGACTGGAAAAGCACTCCTCTGTGCTTTAAGCTGCAATCCCTAATGACCTTAGGATGGGCAAGGATAATGGTCATTGCTATTTGCCTACTGCCAAACATACTGCGAGAGCAGTGATAACCCTTCCCGGTGCTGACACGCCCAAATGCTGTGTTGCATTCCATCCCCTGGGGAGATGCAGGGACAGCTGGGCTCAGGACTGGTGACAACGCAACCTGAAGGAGGCAGAGGCAGCCCAGCCTGGTTGAAATTAGGGATTTGATATGACTGTTTTACATGTTCTGGGTAGTCTCACATAACACCTAATCCTGACAGCAGGAGAGTGTATGATGCTGCTTCATGTAACACAAACTGATTGAAAGCTTAATTCTGCTTTGGCTGCTTTTATTACAGTAGTTCTCCTGTTCCTTTTTGATGATGACCCCTTCTCCATACTTATTGACTTAAAAAAGAATTGTGAGCAATCCATCTCTGTGTGCTTTGCCATATACCTCCTCCTCATTTGAAACAGCATGGTCATACTTTGCTGGAGCTACTTTGGCACATCTCTGTATGACAGTATCAGACAGTGCTACAAATTGCTGTAAAAAAGGATGTTATTGGATGAATACTTTCATTTAGAATGTTTCTATTGTTTCCATGCAAGCTTCTGTACACCAATGTATCATTTACCTGCATTCAGGAGTAAGGAACCTCCCCTGAGTCCACAGGATTATATGCTTTGCAGTTTTTAGAGGAGGACCTCACTTAGAATAACAGCAGAATATGATAAAGTTGCTTGAATTACCATATATTACATAGAAAGGGAACTGCAGATCAGAGCCTTTCTGTTAATTAATTAATTCCCAAACCCCACAATAGTAGTCATAAATCATGCCAGGACTTTTTCAAGTTTTATTTGTAAGCCCCTGTGATGTTGGAACATACTGCATTGCTCACTGCTCTGTTTGGTTGTTGAGATCATACAAAGGAGGCAGACCCTTAGTGGCAGCAAGAAATTGGGCAGATGCTCCCACTGGCTTTTCCATGCTTCTTGTCTTCCAAATACAAACTGAAAAAAATTGGTTTCTTTTGACAATAGTGTTGCCTTCAAGGTGTGGCGACCTGGTTCTAAGTCCGGCATGGTGGCCCAAAGCCCAGGGTCACTCGGTCCATATGCCCCTGACACCAATGTGGTGGACAGCAAATGGTGTTTATTGAGGGGTCTCAGGGGTTTATAATGGCTTGGGCAGTCAGCGTCATTTCCTTCTGCTCACGTCCGGCTGGGTGCAGCCAGGCACGGAGCAAGGGTCTGACTGCAGGGTGGGGGGTGTCCTATCTAACCGTACAGCCCGAATCCTTCCGCACGCTTGTCCCTGACTCTCCACACAATAGACTGAACACTAGTTTTCCAAGAGGAATGGTAGAAGATTTGCTGCTTGAGAAGTTTAGAAACACTGAAATTAGTGAAGGAAGATGCTAAGGGAGAGAAGATGGGATATGTACAGGTGCCTACTTGTAAAATTAGTGACTTCTCCTTGGAGAGGCTGCCCTTTCTGAGCTGTCAATGAAAAGAAGCGTGATTTCGGTGGGAAAGGACTGAACAATGACACCCATCAACAAAAGCTTTAAGCAGCCAGTTCAGTCCATTTGTGTACACCTGAGCACTGTTCAGGGGACATGTGGATGCCTCCACTGCCAAGAAGAGCCTGTTGGCAGTAGACTTGCATTTCTTAGTTACTTTTCACACAGCTTTTAGAAGCATCACTTGGGATCTGCAAAACAGAGGTTTGCAGCCATTGTTTTAGCAGCAGATGTAGCCAAGCTCCATTGTTCCCACATGGCTGGGAGATATCTGGCACAGGGTCTCACTGGCCCATGTCTCTTAATCTCCCAGCTCCCTTGGCTTTCCAAGAGCCAAGCAGCACCACAAGCATAGCCCTAGTAATACTTCAGAATGGTTTTGTCTGTTTTGCCACAAACAGGGAACCCCAGGAAAGCAGAAATACCACAAGCTTGTTCAAGCAACTTTTCACAGGATAATGACTGCAGTACAGTGGGAGATATTCCAGTGGGATACTCTGCAAAACATTCAGGTTATGGTAGTTCTTTAAAGTCTAAACTGTTGACTTCCTCTGGTCTCTGCAGGAGGAGAATAAGCTCAAGCCATGTCCACATTTTTAACAGTTCTGCTCTTCTCCTCATCAAATATGTTTTCCTTCATTCAAGGAAACCACAGTACCTCTCCTAGTCTCTACTTCACCTTTTACTCCTTTCTTAAGGCTTTTGTTCTGTATTTTCTGTATGAATTTCTTACATTCAGCTTCTAGTACCAGGTAGCCTTCACTATTCAGTCTTCTGGGTCAGGGGCACAGCCAGCCTTAGAGGTAAAATGCTCTGAATCTATAACACAATTGGTCCCCCTAAGAGCAAATAATAATATGTGAACAAGGTTGAGGTGTTGCTGGCATACTCACTATGAGCACAGGTCTTACAAAAATTTTGGTTAAATAAAAAACTCCTTAACATCAGTGTAGCATTAAGAAGCAGGCATTCTTTATTTGGCTGGATACATGGGGGGATAGCTCCTCCCAAATTCATGCATACTGAGTACAGGACAGTTTCTGTTTATATACTGTATTTTGCATACATATTCATTGATTGTCCTGGACTAAACATACACATGATAATAATTTCCCTGAAATCATTAACATATTTGCCCTCCCCTTTACATATGCATTCTTCTGTTCTGTGGATCTCTCTGGAGGTCCCTGGTGGTAATAGACCCCAATGTTCCAGGTGACCTGGCTGAGGTGGCAGGACACTGAGGCTGGTGAACTTCCAGTTCTCCTTCTTACACAATGGGCCTTGTGCAGTTTCCATTGGCCAGTAGTTTTGGAGAACAAGCAAGTGTATTAGCTCACCAGGTATAGTCCATTTATCATCTGGTAACATTCCCCCCCTTTGAGGCTTGTGAAGCTTGTCTTCTTTTGCAAGCCTTCATAAGCCTCACTTTGCCTTTTAACTAACATCATATAAGTTCCTCATGTTGCATTAGCAATCATGTTTTTATGTAGTTTAAAGCAAGTATCATAATTACAATTATTACTATGATCACAATTATACTTTGCAAAAGAGAGGCCAACAACCAGTTAGAGAAAATCCAAATCCTTTAAATATTTTGTTTAATGAGTTACTTTCTAATCCTGCCCTTAATTCTCTGCTGGATGGATCAACTGATTTTATCCTCTGTATTTGATCATACAAGTCAGCAGTCACATTTGGAATGTGGACACAAGTATTGTTGCTTAAATTCAAGTATCCACATACTCCATGTAACAGCATTAAGTCTAAGGCAAATCTGTTTTGTACGGTCATTTTAGTTATGGCTTACAATTGTTCTTTTATTTCCGTGAACCCCAACTTAGTTGCATTTGCTAAAGTTTCCATTTTCGGAGTCAAACTGCTTATGGTTAGTCTATTCCAGAAGGTAGATATCTGTGGAGTGAAGATGGATTCTAGAATCCATCCCATTATGGTTCCTGTACAAGGGTATTTCCAATTTTCATCACGTTTAACTTTTCCCTGTAGTCAGGTTCCCAGTGGTGACTCCTTCCACAAGGGACAACATTAATACCCCCAGTGTCCATTGTGCTTTTGATTCTCCCAGGGGCAAATGTGTGGGCCGGATTCCATTACTTCCACCCATACTGTGGGTCCTAATGATTTTGCCATGTCTTGTTGACAGTCTATACCTTTCCAAGTCTCGTTTGTTAGGTGACACCAGGTGTCATTAAGAAAGGTAGAATAATTTCTACAAACATGTCCTCACCTTAGATCCTGAGCCACAGTTATGAGTCACTGTATGTCAGGATTATTACTAGTACAAGTGTATACTTGAGTGCAATTCTACTTTTTTTTTATCTTTGGATTCTTTTGCCTTGACCTTAATAAATCAGAATATTTTATACCTACCTGTAAGGGGTCTTCTGGGAGGCCTGAATTCTCTTCCCAGTCTAGACACCACTGAACTGGATGAAGATCTTTCCTTCGTCCCATTTTGAGGGATGTTCCGTATTTCCGGTATTTGACATCCCCAAGGGGTATTAGTGCAGTCTGTCAGCCAATAAATATTCCCTGAGGTTATTTCCAGATCTGGTTTTGAGATATTACAATTCTCAACAGTATCATTCTTATGTGTCCATTATAAGGAATATTCTCATTCCATCCCTGACCAATTGGCATGGGTGCTATTTCCTTTCCATGTGTTCCCAAATTTTTGTCAAATTGCTGACTAAAGCTCCCCACGGAACTGGATTTTCTGCAGAGGTTGGTGTTGGCAAACAAGCTGTTATAGAGGTTACATTCTGTAATCTGCCAAAATCTTGCACTAGCTTCAAGATCACATTTCCCTTCCCCAGAGATTAACAACATAGTTTCTATTATTATTATAATTATGCAATTATTTATCATCTTCATTTAGATCCAATAAATAATATCCCCCTAGAAAATCATATCTTATACCTAAAACAATAGGGTTTATATACAAAAAACCCTTGCACAATGTTAATTAATCTTGTTTCTGCTGTGTTTAATGTGTGGTTGCTGGTTTTACCCTCGTGTGATAGACCCAGGGTTCGATTCTTTCTACCTTAAGTGCTGTGTAGGTTACCAGGAGAACTTGAAAGGGTCCTTTCCTCTTTTCTTCCAAGGGTTCAGAGTTCCAGGTCTTTACATATACAAAGTCCTCAGGTTGGTATGGGTGAACGGGTGCATTCAAAGCAACTGGTCCCGATATGGTTATAAACCAACGGAGTCCAGCAAGTGTTTTTCCTAAAGAAATTAAGTATAGATTTAAATCTGTTTGTCCCTTTGAATGTATTTCTCCGGGAATGGATGGTGTTTGATACGGCAATACGTACAGCAATTCATAGGGACTTAGTTAGGTTTTTGACCTTGACTGAATTCTGACTCACAAAAGAGCCAGAGGGAAGGTCTGTGGCAATTTTAAGGAAGCTTCTTGACACATTTTGCTAATTTGTCGCTTCAAAGTCTGATTCATCCTTTCCACTTTCCCACTTGATTGTGGTTGCCAAGGTGTGTATAAGGCCCATTTTATATCTAGAGTTTTGCTTAGCTGTTGCACCACATCTGCTATGAAATGTGGGCCTCTATCCATGGACATCCCAAGTGGCACCCCAAATCTTTATATGATTTCTTTAAACATGATTTTTACCACTTCTTTAGCTTTATTGGTGTGACAGGGAAAGGCTTCTCACCATCCGGAAAATGTATCTACCAATACTAAAAGATACTTACACCCGCTTTGCCTGGGTAATTCAGAGAAATCTACTTGCCAATAATCTCCAGGTAAATTTCCCTGTTTAAATTTCCAGGAGGTGGCCTCTTCCTATATATGGGATTGTTTTTTAAACAAATTGGACATTTCGCTAGGATTGATTTGGCTATTTCAGTCTTTCCTGTGCTGAGTACAGAGCTTTAGAGACTAGTATCATGGACGCAATTCCCCAAATAGGTTTTGTTGTGTTCTTTTTCCATTATTTTTCTCATTACAGAAGTTGGAACTATAATGTGTTGGCTGTCTGTTAGCCACCATCCCTCCTGATTCTTAGTGGCTTTTAATGTGTTTGCTAAGCACTGGTCCTCACTTTCATAATTAAGCCTAAATTAAGATATGTCAATTTGTGATGCTAATACTAGGATGACTTTTTCAGCTACTCCTCGAGCTGCTTTGTCTGCCTATCAGTTTCCCACTATAACATTAGTTTGTTCAGGTTGATGTGCTTTACAACTCACCACTGCCACCTCCTTCGGTTTTTTAATTTCTTCCAAAAGTTGTAAAATTTCTTTTTTGTGTTTAATAGCTGATTGTTGACCTAATAGCAGTCCTCTTTCCTTCCATATAGCTCCATGGCCATGAATTACACCAAATGCATACCTAGAATCAGTCCAAATATTCACCCTTTTGCCTGCTGCTCAATGCAATGCTTGTTTTAGTGCTATTATTTCTGCCTTTTGTGATGACATGTTAATTGGTAAAGATCAAGCTTCCAATACTTCAGTAATGGTCACCACTGCATATCCTGCCATCTGTTTTCCATTCTTAACAAAACTGCTCCCATCTGTGAACCATTCTAAATCAGGATTCTTTATTGGCTCATCTCTCAGATCAGTTCTGCTGAAATATACCTGCTTGACAGTTTGGAGACAATAATGTGCTGGGGCTCCCTCATCCACTGCCTTTGGATCGAGGAACACAGCTGGATTTGTGGCTGCTGTCGTCTTCAATTCCACATCATCCTGTTCCAAAAGCACAACTTAGTATTTAAGCATCCTGCTGGGAGATAGTCAATGCCCCTCCTTTTGCTCTAATATGGATATTACCATGTGAGGGATGTTATAAATGATCAATCAAAAGCCAAATTATCAAAAAAATGCAAAAAGATTTATTTATCTTTTCCCACGACCAAAATAGGGTCCTCAAAACCACCACAGCCAAAGAGACAGCGTTAAGCCCGGGATTGATGGATGTTATCCACAGGGCGATGATCGTTCTTAGGCAGTTTCCCATGACTGAGGGTAACGGTGATCATCGCACTGGGTGCGTTTATTCTTGGGCTAAATGCCGAATGTTTTCTGGCCTTCTCCAGGAATTTCGGAGTTTGAATAGACATCCGCCTCTCAGGCTACTTGTGGTCAGAGACTCGTTTGGATTTCACAATCTTTATAAAATATATTCTTTTATAGCATGAATTATTTCTCACATATATTAAAAGGGACAAAAACAGTTATGTGCTGTCCAGTCATGAGCTTCCTCGCCTTTTGGATCAGTAAAAAGTCTGCAGCAACTGCTCACAAGCATCCTGGACATCCTTTGCTCACATTGTCCAGCTTTTTGGAGAAATAGCCCACAGGTGTCCTCCAGGTTCTCAGCTTTTCCTTTAGGACTCCCAGGGCTAAATGCTGCCTCTCATGTACAAACAGTTCAAAGAGCTTGGTTTAGTCAGGAAGCTGGTGCTGTCATTAATGCCTTCTTCAGTTCTCAGAAGGCAGTTTGGCACTTAGGAGTCCACACCAATTGTGCTTCCTTTGTTTTTTTTAGGGCTTCATAGAGGGGCTTCACTAAAAGTCCATAGTTTAATATCCACAACCAGCACCACCTGACCATTCCCAGAAAGCCTCGTAATTCTCAGATATTCTGCGGTTCTGGAGTTTGGCAGATTGCTTCCCTTCTGTCAAGGTCAAGAATTCTCTGCCCTTCAGTGATCTCAAAGCCCAAATAGTTCACAGTTGTTTTTCCTATTTGAGCTTTTCTTTTAGTTATTCTGTAACCATTCTGTCCCAGAAAGTTCAGTACACTCATGATCATTTGTAGGCATTGTTTTTGGGTCTCTGTTGCCAGCACAATGTCATCCACATACTGTAAAACTGCTCATCCAGTGTTATTTTTCCTCCATTGTTCTAATTCTTTTACTAGTTGATTTCCAAATGATCCCCTAAAGCCTTCTCTCCATTTCCAGTCTACTCTCCCATGACCTACGTATGCATCTAGCCATGTTCCCCAGAAATTCATCATTCACCCCACCCACTCTTTGCCGCAGAGCAACCATCAGCTGTAAATCATCCTCGTCCTCTCTTCCACACTTTAGGCACTTCTGCCCTATGCTGCATGTAGAACAACACCTCTTTGAAACCCTTTGCCTTTCTTTTCCTTTTCAAGTGCTAAAATTAATGGATCTTGTGGGGTCCTCCAGCATTCCTATTGCCACTCCTGATGATTTCTTACAGTGAAAAACAAGTCAACATAAGCAACTTTATCCCAGTTATTTTCCCTTCTACAAAGCAGCATTAATTGCAATATGGTGTTACACTGTAAGGTTCCATCCTTAGGCCACTTCTCTTGATCTTACAGAGTGTAAAGCGACCACAACTGATTACAAACTTCTGTAAGTTTTTCATGTGAGGAGATCACCCCCAATTTGTTTCCAACGTTTAAAGATGCATCCCAGTGGTGACACCTGTGACACCCCTGAAATAAACAAGGGCCAGGAGACTTCTTCTCCTTTTTAATGCCTTTATTGAAAGTGATCAGCTCAGGATTGGGTGGCTCGGCGGGTCTGCAGGTCCTGTTGTCTCCCAGGGCGACTCAGAGGAGGAGGATATGCGCAGCTCTGTCCACAAGGGGCAGAACTGGGGGAATCCAGTCCTCGTGGGAGCCTTTTGGGCGTGGTATTCCCCGCCAGGTGGTACTTTTGCCGGCTCAGTCGGCCTGGTCTCACCGCCGGGGTCGTCTCTCTTGGTCAGGGCGAGAGGGTCCGAAGGTGTTCCGCGTCTCTGCAGGCTCAGCATTCGGCTTCTCACGTCCAGACATCACTCCAGTCTCTCAATTCTTAGGTGGCTCGTGGTTTTGGGGTTTTCTCCGTACAGCGGGGGACCCATGCTGCATTGTGGTCTTGGAGTCACTTTGCATAGCCCCCCTCACCTTCTCAGGTCTCTTCACCCTTCTGGGAAAAGAACACCTTAGCCTCGGGCGAGGCTCTGCTGATACAAAAGGAGCGATTAGCCTCAACGACCCGTGATTACAATAACAAAAGACGAAGAACTTGGGCAGCTAGTGCTCTGGCTGCCTTTTTTGCAACTTTTTCTCACAAAAAAAAATATTACCCGAATTTTGTTCATAACACCCCTTTCGAGGTTTTGTTTCCCATTATAACCAATCACTGTTTAGGAGCTCCTTAGAAGGGACTCTAACCTTTCCCTTTTTGAAGGGCCTCTAAACCTTCCCTTTTCCCACCTTAGGTACCTTTAAATCCAACCCTGCAAAGCTTTTGCTGCACCTCACAGGCAGGTTAACAGTTAACACCTTTAAAGTAAAGAATGCCTTTGTCTTACAAGGGGTCTTGCTCCGATTTCCTTCAGACCAGGGATCGAAGGTTCTCCCTGAGTATCCCTCGGTGCTGGCTGGAGGTCCTGTGATCCCTCGGATTCGTTGAAATTCAGGAGTATGTTCCACCTGGGTTGCAAAAACTGTTACCAAAAATTTGGTAAAAAATAAAAAACTCCTTAACATCAAGGTAGCATTAAGAAGCAGACATTCTTTATTTGGCTGTATGCATGGGGGGATAGCTCCTCCCAAATTCATGCATGCTGAGTACAGGACAGTTTCTGTTTATATACTGTATTTTGCATACATATTCATTGATTGTCCTGGACTAAACGTACACATGATAATAATTTCTCTGAAATCATTAACATATTTGCCCTCCCCTTTACATATGTGTTCTTCTGTCCTGTGAGTCTCTCTGGAGGTCCCTGGTGGTAATAGACCCCAATGTTCCAGGTGACCTGGCTGAGGTGGCAGGACACTGAGGCTGGTGAACTTCCAGTTCTCCTTCTTACACAATGGGCCTTGTGCAGTTTCCATTGGCCAGTAGCTTTGGAGAACAAGCAGTGTATTAGCTCACCAGGTATAGGACGTTTATCATCTGGTAACACAGGCAGAGTTCACACCATCATCTGCACCACTTCTGCACAGACAGATATTGTAGCCTGCTCTGAGGATAACCTAAAATCAGATTTTGTCATAACGTATTTCACATTAAGTGATTAAACCACCAAGACAAGAATCTCATACTAGGACACATGCAGATGAAAGCAGCTCTGACTACAATCTGGCTTTTTTCCAAGGACAATGGAAAGCAAGCATAAAACCAATCAGGATGCAAAAGAAAGATTTCGATTGAGGGCAAAGACACAATTACAATTTTTGTCTGTTGCAGAAAAATTGAAGTTCTGTATTATTATGAATGAAGACATTTCTCAAGAAAAAGATGTAGTGATTTTTTAAAATTTTATTAAATAGCACCACAAAGGGCTCTTCTCTTAGATTCCCTGATGTTTTGTTTACTCATGTTCAGTTTTTTGCATGAAAGAACTGTTGTGAAGTGAGTAGCATTGAATTAATATATTTTCCTTATTACAGCAGCTGTGAAGCCTGTTTTTCAACACATAAAATCTAATAAGCAATTAAAGGTGCAGAATCATCATCAGCCTTTGTTATACTTCTGGTGAAGTAAAGGTCTATAAAATAATAGAATTTTAAAATAGCTAGTCTTACCAGACTTTTGTGCTGCACCCACCAGCTCATATTCCTCATATTACTAAATTTAGGAGTGAGACCTCAAAAGTGTTGTATTGTGGAGGTCTGTGTAGGAGCTCATGCAGGAAAGATTGAATCTTTGATTTTCAATCGAATAGTAGGAGCACCAAGCCTCTGCATTTCCCCAGCTTCCTTCTCACATTTATTTATTGCTAGTGTCATGTACTCATTGCTAGAGGGAAAAAAAAAATTGCTATGGGAAAAAATGAACAATTTGATACAACAAACAATGCTAGTGATCAGATTTACCAGAATGAAGTGTGGAGTGTCCCAACTGTTTTTTCTTCCTGGGAGGAGTGTGTTCTCAGTGCATGTCCAGTGTTCATCCCTGTGAAACTGATCTGAACTACCCAAACATACAGCCTGCTTCCTCTGAATTGCACCCATTTAAATGTCTTCACTGATAAGGGAGGACTTGCAAGGAAGTTGTCTTGCTTTAATAAAATCAGATGTCTGCCAAGGAAGGCGGGAACCTTCCTAGAATGGAAACATGATCCCTCTCCCTCCAAATTATTATAAATTTGAAATGACAGGGCTTCCAGGCAAAAATATGGGAAAAGGAATAGACGTTCTTTACCAGAAAATATATATGTATATAAGAACAGAAGAAACAACAACAACAAAAAAAAAAAACAATAACAAAAGTTTTCCCACCCATTAAGCACCACTTTCCCCTTTGGTGTAGTTATGACCGCAACCGGCAGGGGGTGCTGGTGGCTATGGTGAGACAACAGCTGCAGTGACTACCTTGCAGCCGGCAGAGGGTGCTAGCAGTCTCTGGTGAGGCAGGGAAGGTGTGATGATTCCCCCGTGGCTTCAGGAGGCATTCCAATGTGAGCTCGGCAACCTCCATCATGTGGTGATGGAGGTTCGGGTGAAGGGGAAGAGAGGAAATTGCTCCTTTTCTAAACTCACAGGCAGTAATCAGTTTAGGTACCACCCCTGGCAGCAGGCAAGAGTGGTGAAGGCAGGCAGATCCAATCCTAGTACCAAGTTACAATGTAGTAGTACCCCCGGCCAGATACACACACTCCACCACTCACATGGACACTCTCCTTGATCCCTGAACCAGAAGGGAAGAGACAACCTAGCCCTGCCCCCATCCCCCCTGCAGGGTCCTGGTTGAGCTTACATATCTCGCGATATCCCCCAAACTGCAAAGGGGGGGGAGGGGGGACAACGAGGGGGAACTGTGACAATTTCCGGTACAAATGATTCTGGGATATGCCTTATAAGCCCTCCCCAAAACATAAGTGAAACAGAGAAAGCAAAATATATGGCTTTGCTCTAAACTATGTGGTACTGAGCTTTACTGTATGGTTAATGGGCAGCATTTAATTATTTCAGGCTCGTCATTCCCAATAAAGGCTATTCGTCATTAGATCAGAATCCAGATGAAAAGCCACTGGTAGCCCTGGATACAGACAGGTATGCAAAGGGTTAATAAGATTTTATGTATATATATTACAGTGCAAGTAAGTTTTCATGCTATAGTGCAGCACTGAAGCGAATTTCTGCTGAAACTGCTCCTGTGGGACACTTGCACTCTTCCTTGCTGTGCCCTTCAGCACATGCTGTAACAAGTGTGTGTGTAAACAAGTAGGAAGAGACGTGAGTCAAGAATACTTTGATGGAAAGGTCTCTGGGTTACAGATGAAAGTTGGTCTCCAGACTCCCTTGATGTAATTCCTCTGTGGATGAAGTACAGCTTCATGACACAAGAAAGATAGGGCTAACCAGGGAATACAGGTCTCTTTAACTGTTGTTTCCTTCTTTGATGCATCTTGTCATTCCCTGCAGTGATGATGACTTTGACATGTCCAGATATTCCTCCTCAGGATACTCATTAGCTGAGGTGAGTTACATTCTTTCCTGACATCTTTGCCATGAATGCTAATAGTTGAACAGCCAGAAACAACGTAGAATGGCCTTGTGCTGCCAGAAACAGCTCCACAAGGAATTTACCAGTGGTGTAGACTCTATGAGCCTGGAAGGGGCCATGGCAGAAACTGTGTCATATTTCTGTCTTTCCTGGCAATCCAGTTGGCTCCATCCCTACACTTCCATGGCACAGACACAGATCTGCCCATTGGCTGTTATCACAGATACCTTTGGATTCACTCAAGCTTTTCCCAGTTCTGCTCAGTCGTGCACTGTTGGCCCATGTGGTGCAAATGCATCAACTTTTCTGTCACAGCAGATCAGAAACTGTATGCATGTGAAGGACACGGATAAAGGATTTGAGGGTGTGCTGTGATTTCCAGTTCTTATGGGAGTCAGGGTCACCCAGTGCATGTTTATTTGGAGCACCAGAAATTCTAGGGAGGACTTGCAGATATGAACTTCTGCACTTTCAAATAGAAAAGGCAGGGAAGCTCTGGCTTAT
Organism: Melozone crissalis; assembly: GCF_028551555.1. Classification (NCBI taxonomy): domain Eukaryota; kingdom Metazoa; phylum Chordata; class Aves; order Passeriformes; family Passerellidae; genus Melozone; species Melozone crissalis. Next base: position 3,343,715 of record NW_026535813.1, on the reverse strand, counting down.
TAATCCCTTTGCATTGTTTCTGAATATATTCCCAAGGTCTCTTGTGAATTAGTCGTTCAGGCTCCAGGTACTGCTTCTGCAGGATCTGATTTTACATCCAAGGTGTGGAACAGCCATTATGCACACAAGCCACTGGGAACTCTTCCCCTTTGTATCCCTTCCTTGGCAAAATACCTCTGAAATGCAGAGAAATGTCCAAGAGCAGGGACCAGATCAGCTGATCTGGACCATCTCTGGGCCCTGATGAAGTGTTGTTCACCCAGATCTGGCTAGACAGCACTTGAATTTGAGATTACAAAAAGTCAAGAAGCTTTACCACCTTTCAACTGCTACAGTGCCCCAGACTGAAAGGAGGGATTGCCCAGCTGCCAGTCAGTTTATTATCATTATTATTACATTACTTTAAATGGGGATTAATCTTTATGGAAAGATTATTCCAGATTAAAATACTGTATCAGTTTGATATTCTAGATATTCCTATTCTGGAAGAAGTTTAAAAAATAGAAGTCAGGTGTCTTGGTTTGAAAGACAGATTTCTGCTAAGGAAGGCAGGACCCTCCCTTGTAATGGAAAATATAACACCCTTCCTTCCGAATTATTATAATTTTGGAACTAAGGGGCTCTCAGGCAAAGATATGGGAATAGGAAAAACAGTTCTTTACTAGTATGTATAATAAGGCAAACAAACAACAATAACTATGACATTAACAACAAACAGAACCAGAAACCCAGTAACAGCCTTCCCAGACGCAGGCTCTTTCCCCTGTGGTGTGGTGATAGTCACAGCCGGCAGGGGCGTTAGTGGCTCTTGGTGGGCAGGGCGGGTGCGATGATTCCCCCGCGGCTGCAGGGGGTGCTGTGGCGTGATTTCGGGGAGCATGCGATAATGGCAGACTTGACCGAGATGAGAAGGCATGGAAGAAAGGCTTGCTTTACAAACACCCCAGGGGCATCTGATCGCAGTGCCCCAGCAGGACTCTCGGAAGCAGCAAGCTGGAATGGCAGGAATGAGCAAAAATCCTGGGGTGGTGGACGCGATGTATCAGAAGCTCCGCAGCTGTAGGTGGAACTGCGGGACGTCTCGGCAGGCAGGGAGTGCGAAGCTATAGTATAGCGAAAGCTCGGAGCAGTGATGAAGAAGAAATGGCGGGGGCGGGGCAGCGGCAGACCCGGTTCTGAGCAGGGCAGGAAAAAGTCCCAGTACAACGGCTACTCTTACGAACAGAGCTCCACTCACGGTAGAAGACAGGCAGCAGGAGACTGAATCCCGCAGTGGTGACGAATTCTCTCTACATCGACCGCAGCCTCTCTCCCCTCCAAATGCTGAGAGCACAAGAGAGTTAGGGGCTGCACCCAACGCCGTTTACCCAGTCTAAATCTTCCAGTATCTCTGCTGTTCACGAGAAACCCCATGTAAAGAGAGAGTAGCCAGCTGCACCCCTCCCCTGAGCCGTGACATCTTCTTTTGTCTCTCTTAAGTAGCCAGTTGTTATTGTCTCCTAGCAACATGTATGAGGGAAAAAAAACCCCACAAAAAACAATAGGAGAACTAAAACCCCAACAGCAGCCCTCACCTGTGGTCAAAAACTGGGACTCTTTCATTGATGGGACAGCTGCTAATGATAGGGAAATATATTTCAGAATAAAGGACTTCTTTCCTCTTCCAGCCATCAGAAGGAAGAAATCTCAAGTGTTTGTCTGTTTGTCTGTTTGTCTGTAGCAGATCAACCAAGACTTGAACATCCAGCTCCTAAAGGATGGGTACCGGTTAGATGAGATCCCAGATGATGAGGACCTCGACCTAATTCCCCCTAAATCTGTGAACCCTACCTGCATGTGTTGCCAAGCCACCTCTTCCACCGCCTGTCACATCCAGTAGTGAGGCCAGCAGTGCTTTCAGTGCTTTCCACTATAAAACTTAAGTCATCACTTCCTCCTATGGTAGGACATGCACCTCTTTGTGTTCATGGAGCCAGAAGAAACTCAAAAATTTATGATTGGTTAATAAGTTATTTTAAACTATGATAAAACAAAAGACAAGTTGATCAAAGTGCCAGGCACTGCCTGGCAGAATGTACTGGTCTGGAGAGCAAATGCTCTCTGGTCCAGAGAAACCTCCTTGGTTTGTTTAGGCACTGGAGATGTTTTGTAAGGTGTCTATTCCAGAATGGGAAGGGTGAGATGGAGCTGCAGTTACTTCTGCCCACTGAAACCAGTCCATCTACAAGATCAGGGGCGAGTCTCAGGTGTCAGAGGGTTTTACCTGTTGGAGAAGATCAGTTCTTAATTGATTCACTAAACCTGATACATTTGCATAACTATACTTATACTGTAACTGGGACATGGGAATAGGAACAGAGGAGGGCATCCTTTCTTATGGCAAGGCTAGTCAGGACTAGCATGATGCAATTCATTTACTTGTGAAAGGGACAAATAGGTGACATTTCACTGTGAGTCAGTACTAGTTAGAGCTGTTGTGTCACATATCCAATGCACTCTGTCCTTAGCTCCACATTAAATTATCACCAAACACATTGGATCATTGGATTCAATCTGCAGTCCATCCATGCTCTTCAGTTCAGGGATTCAGTCTTTGCCCAAGAATACCATACTCCTGAGTTCAGACCAGCCATGTATAATGACTTCAGCCAATACTTCATTTCTGCGAGACCCATGTGCTTTCAGAAATCCTAAAGTGTGTTCAGCTAAGAAAAAAGACAGAACTAGAACTGTTCAGCCTGAAGGTCAGTGCCAGAAAAACTAGTTGAAGAAAGCACATTTTCACACAGCTTGGCTGTTGATATTGTCTTGACACGGCATCTCTTGGTGCCCATGGGAGAGATTTATTAATGCTGAAAGGTGTCTTTGGTGGTGTCAGACTACTGTTGGCACATACTATGTTTGCTCTAACCTCAGACAAGTCACATTCCCTCTTAATATCCATTCCTTTCTGCAGCACAGGAGAGAAAGCTGCCTTCCCAAGATCCTACCACCACCCTGCATCCATCTGCATGGATGTTGCCAAGTGTGTGGTGGACACCATTGATAGTATAGTTCTGCAAGTAAGATGCAAAAAGCATTCTGTAGAAGTTTTGCATGTATTTTCAAAGTACTACAAAGAAAAGCAGCACAATTCTGCTTTCCCTCTCTTTACCATTTTCTGATGTTGCTTACATGCATCAGAAGGCTGCAGAGTGGAGGTTAGTAAAGAGATTAAAGAACTTTGGGAGCAGATGTTTGGGAAGCATGTGTTTCTCACACATTTGGCAGCTGACTCTTGCACAACTGACTTCTCAGTCTGCATGATGCCAGAAAGAATGTGTAAAAAGATTTGGTGGCGCAACAGCACCATCCACTGCTGATGAAGTTAAGGAACTTAGGAGTCCAACAAGGATTTAAAATACAGATGCCAACCCCTGTGAGAAACATGCACCTGGTCAGTCTGGCATTAATCTTGTGTAGGTAATCCCAAATCATAACCTCTTCCTTTATGCTGAGTTGCTGACTCTTCTGCTACAGGGCTTGTCCAGCTCTGTCACAGATGTGGGTTTGTATGATGAGATGTGGTTCAAGGTTTGGAAGGATCCCTTACATAGGAAATCCTTGAAAGGAAGTGACAAGGATGCCATGTTCTAAAGGTGAAAAGCACCTTAAAATGAGCACTTTTCCATGCCTTCCCCTTAGGCTCAACCTAGCCAAGTTTGCCCTGTGGCACTGCCCATTTATGCAGGTAGTTCTTTTGAAATGTGAGAAGTAGAAATAGGGTTATGTGAAGAGTCAGCTCTGAAGGGTGATAGAGTTCAAAGCCAGGGTATGTTTACATTGGCACATGTAGCCTGTGCTTGCTGAGCCAAGCAGGAGCCAGGTGATAAAGCCTACTTCATTCTAGGTAATAGTGGCCATTCCCTGTGTGAGCTTTAAGGGAGAATAGTAAAGGAAGAGCCCAGGCAAAAGTGCCAGTTTATACCCTCAGATCATTAAATGGATGCTAAAAGTAAGAGCATGAAACTGCCATGGGAATATCCCAAAGGAGCCATTCAATGCTCTCTTCCCTCCCATCACCATTCACTATCTCAGTTGCACTCTGAGTGTTATAGAGCAACATAGGCAACAGGACAAGTTGCATCTTTCCCTGATGCCTGTGGATAGCAGCTCTTCCCATTGCTTTCCAGACCCAGTTGCCAGCAGAAACTGGTGGTGACTGAGCCTTTCTCTTTCTGTAAAAAGCTGCTCCAGTAAAAGATGGATTTGCTCCTGGAAGGAACCCATCTCACCAGTTGTGCCTGGACTGTGGAGTCATTCCAAGTAACAAATGGTGATACAGGTGGTAGGATTGCATCAGGGAGTGGAAGATGCAAAAGAAGTCTCATTAAAATGTGACTGTCTCAAATGTGTCACTGGAAACCAGCAGAGTACGCACCAGGAAAAGAAAAGGCCATGCTGCAATAAGTGCTATTATCTGCCGAGATGTTTGCCCTCCCAGAGCAGCATTCTGTAGTTGCCCATCCAGCTGCCCTGGATGAACTCACTAGGAAGAACTGTTGTCTACCTGGGCTGCATTCTCCCTTCTGCACTGGTCCAAAAAGAGCTGTGACTCCACCTTCTCCATCTGTTACTCACCTTTCTCAAGTTCACATGATATAGGAGATGTGAAGCTTTTTGGGACATGTAATATAGACCCACTGAGATAGCTGTAAAAATTGGACAAGCTCTCTTCACAACATCCCTTCTGGTTTTTATCACCTTCATCTCCATCCCCAGCTCACTGATTTCTGGGCTCATTTTTTTCACGGAAAAGCTGGGATAGCAGCTGTGTTTGGCTTGTAGCTGCCTCTGTCCTGAGACAAATATAAGGCAACCATCAAATCAGCAGGACATCCAGCATCTGTGATGGTGGTTGAGACAGAGAGCAGACTGGAGTTTCTCTTCACCCACCTGAAGGCAGTGGGGCTGAGGGTTAGCTAGGCTAAAGTAAAACCTTGGTGTGAGCCAGCTGCTTTCATCCTCCCAGGCTCAGCACTCTGGGAGATCTGGCACCAATTAGGTCCCAGGCCTAAAAATCCATGTGAAATGGACTGCAAACCCGCAGCAGAGGCACAGTTGGAAAGCCAGTCAGCTGTGTCCCCACCATGCTGGGGCAGAGTGCACTGGTAGGGCTGTAGTTGTGCAGAGAAAAAGATGAAGTATAAAGTCTACAGGGAAGAAAGTTCAGAAATAAATTATTCTCCCCCTTTTTGCACGTTTTTTAACCATTTTTACTCCTTCCACAAGGGTTATTGAATCTTCAGTTTAAGAAAGAAGGAAATGAGCCAACATTAAATAGCTTTCTGAAGGGTTCTGAAAGCAGACACCACTTGCATGCAGTTGGTCTGTGCCTAAGATGTGACTTACAGACCTCATTGTACATCCTGTAGTTGTGTCACCATGTGTTGTGGGAACTGGGATGGGAGAATTAGTGCTGACCATCATGTCAAACAGCCCCAGCTTTCCAAACTGAAGAAGAATCAGACCATGAAGGGGAGGAAAGCAGTCGTGACCATAGAAAGACAGCTAATTGTCACAGGTAAACTTTGGTATCCATGTCCAGTGGCTAGTTCTAGAGTCACAAGCTTTGTTATATTGCAGACGTCCTCTTTCCACTCCTCTTTTCTCAAAGCAGCAATCATCTTCCCCCTCCCTCATGCACTAGTGATGAGCATCAGGGACAGTTGCACCCAAAGTAACTCAGCCCAGTTCTGCACTCCTCTCTCCCACTCAATCCCAAGGCAGCCCAGACAGTTGTTAGCCATCAGAAGTCTAAATTTTTAGTAACTCTGCTTGGGTTTCTTTCCTCATGTACCATAGCTTCCTCCCCACGCACTCTAGCAGGGCAGTACAGGAGGCTCCAACCATGTCCCAAGTAGTTTCTTTTCCCCCTGGCAGCACCTTACAGACATGAACCTTACTGTGTATGTACTCTGTCATTGATGGTGAGATCTGGTGTTGCTGATCTTGCATAGGTAGCAAATGATTGGGATCCATTGGGAGAAACCAGAAAAAAGTAGCTACTGTCCCTTTTCCTTTTTGAGAGAAAGTGGGATTTTTTGATATTATGATTATTGTCCACCTTCCAGTGGCCAAGTTCTGAGCTGCATTAATAATGGGTTAATTGACTGTCTAGACAGGTATGGAGCTTCACACCAACCTTAATGGCAAACACCATATCTCTATCCAGAGCCTAGATACAGGCTGGATTTCTCCCATGCTGGCAAAGTGCTTTCAGCAAGCTCCAGATAGCCATTTCTGTCAGACAGCACTCCTCAGAGTTCAGATCAAATCTGCACTTGCATTTCATGCCCTTAGCTTGGATAAAAATCAACCCAAATACTTCCCAGGTCTCCTTTCCCCATGTGGTGTCTAGTGCCTCAGGAGAGGCAATGGTGGAAGGCATTTGGGGGTCACCAAAAGCAAGATCCTTTTTGGATGTATTTAATGGAAATATCTTTCAGGAGGAGACCTCACAACCTTTGTGTAAATCTCAGAGCAGGAAACTAATTTCCAGCTGTCCTTGCATATAGTGAAACATAGTTCAAACATCCAAATGCAAAGTATAGTTAAATATTGGGTTTGACCTGAATAACCCTTTAATTAGGAAGATAAATTTGTTGTAGCTTGACCTTAGTTCATGTAAGGAACCTGTTAATCATTTGACATGCAGAGTGCATTAATGTTGCATTAACTAGGCTATTGGTTTTATTATCTAGGTTTGGGAGATTTTTCACTCTTGAAACATCAATCTGCATCTTGTATAGGGCAGGGGGAATGTTTCGTTCTTTTCTCCTGTTCAGATCATGTAGCACACTGCTGTACTTCTGTTCCCATCCATGTAGAATACTGCATTAAACAGATCAATCGTGTTGTGGTTTGTTTTGGGTTTTCTTTTTTCCACCATTCATTTTATGCATTAATTTATTTCAAACAGTGGGGGATTTCAAAAACATGAATTATGTATATATTTTTTTAACATTTCCATTGCAGTATTTATCATTGTTACTGGTTGTGTATAGTGTAACAGAATTAATATTAAAAAGTATACATATGAAAACCAGCCTGCCAGACTGTCATTGGAGTGAACAGTGATGAGTGGGTACAAACCACACCATCTCATCTGAGACCCAAGCAATCATGGATACTGAAATCAGGGGAAATGATTTGCAGAAAAAAAACCCCTAACTCCACAACTTTGTAAAAGTTGTAAAGCTGGTATGTTTATTACAGCGCTGGACACATGTGGGGATTGCACCCCTCTAAAGGACATGCGCACCCCTGAGAATTCCTGAACCTTTTTTATCCCCCCTTAGTTGTGCATATGCATAGAGTTTCACAATAGATTCATGCATATTAATTTTACTGGTTTCATGTTTCAACTTGCAATTAGTCCTTATCAGTCCTTGTACAGAGAGAACTCTGTGGTCATCTTGTCCCTCTCTTGGTCTCTTGCAGCCTCAGCTTTAGGCTTTTGTCTTTGATTCAAAGTTCAAGGGGCCCTTCTTATCTCTTCAGCTTGGAAATTGCATTCTTTTTTCCTCGACTGAGGCAGTTTTTGTGAGCACAGCGAAGCTAGCAGAATAAGCAGGTTCACTTATGCCAGCAAGCTACAGACTTAATAATTCAAAATGGTACATTTCACTTAAATCCGAAATGGATTTCTACCCTGGAAAATTTCCGCTCTGTTTCATTCCCCCCTTTCCTACAAATAAGGTGAGGGGATTTCTAGCCTTGCTCCCCATTGGGACAATAGGTCTCTACCCGATAAGGTGATGGGTGTCCTTACCACGAAAGGTCTTACTGTGGCTCCCTGACCCTCAGATCCTTGCATGTGGAAGTTTTCAGGCAATCCCGACAGGGGAAGAGATGAGAATCTGACTCCATGTTTCAGAAGGCTGATTTATTATTTTATTATATGTATATATATTAAGAGAAAATGATATATTAAAACTATACTAAAAGTATAAAAGAAAGGATTTCATCAGAAGGCTAGCAAGGAATACCAAGCAATGGAATGATAATAAAATCCTGTGACTGACCAGACAGTCCAAGACAGCTGGACTGTGATTGGCCATTAATTAGAAACAACCACATGAGAACAATCAAAGATGCACCTGTTGCATTCCACAGCAGCAGATAATTATTGTTTACATTTTGTTTCTGAGGCCTCTCAGCTTCTCAGGAGAAAAATCCCAGCAAAGGGATTTTTCAGAAAATATAGCTACACTTGGATAAGGATTGTTCGTTTGCTTCACATAGAGGTGGCAGCTCCTCCAATCCCAGAAATTACTCCATTGGCTAGCACTAGTTCCCAGCCCTGTGGCCACTTGGAGTGGGAAATGATGGTCACGTCCGCTCTGGTGTCTGCTACACCTGGAAGATAAACTTTGTCCTCTTTGTTAAACAAACTGCACTTTATAATAGGTCTGTCCGAGCCCACAGTCTCAGCCTGTGAGGCTGTAGGGTTTTCTGGAAAAATGTCAGTCCAGGTGGGCAAGAGGAAAGCTTGAGCACTGGGTATACCCTTAGACAATTACAGGGGTGGGTGTACACATGAGACGGTCACAGTAATTTCCTCCCTTGGTCCCACAGTTTGGACTTCTGGTAGTACTTGCAAAAGGTCTGGTCCAATACTAGAGTCCCCTATGACTAAAATGTCCCTTGGTCCATGAGAGGGTCCAAATTTACCTGTTGGAATTTTGTAGATCTTCATATCCTCAATCTGGATGGAAAGAGCGCTTACCAGCATGCGTTGTGTCCCTGCCTGAATGTATTGGTAGACTTCGGAGAGTTGGATCTCTTCCTCGTCATCACAGAGAGTGTCTCAGTCCTCGGGCTTTCCGGGATGGTGGGGAAAGGGGTACAGAACAGCTTGGTATTTGGTGTCATCGCACAAGGCTGCCCTGCTCTCCGCGGGAAGTTTCCCTGCTGCTGCAGTTGAGAGGTCTGATGCTGGATCTGCTAGTGATACTGAAACTGCGGACAGTGTTTAAAATGTTCTTTACGGTCTAAGCATGCTGCAGAGGGACAACCAGTGGAAGGGTTCCTCTGCACAAAGTCCTTATCACATTCCACCTTGAGGTGACCAAGTTCATTACACTTATAGCATTGCATATTTTGTTTGTTTTGTGCTACAAAGACTTCAGCTACTCCTTTGCTGGCTGCCATGGCTACTATATGTTCAGTGGTTGTGAGGCGGGAACAGACTTCCACCATTTGATAAATGGTGGGTTCAGGGTCTGGAGGGAGTGCCCTTATGATTTTTTTGCAATCTTCATTTGCATTGGATGCTGCTAGTTTATTGAGCCGCTCTTCTTTAGCCCTTGGGCAATCGACTTGCTTATCAATAGTATCTTTTAATCTGTCAATGAATTTAATATATATTTCATCAGTGCTTTGACAAATGTCAGCTAAAATTAGTTGTGGGGTAGTACCATCAGGTGTTTGGAATAAAGCATTCTGGGCAGCATTTTTAATATCCTCTAAAACAGCTTTGGATAAATTTCAGGCTTGCACTTGTGGATTTTCATATTTTCCTTCCCCACTCAGATGCTCTACAGTGAGATAAGCTTGGCTAACCTCCAATTGGTAATTTTGTACTAATGTTTTTAATTGCTTTTTCCAAATTGATTGCCACAGAAGTAGCTCTGTAGGTGATAGGAGGAGGGACATAACATGCCGAAGATCATAGGGGACAAGCACATGAGTTGAGAAAGTTACTTGTATGAGATTTTTGAAATATGGGGAAGAGTGGCCAAAATCTTTGGAAATTCTTCAGATTTCTCTGAGCTCATTATAAGGAATAGTTTTTCATTTTGGGGGGAACCCCCTTTTGTATCTAACTGGGATGGCAAGGACATTTAATTTTCCAGCGAACTCCCAGTTCTTATCTAAAGTTGCTTCTCTTTTGATTTGAACCCAGGGATCCTCAAATTCGCTGTCTGACTGTTATCTGAGGTAGAGACAGATGTTCTAGAATCAGTACTAGAGCACCAGCCAGGGTACACTTCATGCTTGGAGCCTTTGGTGTGTAAATAGGAGGGCTTTTTCTGATTAGCTTCCCTCCCAGTAGGGTGTGGAGGTGGACCCAGGGGAGCAACCGTGGGACCCAGCGGAGGTGGGGGGAAAGACGACGGGGGAGGAGAAGGACTCGGAGTGGGAGTCCCGCAGAGGATGGGGAGAAAGGAAATCCCCACTGCCGAGACAGCCAGTTGAAAGGGGCGGAGACTGCTACCACTGGGGGGACACCTGGAGCTGGGGTAGGGGGGACACTCAGAGCCACGGGAGTGGGGAGATGCAGAGATGCGGGAAGGAGACCCAGGACCAAGGGGGGAAGGGAATCTCCGCTGCCAAAACAGCAGGGGAAGCGGGAACAGCAGCTGCACTCTCCCTGGACACGATGAACTCAGTTGCATAGCACTTCAACAAATGGTGGAGAATGTGGGCAGCCAGTTAGGACAGCACGACCGGCACCCCTTAAGTCACCTGCTGAACTACACCTTGCGGGATCCCCATCTTAAAAGGAACATGGGGTAAAAAGCTTACAGAGAGGGGAATTCCCAGTAAGGGCACCAGCTTACCGGGACCGGGCGATGGAACTGACATCTACCATCACTCAGCGAGACGTTTATGAACGGTTTAAGTTTTTTCATTTTTCACGGGAGGCAGTCTTTAAGAACTACAAGCAGCTAGTCTGCCTGCAAAAAGGACCATTCCACAGACTCTTGTCAACTTTCCCGACGTGTCTGCTGCAGCTTCTGGATGGTAAAAGCCCTGGAAGGTACTTATAGATGGTTATAGACAATTGCATACAGCATGTCAATGCCATAGATCAGTGGCCCCCCTCCTGTGAACTCCCAAGTTTTTCAGTTTCTGTGACACTTCCCATATCTTTCATTACTCTTTTGTTCCTAAGAGTGCAGCAAGGAGTGAAAACTGCCAGGATGGCATGGAGTTGCTACCGTCTCTCCGTCACACTGTGTCTCTCTCCGCCACCCTATCCCCCTTTCCCTGAAGGCAGAACAAGGGACGGAATACGTCCAGAAGTGACACAGGAACACTACCGTCCTCTCGCCATTCTGTGCCCTCCTTCATCCCCTGTCTTTCCATATCCCCTGTTCCCTACCCGGAATGGTGATGGCCGCGCTGTCCAGGGCCCTCTTTCTAAAAATGGCGCTTACCACACTGTTTAAGAGTCCTCTTTTTCCCGCCTAAGTCCTTCTTTTCTGGTCCCGAACCTCCCCTTCCCCCCTACCTACCTCGTCCCTCTTCCTGCCGCACCTCTGCAGCTGGCCCCTCCGCAGGGGCTGCTCGCCCCACAAAGAAGTCAGCCGGCCTCACAACTGCCCCCCCAGTGCTGGCCCCACTCCAAGCCCTATGCCCAGGGCCCTTGCCACTTCCCTCACTTCTCAGCCATCATCATTCAAGATGACAACACCCATAACACCAGTACTAAAGCTGAGACCCAACACTAAGGACTGTGCCCCTTGTGAACAGGATATCAAAGAACTGCACCCCTTTTGGTGAGAAGACCAAAAGCCAGAGGAGATTGAACTGTTAACTCATTAAGTAAAAATGTATTCATTTAATCAAATATCATAATTTCTGTTACTTTAGACTTTGTAATTAAGTCACAAATACTTTTCTATTCCTTGTTAATTTAGCTTGATAAAATTCTTTTTGGTTTTGTAAACTTTTGTCGTGGGGTGACAGCCTTTATCCCAGTATCGTGTGTTGTGTCTGGCAGCTGTGTTTTTCTCTCTCTCTCTCTCTCTCTTCCCCCGCCCCCCCCCCCCGCCCGTCTTGCCGTGGTGGGGCGGGGAGGGAGGAGTGATATTCCCGAGAAGTCATATTCCCGAGAATCCCCTTATAATAAGTTATTCAGCATGCATTGTTCAGTTTCAAAACGAGGGAGTTGTTGAACGCCCTTGTTCCTAAGAGGCAGGAATTTGATCTTACCCTTCTTGTGTTGCTAATAACTCCTCCCTTAACCCGAACCCTAACTCCACCCCTGCGATACCCTGTAAAAACCCCACAACCCTGCCTTGACTTTCGTCTTTATCCTGCCCCTCCTCCCCCGGGGGTAATAAATGTATTTTTGAGCTTTATGAAATGAAGACCCATGATTTGTGGAAGGAAACAAACTCCACAACTTTTGTGAAAGTTGTAAAGCTGGTTTGTTTATTACAGTGCTGGATGCATGTGGGAATGCTTCCCCTTAAAATGACTTGCCTCTGGGAACTCCAGATCCTTTTTTATCTCCCTCCAAATACATATGCATGCAATTTCACAATAGGTTTATACATATTCATTCTACTGATTTCGTATGACATTTGCCGCTTATTCTTTATCAGAAAGAATTCCTGGGTCATTTTGACCCTGCTTTCCCACAGCAGCCTCTCCATCTCTTTCAGAGTTCAAAAGGGGCCCCCCTCTTATCTCTGTCCTTCGGCTGAAGCACTTTCTTTGAGCATAGGCTTTCTGCAAGAACGGGCAGCCAGACTTAACAGCTATGTTTGCAAGCCACAGACTTAATTCAAAGATGTACATTTCACCTAAATCAAAATGGATTTCTACCCTGGAAAATTTCCACTCTGTCTCATTTCCCTCCTTTCCTAAAAGGAATAAGTAAATTATTTTACTTAATGCAAACTCCTATGACAATAAGTGTGCCTTGGTGCTTTACCATGTACGTTGGATAAGGAGGTTAACACAGCTACTCGCTGTAGTATTCTCCAATTCCAAATTAGCCATATAAAGGATAACCCTAAACTTAGTCCAACTAATATTAACAAAACTACAATGCGATGACACAACTTATTAAAGATTCCATTTGCAGTTGGTGACCACCCAAAGATTACATCCCACCAGTGACGATCTGCATTTTGTTTTATTCTTTGCAGAATTCTGGTTATTTCTTTTGTATCATGCCAACAGTAATTAGGGTTTTCTCTCCGCTTTCTTGGATTTTCTTCAAGATCTCCAGTAGGTCTTGGTGTTTAAGTAATTTTGTTTTACTAATGTGAACTCTATTGCAATAGGAGTAGGTGATAGCCTGTGTTACATTGTGTAATTAGTTTTAATTAGCTGGTGGGGTGTCACTGGGGCCAAGTATGAAAAATCACACCCCATAATCTTAACAAAATTACGAATACAAAAATTAGAATGATTTTTACTAGACAAAATAACATCATTGCTATCAATTGTTACAATAGCACAAGCAGTTCTCAAGCATAAACAACCTTTACCAGTATATACAAGCACAGTCTTCTGATCAGTGACTGGATGAATCTCGAAGTAGCAAATACTTTGTTCAGTGTCAAGACACACATCTTGAGCATTAATAGTATTGCTTTCACAAATGAATCCTACTTGTTCCCTAGTAACACAAGATTCGAAGTTTCCACCTGGAGGTTTGTGAGTGAGAAAAACTGAGAAAAGACACTGTGAGGCTTGGGTGGAAACAAGATAGTATAAAGAGAAGGAGATTATGAGAACCAACCAGAGCAAAGAGGTTCCTGAACTAGCCCCTTTGAGAGGGGCTCACTGGGAGAAAGCTGCCAGTAAGGGCAGCTCAGAAAATAAGAAATTTTATAATACCTTATTGCAGTTAATGCTGTTTTAAAACGGGAAGATAAATGGGATGAGGTTTCATATGCTGATATATTTTTTGCTTTAAGAAATCACCCGGAATGGCAAAGAGACTGTGGGCTCAGAGCTCCCTCTGATGTTAGCTTTTGAAAAGGAATATAAAGCAAAGAGACAGCAAATCAAACATGTTGTTCAGCATGCAGTGTAAGATAGCAATGTATGAAATCATGTAGTAAACTCCATGGACTTAGGTAAGGCCCCTTGGAGAATCTGAACAATAGGAATGCTGAGGCAGCAATTAAGTTCCTGTGTCCCTGACCTCCCCCCCCCCCCCCCCCCCCCCCCGCCCCATAGCTTATCTCTGTAACCCTATCGGCCACTATACTTAACCCTTACTATTGGTCAAATCTGGATTCCCCCGAACCCTATAAAAGAGGCATACTTTAGCCCATTCGACAGAAGAAGAGCTGTCGCTGGGACCCTTCGCAGACTTCCCCCATAAAGCCATCTCTGCGGAACCGTCAGTGCCTCTCCTTCTCTCTCTCTCGCCGTCTGCTGCAGCCTCAAGCCAAGGGCAGATCTACCTAGCAAGCGAAGAGCTGAAATCCTTAGAGAGCTGATACCACTATAGAGCTGATCACTACTGAGCTTGCTAAGGAGGTTGGCCTGCGGCACTGGCCTGAGCTAGCTTTCGGGCACCCCGTACCCCTGGGGACCGGGCCTCCGGGCTATTTTGCACTGCATGGTAATAAGGCCAGACCAGAGGCTTCATTATAGTGGCGTCCCCGACTCGACGAAACGCTCGACGAAACGAATCCCCCCTTTGGACGCAAACCCCCCCCGATTGGAGGCGGACCCCCCCCCCCCCCCCCCCCCCATTGGAGGGAAACTTCGTTGATAGAGCAACGAACCCCCTGGGAAGACTGACCTCCCGGGGCATTCTGTAAATGCCGTCCCGGACGCTGGTCCTCCTGTGAAGAGACTTTTTCGTTTTAGAAGAAACTCCCTCTGGGAGGTGTCAGTTCGAAACTCAAACTTCACTCTGAACGACAAAAAGTTCAGAGGAGAACTGACGTCAGTAGACCCCTTCCAGCAGATTCTGGGCCCCAAGAACTGTAAGTATAAATTAGCTAATATTGCGCGCATAACTTCTGGGTTCTAAACCTTTTTGTTTGTTTGTTTGTTTTTGTTTTTTTCTCTTTTTTTTCTGCTGGAAGGACTAATTTAACATGGGCTCAATCTTGAGCACCTTAAAACTAACTAAAACCGAGAGAGAAATTTACTTAACTATTATATAAATCTTATCTGCTTACAACTTTTCTTTTTCCACTGGCAAGCTCTCTAAAAATAACCTTAAAAAATTTGTGAGATGGATTCTTTCGCAATTCCCTGAAACTGATAAGGAAACGATCACTGAAAATTCGTTTTGGGATAGAATTAGCAACACTATATATATTTCACAAACAAATCAGGACTTTTATGCAACTATTTGCCTTTATTTCATATAATAATTAAAGCCATTGAAAAATGAAACAGAGAAAAAAATCTTAACAGTAACAGACACTTCCTTTTCAAATGCTAATGACACAGATAAGCACCCTGAGGAATGTCACTTGCATGCCTCACATCAGCTAGGTCCTAAAGTCCCCCCTCGCCTCCGCTACCCCCAAGGCAGAGCCTACACTGCTCACCATGGCTCCTCCCCCCCCCACCTCCCCCACGGCTGCGGGATCTGCGCTGCTTGACCTCCCAGATAATCTCTTATCTACAAACACAGCCATCGTCCCTACCTCCGGCTCGGCTTCCCCCCCACCTCCGGTCCTGGGGACCCGGGGACCCCTTTTCCTGCCTCTGCTGCCTTCCCCCCCGCTGCGGACCCGGACCCTGTCCCCCCCCCGCCGTGACTTTGACTCCTCCCATCGCAATGCCCCCCGCCCCCGCCGCCCTCGCTCTCCCGGCTCCAAGGGGCCAGGCTCCTCCCGATGGCTTCCCGCCCCCACCGCTGCCGTGCCCGCGTGTATCCCCGCCCACCCCCTCTTGCACTCTGCCTGCTACAGCAGGGGAACCTCACACATGCGCAATGCCACCACACCACCCCCTAACCGTGGCGCCCCTGACTGGTCCCACTGCCTCCTCACCCCCACTCCCCCCATGCCCACACCCCCAGCCTGCCCAGCCCCCCTGCCCCCACCACCCATCCCCCCAACCCCCCAACCCCTCACCCATCCTCAATGCCACCCGAACGGAATCCCAGAGACCCCCCATGGTGCTACCCCCTCCACCCGGTCCTGTGCATGCTGTGCTGCCATCCCAGCACCAATGGCGCCTCCCCCTGGCCAGGTCATGCCATGCGCCCCCCCACAGCCACCAAAACCTCTGAAAAACGCCGCTTCTAAACGCCGTAAAAAGCATAGGACACAGATTGCACCCTCCCCCCTCAGTCCTCCTCAGAGGACCAAAGCACTTGCAGTGAATCTGATACTGATACGATCCACACGGATCCATGGGCTCTTATTAAGATAGAGACGACCGAGGCTGGTGATTGGGAGCTAGCACAGAAAATTAATGCTTTCCCTGTAGAGTATTAACAGGGACGAAACGACGGGAAGTCTACTATAAAGACATGGAAAGCAAACTCGAATAAGGAGCTCATGCAACTAAGAAATATAGCCAAAGAACATGGCAGAGGCTCATATATTTTTAGAAATTTCTTAGAAGCCATGTTCTCAGCACGTCTTACTTCCCCACGATATAAAAAATATTTCACACTGCCTCCTGTCCCCAGCAGAAAACATGGTATGGGACAGGCATTGGAAAAAGCAATTAAAAACATTATCAGATTCATATTCTGCAGATGCTGCTAAGACAAATTTTACAGTAGAACAGCTGGCAGGGGAAGGGGATTTACAGAAACCAGCAGACCAATTGGAAACCTTGAATAAAGAGGCACTGCAGGACGTGGCTCTTGCAGCAAAAACCTCTTTACTTCTCATCCATGATGAGTCAATGCCAACAATGCGTTTTTCTACTATTAAACAAGGGATAGATGAAAGTTTTATCACATTTGTGGACAGACTTAGAGATGCTCTGGAGAAACAGATAGAGAGCACAGAGGCAAGGAAGGAACTCTTATGTAAGCTTGCCTTGAGTAACTCAAATGAAAAATGCAAAGCCATTTTGAGGTCTTTACCCATGGATACAGACCTCACCATAGAGCAAATGCTGGAATGCTGTACACGTCATTTGTCCACTGAAAATACAGTGGCCCAAGCAGTTGCTGAGGGTATTGCTGAAGGAGTTTCTGGCCCATATGCAGTCATAGCTTCTAAAAACCAAGCTAAATGCTATCACTGTGGGGATCTTGGACATTACATAAAGGACTGCCCAGAGAGATCACCTCCCTGATACCACTGTAACAATTAGCAAAGGCCCCAGAATAAGCAGCGTTACCAGCAGCGTCCGGGAAACGCCTTGCTCAGCCCGGTGGAGCACCAGGCGATGACAACAAAACAAAGGCCACCCAGACCCAACCACGCACCAACCCAAGAGGTTCCGGACCACAAGAAGAGGATCCAACACATGGGGCAACCCAGATGGGAACCCGCCGGCAATTGGTAACTGCTCTGTCCACTGACTTTATAATGAGAATGTTCACCGTGTTTTCACAGGCAAATATGGGCCAAAAAATGGCCCTTCAGACATTTTAATTATAGGTGACTCTCTTAAAATTCCAAAGGAAATCTTCGTTGTTCCAGAAGTGCTGACAGTGCAGCTGGGACAAGAGATTCTTGTCCAGGTATACTGCATATACTTACCATTTTTTTTTTCAAAGGGAACTCCAATAGCACAAGCCTTTTTACTCCCAAAGAACCACAGGGAACAGATTCCTCTCAGCCCTACAGCAATGTGGGCACAAGTTGTGGGACCAAACAAGACTACCATCGAGTGCGGCCTTACCTTCAAAGGAGAGAAGACCCACCTACCAGGGATGCTGGACACTGGTGCTGATGTGACCATCATAGCTCGCTCAGAATGGCCAGCACACTGGGATCTACAACCTGTTGCAGGCATGATTTCAGGGATTGGTGGAGCTACTGTATCCATGAGAAGCAAGAACAACATCCTTGTTGAAGGGCCTGAAGGCAAGCTGGCAACCATCCGCCCATTCGTGGTAAGGGCCCCCATCACCCTTTGGGGCAGAGACGTTCTATCCCACTGGGGAGCTTCCCTACGTATTCCCACTCGGGCTTTCTAATCGGGGCCACTGAAACACGCGCACTGCCAGATACGCCTCGTCTCACCTGGAAACGCCACGAGCCGATCTGGATTGAACAGTGTCCCCTCTCTAAAGCCAAGCTGTGGGCCCTAAACATCCTCATGGAAGAACAGCTCGCAAAAGGCCACATAGTAGAATCCGACAGCCCTTGGAACTCTCCAGTCTTCGTTTTACCAAAGCCTGGGACAAACAGATGGAGGCTCCTCCATGACCTTCGCAGAATCAACGAAGTCTTCAAGGGCATGGGCCCTCTTCAGCCTGGCCTGCCCTCCCCTTCGATGCTGCCTAGAGCCTGGACACTTACTATCATAGACATTAGGGACTGTTTCTTCAGCATTTCTCTACACCCTGAGGATGCTCCACGGTTTGCTTTCTCCATTCCCTCTCTTAACAAAGAGGCTCCGCTCAAAAGATATCATTGGTGTTACCTTCCTCAAGGCCTACAAAACAGTCCCACTATTTGCCAGTGGTACGTGTCTCACATCCTGTCTCCCATTCGGAAATCATTTCCAGGCGCTATCGTCCACCATTATATGGATGATATCCTGGTATGTGCTTCAGACAAAGCTTACTTGGACAAAACAGTTAAAAGGACTATTGAAACCATAGAAAAGGCAGGAATGGAGATTCGTGAGGATAAAATACAGTACACTGAGCCATG
Organism: Melozone crissalis; assembly: GCF_028551555.1. Classification (NCBI taxonomy): domain Eukaryota; kingdom Metazoa; phylum Chordata; class Aves; order Passeriformes; family Passerellidae; genus Melozone; species Melozone crissalis. Next base: position 3,325,161 of record NW_026535813.1, on the reverse strand, counting down.
GACTTACCTTGGAGTCCAGATCCGGGAAAGGACCATCGTACCCCAGCAGCTCACCATAAACGATGACCCAAAAACCCTGAGGGACTTACACAGCCTGTGCGGATCCATCAACTGGGTACATCCACTGCTAGGAATTACAACAGACGACCTTGCTCCCCTGTTCAATCTCCTTCGTGGGCCTAAAGACCTGGACTCTCCCTGCACTCTCACGGCAGAAGCCAGAGGGGCCATCACCAAAGTCCAGGAAGCCCTGTCTTCACGCAAAGCCCATTGCTTCAAGCCCAGCCTGCCTTTCCAGTTCATCATCCTGGGAAAAGTACCTCGATTCCATGGACTGTTTTTCCAGTGGGACTCCCAGCTTCGAGACCCTTTGTTGATACTGGAATGGATCTTTACAAATAGCCAGCCTACAAAGACACTTACCATCTACCAGGAGGTCATGGCACATTTATTAAAAAAGGCTAGAACTTGCTTCCGCTCTCTTTCAGGGTGTGAGTTCGCATGCATATACTTGCCAATAAGCCTTACAGACTTTGAGGATTTGATCCAGACCAATGAGAGCCTCCAGTTTGCCCTGGATAACTATATGGGCCAAACTTCAGTTAAGATCCCACAACACAAACTTTTTAACCGTGATGTAATCTTCCATTTGATTCCAAAACGAATCCAAAGTAGAAAACCTCTCACGGCTCTAACCCTCTTTACAGATGGCTCAGGGTCATCCCACAAGTCAGTGGTTACATGGAAAGACCCCCAAACACAAAACTGGGAATCTGACATACAAATTGTGGAGGGATCTCCACAGATCGCAGAGTTAGCAGCTGTTGTCAGAGCCTTTGAAAAATTTAAAAACGAATCTTTCAATCTGGTCACAGATTCAGCTTATGTTGCTGGGACAGCCATGAGAGCAGAACATGCTCTTCTTAAAGAGGTTTCTAACCCAAAGTTGTACCAACTGCTCTCTAAATTAGTACACCTGATCTCCCATAGAAAGCAACCTTACCATATAATGCATGTGAGGTCACACACGGACCTCCCAGGTTTTGTTGCAGAAGGCAACAGAAAAGCGGATGCATTAGCAATGGCAGTAGAAACTGCTAATGTTCCTAACATCTTTGCCCAGGCAAAGTTGTCACACGTGTTTTTTCATCAAAATGTGCCTGCCCTTATGAGAATGTTTAAGCTCTCAAAGGATCAGGCAAAGGCTATTGTGACTACATGTCCGAACTGTCAAAACTATCAGATACCATCTATGGGGATGGGAGTCAATCCCCGAGGTCTGAATAGCTGCCAGCTGTGGCAGACAGATGTAACACACTTTGCACCTTTTGGAAGATCAAAATACGTGCATGTATCGGTCGACACGTTTTCGGGAGCAGTATTTGCATCATCACATCCAGGACAAAATACACTGCACACAATTGTGGTGGTTTGACATTGACAGTAAGTAGGTTTTCTGGGATATGCTGTGGTCACCAATAGGTGTTCAGATTTTAATACTGGCACCTGGTTTGGCCACTGAGATTTGACACGCCTCTGAGAACACACAGGGGTTAAAAGCAGAGCTGCTCCCCTGGGAGGCTCTTTGGGACTTCTGCGAGAAAAAGGTCGGATCTCCCTCCCCCGTTCATCTGCTGCTGCTGGGCCAGGGAGGGGCAGCCCTGCAGTAGTCCTGGGCCTGGACAGAGATGGGAGGTGAAGAGGCCCTTGAGGATGGAAGGGTGGAGGAGCACCAAGAGACATCGGGCAGCCACCCCCCCCCCCCCACCCCCAGGGGAGCGAGAGAGGGAGAGCCAGCATCTGAATTTAATAGCGGCCAGCTGAGAAGGAGAAGGAAGGGGGTGCGGAGAGAAGGTGCCCGGCAGGGCAGCGTGGGAGCTCCAGAGCTCCGGACAGGCAGAGACTGAAATTTTTTACCCTTTTCTTGCACGATAGAAACCTTGCAAATGCTGATCCTCCTGGAGCTGAATGGGAAGAGAGATAAGAGATGAGATAAGAGGGGATGGGCCACGAGGGAAGTGCAGAAGACTCTTGAGAGGGGGGGAGATGATGGGGTGGCCTTTTGGCTGGACTTTTCTTGTGTGGCGATGGACGGAACCATTTTTTTTTCCTGTGACACAGAGACTGCATTTAGGCGGAGGCAGTGCCTCAGAACCGGGACGGTTCAGTGTGAGTACCTCTCGGCCCCAGGGGGTGCAAAAATTTGGGGGGGACAGGTGTCCCGAAGGAGAGACTGTGCCTGTTTTTGGAATGAGACAAGGCATCCTTGAAAGAAAACCCTAGAAGCAGCTCTGGTCCATGCGCAGTGGTGAGAGCACTGGGCATGGAAGAAATATGTCACGATGGCAAAGGATCTCCGGGCAGTGCTATGAGTGACATGCAAACACACGAGGTTTCAACGGTGTTTCCAGGGGAAGCCTATGGTACAAAAAGGACTCCTCTCCTCTCGATGAACTGAAGATTGAGTATTCTAAAGGGTGCTGCCGGACCGAGAGTTGATCATTTGGGGGAATTTGGTGGGGAGGAGGAGGAGATGTATTTGTGAAGTTTTCATTTTCCTTGTGTGTTTTTTTTCTGTTCCCTTGTAGTTTAGTTATTAAATTCTTCTTTATTTCTAAGTGGGAGCCTGCTTTGCTTATTGGTGGTCACATCTCACAGCAAACACGAGGGAGAGAGTATTTTCATGGGGGCACTGGCATTGTGCCAGTGTCAAACCATGACAACAATAAAACACTTTCTCCTCGCCTTTGCCACCCTGGGAGTACCAAAGGAGATTAAAACAGATAATGGACCTGCCTACACTTCCCGCAAGTTAAAGGAGTTCTTCAATGAATGGGGCATAGCACACAAGACCGGCATACCTGTAAACCCCACAGGACAATCCATCGTGGAAAGGACACATCAAACCCTCAAAAGAGTCCTCAGTCAACAGAACAGAGACACGAGAATCACATCTCCAGTGGAAAGACTTTGCAAGGCTCTCTATGTCATCAGCTTCCTGAATTGTACAGCTTCGTAGCCTGACCCACCAATACTTCGCCACTTTGCAAATACCACCCAAGCAAAGCTCACTGAGAAACCACCGGTGCTCTTAAAAGACCCTAAAACACACCAAATTTCTGGGCCTTAACAGTTGATCACCTGGGGCAGAGGATATGCGTGCGTGCTACTACCATCTGGTCCAAGGTGGTACCCAGGAAAAAACATAAAACCATACCTAGGCACTGCAAACACTACTCCTGCAAATGGGGACAAGAACTCTCCTGAGGCAAACACAAGACCACCCCAAAATCAAACCAGCTCAGCCTGGAGACGAAGACGTCGCCAAATACCCACAAACATAAGAACCGACTGCTCCATCACAAGACAACAGACAAAACTGAAAACAAAACAACATTCTGCTGCACCAAGCCGTAGATAGCCTTAACACAAAAGTGTTCTCTGAATTATGTGTTGTTACACCTTTTTGTATCTTACAAAACCCCTATTATTCCCTCTTTCTAACCTTTTAAAACCCCTTAACCTTCTACCCACTCCTCCTCCCTTAGTGTAGGTTAGAAATTAAAAGAGAAAGAGGGGGAGGAGGTGAACAGAGAAAAGAAGAAGCGAGAAACCCCTCTCATCATAAAGATAACAAAGTCTGCTTATATTCCCTATCAGAAGCCCTATTCCCGCCCAAAGATGAAAAATATCTCTGTTGGTGCTGTCTTCACCGCTGCCTGGATGTTCTTCACCGTACCGCGTGCCTTCGACTGGATTAGCCCACAGCCTAGCCATAATAGTTGGGTAACCTCAGCAAAAACACTAAAACAAGACAACATGTGCTTGTCCATGGGAAGCATTGATAATCCACTTTCCACATGTCTAGTAGGAATTCCCTTCATAGCAGATGATTGACCTGTCTATAACTCAGAGTTTCTCCGCACCATAGGCAAGAGACCCAATGTGGCTGTTACTTGGGACGAGTGGACAAAAATTCTGCCCGATGCTCAAGAGGAACCCCAAGAATTAGATCTGTTGGGGTCCTCCAAGGCCACATATTGCGTCAAATTTTACTTTAGACGTCCAAAATCAATTAGCCAGAAATTGACCAGAATAAAAACACATATCAAAAAGAGATATCACCAGTCAACAAAGCCTATAACTCTAGCGATTGGTGCAATTACACAGCTCGTGTAATTTCTGTGTCCTCTCTCCATCCCAAAGTGTTACCCAAGGATATGTTTCTCATCTGTGGTGACAGAGTATGGGCCGGGATCCCCTCCCGACTCCAGGGAGGTCCCTGTATGTCACCCTGGTTTTTTAAGATTTTCTAAGCCTTCTGATGTTGACATTCTTTTAGTGAACTTTCTCACACACTTTCTGTAAATAACTCATTGTTTTGCATTCCTTTATGGAGGAGGAGAGAGTTGATGGACTGTTGGTTTGACCAGTGTCATTGCAGAGGTGTCACTGTCACCTTCCAATCCGCTGTCACTTTTGTAAAACTATAAATATTGGAGTCAGAGAATAAAACTTCCCTTTTTTCCTTCACCTTGAGAGCGGTGGTGTGCTTGTGTTCTTTCGTATCCTTTAGCGACATCTGGTGACCGCCGAAGTGTATTGCAGCCTAGGCTGAGACACGGACAGCGGATTGTGGTGAGGTTTTCTCCCCCTCTTTTTGGTGCTTTGCCTGCTGTTCTTGGGGCAATGGAAACCTCTGTGGTTTTCCAGGATGATTCCTTCATTTTGGATCTCTGGAGGGGGGTCCTGGAGTGGAAACAGGCTTCTGTTTTCTGGGATGATTTGGAGAGATTGATTCTGTGGGCCCGAGAGCGAGGTTTTTTTTCAGACCCTGCAAAGGCGTTCTCTAAGAAGGAGTGGTCTCTCCTGGGGGTCCACCTCATGGACACCCTCTTTGATGATTGCACTGTAGACATGGGACCGCTGCTGGTGCAGTGGAAGAAATGTGAGGAGCTTTGATGGGGGTCTGGTTCTTGTACCCCTCGGAGTTCCCAGGGAAGCCCTTCTATCTCGGATGTGGACGAGGAGGAGGTTGAGCTCCTGTGCGATGTGGAGCTCCCTTCCCCGCCCCTGGACGGTGTGCTGGGGAGTGGCCATTGTTTGCCCAGGGTGGATTGGGCTCACAGCCAGCTGGTCCCGGGTCCGGGGGGCTCTCTGGATTCGGCGGGCCGTCCTCGCCCCGCCTCGCCCTGCACGGCTGGCGGGGCGGGGGACGGGTTGCCCTCTCTTTGTGCCTTCCCGGCCTTTGAGGGGCAGCCTCCGCCTCGACTTGAGGCTGCTTCGGTGACGACTTTTTGTCCGAATTGCGGTGTGTCCACCACGTTCCCCCTGAGCGCGGTGGGGGTGGGCTCTCCCACCCCCGAGTTGGGTTCCTCAGCGGGGGGGGGGCGATTTCGCCTTCCTCCGGGTCAGTGCAGCCTGCTGGGCATGCGCAGTTGGTGGAGGCAGTTGGGGGCGGGACGTTGCCCATCTCTGGGTCTGTGCAGCCTGCTGGGCACGCGCAGCTGGTGAAGGCAGCAGGGGGCGGGGTGTCGGTCGGTGCTCCGCCCGGCCCCGCTCCGGTGGGTGGGCAGCCCGCCCCTCTCCGCTCGGTGGGGGCGGTGCCCGCTGCGGTATCTTGCGGCTTGGGGCAGGCTCTCTTCAGGGGCCTGCCCGACTCCCTTGTGCTGCCCCGCAGTGATGCGGCTCCGCGACCGGCGCCTCCCTCGGCATCCCACACCGCCCCCGTATCGGGGGATGGGGGCCCCGCACCGGTCTCGTCCGGGGCCGTGCCGGATTTGCGGGTCGTGCTGGCACCTGCGGCCGCCGAGGCGGCCCCTGCCGGAGCTGCAGTGCAGCAGGGGACTGGGGTGTTTACCTTTGGTGCAACTGCTGACACGGCCAGCGGGAGGCCAGTGGGTGCCCGGGGCCATGGCGCTTTCTCGTCAAGTCATTGGACGCTTCCTGCGTGACAGGTGACCGTGCGTCTGAAGTACCCTGAACGTTTCTGGCGAGAGGGAAAAACCAAGACCGACGAGATGAATGAACCTCTCTCCTCATGGCATCTGCAGGGTCGCGGGGCGGATTCCTTTGGCTCTGCTGGTGCTGCAGGGGGCACAGGGACGAGTGGTGTTGCCCTGGCTCCCGGTCAATCACTCCCTCTTGTCTCTGAGGGGCTCAAGGATCGGGACACAGCAGGTGCGGTGGCTTTGCCAGGGGGTCCCCAGGTTTTCCCTGTGCTCAGGGGCGTCACTCATAACACTTATGAACCCCTTGTATATAAGCTGGAGAAGGAACTCCGTGAAGAGGTTGCTCAGCATGGTTTGGGGTCTGCTGAGGTTATGCACATTCTTCGGAGGCTTGCTAAGGACGTGCTGACACCTCACGATGTCTGTTGTGTGGCACATTCTCTTTTTGACCCTGTGCAATTTGGTGTTTTTGAGACCAAGTGGGCTCGTTTGGCGGCCCAAGCGGTGAGGCGGAATGCTGCGCTGGCGCCGCAGGACCCCAGGCGTGGAGTTGTTGTTGACATGCTGATGGGGACAGGGCGTTATGAGAATGTTCAGGGGCAGATTGGATACGATCCGTTTGTGCTTCAGCAATGCAACACGCTGGGCATGGGAGCGATTGTGCAGACCCTGGAAATGGCTGCTCTGAACCAGCCGTTTTCCACCGTTGTCCAGGGGGATGATGAGCCTTTTATGGTATTTGCGGCGAGGTTGATTGTGTCCGTGGAGAGGCAGGTGCCTGATCCTCTGGCTAGGGACGTTACGATTGCAAACTTTGTCAAGTGTAATTGTAATGAAGCTTGTAGGAAGGTTATAGCGGCTATGCCTGGTGATCCTAGTATCTGGGAGATGGCGGAGGCCTGTGCGAACATCATTCCCTCGCGTCGGAAGTTGACCGCTGTGGCTGCCGCTGTGCAGCCAGTCTGGGCAGCACCGCAGGGCGGGCGGCCACAGCAGGGCAATGCGCAGGCTAGCAGGAAGCAGGGGAAGAATGTGCAGAAGGTCAAATTCCCCATGTTCTTGTGCGGTCGGTGTGGTAGGCCGAATCACATGTCTAACGTTTGTAAGGCGACTGTTCATGTTAATGGCCAGGCTTTACCGGGTTCGGGAAACATTAAGTGGAGCACGCAGCAGGAGGGGCGCACTCAGACAGAAGCTTCCCTCCAGACCCAGGTGCCGATGGAGGTCTCCTTTTCCAGCTTGCAGCCAGCACCCGCGGATCAGCAGGCGTGGATGTCTGCACCTCAGCAACAGTTGTCTTAGACTCGTCTGAGATACACAAGGTTCCCCTGGATGCCTTTGGTCCCTTGGGTGGGGGCATGAGTGGTCTCCTTATGGGGAGGTCTAGTGCCACCCTTCAGGGCATCATTGTGCACCTGGGGCTCATTGATGCAGATTTTACAGGGCAGATTTGTGTCATGGTCTCCACACCCACCCCCCCTGTCACAATCCCAAAAGGGACACGGCTTGCTCAACTTGTGCCTTTTAAGTCTTCTGTTCGCAGGACAGCTGACCGGTCGCGTGGAGCTGGTAGTTTTGGATCCACTGGGCCGCCTCAGGTTCACTGGACTGCTGTCCTGACTAAGGACCGTCCCGAGATGCTGTGTACCCTGTCCGTTCCTTATGCGACACCGTCGGAAATCCACCTCCGCGGGCTTCTCGACAGCGGTGCTGACATCACTGTTCTCTCCCTTGCCGCCTGGCCCTCGGAGTGGCCCCTGGATCCGGTGGGGATGTCTGTCGCGGGCCTGGGAGGGACAGCGCAATGCTACGTGTCCCAGCAGACCGTGCTTGTCACGAACCCGGAGGGACAGATGGCCTGGGTTAGGCCTCATGTTACTTCTACTCCTGCCAATCTCTGGGGGAGGGATGTTCTGTCTGCCTGGGGGGTGCGTATCAGGACGGATTTTTGATGGGGGCCACTGCAGTGAAGAGTGCAGAGTGTCCTACGCCTCCTATACAGTGGCTGGTGGACAAACCCGTTTGGGAGAAGCAGTGGTCCCTCCCTGATGATAAATTAGTCGCCCTTTGGAATTTGGTGCAGGAGCAGTTGGACCAGGGTCATCTGGAGCCTTCTAACAGTCCTTGGAACACTCCTGTCTTCTGTATCAAAAAGAAATCTGGGAAATGGAGGTTGTTGCAAGACCTCCGGAAGGTCAATGCCGTGATGGAAAGCATGAGACCATTGCAGGCGGGCATGCCATCGCCTACCATGCTTCCTGCGGACTGGCTGGTCCTCATTGTGGATCTGAAGGATTGTTTCTTTACAATTCCATTGCATCCTGATGACAGACTGAAGTTTGCCTTCTCGGTGCAAGCGATTAATGAGGCTGAGCCCGCACAGAGATATCAATGGAGGACATTGCCTCAGGGCATGCGCAATTCCCCTGCCATATGCCAGTGGTATGTGGCCCGTGCCTTGTCTGGAGTTCGCAAGCAGTTTCCTGATGCGCGTCTGTATCATTATATGGACGACATTTTGGTGGCCGTGTCCACTGAGGATGAGCTGCTGAGGATTCAGCCTCGGTTGCTTGATGCTTTGCATGCTCATGGACTGCAGGTGGATCCAGAAAAGGTTCAACAAAAACCACCTTGGAAGTACTTGGGGGTCAAAATTCTGGAACGGACGATCCGTCACCAGGAGGTGCAATTTGTGCATTCTGTGAAGACACTGAATGATGCTCAGAAATTGATAGGTGTCATCACTTGGTTATGTCCGTACTTGGGACTAACCAATGCACAGTTGTCTCCTCTGTATGATTTGTTGAAAGGAGACTCTGATCTCAAGTCACCTCGCACACTGACCCCTGAGGCGCGTAAGGCGTTGGAGGTGGTTCAGCAAGCTGTTTCGGCTTGTCAGGTGTATCGCATTGATCCCTCCGTTGATGTCACTGTGTTCATCACCACTCCAGATTCGCATCCCACAGGTATCATTGGTCAATGGAGTGACAAATGGTCTGATTCCTTTCACGTTCTGGAATGGGTTTTCCTGCCCCATCAGCCACAGAAGACGGCAACTACATTGTTTGAGCTGATTGCTCGCTTGATAATCAAATGCTGGCAACGGTGTTTGCAATTGATGGGTGCGGATTCTGCAAAGATCATACTCCCGGTGCAACGGGAGGATTTTGACTGGAGCTTTGCAAACAGTGTGTCCCTGCAGAGTGCTCTGGAAAATTTTTCAGGGCAGATCACTTATCATCTGCCCAGCCATAGGCTGTTGCATATGGCGAAATCCACACAAATTTCTTTGCGGCCCACAAATAGTCAGGAACCTGTGCAAGGACCCACCGTCTTCACTGACGGTTCAGGGAGAACAGGAAAGGCTTTTGTTACCTGGAGGGACGGATCTGAGTAGCAGGTTCTGGAAGGCCATGAGGATGGGTCAGCCCAATTGGTTGAACTGAGGGCTGCTGTCATGGCATTTGAGAAATTTTCCCAGGAACCTTTCAACTTGGTCACGGATTCTGCCTATGTGGCTGATATCGCACAGCGGTTGGGTCATTCAGTTTTGAAGGAGGTCTGTAATCCTGCCTTGTTTCATTTACTGAAGACCTTGTGGTGTGCCATTCAGGCCCGAGTTCATCCATTTTATGTTCTGCATGTGAGGAGTCACACTGATTTGCCAGGTTTTATAGTGGAAGGTAACGCGAGGGCTGACAAGTTGGCTAACCCAGCGTGGGTAGCGCCTCAGCCTGATACACTCGCGCAGGCCAAGGCATCGCGTGGGTTTTTCCATCAGAATGCATATACCCTGCAGAAAGCAGTTTCAGCTGACGCCAACTGAGGCTTGTGACATTGTCGAGTCATTTGATGACTGCCATGCACTTGCTCTGCCTTTGCCGGCAGGGGTAAATCCCAGAGGCCTTAGGGCCTTGGAGCTTTGGCAGACCGATGTCACCCAGATTGCCGAGTTTGGCCGGCTCAAGTATGTGCATGTCACGGTGGACACGTTCTCCTCTGCAATGTGGGCTTCGGCTCACACTGGGGAGAAGGCCCATGATGTCCTTGCCCACTGGAGGCAGGCCTTTGCCCCTTCTGGGCATACCTTCTGCTGTGAAAACCGACAATGGTCCTGCTTACGCATCGCAAAAGGTGCGGTAGTTCCTGCAGTTGTGGGGTGTCTCGCACAAGTTTGGTATCCTTCATTCTCCGACTGGTCAACTATTGTAGAACGCACTCATGGTACTCTGAAGCGGGTTCTTCAAAAACAAAAATGGGGAATGCAGGGTGAAACCCCTCATAGTCGGTTGGCAAAAGCTTTGTGCACAATCAATCATCTCACTGTGCCGCAGAACTCAAATAACCCTGTCATTTTGAATCACCATCTCTCGTTGCAGGCTGCGGACGAGGCACATCAGCCTCAAGCGAAGGTTCGGGTGCGGAATTTAGTCACCAAACAGTGGGAAGGTCCCTATGACCTTATCGTTTCGGGACCCTGGTATGCTTGTGTATCCACAGATACTGGGGTGCGCTGGGTACCTTCGAAATGTGTTCACCCTGACCTGCGACCACAGAGACAGAATCCGGCTGATGAGCAAGATGGAAACCGTGACCAACCTGAAAGGCATCAAGCGGGTGAATCATTGAGTGATGATTCGGATGCAGATGATGAGAGTGATCGCTCCGATGATTCCTCTGCAAGTGGACACTGAACATTGTTCATATTTTCCTTTTCACATTGTTCATATCTTTTTTCTTTTTCTTTTTTAAACGGAAAAGGGTGAGATGTCACCCTGGTTTTTTAAGATTTTCTAAGCCTTCTGATGTTGACATTCTTGTAGTGAACTTTCTCACACACTTTCTGTAAATAACTCATTGTTTTGCATTCCTTTATGGAGGAGGAGAGAGTTGATGGATGGTTGGTTTGACCAGTGTCATTGCAGAGGTGTCACTGTCACCTTCCAATCTGCTGTCACTTTTGTAAAGCTATAAATACTGGAGTCAGAGAATAAAACTTCCCTTTTTTCCTTCACCTTGAGAGCGGTGGTGTGTTTGTGTTCTTTCGTGTCCTTCAGCAACACCTGTACCCTTGGAAAACTTTCCACCCTTACTCCAATCATTACCCTGTTACATAATTGGAAAAAAGAAAGCAAATCAAAACATCAAAAAAGGTCCTACACTGAATTTGATGAAAACTGTGATCCTAAATTATACAACTGGAACAAACCAAAAAGGATTGATGTTTCCCTGCTCCTACCCTGGGTAGCTGCAGCTAAAGCCCTTGGTGAAATCAATCACCTTGGGTGCTGGCTCAGTAAACAAGCTAAAACTACATCTGCAGCCCTGAGTGAACTTTTAAAGGAAGAAGAAACCACAAGACAGGCTTCGCTCCAAAATCAAGCAGCAATCAACTTCCTGCTGCTTGCCCACGGACACGACTGTGAAGACTTCAGAGGGGTGTGCTGCTTCAACCTCTCTTCACGCTTGGAATCAATCCATGCAAACATCCAGAAACTGAAACATCTCGTGAAGGACTTGAAAGTAGAGAGAATCCCAGACTGGGTCAATGAACTTTTCAGGCAGTGGGGATTGACAGGATGGGCTGCATCTTTGGTTAAGGGAATGTTGTTGATTCTCCTTGTAGTTGTTATTGTGTTAGCTATGTTCTCATGCCTTGTTCACTGTTTCAAAAGAACTATAGCGAACGCCTTTTTTGTAAAAACAGAAAGCGGAGTTGTAGTAAACTCCATGGACTTAGGTAAGGCCCCTTGGAGAATCTGAACAATAGGAATGCTGAGGCAGCAATTAAGTTCCTGTGTCCCTGACCCCCCGCCCCATAGCTTATCTCTGTAACCCTATCGGCCACTATACTTAACCCTTACTATTGGTCAAATCATGATCCCCCTGAACCCTATAAAAGAGGCATACTTTAGCCAATTCGACAGAAGAAGAGCTGTTGCTGGGACCCTTCGCAGACTTCCCCAACTAGATGCAATGGCCAAAGGATGGCCAGGTTGCCTCAGAGCTGTAGCAGCAGTCATGCTGAATATTCAAGAGGCACACAAGTTTACCCTGGGACAGAAAATGACTGTGCTAGTGTCCCACACAGTGTCTGCAGTACTAGCAGTAAAGGGCAGCCACTGGCTTTCACGACAGAGGTTCCTGAAATACCAGGCTGTGACCGTGGTCACAAGGGTTTGCAGGTGAAAAGAGAGGCGAGAATGTTGACTCCATGATCAGAAGGCTTGATTTATTATTTTATGATATATATGCTACATTATTACTATACTAAAAAGAAAAGGAAGAAAAAGTTCTCAGAAGGCTAGCTAAGAATAGAATAGAAAAGAATGATTACAAAGATCTGTGTCTCGGCAGAGAGTGAGAGCCAGCTCTGCCGTGAGTGATCAATAAATCCAAACATCCACAGGAGACCAATCACAGGTCCACCTGTTACATTCCACAGCAGCAGATAGCCATTGTTTACATTTGTCTCTGTTGTAGTGTGTTAGGTTAGTTTGTTTAATTGCTCCCCCATTTTGTATAATGATTCTGCCCTCAACTGTTTTTCCTGCCACTGTGTTGCCAGTCATTCTGTTGCCTTGGTTACTGCCACCTTGAGTTATGCCAATCCCCTGGTTAACTCCCAGTTCCCCTCCCCTTGTTTCCTTACATAGAGCATACTCCTCCCACCTTGGGCCCTGCCAGTCACTCCCTACTCCACCTAATTTTCTAGAAGGTTCCTCACTTTGGGAGTTATGATTGGCTGTGGGACCGGGGCCCCTCCTTTGTTATGTATCGATTGGTCTCCCTTTACTGTCTATTATCATAAGTTCACTCCCTCTACGCCCTGGATTGGTTCTGGTTGAACCCCTCCCCTGGATTCCTCCCCCCTTTATAACTCTGTTGCACTCGTTGTTCGTTGTCACTCCCTGTTGGACTTATGTTAGGTGCAAGCCAGATTGTCACTCCCTGGCTGGCCTCCATCTAGGCAATAAACCTGACCGTCCCCAGAGAGTGTCCGTCTCTCGTCTCGTCATTCCTTGCAGCTTGGTATTGGACTCTCAGCGCGATCTCGTCCACACGGACGCAGTCCAAAGCCCCTGCCACCAAGGGGCTTCTGTAGGAGCAACCCTGGGGCCCTGCCACCGGGGTTGACTCCCCACCGCTGCAGCTGCCCGCTGGCCGCCCTGCTAGCCGGACGGACATTATTTTAAGGCCGCTGACCGCTGCATGTCTCTGAGGCCACAGCTTCTCAGAAGGGAGAAAAATCCCAAGAAAGGATTTTTCACAAAAGATGTCTGCAACACCAAGCCATCATAATAGAGGAAGATGATGTAGAGAGAGTGGTAACTAATACTGTCAACCCATCTTCTTTTCTCCGTGGAAATCAAGGAGAAGCAGTACACCACGATTGCCTGGAGACCATTGAAGCTACCTACTCCAACCGCCCACACGTAAAGGACACTCCTTTAGACGATGCAGAGACCTGGTTCACTGACGGGAGTAGTTATGTGTCCAATGGAAAGCGACATGCTGGGTACGCAGTGACTCCATGCACAGAGGTAATAGAATCTGGACCCTTACCAACAGGCACCTCTGCTCAGAAGGCTGAGATAATTGCACTGACCCATGCCTTGGAAATGGCAAAAGGAAAGAGAATAAACATCTACACAGACTTGAGGTATGCATTCAGAGTCGTGCATGCGCATGGAGCCATCTGGAGAGAGAAGAGACTGCTGACCTCACAAGGAAAGAAGAGATAATCCGGCTGCTGGAAGCAGTTCAGTTGCCTGAAAAGGTAGCAACTATGCATATTAAGGCACACCAGAGAGTAAGCTCAGAATTGGAAGAAGGAAATGAGCTGGCAGAGAGAGAGGCAAAGAAAGCAGCAAAAGGTGAGGTAATTATGGACAGATTTCCCTTGAAGGTAAGCCAGAATATAATAATAATACTAATCAAAAGGGACATACAACCAAGAGGAGTGGGCTACAATTAAAAGGGAGCTGGTAATCCCTTCTCATTTGTGTGGTCGCTAGTAAGGGAGGAACACCAGAAAACACACTAGGCCCTAACTACTTAAAAGCTTTTATAAAGTGTAGCTCTTTTCCCAGAATGACCAAGGCTACCCGTGTTACAGAGTTTGTCGAAATGAAGTGTTGACTTTTAAGTCATGGTTTAGGCCTGGCACAGAGCCAGTGCCCCCATGAGAATACCCTCTCCCTGGTATCTGCTGTGAGATGTGACCAGGAATAAGCAAAGCAGGCTCCTACTTAGAAATAAAGAAAACTTTATTAACTAAACTACAAGAAAAGAAAAAAAAACTATAAGGGAAAAGAAAAAAAAATGAAAACCTTACAAAAGCACCTTCCACCTCCCCCCCACCAAAATTTCCCAGTGCAATACATTCCCCCAAATCACCAACTCGCAGTCCGGCACCACCCTTTAGAATACTCAATCTTCAGTTCATCAAGAGGAGAGGAGTCCTTCTTGCACCATAGGCTTCCCCTGGAAACACGCTGAAACCTCGTGTGCTTCCATGTCACGCAGCACTGCCCAGAAAGTCCTTTTGTCATCGTGACATCTTCCTTCCATGCCCAGTGCTCTCACCACTGTGCATGGACCAGAGCTGCTTCTAGGGTTGTCTTTTAGTATGCCTTGTCTCACTCCAAAAAAAGGCACAGTCTCTCCTTTGGGACATCTGTCCCCCCCAATTTTTCACCCCCTGGGGCCGATGGGTACCCACACCGAACCGTCCCGGTTCTGAGGCACTGCCTCCCCCTAAATGCAGTCTCTGTGTCACAGGAATAAAAATGGTTCAGTCTATGGCCACACAAGAAAAGTCCAGCCAAAAGGCCACCCCATCATCTCTCCTCCCACTCAGCCAGTCTTCTCCACTTCCCTCGGGCCTAGTCCTTGTTATCTCATCTCTTATCTCTCTTCTTATTCAGCTCCAGGAGGATCAGCATTTTGCAAGGTCTCAGTCATGTAAGAAAAGGGTTAAAAATTTCAGTCTCTGCCTGTCCCAGAGCTCCGGAACTCCCACGCTGCTCTGGCCAGCCACTCTCCCCCCTTCTCCTCCTGGGCCAGCGCCGCTATCGAATTCAGACGCTGGCTCTCCCTCTCTCTCTCCTGGTGGGGGGGAATGGCTGCCCGATGTCTCTTGGGGCTCCTCCACCCTTCCATCCTTGGGCTGGGCCTACCTCATGGCCGCGTTGCTTTTCCCCTCCTCCCGCCCAGCCGGCAGCTGGGAAAGGGGGAGAAATCCAAAGCCTTTCCCAATGGAAGTCCTAAAGAGAGCCTCTGAGGGCTGCAGATCTGGTTTTTAACCCCTGTGTGTTCTCAGAGGTGTGTCCAAACCCCACTGGCCACATCAGGTGCCAATATCAAAATCTGAACACCCATTGGTTTGACCACAGCATCCCAGAATTCCCACTTCTTCCTGGTCAAACCAGCACAAGTAGTTTCCACAAGCTTTCTAGAACACATATCTGATTGAAAGAATCGTTGCCAGGAATTTATATGCCACTATTACTCAGGTAAACCAACAGTGTGATCATTGCCTCCAGACTAATCCCAAGAATACCCCCAGACCAAAACTAGGTAAGACTGGGAAGGGTCATGGATCCGGACAACAGTAGCAAATTGACTTTTCAGAACTCTCATGGAAAGGAGGTGTCAGTATTTATGAGTATTGACAAATACGTTTTCAGAGTGGCCAGAAGCGTTCCCCACCAGAACTGTCAAGGCTTGAGAGGTGACCATATTAAACAATACCGCTTTCAGAGTTCCAGCCACTATACTTATATTGTGGCTTTCAGTAGACAGCTCAGAGAAAATGAAAAATGTGACTGGAACGCAAAGCAAAGAGATAGATGGACCAGTACATAACATACAGCCTGGGGATTATGTATATGTAAAGTCTCTTACAGAAAAGACTTTGGAAACACAGTGGGAGGGACCATTCCAGGTGCTTCTCACCACCTTCACCGCAATCAAGATCAAGGAGCAGAATGCCTGGATCCACTACTCTCGCGTGAAGAAGGCCCCAGAAGCCCCTTGGAGAGTGAAACCAGGAAACTGAGGCAAAGTCAAACTTTTCCAGGATAGAAATCTATTTTGATTGAGGTGAAATGTACATTTTTGAGTTCAGTCTGTGGTTAGAAACCATAGTTATTTAGCCTGACTGCAAGGCCTAAGCTCAGTGAAGTTAGTGAAGGACAGAGATAAGGGGGGGGGGGGACAGAAAATGATAGAGAGAGACAGAGACTGCTGTAAGGGCAAGTCAACCTGACCTAGGAATTCTTTCTGATAAAGAAGAACTAGCAGCAAATGTTACGAAAAGTTAGTAAAAATGAATATGTATGAGCCTATTGTGAAACTGTATGCATATGTATTTGGGGGGGGGAGATAAAAAGAGATCTGAAGTTCTCAGAAGTACGCATGCCTTTTTTGAGGAGACCAATCTCCGCATGCTTCCAGTGCTGTAATAAAACATACCGGCTTTACAACTTTCAAAAAGTTGTGGGGTACTTTTTCTTTTCTCCGCAGGGGCAGGGGTGATAGACGGACCTCCAAGGTGCGCCCTAGGATTTTTTTCCTGGTGGGGCTCCACTCATCTCAGCTTGCCTCCTGCGAGGACAGACAAGGACCTGCTGGCCTGCGGAGGACATGGTATGTACTGAGGGGCCCCCGGGGGAAAAGAGAGATAGGGAGTAAGGCACTCAGAGATGTCTGGGTGCTTGGCCTGTAGATGCAGCTGATAGAGCAGCTGGATTAGAGACGGGGGTTCATCATTCTGATAGGACAGACTGCTAGTGACCCTGGGGGTGGGTCGAGTGAACCTGTGTGTGTGTGTGTGTGTGTGTGGTGTCCAGACACTGTATCAGTGTATGGGTAATGCATTGTGTGATTAATGTTAATGTGTCTTTAATCGTGCGAGTGTGTGTGGTGTATAGAAGAGAGAGGGAACAAGTGAGTTCACCCATAGTGCGGGGGGAGTGAGTCCTACCCGTGTCTGAAGCAGCCGAGTGAAGCTTGAGGCGCCGGCTGAAGCAGGCTGTGGGGGCAGGGAGTGCCCCGCAGAGAAGCAGAACTGTTGGGAATTTAGCTGACTAGAGACTGGAAAAGTACAAGGCCGTGGCTAATTCCAAGTCCTGCACCTGCAAGATAGTGTGTCCTTGGGCCTAGCTGAGTATGATAACGAAGTGGACAGAGAGACGTGAGAAGTAGAGAACGTAGGCCCAAAGGAATGAGGAAGAGTTGATGATATAGTTTAACCAATAGATCACTTGGCTTACAGAATATTCATAAGCTTATTACTTACTGTATAAGTGTTTGATGCTTTCTTCAATAAACGGGACCTGTTGATGACCATCTGGTGTCCTGGTCTCCCTCCTTCGACACAGAACGAGTGGAGAAACGTCAGTAACGGTATTTATTATGTTTAAATGTAGTGATTTGTGTAGATTTGGTACATTTTAACCGTAACTACTAGCTCAGAGAGTTCCTTTGCCCTGGATGTTTGGAATTGATCTCTAGACTGTGTGCTGTTATTTTGATTGTGTCCGGGGAAAGCTGATGTGAGTAAATGCTGAATTATGGTATGCTGTGTTGTGTTGCAGAATGAGGCCTTTGTTGGGGATGAGCCATTTGTCGGTGAGGGGAGACTCGGACACTCAATATGAGTGATAAGCAAGTTCCATTTATTGAAGTGAGCATCAAACACTTATACAGCAAGTAACAAGCTTATGAATATTCTGTAAGCCAAGCGACCTATTGGTTAAACTATACCATCAACTCTTCCTCATTCCTTTGGGCCTACATTCCCTATTTCCCACGTCTCTCTGTCCACTTGTTATCATACCCAGCTAGGCCCAAGGACACACTACCTTGCAGGCGCAAAGACTCAAACTAGCTGTGTTCGGTACTTTCCCAGCTCCTGGTCAGCTAACAAGCGAACGTCTACGTGACCTCTGTCATGTAGCCATTTCTCCACAGTGTTGTGTTGAGAAAAGTAGGCAATTTGAGAGATATGCCCTTTCCCAGTGATTTTGTGTGGTGATTTTCTTCCACTGCATTGTAGTAATTTGATTCTCAGATTGTATAGTGGTGTTTGTGGAGATTTTAAGATTTTGTTTGCAACAAGAGTAGCATTTTACACAGAAGAACTATGGTATGGTGATTTATGTTTAACTATAGTAAAGCGAATTAAAGGAATTCCAAGAATTCTCCCCCCCACAGCAATTCAAGCCCTGGCTCTAGTGAATTTGAGATAAGGGGGAGGGGAGGTGCATGTGTGTCTGTGTCTGTGGGCATATCAGAGTTTCTGCTGCGACAAGCACAGCCTTTTTGCAAGGCAGTAAAATGAGTGTCAGTAGACACGGTGCTTTAATTAGATTGTGCAAGAAGAGAACTAGAAAAGACTGATATTTTGTAAAACAGTTTAGATAGAAGAGATAAATGAGTTTATGAGACTTCAGCTAGTACTATAGTAAGTCTAGACTGAGAAACTACTGTGAAAGAGATAATGAGAACTAACCAGAGCAAAGAAGTTCCTGAACTAGCCCTTTTTAGGAGGGGCTCACTACAACAAGGCTGCCAGTAGAGGCAGCTCAGAAAAGAAAAAGATTTATAATACCTCATTGCAGTTAATACTGTTTTAAAATGAGAAGGTAAATGAGATGAGGTTTTGTATGCTGATATGTTTTTTGTTTCAAGAAGTCACCCAGAATGGCAAAGGGACTGTGAGATCAGGCCTCCCTCATATCCACTGCTCTTGGCCCTTGAAAAAGATAAACAAAGCAAGGAGAAGGCAAATCAAATGTGTTGTTCAGCATGCAGCATAAGATAGCAATGTATGAAGTCAAACAAAGATTATCATGCTGAAACGCAAAGCGATTACAGTTCGCAAAATGAGTACGTATGATTTGTTAAAGGCCTCTCCTAAGGTAAAAGAAGAAGGATAAAGATGACCTCCCCAAAAGAGAAGAAGACTTAGGCTCCAAAAGTATACCCACTCGAACCCATCCCCCTCCTGGCAGTTCAATTTCATCCAGAACTAAGATGTAACAGACCCCTCTGCGAGAGGCAGTGAGATCAGAAGAAAGAAAAGGATGGAATTTTACTTGATACAGGGGCCATATATTCAGTTTCAAAGTAACATGTACTTAAAAGTTTTTGTACAATTTGCTCAATTCGCTAAACATTCTCAAATGAAAAAGGTCACTCTAGAGGCAAATTATATAAAGATGTTACACTTAACATTAACAGCCATTGAAATTAAGAAAGACATTAGTAAAGAGAAATTAGAATAAGTAAATAAGTGTTTTCGAGAGTATAGGCCTCTGCTGTACCAAAGAGAGTGAAAAATGCCCACCATAGTAATCAAGATTAAGGAAAAAACACAACCAGTGCTTTCACAACCAGTGAGAATTGAGCAGTACCCCCCCAAAAAGAAGATAAGGAAAGAATCAGCCCAATAATTGATAGTACTAGACTGAGGGCTGTCAATAAGATAACAAAGAATTTATACCCTGTGGTAGCAAATCCATATACTTTACTAACTTGTTTAACACCTGAGCTAACCTAGTTCACTGTTTTAGGCCTAAGAGATGCCTTCTTTGCCTCCCTATCCAAGAAGCCAGCCAGAAAATTTTTGCATTCAAACACAGCTCACATTGTCCATGTGCCTGAAGGCTTCAAAAATTCCCCACTACGATTAGAGAACAGCTTGAAAAGTCACAGAGTCCCGGGAAGCTCCACAAGAAGAAAGGAGACTGTTGCAGTACGTGGATGATCCTCTAGTAGCCACTCAGACGAGGGAAGCATGTGTGGCCTGGACAGTAAGCCTTTTGAATTTCCTAAGACTCCAAGGATACAAAGTATCAAAGAAAAAGGCACAGGTAGTGAAACAGAAGGTAATCTACCTAGGGTAAGAAGTGAGTGCTGAGCAGCGGACTTTAAGGCAGAGAAGCCATATGCCAAACCCCGAAATGCCAGACAACGACGAACTCTGAACCTTCTTCGACATGGCGGGGTGGTGCCGGCTGTAAGTTTATAATTATAGACTGCTCGTCAGACCCCTCTATGCTCTTATTGCCAATGGAAACAGAGATCTCCGGTGGACAAAAGGAGCCACATGAGCCTTTCACCAGCTAAAGAATGCCCTCATGTCAGCTCCAGCATTGAGACTTCCAGATCTAAGTAAACCATTCTTTCTATTTTTCCATGCAAAGAATTTCCCTGAGAATACGGGCTCAAGACTTAGGTCCACACTGAAGGGCAGTTGCTTACTTCTCTAAGCAATTAGATGCAACAGCCAAAAGATGGCCAGATTGCCTCAGAGGTGTAGCAGCAGATGTGCTGAATATTCAAGAGGCACCCAAGTTTACCCTGAGACAAAAATGACTGTGATAGTGTCCCACACAGTGTCCGCAGTACTAGAAGTAAAAGGTGGCCACTGGCTTTCACCACAGAGGTTTCTGAAATACCAGGCCATCATGGTAGAGCAAGATGATGTAGAGATAGTGGTGACTAATATTGTCAACCCAGCTTCCTTTCTCAGTGGAAATCAAGGAGAAGCAGTTGAGCATGATTGCCTAGAAGACCATTGAAGCTACCTACTCCAGCCGCCCAGACTTAAAGGACACTCCTCTACACAATGCAAAATCCTGGTTCACTGAGAGGAGCAGCTACATTGCCAATGGAAAGCAACATGGGAAGTACACAGTGACTGCCTGCAGAGAGGTAATAGAGTCTAGACCCTTACCAACAAGTACCTCTGCACAGAAGGCCGAGATAAATGCATTGACCCATGCCTTAGAAATAGCAAAAGGAAAAGAAAATAAACATCTATACAGACTCGAGTTATACATTCAGAGTCGTGCATGCACATGGAGCCATCTGGAAGGAGAAGAGAATGCTGACCTCACAAGGGGAGAAGAGACAATCCAGCTGCTAGAAGCAGTTCAGCTGCCTGAAAAAGCATATTAAGGCACACCAGAGAGTGAGCTCAGAATTATAGGAAAGAAATGAGCTGGCAGATAGAGAGGCAAAGAAAGCCGCAAAAGGTGAAGAAATTATAGACAGATTTTCCTCAAAGGTAAACCAGAATACAATAATACTAATCAAGAGACATACAACCACAAGGGGTGGGCTACCATTGAAAGAGAGCTGGTAATTCCTTCCCATTTTTATAGTCACTGGTGAAGGAGGAGCACTAGAAAACACACTGAGGCCTAACTACTTAAAAGCTTTTATAAAGTGTGGCTCCTTTCCCAAAATGATCAAGGCTGCCAGTGATACAGAGCGCATTGAGATGAAGTGTTGACTTTGAAGTAGTAGTTTCCACAAGCTTTCTAGAACACACATCTGATTGAAAGAATTGTTGTCAAGAATTTATATGCCACTATTACTCAGGTAAACCGACAGTGTGATCCTTGCCTCCAGATTAACCCCAAAATACCCCCAGGCCGAAACTCAGTCAGATTGAGAGAGGCCATGGGCCTAGACAGCAGTGGCAAATTGACTTTCCAGAACTCCCAAGGAAAGGGAGGTATCAGTCTTTATTGGTATTGACAGATACATTTTCAGAGTGGCCAGAAGCATTCCCCACCAGAACTGTCAAAGCTCGAGAGGTGACCAAGGTGTTATTACAAGAAATAATACCACGCTTCAGAGTTCCAGCCACAATATCCTCGGAGAGAGGATCACGTTTCATTTCCAAAGTAGTGCAACAGATTAGTAGCCACCTAGGCATAGATTGAGGACTTCACACTCCATGCCACCCCAATCAAGCAACCAAGTAGAAAAAATGAATCCTTCGATTAAGCAGCAGATTGTAAGACTGAGGCAAGAAGCTAATCTACCCTGGCCTCAAGCTCTTCCACTGGCACTATAGCAAATTTGAAATAAATTCAAGCTAAAAGAAAGCGGAGTCCTTTTGAAATGCCTTATAGAAGACCGTATGGAATAGAAAAGAGAATGTCCACCCACATTGGAGAAGTAACACTGACCAGCTACATGGTGGCTTTAATCAAACAGCTCAGAGAAATTGAGAAACATGTGGCTGGAACTCGGAGCAGGGAGTTAGATAGCTTAGGGATGATGTATATCTTAAGTCTCTTACAGAGAAGACTTTAGAACCACAGTAGACGAGACCACTGCAAGTACTTCTCACCACCTTCACTGCAATCAAAATCAAGGAGCCGAATGCCTGGATCCATCGCTCTTGAGTGAAGAAGGCCCAGAAGCCCCTTGGAGAGTGACACCAAGATACAATGAACTGAGACTAAAACTTACTCAGGCAAAATGAGAATATTGCAGTCAGGAGTAGTTCATACTTTTGTTCACAGAATTGTTTTGTATGTAATTATAACTGAAGTTTTAGAACTAGAGAGTACCTCTATCCAGAGAAATGCTGAATAGCCTTGGTCCCAGGCGTTTAATCAGTATACTGGATCCATGAGAGAGCTTTCTGAGATAAAAGATTTAAACCTATCCACTGTAGTAATTCACCGAGATCAAGTATATAAAAAGCAAGAATAGCAAGAATGAGAACTGTAGACACTTCAAGGGATCAGAGGAGAAGAAATCAAAGTAGGGTGCCGGGTGGTCAATGAGACAGCTTATGAGACACCAGATGCAATTAGTGTCTCAAGTGTCTCAACCTCTCCTAGTGTATACGAACACCAAGAAGTTTGTGAAAGCCTAAGTGAATCAGACTGTTAGTGTAATTTCACCTTGATACAGCCTGTAGAAGTGACCTGCCTTTGAGCTCAAGTTGGTATCAGACTTTCATTTAAATTCAAAGTAGACACTGCACTTTTTACAACAGCAAAACCTTATACAACCCATACTAAGGCTCAAATAGTTCAACCTCAACCCAAACTTGAACCTGAAGTGTATGAAATAAGCCACTATGTAGTAAAGAATGTGAGTGAACAACAACTATTATTCAATCCAGAATGGTCTCTCAAACTGTTGAGTTGCTAATGCAAATTAATATCTCAAAAATCTAACCAGCCTGCTCCTCCTTCCTAAAAACATCCTTTGAGGGCTAGCCAACATAGTTACAAAGACAAGTGTATCTCAGGACCAGAATAAGAACGGATCTAACTGAGATATTAGAGACAAGATTAAGAGTTTTAAATAGAATTGATTCAGAAATACTGATGAATAAGCTAGCCACTGCAGCAAGTGGCCTAACAAAATTGAAGCAGTCTTTACAGTTATCTCTATTGGCATTAAGAAGTAGCCAGTGGCAGATTTCAAAAGTACTGCCAAAGTAAGAAAGTAATAAAAGGCCGAGGACCAAGACCACAAGTTAATAGTAGAAGCACTTAGTACAGTTCAAGATAATGTGTCTTTAGCTTTCAGTTGTATACAAGCACAGTTATAGATGCAAGCAACAGCAGCTCTGATCATACAGAGAAGAAATGAAAGTAATTTTCCAGCTGAAATTCAGAAAATTGTCTGGGATAATGCCATTGAGCTTGTAAAGAAGTTTCAATTCTAGTAGACTATAGTAAATTTCACCTATGATCCTGCTTCTAATGTGGCCACTGCCTTTGTGCTTACCATACATAATGCCACTGTTTATGTTATCCATCCCATCATTGCTCTAAGATTAAACCATAAAAAACCAATACTCTACCCTTCAGAACATAGAATGTAGGCACAAAAGATGAATAAAAAGTAGCAGACAGTAAACTTAGAATCCTGCATTACTATAGAACAAATGAGATTCATTTGTGAAAGCAATAGTATTAATGCTCAAGATGTGTGTCTTGACACTGAACAAACTATTTGCCACTTTGAAATTCATCCAGTCACTGACCAGAAAACTGTGCTCGTATATACTGGAAAAGAGTGTGTGTGCCTGAGAACTGCCTGTGCTGCTGTAAAAATTGATAGCAATGATGTTATTTTGTCTAGTAGAAATCATCCTAATTTTTGTATTCGTAATTTTGTTAAGATTATGGGGTGTGATTTTTCATACTTGGCCCCAGTGACATCCCACCAGCTGATTAAAACCAATTACACAATGTAACACAGACTATCATCTACTCCTATTGCAATGCACTTCACATTAGTAAAACAAAATTACTTAAACACCAAGACCTATTGGAGATCTTGAAGAAAATCCAAGAAAGTGGAGAGAAAACCCTAATTACTGTTGCATGATACAAAAGAAATAACTAGAATTCTGCCAAAAATAAAACAAAATGCAGATCATTACTGGTAAGATGTAGTCTTTGAGTAGTCACCAACTGCAAATGGAATCTTTAATAAGTTGTGTCATCCTACTGTAATCTTTTTAATATTAGTTAGAATAAGTTTGAGATTATCCATTATCAAACGTACATGGTAAAGAACTAAAGTACACTTGTTGTCATAAGAATTTGTACGAAGTAAAAGAATTTACTTCCTCCTTTTAGGAAAGGGGGGAATGAGGCAAAGTGAAAATTTTCCAGGATAGAAATTCATTTTGATTTAAGTGAAATGTACATTTCTGAGTTGAGACTGTAGTTAGAAATCATAGTTATTTAGCCTGACTGCAAGGCCTAAGCTCAGTGAAGTTATTTCAGTGAAAGACAGAGATCAGAGATAAGGAGAGGGAGACAGAAGATGATAGAGAGAGACAGAGACTGCTGTAAGAGCAAGTCAACCTGACCTAGGAATTCTTTCTGATAAAGAAGAACTAGTGGCAAATGTCACACAAAGTTAGTAAAAATGAATATGTATGAGCCTATTGTGAAACTGTATGCATATGTATTTGGGAGGGGAGATAAAAAGAGATCCAAAGTTCTCAGAAGTACGCATGCCTTTTTTGAGGAGACCAATCTCTGCATGCGTCCAGCGCTGTAATAAAACATACCGGCTTTACAACTTTCACAAAGTTGTGAAGCACTTTTTCTTTTCTCCCCAGAACAAAACAATGAATTGAGACTAAAACGTACTCAAGCAAAATGAATATATTGCGGCCGGGGGTAGTTTGTAATTTCATTTTCAGAATTGTTTCGTATATAATTATAACTGTAGTCTTAGAGAGTACCTCTATCCAAAGCAATGCTGATTGGTATTGGTCAGAGGCTTTTAATCAGTATACTGGATCTATGGGAGAAGCTTCTGAGAAAAATTTAAACCGATCTACTGTAGTAATCCATGGGAATCAGGTATATGAGGAGCAGGAGTGGCAGGAACGGGAGCTGTGCAAGGGATCAGAGGAGAAGAAATCAAGGTAGGGTGCCGGGTCGTCAATGAGACAGCTCATGAGAGACCAGATGCAAATTAGTGTCTCAACCTCTCCTGTATACAGACACCAGGAAGCTTGTAATAGCTCAAGTGAATTAGACTGTTGATGTAATTTCACCTTAATACAGCCTTGTATTAAGAAGTGACATGCCTTTGGGCTCATGATGCTATCGGGCTCTCATTTAAATTTAAAATAGATACTACACTTTTTACAAAGGCAGGACCCTATACAACCCACATCAGTACTCAAGCAGTTCAGACCCAATCCAAACTTGAACCTAAAGTGTATGAAATAAGCCCCTACATACTGAGGAATATGGGTGAATCTCGGGTTGCTGTTGGTAATTGCTGCCCCTAGATACGTAGGATGTCTCTGCTTCGTCCTGCGCACCTGAAGAACGAGTCTGGACTCTTCACTTTTCAGTCTTGAGGTTGTTTATTAATTCTTATCTATAAAATTTTCTTTCTGCCCAGCTGAGGTCTGTTCAGCAAGGCAGCCACAGGCACTCTGACCGCCCCCAAGTCAGTGTTGTCCTTTTATACTACAAACTACGTATATCATATTGACACTTAATTCCCAATACCGATCAACTATGTTAGACAGTGCACTTCTACTCTAAACCAATCCCAAAGTGCCAACATTACTGCAGAAAATGGAGAACAAGAAGAAAAAGAAAGAAAGGCTAGACACGCCCAGATTCCTCCATCTTGTCCCCGTAACCCCCATACCAAAAAGCCTAAAATCTACATTTTCACGCTGTGATCATTTTGTTATTACACTATTCAAACCTGTGTGATTTTCACATCCTCATACAAAGTTGGTAACTTGCTCCAAGGGTCAAAATCAAATCCCCAGGTGTTCTGGGCAGCATGCCAGGGTCTCTGAGCTCCCTGACCGGGTCCTCGGCAACTCTGAGTTCCGACAGGTGAACAACAACTGTTGTTCAATCCAGAGTGGTCTCTCAAACGTGTTGAGGTGCTAATGCACATTAACATCTCAAAAATCCAACCAGCCGACTTCTCTTTCCTAAGAACATCTTTTGAGAGCTGGACAACGTAGTTACAAAGACAAGTATTCCTCAGGAGCACAATAAGAAAAGATATAACTGGAATATTTGAGACAGGATTGGGAGTTTTAAATAGAATTAACTCAGAAATACTGATAAATAAGCTGGCCAATACAGCAGGTGATCTAGCAAAATTGAAGCAGCCTTTAGTCATCTCTATTGGCATTAGGAACTAGCCAGTGGCAGATTTCAAAAGTACTGCCAAAGTGGGAAAAGGCCAGAGACTAAGACCACAAGTTAATAGTAGAAGCGCTTATTATGGTTCAAGATGTGTCTTTAGCTTTCATTTGTATACAAGCACAGTTATGGATGCAGGCAACAGCAGCTTTGATCATACGGGAAGGAGATGAAGGTAATTTTCCAGCTGAAATTCAGAAGATTGTCTTGAATAATGTGATTGATTTTGAAAGGAAGTTTCAATCCTGATGGACTATGGTAAATTTCACCTATGATCCTGCTTCTAATGTGGCCACTGCCTTTGTGCTTACCATACATAATGCCACTGTTTATGTTATCCACCCCATCATTGCACTAGCATTAAATCATGAAAAACCAGCCCTCTTGTCGGAACCCAGGACATCCCTCTGGCTGTCCTGAATGGCCAAGACCCCTTCCAGGAGGCTCAGAGACCCTGGCACAGAGCCCAAGATGCCTGTGGTTTTGATTATGACCCGTGAAGCAAGTTACCAACCTTAGATGAAGATCTGCAAGCCAAGACAGTTTAAGTAGAATGATAGTGAATTTATCACAGGGTGAAAAAATAGATTTTCAGGGTTTTTAGAATAGGGGGTTCCAGGGGCAAGATGGAGGAATCTGGGCGTATCCAGCCTTTCTCCTTCTTCTTCTTGGCCTCCATCTTCTGCTGTGATGTTGACACTTTTAGATTGGTTTAGAGTAGAAGCTCACTGTGTAACATAGGTGATAGGTATTGGAAAGTAATTGTAAACATTTTATATGTAGTTTTTAGTATAAAGACATAACACCGCCCCGGGGGCAGGCAGAGTGCCCTGGACTGTCTTGCCGAGCAGACCTCGGCTGGAGAAGAGAAAAAAATTTTACAGATAAGTTGCAATAAACAGTCTTGAGACCAAGAAATGAAGTGCTCTGACTCCTTCTTCAAGCACCAGACTGGAAAAAGAGACTCTTTAACGTGTCTCTGGGTCGCTCTGATCAGCTAGAGACCCTGAGAGCTCTACCCTCCAGAACATAGGGTGTGGGCAGGAAAGATGAATGAAAAGTGGCAAACAGTAAACTTAGAATTTTGTGTTACTAGGGAACAAGTAGGATTCATTTGTGAAAGCAATACTGTTAATGCTCAAGATGTGTGTCTTGACGCCGAACAAAGTATTTGCTACTTCGAGATTCATCCAGTCACTGATCAGAAGACTGTGCTTGTATATACTGGTAAAGGTTGTTTATGCTTGAGAACTGCTTGTGCTATTGTAACAATTGATAGCAATGATGTTATTTTGTCTAGTAAAAATCATTCTAATTTTTGTATTCGTAATTTTGTTAAGATTATGGGGTGTGATTTTTCATACTTGGCCCCAGTGACACCCCACCAGCTAATTAAAACTAATTACACAATGTAACACAGGCTATCACCTACTCCTATTGCAATAGAGTTCACATTAGTAAAACAAAATTACTTAAACACCAAGACCTACTGGAGATCTTGAAGAAAATCCAAGAAAGCGGAGAGAAAACCCTAATTACTGTTGGCATGATACAAAAGAAATAACCAGAATTCTGCAAAGAATAAAACAAAATGCAGATCGTCACTGGTGGGATGTAATCTTTGGGTGGTCACCAACTGCAAATGGAATCTTTAATAAGTTGTGTCATCGCATTGTAGTTTTGTTAATATTAGTTGGACTAAGTTTAGGGTTATCCTTTATATGGCTAATTTGGAATTGGAGAATACTACAGCGAGTAGCTGTGTTAACCTCCTTATCCAACGTACATGGTAAAGCACCAAGGCACACTTATTGTCATAGGAGTTTGCATTAAGTAAAATAATTTACTTATTCCTTTTAGGAAAGGAGGGAAATGAGACAGAGTGGAAATTTTCCAGGGTAGAAATCCATTTTGATTTAGGTGAAATGTACATCTTTGAGTTAAGTCTGTAGCTTGCTGTTTAGTCTGCCTGTTCTCGCAAAAAAACTTATGCTCAAAGAAAGTGCTTCAGCCGAAGGACAGAGATAAGAGGGGGGCCCCTTGAACTCTGAAACAGACAGAGCGGCTGCTGTGGGAAAGCAGGGTCAAAATGACCCAGGAATTCTTTCTGATAAAGAAGAATTAGCGGCAAATGTCACACGAAATCAGTAGAATGAATATGTATAAACCTATTGTGAAATTGCATGCATATGTATTTGAGAGGGAGATAAAAAAGGATCTGGAGTTCTCAGAGGTATGGACGTCATTTTAGGGGAATGATTTCCACATGCGTCCAGGGCTATAATAAACATGGCGGCTTTACGACTTTCACAAAAGTTGTGAAGTTTGTTTGCTTCCGCAAATCACAGGCCAGAGCAAGGCTGGCCATGGCTGTGAAAATCTTACCGTCAAGCCCACTTCCCCTAGCATGGCTGAGACCAGAGACTCCTACAGCCTTTGCAGAGTAGCCCTGCAGCTAGAATTGAACACAGAAAAAACCAAAGACCAACAATAAAACCAATCTGACACAGCCTCAGCTGCAGCTCCCACCACAAGTTACCAGGGAGTCAGGTAGGCCCCAAGCGTAATGTTAACTCTTTCAGTGCTTCAATCCTCTGTGGGAGGATTGAGTGAGAGAAAGGAACAAGATGCAAACATATAAAGGAACAACATGAAGACTTCAAAGTCAGCAGGGAAGAAGTTAAGTCCCAAATAAGAAAAGTGAGGAGATACCTTGTTTTTAAAGCTGAAATCCTCTTATAGATCATAGACACTCTTAGATCAAAAGACTCTTTTTCCTTATATCACATGAAACTATAGAGAAAATGTTCAAATTCATATCAAGTAAATGCCTCCATAATAAAGTAAGCAAATATTAAAGTAACTGTGATCCCATGAAAAGTTTGAACAGAAAAAAAGAGAAGAGTGATGAAACCCTATACCCCCAAGAAGAAGACAAATAAAATCTCTGTTCCCAGGGATGAAGATAATTTTAGAGATAGATAATGAGAACTTTTACCTTTAAACAGCTCGTCTTTAAAACAATACCCCACAAGTTAACATGGCCCATCAACAAGCTGTAAATAAGCTTGTAGAAATAAGAAAAACTTCACAACAGCAAGGTTCCCCAGGCGGCTGTTATTTGTAACAAAATTTAAAACCACAAAAGAACTGTTTTCTTTCTTCTTGTAGTGAAGTCTCCATAACCTTATTGCTTAGTTTGGAAAGACAGGTGTCTGTTAAGGAAGGCAGGAGCCTCCTCTTAAATGGAAAATGTAAACCCCCTCCTACAGAATTGCTATAAATTTTAAATTAAGGGGGTCTCAGGAAAAATATGGGAGCAGGAATAATAGCTCTTTATTAGGGAAGAAAATAAAAAAGAGAAAATAAACAATGCAGCAAACCAAAACAACACTGACAGAGTCAGAACTCAACCTGATACCCTGTTGGTGAGGGTGTTGGTAGCAGTCCAATTGGTAATGTGGCTGTAGTCCTCCTGGAGTGTCAGGTGGGGTTCTGTTGGAGCAGGGATCCTGTAGAAGGGTGTAGTCGTCCTCTGAAGATCCAGTGGAAGAGGCATCTGTTCCTCTGGGAAATCCAGTGGAGAAGCCATGTTGGTCTTCCAAAATCTCATGATTATATCTTGGTAAGAATCCTTGGCTCCTCCCTCTGGGCAGAGCATCTCACAATGGGATGACATAGTTCTTATCAGTCATGCAGTGACATTCAATAGCCTATTATCAGCAGATGTCTCCCCGGAGGGAGGAGTGGTTGTGGAAGAGATAAGGAAAACTGCCCACTTAACAGAAGACAACTGCCATACAGATGGCAAATAGAATACAATTTGCTTGGCAATCCAGGACACCTTAACAAAAAAACCTTCTCTCCCTAAATCAACCGAAGAAAGACTATTTTAGAAGTAGTAAACTGACTAAAAATCCTAAGTTTACTTTCTTTACATTGTCAATAAAAAAGAAAAGGTTGTGGGGGGAGGAGAAGTGGTCTGAAGGGTTTGTTCTAATTCTTAGTACTTTTTTTCGCCTTTTAGTTACTTTTAATAAAATTTTCTTTATACCCTTTACAAGTTTTGAACCTGCTTTACCTTTGTCCTAATCCTATCCCACAGCAAGGAGTGCCTGCTGTCTTTAAGATCAGCTGTTTTTCCATTTCAGTGAAAGCATCTAGTAGTAACTGGATGTCAGCCTAATCTGGATTGTGTTGCTTGATAACATATCATAGACGTTTGGCAGTAAGTATCGGATCAATACAATAATTTTTAGCAATCTTTTCTCATGCCTCTAAATCAAGAGTGGTAAATGGCACTTTAATCATTAATCTTTCCCCTTCTGGTCTCACTGCCTCTCGCAGAGGGGCCTGCAACACTGCTTGCTTCTTAGTTCTAGATGCAACTGGACTGTCGGGGGGAGTGGATTCTAGTGGATGTGCCTTCTCAGCTTGAGTCCTCTTCTTTTTTGAGGAAGTCTCTTTCTTCTTCATCTTCATCTTCATCTTCAACCTCCCTCCTCCTTGGAGGAGCTTTCATCTACTCAAATGTATTTCGTTCTTGCTCTTCAGAATGATAAACCTTATCTCATACACCGTTGTCTTATACTGCATGCTGAACAACAACGTTTGATTTGCCCTCTCTTTGCCTTGTTTTCTTTTTCGAGGGCTAAGACCAGTGGATCTGAGGGCTGTCTGATCTTACAGTCTCTTTGCTATTCTTGGTGATTTCTTAAAACAAAAAACATATCAACATATGAAACTTCATTTTATTTACTTTCTTGTCTTAAAAACATTAACTGCAGTAAGGTATTGTAATCTAAAGTTTTAGTGGGTGCCTACTTCACTCCGTCCTCTAACCTGTATAATGGCCAACAGTATGTGCAATATTGGATTAGATCTTTTTTATTCTCAGAGCCCCCTCTACTGTCGACTTCCTTCCAGTGAGCCAAGATGCACCTCAAGGGGCTAGCCTGAGGAACTTCTTTGCTCTGGTTAGTTTCTATTATCTCTTTCTCTTTGCTCTATCTTGCTTCTACCTAAACTTCTCTTAATGGAGCTTCACAGTAGTTTTCTAGTCTCCCTCCCACACACAGCTCCAGGTGGCAGGTATCAGATGTGATTTCTCACACGCAAGCTTTAAGATCTTAGGTTCTGAATCAGCTTGATCAGGAAACTTTAATTTACACTCGGGGCATGTGCCTTGACACTTATTAGAACAGCAA
This sequence comes from Melozone crissalis, assembly GCF_028551555.1. Classification (NCBI taxonomy): domain Eukaryota; kingdom Metazoa; phylum Chordata; class Aves; order Passeriformes; family Passerellidae; genus Melozone; species Melozone crissalis. The sequence continues at coordinate 3,293,523 of NW_026535813.1, read as the reverse complement.
TACTAGCGTCTTTCACAAACGCTGCAGTGCAATAATACCCATGCAGTATGCCAGCCTCTTGATGCACTAAAGGCTCTCAGGAATTACTCGCAGAGGCAGGCTATTCTGTTTATTACAGGGAACTCTAAATCCTTTACAGCAGGTTGTTCCCGGTCTAGACTTACTATAGTACTAGCTGAAGTCTGGTAAAGCCCCTCTAAATGAACTCGTTCATCTCCTCTATCTACCTAATAATTCACAGGATTCACAAACTCTCAGGGGTCGAGTCCAAACCACTGGGGCAGAGGAATTCCTTGAGTTCGTCTAGCCACGGTAAAAGTGTGCACAATCTACGCTACAATTCACCTTTACTCAATGAACATCCTCACCCACGCTTCTCCACTACTTGCTCTACTTTTCTGCCAGGCACTCCTTGCCTCCACAGCCTGCCCCAGCCAGTGCTTCAGGTCTCACTCGGCCCTTTCAGTCGCAGGTAGAAACCCCCTTGCACTGTAGATATTCTCCCTTTTGTACACCATGCACTTGCACGATTACAAACACAATGCATTAACTACACAACGATACAATGTTCGGACACCACACACACACACGCACACACATACGAGTCCACTCTAACCCACCTCTAGGGTCGCTAGCGACCTCTCTATCAGACAGTGAACTCTCCCAGTCTCTCTATCAACTGGGCTGTTGCACAGGCTGAGCACCCAGACGTCTCTGAGTGACTTATTCAGCCATCCTATCTCTCTTTTCCCCCGGGGGCCCCTCAATACATACCGTATCCCCCGCATACCAGCATGTCCTTGTCTGTCTCCGCAGGAGGCAAGCCGAGATGAGAGGAGCTCCTCCAGGAAAATCCTGGGGCATGCCTAGGAATCCATCTGTTCTCTTCTGCCTCTGTGGAGACAGAGACGGTTGCTCCTGCCTGGCTCACCAGAATGTTTTGCGGAGGTAATCAAAAATTCCACAACTTTGTGAAAGTTGTAAAGCCGGTATGTTTATAACAGCGCTGGACACATGTGGAGATTATTCTCCTTAAAAGACATGTGTACTTCTGGGAACTTCAGATCTCTTTTTATCTTCTTCTCAAACACATATGCATACAATTTCACAATAGGTTCATACATATTCATTTTTATGAATTTCGCCTGACATTTGCTGCTAGTTTTTCTTTATCAGAAAGAATTCCTAGGTCAGGTTGACCTGCTCTCACAGCAGTCTCTCTGTCTCTCTTTATCACCCTCTGTCTCCCTCCCCTTATCTCTGTCCTTCACTGAATCTGTTTCTCTGAGCTTAGGTTTTGCAGTCAGGCTACATATCTATGTTTTCTAATCACAGACTCAAAGATGTACATTTCACCTAAATCAAAATGGATTTCTGCTCTGGAGAATTTCTACTCACAGTAATTAACCAGCACTGAAACCCACCACACTAATCAGGACATTAATTAAGAAATCTCAAAATTAGAGAAATCTAAAATTAGCAAACCAAAACCACTACAACAGGGTTGGGTGAGGTCTCTGTTACCTCTTTTCTAGAATTAGCCAGGTCAGCCGAATTAGCAATACAAGGGAGAGTTGTTCCTAGCTCTATGGGCCCATGATGCCTCAGGCCATCAAGGCAGTGATGCCACCTATAAGTGGGCATGAGACCAAGGGGTGGATTTAACCATGGACAGTATCTCTCAGGTTATCCATGACTGTGAGACGTGCTGCCATCAAACAGGTCAAGAGGGTGAAGTCTCTGTGGTAAGGTGGACGGTGGTCCAAATAGGAGTATGGGGATGTTGTAGTGTCCTGGGTTGACAAGACAGTGGGTTTTTTGGACCAATTTGGTCAAACCAATCAGTGGTCAGATTTGAATATTGGCACCTGGTGTGATCACTGAAGACATGGATACGCCTCTGAGAACACAGGAGGTTAAAAAGCAGAGAACTCCCGGGGAAATTCTCTTGGTTCAGGTCGGTGAAAGAGGTCAGGCCTCCCCTGCCCAGCCATGGGCCGGGCAGGGGAGAGGAAGCCATGTGGCCTGGGTTGAGTCCTCCTTGATTTGAACGAGAAGAGAGACAGACATGAAATAGAAGGAAATGGGCAAGTGTGGTGAAGGTCTGAGCAAGTGAAGGATGTCAGAAGAAGATGGAGAAGAATCCTAGAGACTGCACTTAAGGGGATGCAATGGCTTGAGCCAAGAGAGTTACCTGCTGCAGTGATGCCAAGTGCAGGGGTGAAGAGAACAGAGAAGGATGAGAAGGGTGTGGTGGTTCCCTCTGTCTTCAGGAAAGAAGAAGATCACTGTTCTCGAGACCCTCTGCCCCAGGGGAAGTGAGAATGGGGGAGATTGTTGTTCCCAGATGAGAGATGGTTGTTCTTTGGTACTTGGCGAAGCATCCTTAAAAGGGGAACCCTATAAGCAGTTTTGGTCCATGAACAGTGGTGAGAGCACTGTACATGGGAGGAAGATGTCACGATGGCAGATTTTCTCCGGGTGGTGCCATGTGTGACATGGAAACGCAAGAGATTTCAGCTGTGTTTTCCTGGGAAAGACTATGGTACAAGAGAGACTCCTCTCTCCCTTGATGAACTGAGAATTGATTGTCTGAGGGGTGGTAACTTGACTGGGAATCTAAGGTTTTGTCTCACTGTGCTTGGGTAGAAACTGGGTGGGGGGAGGAGGAATGTTTTGGAAGGTTTTAATTTTGAATTTTGTGTGTTCTTCTTATTATATTGTAGGTTAATAAAGTTTTTTCTTCCTTTATTCCTAAGCTTGAGCCTGCTCTGCTCTGTTCCTGGTCGCATCTCACAACACTTATTTGAGAAAAATATATTTTCATGGGTGCACTGGCATTGTGCCAGCATCAAACTATGACATGTAGTAAGGTAGAAAAATTATAAAGAAAGGCCTCAAAATCAGGCCTGCTCTGTTAAATCAGTGGCTTGCCTTGTCAAGCTAGCACTTTGCAAGTTCCCATGGGAAAGCAATCCTGGTGTGAACAGTTTGTTAACATAACAATCGATTCCTGGGTGAAAAACAACTAGTGCCAGCATAAACATTAAATCTATCCCATGAGAACCAGTGAAGAAAATATCTAAACAATTTAAGAGTAGAGAGATTTGATTGCCAAGTAAAATATCTTTTACCAACCAATAGAGTGATTGGCAAGAAAGTTGCTAACCAACTGGAGTTAGACACGAGGTCTGTAAAACTGTATAAAAATGAGTCATGTGAATAAAGACAAGGCTTTTTCCACCATGAAGAAAATGGAGACTTGCGTGATTTATTCTGATATGGGGAGGCCTGGCAAATTGATTATATCACACTTCCTCAAACCTGCCAAGGCAAGTGCTACGTGCTCACAATGGTAGAAGCCACCACTGGATTGCTGGAGACCTACACTTTGCCTCACGCTACTGCCTGTAACATCATCCTGAGCCTTGAAAAGCAAGTCCTTTGGCGGCATTGTACCTCTGAGAGAATTGAATCCAACAATGAGATTCATTTCAATAATAGCCTTATGAACACTTGGGCTAAAGAACATGGCATTGAATGGGTGCACCATATTCCTTAATATGCGTCAGCTGCAGGCAAAGTGGAGAGGTGCAATGGATTGTTAAAAACTGCCTTGAAGGCACTGGGTGGGGGATCTTTCAAAAATTGGGAGCTGCATCTAGCATAGGCCAGCTTGTTAGTTAACACCTGAGGCTCCGCCAACCGAGCAGACCCTGCCCAATTTGAGCCCCTGCATACAGTAGATGGAGACAAGGTCACAGTAGTATATGCCAGAGGACTGTTAGGGAAGACTGTTTGGATTAATTCTGCCTTGAGTACAGACAAACACATCCATGGGATTGTGTTTGCTCAGGGACCAGGTTGCACATGGTGGGTAATGCAGAGGGATGGAGCAACATGTTGTATACCAGAGGGAAATTTGATGTTGGGTAAGAACCATGTGTAAATACCACTGTTTAGTGAATGCCACTGACAATATCTGTATATAGCTGTATATATGTATGCATGTGTGTATAAATGGGTGTGTTTAAAGTTAAAATATATTAGTTTGGGCATTAAGCCAATGATACGGAATAAGGAATGGAATGTCCTGGGATGATGTAATGATACTGTATCCCCTATCGTCTGCTTGATGCCCGGGCACAGATCCTGTACCTTTAAGCAAGATCTGGAAGGGAGGGAACCAGTGAAATTCTTTCAGCTCAGTTTTTCACACATCCTCCCCCAGGCTCTCTCTCGGCTGTGTTGTCTAGCACCGACAGAGGGAGGACATCTTTGCTTTTTAGCTGGCTTCTCGCTTCTTAGCGGAGACAAGAAGTTTTTCCTGGGACTGTGGCTTCTTCTTCTAGAACTGTTCAGCTTTTCTCCACTCCAAAACACCAGAACATTACTAGGCCCCCCCCAACACAGCAGCCCAGGTGCCAGCTCCAGATCTCAGAGGGAGCTGAGCCACACCTAAAGAAAGGACTCAGAATCTACCAGCTCTTCTCCACAACAAGAAGGTTTATTATCTAACATTATTTTCGTGTCTGTGAGCACCCTGCTTGTTAAGTAAACAGTTTAGGGTTTTTTTCACTTTCTTACAGGATTTTTTTCCCCCAAACCTGTGGGCGAGGGGCTGTGGGAATCTGCCTTTTATTAGAGGACACGTTCATTTCAGGATGTTTCCTCCTAATTTGTCCAAAACCGAGACTTGTTCCATGTTTGAACCCTCATAAGCAAAGAATAATAACTTTAAAAATATTTCTTATACGTGTCGATATTTTTGTTACTGGGTATCTGCCTCAAGTAACATACAAGCCAATGAATTTCTGTTAACCTTTGGATAACCATGAACACATAAAAGGAGAATCCAGCAATGGAAATATATAAATAATAAAACATGAAAGCAGACTGTTCTTCTGTGCTGTATTGAGTATACATGCAAAGTTTTGGCAGCAGGGCGAGGGAGCCTGCAGGTGTGACTTCTATGAGAAGAGGTCAGAGGGTGCCTTGTGCTGAACACAGTTGGTTCCAACCAGCTCATAAACAGACCCACCTCACACCAAAGTTGAGACAACCAGCAAAGATGGTCGTGCCTTTGAGAAAACATATCTTAGAAAAGGCAAAAATTCCAAAAAGAAGAGAGAAAAAGAAATACAGCCTGTGGAGAGGACAGTGCTGCAGCAGATACCTGTATTGAGTTCTGTGGAGGACCCCATGACAGAGCTGGTGAATATTTCCTGAAAGAACTGCAGTCCATGGAGAGACCATGCTAGACCAGATGCTCCTGATAGGAAGTGCAGGCTGTGGAGGAACCATGCTGGAGAAGAATTTTCCTGAAAGGCAGCAGGCCTTGGAAAGACCCATTCTAGAGATGATTAAAAGTGTAAGGAGAAAGGTGTGCAAGAGAGGAAGTGTTATGCGCTTGATGCCGTTTAGATTAGTGTCTTTTTTCTTTTATGTATTCTCTGTGTTCTATACACATATATTTGGACCCCTGTAGCCTATTATTGTATTCTAACTAGTTTTCCCAGTAGTTTTCCATGCCCTTTCCCTAGGCAGAAAGTCAAAACATATTCCAAGGGCCCCTATCCTATCTTGGTTCTCCCTGGCTACCAAGGTGTCATGGTTTGATGCTGGCACAATGCCAGTGCCCCCATGAGAATACCCTCTCCCTGGTGTCTGCTGTGAGATGTGACCAGGAATAGGTAAAGCAGGCTCCTACTTAGAAATAAAGAAAACTTTATTAACTAAACTACAAGAAAAGAAAAAAAAAAAAACACAAGGAAAATGAAAACCTTACAAAAGCACTTTCCTTCTCCCCCCCACCAAATTTCCCAATGCAATACATTCCCACAAATCACCAACTCTCAGTCCGGCACCACCCTTTAGAACACTCAATCTTCAGTTCATCAAGAGGAGAGGAGTCCTTCTTGCACCATAGGCTTCCCCTGGAAACACCGTTGAAACCTTGTGTGCTTCCATGTCACTCAGCACCGCCTGGAAAATCCTTTGCCATCATGACATCTTCCTTCCATGCCAAGTGCTCACACCACTGTGCATGGACCAGAGCTGCTTCTAGGGTTGTCTTTCAAGGATGCCTTGTCTCACTCCAAAAAAGGTACAATCTCTCCTTCTTGACATCTGTCCCCCCCAAATTTTTGCACCCCCTGGGGCCAATGGGTACCCACATTGAACCCTCCTGGTTCTGAGGCACTGCCTCCCCCTAAATGCAGTCTCTGTGTCACAGGAAAAAAAATGGTTCCATCCATGGCCACACAAGAAAAGTCCAGCCAAAAGGCCACCCCATCATCTCTCCCCCCACTCAAGAGTCTTCTGCACTTCCCTCGTGGCCCATCCCCTCTTATCTCATCTCATCTCTTACCTCTCTTCTTATTCAGCTCCAGGAGGATCGGGATTTGAAAGGTTTCTATCATGCAAGAAAAGGGTTAAAAATCTCAGTCTCATGCCTGTCCGGAGCTCCAGAACTCCCACGCTGCCCTGCCGGGCACCTTCTCGCCACACTCTCCCCCCTTCTCCTCCTGGGCCGGCCGCTATCAAATTCAGACCCCCGCTCTCCCTCTCTCTTCTCTCTCTCCCCTGGGGGGGAGGGGGGGGTGTCTGCCTGATGTCTCTTGGTGCTCCTCCACCCTTCCATCCTCAAGGGCCTCTTCACCTCCCATCTCTGTCCAGGCCCAGGCCTACCGCAGGGCTGCCCCTCCCCCGCCCAGCAGCAGCAGCTGGACAGGGGAGGGAGATCCAATCTCTTTCTCACAGAAGTCCCAAGAGAGCCTTCCAGGGGAGCAGCTTTGCTTTTAACCCCTGTGTGTTCCCAGAGGTGTGTCCGAACCTCAGTGGCTACATCAGGTGCCAATATTAAAATCTGAACACCTGTTGGTAACCACGGCATATCCCAAAAAAACTACTTCCTGTCAATGTGAAACCACGACACAAAGTTGAAAAACAGCTCTTCAGACACATTGTCATCAACAAAGTCCGGACCCATCTGAGGGTGGGGAGAATTTAGAAGGGGCTTAGACTGGAGGGAATTGCATCACCACTTGTGCTCCTAATTGGTGCTTTTTTGTCATTTATGCTAATTTACCAAACTTATAAAACTGTATGCACCCCCGTGGGGGGTAAGCTTTTGTGGAAATTTTTCCATAACTTCCCCTGAAGGCTTTCAATAAAGATCCACTTTTTTATTACCTCTGTTAAAAATGATCAGCCAGAACTCCAAATTAATAAATGCGAAAGATTTTATTTTCATGACCAAAATACAGTCCTCAAAAACCACAGCCAAAGAGACAGCATCGAGCCCGGGATCGGCCCTGGGTGAACCTAGATCCAACTTCTATCGCACCAGGTCTCCCTCTGTTCACAAATGCCGTTTCCAGCGAGGCTATTTTATACAGTTTTTTATGCCTGAGGCAGAGGTGCCCCGATTTCTTTTGTAAGCCTGCATATGTATGAAAGTTTCTTTCACTGTGCAGGGCTGGAAATTTGCTGTTTCCTGAGTAGTGGCAGGCGCTGATCATGTCAGGGGAAGTCGCATATTCAGATGTATCTTTCTTGGCGACTTTGGTTATCTTGATTGATGGTATCTATCAAGCGATGATCACCCTTAGGTGTTCCCTGATGGCCCCGGAGGGAGGAAGCCCATAATCGCACTGGCCACATCTATTCATGGGCTAAGGGAGCATTGTTCTCCTGCTGCCTTCAGGAATTTCGAAATTCCAAAGTAGTTATCTGTCCTTGGGCTGCTTGTGGTCAGAGACTCATTGGATTTTACAGTTTTATAATATACATTTTCCCTTTCAGCATTAATTACTTTATAACATATATTACATCTCCCATACTAATATTATCTCGACAGTGTGTGTTGTTTCATTTCTAGGTTGAAAAAGGCATCACGCTAACTGCAACCTACTGTGGTGGTAAAACAGCAGGCCAAAAGCCTGCAAACTGCATCCTGACCCGAACCAACAGAAGTCATGAGAAAGCTGACAGCTCTTTGTGAGAACACAGTTCTGCAGCAGTGAAAACCACCCTGCTTTCCCTGAGAAAGAGCTCTAGGACTGTGATAAACACTAGCCACCTGTATAAAGTGTTTTTACACGGTTAGATGGAAAAATGAAAACAATCTCTCAAAGAACTTTTCCTGCACGTACACACTGGGGGTTTGAGTGAACAATTGTCTTGGTTTGGAAAGACAGGAGTCTGCTAAGGAAGGCAGGAGCCTCCCCTGAAATGGAGAATGTAAACCCTCCCCACCCCTCCGAATTGCTATAAATTTTAAATTCAGGGGCAAAAAATATGGGAGTAGGAAATAACAGTTCTGTCCTGGTTTAGGGCAAATTTGTTAAAGAATCTGCAAAGGAGGGCCCCTCCAGAAAGCAAACCCACACGGCCCCTCCCCCCCCCAACCGGTTCGGGAAAAAATTCCTCAGAGAGAAGTGGAAAGAACCTGTTTATTTGACACGCACAGCACCCCCCAGCACACAAAATGAACAATACCAGATGACACCACTCTGAGAAAGATGACAAAATCAGAAAGTTTCTTCCGGGAGTGGTTGCTCTGTTCTCAGTCCCTCCGGCACTGGGGCAGCTGCTGCAGCCAAACGGTGCAAACCCTCAGTGTTCCCAGGTCCCAGTCCGGAGCAGGTTCGAGATGGTCACAGAAACAGGAGAGGAGAAACAGTCCAGGAAGGAATTTGGACTGTTCAGCTAAACTAGCTAATAAGCAGAGGCCAAAGCAGAGCAGAAGCGAGAGCAGAAAAGAGAGCAAGCAAAGCAGCAAGCCGAAAGCAAGAAGCCAAAACAGCCCTATGTACTGCCCGTCTCTGTGTCCCTGATAAGAGAAACCCAAACAAAACTTCCACTCTTCAGAGCCAGTCTTAAAGGCACAGAACAGATGAATGGGGATACAAGCATCATAACGTCACCCCAGGACAAGTTCTTTAATAGGGAAGAAAAAAAAAAAAGGAAAAAATAAACAATGCAGTACCCTAGAACAACACTGACAGAGTCAGAACTGAACCTGACACCCTGTGTATGAGGGTGTTGGTAGCAGTCCAATTGGTAATGTGGCTGCAGTCCTCCTGGAGTGTCAGGGGTGGTTCTGTTGGAGCAGGGGGTCCCATAGAAAAGGGTGTAGTCTTCCTCTGAAGATCCAGTGGAAGAAGAGGCAGCTGCTGTTCCTCTGGGGAATCCAGTGGAGAAGCCATGCTGATGTTTCAGAACCTCCGGATTATATCTGGGTAGCAATGCTTGGCTCCTCCCTCTGGGCGGAGCCTCTCACAATGGGATGTTATAGTTCTTATCAGTCATGCACTGACATTCAATAGCCTGTTATCAGCAGATGTCCCCTCCTGAGGGAGGAGTGATTGTGAGCACTCAGAGAGAGAGATAAGGCAAACTGCCCACTTGACAAAAGACAACTGCAATACAGATGGTAATAGAGTATGTCTTGCCTTGCAATCTGGAACATTATCCACTCTGTCACAGACATCTTTTCATAAAAATCCTTTCTTTGGGATTTTTTCCTCTTCTGGGAAGCTGAGGCCCCAGAAAGAGAATGTAAACAATAATTATCTGCTGCTGTGGAATGCAATAGGTGCACCTGTGATTGGCTCATGTTCCATGTGTAAAATTAAGGGCCAATCACAGGACCAAGCTCTCTGGGACAGATTCACAGAGAGCTCTCTTGTTATTAGATTACTTTTCTATTCTTAGCTTAGCAGCTTCTGAACTTTTCTCTCTATTCCTATTAGCATAATATTAATGTAATTTATATCATAAAATAATAAATCCAGCCTTCTGATCATGAAGCAAGATTCTCGTCTATCTCTCTCACCCTGAGGAACCCTTGCAAAGCCATACAACATCACCCCTTATTCTATTTCCGTCTGCATCACAATGAAACCTTACACACAGTTCTCACTTAAGACTAGGTTTCCCTGTGGTACACAATGGCTTTCCCCATATTTTTGCATTACCCACCAAGTGTAACCAGGTCCTTGAGCAAAAAAAATTCCACTGATGGGTTTGTCTTTGCCTGAGGTAGGAGTAATCCAAACAGTCTTTCCTAAAATACCTTTCATGTGTACAACAGAGACTTCATCTCTATCCACTGCGTGTAAGAGTTAAGACTGGGCAGGACCAGCTCGATTGATGGACCCTCTGGGCAGGACCATCCAGGTGGTTTTTGCTAAGTTTATTTCTCAATTTCTAAAAGTCCCCCTCCAGAGTGCCTTCAGGGTAGTTTTTAGTAGTTCATTGTACCATTCAACTTTCCCGGCAGCTGGTGCATGATAGGGGATATGATATATCCATTCAATACCATGTTCCCTGGCCCAGGTGTTGATAAGGCCATTCTTGAAATGGGTCCCGTTGTCTGACTCAATTCTCTCAGGGGTTCCATGTCTCCACAGGATTTGCTTTTCCAGGCCCAGGATGGTGTTCCAGGCAGTGGCGTGAGGCACAGGGTAGGTCTCCAAACATCCAGTGGTGGCTTCTGTTTTGCGGAGATAGCCAAAAACTCCACAACTTTGTGAAAGTTGTAAAGCTGGTATGTTTATTATTACAGCGCCAGACGCATGCAGAGATTGCTCTCCTTAAAAGGCATGCGTACCTCTGGGAACTTCAGGTCTCTTTTTATTCCCTTCTCAAACACATATGCATACAATTTCACAATAGGGTCATACATATTCATTTTTACAAATTTCGCATGACATTCGCCGCTAGTTCTTCTTTATCAGAAAGAATTCCTAGGTCAGGTTGACCTGCTTTCACAGCAGTCTCTCTTCCTCTCTTTATCACCTTCTGTCTCCTCCCCCTTATCTCTGTCCTTCACTGAATCCCTGAGCCTAGGCCTTGCAGTCAGGCTACATAGCTATGTTTCAAACTACAGATGTAACTCAAAGATGTGTATTTCATCTTTGGTAGACAGGGAGAGGCGTTCGGAAGATCTCGCGATGTAACGGAAAGGCAGGACCCTCTGTTCCCCTTAGATAAGACCCTCTGTTCCTCATAGATAAGAAATTAACATAGGAATGTAGCCTCCCTTAACCCAATACCAGTAACTTTCCATCCCCTACCCAGTAACTTTCCACCCCTCACTAACCATAGATGGTAAAGACAGACCCCACTGTGACGTAGAGACCCCCAAAACTATAAAACTCCAAGAGATGAGATAATAAAGGCCTTTGGACCGTCCACCACGTTGGTGTCTGCGTGTGTACTTGGCCCGAGCGACCCTGGAGAGTTTGGGTCGCCGTGCCGTTTCCTCAGAACCAGGTCGCCTTGCCTTTTACCAGAAGGCAACAACTGGCGCTGAAAACCTGGGAGCCGATCAGCACCCGGGGAACGGGGATCACCTGGACAGAGGACGGCGGCTGCACAACTAGTCTAGTGCAGCGGAGGGGACGCCCTCGAATCATGGAAGCTATAGCAAAGGTCGTAAGTGAGGTGCATGCACAATGGGGAATAGAATGTAAGCTTAGAAATATGACTCTCGCATTGCCGAGATTGATTAGGCTGGGGGCTATAGAAAGCCCTGTGGATATTTTACACCCGAGGGTGTGGGATATTTGTACAAAAGCTCTGGCGGAGAACACTATGTTGTCGGGTTCAGGGAACGCCCTAAAATCGTGGGGCAGAGTTGTCCAGGCTCTGCAGAAAGCTCGACAAGAGCAAGAAACCTGGAAAGCCGCGTGAACCTGTTTATTAGCCACGCCGCAGCTCGGGGTGGGCGCGGCGACACAGACCGCAGAGGTGCTTGATCCAGGCGGACCCGCGGAGGCGCGGTCGCCGGAACCCCCTCAGCGAGTGGATTCGCCATCGGAGGGGGGGGAACACGCACGGGCGTTCTGGCAGGGACTCGCGGAGGAGGCGCAGAACGCGGACGGATTGTCAGACCCTGCAGGGTTTGGTAAAAACTCGCCCCCGCCATATCCGTTTGAAAATGGCGCAGAACCGCGTGTTCAGGGCGGAAATGAGGAGGAGGGGGGCGGAAACGGAGTCAGCCTGCTTAACAACGCGTGCGCGGGCGAGCGGGGAGAAGGGGCGGCCCCCGCGGTGGAGCGGAAGACCAACCAGAGCGCTCTATTCAAATTAAGTCCTTATAGGGCAAGGACCTCCCCCAGCAGGAGGTGGGGGCACCCCAGGGGGAGGGAACGGCCCGACCCCTGCAGGAAGGGGCGGGGTAGGAGCCCGAGAAAAAGGCAGAGCAGCCCGGAAATGCTCGGTCATTTGACTTCCGACTCCGACTCAGGGTCGAGCTCGGATGAGTCCGGGAGGGAATCGGAGCACTCCGATTCGGATTCTAGCTTTAACAGAGGGAGAACAGCGGCATATAAGGTCTCTAGTCGCAGCGCTCCCGCATGGGTGAAGGGGTTATCAGAGAAAGACCGGACCCCTCTTACAGATTGGCGGAAAATAAAGCTAGCTTGCGCCGAGTGGGCTCCGGCTGCCAATCTGGTGTTCCCGGTCCGTGTGGGGGGGGCAGGCGAAAACCAACGAAGGACCTATTCCCCGGTTAATCCAATGGACATCCAGGCAATCATTAAAGCGATTGCAGACAAGGGAATTAATTCTGCCATGGTTACCACACTCATAGATGGGGTTTTTGGAGGGGATGGTATGCTGCCCTTTGATATTAAGCAGACGTGTAGGATGATTTTCGATGGCGCGGGGATGATAGTTTTCAAACAAGAGTGGGAGGATCAATGCACAAAGGAGCTAGCCCAGATAACAGGAGCTGACCATCCACTGTACGGGTCCAGCATACAAAGGTTAATGGGCAGAGACCCCACTATGATCACACCCCAGGCCCAGGCTGAGGGCTTGCGGGCCCATGAGGTTATGACAACAACCCGTGCTGCCCGGGAAGCCATCCGTGCCACTGCCAAAGTAGTAGCCAAACCTTCACCATGGTCAACTATAAAACAGAGTGAGCGTGAGAGCTTCACTCAGTTTGTGGACAGGCTTCAGGCAGCATTAGACTCTTCCTCATTACCCTCAGAGGCTAAGGGTCCCGTGCTGGCAGACTGCTTACGCCAGCAATGCAACTCAGCCACCAAGGACATTTTAAGGTCACTGCCACCTGGGGCTACTATAGCTGCCATGATCAGACACGTTGCAAAGGAGGAGCATCTAGCTCCCATTCAAGCAGCAGTTCAAACTGCAATAACCAGTGTGATGGCATGCCTTAAGTGTGCCCAGGCAGGCCACTTGGCGGCAAATTGCCCCCAGCCAAGGCGCCTATCAGCAGCTGCTCCACCACGCCAAGGGGGACTTAAGGGACCGTGCTGGGCATGTGGAAGGAAGGGGCATTTAGCTAAGGAATGCAGATCCAGGCCTCAGGGAAATGGGAGAGGGAGGGGGCACCTGGGCCGTGTCCAGCCTCCTCCCACCTGGAATATGCAGCAGCCCAGCTTCAGAAACCCCCAGTGGGGCAGGGGACCCTCATACTCCATGCCCCCACAGGGAGCAGTCAATTTCGCATCCCCACCTACACTGCAATGGCAGAGTTATGCAGCACCCTCAGCACCCTTGCACCCCCCACTGCCACAATCTGCGCCGGAGGTACAGGGCCAGCAGGAGGCGCCCCAGAGCGGAATCCCTGGATGGCCTTGGCCATGAAAATAGGGAAGGAACCCCTGATGGTGTGGGGGACATGCCGCCTTTATGGCAGTCAGGATCCCCACGTCATAGGGTTTCAGTTCTGGGCGGACACGGGTTCAGACTGCACAATTATTCCCCAAGCACATTGGCCCGGACATTGGCAATTCAAAGAAGTCCCTCCAGTGAACGGAGTGGGAGGGCAGTCCCGGGCATGGAAAAGCACCCAGCTGGTGGCTATAACACTTCACACGAAAAAGGGACCAGAACAGACAGTCGCGATTTATCCCTACATCCTGCAAAATTCTCCACCCCTGTTAGGAAGGGACGTTCTTTCCATGCTAGGATTCCGGATTACAAATTTATCCTGAGGGCCACTGCCGTACAACCTTCGCTGCCAATCAAACTGACCTGGAAATCATCAGACCCCGTATGGGTCGAGCAGTGGCCCCTGACAGAGCCTCGAGCGGCAGCCTTGCTGGAACTGGTCAACCGCGAACTGCAAAAGGGTCACATAGAACCCTCCACTAGTCTATGGAACACCCCTGTATTCGTGATCCCCAAAAGGTCCGGAGAGGGCTATCGTCTCGTCCACGACCTGAGAGAGGTTAACAAGACGATCCGACCCATGGGTCCAGTTCAGACACTGCTACCCATGAACTCAGCCATTCCCGCAGGGCAGCCGTGCGCAGTGCTAGACATCAAGGACTGTTTCGTTTCAATATCTCTACACCCTGAGGACAGAGAACGATTTGCCTTTTCAGTTGGAATTCTGAAACGGCGAGCAGCCCAACCTTTGCTTCCAATGGAGAGTATTGCCACAGGGCCTTGTGGACAGTCCCACTATATGCCAAATCACCGTGGACAAAGCACTGATGCCAGTCCGACACTCCTATCCCGACGCAACCATCATTCAGTACATGGACGACATCCTAGTCGCAGCACCATCAGCAAGCCAAGTAGATCACCTGGTGTCCACAATCACGGAAACCCTTCAGGCCAACGGCTTCGAGATCGCGAGCGCAAAGATCAAGAGAGGACCCTGCGTGACCTTCCTGGGAGTGGGGATCACAAGCTCCTACGTGACATCCCCCAAGGTGAAAATCAGTCGAGACATCAAAACACTCCACGACGTGCAACGCCTGGTAGGATCGTTGCAGTGGCTTCGCAACATCGTCCTGATTCCTCCCGAGTTCATGGATCCTTTATATGACCTCCTGAAAGGAAAGCACCCCTGGGAACCCAAGGAGCTGACGCCGCAAGCAACGAGCTCCCTCGACTTCATCGAAAGCCAGATGTCCACTGGCACACTTGCCAGGTGGAATCCAGCCGTGCCCCTGGACCTATACGTCCACTTTACACCGAAGGGGGGAGTGGGAGCACTGGCCCAAGGACCTTCTGAAAAGGCCCGACCGATTCAATGGGTGGTTCTAGGGAGACCTGCTCATGCATTTTCCCCGGGAATCGAATGCATCACAAACCTCATCATGAAAGGCAGGAAACTCGCCTTGAAACACCTAGGGACAGAGCCGACAAGCATCCACCTTCCGTTTCGCAAGCAACCGACCTCGGAGTCAGCCACAATATCGGAGTACCTAGCCCTTGCTCTCACCGGCTTCGGAGGAGAAATCTCCTACTCTTCCAGACCACCCTGGACTCAGCTGCTGACCGTAGTCGACATGGACATGCCGCCAAAGGTCAAGGACAGACCGCAGCCAGGACCAACGGTCTTCACAGATGCTTCCTCCAAGACTTCAACCGCAGCAGCAGTGTTGCAGGCAGGAGAGCAATGGCATTGCGTCAAAGCGTGTGACCCCACACTGTCAGTGCAACAACTGGAGGCAGCAGCAGTCGGCTTGGCGTGTGGACTCTTCCAAGAAGAACACCTCAACATAGTAACGGACTCTATATTCATGGCAAGGCTTTGCCTAGCCATTGCAGGACCAGGAGTGTCAACATCTGCAGCAGCCCTAATGCTGGAAGAAGCATTCTCCTCGCGACAGGGCACCGTTTCAGTCATCCACATCAACAGCCATGACCCAGTCAAAGGTTACTTCCAGATCGGCAATGACAAAGCGAACGCTGCAGCGAAAGGCGTGTGGACGTTGCAGGAAGCTCGTCAGCTGCACGAGTCGCTCCACATCGGAGCCAAAGCACTGGCGAAGAGATGCGGAATCCCGACAGCGGACGCGAAACACGTGGTAGCCACTTGCCCTTACTGCCAGAAGTTACCCCTATGGACTTGTGGGGTCAACCCGAGAGGCCTCAAGCCTTCAGAGATCTGGCAGTCGGACTTCACCTGGTGTCAACTGCTGAAGCCTCGAGCATGGCTAGCAGTGACAGTAGACACTTATAGCGGAACGATCATAGCCACACAGCACCCCAAAACTAACTCCAAGGCCACAATTCAGCACTGGCTGACAGCCATGGCTTGGCTTGGTATCCCCAAGCAGATCAAGATGGACAACAGGTCCAATTTCACCTCCAAACCAGTGCAAGAATTCGCTTCAAAATGGGGCATCACATTAGTGCAAGGTATCCCGTATAACAGTACCGGGCAGGCCATAGTAGAGAGAGCAAATCAGACCCTGAAAACCAAGCTAGAAGTGTTGGCGAAAGCAGAGGGCTTTGCCAATGCCATTCCCCCAGGAGATCGGGCACGTATGCTGGCAACCGCTTTGCTAGCACTGAATCAGTTCCCTAGGGGGGACGAAACAAACAGTCCCGTTCAAAAACACTGGGCCAACCGAATGCTAGAGGAGGTCCCACAGGTGGTAATCAGAAATGAGCTAGGCGAATGGGAACGGGGCTGGAGGCTGATGCTCACGGGGAGAGGGTACGCAGCTGTCAAAAAGGACGGCAAAATCAGGTGGTGTCCACTTAAGTCAATTAAGCCCGACCTCCATAATGAGCAGAATGAGACTGACGAGAATTGCGAGTTTCTGTTTACAGGACCTGCTCGTGGGACGTCCTCGTGACTCGTACATCCCCATTCCAGAGGAAAGTGACAGACCACCAAGCCGTCAGGCAGCACCCAAGAGACCCGCACGGGAGAGACCCAAGCATCAAGGGTGTTTCTGTGCGATTTTGCTGTTGGGGCTTGTTGTCAGAGGGCAAGCCAGCCCAGACCACTACCCCCATCGGCCATTCAGGTGGGTCATGCGACACCTTAGTAGTGACAAGGTGCTCAGGGAAATCACCACACCAAACACCCCATCCTTCGTGCTCCGCATCACCGACCTGTTTCCAGGACAACCAAAGGTAGACCCCAATTCCCCACACACTACACACATGTACCTATCCTACTCGTGCCCAGCTTCAAACCCTGGGAAAAGCTACTGCAATCACCCAGGGTGGGGATATTGTGGGCACTGGGGCTGCGAAACCATAGTTACAGATGCCAGACCGTCGGGGCCTGGGTGGGATCCACAAGAGCCTGACAAATTCTTACAGTTCACCTGGGCACCCATCGGCTGCAAAACACCCCTCTTCTTTCATGGAAACTTCCATTGAAATCGCCATAAAGTCCCAAAAATTCGGGCATGCACTAACTACAACATGACGGTCTTGCAGCCACATCACCCTAGTTGGGCCGTAGGCAGAACGTGGACAGTAGTCCTTCAAGGGTCAAAAGAAAAGGTGAATGTGCGAATTATCAGGCTTCAACTGTCGGCGCCCCGAGCGGTCGGACCCAACAAAGCGATTAAAAGCGTGCCGAAAGGGAGAAATGTAACCTACCCTAAAACCTTACCCACAGGGGTCAGCAACGTCCCGACCGGCCATGCGGAAGCTTTTCAGACAGGCCGTTTAGCCGGGTCGGACTCAGACCAAATCCTTCGTATGTTAGAAGCTACCTTTGTATCCCTGAACGAATCCAACCCTAACCTAACCGAGTCCTGTTGGCTTTGTTACGATGTCAAACCCCCCTTTTACGAAGGAGTCGCTTTAAACACTCCCTTCAGTTACTCCACAGCCGACGCCCCTCACCAGTGCAGATGGGATACCCCTCGCAAAGGAATCACCCTGAGTCAAGTCACAGGCCGGGGCAGATGCTTTGGCAATACAACCCTAGCCAAGCGGAGAGGCAACGTCTGCACCAAAGTAGTCAAGCCTAACAGGAAAAACAATAAGTGGGTAGTCCCAGCCGCACCTGGGATGTGGGTTTGCCAGCGATCTGGAGTGAGTCCCTGTGTGTTCCTTGCCAAATTTGATGACTCTAACGACTTTTGTGTCCAAGTTCTGATTGTTCCTAGGGTCCTGTACCATTCAGACGAAGAAGTATACTACCTTTTTGAGGAACCCAGCCGGCTCCACAAAAGAGAAATAATAACAGGTGTAACTATCGCAATGCTGCTCGGCCTAGGAGCAGCCGGAACGGCAACGGGTGTCTCAGCCCTAGCGACCCAACACCAAGGACTGTCCCAGCTGCAAGCGACAATCGACGAGGACCTGCAAAGGATCGAGAAATCCATCTCCTTTCTAGAGAAGTCAGTCTCCTCACTCTCAGAAGTGGTCTTGCAGAACAGGCGAGGTCTGGACCTCCTGTTCATGCAGCAAGGAAGTCTATGTGCCGCCTTGAAAGAGGAATGCTGCTTCTACGCAGACCACACAGGAGTCGTAAGAGACTCCATGGCGGAACTCCGGAACAGACTGGCTCAGAGGCAGAAAGACAGGGAAGCCCAACAGGGTTGGTTCGAGTCCTGGTTCAATCAATCACCATGGCTAACCACTCTGATTTCTACCCTAATAGGTCCGCTGGCATTGCTGCTTTTGGCAGTTACCTTCGGACCATGCCTGCTGAACAAGCTGGTCTCATTCGTTCAGGCCTGCCTAGAACGGACCAACATCCTGTACCTAGGCCGGCGACAATTGCTGTGAATTCAATCAGGGAATTCAACCAGGGAACACTGCCAGTCACAAGTCCTAAACTTGTCTGGCAAAAACTTACTCAGGTTTACCAAACCCCTTTCCCTTGTCGAACTACAACTTTATACCTCATTTCAGTGCCTATGTATACGACTACCTCATTCATTTGTGAAAAAGGGAGGGGAAGATGTGGTAGACAGGGAGAGGCGTTCGGAAGATCTCGCGATGTAACGGAAAGGCAGGACCCTCTGTTCCCCTTAGATAAGACCCTCTGTTCCTCATAGATAAGAAATTAACATAGGAATGTAGCCTCCCTTAACCCAATACCAGTAACTTTCCATCCCCTACCCAGTAACTTTCCACCCCTTACTAACCATAGATGGTAAAGACAGACCCCACTGTGACGTAGAGACCCCCAAAACTATAAAACTCCAAGAGATGAGATAATAAAGGCCTTTGGACCGTCCACCACGTTGGTGTCTGCGTGTGTACTTGACCCGAGCGACCCTGGAGAGTTTGGGTCGCCGTGCCGTTTCCTCAGAACCAGGTCGCCTTGCCTTTTACCAGAAGGCAACATTCATCAAAATCAAAATGGATTTCTACCCTGGAAAATTTCCACTTTGTCTCACTTCCACTGTGGTCAACACATAGCGCTTGCCTTGGTGTGTCTGGGGCAGTGCGATGTAGTCAATCTGCCAGGCCTCGCCATACTTGTACTTGGACCATCGCCCACCATACCATAGGGGCTTCACTCGCTTGGCCATCTTGATCACAGCACATGTCTCACAGTCATGGATGACCTGAGAAATACTGTCCATGTTTTTATCCACCCCTCGGTCTCATACCCAGTTATAGGTGGCATCTCTACCCTGATGACCTGAGGCATCATGGGCCCATTGAGCTAGGAAAAACTCTCCTTTATGTTGCCAATATAAGTCTGTCTTCAACATCTTTATTTTTGCTGCCTGATCTACCTGTTCATTGTTTCGGTGTTCCTCATTAGCCTGACTCATGGGGACATGGGCATCTACATGGCGGACTTCCACAGGTAGCTTCTCCAACTGAGCAGCAATGTCTTTCCATTCAACAACAGTCCAGACTGGTTTTCCCCTACGCTGCCAGTTAGCCTTTTTCCACCTCTCCAGCCAGCACCAAAGAGCATTGGCTACCATCCATGAATCAATATACAGTTAGAGCCTTGGCCATTTCTCTCTCTCACCAATGTCCAGGGCCAGCTGAACAGCTTTGAGTTCAGCAAGTTGACTTGATCCACCTTCTCCTTTGGTAGCTTGTGCAACCTGTCGTGTGGGGCTCCATATGGCTGCTTTTCACTTCTGGTTCATCCCTACAGTGCGACAGGAACTGTCAGTGAAAAGAGCTCAGTGTGTTTCCTCTTCTGGTAGATGATTGTATGGTGGAGCTTCTTCAGGACGTGTCACTTGCTCTTCTTCTTCATCAGCGAGACCAAAGTTCTCATCTTCTGGCCAGTTTGTAATTATCTCCAAAATCCCATGGCGATTCAGGTTTCCAATACAGGCGTGCTGTGTGATAAGAGAAATCAATTTACTCCATGTAGCATCAGTGGCTTGGTGTGTGGTGTGAACCTTTCCTTTAAGCATCCACCCCAGCACCGGCAGTCGGTGTGCCAAGAGGAATTGTGCTTTCATGACAATCACCTCTGAGGCCGCCTGGACTCCTTCATAGGCAGCCAATATTTCTTTTTCTGTGGGAGTGTAGTTGGCTTTGGACCCTCTGTAGCTTCGACTCCAAAATCCTAGTGGTCGACCTCGAGTCTCCCCAGGCACCTTCTGCCAAAGGCTCCAGGACAAGTCATTGTTCCTGGCTGCAGAGTAGAGCATGTTCTTCACCTCTGGTCCTGTCCTGACTGGGCCAAGGGCAACTGCATGAGCGATCTCCTACTTGATCTGGGCAAAAGCTTGTTGCTGCTCAGGGCCCCAGTGGAACTCATTCTTCTTGCGGATGACCAGGTAAAGACGGCTCATGATCTGACTGTATTCGGGAATGTGCATCCTCCAAAAGCCTATGGCACCCAGGAAAGCTTGTGTTTCCTTCTTGCTAGTTGGTGGAGACATCGCGGTGATTTTGTTGATGACCTCAGTGGGAATCTGACGCCATCCGTCTTGCCACTTCACTCCCAGGAACCTGATCTCTCGGGCAGGTCCCTTGACTTTTCTCTTCTTAATAGCAAATCCGGCTTCTAGCAGAATCCTGATGATCTTCTCTCCTTTCTCAAATACTTCCATTGCCTTGTTCCCCCACACAGTGATGTCATCTATGTACTGCAGGTGTTCTGGAGCTTCACCCTTTTCCAGTGCAGTCTGGATCAGTCCATGGCAGATGGTGGGGCTGTGCTTCCACCCATGGGGCAGTTGGTTGCAAGTGTACTGCATGCCCCTCCAGGTGAAAGAAAACTGAGACCTGCACTCTGCTGCCAGAGGAATGGAGAAAAATGCCTTAGCAATGTCAATGGTGGCATACCACTTTGCCGCCTTGGACTCCAGCTCGTACTGGAGTTCCAGTAATTCCGGCACAGCAGCGCTCAGCAGTGGAGACACTTCATTCAAGCCACGATAGTCCACAGGCAATCTCCATTCTTTGTCAGACTTGCGCACAGGCCAGATGGGACTCTTGAAGGGTGAGTGGGTTTTGCTGACCACCCCTTGGCTCTCCAGCTCACGGATCATTTTGTGGATGGGGATCACAGCATCTTGATTTGTTCAGTACTGTCGGCAGTGCAATGTCGAGGTGGCAATCAGCACTCATTGCTCTTCCACCTTCAGGAGACCTACTGCAGATGGGTTTTCTGATAGTCCAGGCAAAGTGTCAAACTGCTTAATGTTTTCTGCCTCTACAGCAGCTCTGCCGACAGTCCATCTGAGTCCCTTTGGGTCTTTGTAATAGCCATTCCGAAAGAAATCTATGTCCAGAATACACGGGGCCTCTGGGTCAGTCACAATAGAATTTTTTTTCCACTCTTTCCCAGTCAGGCTCACCTCGGCTTCCAACAGAGTCAATTACTGTGATCCCCCCATCACCCCGGCAATGGAAACAGGTTCTGCCCCCACATGTCCCGATGGTATTAGGGTACACTGCCCACCAGTATCAACTAAGGCATTGTACTTTTATGGTTCTGATGTGCCAGGCCATCGGATCCACACAGTCTAGAAGATCCGGTTTTCCTGTGCCTCTCCCTGGCTAGAGGCAGAGCCCCTCTAACCCTGGTTATTATTTCTTTCCAGGGCATACATGGTAGAGGTACCTTCCAGGGGATCTGACTGATCATACTCAGCAGCTCGGTCATGGGAGGTTGAGGCTACCTTCACTTTACTGGAATTCCCTCGGTTAGTGTTTCCCTCCTTGATTTGATGCACCTGTGCTGCCAGGAAAGAAGTAGGTTTTCCATCTCACCTTCCCATGTCTTCCCCATGGTCATGCAGAAAGAACCATAGGTCAGCCCGTGGGGTGTACCCTCTTTCTGTAGCTGGGGAAACATTGGGCTCTGACTTTGGGGCCTGTGACTCGCACTGGTGAAATGTGGGAACTGTTCCTCCTCACCTCGTCCCTCATCTCCCTCATCTCCTCTCTGAGTTCTTGGACCACGGCAGAGACATGAGCCTGCATTGGGCCATTGATCATACTTTCATAATTCCTAAGCTTGTTGGCAACAGAACCCACTGTCTCAAGGTTGGTATTGGAATTAATCATTGCAATGAAGGTGGTGTATTGAGATGGCTCTAGATTTGCCAGACTCCACAACATTTGCCCTGTGCACCTGACCTTGTCGGGGTCATTATCATGCTGTCCATCCCTACCAAAGAGTACCTCCAATACTGCCACTTCTCTCAGCCGTTGGATCCCTTCCTCAAGAGTCTTCCAGCGCATTCTATGGTGGTGCTCCTGCATTCTTTCCCTGTGGACAAACCTCTCTCTGGCCCTTGTTAAAAGCCGGTCCCAGAGGGAGAGGGACCCTGGCTCCCTTACAAAAATCTGATTTATACCTGAGTCCTGGGTCAAGGGTCCCAGATTCCTTGCCTCATCACCATCCATCTGGACACCTGTACCCATAAGATCCCAGACCCGAAGTAGCCAGGTTCTATAAGCCTCACGTCCCCGTGGTACAATGTCTTTGTGCAGATTACAGAGACTTTTGTACGTCAAGGACTCAGTGATGATCGCAATCTCTGGCTCCCCTGTGGGTTGTGAGGGCCCTCCCCTGTCTGGGTGCTCTGCTTTCGTCTTAGATCTCCTGTTTCTACAGGGGCAACTGCTGCTGGCTGTGACTGTCTTTGCAGTTCAGCTGGAACCTGGACAGTTGTAACATCTGTGGGTTCCGCTGCTGCACTATTAGACTCTCCCTCTTCAAGGCAGGGGGAGGGCTTCTCACCAGCTCGAGAAGTGTATTCCTTCAGCATCCGGCCTATCTTCTTCACCAGACCCTCCACCCAATCTGGTTAGTTTATATCTGGGGTGAGTTGTGGGGTAGGGTCAGTCTCTAGGGCAGCAGCATCCCTAGGCTCTGGTGGCCTTTTGGGTTCTGGGGTAGGTGTCAGAGTAGTTATCCAGGTTAGTCTCCCCTTCTCTCTAAATGCTAAATAGAGCAGGCCTATCAGCAGCACCAGCCACTGCATGATATCATTGGTATTTAGAGTGGATCTGAACCCTTCAAAAACTGATTGGGCAGATCCAAAGAGATGGTTAAAGGGTTGGGAGAAAATTTCCCCCAGTGTCATTTCCTTACAACAAGTGCCATTATAAAGTAACCCCAAAAACATACAGTTAGTGCGTGATAGCTGGGAATCCATGTGCCTGCCTTCGAGAGGAAGTTAAAAATCCATGAATTCCTCACCTTATTCACCCATAAAACAAACTGGATAATAGCCACAGGAGCCTTGGTTATAGGACCCATGTTTAGATAAGGGCCTACAAATGGGAGAAATATAGCCATGATCACATGCCACCCAAACCAGGGTAAGCTGGACCACATGGTGTCGCTTATCGAGGTTTCTATAGCCACACACAAAAAATTAGATTACTCAAGAGCTGCTATTCCCTTTTTGTTTCTGTGCCCTCGAGCCCCACATTGGGTGCCAAAATCTGTCTTGGTTTGGAAAGACACCCACCTGCAGGTGGCTGGTGTGGACCCTGGGTGTAAAAACACACTACAACACTGGGCAGCAGGCATGAAGTGCTGGGACAGCGCTTGCCTTCGGCAAGCGGGAGATGACACACAAAGATAGTCACTTTACACGCATTCTCTGAGACATGGAAAAACAGTGGACAAGAGCCGTGGTGAGTGAACAAGACACAGACTGGAGAAGAGATTCCATCCATCGAGGTGGGGAAAAGGGGTCGCCGATCGGAGACAGCATTCCGTCCACTGAGGCAGGGGAGAAAGGTCATGAACCAGAGAAGATATCATGCCGCTGAGCATGGGGGTACAGTTGATGAACCTTGAAAAGGACAAGCAGCAGAAGTATAAACTGTAAGTTGAATAGAGGGTGATACAGGGGAGGAAAAATGGGTCAGCATGTCTCAGCCCAAGAAAAAACCATAGTTAATATCTGGATTGGCGTGCTGGGGAGAAAAGGCAAAAAACGTGGTAAGTGTATGCTACCAGCTCTGATATTATGATGTAAGAAACAAGACTTATATATCGATCTGGAAAATGCATCTAACATAGCCTGTTAGGAGAAGCCGGGAGTAGTAGATGTGGACTCCACCTCTTGGGGTGACAAGTCTGCGGGGCACATCCTTACTACCTGGAGATTGCTTTTGGACGCTTTGAAACTGCTAAAGGCAGACAGGGATGCAGAAATGGGTGTTCCCATAGAACCGAAAGATGGAGGGGGACCCGGGAGGAGTGACAGGAGCAGTGGAGCGGCACCGGGAGAAAAAGCGAACTTGGAGCTGCTGGGGGCATGTGCGGAGCCTGTCGTGGAACAGAGCGTGCTATCTGTGCATGCGCAGAGTGCCTGTACAGACATCACCCCTGCACATGCACAGTCCCCCTGTAGGGGCGTGTCATGTTGTTTGATGGTCATGATCTTCATGCGTGCGCGGTGCCAAGATAGGGATGTGATATCTGCAGCTGTGCAGTGCCCACGTGTGGGGGGACCATCTGCCCCTCCGCCCTGCCCAGAACTGGCAGGGCCACCTGTTCTCCCCCAGCACCCAGGAAGGGTGGGTGCGGGGGGGCCATCCACATCTGCAGAACCAGTGGTGCCACCTGTCCCTTCCTGGTGTCTGGGAGAGGTGGGCTCGCTCATGTCTACACAAAACCCGGCAATAGTGCCTGTACCCCCTCCTGCATCTCCTAGTTTTACAAACTGGGTTAATCCCTCTTTGCATATGAGTGATGGGAATGTTAGAATGCACCTGTACCAACAACAGTGGCTGCTTCTTGACTTGTTAATCCCTCAGTCACAACAGAAAGAGGAGCGTAAAACTCCCTCTTTGATAGACTTTAGAGACCTGAATTTGGGGCAATCTAGCCTTCACCCTCCTGTTAATAAGGCTGGTACCTTTACTTTCTGATCAGCTACTACCCCTGTTCATGATCTGATTAGTTTCTGGAATCAAACCAAATTGATGGCTGTAACTGCCTGAGACTTAGAATGTGCCCAGCAAATCACTGTGCCCATGCCAGCTGGTGACACTGAACCAATGAGTAATACAGCTGGAGCATGTCCCATAATACAGAACAACAGGACAGCACCTGATGCCCATGTGGGTTTTAAGTGGAAGGTGCATTCTGAGTTACAGCAATTAGTAGCAAAGCATGGACTTGCATCTCCGGCTGTAAAGAACATACTAGGATTTCTAACTGCAGAGGAGATGATAACTTTTGATGTAAAGCAATTGGCAAAGCTGGTTTGTAACCCAGTTTAATACATGATGTTTGAATCTACATGGCAAAGGCTATCAGGAGAGAGAACCTTACCTAATGCTAGTTTGCCAATAGATGACCCACGATGTGGTGCTGAACTTCCACAGATCATGAGCTTGCCACTCATAGCGAATCCACAGTTACAAGCAAGACTCCACCCTTTCATATTAGAGCAAGCCAAAGATCTGGGATTGCAAGCGATATTAAAAGTTGATAACATGTGCACACCATCTCAAAGCTACACAGCCATAAAACAGGGTGCTATAGAGCCATATTTACAGTTCATAGAGCGATTGCAAGGTGCATTAGAAAAACAAATAGTAAATAAAGAAGCCAAAGAACAAATAATATGTCAATTAACCAGAGATAACACTAGCGAAGAATACAGGAAAATTATTGACCTAATGCCTGGAGAGAACCATTCTTTAGACAAAATGATTATAGCAATGTATCTGAACAACTTGGACCACATTGTGCACCAGCCATACTGCTTGTAATTCTTCTTATCAGAGCCCTTTGGA
Source organism: Melozone crissalis (assembly GCF_028551555.1). NCBI lineage: Eukaryota > Metazoa > Chordata > Aves > Passeriformes > Passerellidae > Melozone > Melozone crissalis. The sequence goes on along the minus strand of NW_026535813.1, from coordinate 3,267,621 downwards.
ATGCATCAAGGTTACTAAGACATAAACTGTTGTAAAATAAGAAAGAAGAGGCTGAGAAACAGAATACCAAGACCACAAGAATTAGATAACAGAGGACTGTGAACCACCTGGACTGTAATCAATCACATACTCTGAGAAGTGCGTGCAGAATGCGTGGACAAGACAAAGGCACCAATAAGAAATGCGTGACTAGCGTGTGCAGTAGTTGTAGAATCTATAAATAAATGAATAATGTAAACAATAAATGGCTTCTGCTTAATCATATTGTTTAGTCATACGGGAGTCCTGGATTTCCCACAATTGATGCCTACTCTAAAGTGGAGACTGCACCTCATAACCTAGCTTTGTTAGCCAATTCTATTGCAGCTGTAATGAAGGTGCTGCTTCAGTGCTTTAATTGTGGACAGTGAAGCCATATGAAAGCATACTGCCCCAACAACTCTGATTCATTTGAGACACGACCGAGACCCAAACCTGCATCTATGGTAGAAAACTTCAGCTGATGTGAAAAACCTGGTCATCTTGCCAAGCACTATAAGCCTAAATTCCATGCCAACGGTCAATTTCTTGGTGAGCAGGGAAACTGTGACAGGAGCAGGAAGGGAAGGAGAGCAAAGACACAAGTACCTTCCCATCCCCAGATACAGGCCTGTACAACCGACTCACAGGGATGCCACCGTTGAGTCAGGAACGGATAAATGAGTGACACACTGCATGCATTTTCAGAAGGCATAAAAGCTTACTTTATTATAAACTCCCAGTATTTATGAACAACATGGTTCACCCAGAACCTGATTGGCTCTTAATAACACCTGTCACTCATTGGTTAATGTGGAACCACCCTTTGGTAAACATCTAATGAGAAACAACTGGTCAAAACACCAGCTGTAGAGCCTTAAGATAAGAATTGTTCTAATTCTTTTCTCTGAGCTTCTCACAGCTTTTCCCAGAAGGATGCCTGGGAAACTATCCGTTTCTCTCTCTCGGCATCCACACAAGGACAGCAAGAGGGGCTGGTGGAATTGATATTTCCACTGCCACCTCCATCACTATAGACTGACTGCGGGTACATGAAGTTCCCCTTGATGCCTACGGGCCTATAGGGAATGGACAAAGTGCATTACTATTAGGACAATACAATGCTGCAGTATTAGGTGGTTTTGTTTGCCCTGAAGTTATAGATGTGGACTATACTGGACAGATATATGCTATGGTATGGACAAGTACTGCTGTGAATATTCCAGCTAAAACTCATATTGCTCAACTTACGCCTTTAAAGTCTTGTGTTTTAGAAACTGACTCAGAACTGCAAGGAAACCAGGACTCCAGATCAACAGGAGAACCTCAAATATACTGAACTCAGGTCATGTCTGATAGAAGACCAAATATGGTCTGTACTCTTATCATGCCTCAAGCAAACCCACCCCAAATTGAAGTTAAGGGAATGATAGACACTGGAGCAGATATTACTATCATATCTGCCAACACATGGCCTCGATCATGACCCCTCACAGCTGCAGGATCTTTCATTTCTGGTGTAAGAGGTTCCACAAAAAGCCATTTAAGCAGAAACTCAGTGTTAACTAAAAATCTAGAGGGGCAGGTAACCACAGGCCATCCCTACATCACTGTTGCACCACTCAACTTATAGGGGAGGGATGTCTTGTCAGCATGGGGAGTTTGGCTAAGTACAGATTTTTAATGGGGGCCACTGTGATGAAGGGCATAAAGCACCCTACCCTGGCTTTGAAGTGTCTCACTGAAAGGCCTATGTGGGTGGACCAGTGGCCCCTAGAAAAGGAAAAACTAGATGCCCTTAACATGCTAGTTCAAGAACAATTAGATCAAGGACATATTGAGCCATCAACCAGTCCCTGGAACACTCCTGTGTTTGTAATTAAAAAGAAATCTGGAAAGTGGAGATTACTCCATGACTTGAAGAAGGTCAGTGCTGTAATCAAGAGCATGGGCTCTTTACAGCCTGGAATGCCATCCCTGACCATGATACCACCCACGTGGGACATTTTGGTTGTTGATTAAAAAGATTGTTTCTTTACCATTCCTTTGCACCCTGATGATACCCCAAAGTTTGCATTCACAGTGTCTTCTGTCAATCATGCAGCTCCAGCCAAATGATACCAATGGAAAGTTCTGACATAAGGAATGAAAAACAGTCCAACAATTTGCCAATGGTATGTTGCACAGGCATTGTCTTCAATCAGGGAACAATTCCCCAGAGCCTATTGCTATCACTACATGGATGACATTTTAGTAGCAAGCCTGACCGAAGATGGCATTGCGCAAATTCAGTCAAAATTAATATAGGCATTGCAAGAATTCAGACTGCAAATTGCCCCAGAAAAGGTGCAGCAAGAAGCTCCATGGAAATACCCCAGAGTGAAAATTTTAGACCAAACAATATGGCCCAAATCAATTCAATTTTCAACTAAAATCCAGACACTGAATGATGTACAGAAACTTTTGGGAATCGTCATTTGGGTAAGATCCTATTTGGAGTTGACCACATCACAACTCTCACCCTGGTTTAACATGCTTAAAGGTGACCCTGAGTTAACTTCCCAGAGAAGGTTAACCCCAGAAGCAAAGGCCACACTTGAGATGGTAGAGTGGGCTATCAAAAACAGACAAGTTCATCGAACGTGTCCAGAAATTTCCATCACAATATTATTGGTCAGTGTCATGCTTAGTGGTCTGACCCCCTTCACATACTGGAATGGGTCTTTTTGCCCCACCAGACAAAAAAGACAGCACCTATGATTTTTGAATTGGTTGCACAATTGCAAATAAGGTACCATCACAGGCGCTTGCAGTTGAATGCTAAAGATCCTTCTAACATCATTATTCCTATGAGACAGGAATACTTTGAATGGGGCTTTATAAACAGCACACCATTGCAGAGCACTTTACTAAATTACACAGGACAAATCAACTACCATTTGCCCAGTCACTGCTTATTGCAATTAAGTCACACAACTCAGCTGTCCTTAAAATCTCTAAGCAGTTGTACACCTTTAAAGGGTCTTACTGTTTTTACTGATGGGTCTGAGAAAACAGGTAAAGCTATTGTGACCTGGAAAGGTGATGATGGATGGCACACGCTAGAGGGTCACGATAGCAGGTCACCTCAGTTGATCAAAATATGTGCTGTAATCATGACATTCCAACACTTTCCTCATGATCCCTTGAATATTGTAACTGATTCTGCCTATGTCGTAGACATCACATAGTGACTGGACCAAGCACTACTGAAGGAAGTTGATAATGTAGCACTGTTTGAGTTGTTAAAAACTTTGTGGCTTGTCATTCAAGCCAGAAATCACCCTCATTACATGTTACATGTTTGGAGTCATACCAATTTACCTGGTTTCATTAGCAGAAGGTAATGCCCGAGCTGATTTACTAACCAGTCCTGCCTGGACAGTGCCATAGCCAGACATGTTAGGACAAGTGAGAGCATCACATGCCTTTTTTCACCAAGGTGTTTGAGTCTTACAAAGACAGTTTTCATTAAGAGATACTGAGGTCCACAATATTAACACCTGTGCTGATTGTCAAAGCCACACTGCACCATTGCAGATGGGTGTAAATCCCTGTGGTCTGCAAGCTTTACATATCTGACAAACAAACGTCAGTTCATATTCCTGAATTTGGCTGTCTAAAGTATGTTCATGTTTCAATAGACGCCTTTTCATCTACTATATAGGCCTCAGTTCATTCAGGAGAAAAGGGTCATGATATTATCGTACAGTGGCAATTAGCCTTTGCCGTCCTAGGCATTCCCCGTACTATTGAAACTGACAATGGCCCTCCTTATATCTCTCAACATGCTTACCAGTTCTTGCAATTATGGGACGTGTCACATGTCACCAGTATTATTCATTCCTCAAGAGGCCAAGCTGTTGTTGAGCGCGCCCATGGCACTTTGAAACACATCCTTGATAAACAAAAAGGGGGAATGCACGGTGAAACTCCTCAAAACAGAGTAGCTAAAGCCCTATACATGTTGAATCATCTTACAGTGTTGCCAGACTCTCAAAATCCTGTTATCTTGAATCATTTTCTGTCATTACTGTCCTCCAGTGATTTCCAAGCCTAAGGTATTGGTATGGGATCTCATTACCAACAAGTGGGAAGGCCCATGGGACCTTGTCATTTGGGGGTGTGGGTATGCTTCTGTTTCTACAGATGCTGGTGTGCAATGGGTGCCTGCCTGATGTGTGCACCCTGCACTATGCCCTGATCTGGGTCGCAACCAGCAATGCCCGCCTGACAACCCAGCAGCTGATGCCATAGATAAGTAACAATGTTTAAATAACATTGCTCTAGTTATTGAATGATGCTAATTCATACCATTTACATAGATAACTATTTTAAGTTTTAACTGTGTGGATTAAATAAGTTCCTTTCTTTATGTTGCACCCCGATCGCAGGAGGCGATTGGCACACTCGCCAAGAGGGGCCACACCCTGCCTTAGCCTCCGGCAGGCAGGGTCGTGGTACGGCCACTGACTGGGATCCTAAACCAACAAGGTGGTCTATAAACATGGACCCAACATCAAAGGATTGAGGTAAAGGAAAAAAGGAAGGACTCTCTGCTTGCTTCTTTGAGCCGCTTTATTTCTTTCCCACACAGAAGTGGTGCCGGAGTGGCGCTGCTTGGAACCGGCAGTGTGGCACAGGAGTTATTCTTTCCCATGGCAGGAACAGTGCCGGAGCAAGGCAGATGATGCAACACCCGCGGGCAGCGACAGCTGCAGCGGCGGCAGTGGCAGTGTTTCCCCGCATGGCAGGGGCTGCGTGAGCCATGGCAGCAGCAGTGGCCGCTCAAGTGGCAGCGGCCGTATGAGCGATCTCTCTCTCTCTGCAGGAGTTGTGGCTGCTTGGGCGATGGCATCGGTGCCATGGGGCGTGGGTGCCAGCAGGGCGTGGGCAGCAGCGGCAGGAGCGGGGCAGCTGATGCCACGAGGGTGTTCTTCTTTCTCGTGGCAGAAAGCTGAGCTGGCTGCAAAAGAGCTGCACAGCACGAGTGCTGATGGGGTGCGGGAGCCAGAGCGGCATGGGTGCTGCGCAGCCCGAAGAGGGGGCAGTGGCAGACAGCGGGAAAAAGAGGAAAACAGCATCTTTTATGGAGGAGGGGGGTAGAAATCCAGGAGGGGACTGTCTGGCTAGCTTAGAGGGGTCTAGGGTGACAACTGTAAACATAATCTGGAGCAGGAAAGACACAGACCAATGGCAAAAAGGAAAAATCATAACTGACAGAGAATCCTCTAGACAAAGGGGTAGGATTTTTGAGGATAGACAGGGAAGAATCTGGAATTATTCTAACTGCCACGGCGAGACATGGGGTAAACAACTTCAGGCAGACTAAACATCTTCAAACCACTACTGCCACAGGCAGGGAGAGACTAAACATCTTCAAACCCCCACTGCCACACTTTCTTTTTTGGAAATCCTAGAAAGTACATCTTTGCTACCTTTTACTAGTAACAACAAAGGCCTTTGTCAATTTAGTTAAGTTAGGTTTCTTTGTCAGTTTAAATAAGTTAAATTGTTGTGTTAATTCTGATAAGTTAGGTGATTTGGATAAGCTGTTTTGCGATGAAAGGACTGAATGAAGGTTCCTTAACTTTGAGTGTTTTAGTTATAGAACTAAGTAGCGTGTGGTACATTGTTTTATGTTGTCATACTGTTGTTGCTTCTCTTTTGCTTGCTCCTAGGAGATTTTAAGTAGATTATTAGCTAGAGAAATTAGGTTTATGAAGTCAGGTAAAGAACCTCATTGTATCTAAGTTGCTATTCTGTGCCATCATAATTGTTTCATTCACTGTGCCATGTCTGTTGTCCTGTTTTCAAAGAGCCATGCAGAGAACAATGGAGATCAACTTTGAACTCGTTAAACAGAAAGGGGAAACTGTGGTGGTGAAACAGCAGGCCAAAGGCCTACAAACTGAATCCTGACTCGAGCTGACAGAAGCCATGAGAAAGCTGACACCTCTTTGTGAGAACACAGTTCTGCAGCAGTGAAAACCACCCTGCTTTCCCTGAGAAAGAGCTCTAGGACTGTGATTAACACTAGCCACCTGTATAAACTGTTTTTACACTGTCAGATAGAAAAATGAAAACCATCTCTCACAAACAGCTTTTCCTGCACGGACACTGTCTTGGTTTGAAAAGACAGGTGCTTGCTAAGGAAGGCAGGAGCCTTCCCTGTGTTCTAGTTTAGGGCAAATTTGGGAGAAAATCTCCAAAGGGGCTGTCCCAGAAAGACAACCCATGGGGCCCCTCCCCCCAACCGGTTCGGGAAAAAATTTCCTCAGAGAGAGGTGGAAAAACCGGTTTATTTAACAGGCAAAGCACTCCCCAGCACACAAAATGAACAACACCAGATGACAAAGCTCTGAAGAGATGACAAACTCAGAAAATCTCTCCAGTGGGTGGTTGCTCTGTTATCAGTCCCTCCGGCGCTGGGAAAGGCTGCAGAGTCGGTCCCGGTAGGCCACAAAGTGCAAGCTCTTGGTGTTTCCCCACATCTCAGTCTGGAGCAGGTTTGAACAGTTCCAAAAAAAAAAAAGGGAAAGAAAACCAGTCCAGGGAAACTTCTCTGCCTCAGCTAGATAAACTAACTAAAAAGCAAAGGAGTGCTGTGTTCTTGCCCCATCCGTGCCCAGACAACACAGTCCAGCAGAATGTGGAGGAGTAAGTGAGTGAGGCTGATAACAAAAAACTCTGTGCTTCTTCTTGTCCCCGCCTTCACTCTGAGAGCCAGTCTTTAAGGCACGGAATAGAATATCCAGCATAAACAGAACACATGACTGGGGATACAAGCATCATAAAGTCACCTTAGGACACCCTGAAATGGAAAACGTAAACCCCCTCCCTCCAAATGATAATAATTTTGAAATTAAAAGGCTCTCAGGCAAAGATATGGGAATGGGAATAACAGTTCTTTACTAGGAAAACTAAAAACACAAATGCAATAGTACTTAAAAAAACCAACCCAACAAAACTGACAGAGTCAGAATATGACCTGACACCCTGTTGGTCAGGGCGGTGGTAGCAGTCCAATTGAAATGGTGGCTGCAGTCCTCCTGGAGTGGTAGATGTAGTTCTGTTGAAGCAGTGATCTTGTTGAAGGCTGCAGTTTTCCTCTGAAGATCTAGTGGTAGTGTAGATGGGCCTGGTCTTCTATCGATACAGGGCAACCCCCAGCCAAGGAATAACATGCAGGTGACTCCAATGATTCAGAAGGCCGAACAAATGCTTTGCTAAGCTATACTATATTACACTACACACTATACTATATACTATATTACACTATACTATACAAATGCTATACTAAACTATACTCAAGAAAAAACCCGTGACCCTTTCCAGACAGTCCCGACACAGCTTTGACCTAATTGGTCAATCAGTCAAAACAACCATCACCTGTGTCCAATTAACAAATCACTTTTGGTAAACAATCTCAATATCACATTCCACATGTGCCAAAAACAGGAGCAGCTAGTAGAGATAAGAATTGTATTCCTTCTTTGTCTGAGCTTTCTCACAGACTTTCAGCTTCCCAGGAAAAGCCCGGGAGAGAGAATTTTGTCTCTCTCTGTTCAAAGAACATGTGAATACCACAGTCTTCCCCTGGGGAATCCAGTGGGAAAAGGCTGGCTGTGGTGTTCCAAATCTTAGATTATATTCAGGTAGGAATGCTTGGCTCCTCCCTCTGCATGTAGCTTTTCACAATGGGATGATGTGATTTTATCAGTCATGCAGTGAGACTCAATGGTCCATTAACAGAAAATATCTCCCGAGAGGGAGGATTGGTTTTGGAAGAGATAAAGAAAACTGCCCAATTAACAGAAGATAACTGCCCCCCCTCTAACAGATAGGAATAGAATGCACACCCCCATTTCCAACCTACGACATAGACACTGGGGGTTTGAGTGAGCAATCAATACAGGGCAGCAACTTGTAACTGACCAATTGGGGATAGACAGGGGATTTTCTTTAAAAACCTTATAAAAAGAGACAGGCAAAATGGACCAGGGTCGATCCTTTTCTTTTATTTACGCCATAAAGTGTGTCCTGCATCCTTTATCGAGCACCACAGCGACCACCTACCATTCGCCATCATTCCTCACTCTACTTGGAACAGGGGGTAGTTAAAGGAGTCAGGACCAAAGGAGCAAAGTTGAGCCTGGGAAGTAAGGGAGAGGTGAGGGGCAGCTGTTGTTCTAATTTTGGTTTTGTTTCTCACTGTCCAAATCTGTCTTATTAGGCAATACAATAAATTAATGTAAATAAATAAATAAATGAATACATTAAATGTAATTCAATAATTACCTCACTACTAAAAAATAAAAGGACACATAGTACAGGAAAGAAGAATGGGTTTTTCTAAGATTATATGAGTAATTTGGCACTAACATAAACCTTTTGAAAACACAGTGCTCTGTTCCAGAAAATGAGAAAAAGGCAACTAAAGAGTAGGATTAAAGGGATAAAGACCAAAGATCGTCTTTGACAAGAGACTAATAAAGACATAAATGAACCATTTAGGTGCATCAGAATTAAAGAATAATTATGAAGTTTTTCCATGCTTTCTATAACTATCAAAGTGAGTAAAAGTGCTATCAAAATTCACAGCTGTGTCTCCCTGCCTCCCACACACCTAAAGCAAATACAGACTTATGGTTATTGCATTTTACATCTGCACTGAGTGATCTGACTACCTACAAAAGAATATATGTCTTTTTAGTTGTCTAAACCCACCCCCCACCAGAAGTTCTTAATTTGTTTCCATGCAGAACTGCCAGACCAGAAAGGCAAAAAAAGAAAGGAAGAGGAAAAGGAAGAGGAAGAGGAAAAGGAAGAGGAAGAGGAAGGAAAGAAAAGAAAAGCGAAAAGAAAAGTGAAAAGCAAAGCAAAGCAAAGCAAAGCAAAGAAAAGAAAAGAAAAAAGAAAAGAAAATATAAGATAAGATCTAGGAAAAAAGGAATTAAAAGTTTTATTGTAGAGCAAGTTTGGAAATATTTTACGTAATTCTGGAATTCACCATTTGGTAAAATCAAAACTGTTGACAAGGAATCAGATTCAGTTATTGTCATGTTTAGATATTTATTTGGGGCTTTGAAATTATCAAGAGATTCTTTTAAAATGCTTTTATCCAGAAGGGTTTCTTATTTTGAATCTGTTGTTTCTTTTGCTACTATACACTAAAAAAAAATCTGAAATATATTATAAACAAGTTTGATTAACCTTTTTTTCTGAGAGCAATATTCTATACTGACTTTTGGCTTTGAATTAGTAATTCTTTAAAATCTAGGAAACTTTTCTAGGACAAGAGATGAGTCCAAAATTATTAGTCTTCTAGGTGTCTGTCATGGTTTAGGAATGGTACTCCCTGATTTAGTGCTCCCACTGATACTTTCCAAATCACATTTCTGCTTGCTCACTCCCCACCTTCCCTCATGTGAGTGGCAGGAGAGGAGAAATGGAGGCACAAAAGGTAAAGATTATGGATTGAGATAAGAAAAAATTACTGGGAACAGCAATGAGATAAACAGTAACAGCAAAAATATTAATAACAAAAGTGTACAAAAGAGAGAGTAACTGGTGGCTGGTTGCAAGCTACATCAGGAGTTCATGACTGGTATAACTAGAGCATTCCATCCTCATTGTCACATCTTGTCCTGTCCTGATTGGCCCAAGGGCTACTGCATGAACAATCACCTGTTCAATTTGTTCAAAAGCTTATTGTTGTTCAGGACCCCACTTAAAATCATTCTTCTTCCATGTCACATGATAGAGAGGATTTACAATCTGACTGTACTCTGGCATATACTTTCTTCAAATAGCCACAGCGCCTAGGAAAGCCTGTGTTTTCTTCTTGCTGGTTAGTGGGGGACATAGCTGCTATTTTGTTGACCACACACACTGGAATCTGACAATGTCTATCTTGTCATTTTATGCCTAAAAACTGAATTTCCTGGTTAGATCTCTTGACCTTACTTAGCTTTATAGCGAAAATGGCCTTCAGGAGGATTTGGATTATTTCCTCCTCTTTCTCAAAAACCTCCTCTTCTGTGTTCCCCCATATGACGATGTCATCAATGTATTGCAAGTGTTCTGGAGCATCGCCCTTTTTCGGTGCAGTCTGGATCAGTCCATGGCATATAGTGGGGCTGTGTTTCCAGCCTTGGGGCAGTTGGTTCCTGGTGTACTGCACGCCCCTCCAGGTGAAAGCAAACTGAGACCTGCACTCTGCTGCCAGAGGAATGGAGAAAAACGCGTTAGAAATGTCAATGGTGGCATAGCACTTTTCCGCCTTGGACTCCAGCTCGTAGTGGAGTTCCAGCATGTCCGGCACAGCAGTGCTCAGCAGTGGAGTCACTTCATTCAAGCCACAATAGTCCACAGTCAATCTCCATTCTTTGTCAGACTTGCGCACAGGCCAGATGGGACTGTTGAAGGGGCTTCCACCATTTTCCCTTTGTCTTTTCAGCCATGCGCTCATCTGTGGAAAGCGCATTCTTGTGGAAGGGGTCAGTCCACCATTTTAAGTTTCTCTTTGTTCCGGGGGGGGGGGTGAGATCTAGCAATTTTGTATCTAGTGATTATTTGATGTTAATTTTAGCTTGTTACTATTTTGGTTTTTTTAGTAAACTGTTATTTTTTCACTTATATCTACTTGTATTCATTTCTCCTCATTGGTAGAAAGGGATTGGTTAAAACTAAGGGGAGGTAACTCATTTTCGAGTGTCCCCCCTGTATAGCATCGCCCCTTAAATTGTCTTAAGCTGAAATAGATGTGCAGGTAGATGTGCTCTGAAGGAAATGGTGACCTTGTGGAGAGCCCATACCAGAGCAGGCTCCTGGGAAGAACTGTGACTTGTGGAGAGGAGTCTATGCAGGAGCATATTTTCTGGCAGGACTTGTGACCATATGGAAGACCCATGATGAAGCAGTCCATTTCTTGAAGGACGACACCCTGTGGAAAAGGCCCATTCTGGAGCAGGTCTTGAAGAACTGTATCCCATGTGAAGAATCGATGCTGGAGAAGTTCATGAAGGGCTGTGTCCTGTGAGTGGGACCCCATGCTGGAGCAGGGAAAGAGGATGAGGAGGAAGGAGCAACAGAGACTACATTATGAACTGACCATAACACTCATTTGCCATCTCCCTGTGCCACTTGGGGGGAAGAGGAGGAAGAGTTGGCAGTGAAGTTATGCCTGGGAAGAAGGGAGGGGTGGGGGGAAGGTGTTTTCAGATTTGGTTTTATTTCTCATTATCCTACTCTCATTTGTTTGGTGATAAATTAAACTAATTTTCCCAAATTGAGTCTGTTTTGCCTCCTACAATAATTGTTGTCTCCCTGTCCTTATCTTGACTCATGAGTTTTTAATCTTTTTCTCTCCCCCTTTCCTATTGAGGAAGGGGAATGATAGAATGGCTTGGTGGGCATCTGGTGGCCAGCTAAGTTCAACCCACCACACCTGACCAACAATTTCTGTAGGATAGTCCTATCTGCCCTCAGTTTTCTGAGCATCACCTCAGTCTGAATTTGGTCAGGGCCCATTGCAGGAAAATATACCCTTGCTAAATTTTACAGGTGCAGGGGAGACCCCTTCCGTACTTCAGTGTTGTGATCCCTCTCCCCTTTTCCTCAGTGTTTCAAGGGAGTGCTGCTAACTCAGCTCCTGCACCAGAGCAAGCTGAGAAAAATCCGGAGGTGATAGTGAGGAACAAAGTCTCAGGGAAGATTGCTTCATCGCTGGCAAAAATTACAGATGTAGAGGACAATGTGTTCCTCCTGGGTTATCTTGCCTTTCTCAGTAGAATTTGCAAAAATCTTTGCAATGTCAACTGCCTTCACACTGGGATTCAGTGTTTCACACAGAAGAAAACAATACAGGACAATGTCATCCTTTAAAATGTTTGCTTTTTTTTTTTTTTCTCAAATGTTGCCAGTTCATCTTCTGTTCCCTTTTGGAATTTGTTGTTTATACATGTCCAGCTTCCAAGGGCTTTGCGTCAGATGTAGCAGGGACTTTGGCAGGAATTCATCTTCCTAATGGCTAGTTAAACATCTACCTAAGGAAAAATACAAATAGTGATTTAAAAGTAAAATGTGAATGCATTTAAATACTGATAAATCACAATAGGCAAAAAGTCGGGGAATGTTTACAGACTCGTCAGGTTACTTGCCATGACATTCACCCTGATGATATTGTGACTTGGCGTGTCATCTATTCTGCCTTGCAACAATTTAAGGAAGTGGACCATGTCCCCTTGGACAAACCACTATCCTCTCCTCCTGAGGAGGATGATCCGTGTCCTAGGTTGACTATATGATGCTTTTATCCCAAATAATCTTGTTCTGTTTATGCTGAATAATAAGTTTTGTACCTTTAAGACTTGTGGCAGAGAGTGAAGGGGGGAGAGAAGAAGCATACAGTTTGTTTTCAGACACTGCACTCACTCCTCCACATTCCTGCTCCTGGACTGTGTTGTCTGTGGATGAACAGTCAGCGGGACAGAGCTCTCCTTTGCTTTTAGTCAGTTTTAACTAGCTGAGGCAAAGAAGTTCCCTGGACTGTGGTTTTATCTTTTTCCCTCTTCTTTGGACCTGCTTAAATCTGGTCTGGACTGAACATCCAGAAGAGCACTGGCAGCTCGCACCTGTGGACCACTGGGTCGGGCCTGGGCCGCAGCATTTCCAGCACTGGAGGGACTGATATGAGACTGAGTGAGCTGAACTGCAACTCGGGGAGGGGACTTTCTGAGTTTGTCATCTCTTTTGGAGCAGCAAGGGGTTTTATTGTTTAATATTGTTTAGCTTTTATTGTTTAATTAACAGTTTTTTTCCACTTTTCTCCAAGGAGGTATTTTCTCCCAGACCGGTTGAGGGGAGGAGCCAATTGAATCTGCTTTCCTAGAGGAGCCCCTTTGGGGGTTCTCTGCAAAATTTGCCCTGAACCAGGACAAGATCTGTTTGATCCGAGGCCAGTTGATCCTGACCGAGAACCAGATTTATACCCTCCTCTGACCCCAATACACATTACGGCAGCCACCGCTCCAAGCACCGAAGAAATATTACAGACAGCATGCCGAAAGGCAGCTGCAACCCTTTCACCCACTCGTCCTCCTCCCTATGCCACATGTCACCTTGCTAATGATGATGAAGACATGTTACCCACTGAACCTGAGCCAGAAAGATTCATGCATAGCTGCCACAGGAGAGCTCTACAAGAAGGAGATACTGAATTTTTGCAAGCTATGCCTGTAATATATTGCAATCAAAATCCACATCATGAACAGTTGTCCTATGAAATGGTTAAAGAACTAAGGAAATTGGTGAAGGAAAAAAGCTTGCATTCCACTTTTATTGTGAATTTAATAGATGCTATAGCTGAAACACATATCATGCTACAGGTGGACTGGTAATCTCTTTATAAAACAGTTTTACTGGGGGGCAATACTCTGTGTGGTGGATGGAATTTGTAGATTTGGCTCAAACTCAAGCATTGAACAATGGTCATTAAAACCTGCCACTTAATATCACGGCACCCCAGCTCTCACGAACTGGCATGTATGCCACTGGCTGTGCCGAGCTGCAATTACAACCCTAGGCCTGGGACCAAAGCACAGCTATTGCCTTGCATGCTCCAAAGAAAGCACCCGATACAAAAAACCTAGAGCCAGGATTTGTGGCCATTTGTCAGGGTGCCCAGGAACCATATATCACCTTCACTGACCATCTGAAATCAGCAATCAGACAGCAAATTGAAATGCAAGCAGCAGCTGATGCTGTTTTAAAATCCCTTACTTATGAAAATTCTAATAATGGCTGTAAAAAAGCCCTAGATTCCACACACAACCATGCCGATGTTGAACTTGTTTATTACATCAAAGCATGTGCTAATATTGACTCAGAACAATATAAAGCAGAAGTAATCGCTACTACAATTGCCCAGTAAATGCAAGCAGCTAAAGTAACTGCTAAGTGCCTTGCATGCAGAGATGAGGGACATATTCAGAAACAATGCCCAAAGGGACAGAAAACTAGTAAAAAGCCAAATAAAGCCAGTCCTCACTGTAAAAAAGGCCTTCATTGGAGTAGCCAATGCCTGTTTAAATTTGACAACGATGGCAAGCCACTCCAAAAGCAGGGAAACGTGAACAGGGGCATGTGGGCTGGTGCCCCTCAACCCAACAGTGCCCAATTCAGCCAACTCCCAATGCAAACTCAGGTTTGGCAAGGGGCACCCCAGGCTCTGCCTGCCTGGACATGGCCATTAGCTCTACAACAGTCTTAAAAGATGCTTCTGTTCATCTATTACCCACTGCTGATTTTGGTCCACTACCACGTCAAACTCATGATTTATTAGTGGGTCGCTCTTCTACCCCTCAAACTGGATTGTTTATTTTACCGGGGATTATTGATGCAGATTATAGTCCTAGGGTGACGTTATGATGCTTGTATCCCCAGTTGTCTGTTCTGTTTATGCTGGATATTATGTTCTGTGCCTTCAAGACTGGCTCTGAAGAGTGAATGTTTTGTTTTGGTTTTGTTATCAGCCGCTCCCCCACGATTGGTGGGACACAGAGACGGGGCAGTACATAGTGCAGCTTTTGCTTTTTGCTTTGCTTTTCACTTTGCTCTTGCTCTTGATTCTGCTTTGCTCCTGCTTTGCTCTTGCTTTTTGCTTCTGCTCATTAGTTAGTTTAGCTAAGAAGTCCGAATTTTTCCTGGACTGTTTTTCCTTTCCTTTTTTGGAACTACTCGTACCTGCTCCGTACTGGGAGCTGGGAAACACCAAGAGTTTGCACCTTGTGGCCTGCAGCAGCCATTCCCAGGGCCGGAGGGACTGATTACCAAGCAACCATCCCCAGGAGAGACTTTCTGAATTCGTCATCTTTTTTCAGAGCGGTGAAAGAGTGTTGTCATGTGGTATTGTTAATTTTGTGTGCTGGAGAGTGCTTTGCCTGTTAAATAAACAGGTTCTTTCCACTTGTCTCCAAGGAATCTTTCCCCAACCGGTTGGGGGAGGGGCCGTGTGGGTTTGCTTTCTGGAGGGGCCCCCTTTTGGAGGTTTTCTCCCAAATTTGCCTTAAACCAGGGCAATTATAAAGGGAAATCAAAATTATGTCTTGGACTCCTAACTTCCCTTACACTGTGCCTGAAGGGACATGCTTGGTACAACTCATACCACTGCCAGCAATTCCTTATCCAGTGCTAATATTGAAGCACCAACAAAACAATGGGGGCTTTGGGAGCACAGGTGTTCCTCAGAACTTTTGGTCCAAAGTCATTGGAATACAACAGCCATTACTCACCTGCCAAATAGACTCTATGTCTTTTACAGGACTGGTTGATACTATCATACCATCCATCATAGCACAGGAGTAGCCTCCTGATTGGCCCCTTGGCACCCTCTACAGTGATTGTTGCTGGAGTCAGTGGACATCAGATACCATGGCAATCATCCAAAGAACTACACATTGTTGAACCAGAAGGCAAGACTGCCACCTTGCAACCGTATGTACTCCCAATTGCAGACACTTTGTGGGGGCCAGTGTGACTGTGGTCACAGGGGTTTTCAGGATGAGAGAGAGACGAGAATGTTGACTCCATGATTAGAAGGCTTCATTTATTATTTTATGATATATATAACTTACGTTATAACTATACTAAAAATAAATAGAAGGAAAAGTTCTCAGAAGGCTAGCTAAGCTAAGAATGGAAAAGAATAGAAAAGAATGAATAACAAAGATCTGTGTCTCGGCAGAGAGCGAGAGGCAGCTCTGCTGTGAGTGGTCAGTAAATCCAAACATCCACAGGAGACCAATCATGGATCCACCTGTTGCATTCCACAGCAGTAGATAACCATTGTTTACACTTTGTTGCTGAAACTTCTCAGCTTTAGCAGGAAAAATCCTAGTGAAAGGATTTTAATGAAAAGATGTCTGCAACAGGACAGATCTAGTGACTCAGGGCTTGATAATTTCAACACATTTGGGGGCCACTGACAAAATGCTGCTCCTGAAACTTACCTTACTGGTAAGCCTGTGTGGAAAGACCAGTGGCCCTTAAGAAGCGAACAGCTTCACCAATCCTGAATCCTTGTACAGGAACAACTACAACTGGGTCACATAGTCCCCTCCACCAGCCCATGGAACACACCTATTTTCATTATTCTTAGGAAATCAGGAAAGTTGAGACTTATACAGGATCTCAGGGCAGTCAATGCAGCCATGTCACCTATGGGGTCATTACAACCAGGAATACCCAACCACACTATGATTACCGAACACTGTGGATTGGCCATAATTGGTTTAAAAGACCATTTTTTACAATTCCTTTGCATTCTGACAATGCATTGAAATTAGTCTCTTCTTTACCATCTGTCAAGCATCAAACCCCCAAGGAATGATACCACTGGGTTGTCCTACCCCAGGGTTGAAAAACAGTACAACTATTTGTCAATTTGTCAGTCATTCAGCAATACAGCCAATACAGCAAAAATATCCATCTGTTTTGCTGTATCACTGAGACAGAGTAGAAATTCTCCAGAGTAGAAATCCATTTTGATTTAGCTGAAATGTACATCTTTGAGTCTGTGGTTAGAAAACATAGCTATGTAGCCTGACCGCAAAGTCTAGGCTCAGGGAAATTGATTCAGTGAAAGACAGAGAGACTGCTGTGAAAGCAGGTCAACCTGACCTAGGAATTCTTTCTGATAAAGAAGAACTAGCAGGAAATGTCATGCAAAAATTGTAAAAAGGAATATGTATGAATCTATAGTGAAATTGTATGCATATGTATTTGAGAGGGGGATAAAAAGGGACCTGAAGTTCCCAGAGGTACGCACATCTTTTAAGGAGAGTAATATTATGTGGACAATATTTTAATTTCCCCTGACAGCACAACATTGTTGCGTGATTTTCTTGTAATGCAGCTCCGGAGTTTTCGGGGTCTCCCCGACCCCGGCTGCCATAGGTGTCCCAGAGAGCAAAGTCCAGTTAAGAACAACCTGTCCGGGCCCCTCAGGCAGGCTCCAAAGCCACAGGCAATCTTAGCAAGCTGCTCACCTCTGAAGTGAGATCAGCTCTTTGGTGACTTTCAGCTCATTAGTGATTTCAGCTCTTTGCTTGCTAAGTGCTGCAGCAGCAGATGCAGGGAGAGAAAGGAGAAGTGCTATATGATGTTCCACAGAGATGTCTTTATTGTATCTTCTGGAAAGGGTCCCAGTGACAGCTCTTCTCCCAAACTGGGCAGAAATAGGGGTTTATACAGGGTAGAGGAGTTTTGGGAAACAGTCCAAAAGTAAGGGTCAGGGTGAAAATGACCTATCATTTTACAGAGATATAACAAGGGTCCAAAGGTGGAAGAGGGGCTTCTTAGGTCCAGTCATCATGACTAGGCATTTCTTATCTTAGGCTGCTGACCACCAGGGAGGCCTTGCAGGCCCTGTGCCTGCTACAACTCCACTTTCTGTATTTAGTAAAAAGATGTTCCCAATAGTTCTTTTAAAACAATGGAAAAGGCATGAGATCATAGCTAATACAATGACGATTACAAGGAAAATCCACAACATTGCCTTAACCGAAAATGCAACCCATCCTGTTAATCCCCATTGACCAAAAATATCATTGACCCAGTCTGTGTTGTTTTCTACTTCTAAGTCCTTCACAAGTTCCTTCAGTTTCTGGATGTTTACGTGAATAGATTCCAAGCGTGAAGAGAGACTGAAGCAGCACATCCCTTCAAAGTCTTGGCAGCCGTGTCCATGGGCAAGCAGTAGGAAGTCAATTGCTGCTCGATTTTGAAGTGATGCATGTCTTGTGGTTTCTTCTTCCTTTAAAAGACCACTCAGAGCAGTAGATGTAGCGTTGGCTTGCTTACTGAGCCAGCACCCGAGGTGATTGATTTCACCAAGGGCTTTAGATGGAGCTACCCATGGTAGGAATAGGGATACAGCAATCTTTTTTGGTTTCTTCCAATCATATAATTTGAGATGGCAATTTTCATCAAATTCCATGTAGGATCTTTTGTGGCATTTTAATTCACTTTCTTTTTTCCAATTATGCAACAAAGTGATATTTGGAATGAGGGTAGAAAGTTTTCCAAGGGTATAGGGATGTCCCTGGAGCTGCGAGGTGATCCCAGCCCATACTCGGTCACCACAGATGAGAAACGTTCACTTGGGTAATACTTTGGGGTGGAGAGAGGATGCAGAGATCACATGAACAGTGTAATTGCACCAATCGAGATAGTTATAGGCTTTGTTAATGGGTGATATGTCTTTTCTGTATGTGTTTTTTGTCTGGCCAATTTCTGGCCAATTATTCTTCGGACGTTTAAAGTAAAATTTGACACAGTATGTTGCTTTGGAGGACCCCAACAGGTCCAATTCTTGGGATTCCTCTAGAGCATTGGGCAACATTTTTGTCCACTCGTCCCAAGTATCCACCAGGTTGGGTCTCTTACCTGTGGTGTGGAGGAGCTCTGAATTGTAGACGGGCCAGTCATCTGCTATGAAGGGAATCCCTACCAGACATGTGAAAAGGGGGTAATCAAGGCTTCTCATGGATAGGCATGTTATCCTATTTTAATGTTTTTGCTAAGGTTACCCAAACATTATGGCTAGGCTGTGGGCTAATCCAGCCAAAGGCATGCTGTATGGTGAAGAACATGCAGGCAGTAGTGAGGACAGAACCAATGGAGATAATTTTCATCTTTGGACAGGAATGGAGCTTTATGGTGCGAGGGGAGGGTTAGGGTTTTCTCCCTTGTTCCTTTCCTCTGTTCCTTCCCCCCCTCCCTTTTTTTTTTCTTTTTCTTTAAGCTAAGGATGGGGGAGTGGGTATAAGGTTAGGGGTTTTTGGTAAGAGTTGGGAAAGGGGAATAATAGGGCTTTTAGGGAAAAAAGGGGTAATGACATGTAATTCAGAGAAGAGTTTGTGTTCAGGCTGTGTCTGGCTTATGGCTTGACTGATGCAGCAGAATGTTGTTCAGCTTTTTATTTTGTCTGCTGTCGCGTGATAGGACAGTCTTTTCTTCCATATGCAGACATTCGGTGACGCCTTTGTCTCCAGGCAGAACTGGTCTGGTTTTGAGGAGGTCTTGTGTTTGACTCAGGGGAATTCCTGTCAGTGTTTGTGGCAGTAGTGTTTGCATTGCCTAGGTATGGTTTTGTTTTTTCCTGGGTACCATCTTGGGCCAGATGGTAGTAGAACACACGCATACCCTCTTCCCCAAGTAATCAACTGGAAAGGCCCAGAAATTTGATGTATTTCTGGGTCCTTCACTAGCACAGGTGGTTTCTCAGTGAGCTTTGCTTGGGTGGTATTTGCAAAATGGCAAAATATTGGGAGGTCAGGCTCTGATGTTGTACAACTTAGGAAATTGATGTAGAGAGCCTTGCAAAGTCTTTCTACTGGAGATATTATTTTTGTTTCTCTTTGCTGTTGATTGAGGACACTTTTGAGGGTTTGATGTGTCCTTTCTATAATGGATTGTCCTGTGGAATTTGCAGGTATGCCTTTCTTGTGTTCTATTCCCCACTCACTGAAGAACTCAACCTACAACAGATATAGGCAGGTCCACAATCTGTTTTGATTTGTTTTGGTACTCCCAGGGTCACGAAGGCAAGGAGGAAAGGCTTAATGATGTGCTCTGTAGTTTCTCCTGGATGAGCTGATGCAAATACTGCTCCCGAAAACATGTCGACCGATACGTGCACATATTTTGACCTTCCAAAAGGTGGGAAGTGAGTTACATCTGTCTGCCACAGCTGGCAGCTTTTTAGGCCTCGGGGATTGACTCCTGTCCCCATAGATGGTATCTGGTAGTTTTGACAGTTTGGGCGTGTGGCGACAATACCTTTTGCTTGATATTTTGAGATCTTGAACATTCTAATAAGGGCAGGTACATTTTGATGGAAAAATGCGTGTGACAACTTTGCCTGGGCAAAGATGTTAGTGACATCAGCAGTCTCTATTGCCATGGGCAATGCATCTGCTTTCCTGTTCCCTTCTGTGATGATACCTGGGAAGTCGATGTGTGACCTCACATGCATTATATGGTAAGGTTGCTTTCTGTTGGAGATTAGGCATGTTAATGCAGAAATCAATTGGTACAACTTTGGATTAGAAACCTCTTTGAGAAGAGCATGTTCTGCTCTCATAGCTATACCAGCAACATAAGCTGAATCTGTGACCAGATTAAAGGGTTCGTCTTTGAATTTCTCAAAGGCTCTGACAACAGCTGCTAACTCTGCAATCTGTGGAGATTCTTCCACTATTTGGATGTCAGATTCCCATTTTTGGGTCTTAGGGTCTTTCCATGTCATTACAGACTTGTAGGATGACCCTGAGCCATCTGTAAAAATGGTTAGAGCTTTAAAAGGTGTTTTAGTTTGGACTAATTTTAGGGTCAGATGAAAGGTTTCATCAGGATTAAAAAATTTATGTTTTGGGATATGAACTGAAATTTGGCCTGTATAGCTATCTAGGGCAAACTGGAGATTTTCATTGGTCTGGAGCAAATGCTCTAGGTCCCCAGTGGTCAGTGGCAAGTATATGCATGTGAACTCACACTCTGCAAGAGAGTGGAGGCAAGTTCTGGCCTTTTTATTAGATGTCCCATGATTTCTTGGAAGGTGGTACTTGTCTTTGAAGGTTGGTTGTTTGTAAAGATCCATTCCAGTATCAATAAAGGGTCTCGAAGTTGAGTATCTCATTGGAAAATCAGTCCATAGAACTGGGACACTTTTCCCAGAATAACAAACTGGAAAGGCAGGTTGGGCTCAAAGCAATGGGCTTGGCCTGAAGACAGGGCTTCTTGGACCTTGGTGATGGCACCTCGAGCTTCTGTTGTGAGAGTGCATGGAGAGTCCAGGTCTTCGTTGCCACAGAGAAGGTTGAACAGGGGAGCGAGATCCTCTGTTGTAATTCCTAGCAGGGGATATACCCAGTTGATGGATCGGCACAGACTGTGTAAGTCTCTCAGGGTTTTTGGGTCATCTCAGATGGCGAGCTGCTGGGGTAATATGGTCCTTTCATGGGTCTGGAATCCAAGATAAGTCCATGGGTTGGTGTAATGTATTTTGTCCTCACGGATCTCGAATCCTGCCTCTTCTATGGTTTCAATGGTCTTTTAAACTGCTTTGTCTAAGTAATCTTTTTCTGATGCACAGACCAGGATATCATCCATATAGTTGTAGATGATTGCATCTGGAAATTAGTTCCGGACGGGGGACAGAATGTGAGCAATGTACCACTGGCACATAATAGGCGAGTTTTTCATGCCTTGAGGAAGAAAACACCAATGATATCTTTTGAGTGGAGCCTCTCTGTTAAGAGAGGGAAGGGAGAAAGCAAACCATGGAGCGTCCTGGGGGTGCAGCAGAATGCTGAAGAAACAGCCTTTAATATCTATGATGGCAAGTGTCCAGTCTCTAGACAGAATCCATGGTGAAGGCAGCCCAGGCTGGAGGGGGCCCATGTCCTCGATGACCTTATTGATTTTGCGAAGGTTGTGGAGGAACCTCCACCTGTCCTTTCCAGGTTTTTGCAGTACGAAGACTGGGGAGTTCCAAGGGCTAGTGGTCTTGACGATGTGGCCTTTGGCAAGCTGTTCTTCCACAAAGGCTTGTAGAAGGGGCCACTGTTCAATCCAGATCGGGTCTTGGCATTTCCAGGTGAGCCAAGGGGTATCCGGTAGTGGGCGCTCCTCAGTGGCTCCAATTAGAAATCCCAACTGGGAATATGTAGGGAAGCTCCCCATTGGGATAGAACATCTGTTGCCTTCTGGTATAAGGCAAGGCGACCTGGTTCTGAGGAAACGGCAGGGCGACCCACTCTCCAGGGTCGCTCGGGCCAAGGAGCACGCAAACACCAATGTGGTGGACGGTCCAAAGGCCTTTATTATCTCATCTCGTGGGGTTTTATAGTCTAAGGGGTCTGTCTATGTCAGAGTGGGGTCTGTCTTTACCATCTATGGTTAGTAAGGAGTGGAAAGTTACTGGGTAGGGAATGGAAAGTTACTGGTATTCGGTTTAGGGAGGCTACATTCCTATGTTAATTTCTTATCTAAGGGGAACAGAGGTCCTGCCTTCCCGTTACATCGCGTGATTTTCCGATCGCCTGTCCCTATCTACCACAAACATCCCTGCCCCAAAGGGTGATGGGGGCCCTTACCGCAAATGGGTGGATGGTTGCCAACTTGCCTTCAGGCCCTTCAATGAGGATGTTGTTCTTGCTTCACATAGAAACTGTAGCTCCACCAATCCCTGAAATCATGCCTGCAACAGGTTGTAGATCCCAGTGTGCCGGCCATCCTGAACGGGCGATGATGGTCACATCTGCACTGGTGTCCAGCATCCCTGGTCAGTAGATCTTCTCTCCTCTGCAGGATAGACAACACTCGATGGTAGGCTTACTTGGACCTGCAACTTCTTCCCACATTGCTCTAGGTTGGAGAGGAAGCTGTTCCTTGTGATTCTTTGGGAGGAGAAAGACTTGTGGGATCAGAGTTCCCCATGAAAAGAAAAATGGTAAGTCCATGCAGTACACCTGGACAGAGATTTCTTGTCCCGAGTGCACTCTTTGTACTTCTGGAACAACAAAGATTTCCTCTGGGCCAGGGAAGAGTGTCACCTATAATTAGGATGTCAAAAAGACCACCTTTTGGCCCATGTTTGCCTGTGGGATACGATAAACATTCTCATTACTATAGTCAATGGACAGAGCAGTTAGCAGCTGGCGCCGGGTTCCCATCTATATTGTTCCATGTGTTGGATCCTCTTAATGTGATCTGGAATCTCCTGGGATGATGGTGATTGGGTCTGGATGGCTTTTGATTTGTTGTCTTTGCACAGGGCTCTACCCTGCTCAGCTAGAAGTTTCCTGAACGCTGTTGGTAGTGCTGCTGATTCTGGGGTCTTTGGTAGGTGTTACAAGAATTTCAGGTAGGTGACCTGTCTGGCCAGTCCTTTATAAAATGTTCACCTTCTCCACAGTGAAAACAGCGGGCCTGGTCTATGGAAGCCACTACTGCAAACGCACCAGAAACTCCTGCAATACTCTTAGCAACTGCTTGGGCCACTGTGTTTTCAGTGGACAAATGACATGTACAGCTTTCCACCATTTGCTCTATGGTAGGTTCTGTATCTAAGAGTAGAGCCCTCAGAGTTGTTTTACACCATTCGTTAGTGTTAGTCATGGCAAGCTTGCACAACAGTTCTTTTCTTGCCTCTGTGCTCTCTATCTGTTTTTCCAGAGCATCCTTAATTCTGTCCACAAATTTGATAAAGCTTTCATCTACTCCTTATTTAATATTAGAAAAGTGTTGGGTAGGAATAGAGTCATCTGGGGTAAGAAGTAAGGAGGTTTTTGCTGCAATAGCCAAGTCTTGTAGTGCTGCCTTAGGTAAGGTGTTCGCTTGGTCAGAGGGTTTCTGTAAATCCCCTTCTCCAGCCAGCTGTTCGACTGTAAAATCTGGCCTATCAGCATCTGTAGCATAGGTGTCTGATAATGTTTTTAATTGTCTTTTCCAATGCCTTTCCCATAGCATATATTCTGCCGGGGAAAGAAGGCAATGGGCAATAATTTTAACGTTGTGGGGTACTAAAACATGTGCTGAGAAAATACCTTCTAGGAAATTTCTAAAAATATGTGAACCTCTACTGTGTTCTTTGGCTATATTTTGAAGTTGTACAAGTTCTTTATTTGTGTTAGGTTCCCACATTGTTCTAGTGGTGGAATCACCTCTTCTTCCCTTTGTATAATTTACTGGGAAGGCAGATATTTTCTGAGCTAGTTCCCAATCCCCTGCCTGAGTTGCTTCCATTTTGATTAGAGTCCATTGATCAATGTCCTCTGTATCAGACTCTGACTCGCTGTCACTGCTGTCCACATGTTAGCATTCAGAAACACATAATCATGGAATGATTATATGCAGGTGCTTTTATTGAAGAGCTCTGGGTGTCAGGGGTACAGATCCAAATCTGACTCCGACATGGGTTCGGGATGAACACGTTTTTATATCCTTATTGTTATATAACTACATAATTATTAAACTTACATTGTTCTATTGTATACATTGATTTCATCCAAGCATGGATTTTGTAAATTCCATCAAAACCCCCAAACATCGTTTCTCATGATTCTTGTTATGATTAAACAATAACTATATCCAATTACCAAGCAATCATCTCATTTAACAATCATATCATTTATCATAGTCATTAAATGATTATACAGGTGCAGTTGTGCATGATCCAGTAAAGCCTAACATTTTCCCAGGGCCTACCAGGCTTATCCTTTCTTTCTAACTCCCCTGAATATCTCATGATTTTAAACATTTTATCCCTATACTATCATTTCACCCCCTTTGAAAGTATTTGCACTTCACTATAATAAGTGTAAATGCTTTCACTTGATACAGTCCTTTGGCTTCTGAGTTAATACTTGATGTTCGTCTTCAAATCCGTGGTTGTTATAAACGTTGTCATGGATGCTGTCATGGACTGGAGGATCTGAAGATGATGGATGTGGATTCTTGTCCCGTGTCAGTGCCTTCATTATCTTCTGGCTCCAGGACATCTTTTTCTGTATTTTTCCTTTTAGGATGTTGTAAACTAACCAAATTACTAAGAACATGATTAGTATGATTATCAAACTCTCAATGATAGACTTAATCCATGAACTCACATCCCATCCTAACCCTTTTAAGATTTTGTCTAACCAGCTCATAGTCAAGTCTTTTTGTTCTTCTTGTGCCTCACGCTCCATTTGTTTCAACTAATTGATATAATATTCTACATCTGCAGTTACATTTGGGATGTATATGAAGCAATGATCAATCCATCCCTTTAAAAATCCACACACTCCATGCTCTTTCAGGAGTAACAAATCTAAGGCAAATCGATTTTGTACAGTCATTTTTGTGGTAGCTTGTAATTGCACATTTAGGTCCTTAAATCCTTTCAGGGTGACTCTCGCCAGTCTATCTACTTGACCTGTAAGTTTGTGCAACTTTTCTCTGTTCTGGTAGTTTGCTATAGGACCGAACAAAAACTCTAGGGCCCACCCAAATTTCACTCCACTAGAGGATTCTTGCCAAGTTTCATCTTGATTTTCATTATCTAGAACTTCTCGTCTTGTTCTTATCTGCAGAAGTTCGTGTTTTCCATTGAATGGGGACTTTTTCCAAATTGGATATAAAGTAAGGAGGCCCAAAGTAATTTCTTTTACTTTCCTGTCTACAGGCAGATGTGCTCTCCAGGTACCATCACTTGTTGCCCATACAAATTGTCCTGGACTTCGGATTGTACTTTAACTACATCCCACTAATACCTTATAATTTATTTTACCTTGTTCGTGTTTGATCCCTCTCCAGGCACAACCAATTTGTAAGGCTGGCTACTGTCAGTGGTGGCATTTGTTTTATCGCTATGTCATCAGAAGTGCAATCATAAGTTTTATTACATGACCACCAACTTACTTTGTCTGCCTTCATTCTACTACTAGTGGCAGTATTAGCTACTTCTGGATCTGTTTTGTTCTTCTAGCCTTCCCATTTAATGCACCAAGGGGTGTTTGCCATGTATTGGAATTTTTGAAGTATACTCATGGACCACGCACTGTCCCAGGGCTCCATTTGATCTTTCCAATGTTTTTCCTCACAATTCCAGGCCAGAGTGGTCTCTGTGATATTTTCTCTAATCTTTTTACAGTGTGGCAAGAAACCTTCCCAATTTGCGATGTCTTGATCTTCAACCCATCACTCTATTTGTCCTACCTTGCCATGACTTAAAATACAGTCCTGTTTCTTCAGAGGCCTCATCCACTCCCCTGTTACTTTCCAGGTTTCTCTGACTACTTGCTTCGACTCCGGTACCTGTTTACATGCAATTGTTTTGTTCTTTTGTATTTCAGGTAGTTTTGACATTACAATTCCCCAACTTATTGAGTCTCCCGCTGCCTTCAGTATTGGCAGACAGGCAGTTATTCTGCTGGTGTTTTGCATTTTGGCAAAGTCTTTGACTAATCCAATCATTACATTATCAGCTTAATTGCATTGGAAACCTTTATCAGCCATGTTTCTGCCTGTACCTCCCTCTTCATTCAAGAATGAAGAGTGGTTAGTTGATCTTTTGCATTCCACATCCCAAAGACATTAATAACCATAAAGTGATCATTGGCACAACTACTCATAACATTTGAAACAGTTAAATACATCTTATCAGCAGCTTTGTTGGTCCTATAGTTTGTGCAGTCCACTGTCCAGGACGGACTTTCTTCACTCGGCTGTAGTGTATCCAGGGATCCACTCCAGCAACTTTGACTGCTGTAAAAGTTGTCAGCAGTACCTGATAGGGTCCACTCAACCTCTCTTTTAATGGTTCTTCATTCCAAGTCCTAATGTATATTTCATCTCCTGGGTATATGTCATGAACTGGATTCTTGAGAGTCAGTGGCCTATTCCACATGAGAGTGCTCCGAAGCCAAGCTAAGGTTTTCCTGAGAGACAGAACATAATTATACACTTCCTGCTTTCCTGTGACATGTACATTTGGGTTAGGTTCAGGAGATTCATATGGTTTCCCATACGATATCTCATAAGGGCTTACTGTCATTCCAATCCTAGGTTTTATCCGAATCCTCAACAGTGCTATTGGCAAAGCCTGTGGCCACTGCAGTTTGGCTTCTTGGCATATTTTACTGATTTGCCTCTTTAGTGTCTGATTCATCCTCTCTACCTGTCCACTTGAGGAAGTCTCCACGGTGTGTGGAGGCCCCAAGTTATTCCCAGCAATCTACTTATTTCTCTTACTACTGTGGCTATAAAATGGAGGCCCCTATCTGATGATATCCCTAGAGGGACTCTGAACCTGGGAATGATCTCCTGTGGTAACCACTTAACTGTTTCCTTTGCTTGGTTTGTGTGACAGGTAAGGGCCTCTGGCCATCCAAAAAATGTGTCAACCCCCCCAACAGATATTTGTATCCTCGAGTTGTTGGCAATTCTACAAAATCCACCTGCCAATAGTCTTCTGGTTCTATTCCTACCAGAATCCTTCCTAGCTGTGCCTGTCATCTAGCCACTGAGTTTTTTTTCAAGCAGACCTCACATTTTGACATTACTGATTTTGCCATTGTTAACATCTGCACAGAGATTAAATTTCGCTTTAGCAATTTTACCAATGCCTCTGCACCCCAATGGCATTTGTTATGTTTAATTTGTAGAACTTCTCTCATTATCAAGGGGGGTACCACTATTTGCCCCTGTATAGTTACATACCACCATCCTTCTGAATTCTTTTCTGCATTTAGCAAGCGTCCCAATTTCTCATCTTCTACTGAATATTTTGTTTTTGGAGGCAAATTGAATTGAGATACATTAAGTTTTAAAGGTATTAATGCCATTGTTGCTTGCACTTCTCAAGGAACCTGTTGGGCTGTCCAGTCTGCTTGTCGATTTCCCTCACAAATTTTGGAGCTTCCTGATTGGTGTGCTTTACAGTGTAATTGCCACTTGTTCAGGTTTTTGTACCACTTTTATCAATTGCAGGACTGCATCTTGATGTTTAATGTGCATACCTTGAGAAGACAGTAGTCCTCTTTCTTTCCACACTGCTCCGTGTACATGCACCACTCCAAAAGCATACTTTGAGTCAGTCCATATGTTTACCCTTTTCCCTTCATTCAATTCTAGTGCTCTGGTTAAGGCAACCAGTTCTGTTCTCTGGGCAGATGTATTTGGTGGTAATGCTTTTGCCTCCACTACTGCACTGATCGTTGTTATCGCATATCCAGTGTATCTGGTTCCGTTCTCCACAAAGCTGCTTCCATCTGTGAATAACTCCCACTCTGGCTGCTCTAGCGGGACGTCTTTCAGGTCTTCTCTTGCTGAATAGGTGTACTCTATCACTTCTACACAGTCATGCTCTAATGGGCCTTCTTCAGTTGTGGTACCTAGAAACAAGGCTGGATTCAAAAGGTTAGTTGTCTTTAATGTGACATCGTCCTGTTCAGTCAGGATTACCTGGAATTTTATCATCCTGCTTGGAGATAACTAATGGCTCCCCTTTTGCTCTAAGACAGTGGTTACCATGTGCGGTGCATAGACATCTATGTGCCTTCCCATAGTGAGCTTCCTGGCTTCTTGTATAAGCATCACAGTGTCTGCGAGTGCCCACAGACATGAGGGCCATCCAGCACTTACGTTGTCAAGTTGTTTGGAAAAAAAGCCCACGGGCCTTTTCCAGCTTCCCAAACGTTGGGTCAGGACTCCCAGTGCTAGGCACAGCCTTTCATGTACAAACAGCTGAAAATCTTTAGACAGATCAGGTGACCCTAATGCTGGAGCAGTTGTCAGTGCTTCTTTTAATTTTAGTAAGGCTTCTTCCTGTGGTTTGCCCCAGGTGAATGCCTGTGTCTTCTGGGCTTCGTACAGGGGTTTCACAACTAGTCCATAGTCCATGATCCACAGGCAACACCATCCTGCCATCCTGAGGAAGACTTGCAGATCATGCAGATTCTGGGGTTCTGGAATAGCACAAATAGCTTGGATATGGTTAGTACCTAGATTTCGTTGCAGTTGTGAAATTTTACATCCCAGGTAGATCACAGTCTGTCACACAATTTGTGCCTTTTCTCTGGACATTTTATATCCTCCCATTCCCAGTGAATTTAAAATCTCTATCGTTATCTTTATCCACGTTGCTTTTCCTTCTGTAGCTATCAGTATATCATCAACATACTACAGCAACAGGTATTGGTCTCTCGGTACTTGTCCATTCTCAGTCCAAATCTCCAGCTCCTTTGCCAGTTGGTTTCCGAATAGGGTTGGACTGTTCTTGTATCTTTGTGGAAGCCGTGTCCAGGTGAACCAGGTTTTTCTTCCGTTCCCTGGATTTTCCCATTCAAAGGCAAAGAGTTTCCTACTTTCTTTGTCAAGGGGTATGCAGAAAAAGGTATCTTTTAGATCAATTACAGTAAACCATTTATATATCTCTTTTATGGATGCCAACAATGTGTAGGGATTGGCAACCACTGGATAAATGTCTTTAGTTATTTAATTTATTGCTCTCAAATCCTGCACTAGTCTATACTCACCATTTGGTTTCTTTACTGGAAATATTGGTGTATTATATTCTGAGTCACATTCCTCTAGAATTTGATACTTTAAGAATTTATCAATAGTCTTTGCTATTCCTCATCGTGCTTCTGGTTTTATGGGATACTGTTTGACCTGTACAGCCTTCGTCCCTTCTTTTAATTCCACATGTACTGGTTGTGCCAATTTAGATTTTCCTGGTATGTCTGTTTCCCATACAGAGGGGATCACTGCATCTTCTACATCCCTAGGGATGGTAGGAACCAGTTTTTCTTTCATCATTATAATTTATCCTGTCTTTGACTTCGGCATTTTCATTAAAAGTTCCCCATTCTCAAAGGTTATTACTGCATCAAGTTTTGCCAAAAACTCTCTTCCTAAAAGTGGAATTGGACACTGAGGCACATATAAGAATTCATGCATTAAAACCTTGTTCCCAAAACACAAATTTAAGGGTTGCAAGAATGGCTGATTTTCCTCCTTCCCTGTGGCTCCGACTATTGTCATTGTTTTGTCCCCAATTTCCCCTTTCAAGTAATTTAGTACAGAATACATGGCCCCCATATCCACTAGGAATTTTACTTCTTAATCCCCTAATTGTATGGTTACTACAGATTCCTGTATTGATTTCTGTTCTGATTCTAGTCAGCTGCCATAATTTCCCAGCACCATGACCCTGGCAATGTCTTCCTGCTGGAACTGATTGCCCTGGTTAAACTGGTCTGGGCACTCTCTCTTCCAATGTCCCTTCTGCTTGCAATATGCACACTAGTTTAAGCCTAACCCTTGCATGACTGGTCCTCCGCAACCCCTGCCAAACCCACCCCTCCCCATAGTCCTACCGCCTTGGCTGCCTCTACCACGTCCCCTTGAATTCCCTTGTAATATTGTCAAGAGACTTTGCACCTGTTCTTTGTTAATCTCTTTCTCCCTGTTATTATAAACTTTCCAGGCCACCTCAAGCATTTTATCTAGGTTCCTTAATTCCCCTCCCTCTAGTTTCTGTAACTTTTCCCTAATGTCATCCTCTGCCTGGCCAAGGAAAAGAAGAGCAAGCTGAACTTTTGCTTGCTCTGTATCTATTTGGAGGTCTGCATATTTTCTCACTGCTTCCTTAACCCTTTCCAAAAATGCAGTAGGGAATTCTTTCTTTTCCTGCCATCCCTCATACAATTTAGACCAATTTATAGTCTTAGGCACAGCATTCTGAACTCCTCTCTGGACCCACTCCTGATATTTCTTTAGCTTCTGCATACCCCCGAGCATATTAGGATCCTACCCTGGACCCTCAGTTGGAAAATTTTCATCTAGAGTCCCCATCACCAGCCTATTTCTGATATCTTCTCTCACTCTTTCCTCGGCTGCCCTAAGCACCATCTCTTTCTCAGTAGAATCCATTAAAGTATCTAATACTACTTGTATATCATCCCAGTCCGGATTCTGAGTTTTCATTATCATTTTTACCATCCTTGCCACTTTATCAGGATTTTCCCTATAAGTCCCAGCTGCTTGTTTCCAAATTACCAAGTCCACAGGAGAGAAAGGTACTTTTACAATTACCAGCCCCTCCGCTCCTATTCCTTTTCTCAAGGGGGCAATCACAGTCCGCTTTTGTCTGCCCAAGTCTTTTCCTGCTTTAGACAGGATCGGGGCAATCTTTGACCAAGACCAATGAGATACTGGTGTCGCTGATTCATCCCCACTACTGCTGTCTTCCTCACTCACATTTCTCCCTTTTCCTTGTATCACAGTTGGATTTTGATCATCTCCCAGGGAAGAAGGATCAGGTGAAGGCGGGAGAGGGGGGTAGAGAGGGAAGGGTGAAATAGGGTTAGGTGAAGGTGGGTTGGGTGGAGTAGGGGCAGGCGGAATAGGGCCAGGTGCTCTTGGTCCTGTTGGAACCATTTGTAAATCAACATCCATATTGTTTCCCCAACACAAACTTTCTTTCAATGCCAGGTGTTCTAAACAACACTTCCCTTTTACACAGACCTCACACTTATCACTTGCAAATGCCTTGACCACCATCAATCCACACTCAGTCTGCCATTCTGGCTTATCTCACAAATGGAAAAACAAATCAACATATGGAACCTCATCCCATATTCCCTCTCACAATACAACATCAACTGTAAAATGGTGTTATATTGCAAAGACCCGTTGCTCGGCCACTTTTCCCCACTCTCCAGGACATATTCTTCCCACCCTGTATTACAATAATCAATCAACTTAGCCTTCTGCAACTCTTCCCCAAAGTTACCCTGTTTCCAGTGCGCTAATAAGCACCCCAAAGGAGAAGTACGTGGTATGGGGGCATTGCCACCCAAAATCCCTTTAAGCTTCTCCATGTTACAGCTACAATACACCACAGATGATGAACCTGCAACGCTTTCGCAATTGTCTAATGGATGGTGCCTAGGCAATACCAGGAATTCCTTAGCCCAACCATACATAGCTTTTGCTGTGACTTATTGGCAGGCAACCAGACCAGAGTGAAAAGCACCTTACCTCTCCAGGGGACATTGTGAGCAGTGCAGGGGTTGCGATTCCGATGGCCTCCCCAAGAATCCCTCGGTGCCAGCTGGAGCGTTATCAGGTCGCAGGGTCCTCAGCAGTGCTCACAGAGTCCCATCTGGGTCACCAAAATGTTAGTGTTCAGAAACACAATCACAGAATGATTATATGCAGGTGCTTTTATTGAAGAGCTCTGGGTGTCAGGGGTACAGAACCAAATCTGTGTCCGACATGGGTTCAGGATGAACATGTTTTTGTACCCTTGTTGTTATATAACTACATATTAATTATTAAACTTATATTGTTCTATTGTATACATTGATTTCATCCAAGCATGGATTTTGTAAATTCCATCAAAATCCCCAAACATCGTTTCTCATGATTCTTGTTATGATTAAACAATAACTATATCCAATTACCAAGCAATCATCTCATTTAACAATCATATCATTTATCATAGTCATTAAATGATTATACAGGTGCAGTTGTGCATGATCCAGTAAAGCCTAACATTTTCCCAGGGCCTACCAGGCTTATCCTTTCTTTCTAACTCCCCTGAATATCTCATGATTTTAGAAACATTTTATCCCTATACTATCAGGAGGAATTCAAATTTTTAGTAGGTACAGGGGCAGACAGGACATGTGTTTGTAAAATTCCAATAGGATGCAAGAAAAGTCAAAATACAATTCAAATATTGGGGGCAAAAGGGGAAGGATTTAGAGCATGAGTAAGAAAATGTGGTATTTGAAGGAACAAACAAGATAGGAATGGGGGACATTTTGTTTGTACCAGGGACGAGATGTAATTTTCTGGGGAGGGACTTAGAAGTGCAGTTAGGTATCGGGGTGCTTCCAGAAGGGGATAAAATGGTGGTCAAACTCCTCCAGTTAAAAGAGGAGGATGAAAAGCAAATTGAAGGAATAGTCTGGGCCAAGCCTGGAAATAGGGACAAGTTAAACATAATCTCTATAGTAATCAAAATAACTAATACTGATTGATTGGAGTACAGCAATGCCCACTATATTTAGAAGGTATAAGAGGGTTACAAACTTTAGAACTATGCATGACTCTCCACAATACCTCCATATTACCAGTGAGAAAATCAAATGGGGCATACAGGCTTGTCCAAGACCTGAGAGAAATAAATAAACGAACTATAGATCGATATTCAGTGGTACCCAATTCCTACATTCTATTAAGTAAAATCCTCCCATGGCATTGGTGGTTTAGTGTGATAGACCTCAAAGATGCCTTTGAGGCCTGTCCCTGCCCCTTCTTCTCTGCAGAAGAAAGCAGAGATATATTTGGTTTTGAATGGGAGGATCCCGATACAGGGAGAAAGCAACAATTCAGATGGACCAAATTACCCCAAGGATTTACCGAATCCCCTAATTTATTTGCACAAGACTTAGAAGAGGTACTACAATGTTTCCCCATAATACCAGAGGTAAAACTTATTCAACATGTTGATGACTTACTTCTCTCAGGACAGGATTGTTGTAGTGTGTTTTTATTTGGCAGGTTTATTGTTTGATTTGTGGTTTGGTAGTCCTTTGGGGTTTTTTCTCCCCCTGTTTTTAGAGTGACACAGACCTGCCTTTGTTATTTCATTGAGCCAGGTGTTGGTTTATCTGTTCGTTACTTAGCTACTTCCTTGTCAAATTTAAAACTCCCTTCCCCCCCCCCATCCAGTTGTTAACCCCTCCTATCCCAAGCTGTTCCCCTCCCTTGAAATCCTTCATTGGTTTACACGTTGTATGCCCTGCCTTGTATTTCACCCCTAGATTTTCTGATTATCTACAGATTGTATCCTCCCCTGAGACCTCCCCCCAGTTTATAAGCTGTTGTTTGCCGGCAGTTCAGGGCCTGGGACCCTGGACTCGGGGAATTTTACCATCAAATAAAGTAACCCCAGTGCCACCCCAGGTCTATGCTGTTGTTCTTTTGTTCCGCGCTGCGCCTCCACTGGTAGGTGGGATTCTGTGGAGCCTGAAAGAGGGGGACTGTCCCCCCCTCCGTCACCATCTAGCTGGGACGTGTGACAGAGGATGAGGAAAAAGTCCAAGAATCCACCATATCATTACTAAATACCTTGGGAAACCAGGGGCTTTGGGTATCGAAAGAAAAGCTCCAATTTGTAGAGAAGGAAGTAAAATACTTAGGGCATATAATAGGCCAAGGGAGCTGACGATTACATGCTAGAGATGCTACCACAAAACCTGACACAGTACCAGAGACTAGGGATGCTGCTGCCCCAGTATAGGAATGTGCCCCCTGTTGACGGAGTGACAAAACTATCCTTTGTCTCCTTAAAAAAGAAAAAAGCCCAGAAGTTTCTTTCCTCAATTAGGTATAAAGACACCTCATAGGACCTTAGGGACTTCATCTCAAACTTAAGGATAGCCAATTGGACAGGAGCCAAAAAGTCCCGCCTAAGCAATTTACTACAAAAAGAAGAGAACAAAGGAACTGATTGCTTTTGTGAGGTGTTTTACCAGAAGCAAGAACTTCTTGCACCTGGCTCAGTTTTTCTCTGTAAAGAGTTTTGTTATTTTGCCTTTTATTAAAACTTTTCTGTTTCCAACACTACCACAGAAGCCATCCTGCTGATTTTGTGCCTTCTAAGGTAGCTGAGCTATCTTGGGTGTGATATAGATCTCCAAGAGCTTATGAAACCTGGCTCGAGAAGACCATATATCACCCCAGCACCTGACCCTGCCCCACAGCCCACCTCAGATATGAACTACCCAGATTAGGTGGGGGTTCTAGTAAAGGAGATAAGCCAGATGCTGAAATAGCATATTTCCCGAGCTGGTGAGAAGCCCTCCCCCTGTCTCAGAGGGAGAGTCTAATAGTGCAGCAGTAGAACCCACAGATGTTACAACTGTCCAGGATCCAGTTGAACTGCAAAGGCAGTCACAGCCAGCAGCATCCAGGATTCCAACACCCTGTAAAAACAAAGACATCTGAAATGAAATCAAAGCACCCAGACAAAGATAAGAATAGAGGGCCCTCACAACCCACAGGGGAGCCAGAGATTGCAATCATCACTGAGTCCCTGACGTGTGAAAGTCTCTGTAATCTGCACAAAGACATTGTACGACAGGGACATGAAGCTTATACAACCTGGTTACTTCCAGTCTGGGTCCTTATGAGTACAGGCTTCCAACTGGATAGTGGTGAGGCAAGGAATTTGGGACCCTTGACCCAGGACTAAGTTATGAATCAGATTTTTGTCAAGGACCCAGAGTCCCTTTCCCTCTGGGAGCGGCTTTTAATGAGTGTCAGAGAGACGTTTGTCCACAGGGAGAGAATGCAGGAGCACCACCATAGAATACACTACAAGCCCCTTGAGAAAGAGATCCAACAGGTAAGAGAAGTAGCAATATTGGTGTCGCTATAGGACAGGAAATAAAACAACACGGACACTGGAACGTCCTTCCTTGTCTCAGGATCTGCCACCTGCTTCTCCACAGAGGCAGTCAGCCTCCCTGCAAATCGTAGGAAAGACTCATCAGCCCCCTGGGCAACAGTCGCAAATGACTGCTTTGGAGCAGCCAGTTCTATAGTCTGAACCAATGCTGCCATGCCTATTGTCTGGCACTGGTCAAGCATGAGGAGATCGAAGCCAACTTGCCCATTAGGACCAGCATAATTGCCTGTGCCCAACAGCACATCAGTGCCAATCACACGCCTGGGATCCTGCAGACCCAGCGTAGCATTCTGCTCCACTGCCCTGGCTGCCAACTCAGTCCATTTAGACTCAAAAATGTAGAATTCCACAGGCAGAAAAAGAATACGTACCATAGCGCGGATGTCGTAAGGTGTCAGCAAATCAGCAGCAAGCACTCAAAGTAGCTGCATGACTTCAACAGACCCCAGACCATATTGTCCAACCTTATCACAGAGTTGCATCATAGCTTTCCACGATAAAGGTCGATAGGTGTTATGAGTAACACCCCTAAGCAGAGGGAAGGCCTGGGGACGCCCTGGTTAGGTTGCAGCACCTGACAAGTCCCATCCCGTGGGCCCCACAGCAACAGAGGAAGATGCCTGACTGGGAGGCAGCTCAACACCACCCGACACCGCGTCCCCTGCAGCATTAGCAGGGACAGAGGACCCTTCTCCGCAATCCAGTGTTATAGGTTAGTTGCGGTGGGGAATCAATCACCGACTAGTAAGTCCAAATGAAATGAATTTATTGGTGGATAATCATCACCGAATAGTGAGTCCAATTTAAAATGAATTTATTAATTGTTACAGCAAGCGATAATAGGCAAAGTCAGCGCCCCGGGTGCACTGGGCGACAGGGGAGTCCCCGCTCCACCACTGCCGCATTCTTCTGATATTTCGTGGGGTTTTTATACAGTCCTGCTTCCGGGTTGGTGTGTCTTTCAGGGTAGTACTCTGCTTATTCTTCTCCTGTTGCTAGGTGGTCGTAGTCCGCCTCCCGGTGTTCTGAAGATGAAGGTTGGTATTTTTCCTTTGTCTGATTCCTGGAATTTTAAGCTCAATCTACTGAGTTCCTGGAATCTTAAGTTTACTGAGCGGATAAGCTGATACTGTGTTATCAATCATAGAAAGCCCACCACCTACTAAGCAGATAAACAAATGTTGTGAGACCCATTGTCTTTGGTTTCACCTTCCTTATCCTTTTAAGTCTGGAAATTTACTAGGCAAACAAATGGAGGTGGTGCAACAGTCTTACTGGAATAACTTTGTTAGCTTTGATGAACAAACTTAAAGTTTTAACCCATTACATCTAGCAGACACTGCATGAAGGCAGACTCAACCATCTCTTCAACCTTAAGTTTGGACTTCTCTCCTGAATCGCCCGTGTTCCTTTGGATGCACGGTCACCTGACACAGGGGGAGTGTCCACAAAGATGACAAGGAGGGTCCAAGGCCCTGGGAACCCACTGGTCTCCAACCGGCTGCGTCAGCATTCGCACTAAAGTGAACACCTCAGCGTCCTCTCCCGCTGCAGCCCCGGCATCCGTGGGAGGCAGGAGCGGCAGGGGCGAACCAGCCCCAGCAGAACCTGTGCCCGTCGGCAGCCCAGCAGTGCTGTCCGCTGCCGCATGGGCAGAGGACGTCGCAGCGGACGCAGGTCTCAGCAGGGCTCACAAAGCCAGTGAGGACTGGAGCGAGACCTGCGTGGGGCCCCCCTCCCCCAGTGTGGGGGAGGGGTGGGGTACAGAGAGAGACGCGACTTACGGAGCCTCGTCATTGCCCTGCTCCCCGGCCACGCGGGGCAGCATGAGGGTGTCTGGGACCGCCCCTATCAAGGTCCCGCCCGTGACCCGAAACCCCACAGAGGCGGAGACTGAGCCAGGGGCTCCCTGCAGCCCCGGAGTACCGAGAAGGCACAAAGGGAGGGTGATTTCCCCCCCCCGCCTCCGGGGCACTGGGAGGAGTGGGGTCAGCTTAGCCAACTCCACAGGGCCCCCAGAAGCCCGCAAGGCTCCGTCCACTTGATGGCCACTCAGAACCAGCTGGTCGGGAGCCCAATCCAGCCCGGGGGAAAAAACGTCACCATCCGAGATGGAACGACCTCCCAGCTCATCGTCCCAGGGGGGAGGGGAAGGTTCTGCTTTGCGCAGAAATTCAAATTCCCCCTCGTCCGTGTCCGAGACAGTAGGGTCCCCCTGGGAACTCCGATGGCTACAAAATCCAAACCCCCACCAAACCACATCAAACTTTTTCCATCGCACCAGCAATGATCCCACATCTATACTACAATCATCAAACAGGGCTTCCATGAGACGGTCTCCCACGAGAGACCACACCTCCCTGGAGAACGTCTGCAGGGTCTGAAAAAAACCCTTACTCTCTGGTCCACAGAAATAATCTTTCAAAATCGTTCCAGGAAATGGAAGCCTGTTTCCAGTCCATGAGACCCTTCCAGAGATCCAAACCCAGGGAGTCCTCCATGGAAACCACAAGGGTTGCCACTACCACAAGAGCTGCAGGCAAAGTGCAAAACAGCTCACAGTCACCACACCACAGCAGGGAAGGGGAGGTAAACTATATGACCTCACTCACAGCTGTCCCATACACGGCAGTCACCAGATGTCCTTATAGGACATGAAATAAAACGACACAAACACTGTAACCTCCAAGGTAAAGAGAAGTTTAATTTCTGACTCCAACATTTATAGATTTTCAAAAGTGACAGTGGATTGGAGTATGACAGTGCCACCTCTCCAATGACGCTGGACCAATCAACAGTCCATCAAATTTCTCCTCCTCCAGAAAAGAATGTAAAACAATAGTTATTTACATAAAACTGCATAAGAAAGTTTGTTACAAGAATGTAAATATCAGAAGGCTTACAAGAAGTTAGAAGAACAGGGTGATGTATTGGAGGTACTCTTTGGGAGGGATGGACAGCATGATAATGATCCCGACAAGGTCAGGTGCACAGGGCAAATGCTGTGGAGTCTGGCAAATCTAGGGCCATCTCAATACACCTCCTTCAATGCAACGATTAATGCTGATATGAACCGGGAGACAGTGGATTCTGTTGTCAACAAGCTTAGAAATTAGGAAAGTACGATCAATGACCCAATGCAGGCTCATGTCTGCTGTGGTCAAGGAACTCAGAGAGGAGATAAGGGAGATGAGGGACGAGGTGAGGACGAACAGTTCCCACATTGCACCAGTGCGAGTCACAGGCCCTAAAGTCAGAGTCCAATGTTCCCCAGCTAGAGAGAGAGGATACACCCCACAGGCTGACCTGTGGTTCTTTCTGCATGACCATGGGGAAGACATGGGAAGGTGAGATGGAAAACCTACTTCTGTCCTGGCAGCACAGGTGCATCAAATCAAGGAGGGAAACACTAACCGAGGGAATTCCAGTAAAGTGAAGGTAGCCTCAACCTCCCATGACCGAGCTGCTGAGTATGATCTGTCAGATCCCCTGGAAGGTACCTCTACCATGTATATCCAGGAAAGAAATAATAACCAGGGTTAGAGGGGCCCTGCCTCTAGCCAGGGAGAGGCACAGGAAAACCGAATCTTCTAGACTGTGTGGATCCGATGGCCTGGCACATCAGAACCATAAAAGTACAATGCCTTAGTTGATACTGGTGGGCAGTGTACCCTAATACCATTGGGACATGTGGGGGCAGAACCTGTTTCCATTGCCGGGGTGACGGAGGGATCACAGCAATTGACCCTGTTAGAAGCTGAGGTGAGCCTGACTAGGAAAGAGTAGAAGAAACATCCTATTGTGACTGGCCCAGAGGTCCCATGTATTCTAGGCATAGACTTCCTCCAGAATAGCTATTACAAAGGACCAAAGGGACTCAGATGGGCTTTTGGCATAGCTACTTTAGAGGCAGAGAACATTAAGCAGTTGAACACCTTGCCTGGGCTATCAGAAAACCCATCTGCAGTAGGACTCCTGAAGGTAGAAAAGCTACGAGTGCCGATTGCCACCTCGACGGTGCACTGCCAGCAGTATCAAATGAATCGAGATGCTGTGACCCCCATTCACAAAATGATCCGTGAGCTGGAGAGCCAAGGGGTGGTCAGCAAAACCCACTCACCCTTCAACAGCCCCATCTAGCCTGTGCGCAAGTCTAACTGAGAATAGAGATTGACTGTAGACTTCTGTGGCTTGAATAAAGTGACTCCCCTGCTGAGTGCTGCTGTGCCGGACATGCTGGAACTCCAGTATGAGCTGGAGTCCAAGGCAGCAAAAAGAATTATTTCCACTGGAGCCCTGAACAGCAGCAAGCATTTGCCCAGATCAAGCAGGAGATCACTCATGCCGTTGCCCTTGGCCCTGTCAGGACAGGACCAGAAGTGAAGAATGTGCTCTACTCTGCAGACAGGAACAATGGCTTGTCCTGGAGCCTTTAGTAGAAAGTGCCTAGGGAGACTCGAGGCTGACCACTGGGATTCTGGAGCCGAAGTTACAGAGAGTCCGAAGCCAACTACACTCCCACTGAGAAAGAAATCTTAGCCACCTATGAAGGAGTTCAAGCTGCCTCAGAGGTGATTGGCATGGAAGCACAACTCCTCTTGGCACCCTGGCTACTAGTGCTGGGGTAGATATTTGAAAGAAAGTTTCCCACTGCCCACCACGCCACTGATGACACGTGGAGCAAATAGATTTCTCTCATCACGCAGCACGCCTGTATTAAAAACCTGAATCACCCTGGGATTTTAGAGATAATTACAAATCAGCCAGAAAGTGAAAACTTTAGTCTCATTGATGAAAAAAACAAGAGCAAGTGACATGTGCTGAAGAAGTTCCACCATATAACCAACTACCAGCAGAGGAAACACGCTACGCTCTTTTCACTGACGGTTCCTGTCGCATCATAGTGATGAACCGGAAGTCGCAAGCAGCTGCATGGAGCCCCACATGACAGGTTGCACAAGCTACCGAAGGAAAATGTAGATCAAATCAACTCGCTGAGCTCAAAGCTGTTCAGCCTGCCCTGGACATTGCTAAAAGAGGGAAATGGCCAAAGCTCTACCTTTATACTGATTCGTAGATGGTAGTCAATGCTCTTTGGGGCTGGCTGGAAAGGTGAAAAAAAGCCAACTGTCAGCATAGAGGAAAGCCAATCTGGGCTGCTGATAAATAGAAAGACATTGCCACTCGGGTAGAGAGGCTACCTGTAAAAGTCCGTCATGTAGATGCCCATGTCCCTAAGAGTCGAGTTAATGAGGAACACTGAAACAACAAGCAGGGAGATCAAGCAGCAAAGACAGAGATGTCAAAGATATGCTTAAATTGGCAACCGAAAGGAGAGTTGTTCCTTGCTCGATAGGCCCATGATGCCTCAGGTTATAAGGGCAGAAATGCCACCTGTATGTGGATATGAAACTGAGGGGTAGATTTAACCATAGACAGTATTTCACAAGTTATCCATGACTGTGAGACATGCTATGATCAAGCAGGCCAAGCGAGTGAAGCCCCTATAGCATGGTGGGTGGTAGTCCAAATATAAATATGGGGAGGCCTGGCAGATTGACTATGTGAAAAACCAATCACTTGGTTTTAAAATTATAAAAGTTTAATAGTAATAAAATGGTTATAAAATTAGTCATATAATTAGAGTAAATAAAAATTTGGACAATTTGGATTAGGACAATATGAGACAATAAAAGACAAAGAGTTACAGACAGTCTGGGTGCCTCTTTCTGGGCAAAATAAGCCTGAAAAAGGACACACGTAAACAGAGGATTAACCCTTAAAAACAATAGCCTGTTGCATATTCATACAACTCATACATGATGCATAAATTCCATTCAAACACAGGATTCTGTCTGGTCAGTGTCAGCTTCTTCCTCTTAATCCTAATGGGATCTTCAGGGCTGAGCGAGGTGGGAACAAGTTAGTTTCTTCTGATAAGAGAGCAATAAATTCTTTTTCTCTGAAAGATTTAGGTGTCCTGTGGCTGCTATCTCGGTGCGAGTCCTCTCTAAAAAAAAAGTATCTTACATAGCATAGTTTCTATTTTAACATTATGTTATAACCTAAAACTATATTTAACACACTACTTAAAAAAATTAATACAGCATAACTTTCTAACATAACACATATAATATTCATTTTAATATTTGCAAAAAACCAATCATAAAGTAGACATTTTTCACTCACTCCATCACAATTCCCCAGACATGCCAAGGCAAGCACTATGTGCTGACCATAGTGGAAGCCACCACTGGATAGTTAGAGATCTACCCTGTACTTCACACTACTGCCCGGAACATTATCTTGGGCCTAAAAAAACAAGTCCTGTGGAGACATGGCATCCCTGAGAGAATTGAGTCAGACAACAGGACCCTTTTCAAAAACAGCCTTATAAACACCTGGGCTGGAGAACATGGTATTGAATGGATATATCATATCCCTTATCATGCATCAGCTACCAGGAAAGTTGAACAGTACAACAGACTACTTAAAACTACCCTGAAGGCACTTAGTGGAGGAACTTTTAAAAATTGAGAAATGAACTTAGCAAAAGCCACCTAGATAGTCAACACCTGAAGGTCCATCAATTGAACTGGTCCCACCCAATCTGAACCCTTACACACCACACAGTAGATGAAGTCCCTGTAATACATATGAAAAGAATTTTAAGAAAGACTGTTTAGATTAATCTCACCTCAAGCAAAGACAAACCCATCCATGAGATTGTTTTTGCTCAAGGACCTAGTTATGCTTAGTAAGTAATACAGAAAGATAAAGAAAGCCTTTGTGTACCACAGAGAAACCTAGTCTTAAGTGAGAACTGTATGTAAGGTTTCATTGTGATGCAGATAGAAATAGAATAAAGAGTAGATTATGTCCTAGATTGCAAGGCAATGTGTGTATTCTATTTGCCATCTGTTATAGGTGTGGCAGTTATCTTCTGTTAATTGGGGAGTTTTCTTTATCTCTTCCATGAACCGATCCTCCTGCCGGGGAGACATCTGCTGTTAATGAACTATTGAGTGTCACTGCATGACTGATAAAAATTACATCATCCCATTGTGACATGCTCCATCCAAAAGGAAGAGCCAAGCATACCTAACTAGATATAATCTGAGATTTTAAAACACCAGAACAGCCTTTTCCACTGGATTCCCAGAAGACCAGACCCATCTACACCACCACTAGATCTTCAGAGAAAGACTACTCCCTTCTACAAGATCACTGCTTCAACAAAACTACATCTACCACTCCAACAGGACTGCAGCCACCCTTTGAATTAGACTGCTACCAACATCCTGACCAACAGGGTGTCAGGTTGTATTCTGACTCTGTCAGTGTTGTTTTGTATTACTGCATTGTTTATTTTATTTTTATTTTCTTCCCTAATGAAAAACTGTTATTCCTGTTCCCATATCATTATCTGAGAACCCCCCTAATTTCAAAATTATAACAATTCAGAGGGATGGGATTTACATTTTCCAGTTCAGGAGAAGTTCCTGCCTTCCTTAGCAAACATCTATCTTTTCAAACCAAAACACCCATGGAGTCCTAGCCCAAGAATGGAGGCGATCCAAGAAACCAGTGGCTTATCTGTCAAAATTGTTAGACCCTGTTAGTAGGGGGTGGCCAACCTGTATCCAGGTGGTAGCTGCCGCTGCCTTACTAGTAGAAGAAAGCAGAAAATCAACTTTTGGGAGGAAATTAATAGTCCACACCCCACATACAGTTAGAAATATTCTGAACCAGAAAGCTGAGAGGTGGCTCACTGAATCTTGAGTACTAGAATATAAAGCAATTCTAATAGACAAAGGTGATCTAGAGCTAATTTCAGATAAGCACCTCAATCCTGCCCAGTTTTTTTATGGAGAACCAGTAGAACAACAAGTGCATGCTTGCTTAGAAATCATAAACTATCAAACCAAAGTGAGAGAGGATCTGACAGACCAACCCCTGCAGGGGGAGGGGGAGAAAATTATACATTGACGGATCCTCAAGGGTGATTCAAGGGCAGCAAATGTCAGTATGTGCTACAGTAGATTAAAGGTTAGTAACCATAGAAAAGTGATGGTTACCCCCTGTTGGTCAGCTCAGGCATGTGAATTGTCTGCTTAAAAATGAGCCCTTGAAATATTAACACAAGAGAGGGGGACTGTGTGTATTGACTCTAAGTATGCCTTTGGGATGGTGCATATGTTTGGGAAAATCTGGGAGGAAAGAGGACTGCTAAAATCAAAAGGGACAGGATTAATTAATGAAAGGCTTATCTCAGAAGTTTTAGAAGCCATACAGTTGCCAGAGGAAATTGGTGTTGTGCATATTTGGGGGCATCAGAAAGGGACTACCTTAGAAATAAGAGGGAACAACTTGGCAGACTTCGAAGCTAAAAAGGCAGTTGAGTCCAGGGAAGAGAAAGCGATAATGATCCTGACCCCTACATGAGAAATTCAGTATATACCAGTATTCAGTAAATGTTGCAATGTATTTGCAAGGGTTAGGCCATAGTGTACACTAGCCAACCTGCTTCTAAGTTTGTTATCAAAACCTCAGGAATTTGCCAAAGCTATTGGAACATAAATTGTGTTATGTTAAGAAAGAAGAGGCTGAGAAACCAGGTACCAAAACCGCAAGAACTAGATAACAGGACTGTGAAACACCTGGACTGCAACCAATCATATACTCCGAGAAATGCAGGCAGAAAACGAGTGAACAAGACAAAGGCACTGATCAAGAAGTGTGTACTTAGTAGTTTGTAGAATCTATAAATATGTATGTAATGTAAACAATAAACAGCTTCTGCTTGATCATACTGGTCAGCTGTACAGGAGTCCTGGATTTCCCGCAATATATTGGTGATGCACAATATAATAGTGAACATGTTAATGAAGTAGATTAAAACTTTTGGACTCTAAAAGGGGAGTTCTTGGAGCCTTTTGAGAGGAAGAGTGGATTTGTCTTGTACAAGCAAGCTGTGGGTCTGCTGGTAGATAAAACTAGCACTGAGAGATAAAGAAACAATGGGAAGGATTCCACTGACTGATGAATGGAAAAAGAGATTTGCTTTTAGAAATAAACTTTAGGTTTGCTGATAAATGAAATTAAACATTGAAAGATGAAAGAAGCAATGGGATTGTTGAGAGTTTTTTGCAGGACAATGGACATATGCAACATATGCACAATCCAGCCTTCATAGAAACTGAGTAAGGTCACAATGCCCTTGAAGGACATGAAAGAAGAAGAACACACTCAGAAGCAGACAGTTCAGGGTGCAAAGGCAGACAAGAAAATGGCAGCGAGACACATGAAGAAGAAAGACTAACTAAAATTAACTGAAATATGAAAATGTGTACATAGAATGATTTAACAAATAATGTATAAGCTTGAGGCGTGAACAATAGAAAACAGTAT
This sequence comes from Melozone crissalis, assembly GCF_028551555.1. Lineage (NCBI taxonomy): Eukaryota > Metazoa > Chordata > Aves > Passeriformes > Passerellidae > Melozone > Melozone crissalis. The sequence goes on along the minus strand of NW_026535813.1, from coordinate 3,223,115 downwards.
GAATATAGCTTGCTTTTGCAATAGATAGGCTTTACTTGATCATATTGATCATGGTGTGATGTCCCGTTACTGATCCTCCGCATTTTTTGGTGCCCTAATGAGGGACTCGAAGATGGCTATTTCACTGCTGTGCCAAGGTTCGGTGACAGCCTTTGGGAGGCAGAGAAGCTGGTCGAAAGTATCCTCGCTGCCCCGGGGAGAAGCAAAAGTGGATAAAGGAGCTCCAATTGAAGAAGAATTGATCTCGCCCTGATCAGGTGAGCGGCCAGGGAGGAATGGGGTCAGACGATGAGAGAGATGGGGTCCAGAAACTCCTCCAACATGTCGTCTCTAAGAGAGGGCAGAAATATGACGCTTCCACTCTGAAGGGACTTATTTACTGGGCATGGGAAAAAAACCTCATACCAGGAGCGCAGGTTGCTTTTGAGGTATGGACATGGGAAGCTGTGGGTGGCATGTTCTGGGACTGTATTGCCTCGGGAGTATGTGAGACTAAAGAGGCATCTAAATATGCTACCCTGTGGAAAAGCATTGTAGAGGTATTACGGGTGATGAAGGTGGAAAAGAAAGCAGCAGTTTGTGTTGCTTTTTCCCTGAGCCCAGATCCTGAGCCACAGGCATTTCCTGCTAGCAAGTTATTTTCAACTATGTTAGATGTTCCTTCGTGCTGCCCAGGACCCTGTAGCCCGGTTCCACTAACCAAAGAGGAACTCAAAACCTCAGGACCCTCAGATGAAAAACAGAGTCAGGAAGCAGCCTCCCTCGGAGGTTTCAGCTGCTGACCGGAGAATAAAAGTATTCAGGAAAAGGGAGCAGCTGGTGGTGAAGTGTTAGAAATAATGCACTCATCATCTAAAGATGAGGCTGAAGAAGAAACCAATTTTGGATCTGCCTCAGTAGAGGAGGAATTAAAAGCTTTGGTAGACAATTTGCAGAAGTTAGTAATTCAACAAAGCGATCGAGTTGCTTCCCAAAAGGACTATTCTTTTGAAAGGAGGGAGCTGCCAGCTATTTTGAGCTCTGAAAGGGCTCTCAACAAGCGAAGAGGGAGGCGGATACCCCCCTTGACCATGGAAGTTTGGGAGTTAGAGCTAGACCCCAAAATGAAACAGCACAAAAAAGAAAGTGGAAAGGAGTTATTACTGAGGCAAGAATTGAGGGGAAATTTTCTCCTAGTACTATAGAAGCCTTCCCTGTGGCAACCCAAGCCACAGGGTGAGGATGGGAGCCATTTGATTGGAAGATAGTAGAAAAATTGAAAAGCACCATTACACAATATGGCTTGAAATCTCAATTAGCACAATCGTTATTACAATTCATTTTTACAGCTGATATCTTCATTCCAGTTGATGTTCAAACTTTGGTTAGATTAATCATGCCCCCTCACCAGCAGATTCAGTTTTATAGGAATTGGGAAGGGGCATGTAAAGAAGAGGAAGCAAGACCTTGGGCTCAGGGAGACCCATTGTTTGGAATTACAGCAAAACAGTTATTAGGAGAAGGTCCTTGGTCCACAGCAACTGCCCAAGCCCGAAGTATCGATGAAGTTTTGCATCTAAGCCAACAACTTGCATACAACTCGATCCTTGCATTGCCTGATGGGCTGCATACTCAGGCTTTTACACAGATATGTCAAGGCAGAAATGAGGACTTTGATAAATTTGTAGATCACTTGCATAGAGCTATTTATGATCACCGCAATCTGCATCTGGAAACAAAGAAGAAGCTGTTTAAGATGTTTGCCTTTGACAACGCTAATGACAAGACTCGGCAGATTTTAGGCACGTTGCAAAAAGAGCTGCATGAGTGGCTTGACCCCCTCTGGAGGACTTTACTCACTCCAATCCGCAACTCCTGGAAGCGCCAGAATGGACGTGGAAACCACAGTAGACCTTACCATCACTGACTCTGCAGTACATCTGGTAGATACTAATGTAAAGGGAACTCTGGGGGGTGGGCTTAGTGCCTTCCTGTAAGGAAGGTCATCTGCTAGCAGAAGAGGATTGGATGTAATTCCCAGGGTTATTGATGCAGATTATCAAGGGGTTATCAAAATTATGGTTAGGACATTTTTCCCTCCTGTATCTATCCCTAAAGGATCACAAATTGCTCAACTTATTCCTTTTAAGTCTTGTGTTCCCTTCACAGGATTGAAGGAGCGGGGAACAGGCAGTTTTGGTTCCACAGGTAACCCAGAAGTGTATTGGGCAATGGACATTACAAGAGGTAAACCAGATAAGCAAGTAACCTTGACTCATCCCAATGGTAATTCTGTTACCAAGAGACTCACAATCAATACCAGAGCAGATGTAATGATCATTTCAAGCACTGTATGGCCCAAAAATTGGTCAGTAGTTAATCCTGTTTTGGGAATTGCAGGGATTGGTGGAACCCAAGCAACTCGATTAAACAGGGACGTAATTACCCTTACTTTGCCAGATGGAGTGAGCTCAACAACAAGACCCTATGTCATGCAGACTCCCGGTAATTTGTTAGGTTTAATTGGCAGGGATTTGTTAAGTCAACTGAAAGTCGCAATTGTTACACAGCCTTTTTAGCAGAGGCTGGAGGACAGATCATGGCAATCTGAGTGTCCAATACTAGGACTAACAATCTTTACAGATGCAGGCAAACAGTCTAAAAGGGCTGCTTGTATGTGGCAGAAAAAGGGTTAATGGAATCAGCATATAATTCCTGGGGAAGTAGAAGATACATTGCAAACCTTGGAGTTGAAGGCAGTTATTTGGGCCTTTGAGAATTGGAATGATCAGGCTATTAACATTGTTTCTGATTCACTTTACGTGGTTGGCTGTGTACAACGCCTTGAAAGGGTGGTAGTTAAAGAAGTTAATAACAAACATTTGTATTCACTTTTAAGTTGACTACTGAGAAATTTGAACCTACGCTGACAGGAGTATTTTATTACTCATGTTCGCAGTCATCAGAATCTCCCTGGTCTGTCTGAAGGTAATGCTCGAGCTGACCAGTTGGTAGCCGCTGTCTGGCCAATGCCAACCTCCAATAAATTTCATCAAGTAAAAAATTCTCATGCCTTTTTACATCAATTCGCAAAGATATTGGTTAAGCAATTTGGTATCCCTCTTACTGATGCCATTGGCATTGTACGATCCTGCCCCGATTGTCAAAGGGATGGCATCGGCTTAGGCACTGGTGTTACCCAAGAGGTACCCAATCTTTGCAATTTTGGCAAATGGATGTAACACATGCAGCAGAATTTGGCCAGAAGAAGTTTGTGCATGTTTGCTTTGATACTCACTGTTGTGTTATATGGGCTACCCCTTTAACAGGTGAGAGAGCATGTCATGTTGAGAAACATTTGTACAATTGCTTTGCAGTGTTGGGAGTCCCTTTAGCCATCAAGATGGATAATGACCCTGCTTATTGTTCTTTGAAGTTTCAACCTTTCTGCAACTTATGGTGTATTCAACATGATACCAGTATTCCACACAACCCTACAGGTCAGGCAATTATTGAGTGAGCCCATCAGACATTCAAGAGCATCCTGCAAAAACAAAAAGGGAAAATTATAGGGTTATCCCCAGAAGAAAGGACAGCTAAGGCTACCTTTGTACTTAATTATCTCAGAACAACAGGAGATAGGGATGAACCACCTATTCTTGCGCATCATGCCAAGTGAGGAATTGCCTAACGGTATTCAAGTCATTTTTAAAAGCCCAGAAATGGGGATGTGGGATGGGCCAGCCACAGTGAAATTAATGGGAAGAGGTTACATGTGCTTACTTACAGATAAGGGAATTCCCTGGATTCCAGCTAAGTGGGTGAAATCTTGCCTAAAGTCACACCTGCCAGCTAATGCTCTGTCCAGAAGCAGAACGTCGGCGACAACACCGACTCCAGACACAGCTGAATCCGATACTCCAGCGCCTGACGGTTGAACAATGACTGAACTTTTTTCCACAGCTATTAACAGATGCAGGCCAACTAGCTGGACCTGGGGTTACGGTAACCAGTAACAACAGCTTACCACCACTTCCAATACGGGTCTTAAACCAAATTGAACGAGTTTGTTCTGTTCATGGTTATTTTTGAAACCATGGAACAAGGTCCAGTGTGTTAAATGCAAGTTGAAGTGGTGGCGACAAGTCCATCAGGAAAATAATATCTTTGTAACTCGCAGGAAAAAGCAAAAATTTAGCTCTACTAATTTAGCTTGCAATAGATGTTTTAGTATACTTAATATGCTTGATGTTGAGCGCCCACTAGAAATATTTTTAGGGCATAGCCATAGAAGTTAACCTCCCCCCGAACCTCTTGGAGGGATATTTTTACAACGTTGGAATTTTAACCAGGATTTAGCCCTTATTGAAACACAGAATGAGCGAAGTTTGCTTTGGATTCAATTTCAATTGGCAAAACAGGCAATAGCAAATCACATAGTATTGCAAAGTCAGATTACAGCTGCAGAGTGTGAGAGAGGAATAGCAGTGCCACAACAGCATCACGTTTCTGACAGTCAGTGGGACGAGGCCAAAGAATATTGGCTAAAGCATAGACGTGATCAGCAAAGGTGGCGACAATGGCAATTGTCCCGCAAATAATATTGATGATAATCATTGCGATAATAGGAAAAATGCAGGGAATGCATAACATTGATCAGCGAACAAACATGTGGGTTACATGGGCTAATCAAACAGGGCAGGAATCAATTTGCTTATCATTGGCTACGCCTTCTGATCCTGTTCGTACACGTTTAATTGGAGTTCCATTAGATTCTATGGAAGAATCTGGACCTTGGACTAAAGCCACAGTGCACAAAAATTTGAATGAGGCTTGGTCAAGTTGGTGCATGGTCCAATGGTGAAATATCCAGAGCGGACCAACCTCTGCAAATTGGTGCGACACTTTTGGGATTCCCATGAACCCCCTGGGAGCACAAGCTTTTACAATTGCCCAGGGATTGAATATCACCATCATGGAGCCATGTCCCATTCTCGGCTGTTTTGATGGCCTGGAAAGGCTCGGGGAGGCCTTGGGACAGCCCGCGCTCCAAAGGACGAGAAGAGTCTTCAGGTTTTTTCTCGGTCTTCAGTGTTTATTAGTTTTTATCTACAAGATTTTCTCTCGGCCCAACAGAGGTCTGCACAGCACGTCAGCCATGGACACACTGACGGCCTTCGGGGCTGTCACTTATCTTTATACCCAAAACTACGTATAAGATATTTACCTATTTTCCCCAATACCTTTCACCCTTATTGACAAGTGCACTTTTAGTAAGAACCAATCCCAAAGTGCCGCCACCACCACAGAACATGGAGGCCAAGAAGAAGAAGAACAGGACACGCCCCAATTCCTCCATCTTACTTCTCTAGACCCTCCTGTACCGAAATTCTAAAACCTGTGTTTCGCACTATAATTAACCTATCCCTTCACCATTTATCCCAGTGAGATCCTCCCATCCTCATACAGGTGTCGTCTCCTGTGCAGGATCAAAGTCCAGCCACCAGACACTTCTGGCAACATTCCAGGACCTCCGAGCCCCCCAAGGGTTGCCTCGATGTCTCTGCACATCAGGGCTGATGTGCTGAGATCCCACATCTCCCCCTTCTGTTTGCACTAAAAAGACTTCTTTTGCTACCTGACTCATGACACGTCTTAGACATGCAAAGATGCACAGGATAACAAGTATGAGGACTAAGAGAATTATTAAGATATAGAATGCTATCTTTAAAATTCCTCTCCATATGGGAGAGATGTCAAAGAATTCTACCAGATCATCGATCCATGATCCTGTGATCTCTCCAAGTTTATTTATGCTGTCCTTTATTTTTTGAATACTTTCATGAATTGATCTTGAATGGTCTGAGAGATTCATGCAGCACATCCCTTCAAATTCTTCGCACCCATGTCCATGAGCGAGCAATAGATAATCGATCGCCGCTCTGTTTTGAAGAGTCGCCTGTCTTACACCACTGATGTCTTTTAACATGTCACTCAATGCGACAGACACAGACTGAGCATGTTTGCTCAACAAACAACCCATGCGGTTGATTTGAGTCAAGGCCACTCCTGATGCTGCCTGAGGTGAGAAGATTGCTGTAGCAACCCTCGCTGCCTTGTCCCAAGTAAATATTTCATCATTGCAATCTGCCACATAATGTTGTATTGATCTTTTTTCTTTGCGCTTTTTCCCTCTTAGCAAGTTCAAATCAGGTGATAACATTGAAATTTCCCCAATGCTGCATGGACCTCCCGTGGCATTAGCAGGAATGCCGTGCCAAATTCTGTCTCCGCAAATTAGAAACAAACCCCATGGCAATTGCACTGGGACTTGGATCGATCCTCTGGCAGTTTTCTCTGTGTGTTTGCACCATGCTGATGCATTTTTATAGAATTCATGATTGGGAGTCAAATCGATAGTTTTTGCCTTTGTGACATTTGGAGTTTCAAACTGCATGCAGAGTTCCATTGTCATGGACCCAAAAATCTCCAATTCCTGAGGTTCTGTAGAAGCCACAGGAAGTAGATGTGTCCAAGCACACCACTCTTTCACAGGATCTTTAATGACCTGCGAGATGTTAACTGCAGAGTGCCCTGGAATTGGCCATTCATCCACTGGCAATCCAACCATGCATGCTGAAAATGGTCTCCCTGGCCTCGAGTGTGTCAGACAAATACTATCCAAATTCGCTGCCTGAGCTAAAGCCTCCCATACATTTTGTTTTGGTTGATTAACAGGTAAATTTTCCCCATTGCTTATTGCAATGAATGAAAAAATGATGCACATAAGCATCATGAAACTCATGACTTCACTTTTGTGTGAAATCATTGTTTTGTTTTTCATTCAAGACCCCAAAGGAAAAACCCCCAAAGTCCTTAGCTTCTTTTTATTTCTCTTCTGAGTCATCTTTTGCAGTCTGAGTCTCGACTTCTGTCTGAGTACTCCTCTCTTTGTTTCTCGGATCAGCGTTCTCCTGTTCTCGCGTTCGAAATGGCTTCACGTGTCGCGCTGACACTCACTTCAGACCTCGATCTGTGGAAACACAAGTGAAACCCTTGCCCCAAGTGATTAGTTTGAAAGGACCCTCTATTTGTCCTGTCTCTGGGTTTCTGATCAAAACTAAAGGATTTTCCCTTAGCTTTGCCTGTGTGCTGTTTAGAAAATGTCTCACGATTGGTGGATTAGATTCTGAGGATGAGCTATTTAGGAAATTCAACACATACAGCGCCTTATTTAATTTCATGTGAGGTGTTGCCTCTGGCTCACCCCTTCTTTGTCTGTCCAGAAGGGATTTCAGGGTGTGATGTGTTCTTTCAATGATTGCCTGACCTGTGGGCGAATGTGGAATACCAAACGTATGTTTGACACCCCATCTTTTCAGAAATTTGTCAAGCACCCTGCCTGTATACGTTGGGCCATTGTCTGTTTTTATCTCCTGAGGCACACCTAATGACGCGAATGCTTGCAGAAAATGTCGACAAGCATGGTCTGCTGTTTCCCCTGCATGTGCCGAAGCAAAAACTGCACCTGAGAATGTATCTACAGAAACATGAACATTTTTGAGCGTCCCAAAGGATGGATACTTCGTGACATCAGCTTGCCACAATTGAAGACTTTGCAGCCCCCGCGGATTGACTGCTCCGGTAGAAGAAGGTGGCTGCACAAGCTGACAGTCTGGACAAGCACTAATGATCTCCCTCGCCTGACTCTTTGTGAGACGAAAGGACTCCATCAGCGCTTGTGCATTCTGATGAAAGAATGCATGACTTAATTTTGCCTGCTCAAAAATGTCCGGCAGTGTTTCCAAAATGGGCATTTTCAACCTGTCCGCCAGAGCATTCCCTTCCGCTTAAATCCCCGGAAGTGTTGTGTGCGCTCTAATGTGCGTGATAAAATATTCTTTTTCCCTGCTTTCTAGCAATGTTTTCAAGCTCGTCAGATATGAGTATAAAACCTCATTACTGACTTCTTTCAAGAGCGAACCCTCCAATCGTTTGACCATACCCGCAACATATGCGGAATCTGTGACCAGATTGAGGGGTTGTTTGAACAACTGAAACGCTCGGACAACGGCTGCCAACTCCACAATTTGTGGAGAGCCCTGAACCATCTTCACATCTGATTCCCAATCCCCTGTCGTTGAGTTTCTCCACGTGATCACTGATTTGTGTGTCTTCCCTGAGCCATCCGTGAACACTATGATCCCGTCCAAGGGTTCTTCACTTATTCTTGGTTTCGCTCTGTAACATATTTGTGATTGCAGTATTCTATGCTGTGGAAAATGGACTGTGCAAGTTCCTGGAAAAGCTAACAACGCGATTAATAAGTCTTTCGATTGTTGCATTGCCCAATCAAAATAGTATTGCTTCAGAGGTAATCTGATGACTGAGAATTCCCATCCTGCCATTGTCAGCAACCTCGTTCTCGCCTTTATGATGATTTGTGCTGCCATCTCTAAATCTGTGAGAATTGTCTTTGAGGGTCTGTGTGGTAGAAAAACCCACTCTATGATTATCAAAGAGTCCTTTTGTGATTCATCCCATTGGAAGATCAAACCATGGAACTGTGTTTTCTTCCCCAGCACTGCCAACTGAAAAGGCAACATTGGAACAAATCGATGTGCCTGCCTTTTCTGTATCGCGTCTGTGACTTTCTCCAACTCTTTCTTCGCTTCTGGCATGAGTGTCCTGGGAGATCGAATGTCTGTGTCTCCTCTCAAAAGATCGAGCAACGCTGGAATGTCGCTGTTTTTGATTCCCAAAACTGGCCTCATCCAGTTGATTTATCCCAAAAGCTGTTGTAAATCATGCAAATTGTTGATCTTAGTGCTGATCTCCATTCTCTGAGGTTTTATTGTTCTCTCTGAAATTTTCCACCCTAGATATTTCCAAGGCGCAACCTCCTGAATCTTTGAAATGCTGATTTCCAGACCTGCCTTTTGCACCTCTGCAATCACACAGTCACGAGCTTCTTGCACCTCCTGTTGTGTTGACGCTGCAATGAGCAAATCATCCATGTAATGAATGATCTTCACCTTCGGAAATTTCTTCCGCGCCGGTGCCAAAGCTCGTGCCACGTACCATTGACAGATCATCGGAGAATTTTTCAGTCCTTGTGGAAGGACGACCCAATGGTACCGCTGCAGAGTCGTTTCCCTGTTGATACTTGGAACTGAAAAGGCAAATCTCGGGGCATCATCTGGATGGAGCGGAATACTGAAAAAACAATCCTTGAGGTCAATGACCACAAGCGGCCAACCTCTGGGAATCATTGAGACAGATGGAAGTCCCAGCTGAAGTGGTCCCATGTCTTCTATGACTTCGTTGATCTTCCTGAGATCATGTAACAACCTCCATTTGCCTGATAGTTTTTTCTTGATGACAAACACTGGAGAGTTCCAAGGGCTGTCTGTTGGCCTGATGTGTCCCTTCTGCAATTGTTCTTGGACCAGGTTTTTCAAAGCACTCAACTTTTTCCGCTCAAGGGGCCACTGATCCACCCAAACTGGATCATTTGTTCTCCATGTCAACTTCAATGTGGCGAGTGCCGCAGTGACCCCTATTAAAAATCCACTTCGATCTTGGCACCCCATTGTGTCAAAAGGTCTCGACCCCAGACTGTGATCAGCTTTTGGACGACAAAAGGATGAATGATGGCCGTCTTGTCTCCCGGTCCCGTGACAACAACGGAATTCTCACTTTGCAGACACAGAGATGCTCCCCCTATGCCTGAGAGAGAACCCAAGGGCGCGACCAAGCTCCAACTGCGTGGCCAAAAGATCTACGATATTACTGTGACATCCGCCCCTGTGTCGAGCATACCTCTGATTGCTATCGTCCTGTCTCCATATGTCTATTGGCACGTGAGTGTGGGTCGGTGTCGACCTATGTGCTTCACCCATGTTGTGTGTACTTCAACATGTTCCTTCATAGGGAACCCTTCTTCATCGAAGATTGACATGACTTCTCCAACTGCGTGTGGCGGCAAGGCGAAAGCTCTCGCAACCACAGTATTTTCCGTCACAGTCAATGGTGGATGAAGCGCTCTTGCCAGAACCGTCAATTCTGTATTTTTGTCTACAGAGACAACCGTAGGATAAACAATGAGTCCAAAGATACTGCATTTGTCTTGTCCAACTATCAAGAAATCTTGTTTTTTGTATGAATCTCCGCGGATACCCGTTGGTATCTCTGCATGATTTTCATCTAGAAAGCATACTAGTTTTGAAGCTGCCAATGCACACTGTGCCCCTGGTGGGAGGAGGTCTGGGTCGCTATGGAATCGACTGAGGGTTTTGCTGAGGGCATCTGCTTGTCGCTCACTGATGATTGCCCTGTCTGCTCTTGTGCCACCGCCAGTACTTGTGTCTGAGCTGGCTGGTGATTTACGGCCGAGCCCCTGTTCCCGTTTCCCGGATACGGTAAAGGATTTCCTTCCACGTCTGTCTGAGAAAAACATTCTTTCACAGAGTGTCTTCCTTTTCCGCACCACACACAAATTGGCCTTTCCGCTTTTTGTGCTGGCACTGGTGTATGTGTTCGTGGAAAATTCTTTCTTATGTGTCCAAACTCCCCACATTTGTAACACTGTCCTCCTGGGGGATTGTTCTTTTTCTGCATCGTTGCAAGAACTTTCTTGGTGTTCTCGTTCTGTTGATGAAGTATTTTTTCTAGAATCTTTTCTAATGTCTTGTCCTCTGATTGCCTCTCTGAGTGTCCCTTTATCTGTTCTTCCCATTCCTCTCTTAAATCATTCTTCACAATCGATGCGACATGCTGAGGTGCCCCCACCTTGCTGCATGCCTCCACCATCTCTGCCAAGGATGGCCATCCTGGCATGGCACTAATGACCCGTTGACAATCCGGGTTGGCATTGCTGAAAGCTAAGCTCTCCAAGAGAGGCCTCTTCACTTCTTCAATCGTCACCTGTCGATCCACGGCTTGCGTGAGTCGATCGATGAACGACATGAATGGTTCTGCGGGACCTTGCCTGATGCAAGAGAACGGAACATCCGGAGCTCCTGTCGGCGTAATCTGCATGATTGCCATTCGTGCTGCTTCTTTGATGTCACTTAACACTCTTCGTGGAAGCCGCACTGCTTGTTCCCCTGGGTTGTCATCCGGAGGATCTCCTGCTAACTGTGCTTCTGTGAGATTCACTTTTGGCCCACCTTGATATCTATTCCGCAACTCAGAAAGATACTTTCTCCACCTTTTTTCCCAGACGAGACTCTGTGTGTCAGTGAGAATCATTGCCACAATGCTTCGAATATCATATGGCGTGAGGTCATATGTGGTGAATGTCCCTCTTAATAGCTGTTTGAAATATTGTGAGTCCAGCCCAAAAGTTTGAGCCGCCTTCCCTAAGTCTTTGAGTGTTTCGTGACCCATCCTTTCCCATCTTGGATTCTGTCCCTGGGCATCATATGTCACTGGCATTGTCAAATCTCCTGAACCCGGAAATAAATGCTTATCTTTTGCCAATGCTTTTCTGATGCGCTTCCAATCCATCGTCTTCACTGGCTGTTGAAATTCCTCCTCTTGAGACTCCATTGGGATTTGCATGAATAACGGGGTTGTGGATGTCATTGGTGATTCATTGTACCTCATTTTTTGCCTTGAGGTTTTTTGCCTTGCTCCTAAATCCGAAAAGGAAACTTGGGGATCCTGTTGATATTTCTTTTTTGCTGTATCAAATGAATGCAAGAAGCTTTTTGCTGCTTCTGCTGCTGACAGCATCCATGCCCGAACACCTTCCGATGCTGTGATCCGTATGACATCTTCTGCTTGTTGCTGTGCTTCATCTGAACTTTCATCGTCTTCACGAAATCCCGAAGTTGATGGATAATCCATTTGTTGTGTTATCATTGTCTTCTTGGAAGTACTTTTTATATATTGTTGGAAAAAATTGCTGCATTGTTGCAGTCTCGCCACGAGATGGCGCTGTGGCTCCACTGAACAGATCCGGCAGGTCATGTACTTTTGCCGTCCCCCCACGAGGTGGCGCTGTCACCGGACTCTGTGGCTCGGATGACGGAATGAACTCGACTGCCCCTCTTCTGGTCGTCTGCCGAGTCTGCGATCTCGTTTGGGACCGAGTCTGCATGGCTTTTAATTCAGCTGAAAATGGGGCTCGGACACCAGAACATCTCCCTTGAAGGGAAGAGGCCTGGACTGCAAGGGTTTGGGTTAGAGGCACCGGGTCTGGAGAGGAGGTTGAGCCTCGGGATGTGGAACCCCGAGCACGGCCCCTCCTTGCCCGAGACGTCACAGGGGATCGGGCCCGCCTCCGCCCGCACTCTGCTCTCCGCGCATGCGTGCTTTCGGAGCCGCTCCCCGTCTCTCCCGAGCTAACGTCCCTCTCTCCCCCCCGTTCCGCCTCAGAAATCTCCTCCCCTCGGTCTGTCCCCGACTCTCTCTCCTCCTCCTCTGACGCTGTGTCCACCCCCCCCACCGGTGCACGCAGCCCGCCCCCCGCTGGCACCCGGGCCCGCGCCGCGATCCGAGCCGATCTCCGCGCCCCTACTTCCGGGTCTGACGTCACAACCGCGCACCTCCTGCGTCTCTCTACGGTGGCCCTTTGGGGCCGTGTAGCTTCCTCCGATTCGCTGCCTGTATCTGAAGCCCCTGTGCTGATTTGTGACGCCTCCCCAGGGTTTTCACGAGCCTTGCCCTTTGCGCATGTCTTTGGCACCGTGCCGGCTGGAGCAGCCGCCGTTCCCGGCGTTGTGCTGACGAAAGCCGTACCAGAAACCGTATCTCCCATTACCTCCTTACTCGCGCCCCCCGCCTCCGCCTGCACCGCCGCAGCCGCGTCACCCTGCTCTGCCGCCACCGCGTTGCCGTGCCAGCCGCGAGAAAGCGCTTCCCCTGACCCCTTTTCTCCCCCCCCGCATTTCCCCTTCCGATCTCGCTTCTGAGTCGGAGCCTGAAGCCTCTGTGCTCTCTGAGGTTTCAGGACGTTTTAGGGATTTCTTGGGGTTTCTGGGTCTTGGAATCAGAGGCTTTGATATTATTCCCTGCTCCTGTTCCTCGAGAGCTTTTTCCCCCTGGCTAACTGGGGCCAGAGCCAATCTCTGCCTAGAGCCTTGCTCTCCTCCCCCTGCTTCTAAGGGTCCTGCAACAGCTTATTGCCTTTCCAGTCTTTTTGACTGCACAGAAATGCCTTCTAACATTATTCTAGCCGGCGAGAGCAGCTTTAAAGCTGTCTCATCTTTTTTCGTAGGTAAGAGATATAAGTGCCTATTAATTTCCTGCCAAAAACCTACTTCGAATAGCAGACGTGTCTCTGAAAATGGGTAATTAAGTCTCACCCACAATAAAAGCTGTTTCAGCTCCTTCTTTGAGATCCCGACCGTATAGGTCTGGGCTACTTCTTGCAAGGCTGACAAAATTCCCTGCTGTTCCTGGGAGAGTGTGCCCCCCATGTTCTTATTTTTGACCTTCTCACCGAATCTCTGTCTTCAGAGCAGTCCGAAGGCTCCCGATCTCCGTCCAGCAGGTCACAGGAGGTGGATCCAGAGGCGCCTTTCTGGTTCCGATCGGGGCTGTTCTGCTACGAACTTTCTTCGGCAGAAGCTGAGAGATGTAATTCTCAGTGACTGCTGTCTTTTTCAGACTCTCTCGGCCGTTTTTTTTTTCTTCTGGCTTGTCTCCCCTGGAGTTATCAGTGTTCTCCTGGGAATCCGTCCAATTCCAGAGCTGCCCTCTCGGCTCTTCAGGGCTAATATCCCCCCGCTTTGTGGGAGTAGCCCACACAGCGGACGCCACTTGTCCCGTTCTCGGCTGTTTTGATGGCCTGGAAAGGCTCGGGGAGGCCTTGGGACAGCCCGCGCTCCAAAGGACGAGAAGAGTCTTCAGGTTTTTTCTCGGTCTTCAGTGTTTATTAGTTTTTATCTACAAGATTTTCTCTCGGCCCAACAGAGGTCTGCACAGCACGTCAGCCATGGACACACTGACTGCCTTCGGGGCGGTCACTTATCTTTATACCCAAAACTACGTATAAGATATTTACCTATTTTCCCCAATACCTTTCACCCTTATTGACAAGTGCACTTTTAGTAAGAACCAATCCCAAAGTGCCACCACCACCACAGAACATGGAGGCCAAGAAGAAGAAGAACAGGACACGCCCCAATTCCTCCATCTTACTTCTCTAGACCCCCCTTTACCGAAATTCTAAAACCTGTGTTTCACACTATAATTAACCTATCCCTTCACCATTTATCCCAGTGAGATCCTCCCATCCTCATACAGGTGTCGTCTCCTGTGCAGGATCAAAGTCCAGCCACCAGACACTTCTGGCAACATTCCAGGACCTCCGAGCCCCCCACGGGTTGCCTCGATGTCTCTGCACATCAGGGCTGATGTGCTGAGATCCCACAGAGCCACAGGAGCTAGACATCCTGGATTCTATGCCAGGCAATTACTGTCTATTTTTTTGGATATTATTTTATAAGCTCAGATTTGTTTGGCATAAAAGAGGGATGACCAAAAAATGATAGCACTTGGATATCCCCTGGCTCCTCATGCTACTACAATACCACAGATTATTGTAACAATTGGATAAGGCCTTTACCAACAGAGCAAGGTGCACCTAAAATGCTACCTCCTGGGGTTCTCCTCACTTGTGGGGATAGACCCTGGCATGCGGTGCCACAGAAATCATTGGTAGGACCAGGTTATTTTGGCAAGCTATGTTTGTTATTCACCCCTAACATCCACCCATGCTTAACATCAGTCACAAGTCCCAATGCTCGAGACATAGTGTGCATCAGTTGGGCCCTGAATGTAGAGATTAGGTACAATTATGGGACTTAGCATCAGTTGTATTGGCATCATTTTTCACCCCAGGAGTAGCCTCGGCACAGGCCCTCATGCAATTAAAGCGACTAGTGTGTTGGGCAGGGAAACAAATTAACATCACGTCCACAGTGCTAGATGAGCTCACCACTGATGTTGATAGCATATGCCATGCTGTGTTACAAAATAGGGCTGCCATAGATGTTTTATTGCTAGCATAAGGGCACGGGTGTGAAGATTTTGAAGGGATGTGGTGCATGAACCTTTTTGATCTCTCTGAATCAATTCGCAAGAAATTTTCTCAACTTAAAGAAAACATGAAGAAAGTTGTTAATAACTGCTTTAATGAATGGTTAAAATCTTGGGGCATTACTGGTTGGCTTAAAGACTTAGTTCGCTTTGGCGATATGGTTTTTTGCATTATTTTAGTGATTTTGCTTATGGTCCCCTGCTTATTACAGTGTGTGCAAAGAATAACTGAATGTGCTATTAATTCAGTCTGGCTTGTGCAAAAACAAGACAGGGGAATTGTTGAGAGTTTTTTGCAGGACAATGGATATATGCAACATATGCACAATCCAGCCTTCATAGAAACTGAGTAAGGTCACAATGCCCTTGAAGGACACGAAAGAAGAAGAACACGCTCAGAAGCGGACGGTTCAGGATGCAAAGGCAGACAAGAAAACGGCAGCGAGATGCATGAAGAAGAAAGACTAATTAAAATTAACTGAAATATGAAAATGCGTGCATAGAAGGATTTAACAAATCATGTATAAGCTTGAGGCGTGAACAATAGAAAACAGTATAAATATAGCTTGCTTTTGCAATAAATCGGCTTTACTTGATCATATTGATCATGGTGTGATGTCCCGTTACTGATCCTCTGCAACGGGGAAGAAAAACTCCTAAATTACGTAAAAATTAAAAAAGAAAAGGGAGGGTTATACATCAGAGGCAAATCTTAGGTATCAGGCGTATCGGGAAGTCTGTACCTCTCAAGTACCTCAACCAATGGGGAAAGAGAGAAGGGAAATGGGGCCGGGAAATTAGGATAAAAAGGGAGGCTGTGCCCTCCAAAAATTTGAGAGACCCCAGGGGAATGCCCCATGGCCTCTCCCTTTATTCTAACAAAGTAAAAGGACCCCTCTGTCTCCTTTTTGGACATAAACCTCTGATATTTGTGGATTAATTTTCCTAACACTTTGGACTCTGAAGGTGATTCTGCTGAGTGATCGCGGGGGGGGGGGGGGGAGCAGTCAGAGGATGACTCCACAGAGCCAGGAAAATGACTCCAGAAAAAATTCACTTAAGCTGCAGCTGTAGCACCGGAACAGGTGAGCGACCGGGGGCTGGAGGATGGGGAAGGCGCTCTCAAAAGAAAAGCAGGCTGGTCTAAAAGTCCTACAGCATATTCTCTCTAGGAGAGAGGTAAAATATGTCCCTGAAGTTTTGAAAAGATCGCTTTGCAACAAAGTGACTAAATACTTATGTATTGAATTTGCAGGGAAATGCCCCGACGAAAGAGAGGAATGATGCATCTGACTCCATCTTATCAGAAGGCTAATAATTACTTTATTATACTGTGTTATTTTATACTATATTACACTATGTTACATTACATCTAAACTGAATCTGCCAAGCACTCAACTGCAGACAACTGCACAGCATCTCATGACTGTCCGCCGACAGTCCCGACACACACACACACACACTTGGCCCTGATAGACCAAGGAAACAAAACACCATCACTTTGGGTAAACAATCTCCATATTGCATTCTACTTTTGCAAAAACACAGGCACAGGAAGTAAGATAAGAATTGCTTATCCTTTCTCTGAGGTTCAGAGAATGTGAAACCCAGAAATATTCTTGCTTTTCTCTGTGAAGAGAAATGTGGCCATACTTAAGTATGATAAACAGCTTGATGTGAAGTGATATGGTGAATAAATTGACTCCACAATCTGATGCAGTTATGAAGTGGGTATGTATGTCAGCGCCTGGCACAGACGAGATAACTCTTGTGAAAGCTTGTGCCCCAAGCATCGGTCTGACCCACATCTTTATTCACGAAGATGCTCCATATGCATTACATTACACAACTTTTCCATGCATATTCCAGCCCTGGCCCCGTCTGTCCTCGCCTCACATGGTAATTAGATCCACGCCCTTCTAGGCATGCGTTGTTTGCTGTGGTGGTCACACGGGGGTTTTTGGTGGTCTCTGAGGCTGAAGGCTGTGGTCTTCTTCATGACTGAACTTTTGAACTTTTCTCCTTTGCTCATGCGCTGTGGTCCTTTGGTGCTTATCTGAGCACGTCTGTCGGTATTGATCAGCTTGGAGACAGAGGAGCTCCTTTATCTATGTTTCTTGCATTCCTTGGTCTTCTCCTGTTATTGTCCTTTATTGCGAGAAACTTCAGAAATTTGCATTTTCTTATGCCCTTTGTACCATGGCAGAGGTTTCTGAAGTAAAAGGTTAAAATTCAACGCTTAATTATATAAGCTAAAATTTAAATGCTTAATTCATATTGCTAACTTAAGCAAACCCCCAAAACCTCTATTTCAGATGCATTTGACAAAAATCATGCAGCAGACACCGGTGTAAGGCCTCCCTCCAGATGACCACAAGAAGGACAGGAAGCCAATGACCACCTGGAAAGATTATGAAATTTCTGATCTCAGCTTATTGATATTTGCTGACTCGGACTAAGCAAGCACATTGGAAAATGCTTTGTATGATTAAAAACAGTGTATATACTTTGCCGAAATTGTAAGTGGTGTGTGTCGTGAGTGGAGCGGTGACTCCCTGTCCACCTAGCGCTGCTTGCTTGCTTTCTTTAAAATAAAAGATATAGAGATAAAAATTCGGTTTGGCTATCAAAATTTTATATCAATTTGGTGACACCAACCTGATGCCCTTGGATCTCTCAGACTGAGGTTACTGTGGGGGGCACCCCACTTTTGTGGCCCATAGAAACCAATAGCTGGAGAGTTAAAGGCACCACGAACCTGGTAAAGAAACAAGCAAAGAATTGAGCTCCCTGAGAACTGCAGTTTAAATCACCTGTAATTCTAGTGCATGAAGATCCGGACGAGAACAGCAGGCTGTGAGTATTGTTCGGTTGGGTGGACATGACAGTGTTTGAATGAAAGTGAGTGAGACACGATATTATTGCAAAACTATTGAGGAGTCCTTATATCTGCAGTTCCATCACCCCATGAAGGGCTTGGCCAGTGAAGGGATGAAGCAAGTGGTATGAGACATTGGTCACAATGGGTCAGTGGAATAATTAGACCACTGGCTCAAGGAACCCCCAGAAAGGTTCCACAAACCCCCAGAGAGGCTCAGAGGGCCCCAAGAGAGGCTCAAAGGGCTCCAAGACAGGCTCAAGGGTATGGGACCCTCAGAGAGGCTCTAAAAACGAGAAAGGAAGTGAATTACCAGAGATACTCCTAGACAGCCCCCTGGGGTTAATGACTGCACATTGGGATGCAATGCCCTCTCAGAAGGGAAAAAGTAAAGATGGTACATTATTGTATGGTAGAATGGACTAAGGAAGAAATTTGGCCTGATCATTTATATTGGCCAGTGTGTGGGTCCTTTGATGATTGGATGTGTAAAGCTTTAAATATTTATGTAAATAATAAGGAACGCTTTCATCAGGAGGAAAGTGATTATGCGACACTTTGGAGGGGGTCCTCTGCAGTGATAGCATTATACTCCTTGAAAACTAAAAAAGGGAGAAAGGCGAAGGAAAAAGAAAAACCTTGGGAACCATTAGACAATTTCCCCTCTCCCTATCAAGGACAGAAAAATCCCTCCTCCCCTGAGAGGTCCCGGAGTCCGACAGCTCCACCACTATCACCACCATCTAGTAGGACTCGTAGCAAGAGGAGAGAACAATGCGAGGAAAATAATTCTAGTAGGGAGGAGGAAGATCAAAAGAAGAAACTATTCTCCCTAAGAGAAGCACCTATGGGAGGAAATAAAATGGAAATAAGGTTTGCAACAGTCCCACTTAATACTGGGGATGTAAGAGAATTTAAAAAGGAAATGGGGCAGCTGCTTGAGGACCCTTTAGGGGTTTCTGAGAAGTTAGACCAATTTTTAGGCCCAAATACCTACACCTGGGATGAGCTTCAAGCTATATTAGCAATATTATTTACTACTGAGGAAAGGGAAATGATTAGGCAAGCAGGAATGAGAGACTGGGAAAGGAGACACCAGCAGGGTCCACGTGGTGATAAAAAATGGCCTAATCAGAGACTGGATTGGAATCACCAGAACGAGCAAGACAGACAAAATATGAGGTACCTTAGAGATATCATTATACAAGGGATACGAAATGCTGTACCTCGAGGGCAAAATATTAACAAGGTCTTCAGTGTGCACCAAGAAAAAGAAGACACACCTACAGATTGGCTTGAGAGGCTCAGAAAGAGCCTGCAAATGTATTCGGGAGTGGACCCAGATTCCCCAGTAGGAACAGCATTGCTTAAAACTCAATTTGTGGCAAAATCATGGGAAGACACACAAAAAAAGCTAGAGAAATTAGAGGATTGGCAGGACCGGGGTCTCCAAGAGCTGTAGCGGGAATTCCAAAAGGTGTATGTGAGGAGAGATGAAGAAAAACAAAAGGCAAAAGCCAAGATATTTGTAACAGCTGTGAGGGAGAGTCAGAAGGGGGAATGTCGCAGACATTTTTTCATAGAAATCCTTTCTTTGGGATTTGTTCATCTTCTGGGAAGCTGAGGCACCAGAAAGAGAATGTAAACAATGATGATCAGCTGCTGTGGAATGCAATAGGATGCACCTGTGATTGGTTCATGTTCCATGTGTACAATTAAGGGCCAGTCACAGGGCAAGCTCTCTGGAACACAGTGACAGAGAACTCTCTTGTTTTTAGATTCTTTTCTATGCTATTCTTAGGTTAGCAGCCTCTGCAACTTCTCTCCTTATTCTTTTTAGTATAGTTATAATGTATTATATATCATATATCAATAAATCCAGCCTTCTGATCATCAAACAAGATTCTCATCCTTCTCTCACCCTGGAGACCTTCATCAGGCCGCTGTAATAGGGGAAAAGAAAGCATTTAGAACAGAAGGACAAAAACCTAGGGGAGATTATAATAAACCTCCTGTCCTAGGTTGACTATATGATGCTTTTATCCCCAATCGTCTCATTCTGTTTATGCTGAATAATAAGCTTTGCACCTTTAAGACTTGTTCCAGAGAGTGAAGGGGGGAGAGAAGAAGCGTGCAGTTTGTTTTGAGACACTGCACTCACTCCTCCACGTTCCTGCTCCTGGACTGTGTTGTCTGTGGATGAACAGTCAGCGGGACAGAGCTCTCCTTTGCTTTTAGTCAGTTTTAACTAGCTGAGGCAAAAAAGTTCCCTGGACTGTGTTTTTTTCTTTTTCCCTTTTCTTTGGACGTGTTTAAACCTAGCCTGGACAGAACATCCAGAAGAGCACCGGCAGCTCGCACCTGTGGCCCACTGGGCTGGGCCTGGGTCCTGGCACTTCCAGCACTGGAGAGACTGATATGAGACTGAGTGAGCTGAGCTGCAACCCGGGGAGGGGACTTTTCTAAGTTTGTCATGTTTTTTGGAGCAGCAAGTGGTTTTATTGTTTAATATTGTTTAGGTTTTATTGTTTAATTAACAGGTTTTTTCCACTTTTCTCCAAGGAGGTATTTTCTCCCAAACTGGTTAAAGAGAGAGGCCAAATGAATCTGCTTTCCTAGAGGAGCCCCTTTAGGGGTTCTCTCCTAAATTTACTCTGAACCAGGACAAATACATCTAGTGGCGCCCAACGTAGGGATCGAGAAAGTAGAAAAAGGCTTTATTGGTTGCATGTTAGTTGTGCTTGCTCTGCAGTGGGTTAAAACAGTCAGTAGTCATGTTGCTTGAATTCGTAATGTCTCTTGGGGTAGAGGCCTTCATGTGGTTCTGGTCTCTAGACCTTTTTTAGGTTCCAATACATTTCTGGTCACAAGGATTATTGTCCATAACACGTAATTTTTACAGTAGAGTGGCACGGATTGGAATAACTATTGTGCTGGCCTTGGTGATAATGATTTATAGGGCATTTACAAAGATACTGGTGTCTGTTTATGATATATATGGTTTATGGTTTCTTCATCCTACCCTGTGTCCCAGTTCCAGTAATATGATTTGGGAATTTATTAGTAATTGCACCCAGTTTGTTAGAAAAAGAGCAGAGAATGAGGCTTTCCAGCCGTTCCTTTCCTTCTTCTCCTTTAAATCTGTTATATCACTTTTTGTGAATGTTCAGTTTCCCCTGAATGTTAAAGAGACCATCTTTTAATCTGGTAAGCTTCCTCTATATGGTCTGCAGCTTCTCTAGAATGAGAGCTAAGATATCCAGAGAAGCTGATAAGACCCCTGACCCAGAAGTAGACCCAGATGTGGAAAATCCTGAGTAGTGTGGAGAATGGGAAAATATAGGCCAAACCCTAAAGGAATTTCCATGTAAACAAATTCAGAACCCAGCTGAAGTAGGGAAATACCTAAAAGAGAAGAGCCATGATGAATCTAAAGAGAAAAGGCTCATTGCAATAAGCTGGGCCCTGGCCTATGCTTATAGCACACTGCTAAATACTCTAAGACAACAGATAGAGGCAGGGGGACAGAGACATAAATCAGCAGCTACCCCAATCACTCAGGCTGCAGCCAACACCCCAGCTACTCAGGCTGTAGCTAAACCAAACAGTAAATCTAAACCACTGGCAGTTGCTTCAAAAAAGAAACACACAAGCAAAACCAATCCGCCAGTGACCGATGATGATGATCTGGGAGAAGGACCCTCAACACCAATTACTGACACAAAAGCCAAAGTTAAACAAAGTTAAACAAAGTTAAACAAACGAGTGCTGATTGCCACCTTGACAGTGCACCGCCGAAAGTACCGAAAAAATTGAGATGCCATAATCCCCATCCACAAAATGATCTGTAAACTGAAAAGCCAAGAAGTGGTCAACAAGACTCACTCCCCCTTCAACAGCCCCATTTGACCTGTACATAAATCTGAAAAATGAAAATTAACTGTGAACTACCGTGCATTAAATAAAGTAACTCCACCGTTGAGTGCTGCTGTGCCAGACATGCTAAAACTCCAGTATGAACTAGAGTCCAAAGCAGTGAAGTAATACGCCACTATTGACATTGCTAACACATTTTTCTCCATTCCTCTGGCAGCAGAATGCAAGCCTCAGTTTATCTTCACCTAAAGAGGTGTGTAGTATACCTAAAACCGACTACCCCAGGAATAAAAACACAATCCTACCATCTGCCATGGACTGATCCAAAATATACTAAAAAAGAAAAAAGCTCCAGAACACCTACAATATATTGATGACATCATTGTGTGGGGGAAGATGGCAGCAAAAGTGTTTAAGAAAAAAAAAAAATCCAAATTCTCCTGAAAGCTGACTTCGCCATCAAAAAAAACCAAAGTCAAAAAACCTGCTCAAAAAAAAATCCAGTTTCTGAAAATAAAATAACAAAATAGACAACATCAAATTCCCACCGATGTCATCAACAAGATTACAACAATATCTCCACCATCCAACAAAAAACCCCACAAACTTTCCTAAGCACCATAAGTTCTTAAAAAATACATATTCCTAAATACAGTCAAATTATAAACCCTCTCCACCTAGTCACCTGTAAAAAACACTTTCCACTGGGGCCCTGAAAAACAACAAACCTTCACCCAAATCAAACAAAAAATTGCTCATACAATAGCCCTTAACCCAATCAAAACAAAGCCAAATGTAAAAAATGTACTCTACTCTGCAACCAAAAACAATAACTTATCCTAAAACCTTTAACAAAAAATACCTAAAAAACCTCAAAACCGACCACTAAAATTTTGAAGTCAAAGCTAGAGAAAGTCTGACACCAACTATACTCCAACAAAAAAAAATTTTAGCAGCCTATAAAAAAAATCCAAACCGCCTCAAAAATAATAGGCACTGAAACACAGGTCCTCCTGACACCCCGACTACCAATACTGAAGTAAATGTTCAATACAAAAATCACCTCTACCCACCATGCCACCAATACGACATGAAACAAATCAATTGCTCTTATCACACAACGTGCTCATATTAAAAAACTAAATAGTCCTAAAATTCTAAAAATAATTACAAACTAACCAAAAAATAAAAACTTTAATCTCACTAATAAAGAAAAACAAAAAACAGCACGTGCTAAAAAAATGCCACCATATAACCAACTACCAGCAAAAAAACCACACTGCACTCTTTTTACTAATAATTCTTGCCACATTATAGAAATAAAAATAAAAAACAGCCATATGAAATCCCACACCACAACTCACAAAAGCCACTAAAAAAAAAATAAATCAAACCAACTTGCTGAACTCAAAGCTATTCAACTGACCGCAGACATTACAAAAAAAACCCACCAAAACTCTACCTCTAAACTAATTCATAAATAATAACCAATGCTCTATAAAAATAACTAAAAAAACCTCCCACTAATTAACAGCATAAAAAACCCAATTTAAACTGCTGATAAAAAACCATTGCTACCAAAATAAGAAAACTACCTATAAAAATCCACCGTATAAATACCCATTTTCCCAAAAATAAAACAAATAAAAAACACCAAAACAATGAACAAATAAACCAAACTACAAAAATAAAAATGTCAAGTCTGAAGCCAACTATACTCCAATTAAAAAAAAAAAATTAGCAGCCTATAAAAAATCCAAACAAATAGAAAGCTACCTATAAAAATCCACCATAAAAATACCCATGTCCCCCAAAATAAAACCAATAAAAACCACCAAAACTATGAACAAATAAACCAAACTACAAAAAAAAAGTCAAAAATAAACTTAAATTATCAACATAAAAAAAAATTTTTCCTAACTCAATAAGCCCATAATACCTCAAACGATCAAGATAAAAATACCACCTATAAATAAAAACAAAACAAAAAAATAAATTTAACCATAGGAAGTATTTCTCAAAGTATCCACACCTGTAAAGCATATACTGCCATCAAACAAACCAAACAAATAAAACCCCTATAATATAATAAATGATAGTCCAAATAGAAATAAAAAGAAGCCTAAAAAATTGACTACATCACACTGCCCCAGACACACCAAGACAGACACTATATACTAACCATAATAGAAGCCACCACAAAAGAGTTAAAAATCTACCCTGTGCCTCATACTACGACCCATAACACCATCCTGAACCTTAAAAAACAAGTCCTATAAAAACATAATACACCTAAAAAAATTAAGTCAAACCACAAAACTAATTTCAAAAACGACCTTATCAACACCTAAGCTAGAAAACATGACATTAAATAAATATACCGTATCCCCTACCATACACCAACTACAAACAAATTAAAAAAACACAACAGACTGTTAAAAACTGCCTTAAAAACATTAAATAAAAAATCTTTCAAAAATTAAAAACAACACCTAACAAAAACCACCTAATTAGTTAACACCCAAAACTCTAACTGAATAAATCCTGCCTAATCTAAACCTTTACATAAAATAAATAAAAACATAATCCAAAGAATACATATCAAAATTTTATTTAAAAAAGCAATTTAAATTAATTCTGCTTCAAATACAAACAAACCTATTCATAAAACTATTTTTACTCAAAAACCAAATTACACATAATAAATAATACAAAAAATAGATTAACACAATGTATACCTCAAAAAATTTGATTATTAAATGAAAACACTGTGTAAATATCACTGTTTACTAAATATTCCTACCATTGTCTGTATATAACTGTATATTGAATATATAATGTATGTATTTATGTAACTGTATTTTCAAACACTGCACTCACTCCTCCACATTCCTACTCCTGAACTATGTTGTCTACAAATAAACAGACAACAAGACAAAGCTCTCCTTTGCTTTTAATTAATTTTAACTAGCTGAAGCAAAAAAAATCCCTGGACTATAATTTTTTCTTTTTCCCTTTCCTTCAAACCTATTTAAACCTGCTCTAAACTAAACACCAAAAAACCACCAACAACTCGCACCTGTAGCCCACTGGGCCAGGCCTGGGCCACAACACTTCCAACACCAAAAAAACAAATAAGAAACTAAATAAACTAAGCTACTACCCAAAAAACCCCAAAACTTTTCTAAGTTTGTCATCTCTTTTAAAACAACAAAGAATTTTATTGTTTAATATTATTCAAATTTTATTATTTAATAAACAAGTTTTTTCCACTTTTCTCCAAAACATATTTTCTCCCAGACCAATTAAAAAAATAAACAATTAAATCTACTTTCCTAAATAAGCCCCTTTAAGAGTTGTCTCCAAAATTTACCCTGAACCAAAACACCTCCCCAAATTAGAAACCCCAGAGATGGTCCTGTAGATTATAATTTCTATTACTGAGGGAGAAGAGGACACACAAAGCAAAGCTGTAAGGAGGGACAAAAAGATGAAAAAATGTTTGAAGAGGACAAATAGGGGTGTCAGGGGCTGTACATCTTGGGGACCAGAACATTGAAAGAGCCCTTGATAAAACTAAAAATAGATCCCCAAGGGGAAGAAGTTACCTTTTTAGTAGCCACTAGAGCAGAAAGATCAACTCTACAGCACCTCCCCAAAGGATGTACAATTAGTAAAGAAACTGCTCTAGTTGTGGGAGCAAAAGGGAGCATTTAAAGTACCCATACTTGAAAATGTTGAAATTTAATCAGAAAATAAGATTTGTTTGAATGATTTGTTATTGGTACCAGAAGCAGACAATAATTTGCTAGGAAGAGATTTAATTACAGCTTTAGGAGTAAATTTAGAAGTGAAACAAGGAGAACTACAGGTACAGCTTTATAGCTTTATACTTTAGCATCAGAAGATGAAGACAAAATTAATCTGAATGTGTGGCACCATAAAGGGGAAATAGGAAAGCTGGAAATTGAACCCATTAAGACAGAAATAAGTAATCCAATTGTTCCCATAAGAGTACGACAATACCCTGTATCTTTGGAAGGAAGAAAGGGATTGAAGCCAATAATTGATGGTCTGGTAAAACAAGGGAGCTTAGAACCCTGCATGTCGCCTCATAATACTCCTATATTGCCAGTAAGAAAACCTGATGGCACATACCGGCTAGTGCAGGACCTAAGGGCTGTAAATCAGCGAACCATGACAAGGTTTCCAGAAGCAGCCAACCCCTATACCTTATTAAACCAAGTATCCCCAAAGAACACCTGGTATAGCGTAATAGATTTGAAAGATGCTTTTTCGGCCTGTCCTTTGGAAGTAGGAAGTAGACATTACTTTGCATTTGAATAGGAGGATCCAGAAACCAAATGGAGACAGCAACTTAGGTGGACTGTGCTCCCTCAAGGATTTACAGAATCCCCAAATTTGTTTGGACAGGCCTTGGAGAAACTTTTACAAGCTTTTGAACTTCCAGGTGGAATTAAATTATTACAGTATGTAGACAACTTATCAATAGCAGGACAATCAGAGCAGACTGTCTGGGAAGGAACCATTAAGTTATTAAACTTTCTTGGAGAAAAAGGGTTGAAAGTATCAAGATCAAAACTGCAATTTGTAGAACCAGAGGTTAAGTAATTGGGACATTGGATTTGCAAAGGGAAAAAGAAACTCGACCCACATCAAGTATCGGGTATTATTTCATTACCCGCACCAACTACAAAGAAACAAATTAGGCAGCTATTGGGACTATTGGGGTGTTGTAGGCAGTGGATAGAAGGATATAGTGAAAAAGCTAAGTTTTTATACAAAAAATTGACACTAAATTCTTTAAAATGGACCCTAGACAATGAAAGATGGCTTGAACAACTGAAAGATGCCTTAATGACAGCGCCAGTTTTGAGTTTGCCTGATGTCAGTAGGCCATTTCAATTATTTGTGGATGTGTCGAACCAAACTGCTTATGGGGTATTGACCCAGGATTGGGCAGGAAGCAAAAAACCGATACAATACTTTTCTAAATTATTGGACCCCGTAAGTAGGGGATGGCCAGCATGTTTACAAGCTTTAGTCGTAGTAGCTTTATTAGTAGAGAAGGCTAGAAAAGTCACCTAAGGCGGGTCACTAACTGTGTACACTCCTCACGATGTGCAAGGAGTATTGCAGCAAAAGGCAGAAAAAATGCTCACCGACAGCAGAATATTGAAATATGAGACAATTTTGATAAATTCACAAGATTTAGAGCTTAGAATGACCAGAGCCCAAAATATGGCCCAGTTTTTATTTGGGGATCTGATGAGGAAAATAGAGCATAATTGTGTAGAAGTTATTGAGCTACAGACTAGGATCAGACTAGGATCAGACCTGACTTATAAGAATTAAAAGATGGCATAAGACTGTTTATAGATGGATCCTCAAGAGTGGTAGAGGGAAAAAGAAAGTCTGGATATGTGATTGTAGATGTAAAAAGGATGGAAATAGTTGAATCCGGGCCACTTAGTACAGCAAGGTCGGCCCAAGCATGCGAACTGTATGCCCTCTACAGAGGATTGGAAATACTAAAAAGAGAAAAAGGAACAATATATACTGACTCAAAGTACGCCTATGGAGTAGTACATACCTTTGGGAAGATTTGGGAAGAAAGAGGACTTGTAAATACCCGAGGGAGAGGACTTGTTCATCATGAATTGATTGTAAGAGTATTAGAAGTTTTGAGAGGTCCATCAGCTATTGTCCATGTAAGAGGACATCAGAGGGGAACGGATTATCGGTCTCGTGGAAATAATTTGGCTGATGCAGAAGCACAAAAGGCAGCAGTATGCTTACCCGTGTCTTTAAAAAATTTGAGTAAAAGTGAGGATGAGATAAAGTATCAAAAATGCTATACCTCAAAGGAAATAAAAGAGATGGAGAAACTAGGGGCTAAGCTAGAAGGGGATAAGTGGCTTTTACCAGATGGTAGAGAAATGCTATCTAAAAGTTATGCTGGAAGAATAATTCATCAGTTACATCAACAAACTCATTTGGAACACAAGCACTAAGAGACCACTTTTTAAAGTATTTTTGGGTGTATAGGAATCTTTGATATAGCAAAACAGGAGACACAAGGATGCATTATTTGCCAGAAAATTAACAAGAAGACATCTAGACAGACCCTGCAGGGAGGGAGAAAAACTGTGTATAGGCCTTTTGAAAAGATACAAGTCGATTTTACTGAACTACTGAAAGTGGGAAGATGTATTTGTTAGTAATAGTAGACCAATTAACTCATTGGGTAGAGGCCTACTCTGCGGCACAAGCAACAGCACATTTTGTTACAAAGATTATTTTAGAAGAAATAATTCCACAATTTGGGATCATTAGAGTGACTGATTCAGATCAGGGCTCCCACTTTACCTTGAAAGTGTTAAAAGAAGTAATTAAAACTCTAGGGATCTCTTGGGAATATAATACCCCTTGGCACCCTCAGAGTTCGGGGAGAGTAGAAAGAATGAACCAGACCCTAAAGCATCAGCTAGCAAAACTAATGATTGAAACAAAACTATCTTGGATTAAGTGCTTACCATTGGCATTGTTAAATATTTGAACAATGAACTCAGAGCATGGGATCTCTCCATATGAGATGTTATATGGGATGCCATATTCTCAAGAGATACCGGTGGGAAATCATATAGTGGATGATATGTCGATCCAAGGGTATGTCATGACTTTGGGAAAAAAAATGTTCAAGAACTTTGTAAGAAAGAAATAATGAACCAAACTCCTCCCCCAGGATTTGCAATTCATAAAATACAACCAGATGATCAAGTATTAATCCGTAGTTGGAAAGAAAGTAGCTTGACTCCCCATTGGGATGGACCTTTCCTTAAGCTCTTGACCACAGATATGGCAATCCCAACAGCAGAGAAAGGGTGGACACATCTGCTGAGTAAAAGGACCTATAACAACAAAGGAAGCAGACTGGAAAATTACCTCTCAGCCAGGAGAACTGAAGGTGAAGATAACACAAAAATCAGATGCCGGGAGATAAAATAACCTGTATTGAAAAGGATTGTAATTGCTATCCCTTTGTAAGCACTGAATGCAACTATTGTAAGGAGAGATGGTATTATTATTGTCGCAGGGGTTATCCTCCAAGTGGGTTGTGTCCAGAGTGTAAACATATTGAACAGATTTTAACCAAATATATTTTAAAATGACAATAGAGGAAGGAACATTAGAACTAGATTCTCATCAGTGGTGGATGTTGTAGAAATACGGATTAAGAGGGGGACTATCAAGTGAGGCAAATATTAAAAAGATTGAGTGTCGCAAATATAATCAAGTCCCTTGCATATCCAAACCAGTCAAAGCAAAGAATTGAGAAGTATTTAAAAATGGCATTAAATCCGGGAGAGCTCACACGGAACTCCTGAAGAATATCCTTGCTGCTGAGAAGATGGTACCCCTTGCTGCCGGGGGCATTCTGGGAGGCAGAAGGATAATAAAACTGTGGGGCCTTATGATACTGTTGAGACTTCCACAGAATGGGATAACTGATCTCTGCTTAAAGTGCTACCAAAATGTGAAGTACGGCCGGACCATGACCTGAACTTTTGCAGCACACACTCATATTAATGCAGAATATTATGACCCAGGAAAACTTGAAACCTGCACAATAGGAGAGAAGAGTTACTGGGTGGCAACAAATTTAGGAATGGTAGGATGGGCACCTCGAAACTATCAATTTTGTCCCTGGCAAGAACCATTCCTCTGTTTTACCAAAGGCAGAATGTGGAGATACTTGGGTAAAGGGGGAGTACAAGATAATTTCAAGGAAGAATTAGTGAAAAACATCACAAAGAATCTAGGGAAAATTCAAACCAAAAAAGAGCATGAGCAGGAAGTGACCTGTATGAAAAAACTGAGAAAAGACTCAGTGATTGGGACCTCCCCATATTAGGGAAAAAAATTTGTTTATTGATCTGATGCAAAAAGTAGTTAAGGAATTGAATGTGACTAACTGTTGGATTTGTGGGGGATCCCAAATGACCGGGAAATGGCCATGGAGAGGTGAAGGGGTAGGACCTGATCAGTTGATATTATGGAACAGGACACATAGATCTAATGAAATTCGACCTGAGGGGTGGGTATTGAGTCATGAAGTAGTAGGCCAAATTTGTATTTCTAGGGAAGGAAACAATTTTACTACATGCATAGGACATACCCCCTGCAAGATGATATATACCACTAACTCCACTTTTGCGACCTGGTGACCAAAACTACCAACAGGTTATTAGTCTATCAATTGTACCAACAGAACTGTTTGCTAGAAAAATGTAACATATGCTAATCCTTTTAAGGAGGTAAAAGATCTTAAGGGATATTGGGAAAATCCGGGTCAGACGGCTGAAAATTGGGAAGCTCCAGATGGATTATTTTGAATATGTGGTAAAAGGGCCTATAATGAACTATCAAAGAGATGGAGAGGTACCTGTACAATTGTAATTTTACAACCTGCATTCTTTTTGCTACTGAAGAGCAAAGGTGAATATTTAGGACGACTTCTTTATGAAACTTTGTGCAGAAGAAAACGAACTGAAAGAGGAGGAAAACAGACCTGGAATAATGAAGAATGGACTTCCCAACAGATCATAGATTACTATGATCCTGCCTCCTGGGCTCAGGATGGCAGCTGGGGTTATAGAACCCCTATTTATTTGTTTAACCAAATTATTAGATTACAGGTCATTGTAAAAATTACTTCTAATCAGAGGCATTGAAGCTTGTAGCTAGACAACTAACCCAGACCAGAGCAGCAGTATATCAGAATAGGCTAGCCCTAGATTATTTATTAGATGAAGAAGGGGGGTTTTGTTAAAATGCAATACTTCTGAGTGCTGTTTAGAGATTGATGATAATGGAGAGGCTATTACAAATTTGGCAGACAAAATTAAACAAGTTGCACATGTTCCAGTGAAGAAATGGAATTCCATATTAACTGACAATTGGTGGAATAATTTGTTTAAAGGAGCCTGGTGAAAGAAGTTGGGGTTCATGTTGCTTTGTTCTGCATTAGGCCTATTGTTTATACCATGTATGATTCCATGCTTTATTAGGCTAACACATTCAGTGATCCAGGGAATGCAGATTTCAGCAATGCATATAAACCCTAAAATAACAACCACAGGAGAAAAAACTCACTCCCTTATGTTAGTCAAGGCCAAAGCAGAACCAAATAGAACTGCGACCCAAAAAGTATTAGCTCAATTTGAAGCAAATACACTAATCAATAACATAAAGAAAAAGGGGAAGGATTGTGAAAACTGTTTTTTTGATTCGTGTCAATTGTCAATGGAATCAGCAAATGCTTGTATCTGCTGTGTTGAAAATGGATGCATTCCCTGGGATAACTACAAAGAATGGTTTTGAAACTTTCTGACCAAATAGCCAAATATAGCATTGAAATAGAAGAAGTAAAGAGATGAGGTAGCAAAATGACTGATGCTTAGAATAAAATAGAAGAAGTTGTGGTAAAGCTAAGGGATATTGCAACAAAGTGACTAAATGCTTATGTATAATAAAAAGCTTGATGCACTTGACAAAAATCATGTAGCAGACACCGGTGTAAGGCCTCCCTTTCAGATGACCACAAGAAGGACAGGAAGCCAATGACCACCTGGAAAGATTATGAAATTTCTGATCCCAGCTTATTGATATTTGCTGATTTGGACTAAGCAAGCACATTGGAAAATGCTTTGTAGGCTTAAAAACAGTATATATACTTTGCCGAAGTTGTAAGTGGTGTGTGTCGTGAGTGGAGCGGTGACTCCCTGTCCACCCAGCACTGCTTGCTTTCTTTAAAATAAAAGATACAGAAATAAAATTCGGTTTGACTATCAAAATTTTATATCATAAGGACTCTGATAAGGTGAAATTCTCGATTTGAAGATTTACTACTCTGAGCAATTAAGAACTTCTCTGAACTCTAGGACTCTGTTGGTGTTGGGTTTTTTATCTTCCTACTAAGAGAGATAAGGTTGCAGCTGTTTTCCTTCGAACACGCCGTGTAATTAATGAGATTCTGTCAAACTGCATGGCCAGCAAACTTATCTCTGGAATTTTTCCTGTGTAGCAGCAGGTGCTGTCTTTGACCCCCACTGTTGAGCTCATGCCACCTGCGGCCACTTGTAATATTACACCGAGACAGAGAGGGCAGCTCTGCCTGGAAAGGGGGTGGGAGGTTAGCTCGTGGGTGATATCGAGCCCACGAGTGATTCCCTTGACCTTGTGTGCAAACTTTACAGCGTTGGGAGTAGCAGTCCTGAAGAAGGTAGCAGCCCCCCATAACTTTTAACTGAAAATTCATGCGAAAACCCGGGTGTCCCGGTCCCAAAACCCGGAAGGCTGTTCCAATATCTCTTACATCACTATTGGGTGTCGGATTTTGGGTGCTGTTTAGATGGTCTGGGAAAAGCCCAAAGATGGCCTTGGGCCCCCGGGTTCGAAAGGACGAGAGGAAGCTTCAGATTTGTTCTCGGTCTGGGTGTTTATTAAATGCTTATCTAAAAGATTTTCTCTTGGCCTGACAGAGTTCTGCTCAGCAGTCAACCATGGGCACACACTGAGAGCCCCTGGGGCGGTCGTCTATCTTTATACTTGGAGTTACGTATACAATATTTATCATTTTTCTCCAATACCCTCTACCCTTATTAACCAGTGCACTTTTAGTAAAGACCAATCCCAAAGTGCCAACTCCACCACAGAAGATGGAGGCCTAGAGGAAGAAGAAGAAGGAGAAGGGCACGCCCCAATTCCTCCATCTTACCTCTCTAGACCCCCCTGTACAGGGATCTTAAACCCTGTATCTCACACTCCAATTAACTTGGCCCTTCACCATCCACCCCAGTTCTGAGAGGCTGAGATCCCACATCTCCCCCTTCTGTTTGCACCAAAAGACCTTTTTCGCTTTTATGTGAAAACCCCCAAAGTCCTTAGTTTCTTTTTATTTCTCTTCTGGGTCGTTTTTCGCAGCCCGAGTCTCGACTTCTGTCTGAGTACTCGTCTCTTTGTTTCTCGGATCAGCATTCTCGTGTTCTCGCGTTCGGAATGGCTTCACGTGCCGTGCCGACACCCACTTCAGACCTCGATCTGTGGAGATACAAGCGAAACCCTTTCCCCAAGTGATTAGTCTGAAAGGACCCTCTATTTGTCCTGTCTCTGGGTTTCTGATCAAAACCAAAGGATTTTCCCTTAGCTTTGCCTGTGTGTTGTTTAGAAAATGTCTCACGATCGGTGGATCAGGTTCCGAGGATGAGCTATTTAGGAAATTCAGCACATACAGTGCCTTATTTAATTTCATGTGAGGTGTTGCCTCTGGCTCACCCCTTCTCTGTCTGTCCAGAAGGGATTTTAGGGTGTGATGTGTTCTCTCAATGATTGCCTGACCTGTGGGTGAATGCGGAATACCAAACGTGTGTCTGACACCCCATCTTTTCAGGAATCTGTCAAGCACCCTGCCTGTGTATGTCGGACCATTGTCTGTTTTTATCTCCTGAGGCACACCTAATGCTGCAAATGCCTGCAGAAAGTGTCGGCAAGCATGGTCTGCTGTTTCCCCAGCATGTGCTGAAGCAAAGACTGCACCTGAGAATGTATCTACAGAAACGTGAACATTTTTGAGCCTCCCAAAAGATGGGTATTTTGTGACATCAGCTTGCCACAACTGAAGACTTTGCAGCCCCCGCGGATTGATGGCCCCGGTGGAAGAAGGTGGCTGCACAAGCTGACAGTCTGGACAAGCACTAATGATCTCCCTCGCCTGACTCTTTGTGAGACGAAAGGACTCCATTAGTGCTTGCGCATTCTGATGAAAGAACGCATGACTTAACCTTGCCTGCTCAAAAATGTCCGGCAGTGTTTGCAAAATGGGCATTGTCAACCTGTCCGCCCGAGTATTCCCTTCCGCTAAAAACCCCGGAAGTGTTGTGTGCGCTCTAATGTGTGTGATAAAATACTCTCTTTCCCTGCTCTCTAGCAGTGTTTTCAAACTTGTCAGGTATGAGTATAAAACCTCATTACTGACTTCTTTCAAGAGCGAACCCTCCAATCTCTTGACCACACCCGCAACATATGCGGAATCTGTCACCAGATTGAGAGGCTGTTTGAACAACTGAAATGCTCGGATAACGGCTGCCAACTCCACAATTTGTGGAGAGCCCTGAACCATCCTCACGTCTGATTCCCAATCCCCTGTCGTTGAGTCTCTCCACGTGATCACTGACTTGTGTGTCTTCCCCGAGCCATCCGTGAACACGGTGATCCCGTCCAAAGGTTCTTCACTTATCTGTGGTTTTGCTCTATAGCATATTTGCGATTGCAGTATTCTGTGTTGGGGAAAGTGGATTGTGCAAGCTCCTGGGAACGCTAACAATGCGATTAACAGGTCTTTCGATTGTTGCATTGCCCAATCGAAGTAGTCTCGTTTCAGAGGTAACCTGATGACTGAGAATTCTCTTCCTGCCATTGTCAGCAGCCTTGTTCTCGCCTTTATGATGATTTGTGCTGCCATCTCCAGATCTGTGAGAATCGTTTTCGCTGGCCTGTGCGGTAGGAAAATCCACTCTATGATTATTAAAGAGTCCTTTTGTGATTCATCCCATTGGAAGATCAAACCATGGAACTGCGTTTTCTTCCCCAGCACTGCCAACTGAAAAGGCAACGATGGAACAAATCGATGTGCCTGCCTTTTCTGTACCGCGTCCGAGATTTTCTCCAACTCTTTTCTTGCTTCTGGTGTGAGTGTCCTGGGGGAACGAATGTCTGTGTCTCCTCTCAAGAGATCAAGCAGTGCTGGAATGTCGCTATTTTTGATTCCCAAAACTGGTCTCATCCAGTTGATTTCTCCCAAAAGCTGTTGCAGATCATGCAAATTGTTGACCTTTGTGCTGATCTCCACTTTTTGAGGCTTTATTGTTTTCTCTGAGATTTTCCACCCTAGATATTTCCAAGGTGCAACCTCTTGAATCTTCGAAATGCTGATTTCCAGACCTGCCTTTTGCACCTCTGCAATCACACAGTCACGAGCTTCTTGCAGCTCCTGTCGTGTTGATGCTGCAATGAGCAAATCATCCATGTAATGAATGATCTTCGCCGTCGGAAATTTCTTTCGTGCTGGTGCCAAAGCTCGCGCCACGTACCATTGACAGATCGTCGGAGAATTTTTCAGTCCTTGTGGAAGACAGACCCAATGGTACCGCTGCAGAGGCGTTTCCCTGTTGATACTCGGGACTGAAAAGGCAAATCTCGGAGCATCATCTGGATGGAGTGGGATACTGAAAAAGCAATCCTTGAGGTCAATGACCACAAGCTGCCAATCTCTGGGAATCATCGAGACAGATGGAAGTCCCAACTGAAGTGGCCCCATGTCTTCTATGACTTCGTTGATCTTCCTGAGGTCGTGTAACAACCTCCACTTGCCCGACAGCTTTTTCTTGATGACAAGCACCGGAGAATTCCAAGGGCTGTCTGTTGGCTTGATGTGTCCCTTCTGCAATTGTTCTTGGACCAGGTCTTTCAAAGCACTCAATTTTTTCCGCTCAAGGGGCCACTGATCCACCCAAACTGGATCATCTGTTTTCCATGTCAGCTTCAGTGTGGCGAGTGCTGCAGTGACCCCTATTAAAAATCCATTTCGATCTTCGCGCCCCATTGTGCCAAAAGGTCCCAACCCCTGACTGTGATCGGCTTTTGAACGACAAAAGGACGAATGATCGCCGTCTTATCTCCTGGTCCCGTGACAACGACGGAATTCTCACTTTGCAGACACAGAGATGCTCCCCCGATGCCTGAGAGAGAGCCCAATGGCGCGACCAAGCTCCAATTGCGTGGCCAAAAGATGTACGATATTACCGTTACATCCGCCCCTGTGTCGAGCATACCTCTGATCGATATTGTCCTGTCCCCACATGTCAATTGGCACGTGAGCGTGGGTCGGTCTCGACCTATGTGCTTCACCCATGTTGTATGTACTTCAATATGCTCTTTCATAGGGAGACCTTCTTCGTCGAAGATTGACATGACCTCTCCAACTGCGTGTGGCGGCAATGCAAAGGCTCTCGCAACCACAGTATTTTCCGGCACAGTCAATGGTGGACGAAGCGCTCTTGCCAAAACTGTTAACTCTGTATTTTTGTCTGCTGAGACAACTGTTGGATAGACAATGAGCCCAAGAATACTGCACTTATCTTGTCCAATTATAAAAAAATCTCGTTTCTTGTATGAGTCCCCGCGGATACCTGTTGGTATCTCCGCATGACTTTCATCTAGAAAGCATACTAGTTTTGAAGCTGCCAATGCACACTGTGCCCCTGGTGGGAGGAGGTCTGGGTCACTGTGGAATCGACTGAGGGTTTTGCTGAGGGTATCTGCTTGTCGCTCACTGATGACTGCCCTGTCTGTTCTTGTGACACCGCCAGTACTTGTGTCGGAGCGCGCTGGGGATTTCTCGCGCTCAATTTCCCGTTTCCCGGATGCGGCAACGGATTTCCTTCCACATCTGTCCGGGAATAACATTCTTTCACAGAGTGTCTTCCTCTTCCGCACCGTGCGCAAATTGGTCTTTCCACTCTCTGGGCTGGCGTTGGTATATGTGTCCGTGGGCAATTCCTTTTCAAGTGCCCAGATTCCCCACATCCGTAGCACTGTCCTCCTTGGGGTCTGTTCTTTTTCTGCATTGCCGCAAGAACTTTGTTGACATTTTCGTCCTGTTGATGGAGTAATTTCTCGAACATCTTCTCCAATGTCTTGTCCTCTGATTGCCCTTCTGAGCGTCCCTTTAGCTGTTTTTCCCATTCCTCTTTTAATTCATTCTTTACAATCGCTGCGACGTGCTGAGGCGTCCCCACCTTGCTGCATGCCTCCACCATCTCTGCCAAGGATGGCCGTCCTGGCATGGTGTTAATCACCCGTTGACAATCCGGGTTGTCATTGCCGAAAGCTAAATTCTCCAAGAGAGGCCTCTTCACTTCTTCTGTTGTCACCTGTCGATCCACGGCTTGCGTGAGTCGGTCGATGAATGACATGAATGGCTCTGTGGGACCTTGCCTGATGCAAGAGAACCGGACATCCGGAGCTCCTGTGGGCGTAATTTGCATGATTGCCAATCGCGCTGCTTCTTTGATGTCGCTTAACACTCTTCGTGGAAGCCGCGCTTCTTGTTCCCCTGGATTGTCATCTGGAGGATCCCCTGCTAATTGCCCTTCTGTGAGGTTCGCATTCGGCCCACCTTGGTATCTGTTCCGCAACTCAGCAAGATATTTTCTCCACCTTTTTTCCCAGATAAGACTCTGTGTGTCAGTGAGGATCATTGCCACAATACTTCGAATATCATATGGTGTGAGATCATACATAGAGAATGTCCCTCTTAATAGCTGTTTGAAGTATTGTGAGTTCAGCCCAAAAGTCTGAGCTTCCTTCCCTAAGTCTTTGAGTGTCTCATGACCCATCCTTTCCCACCTTGGATTCTGTCCCTGGGCATCATATGTCACTGGCATTGTCAAATCCCCTGATCCCGGGAATAAATGCTTTTCCTTTTCCAATGCTTTTCTGATTTGCCTCCAATCCATTGTCTTCACCGGCTCTTGATACCCCTCTTCGTCAGACTCCATTGGGATTTGCATGAATAATGGTGTTGTAGATGTCATCGGTGATTCATGGTGTCTCATTTTTCGCCTTGAGGTTTTTGGCCTTGCTCCTAAATCCGAAAAGGAAACTCGAGGATCCTGTTGATATTTCTTCTTTACTGTATCGAATGAATGCAAGAAGCTTTTTGCTGCTTCTGCTGCTGATAGCATCCATGTTGGGACACCTTCCGATGCTGTGATCCTTATGACATCTTCCCCTTGTAGCTGTTCTTCATCTGAGCTTTCATCATCTTCATGAAATCCCGAAGTGGATGGATAATCCCTTTGTCGTGTTAACATTGTCTTCTTCGAGGTGCTTTTCTTTTTATATATTGTTGGAAAAAATTGCTGCATTGTTGCAGTCTCGCCACGAGATGGCGCTGTGGCTCCGCCGAGCCGACCCGGCATGTCGTGCACTTCTGCCCTCCTGCCACTAGGTGGCGCTGTAACCGGCCTCCCTTGCTCGGATGACGGAGCGATCTCGACTGCCCCACTTCCTCTTCCTGCTCGGCGTCTCCCGTGAAGGGAAGGGACTGGGACTCTGAGGGTCTGAACCAAAGGCACCAGGTCTGGAGATGGTGTGGAGCCCCGGGACGTAGAATCCCTAACACGGCCCCTCCTCACCCGCGAAATCACAGGGGACCGGGCTCGGGTCCGCCCGCATCCTACTTTCTGCGCATGCGTGCTCTCCGAGCTGCTCCCTGTGTCCCCCAAGCTGACTTCATCGTCTCCCCCCTGTCCCACCTCCGAGGTTCCCGCCCCTCGGTCTGTCCCAGAGTCCAATCCCTCCTCCTCTGACGTTGTGTTCACTTCTCCCGCCGGCACTCCGGCTCTACCCGCGATTCGAGCTGACCGTCGCACCGGGTCTGACGTCACAACCGCGCGCCTCCTGCGTCTCACCGCGGCGGCCCTCTGAGGTTGCACATTTTCCCTCAGCCCGCCTTCCGCGTTCGCCGCTCCCGCGCCCGCGTGTGAGTCTACACCCCGGTTTTTGCGAGTTTCGCCCTCCGCGCGCGTCTCCTCATCTTCACCCGCGCTGCCCGCGTTTGCCGCCGCGTCGCCGCTTTCGCCGCGAACAGGCCCCCCCCCCGATCCCTTATCTTCCTGCTCCCCCCCTTCTGCTCCTGACTCCTCCACACTCTCTGGAGTTTCAGGACGCCCTTGGGGTTTGTTGCATTTTTTGATCGGGGGTTTTAATATTTTTTCCTGCTCTCTTTTTTTCGAGAGCCCTTTCCCCCTGGCTTTTTAAAGCCAGAGCAATTTTTTTCTCGGAGCTCCGCTGCTCCGCCCCCTTCTCTGAGGGTACCGCAGCTTCTCGCTGCTTTTCCAGTCTTTTAGACTGCACTGAAATACCTTGTAACATGATTCTTGCCGGCGAGAGTAGCTTTAACGCTGTCTCATCTTTTTTTGTTGCTAAAATATATAAATGCCTATTAATTTCTTGCCAAAACCCCACTTCGAACAGCAAACATGTCTCCGCAAGTGGATAATTAAGCCTTGCCCATAATAACAGCTGTTTTAATTCTTTCTTTGGGATCCCTTCTGTATATAATTCTGCTACACTTTGTAAGGTGGATAAGATTTCCCGTTGGTCTTGGGAGAGTGTGGCCCCCATAGTATTATTTTGGCCTTCTTACCGAATCTGTCGTCAGAGTGGTCTGAAAGCCCTCAGTCTCCGTCCAGCGGGTCACGAGGGATGGATCCAGAGGCGCCTTTCTGGTCCCAGTCCAGGCCGCTCTGCTACGAACTGTCTTCGGCAGAAGCTGAGAGATGGGATTCTCAGTGACTGCTGATTTTTGCAGGTCCTCCTGGCAGGTTTTTTCTTTTTCTTTTTTCTTTCTTCAGGCTTCTCTCCTCTGGAGTTGTCAGTGCTGTCCTCTTGGCTCTTCAGCTCTTCAGGGCTTTCCCCCCCCCGAAAGGTTTGGTGGGAGATAGCCCGCACAGCGGACGCCAGTTGTCGGATTTTGGGTGCTGTTTAGATGGTCTGGGAAAAGCCCAAAGATGGCCTTGGGCCCCCGGGTTCGAAAGGACGAGAGGAAGCTTCAGATTTGTTCTCGGTCTGGGTGTTTATTAAATGCTTATCTAAAAGATTTTCTCTTGGCCTGACAGAGTTCTGCTCAGCAGTCAGCCATGGGCACACACTGAGAGCCCCTGGGGCGGTCGTCTATCTTTATACTTGGAGTTACGTATACAATATTTATCATTTTTCTCCAATACCCTCTACCCTTATTAACCAGTGCACTTTTAGTAAAGACCAATCCCAAAGTGCCAACTCCACCACAGAAGATGGAGGCCTAGAGGAAGAAGAAGAAGGAGAAGGGCACGCCCCAATTCCTCCATCTTACCTCTCTAGACCCCCCTGTACAGGGATCTTAAACCCTGTATCTCACACTCCAATTAACTTGGCCCTTCACCATCCACCCCAGTTCTGAGAGGCTGAGATCCCACAATTGGGTATGTTCCATTGAGACAAAATGGCGGTGCCTTACAGGGAGTTGCTGTACAACAAAATGGCACTCCCTCCAGGAATTTGCTGTACAAGAAGATGGTGACCCCTGGTGCCGAGCATGATCAGTGCAGCAGACTCTATTTTGTAACCATAGAGACTACCGACTTTCAACGACAGCGGCACCTCTGGCCACTTCATGTATTGCAAGGAAAAGGGAAGACAAAAAGTTCTATACAGGAGCCCAGACAGAAGAAACAAATCTATAGAGAGCATCTCAACCATCTCTAAAGAAAGAACCCAATTTATTTCTTCCTGATACCAGAGACTTTTCGAATTTTCAATCAAGTGCTCATTCAGAAGAAGCAATCCTGCCAACCCAACCAGCAGGAAGCCCAGAGGGCACAGATACAGAAATAAGGGATATCTGAGCCATTCATTTAATCCATAGACCACCTCACCCAAGCCATTGCTGCAATGCGAGCAGAAGCCATCAAAACATGCTTCAGAGATGAAGAAGCCTGGATATATAGGCAAATAATGCTCTGAGCCCACAAAAAATATGAAATAACCTAATTGATGTCCTAGATGCAAAAAGGGAAAACACCATGTAAATCAGTGCCATTCTAAATATGACATAGATGGAAATCATCTCCCGGGAGAAGTATTTTCCAGTGACTCAACCATCTGAAATTTCTCCGAAGACAGAATACTTAGGGAACTTTAATGTTTATAGATCATAACCTTCAATAAGTTGAGTGTTGATAAGATCAAGCAAAGTTAAGTTTCACTACATTAAGTCTAATTACTCTTAAGTTACATCTTCTCACTTTGATATTCTGTTAAAATGAAGTTTATTGTTCCTTGCTATCAGAATTCATTCATTCCAAGTTTAAGTGTTGTTTAATATAACTTATCCTAAGTTTTGTTAAAAGTTATTTGTCTAAACTTTAAGATATGTAATTAATTTTCTTAGAGAAATTAGAGAGCTTTGATTAAAACAGCTGAGATGAGATGCTGACAAACACCTGTTCATGAGTGGAGGAAGATGCAGTTTGTTATATCATCAATTTCATCAAAAGTTCTATTCTTCATTACACTCTCTGCTGTTTGTGTTTTTTATAGGTGATTTTGATAAATAGTAACTGCTATTAATGTTACATGAATGTTTAAAAAATGTCGTCTTAACTTCCTCAAACACCTGCTGCTGATATATTGATTATATAATGTGAATTCACTGATTTTTGTGATAAAAATTATTTATATGGTATTCTTATAGTATTTACATATGTCATTCATATGTTTTACTATATCTTTGTGTGATCACCTAGAAGACTCGTGTCATTTCAGGATCCTACCTTTTTTTTTGTTTTCGAGCTGCTTATGCATCTTAGACCAGGTTAACTCTCTGGCTAGTCCCTGCACTAACTCTATTGTTTGATCTAATGCTGTCTCATAATTTTAAGTATTTTTTAGAGTTCTAAGAAAAGATATTTGAGATTCATTGAAAGCCTTCACCAGACTGCTAGTCTTGTAGCTTTCCTCAGTTATTATTACAGAAGCACTTCATATAGAGTCCAACTGCAACATTAATTTATTTTCTGGGTTTCGTACTAGGTAATCAGTCTCATGCAGCTGCATTTCCTCCACCTTCACACTCTCGGTGTCCAGATCCAGATTCCCAGTCCTGTCTCTGACCACTTTCAGATCTTTGAAGAAGAGGTTTGCTGTGTTTGAAGCATCTTTATCCTGAAGGAAACTGTGGAGGGATTCAATTAAGGTCTTTGCTCATAACTGTTATTCTTAAGAGCCTTGTTTTAAAATGTCTTAAATGACATCTACCAATTAGAGTTTGGGTTGTGGCCAGGACCTTAACTCTACCTGGAAGGGATGTTTCCCAACAAACCCAGATGTTTTCTGCATCAGAACTAGATTTAAGAA
This sequence comes from Melozone crissalis, assembly GCF_028551555.1. Classification (NCBI taxonomy): domain Eukaryota; kingdom Metazoa; phylum Chordata; class Aves; order Passeriformes; family Passerellidae; genus Melozone; species Melozone crissalis. Next base: position 3,181,288 of record NW_026535813.1, on the reverse strand, counting down.
GTTTTGGCTTGGCCATTTGACCTCATTAAATGAAAACGGAACCTATTTTTAAAGTGAGCTTGGAAAACTGTTATCCGGACATGATTATCCAGTCTTCCATTGATTTGAGGTTTATCAGCTGTTGCAGACTCTGGGATGATGGTTCAGTGTTATAATGCTTAGTAATTATATAATTTCACATGTGTTGTTGATTGTGTGTATTATCTGATTAATCCCTAATTGCTGTCAGTTTCTTCTTCTCTACATACATTTTTCTGCTCTAGTGTTTCCTCATGCTAATAATTAAAGGGTGTTAGTGGTGACAACTTATGTTGTTATCTTACATATGTCTATACAATTATGCAAAACAGAATTAATAAATATTTTGTTTATCATATCAAGGCCCGTTTTTCACTTCCAGAATTTTGAGAAAATCCTCCAGTCCCTGCAGGGGCACAGGTATGCTTGTATTCTAACAGGTACAGAATCTAGGTGGAATGCAGTGAAAAATGTAAACACACTATAAAGTACAAGAAAGCATTGACCACCTTTCACGATCCATCCTTACGAACGGGGTTCATGATGGTTCATGGATTGATCTCAGGGTGCAAAAAACTGACACGGCACAGGGGATTTGCAGTAATAATCAAAACAAATGCACCTTTATTGAATGACCACAGCAAAACGTGATAGAGAGATTAAGGGAGAGAAAAAGATAGAGAAAGAGAGAGAAAAGAGAGAGAGAAAGAGAGAGAGAAAGAGGGGGATATAGCTACCAAACATAGAGACAAAGTCCTTTGGTCCAGTCCAGTTGAGGATCCACCTGTTATGTCAGGGAGATCTCAAAATCTCTAGCTAACTCAGAGGTTTTTATTATGATAATTCTATTGAAAATTGTGAGGGAGGGAAACAGATACAATAAGGAATAGATGTAACAGGTAGTCCATGTTCTCAACAGTAAACTAGAGCCATTGTCTTCTTGGTCCAGTTGTCACAACCTGCAGGCAAACATCTGGGTTCGGTCAGCTTGCCTCCCCCACACACCTGCCCTGGGTTAGGGGTTTCAGTCCCAGTTCTTGGAAGGAGGAGAGGGGCCTTTTCACATAGGGGTTTCATGTCTCAGTCCTTGATGGAGAGGCTTCTTACATCTCAGTCTGTCTGTCATGGTGGTTGCAAACGAGTGAGAGGGGTCTTCTGCAGGGGATCACCCAGAACTCAGGAGAAGTCCAGCCAGGCTGAGAGGTAGGACAGCTTCCAAGGCTATTGTTGCAAAAAGAGCATGGTGCCCCCTTCTTCTTCTCATTGGTCTCAGTGTAGCATAAAGCAAACAACACCTGTGAAAACAGTAGCTTAGCAATGCTCTCAGGTCTCAGGGCCTTGTGGCATGTGACTTTCTCCAACAGAGAAGACGGGGTGGTCTTCTCTTTAGTGGTCCTCAATGATGATCATGAGGCAGATGAGAGAAAATTCGGACAGACTCTCACACCACCCCACAACCAGAGAAGAAGACACACAGACGTGAACTGTGCAGAGATTTCAATTTACACCTGATATCTTGTGCTGCACCCACAGAAGATTGTGGATGTTGGGTTTCTTTATAAGTGTGAGAATCAGTAGTGTTGTAGAATTTTTGTTAGCTGATAGCTTAAGGGAAATATGGGGTTCAATCCAATGTTATACTCCTGCTTTTTTGCTTTATTTGTTTTTAGTAGTGCAACTTTACCAGTTAGCCAGCCTAGAACAAATGTTTGGGTGATTTTAGCTAATGTTTCAGGTTTAGATACTTTGTGTTTATCTATTGTTACTCCAGAAAATCCATTCCCTACTTGCTTAGTCAGTGTACCAGTAGAAATTTGGCCTATACCAGAAAAGATCAACAAAGCTGGGTAAGACACCTTGCAAGGGGCATTGTTGAACTTTCCATGTCTTATTAGCACTCATTTTCCCCCTTGTAAGTCTTTTTCTTTGCATCAACAGGTGGAAGAACTGCCTTGGCTATCAAAGCAATCTGTAAAGGGCCTCACAGTTTTACTGATGCCAGTCAAAAAACTTATAAGCAGGCCTTACTTGGGAGGACAAAGACAAATGGCTCAGTGAAATCCTTGAGGGGCCAGGAGGTTCTTTACAAGTTCTTGAGTTATGTGCTATTATCAGAGTGTGTGGAAAATGGCCAAATCTCAGCTTGTTGGGGAGTGAAACATAAAACAGGTATTCCAGGTAGCTTCACAGGACAAGCTAGGGTTGAAGGGATGTGGGATCTCAGTCTCTCAGAACTGGGGGGCTCGGGAGTCCTGGAATGCTGCCAGAAATGTCTGGTGGCTGGACTTTGATCCCACATGGGAGATGACATCAGTATGAGGACGGGAGGATTTCACTGGGGTGAATGGTGAAGGGACAAGTTAATTGGAGTGTGAGATACAGGGTTTAAGATCCCTGTACAGGGGGGTCTAGAGAGGCAAGATGGAGGGATTGGGGCGTGCCCTTCTCCTTCTTCTTCTTCCTCTAGGCCTCCATCTTCTGTGGTGATGTTGGCACTCCGGGATTGGACCTTACTAGGGGAACACTGGTTAATAAGGGTAGAGGGTATTGGAGAAAAATGATAAATATTGTATACGTAACTCCGGGTATAAAGATAGGTGACCGCCCCAGGGGCTTTCAGTGTGTGCCCATGGCTGACTGCTGAGCAGAACTCTGTCAGGCCAAGAGAAAATCTTTTAGATAAGCAATTAATAAACACCGAGACCGAGAACAAATCTGAAGCTTCCTCTCGTCCTTTCGAACCCGGGGGCCCAAGGCCATCTTTGGGCTTTTCCCCAGACCATCTAAACAGCACCCAAAATCCGACAACTGGCGTCCGCTGTGCGGGCTATCTCCCACCAAACCTTTCGGGGGGGGGGAAAGCCCTGAAGAGCTGAAGAGCCAAGAGAACAGCACTGATAACTCCAGAGGAGGGAAGCCTGAAGAAAGAAAGAAGAAAAAGAAAAAACCGGCCGGGAGAAGCTGCAAAAATCAGCAGTCACTGAGAAACTCCATCTCTCAGCTTCTGCTGAAGACAGCTCGTAGCAGAGCGGCCTGGACTGGGACCAGAAAGGCGCCTCTGATCCATCCCTCGTAATCTGCTGGACGGAGAACAAGGGCCTCCAGACCACGCTGACGACAGATTCGGTAAGAAGGCCAAAATAAAATCATGGGGGCAACACTCTCCCAAGAACAACGGGAAATCTTATCCACCTTACAAAGTGTAGCAGAATTATATACAGAAGGGATCCCAAAGAAAGAATTAAAACAGCTGTTATTATGGGCAAGGCTCAATTACCCACTTGCGGAGACATATCTTTTGTTCGAAGTCGGGTTTTGGCAAGAAATTAATAGGCATTTATATATTTTAGCAACAAAAAAAGATGAGACAGCGTTAAAGCTACTCTCGCCGGCAAGGATCATGTTACAAGGTATTTCAGTGCAGTCTAAAAGACTGGAAAAGCAGCGAGAAGCTGCGGTACCCTCAGAGAAGGGGGCGGAGCGGCAGAGCTCCGGAAAAAAAATTGCTCTGGCTTTGAAAGGCCAGGGGGAAAGGGCTCTCGAAAAAAGAGAGCGGGAAAAAATATTAAAACCCCCGATCAAAAAATGCAACAAACCCCAAGGGCGTCCTGAAACTCCAGAGAGTGTGGAGGAGTCAGGAGCAGAAGGGGGGGAGCAGGAAGATAAGGGATCGGGGGGGGGGCCTGTTCGCGGTGAAAGCGGCGACGCGGCGGCGGCGGCGGACGCGAGCAGCGCGGGTGAGGATGAGGAAACGCGCGCGGAGGGCGAAACTCGCAAAAACCGGGGTGTAGACTCACACGCGAACGCGGAAGGCGGGCTGAGGGAAAATTTGCAGCCTCAGAGGGCCGCCGCGGCGGGACGCAGGAGGCGCGCGGTTGTGACGTCAGAGCCGGTGCGACGGTCAGCTCGAATCGCGGGTAGAGCCGGGGTGCCGGCGGGAGAGGCGAACACAACGTCAGAGGAGGAGGGGTCAGATTCCGGGACAGACCGAGGGGCGGGAACCTCGGAGGTGAAACAGGGGGGAGACGATGATGACGTCACCTTGGGGGACACTGGAAGTAGCTCAGAGAGTACGCACGCGCAGAGAGTAAGACGCGGGCGGGCCCGAGCCCGGTCCCCTGTGACGTCGCGGGTGAGGAGGGGCCGTGCTAGGGATTCTACGTCCCAGGGCTCCACTCCGTCTCCAGATCTGGCGCCTTTGGTCCCGAGCCTCGGAGTTTCAGTTCCTTCCCTTCATGGGAGACGCCGAGCAGGAAGAGGAAGTGGGGCAGTCGAGATTGCACCGTCATCCGAGCCAGGGAGGCCGGTGACAGCGCCACCTAGTGGCAGGAGGGCAGAAGTGCACGACATGCCGGGTCGGCTCGGCGGAGCCACAGCGCCATCTCGTGGCGAGACTGCAACAACGCAGCAATTTTTTCCAACAATATATAAAAAGAAAAGCACCTCGAAGAAAACAATGTTAACACGACAGAGGGATTATCCATCCACTTCGGGATTTCATGAAGATGATGAAAGCTCAGATGAAGAACAGCTACAAGGGGAAGATGTCATAAGGATCACAGCATCGGAAGGTGTCCCAACATGGATGCTATCAGCAGCAGAAGCAGCAAAAAGCTTCTTGCATTCATTCGATGCAGTAAAGAAGAAATATCAACAGGATCCTCGAGTTTCCTTTTCGGATTTAGGAGCAAGGCCAAAAACCTCAAGGCGAAAAATGAGACACTATGAATCACCGATGACATCTACAACACCATTATTCATGCAAATCCCAATGGAGTCTGATGAAGAGGGGTTTCAAGAGCCGGTGAAGACAATGGATTGGAGGCAAATCAGAGAAGCATTGGAAAAGGAAAAGCATTTATTCCCGGGATCAGGGGATTTGACAATGCCAGTGACATATGATGCCCAGGGACAGAATCCAAGGTGGGAAAGGATGGGTCATGAGACACTCAAAGACTTAGGGAAGGCAGCTCAGACTTTTGGGCTGAACTCACAATACTTCAAACAGCTATTAAGAGGGACATTCTCTATGTATGATCTCACACCATATGACATTCGAAGTATTGTGGCAATGATCCTCACTGACACACAGAGTCTTGTCTGGGAAAAAAGGTGGAGAAAATATCTTGCTGAGTTGCGGAACAGATACCAAGGTGGGCCGAATGCGAACCTCACAGAAGGGCAATTAGCAGGGGATCCTCCAGATGACAATCCAGGGGAACAAGCAGCGCGGCTTCCACGGAGAGTGTTAAGCGACATCAAAGAAGCAGCGCGATTGGCAATCATGCAAATTACGCCGACAGGAGCTCCGGATGTCCCGTTCTCTTGCATCAGGCAAGGTCCCACAGAGCCATTCATGTCATTCATCGACCGACTCACGCAAGCCGTGGATCGACAGGTGACAAAAGAAGAAGTGAAGAGGCCTCTCTTGGAAAATTTAGCTTTCGGCAATGCCAACCCGGATTGTCAACGGGTGATTAGCACCATGCCAGGACGGCCATCCTTGGCAGAGATGGTGGAGGCATGCAGCAAGGTGGGGACGCCTCAGCACATCGCAGCGATTGTAAAGGATGAATTAAAAGAGGAATGGGAGAAACAGCTAAAGGGACGCTCAGAAGGGCAATCAGAGGACAAGACATTGGAGAAGATGTTCGAGAAATTACTTCATCAACAGGACGAAAATATCAACAAAGTTCTTGCGGCAATGCAGAAAAGAAACAGACCCCAAGGAGGACAGTGTTACGGATGTGGGGAATCTGGGCACATGAAAAGGAATTGCCCACGGACACATATACCAACGCCAGTCCAGAGAGCGGAAAGACCAATTTGCGCACGGTGCGGAAGAGGAAGACACTCCGTGAAAGAATGTTATTCCCGGACAGATGTGGAAGGAAATCCGTTGCCGCATCCGGGAAACGGGAAATTGAGCGCGGGAAATCCCCGGCGCGCTCCGACACAAATACTGGCGGTGTCACAAGAACAGACAGGGCAGTCATCAGTGAGCGACAAGCAGATGCCCTCAGCAAAACCCTCAGTCGATTCCACAGTGACCCAGACCTCCTCCCACCAGGGGCACAGTGTGCATTGGCAGCTTCAAAACTAGTATGCTTTCTAGATGAAAGTCATGCGGAGATACCAACAGGTATCCGCGGGGACTCATACAAGAAACAAGATTTTTTGATAGTTGGACAAGATAAGTGCAGTATTCTTGGGCTCATTGTCTATCCAACAGTTGTCTCAGCAGACAAAAATACAGAGTTAACAGTTTTGGCAAGAGCGCTTCGTCCACCATTGACTGTGCCGGAAAATACTGTGGTTGCGAGAGCCTTCGCATTGCCACCACATGCAGTTGGAGAGGTCATGTCAATCTTCGACGAAGAAGGTCTCCCTATGAAAGAGCATGTTGAAGTACATACAACATGGGTGAAGCACATAGGTCGAGACCGACCCACGCTCACGTGCCAATTGACATGTGGGGACAGGACAATATCGATCAGAGGTATGCTCGACACAGGGGCGGATGTAACAGTAATATCGTACATCTTTTGGCCACGCAATTGGAGCTTGGTCGCGCCATTGGGCTCTCTCTCAGGCATCGGGGGAGCATCTCTGTGTCTGCAAAGTGAGAATTCCGTCGTTGTCACGGGACCAGGAGATAAGACGGCGATCATTCGTCCTTTTGTCGTTCAAAAGCCGATCACAGTCTGGGGTCGGGACCTTTTGGCACAATGGGGCGCGAAGATCGAAATGGATTTTTAATAGGGGTCACTGCAGCACTCGCCACACTGAAGCTGACATGGAAAACAGATGATCCAGTTTGGGTGGATCAGTGGCCCCTTGAGCGGAAAAAATTGAGTGCTTTGAAAGACCTGGTCCAAGAACAATTGCAGAAGGGACACATCAAGCCAACAGACAGCCCTTGGAATTCTCCGGTGTTTGTCATCAAGAAAAAGCTGTCGGGCAAATGGAGGTTGTTACACGACCTCAGGAAGATCAACGAAGTCATAGAAGACATGGGGCCACTTCAGTTGGGACTTCCATCTGTCTCAATGATTCCCAGAGATTGGCAGCTTGTGGTCATTGACCTCAAGGATTGCTTTTTTAGTATCCCACTCCATCCAGATGATGCTCTGAGATTTGCCTTTTCAGTCCCGAGTATCAACAGGGAAACGCCTCTGCAGCGGTACCATTGGGTCTGCCTTCCACAAGGCCTGAAAAATTCTCCGACGATCTGTCAATGGTACGTGGCGCGAGCTTTGGCACCAGCACGAAAGAAATTTCCGAAGGCGAAGATCATTCATTACATGGATGATTTGCTCATCGCAGCATCAACACGACAGGAGCTGCAAGAAGCTCGTGACTGTGTGATTGCAGAGGTGCAAAAGGCAGGTCTGGAAATCAGCATTTCAAAGATTCAAGAGGTTGCACCTTGGAAATATCTAGGGTGGAAAATCTCAGAGAAAACAATAAAGCCTCAAAAGGTGGAGATCAGCACAAAGGTCAACAATTTGCATGATTTGCAACAGCTTTTGGGAGAAATCAACTGGATGAGACCAGTTTTGGGAATCACAAATAGTGACATTCCAGCACTGCTTGATCTCTTGAGAGGAGACACAGACATTCGTTCTCCCAGGACACTCACACCAGAAGTAAGAAAAGAGTTGGAGAAAATCTCGGACGCGATACAGAAAAGACAGGCACATCGATTTGTTCCATCGTTGCCTTTTCAGTTGGCAGTGCTGGGGAAGAAAACGCAGTTCCATGGTTTGATCTTCCAATGGGATGAATCACAAAAGGACTCTTTGATAATCATAGAGTGGATTTTCCTACCGCACAGGCCCGCGAAAACGATTCTCACAGATCTGGAGATGGCAGCACAAATCATCATAAAGGCGAGAACAAGGCTGCTGACAATGGCAGGAAGAGAATTCTCAGTCATCAGGTTACCTCTGAAACGAGACTACTTCGATTGGGCAATGCAACAATCGAAAGACCTGTTAATCGCATTGTTAGCGTTCCCAGGAGCTTGCACAATCCACTTTCCCCAACACAGAATACTGCAGTCGCAAATATGCTATAGAGCAAAACCACAGATAAGTGAAGAACCTTTGTACGGGATCACCGTGTTCACGGATGGCTCGGGGAAGACATACAAGTCAGTGATCACGTGGAGAGACTCAACGACAGGGGATTGGGAATCAGACGTGAGGATGGTTCAGGGCTCTCCACAAATTGTGGAGTTGGCAGCCGTTGTCCGAGCATTTCAGTTGTTCAAACAGCCTCTCAATCTGGTGACAGATTCCGCATATGTTGCGGGTGTGGTCAAGAGATTGGAGGGTTCGCTCTTGAAAGAAGTCAGTAATGAGGTTTTATACTCATACCTGACAAGCTTGAAAACACTGCTAGAGAGCAGGGAAAGGGAGTATTTTATCACACACATTAGAGCGCACACAACACTTCCAGGGTTTTTAGCGGAAGGGAATGCTCGGGCGGACAGGTTGACAATGCCCATTTTGCAAACACTGCCGGACATTTTTGAGCAGGCAAGGTTAAGTCATGCGTTCTTTCATCAGAATGCGCAAGCACTGATGGAGTCCTTTCGTCTCACAAAGAGTCAGGCGAGGGAGATCATTAGTGCTTGTCCAGACTGTCAGCTTGTGCAGCCACCTTCTTCTACCGGGGCCATCAATCCGCGGGGGCTGCAAAGTCTTCAGTTGTGGCAAGCTGATGTCACAAAATACCCATCTTTTGGGAAGCTCAAAAATGTTCACGTTTCTGTAGATACATTCTCAGGTGCAGTCTTTGCTTCAGCACATGCTGGGGAAACAGCAGACCATGCTTGCCGACACTTTCTGCAGGCATTTGCAGCATTAGGTGTGCCTCAGGAGATAAAAACAGATAATGGTCCAACATATACAGGCAGGGTGCTTGACAGATTTCTGAAAAGATGGGGTGTCAGACACACGTTTGGTATTCCGCATTCACCCACAGGTCAGGCAATCATTGAGAGAACACATCACACCCTAAAATCCCTTCTGGACAGACAGAGAAGGGGTGAGCCAGAGGCAACACCTCACATGAAATTAAATAAGGCATTGTATGTGCTGAATTTCCTAAATAGCTCATCCTCGGAACCTGATCCACCGATCGTGAGACATTTTCTAAACAACACACAGGCAAAGCTAAGGGAAAATCCTTTAGTTTTGATCAGGAACCCAGAGACCGGACAAATAGAGGGTCCTTTCAGACTAATCACTTGGGGAAAGGGTTGCGCTTGTATCTCCACAGATCGAGGTCTGAAGTGGGTGTCAGCGCGGCACGTGAAGCCATTCCGAACGCGAGAACACGAGAATGCTGATCCAAGAAGCAGAGAGACGAGTACTCAGACAGAAGTCGAGACTCGGGCTGCGAAAAACGACCCAGAAGAGAAATGAAAAGAAACTGAGGACTTTGGGGGGTTTTCACATAAAAGCAAAAAAAGGTCTTTTGGTGCAAACAGAAGGGGGAGATGTGGGATCTCAGTCTCTCAGAACTGGGGGGCTCGGGAGTCCTGGAATGCTGCCAGAAATGTCTGGTGGCTGGACTTTGATCCCACATGGGAGATGACATCAGTATGAGGACGGGAGGATTTCACTGGGGTGAATGGTGAAGGGACAAGTTAATTGGAGTGTGAGATACAGGGTTTAAGATCCCTGTACAGGGGGGTCTAGAGAGGCAAGATGGAGGGATTGGGGCGTGCCCTTCTCCTTCTTCTTCTTCCTCTAGGCCTCCATCTTCTGTGGTGATGTTGGCACTCCGGGATTGGACCTTACTAGGGGAACACTGGTTAATAAGGGTAGAGGGTATTGGAGAAAAATGATAAATATTGTATACGTAACTCCGGGTATAAAGATAGGTGACCGCCCCAGGGGCTTTCAGTGTGTGCCCATGGCTGACTGCTGAGCAGAACTCTGTCAGGCCAAGAGAAAATCTTTTAGATAAGCAATTAATAAACACCGAGACCGAGAACAAATCTGAAGCTTCCTCTCGTCCTTTCGAACCCGGGGGCCCAAGGCCATCTTTGGGCTTTTCCCCAGACCATCTGAACAGCCCAGAAATCCCACAAAGGGACACATCAGGTACTGAAAGGACTGCTTGATAAACAAGAAATGGGGGAGGATGGGCTGAGCTCTATTCTGTGAGTGCTGAAAGCAGTTTATGTTATGAATCATCTACGGTTAGTAGGTAATCGTAGTGAACTAATCAATCAGCACCACCTGAAAACATCCATTGCCCTCAGAACTGTGAATACTTTTGCTATCCTTGTGTGAGATTAGAATGTGTGGAGCATGGATCTGATAGCTGTGAGTTTAGAGGAGGAAGTTTCCCAAGGTGTGGAGAGTGCAGACATCGGCACACCCAAAAGTTCAATACCTGGGTGATATTACCCCGAGTAACAGGAATAACAGTTAATTCCCCTGAAACCTCGAGAAGTGCTGGGCTCATTTCCTTTTCGTGCATCTTGGTGCCCATGGAGTTTGGGCATGCAGGCTGTGTGGGAGGCAGAGTTGTTTGAGCTTTTCAGTGTTTTCTAGATGTCCTTGTTCTGGATGGTGGATGAACTCTGGCCGTTTTTCTTCATGGAGTGTTGTTGTCTATCCTTGTTCTGGGATGCTGTGCTTCTTCTCAGCTTTGGATTTAATTTGCAAACCTCTCCTGTAGAAAAGCAGGTCGAGTTAACATTCAGGCAACACAGTCAAACCCTCACACAACACTCACCGCAGCTGGCTCAGCAAGAGAGGCAAGAAAGGCTCTTTTTTGCAAGGTTTTATCCCAGCGGAATATAGCACATGAGGCTGAAGGGGACACAGCGAGGAAAAAGAGGGCCACCACGTGGTGCAGGCAGCTTAAGAAGGGGAAGGGGTGGAGGGCAGAGCTGAGGACAGGGCAGAGGGGATTTGTCTCTGGGGGAGGGGGTTGGCCACCACTGGTATCCAACCAATGAGGGAACAGGGAAAGGAGAAACCAGGGATCAGTGAGCCAGAAGTCCATGGGAGAGTCTGTCTTTTCTCCCCAGGAGGACCAACTCTATGGTAAATAGTTACTGCTGTTGCCAGGGCAGAGAGCTTGGGAATTGACCAAGAGGAGAGAGTTCATGGGATGCTACAATTCCCCTTTTATTTCTTACTAAGAAGACCTCCCCAATGGACTTTTGCATACACTTCACTAGACAGGGAAACATGACTAAGACGATAAAAACAATTATTACAATAAAAAAAAAAAATTCCTTTGACAAAAGATGAAACCCATCCTGTGAAACCCCACTGTCTGAAAAGTTCATTGATCCAGTCTGGGTGTTTTTCCACCTTTAACTCCTTTATTTGCTCCCTCAGCTTCTGGATATTTGTGTGGATGGATTCTGAGTGTGAAGAGATGTTGAGGCAGCACATACCTTCAAAGTCTTGGCAGCCAAGTCCTTGGGCAAGCAGTAGAAAATCTATGGTGGTTCTGTTTTGTGGTGTTGCGTACCTGGCAGCCTCAGTGTCACTAAGCAGGTCACTGAGTGCAATGGAGGTAGCGTATGCCTGCTTACTATGCCAACACTCCAGGGGAGAACATCGTCTGGAAGGCCTGATGGCGTCGACAGGATATGTGGATTATTTGGGCCAATGCTACCAGGGCAGATTCCTTTTGTTTATTCTTAGCCATTCCAGGAGATCCTTTTAGTACATTTTTAATTGATATCCCAATAAATGACTTTGCTGGGTTCGTAAAACAGGTAGGAGCTGGAGGAAAACCATACGTGGAAGCCAGAAAGTCGAACACAGAGGATTGCTGGTGTAACATAACCAGTGGTGGTACAAAATTGGACAGATGCAAATGGTTGGGGATTAAGCCAAACGGCAAGGGCTTCCAAGCAGGTATGATAACAAAATCACTAAATGAAAGCAGACTAGAACCCCAAGACCTAGACTTGCTAGGATCGGTACCTGGAAATTATTACTTATTTTTTAACAACTTTTTAAACCCGAAATCAACTAATACGAGCAATGTCCTAGTCCCAAACTCCAAAAATAATAGTGTCATCCTTAATCCCAATTCTCCATGGTATAAAAATGTGACCAAATATTGCCACAATTTGATTTATCCTGGAAGTGCATAATAAAGCCTCTATTCTGGCCTTATCATCAAGCAGTGCAAGATAGCCCGGTGGCCCGGTCCCCAGGGAGATGGGGTGCCCAAAAGCTCGGCAAGCTCGAGGCCAATTGCCGCAGGCTAACCCCCTTAGCAAGCTCGGTGGTGATCAGCTCTATAGTGATTGCAAACTCTCTTAGGATTTCAGCTCTTCCTTGCTAGGTAAGTTGCCCTTGACTGAGGCTGCAGCAGACAGCGAGAGAGGAGAAGGAGAGGTCCCGGAGTTCCACAGCGATGTTTATTGGGGAAATCTGTGAAGGGTCCCAGCGACAGCTCTTCTTCTCTCGAATGGGCTAAAGTAGACCCCTTTTATAGGGTTAGGGGGAATCCAAACTTCACCAATGGAAAGGGTTTAGGTATAGTGGCCTATAGGGTTACAGAGATAAGCTTTGGGGCGGGGGTCAGAGAGACAGGAACTTATGTTGCTGTTTCAGCACTTCCTACTATTTAATTCTCCATGGGGCCTTACCTAGGTCCATGGGGTTTACTATAAGGGCAGGTACAAATGTGGTTGTAAGAAAGCTTCCACCAGGTGTCTTTTTAATCTGTGGAGATTGACCCTGGCCCGCAATTCTGAGTAATCCATTTGGTGGACCTTGTTACCTAGGAAAACTAACCATGTTTGCCCCTAGCATGTGGAAGCAAAGAGAGACAACCCATCCTCTGATCTGCATCGAACTCCGATTTATTGATCCACCAGGCACTTTTTATAACAGTGTTAATTAAGATCATACATATTACAAAACCTGAGCTCATCATTGGTTACAGATTAAACATCAACCCCTCCTTTTGTTTTCAATACCTGTGGTTTGTTATTGAAACCAAGATTTGTTTTCTCACCCTGATATGAATGGTTCTCAAGGCCTCCATGTTTGTCACTTTTGCTTTCCCATAACTTATCCAAGGACAAGATATTTACTTGTTATTAAAAACAACCTGAGAACTGTGGGATCTCAGCCTCTCAGGACTGGGGTGCAGGGTGACCAAGACCACCCCTGGGGGGCTCGGGAGTCCTGGAATGCTGCCAGAAATGTCTGGTGGCTAGACTTTGATCCCACACGAGAGACGACATCAGTATGAGGATAGGAGGATTTCACTGGGGTGAATGGTGAAGGGATAAGTTAATTGGAGTGTGAGATACAGGGTTTAAGATTTCTGTACAGGGGGGTCTAGAGAAGTAAGATGGAGGAATTGGGGCGTGCCCTTCTCCTTCTTCTTCTTCCTCTTGGCCTCCATCTTCTCTGGTGATGTTGGCACTTTGAGATTGGTCCTTACCAAAAGTGCACTGGTTAATAAGGGTAGAGGGTATTGGAGGAAAATGATAAATATTGTATACGTAACTCCGAGTATAAAGATAAGTGACCGCCCCGGGGGCTCACAGTGTGTGTGCCCATGGCTGACTGCTGAGCAGAACTCTGTCAGGCCCAGAGAAAATCTTTTAGATAAGCATTTAATAAACACCGAGACCGAGAAAAGATCTGAAGTCCCTTCTCGTCCTTTGGAGCGCGGGCTGCCCAAGGCCATCTCGGGCCTTCCCGGACCATCTAAACAGCCCAAAATCCGACAGAGAACTTCTGCTGTTTACATAAATGTGCCTGAGAAGTTAGTTGTTTACAGAAACAGGCTTTGAGAATTTGCTCCTCACAGCTGCCTTTTACTTTTCCATCAGCTGTATATGATTATGGCATGTCTGAACAAAACTCTATAAGCCATTTCTGAGCAAAATTCTCCAACACTAGCATGCGAGAAATGTTGAATCAGACTATTTGGAGGGTAGGGCATAGCAAAAGAACTAAAAGAACAATCACAAGTGTAGGATCTAATTGTAATGATCGTGTAGAGTTTTGGGGCACTCCAGCAAGAATCATAGCATCATTCCTTACTCCTGGTGTTGCAGCTGCTTAAGCTTTGACTTCACTGAATAGGTTGGGTTGCTGGACAGCTAAACAGCTAAACATAATTTGAGCTATTTTAAATCAGATGCTCACTGATGTAGTTAGCATTAGGCACAGCACATTGCAAAAACAGAGATGCTATAGAATCTTTTTTGTTAGCACATGGACACGGATGTGAGGAGTTTGAAGGAATGTGTTGTATGAACCTCTCTGACTGTTCTGCATCCATTCACAGGAAACTCAAACAACTGCAAGATAGCATGAAGGAATTGACTATGAATGACTGGGATTTGGATGAATGGTTTGAGGAATGGGGAATAACTGGATGGTTGAAAGATACTGTAAAGGGAGCTTTGTTAGTATTGAGGCGGAGTGGAAATTTTTCAGATTAGAAATCCATTTTGGTTTAGGTGAAATGTACATCTTTGAGTTAAGTCTGTAGCTTGCTGTTTGGTCTGACTGCCTGTTATTGTGAAGGGCCTGTGCTTAGACGACTGCTTCAGCCAAAGGACAAGAGATGGGGGGTGGGGGGGAAGGGGGCGGGCAGACAGAGCAGGGAAACCTGACCCAGAAGTTCTTTCTGATAAAGAAGAACTAGCGGCAAGTGTCATGGGAAATCAGTGGAATGAATATGTATGAACCTATTGTGAAATTGCATGCATATTTATTTGAGAGGGAGATAAAAGGAAATTTGGAGTTCCCAGAGGTACGCATGCCATTTTAGGGGAATGATTCCCACATGCATCCTGCGCTGTAATAAACTTACCAGCTTTAGAACTTTCACAAAAGTTGTGGAGTTTGTTTGCTTCTGCAAATCAGCATTAGTAGTCATTATTATACTGCTTTCTGTTATTCCATGCATAATGAAATTGGTGACCCGCTTAGTAGAAAATGCAGTAAAGACGGTCTGGCTGGTGCAAGAACAAGAAGAAGAAAGGGGAATCGCTGCAATGTATTTGCAAGGGTTAGGCCATAGTGTGCACCAGCCAGCCTGCTTCTAAGTTTGTTATCAAAGCCTCAGGAATTCGCCAAAGCTATTGGAACATAAATTGTGTTATGTTAAGAAAGAAGAGGCTGAGAAACCTAATACCAAGACTGCAAGAACTAGATGAAAGAGGAGTGTGAAACACCTGGACTGCAATCAATCATATACTGCGAGAAATGCAGGCAGAAAACGAGTGAACAAGACAAAGGCACCGATCAAGAAGTGTGTACTTAGTAGTTTGTAGAATCTATAAATATGTGTGTAATGTAAACAATAAATGGCTTCTGCTTGATCATATTGTTCAGTTGTACAGGAGTCCTGGATTTCCCTCAATAAGTAAAATAGAGGAAAAGAAATTCCTTGAAATAGGAGTGTCACGGTTTGATGTTGGCACAATGCCAGTGCCCCCATGAAAATATACTCTGCTTGGTGGTCTAGTGGTTAGGATTCAGGGCTCTTACCGCTGCGGCCCAGGTCTGATTCCCGGTCAGGAAACCAAAAATGTCATGGTTTGACGCTGGCACAATGCCAGCGCCCCCATGAAAATATACTCTCCCTGGTGTCTGCTGTGAGATGTGATCAGGAATAGAGCAAAGCAGGCTCCAGCTTAGGAATAAAGAAGACAAAAACTTCATTAAACTACAACTATATATAACAAGAAACACACACAAAACTCAGAATGAAAACCTTGCAAAAAAATTCCTCCTCCCCCCACCAAATTTCCAATACATCCATCGATCAGATCACCAACTCTCAGTCTATCACCATCCTTTAGATAATCAATTCTCAGTTCATCAAGGAGAGAGGAGTCCCTCTTTTACCATAGGCTTCCCCTGGAAACATAGTTGAAACATCATGTGTATCCATGTCACATGTGGCACCGGCCGGAGATCATTTGCCATTGTGACATCTTCCTTCCATGCCCAGTGCTCTCACCACTGCGCATGGACCAGTATCGCTATAGGACACGAAAGAACACAAGCACACCACTGCTCTCAAGGTGAAAGAAAAAAGGGAAGTTTTATTCTCTGACTCCAGTATTTATAGCTTTACAAAAGTGACAGCGGATTGGAAGGTGACAGTGACACCTCTCCAATGACACTGGTCAACAGTCCATCAACTCTCTCCTCCTCCATTAAGGAATGCAAAACAATGAGTTATTTACAGAAAGTGTGTGAGAAAGTTCACTACAAGAATGTCAACATCAGAAGGCTTAGAAAATCTTAAAAAACGAGGGTGACATCTCATCCTTTTCCATTTAAAAAAAAAAAAAGAAATGAACAATGTGAAAAGGAAAATATGAACAATGTTCAGTGTCCACTTGCAGAGGAATCATTGGAGTGATCACTCTCATCATCTGCATCCGAATCATCACTCAATGATTCACCCGCTTGATGCCTTTCAGGTTGGTCACGGTTTCCATCTTGCTCATCAGCTGGATTCTGTCTCTGCGGTCGCAGGTCAGGGTGAACACATTTCAAAGGTACCCAGCGTACCCCAGTATCTGTGGATGCACAAGCATACCCACGCCCCGAAGCGATAAGGTCATAGGGACCTTCCCACTGTTTGGTGACTAAATTCCGCACCTGAACCTTCGCTGGAGGCTGATGTGCCTCGTCCGCAGCCTGCAACGAGAGATGGTGATTCAAAATGACAGGGTTATTTGAGTTCTGCGGCACAGTGAGATGATAGATTGTGCACAAAGCTTTTGCCAACCGACTCTGCAGGGTTTCACCCTGCATTCCCCATTTTTGGTTTTGAAGAACCCGCTTCAGAGTACCATGAGCATGTTCTACAATAGCTTGACCAGTCGGAGAATGAGGGATACCAAACTTGTGCGAGACACCCCACAACTGCAGGAACTGCCGCACCTTTTGCGATGCATAAGCAGGACCATTGTCAGTTTTCACAGCAGAAGGTATGCCCAGAACGGCAAAGGCCTGCCTCCAGTGGGCAAGGACATCACGGGCCTTCTCCCCAGTGTGAGCCGAAGCCCACATCACAGAGGAGAACGTGTCCACCATGACATGCACAGACTTGAATCGGCCAAACTCGGCAATCTGGGTGACATCGGTCTGCCAAAGCTCCAAGGCCCTAAGGCCTCTGGGGTTTACCCCTGCCGGCAAAGGCAGAGCAAGTGTATGGCAGTCATCACATGACCCGACAATGTCATGAGCCTCAGTTGGCGTCAGCTGAAACTACTTCTGCAGGGTATATGCGTTTTGGTGGAAAAACCCACGCGATGCCTCAGCCTGCACGAGTGTATCAGGCTGAGGCGCTACCCACGCTGGGTTAGCCAACTTGTCAGCCCTCGCGTTACCTTCCACTATAAAACCTGGCAAATCGGTGTGACTCCTCACATGCAGAACATAAAATGGATGAACTCGGGCCTGAATGGCACACCACAAGGTCTTCAGTAAATGAAACAAGGCAGGATTACTGATCTCCTTCAAAACTGAATGACCCAACCACTGTGCAATATCAGCCACATAGGCAGGATCCGTGACCAAGTTGAAAGGTTCCTGGGAAAATTTCTCAAATGCCATGACAGCAGCCCTCAGTTCAACCAATTGGGCTGACCCATCCTCATGGCCTTCCAGAACCTGCCACTCAGATCCGTCCCTCCAGGTAACAATAGCCTTTTCTGTTCTCCCTGAACCATCTGTGAAGACTGTGGGTCCTTGCACAGGTTCCTGACTATTCTTGGGCCGCAAAGAAATTTGTGTGGATTTTGCCATATGCAACAGCCTATGGCTGGGCAGATGATAACTGATCTGCCCTGAAAAATTGTCCAGAGCACTCTGCAGGGACACACTGTTTGCAAAGCTCCAGTCAAAATCCTCCCGTTGCACCGGGAGTATGATCTTTGCAGAATCCACACCCATCAATTGCAAACACCGTTGCCAGCATTTGATTATCAAGCGAGCAATCAGCTCAAACAAAGTAGTTGCCGTCTTCTGCGGCTGATGGGGCAGGAAAACCCATTCCAGAACGTGCAAGGAATCAGACCATTTGTCACTCCATTGGCCAATGATACCTGTGGGATGTTAATCTGGAGTGGTGATGAACACAGTGACATCAACGGAGGGATCAATGCGATAAACCTGACAAGCCAAAACAGCTTGCTGAACCACCTCCAACGCCTTACGCGCCTCAGGGGTCAGTGTGCGAGGTGACTTAAGATCAGAGTCTCCTTTCAACAAATCATACAGAGGAGACAACTGTGCATTGGTTAGTCCCAAGTACGGACGTAACCAAGTGATGACACCTATCAATTTCTGAGCATCATTCAGTGTCTTCACAGAATGCACAAATTGCACCTCCTGGTGACGGATCGTCCGTTCCAGAATTTTGACCCCCAAGTACTTCCAAGGTGGTTTTTGTTGAACCTTTTCTGGAGCCACCTGCAGTCCATGAGCATGCAAAGCATCAAGCAACCGAGGCTGAATCCTCAGCAGCTCATCCTCAGTGGACGTGGCCACCAAAATGTCATCCATATAATGATACAGAAGTGCATCAGGAAACTGCTTGCGAACTCCAGACAAGGCACGGGCATTGCGCATGCCCTGAGGCAATGTCCTCCATTGATATCTCTGTGAGGGCTCAGCCTCGTTAATCGCTGGCACCGAGAAGGCAAACTTCGGTCTGTCATCAGGATGCAAAGGAATCGTAAAGAAACAATCCTTCAGATCCACAATGAGGACCGGCCAGTCCGCAGGAAGCATGGTAGGCGATGGCATGCCCGCCTGCAATGGTCCCATGCTTTCTATCACGGCATTGACCTTCCGGAGGTCTTGCAACAACCTCCATTTCCCAGATTTCTTTTTGATACAGAAGACAGGAGTGTTCCAGGGACTGTTAGAAGGCTCCAGATGACCCTGGTCCAACTGCTCCTGCACCAAAATCCGAACGGCGACTAATTTATCTTTAGGGAGGGACCACTACTTCTACCAAACAGGTTTGTCCACCAGCCACTGTATAGGAGGCGTAGGACACTCTGCATTCTTCACTGCAGTGGCCCCCATCAAAAATCTGTCCCGATACACACCCCCCAGGCAGACAGAACATCCCTCTCCCAGAGATTGGCAGGAGTAGAAGTAACATGAGGCCTAACCCAGGCCATCTGTCCCTCCGGGCTCGTGACCAGCATGGGCTGCTGGGACACGTAGCATTGCGCTGTCCCTCCCAGGCCCGCGACAGACGTCCCCACCGGATCCAGGGGCCACTCCGAGGGCCAGGCGGCAAGGGAGTGAACCGTGATGTCAGCACCGCTGTCGAGAAGCCCGCGGAGGTGGATTTCCAACGGTGTCGCACAAGGAACGGACAGGGTACACAGCATCTCGGGACGGTCCTTGGTCAGGACAGCAGTCCAGTGAACCTGAGGTGGCCCAGTGGATCCAAAACCACCAGCTCCACACGACCGGTCAGCTGTCCTGCGAACAGAGGACTTAAAAGGCACAAGTTGAGCAAGCTGTGCCCCTTTTGGGATTGTGATGGGGGGAGGGGGTGTGGAGACCATGGCACAAATCTGCCCTGTAAAATCTGCATCAATGAGCCCCAGGTGCACAATGATGCCCTGAAGGGTGGCACTAGACCTCCCCATAAGGAGAGCACTCATGCCCCCCCCCAAGGGACCAAAGGAATCCAGGGGAACATTGCGTATCTGAGACGAGTCTAAGACAACTGTTGCTGCAGTGCAGACATCAACACCTGCTGATCCGCGGGTGCTGGCTGCAAGGCGGCGAAGGAGACCTCCATCGGCACCAGGGTCTGGAGAGAAGCTTGTGTCTGAGCGTGCCCCTCCTGCTGTGCGCTCCGCTTCACGTTTCCCAAACCCAGTAAAGCCTGGCCATTCACATGAACAGTCGCCTTACAAATGTTAGACATGTGATTTGGCCTACCACACCAACGACACAAGAACATGGGGAATTTGACCTTCTGCACTTTCTTCCCCCGCTTCCTGCTAGCCTGCGCATTCCCCTGCTGTGGCTGCCTGCCCTGTGGTGCTGCCCAGACTGACTGCACAGTGGCAGCCACAGCGGCCAACTTCCGACGCGAGGGAATGATGTTCGCACAGGCCTCCGCCATCTCCCAGATATTAGGATCACCAGGCATAGCCGCTAAAACTTTTCTACAAGCTTCATTACAATTACACTTGACAAAGTTTGCAATCGTAACGTCCCTAGCCAGAGGATCAGGCACCTGCCTCTCCACGGACACAATCAACCTCGCCTCAAATACCATAAAAGGCTCATCATCCCCCTGGACACTGGTTGGAAACGGCTGCTCCGGAGCAGC
Organism: Melozone crissalis; assembly: GCF_028551555.1. Taxonomy (NCBI): domain Eukaryota; kingdom Metazoa; phylum Chordata; class Aves; order Passeriformes; family Passerellidae; genus Melozone; species Melozone crissalis. The sequence goes on along the minus strand of NW_026535813.1, from coordinate 3,160,918 downwards.
CATTTCCAGGGTCTCAACAATCGCTCCCATGCCCAGTGTGTTGCATTGCTCAAGCACAAGGGGATCGTATCCAACCTGCCCTTGAACATTCTCATAATGCCCTGTCCCCATCAGCATGTCAACAACAACTCCATGCCTGGGGTCCTGCGGCGCCAGCGCAGCATTCCGCCTCACCGCTTGGGCCGCCAAACGAGCCCACTTGGTCTCAAAAACACCAAATTGCACAGGGTCAAAAAGAGAATGTGCCAAACAACGGATATCGTGAGGTGTCAGCACGTCCTTAGCAAGCCTCCAAAGAGTGTGCATAACCTCAGTAGACCCCAAACCATGCTGAGCAACCTCTTCACGGAGTTCCTTCTCCAGCTTATATAAAAGGGGTTCATGGGTGTTATGAGTAACACCCCTGAGCACAGGGAAAACCTGGGGACCCCCTGGCAAAGCCACCGCACCTGCTGTGTCCTGATCCTTGGGCCCCACAGAGACAAGAGGGAGTGATTGACTGGGAGCCAGGGCAACACCACTCGTCCCTGTGCCCCCTGCAGCACCAGCAGAGCCAAAGGAATCCGCCCCGCGACCCTGCAGATGCCGTGAGGAGACAGGTTCATTCATCTCGTTGGCCTCTCGCCAGAAACGTTTGGGGTACTTCGGACGCACGGTCACCTGGCACGCAGGAAGCGTCCAATGACTTGACGAGAAAGCTCCATGGCCCCGGGCACCCACCGGCCTCCTGCCGGCCGTGTCTGCAGTTGCACTAAAGGTAAACACCCCAGCGCCCTGCCGCACTGTAGCTCCCGCAGGGGCTACTTCGGCAGGCGCAGGTGCCAGCACAGCCCGCAAATCCGGCACGGCCCCGGACGAGATCGGCGTGGGGCCCCTGTCCCCCGATACGGGGGCGGTGTGGGACGCCGAGGGAGGCGCGGCCCGCGGGGTCGTGTCACTGCGTGGTGGCACAAGGGACCCGGGCAGGCCCCCTATGAGAGCCTGCCCCAAGCCGCAAGACTCCACAGAGGGCACCGCCCCCACTGAGTTGAGAGGGGTGGGCTGCCCGCCCACCGGAGCAGGGCCGGGTGGAGCACCGACCGACGCCCCGCCCCTGGCTGCCTTCACCGGCTGCGCATGCCCAGCAGGCTGCGCAGACCCAGAGACGGGCGAAATCGCCCCCCCGCTGAGGAACCCAACTCGGGGATGGGAGAGCCCACCCCCGCCGGGCTCAGGGAGAACATGCTGGACACACCGCAATTTGGACAAAAAGTCGTCACCGAAGCAGCCTCAAGTCGAAGCGGAGGCTGACCCTCAAAGGCCAGGAAGGCACAAAGAGAGGGCAACCCGTCCCTCGCCCCGCCACCCGCGCAGGGCGAGGCGGGGCGAGGACGGCCCGCCGAATCCAGAGAGCCCCGCGGACCCGGGACCAGCCGGCTGTGAGCCCAATTCACCCCGGGCGAACAATGGCCACTCCCCAGCACACCGTCCAGGGACGGGGAAGGGAACTCCACATCGCAAACAAGCTCAACCTCCTCCTCGTCCACGTCCGAGATAGAAGGGCTTCCCTGGGAACTCCGAGGGGTACAAGAACCAGACCCCCTCCAAAGCTCCTCACATTTCTTCCACTGCACCAGCAGCGGTCCCACGTGTGGTAGATAGGGACAGGTGATCAGAAGATCACGCGATGTGACGGAAAGCGGCAGGATTCCTTTTCCCCTAATCCCCTGAGCTAAGAGATCACCCTAGGAATGTAACTAGGAATGTAGCCCCCCTAACGATAGTAATGCTGGTAACTTTCCACTCCTTACTAACCATAGATAGTTCTGCAGACCCCCTCTGACGTAGAGAAGCCCCTTAGACTATAAAACCCCACGAGATGAGACAATAAAGGCCTTTGACCGTCTACCACATTGGTATCTGCGTGCTCTTTAGCCCGAGCGACCCTGGTGAGTTTGGGTCGCTGTGCTGCTCCTCGAAACCAGCTCGCTTTGCCTTATATCAGAAGGGAACACCACGTCCACAGTGCAATCATCAAAGAGGGCGTCCATGAGGTAGACCCCCACGAGAGACCACTCCTCCCTGGAGAACATCTTCCCAGGGACCGAAAAGAACCCTCCCTCTCGGGCACACAGAATCAATCTTTCAAAATCATCCCAGGAAAGAGAAACCTGTTTCCACTCCAGGACCCTCCTCCAGAGATCCAAAAGGAGGGAATCATCCTGGAAAACCACAGAGGTTTCCATTGCCCCAAGAACAGCAGGCAAAGCGCCAAAAAGAGGGAGAGAAACCTCACCGCAATCCGTTGTTCGTGTCTCAGCCTAGTCTGCAATACACTTCGGCGGTCACCAGATGTCGCTATAGGACACAAAAGAACACAAGCACACCACTGCTCTCAAGGTGAAGGAAAAAAGGGAAGTTTTATTCTCTGACTCCGATATTTATAGTTTTACAAAAGTGACAGCGGATTGGAAGGTGACAGTGACACCTTTCCAATGACACTGGTCAAACCAACAGTCCATCAACTCTCTCCTCCTCCATAAAGGAATGCAAAACAATGAGTTATTTACAGAAAGTGTGTGAGAAAGTTCACTAAAAGAATGTCAACATCAGAAGGCTTAGAAAATCTTAAAAAACCAGGGTGACAGACCAGAGCTGCTTCTAGGGTTCCCCTTTTAAGGATGCTTTTCCCAATTCCAGAAAAAGCAATCTCTCACTTTCAGGATACCTGTTCCCCCCAAATTTCACCCCCTGGGGCTGAGAGGTCTCGAGAACAGATATCTTCTTCTTCTTCCCCAAAGACAGTGGGCACCACCACCATCCTCCTCAGCCATCGTCTCTGTTCATGCACTCCTTCACATAACATCACTGCACTCCCTTGGCTTCAAGCCATTGCCTCCCCCATAAATGCAGTCTCTGTGTCACAGGAAAAATGGTTCCATCCATGGCTATACAAGAAAATTCCTGCCAAAGGCCACTGCATCACCTCTGCCCACCCAAGATTCTTCTCTGTGACAGTGGTCACAAGGGTCTTCAGAGTGAGAGAGAGACGAGAATCTGGACCTCATGTTCAGAAGGCTTGATTTATTATTTTATGATATATATTACATTATAACTATACTAAAAAGAAATAGAAGAGAACGTTCTCAGAAGCCTAGCTAAGCTAAGAATACAAAACAATGAATAACAAAGGAGCTCTCTCCGACTCTGTCCCAGAGAGAGCTCGGTCCTTGATTGTCCACTAATTGTACACATCCAACATGGGCCAATCACAGGTGCACCTGTTGCATTCCACAGCAGCAGATAACTATTGTTTACATTCTTTTTCTGGGGCTTTAGCTTCCCAGAAGGGAAAATCCTAAAGAAAGGATTTTTATTAAAAGATATCTGTGACACTTCTCATCTTCTCTCATGGCTCATTTCCTCTTATCTCTATTTCTCTTCTCATTTAACTCCAGGAGGATCAGCATTTGTAAGATTTCCATCATCCAAGAAAAGGGTTCAAAATCTCAGGCTCTGCCTGTGCAGAACTCCCACGGCTGCCCTGCTGGGCACCTTCTCGCCACCCCCCCCCCTCCTTCTCAGCAGGCTATGCTATCAAATTTCAAGGTGGTACAGGCACAGACACCAGCTCTCTCTCTCTCCCTCTCCTGGGCGGGGGGGGGGGGGGGGGGTGGCTTCCTGATGTCTCTCAGGGTTCCTCCACCCTTCCATCCTGCAGGGGCTTTCACCTCCTTTCTCTGTCCAGGGCCCCAGCTCACCTCACCCAGTCGCATGGCCTCCCCTCCCCCGCCCAGCCCACGGCTGGGCAGGGGAGGTCTGACCTCTTTCATGGACTGGAACCAAGAGAAAGTTTTCCTGGGAGTTTTCTGCTTTTAACCCCCTGTGTTCTCAGAGGCATATCCATGTCCTCAGTGGCCACACCAGGTGCCAATATTCAAATCTGAGCACCTATTGGTTTGACCACAGCATCCCAAAAAGCTCACTTCCTGTCAAACCAGGACAAGGAGCAAAAAAGGACAATGAAAGAAAGTGGGTGCTGATGAGAGACAGTTTTTAAATAAACTATTGGCCAGGAAAATATTAGAATGCATACATAGTAAAACCAACTGGGCTACCCAAGAGCTGAGTGATCAGTTCCTGAGAAATTTGGGTTGTACAGGAATTTTTGGAATAGCTAAGCAAATAACTGACAAGTGTGTCATATGTCAAAAAGTAAACAAAAAGGTCATGAGGGAAGTCCACCAAGGATGGCGAGAATTAGCCTTATGACCCTTTCAGAGTATCCAAGATTTCACTGAACTCCCACAAGTTCCACGGTGGAAAGTTTTGTTAGTAATAGTGGATCATTCGACCCATTGGGTAGGGGTAGTACCAGTGGTTAAAGCTACTACCAGTGTTGTATGAAAATTCTCCTAGAACTAATCATTCCCTGGTATGGAATAGTAAATCACATGAACCCAGACTGAGGAACCCATTTCACCTCAAAAGTACTGCAGCAAGTAGCCCAAGCTCTGGGGATAGAATGGAAATTACACACTCCATGGCATCCACAGAGTTCAGGGTGGGTTGAAAGGATGACTCAAACTCTCAAGAGAACTCTAACTAAACTGGTGACTGAAACCCAAATGTCAGGGTCAAGCGTCTTCCCCTAGCTTTGTTGAGAATCAGAACACAGCTCAGATCAGACTTAGAATTTTCAACTTATGAAATGATGTTTGGTTTACCTTTTCTGATTTTGCCCAATAGTATGGCCAATTATGAAGAAGGGGAGGACAGTGTCAAGAAATATGTCCTGTCTGTAGCAGAAACTCTAGAGGAACTATGGGAAAAGGGAAGAATCCCTCAGACTGGTAATCTAGAATTCAAAATTCATAATTTCACTTTTGGGAATTGGGTAATGGTAAAATCATGGAAAGACCAACCTTTTGAATTGTTAAAACCAAAAATCATGACCAAAGACTCTCTAACTAGTCAAAGTTAGAAAGTACTATGTTTATTATGCAAGTGAGTGGCACCGTAGGGGTCATCCCCAAAATGCATGACCGCACCACACAAGGATTTTTGCCTTCTATTGATTTCCCAAAATACTACATATGCATAACCCCAGCACCTTCCATTCCCGCTTTGTATTAAAATGAGGTTATTAGTCTTTCACGCGTGTGCAATTCTTCTCTTGAATTGGGTCGGTGGTCTCGAATTGGGTCAGTGGTCCCAGGGATGAAGTCAGAAAGGTCTTTGTCAGGTCTCTGTGACCTTCTAGCACGATCCAAGGCCCCTTGCTTCACCATGGATTGACATAGAGTGCAGGTGCTAGGCATTGTTCTACTGGTTTCAATATGTTCCTATAATGGTTCACTTGTTCCCCTTCCTTCTACAAATGAGCTCATAATATAACAATTAGCTTTAGTTTAAACATCTAATAATCATTAACCTATCGTTGGTGTATCCAACTTCAATATGAATTGGTTCTAACCCTTAGCTAAAATCTTAACCCTTTAAAATCATTATTCACTTTAACTTCACAAGGGGAGGGTCTCTTTCAGGTGTTGCTGACCACCAAATTGGCTGTACGAACTGCAGGATGAGGATGGACTCACACTAGCAGAATAAAAAGACCAGTAGAAGAACCCCGTGACTGGAACATCATCACTTCCACAGGAGGACTGAAAATGACTCTAAAACGAAATGCACAGGCTCAGTGTGGCAAATAAACCATGAGCAACCACACATCAATCCAGACTGGAAAGGAGTTCCACTTGGGATTTATCCATTCTTTTGTATTCCCAAAGGCCAGAGGCTTTCTGAACTCGAGGGCAGAAATTTACTACTTCCCCAATCAGGGGGATCAGGGATATTTAGATTAACAAACACGGCATCAATAAATGATCCTAGAGTTTTTGCTTTTGCCTGTAACTTGAAAAAAGACAAACCATCAGCTCTCCCTGCTGAGACATCTCCCAGATTTATTCCTGGTTACATACCCTGCTTGAAGCACCCTGGAACGAGACACTCAAGTTGGGTACAACGTCAATGTGAAAATTATGGCCAGCTTTGGTGTTGTAGCTACCCCAGGCCACAAGCGTGTTGCAAAATTTGTCTAGATAAAAGGAGAAGTTTCAACACTAATCAAGGGCAAGTACTAATTTTAACCCTCTGTTGTGGAGTTGAATGGATGCTCCCCAATATTCACAAGCTATTAGTAGCTGAGTGGGACACTGTTTGACTGTGGTCACAAGAGTTTGCAGGTGAGGGAAGAGACGAGAATGTTGATTCCATGATCAGAAGACTTGATTTATTATTTTATGATATATGCATAACATTATGACTACACTAAAAAGAATAGAAAGAAAGAGGCTTCTTCAGAAGCTGGCTAAGCTAAGAATAGAAAAGAATGAATAACAAAGATCTGTGTCTCAGACAGAGAGCGAGAGCAGCTCTGCCATGAGTGGTCAGTAAATCCAAACATCCACAGGAGACCCGTCACGGATCCACCTGTTGCATTCCACAGCATCAGATAACCATTGTTTACACTTTGTTGCTGAAACTTCTCAGCCTCAGCAGGAAAAAATCCTAAGAAAGGATTTTAATGAAAAGATGTCTGCGACAGACACTGTAGTTGATTTGAGGAAAAAAGAACTCCACAACTTGTAAAAGTTGTAAAGCTGGTATGATTTATTTCAGCACTGGATGCATGCTCCCCAAGGACATACACATCCCTGAAAATTCCAGAGTCTACTTTATTCCCTAACCTTTTGCATATGCGTAAAAGACATATGCATATGCATGCATATGCATTAAACTGTCTTATCAATTTTATGAGCCCGCAAAGTTTTTCAGTCTTTTAGTTGTAGTGTGGTGTTTATAACCCAGATTCAGTTTTTGGTCTGCTTCAGTCTCAATGTCAGTGGGGGGCCTCTTCTTATCTCTCTTCAGCTTGGATGGTTGCATTCCTTTCTAAGTAGCCTTGAGTCTCCTTTGTTCTCTCTGCAGGCCTTTTTGTGAGCACACAATTTAAAAGACTAAACAAAAAATTCCAAAACTGGTTTCTAGCCCAAGTTAAATTTCCAACTCCCTGTTTCAGTAGTAAATCAAAAATAGGGACCATATTTTGAAAGCAGACAACAACTCCATATGATGGGGAGGTAATAAGACCCTATTCTGCAAGTGAAATTAATAAGTGTTGACTATCTAACAAACAACAAAGAATCCCAATATAAGAAAAGCAGACACATAGATAATTTTGTGATAAGGAGATAAGGAGGCAAGACCAGATTAACCCCTCTACTCACCACCAAGAAGATCGTATTTACATGCTGTGGGCAGCAATCCTATCAGGCATAGAAAGTGGGAGTACACGTTATACTGGGCTCCTAATACTCCTTGTTAGTCTTCTCCCCCTTGGGAATCTAGATGATCCATGTCACTGATGCTACAGACTCCTGTACCATGGAAAAACTCAAGGCTCTTATTTTAGTTTTCATACCTCTCTCAGCCACCTCTGTTATAATTCATCCAAAGTTCACACCTGTGTACAAAATGGCTGAAAGTGTGGCGTTACGAAAATTCTGGGATCAAACCAGGGATGACCACAAGGAGAGAAATGGGTTTGTTTCTCCATGGGTCAGACTCAAGAATGGAAAAAGGAACAAGTTTTGATACGAGATTTGGTACAAGAACCAATAAAAGGCAGGCAAAGAAAGCAGATACAACAGTCCAACCCAGGCCCAACTCCATGCAGGGATTTCTATACAAAGCTCAAACAACAAATAGAAACTGAGATAGAAATCCCAAGGTTAGGGAAGAATTTGTTTGTAGATCTGGGAGAAAGGACCAGCAAAGAACTGAATGTTACCACCTGCTGGGTATATGGGGGGACTTCATGTATGAAGAGTGGCCATGGTAAGGTAGTAGCCTAGGCCTCGTTGAACTCCTTAAATGAAATAGAACCAACATGAAAAGAGAAAACTGACAAGAGGGGTGGATATTAAGTTCAGAAATAATAGGAGAGGAGTGCTTCTGTGTTGCCTTCTGATATAAGGCAAGGCGACCTGGTTCTGAGGAACAGCATGGCGATCCAAACTCTCCAGGGTCGCTCGGGCCAGTGAAGCACGCAGACACCAATGTGGTGGACGGTCAAAGGGCCTTTATTATCTCATCTCGTGGGGTTTTATAGTCTAAGGGGTTCTCTACGTCAGAGGGGGGTCTGCCTTTACTATCTATGGTTAGTAAGGCGTGGAAAGTTACCAGAAGTGGAGTGGAAAGTTACTACTGTTAGGGGGGCTACATTCCTAGGGTGATATCTTATCTTAGGGGAAAAGGGAGTCCTGCCTTTCCGTTATATCGCGTAATCTTCCGACTGCCTGTCCCTATCTACCACACTTCTGGCATTTGGGAAAAGAATTCTTGGATAATGTAGGACAAACTTCCTGTTAAAGAGATAAGGTCTATAATGGAACTTCCACAGGGTGGATCCCTGAAAAACTAATACAATACTGGACCCAGGAGAAGAAAAAGAACCATAAATATGAAAAAGAGATTAAACTTTTCCTGTGTAATAACCCTTTATGTGATTCAATGGTAAGTGGAGGAGCAGACAGCTCAGCTTGTTTCTTTAACACTCCCTTTGCTTGCCTCCTAGTTCAGGATGCTATGGGACTATGTGCGGGAGAAGAAACTGGAGTTATGAGACTATGTGGGGGAGAAGAAACTGGAGTTATGTGACTACGTGGGGAAGAAGGAACTGGAGTTGAAGTTGTTGATCCCTCTGAGTCCGCGTCCTCCCCTGATCTCTCTTGCAATTGAGGGGAGTTTTTAGGGGGAGGACTGAACAGGTCAGCCAATTCCTCTTCCTGCATCTTCTTGCGATAAACTTTGTCAGGATGGGGGGAGTGCTGATTTATTGAGCAAGTACTACAGCATCATTTGGGTTTCCCTTTATCAGCTTAATTATCCTCCTCAAGGGTCAATACCAGGGATCAGAGGGAGGTTTAATTCCACAGTCTCTCTGCTACTCAGGATGATTCTGGAGAGTAAAGAACATATCAGCATATGTTACTTCCCCCCATTTCTGTTCCCTTCTTGTGGGAACTCAGCACATCACTCCTGATGTCCAGAGTTGCTGAGGTAACCCCTGGGGGGCTCGGAAATCCTGGAATGTTGCCAGAAGTGCTTGGTGGTTGGATTTTGACCCTGCATGGGATGTGCCACCTGTATGAGGACAAGAGGATCACTTGGGAATAAGTGGTGAAGGAATTGATTAGTCACAGGGTGGAAACACAGGTTTTGGGATCTTGGTACAGGGGGGGTTTTAGGAGACAAGATGGAGGAATTAGGGCATGCCTTGTCTTTCTCCTCTTCTTCTTGTCATCCATCCTTGATGGTGATGTTGGCATTTTGGGATTGGTTCACAATAAATCTGCACTTGCTAATAAGGGTAAAAGGTATTGGAAGGTAAAGGTAAATATCTTATACATAGTTTTTAGTATAAAAATAGAGGACCGCCAAGTGGGAGGTCAGTGTGCCCATGGCTGTCTTGCTGGGCAGACCTCTGTCAGGCTGGGAGACAACTTTGTAGATAAGAATTAATAAACAATATTGAAGATCGAAAAATCTGGAGTGCTCTCGTCCTTTTGATCGCGGGCTGTCCCAAGGCCATCCTGCGCCTAACCAGGCAGAGACAACAGGCCGAGAACTGAGACCTTAAAAATAACATCAGTTGCAATAAAGGCTCATAGTCTAAGGTTTCAGCTGGTGGCCATTTAACACTTGCTTCTAGTCTATAAAGTGACCATTGGGTACAAAATCAAATTAAATTTCTTTTGTTGTCAGCCCCTCCCCCCCCCCCCTTAGCCCAACAGTTCTTTCCAGTGTGCCAAAATAACACCCTGTGGAGAGCTAGAACTTGCGTGCGGAAGATCTCGGGCTGTACTGTTAGATAGGAAGCCCCCCCCACCCTGCAGTCAGACCTTTGCTCCGTACCTGGCCGCACCCAGCCGGACGTGAGCAGAAGGAAATGACACTGACTGCCCAAGCCATTATAAACCCCTGAGATCCCCCCAATAAACGCCATTTGCTGTCCACCACATTGGTGTCAGGAGCATATGGACCGAGTGACCCTGGGCTTTAGGCCACTGTGCCGGACTTAGAACCAGGTCGCCACTCCTTGAAGGCAACATCTGGTGCCAAAACCCTGGACCGATCAGCGCCCGGGGTACGGGAATAGCCTGGACGAGGGACCGGCGGATGCACAGCTGGCCTAGTGCAGCGGGGGGGACGGCCCCGGACCAGCATGGACCATGGAAGCCATAGCGAAGGTCGTAACTCAGATGCATGCGCAATGGGGTATTGAGTGTAAGCTTAAAGATTTATGTCTTGCATTACCGAGACTGATTAAGTTTGGGGCTATAGAAAGCCCGGTAGACATTCTTCATCCGGAGATCTGGGATAATTGCACAAAGGCTCTGGCCGAGGAAACCATGTCCTCAGGCTCAGGGAAAGCCGTAAAATCGTGGGGCAGAGTTATCCAGGCTCTGCAAAAAGCTCGGCAAGAGCAAGAAACCTGGAAAGCCGCGCAAACTTGTTTATTAGCCACGCCGCAGTTGGGGGTAGGGGCAGCGACGCAAACCCGGACTCACCATTGGGGGGGGGGAGCGCGCGCGAGCGTTTTGGCAGGGGTTAGCAGAAGAGGCGCGAGAGGCTGCCATAAAATCGGACCCCGAAGTGGTTGATAAAAAGGCACCTCCGCCATATGCGTTTGAAAATGGCACCGGAGCGTGTGACCAGGGCTGGAAGGATGACACGGGGGGCGGAAATGCCGACGGCTCGCTTAATAACGTATGCGCGGGCGAGCGGGGAGAAGGGGGGGCCCCCGTGGAGGAGCGTAAGACCAATCAGAGCTCTCAGTTCACATTCGGTCCTTATAGGGCACGAACGTCCCCCAGCAGGAGGCAGGGGGAGCCCAGGGGGAGGGAACGGCCCGACCCCCGCAAGAGGGGCGGGGTCAGAGCCCGAGAACACGGCTGAGCAGCCTGGAAATGTCTGGCCAGTCGACTTCCGGCTCGGACTCTGACTCGGGCTCAGATGGGCTCGAAAGGTGCTCCGAGGACGATTCCGACACGGATTCGGGTTTTAACAGAAAGAGAGCTGCAGCATATAAAATCACTAGCCATAGCGCTCCTGTGTGGGTTAAGGGGATATCAGAGAAAGATCGAACCCCGCTTACAGACTGGTGGAAAATAAAAATGGGTGCGCAGAGTAGGCTCCGTCTGCCACACTCGTGTTCCCGGTCCGTGTGGGGGGGGCAGGTGGAAATCAAAGTACCTACTCCCCGGTAAATCCGAAAGACGTACAGGCAATTATTAAAGCGATTGCAGACAGGGGGATTAATTCCGCCATGGTTTCCACACTCATTGACAGCGTTTTCGGAGGCGATGATATGCTTCCCTTTGATATCAAACAGACTTGCAGGCTGATTTTCGATGGGGCGGGGATGATCGTTTTTAAACAGGAATGGGAGGACAACTGTGTAAAGCAGCTAGCCTTAGTAACAGGGGCAGACCATCCACCGCATGGCTCCAGAATACAGAGGCTAATGGGCACAGACCCCACTATGATTACCCCCCAGGTGCAGGCTGAGGGCCTGCGGGCCCATGAGGTTATGACAAAAATCCGTGCTGCCCGAGAAGCCATCCGTGTTGCTTCCAAAGTAATAGCCAGACCATCGCCATGGTCCACTATAAAACAGTGAGAGTGAGAGCTTCACTCAGTTTGTGGACGGCCTTCAGGCAGCATTAGATTCCTCTGCGTTACCCTCAGAGGCAAAGGGTCCTGTGCTGGCAGAGTGCCTACGCCAGCAATGCAACTCAGCCACCAAGGACATGTTAAGATCACTGCCACCTGGGTCCAATATAGCTGCCATGATCAGACACGTTGCAAAGGAAGAACACCTAGCTCCCATCCAAGCAGCAGTTCGCACTGCAATAACCAGTGTGATGGCATGCCTTAAGTGTGGCCAGGCAGGCCACGTGGCAGTGAATTGCCCTAAGGCAGGAAACAGCACACCTTCACAGGCTATATAATGACGATCTTGCAGCCGACCCATGATGCCTGGGCCACGGGCAAAGTGTGGACAGCGTATGTCCATCTCACTGGTCGCTACATCTGGGCGAACATACAAATTATCAGACTCCCAGCTCCAATATCCCAATCAGTCGGACCCAATCCAGTTCTAGTAATGAGCAGACCCAGGAAGGGGATCGCAGCTAACGGTAGTTCTAGCCACAAAACACAGATGTCTAAACTAGCCTCCCCATCCGATCTCTTAGCCAAACCAACCCTCTCCAATCCATTCTTAAGCATGTTAAATGCTACCTTCTTATCGCTAAACCAATCCAACCCAAACCTCACAGAGTTATGCTGGTTATGCTATGATGCACAACCCCCTTTTTACGATGGTGTTGCCTTCGATCTCCCATTCATCTTCTCAAAGTCAGACAATCCACGCCAATGCAGATGGGACACCCCCCGGAGAGGCATTACCCTAAGTCAGGTTACGGGCCAAGGCAAATGCTTTGGCAATGCAACCTTGGCAAAGCAGATGGGCAACGTCTGCCGGGAATTCGTCAGACTTAAGGGAGGGAAGTTCCAGTGGGTGATCCCAGCTGCATCGGGAATGTGGGTCCGTCAAAGATCCGGGGTAAGCTCATGTTTACTCCTTGACAAATTCGATCATTCTACCGACTTTTGTGTCCAAGTTCAAATTGTCCCCAGAGTCCTGTATCACCAGGAAGAAGAGGTGTATCGCTTGTTCGAGGAACCCGACCAGCTCCACAAACGAGAAGTGATAACAGGCGTCACCATCGCAATGCTCCTCGGTTTAGGAGCTACCGGCGCTGCCACAGGCATCTCGGCCCTTGCAACACAACATCAAGGACTGGCACAACTGCAGATGACTGTTGACGAAGACTTGCAGAGGATAGAGAAATCCATCTCTTCCCTAGAAAAATCCCTTTCCTCGCTCTCAGAGGTTGTCCTCCAAAACAGGCGAGGACTGGACCTCTTGTTCATGCAGCAAGGAGGCCTGTGTGCCGCCTTGAAAGAGGAATGCTGCTTTTATGCAGACCACACCGGAGTCGTCAGAGACTCCATGACCGAACTGAGAAATTGGCTAAACATAAGAAAAGTGGATAGAGAAGCTCAACAGGGCTGGTTCGAGTCGTGGTTCAACCGGTCCCCATGGCTCACCACCCTGATTTCTACCCTAATAGGCCCACTCACTATAATCTTACTAACCCTAATCTTCGGGCCTTGCATATTAAACAAACTGGTGCTATTCATTAAAAGGCATTTAGAAACGGCTAACATTTTGTTTCTCGAGAGCCGACAATTACTTTAAGTCATGCCAGTTCCTAACACACTTGCAATTTTACACTAATTCTACTAACCCATGAAATTTTGAAACCTCTACATTTTATAGCTTTGTAAGATTTTTACTAATCATGAGGAGTAGGAGAAATGTGGAGAGCTAGGATCTGCGTGCCGAAGATCTCGGGCTGTACGGTTAGATAGGAAGCCCCCCCTCACCCTGCAGTCTGACCTTTGCTCCGTGCCTGGCCGCACCCAGCCGGACGTGAGCAGAAGGAAATGACACTGACTGCCCAAGCCATTATAAACCCCTGAGACCCCCCCAATAAACGCCATTTGCTGTCCACCACGTTGGTGTCAGGAGCATATGGACCGAGTGACCCTGGGCTTTAGGCCACCGTGCCGGACTTAGAACCAGGTCGCCACGCCTTGAAGGCAACATACCCAAGGGACTAGCCTTAGAAATTTCTTTACTCTGGCTAGTTGGCTAGTTACCATTTTTCTTTTCCCAGCACTTCTTTACTTTATTCCAACTCTTTGCCTTAATTTGGAAGTCTTGGGGTATAAAAATAGGCTGAGCACACTCAGATCTAATTAGTTCTACTGGCTTTTCTAAATTACTTAAGGCCCCCTTCTCCAATAGTTCAAACATCCTGTAACTTCCGTGGCCCTCACGACCAGTTGCCAATAAAATCTTTATAGCCCTCTGAGTGGCCTTTGTCTCTTTAGAATAACACAAATGACTAAGTGATTCTCTCCGCTTCCTCCACCTAAATGTCTGTCTGTACCACAGCTCTTCACACTGAATACAACAAAAACAAATCCAGGGTTCACAAGGGTAGCCCTTTGGACAAGCAACCTCTACCACTCGGTCTCCTCCAATTTCTATTTCTATTCATAAGAGACCTCAGCTGCTTCAAAAAATCTCTTAGTCCTTTCCCAGTTTTCTTCTCACACAATACAACTTTTGGGTACTAAGTGTGACTGCGGACACATCAACTTTAAAATCTCTGGTTCAAAATCAGCTTGATTAAAGCGTTGTTTCCACTGGCACAGGCTACACTCACTTTGCTGCCTTGCAGAATAACAATAATATTGCCCTGCATGAATATTATACTGCAAATACAGCCATGGGCAAAGTCAACCTCTAAACTAACCAGAACCTGTAGAAAAACTTCCGCAGAGGCAAGCTGCTCCATGTATCCCTTAATGAAGTTCTAAACACTCTACCACAGGAAATTCCCAATCAATAGCAAATTTCCATGGATCAAGTCCAAATCACTGTGTGAGAGAGATTCCCTTAATTCGCCTAGCCATGGTTAAAGCAGGCAGTCCATGTGTATTTACACTTCACTGTGCACACTCACCACATCTCCCCTTTTCCCTTCTCAGTGGGAAAATGCACCAAAAAACTGCACACAAATCTCAAAACTACACCAGCGCACCAGCACTCTACACCGGCTATTCTAGCCCTAGGTCCCAATTGATCTTTTGCCCATAAATTGTCCCTGTCTGCCCCTTGGCAGAAGTAATAGCAACCTTCTACACAAATTCTACACTGTAATTTGTAGCATCCTATGAACTCTCTCCTCTCAGTCAATTCCCAAGTCCACTGCCCTGGCAACGGCAGTGTCTACCTACCATAGGATAGTCCTCCTGGGGGAAAAGACAGACTCCCACATGGACTTCCCCTGGTTTCCCCTTTCCCTGTTCCCTCACTGGCTTGGTAACACTGGTGGCTGCCCCCCTCCACCAGAGACCAATCGTCTTTGCCCAATCTTCAGCTCTGCCCCCATCCCTTCCCCTTCTTAAGCTGCCTGCACCATGTGGTTGTCCTCTTTCTCGACAGGTTCCTTTCAGCCACATGAGATATACTCCGCTGGAATAAAACCTTGTAAAAAAGAACCTTTCTTGCCTCGCTCGCTGAGCCATGTGTGGTAAGTGTTGTGTGGGGATCTGACTGCACTACCTGAATGTTAACGCAACTGCTTTTATACAGGAGAGGCTTGTTGGGAACAGATAATAGGCAGCAGCACCCACTATTCGACACCCACACTTTTAGTAATTAATCTTACACAAAATACTGCTCTCACTGCAGGCAGGAAGTCCACAAAGAATCCTGTATCAGATATCAGAACTAAACCACAGGGGTTGTTGCCCAACTAGTTTTGGACTGTTTCTAATCTTTTTCAAAAATATATAAATTCTCGGGACAACCTTTTCCACAGACCAAATTCACTATCTCACATTCAGTGTGTGCTCACCCCCAATTATAATACCGTGGGAATTCTGATTCTGGGAAACATCCGGGGCACATGGGTCTCTGCCTATAAGATATACAATACCACTTTCTATTGCACCTCTTGCAATGAAGAAAAACTCAAGCCAATTGCCACCCAGGTACCCAATGGAAAATGATCAAATTACACAAAAAGCAAGGAATTACCCCTGGTCTTCCCCACCTCCATGGATTTCTGAGATTATCCTCAACTGGGGGTAACTCTCAATCAAAAGCTAAGTAACAGTTTGTTTGGCTTGAGTATATTCCCCCTAAAACCACCCTTTCTGTTCTTCGATCTGTTTTGCAGAGAAAAGAAGAAACCTCTTAACTTTATAAAAGTTGTAAAGCTCGGTATGTTTATTACGGCGCCAGACACATGCGGACAATGCTCTCCTTAAAATGCATGCGTACCTCTGAGAACTTCAGATCTCCTTTTATCCCCCTCTCAAATACATATGCATACAGTCTCACAATAGGTTCATACATATTCATTTTTATGGGTTTCGTGTGACTTTTACCACTAGTTCCTTTTTATCAGAAAGAATTCCGAGGTCAGGCTGACTTGCCCTTACAGCAGTCCCTGTCTCTCTCTATCATCTTCTATCTCCTCCCCTTTATCTCCGTCCTTCGCTGAAGTAACTTCACTGAGCTTAGGCCTTGCAGTCTGGCTAAATAACTACGATTTCTAACCACAGACTCAACTCAAAAATGTACATTTCACCTAAATTAAAATGGATTTCTATCCTGGAAAATTTTCACTTTGCTTCACATTCTGCTGATTTATAACAGCTCAGTCTCCTCCTATAGCCAAGAACTCATCTGGTTTAAGCTCAAACCACCTAGGGAGTGCCTCTCTGGACAGTCGAGCCTTTGCAGCTCAAGCCCAAGCCTCTCTGGCCACCTCTAGCAATTTAAGCCAACCTTATGGTGAATACAAAACCAAAAAAACCCAGCTAGTTGCAAGTATAACTTTTGACACAAGATCACAGTGTTGTCTCAAAAATACACAATATCCCTCGAAAACAGTAACAACTACGATTTCCAGTAATGAGAATCAATACTCACTTATTTCATCAAACACACACACACCCACACAGTCTGGACACAGTCAACAATAGCAACAAACAAAAAAATAGCAGCAGTACACAGGGATTTGCCCAGTTCACCCCTAGAACTGCTAGCGGGCCCCCTCCGCATGGCAAATTACCTTCTAGCTGGCAACCAAAACTCTTCAGTGCTTGCAAGAAAACCTATAGGTTCTTGTTGCACACAGGGTGTCCCTTGTGACTAACCAACTGCCCCTTCAATCACGTGTATGTACCACTTACAAACTAATTTCTATAATCATAAACATGCCCTTTGTCCATAATGCCAGCAGTCTTGTCTGTCCCTGTGATGAGCAGATGAGGAGCGGAGGTGTCTCCAGGAATAAGTATCCTGGTGGCACCTAGAGGCATCCACAGCCTGACCTGGTCTTGCAGTGAACAGACAAGTCCTGCTGTGGTCGCCAAAATGATGCAAGGACAGACAACTCTTCAACTAATTAAAGTTGAAAAGGGGCATGTTTATTGAGCAGGCTGAGCAGAAGGGAGGTAGTCCTCCAAAAGTATGTGCGAATTTCCAAAACTGTAGCTTCTCCATATATCCACAAAAGTTCTACATATTCACAAAGACATCCAAGACGCCTATACATATGCACCACCTGCTCCCCCTTTGTATTATAATTAGCTGCATGTTCATTACAACTGCGCAGTCCTCTTCTTTAATTGGGTCAGTGGGCTCTGAAATGGGTCAGTGGGCTTCCAAAGATGAAGTAAGAGGTCTTCCTCGTGGTAAACTCTTCACCTTTATCTGGTTGGCAGGGCTTCTTGACCTGTTGGTTATGGTCCAAACCCCCTCTCCTGGGCCCAATTATTCTTAGAATCCAAGTATATTTATGGTTCCTACCCTTTTAAAATACTTCATATATTTCCCGTCATTTCTAAGAACATACCTAAGTCAAATACATGATATAATGTCTCTGCTTCAATTATCCCCACCTGGTAACAATTAATCTCCTTGTTAAGCTCTTAATCAAAATCTATGGCCTTCATCTTACCAGCTACATTTCTGATTTAACCCCTTGATTCAGTGTTTGTGATCATATGTTGGGTAAAGCCTGACAAATCAATTTCCCTCTGTGGCACTTCTGTTAAGATGACTTTTTCTACAGCCCCTTATACTATTTCATCAGCAAAATGATTCTCTAATTCGGGAGTTGTTTCCCTGTTTTGATGAGCTTTACAATGCATAAAAGCTGCTTCTCTAAACTCCCAAACACTCTGTAGCAGTGCATGGATTTGTTCAGTATGTTTCATCCCATTACCTTGAACAGTTGGCAGTCTTCTTTCCTCTCAGATGACTCCATGGACATACACAACATTAAATGCATATTCAGAATTAGTCCATATTTTTACCTTCTACATCAGATGGCAAGGCCTTTGCCTTGATTACCTGGTTTGTGGTTGTCACTGCATAACCTGTCCTCTGCCATCTCACAAAAAGCTGCTTTCATCTGTATACAATTCCCAGTCTAGACCTTCTGGAGGCATGTCCTTCAGATCTGGTCTGCTGGAATAGGCCTCTTCAATGGTCTGTAAGCAGTCAGATATATTATCAGTTAGTGTCAGAAACAGACATACCAGGATTGACAACAAATGTTCTCAAAATAACATTACCCTGTTCCAGTAACATGGCATGGAATACCTATCGTCGATGTTCACAGAACAAACTTACAGTGAGTTGGTTGCAATTGCTGGTTGAATTCTTGGCTGCTGGTTGAATGCAGCAATTCTTAGCTGCTGCCTTCTCCAGTTTTCCAGTTCCTTTGCCAGTGGATTTCTGGATATAGTTGGGATGTTCTTTAAACCCTCAGGTATGACTGTCTCAGTGAGCTGGCTCCTTTCAGGATTCTTCCACTTAACAGCAAAGAGTTCTTGGCAATTCTTATTCACAGGAATGCAAGAGAAAGTGTTTTTAAAATGTAATACAGTGCACCCTCTTAAATTATCTGCTATTCTCTCCCCTTTATGAAATTTCAGTAGATTCTTCTTAGGAGATTTTGGCAAATAGACAAAGTGATGAATCACCTAGTGTTTTTCTAATTCATATTTCAAAGGTTGGAAGAAAGGTCTCATCTCACTCACCCCAGTGGCACTAATAATTCTTACAGTATCTTGACTCAGTTTCCCTTCTAAGGTGTTCATTAAAACAGGACTCTGCTTATAGCTGTGCACCTCACTCCGCCCATCCTGGCCCCTTCCTGCTGCCCGCAGCCGCTTCTGTTTCTGTCCAAAACAAAACTTGTTACTATGGAAACCATGACATTCTGTCTATTGCAGCAGCTGGGTTCCCACCCACAAGGGTTCCAAGGGGCACAGCCCTGCCCCTGCTTCTGTCCCCAGCCACAGCACCAGAAGCGGCGCCACCCATGGGCATTATGTCATCCCCTGCAGGTCTTGCACTCCTAGCCCCATCAGGGACCGTGTGGGTGGGCCAGTCCGTGGCCATATGGTGGTGGCTCATCTGGTGGCCCTGGACAAGGTCCCAGTGCTGGTGTTGTTCCTTCCCACCCTACCTCACGACCGTTGCCAGGGTGACAGTAGGGGCCACCTCAGCCGCAGCTCTCAGAGCAACTGTTCTCTCGCTTTCGTCAGGGAGAGCGTGGCTTCCTAGTTCACAGCACCGTCCCGTGACTTTAGCCATGGCTCCAGGAGTTGCTTGCCCACCCAAAATCCTGGAAAAATCTCAAAAAAATTCCTTCCTCGCTCACAGCAGAAGCTGGGCCCTCCTCCGAACTGGCCCACTTCAACTTGCTGAGGTCCAGGACCTCTCTTTCCATAGACGGAATGCCACCCATGCTCACTACAATATAGAAGGTCGGCCCCCTTCCCCCTTTTTCCACACTGATGCGCACCGTGCCAACCCTGGCTGCTCCAAAGAACCTGTCCCATTCACACCTAGATGTCCCTAAGCAAATAGAACAGTCAAAACCCGCGTGTGCTAGAAACTAAAACTTTTGGAAGGTCATTTGCTCCTCTCCACTAATAAACAACCTCAGCCGATGGCACACACACACATACACACATACACACACCCCCCACCTCCCCCCGCCCAGCTGAGGCAGACTTCGAAAAGCAGAGAAAGGCAAAACTGTTGAGAAACCACTCCAAAAGCAAGTCCCCCTCCACACCACACCGGGCCAGGTTAAGTGACCTAACAAACCTTACAAAACCAGTGTGTCAGGAAAATTAATCCACAAACACCAGAGATTTAGGTCCAAAAAGGAGACAGAGGAGTCCTGTAACTTTATTCAAATAAAGGGAGAGGCCATGGGGCATTTCCCCTGGGGTCTCTCAAATTTTTGGAGGACGAAGCCTCTCTTTTATCTTAATTTCCTGGCTGCATTTCCCTCCCTATTTCCCCATTGGTTGAGGTACTTGAGAGGTACAGACTTTCTGAAATGCCTAATACCTAAGACCCCCTTCTAATGTATACTCCTCCCCTTTTTTCTTTTCCTTGTGTCTCTGTTCTTTTTCTCTAAATCCAGAGATTTAGCACAGCCTTGAGTGAGTAACAGTGTGTGTCAATTAGTGGAATTCCTATGGAACTAATGGTTCCCCCCATTGCTTCTTTCACCTCTCCATATCTGGCCATATCTACCATCAGGCCCACATTTTGTTTGTAAAGACACCACCTCATTCCTTTCCATCCCTCCTGTTTTATTTTCTCAATAATTGTCTTTACAAACCTTAGTCATTATTGACTTAACTTTCTATTCCTGGGTCCTTTTTGGTTTTGTAATTATTTGCAGTGACATTTTTTGTCCTTTTGTAGCCATTTCTAGATCTGTAGGCATGGCTATTACCTGCATCCCTTTGATCACATGCTGAATAAGTGGCACTAAGCAAGGGATCATACATTGTAAAAAGATTGGAGTTGTTACAGCACATAGGAGGAAAAAAAGCATTTGTTTAACCCATAGTCCACCAGGTAACCATGAAAACATGTCCCATTCCCATCCTTTCCACGTTTGGACCGGTACATGAGCTAACTTTCTTATTCCCTTTGTTGTTTTTTTCACCACTTTTCCATTGTCATCTATTTGCAAACAGCATTTTGAGTCATTTAATTTTCTACACACTACCCCTTCTTCTACTAAGAGATAATCTAATACCATCCGAAGTTGAAATATTGCATTTCTCATCTGAGTGGATTGATCAGCAAGACGGTCAAGAGCTGTAACTATCTGGTTGGTTATGATTTCAAAGACAGCTTGTAACCTAATTTGTAAATAGCTTCTCTGGCACCTGATATTCATTCATTAAGATTCCAAGTGGCTAGTCCATAGTGCTGTATGATTTGCTCAGGCGGCCATTCATCTCTTCCCCACTATTGGGTGCTCCCTTTTGTGAGTGACCGTGACACGGACCCAGACTGGCAGGAAATCTGAATTGCTTATTCAAAAGAAAGGAGTTGGTTTTATGTGGGAACTCAGCACATCACTCCAGATGTCCAGAGTTACTGAGACAACCCTTGGGGGGGGGCTCGGAAATCCTGGAATGTTGCCAAAAGTACCTGGTTGCTTGACTTTGACCCTTCGAGGGATGTGTCACCTGTTTGAGGACATGAGAGTCACTTGGGAATGAATGGTGTAAGAATGAAGTATTTACAGGGTGAAATATAGATCTTAGGGTTTTGGTACAGGGGGGTTATGGAGACAAGATGGAGGGATCAGGGAATGTCTTGTCCTTCTTCTTTCTTCTTCTTGTCATCCATTTTCTGTGGTGATGTTGGCACTTTGGGATTGGTCCATGGTGAAGGTGCACTTGCTAATATGGGTGAAAGGTATTGGGAAATAAAGGTAAATACGATGTACGTAGTTTTTAGTATAAAAAGAGACGACCGCCCAGTGGGAGGTCAGAGTGCCCTTGGCTGCCTTGCTGGTCAGACCTCTGTCAGGCAGAAAGAAAATTCTATAGATAAGAAATAATAAACAATCCGAAGACTGAAAATCTGAAGAGTCCAGACTCGTCCTTTGAAGCGCGGGCTGTCCCAGGGCCATCCTATGCGTGTCTGGGCAGAGACAAACAGCCGAACCGGACAATTTTATATACTTTTTCAAGGCACAGTATTTCCTTATATGGTAATTCTCACTTCGTGACATATCCCACACTGCCAAGTTAGGAACATGCGTTTTAAATGTCCTTCAATGGGGTGATCATGCTCTGTGCACCCGTCTGTAAGCTTCTGGCAGGTTCCTCTCCCATAGGAGTCTGTTTTATTGCTTCGCATTCTTTTATGGAGGAGGAGAAATTTGATGGACTGTTAGTTTGTTCAGTGTCATTGGAGAGGTGGCACTTTCACCCTCCAATCCACTGTCATTTTTGGAAATCTATAAATGTTGGAGTCAGAAATTAAATGCTCCCTTTTTACCTTGGGAGAGCTGGGTGTTCACGTCGTGTTATTTTGTGTCCTATATTGACATCTGCTGGCCGCAGTGTGTGGAACAGCAGTAGGTGAGGTCATATAGTTTTACCCCCCACCCCCTTCTTACTTTGGCGTGGTGGTTGTGAGCCGTTTGGTACTTTGCCTGCAGCTTTTGTGGTTAAGGCAACCCCTGTGGGTTTCATGGAGGATTTTCTGGTTTTGGACCTCTGGAAGGGTCTCCTGGAGCAGAAACGGGTTTCCGTTTCCTGGAGTGATTTTGAAAGATTATTTCTGTGGGCCAAAGAGCAAGGGTTTTTTTCAAACCCTGCGGAGGCGTTCTCCAGGGAGGCGTGGACTCTCGTGGGAGGTCGTCTCATGGAAGTCCTGTTTGATGATTGTACTATGGATGTGGGATTGCTGCTGGTGCAGTGGAAAAAGTTTGATGCGATTTGGCAGAGTTCTGGATTTTGTAGCTCTCAGAGTTCCCAGGGGGACCCTTCCATCTCGGACATGGACGAGGGGGAATTCAAATTCCTGGGCAAAGCAGAACCCTCCCCTCCCTCCTGGGACAGTGAGTTGGGAGGCGACTCAGACTTGGATGGTGACATTTATTCCCCCAGGGTGGATTGGGCTCCCAGCCAGCTGGTTTCGAGAGACCAGCCAGTGGGCGAAGCCCTGTGGGCTTCTGGGGGTTCTGTGGAGTCAGCTCGGCCGACCCCGCCGAGGCGGGGCGAGGGGGAACCGCCCTTCCTTTGTGCCTTCCTGGAGCTTAGGGGTGACAGGGAGCCCCTGGATCAGCCTCCGCCTTTGTCTGAGCCTGATTCGGTGACAACACTTTGTCCAAATTGCGGCGTTTCCATGAAATTCCCCCTGGGTGCGGCGGGAGCAGGTTCGTCTGCTTCTGAGTTGGTCTCGTCTTTCGGGGGGGGGGGGGGGGGGACGACGACGACGACACTTCCACCATTTCTGAGTCTGCGCAGCCTGCCGGGCATGCGCAGGTGGTGGAAGCTGCCAGAGGCAGGGCGTTGGTCGGTGTTCCGTGGGGCCCCATCAAGGAGGGGGGACAGCCCACCCCGCTCTGCTGGGGTGGTGCCCACAGCGGGGTCTCGTGTCAGGAGCAGGACGCTCATTGGGCCTGTCCTGGAAGCGCTTGTGTCTCCCCCGCAGTGACATGGCTCCGCAAGCCGCGTCTCTCTCTGCACCCCACTCCTCCCCCACGCGGAGGGAGGGTGACCCCACGCAAATCTTGTTGTGGGCCGTGTTGGCGCCTGCGTCCGCTGTGGTTTCCTCTGCCCGTGCTGCAGCTGACAGCACTGCCAGGCTGCCGGCTGGTTTGACCCCGCTGCCCATGCCTCCCGCGGATGCAGGGGCTGCAGCGTGACTGGGCGCCGAGGTGTTCACCTTTAGCGCGAATGCTGAAGCGGCCAACAGGAGACAGGTGAGTTCCCAGGGCCGTGGACCCTCCTTGTCACCTTTGAGGACACTCCCCCCATGCCAGGTGACCGTGAGTCCGAAGGAACACAGGCGATTCTGGAGAGAAGTCCAAGCTATGGTCGAGGAGATGGTTGAGTCTGCCTTCATGCAGCGTCTGCAGGATTGCGGAGGAGCCTCTTCTGGCCCTGCTAATGCTGCAGGGGGCGCAGTGTCTAGTGGTGTTGAGCTGCCTCCCAGTCAGGCATCTGCTTCTGTCGCTGTGGGGCCCATGGGACAGGACTTGGCAGGTGCTGCAACCTAACCAGGGGTTCCCTAGGCTTTCCCTGTGCTCAGGGGTGTTACTGATAACACCGATCAACCTATATCATTTAAGACTGTGAAGGAACTCCATGATACGGTTGTGCAACATGGTCTGGGGTCTGCAGAAGTCATGCAGCTGCTTTGAGTGATTGCTGCTGATACGCTGACACCTCACGACATCTGTGCTACTGCACACGTTATTTTTCCACCTGTGGAATTCAACGTTTTTGAGTCTAAATGGGCTCGGTTAGTAGCCAGGGCAGTGGAGCAGAATGCTGCGCTGGGTCTGCAGTCTCCCAGGTATGTGATTGGCACTGATGTGCTGTTGGGCACAGGCAATTATGTCGATCCTCAGGGGCAAGCTGGTTTCAATCCCTTCGTGCTTGACCAGTGCCAGACAATAGGCATTTCAGTGTTGTTTCGGACCCTAGAAATGACTTCTCCAAAGCAGCCATTTTTGACCGTTGTGCAGGGGGCTGATGAACCTTTCATGAAATTTGCAGGGAGGCTGACTGCCTCCTGAGGCAAGGAGACCTATGACTGCAAACCTTGCAAGAAGTAACTGCAATGAAGATTGTAAGAGGATCATAAATGCTCTTCCTGGGGATCCTACTGTCTCCCAGATGGCAGAGGCCTGTGCAAACATAGGCCCCTCAGGTCACAAATGGCTGCCTTGGCTACTGCTGTGCAGCCAGTCAGGGCAGTGCCTCAGGGCAGGCAGCGACAGGAGGGGAATGCTCAGGCCAGCAAACAACGGGGAAAGAAAGCAAAAGCACAGAAGATCAAAACTCCCATGTTTTTGTGTGGTCGGTGTGAAAGGCTGAACCATATGGCAAATGTCTGCAAGGCAACTGTACATATTAATGGCCAAGCTTTGTCAGGCTCAGGAAACGAGAAGCGAAGCGCAAAGGGGAGATGCGCCCAGACACAAGCTTCTCTCCAGACCCTGGAGTCGATGGAGGTCTGCTTTGCTGGCTTGCAGCCAGCACCCGTGGCTCAGCAGGTGTTGATGTCTGCACAGCAGCAACAGTTGTTTTAGAATCTTGCAAAATACACAAGCTTCCCCTGGATGCCTTTGGTCCCTTGGGTGAGGGCATGAGTGCTTTCCTTATGGGGAGATCTAGTGCCACCCTTCACCCTGCCCCATCATTGTGCACCTGGAGTCCATTGATACAGATTTCACAGAGCAGATTTTGTGCCATGGTCTCCACACCCACGCCCTTGACACTCTCCTGAAAGGGAAGCAAATTGCTCAACTTGTACCTTTTAAGTCTTCTGTTCGCAGGACAGTTGACTGGTCACATGGAGCTGGTGGCTTTAGATCCACTGGGTCACCTCAAGTTCACTGGACTGCTATCCTGACCAAAGATAAATTGGTCACCTTTCAAAATCTGGTGCAGGAGCAGTTGGACCAGGGTCATCTGGAGCCTTCTACCAGTCCCTGAAACACTCCTGTCTTCTGTATCAAGAAAAAATCTGGGAAATGGAGGTTGTTACAAGACCTCTGAAAGGTCAGTGTCGTGATGAAAAGCATGGGAACATTGCAGGCGGGCATGCCATCACCTACCATGCTTCCTGCAGACTGGCCGGTCCGCATCGTGGATTTGAAGGATTGTTTCTTTACAATTCCTTTGCATCCTCATGACAGACCAAAATTTGCCTTCTCGGTACCAGCAATTAACAATGCTGAGCCTGCACAGAGATATCAGTGGAGGATGTGCAATTCTCCTGCCATATGCCAATGGCACGTGGCCTGTGCCTTGTCTGGAGTTCACAAGCAGTTTCCTGATGCACATCTGTATCATTATATGGACGATATTTTGGTGGCTGCAACCACCCAGGATGAACTGCTGAGGATTCAGCCTCAGTTGCTCAATGCTTTGCATTCTCATGGGCTGCAGGTGGCTCCAGAAAAGGTTCAACAACAACCATCTTGGAAGTATTTGGGGGATCAAAATTCTGGAACGGAAAATCCAACACCAGGAGGTGCAATTTGTGCATTCGGTGAAGACACTGAATGATGCCCAGAAATTGGTAGGTGTCATCATTTGGTTACTTCCGTACTTGGGGCTAACCGATGCACAGTTGTCTCTTCTGTATGATTTGTTGAAAGGAGACTCTGATCTAAAGTCGCCTCGTACATTGACCCCTGAGACACGTCAGGTGCTGGAGGAGGTTCAGCGAGCTGTTTCTGCTTGCCAAGTTTATCACATTGATGCCTCCACTGATGTCACTGTGTTCATTACCACTCCAGATTCACATCCCACAGGCATCATTGGCCAATGGAGTGACAAATGGTCCAATTCCTTGCACATCCTGGAATGGGTTTTCCTGCCCCATCAGCCGCAGAAGACGGCAACTACTTTGTTTGAGCTGATTGCTCGCTTGATAATCAAATGCTGGCAACGGTGTGTGCAATTGATGGGTACGGATCCTGCAAAGATCATACTCCCGGTACAGTGGGAGGATTTTGACTGGATCTTTGCAAACAGTGTGTCCCTGCAAAGTGCTCTGGCAAACTTTTCAGGGCAGATAACTTATCATCTGCCCAGCCACAGGCTACTGCATATGGCAAAATTCACACAAATCTCTTTGCAGCCCACAAATAGTCAGGAACCTGTGCAAGGACCCACCGTCTTCACTGATGGTTCAGGGAAAACAGGGAAGGCCACTGTTACTTGGAGGGACGGATCTGAGTGGCAGGTCCTGGAAGGTTATGAGGATGGGTCAGCCCAATTGATTGAATTGAAGGCTGCTGTCATGGCATTTGAGAAATTTTCCCAGGAACCTTTCAACTTGGTCACAGATCCTGCCTATGTGGCTGATATCGCACAGTGGTTGGGTCATTCGGTTTTGAAGGAGATCAGTAATCCTGCCTTGTTTCATTTACTGAAGACCTTGTGGTGTGCCATTCAGGCCCGGGTTCATCCGTTCTACGTTCTGCATGTGAGGAGTCACACCAATTTGCCAGGATTTGTAGTGGAAGGTAACGCGAGGGCTGACAAGTTGGCTAACCCAGCGTTAGTAGCACCTCAGCCTGATACACTTGCGCAGGCCAAGGCATCACATGGGTTTTTCCATCAGAATGCACATAACCTGCAGAAGCAGTTTCACCTGACGCCAACTGAGGCTCATGACATTGTTGAGTTGTGTGACAACTGCCATGCACTTGCTCCACCTTTGCTGGTAGGGGTAAACCCCAGAGTCCTTAAGGCCTTGGAGCTTTGGCAGACCGATGTCACCCAGATTGCCGAGTTTGGCCGATTCAAGTCTGTGCATGTCACGTTGGACACGTTGTCCTCTGCGATGTGGGCTTCTGCTCACACTGGGGAGAAGGCCCGTGATGTCCTTGCCCACTGGAGGCAGGCCTTTGCTGTTCTGGGCATACATTGTGCTGTGAAAACTGACAATGTTCCTGCTTATGCATCACAGAAGGTGCTGCACTTCCTGCAGTTGTGGGGTATGTCACACAGGTTTGGTATCCCTCATCTCCAACTGGTCAAGCTATTGTAGAACACGCTCATGGTAACCTGAAGTGGGTTCTCGAAAAACAAAAATGGGGAATGCAGGGTGAAACCCCACACAGTCGATTGGCAAAAGCTTTGTACACCATCAATCATACGGTGCAGCGGAACTCAAATAATCCTGTCATTTTGAATCATCACCTTTCATTGCAGGCTGCGGGAGAGACACATCAGTCTCAAGCGAAGGTTCGGGTGCGGAATCTAGTCACCAAACAGTGGGAAGGTTCTTATGATCTTATCGCTTTGGGGCGTGGGTATGCTTGCGTATCCACAGATACTGGGGTACACTGAGTACCTTCGAAGTGTGTTGGTCCTGACCTGCGACCACAGAGACAGAATCCAGCCAATGGGCAAAATGGAAACTGACCAAACTGAAAGGCATCAAGTGGGTGAATCATTGAGTGATGACTCAGATGCAGACGATGCGAGTGATCTCTCTGATGATTCCTCCACGAATGGACACTGAAACTTGTTAATTTTTTCTCTTTTCACATTGTTCATTTTTTCTTTTTTCTTTCTTTTTTTTATGATGGAAAAGGATGAGATGTCACCCTGTTTTTTCAAGTTTTTTTAAGCCTTCTTATGTTTACATTCTTGTAGCAAACTTTCTCACACACTTTATGTAAATAACTTATTGTTTTGCATTCTTTATGGAGGAGGAGAAATTTGATGGACTGTTGGTTTGTCCAGTGTCATTGGAGAGGTGGCACTGTCACCCTCCAATCGACTGTCACTTTTGGAAAACTATAAATGTTGGAGTCAGAAATTAAAAGCTTTCTTCTTTTACCTTGGGAGAGCTGGGTGTCCTATAGCAACACTCCTACCACCAGGGTCTGGAGGGGACAAGCCTCTCTGTGCTGCCATGTGCTCTTTTGTGCTGCCATGTGCTTCTGCAGGCACATCCCACAGCCTGCAGCTCAACTCCATCCCATCTCTTCCTGAGACTCCCTCTTTTGTTTTATACAAACAAGAACTATGAAACAGAACATTTCTAACATTAGAACATGTTTATCCCACTGCCCAAACCAAACAAGCTCCATTGTTCCTATGAACAGGGGGATAGATGAAAACACTCAATAACTGGTAACCGCACACATCTTCCCATGAATGGAGATAGTAACTAAACAGATAGAACCTTGAGAAACAACTTAAAATTGTCTAAAACTTTTACCGTCACCCAGAGTTTGCAATTCCTGGGGATTCTCATTTCACAGTCAAGACTTGGAGAGTCTTTCCCGGGAAAGACATCCAAGTTTACCTCAAAAAAGGCTCCAGCTTTCAGATCAGATCAGCAAGTCAAAGTGACCTGATTACACTTTTAGTGGCAGAAACACCTGGGTCTGATGGTATAATTCCCAGTCAGACAGGGCTAGGGCTTGGCCAGAGCCTCAGGCCTTGACTGAGAGGGTTTCCCTAAAATACCTACAAAATTGTCTTAAAATTTTATTAATATCAGATAGGAACATGACTTTAAAATAGTGTATCTTCCTCACAAGCTGATTATGAAGTTGGAGTATCCAAGGCTGGTCGGATCACTCTTGCAGGTACCCATCTTGGTCCAGAATCTGTGGAAACACAAGCATATCCTCACCCCCAGGTTATCAACAGAAAGACACCTTCCCATTTTCCACTTTCAGGATTCCTAACAAGTACCTTAGTTTTTTTTAAGTGAGCCTGTGGTTCACCAAAATGTCATTGGATGGTAGTTTGGTCATTCTGAATGTGATTCAAGAAACTGAGAACATACAGGGCTTTCTTCAGTCTTTCATGGCGGGGGTATATCCCATTCCCACACTTCTTTTTGGTTTTAACAACATGGACTTGAGAGTGCTATGGGTTCTTTCAACAGTTGCTTGACATGTAGTGGAATGTGGAATACTTGGGACATGGCGCACTTCCTACAAATGAAAAAAGTCGGCTGACACTGCGTTGCTGCGGTCACAGGGAGATGTTCTCTGGCTGCTCACTCCCCATACCGACGCAGTCTCAAGAGGGGCCGCCCTCGGATCTGTGCAGAGACTCTCTTGGGTGGTGGTGTGTACAAGGGGCTCGTGGCTCCTTGCAGCTGTCGGCTGTGGTGTGGGTGGTACAGCAGCAGCACATTACTAAGAGCTAGGGAGTGATCACTTGTTTGCGTTCCAAGGAAGTTTATTTCCCCTGGGGAGTCCGGGACAAGTGACAATAATGGAAGGCAAAAGAACTGCTTTTAAGGAAGGGAGGGAATAAGGGGAGGACACAACTTTTCACCAATAGGAAGGCATTAAGGCAAGGGTGCAGGGTAAGGGCTATCCAATAGAAGCCAACAAGGGGAAGGAGCAAACCTTACAATCCAATCTTGCTTCGAGGAAGGGATGAAGGACAGGGAACATTCCAGAGCAAAAAGGATCTGCTATCTTTGACAGACCAGGGTAAGACAAGGGAACAAGGGAGGTACAAGGAGACTGACAGGGGGATCGACATACACTTGGCGGGAAAATCTTGGGGCAACAACTCAGGACTGAACCATCAGGGAAGCCAAATGGTGTACATGGAACTAACCATTACAAACTTATAACAAGGAATATTTAAAACCCATTACAAAAGAACAAACTGTAAAATAACAGACTACCAGAGTCGGCCATCCGTTTGTGTGTATAGACCAGCCCATTGTCAGTCTTTATGGATATAGGTACTCCAAGGGCTGCAAAAGTGGACAAAGAATGATGCTGGACATCTTTTGTGTGTTCACTTGTATGTGCGGAGGCAAAAATACATGTCAAAAAGGTATTAATTGTAACATGAATGTATTTTACCTACCAAATTCAGGGATATGTGTAACATCAGCCTGTCAGATTTCTAGATCTTGAAGTCCCTGGGGATTAACTCTGAGAGCAGGTAAGGGTGCTACTTGTTGACAGTTGGCACAGCCTTGCACAATTTGCCATGTTTACTTGTGTGTAAGCTGAATTTGTTTTTGAAGAGCTGCTGCACTCTGGTGAAAAAACCCATGTGACAGACATGCCTGAGAAAAAACATCTGGCACAACAACGGCCCCAGCTAACTGGTTTGTATGGTCATTACCTTCAGAGATGGGGCCAGGAAGACTAGTATGGGAACATACATGTAGGATATAATATCTTTTCATATACAACTGCACTGCAAAATGTAAACATAGCAATAAGGAAAGGAGAAATTGATTATTTTCTTTTTTGATATAAACTTATTTTATCCTTTTCACTATACCTGCAACATAAGCAGTCAGTAACAATATTAAGTTCCTTTTGAAATTTTTCAAAAGCATTAACTATAGCTGCTAATTCTACCAGTTGCAAAGAACCATGAAGTCCTGTTGCTCTGGATGTCAGGGTGTGAGGGGAAGTAAGTTCAGGGTCCCTTTTCAATAACTGGAAAAGGGAGTCAAGTTGTTCAGTTGTAGTACCTGATAAAGGGTGCATCCAATAATTGTTCTCAAGAGTTTTTGCAAATCATTGAGGGTGGACACTCGAGATACCAATTGCAGCTGCAAAGGCTGAACAGTTTGATTTAAAATTTTCCACCCTAAATATTTTCAAGGGGCTTCTTCTTGTACTTTTTCATTTGCTACTTTCAAACCCTTTCGTTCTACTGCTTCAATAACCCATTGTTTCACCCTTACTGCTTCAGCAGGAGTGCTAGCAGCAATCAAAATATCATCTATGTAATGACAGAGTAAAACATTAGGAGCCTTCAAGCATACTGGAGCTAGTGCTTGAGTAACAAAAAGTTGGCAAATGGTGGGATTATTTTTCATGCCTGAAGATAAAACATTCCAATGATATCTTTGGTAGGGCTCAGCAGCATTAATGGAAGGCACAGAAAATGCAAACTGAGGTGTGTCATGTTCATAAAGTGGTATGGTAAAAAACCAGTCTTTTAAATCAGTTACTATAAGGGTCCAGGATTGCAGCCGCATTGCAGGAGATGGTAGCCCTGGCTGTAGGGTTCCCATAGGCACAATAACATGATCGATTTTTCAAAGATCATGCAGCAAATGCCATGTTCCACTCTTTTTCTGAATAACAAAAACAGGAGAGTTCCACAGGCAAGTTGTGGGAAAAATATGGGCAGGTTCCAGCTGGTCTTGTACAAACTGGTGAAAATGTTGCAGCTTCTCCCGAGATAAGGGCCACTGGTCCACCCACACAGGATGATCTGTTGTCCAGGTGAAGGCCAGGACATGTTCAGCAGTGGCGCCTATGATAAATTTATTCCCAACATGAGACCTCCTTGGCTAAGGCGGTCTTGTCCCCACAAAGTAACAAGGAGTGATAGTACATAAGGTTTCACAGTGGCAGTGTGACCTTCAGGGCCCTCTGTTGTAACAAAGTTGACATTCTGCTTTGGAATACAGGCCTTCAACCCCAAGTAGACCTTAAGCAACTTGAGTCAGGGGCCAATGACTAGGCCATGCTGAGAAAGATGTAACAGTACAATCAGCACCACTATCAAGTACACCAGCAATCTGTAGCTTCTTGTTCTGATGGCAAAGAGCACATTTGAGAGTGAGTCTATTGTGACGGTGTTCACAGGGGCTTTCAGGTGAGGGAAGAGACGAGAATGTTGACTCCATGTTCAGAAGGCTTGATTTATTATTTTATGATATATATTACATTAAAACTATACTAAAAAGAATAGAAGGGAAAGGTTCATCTCAGAAGGCTAGCTAAGCTAAGAATAGAAAGGAATGAATAATAAAGGTTTGTGTCTCCGACAGAGAGTCCAAGCTAATTGGGCTGGGATTGGCCATTAATTATAAACATCCAAGATGGGCCAATCACAGATGCACCTGTTGCATTCCACAGCAGCAGATAACCATTGTTTACATTTTGTTCCTGAGGCCTCTCAGCTTCTCAGGAAGAAAAATCCTAAGAAAAGGATTTTTCATAAAAAGATGTGTGCGACAGTCTATGACTGGAAAGTGATTGTGCCCAGAAGATCTGGGACCTTTTGTTAAGTTCCCTTAAATCTTGAACGAATCTATAAGTTCCATCCGGCTTCATTATTGGGAGAATAGGGGTATTATGAAGAGACATACAAGGTTCCAGTGTCCCATCCTTTATCAATTCTTCTATTACTGGCTTTAAGCCTTCTCTTCCTTCTAATGATAAACCGTACTGACACACATGTATGGGACACTCCTCTTTCTCAACTGTTATCCTTATGGGGTCAATATCCAATCCTCCCTTATTTCCTTCCTCAGCCCAAACTTCCTTGTTAATCCTTTCCACATCTTCTTGGTGGAGTTTTAGCACTTTGGCTACAATTTCCTTTCTTCAGGTATAATTCCTATTCCTAATTGTACCTGCAAATTTCAACCTGCTCCAGGAACTAGTAAGAAATTTCCCCTCCCTATTCTAGTTTCCCCCTGATTTACTATGTTTTTGGTCACAGGAACCTTAAGCGCCTCTCCTTTAGCTCCCGTTACTTTTATGGTGTCATTGCTTACATCACACCGCTTCAGAATAGTAACTACGCAAGTTCTCTCTGCCCCTGTATGAACTATAAATTCTAATGCCTCTTCCTGGGGGCCTACTTTTAAAGGTATCGAGGGCTCTAGATGGTATTTATCCCCCAGAAAACAGACTGCCTGACATCCCTAATCTGCTAATTCTTCTGAATGTACCTCTGAATACTTTCAGCTCGTTGTTCTGGCCAGGGCAATCTCTCTTATAGTGTCCCTCTTTTCCACACTAAAAAGAGACATTTCTAGTTTGCTCCTGAGACCTTGATTGTACAGGGGTCCTGTTTCCTCCCCTTTCCTTATCTCTGGAATCCAAATATCTGGGAATAGTACCTGGGGGCTGCGGATTCCTCAAGGGGTTACTTTCTTGCAGGGTGGCTACCATAATTTTTGCTTTTTGCCTTGGCTGTTTCTTTATCCCTCCTCACATAAACTTCTTGGGCTTCCCTCAATAATTCATGTAACCCTTTATCTTGCCATTCCTCAATCTTTTCCAACCTTTTCCTAATATCTGGCCAGGCATGGGTGACAAAGTTAACCTTTAATAGGGCTAGCCCTGCCATACTATCAGGGTCTATCCCAGAGTATTGCCGCATGTTTCTCCAGAGCCTCTCTAGCCATTCAGTTGGAGTTTTTTCCTTTCCTTGCTGCCCATCATAATCTTTGCTAACATTTTGCCCTCGGGGTGCTGCCTCTTCTATACCTTTGATTATCAGATTATGATAATCATTCATATTTCTTCATCTTGCTGCATCATTATGATTCCAATTAGGTGAGGCTATTGGTATTTTCTGGTCCCCTGGTGGGCCCTATTGATTTTATCTTTCCCAAATTCTCATTCCAGCAGCCCTAATCATCTGCCTCTCCTCTTGGGAACATGTAATGCCCATTATTGACTGCATTTCTTCCCAAGTAAAAATGTTGGGGCCTAAAAATTGATCTAATTGTTCAGCTAAACTATGGGATCTTCTAACAACCCTTTAATTCCCTTTTAAAAATTCCTGACTTCTGAAGAGGTCAAAGGATCATTTACAAATCCTATCCCCCCTCTTGAGCCCCTCCCACAGGCACTTCCCTTAAAGGAAATAGACTGACTTCTTGATCTCCTTCCAAATCAGACCAGCCTTTCTGTTCCTCAGTCTTCATGACCTTAGGAAAGACCTTTTTCCCTTGCTGTGGAGTGGTGGCAGAGTAAGACTTATTGAGCAGCCCTTGAGTTTTAACTGAACTTCCCCTAGTGTTTTGGTATGGTCCCCCCACTGGTGGGAGGGGGAGCCAGCAAAGCAGCGGGGGCTGCCCAAGCAGCAGGAGCTGCTGGAGCAGTGGGAGGGTAGGAAGGGAGTAATGCCTCTAGCGGTTCCCACCTCTTTTCCTTCTTTTCTTCTGCTTGCTCTGTCTCTGAGGCTTCTGATACCTTAAAAATGTTTACTCCCTGAGGCCAAATTTCTCCTGTCCAGCAGAAGGCACATTCACTTTCCTCAGGATCCAGAGGTTCTTTTGGGCTTATAAATATGTTTAGAGTTTGACGAATCTAACCTTCAAAAGACATGTACCTAGGCCAATAGATGTGATTGGGTCATATTTCCTTTTTCGTCCACCCTATCATGCAATACTGAATAATTTCAACTTTATATTTTCCTTTTGTACATGGATTACTACCCCAGTTAGCTAATTTAATTCCAAGGGGACTGTCCTCAGGTATGTCTGCCGGCGCCCTTTTGCTTCCCTTCTTTCTCGGACCTGACTTACTTGTTCCTTGTCCCATCTTCCTGGGACCTGACCTGCTCATCCCTGCTCTAATTCACTCCTCCAGCAGCTTGGACACCACCCACTCCTCACAGTTGCTTTCCACACTAAGCACAGAAAATCCTTCCTTTCCAGCAACAGAATCCACCTCCTTACAGATAACAAGGCCGAACTCCAAACCAACAATTGACATAACCTACACTCCTTCACTCAGTCACTCGCTCTGCCCCTCTCCAGCCACTCCCATTGCCAGACCATGGAAACGCAGACAGGGCCTTGCACTCGCCCTGCACTCACCCCACACGTCTCACTCTCTCCCACTCACTCCACTACAATAACAAAATGACAACACCACAATAAGGTACCTTTATTTTCAAATCATTTGTTAACCTTCACCAGTGGGTATTACTTATTAAGTAAAAATGCTCTAATTTAGGGTATATGATCAATATCTCAAATATTATTGGCCAATCCCACATGCTCTTGGACAGAGGATCTTTAGGATATTTTCCTAACCTTCAATTCCACACATCCCGTCTGGAGGAATTTTCTTAGCCTTCATGGACCCCAACCCTCAATCTGGCAACCTTTTGAAATTGAGGACCTTTACTCCCATCCCATATTTCCTTGTGGACTGCCTAGGAAAGTTTTCCCTCTCCTGTCTTTATATTAGGGCTCCAACCGCTTCCTGAGACCCAGTCCCAGATATCCCAGGGGATCACTCAGTCTATGGAGGCCACCATATTGTTTTTGTCTTCTGGTCTACACAGTTGGCTACTGAGTCTGTGTCATGGTTTGGAATGGGAGGAAATTCAGGGAAGTAATGCAAAGTTTTTTGTGTAACTGACAGTGTATTGAACTACTGAGAAGCTGGATACGCTTCTGTGAAACACATGTTAAAGACAAAAAAATGTAGGGAACTCTCCCTTTTTTTTCTGGTTGGTGAGGAGGTGGTGGACCCTGGCCCCGGTCTCCTGTTTCGGCTAGGTTGGGCTGGGAGGTTTTGTCTGCAGGCCGGGTTCCTTCTTTTCTTTTCGGGCGGCCCACTGGCTCCCTCTATTGGCTCTGTTCTGGCTGGGCTGGGCCCCAGCAGCTGCGGGGCAGGAAGGCAGGGGAGGCTGCTGAGCCTTAATTGGAGCAGGGTTGGCTGTAGCTGTGAAGATCTCGTTGTTAGGCCCCCTCTTTCTAGCGCGGTTGAGACCAGAGACTTTTGTAGCCTGTGCAGAAAACTAAAGACTATGAGGTTAATCTTGATATAGCTCAGCCGCAGCTCTTTGCCACAAGTTACTGGTAGGTCAGTTAGGCCCTAGGCGGGATGTTAACCTTTTTAGTGCTTCAATCTTTTTTTGAGTGAAAGAAAGGAACAAGATGCAAGCATGTAAAAGAGCAGCATGAAGACATCAAAGTCAGTGAAAAAGAAGTTAAGTCTCAGATGGGAGGGAGAAGGAGATGCCTTGTTTTAGAGGTGAAATCCTCTTGTAAGCTATGGAGAAAGGACTCTTTTTCCTTATAACACATGAAACTATGGGAAGATGAAGGTGTTCAAATTGATATCAAGCAAAAGTCCACATGCTAAGATAAGCAGATGTTGAAAAAGTTGTGATCCCATGAAAATTTTGAAAAGAGGAAGAGAGAAGAGTAGTTCTGTGCTTGCAAGAGAAGAAGAAAATCTCTGTTCCCAGAAATGAAGATGATTTTTAGAAATAGATAACAGGAACTTTTGCCTTTGAGCAGCTCATCTTTAAAACAATACACCATAAGTCGACATACCCCATCAACAAACTGTGAAAAGACTTGTAGAAATAAAAAAGATTTCATTATGAAGTTCCCTGAGCAACCGTTATTTGTAACAAAATTAGGAACCTTGGGAAAACTGATTTTTTTCCTCTTGTAGAGAGGTCTCCATAACCTTAACAAGAAAGACTTTTCTCCCTCAGTAAACTAAAGAAAAACTATTTTATAGGTAGTAAACTGACTAGAAATCTTAAGTTTAGTTTCTTTACATTTTCAGTGAGAAAGAAAAAGTTGTGGGGGGAAGAGAAGTGTTCTGAAAGGTTTGTTTTGATTATTACTATTTTTTTTCATTCTAGTGACTTTTAATAAAATTTTGTTTATACCCTCTTAAAATTTTATGCCTACTTTACCTTTCTCCTAATCCTATCTCACAAAAAAAAAAAAAAAAGAATGTATTAGTAATTAATCAACACCAAACCCACCACATTCTTTAGTACATTAGCTGAGAAAATCTCAAAATTAAAGAAATCTTAAATTAGCGAACCAAAACCACTACAGGCTGCCATTTTGGGGAAGGGGCTTCTCCACCATTTTGTTTTCTTTATTTACAGGGAGTCCACATGATTCAGCACTTCTGTATCTAGTGTTTATTGCTGTTATCTTGGTTGTTGCTGTTTTGTTTTTTAGTAAACTATTTGGGTTTTTTTACTTGCATCTTCTCTCATTCATCTCTTTTTATTGGTGAAAGGGGAGGTAACTCATTTTGGAGTGCTGGCTTTGCAAATTGTCTAAAACCAAGGCACCAATGAACCACCTATAGTAGCTATAACCATTTCAAGTAAGAGCAAAACTGCACCATCACATTGCTACAGTGGTGAGGAGATATAGAGGTGCTTAGAATGTTTCACCTCCCGCTTTCAAACAAAGGGTAATCATGCATATATATATGCAGAAGCTATATTTTGCATTTTATGATTTCTGATGGGTTTGTGTATTTAAATTTAATGTATATTCCTGGTTTACTTCCCTGGTAAGATAAGTATACCACTGATAAAAATTACATGCATGATAGCTAAATATTAGATATGTTAGTAAATCTTCATGTTAAAATTAGAAGTCAATGCATACTGAATGAATAAATTAAAAAGTTTACTTCTCTCTTTCTAGTTCTTCAAAATAAGCAGTGCTTTCTCTTCTTCCAGTCATAAATCCTCTACTTGGAAATGACCCTATGGAAACAGAACTGCACTCTCTTGAAAGGCTTGGCACAGACCCTTCCTAGTTCCCATATGAATGCATAGACACCTTTGGCCTCAACTCAATTCCAGGGGGGTTACAACTTTCTGAGTTCAATTCTGTATAATAAAGAACAAACATTTTCAGAGCTGAAATTGAGCAGAAGAAACCTAGAAGATAATTTTTATCTTAATTTCTCACTTCATGAACAGATCTATGACTTTTTGGATGGAAACAGTTAAAACATTTTGCTTTAGGATACACAGAACATAATGTGAGTAAAACCAATCTTAATGGTAGTTAGAGAATACTAATCCTCTGAACTAGATTTCTAAACTGCAATCCTGTCAACCAGAAGAGTATCACAATACTAGTATATCTGCCTTTCTTAAAAAACAAGCAGTGTTGGATAAATACCATAGGATTTGCTCCTGTGTATGACTTTCTAATAGCCTCTTTCCCATGGATTCCCCAGACGTGAATGATAAGTGTTTCCACCATAGCGGTCTAAATATAGACATCAGCTACTATATTTCAGGTTTTAGTAATGAGACAGGGAAAGATCAGAGCATGTAAACGTTAGAAAGTCTCTTTTCCCAGCCCGGCGGTCTAAGAAGGAATCAGAACTCTTCAGTTCTTGTTCTCAAGATTGTTTATTGTTTCTTATCTATAAAATTCTTTCTCCTGGCCTGCCGAGGTCCATTCAGCAGGTCAGACAGAGGCACTCTGACCACCTCAGAGGCGGTGTTATCTTTTATACAAAAAACTACATGCACATTATTTACCATAACTTCCCAATACCTGTCACCTATGTTAGACAATGAGTTTCTACTCTAAACCAATCTAAAAATGCCAACATCGCCCAGAAGATGGAGGCTAGGAAGAAGAAGGAAAAAGGACGAGGCATACCCAAATTCCTCCATCTTGGGACCCCGAGCCCCCATTCTAAAAACCTCAAAAATCTATTTTTCACCCCGTGACAAACTAATCATTATTTTACTTAAACTCTTTTGACTTGTAATTCTTCATATAAAGGTTGGTAATTGTTTTTCCATGGGTCAAGATCAAAGGCACAGGGGTCTTGGGCTCTGTGCCAAGGTCTCTGAGCCCCCCGGGCAGGGGCTCAAGCCCTGCAGGGCAGCCAGAGGAATTTCCTGGGTTCCGACAGTTTTTTACTTTTCCAACTACCACAACATATACTACAGCTCTTCTAGGTCACTAAGTATTATATAATATAGCATTATTATCATATTTTAGTAATGATTTTTAACTGAATTGACATGACTAGCAAAGCCGAATAACTGCAGAGATATAATATTCTTTATCTCAACTACTGATTTGTATATGACTATTATGTTAGTAATAAATGTATGTATTTTCTTCTTCAAAAAGTGTATTCATCAGTGATGCTGAAAAACCTGAAAACCTTTTCCTGGTAAAGTTTGACTCTGCTAAATTTCCAGAAGGAATTTATATAGTTACATAAAATAACTTTTTAGTTATCTAACACAATGGGATACCAAAAGTACTTAATCTCTGCTGCTGCTGCTCTTTTCGATCACAAAAAAAAAAAAAAAAAAAAAAAATTAAATAAAAAGACTTGAAATAGCTGGCAGCAGCTCTGACGCATTGAAGGGCCAGAAAAGGACATTCCACAAATTGTTCAAATTGTTTGAAATTGTTTGATGACTGTCAATGGTTTTTGATAACTATTGATGGACTTTTCTGCAGCAAGCCTGTTTCAGGACCAAAAAAGACTATCAGATATGTCCAAGAGGAACATCTTCAGCCCATGGACTGTTCCTGAAACTCAGCAGCTTGGACTTGAATTTTCTTTGCATTGTTTTTTGCATTTTCTTAGATTGTAAGATTGTTTTAGTGATATGTTAGTATTGTATGTTCTACAGGTGAAAAATTCCCTGTTCATTCCACACCAGCATTTTTTCTTTTTAATTTTTTAGATTTTAAAGGGTGTAATGTCACAGACATCTTTTGTGAAAAATCCTTTCTTTAGGATTTTTCCCTCTTCTGGAAGGCTGAGGCCCCAGAAAGAGAATGTAAACAATGGTTATCTGCTGCTGTGGAATGCAACAGGTGCACCTGTGATTGGC
Organism: Melozone crissalis; assembly: GCF_028551555.1. Taxonomy (NCBI): domain Eukaryota; kingdom Metazoa; phylum Chordata; class Aves; order Passeriformes; family Passerellidae; genus Melozone; species Melozone crissalis. The sequence goes on along the minus strand of NW_026535813.1, from coordinate 3,121,261 downwards.
CCATGTTGGATGTTTACAATTAAGGGCCAATCAGGGGCCAAGCTCTCTGGGACAGAATCAGAGAGAGCTCCTTTGTTGATTCATTCCTTTTCTATTCTTAGCATAGCAAGCTTCTGAACTTTTCTCTCCGTTCCTATTAGCATAGTCTTAATGTAATATATATCATAAAATAATAAATCCAGCCTTCTGATCATGGACTCAAGATTCTCGTCTATCTCTTCACCCCTGAGGAACCCTTGCAAGCCCAGTAGCGCTCTGGACCCCTGGGCATTTCACAATCTCACAAGAACAAAAGTAAAAGACTGGAGGCACTCTTTCTCCTCGGGACAAACGTCCCACGTTTATTGTGGAACCACTCCAGGAGGTCCGGGAAAGAGAAAAAGAGAGTCGAGGGTCTCGTCACGGGGGATTTTAAACCCAGGGGAAGGGGGGTGGAGGAGAGGGGCCACAGCTAATGGGATACAAGTGATGGGAGGGGCGAGGGGAGGGAGTAACCCGGGACACCGGGACAGGACCACCACCAGGGCTTAGGGGGAGAGGGGAAAAAGGGAACAAACCATGTGATTCAAACATACTATTCAGTGCAAAATACCAAACCCAGTGCAAAACAACAACTAAATATAATATTTCATGCAATACAACAATTAAGGCATTCTTGCATAAGTGTTTATGGCTGGTCATGACCCTTAGTATGTGTTATAAATGATCAAATCAGGAGCTAAATTTATAAGAAAATTTAGCAATGATTTATTAGATTGTCAGCGAAACAGAATTTCGATCAGCCTTTATACAGCTTATTCTGTCTGAGGCAGAGATGACCGAATGTTCCTTTGTGTCCCTTCACATGTAGAACTGAGGCCATACATGTGCAGGGTTCGACAAAAGTCCAGTTCCAGATGTCTAGATGTTATCAGAGCAGTTGGCATGCACATGTAAAGGGTGGCGCCGGTAATCAGTATAGTAGATGCAATCTTCGAGGTTTGAGATCACTCCTGCATTCCAGGGAAGTCGGTGATCATCGCTTCAGGAAGGTTCCATTCATATGTTAACAGACTCGATATTATCTTAACGTTGTCCAGGAACTAATTGGATAAAAATAAAACTCTGCTCCCGGCTGGGGTGGTCAAAAGACATAGCTTGGATTTTACAATATTTTATACATTAATGGCATGAATTATCTCTACCATATACTACAGTATGTAATTTCTCAGGGAGATGCTAAGGTCGAACAGCAGTTACATCTAAATCTCCCACTTCTTTGTTTGAGGAGGAATTGATCATGGTGGCAGCCATTGCATTTGCTTCTGCCTATTTGTTGGCTCGGAACAGTCCCCAGAAGCAAAGAAGTTCTGCAATGAGAATAAAAGAGACCCACCCCCAAAGCACCAAACAGTCATATGCGTAAATTTAGTCCCTTAAACCAAGTTTTGGATTCAGCCAAGTAAAGTCATTAGCAAGCATATAACAGAAATTCTGTTCAGAAATGGTTTGTAATGACTGAGATTATTTCCTAAGGCTATCTCTTAATGCATTTATATTTTAATTCATATTTGTAGAAAATGCCCCCTTTAAATGAGCTTTCACCTTATCCCAAGAATTTTCAGAAGAGTTCCATTCTACAAGGGTAACATACTGTCATAGGTTGACAAGGAAGTGAGTTTTCTTGGGAAGTTATACTCAAATCAATCAGTGGTCAGATTTGAATATTGACACCTGGTGTAACCACTGAAGATATGGACACGCTTCTGAGAACACAGGGTGTGGGAACTCAGCACAGCAGTCCTGATGTGCAGAGTCACCGAGACCACCCTTGGGGGGCTCGGAGGTCCTGGAACATTGCCAGAAGTGTTTGGTGGTTGGACTTTGATCCTGCACAGGAAACAACACCTGTATGAGGATGGGAGGATCACACGGGGATAAATGGTGAAGGGATAGATTAATTATAGAGTTAAAACACAGGTTTTAGAATCTCGGTACAGGGGGGTTCTAAGGGGACAAGATGGAGGAATTAGGGCGTGTCCTGACCTTCTTCTTCTTCTTGTCATCCATCTTCGGTGGTGATGGTGGTACTTTGAGATTGGTTCTTACTGAATGTGCACTTGTCAATAAGGGTGAAAGGTATTGGGGAGAAAAGGTAAATATCTTATACGTAGTTTTTGGTGTAAAGATAAGTGATTGCCCCGAGGGAGGTCAGTGTGCTCATGGCTGACTTGCTGTGCGGACCTCTGTCAGGCCAGGAGAAAATATTGTAGATAAGAATTAATAAACAACACTGAAGACTGAAAAACCTGAAGACTCTTTTCGTCCTTTGGAGCGCGGGCTGCCCAAGGCCATCCCAAGCCTTTCCAGGCCATTAGAACAGCTGAGGAACGGGACAACTGGCGTCCCTGGGTGGGCTACTCCCACCAAAGGGGGGGTATCAGCCCTGAAGAGCGAAGAGCCGAGAGGGCAGCTCCTGACTTGGACAAATTCCCAGGAGAGCACTGATAACTCCTTGGGAGAGAAGCCAAAAAACGGCCGAGAGAGTCTGAAAAAAACAGCAGTCACTGAGAATTATACCTCTCAGCTTCTACCAAAGAAGGTTCGTAGCAGAACAGTCCGAATCGGAACCAGAAAGGCGTCTCTGGATCCATCTCCTGTGACCTGCTGGACGGAGATCGGGAGCCTTCGGACTGCTCTGACGACAGAGATTCGATGAGAAGGTCAAAATTAAGAACATGGGGGGCACACTCTCCCAGGAACAGCTAGGAATTTTGTCCGCCTTACAAGGCGTGGCAGAGACGTACACAGTTGGGATTCCAAAGAAGGAGTGAAAGAGCTTTTATTGTGGGTGAGACTCAATTACCCGTTTTCAGAGACGTGTCTGTTGTTTGAAGTAGGATTTTGGCAAGAAATTAATAGGCACCTCTATCTCCTAGCCACGAAAAAAGACGAGACAGCCTTAAAATTGCTGTCTCCGCCAAGAATTATGTTAGAAGGCATCTCAGTGCAGTCAAAACGACTGGAAAGGCAACAAGCTGTTGCGGGTCCCTCAGGAGCAGGGGGAGGAGAGCAAGGCTCTAGGCAGAGATTGGCTCTGGCCCCAGCTAGCCAGGGGGAAAAAGCTCTCGAGGAACGGGAGCAGGGAACAATATCATTGCCTCCGATTCCACCACCCAGAAAGCCCAAGAAATCCCTAAAATGCCCCAAAACCCCAGAGAGTACAGGGACTTCAGACTCCAAATCAGAAGCGGCAGGGTTGGAAGGGGGGGTCCAAGGGGGACAAAAAGGGTCGGGGGAAGCGCTTTCTCACGGCGGGCATGGCGGCACGGCGGCAGCAGAGCAGGCTGGGGCGGCGGCAGCGGCGCAGGCTGAGGGGGGGGGCGCGAGTGAGGAGGTGATGGGAGATAAAGGTTCTGGTGTGGCTTTCGTAAGCGCAACGCCGGGAGCGGCTGCTGCTTCAGCCAGGACGGTGGCAAAGACGCGCACGAGGGGCAAGGCTCACGGAACCTCTGGGGAGGGGTCTCAAACCAGTGCGGGAGCGTCAGACACTGGCAGCGAGTTGGGAGAGGCTGCACAGCCCCAAACGGCCACCGTAAGGAGATGCAGGAGAGGCGCGGTTGTGACGTCAGTCCCGGAAGTTGGGACGCGGAGATCGGCTCGAATCGTGGAGCGGGCCCGGGTGCCGGCGGGGGGCGGGCTGCGCGCACCGGTGGGAGGATTGGATACAGCGTCAGAGGAGGAGGAGGAGAGAGAGTCAGGGACAGATAAGAGGGAAGAGATTTCAGAGGCGGAACGGGAGGGAGAGAGTGACGTCAGCTCGGGAGAGACGGGGGGCGGTTCCGAAAGCACGCATGCGCAGAAAGCAGAGCGCGGGCAGAGGCGGGTTCGGTCCCCTGTGACGTCTCGGGCAAGGAGGGGCCGTGCTCGGGGTTCCACATCCCGGGGCTCCGCCCTCTCTCCGGTCCCGGTGCCTTCAGTCCAAACCCTTGGAGTCCAAGCCTCTTCCCTCCAAGGGAGACGTTCACGTATTCAAGCTCCATTGTCAGCTGAATTAAAAGCCATGCAGACTCGGTCTCAAACAAGATCTCAGGCACGGCAGTCGGCTGAACAAGGGGCAGTCGAATTCATGCCGTCATCCGGGCTACCCAGTCGGGTGACAGCGCCACCTCGTGGGGGGATGACTGAGGTGCACGACATGCCGGATCTGTTCGGTGGAGCCAAAGCGCCATCTCGTGGCGAGACTGCAACAATGCAGCGATTTTTTCCAACAATATATAAAAAGAAGAGTACATCTAAGAAGACAATGACAACGCAACAAATGGATTATCCTTCAACTTCGGGATTTCGCGAAGATGATGAAAATTCAGATGAAGCACAGTAACAAGGAGAAGACATCATACGGATCACAGCATCGGAAGGTGTTCTGGCATGGATGCTGTAAGCAGCGGAAGCAGCAAAAAGCTTCTTGCACGCTTTTGATACAGCAAAAAAGAGATATCAACAGGATCCTCAAGTTTCCTTTTCGGATTTAGGAGCGAGGCCAAAAATCTCAAGGCAAAGAATGAGGTACAACGAATCACCGATGACATCCACAACCCCATTGTTCATGCAAATTCCGATGGAGTCTCAAGAGGAGGAATTTCAACAGCCAGTGAAGACGATTGATAGGAAGCGCATCAGAAAAGCATTGGCAAAAGACAAGCATTTATTTCCGGGATCAGGGGATTTGACAATGCCAGTGACATATGATGCCCAGGGACAGAATTCAAGGTGGGAAAGGATGGGTCATGAGACTCTCAAAGACTTAGGGAAGGCGGCTCAAACTTTTGGGCTGAACTCACAATACTTCAAACAGTTACTAAGAGGGACATTCACTATGTATGATCTCACACCATATGACATTCGAAGTATTGTGGCAATGATCCTCACTGACACACAGAGTCTTATCTGGGAAAAAAGGTGGAGAAAATATCTTGCTGAGTTGCGGAACAGATACCAAGGTGGGCCAAATGCGAACCTCACAGAAGGGCAATTAGCAGGGGATCCTCCAGATGACAATCCAGGGGAACAAGCAGCGCGGCTTCCACGAAGAGTGTTAAACGACATCAAAGAAGCAGCGCGATTGGCAATCATACAAATTACGCCGACAGGAGCTCCGGATGTTCCGTTCTCTTGCATCAGGCAAGGTCCCACAGAGCCATTCATGTCATTCATCGACCGACTCACGCAAGCCGTGGATCGACAGGTGACAACAGAAGAAGTGAAGAGGCCTCTCTTGGAGAATTTAGCTTTCAGCAATGCCAACCCGGATTGTCAACGGGTGATTAGCACCATGCCAGGACGGCCATCCTTGGCAGAGATGGTGGAGGCATGCAGCAAGGTGGGGACGCCTCAGCACGTCGCAGCGATTGTAAAGAATGAATTAAAAGAGGAATGGGAGAAACAGCTAAAGGGACGCTCAGAAGGGCAATCAGAGGACAAGACATTGGAGAAGATGTTAGAGAAATTACTCCATCAACAGGACGAAAATGTCAACAAAGTTCTTGCGGCAATGCAGAAAGAGAACAACCCCCAAGGAGGACAGTGCTACAGATGCGAGGGAGATCATTAGTGCTTGTCCAGACTGTCAGCTTGTGCAGCCACCTTCCTCTACCGGGACCATCAATCCGCGGGGGCTGCAAAGTCTTCAGTTGTGGCAAGCTGATGTCACAAAATACCCATCTTTTGGGAGGCTCAAAAATGTTCATGTTTCTGTAGATACATTCTCAGGTGCAGTCTTTGCTTCAGCACATGCTGGGGAAACAGCAGACCATGCTTGCCGACACTTTCTGCAGGCATTTGCAGCATTAGGTGTGCCTCAGGAGATAAAAACAGATAATGGTCCAACATACACAGGCAGGGTGCTTGACAGATTCCTGAAAAGATGGGGTGTCAGACACACGTTTGGTATTCCGCATTCACCCACAGGTCAGGCAATCATTGAGAGAACACATCACACCCTAAAATCCCTTCTGGACAAACAGAGAAGGGGTGAGCCAGAGGCAACACCTCACATGAAATTAAATAAGGCACTGTATGTGCTGAATTTCCTAAATAGCTCATCCTCGGAACCTGATCCACCGATCGTGAGACATTTTCTAAACAACACACAGGCAAAGCTAAGGGAAAATCCTTTAGTTTTGATCAGAAACCCAGAGACAGGACAAATAGAGGGTCCTTTCAAACTAATCACTTGGGGCAAGGGTTTTGCTTGTATTTCCACAGATCGAGGTCTGAAGTGGGTGTCGGCGCGGCACGTGAAGCCATTCCGAACGCGAGAACACGAGAACGCTGATCCAAGAAACAAAGAGACGAGTACTCAGACAGAAGTCGAGACTCAGACTGCGAAAAACGACCCGGAAGAGAAATAAAAAGAAACTAAGGACTTTGGGGGGTTTTCACATAAAAGCGAAAAAGGTCTTTTGGTGCAAACAGAAGGGGGAGATGTGGGATCTCAGCCTCTCAGAACTGAGGGGCAGAGTGAACAAGACCACCCCTGGGGGGCTCGGGAGTCCTGGAATGTTGCCAGAAATGTCTGGTGGCTGGACTTTGATCCCACAGGGGAGATGACATCAGTATAAGGATAGGAGGATTTCACTGGGGTGAATGGTGAAGGGACAAATTAATTGGAGTGTGAGATACAGGGTTTAAGATTTCTGTACAGGGGGGGTCTAGAGAAGTAAGATGGAGGAATTGGGGCATGCCCTTCTCCTTCTTCTTCTTCCTCTAGGCCTCCATTTTCTGTGGTGATGTTGGCACTCTGGGATTGGACCTTACTAGGGGAACACTGGTTAATAAGGGTAGAGGGTATTGGAGAAAAATGATAAATATTGTATACGTAACTCCAAGTATAAAGATAGGTGGCCGCCCCAGGGGCTCTCAGTGTGTGCCCATGGCTGACTGCTGAGCAGAACTCTGTCAGGCCAAGAGAAAATCTTTTAGATAAGCAATTAATAAACACCGAGACCGAGAACAGATCTGAAGTTTCTTCTCGTCCTTTCGAACCCGGGCGGCCCAAGGCCATCTTCGGGCTTTTCCAGACCATCTAAACAGCCCCAAAATCCGACACTTTATCTGAGGATATCTTGGCTGGAACTCTGAAGCGTGGTATTATTTCTTGTAAAAATAATCTGGTCACCTCTTGAGCTTTGACAGTTTTGGAGGGGAATGTTTCTGGCCACCCTGAAAATGTATCTATTAATACCAGTAAATACTGATACCCCCCTTTCCTTGGGAGTTCTGAAAAGTTAATTTGCCACTGCTGTACAGGCCCATGGCCTCTCCCAGTCTGACCGAGTTTTGGCCGGGGGGTATTTTGGGGTTAGTCTGGAGGTAAGGATCACATTGTCAGCTCACCTGAGTGATAGTGGCATATAAATTCCTGACAACGATACAACGATTGTTTCAATCAGATGTGTGTTCTAGAAAGCCTGTGGAAATTACTGCTTCAAAGTCAACACTTCATTTCAATGCACTCTGTATCACTCGCAGCCTTGGTCATTTTGAAAAAGGAGCCACACTCTATAAAAGGCTTTTAAGTAGTTAGGCCCTAGTGTGTTTTCTAGTGCCCTTCCTTCACTTGTAACCAGGAAAATGGGAAGGGATTACTACCTCTCTTTCAATGGTAGCCCACCCCTTGCAGTTGTACGTCTCCTTTGATTAGTATTATTGTATTATGGCTTACCTTCGAGGAAAATCTGTACCTCACCCTTTGCTTCTTTCTTTGCCTCTCCATCTGCCAGCTCATTTCTTTCCTCCAATTTTAAGCTCACTCTCTGGTGTGCCTTAATATGCTTTTTCAGGTAGCTGAACTGCTTCAGCAGTCCCCTCTCCTTCCAGATGGCTCCATGTGCATGTATGACTCCAAATGCATACCTTGAGTCTGTGTAGATGGTTATTCTCCTCCCTTTTGCCCTTTCCAGGGCACGGGTCAGGACAATTATCTCAGCCTTCTGTGCAGAGGTACCTGTTGGTAGGGGTCCAGACTCTATTACCTCTCTGTAGGTGGTCACTGCATACCCAGCATGTCGTTTCCCTTTGGCAACGTAGTTGCCCCCGTCAGTGAACCAGGTCTCTGCATCGTCCAGAGGAGTGTCCTTTAAGTCTGGGCGGCTGGAGTAGGTAGCTTCAATGGTCTCTAGGCAATCTTGGTGTACTGCTTCTCCTTGATTTCCGCTGAGAAAAGAAGCTGGGTTGACAATATTAGTCACCACGATCTCTACATCATCTTGCTCTACCATGATGGCCTGGTATTTCAGAAACCTCTGCGGTGAAAGCCAGTGGCCACCCTTTACTTCCAATACTGCGGACACTGTGTGGGACACTAGCACAGTCAGTTTTGTCCCAGGGTAAACTTGCGTGCCTCTTGAATCTTCAGCTGCTACAGCTGCTACAGCTCTGAGGCGACCTGGCCATCCTTTGGCTGTTGCATCTAGTTGCTTAGAGAAGTAGGCAACTACCCTTCAGTATGGGCCCAAGTCCTGAGCCAATATTCCCTGGGCAATTCCTTGTGTGGAAAAATAGAAAGAATGGTTTACTTACATCTGGAAGTTTCAAAGCTGGAGCCAACATGAGGGCACTCTCTCTAGCTGGCGAAAGGCCCGTGTGGCGTCTTTCGTCCACTGGAGATCTCAATTTCCATTGGCAGTAAGAGCATAGAGGGGTCTGGCGAACAGTCCATAATTATAAACCCACAGCTGGCACTACGCTACCATGCCTAAGAAGGTTCAGAGTTCCCTCGTTGTCTGGGGTTTCAAGGTTTGGCATATAGCTTCCCTGCCTTAAAGTCTCTTACCCCAGGTAGATTACCTTCTGTTTCACTACGTGTGCCTTTTTCTTTGAAACTCTGCATCCTTGGAGTCCTAGGAAATTCAAAAGGCTTACCGTCCAGGCTTCTCTTGCTTCCCTTTTCCGAGTGGCTACTAGAAGATCGTCCACGTACTGCAACAGCCTCCTTTCCTCTTGCGGAGCTTCCCAGGACTCTGGGTCTTTGCAAGCTGTTCTCCAATCGGAGTGGGGAATCTTGAAGCCTTCAGGCACACGGACTATGTGAGCTTGTGTTAGAATGCAAAAAGTTTCTGGCTGGCTTTGTGGATAGGGAGGCAAGAGAAGGCATCTCTTAGGCCTAAAACAGTGAACCAGGTTAGCTCAGGTGTTAAACAAGTTAGTAAGGTATATGGATTTGCTACCACAGGGTATAAATTCTGTGTTATCTTATTGACAGCCCTTAATCCAGTACTATGAGTTATTGGACTGATTCCTTCCTTATCTTCCTTTTGAGGGTACTACTCAGTTCTCACTAGTTGTGTTCTTTCCTTAAGCTTGATGCTCATGGGGGAGCATCTTTCACTCTCCCTGGTACAGCAGAGGCCCATACCCTTGAAAACACTTATTTACTTATTCTAATATCTCCTTACTATGTCTTTAATTTCAGTGTCTGTTAATGTTAAGCCTAACCTCTTTATATCATTTGCCTCCAGAGTAACCTTTCTCATTTGAGAATGTTTAGCAAATTGAGCAAATTATACAAAAGCTTTTAGGTACACATAGTACACATGTTACTTTAAAGGTTTGCACAAGTATGCCTTCTCAGACTGGCCAGTTGTTCATTCCCCACACTACAACATAAACATTCTCCACAGGTACTAAAGCTTTATTTAAAACTGAATATATGACCCTTGTGTCGACAAAAATTCTTCCCTTTTGGGGAGGTCATCTTTACCCTTCCTCCCTTACCTTGGGAGGAGCCTTCAGCAAATCATATGTACTCATTTTGTGAACTGTGATTGCTTTGCATTTCAGCATGATAATCCTTGCCTGATTTCACACGTTGCTATCTTATGCTGCATGCTGAACAACACGTTTGATTCGTTTGATTTGCTTTCTCTTTGCCTTGTTTTCCTTTTTCAAGGGCCAAGACCAGAGGGCGGTCTGATCTTACAGTCTCTTTGCCATTCTGGGTGATTTCTTAAAACACAAAGACATTTCAGCATACAAAAACTCTATCCCAATTATCCTCCTATTTTAAAAAAGTACTAACAGCAATGAAGTATTCTAAATCTTTTTATTTTCTGAGCTGCTCCTACTGGCAGCCTTCTCCCAGTGAGCCCCTCCCAAAAGGGGCTAATTTAGGAACCTCTTTGCTCTGGTCAGTTCTCATTATTCATTTCTCCTTGCCCTATCTCGCTTCCACTCAAACCTTTTTACAGACCTTCACAGTAGTTTCTCAACTTTCCTCCTATACACACAGCTCCAGGTGGCAGGTATCAGATGTGGTTCCCACACACAAGCTCTAAGACCTTAGGTTCTGAATCCGCTTGACCAGAAACCTCTAATTTACATGTGCCCTGACACTTATTAGAACAGCAAAACAGCAATACCAGTGTTTCTCATAGACACCGCACTATAATAATACCTGCACATCCAGCTTTTGCTCACAGGCCATTCCCGTGTTCCCTGGGGAGACGGGGCAGCCAGAGCTGTCCCTGTGCCCAGGGGACAGCCACTGTCACCTCACACAGCATGCTAATCAAAAACGTGACATAGACACTATGTTCTGATCAAACAAAATATCAGTCTTTTCTAGTTCTCTTCTTGCACAATCTAATTAAGCACTGTGTTTACTTACACTTGTTTTACTGCTTTGCAAAAAGGCTGTGCTAGTCACAGCCGAAACTCTGATATGCCCACAGACACAAACACTAGCACCCGCACCCCCCCTTTATCTCAAATTCACTAGAGCCAAGGCTTGAATTGCTGTGAGGGGAGGAATTCTTGGAATTCCTTTAACTCTATCGTAATTAAGCATAAATCACTGTACTATAGTTCTCCTATGTAAAATGCCACTCTTGTTGCAACAAAATCTTAAAATCTCCACAAACACTACTATACAATCTGAGAATCAAATTACCACAATGCAGCGGAAAAAATATCACCACACAAAACCACTGGGAAAGGGCATATCTCTCAAAGTGCTCGCTTTTCTCAACACAACACAGCATACCATAATTCAGCATTTACTCACATCAATTTTCCTGGACACAATCAAAATAACAGCATACAGTCTAGAGATCAAATCCAAACATCCAAGGCAAAGGAACTCTCTGAGCTCATACTCACGGTTAAAATGTACCAAATCTACACAAATCACTACATTTAAACACGATAAATACCATCACTGACATTCCTCCACTCGCTTCTCGGCGGGGCACTTCTCTCCCTGCCCCCGCAGCTTGCTGCAGCCTCAGGCCTCACTCGGCTGCTTCAGACACGGGTAGTACTGACCTCCCCGCACTGTAGGGCACTGTAGATTTATTCTCTTTTATACACCATACACTTATACACTTGCACGATTAGAAACACAGTGCACTGACCACAAAATGCACACATTAACCATACAGCAACACAGTGTCCGGACATCACACACACACAAACAAAACACACACGGGCTCAGCAGTTCTGCTCCATCAGAACAATGAACCCCCAACATACATATACACGGGTTCACCCGGCTCACCCCCAGAACCGCTTGCGGTCTGCTCTATCAGAACGATGAACCCCATCTCTAATACAGCTGCTCTATCAGCTGAACCCAGACGTCTCTGGGTGGTTTACTCCCTTGCTCTCCTTTCCCTGCCCCGGGGGCCCCTCAGTACATACTGTATCTTCCTCCGCAGGCCAGCAGGTCCTTGTCTGTCCTCACAGGTGGCAAGTTGAGATGAGCGGAGCCCCACCAGGAAAAAATCCTAGGGCGCGCCTTGGAGGTCCGTCTATCCCCCCTGCCCCTGCGGGGACAGAGAACTCCTACCTGGCTCGCCATAATGTTTTGCGGAGAAAAGAAGAAACCTCACAACTTTGTAAAAGTTGTAAAGCCCGGTATGCCTTTATTATGACGCGCGCCGGACGCAAGTCCCCCAACAAGGCATGCGTGCCTCTGAAGACCTCAGGTCTTCTTTTATCCCCCTTCCAAATGCATATGTATGCAGTTTCACAATGAGTTCATACATATTCATTCCGTGTGACATTTAGCACCAATTCTTCTTTATCAAAGGAATTTCTAAATCGGGGGCAAATCGACCTTGTGGTCTTTTCTGTTTTTCTTTCTCTGTCTCCTTGCTGTCTCGGCATGCGAGTTCTTCCTTCAGCTTTGGCCTCACAGACTTTTCACCTCTCTTAGACACTTCACCTAATTCATAATGGATCTTTACTCTGTCTCACTACTTAATTACTTTATTATACTATATTATTCTATACTATATTACACTACATCTAAGCTGAAACTACACAAGCAGTCAACTGAACTAAATCTTGTGACTCTCTCCTGACCGACAGTCGGGACAAGCACTTGGTCCTGATAGGCCAAGGAAAAAAAACACCATCACTTTGGGTAAACAATCTCCATGTTGCTTTCTACTTTGGCACAACACAGGAGCAGCAAATGGGATAAGAATTGTTTTGATCATTCTTTTCTCTGCTTCTCTCACCACTTCTCTCAGGTTCAGAGAATGTGAATCCCACAACCGTGCATTGAATGAAGTGACTCCACCACTGAGCACTGCTGTGCCAGACATGTTAGAGCTCCAGTATGAGCCAGAGTCCAGGGCAGCAAAGTGGTATGCCACTATTGATATTGCCAATGCATTTTTCTCCATTCTTTGGCAGCAGAATGCCAGCTCCAGTTTGCTTTCACATGGAGGGGAGTGCAGTATACCTGGAACAGACTGCCCCAGGGATGAAAGCACAGTCCTACCATCTGCCATGGACTGATCCAGATGGTACTAGAAAAGGGTGAAGCGCCAGAACATCTGCAGTACGTTGATGACATCATTGTGTGGGGAAACACATCAGCAGAAGTGTGTGAGAAAGGAGAGAAAATAATCCAAATCCTCCTGGAAGCTGGTTTTGTCATCAAAAGGAGCAAAATTAAAGGACCAGCTCTTGAGATCCAGTTCCTAGGAGTAAAGTGGCAAGATGGACGGCATCAGATTCCTATGGATGTCATCCATCAACAAGATCACAGCAATGTGTCCACCAACCAATAAGAAGGAAACAAAAGCTTTCCTAGGTGCCGTAGGCTTTTGTAGAATGCACATTCCTGAGTACAGTCAGACTGTGAGCCCTCTTTACCTGGTCACCCGCAAGAAGAATGATTTCCACTGGGGCCCTGAACAGCAACAAGCTTTTGCCCAGATAAAGCAGGAGATCGCTCATGCAGTCACCCTTGACCCAGTCAGGACTTGACCAGTGTGGGATCTCAGCCTCTCAGGGCTGAGGGGCAGAGTGAACAAGACCACCCCTGGGGGGTTCGGGAGTCCTGGAATGTTGCCAGAAATGTCTGGTGGCTGGACTTTGATCCCACAGGGGAGATGACATCAGTATAAGGATAGGAGGATTTCACTGGGGTGAATGGTGAAGGGACAAGTTAATTGGAGTGTGAGATACAGGGTTTAAGATTTCTGTACAGGGGGGTCTAGAGAGGTAAGATGGAGGAATTGGGGCGTGCCCTTCTCCTTCTTCTTCTTCCTCTAGGCCTCCATCTTCTGTGGTGATGTTGGCACTCTGGGATTGGACCTTACTAGGGGAACACTGGTTAATAAGGGTAGAGGGTATTGGAGAAAAATGATAAATATTGTATACGTAACTCCAAGTATAAAGATAGGTGGCCGCCCCAGGGGCTCTCAGTGTGTGCCCATGGCTGACTGCTGAGCAGAACTCTGTCAGGCCAAGAGAAAATCTTTTAGATAAGCATTTAATAAACACCGAGACCGAGAAAAGATCTGAAGTCCCTTCTCGTCCTTTGGAGCGCGGGCGGCCCAAGGCCATCTTCGGGCTTTTCCAGACCATCTAAACAGCCCTAAATCCGACAGACCAGATGTGAAGAACCTGCTCTACTCTGCAGCTGGGAGCCATGGTTTGTCCTCGAGCCTTTGTCAGAAAGTGCCTGGTGAGACTTGAGGCCTACTACTAGGATTTTGGAGTTGAAGCTACGGAGGGTCGGAAGCCAACTACACTCCCACAGAGAAGGAAATCTTGGCTGCCTATGAAGGAGTCCAAGCTGCCTCAGAGGTGATTGGGACAGAAGCACAACTCCTCCTGCCACCCTGACTACCGGTGCTGGGGTGGATGTTCAAAGGCAAGGTTCCCACCACCCATCATGCCACCAGTGCTACATGGAGCAAGTGGATTGCTCTTATCACACGGTGCGCCCATATTGGTAAACTGAATCACCCTGGGATTCTGGATATATTTACAAATTGGCCCAAAGGTGAAAATTTTGGTGACACAGATGAAGAACAAGAACAAGTGGCATGGGCTGAAGAAGCTCCACCATACAACCAACTTCCAGCAGGGGAAAGACGCTATGCTCTTTTCACTGACAGTTCCTGTTGCATGGTAGGGATGAATTGGAAGTGGAAAGCAGCCATATGGAGCCCCACACAAAAGATCGTGGAGGCTACTGAAGGAGAAGGTGAATCAAGTCAACTTGCAGAACTCAAAGCTGTTCAACTGGCCCTGGACATTGCTGAGAGAGAGAAGTGGCCAAAGTTCTACCTCTACACTGATTCATGGATGGTAGTCAATGCTCTGTGGGGATGGTTGGAGAGGTGGAAAGAGGCTAACTGGCAGCATAGAGGAAAACTAATTTGGGCTGCTGAAGAGTGGAAAGACGTTTCTACCAGGGTGGGGATGCTACAGGTGAAAGTCCGCTGCATAGAAGCCCATGTCCCCAAGAGTCGAGCTAGTGAGGAGCATCACAACAATAAGCAGGTAGATCAGGCTGCAAAGACAGAGGTGTCAAAGATAGACTTAAATTGGGAACACAAGGGAGAGTTATTCCTAGCTAAATGGGCCCATGATGCCTCAGGCCATCATGGTAGGGATGCCACCTATAAGTGGGCACAAGACTGAGGGGTGGAGCTGACCATGGACAGTATTTCCTAGGTTATCCTTGACTGTGAAATGTGTGCTGCCATCAAACAGGCCAAGCGAGTAAAGCCCCTATGGTATGATGGGCAGTGGTCCAAGTACAAGTATGGGGAGGCCTGGCAGATTGACTACATCACACTGCCCCAGACACACCAAGGCAAGTGCTACGTGCTCACAATGGTAGAAGCCACCACGGGATGGTTGGAAACCTACCCTGTGTCTCACGCCACTGCCCGGAACACCATCCTCAGCCTTGAAAAGCAGGTCCTTTGGAGACATGGTACCCCTGAGAGGATTGACTCAGACAACGGGACTCATTTCAAGAACAGCCTTATCAACACCTGGGCTAAGGAACATGGCATTGAGGGGGTGTACCATATCCCCTACCATGCACCAACTGAGGGGCAAAGTGGAGAGGTACAGTGGACTGTTAAAAACCCAGTTGAAAGCATTGGGTGGGGGATCTTTCAAAAATTTGGCACAGCATTTAGCAAAGGCCACCTGGTTAGTTAATACCCGAGGTTCTACCAACGGAACAGGTCCTGCCCGGTCTGAGTCCCTGAATATAGTAGACAAAGTCCCAGTGGTACATGTCAGAGGTTTGTTAGGGAAGACCATGTGGATCAATTCTGCCTCAAGTACAGACAAACCCATTTGTGGGGTTATCTTTGCTCAGGTACCAGGTTCCACATGGTGGATAATGCAGAGAGATGGAACAACACGTTGTATACCTCAGGAAGATCTGATTGTGGGGTGAGACTCATATGCAAATATCACTGTTTGTTGGATGTCACTGCTATTGTATGTACATTAAACCACACAGACATTAAATAGAAGGAAATGTTTAAGTGCCGAAGGTCGGAGCAAGTGAAAGATGGAGTTTTGAGTGAGTAAAATAAAAATGGGGAATCCTACAGCTCTCTAGTCTGGGGCCTGGGGATTCAGTTGTCTGGGTGTGGGGACGCGACACACAGGCAGCAGCCTTTCCCAAATTTGCCCTAAACCAGGACAATGTCTCAGCATCCAGACCCTTGAGATCACCCCATGTTATGTTTTCACTTTTTCCCTTTTAAGGGTGTCCTGGTTTAGGCCAAATTAGGGAGAAAACCTCCAAAAGGGCCCCCCTCCCAGAAAGAAAACCTATACGTCCCCTCCCCCCAACTGGTTCGGAAAGAATTTCTTCGGCGAGAAGTGGAAAAAAACTGTTTATTTAACAGGCAAAGCACTCCCCAGCACAAAAAATGAACAATACCAGATAACAAAACTCATTCGCCACGCTGAAGAGATGACAAATTCAGAAAGTCTCTCCTGTGGATGGTGGCTCTGTTATCAGTCCCTCTGGCACTGGAAAAGGCTGCTGCCCAGAGTAGGCCCTGGTGGGCTACAAAGTGCAAGCTCTCAGTGTTTCCCCAGGTCCCAGTACGGAGCAGGTTTGAACAGTTCCAAGAAAAGGGAAAGACAAATGGTCCGGGGAACTTCTCTGCCTCAGCTAACTAAACTAACTAAAAGACAATGGAGCGCCATGTTCTGCCCTGTCCATGTCCAGACACCACAGTGGAGTTCTGTGTTCCAGCAGACTGAGGAGGAGTGAGTGCAGTCCCTGATAACAAAACTCCGTGCTTCTTCTTCCTGCCTTTGCTCTCAGAGCCAGTCTTGAAAGCACAGAATATAAATATCCAGCGTCAACAGAACAGTCTATTGGGGATACAAGCATCATAACGTCACCCTAGGACAGAGGGGTTGGCCAGCTTCAACTTGATCATCTTGATCATCTCCTGATCAGGATTCTGTTGGGCATCCTTCCAGCTCATAGCACTGTTTGACAGCTTTAGCTGGTACCCACAATGCACTTGTAGGAGATAGAACACAAGCATATTGTTGACCCCATGATAATAAATCAGCAGGTTCATGCCAGATGGTTGTATCAGGAAGCTGTCTATATAATAGCTTAGGATGTTGCAGCCTATCTTTAGAGCTTTTAAAGAGACGTTCTGCAGCTGTACGAGCAAAAGGGTCATTATGGGCTTCCTGGGGTGACTTTATGATGCTGAATTGTATCCCCATTTGTCAGTTTAGCCCAGAAATAAGTTTTGTACCTTTAAAACTAGATCTGAGAATGAAGGGGGAGAGAAGAAGTAGTGGTGGAATGTCTGAGGCAGCTGTATTCAATCACATAGTAATAAGAGCTTCAGCATTCTTTCTCACAGACTGTTTTGTCTGCAGCACTGACAGTGGGAAAGAGCTCTCCTTTGCATTTTAGTTGATTTTTTTAGCTAGCTGAGGCACAGACATTCCCCGGACTGTGGCTTTTCTTTTTCTTGGAGTTGTTCAAACCTGCTCTGGACTGAAAACCCAGAAAAACACCGGGAGCGCACACCTGTGGCCCACCAGGGCCCGGGACTCAGCATTTTCCAGTGGAGGAGTGACTGATAAGAGACTGACTGAGCTGAGCTACAACCTATGGCAAGGACTTTCTGAGTTTGCCAACTCTTCAGAATAGCAAGAGGTTTTATTGTTTAATATTATTAATTTTTTATGCTTGTGAATACTTTACTTGTTAAATAAACAGGTTTTTTTCCACTTTTCTCCAAGGAAATCTTTCCCCATCCAGTTGGGGGAGGCGCATAGCGACAGAATTGGATTGATAAGCAGGGGGCCATTATCATTGTGAATTTCCTGTGGCTGACCCATTGTCGCAAATGCACAGTGTCAACCAACATTTTCTGCTGATTCACCTGTATGTGCAGTGGAGACTAAAAAGCCTGAAAAAAAGTCAATAGAACAGTGAGCAAATTTCTTCTGGCCAGAGGACGGAATGTGCGTAACATCTGTTTGCCATAATTAACAGGCTGCAAGCCATCTATGTACTACCCCAGCAGGCACATTAGGAGAAAAAAACATACTGGCAGTCAGGACAAGCGCTAAAAATCATGCGCACCCGGGACACTGGAATACCATAATCTTTAGACAAAGCAGCAACATTTTGATGGAAAAAAGGCATGAGATTCTTAGGTAGCTGTAAATGTCTGATTAGATATGACTAATCATCAAGCTCTCAGTACTAGCCTTCCCTTCTTTTAGGGAACCTGGTAAGTTAGAATGGGAGTGAATATGTGTGGCAAAAAAAAAGGCTAGGACAAGAATGAATGAGAGATAGTAACGCAACAAGTAACAGGGTTATATCATCAGTATTTACAAAGTGCAGAGAAATGTCAGGCATTCGCAGAAGTATTCCAGTAACATGCGTGCTACCTGCTATGAGATTAAAAGACAAGTTATGAAAAAGATTAAACACTTCCACTGCAACTCTGAGTTCAATTACTTGTGCCAAGCCAATTTGTGTAACAGCATGATCCTTCCACTCAACTCCATCATACCAAGTCACGGCAGCTTTGTGAGTTTTTCCTGATCCATCTATAAACACTGTTACAGTATTTGGAATTGGGGCTGAGGCGACAAAGGAGTTAACACTTAGTGAAAGAGAGTTTAGAGCCTGAAGGAGTGTGTGAGATGGTAAATTATATTATATTTTCCCTAAGAAATCAGCAAAAGAAACAGCACAAGCTACTGAGACTTGTAGTAAAGAATCAAATTCATGCCTATGTATAAGAATGCCAATGATATCAGGATCTCGCCCTAGTATTTGACCGGCACGTTGTCTATCTCTGGTAACAGCATCTAGGCACATTTCTAAATGAGTGGTTATTGTTTGCTTAGAAGTATGGGGAAGGAATACCCATTCTAAAATATAAACATCTTACACATCTGTGGACACAATTCAGCATCATACAGTCACCCCAACACATGCCAACCCTTATACCCACATTGCCAAGTTACTACCAAAACTAATATATATTCTAACTCTACAAACACATACATATTTACATACATATATATCTATATATACATAAATGCAGTATACAGCTATACACAGACAATGGCAGTGACATTCAGCAAACAGTGATAGTTATATATGGTTCTCACCCAACAATCAGATCTCCCTGAGGTACACAACATGTTCTTCCATCTCTCTGCATTATCCACTAAGTACAATTTGTCCCTGAGCAAAGACAACCCCATGGATGAGTTTGTCTGTACTCGAGGCAGAATTGATCCAAACAGTCTTCCCTAACAAACCTCTGATATGTACCACTGGGACTTTGTCCCCTGTATGCAGGGACTCAGATTGGGCAGGATCTACTCGGTTGGTGGAGCCTTAGGTGTTAACTAATCAGGTGGCCTTTGCTAGATGCTGTGCCCAATTTTTGAAAGATCCCCCACCTAATGCTTTCAACCGGGTTTTTAACAGTCCACTGTACCTCTCCACTTTGCCAGCTGCTGGTGCATGGTAGGGGATATGGTATACCCACTCAATGCCATGTTCCCTAGCCCAGGTGTTGATAAGGCTGTTCTTGAAATGAGTCCTATTCCCTGACTCAGTCATCTCACGGGTACCATGCTTCCAAAGGACCTGCTTTTCAAGGCCTAGGATGGTGTTACAGGCAGTAGCACGAGGCACAGTGTAGGTCTTCAACCATCCCATGGTGGCATCTACTGTTGTGAGCACGTAGCGCTTACCCTGGCATGTCTGGGGCAGTGTAACGTAATCAATCTGCAAGGCCCCTCCATACTTATATTTGGACCACCGCCCACCATACCATAGGGGCTTCACTCACTTGGCCTGCTTGATGGCAGCACACGTCTCACAGTCATGGATAACCTGAGAAAGGGGTTAAATCCACTCCTTGGTCTCGTGCCCACTTATAGGTAGCATCTCTACCCTTATGACCTGAGGCATCATGAGCCCATTTAGCTAGGAACAACTCCCTCTTGTGTTGCCAATCTAAGTCTATCTTTGAGACCTCTATCTTTGCAGCCTGATCTACCTAGTTGTTATTTTGGTGCTCCTCATTAGCCTTACTCTTGGGGACATGGGCATCTACATGGCAGACTTTCACAAATAGTTTCTCTACCCTGGTAGCAATGTCTTTCCACTCATCAGCAGCCCAAATTAGTTTTCCCCTATGCTGCCAATTGGCCTTTTTCCACTTCTCCAGCCATCCCCACAGATCATTGACTACCATCCATGAATTAGTGTAGAGGTAGAGCTTTGGCCATTTCTCTCTTTCTCCAATGTCCAGGGCCAGTTGAACGGCTTTGAGTTCTGCAAGGTGACTTGATTCACCTTCTCTTTCAGTAGTTTCTGTGACCTGTCATGTTGGGCCCCATACAGCTGCTATCCACTTTTGTTTCATTCCTACAATGCGACAAGAACCATCAGTGAAAAGAGCATAGCGTCTTTCCCCTGCTGGAAGTTGGTTGTATGGTGGAGCTTCTTCAGCTCGTGTCACTTGCTCTTGCTCCTCTTTGTCCACAAGACCCCACTTTTTACCTTCAGGCTAATTTGTAATTATCTCCAAACTCCCAGGACGATTCAGTTTTCCAAAACAGGTGTGCTGTGTGATAAGAGCAATCCACTTGCTCCATGTAGCACTGGTGGCAGGGTGGGTGGAGGGAACCTTGCCTTTGAACATTGTGGAGAGTCAGGGATCTGCATGCGGAAGATCTCGGGCTGTACAGTTAGATAGGAAGCCCCCCTCACCCTGCAGTCAGACCTTTGCTCCGTGCCTGGCCGCACCCAGCCGGACGTGAGCAGAAGGAAATGACACTGACTGCCCAAGCCATTATAAACCCCTGAGACCCCCCAATAAGCGCCATTTGCTGTCCACCACATTGGTGTCTGTAGCATGTGGACCGAGTGACCCTGGGCTTTGGGTCACCGTGCCGGACTTAGAACCAGGTCGCCACGCCTTGAAGGCAATATCTGGTGCCGAAAACACGGGACCGATCAGCGCCCGGGGTTCGGGGATCACCTGGACAGGGGACCGACGGCTGCACAGCTGGCCTAGTGCAGCGGGGGGGACGCCCCCGGACCAGCGTGGACCATGGAAGCCATAGCGAAGGTCGTAACTCAGATGCATGTGCAATGGGGTATTGAGTGTAAGCTTAAAGATCTTTGTCTTGCATTACCGAGACTGATTAAGCTTTGGGCTATAGAAAGCCCGGTAGACATCCTCCATCCGGAGGTTTGGGATAATTGTACAAAGGCTCTGGCCGAGGAAACCATGTCCTCAGGCTCAGGGAAAGCCTTAAAATCGTGGGGCAGAGTTATCCAGGCTCTGCAAAAAGCTCGACAAGAGCAAGAAACCTGGAAAGCCACGCTAACTTGTTTTTTAGCCACGCCGCAGTTGGGGGTAGGGGCAGCGGCGCAAACCACAGAGGATTTTGACCCAGGCGAGCGCGCAGAGGCGCGAACGCCGGAACCCCCTCAGCGAGCGGACTCACCATCGGAGGGGGGGGAGTACGCGCGGGCGTTTTGGCAGGGGCTAGCAGAGGAGGCGCGGAATGGGGCCATAATATCGGACCCCGAAGCGGTTGATTAAAAAGCCACCCCGCCATATCCGTTCGAAAATGGCGCCGAACGGCGTGTTCAGGGCGGAAAGGAAGACGCGGAGGGCGGAAATGCAGTCAGCCTGCTTAACAATGCATGCGCGGGCGAGCGGGGAAAAGGGGCAGCCCCCGTGGAGGAGCGTAAGACCAATCAGAGCTCTCAGTTCACATTAGGTCCTTATAGGGCAAGAACTTCCCCCAGCAGGAGGCGGGGGGATCCCAGGGGGAGGGAACGGCCCGACCCCCGCAAGAAGGGGCGGGGTCGGAGCCCTAGAAAACGGCAGAGCAGCCAGGAAACGTCCGGCCAGTCGACTTCCGGCTCGGACTCTGACTCGAGCTCCGAGCTCGAGAGGGGATTGGGAGGTTCCGACTCGGATTCTAGTTTTAACAGAAAGAGAGCAGTGGCATATAAGGTCACTAGCCACAGCGCTCCTGCGTGGGTGAAGGGGTTATCAGAGAAAGATCGAATCCTGCTTACAGACTGGCGGAAAATAAAAATAGCATGTGCAGAATGGGCTCCGTCGGCGACACTGGTGTTTCCGGTCCGGGTGGGGGGAGCAGGCGGAAACCAAAGGACCTATTCCCCGGTAAACCTGAAAGATGTACAGGCAATTATTAAAGCGATTGCTAATAGGGGAATTAATTCTGCCATGGTTTCCACACTCATTGACAGCATTTTTGGAGGAGATGACATGCTACCTTTTGATATTAAGCAGACTTGCAGGATGATTTTCGATGGGGCAGGGATGATCATTTTTAAACAGGAATGGGAGGACAATTGTGTAAAGCAGCTAGCCTTAGTAACAGGGGCAGACCATCCACTGCACGGCTCCAGCATACAGAGGCTAATGGGCACAGATCCCACTATGATCACCCCCCCAGGCGCAGGCTGAGGGCCTGCGGGCCCATGAGGTTATGACAACAACCCGTGCTGCCCGAGAAGCCGTCCGTGTTGCTTCCAAAGTAATAGTCAAACCCTTGCCATGGTCAACTATAAAGCAGAGTGAGAGTGAGAGCTTCACTCATTTTGTGGACCGCCTTCAGGCAGCATTAGATTCCTATGCATTACCCTCAGAGGCAAAGGGTCCTGTGCTGGCAGAATGCCTACGCCAGCAATACAACTCAGCCACCAAGGACATCTTAAGATCACTGCCACCTGGGTCCAATATTGCTGCCATGATCAGACACGTTGCAAAGGAAGAACACCTAGCTCCCATCCAAGCAGCAGTTCACACTGCAATAACCAGTGTGATAGCATGCCTTAAGTGTGGCCAGGCAGGCCACTTGGCAGTAAACTGCCCTCAGCCAGGACGCCCACCAGCAGCTGCTCCACCACGCCAGGGGAAACTTAGGGGACCATGCTGGGCATGTGGAAGGAAGGGGCATTTAGCTAAGGAATGCAGATCCAGGCCTCAGGGAAACGGGAGAGGGAGGGGGCAGCTGGGCGGTATCCAGCCTCCTCCCACCTGGAACATGTAGCAGCCCAGCTACAGCAACCCACAATGGGGCACAGGGCTCTCATGCCCACCACCACCACCCCCTCAGGGAATGACCCACTTTGTCGCCCAGACAATGGCTCAATCAAACCCACCTGCACCTCAGGAATACCAAGAACAGCTCCCTGGGGGTGAAGCCCCTGGGTGGCTTTGGCCATGAAAGCATGGGAACGAGACCCATGTTTGGCCTTCGCTGCGAAGGTGGGCAAGCACCCACTGATGGTGTGGGCAGTGTGTCGTCTCCACAACAGCTCCGACAACTCGGCCATCTGCCTTCCCTTTTGGGTGGACACAGGATCAGATGTCACCATCATCCCAGACATACATTGGCCTCGACCATGGAAGGGAGCATAGGACAAATTTGTTCTAAACATCTCCCTGATAAGGAGTATGATTTAGATCTTCTGGTCAGTCCTAACTTCAAGTTGGATGGATGAACAGGCACTCAGGCTGCCAAGACTCATGAGGTAACTGGCACATAAAGAGGCAGATTTAGGACATCTAGAATAGAAGATAGAGAGAATAGGGAGGCTGTATCAAGGAGCAGAGTAGAAGATAGAGGAGGTAGAGAGGATATATTGAAGAGCAGAGGGTTTTAGTCCGATTACAGGGAGAATTAGAGCTAAACACAGAGATGTGATAGTAGCTCCTCTGTCAGGGGGTAGGTATGGATGGTCCAATCACAGTAAAAGTGCCATTTTCAGTAACAGACCTTAATAATTAGAAGTTGATTGTTGTGGTGTGTATTTTTGATTGGAATTCGGTCCTAATAGTCAGTTTTATAAACCTCCCTCCCTATTTTGTATTGTTATGGCATATTTTATTACCAATGGATTGTTCCTTCCCCCCTGTGTTGCTGGTTTTGCCCTAGTTGTCCATCTCCCCAAAGACCTGTCCTTTTGTTCCCAGTTCCTCCTCCCATTGAATGTCAATCCCTTCCCATGCCTGCCCCTTTCTCTAGAAACTTCCCTCTCAATTTTGTATCCTTCAAGGCCCCATTGGTTTGTTTAAGTTGTTCTCCTCCCCTGTAATCCCGTATTGGTTTAAACATTGCATCCCCCACTTTGTGTTCCACCCCCAGTTTCTCCCAGCTGGTTAAAAATTGTATCCTCCCCTGGGACCTCCCCCGTATATAAGTTGATGAATGCCTTTGTTCAGTGTCTTTCTCTCCCTGATCCTCCTGGGAATAAACACCTTTGGAAAACATACAGAAGACCTCTCCCTGTTCCTACCCTCGAGGCAGTCCACCCACTCCCACCGACGGTGTTGGGAGCTAGTCGGGCTGAAGAAATTTGGCACTGCAGCACCTGATGGCTGGAACCTACCCTCTAATATTAAAAAAAAAAACCAAACAAAAAACCAAACAAACAAACAAAAAAAAAAAAATAAAAAAAAAAGTTGCAGTTATGGAAGGAATTTCCAAAGAATGGTGCCCTCAGGGAAAGGAAGGAGACAAGGGTGGGGACAACCTACCTCAAACTCCCCTGAGAGACTTGGTCTTAATAAGTGTGCATATTGTAAAAAAGATGGGCGTTGGAAAAGGGATGGTCCACAGTTTCAACATAAATGCCCCCGTCTCATGGCCCTCTCTCAGCTAAGATGGGGAATAAGGAGGTAAATGACAAGGTAGAATTCTTAGTAGATACCGGAGCTAGTTACTCTGTGGTAAATACAGTAAGAGGAAACTTGAGTAATGATTCTATAACAATCATTGACTCAACAGGGGATTGCAAAACTTGGCCATTTTTCAAGCCCATTGATTTTAAATTAGGAAAACAATGGATGAATTGCCAGTTTTTGTATCCACCCAATTCACCAAAGTCTCTCATTGGGAGAGATTTACTGGAAAAACTAAATGCTGAAAATAAATTTTAAAATGGCAAAATACAGATTATTATTCCAGAATCTAATTATGTGAAAGCCTCTATTTTTGCACTACAGTCTTCGAAATCAGACATGATCCATCTGCCAGCATCACTTGAGGATGCAGTGATTTCAATAGTCTGGGCTGGAGAGGTGCCTGAGTGATAAAAAAGAGCAGAGTCTGTAAGAATTAAATTGAAACTTGGAGTGGGACCAGTAAGGCAAAAGCAATACACTTTGAAAATACAAAGTACTAAGGAGTTGTAGTGGTTTTGGTTTGCTAATATGAGATTTCCCAGCTAATGCACCAATTAATGTGGTGGGTTTCAGTGCTGGCTGAACACAAGTGCACTCACTAGACTGTTGTAGTGTGTTCTGTTAGTTTGTTTAATTGCTCCCCCATTTTCTGTATTGCTCCCCCATTTTCTGTAATGGTTCTGCCCTCCCAGTTTTTCCTGCCTTAGCCTTGTCAGTTATTATGTTCCCATGGCAACTCCCACCATGGTATTGTCTGTCATTTGGTTACCTTGGTTACTCCCGCCACAGTTTATGTCAATCCTCTCTGTTATATGATTTCCCCTCCCCTGTATTTCCTTATATGTGAATTTGTTCTCCTCCCTGGGCCCAGTCAATCACTCCCCACTCCTCCCAAGCCTCCAGAATCTTCTTCTACCTGGGAGTTATGGTTGGCTGTGGCTCCGGGGCCCCTCCCTTATAATGTAACTATTGGTTTCTCCCCAGTGCCTATTATGTTAAGTCCACTCCCCTACCTTCCCCTATTGGTCCTTTGTAAACCCCTCCCTGAGATCCCTCCTCCCCTTTATAACCCTGTTGCACCTTTTGTTCTTGGTCAGTCGCTGGCAGATACGTTAGATTCAACACCTGGGTGTCTGTCACTCCCTGGTTGACAATAAATCTGACAAGCCCCCAGTGAGTGTCCGGACTCTTTACTCTCGTCGGCCAGCAGCGATTCCATCCGCTGTGAGCACAGCCCAAAGCCTTCTGAAACCGAGGGGTGTTCACACATTTGCAGCTTGGTGTTGGCTGCCCTCCTGCTAGCCGGACACCTGACTTTAAGGCCACACCTCGCTGCACTAGACTATACTTACTCATTTCTTGCTGTGAGATAGCATTAGGAGAAAGGTGAAGTAGGCTCAAAACTTTAAAAAAGTATAAAGAAAAGTTTATTAATAGTAACTAAAAAAAGAATAAGAAGAATCAGAATAAAACTTTTAGAACACTTCTCCTTCCCCCTACAACCTTTTTTTCTCACTAACAACGTACAGCAACAATTCAGTCAGTTTATTACTTCTAGAAATGTCTCCCTTCAGTTCACTTAGGGAGAGAAGTGTGTCTTGTCAATTTATGGAGACTTCCTCTCAGGAAAGTAGTTCTCTCGTGGCTTTTAATTTTCACAAATAGCAACTGCCTGGAAAATCTGCAATCATGAAATCCCTCCCATTTTCACAGCTTTTCCCACAGCTGTGTTTATGGGCCATGCCAATTTATGGGGTATTGTTTTTAAGATGAGCATTTCAAGAGCAAAGGTTCTCTTTATCTAGCTTTGAAATTATCTTCATCTGTAGGAACAGAGGTCTTCTTCTTCTCTCCCTGGGGTCACAGGGCTTTCATTACTCTTCTCTCTTTCTCTGTTCAAATTGCTCATGGGATCACAGATACTTTAACATTTATTTACTTTAGCATGGAGGCCTTTGCTCAATATCTAAAATTTGAACATTTTCATCTCCCCATCCCTTTATGTGTTACAGGGAAAAAGAGTCTGATGTATCAATTACATTCTTCTCCATAGCTTTACAAGAGAATTTCATCTTAAGTCATCTCCTCATCCCTCCCATCAGAGACTTGACTTTCTCTTCACTGACTTTAGTGTCTTCATGTTGTTTCTCTATGTGTTCTCACTCTGTCCTTTTCTCTCACTCGATAGAGGATTAAAGGTCTGCAAAGAGTTAATATCTCACCTGGGGTCTGCAGATGGTCATGTGACCCCAGCCGGGCTCGGTAGCATGTGGCAGGAGCTGTGGCTGGGCGGGGGGGGGGGGGCGCGGTTAGGATCATAGCAGCCAAGCCAGAACTCAGCAGCCAGCACGCTGGGGGCTGATGGCTTCCCGTCCCCCTGCTTGGTGGTTGCGGGCGAACCCCAATGGCGGCAGAATCTTGGCTGAGCTGGCCCAACCCCAGCTGCTCTTGGGGCTCAGTGGACCCAGATAAGCCTGGGCTGGTGGCAGGGGCAGGGTTTAGTAGTGGTAAGAGGTTAGCCCAGCCTCGGCCCCGCAGCCTCCTCTCTCCCTGCCTGACAGCTAATGGGGCCCAGCAGGCTCCCTGGGAATGGGCCCAGCCCATGGCAGGGGCTGCCCAGCCTGGCTCCGCCGAGACGGGGGCCGGGCCAGCCGTGTAACCTCTTTGCCAACCAGAAGGAAAAGAGACCCTCCCGGGCTTCTTCCTCTTTAACATGTGTGTTCACAGAAGCATATCAACTTTCTCAGTGGTTTAACAGATTGTCAATTCTCAAAGTGAATTACTGCTTGTTTTTTTGTCAGATACGGAGGAAACTGCTAACAGCTTCTCTTAAAACATCACTTCTGTGATGCAAAACCAGAACAGGGGTTATTACTATTATTGTGGAAAAAATTATAAAACCCACCTATTGAAGGAATGTGACTCCAAATTTAATACCCCTGTTTTGCCAGTTAAAAAAGCAAATGGAAAGGACTATCAGCTGGTACAGGACCTTGGAGCCATAAAAAAGATAATAGAAGATATACACCCAGTAGTAGCAAATCCTTATACCTTGCTAACAACCTTGATTAAAAAATTAAAATGGTTTACAGAATTAGATTTGAAAGATGCTTTTTTTCTGTATCCTTTTGAATACTGAAAGTCAAGAGCATGTTGCTTTTGAATGGGAAAATCTAAATCAGGGAGAAGAACCCAACTGATTTGGACAATTCCACTGCAGGGTTTTAAAAATAGTCCCACTGTCACAGACATTTTTTCATAGAAATCCTTTCTTTGGGATTTGTTCATCTTCTGGGAAGCTGAGGCCCCAGAAGAAGAATGTAAACAATTGTTATCGGCTGCTGTGAAATGTAGCAGGTTGCCCCTGTGATTGACTCATGTTCCATGTTTACAATTGGGGGCCAATCACAGGAGCAAGCTCGGGGGACAGATTCCCTGGACACAGAACTTTGTTATTCATTCTTTCCTATTCTATTCTTAGCTTAGCAGCTTCTGCAACTTCTCTCTATTCCTTTAAGTATAGTCATAATGTATTATATATCATATATTAATAAATCCAGCCTTCTGATCATGAACCAGGATTCTCGTCCATCTCTCTCTCACCCTGAAGACCCTCATCAGGTCGCTGTAATACCCCACCATGTTCAGAAATCAATTGGCAAAAGAACTGGAGGGATGGAAAAATCTGAACCCTATTGGAGTCTTGTTACAATATGTAGATGACATTCTGATAGCCACTGAAACTAAACAGCAATGTTGGGATCAGACTGTGGCATTGTTGAATTTTCTGTGACTAAGTTGATATAGGATATCCAAAGACAGAGCACAAATAGTCCAAACCACAATAACCTACTTGGGATTTGAAATTCTCCAAGGACGAAGGAGGCTGTAACAGGAACGAAAAGAAGCATTTTGCCAACTCCCACAGCCACAAATGGTAAGAGAGTTGAGTGCATTTTTCAGGATGGTTGAATGGTGCTACCTATGCATCAGCAATTATGGGCTGCTGGTAAAGCCACTGTATAAGCTCTTGAAGATGGCTCAGAAGGACTTTATAGTCTAGACTGATGATTCACAGGCTGCCTTTTTACAACTCAAGCGAGCCTTTATGTGAGCCCCTCCTTTGGGGGTCCCAGACCCCATGCACCCCTTTGAACTATTTACCTACGAAAGACAAAACATAGCACTGGGAGTGCTGTCACCATTCCTTGGGGACCAGAGGAGGGCCGTGGCCTACTTTTCAAAGCAACTAGATAATGTCAGCCAGGTCTGGCCTAGGTGTCTGAGGGCAGTAGCAGTTACTGTTCTCTTGATCCAGGAAGCTCAAAACGTGACTTTAGGACAAAGCATTGATGTTTATCTACTACATATGGTGCAGCCAGTACTCGAGCAAAAAGGGGGCCACTGGCTATCTCCTAGACAGATGCTAAAATATCAGGAAGTCTTGCTGGAGCAAAACAATGTGACACTCAAAACAACTTCTGTCATTAAACCTGCTATGTTCTTATCTGCCCAACAAGTAGAAAGAACCCCAGCACATGATTGCTTACATACTATAGAAGAAATGTATTGCAGCAGACCTGACTTAGGAGACACCTCCTTGGAAAGACCGGATTGGGAATTGTTTACCAATGGGAGCAGCTTTGTCCAAAATGGAAAGGGACTCTGGATACACAGTGACTACACACCATGAGGTAATCGAATTGGGGGCACTCCCCTCTGATGTTTTGGCCTAGAAAGAAGAACTAATTGCACTCACTTGAGCTTTGGAATTGAGTAAAGGAAAACAAGTTAACATTTGGACTGATTCAAAATATGCCTTTGGAGTGGTACATGCACAGGGGGCGACTTGGAAAGAAAGAGGCCTTTTGACATCTTGTCTCAGTTTAGAAACAAATTTTAGCAGAAAAAACCCTGGAATTAGTGTTTCCTCTAAAGAGAAAGGGCTTCAAGAACTCCCCTTTCTTCTGCCAATGAGACAAATGGATACCCAGGGGGTGAAAGTGAAAAAAAAACTGTTTATTAACAAAAAAAATAAGGGCACCCACAAGGCACAGAAAAAGAAAGAAAAAAAAAATTGAATAAATGCTAGATATTGAAATTGTGGAACCTTACATACACACACCTCCCTCCGAAACCCAATAATAGCCTTCTCTTGGCTGCTCTTTCCCCTTTGGTGTAGTTACGGTTGCACTCAGCAGGGGCACTGGTGGCTCCCCAGTTGGGCAGGGCACTGGTGGCTCCCCAGCCAGGCAGGGTGGGTGCAATGATTCACCTGTGGCTGCAAGGGTGCTGTGGCACAATTCCAGCCATGTCTCTCTCACATGGACAATGGCAGACGCAGCCAGCAGAAACGGATGGAGAAGGGGCTTCCTTTACAAGTGCCCAGGGGCAGCCAATCCCAACACTCCTTCTAGATAGCAAAAGAAGCTGTAGCAGGAACCTCAGGAGAAGCAAGCTGGAACATCAGGACCTCCCGGCAGGCAGAGGGTGAAAAGCTACAGTATAGCACAAACCCAGATCAATGGCAGAGGTACAGTGGAGGTTGGGCAGCAGCAGCCCAGCTCCCAAAAACAGTGGGGGAAAGGCTCCCTGGGATTTCTCACTGGCGCTGGCTGGTCCTTAGGGACCGGGCTGTGAGGGGGAGGAGTGGGGCAGTAAAACGAGGATGTTTCCAGGTCCCAGTAGGGCACGCACTGGTTCTGGGCTTCCTGACAGCAAAGCAGCAAAAGAAGTTAAGCCAGCAAGCTCAGTCACAAGGCCAAAGCTAAAGAAACCAAAAAAGAAGCAGGCAAAACCCACAGAAACCCTGCCCCCAACTCCCTCCAGAAACCCTGGCTTGGCTCCCATTCATCACAATAGTCCCAGAGCCAGGGAGGATGGGGGGTGGGTTGGGGACAGCAGCCACGCCAGGAACATTATAAAGTAAAAATGTACCACATGAACATGGTAAATCAAGGAGATGGGCACACAAATGTGTAATGTTTACAGTATGACTACACTATACAGTATATGCAGAGATACAAAAAATGTCTAAGTGGTGTTAGGTGCCAAAAAACAGGACCAAGAAACAGGATCTGTCAGCTCAGAAAATGCTACATTAATGCAGCTATATTGCTTGTGAAATTCTGCCTCGTTCAGTGCCATGTATTACACAAATACAGCTGTACCTATAGATGGATTTTGATCAGTAGGAAGATAAATTCCATTGGAGCTTAGTATTTCCTCATGGACAGGTGACTCTGAAGGTCTAGACCTAGCCAATAAACACTACACAGACTCATTTGGGTGTAATTAATCAGTATAAATTTAGGCCTTAGGAGACACTGGAGACTTCTGGTATTATTTTAAATGAAGCTTTTCTTTTGGGAATGTTAAGTAAATATTGTAATAAACCTAAAACTTTTTAAACTTACCTTAAAACAGTGAAAATTTCCAATCTCTCCACTGTTTTCAAAAGCTGAGCAATGCCTGCTCTGTCATAAACTATGTACATAGACTGGATTTCCTGCTGGAAATTACAGCAGTGGTAAAATGGTAGAGCTTATCATGACAGACCAGAAAAGAAGATATGAAAATGGGAAAGTGTATCTAAAAACTGTTTTGAATTATTGCTTTAGTTTTCAAATTTCAAAAACAGTTTTCATAGTCAAGTAGATTTGAGTAACAGTTTTTCCCTACGCAGCCTGAAAAGGCATTTCTGTAGGAATCTAAAAGTACATAAAATTTCTTGAGCAGCTACCAGTCCACTAAAACACTCATACATAATCAAAACCAAAAGGAAATAACAGAAATGGTGATACAGACATATAGGTTGCAATATCTTCATATTAGATTCCTTGGTTTCCAGTTTTGTTAGATGATTTGAGGTGTCCTCTAGCTCTTGTCAAAGGTTGGCATTCTCCATCTTTAATGCCTCAACTTGTGTTAACAACTGGTCATGCGAGGTGTGGGAATGGTGCCAACACCTGGCATCCTAACCAAGATTAGAACAAGAGAATGTTAACCATAAAAACTCTGGTAATTTGTGTGTTTGCTGAGGATGCTGTGAAAAAATGACTTTGGTGGAAGACCACTGTATGAGTGTGTGACTTACTGTGATTGAAAACAATCAGATGCATGGAATGCTTGAGACATGTTTTGTGTTACAAAATTAGCAGAGGCACTCTGGACCAATCAGAAGGCAGTTATTCATCTGGAGCGAAATTAAAATAAAAGAGAGCTCACATAGGAAAGAGACAAGAAAAAGAGAAAAACAAGACCTGCAAAGCTCAGAACTATAACACTGCATCAGTGTGTTTTTTCCTATTGCTGACATTTTGATGTTGACATTTTTATTTTTTATATTTAGATTTTTTCATTATATTTAGATTTTTCTTTGCATTTCATTTCATCACCATCATTGAAGCTGCAGCCATCCTGGGCTACCATCAGCACTGCAAAAATAAGAGAAGATGTTAGATTTAAACATTTTAGAAAAAACCTCACAACATACTTAAACATAAAATTACATCTCAGTCTTTCCCATTTGTCACTCAACTTACTAAACAGTCCATTCAAAACCATTTAACCAAAGCATTAATGCCTAGAACTGACATCAGTTCAATGGGGTTTTTTCAGTAGGCTTTTATTCAATACATGATTCAGCAAATGAAAGAAGATTATAACAATTGCTTTAGATGTTAGAAGCCAGAATATATAAGGGGGATTAATATCATTATACAAAAGTATCCTTACTTCAATTATAACAGTAAGAAAATAAAGATATAATAGATAGTATTTAATAAATTTTGTGTCATCAACAAGAACTGTCAGCCATATATTTTCACACTGACTGCCCACTTATTTTACTAAGTGAAATATAGACACGGATGCTCAGCATTCTTTGGAAAAACACTCACTAATGAAACTGTGTAAAAGGAGAACAGTAAATACTGAGGACTTGGAACAGAACAGAAGCATCAAATGTGACAGTAATCAAATCTTTTTCCAAAAATTTCAAGGCATAAAGACTAAAATAAATAAGCTTATGTCTAACACAAGAAGTAGAAATACTGGACAGTTAAAAAACAAATGAAAAGCCATTCTTAATATCAAGGCAGCATATTTTATCAATACAAAGAATAGGAAACATAGAGTGCATAAATAACAAAACAGAATATTTTAGTGATTGTGGTATTAAGTTATATATGCATTTTAAGCAATCCTTATTTTGGGTAAAATTGTCACACACTCCTAAAACATTACCACAATTATTCAGCCATTACAAAAACCCAAGACACACACACACACTAGCTTAAATGATAAAATTCAAATTATTTCCCAGTTTCCAAATCCAAACTCCAAAGCCATTCTTGCTAACAAACAAAATAATGAAAGCCTGTGTAACAGGATTTGAAGCTGTTTACATTTGAAGCTATTGATTTCTTCTTTGAAAATAAGTCATTCAGCAGAGTATCAGGAAACATGGCACTTCTTAAATGTTAAAGTCACTGGTATTGGACAGCAGTAGAGAAAGCAGCTGTGTGAGGTGATGCTGCCTGAATCGAGAAAGAAAAAACACTTTCTAGACAATATTAATATAGGTAATATAAAAATATAAAAAGCAAGTCGCAAGTCTTTAATGGAAGCTTCCAGGTACCCCCATGGGGTTATGGGCATAGCCAGTGTCAGATTTCTACTATTTTTTTAAGTTTAACAAATTAGCATATATAACAAGTGTTGTCCAATCAGAGGAGCAGTTGGTTAGGTAATTTCCCCCGGGTTCTGCCACAGTGGACTTGTTCCAGGGGGTTCTTTGCCCCATTTCTTGTTGTGTCTTCTAAGTTCTAGTTGAAAACCAAATGTCCTTGTCAGGGTTCTTCTTCTTAAGAGTAAGACTAAACAGAATTCCAAGTATGTGTTAGAAGGGTTAGCTTATTATTCTAAAATCTAAGAGGGTAGGAAAAAGCCCAGGAGCTATATAAACATGTATTAACAGTCTACAAAGCTACAAATATATGAAAAATGTATAAAAAGCTAAAATCTTTAGGCATCGGTGTGACCAGGTCTGATCATCCTGGTAGAAGAGCTAAGAGAGGAAGTAAGGTTAAGCAGCATCAGGGACTCTGAGGAGGTTGACTGGTGGAGCCACTCTTTAAGACCCCTGACGCAAATGCACCAGCTGGCTGCACCACAAGAATCGAAGGATCCCCTGCCTTCTGTCCACTAGGCAGAAGGAGGGGACCTAAAAGACAAAGGAGAATAGAAACAGACTTCTGCTCATGGCAGCAGGTGAATCCCTTCCTCTCCTGCCTGCTTTCTTCTGTCCTGTCAGTTTGTCCCAGTTTAGGGCAAATTTGGGAAAAAAACTCCAAAAGGGGGCCCCTCCAGAAAGCAAACCCACACGGCCCCTCCCCCCAACCGGGTCAGGAAGGATTCCTTGGAGACAAGTGGAAAGAACCTGGTTATTTAACAGGCACAGCACTCCCCAGCTTACAAAATGAACAATACCGGATGACACAACTCTTTCACTGCTCTGAAAAAAGATGACAAATTCAGAAAGTCTCTTTCTTGGGGGTGGTCTCTCTGTTATCAGTCCATCTGGCACTGGGGTAGCTGCTGCAACCACAAGGCACAAACTCTCAGTGTTTCCCAGGTCCCAGTCCAGGGCAGGTTCGAGTAGGTCCAAAAAAAGGGAAAGGAGAAACAGTCCAGGAAAAATTTGGACTGCTTAGCTAAACTAACTAATGAGCAGAAGCAAAAAGCAAGAGCAAACTGAAAAGCTAAGCAAAAAGCAAAAGCAGTACTAGTACTGCCCCATCTGTGTCCCGCCAGCTGTGGGGGAGTGCCTGATAGCAAAACCAAAACAAAGCATTCACTCTTCAGAGCCAGTCTTGAAGGCACAGAACATAATATCCAGCATAAACAGAACACACAAATGGGGATACAAGCATCATAACATCACCCTAGGACACAGTTGCAGGAAATTATTTGTGTAGAAACGGTACAATTATAGGGACAAAAAAAAGGAAAATAATACACACAAATACCTGTCTAAGAGCCTGGTGTTACTGGCAGAATTTGTGGTTTATTGGTCACAGTTGTAATGGTTTCGGTTTGCCAATTTGAGATTTCCCAGCCAATGCACCAATGAGTGTGGTGGGTTCAGTGCTGGCCAATCACCAGTGTGTGAAAAATGACCAGATAATATTGGCTTTCGCATTTATGTATTAGATTATGCATGTTGTTAGTGATTATAAGTATTTAGAAATAGCATCAATTATAACTCTTTTAAGCTGCTTGTTAATATAATATAATCTATCAGCTTAAGTAGGCACTGTGTTGCTCGTAGAAATAGTAGTGTAATGAATATAATATCTGTGTATCACTTACGGAAATAATAGTGTAATTAATGTATTGTGTTATAGACTTTAGCAAAACATAAGATTAAAAAAAGGCTTTTATGTAACTAAAAACAGTGTAAGGCCATCAACTGACCAACCTGTCCAAGTGATAAGATAATCGTGACACAATCCACAGCACTGGAGGACAATTAGAGAACACCATGTTAAATTTAAGGAGGACATACTGAATCCTTATCAGAGGATGTGAAACAGCAGGATGGAGACACAAGAAGAAATAAAATATATGGACCTGACACACAGGATGTCATGCAGATAAGCCGAAATGTGAAGAAGTCAGACAAAGGAGTGCCCAAAACATCAGAAAGTTCACAAGAATGTTTGAATAATGCATGAAACACATGAATATGCATGTCTCTCAGCAATGTAACAGTATAAAGTTAACATTGTGTCACGGTTTGACGCTGGCGCAATGCAGTGCCCCCATGAAAATATATTCTCCCTGGTGTATACTGTGAGGTGTGACCAGGAATAGAGCAAAGCAGGCTCCAAATTAGGAATAAAGGGGAAAAAAAACCTTTATTAACCTACAACTATATGTAAAAAGAAACACATACAGAACTCAGAAGGAAAACCTTCCAAAACCATTCCTCCTCCCTCCACCAAATTTCCAATACATCACAACAGGACAAAACCTTAGATTCTCAATTCAGTTGCCTCCCCTCAAATAACCAACTCTCAGTCCATCATCACCCTTCAGATAATCAATTATCAGTTCATCAAGAAGAGAGGAGTCCCTATTGTACCATAGGCTTCCCCAGGAAACACAGTTGAAACCTCGTATGTTTCCATGTCACACGTGGCACCTCCCGGAGAACATTTGCCATCGTGACATCTTCCTTCCCTGTACAGTGCTCTCACCACTGCACATGGACCAGAGCTGCTTATAGGGTTCCCCTTTTAAGGATGCTTTGCCCAGTTCCAGAAAAAGCAGTCTCTCACTTTTGGGACACCTGTCCCCCCCCAAATTCACCCCCTGGGGTTGAGGGGTCTTGAGAACAGAGATCTTCACTGAAGATCAAGGGCACCAGCCACCCTCCTCACTCGTCGTCTCTGTTCATGCCACTCCTTCACATAACATCACTGCACTCTCTTGGCTCCAAGCCATGGCCTCCCCCTAAATGCAGTCTCTGTGTCACAGGAAAAATGGTTCTGTCCATGGCTATACAAGAAAAGTCCAGCCAAAGGCCACTCCATCATCCCCTCCCACCTAGGAGTCTTCTCAACTTCTTTGGATATCTTTCATTTGCACAAACTTGCATCACACTGGCCCATTTCCTCCTATTTCATCTCTATCTCTCTTTTCATTCAGCTCCAGGAGGATCAGTATTTGTAAGGTTTCCATCATCCAAGAAAAGGGTTAAAATCTCGGGCTCTGCCTGACCAGAACTCTCCCAAGACTGCCGGGCTCCTCCTCTCCACCCCCTCCCTTCTCCTTTTTGGCTGGTCGTGCTGTTCGCACATGATATCGAATTTCAAGGTGGCATAAGCAGGGGCACTGTCTCCCTCTCTCCTGGGGAGGGGTTTCCCGATGCCTCTCAGTGCTCCTCCACCCTTCCATCCTGCAGGGGCCTTCACCTTCCTTCCCTGTCCAAGGCCCTGGCCTACCTCACCGGGCCACATGGCTTCCCCTCCACCTGCCCAGCCCGCAGCTGGGCAGGGGAGGTCTGACCTCTTTCACAGGCTGGAACCAAGAGAAAGTTTTCCTGGGAGTTCTTTGCTTTTAACCCCCTGTGTTCTCAGAGGCATATCCATGTCCTTAGTGGCCACACCAGGTGCCAATATTCAAATCTGAGCACCTTTTGGTTTGACCACAGCATCCCAAGAAACTCACTTCCTTTTCAAACCAGGACACATTGTCTGCATACACTGGCTTGTTCTTTGGCTGTTGGCCAGGAGCACTCCAGTGCTGGAAATATTGTCCTTTTTTATCCTATTATTATTAAAGTTTTAAAAATTCTAAGCAGTGAATTCTGTTTCTCACAAGTGCATTCACTAGGATGCACTCACCCATTTCCTGCTGTGAGGTAGGGCAAGGAGAAAGGCAAATCAGGCTCAAAACTTTAAAAGGGTATAAGAAAAATTTATTAACAGTAACTAAAAGAAAGG
The DNA here is from genome assembly GCF_028551555.1 of Melozone crissalis. Taxonomy (NCBI): domain Eukaryota; kingdom Metazoa; phylum Chordata; class Aves; order Passeriformes; family Passerellidae; genus Melozone; species Melozone crissalis. Next base: position 3,084,237 of record NW_026535813.1, on the reverse strand, counting down.
ATAATAAGAATCAGAACAAAATTTTCGGAACACTTCTCCTCCCCCTAAAACCTTTTCTTTCCCAATGACAATGTAAAGAAACAAAACCTAAAATTTCAGTTTACCACCTCTAGAATAATCTTTCTTCAGTTCATTTAGGGAGAGAAGCCCATCTTGTTAGTATTATGGTGACTTTTACACAAGAAAATAGTTCTTTCATGGCTCTCAATTTGTCACAAATAGCAGCCACCCTGGGAAATCTGCAATTGTGAAATCCTTCCCATTTCCCACAAGTTTTCCCACAGCTGTGTTTATGGGCCATATCAACTTATGGGGTACTGTTTTAAAGATAAACTGTTCAAAGGCAAAAGTTCTCATTATCTATCTCTTAAATCATCTTCCTGGGGGCACAGGATCTTCATCACTCTTCTCTCCTTCTCTGTTCGAACTTCTCATAGCATCACAGCTACTTTAACATCTACTCATTTAGCATGGAGGACTTTGCTCAATATCTACAATTTGAACACTTTCATCTCCCCATACCTTTATGACTTATAGGGAAAAAGAGTCCTCCTCCATATCTTTACAAGAGGATTTCAACCTAAAACTAAAGGCATCTCCTCATCCCTCCCATTTGGGACTTGACTTCTTCACTGACCTTGATGTCTTCATGTTGCTCCTCTACATGCTTGCATCTTGTTCTTTTATCTCACTCAAGGGAGGATTGAAGCACTGACAGAGTTAATATCCAGCCCGGGGCCTGCAGATGGTCACCTGAGCTCAGCTGGGCCCAGTAGCTTGTGGCCGGAGCTGCGGCTGGAGGGAGCGGGGAGGGGGGTGGAGGGGGGTGATGACTTCCCCTCTCCCCTGCCAGGTGGTTGCGGGCGAATCTCAATGGTGGTAGAATCTTGGCTGAGGCAGCCCCCAGCCTGGGGCTGCTCCGGGGGGCCAGTGGATTCGGCTTAGCCTCGGGCTGGAAGGGCGCAGGGCTTAGCAAACAACAAGATGTTAGCAGTCACAGCCATCGGCTCTGCAGCCTCCCCTCCCCTGCCCAGCAGCTGATGGTGGGGGGGCCAGCAGGCGCCCTGGGGCAAGGGACCCCGCCCCCTGGCAAAGGGCCACCCAGCCCCTGTTACCTCTTTGCCTACTGGAAACGTGAGTTCCTGGGATATTCCATGTTTTACATGGGTGTTCACAGAGGTGTATCAGCTTTTCTCTTTGCATCACTTCCGTGAGTGCTTCCCATGCAAAACCACTACAACAGGTCAGTTTACATGACATTGTGCCTGCTGGCAACAGATGGGGTCCACCCATCTCAAAGTGGGAAAAGGATCTTTGCTCAGGAGTTAACAGGGCTCATTGAGAGCTTTAAACTGTATTGGAAGGAGATAAAACCAGGAACACTATAGATAAGACATGGGGTAGCACACCACTGTTTGAGGGATAGTATACTATTGAGGTCCTTTGGTCTGCCCTATCAGTAGGGGTAGGGGATGAAGATCCATGAGGCAGCAAGGATAAGTGTTCTTGACATGTTAGAAACCATGGAAGTGTCTGCAAACAGTAACAGAGGAAGTAAAACTTCTCCCCCCAAAAAAGGCAGTGGGATTGAAAGTCCAACTGAATCGCATCTACACCAATGCACACAGCATGAGCAAACCCAAGAGGACCTGGAAGCCATTGTGCAGCAGGAAAACTATGAAAATGTCAGAAATTTGGAGGTATGATGGGATGACTCCCATTGATGCCCTAAAGACCTGGAAATAAAACAACACATTTTCAAGATAATATTAGTATAGGAGGTTATATAAAGGCTGGTCTTTATTGGAGGCCTCCAAGGGGCAGATATGCAAAATGCCCAATGCCCCCCTGCCCCCCCTGTATGGGGTGAATCCAGTTTTATAAGTTTAGTAAATTAGCATAATTGACAAAAATCCCCAATTAGAGACATAAGTGGTAAGACAATTCCCACCCAGTTCAATCCCTTTCTAAATCTTGCCCCCTCAGATAGGATCTAAACTCTGTTTATGAAAACGTGTCTCCAAGAGCTGGTTTCTGTGGATGTGCCAGCCTGGTCAGGGAGCGAAAAACTAGATAAGTTTTCCCAGGATTGGCTTGTGAGACTTTAGGGAGTCACAGAGAAACAATGATAGCTTGTTAGTATAAACAACCTGCAGGTGATGTTTTCCTACTCTCTGTTTTCCTGTTTTTCTCAAAGATTATTGATAAGAAAGGTGTTTTTGTTAATTAGGGTGAGAGTCTGTCCAAATTTTCCCTCATCTGCCTCACGATCGTCATTTGGGGACCACTGAAGAGAAGACCCCCCTGTCTTCTCTGTAGGAGAAAGTTACACATGCCACAGGCCCTAGACCTGAGAGCACAGTGCTAAGCTATTGTTTTCACAGGTGTTGTTTGCTGTATGCTACACTGAGCCCAAAGAAGGGGGCACTGTGCCCTTTTTGCAACAATAGCCTTGGAAGCTGTCCTACGTCTCGGCCTGGCTGGACTTCTCCTGAGTTCTGGGTGGTCCCCTGCAGAAGACCCCTCTCACTCATTTGCAACCACCGTGACAGACAGACTGAGATGTAAGAAGCCTCTCCATCAAGGACTGAGACATGAAACCCCTATGTGAAAAGGCCCCTCTCCTCCTTCCAAGGACTGGGACTGAAACCCCTAACCCGGGGGAGGTGCATGGGGGGACGCAAGCTGACCAAAGCGAGATGTTTGCCTGCAGGTGTGACCACTGGACCAAGAAAACAATGGCTCTCGTTTACTGCTGAGAACACGGACTACCTGTTACATCTATTCCTTATTGTATCTGTTTCCCCCCCTCACAATTTTCAATAGAATTATCATAATAAAAACCTCTGAGTTAGTGTTGCGGTGTACTGTAATGTCCCATTTTAGACTTCCAAGTCACCTCCCAGGTGTGCCTATACCTCTCTCCCTTCCCCCTCGCCCCTTGCTGAGTGAGTCCTGTCAATCAGGCTTAACATTCCAGCAAGGCATCGTGTGGTTGGTCAAGTTCAAAAGATGCCCCTATGCCCGGGAGTCATTGGCCTGTTTAGGTGTCCCTCGTCCCTTGAGACCCCGCCCCTTCCACCTGGTTGGTACTCACCTGTACCTCCCCTCCCCCTGTCCCTGAGCTTAAAAAGGTAATCAGACCATGCGGCCGGATTCTGTTGGAGCAGTTGCCTACGTTCAGACCTCTGTAACCATGGAATAAACCTATGGACATTAAACCCTCCAGCAGAATCCTCTCCTTTTTCTCTTCACCATCGCCTGAAGTCTTTCATCCTGAGGTAAACGAGTTCCTGACAAGCCTGGACTTGTTCAGTGCCCTGCTGCAACCACCAGCAAGCCACAGGTATCTCTGGGGTGATATACCGCAGTTGCTGCCTTTGGCCCAGCAGCGAGGGTCAGACTGGCCCAGGCACCATCTAACTGGTAATATTGGGATTCATATTCCAATAATTGGCGTCCCTGGGTGGGCAAAGCAACTCTGCAGCCCGAGACGGACTCGCAGTACCTCCGAGAAGCTTTTGGCAGCCGTGCATCCAGCTGGAAGGGCTTTGGTTGCATCGCCCGCAGCTAGAGACTTTGGGAATATTCCCAGAAGTAGTTTTGAGGATTGTTCGGCGCCTCTGGAAAGCCCAGCTCTTTTGTGGTGAGCAGATTTTCCAGAGGGAGGACAGGGGAGCCTCTCGCCCATAGAGAGGTCCTGTTCGGTGAGGAGACCTGCCTGTACCCAGCCAGCTACAGCTTCCATTTCAGGTGAGTATCTCTGCTTTCGGTAGAGCAGAAGCTCAAAAACAGACTCTGCCATGAGTTCTGTTCCTTTTTTGCCTTTGCATTTTTGGCTGCGCAGCCCCACAGACGGGAATTCATTGCGTTCTAGCTTTTAGCTTTTTGCTGCGTGTGTTACTCTCTTTTGGAATTCGCGCCGGAGCGGGATTGCTTTCTGCCCTTCCCCCCTGCTCTGCAGCGTGCTCGGCTCTCTTGCCGTGGGGGATCCCTCTCTCTCTCTCTCTGTGCGGGGGAGGGGGGGCTCTCAGCTCTCCCTTGCCGCGGGGGACTCTCTTTCTCTCGCTCTCTGTGCGGGGGAGGGGGGGCTCTCTTTCCACGTGGCCGGGGGATCCTTCTCGGTGCGGGGTGGGGGGTGTTCTCTGCTCACACGGCGCGGGGAGGCCCCGGTTTCGGCTTGCCACGTGGCGTGGGGGAGGCTGCTCTCCCAGCTCCGCGGAGGGGCTGCATTCCACGGCGGGTGAGGCTTTGTTTCTACCTCGCTCGGCAGGGCGTGCCCTGCTGCTGCTGCCCGGGAATTTTAAAAGCAGTATATACAGCTGCATTGTGAAGCTTTTGTCTGTTCGTTATCGCTTCCTATTTGTGGTTTTTTAAGAAATCGGTAGCTGATTTTGGCTTTGTTTTTGGTCAGGCAGGGTTAAGTACTTTGCTTTTTACATCTAACATGGGTTCCAAACTCAGCATTGTACAAAAAGGAGTGTTTTATAATATTGTTAGCATTTTAGTCAGTGGTAATGTTAAGTTCTCTAAAGGAAAATTGAAACAGTTTATTAGATGGCTTTTTCTGCAGTTCCCAAATATTTCCCCTGAAGAAATCCACAATATTCAATTCTGAGATAAAGTTGGGAATGAATTGATAACCTTAGGACAATCTGGCAATGTACCCTCAGCTAAATTTGTGTTCTGGAGTTTACAAATTCGAACAGCATTGCTCAAACAAACGGAAATGGAGAAAAAGCCAAATGCAAAGCCATGTACCTCTGCTCTCCCTGTTTCTCCCTCTCCTAGTTCTAAAATCCCTAAACCTCTTTCCCCAAAACTTGGTATTTTAAAGAGAGCACACTCATTGGGAAGTCGACTCCCAGAGTCTGTTGAAATGCCTGAGTTGCCCTGTCCACAAGGCCCTGGCCAGGCTGCGTGGAACCTTTCCCAATCCCCTGTGTCCCCTGCTCTGAAACTCAGAGCACGTGTCAGCTTTCCAGAGAGCAATGATGCCCAAAATGGCCCCCAGTCCCTAGGGGGTCCGCAAGATGGTGGATGCCACGTGGCATCTTCCCAAACCTTGTCTTCTTCTTCCCAAAATCCTCTTAAGCATCCCAAAATTCCAGCCCCATCCCCCTCTCCTCCTGTTCCTCGTGACCCCTTCCCCCCTCCCCCTCCCTCTCCTGCAGTACCCTCAGCTCCGCCTCTGTACTCCTCCCAGGGGGCGTCTGCTGACGTGATGTCACCAGGTGTCCCCGCCCCCTGCCTTCCCCTTGACCCCGCCCCTTGTTCCCACGGTGTCCCCGTTCCCTGCTCGCCCCCTGACCCCGCCTCCTGTTCCCATGGTTTCCCCGCTCCCTGCCAGCTCTCTGTCCCCGCCCCCTCCCCGGGTTCCCACGGTGGGGACACACCCACTGCCTCTCCCCAAACCTGTATCTGTGATCCCAATGCTTCTGTTTCAAGGGATACAGAGCAGGGAACAGCAGAACCAATGCATAGTCCCATGTTGTCACTGGCTCCTGTTACCTTTCAGCCTGCAGCTCAGGGGGGAGCAGCCCCAGCTGCTAATTTGAGTTCTTTTGGACGACAATTGATTGAAGAGATATGTAAATCTCATAAAGAATATGGTCCACACAGTCCATATTTCCGTGGCCTTTTAAATTCTGAATTGAGTAGGACTGTGGTGATCCCACATGATTTAAAACAGCTTTTTTCATGTCTCATGACCTCCACGGAATTCAAATTATGGGAATTAGCATGGAAACAACTGCTAAAAGATGCTCTCCCAAGCTTGCATGCTGATCCAAACACAGCCAAAGACAACAGTGGTAACCCTATTACCATTGAGCACCTCTGTGGTGAGGGCCAATGGTCTTCACCCTCAGTCCAAGCTACTGCAATTCCTGCAGAAACACTCGAGAAAGTAAAAGAAGCAGCTGAAAAGGCATTCTTCTCCCTCCAACCTGAGGGGCCTTTTGAGCCCTATAGTAAAATTAAACAGCTACCATCAGAGCCTTTTTTGAAATTTGTAGAAAGGTTAACTAGAGCCATTGAAATACAAGTTAAAAAAGAGAATGCTAGAGAAGCAATTTTAGAGGAAATGGCATTTACAAATGCAAATGCACAGTGTCAAGCGGCAATCCTGAGCCTTCCTATAGAACCTTCTCCTACATTAAAAGATATGCTTAGAGTCTGTTACAGGAAAGTGCCTCTGATGAGTGTGGCTGAAGACACCAGACCAAGGCTGCTGCCAAGACCACCTCAGCGTGTCGCCGTTGCCAGCCCTGCGCCTTTCCCCTCAGCACAGCAGTACCCTGGGCAGCAGCGGAGACCAGCAATGGCTGAGCCCACAAAACCATGCCTGCTTTGTAATAACCTAGGGCACTGGAGTAACCAGTGCCCCCTGAAAAGGGAATTTGATGAATTTAGACATGGCAGGGGAGGAGAACTACAAGCCCTCCCTGGGGGTCAACAACAACAAAAAAACTGAAAAGAGAGCGCCGGCCTGCCAGGCGTGCAGACATAAAAAGAGCAGGCCAAGGGAATAAGGGTAGCAAAACAAATCAAGCGAGCGATAATATTAATGTTTGTGTAAGCGAAGCAGGTGCTTCAAAGACCAAGTCTGCTAGTACGCTGTTGAAAGTGAAACAAAATAACCTTTGTTATGATTTAGGTGATCCTGTGTTAATCACGTCTTCTGTCAATGAGTCTTACAGGTTGCAGCTGACAGAGTCACTTCTCCTGAAGGACACTGCCTGGCATTTTGTCTCTGTAAATCCTGAACAGAAGGGTACTTGGAACCGAATTCGTTGTAAGTACATCGTCATTGGGGACACCAAACACACACCACAAGAGATCGAAATTGCTCCAGGAATGACAACATCAGATCCTGAGCAATTTGTTCTCAGCCTGCATTGTTTCCACCCACCCCTGTTTCTTCCCAAGGGACAAATTGTTGCACAAGCTATCTCTGTGCCATCTTTACCTGAAAATATCGAAAAACAAGGGCCCACAGTCGCCCAAGTACAAGTTATTGGGAAAGACAAACCCAAATTATGGTGTAATGTCAGTGGGGGTGGGGAGTCAAAACGCATTGAGATGCTTGTAGACACAGGTGCAGACTGCACAGTGATTCCAGTACAAGACTGGCCAGCACATTGGCCTTTGCAAAATGTTGCCGGTCACCTTCAAGGTGTGGGAGGTCTGCAATTGGCAAGACAATCCAAAAGCATTATTCAAATCGAGGGACCAAACGGACAATTAGCAAATATCCATCCATTTGTGTTAGATTATTCGGAACCTTTGTTAGGGAGAGATTTAATGGCCCAGTGGGGTGTCTCAATTGATATTCCAGACTCTCCACAGCATTTTTGTGCAGCAGTCATTGAACAACAGCGCCCCACCCAAAAACTGAAGTGGAAAACAGACAAACCAGTTGATGTGAAACAGTGGCCACTCAGTAAACAAAAAATAAAGGTGCTTGAAGAACTAGTGCAAGAGCAACTAAAAAAGGGCTACATTGTGGAGACCATGTCCCCATGGAACTCTCCAGTGTTTGTCATCCAAAAAGCTGACAAAAAGAGATGGCGGTTCCTCTGGGACCTCCGACAAATTAATAATGTAATTGAAGATATGGGTTCTCCCCAACCTGGTATGCCATCCCCAACAATGCTTCCCCAAGATTGGAAATTAGCTGTTATTGATATTAAAGATTGTTTTTTCCAAATCCCCTTGCACCCTGACGATGCACCGCGTTTTGCATTCTCAGTCCCTTCTATTAATTTAGAAGCCCCTATGAAAAGGTACCATTGGACCGTTCTTCCTCAGGGATTAAAGGTATCTCCAGCTATCTGCCAGTGGTATGTCTCTTCCCTGCTTTCCCCAGTACGTGCAGCCGCAGGGAAGGCCATTATCTATCATTATATGGATGATATCCTTGTGTGCGCCCCCAATGATGATTTACTCACACATGCGCTTGACCTAACGATCGATGCATTGATTGTTGCAGGGCTCGAGCTCCAGGAAAAGAAAATTCAAAAGATGCCACCTTGGAAGTGTTTGGGCTTAGAAATTGGAAATAGGACCATTGTTCCTCAAAAACTAGAAATCAATCCAAGGATCAAGACCCTTGCGGATGTCCACAAGCTGTGTGGGTCTTTGAATTGGGTAAGACCATGGCTCGGTCTGACTAATGAAGACCTTGCCCCTCTTTTCAATTTATTGAAAGGGGGAGAGGACCCAGGTGCTCCTAGGTCTATTACCCCAGAGGCACGGAAAGCTCTAGAAAAGGTTCAGATTGCAATGTCCACAAGACAGGCCAACTGATGCCGGCCTGACCTGCCATTCAAATTTATCATTCTAGGTAAGTTGCCACACCTCCATGGAATTATTTTCCAGTGGGAGGAAAAACAAACACCTAAGGCAAAGAACACACCAAAAAAGGACCGGGACCAGAGGGACCCTCTCTTGATCATAGAATGGGTTTTCCTCAGTCACAAAAGGTCCAAGAGACTGACAAAGCCTCAGGAGCTGGTAGCAGAACTGATCCGGAAAGCAAGGACCCGGATCAGGGAGTTAGCAGGATGTGATTTTAAGTGCATTCATATTCCAGTTGAGTTAAAATCAGGTCAAAATACTATTAAAATACTGGAACAATTGTTTCAAGAAAATGAAGTGTTGCAGTTTGCTCTGGATTCCTACTCAGGACAAATTTCGGTAGCGCGGCCCGCTCACAAATTGTTCGAACAAGATGTTCAATTTACTTTAAAATTGAGAAGTGCTCTAAGTAGGAGACCTTTAAAAAGGGCTCTGACTGTCTTTACAGATGCGTCTGGGAGGTCCCACAAGTCTGTTATGACTTGGAAGGATCCTCAAACCCAGCAGTGGGAGACAGACATTGCTGAGGTGGAAGGTTCACCTCAGGTTGCTGAATTGGCTGCGGTTGTTAGGGCTTTTGAAAGGTTCTCAGAGCCATTTAATCTGATTACAGACTCTGCATACATGGCAGGAGTAGTATCCAGGGCAGATCAAGCAATTCTGCAAGATGTGTCTAATATCGCACTTTTCGAATTGCTCTCAAAACTGGTAAAGTTAGTCACTCACCGAGAGCAACCATTTTATGTGATGCACGTCAGGTCACACACTGACTTGCCAGGGTTTATCACTGAAGGCAACAGAAGGGCAGATGCTCTTGCTGCACCTGCAGAGATAGCCACTCTCCCAAATGTTTTTGAGCAGGCAAAAATCAGCCACCAGCTTTTCCACCAAAATGCACCTGGCCTGGTTCGTCAGTTTAACATCACTCGAGAACAGGCCAAAGCGATTGTGGCCACATGCTCAAATTGCCAACAACATGCACTCCCTACAGTGAGTACGGGAGCAAACCCAAGGGGACTGAACAGTTGTGAACTGTGGCAAACAGATGTAACACACATACAGTCTTTTGGACGGCAGAAATATGTTCATGTTAGTGTAGATACCTTTTCTGGAGCGGTCTATGCTTCTGCCCACACAGGAGAATCATCTATCAATGCTATTAAGCACCTCTTACAGGCTTTTTCTTTCATGGGCATCCCCAAGGAGCTGAAAACTGATAATGGGCCTGCTTATAAATCCAAGGAATTCGGGAGCTTCCTGCAGCAATGGGGAGTAGAGCACAAAACTGGCATCCTCTACTCCCCTACAGGTCAAGCCATTGTAGAAAGAACTCACCGTGATATTAAAAGGGTCCTGGACCAGCAACAACAGGTTCTGATGGTAGAACCTCCCCACATCCGGTTATCCAGGGCACTATTCACAATCAATTTTCTGAATTGTTCTTTTGACAGCCTGAACCCACCCATCCTATGCCACTTTGGGGGGAGCAATCATAGGTTAATGAAAGAAAAACCTCCGGTTTTAGTAAAAGACCCTGAGACTTGGAAAATGGTGGGACCTTACAAATTGGTTACTTGGGGACGTGGATACGCCTGTGTGTCCACCCCCTCGGGTTTAAGGTGGGTTCCTTCCAAATGGGTAAAGCCCTATGTTCCCAAGGTCTCAGAGAAATCTACAGAAGCACCCCAGGTTGCTCATGCTGCCTGGAGAAGAAAACGCCGCACGCGTTCTCTGGAGGAAATTCCATTTAAGCCTCCTATCTGGAATAGTTTGTAATATATGTTTTTTTCAAGTTTTTGTACCAGTTTAGATCCCACTGTTCGTGTGTAGCCTCGAGATGCCATGAGACCGAGCCTGCTTCTCGTCCTACTCGTGATCATCCCACCTGCGATCTCCTGCATAGTGCCGCAGCCCAAACCACATATGGACTACCTTGACAAAGGCTCTCGGACATCAACAGAGAAACTGACAACGGGCTGAATGGACTGTACAAAGGCTGGGGACTCTCGGGCTGGTTGGGATCTATTCTGAAAACTGTGTTTTTAGTGCTGTTTATTTTTTCTATAGTTTTGTAGTTGTCAGCATTGTTTTTGGACTAATCAAACGCATGGTTCTCAAGTTAATTTCAAGCTCATCTCCCCCTCCTGAGGTCTACCATTTGGAAGCCCTTAGTGCTCCAATGGAGGACCTGGAGGCCTCAGTGGCAAACACTGACTCTCCTGTAGAGGAAAAACTGATTTACCAACCATGGTTTGGCAATCACTCTGCACCACAAACACAGTCCTCTTCTTTTTAAACAAAACTAGGGGGAGATGTTGCGGTGTGCTGTAATGTCCCATTTTAGACTTCCAAGTCACCTCCCAGGTGTGCCTATACCTCTCTCCCTTCCCCCTCGCCCCTTGCTGAGTGAGTCCTGTCAATCAGGCTTAACATTCCAGCAAGGCGTCATGTGGTTGGTCAAGTTCAAAAGATGCCCCTATGCCCGGGAGTCATTGGCCTGTTTAGGTGTCCCTCGTCCCTTGAGACCCCGCCCCTTCCACCTGGTTGGTACTCACCTGTACCTCCCCTCCCCCTGTCCCTGAGCTTAAAAAGGTAATCAGACCATGCGGCCGGATTCTGTTGGAGCAGTTGCCTACGTTCAGACCTCTGTAACCATGGAATAAACCTATGGACATTAAACCCTCCAGCAGAATCCTCTCCTTTTTCTCTTCACCATCGCCTGAAGTCTTTCATCCTGAGGTAAATGAGTTCCTGACAAGCCTGGACTTGTTCAGTGCCCTGCTGCAACCACCAGCAAGCCACAGGTATCTTTGGGGTGATATACCGCAGTTGCTGCCTTTGGCCCAGCAGCGAGGGTCAGACTGGCCCAGGCACCATCTAACTGGTAATATTGGGATTCATATTCCAATAAGTTAGCTAGAGATTCTGAGATCTCCCCAACGTAACAGGCGAATCCTCAACTGGACTGGACCAAAGGACTTTGTCTCTACGTTTGGTAGCTATATCCCCTTCTCTCTCTCTTTGTTCTCTCTTTCTCTATATTTTTCTCTCCTTTAATCTCTCTATCGCATTTTGCTGTGGTCATTCAATAAAGGTGCATTTGTTTTGATTATCACTGCAAACCCCCTTGTACCATGTCGGTTCTTTTTGCACCCTGAGGTCAATCCATGAACAATCACAAACCCCGTTCATAAGGACGGATCGTGACAATTAGCCAATCAGGTGAAATATATTGATTAAGTGAGCAATCTGATCTATCTGTATCGGAACAGTGTATAAAGGAGAGAATTTTGAAGTAAAGCGAGATGTTGTGCAAACCAACCTTCTGGTGAGTCTGTGTCATTTCTTACTCAACAGCAACAGACCTAAACCAGACCATACCATTTTTCGCATCAATTAGCCCCTCGTGGTTCGTGGGACAGATAGAGGCACTCCAGATCCCCACTGGACCTCTGCCGGGACCCCATGGCGCCCACGCAGTCCGCCTGCATCTGGACACCCTCTGTTCCCCTGGAGAGATAACAACCTTTCCCTGCTTCCTCCTGGAAGGGACTGGGATCGTGGTTTTGCCCTGATAGCTTAGAAGAACGGGCGGGCACAAATTCCCCGGTGCAGCAGACAGTCCGTACTTTTGCTGGGGGTTGGGGGCAGGTGATTCCATGATGGGAAGTCACGCTTCTAAGGAAGAAGACACGATTGCTACTGTGTGGAGGGACATGATTTCCTTAATGGGAGTTCTTGAGTCAGATGATTCACTCTGCGCTCTGTTAACATGGGCCAAGTCTCCTGACTTTCCGTTGAATGTGGATGCTGCTTTTAGTCCGCAATTGTGGGAGGCATTGGGCCACCGGCTCTTGGGAGAGATTTCTAAAGGGGATTCTGCAGTGCCTCCACTTATGCTTGTATGGGGACGCCTGTTCCGTGCCTTCCAAGCCCACATCCAGGGGGAATGCGAGTTGGAAATGGGGATTTCGGAGGGCGGATGTGTTGCCTCTAGGGGCACCGCACCCCCTGGGGGAAGATCGCCAGACCAGGCAGTTGCCGTCTTTTCTCCAGCTCAGCGCGGGCCAGCGGAAGGTGTGGGGACTTCCCATGGAACCTGTTATAAATGATCAATCGAAAGCCAAATTATCGCATCAAATCCCCCCATTCACAAGAGCCGCTTCTAGCGGGATATTTGGATGTTTTATACAGTTTATTATGCCCGAGGCAAAGGAGTCCAAGTTTCTTTTGTAACTCTGCATATTCATAGTTGGTTCTTTCACTGTGCAGAGTTGGACAATTGCCGTTTCCTGGTTGATAGCCAGCGTTGATCGAATCCCGGGAAGTCGTGTATTCACATGTATCTTTCTGGCGACTTCAGCTATCTTGATCGATGTTATCCACAGGGCGATGATCGCTCTTAGGCGTTTTCCGATGACTCGGGGTAACGGTGAGCATCGCGCTGGGTGCGTCTATTCTTGAGCTAAATGCTGATCATTATCTGGCCATCTCCAGGAATTTCAGGGTTTGAATAGACATATGCCTCTCAGGCTGCTTGTGGTCAGAGACTCATTTGGGTTTCACAATCTTTATAAATTACATTCTTTTATAGCATGATTTATTTCTAACATATATTACAATCCCTCCCCTTTAATATCAACCCATTAATTCATGCTCCCTCTACATCCCAAATTACTAGTATCTATTTACTTCCTACTTCTACCCTCCACCTTTAAGGATCTCCTACATAGAGAAGGCTTTATTAAATTCTCATTCCATGCTCTCCTTGCCGGATTCCCTGATAACCATTATAATTGTTCCCATTTGTTTTGACCTGTTTCTCAAATTTTGCCAAGACCTCGGCAGCATTGCTTGCACACTTCTCTTCTCCCAGGCTCATGATCTTGGACATGTTGTTTCCAGAAGCCAACTCTGGGTCCATGGCCACTACAGCTATCTGCATACCCTGCACCACAGAGTGTATCAGTCTAATAAAACAAGGTATTAGACACGGGAGGAATAGGATTCCCGCTACTGAACACAGCCCAAAAACCATTATTTTGTTCCACTAGGCCCCATCAAATAATCTGTCCCACCAAGATGACTGCAAGATCAAATTCCACTACTGAACTGGGACATGGGCCACTTTCTTAATTTCGGCTGCCAATCCTCTTATGGTTTCCCCATAATCATCAGTTTCAATACAACATTCTGCTTCATTGAATTTTCCACACACTCCACCTCCTTCGGCCAGCAAATAGTCTAAAGCTATTCGATTCTGGTACACAATGGCTCGTACCTGAGTGTGCTGCCGAGTCAACAAATCCAGGGCCTCTGAGGTGTGATTCGACACAATTTCCACCACTGCCTGCAGCCTGATCAACCAGTTCAGTAGATAGATTGGAGTCCTATATCCATAGCTTCTGTCCTGAGCCCATGTGGCAGGCCCATAATAAGCAATTATCCTTGCTGCTGACCACTCCTCCTCCCCCCAAGATTGCCTGCCATTTACGACAGGTATCATTTTCTTCAAGCTTCTTTGCTCCCTCCTCAAGGTCTCATACAGAGGAACCCCTAGTAGGTTACTTTTTGTGCGGGGGAGAGTGAAGAAAACTGGCCGGATCATGCCCAAAGTGCATGATCCTTTCCACCTTGGAGGTAACTCACTGTATGTTTTCTTTCCACAAATCCAATAAATTCCATCTGGGACTTTCCATCTGATATTAGTTTTCCCTGGGTCTCCCCAATATTCTCTCAGGCCTGCCAAGGATTGGTAAGGATTAGCTCCAGGACTCTTGACCCAGCAAAGTCCTATTTGACTATTCCAATCACAATTTGTTTCTTTCTTCTGACTCCAATACCCCATAGGAGGTTCTGGTTGCCAGACTTTGCTCTTGCTGTTCGAATTTACCATCAGAGTGGTTTTACACTGCAGCGAGGTGTGGCCTTAAAGTCAGGTGTCCAGCTAGCAGGAGGGCGGCTAAACACTCAGCTGCAAATGTGTGAGCACGCCTCGGTGTCAGAAGGCTTTGGGCTGTGCTCACAGCGGACGGAATCGCTGCTGGCCGACGAGAGTAAAGAGTCCGGACACTCACTGGAGACTTGTCAGATTTATTGTAGCACCAGGGAGTGACAGACACCCAGGTGTTGAATCTAACGTGTCTACCAGCGTGTGCTCCAGAACAAAGGGTGCAATAGGGTTATAAAGGGGAGGAGGGATCTCAGGGAGGAGTTTACAAAGGACCAATAAGGGAAGGTAGGGGAGTGGGCTTAAGATAATTGGCATAAGGGAAAACCCAATAGAAACAATGTAAAGGAGGGGCCCCGGAGCCACAGCCAATCAAGTCTCCCTAAGCACAGAAGATTCTGGCAAACTAGGAGGAGTGGGGAGTGATTGACTGGGCCCAGGGAGGAGAACAAATTCATATATAAGGAAATACAGGGGAGGGGAAATCATATAACAGAGAGGATTGACATAAACTGTGGCGGGAGTAATCAAGGTAACCAAATGACAGACAATACCATGGCGGGAGTTGCCATGGGAACATAATAACTGACAAAGCTAAGGCGGGAAAAACTGGGAGGGCAGAACCATTACAGAAAATGGGGGAGCAATTAAACAAGCTAACAGAACACACTACAACAATACACAGTGTGTATCCCACCATTTCAGTATATTCTTTCCCTTCTCCACTGATGCAGATCGTCCCAAACACTCACTGATCCAACATCCATCCCTCAGGTCTCTGTGCCAATTTTGAGACCCTTGGGTTGTCCCATTTCAAAAGCTGTTCCAGAGCCAAACCTTCACTCTTCCAAGGCCACTTCTCTGCCAATTTCAACCCCCTGCAAATCCAACAGTTTGACAATCCCAATTCTGTGGCAATTTCCTGCATTAAATCAATGAATAAGTTCCGGTCTGGGGAAGGTAATTCCCCATCAACATATTGTTTCTCGAGCTGTTCGTACTGCTCACCCAAAGTTTTCAATCTTTCCTGTTCCACCTTTTTCTTTCTCAGTTCTGACTCCTTCCTCTTCAGCTCCTGAGTAATCTCTCATTTTTCCCTCAAGATCGATTCCAACAGACAGCCCTATCATATTGCAGGCAGACTCTATCATCATTTGCCTGTGCTAAGTCCAATATGATCGGCTCTCTGTTTAGGGTGAATTTGCTATCAAATTTTATATTTCTTCCCACTCAGTACATTTTCCCGTTCATCATGCACATTCCCAGTTTTGAATTGTCATAACACAATGGATTCACCTGGTGATATGCTACAAAAATTGATTCTGTCTTTCCCCCAACCCACATTGTTCAGTTAAATTGACTGCAAATGGGGATTGACATTGGTTCTACATTCCTTTTCAGTACTTGGTGTTGGTGCTTGTCTGACTGCCCATTCTGTGTCCCAGCCTTCAGATCTAAACACAAGATCTCTTTGCCTGATCTGCACAATTTGACCCGAGTGCCGTTTATCAAACAGTACCGGCCAGACTTCCTGATGCATTCCTCTGGGTCTTGGTATGCTGAGATCTCCCTGTCCCTTTGCTCAATTGGGACCATCTGAGTGCACTTACTACTCTCATCCACGGAGCTCTGGTTTCCATCATGGATCGGGGTCTCAGTGTGCAGACTCTGCATCCCACACGTGGCTAGGCTCAGGCCAATCAAGATTCCCACCAGGCATACTTCTCTGCCTTTGCCTCCGCCCCCTAGGGTGCCACCAGCAGAGAGGAAGACCATTTTCACGGCAGCAGGAGTATTCTTCTGGGAATACATTCTCAGACCTTGCCGCATACCTCCAATTAAAGATGCCCTACCTTGAGATCTTGACAGCATCTGAGCTGCACGGTACTTTGATTGACTTCTGACACTCCACATCCAAAATATCTGCCTTAGATTTGAGTTTTCCACACACCCCGTTCTGAAAAATGTTAAACCACTCTTGTGAGTCTAATTCGATAATTCCTAAATTTGTGGCTAGGGCTAGAATACAGTCAGTCAGCTCAAGCTCCTCTTCCAGACACTGGGTGCACAATCCCTTTGGCCTCTGCCTCTTCTGCAGTGTATAACAAAAACCCCTTGACAATATTCACACTTGAAGTGTACAAATGGATAGCATGCACAATCTGACAGTATACAACCTAAATGTTCACCATCCGTCATTTATGAGGACACTGGAGTTTGATCTTCAGGTCGCCTGGAGAAGTGATCCTCCACTCGGGACCCTCCTCCTGATGCTCAGCCTTCTTCACTCTGGATGCGTGTGTCCAACCTTTTTCTGCCATCCGAATGGCCGTGTCTGTTGTCAGAAGGACAAGACAGGGGCCTTCCTAGTGAGGGGAGAGGGGTATGTCTTTCCATACTTTCACAAGTACTCTGTCACGCGGTTGAATTTTGTGGATAGTAAATCTCAGAGAGGCACTCTGAGATACTATCTCCTGTTTTCTCAATTCCTGTAAGTTTCTGTTTATCGCTACTAAATATGGTTGAATTTGGCTGTCCTCCAATCTGGGGTGTCCCACCAGCATCCTGTGTTATATGGCATCCCATATAGCATTTCGAAGGGCGAGAGCCCCATCTCTGAATGAGGCATTGTCCTGATATTAAGCAAGGCCAGAGGGAGGCATTTCAGCCAGGACATCCGGGTTTCTAAAATTAATTTAGACAACTGTGCCTTCAAGGTCTGATTGATCCTTTCAACTTGTCCCGAACTCTGGGGATGCCACGGGGTGTGGTATTCCCATCGAATGCCCAGTGCCTCTGCCATCTGCTTAATAATCTTAGAGGTAAAATGAGTCCCTTGATGTGGGTCAATTTCTTCCAGCAGTTTCCTGGACACTGTCTGAGCCATTGCCCTTGGACTGGGGAAAGTTTCCACCCAATGGGTCAATCTGTCTACTATTACAAGCACAAATTTGAACCTTCCCACCTTGGGCAATTCAGTAAAATCTACTTGAATTCTTTCAAAAGGTCAGTACGCGATGGGGCAACTCCCCAAGATTGCCCGTCTTGCCTTTGCTCTGTTAATTTTCTGGCAGATCAGGCATCCCTGTACCTCTTGTTTGGCCAATTCATAAATTCCTCTGCACCCGAAAAATTTCAAAAACTGTTCAGCCAGGGACTGAGCCCCCCAATGTGTTCGCTGGTGCAGTCTCCTCAAAATTCTCCTGGTAAAACCTTTAGAGACTAATTCTTTCCCATCCGGTAATTTCCACTTACCTTCCTCCAATTTTTCCCCAGTCTTCTTATAACTTTCAATCTCCTTTGGGGAGGGTTGAGGAGGGTCGTCGGGGACCTTGATCCCTTCGATCTCTGGGGTACTTACCGTCATCAATGCCACGGTTTTGGCCTCCTGGTCCGCCAAGTTGTTTCCCCGGGTCCAGAACTGCATCCCTGCCTGATGTCCCTTTACAGGGACCAACGAAATTTCCTCCGGCTCCCTTATTGCTTCCAGAATTTGCCAGATCAATTCCCCATGCATCAGTCCCCATCTACATGTGTTGATCAACCCCCTTTCTTCCCAAATTTTCCCAAAGGTATGAACCACCCCAAAGGCATACCTAGAGTCTGTAAAAACTGTTCCCTTCTTTCCCTTCAGTCCTTTCAAGGCTCTTAGAACTGCGTACAGTTTGCAAGCCTGTGCCGACCAACTCACTTTCAGGGAGCCTGCTTCTATCACTTTCCCTGTTTGCCCGTCCACGACTGCATATCCTGATTTCCTTTTCCCTTCGATCACTCTGCTTGAACCATCTACAAACCATTTTTCCCCTTCGTCTAATTCTTCTTCCTCCAAATCCGCTCTTATCTTCATCTGCAATTCGACCGCTTCCACACAATTGTGGACAAGTTCCTCCGAAGCTTCCCCAAACAAGAACTTAGCTGGGTTTTGCACGGTTGTTGCCCGCAATTCCAAATCCTGCTAGTGAATCAAAATGGCCTCAAACTTCAGCAATCTAGCATCCGTGAGCCATTTATCTGCCTTCTGTTGTAGTATACCCTGTACATTGTGTGGTGCAAATACTACCAAAGATGCTCCAAAAGTTACTTTCTTGGCTTCCTCCACCAACAATGCTACAGCTACAATCGCTTGCAAGCACGTGGGCCAGCCCCTGCTAATAGGGTCCAAAAGCCCAGACAAGTAACCTACCGGTTTCCTGACGCCTGCCCAGTCCTGTGTCAGCACACCATGTGCTGTGTGATTGCTCACATCCACGAACAACTGGAATGGCCATCTCACATTGGGGAGGCTCAGCACTGGTGCTGCTGTGAGCGCTTCCTTGACTCCCCTGAATTCTTCCTCATACTTTTCTGTCCATTTGATTCTGTCCGTGGTGAGTTTTTCACACAAAAACTTCACCTTTTCACTGTATCACTCAATCCACTGCTGGCAATTTCCCAAAAACCCCAGCAATTACCTTACTTCTCTTTTTGTCCGTGGGAGTGGCAGGGCAATAATCCCTGCCACCCTTTCAGGATCAAACTTCTTTTTCCCTTTGGTTAACCAATGTCCCAAATATCTGACCTCGGGCTCTGTGAACTGCAACTTTGACTTAGACACCTTCAATCCTTTTTTCCCCTAAAAAGTTCAAAAGTTCAGTGGTACTTGTCCTCACAACCTCCTCCCTTGGACCTGCAATCAACAACTCGTCTACATATTGTAGCAATTTCGTTCCCTCTGTTGGTACAAAGTGACTCAGCACTTGTTCGAGTGCTTGCCAGAAAAGGTTTGGGGAATCAACAAAGGCCTGAGGCAACGATGTCCATCTGAGATGCTGCTTCCGGTTTGTTTCTGGGTCTTCCCACTAAAATGCAAAGTAATCTCTGCTGTCCTCTGCTAAAGGACAGGTCCAGAAAGCATCTTTCAAATCGATCACACTGTACCACATGTCCTCGGGAGAGATGTTATTCAGCAGGGTGTAAGGTTTCAAGGCCATGGGGAACAGTGTCTTAGTCCTTTGATTCACAGCCCTTAAATCCTGCACTAGCCTGTAGCTACCATCCGTCTTTCGCACTGCCAAAATCGGGGTGTTATGCCTGGACATGCACGGCTCCAGCGTTCCTTTCTTTATCAATTCATCAATCACTGGTTTCAGTCCCTTCCTCCCTTCCACAGGGATGGGGTACTGCTTGACCCGAATGGGGTCTTCTGGCCTTTCAATTTCTATGTGGATTGGCTCTATGTCCAGCCTCCTGGCCTCCCCTTGGACATACCAAACCTTTGGATCGATTTTCTCCTCATCCTGGGTGATGAGTTTATACAATCTCACCTTGAGCTAGGAATCTTGCACTGCTAAACCAATTTCCAATGCCACCATCAAATCGTGTCCCAGTAAATTAAAGTCTGCATCTTTTATTAATAACATATTTCCTAAACACTTTTTAGTTTCTGTCTCTATTTCGACACTCTTTATGATCGGAACCTTAAAAGGTTCCCCTTTTGTTCCAATTACCATCACTGCATCATCGCTCAGAGAGCACCCTCATGGTATCTGTTGCACCGTGGTCCGCTCAGCTCCAGAGTCTACTAAAAACCAAATTTCCTGCCTGTGGGGTCCCACTCTCAATTTTATCAAAGTCTCCCTCGGAGTTCCAGATCCCAAACTGAAAAGCCCCTGACACCCCTAATCTTCCTGAAACATAGTTTGATCCTTGACCTTGTTGGGACAATTCTTCCGAATGTGTCCCTTTTGCTTGCAGTGGTAGCACTCGATGTCCTTCATCTGGTTGTTTGAACCCTTTCCTTGGGAAGGATTTTGCTTCTTTGCCAGAGGCATTTTTGCCGAGTCTCTGACCTGTTCCTGTTTCTGTGCTTCCCTCACTGCAGCCACTAGCACTTTCACCTGAATCTTTTGCTTTTCTTCATCTCTTCTCATGTAGACCTTCTGGGCTTCCCGGAGCAATTCCTGCAGTTCCCTGTCTTGCCATCCATCTATCTTTTCCAATTTCTTCCTTATGTCTTCCCATGATTTCGCCATGAATTGGGTTTTCAGCAAGACTGCCCCAATCGGAGAATCGGGGTCTGTCCTGGAATACATTCTCAGGCTTTTTCGGAGCCTTTCCAGCCATTCTGTGGGGGTTTCATCCTTTCCCTGACATTCCCTGAGTTCTTTGCTCATATTTTTTCCCTTTGGCACCCCCTCCCTGATACCTTGTATTATCATATTTCTCAAATTTATAATTTTCTGCCTCCCTTCCTCAATCTGGGCCCTCCAAGATGGCTTTTGGTCTGGCCACCTCTGATCTCCTCGCTCCCCCTGGGAATTCCTGTTCGCCCAATCCCTGATCGCAGCTTGTCTGATCATTTCTCTCTCTTCATTGTTTAACAGCGACCTCAGGATGGCATTGAGATCCTTGTACGTGTAGGTGCTGGTTCCTAGAAATTCATCTAGTCTTTCTGCCACCCCCAAAGGATTGTCCATCAGTTTCTCCATCTCTTTCTTGAAAGCCTTCATGTCCTTGGTGTTGATTTGCACATGTACGAAGACGATAATTATTCCCGGAGCCGTTGGTACTTCCCGTAAAGGGAAGAGAACGGGCTTTTCCTCCTTGTCATCACTGTCTCCAGTGGTTGCCCTCCTCGTTCTCCGCCTCGTTAGATGGGCCAGAGGAGAGTTTGCTTTCTTTGGGGAAAACACCTGTTTCTCCTCGGTCTTGGGAAAGGTCAGTGGCTGGGGCTGCTCGCATGGGAGCGGAGGCCCTGTTGCCTGCCCACGTGGGAGAGAAGGTGCCACAGCCAGCTCCAGTGGGAGTGGCGGCGCCGAAGCCTGTTTCTGCGGGATCGATGCCTCGGGAGGCAACACAGGCACCAGAGGTGCCTGGGCTGGCACGGGCTGGGGTGGAGGGACAAGGCAGGGAGGTGGAAGGTTTTCCAGCGGTTCCCACTCCTTGCCCTGGTTTGCTGAGCGTCTGAGAGCTCTGATCGGGTATAAGCCTGAACAAGTGCATTTCCACATCTCAGCATACTCAATTTCCTCAAAATCCTGCTGGCGGTGATCGACTACGTGGTCGTACAGGGATTCACACGTCCATATCTCGAAAGTGCAGAACACCAGACAAACCACGTATTTTGCAATCTCCTTTGCTCCCCATTTTTCCATACAAGATTGTATCATCTTTTCCTTGGACTTTCCCACCCTCCTGCGGCTGTCATCCCAGTGTTCTAACATCCATCCCAACGGGCTTCCCCTCGGGATTTAAGGCAGAACCTTCTCGGGATCTTGAGGAGGTTTTTCCTGGGGCTTTTCCTGGCACTTACTCTTTCTCAATCCCATTTTCCAAAAAAAACACCCGTTTGCTAATTTTCGCACCTTGTGTCCTTCAGCTGAGATTCTTGACGCGAGTCCCAAGTCTTTGTCCGATGTCAATTTCCTAAGTCTGTGAAACACTACCAGTCTACTCAGCCACGCAGAGAACTGTTCTGCAAGTCTTTTGACTGGTAATGAGCTCTCTTACCTGATTCTCTGGATCAGAAGGCGGACCGGCTCCCGAAATATTATGGGAACGTTTTTTCCCCTCCTGACCCAACCATGATCAATCCCCTAAACTCCCTACGAGTCCCAGGTCCCACGTGTGACAAGAAAAAGCACTCACTTCCCCCTTGACTGACCACTTCCCTCGCGGTAGAGTGGAACAGCTATCATGGGGTCCACACTCACTTCGTGATAGAATCACATCTCACACAGGCTCGATCACACCCAACTCAACCACATGGTACTCACGGTTCCTTTCCCGCATGGATTCTTCATGCACGCCAATTTTCCGAGTGAAAAAAAAGCACCGCAGCCTCAGACATCTCACTTTGGATCGCTCCAAGTTTCTGAGAGCTCTGGGCCCGTTTTATCCCTCTTTGGTTGTGGTTCTGGCTTTGGTTCGGTGTTTGATTGGTTTAGCTGCTTCCCAATCCAGTCAGGCCGTTGAAATCCGTGGGGCTCCTCCTGAAGAGAGGGGGGTCCCCAAATCCCAAATTCAAATCACGTCAGGGTCACCAGAATTGTTATAAATGACCAATCAAAAGCCAAATTATAAAAAATTGTGAAAAGATGTATTTATCTTTTTCCGCGACCAAAACACGATCCTCAAAACCACCATAGCCAAAGAGACAGCGTCAAGCCCGGGATTGGCGCCAGGTGAACCTGGATCCGACCTCTATCGCATCGAATCCCCCCGTTCACAAGAGCCGCTTCTAGCGGGATGTTTTATACAGTTTATTATGCCCGAGGCAAAGGAGTCCAAGTTTCTTTTGTAACTCTGCATATTCATAGTTGGTTCTTTCACTGTGCAGAGTTGGACAATTGCCGTTTCCTGGTTGATAGCCAGCGTTGATCGAATCCCGGGAAGTCGTGTATTCACATGTATCTTTCTGGCGACTTCAGCTATCTTGATCGATGTTATCCACGGGGCGATGATCACTCTTAGGCGTTTTCCAATGACTCGGGGTGACAGTGAGCATCGCGCTGGGTGCGTCTATTCTTGAGCTAAATGCTGATCATTATCTTGCCGTCTCCAGGAATTTCGGAGTTTGAATAGACATCTGCCTCTCAGACTGCTGGTGGTCAGAGACTCGCTTGGGTTTCACAATCTTTATAAAATACATTCTTTTATAGCATGAATTATTTCTAACATATATTACAGAACCTATCTCTTGTCTGGAGATTATGTTCCACTGACAAGTCCTTGTCCTTACGACTCTGTGAGGCCACTGTCTCCTCCTCCCACAACACCAATGGCGCTGAGAGGGATAGCCATGTCTCGGGTGCACCCGGGGGACGGCTCCTCTCCATCTGCGCTGCTTTTGGCCCCTCCATCGCCACTGGGAGTGCCGAGACTATCACTGCTGCGGCTGATGGGTCGGTTCTCCCCTTTCCTGCAAAGAGCAGTTGGCAAGCCACTGTGGCAACGAGCCCCGCTCCGGCCACCAGTGATGCCTGCCTCCATTTGGTGGGATGGTTAGAAGATACATGTGTTAAATTATGTGGGATCTGAGTATAATGCAAATGATATGGAATAAGGGCTGGAGATTTTATTGGGTCTGGCTGAGGTGGAGCTCATTTCCCCACAGCAGCTGTCCAAGTGCTGTATTTTACATTGGGAGCTGGAAAGGTGTTGAGAACACACCAGTGTTTTGGCTGCTGCTGAGCACTGCTGGCACAGCGTCAACACTGTGTCTCTAAGATTCCCCTCTCCCCACCATCAAGATGCTGGGAGTGGGCAAGATTCTGGGAGGGTACACAACCAGACCAGCTGGCCTGAATTAACCACAGGTATATTCCATACCATATGATGTCAGCTCAGATATAAAAGCTAAGGAAAAGGGGAGGAATGGGAGGCATTCGTTATTTGAAATGCTTGTTTTCTGGAGCAACTGCTACATGTGGTGAAGCCCTGCTTTCTGGGAAGTGGCTGAACATCGCTTGCTGATGGGAAGTAGAGAATAAAATTTTTTGGGTTTTTTGCTTGCACGTGTGTGAGCTTTGCTTTTACTTTAGCAAACTGCTTTATCTCAATCCATGATGGGTTTTTTCCCTATTATTTTCTCCTCCTGTCCTTCTGAGGAGAGAAGTGATAGAACAGCTTGATGGGCACCTGGTGTCCAGCCAGGGTCAACCTACCACAGCAGCATAGGCAGGATACACCTGCATTATTCATGTAAGGTATGATTGTTTCAAACCACAGTACTATTGGTGGAGTTAAGAGGTGATGTGACTCTTATCTGCATTCACAAGGCATTTCCACAATTTGGTGTTGCTGCCAGATGACTGAGACCCCAGGTGTGGATGTGACAGCCTGGTCAGAGAGCGAGGAAACGAGATAAGTTTTCTCACAGCCGGTCCTGCCTTTGCCTCCCCCCTGCACACTGGGGACCAACTCTCACATGGCCAGCAGGAGCTGCAGTTCCCAACTCCAGTTCCCCCCCGCCCCCATTGCAGGTGGGGGCAGAATCATCTCCACCATCAGCGATTGTCACGACCACACTGGTCGCTCCGTTAGGTCTCTTGTTGTCAGCCACAGAACCTGCACAGCTGTACCGGCCTCACCCATTGTCAGTGCCTGCCAGTGAGTGTTTGTTCCAGCCGATGTCACACCCCTCACCGGCTTCCCCCTCCTTTTCTGTGGTGCCTGCACAGATGACAGAAGTTGTGCCAAAGGGTAAATCACACAACAGGAGCTGTGTCCCCTTTTGCTCCCCCATATTTGGTTGTGGAACAACTGCCTTTTCCTCCCTGCATGGCGGCTTTCTTGGTTGACTTAATGTCTTTTACACCTTTGCCACTGCAGCCCGTGGTGGTGACAGTAGTGCCGCCAGTTGCTGCTGTGCGGCCCCCCCGCACCGCTTCCAGCTGCACCATCTGCGGCTGGGCCCCTGGCCATGGCACAGCCAGTGGCCAGCCCCCGTGCATCTAGGCTTGCAACCCGCCCTTCGGCTTTGTAGTCTGCAGTCGGTCCTTCTACTCCGGAGCGTTCAGCCAACCCACCACCCCCTGCTGCCTGCAGGCAGTCCTCCCCATCCCTGGATGGAGACAGCAACAGCGATGAATGCCAACGGCCATCCCTCCGGTGTGGGGGTGCCCTGGTGGAAGAATGCCAGCACTGACAGGAGGAGTCGTTGTCCCTGCGTAATCTCTGGACTTCGCCCCCCGTCAGGTGACCATGCACCCCAAGAACCCTCGCAGCTTTTGGGACACAGTTAAGATGCGAGCTTCAGAAGCTGGGGATTTGGGCATGTTGGACAGGGTGCAGCTTACACACCACACTAGATCTGGGGGAAGGGGCCACAGATGTTGGTCAAACAGTTCATTTGGTATCTGTGGAGGAGACACAGGTGGTTCAGGGAGACCATGTTCTGCCACAAGGAGAGATGCAAACTTTTCCCATGTATAAAGTTATCCCAAATTCAAGACATGCCGACAGGCATGATGTGATTGCCTAGCAGGTAGTCCAAGATTTGCAAGAGAAGGTTGCAAAATATGGCCTTGGCTCCATGCAATTTATGCAGGCTCTCATAGTGCTAAACTCAGACCTGCTTGCTCCATTTGATATTAGGCATATTGCTCAGGCACTGTTCCAGCCTGTGCAATATGGGGTTTTTCTGGACAACTGGAGGCAGACTGCTGAAAGGGTTGCAGCAAGCAACAGGTTTTTGCCTCAGGGAGATCCTAGATATTGCATGGAGGTAGACGCTCTCCTCGGAGGACAGCCCTTTTCCAATCCTGTTTTTCAGGCTACCTGGGACTCTGCCATTCTTGAGCAGAGTCAAAGGGTAGCATTGAATGCACTGGTAAACACTACTGAGATGGCCTCCCTCAGACCACAGTATACGTCAATAACTTAAGGAGCAGGGGAGCCTTTTTTGCCATTTGTCGAGAAGCTTGCAGCTGCCCTGGAGAAACAGATTGAGGATGATACCTTAAGGCAGATTTTATGCAAGCAGTTAGCTCAGGACAACTCAAACAGTGAGTGCCAGAAGATCATAGATGCTCTTCCGGGCAACCCGACGCTAACAGACATGGTCAATGCATGTGCCAAGACAGGTTCTGTAGACCACAGGATGTCTGCTCTGGCAGTTGCTTTACATCCAGGCCAGATGCCCTCAGGGGGTGGACAACAGAAGAAGAGCAAAAAATAAGGGCAAGAAAAAGCAAGGAACATGCAAATAAACAGGGCCAGGTATTACTTTCTTGTGCTCTAGATGCCTAAGGGCAGGTCATTATTCAAACCAATGTAAGTCTCAATTTCATGCCAATGGCCAACCTTTATAGGCCCGGGAAATGGGAGGATGAGCACACAGAGGAGCTGCACTCTTACACAAGTGATTCCTCAGAGCATGGCACCTGCTCAGGTCTGCCCACTCAGCTCGGAGGCATCACCCACGGCTCTGCCAGGGTGGATGTACGTACCGCCACCGCAGTCATCTTAGAATCCTGTCTTGAATATAAGGTTCCTTTGGATGTGTTCAGGCCATTAGGACAAGGACTGAGTGAGCTGCTTGTGGGAAAATCTAGTGTCACCTGCCAAGGAATCTTTGTTCACCCGGGTGTCATTGACTCTGACATTTCAGGCCAAATTTGGGCTACAGTTTCCACATCCACCACCTCGTCACTATTCCAGCAGGGAATCAGATTTCTCAACTTGTGCTTTTTCAATCATATGTCCCCAGGACTGACCAGCAGACTCATGGGAGTGGTGGCTTCTGATCCACGGGACTGCCACAGGCCCTCTGGTCTGCAGACATTTCTGCTCAGTGACCCTAGATGGTGTATACCCTGACCCTACCGGGTGTCCGCCCACCGAAGATTGGGCTTCAAGGTTTAATCAATGCAGGGGAGGATGTGACAGTCATCTCCCTCTCTACCTGGCCTTTGGCTCCCATGGGGTCAACCATAGTAGAGGTGAGGGGTGCCGTATGTACCTTGGTGAGCCAAGGGTTTGTGCTGATCAGTAATGTCAATGGGCAGACAGCTGCAGTTTGGCCCTATGTCATTCCAACTCCAATCAGTCTCTAGGGGCGGGATGTATTGGCTGCCTGGGGAGTGCGAATTGGGACGGATTTTTAATTGGGGCCACTGTGTTGAAGGGCAAAAGATATCCTACGCTGCCTTTATGGTGGCTGGTAGATGAGCCCATTTGGGTTCATCAGCGGCCCTTGATAGAAGAAAAATTGGTTTCCCTTTGTGAATTGGTTCAGGAACAACTTCAACAGGGACACATTGAGCCTGAGTCCCTGGAATACTCCCGTCTCTATGATAAAGAAAAAATCTGGGAAATGGAGGCTGCTACAGGACCTCCGGGAAATTAATGCAGTGATGGAAAGTATGGGGGCATTGCAGCTTGGTATGCCTTCACCCACCATGATCCCTGTGGTGTGAGAGATCTTGATCATTGATCTGAAGGATTGTTTTTTCACAATTCCTTTGCATCCTGATGACAAACCAAAGTTTGCCTTCACGGTGCCTTCAATCGACAGAAAAAAAAAAAGAAAAAAGGGGGATGCCTGGAGAAACCTGCACAGTTGACTGGAAAAAGCTCTATATACAATCAACCACCTTACAATGCCACAGAATTCAGAGAACCCTGTAATTTTAAATTATTTTCTCTAGTTGCATTCTTTAGGTGAGATGCACCTGCCTCGAGCAAAAGTCCAAATACGGGACCTAGCCACTAATAAGTGGGAGGGCCCATATGACCTTATCACTTGCGGGTATGCATGTGTTTCCACAGATACTGGAGTACGATGGGTACCTGCGAGGTGTGTCTGCCCTGATTTGCAACACCAAAATAAGAATGTGGCCAACAGGCAACCTCCGAATGATGATCAAGATGACGGCCATCAGTCAGACAGCCCCTCCATGAGTGGGGATTGAACATTTCATCCTTTCTTTGCTTCTGAAAAAAGACTGTTGACAGGCTAAGACTGCCACTTCTTTGAACAAATTAATGATAAGTTGTTACTAAATTAGACTTAGTATTGAGATTGTATTAGAATAGGTAACTGATTTTAAGATTGATAGTGTATTTCTTATAAGATCAGATCTCTCCGACCATTTTAAATCGGCATCCAATTGATTGGTTCTGATTGATAACTAGCTACTGCTAGAGGAACCTCTGGAGCTGTGTTAGTTCTCCTTCCTGCAAGGGGCCCCTCTAAAGGACTACAAACACCACCTCTTCCTTTAAACAAAAAGGGGGACCTGTGGATGTGCCAGCCTGATCAGAGTGCGAAAAACTAGATAAGTTTTCCCAGGATTTGCTTGTGAGACTTTAGGGAGTCACACAGAAACAATGATAACTTGTTATTATAAACAACCTGCAGGTGGTGTTTTCCTACTCTCTGTTTTCCTGTTTTTCTCAAAGATTGTTGATAAGAAACGTGTTTTTATTTAATTAGTCAATCAGGTGAAATGCACTGATTAAGTGACCAATCTGGTATGTCTTGTATCAGAACAGTGTATAAAGGAGAGAATTTCAAAGTAAAGCGAAATGCTGGCAAACCAGCCTTCTGGTGAGTCTGTGTCATTTTTCACTCAACAGTGACAGGTTTCAGCCTTGGCTCACAGAAAAAAACAAGATAAGATAGGAGCCTTAGACCCCCTGCTTGGAGCCTCTGGAATGTGTTTTGTCTTTCTGCCTCAGGAAAAGGTAGGGAAATGTACTGGGACTAGCGATGAATATAATAATAGGCTACAATGCTACAAATATATGTGTAAAGAATATAGAGAATATATAAAAGCAAAAATCATTCTGGCAACACCATGACTGGAATGCTGCAATGAATGGCTATAAACTCTTGAGAAGGAATCAGTAGGGAAGGAGAGGCAGCAGGGTAGGAATTGAGCATTCTGATTGTCTGAACCTTAATGCTGATCACAATAGGATTGAATGTTTATGGACAAGGATCAGGGGGAAGGTCAACAAGGCAGATCTTCTGGTGGGAGTCTGTTACAGAACACCCAACCAGGATGAAGGGACAGATGAAATACTCAATTACCAGCTGGGAGAATTCTCACAATCACTGGGCTTTGTTCTCATGGGAGACTTCAACTTACTGCATATCTGCTGGAAAAACAACACAACAGAGAGAACACAGTCCAGGAGGTTCCTTGAGTGTGTGGAAGAGAACTTCCTGACACAGCTGGTGACTGAGACAAATAGGGATTGTGCCCTGCTGGACCTGTTGTTTGGGAAGAGACAAGGAATGGTGAGTGATGTGATGGTTGGAGGCCTGTTACATGGGGTCGTTGGTTGGAGACAGAAACTACACAGACTCTCAGAGATCCTTGCAACAACAGCAACAGTTTATTATGGAAGCCTCCTTATATAGGAGGTTTAAAACTCCTGGGCTCAGACAACTGGTTGATCTGAGTCTTAACATCATCCCAGTTCCTTGACCAGTGATATGACTGCATTCTAGAAGGAACATGATTGGGTGAGGTCTCTGAATTCAAATCTCACCAATGATTGCCCACCCAGGGACTTGTTTTACATTTTTTCTAGAATGAACCAGGCTAGTCAAATTGGATTTATGTTATGACCAGATATACCTTGTCCAGCTACAGACCAGATGTACTGTGACAGAGGCCTTCTTGAGCAAAGTGATCATGAAATGGTAAAGTGTTGCAGTGTGGTTTTATTTTGCAGGTTATTGTTTGATTCGGGTTTTGGTAGTTATTTTGTGTTTCTTTCTCCCCCTGTTTTAGAGGGACACAGACCTGCCTTTGTTATTTAATTGAGCCAGGTGTCGGTTTATCTTGTTACTTAGCAACTTTCCTGCTAAGTTTAAAACTCCTTCCTCCCACATCCAGTTGTTCACCCCTCCTGTCTCAAGCAGTTTTCCTCCCTTGTATTCCCTGCCTTGTGTTCCATCCCCAGTTCTCCTGAATAGCTGAACATTGTATCCTCCCTTGTGACCTGCCCCCCTTTATAAGCTGTTGTTTGCCCCCAGTCCGTCGCCTGGGACCCTGGACTCGGGGAGTTTTACCATCAAATAAAGTAACCCAGTGCCACCCAGGCCCATGCTGTGCCTTTTTGTTCCATGTTGCGCCTCCACTGGTAGCTGGGATTCAGCGGAGTCCCGAAAGAGGGAGACTGTTGCCCCCCCCCCACTGTCACCATCTAGCCGGGACGTGCGACAGTAAAGGGTTTTCATTCTTGGAGAAGTAAGGAGGGGAATCAGCAGAGCTGCCATATTGGACTTCCAAAGGGCAGACTTTGGCCTGTTTAGGAGGCTGGTTGACAGAATCCCTTGGGAGGCAGTCCTGAAGGGCAAAGGGGTCCAAGAAGGCTGGACATGCTTCAAAAAGGAAATCTTAAAGTTACAGGAACAGGCTGTCCCCATGGGCTTAAAGACAAGTCAACAGGGAAGAAGACCAGCCTGGCTGAACAGAGAGCTTTGGCTGGAATTCAGGAAAAAAAGGGAGAGTTTCTGACCTTTGGAAGAAGGAGCAGGACACTTAGGAGGACTAGAGGACTGTCATGAGGTCACGCAAGGAGAAAATTGGAAGGGCCAAAGCCCAACTAGAATTTAATCTGGCAACTGCTGAAAAGACAAAACATAATGCTTTTACAAATGCATCAGCAACAAAAGGAAGGCTAAGGAGAATCTCCATCCTTTATTGTGTTTGTGGGGAAACATAGTGACAAAGCATGAGGAAAAGGCTAAGGTGCTTAATGCTTTCTTTGCCTCAGTCTTTAACAGTAAGACCAGTTGTCCTCAAAGTACGCAGCTCACTGATCTGGAATGAAGAAATGGGGAGCAGAATGAAATCCCAATAATCCAGGAAGAAACTGTTGGTTACCTGCTATGCCCCTTAGACACATATAAGTCTATGGGGATAAATGGGATCCACCCAAGGGTACTGAGGGACCTGGCAGAAGAGCTCACCAAGACACTTTCAACTATTTACCATCAGCCCTGGTCAGCCAGGGAGGTCCCTGTTGACTGGAAGTTGGCAGATGTGATGCCCATCTATAAAAATGCCTGGAAGAAGGATCTGGGGAACTACAGGCCTGTCAGCCTGACCTTGGTGCCAGGGAAGATTATGGAGCAGATCCTCTTGTGTGCCACCACACAGCACACAGAGGACAACTAAGGGATCAGACCCAATCAGCATGCGTTTAGGAAAGGCAGGTACTGCTTGACTAACCTGATCTCCTTCTATGACAAGGTGACCAGATTGGTAAATGAAGGAAAGACTGTAGATGTTGTCTGTCTGGACTTTAGTAAAGCCTTTGACACTTGTCTCCCACCAAATTCTCCTGGAGAAACTGGTTGCTCATGGCTTAGATGGGTGCACTGTTCACTGGGTAGAGAACTGGCTGAATGGCTGGACCCAGAGAGTGGTGGGGAATGGTGCTTCATCCAGTAGGCTGCTGGTAACAAGTGGTGTCCCCCAGACAGTTTAAGTGAAGGGGAAAAATAAAAGGGGGGTAAAAGGCAAATTGTGCAAAGGCAATCACTCACCACCTCTCACAAGCAGACTGATGCCCAGTCAGTCTCCCAGCAACAACTACTGTGGAAAGCCATGTTTTTTTTTCTGAGCATGATGTTTTATGGCATGGAATATCCCTTTGGTCATTGGTGTCAGCTGTTCTGACTGTGTCCCTTCCCAATCTCTTACCCACCTACCAGTTTACTCACTGGCAAGGGGTAGAAGGAAAAAGAGAAGGCCTTGATGCTGCTCAAGCACTGTTCAGAAATAGCTAAAACACTGTTGTGTTATCAACACTGTTTTGGTCACAAATCTAAAACAGCACCATATGGGCTGCTGAGAAAAAAGGTAATTCCCTCCCAGCCAAACTTGATGCAGTTCAGGTTGTATCACTGCTGCACTTGCTCAGTTCCTCATGAGGAACATTTTCCACTGCTTTGGGTGGCTCCTGCTGGAGCATTGTACAGTAATAGTCTATTATGCAACTCACATCATGGCTTATTTCCCCCAAGGTTAAATCTCCTTGAAGGTACACACCAGATTTCCCCATCTTGATGTATTACTGAACAAGTACATCCAGGTCTTCATGTAAAAACAACCCTATGAATGAGTTTGCCTTTTCCCCAGGAAGGAATAACCCAGTCTGTCTTTCCAAACCAGTTCCCTATGCACACTACAGAGACCTTATCTCTTTCCACAGTATGTAGGAGTTTTGTTTGGATGGGCCCAGGTTGGTGACGCTGATCAAGCAAGTGGCTTCTGCTAGGATTGGCAGAGCATCTCATGAGGGTGGCAATGCTAGTGGAAACACACCGTTCCTGGGATCACAGAGGGCTCAGGAGTGAACCTGAAGTGTTTGTACAGCAATGAATGTTGTATGAGAAACAAACAGGATGAACTGGAATTATTGGTCAGTTCCCAGAGCTATGATGTCATTGGTAATAGCAAGACTTGGTGGAATGAATCCCACAACTGGAGTGCTGGGATGGAGGGCCACAGGCTGTTCAGGAGGGTATTACGAATAGATGTGGTGGTTTAGATAAGTCCTTGCCTTTTGCCCAGGCCTCTGGCAGCAGCCAGTAGCTTTAGTGAGGCAGCCAGCACCCCAAACCCCCCTCTCATTCACAAGTTCTTTAATAATGGCTGATGATTTGGTCTATTATAGAATTATTTAATTAATAGACATAAAACTAACAAATATAAGACTTAAACCAAACTAAATGCTACACAGGAATAAGGACAAAAAGAAAAACTACAAGTAGATATATACAGCGTGAGGTTAAAGGTACCTATTAATGTTACAGCTAGTGAAGAAATAATATAACCTAGTATTCAATATATCTTAACATCCAGTTGTTGGTCAAGCACTGTGAAGGTCCGCCCGAAATGAACGGGTGACGAATGATTTTTGGGTGCAAAAATAACCAACAAAGGCACAGGGGTTTTGCAGTAACAAATCAACAAAATGCAATTTTATTGATTATAACCACAGCTAAATATGCGTTTGGTTAGGGGATCTGGGGAAGAAAAGGGTAAGACAAGGAAAAAGGGAGGAAAGAAGGTCAGGGAATGGGGTATAGCTACCAAAACGTGATGTCTTCGGGGTCCCGCCACCGAAACTCGCTGGTACACGTCTTGGGGAGTACTCAAAGGGCAGTCGAACAGAACCCCCAAGATATACTGTTCTTGGTTGGGGGAAGGGCGGCTGAAATTAGGTTTCCATGGAGAGGGAGAAGAATAGGAACAGGAGGAGGGGGTGAGACAGTTCCATTGTTTTCATGGCCGAATGCTCACAGGTACGTTAGGTTTTTCCCCCTCCCTGAGGTGGGAGGGAGTACAGTCCCAGTCTCTGGAAGGAGGTTGCCATGGGGGTGCCAATAGGGTGCCAGAGGGGTTCTTGGTTCCTTGATGAGGGGATTCGCATCTCTGTTGGTCCGTCATGGTGGTTGAAGACAGGCAAGAGGGGTCTTCTCATGGAGCAGGGAGGAGCCACCCCAGAGCTCAGTCCAGCCAGGTCAGGAGTTTGGAAGAAAGTCCAGTTCAATTGTCCAGAAAAGGGCAGCGTGCCCCCTTTGAGTACAGCATGGCATGTTCTGCAAACACCGCCTGTGAACACACTAGATAAGCATGAGACTTTCTTTCCCAACTGGTTCAACAGTTTTAACCCTTCGGTAGTCTTTTCTCATGACAATCGTGAGGCAAAAAATGAAGGACTTCCGGATGGACTTCTACAGGCACACATTGAGATCCTTTCCCTCAATCCCCAAGGAAGTAACCACAGATTTGCATCCAAACTCCAGGGATAAGTCTCGAACAATTTCAGGGTGTGTGTGTAGAAGGCTTCTGCCTCTGTGCTAAAACTCGTGTGTCTTTTATTGTTTGTAAAAGTGTCTCTTAGCCAAGAATATTTCTTTTATCACTTCCCACATCTGGTCTCCAGACTAAGATGTTGATTCTTAGCTGAAGGCTGAGCCCTTTTGGCGCCAGAGATGATCCCTTGCTGGGCCTTTCAGCCCGCGTAGTAAACCCCACAGACTTAGGTAAAGCTCCGTGGAGAATTGAACAATAGGAATTGCTGAGACAGCAACAGAAGTTCCTGTCTCACTGACTCCCGCTCCATAGCTTATCTCTGTAACCCTATAGGCCACTATACTTAACCCTTACTATTGGTAGAATCTGGATCCCCCCGAACCCTATAAAAGAGGCATACTTTAGCCCATTCAACAGAAGAAGAACTGTCACTGGGACCCTTCACAGACTTCCCCAGTAAAGCCATCTCTGTGGAATCGCCAGCACCTCTCCTTCTCCTCTGTCGCCGTCTGCTGCAGCCTCAGCCTGGGGGCACCCCTACCTTGCAAGCAAGAGCTGAAACCCTAAGAGAGCTTGCAATCACTAATAGAGCTGATAATCACAACGCTTGCTAGAGGGTAGTCCCACGGCATGGGCCTCGAGCTAGCTTTACTTCAGGCACCCTGTCTCCCTGGGGACAGAGCTCCCGAGCTATCTTGCACTGCTTGATAATAAGGCCAGATAAGAGGCTTTATTAAGCCCGGGTTATCTCTTTATGCACCAACTGTCTGGGGGGGGAAGGGGTAGATGTCCTGCCACAATGCTGTGGGAGACAGTGTCTAAGGCCTTGCTGAAGTTCAGGTAGGCAACATACACAGCCTTTCCCGCATCCGCCAGGTAGGACACCTTGTCATGAAAGGAGATCAGGTTGGCGAGGCATGACCTGCCCCTCCTGTTATAAAAAAATATCTGCCAATTTTTTTGTGAGAAAAAGGTTACCACTGTTGCTGCTGGGGTGCTGCTTGTGTGTTATGGTAATTACGGGTCGTTGTCGTTCATAGTTGTTGTTGTATCAGGAAAAGCCCTAGCTGGGGCCGAGTTAATGGCACTTCTCTGGGACAGTGAAGGATGGGGACCTCCCCAAACAGTAAGGAGAAGAGACTTAGGAGGGGGGGGAGACATGCAAAATAACCCCAAGACAAGCATGCCATGAGAAGCTACTGCTTCTAGCTTGTTAAAAAAGACCCCCAAATAACGAGCCAACATAGAGTGGAGAGATTGCAGTGATGTCTGGACATGAGGAACAGAGTGCTGAGCCTGCAGAGATGCTGAACACCTTCGTAGTCCCTCTCACCCTGAGCGCCGGAGACGTTGGGACTGGGAAGGGGGGCGAGGCTGCGGAGGTGAAGACAAGGGGTCACCACGCCCTAAAGACTCCCACGAGGACAGGAGCCCCAGCTCTGCCCCTAGTGGACAAAGCTGCGCATATCGTCTTCCTCCTCGTCGCCCTGGGAGAAACAACAGAGACTGCAGACCCGTCGAGCTGCCCAATCCTGAGCTGATCACTTTTAATAAAGGCATTAAAAGGAGAAAAAGTCTCCTGCCCTGTTTATTTCAGCTGGGGGACTCGTCCAGGATAGCCATGCCGGAAGAGGACACCAGGCCTCGCCATCTTGGACCTCCAGGACAGCTGGCTATCAGGACCAGAGAGATTGGCTCAGTACCAGCGACGCAGAGGAGCACCGGAGCACCGGACAGGTGAGAAATCCAGTGGCGGGAGTGGGAGACGAGCGCGTGTGTGTGTGAGTGAGACGAAGGCCGGCAGCAACACTTTCAGAGTGAGAGCGAACCCCTCAGTACCGCGTTTCTGAACTTCCGCGAGGAAGCCGGCTGGGAACGGGGGGAAGCGTGTGGAATTAGTGTGAGTGAGTCATCTCCTAAGGGAGAAAGAGGGCCCCCCCCCTCCGGGCATGCGGAGGGAATAGTTGTATGAGTGGCACGCACCCCCAAAAGTCCTGACAGAGGGAAGCCAGGCAGATTGTAAGTCCCGAGAAGGATTCGGGTGAGATTGTAAGTCCCAAGAAGGATTCGGGCAAGCTCACAAGCCCTGCAGGCAAAGTAAGTCCTGACAAAGGGGTCAGGTACATATCCCAGTGAAGGAAGCTGCGGTTTGTTTTTAAGTCCTGATACGGTGAGGCCTAAAAATTGGCAGGTTAGGCAAACTAAAAATCAGGCAGTTGTTTTCCTGACAGAGGGGAGTTAGGCACGACCCGTCTTCTTACGCCGAGGTTTCGTGTGTTCAAGTCCTGATAGATATAAGACCTGACGTTAGGAAAGTTAGGCAATCAAGAGATCGGGCAGTTGTTTCAGTATAAAGTCTGGAGCATCAGGCAAATAAATTTTTCTTGAAATTACCTGTCAGTAGAGGCACCTTTGGGATTTTTTACTGTTGAGACCTGTAAAATGGGAGGGTGTAATAGTAAAAAGACTGGCAAGAGACTGAGGAATATACCTCCCAATAGTCCCTTAGGAGAACTGTTAGAGAAATGGGATTCTATAGAGGCCACGGAGGGATTAGATAAAGTGAAGATGATCCACTACTGTGTAGAAGTCTGGCCAGAATTAGAGGTGCAAGGAGGATGGCCTTGGTGTGGGACAAGGGACAAGTGGATGTGCCAACAACTGAGTCATTATCTGACAGCTCGAGGAGATACCGATCCTGAGCAATTATTGTATGTGGCTTACTGGTTAAAAAGCGCTATTGGGGATGAAGGGGTGCAAATTTGTAAGGTACAGAAGAAGAAAGAGGGGAATGAAGGAGGGGATGATGGAATTAGTAAAAGATGGGACCCTCTGGATTATTTGCCTCCTTCTGCCCCTCCACTTTATAATCCTCTTCCTCAAGCACCTCAAATGGCAGGTCCGGTTATTCCCCCAGCTGCCATCTCATTACCACCTGCTCAAATTCCTCCTTCTACCTCTTCAGTTTCCCCTATGATAAACCCAGTATCTCCCCCAGTAACCACTCCCTCACCACCCCCTTCAGCTCCTCCAGTTCCTTCTGCATCACCACAAGTGCCTACTACACCTGGTGCATTCTCCATCCCTTCTCCAGCTCCACTTAATATCCACTCAGGCTCTTCTCCCCCTCCTATTGCTGTCCCTTTACCTCCTTCTAGTTGGGACACAAATGCCTCCTTTCCCGGTAAACTCTTTCCCCCCAGAGAAGTTCCTATGGGAGGAGTAGCGGGAGGTGTTGGCTTTGTGAATGCTCCCCTAACTGCTTCTGAGGTGAGAGGATTTAAGAAAGAGTTAGGGCATTTAGTTGAAGACCCAGTGGGCATAGCCAACCAAGTGGATCAATTCTTAGGTCCAAATAACTACCCTTGGGGGGAGATGAATTCCATCCTAAATATATTATTTTTCCCAGAAGAGGACCGGATGATTAGAGCATCTAGCATAAGAATTTGGGAGAAAGAGAACCGTCCAGGACCCAAGTGCCATCAGGTGAACAAAAATTGCCACTAACAGATCCCAGCTGGAACCCTAATCAGGAGGAGGGGAGAAAGGCCATGATGGAATATAGGTCTTTGATAATACGGGGGATCAAAGAGTCAGTTCCCAAAGGAACTAATACCAAATTGGCATTTGAGGGTGCACAAGAGAAGGATGAAGCTCCTGCTACTTGGCTTAATCGCCTGAAGTGGAACTTCCAGTTGTACTCTAGAATAGACACAGACACCCCAGAAGGTCAAGTGCTACTTAAGGTCCAATTTGTTACCAAATATTGGCCAGATGTACGGAGAAAACTGGAAAAGATTGAAGATTGGCAAGAAAAGGACATTAATGAGTTACTAAGAGAGGCATTGAAGGTGTATTTAAGGAGGGACAAAGAAAAAGCAAAGGCCAAGGCTAGGATCATGCTTGCAGTAGATAGAGAAAGTGCAGGGGCAAGCAATTCTATACCACAATCCAAGGTAACAAAAGATTGGGCGAATCCACCACCAGGAGGAGGCAAGGATAGGCCAGTAATGACAGGCACACTAAGGATGGAGAGGCCTCAAGTCCCTTTGAGAGAATGACAGTGCTATTGCTGTGGAGAGGCAGGACACGTCAGGAGGTTTTGTAGAAAACTCAGTCTCGATGAGGCAATAGCCAGAGAACAAGATAATTTAGGGAAGATCCTTAGAGGTGACGATTAAAGGTGTCAAGGGCTTTACACTTTAGGGGACCCGATGCAACATCTAGAAGAGCCCTTGGTAAACTTTGAAGTGGGACCCCTAAATGAGGAATTTGAATTTTTGAGTAGATACAGGAGCAGATAAGTCCTGTCTCAACAAAATACCAAAAGGTATGGAAATTGGGAGAAAATTTTGTGAAGTGTTAGGTGCGGAAGGGAAACCATTTAGAGCGTCAGTGACTGAAGAAGTGAAAATAATTGGAAACTCAAGACAGTATGAAGCTAATTTTATTTATCTGCCTTAACTAGAAAAAAGTTTGTTAAGAAGAGATCTGCAAGTTCATTTGGGAGTTGGGATTGTTCTTAGATAAGGGAGGATGGTAGTACAAGTGATGAAGTTATCCCAAGGAGATGTCCCAGAGATAAACCCCGAGGTATGGGCTGAGGGGGGAAAGAGAGGCTTATTAGACATTCCACCGATAACAATAAAAATGCAAGATGATACCTCACCCATACGGGTTAAACAGTATCCGATTTCCCTAGAAGGAAAAAAGGGGCTTGCTATAGTCATTGAACAACTGTTGCAAGAGGGAATTTTAGAACCCTGCATGTCACCACATAATACCCCTATACTGGCAGCTAAAAAAAGCTGAAGGGAAATATAGGCTGGTACAAGATTTGAGGGAGGTCAACAAAAGGACCATTGCCAGACATCCAGTTGTGCCCAACCTGTATAGTCTCCTAAGCCGAACTCGAAGAGAACATGCTTGGTTCACTGTTATAGATTTGAAGGACGCTTTCTAGGCGTGTCATCTGGCAACGGAATGTAGAGATTTGGTTGCCTTTGAATGGGAGGACCCAAGTAAAAAAGGAGACAACAGCTAAGGTGGACCCAATTACCACAAGAGTTCACTGAATCCCCCAACCTCTTTGGACAAGCTTTAGAGAGTTTGTTGGAACAATTTTTCCCTGAAGAAGAAGTGCAGATCCTGCAGTATGTTGATGACCTGATGGTGTCAGGAAAGGGAAAAGATCAGGTCAGACAAACTAGTATTAAGCTTTTGAATTTTCTAGGAGAGAAAAGACTAAAGGTTTCCCAAGGGAAACTACAATTTGTGCAATCAGAAGTGACATACTTGGGTCACATAATAGGAGGAGAGGGTATAAGAAATTAAGCCCTGACAGAATTTCAGGTATTTTAGCTCTCCCAGCCCCAAAAACAAAAAGAGATGTGAAAAAACTCCTGAGCTTGTTCGGACATTTTAAGTTATAGTTAGATCAATACACGCAGAGTGTGAAATTTCTATACAATAAATTAGTAGCTCCAGATCCCCTAATTTGGACAGCTGAAGATGATCAACAATTGGAAAACCTAAAGGACAAATTGTCTTCTACCCTGGTCCTAAGCTTACCAGACCTCAGGAAGGACTTTGACCTGTTTGTGAGTGCAGAAGGAGGTATAGCCTATGGTGTATTAACTCAAGAGTAAGGAGGTTGCAGGAAACCCGTGGCTTACATCTCCAAATTGTTAGATCCAGTGGCTAGAGGCTGGCCAGTTTGTATACAAGCAGTAGCAGCAACCGCAATCCTGATAGAGGAGACCCAAAAATTGACCTTACAAGGAAAAATTAAAGTGCATACTCCTCATGATCTTAAGGCAGTACTGAGACAGAGGGCTCAGCAGTAGCTAACTGATGCTAGAATATTAAAATATGAGATAATACTAATGAACACGGAAGACTTAGAATTTATCACATCCAATGCCCTCAATCCAGCACAATTCCTAATGGGAGAGCCTATAGAGAATTTAGAACATGATTGTCTTGAATTGGTTTACCTCCAAACAAAAGTAAGAGAAGATTTAGAAGATCAACCTCTAGCAACTGGAAGAAGCTTATTTATAGATGGCTCTTTGAGGGTAGTAAATGGAAAAAGAGCTTCAGGTTATGCCATTATAGATGGAGAAACATTACAAATTGAAGAAAAAGGGAAACTACCCCCAAATTTGTCAGCCCAAAGTTGTGAAATATATGCCCTGAAAAGGGGACTGGACTTACTGGAGGGGGATCGGGGAACCATTTATACAGACTCCCAATATGCATTTGGGATAGTTCATACATTTGGGAAAATATGGGAGGAACGTGGATATTTAAGTTCGAAAGGAAAAAGCTTAGTCCATGAGAACTTAGAGCAGTGTTAGAAGCTCTACAGAAACCTACAGAAATAGCAGTGATCCATATAAAGGGCACCAAAGAGGAGACAGTTTTGAAGTTAGAGGAAACCGACTAACTAATCAGATAGCCAAAGAAGCAGCTTTAGAATCAGGGGATCCAGTAAAAATTTTAAAAGCAAGAATGACACCTGAAGAAGGGGAAAGAAGGGAAGAACCTGTATTTTGTGAAGAAGAATTAGAAGCTATAAAAGATTTAAAGTTGCACCAAGGACAACGGGGAGAGTGGTTAACCTCAGATGGACGGGTGTTTTTGAATAAAGCACTAGCTCGGACAGTGCTAACAGAACTACATAAATTAACTCACTGGGGAGTCCAAGGACTATGTGATCATTTCTTAAGAAATAACCTATGCATAGGTGTATATAGCCTGGCTAAAGCCATTACAAGAGGGTGTGTCATTTGTCAAAAAGTGAACCAGAAAGTCATGCACCTTATGAAATGATGTTTGGGCTGCCATTTTTGTTAACACCTTATAGCACAGGAGACTATCTGGAAGGAGAAGAGGCTACCAGAAAGTATTTAGAGATAATTGGAAGAACTCTAGAAAGACTTAGAAAGAGAGGATACCTCCCCCAAACTTCCCCTCTTGACACAAAAGTTCGTAATATCAGCCCAGGAGATTGAGTTTTGATAAAATCATGGAATACAGGAACATTAATGCCTAAATTTGAAGGCCCCTTTCAGGTGCTCCTAATCACTAATTCGGCTGTGCGGACCAGAGAAAAAGGTTGGACTCATATTACAAGAATAAAAGGGTCAATCTCACCCCCAGGTACGGGACCAGATCCAACATCAGCTTCTCCCTCTGGCATTGGACCAGAATCCACATCACTGTCACCTCCGGGCACTGGACAAGATTCATCTACTTCACAAGTTAATTCACCCGAGTATACTGTGATAAAAGGACCAAAAGATTTAAAGTTGACTCTCAGAAGGAAGAGTCAAAAAGACTGAACTGTATGGGAAAATAATTGATATCAGAGCTCTAACATAGCTTAAATGTTTCAAGACAGTTCTGTGTAAGCTATGTTGGTAAAAAGTTTAAGACTGTAAATAAGTAATTCTGGTTAGGTTCCCCAATTTAGTTCTAAAGACTCCAGGTTAATCCTCTACAGAGCACTCCCCTAAGAGAAACCAAAATTGGTAGGGAACAGACCAAGAGAGGTTTAACCAGAGAAGCAGGTAGAACAGACTCTAAAGAGCTTGGAAGCTTCTTCTCAGTAAAATTCCCCAAGAGGCAAGGCCGGGTGGGCAGGCTGTGCAAGATGACCCATACCAGACTCTTGGCAAGGGTAGTAATGATGGCTCTGATTGCTGGTGGTGCTCTGGGGAGCCCAGGAGAGCTGTGCAGTGAGTGCTACCAACCCCTCTATGAGGAGGAAGAAGTGAGCTCCTTGTCTAGAGTCCACATCAGTTCTAACCCAAATGGTGTTAACCTCTCCCAATTAGTCCTTTATCAGAAAAATAAGAGAATGCATTGGATAGACCAGAATACTGCCACTTTTAGGCAGCCACTCCTGGGAGAGTGCCCTGTAGGAGAAGCCTGGTTGTGCTTTGAATCTAATGCTGCTGAAACAAGCTCAGTAGATCTAGTAAAAAGAAAAATAGTAAAAACAGTAAGAAAGATGGTTTTTAAGAAGTATTTAGCAGTAAAGTATTCAGCTACCCAGTGG
Organism: Melozone crissalis; assembly: GCF_028551555.1. NCBI lineage: Eukaryota > Metazoa > Chordata > Aves > Passeriformes > Passerellidae > Melozone > Melozone crissalis. The sequence continues at coordinate 3,042,593 of NW_026535813.1, read as the reverse complement.
ATCCCAAGAGATCCAAACAAATTAGAGTCTGTTGAGAAAAGAGAAAGAGACAAGTGTACCCACTATGAAGTATATGAATACTATGAATGTACAGAAAAAGGGATAAACACCTTTTAGAAAATGAAAGAACTGTTTAAATATAAAGAATGCCCAACAGAAACTGATAACACATTTCGGGAGAGCTCTAAACACCTGTTTTTGATCTCTAGTACTACAGCATACACTAAATTGTCAGGAGGCTGGTCTGGCAGCTACACAGCTAGAAAAATAAAACCAGCTTTCTTCTTATTACCCAAAAAACTGGATCAAGTTTAGGAGTTCCTATATACCATGATTTAGGAGAAACCAAACAGAGGAAGCAAAGTGCAATAGAAATTGAGAAAATCCGAAATTGTAAAAGCCAAGTTCAGACTCCAATCAGGGAGTATTAAAAAGAAAGAATGCAACTATCAGAAACATTTCAAACGAAATAAAAAATTAGCATGCATAAATAACCAAGAACAAACTCCTACACTTGATTCCAGTTGGTGGGATAACCTATAGATTTTCAATAAGAGTGTATGGGAAAAAGTTTTTCTCACTGTGTGTATACTTGGAGGATTGCTCTTTTTACTATGCTTGTTTCCCTGTTTCATTGAAGTTGTATTGGCCATGCAGACCAACCAAAAGAAACCAAGAAAGGTAATGAAGTTAAGTAACCATGATTACCAGAGTGCTCAAGAAATTTATAATCAATACAAAAAATTAAATATGAAGCACATGAGTAGAAAAATTGTAAGTTGATGTGAGCTTAAATTTAAACTCAATCAAAGAAAAAGAGGGGGGACTGTTATAAACAAATATCTGCCAATTTTTTTGTGAGAAAAAGGCTACCACTGTTGCTGCTGGGGTGCTGCTTGTGTGTTATGGTAATTACGGGTCGTTGTCGTTCATAGTTGTTGTTGTATCTGTAAAAGCCTAGCTGGGACCGAGTTAATGGCTCTTCTCTTGGACAGTGAAGGGTGGGGACCTCCCCAAACAGTGAGGAGAAGAGACTTAGGAGGGGGGGAGACATGCAAAATAACCCCAAGACAAGCATGCCATGAGAAGCTACTGCTTCTAGCTTGCTGAAAAAAACCCCCAAACAACGAGCCAACTAAGAGTTGAGAGATTGCAGTGATGTCTGGACGTGAGGAACGGAGTGCTAAGCCTGCAGAGATGCTGAACACCTTCGTAGTTCCTCTCACCCTGAGCACGGGAGTCGTCCTGAAACCAGGAGCGGACAGGGCGAAGCGGCGAACAACAACATCTAAGGGGTCACCACGCCCTAAAGGCTCCCATGAGGACGGGACCCCCAGCTCTGCCCCTAGTGGACAAAGCTGCGCATATCCTCTTCCTCCTCGTCGCCCTGGGAGAGATGACGGAAGACTGCAGACCCGTTGAGTTGCCCAATCCTCAGCTGATCACTTTTAATAAAGGCATTAAAAGGAGAAAAAGTCTCCTGCCCTGTTTATTTCAAGAGTGGTGTGGACTCTGGCCCAATGCCAGAGGGAAAAGCTGGGAGTCTGGCCCAATGCCAGAAGGAGAATGGGGTGGAGTCCGGTCCAATGCCAGAGGGAGAATGGGGTGCAGTCCGGTCCAATGCCAGAATGCCAGAGAGAAAAAACTGATGTTGAATCCTGGTCCAATGCCAGGGGGTGAGAGTGATGTGGGTCCAATCTTTTTATTTTGGTCTGCACAGTCGAATTAGCAATGAACAGTACCTGAAAGGGGCTTTAAAATATCGGCATTAATGGTCTGCTATTTTATGATTCTATCAAAACTCAGTTTCTCTGTTTAATGTTATTGGTTAATTTCTCTTTTTCCATAGCTTGCATGTTTCTCTCATCAACTTCTGCATATTCTGTATTTTGCAAGGAGTTGTATTTCTGTTAGCTAACTTAACTCCCAAAGTGCTTTTATTCTCCTATTTTTCTGTGTATTTAACTTACTGGTTTTCTGTTCTATTTTCAAGATCTTATCTATTTATCTCTTGCTTCTCTTTCTTACTTTCACTTACAGCTTAAATACTACTTTTCTTTCAACCCCTTACACTTAATTTTTTTTTCTTTCACATTGTTCTTCTACACAATACACTTCCCTCTAAGGAGATGCGGTAAAACTTATAATGCACACTCTACATTACCTCTATTCTAATTCGTCTACATTCAGTCTCTTTTATTTCTCATTCACTTTCACACATTCCTTCACACCCTCAAGACACAAACTGGATCATTATTGCTAGAAAATCACGGGTCCCTGTGGCTCCCCTCACCTTGGGGTTGGCCCACAGGTCTCAGTATCTCTGGGCCTCCTGGAAGGGCCCTGACTCTGGTTGTCTCCAGTGCTCGTTCACCTGTGAGGCTGTCTGCCTGTCACTCACGCTCTTACAGCTACAGCTCCCTCACACATCTGGGGAACACTAGGCTGGTTTGCAGGTCACACACACACTTCCACTGCCCCCTTCACACCTGCCCAGGAAGTTGAGGCTGACTTTGTTTGTGACTCACTCTCACACACAAAACAAGACAACAATAAGGTGCCTTTTATTTTCACATTACTTATTACAAGTTTAGTGTTACGGGCCAGTTTTGGTGCTATTGGACATCCTTTGGACCTAGCTGTTTTTGTCTAACTTCAGATGTTTTTCACTACACTATACATTTTAGAACTTTGTGGAGACAGGACTTATCTGCTCCTGTATCTACTCAAAAATTCAAATTCCTCATTTAGGGGTCCCACTTCAAAGTTTACCAAGGGCTCTTCTAGATGTTGCATCGGGTCCCCTAAAGTGTAAAGCCCTTGACACCTTTAATCGTCACCTCTAAGGATCTTCCCTAAATTATCTTGTTCTCTGGCTATTGCCTCATCGAGACTGAGTTTTCTACAAAACCTCCTGACGTGTCCTGCCTCTCCACAGCAATAGCACTGTCATTCTCTCAAAGGGACTTGAGGCCTCTCCATCCTTAGTGTGCCTGTCATTACTGGCCTATCCTTGCCTCCTCCTGGTGGTGGATTCGCCCAATCTTTTGTTACCTTGGATTGTGGTATAGAATTGCTTGCCCCTGCACTTTCTCTATCTACTGCAAGCATGATCCTAGCCTTGGCCTTTGCTTTTTCTTTGTCCCTCCTTAAATACACCTTCAATGCCTCTCTTAGTAACTCATTAATGTCCTTTTCTTGCCAATCTTCAATCTTTTCCAGTTTTCTCCGTACATCTGGCCAATATTTGGTAACAAATTGGACCTTAAGTAGCACTTGACCTTCTGGGGTGTCTGTGTCTATTCTAGAGTACAACTGGAAGTTCCACTTCAGGCGATTAAGCCAAGTAGCAGGAGCTTCATCCTTCTCTTGTGCACCCTCAAATGCCAATTTGGTATTAGTTCCTTTGGGAACTGACTCTTTGATCCCCCGTATTATCAAAGACCTATATTCCATCATGGCCTTTCTCCCCTCCTCCTGATTAGGGTTCCAGCTGGGATCTGTTAGTGGCAATTTTTGTTCACCTGATGGCACTTGGGTCCTGGACGGTTCTCTTTCTCCCAAATTCTTATGCTAGATGCTCTAATCATCCGGTCCTCTTCTGGGAAAAATAATATATTTAGGATGGAATTCATCTCCCCCCAAGGGTAGTTATTTGGACCTAAGAATTGATCCACTTGGTTGGCTATGCCCACTGGGTCTTCAACTAAATGCCCTAACTCTTTCTTAAATCCTCTCACCTCAGAAGCAGTTAGGGGAGCATTCACAAAGCCAACACCTCCCGCTACTCCTCCCATAGGAACTTCTCTGGGGGGAAAGAGTTTACCGGGAAAGGAGGCATTTGTGTCCCAACTAGAAGGAGGTAAAGGGACAGCAATAGGAGGGGGAGAAGAGCCTGAGTGGATATTAAGTGGAGCTGGAGAAGGGATGGAGAATGCACCAGGTGTAGTAGGCACTTGTGGTGATGCAGAAGGAACTGGAGGAGCTGAAGGGGGTGGTGAGGGAGTGGTTACTGGGGGAGATACTGGGTTTATCATAGGGGAAACTGAAGAGGTAGAAGGAGGAATTTGAGCAGGTGGTAATGAGATGGCAGCTGGGGGAATAACCGGACCTGCCATTTGAGGTGCTTGAGGAAGAGGATTATAAAGTGGAGGGGCAGAAGGAGGCAAATAATCCAGAGGGTCCCATCTTTTACTAATTCCATCATCCCCTCCTTCATTCCCCTCTTTCTTCTTCTGTACCTTACAAATTTGCACCCCTTCATCCCCAATAGCGCTTTTTAACCAGTAAGCCACATACAATAATTGCTCAGGATCGGTATCTCCTCGAGCTGTCAGATAATGACTCAGTTGTTGGCACATCCACTTGTCCCTTGTCCCACACCAAGGCCATCCTCCTTGCACCTCTAATTCTGGCCAGACTTCTACACAGTAGTGGATCATCTTCACTTTATCTAATCCCTCCGTGGCCTCTATAGAATCCCATTTCTCTAACAGTTCTCCTAAGGGACTATTGGGAGGTATATTCCTCAGTCTCTTGCCAGTCTTTTTACTATTACACCCTCCCATTTTACAGGTCTCAACAGTAAAAAATCCCAAAGGTGCCTCTACTGACAGGTAATTTCAAGAAAAATTTATTTGCCTGATGCTCCAGACTTTATACTGAAACAACTGCCCGATCTCTTGATTGCCTAACTTTCCTAACGTCAGGTCTTATATCTATCAGGACTTGAACACACGAAACCTCGGCGTAAGAAGACGGGTCGTGCCTAACTCCCCTCTGTCAGGAAAACAACTGCCTGATTTTTAGTTTGCCTAACCTGCCAATTTTTAGGCCTCACCGTATCAGGACTTAAAAACAAACCGCAGCTTCCTTCACTGGGATATGTACCTGACCCCTTTGTCAGGACTTACTTTGCCTGCAGGGCTTGTGAGCTTGCCCGAATCCTTCTTGGGACTTACAATCTCACCCGAATCCTTCTCGGGACTTACAATCTGCCTGGCTTCCCTCTGTCAGGACTTTTGGGGGTGCGTGCCACTCATACAACTATTCCCTCCGCATGCCCGGAGGGGGGGGCCCTCTTTCTCCCTTAGGAGATGACTCACTCACACTAATTCCACACGCTTCCCCCCGTTCCCAGCCGGCTTCCTCGCGGAAGTTCAGAAACGCGGTACTGAGGGGTTCGCTCTCACTCTGAAAGTACGGCTGCCGGCCTTCGTCTCACTCACACACACACGCGCTCGTCTCCCACTCCCGCCACTGGATTTCTCACCTGTCCGGTGCTCCGGTGCTCCTCTGCGTCGCTGGTACTGAGCCAATCTCTCTGGTCCTGATAGCCAGCTGTCCTGGAGGTCCAAGATGGCGAGGCCTGGTGTCCTCTTCCGGCATGGCTATCCTGGACGAGTCCCCCAGCTGAAATAAACAGGGCAGGAGACTTTTTCTCCTTTTAATGCCTTTATTAAAAGTGATCAGCTCAGGATTGGGCAGCTCGACGGGTCTGCAGTCTCTGTTGTTTCTCCCAGGGCGACGAGGAGGAAGACGATATGCGCAGCTTTGTCCACTAGGGGCAGAGCTGGGGCTCCTGTCCTCGTGGGAGTCTTTAGGGTGTGGTGACCCCCTTTGGATGTTGTTGTTCGCCGCTTTGCCTTGTCTGCTCCCAGTTTCGGGACGACTCCCCTGCTCAGGGTGCGAGGAACTACGAAGGTGTTCAGCATCTCTGCAGGCTTAGCACTCCTTTCCTCACGTCCAGACATCACTCCAATCTCTCAACTCTTAGTTGGCTCATTGTTTGGGGGTCTTTTTCAGCAAGCTAGAAGCAGTAGCTTCTCATGGCATTCTGGTCTTGGGGTTATTTTGCATGTCTCCCCCCCCCTCCTAGGTCTCCTCTCCTCACTGTTTGGGGAGATCCCCACCCTTCACTGTCCCAGAGAAGAGCCATTAACTCGGTCCCAGCTAGGCTTTTCCTGATACAACAACACTTATTAACGACAACGACCCGTAATTACCATAACACACAAGCAGCACCCCAGCAGCAACAGTGGTAACCTTTTTCTCACAAAAAAATTGGCAGATTTTTGTTTGCTCCTCCTCGTCGCCCTGGAAGAAACAACGGAGACTGCAGACCCGTCGAGCTGCCCAATCCTGAGCTGATCACTTTTAATAAAGGCATTAAAAGGAGAAAAAGTCTCCTGCCCTATTTATTTCACCTCCTAAACTTGTGGTGGCTGGGTCTGATCCCCTGGCCATTCTCTTGGTTTTATGTGATGGCACTCACGATGATCTGTTCCATAATCTTGATGGGCACCGAGGTCAGGCTGACTGGCCTGTAGTTACCTTGATTCTCCTTCTGGCCAGCTTCTAGTCATCTGGGAGCTCACCAATGAGCCAGGAATGATGGTAAATGATGGAGAGTGGCTTTGCAAACTCATCTGCCAGCTGCCTCATCACCCTAGGATGAATCCCATGTGGTCCCATAGATTTGTGAGCATCTAAGTGGCTCAGCAGGTCTCTGACTGCTTCCTCCTGGATAAAAGGGGGGGCTATTTTGCTCCCTGACACCGTCTACCAGCCCAGGAAGACAGTTGTCCTGAGGACAACCTGTCTGTCCTAGGGTGGCTTTATGATGCTTGCATCCCCAGTCATCTGTTCTGCTTATGCTGGATATTAAGTTCTGCGCTTTTAAGACTAGACCGGAGAACGAAGGGAAGGGGAAGAGGTGGCGTGCAGTTTGTCTACAGAAGCTTCACTTTACTCCCCTGGAATTCCTTTTCTCACTGTGCTGCCAAGCTCAGCCAGTGAGAGAGATAAGGCTATCAGAGTTCTCAGCTTTTGCAGAGAGAGAGACAGGGAGTTTTTCTTTGCTTTTTTCACTGATTTTCCTCATTAGCTATGGCAAGAAAGGTTTTACCTGGACTGTGCCGCCTTCTTCTGGGACTGTTCAGCTTCTCTCTGGTTCAGGACATCAGGAGAATTGCCCGGGCCCCCCCCAAGCTGCACACCGGGCCTGGCACACTGGACCTGAGACCTGGAGTGACTGAGAGACTGAGCCATACCCACAGAAGGACTCTTTCTGAATTTGTCGTCTCTTCAGGACAACAGGAGGTTTCATTGTTTAATATTATTAATTTTTTCATGCTTGTGAGTACTTTGTTTTTTAAATAAACAGGTTTTTTCCACTTTTCTCATAGGAGACTTTTGTGTCCCGAACCTGTAGGGGGAGGGGCCGCTGAAATCTGCTTTCTAGAGAAGACCCCTTTGGAGGTTTCCTCCCAAAATTTGCCCTAAACCAGGACTCTGTTGATAACTGAGGCAAAAAGTGTTAAGTACCTCTACCTTTTCCTCGTCTGTAGTTACTAAATTCCCTGCCGCATCTAATAGAAAATTGAGATTGTCCTTGCCCTTCCTTTTGCCATTAATGCATTTATAAAAATATTTTTTATTATCCTTCACAGAAGTGGCCAGATTGAGTTCTAACTGGGCTTTTGTCCCTCTAATTTTTTTTCCTACATGACCTAGCAACTGCCTTAAATACTTCCTGAGATACCTGACCCTCCTTTCAAAGGTGATACACCCTCTTTTTTTCCCTCAGTTCCTTCATAAGCTCCTTGCCCATCCAGGCTGGTCATTTTTCTTATTGGCTCATCTTTCAGCACATAAGGACAGTCTGTTCCTGTGCCCTCAAGATTTCTGTTTTGAAGCATGCCCATCCTTCCTGGACACCTTTGTTCTTAAGGGCTGCTTCCCAAGGAACTCTCTGGATAAGTCTCTTGAATAGGCCAAAGTCTGCCCTCCAGAATTCCAGTGTGGAAATTTAATTGATGCCCCTCTTTGTTTCACCAAATATTGAAAAATCTTTAATTTCATGATCACTGTGTTCCAGACGGCCTCCAACCACCACATCTCCTACCAGCCCATCTCTATTAGCAAACAGCATGTCTAGCGTAGTCCCTCTCCTCGTATGCTCACTCACCAGCTGTGCCAAGAAGTTGCCCTTCATATACTCTAAGAACCTCCTAGATTGCCTCTTTTCTGCTGTGTTGAGTTCCCAGCAGAGGTCTGGCAGGTTAAATTGCCTACAAGAGCAAGGGCTGGTGATCTTGAAACATCCTCCAGCTGCTTATAGAATAAGTCATCTACCTCTTCATCCTGGTTAGGTGGTCTATAACAGACTCCCAACAGGATGTCAGCCTTGTTGGCCTTCCCCTTGATTCTTACCCATAGGCACTCAACCTTATCATCATTAATCTCAATTTCCATGGCGTCGAGGGCCTCCCTAATATAAGGAGCCCTCCCCTACACCTCTTCTCCCTCTCCTGTCTCTTCTGAAGAGCCTGTAGCCACCCATTTCAGCATCTGAGTTATGTGAGTCATCCCACCCTGTTTCCATTATGGCAATTATGTCATAGCTTTCTTGCTGTACCATGGCTTCTGGATCCTCATTCACCTGTTTGCACTGTACGCAGGTGTCTTTTGCACCATCTTCTGGTACTACTGACAGCCTCAAACACTCCTTACAGGAAGGGGCCTGGACAGATGCATCCTTCTTGGGGGGTGTACTAGTTTGAAAGCAAACCAATGGGAGATTCCAAGTCAGAACTGCAATTTAATAGGAAAATTAAAATAAAGGTAATAGTTCAGAAACACTGGCTTAAACTGACAGAGTCAGAATCCAACCTGACACCCTGTTGGTCAGGGTGTTGGTAGCAGTCTGATTAAATGGTGGTTACAGTCCTGTTGGAGTGATGGATGGGGTTTTGTCAAACTGGTGATCCTGTAGAAAGGTCTGGTCTTTCTCTGGAGGTCTAGTGGTAGTTATTGAGCTCTTGTCCTCTGGGAATCCAGTGGGTAGTACTGCTGTGGTGTTCCAAGCTTCAGATCATATACAAATAGGAATGTTTGGTTCCTCCTCATGGGCGGAGCATCTCACAATGGGATGAAGTAATGTTATGAGTCATTCTGTGAGATCTTAATGGCCCATTAGCGGAGAGAGCCCCCAGGAGGGAGTTATCAGGGCTGACTCATGGAGATGATAAAGAACACTGCCCCACCTGTTTTAACAGCTTATGAATATGGTAATAGAATACATTCTTTTGGTTACATCTTACACTGTAACCTGAGACAGGGGTTCTGTTTGGGTTGGTACACTTTTACTAGCTACAGTTTTTAATCATTTGGAGATCATTGGTGAGGAAAAAAATCCCCCAAAAACAAGCAAAACCCCAACACAAAATAAAATCCCACTAGCAGGAGAACAGCTGCAACCCTGCCTGCTTGCCCTGCCTGCGCAAACTGCCATTCAAACTGCTGTGCCACACCCTCAAAGCCATGCCACGCCCTCAAAGATGTACTATGCCCCTGTTTGCCTGCTTGTCTTTGCCCTGCTCCCTAGACCCTTCTTTAAAATCATCTCCAATGGCTGGAGGAAGCCCCTCCCTGTGCCTGAATGGCTAACACGAGGAAGGGAACCACCTGCTCAGCTCCCTGCGTGGCCCACAGTTTCCTTTTTCTTGAGCACAAAAAGTCTGAATCCACATAGCATTCTTGAAAATAGATACACTATCCTGTAGGAAAAAATAGAACGACATTCTTTTTGAATTGTTGGACCTACTGGAAAAAATTTTACATATCTGGGATAAGTTTCTTTTTGAACTGACAGAGCTAGTAGGTCAGTTTATCCACAGCTGTTGTGTCTTGGTTTAAGACAAATAGAAGACATGGACACTCTAAAATGAGTTACGTCCCCTTATAGTTTTAGCCAATCACTTTCCACTAATAAGGAGAAATGAATACGAGCCGATATAAGTGAAAAAACAAGTTTCCTAAAAAAAAAAAATAACAATGGGCAAAAAATAGTAATAGTCACTAGTTACAAAGTTTCTGAAATCTTGTGGACTCCCAGGAACAAAGACAAACTCAAAATGATGGAGTGACCCCTTCCCCAAGATAGCACCCTCCATGGGTGACCATGTATAGGGAGACAAAGGGAAAATGGCAGCAGGTCTCTCTATCTCCCCCTTATCTTTCCTGTCGTGGCAGCTCTTTCAGAGAAGATGGCTGACACACTCCGGTGGCTGGTACTCAGTCAAGTGGTAGAACTTGTGGAGGGAGTCCACCTTCCTCTCAGCAGAAGATGGTGGGCAGCCGGCTGGGAGAACTTGGACTCTGTGCCTTCCCACTTTGGCCGGGTGCTGCTGGCAGACTGGGGTGACTGCATGGAGCAGGGCCACTCCACTTCTCTCAGCATGATGCTGCGGCTGTAGTCAGGCACTCACAGAATATGTCTTGAAGCAGTCCAGGACCATGAAACACAGCCTCTTGGAAAAAAAAAAAAGGCCTAGAGCAACCCCCTTGGAAAAGAAACAAAAGAAATAAAAGAAACAAAAGAAACCCAAAAAGGGAGTCTCTGCCTTGAGCAAGAGCTATCAGGCAAGAAAGCGCACTCTGCCTAGGTGCTCCAACTTTAAATACCCTGGGGCACCCCCCAGCCCTGCTATTCTGTTTTCTGGCTGCAGGGTCTTAAAGAGACAGCAACATTTTTAGGCACAGATAGATATGGAATAAAATAACATTTTGGGTTATCCAGGACATGGTGCTTCAGTATCTATTCAATCCATTATCACCAAGGTTTTGGCGTACAATGTCAGTATGCTCCAGTACAGAGTTCTACCATGTGGACTATGTGCACTAAATTTCATTTAGGTATTTGGAGGACTGATTGTTGTCGAGGTTGCTGTATGTGAAAAACGCCAATCACTTGGGGTTTCTTTAAATTTTAAAAGTTTAATAGTAAAAAAATGGTTATAAAATAGTAATACAATTAAAGTAATAATAATTTGGACAATTTGAATTAGGACAATATAAGGCAATAGAGACAAAGAGTTACGGACATCTGGCTACCTTTTTCTGGGCAGCACGAGCCTGAAAAATGCCCCCCCTCCTCGTTAACAAAGGATTAACCCTTAAAAGCAATAGCCTGTTGAATATTCATACACCTCTTGCGTGATGCATAAATTCCATTCAAACAAAGGATTCAGTCTGGTCATCATCAACTTCTTCCTCCTAAGCCTAAAGTGCCTTTAGCTAGGCAGGAAGAAGTCAGTTTCTTCTGATAAGAGAACAATAAATTCCTTTTTTCTGAAAGATTTAGTTGTCTTGTGGCTGCTATCTGGTGCGAGTGCCTCATTCCTTTCTTTCAAAAATATCCCACTTACATAGTTCTTATTTTAACTACAAAAGTTACCTTTTAACTACAAGATTGCATTTATCATATTATTAAAATGTTAATACAGCACTACTAATCAATGCAGCAAAATACATATAGTAAATATCTGCGTAGAGCCATATAATATGCACTTTTCACACTGCAGATCATCTCTATCACCATTAATTCCCTCAGTCGTGGTCTTCTAGCCTTGGCGAAGTCATTCTACCTGTGCATTTGGCACTGGTGAAGCCGCACCTTGAGTACTGTGTCCAGTTCTGGGCCCCCCAATTGAGGAAGTATCTTGAGACGCTTGAACACATGCAGAGAAAGGCAACAATGCTCGTGAAGGGTCTAGAACACAAGCCCTATGAGGAGCAGCTGAAAAAGCCATTCTAGTGCCCTGAGCAATTATGCAGCCAAGATCAACACTAAAAGCAGCTCTGTGGTCGCTGCCCAGCAGGGATCACGTGACCAACAGGGAGAAGCGATTCCCTGATGCAGGGCCCGGGCGTGATTAACCTTTTCAGGGCTGCAGAATTCCATTTAAGAATAGAGAAACCTGTGGACACCAATCTTCTCCCGAGTCAGAGAAAAGGAAAGGTGAAAGCACGTGAAGGAAACAACATGGCGACACCAAGATCAGTGAAGAAGAAGGGGCCAAAGCACAGAGGGAGGAAGGGGACTAGATGCTCCCAGCCTCAGAGCTGAAATTCTTCTACAAGCCGTGCTGAGAACTGTGGTACACCAGACTATTTCTCTATAATTCATAAAGCGTATGGGGTGATACAGCATTCACTCACAGCCCACGGAAACTGAAGAATGTAGATGCTGAAAAAGCTGTGATCTGATTTGATGAGAGAGAGAACTTTTGCTTTCAGAGATAGAAGGACTATTTACTTCTAGACTAGAACAGCTCATCCTTCAAAACTGCACTCCGAAAGCCAGTGACCCTCGAAAGCAGTTGTGGGAAGACTGTGAAGTTGATGGGAGGGACTTCCATGTGCAAGCAGGTGCCGGGTGGACTGTTTAGCCATGAACTTAAAGCCACAAGAAAACTGTTTCCTGTGGCATGGCAGGAGAGACTCCTCTCCCTAAATGAACTGAAGAAAGATTCGTCTTAAAATCGATAAACTGACTGATAACCCCAGGTTTTGTCTCTTTACATTGTTGTTGGGAAGGAAAGAAGGTCTGTGGGGAGGAAAGGTGTTCTAAGAGTGTAGTGGTTTTGGTTCGCCAATTTGAGAATTTACCAATTTTGAGATTTCCCGGCTAATGCACTAAAAGAGTGTGGCGGGTTTGATGCTGGCCAATCACCAGTGTACTCCCTTCCTGCTGTGAGATAGGATTAGGAGAAAGGCAAAACAGGCTCAAAACCTTAAAAGGGTATAAAGAAAAATTTATTAACAGTAACTAATAGGAAAATAAAGTAGTAAGAATCAAAACAAACCCTTCAGAACACTTCTCCCTCCACAACTGTTTCTTTGCCACTGACAATGTAAAGAAACAAAGCCTAAAATTTCCAGTCAGTTTACCACCTCTAAAATAGTCTTTCTTCAGTTCACTTAAGGGGAGAAGTCCCTCTTGTTGATGTTATGAAGACTTCTCCACAAGAGGAAGAAAACAGTTCTCTCATGGCTCTCAATTCCCTCACCAATATCAGCCGCCCAGGGAACCCTGCAATCATGAAGTCCCTGCAATTTTCCACAAGCCTTCCCTCAGCCAGTAGATGGGCCATGTTAACTTATGGGGTATTGTTTTAAAGATAAGCTGTTCAAAGGCAAAAGTTCTCATTATCTATCTCTAAAATCATCTTCATCCCTGGGAACAGAGATCTCCTCCTCCTGGGGGCAGAGGGCTACTCTCTTTCTCTGTTCAAACTTTTCATGGGATCACAGCTACTTTAAAATCTGCTTACTTTGGTATGGAGGCCTTAGCTCGCTATCAATTTGAACCATCTCTCCATAGTTTCATATGTTATAGGGAAAAAGAGTCTTTTCTCCATAGCTTGCAAGAGGATTTCATCTCTAAAACAAGGCATCTCCTCCTCTCTCCCATCTGGGACTTAACTTCTTTTTCACTGACCTAGATGTCTTCATGTTGTTCCTTTACATGCTTACATCTTGTTCCTTTCTCAAACTCGAGAGCAGATTAAAGCACTGAAAGGGTTAACATGTTGCCTGGGACCTGGAAATGGTCACCTGACTCACTGGTAACTTGTGTCGGGAGCTGCGACTGGGGCTGTGTCAGGATTGGCTTCATGGCTGGTCTTTGGTTTTCTCTTCGTTCATTTGCAGCCGCAGGGCCACTCTGCACGGGCTGCAGGGGCCTCTGGTCTCAGCTGTGCTGGGGGAAGGAGGCCTGACGGCAAGATCTTAACAGCCACAGCCAGCCCTGCTCTGGCCAGGGCTCTGCAGCCTCCTCCCCGCTTTCCTGCCCGGCAGCTGCTGGGGCCCCGGCCCGGCCAGAATGGGGGTCGGCATCCCCAGGACCCCCCGGAGAGGGGCCCGCCCCCCTGCCGCAGAGCCTGCCCGGTCCGGCTGAGGACAGGGCCCAGTGGGCTTCCCGGGCCCAGCCAGGATTGGACCCAGTGGGCCCTGGGTGTGTTACCTTCTTGCCAGCTGGGAAACAAAGAGGAAGTTCCCAGGTTTCTTTCATCTTTAACATGTGTCTTTCACAGAGGCGTGTCCAGCTTCTCAGTGGTTCAACAGACTGTCAGTTACACAAAAACCTTTTGCATTACTTCCCTAAATTGCTCCCATGACAAACTATGGCAAGGGTTTATTTTAGTTCTTATCATTAGTCCTGGGTTGACTATATGATGCTTTATCCCCAGTCGTCTGCTCTGTTTATGCTGAATAATACATTTTGCACCTTTAAGACTTGTTCCAGAGAGTGAAAAGAGGAGAGAAGAAACATGCAGCTTGTTTTCATACACTGCACTCACTCCTTCACATTCCTGCTCCTACACTGTTTTTGTCTGTGGATGGACAGACAGCGGGACAGAGCTCTCCTTTGCTTTAGTTAATTTTAGCTAGCTGAGGCAAAGAAATTCCCTGAACTGAGTTTTTTTCCTTTTTCTTTAGACCTGTTTAAACCTGCTCTAGACTGAACACCCAGAAGAGCACCGGCAGCTCGCATCTGTGGCCCACCGGGTCGGGCCTGGGCTGCGGTACTTCCAGCACTGGAGGGACTGATAAGAGACTGAGTGAACCAAGCTGCAACCTAGAGAAGGGACTTTTCTGAGTTTGTCATCTCTTTTGGAGCAGCAAGGGGTTTTATTGTTTAATATTGTTTAGGTTTTATTGTTTATTAAACAATTTTTTCCACTTTTCTCCAAAGAGGCATTTTCTCCTGAACCGGTTGGAGGAGGGGCCAATTGAATCTGCTTTTCTAGAGGAGCCCCTTTGGGGGTTGTCTCCCAAATTGGCCCTGAACCAAGAAAAATATATCTAGTGGCACCCAACATGAGGCCCGAAAAAGTAGAAAAAACCTTTATTGATTACATGTTGGTTGTGCTTGCTCTGTAGTGGGTTAAAGCAGTCAGTAGCCATATTGCTTGAATTCGTAATGTCTCTTTGGGTGGAGGCCTTCATGTGGTTCTGGTCTCTAGGCTTTTTTGAGGTTTTAATACCTTTCTGGTCACTAAGATTATTGTCCCTAACATGTAGTTTTTACAGTAGAGGGGCACGGATTAGAACAGCTGTTGTGCTGGGCTTGGTGATAATGATTTATCGGGCATTTACAAAGATACTGGAGTCTGTTCAAGATATGTATTGTTTATGGTTTCTTTGTCCTACCCTGCGTCCCAGTTGCAATAGCATGTTTTGGGGATTTATTAGTAATTGCACCCAGTTTGTTAGAGGAGGAGCAGGGAATGAGGCTTTCCAGCCTTTCCTTTCCTTCTTCTCCTTTGAATCTGTTACCTCCCTACTGGAGAATGTTCAGTTTCCCCTGAATGTTAAAGAGACCATCTTCCTGGTATTTAATCTAGTAAGCTTCCTCTATACAGTCTGCAGCTTCTCTAGAATGAGGGCTGAGCTTTCTAGAGGGGCTGATGAGACCCCTGACGCAGAAGTAGACCCAGACGTGGAAAATCCTGAGTGGTGTGGAGAATGAGAAAATATGGGCTGAACCCTGAAGGAATTTTCTGACCCTGAAGACTGGAATTTTCCATGTGAACAAATTCAGAACCCAGATGAGGTGGGGAAATACCTGAAAGAGAAGTGCCATGATGACTCTAAGGAGAAAAAGCTCATTGCAATAAGCTGGACCCTGGCCTATGCTTCTCGCACACTGCTAGATACTGTAGGGCAGCAGATAGAGGCAGGTTAGTTGGTTAGTCCATCTCTGGGATGCTGCAGGCAAGGCTACAGTTTTGGACAGTAGTGAAGTGAGGCATTTGGGATCCCTGTCACATGATCCTGTCATCAACCAAGGAATGATGAGGGGGGCTAACCCTCACAGCCTCTGGGCACAGGTCCTGGAAAGTGTAGCACAAAGATACCTGTGTGCAGATGATCTCTATATGCAGCAAACTCAGTGGAAGACCATAGAATAAAGAATTCAACACTTGAGAGAAATGGCAATAGCAGAGATTGTCTTCTCAGATGATGTAAACACTGTAAATCCAGACTTGATACCATGTACATCCATGATGTGTCGAAAACTTGTACGACTTGGGCGACAAGAATATGCTTCTGCTTTAGCAATAATGAAGCGGGATGACAGTGAGGAGACAGTGCTTGATATGGCGAAGAAGCTCTGAGCATATGCAGATGCTGTACATGGCCCAACACATGCCAGAATCGCAGCGGTGGAAACACGTCTGCAGAAATTAGAGAACAAGATGGAGGAGAATCATAGGAAACTCAGGGAGAAGATTAAAGAAGACCTTCTCCCAAACTCAGCAGTACAGATCAGAGGTTCTGGTGTCCAACGCAGATGGTCCCCAGATGGGGAGAGAAGGTACATCCCACAAGCTGAGCTGTGGTTCTTCCTGCGTGATTGCAGAGAAACATGAGGAGATGAGACAGAAAATCTACTGCTGCTCTGGCACAACAGGTGCATGAATTGAAGGAAGGCAAGACTCAGAGAGGAAGTTCCACCAAAAGGAAAGCAGCTCCAGTGGCCAGTAACCAAACTGCCATATATGATGATGAAGACGATATCTTTGATCCTCTTGAAGGAACCCCCAAACATACGCCCAGGGAAAGAAGGATAACCAGGCTTAGAGGGGCCCTGCATCTGGCCAGGTAGAGGCCAGGGAAAATCGTATTTTTTGGACTGTGTGGATTCGTTGGCCTGGCAAATCTAAAACACAAAAATATAAAGCTTTGGTCGACACTGGTGAACAGTGCACATTAATCCCATCAAGACATGTGGGGGCAGAATCTGTTTCTATTGCTGGTGTGACAGAGGGATCACAAGATTTTACTTTAGTGGAAGCTGAGGTGAGCCTGACTAGAAATGAGTGGAAGAAACACCCTATTGTGACTGGCCCAGAGGCCCCATGCATTTTGGGCATAGACTTCCTCCGAAGTGGATATTTCAAAGCCCCAAAGAGACTCAGATAGGAATTTAGAATAACTACTGTAGAGACAGAGGGTGTCAAGCAATTTAACACCTTGCCTAGACTATCAGAAAACCTATCTGTAGTAAGACTCCTGAAAGTGGAAGAGCAACAAGTGCCAATTGCCACATCAACAGTGCACTGCCAACAGTTCCGAATGAATCGAGATGCTGTGATCCCCATCCACAAAATGGTCCGTGAGCTGGAGAGCCAAGGGGTGGTCAGCAAGACCCACTCACCCTTCAACAGCCCCATTTAGCCTGTGCGAAAATCTGAAGGAGAATGGAGATTGACTGTAGACTACCGTGCATTGAATGAAGTGACTCCACCGCTGAGCGCTGCTCTGCTGGACATGCTGGAACTCCAGTACAAGCTGGAGTCCAGGGCAGCAAAGTGGTATGCCACTATCGATATTGCCAATGCATTTTTCTCCATTCCTCTGGCAGCAGAATGCAGGCCTCAGTTTGCCTTCACGTGGAGGGGAGTGCAGTACACCTGGAACTGACTGCCCCATGGGTGGAAGCACAGCCCCACCATCTGCCATGGACTGATCCAGACTGCACTAGAAAAGGGTGAAGCTCCAGAACATCTGCAATATGTTAATGACATCATTGTGTAGAAGACAGCAACAGAAGTGTTTGAGAAAGGAAATAAAATCATCCAGATTCTCCTGAAAGCCAGCTTCGCCATTAAAAAGAGCAAAGTCAAGGGACCTGCTCAAGAGATCCAGTGTCTAAGTGGCAAGATAGACAGTGTTAGATTCCCAACAATGTCATCAACAAGATCACAGCAATGTCTCCACCAACCAATAAGAAAGAAACACAAGCTTTCCTAGGCACCATAGGTTTTTAGAGAATGCACATTCCTGAGTACCATCAGATTGTGAGCCCTCTCTACCTAGTCACCCGCAAGAAGAGCATTTTCCACTAAGGCCCTGAACAGCAACAAGCCTTTGCCCAGATCAAGCAGGAGGTCACTCATGCAGTAGCCCTTGGCCCAGTAAGGACAAGACCAGATGTGAAGAATGGGCTCTACTCTGCAGCCGGGAGCCAGAGTTTGTCCTGGAGCCTTTGGCAGAAGGTGCCTGGTGAGACTTGAGGCCGACCACTAGGATTTTAGAGTTGAAGCTACAGAGGGTCTGAAGCCAACTATACTCCAATAGAGAAGGAAATTTTAGCAGCCTATGAAAGAGTCCAAGCCACCTCAGAAGTAATAAGCACTAAAGCACAACTCCTCCTACCACCCCGACTATCAATGCTGAGGTAGATGTTCAAAGCAAAGGTTCCCACCACCCACCATGCCACCAGTGCTACATGGAGCAAGTGGATTGCTCTCATCACACAGCGCTCCTATATTAATAAACCAAATCACCCAAATTGGCCCTGAACCAGGACACCATTCTTCTTTTAATTCTGTCAAGAAAGTTTTCTTTATACTCTTTAAAGTTTTGATCCTGCTGTGCCCTTTTCCTAATCCTTATCTCACCTCATAAGTTTTATTTTATTTTCCCCCCTCTTTTGCTCAATTATAACAGAAGAAAATTAATAAATACTTTTAGTGGGTGCACTGGCATTTGACCAGTGCTCAACCCACTACACAAGATTAAAGAAAACAGAGCTTGGCTGGGAAAGGGAGACCAGAGAGAAGATGAGGAGAAAAACAACACTGTTCCGCTGCATCAGTATGTTATTTTCATCATCGAGATAGCTATTTCTATATTTAGATTTTGCTGTGCATTTAAACCTTTCACCGACATTTGGTGACCCTTGATGTGCAAACAGATCACAGCTGTGATATCAACAACAGGGGACTTTTTTGGCGAACCACAATCCAACAGGGAAAATTGCTGGCACAGCCTATAACATTTGGTCAGTGGTGTTTGCTGGGTGAAGAACCACGGGATTGTATAATATTGTGGGACAGGGAGGTTTCCCAGGGGCATGGGCACAACTTAAAGGTATTGCAACAGATTCTCCACACTGCAGGATGTAAAATCTCTGACAAGCAATTAGAGCAACCTTATTACTGGTTAATGAACACTGTACTTGGTTTCTAAATGAAAGAAGGTTTGATGCTAAGGTAGGAGATCATTTATGAACATGTGAGGACTTCAGTTTTTCAGTTCCTGGTTTGGTGATAATAACATGGTGATTTCTCATGAGTGCTTTAGAGCCCCTGCAAGTAGCTGAGGCAGGGAGTGGTGAAAAAGATGCTGCTAATGAACCAGATGAAGACATATTACCATTAGCTCCTGTTAATCCTGAAAAGGAGCCAGACCTGTATCTTGCCTTAAAACAACACTTAGCACAACCTTTAGAACCTTCTAATACTCCCCTTCTGGTATTTAGTGATTTTATTATATATATTATATTTTAAAAAATGATATATTAAAACTATACTAAAGAATGAGAAAGGATTTCATCAGAAGGCTAGGAAAGTAATGAATAATAAAATCTTGTGACTGACCAGAGAGTCCATCACAGCTGGACCTGTGATTGGTCATCAAGTAAAAACAACCACATGAGACCAATCAAAGATGCACCTGCCACGTTCTCCAGCAGCAGATAATTATTGTTTACATTTCATTTCTGAGGCCTCTCAGCTTGTCAGGAGAAAAAATCCTGGCAAAAGGATTTTTCATAAAATATGTCTGTGGCAGTTGACTCTCACAATTAAGGGGTGAATATTATGTACATGTTAAGAAAAGTTTTGTAGATGTAATGTTTCCCCTCCCCCTTGCATTTTTATGGGATAGACTGAGTTGTCAGGGCATTTGAGAGGGTCATCTTGTTACTATGGTAACACCTGACCTGCAATCAAGATGTAAGAACATGATCTCCACCACCAGACAGTGAAGAAGGAGTTGACTGACAAGATTTTGGGAGGAGCTAGAGGTATAAAAGGCGGAGCATGTATTTTGTAGACAAGCACAGGGTGGTTGAATCCTTTGCTCCTGGCGCTGTATTTTTCCTTATTCAGTCTTCTGTTGTATTTTGATGAGGTCTTAATAAAACTTTTGAATTTTTGAAAGTGAGCATTGTTTCTCACAGAATGAAATTATATCTGTGTTGAAAGCAACAGTAAAACCTTCATTAACTTGGGTGAAATTCCCTTGGTAGGAATTGCTGGGGTGCTTGTAATTTGGTAACATTGGAGGAGTACAGAAACAGAAGTGGGCTGCAAACCAAAGCAAAATATTTCTGGCTTAAATAGCTTGAAGCTCCTTTCCCCCCCCTCTTCTCACTAGTACTGTTTAGCCTGAGGCATTCTGCAGGCTTTCTAATTTTGCTGGATTTCACCAGGACAGAATATTTCTCCTGGAAAGCCCATATTTTGTATACTTTGTCTCTTTTCTGAGGTTACAGGTTACAGCAATTTTCAATCCAAATCTCTGAAAGGAAAACTCCCTATATAACTTAGAACTGGAGGGCTGTCTTCTACAGGAACCACACTGTTTTCTGAAGCTGTCCCTGAATTCAAGATTTTTCTTCTGCGTGCAGACTGATAAACTCCTTGTAGTCACAGGCCTACAAATAAGAGGTGAACTTGGCAAGATCAAAATTGAAACCACAGGATAAAATTTATGTTTACTGTACATAGCCCAGTTGTTCAAAGAACTGAGCACATTGGCACAGTCCAGCAAAGTGTTTAGAGGATGACTGGGACTCCTGACATGCCAACAGAACACCACAGTTGTTTAGGTAGAGCAGTGGTCTTGAAAAGAGATAAGCTAATTAAGGCAAAACAGCTAGTACAAAAATAATTATAGGCACATATTTTCTTCTGCTAGTCCCTGGAATACATCTATTTTTGTGATCTCAAATAAATCAGGGAAGTGGCCTTTACTGCATGATTTACAGCCTATTAATGCAATCATAAAACCCATGGGTGCCCTGCAGCCAGGAACCCTGAATGTGAAAAATGAGTATTTTATGATTGACTTTTTGCAAATATAAAAATAAATATTATATGTTTTATGTTACAAAGTTATGCTGTATTAATTTTCTTAAGTAGTGTGTTAAATATAGTTTTAGGTTATAACATAATGTTAAAATAGAAACTATGCTATGTAAGATACATTTTTTAAAAGAGAGAAATGAGGTGCTCCCACTGAGATAGCAGTCACAGGACACCTAAATCTTTCAGAGAAAAAGAAGTTATTGCTCCCTTATCAAAAGAACCTAACTTCTTCCCACCTCGCTCAGCCCTAAAGATGCTGTCAGGATTAAGAGGAAGAAGTTGACACTGACCAGATGGAATCCTTTGTTTGATTGGAATTTATGCATCATGTATGAGATGTATGAATATGCAACAGGCTATTGCTTTTCAGGGTTAATCCTCTGTTAACGTGTGTCCTTTTTCAAGCTTATTTTGCCCAGAAAGAGGTACCTGGACTGTCTGTAACTCTTTGTTTTTATTGTCTAATATTGTCCTAATCCAAATTGTTAAAATTTTTATCACTGTAATTATATTACTATTTTTATAACCATTTTATTACTATTAAACTTTTACAATTCTAAAAACAAGTGATTTGCATTTTTCACACCGAATCTTCCTTTATTGCCTGGGATTGGAACTTGGTATTGACTTGAAAGACTTTTTTTACTATTCCTCTATATCCTGGATATTTAATTAATAATGCTGAACCTTACTTAGCATGGGCTACAAATTGCACTTAAAAATTTCAGAGGACATTAGGATGGATACTGACTGGATGAAATGTGAAACTACAGCAATTAACTTTAAAGCTTGATATCAGAACATTGAATGATTTACAAAAGTTACTGGGAGCAGTTAACTGGGTAAGACCCATGCCAGGTTTAGCCAGTCATCACTTAAAGCTTCTGTCTGCTCACTTGAAAGAAGACCCTGACTTCCCCACGAACATTAGCTGAAGAGGCTATTTGAGAATTAGATATAATTAGCTCATGAATCTCCACTGAAAAAGTAGATAAAATTATTTCAGCTTTACCAGTTTGCTTGTTTTCATTCCTTACTGCACGTTACCCCACAGCTTTAATAGGACAATCTAATAAGGAGACAGAACAATCTACTTAGAATGATTTTTTTTGTTTGCCAAATACACTTAAGAAAACTGTCACTACCCTGATAGAGCTGTATGAATCTTTAATTAAGAAGGGCAGAACCTGCATTGTGCAATTGGCGAGATATGACCTGGAGGCAATTCATTTACCACTGTCTCTTAACATTTATGAATATTTGTTGCAAGATTAATATATTTTTCATATAGCATTGGCAGATTTTGCAGGACAGGATTCTTTCTCTTTACCTTCAGGCAAACTGTTGCAGAAATGTTCACTTGCCTTTAGCACTGCAAACTATTGTGTGCTGCAGTCCTATTCCTGGTGCACACATTATTTTTATTGATGAATCAGGACACACAGCAAAGGCAGTCATTACACGGCAAGATTGTGAATAGAAATATGCAATAAATTGAACAGGTGGTTCCACTCAACAATTTTTAAAGAAGAAGCAGTTAACATAATTAGTGATTCTGGAGATGTTGGTAATGTCACAACATGAACACACAGAACTTTTATAAAAGAAATTAGCTGTAAGATATTATTTGATGTTACTCATATACATTCCTTTGGTCCTTTGCAGTTTGTTCATGTTGCGATTGATTACTTAACTAAAAATAGATGACAAAGCTGAACCAGCTGCTTTTGAAATTTTTACATTACCTTTTGTAGTTTATTGGAATATGAATCCCAATATTACCAGGTAGATTGTGACTGGGCTTGTCTGACCCCTGCTGCTGGGCCAAAGGCAGCAACTGTGGTGTTTCACCTCAGAGACACTTTTGGCTGGCTGGATGTTGCAGCTGGGCGCTGAAACAAGTCCAGGCTTGTAGAAACTCAGTTTACTTCAGGTGGGAAGGCTTCAGGCGATGGTGAAGAGAAAGGAGACGGATTCTGTCGGAGGGTTAATATTCAGAGTGTATTCCATGGTTACAGACATCTGAATCTCAGGTAACAGCTCCAACAGAATAGCGAGCACATGGTCCAGACTCAATTTAAGCCCAGGGACAGGGGGAGGGGAAGGGACAGGTGAGGCACCAACCAGGTGGGAGGAGGAGGGTCTCAAGGGATGAGGGACACCTAGACAGGCCAATGACCTCTGGGCCTGAAGAGCATCCTTTGAAACTGACCAACCACACGAGGCCTTGCTGGAATGTGTCCTGGGGTGACATTATGATGCTTGTATTCCCATTCATCTGTTCTGTGCCTTTAAGACCGACTCTGAAGAGTGGAAGTTTTGTTTGGGTTTCTCTTATCAGGGACACAGAGACAAGCAGTACATAGGGCTGTTTTTCACTTCTTGCTTTCAGCTTGCTGCTTTGCTTGCTCCCTTTTCTGCTCTTGCTTCTGCTCTGCTTTGGCCTCTGCTTATTAGCTAGTTCTAGCTTAACAGTCCACATTCCTTCCTGGACTGTTTCTCCTCTCCTGTTCCTGTGACCATCTCGAACCTGCTCCGGACTGGGACCCGGGAACACCGTTCGGCTGCAGCAGCTGCCCCAGCGCCGGAGGGACTGAGAACAAAGCAACCACCCCCGAAAGAGACTTTTGGATTTTGTCATCTTTCTCAGAGCGGTGTCATCGGGTATTGTTCATTTTGTGTGCTGGGGGGGTGTTGTGCCTGAAATAAACAGGTTCTTTCCACCTCTCTCCAAGGAATTTTTTCCCGAACCGGTTGGGGGGAGGGGCCATGTGGGTTTTGCTTTCTGGAGGGGCCCCCTTTGGAGATTCTTTAACAAATTTGCCCTAAACCAGGACAAAATATTGGCGCCCAAACGTGGGGCGAGAGAGAGAGTGGAAAAACCCTGTTTTGACTGCATTTTTGTTGCTATTACTCTGTGTTCATTTAAATCAGCTAATAGCCATGGTTTTTGAATTCATAATGTCTATTGGGGTGAAGGTTTGCATGCATTTCTGGTCCCTAGGGTTTTTTGAGATTTTAATACCTCTCTGGTCCCTAGGTTTATTTTCTTATCCAGAAATAGCTTTAGTATTGCCCCTAATACATAGTTTTTACATCAGAGGGGCAGTGACCAGAGTAGCTATCCTGCTGGGATTGGTGGCAATAATGTGCAAGAAGTTTATAAACATGCTAGGGTCTGCTCCAGGTATGAATGGTTCATGGCTATGGTTATGCATCCAGTTTGTTGCAGGAGGAGCAGGAGGGAATGAGGTTTTTCAGCCTCTGCTTTCCTTCTTCTCCTATGAATCAGTTGCATCACTAGTGAAGGATGTTCAGTTTCCCCTCAATGTTAAAGAAACCATCTTCCTGGTATTCAATCTGGTAACCTTCCTCTATACAGCCTGCTGCTTCTCTAGAATGAGGGCTGAGATTTCTAGACGGGCTGATGAGACCCCTGACGCAGAAGTAGACCCCGGTGTGGAAAATCCTAAGTGGTGTGGGAAATGGGAGGATATGGGCCAAATCCTGAAGGAATTCTCTGACCCTATAGTCTGGGATTTTCCCCATGAACAAATTCAGAACCCAGCTGAGGTGGGGAAATATCTGAAAGAGAAGTACCAGGATGAGCCTAAGGAGAGGAAGGTCATTGCAGTGAGCTGGGCCCTGGCATATGCTTATCGCACACTGCTAGATACTGTCGGGCAGCAGACAGAGGCAGGGGGGCAGGGAGATAAATCAGCAACTATCCCGGTGACTCAGGCTGCAGCTAACACTCCAGGCTCGAAGCCAGCATCTAAACCCATGGCTGTTGCTACCAGCACTAGAAGTGGGAAATGCACGGACAAGACCAATCGACCAGTGGACGATGATGATGATGATGATGATGATGATGATGATGAAGGAGAAGGAACCTCAATGCCTCCTGACATAAAATCAGGAGTCAAAGCAGCAGGTGCAAGATCAGATGCGAGTATTGAGTCCTTTTCCCTGAAGGACCTTCGTGGCCTACGGAAGGATTACACTCGAATGTCTGATGAATCGATAATTAGTTGGCTGGTCCGTCTCTGGGATGCTGCAGGCGAGGCTATAATTCTGGATGGCACTGAAGCCAGGCATTTGGGATCCCTGTCACAGGATCCTGTCATAGACCAAGGAATGATGAGGGGGGCTAACTCTCACAGCCTCTGGGAACGGGTCCTAAGAAGTGTAGCAGAAAGATACCTGTGTGCAGACGATCTCTATATGCAGCAAACTCAGTGGAAGACAATAGAGCAAGGGATCCAATGCCTGAGAGAAATGGCAGTGGCAGAGATTATCTTCTCAGATGATGTAACAACTAGGAACCCAGACTTAGTACCATGCACGTCTGTGATGTGGCGAAAACTCGTACGACTTGGGCCACATGAATATGCTTCTGCCTTAGCCATCATGAAGAGGGATGAGAGGGATGAGACTGTGCTTGACATGGCAAGGAAGCTCCGAGCATATGCAGATGCTGTACATGGCCCGACACATGCCAGAATTGCAGCGGTAGAAACACGTCTGCAGAACTTAGAGGATAAGATAGAGGAGAACAATAAGAAACTTAGAGAGGAGATTAAAGAAGACCTTCTCCAAATTTCAGCAGTACAGATCCGAGGTTCCGGTATCCAAGGCAGACATTTCCCAGATGGTGAGAGAAGGTACACCCCACGAGCTGAGCTGTGGTTTTACCTGCGTGATTGTGGGGAAAACATGAGAAGGTGGGATAGGAAACCTACTGCTGTTCTGGCACGACGGGTGCGTGAACTGAAGGAAGCCACCAGAAGGAAAGCAGCTCCAGTTGCCCGTAGCCAAACGGCCAGGTATGATGATGATGACATGTCTGATCCCCTCAAAGAAACAGCCAAAACATACGCCCAGGGAAAGAAGGATAACCAGGCTTAGAGGGGCCCTGCCTCTGCCTCTAGCCAGGTAGAGGCCAGGGAAAATGGTGTTTTCTGGTCTGTGTGGATTCGTCGGCCTGGCACATCGGAACCACAAGAGTACAAAGCTTTGGTCGATACTGGTGCGCAATGCACATTAATCCCATCAAGACATGTGGGGACAGAGTCTGTTTCTATTGCTGGTGTGACAGGGGGATCCCAGGATTTCACTTTGGTGGAAGCTGATGTGAGCCTAACGGGAAATGAGTGGAGGACGCATCCTATTGCGACTGGCCCAGAGGCCCCATGCATTTTGGGCATCGACTACCTTCGAAGTGGGTACTTCAAAGACCCAAAAGGACTCAGATGGGCATTTGGAATAGCTGCTGTAGAGACAGAGGGCATCCAGCAATTGAACACCTTGCCTGGGTTGTCTGAGAATCCATCTGCAGTAGGATGCCTGATGGAAGAAGAGCAACCGGTGCCAATTGCCACTTCCATAGTGCATCGATGGCAGTATAGGACCACTCGAGATGCTGTGATCCCCATCCATAAGATGATCCGAGAGCTGGAGAGCCAAGGCGTGGTCAGCAAGACCCACTCACCCTTCAACAGCCCCATTTGGCCTGTGCGAAAATCTGAAGGAGAATGGAGATTGACTGTGGACTACCGTGCATTGAATGAAGTGACTCCACCACTGAGTTCTGCCGTGCCAGACATATTAGAGCTCCAGTATGAGCTTGAGTCCAAGGCAGCAAAGTGGTATGCCACTATAGACATTGCCAATGCATTTTTCTCCATTCCTCTGGCAGCAGAATGCAGGCCTCAGTTTGCCTTCACGTGGAGGGGAGTGCAGTACACCTGGAACCGACTGCCCCAGGGATGGAAGCACAGTCCCACCGTCTGCCATGGACTGATCCAGACTGCACTAGAAAGGGGAGAGGCTCCAGAACATCTGCAGTATATTGATGACATCATTGTGTGGGGGAACACAGCTGCGGACATGTTCAAGAAAGGGAAGGAAATCATCCAGATCCTCCTGGGAGCTGGTTTCGCCATTAAAAAGAGCAAAGTAAAGGGACCAGCTCGTGAGATTCAATTCCTGGGAGTGAAGTGGCAAGATGGACGGCGTCAGATTCCTACAGATGTCATCAACAAGATCACAGCGATGTCTCCACCCACCAATAAGAAAGAGACACAAGCTTTCTTGGGTGCAATAGGTTTTTGGAGGATGCATATTCCTGAGTACAGTCAGATCGTGAGCCCTCTTTACCTGGTCACCCGCAAGAAGAACAATTTCCAGTGGGGCCCTGAGCAGCAACAAGCCTTTGTCCAGATCAAGCAGGAGATTGACCATGCAGTAGCCCTTGGCCCAGTCAGGACAGGACCAGAGGTAAAGAACATGCTCTACTCTGCAGCCGGGAACCATGGCTTGTCCTAGAACCTTTGGCAGAAGGTGCCTGAGGAGACTCGGGGTTGACCACTGGGATTTTGGAGTCGAAGCTACAGAGGGTCTGAAGCCAACTATACTCCAACAGAGAAAGAAATCCTGGCTGCCTATGAAGGAGTCCAGGCTGCTTCGGAGGTAATAGGCACTGAAGCACAACTCCTCCTGGCACCCCGACTACCGGTGCTGGGGTGGATGTTCAAAGGCAAGGTTCCTTCCACTCACCATGCCACCAGTGCTACATGGAGCAAGTGGATTGCTCTCATCACTCAGCGCGCCTGTACAGGTAAACTGAATCGCCCTGGGATTTTGGAGGTCATTAAAAATTGGCCCGAAGGTGAGAATTTTGGTGTCACAGATGAAGAGGAACAAGAACCAGTGACACGTGCTGAAGAGGCTCCTCCCTATAACCAACTGCCACCAGAGGAAACACGCTACGCTCTTTTCACTGACAGTTCCTGTCGCATCGTAGGGATGAACCGGAAGTGGAAAGCAGCTGTATGGAGCCCCACACGACAGGTTGCACAAGCTACCGAAGGAGAAGGTGGATCAAGCCAACTTGCTGAACTCAAAGCTGTTCAACTGGCCCTAGACATTGCTGAGAGAGAGAAGTGGCCAAAGCTCTACCTCTACACTGATTCATGGATGGTAGCCAATGCTCTGTGGGGATGGCTGGAGAGGTGGAAAAAGGCTAACTGGCAACGTAGAGGGAAACCAATTTGGACTGCTGATGAGTGGAAAGACGTTGCTACCAGGGTAGGGAGGCTACCTGTGAAAGTCCGCCATGTAGATGCCCATGTACCCAAGAGTAGGGCCAATGAGGAGCACCAGAACAATGAGCAGGTAGACCAAGCTGCAAAGATAGGGGTGTCCAAAATAGACCAAGATTGGGAACATAAGGGAGAGTTATTCCTAGCTAGATGGGCCCATGATGCCTCAGGCCACCAGGGCAGAGATGCCACCTATAAATGGGCACGAGACCGAGGGGTGGATCTAACCATGGACAGTATTTCTCAGGTTATCCTTGACTGTGAGACGTGTGCTGCCATCAAGCAGGCCAAGCGAATGAAGCCCCTCTGGTACGGTGGGCGGTGGTCCAAGTACAAGTATGGGGAGGCCTGGCAGATTGACTACATCACACTGCCCCAGACACGCCAGGGCAAGCGCAACGTGCTGACCATGGTGGAAGCCACCACTGGATGGCTGGAAACCTACCCTGTGTCTCATGCTACAGCCCGGAACACCATCCTGGGCCTTGAAAAGCAAGTCCTGTGGAGACATGGCACCCCTGAGAGGATCAAGTCAGACAACGGGACTCATTTCAGGAACAACCTTATCAACACCTGGGCTAGGGAACATGGCATTGAGTGGGTGTACCATATCCCCTACCATGCACCAGCTGCAGGCAAAGTGGAGAGGTACAATGGACTACTAAAAACCCAGTTGAAAGCTTTGGGTGGGGGATCTTTCAAGAATTGGGAGCAGCATTTAGCAAAGGCCACCTGGTTAGTCAACACCCGAGGTTCCACCAACCGAGCAGGTCCTGCCCAGTCTGAGTCCCTGAATGTAATAGAAGGAGACAAAGTCCCAGTGGTCCATATCAGAGGTTTGTTAGGGAAGACTGTGTGGATCAATTCTGCCTCGAGTACAGACAAACCCATTCATGGGATTGTCTTTGCTCAAGGACCAGGTTGCACATGGTGGATAATGCAAAGAGATGGAACAACACGATGTGTACCTCAGGGAGATCTGATTGTGGGGTAAGAATGGTATGCAATATCACTGTTCATTGGATGTTACTGCCATTGTCTGTACATTACACCATATAGACATGAGATAGAAGGAAATGTGTAAGAGTTGAAGGTCTGGGCAAGTGGAAGATGGAGAAGGAAATGTGTAAGTGTCGAAGGTCTGAGCAAGTGATAGATGGAGCTTTAAGTGACTAAAGTGAAAAGGGGGAATGTTGCAGCTCTGTAATATAGGGCCTGGATTCAGTGGTCCAGTGTGGGGATGTGATGAAGGCATGATGGGTATTGCTTGTAATTTTGGGGAAACAGATGGAAATTTTGTATGAATAATGCATGATGTGTTGTAGTATGTTGATGATATGGGGATAAGGGGTGGAATGTCCTGGGGTGACGTTATGATGCTTGTATTCCCATTCATCTGTTCTGTGCCTTTAAGACCGACTCTGAAGAGTGGAAGTTTTGTTTGGGTTTCTCTTATCAGGGACACAGAGACAAGCAGTACATAGGGCTGTTTTTCACTTCTTGCTTTCAGCTTGCTGCTTTGCTTGCTCCCTTTTCTGCTCTTGCTTCTGCTCTGCTTTGGCCTCTGCTTATTAGCTAGTTCTAGCTTAACAGTCCACATTCCTTCCTGGACTGTTTCTCCTCTCCTGTTCCTGTGACCATCTCGAACCTGCTCCGGACTGGGACCCGGGAACACCGTTCGGCTGCAGCAGCTGCCCCAGCGCCGGAGGGACTGAGAACAGAGCAACCACCCCCGAAAGAGACTTTTGGATTTTGTCATCTTTCTCAGAGCGGTGTCATCGGGTATTGTTCATTTTGTGTGCTGGGGGGTGTTGTGCCTGAAATAAACAGGTTCTTTCCACCTCTCTCCAAGGAATTTTTTCCCGAACCGGTTGGGGGGAGGGGCCGTGTGGGTTTTGCTTTCTGGAGGGGCCTCCTTTGCAGATTCTTTAACAAATTTGCCCTAAACCAGTACAGAATGTTAAGCCTGATTGACAGAACTCACTCAGCAAGGGGGCGAGGGGGAAGAGAGAGTGCCATACCTGGGAAGGGACTAGGAAGTAAAACAGGAAGTTGCAACACACTGCAACAATAGTTATCTGCAAGAAATGTATCATTTTAATGAACTTTCCCAAGTGATATTATTAGAGGCTTATTTGTAGGATATTTTAGGGAAAATCCTCCCAGTCAAGGCCTAGGGTCTTGCCAATCCCTGGCTGGTCGGGAAGTGTGCCATCAGACCCAGGTGTTTCTGCACTAAAAATGTAATCAGTTTGATGCCTATTGATTTTTGTCTTTTTTTCTTTTATGTATTCTCTGTATTCTTTACACGTATATTTGGATCTCTGTAGCGTATTATTGTCTTCTAGCTAGTTTTCCTGGTAATTTTCCATGCCCTTTCCCTAGGCAGAAAGACTAAACACATTCCACAGCTCCTAGTCCTGGCAGGTACAAGGCTCCTATCCTATCTTGGTTCTTCCTGTGAACCAAGGCTGAAAAATAGCTCATCAAGATACATCTTCATAAACATATACAGCTAGTACCAAGGGGGGGGGCAGGGGGGGTGGGCTTCAGAGAAGGAGCTTGACCTGGGGAGAAATTGCATCACCACTTGTCTTCCCAATTAGTGCTTTTTTGTCAATTATGCTAATTTGCCACACCTATAACACTGTATTCACCCCCGTGGGGGGTGGGCTTTTGTGGACATTCTCCATAACTGCCCCTGGAGGCCTCTAAATAAAGATCCACTTTTATATTACCTCCTATACTAAAATTATCTCGAGTTTCATGTCAAGGTTGAAAAAGAAAACAAGGTCACTTTGACTTGCTGATCTGGGCTTATAAAAGCTGAACCCCCTTTCGGGGTGAACTTGAAAATGTTATCCATGAAGGGTTCTCCAGGTCCTCGCTGTGAAACAGGGCTCCCTAGTGATTGTGGACTCTGGATGATAGTAAAGTATTTAGACAGTTGGTGATGCATCTTTCTAAATTGCTATCCTTTCTCTCATGTAGTAATGATTACATGTATTACCTTGTTTGTTTTTGCTTGATGCTAAAGCTGAGCATGTAGTAAGCTTATTGTTTTATTGCAGGTATTGTTTTACTTTTGTGTTGCCTAATATTCATAGCAAAATATAAAGTACATGTTATTAAAACAAAAAAGGGAGAATATGACTCCTCAAGAACACTTAGATAATGCAACATTTACACTAAATTCTTTGAATGCAGATCAGCAATCTCGATCCCTGGCAGAGCGACACTGCTCTGAAGGTTTGTGTGTGCAGAACCAATTTCCAAAAGTTTTATATAAGGATCCACAACTGGGTGTGCAATAGCAAGGGCCAGCTGATTTACTAACCTGGGGCAGAGAGTATGCATGTGTTCTATTGCCAACAGGTCCAAAGTGGTTACCTGCTCGTCTGGTAAAACTGTACTCTGAGCTGGAAAGACCAGTCCAACAACTCGATACCCCAGCTGAAGAGACTCTCAATATTGACACCAGCCAACAGCAAGTGGATGAACCCAGAGATAACACGGGGGATGCTGAAGCAACTGCAACAAAGAGCTGAAATCCTGATGCACGGTGTAGGAGCCACACCAACCCCAGAGAACACCTTCCCGGCCTACCTAGCAATTGTAGCTAGCAGCAGTATTGTAAGAAGTTTATTCTGTTTTATTTTTTTCATGCCTTTAGTGACTGCAGAACAGGTATATTGGGCTCATGTTATTGATCCTCCCATTTTTAGACCTCTTACATGGTGGAATGATGAACTACCAATAGCAAGTAATGATACAAAATTGACAGGAGGTGTTTGGCTTCCACCATGGGGACCTCTGGAGGAAAATAAAGAATGGATCAAAAATAGTGGCTTCCAAACAATTTATACTGAGTTGCCCCCAATTTGTATTGCTTAAAACCTATCTTGGGATGCCTTGATTTTACAGGAAAGTTCCACTTAGACTATCAACAGTGAGAACATCCAAAACCACTTAGGGCAAATCTTACTTTTGTGTCTATATCAGGTATTAATATTAGCAAGGTGATGAGTAACACCACGTTGGCCTCACCAACTCATCTTCCCATTTGCAAAATTCCTCAAGGTACTACTATTGGTGAGTCAAAGCTTAATTGGCTTTCATATAGACTACCTACTCCAAGTAAAAAGACCATCAATGTAACCAAACTAGAAATAACGATTGCGGACTGAAAAGACACCTAATAAGCAACAGTTCAAAGCCAGTAAACTTCTTGGAAGTGACAAAGGGAACACTGAAGTGGTCAGAAGGAGGGCTTTCAGGCCTTGTGTTGCAAGATAATTTTTTTAAAAATTCTGCACCTTGGTTTACCAAAATATGGTGCTTAGAAATGCCTTTTTGGCTATAACATCTAGCTCATGGTTATTATACAAAGACAAATGAGACATATTGACACTGTGTTGCTGCAGTCACAGGGAGATATTTGGGGTAAACAACTCAGGACTGAACCATCAGGGAAGCCAAATGAGGTACATAGAATGAACCGTTACAAACTTGTAACAGGGAATATTACAGAAGAACAAACTGTAAAATAACAGACTAGCACATCTCCTCCTTTTTTGTTTTAAAATATTGAAAAAAGAAGCAGGACAGGAGTAGGAACTTAGTCTTTAAACTCAGTCTATCAGACGCGTCTTATTCCAACCATTCTTGTTCCGTAGTGGCTGCTGCCACTACGACTTTGGAAGAAGATGACCCATTGGTAGCATTTGAGATAACTCTCTTTAAAATTTCAAACACTAAAGAGACTAAAAATATGTCAACTATTAACTAACCTATATCTTTTATAACGGAAAGCATCCAATCCGACAACCCCCAGTTCTTAAACAAGTCTCTGAACCAATCCTCATTTTCATGTCCTTCTTCTCATTGATGGAAGCTCAGATGCTTTGGTTAAAACAACAGTTTTGAGGTTGGGGAATCATTCATGCTTTGCAGGATTGGCAGAGGAAGGCTATGAGCCACAAGTGTTGGACTCTTATGCTTAGTCGGGTAGATGCCTAGAACAAAGGAAACAATAACTCAAGGTTAAACATGACACACATCAGGGTTTTCAACAGGAAGTTAGAGTTCCCCTCTTTCTTTGCGGCGCTTCCAATTTGAGGCAACTGTGTCATTTGTAGGGTTGTTTAGAGGGTTCGGAGGGGTTGTAGTTGGTTGGTCTTTTCTGTTAACTGGAATATACGGCTTGACCCACTTCCGGGGGATCCATCTCACCCTGGAGGGTGTAGACACACACGTGTACCCATGCCCCCAGGTTACCAGTTGAAAGGGTCCTTGGATTTCCTCAGATTCTGGGTCTCTGACCAGAACTGGCAGTTTTTCTTCCAATGGAAGCTGGCGGTGTTGATGAAAATGCTTCAGAACGGGTGGATTCAGGTCCTCTAAGGATCAATTGAGAAAGTTGATTGTGAACAGTGCTTTATATAACCTTTGCTGTGGTGCAGCAATCTGGGTGTCTCCTCTTTGGCGGCTGAGGACTTTTTTAGGAGTCTGATGAGTCCTTTCTATCACTGCTTGGCTGGTGGGGGAGTGCGGTATCCCTGTCAGATGTTGGACCCCCCATTCTTGTAAAAACTCACAGAACGCCCTGGAAGTATAGGCTGGGCCATTGTCAGTTTTGATGCTATTGGGGACCCCCAAAGTGGCAAAAGCCTGCACCAGATGTTTTTGTGCATCTATGGCTTTTTCTCCTGTGTGGGCCAAGGCAAAGACTGCTCCCAAGAAGGTGTCAACTGAGACATGTACATATTTTAATCTTCCAAACTCTGGTAAATGAGTGATATCTGTCTGCCACACTTCACAACTGCGGAGTCCTCTTGGGTTCCCTCCTGAACGCAATGATGGTAAGGAGGACTGCTGACAGTTTGGGCATGTGGCCACAATTGCTGTGGCCTGATAATGCCTTAGATGTAATTGACGGATCAGACCAGGAATGTTCTGGTGGAATTGCTGATGGCTGAGTTTGGCCTGCTGGAAGATGTTGGGTATGCCACCTAGTTGTAATGGAGCGGCTAGGGAGTCTGCTTTACTGTTTCCCTCAGCGATGAATCTGGGGAGGTCAGTGTGTGACCTCGCATGCATCAAAAAAAAGAGTTGCTTCCGGTGGGAAACTGGATATACAAGCTTCGAGAGCAAGCTGAAAATAACTGGGTTGGAGACCTCTTTTAAAGTGGCATGTTCTGTTCTGGACACTATTCCAGCTACATAAGCTGAATCGGTAACAATATTAATTGGTTCTGGGAATTTCTTGAAGGCCCTAACATCTGCATCCAACTCAGCAACTTGAGGAGAGCCTTCTATGACCCTAATGTCAGCTTCCCACTGCTGAGTTTGAGGACCTTTCCAAGTCATAACAGACTTGTGGGACCTTCCGGATGCATCAGTAAAAATGGTCAAGACTTTCAATGGGCATCGACTTTGGATATCTTTTGAAATTAAATTGAATTCTGTGTTAAACAATTTGTGGCCTGCATGATGTATGGAAATTTGACCTGGATAGCTATCTAGAGCAAATTGTAAACTTTCATTCTCATGGAGCAAGTGCTCCAGGGTGTCCTTGGTTAGTATCCCTGTAGATGTTTTGATCAGGACATGGATGCATGTGAAATCACATCCTGCCAACAGTCGCATTCGAGCCCTAGCTTTGGTGATCAGCTGGGCCATCAGCTCTTGTGGCCGTGTGATACTTTTGGACAGCTGATGACCAAGGAACACCCACTCTATAATCAAGAGGGAGTCCTTCTGGTCTTTGTCCCATTGGAAAATGAGCATGTGACGGTGCGGAAGTTTACCTAAGATGATAAAGTTGAAGAGAAGGCCCACCCGACAGCGATGGGCCTGTCAGCCTGCCAGCGTTGACTGTACCTTTTCAAGAGCCTGGTTTGCCTCCTGAGTCAAGGCCTTCAGAGAATCTAACTCCTCCCTCCCCTTTAACAAGTTGAAGAGGGGAGATAGATCCCCTGTGGTGAGCCCCAGCCAGGGCCTGACCCAGTTCAATGACCCACACAGCTGGAGGGACCCCATGTCTTCGATGACATCATTTATCTTTCTCAAATCATGGAGGAGACGCCACCTGTCTTTCCCCATCTTTTTGATAATAAGCACTGGGGAGTTTCAGGGGCTGGTTGGTTTCTACAATGTGGCCCTTGGCTAATTCTTCTTCCACAATTTGAGTGAGCGCACTCAACTTTTGCTTGTTCAGCAGCCACTGTTCTACCCACACCAGAGTATCAGTAAGCCAATTCAGCTTTTGGGTAGGGTGCTCTTCAGTGGATGCTACTAAAAATCCTGAGGGGCTGGCAACTCCAATTTTGCCCCCCATTGGGACATGGCATCTCTCTCCCACAGAGTAAATTTGGAATTTAAAATGAATGGACGTACAGAGGCTAATTGCCCATTTGGTCCCTCAATTTGTACAATGCTCTTGGATCTTTTAGCTAATTGGGTGCCCTCAACTCCTAGAACCTCACTGGACATGCTTTGCAGTTCCCACTGTGACGGCCATTTGTTTGGAGGAATGAAAGTCACGTCTGCCCCCGTGTCCATCATCCCCTGCAGTTGGATGGAATGCCCCCTGCTCTTAAGGTCACACCATACGAGGGGCTTGTCTTCTCCCCACACTTTGGTGAAATAAACAGAAAGGTCCAGGTCATCATAAAGGATGTAAGGCACTGGAATGGCCTGCAGGATGACCTGGCCTTTTGGCAGGAAGGGGTGTAAGAACTGTGTCTGCACGGGCTGTTTGGGTCCAGTCTGGCTAGCTATGGACCCTAGCTCACACAATCTTACATAGACGAAAGCAAAAGACGAGAAGCGCTCTTGTCCACGTGGAGACCTACGTGACATGTTTATTTCCAAAGTAGGCAAGAGGCCGTGGACTCATGACGGGAGACTTTTAACCCGGGGGAAATGGGGGGCGGAGGAAGAGGGCCACAGCCAATGGAATACCAATGAGGAGAGGCAAGGGGAGGGACTGACCAGGGAAGGGACCACCAGGGAGTATTGGGGACAGGGGTGGGTGAGCGAGAAACCATGTGATAGGAGAGGGGGAAGAACAAACCATGTGATATAACATAAACTATTCAGTGCAATATAAAGACTATTCTGTGCAAATCTCTAGTAACCCAGTGCAAAACAACAGCTAAATAAACCATTTACTGCAGTACAACAAAGGAGGGGTGGACACAGCGTGCCATGAAACTGAATTGCTCAGGATTGACTGACAGGATCCCTGGGGCAATTTCAGTTCCAAGGGGAGTGTGCTTGGTGTCCCCGGCAACAAGGTACTTGCAGTTTAGCGATTTAATGCGCCTGTGGTCCTCCGCCTCCTGGATATGAGGAATGAGTCCAGGTTCTGCAGTGACAACATGCCAGTCCTGATTGGGAAAAGTAAGTTTGAGCCGGTAAGTACATCTATTATTTTTGGTGGTAACACAGCCACTAGCAATGCCACTAGCAACTCTTTTGTGGTCTGCCCAATTTTTATAATTGTGCAGGGCAGACCCGCACTCTACACTTAGTTTTTTGGAGGCTGGGAAGCTTCCCCTTTCACTGCCCCTGCCCCTCCCCTATCTGGTGGTGCCCTTCCTATGAAGGGGCATTGACTTATAAAATGTCCTTCTTAATGGCAGTGGAAGCATCTCCTCCTAGGTGTTTGATTCCCTTGGGTAACAGCTGCTGGAGTTACAATCCGTTCCCGCATGGCTGATTTTCTCAGGGTGTCTTCTACAGTGATCATAGCTTTCTTGGTGCACTCCTCATTAAGTTGGTCCGGGGTGGGAGTTGCAATTGAAGGGAGTGACAGGGTGACTTTTCTGCAAGCTTTGTTGTCATTGTCGGAGACTATTTCTAGTATTAACTGA
The DNA here is from genome assembly GCF_028551555.1 of Melozone crissalis. Taxonomy (NCBI): domain Eukaryota; kingdom Metazoa; phylum Chordata; class Aves; order Passeriformes; family Passerellidae; genus Melozone; species Melozone crissalis. The sequence continues at coordinate 3,005,879 of NW_026535813.1, read as the reverse complement.
TCTTGTATGTCAGGATTTTCAACTCTCTTTTCTACAGCAGCACGAACCCGATCAACAAAGTCTATAAATGCCTCTGAAAAAGACTGGTTAATAGAAATATAGGATTGGATTGGTTCTTTGGATGGCATGGTTAAGAAAGCTTTCTCTGCAGCATCTTTAACTTGATCTAGAACTTCCTTTGGAATTCCCCCCTCCTTTTTCCATGCTTGTTCCCAATCACCCTAACCGAGCAGATGATCAAGGATTACATAATTTTCCTCTGCATCAGTGGAGCATTCAGGGTTCTGCAGAAGCTGTGGAAGGAGGTTCCCTACCAATCTCTTCCACATGCATTCCCACCATTTGAATTCAGATGGAGGAAGTAAGCAATTGAAAAGCTGATTTAAATCTGCAGGGACCAGTTTGTTTGATGTGAATGTTACTTTTAAAAGGCTCTTTAAAAATTCACTTTTCTGGCTAAATTCACGCTGTGCTTGGCAGAGCTCTTTAATGCTCTGATATGAGAGGGGTTCCCATTTAGGATGCTTCCCCCTCGCATCATAGGTGACTGGGGCTAGGAGAGGTGAATTGTTATTTTCCACCATTTCTGGTTTCCCTGGCACTGCACTCTCAGTCCCCATGTGACCATGGGAACTGGAAGCCAGAGCGTGGGAAACAGGAAGCTGGTGGGCAGAAACTCAGGGCTGCAGGGTGGAAATCTGGGCGGAGGAAGCTGAGGAGGTGGGGATTGCTGATGATGTGGCAGTGGGAGGAACAGTGGGTGGAACAGTGGGTGGGGTAAAACTGCCAGCTGCAAAGGAAGAGGAGGAGGGACTCAGGGAGTGGAAAGGATCAAGTGTTTGGGTAGGAAGAAAGGGATTCTGGGATGAAGAAGCCCCTGCCACGTGGTGGCAGCCATTTTGCGGTGCTTCTTGGAACTAAGAACTAGGGTTCTTAACAGGGACAAAGGGATTGGAATGAGGGTTTGGGGTGAGGTCCCTGACAGTGTGGCCAGCACTGTCTGGGCTAGGGTGCCAAAGGGATATTGGGGAGCCAGGGAGATGGTGGCAACCCTGCGTCTTCTGATGGGCTGCTCCCCCCTGCCCACCTGGTGTAGGGGATGGGGGAATGGAAAGAGAAGGTGAGGAAAAGGGGTTTCTAGGCAGAACTGAGGAAAAACTCATGGGTTGTTTTTTAACTGCCTTTTCTTTCACCTTTAACAAATCCCAAATCAATAAAAACAATTGCATGAATCCCTCTTGAACGGAGGAGTCACCCCTCTTTGTTAAATCAGTCAATTTAGCACCTACTTGCTTCCAAAATACAATATTTTGCACATCTCATGGGGTAACATTAGAAAAGCTAAAAAAAAACCCATCCCACAAAATTTTTAACAATGTCCTTTGAAAATTTTTCACCCCACTCCCTCAGGGAATCCACAACTTGGACATATACTTCCCGATGCTGAGCGGACAGCTTAGCATCCATCCTGTTCACTCAGCTTTTCTCCCACCCTCCTTCTGCAGTGAAAATGGGGAAAGTAAAAGAAAAAAGGTCCAGAAAACCGATGGGGGTAGACTGTTTCACGCTGCGCCCTCGTGTCCCCTCCCTCGGGATGCAGCTACCCACCACCTGAGTCCCCGGACAGGTCCATCCCAACCACCAGGGCAATTACCACACCGAAGACTCCTGGGGAAAAAAAGCTGCAGAGGTGGTCCTTGGTGCCGAAGAATCCTTCCTGGGCACAGGGAAGGTTACTTCTTCTTCCTCTGGGAGCATCACTGAAATAGAGATTTTTGGAGTTCACTTGAGTTAGCAATATGAATTAAGCATCTAAATTTTAGCTTGTAGAATTATGTGTTGAATTTTAACCTTTTTACTTAAGAAACCTCTGCAATGCTACAAAGGGCATAAGAAAATGCAAATTTCTGAAGTTTCTTGCATAAAGAACAATACCAGGAGAAGACCGAGTAATGCAAGGAACCCAGATAAAGGGCCTCCTCCGTCTCCAAGCTCATCAAGACCAACAGACATACTCAGATAAGCACCAAGGGACCAAAAGTGTACGCGCAAAGAAGAAAAGTTCAAAAGTTCAATCATGAGGAAGACCACAATCTTCAGCCTCAGAGACCACCAGAGACCCCCTGTGTGACCACCACAGCAAAAAACGCATGCCCAGAAGGGCATGGATCTAATTACCATGCGAGACAAGGACAGGCAGGGCCAGGGGTTGAAAATGTATGAAAAGGTTGTGTAATGTATTGCATATGGAACACCTTTGTGAATAAAGATGTGGGTCAGACTGAGGCTCGGGGCACAAGTTTTCATGAGAGCTATCTCCCTTGTGCCAGGCGCTGACATACATACCCACTTCATAACTACATCAGGTTGTGGAGTCTATTTATTCCGTATATCGCTTCACCACCAGCTAAAACATGGCGTGCTCACAAAGAGGCGCTGGCACAGCAGGGCTTATAAATCCAGGACGCGATCGCCCGCAGCATAGCCCTTTCAACAAGTTTCTTCCCACCGAAACCGCGTCGGCGTTCATCACAGGTTTTTCCTGCCGAAAACCACGGCACGGTTTCTTCCCGCTGAAAACTGCGGCAGCAGCTTTTTCCCATTGAAATCTCAGCGGTGGCTTCTTTGTGCCAAAAACTGCAGCACGGTTTCTTTGCGCCGAAAACCATGGAAGTGGCTTTCTTGATGGGAGCGGGGATGCCCAATGTTGGTGTGCCAACTGACACTGCATTGCTGCAGTCACAGGGAGATTTTCTCTGGCTGCTCACTGCCCGAGACTGACACAGTCTCGAGAGGGGCCACCCCCGGATCGATGCGGAGACTCTCTCGGGTGGCAGTGCGAACAGGGGCTCTCAGCTCCCTGCAGATGTCGGCTGTGGCATGGGTTGCACAGCAGCAGCACAGTAGGAAGAACAAAGGCAAAGGAATAGGGAGTGATCACTTGTTTGAGTTCCAAGGAAGTTTATTTCCTCAGGGGAGTGAAGGGCAAGTGACATCAACTGAGGGCAAAAGAACTGGTTTTGAGGAAGGGAGGAAATAAGGGGAGGACTCAACTTTTCACCAATAGGAAGGCATTAGGGCAGGGGTGCAGGGTAAGGGCTATCCAAGAGAAGCCAACAAGGGGAAGGAGCAAACCCTACAATCCAATCTTACTTCGAGGAAGGGATGAAGGACAGGGAACATTCCAGTGTGATCGTGTTCACAAGGGTCTTAGGACGAGGGAAGAGACGAGGATCTGACTCCATGTTTCAGAAGGCTTGATTTATTATTTTATGATATATAGTATATTAAAGCCATACTGAAAGAATAGAAGAAAGGATTTCATCAGAAGGCTGGCTAAGAACAGAAAAGGAATGGAATGAAAAACAAAGGCTTGTGTCTCGGACAGAGAGTCCGAGACAGCTGACTGTGATTGGCCATTAATTAGAAACAACCAACATGGGCCAATCAAAGATCCATCTGTTGCATTCCACAGCAGCAGATAATCATTGTTTACATTTTGTTCCTGAGGCCTCTCAGCTTCTCAGGAGAAAAAATCCTAAGGAAAGGATTTTTCAGAAAATGTGTCTGTGACATCTCACCCTTTTTATTTTTAATTAATTTAAAAAGAAAAGTGTTTGTAATTTCTACTGCTGGGCCCATGCAGAAGAAAGAACAAACACTTGAGAGGTTATGTGTTGCCAATCAAAATCTCCATCAAGTGCTGATGTGGAATGATCAGAGAGATTCTTCACTTTGTAGAACATCAAATTCTATCATATCACTAAAACAATCTTACAATATAAGAAAAGGCAAAAACAATGCAAAGAAACTTCATTGCTTCAAGTCCAAACTGCTGAGTTTCAGGAGAAAGTCCATGGACTGAAGATGTTCCTCTTTGACATCTCTGAAAGTCCCTTTTGGTCCTGAAACAGGCTTGCAGAATCCTGAAACAAAGAACTGCTAAAGAAAATCGTCAATGATAATCAAAAATCCATTGACAGTTATTGAACAATTTTGAGAAAATTTCTGGAATGTCTTGGCCACAGCTCTTTATTGAACCACTTGGACTGAAGCTAATATTTTGACTTTTCAATGCTTTAATACTTTTGAGCTGCCTTCCAGCTCTTTCAACTCTTCTTTTTTTTTTTTTTCCCCCCAGAAATAGCAGCAGCAGAGAGGAGCCTCTGAGACCTTGCGGGGGCCCTGGCCCTCCTGGAAAAATCAGGAATCCCAGACCTGGCCCGCAGAATGGTGGCCAAGGTCCTGATGGGGGAAGCAAAGCCCCCAAACCCAACAGCTGGATGGGCAATGGCCCTGGCCCAGGGAACCGAGCCAAACAGCCCAGACCCGGCCCGCAAGGCGGGCTCTGTGGTCTCACAACCTGGCACCCTGCTGCAAATGCCTGGGCAGCACGAGTGACCGAATGCTTTGTCCCTTTAGCACCACCGGTGCACACCAGCAGTTGGCAAACAGAAGCTTCCCTGAGTATCTTCATCTCGGGTCCGGGGATATCTTTTCCCCACAGCAAGCGAGCGATGGTCACTTTCCGCTGTTTCTCTTGCCTCTGCAATGCAAATGCAAAAGGTGTTCCTCCTTTCTACCCCTCGGTACCACCACCATGCCCTCTGGGCTGGGGACCAGAGGCAGAACTCCTGGGAGCCACCTCCCCCACGCCACTAGGGCATGCAAGGTTAAGCATGCATTCCAACCCCCAATGGGAAACCCCCGATCTAACGCGAACCGGCCCATGAAAAACGCTGAGTTTGAAAGTAGTGAGCCGGGCTGTGCCTGCAATCAGCTGTGGAGCCACGCCTCCTCCACGGAGGGGCAAACTGGCCCCGGGAGCCGCAGCCCCAGCCGCTGCCCCAGGAGCAGACGGTTTGGGACAGTCCGAACTCGGACATGCCGCCGGTTCCAGTACAACCTCTGATGCGGACGCTGATGCGGAGGATGGGGTCCCTGAAGGCGGCAGAACCACCAGGGGGGTCGGCGGGGGCAGCAGGGGTAGGAGAAGTGTGCGGGGAAGCGCCGTCATTGTCTCACTCGGCTCCAGGAGCGGCAGAGCAGGCGCGAGCTCTGTCCCTGCGGGAGGGGTTGGTGGGGGCGGCACGGGGTTTGGCCCCGCCGGCGCTGCCGGCACTGGAGCAGTGGGTGGCTCTCTCAGCCCTGCGAGGGGCGGCAGGGCCGCGGGGACCGCAGGGGTGGCCGGGGCGGGGCCCGCAGGGCTGGTTGGGGTGGGACCTGTGGCTCCGGCCGGGGCGGGTCAGCCAATTCAGATCCCCCCTGAGGGCAACGAGATGGGGAAAAAGCATGCTCCAAAGAGACAGAAAAAACTTTTCCTCAGTTGCGGGCCAAGCCTCATCCCTCGCTGCGATTCAGGGGGGCTAGGAAGCAGCAGCTTGTGTTCCTAGTCAGGTTCCTCTCCTGCCGGGGCCAGCCGGAAGGGAGCTTGACCTCTGTAGTCGGCAATCCACTGAAATGAAGATGCTTTCCATTTCAAAACTGGGAAGAGAATTCTGAATGACGGATAAATCCAAGGATATCCAAAACCTTGGCAACGAGCATCATCAAAAATTGATTCCATGCATTCCTATATATATATATATATATATATATATATATATATAAAAGGAATACAGAATATCAACAAAAAATCCAAGGTGTTTTGTCCATCTAAAAAACTCATAGAAATGACTCATCACCATAGGAACTCTGTCCTCATGACCCCATTTTTGCCAAAGGGTAATAAGTTTCTCCTCTTAGGGGGAGAATGGAACCTCTGCCTCCATAGGCACCTTCTCCCAAATGTCCACCCACATTCTGCGAAGGGCAGTATTGTCAGAAAGGGAAGAGTTAACAGTACCTTGTGACAGTGTCCTCTGGGCTTCAGCAGGCTGCTCTGGGCTTCGAAGGTTTCCAGAAATCTTATCTGGGAGACTTTTCAAAAGGTTTTCTCTATGGTCAGCCTTGGCTTTGAACTCTGTCCAAATTCAGGATCTTCAGTTCTTCAGCTCCTGGCTAGAATCCACTTCTGTGGTCACTTGTGTGGTGACCATCAATGCCACACACTTGGGGTTTACCCAGTGTAGCAATGCTCCTCTAGGGTCTCACCAAATGAGGAATTCTTCTTTAGTCACTCGAGGTCACCAAATATGATGGTGTTCACAGGGGTCTTAGGACGAGGGAAGAGACGAGGATCTGACTCCATGTTTCAGAAGGCTTGATTTATTATTTTATGATATATAGTATAATAAAACTATGCTAAAAGAATAGAAGAAAGGATTTCATCAGAAGGCTAGCTAAGAATAGAAAAGGAATGGAATGAATAACAAAGGCTTGTGTCTCGGACAGAGAGTCTGAGACAGCTGACTGTGATTGGCCACTAATTAGAAACAACCACACGAGACCAATCACAGATGCACCCTGAAATAAACAGGGCCAGGAGACTTCTTCTCCTTTTTAATGCCTTTATTAAAAGCGATCAGCTCAGGATTGGGCGGCTCGACGGGTCTGCAGCATCCGTCGTCTCTCCCAAGGCGACTCAGAGGAGGAGGATATGCGCAGCTCTGTCCACAAGGGGCAGAGCTGGGGGAATCCAGTCCTCGTGGGAGCCTTTAGCGCCTGCTGATCCCCGTCAGATGGTGCCCCTCCCACTCAGTCGGCCTGGTCTCACCGCCGGGGTCGTCTCTCATGGTCAGGGCGAGAGGGTCCGAAGGTGTTCCTCGTCTCTGCAGGCTCAGCATTCGGCTCCTCACGTCCAGACATCACTCCAGTCTCTCAACTCTTATTTGGCTCGTTGTTTTTGGGGTTTCTCCGTGGGTTTGGAGTCGAGGGTCCCACAAAGCATTCTGGTCTTTGGAGTCACTTTGCATAACCCCCCCCCCCACCTTCTCAGGTGTCTTCTACTGTTCGGGAAGGTTCCCACCCTTCACTGTGTCAGAAAAGGGCCATTACCTCGCCCTAGCCAGGGCTTTTACTAATACAAAAACAACCATTAACGACAACGACCCGTAATTACCATAACACAGGCAGCAGCCCAGCAGTAGTGGTAACTTTTTTCTCACAGAAAAAAAATCAACTGAATTTTTGTTCATAACAGTCCCCCCTCTTTTTCTTTGATCGAGCTTAAATTCTAAGCTCGCATCAACTCACAATTTTTGTTTTGAATCTACTATAAATCTCTTGTGCACTTTGGTAATCATGGTTACTTAACCTTGTTACTTTCCTTGGTTTCTTCAGGTTGGTCTGCACGGCAAGTACTATTCTACTAAAACAGATAAATAAGCATAGTAAAAAAAGCAATCCTCCAAGTACACACACAGAGAGAAAAACTACCTTTTCCCATACATCCTTTTTGAAAATCTCCAGGTTCTCCCACCCACTGGGATCAAGTGTAGGAGTTTGTTCTTCATTATTTACACATGCTAATCTTTTTATTTCATTTGAAATGTTCCTAATAATTGAATTCTTTATTTTTAATACTGCCTAGGGCCTGATGACTTTGTTTAACATAGATATTGGGGTCCGAACTTGGCTTTTACAATTTTGGATTTTCTCAATTTCTATTTCACTTTCCCGGTTCTGTTTGTTTTTTCTCAAATCATTATAAATAGGAACTCCCAAACTTGATCCAGTTTCTTTGGGTAATAAGAAAATTGGTTTTAGCACTCTAGAAATGCAGCCGCCAGACGAGATCAAACCTAGGGGTTTAGAGTTCCCCTGAAATGTGTTCCAAAAGGGGTTTATCTCTTTTCCAGTACACTCATATAAATACTTGTAACAAACAATTTTTCTTACCATTTTCACTATTTCTTTGCTTTTTACTAGATCTGCTGAGCTTGTTTCAGCAGCATCACATTCAAAGCACAACCAGGCTTCCCCTATAGTACACTCTCCTAGGAGTGGCTGCCTAAAAGTGGCAGTATTGTATGCTCTCCAATACACTCTCTTATTTTTCTGATAAAGGACCAATTGGGAGGGGTTAACACGATCAGGGTCAGAAATGATGTGGACTCTAGACAAGGAGCTCACTTCCTTCTCATAGAGGGATTGGTAGCATTCACTGTGCCCCTCAGCTGGGCTCCCCTGAGCACCACCAGCAATCAGAGCCATCATTACTACCCTTCCCAAGAGTCCGGTATGGGTCATCTTGCACAGTCTGCCCACCCGGCCTTGCCTCTTGGGGAATTTTACTGAGGAAAAGCTTCCAAGCTCTTTAGAGTTCCTTCTACCCGCTTCTCTGGTTAAACCCCTCTTGGTCTGTTCCCTACCAATTTTGGTTTCCCCTCCCAGGGGAGTGTTCTGTAGAGGATTAACCTGGAGTCTTTAGAATTAAATTAAGGAACTTAACCAGAATTACTTATTTACAGTCTTAAACTTTTTACCAACATAGTTTACACAGAACAGTTTTGAAACATTTTAAGCAATATTAGAACTCTTGATACCAAATTTTTTTCCCCACACGGTTCAGTCTATTTGACTCTTCCTTCTGAGAGTCAACTTTAAATCCTTTGGTCCTTTTACCACAGTATACTCAGGTGATTTAGCTTGTGAAGCGGATGAATCCTTATCCAGTGCCCAGAGGTGAGTGGTGTGGACTCTGGCCCAATGCCAGAGGGAAAAACTGGGAGTCTGGTCCAATGCCAGAGGGAGAATGGGGTGCAGTCCGGTCCAATGCCAGAATGCCAGAGGGAAAAAAAACCTGATGTTGAATCCTGGTTCAATGCCAGGGGGTGAGAGTGATGTGAGTCCAACCTTTTTCTTTTGGTCTGCACAGTCGAATTAGTAATGAAGAGTACCTGAAACGGGCTTTCAAACACAGGCATTAATGGTCTGCTATTTAATGATTTTATCAAAACTCAGTTTCTCTGTCTCATGTTATTGTTTAACTTCTCTTTTTCCATAGCTTGAATGTTTCTCTCATCAACTTCTACATACTCTGTATTTTGCAAGGAGTTGTATTTCTGTTAGCTAACTTAACTCCCAAAGTACTTTTATTCTCCTATTTTTCTGTGTATTTAATTCACTGGTTTTCTGTTCTATTTTTCAAGATCTTATTTATCTCTTGCTTCTGTTTCTTACTTTCACTTACAGCTTAAATACTTCTTTCAACCCCTTACACTTTTTCTCACACTATTCTTCTACACAATACACTTCACTCTAAGGAGATGTGGTAAAACTTGTAATGCACAATCTACATTACTTCTATTCTAATTCGTCTATATTCATTCTCACACATTCCTTCACACCTTCAAGACACAAACTGGATCCTTATTGCTAGAAAATCACGGGTCCTGTAGCCCCCCCCCCTCACCTTGGGGTTGGCCCACAGGTCTCAGCATCTCTGGGCCCCCTGGACGGGCCCTGACTCTGGTTTCCTCTGGTGCACATTCACCTGTGAGGCTGTCTGCGTGTACAGCTACGGCTCCCTCACACACCTGAGGAGCACTAGTCTGGTTTGCAGGTCACACACACTCTTTGGCCACAGCCCCCACCCGCCCGGGGACACAAGCCTGGTTTGCAGGTCACACACACACTTCCACTGCCCCCTTCCCACCTGCCCAGGAAGTTGAGGCTGACTTTGCTTGTGACTCACTCTCACACACACAACAAGACAACAAAAAGGTACCTTTTACTTTCACATCACTTATTACAAGTTAAGTATTACTGGCCAGTTTTGGTGCTATTGGATATCCTTTCTACCTAGCTGTTTTTGTCTAACTTCAGATGTTTTTTTCACTATACTATACTTTTTAGTACTTTGTTGAGACAGGACTTACCTGTTCCTGTATCTACTCAAAAATTCAAATTCTTCATTTAGGGGTCCCACCTCAAAGTTTACCAAGGGCTCTTCTAGATGTTGCATTGGGTAGTGTAAAGCCCCTGACCTTCTAATCGTCACCTCTAAGGATCTTCCCTAAATTATCTTGTTCTCTGGCTATTGCCGCATCGAGACTAAGCTTTCTACAAAACCTCCTGACGTGTCCTGGCTCTCCACAGTAATAGCAATGTCGCTCTCTCAAAGGGCCTTGAGGTGTCTCCATCCCTCTTGTACCTGACAATACTGGCCTATCCTTGCCTCCTCCTGGTGGTGGACCCGCCCACCCTGCACTTTCTCTATCTACTGCAAGCATGATCCTAGCCTTGGCCTTTGCTTTTTCTTTGTCCCTCCTTAAATACACCTTCAATGCCTCTCTTAATAACCCATTTATGTCCTTTTCTTGCCAATCTTCCATCTTTTCCAGTTTTCTCCTTATATCAGGCCAAGATTTGGTAACAAATTGGACTTTTAGCAGCATTTGACCTTCTGGGGTGTCTGGGTCTATTCTAGAGTACAACTGGAAGTTCCGCCTTAGGCGATTAAGCCAGGCAGCAGGAGCTTCATCTTTCTCCTGTGTACCCTCAAATGCCAATTGGGTGTTAGTTCCTTTGGGAACTGACTCTTTGATCCCCCGTATTATCAAAGACCTATATTCCCTCATGGCCTTCCTCCCCTCCTCCTGGTTAGGGTTCCAGCTGGGATCCGTTAGTGGCAATTTCTGTTCACCTGTTGGCACCTGGGGTCCTGGACTGTTATCTTTCTCCCATATTCTTATGCCAGCCGCCCTTATCATCTGGACCTCTTCTGGGGAAAATAATATACTCAGGATGGAATTCATCTCCCCCCAAGTGTAGATATTTGGACCTAGAAATTGATCCACTTGGTTGGCTATGCCCACTGGGTCCTCCACTAAATGCCCCAACTCTTTCTTGAATCCTCTCACCTCAGAAGCAGTTAGGGGAGCATTCACAAAGCCAACACCTCCCGCTACTCCTCCCATAGGAACCTCTCTGAGGGGAAAGAGTCTCTCTGCCTTGGAGGTCTTGGATCTGGTGCTACAGTATGGCCCATCTTCAAATGCCAAACTACTTTGAGGAATATCTGGGGTACCCTGAACTTTCTGCCCATCAGCAGGTGTATTTGCTGATTGCTGTTTACTGGATGAGGAGACATTTGTGCCCCAACTAGGGGGAGGTAAAGGGGCAGCAATAGGAGGGGGAGAAGAGCCTGAGTGAATATTAAGCGGAGCTGGAGAAGGGGTGGAGAATGCAGCAGGTGGAGTAGGCGCTTGTGGTGATGCAGAAGGAACTGGAGGAGATACTGGGTTTATCATAGCGGAAGTTGAAGAGGTAGAAGGAGGAGTTTGAGCAGGTGGTAATGAGATGGCAGCCGGGGGAGGAACCGGACCTGCCCTTTGAGGTGCTTGAAGAAGAGGATTATAAGGTGGAGGGGCAGAAGGAGGCAAATAATCCAGGGGGTCCCATCTTTTACTAGTTCTATCATCCCCTCCTTCATTCCCCTCTTTCTTCCTCTGTACCTTACAAATTCACACCCCTTCATCCCCAATAGCGCTATTTACCCAGCAAGATACATACAGTAATTGCTCAGGATCAGTATCTCCTCGAGCTGTCAGATAATTATTTAATTGTTGGCACATCCACTCATCCTTTGTCCCACACCAAGGCCATCCTCCTTGCACCTCTAATTCTGGCCACACTTCCCTACAATAATGGATCATTTTCACTTTATCTAATCCCTCTGTGGCCTCTATAGAATCCCATTTTACTAACAGTTCTCCTAAGGGACTATTGGGATGTATATACCTCAGTCTCTTGCCGGTCTTTTTACTATTACAACCTCCCATTTTTCAGGTCTCAATAAAAAAAGTCCCAGAGGTGTCTCTACTGACCGGTAATTTCAAAAAAAACTTGTTTGAGGAGCTTCAGCCTCCTCCACTGAACTTCAAATTTCTGCCTGATGCTCAGGACTTTATACTGAAACAACTGCCCAATCTCTTGATTGCCCAACTTCCCAACGTCAGGTCTTACATCTATCGGGACTTGAACACACGAAGCCTCGGCCGAAGAGTCCGGGTCGTGCCTGACTCCTTCAGTCAGGAAAAACAACTGCCTGATTTTTAGTTTGCCTAACCCGCCAATTTTTATGCTTCACCGTATCAGGACTTAAAAGCAAACCACAGCCTCCTTCGCTGGGGTTTGTGCCTGACTCTCTTTGTCAGGACTTACTTTGCCTGCAGGGCTTGTGAACCACCCGAATCCTTCTCGGGACTGACAAATCTTACTCTTACTCGAATCCTTCTCGAGACTTACAAAAGTGCCTGACCTTCCTGTGTCAGGACTTACTTTGGGTGCGTGCCACTCAAACACAAATTCCCTTCGCACGCCCGAAGGGGGGGGCCCTTTATTCCGCCCTTGGGAGACTCACTCACACTAATTCCAAGCACTTCCCCCTGTTCCTGGCCGTGTTTCTCGTGAAAAACCGGAAACGCAGTACTGAGGGGTCCCTCTCACTTCGAAGGTCCGGCTGCTGGCCCGCGTCTCACTCACACACACGTGCGCACGTCTCCCACTCCCGCCACCGGGTTTCTCACCAGTCCGGTCCTCCGGTGCTCCTCTGTGTCGCTGTCCTTAGCAAATCTCTCTGGTCCTAGTAGCCAGCTGTCCTCTGAAGATCCAAGATGGCCAGTCCTGAGTCTTCTTGCGGCGTGGCTATCCCGGACGAGCTCCCAGCTGAAATAAACAGGGCCAGGAGACTTCTTCTCCTTTTGAATGCCTTTATTAAAAGCGATCAGCTCAGGTTTGGGCGGCTCGACAGGTCTGCAGCATCCGTCGTCTCTCCCAAGGCGACTCAGAGGAGGAGGATATGCGCAGCTCTGTCCACAAGGGGCAGAGCTGGGGGAATCCAGTCCTCGTGGGAGCCTTTAGCGCCTGCTGATCCCCGTCAGATGGTGCCCCTCCCACTCAGTCGGCCTGGTCTCACCGCCGGGGTCGTCTCTCGTGGTCAGGGTGAGAGGGTCCGAAGGTGTTCCTCATCTCTGCAGGCTCAGCATTCGGCTCCTCACGTCCAGACATCACTCCAGTCTCTCAACTCTTATTTGGCTCGTTGTTTTTGGGGTTTCTCCGTGGGTTTGGAGTCGAGGGTCCCACAAAGCATTCTGGTCTTTGGAGTCACTTTGCATAACCCCCCCCCCCCACCTTCTCAGGTGTCTTCTACTGTTCGGGAAGGTTCCCACCCTTCACTGTGTCAGAAAAGGGCCATTACCTCGCCCTAGCCAGGGCTTTTACTAATACAAAAACAACCATTAACGACAACGACCCGTAATTACCATAACACAGGCAGCAGCCCAGCAGTAGTGGTAACTTTTTTCTCACAGAAAAAAAATCAACTGAATTTTTGTTCATAACACACCCGTTGCATTCCACAGCAGCAGATAATCATTGTTTACATTTTGTTCCTGAGGCCTCTCAGCTTCTCAGGAGAAAAAAATCCTAAGGAAAGGATTTTTCAGAAAATGTGTCTGTGACATTCCAGAGCAAAACGGGTGTGCTATCTTTGACAGACCAGAGTAAGACAAGGGAACAAGGGAGGCAAAAGGAGACTGACAGGGGGATTGACATACACTTGGTAAACAACTCAGGACTGAACCATCAGGGAAGCCAAATGGGGTACATGGAACGAACCATTACAAACTTGTAACAAGGAATATTACAGAAGAACAAACTGTAAAATAAGAGACTACCACAACGTATCATCTGAGCTTAACCAATTGGCATAACGATTCTGTAATTACATGTACTACACATCCATGTTTTCATGGTGGAAACTGAGGTTAGGGTCACGGTAGATAATCACACATTTAACATGAGTATTACTGATCCCTATTATTTTAGTTGTATTACTAATCAAAATGTGTCCCAATTTAACTAACTTGTTATTGTACCTATGCGAAGACGAGCTTAATTATGGTTTCTGGTGAATTGGACCCAAGAATAGAAAGGAGAATCAGGATTAGGACAATTGGCAAGACTACTTAAAACACCCAAGAACTGATCAAAGAGATTTATTGGATGGCTAATAGCTTTTATCATCTCTGCAGTAATGGCAGCTATGGCTGCTATCGCAACGACAGCACTCTGAGCAAGCTGCTCATGCTGTCACTAATCTATTAGGTAATTCTATGGCAGAAATGGCCATGCAAACAAGTATTGATCAACATGTATTAGCTAGATTAGATGCATTAGAAGCAGCACAAGTGTGGTTCCATTGACAAGAAGCTTTAAACACTTCCCTGAAGCTTCACTGCAATTGGGAACACCAGCACCAGGGGTTGTATGTTACTCCCCTTCACTAATTTTAGGCTCATTTCAGATTCATTATTGAACAAATTAAATGAAGTTCTTAGAGTTTTGATTGCTGTTCATCGAACTTGCCACTATTGATTCCTGGTACTTCTTTGACTGTATACCTCTGCTGTTGAATGTTTGTGTGCTGGTTTTGCATAAATTGACATTTGGTGAGGAGGGAAGAAGCCACCCACAGAAATGAGTTTTCTGAGAGGAGCTGCTGAGAGCTTCCTCCATGCCTAACAACACCAATCAGTGACTAGTTTTGAAGATTGACCCCCAGTTAGACCACTTAAAGAGTTAAATCAACCTCTGTGAACACACATGTGTTATAAATGATCAACAAGAAAGCCAAATTAATAAATGCGAAAGATTTTATTTTCTCGACTAAAATATGGTCTTCAAAAACCACAGTCAGAGACAGCGTTGAGCCCGGGATCGGCGCTGAGTGAACTTAGATCTGACTTCTGTCACACTGGATCTCCCCCTGTTCATGAATGCCCTCTCCGACCTGGCTGTTTTATACAGTTTTTTATGCCTCAGGCAGGGGTGCCTCGATTTCTTTTGTAACTCTGCATGCCTATGAAGTTTCTTTTTACTGTGCAGGGTTGGACAATTGTTGTTTCCTGGGTAGTGGCCGGTGCTGATCATGTCAGGGGAAGTAGTGTATTCAAATGTATGTTTTTCGATGACATCTGTTATCTTGATTGATGATACTTATCAAGTGCTGATTGTCCTTGGGTGTTCCCTAATGGTTCTGGGTGAAGTCCATCTCTGCACCAGCCACATTCTTTATTAGTTAACGAGGCATTCTTCTCCTGCTGACACCAGGAGTTTCATAATTCCAGTGCGGTAATCTGTCTCCAGGTTGTCTGTGGTCAGAGGCTCCTTGGGTGTTAAATCTATTTTACAATTTTTATTTTGTACATTTTTCCTCTTAAGCATGAATTACTTTACATTACATATTACACATGTATAAATGAACAAACACTGGGAATTAATTCTTTTTTCCTTCTGGCCTGGGAACAGGTAACAAGGCCAGCCCAGACTCCCCTGTCTTGGCCAGGCCGGGCCCCTTTCCAGGGAGCCCGCCAGGCTCCATCCTGGCCTGGCCAGGCCCAAGTAACTGCTGGGCAGGGGGAGGGCAAGCCATCGGCCACTGAGTCCTAGCCTGGCTGATGAGATCCTAGCCCTCCCCCCAACGTGGCTGCCCAAAGAAACCCGGAGGTGGCCCTGCAGCCCGCACAGAAAACAGCCCCGGGGCTGGAATTGAACACAGCAGGGGCTGGAGACCAGCCATGCAGCTGATGCTGACACAGCCCCCAGCCGGCCTGAAAAGCTATCACCGTGACTGCTGCCCGTCAGGGATCATGTGACCATCTGCAGGCCCCGGGTGTGATATTAACTCTTTCAGTGCACAGATGAGACTTGTAGACATCAATCCTCTCTCGGGTGAGAGAAAAGGAAAGAGTGAAGATACAGAGAGAACAACATGAGACATGAAGGTCAGTAAGAAAAAGTCAAGTCCCAGATGAGAGGATTGAGGAGATGCCCTAGATTTGGGTTGAAATCCTCTTGTAAGGCTATGGAGAAGATATAATTGATACATCCTACTCTTTTTTTCCCCGAAACTCATTGAAAAGTATGGGGGATGAAGTGTTCAAGTTGTAGATATGAGCAAAGGCATCTATGCTAAAGTAAGCAGATGTTGAAGTAGCTGTGATCCCATGAGAAGTTTGAACAGAGAGAGAGAGTAATGAAGACCCTTTGCCCCCAGGGAGAGAAGAAGACCTCTGTTCCCAAAGATGAAGGCAATCTTAGAGATAGATAAAGAGAACCTTTGTTCTTGAACTGCTCATCCTTAAAATAGTACCCCATAAGTTGACATGGCCCAGAAACACAGCTGTGGGAAAGCTGTGAAAGATAGGAGGGACTTCATGATTGCAGATTCCCGGGCAGCTGCTATTCGTGGAAATTAAAAGCCATGAGAGAACTGTTTCTTGTGGAGAAGTCTCCATGGCATGACAAGGGAAACTCCTCTCCCTAAGTGAACTGAAGGAAGACTATTCTAGAAGTAGTAACTGACTGAAAAATCCCAAGTTTTGTCTCTTTATATTGTCAGTGAGAAAGAAAAAAGCAGGTGTGGGAGGGGAGGAGAAGTGTTCTGAAGGTTTTATTCTGATTCTTATTATTCTTTTAGTTCTGTGAATAAACTTTTTGTTATATGTAGTAGAGATAATTCATGCTATAGAAATAGGTATATGTATGTATAAAATATTAGTAAAGTTTAAACCTATGCTTGTGAAACCACCCTGTCCAGGAACAGAAGCTATTCACATTATAACTGGTTCCCGGACAGAGTTAAGATAAAATCAAACCCTGTTCTCATATGAACAGAGTAGCTCTGAGCCACTGTGCCTGCAATTGTCCTTGTCTGGGCTAGAGGTATTCACATGGTAGCCAGTTCCTGGACAGGCTCTGGGACTATACCGGACCCGTTATCAGATGTAGGAGACAGGCTGGAGCCACCTGAGTGGATTTCCTCTGCACCTGGAAGATATCATCTGGAATTTCCTGGGTGATGATCAACGGGGCATCTCAGGAAGCCCATGAGATCATACACCTGGATTTGATGGAATCTCTGCTACTCAAGAGATGGTATCATCTACTACATGTGAATAGCTCTTCCTCTTGGGCACTCAGACATTTGTCTAGGCTTTGGACACTTTCTTTGTCTGTTTCTACACATGTATGGATCCAACTTTACATGCAAAGAGAGACAAAGAATTATGTGGTCATCTCTGCCTCAGGCAGAATAAACTGTATATAAGCAGGCTGCTGGAAGCACTCGGGATGTACCTTCGGGGGAACGCTGTCTCTCTGTCAGCAGGATCTCAAGGGCACCTAGCGGCTGCACCCGGGGCTGACGCTGTCTTGGCTGTGGTGGGATTTCAAATTTTCTATTTTTGTTAATTGACTTAATAAATCTTTGTCAATTTTTTTTTATAAATTTGGCTCCCAATTTGATCATTTATAACACTTTTCTTAATACCCTTTAAAATTTTTGAGTCTGCTTTGCCTTCATCTTAATTCTATCTCACAGCAGGAAATGAGTAAATAATTCTGGTGGGTGCATTGGTGTTTAGCCAACACTAAACTCACCACATTAACTGGTGTGTTGACTGGGAAATCTCACGTTGGTGAACCAAAACCACTACAGTTTGTAAACCCTTTGGGTCTGGATATATGTGGGGTTTTTTCCTGCTTGTACAGTGTTTGTTGCAAAATGGTTGATGAATCTCCTTGATTCCCCTGTAAAACAAATAATGAAAAAGCAAAGAGATTAACATTTTGATGTTTAAATCTCTGGACTAAAACTGGAGACATATGGACTGAACTGTTTTTTTGAGCAATTCATCACTGATACTGGACAAATCATATAATCTTTACTTGTTTTTCTTTTGTGTGATGGTTTTGTCTGGGGTAGAGTTAATTTTCTTCCTAGTGTCTGGTATGGGATTGTGTTTTGGATTTGTGCTGAACACAGGGTTGATAATATAGAGATGTTTATGTTATTGCTGAGCAAGGCTTTCATAAAGCCAAGGTCTTTTCTGCTTCTCATGCTGCCACATGAGTGGCAGGAGTGCATGAGAGCTTGGGAGAGGACACATCTGGGACAGGTGACTCCAGCTGACCAAAAGGATAGTTCAGACCATATGACATCGTGCGCAGCATATAAAATAGGGGTGAGAAGGAAGAAGGGGTGAAAGTTTAGAGTTTTGGGGTTCATCTTCTATCTAATAATTAAGAATTTCCTGATCCAAGAGAAGAGAATGAATGATCTGTTTCCTTCATGCTGTGCTGAGGCTTCTGTGTGTGTAGCTTTCAAATTTTATTGGCCTTTTTTTCTGATAATTTGCTTTAAAAGTAAATATCTAATTTATAGTTTACTATTTGTAGCTCCATTAGCTGTTGGTTTTTAAGATGCTTTTCCCACAGCTTATTATCTTGAATGTTTTAAAAATTGATTCTGTTCTTTATGATTCTATTTTTTCAATGTTTCTAAAGTTTCTAGATTATATTGTGTTTGTATTATAATTTACAAGTGTATTGCTTGGCATTTGCATTTTGTTAAAGTTTATCGTATTATAATTTTCAGATTAAAAATGTTAAATAAGACTGATTATAATGTTGATCCTTGCAATGTCCGCTAGATTCACAAAGCCTTTCCTTTTAGTATAGCGCTATAAATGTTATTCAGGTAAAATTATCAGGTATTTCTGTTTTTAACCTGTGCATTCAATTTTAAGCTTTGCATCACAAAACCACCCCCCCATTTAACCAGTTCAGTGTTTTGTTTGTCTTCTGATATTGCACCGATTATGTTCTCCCCACTTTTAAATAGAGGCACAACTCATAGAATCATAGAATGGTTTGGGTTGGAAGGGACCTTAAAGGTTGTCTAATTCCAACTCCCCTGCCATGGGCAAGGATACCTTCCACTAGAACAGGTTGCTCAAACCCCATCCAGCCTGACCTTGAACATCTCCAGGGATGAGACAGCCAAAGCTTCTCTGATCAACCTCTTCTAGTGTCTCACCACTCCCACAGTAAAGATTTTTTTCCTTATATCTAATCTAAATCTACTCTCAGTTTTCCCCTTGTCCTATCAATACATACCCTTATGAAAAGTCCCTCTCCAGCCTTCTTGTAGTCTCCCTTTATGTACTGGAAGGCTGCTATAAGGTCACCCTATAGCCTTCTTTTCTGCAGGCTGAACAATCTCAATTCTTTCAGCCTTTCCTGATAGGAAAGGTGTTCCAGGCCTATGATCATCTTGGTGGCCTCCTCTAGACTCACTCCAACAGGTTGATGTCCTTCCTGGTCTGGGGACACCTGAGCTGGACACAGTATTCCAGGTGGGGTCTCACCAGAGCAAAGGGACAGAATCACCTCAGAAGGGCAATATCACTTATTGCATTCACTTATTTTTTCACAGATTCATAATGCATCCAGTTCTTTAGAGTATAACTTAAATGCATCCTGTAAAGTTTGTTTTTTCAACATTCCATTCACTAACCACAGAATGGCTGCAGTGGGCAGTGTTAATATAGCTATAAAAAACTTGCATCAGAAATATCCATAAAATCACAGACAAACCAAAGAAGCAGTAGGTAATTTTCTTTTCACAAACCCGGCAAATTCTTCTGAATCTGTATCAACAGAAAATATTCAGAGGCTGTAAGAGCCTGAATGAGAGATGTGGGACTCTACGGGGCTCTTTAAAATGCAGTTTTATTGTATCCAAGACATTACAACAGTCCAGGGTTGTGGGCAACAGAGTTTGCACCTACAGCTGACAGCTCCAGATGCAGACAAGACTGAAGATCCTTTAATTTTTGTTACAGTGCATTATATACTTTTCTTTGCTGAGCATCTTAATACAGAAAAACCAATCTATACCTTAACTTTTACCTATAGCCTATCATAACTACTATAATTGCCATATTCATGTTACTATTCTCCAATCACTAAAAGTTAGTACGTTACAGTTTAGGTTAGAAGATGTTTTTCCGTTTTCTTGCAGTGGGAAATTCTGAGACCTTTTTTCTACTTGCAACATCGTCAGTCTTGTTTGTCTGTGGAATCTTTTTGCTTGGTAAAAACATCTGTTTAAGGTGGGTTTATCCTTTGCTCTAAGTCATAAAACCACCTTCTAACTAACATATCCTTTGCCTTCTTAGTTATCCAGTAAGACTGGCTCAGCAATTCTTTTCTTCTATATCAAAACTTGCTTTCATTTCTATTCCTTCCTCAGATCCTACATTCTAAAATCTTTCTGCCAAGCATACATATCTGTTAAACTTTCTTGTCAAACATTCATCCTTCCCAACAGCTGTGCATAGACAAATCTCCCAAATCAACATAGTAACTGAAAATAATTGAAGACATTCAGGATTTTATACCTTCAAAACAACCTGCAAAAAATGTCTCTCAAACCTCTGCAAGGCAAGTAGAAGTCTAACATATGAGATAAAAATTAAATAATTTGCTAAAAGCCTGCATAAAATGTACATCTCAGAAATAGGAAAGTTGTGCAATTTTGCTGAAATGTTTCTTTATACCTGGATTTCTCTCGGGTTTAGTGTTGCTGAAATGGCTCCCGAGGTATTAAAGAGTCTTTTTTCCCAGCCCCATGACCAAAGAAGAAGTTGAGATTCCACGGCTCTGGTTTTCAAGGTTGTTTATTTTCTCTTATCTATTACATTCTTTCTCCAACCCACTGAGGTCTCTCTGGCAGGTCGGTTTGTGGTACACCGACCGCCCTTGGGGCAGTATTAGTTTTTTATACTAAGAATTACGTGTACTTTATTTACCCTAATTTTCCAATACTTATCACCTATGTTAGACAGTCTGTCTCTATTCTAAACCAATCCAGAAGTGTCATCATCACAGCAGATGGAGGACAAGAAGAAGAAGAAGAAAGACAGGACACGCCCAGATTCCTCCATCTTGCCTCTTGAACCCCCATTCTAAACCCCCAAAATTCTACTTTTTCACCTTGTGATAAATTAACTTATTCTACTCAAACTCTTGTGGCTTGTAAATCTTCACACAAAGTTGGCAATTTTCTCCATGCACTAAAATCAAAGGCACAGGTGTTTTTGACTCCGTGCGAAGGTCTCTGAGCCCCTTGCCAGGGTCTTGAGTCCTCCAGGGCAGTCAGAGGGATGTCCTGGGTTCCGACAGACTTCTACTGTGTAGCTATCTAATATTATATCCAAATGAGTGTCAGTTTTATTAAAAACCAAAATACCCATTATATCCTGAATGTTTGCAGTCATGCTTGGTTTGTAATGTCAAGAACATTTGTGGAATTACCACATGAATGAAGTAGTTCTGTTTTGCAGTCAGCTATATTTGCTATTAACTGTTCTTAATGTCATTCTGTACAGTAAGTATAAGGAACTTTAAAAAAAAAAACAAACATAAAAATACATGTATTTCAGGTAAGGATGATGAGGATTCAACAATTTGAGAAGGATGTTCTTTGTATAAGACAGCTCCTGCAATCACAAGGGGCTGAAGTAGAGGTTAGTAAGCAATCTTTTGTCTTCTTTTGATTAGGATATCTATCTTCTTTTAAAAGCAAATCTATTTAAACTCATTTGTGGGCAGCATTATTTGTATAAGCAAGTGATGTAATGGTTCATAAATTAGTCAATATTCATAGACCATAGCTGCCTTAGGAATAAAATTTGGTAACATTACTTGCTCTGTTAGCAATGAACTGACGTTGGAAAACTTGGAAAATCATTTATGCTACTGCTGAATTTTAAATTAATAATTATACATTAGTTTAAAGTTTAACTAGCAATTTAGAATCATAGAATGGTTTGGGTCAGAAAAGACCTCAAAGCCCATCCAGTTCTACCCCCTGCCTTGGGCAGGGACACCATTCACTTGACCAGGGTGCTCAGAGCCCTGTCCAACCTGGCCTTGAATACTTCCAGAGAGGGGGCAGCCACATCTTCTCTGGGCAATGTGTGCCAGGGAATTACCACCCTCCCAGGGAAGAATTTCTTCCTAATGTCTAATCTAAACCTACTCTCCTTAAGGGTAGATTGGATACTTTCATCTTTTTCAATAAAAAGGTCCAAGTACAATATATTATAAAGCCTGAGCATTGCTTTATGCAAATAATCAGAACAGGTATGCATATTTTTCTAAATATGAATCTGTGATATCAACTTCATGGTTTCCTTATCTTTTGAGATAAGAAAAAAGTTGGATACATTTTTTGTCAGACTTCATTACAAAAGCCCGGCATGTTTTTAGTGTTTAAGTACTGTGTCACAGACATCTTTTGTGAAAAATCCTTTCTTTAGGATTTTTCTCCCTTCTGAGAAGCTGTGGCCTCAGCAACAAAATGTAAACAATGGTTTGCTGCTGCTGTGGAATGCAACAGGTGGATCCGTGATTGGTCTCCTGTGGATGTTTGGATTTACTGACCACTCATGGCAGAGCTGGGTCTCACTCTCTGCTGAGACACAGATCTTTGTTATTCATTCTTTTGTATTCTTAGCTTAGCTAGCCTTCTAAGAACTTTCTATTCTATTTCTTTTTAGTATAGTCATAATGTAATATATATAATAAAATAATAAATCAAGCCTTCTGAACATGAGGTCAACATTCTCGCCTCTCTCTCACCCTGAAGACCCTTGTGACCACTGTCACAGTACTGGATTCTTGTCGTCGTTGAGATGAAGACAATACAAAGCACCTCACTCCATTTTCAGAAGGCTTCAAACTGTTTTTATTATAGCATGCTTTTTATACATTCTTACAAAGCTCATAAGTTTACACTTTACTCATTGGTCACGAAAGACAAACAAAGTGCTAATTGGAATAGACAGTTGAAGGTTTCTCTTATTTATCCTTCTTTCTTTCTTGGTTTCTATGTCAATGACCTTGGTAGGAAATTCTTTCAGGGGTAAACGTGGATCCTCTTATCAGACTTCTCTCTGGCTCACAGAAGTTGCTGTAAAACCTCTTCCACAATTCCCCTTTTTTTTATTTAAACCACAAACACAACCGCCGAGGACTTTTGCAGAGCCCTTGCAAAAATCCAAGCAGACAGGGAAGACACAAAACAAGGATGACAACCACCAGCAAAATTAACAACCCAACTTCCAACAATACCCCAAACCATCCAACAATACCTCAACTTGCAAGGAAACCACTCAACCATTTCCATCCTTCATTCACTGTTGGGGAAGATGAAACAGGAAAGCCTTATAAATATGATTGCCTGGCAAAAGATTTTGAGAAGATAGAAACAATAAGCGAGATTGAAATGAAAGCAAGCTTTGAGATACCTTAGTTACTGAACAACTGGAAAACAATGGTATGGCTGGCTGAAGGTAATCCCCTTTTGATGAAACAATACCCTCTGCTTGCAGACAGGTCCAAGGGTCAGAGCAGACCCTACTAGCTTGGCAGAAGGGGTCCAAAGAGTAGTTTTTAGGGTTTAAAATGTAACACAGTATGGTAATGTAATGATTCTTATAGGTTGTATGCAAATGCCATAGGATTTGTATCTTAGATTCGTTAGTGAGAATTAGAATGTTCAACACATAAGAAGATTTATTGTATTGTAACGGGAACCTCGCTCTATTACCTTCTTTACTCTTCCTCGCTCTCTCATCCTCTTTACCACGCTCTTGCCTTCTCCCTCTTTACTACTCTCTTTACTTCTCTCAGGCCTGCTCCGAGCTGCGTCTGGCAGCTCCAAGGAGGGCCCCTGCACCCACGCCCTTTGCAATAAACCACAAGTTCCAAGACCTGGCTTCAGAGATCTTTTGTCTCCATCCGTCCTGACCATCCTACCCCACGACACTCCAACAATTCACTTGCTAATTACTAACTTCTTCCTTCAAATCCAAAACTCACGTGAACTGATCCACTATGATCTAACAAGCCCATACAACACATACCCTCAAAATCCTGATGTTCATAACCATGCACCAACAATAATGATGTACCAACAAGGCACATAGAAAATGAATTTTCAAATGCTGTTGCAGACCCCACAGTCCCTTAATGACATATTCATGGCAGGATGACACTTTCACTTTTAGGTGAATAGATTTTTCTCCACACAGAATTAGAGACCAAGTCATCTGCCTAGTCACCACTTAGTTCTAAGTAGCATCCACTTAACTTTACAACTGGTTGCTGCTATCATAATGGGCAACTAACCTAGTTGTTCAAAGTGCAGAACCTTAACTACTAATTCAACACCCCTATACAAAGGCAACACTTCTCCCCTAGATACATTAAATTCCAGTATTTTGGGAATGTCAGTGCCATGCAAAGGGAAATGGTACAAGACACATTACTCAGCACTAACAACCTCTCTGTAGAAAAGTGCAAAGAACAAAAGTAAAGGTAACATCCATCAATTTAAATTCGAGTTTTCAACGTGAGTCAATATACCCATTTGCTCTGCCTTGAATTATCATCTTCACAGCATGTTCTTTGAGGGTCCATGCTTCAATCCACCTAGTGGCCAGTGTCACCCACTCATTTTACTTCAGCTGTGGAACCACCCATCCTGTTCCTTCCTATATACTCCAGATAAGACTTAGCACAATGAGCAAAAACCCACCGAGGGCCATTCTCTGTCGGAACATATATGTCCTTTCCTTCACGTTATTAACTCCACCGAGCCAGTCCACCTTCCAGTAATCAAATCTTTAACCCATACCTTAATATTTTTATGAACATTTGACTATTTAGAATTTAAAGAAGAAAAATGTTAGAATATGGGAGACAATTGTAAATCAGGTAAAGGACGTAAGAAGTTTAACACATAAACAGCTTTATCTAATCTCACTTAAGGTAATTCCCTATACATTCATCTCTCAGAATC
This sequence comes from Melozone crissalis, assembly GCF_028551555.1. Taxonomy (NCBI): domain Eukaryota; kingdom Metazoa; phylum Chordata; class Aves; order Passeriformes; family Passerellidae; genus Melozone; species Melozone crissalis. The sequence continues at coordinate 2,981,278 of NW_026535813.1, read as the reverse complement.
TCTGCTGGTCAGAGTGACTCTGAGATACGTACAAGCCTCTTTTTTTCAGCCCAACAGTTGAATAAGGAATCAGGATTCTTCTGTTCTCGTTCTCAAGGTTGTTTATTATTTCTAATCTATAACATTCTTTCTCTGACCCACCGAAGGTCTGTCTGGCAGGTCAGGTTGAGGCACACTGGCCGCCCTCGAGATGGTGTTGTCCTTTTAGACTAAAAACTACATGTACATTATTTACCATAACTTCCGAATACCTATCACCTATGTTAGACAGTGAGTTTCTACCTTAAACCAATCCGAAAGTGCCAGCATCACCCAGAACATGGAGGCTAGGAAGAAAAAGGAAAAAGGACTGGGTATGCCCAAATTCCTCCATCTTGGGACCCCGAGTCCCCATTCCGAAACCCCAAAAATCTATTTTTCACCCGGTGACAAATGAACTATTATTCTACTTAAACTCTCTTGACTTGTAATTATTCATATAAAGGTGGTGATTTGCTCCATGGGTCAAAATAAAAGTCACAGGTTTCTTGGGCTCTGTGCCGAGGTCTCTTAGCCCCCTGGGCAGGGGGTCTAGCCATCCAAGACAACCAGAGAGATGTCCTGTCTTCCAGCATTCATCCTTTTTATTTTTAAACCTGGCACTTTGAAACACCATGAGCACATTCAAAAATTACTTGGCCTATTGAAATATGGGGAATGATCAACACCCCAGGGACGAAAAAACACCTAGATGTGGGAATCCAGAGCACAGGGAATATTTCTCTGTCTGCTCTGAGGGGTTCTGACCCCCCAGAGAAACACTGCCTTTAGCCTTCACCCATGGAGAGAATTTCCAAGACTCCAAGATAGACTAGAATCTGCCAAAGTGTGAAATAGACAATAGAGAGTAGTATAGTATGTTGCTTGGGTGAGAAATTTAGGTTTTGGGATTTTTAGTATGGTGTAGACAGGAAGCAAGATGGAGTAATTTGGATGTAGAGCCTGTCTTCTTCTTCTTCTTCATCTACTCCATTTTCTGCAGTGTTGGTGGCACAGGGTGATTGGTCAAGGAAAGCACAGTGCAGAGGTTATGTGGAAAGTCAAGGGATGAGTTATTGGTAGATAAGTAGAAATAATGTACATTTTAAGAGTTAATTGGATGAGACAGCTTTAAAAGACCTTGAAACTGTACATTTCAGGGTCATTTTGTGGTGCTTTTCCAGCGCACTGAGCCTGGTGTGGACAGTGGGCAAAACTTTAGATAACAATAAACAAGAAGCTTAATACCAAAAAAGTCCCATGTGTCTCCTTTTACCTGGCACAGAACTGCTACAGGAGGGTTTCCCCCATCTAGGGAGCCCCCAGAAGGGCCCAACATAACACAAACATCAATAACCAGTGCCCTGACAGCTACAGATTTTTTTTTTTTTTAAAGACACATGCCGGACCATTTTCCGTTTTTACATACGATGAAACACTTAAAATAGAAAAGGCATGGCAAAAATGACGAATAACATCCCAAGCTGATTCACCTGCCAATGCTAATGCAACCATGGCATGAGCAAAGATGTCAATTGTTGCATAAACAGACTTTAAATGGCCAAACTCAGGCATTTTTATAACATCTGTTTGCCATTCTTACAAAGAGAGTAGGTGTCTAGGATTAGTAGCATAATATTATGAAATATGAGTCATATGCCAATCAAGACAAGAAAAAATAACTCATTTTGCTTCACTTTGTGACAAATTATTGCCTTAGTGCCTAAGCATCTTGGTGAAAAAATTGATAACACATTAGGTACCGTTCTTACTGCCAAAGCAGCCACAAGGGAATCCACATCGGCCAAATAAGGAGACCCTTGTTGAATCATAAATTCACATTCCCAATGATCATCCTTTTTCCAGGCTACAGCTGCTTTTCCAGTTTTCCCTGATCCATCTGTAAAAACTGCTGTACCTTCCACTGGAACAGGAGAAGAAATTTGTTTCCCCTAAAAAGGAATGTCCCTAGTCAAAGTCAAAATAGGATGAGAAGGTAAATGATACATTATTTAACCTGTAAAATAAGATAAAGCAGATTGCAATTCATGATTATTTTGAAAACGCTATTCAAAATACTATTGTTATGCAGATATCACAATTGTTACAGGATCATGGCCTAAGATTTTATGACAACATCTGCGACCCTTGATAATGATATCTGCAAAAATTTATGAAGTCCTGAAGCTGGTTTTCGGGATCTGAAAGATAAATATATCCATTCCAAAATATACAATTTATTTTCCCAATCATCATTCCATTGACACAATATTCCACATGGTATTTTTATTCTTTCAAAATAAATAATTACACACCAACAAAAGTATTTATCCTGTTAACAAGTTTGCATGTCAAAGCTAATTCAACTTCTTCCATGACTCTTTTTTTTACTGCATTAATCAAATATCTCCCATCAGTAGAAGTAATCCCTGACAATAATTCTAACAAAGATTGCATTTGATGATTAGTTATCACTAAATGTGACCTAATCAACCTATTGTATCAACCAATTTTTATACATCAGTAACAGTTTTATCTTCAATATCTAATTTTACAGGTTGAGACATAATCCAAGTATTGGTTATTATCAACCCCAAATATTTCCAAGGCATCTATTTTCGTACTTTCTCTGGGGCAATAACTAAACCCAAAAGTTTTCAAATTTGTTACAGCACATTGTTCAAGATCTGCCAGCTGTTGTTTATTATCAGAAGCCAACAAGATATCATCCATGTAATGACAGCAGTAGCAATTACTAAATTGCTCTTGCACTTTTGATAAGGCCTGTGCCAAAAACCATTGACAAAAAGTGGGCAAATTTCTCATTCCTCAAGTAAGAACTCTCCACTGATATCTTTTATTAGGTTCAGCATGATTTAAAGAGGGCACAGTAAAAACAAATTTTTTCCTTATCTTGTTCAGCCCATGGGATGGTAAAAAGCAATCTTTTAAATCAAAGATGATTTTCTCACATCCCTGTGGAATCATTATAGGTGTTGACCATTATAGGTCTTCCTGGTTGTAAAGGTCCCATTGTAGCCATTACAGCATTTATCTGCCATAGATCATGCAAAAGTCTCCATTTTCCTGATTTCTTTTTAATCACAAAAGCAGGGGTATTCTATGAGCTAAATGACTCTTCAATATGTCCAGCTTGCAGCTGTTGTGCTACTAATGCTTGCAGGGCAGTAAGTTGTTCAATAGGAAGGGGCCACTGGTCAATGCAGACAGGTGTTATAGATACATATTATAATATCGACTTTTCCCAAATATTAAAATGGATTCTATATGTGTGGTGTTAAAGTAACTTTGTTATAAATATATAGTTTTTATTTCTGTTGTTAATTAAGCTTAGACATAGTAATGAAATAAATATGCTTGTGTTAAAATGCCTGCTTGGATGGGATAACATCCAGTGAACATAGGATGAAGACACCTGCTACAGATATGCCAACTATCAGCACTCACGGTCTGAAGACAGTGTGGACCAAGGCCCAAAAACTGGAGGTGATAAGAATGGACTAAAACCACAACCAAGGAATACGCATGCTCTAAAAAGGTGGACCCAAGAAGAAGATATGCTAAATAATTCTTGGAACTAGTTTGGGGAAAAGTTTACTGTGCATAAGGGTCAATGAATATGCAACAGGCTGATGTAATGGAAAAAGTATTTAAGGGGTATCCCTGAAGATAACTGTGCACTTGGCTAACTGCCAAGATGCACCCGGCTGTAATAACCTTTGCTCTGTGGTACTTGTCTCCTATTGTCTTTTATTGAACATTTAAATTTTCACAGGACAATAAATGTGGTTTTCACACAGGTTTATCTGTCAACCATGTCAGGGTTGCAGCTGGACATTTAAGGCCTTGCATCACAGTGCTCCCTACTAAAATTCCATATACATTTTAACACCCCATTGGGATAAACAATCTCCTTCCCATAAATTACATGAGGCATTGGCAACATAAGGCCTGATGTTAGCTTGTTGGCCATCAGCATTTTTTACATTAATCACAATCGCAGACAGACCACCTGTAGTAGAGCCACCCAGCCCCTGATTCCAAAACCTGCTTGAGTGGGAGGCCATGATTGAGGCCAAAAAAGTTGTGAAGTTATAGTTACATCTGCTCCCACGTTAATCAAACCTGTTATTACTATTGTTAAAAATGGGACCACACTCCCTCTACTAAAAGTGATTTCAGCATTTATTATAATAAAAAGGCCTAAAGCATGGGGGCCTGCGGGTTGAGCAGGAGCAGTCCCATCGAGGATCCTGCAGCACCGGCGCTGAGTCTTCTTGAGCAGCGATGTCTCTGATGTTCAGTGGGTCAGATGCCCCTTTTAATCCTGTTTTTTGTCTGTCTGGATTGGTTTGTTTGGATCCTTCATTAGCATGAAGGTTTAAGGTGCTTGATTGGCCCATTACAGTTCTGTCCAGGCTGGCTCGTTTTGCTTGGGGGGTGGTGCACTTTACTTAGGTGTAATACGGTACTTTGAGTACCATATTTCTTATAACTACCCTTTTAACCCCTTTCTACAATATAATAACCAAACTAACAGTACATGCTTAACAATAATCAACTATTTTACAAGTTTCTAACCTATTTTTGACACTATGGTCTCTGGATGATGTCCCTTGGCTGTAATGATGCATTCCCTTTCTGGGCATTGATCTGTCACTTTTGTGAAGGTCCGCCCGAAATGAACGGGTGACGAATGATTTTTGGGTGCAACAATAACCAACAAAGGCACAGGGGTTTTGCAGTAACAAATCAACAAGGTGCAATTTTATTGATTATTACCACAGCTAAATATGCCTTTGGTTAAGGGATCCGGGGAAGAGAAGGGTAAGACAAGGAAAAAAGGAAGGAAAGCAGGTCAGGGAATGGGGTATAGCTACCAAAACGTGATGTCTTCGGGGTCCCGCCGCCGAAACTCGCTGGTACACGTCTTGGGGAGTACTCAAAGGACAGTCGGACCGAACCCCAATATATATACTGTTCTTAGTTGGGGGAAGGGTAGCTGAAATTAGGTTTCTATGGAGGGGAGAAGTCCATTGTTTTCATGGCCGAATGCTCACAGGTACGTTAGGTTTTTCCCCCTCCCTGAGTTGGGAGGGGGTACAGTCCCAGTCTCTGGAAGGAGGTTGCCATGGGGGTGCCATGGGGGTGCCATGGGGGTGCCAAAGGGGTTCTTGGTTCCTTGATGAGGGGATTCGCATCTCTGTTGGTCCGTCACGGTGGTTGAAGACAGGCAAGAGGGGTCTTCTCATGGAGCGGGGGGGGGAGCCACCCCAGAGCTCAGTCCAGCCAAGTCAGGAGTTTGGAAGAAAGTCCAGTTCAATTGTCCAGAAAAGGGCAGCATGCCCCCCTCGAGTACAGCATGGCGTGTCCTTCAAACATCACTTGTGAGCACACTAGATAAGCAGGAGACTTTCTTTCCCAACTGGCTCAGCAGTTTTAACCCTTCGGTAGTTCTCATGACAATTGTGAGGCAAAAAATGAAGGATTTTCGGATGGACTTCTACAACTTTTTACAGCCAAAATACTTGAGGTGGTCCTGTAGATCCAAGACTTCCTGTACCACAACTCCGATTCACTGCAGTTGGAACATAACTCACAAAAAGAACAAGTTGAACAATGCAAATTCCTTTTTGAATAGTAACAGGGGGTTCACTAACAGAGACCATAGAATGAATTTTTCCCAAATAATCAGAATCAATAATGCCTAAATGTACATTAATACCCTAAATAATATACAAATATCAAATACAATACGTTACACACACGGATGATATAGTTTTTTAAACTAAGCATTTCATTGTTACAATATTCAGTAATGTTCCCTTTTTTTTCTGTTTTATCAGACTCAAGAATCTAAAGATTGTTTCTTATAAATTTCTAAACTTTTCAACACATCAAAACTTGCTGACAGTAGACTAAGTACTGAGTTTAAGCAAATATCTCTAGCTTTAGGAAAGTCGTCTGTAATTTCAGGCTGTCTCTCTACTTCAGTTAGTTATTACTGTTGAGTCAAGCTTACAGCTTACAGCAATTGCTCTTATTTTAACCTTTGCTATGTTATTTAAAAGGTCTTCATTGTTTGTTTGTCTCATATCTTCTGTCTGCATTTTTTCTCTTTATTCTCCTCCTTACTACTATAGCTTACATTGACTGAACACTCATAATAACAAAGCATTCTAACCCTGTCCTATGGGACCATAGGCATCAAGAAGCACTTTACATATACATCTTGTCAAAAGAATAACTATGTCAACTATAGATATAGCAATCAACAACATTTATAAGAATTATTATTTACATTAAATCTTTCTTGTGAAAAATGCTAATTACTTGTTTTAAAATTTTAAAGGTTTAATAGTAATAAAATAGTAATAAAAATAGTAATAAAAATTAGAGCAAAAAGAATTTGGACAATCAGAGTTAGGACAATAAAGGACAATAAAAAGCAAAGAATTACATAAGTCTGGGTGTGTTTTGCTCTCTGCCACACAAAAACACACCTCAGTAACAAAGGATTAACTTTTAAAAGCAATTGCTTGTTGCATATTCATATATCTCATACATGATTCAAAAATTATTTTCAAACAAAAGCTGTTTTCTGGTTATTGTCAACTTCCCCCGTCATCTTGTAAATTCATGTTTTGGCTCTTCGAAGTTTGGTTCTTCTTGATAAGGAGGCAATAATTATTCTCTTGGGATTTTAGTGTTTTGTTGCTGTTATCTCTGTGCGAAGAATTTCTTGATTATATTTTTTATTCCTTGAGCTAGTTAGAAAAACTAACTTACATCACATAGTTTCAATTTTCATATTATGTAATAGCCTAAAACTATATTTATCACACTACTTAAAAATTATTAATACAGTACTACAAATTAATATGACAAATCTTTCCAACATAACACATATAGTATTCCTTTTAATATTTGCGAAGAGCCAATCATATACGTAATATATGTTATTGTTATAAACTATCAAATCAGGAGCCAAATTTATAAGAAAATTTAGCAATGATTTATTAGATTGTCAGCGAAACAGAATTTCGATCAGAAAAAAAAATCACCACAGCCAAGGGCAGCGTCAACCCCGGGATCAGCCCTGGGTGAACTTGGATCTGACCACCAAAATGTCAGTGTCTCCTCCTCAGTTCACCCCGACTGCTTCGTGCCCTGAGCTTCTATACAGTTTATTCTGCCTGAGGCAGAGATGATTGAATGTTCCTTTGTGTCCCTTCACATGCAGAACTGGGGCCATACATGTGCAGGGTTAGACAAAAGTCCAGTTCCAGGTGTCTAGATGTTGTCAGAGCACTCCTCCTGAGAAGTCGGCATGCACATGTAAAGGGTGGCGCCAGTAATCAGTGCAGTAGATGCAATCTTCGAGGTGCTAGATGACTCCTGAATTCCAGGGAAGTCGGTGGTCATCGCTTCAGGAAGGTTCCATTCATATGTTAACAGACTTGATATTATCTTAACATTGTCCGGGAACTAATTAGATAAAAATAAGACTCTGCTCCCAGCTGGGGTGGTCAAAAGACATAGCTTGGAGTTTGCAATATTTTATACATTAATAGCATGGATTATCTCTACCATATACTATAATCCCTCCCCATTTATTTCACCAATTAAATCCATGCTTAAAAATTGCTCAATTTCTCATTTGCTACATCTACCCACCACCATTAAGGGTGTCTCACAAGCAGTGTACTCCTTTACACTATTTGGTACTCCCCTTGTGGGATACCCAGATACCCTATATTGTTCATTTTCACATTTGCCTGTTTCTCGAATTTGGCCCATGTCTCTGCCGCATTGCTGGCATACTTCCTTTCTCCCAATCTCATGATCTTTGATGTCTTGCCTCCGGAAGCTCCTTCCGGATCCACGGAAAATATTGTAATCTGCATTCCCTGGACCACGGAGTGGATCAGTCTAATAAAGCATGGAATCAGACAAGGGAGGAATAGGATTCTGGCAACTGAACAGAGCACAAAAAACATCATTTTGCTCCACCATGCCCCATCAAATAGTTTTTCCCGCCATGAAGACTGTGAAATTGAATTCCATTTTTGAACATGGACATGGGCCACCTTTTTAATTTCGACCGCCAAATCTCTTATGGTTTCCCCATAATCATCGATCTCAATACAACATTCAAATTCATTGAACTTTCCACACACTCCTCCTTCCTCAGCCAGCAAATAGTCTAAAGTTATTCGATTCTGGTACACAAATGCCTGTACCTGGGTGTGCTGTCGACTCAGTAAGTCCAGGGCTTCAGAGGTGTGGTTTGAAAAAATTTCCACAACTGCCTGCAACCTCATCAGTCTGTTCAGCAGATAAATCAGAATCCTATACCCATAGCTTCCATCCTGGCCCCACGTGGCCAGCCCATAATAATCAATTATTCTTGCCACTGGCCACTCTTCCTCCCCTCAGATTTGTTTACCACTTATCACTGGTATTATCTTTTTCAGACTTCTTCCCTCCCTTCTCAGGGTCTCATATAACGGAGTCCCTAGCAGATTACATTTTGTCCTTGGGAGAGTAAAGAAAACTGGTCAGATCATGCCTAAGGGGCATGATCCCTTCCACCTTGGGGGGAACTCACTGTATGCCTTCTTCCCACAGATCCAGTAAATTCCATCCAGGGCTTTCCACTTAATATTTATTCTCCCTGGGTCCCCCCAGTATTCCCTCATGCCTTCCAAGGCTTGGAAAGGGTTGGTTTTGACCCAGCGCAATCCCATTCTTTTGTCCCATTCGCATTTGTCTTGTTCCTCCGGCTCCAGCTCCCCAAAGGAGGGGCTGGTGTCCAGATTTTGCCCTTTGTTTCTGAGTTCACCATCAGGATGGATACACAAGGGGTGTATCCCACCATCTCAGTGTACTCCCTTCCTTACCGACTGATGCAGATTGTACCAATTACCCTTTGATCCAAAATCTACCCCTCAGGTCTCTGTGCCGATTTTGAGACCCTCGGATTGTCCCATTTCAAGAGCTGTTCAGGAGCCAGACCTTCCCCTTTCCAAGGCCATTTCTCTGCAGACTTCAGCCCCCCACAAATCCAACAATTTGACAATTCCAATTCAGTTGCAATTTCTTGCATCAAATCAATTACCAGGTTCCTGTCTGGAGAAGGTAACTCGCCATCAGCATATTGTTTTTCCAGCATTTCATTCTGTTTGCCCAATGTTTTCAATCATTCCTGTTCAACTCTTTTCTTCCTCATTTCTGACTCCCTCCTTCTCAGTTCCTGAGTTTTCTCCCTCATTCTCCCCTCAGGATCCTAGTAATTTTTATTCTTTGTGAAACAAACAACCTGATCATATTGCTGGCACTCCCTGTCATCATTTGCTGGTGCCAGGTCCAATATGAGTGGGTCCTTGTTCAAGGTAAATTTGTTGTCAAATTTTGTATTTCTCGCCATCCAGTACATTTTCCCATTCATCATGCATATTCCCAGCCTCACATTGTCGTAGCACAATAGATTCACCTGCTGATATGCTATAAAGATTGATTCCATCTTCCCCTCAACTCACATGGTTCGGTTACATTATTTAGAAATGGGGATTGACATTGTTTCTACACTTTGTTTTCTCATTTGATGCTTGTGTTCACTTGACTGCCGGTTCCTTAGCCCTGCCTCGGGATTGATACAACAAGTCCTGATCTCCAATTCACACAATTTTACCTGAGGGCCATTCTTCCAACAGTACCTGCCAGGTTCCCTGAGACATTCTCTTGGGGCTTGGTATGCTGAGTGTCCCCCGTCCCCTGCGACTGGGACCACCTGAGTGCATTTTCCACACTCATCTGCGGAGCTTTCACTTCCGCCTTTCCTTGGGACCTCAGTGCGCAGACTCTGCGTCTCGCACACGACTAGGCTCAGGCCAATCAGCACTCCCACCAGGCGTACTCCTCTGCCTTTGCCTCTGCCCCCTAAGGTGCCACCAGCGGTGAGGAAGACCATCTTCGCGGCAGCAGGAGAACTCTTCGGGGAACACGCCCTGGGACCTAGACGCATACCTCCTCTTAAAGTCGCCCCACCGTGACACTCTGATTGCATCAGAACTGCATGGTACCCTGATGGATTTCTGGCACTCCATATCCAAAATTTCTGCTTGAGATCTAAGCTTCCCACGCATCCCGTTTTGAAAAATGCAAAACCACTCCTGTGAGTCCAATTCAGTGATTCACAAATTGGTGGCTAAGGTCAGGATACAGTCAGTCAATTCAAGCTCCTCCTCCAAACACTGCATACACAGCCCCTTCGGCCTCTGTCCCCTTCTACAATGAATAACAAAAACCCCTTGACAATATTCACACTTAAAGTGTACAAACGGATAGCATACACAATCTGACAGTATACAACTTATCTGCTCGCCATGGGTCATTTACAAGGATGTTGGAGTCTGATCTTCAAGTCACCTGGGGAAGAAGTGACCCTCCACGTGGGCTCTTCCTCCTGCGGTACAACTTTCTTCACCCTAGACGCATGCGTCCAGCCCTTCTCCGGTGTCCGAATGGCCGTGTCTGTTGTCAGGAGCACAAGAAAAGGACGTTCTCAGTGAGGAGCGTGAGAATTTCTTTCCACACTATCACAAGCCCTTTTCACCCGGTTGGATTTTGTGAATAGCAAATCCCAAAGGAGCACTCTGGGCCACTATTCCCTGCTTTCTGAGTTCCTGTAAATTCCTGTTGATTGCAACCAGATATGGTTGAATCTCACCATCCTCAAACCTGGGGTGTCCCACCGTCATTCCATGTCCATATGGCATTCCATATAACATTTCAAATGGTGAGACCCCTGTCTTTGAGTGAGGCATGTTTCGGATATTAAGCAGTGCCAAAGGCAGGCATTTCAACCAGGACATCCTTGTTTCCAAAATTAATTGAGATAGTTGTGCCTTCAAAGTTTAATTCATTCTCTCCACCTGTCCTGAACTCTGGGGGTGCCACAGAGTATGGTACTCCCATAAAATGCCTAGTGCATCAGCCATTCGCTTAATAAACTTCCATGTAAAATGTGTTCCTTGATCTAGATCAATGCAACTCACCACCCCATAATGGAGTACAATTTCCTCTAGTAATTTTCTTGTCACTGTCTGAGCCGTTGCCCTTGAGCTGGGAAAGGCCTCCACCCAATGAGTCAATTTGTCCACAATTACCAGTACAAATTTGAACCTTCCCACTTTTGGCAACTCTGTGAAATCAACTTGGATTAGTTCGAAAGGCTGGTACACAATTGAGCGACTCCCCAGGGCAGCCTGTTTGGCTCTTGATTTGTTTACCCTTTGACAAATCAGGCACCCTTGTACCTCTTGCTTTGCCAATTCATAAATTCCCTTGCACCCGAAAAATTTCAAAAACTGTTCCACTAGGGCTTGTGCTCTCCAATGTGTTCATTGGTGATATTTCCTAAAAATTCTTCTGGTAAAACCTCTGGAAACCAATTCTCTCCCATCAGGCAACCTACACTTACCTTCCTTCAATTTTCCTCCGATCTTCTCATAACATTCGATCTCCTTTTGGGAGAGCTGAGGAGGATCGTCAGGGGTTTCTTCCCTTTCAATCTCTGGGGTACTTACCATCATCAACGCCGCAGTTTTGGCCTCCTGGCCTGCCAAATTATTCCCCCTGGTCCGGAACTGAATTCCTGACTGGTGTCCCTTCACATGGACCACCGCAATTTCCTCTGGCCCTCTCAGAGCTTCTAAAATTTGCCGGATTAACTCCCCTTGAATCAGTCCCTTTCCCCTCGTGCTGATCAGTCCCCTTTCCTCCCAAATTTTCCCAAACGTGTGAACCACTCCAAAGGCATACCTTGAATCTGTAAAGATTGTTCCATTTTTCCCTTTCAGTCCCTTCAATGCTCTCAGTACTGCGTACAGTTCGCATGCTTGTGCTGACCAGCTCACGTTCAGGGGACCTGCTTCAATCACCTTTCCCGTTCTCCCATCCACAACTGTGTACCCTGATTTCCTTTTCCCCTCAGTCACTCTGCTTGACCTGTCCAAAAACCACTTCTCCCCCTCGTCCAATTCCTCTTCTTCCAAATCCTCCCTAATTTTGGTCTGCAACTCGACCAACTCCACGCAGTCGTGAATCAACTCCTCTGAAGCTTCCCCGAACAGAAACTGTGCAGGATTCTGCGCAGTCATAGTTCTCAATTCCAAGTCCTGTGAGTGAATCAAAATGGCTTCATATTTTAGCAAACTTGCATCCATGAGCCATTTGTCTGCTTTCTGCGACAGTATGCCCAGCACGTTGTGCGGTGCAAATACCACCAGAGGTGCACCGAAGGTTGCCTTCTTGGCCTCCTCCACCAGCAAAACCACTGCCACAATTGCCTGCAAGCATGTGGGCCAGTTCCTGCTGACCGGGTCCAAAAGCCGGGACAAGTAACCCACAGGTTTCCTGACCCCCACCCAGTCCTGCGTCAACACCCCATGTGCTGTGTGATTGCTAGCATCCACAGACAACTGAAAGGGTTTTCTCACATCAGGGAGACTCCACTGGTGCCGCTGTGAGTGCCTCCTTGACTCCCTTAAATTCTTCTTCATCTGTCTTTGTCCATTTGATCGGGTCCATGGTGAGTTTCTCATACAGAAACTTCACCTTTTCACTGTAACCTTCAATCCACTGCCGGCAATACCCCAACAACCCCAAAAGCTGTCTGACCTCCCTTTTTGTCTGCGAGGGTGGCAAGGCAATAATCCCTGCCACCCTTTCCGGGTCCAGTTGCTTTTTGCCCTGATTAACCAATGTCCCAAGTACCTGACCTCGGGCTCTGCGAATTGCAACTTTGACTTTGAAACCTTCAACCCTCTTTCCCCCAAAAAGTTCAAAAGCTCGACTGTGCTCATCCTTACCGCCTCCTCCCTTTCACCTGCGACCAACAAACCATCTACATACTGTAGAATCTTTGTCCCTTCAGTTGGTACAAAAGGGCTAAAACCTGTTCAAGTGCCTGTCCAAATAAATTTGGAGAGTTCACGAAGCCCTGAGGCAACGAAGTCCACCTGAGTTCCTGCTTTCTGTTCACCTCCAGGTCTTCCCACTGAAACATGAAATAATCACGGCTGTCGTCGGCGAGAGGACAGGTCAAGAAATTGTCCTTTTAGTCAATTACACTGTACCAAGTGTCCTCAGGAGAAATATTGTTCAACAAAGTGTAAGGATTTGAAACTGGGGAACAAAGTCTTAGTTCTCTGGTTCACAGCCTGCAAGTCCTGCACCAGCCTAAAGCTTCCATCAGTTTTTCTCGCCGCCAGAATTGGGGTGTTGTGTCTTTACATGCAGGGCTCCAGTGTACCTTTCTTTATTAATTCATCAATCACTGGTTTCAAGCCCCTCCTCCCTTCCATGGAGAGGGGATATTGTTTGACCCGTATCGGGTCTTCTGGCCTCTCAATTTCAACATGAATTGCTTCTATGTCCAGCCTCCTAGCTTCCCCCCAAACATACCACACCCTCTGGTCTATCTTTTCCTCGTCTTGAAGAGTGAGGCTGTAAAGTGTCACCTTGAGCCGGGATATTTCCACTGCTAACCCAATTTCCAGAGCAACCACCATGTCCTGCCTCAGCAAATTGAAGCCCGTGTCCCTGGCCAATAATTTATTTCCTTTGTGCTTTATATTTCCTGTGTCTATTTCTACATTTTTTATGATTGGAACCTCGAAAGGTTCCCCTTTTGCTCCAGTTACCATCATGGAGTCATTGCTCAGAGAGCACCCCTTTGGTATCTGTAGCACCGTTGTCCGCTCTGCCCCCGAGTCCACCATAAACCACTTTTCTTCCTCGTGGGGTCCCACTCTTAAGTTTATCAAGGGCTCCCTCGATGTCCCAAACCCCAAACTGAAAAGCCCCTGACACCCCTAATCCTCCAGAAACATTGCCTGGTCCTTGGCTTTGTTGGGACAATTCCGTTGGATGTGCCCCTTCTGTTTGCAGTAAAAGCACTCAAAATCCCACTTCTGTTCGCCCGGGCCCTTCCCCTGTGACAGACCCGGTTTCTTTGCCGGTGCCTTTTTCGCCGTATCTTTCCCTTGCTCCTGCTTCTGTGCTTCCCTTAATGCCACCACCAAAACCTTGGCTTGAATCTTTAGTTTCTCCTCATCCCGTCTCATGTACACTTTCTGGGCTTCCCACAGGAATTCCTGCAAACCCTGCTCTTGCCACCCGTCTATTTTGTCTAGTTTTTTCCCAATATCTTCCCAAGACTTCGCCACAAACTGCATTTTCAACAACACCATTCCCACCGGGGAGTCAGGGTCTGTTCCTGAATACATTCTCAGACCTTTCCGGAGCCTTTCCAACCACTCCGTGGGGGGTCTCATCTTTCCCCTGACATTCCCTGAGTACCGTGCTCATGTTCTGCCCCTTTGGTACCGCCTCCCGGATACCTTGAATGACCATATTTCTTAAAATTATCATTTTCTCTCTCCCCTTCTCTGTCTGGGCTTCCCAAGACAGCTTCTGGTTTGGCCACCGTTCTTCCCCAGCCCCCCCCGTTCGGGTTTCGTTTTTCCCAATCCTTGATCGCGGCTTGTCAGATCATGTCTCTCTCCTTGTTGTTAAACAGCGATCTTAAGATCGCTTGGAGATCCTCATACATGTATATGCTGGTCCCCAAAAACTCATCCAACATCTCTGCTACCACCAAAAGATCATCCATTAATTTTCCCATTTCCTTTTTGAACGCTCTCACATCACTTGTGTAGATCGGGGTATGTTCATATCCAATCACCCCCGGAGCTGTCGGCATTTCCCATAAAGGGTAGATGCAGGCTTTTTCCTCCTCGTTCCCACTTTCCCCCGTGGGTGCCCTCCTTGTTCACCGCCTCATCTGACGTGCCGGGGGAGAGACGTCCCTAGAGTCGTCTACCTTTCTTTCCTCGATTTTTGGAGATGTCTGCAGTAGCGGCTGCAGCGCCGCCGCGTGGCCATGTGGGAAAGCAGATGCCACCCCCTGCTCTGGCGGTGGTGGTGGTGCGGTTGCCTGGGCTTGCAGAGCCTCTGCCTCGAGACGCATCCTTGGCGTCGCTTGTGCCTGTGTGGGATCGGGCTGCTGCAGGGCCACAAGGTAAGGGGGTGGAAGATTTTCCAATAGTTCCCATTCCTTTCCCACTTTTGCCGTGCGCCAGAGAGCTCGTATCGGGTATAGACCCGGACAAGCATGCTTCCAAGTGTTGGCGTACTCTATCTCCTCAGGATCCCGCGGACAGCAACTGGCCACTTGGTCATACAAAGACTCACAAGTCCAAGGTTCAAACGTGCCGAATATCAATCAGACCACGTATTTTCCGATCTCCCTCCCCATTTTTCCATACAAAAATGGATAATTTTATCCTTGGACTTTCCCACCCTCCATGGGCTTTCGTCCCAGTGTTCCAGCATCCCCCCCAGGGAACTATCTCTTGGGATTTCTAACAGAATTCTTTCAGGACCCTGGGAGGGTTTTTCCTGGGCTTTTCTCTGGAGTCTGCTCTTTCCCAACCCCATTTTCTCAAGAAGTGTTACGATTTTTCTTACCTTTTCTCGTTTCACCGGGATGTTCGTTGCGGGTCCCGTCTTTCTCTCCGATGTCGGGTTCTCTTGCTTGCAAAAAGCCACAAGCCTACCTCAGTCGAGCAGTGCACCGCTCTGCTGACTTTTTAGGCTGATTTTTACCTGTTTCATCTGGTTTCAGAAGGCAGACGGGTTCCTGGAATTTTCCAGGCTCGTCTCTTCCCCCCTCCTGATCACAACCGTAGCTGCTTTTCCCCCTAGACTCCCCCCGAGCCTACGGTCTTGTGCGTTCGACAAAAGCCTTTCATTTCCCCCTTGATTGACCACGTCCCTCGCGGGATGGTGGAAGTACAATCGTGGGGTCCGCTATCGCCTCGTGACAAAGTCACGTCTCACACACGCGTCCGATCACGCTCCACTCAACCACACAATACTTACAGTTCCTTTTCCAGTGTGGATTTCTTCATGCACATCAATTTTTCTGAGTGAAAATAAACCTCGGGTCTCGGAGATCTCTCTGGATCATTCGGAGCTTGCAGAGAACTGGGCCCTTTTATCCACCTTGGCTGGGGCTCTGGTTGCGGCTCCTGACTCCGGTTGCGGCTCGCGGCTCCGGTTACGAATCTTTGTGAATTTGATTGATTTTTTCAGAATCCAATCCTGCTCGGGCCACTGAAATCAGCGGAGCGCCCCTCGGGTGGGAAGGGGGTCCCGAACCACAATATCAAATCACTTTGGGCTGTCACCAAATTGTTATAAATGATCAAATCAGGAGCCAAATTTATAAGAAAATTAAGCAATGATTTATTAGATTGTCAGCGAAACAGAATTTCGATCAGAAAAAAAAATCACCACAGCCAAGGGCAGCGTCAACCCCAGGATTGGCACTGGGCAAACCTGGATCTGACCACCAAAATGTCAGTGTCTCCTCCTCAGTTCACCCCGACTGCTTCATGCAGAGAGCTTTTATACAGTTTATTCTGCCTGAGGCAGAGATGATTGAATGTTCCTTTGTGTCCCTTCACATGCAGAACTGGGGCCATACATGTGCAGGGTTAGACAAAAGTCCAGTTCCAGGTGTCTAGATGTTGTCAGAGCACTCCTCCTGAGAAGTCGGCATGCACATGTAAAGGGTGGCGCCAGTAATCAGTGCAGTAGATGCAATCTTCGAGGTGCGAGATGACTCCTGAATTCCAGGGAAGTCGGTGGTCATCGCTTCAGGAAGGTTCCATTCATATGTTAACAGACTTGATATTATCTTAATATTGTCCGGGAACTAATTGGATAAAAATAAGACTCTGCTCCCGGCTGGGGTGGTCAAAAGACATAGCTTGGAGTTTACAATATTTTATACATTAATAGCATGGATTATCTCTACCATATACTACATTTATGAAATAATTCATGCTTATAGAGAGAATGTATTTTATAAGATTGTGAAATCCAAACGAGTCTCTGACCACAAGCAGCCCTAAGACAGACATCTACTTGGAATTGCGAGATTCCTGAAGGCAGCAGGAGAACAATACCCAGTTAACTTATGAATAGACATGGCCAGCGCGATGATTGCCACTTTCCCAAGTGATCAGAAGACCCCCAAGGACGAACATCGCCCTACTGATACCATCAATCAAGATAACAGAAGTGGCCAGAAAGATACATCTGAATATGTGGCTTCCCCTGATGCGATTAATGCTGGCTACCACTCAGGAAACAGTGATTGTCCAGCTCTGCACAGTGAAAGAAACTGTCTTGAATATGCAGTTACAAAAGAAACTGGGACTCCTCTGCCTCAGGCATAAAATCTGTATAAAACAGCCCCGCAAGAAACGGTGCTCATGAAAAGGGGAAGGTCTGATGCGATAGAGGTCATACCTAGGTTCACCCAGCGCCGATCCCGGGCTCAATTCTGTGTCTTTGGCTGTGGGGTTTTTGAGGACCATAATTTGGTCGCAGAAAGAGAAAAACAAAATCTTTTTCGCATTTTGATAAATTTGGCTTTTTGATTGATCATTTATAACAATATAATATGCATTTTCCACACTTGTTAGCTTTAAATCATAGATATTCAACACTGGATAACACTGGATCCTTAACTACACATAACTGTTGTCACACCTTAGTGTTAAAATTACTCATCCCTGCGGAGCCTTGTGGCCCCTGAGAATTGTTCACAAATGAATAGCTCCCCAGTGCTGGAAAGGCTTTTAATTGTTGTCAAAATATTTATTCCCATCAAACCATTGGCTCCAAGGTGCCATAGGGCCACATCAGGGCCTCGGTGAGCGAAGGGTCCAGGTTTCTCTAAGTGTAGCCACAACACAGAGCTCTGAGCATCTCCCAACATTTTCAAAAGTCATGAGAGGGGCCCAGGGCAGCCATCAGCCAAAGGCGGGTAGGGAAATGGCACAGGACAGCTCCAGCCCTGCCCCCACAGAGTTCCTCCAACTGCAGCAGACACAGCCCCCTCCTTGCACAACCTCTGAAAGAGCAGCAAGGGCAGGGGCCGGGGGGGGGGGGGGGTGCTTTGCAGAGAAAAGAAGAAACCTCACAACTTTATAAAAGTTGTAAAGCCCGGTATGCTTTTATTAGGACGCGCCTCGGACGCAAGCAGAGGAAATCCTCCTCAAAAGGCATGCGTACCCCTGGAGATCTCAGGTCTCCTTTTATCCCCCTTCCAAATGCATATGCATACAGTTTCACAATAGGTTCATACATATTCATTCCGTGTGACATTTATCGCCAGTTCTTCTTTATCAAAGGAATTCCTAGGTCGGGGGCAAATCGACCTTGTGGTCACTTCTGCTCTTTATTCTCTGTCTTCTCACTGTCTCTGGCCTGCAGTTTTTCCTTCAGCTTTGGCCTCACAGACTTTTCATCTCTCCTAGACACTTCACCTAATTCAGAATGGATCTCTACTCTGTCTCATTCCCCCCTTTCCTAGGAAATAAGTAAATTCTTTTACTTAATGCAAACTCTTACAACAATAAGTGTCTTTTAATGCTTCACCATGTATGTTTGACAAGGAGGTTAGTACAGCTATTCATTGTAGTATTCTCCAGTTCCAAATTAACAATATAATAGATAATCATAAGCTTATCCCAACTAATATTAGCAAAACTACAATGGGGTGGCACAACTTATTAAAGATTCCATTTGCAGTCGGTGACCACCCAAAGATCACATCCCACCAGTGATGATCTGCATTTTGTTCTACTCTTTGCAGAATGCTAGTTATTTCTTTTGTATCATGTTGGACAGTAATTAAGGTTTTCTTTCCACTTTCTTGGATTTTCTTCAAGATTTCCAGCAGGTCTTGGTGCTTAATTAATTGTTTTACTAATGAAAGGTCCATCCCAATAGGGGTAGGTGATAATCTGTGTTACATTGTGTAATTGGTTTTAACCAGCTGATGGGATGTCACTGGGGCTGAGTACAAAAAATCACACCCGATAATCTTAACAAAATTACAAATACAGAAATTAGAATGATTTCTACTAGACAGAATAACACCATTGCTATCAATTTGTACAGCAGCACAAGCAGTTCTCAAGCATACACACCCTTTTCCAGTATATACGAGCACAGTTTTCTGGTCAGTGACTGGATGAATTTCAAAGTGACAAATGCTCTGTTCAGTGTCCAAACACACATCCTGAGCATTAATAGTACTGCTTTCACAAATGAATCCCATCTGTTCTCTAGTAATGCAGGATTCTAAGTTTACTGTCTGCCACTTTTCATTCATCTTTCGTGCCCACACTCTATGTTCTGAAGGATAGAGTATTGTTTTTTCATGGTTTAATCCTAGGGCAATGATGGAATGGATAACATAAACAGTGACATTACGTATGGTAAGCACAAAGGCAGTGGCCACATTAGAAGCAGGATCATAGGTGAAATTCACCATAGTCCACCAGGATTGAAACTTCCTTTCAAAATCAATTGCATTATCCCAAACAATTCTCCGAATTTCAGCTGGAAAATTACCTTCACCCCTTTCCCATATGATCAGAGCTGCTGTTGCTTGCATCTATAACTGTGCTTGTATACAACTGAAAGCTAAAGACACATTATCTTGAACTGTACTAAGTGCTTCTACTATTAACTTCTGGTCTTGGTCCCCGGCCTTTTCATACTTCCTTACTTTGGCAGTACTTTTGAAATCTGTCACTGGCTAGTTCCTAATTCCAATAGAGATGACTGTGAAGGCTGCTTGTATTTTGTTAGGCTACCTGCTGCAGTGGCCAGTTTATTCATCAGTATTTCTGAATCAATTCTATTTAAAACTCCTAATCCTGTCTCAAATAGGCCAGTTAGATCTTTTCTTATTCTGCTCCTGAGATATGCCTTTCTTTGTAACCACATTGTCCAGCCCTCAAAGGATGTTTTTAGGAAGGAGGAGCAGGCTGGTTGGATTTTTGAGATGTTCATTTGCATTATCAACTCCACACGTTTGAGAGACCATTCTGGATTGAATAATAGCTGTTGTTCACCCACATTCTTTACTACGTAGGGGGCTATTTCATACACCTCAGGTTCAAGTTTGGGTAGAGTCTGAACTAGTATGGGTTGTATAAGGCCCTGCTGTTGTAAAAAGTGCAGTGTCTGCTTTGAATTTAAATGAAAGTCTGATAGCAACTCGAGCTCAAAGGCAGGTCACTTCTACAGGCTGAATCAAGGTGAAATTACACCAACAGTCTGATTCACTTAGGTTATCACAGACTTCCTGGTGTTCATATACACCAGGGGAGGTTGAGACACTAATTACATCTGGTCTCTCATAAGCCATCCCATTGATGACCTGGCACTCTACTTTGATTTCTTCTCCTCTGATTCCTTGAAGTGTCCACAGTTCCTGTTCCTGCCATTCTTGCTCCTCAGATACCTGATTCTCGTGGATTACTATAGTAGACACATTTAAATCTTTTATCTCAGAAGGTTCTCCCATGGATCTAGTATACTGATTAAAAGCCTGGGACCAAGGCCATTCAGCATTGCTTTGGATAGAGGTACTCTTTAGTTCTGAAACTTCAGTTATAATTACATACAGAACAATTCTGTAAACTAAAGTATGAACTACTCCCGACCGCAATATACTCATTTTGCCCGAGTAAGTTTTAGTCTCAGTTCATTCTCTTCTGGCGTCACTCTTCAAGGGACTTCTAGGGCTTTCTTCACTCGAGAGTGATGGATCCAGGCATTCTGCTCCTTGATTTTGATTGCAGTGAAGGTGGTGAGAAGTACTTGCAGTGGTCTCTCCCACTGTGGTTCGGAAGTCTTCTCTATAAGAGACTTAACATATACATCATCCCCAGGCTAACTCCCTGCTCCGAGTTCCAGCCACATGTTTCTCAGTTTCTCTGAGCTGTTTGTTTAAGGCCACCATGTAGGTGGCTAGTTTTACCTCTCCAATGTGGGTGGACATTGCCTTTTGTATTCCATATGGTCTTCCATAGAGTATTTCAAAAGGATTCAGCATTCCTTTAGTTCGAGGTTTAGTTCGAATTTGCAATAGTGCTAGTGGAAGAGCTTGGGGCTAGGGTAGATTAACTTCTTGCCCCAGTGTAACGACCTGCTGCTTAATCAAATGATTCATTTTCTCTACCTGGCTACTTGATTGGGGCACCCTTGAGTGTGAAGTTCTTAATCTATGCCCAGGTGGCCACTAATCTGCTGCACTGCTTTGGAAATGAAATATGATTCTTTATCTGAGGATATCGTGGCTGGAACTCTGAAGCGTGGTATTATTTCTTGTAAAGATAATCTGGTCACCTCTTGAGCTTTGACAGTTTTGGAGGGGAATGTTTCTGGCCTCCCTGAAAACGTATCTATCAATACCAGTAAATACTGATACCCCCCTTTTCTTGGGAGTTCTGGAAAGTCAATTTGCCACTGCTGTACAAGCCCATGGCTTCTCCCAGTCTGACCGAGTTTCGGCCGGGGGGGTATTTTGGGGTTAGTCTGGAGGCAAGGATCACATTGTCGGCTTACCTGAGTGATAGTGGCATATAAATTTCTGACAACGATACGATTCTTTCAATCAGATGTATGTTCTAGAAAGCCTGTGGAAATTACTACTTCAAAGTCAACACTTCATTTCAATGCGCTCTGTATCACTGGCAGCCTAGGCCACACTCTAGAAAAGGCTTTTAAGTAGTTAGGCCCTAGTGTGTTTTCTAGTGCTCTTCCTTCACTAGTAACCACAAAAATGGGAAGAGATTACTCGCTCTCTTTCAATGGTAGCCCACCCCTTGCAGTTGTATGTCTCTTTTGATTAGTATTATTGTATTATGGCTTACCTTCGAGGAAAATCTGTACCTCACCCTTTGCTGCTTTCTTTGCCTCTCCATCCGCCAGCTCATTTCTTTCCTCCAATTTTAAGCTCGCTCTCTGATGTGCCTTAATATGCTGTTTCAGGTAGCTGAACTGCTTTCAGCAGCTGGATTGTCTCTTCTTTCCCTGTGAGGTCAGCAGTCCCCTCTCCTTCCAGATGGCTCCATGTGCATGCAAAACTCTGAATGCCTTTTGCTGTTTCTAAGGCATGGGTCAATGCATTTATCTCAGCCTTCTGTGCAGAGGTACCTGTTGGTAAGGGTCCAGACTCTATTACCTCTCTGCAGGTAGTCACTGTGTACTTTGCAATGTCACTTTCCACTGGCAATGTAGCTGCTCCTGTCAGTGAACCAGGCCTCTGCATCGTCCAGAGGAGTGTCCTTTAAGTCTGGGCGGCTGGAGTAGGTAGCCTCAATGGTCTCTAGGCAATCTTGGTGTACTGCTTCTCCTTGATTCCACTGAGAAAAGAGGCTGGGTTGACAATATTAGTCACTGCTATCTCTACATCATTTTGCTCTACCATGATGGCCTGGTATTTCATAAACCTCTGTGGTGAAAGCCAGTGGCCACCCTTTACTTCCAGTACTGCGG
Organism: Melozone crissalis; assembly: GCF_028551555.1. NCBI lineage: Eukaryota > Metazoa > Chordata > Aves > Passeriformes > Passerellidae > Melozone > Melozone crissalis. The sequence continues at coordinate 2,958,799 of NW_026535813.1, read as the reverse complement.
ACACAGCACAGTCATTTTAGTCCTAGGGTAGACTTGGGTGCCTCTTAAATATTCAGCACAACTGCTGCTACACCTCTGAGGCAACCTGGCCATCCTTTGGCTGTTGCATCTAGTTGCTTAGAGAAGTAAGCAACTGCCTTTTAGTATGGACTCAAGTCCTGAGCCAATATTCCCAGGGCAATTCCTTGCGTGGAAAAATAGAAAGAATTGTTTACTTACATCTGGAAGTTTCAAAGCTGGAGCCGACATGAGGGAACTCTTTAGCTGGTGAAAGGTCCGTGTGGCGTCTTTTGTTCACTGGAGATCTCTGCTTCCATCGGCAATAAGAGCATAGAGGGGTCTGGTGAACAGTCTATAATTATAAACCCACAGCTGGCACTACCCTGCCATGCCTAAGAAGGTTCGGAGTTCCTTCATTGTCTGGGGTTTCAGGGTTTGGCATATGGCTTCCCTGCCTTAAAGTCTGCTGCTCAGCACTCACTTTTTATCCCAGGTAGATTACCTTCTGTCTCACTGCCTGTGCCTTTTTCTTTGAGACTCTGCATCCTTGGAGTCCTAGGAAATTCAAAAGGCTTACCGTCCAGGCTTCTCTCGCTTCCCTCGTCCGAGTGGCTACTAGAAGATCATCCACGTACTGCAACAGCCTCCTTTCCTCTTGTGGAGCTTCCCGGGACTCTGGGTCTTTGCAAGCCGTTCTCCAATCGGAGTGGGGAATTTTGAAGCCTTCAGGCACATGGACTATGTGAGCTTGTGTTTGAATGCAAAATTTTTCTGGCTGGCTTTGTGGATAGGGAGGCAAAAGAAGGCATCTCTTAGGCCTAAAACAGTGAACCAGGTTAGCTCAGGTGTTAAACAAGTAAGTAAAGTATATGGATTTGCTACCACAGGGTATAAATTCTGTGTTATCTTATTAACAGCCCTTAATCCAGTACTATCAATTATTGGGCTGATTCCTTCCTTATCTTCCTTTTGAGGGTACTACTCAACTCTCACTGGTTGTGTTCTTTCCTTAAGCTCGATTACCATGGAGGGCATTTTTCACTCTCCCTGATACAGCAGAGGCCCATACTCTTGAAAACACTTACTTATTCTGATATCTCCTTACTAGTGTCTTTCTTAATTTCAGTGTCTGTTAATGTTAAGCCTTGCATCTTTATATCATTTGCCTCCAGAGTAACCTTTCTCATTTGAGAATGTTTAGCGAATTGAACGAATTGTACAAAAGCTTCTAAGTACACATAGTACACGTGTTACTTTAAAGGTTTGCAAAAGTATGCCTTCTGAGACTGGCCAGTTGTTCAGTTGTTCCCCACACTACAACATAAACATTCTCCACAGGTACTGAAGCTTTATTTAAAACTGAATAAATGGCCCTTGTGTCGACTAAAATTCTTCCCTTTTGGGGAGGTCATCTTTATCCTTCCTCCTTTACCTTAGGAGGAGCCCTTAACAAATCATATGTACTCATTTTGCGAACCGTAATCGCTTTGCATTTCAGCATGATAATCTTTGCTTGACTTCATACGTTGCTATCTTATGCTGCATGCTGAATAACACGTTTGATTTGCTTTCTCTTTGCCTTGTTTTCCTTTTCAAGGGCCAAGACCAGAGGGCGGTCTGATCTCACAGTCTCTTTGCCATTCTGGGTGGTTTCTTAAAACAAAAACACATATCAGCATACAAAAACCCCATCCCATTTATCTTCCTATTTTAAAACAGTACTAACTGCAATGAAGTATTATAAATCTTATTTTCTGAGCTGCTCCTACTGGCAGCCTTCTCCCAGTGAGCCCCTCCAAAAAGGGGCTAATTTAGGAACCTATTTGCTCTGGTCAGTTCTCATTATCTCTTTCTCCTTGCCCTATCTCACTTCCACTCAAACCTCTTTTCACAGACCTTCACAGTAGTTTCTCAGTTTTTCTCCTACGCACACACAGCTCCAGGTGGCAGGTATCAGATGTGATTTCTAACACACAAGCCTTAAGACCTTAGGTTCTGAATCCGCTTGATCAGACACCTTTAATTTACACTTGGGGCATGTGCCCTGACGCTTATTAGAACAGCAATACCAGCGTTTCTCACAAACACCGCACTGCAATAATACCTGCACATCCAGCTTCTGCCCATAGGTCATTCCCGTGTTCCCTGGGGAAACAGGGCAGCCAGAGCTGTCCCTGTGCTCAGGGGACAGCTACTGTCACCTCACGCAGCGTGCCAGCTTCTTGATGCACCAAAGGCTCCCCGAAATTGCCCGCAAAGGCAGGCTATTCTGTTTATTACAGAGAACTCTAAATCCCTACAGCAGACTGTTCCCAGTCCAGACTTGCTATGGTACCAGCTGAAGTCTCATTAACTAATTCATCTCATTCATCTCTTCTATCTAAACTCTGTTTTACAAAATATCAGTCTTTTCTAGTTCTCTTCTTGCACAATCTAATTAAGCACTGTGTCTACTTACACTTGTTTTACTGCTTTGCATAAAGGCTGTGCTTGTCCTAGCCAAAACTCTGATATGCCCACGGACACAGACATACATGCACCCCCCCCCCCCACCCTTTATCGCAAATTCACTAGATCCAAGGCTTGAATTGCTGTGGGGGGGAGAATTCTTCCTTTAATTCACTTTATCGTAGTTAGGCATAAATCACCATATTATAGTTCTTGTGTGTAATATGCTACTCTTGTTGCAAACAAAATCTTAAAATCTCCACAAACACCACTATACAATCTGAGAAGCAAATTACCACAATGCAGTGGAAGAAAATCACCACAAAAAACCACAGGGCATATCTCTCCAAGTGCCCACTCTTCTCAACACAACACAGCGTACCATAATTCAGCATGTACTCACATCAGTTTTTCCTGGACACAATCAAAATAACAGCACACAGTCTAGAGATCAAGTCCAAACATCCAGGGCAAAGGAACTCTCTGAGCTCGTACTCACAGTTAAAATGTACCAAATTTACACAAATCACTACATTTAAACACAATAAATACCATCACTGACGTTCCTCCACTCGCTTCTCTGCAGGGCACTTCTCTCCCTGCCCCCACAGCCTGCTGCAGCTGGCACCTCAGACCTCACTCGGCTGCTTCAAACACGGGTAGTACTCACCCCCCCACACTGTAGAGCACTGTAGATCTATTCTCTTTTATACACCATACACTTATACACTTGCACGATTAGAAACACAGTGTACTGACCACACAATGCATTAACCATACAGTAACACAGTGTCCAGACACCACACACACACACAAACAAAACACACGTGGGTTCAGCAGATCTGCCCTATCAGAACAATGAACCCAAATACACACATACACAGGTTCACCCCACTCACCCCCAGAACCACTTGCGGTCTGCTCTATCAGAACGATGAACCCCATCTCTAATACAGCTGCTCCATCAGCTGAACCCAGACGTCTCTGGGTGGTTTACTCCCTTGCTCTCCTTTCCCCCCCCCGGGGGCCCCTCAGTACATACCATATTCTACTCCGCAGGCCAGCAGGTCTTTGTCTGTCCTCGCAGGAGGCAAGCTGAGATGAGCGGAGCCTCCTCCAGGAAAATCGCCTTGGAGGTCCATCTATCCCCCCTTCCCCCTGCGGGGACAGAGACGGAGACGGAAGGTATCTCTCTTTCTCCTGGCTGGCTCGCCAGAATGGTTTGTGGAGAAAAGAAGAAACCTCACAACTTTATAAAAGTTGTAAAGCCCGGTATGATTTTATTAGGACGCGCCTCGGACGCAAGCAGAGGAAATCCTCCTCAAAAGGCATGCGTACCCCTGGAGATCTCAGGTCTCCTTTTATCCCCCTTCCAAATGCATATGCATACAGTTTCACAATAGGTTCATACATATTCATTCCGTGTGACATTTATCGCCAGTTCTTCTTTATCAAAGGAATTCCTAGGTCGGGGGCAAATCGACCTTGTGGTCACTTCTGCTGTTTATTCTCTGTCTTCTCACTGTCTCTGGCCTGCAGTTTTTCCTTCAGCTTTGGCCTCACAGACTTTTCATCTCTCCTAGACACTTCACCTAATTCAGAATGGATCTCTACTCTGTCTCGCGGGGGGGTCTCAGGGTGCTCGAGGGGGGCCCCGAACAGTCACATCCCTCCTCCACACCTGCAGCACCCTGTCCTAGGTGCCGGCAGCTGCTCGTTGCAGGGTGGGGAGGGGGAAGGGCAGAGGCTCCTCCAGGAGATCTTATCACCAGCTTGTCAGGAAACAAAGAATACAGAGTTAATCAATCCATTCATCTGTTCAGTTCGGGAGGTAGTGGAGGGACAGATGACTCAAGGGGGAGTGGGGGACAAACAGCTCAGCTTGTTCTTCAATTTGTCTCTTCTGTGAATCCATTTTGGCACAAGTAACATATTATAACTTAGCATTCAGTTTGATTAATTGCTGTGCCAAAGAAATGCACACAGGCTTAACACATTCCTTCAGAGACACACTGAGGAGCACCACCAGCCTGTCTCCCACAATAACAGACGCTGTAGAAATCTCCGCAAAAGCAACTCCAGCAGACTCCTCAGGGAAAAACACACTCACAAGCTGAATCCCATCTTTCTGCTGTTCCCCATCATCTCCCATTTCTTGTTCTGTCTTCCATACTCTGACACTAAGGGCAGTACTGGTATCAAAGTCCTATGATTTTCCCACAACAGCACACCACAAAGGGCATAATTAAATGCTTGAAAATCCTTCTTCTTCAGAAGAAGAACTTTAAAACAATTTCTCTTCCCTTATTAACTGATTCTAGATTATGTTCCCCCATGGCTCACCTTTATTCCAGGTGTCAAAGTTCAGTCCGGACCTACAGCAGCTCCCTGCGCTGTTTTACACTTCACTGGAGCTCCCTGTCTTCCCCAGTGGCTCACCTTTATTCCAGGTGTCAAAATCAATCTCGTCCAGACTGGCAGCATCTCCCTGCTGCTCTCAAAAGCTGCGCTGGGCCCCATTGCCAGCTATGCCTCACCCCACAGCCCAAATGCATTCACAGTCGGTGGTCACCATTTGTTGTTGTAGTTGAGATGAATACAAACCAACACATTCCATTTTCAGAAGGCTTCAAACTGTTTTTATTATAGCATGCATGCTTTTTATACATTCTTACAAAGCTCATAAGTTTGCACTTTACTCATTGGTCACCAAAGACAAACAAAGTTGCAAAAAAAACCAATCACTTGTATTTAAAATTTTAAAAGTTTAATTATAACAAAATGGTTATAAAAATAGTAATACAATTAGAGTAATAATAATTTGGACAATTTGAATTAGGACAAATAAGACAATAGAAACAAAGAGTTACGGACGTCCGGGTACCTTTTTCTGGGCAGCACAAGCCCGAAAAAGGACACCCGTTAACAAAGGATTAACCCTTAAAAATAATAGCTTGGTGCATATCCATACACCTCATACATGATGCATAAATTCCATTCAAATACAGGATTCTGTCTGGTCATCGTCAACTTCTTCCTCTGAATCTTAACAGCACCTTCGAGGTGGGAAGAAGTTAGTTTCTTCTGATAAGGGAGCAATAAATTCTCTTTGAAAGATTTAGGTGTCCTGTGGCTGCTATCTCGCTGCAAGTCCTTTCTTTTAAAAAAAGTATCCTACTTAGCATAGTTTCTATTTAAACATTTCTTATAATCTAAAACTATATTTAACACACTACTTAAGAGAATTAATACAGCATTACTTTCTAACACAACACATATAATATTCATTTTTATATTTGCGAAAAGCCAATCATAAAATACGCATTTTTCACAAAGTGCTTATTGGAATAGGCAGTTGCAGGTTTCTCTTATTTATCCTTCTTTCTTTCTTGGTTTCTATGTCAACGACCTTGGTAGGAAATTCTTTCAGGGTTAAACATGGATCCTCTTATCAAACTTCTCTCTGGCTCAGAGAAGTCACTATAAAACCTCTTCCACAGGTTCTATATTAAGAACTAAAAGTTTGTTTCCTGTAAATGACAAAGTCATTGGAGAAAAGAAAGCTCCAGGGAAACCTTGTAGCAGGCTTCCAGTACATAAAGGGGGCCTGTAAAAGAGCTGGACAGAGACTTTTGCAAGGGTATGTAGTGATAGGACAAGGGATAAAGGCCTTAAAATGAAAAAGGGTAGGTTTAGATTAGATATTAGGAAAAAATTCTTTACTGTGAGAGTGATGAGACACTAGACAAGGTTGCTCAGAGAAGCTGTGGCTGCCCTATCCCTGGAAGTGTTCAAGACCAGGTTGGATTGATGCACAAAAGATAAGGACAAAATACCTTTCAACCAGTTTGGTTGAAAGGGGATGTTTATTTCAGCGCTGGGCAGACACGCGGGATTGCTCCCAAAGGCGTGGGGGGCCTCTCTGCAGTTTTTAGCCCTCTAGTTATTCACAAAAGTCATGCATATTATATGACGCCTATACATATTTATTACCTGTCACTGCCCATTCCCTGCTCGGTATTATAATGAGTTTGCATGCTCATTGTGGCTGCATAGTCCTTTTTCTTTATTGGGTCGGGGATCATAAAATGGGTCTGTGGGCTTAAAAGATGAAGGAAGAGGAAGTCTTCCTCTCCCCTAAACTTTTACCTTCTCCTTGTTGCTAGGACTACCTGACCTGCTGGTCTTTTCAATCTGGTCTTGATTAGTTTCAGTGTCAAAATGCATAATGTATGGATCTCTCTGGGCTTGCTCTGAGAGTTATCCGATGTATATCGATTTCACTTGAATGTTACCAGATGTATATTGGTCCCGCTTTGGCTGGCTCAAAGTATTACCAAATGTAAACAATCAATCTTGGTCAATTTCTAATCCTTCTACTAAACTATCTACCTCTATTGGTTACATTCCTAACTCCTAGCTTCTGAGCTTTCTAAAATGTCTTGAAACTTGTTTCCCAATACCTAATTCTCTAGGCTTTAACAGAATATTCTGGTTCAGGATGGGGTTTGATCAGCCTGGTCTAGTTGACAAGGTGTCCCTGCCCATGGCAGAGGGTTGGAACTAGATGATCTTTAAGGTCCCTTCAAACCCCAACCATTCCATGATTCTATGAAAGCTTTATTGGGACAGTAGGAAAGATGAACAGCAGTGCATACATACAGTTACTTACTTAATCACTGACAGCAAATGCAGGATAATAAGCAATGCCCTGGCTCTGGTGGACTGCTAAGGACACTTGAGTGTCACTATTGAGTAAGAAAGCAGCACAAACTCCAAGCAGGCTGATTTGCACAACAGCAGCTTTTATACGAAAAGCTCTTTTTATAGACTCTTCCAATACATTCCACTTGACTGGCTAATTAATAAAAACACCTTTCTCACAAACAATCCTTGAGAAGAACAGGAAAACAAGAATAGTAAAACACCACCTGCAGGTAGTTTATAATAACAAGTTATCATTGTTTCTATAAAACTCGCTAAAATCTCACAAGTCCACTGTGAGAAAACTTATCTTGTTTCCTCGCTCTCTGACCAGGCTGTCACATCCACACCTGGGGTCCCAGTCATCTGGCAGTAACACCAAATTGTGGAAATGCCTTGTGAATGCAGATAAGAGTCACATCACCTCTTAACTCCACCAATAGTACTGTGGTTTGAAACAATCATACCTTACATGAATAATGCAGGTGTATCCTGCCTATGCTGCTGTGGTAGGTTGACCTTGGCTGGACACCAGGTGCCCATCAAGCTGTTCTATCACTTCTCTCCTCAGAAGGACAGGAGGAGAAAATAATAGGGAAAAACCCATCATGGATTGAGATAAAGCAGTTTGCTAAAGTAAAAGCAAAGCTCACACATGTGCAAGCAAAAAACCCAAAAAATTTTATTCTCTACTTCCCATCAGCAAGCGATGTTCAGCCACTTCCCAGAAAGCAGGGCTTCACCACATGTAGCAGTTGCTCCAGAAAACAAGCATTTCAAATAACGAATGCCTCCCATTCCTCCCCTTTTCCTTAGCTTTTATATCTGAGCTGACATCATATGGTATGGAATATACCTGTGGTTAATTCAGGCCAGCTGGCCTGGTTGTGTACCCTCCCAGAATCTTGCCCACTCCCAGCATCTTGATGGTGAGGGGAGGAGAATCTTAGAGACACAGTGTTGACGCTGTGCCAGCAGTGCTCAGCAGCAGCCAAAACACTGGTGTGTTCTCAACACCTTTCCAGCTCCCAATGTAAAACACAGCACTGGGACAGCTGCTGTGGGGAAATGAGCTCCACCTCAGCCAGACCCAATAAAATCTCCAGCCCTTATTCCATATCATTTGCATTGTACTCAGATCCCACATAATTTAACACATGTATCTTCTAACCATCCTATTGTATTTAATTCTCATTACTGAAGTCCCTTCTTACACACACATACAACTTAAACTACATACTTTACCCATTGTTCTAGACAATATACAAATTTATATATTTTCATTAACTGCTATCCCCTATCCTTTCAGATAGATATTATTCTTCCATTCCATGGTCTTCCTCTAGATGTTCGAAAACAGACCATGACTTGGGCTCCGTTCCATGAGGATAGGTGCTGAGAACAGGCGAAGCAGCATACGTGACCACTGGGCACTGGCACCGGCCCAGCTCAGGTCATCTTCGCACTCACCTGTCTCCTCACAAAAATCACTCTTCATCAGTTCATGTCATTCCTGCTACTTTACTTCCTGCAACATAAAATTTACACCACAGATTATTTCCCCCCCAATATTAAATCTCTTTGAGGCACACACTGGGTAGCCCCATCCTTCTGCATTACTTACCAAGTACACCCAGGTCCTTGGGCAAAGACAATCGCACAAATGCAAATGGATTTGCTTTTACCCACAGGAGGAGAAATCCACACCAACTTCCCCAGCCACTTCCCTATGTGTAGTGCAGGGACCTTATCTCCTCCCACACTGAGTAGGGGTTTAGTTTGGGCAGGACCAGGGCAGTAAGCAGATCCCCTAGTGTTAATCAGGCAAGTGGCTTCTGCTAAATTTGCATCCCAGTGCTTTCATGCCTCATTACCTAATGCTCTTAACATAGTCTTCAACAGTCCATTATAACTCTCAATCTTTCCAGAGGCTTGAGGGTGATAAGGGATGTGATATATCCATTTAAAGCATGTTTCTTCACCCAAGAGTTTAAAAGATTATTTCGAAAATGGGTCCCATTGTCTGATTCAATTCTCTCTGGGGTACCATGTCAACACAAAATGTGTCTCATAAAGCCTGATCATGTTTTGAGCAGTGGCATGGTTTACTGGGTATGTTTCCAGCCAGCCAGTCATTTCCTCCACCATGGTGTCCTGGGTTGACTGTATGATGCTTTTATCCCCAATCGTCTGTTCTGTTTATGCTGAATAATAAGTTTTGCACCTTTAAGACTTGTTCCAGAGAGTGAAGGGGGGGGGGGGGGAGTAGAAGTGTGCAGTTTGTTTTCAGACACTGCACTCACTCCTCCACATTCCTGCTCCTAGACTGTTTTTGTCTGCAGATGGACAGACAGCAGGACAGAGCTCTCCTTTGTTTTAGTTAGTTTTAGCTAGCTGAGGCAAAGAAGCTCCTTGGACTGTGTTTTTTTCTTTTTCCCTTTTCTTTGGACCTGTTTAAACCTGCTCTGGACTGAACACCCAGAAGAGCACCAGCAGCTTGCATGTGTGGCCCACCGGGCTGGGCCTGGGCCGCAACATTTCCAGCACTCTCCCAAATTTTCCCAGAACCAGGACACGTGGTGAGTACGCAGCTCTTGTCGTGGCGTGTTTGTGGCAGTGGTCCAATGTAGTCAATTTTCCAGGCCTCATTATATCAGAAGATTTTTACTCATGTGGTTCCCTTGATTGAAGCATATGTTTCACATTTGTGAATAACCTGTGTGACAATCTCCATGGTCAGGTCCACCCCTCAATCACGAGCCCAACTATATGTTCCAAATCTTTCTAGATGTCCTAATGTTTCATGGGCTCATCGAGCTATAAATAGCTCACCCTTCCACTCCTAGTCTATCCTGGGTAACCCCAAAAATGCATATTGTATTCTATATCTGTGCTATACCAATCCGCCCAAGATTGTTACTATCCCTTTAAGCTGGAAGCAAAATTAGTGTATTTTGCCTGGGGTTGTCAAAAGGCAGGGGGTGCCAGGGTCCCTTTAAGCATCAGATAACATGCAGAGCCCTCTTTCTCTTTTATTTTTGCCCATCTGCCAAGACAGTTGCCTCTACCAGCCAAGGTGGAGTGAAGCAGAAGCCTTCTTTTGTTTCTCTCTGAGTTCTGTGGGAAGTTGTCTGGTGCAGGTCTGTTGCTGTCGAGTAACAAATGACAGAGACTCACCAGAATGCTAGTCTGCACAGCATCTTGCTTTACTTTGAAAATCTCTCCTTTATACACTGTTCTGATACAGACAGACCAGATTGGTCAATTAATCAATACATTTCACCTGATTGGCTAATTAACAAAAACACCTTTCTTATAAACAATTTGAGAAAAACAGGAAAACAGAGAGTAGGAAACCACCACCTGCATGTTGTTTATAATAATAAACTATCATTGTTTATCTTCAACTCCCTAAAGTCTCACAAGCTGATCCTGGGAAAACTTATCTAGTTTTTCTCACTCTCTGACCAGGCTGTCACACCCACACAGGTCTACAAGAAACTGCATTTTGAAATCCTAAACTGTTTCAGTGCAAGTTTTTCAAATACCTGTCTGCAGCCACAGCACCAAGCCAGGACCGGCGGGTTTGGGGCTGTTGGTTTCTGCACCCAGTGGGATTGTTTCTTTTAAGAGCCGAAATGAGGGATGCGGAACTCCAGGCAGCTCTCCAAAATGCAGTTTATTCCATCCAAGAGGTTACAGCAGTCCAGGGTCGTGGGTGACAGAGCCTGTGCCTACAGCTGTCAGCTCCAGCTGCAGGCAGGCCTGGAGACCCTTTGGTTTTGGTTACATTGCATTATATACTTTTCTTTGCTTAGCATCTTAATACAGTAGAACCAATCTATACCTTAACTATTATCTATAGCCTATCATAACCACTATAATTACCATACTCATGTTACTATTCTCCAATCCCTAAAAGTTAGTACATTACAGTTTAAGCTAGAAGTTGTTATTCAGTTTTCTTGCAGTGGGAAATTCTGAGACCTTTTTTCTACTTGCCACATCAGCAGACTTGTTTGCCTGTGCTATCTTCTTGCTTGGTGAAAATATCTTCTTGTTTGAGGTGGGTTTATCCTTTGTTCTAAGTCATAAAAACACCTTCTAACTAACATACCCTTTGTCTCCTTGGTTATCCGGTAATACTGGCTCAGCAATTCTTTTCTTCTATATCAAAACTTGCTTCCAACTCTATTCCTTCATCAGACTCGACATTTAAAAATCTTTCTGCTAAGCCTACATATCTGTGAGACTTTCTTGTCAAACTTTCATCCTTCCCAACAATTTCTTCCCCCCCCACAAGGCAGTAATTAATGACTCGGAACTGCAGCACTGACACCAACTGAGTCCAGACAGCCAAAAAAGCAGCAGAGAAGTTGGCACCACAAGTTCAGAGTTGCCCCAGTTCCCAGTTTCAGCTGCCATGGTCAATGGGGCTGCCACCATATGGTGGCATGGAGCAAAAAGTTCAGCAGCATTTGATGGTTTTTGGATTCCAGGTGTCTTTTGTTTAATCCTTGTTCCCTGTTGGTTGTTGTTTGAAGGAAGAGGGAGTTTTCTAATCACGGAGGTTCATTTGCTGTGTTGGGTTTTTTTTCCTTTGTTCTCTCTCTCCACCACACAGCTGGGAGAAGGGGGCCTGTCTGCCATTTTGCCTTTGCCTCTGCACCACTTGCTCATCTATGGATGCCACCATCTTGGGGGAGGGGCTTCTCTGCCATGTTGCCTTTGTGTCCTGGACCATGCAGTTGTCCACAGAGGACACCATCTTGGGGGAGAGGCTTTACTGCCATCTTGTTTTCTTGGTTCCCAGGGAGTCCATGGGATTCAGCAACTTTGTATCTAGTGTTTATCACTGTTATCTTGGTTGTTACTGGCTTTGTTTTTGTCATAAACTGTTATTTTTTCACTTACATCTTTTCACATTTGTGTCTCATTATTGATGAAAGGGAATTGGTAAAAAACTAAAAGGGGAGGTAACTAATTTTGAATTGTCTGCCCCCTTAAATTGTCTAAAACCAAAGCACAGTCTAAGTCTCCCTGAGCTATTTCAGTTTTGGCAGCCTTATCTACCTGTTCATTATTTTGATGTTCTTTGGTGGCACAAGTTTTGGGCACTTGAACATCTACAGGACATACCTTCAAAGTTGTGTTTTCTACACGCACAGCGATGTCCTGCCACAATGCAGCAAACCAGATGGATTTACCTCTGCATTGTCAATTGGTCTTCTTGCATTGCTACAGCCACCACCATAGGGCACTAGCCTCATCCAGGAGTCAGTGTAGAGAGTACAGGCCATTTTTCTCATTCAGCAATCTCTAGGGCTAATTGGATGGCTTTCACCTCTGCAAATTGTCTTGACTCACTTTCCCCTTCAGCAGCCTCACTGACTTGTCATGTGGGACTCCACACAGCAGCTTTCCACCTCTAGTGGTTTCCTACCACATGGCAGGATCCATCAGTAAATAAAGCATAGCCTCTTTTGTTTTCTGGTAACTCGTTATATGGTGATGCTTCTTGGGCATGAATCACCTTCTCAGGCAATGCTCCAAAATCTCTGCCCTCTGATCGGCCCATAATATCTTCCAGGATTCCTGGGTAGTTTGGTTTACCCAGTTGAGCTTGGTCTGTAATCAATGCTACCCACTTACTCCATGTTGCACTGGTTGTGTGATGTGCTGAGGGGATGTTTCCTTTGAACATCCAGTGTATCACGGGCAATCGCAGTGCCAAGAGCAGACATGTTTCTGTCCTAACAAGTTCTGAGGTGACTCAAGCCCCCTCAAAGGGTGCTAATATTTCTTTTTCAGTTGGAATATAGTGGGCTTCTGATCCTTGATAATCCCAGCTCCAAAATCCTAATGGTCAATCTCAGGTTTCTTCTGATGTTCTTTGCCAGAGGCTCCACAGGAGGACCTGCTCCCCAGCTGCAGTGTAGAGTATATTTTGCACAGCTGGTCCTATCCAAACAGGCCCAAGAGCTACCACACAAGCTATTTCCTCAACTGCGTTAACAAGTACCTCACCTTTAGCTGCTTTTGCCTCTCTGTCCACCAGCTTATTCCTTCTTCTAAATCAGAGCTCACTTTCTGGTATGCCTTGATCACTCTGTGTGTGTGCACAACCCCAAATGCATACCTTGAATCTGTATAAATGTCGATTTCTTTTAATTCTAAGGCACAGGTTCAGGCAATTATTTTGGCCTTTTGCGCAGGTGTTTGTTGGTAGTGGTCCAGACTCGATCACTTCTCTGCAGGTGGTAACTGCATACCCAGAATGTTTTTTTTTCCACTGATGGCGTAGCTGCTTCCATTAGTAAACCAGGTCTCAGTGTCCATGAGCGGAGTGTCCTTTAGATCTGTGCAACTGGAGTAGGTAGCTTCAATCGTGTCCAGGCAATCATGGATCACTAGTTCTCCTGTATTTCCACTGAGAAAGGAAGCTGGGTTCACAAGGTTAGTGACCGGAATCTCAACATCATCTTGCTCTACTGTCTCCGTCTCTTTGGAAGCCCCTAAGGAACCCCGGCCAGCCAGGACTTGGCCGACAGCCAGGGTACACTCTCTTGTGCCCCGAGGGTACTGAAGGCAGCTAGACTAGTCGCCTTTGCAGCAGAAGAGACACTAGAGACATTGGTAGAAGATAAAGGGCCGAGTCTCAGCAGGGGTTAATCCAAGGTTTATTTCAAGAGCTCCGGGGAGCCCCTACACCTCAGGGGGCCTCTTGCTGAGAGCCCTGGAAGAGGTGCCAAGGTTACATTTAAAGGGAGATCGAAACATAAAGTAGATAACATTTTACTAACCAATAAGAAAAATTTAGGTATGGATACTGGGAAATGGACATTTAGGTCAGCGTATGGAGAAACACTTGGGGGGGTGACTCCTAGCCTCTGGCTAATCACTCGATGTCCTAGACCGCAAGTTCTAGATGGAAGGGATGGGATGCTGAGTGATTGACAGAGAGTCAGGGTGGGGATTTGGGGATGATCTCAGCAAAGGAAGGGGGTTACACAGGTAAAGGGAGGGGGTACAATCTGGGGTAAACCATTTGGGAAAAATACTGGGATACAAAAACAAAACTATTACAAAGTATAAAAACACACTACAACACTCTACCATTATAGCTTGGTATTTCAGGAACCTCTGTGGGGATAGCCAATGTTCCCCCTTTACTTCCAGCACTGCTAACACTGTGCAGAACACTAGCACAGTCATCTTCTGCCCCAGGGTGAATTTGAGTGCTTCCTGGATGTTCAGCACCACTGCAGCATCAGCTCTGAGACACCCTGGCCATCCCTTATCTGCCGCATCAAATTGCTTGGAAAAGTAGGCAACTGCCCTGCAATACAGGCCTAAGTCTTGTGCTAGTATTCCCAGAGCAATCCTTTGCTTTTAATGAGAAAACAAAAAAATGGTTTACTCACGTCTGTAAGTCCCAAAGCTGGAGATGACATGAGGGCCTTCTTTAACTTGTCAAAGGCATACGTAACTTCTTTCGTCCATTGAAGATCTCTGTTTGTCTCTGTGATCAGAGCATGCAGGGGTTTAACTAAAAGTTCATAATTATAAACTTCCAGTCCTTTATTGTCTGGGGTTTTGGGGTTTGGCATATCGCTTCCTTATAGTTTTGCATTAGAGTCCTTGCCCCGCACTGACCTCATAACCCAGGTAGATAACTGTTGGCTTTACTACCTGCCTTTTTCTGAGATACTCTTGTAAACCCAAAAAGTTCAGGAGGCTTACTGTTCAGTACACACATGCCTCTTGGGTTCAGGTAGCTATCCAGAGGCCGTCTACATACTGCAGCAGCTGTCCTTCTTCTGAAGAAGCTTCTCAGGGCTCTAGATCTCTTGAAAGTTGTTCTCTGAATATCCTGGGACTGTTGTTAAACTTTGGGGTATTACCATCTATGTGAGCTGAGGTTTATGCCCACTCCTGGGATTCTCTTATTAGAAGGCAAAAAATTTTCTGACTGGCTTCATGGAGAGGGAGGCAAAATAAGGCATCCTTCAAATCTAAAATGGCAAACTCTCGGGTTCTCTAGCTGGTCACTATGACCTCGAGATATGTCAGAAAGTCTCTTTTCCCAGCCCGGCGCTTGAAGAAGGAGTTAGAACTCTTCATTTCTCAGTCTCAAGGTTGTTTATTGTATCTTATTTATAAAATTCTATCTCCTGTTCTGCCTAGGTCCACTCAGCAAGACAGTCAGAGGCACTCTGCCTGCCTCCGGGGTGGTGTTATCCTTTTATACTAAAAACTACGTGTACAATATTTACAATTACTTTCTAATACCTATCATCTATGTTAGACTGAGCTTCTACTCCAAACCAATCTAAAAGTGCTAACATCACAGCAGAAGATGGAGGCCAAGAAGAAGAAGGAGAAAGGCTGGACATGCCCAAATTCTTCCATATTGCCCCCTGAACCCCCATTCTAAAAACCAAAAAAATACATTTTTTCACCCTGTGATAAATTCACTATCATTCTACTTAAACTTTCGTGGCTCATAATTCTTCATATAAGGTTAGTAATTGTTTTTCCAAGGGCTAAATCAAAGGCACAGAGGTCTTGGGCTCTGTGCCAAGGTCTTTGAGCCCCCAGGGCAGGGGCTGGAGTCCTCCAGGGCAGCCAGAGGAATTTCCTGGGTTCCGACAGCAAACTAGGTTAATTCAGGTGTTAAACAGGTTATCAAAGTGCAAGGGTTGGCAACCACTTGGTATAAATCCCCAGTTATTTTAAGGGCTCTTAAATCTTGTACTATTCAGTTCGATCCATGAGGCTTTTTAACAGGTAAAATAGAAGTATTGAACTCCGACTGACACTCTTTTAGTAGCCCTACTTGTAAAAAAAATGTTAATTATTGGGCTAATGTCTTCTTTGTCTTCCTTCTTTAAGGGATATTGTCTAACTTTACCTGGTTGTTTTCCTTCTTTAAACTTAACTTGCACTGGGGGTGCATTCTTTGCTCTCCCTGGTATGTTAGAAGCTCACACCTCAGGAGATACCTGATCCATTATTTTCTTGTTAATTTCATTAATATTATGCTTAGTATGTCCACATATTTTAATCCTTTACCTCTAAAATAATTTCCCCATCTTTGGCTTTTAACTGCTACACAAACTTATAAATTACCATTTGCTTTCAAAGTTTATATTTTGATGGTTTGCAAAAATATGCTTTTCAGATTGGCCAGTTGCTCCTCTTACTGTCACAGACATCTTTTCATAAAAATCCTTTCTTTAGGATTTTTCCCCTTTCTGAGAAGCTGTGGCCTCAGCAACAAAATGTAAACGGTGGTTTATCGTCTGCTGTGGAATGCAACAGATGCGTCCGTGATTGGTCTTGGGTGAATGTTTGGATTTGCTGACCACTCACGTCAGAGCTGTTCTTGCTTTCTGCCTGGACACAGAGCTTTGTTATTGATTCCTTTTCTATTCTTAGCTTAGCTAGCATTTCTGAGAACTTTTCTCTCTATTCCTTTTAGTATAGTCTTAATGTAATATATATCATAAATAATAAATCAGGCCTTCTGAACATGAGGTCAAGATTCTCATCTCTCTCTCACCCTGAAAAACCCTTGCAAGCCCTGTAACATCTTACCATAACATAATCATCTGTTATAGACATCAAGGCTTTATTTAACACCAAGTAGGTTGCCCCTATGTTTACTAAAAAAATCTATTTTCTTAGTTTCCATTTTTCTCAAACACTGGTTCAAGTTAAAACCTTTCTAAAAGGGTTGCTGAACCCTTTCAACTCAGGCTCAAGCTTAATGTACAGCTTAACAGTTAACATAAAACAAAAATTACCAGTTTGTTTCAATTAAAATTTTTACACAATAACCAGCAAAATCTCACACTACACCAGATGAATCCAAAGTTGCAACTTTGCAAAGTCCACAAGGAGAGGGACCACAAAGGTACCGTGTTACAGTGTTTGACCTTTTCCTCCCAGGTCCCACAGGCAAAGAATTGGTTAACACCCAAACACAAAGTATTAGGAAAGATTGGTTATAGTCAAATACTAGGTGCCACAGGGAATACTGTTCCCCACTACTAGAAAGTTCACACACACAAACTCACTGGGAAAGGGGTATTTCATTCCATCTTTACACACACACAGCACAGTTATAACAACTTTAGACCAGGATTTGCCCTTAACGACCGCCAGCCCCAAATTGCTAGCAAAATGAGCCCTCGACAGTGAAACAAATGGCAAAATCCCCTTCTGCCAGCAACAAAAGCCTCAGCTCAGTACAACAGTTCAACAACTCTTTCTGCTGGCAGCCAGATTTCAAGTGCAACTTCAGCTTGTAAGCACACTACAGAGGCACAAGTTGAGCATGGGACATCTCCCATGACTTATCAACCGAGTTCCTGACCACGCATACGCCTTAGAGGTCACTAATTAAAACTATTTTAATTTTTAAACATACCATTTTGTCCAGAGTTTTAGTAGTCAGGGGTCTTTGTCTGCTGCTGGATGAACAGTCCGGGCCAGGCAGTGGAGCCCACTCTTCCAGGAATATCCCGGGGGTGCCCCAAGGAGGTCCACAACCTGGTCTGGTCTCACAGCCAAGCAGAGCCTCCTCCTGGCTTGGGTCTCCAATTGAATCGTTAAAACCAAAAATCACGGACAAAGACTCTCTATCTAGTCAAAGTTAGAAAGTGGTATGTTTACTACGCCGGTGGGCGGCACGGGGTGGGGTCATCCCCGAAATGTGTGACTGCACTGCACAGGGTTCTTTGCCTTCTATTTATTTCCCAAAATACTACATATGCATAATCCCAGCACCTCCCATCCCCGTTTTGTTTTAAAATGACGTTATTAGTCCTTCATGTGTGCGCAATTCTTCTCTTGAATTGGGTCAGTGGTCTCAAATTGAGTCAGTGGTCACAGGGATGAAGTCAGGAAAGTCTTCGTCAGGTCGCTGTGACCCATTTGGCACAATCCAAGGCCCCCTGCTTCATGATGGATCAACTAGAGTCCAGGTGCTGGGCACTGTTCTACTGGTTTCAGTATGTTCCCATAATGGTTCACTTGCTCCACTTCCTTCTACAAATGAGCTCATAATATAACAATTAGCTTTAGCTTAAGCATATAATACTTATTAACTTATGGTTGCTGTATCTACTTCAATATGAATTGGTTCTAACCCTCAGCTAAAATCTTAAATTTTTAAAATCATAATTCACCACAGCCTTATGCCAGCAAGTGTCACAGGGTGGCCGGTCCGTGGCTGGCCCAGCCCACCCCTGGCTTGGTTAGAAAGAGAAAAAGAAAGTAAAAAAAGAGAGTGGAAGAGAAAGAAGGAGAGAAAAACCCCCTTACTTTCCTCCTGGCAGGCTGGAACAAATAAAAAACACTCCGCCTGCAGAACCAACCCCCCTTCACTCCGCGTGACTGGGTCTGCCCTTCTACTCTTTTCCCAGCCAAGGTCTCACCCCAGTGCTTTTTGGTGTGCTAGAGCAACTGCCAAAAGACCTCCCTCACGTGGGCTCTCGCGGCACCGCTTGCAGCCCCCAGCCCCGCTCCGCCGGGCTCACACTAAACCCGAGCCGCAACTGGACCCTGGTGCTACTCGCTGCCCCCGATCCCCCGAACCCGAGCCACACCTGGACCTTGGTGCTGCTGCTGCTCCCGGAGACCCTCCCCCATGTGGGCTCCCGCAGCTCCGATATGCTGACCCGGGCCATGCCAGGACCCTGGAAAAAACTCCCCTAAATCTGGTGGGTCTCAACCTGGCAACTCCAGGTGTTCTTGAGCACCCCAAGTCCGGTGGCTCTCAACCTGGCAACCCCCAGGAGTTCTTGAGCACCCCAAGTCCAGTAACTCTTACACACACACTCCAAGCACCCTCTCAGACTCTCACATGCATGCAAATACATTTTTCAGCTGCTTTTTCTTCCCCTTCTTCTTTTTCGTTATTTAGTCCTCTGTTGTCCCTGGTGCTGACCTGCAATCACTGATGGTTACAGGAGAACTCAACAGAGGTGAACTTGCAGCAGAGTGTACTCCTCCTTTGAGATCTGCAGCCACAGAGATCGCCGACAAGCCCCCATTGTGAGATATGACCATTCACTTAAAAAATTTAAAGGGTTTATTAAACCTTAACAAAAATACAACAAAAGGACTAAATAAGGAAAAGCAGGCCTGGGAACTGCCTTCGTGTCTGCCTACCACGTGGCTGACTCATCTTCAAGATGGATGCTTCGCCTTTTATATCTCTAGCCCTTCCTAGAGCCTTGTCAGTCAAATCCTTCCTTGCTGTCCAGTGGTAGAAGTCACATTCTTACATTCGGATTTGAGGTCAGGTGCTGCCATAGTAACAAGCCAACCTTCCCAAATACCCGGATTACCAAGACCATTCCATGATAACACACACTGGGGGGAGCACATTGCAGTAACATAACTATACATTTATCAAACTTCTTTTACTGTACATATAATGTTTACCTATTAATTGTGAGAGATAACCATTTACTCATTTATAACATCTCCAAACCTTGCAAAGTTGTTTATTTTTGCTATCTTAAAACAAGATTCTTTTTTTTCTTTCTGTTTCTTTATTTCTGTCCTTTTTTCCTCACTGTTTGGGGAGGGGGGGGTGGTTCTGGGAAAATGTCAGAAGAATGGGTCTGTGAGGCTAATATTGCCCAGGGGGTAAAAAGCAATAGATGTGATTCATATCGTGTTAAAACCAGCCTGGCCTTTCTTGTTTAACTAATTGTGACTCACAAAAAGAAGAATTTGCCTCTGCAGATGTTAGCACAGCTGGATACAAAAAGAAGAGGTGGCTGTGGAAAAAAGCTTTTTGCTAAACCCAGAAAGTTTTGGGGAATGCTGATGTAGTATTGTCTTCCTCTTGTCAATGTCCCTGTGCTATTAGGAAGTCCTTTTCAGGTACTACTGATGCAGCAACTCAAATCAGGGAATAGGGGTGGATTCATGCCAGCAGAATCAATGGACTTGTGAAGGAACCTGAGGAATGGACTATCACATCTAAACCGGGTGATAACAAATTTACTTTCAAACAGGGACTGGATGGTAATGGTTTGGGAAGATCCAAATGATCCAAGGAATGTACAAAGAATCACACCTAATTGGGAAATAAGGCCAAGCTTATATCAGTGGTTTCAAGTACGGTCTGGATAAGTCCTGAGACGCCTCAACATGTCCTTGGGAAGGAATATTTCCACTTCCAACAGGAGGAACAGGACTGCTTCGATCAGAGAATTCTCATATACTGGCCTTGGCCTGTGACTTACACAAAGAAGAGGGGGAATTGCTATTTCCATCACTGCTATACTTTATACTGTTTTATTCATCCCAATACTGGACACGCTATCTGGGTTATATGTAAATGTTTAAATTGTGTGGAAGGGGCTAACAGCCGGCCTGTTAGCTAAAGGAGCGAGAAGAAGACGAGAAGAAGCAGCTGATAAGGAGCTCTCTCCAAGGCTGTAACCAAGGAGACCGAGAGAAGAAAGATAAGAGAACCGTGCAGCTGGACAAAATATTTTTAGAAAGTTAGTTGAAGTCACTATAACTTTCCACCAATAGCATTATGTTGACTTATTGTGGCCAATAGTTAAGGTAGAAGAAGGATAAACAATTGGAAAGTGTATAAAAGATCAGCCATGTTCAATAAAAAAGAGTGGCCAACTGAGACTGCTTGTGGTCTCTGCTTTGTGTCGTGACCGCCTCGACTGCGACACCTGGTGATCCCCAACGTGATAAGAACAAAGTCGGTGGGGGCCCATACGGGGTCCTAGCAATTGGGCAACTGTGACCCACTGGGACGTAGTGGGGGAGGCGGCGTTGGTGCAGCTGATAGTGGCAGGTGGAAGCCACAGGGAGGTCCGGACCTGATTCCCTCCAATCAAGACACCTGGAAGTAGGTGAGCCACCAACTAGTAATAATGGGACATAATTTATCTAAAGAGGAAGAAAATGTTCTGTCTACATGGAAAGTTTTGTTAAGAAATAAGGGGAACGATACGGCAGACTATGCGCTGCGCAATATATTGCTGTGGGCTAAATCACAGAATTTTGGCACTGATCCCAACACAGCATTTAGTGTTAAGGCATGGAAAAAAGTCAGGGACAGACTTTGGCAAGTCATTCGAGCGGGAGATAAAACCGTTGTTGATCTAGCAGTTACTTGGGACTTGCTCTTTGAGGCATTAAAGGAATGGAAAACAGAGCGAGAACAAGCAGAGTGGCATGTGGATGAAGAGTTGGGGCTGATGACAGAACCTGACAGGGAGGATGAGGCAGAGGGGCGTCTGATGGGGAACTTGATGAATGTATCCTTGAAAAAAGTCCGGGTGCCATGGAAGTTACCTGGGAAGCTGCCAGAGCTACTGGGAAGGCTACCAGAGCTCCTGGGCTAGATGCTGAAGCTTCATGGGAAAGCTGCCAAAGTTTCTGGGAAAGCTGCCAAGACTTCTGGGAAAGCTGCCAAAACTTCTGGGCATCCGGGCATAGCATCTTCTTATCAGACCCCTAAACCTCCTTATCTCACACCTGCGGAGCAGCCCGTGATGGTGCCTGTATATACTTCACCACTATGTCAGTTAGCTGAAATGTCTTTAGCAGAGAGAAAAACCCAGCCATCTGCCCCTCCGCTTCCCTCTGAGAAGCTTGAACAACCTGCAAGGCCGTATCCTCCATTACCTGACAGTGACAGCAACAGCAAATCAAGTGATGAGTCGCCCGCAGTAACACCTGAGTTGGGGCAAGGAGCTCTGGTCCCTTTACTTCCTAAGAGCTCTAGCCTTACTGCCCCATGGACTTTGCCTCCATGTCAAGTAACTGTGCTTCCTCGATACCCTCAGGAGTTTTGGGAATTTGTTAGGAAGAAAGCAGTTGAAGAAAAGAATTGGGACATCATAGAAAGGTTAGGTGCTCCAAGAGTACCTCAGGAGAACAGTATCAATGCAAATGTTGCATGTGATAACCCTATGGCTTTTCCAGTTTTTAAAGCAGCTCCTGGAAAAGGGCAGAATGACAGTCAACACATATTTGCCTGGAGGGTTGTGCAAGACCTCCAATCGAAAGTGGCTCAGTATGGTATTAATTCCTCAGAGGTAATGCAATTAATACATGTAATTAATGTAGATTTGCTTGCACCTTATGACATCACTCATCTTGCTACAATTCTATTCCAGCCAGTACAATATGGTGTATTTCAAGAAACTTGGAGGCGAGTGGCTGAGCGCACCACTTTAAGAAATAGGCAGTTGCCTCAACACTACCCTCATCATGCTGTGGGCGTTGATGCCCTACTGGACACTGGGCCTTTTGCCAATCCAGATTTACAGGCAAGGTGGGATCCTTCGATTTTGGCGCAAGCTCAGCAAATTGGCATGAGTGCCCTAACTAAAACAATGGAAATGGCAGCTCCAAAACAGAAATATGTCACTATACAACAAGGGACGAGAGAACCATTTTTGCAGTTTGCAGAAAAACTTGCTGCGGCTATTGAGAAACAGGTAGATGATGAAACTTTGCGAGACAAATTGTGTGTACAATTGGCTAAAGAAAATGCAAACCCAGATTATTGATACTTTACCTGGGGAACCCAGCTTGTCTGAAATGGTTACTTGCTTGCTTGAAAGTTGGTTCAGTTGAGCATAAAATGGCAGCTCTTGCTGCAGTGCTAAGACCTTCAGCGAAATGTTATAATTGTGGACAACAGAGGCACATAAAGTCACAGTGTACTGTCTGGAAAACAACATTTAGGCCAAGTGCAAGCAGCGATGTTGTATGCAATCGTTGTGCTAAACCTGGGCACTATGCTAAACAATGCAGGAGTAAATATCATGCAAATGGTCAGCTATTGCTGGGAAACCCAAAGAGCAGCGCGAAGGGGTGCATGGGGAAACAAATACCCCAAGAACAACCACCACAGCAAATGTGGGCCTTCCCAGCTCTACAAAGCTACCCATTTGCAAACAATACTCAGGGGCAACAAGCGGGTCCGCAGGGACTGATATACCCACCACTGACACAGTAAGCATTCTAACAAAAGAAATATGTAAAGTGCCCCTCAATGCCTATGGTCCGATAGGACGGGGATCGAGTGCGTTTTTGATAGGGAGATCAAGTAGTACACTTAGAGGTATTCGTGTGCATCTAGGGCTTATTGATGCTGATTATTTAGGACAGATTCATGCTATGGTATCCATCGATGACCCTCCTGTCACTATTCATAAAGGAACTTGCTTTGCTCAAATTGTACTTTTTGTGAGTTCTGTTCCAAATACAGTGGACCGAAGTCGCAGCACAGGGAGCTTTGGATCAACAGGAGTACCTCAAGTGTTCTGGACTGAGAAAGTAACAGAGAGTCGTCCAGAAAAGACATGCACTCTCACCGCTAGTGGATGTCATCCAGGATCTATATCAGTAACAGGTTTGATTGACACTGGAGCAGATGTCACAATACTCTCGCGACTTTGCTGGCCTCAATCGTGGTCTCTCACTCTTGCAAGTTTTGGACTCCTGGGGTTGGGAGGTGCTACAACAGGTGGCCTGTCAGCCATTGTAATTAATGTGAAACATCCTGATGGCCAACAAGCTAACATCAGACCCTATGTTGATGATGCTCCTCAAAGTTTGTGGGGACGAGATTGTTTATCTCAATGGGGTGTCAAAATTACTACGGATTTTAATGGGGGCCACTGTGTTGCAGGGCAATGAACGTCCACTTGTGCCCCTCACATGGCTGACAGATAAGCCTGTCCTGGTTCGCCAGTGGCCCCTAACTACTGAAAAGCTTACTGCCCTACAAGAATTAGTCACAGAACAATTGCAAGCGGGACATATTGAGGAATCATTCAGTCCCTGGAACACCCCTGTTTTTGTAATAAAAAAGAAATTGGGAAAATGGAGACTTTTACATGATTTATGGCAGATAAATGCTGTAATGGCAACAATGGGAGCTTTGCAACCAGGCCTTCCTACGCCTATGATGATTCCACAGGAATGGCAAATAGTTGTCATTGATCTGAAAGTTTGTTTCTTTACTATTCCATTGGCTGAGCAGGACAAAGAAAAATTCGCTTTTACGGTGCCTTCTATAAATCCTGCTGAACCCCATAAAAGATATCAATGGAAGGTACTCTCCCAGTGAATGAAAATTCGCCAACTATTTGTCAAAGGTTTGTGGCACAGGCCTTGCCAAAAGTGCGGGACCAATTTAAAAACTGCTACTGCTATCATTTCATGGATGATATCTTGTTGGCATCTGACAACAAACAACAGTTATCAACTCTTAAACAATGTGCTGTGACAAATTTGAAAGCTTTTGGTCTGATCATTGCTCTAGAAAAAGTGCAGGTGATAATGGAGCCCTGGAAGAAGTGAAAGATGCAATCTAAAATGTTAATCTTTGTGTTTTCCCAGATCAACTGCACCTGCGTAAGCAGTATGATAAATGATATAATTGTTAGATGTGATGATTGTTTAGTAATTAAATATGATTATTATATAACCATAAGAAGAATAATGAGAAACTATGTTGGAAATTCAGAGGGGGGCTATGCTTAGCTGAAATCTATGTATACAATAGAACAATATAAGTTTAATAATTAACATGTAAGTTATATAACGATAGTGTATAAAAACATGATCATCTCGGATGTATGGTTGGAGTCAGATTTGGGTTGAATATACCCCTGGCACTCAGAGCTCTTAATAAAAAGCACTGCATATAATCGCTCCGTGAATATGTGTTTCTGAATGCTAACATTTTGGTGACCCCGGATGGGACCCTTGTGTGTGCTGCTGAGCGAGTTCACAACTCGGTCACGCTCCAGCCGGCACCGAGGTATTCTCGGGAACCCCATCACCCGCGACCACTCCCGCCACTCCCAACGTCCCTGGGAGAAATGTAAGGTGCTTTTTTTTTTTTACTTTGGTTTGGTTTTGGATGCCTGCAAATAAGACGCCGCGAAAGCTATGCTTGGTTGGGGTAAAGGAATTCCTGGTGGTACAAGTCTAGGTGCCGTTCCAGAAGACAATGGCGAAAGTGTTGTGGGTTCGGCAATTTGTGGTATATTTGGAATGGAGAAACTTAAAGGGATTTTGGGCAGTAACACCCCTATCCCACAAACTTCTCCTTTGGGGTGCTTATTAGCACATTGGAAACAGGGTAATTATGGAGAAGAATTACGTAAAACTAAGTTGATTGATTATTGTAATTCATGGTGGCCAGAATATGCCTTAGAGAATGGTGAAAAATGGCCAAAATACAGTGCTCTGCAATATAACACTATTTCGCAGTTAATGTCGTTTTGTAAACAAGAAGGAAAATGGGATGAAGTCCCATATGTTGATCTGTTTTTCTACTTACGGGGAAAGCCAGAATGGCAGGATGAATGTGGATTATTAGTGGTTAAAACATCTGCAAAGTGTGGGGTTTGTGAGGAACGTTGTTTAGAACACTTGGCATTAAAAGAAAGCCTGAGTAGGGAAAATTATACAGATATTGATTTACAAATAGCTCCAATAGGAACAAGAAAACCTAACCCTATCCCACCTGTTTCACCTCTTTCATCTGTCCCTATCCCACTGCCTGCTCCTAACCCACCTAGTCCTGAACCCATCTCGTCTAGTACACCTTTCCCTCTTTATCCTTCTCCCCCATCGTCACCTGATCCCTCTTCCTCGGAAGATGAGCAAAACCTAACTGTGATAGAAAGGAGAAAGAGGTATGCAAATGAAAAAGATAGTAATGGTAATGAATCAGTGACCCCAATAGCCCACAGAACCCGGAATCAGTCAAAGCTTGCCCCAGTTGTGGATAGAAAAGGCATAAGCAAACAAAAATGGACTGTGATTGCCCCCTTGTGACAAGGTGTAGGAGTGGAAGGGCCAGTATTTGTAAAAGTGCCTTTTTCTCCTGCAGATTTAGTTATTTGGAAACAAACAGCCGGAACTTACAGAGAAAATCCTGATAAAATGGCACGAGTAGTAAAAATGGTTATAAAAACTCAAACTCCTGACTGGGATGACATACAAGTAATATTAGATACTCTGATGGATTCTACTGAAAAAGAAACGGTACTTAAGGCCGCCAAAGAGAGGGCAAAGAGACGATATTAGAAATGGGCTAGTAACAGGGAATTTAGATGCGAATTTCCCAATTGAGGATCCAAATTGGGACCCTAATTTATTTTGCGATATGAGGAAATTATGGAAATATCAAGAGTGGATCCAAATAGGAGTTCAGAATGCTGTGCCCCAAACTATAAATTGGTACAAACTATATGAGGTTCGACAGGAAAAGAAGGAATCTCCCACTGCATTTTTGGAGAGGCTTAAGGAGGTAGCAAGGAACTATACAGATCTCCAAATGGACACAGAACAATCAAAGGTTCAGC
This sequence comes from Melozone crissalis, assembly GCF_028551555.1. Lineage (NCBI taxonomy): Eukaryota > Metazoa > Chordata > Aves > Passeriformes > Passerellidae > Melozone > Melozone crissalis. The sequence goes on along the minus strand of NW_026535813.1, from coordinate 2,932,259 downwards.
TCGCTCTCATATTCTTGGGCCAATCACAGGATGACATTCGTAGAAAATTGCAAAAATTAGTAGGGGAAGTGTGGAAGGGGCTAGCAGCGGGCCTGTTAGCTAAAGGAGCGAGAAGTAAGAAGAAGAAGAAGCTGATAAGGAGCTTTCTCCAAGGCCGTAACCAAGGAGATCGAGAGAAGGAAGATAAGAGCATTCTGCAGCTGGATGAAGCATTTTTAGAAAGTTGGGTGGAGTCAGAGTAACTTTTCACCAATGGCATGGTATTGAATTATTGTGGCCAATAGCTAAGGTAGAGGAAGGGTAAACAACTGGAAAGTGTATAAAAGATCAGCCATTTTCATTAATAAACTGTTGCCAAGTGTTACCAACTGAGACTGCTTGTGGTCTCTGCTTTGTGTCGTGACCGCCTCGACTGCGACATTTTGGAGACGCCGACGTGATAAGAACATAGTCGGTGGGGGCCCATACGGGGTCCTAGCAATTGGCAACCGTGACCCACTGGGACGTAGTGGGGGAGGCGGCGTTGGTGCAGCTGAGAGTGGCAGGTGGAAGCTACAATGAGGTCCAGACCTGATTCCCTCCAATCAAGACACCTGGAAGTAGGTGAGCCACCAACTAGTAATAATGGGACAAAATTTATCTAAAGAGGAAGAAAGTGTTCTGTCTACATGGAAAGTTTTGTTAAGAAAAAAGGGGAACGATACGGCAGACTATGCGCTGTGCAATATATTGCTGTGGGCTAAATCACAGAATTTTGGCACTGATCCCAACACAGCATTTAGTGTTAAGGCATGGAAGAAAGTCGGGGACAGACTTTGGCAAGTTATTCGAGCGGGAGATAAAACAGCTGTTGATTTAGCAGTAACCTGGAACTCGCTCTTTGAGGCTTTAAAGGAATGGAGAATAGAGAGAGAAACGGAGCAAGATGCGGACGAAGAGTTGGGGCTGATACCTGATGGGGGTCTGAGGCAGAGGGGGCCTCTGAGGCAGAAGGGGGCTCTGATGGGGAACTTGGTGAAGAAAGTTCGGATGCCATGGGAGTTACCTGGCACGCTGCCAGAGCTTCTGGGAAAGCTGCCAAGGCTTCTGGGAAAGCTGCCAAAACTTCTGGGCAACCTGCCCTAGCCTCTTCTTATCAGACTCCTAAGCCTCCTTATCTCACACCTGCGCAGCAGCTCGCGATGGTGCCTGTATATACTACACCGCTACGCCAGTTAGCTGAAATGTCTTTAGCAGAGAGAAAGGTCCAGCCATCTGCCCCCCCCGCTTCCCTCCTCTCTGGTCCAGCCGTCTGCCCCCCCGCTCCCCTCTGAGTGGCTTGAACAACCTGCAAGGCCGTATCCTCCTTTACCTGACAGTGACAGCAACAGTGAGTCAAGTGATGAGTCGCCCGCAGTAACACCTGAGTTGGGGCAGGGAGCTCTGGTCTCTTCATCTCCTAAGAGCTCTAGTCTTACTGCCCCATGGACTTTGCCTCCGTGCCAAGTCACTGTGCTTCCTCGACGCCCTCAGGAGTTTTGGGAATTTGTTAGGAGGAAAGCAGTTGAAGAAAAGAACTGGGACATCATAGAAAGGTTAGGTGCTCCAAGAGTACCTCAGGAGAACAGTGCCATTGCAAATGTTGCTTGTGAAAACCCTATGGCTTTTCCAGTTTTCAAAGCAGCTATTGGAACAGGACAGAACGACAGTCATCATGTCTTTGCCTGGAGGGTTGTGCAAGACCTCCAATCGAAAGTAGCTCAATATGGTATTAATTCCTCAGAGGTAATGCAATTAATACGTGTGATTAATGCAGATTTGCTTGCACCTTATGACATCACGCATCTTGCTACAATTCTATTCCAGCCAGTACAATATGGTGTATTTCAAGAAACTTGGAGGCGAGTGGCTGAGCGCACAGCTTTAACAAATATGCAGTTGCCTCAACACGACCCTCATCATGCTGTGGGTGTTGATGCCCTAATGGGCTCTGGGCCTTTTGCTAATCCAGATTTACAGGCAAGGTGGGATCCTTCGATTTTGGCACAAGCTCAGCAAATTGGCATGAGTGCCTTAACTAAAACAATGGAAATGGCAGCTCCAAAACAGAAATATGTCACTATACAACAAGGAATGAGAGAACCATTTTTGCAGTTTGCAGAAAAACTTGCTGCCGCTATTGAGAAACAAGTAGATGATGAAACTTTGCAAGACAAATTGTGTGTACAATTGGCTAAAGAAAATGCAAACCCAGATTGCAGAAAGATTATTGATACTTTGCCTGGGGAACCCACCTTGTCTGAAATGGTTACTGCTTGCTCGAAAGTTGGTTCAGTCGAGCATAAAATGGCAGCTCTTGCTGCAGTGTTAAGACCTTCAGCGACGTGTTATAATTGTGGACAACAAAGGCACGTAAAGTCACAATGTACTGTCCAGAAAACAACATTTAGGCCAAGGGCAAGCAGCGATATTGTATGCAACCGTTGTGCTAAATCTGGGCACTATGCTAAGCAATGCAGAAGTAAATATCATGCAAATGGTCAGCTATTGCCGGGAAACCCAAAGAGGAGTGCGAAGGGGCGCGTGGGGAAACAAATACCCCAACAACCACAACAGCAAATGCGGGCCTTCCCAGCCCTGCAAAGCTACCCATTTGCGAACAATTCTCAGGGGCAACAAGCGGGTCCGCAGGGATCGATATACCCACCGCTGACACAGTAACTATTTTAACAAAAGAAATATGTAAAGTGCCTCTTGATGCCTATGGTCCGATAGGACGGGGATCGAGTGCGTTTTTGATAGGGAGATCAAGTACTCCACTTAGAGGTATTCATGTGCATCTAGGGCTTATTGATGCTGATTATTTAGGGCAGATTCATGCTATGGTATCTATTGATGACCCTCCTGTCACTATTCAGAAAGGAACTAGCATTGCTCAACTTGTACCTTTTGTGAGTTCTGTTCCAAATGCAGTGGACCGAAGTCGCAGCACAGGGAGCTTTGGATCAACAGGAGTACCTCAAGTGTTTTGGACTGAGAAAGTAACAGAGAGCCGTCCAGAAAAGACATGCACTCTCACCGCCAGTGGATGTCATCCAGGAACTATATCAGTAACAGGTTTGATTGACACTGGAGCAGATGTCACAATACTCTCACGACTTTTCTGGCCTCAATCGTGGCCTCTCACTCATGCAAGTTTTGGACTCCTGGGGTTGGGAGGTGCTACAACAGGTGGCCTGTCAGCCATTGTAATTAATGTGAAACATCCTGATGGCCAACAAGCTAACATCCGACCCTATGTTGCCGATGCTCCTCAAAGTTTGTGGGGACGAGATTGTTTATCTCAATGGGGTGTCAAAATTACTACGGATTTTTAATGGGGGCCACTGTGTTGCAGGGCATTGAACGTCCAGTTGTACCCCTGACATGGTTGACAGATAAGCCTGTCTGGGTTTGCCAGTGGCCCCTGACTACTGAAAAGCTTACTACCCTGCAAGAATTAGTTACAGAACAATTGCTAGCAGGACACATTGAGGAATCATTCAGTCCCTGGAACACCCCCGTTTTTGTAATAAAAAAAGAAATCGGGAAAATGGAGACTTTTACATGATTTACGGCAGATAAATGCTGTAATGGCAACAATGGGAGCTTTGCAACCAGGCCTTCCTACACCCACGATGATTCCACAAGAATGGCAAATAGTTGTCATTGATTTAAAAGATTGTTTCTTCACTATTCCATTGGCTGAGCAGGACAAAGAAAAATTCGCTTTTACGGTGCCTTCTATAAAAAATGCTGAACCCCATAAAAGATATCAATGGAAGGTACTCCCACAAGGCATGAAAAATTCGCCAACTATTTGTCAAAGGTTTGTGGCACAGGCCTTGCCAAAAGTGCGGGACCAATTTAAAAACTGCTACTGCTATCATTTCATGGATGATATCTTGTTGGCATCTGACAACAAACAACAATTGTCAGCTCTTAAACAATGTGCTGTGACAAATTTGAAAGACTTTGGTTTGATCATTGCTCCAGAGAAAGTGCAGAAACACATGCCTTGGAAATACCTAGGTATGTTGGTGACCAACACTCAAGTTATGCCTCAACCTGTAAAGTTAGACATTGATGTTAAAACTGCTACTGATGTACAGAAATTGGTTGGTTTGATAGGTTGGATTCGATCATATTTAGGCATAACTAATCATCAGATGCAACCATTGTTTGATCTGCTTTCATGCATCACTTCCTCCACTGACGAGAGGCAATCGTCCTCAGCGGCAAAAAAGACCCTAGAAGAAGTTGAATTAGCCCTAGCACACAAATTTGTTAACAGGATAGATCCCTCTGTTGGTGTTCAATTGTTTATTTTGAAAGACCATGAAATACCATGTGGAATACTGTGTCAATGGAATGATAATTGGGAAGATCAATTGCATATTCTGGAATGGATATTTTTATCTTTCAGATCTCGGAAAACAGCTCCAGGACTTTATGAGCTCTTTGCAGATATTATCATCAAGGGTCGCAGGCGTTGTCATGAGATTTTGGGACAGGACCCTGTGACCATTGTGATACCTGTGCAACAGTGGTATTTTGAATGGTGCTTTCAAAATAATCATGAATTGCAATCTGCCTTATCTTGTTTTACAGGCCAAATCACATAGCATTTGCCTTCTCATCCTGTTCTAACACTGACTAAAGAGATTCCTTTTGAAGGCAAGCAAATTTGTTCTCCCGTTCCAGTGGAAGGTATAACGGTTTTTACAGATGGGTCCGGGAAAACCGGAAAAGTAGCTGTGGCTTGGAGAAAGGATGATCACTGGGAATATCAGACAGTGATTCAGCAGGGATCTCCTCAACTGGTTGAACTTTCTGCTGTTCTTGTGGCTTTTATTTTGTTTCCTGGTTCTGTAAACATAGTTACTGATTCAGTTTATGTTGCCAATTTGGTTAAGCATTTAGATCAAGCAGTATTGTGTAATATTCAAGAGAAACCATTGTTTACTATATTAGTGAAGTTGTGGACAGTTATTGGTGCTCGAAAACATTCTTACTTTATCATGCACATTCGCAGCCATACATCATTACCAGGATTTTTTGCTGAAGGCAATGCCTATGTAGACTCTTTAGTAGCTGCTGCTGCAATCAAAACTGTACCTAATGTGTTGCAGCAGGCAATTTTATCCCATCAATTTTTTCATCAGAATGCTCAAGCTTTACAGCAGCAATTCAAATTGTCTACTGCCGAAGCAAAATCTATTCTTTCCTCTTGTCCCGACTGTCATATGACTCATATCACTCAGTATTATGGTACCAACCCTAGAGGTCTTTCTGCGTTAGAAGAATGGCAAACTGATTTTACAAAAATGCCAGAATTTGGTCGCTTTAAGTATGTTCATGTTACAGTTGATACTTTTTCTCACGCAATGGTTGCTTCAACATTCACAGGAGAGAAAACTCGAGATGCTATTCGTCATTTTTATCATGCCTTTTCTATTCTAGGTGTTCCGTGTCACGTAAAAACAGATAACGGCCCAGCATATGCTTCGCAGAAAATGCAAGCATTCTTTTGTGCTTGGGGCCTTGAGCATTCAACAGGTATTCCACATGTCCCCACGGGCCAAGCAATTATTGAAATAGCTCACAGACTTCTTAAACGTCAGGTTCAAAAACAAAAAGGGGGAATGCAACAGGAGTCACCTCAAGTGAGATTAGATAAAGCTGTTTATGTGTTAAACTTCTTGCGTCCCCTACCTGACTCACAGTTATCTCCAATCTTTTGCCATTTTTCTTCTTTGAATTCTAAGCATCCAAAATTCCATAGAAATGTCAAGGTATGGGTCAAGGACTTGATTACTGGTATATGGTCTGGTCCAGTGTAACTGATAACCTGGGGAAGGGGTTATGCTTGTGTTTTGACAGATAATGGTCCTCGATGGGTTCCTGCTCGCTGTGTTAAACCTTACCTAGAACGTGCGGGAAAGGACAGGATCGATGGCTCCGCAGCTGAAGCAGAACGTGCGGATGACACTGGCTAAGACCATATATCAGTACTTAAAGATGGATGAAGGAAGAATGGGAATTTTGTTGATGGCTGTGATTGTGATTTTGTGTGTCCCCTCTCTGCTTGGGTTTTTGCAAAGGGCCCTGCAAAAATCCATAGCAGCTGTATTTACAGGTCAAAAACAAAAAAGGGGGAATTGTGTGGAAGGGGCTAGCAGCGGGCCTGTTAGCTAAAGGAGCGAGAAGTAAGAAGAAGAAGAAGCTGATAAGGAGCTTTCTCCAAGGCCGTAACCAAGGAGATCGAGAGAAGGAAGATAAGAGCATTCTGCAGCTGGATGAAGCATTTTTAGAAAGTTAGGTGGAGTCAGAGTAACTTTTCACCAATGGCATGGTATTGAATTATTGTGGCCAATAGCTAAGGTAGAGGAAGGGTAAACAACTGGAAAGTGTATAAAAGATCAGCCATTTTCATTAATAAACTGTTGCCAAGTGTTACCAACTGAGACTGCTTGTGGTCTCTGCTTTGTGTCGTGACCGCCTCGACTGCGACAGGGAAGAACTAAGGAATTTGGATAAGTTACTTGAGGTTGCGAAAAAGAAACTAGTGAAAGGCAGCAGCAGAATCTATTGGCAGTAATACAAGGAGAAGGGAACTCAAATTTCAGGGGACGTAACAGGACTATCTGAGGTAAGAGACCAGTCACACAAAGGTTTAGCCTGAATCAATGTGCGTATTTTAAGCGAGAGGGGCATTGGAAGCGAAATTGTCCAAGCTTGAATAACCAGTTTGACCAGGACAATCAGTTCCGGCAGGTTGCCAAAAAGATGGTCCTGGGGGAAGTATACCAGCTGACTAGACATAGAACCGGTAGAACACGTTAAGGAACCTGTTATAAATATACAGTTAGGGCATAAAGAGGTCAGATTTCTAATAGATACGGGAGCTAATTTTTCTCTATGGAATTATTTGCAAGGACAAATTGGGGACAAGGAAACGACAATAGTTGGCGCTACAGGGAAACGGCCATTCCTGCAACCCCTAGATTTGTTTTTTGGAAACAAGGTTATAGCACACAAATTCCTATACCTACCTGAGTGTCCAATTCCGCTTTTAGGGAGAGATTTGCTAGCGAAACTTGATGCGGTAATAACCTTTGAAAATGGAGATCTTATAATGAAAATGCCTGAATCAAAGACGGGACAGATATTAACGATCAAAGAAAAACCTGTTCCCTCTATCCCTAGGGAGGTAGAAGATGCAGTAATTCCCTCTGTATGAGAGACAGATATACCAGGGAAATCCAAATTGGCACAACCAGTGCATGTAGAGTTAAAAGAAGGGGCGAGGGCTGTACAAGTCAAACAGTATCCCATAAAACCAGAAGCACGGCAAGGAATAGTAAAGATTATTGAGAAATTCTTGAAATACTGAATTTTAGAAGAATGTGAATCAGAATTAAATACACCAATATTTCCAGTAAAGAAGTCAAATGGTGAATATAGATTAGTGCAGGATTTGAGAGCAATAAATAAAATAACAAAGGACATTTATCCAGTGGTAACAAATCTTTTTACATTGCTAATATCCGTAAAGGAGATATATAAGTGTTTTACCGTAACTGATTTAAAAGATGCCTTTTTCTGCATCCCTCTTGACAAAGAAAGTAGGAAACTGTTTGCCTTTGAGTGGGAAAACCCAGGGAACGGGAGAAAGACCCAGCTCACATAGACACGACTCCCACAAGGATACAAGAACAATCCCACCCTATTCAGAAACCAACTGACAAAGGAACTGGAGATTTGGACCGAAAATGGGCAAGTATTACAGCAACCTGATGAAGGTCTTCAGGGTGAGAGAAGTGGACGAGAATCTTGGTTCATGATCAGAAGGCTGGATTTATTGATATATGATATATAGTACATTATTACTATACTGAAAGGAATAATGAGAGAAGCTGCAGAGGCTGCTAAGCTAAGAATAGAATAGGAAAGAATGAATAACAAAGTTCTGTGTCCAGCAGAAAGCAAGGACAAACTCTCCTGTGAGTGGCCAGCAAATCCAAACACTCACAGAAAACCAATCACCGCTGCACCTGTTGCATTCCACACCAGCTGATGACAATTGTTTACATTCTTCTTCTGGGGCCTCAGCTTCCCAGAAGATGAACAAATCCCAAAGAAAGGATTTCTATGAAAAAATGTCTGCGACAGGCAAGTACCAAGAGACCAATACTTATTGTTGCAGTATGTTGATGATATACTAATAGCTACAGAAGAAAAAGCAACCTGTATAAAGGTAACCATTGAGATTTTAAATTCACTGGGAATGGGAGGCTATAAAGTATCCAGAGGAAAGGCACAAATTGCACAACAGACTGTGATTTACCTGGGATGTGAAATTTCACAAGGGCAATGAAAACTAGGTACTCACCGTATCCAAGCTAATTGTGCTATTCCAGAGCCCCAGAATTTACATGAGCTGCGAGTCTTCCTCGGGATGGCAGGATGTTGTCGCTTGTGGATCATGGACTATGGACTGATTGTGAAACCCCTGTATGAAGCTCAGAAGATGCAGCCATTCACCTGGGGCAAACCACAGAAAGAAGCCTTCCTAAAATTAAAGGATGCACTGACAACTGCTCCAGCATTAGGGTTACCTGATCTGTCTAAAGATTTTCAGCTGTTTGTACATGAAAGGCTGCGCCTAGCACTAGGAGTCCTGACACAACGTCTGGGAAGCTGGAAAAGGCCGGTGGGCTGCTTTTCCAAACAACTCGACAACATAAGTGCTGAGTGGCCCCATGTCTGTGGGCAGTCGCAGCTACTGTGATCCTGATACAAGAAGCCAGGAAACTTAGCATGGGAAGGCACATAGATGTCTATGTACCACACATGGTAACCACTGCCTTAGAACAAAAGGGGGGCCATTGGCTATCTCCCAGCAGGATGATGAAATTCCAGGGAGTCCTGACTGAGCAGGATGATGTCACATTAAAAACAACTAACCTTTTGAATCCAGCTTTGTTCCTAGGTACCACAACTGAAGAAGGCCCATTAGAACACGACTGTGTAGAAGTAATAGAGTGCACTTATTCAGCAAGAGAAGACCTGAAAGACGTCCCACTAGAGCAGTCGGAGTGAGAGCTGTTTACAGATGGGAGCAGCTTCGTGGAAAACGAAACCAGATACACTGGATATGTGGTAACAACAGCCAATACAGTAGTGGAGGCAAAGGCATTACCACCAAATGCATCTGCCCAGAAGGCAGAACTGGTTGCTTTAACCAGGGCACTAGAATTAAGTGAAGGGGAAAAAGGTAAATATCTGGACTGACTCAAAATATGCTTTTGTAGTGATGCATGTACACGGAGCACTGTGGAAAGAAAGAGGACTGTTATCTTCTCGGGGTACGCACATCAAACATCAGGATGCAGTCCTGCAATTGATAAAGGCAGTACAAAAACCTGAACAAGTGGCAATCATACACTGCAAAGCACACCAATCAGGAAACTCCAAAATCTGTGAGGGAAATCGAAAGGCAGACTGGACAGCCTGACAGGTTGCTAGAGAGGTACAAACAACAATGGCATTGATACCTTTGAAGCTTAATGTATCCCAATTCAATTTGCCTCCAAAACCAAAATATTCAGTAGAAGATGAGAGACTGGCATGTTTGCTAAATGCACAAAGGAATTCAGAGGGATGGTATGTGACTGCACAACGACAAATAGTGGTATCCCCCTTGATAATGAGAGAAGTTCTACAAATTAAACATAACGAATGTCACTGGGGAGCAGAGGCATTGGTAAAATTGCTAAAGCAGAGTTTATTTTCAGTACGGATGTTAACAATGGCAAAATCAGTAATGTCAAAATGTGATATCTGCTTGAAAAACAACCCAGTGGCCAGGCGACAGGCACAGTTAAGAAGGATTGGAATAGGAATAGAGCCAGGAGACTCTTGGCAGGTAAATTTTGTAGAACTACCAAGAACTCGAGGATACAAATATCTGTTAGTGGGGGTTGACACATTCTCTGGGTGGCCAGAAGCCCTTCCCTGTCGCACGAACCAAGCAAAGGAAACAGTTAAGTGGTTACTACAGGAGATTATTCCCAGATTCAGGGTACGCCTAGGGGTATCATCAGATAGGGGACCCCATTTCATAGCTACAGTAGTAAGAGAGGTAAGTAGATTGCTGGGGATAACTTGGGACCTCCACACACCGTGGAGACCCCAGTCAAGTGGACAGGTAGAAAGCATGAATCAGGCACTAAAAAGGTAAATCAGTAAAATATGCCAAGAGGTCAAATTGCAGTGGCCCCAGGCTTTGCCAATAGCACTGTTGAGGATTCGGATGAAGCCTAGGAGCGGGCTGTCAGTCAGTCCTTATGAGATATTGCATGGGAAACCATATGAATCTCCTGAGCCTAACCCTAATGTACACGTCACAGGAAAGCAGGAAGTGTATCATTATGTTCTGTCTCTCGGGAAAACTTTAGCTCGACTCCCGAGCGTCCTCGTGTGGAATAGACCACTGACTCGAGAGAACCCAGTTCATAACATACATCCAGGAGACGAAGTGTACATCAAGAACTGGAACCAAGAACCGCTGAAAGAAAAGTGGAGTGGACCCCATCAGGTACTGTTGATCACCTTTGCAGCAGTCAAAGTAGCCAGCTTGGATCCCTGGATTCACTATATCCGAGTGAAGAAAATCCGTCCTGGATCACAGACTGTGTAAACTCTGGAATCAACAAAGGCTGCAGATAAGATGTGTTTAATTGCTTTAAGAATGCTATCAGTAATTGTGCTAACGTTATGGTCATTAATGTCTTTGGGATGTGGAATGCAAAATGATCAACTAACTACTCTTCATTCTAGAATTAAGAGAGAGGTACAAACAGAAACACAGGTGATAAAGGCTTCTAATGCAGTTTAAGCTGAGAATGTAATGATTGGATTAGTCAAAGATTTTGCCAAAATTCAAAATGCCAGTCGAATAACTGCCTTTCTGCCAATACCAAAGGCAGCAGGAGACCCAGTAAACTGGGAAATCATAACATCAAAACTACCTGAAATACAAAAGAACAAAGCAATTACATGTAAACAGGTACCCAAATCCAGGCAAGTAATCAAGGAAACTTGGGAGAAAATAGGAACATGGATGAGAGCCATGAGCCAGAAAGACTGTATTCTAAGTGATGGCATACTAGGAACCCCTGTGGGAGAATCAGGAGGCATCACACAATGGCAATGCCATTTACCACACTATAAAAAGATTATAGAAAATGTTACAGAAACCACTCTGGTATGGAAATATGAGGCCAAGGATCAGAAAGATCAGATAGAGCCTTGGGACAGTGCGTGGTCTGTGAGTATTATTCGAAGATTCCAATATATGGAAAACACTCCTTGGTGTATTAAGTGGGAAGGCCCCGAGAATGAAACAGATCCAGCAATAACGAACACTGACACTAGTAGCAGAACGAGGGCAGACAAAGTAAGTTGGTGGGCATGTAATAAAACTTATGACTGCACTTCGGATGATGTAGAGATAAAACAGATGCCACCCCTGGCAATAGCCCTACAAATTGGTTGTGCTTGTAGAAGGATCAAACATAAACAAGGCAGAGTGAATTATAAAGCAGTTATAGGATGTACCAGAATTACAGTCCGAGGTCCAGGACAATTTGTATGGGTAGCAAGTGATGGTACCTGGACAACACATCTGCCTGTAGACGGGAAAGTAAAGGAGATTACTTTAGGCCTCCCAACCTTATGTCCAATTTGGAAAAAGTCCCCGTTTAATGGAAAACATGAACTTCTGCAGATAAGAGCAAGATGAGAAGTTCTAGACAATGAAAATCTAGATGACATTTGGCAAGAACCCTCTAGTGGAGTGAAATTTGGGTGGGCCCTAGAGTCATTGCTTGGTCCTATAGCAAACTATCAGAGTACAGAGATGCTGTACAAACTTACAGGTCAGGCAGATAGACTGGCAAGAGTCACCCAGGAAGGATTTAAAGAATTAAATATACAATTACAAGCCACAACAAAAATGACTTTGCAAAATCAATTACTCCTAGATTTGTTACTCCTGCAAGAGCATGGAGTATGTGTATTTTTAAAGGGACAAGTTGATCATTGCTGCATTCATATCCCAAATGTAACTGCAGATGTAGAATATTATATCAATCAGTTGAAACAAATACAGCATGAAGCACAAGAAGAGCAAAAGGATTTGACTACAAGCTGATTAGGAAAAATCTTTAAAGGATTAGGGTGGAATGTGAGTTCATGGATTATAATCTATCATTGAGAGTGTGATAATCTTACTAATTGTATTCTTAGCAATTTGGTTAGTTTACAGCATCTTAAAGGGAGAGATACAGAAGAAAATGTCCTGGAACCAGTGGATAATAAAGGCACTAACACGAGATCCACGCCCACCATCTTCTGGTTCTCCAGTTCGTGATAGCATCCACGACAACATTTACATCAACCTTGGATTTGAAGAACCAAGTACGAATTAAGGAAAAAAGGACTGTATCAAGTGAAAACATTTACACCTATAGTGAAGTGAAAATGCTTTCAAAGGGGGGAGAATGATAGTGGGGCCCTGGAAGAAGTTAAAGATACAATCTAAAATGTTAAGCTTTGTGTTTTCCCAGATCAACTGCACCTGCGTAAGCAGGATGATAAATGATATAATTGTTAGATGTGATGATTACTTAGTAATTAAATATAATTATTATAAACCATAAGAAGAATAATGAGAAACTATGTTGGAAATTCAGAGGGGGGCTATGCGTAGCTGAAATCTATGTATACAATAAAACAATATAAGTTTAATAATTAACATGAAAGTTATATAACGATAGAGTATAAAAACATGATCATCTCGGATGTATGGTTGGAGTCAGATTTGGGTTGAATACACCCCTGGCACTCAGAGCTCTTAATAAAAAGCACTGCATATAATCGCTCCATGCTTATGTATTTTTGAACGCTAACACAGCAACACATGCCTTGGAAATATCTAGGTATGTTGGTGACCAACACTCAAGTTATGCCTCAACCTGTAAAGTTAGACATTGACGTTAAAACTGCTACTGATGCACAGAAATTGGTTGGTTTAATAGGTTGGATTCAATCATATTTAGGCATAATTAATCATCAGATGAAGCCATTGTTTGATTTGCTGTCAGGCATCACCTCCTCTACTGATAGGAGGCAATTGACCTCAGCAGCAAAAAAGACCCCAGAAGAAGTTGAATTAGCCCTAGCACACAAATTTGCTAACAGGATAGATCCCTCTGTTGGTGTTCAATTGTTTATTTTGAAAGACCATGAAATACCATGTGGAATACTGTGTCAATGGAATGATAATTGGGAAGATCAATTGCATATTCTGGAATGGATATTTTTATCTTTCAGATCTCAGAAAACAGCTCCAAGACTTTATGAGCTTTTTGCAGATATTATCATCAAGGGCTGCAGGTGTTGTCATGAGATTTTGGAACACGACCCTGTGACCATTGTGATACATGTACAACAGTGGTATTTTGAATGGTGCTTTCAAAATAATCATGAATTGCAATCTGCCTTATCTTGTTTTACAGGCCAAATCACATAGCATTTGCCTTCTCATCCTGTTCTAACACTGACTAAAGAGATTCCTTTTGAAGGCAAGCAAATTTATTCTCCTGTTCCAGTGGAAGGTATAACGGTTTTTACAGATGGATCCGGGAAAACCGGAAAAGCAGCTGTGGCTTGGAGAAAGGATGATCACTGGGAATATCAGACAGTGATTCAGCAGGGATCTCCTCAACTGGTTGAACTTTCTGCTGTTCTTTTGGCTTTTACTTTGTTTCCTGGTTCTGTAAATAGAGTTACTGATTCAGTTTATGTTGACAATTTGGTTAAGCATTTAGATCAAGCTGTGTTGTATAATATTCAAGTGAAGCCATTGTTTACTATGTTAGTGAAGTTATGGACAGTTATTGGTGATCAAAAAGATCCTTATTTCATCATGCACATTAGCAGCCATACATCATTACCAGGATTTTTTGTTGAAGGCAATGCCTATGTAGATTCTTTAGTAGCTGCTGCTGCAATCAAAACTGTACCCAGTGTGTTGCAGCAGGCCATTTTATCCCATCAATTTTTTCATCAGAGTGCTCAAGTTTTACAGCAGCAATTCAAATTGTCTACTGCCGAAGCAAAATCTATTCTTTCCTCTTGTCCTGACTGTCACATGACTCATATCACTCAGTATTATGGTACCAACCCTAGAGGTCTTTCTGCGTTAGAAGAATGGCAAACTGATTTTACAAAAATGCCAGAATTTGGTCGCTTTAAGTATGTTCATGTTACAGTTGATACTTTTTCTCACGCAATGGTTGCTTCAACATTCACAGGAGAGAAAACTCGAGATGCTATTCGTCATTTTTATCATGCCTTTTCTATTCTAGGTGTTCCGTGTCACGTAAAAACAGATAACGACCCAGCATATGCTTCGCAGAAAATGCAAGCATTCTTTTGTGCTTGGGGCATTGAGAATTCAACAGGTATTCCACATGTCCCCACGGGCCAAGCAATTATTGAAATAGCTCACAGACTTCTTAAACGTCAGGTTCAAAAACAAAAAGGGGGAATGCAACAGGAGTCACCTCAAGTGAGATTAGATAAAGCTGTTTATGTGTTAAACATTTTGCGTCCCCTACCTGACTCACAGTTATCTCCAATCATTTGCCATTTTTCTTCTTTGAATTCTAGGCAACCAGATTTCTGTAGAAATGTCAAGGTTTGGGTCAAGGATTTAATTACTGGTATATGGTCTGGTCCAGTGGAACTAATAACCTGGGGGAGGGGTTATGCTTGTGTTTTGACAGATAATAGTCCTCGATGGGTTCCTGCTCGCTGTGTGAAACCTTACCTAGAGCGTGCGGGAAAGGACAGGATCGATGGTTCCGCAGCTGAAGCAGAATGTGTGGATGACACTGGTTAAGACCATATATCAGTACCTAAAGATGGATGAAGGACAGGAACGATTGTATTAAGAATGGGAATTTTGTTGATGGTTGTGATTGTGGTTTGTGTGCCCCCTCTCTGCTTGGGTTTTTGCAAAGGGCCCTGCAAAAATCCATAGCAGCTGTATTGACAGTTCAAAAACAAAAAGGGGGAATTGTGTGGAAGGGGCTAACAGCCGGCCTGTTAGCTAAAGGAGCAAGAAGATGCCGAGAAGTAAGAAGAAGCTGATAAGGAGCTTTCTCCAAGACTGTAACCAAGGAGACTGAGAGAAGAAAGATAAGCTTGCAGCTGGATGAAGTATTTTTAGAAAGTCAGTTGAAGTCACTATAACTTTTCACCAATAGCATTGACTTATTGTGGCCAATAGTTAAGGTAGAAGAAGGATAAGCAATTGCAAAGTGGATAAACGATCAGTCATGTTCAATAATAAAGAGTTGCCAACTGAGACTGCTTGTGGTCTCTGCTTTGTGTCGTGACCGCCTCGACAGAGACAAAATTGTACAGGGAAAAATTGGTATTGTAGTTCACAAAATCAACGCTGCTGGAAGTGTTGAGCACCACATCTATCCCCTGTCCAGATAGAACTCAAAACAACTGAAATAGTAACTTTGTTTTGTGGATGGGAATTATTAGTTCCTGTTGAATGGGAGATACCTAAGGAATGGTGGGAAACCACAGTTAAGGAGTGTCAAAAACTATTTGCCTGGAAATTAGTAAAAAGGAGAGAAGAGGGCAAGCCTGAGTTGACCACTGTACTTGCCACCGAGAAGATCATATACACCTATGGGATCTCAGCCTCTCAGGACTGAGGTGCAGAGTGACCGAGACCACCCCTGGGGGGCTTGGGAGTCCTGGAATGTTGCCAGAAATGTCTGGTGGCTGGACTTTGATCCTACACAGGAGACGACATCAGTATGAGGATAGGAGGATTTCACTGGGGTGAATGGTGAAGGGATAAGTTAATTGGAGTGTGAGATAAAGGGTTTAAGATTTCTGTACAGGGGGGTCTAAAGAAGTAAGATGGAGGAATTGGGGCGTGCCCTTCTCCTTCTTCTTCTTCTTCTTGGCCTCCATCTTCTGTGGTGATGTTGGCACTTTGGGATTGGTCCTTACTAAAAGTGCACTGGTTAATAAGGGTAGAGGGTATTGGAGAAAAATGATAAATATTGTATACGTAACTCCGAGTATAAAGATATGTGACCACCCCGGGGGCTCTTAGAGTGTGCCCATGGCTGACTGCTGAGCAGACCTCTGTCAGGCAGAGGGAAAATCTTTTAGATAAACAATTAATAAACACCGAGACTGAGAAAAGATCTGAAGTCCCTTCTCGTCCTTTGGAGCGCAGGCTGCCCAAGGCCATCCCGGGCCTTTCCAGACCATCTAAACAGCCGGGAATCCGACATACACCTGCTATGGATTGCAACCGCACAGGCAGGGAAGGTGGGGGTATAAGCCATACCAGACTTCTGCTATTCCTTTTTCTGTCACTCATTTGTTGTCTTTTCCCTTTTGGTATACCAGCAAGATCGTGTCACAAATGCTACTGAAAGCATTACATGAAAAGAAACCAAAGTTCCTCTTTTATTACACACATCCATGTCAACAGTCACTGTTATAACCCATTCAAATTAAGTACCTGCAGACAAAATGGGGGAAAATATTGGATTACAAGAACAAAAAGGTAAAACCAGCACAGCAATTTAACTCTGTATTGGCCCCAAATTATACGCTGAATGGTATTATAAGACTCCAAGCAGTTATAGAGATGATAACAAACAAAGCTGCTCTGGCATTGGAATTAATACCAAGTCAGCAAAGTCACAAAAACTCTAGTGTATCAAAATAGGTTGGCTTTAGACTATTTATTGGCTACAGAAGGGGGAGTTTGTGGAAAGTTTAATATATCCGATTGTTGAAAATAGATGACAGTGGGGATGTCAGCCTGGAAAAAGCAAAAGATATCAGAAAAATAACGCAGGTAACGGTCCAAAATTGGGAAACAACCCTAAAAACTAGCTGATGGGGTAATATATTGGGGATAGAATGGTGTAAGAAACTAGGCTTATTCCTTTTATGAGTTACAACTGGTTTGATATTTCTGCCTTGTTTAATCAAGTTTTATTTGGCTAAATACCAGTGTAATCCAAAGAATGCAAGTGGAAAAGAAATATTGCTCAAGCCAAATGATTTATAAAGAATAAGAGGGGGGATTCTTATAGATACATATTATAATATTGGCTTTTCACAAATATTAAAATGATTTTATATGTGTAGTGCTAAAGTAACTTTGTTATAAAGATATAGTTTGTATTTCTGTTGTTAATTAAGCTTAGACATAGTAGTGAAATAGCTGATATAAGTATGCTTGTGTTAAAAAGCCCTGCTTGGATGGGATAACATCCAATGAACATATGAAGAGGACACCTTCTACAGATATGCCAACTATCAGCATGCACCATCTGAAAACAGTGTGGACCAAGGCCCAAAAATTGGAGGTGATAAGAATGGACTAAAATCACAACCAAGGAATATGCATGCTCTAAAAAGGTGGATCCAAAGACGAGACATGCTAAACAATTCTTGGAACATGTAAACTAGTGTGGGGGGAAAAGTTTACTATGCATAAGGTTCTATGAATTTGCAACAGGCTGATGTAAGGGAAAAGGTATTTAAGGGGTATCCCCGAAGAGTGTGGTCTTGGCTGACTGCCAAGATGCACCCGGGCATAATAACTTTTGCTCTATGGTCCTTGTCTCCTATTGCCCTTTATTAAATGTTTTAAATTTTCACATTTAGAAATGCTATCATCTTTTAGATCATTATAGATGACTTCCACCACTGCTAACTCTCCCAGGTACTGGATACCTTCATCTGCAGTGGTACACTTTCCTGGAAAGTTCACAAGATCTTCCTCAAATGGATATCTTACCCTCACGCTTGAGACAAGCTGTCTTCAGAGACTGCAAATTGCTGCCTTCCTTCCAATTCCTCTTTCAATTTCTCGATCTTTAGCAAGGGATCCCAGCTGTTGGGCTTCATGACATTCTAATTGCTGACTGTCAGCCCCGTTATCCCAGAATCAAAGCAGCCAGGCAGAAATCCTCTCACCTGGCTGATGGCTGTAATCGTTTTGCAAGTTTCGAAGTTCTGATGAGGTCAGGGACTGGTTAACTTCAGTTTCCTGTTTGATTTGTCTCACTCCTTTTAATTTCTTTGTTGAAGGACATGCTTCTTGATCTGACTTCTCTTCTTCCTCCTTCCTCTCCCTCCTTCCCCAACTCTGCTGCTGCTGCTGTTGCTGCATTTCCTTACTTCAGACTGAAGTTAAAGGTGTCTGGTTCACTGATGCCTCAGCCAAACACATTGGTGGCAAATGGAAAGTACAGAGCAGTTGCTCTCAACATTGAAACAGGAGTGCAAGTAGTAGAATAAGGAATGGGAAGTGCACAGGTGGGAGAGCGGAAAGTTGTATTGCACGCAGTAAAGGAGAAAGTAAGGCTAGTGCAGATGGAAGAAATAACCCAGGTGGGTCAAAGGCTCAGCAAGGGGTCGTTTCCTGGCACCAAAAGGTCTGCAGCACAACAATGTCCTAGGGTGACGTTATGATGCTTGTATCCTCATTTGTGTGTTCTGTTTATGCTGGATATTATGTTCTGTGCCTTTAAGACTGGCTCTGAAGGGTGAAAGTTTTGTTTTGGTTTCTTATCAGCCTGTTCCCCCACGGCTGGTGAGACACAGAGACAGGGCAGTACATAGGGCTGCTTTTGCTTTTTTGCTTTTGCTTTTCGCTTTGCTCTCGCTCTTGCTTCTGCTTTGCTTCTGCTTGCCCTTGCTTCTGCTCGCCCTTGCTTCTGCTCATTAGCTAGTTTAGCTAAACAGTCCAAATTTCTTCCTGGACTGTTTCTCCTTTCCTTTTTTTGGACCTACTTGAACCTGGGAACACCAAGAGTTTGCACCCTGTGGCTGCAGCAGCTGCCCCAGCGCCAGAGGGACTGATAACAGAGCGACCACCCCCAAGAGAGACTTTCTGAATTTGTCATCTTTTTCAGAGCGGTGAAAGAGTGGTGTCATCTGGTATTGTTCATTTTGTGTGCTGGGGGGTGCTGTGCCTGGTAAATAAACAGGTTCTTTCCACTTTTCTCTGAGGAATTCTTCCTGAACCGGTTGGGGTGAGAGGCCATGTGGGTTTGCTTTCTGGAGGGGCCCCCCTTTGGAAATTTTCTCCCAAATTTGCCCTAAACCAGGACAACGACCAAGAATCAATTCCTTGCTATGGAGTGCAGATGTGGGGAAAGATAAAAGAAAATAAATATTACTGACCAAATGACATCTCTTATACTATAAAAGCCACAAAAATTATCACGTAATTAGAAGCCTTTTACACATTCCCTGGAAACATGTAAGACAGCTCCTTCCCGAAGCTTGGACACATCTTCGTGTTTATTTTTCTGGAAACTGAGAGCAAAGGACTTCAATGTGTCCCCCATCAGCAACTGGATGGTAAGATACATTGAATCCTAATCTATGCCGTGAGAAACGACTGCTCACTTTTAAAATTTTAAAGGTCTATTAAGCTTTAACAAAAATTACAACAAAGGACGGAATAAGGAAACAGCGTTTTCAGCACTAGGAATCCCCATGACTATCAGCCATATGCTTGTTTTCGAGATGGATGCTTTGCCTTTTATACCCATGAGGGGCTGCATCAGCTAACCCTGGCCACTCCCAAAGTCTGCCAGTCAACTCTGCTGTTTATTGGTGGAGACTACTTTCTTACTTTCTTGCCACTTTGATTGAAGGTGAGGTGTTGTCATGCCAAACCCCCTCCAAGCAACAAGGTTTTCTATTCCCAACTGTCTCATGCAAGGGGTATCTGTGCACACCTTCTTTCTACTTGTCCTAGACAACCCAGGCTGTCTGGTGGCATCAATACAGGGGAGGGGGGTGGGGGTGGAACTATAGGGACAGCAAATGATATCTAAACAACAAACCACAATAACATAACTATACATCAATAAAGCTTCTCTTAATATTCACACAATATTCATCCCTCAATTGAGAGGCAATCTTCTCATTATTCATCTATAACAAACCCCCCTTTTCTTTTTTATAAATGATTTAGCTCATGCAATTAACTCTTATTTTCAATTTTATGAACTACTCATGCTTTTCTTAAGTTGGATTTTGAATTAGTTATAATAGTGTCTGTTAATGTGGGTGAGGACAGTGGAAAAGGGAAAGAAATCTTGGGTTTTGAATTGGTCTGAGCAGATAAAAGGGAGTAACAGAGGTCCAGTATGGTTTTTACCCCCACCTACCATGCCTACAGGGTTGTTGCCTGCAGCAGGGTTATTATAATCTTCTCAGTGGTGAGTACAAGGGCCAATCTGGTGTTGCCCTTTGGTTCCCATCACATTTTAATTTTTAAGTGAATCATTTTAACTTTTCACTGTTCTTCCCCTTAACAGATACTTGAAATTTTCATAGGACAATTATATTAATGACTAAATTATCTGTTAAAAATGTTACTTAAACAGTTATCTAAAGCATGTCCTGTGAGGCTTTCACTTGTCTTTCACAAAGTACAGCAACAGGGAGATGACATTAGTCTATCAGTGTACAAGAATGATTTCACACATTTCTAAGTTCTAACAAGTCTGCAGCAAAATTAAGGCACAAGGGAAGAATATAAATAACAGCAGTTTAAATGGGATGGTTTGTAGGCATTTTTGTCTTCTCAAAATGGCTCCGTGGAAAACAATTTTTCTTCTTAATGATCTGTGTTAGTGCATCTAGTCTTTGGGGTTTTGCAGAACTTCTAGGATTTCTGTTTTCTTGGAGCTCTTTGGTGGATTGTGTCTGTACTCTCACCTTGCAGTCAGTGGTAGAGGCATAAGAATGATTGTGATTCTTGATCCTGGTGTCAGGAGGCCACACTTTGTATTTCTGTTATAAACTAAGTTGAACTCTACATATTGTAACAGAGTGTACACAGGGAGTTAGGGGTTACTCTGGTCAGTAGAGCTCAGTAGTGATACATACATGCACGCGCGCACACACACACACACACAAACACACATCTGTGGGGTTTTATTTCAGATGATGCAGTAGCCAGATGCATGGAGTTGTGCATCCAGAGCCATGTCTCTGCGCGTGCTCAGCCCATGTGTGCACCTACGGGTACGTGCAGAGCTAGTACACACACACAGGTACTTGCTTACCTGTGGCCACAGCTCTCTGGTCACAGAAAGCAACAGGCACAACTTTCCCAGGCATGGTCGTGGGGAAGGCTGTGAGAAGATCAGAGAAAAGAATGATAAACATTTCTTATATTCACTTACTACATCTGTTGTTGTGAACATGTGAAATGTGTTATGGAGATTTGTTTACCAAAGGGTGATTTCTTAATTGGTCAATGGTTATAGTGTTTTGATTAATTACCCAATTTAGTCTGTCTCTATCAGACAGTCTGCAAGGGCGATGAGTTTCTTAATAAGTATAGTATAATAAAGTGATTGATCAACCTTCTAGAATCATAGAGTCGATGCTAATTATTACCCAGCCAGAGACGCCCTACTACCACAGCTTACCAGCACAGAGCCCTGGTGTACAGCGGTACCTGCCAGCAGCACACACTTGCACACACACGAGGAACTGTACACACTCAACTTGCGTACACCAGCACGTGTGCTGCAGAGACACTTATGTACAGTCTCTACCAATGCACATGTGCTCACAAACATGAGACTTGCTTGTACGCAGAACTTGTGTACATTAACACGAGCATACAAATCTGTGCACACTAATATGTATAGTGTCATACACCTCAACGCATATCTTACACAGGGCCATGTTCACATTTGAAGAGCCTGTGTACACTCACAAACACAGAGCTGTGCACAGACTTAGTCACACTTGAGAGGGGATAATTTAACACACATGCACACAGTAGTGCACACAACACGTGTACACTTTGGTACTTGTGTGTGCACAGAGCTGTGCACACGGGCACACACGAGTACTGCATGTGCAGACTCACACACTCTGGCACATACGTGCACATGGACACACACTGGAACATACATGCAAAGCACTCCCCAGAGTTCTTCTGAAAAGAGAGTAGTAGGACTTCTACTGCCTGCTACTGCCCCCCACTTCTAGGCAGTATTTCACCCTCTGTGCTTTTGGGATGGGAACAAACAGTGTTGTCTTAAAGGAAAGGTCAAAGAAAGACTGTGTTGGATTCTTGTCCCCTGCCTCTCACTCAGCAGTGGCAGAAGGGCACAAAACTGAGCACTTTTTGCTGTTCTGTCTTTCCTACAGGCTTGATCAGTATGAAGGAGAGGATTAAAAGTTTTTATTGAGGATCGCTATTAGTGCATAGTACATATGGCATTCCTCACCCCTTATAGAGCTACACTGCTGTGTTTTGTCAAGGGGCAGTTCTTACCCCTTAACTACAAGGGGGGTACTTGTGGTCCCTATCATTGTGGAGGTACAATTTTAGGTAAAGTGTAAAAAAATTAACACTATTTCAGGTATTTAGTTGTACACAAACTAAACTGCTCGAGGGCAACAGAACATTTCAGTGCACTGTACCTCCTCTCCCTGAAAAAGCTGAATCTTATTCAGAGAGGCTTAGCAAAGCTTTGCTAACTTTCTGTTTCTTCACAGGGAATTTAGGCATTCAGAATTAAGCATTATTGGTTTAACATAAAAAACATGACTGGAGTAATGACCTACCGGTACTACTCAACAGTATGCTACAAGAGCAGATTGTAAATTAGCATCCACAGAGAAAGAGTCAAGAAGGCAAAAAGTGGTAAAAGGAAGGAGAAAAACAAAGTTCATCCTAAGCTAGTCTTTTTCTTGAGCTTATACTTGTTGATATCTTCCTATTTTTTCTTTCTCTTTTGGGGGCTTCTTACTTGCTCTTAGTCTTATCCTAATCATTCTAACTACAGGCTCTCTAGACAGAGCCCGCCTCCCTGATAGACTAACTACAGGCTTTCCCGACAGAACCCACCTGCCTGATTAACTAGAAGGAGAAAAAAAGAAGGAAAGAAGGAAGCTTTGCCTTCTTCTTGAAAAATAAAAGCAAATTAACAGCTTATACTCTGGGAACACTAGCGGAAGCAGCTGCCAACCTACCTACATGGTTTCCTGTGCTCGCGCAACTCCACGCCAGCAGACACTATAGGGGAGTCGCTGCAGCCTAGCACCCCCAGGCTAGCCCTGCCAGGCGTTACTGCTACCGGAACATCTGAATCACTGCGGCAGCCCTGTACAGGCAAGCCCACAATGCTGGGGCTATGTGACGCCCTGGCGCTCCCGCGCTCACCTGGGTCTGGGTTGCTGAGTAGCCCTCGCCTAACTAGGAGCTCTTGCCCCGCCCTCCCCTCCCCCATGGCGTTTTATGTAGACTTTGCCTCGTGTTGCCACACAGCCAGGGACTTCTGAGGTCTTTCAGATGCCCAGCACAGTAAAGCCAGCCTCTGACTCTTGGTAGCACCGTGCCAGAATCGCACCTGGTGCCTTGGCCACAGCTGCCCATGGCTGCCACCTGGGAAACCCCTTGTAGTATATGGTAGAGATAATTCATGCTATTTATGTATAAAATATTGTAAAATCCAAGCTATGTCTTTTGACCACTCCAGCCGGGAGCAGAGTCTTATTTTTATCCAATTAGTTCCCGGACAACGTTAAGATAATATCAAGTCTGTTAACATATGAATGGAACCTTCCTGAAGCGATGACCACCGACTTCCCTGGAATTCAGGAGTCATCTCGCACCTCGAAGATTGCATCTACTACACTTAGCACCAGCCTCACGCTGTTACATGTGAATGCCGACTTCTCTGGAGTGTTCTGACAAACATCTAGACACCTGGAACTGGACTTTTGTCTAACCCTGCACATGTATGGCCCCAGTTCTGCATGTGAAGGGACAAAAAGGAACATTTGGTCATCTCTGCCTCAGGCAGAATAAACTGTATATAAGCTCGCTGCGCGAAGCAGTCGGGGGTGAACCGAGGAGGAGACACTGACATTTTGGTGGTCAGATCCAAGTTCACCCAGGGCTGATCCCGGGGTTGACGCTGCCCTTGGCTGTGGTGATTTTTCTAATCGAAATTCTGTTTCACTGACAATCTAATAAATCATTGCTAAATTTTCTTATTAATTTGGCTCCTAATTTGATCATTTTTAACACCCTCCTTCATACACATCCCACCAGCCACGGGTCTCTCGCCTCCCTGACCTGGGAGACCCCACAGGGTCCCTTGTTCATGGCGTCCCTGCCCGAGAAACCCCGTGCAACTGGGTTCACCCTGCTGGGCGCCCCCATACTCGGCGAAAACTGCCTCACTCACTGCCTACAGCTCCCCTGCCACCTCTTGCCGCCTCTGAGATCGGTTGCATCACCACGCTCGGCTTCTGCAGCCTTCCTCCACCCTTGTTGGGTCGGCGCACACTGGAAACTTGCCGTGCCAAGCGCGGCTGCAAGCGCTACTTTATGCAGAGTCCTCCCTGGCCTGCTCCCATACTGGCGGGTCAGGGAAATCACTGCGGTGGGTCGGGGGAACCCCACACGCCTCCTCTCCCGTGTTCCTCGCTCAGAAAACCTAGAGTACTCAGTTTTTCTCCAAGCAGCGGTTACCTCGGCGCTGCCCTCCCCCCCCCTCGGGCATCCCGCCATGGGGTCATCGCCTTGGGGCTTCACTGCTCGGCGTCTCTGGGCCACCACGGGCAGGCCCACATGGCCCCTGTGGTGCCTACACCCCGGAAGCCCTGCACCACTGGGCTACTCCGGACGCCCCTGTTATGAGTAAAAAAAGCCTACCCACTTTTGTTGTAAAAAGGTTGCAAAGTGAACAGGTTGGACCAGTTGCTGCCAAGGTGGAGTTCTACCTTTTTGTTATTGTAATCAATGGTCATTTTTCCGTTAACTACTCCTTTTGTATCAGTATGGCCCTGCCTAAAGCTAAGTTTATAGCCCTTCTCCCCAGACAGTGAGAGGAGGGGACATGGTGGGGAGGGGAGGCGGCATCAGAGGGCATGGAAAATAACCTCGAGACCAGCATGCCATGGAAAGTCACCCTACCAAACTTACTGAAAAGACCGCAAAAACAACCAGTCAATACAGAATTAAGAGATCAGAGTGATGTCTGGACATGAGGAACAAAGTACCGAGCCTGCAGAGATGCTGAGAACCTTTGTTGCCCCTCGTCCTAGCAAAGACCTCAGCTGGAACCAAGACCCCGAGACTGCAAAACCCGAAAGTGGTAACAAAGGGTATATCCCCACTGCTCTCGTGAGGACGGGACCCCCAGCTCTGCCCCCTAGGGGACAAAGTTGCACATTCCTCCTCCTCCGAGTCACCCTGGGAGCAACGACGGAGAAGCCGCGGACCTGTCGAGCCTCCCAACCTTGAGCTGATCACTTTTAATAAAGGCATTAAAAGGAGAAAAAGTCTCCTGCCCTGTTTATTTCAGCCCCCACGCCCAGTGCTCCCCAGTCGCTGCCACTAGTGGTAGCACTTCCCCTCAAGCCTCGGCCAGTAAAGCTCTGGAAACCATCGTGCCGAGTACGCACTGGAAGCTCGCCACCCCAGGCGCTGCGCAAGCTGCTCCTCCACGTGGAGCCTTACACCGACTCCCTTTGCATGCATTGGCTGGGAACCCTGCTGCGGGTCCCTGTCCCTGCACAAATGCAGTCCTCCCCACTCCCAAGTCCCCACAAATCCTTTAATCTTACGCGTCCTGCTGGACACAGGGTCCCCATCATGGGCCCCTTGCTTTCCTCTCCCACGCATCCCGCCCTTTAGTTCCAACCACCCATTATCCTGAAGCTTCAACTGACCAGGACGGATCTTTTTATTACTAATATGAAGCTCACGTTCATATACTAGAATTATGGAGTTATAATCCGGCCAAAAATAGTTATGAGGATCTTCTAAGTCTCATACCGACCCTCAAGCACACTACTTTACTCACACTACAAGTATACTCTTAGCTCTTACTCATACTAGTACTCACAATTGACTAGATCTGCAGTTTTGAGGGCCTTTTTCTCTTCTTCCCCCTCCTTTTTCATTATCCAGTCTTTGTTATCTCCAGGGTATCGACCTGCAATCACCAGTGGTTGCAGGAGAGGTCGTTTGATCTGCCAAAATCAGCAGGGGTGCCCTTCGTCCAAAATCTCCTGGTCCATGGAGAAGAGGTTTTATATCCTGGCACAAGCCCCATTTGTGAGAAACGACTGTTCACTTTTAAAATTTAAAAGGTTTATTAAACCTTAACAAAAATAACAACAAAGGACTGAATAAGGAAAAAGTGTTTTCAGCGCAAGGAACCCCCATGACTACCAACCATGTACTCATCTTCCAGATGGATGCTTCACCTTTTATACCCCTGAGGGGGTTGAATCAGCCAACCCTGGCCCCTCCCAAAGTCTGCCAATCAACTCTTCTTTGCTGTTTATTGGTGGAGACTGCTTTCTTGCAACTTGATTGGAGGTGAGGTGTTGTCATGCCATGCCCCCCGAAGCAACAAGCTTTTTTATTCCCAAGTGTCCCATGCAAGGGGTATCTGTACAGGTCTTCTTTCTACTTGTCTTAGACAACCCAGGCTGTCCGGTGGCATCAATACGGGGAGGGGGAAAAGGGGACTATGGGGAGAACAGAGGACATTTAAACAACAAACCACAATAATGTAACTATACATCAATAAAGCTTCTCTTAATATTCACACAATATTCATCCCTTAATTGTGAGAGCCAATCTTCTCATTATTCATCTATAACATATACTATTTCTTCCCTAGCTGTAAAGAGGTACCTTTGATCATGCACTGTATGTTGTCTACTAGTAGTTCTTTTCCTTTGTTTTCTTCCTGTATAGTAAATAGTCTATTAAAGTCTTATGTCTGTGAATTTTGTGTCTATTAAATAAATAATTCATTCTATAATAGACCAAATCAGCCATTATTAAACAATTTGCAAACAAGAGTGAATTTTGGGGTGCTGGCTGCCCCAATAAAGTTACTGTCTGTTGCCAGAGGCCTGGGCAAAAGGCAAGGACTTGTCTAAACTCCCATATCTATTCGTAACACTGTCTCAGACTCTATACAGATTGATAATGGATCACACTTCACGAGTGTGATGGTACAAGATTGAGCCAATGAGGAGTCCTGCTTCACGAGGTTCCTGAGCCCTATATCTCCTGAAACAGCTCCAAAAACTTTTCAGGATAACTTAAAGGTGCACGAACCAATCGTGGTAGAGCTACTACAAATTGGAATTGTACCTATGAGTTTGACAGACAATCGAGGACCAGTGGCCTGGATGGCTATTGATTCTAATGGCTCCCAACAGAGGATCAGCTCCCATTGGGTATTCCCTCCATTTTAAGCTGTTCTTGTCACTGTACAAGTTTGGTTTTGCTCTGAACAAAACAAAAATTTCTCAATGAAGCCTCCCAAACTGCTCCTACACTACTCCCGTGTGGCAGTAGAGAGTGTAGTGCTGTGTTTGCAACTAGAGGCCAGAGATGCAACCACTACCATAACTGCTTGTGGGAAAAACATGTCTATTATTGCTTAAGTTCTGTTGCTTTAGTTTTTCTAATAATCTTGGATGTTTAAGTATACCCTCACTAGACAGAAGACTAGGTCTGTATCCAGATGTGAGACAAGGAGCGGCTCTAACAGCAGTGAAAAGGATGGTTCACTACCTGCAAAGCCGTGAAAACTACTGACAAAGACTCATGTGTTGCTACCGAGTAAGAAAGCGGCACAAACTCCAAGCAGGCTGATTTGCACAACAGCAGCTTTAATATGAAAAACTCTTCTTTTTCTATAGACTGTTCCAATACATTCCACTTGACTGGCTAATTAACAAAAACACTTTTCTCTCGCAAACAGTCCTTGAGAAGAACAGAAAAACAGAGTAGGAAAACACCATCTGCAGGTTGTTTATAATAACAAGCTATCATCATTTCTCTGCAACTCCCTTAAAAGTCTCACAAGTCCGCTGTGAGAAATCTAATCTTGTTTTCTTGCTCTCTGATCAGGCTGTCACATACACACTCCTGGACTCCTATAAGCGAATAAAGCCAACTCCAGGCACAGAGGAACCATACTGGACTGCCCTGTAACTTGTGATACATGAAGAGATGAGACCCACCAGCAGAGAGAGAGTGAATCTAAAGTTTATTCTGAAGCATCAGTATATATATCTTTACCCCTAAGAGCTTTTTTTGGTTACAGCTTACAGATGTGTTCACAGTCTTACAATAAATCTGTCCTCTTGACATTTTCCATTGTTCTCTCTGAAGTCATGGTAAAGGAGTGTGAAGAGCATGCAACCATGTTGATGTACAAGTAGAAACTTGTTCGTTCAGTTGTCTCAAGTACATGCTGTGTCAGAGACCGGCTGCTGGGGCTGCTGGCACTGCTGCTGTTGTTCTCCGTTTAACTCTTTCCTTACACTAACACCTGTTAACCCAACCACAACTAATGAATCCACTGTAGTCAAAATAATAATTATGGTATTGTTTACATTTTTATGCTTACATGTCAACATTTGCAATAATGCAGCATGGCTAATCAGCCATCCCAACAAAAAGAAAAAATAAAAGAGAGCAATGTTGTTTTTCCTAAACACACATATAACAAATCCTACCTCATCCTTGGAAGGGAAATTCACACCTAAAGCCAATGCAGTCTGTGGCATAGATAACAAGTGCAGCAACTGCTGGATTTGTTCTCAGTCTCCCAATAATTTCACAAAAGTATTCAAATGGTAAGAATTCCACACCAAACATATTCTCTAATGGTCTTCCTCTAGCTGGAGTGATGCTCCTTCTGGAAGGAGAGACAGTCCAAATCTCCATAAATCAACAAAGCTTGTTGATATAATTAGTGTCTTGAAACAAGAATTTACCAACCTTTCAAAGGTAATTAAACAAAATCAAATAGATTTGGATTTGCTTTTGGCTTCCAGTTAACACCAGTTTCTGTGTATATGTAGCTTAGACTGAGAATACAGACTGATCTGAAAGAAATTAGAACACTGGGATTGTTCATGAAATACAAAAAAATCAGG
Source organism: Melozone crissalis (assembly GCF_028551555.1). NCBI lineage: Eukaryota > Metazoa > Chordata > Aves > Passeriformes > Passerellidae > Melozone > Melozone crissalis. Next base: position 2,903,141 of record NW_026535813.1, on the reverse strand, counting down.
GGGAAGACATATTTAATTGGATAACCTCATGAATTTCAGATTTAAATGTGACCGTAAAGAAAATTGATTGGCATAACTACGGTAGTTCTGACAATATTTGGTACATGGATTCTATTCAAAATCTGCAAAATTTGATCTAATGAGATGCATAAATCTGACAATAACCATTTTTTCTAAAAATATCTCAGAAAGATGAAAAACTATTCTACTTAAGTTTGTTTACATAGTATTAAAAATCTTAATCAGTACTACTAAAGTACTAAATACTTTGATCATTTTAATTTTTTTGATTAATATATGTTTTTTAGTTTTTTCCAAGTATTGCTTTAGAATGCTTGTCTTCGCTCTGATTGTCACGGTGGGAAGAAAAGCTTTTGCCCTAAATGTAACTTGAATTTTCATATGATTATGGAATCAGTTTTATTTACCTCTTCCTGCCTCTTCAGGGTAAAGCATAAAGTCCCCAACTGGAGTAATATGCTGAGTAGGTAGAAACAATTTGAATTTCATTACACCTTTGATTGTCCTGAGACAACCAGACTATTATATAATACATGTATATTTGTTTGGGTTATTGCAAAATTGCCTAACACTTGATAGGTTAAGCAAGGATATGTGAAATACTGAACTTCATTGAGAAAGAACACTGGACTAAGAAGCATGAATGAAAGTGAAAGGAGTTGATGACCATCTCTTTAACTCCTCCAATCACTGCAACAAAGAAACTACCTCCATTAACTCTTCTTTGTTCCTGATTTGCATATTATCATCCTATGATTTTAAGACTCAAGGGGTGGGGAACATCCTTACCTGTGAAGACTGGTAAGAACAAAGGAACAGGACCTATTGGATTGTCCCCAAATACCATGAACACCAAATATAATGGCATATATTGTCATTATAATTCCTTGATTTATCAGTAATCATTTGTATATGTATGTTAAATAATCTAATGCATGAAATACATAAATTGAAGAAACAGCATGTGCTTCTTATCAATATCAATATCAATATCAATATCAATATCAATATCAATATCATGTTCAATACTTTTAAAAGAAATAGTGAAGCTAAGGAGAACAACGTGTATCAAAACACTCAGTGTTGGTGTACACATAGATGAAAGTGGATGCTTTTAGAGCATGGAGGTGGGAGGTACCTGCATTACTACTTCATGAAGTAAAGTAGCTGACAGTGGAAGGGGCTAACAGTGGGCCTGTTAGCTAAAGGAGCGAGAAGAAGCCGAGAAGTAAGAAGAAGCTGATAAGGAGCTTTCCCCAAGGCTGTAACCAAGGAGATGGAGAGAAGAAAGATAAGAGCACTTTGCAGCTGGACAAAATATTTTTAGCAAGTTAGGTGAAGTCACTATAACTTTCCACCAATAGCATGGTATTGACTTATTGTGGCCAATAGTTAAGGTAGAAGAAGGATAAACAATTGGAAAGTGTATAAAGGATCAGCCATGTTCACTAATAAAGTGTTGCCAACTGAGACTGCTTGTGGTCTCTGCTTTGTGTCGTGACCGCTTCGACTGCGACATTTGGTGATCCCCAACGTAATAAGAACATAGTCGGGGGGGCCCATACGGGGTCCTAGCAATTGGGCAACTGTGACCCACTGGGACGTAGTGGGGGAGGTGGCGTTGGTGCAGCTGACAGTGGCAGGTGGAAGCCACAGGGAGGTCCGGACCTGATTCCCTCCAATCAAGACACCTGGAAGTAGGTGAGCCACCAACTAGTAATAATGGGACATAATTTATCTAAAGAGGAAGAAAATGTTCTGTCTACATGGAAAATTTTGTTAAGAAATAAGGGGAACGATACGGCAGACTATGCGCTGCGCAATATATTGCTGTGGGCTAAATCACAGAATTTTGGCACTGATCCCAACACAGCATTTAGTGTTAAGGCATGGAAAAAAGTCAGGGACAGACTTTGGCAAGTCATTCGAGCGGGAGATAAAACCGTTGTTGATCTAGCAGTTACTTGGGACTTGCTCTTTGAGGCATTAAAGGAATGGAAAACAGAGCGAGAACAAACAGAGCAAGATGCAAATGAAGAGTTGGGGCTGATAACAGAACCTGATGGGGGGGCTGAGGCAGAGGGGGCCTCTGATGGGGAACATGGTAAAGAAAGTCCGGGTGCCATTAAGTTACCTGGGAAGCTGCCAGAGCTTCTGGGAAAACTGCCAAAGTTTCTGGGAAAGCTGCCAAGGCTTCTGGGAAAGCTGCCAAAATTTCAGGGCAACCTGCCCTAGCCTCTTCTTATCAGACCCCTAAACCTCCTTATCTCACACATGCACAGCAGCCCGTGATGGTGCCTGTATATACTTCACCACTATGTCAGTCAGCTGAAATGTCTTTAGCAGACAGAGAAACCCAGCCATCTGCCCCCCGGCTTCCCTCCTCTCTGGTCCAGCCGTCCACCCCCCCACTCCCCTCTGAGCGGCTTGAACAACCTGCAAGGCCGTATCCTCCATTACCTGACAGTGACAGCAACAGCGAATCAAGTGATGAGTCGCCCGCAGTAACACCTGAGTTGGGGCAAGGAGCTCTGGTCCCTTTACTTCCTAAGAGCTCTAGCCTTACTGCCCCATGGACTTTGCCTCCATGTCAAGTAACTGTGCTTCCTCGACACCCTCAGGAGTTTTGGGAATTTGTTAGGAAGAAAGCAGTTGAAGAAAAGAATTGGGACATCATAGAAAGGTTAGGTGCTCCAAGAGTACCTCAGGAGAACAGTATCAATGCAAATGTTGCATGTGATAACCCTATGGCTTTTCCAGTTTTTAAAGCAGCTCCTGGAAAAGGGCAGAATGACAGTCAACACATATTTGCCTGGAGGGTTGTGCAAGACCTCCAATCGAAAGTGGCTCAGTATGGTATTAATTCCTCAGAGGTAATGCAATTAATACATGTAATTAATGTAGATTTGCTTGCACCTTATGAAATCACTCATCTTGCTACAATTCTATTCCAGCCAGTACAATATGGTGTATTTCAAGAAACTTGGAGGCGAGTGCCTGAGCGCACCGCTTTAAGAAATATGCAGTTGCCTCAACACTACCCTCATCATGCTGTGGGCGTTGATGCCCTACTGGACACTGAGCCTTTTGCCAATCCAGATTTACAGGCAAGGTGGGATCCTTCGATTTTGGCGCAAGCTCAGCAAATTGGCATGAGTGCCCTAACTAAAACAATGGAAATGGCAGCTCCAAAACAGAAATATGTCACTATACAACAAGGGACGAGAGAACCATTTTTGCAGTTTGCAGAAAAACTTGCTGCGGCTATTGAGAAACAGGTAGATGATGAAACTTTGCGAGACAAATTGTGCGTACAATTGGCTAAAGAAAATGCAAACCCAGATTATTGACACTTTACCTGGGGAACCCAGCTTGTCTGAAATGGTTACTTGCTTGCTTGAAAGTTGGTTCAGTTGAGCATAAAATGGCAGCTCTTGCTGCAGTGCTAAGACCTTCAGCGAAATGTTATAATTGTGGAAAACAGGGGCACATAAAGTCACAGTGTACTGTCCGGAAAACAACATTTAGGCCAAGTGCAAGCAGCGATGTTGTATGCAATCGTTGTGCTAAACCTGGGCACTATGCTAAACAATGCAGGAGTAAATATCATGCAAATGGTCAGCTATTGCTGGGAAACCCAAAGAGCAGCGCGAAGGGGCGCATGGGGAAACAAATACCCCAAGAACAACCACCACAGCAAATGTGGGCCTTCCCAGCTCTACAAAGCTACCCATTTGCAAACAATACTCAGGGGCAACAAGCGGGTCCGCAGGGACTGATATACCCACCACTGACACAGTAAGCATTCTAACAAAAGAAATATGTAAAGTGCCCCTCAATGCCTATGGTCCGATAGGACGGGGATCGAGTGCGTTTGTGATAGGGAGATCAAGTAGTACACTTAGAGGTATTCGTGTGCATCTAGGGCTTATTGATGCTGATTATTTAGGACAGATTCATGCTATGGTATCCATCGATGACCCTCCTGTCACTATTCATAAAGGAACTTGCTTTGCTCAAATTGTACTTTTTGTGAGTTCTGTTCCAAATACAGTGGACCGAAGTCGCAGCACAGGGAGCTTTGGATCAACAGGAGTACCTCAAGTGTTCTGGACTGAGAAAGTAACCGAGAGTCGTCCAGAAAAGACATGCACTCTCACCGCCAGTGGATGTCATCCAGGATCTATATCAGTAACAGGTTTGATTGACACTGGAGCAGATGTCACAATACTCTCGCGACTTTGCTGGCCTCAATCGTGGCCTCTCACTCTTGCAAGTTTTGGACTCCTGGGGTTGGGTGGTGCTACAACAGGTGGCCTGTCAGCCATTGTAATTAATGTGAAACATCCTGATGGCCAACAAGCTAACATCAGACCCTATGTTGCCGATGCTCCTCAAAGTTTGTGGGGACGAGATTGTTTATCTCAATGGGGTGTCAAAATTACTATGGATTTTAATGGGGGCCCCTGTGTTGCAGGGCAATGAACGTCCACTTGTGCCCCTCACATGGCTGACAGATAAGCCTGTCCTGGTTCGCCAGTGGCCCCTAACTACTGAAAAGCTTACTGCCCTACAAGAATTAGTCACAGAACAATTGCAAGCGGGACATATTGAGGAATCATTCAGTCCCTGGAACACCCCTGTTTTTGTAATAAAAAAGAAATTGGGAAAATGGAGACTTTTACATGATTTACGGCAGATAAATGCTGTAATGGCAACAATGGGAGCTTTGCAACCAGGCCTTCCTACGCCTATGATGATTCCACAGGAATGGCAAATAGTTGTCATTGATCTGAAAGTTTGTTTCTTTACTATTCCATTGGCTGAGCAGGACAAAGAAAAATTCGCTTTTACGGTGCCTTCTATAAATCCTGCTGAACCCCATAAAAGATATCAATGGAAGGTACTCTCCCAGTGAATGAAAATTCGCCAACTATTTGTCAAAGGTTTGTGGCACAGGCCTTGCCAAAAGTGCGGGACCAATTTAAAAACTGCTACTGCTATCATTTCATGGATGATATCTTGTTGGCATCTGAACAACAAACAGCAGTTATCAGCTCTTGAACAATATGCTATGAGAAATTTGAAAGCTTTTGGTCTGATAATTGCTCCAGAGAAAGTGCAGGAACAGATGCCTTGGAAACACCTAGGTATGTTGGTGACCAACACTAAAGTTATGCCTCAACCTGTAAAGTTAGACATTGATGTTAAAACTGCTACTGATGCACAGAAGTTGGTTGGTTTAATAGGTTGGATTCAATCATATTTAGGCATAACTAATCATCAGATGAAGCCATTGTTTGATTTGCTGTCAGGCCTCACCTCCTCTACTGATAGGAGGCAATTGACCTCAGCAGCAAAAAAGACCCCAGAAGAAGTTGAATTAGCCCTAGCACACAAATTTGCTAACAGGATAGATACCTCTGTTGGTGTTCAATTGTTTATTTTGAAAGACCATGAAATACCATGTGGAATACTGTGTCAATGGAATGATAATTGGGAAGATCAATTGCATATTCTGGAATGGATATTTTTATCTTTCAGATCTCAGAAAACAGCTCCAAGACTTTATGAGCTTTTTGCAGATATTATCATCAAGGGCTGCAGGTGTTGTCATGAGATTTTGGAACACGACCCTGTGACCATTGTGATATATGTACAACAGTGGTATTTTGAATGGTGCTTTCAAAATAATCATGAATTGCAATCTGCCTTATCTTGTTTTACAGGCCAAATCACATAGCATTTGCCTTCTCATCCTGTTCTAACACTGACTAAAGAGATTCCTTTTGAAGGCAAGCAAATTTATTCTCCTGTTCCAGTGGAAGGTATAACGGTTTTTACAGATGGATCCGGGAAAACCGGAAAAGCAGCTGTGGCTTGGAGAAAGGATGATCACTGGGAATATCAGACAGTGATTCAGCAGGGATCTCCTCAACTGGTTGAACTTTCTGCTGTTCTTTTGGCTTTTACTTTGTTTCCTGGTTCTGTAAATAGAGTTACTGATTCAGTTTATGTTGCCGATTTGGTTAAGCATTTAGATCAAGCTGTGTTGTATAATATTCAAGTGAAGCCATTGTTTACCATGTTAGTGAAGTTATGGACAGTTATTGGTGATCAAAAAGATCCTTATTTCATCATGCACATTAGCAGCCATACATCATTACCAGGATTTTTTGTTGAAGGCAATGCCTATGTAGATTCCTTAGTGGCTGCTGCTGCAATCAAAACTGTACCCAGTGTGTTGCAGCAGGTCATTTTATCCCATCAATTTTTTCATCAGAGTGCTCAAGTTTTACAGCAGCAATTCAAATTGTCTACTGCCGAAGCAAAATCTATTCTTTCCTCTTGTCCTGACTGTCACATGACTCATGTCACTCAGTATTATGGTACCAACCCTAGAGGTCTTTCTGCATTAGAAGAATGGTAAACTGATGTTACAAAAATGCCAGAATTTGGTCACTTTAAGTATGTTCGTGCTACAGTTGATACGTTTTCTCATGCAATGGTTGCTTCAACATTCACAGGAGAAAAAACTCGAGATGCTATTCATCATTTTTATCATGCCTTTTCTATTCTAGGTGTTCCGTGTCACGTAAAAACAGATAACGACCCAGCATATGCTTCGCAGAAAATGCAAGCATTCTTTTGTGCTTGGGGCATTGAGAATTCAACAGGTATTCCACATGTCCCCACGGGCCAAGCAATTATTGAAATAGCTCACAGACTTCTTAAATGTCAGGTTCAAAAACAAAAAGGGGGAATGCAACAGGAGTCACCTCAAGTGAGATTAGATAAAGCTGTTTATGTGTTAAACATTTTGCGTACCCTGCCTGACTCACAGTTATCTCCAATCTTTTGCCATTTTTCTTCTTTGAATTCTATGCAACCAAATTTCCATAGAAATGTCAAGGTATGGGTCAAGGATTTGATTAGTGGTATATGGTCTGGTCCAGTGGAACTAATAACCTGGGGGAGGGGTTATGCTTGTGTTTTGACAGATAATAGTCCTCGATGGGTTCCTGCTCACTGTGTCAAACCTTACCTAGAGCGTGCGGGAAAGGACAGGATCGATGGTTCTGCAGCTGAAGCAGAACGTGTGGATGACACTGGCTAAGACCATATATCAGTACCTAAAGATGGATGAAGGACAGGAACGATTGTATTAAGAATGGGAATTTTTTTGATGGTTGTGATTGTGGTTTGTGTGCCCCTCTCTGCTTGGGTTTTTGCAAAGGGCCCTGCAAAAATCCATAGCAGCTGTATTGACAGTTCAAAAACAAAAAGGGGGAATTGTGTGGAAGGGGCTAACAGCCAGCCTGTTAGCTAAAGGAGCGAGAAGAAGTCGAGAAGTAAGAAGAAGCTGATAAGGAGCTTTCTCCAAGGCTGTAACCAAGGAGATGGAGAGAAGAAAGATAAGAGCACTTTGCAGCTGGACTAAGCATTTTTAGAAAGTTAGGTGAAGTCACTATGACTTTTCACCAATAGCATGGTATTGACTTATTGTGGCCAATAGTTAAGGTAGAAGGGTATACAATTGGAAAGTGTATAAAGGATCAGCCATGTTCACTAATAAAGTGTTGCCAACTGAGACTGCTTGTGGTCTCTGCTTTGTGTCGTGACCGCCTCGACTGTGACAACTGTCTGCAGTCAAAGGATAAAATGGAGCAGGACTTCCTCTCTGCTGCAGAAGGGCTTATCTGTTTTGCCTGTCATCTGGTGCATAGCTCAGGGCATCTTCCTCCTCACATGAATTGGTGAGAAAACCCAGGTTGTGTTGAGATATTGGGGTATTGGGACACAAGACAGATGATGGACTTCAGACCTGGTTAGCATAAGACATTTGATAACAGGATGCGTTGGCAATAGCAAACAGAACTTTGAGGATTAAATCAAGATTGCAAGAAGATTCAATCAGACTGGTTTACCAGAACAAGAAAATTACATCAGATTTCTGCAAGCAAGAGATGTTTAAAATGCATAAGTTTGTTTATGCGTTGATTAACCCAATCATTGTAGTAAAGCACTGCCAGTCTTCCTAGAATAAGTATATAAGCAGTTGTGCTTCACAATAAATTCAGATTCTTTGACCAGCAACACATCTTAAAGTCTTCCCTGTCTCTGCTCTTCGCCAATATTTGGTACCTCTGTGTGAGTGAAGAACAGACTATCTGGCTGCAGTTGGTGAGCCCCTGGAACTGATTGTGACTGTGTGAGAACCACATCTGGGCCCACAATGGCCTGCCTGCTGCAACTGACAGGTGAGCCAGGGGAACTAAAAAAGGGACAGGTCATGCCCAGTGAGAGAGAGATCTATGAAGCCATGCCCACCCTTCTGGGCAAGCATGACTCCCCCACCCTAAAGCAGGACCTTAAGTCACTTTTACACCTGTTATAGATGGATAATGAGATGATTTGCTCTTGCAATTAAGGGATATTGTGTAAATATTAGGAGAAGCTTTATTGATGTATAGTTATGTTATTGTAGTTTAGATGTCCTCTGTTCTCCCCATAGTTCCCTCCCCCCCTCCATTGTTGCCATCAGACAGCCTGGGTTGTAGCAGACTCCATGGAGTTGGCTAGGGCTCCGTGGAGGGCTGAGACTTAACAGTAGGAATTGCTGAGTCATGATGAGATAGCAAAATAAGCTCCTGTCTTCCACCTCTCAGATGCTAGCTTATCTCTGTAACCCCATAGGTCACTTTCCCCTAACCCCTACTACTGGACAAATTTGGATCCCTCTGTACCCTATAAAAAGGGGCTGTTTTAGCCCATTCAGCAGAAGAAGAGCTGTCACTGGAACCCTTTACAGACCCCTCAATAAAACCATCACTGTGGAATGCCAGGACCCTCCTTCTCGTCTCTCATCTGCTTGTCCCTCTAGCCCACAGGCGCCTTAGCAAGCAAGTAAAGAGCTGGAAATCCTAAGAGCTGATAATCACTAAATAGCTGAAATCCACTAAGCCTGCTTAAGGTAGCCACGGCTACGAGTGGCCTGGGTATTCGGATACTCTGTCCCCAGGACGGACTGAGCTATCCGGTCAGTGCTGCCTTGCTTGGGGGCAAAGCCTGCTCTGGGGGCAGAGGGGCCATACTGGGTTGTCTAGAACAGGTAGAAAGAAGGCATGCACATGTGCCCCTTAAGTGAGGCAGCTGGGAATAGAAAAGCTTGTTGCTAAGGGGGTGCAGCATGACAACACCTGACCTCCAATCAAGTTACAAGAATACAGTCTCCACAAATAAATAGCAAAGAAGAGTTGACTGACGGACTTTGGGAAGGGCCAAGGCTGGCTGATGCAACTCCCAGGGGTATAAAAGACTGAGCATCCAGCTTGAAGATGAATCGGTCACATGGTAGGTAGCCATGAGGGCAGTTCGCAGCACTGCAAGTTTTCCTTATTTAGTCTTTTTGTTGTATTTTTGTTAAGGTTTATTAAACCTTTAAAAACTTTTAAAGTCAGCAGCTGTCTCTCACACTCCCATCCTGGAGAGTACTATTTAAGACATTGAAAAAGTAAGACCAGTCCTGGGCTGTATCCTCTGCAGATGCCGCCAGCCCCCTGCCTCGCTCTGACTCTCCCTGCCTACTTGAAACTGGCACCTCTGATAATGAAGGCCACAGCTATCAATCTCCCCCTGCCCAGACAAAGGAGGTGAAAGCATCCTTTCTTAGGTTGTTAGCAGTGTATATCGCTGACCACGGCTCTAGCAGTGAGGAAGAGAGGGAGCCCTTCGATCCAGGACCAATAGATTCAGATTATGAGACTGATCCATTCCCACCTGACCCTCACGATAACTGGATGCAATTAAAGAAAAAGGCTCATAAGGAGTGGGACCCCTAAACCTGCTTTGGGTGATCGAAATCTGGGTGATTGAAAAAGGACTGTTTCGAAAAGGGGGAAGCCAGATCCAAAGCTCCTGGTAATTGCCCTCAGTGCCGTAATCAATGTTGGCTCAAGTATGATTTTGAAGGGCATGTGATATGGGGAAAGTGGAGCTGAAGTGTGGAGAAGCACCACGCGAAGACAGATGTCCCAGCTGATGCCTCAGAGCAGAACACCGCAAGCCTCAGCCCAGCCATCACCTCAAGCAGCCTTCACCAGACCACAAGCAGCCCTGGCCGAACAGCTATTTTGTTATAGAAATAAAAGCAATTTTTGCTATTTTATTTTTTATAAGTAATACTGAAAAATGAGTAACAATTCCATATTATGACTGTTATTAGTTATAAGTTATTTAATGCTTTCATTTTTACTTTTGCTTTAATGTCATATATGCATAAATGTCTAGGAAAATATAACCTCAATTTCTTAAGACAGTTTCTACTGATATATATAATAATCCTGATTATGCTGTTAATCTTATTATGTGAATTCACTGACTTTTTATACAAGCATTACTTTATTCATTTGCCATTTGTCTATGGTACCATTGACTATTTAACTAATGATAAATGACAAAGCCAGCTACTTTACAAAACTTCACATATTGTTGTATAGCTATTTATAAGACATATATTATTTTTCTAACTACTATTACTAAGAGGTTTCTAAAATATATTAGAGAAACTTGTCCAGTTAGGGCCTGGATCCTGGCCAAGTCCTGGTCTTACCTGGTCAGAAAGTATGCCAAAACTAGGTGGTTTTTGCACCAAAATTTTATACAAGTAATCTTGACTTGCCTAATAAGGACCTATGATAGCTAAACCTCCTTTTAAAGTGAACTTGGAAATCATACCCGGAAACGATTTTGTAAGCTCTCACTTTAAAAATGAAGCTTGCCAATTACTACAGATTCTTAAGTAAAAGTACAATATTTAAGAAATTGATAATGCATTATTTTAAATCACCATTCTATTTTTCATGTTCTACTAATTGTATGTGCTGATTTATTTTTACTTAGTATAAGTTTATTGTTTTGTTACATATTGTTATGCTTTTATGTTACACGTTATTAAAAACAAAAAAATAACTTATAACTAATAACTATCATAATATGGAATTGTTACTCATGCTTCAGTATTACTTATAAAAAATAAAATAGTAAAAATTGTTCTTATTTCTATAACAAAATAGCTGTATCTTGTCATTTAAAAGAGCAAATTTTGACAAATTCATTCAGGCTTTATGTCATTCACTTGTATAGCAAAGGAATTATATTTTATAATTTAAACAGGTATATTTCAACAAAACCTTAAAATCAACTTCACTAAAACTTTACTTCAGTAAAACATAACAAAAATATACTTAAGAGAACCTAAAGTTTTTATCACTGAGACTAAACAAAAATGAATCTTAACAAGAATTAACTTATTTAAATTCTATTATTACAAAAAGGTTACTGAAAATTTGTCATATAACAGTTAAACATAAAAATAAACAACATGTAAGTAAACAACTGTACTGAAATATTTGCAAATAAAATTACCTTGTTAGTACTAAAATCAAGCACTTAATAAAGCTGACAGTGGAGTTAAGTCTCAAATAATTACTTCAAAGTTTGTCTTGAATGTGAGCTCAAGAACCTTGAAGTTACGACTTATTACTCTCAGTGAGCTATGCAGGTTTGCTAGTTACTAATATGTAAGAAGACACCATGTGAAAAATGCCAATCACTTGTTTTTAGAATTTTAAAAAGTTTAATAGTAATAAAATGGTTATAAAAATAGTAATATAATTAGAGTAATAATAATTTGAACAATTGGGATTAGGACAATATGAGACAATAGAAACAAAGAGTTATGGACAGTCCGGGGGCCTCTTTCTGGGCAAAATAAGCCCAAAAAAGGACACACATTAACAGAGAATTAACCCTTAAAAACAATAGCCTGTTACATATTCATACACCTCATACATGATGCATAAATTCCATTCAAACAAAGGATTCTGTCTGGTCATCGTCAACTTCTTCCTCTCAATCCTGACAGCATCTTCAGGACTGAGCGAGGTGGGCAGAAGTTAGTTTCTTTTGATAAGGGAGCAATAAATTCTTTTTCTCTGAAAGATTCGGGTGTCCTGTGGCTGCTATCTCTGTGGGAGTACCTCATTCCTCTCTTTTAAAAAATGTATCTTACATAACACAGTTTCTCTTTTAACATTATGTTATAATCTAAAACCATATTTAACACACTACTTAAGAAAATTAATGCAGCATAACTTTCTAACATAACACATATATTATTCATTTTAATATTTGCGAAAAGCCAATAAAAATATGCATTTGTTACACACCACCTCTATACAAACACTTTTGAATTTTTCTAGTAATAATCCTTTTAAAAATTACAAATCACAAATTACTAACATTCGAAGGTCAATTTTAACACTGGCTGGTGCCAGGCGGGGGTGCCGCACCCCCTGCAGCAGCTTTTAAAGATTGGTTGTAGGACAGATTTTTTACCTGCCTTTCAGAGTCCCTTTGCATTGGCATGTGGGACACTGAGATGTAATACCGTTGTGTCCAAAAAGTCTGTGGGACCTCTGTAAAAGCAAAAACCCCCGTCCCTCTGTTCAGCTGTCGGAGGTGCAGATAGAGGAGCTGCTGGAAAAAGTATAATTTGGGCTATATTGCTGCCGGCCGGGACTACACAGGGTGGCTGTGGGGTCCATGGAGTCAATAGCCCCAGGGAGAACAAACAACCCTGTTATCAAGGTGTAAGATCTGCCTGTAATCAAACCATGTATATGCTGTCCCAGTGCTCCAAAAACTCCTGTGGAAAGCAAATGAACAGATGAATCAAGTAATGTTATTTTGCTATTGTTTGATATGTCCTGTCCTGCACTGCCTGGAGTGGCTGCACATAGGTCAGCAACCGTCCAGCCAGGACTGCTTGTGGTCTGGCAAAGGCTACTTGGGGTGGTGGCTGGGCTGAGGTTTGCGGTGTTCTGCTCTGAGGCACCAGCTGAGGCATCTGTGTCTTCGCGTGGTGCTTCTCCACACATAAGAAATTCTGGCTGCAGGGTCTTAAAAAGACCTTAACAATTTTGGGCACAAGATGGATAGGGAATAAAATAACATTTTGGATTACCCTGGACAGATGCCAAAAAGGACCATGGTGGGTTAAATTGGCTGAATGCCAGATGCCCAATAAGCCACTCTATCACTCCTGTCCTCAGCAAAACAGGGGAAGAAAATAAGATGGGGGAAAACCCCATGGGTTGAGATAAAGACAGTTTGCTAAAGCAAAAGCTTCCCCTGTGGATATTCTCAGTTTAGTAGAAAAAAGAACAGAGATACTTTCTCCCAGGCCGAGCCTGGGAAACTTAGAGAAAAAAATTAATTATTATCTCTCTTTCTGCACCTGTTGTTTATAGATATGATTCTCCAGAGTGTGCTATTCATAGTTCACCAATAGTGTGAGAGGTTTTCACTTTGAGACCAATCAAGTCTCAGCTTAGTGAGTCGGGTTATAAAAGACGCACTACTTTCTATTAGACGCCTTCTGTTCACCGTCTTAATACTGGAGTCTTTCTTTCCCTCCCTGACTGAACAGCAACATTCCCCTATGTGAAAAATACCATTCACTTTTGTAAACATTTTATAAGTTTAATAGTAATGAAAATAGTAATAAAAATTAGGACAATAAGAGACAATAAAAAGCAAAGAATTACGGATGTCCGAGTGCCTGGCACTCTGCCACAAAGCACACCTTGCTAACAAAAGGAGTACCGCTTAAAAGCAATAGCCTATTGCATATTCATATACCTCATACATTATTCAAACATTCCTTTCACATTAGGGTGTTTCTGCTTAATTTTAGCCTCCCCCCCCCCTCATCTTGTAAATCAATCTTCTTGGTTCCTCAAAGTTTGAGCTTTCCTGATAAGGAGGCAATAATTCTTCTCTTGGAATATTGTTGTCTGTTCCTGTTATCTCCATCCAGTTAGGATAATGGAAATAATTTCTTGGTTATCTTTTCCATTCCTTGAGCTAGTTACAAAAAGTATCTTATGTCACATAGTTTCTATTTTAATATTATGCTATAGCCTAAAAACTATATTTACCACACTACTTAAAAGAGATTACTACAGCACAACTTTCCAACATAACACATATAGTATTCATTTTAATATTTGCAAAAAGCCAATATTATAATATGTATCTATAACACCCTATAAACACAGGCTAAGAGAGTTGGAGTTTTTCAGTCTGGAGAAGAGAAGCCTCTGAGGAGACCTTATAACAGACTTCCAGTACCTAAAGGGGGCCTATAAAAGAGCTGGATAGAGATCTTTGCAAGTGTATGTAATGATAGGATAAGGGGGAATGGCCTTAAAATTAAAGGAGGTAGGTTTAGATTAGATATTAGGGGAAAATTCTTTACTGTGAGAGTGGTAAGACACTAAAAGAGGTTGATCAGTGAGACTGTGGCTGCCACATGCCTGGAAGTGTTCAAGACCTGAAGAAGAAAAGACTGGATGTGGTACATACTGCCATGGTCTGGTTAACAAGGTGGTTAGGTCATAGTGACACTTGGAGAGAGACTCTAAAACTCAAAGATAAAATGAGTTTAAAGTAGGTATGCTTTTGTTCAGGCCAGAAGCATGGGGATATCTCCACAAAGACATGCGTACCTCCTGGTACACTCAAGTTTTCTTTTATCCCATAGAATGTTACATATGCATTAAGTTCCACAACAGATCATTCCCTGGCTCCCCTCCCTCTCTGCTTCATATGTTAATCATCTTATCAGTCCTTTTTGCACAGTTGTCTCTGGTGGTCCCTGCGCAGTTGTCTCTGGTGGTTGTCTCTGAGGTCTCGGGAGTCATAGGGGATGAAGTAAAGTTGTCTTCCTCAGGGTTGACTTTTTGACCCTGCCACCTTGCGCATGCTTACTGATCTTTTGGCCACTGTCCAAGCCATGAATCCACATTCATCTGGTTTCAGGGGCCGAAGGAGCCTTGTTATCTCAGTATCCTTGCATACTGTATCCTGTTCTTGATAAAAATCCTTCCCCTTATCAGGCATCCTTGCATTCTTTCTTACTGTTTTGCAGGTATTCCTTTCCTTTCTCAGGCAACTAAGGATGCAGCAAATATTAAGCAATGTCCATCATCTATGCGCCTATTCTTAATCACTACCTTCTAATTTCTGTGATTAATATATATCCTCTAGTTTCTGACCCCATGTTTCAGTCCTTCCTTTTTAATAAAGTAGTAAATTCTTTTACTTAGTATAAATTCCAATCCTTATGATATGTGTCTTCTAATGCTTTACCATGCACTTGGGATAAAGAGGTTAATATTGCTATTCACTGTAAGTCTCCAATTCCAAATAAGTATTACAAAAGACAGTGTTAAACTTATGCCAACTAATATTAGTAAAACAATGATGGGGTGACATAATGTATTTAGGATCCCAGTTGCAGTGGGCGACCATCCGAAAAGTGAATCCCACCAATTTTGACTTGCATCTTGTTTTACTCTCTGCAGAACGTTGTTTATTTCTTTTGCATCACAATGGACAGTAATTAAAGTTTTCTCTCCAGTTTTCTGAATTTCCTTTAGAATTTTGACAAGGTCCTGATGCTTAATTAATTGTATGATTAGAGTGAGATTCATTTCAATAGGTGTGGGTGACAACCTGTGGTACATCTTATTGTCAGACTTAATTAGCTGGTGAGACACAACTGGTACAAAATACAGAAAGTCACACCCTAAAATTTTAACAATGTTACAAATACAAAGGTTAAAATTACTCTTGCTGAGCAGAGTTACATTGTTCTTGTCTATTTCTATAAAAGTACATGCAGTTTTCAAACACACACAGCCTTGACCAATATATACAAGTAAAATCCTTTGACTAGTATTCAGATGAATTTCAGTGACAAACACCCTGTTCAGTATCAAGACATATATCTTGATCATCTATTGTGTTACTCTCACAAATGAACCCATTCTTACTGGGTAATGCAAGATTCTAGATTCACAGTTTGCCATTTTTCATTTACTCTTCATGCCCACGTCCTGTGTTCTGAAGGGTAGAGCACTGATTTCTCATGATTCAGTCGTCATGCTATAATAGGATGAATAATGTAAACTGTGGCATTGTTTACGCTGAGCACAAAAGCAGTAGCTACGTTATCAATTGAGTCATAGGTGAAGTTCCCTAAAGTCCACCAGGATTGAAATTTCTTTTCAAAATCTGTCCCAAACGGCTTTTCGAATCTCAATCGGAAAAGCTCCTTCACTTCCTTCTCTTATAATTGAAACAGCTGTTGATTGCAACCATAATTGTGCCTGTATAAAACTAAAAGCCAGAGACACATTTTGAACCATAGCAAGTGCATCTATTATTAATCCATGGTCTTGGTCTTCTGCTTTTTCCCAACTTGGTAATATTTTTGAAACCTGCCACTGACTGGTTCCCAATGCTAACAAAGATGACTGTAAAGGTTGTTTTAATTTTGTTAGATCACTTCTTGCAGTGGCCAATTTATTCACTAATATTTCTGAATCAATTCCGTTTAGAACTCCCATCCCTGTCCCTAATATTCCAGTCAGATGGCTTTGCATTCTACCCCTGGTGTATGCTTGCCTATGCAAACATGTCATCCAACCCTCAAAGGATGTCTTTAGGAAAGAAGAGCAGGCTGTTTGAATTTCAGAGATGTTAGTTTGCATTAGTAATTCGACACGCTCAAGACACCATTCTGGATTAAATAACAACTGCTGTTGGCCTGTATTCCTTATTACATATGGGCCGATTTTATAAACTTTGGGTTCAGGCCTAGGTGGCGCGATTTGGGTTTGGGCTGGGGTAATGGGCTCAGCTGTGGCATTTATTTTAAATTTGAAGGTGAGCCAAATAGAATCATGGGGCAAAGACACACCACCTCAACAGTCTGTGCTAACAAAAAATTATACCAACAGTCTAATTCACTTGAATGACTACAAACTTCCTGGTGTTTGTC
Organism: Melozone crissalis; assembly: GCF_028551555.1. NCBI lineage: Eukaryota > Metazoa > Chordata > Aves > Passeriformes > Passerellidae > Melozone > Melozone crissalis. The sequence continues at coordinate 2,886,208 of NW_026535813.1, read as the reverse complement.
TGTGGGAGAGGTTGAAACACTAATTTGGATTGCTTTCCTATGATCGTTTCCATTAATCATTTGACACCCTATCCTAATTTCCTCTCCCATAGTCCCTTGAAGGGACCATAACCTTTGTCTTTGCCACTCTTGCCTTTCATATACTTGGTTGTTGTGCATGACTACAGTTGATAGGTTTAGATTTTTTTATATCAGAATATTCTCCCATGGATCCAGTGTACCAAGGAAAAGCCACTGAGAATTATTCTGGCTAGAGGTATTCTTGAGTTTTTGGATCATAATTAAGGTTACTAACTAAACAATTTTCCTGATTAAATTCCTGTAATCTAGATTGCTAAAACTTTTGTTCAAGTGAATCTTAGTTTCAGTTCATTATCACCCGGTGTTACTCTCCAAGGAGCCTCAGGAGCTTTCTTCACTCGAGAGTGGGGAATCCAGGCATTCTGCTCTTGGATCTTAATTGCAGTAAAAGTGGTGAGAAGCACTTGGAACAGTCCTTCCCACGGTGGGTCCAAAGTCTTTTCTGTAAGAGACTTGACATACGCATAATCCCCAGGCTGTATGCTGTCGCAGACATATTTTATGTGAAATCCTTTTGGCAAGATCTTTTCTCCTGAGAAGCTGAGAAGCTTCAGCTTCTCCATGTTTTGCTGCTTTGGAATGTGATCTGGAGAATTGTTTACCCAGCATGTGAAATTGTTTTTACTTGATAACCAACGACAGCCACCTGTGTCGAGGCTGTGAGCAGTCACAAGATTTTATTATCATTCTTTTCCTTTCCTTGCTAGCCTTCTGATGAAATCCTTCTTCTATTCTTTTAGTATAGTTTTAATATATCATTTTCTTTTCATATAATATATGTAATAAAATAATAAATCAGCCTTCTGAAACATGGAGTCAAGATTCTCGTCTCTTCCCTTGTCCTGGGACCCCTGCAAACACCACCACAATATGTCATGCACTGGTCCATCTAGCCCTCTGCCCTGAGTTCCAGCCACATGTTTTTTAAATTTCTCTGAGTTGCTTCCCTAGGGCTGTTGTATTGTACTAAACAGTTTATTTAGTTGTTGTTTTGCACTGGGTGATGGGAAGTTTGTACTGAGTATGGTATGTCATGTAGATTATTCCCCCTTTCTCATCACATGGTCTCTCCCCCATGCACCCCTTTCTATATCCCCTGGTGGTCTGTCCCACGGGTGGCCCCCCCCTCGCCCCTCCCCAATGGCATCCCATTGGCCGTGGTCCTCTTTCCCGGGCCCCATCCCCTCGGGTATAAAATCCCACTGCAGGTGTGGTTCGGTCTCTTTTTCTACCTGGATGGTCGCTGTCACCAGAAGTGTCCTGCCCCAAGCCAATAAACAGGATACTCGTTCCCACGTGGAGAAGAGCGCTTCTCATCTTTTATTTCGTCTATGCAAGTCCATGTGGGCCAGAGTCCAGAGCTAGCTGGATTTGGACTCATGTAAAGCCCAGAAACCAACGGATTACTGCATAGGACTACCATATAAGCAGTCAGTCTTTCTTCCCCAATTTGGGTGGATATCCCTTTCTGCTCACCATATGGTCTCCCACAAAGCATTTCGAAGGGACTCAGCTTTTCTTTAGTTCTGGGCTTAGTCCAGAGTTGCAGCAATGCTAGCAGGAGGGACCGCGGCCAAGGCAAATTAACCTCCTGCCCTAGTCTCACAATTTGTTGTTTGATCAAATTATTCATTTTCTCAACTTGGCTGCTTGACTGGGGACTGCATGGCGTGTGAAATTCCCAATCTGTGCCTAGAAGCTGACTGACCTGCTGTACTACTTTTGAAATAAAATGTGGTTCTCTATCTGAGAATATTGTGGCTGGAACTCCAAAGTGTGGTATTGTTTCTTGCAACACCTTGGTTACCTCCTGGGCTTTGGCAGTCCTGGTGGGGAAAGCCTCTGGCCATCCTGAAAAGGTATCTGTTATTACTAACAAATATCAGTACCCCCCTTTTCTTGGTAATTCTGAGAAATCAATTTGCCACTGCTGACCAGGTCCATGGCCCTTTCAAATTTGGCCAAGTTTTGGTTTAGGAGTATTCTTGGGGTTAGTCTGGAGGCAAAGTTCACACTGCCGGGCCACTTGAGTAACAGTGGCATATAAGTTCCTGGCAGTGATTATTTCGATCAAATAATTATACAAGGCATCAATTCCCCAGTGTGTTTTCCGATGTTCCTCTCTTACTAATGGCCATAATAAATGGGAGGGGATAACTGTAGTAAACCCTACAGGCTTAGCAAAAGCACCATGGAGAATCTGAACAATAGGAATGCTGACACAGCAGCAAAGAAGCTTCCTGACTCCATGGACATCCGCCCCATAACCTATCCCTATAACCATATAAGGCAATATCTTGTTAACCCTACTACTGGTCACTTATGGTCCCTCTAACCCCTTGCCACTGGTCAAGCTTGGATACTTGACAAGGCTATAAAAGTAGCATACTGTACCCTACTAACTTAGAAGAAGGAGAGCTGAGACCCTTCTCGGACCCCCGAATAAAGCCTTCTCCATGGAATAAGCTCACGCCTGCTTCTTCTCCTCTCTCCGTCTGCTGGAGCCTCGAGCCAAGGGCAAACTTACCTAGCAGCAAGCTGAAATCTTAAGAGCTGGCTAATCACTATAAGAGCTGAATATCACCATGCTTGTTGGGGATTTGACCCGCGGCCTGTGGGCCTGAGCTAGCTTGGCTTCGGGCACCTGATCCCTCCTTGAGGACTGAGATCCTGAGCCCCAAGGCTCTGCTCTATGATAAAGCCTGATAAGAGGTTATTAGATAACCAGTTTCCTTTCTGCTGTAACAGCCCATCCCTCCTGGTTATATGTTCCCTTTTGATCTTCACTTAGCTTTCTATCCTTCTTATTATACACTGGCTTACCTTCTAGGGAGATTTGACCATCAGGAATTAAGGCTCCTTCTACTGTTACCTCACCTTTTGCTGCTTCTTTTGCTGTGCAGCCCCTCAGGGCCCCCGAGGCTCCTCTGATGGGGGAAAACCTCTTTTTAACAGTTCTGTGCCAGGATTGAGAGACGCACGGGACTTTTTTTGGTCTTCAAGTTGCTGTTTATTTTTATCTTATCAGAAGTTTGGCACGCCATCTGCAGCAGACATAGCGCACAAAGAAGTATAGCAAAAAATGTTCCCAAGATGTACAGTTTCAAGGTCTTTTAAAGCTGTTTTATCCAATTAACTCTTAAAATGTACTTTATTTCTACCTTTCTACCAATAACTGAGGCTATGTCTGTCCACATAACCTCTGCACTGTGACTTCCCACAATCATTCACCCTGTGCCACCAACACTGCAGAAAATGGAGTAGATGAAGAAGAAGAAGCTCAGACAAAGCCCAAAATCCTCCATCTTGTCTCCTATCTACCTCTATACTAAAATCCCAAAACTCTAAATTTTTCACCCTGTGACAATCTACACTATTTTCTATTATCTATTTCACACACTTGTAGACTCGAATCCATCCCGAAGTCTTGGAAGACCTCTCCATGGGTAAAGGTTGAAGGCAGTGCTTCCTTGGGAGTCAGGACCCCTCAGGACAGGCAAAGAAATATTCCCTGTGCCCTGGGTTCCAACATTTTGCCTCTCTGTCCACCAGCTCATTTCCCTCTTCCAATTCTGAGCTCACTTTCTGATGTGCCTTAATGTGCATGACTGACACCTTCTCAGGCATTTGGACTGCTTCCAATAGTTGTATTATTTCTTGTGCATGTTTAATGTTCTTCCCTTGTGAATTTAACAGTCCTCTTTCTTTCCAGATAGCCCCATGGGCATGCACTACTCCAAATGCATATCTTGAATCTGTATAAATATTTATTTTCTTTCCTTTTGATAACTCTAATGCATGGCTCAGGGCAATTATTTCTGCCTTCTGTGCAGAGGTACCTGCTGATAATGGTCCTGATTTGATTAGGTCCCTTGATGTGGTAACTGCATACCCAGCATTGTCCTTTTCCATTGATAACATAGCTGCTTCCATCGGTGAACCAGGTTTCTGCATCATCCAATGGAGTGTCCTTCAAGTCTGAGCGGTTGGAATAAGTGGCTTCAATAGTCTCCAGGCAGTTGTGATGAATTGGTTCTCCTTGGTTCCCACTAAGAAAAGAGGCTAGGTTGACAATGTTAGTTACCACTATCTCTACATCATCCTGTTCTACCATGATAGCTTGGTATTTCAGAAACCGTTGTGGGAAGAGCCAGTGGCCACCCTTTGTTTCCAGTACTGAGGATACTGTATGAGACACTAGCACAGTCATTTTCTGGCCTAGGGTGAACTTACAGGCTTCTTGAATGTTCAGTACAACTGCAGCCACTGCTCTGAGGCAACCTGGCCATCCTTTGGCTGCTGCATCCAGCTCTTCAGAAAGATAAGCAACTGCCCTTCTCTATGGGCCCAGTCCTGTGCCAGTATTCCCAGGGCAATTCCCTGTTTCTCATGAGAGAAGGGAAAGAATGGTTTACTCACATCTGGAAATCCTAAAGCTGGAGCTGACATGAAGGCCTTTTTCAGTTGACCAAAGGCCTGTTTGGCTTCCTTTGTCCACTGAAGGCTTCTCCTTCCATTTGTAATGAGTGAATACAGAGGTTTCATGAGTACTCTATTTGTAAATCCATAGTCTGCACCATCCCGTCATGCCCAGGAAGGTTCTCAGCTCTTTTATTGCTTGAGGTTTCAGGGTTTGGCATATTGATTCTATGTGTTCTTTCCCCAAAGTCCATTGTCCAGCACTGACCTCATAACTCAGATAACCTTTGGTTTTACTACCTGAGCCTTTTGCGACACTCTATATCCCTGAAGCTCCAAAAAGTTTAGAAGGCTTACCGTCCAGGCCACGCACCCTTCTTCTGTAGGGGTAGCTATTAGGATGCCATCTACATACTGCAACATTTTCACTTCTCCTGGTGGAGCTTCCCAGGATTCCAAATCCTTCGCAAATTGTTCTCCAAACAGGGTGGGCGAGTTCTTGCATCTTTGGGGTAGGACTGTCCATGTGAGCTGAGTTTTTCATCCACTTTTGGAATTTTGCCATTCAAATGCAAAAATTTTCTGACTGACTTCATGGAGAGGGAGGTAAAAGAAGGCATCCTTCAAGTCTAAAACAGTAAACCAAGTTAGCTCTGGTGTTAAACACATTAACAAGGTGTGCGGGTTAGCCACCACAGGGTAGAGATCCTCAGTTATCTTGTTAACAGCCCATAAGTCCTGCACAACCCGGTATGACCCATCAGGTTTGTGGACAGGCGGGATAGGAGTGTTGAAGTCAGACTGGCACTCCTTCAATAACCCCAGCTGTAAAAAAAATTCATTTATCGAGCTAATTCCTTCTCTATCTTCCTTCCTCGAAGGATATTGCTTAATTCTAACTGGTTGTTTTCCTTCCTTAAGCTGAATTTGTATTGATGGCTCATTTTTCGCCCTCTCTGCTACATTGGAGGCCCATACTCCCAGAGACACTTGATACAGGATCTCCTCGCTAATTTCCTCTTTAGCTTTAATGGCTGTCAATATTAAACTCATCACTTCTACATATTTTTGCTCATTCACTTCCAGAGTAACGTCTCCATTTTTTAATGAAATAGTTACCTCCAACTTCTCTAATAAATCTCTCCCTAGGAGCGAATCTGGGGAATTGGGCATGTATAAGAATTTATGGATGCCTCACTGTTTTCCATATTTGTAATTGAGTGGCTTGCAAAAATATGCTATTTCAGATTGGTCAGTTGCTCCCCTTACCCATACATATTAATTCCCCAATGGCACCAAATCTTTATTTAAAACTGAAAATGTTGCCCCTGTCTCCACCATAAGTTCCACCTCTTTTGCCTCCTTCCCCAGTTTCATTTTTATAACTGTCGCAGACAACTTTTATAAAAAATCCTTTCCTTAGGATTTTTTCCTCCTGAGAAGCTGAGAGGCCTCAGGAACAAAATGTAAACAATGTTTATCTGCTGCTGTGGAATGCAACAGGTGGATCTTTGATTGGCCCATCTTAGATGTTTATAATTAATGGCCAATCACAGCCCAGCTGGCTTGGACAGAGTTCGAGACAGCTGCCTTTGTTATTCATTCTTTCTTTTCTATTCTTAGCTAGCCTTCTGATGAAACTTTTTCTTCTATTCTTTTAGTACAGTTTTAATGTAATATATAAAATAAAATAATAAATCAAGCCTTCTGAAACATAGAGTTAACATTCTTGTCTCTTCCCTCATCTGAAAACCCCTGTGAACACTGCCGCAATAACTAGTGGATCCCCTGGGGTAAGGTCCCCTGGTGCCCTTCAGTCGCTTTTTTACGAGCAACCACCACCTCCCTTCCCCGGTTCCCTTTCCCATTTCTGTTTTGTTCAGGGCACTCATTTTTCCAGTGTCCAAATTTTCTGCAATTTGCACACTGTTCTTTGCCTAGCTGGGGTGGTCCTTGCCTACGTGGTCCTTGTCTCCGCCTTCCTTTACCTTCCTCTTTTACTACTGCCATTAACTTTCTCATCCCTTGCTTATATCCTTCTTCTCAATTGCTGAAAACCCTCCATGCCTCATCTAGCAAGGCCTTCAAATTCCTTCCCTCTGGTCTCTGGAGCTTCTGAAGTTTCATCCTGATATCTCCCATAGATTGCCCTAAAAATAAATTTATTAGCTGCTGTATCCCTATCTCGGATCCAGGATCTAATGGTGCATGGCAACACATTGCGTCTCTCAGGTGATCTAAAAACTCAGAAGGAGTGTCAGAGGGAGTTTGCTTAATTTGTAGAAAGCTGACCAATTTATAATCTTGGGAATGGCCTGTTCCATCCCCTTTGCTACCCATTCTTGATAATTGTGTATTTTAAATTAATTGCTCTTCTTGATAATTGTGTATTTTTAATAATTGCTCTTCATTATTTGGTTTCCAGCTTGGATCCTGGAGGGGAAAAATGTCCTTAACATCCTCTTCTGTTGTTTTGCAAAAGTTTTCTGCTAAATCCCCTACTGTTTGTAAAACTAGCTGTTTTTCCATCTCTGTTAACACCTCCAATAATAACTGAAGGTCTGACCAGTATGGGTTATGCTGTTTAATCATTTATCTTAACCTTTTAGCTGTTCCTGTCAGGCCAGTCCTATAGTTCTTGGCAACTCTTTCCCAGCCTTCAAAGTCGATTGTAGAAAAAGGGACTTAATTAACAGTCTTTCCCTCCCGGGTCCCACTGCCTCCCTTAAAGGGGCTTGTATTATTTCCTTTGTTTGTTTTCTAGTTCAAGATGCTATGGGATGGCTCCAGCTCATGGGAGGTTTCTCACTGTCACTATCACTATCAGGCAATGGGGGATATGATGTTGTTTGTAATTCAGAAGTGGGTGGAGGAGCCAATGGTCCGGCTTGCCTCTTTTCCAAGGGAGCTGAATCTGCTCCTCCCCTTAGACCCCTTTATTTCTCAGGAGGTGGCTCAAATAAGCCCAGCAACTCTTGCTTTTGTATCTCTGCTTGATAAACCTTGTCATGATGTGTGCAACGCTGGTTTATTGAGCAGGTACTACAACATCATTCAAGCTGCTTTCTATTAGCTTTGCTTTCCTTTTTGAGGGCTAATACCAGGGGATCAGAGGGGATCCTGATCCCACAATCCCTCTGCCATTCAGAGTGATTTCAGAGGGAGAAAAACAAAACTGCAGACCATTTACCCTCATGTCTGAGAAATAACATGAGCTGCAATAAGATGTCATATTCTAAGTTTCCAGTTGGGGGCGATCTGGCTCCATTTTCCAACCAATATAATGGCCACCACTGGGTGCAGTACCTCACAAGGGTACGTTTTGATTCGGTACTTCCTGAGCCTGCAATCTTCTTCCAGTGAGCTAAAATACAGCCCAGAGAGCTTGCCTTAGGAATTTCTTTACTCTCTTCTGATCCCATTATTTCCTTCTTCTGTATTGCTTCCACCCAAATTCCTTTTTACACGTTGCATAGTCTTTTCTCAATCCTTTTTCCTTTAAACTCCAAATCTCTCAGACTAGACGGATTTTTGGCAGAAATACTCTAAAATTTCTGGTTGTGGATCCTCCTGACCCTGCAGCCTGCACTGAGCACAGGCACTGTGTCTCCTATTTGAGGAACAATACCACAGCTCCCCGCAGGTCCCACATTTAACCAACACCTACACTAGATACTGCTCTTGCCTGCAGAAACAGATGGTCCCACTCCTTCTGTTTATCAGATTTTTGGTGCATGCTGCTGTCAGTCTAGCAGGGCCAGATCTCCTATAGACGTCCTATATAGTCCCTCTGAATAATCCCGCTGATGTCCCCTTATTACCCAATTACTTTCAGGAGTCATAGACTCCTGAGGTTCTGGTCCAAGACGTTGGGGAGAAGGACTCTTTCCAGCCGTCTCGCCACAGCTAGAACAACTGTTACTAATGCACTACCTACGGCAAGGCACACTAAACAAACCCTAAAAGCAATACTCACAGCCAAAACATCAAAGCAAACAGCAGTAACCAAAAACAACACATCAAACAAACCAAATAGTCACAGCAAAAGAATTAAAACAAACAGCACTAACCAAAACCAACACTTATCAAACAACCCCTAAAAACAATACACCAAATTATCCCTATGGATAACACTCCAGCAAAGCAAAACGCAATAACCCTTAAAACAGTACTCCTGCCAAGTAACACTAGACAAGCCCTAAAAACAACATGTGGTGAAAGAGAATTTGCAAAGTAAAAAACACCAAAAGTTTCCGGTGCACACGGTAAAAAGGGAAGATTTCCGCAATTATGACTTTTGACACAAGATGGCAGTATTGCCTCAGAAATACACCACAGCTCCCAAAATCACAGTCACTTCTCAGGTAGGCACTCACAACCAAATTGCAACAGGGATTCACTCCATTTACCTCGGAATTGCTAGCTGCCGGTCCACGGTCAGGGAATCCTTCCTGGCTGCCTTTCCTTCGGTCAGCGATCTTTACTGCTGGCCGCACGTTCGGCCAATGGCTGCTTGCAAGCCCAAACCTACCAGGACCATGTTCTGTGCATTCAGAAGTCTCTGAGCGGCTTATCAGTGGTCTCTACAGGGGCCCCCGTAGAAAAGAAATACATACCGTTTCTCCGCTGATTAGGAGGTATTTGTCTGCCCTGCAGTGAGCGATCCGAGAAGCGGAGTTCCTTCCCGGGAAAATGCCGAGGCGCGCCTTGAGGAAGTCCTCACTTCAGTCGGTCCTCTGGCTGGCAGAGAACCATCCTGCTGAAGTCGCCAAAATGACACTTGGAGAGAGACTCTAAAACTCAAATACAAAATCAGTTTAAAGTAGGTATGCTTTTATTCGGGACAGAAGCATGGGGATATCTCCACAAAGACATGCGTACCTCCTGGTACACTCAAGTTTTCTTTTATCCCATAGAATGTTACATATGCATTAAGTTCCACAACAGATCATTCCCTGGCTCCCCTCCCTCTCTGCTTCATATGTTAATCATCTTATCAGTCCTTTTTGCACAGTTGTCTCTGGTGGTCCCTGCGCAGTTGTCTCTGGTGGTTGTCTCTGAGGTCTCGGGAGTCATAGGGGATGAAGTAAAGTTGTCTTCCTCAGGGTTGACTTTTTGACCCTGCCACCTTGCGCATGCTTACTGATCTTTTGGCCACTGTCCAAGCCATGAATCCACATTCATCTGGTTTCAGGGGCCGAAGGAGCCTCGTTATCTCAGTATCCTTGCATACTGTATCCTGTTCTTGATAAAAATCCTTCCCCTTATCAGGCATCCTTGCATTCTTTCTTACTGTTTTGCAGGTATTCCTTTCCTGTATTCCTTTCCTTTCTCAGGCAACTAAGGATGCAGCAAATATTAAGCAATGTCCATCATCTATGCGCCTATTCTTAATCACTACCTTCTAATTTCTGTGATTAATATATATCCTCTAGTTTCTGACCCCATGTTTCAATAGGTTGGACTCGATGACTTCAAAGGTCTTTTCCAACCTAGCTGATTCTGTGAAATAAAGCAAAAATATGTTAAAAATTATTAAATTGCTTAGTACTGAAAAGTTAGAGGTATAAACCAACATAGCCACCCTTGGTGTAAATATGATACACTTGTTAAATGCACTTAAGTCTTTACTATGCAAAATGTAGGACTCAGCTAAATTCAGAGCATTGAATAGAAGCCAAATGGGACAGTAATAAGAAAAGAGAGGAAAGGATACTCTTCTGTCTTTAAAGCCTAGGATGATAGTCTTGAAAGGTCATAGTCTTATCCATGTTCTGCCATGGACTTGTAGTGAGCAATAATTTTGCAGTATAATTTTTTATTTTCAGATAACTGTACAAGACACTTCTTTGCATCATGTTTGTAATTTTGTCTAAAATCAGTGCATCAGTGTCATTTTCATTCTGGATTTAGGAATGAAAATGCATTTAATTTGTGCTTTTTTGTTAGATCATTCAGCATTAAAGTTGATGCATCTTTTTAATAAGATGAAAGAGAAACAATAAAATCACCAATCTAATATGCAGGTTTTCTCTGAATAAAATGTCTGGTTTGTTATTGGACAGATATAATTTATATATTTTTCAAAGCAATGTGAGGATATTTTTAAAAAATGAGTTATGAAAGCTTTCAAAAGGATTCTGAATAAGAATACTTGTTTTGTTATTAGTGATCTGATTTGTATTTATTTATTTATTTATTTTCTCTGTGTTTAGACAGAAGTAGGGCTTAGATCTAGATTTTATGTAAAACTCATCACTATACTACATTAGACTACAGGATTGAAAGTATTTTGAGACAGAGAGTTCTTATACTGTGTTCACCACTGTCTTCGTTTGAACGACAGGTGTCTGCTGAGGAAGGCAGGAACCACCCTTGGAATGAAGACTATGACCCCCTTCCCTCCGAATTATTATAACTTTGAAATTAAGGGGCTTTCAGGCAAAGATATGGGAAAAGAAATAGCAGTTCTTTACTAGTATGCATAACAAGGCAAACAAATTACAACAACAGCAGCAACAATGAACAAAACCAGAAACCCAGTAGTAGACTACTCTTGGCAGCCAAGTACCCTCCCCTTTGGTGTAGTTACAGGCACAGCCGGTAGGGGTGCAGGTGTCTCCTAGGCCGGGCAGGGCATGTGCCATGACTCCCTCGCGGCTGCAGGGAGCACTGTGGTGTGAGTTTAGCCATCTCTCTCATGTGGAAATGGCAGCGCAGCTGGCAGATGGGATGGAAAGGGGGCTTGCTTTACAAACCTGCAGGGCAGCCGATCCTTGATGCCTCTCCTGTTATGAACAAAAATTCAGTTGATTTTTTCTGTGAGAAGAAAGTTAGCACTACTGCTGGGCTGCTGCCTGTGTTATGGTAATTACGGGTCGTTGTCGTTAATGGTTCTTTTTGTATTAGTAAAAGCCCTGGCTGGGGCGAGGTAATGGCCCTTCTCTGACACAGTGAAGGGTGGGGACCTTCCCAAACAGTGAGGAGAAGAGACCTAGAGGGGAGGGGTTATGCAAAGTGACTCCAGGACCAGCATGCTTTGTGGGACCCCCGACTCCAAACCCACGGAGAAACCCCAAAAACAACGAGCCAAATAAGAGTTGAGAGACTGGAGTGATGTCTGGACGTGAGGAGCTGAGTGCTGAGCCTGCAGAGATGCGGAACACCTTCGGAGCCTCTCGCCCTGACTATGGGAGTAGCCTCCGGAGATGAGGGCCTGCTAAGACAGCCGGCAAAAGTAGGAAGACCTGTCAGGGACCACCACGCCCTAAAGGCTCCCACGAGGACTGGATCCCCCAGCTCTGCCCCTAGTGGACAGAGCTGTGCATATCCTCTTCCTCTGAGTCGCCCTGGGAGACGACGGACGCTGCAGACCCGTCGAGCCGCCCAATCCTGAGCTGATCACTTTTAATAAAGGCATTAAAAAGGAGAAGTCGTCTCCTGGCCCTGTTTATTTCACCTCCAAATAGCAAAATTAACTGTAGCAGGAACCTTGGAAGCAGCAAGCTGGAATGGCAGAGTGAGCTCACCTGGGGTAGCAAGCAAGAGGTAGCAGAAACTCAGCAGCTGTGGCAGGAGCCACAGAGTCTTCTGTCAGGCAGGGGAGTGACTGGCGTAGAAGAAGGCAGCAGAAGACACAATCCCGCCGTGGTGGCGAATCCTTCCCGCAGCGACTGCAGCCTATTTCCCCTCTGAATGCCGCGAGAGCAAGAGGGCTAAGAGCTGTACCCTATTGTATTTGTGGGGTGCCCTGTGGCAGGAAGGAATGATGAATCTGACTCCATGTTCTTAGAAGGCTAATTTATTATTTTAACATAATATATTATATTAAAGAATACTAAACTAAACCATACTAAAGAATACAGAAAGGATACTTACAGAAGGGTAACAAGATAATAATCTCTCTCCAGAGTCCAACACAGTTTGACCCTGATTGGCCAATAAGTCAAAACAATTCACATGAAACCAATGAAACAACCACTTGTTGGTAAACAATCTCCAAACACATTCCAAAGGAGCAAAACAGAGGAGAAGCAAATCAGATAATTATTGTTTTCCTTTTTATCTGAGGCTTCTCAACTTTCCAGGAGAAAAATCCTGGACGAAGGGATTTTTCCAGACAATATGACTGTGACAGCACCCAGCCCCCTTTTCCCCAGATCAAATTTTGCGGTATCTCTGCCCCTCCAAGAGAAACTCCCCAGCTAAAAGAGTAGCCAGCCACATCCTTCCTGGGGTAGTTTCTGTTGTCTCTCTTAAGTATCGGTCATTATGGTTTCTTAGTGACAGATGGGACAAAATTCCATGAGAGAAAGAAAGAAAGAAAAGGAAAAATCCTAACCCCCAACAATGATATAGTATAACAGGGTGACTGGATCCTGCTATTTTATTGGGAACCAAATTATCTTTAGTAATTTTATTAGCAACAATAACAATAACATTTCATACACACTGATAGAAATGTTAAGTTTTAAAATTACAGATGAGTTTTAATAGAATAACAATGTATCTCCTAAAATGTTTTGAGAGCTTTGTCTTGTGTTTATTCATGTTCCATATGTAAACATATAATAAGGAAAAAAATATTAATTATGTTTCCACTTTTCATGTTATTTTGCTTAATATTCCTGTGTTCTTTGAAGTATATTCTTCCTTTACTCAAACTGGTATAGATTTCATTGTTTAATGTTTATTTCTAAATTATTATTTCACATGCATTTTATCAGCTATTTACTGTTTTCAATGTCAGGAAAATTAATCCACAAACATCAGAGGTTTATGTCCAAAAAAGAGACAGAGGAGTCCTGTAACTTTATTCGAATAAAGGGAGAGGCCATAAGCATTCCCCTGTGGTCTCTCAAATTTTTGGAGGACGCAGTCTCCATTTTATCCTACTTTCCCAGCCACATTTCCCTTCTCTCTTTCCCCATTGGCTGAGGTACTTGAGAGGTACAGACATCCCAATATGCCTGATACTGAAGATTTCCCTCTAATGTATAACCCTCCCTTTTAATTTTTAATTCTTATGGAATTCAGGGGTTTTCCCCATTGTTATAAACAAAAATCTGCCAATTTTTTTGTGAGAAAAAGGTTACCACTGTTGCTGCTGGGGTGCTGCTTGTGTGTTATGGTAATTATGGGTCGTTGTCATTAATAGTTGTTTTTGTATCAGTAAAAGCCTAGCTGGAGCCGAGTTAATGGCTCTTCTCTTGGACAGTGAAGGGTGGGGACCTCCCCAAACAGTGAGGAGAAGAGACTTAGGAGGGGGGGGAGACATGCAAAATAACCCCAAGACCAGCATGCCATGAGAAGCTACTGCTTCTAGCTTGCTAAAAAAGACCCCCAAAAAACGAGCCAACATAGAGTTGAGAGATTAGAGTGATGTCTGGACATGAAGAACAGAGTGCTGAGCCTGCAGAGGTGCTGAACACCTTTGTAGTCCCTCACCCTGAGCACGAGAGTCATCCCAAAACTGGGAGCGGACAGGGCGAAGTGGCAAACAACAACATCTGAAGGGGTCACCATGCCCTAAAGGCTCCCACGAGGGCCGGACCCCTAGCTCTGCCCCTAGTGGACAAAGCTGCGCATATCCTCCTCCTCTGAGTCACCCTGGGAGAGACGACAGAAGACTACAGACCCATTGAGCTGCCCAATCGTGAGCTGATCACTATTAATAAAGGCATTAAAAGGAGAAAAAGTCTCCTGCCCTGTTTATTTCACCCATTGTTTCTTTCATCTTTCAATATCCAATTTAATTTATCAGCAAACCTAAAGCCAAAATATCTTTTTCCATTCATCAGTCAGTGGAATCCTTCCCATTGTTTCTTTTATCTCCCAGTGCTAGTTTTATCTACCAGCAGACCCACAGTTTGTTTGTAAAGACAAATCCGCCATTCCTCTCAATCCCTCTTCTTTTATATTTTTAATAATTGTCTTTACAAACTTTAGTTATCATTGACCTAATTTCCTGTTCCTGGGTCTTTTTTGGTTTTGCAAGTTGTCCTGGTTTAGGGCAAATTTGGGAGAAAAACTCCAAAAGGGGCCCCTCCAGAAAGCCAACCCACACGTCCCCTCCCCCCACCTTGTTCGGGAAAAATTTTCCTCAAAGAGAAGTGGAAAGAACCTGTTTATTTAACAGGCAAAGCACCCCCCCATCACAAAAAATGAACAATACCGGATGACAAAACTCAATCACTTCTCTGAAGAGATGACAAATTCAGAAAGTGTCTCCGGTGGGTGGTCGCTGTATTATCAGTCCCTCTGGTGCTGGGAAAGGCTGCAGAGTAGGACCCAGCAGGCTACAGAGTGCAAAGCTGAGTCTGGAGTGGGTCCGAATGGTTCCGAGAAAAGGGAAAGAAAAGCAGTCCAGGGAAAGCTTGGACTGCCTCATCTAGCTAAACTAACTAACTAACTAACTAAAAAGCAAAAGGAGAGTGGTGTTCTGCCCCATCCGTGCCCAGACAAACAGCAGTGTTCCAGCAGACTGTGGAGGAGTGAGTCTCCTTCTTGATAACAAAACTCTGTGCTTCTTCTTCTCCCCACCTTCGATCTCAGCCAGACTTGAAGGCACAGAATATAATATCCAGCATAAAGAGAACACACGATTGGGGATACAATCATCATGACATCACCCTAGGACACAGTTATTTGCAGTGACATCAATTTGTGTCCTTTTGTAGCCATCTCTGGATCAGTAGGCATGGCTATTACCTGCATCCCTTTGATCATATCTTGAATAAGTTGTACTAAGCAAGGGATCATGCATAGTAAGAAGATTGTAGTTGCTACAGCACATAAGAGGAAAAAAAGCATTTGCTTAACCCATAGTCCACCAGGTAACCACAAAAACATGTCCCATTCCCATCCTTTCCATGTTTGGACCAGTACATGAGCTAACTTTCTTATACCCTTTGTTGTTTGTTTCATCACCTTTCCATTGCCATCTATTTGCAAACAGCAGTTTGAGTCATTCAATTTGTCACACACTCCCCCTTCTTCTGCTAATAGTCTAATACCATCCGATGTTGAAATATTGCATTTCTCATCTGAGTAGATTGGTCAGCAAGGAGGTCAAGAGCTGCACCTCTCTGGTTCATTATTATTTCAAAGACAGCTTGTAACCTAATTATCTGATTTAAATTCTAAATGGGTTCTCTGGCACCTGATATTACTTCATTAGGATTCCACGTGACTGGTCTATAGTGTTGTATAATTTGCTCAGGTGGCCATTCATCTTCACCCCGCTTTTGGGTGCTCCCTCCAACCAGGGATATATCAATGGATCACTTTTCTCTAATTAGGTCATCATATACCTTGATTCCTAACTGATTTTCCTGCACTTGTGGTAGCAGAAAGAACAATGGTCTAATATACCCTCCATAACACATCCCTGACCAGTTTGGGGGTAACCTGCGGGTAAGCATATTGGCCTCAAATCCAGTAATGCCCTTTTAAAGCCCAGGTCCTGTTGGCAAAGGGACCTTTCCAATTTTCATCATCAACGGGTGGGTCAAAATACAGCTTGCTTTCTGGGCCTAGTTGTCTCCCAACAATGGTTGCCCCTCCATAAGAATCACAGTATTTGCATTTCCAAGCTCCCACCTGAGGTTTCCACCTGCAGTTACATCCCAGGCCTGTTTTGTTAGATGCAGACCAGAACCTATTAAAAAGGGTTCAAGTTCCATTCCGGTGTTGCCACTTCCA
This sequence comes from Melozone crissalis, assembly GCF_028551555.1. Taxonomy (NCBI): domain Eukaryota; kingdom Metazoa; phylum Chordata; class Aves; order Passeriformes; family Passerellidae; genus Melozone; species Melozone crissalis. The sequence continues at coordinate 2,870,005 of NW_026535813.1, read as the reverse complement.
CTGATAGTCATGGACCACATGTGTCCTACTTGTGGAATTATCTCGGGGGCAGCTTAAAAATAGGGCGGCAAAAAACTTATCCTTCCCCACTGCTTTGCAGCCTTCAAAATCTTTTTGGTAATTATGGAAGGAACACCTTATCCAGCTACCATTAGTGAGCTTAATATGTGTTTGATTGCATCTGCCTTGATATCTGGAACAATCATAAGGAGACCAGTTGGGGGTCCAACAATCTAAACTCAAAGATTAAGTCCAGTTACAAACACTTTTTCCCACATATATGCTTCCTGTTCTGTTTAGACAGTAAATGCCTCTTTCAGAAGAATGAAGCTGCCATGTACTTCCTTCTTCATACCAAAATCCTGTTCCAATATGGACCTCACTCAGGGTCCTAACCCACCACTTAGGCTCGACTGGGCTGGCCACCCATGGCCAGCTTTCAGATTCCCCTGGCCCTCTGCAGACCCAATGAAGCACCAACAGACAACTCTTCAACTAAATAAAGTTGAAAAGAAGGATATCTATTACAGTGCCGGACGCATGTGGAATAGTTTCCAAAGACGTGCGTGAGGAGTTGGAGAGTTCTGCTCTCTATTTATACAGAAAAGGTTTTACATACTCACGTGGTTTCTAAGGACACATAATATATAATCATTACCTGCCCACTTCGCATTATAATCAGCTGAATATCCATTACAGCTGAGCAATTGTCCTCTTTAATTGGGTCGGTGGGCTTCTGGGGAGGAAGTAAGACGTCTTCCTCATGGTAAACATTTCACCCATGTCAAGTTGGCAGGGCTCCTTGACTTGCTGGTCACAGTCTAAACCTCCTCTTATTCTTAGAAGTCAGTGGTATTTATGGTTCCTGCACTCTTACAATATTTCACATATCACCTGTCATTCCCAACCTTGTTTCAGTTATCCCACCTGCTATCGACTGATTTTCTTGTTGAGCTATAATCACAGTATATGATCTTTGTTAATTACATTTCTAACTTAACCTCTTGACTCACCAACAATTGCTAAGGTTAAAGGTTTTTGCTACTTCTTCTCCCAAGGTTAAAAAATTATTTTCCCACTTTTGGCCTCAACCTAACTGACAAAATAAGGGTAAGATTATTAAGAGAAACATTCTAATGGTGTAATCTAATCTCCTAACCAAATTCTCACTTTCATGTTGTCTTCCACATCACCTGTGGTGAGAGAAGGCACAGAAACAGCTTAACATAAAGAAAACAATGACAGCGAGGATTAGCCCTCAATGACTTGAGATCTGAGAGGAAGGATGCCCACACAAACTGTTTCAGCAGGCAGTCTGTGGGTAGGCACAAGGCTTCCCCCGATGTCAACACACTGGCTACTGCTCCAGTCCACTTCTGCGGAATGTCAGTTGCAGCTTCCCATCCATCTCAGATGTCCAAATCTCCAGGGCCTCAGAGACCTTGACCTGAGTGTGATGGATCCACCCATGTTCAGCTGTCTTGACAGCTGTTTCTGTGGCCAGTAACACTTGGAAAGGTCCATGCCACTTAGCCACCAGGGGTGCTTCTTTCCACTCCTTAACTAGGACCCAATCTCCTGGCTGGATGTTATGAACAGCATAGTCCAAAGGCAGGGTCTGTGCCAGCTGAGCTTCCCGTCAAAGACATTTCACAAGACGCAGTATCCTGGAAACATATTGTTTTAAATATGCATCACTTATCTCTACCCGCCCACTAGGCTGAGAATTACAAGGGTAAGGAATTCCAAACATCAATTCAAAGGGAGATAATTGAATATCTCCCCTGGCTCTGGCCTGTCACAGACATTTTTTCATTAAAATCCTCTCTTTGGGATTTTTCCTCTTCTGGGAAGCTGGGGGCCCAGAAAGAGAATGTAAACAATAATTGTCTGCTGATGTGGAATGCAATAGGTGCACCTGTGATTGGCTCATGTTCCATGTTTACAATTAAGGGCCAATCACAGGACCAAGCTTGGGGACAGATTCACAGAGAGCTCTCTTGTTTGGAGATTCCTATTCTATTCTTAGCTTAGCAGCTTCTGCAACTTTTCTCTCTATTCCTTTTACTATAGTCATAATGTAATATATACCATAAATTAATAAATCCAGCCTTCTGATCATGAAGCAAGATTCTCGTCTATCTCTCTCACCCTGAGGAACCCTCACAAGTCATGTAACACTGGCCCTTATTATTGCCAAAGCCAGTGACAAGAGCCACACCCACGGCATCTTAGTTTCTATCAGCAGTTTCAGGAGGTGTTTCTTTATTTCTCCACTCATCCTCTCAACCCGGCCCGAACTCTGGGGGTGGCAGGGGGTGTGGAGGTTCCATTGTATCCCTAAAGCAGTCATAACTCCTTGAAGAATTTTTCCTGAAAAATGAGTTGCCCTATCTCAGTCTATTGCTTCCACAATCCCATATCTTAGAATTATTTGTTCCAAAAATACTTTAATAACTGATCCTGTAGTTGCTGAAATGGCTGGAAATGCTTCTGGCCACCCTGTTAACTGACATATTATTACCAGAAGATATTTGAATCATGTCACTCGGGGCATTTCAGTAAAATCCACCTGACATCTCTGGAAGGGACGTACAGCCCAAGGCCTCCCTCGCCTGGCAAGTTTCTTTGTAACTCTGGTATTGGTTTTAGCACAAATCAAACAACCCTCAATAGCTCACTTAGCCAGAATAAAATGACTCACAGCAGCACATGTTTTTAGGAAGTCTTCTGCCAGTCCTCAGGAGCCCCAATGACTCCCTTCATGAAGTTGTTTTAAAAATTGTAAGGCCAGAGCTTTTGGTATCCACTGTTTACTATTTCTTGTAAACCAATTATCCCCTCTTTCCTCTGCCCCACTCTTTATAATTATCTCAAGTTCCTCTGGTGGAAAAGACAGTTTCTCTGGCAGCAGGGCAGTCACTGGGAGCAAAGGGAGGATCTCAGAGATTTTTGGCAACAATGCAGCTTTCCGAGCTTCTTCATGTGATAGATGAGAAATGGGATGATTCACTCACAATTTACAGACAAGTATCATGTATATGATAGGTTAAGAAAAGTTTTATAGATTTATAGTTATGTTTTACCCCCTGCGTTGTTATCAAGGGACAGCCAGGGTCAGGATACTGGGAAGGGTTGGCTTGTCACTATGGTGACATCTGACTATTGTATTTGCAGGGATCCCCATGTCAGGGAGGAATGATGAATCTGACTCCATGTTCTCAGAAGGCTAATTTATTATATTATGATACCACATTATATTAAAGAATACTATACTAAACTAACTAAAGAATACAGAAAAGATACTTACTCAATGCTAAAAAGATAATAATGAAAACTCATGACTCTCTCCAGAGTCCCAACACAGCTTGGCACTGATTGGCCAATGAGTGAAAACAACCCACATCAGAATCCAATGAAACAATCACCTGTGGGGAAACAATCTCCAAACACATTCCACATGTGAGAAAAACAGGGGAGAAGCAAATGATAAAAAGATCTGTTTTCCTTTTGCTCTCAGGCTTCTCAGCTTCCCAGGAGAAAAATCCTGGGCGAGGGGATTTTTCAGAGAATGTGAATGCCACATCTGACCTCCAATCAAGATCTGAGGAAGTAAACTCCACTACTGGACAGTGAAGAAGGAGTTGATGGACAGAATTTTGGGAGGGGCTTAAGGGTTAAAAGGCAAAACCTCCATTGTGTGGGTGAGCACATGGTGGGGAAAACCCTTTGCTCCTGGCGCCATAACATTTTCTCTATTCAGTCTTCTGTTCTATTTTTGATAAGATTTAATAAACTGTCCTGGTTTAGGGCAAATTTGTTAAAGAATCTGCAAAGGAGGGCCCCTCCAGAAAGCAAAACCCACACGACCCCTCCCCCCAACCGGTTCGGGAAAAAATTCCTTGGAGAGAGGTGGAAAGAACCTGTTTATTTCAGGCACAACACCCCCCAGCACACAAAATGAACAATACCTGATGACACCGCTCTGAGAAAGATGACAAAATCCAAAAGTCTCTTTCGGGGGTGGTTGCTCTGTTCTCAGTCCCTCCGGCGCTGGGGCAGCTGCTGCAGCCAAACCCTCGGTGTTCTCGGGTCCCAGTCCGGAGCAGGTTCGAGATGGTCACAGAAACAGGAGAGGAGAAACAGTCCAGGAAGGGATGTGGACTGTTTATCTAGAACTAGCTAATAAGCAGAGGCCAAAGCAGAGCAGAAGCGAGAGCAGAAAAGAGAGCAAGCAAAGCAGCAAGCTGAAAGCAAGAAGTGAAAAACAGCCCTATGTACTGCTTGTCTCTGTGTCCCTGATAAGAGAAACCCAAACAAAACTTCCACTCTTCAGAGTCGGTCTTAAAGGCACAGAACAGATGAATGGGAATACAAGCATCATAACGTCACCCCAGGACATTCCACCCCTTATCCCCATATCATCAACATACTACAACACATCATGCATTATTCATACAAAATTTCCATCTGTTTCCCCAAAATTACAAGCAATACCCATCATGCCTTCATCACATCCCCACACTGGACCACTGAATCCAGGCCCTATATTACAGAGCTGCAGAGCCCCTTTTCACTTTAGTCACTTAAAGCTCCATCTATCACTTGCTCAGACCTTCGACACTTACACATTTCCTTCTCCATCTTCCACTTGCCCAGACCTTCAACTCTTACACATTTCCTTCTATCTCATGTCTGTATGGTTTAATGTACAGACAATGGCAGTAACATCCAATGAACAGTGATATTGCATATCATTCTTACCCCACAATCAGATCTCCCTGAGGTACACATCGTGTTGTTCCATCTCTTTGCATTATCCATCATGTGCAACCTGGTCCTTGAGCAAAGACAACCCCATGAATGGGTTTGTCTGTACTCGAGGCAGAATTGATCCACACAGTCTTCCCTAACAAACCTCTGATATGGACCACTGGGACTTTGTCTCCTTCTATTACATTCAGGGACTCAGACTGGGCAGGACCTGCTCGGTTGGTGGAACCTCGGGTGTTGACTAATCAGGTGGCCTTTGCTAAATGCTGCTCCCAATTCTTGAAAGATCCCCCACCCAAAGCTTTCAACTGGGTTTTTAGTAGTCCATTGTACCTCTCCACTTTGCCTGCAGCTGGTGCATGGTAGGGGATATGGTACACCCACTCAATGCCATGTTCCCTAGCCCAGGTGTTGATAAGGTTGTTCCTGAAATGAGTCCCGTTGTCTGACTCGATCCTCTCAGGGGTGCCATGTCTCCACAGAACTTGCTTTTCAAGGCCCAGGATGGTGTTCCGGGCTGTAGTATGAGATACAGGGTAGGTTTCCAGCCATCCAGTGGTGGCTTCCAACATGGTCAGCACGTAGCGCTTGCCCTGGCGTGTCTGGGGCAGTGTGATGTAGTCAATCTGCCAGGCCTCCCCATACTTGTACTTGGACCACTGCCCATCGTACCACAGGGGTATCACTCGCTTGGCCTGCTTGATGGCAGCACACGTCTCACAGTCATGGATAACCTGAGAAATACTGTCCATGGTTAAATCCACCCCTCGGTCTCGTGCCCATTTATAGGTGGCATCTCTGCCCTGGTGGCCTGAGGCATCATGGGCCCATCTAGCAAGGAATAACTCTCCCTTATGTTCCCAATCTCGGTCTATTTTGGACACCCCTATCTTTGCAGCTTGGTCTACCTGCTCATTGTTCTGGTGCTCCTCATTGGCCCTACTCTTGGGTACATGGGCATCTACATGGCGGACTTTCACAGGTAGCCTCCCTACCCTGGTAGCAATGTCTTTCCACTCATCAGCAGTCCAAATTGGTTTCCCTCTACGTTGCCAGTTAGCCTTTTTCCACCTCTCCAGCCATCCCCACAGAGCATTGGCTACCATCCATGAATCAGTGTAGAGGTAGAGCTTTGGCCACTTCTCTCTCTCAGCAATGTCTAGGGCCAGTTGAACAGCTTTGAGTTCAGCAAGTTGGCTTGATCCACCTTCTCCTTTGGTAGCTTGTGCAACCTGTCATGTGGGGCTCCATACGGCTGCTTTCCACTTCCGGTTCATCCCTACGATGCGACAGGAACCGTCAGTGAAAAGAGCGTAGCGTGTTTCCTCTGGGGGCAGTTGGTTATAGGGAGGAGCCTCTTCAGCACGTGTCACTGGTTCTTGTTCCTCTTCATCTGTGACACCAAAATTCTCACCTTCGGGCCAATTTGTAATGACCTCCAAAATCCCAGGGCGATTCAGTTTACCTATACGGGCGCGCTGAGTGATGAGAGCAATCCACTTGCTCCATGTAGCACTGGTGGCATGGTGAGTGGAAGGAACCTTGCCTTTGAACATCCACCCCAGCACCGGTAGTCGGGGTGCCAGGAGGAGTTGTGCTTCAGTGCCTATTACCTCCGAGGCAGCCTGGACTCCTTCATAGGCAGCCAGGATTTCTTTCTCTGTTGGAGTATAGTTGGCTTCAGACCCTCTGTAGCTTCGACTCCAAAATCCCAGTGGTCGACCCCGAGTCTCCTCAGGCACCTTCTGCCAAAGGTTCTAGGACAAGCCATGGTTCCCGGCTGCAGAGTAGAGCATGTTCTTTACCTCTGGTCCTGTCCTGACTGGGCCAAGGGCTACTGCATGAGCAATCTCCTGCTTGATCTGGACAAAGGCTTGTTGCTGCTCAGGGCCCCACTGGAAATTGTTCTTCTTGCGGGTGACCAGGTAAAGAGGGCTCACGATCTGACTGTACTCAGGAATATGCATCCTCCAAAAACCTATTGCACCCAAGAAAGCTTGTGTCTCTTTCTTATTGGTGGGTGGAGACATTGCTGTGATCTTGTTGATGACATCTGTAGGAATCTGGCGCCGTCCATCTTGCCACTTCACTCCCAGGAATTGAATCTCACGAGCTAGTCCCTTTATTTTGCTCTTTTTAATGGTGAAACCAGCTCCCAGGAGGATCTGGATGATTTCCTTCCCTTTCTCGAACACTTCCGCAGCTGTGTTCCCCCACACAGTGATGTCATCAATATACTGCAGATGTTCTGGAGCCTCTCCCCTTTCTAGTGCAGTCTGGATCAGTCCATGGCAGATGGTGGGACTGTGCTTCCACCCCTGGGGCAGTCGGCTCCAGGTGTACTGCACTCCCCTCCACGTGAAGGCAAACTGAGGCCTGCATTCTGCTGCCAGAGGAATGGAGAAAAATGCATTGGCAATGTCTATAGTGGCATACCACTTTGCTGCCTTGGACTCAAGCTCATACTGGAGCTCTAATATGTCTGGCACGGCAGCACTCAGTGGTGGAGTCACTTCATTCAATGCACGGTAGTCCACAGTCAATCTCCATTCTCCTTCAGATTTTCGCACAGGCCAAATGGGGCTGTTGAAGGGTGAGTGGGTCTTGCTGACCACCCCTTGGCTCTCCAGCTCTCGGATCATCTTATGGATGGGGATCACAGCATCTCGAGTGGTCCTATACTGTCGCTGATGCACTATGGAAGTGGCAATTGGCACTCGTTGCTCTTCTCCCGTCAGGCATCCTATTGCAGATGGATTCTCAGACAACCCAGGCAAGGTGTTCAATTGCTGGATGCCCTCTGTCTCTACAGCAGCTATTCCAAATGCCCATCTGAGGGCAAGGTGTTCAATTGCTGGATGCCCTCTGTCTCTACAGCAGCTATTCCAAATGCCCATCTGAGTCCTTTTGGGTCTTTGAAGTACCCACTTCGAAGGTAGTCGATGCCCAAAATACATGGGGCCTCTGGGCCAGTCACAATTGGATGCTTCTTCCACTCATTTCCCGTTAGGCTCACATCAGCTTCCACCAAAGTGAAATCCTGGGATCCCCCTGTCACACCAGCAATAGAAACAGACTCTGTCCCCACATGTCTTGATGGGATTAATGTGCATTGCACACCAGTATCGACCAAAGCTTTGTACTCTTGTGGTTCCGATGTGCCAGGCCGACGAATCCACACAGACCAGAAAACACGATTTTCCCTGGCCTCTACCTGGCTAGAGGCAGGGCCCCTCTAAGCCTGGTTATCCTTCTTTCCCTGGGCGTATGTTTTGGATGTTCCTTTGAGGGGATCAGACATGTCATCATCATCATACCTGGCCGTTTGGCTACGGGCAACTGGAGCTGCTTTCCTTCTGGTGGCTTCCTTCAGTTCATGCACTCGTCATGCCAGAACAGCAGTAGGTTTCCTATCCCACCTTCCCATGTTTTCCCCACAATCAGGCAGGTAAAACCACAGCTCAGCTCGTGGGGTGTACCTTCTCTCACCATCTGGGAAACGTCTGCCTTGGAGACCAGAACCTCGGATCTGTACTGCTGAAATTTGGAGAAGGTCTTCTTTAATCTCCTCTCTAAGCTTCTTATGGTTCTCCTCTATCTTATCCCCTAAGTTCTGCAGACGTGTCTCTACCGCTGCGATTCTGGCATGTGTCGGGCCATGTACAGCATCTGCATATGCTCGGAGCTTCCTTGCCATGTCAAGCACAGTCTCATCCCTCTCATCCCTCTTCATGATGGCTAAGGCAGAAGCATATTCATGTGGCCCAAGTCGTACGAGTTTTCGCCACATCACAGACGTGCATGGTACTAAGTCTGGGTTCCTAGTTGTTACATCATCTGAGAAGATAATCTCTGCCACTGCCATTTCTCTCAGGCATTGGATCCCTTGCTCTATTGTCTTCCACTGAGTTTGCTGCATATAGAGATCGTCTGCACACAGGTATCTTTCTGCTACACTTCCTAGGACCCGTTCCCAGAGGCTGCGAGAGTTAGCCCCCCTCATCATTCCATGGTCGATGACAGGATCCTGTGACAGGGATCCCAAATGCCTGGCTTCAGTGCCATCCAGAATTGTAGCCTCGCCTGCAGCATCCCAGAGACGGACAAGCCAACTAATTATGGATTCATCAGACCTTCGAGTGTAGTCCTTCCGTAGGCCACGAAGGTCCTTCAGGGAAAAGGACTCATCTGATCCCTCACCTGCTGCTTTGACTCCTGATTTTATCTCAGGAGGCATTGAGGTTTCTTCTCCTTCATCATCATCATCATCATCATCATCACCTGGTCGATTGGTCTTGTCCGTGCATTTCCCACTTCTAGTGCTGGTAGCAACAGCCATGGGTTTAGATGCTGGCTTCGAGCCTGGAGTGTTAGCTGCAGCCTGAGTCACCGGGATAGTTGCTGATTTATCTCCCTGCCCCCCTGCCTCTGTCTGCTGCCCGACAGTATCTAGCAGTGTGCGATAAGCATATGCCAGGGCCCAGCTCACTGCAATGACCTTCCTCTCCTTAGGCTCATCCTGGTACTTCTCTTTCAGATATTTCCCCACCTCAGCTGGGTTCTGAATTTGTTCATGGGGAAAATCCCAGACTATAGAGTCAGAGAATTCCTTCAGGATTTGGCCCATATCCTCCCATTTCCCACACCACTTAGGATTTTCCACACCGGGGTCTACTTCTGCGTCAGGGGTCTCATCAGCCCGTCTAGAAATCTCAGCCCTCATTCTAGAGAAGCAGCAGGCTGTATAGAGGAAGGTTACCAGATTGAATACCAGGAAGATGGTTTCTTTAACATTGAGGGGAAACTGAACATCCTTCACTAGTGATGCAACTGATTCATAGGAGAAGAAGGAAAGCAGAGGCTGAAAAACCTCATTCCCTCCTGCTCCTCCTGCAACAAACTGGATGCATAACCATAGCCATGAACCATTCATACCTGGAGCAGACCCTAGCATGTTTATAAACTTCTTGCACATCATTGCTGTTGTAGTGTGTTTTCAAATTTCTTGTTTTGCTCCCCTATTTTATGTATTATCCCCCCCCTGTTCTTTGTATAATGGTTCTTCCCCCTCCAGCTTTCCCGCCACAGAGCTTTTTACAGTTATGTTACTATGGTTACCCCTGCCCCTTTTAGTTGTCAATCTCCCAAGTTACATAACTGCTCCTCCCTTATCCCACCATATAAGTAAAGTTTTCCTCCTCCCTGAGCCCAGTCAATCACCCCCCACTCCTCCCAGCTTTCGAGAGCATTCTTCTCTCTGGGGGTTGTGGTTGGCTGGTGTCCCGGGGCCCCTCCTTTACTTTGTATTTATTGGATATGTTCATCTGTCAGTTGTGTTATGTACCTCCCAATATGTTCTCCCATTGGTTAGCTGGGCTTCCCTCCCTTCTCCACCCCTTCCCTGTAAAACTCTGTCTCCCCCCGTGTTCGTCGCCATTTGCTGTGGGTTTTTCCACCTGTTGGTTGCCCTTTGCTGCCTGTGGGCCCTTCAATAAACCGACGTTTTACCCCCAGCAAGTGGTCGCCTCCTCTCTCGTCTCGTCCTGCGTGAACCCAAGTCCGCAATCCAGCCCAGCCCGAGGCCACGACGCCAAGGGGGGCTGGCTTCTGATGCGTAGGGGCGTCGGCCGCTTTTCCCCTTCAGCTAGCCGGACCTAGGGCCGCGTACGCCCTCGCGCAATTGCCACCAAGCCCAGCAGGATAGCTACTCTTGTCACTGCCCCTCTGATGTAAAAACTACGTATTAGGGATAATACTAAAGCTATTTCTGGATAAGAAAATAAACCTAGGGACCAGAGAGGTATTAAAATCTCAAAAAACCCTAGGGACCAGAAATGCATGCAAACCTTCACCCCAATAGACATTATGAATTCAAAAAGCATGGCTATTAGCTGATTTAAATGAACACAGAGTAAAAGCAACCAAAATGCAGTCAAAACAGGGTTTTTCCACTCTCTCTCGAGCCCCACGTTGGGCGCCAATATTTTGTCCTGGTTTAGGGCAAATTTGTTAAAGAATCTGCAAAGGAGGGCCCCTCCAGAAAGCAAAACCCACACTGCCCCTCCCCCCAACCGGTTCGGGAAAAAATTCCTTGGAGAGAGGTGGAAAGAACCTGTTTATTTCAGGCATAACACCCCCCAGCACACAAAATGAACAATACCAGATGACACCGCTCTGAGAAAGATGACAAAATCCAAAAGTCTCTTTCGGGGGTGGTTGCTCTGTTCTCAGTCCCTCTGGCGCTGGTGCAGCTGCTGCAGCCAAACCCTCGGTGTTCTCGGGTCCCAGTCCGGAGCAGGTTCGAGATGGTCACAGAAACAGGAGAGGAGAAACAGTCCAGGAAGGGATGTGGACTGTTTATCTAGAACTAGCTAATAAGCAGAGGCCAAAGCAGAGCAGAAGCGAGAGCAGAAAAGAGAGCAAGCAAAGCAGCAAGCTGAAAGCAAGAAGTGAAAAACAGCCCTATGTACTGTTTGTCTCCATGTCCCTGATAAGAGAAACCCAAACAAAACTTCCACTCTTCAGAGTCGGTCTTAAAGGCACAGAACAGATGAATGGGGATACAAGCATCATAACGTCACCCCGGGACATAAACCTTCCTACATTTATGAAAAGTGAGTGGCTATTTCTCACATTCATCAGCTAGTCAGTTTCCTATTACCTCCTCCAAGCACCCTGCCTGGTGCCCCTTGATGTGTATTATTACTAACTTTTATTTTTGGCAAGTTGGTTAGCGTTCAGGAATATGTAATCACGGAATGATTATATGCAGGTGCTTTTATTGAAGAGCTCTGGGTGTCAGGGCTACAAAGACCCAAATCTGACCCAACATGGTTTCGAGCCAAACATGTTTTATATTCTAACATATTAATTATTAAACTTACATTGCTCTACTGTATACATTGATTTCATCCAAGCATGGATTTCTCATGATCCCTCTCAAACTCTTAAAATAGTTTCTCATGATTTTTTAAACAATAATTATATCTAATCACATTTAACAATTATATCATTTATCATATACTGACTACACAGGTGCAGTTTCACATGATCTAGCAAATACAAGGCCTAACATTTCCCAGGGCCTACTAAGCCTAACTTTCTTTCTAACTCCCTGAATTTTCTATGATTTTAAAATCTTTTACTATCAAGTTCACCACCTCTAATAGGTGAGAGATTAGGCTCTCATGAGCTAATGTCTTTCCCCTGCAGGTTCATAAAACCTCTTTCTTTCCATAATTTCCCAAATGTATGTATCACCCCGTTTGTGTACTTAGAATCAGTAGAAACATTTCCTGTCTTGTCCCGGTATAATTCACTGGCTCTCACAAAGGCATGCAGCTCTGCTGTCTGAGATGACCAGGTGGGCGGTAACCTCCTCCCTTCCTTTAACTGCCTTCCATTCACAATAGCGTATCTTGTAAATAGTTTCCTTTCTGTCACCCTTGAAGACCCATCCATAAACACATTTCCTCCCTCAGGCCAGGGAGCATCCTGCAAATCCTCCCCATCTGGGGTCCAGAGGCCAACCACCCGAACACAGCCATGTGTCTCCTCTTGGCCACCCCTCCCCAGAGCCACCCAAAGATGAGGCTGGATTAAACCCTTTCTCACTTCCAAATTCTAAATCCTCCTGTTCCATCAAACAAGATTAACACTGTAACAACTGAGCGCTGGTCATCCACTTAGAGGCTCTCTCAGCTAACAAAGCTTTAACCTGATGTGAAACTTTACCAATCAGATACCCTCCCCTTGACAGTCCTGGGGCCTCAGTCACCATCAGAGCTGTGGCTGCACAGTTCTGCAGACAATGGGGCCAGCCTCTGGTAACCAGCTCTAACAGCTTAGAAAAAAGCAACAGGCCTCTGTGTTCCCCCATGCTCTTGCACCAAAATTCCTTTAGCATGATCCTGTTTAACATACACATATGGTTCAAATTCCCCCTCTGAGTCCAGAAGAGCCAAGACTGGGGCATCAATTAACCCGTCCTCCAATTCTCCAAAGCTTTGCTCTCCTTCTGGTCTCCACACCATGTCACCAGGACTATCCTGGGTTAAAAGTCACACAAAGGTCTGGCCACAACAGAAAAATCCTCAATCTGTGCTCTGCAGCACCCCACCAACCCCAAAAACTGCCGCAACTCCTTTCCTTGTCTGGGGTAATGGTACTTCTAAAATCCCTTGTATACTTTCTGAATCAATACACAGTGTAGTATATGGTAGAGATAATTCATGCTATTAATGTATAAAATATTGTAAGATCCAAGCCATGTCTTTTGACCACCCCAGCTGGGAGCAGAGTCTTATTCTTATTCAGCTAGTTCCTGGACAACGTTAAGATAATATTGGGTCTTTTAACGTAAGAATGGAACCTTCCTGAGAGATGATCCCTGACTTCCCTGGAATGCCAGGGCCACTCAAGAGTGATTTCGCACCTCGAAGATTGCATCTACTACTGTGATCACCGGGCGCCACGCTGTTACATGTGAATATCGACTTCTCCCGGAGTGCTCTGACAACATCTAGACACCTGGACTGGACTTTTGTCTAACCCTACACATGTATGGCCCCTGTTCTGCATGTGAAGGGACACAAAGGAACATTCGGTCATCTCTGCCTCAGGTGGAATAAACTGTATAAGAACTCGCTGTGCAAAGCAGCCGGCGTGAACAGGGGGAGACTCTGACAGTCGGGTGTCAGATCCGTATGTTCACCCAGCCGCTGATCCCAGGGTCGACACTGCCCTTGGCTGTGGTGGTTTTATTTTCTGATCGAAATTCTGTTTTGCTGACAATTAAATAAATCATTGCTAAATTTTCTTATAAATTTGGCTCTCAATTTGATAATTTATACCACACAGTAACCCATCAGAATGTGTCCCAAATATTTAACCTTTTTTTTGTTTTTTGGGGTTTATCCCCCTACCCACTGTGCCTTCTTTTTAGCCACTCTAAGTCCTTTTTTAGCAAGAAAATTAGGCAGCTTAACAGTAGCCTACTCAAACACCTTTTCCTGTTCCTCTGATAAAAGGAAATCATCCACATACTGCAACAACCTAACTCCTGAGGGTGGAGTAGAATCTTTTAATATTTTCTGCATAGCTTACCCAAACAAAATCCCCCAAAGGAAATCCCAATCTTTCCATAATTCACATTTCCCAAATATTCCTCTATCTTTTCCCCCATCCCTATGGGATCATCCAAATATGGGGGTAATTCTTTTTTTCAACCCTCTTATATCTTGGGTAGTAAGTGGTACAATTACAAAGCCAAACCCTCCCCCCTGACCCCCCAATGGAACTTGGTAGAGTGGTCATCGGTCTCTTGGGTCTGGGAGGCTTCTGATGTCCTAAATTGAGTTCCTCTTCTAGTTCCAGGGGGAGATCTGATATGCTGCTCCCCTCCTCCCACACCATCATAATTCTCAGGTTGAAATAAACAGGGCCAGGAGACTTCTTCTCCTTTTTAATGCCTTTATTATAAGTGATCAGCTCACGATTGGGCAACTCGGCGGGGCTGCAGTCTCCTGTCGTCTCTCCCAGGGCGACTCAGAGGAGGAGGATATGCGCAGCTTTGTCCACTAGGGGCAGAGCTGGGGGTCCGGTCCTTGTGGGAGCCTTTAGGGCGTGGTGATCCCATCCGATGTTCTTTTTCCCGGCCCCGTCCCGCCCGGTCCTGGCGTCGGGACGACTCCCATGATCAGGGCGAGAGGAACTCCGAAGGTGTTCCGCATCTCTGCAGTCTCAGCACTCGGCTCCTCACGTCCAGATATCACTCCAGTCTCTCAACTCTTAGGTGGCTCGTTGTTTTTGGGGTTCTTCCTGCACGTTTGGAGTAGGGGTCCCACACAGCATGCTGGTCCTTAGAGTTATTTTGCATATCCCTCCCCTCCAAAGTCTTTTCTCCTCACTGCTCGGGGAGGTACCGCACCCTTTACTGTCTGAGAGAAGAGCTATTAACTTGCCCCAGCCAGGGCATTTACCGATACAAAAACAACTATTAACAACAACGACCCGTAATTACCATAACACAGACAGCAGCCCAGCAGTAGTGGTAACCTTTTTCTCACAGAAAAACTCAACTGAATTTTTGTTCATAACAGCGTGCACAATTCTTCTCTTGAATTTGGTCAGTGGTCTCAAATTGGGTCAGTGATAACAGGGATGAAGTCAGGACCATCTTCATCAGGTCTCTGTGACCCTCTGGCACAATCCAAGGCCCCCTGCTTCGTGATGAATTGGCATAGAGTCCAGGTGCTGGGCATTGTTCTACTGGTTTCAATATGTTCCTATAATGGTTCACTTGCTCCATTTCCTTCCACAAATAAGCTCATAATATAACAATTAGCTTTAGCTTAAGCATCTAATAATCATTAACTTATCATTGGTGTATCTAACTTCAATATGAATTGGTTCTAACCCTCAGCTAAAATCTTAACCCTTTAAAATCATGATTCACTGGTATGGAAGTAGAGATAAGTGGTCATGTATTTTATTATATCAGTAAGTGTGTAACCAAGAAAACCCTAATTCAGAAGAAGTAGAGTATGTTACTTGCTGGGTCAAATTCTTAGAAGGAGATTCTAAGGTATAAAAACTAAAAAAGGATAAAGAGCAGAAATCAGATGTCGCCACATTTCTCTTCACAGAGAAAAGCAAGGCACAACTTCCCAAGAAATTTCTGGGATTCATATTCTCTGAGCCTCAGAGAAAGGGAAAACAATTCTTATCTCATTTGCTGCGCCTGTGTTTGTTCACAAGTGGAATGCATTGTGGAAGATTGTTTACCTGAAGAGAATTGGTAATTGGATATTCTGGTGTGAGTGTTTCGATTCACTGACAAATTGAATCCAGGTGTGTGTGTGTGTGTGTCGGGACTGTCGGCTGACAGTCACGAGGAGCTGTGCAGTGGAGTGCAGTTGAGTGCTTGGCAGATTCAGTTTAGATGTAATGTAATATAATGTAATATAGTATAGAATAATATAGTATAATAATTAATTAGCCTTCTGATAAGATGGAATCCTCCTCATCATTCCTCCTTCGTCAGGGGCCCTGATGTTCCAATAATCAGAGGAAAAAGATAAAGAAAACAAGGGAGTTATTTAAGAAAGGTGGGATCCCCTTGATTATGTAGTCCCACCAACACTTCCTCCAAAGTATCAAGCCACCCCCCCCCCCCCACTTAACACCCAGCCTCCTGATTCTCAAAACCTAACTTTACCCCCTCCAATGATCCCCGCCTCTCCTTTATCTCCTCAGGGAATCTCCATGTCATTTTTACCCCCTCTAACAACCCCACTCCCTCATATATATCCACCCCTTGATGCTTTTCCCCTTCCACCTCCTACACCCACTAACCTGCAGCATGCTCAACCTGTAAGTCAGAATACAACACCTTTCCCTCAGAAAAAACCTCTGAATATATCCTCCAACCTAACAACTGAACCCTCCCAAAATCATAACAAAAAACTAGTGAGCCAGTCAAATGACCCTTTAGATGCTGGCCCTTACTGTAATACCAGATCAAAATGTGTTGTAAGGCCATAGGTAAATCTGGACAGGCTGTTTCCCTTGAGGGAAGTTCTACTGGGGGGGGGGGGGGGGGTAGGAGGAATAGGTTTTGTAAATGCACCCCTGACAGACTCTGAAGTAAGAATATTTTAAAAAGAGCTAGTTAGTTTAGTGGAAGACCCAATTAGCACAGCACAGCAAATAGATCAGTTCCTGGGTCCCAATATATATATACCTGAGGGAAGCTCCATTTTATTATCAACATCTTCTCCCCAGAGGAGATATGCCTCATAAGGTCAGCAGGGATTAAGATCTGGGAGAAGGAAAATCATACTGGACCCCGGGTGAGCAAAATCTCCCTGTAGTAGACCCAAATTGCAATCCCAGCCAGGAAGAGGGCCGGAGAAACATGCAAGACTACAGGACCCTAATTATAAGAGGCATAAAATAATCTGTACCCAAAAGCAGCAATGCCAAATTGGCATTGGATGGGAATCAGGAAAAGGATGAGTCCCCAGGGGCATGGCTCAATTGATTAAAACCAAATTTTCAGTTACATTCCAACATTGATTCTGATGGACCAGAGGGCCAAGTATTATTAAAAGTACAGTTTGTTACCAAAGCTTGGCCTGACATTAGACAGACATTAGAAAAATTGGAAGACTGGCAAGAAAGGGGAATTAACGATCTGTTAAGGGAAGGTCTGAAAATTTATTTAAGGAAAGATGAGGAGAAGAACGGAACAAAAGCAAAAATTATGGTGGTGGTAGCAAGAGAAAGTGTAGGAGTGGGAAGAGGGGAGCCAAGAGGGGGAGTAGAAAATAAAGGGAAACTGGGTAAATGGAAAAAACCACCATTAGATGATGTATATTTCTATTACTGCAGCTGATAAGGGCACATTAAGCGTTTCTGTAAAAAATTTCAAATGGATGAAGCAATTGAGAAAGAAGAGGACACCCTGGAGAAGATTCTGAGAGGAGATGATGATTAGGGGTGTCAGGGGCTCTATGCTCTGGGAGGATGAGATTGGACACCAGATAGAGCCCCTGGTAAACTTCGAAATTGGCCTCCAGAGCAAAGAATATGAGTTTTTATTGGACACAGGTGCTGATCAATCCTGTATGATGAAGCTCCACAAAGGGGCTCAGCTAAGCAAAAAGATCTGCCAAGTGCTGGGAGCAAAAGGGGAACTGTTCAGAGTCCAGGTTACAGAGAGCATAATTATAAAGGGCAAGTCAGAAGAATGCAGGGCTGATTTCCTTTATATCCCGAAACTAGGTTGTAACTTATTGGGGCAGGACCTGCAAGTCAAGATGGGAATTGGAGTAGTTCCAAAGGAGGGGGGGATGGTACCCCAAATAATGTTATTAACTGAATGGGATATGGGAGAAATTAACCCAATAATCTGGGCAGAAGGAGGAGGGCGAGGGTTGTTAAATATCCAACCAATTAAGATAGAAATGCAGTCAGAAATTCCTCCTGTTCTCTCGGTTTCTCTGGGTCTGGATTGAAGGCACTTGAGATGGTAATTCATGTTCAGACTCAGGTGTTTATTATTTCTTATCAGTAAAACAGTCTCACAACCATGAGTTTGGCAGCTTTTAATTTGAAGGCACAAAATAGCTATCTCTTGTTACAAGGTCTTTTAAGGCTAAACTATCTAATTAAGAAAGGACATCTAGATTATTTTCCTTTTTAACCCAGTAACTGATCCCTGGAAGCACGCAATGCGGACTTTTCTGTCCAATTACAAAATGCCACCCAAACCCATGAAGAAGAAGGAAGAAGAAGCATGAAGAAGAAACTCAGGACGACACCCTGTGCCCTCCATCTTGCTTCCATCCACAACATACTAAAACTCCCAAAACCTATTTTTTTCACCTAGGTGATACACCTACACTACTCTCTACAATCTATTTCACACTTTTGTGGATTCTAGTCTATCTGGAAGTCTAGGAAACTTTCTCCATGAATGAGGGTCAAAGTCAGTGCTCCCCTGGGGGTCAGGGCGCCCCAGAGCAGACAGAGAAATATTCCTGTGCCCTGGGTTTCCACACTGTTCAGATAAAACAATATCCCATCTCCCCTGAAGGCCAGAGAGGACTAACACCTGTGATACAGAGACTCATGAAAGAAGGCATACTAGAACCATGCATGTCACCACATAATACACCCATTCTAGCTGTCAAAAAGGCTGATGGAACCTATTGATTGGGCAGGATTTGAGGGAAATTAACAAACCAGCTATTTCCAGATATCCAATCATATCAAATCCATATACTCTTCTCAGTCAAATTCCATGAGAGCATGTATGGTTCTCAGTAATAGATTTGAAGGATGTTTTCTGGGCCTGTCCGTTAGAGGTGGGGAGCAGGAATTGGTTTGCCTTTGAATGGGAAGACCCAGACTGCAAATGTAAACAACAACTTAGGTGGACCCACCTCCCACAAGGATTCACAGAGTTCCCTAACCTATTTGGATGAGCCTTAGACTCTTATAAAGTCTTGTGTACCCAGGGAAGACATACAAATTCTACAATATGTGGATGACCTACTAATATCAGGCAAAGATCAAGAACAGGTCCAACAGGCCAGTATAAGTTTACTAAATATCCTGGGAGAAAAAGGATTAAAAGTATCAAAGAAAAAACTCCAATTTGTAGAAGAAGAGGTAAAGCACCTGGGGCATCTAATTGGAAAAGGGTACAAAAAACTCAGTCCTGAAAGAGTTGTAGGGATCCTGTCAATTCCATGACCCAAGACTAAAAGAGATGCAAGAAAGCTATTAGGTCTAATGGGCTATTGTAAATTATGGATTGATCAGTACACTCAATCTGTAAAATTTTTGTATGAAAAATTAATAAGCACAAAACCTGAAGCCTGGACTCTGGAGGACAATGAACGGTTCCAAGACTTAAAGGCTCGATCAACGAAAGCCCCCGTTTTGGGTCTGCCTAATTTAAGAAAACCATTTGATCTGTTTGTTAATGTTAATGAAGGGATAGCATATGGATTAATGACCCAAGATTCAGGGGGAAGCAGGAAGCTGGTGGCTTATCTGTCAAAATTATTGGATCCAGTTGCAAGAGGGTGGCCAGCCTGTATTCAAGGTGTGGCAGCCACAGCTACCTTATTAGAAGGCACTCTAAAGCTTACATTCAATGGGGAGGATTCGAGTGCACACACCCCACTACTTGAGGGCAGTGTTAGGCCAAAAAAGCTCCTCAGTGGCTAACAGACAGCCAAATCTTGAGGTATGAAATAACCCTAATGAATATAGAGAATATAGAGATTGTCACCTGAAAATGTTTAAATCCTGCTCAGTTCTTAACTGGGGAACCAATGGAAAATTTAGAGCATAATTGTATAGAGCTAATTGAGATACTCACAAAAGTAAGAGAAGACCTAGAAGAAGACTCCTTACCATATGGAAGGGTCCTGTATATAGATGGATCCTCTCAAATTGTAATGGGAAAAAGGGCATCAGGATATGCCATTACTGAAGCGGGGGAAATAAAAGAAAAAGGGAAATTACCCTCAAATTGATCTGCACAAAGTTGTGAGATATATGCCCTAAAGAGAGGTTTAGATTTATTAGTAGATTATATAGGGACAATCTACACTGATTCTTGTTACACCTTTGGGATAGCTCATACCTTTGGAAAAATCTGGCAAGAGAGGGGATACCTTAATTCAAAGGGGAAAAATCTGGCACGTGAAAGTCTGATCAGGGAAGTACTCGAATCCCTCAGAAGACCAAAAGAAATTGCCATAGTCCATATTAAAGGCCACCAAAAAGTGGATACCTGTTGTAGTGTGTTTTTAAGTTTCTTGTTTTTGCTCCCCCATTTTATGTACTGTTCCCCCCTGTTCTTTGTAAAATGGTTCTTCCCCCTCCAGTTTTCCCGCCACAGAGCCTTTGGCAGTTATGTTACTATGGTTACCCCTGCCCCAGTTAATTGTCAATCTCCCAAGTTACATAACTGCTCCTCCCTTATCCCACCATATAAGTAAAGTTTTCCTCCTCCCTGAGCCCAGTCAATCACTCCCCACTCCTCCCTGCTTTCTAGAACATTCTTCTCTCTGGGGGTGGTGGTTGGCTGGCGTCCCGGGGCCCCTCCTTTGTTCTATGTTTATTGGATAAGTTCTTGTGTCAGTTTTCTTATGTACCTCCCCACATGTTCCCCTATTGGTTAGCTGGGCTTCCCCTCCCGTCTCCACCCCTTCCCTGTAAAACTCTGTCTCCCCCCGTGTTCGGGGCCATTTTGCTGTGGGCTTTTCCACCTGTTGGTTTGCCCTGTGCCGCATGTGGGCTCTTCAATAAACCGACGTTTTACCCCCAGCAAGTGGTCGCCTCCTCTCTCGTCTCGTCCAGCGCGAACCCAAGTCCGCAATCCAGCCCAGCCCGAGGCCAGGACGCCAAGGGGGGCTGGCCTCAGATGCGCAGGGACGTCGGCCGCTTTACCCCTTCAGCTAGCTGGACTTAGGGCCGTGTACGCCCTCGCGCAGATACCCATGAAATCCAAGGAAACAAATTAGCAGACCTGGTGGCCAAAGAAGCAGTCTTGGAAATGGGGGACCCAGTCATAGTCCTAAGGGTAAAAGAAGACCAGGGAAACATAAGGGAAGAGGGGGGTACCAATTTTCAACAAGGAACTAAAAGAAATAGAGAAAATGGGAGGGGAAAAACAGAGGATGGAAAGTGGTGGGCCCGAGACAGGCGACAAATATTCAACCAAATAATAACCAAAAAAGTGATGGAAGAGATACACCAATAAACTCACTGGGGAACACAAGGAATATGTGATCATTTCCTGAAATATTACATGGGGATGGGAATATATGAAATAGCCAGATCCATCACAGGAGAATGTTTAACCTGCCAAAAAGTCAACAAAAAGATGATGCGAGAAACCACTCCGGGAGGGAGGAAATTAGCCGTAAGACCTTTCCAGAGTATTCAGGTTGATTTTACTGAATTAACTCCAGCCCATGGATATAAACACCTAATGGTCATAGTTGATCATCTAACCCACTGGGTTGAAGCGTTCCCCACGAGAAGGGAGACAGCCCAAACTGTGACAAAAGTTCTCTTGGAAGAAATTATTCCGAGATAGGGACTAGTAAATATTATTGATTTGGATCATGGCCCCCACTTTACATCCAGTGTTCTGCAACAAGTCATCAGGGCCCTGGGAATAAAGTGGGAGTTACACACCCCTTGGCACCCTCAGAGCTCTGGGAAGGTCGAGAGGGTGAATCAAATCTTAAAGAATATCTTAAAAAAATTGGTCTTAGAAACCCAATGGAATTGGGTCAGATGTTTACCACTAGCCCTATGATGAATAAGAACAAGACCCAGAACAGATCTAGAGGTCTCTCCTTATGAAATTTTGTTTGGGCTGCCTTTCTTGCTTACCCCGTACAGTATTGGGGAACATCTAGAGGGAGGGATGACAATGCAAAAATATATAGAAACAGTAACAACAACCCTAGAAGAACTAAGGAAAAAGGACTACCCCCCCAAACTTCCCCATTGAACTGTAAAATACATGGTATTAAATAATGGGAAAACCCTCCACTAACTGCTCGCTTTGAAGGCCCCTTCCAGGTGCTGCTTACAACGAACACTGCAGTAAGAACAAAGGAGGAGGGGATGGACTCATGCAAGTCAAGTGAAGGGTCCAGTACAACCCCCAGCTGAGGCAAGTGAATGGACTACAGCCAACAGAAATGATAAGGACTTGAAATTGGTAGTGAGGAAAACACTGAAAGAAGCACAACCCTGAACATAACCCCCCATGGAAGCATCTACATTGTGCTCCTTATATCCTTAAAGTTTGTTAATGTTTGTTATAGTTATAGTATAAGTTTAAGTTTTGTTCAGCTAAGAATTGACAATAAAAATAACATCTCCGTTTCTGATACTGTTCCATAGAGCAACCCTAATTGGGACCAAATTGAGGGAAGGGAGTCGGTACGATAAGGGTCATGGCAGAATGTCTCCAGAAGAAGGGGAAACCAGAGGCGAGAGGCAAGACTGGATTGGAAACTACATCCGGGAAATACTCTCAGGGCACCAAGAAAACCCCTGTGGTTCGAGAGGTGAGGAGGCCAGTCCGTACCAGACTCCCACTCATAGCAACGCTACTACTCATCCACTTCGGTGGAAGTGGAGGAAACGCTTGTGAGACGTGTTACTATCCCTTGTATAGAGGAGATACAGTAAGTGTATTAATCAGAGTACACAAAAACATGAATCCCAAATGTATCCATCACTCACAATTAACAATCTGTAAAGAGGATAATAAGATGTACTGGCTGGCTAAAAATATTGCAAACCCAAGCCAGAGCATGTCAGGAGAGTGCCCTATGAAAGAAAGATGGTGTCCTGGTTCAGGGCAAATTTGGGAGAGAACCCCCAAAGGGGCTCCTCTAGGAAAGCAGATTCAATTGGCTCCTCCCCCCAACCGGTTTGGGAGAAAATACCTCCTTGGAGAAAAGTGGAAAAAAACTGTTTATTCAACAATAAAACCTAAACAATATTAAACAATAAAACCCCTTGCTGCTCCAAAAGAGATGACAAACTCAGAAAGTCCCTTCCCCGGGTTGCAGCTCAGCTCACTCAGTCACTTATCAGTCCCTCCAGTGCTGTCGCGGCCCAGGCCCGGCCTGGTGGCCACAGGTGTGAGCTGCCGTTGCTCCCCTGGGTGTTCAGTCCAGAGCAGGTTTAAACAGGTCCAAAGAAAAGGGAAAAAATGAAAAAAAAACACTGTCCAGGGAACTTCTCTGCCTCAGCTAGCTAAAACTAACTAAAAGCAAAGGAGAACTCTGTCCTGCTGTCAGCTCATCTGCAGTCCAGGAGCAGGAATGTGGAGGAGTGAGTGCAGTGTCTGAAAACAAACTGTACACTTCTTCTCTCCCCCCTTCAGTCTCTGGAACAAGTCTTAAAGGTGCAAAACTTATTATTCAGCATAAACAGAACAAGACGATTTGGGATAAAAGCATCATATAGTCAACCTAGGACAGATGGGTATGTTTTGAACAAGAAATGAAACCAATTTAGAAGATATATTCAAAGAGAAAGAAGTGCAATTGAAAAGACAAAGGGATAGAGAGGGACAAATATATGGTAAGAATCTTTTTATCGATATGGTGGAAAAGATTACGAAAGAATTTAATTTGACTGATTATTGGATGTGTGGGGGGACACACTTAAGTGAGATTTGGCCATGGGACGGTATCAGTTTAGGTCCCCTAGACATGCTAAAATGGATTACATCAAGAAAAAGCATGGTAGTACCCAAAAGAAGGGAAGGAGAGTGGAAGCTTAAATCAACAATAATAGGGGAAGAGTGTTTATCAAGAAAAGGGAAAATGTATACTATAGAAGTAGGAGAAACGCCATGTAAAAGATATCTAGCAGCAAATGACACACACCAGGTGGATGCCAGAAACCCCCCATTCGTATTGGTCAATAGAAAAAACTGAAAGTAGATGTGTATACACTGAAAAAGAAAAAATGTTTGAATGCTTAGGAGATTATATGTGGATGCCAGCTGGTCAGGGAGAGTGAAACAGCAATCGTTTCTCACAGTGGCTTGTGAGAATTTTTAGTAAGCTGTAGGAATGCGATAACTTGTTAGTATAAACAGTCTGCAGGTGGTGTTTTTCCACCTTGTTTTCCTGTTCTTCTCAAGGACGGTGTGTGAGAAAGATGTTTTTTATTAACTAGCCAATCAAGTGAAATGCATCGGTCTATAAAAACGGAATAATCTTTTGTAATAAAGCCTTCTTTTCTCCTCTTGCATTTGGGTCTCTCGTCTGTTCTTGTGTCATTCCTGGCGCAAGGGTGACATCTGGTGACGGAATGTGTGTATTGCATTGATCGGCCCTTCGCGGAGGGAGCGGAGACTCCCGAGACCCCTGCCGGACCTTCACCAGGGAGCGCGGCCCCCGCCCGGATTTGCCCACGTTCGGACACCCTTTGTTTCCCCAGAGAGGTAACAACTTTTCCCCTCGTCCTTCAGAATCGAACTCAGTCTGTGGGGATGCCCTGATAATTTAGACCTGAGGATGGGGGCTGTGAAAAAGGCCAATCACTTGTTTTTAAATTTTTAAAAGTTTAATAGTAATAAAATGGTTAAAAAGAATAGTAACACAATTAGAGTAATACAATTTGGACAAATTGAATTAGGACAATATGAGACAATAAAAACAAAGACTTACGGATGTCTGGGTACCTTTTTCTGGGCATCATGAGCCGAAAAAGGAAGCCCATTAACAAAGGATTAACCCTTAAGAACAATAGCCCGTTGCATATTCATATACTTCATACATGATGCATAAATTCCATTCAAACACAGGATTCTGTCTGGTCTTTATCAACTTCTTCCCTCTAATCCTAATAGCGCCTTTGAGGCAGGAAGAAGTTAGTTTCTTCTCACAAGAAGGCAATAAATTCTTTTTCTCTGAAAGATTTAGGTGTCCTGTGGCTGCTATCTTGCTGCAAGTGCTTTCTTTTAAACAAAGCATCTTACATAGCATAGTTTCTATTTTAACAATTTTTATAACCTAAAACTATATTTAACACAGTACTTGAGAAAATTAATACAACATTACTTTCTAACACAACACATATAATATTCATTTTAATATTTGTGAAAAGCCAATCATAAAATACATGCATTTTTCACAATCCCCACTCTTATTCTTTGTAAATCATTTGGCTTGAGCAATATTTCTTATCTACTTGCATCTTCTGGACTATGCTGGCAAAATAAAAAAGGGGATTACACAAGGAAGAAATACAGAAACAGTTGCAACACAAAATGAAAGATCTTAATTTCTTCTAATACATTACCCCACCAGCTAGATTTTAACATTGTTTTCTCATTTTTGGACTGGTACCTGGGTTATTATATGCATATATATATTTTTCTTCTTTGATTTCTTTTGCTTTTGCTAGAATGACTTTTCTGTGGTCATCAATTTTCAACAATCTGATATATTGAACTTTCCACAAACATCCCCTTCTTTGGCCAATAAATAGTCCAAAGCCAACCTATTCTGATACACTACAGGTTTTGTTTGGCTTAGCTGACTTGATATTAACTCTAATGCCTGGGCGGCTTTATTTGCTACCATTTCTGTAACTGCTTGGAGTCTTGTAATACGACTCAATAAATAATTTGGAGTCAATAGAGAGTTAAATTTCTGTGCTGGTTTTACCTTTTCGTTTACTATTTGCTTTTTTACTAAATCTTGGACTGTATCCTAAAGATTAAATATAAAACAAATCCATCCCTCTCCTTTTGGACATTCAGTTCTAAATCTATTACCACTTTTTCCTAAGTTTCTTGTAATTCAATAATTTACTCCGTTTTGCCTACAGGTTCTTAATTTGGATGGGTTATAACAGTGGCTGTTGACATAGGTGTGTGTAATAAAAGAGGAACTTTGGTTTCTTTCCATATGATGCTTTCTGTAGCATTTGTGACACAATCTTGCTGGTATCTCGAAAGGGAAAAGACAACAAATGAGTGCCAGAAACAGGAATAACAGAGGTCCAGTATGGCTTATACCCCCACCTCCCATGCCTGTGAGGTTGCAGCCCACAGCAGGTGTATTTGATCTTCTCGGTGGCGAAATACAGAGGCCAATCTGGTCTTGTCCTCTATTTCCTTGTTACTTTCTCTTAACTAATTTCCAGGCAAATTGTTTTTGACATCCTTTAACTGTGGTCTCCTACCGTTCTTCAGGTATCTCTCATTCAACAGGCACTAATGATTCCCATCCATAAAACAAAGTTATTACTTTAACACTTTTTTGCAATAAGAGCATAAATTTTGTGAACTACAATACTAATTACTCTCACAATTTAAGCATTTACTTATAACCCAGCTCGCATGTCCAGTATTGGAATGAATCAAATAAAGTTTACTAATGGAAATGGTAATTCCCCTTCTCCCCTGTACAATTCTCAGGCTAAGGTCAGAATACAAAAACAGTCTTGATCCTTCTATCTGAAGTATTCCTCCCCCAAGGAGATGTTTTATTCAGGCAGTGCTCGAAACCAGCGATATAAGCGTTATCTTATTTCTTAATTCAGTGTTATTCTTTGTACATTTCTTGGATCATTTGGGTTTTTTTCCCAAACTATTACTACTCAGTCCCCCTTGGAAAGTCAGTTCGGTATCACCCAGTTTAAATGCGATAGTCCATTTTTCAGGTTTCTTCACAAGTCTTTTGATTCTGCTGGCATGAATCCACCCTCTTTCCGTGATTCTGATCATTGTTTCAGTAGTACCTGGAAAGGACTTCTTCATAGCATAGCAATAAAAGAAAGATAATACTGCATTAACTTTTACCATTCGCTTTTCTTCCAGACTTTCTGGGTTTAGGTAAAAGCTTTGTCAACAGCAGCCTCTTCTTATATCCAGCTGTGCTAATAGCTGCAGAGGCAAATTCTTCTTTCTGTGAGTTACAGTTAGTTAAATAAGAAAAGCTAGGCCAATTTTAACACGAGATGTATCACATCTATTGCTTTTTACTTTCTGGGCAGCATTTAATTGTTTTAGCCTTACAAACCCATGCTTCAGGAAAAACCTTCTCTTTAACAGCAAACAAAACACACAAAAAAAAACCAAAAAAAAACTTCTTACTTAAGAAAAACAAACCGCTTTGTGAGCTTTGGAGAGTCATCAATCTCTGCTTTGACTTTATCTTTTAGTGCTGGCCCCCTGCCCCTCTTTTCACAGCCTTGCTGTCAATGCTGTTCTTCGCCCTTCCCCCGCTGCTGCCACTTCGCTGCAGGGCCGGAGCAGGGGTGAACAGCCACGGGCATGGGGACCCTGGGGGCTGCCTTGGGTCTCTTTTGCCTCCTCTGTCTCTCTTCTTCTCCCTCTTCCTCTTTCCTTCTCTCTCTCAGCCCACTTACCAGGGCCGATGCTGCCATCCTGGACTCGGGACCCCGACAGTCTGGGAGCCACCCTGGCAGTTCCGCCACGGAGCCAGCCCGCTCCTAGTCGGCAAACCTGTGTCCTCTGCTGCCAGCACCGCCACCAGGTCACCTCCATGAATCGATCCCTGCCGCAATCTCCGAGACCCCGCCGCTGGTAGGAAGCGGTCAGACACTTCCCAACCTTGACAACCCCAAACCTGGCTTCCCCAGGTGCTCCTGACATTCTTTTTCTTTCTCTAGTCAACTTATCCTCTTTTCTCTTCAAGGAGGGCCCGTTCTGCTAAACTCTTTCTGAACCTCAGTTCGACATTGAATAACCTCCTAACAACCATGTGTTAAGACACTTCCCTGTCTTTCATGCAAAAAAACCCCCGCATTCACACTTCTGCTCTCTTCTAGCACCAAGATGTCATCACTTCACATTCTAACATCTCAGAGTTTCCTAACCACCTCCCTACTTCAACTTCTCTCTTTCTTCTCCTGTTACTTTTTTTTTTTCTCTGATTCAACACACCTCAGACGGTATGAGGTGAACCTAACTAATTTACTTCCAAGAGTAAGCTTACAACTTTTTTACTGGGATTGCAGTAGCTGTTATGGCTTAAATACATACTGGCTAGCTGAGGCTTACTGGGTCTAACATCTTTGATATATAAGCTACTAGATCTTTTTTACTCTTCCTCACTCCTGAATTAAAATTTTATGAGCTACTCCATTTTCTGTATTTATGGATAAATGATAAAGGATTTTTCAAACAAAGGTAAGCCTAAAGCTGGTACTTAGACTAGTTTTAGCTTAACTCTTTTAGTTTAACAATATCTTCCTTGGTCCGTTTTATATCATCTCTTTCTGTCAATTTTTCATACACAAATTTTGCTGCCTGTTTGTACTCCTCAATCTACATTCTATAATATTTCAATAATCCAGGTAATTTTTCTGATCTCCCTCTTTGAGGAGGGAGGGAGAAGGAATAAAATTCTTGCAATTTTCTCATGGTTGGGTTTCTAGCTACTTTTATTTATTAAGTGTCTAAGATATTTTACCACTGGGTCGTGAGTCTGAGTTCTTTTATTAACTTCTCTTAAATCTTGTACTAGTCTATAACTCCCATCAGACTTTATTGGGGGAATAGGGATATTATGAGGAGACATACAAGGTTATAATGCCCCATCCTTTATTAGTCCTTCTATTACTGGCTTCAAACCTTCCCATCCTTCTAAAGATACAGGATACTGACGTACACGTATGGGACAATCTTCTCTCTCAATTGTAACCCTTATGGGGTTGATATTTGATCCTCCCTTATTTCCTTCTCCAGCCCAAACTTCTTTGTTGATTTTTTTTCCTTCTTCATCTTCTTGGCTTAATTTTAAAACTCTAGCTGTCATTTTCCCATTTTCTGATAGAACTCCTATTCTTAATTGCACTTGTAAGACCCTTCCCAATAAATTGCTACCTGCCCCTGGGACCAATAACATATCTCCCATCTAAATTTTAGTTTCTTCCCTCAATTACCACGTCTTTAATGACCAGAAATGTAAAACTTTCTCTTTCTGCCCCTGTTACTTTCACTATATATTTGCTCACACTATAACCTTTTGGAATATTTAACAGGCAGGTTCTCTCTGCCCCTGTGTCTATTACAAATTCCAATCCTTCTTCTTGAGGACCCACTTTTAAAATTATCACAGGGTCTAGATGGTATTTGTTCTCCAAAAAAATTAGAGCTTATGACCTCTCTATTCTTCCTCTGTACCCATCTCTAAAGATTTTCAGATCTTCTGCTTACTTAGGACCATTTTCCTATTTCTCTTAAGTTTGTTTATGTTCTATAGCCTTTCTCCCGTATTTTTAGGAAGAATCAGGAGAGGGCTTTCTTTTAACTGAACTTTTAGTGTTTCGATAAGGTGATTCCTTTAGAGATTTTCCCTGAGCACCCGGAGCTGTGGTTACCAAGGGAACGGAGCTCAGGGCAGGACGGGGAGACTCGGCATGACTCCGAGTCTCGGTCCTCCAAAGGCGAGGTCTGCAGGCGGAATCGCCCGGAGGGAGTGTTACGGTGCAGGCCGAGCTGGAGCGTGGATAGCCCCCACATGGCTGATGGTGGCTGACCCGGCAGAGACAAAGCAGCCGACTGACCCCGGCTGCAGCGGCGGGAGCCGACAGAGTCAAGGCAGCTGGGGATGGGAGAGACCGGACCCCCCTTCAGTGCGGTGAGCGCGGTAACCACGGTCCACACGGCAGGACAAACACCCCCAGCCCCCCCCTCGCAATGCACGGCCAGCACAGCGTGTTATGAACAAAATTCGGGTAATATTTTTTTTGTGAGAAAAAGTTACAAAAAGCAGCCAGACCACGGGTAGCTGCTGAAGTTCTTCGTGTTTTGTTATTGTAATCACGAGTCGTTGTGGCTAATCGCTCCTTTTGTATCAGCAGAGCCTCGCCCGAGGCTAAGTTGTACCTTTCCCAGAAGGGTGGGAACCTTCCCGAACAGTAGAAGAGACCTGAGAAGGTGGGGGGGGCTATGCAAAGTGACTCCAAGACCACAATGCAGCATGGGTCCCCCGGTGTACGGAGAAAACCCCAAAACAACGAGCCACCTAAGAGTTGAGAGACTAGAGTGATGTCTAGACGTGAAGAGCCGAATGCTGAACCTGCAGAGATGCAAAACACCTTCAGAGCCTCTCGCCCTGACCAAGAGAGACGACCCCGGCGGTGAGACCAGGCTGACTGAGCTGGCAAAGGTACCATCTGACGGGATCAGCAGGCCCTAAAGGCTCCCACGAGGACTTGATCCCCAGCTCTGCCCCTTGCGGACAGAGCTGTGCATATCCTCCTTCTCTGAGTCGCCCGGGAAGACGACGGAGACTGCAGACCCGTCGAGCCACCCAATCCTGAGCTGATCACTTTTAATAAAGGCATTAAAAAGGAGAAGAAGTCTCCTGGCCCTGCTTATTTCACAGCGGACTGAGACAGGTGGCCAGGACTGGGACAGATGGACTGGGACAGACAGGCTGTGCCGGAGCCGGCATAGAGGCTGGGGGGGTGGTGAAACTGCGAACGAGTGGGGAAACAGATAGGAATGGATGAGGTAATATTGTGTTCCCAGCCTTATACTTTCACATTTTTTCTTTTATTGCCATTTAAAAATATTATTTTCTTATAACCTTCCTGTTATGAACAAAATTCGGGTAATATTTTTTTTGTGAGAAAAAGTTACAAAAAGCAGCCAGACCACGGGTAGCTGCTGAAGTTCTTCGTGTTTTGTTATTGTAATCACGAGTCGTTGTGGCTAATCGCTCCTTTTGTATCAGCAGAGCCTCGCCCGAGGCTAAGTTGTACCTTTCCCAGAAGGGTGGGAACCTTCCCGAACAGTAGAAGAGACCTGAGAAGGTGGGGGGGGGCTATGCAAAGTGACTCCAAGACCACAATGCAGCATGGGTCCCCCGGTGTACGGAGAAAACCCCAAAACAACGAGCCACCTAAGAGTTGAGAGACTGGAGTGATGTCTGGACGTGAGGAGCCGAATGCTGAACCTGCAGAGATGCAAAACACCTTCAGAGCCTCTCGCCCTGACCAAGAGAGACGACCCCGGCGGTGAGACCAGGCTGACTGAGCTGGCAAAAGTACCATCTGACGGGATCAGCAGGCCCTAAAGGCTCCCACGAGGACTTGATCCCCAGCTCTGCCCCTTGCGGACAGAGCTGCGCATATCCTCCTCCTCTGAGTCGCCCGGGAAGACGACGGAGACTGCAGACCCGTCGAGCCACCCAATCCTGAGCTGATCACTTTTAATAAAGGCATTGAAAAAGGAGAAGAAGTCTCCTGGCCCTGTTTATTTCAGCTGGGGGCTCTCGTCCGGAATAGCCACGCCGCAAGAAGACTCAGGACTGGCCATCTTGGATCTTCAGAGGACAGCTGGCTACTAGGACCAGGGATCGGCTCAGGACAGCGACGCAGAGGAGCACCGGAGCACCGGACTGGTGAGAAACCCGGTGGCGGGAGTGGGAGACGTGCGCAAGTGTGTGAGTGAGACGAGGGCCGGCAGCCGGACCTTCGAAGTGAGTGGGACCCCTCAGTACCGCGTTTCCTGACTCCTGCGAAGGGGCAGGCCGGAAACAGGGGAAAGCGAGTGGAATTAGCGCGAGTGAAGTCGTCTCCCAAGGGGGAATAAAGGGCCCCCCACTCCGGGCGTGCGGAGTGAATTACTGTGTATGAGTGGCACGCACCCCAAAGTCCTGACAAAGGGAGGTCAAGCACTTTTGTAAGTCTCGAGAAAGATTCGCGTAAGATTTGTCAGTCCCGAGAAAGATTCGGGTGTTTTCGCAAGCCCTGCAGGCAAAGTAAGTCCTGACAAAGGGAGTCAGGCACAAACCCCAGCGAAGGAGGCTGTGGTTTGCTTTTAAGTCCTGATACGGTGAAGCCTAAAAATTGGCGAGTTAGGCAAACTAAAAATCAGGCAGTTGTTTTTCCTGACTGAGGGAGTCAGGCACGACCCGGATTCTTTGGCCTAGGCTTCGTGTGTTCAAGTCCCGATAGATGTAAGACCTGACGCGGGGAAAGTTGGGCAATCAAGAGATTGGGCAGTTGTTTCAGTATAAAGTCCTGAGCATCAGGCAGAAATTTGAAGTTCAGTGGAGGAGGCTGAAGCTCCTCAAACAAAGTTTTTTTTGAAATTACCGGTCAGTTGAGGCACCTTTGAGACTTTGTTATTGAGACCTGAAAAATGGGATGTTCTAATAGTAAAAATACCGGCAAGAAACTGAGGTATATACATCCCAATAGTCCCTTAGGAGAACTGTTAGTAAAATGGGATTCTATAGAGGCCACGGAGGGATTAGATAAAGTGAAAATGATCCATTATTGTATGGAAGTCTGGCCAGAATTAGAGGTGCAAGGAGGATGGCCTTGGTGTGGGACAAAGGATAAGTGGATGTGCCAACAATTAAATAATTATCTGACAGCTCGAGGAGATACTGATCCTGAGCAATTACTGTATATATCTTGCTGGGTAAAGAGCGCTATTGGGGATGAAGGAGTGCGAATTTGTAAGGTACAGAGGAAGAAAGAAGGGAATGAAGGAGGGGATGATAGAACTAGTAAAAGATGGGACCCCCTGGATTATTTGCCTCCTTCTGCCCCTCCACCTTATAATCCTCTTCTACAAGCACCTCAAAGGGCAGGTCCGGTTCTTCCCCCGGCTGCCATCTCAATACCACCTGCTCAAACTTCTCCTTCTACCTCTTCAGCTTCCGCTATGATAAACCCAGTATCTCCTCCAGTTCCTTCTGCATCACCACAAGCACCTACTCCACCTGCTGCATTCTCCACCCCTTCTCCAGCTCCGCTTAATATTCACTCAGGCTCTTCTCCCCCTCCTATTGCTGCCCCTTTACCTCCCCCTAGTTGGGGCACAAATGTCTCCTCATCCAGTAAACAGCTATCAGCAAATACACTTGCTGATGGGCAGAAAGTTCAGGGTAGCCCAGATATCCCGCAAAGTAGTTTGGCATCTGAAGATGGGCCATACTGTAGCACCAGATCCAAGACCTCCAAGACGGAGAGACTCTTTCCCCTCAGAGAGGTTCCTATGGGAGGAATAGCGGGAGGTGTTGGCTTTGTGAATGCTCCCCTAACTGCTTCTGAGGTGAGAAGATTCAAGAAAGAGTTGGGGCATTTAGTTGAGGACCCAGTGGGCATAGCCAACCAAGTGGATCAATTTCTAGGTCCAAATATCTACACTTGGGGGGAGATGAATTCCATCCTGAGTATATTATTTTCCCCAGAAGAGGTCCAGATGATAAGGGCGGCTGGCATAAGAATATGGGAGAAAGATAACAGTCCAGGACCCCAGGTGCCAACAGGTGAACAGAAATTGCCACTAACGGAGCCCAGCTGGAACCCTAACCAGGAGGAGGGGAGGAAGGCCATGAAGGAATATAGGTCTTTGATAATACGGGAGATCAAAGAGTCAGTTCCCAAAGGAACTAACACCCAATTGGCATTTGAGGGTACACAGGAGAAGGATGAAGCTCCTGCTGCCTGGCTTAATCGCCTAAGGCGGAACTTCCAGTTGTGCTCTAGAATAGACCCAGACACCCCAGAAGGTCAAATGTTACTAAAAGTCCAATTTGTTACCAAATCTTGGCCTGATATAAGGAGAAAACTGGAAAAGATGGAAGATTGGCAAGAGAAGGACATAAATGAATTGTTAAAAGAGGCATTGAAGGTGTATTTAAGGAGGGAGGAAGAAAGAGCAAAGGCCAAGGCTAAGGTCATGGTTGCTGTAGCTAGAGAAAGTGCAGGGTGGGCGGGTCCACCACCAGGAGGAGGCAAGGATAGGCCAGTACTGTCAGGTGCAAGAGGGATGGAGACACCTCAAGGCCCTTTGAGAGAGCGACATTGCTATTACTGTGGAGAGCCAAGACACACCAGGAGGTTTTGTAGAAAGCTCAGTCTCGATGCGGCAATAGCCAGGGAACAAGATAATTTAGAGAAGATCCTTAAAGGTGACGATTAGAGGGTCAGGGGCTTTACACTATAGGAGATCCAATGCAACATCTAGAAGAGCCCTTGGTAAACTTTGAGGTGGGCCGCCTAAATGAAGCATTAGAATTTTTGAGTAGATACAGGAGCAGATAAGTCCTGTCTCAACAAAGTACTAAGAAGTATAGTATAGAATAGTGAAAAACATCTGAAGTTAGACAAAAAAACAGCTAGGTAGAAAGGATATCCAATAACACCAAAACTGGCCAGTAATACTTAACGTGTAATAAATTATGTGAAAGTAAAAAGTACCTTATTGTAGTCTTGTGTGTGTGAGAGTAAGTCACGAAGTCAGCCTCAACTTTCCAGGCAGGTGGGAAGGGGGCAGTGCAAGTGTGTGTATGTGTGACCTGCAAACCAGGCTTGTGTCCCCCGGGCGGGTGGAGGCTGTGGCCAAAGAGCATGTGTGACCTGCAAACTAGACTAGTGCTCCTCAGGTGTGTGAGGGAGCTGTAGCTGTAAGAGCGTGAGTGACACACAGACAGCCTCACAGGTGAATGTGCACCAGAGGCAACCAGAGTCAGGGCCCTTCCAAGAGGCCCAGGGATACTGAGACCTGTGGGCCAACCCCAGGGTGAAGGGGGGCTACAGAGACCCGTGATTTTCTAGCAATAATGATCCAGTTTGTGTCTTGAAGGTGTGAAAGAATGTGTGGGAGTGAATATAGACAAATTAAAATAGAAGTAATGTAGATTGTGCATTATAAGTTTTACCACATTTCCTTAGAGGGAAGTGTATTGTGTAGAAGAATAGTGTAAGAAAAAAAAAACCCAAAAATTTAAGTGTAAGGAGTTGAAAGAAATATTTAAGCTCTAAGTGAAAGTAGAACAGAAAACCAGTGAATTAAATACACAGAGATATAAAGAAATAAAAATACTTTGGGAGTTAAGTTAGCTGAGAAATACAACTCCTTGCAAAATACAGAGTATGTAGAAGTTGATGAGAGAACCAATAACATTAAACAGAGAATAAAATCATTAAATAGCAGACCATTAATGCCTGTATTTAAAAGCCTGTTTCAGGTATTCTTCATTACTAATTCGACTGTGCAGACCAAAAGGAAAAAAGTTAGACTCACATCACTCTCACCCCTGGCATTGGACCAAGATTCAGCATCAGTTTTTTTTCCTCTGGCACCCTGGCATTGGACCGGACTCCACCCCTTTCTCCTTCTGGCATTGGGCCAGACTCCCAGTTTTTCCCTCTGGCATTGGGCCAGAGTCCACATCACTCACCTCTGGGCGCTGGATAAAGATTCATCTGCTTCACAAGCTAAATCACCTGAGTATACTGTGGTAAAAGGACCAAAAGATTTAAAGTTGACTCTCAGAAGGAAGAGTCAAATAAACTGAACTGTGTAGAAAAAATTGGTATCAGGAGTTCTAATATTGCTTAAAATGTTTCAAAACTGTTCTGTGTAAACTATGTTAGTAAAAAGTTTAAGACTGTAAATAAGTAATTCTAGTTAAGTTCCCCAATTTATTTCTAAAGACTCCAAGTTAATCCTCTACAGAGCACTCCCCTGGGAGGGGAAACCAAAATTAGTAGGGAACAGACCAAGAGAAGTTTAACCAGAGAAGCGGGTAGAAGAGACTCTAAAGAGCTTGGAAGCTTTTCCTCAGTAAAATTCCCCAAGAAGCAAGGCCGGGTGGGCAAGCTCTGCAAGATGACCCATACCGGACTCTTGGGAAGGGTAGTACTGATAGCTCTGATTGCTAGTAGTGCTCTGGGAAGCCCAGCTGAGCGGTGCAGTGAATGCTACCAACTTCTCTGTGCGGAAGAAGTGAGCTCCTTGTCGAGAGTCCACATCAGTTCTGACCCTGATTGTGTTAACCTCTCTCAATTGGTCCTTTATCAGAAAAATAAGAGAGTGTATTGGAGAGCATACAATATTGCCACTTTCGGGCAGCCACTCCTAAGAGAGTGTACTGTAAGGGAAGCCTGGTTGTGCTTTGAATGTGATGCTGCTGAAACGAGCTCAGCAGATCTAGTAAAAAGTAAAGAAATAGTGAAAATGGTAAGAAAAATTGTTTGTTACAAGTATTTATATAAGTGTACTGGAAAAGAGATCAACCCCTTTTAGAACACATTTCAGGGGAGCCCAAAATCCCTAAGTTTGATCTCATCTGGCAACTGCATTGCTAGAGTGATAAAACCAATTCTCTTATTACCCAAAGAAACTAGATCAAGTTTGGGAGTTCCTATATATAATGATTTGGGAGAAAATAAACAGAACCGAGAAAGTGAAATAGAAATTAAGAAAATCCAAAATTGTAAAAGCCAAATTCGGACCCCAATACCTATGTTAAACAAAGTCATCAGGCTCCAGGCAGTATTAAAAATAAAGAATTCAATTATTAAGAACATTTCAAATGAAATAAAAAGATTAGCATGTGTAAATAATCAAGATCAAACTCCTACACTTGATTCCAGTGAGTGGGAGAACCTAGAGATTTTCAAAAAGGATGTATAAGAAAAAGTAGTTTTTCTCACTGTGTGTGTACTTGGAAGATTGCCTTTTTTACTATGCTTATTCATCTGTTTTAGTAGAATAGTACTTGCCGTGCAGACCAACCTGAAGAAACCAAAGAAAGTAACAAAGTTAAGTAACTATGATTACCAAACTGCACAAGAGATTTATAGTAGATTCAAAACAAAAAAAAATTTGTGAGTTGATGCGAGCTTAGAATTTAAGCTCGATCAAAGAAAAAGAGGGGGGACTGTTATGAACAAAATTCGGGTAATATTTTTTTTGTGAGAAAAAGTTACAAAAAGCAGCCAGACCACGGGTAGCTGCTGAAGTTCTTCGTATTTTGTTATTGTAATCACGAGTCGTTGTGGCTAATCGCTCCTTTTGTATCAGCAGAGCCTCGCCCGAGGCTAAGTTGTACCTTTCCCAGAAGGGTGGGAACCTTCCCGAACAGTAGAAGAGACCTGAGAAGGTGGGGGGGGGCTATGCAAAGTGACTCCAAGACCACAATGCAGCATGGGTCCCCCGGTGTACGGAGAAAACCCCAAAACAACGAGCCACCTAAGAGTTGAGAGACTGGAGTGATGTCTGGACGTGAGGAGCCGAATGCTGAACCTGCAGAGATGCAAAACACCTTCAGAGCCTCTCGCCCTGACCAAGAGAGACGACCCCGGCGGTGAGACCAGGCTGACTGAGCTGGCAAAAGTACCATCTGACGGGATCAGCAGGCCCTAAAGGCTCCCACGAGGACTTGATCCCCAGCTCTGCCCCTTGCGGACAGAGCTGCGCATATCCTCCTCCTCTGAGTCGCCCGGGAAGACGACGGAGACTGCAGACCCGTCGAGCCACCCAATCCTGAGCTGATCACTTTTAATAAAGGCATTGAAAAAAGAGAAGAAGTCTCCTGGCCCTGTTTATTTCACTTCCCCCTCCCCAGCATGCGGTATACTCTTTTTCTTCTGGATAAAACGGTTTTAACAAATAAATCCAGAGCTTAACAAATCTAAACTTCTGCTGGGATACTTTGAAATGGTTGACAAGCTAACTCACGACCTTCTCATGTTGTTTGCCTCATTGTTATAAACGATCAAATTGATAGCCAAACTAATAAAAATTTAGCAACGATTTATTAGGCCAATTACAAAAAAATAGAATTTCGAGCAAGCACCACAATCAAGACAACGTCAGTCCCAGGTAGGGGCGCTGGGTGAGACCAGAGGTTCGTCCAACAGAGTGATGGTGTCGCCTCAAAGGTTTACACTGAGTGTTTCCAGCGTCCAGTTTATATACAGTTTTTTCGCCTGAGGCATAGATGACCGCATCTTTCTATTCACTTCTTCGAATGCAAATTTATTTCTATACATATGTTGAAATAGACAAAGACGGGTAGACAGAAGTCTGAGCACACAGGAGAAGTTTGAATAAGTTGGCATCAATTCCTGAATGCCCAGATGCGATCAGGGCGAGTCTGAGTCTTGTGAGATTCCCGGGACACAGCAATTAATCACGGGCCAGGGAGGGTCCTGATGTTATCTGCCAGGTGCAGGAGACAAGGAAATCATCACTGATGGTCCAGGAAGGTTCCATTCAGACATTTAACAGGTCTGATGCTATCTTGACATTGCCAGGAATTAGTCACAATTTGAATAGAGCTTTATTCCTGGCTGGAAGATTAAAACATTATTTCTAAAATATTTTATGCCTACATGCATTTGTTTATACTGCATGAATTAACTACATTACATATAATATCATCAACCTTTTATTTATCCTTTGGGAAAATATAGATCTTTCAGTTACTTGTTTACTACTCCAAAAATCTCAATGCCCCCATAGTTCCAAAAAAGAAACCGATTGCACAAAGCCTGAGTATCCCACTAAGCTTTTTGATACATATCCTCTGCTATACCTTAGTAAGCATTGTATTATCTAATTGCCTTCTATCAAGATGTTTCTATTTCCCTGATTTATCTTGTTCGCCACCTCGCTTGTTTCAATTCCCCTTTTTTGCTTCCCTAAACTGGAATTTCCAATTTTGATTCGCTAAATTATTTCCTCTTATTTCTGGGGTCTTTACCTTTTGGTGTCCTTTAATATGTACTACAGCTATCTCTCTTAGGTAATTTTAATGACTTTAAAACCTCCAAAATAAGTTTCTCATGTACTAATTCTTTCCTTCTTGAATTAAGAAATCTCCCTTTTTAAATTTTTCTTAAGGTATGTGCTACTCTCAAGGCATACCTTGAAAAAATATATAACTCCTTTCTTTTGTGTTAAATATTCTAATGCACCTTTTAAAGCATATAATTCACATGTTATGAGAAAACTGGAGCGAATTTGAAAGAAGGAAGGTGGAAATTGCCGGACGGGAGAGAAATAGTTTCCAGGGGTTTTGCCAGAAGAATCTTGCGAAAGTTGCATCAGAAAACACATTGGGGGACACAAGCCCTAGCAGAACAATTCTTAAAATTCTTTGGGTGCAAAGGAATTTATGAGCTGGAAAACAGGATATACAAGGGTGTGTGATTTGTCAGAAAATAAACAAATCGAAAGCCGGAAAGGTTGCCCTGGGGAGTCACTCCATTGCGTACTGACCATTTGAGAGAATTCAGGTTGATTTTACAGAATTACCTAAGGTGGGAAGGTTCAAATTTGTCTTGGTGATTGTAGATAAATTGATTCATTGGGTGGAAGCCTTCCTAAGCCCTAGGGCAATGGCACAAACTGTGGCCAGAAAATTATTGGAAGAAATTATACCCCGGTATGGGGTGGTGAACTTTATCGATCTGGATCAGGGAACACATTTTACATCAAGGATTATTAAGCAGCTGGCTAACGCCCTCGGCATTCGATGGGAATACCACACCCCGTGGCATCCCCAGAGCTCAGGACAGGTGGAAAGAATGAATCAAACATTGAAAGCCCAATTGTCAAAATTAATTTTGGAAACAAAAATGTCCTGGCTGAAGTGTTTGCCCTTGGCTTGGCTTAATATCCAGACCATGCCTCACTCAGAAATGGGGCTCTCACCTTTTGAAATGCTATATGGAATGCCATACAAGCATGGAATGCCAGTGGGGCACCCCAGGTTATGAGGATGCTCAGATTCAACCATACCTGGTTGCAATCAACAAAAACGTGCAGGAAATATGGAAACAGGGAATAGTGACTCAGAGTACCCCTCTGGGATTTGCGATTCACAAAATTCAACCAGGGGACAAAGTGTTTATCAAAGTGTGGAAAGAGACACTGCTCTCTCCTCACTGAGAAGGTCCTTTCCCTGTGCTCCTGACAACAGACTCGGCCATTCGGAGGGCAGAAAAGGGCTAGACTCACACGTCCAGAGTGAAAAGAGTCGAGCGACAGGAGGAAGAGCCCGAGTGGAAAGTCATCTCTTCCCCTGGAGACTTGCAGATTAAACTCCAATGTGCTTGTAAATGACCAATGACGAACGGATAAGTTGCACACAGCCAGATTGTGAATGTTATCCGTTTGTACATTTCAAGTGTGAATATTGTCAGGGATGTTTTGTTATTCATTGTGTAAGAGGGCAGAGACCAAAGGGGTTGTGTACCCAGTGCTTGGACGAGGAGGATGAATTGACTGGTCGTATCCTGACCATGGCTACAAACTTGGGAATTATTGAATTAGACTCATTTGCGTGGTTTCGGATTTTTCAAAATGGGTTGCGTGGAAAGCTCAGGTCTAGGGCAGAAGTATTGGCTGTGGAGTGCCGGAGGTCCATCAGAGTCCCGTGCAGTTCTGATGCAATCAGAATATCGCGGCGGGGCGCCTTTACGAGGAGGTATGCAGCTAGGTCTCTCAGGGTGTCTTCCCTGAAAATGACTCCTGCTGCCGAGAAGATGGTCTTCCATCGCCGCTGGAGGCAACCCAGGGGGCGGCGGCAAAGGCAGAGGAGTCCGTCTGGTGGTAATGCTGATTGGCCTGAGCCTAGTCCTGTGCAAAGCGCAGAGCATGCACACTGAGATCCTGGGAAAAAGCGGAAGCTACAGCTCCGCGGACGAGTGCAGAGCATGCGCGCAGGTAGTCCCGATTGCAAGGGACGAGGGATACTCAGCAGACCAAGCCCCAAAGGAATGTCTTAGAAGGACTGGCAGGTACTGTTGGACAAATGGCACTTGGGCGAAATTATGTGAATTGGAAATTGGGACTTGGTCTGTCAGTCTCGAGGCAGGCAAAGGATACGAACAGTCAAACGATAACAGACATCAGATGAGGAAACAAAGTGTGGAACCAATGTCGATCCCCATTTGCAGTCAGTGCAACTGAACCATGTGGGTTGGAAGGAAAACAGAATCCATCTTCATTGCATATCACCAGGTGAATCCGTTGTGTTACAATAATGCAAGGTTGGGAATATGCACGGTGAATGGGAAAATGTATTGGATGGCAAAGAACATGAAATTTGATAGTAAGATTGCTTTAAGTAAAGACCCGCTTATATTTGATTTGGCACCGGCTAATAATGACAGGGTGTGCCGCCAATATGACAGGGTTGTTTGCTTTTCAAAAAACAAAAACAATGAAGATCCCGAGGGAAGAATGATAGAAATAAGCCAAGAATTAAAATGGAGGGAGTCAGAAATGCGGAGACAAAGGGTCAAACAGGAACGATTAAAGACGATTAAAGATTATCTGCTGGCTGAGGAGCGAGGGGTGTGTGGAAAATTCAATGAATCTGAGTGTTGTATTGAAATTGATGATTATGGGGGGACAATAAGAGGTTTGGCAGCTGAAATCAAAAAGGTGACCCATGTCCCCATTCAAAAATGGAATTCAATCTTACAGTCATCTTGGTGGGACAAAATATTTATGGGGCTTGGTGGAACAAAATAATGTTTCTCATACTCTGTTCAGTAGCAGGAATCCTGTTCATCCCATGTCCGATTCCATGTTTTATCAGACTGATTCATTCTGTGCCCCAGGGAATGCAGATCGCTATAATTCCCGTGGACTCAGAAGGAGCTTCCGGAGGCAACCCCTCAAAAATCCTACAGTTGGAAGAGAAGAAGTATGCCAGCAGTGCCGCCGAAGCACTGGCAAAATTTGAGAAACAAACAACAGTTAAAATGAATAATGTAATGTACCAGGGTCTCCCACCAGGGGAATATCAAATTGTGTAACATTCTACTTGTGGGAGTCCTGTTATTGGTGAAGGGTAGAAGTAGAAAATAAAGTTGTACCATGAATTAAATGGGTAAAATAAATGGGGAGGGATTTGTTATATGTAATGTAGTTAATTCATGCTGTATAAACAGATACATGTAGGTATGAAATATTTTAGAAATAGTGTTTGAACCTCCCAGCCAGGAATAAAGCTCTATTCAAATTGTGACTAATTCCTGGCAATGTCAAGATAGCATCAGACCTGTTAAATGTCTGAATGGAACCTTCCTGGACCATCAGTGATGATTTCCTTGTCTCCTGCACCTGGCAGATAACATCAGGACCCTCCCTGGCCCGTGATTAATTGCTGTGTCCCGGGAATCTCACAAGACTCAGACTCGCCCTGATCGCATCTGGGCATTCAGGAATTGATACCAACTTATTCAAACTTCTCCTGTGTGCTCAGACTTCTGTCTACCCGTCTTTGTCTATTTCAACATATGTATAGAAATAAATTTGCATTCGAAGAAGTGAATAGAAAGATGCGGTCATCTATGCCTCAGGCGAAAAAACTGTATATAAACTGGACGCTGGAAACACTCAGTGTAAACCTTTGAGGCGACACCATCACTCTGTTGGACGAACCTCTGGTCTCACCCAGCGCCCCTACCTGGGACTGACGTTGTCTTGATTGTGGTGCTTGCTCGAAATTCTATTTTTTTGTAATTGACCTAATAAATCGTTGCTAAATTTTTCATAAATTTGGTTATCGGTTTGATCGTTTATAACACTCCTTTTGTCCACAGATCGTAACCTGCGTCTGTTGGTCACTTCAGGGGAAACAGAGCGAGGCTGCCAAAGAGGGCAGGGCTCGCCTTCCCCACTCTGACTCTCCTAAAGCACTGTCAGTGAGGTGTTAGTAGCCATCCTCTGCTACCAAATTGTGAAAAACCCCAATCACTTGTTTTTAAAATTTTTTAAATTTCAATAGTAATAAAATGGGTAAAAAGAATAGGAACACAATTAGAGTAATAACAATTCAGCCAAATTGAATTAGGACAATATGAGACAATAAAAGCAAAGGGTTACAGATGTCCAGGTACCTTTTTCTGGGTGCCCGTTAAAAAAGGATTAACCCTTAAGAACAATAGCCCGTTGCATATTCATACACTTAATACATGATGCATAAATTCCATTCAAATACAGGATTCTGTCTGGTCTTTATCAACTTCTTCCCTCTAATCCTAATAGCGCCTTTGAGGCCAGAAGAAGTTGGTTTCTTCTGACAAGAAGGCAATAAATTCTTTTTCTCTGAAAGATTTAGGTGTCTTGTGGCTGCTATCTCACTGCAAGTGCTTTCTTTTAAACAAAGCATCTTACATAGCATAGTTTCTATTTTAACAATTTTTATAACCTAAAACTATATTTAACACAGTACTTAAGAAAATTAATACAGCATTACTTTCTAACACAACACATATAATATTTATTTTAATAATATTTATTTTAATATTTGCGAAAAGCCAATCATAAAATACATGCATTTTTCACTGGGACGAACTTCCCAGAACAGTGGACAGTTCATGGATTGGTGGGGCAGAGTGCTGGTGTTTCCGCGATGGGGGACCAGATTTCTGAGGAGGAAGCCGATTTTTTTTTTGTGTGTGGTGAGACCTCCTTTCTTGTAGGGGGTTCTCGGTGTCGGATGAGTCGCTCTGAGAGCTGCTTGGGTGGGCAAAGGCTCATGGGTTTTCAGTGAGCATGGCCGCTGCTTTTAGCTTGGTCCACTGGCAGGCGCTGGGTGACCGACTCGCTGAAGAGTTTTTTGGAGGGGACAATACTGTGCCTCCGCTCATGACTGTGTGGGGGTCCCTGATCTATGCCCTCAAGAACCGGGACGGTGCGTTGGAGAGGGGGAGTTTGATAGGCGGGGGTGGTGCCAGCGCTTCAGAGAGACAGTCGTCAGACCGACTGACGACCAGTTTCTCGCTGGCTGCCAGCCTTCTTTCATCTCCGCGCGGGGCGGCGGGAGGCGTGGGGACTCCCCGTGGAACCCATCTCTCATCTGGAGATGGAGTTCTGCTGACCAGCCCTGGTTCCTGCGTTTCTGGGTGGTCACCGCCTTCTCTTTCTGTGGCAAAGGCAGTCGCCACGTCCCAGCCTCGCCTGGAAGACTGCGGCTCGCTGCCTGCGCTGAGTTCGACGTCCCCATTCCCGGCGAATCAGCTCCTCCCCTCTTTGGGGGATGGGGCTGGGGGTTCGCTGCAACAGTAGCCTCACCTTTCTCCCCCTCTGCCACTTGGGGGGTCGGCATTCTCCTGGACGGTGGGAGCCGCAGTTTCAAGTCCAGCAGCCCCCCCGCCCCGACCTGTGGGAGGGGGCGGGGTCGGCTCCTGCCTCGGCGGTCGCCAAGAAAAAACGGGTCGCTCCGCCGGTTTCCTTGTCATCAGCCATGGAGCCTGCGCGGCTGTACCTGCCACGCTGTGGTAGACAGGGAAAGGCGCTGCGGAAGATCTCGCGATGTCACGGAAAGCCAGGACCCTCTGATCCCCTTAGATAAGACCATCTGCTTCCCATAGATAAGAAACTAACATAGGAAGGTAGCCTCCCTTAACCAAATTCCAGTAACTTTCCATCCCCTACCCAGTAACAGTCCACCTCTTACTAACCATAGATGGTAAAGACAGACCCATGCTGACGTAGAGACCCCTTAGACTATAAAAACCCAAGAGACGAGATAATAAACGCCTTTTGACCGTCCATCACATTGATGTCTGCGTGTGTCATTGGCCCGAGTGGCCCTGGTGAGTGGGCCACCGTGCTGTTCGTCTGAACCAGGTCGCCTGCCTTGCTCCAGAAGGCAACACCACGCCCATCATCAGTGCTTGTGGACGGCTGCCCGCTTGAGCCAACGTCTCGTTCCCGGCCGGTTTTCCCCTCCTTCTCCACGACACCTGCACAGACAGTGATGGCTGTGACTGCGACTCCAACATCATCTCTCCGAACAGTAAATCATGCAGCAGGGGCAGTGCCTCTTCCTCATTCTGGCACGGTGGCCGATTCGGGTGACAATGTCTTTTACACCTTCGCCGGGGCAGCCTGCGGTGGCGGTGGTGCCGTCGGCTGCGGCTGCGCTGCCCACTGCCCCGCCTCTGGCCGGTGCCGGCAGCTGGACCGCTTGCGTCTCAGCTTGTAACTAGCCCTTCAGTCGCGCAGCCCGCAGTCGGCTTCTCTAATCTGGACCCTTTGGCTAGTATGCCACCCTCTGTTACCCGCTGGGTGCCCTCCCCATTCCTAGGTGGGGACTCGGACAGTGATGACGACCAGCGAGCGGCCAGTCTCCCGGCGAGGGCATGCCCCAGTGGTAGACAGCAGGCACCGGCGGGCGGAATCGTCGTCTGCTCATAACCTTTGGACACTGCCTCCCTGTAGGGTGACTGTGCACCCCAACAATCCCCGCAGCTTTTGGGACACGATTAAGGGGTGGATCT
This sequence comes from Melozone crissalis, assembly GCF_028551555.1. NCBI lineage: Eukaryota > Metazoa > Chordata > Aves > Passeriformes > Passerellidae > Melozone > Melozone crissalis. The sequence continues at coordinate 2,825,128 of NW_026535813.1, read as the reverse complement.
CAGAGGCTGAGGATGAAGATTTGTTTGGGGGGCGAGAAGGAAGTGGCATCCGGCCGATGGCGTCCCGGCCGCCTCGGGGGAGGGGCGCGGGTGGTTCGGGAAGGCTATGTTCTGCCCCAAGGTGAGGTGCAGGCTCATCCTGTGTTAAAGGCTGTCCCAAATTCGGGACAAGTCGACAAGCACGGGGTGCTTGCCTGGCAGGTGGTTCAGGAACTGCGAGGCCAGGTTGGAAAAAATGGCCTTGCCTCAGAGGAGGTCATGCAAACTCTCAGGGTGATAGCCACAGATCTGCTCTCTCCATTTGACATCAAGCATCTTGCTCAGGTGCTTTTCCGGCCTCTGCAATTTGCGATATTCATGACATTCTGGTCACAGGATGCTGCGAAGGTTGCAGCAAGCAACAGGTTTCTGCCTCAGGCTGACCCTAGGTATGGCATGGGAGTGGATGCTCTCCTCAGGGAGCATGCCTATTCCAATCCTGATTTTCAGGCTACCTTGGACACTGCTGTTCTTGAGCAGTGTCACGTCAATGTAGAGCACGACACGATGCAAGCATCAAGACTCAGATCAGAAGGCTGTATAGGGCAATTTATTAAAACAACATGTTACCTTTATAGTTTTACAGGATATTTACATTTGCTTAAAAAACACATACACTATCCATTGTTCATGAAAAAGAAACAAAACTCTCAATAGGTGAAAAGGAGCTGCGTCACTCTGTGAACCAACTAAAGTCTGTATCTTTTAACTTTCACTGTTTCTTCACGTTGTCATAGTGATAGCTTTGGTACCTTCCTTGAGAGAGATACGAGGCTTTCCTAATCTTCAGGATGCCTTCGCTGGCTCACAAGAACAGCCCAAAAATGTCTTTCCTACAGGGGTTTGCTGTATTGTTGAAGACCATTGAGGCCCCAATGCACAATGATAATGCAGGGGCCGAGTGAGCCTTTTGTGTCATTTGTTGAGAAGCTTATTGATGCCCTGGTGAAGCAGATTGAGGAGGCTGACATGAGGGAATCCTTTTTAAAACAATTGGCCCAGTTCAATTCCAACAGCAAATGCTGGAGGATCATAGATGCTCTTCCCAGCAACCCGTCGGTCGTGGATATGGCGTGTGTTAGGGTGGGTGCTATGGATCACAGGGTGTCCGCTCTGGTGGTTGCAAAGCAGACAGGCCAGGTACCCTTAGGGGCGGACTCTGGAAAAAGAACAAGAATAAGGGCAAGAAACAGCAAGGTGCACCCAAGCCAACAGGTACAGGTGCTGACTTCTTGTGCGCTAGGTGTCTTAGGGAAGATCACCTTGCCAGCCAATGCAGGTCAAAATTTGATGCTAGTGGCCAGCCTTTGGCAGGCCCAGGAAACGGGAGGAAGAGCGCAAAGAGGAATTGCGCCCTGACAAAAGGGATTCCTCAGAGCACAGCATCAGCTCAGGTTTGCCCAGCCGGCTCAGAGACATCACCCATGGCTCCCCCGGCGTGGTTCTATGTACTGCCAATGCAGTGATCCTAGAATCCAGTAGTGAGCATAAGGTTCCTTTGAATGTCCTTGGACCTCTGGAGCTCCAGACCAACGAAAACCTCCAGCTCACCCTAGATAGCTACTCAGGCCAAATTTTCATCCACATGCCAAAACATAAACTTTTTAATGCAGCCTTTAATCTGACCCCAAAATTAGTCCACAGTAGGACATCTCTCAAAGCTCTGTCTTTACAGATGGCTCAGGGTCATCCCACAAGTCAGTAATGATGTGGAGGGATCCCAAGACTCAAAAGTGGGAGGCTAATATCCAAATAGTGGAGGGATCTCCACAGGTTGCTGAACTAGCAGCTGTTGTCAGAGCCTTTGAGAAATTCAAGGCGAAACCCTTAATCTGGTCACAGATTTGGCTTACATTGCTGGAATAGCTGTGAGGGCTGAACACACTCATCTCAAGGAGGGTTCCAATCCAAACTTAGACAAATTGATTTCTAAATTAATTCATTTAATCTCCCACAGAAAGCAACCTTACCATATTATGCATGTCAGGTCACACACCAACCTCCCAGGTGCCATCGCAGAAGGGAACAGAAAGGAGGACACACTGGCCATGTTGGTAGAGACTGCTAACATCCCTGACATCTTTGCCCAGGCGAAGTTGTCACATGCATTTTATCATCAAAATGCACCTGCCCTCATCAGGATATTCAAGCTCTTGAAAGATCAAGCAAAAGCTATTGTTGTGACGTGCCCAAACTGCCAAATGTACCAGATACAATCTGCGGGTACAAGGGTTAACCCCCGGGGTCTGAGAAGCTGCCAATTGTGGTAGTCTGACGTGACCCACTTCCCATCCTTTGGAAGGTCTAAATGTGTGCACATGTCAGTCAAAATGTTTTCTGGGGCAGTATTTGCGTCAGCTCACACAGGGGAAGATATCGCTCACACCATCAAGCATTTTCTCCTTGCATTTGCCAGCCTGGGAGTCCCTAAACAAATTAAAACAGATAATGGGCCCGCCTATGCCTTCCGTAGGTTAAAAGATTTCTTCAACCAGTGGGGGGTAGAAAACAAGAAGGGCATACCCACTTATTCCACAGGGCAATCCATCGTAGAAAGGACACATCAAACCATCAAGAGAGTCCGCAATAAGCAACAGAGAGAAACAGAAATTTTGTCTCCCGTTGAAAGACTTTGTAAGGCTCTCTACATCATTAACTTCCTAAATTGTACATCATCAGAGCCTGACCTCCCAATACTCCACCACTCTAGGAACCCAGGACATCCCTCTGGCTGCCCTGGATGGCTCAAGCCCCTGTCAGGGGCCTCAGGGACCTTGGCACGTAGCCAAAGACACCTGTGGCTTTGATTTTAGCCCATGGAAAAGATTATCAACTTTATATGAAGAATTACAAGCCATGAGAGTTTAAGTAGAATGATAGTTAGTTTGTTACAAGATAGAAAAGTAGAATTTTGAGGTTTTAGAATGGGGATTCAGAAGCCAAGATGGAGGGATTTGGGCGTGCCTTGTCTGTCTTCTTTCTTCTTCTTAGCCTCCATCTTCTGTGTGATGGTGGCACTTCTGGATTGGTTTAGAGTAGAAACACACTGTCTAACATAGGTGATAGGTATTGCAAAATTATTGTAAATAATGTACACATAGTTTTTAGTATAAAAAGATAACTTCACCTCTGAGGCGGTCAGTGTGCCTTGGATCAACTTGTTAGACAGACCTCAGCAGGTCAGAAAAAGAATGCTATAGATAACAAAGAATAAACAACCTTGAAAACCACAGCCAAAGAATCCCGACTCCTTCTTCAATCTCGGGGCCGGGAAAAAGTGATTTTCTAACACCTCGGGGTCATCTCAACCACAGAAACCCCGAGACCTTGGCGTCCCTGAGTGGGCAGGCTCAGGTTAATGAGCTCAGTCCACTGAACACCAGATGCTGAATCCCAGCCTGGGAAGAGGCACATCATCGAAGAAAAAATTTCAGAGCAGACAACTTGACCTCTGCTGAGAGACAAGTCACTTCAAGCTGGACCCGTAAAGGAGGGTGACCAAGGTGCCTGGGAGCTTCTCACCTGTGAGCTGCTGGCCAGTGACCAGGACAACCTCTGGAGCGACCTTGCAGACGACCCAGCTTTTGGTAAGACAGGTCAAAATTGAGAACATGGGGGCAACATATTCCCAGGAACAACTTAGCATTTTATCCGCTCTACAGAGCGTGATGGCCACACATCCTGTAGTGATTCCTGAGAAAGAATTAGCTCCAGCGAGGGTAATGCTGGAGGCGATACCGCGGGAGCTGCCAGCCATCAGCAGGCAGCAAGTATTCCCCCAAGGGTGGGGGGGTTGTCTTGCTCTCAGCAAGTGGCAGTTGCTCCTGCCAATCCAGGAGGAGCAGAAATAATTCCCACCACAAAGGTGCAGGAGGAATTGTCATCACCTCCTGGGTCTCCGGGGTCCCCAGAATCTCCAGAACCCCCTGGGTCTCCAGACACACCTCCACCGGTCCCAGGAAAGCTTAAATGAGAGATTTTCCCAAGCAAATTGGAGGATTTGGACTTTGCCTTCTTCGAGGCTTGTTATCCAGACTCACAGGAACCAGTGCAGAACTTCACTGCAGAGGCGACGGCGGGACCATTGGGGAGGGGGGGGGGGGGGGGGGAAAATCGTGGGACCTGAGAGAGAGTAGCCTCTTGGCGACTGGCAAAGCCGCGCTGCAGCAACGCCAGGCAGCCAGTAGCAGCCTGGGGCAGCCATGGGGGTGGCAGTGGGGGCCAAGGGGACAGCAGAGGGGACCAAGGGGGCGGCTGGAGCCGTGCACGGCAGAAATGGCTCACGCGATCGTGGCGGTGAGCGGCCAGCAGCCGTCCTGGGAATGCTCGTGAATTACGGGAGCTGCGTCAGGAGGGGCCGGGCCAGGCAGAACAAGGCACGGGACTGCAAGAGTGGAGTACGCGGCGCCAGCAACACCATGCGGGGTGGCGGCAGCGGAACATGGCGAACTCGCGTTGATGACTCGAAACCCAGAAGTCGGAATGGGGGTGTAGTATATGGTAGAGATAATTCATGCTATAGATGTAGATATATATGTGTATAAAATATTGCAAAGATCCAAAAGTTATGTCTCTGACCACTCTGGCTGGGAGCAGAGTTCTATTATTGTAACCAGTTCCCGGACAGCATTGAGATGATATCAGGTGTGTTATCGTATGAATGGAATGGTCCCCTGCTATTATGGGGGATTTCCTCCGGTTCCTACATTCAGGAGATACCATCTGGACCTTGCCGGAATGGAATGTCTGGAGGAGCTCACAAGACATGCACCTGGACATGACTTCATTGCGGTACTCAGAAACTAGTACATGTAAATGCAGCTTCTGCCTGGACACTCAGACATTCGTCTGCATCTCCGAGTTTTCCTTTGTCTGTTTCTACATCTGTATGGATTCAACTTTACATGCAAAGGAACACAAAGAAATATGTGGTCATCCCTGCCCCAGGCAGAATAAACTGTATATAAGCTGGCTGCTGGAAGCACTCGGGTTGTACCTCTGGGGAAACCCTGTCTCTCTGTAAGCCAGAGAGCCTAGGTCACCCAGTGCTATTCCCAGGACTGATGCTGTCTTGGCTGTGGTGTTTTTACTTTTTGTCGAAATTTCTATTTTTGTTATTGTTCTAATAAATCTTTGTTAAATTTTTTTCATAAATTTGGCTACCGATTTGATCATTTATAACAGGGGGGTTTTCTCCCGTTTCACAGACACGGCAGAGGCTCCGGCAGGGTGGGATCTATCGGCACCAAGTGCGGGTGTTGACGTGGAGCCAGCGGGGGGGAGTCCCGGTGGAGATCAAAGCAGGGCAGAGACACCGAGCCCGGAGTGGGATTGGGGCAGCGAAGGGGGCGGTCACTGGGAGGAGGAAGGCGTTCCCGAGAGCGCGGCTGTGCCAGAGCAGGCTGAGAGGGGGCACGGCCAGGGTGGAGATGTTTCTCAAGACACCACCACGTCACAGTTTCCATGGCAACAACAGCACAGCCAGCCCCAGCAGCTAGCACAGTGTGAGTCTCTGTCCGAAGTTTCCCTCATCTGCCTCACAATTGTCATGAAAGGGACAGAGATTGGGAACCACTGAAGAAAAGATCCTTGTCTGAAATTCTGGCCCTGTTGGAGAAAGTTACTTGCCAAGGACCCCGAGGCCTGAGCACATTGCTAAGCTATTGTTCACAGGTGTGTTTGCTGTATGCTACACTGAACCCGATAAAAAGAAGAAAGGGGCACTTTGCCCTTTTGTAACAATAGCCCTGGAAGTTGCCCCACCTCTCAGCCTGGCTGGACTTCTCCTGATGTTTTAGGTGGTCCCCCACAGAAGACCTCTCATCTGTTTTACAACCACTGTGACAGACTGAGATGTAAGAAGCCTCTCCATCAAAGACCAAGACATGAAATCCCTATGTGAAAAGGCCTCCCCCCAACTCTTTCCAAGGACTGGGACTGAAACCCCTTACTTGGGGGAGGTGTGTGGGGGAGGCAAGCTAACCAAAGCAAGATGGATGTTGCAGGTGTAAGCAGTGGACCAAGAAGACAATGGTTCTCGCCCACTGCTGAGAACATGGACTGTGTGTACCCTTCTTCAAATACCGTTTTTTCCCCAGAAAATACAATAGACTACTTTTGATTTGATTTCAAGATTCACTCCCTTCCCCCATCAAAAAAGAGTATAATAAGAGTTTGGATGAACTGCAACCTCTGAGATCTCCTGGGACATGACCTGGTGAACTCTATCAGCTGGACACCGAAGGACTTCACCGGTTCTGCGTTTGGTAGCTATATACCTTCCTTTCTCTTCCTCCCTCTTTTTTCCTTATTCTTCCATTTTCCCCAATTCCTCCCCAACGCATTTTACTGTGGTCATTTAATAAAGGTACATTTTTTTTTATTACTACTGCAAACCCCTGTACCGTGTCGGTGTTTTTTGCACTCTGAGATCAATTAATGAACCATCATGAAACCCGTTCGTAAGGATGGATTGTGACACACAGCAAGCGCGCAGCCAGTCCCAGCAACCATCATAGCCCCAGTTCCAGTCAAAATTTCAAATTGGAGGTTTTTCACAAATGCACCAAATGTTATGTAAGGCACTCAAAGACCTGCCAGAGCTGCAAGCCAAGAATTTTACCGAAAATATGAATCATCACAGCCAGTCGCCATGTTGACTCCAGCCGGTTGGACCTAGTGGTGGGACTGCAACATTACAACATTTCTTTCCAGTTTCTTATAAAAGAAAAGTTAGTTCAAAGGAAATGTTTCCAGAGCAGCAAACGAAACACCTGTCAGCTCCTAAACACCAGGGGATTCAGGACACTCCTGCTGAAGCGCAGTAACAGGATGATACAGTACGTATTACTGCTTCAGAGGGTGTCCCAGCCTGGATGGTTCCAACATCAGGAATTGCTGGCTAATCCAGCCAGGAACAGTCAGTTTTGATGTCAAAGGGCATTGTCAAATTTCTTTTACAGTGCATAGATACAACTCTGGAATCCTATCCAGAGTTGTTGGCTCAGCTTCCACAAGTTTTTCAGTCAATGCAAGACACTTGTGCTTTTTCCTCTTCAGCAAATATTCCTCTTTCGTTAATGACTGTTGGGTCTTCACAGAATTTGCAATCAGGTCAAGAATTTCAGATCCCTGTTCCTCAGCCAGGACCAAGGGCAACATCAGGAGATCCAATGCCTCAGCAGGGTGTGCAGATGCCACTGATGTCGGTGAGGCCCAAGATGGCAGAGACTGCAGCATGACAGCAGCCACAACAGTTGGCTCCACTCTACAAGCAAGTGCCCATGGAGACACAGGTACCCACAGCACAGGCACCCCCAATGATAGATTGGGCAGATATCAGAAAGAAACTATCAAGCGAAAGAGATGTCCCTATGACTGCAATTGCTGGTGAATTACGATGCACAGGGCCAGAATCTGAGACCCGGAAACAGGATTTCTGGGATGCTGTAGATAGGGCCAATGAGTGCTCAGATTTGAATATTGCCATCTGGCCCAACCACTGGGCATTGGATCCACCTCTGAGAACACAGGGCAAAAGCAGGGCTCTCCCGCTGGCAGTTCCTCTTTGAATTTCCGGCGGGAAGGAGTTGGGTCTCTCCCCCGGCCCAGTTGCTGGCTGGGCGGGGGGAGGGGAAAAGCCATGTGGCCCGGCCCGGGAGAGGTAGGCCTGGCCCCCCCAAGGGTGGAAGGAAGAAGTAAAGAAATGCTGGGAAGCAATGGGCAGCCTGTCCCCCCCCCCCCCCCCCCTTGGAGACAGAGAGAGAGTGCAGCCTGTGTTTGTGGCCGTTACCTTGAAATTTAGTAAACATGTGCTGGCAGCAGGCAGCCCGGCTGAGGAGATGGGGGGGGAGGGTGCAGCCGGGAGTCCAGCCGCTTGGAGGAGTTTTTAACCCTTCTTGGACAATGAAAACCTTACAGAACATTAACCCTTCCTAGACGAGTGATGAAGGTCTGGACCAGAGAGAGAGAGAGTGAGAGATGTTGGAAGAATGGAGAAGAGGGAGTGGCATTTTATGCTGGACTCTTTTGTGTAGCCATGGACAGAGCCATGTTTCCGTGTGATACAGAGACTGAGTCCAGGGGGAGAAATGTCCCAGAGCCAAAGAAGATTCAGTGTGGGTACCCCTCGGCCCCAGGGGGTACATAAAATATGGGGGGGACAGATGTCCCAAAGGTGAGATACTGGGCTTTTCTGGAACTGGACAAAGCATCCTTAAAAAGACAACCCTGGAAGCAGCCCTGATTCTTGTTCGGTGGTGAGAGCACCGGAACAAGGACGGAAAAGGCCACCACGACACATGGAAGGACTCCCTCTCCTCTTGAGGAACTGAAAGTTGAGCATTCTAAAGGGTGGTGCTGGACCCAGAATTGGTGACTTTGGAAGATGTATTGTATTGGGAATTTAGGGGAGAGGAGGAGGAGAGTGTTTTTGTGAGGTTTTCATTTTCCTTGTGTTTCCTTTTTCTTTTGTGTGTAGTTTAGTAATTGTTTTTGTAGTTTAGTTAATAAACTTTTCTTTTTTTCAAGTGAGAGCCTGCTTTGTTTATTCCTGGTCAAAATCTCACAGCAGACACCAGAGAAAGTGTATTTTCATGGGGGCATTTGGCCTTGTGCCAGTGTCAAACCTTGACAATGACTTAACACCATATGATCTTAGGGCTTTGTCTCAATGATTCTCACAGACACGCAAGCCCTCGTGTGGGACACAAGATGGAGGAGAGCTCTTGGTGAGCTGAGAGCCAGGTACCAAGGTGGACCCAATACAGACATCACCATGGCACAGTTATCAGGTGATCCTCCAGGGGACAACCCAGCACAACAGGTACAAAGACTTCCATGAGAGGTGTTGAACGACATCAAAGGAGCAGCACAAAAGGCAATCTTACAAATTGCACCAGCAGGAACTCAGGACACCATTTATACAGACATCAGGAAAGGCACTTCAGAATCTTCCTCTTCATTCACAGATCATCTCACGCAAGCAGTGGACAGACAGGTGGCTGAAGAGGTGGTAAAACCACATCTACTTAAAAGCCTTGCATTTGCCAATGCCAATTTGGAATGCAAGCAAATCATCAGTGCAATGCCAGGTCAACCCTCTCTGGTGGAGATGGTGGAAGCGTGCAGCAAGTTGGGAACACCTCAACATCTTGCGTCCATCTTGGAGAAACGGATGGAGAGAATGTTCAAAGCACAAAGTGAAAGCTTCAAATAAGTTCTTTCAAACTTTCAAAAGAACAACAATTCTGGAAGACAATGTTACAAATGTGGGGCCCACAGGCATTTCAAGAAAAACTGTCCACAACTTGCAAAGACTGGAAAGCCGTTGGACGTTTGTCCAAGGTGCAGAAGAGGAAACCACCTTGCGAGGGAATGCCATTCTTGGACGGGTGTGGATGGAAGACCTCTACCTCTCCTGGGAAACTCAACAAAGAGCCCGGATCGTCAAAGCGTGACAACACAAGTGATGATGATGACACAAGACCAGATGTCGCGAGCAGAATAATCATCGGGGAACATCAATCAGACTCCCTCAGCAGGACAATTAGCGGAATCCCCAGTGACCCAGAGTTACTACCACCTGGAGCACAGTGTGTCTTGGCAGTTTCTAAAATTACATGTTTCATGGATGAAAATCATGCGGTGATATCCACAGGTGTCACTGGAACTTCGCCGAAAAGACAAGATTTTTTAATAGTAGGCCAAGATAGAAGCAGCATTCTCGGACGCATCATTTACTCTTAGATCATCTCAGCAAATCGCAACGAAGAGTTGACAGTTTTAGCTAAACCTCTTCGACCACCATTGATTGTTCCAGAAAATACCCCAATAGTCAAAGCTATTGCTTTGCCACCCCATGCAGTGGAACAAGTCATGCTGGTGTTTGATCAGCAAGACCTTTCTTCTCGTGACCATGTGGAAGTTCATGCTTCCTGGGTGAAACACATAAGTTGAGATTGACCCATCATCGCTTGTCAATTGACTTGCAGCGAAAAGACGATCACCATCAAAGGTATGTTCAACACAGGGGCCAATGTCACAGTTATATCATACATCTTTTGGCCCCGGGAATAGGAATTAGTTTCACCCTTGGGCTCTCTCACAGACATAGGAGGAAGCTCCAGATGTCTGCAGAGCAAGAATGCAATTGTTATCTCAGGACCAGGGGGGAAGACAGCAATCATTTATCCTTTCATTTTGCAGAAGCCCATCATGGTATGGGGAAGGGACCTTTTAGCATAATAGGGGCTGAAATTGGAAGTGGATTTTTAGTGGGAGTCACTGCAGCACTCACCACTCTGAAACTGACCTGGAAAACAGACAGTCCTGTCTGGGTGGATCAGTGGCCCCTTGAGCAAAATAAATTGAGTGCTCTGAAGAATTTAGTCAAAGAGCAACTGCAAAAGGGACACATCAAACTAACAAACAGTCCCTGGAATTCTCCAGTGTTTGTCATTCACAAGAAGACTTCAGGTTCATGGAGATTGCTTCATGATCTCAGGAAAATCAATGAGGTCATCGAAGATATGGGACCACTTCAATTGGGACTTCCTTGGCTCTCAATGATTCCGAGAGATTGGTCACTTGTGATCATCGATCTCAAGGATTGTTTTTTCAGCATCCTGCTTCATCCAGATGATGCTCCTCAATTCACGTTCTCTGTCCCAAGCACCAACAGGGAGGAGCCTTTGCAAAGGTACCATTGGGTTGTTCTACCACAAAGCCTGAAAAACTCGCCAACTATCTGCCTATGGTATGTGGCTCGAGCTTTGTCTCCAGCACGGAAAAAATATCCGGGGACAAAAATCATTCATTATATGGATGATTTGCTCATTGCAGCAACAACACAACAGGAGCTGCAAAAAGCTTGTGACTGTGGGATTGCAGAAATGCAGAAAGCAGGACTGGAAATCAGCACTTTGAAAATTCAAGAGATCACACCATGGAAATATCTGGGATGGAAAATCACGGAGCAAACAATCAGACCGCAGAAAATAGAAACCAGCTCAAGAATCAACAATCTTCAAGACTTGCAACAACTTCTAGGAGAAATCAACTGGATGAGACCAATCTTGGGGATCACAAATGATGATATCTCATCACTGCTCAACCTTTTAAGAGGAGACAATGACATCAAATCTCCCAGAACGCTCACACCAGAAGCACAGAAAAACCTTGAGAGAATTGCAGAGATCATCCAGTGTTGCAGCTTGAATTGCTGCTAGTAAAGTCCAAGGTAAAGAAGCAAAAAAGGCTTTTGCATAATATCCATAGATGTTTAATTCAGCCGCGCAGTGAAATGTTCTCTTCTCAGACCCACACTCTCCACACCCCCCCCCCCCCCGCCCACCCCCCCAGGGGCCTCCCAGCTGACCTTGGTCTCCAGGCAGTATCAAGGTGAGGCCTAGTCAGGGAAAAGGGAAAGAGTGGCTCAGAAACACCTATGTTCAGGCATAGGAACAGGGGAAGGAGCCAATGGGGTGTAACTTAGAAGCCCCTCCAGGGCCTCCACAATCCAGCAGAGACAGGCACATCATTTTGTGACTTCACTACCCTTTTCTCTGGCAGTGTTGGGGGAAAAAATACAGTTGTATGGCTTGATTTTTCAGTGGGATTCGTCTCAAAGAGACCCTCTTTTGATCATAGAGTCAATTTTTCTATCTTACAGGTCCCTGAAAACAATCCTCACGAACCTGGGGATGGCAGCACAGATCATAGTGAAAGCAAGGACACGGTTGCTGACAATGGCAGGCAAAGACTTTTCAATTATCTACCTACCCCTGAAAAAACAATAGTTTGATTGGGCGATGCAGAAATCAAAAGATTTAATAATTGTGTTGTTAGAATATTCCAGTGCTTGCACAATCCATTTTCCATGCCACAGATTACTGAAAGCAAAATAAGTTTTAGGGGAAAACCAAAAATAAGTAAGGAACTATTGGACAGGATGACAGTGTTTACTGGTGGTTCAGGAAAGACTCAGAAATCAGTAATCATGTGGCAAAATTCAGTTACAGGAGAATGGGATTCAGACATAAAACGAGTGCAAAGCTTACCCAAAATTGTAGAATTGGCAGCAGTGGTCAGAGCTTTTGAATTGTTCCAGCAACTCCTCAGCTTGATCACAGATTCAGCATATGTTGCAAGTGTGGTCAAAAGACTGGAGGGATCACTTTTGAAAGAAACAATGAAATTTTATATTCATACTTTTCATGTATGAAAACACTGCTGGAAAACAGGAAACATAAATATTTTGTTGCCCACATCAGAGCACATTCCTCTCTTCCAGCACTTTTAGCGGAAGGGAATGCCCATGCAGACAAATTAACCATGTCTGTTTTACAAACCTTGCCAGACATCTTTGAGCAGGCAAGACTGAGTCATGCATTTTTTCATCAAAATGCACAGGCATTGATGGACTCCTTTCACATCTCGAAAAGCCAAGCGAGGGAAATCATCAGTGCTTGTCCAGATTGTCAGCTTGTGCAGCCACCTGCATCCACAGGAGCAGTCAATCCAAGAGGATTGCAGAGCCTACAGCTGTGGCAAGCTGATGTCACAAAGTATCCATCTTTTGGGAAACTCAAAAATATTCACGTTTCAGTTGACACTTTTGGGGGGGCAATTTTTGCATCACTGCACTCAGGAGAAACCGCACAGCATGCCTGTCAACGTTTTTTGCAAATATTTGCATCATTAGGAGTGCCACAAGAAATCAAAACAGACAATGGTCCAACTTATACAGGGAAAGTGCTTGACAAATTTCTGAAAAAGTGGGGTGTCAGACATACCTTTGTTATTCCCCACTCTCCCACAGGTCAGGCAATCATTGAAAGAACACATCATACCCTGAAATCCCTTTTGGACAAACAGAAAAGGGAGGAGTCAGAGGCAATGCCTCACATGCAGTTGAAAAAAGCTCTATATGTGTTGAACTTTTTAAACGGTTCTTTTTCAGAGCCCGCTTCACCAATAATTAGACATTTCTCAAACAGCACACAGGCAAAACTAATAGAGAATCCTTTAGTTTTGATCTGGAACCCAGAGACAGGAAAAATTGAAGGTCCTTTCAAATTAATAACTTGAGGCAGGGGTTTTGCTTGTGTTTCCACAGGGCGAGGACCGAAGTGGGTGTTGGCAAGACACGTGAAGCCCTACCGGACCCAAACGCAAGTGGACATGGACCCTGAAAACAAAGAAGCAAGCACACAGACAGAAGCAGATGCCAAGACCGTGAACATCTCCTCAATCAACATATAAGGAGTTCAAGGACTTCGGGTTTCTTTCAGGACTTGGGTGTCATTGCATTGCAAAGATTCTCACAGGGTGTGGTAGATAGGGACAGGCGCTCCGGAAGATTACGCGATGTCACGGAAAGGCAGGACCCCCTGTTCCCCTAAGATAAGAGATTACCCTAGGAGTGTGGCCCCACTAACAGTAGTGCTAGTAACTTTCCATTCCTTACCCAGTAATTTTCCATTCCTTACTAACCATAGATAATAAGGACAGACCCCCTTTTGACGTAGAGAACCCCGTAGACTATAAAACCCCATGAGAAGAAGTAATAAACACCTTTTGACCGTCCACCATATTGGTGTCCGCGTGTTTCTTGGCCTGAGTGACCCTGGAGAGTGGGTCGCCGTGCCGTTTCCTCAGAACCAGGTCGCCTTGCCTTATACGAGAAGGCAACAACTGGTGCTGAAACCCGGGAAAGCTGCAGCGCCCGGGGCTAGGGGAATCTCCTGGACAGAGGACGGCGGCTGTGGCAGCAGGCCTGACCACAGCGGGAGGGACGCCTCCGGACCAGCGTGGACCATGGAATCCACAGTGAAGGTCGTAAGTCAGGCTCATGAGCAATGAGGAATTAAAGGTGAGCTCAAGAATTCTAATCTTGCTATTGCAAGGCTCCTAGAGCTCGGGACGATCGAACGTCCGGTAAATATATTATATTCGGAAGCACGGGAGAAGTGCACTGCAACCTCAGCAGAGGACTCTAAGTCCGCAGGCAGTGGTAAAAACCTCAAAGCGTGGGGGAAAGTAGAAGAGGCCCTACGCAAGACGTTAGAAGAAGAGGAGACGCGGGAAGCCGCGCGTACACGTTTATTAGCTACACCAAAGCTGGGCGGGGGGCCCCGACGCAGACTGCCTCTGAGAGCGATCGGATTGAAGGCAGGAATATGCGGGGGCCGGGCGCGTTCCACCCCTTCCCGAGCCCGAGCCCAGACCCCCCGGAGCCCCCAGGGGACCCCCCGGAACACCCAGGGGACCCCCCGGAACCCCCAGGGGACCCCCCGACCTTCCCGCGGAGCCCGCCGGGTCCTAGCCCCCCCACGGAACCATACGAAAAATCCGCGGTTTCTCTATCTATCTCTTCCTCGCCGGTCGCCGATCCGGCGCAGGAGGCAGAGCAGCGCCTGCGATCCTTTTGGCAGGGGCTCGCGGAGGAGGCGCGGAACTCCCCCCCACCATATGCGTTTGAAAATGGCGCCGAACCGCGTGGTCAGGGCGGAAAGGAGGAGGTGGGGGGTGGAAATGCAGTCAGGCTGCTTAACAACGCATGCGCGGGCGAGCGGGGAGAAGGGGCGGCCCCCGCGGTGAAGCGTAAGACCAATCAGAGCGCTCTATTCAAATTAGGTCCTTATAGGGCAAGGACCTCCCCCAGCAGGAGGCGGGGGGACCTCGGGGGGAGGGAACGGCCCGACCCCCGCAGGAATGGGCGGGGTCGAAGCTGCACAAAATGGCACGGAGCGCTGGAAATGTACCGGCAGTCAACTTCCGCCTCAGAGTCAAGTAACAGCTGCTCAGACAGCTCGGAAGAGCCGACCGAGCCCGGCTGGGACTCGGAAACCGAGAGAGCAGAATTAATGCGGTTTCAAGCGAAACTGAATAAAGCTTTAAACAATATCGGGAAACAATCGCAACACAAACTCACCGATTGGGGAAAAATAAAAATAGCTTGTAGGGACCGGGCACCGGCAGCCACGATACACGCTTTCCCGGTGAGGGTCACCGGAGCGCAGGGAAATCAACAAGGCATATATACCCCAGTTAACCCAAAAGAAGTGCGAGCGATTGTCAAAGGGATTTCAGAAATAGGGATCAACTCAGCTGTAGTACCCACTCTTGAGGACGACCTTTCTAGCAATAACGATCTGCTCACTTTTGATATTACGCAAATAAGCTGCATGCTTTTTGATGGGGCGGGGTTGATTGTATTTAAGCAGGAGTGGCAGGACGACCGCGTTAGCCCAGGCTTCTGGGGAAGGGCAGCAACTCAGTGAGCTGTCCCCAGCCGGCACAACTTTCCCTGGCAGCACCCCCACTCCAAGCACGCCCGAGAGGGATCTGTTGGAGCTGCAGGAAGACGCCTCGCTAGGGACTGCAGATCCAGGCCCCAGGGAAACAGGAGAGGGAGGGGGCAGCTGGGCCGCATCCAGCCCCCTCCCACCTGGAATATGCAGCGGCCCAGCTACAGCAACCCCCAGTGGGGCAGGGGACCCTCATACCCTATGCCCCCACAGGGAGCAGTCAACTTTGCATCCCCCCCCAGCAATACAATGGCAGAGTTTTGCAGCACCCTCAATACCTTCGCACCCCCCACCGCCACAAGCCATGCCGGTGTCACAGGAACAGCAGGGGACGCCCCAGAGCGGGATCCCTGGGTGGCCTTGGTCATGAAAATAGGGAAGGAGCCCCTGATGGTGTGGGGGACATGCTGCCTTTACGGCAGCCAGGATCTCCACGTCATAGGGTTTCAATTTTGGGCGGACACAGGATCAGACTGCACGATTTTTCCCCAAGCACATTGGCCCGGGCATTGGCAATTCAAAGAAGTCCCTCCAGTGAACGGAGTGGGGGGGCAGTCCCGGGCATGGAAAAGCATCCAGCTGGTAGCTATAACACTTCACACGAAAAAGGGACCAGGACAGACCACCAAGCCGTCAGGCAGCGCCCGAGAGACCCGCACGGGTGAGACCCAAGCATCAACGGTGTTTCTGTGTGATTTTGCTGTTGGGGCTTGTGGCCAGAGGGCAAGCCAGCCCAGACCACTACCCCCATCGGCCCTTCAGGTGGGTCATGCGACACCTTAGTAGTGGCAAAGTGCTCAAAGAAATCACCACACCAAACACCCCATCCTTCATGCTCCGCATTACCGACCTGTTTCCAGGACAGTCAAAGGTAAACCCCTATTCCCCACACGTCACACACTCATACCTATCCTACTGGTGCCCAGCTTCAAACCCTGGGAAAAGCTACTGCAATCACCCAGGGTGGGGATATTGTGGGCACTGGGGCTGCGAAACCATAGTTACAGATGCCAGACCGTCGGGGCCTGGGTGGGATCCACAAGAGCCAGACAAATTCTTACAGTTCACCTGGGCACCCATCGGCTGCAAAACACCCTTCTTCTTTCACGGAAACTTCCATCGAAACCAACATAAAATCCCTAGATTTCGGGCATGCACTGATTACAACATGACAGTCTTGCAGCCAGATCACCCTAGCTGGGCCACAGGCAGAATGTGGACAGTGGTCCTTCAAGGGTCAAAAGAGAGGGTGAACATGCAAATTATCAGGCTCTAACCGTCGGCACCCCGAGCGGTCAGACCCAACAAAGCGATTAAAAGCGTGCCGAAAGGGAGAAACGTAACCTACCCCAAAACCTTACCCACAGGGGTCAGCAATGTCCCGACCGGTCAAGCGAAAACCTTTCAGATGAGCCGCTTAACCAAGTCAGACTCAGACCCAATCCTTCGTATGTTAGAAGCAACCTTTGTATCCCTGAACGAATCCAACCCTAACCTAACCGAATCCTGCTGGCTTTGTTACGATGTCAAACCCCCCTTTTACGAAGGAGTCGCTCTAAACACTCCCTTCAGTTATTCCTCAGCCGATGCCCCTCACCAGTGCAGATGGGATACCCCTCGCAAAGGAATCACCCTAAGTCACAGGCTGGGGCAGATGCTTTGGCAATGCAACCCTAGCTAAGCAGGGAGGCAACATCTGCACCAAAATTGTCAAGCCTAACAGGAAAAACAATAAGTGGGCAGTCCCATCCGCATCTGGGATGTGGGTTTGCCAGCGATCTGGAGTGAGTCCTTGTGTGTTCCTTCCCAAATTCAATGACTCTAACGACTTCTGTGTCCAAGTTCTGATTGTTCCTAGGGTCCTGTACCACTCAGACGAAGAAATGTACCATCTTCTTGAGGGACCCAGCCGGATCCACAAAAGAGAAATAATGACAGGTATAACTATCGCAATGCTGCTGGGCCTGGGAGCAGCCAAAACGGCCACGGGTGTCTCAGCCCTAGCGACCCAGCACCAAGGACTGTCCCAGCTGCAACAGACCATTGATGAGGACCTGCAAAGGATCGAGAAATCCATCTCCTTTCTAGAGAAGTCGGTCTCCTCACTCTCAGAAGTGGTCTTGCAGAACAGGCGAGGCCTGGACCTCCTGTTCATGCAGCAAGGGGGCCTGTGTGCCGCCTTGAAAGAGGAGTGTTGTTTCTATGCAGACCACACGGGAGTTGTGAGAGACTCCATGGCAGAACTCCAGAACCGACTGGCTCAGAGACAGAAAGACAGGGAAGCCCAGCAGGGCTGGTACGAGTCCTGGTTCAATCAATCACCTTGGCTAACCACTCTGATTTCTGCCCTGATAGGTCCATTGGCGATGCTGCTTCCAACAGTTACCTTCGGACCATGCCTGCTGAACAAGCTGGTCTCGTTCGTTCAGAGCCGCCTGGAACGGACCAACATCCTGTTCTTAGGCCGACGACAATTGCTGTGAATTCAACCAGGGAACACTGCCAGTCACAAGATTTTCCGAACTTGTCTGGCAAAAAGCTTACTCAGGTTTTCCAAAACCCCTTTCCCTTGTCAAGTTACAACCTTATACCTCATTTTAGTACCTATGTATATGACTACCTCATTCATTTGTGAAAAAGGGGGGGGAGATGTGGTAGATAGGGACAGGCGCTCCGAAAGATTACGCGATGTCACGGAAAGGCAGGACCCCCTGTTCCCCTAAGATAAGAGATTACCCTAGGAGTGTGGCCCCACTAACAGTAGTGCTAGTAACTTTCCATTCCTTACCCAGTAATTTTCCATTCCTTACTAACCATAGATAATAAGGACAGACCCCCTTTTGACGTAGAGAACCCCGTAGACTATAAAACCCCATGAGAAGAAGTAATAAATGCCTTTTGACCGTCCACCATATTGGTGTCTGCATGTTTCTTGGCCCGAGCGACCCTGGAGAGTGGGTCGCCGTGCCGTTTCCTCAGAACCAGGTCGCCTTGCCTTATACAAGAAGGCAACACAGGGGGTGAAGCCATGAGCTTGGGGTTCAAGCAGATGTTGTTCTTGTGCCTCATGCTCTCACCAATTGCCTTAGGCAATGGGGCATATTTACCCATGATCCAACCCAAAGAAAATGTTTGGGAAACTTTGGCCAATGCAACAGGTTTGGACACCATGTGTTTGACACACTCAAGGCTGAAAAAACCATTTTCAACATGTTTGGTAGGCTTTCCAGTGAATGAATGGCCAATTCCAAAAGACATCCCTCCAAAGGTTTCACAGTTCATTTCAAATCCTCTGGACGAATGGCGGGTTTGGACGCAATTTTTTCCTGTGGCTCCTTTTGAACCTCAGGAATTGGAAATCCTTGGTTCAGTGAAAATGAATTTCTGTATAAAATTTGAGTCTCTAGGAGTGACAAAAACAAAAAAAAATTATAGATGTCACCTCGAATAATTTCTTTTATAGAAATGGGTCCTCTTGGTGCAATTACACCAAGGTGTCAAAAAAACCATCCCTCCAAGTTCTAGCACAATGCTGTGAGGAATCTTTTTCATTTGTGGGGACAGAATTTGGCCTGCTATCCCTGCAGATGTCAAAGGTGGTCCATGCAGCATTGGAAAGCTTTCATTTCTAACACCCGACTTAACATTTTTGAAAGAGTCGAAACACAGAGGGAAAAGATCCATCAAACAGTATGATCCAGTTTGTGATGATAGTGCTCACACATGGAACAAGGCTCAGAGAATTGCAGCAGCAATATTCTCACCTCAGGCAGCATCAAGAGCAGCCTTGACTCAATTGGATCACATGGGTTGTTGGCTGAGCAAGCATGCTCGTGCCACCTCTCTTGCACTGAGTGACGTTAACAGATGTCAACAGTGTAAGATGAGGATCTCTTCAAAACAGGGCAGCAATTGATCATCTATTGCTGACACATGGGCACAGGTGTGAAGAATTTGGAAGAATGTGTTGCATAAACTTGTCAGGTCATTCACAATCAATTCACGAGAACATAAAACAGTTGCAAGAAGGTTTAGCTAAGCTTGGAGAAGTTACCAGATCCTGGATGGATGGTATGTTTGAGTTTTTTGACCTTTCACCATTGTGGAGGGAACTTTTAAAGGTAGCTTTTTACATTTGAGTAGGGCTTGTAATTCTTCTGCTCATTTTGCCATGCATTTTTCAGTGCATGTGACAGGCCATCAACTGGGTCAATGAACTTTTTGGACAATGGGGATTATTAACTGGATGGGTTTCATCTTTAGTTAAGGGTATTTTATGGATTTTTATTGTGATTCTTATTGTGTTACTTATGTTCTCATGCCTTTTACATTGCTTTAAAAGAGCTGTTGGGGATGACTTTTTATTAAATACAGAAGGAGGAGTTGTGGAGACAGACAAGCATGCCAAACCTCTCCCTTGGAGAGAAGTCCCTTGAATGGACCATGATAAGATCATCTCAACCTGCCTAGATTGAGAAATCCTCCTTGGTCATGGCAAGTTCCCAGCATGCTTTGGGATCCCATGTAGATTCTTTGTAACCCATTGGTTTTTCCCCCTTTGCACCATCCTTGCTTTTCCCCATAAAAAACCCAGTTTCTGCCCTGTTTGGAGGGAGCCGTCGATCCTGGCCTCCTTTGTCACAGACGTCTTTTGTGAAAAATCCTTTCTTGGGATTTTTCTCCCTTCTGAGAAGCTGTGGCCTCAGCAACAAAATGTAAACAGTGGTTTGTTGCTGCTGTGGAATGCAACAGGTGGATCCGTGATTGGTCTCCTGTGGATGTTTGAATTTACTGACCGCTCACGGCAGAGCTGCTCTTGGTCTCTGCCGGGACACAGACCTTTGTTACTCATTCTTTTCTATTCTTAGCTTAGCTAGCCTTCTGAGAACTTTTCCTTCTATTTCTTTTTAGTATAGTGTCAGGGTCTGTCCTAGTGGACAGATGACCTGATGGTTCGTAGGAATGATCTCAGAGTGCAAAACACCAACACGGTACAAGGGGGTTTGCAGTGATAATCAAAACAAATGCAGTTTTATTGAAATAACTACAGCAAAAATGCGATAGAGGGATTAAGGGAGAGAAAAGAGAAAAAGAGAGAGAAAGAGAGAGAGAGAGAGAGAGGGGATATAGCTACCAACGCAGAGACGAAGTCCTTTGGTGCAGTCCAGCCGAGGGTCCGCCTGCTACGCTGGGGAGATCTCAAAGGCTCTAGCTAACTCAGAGGTTTTTATTACTGAAAATTGTGAGGGGGGGGAAACAGATACAATAGGGAACAGATGTAACAGGTAGTGTATGTTCCCAGCAGTAAATGAGCTTGATAGATGTAACAGGTAGTCTGTGTTCTTAGCAGTAAATGAGAGCCATTGTTTTCTTGCTCCAGTGGTCACAATCTGCAGGCAAACATCTCGCTTTGGTCAGCTTGCCTCCCCCACACACCTCCCCCGGGCTGGGGGTTTCAGTCCCAGTCCTTGGAAGGAGCAGAGGGGCCTGTTAGGAGTTTCATGTCTCAGTCCTTGATGGAAAAGCTTCTCACATCTCCGTCTGTCTGTCACGGTGGTTGTAAAACAGATGAGGGTCTTCTGTGGGAGACCACCTGGAACTCAGGAGAAGTCCAGCCAGGCCGAGAGGTGGGACAGCTTCCAAAGCTGCTATTGTTGCAAACGGGGCATGGTGCCCTCTTCTTAGCATACAGCAAACACAACACTGAGCTTTCAAGTCTCAGGGCCCATGGCGTGTGACTTTTCTCCTTCAGAGCCAGATATAGACGGGGGGGGTCTTCTCTTCAGTGGGCTCCCAAGGACGATCGTGAGGCAGATGAGGGAAAATTAGGACAGAATCTCACATATAGTTATAATGTAGTATATATATCATAAAATAATAAATCATGCCTTCTGAACATGAGGTCAACATTCTCGTCTCTCTGTCACCCTCAAGACCCTTGTGACCACCGTCAAAAGTGGTGAACCCCAAGTGACTGAGGAGGACAAATCATCAATTGTTGACCCAAGTGACTGAAGAGGAAATCATCACTTGGTGAGACCCCAGAGGACCATGTGCTGCACTGGGTAAACCCCAAATGTGTGGCATTGATGGTTGCTTCACAAGTGACCACAGAAGTGGATTCTAGCCAGGAGCTGAAGAACTGAAGATCCTGATTTGGACAGAGTTCACAGCAAGGCTGACCACAAAGATAACCTTCTGAAAAGCCTCCAGGAAGATGTTCGGAGAACCTAGCAGCACCATGCAGATGGCCAGAGCATGCTGGACCCTCGTTCAAGGTACTGTTGGCTTTTCCCTTCCTGAAAATGCGGCCATTCGCAGTTTGTGGCTGCTAATGTGGAGGACTTCTCCCATAGAGGAGGAGGTTCCATTCTCCCCTTCAGAGGAGAACCTTATTGCCCTCTGGCAAAACTGGGGTGAAGAGGATGGAATTCTCCTGTTGGAGACAGATTTCTATGAGTTTTTTCGATGGGCAAAGCTCTTTGGGTTCTTTACGAATGTGCTGTATGCACTTGATGCGTTCGTATGGGAGTGCATGGACTCCATTTTCCAATTCGTTTTGGACCGTGGGTTTGGATACCTCCAGATTTATCCAGCATTTAGGATGCTCTTACCAGTCTTGAACCGGAGAGCAGCTGTTTTTCCCTGGATTGCAACGGGCTCACCCCATTTCCCCCGACTCCAGCGGGAGAAGACCCTTTGGAGGGGGACGATCCGCTGCTTCCCAGCGCCCCTGAACCTCACCGGGGGGGGGGGGGAGAGATTTTTCTCAGAGCCGAAAAAGTTTTTTTCTCTGCGTTTTCAGAGCATGTCTTTTTCCCCGCCTTCTCTCTCTTTGGGGGATGAAGAGTGGGCGGTGCCACCCCGGCCGGCGCCACGAGCACTGTCCCTGGCAGCCCTGCAGACCCCGCCCCACTCAGAGATGGGGGCGGCACTGGCCTTTGAGGCCCCCCCTGCCGGGCCGGTGGGGCCGCCTCCCGGACCCGCCCCACGGCCACCTCCCCGGGCGGTCCTGCCCGCGCCTCCGCCGGCTTCCACGCCTGCGCCTGAGAGTTCAGAAACACCGCTCCCTGCGGCTGCACCGCTGTTGCTATACAACAGATCTGGCGTCACTTCCGCCGTGCCCCGCGGCTGCACCGATGTTGCTAGGCAGCAGCGATCCTCTGCCGCCGCCCCCCCGGGTGTTCCGCTGCTGCCCATGCGGACTCTGCCAGATTCTGCGACTGCGCCTTCCATCGAGCCGACCCCAGAGCCAGGGGCAGAAGACGCTGCTGCCGACCCCATGCCAGGCCCGCCAGCCTCTCCTGTAGAGGCAGAGCGTGTGTCTGTGCTGCCTCTCCCAGAGCCAAGCGACACAGCAGCAGCGTGTTCCCGCACACCCCCGCCGCCTTCTGCCGAGCCAGTCCCTGTTCAGGATGATGCTGAAAACCCACAGGACCCTCAGAGCAGCCCGCGGCGGCTCCTGCACCCAGCGTGACTTCCCCCCCAAGTTTTTCGGGTTGTCCTGGGGCTGCCCCTGTGGGGGGAGCTGGGACAGGGGAGAAGGGTGTCAGCCTCTCCTTCTGTGGAGGAGGCGTGGCTCGCCAGCTGGCTCTGAGTGCAGCCCTGCTGCCTGCGTTCAAAATCAGCATTCTCGGCGGGTTGGGGGGTGTTTGGTC
The DNA here is from genome assembly GCF_028551555.1 of Melozone crissalis. Classification (NCBI taxonomy): domain Eukaryota; kingdom Metazoa; phylum Chordata; class Aves; order Passeriformes; family Passerellidae; genus Melozone; species Melozone crissalis. The sequence continues at coordinate 2,802,120 of NW_026535813.1, read as the reverse complement.
AGGGATTGCCCCTTGGAGGTTGCCATCTCTGCCGCCCCTCGTGCAGCCCAGCGGCGAGGGGTAGGTGGGTCCTGAGAATTCTGCCTTTGGTCCCCAGCCCAGAGGGGGTGGTGCCGTGAGGCAGATGGGAGACACACCTGTTGCATTTGCATTGCAGAGGCAGAGGGCACAGCGGGAAGCGATCATGGCTTGCTTGCTGTGGGGAACGAACATTCCTAGACCCGAGATGAGGGTTCTTGGGATGTCTTCTATTCCCCTGCTGCTGGCATGCCTTGGTGATTTTGGGGAAAAGAAGCGTTTGGTCACCCGTTCTGCCATTGTACTGGCAGTGTGGTGCCAGGCTGTGGGAATGCAGAGCCCGCCTGGAGGGTTGGGCCTGCGCTGTTGGGCTCTGGTCCCTGGGCCAGGGCCACCTCCTGGCCTCCTGATGGGTTTGGGGGTTTTGCTTCCCCCTTCCGGTCCTGGGCCTCGTTTCACATTGGCCAGGGCCCCCAGGGCCTCTCTTTGGCTGCTCTGCTGCTACTGCTCTTTTCGATCGGAAAAAAAAATAATTAAATTAAATAAAAAGTGTTGAAATAGCTGGCAGCATCTCTGAAGCATTGAAGGGCCAAAAATTAGCTTCAGCCCAAGCTGTTCAATAAAGGGCTGTGGCCAGGACATTCCAGAAGTTGTCTCAAATTGTTTGAAATTGTTTGATGACTGTCAATGGCTTTTGATAACTATTGATGGACTTTGCTGCAGCAAGCCTGTTTCAGGACCAAAAAGGAGTTACAGAGATGGCAAAGAGGAACATCTTCAGTCCATGGATTTTTCCTGAAACTCAGCTGATTGGACTTGGACTTTCTTTGCATTGTTTTTACATTTTCTTATATTGTAAGATTGTTTTAATGATTTGATAGAATTGTATGTTTTACAGGTGAAGAAATTCTCTGTTCATTCCACACCAGCACTTGAGTGAGGTTTTGATTGGCAAAAGATAACCTGTCAGGTGTTTGTTCTTTCCTCTGCATGTGCCCAGCAGAGAAAATTACAAACACTTTTCTTTTTAATTTAATTAAATAAAAAAAAGGGTGACATGTCACAGACATCTTTTGTGAAAAATCCTTTCTTGGGATTTTTCTCCCTTCTGAGAAGCTGTGGCCTCAGCAATAAAATGTAAACAGTGGTTATCTGCTGCTGTGGAATGCAACAGGTGGATTCGTGATTGGTCTCCTGTGGATGTTTGGATTTACTGACCACTCACGGCAGAGCTGCTCTCGCTCTGCCAGGACACAGACCTTTGTTATTCATTCTTTTCTATTCTTAGCTTAGCTAGCCTTCTGAGAACTTTTCCTTCTATTTCTTTTTAGTATAGTTATAATGTAGTATATATATCATAAAATAATAAATCAAGCCTTCTGAACATGAGATCAACATTCTCGTCTCTCTCTCACCCTCAAGACCCTTGTGACCAACATCACACTCCTTTGCAGGGTTGCTGGAATAAAGGCTACCTCTGTGGAACTGCTACATGGTGCTGCTGTCTTTTTGTCCCTGTGTTGGCCTGGGGATACCTCCCAGGGCAGAGCTGAAATCACTAAGAGCTGAAATCACTGCTAAGAGCTGACTGCTTACAGCCACGGGCTGCCTGCCCCTTGCTGAGGCTACCCAGCGGCTGAAGGACTGCCCAAGACCCCTAGAAAGTTGTCTCCTTGGGGACCTCTCTCTGGGAAGATTGCAGCATCCATGTCGAGCAATCAGACCCCCAACCATCCACCACAACAGTTCTTCAAACTCGCTTTGAAAGTAGGCTCAGCTGTCATATATATAAAGGGTCAAATTGCCAAGCCAACATGAATACTTTTTTGATGCAGAAAACATCTGGGTTTATTGTCAGTCATCCCATCCAGGAAGAGTCAGGGCCTGGCCACAGCCCAAGCTCTAATTGGTGGGTGTGACTTGACACACTTCAAAACAAGGCTCTTAAGAATAACAGTTATGAGTGAATGAATGGTTCAGATATCCTTTATCTTATTTCTGTATATGTGCCCTCTGGGCTCCCTGCTGGTTGGGTTTGCAGGATTACCTTTTCTGCCTGTGTTTCTGTGTAAAACTGTGACCAAATTCAGAGGGATCTGAGAAAATCGCTGGAAGGCCATGGCAACAGCCTTTAATTCAACAAATTGGCCCGAGCCTGACTTGTGGCCTTCCAGCACTCTGAGCCGTCAGTGAAGATGGTCGGTCCTGTTCCGTGTTGGCAAATGGGAAGGAGGGGCTTTCTAGGGAATATGGAATTTCGCCCAGGATTTGGGGTCCCTGGCACAGCCTGCACCCGCTCCAGGATGAACGAGTCAGTCCCGCTTTCTTCTTCACCGCCCACCCCCACCACGCCGCCGATGTCTCGGCCATCTCCCCGGCGTTCCGCCCATCCCCCGCCCCTCCCGGAAATTGGACTAGCCGCAGCCTTTCCAGACCCTGCTCCTCCCGCCCCGGGAATGTGAGCGGGACACACGGAGCGCTCCGAGGCACGACGGGGACCCCACAGAGCAAGGGGGGGGTCTCGTCCCAGGGAAGGTGCTGGTCCCAAGGGAATGTTGGTCCCCAGAAAAGCACTGATCGTCAGATTTTGCAGCACGGTTGTGCCAGCACTCAGCTGCGAGGGCACGCCCCTACAGAGGGACAGGCTGTTGGTGTTCACTGCTGCCCCTGTCCGTGTCCCGTAGCAACCTGGAAGAAGCAGCGGGAGGCGAGCCAGCTGGGAGTGGCTAGGTGGGCTGGGGATCTTCTTCAGTGTCACAGTTCACGTCCCGGATGGGAGGCGGGCCGGCTGGAGGAACCAGAGCAGGCAGGAAAGCAGCCCCGGCAGGTGCTGCGGGCGCCGCTGCCAAGGAACCGGCTGCCATCTGTGGAGCAGAGGGGTTGGTTTCAAGCTCCGGAGCAGGGGATCCGGCCACTGGCGGTGCTGCGGCTGGGGGCCCAGCCACGAGGGCCGCGGCTACGGGAGCGGTGACAAGCTGCGGTGCAGCCGCCGTCAGGGCAGCGACTGTTGGCACAGCCGCTGCCTCTGCGGCACAGCCCCGCCCATAGTGGTAGAACTGCAAAAAACATTAAGTCAGCTGAGTGACCCGCTGCACAGGAAAGAGGAGGAGGAGGCAGGTGTTCCGCAGCTAAATGTGGGGGGGGGCGAAAGGGATCACAGCCCCTCTTGTGTGCGTGTTGTGCCCCTGTGGTGTCGGTGCCGCTGACATCTGCGCAGGCACCATAGAAGAGGGGGGAAAAACCGGCGGGGGATGCGACATTAGCTGGAACAAATGCGCTGACGATGGCGGAGGGTGCGGCCAGTACATTTGTGCAGGACCAATAGCTGATGACAAGGGACCTGACAGGGCAATCAGTTCAGCTGGCTAACCTGCTGATGACGGGGGCGGTTCCACCCTCACCCACGGTGCGGGGCGGGAGATCAGCGGCGGGGGCAAGGGCTCCTGCTGGCCGTGAAAGAGTCAGTCCCCGGCTCGCCGCAGAGGGGCTGAAAGCGAGGCCGGCAGGCGGGGCCAAGCGGCTTGTGGAGCAGCGAAAGGCTGCCTCGACGGGCGGGGCGAGGCTGGCCGAAACAAAGACATGTCCGCTGCTCCCACGGAGCAGTGATGGGTCTCATCGGTGGCTGGAGCAGGGCCAACTGTCACAGAGGCTTGCTAGCTGCTCTTTGCGAAGCAGGGAAAGCCCATTATGCTGATTGGGGTGGCGACACTCCCGGTGCCGCCTGCCCTGCAGCGCTGGATGGGCCGAAAGCGGCACGAATGGGGAAGAGCTGTCCTCCAGGTGCGGCCGGAAGGCGGCTACCACATTCTGCGGTGGCAGCCTTGCAGGAAAAGGATATGTCAGCTTCACGTAATCATAGGGATGAGGATATTTTGGCAGAACATAATCTCGAGGCAAGAGATAGATTCCACGAGGGGCCTGTAATAAACGAATTCACCAAATTTAAGAATCGTATAATTATCTTTATTATTATGCAAGCAAGAATAAGCAAGGTTCAGCGCTGGGCGGCCAAGAGTCCCCGCTCCTCTTAGGCGCGTGCCTTTCCCCCTTTAAAGTTCGCTTTTTATTGTCTCTTTCTTCCGGATTCCTGGATGACGTGGTCTGTCTTCTGCGCTTGCTCCTCCGGTTGCTAGGGTGTCTTTTTCTGCCTTCTGGTGGTCGTGGGATGAAGGCCCCAAGTCTTCCTCTTTGGCCGCTTTCCTTATAAGGCATATCTATAAGTCTAAATTCTACAAGCTAAGCAATTCTTGTAAGGTTAATAATTGTTACCATATGTGATGGTATCTAGTTACAGAGGGTCTCCTATACCTATGGGGTGGCATTTGCAAACCAAGCAATTCTAGCAAAGTTAATAATTGTTACCAGATGTAGCTGTATCTAGTTACAGAGGGTCTCCTATACCTATGAGGGGGGGTTTGTAAACAAAGCAATTCACACGAAGTTAAAGGTTTTACCATATGTGGCTGTATCTAGTTACAGGGGGGTTTGTAAACAAAGCAATTCTCACGAAGTTAAAGGTTTTACCATATATGACTACACATAGGTATACATTATATCCTGCTAAACAAGAGCTGTTTAGCTATTGTTTTATAATTTAAATTACCTAGCTATTAATGAACAAACGTATTACAGCACACATGTCTCCCGCAGGTCTGTGCTGAGGCAGGCAAAAGCCGGCAACCGCCCGGCCCGCCCATCCGACACAGAGACAGCATCTTCGCCCTCCAAGGTCCCCATTTCCAATTCGCTTTAGCTTGGGGTTTGGCCTTGCAAGGCTCTGGACAGGACTCCCCATACAGGTATTAATTGGGGCATAGTCGTATCCCCCCTAGCGACCTCCTCCCACAGACAGTGAAGCGATACGCAGAATAAATAAACTCCACAACCAGATATAGTTATGAAGTGGGTATGTATGTCAGCGCTCGGCACAAGCAAGATAGCTCTCGTGAAAACTTGTGCCCCGAGCTTCAGTCTGGCCCACATCTTTATTCACAAAGGTATCCCACATGCAATGCATTGCACAACTTTGCCATGCATATTCAACCCCTGGCCCCGCCTGTTCTCTCCTCGTATGGTAATCAGATCCATGCCCTTCTGGGCATGTGTTGTTTGCTGTGGTGGTCGCACGGGGGTCTCTGGTGGTCTCTGAGGCTGAAGATTGTGGTCTTCCTCATGACTGAACTTTTGAACTTTTCTCCTTTGCGCATGCGCTTTTGGTCCCTTGGTGCTTATCTGAGTACGTCTGTCGGCCTTGATTAGCTTGGAGACAGAGGAGTCCCTTTATCTGGGCTTTTTGTATCTCTTGGTCTTCTCTGGTATTGTTCTTTAAGCAAGCAACTTCAGAAATTTGCATTTTTCTTTGCCCTTTGTACCATGGCAGAGGTTTCTTAAGTAAAAAGGTTAAAATTCAACACATAGTTCTACAGGCTAAACTTTAAATGCTTAATTCATATTGCTAATTCAAGTGAACTCCAAAAATCTCTATTTCATTCCCCCCTTTTCTTAAAATATGGTAAATTCTTTTACTATAGAGGTCTTGATCCAAATTTTGACCTACTATCATGACAGCTCCCTTTCAGCAGGATTCCATGAGTCCTAGAGAGTGAAGTCAAAATGGCCACACGTCTTAACATTCTCCAATTCCACATGAGTGTTAAAATAAACATCATTAAATTTATTTTAACTAAAATTAATAAAACTATAATGGGGTGACATAAAGTGTTCAAGATCCCAGTTGCGGTTGGTGACCATCCAAATAGTGCATCCCACCAGTTATGACTTGTGTCTTGTTTTACTCTTTGCAGGACTCTGTTTATTTCAGTTATGTCGTGATGGACAGTTACCAGAGTTCTCTGCCCATTCTTTTGAATCTCCTCTACAATTTTGATTAGATCCTGATGTTTCATTAATTGATTTACTAGGGTTAAATTCATTCCAATGGGTGTGGGTGGTAACTCATTGTATGTTGTGTAGTTTGATTTTATTAACTGGTGGGATATGATTGGTGCCAAATATACAAAGCCACACCCAGTAATCTTAATAAAGTTGCAAATACAAAAATTGGAATGATTCTTAATGGATAAGGATACCTTGTTTTTATCAATTTCTATGCTATCACACACAGTCCTTAAGTACACACAGCCATCACCTATATACACCAGTAGAGTTTGTTGGTTGGTATCTGGATGGATCTCAAAGTGACAAATGCCTTGGTCAGTGTCAAGGCATATGTCCTGAGCACTAATCAAATTACTCTCACAGATGAATCCCCGTTATTCTTGAGCAATGCAAGGTTCCAGGTTCACAGTTTGCCATTTCTCCTGGATTTTCCAAGCCCATACCCTATGTTCTGAGGGGTATAATACTGACTTCTCATGATTTAACCCTAAGGCAACAATGGGGTGAATAGCGTGGACTGTGGCATTACGTATAATGAGCACAAAGGCAGTAGCTGTGTTAGTGGTGGGATTATGTGTAAATTTACCATGGTCCACCAAGACTGGAAATTTCTCTCGAAGTCTGTAGCAATGTCCCAGACAACCTTTCGTACCTCAGTTAGAAACACCTCTTTACTTCCTTCTCTTATGATTAAAGCAGCTGTTGACTGTATCCATAATTGTGTTTGTATACAGCTAAGGGCTAAAGATATGTTATCCGGTGCCACCTTTAATGTGTCTACTATTAAGCTATGATCTTGATCTTCAATTTCTCTCCATCTTGGCAGCACCCTTGAGACTTGCCACTGACTATTTCCCAATGCCAATAGAGACGACTAAAGGCTGTTTTAATTTTATCAAATTGCTGGTTCCTGCAGCTAATTTTTTCATTAGTATTTCGGAGTCAATCCCATTCAAAACCCCTAACCCGGTCCCTAATATCCTGGTTAAATCCCTTCGTGTTCTGTCTCTGAAGTGTACTTGTTTTTGTAGCCATTTTGTCCATCCCTTGAAGGATGACCTTAGGAAGGGGGAGCAAGCTGGCTGAACCATCAAGATATTGGCTTTCATTAACAGTTCAACACATTCAAGGGACCATTCTGGGTTAAATAACAGTTGTTGTTGACCCATATTCCTTATTACATATGGGCCGACTTCATAAACCTTAGGTTCAAGCTTAAGTGGCATATTTTGGGTTTGTGCTTGAGTGCTGGGTTGGGTTGTAAGGGCTTGGCTATAGTGCTTATTTTAAATTTGAAAGATAGCCCAATAGTTTTGCATGCCCAGAGGCAAACCACATCAAGAATTTGTCTTAATGTGAAGTTGTACCAACAGTCTAATTCATTTGGACAATTGCAAACCTTCTGGCATTTATTCACACTGATTTGGGTTGCTTTACTATAGGTAGTTCCATTAATCATTCAACACCCTATCTTAATTGCCTCCCCTATGGTCCCTTGAAGTGACCACAACCTCTGTTTCTGCCACTCCTGCTTTTTATATATTTGGTTACTGTGTATGACCAGAGTTGTTAGGTCTAAACCTTTTAAATCAGGAGGTTTCCCCATGGAACTGGTGTATTGAGTAAAGGCTTGGGACCAAGGCCATTCACCATTGCCCTGGCTAGGAGTACTTTCTAATTTTTGCATTACAACTATGATTGTAAACAATACTTCAGCAAAAATCCCCACGCACCATGATACATTCATTTTGTCCGAGTAAGTTTCAGTTTCAGTTCACCATCACCCGGTGTTATTCTCCAAGGGGCTTCTGAAGTTTTCTTAACACAGCTGTGGTGGATCCAAGCGCTTTGTTCTTTAATCTTGATTGCAGTGAAGGTAGTAAGGAACACTTGGTACGGTCCCCCCCATTGTGGTTCCAGGGCCTTCTCTGTAGGAGACTTGACATATACATAGTCTCCAGGTTGTACATCATGTACTGGTGAACCGAGCACCGTACCCCGAGTTCCAGACACATATTTTTCAATTGCTCTAAGTTGTTTATTTAGAGCGATCATATAGGAGGTTAGCGATACATCCTGGGTAGACATTCCCTTCTGTACCCCATATGGTCTCCCATAAAGCATTTCAAAGGGACTCAGCTTTTCTTTAGTCCTGGGTTTGGTTCGAATCCGCAGTAGTGCTAATGGGAGGGATTGAGGCCATGGCAAATTAGCCTCTTGTCCCAATTGTACAATTTGTTGTTTGATCAAATGATTCATTTTCTCCACCTGACACCTTGATTGTGGGTTATATGGGGTGTGAAGTTCCCAGTCTATGCCCAAGTATTGGCTAATCTGTTGCACTAATTTTGCAATAAAATGTGGTCCTCTATCTGAGGAGACTGTGGCTGGGACTCCAAAGCGTGGTATGATTTCCTGTACCAAGACCTTAGTTACCTCCCAGGCTTTAGAAGTCCTGGTGGGGAATGCTTCTGGCCATCCTGAAAAGGTATCTGTTAGCACCAGTAAAAACTTATACCTCCCTTTTCTTGGCAATTCTGTGAAATCAATCTGCCATTGCTGCCCAGGCCTATGATCCTTCCCAATCTGGCCAAGTTTTGATTTGGGAATATTCTTGGGGTTGGTCTGGAGGCAAAGGTCACACTGTCGAGTCACTTGGGTGATAGTGGCTCGTAAATGTCTAGCTATGATCCTTCCATTTAGGTATTTATATAGGGCATCAATTCCCCAATGTGTTTTCTGATGTTCCTCCCTTATTAGGGAACCATAATAAATAGGAGGGTATAGCTACTTTTCCCTCTATGGTGGCCCATCCCTCCTGGTTATAGTTTCCTTTTTGCTCATGGATCGATTTTTTGTCTAATTTGTTGTATTTTGGCTTATCTTTGAGGGAAATTTGCCTGTCTGGAATCAGGGCCGCCTCAGTTATTACCTCAATTTTTGCTGCTTCTTTTTCTTCCCTATCCGCCAGCTCATTCCCTTCTTCCAATTCTGAGTTTATCTTCTGATGTGCCTTAATGTGCATGATTGCTACTTTCTTTGGCAACTGGACTGCTTCTAGAAATTGCAGTATTTCTGATGCATGTTTAATGTTTTTCCCTTGAGAGTTCAGCAGTCCTCTCTCTTTCCAAATGGCTCCATGAGCATGCACTACTCCAAATGCATACTTTGAGTCCGTATATATGTTTATTTATTTCCCTTTTGCCAATTCTAAGGCCCAAGTTAGAGCAATTATTTCGGCCTTTTGTGCAGAGGTATTCATTGACAGGGGCCCAGATTCTATTACCTTCTTGCAGGTAGTAATTGCGTACCCCGCGTGTCGTTTTCCACTGATGACATAACTGCTCCATCAGTGAACCAGATTTCTGCATTCTCGAGAGGGGTGTCCTTCAAGTCAGGGCAGCTGAAATAGGTGGCCTCGATGGTCTCCAGGCAGTCATGTTCCACTTGTTCCCCTTGGTTTCCACTGAGGAAGGAGGCTGGATTGACAATGTTAGTCACCACTCACTATCTCCCCATCATCTTGCTCCACCATAATAGCTTGGTATCTCAGGAACCATTGTGGGGAAAGCCAATGCCCGCCTTTAACTTCTAGACTGCAGACACTGTGTGAGACACACGCACAGTAATTTTCTGGTCCAGGGTGAATTTATGTGCCTCTTGGATGTTCAGTACAACTGCTGCAACTGCTCTGAGGCATGCAGGCCACCCTTTAGCTGCTGCATCCAATTGCTTAGAGAAGTAAGCAACTGCTCTCCGGTACGGGCCAAGGTCCTGTGCTAATATTCCCTATTGGAATATGAATCCCAATATTACCAGGTAGATTGTGCCTGGGCCAGTCTGACCCTTGCTGATGGGCCAAAGGCGGCAACTGTGGCGTATCACCCCAGAGACACCTTTAGCTTGCTGGTGGTTGCAGCTGGGCAGCTGAACAAGTCCAGGCTTGGTAGGAACTCCGTTTACCTCAGGAGGGAAGGCTTCAGGCGAAGGTGAAGAGAAAGGAGACGGATTCTGCCGGAGGGTTGATATCCAGAGCTTTATTCCATGGTCACAGAGGACTGAATCTTGGCAACAGCTCCAACAGAATCCCAACCGCATGGCTTGATTCACCTTTTAAGCTCCCGGGGGAGGGGGAGGGAAGGGGCAGGTGAGCCACCAACCAGGTGGGAGGGGGAGGGTCTCAGGGGAGGATGACACCTAGACAGGCCAATGACCCCCAGGCCTGAGGGGCATCCTTTGAAAGTGACGAACCACACCACGCCTTGCTGGAATGTTAAAACTGATTGACAGCCCAGCAGGGGGCGAGGGGGGAAGGGGAAGAGGGGTATTGGCGCACCTGGGGAAGGGACCCGGAAGTTTAAGACAGGTTATTACAACACACCGCAACAATTCCCAAGGCGATTCTTTGCTTCTCATGGGAGAACAAAAGGAAAGGCTTACTCACGTCTGTCAATCCCAGAGCTGGAGCTGACATGAGGGCTTTTTTCAGTTGGTTGAAAGCCTGTGTAGCTTCCATTGTCCATTGGATGTCTCTGCTTTCAGTTGCAATAAGTTCATATAAGGGCTTAACAAACAGTCCATAGTTATAGATCCATAACCTGCATCACCCCAGCATCTCCAGGAAAGTTCGTAATTCTTTTGTAGTCCGAGGTTTTGGGGTCTGGCATATTGCCTCTTTCCGGCTTTGGCCCAGGGTACACTGTCCAGCACCGACTTCGTAACCCAGATAAGTTACTTTCTGTTTTACTACTTGGGCTTTTTTCTTCGATACCCGGTACCCTTGGAGCCCCAGAAAGTTCAAGAGGCTTACTGTCCAGGCCACACATGCTTCCCTTGTTCGTGTGGCTATCAGGATTTCATCTACGTACTGTAGCAGCTTTCCTTCCTCTGGAGGGGCTTCCCAGGTCTCCAATTCCTTTGCAAGTTGTTCTCCAAACAAAGTGGGCGAGTTTTTAAATCCTTGTGGGAGTCTGGTCCATGTAAGTTGTGTTCTTCGCCTGCTTTTAGGACTTTCCCATTCAAATGCAAAAATTTTCTGGCTGGCTTCATCGATAGGAAGGCAAAAGAAGGCATCTTTTAAATCTAAAATGGTAAACCAAGTTAGTTCAGGTATTAAGCAAGTAAATAATGTGTAGGGATTTGTCGGAACTGGTATGGGGGTTATGGGGACAAGATGGAGGAATCTGGGCGTGTCTAGCCTTCCTTCTTCTGGTTCTCCATTTTCTGCAGTAATGTTGGCACTTTGGGATTGGTCTAGAGTAGAAGTGCACTGTCTAACATAGGTGATAGGTATTGGGAATTAAGTGTAAATATGATATACGTAGCTTGTCGTATAAAAGGACAACACCGCCTCAGGGGCAGTTAGAGTGCTCGTGGCTGCCCTGCAGAGCAGATCTCCACTGGGCAGAAAGAAAATTTTATAGATAAGAATTAATAAAGAACCTGAAGACCGAAAAGTGAAGAGTCCAGACTTGTTCTTCAGTTGCATGGGCCGAAGCAGAGACATCCTACGCATCTTGGGGCAGCAATTATCAACAGCTACCCAAGAGGGATTTGCCACCACAGGATACAGATCTTCAGTTATCTTGTTCACAGCTCACAGATCCTGTAATAACCGGTATGACCTATCAGGTTTGTGGACTGGTAGGATAGGGGCATTAAAATCAGATTAGTTTTTTTTTTTTTTTAACATTCTGTCATGGTTTGATGCTGGCGCAATGCCAGTGCCCCCATGAAAATACATTCTCCCTGGTGTCTGCTGTGAGATGCGACCAGGAATAGAGCAAAACAGGCTCCCACTTAGAAATAAAGAAGAGAAAACTTTATTAACCTACAACTGTATGTAAAAAGAAACACACAGAAAGAATGAAAACCTTCCAAAAACATTTCCTCCTCCCCCCCACCAAATTTCCAATACATCCATCCCTCAAATCACCAACTCTCAGTCCATCATCACCCTTTAGATAATCAATTCTCAGTTCATCAAGGAGAGATGAGTCCCTCTTGTGCCATAGGCTTCCCCAGGAAACACAGTTGAGACCTCTTCTGTTTCCTGTCACATGTGGCACCGCCCAGAGATCATTTGCCATCCTGACATCTTCCTTCCATGCCCAGTGTTCTCATCACTGCGCATGGACCAGAGCTGCTTCTAGGGTTTTCCTTTTAAGGGTGCTTTGTCCAGTTCCAACCAGAGCACAATCTCTCACTTTTGGGACACCTGTCCCCGTGTCCCCGTCCCCCCCCCCCCCCAAATTTCACCCTCTGGGGCTGAGGGGTCTCAAGAACAAAGATCTCCTCCACTGAAGATCGAGGACACCAACCACCCTCCTCATCCGTCGTCTCTGTTCATGCACTCCTTCACATAACATCACTGCACTCCCTTGGCTCCGAGCCATTACCTTCCCCCTAAATGCAGTCTCTGTGTCACAGGAAAAAACTTTTCTGTCCATGGCTATACAAGAAAAGTCCAGCCAAAGGCCACTCCATCATCTCCTCCCACCTAAGATTCTTCTCCACTTCTCTTGGGGCCCATTTCCCCTTATCTCATCTCTATCTCTCTTCTCATTCAGCTCCAGGAGGATCAGCATTTGTAAGGTTTCCATCATCCAAGAAAAGGGTTAAAAATCTCAGTCTCTGCCTGTCCAGAACTCCCACGGCTGCCCTGCGGGCACCTTCTCGCAGCACCCCCCCCTCCCTTCTCCTTCTCAGCCGGCCTTCTATCAAATTTCAAGGTGGCTGAAGCACAGACACCTGCACTCTCTCTCTCTCCTGGGGGGAGGGGCGGGTGGCTGCCCGATGCCTCTCCAATGTTCCTCTACCCTTCCATCCTGCAAGGGCCTCTTCACCTCCCCTCTCTGTCCAAGGCCCTACCTCACCTGGCCGCATGGCTTCCCCTCCCCCACCCAGCCACAGCAGCTGGGCAGGGGAGGTCTGACCTGTTTCCCCACTGGAACCCAAGACAAAGATTTCCTGGGAGTTCTCTGCTTTCCTGGGAGTTCTCTGCTTTTAACCCCCGTGTTTACAGAGGCGTATCCATGCCCCCAGTGGCCACACCAGGTGCCAATATTCAAATCTGAGCACCTATTGGTTTGACCACAGCATCCCAGAAAACTCACTTCCTCTCAAATCATGGCAATAATCCTAGACGTAAAAAGTTCTCAATTACTGGACTAATTCCTTCCTTATCCTCTCTCCTCAAGGGATACTGTTTAACCCCGACAGGTTGCTTTCCCTCTTTTAGCCTGATCTGTATAGGGGGAGCATTTTTCGCTCTCCCTGGGACATCAGAGGCCCATACCTCAGGGAATACCTGATTCGTTATCTCTTCATCAATTTCAGTTTCCTTCGTGACTTCACTAGTGGTTAATGTCAAACTCAATATTTCTACATACTTTTGATAATTTACCTCCAGAGTCATCTCCCCATTTTTAAATGTAATAGTTGCCTGTAATTGTCCCAGCAAATCTCTGCCCAAAAGTGGCTCAGGGGAGTTGGCCATATATAGAAATTTGTGGATCCCTCACTGCTTTCCCAGTTTGTATTTTAGCGGCCTAAAGAAAAATGCCTTTTCAGTTTGGCCAGTCACTCCCGTAACTATAGCATAATCATCCCCTACGGGCATCAAGGCTGTATTTAGAACAGAGTACCTTGCCCCAGTGTTGACTAGAAATTTTACTTCCTTTTTCCGTTTCCCCCAGCTTCAGATTTACAGCCAGAGGGGCTGCTGGGGTAGTCTCCTCCAGTCCCCCCTAATCCTCCTGCACATGGGCAACCACCCCTCTCCTTTGATTCCCTTGACCATTCTGTTTCCATTCTGGACAGTCCCTCTTCCAATGGCCCTGTTTCTTACAGTTTGCACATTGATTTCTGCCTAATCAAGGAGGGCCTTGCCTGGGTGGTCTCTGCCCGCTTTCACGTTTTTCTCTTCGTTCCTCCTGCGCTATTGCTATTAAGTTTTTCATCCCTCATTTATACCCCTCTTCCCTGTTGCTAAAGACCCTCCAAGCCTCCTCCAATAAAGTTACCAAATTCCCTGCATCTTCTTCTTGGATTTTCTGGAGTTTACACCGAATATCCCCCATGGACTGTCCCAAAAATATATTAATTAGCTGTTGTATCCCCACATCAGATGAAGGGTCCAGTGGTGTATAGCGTCGCATTGCATTTCTCAGGCGGTCCAGGAACTCTGTGGGGGATTCTGAGGGTCCCTGCTTAATAGCATATAGAGCTGACCAATTTCTAGTTTTAGGTATTGCTCTTTCCACCCCCAGTATAATCCAATCCTGATAGTTCTTTAGCCTCTGTCTTTCTGCTGGCTGGTTTGGGTTCCAGCCTGGGTCTTGAAGTGGAAAATGTTCCTTTAGGTCCACTTGTTGTTGTGTAAAGTGCTCTGCTACCAGGTCCCCTGCTGTTTTTAGAACCAACTGTTTTTCTGTTTCAGTGAATGCGTCTAATAACAACTGAATATCACCCCAGTCTGGATTGTGCTGCTTCATAATGTATCGTAGATGTTCAGCAGTGTTTACTGGGTCATTTCAGTAATCTCCCGCAACCCTTTCCCAAGATTCCAAATCAAGGGTGGAGAAGGGCACCTTAACCAATATCTTTCCTCTGCCTGGTATCACTGTCTCCTGTAAAGGGGCCTGCAGTATTTGTCCTCTGTTTCAGGATGCAATTGGGCTGCTTGGAGGGGTTGGAGCTGGTGTCTTCTCCAAAGGAGGAGAAGGGGTAGGAGTGGGAGTAGTAGGAGGAATAGGAGGAATAGGTGGGATAGGTGGAATAGATGGAACAGGAGGTATAGGTGGGATAGGTAGAATAGGTGGAATAGGAGGTGTAGGTGGGATAGGTGGAATTTATGGAATAGATGGAACAGGAGTTGTAGGTGGTGCTGATGCCCCTCCCAAGTCTCCACCCCTTTCCCCCTGCCGTCCCAAGTGAGGGCTAAATAGGTTGCCTAGATCTTGTTCTTGTTCCTCTAGTGCTGCATGATAAACTTTATCTGTCCTGGTGCATCTCATACTTATGCTACAGGCCAGGCAGCACCATTTAAGTTCTCCCATTTTGCTTCTGTTTTCTTTTTCAAGAGCCAGAACGAGGGGGTCAGAGGGGGCCCTGATACCACAGTCCCTTTGCCAATCAGGGTTATTTCGGAGGGAGAAGAACATATCACAATAAGAAGCCTCCTCTCATTTCTCTTCCCTCCGTAGAAATAGCATTAGCTGTAACAGGGTATTATATTCCAATGTACCTGTAGGAGGCCATCTTGCCCCCTCCTCTAGGCAATGTAATGGCCACCAATGAGAGCAATATTTAATTAAACTTTATTTATTTTCTGTGCCCCCTTTGCCTGCTATTTCTTTCCAGTGTGCTAAGACACACCCTAATGGGCTGGCCTTGGGTACTTCCTTACTCTGTCTCGCTCCCATTATGTCTTTTAGGGCAAACTTCGCCTATTCAGTCCTGAGTTTTCAAATATGAGTCACAGATTAAAACAGAAGAAAACCCCTTTTTTTGATAAAGAATTTTAATAATTAATCAAATATTGGAAATAAAATATTAATAAAAATTTATAGTTAATCAAATAACAAAAAGATTGAATAGTCAATCAAATATTCAAATTAAAATACTAATAGCCAAATTGAGAATCAACAATACTTTAATCACTTTTCATATTAAAATATTAATGTATTAATTAATACATCATAATTAACCATTAACTTTTATTCATTTGTTGTCTGCCCAGTCCCACACAAATTTACAAACTTCTAAGGGTTCAATCTGAACTACTGGGGAGAAAAGAAAAAAAAATTCTTTAGTTCTTCTTTTTAATACTAAGGCTGTGCCACTCCTTTATCTTTTCCCAATCTTCTTCAAAAACATCCTGGGTTTCCGGGACTAGGTGGCTTTTTCCACAGATCAAATTGACTATTTCTCACCTTGCTTGTTCAACCCCTGGGTTATAGTATCTTGGTAATTCAGGAGTGCATGCATGACACGTGGATCTCCATCTATATGAAATGCAATACCACCTCCTCTGACACTTTAAACATTGGAGGAGAACGCAAGCTGTGTGCCAGCCTGGCTCCCAGCAAAAGGTTGTCAATCTGCACACGAAACAGGGAATCACCCCTTCCAGACCCCACCTCAAGGGGTTCCTAAGTGCCCGTTCAACTGGTGGTTGCTCCCAGTCAAAGGCTAGATAGCAACTTGCTGAACTGCGGTATATTCCTCCCAAGAACACACTGTCTCTCCCTCCGTCCTCCTGCTCTATGACTACCCAGTTCCCTGCTGGATGAATGGACTGACTTGGTTCAAGTTGAAACTGTTATAAATTGAGACGACAATTTGCCAAGTAAAACCAATTGAGAATTTATTGATTACAGCGGGCAAGGCAATAAGCAAATCAGCGCTGGGCGACAGGGGAGTCTCCGCTCCGCCCCTGTCACACTCTTCTGATTTTCCGTGGAGTTCTTATACAGTCCTGCTTCCGGGTTCATGTGTAGTACTCTGCGTATTCTTCTTTTGTGTTTAGGTGGTCATAGTCCACCTCCCGGGGTCTGAAGATGAAGGTTGGTAATTTTCCTTTGTCTGATTCCTGGAATTTTTAGGCTCAATTTGCTGAGTTCCTGGAATTCTAGGTTTACTGAGCGGATAAGCTGATACTGTGTTATCAATCATAGCAAACCCCCCACTCATATTAACAGTTTACTAAACAGATAAACAAATGTTTGTGAAACCGATTGTCTTTTTGGTTTCACCTTCTTTATCCTTTAAAGTCTGGAAATTTACTTAAACAAACTTGAGGTGATGCAGCAGTCTTACTGGAATAACTTTGTCAGTTTTGATGAACAAACTTTAAGTTTTAACCCATTACAGAAACCATCTGTGTAAAGCCCCTCTGGGAGGTCAGGCTCTCTCGGCCCGGGCTTGAAGTTCTGCAGCCGCTGTGGGAAATCACTTCTCGCTTGTAGCAAGAACCAAGCAGCAAACCCCGTAATGCAAAGGATCTCCCAGTAACAACTTTTAACACTGAAGGGCAGTGTTATCACACAACAAACACAACCCTTAGCGCAGCCGGGCTTACTGGCTACCTTTAGCCAGTTCCTGTCCCTTACCAACCAGCGATGCGGAGCTTGCAAATCCTAACTTGTACTACGCTCCTGCTAGCTGCGGTATCAGCTAGCAGAGTTCAAAGCAACTTCGCAAAACTGCAGCTTGTGCTACCAGCTGGTTCCTGTCCTTTACTACCGGTGCTTGCAAATCCTAGCTTCTACTACACTCCTGCTAGCTGTGCTATCAACTAGCAGAGTTCAAAGCAACTTCGGAAAACTACAGCTTGTGCTACCAGCTACCAGCTGGTTCCTGCCCTTTAACCCGCGATTTAAGCATCCCCCGTGCTGCGCTCGTGCCGCCGCCCGGTGTCGCAGCCTGGGGCCACTCTCTAGCGCTGCTGCCGCGCCTGCTCTCTCTAGCACTGCCGCACCACGTCCGCACTTCCTAGCAACGCCGCTCCGCGTCTACGCTCCTTAGCAACGCCGCTGCCGCTCTTCTGCTGCTTTCTTCTTTAAAGCAGAGATCTCTGAGCAGCGATCACGATCAGCACACTCCACCGTTTTACTCACACCCGCACACACACACAAGCACACACGTCTGGACGTAAGAGGCACACGAAACCGAAATCGGGATTTCTCCCTCCCCGAGCTGCGCTATCAGCTGGGGATCCCCACCGCCGCCGGCCTCACCCCCGGCAGGCGGTTTGCTTGCAAGCCCCCTGGGCAGAACTGCACACAAAGACGTCTCAATGCGACTTACCAGATGCCAACCTTAAAAAAAGGAAATTAATACATACCGCTTCTGTCTGCAGTCGTAACGGGCTCTGGTCTGCTCCCTGAAGTGTACAGCCGAGGCGAAGAGACCCTTCTCGGGAAAAAGCCCCACGGCGCCTGAGGGCGTCTGCCCCCCAACTGGACCCGTGGGTGAGCGGAGTTGTCCCTTCATGGTCGCCAAAATGAAGCAATACGCAGAATAAATAAACTCCACAACCAGATATAGTTATGAAGTGGGTATGTATGTCAGCGCTCGGCACAAGCGAGATAGCTCTCGTGAAAACTTGTGCCCCGAGCTTCAGTCTGGCCCACATCTTTATTCACAAAGGTATCCCACATGCAATGCATTGCACAACTTTGCCATGCATATTCAACTCCTGGCCCCGCCTGTTCTCTCCTCGTATGGCAATCAGATCCATGCCCTTCTGGGCATGTGTTGTTTGCTGTGGTGGTCGCACGGGGGTCTCTGGTGGTCTCTGAGGCTGAAGATTGTGGTCTTCCTCATGACTGAACTTTTGAACTTTTCTCCTTTGCGCATGCGCTTTTGGTCCCTTGGTGCTTATCTGAGTACGTCTGTCAGCCTTGATTAGCTTGGAGACAGAGGAGTCCCTTTATCTGGGCTTTTTGTATCTCTTGGTCTTCTCTGGTATTGTTCTTTACGCAAGAAACTTCAGAAATTTGCATTTTTCTTTGCCCTTTGTACCATGGCAGAGGTTTCTTAAGTAAAAAGGTTAAAATTCAACACATAGTTCTACAGGCTAAACTTTAAATGCTTAATTCATATTGCTAATTCAAGTGAACTCCAAAAATCTCTATTTCAACCATAGCCTACTGCGTTCCACGTCTGTGGACTAAAAGTGGCGTCCACATCTACTGGAAAATCATGAGATTTAGCCCAGGCAAGTAGAGAGCAGAGTGAGTCATCTGACACAGAAATTCCAATAAGAGGAATCATATCTCTCCACACAGAAATAATTGCATGTTCTTCTGTAGAAAGGTGATTTCCCATCCTGAATGCACCCTCCTCAACCTCCAACAAGACTACCTTCGGGTACCAACTGTCTGCTTTGTTGGGGAACTCATTCCTGCACTAGCTTTTAAGCTATTAGGGCCAAAACTGCGGTTTCAAAGGGATGAGTCTTCTCCAGGAAGACGCGGGGAAAGGTCACTGTTACCTCTCCGGGGGAACAGAGTGTGTCCAGTCATGAGCGGGCTGCGCGGGCGCCACGAAATCCCGGCGAAGGGTCCGCCACGTCTCCGGCCGTCCCGCAATCCACAAAGGGCTACTAGATGCAATTCCAGGAGGGGTCACCAGATGTCACCGTTGAGTCAGAAATGACACGGACTCAAATCGAAAGGCTAAAAAGCAGCCTGTTTATTGAATCCTCTTTTTTTATACCTTGGTTCACTACAGGTGGACCTGATTGGTCATTTAATAAACGTATTTCACATGATTGGCTAAATAAGAAGACACCCATTGGTAAACAACTTTATGAGAAAAACAACTTGTTATAAACACCACCTGTCGATTGTTACCATTTGATTATCATTCTTTCCAGATCCCTAAAGCTTCCTTGACTGATTCATGGGAAAGTTTATCTAGCTTTCTCTCTCTCTAACCACACTGTCATATCCACAGAGCAACCTATTGCAAGTGTTCTGGATCCTCAACCTTTCCAATGCAGTCTGGATCAGTCCATGGCAAATAGTGAGGCTGTGTTTCCACACCTGGGGCAGTTGAATCCAGGTTTACAGGACTCCCCTCCAGGCAAACGCAAACTGTGGCCTGCACTCTGCTGCTAAAGGAATGGAGAAAAACACATTAGCAATGTCAGTTGTGGCACCACTTTGCTACTTTGGACTCCAGTTCATACTGAAGTTCCAGTATGTCCAGTACAGCAGCACTCAGTGCCGGTGTGACTTTGTTCAGGCCACGATAGTCTACTGTCAGTCTCCACTCTCCACTGGATTTACACATAGGCCATATAGGACTATTAAAAGGTGAGCGAGTCTTGCTGACCACTCCCTTGCTCTTCAGTTCATGAATCATCGCATGGATGGGGCAAGCACTGTTCAGCAATAGCCACAATCTGGTGTGGTATCAACACTATTTTAGTTGCAAATCCAAAATAGAGTGCCATGTGGGCTGCTATAAAGAAAAATAACTCCATCCCAGTCACACCCAGTATAATCTCTACCACTTCCATACCATTTACATCATGGTCATGTCCTACACTATCCAATGCATCCTTATTACCCAACCATTCCCTTTCTGTCTTTGAATATATACAGATGTCATTCCCTATAGGAATGACTTATAGGTCACCTCCAACAAATGTTGACTGAGTTTATTTAGTCCATTACTTGGGTTCCATCTCTATGGTGAGTGTTCGGGACAGCTGAGATGAAGTGTTGAGTTATTGCTTGCCAAAGACAACTCAGGTTAGGTTACTGCTGCATTGTTACAAATGGAGTGAGAGTTTAGACAAATCCTGCCTTTGACTCAGATTTCTGTCAGTAGCTCTGTTTAGGTGGCCTGCACCCCAAATGGTTCTCACTCCCAAGTCCTTAATAATGGCAGATTAAGTCTATTACAAAATTAATTATTTATTGAATAGACACAAAATTACCAAACTTAAGACTTTAAGCAGATTACTTACTACACAGCATAACACAAAAAAACCTACTAGTAGATTAAAAAGTGCAGTGCATGATAAAAGGTACCAATTTTACAGCTAGCGAAGAAATAGTATATATTAGAATTCAATGTGACTTACTACCAAATTGATGATGGAGTACACATAAAGTCTTTTCCCTCAATTTCTGGTGAAGTAACTCTGGAGTTGCATCCAACTTCGGGGAAATGCCCTACGCGTTTCGAGGGTACAGGAAATTAGGACTCCTGTACAACTAACCAATATGATTAAGTAGAAGCCGTTTATTGTTTACCTATGCACTTATTTATACATTTTAAAACTACTGCACACGCTAGTCACGCATTTCTTATTGGTGCCTTTGTCTTGTCCCCGCATTCTGCATGCACTTCTCAGAGTATGATTGGTTACAGTCCAGATGGTTCACTGCCCTCTGTTGTCTAGCTCTTGTGGTCTTGGTATTCTGTTTCTCAACCTCTTCTTTCTTAATTTAGCACAATTTATGTCTTAGTAACCTTGACAAATTCCAGAGGGTGCTGATAAGAATAACTAGAAACAGCCAGGCTGGTGCACACTGTGGCCTAAACCATGCAAATACATTGCTACAATTCCTCCTTCTTCTTGCACCAGCCAGACCCTTTTCACTGTATTTTCTAC
The DNA here is from genome assembly GCF_028551555.1 of Melozone crissalis. Taxonomy (NCBI): domain Eukaryota; kingdom Metazoa; phylum Chordata; class Aves; order Passeriformes; family Passerellidae; genus Melozone; species Melozone crissalis. The sequence continues at coordinate 2,781,068 of NW_026535813.1, read as the reverse complement.
CAAGCGGGTCACCAATTTTATTATGCATAGAATAACAAAAAGCAATATGATAATGGCTAATAGTAATAATAAAACTCCCTTTACTATATCTTTCAACCATTCAGTTACTCCCCATCCCTCAAACCATTCTTCCAAACCCCAGTCATTCACAGTCAGTTTCTTCATGTTATCTTGTAGTTGAGTTTCCTGTGAATGGATGCAGAATGGTCAGAGAAGTTAATACAACACATTACTTCAAAATCCTCACACCCATGCTCATGTACTAACAACAAAAAATCTGTAGCAGCTCTATTTTGCAGTGTGCCATGTCTAATACTATCTATGTCACTGACAAATTTTCTGAAAAATACTTTTGCCAGGATTTCTTCTCCTGGGAATCTGGGAAGCTTCAGCTTCTCCATGTTTTGCTACTCTGGAATGTGATTTGGAGAAATGTTTTCCCAGTATGTAAATTTTTTTTACTTAATGGCCAATTACAGCCAGCTGTGTCGGACTCTCTGAGTCTGTCACGAGATTTTATTATCATTCCTTTCTAGCTTTCTGATGTATCCTTTCTCTTTCTTTAGTATAGCTTTAGTATATCAGTTTCTTTTCATATAATAATATAATATAATATAATATAATATAATATAATATAATATATATCATAAAATAATAAATCAGCCTTCTGAAATCTGGAGTCAAGATTCTCATCTCTTCCCTCATCCTGGGGACCTTCAAACACCACCACATATCTACACCAGTGAACATCTGATTTAAAATAGCTGAAGTTATGTTTAATTGTTTGGCTGTCCAGCATCCCAGCTTGTTAAGCATAGCCAAAGCTTGAGCAGCAGCAACGCCTGGAGTAAGGAATGATACTATTATTCATGCTGGAGTGCCCCAGAACTCTATGCGATTGTCACAATCAGGTCCCAAGCTTGAGATTGCTCTTTTAGTTCTCTTGCTATGCCCCACTCTCCAAATAGTCTGATTCAGCATTTCACACATGCTAGGGGCAAACATGGTTGGTTTTCCTAAGTAACAAGGCCCACCAAACAGGTTACTTGGAATTGTGGGCCATGCCCTATCCCCACAGATTCAAAAGACACCTGGCGGAAGCTTTCTTACAGTCGCATTTGCACCAGCACTTCCAGGATAAGTCAAATTTTGGCAATGTTTAGTCATGTTCTTATACCATGGAGAATTGGGATTAAGGATGACACTATTATTTTTGGGATGTGGGACTAGGACATTGCTCATATCAATTGATTTTGGGTTTAAAAAGTAGTTGAAACACAAGCAATAATTCCCAGGTACTGATCCTAACAAGTCTAGTTCTTGAGGCTCTAGTCCACTTTCATTCAGTGATTGTGTTATTATATCTGCTTGGAAGCCCTCGCTGTTTGGCTTATTTCCCAACCTTTTGCATAGGTCCAATTTTGTACCACCTCTGGTTATGTTACACCAGCAATTCTCCACGCTTGATCTATTTGCTCCCACATATGACTTTCCTCTGGCTCCTACCCATTTTGTAAAACCAGTAAAATTACTTATTGGCATACCAATTAAACATGGCATGGCTAAGGATAAACAAAAAGACCCACCCCAGTAGCATTGGCCCAAGTAAGCCACATATTCTGTCGATGCCATCCTGGGGGGAAATTTCTTCTGTACTACAGATGTTGCCACATATCACAAGTAACAGAGGGAGACTCCCAAAAACCTGCACATCTAATTTAAGACTATTCTTCATCCTTATCATTGGTAAAAACCCCTTCCCCTATGAGATCTGGAATAAAATCCAAACTGACTGTGCCTCTTGCTCTTTGCACCCTTCTTCTATTGTCTTCTCTGTTTTTTCTCTTCCCACCTCTTCTTCATTTGTTCCTGCTGATCAGGTCCAACTCCCCAGGTCCCAGGGATAAATATTCCTTTCCCCCATTCCATAGCCTTGATCTTATTTTAGCTCTCTTTTTGGTCAAGCTTTTGGTGTTTGTTATGAAACCACCGAATAGCCTGCCCCAATTGCTTCCGAGACTCAAATAAATTCAGCATTTCTTGACAGGTTTCAGGGGAATTAACCGTTATTCCTGTCACTTGGGATAACACCACCCAGGTGTTGAATTCTTGGGAGTGCAAATGTCTGCACTCTGTACACCTTGGGAAGCTCCTTCTTCTACACTGACACCATCTATCTAATCCACACCCCACACATTCTAATCTCACCCAAGTACAGCAAAAGCATTCACAGATCTGAGGGCAATTGATGTTTTCAGGTAGCGCTGGTTGCTGGTGGTTCACTGCGATTGCCTACTAACCATAGATGATTCATAACATAAACTGCTTTCAGCACTCAGTCCTTCGGGCTCAGCCCATCCTCTGCCATTTTTTTTTAAATCAAGCAGTCCTTTCAGTACCTGATGTGTCCTTTCAATAATAGCTTGTCCTATGGAGTTCCCTGGAACACCTGTGCTATGCTTCACTCCCCAACAAGCCAAGAAATCTTTACTCCATCAGGCTATATATCCTGGCCCATTATCTGTGTTGATTTCCTGAGACAAGTCCATTATGGCAAAGCAGCCTTACAAGTGTCGAATGACAAAATGAGACACTTCGCAAGACACTACGCTTTGTCATAGGAGTGGCCCAAACCATGGCAGAAAAGGAATCTATGGTTACATGAATGTGTCTAAAGCAACCAAAAGAGGCGTAGATGCTCACATCAATTTGCCGTAACTGCAATGGCCCCAGGCTGCAAGGGTTGACCCCAGGACCCAATCCACCAATCATACCCTGGCATTGCGGACAGGTTGTGACAATTCCTTGAGCATCCTGCTGCGATATTCCAAATTGTTTGTGTAAAACTTTTGCACTTTGGTGAAAAAACTCACGAGCCCTTCCGGCCTGGCCAAATGTATCGATGTTAGGAGAAGCAGAGGCCCAATTGGTCAGCCTTCTAGTTTCCTAAGGCCAGGCCTCCCGTCAATCCAGAGTGACTCCGCATATGGGTAATAAAATAATCCTGTTTGCGAGAATTAAGTAACTGCTCTAGTTGCAACAAGAGTTGCCACAACTGCCGGTTTTGAATTTCCTTCAGTAATGCTCGCTCAATGCACTTGACAACACCTGCCACGTAGAGAGAATCAGAAACAATATTAACGGGATCATTGGGCTGTTTTTCAAACACCCTGATAACAGCACATTAACTCAAGAACCTGTAAAGAGTCTCCTAGACTCTCAAAGATTTCACTGAGCCATTTGTGTTGCCAAGCAAGGCCTGCTTTAAAAGTTTTTTGACTGGCATCAGTAGAAACTGTGATGCCTTCTACAGGTTGCCTCAATAGCCAAGGTAGTTCTTCCACCTGTTAATGCAAAGGGAAAAGCTTATGAGGGGGAAAATGAGTGCTAATGAGACCTAGAAGTGAAAAATGGGCCCTGGTATGAGAAACAAAATATTGATTCGTTTTGTTTTGCAAAAGTGTATAGAGATAGGTAAGATACCAATATAAGTTTTCATTGCTAACATTCTTTGATTATTAGCATGAGGAAACATTAAAGCAAAACAATACATGTAGTGAAGAAGAAACTGACAGCAATTAAGAATTAATCAGATAATACACACAATCAATAACACATGTGAAATTATAGAATTCCTAAGCACTATAACACTGAACTGTCATCCCAGAGTCTGCAACAGCTTATAAACCTCAGATCAGTAGAGAATTGGAAAATCATGTCCAGATAACGATTCTCCAAGCTCACTTTAAAAGTAGGTTCAGCTGTCATATTAGTAAAGTCAAATTGCCAAGCCAAAACAACTTGAATCTAGTTTTGATGCAGAAAGCATCTGGGTTTGTTGGCAAATTTCCCATCCAGGTAGTGCTAGGGCCTGGCCACAGCCCAAACTCTAATTGGTGGATGTCACTTCATACATTTTAAAACAGAGCTCCGAAGAATAGCAGTTATGAGTAAAAACCTTAGGGTTAAAGACTAATCAAACCATCTAGTAATTGCATCCCTCTGAAGTTTCCTTCAGGATAGAGATGCTTCAAACACAGCAAACCTCTTCTTCAAAGATCTGAAAGTGATCACAGATAGGACTGCGAATCTGTATCTGGACACTGAAAGTGTGAAGGAGGAGGAAATACAGCTGAATGAGAGACTGATTACCCAGTACAAAAACCAGAAAAAGAAGTTAATGTTGCAGGTGGACTCTGCTGGAGTGCTTCTGTAATAATAACTGAAGAAAGCCACAAGACCAGCAATCTGGAGGAGGCTTTCAATGAAACTCAAATATATTTTCTTAGAACTCTGTTGAAACAATAGGCTAGAGAGGCAGTCTGGATAAAGGAGAAGTGTAAGCAGCTAGAAAACAAACAAACAAAAAAGAATCCTAAAGAGATCCGTGTCTTGTAGGTGATCACACAAAAAGTTGGTGAAGCATATGAAAGCCAGCTGTAAATACTATAACAATACCTTATAACTAATGCTTATCACAAAAATCAGTGAATTCACATTATACAATCAATATATGAGCAGCAAGTATTTGAAGAAGTTAGGACAACATTTTTTAAACACTCATTTAATATTAATAACAGTCACTATTCATCGATGTTACCTATAGAAAACAGAAATAACAGAAATTACAAGTTCACTATTAGTAACCCCTAAAACTATTAATCATTACGGAAAAGGGAAAAAGCTGATGATTTTATGAATAGGATCTGATAGGATTTCCTCAAATTTTCTGTCTTTGGAGAAATTTTGGATGGTTGAGCTACTACTATTACTTCTATCTTCACACAGTGGTTTTACTCACTGGGAAACACTTTTCCCAGTAGATTTCCATCTATGTCATATTTAGAATGGCACTGATTTGCATAGTGTCTTCCCTTTTTACATCTAGGACATCTATTAGGTTACTTTATTTTTTTTCTGGGCTGTGAGCAATATTTGTTTATATGTCCAGACTTCCGACATTTGAAGCATGTTTTGATGGCTTCTGTTCACATTGTGGCAATGGCTTGTGTGAGGTGGTCTATGGATTAAATGCATGGCTCAGACATCTCTTATTTCTGTATCAGGGCCCTCTGGGCTTCCTGCTGGTTGGGTTTGCAGGATTGCTTCTTTGATGGGTTTCTCCTTGAGCCAGGTTTTATGAGCTCTCAGAGAAGCTACCACACCTGAGATAGTTCAGCTACCTTGAATGGCATAAGATTAGCAGGATGGCTTCTGAGGTAGTGTTGGAAACAGAAAAGGTTTTAATAAAAGGCAAAATAACAAACCTCTACAGAGAAAAACTGAGCCAGGGGCAAGAGATTTCTTGCTCCTGCTAAAACACCCCACAAAAGCGATTATTTCCTTTGTTCTCTTCTTTTTCTAGTGAATTACCTAGGTGGGACCTTTTGGCCTCTGTCCAATTGGGTAGCTCCAGGTTTGAGGTGAAGTCCCAAAGATCTGATGAGGTGTCTTTTTACCAAATCGAGGAGAGAAACTTTGGGCTTTTTGCCTTTTTAAGGAGACAAAGGATAATTTGGCCACTCCATCAACAGGGGGCACATTCCTGTTGGGATTTTAGCTGACTAGAGACTGGAAAAGTACTGGACTCAGGCTAATTTGAGCTATTGCACCTGCAAGATAGCGTGTCCTTGGGCCTAGCTGGGTATGATAACAAGTAGACAGAGAGACGTGGGAAAAGAGAATGTAGGCCCAAAAGAATGAGGAAGAGTTGATGGTACAGTTTAACCAATAGATCGCTTGGCTTGCAGAATATTCATGAGCTTATTACTTGCTATATAAGTGTCTGATGCTCTCTTCAATAAACGGAACTTGCTGATGATTCATATTGAGCCCCGAGTTTACCCTGCACCAGACAAAAGGCTGGAAAACCGCAACACATTCCTACACTTCTGAATGAGCACTTGATTGAAAATTCAAAAAGTCTCTGGAGGAAATAAATTTGGTTCTTTCTTTGGATATAGTTGAGCTGCAGCTTGTATATTTGTTTCTTCTGCCTGTGTTTCTGTGTAGAACTGTAATTATTTTTTCTCTTCCCTTTTCCTTGCAATAAGAGAAGCGGCCAGAGGTGGTGCTGTAGCAGGATGTCAGTAGTCTTAAAGGTTACAAAATGGTGTCTGAGGCACTGCGCATGCTCGGCACCAGGGGCCACCATTATGTTGTACGGCAACTCCCTGTAAGGCACCACCATTTTGTTCCAAGGGAGCATGATCAGTAGTGATATAAGAGATCTTGGCACAGCTGCCATGTTTTGAAGTCGGGTGTCCTGGGTTGCAAGATGTGGGTGCGGGTGTATATTCTATTATCATCTGTTAGAGGTAGGGCAGTTATCTTCTGTTAATTGGGCAGTTTATCTCTTCAACAACCAATCCTCCCTCCAGGGAGATATCTTCTGTTAATGGGCCATTGAGTCTCACTGATAAAATTACATCATCCTATTGTGGGATGCTCCGCCCAGAGGGAGGAGCCAAGCATTCCTACCTGGATATAATCAGAGATTTGGAACACTACAGCAGCGTTTTCTACTGGATTCCCAGAGGAAGGCCAGGCCCATCTACACCACCACTGGATCTTCAGAGGAAAACTACACCCTTCTACAGGATCACTGCTTCAACAGAACCACAGCTGTCACTGCAGGAGGACTGCAGCCACCATTTAATAGGACTGCTACCAACACCCTGTGTTGTATTGCACTAAATAGTTTATTCTCAGAGACCCACGGATTATTGCAACCCTGTGCCACCGTTCAGTCAGAGATGAGATGTAGCCGGATCAAAAGGTTAATTCCACTTTATTAGGAAACCCATTCATTTTATATTCTAGTTCACTACAGGTGGACCTGATTGGTCCTTAAATCAAAACATCGTCACCATTGGCAAGTTAAGAAGCCACCCTTTGGTAAACAACCTTACTGTAAACATCACATAGCACATGTTAACACTATCACAAACACCAGGTGCAGCAAGTTAGATAAGAATTGTTTATAATTCTTTTCTCTAAACTTCTCACATCCTTTCCCAGAAGGATGCCTGGGAAAGCTGTCTGTTTCTCTCTGTGACCAGAGAGCTGCCACCACAACCCTGACCCACAGGGTGTCAGGTAGTATTCTGACTCTGTCAGTGGTTTTTATTTTTTTGTTTGTACTATTGCATTTTTATTTTTCATTTTCCTAGTAAAGAACTGATACTCCTATTCCCATATCTTTGTCTGGGGGCCCCTTAATTTAAAAATTATAATAATTCGGAGGGAGGGGGTTTACATTTTTCATTTCAAGGAAGGCTCCTTTAATTTTTCAATTAAAAATTATGTAGCACTATTGTCTTTTGCAGGATTGTTATTCCCGACCCTGTTATATCCGCGCATAAGGCCAAGGGAGTTATCTGTGGGCTCCATATCACTGGCTACGAGTATGATGGAGCTAGCCTTCCTCCCTCCTTAGGGCAGGGCTCCCCCTCTCTCCTCTGATGTAATATTACAAGTGGCCAAAGGTGGCGTGAGCTCAGCAGTGGGGGTCAAAGATGGCACCTGCTGCTGCACAGGAGAAATTTCAGAGATAAAATTGATAGCTGTGCAGTTCAACAATATCTTATTAATTACACAGTGCATTCGAAGGAAAACAGCTGCAACCCTCTCTCAGCAGAAAGATCAAAAAACCAAATGCCAACAGAGTCCCAGAGTTCAGAGAAGTTCTTAATTACCCAGAGTAGTAAATCTCTGAATAAAGAATTGAATCTTATCAGAGTCTTTAGTATAAACATCCCTTTGTTCTGACACATCTCAAACGGTGTCTAGTCGTCCAGCACTTACCTGCCTCTTGGTCCCGCTGCACTCTCTTCTACTCATCATCAGTAATCATAGGGCAAGCAGACCTTCTACCAGGGCTACCTTCTCTGGAGAGCCGGGCTTGGTGATCCTTACTGCCCTTATGGTCCAGAGGATCAATAATGTGAAAAGCTGATCTCACGATCAATCGATTCATCTCCCCTTCTTCCTTCTGCCATCAGCAACAGTTTGGTCTTTTCTCTTTTCCTTATTTGTCAATCTATCAAATTTCTGAGTTCAACTAACTCTATCTCCTGACACCTGCATTCCTCCTCAAAGCCCCACAAGCTTTTTGCATCTGAATACCTGCGGTCTGCATTTGAATACCGGCCCCGATGACTATGTGAAAAACGCCAATCACTTTTTTTAAAATTTTAAAAGTTTAATAGCAATAAAATGGTTATAGAAATAGTAATACAATTAGAGTAATAATAATTTGGACAATTTGAATTAGGACAATATGAGACAATAGAAACAAAGAGTTACGGACGTCCGGGTACCTTTTTCTGGGCAGCACAAGCCGAAAAAGGACACTCGTTAACAAAGGATTAACCCTTAAAAACAATAGCTTGTTGCATATTTGTACACCTCATATATCATGCATAAATTCCATTCAAATACAGGATTCTGTCTGGTCATCGTCAACTTCTTCCTCTGAATCCTAACAGTGCCTTCGAGGCAGGAAGAAGTCAGTTTCTTCTGATAAGAGAGCAATAAATTCTTTTTCTCTGAAAGATTTAGGTGTCCTGTGGCTGCTATCTTGCTGCGAGTCCTTTCTTTAAAAAAAGTATCCTACATAGCATAGTTTCTATTTTAACATTTTGTTATAACCTAACTATATTTAACACACTATTTAAGAGAATTAATACAGCATTACTTTCTAACGCAACACATATAATATTCATTTTAATATTTGCAAAAATCCAATCATAAAATACGCATTTTTCACAACTAGGCAGAGGTGAATCAGGCAGTGATGGTGGTAACCACAAAATTTGTACCCACCCCCGCTGCTATTATTAACTTTTCAGGGGATACCACGGGGCACCCAGTGGGTAGTCCCTGTGCCAGAGGAGGGAGCGCCATGTGCTTGAGGGCCACACAGGACTGGAGTGGGGCTTCCCCCGTCGCTGAGTAGCAGGCTGATTAAAAAAGGCCTCTAGGGAGCACAGCGACCCAGACTGCAGTGAACAGGAGTGGGCAAACAGGGACGTGGCACTTCTCTGAGGGTGTGGCGAGGCAGTTTGCGAGGCAGTTTGTGCAGGCAGAGCAAGCAGGCAGGGTTGCAGGGCTTCTTGCTAGTAAGGTTTAATGTGTGTTGTTCATGGTGTTTCTGTTGGCTGGTAGGTTTTATAATTTCTGGTAATAATGGATTGTACGCGATCAAAACCTGTAGTTAGTACAAATGCATGTAACCAGATGGAACCCTCCAAAAAGGATGCATCTGTCCAGACCCATTCCTGTGTGGACTGTTTGAGCTTATCATTGGTTTCAGGGAGCGTTGCGGAGGAAACCTGCCTGCGGTTTGAACAGGTGAATGATCTCCTTTCACTGGTGGCCGAGCTTAGAGAGGAAGTTGAAAGACTAAGGAGTATCAGGAAAAGTGAAAGGGAAATAGATTGGTGGATTTCAGTCCTTCCATCCTAGAGGGAGGCTGACCAAGTGTCAGAGGACTCCCATACCTCTCACTGTCAAACAATAGAAAGACACCTGGTATGTGTCAGTAGGGTTTTGAAGTTTATTTGTTGAAGAAATTGTTTAAAATGTTGTAATGGTTTGTTCCTATTCACCCCTGTTCAGCTTTCCTAATAGTCTCTCCCTAAAGTTGTTTACCACCTGTCTTCCTGCCTTTCCCCATATCAGTTCTGGTATTTCCAGATCCTTCCCTGTCCATCCTCCAAAACCTGCCTCTGCAGCTTGTCTGTCATAATTTGCTACACCTATTTATCTAGAAGCTTCGTTGTCAGTTATTTCCCTTCACTCATTGGTATACACTCTTCCCTTCCCCTTCTCTATTGGTTTTATGTTTACATATATCCCCCCATACCCCTCCTATCTAGTCCTTGATTTGTTAGGCTGTCTCCTCCCGGGAGACAGTCCCCCCCAAAAAAGCCACCGGTTTTCTCTGTTTTGCACCCTTTTGCCTCTGCCTCCCCTTTGAGCTGCGATGCTGCGGCACCTGTGGCACTCCTGTCATGGGGAAGAATAAAGACAGTTCGGAGATGCAAGCAAGGGGTCCTTCGTCCTTCCTTCTTTCCTTTACCTCGATCTGTCGACATGGGTCCACACTTATCGGCCGCTTCTGTCAGTACAGGACCTCAGCTTGTGGCCAAACCACTACCCTCTGCCTGCCAGTGGCTGAGGCGGGGAGTTGCTACTCCTGACGCGAGCTGAGCGGAAAGGGGGTTGGAGCTCACTGGTGACCAGCGTCACCCCTTCCTCCCATGACCAGAGTGCGGTATCACTGGTAGATGAAGGGGAGTGGAAATGGGTACCTACTTGAGGAGGAAGTAATAAAAATTCCTCCCAACCCCCACTTCCAAGCAAGGTGCCACTTCAGAATAGGTATGAACCTCTGGATCTAGAGAGTCAACCAGATGATGTAGAAGAAAATTGTCTGCCCAGTGAACCTCCCAATTATGACATCTGTGACAGAGATTACCACCTCTAACATCAAAAATAAAAGAAGGATAATTGTGGTGGGTGATTCCCTTCTGAGGGGAACAGAGGGCCCCATATGTCGACCAGACCCACTCCACAGAGAGGTCTGCTGCCTCCCTGGGGCCCGGGTATGGGATATTACTGAGAGACTTTCTGGGCTGATTCAGCCCTCTGATTATTACCTACTGCTGATACTCCAGGCTGGTAGTGATGAGATTGAAAAGAGGAGTGTCAGGGCAATTAAAAAGGACTTTAAAGCACTGGGTCAGGTAGTTGATAGGACAGGGGTATAGGCTGTCTTTTCCTCAGTCCCTATTGTGGCTGAGAAAAATGGTGAAAGGAATAGGAGAGCTTACATTATCAATCAGTGGCTCAAGGGTTGGTGCCATCAGCAGAATTTTGGATTTTTTGATCATGGGGCAACTTTTATGGCACCTGGGCTACTGGAACCAGATGGAATACATCTCTCTGTTAAGGATAGAATGTTTTTAGCTTGTGAACTGGCAGAACTTGTTGAGAGGGCTTTAAACTAGGTTTGAATGGGGAACGGGATGCAGTTGGCTTGTCTGGAAGCAGGCCCAAGGGTGGTAGGCCTGAGTTAGGGGTAAAATCAGCAGCCCAGCTGAGGTGCATGTATACTAATGCACACAGCATGGGTAACAAACAAGAAGAGCTGGAGGCCATGGCGCATTAGCAGAGCCATGATGTAATTGCCATCACAGAAACATGGTGGGATGACTCACATGGCTGGAGTGCTGCACTGGATGGCTACAAGCTCTTCAGGAGATATAGGAAAGGGAGAAGAGGTGGAGGGGTGGCCCTTTATATAAGGGAGACTTTGGATGCTGTAGGTATTGAAACTAATGACGACGAAGTTGAATGCCTATGGGTGAGAATTAGGGGAAGGCCAATAAGGTTGACATCCTACTGGGAGTCTGTTATCGTCCACCCAACCAGGAAGCAGTAGTGGACAACTCATTCTATAAGCAGCTAGAGAATGTTTCTGGCCCTTGTTCTTGTTGGCAATTTCAACATGCCGGATATTTGCTGGGAACTTAATACAGCTGAAAAAAGGCAGTCCAGGAAATTTTTAGAGTTTGTGGAGAACAACTTTTTGTAGCAGCTGGTGGGTGAGCAAACCAGAGGAGGGACTATGTTCGATCTATTATTTGCAAATAGAGATGGGTTAGTGGGAGATGTGGTGGTTGGTGGCCGCTTGGGGCACAGTGATCGTGAAATTATAATATATTTGGTGAAGCCAGGAGGAACATTAATAAGACTTTTACATTGGACTTCTGGAGGGCAGACTTTGGCCTATTCAGGAGACTTATTCAGAGAGTTCCTTGGGAAGCAGTCCTTAAAAAGAAAGGAGTTCAGGAAGAGTGGGTGTGCGTCAAAATGGAGATCCTGAGGGCACAGGAACAGACTGTCCCTGTGTGCCAAAAGACAAGTCAACGAGGCAAATGTCCAGCCTGGATGGGCAAGGAGGTTTTGGAGGAAATCAGGAATAAAAAAAAGGATGTATTATCTTCAGAAGGAGGGTCAGATCTCTCAGGTAGCATTTAAGAGGGCTGCTAGAGTATGTAGGAAAAAAATTAGGGAGGCTAAAGCTCAGTTTGAACTTAGAAGAGCGACATTTATAAAGGATATGTCATGGTTTAGCCCTGGCACAGAGCCAGTGCCCCCATGAGAATACCCTCTTCCTGGTGTCTGCTGTGAGATGTGACCAGGAATAATCAAAGAAGGCTCCTGCTTAGAAATAAAGAAAACTTCATTAACTAAACTACAAGAAAAGAAGAAAGAGAAAAAAAAAACATAAGGGAAAAAATAAAAAACCTTACAAAAGCACTTTCCTCCTCCCCCCCCACCAAAATTTCCCAATGCAATACATTCCCCCAAATCACCAACTCTCAGTCCAGCACCACCCTTTAGAATACTCAGTCTTCAGTTCATGAAGAGGAGAGGAGTCTTTCTTGCACCGTAGGCTTTCCCTGGAAACACATTGAAACCTCATGTACTTCCATGTCACTCAGCACTGCCCGGAAAGTCCTTTTGCCATCGTGACATCTTGCTTCCATGCCCAGTGCTCTCACCACTGTGCATGGACCAGAGCTGCTTTTAGGGTTGTCTTTCAAGGATGCCTTGTCTCACTCCAAAAAGGCACAGTCTCTCCTTTGGGACATCTGTCCCCCCCAATTTTTCACCCCCTGGGGCCGAGGGGTACTCACACTGAACCCTCCTGGTTCTGAGGCACTGCCTCCCCCTAAATGCAGTCTCTGTGTCACAGGAAAAAAAATGGCTCAGTCTATGGCCACACAAGAAAAGTCCAGCCAAAAGGCCACTCCGTCATCTCTCCCCCACTCAAGAGTCTTCTGCACTTCCCTCATGGCCCATTCCCTCTTATCTTATCTCTTATCTCTCTTCTCATTCTGCTCCAGGAGGATCAGCATTTTGCAAGGCCTCAATCATGCAAGAAAAGGGTTAAAAATTTCAGTCTCTGCCTGTCCCAGAGCTCCAGAACTCCCACACTGCCCCGACCTCGGCACCTTCTCGCAGCACTCCCCCCCCCTTCTCCTCCTGGGCCAGCGCTGCTATCGAATTCAGACACTGGCTCGCTCTCTCTCTCTCTCTCTCTTCTCTGGGCGGGGCTGCCTGATGTCTCTTGGTCTCTTCCACCCTTCCATCCTTGGGCTGGGCCTACCTCATGGCCGCATGGCTTTTCCCCTCCCCCCGCCCAGCCAGCAGCTGGGACAGGGGGAGAGATCCGAAGCCTTTCCTGACGGAAGTCCCAAGAGAAACTTCCAGGGACGAAGCTCTGGTTTTTAATCCCTGTGTGTTCTCAGAGATGTGTCCAAACCCCACTGGCCACATCAGGTGCCAATATCAAAATCTGAGCACCCATTTGTTTGACCACAGCATCCCAGAATTCCCACTTCCTGGTCAAACCAGCACAGGATAATAAAAATGGTTTTATAAATATATTAATGGTAAAAAGAAGAGTAAGACTAACCTTTGTTCTTTATTAGATGCAGAAGGGAACTTAGTAACTGTAGATGAGGAGAAGGTAGAGGTGCTTAACGGCTTTTTTATCTCAGTTTTCACTGGGAAGACTTGCCTTCAGGATAACTGTCCTCTTGGGTTGCTCGATGATATCAGGGAATAGAATGGTCCCCCCATTATCCAAGAGGAGGCAGTCAGAGAACTGCTGACCTGCTTGGATATTTATAAATCCACAGGACCAGATGGGATTTATCCCAGGGTGATGAGGGAGCTGGCAGATGAGCTTGCAAAACCACTCTCCATCATTTACCAGTAGTCCTGGCTCACTGGTGAGGTTCCAGATGACTGGAAACTGGCCAATGTGATGCCCATTCACAAAAAAGGGTGGAGGGGAAGATCCTGGCAATTATAGCCTGGTTAGCCTGACCTCTGTACCAGGTAAGGTTATGAAACAGTTAATATTGAGTGTCGTCACATAGAACTTACAGGATGGCCAGGGTATCAGACCCAGCCAGTATGGGTTTAGGAGGAGTAGGTTGTGTTTGACCAACCTGATCTCCTTTTCTGACCAAGTGACCCACCTGGTGGATGCAGGAAAGGCTGTTGTTGTTGTATACCTGGACTTCAGCAAGGCCTTTGACACTGTCTCCCACAGCACACTCCTGGAAAAGCTGGCAGCCCACAGCTTGGACAGGAGCACTCTTTGCTGGGTTAAGAACTGGCTGGATGGCCAGGCCAAGAGAGTGGTGGTGAACAGTACTGCATCCAGCTGGTGGCCAGTTACCAGTGGTGTCCCTCAGGGGTCTGTGCTGGGACCAGTTCTGTTTAATATTTTTATTGATGACATGGATGAGGGGATTGAGTCTTTAATTAGTAAGTTTGCAGATGACACTAAGCTAGGATCGTGTGCTGATCTGTGGAAGGGTAGAAGGGCTCTGCAGAGAGACTTGGAATGGTTAAATGGATGGGCAGAGTCTAACAGGATGAAGTTCAATAAATCCAAGTGCCAAGTCCTGCATTTTAGCCACAATAACTCCTTGCAACATTATAGGCTGGGGATGGTGTGGCTGGACAGTGCCCAGGAAGAAAGGGACCTGGGAGTACTGGTTGACAGCTGGCTGAACATGAGCCAGCAGTATGCTCTGGCAGCCAAGAAGGCCAATGGCATCCTGGCCTGTATCAGGAATAGTGTGGCCAGCAGGACCAGGGAGGTTATCCTTCCCCTATACTCGGCACTGGTGAGGCTGCACCTTGAGTACTGTGTCCAGTTCTGGGCCCCTCAGTTTAGGAAGGACGTTGAGACACTTGAGCACATCCAGAAGAGGGCAACAAGGCTGGTGAGGGGCTTGGAACACAAGCCCTATGAGGAATGACTGAGGGAGCTGGGGTTGTTTAGCCTGGAGAAAAGGAGACTCAGAGGTGACCTTATCACTCTTGACAACTTCCTGAAAAGTGGTTGTAGTCAGGTGGGGGTTGGTCTCGTTCACCAGACAGCAACTGACAGAACCAGAGGACACAGTCTCACGCTGCATCAAGGCAAATATAGGTTGGATATAAGGAAGAAGTCTTTTACAGAAAGGGTGATAAAGTATTGGAATGGTCTGCCTGGGAGGTGGTGGAGTCGCCATCCCTGGATGTATTTAAGAAAAGAATGGATGTGGCACTCAGTGCCATGGTTTAGTTGAGGTGTTAGGGCATGGGTTGGACTTGATGATCTTGAAGGTCTCTTCGAACCTAGTCATTCTGTGAATTCTGTGAATTCTGTAAAGCTTTAGTGCCTGTAGGAAATGATTATGTTCTAGTGCAAGGGGGCAACCAGCCAATCTAAAAAAGCATATTTTTACAAACCTCTAAAGTATAGACTGGGAAAAGAGTATGGCATCCACAAGTATTGATACATACCCAATGCACCAAAGGTGCTTTTAGGGACAAACTTATTAGAACAATTACAAGCAACCATCACATTCAAAGATAGGGAGGCTACTCTAGAAGTAAATTATCAAAAGTAGATAGAAGTGCTAAGTTTAATACTGTCAACTATTGAACCCGAAGAAGAAATTAGTGAGGAAACATTGAACCAAGCGTCTCCTATAGTATGGGCCTCCAATGTACCAAGGAGGGCAAAAAACGCCCCTTCTATAGTAATCAAAATTTAGGAAAGGAAACCACCAGTTAAGATCAAGCAGTACCCCCTGAAAAAAGAAGACAGGGAAGGGATCAGCCCGATAATGGAGAAATTTTTGCAATTAATATTGTTAAAGGAATGCCAATCTGATTTCAATACTCCCATTTTACCTGTTCAGAAGCCTAGTAAGTCATATAGAATAGTACAAGATCTAAGGGCTGTCAACAAGATAACAGAGAATTGATATCCTGTGGTAGCGAATCCATATATTTTGCTAACCCACTTAACACCTTAGCTAACTTAGTTTACCATTTTAGATCTGAAAGATGCCTTCTTTTGCCTCCCCATCCATGAAACTAGACAGAAAATCTTTGCATTCGAATAAGAAAGCCCTAAAAGTGGGCGCAAAACTCAGCTCACATAGACCGTATTATCTCAAAGTTTAAAAATTCTCCCACTCTGTTCAGAGAACAACTTGCAAAAGACCTAGAGTCCTAGAAAGCTCCACCAGAAGAAAGAAGACTATTGCAGTACACAGATGATCTTTTAACTCAGACAAAGGAGGCATGTGTGGCCTAGACAGTAAGTCTTTTAAATTTCCTAGGACTCCAAGGACACAGAATATCAAAGAAAAAGGCTGTCCTGGATTGCCAAGCAAATTGTATTCTATTTGCCATCTGTCTGGCAGTTGTCTTCTGTTAAGTGGGCAGTTTTCCTTATCTCTTCCACAACCACTCCTCCTTCCAGGGAGACATCTGCTGATAACAGGCTATTGAACGTCACTACATGACTGATAAGTGTTGAAGAACTATAGCATCCCATTGTGAGATGCTCCGCCCAGAGGGAGGAGCCAAGCATTCCTACCCAGATATAATCTGGAGATTCTGGAACACCAGCACTTCTTTCTCCACTGGATTTTCCAGAGGAACAGTGACGAAGCGAAGGGAGCCGACCCATCCTTTGATCAGCATCGAACTCCGATTTATTGATCCAACATGCACATTTTATAACCATGTTAATTAAGTTCATACATATTGCAAAACCCGAGCTCATCATTGGCTACAGATTACACACCAACCCCTCCTTTTGTTTTCAATACCTGTGGTTTGTTATTGAGACAAAGACTTGTTTTTCTCATCCTGTTATGAACGGTTCTCAAGGCCTCCATGTTTGTCACTCTGCTTTCCCATCACTATCCAAGGACAAGGCATTTACTTGTTATTAAAAAACAAGCCTGAGAACTTTGCTGTTTACAGGAATGTGCCTTTTACTTTTCAATCAGCTGTATATGATTACGGCATGTCTGAACAAAACTCTATAAGCCATGTCTGAGCAAAATTCTCCAACAGAACAGCTGCCTCTTCCACTGGATCTTCAGAGGAAGGCTACACCTTTCTACAGGATCGCTGCTCCAACGGAACCACACCTGACACTCCAAGAGGACTGCAGCCACAATTCCAATTGGACTGCTACCAACACCCTGGCCAACAGGGTGTCAGGTTGTGTTCTGACTCTGTCAGTGTTGTTTTAGTTTACTGCATTGTTTATTTTATCTTTTTATTTTCTTCCCTAATAAAGAACTGTTATTCCTGTTCCCATATTTTTGCCTGAGAGCCCCCCTTAATTTCAAATTTATAACAATTTGGAGGGAGAGGGTTTTGATTTTTTCCATTTCAGGGTAGACTCCTGCCTTCCTTAACAGACACCTGTATTTCCAAACCAAGACAAAGGCACAAATAGTGAAACAGAAAGTAATCTACCTAAGATATGAAATTTGTGCTAGACAACAGACTTTAAAGCAATATCACAAGGAAGCGATATGCCAAACCCCAAAACCTCAGACAATAAAAGAACTCTGAGTCTTTCTAAGAATAGCAAGGTGGTGCCAGCTATGAATTTATAACTATGAGCTACTCATAAAACCCCTATATGCTCTTATTGCTAATAGAGATCTCCAGTGGGCAAAGGAGGCCATGCAAGCCTTTCATCCGCTAAAGAGTGCCCTCATGTCAGCTCCAGCTTTAGGACTTCCAAACGTGAGTAAACCATTCTTTTTATTTTCCCATGAGAAACAGGGGATTGCCTTAAGAATATTAGCCCAGGATTTGAGTCCATATGGAAGGGCAGTTGCCTACTTTTCCAAGCAACTACATACAATGGCCAAAGGATAGCCAAGTAACCTCAGAGCTGTGGCAGCAGTTGTGCTAAATATCCAAGAAGCACACAAATTCACTCTGGGACAGAAAATGACTGTGCTAGTGTCTCATACAGTGTCCACAGTACTAAAAGTAAAGAGTGAGCACTAGCTGTCACCACAGAGGTTTTTAAACTATCAGGCTATCATAGAACAAGATGATATCAAGATAGTAACTAATATTATCAATCCGACTTCTTTTCTCAGCAGAAACCAGGGAGAAGCAGTACACCGCGACTGCCTAGAGACTATTGAAGCTATTTACTCCAGCCACCCAGATTTAAAGGACACTCCTTTAGACGATGTAGAGACCTAGTTTACTAATAGAAGCAGCTACATTGTCAGCAGAAAATTACATGCTGGGTATGTGGTCACTACCTGCAGAGAAGTAATAGAATCTAGACCCTTGCCAACAGGGACTTCTGCCCAAAAAGCCAAGATAATTGCCCTGACTCATGCCTTAGAAATGACAGAAAGGAAGAAAATAAGCATATGCACAAACTTGAGATATGCATTTGAGGTTGTGCATACACATAGAGCCATTTAGAGAGAGGACTGCTAACCTCAGGAGGGAAAAACATTAAACATGCACAAGAGATAATCCGACTATTAGAAGAAGTTCGGCTGCCTGAAAAAGTAACAATTATACACATTAAGGCACACCAGAAAGTGAGCTCAGAATTACAAGAAAGAAATGAGCTGGCAGACAGAGACAAAAGAAGCAGCAAAAAGTAAGATTATCATTGAAGAAGCTCTAATTCCAGATAGACAAATTTCCTTTGAAGGTAAGCTGGAATATAATAGGAAAGACAGAAATGTAATCCAAGATCAAGAAGGGACATATGACAAAGAAGGGTGAGCTACTCTTAATAAGAAGCTAGTTATTCCTTCTCATTTGTTGTGGTCATTAGTGAGGGAGGAACACCAGAAAATCCACGAAAGAATTGGTGCCCTAAAAACCTATTTAACTAAAAGAATTGTAAGCAAGAATTTATATGCCACCATCACCCAAGTGACCCGGCAGTGTGACTTTTACCTCAAGACTAACCCTAAGAATATCCTGTTCTGGTTTGATAAGGAAGTGAGTTTTTCGGGAAGTTGTGGTCAAACCAATCAGTGCTCAGATTTGAATATTGGCACCTGGTGTGGCCACTGAAGACATGGATACGCCTCTGAGAACACAGGGGGTTAAAAAGCAGAGAACTCCCAGGGGAACTCTCTCTTGGTTCAGGTCTGTGAAAGAGGTCAGGCTTCCCCTGCCCAGCTGCGGGCTGGGCAGGGGAAGGGAAGCCATGTGGCCAGGGTTGAGGTAGGCCGGAGCCTTGGACAGAGAAGGGGGGATGAAGGCCCCTGCAGGATGGAAGGGTGGAGGAACACTGAGAGGCACCGGGCAGCCCCCCCCCCCCCCCATCCTCCGGGAGAGAGAGATAGAGAGAGAGCCTGTGCCCCTGTGCCACTTTGAAATTTGATATCTTGTGCTGGCTTGAGCCAAGAGAGTGACCTGCTGCAGTGACACCGAGTGCAGGAGTGAAGGGAGCAGAGGAAGATGAGGAGGGTGTGGTGGTGCCCTCTGTCTTCAGGGAAGAAGTTCTCTGTTCTGAAGACCCTTGGCCCCAGGGGAGGTGAAAATGGGGGGAGCTGTTGTCCCAAAATAAGAAACTTATTTTTTGGTACTTGGCAAAGCATCCTTAAAGGGAACCCTATAAGCAGTTTTGATCCATGAACAGTGGTGAGAGCACTGTACATGGAAGGAAGATGTCACAAGGGCAAATGTTCTCCGGGCAGTGCCACATGTGACATGGAAACACAAGAGGTTTCAACTGTGTTTCCTGGGGAAGCCTATGGTACAAGAGGGACTCCTCTCTCCTTGATGAACTGGGAGTTGATTATCTGAGGGGTGGTAACTGGATTGAGAATCTAAGGTTTTATTTCGTGCTGTGGGGGAAATTGGGGGGAGGAGGAGGAATGTTTTGGAAAGCTTTCATTCTATGTGTGTTCTTTTTTACATATTGTAGGTTAACAAAGTTCTTTCCTTTATTCCTAAGCTGGAGCCTGCTTTGCTCTATTTCTGGTCACACCTCACAGCAGACACTGGGGAGAATATATTTTCATGGGGGCACTGGCATTATGCCGGCGTCAAACCATGACAATCCCCAAACCAAAACTTAGCCAAATTGGGAGGGGCCCTAGACCCAAGCAACAATAGCAAATTGATTTTACAAAAATCCCAAGAAAAGGGGGTTATTGCTATTTATTAATATTGACAGATACATTTTCAGAGTGGCCAGCAGCCTTTATCACCAAGACTGCCAAAGCTTGGAAGGTAACCAAGGTATTATTGCAAGAAATAGCACCACACTTCAGAGTTCCAGCCACAATATCTTCAGACAGAAGATCACATTTTATTTCAAAAATAGTGCAGCAGATTAGCAACCACCAAGGCATAGATTGGGAGCTTCATACCCCATACAACCCCCAATTGAGTAGCCAGGTAGAGAAAATAAATAATTTGATGAAGCGGCGAATTGTAAAGCTGAGGCAAGAAGCAAATTTACCCTAACCCCAAGCTCTTCTACTAGCATCGTTACAGATTCGGACTAAACCTAGAGCCAAAGAAAAGTTGAGTCCCTTTGAAATGCTTTATGAGAGATCATATAGAGTGCAAAAGGGAATGTCTACCCACATTAGACACATGACATTAGCCATATACATGGTAGCTTTAAGTAAACTACTCAAGAAAATTGAAAAACATGTAGCTAGAACTTGGAGCAAAGAGTTAGATGGGCCAGTACATAATAGTGAACCTAGAGATTATGTATATGTTAAATGTCTTACAGAAAAGACTTTAGAAACACAGTGAGAAAGACCATTCAAAGCACTTCTCACAACTTTCACCGCAATTAAGATCAAAGAGCAGAGTGCTTAGATCCACCACTCTTGAGTGAAGAAAGCCCCAGAAGCAGAAGCCTCCTAGAAAGTAACACCAAGTAACAATAAACTAAAACTTAAACTTACTCAAGCAAAATGAGTATATTGCGGTCAAAAATTTTGAGTAATTTAGCTTGTAGAAGTTTAGCCAAGACAATAATTTTGTTTACAGTTACAATCATAATCCAAGAAAGTACCTCTAAGATAGCAGAAAATGACCTTAGTCCAAAGTCTTTAATCAAGTCACTTGCTATATAAGAGACTATTCTGTTATAAAAACCATCTGAATCTATCAACTGTAGTTATGCACGAAGACCAAGTATATGAAAAGCATGAAAAACATGAAAGGTCAAAGTAGTAAGATTGACATTTCAAGAAGTTATAAGAGAAGTCATCAAAATAAGATTCCGAATTATCAGTAAGAGTATCCAGGAAAAAACAAAGGAAATTTATGTTTCACCTGCTACAGCAGGCAGAATATGTAATAATTATCCAAATTAATTAGAGTGTTAGATTAATTTCACACTAACGTGAAATGTTACAGTAGTGTGCATTTAGGGCCAGAGCATTATAAGACTCCCATTCAAATTTAAAATAGATGCCATACCTACCACAACAACAATCACAACCAAATTAGCCACAAGCACCTGAGCCCCAACCATATCACCTAAACTTGAAACAAAAAATTATTAAATAAGCTCATATGTAGTAAAAAATACAAGCCAACAACTGTTGTTTAATCCAGAGTAGTCTCTCAAATGTGTTGAATTGCTAATGCAAATCAACACTTCAGAAATTCAACCAGCTTGCTCCTCTTTCTTGAAGACATCCTCCGAAGGCTAGACAAAATAGCTACAAAGACAAACCCACCTTAGAGACAAAAAGAGGAGAGATTTAACTAGAATGTTAAAGACAAAATTAGGAGTTTTAAATAGCATTGATTCAGAAGTATTAATGAAAAAAGTAGTTGCTACGACAAGTGATTTAACAAAACTAAAACAACCCTTACAGTCATCTCTATTGGCATTAAGAACTAACCAGTAGCAAGTTTAAAAAGTGTTACCAAAATAAGAAAAGGCTGAAGACCAAGACCACAAATTAATAATAGATGTACTTAGTATGGATCAAGATAATGTCTTTAGCTTTTAGCTGTATACAAGCACAGTTATAGATGCAAGCAACAGCAGCTTTGATTGTATGAGAAAGAGATGAAAGTGATTTCCCAGTTGAGATTTGAAAAGCTGTTTGAGGCAGTGCAATTAATTTTGAAAGAAAATTTCAATCTTAGTGAACTATAGTAAATTTTACCTATGATCCTGCTTCTAATGTAGCCACTGACTTTATTCTTACTGTCTGTAATGCCACTGTTTATGTTATCCACCCCATCATCCCACTAGGACTAAACCATGAGAGAACAGTACTCTATCCTTCAGAACATAGAGTGTGAACATGAGTAGTGAATAAGAAGTAGCTAACGGTAAATTTAAAATCTTGTGTTACCTGAGAACAACTAGAGTTCATTTGTAAAAGTAATACTATTGATGCTCAAGATGTGTGCCTTAACACTGAACAAAGTATTTGCCACTTTGAGATTCATCCAGTCACTAATCAAAGAACTGTGCTTGTATATCTTAGTAGAAGCTGTATATGCTTAAGAACTACTTATGCTTTTATAGAAATCGATAATGAAAATGTAACTTTACCTAATAAAAATCATTCTCATTTTTGTATTTGCAATTTTGTTAAGATCAAGTGTGATTTTTCATATTTGACACCAGTGACATTTCACCAGCTGATCAAATCCAATTACACAATGTACCACAAGTTATCACCTACTCCTAGATTAGAATAAACCTTGCGTTAGTAAGACAATTATTGAAGCACCAAGACCTAATTGAAATTTTAAAGAAAATCCCAAAAAAATCGAGAGAAAACTCTAATTACTGTCCATCATGATACAAAAGAAATAGGCAGGGTTCTGCAAAGAATAAAACAAGATGCAGATCATCACTAATGAGATGTAATCTTTAGATAGTCACCAACTACAACTAAGATTTTTAATACACTATGTCACCCTGTGGATGTATCAGTCTGGTCAGAGAGAGAAAGCTAGATAAGCTTTCCCATGAATTGGCCTGAGAGAGCAAGAATTGTAAACAAGCTGCAGGTGTTGTTTGTAATAAGCTGTTTTGACCATAAGATTGTTTACAAAGGGTGGTTTCTTAATTAGCCAATGGTGACAGTGTTTTGATTAACGGACTAATCAGGTCCACCTGTTACAAACTAGAGTATAAAAAGGAATGGGTTCTTAATAAAGTTGTGATACACCTTCTGATTGCCTTTGGAGTTCATGTCATCTCTGACTCAACGGTGATATAATCCCATTATAATTTTATTTATATTAGTCAGTGTAAGTTTAGAGTTATCTTTTGTAGTACTTATTTAGATTTAGAGAATACTACAATGAGTAGCAATATTAACCTTGTTAAATACACAGAGTAAAGCATTAAGGAATACATATTATCGTAGAGATTTGTGATAAGTAAAAGAATTTACTAATTTTCTAGAAAAGGAGGGAATGAGACATGGGCAGTTCAGAAAACTAACTTAGAGTAGAAATAAATTTGTTGATTTAGATGAAGTGTGCAGTTTTGTTTAGTCTGTAACTTGCTGTGCTGGTAGAGGTCTGCAAAGATCGACAAAAGAATGAAAGACTCTGATAAGAACAGTTTTCCCAAACAAGGTGGAAGGAATGTGAACTTCCAAGCTGGAGGAAGATAAGAGGGGCCCCTTGGGCCTTGAAATTAGAAGCAGGGCCTTGAAATTAGAAGCAGACTGGGATGACCAGAGAGCTCTCTGCAGCAGGATCAGAAGGACTGATAAGGACTAATTTTAATGTGAAGTGGGGCTAGTAAATGAATATGCATGGATCTATTGTGAAACTTAATGTATATGCTATGGGGGGGGGGGAAGAAGGGGGGGGATGTCTGAACTCTCAAGGAGCACTCATGTTCTTTGAGGAGCTATCCCACATGCGCCTGGGACCAAATTACATACCTACTATATGACTCTTATGAGTTGTTGAGTTTTTTTCTACAAATCAAATGGATGGCAGAGAAGAAGTTGACTGACAAAACTTTGGGAGGGGCTAAGGGTATAAAAGGCAGAGCATCCATTTTGTAGATGAGCATATGGCTGTAGTCATGGGGGCTCCCAGAACTGTAATTTTTCCTTGTTTAGTCTTTTTGTTGTGTTTTTTTAAATTAAAGTTTAAGAAATCTTTAAAATTTTAAAAGTGAGCAGTTATTTCTCACAGGAGGCAATGCTTTTGCCACTTCCTCTTGGCTGACCCCATCCCCTCTGTCCCAGGGGACCCCTTGGACCCTGTGGTTTATTCCTCCAGGGTTGTAAAACTCTGTCATCATCTTTGCCTTTGCCTTTTCCTCATCCCTTTTTACATACACTTTCTGTATCTTTCTGACCAGTTCATCCAAGAGACTTAATCTGTCCTTCCTCTAGTCCCCCCAGCTACTGCCTGTAGGTACTAATTTTCCCACATTTCAAAACAATTTGTTTTTCCAGTTAACAAAAAAAAAAAAAAATAATTTTAAAGAAAATCTTAATCCTTCCACATATAATTTGCATTTTCCAAATATTCCTTCTTCCTCCTCCCTGTGCTTACTCGCCTCACTAAACACTGTATGCCAGAGCTGGTCCCTGTCCTTCTCCAGTGTCCAAACAGGGCATTCCCAGCAGGCACGGCTGGCAGCATCACAGGTGGCCAGGGCATCCCACAGCCTCATGAGGACCAGCGGCCACTGCTGCCCCTGCCCTGGGGGGTCATGGGGTCAGGCACTGACCAGTGCTGAGCCCTGGCTGCCCCATAGCCCCCACAGGCCCCCAGCCCATGCTCCCATTCTCACACCTTTGCGCCCAGTCCTGCTGCTCCTTGTCTCAGCCATATCTCTCCATACTCCCCTTCAACCAATCCTTTTCCAACACACCAACACTATCTGTTCATCTCCTGTTGTTTGGACTCCTTCTTGACTCCCTTTTTTGCCTCCCCGGGCATAGAATGTTGAGACCCTTTCTTGACTTTCCCTTATTGCCCCCTTTGAGCATTCATGTCTTTAATTATTTCTGGGAGAATGTGTAAACCAACTCCACATTCTTCCAAGGGATTCTTCAAAAATATTTTTGGATCATCATCCCTTTTGACAGGGCCCCTTCCTGGCCTTAACTTTGCTCCCCCCCATTGGTGTGTAGCAGGCACAGGGCCTGCAAGGCCTCCCTGGTGGTCATCAGCCTAAGACAGGAAATGCCTAGTCATGATGACTGGACCTAAGAAGCTCCTCTTCTGCCTTCGGACCCTTGCTTGTCTCTCTGTAAGACTATAGGTCACATTCACCTCGACCCTTACCATTGGGCAATTTCTAAAACTCCTGTACCCTATATAAAGAGCTACTTTTGCCCAGTTTGGCAGAAAAGCTGCCCCTGAGACCTTTGCAGAAGACTTCAATAGAGACATCCCTGTGGAACCTCACACAGTGCTTCTCCTCTCTCTCCCTGCATCTGCCTAAGGCACTTGGAAAGCTAAAGAGCTGAAATCCCAAATGAGCTGATAATCACTAAAGAGCTGATATCACCTAAGAGCTGAGCTTGCTAAAGCAGCCTGCGGCTGGAAACTGCCTGGGAGCCCAGGCAGGCTGTGCTGAACAAGACTGTACTATCCAGAGCAGCGACAGCCAGCCAGGGATACCCCAAAACCTGGCTGAGGCGTGCATTATTGGTGCCCTGTTTTACCTGTGCTAGCCTCCATGGGTGCCCTCTCAGGTTTACTCCATGAAGATCCCCTTTTACTCACTGATGAGATTTTCAGTGGTCGCTCCCTGTGGACTCTTCATGGACCCTCCTGGGCTGCGGTGCTGGATTTCTTCAGCCTGACTAGCTCCCAACACCACCAGTGCGAGATGCTCTGCCCGGGGGGGAGGAGCTAAGCATCCCCACCTGGAAATAATCTGGGGTTTGGGACACCACAAGCAGTCTTTCCACTGGATTCACAGAGGAACCACCACCCTTACCCACTGGTTTTCCAGAGGACAAGAGCTACCAGATGGTTTCTACAGGATCACGACTTCAACAAGACCATTTCATCCATACTGCTACCACCTCCCTAACTAGCCGGGTGTCAAGTTGTATTCTGTCAGTGTTTTTTCTTTTGTATTATTGCATGTATTTGGGTTTTTCCCCTTTTCCTAAGAAATTGTATTTCTGACTTGGAGTCTTACTGCGGTGCTGGATTTCTTCAGCCTGACCAGGTCCTGACACCAACAGTGAGAGTGGGCTGCCCACAGAAAGCTGTCAAATCCGGGGTGCTGCTGTAGGGCACACCTGCTCTACAGCACAGGTGGACTGCGTTGAGGATAGGACTGTGCCAAGGGCAGGGACAAGGAACAGGGAGAGGTCTTCTGTATGTTTTCCAAAGGAGTTTTGTTCCCTGGAGGGTCAGGGACAGAAAGACACTGACTCAAGGGCATACATCAACTTATAAATGGGGAGAGTTCCCAGGGGAGGATACAATCTTTAACTAACCGGGAGAAACTGGGGGTGGACCACAAGGCGGGGAATACAATGTTTAAACCAATACGGGACTACAGGGGAGGAGAATAATTTAAACAGACCAATGGGGTTTTGAAGGATAGAAAAATTGACAGGGAAGTTTCTAGAGAAAGGGGCAGGCTTGGGGAGGGATTGACATTCAGTGGGAGGAGGAACAGGGAACAAAAGGGCAGGTCATTGAGGAGATGGACAACTCGGGCAAAAACCAACAACACGGGGGGAAAGGAACAATCCATTGATAATAAAATATGCTATAACAATACAAAATGGGGGGGAGGTTTATAAAACTGACTACTAGGACCGAATTACAATCAAAAACATGCACTGCAACACTCCTGATCTGCCGCTCATCTGTCTCTTGGACAGTCTCGGAAACCCAATCAATCGCCTGGTGTTGGCTGCCTACAAGGGGTGTGATCCCCAAAACTGGGTGAAGTGCACCTTCAGCTCTGCTTGCTGCCCACCAGCCCTGGACAGTGGAAATATTAAATCCACAAAATTGAAAGTAATCCACAAAAACCAGAGGTTTATGTCCAAAAAGGAGGCAGAGTCCTGTAACTTTATTTGAATAAAAGAAGAGATCATCAACATTTCCCCTGGGGTCTTTCAAATTTTTAGAAGACACAGCCTCTTTTTTATCCTAATATACCAGCCACATTTTATTCTCTTTCCCCATTGGCTGAGGTACATGAGAGGTACAGACTTCCTGAATCGCCTTATACCTAAGACCTCTTCCTACTGCATACTTCCCCCTTTTCTTTTCCTTGTGTCCATCAGTAGAATTCTTATGGAATTTATGGCTCTTCCCATTGTTTCTTTCATCTCTCAGAATCTAACTTTATTTATCAGGAAACCAACAGTTTGTAAAGACAAATCTCTCATTCCTTTCATCAATTAGTGGAATCCTTCTCATTGCCACTTTTATCTCTCAGTATCTAGCTTTACCTACCAGTGTACATACAGTTTGTCTGTAAAGACAAATTCCTTTCATTCCTTTCATGACTAAAAACCAAACTTTCAGCATCTACTTGGGAGCTGGGCTACCATAGCCCCGCCTCCCCAGTTCTTTTGCCACTGTTCTGATTTTTCACTACATTGAAGCTCTGCAGCCCTCACCCTGCCAGGGTGGCCCACTGTTCCAGCCCTGCCCTGACGCTCTGCAGTTCCAGATACAGTTGCCAAGTTTCTGATGCATTTCATGTACCACTCCCAAGCTGTTGGCATATGAATGTGAGACTCACAAGCTGAGAACAAAATTAATCTGTTTATTGCAGAGTTAAGATAGTACTTATATACTTAGTGTGAGAATCTTTGTTCACTCTTTCACATGTGCAACCCGGTTGCAGGCCTGTAATAAATCTGTTGGCCCAAAAGTTTGTTAATTTCCTCAAAGTTTGCAGGCTTTAGAAGAAACAGGATGCCTTTCCTGTTCTCAGATAGCATGTAATCTTTCTTTCCTGCTTCCCAGGAATTTTCTGCAGTGTCAGGCATTGCTGTTTCCTTACATCTTCCCCTTTTTTCTTTTTATTGGGGTTACAGATAAGGCCAAGGTAACCATGACTTGGTTTTGCATGCTTTTAACAGTTCTGATTATATTAAAAAGGACAAGACAGAAGATAGAAAAGGATATAATTGCCAGACAACTCAGTCCAATGAAAACCCAAACTTGTAATCTTTTAATTGAGTTTTGTTATAGATAGGTAATGAGATTATTTGCTCTCGTAATTAAGGGAGGAATATTGTGTGTATATTAAGAGAGGCTTTATTGATGTATAGTTATGTTATTGTGATTTGTTGTTTAGATGTCCTCTGTTCTCCCCATCGTCCCCTTTTCTCCCCCTCTGTATTGTTGCCACTAGACAGCCTAAGTTGTCTAGGACAGGTAGAAAGAAGGCATGTACATATACCCCTTGAGTGGAGCAATTAGGAATGGAAAAGCTTGTTGCTAGGGAGGTGTCGCATGACAACACCTGACCCTCCAATCAAGTTGCAAGAAAGCAGTTTCCACCAATAAATGGTACAGAAGAGTTGACTGACAGACTTTGGGAAGGACCAGGGTTGGCTGATGCAACCCCCAGGGGTATAAAAGGCAAAGCATCCACCTTGAAGATGAGCCAGCTATGTGGCAGGCAGCCACTGGGGGGGCGGGGGGGGGGGGGGGTGTCCCAGGCCTGGTTTTCTTTATTTAGTGCTTTTGTTGAAATTTTTGTTATGATTTCATTAACCTTTTAAATTTTTTTAAAGTGAGCAGTCATTTCTCACAGTGTGAAGTGATTGTATATTCTGTTGTAAGGATTTATCAAAGGCCCCTTGAAGGGGTTTTTTAACTGTCTTCCAATTCTGTTCCATGTCATTCTATGGAAGAGGAGTGACACATAAGGAATTATAGATATGTTCCAAGTCACAGTGCTGGGGTAGATGAGCTTTTTGGGCCTCAACTCTCCTGCCTGCCCATATAAGAGCACTTTCCAAGGCATCTAATCTAGCCATTATTTCTATCAATTGTGGAGAGTTAGGGATATGCGTGCAGAAAAAATCGGGCTGTACGGTCAGTCAGGACATGCCCCTCCCCCCCCCCCGCAGTCAGACCTTTGCTCCGTACCTGGCCGTACCCAGCTAGACGTGAGCAGAAGGAAATGACACTGACTGCCCAAGCTATAAAAACCCTTGTGACCCCTCAATAAACGCCATTTGCTGTCCACCACGTTGGTGTCAGGAGCATATGGACCAAGTGACCCTGGGGTTAGGGCCACCGTGCTGGACTAAGATCCAGGTCGGCACGCCTTGAGAAGGCAACGTCTGGTGCCAAAAACCCGGGACATGATCACCGCCCGGGGTTCGGGGATCGCCTGGACAAGGGACTGGCGGCTGCACAGCTGGCCTAGTGCAGCGGGGGGGACGCTCCCGGACCAGTGAGGAGCATGGACGCTATCGCGAAGGTCGTAAGTCAGATCCACACGCAGTGGGGTATCGAGTGTAAGCTTAAAGATTTTATTCTCGCAGTGCCGTGACTGATAAAGCTAGGGGCTATAGAAAGCCCGGTAGAAATTCTCCAGCCGGAGATATGGGTAAATTGCACGAAGGCTCTGGCCGAGGAAACCATGTCCTCAGGCTCAGGGAAAACCCTCAAATCGTGGGGCAGAGTTATCCAGGCTCTGCAAAAAGCTCAGCAAGAGCAAGAAACCTGGAAAGCCACGTGAACTTGTTTATTAGCCACGCTGCAGTTGGGGGTAGGGGCAGTGATGCAAACCGCGGAGGACTTTGACCTGGTCAGGCGCGCGGAGGTGCGAACGCCGGAACCCCCTCAGCGACCGGACTCACCATCGGAGGGGGGGTAGCGCGCGCGGACATTTTGGCAGGGGCTAGCAGAGGAGGTGCGGAATGCTGCTATAATATCGGACCCCGAAGCAGTTGATAAAAAGGCACTCCCGCCATATGCATTTGAAAATGGCGCCGGAGCGCGTGACCAGGGCTGGAATGATGACACAGGGGGTGGAAATGCAGAAGGCTCGCTTAACAGCGCAAGCATGGGCTAGCGGGGAGGAGGGGCGGCCCTCGAGAAGGAACTTAAGACAATTCAAAGCGCTCATTTCAAATTAGGTCCTTATAGGGCAAGAACCTCCCCCAGCAGGAGGCGGGGGGAGCCCAGGGGGAGGGAACGGCCCGACCCCCAAAAGAAGGGGCAGGGTCTGAGCCCCAGAAAACGGCTGAGCAGCCCGGAAATGTCCAGCCAGTCGACTTCTGGCTCGGACTCTGACTCGAGCTGGGACGGGCTTGAAAGGTGGTCAGAGGACAATTACGACACCGACTCGGGCTTTAACAAAAAGGGAGCAGCGGCATACAAGATCACTAGCTGCAGCGCTCCTGCGTGGGTTAAGGGGATATCAGAGAAAGATCGAACCCCGCTTACAGACTGGCGGAAAATAAAAATGGCTTGCGCAGAGCGGGCTCTGTCTGCCACGCTGGTGTTCCCAGTCCATGTGGGGGGGGGCAGGCGGAAATCAAAGAACCTACTCCCCGGTAAATCCGAAAGACGTGCAGGCAATTGTTAAAGCGGTTGCAGACAGGGGGATTAATTCGTCCATGGTTTCCACATTCATTGACAGCGTTTTTGGAGGTGATGATATGCTTCCCTTTGATATCAAACAGACTTGCAGGCTGATTTTCGATGGGGCGGGGATGATTGTTTTTAAACAGGAATGGGAGGACAATTGTGTAAAGCAGCTAGCCTTAGTAACAGGGGTAGACCATCCACTGTACAGCTCCAGCATACAGAGGCTAATGGGCACAGATCCCACTATGATCACCCCCCAGGCGCAGGCTGAGGGCCTGCGGGCCCATGAGGTTATGACAACAACCCGTGCTGCCCGAGAAGCCATCCGTGTTGCTTCCAAAGTAATAGCCAGACCATCGCCATGGTCCACTATAAAGCAGAGTGAGAGTGAGAGCTTCACTCAGTTTGTGGACTGCCTTCAGGCAGCATTAGATTCCTCTGCATTACCCTCAGAGGCAAAGGGTCCTGTGCTAGCAGACTGCCTATGCCTGCAATGCAACTCAGCCACCAAGGACATTTTAAGATCACTGCCACCTGGGTCCAATGTTGCTGCCATGATCAGACATGTTGCAAAGGAAGAACACCTAGCTCCCATCCAAGCAGCAGTTCGCACTGCAAAAACCAGTGTGATGGCATGCTTTAAGTGTGGCCAGGCAGGCCACGTGGCAGTAAACTGCCCCCAGTCAGGACGCCCACCAGCAGCTGCTCCATCACGCCAGGGGAAACTTAGGGGACCATGCTGGCCATGTGGAAAGAAGGGGCATTTAGCTAAGGAATGCAGATCCAAGCCTCAGGGAAACGGGAAGGGGAGGGGGCAGCCGGGCCGTACCCAGCCTCCTCCAACCTGTAACATGAAGCGGCCCAGCTACAGCAACCCTCAATGGGGCACAGGGCTTCCATGCCCACTATCCCCTCAAGAAATGACCAACTTCGTCGCCCAACCAATGGCTCAATCAAACCCATCTGCACCTCAGGAATATCAAGAACAGCTCCCTGGGGGCGAGGCCCCTGTGTGGCTTTGGCCATGAAAGCATGGGAACGAGACCCATGGGTGGCCTTCGCCGCAAAGGTGGGCAAGCACCCACTGATCGTGTGGGCAGTGTGTCGTCTCCACAACAGCTCCGACGACTCGGCCATCTGTCTTCCCTTTTGGGTGGACACAGGATCAGATGTCACCGTCATCCCAGACATACACTGGCCTCTACTGTAGTAAACCCCTCAGGTTTAGGCAGGGCCCCTTGGAGAATAGAATGCTGACACAGCAGCAGTTTCCTGTCTCCAGGGACATCCGCCTTGTACCTTATCCCTATAGCCATGTAAGGCAATATTGTGTTAACCCTACTATTGGTCACTTATGGTCACTCTAACACCTTTGCCATTGGTCAGGATTGGATCCGGGCCAAGGGTATAAAAGTAGCATACTGTACCCCTACTAACTCGGAAGAAGAAGAGCTGAGACCCTTCACGGACCCTGCAATAAAGCCATACTCGTGGAACAGCCAGCGTCTTCTGCTTCTCCTCTCTCTACCATCTGCTGGAGCCTTAGGCCAAGGGAAAAGCTACCTAGCAAGCAAAGAGCTTGAAATCATAAGAGCTGCATAATCACTAAGAGCTGAATATTCCCTGCTTGCTAGGGCTGTCCCGCGGCCTTGGTCTGAGAGCGAGCTGGCTTCTGGCACCCAGTCCCCTTGGGGACTGAGCTCTGGAGCTGTAACAGCTTGCATAGGATAAGACCAAGCAAGGCTCATTTAAGTGGCGGCCCAAATGTGGCGTCGGACCCTGGCCCCCAGGAGCGAAGCGTCACCGGAGCATCGGAGCCTTTCAGGGCCTCCTGTTATTGCCTGTTCGGGAAGCCTCTCCTTCTGTGAAAGGACTTTTCGTTTTAGAAAATCCTCTCTGCGGAAGGCTCAATTCTACCCTCAACAATACATCTGGACGAGATAAAGTCTGAGGAGAATTGAGGAGCAGACACACTTCCACAGACCCCTGACCCCAAAGGAAGTAAGTATTAAGATTGCGCGCATACCTTTGGGTGCTCTAAAAACCTTTTTCGTTTTTTTTTTCTTTTTTTCTCGTTTTTCTGTGGAAAGGGCTTGAAAAATCATGGGTACTTGTTTAAGCACCCTAAGACTAACAACACGTGAGAGAGAGTTATATTTAACCATTGTAGAAACCTTATCTGTTAACAATTTCACTTTTTCTAAAGGTAGTCTGTCAAAAAAGACTCTTAAAAAATTTGTATCTTGGATTGTGCTGAATTTCCCCGAAACTGATAAGACCACAATCACTGAAAACTCCTTTTGGGATACAGTTGGAAACACCATTTATATGTCTCAAACAAAACAGGACTTTTCTGTTACTAACTTCTTACCTTTATTTCATATAATAACAAAAACGATTGAAAAATCGAACTCTGGAAAAAGTTCCAAACGAACAGATCTTTCCTCTTCATATGCTAATTGTGCTGATAAGATAACAGAGGAATGTGCTTTGCAGGCTAGAGAGCCACTGGGCGCTGCAGTGCTTCCTGCCCATACCACCTCGCAGAAAGAGGCCAAGCAGCCCCCCCCCCCACATTCCCCCCCCTCGCGGGACCCTCGCTGCCCAACTCCCCGCTTCCTGCAGCCCCCCATCTCCCCGGCTCCGCTTCCTTCCCGCGTCCGGCCTCGGGGGCCCCGTTCCCTGTCCCTGCCGCCGTACCCTCCGCTGCGACCACCCCTCCCCGTGCGCCGCTCTACCCCCTCCTCCCTTCCCCCGCGCCCGTGCTGCCGTTGCCGCCTCCCGTCGCCGCGATTCCGGTCCCCCCTACCCCGGCGCCGCCGTTCCCCGCCCCTGCTTGTTCCGTCGCGGTATCCCCCGCTCCCGCTGCTGTACCCGCCCTGCCCCCCGCTCCCCCCGCCGCGGCCGTCGCGTTCCCCGGTCCCGTTATCGCCGCCACCCCACCCAACCCTGCGCTGCTATCCCCCACCCCCGCGACCGCCCTCCCCGCCGTCACTGCCCCCGTTCCCGCCCCCCCCGCCACCGCCTCGGCCCTCCCGGCCCCTCCCGCCACTTTCCCGAGCCATGCCCACACCCTGTCCTCCTGCGCCGAGCCGCACACATGTGCAGTAACACCAACTCACCCTATACCTGTAGTACCCCAAACCAGCGGCATTGCTTGCGTACCCCCAAACCCCCCAGGGGTGCATCCACAGCCCCCATACCCCCCCCTGCCTCCACCCGTCCCTCCAACCCCTGACCCAACCCTCCTGCCACCCGAACGGATCAGAGACCACCTGTGGTGTCCCCCTCCAACCCAATCCGGTCCCTGCTGTCTTGCTACCCCTCATCCAATAGCGCTAACTTCTAACCAGTCACTGAAAACCATGAAAAATGTTTCTAAACAAAAAAAAAAGGAATTCACGGGTAGCATATCCCTCACAGTGTTCCTCAGACAATGAGAGCTCTTCTGATGAATCTGATTTTGATGCAATTAATATAGACCCATGGGCTCTTATTAAGACAGAAGCTACAAAGTCTGGGAACTGGGACCTAGCACAGAAAATCACAGCCTTTCCGGTCGAGTACAGGCAAGGAAGGAATGGTGGGGAATCTAATATCAAGGCATGGAAACCAATTTCTAATAAGGAACTGGTACAATTGAGAAATATAGACAAGGAACATGGACGTAGTTCACATATCTTTAGAAATTTCCTAGAAGCCATGTTCTCTGCATGTCTTGCTTCCTCACAATGTAAAAAATATTTCACAATGCTTTCTGTCACCGGCAGAATATTTGTTATGGGATAGGCATTGGAAGAAACACTTAAAAACATTATCAGATTCATATACTGCCGATGCTACTAAGACCAACTTCACAGTAGAACAATTGGCCGGTGAAGGAGACTTTCAAAAGCCAGCAGTACAAATGGAAACTCTGAATAAAGAAATGCTGCAAGATGTAGCAATCGCAGCTAAAACCTCCTTGCTTCTTATGCAGGATGAGTCAACGCCAACAATGCATTTTTCTACTATAAAACAAGGCATTGAAGAAAGCTTTATAAAATTTGTGGACAGACTTAGAGATGCTTTGGAGAAACAAATAGAGAGTACTGAGGCAAGAAAGGAACTCTTATGTAAGCTTGCTTTCAGCAACTCAAATGAGAAATGTAAGGCCATTTTGAGGTCTTTACCCGTGGATCCAGACCCTACTATAGAGCAAATGCTGGAATGCTGTACACATCACATGTCCACTGAAAATACAGTGGCCCAAACAGTTGCTAAGGGTATTGCTGAAGGAGTTTCGGGTGCATATGCAGTCATAACCTCTAAGGAACAAGCTAAATGCTATCACTGTGGAGAGCTAGGACATTATATAAAGGACTGCCCGGAGAGAACACCTCCCCGATACCATCGTAATTATTATCAAAGACCCCAACATCAGCAACGCTATCAATCGCGTCCTTTAAACTCCTTGAGGCGCCCGTTCGACCTTCGGGCGCAGAATACAAATCAAAGGCTACCAAGACCCAATCACGCACAAACCCAGGCTGCTCCAGACCCAAAGAAGAAGCCCCAACCCACGGGACAACCCAGAGAGGTACCCGCCGGCAACTGGTAACTGCTTTGTCCATTGACTTTAATGATAAGAATGTTCACCGTGTTCCTACAGGAAAATATGGACCTAAAGGGAGTCCTTCAGACATTTTAATACAGGTGATTCTGTTAATACTCCGAAGGAAATCTTCGTTGTTCCGGAAGTGCTGACAGTGCAGCCGGGACAAGAGATCCTCGTGCAGGTATACTGCATAGACTTACCATTTTTTCTTTCTAAGGGAACTCCAATAGCTCAGGCCTTCTTACTCCCAAAGGATCACAGGGAACAGATTCCTCTCAACCCTACAGCTATGTGGGCACAAGTCATGGGACCATCCAAGCCTACCATCGAGTGCGGCCTCTCCCACAAAGGAGAGAAGACCCACCTGCCAGGGATGCTGGACACCGGTGCAGATGCAACCATCATCGCCCGTTCAGATTGGCCAGCACACTGGGATCTACAACCTGTTGCAGGCATGATTTCCGGGATTGGTGGAACTACAGTATCCATGAGGAGCAAGAACAACATCCTGGTTGAAGGGCCAGAAGGCAAGCTGGCAACCATCCATCCATTCGTGGTAAGGGCCCCCATCACCCTTTGGGGCAGAGACGTTTTATCCCAGTGGGGTGCTTCTCTACGTATTCCCATTCAGGATTTCTGACTGGGGCCACTGAGTTGAGCGCGCTGCCTGAAATACCCCGTCTCATCTGGAAAAGCCACAAGCCTATCTGGACTGAGCAGTGGCCCCTAAAGAAAGCCAAGCTGCGCGCCCTAAACGCCCTCGTGGAAGAACAGATCAAAAAAGGCCACATAGTGGAGTCCGACAGCCCTTGGAACTCTCCAGTCTTCGTTCTACCAAAGCCAGGTACAAACAAGTGGAGGCTTCTCCATGACCTTCGCAGAATCAACGAAGTCATCAAGGACATGGGCCCTCTTCAGCCTGGCCTGCCCTACCCATCAGTGCTGCCTAGAGACTGGACACTTGCTATCATAGACATTAAGGACTGTTTCTTCAGCATACCACTACATCCTGAGGATGCTCCATGGTTTGCTTTTTCCGTTCCCTCTATTAACAAGGAAGCTCCGCTCAAAAGATATCATTGGCGTTATCTTCCTCAGGGATTAAAAAACTCGCCGACTATCTGCCAGTGGTACGTGTCTCACATCCTGTCTCCCATTCGGAAATCATTTCCAGACGCCATCATCTATCACTATATGGATGACATTCTGGTGTGTGCTTCAGACAAAGCTTACTTGGACAAAACGGTCAAAAAGACTATTGAAGCCATTGAAAAGGCAGGAATGGAAATTCGTGAGGACAAAATTCAGTACACCGAGCCATGGACTTACCATGGAGTCCAGATCCGGGAAAGAACTATCCTACCTCAGCAGATCGTCATCAACAACAACCCAAAAACCCTCAGGGACTTACACAGCCTGTGCGGATCCATCAACTGGGTGCGTCCACTGCTAGGAATTACATCAGAGGACCTTGCTCCCTTGTTCAATCTTCTTCGTGGACCCAAGGAACTGGACTCTCCCTGCACTCTCACAGAGGAAGCCAGAGGTGCCATCATCAAAGTCCAGGAAGCCCTGTCTTCACGCAAAGCCCATCGCTACGAGCCTAGTCTGCCTTTGCAGTTCATCAACAATAACATCTGGATATCTAGGCATGGCCCTTGCAGGCTTTGGAGGAGAGATTCGCTACGCGGCAAAACCCCCTTGACTCGGCTGCTCATGGTCATCGACATCGACCTCCCACCAAAGATAATCGACCAACCGCAGGCAGGACCAACCATCTTCACGGACGCATCATCGCTGACCTCCACCGCAGCGGCAGTATGGCAGTCAGGAGAACAGTGGCAATGTGTCAAGACAACCAACCCCACGCTTTCAGTCCAACAGCTTGAAGCAGCAGCTGTAGTGCTAGCGTGCGGACTGTTCCCAGAAGAACGCCTTAACATTGTGACTGACTCCATATTTGTGGCCAAGCTCTGCCTAGCCATGTCCGGACCAGGTGTGTCAGTGTCCACAGTGGCAACGATGCTGGAGGAAGCACTCTATTCACAGAAAGGCACCATATCAGTCATCCACGTCAACAGCCATGACCCGATCAAAGGATTCTACCAAATTGGCAGTGACAAGGCTGACGCCGCCACAAAAGGCATATGGACACTGAAAGAAGCTCGTCAGTTGCACGAATCCCTTCACATCAGAGCTAAAGGACTTGCAAAAAAGTGCGGGATTTCTACCGGGGACGCAAAGCACGTAGTCTCCACGTGCCCCCACTGCCAGAAGTCACCGCTGTGGTCAAGTGGCGTCAACCCCAGAGGCCTCAAAGCCTCAGAAATACGGCAAACAGACTTTACACAATGCCAGCTGTTGAGACCCCGAGCATGGCTTGCAGTTACCGTAGATACGTACAGCGGTATGATTGTGGCCACACAGCATCTCAAGACCGATTCCAAAGCGACCATCCAACATCGGCTAACAGCCATGGCATGGCTTGGAGTTCCAAAACAAATCAAAACAGACAACGGCACAAACTTCATCTCAAAGACGGTCCAAGCATTCCTCTCGAAATGGAACATCGCCTTGGTACATGGCATCCCATACAACAGCACCGCACAAGCCATCGTCGAAAGAGCAAACCAGACTCTGAAAACTAAACTGGAAGAACTAGCAAAGACAGAAGGCTTCACCAATACCATTCCCCCGAGTCACCAGGCGCGCATACTAGCAACTGCGCTGCTAGCATGA
The DNA here is from genome assembly GCF_028551555.1 of Melozone crissalis. NCBI lineage: Eukaryota > Metazoa > Chordata > Aves > Passeriformes > Passerellidae > Melozone > Melozone crissalis. Next base: position 2,743,330 of record NW_026535813.1, on the reverse strand, counting down.
AAGCAATTCCCTAGGGGGGATGAAACAAACAGTCCTGCCCAGAGACACTGGGCCACTCGAGCACTAGAGAAAGGCCCACGGGTTGTGATCAAAAATGAACTAGGGGAGTGGGAACAAGGTTGGAGACTAGTGCTCACGGGGCAGGGGTATGCGGCCGTTAAAAAAGATGGGGACATTGAATGGTGTCCACTCAAATCTATTAAACCAGACCTTCAGAGTGAAACTCATGAGAATTGTGAGACTTTGTTTGCAGGACTGGATCATCGGACGCCCCCGTAACCCATACTCCCCACTACCAGGAAAGAGAGAGAGACCACCGAGCAACCCGACATCACCTGAGAAGCTCACACCATCAAAATCAAAGCAGCAACGGTATCTCTGTGTGATCTTGTTTCTAGGATTAGCAGGCAGAGGACAGGCAGACACAAAACATTACCCTCACCAGCCATTCAGGTGGGTTCTAAGCCATCTCTCATGTGAGGGGGTCATCAAAGAAATTGTTACAGCCGACACCCCATCTTTCGAGTTCAGGCTAAAAGACATTTTTCCCTCGCATACAGGGCACCCCAAATTTGAGGAGACAACATTATTTCAGACCTATGGGTGCCCTGCTTCCAACCCAGGAAAAAGTTACTGTAATTACCCAGGGTATGGATATTGTGGATATTGGGGGTGTGAAACTATTGTGACAAGCAATAGATGGAAACCACAACAGCCTGATAAGTTCCTGCAAATTAAGTATACTCCCCACGGCTGTCTTGAACCAAAATTTGATATGGATGGGTATGTGATTATGCCCCAAGGCAGGAAACAGCACACCTGCACAGGCTATATAATGACAATCCTGCAGCCAACCCATGACGGCTGGGCCACGGGCAAAGTGTGGACAGCGTTTGTTTATCTCTCTCGCCACATCTGGGCGAACATACAAATTATCAGATTCCCACCTCCAATATCCCAATCAGTCGGACCCAATCCTATTCTTGCAATGAGTAGACCCAGGGAGGGGATCGCAGCTAATGGTAGTTCTAGCCACAAAACACAGATGCTAAAACTTACCTCCTCCCCATCCGATCTCTTAGCCAAACCAACCCTCTCCAATCCATTCTTAAGCGTCTTAAATGCTACCTTCTTATCGTTAAACCAATCCAACCTGAACCTCACAGAGTCATGCTGGTTATGCTATGATGCACAACCCCCTTTTTACGAAGGTGTTGCCCTCGATTTCCCATTCATCTTCTCAAAGTCAGACAATCCACGCCAATGCAGATGGGACACCCCCCGGAGAGGCATTACCCTAAGTCAGGTTACGGGCCAAGGCAAATGCTTTGGGAATGCAACCTTGGCAAAGCAGATGGGCGACGTCTGCCGGGAATTCGTCAAACTGAAGGGATGGAAGTTCCAGTGGGTGATCCCAGCTGCATTGGGAATGTGGGTCTGTCAACGATCCGGGGTAAGCCCATGTGTACTCCTTGACAAATTCGATCATTCTACTGACTTTTGTGTCCAAGTTTTAATTGTCCCCAGAGTCCTGTATCGCCAGGAAGAAGAGGTGTACCGCTTGTTCGAGGAACCCGGCTGGCTCCACAAACGAGAAGTGATAACAGGCATCACCATCGCAATGCTCCTCAGTTTAGGAGCTACCGGTGCTGCCACAGGCATCTCGGCCCTTGCAACACAACATCAAGGACTGGCACAACTGCAGATGACTGTCGACGAGGACTTGCAGAGGATCGAGAAATCCATTTCTTCCCTAGAAAAATCCCTTTCTGTTGGATTTTTGGGCTGTTTAGATGGTCTGGGAAAAAGCCCAAAGATGGCCTTGGGCCCCCGGGTTCGAAAGGACGAGAGGAAGCTTCAGATTTGTTCTCGGTCTCGGTGTTTATTAATTGCTTATCTAAAAGATTTTCTCTTGGCCTGACAGAGTTCTGCTCAGCAGTCAGCCATGGGCACACACTGAAAGCCCCTGGGGCGGTCACCTATCTTTATACCCGGAGTTACGTATACAATATTTATCATTTTTCTCCAATACCCTCTATCCTTATTAACCAGTGTTCCCCTAGTAAGGTCCAATCCTGGAGTGCCAACTCCACCACAGAAGATGGAGGCCTAGAGGGAGAAGAAGAAGGAGAAGGGCACGCCCCAGTACCTCCATCTTGCCTCTCTAGACCCCCCTGTACAGGGATCTTAAACCCTGTATCTCACACTCCAATTAACTTGTCCCTTCACCATTCACCCCAGTGAAATCCTCCCATCCTCATACTGATGTCATCTCCCATGTGGGATCAAAGTCCAGCCACCAGACATTTCTGGCAACATTCCAGGACTCCCAAGCCCCCCAGGGGTAGTCTGGTTCACCCTGCACCCCAGTTCTGAGAGACTGAGATCCCACACCTTTCCTCACTCTCAGAGGTTGTCCTCCAAAACAGGCAAGGACTGGACCTTTTGTTCATGCAGCAAGGAGGCCTGTGTGCCGCCTTGAAAGAGGAATGCTGCTTTTATGCGGACCACACGGGAGTCGTTAGAGACTCCATGGCCGAACTGAGAAACTGACTAAACCTAAGAAAAATGGACAGAGAAGCTCAACAGGGCTGGTTCGAGTCGTGGTTCAACCGGTCCCTATGGCTCACCACCCTGATTTCTACCCTAATAGGCCCACTCACTATAATCTTACTAACGCTAATCTTCGGGCCTTGCATATTAAATAAACTGGTGCTATTCATTAAAAAGTGTTTAGAAACGGTTAACATTATGCTTGTCGAGTGCCAACAATTACTTTAAGGCGTGCCAGTTACTAACACACTTACAATTTTATACTAATTTTACTAACCCATGAAATTTTGTAACCTCTACATTTTATAATTTTATACGATTCTTACTAATCATGAGGTAGGGGGGAAATGTGGAGAGTTAGGGATATGCGTGCAGAAGAAATCGGGCTGTACGGTCAGTCAGGACATCCCCCCCCCCTGCAGTCAGACCTTTGCTCCGTATCTGGCCGCACCCAGCCGGACGTGAGCAGAAGGAAATGACACTGACTGCCCAAGCTATAAAAACCCTTGAGACCCCTCAATAAACGCCATTTGCTCTCCACCACGTTGGTGTCAGGAGCATATGGACCGAGTGACCCTGGGGTCAGGGCCACCGTGCTGGACTAAGAACCAGGTCGCCAGCCTTGAGAAGGCAACAATCAATGTTTTCTTGTGTTTGCAATTCTTTTGTGGTATTAGTTAAAGCCTGTCCCACAGTATGGACAGTTTGAATGGAATGAGTTAAGGCAGCGACAGCCACAGAGGCTGTGGTTAATATTATTATGGCAGAAACAACTACAAAGATTAACCCAAACTTACTAATTTGTATTTCCTCTTGGACTAGTCGAGCCAATTGCTAGAGACCATCTTGTCCTTCCCAAGTCTGAGTCAGATTTACAGGTACCCAAATTTCAGATCTTCTTTTAAATGGAAGGACAGAATAGTTACGCATATCTTCATAGGTTATACATTATTTGAAAACAAAAGAATCAGCGGATAAAAAATTCAAGGAAGTTCTATAATCTATAGAAAAATCATTATCTAAAGCAAAAACATGGGGGTGTGAAGTACAAGTCATTAGTAGTTGTTCCTCTTGCAGTGTTAAATTAGCAATTGTAGCATTCTCATCCAGTTTTACTTGGTATATCCTGTTGCCAAAAGCAGGTAACAACATTTTCCAAAACTGTTTGTGCACACAGGATTGATTATTACCTAAATGATATTGAATTAATGATCTGGCCATCCCACCATCATGCCAAACAATACTGCACTTTTCCTTTTGGGATGGAAGAATGGTTGCATTGGTCCCACTTTCTTTAAAGATACCCTGTGGTCCCAATCAATTACCCTCCCATACTGTAAGAATTGTTGTTGTGGCCATTGTCCTATACATGATTGTGGTGGTGTTCGCAGGGGTCCCATGACGAGAGAAGAGACGAGGATCTGACTCCATGTTTCAGAAGACTTAATTTATTATTTTATAAAATATATATTATTAAATCTATACTAAAAGAATAGAAGAAAGTATCTCACCAGAAGGCTAGCTAAGAATAGAAAAAGAATGATAACAAAGGCTTGTGACTGACCAAGACAGTCCAAGACAGCTGGACTGTGATTTGCCATTAATTAGAAACAACCACGAGACCAATCACAGATCCCCCTGTTGCATTCCACAGCAGCAGATAATTATTGTTTACATTTTGTTTCTGAGGCCTCTCGGCTTCTCAGCAGAAAAAATCCTAAGGAAAGGATTTTTCATAAAACATGTCTGTGACACATGATGTCTGTTCCAAATGCCATATATTGGCGATGGGTGTCAAGTGACATTTTGTTAAATGAGGTGGAGTGGCATCCACGGATTTGTTGGAGGTAGAACAGAATGGCCAGCAATGTAATGGGAGTCAAATTTCTTGCATTAAGTATACATAGATTAAATGTAATTGCATAAAAAAGCACAATGTAAAGAGGTGTTTGATTCCATGTTAAGCATATAAGCAGTTAATCAGTGACAAAAGTGTGGTAGACAGGGAAAGGCACTGCGGAAGATCTCGCGATGTCACGGAAAGCCAGGACCCTCAGATCCCCTTAGATAAGACCATCTGCTTCCCGTAGATAAGAAACTAACATAGGAAGGTAGCCTCCCTTAACCAAATTCCAGTAACTTTCCATCCCCTACCCAGTAACAGTCCACCTCTTACTAACCATAGATGGTAAAGACAGACCCATGCTGACGTAGAGACCCCTTAGACTATAAAAACCCAAGAGATGAGATAATAAATGCCTTTTGACCGTCCATCACATTGATGTCTGCGTGTGTCATTGGCCCGAGTGGCCCTGGTGAGTGGGCCGCCGTGCTGTTCGTCTGAACCAGGTCGCCTGCCTTGCTCCAGAAGGCAACAAACTGGTGCCGAACCCGGGACTGCTGCAGCCCCCGAGGTTCGGGAACTCTCCTGGCCAGAGATCAGCGGCTGCTGGCAGCAGGTCTGACCACAGTGGGAGGGACGCCTCCAGACCAGCGTGGACCATGGAAGCCATTGCGAAGGTCGTAACAGAGATGCATGCACAATGGGGTATAGAATGTAAACTTAGGGATTTATCTCTCGCATTGCCGAGACTGATTAAGCTTGGGGCTATTGAAAGCCCCGTGGACGTCCTACATTCGGAGTTGTGGGATAATTGTACAAAAGCCCTGGCGGAGGACACCATGTCCTCGGGCTCAGGGAAAGCCCTAAAATCGTGGGGCAGGGTTGTCCAGGCTCTGCAAAAGGCTCGACAAGAGCAAGAAACCTGGATAGCCGCGCGAACTTGTTTATTAGCCGTGCCGCAGTTGGGGGTGGGCGCGGCGACACAAACCGCGGAGGGGCCTGACCCGGGCGGGCGCGCGGAGGCGCGAACGCCAGACCCCCCTCAGCGAGCGAATTCACCATCAGAGGGGGGGGGAACACCCGCGGACGTTCTGGCGGGGGCTCGCGGAGGAGGCGCGGAACGCGGCCGAATCGGAGGACCCCGTAGGGACCGATAAAAACGCCCCTCCACCATATGCGTTTGAAAATGGCGCCGAACCGCGTGGTCCGGGCGGAAAGGAGGAGGCGGGGGGCGGAAGCGCGGTCAGCCCGCTCAACAACGCATGCGCGGGCGGGCGGGGAGACGGGGCGGCCCCCGCGGAGGCGCGGAAGACCAATCAGAGCCCTCAGTTCAAATTAGGTCCTTATAGGGCAAGGACCTCGCCCAGCAGGAGGCGGGGGGACCCCAGGGAGAGGGAACGGCCCGACCCCGGCAGGAGGGGGCGGGGTCGGAGTCCAGGGAAAAGGCAGAGCAGCCCGGAAGCGTCTCTTTATTCAACTTCCAGCTCGGACTCGGGCTCGAGCTCCGAGCCCGAGATAATATCGGAGGATTCTGATCTGGATTACGGCTTTAACAGAGAGGGAGCAGCGGCATGTAAGGTCACTAGCCACAGTGCTCCCGCTTGGGTGAAGGGGTTACCAGAGAAAAACCAAACCGCGCTCACAAACTGGCGGAAAATAAAAATGGCTTGCGGGGAATGGGCTCCGTCTGCCACTTTAGTGTTCCCGGTCCGCGTGGGGGGGGCAGGCGGAAACCAAAGGACTTATTCACCAGTCAATCCGAAAGATGTGCAGGCAATTGTTAAAGCGATTGCGGATAAGGGAATTAATTCTGCCATGGTTTGCACACTTATTGACGGCCTTTTTGGTGGGGACGATATGCTTCCCTTCGATATTAAGCAGACATGTAGAATGATATTCGATGGTGCAGGGATGATCGTTTTCAAACAAGAATGGGAGGATAATTGCATGAAACAGCTAGCCTTGGTAACAGGGGCAGACCATCCACTGCACGGCTCCAGCATACAGAGGCTTATGGGCACAGACCCCACTATGATCACCCCCCAGCAACAGGCTGAGGGCCTGCGAGCCCATGAGGTCATGACAACGACCCGAGCTGCCCGAGAAGCCATCCGTGACGCTTCTAAAGTGGTAGCCAAACCCTCTCCATGGTCTTCCATAAAACAGGGTGAGAGTGAGAGCTTCACTCAATTCGTGGACAAACTCCAGGCCGCATTAGATTCCTCTGCGTTACCTTCAGAGGCAAAGGGTCCCGTGCTGGCAGAGTGCTTACGCCAGCAATGCAACTCAGCCACTAAGGACATTTTAAGATCACTGCCACAGGGGTCTAATATAGCTGCCATGATCAGACACGTTGCAAAGGAGGAACACCTAGCTCCCATCCAAGCAGCAGTTCAAACTGCAATAACCAGCGTGATGGCATGCCTTAAGTGCGGCCAGGCAGGCCACTTGGCAGTAAACTGCCCCCAGCTAAGGCGCCTATCAGCAGCTGCTCCACCATGCCAAGCGGGAGGCAGGGGACTGTGCTGGGGGTGTGGAAGGAAGGGGCACTTAGCTAAGGAATGCAGATCCAGGCCCCAGGGAAACGGGAGAGGGAGGGGGTGGCCGGGCCATGTTCAGCCCCCTCCCACCTGGAATATGCAGTGGCCCAGCTACAGCAACCCCCAGTGGGGCAGGGGACTCTCATACCCTATGCCCCCACAGGGAGCAGTCACCTTTGCATCCCCCCCAGCAATACAATGGCAGAGCTGCGCAGCACCCTCAATACCTTCGCAACCCCCAACACCACAACCCGCGCCGGAGTCACAGGACCAGCAGGGGACACCCCAGAGCGGGATCCCTGGGTGGCCTTGGTCATGAAAATAGGGAAGGAACCCTTGATGGTGTGGGGGACATGCCGCCTTTACGGCAGCCAAGATGCTCACACCATAGGGCTTCAGTTTTGGGCAGACACGGGATCAGACTGCACGATTATTCCCCAAACGCATTGGCCCGGACATTGGCAATTCAAAGAAGTCCCCCCAGTGAACGGAGTGGGGGGGCAGTCCCGGGCATGGAAAAGCACCCAGCTGGTGGCTATAACACTTCACACAAAAAAGGGACCAGAACAGACAGTAGCAATCTACCCCTACATTTTGCAGAATTCTCCACCCCTGTTAGGAAGGGATGTTCTCTCCTTGCTAGGATTTCGGATCACAAATTTATCCTGAGGGCCACTGCCGTACAACCTCCGCTGCCAATAAAATTGACTTGGAAATCATCAGACCCTGTATGGGTTGAGCAGTGGCCCCTGACAGAGCCTCGAATGGCAGCCTTGCTGGAACTGGTCGATCGAGAACTGCAAAAGGGTCACATAGAACCCTCCACCAGCCCTTGGAACACCCCGGTATTCGTGGTCCCCAAAAGGTCCGGACAAGGCTATCGTCTCGTTCACGACCTGAGGGAAGTGAACAAGACGATCAGACCCATGGGTCCAGTCCAGACACTGCTTCCCGCAAACTCAGCCATCCCCACAGGGCAGCCGTGTGCAGTACTGGACATCAAGGACTGCTTCTTTTCAATACCCCTGCACCCTGAGGACAGAGAGCGATTCGCCTTTTCCGTGGCATTTCGGAACGGCGAGCGGCCCAACCTTCGCTTCCAATGGAGAGTACTTCCGCAAGGCCTGGTCGACAGTCCCACCATATTCCAAATCACCGTGGACAAAGCACTGATGCCAGTCCAACACTCCTACCCCACCGCAACCATCATCCAGTACATGGACGACATCCTGGTCGCAGCACCATCGACAAGCCAAGTGGATCACCTGGTGACCACAGTCACGGAAACCCTTCAAGCCAACGGCTTCGAGATCGCGAGCGCAAAGATCAAGAGAGGACCCTGCGTGACCTTCCTGGGAGTAGGCATCACGAGCTCCTACGTAACACCCCCCGAGATAAAGATCAACCGAGACATCGAGACGCTCCACGACGTGCAACGCCTGGTGGGATCGCTGCAGTGGCTTCGCAACATCGTCCTGATTTCTCCCGAGGTCATGGACCCTCTGTACGACCTCCTGAAAGGAAAGAACCCCTGGGATCCCAAGGAGCTGACACCGCAAGCAACGAGCTCCCTCGACTTCATCGAAAACCAAATGGCCACTGGCACACTTGCCAGGTGGAACCCAGCCATGCCACTGGACCTGTACGTCCACTTTACACCGAAGGGCGGAGTGGGAGCACTGGCCCAAGGACTTGCAGAAAAGGCCCGACCGATCCAATGGGTGGTCCTCGGAAGACCCGCTCGTGCATTTTCCCCAGGAATCGAGTGCATTGCCAACCTCATCATGAAAGGCAGGAGACTTGCCTTGAAACACTTAGGGACAGAGCCGACAAGCATCCACCTTCCGTTTCGCAAGCAACCAACCACAGAGTCAGCCGCAATATCGGAGTACCTGGCCCTTGCTCTCTCCGGCTTCGGAGGAGAAATCTCCTACTCTTCCAAGCCACCCTGGACTAAGCTGCTGACCATAGTCGACATGGACATGCCACCGAAGGTCAAGGACAGACCGCAGCCGGGACCAACGGTCTTCACAGACGCTTCCTCCACGACTTCAACCGCAGCAGCAGTGTGGCAGGCAGGAGAGCAATGGCACTGCGTCAAAGCAAGGGACCCCACACTGTCAGTGCAACAACTGGAAGCAGCAGCAGTGGTTTTGGCGTGCGGACTCTTCCAAGACGAACACCTCAACATTGTAAGGGACTCCATATTCGTGGCAAGGCTCAGCCTAGCCATGGCAGGACCAGGAGTGTCAACATCAGCAGCAGCCCTAATGCTGGAAGAAGCACTCTCCTCGCGACAGGGCACCGTGTCAGTCATCCACATCAACAGCCATGACCCAGTCAAAGGTTACTTCCAGATCGGCAACGACAAAGCGGACGCCGCAGCGAAAGGCGTTTGGACCTTGCAAAGAGCCCGTCAACTGCACGAGTCGCTCCACATCTGAGTCAAAGCACTGGCGAAGAGATGCAGAATCTCGACGGCGGACGCCAAACATGTGGTAGCCACCTGCCCTCATTGCCAGAAGTCACCCCTTTGGTCCTACGGAGTCAACCCAAGAGGTCTCAAGCCCTCAGAAATCTGGCAGTCGGACTTCACCTGGTGCGAAATACTGAGGCCCCGAGCATGGCTAGCAGTGACAGTAGACACTTATAGCGGAACGATCGTAGCTACACAGACCCCCAAAACCAACTCCAAAGCCACAATTCAGCACTGGCTGACAGCCATGGCTTGGCTAGGTATCCCCAAGCAGATCAAAACGGACAACGGCTCCAACTTCAAATCCAAACAAGTACAGGAGTTCACCTCGAAATGGGGCATCACGCTAGTGCACGGCATCCCACATAACAGTACCGGACAGGCCATAGTAGAGAGAGCAAACCGCAGTGCGGGGCCTGCAGAGATGCGGAACACCTTCGGAGCCTCTCGCCCTGACCATGGGAGTAGCCCCCGGAGATGAGGGCTTGCTAAGACAGCCGGCAAAAGCAGAAACAACTGGCAGGGACACCACGCCCTAAAGGCTCCCACGAGGACTGGATCCCCCAGCTCTGCCCCTAGTGGACAGAGCTGTGCATATCCTCCTCCTCTGAGTCGCCCGGGGAGACGACGGGACGCTACAGACCCGTTGAGCCGCCCAATCCTGAGCTGATCACTTTTAATAAAGGCATTAAAAAGGAGAAGAAGTCTCCTGGCCCTGTTTATTTCGCCTGGGGGCGCTCGTCCGGGATAGTCACGCCGCAAGAGGACTCAGGACTGGCCATCTTGGATCTTCAGAGGACAGCTGGCTACCAGGACCAGAGAGATCGGCTCCGGACAGCGATGCAGAGGAGCACCGGAGCACCGGACTGGTGAGAAATCCGGTGGCGGGAGTGGGAGACGTGCGCATGTGTGTGTGAGTGAGACGCGGGCCAGCAGCCGGACCCTCAACCTGAGAGTGGACCCCTTAGTACTGCATTTCCGGCTTTTCGCGAGAAACCCGGCCAGGAACATGGGGAAGCGAGTGGAATTAGTGTGAGTGAGTCTCCCAAGGGGGAATAAAGGGCCCCCCCCCTTTGGGCGTGCGAAGGGAATTTGTGTTTGAGTGGCACGCACCCAAAGTAAGTCCTGACAGAGGGAGGTCAGGCACATTTGTAAGTCCCGAGAAGGATTCGGGTGTTTCACCAGCCCCGCAGGCAAAGTAAGTCCTGACAGAGGGAGTCAGGCACAAACCCCAGCGAAGGAGGCTGTGGTTTGCTTTTAAGTCCTGATACGGTGAAGCCTAAAAATTGGCAGGTTAGGCAAACTAAAAATCAGGCAGTTGTTTTTCCTGACTGAGGGAGTTAGGCACGACCCGGATTCTTAGGCCGAGGCTTCGTGTGTTCAAGTCCCGATAGATGTAAGACCTGACGTTGGGAAGTTGGGCAATCAAGAGATTGGGCAGTTGTTTCAGTATAAAGTCCGGAGCATCAGGCAGAAATTTGAAGTTCAGTGGAGGAGGCTGAAGCTCCTCAAACAAGGGTTTTTTTTGAAATTACCGGTCAGTAGAGGCACCTTTGGGACTTTTTACTGTTGAGACCTGTAAAATGGGAGGTTGTAATAGTAAAAAGACCGGCAAGAGACTGAGGGATATACCTCCCAGTAGTCCCTTAGGAGAACTGTTAGTAAAATGGGATTCTATAGAGGCCACAGAGGGATTAGATAAAGTGAAAATGATCCATTATTGTATGGAAGTGTCACCAGAATTAGAGGTGCAAGGAGGATGGCCTTGGTGTGGGACAAAGGATAAGTGGATGTGCCAACTATTAAATAATTATCTGACAGCTCAAAGAGATACTGATCCTGAGCAATTATTGTATGTGGCTTGCTGGGTAAAGAGCGCTGTTGAGGATGAAGAGGTGCGAATTTGTAAGGTACAGAGGAAGAAAGAGGGGAATGAAGGAGGGGATGATAGAACTAGTAAAAGATGGAACCCCCTGGATTATTTGCCTCCTTCTGCCCCTCCACCTTATAATCCTCTTCTTCAAGCACCTCAAATGGCAGGTCCGGTTCCTCCCCCGGCTGCCATCCCACTACCACCTGCTCAAATTCCTCCTTCTACCTCTTCAGCTTCCGCTATGATAAACCCAGTATCTCTTCCAGTAACCACTCCCTCACCGCCCCCTTCAGCTCCTCCAGTTCCTTCTGCATCACCACAAGCGCCTGCTCCACCTGCTGCATTCTCCACCCCTTCTCCAGCTCCGCTTAATATACACTCAGGCTCTTCTCCCCCTCCTATTGCTGTCCCTTTGCCTCCTCCTAGTTGGGGCACAAATGCCTCCTCGCCCGATAAACAGCTATCAGCAAATACACCTGCTGATGGGCAGGAAGTTCACGGTAACCCAGAGATCCCTCAAAGTAGTTTCACATCTGAAGATGGGCCATACTGTAGCACCAGATCCAAGACCTCCAAGGCAGAGAGACTCTTTCCCCTCAGAGACGTTCCTCTGGGAGGAGTAGCGGGAGGTGTTGGCTTTGTGAATGCTCCCCTAACTGCTTCTGAGGTGAGAGGATTCAAGAAAGAGTTGGGGCATTTAGTTGAGGACCCAGTGGGCATAGCCAACCAAGTGGATCAATTTCTAGGTCCAAATATATACACTTGGGGGGAGATGAATTCCATCCTGAGTATATTATTTTCCCCAGAAGAGGTCCAGATGATTAGGGCGGCTAGCATGAGAATATGGGAGAAAGATAACAGTCCAGGACCCCAGGTGCCAACAGGTGAACAGAAATTGCCACTAACGGATCCCAGCTGGAACCCTAACCAGGAGGAGGGGAGGAAGGCCATGATGGAATATAGGTCTTTGATAATACGGGGGATCAAAGAGTCAGTTCGCAAAGGAACTAATACCCAATTGGCATTTGACGGTGCACAAGAGAAGGATGAAGCTCCTGCTGCCTGGCTTAATCGCCTAAGGCGGAACTTCCAGTTGTACTCTAGAATAGACCCAGACACCCCAGAAGGTCAAATGCTACTAAAAGTCCAATTGGTTACCAAATCTTGGCCTGATATAAGGAGAAAACTGGAAAAGATGGAAGATTGTCAAGAGAAGGACATAAATGAGTTATTAAAAGAGGCATTGAAGGTGTATTTAAGGAGGGAGGAAGAAAAAGCAAAGGCCAAGGCTAAGATCATGGTTGCTGTAGCTAGAGAAAGTGCAGGGGGGGGCGGGTCCACCATCAGGAGGAGGCAGAGGTAGGCCAGTACTGACAGGTGCACAAAGAATTGAGAGACCTCAAGTCCCTTTGAGAGGACGACAGTGTTATTACCGTGGGGAGGCAGGACACATCAGGAGGTTTTGTAGAAAGCTCAGTCTCGATGAGGCAATAGCCAAGGAACAGGACAATTTAGGAAGGATTCTTAAGGGGGAGGACTAGAGGTGTCAGGGGCTTTTTACTATAGGGGACCCGACGAAACATCTAGAAGAGCCCTTGGTAAACTTTGAAGTGGGACCCCTAAATGAGGAATTTGAATTTTTGGTTGGTACAGGGGCAGATAAGTCCTGTCTCAACAAAATACCACAAGGTATGGAAATTGGGAGAAAATTTTGTGAAGTATTGGGTGCGGAGGGGAGACCATTTAGAGCATCGGTGATTGAAGAAGTGAAAATAATTGGAAACTCAAGGCAATGTGAAGCTAATTTTCTTTATCTGCCTAACTTAGAAAAAAGTTTGTTAGGAAGGGATCTGCATGTTCATTTGGGGGTTGGGATTGTTCCAAGGGAAGGGAGGATGGTAGTACAAGTGATGAAGCTGTCTCAAGGAGATGTTGCAGAGATAAATCCTGAGGTATGGGCTGAGGGGGGGAAAGAGAGGCTTATTAGACATTCCACCAATAACAATAAAAATGCAGGATGATACCTCACCCATACGGGTTAAACAGTATCCGATTTCCCTAGAAGGAAAGAAGGGGCTTTCTATAGTCATTGAGCAACTGTTGCAAGAGGGAATTTTAGAACCCTGCATGTCACCACATAATACCCCTATACTGGCAGTTAAAAAGGCTGAAGGGAAATATAGGCTGGTAGAAGATTTGAGGGAAGTCAACAAAAGAACCATTGCCAGACATCCAGTTGTGCCCAACCCATATAGTCTCTTAAGCAGAATTCCAAGAGAACATGCTTAGTTCACTGTCATAGATTTGAAAGATGCTTTCTGGGCGTGTCCTCTGGCAACAGAATGTAGGGATTGGTTTGCCTTTGAATGGGAGGACCCGAGTACGAAAAGGAGACAACAGCTTAGGTGGACCCGATTACCACAGGGGTTCACTGAATCCCCCAACCTCTTTGGACAAGCTTTAGAGAGTTTGTTGGAACAATTTGTCCCTGAACAAGAAGTGCAGATCCTGCAGTATGTTGATGACCTGATGGTATCAGGAAAGGAAAAAGATCAGGTCAGACAAACTAGTATTAAACTTCTGAATTTTCTGGGGGAGAAAGGACTAAAAGTTTCCCAAGGGAAACTACAATTTGTGCAATCAGAAGTAACATACTTGGGGCACATAATAGGGGGAGGGTATAAGAAATTAGGCCCTGACAGAATTTCAGGTGTTTTAGCTCTCCCGGCCCCAAAAACGAAAAGAGATGTGAGAAAACTCCTGGGCTTGTTCGGGTATTGTAAGTTATGGCTAGACCAATACACACAGAGTGTGAGATTTCTGTACAATAAACTAGTGGATCCAGAACCCCTAATTTGGACAGCTGAAGATGATCAACAATTGGAAAACTTAAAAAACAAATTGTCTTCTGCCCCGATCTTAAGCTTACCAGACCTCAGGAAGGGCTTTGACCTGTTTGTGAGTGCAGAAGGAGGTATAGCCTATGGAGTATTAACTTAAGAGTGGGGAGGGTGCAGGAAACCTGTGGCGTACATATCCAAATTGTTAGATCCAGTGGCTAGAGGCTGGCCAGTTTGTATACAGGCAGTAGCAGCAACCGCAATCCTGATAGAGGAGACTCAAAAATTGACCTTACAAGGAAAAATTAAAGTGCATACTCCTCATGATCTTAAGGCAGTACTGAGACAGAGAGCTCCGCAGTGGTTAACCGATGCTAGAATATTAAAATATGAGATAGTACTAATGAATACAGAGGACTTAGAATTTATCACATCAAATGCCCTCAATCCAGCACAATTTCTAATGGGAGAGCCTATGGAGAATTTAGAACATGATTGTCTTGAATTGGTTTATCTCCAAACAAAAGTGAGAGAAGATTTGGAAGATCAGCCTCTAGCAACTGGAAGAAGCTTATTCATAGATGGCTCTTCAAGGGTAGTAAATGGAAAAAGAGCTTCAGGTTATGCCATTACAGATGGAGAAACATTACAAATTGCAGAAAAAGGGAAACTATCCCCAAACTGGTCAGCCCAAAGTTGCGAAATATATGCCCTGAAAAGGGGACTGGACTTACTGGAGGGGGATTGGGGAACCATTTATACGGACTCCCAATATGCGTATGGGACAGTTCACACATTTGGGAAAATATGGGAGGAACGTGGGTATTTAAGTTCAAAGGGAAAGAGCTTAGCCCATGAGAACCTAGTCCGATCAGTATTAGAAGCCCTACAAAAACCTACAGAAATAGCAGTGGTCCATATAAAGGGGCACCAAAGAGGAGACAGTTTAGAAGTTAGAGGAAACCGACTGGCTGATCAGATAGCCAAAGAAGCAGCTTTAGAACCAGGGGATCCAGTAAAAAATTTGAAGACAAAAATGACACCTGAAAAAGGGGAAGAACCTGTATTTAGTGAAGAAGAATTAGAAGCAATAAAAGATTTAAAGTTACATCAAGGACAACAGGGAGAGTGGGTAACCTCAGATGGACGGGTGTTTTTGAATAAAGCACTGGCTCGGACAGTGCTAACAGAACTACATAAATTAACTCACTGGGGAGTCCAAGGACTATGTGATCATTTCTTAAGAAATAACCTATGCATCGGTGTATACAGCCTGGCTAAAGCTGTTACCAGAGGGTGTGTCATTTGTCAAAAAGTGAACCAGAAAGTTATGAGAAAAGTAGCACCTGGAGGAAGGGAATTAGCCTTGAGACCCTTCCAAAGCATACAGATAGATTTCACTGAGATGCCCCCAGTGCAAAGGTACAGATATTTACTGGTTATAGTTGATCATCTCACACACTGGGTAGAAGCCTTCCCGACCAGGAGGGAAACAGCTCAAGTCATGGCAAAAGCAATCCTAGAGAACATTATCCCCAGATATGGTATGGTGAACACCATAGATTCAGACCGAGGTCCACATTTTGTGTCCCAAACATTACAAAATATAATTGGGGCTTTAGGAATGAAATGGAGGTTGCATACTCCATGGCACCTCCAGAGTTCTGGGAGGGTGGAGCGAATGAAACAAAAATGAATTGGCTGAAGTGTTTGCCCCTAGCGCTATTGCGCATCAGAACAAGACCTCGGGCTGACATAAGAATTTCACCTTATGAAATGATGTTTGGGCTGCCATTTTTGTTAACACCTTATAGCACAGGAGACTATCTGGAAGGGGAAGAAGCTACCAGAAAGTATTTAGAAATAATTGGAAGAACTCTGGAGGGACTTAGA
The DNA here is from genome assembly GCF_028551555.1 of Melozone crissalis. Classification (NCBI taxonomy): domain Eukaryota; kingdom Metazoa; phylum Chordata; class Aves; order Passeriformes; family Passerellidae; genus Melozone; species Melozone crissalis. The sequence continues at coordinate 2,727,312 of NW_026535813.1, read as the reverse complement.
AAGAAAGGATACCTTCCTCAAACTTCCCCTCTCGACACAAAAGTTCAGAACATTAGCCCAGGAGATTGGGTTTTGATAAAATCATGGAATACGGGAACATTAATGCCTAAATTTGAAGGCCTCTTCCAGGTGCTCCTGATCACTAATTCAGCTGTGCGGACCAAAGAAAAAGGTTGGACTCATATTACAAGAATAAAAGGGCCAGTCTCACCCCCAGGTACGGGACCGGATCCAACATCAGCTTCCCCCTCTGGCACTGGACCAGAGTCCACACCACTCTCGCCCCCCGGCGCTGGACAAGATTCATCTGCGTCACAAGCTAAATCACCTGAATGTACTGTGGTAAAAGGACCAAAGGATTTAAAGTTGACTCTCAGAAGGAAGAGTCAAATAGACTGAACTGTGTGGGAAAAAATTGGCATCAAGAGTCCTAATATTGCTTAAAATGTTTCAAAACTGTTCTGTGTAAACTATGTTGGTAAAAAGTTTAAGACTGTAAATAAGAAATTCTGGTTAAGTTCCTTAATTTAATTCTAAAGACTCCAGGTTAATCCTCTACAGAACACTCCCCTGGGAGGGGAAACCAAAATTGGTAGGGAAGAGACGAAGAGGGGTTTAACCAGAGAAGCGGGTAGAAGGGACTCTAAAGAGCTTGGAAGCTTTTCCTCAGTAAAATTCCCCAAGAGGCAAGGCCGGGTGGGCAGGCTGTGCAAGATGACCCATACCGGACTCTTGGGAAGGGTAGTACTGATGGCTCTGATTGCTGGTGGTGCTCTGGGAAGCCCAGCTGAGCGGCGCAGTGAATGCTACCAACTCCTCTATGAGGAGGAAGTGAGCTCCTTGTCGAGAGTCCACATCAGTTCTAACCCTGATTGTGTTAACCTCTCCCAATTGGTCCTTTATCAGAAAAATAAGAGAGTGTATTGGATAGCACACAGTACTGCCACTTTTAGGCAGCCACTCCTTCCCTATACGGGAAGCCTGGTTGTGCTTTGAATGTGATGCTGCTGAAACGAGCTCAGCAGAACTAGTAAAAAGCAAAGAAACGGTGAAAATGGTAAGAAAAATTGTTTGTTGCAAGTATTTATATGAGTGTACTGGAAAAGAGATGAACCCCTTTTGGAACACATTTCAGGGGAACTCTAAACCCTTAGGTTTGATCTCGTCTGTTATGAACAAAAATTCGGTTAATATTTTTTTTGTGAGAAAAAGTTACAAAAAGGCAGCCAGATCACTGGCCCTGCCCAAGTTCTGTGTGTTTTGTTATTGTAATCACGGGTCGTTGTGGCTAATTGCTCCTTTGTATCAGCAGAGCCTTGCCCGAGGCTAAGTTGTACCTTTCTCATAGTGAAGACACCTGAGAAGGTGCGGGGGGTTATGCAAAGTGACTCCAAGACCACAATGCAGCATGGGTCCCCCGCTGTACTGAGAAGACCCCAAAAACAACGAGCCAAATAAGAGTTGAGAGACTGGAGTGATGTCTGGATGTGAGGAGCAGAGTGCTAGGCCTGCAGAGATGCTGGAAACCTTCATCGTTCCTCACCCTGTCTTTGAGATCCCCCAGGCCAGGTCTGGGAGGGAGCGAGACCCGGACCGAAGTAACATCTGGCGGGGACACCACGCCCTAAAGGCTCCCACGAGGACTGGATCCCCCAGCTCTGCCCCTAGTGGACAGAGCTGTGCATATCCTCTTCCTCTGAGTTGCCCGGGGAGACGACGGGACGCTGCAGACCCATCGAGCCGCCCAATCCTGAGCCGATCACTTTTAATAAAGGCATTAAAAATGAGAAGAAGTCTCCTGGCCCTGTTTATTTCACCTGGGGGCGCACGTCCGGAATAGCCACGCCGCAAGAAGACTCAGGACTGGCCATCTTGGATCTTCAGAGGACAGCTGGCTACCAGGACCAGAGAGATCGGCTCCGGACAGCGATGCAGAGGAGCACCGGAGCACCGGAGCACCGGACTGGTGAGAAATCCGGTGGCGGGAGTGGGAGACGTGCGCATGTGTGTGTGAGTGAGACGCGGGCCAGCAGCCGGACCCTCAACCTGAGAGTGGACCCCTTAGTACTGCATTTCCGGCTTTTCGCGAGAAACCCGGCCAGGAACAGGGGGAAGCGAGTGGAATTAGTGTGAGTGAGTCTCCCAAGGGGGAATAAAGGCCCCCCCCCCCTTTGGGCGTGCGAAGGGAATTTGTGTTTGAGTGGCACGCACCCAAAGTAAGTCCTGACAGAGGGAGGTCAGGCACCTTTGTAAGTCTCGAGAAGGATCCGAGTAAGATTTGTCAGTCCCGAGAAGGATTCGGGTGTTTCACAAGCCCTGCAGGCAAAGTAAGTCCTGACAGAGGGAGTCAGGCACAAACCCCAGCGAAGGAGGCTGTGGTTTGCTTTTAAGTCCTGATACGGTGAAGCCTAAAAATTGGCAGGTTAGGCAAACTAAAAATCAGGCAGTTGTTTTCCTGACTGAGGGAGTCAGGCACGACCCGGATTCTTAGGCCGAGGCTTCGTGTGTTCAAGTCCCGATAGATGTAAGACCTGACGTTGGGAAGTTGGGCAATCAAGAGATTGGGCAGTTGTTTCAGTATAAAGTCCGGAGCATCAGGCAGAAATTTGAAGTTCAGTGGAGGAGGCTGAAGCTCCTCAAACAAGGGTTTTTTTTGAAATTACCGGTCAGTAGAGGCACCTTTGGGACTTTTTACTGTTGAGACCTGTAAAATGGGAGGTCGTAATAGTAAAAAGACCGGCAAGAGACTGAGGGATATACCTCCCAGTAGTCCCTTAGGAGAACTGTTAGTAAAATGGGATTCTATAGAGGCCACAGAGGGATTAGATAAAGTGAAAATGATCCATTATTGTATGGAAGTGTCACCAGAATTAGAGGTGCAAGGCGGATGGCCTTGGTGTGGGACGAAGGATAAGTGAATGTGCCAACTCTTAAATAATTATCTGACAGCTCGAGGCGATACTGATCCTGAGCAATTGCTGTATGTATCGTGCTGGGTAAAGAGCGCTGTTGGGGATGAAGAGGTGCGAATTTGTAAGGTACAGAGGAAGAAAGAAGGGAATGAAGGAGGGGATGATAGAACTAGTAAAAGATGGGACCCTCTGGATTATTTGCCTCCTTCTGCCCCTCCACTTTATAATACTCTTCTTCAAGCACCTCAAATGGCAGGTCCGGTTCTTCCCCCGGCTGCCATCTCATCACCACCTGCTCAAATTCCTTCTTCTACCTCTTCAGCTTCCGCTATGATAAACCCAGTATCTCCTCCAGTTCCTTCTGCATCACCACAAGCGCCTACTCCACCTGCTGCATTCTCCACCGCTTCTCCAGCTCCTCTCAATATACACTCAGACTCTTCTCCCCCTCCTATTGCTGTCCCTTTGCCTCCTCCTGGTTGGGGCACAAATGCCTCCTCGCCCGATAAACAGCTATCAGCAAATACACCTGCTGATGGGCCGAATGTTCAGGGTTTGGCATCTGAAGATGGGCCATACTGTAGCACCAGATCCAAGACCTCCAAGGCAGAGAGACTCTTTCCCCTCAGAGAGGTTCCTATGGGAGGAGAAGCAGGAGGTGTTGGCTTTGTGAATGCTCCCCTAACTGCTTCTGAGGTGAGAGGATTCAAGAAAGAGTTGGGGCATTTAGTTGAGGACCCAGTGGGCATAGCCAACCAAGTGGATCAATTTCTAGGTCCAAATATCTACACTTGGGGGGAGATGAATTCCATCCTGAGTATATTATTTTCCCCAGAAGAGGTCCAGATGATTAGGGCGGCTAGCATGAGAATATGGGAGAAAGATAACAGTCCAGGACCCCAGGTGCCAACAGGTGAACAGAAATTACCACTAACGGAGCACAACTGGAACCCTAACCAGGAGGAGGGGAGGAAGGCCATGATGGAATATAGGTCTTTGATAATACGGGGGATCAAAGAGTCAGTTCGCAAAGGAACTAATACCCAATTGGCATTTGACGGTGCACAAGAGAAGGATGAAGCTCCTGCTGCCTGGCTTAATCGCCTAAGGCGGAACTTCCAGTTGTGCTCTAGAATAGACCCAGACACCCCAGAAGGTCAAATGTTACTAAAAGTCCAATTGGTTACCAAATCTTGGCCTGATATAAGGAGAAAACTGGAAAAGATGGAAGATTGGCAAGAGAAGGACATAAATGAGTTATTAAAAGAGGCATTGAAGGTGTATTTAAGGAGGGAGGAAGAAAAAGCAAAGGCCAAGGCTAAGATCATGGTTGCTGTAGCTAGAGAAAGTGCAGGGGGGGCGGGTCCACCACCAGGAGGAGGCAAGGATAGGTCAGTACTGTCAGGTGCAAGAGGGATGGAGACACCTCAAGGCCCTTTGAGAGAGCGACATTGCTCTTACTGTGGAAAGGCAGGACACGTCAGGAGGTTTTGTATAAAGCTTAGTTTCGATGCGGCAATAGCCAGGGAACAAGATAATTTAGGGAAGATCCTTGAAGGTGACGAGTAGAGGGTCAGGGGCTTTACACTATAGGGGACCCCATGCAACATCTTGAAGAGCCCTTGGTAAACTTTGAAGTGGGACCCCTAAATGAAGAATTTGAATTTTTGGTTGATACAGGAACAGATAAGTCCTGTCTCAACGAAGTACTAAAAAGTATAGTATAGTGAAAAAACATCTGAAGTTAGACAAAAACAGCTAGGTAGAAAGGATATCCAATAGCACCAAAACTGTCCAGTAATACTTAACTTGTAATAAATGATGTGAAAGTAAAAGGTACCTTTTTGTTGTCTTGTTGTGTGTGTGAGAGTGAGTCACAAAGTCAGCCTCAGCTTCCCGGGCAGGTGGGAAGGGGGCAGTGAGAGTGTGTGTGACCTGCAATACGAGGCCTGTGTCCCCTGGGCGGGTGGGGGCTGTGGCCAAAGTGTGTGTGTGACCTGCAAACCAGACTAGTACTCCCCAGATGTGTGAGGGAGCCGTAGCTGTAAGAGCGTGAGTGACACGCAGACAGCCTCACAGGTGAATGTGCACCAGAGGAAACCAGAGTCAGGGCCCTTCCAGGGGGCCCAGAGATGCTGAGACCTGTGGGCCAACCCCAAGGTGAGGGGGGGGGGGCTACAGGACCCGTTATTATCTAGGAATAATGATCCAGTTTGTGTCTTGAGGGTGTGAAGGAATGTGTGAGAGTGAATATAGACAAATTAGAATAGAGGCAATGTAGATTGTGCATTATAAGTTTTACCACATCTCCTTAGAGGGAAGTGTATTGTGTAGAAGAATGGTGTAAGAAAAAAAAAAAATTAAGTGTAAGGGGTCGAAAGAAAAGTAGTATTTAAGCTGTAAGTGAAAGTAAGAAACAGAAGCAAGAGATAAAAAAGATCTTGAAAAATAGAACAGAAAACCAGTGAATTAAATACACAGAAAAATAGGGGAATAAAAATACTTTGGGAGTTAAGTTAGCTGAGAAATACAACTCCTTGCAAAATACAGAGTATGTAGAAGTTGATGACAGAAACATGCAAGCTATGGAAAAAGAGAAATTAACCAATAACATTAAACAGAGAAACTGAGTTTTGATAAAATCATTAAATAGCAGACCATTAATGCCTGTGTTTGAAAGCCCGTTTCAGGTACTCTTCATTACTAATTCGACTGTGCAGACCAAAGGAAAAAGGTTGGACTCACATCACTCTCACCCCCTGGCATTGGACCAGGATTCAACACCAGTTTTTTTCTCCCTCTGGCATTCTGGCATTGGACCGGACTGCACCCCATTCTCCCTCTGGCATTGGACCGGACTTCACCCCTTTCTCTTTCTGGCATTGGGCCAGACTCCCAGTTTTTCCCTCTGGCATTGGGCCAGAGTCCACACCACTCTCACCCCCCGGCGCTAGATAAGGATTCATCCACATCACAAGTTAATTCACCTGAGTATACTGAGATTTAAAGTTGACTCTCAGAAGGAAGAGTCAAAAAGACTGAACTGTGTGGGAAAAAAATTGGCATCAAAAGTTGCAATATTGCTTAAAATATTTCAAAACTGTTCTGTGTAAACTATGTTGGTAAAAAGTTTAAGACTGTAAATAAGAAATTCTGGTTAAGTTCCCCAATTTATTTCTAAAGACTCCAGGTAAATCCTCTACAGAACACTCCCCTGGGAGGGGAAACCAAAATTGGTAGGGAAGAGACGAAGAGGGGTTTAACCAGAGAAGCGGGTAGAAGGGACTCTAAAGAGCTTGGAAGCTTTTCCTCAGTAAAATTCCCCAAGAGGCAAGGCCGGGTGGGCAGGCTGTGCAAGATGACCCATACCGGACTCTTGGGAAGGGTAGTACTGATGGCTCTGATTGCTGGTGGTGCTCTGGGAAGCCCAGCTGAGCGGCGCAGTGAATGCTACCAACTCCTCTATGAGGAGGAAGTGAGCTCCTTGTCGAGAGTCCACATCAGTTCTAACCCTGATTGTGTTAACCCCTCCCAATTGGTCCTTTATCAGAAAAATAAGAGAGTGTATTGGATAGCATACAATACTGCCACTTTTAGGCAGCCACTCCTAGAAGAGTGCCCTATACGGGAAGCCTGGTTGTGCTTTGAATGTGATGCTGCTGAAACGAGCTCAGCAGAACTAGTAAAAAGCAAAGAAATAGTGAAAATGGTAAGAAAAATTGTTTGTTGCAAGTATTTATATGAGTGTACTGGAAAAGAGATGAACCCCTTTTGGAACACATTTCAGGGGAGCCCTAAACCCCTAGGTTTGATCTGTTTGGCAGCTGCATTGCTAGAGTGATAAAACCAATTTTCTTATTACCCAAAGAAACTGGATCAAGTTTGGGAGTTCCTATATATAATGATTTGAGAGAAAATAAATAGAACCGGGAAAGTGAAATAGAAATTGAGAAAATCCAAAATTGTAAAAGCCAAATTCGGATCCCAATATCTATGTCAAACAAAGTAATCCGGCTCCAGGCAGTATTAAAAATAAAGAATTCAATTAATAGGAACATTTAAAACGAAATAAAAAGATTAACATGTGTAAATAATCGAGATCAAACTCCTACACTTGATCCCAGTGGGTGGGAGAACCTGGCGATTTTCAAAAAGGATGTATGGGAAAGGGTAGTTTTTCTCACTGTGTGTGTACTTGGAGGATTGCTCTTTTTACTATGCTTATTTATCTGTTTTAGTAGAATAATACTTGCCGTGCAGACTAACCTGAAGAAACTAAGGAAAGTAACAAGGTTAAGTAACCATGATTACCAAAGTGAACAAGAGATTTATAGTAGATTCAAAACAAAAAAATTGTGAGTTGATGCGAGCTTAGAATTTTAGCTCGATCAAAGAGAAAGAGGGGGGACTGTTATGAAAAAAAATTCGATTAATATTTTTTTTGTGAAAAAAAGTTCCCACTACTGCTGGGCTGCTGCCTGTGTTATGGTAATTATGGGTCGTTGTCGTTAATGGTTGTTTTTGAATTAGTAAAAGCCCTGGCTAGGGCGAGGTAATGGCCCTTCTCTGACACAGTGAAGGGTGGGAACCTTCCCGAACAGTGAGGAGAAGAGACCTGGAGGGGGGGGGTTATGCAAAGTGACTCCAAGGACCAGAATGCTTTGTGGGACCCCCGACTCCAAACCCACAGAGAAATCCCAAAAACAACGAGCCAAATAAGAGTTGAGAGACTGGAGTGATGTCTGGATGTGAGGAGCTGAGTGCTGGGCCTGCAGAGATGCGGAACACCTTCGGAGCCTCTCGCCCTGACCATGGGAGTAGCCCCCGGAGATGAGGGCCTGCTAAGACAGCCGGCAAAAGCAGAAACAACTGGCGGGGACACCACGCCCTAAAGGCTCCCACGAGGACTGGATCCCCCAGCTCTGCCCCTAGTGGACAGAGCTGTGCATATCCTCCTCCTCTGAGTCGCCCGGGGAGACGACGGGACGCTGCAGACCCGTCGAGCCGCCCAATCCTGAGCTGATCACTTTTAATAAAGGCATTAAAAAGGAGAAGAAGTCTCCTGGCCCTGTTTATTTCATGTAACATCTGGGTAAACTCGTTCTCCATCAGCAGTCTGGCCCAGAAGCTTTTTATGTGCAGTTAAGTTGTCTCTACTGGAGAGATTAAAAAAATTTTAAACATAGGTTGCTTTGTCAAGCTGCTCTCGAGGAAGCATTCCTATTGGGGTCTCACTCTTTTTTTTTGTTGCATGCTTTTAAATGTATAATGTGCCGTTTCCACCATGGCTTGCCCTTTTGGGGAATGGGCAATACCTCTGACTTGTTTGATACCCAAAGTGTGGAAGAATTCTTGTCTTTTATGAGATGTATATGTGGGTCCATAATCTGTTTTTATCTGTTAAGGGATACCCATTGTTCTAAAGGCGTGGTGTAGCAGGCTCCATGGAATTGGCTAGGGCCCTGTGGAGGGCCGAGGCTTAACGAAAGGAATTTCTGAGTCATGATGAGGTAGCAAAACAAGCTCCTGTCTTCCACTTTTCGGACCCTAGCTTATCTCTGTAACCCCATAGGTCACTTTCCCCTAACCCCTACTATTGGACAAGTTTGGATCCCTTTATACCCTATTAAAAGGGGCTGTTTTAGCCCATTCGGAAGAAGAAGAGCCGTCGCTGGAACCCTTCACAGACCCCTCAATAAAACCATCACTGTAGAATGACCAGGACATTTTCTTCTCCTCTCTCATCTGCTTCCCCTCTAGCCTGCCAGGCGCCTTAGCAAGCAAAGAGCTGGAATCCTAAGAGAGCTGATAATCACTAAAGAGCTGATATCCACTAAGCTTGCTTAAGGTAGCCACGGCTACGAGTGGCCTGGGTATTCGGACACTGTCCCCAGGAGGGACTGAGCTTTCCAGTTCATGCTGCCTTTCTCGGAGGCAAAGCCAGCCCTGCAGGCTGAGGGGCATATGTGGTGCATGGAACAGGAGGAGAAGAGCCTCAGGAGAGCAGCGTTTTCCTTGGAAAACAGTAACTGCTGTCGAAATGCCGCATCCTCTTGTGGAGAGGGCTTTTTGTTTTAGAAGATCTTCTCTGCAGGGGGTGTCAGTTCGACACTCAGAAATTTACATCTGAATGAAATTGTTCGAGGAGACTGACAAAAGCAGACTACCTTCCAGCAGACCTCGGACCCCACACGGCGGCGGAAGAAGTGTAAGTTTTAAATCAGCCTCTATTGCTCGCTTTTTTTTTTCTTTGGGTCCTAATTCCCGTTTTGTTTTTTTTTTTCTTTTTTTTTCTTGTTTTTATCTGCTGGAAGGGACACGTTAATATGGGATCAAAACTTAGTACTTCGAAACGGTCCCAGAACGAGAGAGATTTCTACTTACTAATCCTAGTGTTATGAACAAAATTCGGGTAATATTTTTTTTGTGAGAAAAAGTTACAAAAAGGCAGCCAGACCCGGGTAGCTGCTGAAGTTCTTCGTGTTTTGTTATTGTAATCACGAGTCGTTGTGGCTAATCGCTCCTTTTGTATCAGCAGAGCCTCGCCCGAGGCTAAGTTGTACCTTTCCCAGAAGGGTGGGAACCTTCCCGAACAGTAGAAGAGACCTGAGAAGGTGGGGGGGGCTATGCAAAGTGACTCCAAGACCACAATGCAGCATGGGTCCCCCGGTGTACAGAGAAGACCCCAAAACGACGAGCCACCTAAGAGTTGAGAGACTGGAGTGATGTCTGGACGTGAGGAGCTGAGTGCTGAGCCTGCAGAGATGCAGAACACCTTCAGACCCTCTCGCCCTGACCAAGAGAGACGACCCCGGCGGTGAGACCAGGCCGACTGAGTGGGTGGAGTAACATCTGACGGGGAATCACGCCCTAAAGGCTCCCACGAGGACTGGATTCCCCCAGCTCTGCCCCTTGTGGACAGAGCTGCGCATATCCTCCTCATCTGAGTCGCCCGGGAAGATGACGGAGACTGCAGACCCGTCGAGCCACCCAATCCTGAGCTGATCACTTTTAATAAAGGCATTAAAAAGGAGAAGAAGTCTCCTGGCCCTTTTGTTTATTTCACCTAGAAATCTTATCTTCTAACAACTTTTTTTTTCTCTAACAGCAAACTCTCTAAGACTAACCTGAAAAAATTTACAAAATGGATTCTTTTGCAATATCCCGATACTGATCAAGAAATTATCACTAAAAATTTATTTTGGGACAAAATTGGAACTACGATATATAACTTGCAAGCTAACCAAGACTTCTCTGTAACTCAGTATATGCCTTTGTTTCACATAATAACTAAAACCGTAGAGAATGTTATAAACAAAAATCTGCCAATTTTTTTGTGAGAAAAAGGTTACCACTGTTGCTGCTGGGGTGCTGCTTGTGTGTTATGGTAATTACGGGTCGTTGTCGTTAATAGTTGTTTTTGTATCAGTAAAAGCCCTAGCTGGGGCCGAGTTAATGGCTCTTCTCTAGAACAGTGAAAGGTGGGGACCTCCCCAAACAGTGAGGAGAAGAGACTTAGGAGGTGGAGAGATATGCAAAATAACCCCAAGACCGGCATGCCATGAGAAGCTACTGCTTCGAGCTTGCTAAAAAGACCCCCAAAACAACGAGCCAACATAGAGTTGAGAGATTAGAGTGATGTCGAGACTTAAAGAACAGAGTGCTGAGCCTGCAGAGATGCTGAACACCTTCGTAGTCCCTCTCACCCTGAGCAAGAGGGTCGTCCCGACACCGGGGACCCAGAGAAAAAAGGGCGGTCATCAACATCTGCCTCCCACGAGGACCACCAGCTCTGCCCCTAGTAGACAAAGCTGCGCATATCCTCCTCCTCCTCGTCGCCCTGAGAGAGACGACAGAGACAGCAGACCCATCGAGCTGCCCAATCCTCAGCTGATCACTTTTAATAAAAGCATTAAAAAGCGAAAAAGTCTCCTGCCCTCTTTATTTCAGAGAAGGTTAACAGAGATAAAACAAATGCAAAGCAATCTTTCAAAACAGACACACACCCTCTCTTTTCAGATGTTAATCACTCTGATAAAGATGCCCAGGAATCCGGGTCTCGGGTTCCCTGGGTCCTAGTGCTGCAGTTGCCCCTGCACGTCTCAATGCAAAGGCTGCGCGGTCCCCCCTCCATGCCTGCGGGGTCTGTGCCGTCCATTCTTTGCCTGCCCAACCCCCTGAACGCGGCCTCCCCCTTATCTACGAGCGCATCCATGCCCTTCCCTGCCAGCTCGGGTTCCCCCCCCCTCCCCCCACTCCCATCCTTCCCCCAACCCTATCTCCGTTTCCCCCGGCCCCGCTGCAGCCCCCCCGCGGTGGCTCTGCCTCCCTCCTCCACGGCTTCCCCCACCCTCCCTCTCGCCTCCCCCATCCCCGCTCTCGTCCTCCCTGCCCCCGCCGCCGCTTTACCGATCCCAGACCCGACCCCTGATGCCACCGCTCTCATGCCCGCGTGTACCTCCACCCCCACCCCTTCCAGTCTGCCTACCACATCAGACTGTCCCCCTGCATGCCAGCACGCCCCAGCCCCAGCACACCACCCTCTACCCATGGCACCCAAGACCGGTCTCATTGCTTCCTCACCCCCGCTCCCCCCTTGCCCCCACCCTCAGACTTCTCAGCCCCCCACCCACCCCCAATGTCACCCAAGCGGAATCCCAGACAACCCCCCTTGGTACCACCCCTCTCCCCAGTTGTGTGCATGCTGTGCTGCCATCTCAGCCCCAATGGTGCCTCCCTTTGGCCAAGCTATGCCATGTGCCTCCTCACAACCCCCTAAACCTTTGAAAAATTCCACTTCAACACGCCGTAAAAAGCATAGGACATGGACTGCTCGCGTTCACTCCTCGGAGGAGGACCACAGCAGTTCCAGGGACTCTGATTTTAATACAGTGGACATTGATCCATGGGCTCTAATTAAGATAGAAGCAACTAAGACGGGTGATTGGCAGATGGCACAGAAAATTAATGCTTTCCCTGTATAGACAGGGAAGAAATGGCAGGGAATCTGCTATAAAGACGTGGAAACCAAACTCAAATAAGGAACTCATACAATTAAGAAATATAGCCAAAGAACATGGCAGAGGCTGACATATTTTTAGAAATTTCTCTAGAAGCGATGTTCTCAGCACATGTTTTACTTCCCCACGATATTAAAAATATCTCCCATTGCCTCCTGTCCCCAGCAGAATATATGTTATGGGAAAGGCATTGGAAAAAACAATTAAAAACCTTATCAGACTCATATTCCACAGATGCCGATAAGACAAATTTTACAGTAGAACATCTGGCTGGGGAAGGGGATTTACAGAAACCTGGGGACCAAATGGAAAATTTGAACAAAGAGTCACTGCAAGATGTGGCACTTGCAGCAAAAAACGCCTTACTTCTCATACATGATGATTCAAGGCCAACCATGAATTTTTCTACTATTAAACAAGGAGTAGATGAAAGCTTTATCAAATTTGTGGACAGAATTAAAGATGCTCTGGAAAAACAGATAGAGAGGTCAGAGGCAAGAAAGGAACTCTTATGTAAGCTTGCCATGAGTAACTCAAACAAACAGTGCAAAGCGATTCTGAGATCCCTAGGCTTGGATACAGACCCTACCATAGAGCAAATGCTGGAATGCTGTACATGTCACATGTCCACTGAAAATACAGTGGCTCAAGCAGTTGCTAAGGGTATTGCTGAAGGAGTTTCTGGTGCATATGCAGTAATAGCTTCTGAAGACCAGACCCGCTGCTTTCACTGTGGAGATTTTGGACATTTTTTAAAGGACTATCCAGACAGGTCACCTACCTGACACACTCATAACACCTATCAAAGACCCCAAAATCAGCAGCGCTACCAGCAGCGTTCGGGAAACGCCTTGCACAGCCCGGTAGAGCCCCAGGCTACGACAACAAATCAAAGGCCACCCAGACCCAAACATGCACCATCCCAGGAAGTTCCGGACCACAAGAAGAGGATCCAACACATGGGATAATACAGATGGGAACCCACCCCCAACTGGTAACTGCTCTGTCCATTGACTTTAATAATAAGAATGTTTATCATGTTCTCACAGGCAAATATGGGCCAAAAGGTGGTCCTTCGGACGTCTTAATTATATGTGACTCCCTCCATAGCCCAAAGGAAATCTTCACTGTTCCAGAAGTGCAAACAGTGCGCCCAGGACAAGAGATTCTTGTCCAGGTGTACTGCATGGACTTAACATTTTTCCTTTCAAAGGGAACTCCAATCACACAAGCCTTTCTACTCCCAAAGAATCACAGGGAACAGATTCCTCTCAACCCTACAGCAATGTGGGCACAAGTTGTGGGACCAAGCAAGCCTATCATCGAGTGTGGTCTTACCTGCAGAGAAGATCCACCTACCGGGGATGCTGGACACCAGTGCTGACCTGACCATCATTGCTCGCTCCGAATGCCCAGCACTCTGGGATCTACAACCTGTTGTAGGCATGATTTCAGGGATTGGTGGAGCTACGGTATCCATGCGAAGCAAAAACAACATCCTGGTTGAAGGGCCAGAAGGCAAGCTGGCAACCATCCATCCATTTGTGGTAAGGGCCCCCATCACCCTTTGGGGCAGGGACGTTCTATCCCAGTGGGGGGCTTCCCTACAAATTCCCACTCAGGATTTCTAATCGGGGCCACTGAGGCACGCGCACTGCCAGATACACCTCATCTCACCTGAAAATGTCATGATCCGGTCTGGATTGAACAGTGGCCCCTCTCTAAAGCCAAGCTGCATGCACTACAAATCCTCATGGAAGAACAGCTCAAAAAAGGCCACATAGTCGAATCCTCCAACTCTTGGAACTCTCCAGTCTTCGTTTTTCCAAAGCCTGGAACGAACAGGTGGAGGCTCCTCCACGACCTTCACAGAATCAACGAGGTCATCGAGGACATGGGCCCCCTCCAGCCTGGCCTGCCCTCCCCATCAATGCTGCCTAGACACTGGACACTTGCTATCATAGACATTAGGGACTGTTTCTTCAGCATTCCAGTGCGCCCTCAGGACGCCCCACAGTTTGCCTTCTCCATTCCCTCTCTTAACAAAGAGGCTCCACTCAAAAGATATCATTGGCGTTTTTCCCCCAAGGACTAAAAAACCAGTCTCACTATTTGCCAGTGGTACGTGACTCACATCCTGTCTCCCGTTCGGAAATTATTTCCAAATGCTATCATCCACCACTATATGGATGATATCCTGGTTTGTGCATCAGATAAAGCTTACTTGAACAAAGCAGTTAAAAGGACCATTGAAACCATAGAAAAGGCAAGATTTGAGATTCATGTGGACAAAATACAATACACCAACCCATGGACTTACCTTGAAGTCCAGATCTGGGAAACAACCATCGTACCCCAGCAGCTCACCATCAGAGACAATCCAAAAACCCTGAGAGACTTACACAGCCTGTGCAGATCCATCAACTGGGTACGTCCACTGCTAGGAATTACAACAGAGAACCTTGCTCCCCTGTTCAATCTTCTTCGTGGCAACAAAGACATGGACTCTCCATGCACTCTCACAACAGAAGCCCAAGGTGCCATCACCAAGGTCCAGGAAACCCTGTCTTCACACAAAGCCCATCACTTTGAGCCCAGCCTGCCTTTCCAGTTTGTCATCCTGGGAAAAGCACCTCGATTCTATGGACTGATTTTCCTATGGGACTTTCAGCTGCGAGACCCTTTGCTAATACTGGAATGGATTTTTACAAACAACCAACCTACAAAGACAATTACCACCTTCCAGGAAATCATGGCACATTTAATAAAAAAGGCTAGAACTTGCCTCCGCTCTCTTGCAGGGTGTGAGTTCACATGCATATACTTTCCACTTACCACTGGGGACTTGGAGAATTTGCTCCAGACCAATGAAAATCTCCAGTTTGCCCTAGATAGCTATACAGGCCAAATTTCAGTTCATATCCCAAAACACAAACTTTTTAATTGTGATGTAACCTTTCATCTGACCCCAAAATTAGTCCAAAGTAGAATACCTCTCAAAGTTCTAACCACCTTTACAGATGGCTCAGGGTCATCCCACAAGTCTGTAATGACATGAAAAGACCCTCAGACACAAAAATGGGAATCTGACATACAAATAATGGAGGGATCTCCACAGATTGCTGAGTTAGCAGCTGTTGTCAGAGCCTTTGAAAAGTTCAAAAACGAACCCTTCAATCTGGTTACAGATTTGGCTTATGTTGTTGGTATAGCTATGAGAGCAGAACATGCTCTTCTCCAAGAGGTTTCCAATCCAAAGTTGTACCAATTGATTTCTAAATTAATGCACCTCATCTCCCACAGAAAGCAATCTTACCATATAATGCATGTGAGGTCACACACGGACCTCTCAGGTATCATCGCAGAAGGGAACAGGGAAGCAGATGCATTAGCCATGGCAGTACAAACTGCTAATGTTCCTAACATCTTTGCTCAGGCAAAGTTGTCACATGCATTCTTTCATCAAAATGTACCCACCCTTATCAGAATGTTCAAGCTCTCAAAAGATCAGGAAAAAGCTATTGTTGCCACATGTCCAAGCTGTCAAACCTATCACATACCATCTATGGGGACGGGAGTCAATCCCTGAGGTCTGAACAGCTTCCAGCTGTGGCAGACAGATGTGACTCACACCTTTTGGAAGGTCAAAATATGTGCATGTATCAGTTGACACATTTCAGGAGAAGTATTTGCATCATCACATCCAGGAGAAACTACTCAGCACACAATAAAACACTTCCTCCTCACCTTTGCCACCCTGGGTGTATCAAAGGAGATTAAAACAGATAATGGACCTGCCTATACCTCCCACAAGTTACAGGAGTTCTTCAGTGAATGGGGAATAGCACACAAGACCGGCATACCTGTAAACCCCACAGGACAATCCATCGTGAAAAGGACACATCAAACCCTCAGAAGAGTCATCAATCAACAGAACATAGACACAAGAATCACATCTCCAGTGGAAAGACTTTGCAAGGCTCTCTACATCATCAACTTCCTGAACTGTACAACATCTGAGCCTGACCCACCAATACTTTGCCATTTTGCAAATGCCACCCAAACAAAGCTCACTGAGAAACCACCAGTGCTCGTGAAGGACCCCAAAACACACCAAATTTCTGGGCCTCATCAGTTGATTACCTGGGGTAGAGGATATGCGTGTGTACTACTACCCTCTGGTCCAAGATGGTACCCAGGATAAAACATAAAACCATACCTAGGCACTGCAAACACTACTCCTACAAACGGTGACAAGAACTCTCCTGAGTCAAACACAAGACCTCCTCAAAACCAAACCAGTTCTGCCTGGAGATGAAGACGTTGCCGAATGCCCACAAACACAAGAACAGACTGCCCCATCACGTGACAGCAGACAAAAATGAAAGCTAAATAACATTCTGCTGCATCAAACCATAGATAGCCTGAACACAAAAGTGTTCTCTGAATTATATGTTGTTACCTCTTTTTTTTTACCTCAAAAAACCCTATTATTCCCTTTTTCTAACTCTTTTAAAAACCTCTTAATCTTATACCCACTCCCTCTCCCTTAGCTTAGCTTAGAAATAAAAAGAAAAAAGGGGAGGGGAGGAGGGGAACAGAGAAAAGAACAAGGGAGAAAACCCTCTCATCATAAAGATAACAAATTCTGCTTTTATTCCTTATCAAAACCCCTATTCCAGTCCAAAGATGAAAAATATCTCCATTGGTGCTGTCCTCACTGCTGCCTGGATGTTCTTCACCGTACCGCATGCCTTCGGCTGGATTAGCCCACAGCCTAGCCATAATGTTTGGGTAACCTTAGCAAAGACATTAAAACAGGATAATATGTGCTTGTCCATGGGAAGCATTGATAATCAACTTTCCACATGTCTAGTAGGAATTCCCTTTGTAGCAGATGACTGGCCCATCTATAACTCAGAGCTCCTCTGCACCACAGGTAAGAGACCCAACCTGGCAGATACTTTGGACGAGTGGACAAAAATGCTGCCCAATGCTCTAGAGGAACCCCAAGAATTGGATCTGTTGGGGTCCTCCAAGGCCACATACTGTGTCAAATTTTACTTTAGATGTCCGAAAAACAATTGGCCAGAAATTGACCAGACAAAAAACACATACCGAAAAGACATATCACCCATTAACAAAGCATATAACTATCCCGACTGGTGCAATTACACGGCTCGTGTGATCTCTGTGTCCTCCCTCCATCCCAAAGTATTACCCAAGGGAATGTTTCTCATCTGTGGTGACAGAGTATGGGCTGGGATCCCCTCCCGACTCCAGGGAGGTCCCTGTACCCTTGGAAAACTTTCTACCCTTACTCCAAACATCACCCTGTTACATAATTGGAAAAAAGAAAGCGAATTAAAACACCACAAAAGGTCCTACACTGAATTAGATGAAAATTGTGATCCCAAATTATACGATTGGAACAAACCAAAAAAATTGCTGTCTCCCTGTTCTTACCATGGGTAGCTGCAGCTAAAGCCCTTGGTGAAATAAATCACCTCGGGTACTGGCTCAGTAAACAAGCTAACGCTACATCTGCTACCCTGAGCAATCTCTTAAAAGAAGAAGAAGAAGAAACCACAAGACATGCTTCTCTCCAAAATGGAACAGCAATCGACTTCCTGCTGCTTGCCCACAGACACGGCTGTGAAGACTTCAAAGGGATGTGCTGCTTCAATCTCTCTTCACTCTCGGAATCCATCCACGCAAACATCCAGAAACTGAAATGTTGGTGAGGATGGAACAGGAAAGCCTTATAAATATGATTGCCTGGCAAAAGATTTTGAGAATATAGAAACTATAAGCAAGATTGAAATGAAAGCAAGTTTTGAGATCCCTTAGTTACTGAACAACTGGAAAACAATGGTGTGGCCAGCCGAAGGTAATCCCCTCTTGATGAAACAATACCCTCTGCAAGCAGGCAGGTCCAAGGGTCAGAGCAGACCCTGCAGCTTGGCAGAAGGGATCCAAAGAGTAAGCTTTAGGGTTTAAAATGTAACACAGTATGGTAATGTAGTGATTCTTATAGGTTGTATGGAAATGTTATAGGATATGCATGCTGTAGTAGATTGGTTGAAGAGAATCTGAATATTCAACACTGAAGATGATTTATTGTATTGTAACGGGAACTTCGCTCTCTCTTTCTCTTCTCTTCCACTGCCCTTCCTCCGCTCTTCCTCTTCCTCTTCTCTTCTCTTTTCGCGCTCACCTCTGCACTTCTTCACCCCCTCCTTTCTACATGCTCTCCGCTCTTAAACCTTTAATTCTCTTACACTTTAAGCCTCTCTTCTCTCGGCCCTGCTCCGAGCTGCGGCTGGCAGCTCGCAACAGGGCCCTGCACCCACGTCCTTTGTAATAAACCGATAGTTTCACGACTTGGCTGCAGAGATCTCTCGTCTCCGTCCGTCCCGACCGTGCGTGACCCCTGTCTCTCCTACAGACACGTCCACAGACTGTCTTACAGACGTTCCTACACTGAAAGAACTTGTGAAGGACTTGAAAGTAGAAAAAACCCCAGACTGAGTCAATGAACTTTTCGGTCAATGGGGATTAACAGGATGGGTTGCATCTTTGGTTAAGGGAATGTTGTGGATTCTCCTTGTAGTTGTTATTGTATTAGCTATGTTCTCATGCCTTGTTCACTGTTTCACTCTAGGGAACGCCTTTTTTCTAAAAACAGAAAGTGGAGTTGTAGCAGGCTCCATGGAATTGGCTGGGGCCCTGTGGAGGGCCGAGGCTTAACGAAAGGAATTTCTGAGTCATGATGAGATAGCAAAACAAGCTCCTGTCTTCCGCCTTTCAGAACCTAGCTTATCTCTGTAACCCCATAGGTCACTTTCCCCTAATCCCTACTATTGGACAAGTTTGGATCCCTTTATACCCTATTAAAAAGGGCTGTTTTAGCCCATTCGGAAGAAGAAGAGCCATCGCTGGAACCCTTCACAGACCCCTCAATAAAACCATCGCTGTGGAATGACCAGGACATTTTCTTCTCCTCTCTCATCTGCTTCCCCTCTAGCCTGCCAGGCGCCTTAGCAAGCAAAGAGCTGGAATTCTAAGAGCTGATAATCACTAAGGAGCTGATATCCACTAAGCTTGCTTAAGGTAGCCATGGCTACGAGCGGCCTGGATATTCTAACCCTAACCCTAACCCATGCTGCCTTGCTCGGAGGCAAAGCCAGCCCTGCGGGCTGAGGGGCATAGCATGGAGCCAATGTCAGGTGGCATCTCTTGATTTCTCACCCTTGTGTGTTGTTGCTACTATGAATTGTGAAAAGGTGTCAATCGAAACATGAACATATTTAAAAGTCCCAAAACTCAATATGTGTGGTACATGTTTGCTAAATGTCATTAGGTTTCAACCCTTGTAGTTGAAACCTAACTCACTAGATTGCCATGTACCTAATGTTTGTGGCAAAGAAATAGTACTGACATTGTGAGCAAGTACTCACTACATCCTGTGCTTGTGGCAAAGTTAGATTGAATTGTTTTGCCAATGCTTGGGATTTTTGGTGGTAGAAATCATGAGAAAGTTTTCCTGCCCTAACTTTTGTGGTATAGTGACTGTCATGGTGAGGGCATCCGCCTTCACATTAGCTTCCACTATCGGCCCAGGCAGAGTGGTGTGTGACCTAAGATGCAGAATGTAATATTCATGAGACCTGTAAAGTAAAAAGTTGTACAGAATGGTTAATAACACAAAAAGATCCTTGTTAGAGACTTCCTTCAGGAATGAGTGCTCAGTTCTTTCAATGATTCCTGTAACATAAAGAGAATCACAATGTTAATAGGTTCCTGTGAAAGAAGGTGAAATGCTTCTACCACAGCTGCCAGTTCGACTAGCTAGGTAGATCCAGGTTGAAAGGTTATTGAATGTTCCCACTGTCCCATATAATTTTTCCACAGGGTGACAGCATTGTGTGTCTTTTCTGATCCATCAGTGAAAAGTCTTTGCATCAGGAGTTGGAGTTTTTTTTGTAGTCATCATTGTTGACAGGGGAGTTCCTGGGTTGTAGCAGGGCATGTCAAGGTATTGTGTGAAAAAATTGTCCATTATAGTCTGCAAGAGCAATTTGAAATGATGGTGAATCCCTGAACAGATTCTCCAATTCTGCGGCAATAATAGGGAGATGTGTGACTGCCAGATCATATCCTGTCAGGCTCTGGCCACTTCCAGCTGTTGGGCTATCACAGTAGCAATTAGTTCTGCTTTAAATTGTTCCAAGCCAATATTAGCACATGCCTTGATATAATCAGAAAGGTCAACATCAGCACGATTACGAATCAGGTCCAGGGCTTTTATACAGTTATTGTTGGCATTTTCATAAGAAAGAGATTTTAAGACAGCATCAGCTGCTTCCTGCATGTCAATTTGCTGTCTAATGGCAGATTGCAATCGATCAATAAAGGTTTCTGAGGCCCCTGCCTCACAGCAGCAAAACCAGACTCCAACTTTTTTGTATCAGGTACTGGAGTTGGGAATACAAAGGATCTGAGGCCAGCTATACCCCAACCAAGAAGGAGATTCTTTCAGCTTATTAAGGGGTTCAAGCTGCCTCAGAATTAATTGGCACCGAAGTGCAGCTGCTTCTGGCAGCTCGACTACCACTGCTGGGGTGGATGTTCAAGGGAAAGGTTCCTTCCATGCATCATGCCACTGACACCATATGGAACAAGTGGATTGTGCTGATCACACAGAGAGCCTGGACAGGACATCCTAATCAGCCTGGGATTCTGGAAATTATAACAAACTGGCCTGAAGGTCAAACTTTTGGATTATCTTCTGAAGAAGAGGAGGAGCAAATGACATGTGCCAAGGAAGCCCCACCATATAACAAGCTACTGGAGAGTGGAAGAGAATATGCCCTCCTCACTAATGGTTCCTGTCAAATTGTGGGCGCTAACCGGAAATGGAAAGCTGCTGTGTGGAGCTCCACACAATGAGTTGCACAAGCTACTGAGGGACAAGGTGGATTGAGTCATGCCACAGAGCTTAAAGCCGCCCAGCTGGCTTTGGATATTGCTGAACGAGAGAAGTGGCCAAGGCTCTATCTCTATGGCGACTCATGGATGGTAGCTAATCCTCTGTGGGGATGGCTGGATCACTGGAGAAAGGCCAACTGGCAACGCAGAGGGAAACCCATCTGGGCCACTGAGATTTGGCAGGACATCATCGCCCAGGTAGAGAGGCTGACTGTGAAGGTTCAACACGTGGATGCACACATACCCAAGAGTCAGGCTAATGAAGAGCATCGTAACAACAAGCAGGTGGACTGAGCTGCCAAGGCTGCGCGAGGGCGTATGCGGCCCCAAGTCCGGCTAGCTAGAGGGGAAACGGCAGACGCCTCCGCTGCATCTGAGATCAGCCCCCCTTGGCGTCGTGGCCTCGGGCTGGGCTGAATCGCGGACTGGATTATATGCGCTGGACAAGATGAGGAAAGGGAGTGACCACTTGCTGGGGGTTAACGTCGGTTTATTGAAGGATGGCAGGTACCAATGGAAGGAGGGCACCGCCCAGCAAAATGGCCTCGAGCAAGGGGAGAGGCGAGGTTTTAAAGGCAAGGGGCGGAGAAAGGAGGGAAACCCTGCTAGCAAATAGGAAAACATATAGGGAGATGTACAACATAACTGACATGCAAACATATCCAATAAACACAAGGTTAGAGAGGAGCCCCGGGACCCCAGCCAATTACATCCCCCAAAGAGAAGAAGGTTCTCGAAAGCTGGGAGGAGTGGGGGGTGATTGACTGAGCCCAGGGAGGAGGAAAAGCTTACTTATATGGTAAAATAAGGGAGGGGAAGTTACATAACTTGAACGATTGACAACTGAAGGGGGCAGGGGTAACCATAGTAACATAACTGTCAGGAGAGCTGTGGCGGGAAAACTGGGGAGGGAAGAACCATTTTACAAGGACAAAAGGAGAATGATACATAAAATGGGGGAACACAAAAGAAACTTAAAAACGCACTACAACATCTCCCTGTTTCTTAACAAATAAAATGAAAAGAACGGGAAGTCCACAGAAACTTAAAATTCAGGATCTCGCGGCTGGTCCGGCCAGGCCTCGCCTTCTTCGAGCGGGAATCCGCCCGCCCCTGGGTGGTCGAAGGATGGTGCGGTCGCCCCCTCCTCATCTGTAGCTTCTTCGGCCTCCGAGGAGAGGTCTTCCAGCTCGACGGGCTCGTCCGACGGGACTGCGGCATGGTTGACAGATGCTGAGGTATCTCTGGCCATTAGTCTCTGGACCAAATCGCGGATCAAAATAATGAAAACTAAAAGTATTATTAAACTCAGAACAACCTTGCAAACAGATTCTATTATGGAACCGGCCCACCCGCTGAGGCCCCAACCCTAAAAAATGTCCCCCAGCCAGTCAGAGGTCTCTTGCTTGACCTGATGGACGAGGTCTTGCAGTCTCTTGATGGAATGTCTGGCGTCCTCGGCTCGAGAGGACAGGTTCAGGCAGCAGAGGCCCTCAAACTCCTCGCAGTGGTGATGGTGAAGCAGCAATAGAAAATCTATTGCTGCTCTGTTTTGGAGTGTCGCCTTCCTTGTAATTTCCTTGTCTGTAAGGAGGTCGTATAGTGCGGCTGAAGTAAAATTTGCTTGTTTAGCCACCCAACACTCTAGGCGGCCCAATTCACCTAGAGCCTTCGCCACCGATACCCAAGGCAACAAGATGGTAAAGGCGACAGATTTTGAGTGTGACCAATGGGTAATTTTGCTGTCACAGTCCTCAGTGAGATCTTTGAGATCTCTTTTAGGTCTAGCCAATTCAGATGTGATGTTTGTCCTCTTCCAATTGATAATTTGAGTGATGTTGGGGGTAAACAGCGTCAGTCTGCCAAAAGTGCACGGCCCTCCAATCAGACCAGAGGGGATGCCTGCCCACGCCCGGTCGCCACAAATCAAAAACCCTCCCCTGGGAAGGGCATATGGGGTCCGTCCAGTGGTGGTGGGGCCACTGATCTTCAGCACGGCTTTGCACCACTGGTTTGCCTGATATTCTTTTTTAGTTTGCTGGACCACCTCACTGCCCTTCTCTATAGGGGCAAAGGTGTAATCAAATTGAAAACAAACAGAGGCATTGGCGGAACCGAGAAGATGTAATTCCGTGGGCTCAGAGGATAAAGAATCCAGCCTATGCACTCCGTCGCTCCAAGCATTACTAGAAACAAAACTCGGGAGGATAGTAAGGCTCCGGGCCAAAATAGGGGAAAGGGCTGACTGAAAGGTGGATGGGAACTCGCCTGGAGAGAAAGGGATCCCCACAAGGCAAGACGACATCTGGTCCTCTGCTGCGCCGGTGTCAAGGCAAATGTGGTCCTGTCCTAAAGACTGAGCCAAGGCACGCCAGACGTTGATCTTTGGCTGGGGGACGACCCACGGCTCCAAAGGTGGCAAAAGGAGTCCGCAGGTCGTCATGATCACCATTAGCAGGCTAGGGTTGGTTGAAACGGAGGCCATGGGGGAGATGTAACTGAAACGAGAGAAGATAGTAAAAGTATAACGAATTCACAAAAATGGTTCCTCTCCAAACAACCAGTTTAAATAAAACATACGGGGGGTAAGAGCTGGAGCAGGGGGTGAATGGGAGGAAACGTGACATAGGAGGTCAAGGGGTGGAGGAAAAGCTGGAGGAGAGGGCTCTTCGGTAACCGGGGGGAGATCTGGAGAGAAGGACGAAGACTGATGGTGTGGTTTCCTCCGCCGACGCCAACAAGCCTGCCGGACCTGTGGTACTGCCTCCTTCTTGGTCCTCTGTTTCGGGACGAAGGGCCTGACCCACTTGGATGGAATCCACCTGGAGCCTGAGGGAGTGGACACACAAGCGTATCCCCTCCCCCACGTCACCAGGTCAAAGGGGCCCTCCGTCTGCCAGGTCTCCGGATCCTTCACAAGAACTGGGGGCCTGGCTTTAGGCTGCAGCTGCTGGTGGCTGCCGAAGTGTCGGACGACTGGAGGATTTTGGCTGTCAAAGGAACAGTTTACAATGCCCTTGACAGCCAGAAGTTTCCTCCAGCGACCCGGGTGTTGCAGGTCGACAGACACCAGCTGAATGTCACTGCAAAAGTATCACAGGTGGATCTGGACTGGCAGCACAAGGGAGAATTATTTCTAGCTTGTTGGGCCCATGATGCCTCTGGTCATCAGGGATGAGATGCAATGTACCGATGGGCTGAGGGGTGGATGACTGAGGGGTGGACTTGACCATCGACAGTATCTCACAGGTTATCCACAGCTGCAAGACCTGTGCTGCAATCAAACAGGTCAAGTGGGTGAAGCCTCTGTAGTATGGTGGATGGTGGTCGAAGCATAGGTATGGAGAAGCCTGGCAAATTGACTACATCGCACTGCCCCAAACCTGCCAAGGCATGTGCTATGTGCTGACCATGGTAGAAGCAACCACCGGATGGTAGGAGACCTACCCTGTGCCTCACACTACTGCCTGGAACACTATCTTGGGCCTGGAAAAGCAAGTCTTGTGGAGACACATCACGCCT
Source organism: Melozone crissalis (assembly GCF_028551555.1). NCBI lineage: Eukaryota > Metazoa > Chordata > Aves > Passeriformes > Passerellidae > Melozone > Melozone crissalis. Next base: position 2,702,867 of record NW_026535813.1, on the reverse strand, counting down.
TTCCCACATAGAACTGCCGCCTCTTTTTCACTCTCACATCTTCGTTGCAAACATCCAGCAGCTGTTTGCATAGAAAAAGGGTCTAGAAATAAAAGTGAGCCTTGGGCCGCACCTTCTGCCTGCCCCACATAAGCCACAGCAAACTCACCAGTGCACTCTGTCCTTCCCTTCTCTGCTGCAACTATCATTGCATTCTCTGGATCTCGGAACCTAAAGGTAGGCACAGTTGTTTCCACAGAAGGGTTGGAAGATGTACAGGTAGCAGCACAAATAGCTCTCGCCAAACTTTAATCCTTACCACTGCCACCGTGAGTTTGGTTGGTAGGCCAGTAAAAGTCATGCTCCTTTTACAGCTGGTATGGTGAAGCCACCAGCCCAGTGCTCTTCGACTCTTGTAACCAGTCCTGCTTTTACTCGCCCGGAGGGGAATAGGCATGTATTTCTCACACAGATCATTGTGGCAGCAGCCAAGGGCTCTAGCACACTGCTTCTGCCAAAAGACACTCAGGCCAGGCACTTACATTCTCAGCACTACGTAGCCCAGTATTCTGCATCTCTTGTTGTACGAATCATTCTGGAAAGCATTTCACAGAGAGAAAATGTGCCAGGACAACAAGCTTGGCTGGAGTGAACCCCTGAAACTGGTGGAAATTTGTATTTACACCACATTCAAGGGGCAGTCCTCTTTCCCATACAACCTGCAAGCTACAGTCAGATCACAGTGCTCTCTGCCCACCTCTTCTTACCTAGAAGTACCGATGCGCACGTTACAGCCTCGCAAGGACTAAAGATCCAGAGGGATGTCACAGTGCATTCGTGTAGCACAGATGCTGAGAAGTGGCAAAGCTGAATGCCTTTGCTGAGCTTCAGTTCCATGCAGATTACAAAATGAAGTAGCAGAGTATCGGGATGTTGTACGCAGTGTACCTCACTGCGGAAGTTAACAAAAAGCTCATTCACAGTCAGGTGAGAATACTCTTGTAGCCATAGAATTTTCTAATTCAATGGACAGTCGCCAGAGAGTTTCTTGCTTTTCTAACCTGTCACCTTTACTTCTTTCTACTGCCATGTGGATACTTTTGCCCAATAAGGCCTGATTACATATACACATATATGTCTCTATTGAAATAGCTCAACCCTCAATTTATTCTTGTACAGTCACATGACTACATTACTATACTATAAAACCCTTCCTTATCTAATACAGTTTCTTATTTACTTAAGACCTATTCTTCCTTATAATTATAGAAATATAAGTTGATGATTTCTCTGTTCAGTGTCTGTATACCTTGCTTTCACATCAGTCTAGGCTTCTTCTAAGGCTGTAAATAAAACCCTCTTGAATCTGTGACATTTATATCTTTGCGATTCCCACACCTCTTCCAATTCTCTCAGGAAATTCCAACTGGAGTGTTTTTCAATGTCTTCATAAGTGGTCTTTTTCTGGCTAGATCATGCAAACACTGCCTGTCTAAGGAAAAATCAAATGTCCCAGCTATGGAACATGTAGACAGAGGTTTGTGTGTCATCAATGAGATGCTGGTGCTCACACACACATGCAGTGAGAGCAGAGCGGTGTTATGGTGAGGGCTGTGGCTTGCAGACAGAGATGATACACATTCCAAAGGTCCTTGTGACAAACAGCCTGTTTTATTAGTCAGAGTTTTCTTTTATAGGGAGGTCAAACCTCCCAGGTATAGACAGCTTCTTTTGGTCTGATCCTCACACAGCCCATCTCCTGACTAATGAGATACCTGCAGCCCAGGCTAGAAGGTGATAGGTCCTTGTAGGTCCCTGGCTATCAAGCCAGGAACTCCAATGGCACGGAGCAGAGTCAGGAACCCCTCATGCAGAGCAATGTAACAGCAACCCCCAACCAAAACTAACAAGAAAAAGTATTCCTCAGTCAAATGCTTGGACAGTAAGGCAGAGACACATAAAGAAAGGAAAATCTCCTGCAGAACGCTTGTGATTATGCAAAGAGTGGCCTCTTATTAGAATATTAATCTTCATAAGGGCAATTCATTCCCTTTTTGGAATACCTTTGCCTTTCCCCCGCATTTATAGCTCCTTGGAGAGAAGGAAAAGGTATTGACAGGGCAAATTTGAATAGCACAGCAATTTCTTGCTTTATGCATTAATCTTTCCACAAATGAAACAAGTGTAGAACGATTGAAGAGGGAAGACTTTGCATGGGTAGGGTGTTGTCTACAAGCTGATACTGCAATGGGTTTGTTACTGGCATGAGAAGCATCTGTGTAATCGGAGAACTAATAGCAAACTTGTTGTCAATGATGTGTAACTTCAGCTGGATTAAAACCACAGGAGTGTAGATGTCTGAGTGAGGAAAGCAATCATTATTTTTATAGTTAAGGTTCTTATAAGACAAAGGGTAAAAATGTAAATGAAAAGTAGATATTTGCTACACTTCACGGTGTATCTTCATAAAAGTCAGTCCAATAGAAGAGAGAAATTCACTTCTGGGAACATTGCAGGATTTGAATGCAGTCACACTCATCTTTTGTCTCTTTGTTGTGTGCTTGGCATGGAACACACTGCTTTGAAGAGGGAAGTGCCTAACAGACATTCCACTTTACAAACAAATATGCTTCTCTCTTCTTCTGAGACCTCAGCACGGAGCCCTTATTGGCCTGGTAGTTTCCTCCCATTAGAAGGGAAACTCATCTAGCCAGGCTTCATCACCCCCTGCAGCCTTTGGGGTAGTTCTTGGAAGAAAATAGATAGCAACTTTTCCACTCCACATGATTAATGTTTCATTCTCTTCCTAATGTACTTCAGGGAACAAGCTATCAATTCCCTACTGTTTCTATGTAAAGGCATGAAGCTAATAATTAAATTCCCATAGATATAATAAGGAATCAAAGTCTTTTATGCCTGCAAGCATGCCCTTATGGTATGAAAAGTATGTATTGTCAAGGGTGGAAGAAGATCTGTATGAAAAGGGAGAAAACCCAGAAGCATGCAGGGATTTTCAGGTATGAAAGGGAAAACGACATTGAATTGTCGACAGAAAAGAAATTGAAAGAGGGAGGAGGGAGGAGGAAGAGACACATGCTGCCGTTGAGGCAGCTGACACAAGGACAGTTGGCCTCATGAGCAAACAAGAAAACCAAAAGAAACTTCACAGCAATCTCAAAAACTTAGTGGACAAATGTCCAAACCCATTCGTTCATTTATTATGTGTATAATATATATAGAGATGTTCCTCATTCTGACAGAATTTTCAGGGAGCAAGCTAGTGTATGGCACCTGGAACCAATGGTGTATTGGAAATGGCCAACATGCAGAACACACTCCATCCTGAATGCTACCACAGCATAATCACAGGATCATAGAATGGCCGGGGTTGAAAAAGACCTTAAAGGCCATATAGTTCCAACTCTCTGACATGAGCAGGGACACCTTTTACTTGCTCAGGTTGCTCAGAGCCCCATCCAGCCTGGCCTTGAACACCAGGTTGGGGTGTCCATAACTTCTCTGGGCAAGCTGTGCCAGTGCCTCACCATCCTCACAGGGAAGAATTTCTTCCTAGTATCTAATTTCAACCTGCCCTCTTTCACTTTGAAGCCATTGCCCATTGTCCTGTCTCCATAGTTCCTAATGAAGAGTCCCTCTCCTGCTTCCCTTCAGATATTGGAAGGAGTTGTTAGGTCTCCATGCAACCTTCTCTTCAGCAGGTTAAACAGCCCTAATTCTCTAAGCCTGTGGGATGTGCTCTATTCCTGAATACTGAACTGCAGTACTGAATGATGATTTTTTTAATCCTTTGAAGGCATGTTCTTTTTCAGCCTTAAATTAGGCTAAATAGCTTTGATTTGTGGGTATTGCAAGTGAGCAACAGAAATCACTGCCCTGCTTTGCCTTTCCTTCAGCTTCTTTTCGTGGGAGACTTGATGCAAACATCACAGCTGGTGAGACAGTGGGCACATCATCATTCTGAAAGAGCTTTTTACAGTAAACATAGAGGAGGAATAAATATTGAAATGCAGATGATAGAAGCTGCCCAATGGATTCTGCTGGTGGAAATCAAATACTAGTCTAGTATTTTGAATCCAAATCATTCCTCCCAAAGAGGCCAGACAGGATTGTTTGGCTTTGAATCTGAGCACGTGGACAGTAGTGGATGGCCTACAGGTTGAAAACAGTGTAGATACTTCTCCTTTTTTTCATTAATGGCTCAGAAACTGAAAAGGCAGCTACAAAATGGTGAATACATCCCTACAGATTAAAAAATGGTCGTTCTTAATTTGCATCTCCACCATAACAACAGATTGTTAGAACCAAAATACAGATGGGAATTTTATAGCTTCTCAGAAATGAAGCAGGAATTGGCCAATGGGCCTTAGCAGTAGCTACAAGTTTTTCAGTGTGAGGCATCTCCAAAGTATTTTAACCTTACAATACTTTTCTGTACTTTTGGACTTTAATCTCAGGGCTGCATTAAAAAAAAAAAAGGAAAAGAAAACAAGAAAAGAAAAAAAAGGATAAAACCCTACCAAATATATATATATTACATGACTAAGATAATAAGCACAATCAGTAACATATATAGAAACAGAACCCATGGTTTTTAACTTTCAACCTTGTCTTCCCAACACACTCTCAAAAATGGAATTCTTTCCCTATCTGCCTTGAAACATTTTGGAGCAAAAAAACACTCTAAGGTCCTGACAGGTATTTTGTTCAAAAATCCCTTCTTCTGGTTTTCTGTCCATAAGCGGAGTAACGTGTCTGTTCTGGTAGCTGGCCAAAGGAGGTAGGAAGAGTAATCATCATCCACAACACTGGGGCTAAAGAAATTTCCAGAGAAAATTACCTGCCTTATTACTTGTTCATGTGTTGGGTTGAAAGTTCAGAATCTGTTTTGATTTTTCCCATCCCTCGAATGGTATATTTCACAGAATTAGAGCCCCTCAAACATCAGTCCTGCCAGAACAGCCTGCCATGTGCTGTCATAGGGGGATCTGCTGATGTCCACTGACTCTTAGCAGTCTAGTGCTTGTCACTGTTGCAGATCAAGAACTTCTGAATAGTTTTGATTAATGCTCTTTGAGTGGTTGAAAACAAGAAAAGAAGGATTAGACATTTGTATGATCAAGTCCCCTGATGGAATAAAACTAGGGGCATAATAAATATATCCATTGTCATAAGAAGGGAGATGAAGGGTCCAAAAGATTACTTGCATACTTACTGTTCTAAATCCCTTGTTATCTGGCAAATTGCAAAAGATTCCAGGCCTTCACCAAAATGCAAATCAGATTAAAATGTGAAGCCTTACACTTTACTGGATATAAAACTTCATAATCCATTTTTAAATCTTAGAAATTGTGATGTATTTCCTGTTTATACCCTGAGGTTTAGAGCTGTAATTCAGAGAGAAAAGAAAACTATTTTGAATTCATTCTATTCAATCATCTTGTCTGCAATCTCTCCTCTTGCTTTTAACTTCTGAAACTCTGTATGAAAGGCATAGAGTTCTGGATTAATTCTTTTTAATAGTTTCCCCTGTAATACTTCTTTTAAGGCAAACCTGTAAAAACCCACACTTTCTTACTCCACCACTTCTAAAATTCTATTTAGAAGCAAAAAAAACCCCATCAAACAACTAAATCTCTGCTCCAATTTGTAGAAAAAAAGCAATCCATTAACTGCTTTCCTAACATATCCTTTATCTTGTATTAATATGGCAATGTTTTCTTACTTTTATAGATTAGAACCAAATTCTTAAAGCTATAGGGAAACACAGGTTTACTGTAGCTGATTGTGAGAAACAGAAGTCCAGCAAGGAGTTCAGACATCAAAAGAAGTGTCTGTACAACAAGATTCAGCACAACGTTGAGACATATTAGCTATTTTTCAAGAAAAGCCGCCAAACTGAAACTGTTTAGACTTCTATACTATCATGGGTGCCTGCTTCCAGAACCTGACCTAAGTTGCTGGAAACTAGCTGCAATATTACTGTAAACAATGCTGTGAATGTAGGACATTGTAATTCTTCTCTTCCATTGAAAACCACGAGTGGAGTTGCATCACCTGTCTTCAAAATTATATATTTCCTTGCAAAGTGGAAATATAATGATAATTAAAGTGTTCTGTTTATACAGCTTAAATGCATTAATGTTCAAAATGAAAAAGAAAAATTCATTCAGATATGGTCTGCAATAATATAGCAGAGAGAAGATGAAGCAGTCTGGCCTACAAATTAATGAAGCAGAATTTGGGAATTTGGAAAACCTTATGATGTAATATTTAAAGAGACAAAGAAATAAAATAGAGCCTACCCAAACTCAATTAGTGATGCACAGACAGAGAAAAAGAACTAATTACTACTAATATTTCTTTCATTCTTTCATGGTTTGAAAGTGGCCCAATGCCAGTGCCCCCATGAAAATACACTCTCCCTGGTGTCTGCTGTGAGATGTGACCAGGAATAAGCAAAGCAGGCTCCCACTTAGAAAAAAAGAAGAGAAAACTTTATTAACTAACCTACAACTATATGTAAAAAGAAACACACAGAAAGAATGAAAACCTTCCAAAAACATTTCCTCCCCCCCACCCCCCCCCACCCCCACCAAATTTCCAATACATCCATCCCTCAGATCACCAACTCTTGGTCCATCACCACCCTTCAGATAATCAGTTCTCAGTCCATCAAGAAGAGAGGAGTCCCTCGTGTTCCATAGGCTTCCCCTGGAAACACAGTTGAGACCTCTTGTGTTTCCTGTCACACGTGGCACCGCTCAAAGATCATTTTCCATGGTGACATCTTCCTTCCATGTCCAGGGCTCTCACCACTGCACATGGATCAGAGCTGCTTCTAGGGTTTTCCTTTTAAGGATGCTTTGCCCAGTTCTAAAAAGAGCACAGTCTCTCACCTTTGGGACAACTGTCCCCCCCAAATTTCATCCCCTGGGGCCGAGGGGTCTCAAGAACAGAGACCTTACTCTCCACTGAAGACGGAGGGCACCTACCACCACTCTCATTATCCGCTGTCTCTGTTCATGCACTCCCATAACGTCACTGCACTCTCTTGGCTCCAAGCCATTGCCTCCCCCCTAAATGCAGTCTCTGTGTCACAAGGAAAAAAAAAAAATGGTTCCGTCCATGGCTATACAAGAAAAGTCCAGCCAAAAGCCACTCCATCATCTCCTTCCCCCTAAGATTCTTCTCAACTTCTCTCGTGGCCCATTTCCTCTTATTTCATCTCTTATCTCTCTTCTCATTCAGCTCCAGGAGGATTAGCATTTGTAAGGTTTGCATCATGCAAGAAAAGGGTTAAAAATCTCAGTCTCTGCATATCCAGAACTCCCACGCTGCCCTGCGGGCACCTTCTCTCCGCACTCCCCCCCTTCTCCTTCTCAGCCGGCCACTATCAAATTCAGACACTGGCACTGGCTCTCCCTGTCTCTCTCCTGGGGGGGGTGGCTGGCTGCCCAATGCCTCTTGATGTTCCTCCAACCTTCCGTCCTCAAGGGGCTCTTCACCTCTGTCATGGGATGACCGCTTTTATCCCAATATCGTGTATTATGTCTGGCAGCTGTGTTTTTTCTCTCTCTCTCTCTCTTCACCCCCCCCCCCTCCCGGCCGTCTTGCCGCGGCGGGGTGGGGAGGGAGGAGGGAGGGGGACTGGGTGCACTTTGGCTTTTGGCTTTTTGCTTTCGGCTGCTTGGCTGGCTGGTCTGCTTGCTTCTGCTTGCTACTTCCCTTGCTTGCTACTGCCTTAGCCCTAGCTGATAGCTGCCTTTTTCCCTTTGCTGCTTTCTGCGCTGTTTTTTTTTTCCCTTTTCTTTCGTCCTCTCTTTCTTACCCTCCCCTGAAGATACTGGACCGGCTCTGGACCTGACCTGGGACGTCCGACGTCCGGCGGGATCTCTGGAGCCTGCGAGAGAAGCTTGGCACCCTCCACAACACTGAACTGGTTTTCTTTTCTTTTCTTGTGTTGGGGAGTGTTCTTTTGTTATTTGTCAATAAATAGGTTTTGTTTTCCACTTTGCTCCTCCGAGGAATTCCTTCCCGAACCCGGTGTTTGGGGGGAGGGGTGGTCGGAGGTTTGTTTTTTTGGGGAGGGGGGGGACTCCCTTTTGGAGATTTCCCCTAATTTTGTCCTGAACCAGGACATCGTTTTTTGGTGCGTTGGCCGGGAAAAGGAGGCCAAAGACAGTGGAAAACAAACCTATAACAATAATATTTTGGTCTTGGTTGTTTTGTGGGCATATTGGTAATTCATAATGTCATTTGGGGTGAAAGTTTGCCGGTATTTCTGGTCCCTTGGGGTTTTTGAAGCTTTAATACCTTTGTGGTCCCTAGGGTTATTTCCTTACCCAAAAATAGCTCTGGTGTTGTCCGTAATAAGTAGCTTCTGTAAGCAGGGGGCACTAACCAGAATAGTCATTGGGCTGGTCTTATGTGTGCTGATTTGTCGGAGGTTTATGGAAGACCTTGTTTCAGGAATGTATGGATTGCTGTCATGGCTGTGTACTCAGTTTGTTTGGGGAGAAGAAGGGGAAGGGGCTTCTCAGCTTTTGTCTTCCTTCTTCTCCTCCAAATTGTTGACATCTCTATTAGGAAATGTTGAATTTCCCCTGAGTTTAAAAGAAACCATCTTTCTGGCATTTAACTTATTAAGCCTTTCCTATACTGTCTGGAGTGTATATAAAAGGAAAGCCGAGATTTCTAGAGGGGTTAGAGAGACTCCTGATTCAGGAGTAAAACAAAGCAGGAAAAATCTTGACTGGAGTGGGAAATGGGAGGATATGGGCCAGACTTTAAAGGAATTTGCTGATCCTATAGACTGGGACTTTCCATCTGATCAAATTCAGAACCCAGTCGAGGTGGCAAAGTATTTGAGGGAGAAGTGCCATGGTAATACTAAGGAGGAAAGGCTTACTGCAGTGAGCTGGACCTTGGCGTTTGTTTACCGTACTCTGCTAGATACTGTGGAGCAGCAGATAGCAGAAAGGGAACAGGGAGATAAGTTAGTTACTATCCCAGTGACCCAGGCTGCAGCTAACATCCCAGGCTCCAGGCTAGCAGCTGAATCAGACGACAGGCCCCAACCCATGGCTGTCGCAGTTAATACAAGAGGTGGAAAGTGTAAAGACAAGACCGATCGAAAGGTGGAAGATGATGATGATGATGCAGGAGAAGGACCCTCACCAAAATCAGAGGCCACATCAAGGGGCACAGATTCTGGAGCTAATACTGACTCCTTTTCTCTGAAGGACCTCAGAGGCCTAAGAAAGGATTACAGACGACAACCTGACGAATCTATAATTAGTTGGTTAGTCCGCCTTTGGGATGCTGCAGGGGAGGTTACAATTTTGGATGGTACTGAAGCGAGGCATTTGGGATCCCTGTCACATGATACTGTCATCGATCAAGGTATGATGAGCAGGGCTAGCCCTCACAGCCTCTGGGAACGGGTCCTGGAGAGTGTAGCACAAAGATACTTATGTGCCGATGATCTCTATATGCAGCAGACAGGGTGGAAGACCATAGAGCAGGGGATCCAACGCCTGAGAGAAATGGCGGTGGTAGAGCTCATTTTCTCAGATGATATAACAACTAGGAATCCGGACCTGGTACCATGCACACCCGTAATGTGGAGGAAACTTGTGCGACTTGGGCCACCTGAATACGCTTCTGCCCTGGCAATAATGAAGCGGGATGATACATATGAGACTGTGCTTGATATGGCAAAGAAGCTTCGAGCGTATGCAGATGCTGTGCATGGACCAACTCATGCCAGAATTGCAGCAGTGGAAACCCGACTGCGGAAACTAGAGGACAAAATAGAGGAGAATCATAAGAAACTCCGGGAAGAGATTAAGGAGGACCTTATTCAAATCTCAGCTGTGCAAATTAGAGGCCCTGGTATCCAACGCTGGCGCTCCTTTGATGGGGAGAGAAGGTACACCCCACGGGCTGAGTTATGGGACTTTCTGCGTGAGTCTGGAGAAGACATGAGGAGATGGGATGGAGAACCCACCGCTGCTTTGGCACAACGGGTGCGTGATTTGAAGAGAAGAGGAAGTATCACCAAAAAGAGGGCAGCTCCGGTTGCTCGCAGCCGAGATGTTGAGTATGACGATGACATGTCTGATCCCCTTGAAGGAACTTCTAAGGCATACGCCCAAGGAAAGAAGGACAATCTGGCTTAGAGGGGCCCTGCCTCTAGCCAGGAAGAGGCACGGGAAAATCGGGTTTTTTGGAAGGTGTGGATCAGATGGCCTGGCACATCAGAGCCACAAGACTATGAAGCATTGGTTGACACTGGATCACAGTGTACCTTAATGCCATCAGAACACGTGGGGACAGAACCTGTTTCCATTGCTGGAGTGACGGGGGGATCACAACCGTTGACTTTGTTGGAAGCTGAGGTGAGCTTGACTGGGAAGGAGTGGCAGGAACATCCGATTGTGACTGGTCCAGAGGCTCCGTGTATTTTGGGCATAGACTTCCTCCGGAATGGCTATTACAAAGATCCTAAGGGATTCAGGTGGGCTTTTGGAATAGCTGCAGTGGAGACAGAGGGTATTAAACAATTGAATACCTTGTCTGGACTATCAGAGAACCCATCTGCAGTAGGACTCTTGAAGGTAGAGGAGCAACGAGTACCAATTGCCACCTCAACAGTGCACCGCAGGCAGTACCGGACGAATCGAGATGCCGTGATCCCCATCCACAAGATGATTCGAGAGCTGGAGAGCCAAGGGGTGGTCAGTAAAACCCACTCACCCTTTAACAGCCCTATCTGGCCCGTGCGAAAATCTGACGGAGAATGGAGATTGACTGTGGACTATCGTGCCTTGAATGAAGTGACTCCACCACTGAGTGCGGCTGTACCGGACATACTGGAACTGCAGTATGAGCTGGAGTCCAAGGCAGCAAAGTGGTACGCGACCATCGATATTGCTAACGCGTTTTTCTCCATCCCTCTGGCAACAGAATGCAGGCCTCAGTTTGCTTTTACATGGAGGGGAGTGCAGTATACCTGGAACCGACTGCCCCAGGGGTGGAAACACAGTCCTACCATCTGTCATGGACTGATCCAGGCTGCACTAGAAGAGGGTGAGGCTCCAGAACATTTACAATATATTGATGATATCATTGTTTGGGGGAACACGGCAATGGAAGTGTTCAAGAAAGGAGAGAAGATCATTCATATTCTCCTGAAAGCTGGATTTGCCATTAAGAAGAGCAAAGTCAAGGGACCTGCCCGAGAAATTCAGTTCTTGGGGGTGAAGTGGCAAGACGGACGGCGTCAGATTCCTGCGGATGTTATTAACAAAATCACTGCTATGTCCCCACCAACTGATAAGAAGGAAACACAAGCCTTCTTAGGTGCTATAGGTTTCTGGAGGATGCACATCCCTGAGTATAGTCAGATTGTGAGACCCCTTTATCTGGTTACCCGCAAGAAGAACTATTGGAATATGAATCCCAATATTATCAGTTAGATGGTGCCTGGGCCAGTCTGACCCTCGCTGCTGGGCCAAAGGCAGCAACTGTGGTGTAAATCACCCCAGAGATACCTTGGCTGCTGGAGATTGCAGCTGGGCACTGAGCAAGTCCAGGCTTGTCAGGAACTCCGTTTACCTCAGGAGAGAGAGCTTCTGGCGATGGTGAAGAGAAAAAGGAGAGGATTCCGCTGGAAGGTTTAATGTCCAGAAGTTTATTCCATGGTTACAGAGGTCTGGACGGCAGCAGCTGCTCCAGCAGAATAATGAGCACATGGCCTGATCACCTTTTAATCTCCCGGGGCAGGGGGAGGGGAGGTACAGGTGAGCCACCCAACCAGGTGAGGGGGGCTGGGTCTCAGGGGGGGGACGACACCCAGACTGGCCAATGACCCCTGGGCATAGGGGCATCTTTTGAACTTGACCAACCACAGGACACCTCGCTGGAATGTTGAGCCTGATTGACAGGACTAACTCAGCATGGGGGCAAGGGGGAAGGGAGAGAGGTATAGGCACACCTGGGAAAGGGACCGGGAAGCTCAAGACACACCGCAACATCTCCCCCTAGTTTTGTTTAAAAAGAAGAGGGCTGTGTTCGTGGTGCAGAGTGATTGCCAAACTATGGTTGGTAAATCAGTTCTTCCTCTACAGGAGGGTCAGTGTTTTCCACTGAGGCCTCCAGGTCATCCATTGGAGCACTGAGGGCTTCCAAATGGTAGACCTCAGGAGGGGGAGATGAGCTTGAAATTAACTTGAGGACCATGCATTTGATTAGTCTAAAAACAATGCTAAAAACTACAATAACTATAACTAAAATAAACAGCACTAAAAACACAGTTTTCAGAATGGATCCCAACCAGCCCGAGAGTCCCCAGCTTTTGAACAGTCCATTCAGTCCGTTGTCAGTTTCTCTCTTGATGTCCAAGAGCCTTTGTCAGGGTAGTCCATATGTGGTTTGGGCTGCAGCACTATGCAGGAGATCGCAGGTGGGATGATCACGAACAGAACGAGAAGCAGGCTCGGTCTCATGGCATCTCGAGGCTACACACGAACAGTGGGATCTAAACTGGTACAAAAACTTGAAACAAACATATATTACAAACTATTCCAGATAGGAGGCTTAAATGGAATTTCCTCCAGAGAACGCGTGCGGCGTTTTCTTCTCCAGGCAGCATGAGCAACCTGGGGTGCTTCTGCAGATTTCTCTGAGACCTTGGGAACATAGGGCTTTACCCATTTGGAAGGAACCCACCTTAAACCAGAGGGGGTGGACACACAGGCGTATCCACGTCCCCAAGTAACCAATTTGTAAGGTCCCACCATTTTCCAAGTCTCAGGGTCTTTTACTAAAACCGGAGGTTTTTCTTTCATCAACCTGTGACTGCTCCCCCCAAAGTGGCGTAGGATGGGTGGGTTCAGGCTGTCAAAAGAACAATTCAGAAAATTGATTGTGAATAGCGCCCTGGATAACCGGACATGGGGAGGTTCCACCTTCAGAACCTGTTGTTGCTGGTCCAGGACCCTTTTAATATCACGGTGAGTTCTTTCTACAATGGCTTGACCTGTAGGGGAGTAGGGGATGCCAGTTTTGTGCTCTACTCCCCATTGCTGCAGGAAGCTCCCAAATTCCTTGGATTTATAAGCAGGCCCATTATCAGTTTTCAGCTCCTTGGGGATGCCCATGAAAGAAAAAGCCTGTAAGAGGTGCTTAATAGCATCAATAGATGATTCTCCTGTGTGGGCAGAAGCATAGACCGCTCCAGAAAAGGTATCTACACTAACATGAACATATTTCTGCCGTCCAAAAGACTGTATGTGTGTTACATCTGTTTGCCACAGTTCACAACTGTTCAGTCCCCTTGGGTTTGCTCCCGTACTCACTGCAGGGAGTGCATGTTGTTGGCAATTTGGGCATGTGGCCACAATCGCTTTGGCCTGTTCTCGAGTGATGTTAAACTGACGAACCAGGCCAGGTGCATTTTGGTGGAAAAGCTGGTGGCTGATTTTTGCCTGTTCAAAGACATTTGGGAGAGTGGCCATCACTGCAGGTGCAGCAAGAGCATCTGCCCTTCTGTTGCCTTCAGCGATAAACCCTGGCAAGTCAGTGTGTGACCTGACATGCATCACATAAAATGGTTGCTCTCGGTGAGTGACTAACTTTACCAGTTTTGAGAGCAATTCGAAAAGTGCGATGTTAGATACATCTTGCAGAATTGCTTGATCTGCCCTGGATACTACTCCTGCCACATATGCAGAGTCTGTAATCAGATTAAATGGTTCTGAGAACCTTTCAAAAGCCCTAACAACCGCAGCCAATTCAGCAACCTGAGTTGAACCTTCCACCTCAGCAATGTCTGTGTCCCACTGCTGGGTTTGAGGATCCTTCCAAGTCACAACAGACTTGTGGGACCTCCCAGACGCATCTGTAAAGACAGTCAGAGCCCTTTTTAAAGGTCTTCTACTTAGAGCACTTCTCAATTTTAGAGTAAATTGAACGTCTTGTTCAAACAATTTGTGAGCGGGCCGCGCTACCGAAATTTGTCCTGAGTAGGAATCCAGAGCAAACTGCAACACTTCATTTTCTTGAAACAATTGTTCTAGTATTTTCATAGTATTTTGACCTGATTTTAACTCAACTGGAATGTGAATGCACTTAAAATCACATCCTGCTAACTCCCTGATCCGGGTCCTTGCTTTCCGGATCAGTTCTGCTACCAGCTCCTGAGGCTTTGTAAGTCTCTTGGACCTTTTGTGACTGAGGAAAACCCATTCTATGATCAAGAGAGGGTCCCTCTGGTCCCAGTCCTTTTTTGGTGCGTCTTTTGCTTTAGGTGTTTGTTTTTCCTCCCACTGGAAAATAATTCCATGGAGGTGTGGCAACTTACCTAGAATGATAAATTTGAATGGCAGGTCAGGCCGGCATCGGTTGGCCTGTCTTGTGGACATTGCAATCTGCACCTTTTCTAGAGCTTTCCGTGCCTCTGGGGTAACAGACCTAGGAGCACCTGGGTCCTCTCCCCCTTTCAGTAAATTGAAAAGAGGGGCAAGGTCTTCATTAGTCAGACCGAGCCATGGTCTTACCCAATTCAACGTCCCACACAACTTGTGGACATCTGCAAGGGTCTTGATCTTTGGATTGATTTCTAGTTTTTGAGGAACAATGGTCCTATTTCCAATTTCTAAGCCCAAATACTTCCAAGGTGGCATCTTTTGAATTTTCTTTTCCTGGAGCTCGAACCCTGCAACAATCAATGCATCGATCGTTAGATCAAGCGCATGTGTGAGTAAATCATCATTGGGGGCACACACAAGGATATCATCCATGTAATGATAAATAATGGCCTTCTCTGCGGCTGCACGTACTGGGGAAAGCAGGGAAGAGACATACCACTGGCAGATAGCTGGAGATACCTTTAATCCCTGAGGAAGAACGGTCCAATGGTACCTTTTCATAGGGGCTTCCATGTTGATGGAAGGGACCGAGAATGCAAAACGCGGTGCATCGTCAGGGTGCAAGGGGATTTGGAAAAAACAATCTTTAATATCAATAACAGCTAATTTCCAATCTTGGGGAAGCATTGTTGGGGATGGCATACCAGGTTGGGGAGAACCCATATCTTCAATTACATTATTAATTTGTCGGAGGTCACAGAGGAGCCGCCATCTCTTTTTGTCAGCTTTTTGGATGACAAACACTGGAGAGTTCCATGGGGACATGGTCTCCACAATGTGGCCCTTTTTTAGTTGCTCTTGCACTAGTTCCTCAAGCGCCTTTATTTTTTGTTTACTGAGTGGCCACTGTTTCACCTGAACCGGTTCGTCTGTTTTCCACTTCAGTTTTTGGGTGGGGCGCTGTTGTTCAATGACTGCTGCACAAAAATGCTGTGGAGAGTCTGGAATATCAATTGTGACACCCCACTGGGCCATTAAATCTCTCCCTAACAAAGGTTCCGAATAATCTAACACAAATGGACGGATATTTGCCAATTGCCCGTTTGGTCCCTCAAATTGAATAATACTTTTGGATTGTCTTGCTAATTGCAGACCTCCCACCCCTTGAAGGTGACCGGCAACATTTTGCAAAGGCCAATGTGCTGGCCAGTCTTGTACTGGAATCACTGTGCAGTCTGCACCTGTGTCAACAAGCATCTCAATGCGTTTTGACTCCCCACCCCCACTGACATTGCACCATAATTTGGGTTTATCTTTCCCAATAACTTGGACCCGGGCGACTGTGGGCCCTTGTTTTTCGATATTTTCAGGTAAAGATGGCACAGGGATAGCTTGTGCAACAATTTGTCCCTTGGGAAGAAACAGGGGTGGGTGGAAACAGTGCAGGCCGAGAACAAATTGCTCAGGATCTGATGTTGTCATTCCTGGAGCAATTCTGATCTCTTGTGGTGTGTGTTTGGTGTCCCCAATGACGATGTACTTACAACGAATTCGGTTCCAAGTACCCTTCTGTTCAGGATTTACAGAGACAAAATGCCAGTCAGTGTCCTTCAGGTGGAGTGACTCTGTCAGCTGCAACCTGTAAGGCTCATTGACAGAAGACGTGGTTAACACGGGATCACTTAAATCATAACAAAGGTTATTTTGTTTCACTTTCAACAAAGTACTAGCAGACTTGGTCTTTGAAGCACCTGCTTCACTTACACAAACATTAATATCGCGCGCTTGATTTGATTTGCTACCCTTATTCCCTTGGCCTGCTTTTTTTATGTCTGCGCGCCTGGCAGGCGGGCGCTCCCTTTTCAGTTTTTTTGTTGTTGACCCGCAGGGAGGGCTTGTAGTTCTCCTCCCCTGCCATTTCTAAATTCATCAAATTCCCTTTTCAGGGGGCACTGGTTACTCCAGTGCCCTAGGTTATTACAAAGCAGGCATGGTTTTGTGGGCTCAACCATTGCTGGTCTCCGCTGCTGCCCAGGGTACTGCTGTGCTGAGGGGAAAGGTGCAGGGCTGGCAACGGCGACACGCTGAAGTGGTCTTGGCAGCAGCCTTGGTCTGGAGTCTTCAGCCACACTCATCAGAGGCACTTTCCTGTTACAGACTAGAAGCATATCTTTTAGGGTGGGAGAAGGTTCGATAGGAAGGCTCAGGATTGCCGCTTGACACTGTGCATTTGCATTTGTAAATACCATTTCCTCTAAAATTGCTTCTCTAGCATTTTCTTTTTTAACTTGTATTTCAATGGCTCTAGTTAACCTTTCTACAAATTTCACAAAAGGCTCTGATGGTAGCTGTTTAATTTTACTATAAGGCTCAAAAGGCCCCTCAAGTTGGAGGGAAAAGAATGCTTTTTCAGCTGCTTCTTTTACTTTCTCAAGTGTTTCTGCAGGAATTGCAGTAGCTTGGACTGAGGGTGAAGACCATTGGCCCTCACCACAGAGGTGCTCAATGGTGATAGGGTTACCACTGTTGTCTTTGGCTGTGTTTGGATCAGCATGCAAGCCTGGGAGAGCATCTTTTAGCAGCTGTTTCCATGCTATTTCCCATAATTTGAATTCCGTGGAAGTCATGAGACAAGAAAAAAGCTGTTTTAAATCATGTGGAATCACTACAGTCCTACCCAATTCAGAATTTAAAAGGCCACGGAAATATGGACTGTGTGGACCATATTCTTTATGAGATTTACAGATCTCTTTAATCAATTGTCGTCCAAAAGAATTCCAAATAGCAGTCGGGGCTGCCCCCCCTTGTGCTGCAGGCTGAAAGGTAACAGGAGCCAGTGACAACATGGGACTATGCATTGAATCTGCTGTTCCCTGCTCTGTATCCCTTGAAACAGAAGCGTTGGGATCACAGCTACAGGTTTGGGGACCGGCAGTGGGTGTGTCCCCACTGTGGGAACTCGGGGAGGGGGCGGGGACAGGGGGCAGGCAGGGGGCGGGGAAACCGTGGGAACAGGAGGCGGGGACAAGGGGCAGGCAGGGGGCGGGGACACCTGGTGACATCACGTCAGCAGACGCCCCCTGGGAGGAGTAAAGAGGCGGAGCTGAGGGTACTGCAGGAAAGGGGGGGGAAGGGGTCACGAGGAACAGGAGGAGAGGGGGATGGGGCTGGAATTTTGGGATGTTTAAGAGGATTTTGGGAAGAAGAAGACCAGGTTTGGGAAGGTGCCACGTGGCATCCACCATTTTGCGGACCCCCTAGGGATTGGGGGCCATTTTGGGCATCACTGCTCTCCGGAAAGCTAACTTTGGGTTTCAGAGTGGGGGACACAGGGGATTGGAAAAGGTTCCACGCAGCCTGGCCAGGGCCTTGTGGACAGGGCAACTCAGGTATTTCAGCAGACTCTGAGAGTCGACTTCCCAATGAGTTTGCTCTCTTTAAAATACCAAGTTTTGGGTAAAGAGGTTTAGGGGTTTTAGAGCTAGGAGAGGGAGAAACAGGGAGAGCAGAGGTACATGGCTTGGCATTTGGCTTTTTCTCCATTTCCCTTTGTTTGAGCAATGCAGTTCGAATTTGTAAACTCCAGAACACAAATTTAGCTGAGGGTACATTGCCAGATTGTCCTAAGGTTATCAATGCATTCCCAACTTTATCCCAGAATTGAATATTGTGGATTTCTTCAGGGGAAATTTTTGGGAAGTGGAGGAAAAGCCATCTTATAAACTGTTTTAATTTTCCTTTAGAGAACTTCACATTACCACTGTCTAAAATGCTAACAATATTATAATACACTCCTTTTTGTACAATGCTGAGTTTGGAACCCATGTTAGATGTAAAAAGCAAAGTACTTAATCCTGCCTGACCAAAAACGAACCTAAAATCAGCTACCGATTTCGAAAAGAAACCACAGATAGAAAGCGATAACGAACAGACAAAAGCTTCACAATGCAGCTGTATGTACTGCTTTTAAAATTCCCGGGCAGCAACAGCAGGGCACGCCCTGCCGAGCCGAGGTGGAAACAAAGCCTCCCCCGCCGTGGAATGCAGCCCCCCCGCGGAGCAGAGAGAGCAGCCACGCCACGTGGCAAGCCGAAACCGGGCCCCCCCCCCCCCGCGCCGCGTGTACCGAGAACACCCCTCCGCCGCGCCGAGAAACGAATCCCCCGGCCACGTGGAAAGAGAGCCCGCTGCGCTGCCGAGCGGGGGGGAAGGGCAGAGCACTCCCGCCGCTCCGGCGCGAATTCCAAAAGACAGTGAAACACACGGCAGAAAGCAAAAGCTAGAAGGCAACGAATTCCTCTGTGGGGCTGCGCAGCCAAAAATGCAAAGGCAAAAAAAGGGAACAGAACTCACGGCAGAGTCTGTTTTTGAGCTTCTGCTCTACTGAAAGCAGAAATACTCACCTGAAATGGAAGCTGAAGCTGGCTGGGTACAGGAAGGTCTCCTCACCGGACAGGACTTCTCTCTGGGCACGAGAGAGGCTCCCCTGTCCTCCCACTGGAAAATCTGCTCACCACAAAAGAGCTGGGCTTTCCAGAGGCACCGAACAGTCCACGAAACTTCTTCTGGGAATATTCCCAAAGTCTCTAGCTGAGGGCTATGCAACCAAAGCCCTTCCAGCTGGATGCACGGCTGCCGAAGCTTCTCCGAGGTGTTGGGAGTCCGTTCTCGGGCTGCAGAGTCGCTTGCCCACCCAGGGACGCCAAAATATTGGAATATGATCCCAATATTATCAGTTAGATGGTGCCTGGGCCAGTCTGACCCTCGCTGCTGGGCCAAAGGCAGCAACTGTGGTGTAAATCACCCCAGAGATACCTTGGCTGCTGGAGATTGCAGCTGGGCACTGAGCAAGTCCAGGCTTGTCAGGAACTCCGTTTACCTCAGGAGAGAGAGCTTCTGGCGATGGTGAAGAGAAAAAGGAGAGGATTCCGCTGGAAGGTTTAATGTCCAGAAGTTTATTCCATGGTTACAGAGGTCTGGACGGCAGCAGCTGCTCCAGCAGAATAATGAGCACATGGCCTGATCACCTTTTAATCTCCCGGGGCAGGGGGAGGGGAGGTACAGGTGAGCCACCCAACCAGGTGAGGGGGGCTGGGTCTCAGGGGGGGGACGACACCCAGACTGGCCAATGACCCCTGGGCATAGGGGCATCTTTTGAACTTGACCAACCACAGGACACCTCGCTGGAATGTTGAGCCTGATTGACAGGACTAACTCAGCATGGGGGCAAGGGGGAAGGGAGAGAGGTATAGGCACACCTGGG
Organism: Melozone crissalis; assembly: GCF_028551555.1. Classification (NCBI taxonomy): domain Eukaryota; kingdom Metazoa; phylum Chordata; class Aves; order Passeriformes; family Passerellidae; genus Melozone; species Melozone crissalis. The sequence goes on along the minus strand of NW_026535813.1, from coordinate 2,683,232 downwards.
AAAGGGACCGGGAAGCTCAAGACACACCGCAACAAAGAACGACTTCCATTGGGGCCCTGAGCAGCAGCAAGCGTTTGTCCAAATCAAGCAGGAGATCGCTCATGCTGTAGCCCTTGGTCCAGTTAGGACGGGACCAGATGTGAAGAACGTGCTCTACTCTGCGGCCGGGAGCCATGGTCTGTCCTGGAGCCTTTGGCAGAAGGTGCCTGGCGAGACCCGAGGCCGACCATTGGGATTTTGGAGTCGGAGCTACAGGGGGTCTGAAGATAACTATACCCCAACAGAAAAAGAAATCTTGGCCGCCTATGAAGGAGTCCAAGCCGCCTCGGAGGTGATTGGTACAGAGGCACAACTTCTTCTGGCACCCCGACTACCGGTGCTGGGATGGATGTTCAGAGGAAAGGTTCCCTCTACCCACCATGCCACCAATGCTACTTGGAGTAAGTGGATTGCCCTCATTACGCAGCGCGCTCAAATTGGGAAGTTAAATCGCCCTGGGATCCTGGAAATAATTACAAATTGGCCCGAAGGTGAGAGCTTTAGTGTCGCGGATGAGGAACAAGAGCCAGTGACCCGGGTTGAGGAAGCTCCACCATATAATCAGTTGCCAGCAGAAGAAACACATTACGCTTTATTCACCGATGGTTCTTGTCGCGTCATAGGGATGAAACGGAGGTGGAAAGCAGCTGTATGGAGTCCCACTCGACGGGTTGCAGAGGCTACTGAAGGAGAAGGTGAATCCAGTCAATTTGCTGAAATCAAAGCTATTCAACTGGCCCTAGGTATTGCAGAGAGAGAGAAGTGGCCAAGGCTCTATTTGTATACCGATTCTTGGATGGTAGCCAACGCTCTATGGGGATGGCTGAAGAGATGGAAAGAGGCAAACTGGCAGCGCAGAGGAAAACCAATTTGGGCTGCGGAAGAGTGGAAAGATATCGCTACTCGGTTAGAGAAGTTACCTGTGAAGGTTCGGCATGTAGATGCCCATGTCCCCAGAAGTAGAGCTAATGAAGAGCAGCAAAACAACCAGCAAGTACATCAGGCTGCAAAGATAGGGGAGTTGAAGATAGATCTCGACTGGGAGCATAAGGGAGAGTTATTCTTGGCACAATGGGCCCATGATGCCTCAGGCCACCAGGGTAGAGATGCCACCTATAAATGGGCACGAGACCGAGGGGTGGATCTAACCATGGACAGTATCTCTCAGGTTATTCGTGACTGCGAGACATGCGCTGCCATTAAGCAGGCCAAACGGGTGAAGCCCCTCTGGTACGGTGGGCGGTGGTCTAAGTACAAATACGGGGAGGCCTGGCAGATTGATTACATCACACTGCCTCAAACCCGCCAAGGCAAGCGCTATGTACTAACCATGGTAGAAGTCACCATGGGATGGTTGGAAACCTACCCTGTGTCTCATGCCACAGCCCGCAACACTATCTTGGGCCTTGAAAAGCAGGTCCTTTGGAGGCACGGTACTCCCGAGAGAATTGAGTCGGATAATGGAACTCATTTTAAAAACAATCTTATTAATACTTGGGCTAGGGAACATGGCATCGAGTGGGTACACCATATCCCCTATCATGCACCAGCTGCAGGGAAAGTGGAAAGGTATAATGGATTGTTAAAAACCACCTTAAAAGCATTGGGTGGGGGGTCTTTAAAAAACTGGGAGCAGCATTTGGCGAAGGCTACCTGGTTAGTTAACACTCGAGGTTCCACCAACCGAGCGGGTCCTGTTCAGTCTGAGCTCCTTAATATAGTAGATGGGGATAAAGCCCCAGTGGCCCATGTCAGAGGTTTGTTGGGAAAGACAGTATGGATCAACCCTGCCTCGAGTACAGACAAACCCATCCATGGGATTGTTTTTGCTCAAGGACCAGGTTATACATGGTGGATAATGCAGAAAGATGGAACAACACGGTGTGTACCTCAGGGAGACCTGATTGTGGGATAAGGCTCATATATGAATGTCATTGTTTGCTGAATGTGAGACAGAAGGAAACTCTAAGTGTCAAAGGTCTGAGCAAGTAAGATGAGAGGAATGCGTAAGTGTCAAAGGTGTGAGTAAGTGAAATGAAAGTTTTTTATTGTATGTTCACGATATGGGATAAGGGGTGGAGTGTCATGAGATGACCGCTTTTATCCCAATATCGTGTATTATGTCTGGCAGCTGTGTTTTTTCACTCTCTCTCTCTCTCTTCACCCCCCCCCTCCCTCCCGGCCGTCTTGCCACGGCGGGGTGGGGAGGGAGGAGGGAGGGGGACTGGGTGCACTTTGGCTTTTGGCTTTTTGCTTTCGGATGCTTGGCTGGCTGGCCTGCTTGCTTCTGCTTGCTACTTCGCTTGCTTGCTACTGCCTTAGCCCTAGCTGATAGCTGCCTTTTTCCCTTTGCTGCTTTCTGCGCTGTTTTTTTTTCCCTTTTCTTTCGTCCTCTCTTTCTTACCCTCCCCTGAAGATACTGGACCGGCTCTGGACCTGACCTGGGACGTCCGATGTCCGGCGGGATCTCTGGAGCCTGCGAGAGAAGCTTGGCACCCTCCACAACACTGAACTGGTTTTCTTTTCTTTTCTTGTGTTGGGGAGTGTTCTTTTGTTATTTGTCAATAAATAGGTTTTGTTTTCCACTTTGCTCCTCCGAGGAATTCCTTCCCGAACCCGGTGTTTGGGGGGAGGGGTGGTCGGAGGTTTGTTTTTTTTTGGGGGGGGGACTCCCTTTTGGAGATTTCCCCTAATTTTGTCCTGAACCAGGACAACCTCCCATCCCATCTCTGTCCAAGGCTTACCTCACCCGGCTGCATGGCTCCCCCTCCCCCGCCCAGCCGGCAGCTGGGCCGGGGGGAGGTCTGACCGGTTTCCACACTGGAACCCAAGAGAAAGGTTTCCTGGGAGTCCTCTGCTTTTAACCCCTGTGTTCTCAGAGGCATATCCATGTCCTCAGTGGCCACACCAGGTGCCAATATTAAAATCTGAACACCTATTGGTTTGACCACAGCATCCCAGAAAACTCACTTCGTCTCAAACCATGACAATTCTCAGACAAGAAGTTAAATGATACTCTCAAATGCATGGAAGATTGTTGGAAAAGACAGCAGCCTTCTTCTTTACAACATATTCCTCAGAACTCCAGGAGACAAATCATTTGAGCTATGAGGATCTTTCTCTCTGTAAAACTCCCAGAGCATAGCCAATATTATAGCAATATTATATTCCTTTAGAGATCCTCACCGCCCTGGGTGACTGGTGGATAGTCTACAGCCCCAGTACATCAGCCAGACACTCTGCCTTATTTTGCATGGCTACTGAAGCAAGAACATCATCTATACTGGATTTCTATCCAAAATATATGCAAAGCACAACAAAGAATATACCCAAAACACTGAGCACAGCTTATGGCCTTCACAACAAAAGTCTCAGGATGGCAATACTGGATCTTCTGATCCGAACCATCAGGAAACATTTCTTTAGAGGTGAAAAAAGCTTCTGTATATTGTACAAAATATGGTTATGCATAGTAGTCAGTTTTATACTACCTGCTTTGTGCTGTTGTAGCATATTTTATTATCAATGGATTATTCCTTTCCCCCCTGTGTTGTTGGTTTTTGCCCGAGTTGTCCATCTCCCCAAAGACTTGCCCTTTTGTTCCCTGTTCCTCCTCCCACTGAATGTCAATCCCTCCCCAAGTCTGCCCCTTTCTCTAGAAACTTTCCTATCAATTTTTCTACCCTTCAAAACCCCATTGGTCCGTTTAAATTATTCTCCTCCCCTGTAGTCCCGTATTGGTTTAAACATTGTATTCCCCGCCTTGTGGTCCACCCCCAGTTTCTCCCGGTTGGATAAAGATTGTATCCTCCCCTGGGAACTCTCCCCATTTATAAGTTGATATATGCCTTTGAGTCAGTGTCTTTCTGTCCCTGACCCTCCAGGGAAGAAACTCCTTTGGAAAACATACAGAAGACCTCTCCCTCTTCCTTGTCCCTGCCCTCGGCACAATCCTATCCCCAATGCAGTCCACCTGTGCTGTAGAGCAGCTGTATCCTAGAGCAGCACCCCGGATTTGACAGCCTTGTGGGGGCAGCCCACTCTCACTGTTGGTGTTAGGAGCTAGTCGGGCTGAAGAAATCCAGCACCGCAGTAAGACTCCAAGTCAGAAATACAGTTTATTAGGAAAAGGGGAAAAACCCAAATACATGCAATAATACAAAAGAAAAAACACTGACAGAATACAACCTGACACCCTGCTAGTTAGGGAGGTGGTAGCAGTCCGGATGAAATGGTCTTGTTGAAGTGGTGATCCTGTAGAACCCATCTGGTAGCTCTTGACCTCTGGAAAACCAGTGGGTAAGGGGGGTCATTCCTCTGGGAATCCAGTGGAAAGACTGCTTGTGGTGTCCCAAAACCCAGATTATATCCAGCTGGGGATGCTTAGCTCCTCCCCCCCGGGCAGAGCATCTCGCAATGGGTTGATATCATTCTGAGTCATGGGGTGGGTCCTTGATTACCCGTGGAACAGAAATGGCTCCTGCAGGGAGTTATCTCTGAGACATGTGGAAAGACAATGATGGGCCCGTTAACAGGAGATAAGGAAAAAACTATGCCCCTCCTGGTTTCAGCAGCTCTTGAGGATGGGAACAGAATACATTTTTATATTGTAACCTAGGACAATACAGGATGAAGGTTTTTGCATTTGCAGGAAGTTTGTATGGATTTGAAAAGTATCCTTATAGCAGAGGCACAAAAGTATTCTCATACCCTTTTTAATCATCTTCAAACCAAGCAATTCTCACAATAACGTAACGCATGAATGACTTGCAAGGGAGTTGAAGAAACACGGCAAAGACAAGTAGTGTTCAACTGCAGGGAATCGTTTAGGGACAACATATCTTTATATTTTAAATCAGGAAGGACGGATGGACTGTTTTTTTCCCCTTAGTTGACTACAGAACCAGCAGTCCCTCTCAGGGGCATGTTTGGATTCAAGATGACACTGGCAACTAAGAGCATGGCTACATGGAAGGTGCTACTTTTAGACCAGAACATTCAACTACTTAAAGGCAGATAGGAGAATAGCTGACTAGTGGCAGCTCTGACCCAAAGAGTCTGAGGATTACCTCGTGGGAACAATAGTAAGACATTTCAATTTTTAAAAAAACATTCATTTCAGAGGACCAAGCATCAATAAAAATAAAAGGTCAAGTAAAGACATCCTAGTGCTCTTCTTATCAGAAGCGTGTTCCTCCATATTAGAGTATTTAGGAAAGGACAGTGCACTCATAAGGAAAGGTGTGCCAGTTACAAAACCTGGAGAACAAGGCAAGACAAACTTACACAATATAAAACATCAAATGCAAAATGAAGAAATAATAATTTCAATCTTCCATGAAATTAATTGCATTTTATTTGTTATTTTCATTTCAGTTGCTAAAAAATTATTTTTTAATACTGCATCCTATGAATTCAGCAAAGCTATCATTTTGAATGTCTGCATACCCCTATTAAACACTGAGGTGACAATGACAATGGCAGTGGAAGGAAACCTGGTCCATGTCCCCCTCCTTGAAACTTAAGGCCAGTGAGTGATTGGAATTTGGTCACTTCATTTAAGAGAAATAGCTTTACCAAGAGAGAATATTATCTAGTCTTTATCTTTCCTTTTGGAGCTGATCCACTTTGTAGTCATAAATTCTTGACTCAGTTGGTTAGAAACAATGGCATTACAACCATGGATGTTAAAGTGCACTGATGGGAAATGAAGTTTTTATCTTCAGGTCCTTGCTTCAGTAAATATTCCAAATTCATCAGAAAGAAAGTTCAAAGACCAGTAATCCCCACTCAAATCACCTAATTCGAATAGTCTGTACGCATAAGAGACATCAAGCAGCTGCTCTCATATGTTAGGGGAATACCCAGCCAGTACATTATTGTCTAGTTAGGCGGCAACAGTTTTGGAAATAATTTAATTTTTTGTATTGCAAGTGAATGGTCAATACATGTTATTACTGGATATGGTAAAAGAATGTTTTCTGCATCCTTCCAGAGGGGAAGCTTACCTAGCTCTAAAGTTGCTCAGCTCCATGATAGGATTCTTTGTCTTAAAAGGGATCTCTAGTCTTTGTCCTTTTGGATTGCTTCCATAGCTTTTCACTCACTCTTCAGGCATCTGTTAATATATCCTGTTATCCCATGCAAACTTGTATGGGCATAGTCACTGAATTGGTACATATTCCATGAAGTCCACAGGTGTCGCAGCTGGCCATTTGTCTCAGTGCATGGAAGGCCTGAGACTCTCAATATGAGTGTTCAGCAAGCTTCGTTTATTGAAGAGAGCATCAAACTTTTATGCACAACAAGTAATAATCTCATGCATATTCTGCAAGCTAAGCAGTCTATTGGCTATACACAGATATCAACTTCTTCATTCCAAAAGAGTTACATTTGCTTTTTCTCATGTCTCTAGTCTCTTAACTACAGCACTTTGTTATGGTAACACAGCTATGCTCAAGGACAGTGTCTTTTCATGTGCAGAACTTAGATTAGCTGAGTTCACTACTTTTCCAGCCCTTGGTCAGCAAACAAGAGAATGTCTACGTGACCTCTGTCATGTAGCCATTCTTCCATACACAGGCCCTGTTGAGACAGATCCACAGGTCTTAAGGGTGTTAGCAGATGTTATTCTGAGGCCACTACTAATCATGTTTGATGGATCATGGTGACTGAGGAAAGTGCCCAAAGACTGGATGAAAACAAATGTCACCCATCTTCAAAAAAGGCAACTAGGAGCACTTGGAAAAGTACAAGCCAGCCAGCCTCATTTTTATCCCCAGGAAGTTGATGGAGCAGCTATTCCTGGAAAGCATTGCCAGGCACATGAAGGAGGACAAAATAATGTAGTCGGCATGGATTTACCAGGGGAACTTCATGCTTGATAACTTTTTAAACTCCTCTGATGAATAAACTTGCATGGTAGATGAAGGGAATATTGTCTGCCTGGGCTTCAGGGAGGTTTTTGACATTTATCTACATGACAGCACACATACATACCGGAATGAATAGTGCAAAGAGGAGGGAACCGGTGTCTTTTCAATGATGATCAGTGAAAAGACAAGAGGCAGTGGGCACACACTGAAATACAGGAGATTGCCTCTGAACATCACAAAATGATTTTTTACTGTGAGGGTGACTGAACCATGGCACAGACTGCCCAGAAAGATTGTGGAGTCTGGATCTTGGAAGACATTAAAAGTACACCCAGTTATAATCCTGGGCAAGAGGCTCTAGGTATCCTGGTTTAAGCAGGGGGGTTGGACCTGGTGAGCCCCACTGAGCCCTTCTGCTCTCATTCATTCTGTGCTAGTGAATTCTCTTAGAGATGCATTTCAAGTACTGGCATGACAAAGTTATGTGCAGAGAGAGATCCAAATGGACATGGGATCTAAGTTCCTTAAGTAGTGTTCAAGAAGAATGTAAAACTCTGGGATAAGTGTCTCTTCCATAACTGAATCCTTTTCATGGGAAAATTCTCCCGCTATAGAAAGATCTTCTGATATGCATGCTTAAGACTGACACTGGCTGAGCAAATTTCTCCCTATGTGTGTCTAAGACCAGTTAGGATCTTAACCAAAAGTGTTGTCAACATAGTCACAGAAGGTATATTGTTAAGAAGTGACAACTAACATCAGAATGGAAAATAGTGGCCCACAAAATGTATTAATGTATGGGAATTATGAACTTGGGTTCAAAACAAAAATAAAGAATTGGTCTTTATTTAACGATTTCATTGCAATATTCATAAGAGAAGAAAAAGACCTATGTTCTTAACTTTCTTAACTCTAACAAAGATTTAAAAAATTCCTTGTAAAAAACGTATCATAATTATCACACTATGAAACAATTTTAGTTGAGAAAAAAGTTCTAAAATTGTGTAGATAGTGGCAAAGAAGCCAAGAAAATTGGAAAGAAACAAAAGAGAGAAAAAGGGTCATCTTCCGTCTGCAAGCTTGTTCTAGAAGTAGTCTGCTAGAAAAAGGAAACCCCAGTTGAATTTCGAATGTATTCATGCACTTGATTCAGTAACTGGTCCATGTAAAAACCAATCCTTTTGTGCAACTTCTCCCAGCAACAAAAACTCCAACAGGTTGACACCACCATCATGCCTGTCCCAGCCGTATTTAAAAGACAAATGATGATTTTCTTGAAAATCTACTTGCATAAAAGTTGCAAGACATTGGAGGGTTTCTCCACATTCTCATTCCTCCATGTGGCTTGAAAGTATATTTGATAAAATATGCAACAAAGCATATGATTTATAAGGTAGACTAGAATGGATGATTTGGGAATTGATCTCTTGTTGATATTAAACTTCATATCCACTCTCTGTGAAGTTTCTACAACAATTAATGGAGCTGAGGCATGAATCTGCCACAACAAGTGTTAAGCAAACATACACACTCCCCTTCACATGCCCCCCCTTCCACACACACCTAGGCACACACAGAGATCATCATAGCAGATCATGAACACCTTGGAAAAGACTGAAATGCTAAATAATTTTCTTTGTGGGCAAAAGAGCTGGTGCAATAATTCAAATATCTGGTACAAAAATTCTGTTTAATATCTATCTCCTATTTAAACCACAGCTTTTTATTTAATGATATTTGCAGAATATTTTCATTTCATTTTTTGCTTTAAAATTACTTCTCACATGCTGTATGTCTAGGAATATTTTCTTCTAAAAATAGAAAAAATTAGCTGATATCTTTTCAGAAGAAAACATTGGTTTATACAATTTTAAACCATCATGATATGGAAGAATTATTTTGTCCCTCACTAAGGTGGAAGTAGTATTTGGATCACAGATCATTTACAATGAAATAGTTTTTATTTTTAAGATGCTTTCAATCAGTTTTGATCCTCATTGCTTATTCATTGTAAACAGTAATTTTTCAGTGAAGGGAAAGTGTGTGTGGTATATCTACATGATGTTCAAACCCAATTCCTACTAATGGCCAGGCTGAACTAGAGTAAATAATGTCCTGAATGATATTTTGCCGCCTTCTTTGGCACTTCAGGAAGTCCTAACATGATGAAGTGTTGAAATTCCGAGATTTTCTCTTAGAGAGTGTCCCGTGTTGAAACACATCCCATGTATTTTATGCTGTAATTCTTATCTCTTTTTAAATTTGATATCTTCTGCATAGTTTTCATGAACCTTTCTGTTACAGTAGTGAAAATCACAGATAAATGCAATTTTGTACAACTTTGAATTTACCCCAAGAGCTGAGCGAAAACTTGCTCCTATACTTCAATCTGAGTTTCTTCTATATTCAAACTTTGTTTCTCTACCATCAAGAGTCTCCTTTGTTGCTACTCAAAGCCCCATCCAACCTGACCTTGAATACTTTCAGGGATGGGACATCCTCAACTTCTCTGGGCAACCTGTTCCAGTGTTCCAGCACCCCACAGTAAAAAATGTCTTCCTTTCATCTGATATGTGTCAGAAATAATGAATCTAGTCATATAAACTTTGAGGAAAGGCTTGAAATTCTTTTGATTTGAAGCACATTTTATATGAATACTGACTTACAGATGACTAAAATATGTTGATGGGCATTTGAGCTTGACACTTTTTGAAAAACTGCATAGAATTTAAAATTAAAACCAGTAACATTAAAAACTTCTTGCCATTTTCTTTTTCCTCTGGTATTCAAAATTGCATATGTCAAATATCTGTGCTTCATACAAACCTCTCAGACACTCTCAGAAAAAAGCTTTTCTTTCAGACTAAGTTTCGGTTTACATAGAACACTAGTACTAGTGAAGGTTTTTCAGGGCATAGGGGAACACCTCATTGGATTTGTTTGCACAATGCATTTTATCCAAACTGGAAAATTGATCCCAGTTGTGTTCTATTCATCATTCTTACTGCATCAGGCCTCAAGATTCTGTGAAAAGTAGCCTGTGGACCTTGAACATTGCTCATGTGAAACAGATGAGAGGTGATGGAGAAGTTGAGGGAAAGAATAAAGAGAATATGGCCAAGTACAAACACCAGAAAGTACTTCTTCATGTGATCCACAGCCTGAGCAATTGTTCAGCACCCTTTAAAGTCTGTGTTTGACAAGCAGGGCTGAAGCAGGTCTTCAAAATATCTGGGAGATCAAAATCCATTGAAGCCAATTCCCCTGGCCAGTCACCTTGCTGCTGATAATTCACCCTCCATACCAGCTGATCAGGCCTAACAATGCTGCTGCAAAAGTATTGTGAAAAAGGTAGGCACATTTTCACAGATGCAGGGGAAAATCCCCTTGGGTGATGATTCCAAGGGATAACTTGATGGAGCAAGTTTTGTACCCTTATCTACTGAGCAATATCTAAGTTGGCGAGTTCACCATCTGTGAGCATCACTTTAGAAAATAAATGTTTGATCCACAAAAAAATATTTCATATGTCTTGTATACCTGCTTCATTTCAACCAATGAATAGGCTATGTTCCATTAGCAAAGGGTTTATGATCCTATGTTGCTTTAAACTTTGATAATTCTTTATTTTTTTCTAAATCACACACTGTTTATTCATAAGATTCAGATGTCCATGGAAGGGGTGTAATTAATTCACATGTTAAAAAATATCCTTCTTGGTATCTTTTTCTCAAATTACTGACATGTAACATCAGTCTGAGAGCTGAAGAAAACCCCTTCATTTGCTGTTTGCCAAGTATCATTTATGTGATACAAATTATACTTGAGAAATCACACCCATACATTGCCATGTAACACTACTAGTAATGCCTTCACAACCTTTTCTTCATTGTTAGGTATTTTGGTGAAGTGAATGATTAGAACATAAGCAAGGGCATTTGTTCAAGATGCTCCAGAAAGAGCTGTGGTCTGTTCCCTTCTTTGCTGCCTATGTTAGCACTGAGCAGCAAAAAATGAAATATTACTAGGAAAAGTGTTACTTTTAGTCTAAATTTGTAAATGATGTTTGGAATACCCTGTTAAATGACAAGGTGCTCTTTAAAATATGGCATCTTAAGGGAAAAAGTAAGCTTTATAGAGGTTTTGAGATAGTCGCTTCTGAAAAAAAAAAAATTGGAGGCATCTAAGGTCTTTAGCCATACCTTTTTGAAGATTGATTCAAAACACAGTTTCTTCATATAGAAAGAACAGAGGACCATAGATGCAAGCCATTTCAAAATGGAGTTCTATATGTTTCTAGTTGAGATTACTGCTGGACATCATTTCTTGTGAAGTCGAGGGACTGCAGTTAGCTCTCCAATAATTTCCTTCCCTGAAATTCATCTACATTTGCTCCTTTGTCCGGAGTCCCCATTTATTAGTGATGGTATACTCCATCTATGCATTAGAATCTTCAACTAGAGTGTGTGTCTCATACTTGCTCGTTAAAATTAGCTGGAACGGAATGGGTAGTTGTAGTTGCTTGTATACAATTGTCTTCTTTTGACAAGTTTTCTTTCGACAATGTTGAAGCAGCACTAGCAAATAGGAAGTACAGCTTGCAGCAGGGAAAGACACTCTTCTGCTTTCTCAAGTTTCCTGTAGTTAAATAGATGCCAAAAGGCTTTTCGTAGTACTTCTACTGTCTTGTTAAGAATACTTGATCTGATCCTACCTTTGATAAAATTACTAATGGGTCACATTTCTACAAGGCAGAACATTTTTCTTTTAATAATATGTTTTTTCTAAGTTGGAAACATGAACTTGTGCACCAGTCATGTGGAATGTACTCCTGCTTCTTAATAAGTTGCACAACCTTCTTTGGAAAATATTGACTCTGTGTAACTTCAATATAAGAATTCTGGGCATCTTCATTCTATTGATGTAATTTTTTTCTGCCATGCTGTTATTGTTTTCTATCATTTTAACCAATAGAAATATTTTCCCTGACACCTGTGGAAAAGACCTATGTTTACTCAATAGTGCAGCATCAGTACATTGTTTAGAATTATTTCAACATGGTCCCAAACATATCTGACAGCTAGACAGCAGAGGTTAGCAACAGTGAACAGGAATAACTTCTGAACTGTTTCAGCAGATTTCCCAGGAAGGGCTTGCTTTCTGCCACTGCAAATTTTCCCAGAGATATTGTCTCGTAAGAGTTGCATCAAAAGAGTATTTTTGCACAAACCTTGGGGCAAGCTCTGTCTCCGATTTGCTAGTGAATGCAAAGAGGGTGAAAGTGCTGCTTCAAAGCCCTCTGTGTGCTTTCTATACCAAGAGAGGGGTGACCCCAGAAGTAAGTTTTTGATCTCTCTTCAGAACACAAGGCATGTCATCACCTCATTCATCTTCTTCTGGGACTCATAGCATCTAAAGACTAAGAAGCTCTCTTGCTTGCTGAAGTGTGTTCAGCAAAAAAAACCTTGTCTCATCAGCAGATTTGAACACAACTGCAATCAAGTCAATTCCCATGCTGGCAGGGCAATGCTCTACCCCAGTAGTAACATGCCACTATTAGAAGACTGTGTAAAAATTTTTATGTACAAGGTAATCAGAGGGAAAATAGAATTGGAAAGAACTGCACATTGTTCTGGAAAAAATCTCCTGCCACTGTCTTACAGACATCATTTGCTGGTGTCATTTGTAATAGTTGAGGGTTTTTAAATTTTGTATAAGATAAACTATTACTGAACCTTTATGTTTCCTTAATAGAAGTACAGCCATTTCTTAATAGAATAGAAGTAAGCCATTTGAATATGTACAAATGGCCTTTTCAAATGCATATGCTATAGCACACTGTGAAAGTAATTAGGTACAAATAGAAATCTAAAGGTTTAAAAAGATTTTGAATAAAGTAAGTCTAGGGTGATAGAAGAAGAAGAAAACAGCAGTTTTCTTCTGGTGAAAAAAAACCAAAAGGAGGACATTGTACAGTGGAGATGTATTATTTCACTTCCTGAAAAACTGAGTAGGTTTGCTATTGCCAATGGTTTTCATTAAGAAGGAAGAGATTCCTTTGGAAAAAAAAACCCTACAAATTGACTGGACATAAATGTTATGACACTTAACTTCAGCAATCCTGAAGAAAAATTCTCTTCTCTCTTGATATGGAAATCATGATGGTAATGGAGACAAGGATGTCTAAGCCGTGCCATCAGGAACATAAAAAAGCATTAGAATGCAGGTAAGACTGAGCTCCTGAACTAGTGAGAAGAGAATGCAACAAAGACATTTTCCTTTAAGAGTCTTCAGGATGAAGAGCAGATCAAATTTTTTCATGTGAAGTATTTATGAATAGAATGAACCTTCAAAATAATGTTGTTTTCAAAAACCGTTTTACAGTATGTCTTAGAGTGATACAGAGTTCTTATTTTTAGAAGAAGAAAAGCACTTTTTTCCAAACTGTTGTGCACTCGTAAACAATCTACAATAAAAATAGTATTTTTTCATGCTGAGAATGATGTTAATTACAAAAAAGCCTTGTAGCACACTTGGCACTGTAGTCTCTTGATTAGCAGAGTTTTTTATTCATCAAACAAGTTTCACATTGACTATTTTTCACCTTTAAATAACGGTGTCTTTGTACATATGCATCATCCATGAAGAATTTCTCGGGTGTTATTTTGTACCTGATCCTAAATGGCAGGTTCTGCATTCTGCCATCTGTCTAGCTTTCCCATTTGATGCAGCTTCTGAGAGGTATTTTCAGAACTGAGGACTACCTGCAAGAATGATGCTAAATGCACGCATTTTACACCTTGGTTAATGCAAAACTATTTTTCCTTTACAGCACAATAATAATAGGAATACAATGATGGTGGATTCAATCCTTATAGTAATACAAAGAGGACTATTATCATCATTAGAAACCAAGAAAGTTGCATTTATTGCGCATGCAGTAAAACCACTAATGCAAAATTACCCTGTAAATTCAAAATAAATCTGTATCATAGGAGTGGATTTAATGTTTCTATTGATATTTTCTTAAAGCAGAAAATTAATTCTTTTGACAGCCAACTCAGAATTGCAACCTCACTTTCAACTACAGCTTTCAAACAGTTGAAACATGTCTGTTTATAAAACGATACAGTACAGTACACAATAGCAAATCAGGTCATAGACATTCAAAAGAAAAAAAAGATCAAAGGACAGATTCATTCACATCTGCAGGCCCTCAAGAGTGTACAGGTCAAATGCCCCCAGAAAACTAGGCTGGTGGCGCAAATTCTCTATGTTGACACCAGCAGAAGCAGCTGCTATCTTTATAGGATGCAATCTTGCTTACATCACCCTTCAGAGCAATCCTCTGTACCCCCGCCCAATACACCTTCTGCTCTATTCCTTGGATTTCACATTTGCATTTCTACAGAGTCCTGTCCTGCAAACTGACTCAAAGTTCAGGTAATAGATTTCCAAGATTTAGAAATGTTGTGTTAAGTTTATTTATTTCATATTTCATTCCGTCTAAGCATACTGTAACTTTCTGAAGTGAAATATGTTGAGTATGTCACATGTATTTTGCATCTTAGTTCTGCTTCACATGAAAACTTCTCACAGACCCCTGTGATGCCTTACTGCAAAAATATATAGCTGGAAAGAGTGGTTGTCGGAAGTTAGAAATGCCAGAAAAACATGTAAACAATCTAACATGTTTTGCGGAGAAAAGAAGAACCCCCCCAACTTTGTAAAAGTTGTAAAGCTTGGTATGTTTATTACAGCGCTGGATGCATGCGGAGATTGCTCTCCTCAAAAAAGGCATGCCTACCTCTGAGAACTTCAGGTCTCTTTTTATCTCTCTCTCAAATACATATGCATACAGTTTCACAATAGGTTCATACATATTCATTTTTATGGGTTTCGTGTGACTTTTACCACTAGTTCCTTTTTATCAGAAAGAATTCCGAGGTCAGGTTGACTTGCCCTTACAGCAGTCCCTGTCACTCTCTATCATTTTCTGTCTCCCCCCCTTTATCTCTGTCCTTCGCTGAAGTAACTTCATTGAGCTTAGGCCTTGCAGTCTGGCTAAATAACTATGGCTTCTAACCACAGACTCAACTCAAAAATCTACATTTCACCTAAATTAAAATGGATTTCTATTCTGGAAAATTTTCACTTTGCTTCAAACAATAGAGCCTTGAATTTCTGAATATAATTGCACCATGTAAAATATAATATTTAAATGATTTTCATATAATGATGAGTATGGGGTAGAGAGAATCCAGAGAGAATTTTCTTTTTAAACATTTCCAGGAGAAACATGGCCTTGACTTGGAAGTATAGCATGAAATATTTTTATACAGCATGAGTTCTCATTACCTAATCATATGATATGTATAACTGAATTGGAAACCAGGAAATAAACAAAGAAAAATATTCAAGCTATAAAAGATGTGAGTTTAAAATTTTATTTGTATTTCTGATTAAAACTATTAGGCAGCTAAATGGTCACCTAATATTTTAAAAAGCATCTGGACATTAAAAATAGATTAATTTCTGCGGGACTTGGATGTCAGGTATTCCTGAAAAGCTTTATTTCACTGCTTCCCAACCCTGAATCAATCCACTTAAACGCAACTCAATTTCAGATACTCAGTGAAATTGTCCATGTAATGCATGGAGTTGACAAATAATCGGCAGAAAAAGCTAGACAGATTTGAAGATCTTTTCCTGTAAATGGCATTCAAATTATTTGTACAAACACACAGATGGGATTTCTGCTGTCTTCTTCAGGCCACTTCCTCCAGAGAGCTCTCCATCAAATCTCTCTAGTTCTACTATTCTGGTGATCCAGAGTCAGCACTGGGATTGTCCAACTTCATGGAATTATTGTCTGGTATAGGTGCACCCTGCGGGCTTCTGTGTGCAGCATCACGTGAGCCCTACTAATGTCACCCTGTTGGTATAAACTGAGCTAGCTGGACCTTAAGGGACAAGATTGTGCACTGATTTTGTAATAGAAATTAGGTACTAAGAAAGAGGCTGGAGGATTTAAATATGTCTGCCTCCAGCTTAAGCAACACTAAATCTTGGTCTTTATCTGAAAAACTAGGTGAATTAACCCATGCGGAATTAGTATGCCAAAAATGTCAGTAATACACTAAGAACCGTCTAAAGAGTAACAATTCCAATCATTACTTTATAAAAATAATTCATTGGAAGAAATTGGGAAGAAGGATGAAACATGCCAATATCCTACCCCGAGAATCATTCTGCTGATTTGCGCAGGTTTCTTACTATATTCCCATCTAATGCATTGGACATGAGTGCTTGTGATGACACAAACACTTGCAAAGCTTACCAGATAAAACATGTTCTCTTCAGACAGCAAGACATTTCTTGATGGTTGCATTTGCTAATTACATTTAGACTCAATGTTCTTAAAGGTATTCCAACCAAAGTGATTCCATCATTCTCTAAGTCGCACATCCTGCTTGTCCTGGTTTAGGGAAAATTTGGCAGCAAACCTCAAAAAGGGGTTATTTATTAAAAATATTGATCTAGTACTGATATCCAACTGTGACGGACAAAGACTCTCTAACACTTTAAAGTTAGAAAGTGTATGTTTATTGCAACGCCGGGCAGCATGCAAGATAGCTCCCAAATATACACTGTGATTTACAAGTGATTACAGAGTCTTTTTATCTGTACAAGTACTGAATACCCAAAACACAAATTCATATTCATAATTTTGGTACATCCCATTCCCAACTTCCTATGGTGATGAGTTCAAAAGCTATTAAGCATGCGTAGTTTGTTCCTGAAAATAAGTTGGTGGTCCCTTTCGCCGGGAGTGGTCCCAAAATGAGGAAATAAATGAAGTCTTCCTCCTTCTGACCTTTCTACATTTTCAATGCAAATATGACAAATGAACCCATTGGTAGAACTCCCATTCCCCATCTTCAATTGCTTTCAGAACAGAGGAGGCCTACATTTCTCTTATGTTCCTAAAAGCTATTTATCAGTTTCTATATTCTTCATTATAAACCCAGCAAACCAAACATTATGTTGAAAAGCAATCAATTATTACTTAACTACTAATTCTCACTTCATCAAGGCCTACCTAATTATTCTGATAAACTCTAAAATAGCTTAACTCTAACTAAAACCTCAGCTCTGCTAAAATCTGTAAATTCCTTAAAGTTTATGTCTCAGGCCCCCCCCCCCCCCCAGAAAGCCCACCCACACGGCCCCTCCCCTCAACTGGTTTGGGAAAAATTTCCTCGGAGAGAAGTGGAAAAAACTTCTTTATTTAACAGGCAAAGCACTCCCCAGTACAAAAAATGAACAATACCAGATGACAAAACTCATTCGCCACTCTGAAGAGACGACAAATTCAGAAAGTCTCTCCTGTGGATTCTCGCTCTGCTATCAATCTCTCCTGCACTGGGAAAGGCTGCTGCCCAGAGTAGGCCCCCATAGGCCACAAAGTGCAAGCTCTCAGTCCTCCCCAGGTCCCGGTCTGGAGCAGATTTGAATAGTTGCAAGAAAAGGGAAAGAAAAAAAGACAGTCCAGGGAAAACTCTGCCTCAGACAGTTAAACCAATTAAAAGCAAAGGAGAGCTCTGTTCTGCTGTGTTAGTGCCCAGACAACACAGTGCAGCACAGAATGTGGAGGAGTGTTGCTTTTCGAGGAGTGAGTGCAGCCTCTGATAACAAACTCTGTGCTTCTTCTTCTCCCCACCTTTGCTCGCAGAACCAGTCATGAAGGCAGAGAATATAATATCCAGCATTAACAGAACAGATGACTGGGGATACAAGCATCTTAAAGTCACCCTAGGACACTGCTCTACTGACATATGTCACCAGACTATGCTAAGACAAAGTTTTGGAACTGCTAATTAAAATTCTACTATCACAGTGAAGCTGAGGAGGAAACACAGCTCACTACAGTTACCTTGTTATTGAAGTGAAGGGGAGAAGCGACCATCCTGGTGATGCATCGAACTCCGATTTATTGATCAATCAGTCACTTTATATAACAGTGTTAATTAACTTCATGCATATTGCAAAATCCAAGCTCACGATAGGCTAACAGAGAAAACTCTAACCACTCCTTTTGTTTTACACTACCTACAATTGTTTATTAAAAACAGAACCAACGTTCCCACTGTGATATGAGAGTTTCCCAAAACTTCCATATCTGCTCCCAGGGAGCCAGCTTTTCCCAGACAGAGTGCTTTGCTTGTTATGGGAAGACTGTCTGAGAGCCTTATTATTTATAAAATCAAGCCTGGGAACTGCTTTAGGAACTGCTTTACTTCTACCTTTTACTTTTCTCTCAATTGTATGTCTTCATGGCCTTTTTTCTTAGCCATGCTTGAACTAAACTCGCCAACATTTCCCCCGTCTTTTTCTTTTTGAGAAAGGAGGTTAGTTTGCCAGGTTTTCTCTATCATCCTACCGACCGTATTTTGGATACAACTACAAAAACAAGGTAAAATAAGCAAAAGCATTTAAAAGCACACTCAGTATCTCTATAAGGTTCCCCAGTCATGGTCCGAGCAATGGCTTTTACCCCAAAGGGTTAAAACCACCGCCAGCTGAGCCAGAATGTCCGGCCTTATCAGACATTGCACGGTAGGTGGTAATTGGACTAAGAAAAGAAGGCTGTTACTTGTTGTCATTCATGCGAACCTGGAGAGGAGGCGAATGGCTAGGGCTACTAATGCTGGAATCGACCCCAGTGTCCAACAAGCCTGAAAATGATCCCTTCTGTCCTTGAAATTTTCACATCCACGCTTTTCTTGGGTTTCTCAGAAAAGTTCAAAATCAGTTTTCAGTCTGTAATCCTTTAGTCATTTGGCTCACGTGACACCAGCTGAGCGATTCTCAGTCCTTTGTTAATTTGGAGTGGTGAAAAAGTAGCATGCATTTAAAGCACTTAAAATATTTAAACTTAGCAGACTTATTTACAAAATATGTAAAATCACTTAAATCTAATAAAACTTTAACAAAATCAACTGACTTTAAATTCTACACAACTTAAACCCAATATAATTCAAACTTAACAGAATCTAACTTAACCGAAAATAAACTTAACAAACTTAACCTTAATAGTATTTAACATTTAACGGCACTTAATAGAAAATTTAACTTAAACTACTTAATAACAGATAAAACTTACTATATAAATAATATATAGCATTTACTATAACTTACTTACAGGCCTGATTCTAAAATATTAAGCTAAAATAACTTTCTTCACGTGTTTGCTGCAGCATTTCTATACCAAAAAGCACACTCACAACATCTCACTCATACAATCATTCCAACACATCTTAACATTTTTAAATTTTTCAAAACACAACTTTAGAGTCTGATGTTCCACCGACTGAGCTATCCGGGCTTCTGATGTTAAAGTCTATGTTAATGCAGGTGATTCTGACAGCATAATCAATGCCGAGCCAAAATCGACCGAAATTTGACTCCCGCATTCATTTACGCTGATTTCTGTTTCACAGTCTCTGCCAGGAAGAACAAAAGTCCCTTGAATTAGGTGGAAAACGTCCTAATAGCCATTGGTGTCGTTTGTTTATTTTCTAAAACTGTAGCTTTTGCCGGCTGTGGGGGGAGGGAGAAGCGCTCCCGCTGTAAAAGCGCTCTGGTCCCGCGGCGCTTGTGTCGGAGGGGGCGAAAACCCCCCCCCGCGCTGCGCTCTTTGTTTACTCGCCGGCAGGCTGCCTCCGCTGCAGACACCGCTGCACCCGTGGCTCCCCCCGCGGCGACTCCGCTCTCCCCGCCGCTGCCTCCGCTCCCGCCGCTACAGCGCAGCATTTCAGGCGGTCGCTCGCTGCGGCTGCTCGCCATGGCGGAGCGCCAGTGCCGAGTTCGGAGTAGCACAGCCCCGCAAGCACCATGAGCTGCGGGCGCTGTCTTGCACTCAGAGAGATAGTAAAACAGTGCACCATACATCACTCGCCATGGCTTGCTTAGCTTCTTGGCAGTTTTATCACTCTCCAAAGCAGCCTTCCAAAATAAATCACCGAATTCACGCAATTCTGTTAACTCGTAAACCATACGGAAAACCCCTTTACCGTAGCCGTAAGTCCAAAGTCCTGTTAAATCCTTTTGCCAGTCTATCCCCTTAATTTGCCTTTTTTGTAAAAAGACAGTCAATAAAAAGTTCATATGCGGCTTGCCTTTCCATACCTATATATCGTAAGCGTGCACTTTGCAGCTCCTCAAGGTCGCGGCCGCACGTTTCGGCCAGGCCCGTCTTTACAGTCGCCCAGGGCACGGCGCGTCTCGGCGGGTTTTCCTCCGCTTTTTTCTCTGCGCTTCTTTGCCGTTCCGGCTGCTTTTTCGATCTTCGGAACCCGACCCGTTCTTCACTTCCCGTGGTGTTCGCTATCACGTCCGGGATCACCATATATTGAAGTGAAGGGGAGAAGCGACCATCCTGGTGATGCATCGAACTCCGATTTATTGATCAATCAGTCACTTTATATAACAGTGTTAATTAACTTCATGCATATTGCAAAATCCAAGCTCACGATAGGCTAACAGAGAAAACTCTAACCACTCCTTTTGTTTTACACTACCTACAATTGTTTATTAAAAACAGAACCAACGTTCCCACTGTGATATGAGAGTTTCCCAAAACTTCCATATCTGCTCCCAGGGAGCCAGCTTTTCCCAGACAGAGTGCTTTGCTTGTTATGGGAAGACTGTCTGAGAGCCTTATTATTTATAAAATCAAGCCTGGGAACTGCTTTAGGAACTGCTTTACTTCTACCTTTTACTTTTCTCTCAATTGTATGTCTTCATGGCCTTTTTTCTTAGCCATGCTTGAACTAAACTCTCCAACACCTTGTGTCGCAGACATTTTTTCATAGAAATCCTTTCTTTGGGATTTGTTCATCTTCTGGGAAGCTGAGGCCCCAGAAGAAGAATGTAAACAATTGTTATCGGCTGGTGTGGAATGCAACAGGTGCAGCGGTGATTGGTCTTCTGTGAGTGTTTGGATTTGCTGACCACTCACAGGAGAGTTTGTCCTTGCTTTCTGCTGGACACAGAACTTTGTTATTCATTCTTTTCTATGCTATTCTTAGCTGAGCATCCTCTGCAACTTCTCTCTTTATTTCTTTTAGTATAGTAATAATGTATTATATATCATGTATCAATAAATCCAGCCTTCTGATCATGAACTAAGATTCTCGTCCACTTCTCTCACCCTGAAGACCTCATCAGGTTGCTGTAATATTTGGTGACTCCTCGTGTCAGAGCAAAAATAATTTGATAAGACCAGAGGAGCAAAATTGCTGCACTGGGTAAAATCCTGTATGTGTAGCATGTGGTGGTTGCTTTGAAGTGACCACAGAAGTGGATTCAAGCCAGGAGCTGAAGAACTGAAGATCCTCATTTGGACAGAGTTCACAGCCAAGGCTGACCACAAAGAGAACCTGAAAACCCTCCGGGATATGTTCGGAAAGAGCAGCAGAACCGTGGAGAGGGCCAGAGCATGCTGGACTCTTTCAAAAGGTACTGTTGGCTTTTCTATCCCTGAGGATTCAGCCCTTCGTAGTTTGTGGCTGTTCGTATGGAGGACACATGCCTTGGAGGAAGAGGTTCAGTTCTCTCCTTCAGAGGAGAAACTTATTGCCCTCTGGCAAAAATGGTGAGGAGAAGATGGATTTTTCTTGTCAAAAACAGATCTCTATGAGTTCTTTCGATGGGCAAAGCTTTTTGGGTTCTTTACTGATGTCCTATACGCTTTGGATGTTTTCGTCTGGGAATGCATGGACTCCATTTTCCGATTCGTTTGGGGTCAGGGGTGCGACTTCCCTCCTGTCTACCCAGCATTTAGAAAGCTCTTTCCAGTTTTGAAACGGAGAGCAGCTGTTTTTCGATGGATTTCTAACTGCTATGGATTGGCTCCGTTTCCCCCGTCCCCAGCGGGAGAAGACCCGGTGGGGGATGAGATTCTGCTTCCCAGCCCCCCCTGCTTTGCGGCGCAGGAGGGTGAAACTTCGCCGTGCGAAGAAGTTTTGTTTGCTCTTTCTCCGGAGCAGTCCTTCTCCCCACCTTCTCCCCCGTAGGGGGGATGGGAGGCGGCGGCGCTGCTCAAGCCAGCGCCGTTGGTGCCACCCCTGGAAGCCCGGCAGGCCCTTCCCCAGTCGGCCTCTCGGACCCCACCCCGCTCAGCGATGGGGGTGGCACTGGTCCCCGAGGCCCCCCCGCTTGCCAGGCCCCCACGGCCACCTCGAAGACCTGTGCTGCCCCCGCCCCTGCCAGCGCTGCGGCCGCCTCCAAGACCCGCCCCACCAATGCGGCCACCACTCCGGGCGATCCCGTCTCTGCCTCTCCAGGGGGTCCCGCCCACAGCTTCACCGGTTTCCCCGCCTGCGTCTGAGAATGCAGAAACAGCGCTTCCTGTGCCTGCTGAGTTGCTAGGCGACGACGACGCGTCTCCAGCTTCTGGCTCAGCGGAGGAGGAGTTCTCTCCAGCCCCTTCGGCCCCTCCACCGCTTCCACCGGCCACCCCGCCGCCTCAAGCCGAGACGGTCCGTGTTCAGGATGGTGCTGGAGATGGCGCCAAACCCGCGGGACCCTCGGAGCAGCCCGCGGCCACTCCTACATCCAGCGTGATTCCCTCCCCGGTTCCGGCCCCCACGCCGCCTGCACCGGCTGCCCCAGCAGTTTTGCCGCTGTCGGAGACTGTCCTCCGTGTCAGCATCAGAGGCTGCCCTGGAAACAGCTGTTTGTTCGAGCTCGGACCATCCCGGACCAGTTGCCTCTGTAGCAGCGGCCCTGGTGGCTGGTCTCTCCTTCCGTGGAGCGGGGGGTGCTCGCCAGCTGACTGGGGGCGGTGCGTCTGCCTGCCTTCAAGATCAGTATTCTCGGCGGGTTGGGGGGTGTTTTTTAGGGGATTGCCCCCTGGAGGCTGCCATCTCTGCCGCCTCTCTTGCGCCCTAGTGGCGGGAGGCAGGTGCGTCCTGAGAGCTCTGCCTTTGGTCGCCAGCCCAGTGGGGATGGTGCCATGGGGTGGATGGAAGATACACCTGATGCATTTGCATTGCAGGGGAAGACGGCACAGATGGAGGAGACCATAGTTGGTTTGCTGTGGGAAACAATGGGTCCCACTCACTGCTGATACTGACTTATCCTGCTGAGAACATGGACTGTCTGTACCCATCTTCAATACCTTTTTCCCCCTCAAGAATTTCAACAGACTTCTTCTTCTTGAATGTATCTGTTCCCCCTCAGCCATTTCAAGATCTGTTTTCCCTCTCAGCAATGGACTATAATAGAACCTTGAGTTAACCAGGACTTTGAGATCTTCCCGACGTGACTAGACAAACTCTATTGACTGGACTACGAGGACTTAGTCTCTTCACGTTTGGTAGCTATACTCCTGTCCTGGTTCAGGGCAAATTTTGGAGAGAACCCCCAAAGGGTCTCCTCTAAAAAAGCAGATTCATTTGGCCCCTCCCCTCAACCGTCCGGGAGATAATAGCTTCTTGGAAAAAAGCGGAAAAAACCTGTTTATTAAACAATAAAACCTAAGCAATATTAAACAACAAAACCCCTTGCTGCTCCATAAGAGATGACAAACTCAGAAAGTCCCCTCCCCGGGTTGCAGTTCAGCTCACTCAGGCTCTTATCAGTCCCTCCAGTGCTGGAAATGTCGTGGGCCATGCCCGGCCCGGTGGGCCACAGGTGCTAGCTACTGGTGCTCTTCTGGATGTTCAGTCCAGAGCAGGTTTCAAGAGGTCCCAAGAAAAGGGAAAAAAGAAAAAACACCACAGTCCAGGGAACTTCTTTGCCTCAGCTAGCTAAACTAACTAAAAGCAAAAGAGGGCTCTGTCCCGCTCTCTGTTCATCCACAGACAACACAGTCCAGGAGCAAGAATGTGGAGGAGTGAGTGCAGTGTCTCAAAACAAACTGCACGCTTTTTCTCTTCCCCCTTCACTCTCTTGAACAAGTCTTAAAGGTGCAAAACTTATTATTCAGCATAAACAGAACAAGATGATTGGGGATAAAAGCATCATATAGTCAACCTAGGACAACTCCCTCTCTCTTTCTCCCTCTATTTTCTATTCTTTTCCTCCCCCTAATTCCTTTCCCTCATTTGCTGTGATCATTCTATAAAGGTACATTTGTTTTGATTGATACTGCAATCCCCTTTCTGTGTTGTCTGTTGCACTCTGAGATCAGTTAACGAACCATCACCACCCCCGTTAATATGAGCAGATTGTGACATTAAATTGGCGTCACGGACAGGATTCTGATAGACAGCGGGGTCTGAAGGGCTGTTTGTAGTCTGTAACAGGGGAAGGCCGATTTGCTTCAGCCACACCTAGCCCCTCATCCTGAAAGGGTTGAACGAAGCTGGAAAACAAGGAAAGCTCTTCGAATTTCCCACAAACTGCACACGTCCAGGTGAAATACACCCCCATATTCTATTGAGGGTTCTGTCTTTAGAATTTCCTAAAAGATCTCTTGGTGCAAAAGGGGAAACTGTTTTTGTGTATGTGTGAATTTGGACTGTCTGGGGAGGAAGGGACAACTTGAAGGAACTAAGCAGGGCCTCCCAGGCAGATTTTGTCTTTTCACCCAGCCAGGGAAGCAAAGGGGAACACAGCAAAGGCTGTGAGATTGTCTTACTTAAGTTTGCACCTCCCTGTTGTGGTTTGGGTCCCTTCATACAATGACTGAAAACTCTAGCGCAAAAGTTAAAGCCGAATTTTCTGCTCTGCTTGCTAAATACAATGTCCAAGCCATCTCCAAGGGAGGAGGTTTGGGCAGAGAACAACTGGTTTAATTTAAAAAATGTCATAGATAGAATTTGTTCTTTACAACATGAAACAGAATTTAAACTGGGCAAAAATAAAACCATCCTGTGCTCAGTTTTGGGAGCGTGTCTCACAGCAGCCATAGAAACCCGTTTTAAGCAAAGAAATGAGGAAATAGCAAGAATAGATTCCCTTCAAAACCTAGTTGAAATTCTGCAAAAAGAATTAAAGGAAGATAGAAATGAGATCTATATGTTGCGAGCTGCCCTTAGAAAGGAACTTGATAAGAATTCACATCATACTGATTCCTCTACAGAGGCAGAGGAAAAGGAAACTCCTCACAATAAACAAATCTATTCCCATAAGGAACTTGAGGCAGTAGAAAATTGGGGAGAATACTGCTGTCCTTGCGTGAGACCCTTGGTTCAAACAGAATAGAACTATATTCATGATGAGGATTGTTGGAATGTTGGGGGACACAAGACAGATGATGGACTTTGGACCTGGTTAACATAAGAGACTTGATAACAGGATGCCTTGGCATAAACAAGCAGAACTTTGAAAATTAGACCTGGATTGCAAGAAGATTAAATCAAACAGGTTTACTGGAAAAAGAAAATCCCATTAAACTCCGCAAGCAAGAGATGTTGTTATATGCATAAGTTTGTGTATGTGATTTTAACCTAATCATTGCAGTACACATTGCTAGTCTCCCTGAAATAGTATATAAGCACTTGTATCCCACAATAAAATTGGATTCTGATCACCGAGTCAGTCTCCCTGTCTCTCTCCATCACCGAAAGAGGATCTTGACCCACATATCACAACTAACCAAATACCATTCAGTGCTACCCAATTAGCTAAGCTGAAAAAAGAATTCGGACGCCTCCCACAAGAATCGGAGACAGAATATGTCTTCCGAGTGTCCCTCAGTGGTGGAGATCAAATTAAATTAACCCAACAGGAGGCCAGTGGGTACTGGGGATATGGAGTCTTCTTAACAACAGGAGATAAGTGTGACGCATGGTCCCTGACACAGCGCGCGTCTTTCTGGGCAGGGAGAATGAATCCTTTGGAAAGGGGCGACCCCCTGGCAATCGTTGGCACCCCCGACCAGCTCTTAGAAAGTGTCCACAAAGACGCCTTCCTGCAAATGACTCATGAAAAGAAATTACTTCCTGGTTTTGAATGCCCAATGCAATTACCTGTGAAGCCAGAACTAATGACCCCTTGAATTCATGGGCTTCCAGAAATGCTTAAACCTACAGCAGTGACTCTACAGAAAACCATAATGACTTTGAGTCCTGTAGAAAGACTAGATCGATTCCTCAGGAACTCCACTGACCAAAGTGGATCTAGAGATCCTGGCTTCACTCCATACTCTTCCCTCTCACAGCCCTCAGCTTCTCAATCTGATTCATCTGCCAGTAGCCGTATAGTTTGGACATGGGGTGAAGTTGCAGTAGATCTGATTAATTATTGTAGACAATATGGACCTATAAAAAACCTGGAGGAGTTGGGGCTCCTCACAGTGAAAATATAGAGAAAGGAAAACAGATCTCTAACGGCCACCGTTGGTGGTTGTTGGGAATTAAAAAGTGGGTCCCCAAAGAGGTGATGGATGGTTTATCCCTTGATAAATTGCAGAAAATAATAAATAATTGGCACCAGCGAAAACTGAATCCATCAGCTCAACCCAGTGCACCTCTCCGTTCTCAGGAACCAAAACTAACCCTCCCCCAGCCTCTCCCACAGAACACAGACAGTGAACCAAAACCAACAGGGTTTTTGGGAAATTAATCTCTCCGCTGCTTACAGGTGGGCAAAGGGGCGGAGTTTGGGTTTATTTAAGAATGCTCACTAAAAATAAATCAGGAGATTTATTTAATTCCAGCTATCATGGGCCCCAAAAGGCTACTAGTAACCTTTTTGATTGACACTGGGGCTCAAATCTCTGCACTAACAAAAAAGGATGCCCAGAGGTGTGGAATTGTTCCAGCTAAGAGACAATGCTGTGTTCTTAATGCTCTGGGAACTACAGAATCTATGAATGTTGCCTTAGTCAAACTGATGCTCCCTGGAGATGAGCATTAATTAGTCGTCAAAATGGTAATCGGAGACATTCCAAATAGTTTATTAGGAATGGATGTCCTTGCTGGGAGGCAGTAGGAAGACTCTGAGGGATTTCTGTGGTCTTTTGACACACTGCCACTTAACATTAGGCTGCGTCAAACTGCACTCTCTACTGTATAGTAAAACAACTAATGTAAAAAAATACCCACTACCTTTTGGTGCCAGAGAAGGTACCAAAGCGGTTATACAGGACTTGAGAAACGAAGGAGTAATAATTCACACACATTCTCTTTTTAATTCACCGGTATGGCCAGTCCGAAAAGCCAATGGAAAGTGGAGATTAACAGTAGATTTTTGCAGGCTTAATGCCAACACAGACCCTCTTACAGCAGCGGTCCCAAACTTAGCTGAATTAATAACATCGATTCAAGAAAAGGCTTACTTAATCACGGCAATGGCAACTACAGATGTCAAAGACATCTTCTTTATGATACCTATACAGCCAGAAGATATGGACCATTTTGCCTTCACATGGGAAAGGACAGCAATACACTTTCACTAGGCTTCCCCAAGGCTACAAACACTCCTCCACTTTGGCCCATCATGCTTTAGCCCAGAAATTAGAAAAAATACCCAAACCTGATCCTGTAGCTGATAATAAATACATTGATGACATTCTGGTGGGGGAGGGAGGGGGGGAGTAGGATGAAATAGAGGTAGTAGGGAAACATCAGCAGAAAATAATCTCTCACTTAGAAAGTCTTGATTTGCATATGGCCCCAGAGAAAATTCAGAAGCCTTCTCAGGGAGTGAAGTTTTTGGGAATTTGGTGGAAAGGAGGTATGACATGTATTCCACCCGATATCCTAACTGTCACAGTGGTCACAAGGGTTGCAGGATGAAGAGAGAGGCGAGAATCTTGACCTCATGTTCAGAAGGCTTGATTTATTATTTTATGATATATATTACATTATGACTATACTAAAAAGAAGAGAAGGAAAAGTTCTCAGAAGGCTAGATAAGCTAAGAATAGAAAACGAATGATTAACAAAGGTCTGTGTCTCAGCAGAGACTGAGACCCAGCTCTGCCGTGAGTGGTCAGTAAATCCAAACATTCACCCCAGACCAATCACGGATCCACCTGTTTCATTCCACAGCAGCAGATAACCATTGTTTACATTTTTTTGCTGAGGCCACAGCTTCTCAGAAGGGAGAAAAATCCTAAAGAAAGGATTTTTCACAAAAGATGTCTGTGACACCTAACCTCTTTAGATCAGATTCAAACACCTGAATCCAGGAAAGATCTCCAGAAAGCTCTAGGACTATTAGTGTTCTGGAAAAAACACATCCCAGATTTCTCAATAATTGCTAGGCCGCTTTATGACTTGCTGAGGAAAAGGATGAAATGGGATTGGATTCCTTCTCAGGAAGAAGCATTACAATTACTGATTTTTGAGGCAACAGCTCATCAAGCACTAGGCCCTATCCATCCCAAAGATCCCTTTCAGGTGGAATGGGGATTTGCCTCCTCGGGGCTATCAGTACACATTTGGCAGTGGGGTCCCGAGGGTCCGATGGGGTCTCTTGGTTTTTATTCCCATGGTTTCAAAGATGCTGAGAAAAGATACACTACCTGGGAAAAGGGGTTGTTTGTGGTTAGCTTAGCTCTCCTAGAAGAGGAAAAATTGCACGACAACAGCCTATTGTATTAAGAGGCCCTTACAAAGTTATCAAAATTGTCATTAATGGGACCCCCCCTCCCCCCCCCCACCTGACGGGGTAGCTCAAAGGGCCTCAGTTAGAAAATTGTATGCTCAGATGGAACCCTACTGTAATGCTGTCTCAATAACAGAAGATGCTGCTAAAAATCTAGTAATCCAAGACCCTGAGAGCCTGGCTAGCAGTCAAGATAAGCCTGCCTCTGTAATCAAAGCTGCCCTTCCTTTCTCCCCCGAACTAGTAGCAAGTTCTTGGTTCACAGATGCCTCTGTAAAACAGGAAGGGAAGGCATGGAGATATAGAGCAGCTGCCTTACACATTTCATCTAGTGAAAGAATCATTACCGAAGGGGAAGGCAGCACTCAGGCTGGGGAACTCATAGCTGTTTGGAGTGTTTTCCGACGCGAGGCACAGAACATTTCTCTTGTCTCCATTTAGACCGACTCTTATGCAGTGTACAAAGGTTGTACTGAGTGGCTTCCTTTCTGGCAGCAAAATGATTGGGAAGTTCACAGAATTCCAGTGTGGCAAAAGGAAAAGTGGCAAGAAATTTTAGATGTTGCAAGTCAAGGAAATTTTGCTGTTGGTTGGGGAGCTTCTCACCAAACAGATGGAAATCCAGCAGGAGAGTGGAATAATAGAGCTGATGAACTAGCAAGGCTCAGCCCCCTGAAAAAGGAACTAATTACTGTGAACTGGGATCAACTATTAGAATGGCTGCATGGAAAAAGACAGCACACAGGTGTGAAAGGTTTGTACAAGGAATCTCATGCTCGTGGTTGGCCAGTTACCAGGGAAATGTGTAAAACATGCGTATCAGCCTGCAAGCAATGTCGCAGGCGACTGGAGAGACATCCTTTAGAAGATGATCCTTTGCATTTAAGAAAGAGTAAAGGCTTATGGGACGCATGGCAGGTAGAATATATCGGCCCCTTTAAGAAGTCAGGAGGTAAACACTTTCTGCTGGTAGGAGTAGAAATTGTATCTGGGTTGGTTCAAGCTGATGCTTTTAAAAGAGCTACAGTGGATAATACGGTTAAAGCTTTGCAGGGGTGGTTTGGAACTTTCCCAAAGCCACAGGAAATTCAATCTGACAACAGGTCCCACTTCACTGCTAGAGGCGTAAAGCATTAGGCAAAAGGCGAAGGAATTAAGTGGACTTTCCACACCCCTTACTACCCTCAAGCTAACAGGATCATAGAAAAGACCAATGGTTTTTTGAAACGACTTCTGAAGCCACAGGAGGGAAATTGGGACATTCGGTTATGGGAAGCTGTCAAAGGAGTGAACAGTAGATGGGGGGTGAATGGATGTCCCGAAATCACTGCCTTTTTCCCGACAGCTCCAAGCATCATTCCCTCACTACGGGGACCTGATGATTCAAAAAATCCAGCACATTACCCCGGACAACCTGTTCTGGTGGACCTCCCTACTGTAGGGGAAGTAGCACTAGTGCTGAAAACCCCTCTGAATAAATATGTATCGGTAGCCTCTGATGCCCTAGGGAAAGGACGGGCATGAGAATCATCTGAACCATGATAACATTGGTGATACTTTTCTGCATCCTACCACAACTCCACGGACAGAATCCTGCTGAGCAGTTGTGGTCTGAAGCTACCCTCCATCACACTAATGTTCTAGGCGTGTATGCCAAGGGTCGCCATCCGAACTTAGAGCCTATAGTACTGCATGACTCCGAGGTATATCATCCAAGTGAGTGGGGATGGGATCAGAAGGACTGGACTAGAACTCTAACTGGAACAATTGGTGAGTCGATTGTGGTAGCATGCAGAAAAATGGAAGGCTCTCTCTATGAATGTCATGGTTTGACGCTGGCACACTGCCAGTGCCCCCCTGAAAATACATTCTCCCTGGTGTCTACTGTGAGATGTGACCAGGAATAGAACAAAGCAGGCTCCAGCTTAGGAATAGAAGGGGAAAAAAAAAACTTTATTAACCTACAATATATAAAAATAACACACAGAACTCAGGATGAAAACCTTCCAAAAAACATTCCTCCTCCCCCCATCAAATTCCCAATACATCACAGTAAGACAAAACCTTGGAGTCTCAATTCAGTTACCACCCCTCAGATCACCAACTCTCAGTCCATCACCACCCTTCAGATAGTCAATTCCAGTCCATCAAGAAGAGAGGAGTCCCTCTTGTGCCATAGGCTTCCCCAGGAAACACAGTCGAGACCTCGTGTGTTTCCATGTCACACGTGGCACTGCTCGGAGATCATCTGCCATGGTGACATCTTCCTTCCATGCCCAGGGCTCTCACCACTGCACATGGATCAGAGCTGTTTCTAGGGTTTTCCTCTTAAGGGTGCTTTGCCCAGTTCCAAAAAGAGCACAGTCTCTCACTTTTGGGACAACTGTCCCCCCCAAATTTCATCCCCTGGGGTCGAGGGGTCTCAAGAACAAAGATCTTCTCCTCCACTGAAGATCAAGGGCTCCAACCACCCTCCTCATCCGTCATCTCTGTTCACGCACTCCTTCACATAACATCACTGAACTCTCTTGGCTCCGAGCCATTGCCTCCCCCTAGATGCAGTATCTGTGCCAAAGGAAAAAAAATGGTTCTGTCCATGGCTATACAGGAAAAGTCCAGCCAAAGGCCACTCCATCATCTCCTCTCACCTAAGATTCTTCTCCACTTCTCTCGTGGCCCATTTCCTCTTATTTTATTTCTTATCTCTCTTCTCATTCAACTCCAGGAGGATCAGCAATTGTAAGGTTTCCATCATCCAATAAAAGGGTTAAAAATCTCAGGCTCTGCCTGTCCAGAATTCTCACGGCTGCCCTGCTGGGCACCTTCTCGTTGCACCCCCTCCTTCTTCTCTTCTCGGCCAGCCACAATATCAAATTTCAAGGTGGCACAGGCACAGACATCTGTGCTCTCTCTCTTTCCTGGGGGGGTGGGGGTGGGGTGGGTGGCATCCTGATGACTCTCCAATGTTCCTCCACCCTTCCATCCTGTAACCTTCACCTCCCTTCTCTGTCCAAGGCCCTACCTCACCCGGCCGCATGGCTTCCCCTCCCCTGCCCAGCCCGCAGCCGGGCAGGGGAGCTCTGACTTCTTTTACAACTGGAACCCAAGAGAAAGTTTTCCTGGGAGTTCTCTGCTTTTAACCCCCCGTGTTCTCGGAGGCATATCCATGTCCTCAGTGGTCACACCAGGTGCCAATATTCAAATCTGAGCACCTATTGGTTTGGCCACAGTATCCCAAAAAACTCACTTCCTCTCAAACCACGACAATTAGGAAGCCACCTCCATTACAGTTGTCGGAAATTTTATGGAACCAGGTGGGAAAAATGATCTGGATATCCCTTCAGCAAGACTGTGTCCTACAAACAAGTGGGAGTGTGCCAAAAAATTCCCCTTACTCTATGTTGCCGCCAGGAGTATGTTGGTAATTACACTCTAGGTCCCAAAACTAACAATGTTGCAAGTACAAAGGATTGTAAAAAAGAACCAATTGATTGCTGGCATAATTTTACTTTAGCTGAATCGACTTATGTGACATGCCACTGGCAAAATAACTTGACCAACCCGTTAGTTTTAAAAGGCTTAGTTCATAAATTTAATATTTATTACCTAGAAGGTAATAAAATTAATTAAATATTTGGTAAAAACTGTCCTTACTACATCTTCATGTGAACCACTGAGCCTTACTTAGGTTGCTTACATACAATTTGTTTTCAAAGTATTATGGCAACTAAAGAATAATTACATCAATGACAGATCATATTTTGCAGGAAGACATCCATGGTATGTTTAGCACACACCTAAGGCATGCATTTTTTAGTTTATCAAAGTTCCTATCAAGTCTTCTGGATTAGTACTTGTAAGTTTCTAAAATGTAGGAACCATAGTACCATTTCAAGTAATGTGGTGTGAAAAAGTAAGTTGAATGTATACGGTGCCCTGTCCATAATTTCTAGCTTGTAAAATAAGAAAATAGCCACTCTTTTCAAGATGCAAATACAGCATATGCAACATCTATGCAAAGTGTGCACTCTAAATTCAGATAGAAATGACAAGTTATTAAAGATTGATAACTGGGGAGAACAGAGCAGAGGCTGGACTGCTTCACACCACTACAATTCTTCATCCTCATCTGGCAGAAATCTATTGAGCTGGAAGCCGATTTGAACCTTAATGTAAGTAGCAACTAAGAGCACACCTATTTAAATCACCTTCTCCAGATCTTTCTATTTCTTCTATTTCCTTTCAGAATATGAAGAACTTATGCTGCAGACTGCAGAGACACTAAGTAGCAACTAAAGGAACTTGCCTATCAATTGCTTAAGGGTAAGTGGTTTTCCCACTATCCTTCTTCCTTTCTTCTTTGGAAAATCTAGAATGTTTTCATCAGAAATAGCAAAGTTGTCTGTCACAATATCCAATACATCCTATGAATGATGTAGAATAACTATTGTTCTCCATAATGTCTTTATTTTGCCCTTTTAAAACTTGACTTGCAGTGGGAAAATTTGGTTTTTTAATCTTGGGTATTTAGACTCAGTGAAAATCCACTTTTTTAAAGGAAATTATTAGGAATTGATTGTGAGGATTGCTTCTTCAGCAATATGTTTTAAAAGTTATTGCCAAAACATACCAGTGACATTTGGAGCGTAGGAAAAGTCTATTAAAACAAATTAAACCAATTGAAAGGAACTGACCTGATTTGTACAATCATGTACAGACACAGCTATATATGTACATCAATAAATAGGAATATTTTATTCCTGTAACCAAACCATCTTGCGCAATTTAAGTTTCTTAAAACCATAGAAATAATTACAAGCAATATTTTCAATTATAACACATAGAAGAAGGCTCTGCTACTTACTTAGAACAGAAAATCATAGTAGAAACAGTATTCAGGCCAAAATATTTTCAGAAGCAATATGGTTTCAAATAGACTTGGATACTTTCAACTCCTTAAACTGCCAAGAGCTACCTTTACATTGTGGAAGAGAAGTGAAAAAGTGGCAAGGGAATAAACTGTTTCATTTGTTAGTTTCTTGGTGAGTTTGAGCTTTTGTGTTTTGTTTTTTGGGGGTTTGTGGTTTTGGGGTTTTTTCTCTCGGTTTTAGATTGTTTCTAACACAAGATATATTTATTACTTCTATTTACTTCTATTGTTCATTAACCCTATCTGGAGATATTTAGGTTCTGATTTGGGAAGTACATCAAATTTACAACAGTTTTTATAGAAGTTAATGTCTAGAACGCAACATGAAACAACTCTTCAGATGTAACCAAGTGATTGCACACTTTTTTCCTAGATACTTGGGACTAACTATTTACAGAATAATTCTTTGCATTGCTTTGTGAATGTGGCAATTTTTTTTCTAAATATTTTGACTTTTCTGAAGAAGATTGGAAACCAAAATCTGTAACATCAGTATCAGAGTATTACAAATTAATTTACCAGGAAAAAGTGCTTGATGGTAGATGAGGAGATCTTTGTTTTTTTTTCCCCCAAGTCTAGATTCTAATAGTGGGGTAACTGTCCTTCAAGCAAGATGGCAGAAATAAACATATGAGCATGTTGCTCATAAAAGTCTGATGAGAAGCTCTGTTTGATAAATTAAGAGAGTGTTCTAGGATTCTGGATATAATATAAAATTGTCTTTGATCAGTGGTGGGAAAAATAGTGGAGAAGTATAATGGGAATACTCTTTTATTTAGTGGGTTTGTCTTCTATAAATGACACCATAAATGCTTTATAATATTAAATGACAGAGCAGCCAGTTGAATAATTTCTGGAAAATTTTCCCAGTGTTCAAAAAAATGAAAAAAAGCTTATGCAGATATTAGAAAAAAATTCATGCAAAAAGGATTAAATTATAGATTGTAAAGGCAATTAAAAATGCAACAATTGCTGGTAGGAAGCCAATAGGTGGCTAAACAAGTATTCACAGGGTACATGTCTCTAAAGAAATACTCTAACGAAAAGTCATTAATTCCTTCTATCATAATTTTAGCCTCTTTCATCTTTTAAATGTGAATGAAAAACATCATTAAGCACTCCATATTTATCTCTCAGATTCATCTTACATATAAAGCAAATATTTTTTTCCTGGTGTGCTTGAAGTTCTACTGACTGCATTGCACATTTATTTGCATGCTTTTTTGCTTCTTTCTGCTGTCAATACCGGGAAATACATGTCATCTACAAAGAGCATGACTTCTCACACCTACGCAAATGTATTTATCCTTTAGGATCCTTTTCTATTAAATTGACAGAAAAGGAATTGATTGATTCCACCTAACATTGAGTCTTTTGGTAAAGATCACCTTGAGAAAACGTTTTTCTGCTAGGATTCAACTCAAGGATTGGAAGAATTGAGAAGACTGCTAGGCACTGGAGCATGAAGAGATTTTCAGCCTCTGTGGATATATACCACAGAATAAAATTATCAACTCTCTAAACTTTATTGACTGTACATAGCAGAATTCTGACTGGAATCTCTTTCACACATAAATACCCTTTTTCAAGACACATGGTAACATGAATCTCACCTCCTGTTCCGTGAAGGTATTTGTATTTCTATTGACTATACGATACATAGATGAATTTCAGATGTCTAAAGTTACGTGAGACAAAGGCCACTCTCAAGGCCTAGAAACCTCTCCCTATAAGCTGCAAAACACACAATGCTGCAGTTCTGTAAAATTTGCCAAAGCAATGACTATAGCATTAACTGTGTGCAAAATACCTGCACAGAGATAGTTTTCAAGATATTCACATGATATTCTTCCCGTAGGAAGATTTGAAGACACATCTTTTAACTCTTCAGTGAATAAACCCCCCAAAATATATTCGTTTTTTGAATTTAGCACTCTTCTTGTTACAATTATTTAGCTTCGCGTGGCTGAATTAAAAAGAATCCAATTCAGAGAATGATCGTTAAAGTCAGATAGGAAAGAAAATTAGAAATTGGTTACTCAGAGTGTGAGTAAGAAGGCAGGGAATAATTCAAAAGAGTAAGGAAACTAAACAGAAGCAGTGACAATGAGAGACATCCTGCAAGTTTCCTGCAGGGATTATGTATTATTCAATCAGTGAAAATTAGAAGAGCCTGCGCATTTGAAGTCTCATCATGGGAGCACAATAGCCATTGTGCATGCACATAATTGCCAAAGTAACATGACAAAGAGAAGGAAATAGAGAGAGTAATAGAACTGAGTAAGAAGACTTTCAATCACTGAAATGCAGGGGGGAATTATTCAAATAATCATTTTTATACTGTAAAAGAACAGATATAGACAGTCTGGTAAACTGCAGATATGTCTCATGTGTAGTCAGAAAATGATTCTCAGAAAAAAACAAGTTCTAGTTTGGATCAAAAGTTTCTGAATGTCACATAAGAAAGTATAAAAACACAAATCAGAGCACTTGGGTAAAGTACCAGGATCCCGAGATCAAGATCAGGATCAAGATCAAGATCAAGGGCACTGGTGAGTTTTCCAAGAAGCAAAAGCATACACAGCTGACTGTTCTTGTGGATGAGCAGCTGATAAATTTTTGTAATTCCCTTCAGTGCGCACAAAAGCACGGTGCTCTGCTGCTTCATTCTTCGTCTTCTGTGATCTGCAGAGGACAGAAGCCGAGCGAGCTTATTCAGCTTTGCCCCTTTTCAGCATCTGTGCTACACGTATGCACTGTGACATCTCTCGGGATCTTTTCCTTTTGCAAGGCTGTAATGTGCCTGTGTCTATTTGCACCGGGGCGGAAGGCACAGGGAGCACAGCGATCTGAAAGCAATTTGCAGCTTAACTTAGAAAGAGGAGTGCTTCTTGAATCTGCAGCAAATACAAAGTTCAGGGGTAAGACAGGGGGACGTTTGCTGTGCCAGCAAAGTTTGTCCTTGAGATACATAGTGGAAAAGCTTTTCACTAAGGTGCAGGCAACAAGAGACACAGAATATGAAGATGCAGAGCTCTCCGAAGATAAGCATTGGTCCTGGACGTCTTTTGGCAGAAGCCGCACTCCGGAGCACACCGGCACAATGCTCTGTGTGAGAAAAAGCCACTGCTTCACCTCTGGGAGAACGGAAAGAACCATCACAAGCTTAAGACCTGATTGCCACAATTGTGTAGAGTTTTGGGTACTCCAGACGAAATAATAGGATCATTCCTTACTCCAGGTGTTGCTGCTGCTCAAGCTTCGGCTACGCTTAAGAAGTTGGAATGCTGGATGGTCAAACAACTAAATGTAATGTCAGCTATTTTAAATCAGATGCTCACTGACATAGATACTACTAGACACGGCACACTGCAAAATAGAGCTGCTATAGATTTATTGTTGTTAGCACATGGGCATGAGTGTGAGGAGTTTGAAGGAATGTGTTGTATGAACCTCTCTGACCATTCTGCATCCATTCACAGGAATCTCAAACAATGAAAAGATAACATGAAGAAATTGACTGGGAATGAGTGAAAAAGGAGTTGAAGGTGCACAGGTAACTTAACTTGAATGGACTATCTAAATCAGCAGCCACTGATTTCCTGAAGGCTTCAACAGGTCAGTTGACCATGTTTTTCTAGGGGTTCTTTTAACCTTTCCCCATTAGTTCAGCCTCTGCTCTCAAGCCTTTGCTGACATTTCAACTATCTTGATAGCCTGGAAATGTGTTGTCTTTATTTATCACGTCACTGTTCCCTTCCAAGGGTTGTTTGCCTCAAGTCTCATTTTTGCTGATTTTGTGCTACTTCATTGTCAGATGGCAGCAGGTGTTTTGTAAGAGCAAGTACACAATCCTATAGCTTGCTTTTCTTTTTATTTGGCCTGTCTAGAAAATGGAATGACTGAACATCTCCGGCAGGATTTTCTCTCCCCATTATGTTTCACTGGAAGGGGAGATGCAAATCGTCTACCTAAAGTCTTGGCATGAAAGAAACTAGTGGTTTGCTGCTGCATATAGGGAGAAGCTTACAAAAGGAAGGCCTTGGGCTGAGGCCCGTTACTTTGGCTAAGTAGAAAAGGACTATGGGAAGGTGAGGCAGCTGAATTAGAGGTAGATCAATGAGTTCTAGAACCATCACATGTTTCCAGCATGATGTATGGTGGTTCATTGAATGATGTTTGTTATGGCTTAAAGTTATGTAACTGATAAAGGCCTGACTGCTTCAAAAGTCTGGTTTTTGCAATAAAGCAGCTCTCCTTTGCACCTGCCTGGGGACTCTGCGTCACTATGGATCCTCACTCCCAGTTTGCCAAGGAGATGATCAGTAGGAATGTTGCAGAGCTGCTGTGTGCATATTACCGGAATGGCAGAGAGTGAAGCGGTGGTCGTTTCTGGGCTTTAATACAATGCTGCTGCATTGGTGCCAGTTTAGTTGGTTTTCCATCTGTGGCCTTTCTGTCTAGAAGTACACTGCCCAGAGTCTTTCTAGCATTTGATGCCATTTCCTTCCTGTCATTTTAATACCTTCCTTCAGTTTAAAGGATGATACAATCTTTACATTTTGAAGACCCCTGTTAGGAAACACTATGCCAGAGGAGTCATCACTCCCTTTTCTTTTGCCTTGTTTGTACTTTTCATAAACTCATTTCAAATTTCTGCTAATGACAATAAGAATACTGAAACTACTTAGCAGGGTTGATGCTCTCAGCTGCTTTCCTCTTTCATGCTGCTTCATACTGTGTGTGACTTAATGGCCTCATTTTGTCATCTGCATTTTGCTGTGGTTTGCTAAAAACTGGCATGCACGGCCAGCTCACAACTTGTGTGTTGCCATTTCAAGGGCTTTGATGGGTTCCTTTCTGAGATTGCCATGCACTGAACTTTCACATTCACAAAGACTTCATCTTCCATAGGTTGTATTTCAGTATTTAATACTCTTTCCTGGAATGTAGGCAATATAGCAGCAAGTACTAAATTCCCTGCAAGCCCTGTCTTCCCATAGGACCATTTAAAAAGATTGCTTTTCCCCTCTGACTAATCTGCCAGTATTTTGATGGAGAATTTGGTACCTTAAATGAACTGCTTAGAAGGCATCTCAGCACAGGCAATATCTCAGGCTTTCTTGAAATATTGTCCCCTTTGGATCCTAATTCCATTCGGAGTGCATTTAAGATTGTTTTTCACAGATGCCATTCAACAATGCCTCTTCTCTTATGAAATGTGATGTGCATGACAAAGATGGATCCCCATGAAAGGTTATACACATATCAAAGTTCATCCTAAGAATGGTGGCTCTCTCCTGCAGTTCCATTTGTAACCCTGTTGATATTCCAAAGCTAAATATTCCAGGCCTGTGAACACTAAAGGAAGTCTTTGTCTTTGGCAAGAATTACCCCTAGGAGGATCTGTGTTAATTTTGATTTCTACGGTGTTAGCCCTGTTGCAGAAAAAAGTAGATTGTACTCTCTTCTTGTGTACTCTCTTCTTGTGCTGTTATTCCCTCCTCTCTGCTTTGCATGCCCTAGTTAATCTACTGGCGTGACTCATTTGGCATCATCTCATAGTGCAAATTCTGCATAGTTTCATGTACTTACAAATGCCAGTCGCCAAGGAGCTTATAGAACTATTCAAGAATTAAAAATTTGTAGGGCTGGGCAAGTTCAGGCGCTGAAACTGTAAGTGGTTAAGTCACGCCATATTAAAGTGACAGAGCAAATCAGTTGATCTAGGACTTTCAGCTGGACACCTCTGAGAATAGCAGCTTGTCAGCAATGACACAGCCATCTTCCTAGCTGTATTCCAGAAAGAGAAAAGGGACACCTTCAATGGTGAAGATGTTTGGCATGAGAAAACTACAAGAAATGTACCACAAAATACTTGAGTCAGATAAAGTGCATTTTTCTAGTGAGAATTTTGCAGTTGTTCTTTCTTGTCTGTGCCTTTAGTCTTCCCAGAAGAGAGGGGGGGTTTTGTTACTGTGATCACAGGGATTCTTGGATGAGGGAAGAGACAAGAATGTTGACTCCATGATCAGAAGGCTTGATTTATTATTTTATTATATATATATATATATATATATATATATATATATTACATTATAACTATACTAAAAAGAAATAAAATGAAAAGATTTCCTCAGAAGGCTAAGCTAAGCTAAGCTAAGAATAGAATAGAATAGAATGGAATGGAATGGAATGGAATGGAATGGAATGGAATAGAATAGAACAGAATAGAATAGAATAGAATGATAACAAAGGCAGCTCTCTCCGACTCTGTCCGAGATAGCTCTGTCTTGATTGGCCATTACTTATAAACATTCAAGATGGCCCAATCAAAAATCCACCTGTTGCATTCCACAGCAGCAGATAACCATTGTTGACATCTTTTTCTGAGGCCTCAGCTTCCCAGAAGGGAAAATCGTAAAGAAAGGATTTTTAGTGAAAAATATCTCTGCGACATGTCACCCTTTTTTATTTAGTTAAATTAAAAAGAAAAGTGTTTGTAATTTTCTCTGCTGGGCACATTCAGAGGAAAGAACAAACACTTGACAGGTTATCTTTTGCCAATCAAAACCTCAATCAAGTGCTGGTGTGGAATGAACAGGGAATTTCTTCACCTGTAGAACATAAAATTCTATCATATCACTAAAACAATTTTACAATATAAGAAAATGCAAAACCAATGCAAAGAAAATTCAAGTCCAAACAGCCAAGTTTCAGGAAAAGTCCATGGACTGAAGATGTTCCTCTTTGCCATCTCTGAAAGTTTCTTTTGGTCCTGAAACAGGCTTGCTACAGAAAAATCCATCAATAGTTATCAAAAGTCCATTTACAGTCATCAAACAATTTCAAACAATTTTGAAAAAATTTCTGGAATGTCTTGCCACAGCCCTTTATTGAACAACTTGGGCTGAAGCTAATTTTTGACTCTTCAATGCTTTTGAGCTGCTGCCAGCTATTTCAAACCTTTTTATTTAATTTAAAATTTAATTATTTTTTTTTTTTTTAAGGAAAAAGCAGCAGCAGCAGCAGAGGAGCCAGAGAGAGGCCCTGGGGGTCCCTGGCCATCTTGGAAGGATCAGGAACCCCAGACCTGGCCCACAAAATGGTGGCCCAGGACCAGAAGGCAGAAGTGAAGCCCCCAAACCCAGCAGGAGGCAGGGAGGTGGCCCTGGCCCAAGGAACCAAGCCAAACAGCCCAATCCCAGTGTGCCAGGCGGGCTCTGCATTCCCACAGCCTGGCGCCACACTGCCAATGGAATTGGCAGAACGGGTGACCAATCGCTCCCTCCCCCCAAAATCACCGAGGCATGCCAGCAGCTGGGGAATTGAAGCTGTCCCAAGAATCTTCATCTCAGGTCTAGGAATGTCCTTTCCCCACAGCAAACAAGCAATGATGGCTTTCTGCTGTGCCCTCTGCCTCTCCAATGCAAATGCAAAAAGCGTTCCACCCATCTGCCTCCCGGTACCACTCCAACCCTCTCCGGCCTGGGGACCAGAAGCAGAAATTTCGGGACCCACTTGCCCCTCGCCACTGCAGTGTGCGAGGGGTGGCAGGAATTTCTGGAACCTCCAAGGAGGAATCCCCCAACCAAACACCCAACCCGCCAAGAACACTGATCATGAAAGCAGGCGGCCGGGCTGCGCCCACAGCCAGCTGTCGGGCCAGGCCTCCTCCAGGGAAGGAGAGGCTGATGCCCTCTTCCCCTGTCCCAGCTCCCCCCGCAGGGGCAGCCCTGGGACAACCCGAAAAACTCAGGGGGGAAGTCACACTGAGTGTAGGAGCTGCCGCGGAAGCTGCTTCCGTTGGTGGCGGGACCGCGGGCTGCTCCGAGGGTCCCGCGGGCTCGGCATCATTTTCAGCAGTATCCTGAACAGGGACTGGTTCAGCGGAAGGCGGGGAGGCTTGAGAGAATGCGGTCGCAGAAGGCAAAAGTGGCGGAGCAAGCACGGGCGGCGGCGGGGGCAGTGGCGGGTCATTCTTACCTAGCAACACTGTCCCATTCACAGGAAATGGTGCGTCGGAGGTCAGCTGCGCAGGCTGAGACAGAGTAAAAATCCACTTTGAATTAGGTGAAGTGTCTAGGAGAGGTAAAACGTCTGTAAGGCCAAAGCTGAAGGGAAAAACTGCAAGGCAGAGATAGTGAGGAGACAGACAAAAAAACAAACGGCCACAAGGCCGGTCTGCCCTGACCTAGGAATTCTTTTATAAAGAGGAACTGGCGGTAAATGTCACGCAGAATGAATATGTATGAACCTATTGTGAAACTGTATGCATATGTATTTGGAAGGGGAGATAAAAGGAGATCTGAAATCCTCAGAGGTACGCATGCCTTTTTTGAGGAGAGCAATCTCCGCATGCGTCCAGCGCTGTAATAAACATACCAAGCTTTACAACTTTTACAAAGTTGTGGGGTTTCTTCTTTTCTCCTCAAAACATTATGGCGAACCAGCCAGGAGGAAGAGATACCTTCCGTATCCGTCTCTGTCCCTGCAGGGGCAGGGGGGAACAGACGGACTCCTAGGCAAGCCCCAGGATTTTCCTGGAGGAGGCTCTCGACTTGCCTCCTGCAAGGACAGACAAGGACCTGCTGGCCTGCAGAGGAAGATATGGTATGTACTGAGGGGCCCCCAGGGGGGAAAAGAGAGCTAGGGAGTAAATCACTCAGAGACGTCTGGGTGTAGCTGGTGGAGCAGCTATATTAGAGACGGGGTTCATCGTTCTGATAAGGCAGAACCGCTAGCGACCCTAGAGGTGGGTCGGGTGGACCTGTGTATGTGTGTATTGGGGGTTCATCGTTCTGATAGACCAGAACTGCTGAACCCGTGTGTGTTCTGTTTGTGTGTGTGTGTGTGGTGTCCGGACACTGTGTTGCTGTATGATTAATGCATTGTGTGGTCAGTGCCCTGTGTTTGTAATGGTGCAAGTGTATAAGTGTATGGTGTATAAAAGAGAGTAGATATTCAGTGCTCTACAGTGCTCCACGGTGCGGGGGCGGAGAGGGGGGGAGTTTCCTACCCGCGACTGGAGGGGTTGAGTGAGCGCCGGCTGCAGTAGCCTGTGGGGGCTGGGAGAGAAGTGCCCCACGGAGAAGTGAGTGGAGGAATGTCAGTGATAGTATTTACTGTGTTTAAATGTACTGATTTGTGTAGATTTGGTACATTTTAACCATGAGTATGAGCTCAGAGACATCCTTTGCCCTGGATGTTTGGACTTGATCTTTAGACGGTGTGCTGTTATTTTGATTGTGTCCAGGAAAAACTGATGTGAGTAAATGCTGAATTATGGTATACTGTGTTAAGAAAAGTGGGCACATTGAGACATATACCCTTTCCAGTGATTTTGTGTGGTGATTTTCTTCCACTGCATTTGGATAATTTGATTCTCAGATTGTATAGAAGTGTTTGTGGAGATTTTAAGATTTTGTTTGCAACAAGAGTAGCATTTTACACAGAAGAACTATAGTATGGTGATTAATGCTTAACTACGATAAAGCGAATTAAAGTAATTCCAAGAATTCTCCTCCTCACAGCAATTCAAGCCTTGTCTCTAGGGAATTTGAAATAAAGGGGCAGGGGTGCATGTGTCTGTGGGCATATCAGAGTTTCGGCTGGGACAAGCACAGCCTTTTAGCAAGGCAGTAAAACAAGTGTAAGTAGACACAGCCCTTAATTAGATTGTGCAAGAAGAGAACTAGAAAAGACTGATATTTTGCAAAACAGAGGTTTAGATAGAAGAGATGAATGCGTTTATGAGACTTCAGCTGGTATGATAGTAGGTCTGGACTGGGAACGGCCTGCTGTAGGGATTTAGAGTTCTCTGTAATAAGCAGAATAGCCTGCCTTTGCGGGCAATTCCTCAGAGCCTTTGGTACATCAAGAGGCTGGCACGTTGTGTTAAGTATTATTGCAGTGCAGAGTTTGCAAGAAACGCTGGTATTGCTGTTCTAATAAGCATCAGGGCACATGCCCCGAGTGTAAATTAAAGGTTTCTGATCAAGCTGCTTCAGAACCTAAGATCTTAAGGCTTGTGTGTGGGAAATCACATCTGATACCTGCCACCTGGAGCTGTGTGAGTGTAGGAGGAAGACTGAGAAACTACTGTGAAGGTCTGTGAAAAGAGAAGTTTGGGTGGAAGCGAGATAGGGCAAGGAGAAAGAGATAATGAGAACTGACCAGAGCAAACAGGTTCCTAAATTAGCCCCTTTTAGGAGGGGCTCACTGGGAGAAGGCTGCCAGTAGGAGCAGCTCAGAAAATAAGAAGATTTATAATACTTCATTGCAGTTAATAGTGTTTTAAAATAGGAAGGTAAATGGGACAGAGTTTTGTATGCTGATATGTCTTTTTGTTTTAAGAAACCACCCAGAATGGCAAAGAGACTGTGAGATCAGACCGCCCTCTGGTCTTGGCCCTTGAAAAGGAAAGCAAGGCAAAGAGAAAGCAAATCAAACGTGTTGATCAGCATGCAGCATGAGATCACAACGTATGAAGTCAAAAAAAGGTTATCGTGCTGAAACGCAAAGCGATTACAGTTTGCAAAATGAGTACATATGATTTGTTCAAGGCTCCTCCTAAGGTAAGGGAGGAAGGATAAAGATGACCTCCCCAAAAGGGTAGAATTTTAGTCGACACAACGGCCATATATTCAGTTTTAAATAAACCTTTAGTACCTGTGGAGAATGTTTATGTTGTAGTGTGGGGAACAACTGAACAACTGGCCAGTCTCAGAAGGCATACTTTTGCAAACCTTTAAAGTAATGTGTACTATGTGTACTTAGAAGCTTTTGTACAATTCACTCAATTCGCTAAACATTCTCAAATGAGAAAGGTTACTCTGGAGGCAAATGATATAAAGATGTTAGGCTTAACATTAACACCCACTGAAATTAAGAGAGACATTAGTAAGGAGATATTAGAATAAGTAAATAAGTGTTTTCGAGGGTATGGGCCTCTGCTGTACCAGAGAGAGT
The DNA here is from genome assembly GCF_028551555.1 of Melozone crissalis. Classification (NCBI taxonomy): domain Eukaryota; kingdom Metazoa; phylum Chordata; class Aves; order Passeriformes; family Passerellidae; genus Melozone; species Melozone crissalis. The sequence goes on along the minus strand of NW_026535813.1, from coordinate 2,638,850 downwards.
GAAAAATGCCACCCCATGGCAATCAATCTTAAGGAAGGAACACAACCAGTGAGAGTTGAGTAGTACCCTCAACAGGAAGATAGGGAAGGAATCAGTCCAATAATTGATAGTGCTAGATTGAGGGCTGTCAAAAAGATAACACAGAATTTATACCCTGTGGTAGCAAAACGATATACTTTACTAACTTGTTTAACACCTGAGCTAACCTGGTTCGCTGTTTTAGGTCTAAGAGATGCCTTCTTTTGCCTCCCTATCCACGAAGCCAGCCAGAAAATTTTTGCATTCAAACACAGCTCACATAGTCCATGTGCCTGAAGGCTTCAAAAATTCCCCACTCTGACTGGGGAACAGCTTGCAAAGACCCAGAGTCCCGGGAAGCTCCACAAGAAGGAAGAAGGCTGTTGCAGTACGTGGATGATCTTCTAGTAGCCACTCGGATGAGAGAAGCCTGGACAGTAAGCCTTTTGAATTTCCTAGGACTCCAAGGATACAGAGTCTCAAAGAAAAAGGCACAGGTAGGGAAACAGAAGGTAATCTACCTGGGGTAAGAAGTGAATGCTGAGCAGCAGACTTTAAGGCAGGGAAGCCATATGCCAAACCCCGAAACCCCAGACAACGAAAGAACTCCGAACCCTCTTAGGCATGGCAGGGTGGTGCCGGCTGTGGGTTTATAATTATGGACTGCTCCAGAATCCTCTATGCTCTTATTGCCAATGGAAACAGAGATCTCCAGTGGAAAAAGAAGCCACATGGGCCTCTCACCAGCTAGAGAGAGTGCCCTCATGTCAGCTCCAGCTTTGAGACTTCAAGATGTAAGTAAACCATTCTTTCTATTTTTCCATGCAAGGAATTGCCTTGGGAATACTGGCTCAGGACTTAAGTCTATACTGAAAGGCAGTTGCTTACTTCTCTAAGCAACTAGATGCAACAGCCAAAGGATGGCCAGGTTGCCTCAGAGCTGTAGCAGCAGTTGTGCTGAATATTCAAGAGGCACGCAAGTCTACCCTAGGACAAAAATGACTGTGCTAGTGTCCCACACAGTGTCCGCAGTACTAGAAGTAAAGGGTGGCCACTGGCTTTCACCACAGAGGTTGCTGAAATACCAGGCCATCATGGTAGAGTAAGATGATGTAGAGATAGTGGTGACTAATATTGTCAGCCCAGCTTCTTTTCTCAGTGGAATCAAGAAGAAGCAGTACACCATGATTGCCTGGAGACCATTCAAGCTGCGTACTCCAGCCGCCCAGACTTAAAAGACACTCCTTTAGACGATGCAGAGACCTGGTTCACTGACAGGAGCCGCTACATGCCAGTGGAAAGCGACATGCAAAGTACAGAGTGACTACCTGCAGAGAAGTAATAGAGTCTGGACCCTTACCAACAGGTACCTCTGCACAGAAAGCTGAGATAAATGTCATGCGGAACGAATATGTATGAACCTATTGTGAAACTGTATGCATATGTATTTGGAAGGGGGGATAAAAGGAGATCTGAAATCCTCAGAGGTACGCATGCCTTTTTGAAGAGAGCAATCTCCGCATGCGTCCAGCGCTGTAATAAACATACCAAGCTTTACAACTTTACAAAGCTGTGGGGTTTCTTCTTTTCTCCCCAAAACAAGGCGCAGACTGCAAAAGTAGCGGGGTCGGCACAGGAGGCAGCAGGACAGCCGGGGAGGCGGCGCTAAGTCGCTGTTGTCACCGAGGGCGTCGCCTAGCAACACAGGCACAGTTGCAGGAACTGGCGGAGCCCCGGGCGCAGCTGTCCGGGGAGGCAGCCGCGGGACGGGCTAGGAAGGCGGCTCCGCCGGCCCAGAAGGTGGGACCTCGAAGACCAATGCCACCCCCATCTCTGAGCAGGGCGGGGTCCAAGAGGCCGGCTGCAGCAGGGCCTGCAGGGCTGCCAGGGGCGGTGCAGCCCACTCATATCCCCCGGAGAGGAGCGCGGGCTGGGGGCGGGGGGAGGGAGGGAGGAAAAAGACGGTTCCGTCTGAGCATGCTCTGAAAAAGCAGTAAAAAAATCTTCTTTGGCTCCGGGAAAAAACCTCTCCCCTCTGCTGCGATTCAGGGGGGCTGGGAAGCAGCAGATCATCCGCCTCCAAAGGGTCTTCTCCCGTGGGAATCGGGGGGAATGGGGCTTGCCCAGTGCAGTTAGCAACCCAGGGAAAAACAGGTGCTCTCCGTTTCAAGACCGGAAAAAGGATCCTAAATGCTGGATAAATCCGGAGGTATCCCAACCCAAAGTCGAAAACGAATGGAAAAATGGATTCTATGCACTCCCGATACGAACATATCAAGGGCATACAGCACATTCATAAAAAACCCGAAAAGCTTTTCCCATCGAAAAAACTCATAGAAATGTGTCCCCAAAAGGAGAATTCCGTCCTCTTCACCCCATTTGTGCCAGAGGGCAATAAGTCTCTCCTCTGAAGGGGAGAAAGGAACCTCTGCCTCTACGGGAGGGGCCCTCCACATTTGGAGCCACAAACTGCCAAGGGCAGCATTTTCAGGAGGGGAAAATCTAACAGTACCTTCTGACAGTGTCCAGCACTCTCTGGCCAACTGCATGATGCTGCTGAGCTTTCCAGACATCTTCCTGGAGGCTTTTCAGAAGGTTCTCTTTGTGGTCAGTCTTGGCTGTGAACTGCGTCCAAGTCAGGATCTTCAGTTCTTCAGCTCCTGGCTAGAATCCACTTCTGTGGTCACCGCCACAATGCCACATACTCAGGGTTTACCCAAGTGCAGCAATGCTCCTCTGGTGGTATCATCAAGTGATGAATGTCTTCCTCAGTCGGGGGGTCACCAACTGTGACCGTGGTCACAGGGGTTCTTGAATGAGGGAAGAGATGAGAATGCTGACTCCATGATCAGAAGGCTTGATTTATTATTTTATGATATATATATATTACATTATAACTATACTAAAAAGAAATAGAAAGAAAAGGTTTCCTCAGAAGGCTAGGCTAAGCTAAGAATAGAATAGAATAGAATCATAAAAAGGCAGCTCTCTCCGACTCTGTCCGAGATAGCTCCGTCTTGATTGGCCATTAATTATAACCATTCAGGATGGCCCAATCAAAAATCCACCTGTTGCATTCCACAGAAGCAGATAACCATTGTTTACATTGTTTTTCTGAGACCTCCGCTTCCCAGAAGGGAAAATCCTAAAGAAAGGATTTTTAGTGAAAAAGATGTCTGCGACATGGTTTAATTATTGTTCTTTTGTTTTGCTTTTTTGGCCTCCCTCTTTCCACGTGCAATTAACAATTTTGCCTTTCTTTACTGGCTTCTCTTTTTTTACTTATAGAAGGTGGCATGAGGTCATCCAACCTTGTCATAAACATTCTCATACAGTGGAAAGAAGGCACATCAAAATGGATAAAATGAACCCACAAAAATAGAGGTTTTTTTACAGTCTTCTGTGAGAACATTAGGACACAAGATATCTTTGATCTGAGTTATGCTCTATTGATTTAACTTTTAGCCCACTCATTACTATTATTACAAGTGTTTGGTCTTTAGTACATAGCCTTTGAAATCATGCAGCCCAATATTTTGTCTAATTTTGTTTTATTTCTAGCAGGGACTTTGTTTCTTAAGGAATAGTCCCGAGCAAGAGCCTCCACGGTAGAGTTATGCTGTCATAATCAAGAGGATAGTAAATTCTGGTATGGTTTGTGCTGGTAATACGTCTAGAAATGAAAGGTTTTAGATCTTTTTTGATTTTAAATTGTCACCATTATTTAAAAAGTTAAGAGTTCGGGGTTCCCCCCCCCCAAAATACTTCTCCCTGGAATGTTACTCAGGGATTACACATAAAAGCCCCCCCTGTAAAATATGCTGAGGATACTCTGCAGTAAGTGCATCTTAGCAGCTAGAGATAACGTGGGTTAAATGACATTCCTTCTGCAGTGATGGAAACTCTGTCTACGCAGACATACTCAGCAAAGGTTACGATGGCTTAGATCCTGTCCTAAATTTTATGTGCATTTTAAAACTTCCCAAGAAGGGGAATTCAAGCTCCTTCATTGCTCTGTGCTGGAGTCTCAAGAGAATTTTGCTCTTGAACATGACACTCCCTCATGACTGATGAAAGTTTTCTAGTTAAGAGTGGGTCAAAGACATGGCCCTGCTCTAGAAGGAGATGAGAAGGTTTCTGCAGTCTTTGTCATCTCTACTGCTTGTGATTTCTATACAAAACCAGTGGGAAGTTTTCTGAAGGCAGTCCAGAAGCTGGCAATATGGACAGCTTACAACCGAACACTTGCTGCAGTGCTACCATGGTGATACCAGAAAGGACTTAAAAAATTTAAAAGGACAAACAAAGCAGTTGGAAGGAAAAGAACATTAACCATTATTCCATTCTTCTAATATACCCTTCTTTAAATCATCATTTTCATGCAGTTTCACTGCTTGCGATGGTATCCCTCAAAAGGAGTCTGAGACAGAGTAAGCTTTTTAATGGAGTAGATGTGACAAACGCAGGCCAAGTGGCCTTTTTTGACATCAAATACCAGTTATGCTTGAGCTACCCTTTGCTTAAGGTACTTAGCTCAAGCTAAGAATTTTACTCATGACTGAGCAAATTTTACTATCATGACTGAGTAAATTTTATTAATGATTGAACAAATTTTATTCATGATTGAGTGAATTTTACTGTCACTCAGAATTTTATTGTCATGATTGGCATTGAAACTTTTCAAGGAAAGCTCTGAATAGCAATGTTTGTGCAAAAATATTCTTTTATCTCCTGTATTTGTGTGAAGCAGGCAAGCCTTTTGCTGTCACCAGTGTTGATTAACCTTTCATGTCATATCCCTCTTCATATCCATATTCTGCTAAAGGGTTATTAATCTACTTTAGAATTGGCACATGGAATAAGGCGACTTTTTCTTTTTGAAAGCTAATGTTATTTGACCTACTTACAGCAAATAATTCATTAATTGTAAATCCCCAGCTAGCATCTTTTACACATATTCTGACCTTCTAAACAAGTAACAAAAGCACTCTCCAATACTTTAATTTCTTAAGCATACAAAATGCTTCCCTCCTTTGCAGTTGGCAACTCTAAAATGAACCACATGTCTGCAGTATTTTAACGTGCGCCATATTTAGCCAAGTAATTAAAAACAAATAAAAGCAGTCCCTTCAATTTGGAAATATTTTAAAATTGTTTTTGAATATACAAAACATACCCTTACTGTACGCATTGCATGCAGATTTAATTGTCGTGAAAACAACCTATGTTTCTGTTAGGATAGCACGGTTTTCCACAGTTTTCCACAATTGTTCTTGGCACAATTTTCTACTTATGTGACTGTTAGGACACTTGAAGGTACTTCTAAGGTGCTGTAGTAAGCAGAAAAGGAGGAGAGGTTGTGCCTTATTTCTGGCTTCCTTTGGTTTTGTTTTGATTTTCTTCATCTTGCTCTTTTTCATGTCGCCTTTCTAGATACTGTGATTTAGATTTGCAGTTTACTAAGCTGTATTTTCTGTCTGGAATTCTTGTATACTCTGAAAGGAACCCAACCTGTAAATATGCATCTTTTTATGATTTGCTGGCTATATATAAAATCTTCCTCCTGCTCTAAAATGCTTTTATTTGATATGCATTTTTATCACCATTCAAATGAAAAGAGAACAGTTCCTCAATTCACTGCTTTTGTACTGGATTCAGTTCAATGTGCACTAACGGTGAAAACAAGTCCTGCTGGAAAAAAGGATCTGCATACAAATTGACCAAGACACGTGCTACAAGGGTCTTGTAAAGCTTCAAAGTTTCTCTACCTTTCTGGCAGTCTGTCTTCACAGCAAGACTTGATGAGGTATTTTGCTAGTGTTTCTTTGACAGAAAGCAAAAACAAAGCAAGCAAAATGGAGCAGCTAAAGAAGACTGCAGCAAAAGGTACATTATCCGCTCTGTTATTTATCATTGTCAAAACAAATTTTTTCTCACCATGTTACATAAAATACCTTAGTAGAGCTAAAGACTAGAAAAATGCAACTCTGTTCTGGATTCATTAAAAGCAAAGCCATCTGTGGACAGAAGTGCCCAGTGTGATGCTGGGAACTCCTAGCTGGTTTCAGTAAGCTGTCTGGAGAACTGCATTTTCGGTGGGCTTTACTTGCATGTCTGTAAGGTGGGGAGTTTATGTGTGGCCTTGAGCCCTGAGAGTGCCTTGGGCACAGAGACCCATCGTGTAGCTCTATGACCAGCCTCAGCACACTGAGGCATGATGGATTACTCCCAGAGTTCACGCAGTAGAAAGGTTTTCTGCCCCCGTGAAGGACGACACATCCATTTTCTTGCATAGAGCCATTCTATATATTACAATGGTACCTTGAATTAATCAAGTGCTATTTGCACAAAGGCCAGTGAGCTTGGATTCTTAAGCTTCACGTATTTGATCTGTTTCTTGTTTCAGTAAATAGCAAAACTTCCAAGGACTGCAAGGACAAGTAGATGAAGCTGCTACTGTATTTCAAATGTTTGCAGAATAAAATGGTTATTCTTGCACATATTTGCAATGGTAATTTCAGGTACCGAAACACCAGCTCTGCTCAGGGCAATTCTGAAATTGACTTGAGCTGTTTTCCATGTTTCTTAGTGGGTGAACTGAGACACTTCCAGCTTTCAAGGCAAGGCATTTGACAAAAGCCTCAAAAAGGCTCAGGCTGTCGGATGAAAAGGTGAAAAAACTGGGGTGAATTTCACTTCTGGTTTATGTCATAGATTCAGCCAGATGATCAACAATCATTAGTTTAATGAGGTACCAGCGTAGTCTTCCACTCTCACAGATCCCCAAAATCTTAAACCATCCAGCAGTTTCTTCCTTGCAACAAGTGCCACAGCCAAAAGCCAGGCCTGGTCATCACCTTCTCCTCGCAGCCTACAAACTCTGCCAAACGTACCAGTGATTCTCACTTTCCTTCTCAACTACATGGACAAGCACATCCTCTCTGTGTCGCCAAGTCATTAGTGAAACCAAACAGTGGTTCACCTTCAAACAGCTCAGTGTGCCAGGACAGAAAGCTTTAACTGACCTGTCCCCTTGCCTTTTCCTTGCAGATTTTTATTTTCAGAGCACGCACCGAGACATTGCACTTTTCTTCTCAGCTGAGTGCATTGTCATATTGCTGGAGTCCCACTCGTCCATCTCCTTCTCGCACAAACTGTTTCTGTTGAAACATGCTGATGTGATGTGCTTTCCTTCTCAGCTATTCACGCCGTCATGTTCTGTGTCCTGCTTGCAGTCTGAATCTAAAGGGAGAAGTTTCTGGCTATGTCTCACACACAGATATGTAGCAGGATGAAAAGGTTGCTTGGACCTTGCCACTTAGATTCAAAAACATCCATTCACTCCACAATCAAGAGACTGCTTTCTTTGCTTTACATCCTGCAGACTTACACACACACACACACACACACACACACACACACTCACACGAGAGCTATGCACTTTCTTTCTTTCTTAGCTGCACTCACCTATTTCCCACCTTGACCTCTCTACCACTTTTCTCTTGGCCTTGCTGTGCATGGACATTTCCTGTTAAGATACCCATTGTGTTGCCTATACTTCCCCTACATTGTCTTACCTTTCCTATCCAGTCTTGCATTTCCTCGTCATTCCTGACCATTCCTTTCTTTTCCTTTGCATTCCTGACCCATGCATGTCCTTATCTTGCCCTTCATACCAACTAAGTTCTTTGCACTGACTTGCTCACCTAACCTTCTTTTCCTTCCCATTTGTCCAGCTCCAATCTTTCATTTCCTTCGGCTTCTAGGACTCTTATTGCCTTGCCTCCCTCTCTTTTGTGTTGCCTGACAAAGCCACCACTTGTCTTGCCTTGCACTTGGAACCCCTTCCTTGCCTTGCATTACCTTGCTCACCAGTCCCTCACCTGGAATTCAACACCTCTCTTTTTGTGGAATTTCTTCAACTTGCATTGCCCTGCCTGCTTCTCCTAGGATTCTCCAGGCTTCCACTGGCTTTTTTTTCTCAAGGCCCCAGTGTTTCAGGAGCATGTGAGAGGAAGCCTAGAGGAGGTCACATGCAAGCACACCTATCTGTCCTGACAGCTTTCTTCTGACATCTATCCTTACATGTCTTGAATTTTGGACACAAAATTCGTCTTTCACCCTTGGGCTTCAGGAGCAGAATGACAGTTCTTTTGCATACAAAAGAAAGCAGGCAACCCAAGTGTCTTAGGTGCAGATTAGAGATGGCTCATGCAAGATCAAGGCTGGACAGAACGGTCTGTCTGGGCCGCTTTTGTGTACCAGCAATCTTTGAATGGACCTGCCACTTGCCCTGTTTTGGCAACCCAACAGTTTCCCTGCCTTTCCCTGCTGGTTCTCCATTGCTTTGTATTCCCTTGCATACCCATGCCCCACATTTGACCTGCCTACAGTTTTCCTACAGGGCTTTGCCTTGCCTAGCTCTTCCTGTTACCATTACTTCTTATGCTCAGCCTTGCCTTTAACTTCTGGGACTTCTCTCACCTACCACTCCCTTTGCCTTCACCTAAGGGCTTCAGCCTTGCCAATGTCTCCCTTGACTTGCCTACAATAGCCTACGCTTGCTTTGCATTGCCTTACCTGCATGGAAGGCAAGGCAAAGAGTGGTAGACAAGGCAAAGCAAAGCCAGGAAGTTATTTGTAGGGCTAGGCAAGGCAGACATAGGCAAGCAAGCAAAGCTAGGTAGGGCAGGCTAGGAAAACTAGGCATGGTACTGGAGGCAAGGCAAAGCCAAGTGACTTGGAGTGCCTTTCCTTGCTTGGGAAGTAAAAGATATGGTGGCAATGTTAGTAGGGCAGCTGATAAGGTATCGTGGGGAGGCATAGTCGAGTAAGACATTTCTGTCCTGGCTCCTTCTGTGTAGGAGCCATTGTTGGACAGAGTCAGTACCGGATGTGGTATGCAACTTTTGCTTGGTGAGTTCCTGAAGGAGAACAGCAATGCTTTCTCATGGGAAGGAAAGAACTTAGCCCCAGTGTTGGAGATGTAAGTTAAGAAGCTGTGTCGTGCAGCTTAAGGACGGCAGCAACTTTCTATCCTGGCATATTTAGTTTGGAAGCACTGACTCAATTTGTACAATCATGGAGTCGGTATCCATCTTTGGAAGGCAGTCTCCTTCCTGAAAGAATCCATTTGGCATGTGTTTTCCAATTCCTCGAGGCAGTCTTCTTGAAATTCTGCCAGCACACTTCTTTTGGACAAGGTAAAGAGCTGCTCTGGGTCTTGGTGTGCAGCCTAGCTAGTGCCGTGCGCAGGTAATGCCCGATAGCAGTGGTCTGACACCTTTGTATAGGATCAGGCCTTGGATGTTTTGGATTTTGGAGGAGGGGATGCCATTTCTTTTGAGATGGGCTTCTAGTTCCTCCTCTCTTTGGCAAAGTTTGGATGGGCACTTTGGGTGTTCTCAGTGAATTGAAAGGCTTTTCCCAATAGGCAGTTCTCTGGATTAGAGTTGTTGAACTGTCAGTGGGAATGCAGAGGCCAGGCCTCTGCAGGACAGGTTTTTGTCTCTTGTAGCTTTAGGGGCTGCGTGAGCAGTCCCTGGTGCCATCCCATTTAGATCCTGACTCTGAGAGATTGAAGGCTTACGGTGGTACCTAGAGCTGAGAGGGAAAGTGGTGATTGCATGGTGTGTGTTTCTCGTTTGATGGGTGCAATTGAAAGTGTAGGCAGCAAAGAGCTTTCTCCACCAGCAGTTTTGAGAGCTCTGTTGCGAGCTCGGCTGACGTTTTCAAGTTTGTTACCAGACTCTATGAGAGAGAAAAGTTTGTTAGGGCAGAAGAGCTGGTGTTGGCCTTTGAGTGTGGGGCAAAGAAGAGTAGCCACTTGGAAGGAGAAGATCAGTGAAATCTTTTTGTCCCAACACAGTTGATTGGAGAGCAGGGACGTTTCTGACTTGGCTGTGTCCTGGGGGTGGTTTCGAGCTGGGTTCGGTGCATGTCCTTGTTTTTTGAGTTGACAATGCTGTGGTGTGGTTATTTAGATGAGCACTGTCAATGCCCAGGAAAAAGACAAGCACTTTTCTAGCCCAGCCCCATTCGTGTGGGAGTAGTGTGGGGGCAAGAGCTCCGCTGTGGATCCTGGCTCTTGGGTACTGACAGAATGGTATCCTGCATGTAGCAGAGAAGGAAGAGGAATCATTTCATTGTTGGCTGCACAGTTTATAAGCTTCAAAGTAAAAGGCAATTGCAGCAAGGCCTCTTGATTTTAGAACATTTTATGAGCCATCAGCTGCTCAACACATAACTCGCACCCACTGAACTGCATCCAGCTCCCTGGAGATATGCACTTTCCCTCAAGATCTATGTACCATCTTGCATTCTATTGAAGATCCCAAACCGTTTCAAAATGTCCAGCGCTTGATCTCAAAGAGAAAGTCCTAAAACAAAAAGGCAGTGCTGGCCATAACAGTCTTTTTGCAGTCTGTCAACAAAACAAAACAAAACATACTAGCGATTTGCACGTTCCTTCTGAACGATATATACACATGCATCAGCACATTCTCTCAAAGTGGTAGAGACTACTGTTAGTGCTAAGTGTTTTCAGCTGCACTTCTGACTGACAGATGTGCCAGGACAGAAGGCATTTGCCAACCTACCCTCTTTCCTGTGCAAACTGACGTTGGCAGCGCAAATATTTTCACATTCTTTCATTGTGGCTTTGTCCAAGCAGCTAGAGGTCACACAGGTGGAAGTGTCAAGACAGAAGATGTTCTCAAAGTACTTCCTTTTTTTTTTTTTCTAAACAGCTTTTAAACTGCACACAATGCTCTGTATCTTATATCCCAGATAGACCTGCCCTCACTTTTTCACTCTCACATCTTTGTTGCAAACGTCCAGCAGCTGTTTGCATAGAAAAAGGCTCTAGAAATAAAAGCAAGCCTTGGGCTGCACCTTCCGCCTGCTCCAGGTAAGCCACATCAAACTCACCAGTACACTCTGTCCTTCCCTTCTCCGCTGCATTGTGTTCTCCGGAACTCGGAACTTAAAAGTAGGCACATTTGTTTCCACAGAAGGGTTGGAAGGGCGATAGGTAGCAGCGCAAATAGCTCTTGCTGAACTTTAATCTTTACCACTGCCCCTGTGAGTTTGGTTGGTAGGCCAGTAAGAGTCATGCTCCTTTAACAGCCAGTATACGGCAGCCACTAGCCCAGTGCTCTTTGACTCTTGTAACCAGTCCTGCTTTTACTCTCCCGGAGAGGAATAGGCATCTATTTCTCACACAGATCATTGTGGCAGCAGCCAAGGGCAATAGCGCACTGCCTCTGCCAAAAGATACTTGAGCCAGGCACTTACAATCTCGGCACTACGTAGCCCCGTATTCTTTGTCTCTTGTCGTCCAGATCATAGTGCAAAGCATTTCACAGAGAGAAAATGTGCCAGGACAACAAGCTTGGCTGGAGCATACCCCTGAAACTGGTGGAAATTTGTATTTGCACCACATTCAAGGGGCAGTCCTCTTTCCTATACAACCTGCAAACTGCTGTCAGTTCGCAGTGCTCTCTGCCCGCTCCTTCTTACCTTGAAGTACCATGCCAATAAGGGCTCTGTGCTGAGGTCTCAGAAGAAGAGGGAAGCATATGTGTTTGTTAAGTGGAATGTCTGTTAGGCACTTCCCTCTTCAAAGCAGCGTGTTTCATGCCAAGCAGACAACAAAGAAACAAAAGATGAGTGTGACTCTGCATTCAAATCCTGCAATGTTCCCAGAAGTGAATTTCTCTCTTCTATAGGACTGACTTGTATGAAGTGGTGTGGTTGTTTCCTCCCATTAGAAAGGAGACTCATCTAGCCAGGCTTCATCACCCCCAGCATCTTTTTGGGTAGTTCTTGGAAGAAAATAGATAGCAACTTTTCCACTCCACGTGAATAATGTTTCATTCTCTTCCTAATGTACTTCAGGGAACAAGCTATCAATTCCCTACTGTTTCTATGAAAAGGCATGAAGCTATTAACTAAATTCCCATAGATATAATAAGGAATCAAAGTCTTTTATGCCTGCAAGCATGCCTTTATGGTATGAAAAGTATGTATTGTCAAGGGTGGAAGAAGATCTGTATGAAAAGGGAGAAACCCCAGAAGCATGCAGGGATTTTCAGGTATGAAAGGGAAAACGACATTAAATTGTCAACGGAAAGAAATGGAAAGAGGGAGGAGGGAGGAGGAGGAGGAGAAGGCAATGCTGCTTTTGAGGCAGCTGACACAAGGACTGTTGGCCTCATGAGCAAACAAGAAAAGCAAATGAAACTTCACAGCAATCTCATCAACAGCTTAGTGGACAAACGTGCAAACCCATTTGTTCATTTATTTTGTGTATAATATATATAGAGATGTTCTTCATTCTGACAGAATTTTCAGGGAGCAAGCTAGTGTATGGCACCTGGAACCAATGGTGTATTGGAAATGGCCAACATGTAGAACACACTCCATCTGGGACACTACCACAACAGAATCACAGAATGGCTGGGGTTGACAAAGACCTTAAAGACCATATAGTTCCAACCCTCTGACATGGGCAGGGACACCTTTTACTTGCTCAGGTTGCTCAGAGCCCCATCCAGCCTGGCCTTGAACACCCGGTTGGGGTGTCCATAACTTCTCTGGGCAAGCTGTGCCAGTGCCTCACCACCCTCACAGGGAAGAATTTCTTCCTAGTATCTAATTTCAACCTGCCCTCTTTCACTTTGAAGCCATTGCCCATTGTCCTGTCTCCATAGTTCCTAATGAAGAGTCCCTCTCCTGCTTCCCTTCAGATATTGGAAGGAGTTGTGAGGTCTCCATGCAACCTTCTCTTCAGCAGGCTAAACAGCCCTAATTCTCTAAGCCTGTGGGAGGTGCTCTATTCCTGAATACTGAACTGCAGTACTGAATGATGATTTTTTTAATCCTTTTAAGGAATGTTCTTTTTCAGCCTCAAATTAGGCTAAATAGCTTTGATTTGTGGGTATTGCAAGTGAGCAACTGAAATCACTGCCCTGGCTTGCCTTTCTTACAGCTCCTTTATGTGGGTGACTCAGTGCAAACATCACAGCTGCTGAGACAGTGGGCACACCATCATTCTGAAAGAGCTTTGCACAGTAAATATAGAGGAGGATTAAATATTGAAATGCAGATGATAGAAGCTGCCCAATTGACTCTGCTGGTGGAAATCAAATACTAGTCTGTTGTAGTGCACTAAATAGTTTATTTAGTTGGTGTTTTTACCCTGGGTAATGGGAAAAATTTTACTGGGTACGTAAAGATCACATGGACGGTTTATTCCCCCTTTCTTATCACATGGTTTATCCACATACCCCCCTTCCCTTAATGGTCTGTCCCATGGGTGGCCCCTCCCCTCGCCCTTCCCCAGTGGCATCCCATTGGCCATGGTACTATTTCCCCACCCCCCTCTCCCTGGGGTATAAAACTCCACTGCAAGGGGGCCACACTCTCCTTGCTACCTGGGTGGTCTGCCACCAGAAGTGTCCTGTCTCAAGCTAATGAACTGGATACTCGTCTCCACGTGGCAAAGAGCGCTTCTTGTCTTCTGTCCTCCGTCTATGCAGTTCGTGTGGGCTAAGGGTTCGAACTAGCTGGGTCGGACTTCTATAAAGCCCAGAGACACATAGATTAACGCAGGTGGCTCCCACGTGTTCGTCTCCCACGACGGCCACGAAGTAGCTGGTAATTCCATGCGTGGATTAAGTTAGCTTTTGGACTTGCACCTTCCTCTGCCTTCTTCGTCACGTTTTTGTGGGCAAGCAGGCTAGAGGGTGGGATCGGGACCCCGCCGGCACCCGACGGACCGATTCCCGGACGACGACTTCTTTACAGTTGTTCCAGCCAGCCACAGTCCCCAAAGCGGGTTGAGTATTCCCCGTGTGACTTGGGGGGACCCCGGGGGGGTCCTCAGAGGGTAGGGGTGAGCTCCCGGTGCAGTAAAAGGTCCGGTCCCGAGGGCGGTTTTTGTTTAACGCGCGGCAGCGCGAGCGGGGTTGCTCCGGCGCTCCAGCAGTGCCTGTGTGCTGGTTCGGGGCCAGCGGCATGTTCCTGCGACTTGCGGGAGCGGACGTGCCTGCGCAGCGGCGGCACGCGGCAGGCGGCGGAGAGCGGCTCTGAGCAGCCATGTGACATAGGGGGGGGGCCGGCAGCTGCTGCCCGCCATTTTAAAAACCGCGCGGTCTTACGCAAGCACTTTTTTCTCCTCCGGAGAAGGGGGGGAACGGAGGCTGCCCGGTTTCTTTTCCGGAATTGGCTGTGGACTCAGTGCTTTCAGTTTTTGTTTGTACTGGCTGTAAAGAAAGTTGACTTACGTGCTGCAGAGAGCAAACGTGGGTGCTATGTTTTCTGCGGCACAGAGAAGCATTTATACCCTAATTTTAGAAACCCTAAGTAGTGGAAACGTTACGGTCTCCAAAGCAGTTTTGAAACGGTTTGTTTGCTGGATATCTTTTAATTTCCCTCATTTTACCCAGCAGAATGTTAATTCCGTCTCTGCCTGGGACAAAATTAGAGCCTTGTTAACAGCTAAAGCGGAACAGGGAGATGGAGCAGTGTCTCAGTTTTCCTGTGTTCCTGGTGATTCGGAAAGAAGTCATGAAGAGGGATTTGAAAGGGCAGCCAGAGCAAATCTCCCCTCCTGCGGCTTCCCCTACCCCTCCCCCCAAACCCTCTTCCCCTGAACTGAGAGAGACGAGCGAGGCTTCCCAGCAATTTTAGGGTACCTGGCACTACCACTGCTATCCTGGCCTCCCACCTCTCTCCCAGTACCCTTGCCCTGGAAGCTGTGCTCAGGCTGACAGAGCATCTTTCCTGCACCCTTCTAACCTAGCTCCTGTTACCCCGAATTCCTGTGCTAACCCCCCCCCCCCCCCCCATTCCCAAAATGGCTGAGACCACGTGGTTGGCATTCACAATACTGCTGACGGCATGGCTGGAGCCCAAAATGGCGGCATCCATGTGTTTCAGCCTTCCACTTACCCGACTTCTCCCCACAATCCCTTTCGCCCACCTGTCCCCTCCCTCAACCCTTTCCGGTCCCGCAAACCCTTCCTTCCCTTGGACGCTCCTCCCCCTCCCTTCGTATCCCCGCCCCCATTATGTCACCCTGTAACCCTGCCCCTGGTTGCCCCGCCCCCCTGCTTGTTCCCCATGCCCCCTTGCCCGAGTCCCAAGAGGGTGGGGCCGAGGGCTGGAGGAGTGGGGGCGAGGGTTGGGGGGCTGGACCCCTGCCCGGCTCCCAGAGGGGTGGGGCAGGGGGAGCGGATGTCCCTCCTCCCAGTTACCAAGGTGCCGGAGTGGGAGGGGCAGAGGCAGGGGGTGTACTCCCTCCCAGTCTCTATGGGGGTGGGGTGAAGGGTGTTTCCCCGCCTGCTTCCCAAGGCAGTGGGGCTGGGGGAGGGGGTGGTCTGCTTCCTGGTTCCCAAGGCAGTGGGGCTGGGGGAGAGGGTGGTCCCCCCCGCCAGGTCCCACGGGAGTGGGGCTGAAGGGAGAAATCCTGGGGTCCAAAACCGGGAGAAAGAAGTCATCCCCTTGGTAGCCCCTGGTCAATACATGGGTGGTAGGACTGGTCCTAGAACCTATCAGCCCTTCTCATATCACTCAAAGCGTGAGTTATGTAAAAGTCAACTAGAATTTGGGAGAAATAGTGAAATTTTTAGAAGTATGATGAAAGCTACATTAACATCTCTTGAATTTGTTCCTGCTGACATTGTGGATCTTTTCCGGTGCCTGCTTACCCAGTCAGAGTTCAATCTGTGGGAAAGCTCCTGGAAGAGATCTCTCAGGGATCTCGTGGAAGAACTTAAACAAACCCCTCAAGGTGCCAAAGATTTAGAAAATAATAACATTACTTATGAACATTGGTGCAGCAAGGGGGAGTGGGCTAAGCCTGAGGACCAAGCTCGGGTGTGGTCAAAATTCATACTAGATAAGATTTCAAATGCTGCAGATAAGGCTTTTAACCAGCTACTAACTGCTGAAGCTAGTGGTAGTTTCCTTGACATTAAACAGTCTCCTTCAGAAAGTTTCTTGCAGTTTGTCGACCGACTCCGTGCACAGGTTGAGAGACAAGTACAGGACCCCAAGACACAAATGGAGACAGTGAAAGAGATGGCTCAGAGGAATGCCAATGAAGTCTGCAGCAGGGTGCTCCTAGGACTGCCTCTCAACCTCACACCTACACTGTCAGAGATGATGGAAGCCTGTGCTAGGAAGGCAGAACTGTTTGCTGCACAGGAGGCGTGGTTAAGGCTGACAAACCTAGACACTGTGGCAGCTGTATCTCCAGCAGTCAGGAGGCAACAGATGTCACCAGAACAACTTCAATATGTCATTTGCTTTATGTGCAAAAAAACAGGACACTTTTGCCCAGGACTACCCCCAAAGCCAGCAACAAAAGACACCCTTCATACCAAAAAACCCCGATGCCAGCGCCCACCCGTCTGGTGCCACGACACAAATGCAGCGGGCTTCCCTGAAGGGGAAACCTCCCTCAAAACTGAACAGGGGGAGGAAGGGAAGCTGGGTGCGGGAACACAAAATAACCATTTACAGGATAAAATCTGGTGATCTCACAAGCATTTCAAGCTTGTGACCACCGAAGCTTTTGCTTTCAGGTCTACCCAGTGGACAGTCATTGGAGTGGACCTGCCAGAGGACTTGCAGGACTTGAGAAAAGATCACACAAGATTGGACTGTGAGTACTTTGTTATTGGGGACACTGCACACACACCCATGGAGATTGAAGTGGCTCCCATGACCATCAAAGGGGACATACCTAACCTCATTCTCCTGGCGTGCCATCTACAGCCACCCTTCTATTTGGCCAAGGGGCAAATCATCGCCCAGGCCATTCCTGTTCTAGCAAAAATTTCAGTAGATGACAAGGCACCAGGTGTATACTGGGCAGAAGTGGTTGGCGAGGACAAACCCATTATGGGATGCAACCTAAAGCATGGAACAGAACACCTCCACGTGGAAGGGTTGCTTGACACAGGGGCAGATGTGACAATCGTACCTGAAAGGTTGTGGCCATCACATTGGGGTTTGCAGCCCGTGGCTGGTCAAATCCAAGGTGTAGGAGGATTCACATTGGCAAAGATATCAAAGACCATCGTGCAAATTGAGCAGCGGGATGGAAAATTGGCCAGTGTCCGTCTGTTTGTCACCAATTACAAGGCTCCATTGTGGGGTAGAGACACCATGTCCCAGTGGGGAGTCAAATTGGTCATCCCTAAGACACCCCAGGATTTTTAGAAGCGGCCACTGTCAAGCGTCCTGCCCACAAGTTTACATGGCTGAAAAATGACCCAGTCTGGGTAAAACAGTGGCCACTCAGTAATGAAAAGACAGGCGCTCGAGGAGCTTGTGGCAGAACAATTTGCTAAGGGACACATTGAAGAGATATCTAGCTGCTGGAATTCCCTGGTCTTTGTAATAAAAAAGCCAGGGAAGGATAAGTGGCGGCTCCTCTATGATTTAAGAGAAATAAACAAGAGAATTATGGACATGGAGTCTCTCCAACCAGGGATGCCCTCCCCGACGATGCTCCCCCAAAATTGGCAATTGGCTGTCCTAGACATCAAGGACTGTTTCTTCCATAAAACCCTACACCTGGAAGATGCACCATGGTTTGCCTTCTCGGTTCCTACCACCAATCGAAAAGCCCCAATGAAGTGCTAGCACTGGAAAGTATTGTTTCAGGGGATGAAATGCAGTCCATCCATCTGCCAGGGGTATGTGGCTTCATTGCTGTCCCCAGTGCGCGCCCAGAAAAAAGAGGCAATTATCCTACACTACATGGATGATGTGCTTGTGTGTGCCCCTGATGACATAATACTCCAAGACACACTTGACCTAGTGGGTAAAGTTTTAACCTCTGCTGGATTCCAACTGCAGGAAGACAAGGTTCAGAGGATGCCATCTTGGAATTACCTGGGCTTGCAAATCACTGCGCAGACCATTGTTCCGCAGAAATTGGAAATTAAGACCAATCCCAAAACCCTAGCAGATCTCCATTTCTTGTGTGGGTCTTTGAACTGGGTCAGGCCTTGGCTGGGTCTCACCAACAGAGACCTAGCTCCCCTTCTCAATTTACTGAAGGGAGAGAGAGAGAGCTAGCCTCTCCCAGGGAACTGACCCCAGAGGCAAAAACTGCTCTCCAAAAAGTGCAGGAGGCTTTGGCCAAGAGGCAGGCTCATCATTATAAGCCTGAGCTGCCTTTTGAATTCATTGTTTTGGGCAAGTTACCACACATACACGGGTTGATATTTCAGTGGTTTGAAGTACAAAAGGATCCACTTCTAATCATGGAGTGGGTTTTCCTCTCCCATCACCGATCCAAAACCATCACGCAGCCACAGGAGCTAATAGCTTAGCTGATCTGGAAAGCCAGGTTAAGATTACGTGAGCTGGCCGGTTGTGACTTTCAGTGTATTCACCTTCGAGTCCACCTTGCTAGGGAGGGAAAGAGCTCTCCCGAGAGGTTAACCATAAAGAGGTTCAACGACCTGCTCCAGAGCAATGCCAGTCTCCAGCTATCCCTGGACAGCTACAGTGGACAGGTATCAGTCCAGGCCCCATCACACAAGCTGTTCAACGAGGAATTCCACCTCATTGCTCCTGAGAATATGTGCCGTAGGCCACTCAAGGTGCTTACAGTGTACACTGATGCGTCTGGAGCATCCCACAAGTCGGTGATGACTTGGAGAAATCCCCAGACCCAGCATTGGGAAGCTGATGTTGAGTTTGTGGAGGGGTCGCCCCAGATTGCTGAACTAGCTGCAGTCGTAAGAGTCTTTGAGAAGTTTTCGGAGCCAATTAATTTGGTTACCGATTCAGCCTATGTGGTAGGAGTAGTGTCCAGGGTGGAGCAGGCAGTTCTCAAAGAGATCAAGGATGGGCATCTCCACAGGTTGCTCTCAAAACTAATTCATTTGGTTTCGCAGCGGGAGCACCCTTTCTTTGTGATGCACGTGAGGTCACACACCACTTTGCCAGGTGAGATTGCAGAAGGTAATTGCAAAGCAGATTCCCTTGCCGCTCCAGCAGAAATGGCACGCCTTCCAGACATCTTTCAACAGGCAAAGCTAAGTCACCAACAATACCATCAAAATGTTCCAGGTCTAATCCGTCAGTTCGAGTTAACACACAGTCAGGCTTGAGCCATTGTGGCCACCTGTCCCAATTGCCAGCTTCAGGCAGTGCCATCCCTGGGTGTTGGGGTTAACCCTCGAGGCCTTGGGAGCTGTGAAGTGTGGCAGACAGGCATCACACACATTCCCAGTTTTGGTCGTATGAAATACGTACACGTCAGCATAGACACATACTCAGGTGCAGTTTATGCCTCTGCCCACGCAGGGGAAAGGGCTGTGCATGCCAAACAACATTTACTGCAAGCCTTTTCAGTATTGGGGGTCCCTAGGGAAATTAAAACTGACAATGGCCCAGCGTATGCCTCCAAGGAGTTCCTAGAGTTTCTCCAGCAGTGGGGAGTGGAGCATAAGACAGGCATTCCCCACTCCCCCACAGGTCAAGCTGTGATCGAGCGTGCCCATCATACACTCAAAGAAGTCCTGTCTAGGCAGGGCAGCTCTGCAGCGTGGATGACTCCAGAACAAAAGCTCTGCAAAGCCTTGTTTACCATTAATTTTCTGAATTGTTCATTTGAAAACATGAATCCTCCATTAATACATCAATTCAATAATAACAACCGGTTTAAGTTGTCACAGCATCTACCAGTTCTCATTAGGGACCCAGAAACTTGGGAAACCAAGGGTCCTTATGAGCTCGTCACCTGGGGGCATGGTTATGCTTGTGTATCCACCCCTTCAGGCCCTCGATGGATACCCCAAAAGTGGGTAAAACCTTTCGTCCCCAAAAATCCACCTCCAGCAGACGGGGATAAGAAGCAAGCAGCTGTCGCCTCCAAGAGAAGATGCCGCCGGAAAAAGGACGAATCTTCCTAAGAAAGTTAGCTGCGTTCCGGCAGACCCATGAACTTGTGTTTTTTCAAAAATATTTGTTTTCCTTTGTAGAACAGAAAATCTACCTCCCACCTAACCTCACAATGAGCCCTGTCCGAGTTGTCATCCTGTTTGCGCTGAGCAGTCTGACAGCTGCATGGATCGTTTCTCAGCCACGCCAAAACATCTGGGTGACCCTGGCACAGATGCTCCAACAGGAAAATATGCCTGTTCACAGCAGCAGTGAAAGACCCAATGTCTACCTGTCTTGTAGGGATTCCATTGCAAGCTGGAGAGTTCACAGACAAATTAGATATGGCTATACCTCCCCCAAGTCCCAAACCAAATCACACACAACCACATAATATGCGTCACCAGCGAGCTGTAATGATTAAAAACCCCATAGAGGAGTGGCTTCCAAAGCTACCCAGAGCTGCTCAGGAGCCTCAAGAGTTAGAGCTATTGGGCTCCTCCCCTGCACCATACTGCATACACTTCTTCATCCCATGTTCCAACACCAAACCTTTTAACAACATTAAACAGTATTGAGAGAAATTCACTGCCAAAAGGTGGTGTAAGGTTTTAAGCCATGTTGCAGCAGATAATCCATACCATTCACATCCCAAAAGCCTCCCAAAAGGTTTGTTTTTGATTTGTGGGGATCGGGCATGGGCAGGAATCCCTTCTCGGCTTTTAGGAGGGCCTTGTACCATTGGGCGGTTGTCCCTGTTGGCACCCAACCAAACCATGATTAGCGAGTTGACTCATAAGAACAATTCGGTCAGTAAAATTCATAAGAGAAGCGTAGACAATTTGGACCCAAATTGTGATGCAGAAATCTTCCATTGGGCTAAGCCAAAAAGAATCACTGTATCCCTGTTCCTTCCATGGGTTGCAGCAGCCAAGGCTCTAGGTGAATTGGGCCACCTAGAGTGCTGGGTAGTCAAACAGGCAAACTTGACATCCACGGCCATCAGCTCCCTCCTAGAGGACATGGAGATTACCAGGCAGGCCACACTCCAAAATCGTGTGGCCATAGATTTCCTCCTGCTGCTGCATGGACACGAGTGCCAGGAATTTGAAGGACTATCCTGCATGAAACTAGCATCAAAGGCACCCAATGTCCACGCGGCTCTCCGAGAAGTTAAAAGCCTGATCGGACAAGTCAAGCAGGAAGCTGAGGACTGGTTTAGCGGACTGTTAAAGGACTTGAGATTCTCGTGGTAGTGGACTTCTATAATTAGGACAATTTTGTTGTTTTTTGTTGTTCTTTTCCTAGTCATGTTAGCATTTGGGATTCTACGCCGCATACTTTAAAAGGCTATCCACGGTTTGGTCTCCATGACCACTGAAGTCAACCGCTCAGAGTTTGTGGAACTAAAGCAAATTGGCAAACCTGTAAACCATGAGTGGTGGATAAATTCATAATCAGCAGCAGAAAAAGTCCAACACATTTCCTTCTAATTTTAGTTAACAGAAAAGGTGGAGGTGTTGTAGTGCCCTAAATAGTTTATTTAGTTTGTGTTTTTACCCCAAGTGATGGGAAAAATTTTACTGGGTACATAAACGTCACATGGACAGTTTATTCCCACTTTCTTATCACATGGTTTATCCACATACCCCCCTTCCCTTAATGGTCTGTCCCATGGGTGGCCCCTCCCCTCGCCCCTCCCCAATGGCATCCCATTGGCCACGGTCCTCTTTCCCCACCCCCCTTTCCCTGGGGTATAAAAATTTACTGCAAGGGGGCCACACTCTCTTTGCTACCTGGGTGGTCTGCCACCAGAAGTGTCCTATCTCAAGCTAATAAACTGGATACTCATCTCCATGTGGCAAAGAGCGCTTCTGGTCTTTTATCCTCCCTCTATGCAGTTCGTGTGGGTTAAGGGTTCGAACTAGCCGGGTCGGACTTATATAAAGGCCAGAGAAACACGGCTTTCCGCACTAGTATAGTATTTTGAATGCATATAATTCCTCCCAATGAAGCCAGACAGAATTGTTTGGCTTTGAACCTGAGCACATGGACAGTAGTGGATGGTGTACAGGTTAAAAACAGTATAGATACTTCTCCTTTTTTCCATTACTGGCTCAGAAACTGAAAAGGCAGCTACAAAATGGTGAATACATCCCTACAGATTCAAAAATGATTGTTCCTTATTTGCATCTCCACCATAACAACAGCTCGTTAGAACTAAAATGCAGAAGGGAATTTTATAGCTTCTCAGAAATTAAGCAGGAATTGGCCAATGGGCCTTAGCCCATTTTTTTAGCCACATGTTTTTCAGCATGAGGCATCTCAAAAGTATTTTAACCTTACAATACTTTTCTGTACTTTTGGCCTTTTTTCTCAAGGATGCTTAAAAAAAAAAAAAAGGAAAAGAAAAAGAAAAGAAGAAAAAGAAAAAACCCCTACCAAATATATATATATATATTGTTATGGTTTTGGCCTGGCAAAGCCGGAGCCCCCATAAATATACCTTTTACCTGATATCTGCTGTGAGATGTGGCCAGGAAATAAGCAAAGCAGGCTCCAACTTAAACATAAAGAGAAGTTTATTAACTAAACTACACACACAATTACTAGACTACACACACAATTACTAAACTACACACACAAAGAGAATGAAAACTACACAGAAACACTTCCCTATCCTCCTCCCACCAAATTCCCAAACACATTTACATTTCCAAAAAAATTATCCACACTCGGTCTGGCACCACCCTTTAAGAAAAAAAATCAAATCTTCAGCTCATAAGGGATAGACGGAGTCCTTCCTTGTGCCACGGACTTCTTGTCACAATCAGCAATCCGCCCGGTATCTTGCTATCTCGTGACATCTCCTTTCCATGCCAAGGTGCTCTCACCACCAGGCATGGGATGGGGCAGGGGCCTGCCTTCAGGGCCTTTTAAGAATGCCTCGTCTCGTACCAAGCAGAGCACAGTCACATCCCTGGGACCTTTGTCCCCCCCATGTCTTCTATACCCCCTGGGGCCGAGTGGTCTCAAAACCAAACTCTCCTGACGCCGAGCCTCCGCTTCCCCCTGCAATACAGCCTCTGCATCACCAGGAAAAAGGTCCATGGATATACAACAAAAAAGAGTCCAGCAAAAACTGCCACTCCATCTTCCTCCATTCCTTCAACATCTGTCTTCTCCCTTTGCCAGACCCTCCTTACTGGCCTGGTTTTCTTCCTTCATCTTCCACTCCTATCCCTTTCCCAGGAAAGGCAATGTTCTGCGAAGCCTTCATTCTCCACAAGGGTTAAAAGCTCTCCCAGGCGGCCGGACTGCCCGCTGCCCCCCCCCTTTCTCCTCCCAGCCGTGCTGCCTGCCAGCACATGATATCAAGTTTCAAGATATACAGTTCAAGCAGGGGCTGCATTCTCTCCATCCCAAAAGGGGGGGGGGGGGAAATAAACAGGTCACTCAAGGGTCCGCCACCCTTCCTCCGAACCCGGGCCTACCATAGATGGGCCACGTGGCTCTCCCCTCCCCCAGCCCAGCCAGCAACTGGGCCGGGGGAGGGAGACGCAGCACCTTCACGCCGGAAATCCCAAGAGGGCTCTGAAGGACAAGAGCCCTGCTTTTAACCCCTTGGGTTCGTAGTCTCAAGAGGCGGATCCAAATGCCCCAGTGGTCAAACTAGGTGCCCATCTTAAAATCTAACCCCCCATTGGTAACCACAGCAAAACAACATATCCCAGATGTCCCATTTCCAGTCAAACCACGACAATATATATATATATATATTACATGACTAAGATAATAAGCACAGTCAGTAACATATACAGGAACACAACCCATGGTTTTAACTTTCAACATGGTCTTCTCAACACACTCTCAAGAATCGAATTGTTTCCCTATCTGCCTTGAAACATTTTGGAGCAAAAAACACTAAGGTCCTGATAGGTGCTTTGGTCAAAAATCCCTTCTGGTTTTCTGTCCATAAGCGGAGTAACGTGTCTGTGCTGGTAGCTGGCCAAAGGAGGTAGGAAGAGTAATCATCATCCACAACACTGGGGCTAAAGAAATTTCCACAGAAAATTACCTGCCTTATTACTTGTTCATGTGTTGGGTTGAAAGTTCAGAATCTGTTTTGATTTTTCCCATCCCTCGAATGGTGTATTTCACGGAATTCGAGCCACTCAAACATCAGTCCTGCCAGAACAGCCTGCCGTGTGCTATCTTAATGGATCTGCTGATGCCCACTGACTCTTAGCAGTCTAGTGCTTGTCACTGTTGCAGATCAAGAACTTCTGAATAGTTTTGATTAATGCTCTTTGAGTGGTTGAAAACAAGGAAAGAATGACTAGACATTTGTTGACGAAGTGAAGGGAGACGACCATCCAATTGATGAGCATCGAACTCTGATTTGTTGATCCAGCTTACACACTTTTATAGTAGTGTTAATTAAGCTTATACATATTGCAAAACCTGAACTCATCATTGGTTACAGATTACATGCCAACCCCTCCTTTGTTGCTAATACTTGTGGTTCCTTGTTGAGGCTAATACTTGTTTTTCTCATCCTGTTGTTGACTTGTTATTGACCATTCTCAAGGCCTCCATGTTTTTCACCATGTTTTTCTCATCACTTACTCAAGGACATGGTGTTTATTGTTGTTAAGGAAAAAGCCTGAGAACTTGCTGCTTACAGCTGCCTTTTACTTTTTAACCAGCTGTATGTGTTCATGGCCTTTTTCTATAAGCCATGTTTGAACAAAGCTCTCCACAATTTGTATGATCAAATCCCCTGATGGAATAAAACTAGGAGCATAATAAATGTATCCATTGTCATAAGAAGGGAGATGAAGGATCCAAAAGATTACTTGCATACTTACTGTTCTAAATCCCTTGGTATCTGGCAAATTGCAGAAGATGCCAGGCTTTCACCAAAATGCAAATCACATTAAAATGTGACGCCTTACACTTTACTGCATATAAAACTTCATCATCCATTTTTAAATTTTAGAAATTGTGATGTATTTCCTGTTTATACCCTGAGGTTTAGAGCTGTAATTCAGAGAGAAAAGAAAACTATTTTGAATTCATTCTATTCAATCATCTTGTCTGCAATCTCTCCTCTTGCTTTTAACTTCTGAAACTCTGTATGAAAGGCATAGATTTCTGGATTAATTCCTTTCAATAGTTTCCCCTGTAATACTTCTTTTAAGGCAAACCTGTAAAAACCCACACTTTCTTACCCCACCACTTGTAAAATTGCATTGAGAAGAAAAAAAAAAAACCCCATCAAACAAGTAAATTTCTGCTCCAATTTGTAGAAAAAAAACATGCCATTAACTGCTTTCTTAACATATTCTTTATCTTGTATTAATATGGCAATGTTTTCTTACTTTTATAGATTAGAACCAAATTCTTAAAGCTATAAGGAAACACAGGTTTACTGTAGCTGATTGTGAGAAACAGAAGTCCAGCAAGTACTTCAGACATCAAAAGAAGTGTCTGTACAACAAGATTCAGCACAACATTGAGACATATTAGCTATTTTTCACGAAAAGCCGCCAAACTGAAACTGTTTAGACTTCTATACTGTCATGGATGCCTGCTTCCAGAACCTGACCTAAGTTGCTGGAAACTAGCTGCAATATTACAGTAAATAATGCTGTGAATGTAGGACATTGTAATTCTTCTCTTCCATTGAAAACCACCAGTGGAGTCACGTCACCTGTCTTCAAAATTCTTTCCTAGCGAACTGGTAAAATAATGAAAAATAGAGTGTCCTGTTCATTTAGCTTTAATGTAATAATGTCCAAAAGGAAAAAAAAAAACCATTCACATATGGTCTGCAATAATATAGCAGAGAGAAGATGAACCAGTCTTGCATACAAAATAAAGTGAAGCCTAATTTAGGAATTTGAAACACCTTACGATGTAATATTTAAAGAAAAAAAAGAAATAGAAAATACAACCTACCTAAACTCAATCAGTGATGCACAGACAGAGAAAAAGAACTACTTACTACTAATATTTCTTTCATTCTCAGACAAGAAGTTAAATGATCCTCTCGAATACACAGAAGATTGTTGGGAAAGACAGCAGCCTTCTTCTTTACATCATATAGCTCAGAAATCCAGGAGACAAATCATTTCATCTATGAGGATCTTTCTCTCTGTAAAACTCTCAGAGCATAGCCAATATTATATTCCTTTAGAGATCCTCACCGCCCTGGGCGACTGGTGGATAGTCTACAGCCCCAGTATATCAGCCAGGCACTCTGCCTTATTTTGCATGGCTACTGCAGCAAGAACATCATCTATACTGACTTTCTGTCCAAAATATATGCAAGGCACAACAAAGAATATACCCAAAACACTGAGCACAGCTTATGGCCTTAAAAACAAAAGTCTCAGGATGGCAATACTGGATCTTCTGATCCAAACCATCAGGAAACATTTCCTTAGATGTGAAAAAAGCTTCTGTTGATTGTATAAAAAATAGTTATGTAAACCAGAGTTGCATAACCCAATAGTTCTATTGAACTGGAACTATTTTGATCAATATTATTGATCCATTTCTTTTTAGTGCATTTGGTAAAAAATGTAAAATATCATTTAAAAGGAATTTTTGGATGCGCACTAAGTACTATGGATTAGTTAAGGTGTCAATTTTGCATTGCTTGGTTTTTGGTGGGGAGGGAATAAGTCAGCCACAGAAGTGAATATTTTGTGAAAAGCCCCTAGAAGCTTCCTCCATGCCCGGCAAAGTGAATCCCTGCTTGGCACTAAGAACAGACATGCTGCTAAGCCAATTAGAGAAGCAGGTAGCGCCTCGGTGATATATTTAAAAAAGAAATCAAAACTGCAGCCAGTTAACTTTAAAGTTTGCAAATTTTTCGGTTGGCATCTATTCTGGTTTGAAAGCAAAACCAGTGAGAGACTCTGTTGAAGTGTGTGTTTTTGATTGTAATGCAGTTCTAGTAGTCAGTTTTATAATACTACCTGTTTTGTGCTGTCGTTGGATATTTTATTATCAATGGATTGTTTCTTTCCCCCCGTGTTGTTGGTTTTTTCCTGAGTTGTCCATCTCCCCAATGACCTGCCCTTTTGTTCCCAGTTCCTCCTCCCACTGAATGTCAATCCCTCCCCAAGCCTGCCCCTTTCTCTACAAAATTCCCTATCAATTTTATATCCTTCAAAAACTCACTGTTTTTTTTAAAGTTATTCTCCTCCCCTGTAGTCCCCTATTGTTTTAAACATTATGTTCCTTGCCTTGTAGTCCACCCCCAGTTTCTCCCGGTTGGTTAAAGATTGTATCCTACCCTGGGAACTCTCTCTCCCCATTTATAAGTTGATGTATGCCTTTGAGTCAGTGTCTTTCTGTCCCTGACCCTCCAGGGAAGAAACTCCTTTGGAAAACATACAGAAGACCTCTCCCTCTTGTTGCCTTCTGGAGCAAGGCAGGCGACCTGGTTCAGACGAACAGCACGGTGGCCCACTCACCAGGGCCACTCGGGCCAATGACACACGCAGACATCAATGTGATGGACGGTCAAAAGGTGTTTATTATCTCATCTCTTGGGTTTTTATAGTCTAAGGGGTCTCTACGTCAGCATGGGTCTGTCTTTACCATCTATGGTTAGTAAGAGGTGGACTGTTACTGGGTAGGGGATGGAAAGTTACTGGAATTTGGTTAAGGGAGGCTACCTTCCTATGTTAGTTTCTTATCTACAGGAAGCAGATGGTCTTATCTAAGGGGATCAGAGGGTCCTGGCTTTCCGTGACATCGCGAGATCTTCCGCAGCGCCTTTCCCTGTCTACCACATCTCCCCCCCTTTTTCACAAATGAATGAGGTAGTCATGCACATAGGTACTTAAATGAGGTATAAGGTTGTAACTTGACAAGGGAAAAGGGTCTTGGGAGTCCTGAGTAAGCTTTTGTCAGACAAGTTCGGAGGATCTTGTGACTGACGGTGTTCCCTGGTTGAATTCTCTGGTTGAATTCTCCGGTTGAATTCACAGCAATTGTCGTCGGCCTAAGAACAGGACGTTGGTCCGTTCCAGGCGGGTCTGAACGAACGAGACCAGCTTGTTCAGCAGGCATGGTCCGAAGGTGACTGTTAGAAACAGCATCACCAATGGACCTATCAGGACAGAAATCAGAGTGGTTAGCCAAGGTGATTGATTGAACCAGGACTCGTACCAGCCCTGTTGGGCCTCCCTGTCTTTCTGTCTCTGAGCCAGTCGGTTCCGGAGTTCTGCCATGGAGTCTCTCACAACTCCCGTGTGGTCTGCGTAGAAACAGCACTCCTCCTTCAAGGCGGCACACAGGCCCCCTTGCTGCATGAACAGGAGGTCCAGGCCTCGCCTGTTCTGCAAGACCACTTCCGAGAGTGAGGAGACCGACTTCTCTAGAAAGGAGATGGATTTCTCGATCCTTTGCAGGTCCTCGTCAATCGTTGCTTGCAGCTGGGACAGTCCTTGGTGCTGGGTCGCTAGGGCTGAGACTCCTCTGGCCGTTCCGGCTGCTCCCAGGCCGAGCAGCATTGCGATAGTTATACCTGTCAATATTTCTCTTTTGTGGATCCGGCTGGGTCCCTCAAGAAGATGGTACATTTCTTCGTCTGAGTGGTACAGGATCCTAGGAACAATCAGAACTTGGACACAGAAGTCGTTAGAGTCATTGAATTTGGAAAGGAACACACAAGGACTCACTCCGGATCGCTGGCAAACCCACATCCCAGATGCGGATGGGACTGCCCACTTATTGTTTTTCCTGTTAGGCTTGACCATTTTGGTGCAGATGTTGCCTCCCCGCTTAGCTAGGGTTGCATTGCCAAAGCATCTGCCTCGGCCTGTGACTTGACTCAGGGTGATTCCCTTGCGAGGGGTGTCCCATCTGCACTGGTGAGGGGCGTCGGCTGTGGAATAACTGAAGGGAGTGTTTAAGGCAACTCCTTCGAAAAAGGGGGGTTTGACATCGTAACAAAGCCAGCAGGATTCGGTTAGGTTAGGGTTGGATTCGTTCAGGGATACAAAGGTAGCTTCTAACATGCGAAGGATTGGGTCTGAGTCTGACTCGGTTAAGCGGCTCATCTGAAAGGTTTCCGCTTGACTGGTCGGGACTTTGCTGACCCCTGTGGGTAAGGTTTTGGGGTAGGTTACGTTTCTCCCTTTCGGCACGCTTTTAATCGCTTTGTTGGGTCCGACTGCTCGGGGTGCTGACGGTTGGAGCCTGATAATTTGCACGTTCGCCCTCTCTTTTGACCCTTGAAGGACCACTGTCCACGTTCTGCCTGTGGCCCAGCTAGGGTGATCTGGCTGCAAGACCGTCATGTTGTACTCGGTGCATGCCCGAAATCTAGGGATTTTATGTTGGTTTCGATGGAAGTTCCCGTGAGAGAAGAGGGGTATTTTGCAACCGATGGGTGCCCAGGTGAACTGTAAGAATTTGTCTGGCTCTTGTGGATCCCACCCAGGCCCCGACGGTCTGGCATCTGTAACTATGGTTTCGCAGCCTCAGTGCCCACAGTATCCCCACCCTGGGTGATTGCAGTAGCTTTTCCCAGGGTTTGAAGCTGGGCACCAGTAGGATAGGTACGAGTGTGTGACGTGTGGGGAATAGGGGTGTACCTTTGGCTGTCCTGGAAACAGGTCGGTGATGCAGAGCACGAAGGATGGGGTGTTCGGTGTGGTGATTTGTCTGAGCGCTTTGCCACTACTAAGGTGTCACATGACCCACCTGAAGGGCTGATGGGGGTAGTGGTCTGGGCTGGCTTGCCCCCTGGCAACAAGCCCCCCGGCATGCCCCCTGGCAACAAGCCCCAACAGCAAAATCACACAGAAACACCCTTGGTGCTTGGGTCTCACCCGTGCGGGTCTCTCGGGTGCTGCTTGGCGGCTTGGTGGTCTGTCGTTTTCGTCCGGAACCGGGAAGTACGCATCACGAGGGCGTCCCACGAGCAGGTCCTGTAAACAAATATTCGCAATTCTCGTCAGTCTCATTCTGCTCGCCCTGAAGGTCCGGTTTAATCGACTTAAGTGGACACCACCTGATTTTGCCGTCGTTTTTGACTGCTGCGTACCCTCGCCCCGTGAGCATCAGCCTCCAACCCCGTTCCCACTCGCCTAGCTCGTTTCTGATTACCATCTGCGGGCCCTCTTCTAACGTTCGAGTGACCCAGTGTTTTTGAACAGGACTGTTTGTTTCATCTCCCCTAGGGAATTGATTCAGTGCCAGCAAGGCGGTTGCCAGCATATGTGCCTGATCTCCTGGGGGAATGGCATTGGCAAAGCCCTCTGCTTTTGCCAACACTTCTATCTTGGTTTTCAGGGTCTGGTTTGCTCTCTCTACTATGGCCTGTCCGGTACTGTTATGTGGGATGCCATGCACTAGCGTGATACCCCATTTCGAGGCGAATTCCTGTACTTGTTTGGATTTGAAGTTGGAGCCGTTGTCCGTTTTGATCTGCTTGGGGATACCTAGCCAAGCCATGGCTGTCAGCCAGTGCTGAATTGTGGTTTTGGAGTTGGTTTTGGGGTGCTGTGTAGCTACGATCGTTCCGCTATAAGTGTCTACTGTCACTGCAAGCCATGCTTGGGGCTTCAGTATTTCACACCAGGTGAAGTCCGACTGCCAGATTTCTGAGGGCTTGAGACCTCTCGGGTTGACTCCGTAGGACCAAAGGGGTGACTTCTGGCAATGAGGGCAGGTGGCTACCACATGTTTGGCGTCCGCCGTCGAGATTCCGCATCTCTTCGCCAGTGCTTTGACTCCGATGTGGAGCGACTCGTGCAGTTGACGGGCTCTTTGCAAGGTCCAAATGCCTTTTGCTGCGGCGTCCGCTTTGTCGTTGCCGATCTGGAAGTAACCTTTGACTGGGTCATGGCTGTTGATGTGGATGACTGACACGGTGCCCTGTCGCGAGGAGAGTGCTTCTTTCAGCATTAGGGCTGCTGCTGATGTTGACACTCCTGGTCCTGCCATGGCTAGGCTGAGCCTTGCCACGAATATGGAGTCCCTTACAATGTTGAGGTGTTCGTCTTGGAAGAGTCCGCACGCCAAAACCACTGCTGCTGCTTCCAGTTGTTGCACTGACAGTGTGGGGTCCCTCGCTTTGACGCAGTGCCATTGCTCTCCTGCCTGCCACACTGCTGCTGCGGTTGAAGTCGTGGAGGAAGCGTCTGTGAAGACTGTTGGTCCCGGCTGCGGTCTGTCCTTGACCTTCGGTGGCATGTCCATGTCGACTATGGTCAGCAGCTTAGTCCAGGGTGGCTTGGAGGAGTAGGAGATTTCTCCTCTGAAGCTGGAGAGAGCAAGGGCCAGGTACTCCGATATTGCGGCTGGCTCCGTGGTCGGTTGCTTGCGAAACGGAAGGTGGATGCTTGTCGGCTCTGTCCCTAGGTGTTTCAAGGCGAGTCTCCTGCCTTTCATGATGAGGTTGGCGATGCACTCGATTCCTGGGGAAAATGCACGAGCGGGTCTTCCGAGGACCACCCATTGGATCGGTCGGGCCTTTTCTGCAAGTCCTTGGGCCAGTGCTCCCACTCCCCCCTTCGGTGTAAAGTGGACGTACAGGTCCAGTGGCATGGCTGGGTTCCACCTGGCAAGCGTGCCAGTGGTCATTTGGTTTTCGATGAAGTCGAGGGAGCTCGTTGCTTGCGGTGTCAGCTCCTTGGGATCCCAGGGGTTCTTTCCTTTCAGGAGGTCGTACAGAGGGTCCATGACCTCGGGGGGAATAAGGACGATGTTGCGAAGCCACTGCAGCAATCCCACCAGGCGTTGCACGTCGTGGAGCGTCTCGATGTCTCGGTTGATCTTCATCTCGGGAGGTGTCACGTGGGAGCTCGTGATGCCTACTCCCAGGAAGGTCACGCAGGGTCCTCTCTTGATCTTTGTGCTCGCGATCTCGAAGCCGTTGGCTTGAAGGGTTTCCGTGACTGTGGTCACCAGGTGATCCACTTGGCTTGTCGATGGTGCTGCGACCAGGATGTCGTCCATGTACTGGATGATGGTTGCGGTGGGGTAGGAGTGTCGGACTGGCGTCAGTGCTTTGTCCACGGTGATTTGGCATATGGTCGGGCTGTTGACCAGGCTTTGCGGAAGTACTCTCCATTGGAAGCGAAGGTTGGGCCGCTCGCCGTTCCGAAATGCCACGGAAAAGGGGAATCGCTCTCTGTCCTCAGGGTGCAGAGGTATTGAAAAGAAGCAGTCCTTGATGTCCAGTACTGCACATGGCTGTCCTGTGGGGATGGCTGAGTTCGCGGGAAGCAGTGTCTGGACTGGACCCATGGGTCTGATAGTCTTGTTCACTTCTCTCAGGTCGTGGACAAGACGATAGCCTTGTCCGGACCTTTTGGGGACCACGAATACCGGGGTGTTCCAAGGGCTGGTGGAGGGTTCTATGTGACCCTTTTGCAGTTCTCGATCGACCAGTTCCAGCAAGGCTGCCATTCGAGGCTCTGTCAGGGGCCACTGCTCAACCCATACAGGGTCTGATGATTTCCAAGTCAATTTGATTGGCAGCGGAGGGTGTACGGCAGTGGCCCTCAGGATAAATTTGTGATCCGAAATCCTAGCAAGGAGAGAACATCCCTTCCTAACAGGGGTGGAGAATTCTGCAAAATGTAGGGGTAGATTGCTACTGTCTGTTCTGGTCCCTTTTTCGTGTGAAGTGTTATAGCCACCAGCTGGGTGCTTTTCCATGCCCGGGACTCCCCCCCCACTCCGTTCACTGGGGGGACTTCTTTGAATTGCCAATGTCCGGGCCAATGCGTTTGGGGAATAATCGTGCAGTCTGATCCTGTGTCCGCCCAAAACTGAAGCCCTATGGCGTGAGGATCCTGGCTGCCGTAAAGGCGGCATGTCCCCCACACCATCGAGGGCTCCTTCCCTATTTTCATGACCAAGGCCACCCAGGGATCCCGCTCTGGGGCGTCCCCTGCTGTTCCTGTGACTCCGGCGCAGGTTGTGGCGGTGGGGGGTGCGAAGGTATTGAGGGTGCTGCACAACTCTGCCATTGTATTTCTGGGGGGGATGCAAAGGTGACTGCTCCCTGTGGGGGCATAGGGTATGAGAGTCCCCTGCCCCACTGGGGGTTGCTGTAGCTGGGCCGCTGCATATTCCAGGTGGGAGGGGGCTGAACATGGCCCGGCCACCCCCTCCCTCTCCCGTTTCCCTGGGGCCTGGATCTGCATTCCTTAGCTAAGTGCCCCTTCCTTCCACACCCCCAGCACGGTCCCCTGCCTCCCGCTTGGCGTGGTGGAGCAGCTGCTGATAGGCGCCTTGGCTGGGGGCAGTTTACTGCCAAGTGGCCTGCCTGGCCGCACTTAAGGCACGCCATCACGCTGGTTATTGCAGTTTGAACTGCTGCTTGGATGGGAGCTAGGTGTTCCTCCTTTGCAACGTGTCTGATCATGGCAGCTATATTAGACCCCTGTGGCAGTGATCTTAAAATGTCCTTAGTGGCTGAGTTGCATTGCTGGCGTAAGCACTCTGCCAGCACGGGACCCTTCGCCTCTGAGGGTAACGCAGAGGAATCTAATGCGGCCTGGAGTTTGTCCACAAATTGAGTGAAACTCTCACTCTCACCCTGTTTTATGGAAGACCATGGAGAGGGTTTGGCTACCACTTTAGAAGCGTCACGGATGGCTTCTCGGGCAGCTCGGGTCGTTGTCATGACCTCATGGGCTCGCAAGCCCTCAGCCTGTAGCTGGGGGGTGATCATAGTGGGGTCTGTGCCCATTAGCCTCTGTATGCTGGAGCCGTGCAGTGGATGGTCTGCCCCTGTTACCAAGGCTAGCTGTTTCATGCAATTATCCTCCCATTCTTGTTTGAAAACGATCATCCCTGCACCATCGAATATCATTCTACACGTCTGCTTAATATCAAAGGGAAGCATATCGTCCCCACCAAAAAGGCCGTCAATAAGTGTGCAAACCATGGCAGAATTAATTCCCTTATCCGCAATCGCTTTAACAATTGCCTGCACATCTTTCGGATTGACTGGTGAATAAGTCCTTTGGTTTCCGCCTGCCCCCCCCACACGGACCGGGAACACTAGAGTGGCAGACGGAGCCCATTCCGCGCAAGCCATTTTTATTTTCCGCCAGTTTGTAAGTGGGGTCTGGTTTTTCTCTGGTAACCCCTTCACCCAAGCGGGAGCACTGTGGCTAGTGACCTTACATGCCGCTTCTCTCTCTCTGTTAAAGCCGGAATCCAAATCGGGATCCTCCGATACTATCTCGGGCTCAGAGCTCGAGCCCGAGTCCGAGCCGGAAGTTGAATAAGGAGACGCTTCCGGGCTGCTCTGCCTTTTCCCCGGACTCCGACCCCACCCCCTCCTGCGGGGGTCAGGCCGTTCCCTCCCCCTGGGGTCCCCCCGCCTCCTGCTGGGGGAGGTCCTTGCCCTATAAGGACCTAATTTGAACTGAGGGCTCTGATTGGTCTTATGCGCCTCCGCGGGGGCCGCCCCGTCCCCCCGCTCGCCCGCGCATGCGTTTTTAAGCGGGCTGACCGCGCTTCCGCCCCCCGCCTCCTCCTTTCCGCCCTGACCATGCGGTTCCGCGCCATTTTCAAACGCATATGGTGGAGGGGCGTTTTTATCGGTCCCTATGGGGTCTGCCGATTCGGCCGCGTTCCGCGCCTCCTCCGCGAGCCCCCGCCAGAACGTCCGCAGGTGTTCCCCCCCCCTCTGATGGTGAATCCGCTCGCTGAGGGGGGTCTGGCGTTCGCGCCTCCGCGTGCCCGCCCAGGTCAGGCCCCTCCGCGGTTTGTGTCGCCGCACCCACCCCCAATTGCATCACGGCTAATAAACAAGTTCGCGCGGCTATCCAGGTTTCTTGCTCTTGTCGAGCCTTTTGCAGACCCTGGACAACCCTGCCCCACGATTTTAGGGCTTTCCCTGAGCCCGAGGACATGGTGTCCTCCGCCAGGGCTTTTGTACAATTATCCCACAACTCCGAATGTAGGACGTCCACGGGGCTTTCAATAGCCCCAAGCTTAATCAGTCTCGGCAATGCGAGAGATAAATCCCTAAGTTTACATTCTATACCCCATTGTGCATGCATCTCTGTTACGACCTTCGCAATGGCTTCCATGGTCCATGCTGGTCCGGAGGCATCCCTCCCACTGTGGTCAGACCTGCTGCCAGCAGCCGCTGATCTCTGGCCAGGAGAATTCCCGAACCTCG
This sequence comes from Melozone crissalis, assembly GCF_028551555.1. Lineage (NCBI taxonomy): Eukaryota > Metazoa > Chordata > Aves > Passeriformes > Passerellidae > Melozone > Melozone crissalis. Next base: position 2,603,743 of record NW_026535813.1, on the reverse strand, counting down.
GGCGCTGCAGCAGTCCCGGGTTCGGCACCAGTTTGTTGCCTTCTGAAGCAAGGCAGGCGACCTGGTTCAGACGAACAGCACGGTGGCCCACTCACCAGGGCCACTCGGGCCAATGACACACGCAGACATCAATGTGATGGACGGTCAAAAGGCGTTTATTATCTCATCTCTTGGGTTTTTATAGTCTAAGGGGTCTCTATGTCAGCATGGGTCTGTCTTTACCATCTATGGTTAGTAAGAGGTGGACTGTTACTGGGTAGGGGATGGAAAGTTACTGGAATTTGGTTAAGGGAGGCTACCTTCCTATGTTAGTTTCTTATCTACGGGAAGCAGATGGTCTTATCTACGGGGATCAGAGGGTCCTGGCTTTCCGTGACATCGCGAGATCTTCCGCAGCGCCTTTCCCTGTCTACCACACCCTCTTCCTTGTCCCTGCCCTCAGCGCAGTCCTATCCCCAACGCAGTCCACCTGTGCCACAGTACAGCTGCACCCTGGATTCGACAGCTTTCTGGGGGCAGCCCACTCTCACTGTTGGTGTCAGGAGCTAGTCTTCGGGCTGAAGAAATCCAGCACCGCAGTAAGACTCCAAGTCAGAAATACAGTTTATTAGGAAAAGGGGAAAAACCCAAATACATGCAATAATACAAAAGAAAAAACACTGACAGAATACAACCTGAAACCCTGCTAGTTAGGGTGGTGGCAGCAGTCCGGATGAAATGGTCTTGTTGAAGTGGTGATCCTGTAGAAACCATCTGGTAGCTCTTGTCCTCTGGAAAACCAGTGGGTAAGGGGGGTCATTCCTCTGGGAATCCAGTGGAAAGACTGCTTGTGGTGTCCCAAAACCCAGATTATATCCAGCTGGGGATGCTTTGCTCCTCCTCCCTGGGCAGAGCATGTCGCAATGCGCTGATACCATTCTGAGTCATGTGGTGGGTCCTTGATTACCCAGTTAACAGAAATGGCTCCCGGAGGGAGTTATCTCTGAATCATGTGGCAAGACATTGATGGGTCCATTAACAGGAGATAAGGAAAAAACGGTGCCCCTCCTGGTTTCAGCAGCTCTTGAGGATGGGAACAGAATACATTTTTATATTGTAACCTAGGACAATACAGAATGAATGCTTTTGCATTTGCAGGAAGTTTGTATGGATTTGAAAAGTATCCTTATAGCAGAGGCACAAAAGTATTCTCATACCCTTTTTAATCATCTTCAAACCAAGCAATTCTCACAATAACCTAAGGCATGAAAGACTTGCAAGGGAGTTGAAGAAACACGGAAAAGATAAGTAGTGTTCAACTGCAGAGAATTGTTTAGGGACACCATATCTTTATATTTTAAATCAGGAAGGATGGATGGACTGTTTTTTTCCCCTTAGTTGACTACAGAACCAGCAGTCCCTCTCAGGAGGATGTTTGGATTTAAGATGACACTGGCAACTAAGAGCATGGCTACATGGAAGGTGCTACTTTTAGACCAGAACATTCAACTACTTAAAGGCAGATAGGAGAATAGCTGACTAGTGGCAGCTCTGACCCAAAGAGCCTGTGGCTTACCCTGTGGGAACAATAGTAAAACATTTCCATTTTAAAAAAACTATTCATTTCAGAGGATCAAGCATTAGTAAAAATAAAAGGTCAAGTAAAGACATCCTAGTGCTCTTCTTATCAGAAGCATGTTCCTCCATATTAGAGTATTTAGGAAAGGACAGTCCATTCATAAAGAAAGGTGTGCCAGTTAGAAAACCTGTAGAACGACACAAGGCAAAGTTTCACAATATACATCCTCAAATGCAAAATGAAGAAATAATCTTTTCAATCTTCCATGAAATTAATAGCATTTTATTTGTTCTTTTCATTTCAACTGCTAAAAAGTTATTTTTTAAGACTGAATTTTATGAATTCAGCAGAGCTATCTTTTTGAATGCCTGCATACCCCTATTAAACTCTGAGGTGACAAAGAGAACGGCAATGGTAGGAAACCTGGTCCATCTCCCCATCTTTGAAGCTTTAGGCCAGTGAGTGATTGGAATTTGGTCGCTTCATTTAAGAGAAATAGCTTTACCAAGAGAGAATATTATCTAGTCTTTATCTTTCCTTTTGGAGCTGATCCACTTTGTAGTCATAAATTCTTGACTCAGTTGGTGAGAAACAATGGCATTACAACCATGAATGTTAAAGTGCGCTGATGGGAAATGAAGTTTTTATCTTCAGGTCCTTGCTTCAGTAAATATTCCAAATTCATCAGAAAGAAAGTTCAAAGACCAGTAATCCCCACTCAAATCACCTAATTCGAATAGTCTGTACGCATAAGAGACATCAAGCAGCTGCTCTCATCTGTTAGGGGAATACCCAGCCAGTACATTATTGTCTAGTTAGGCGGCAACAGTTTTGTAAACATTTTAATTTTTTGTATTGCAAGTGAATGGTCAATACATTTTATTACTGGATAAGGTAAAAGAATGTCTTCTGCATCCTTTCAGAAGGGAAGCTTCCCTAGATCTAAAGCTGCTCAGCTCCATGATAGGATTCTTTGTCTTAAAAGGGATCTCTAGTCTTTGTCCTTTTGGATTGCTTCCATAGCTTTTCACTCACTCTTCAGGCATCTGTTAATATGTCCTGTTATCCCATGCAAACTTGTATGGGCATAGTCACTGAATTGGTACATATTCCATGAAGTCCACAGGCCCTGTTGAGATGGAGCCACAGGTCTCAAGGCTGTTAGCAGATGTTATTCTGAGGCCACTCCTAATCATGTTTGATGGATCATGGTGACTGAGGAAAGTGCCCAAAGACTGGATGAAAACAAATGTCACCCATCTTCAAAAAAGGCAACTAGGAGGACTTGGAAAAGTACAAGCCAGCCAGCCTCGTTTTTATCCCCAGGAAGTTGATGGAGCAGCTATTCCTGGAAAGCATTGCCAGGCACATGAAGGAGGACAAAATAACGTAGTCAGCATGGATTTACCAGGGGAACTTCATGCTTGATAACTTTTTAAACTCCTCTGATGAATCAACCTGCATGTAGATTAAGGGAATATTGCCTGCCTGGGCTTCAGGGAGATTTTGTGACATTTATCTACATGGCAGCACACATACATACCGGAATGAATAGTGCAAAGAGGAGGGAACTAGTGTCTTTTCAATGATGCCCAGTGAAAAGACAAGAGGCAGTGGGCACACACTGAAATACAGGAGATTGCCTCTGAACATCACAAAATGATTTTTCATTGAGAGGATGACTGAATCACGGCACAGACTGCCCAGAAAGATTGTGGAGCGGGGATCTTGGAAGACATTAAAAGTACACCCAGATATTATCCTGGGCAAGAGGCTCTAGGTATCCTGGTTTAAGCAGGTGTGTTGGACCTGGTGAGCCCCACTGACCCCTTCTGCTCTCATTCATTCCGTGCTAGTGAATTCTCTTAGAGATGCATTTCAAGCACTGGCATGACAAAGTTCTGTGCAGAGAGCGATCCAAATGGACATGGGATCTAAGTTCCTTAAGTAGTGTTCAAGAAGAATGTAAAACTCTGGGATAAGTGTCTCTTCCATAACTGAATCCTTTTCATGGGAAAATTCCCCAGCTATAGAATGATCTTCTGATATGCATGCTTAAGACTGACACTGGCTGAGCAAATTTCTCCCTATGTGTGTCTAAGACCAGTTAGGATCTTAACCAAAAGTGTTGTCAACATAGTCACAGAAGGTATATTGTTAAGAAGTGACAACTAACATCAGAATGGAAAATAGTGGTCCACAAAATGTATTAATTCATGGGAATTATCTATTTGGGTTCAAAATAAAAATAACGAGTTAGTCTTTATTTAATAATTTCATTGCAATATTGATAAGAGAAGAAAAAGACCTATGTTCTTAACTTTCTTAACTCTAACAAAGATTTAAAAAATTCCTTGTAAAAAACGTATCATAATTATCAGACTATGAAACAATTTTAGTTAGGAAAAAAGTTCTGAAATTTTGTAGATAGTGGCAAAGAAGCCAAGAAAATTGGAACGAAACACAAAGAAAGCAAAAGAGTCAGCCTCAGTCTGCAAGCTCATTCTAGAAGTAGTCTGCTAGAAAAAGGAACCCCCAGTTGAATTTCCAATGTATTCATGCACTTCATTCAGTTACTTGTCCATGTAAAAACCAATCCTTTTGTGCAACATCTCCTAGCAACAAAAACTCCAACAGGTTGACACCACCATCATGCCTGTCCCAGCCGTATTTAAAAGACAAATGATGATTTTCTTGAAAATCTACTTGCATAGAAGTTGCAAGACATTGGAGGGATTCTCCACATTCTCATTCCTCCATGTGGCTTGAAAGTATATTTGATAAAATATGCAACAAAGCATATGATTTATACGGTAGACTAGAATGGATGATATGGGAATTGATCTCTTGTTGATATTAAACTTCATATCCACCCTCTGTGAAGTTTCTACAACAATTAATGGAGCTGAGGCATGAATCTGCCACAACAAGTGTTAAGCAAACATACACACTCCCCTTCACATGCCCCCCCTTCCACACACACCTAGGCACACACAGAGGTCAGCATAGCAGATCATGAACACCTTGGAAAAGACTGAAATGCTAAATAATTTTCTTTGTGGGCAAAAAAGCTGGTGCAATAATTCAAATATCAGGTACAAAAATCCTGTTTAATATCTAACTCCTATTTAAAACACAACTTTTCATTTAATTATACTTATGGAATATTTTCATTTCTTTAGTTTCTTTTGAATTAGTTACTTCTCACATGTTGTATGTCTAGGAATATTTTCTTCTAAAAATAGAAGAAAAAATTCTATCTTTTCAGAAGAAACCATAGGTTTATACAATTTTAGACCATCATGATATGGAAGAATTTTTTTGTCCCTCACTGAGGTGGAAGAAGTATTTGGATCACAGATCATTTACAATTAAATACTTTTTATTTTTAAGATGCTTTCAATCAATTTTGATCCTCATTGCTTATCCATTGTAAACAGTAATTTTTCAGTGAAGGGAAAGTGTGTGTGGTATATCTACATTATGTTCAAACCCAATTCCTACTAATGGCCAGGCTGAACTAGAGTAAATAATGTCCTGAATGATATTTTGCCGCCTTCTTTGGCACTTCATGAAATCCTAACATGATGAAGTGTTGAAATACAGAGATTTTCTCTTAGAGAGTGTCCCGTGTAGAAACCCATCCTGTTACAGAGCTTGCAAGGGTCTTCAGGGTGAAGAGAGAGGCGAGAATCTTGACCTCATGTTCAGAAGGCTTGATTTATTTTATTATGATATATATCACATTATGACTATACTAATAGGAATAGCAGGAAAAGTTCTCAGAAGCTAGCTAAGCTAAGAATGGAAAAGGAATGAATAACAAAGGTCTGTGTCTCAGCAGAGACTGAGACCCAGCTGTGCCGTGACTGGTCAGTAAATCCAAACATCCACCTGAGGCCAATCACGGATTCACCAATTGCATTCCACAGCAGCAGATAACCATTGTGTACATTTTGCTGCTGAGGCCACAGCTTCTCAGAAGGGGGAAAAATCCTAAAGAAAGGATTTTTATGAAAAGATGTCTGTGACACCATCCTATGTATTTTATGCTGTAATTCTTATCTCTTTTTAAATTTGATATCTTCTGTATAGTTTTCATGAACCTGTTACAGTAGTGAAAATCACAGATAAATGTCATTTTGTACAACTTTGAATTGACCCCAAGAGCTGAGAGAAAACTTGCTCCTATACTGCAATCTGAGTTTCTTCTATATTCAAACTTTGTTTCTCTACCATCAAGAGTCTCCTTTGTTGCTGCTCAAAGCCCCATCCAATCTGACCTTGAATACTTTCAGTGATGGGACATCCTCAACTTCTCTGGGCAACCTGTTCCAGTGTTCCAGCACCCCCACAGTAAAAAATGTCTTCCTTTCATCTGATATGTGTTGGAAATAATAAATCTAGGCATATAAACTTTGAGGAAAGGTTTGAAATTCTTTTGATTTGAAGCACATTTTATATTGTTGCCCGATTGATAAATGACACAAAACTCGGATACGTTTTGTGGGTGCTTTATTACGGGCCCGGGGTGCTGGGGGACTCACGTCCCAAAAACCCAAGCCCCCGATTTCACATATGGGTGCTTCCCTCTTATACATGCGATTCACAACAAAGTCTCCAAGAAACAGTTCCCTTGTGATACATTCTTTGGTTCACAGGCAAGATCATAAATCTTCTGCTTATCTTATTCTAAGAGCATTGTATGCTGCCTTCAGACAGGTTAGCATTCTTACTCTTCTGCACTAGTTTAATTATTTACTAAATTCCTAAGACTACCTGCTAAGTTACACACAAACCAAACACACACACTATCAACGGCTGCAAAACTGCAAAACTGCTTTTAACAAACCAATTCACACACAACTCATAACTAAACTATAATTACACATTTTGCTAAATTTCATTTCTTTTCCAACATTTCCCCCCTTTTGAGCATCCTTCAGTCCTACTGCAAGGATGCTCAATCAACAGTATTGACAGTAACATCTTCATAACGAGGTGGGGAGTGTTCTTCATTCTGCCGCCCGCGGGTCATCGCCTTCAGCAACCGGAGAGATCGCTTCTTTTCCTTTTCGATCACTCCTAAGAGGCATCTATATACGATCCATATAGTCACTAAAAATACTAAAAACATTAGTGCATACTGTATAGCAGATGTAATCCAGCCAGACAGGTGAAGCCCCAAAGAATCAAATACTGCTCCCATCCAGTTATGCTGTGCTTCCTTTTCAATTTCCTTGGTTTTTGTTTCCACTTCTGCCAGTTGAGAAATATCTTTCTCAACTTCAAGTGTAACATTTGGAATGTGTACACAGCAATGATCTATTCTCCTACTCAGGTAACCACAAACTCCATGTTCTCTTAACAGTAGCAAATCCAATGCCATTCTGTTTTGTAGGGTCATTCTTGATGTAGCTTGCAATTGCAAATTTAGATCTTTAAATCCCTTCTTAGTAGCTGCTGCCAACCTTTCTGTCTGTCCTAACAAGTTGTTGAGCATTTCCCTATTTCGATATGTCGCTACTGGAGGGAATAATGATTCTAATATCCATCCAAAGTGTACTCCTGAGCCAGGTTCATGCCACTGCTCCTCTAGGGATTCTTCCCTCTTTCTGAGTCCTTTCCTTTGGATCAATCTATTCTGTTTCCAGTATGGACACAATGTGGGAACCCCTAGGGTGATTTGTGTTACTGATCCATCTAGAGGTAAATGTGTGGTCCACTGTCCATGTCCCAACACCCAGACTAGATTTCCAGGGCTATGCACAGTAGTATATCTGCAATCTATAGGTCCATCCATGGACTCTCGGCTAACCGTGTGATCATACCCCCTACACTCGCATCCCCACTTTAATGCCATTTTCACCGGTACCAATCCAATTCGGTCTTCCGGTGTATCACATGTAAAAACCTCAGTACAATTCCAATCCTCTTTCTGCGGTCTGAACTCTCGGGAAGATGTAGATGTGATGAGGGCCCTATAATGTGACTGATTCTTTACTCCTGACCATTGGATGCACCATTGTACTTCCCCAAGGTAATTATAGTGTTCCAAAACACTAGGTCCCCATAATGTCTTCCAACTATTCCAGGTGTCAAAATTCTGTGTGACATTCTGACAACTCATCTCATTTCGGTGGGATTTCGTTCTTATTCGTACTGTATTGCATGGCTCATCTATCGGGGTTGCAATTAAACACCTCCTGGTATTTTGAATCCAACCATAATGATTTGGTTTCTTTTCACATTCCTCTCTAGTCATAGCCCGAATGGTCATACACAAATCCCTCCATACATCCACTGGTTTGGGAACTGACTGGCAGGACCATGAAACATTCTTAAATGTTTCAGGCATTTTGGGTACCGGTATTATTCCCCAGGGAATTGGTTCACCTGCAGCCTGTGGTAATGGTAGGCAAGCTGTTATTTTAGTCACGTTCTGCATGATCCCAAAATCTCTAATTAATCCTACCACTAAGTTTTCCTGCTCAGTATTCCGTTCTATTGTATCATTAGCCTCCCGTCTACCCCTTCTACCGTGTCTCTGTAAGGATAACATCATTCTGTCATGCCTCCACCATGCATTTCCTATTCTAGGATTAGTGACATTCAACCACCCACAACCTTTGCCTTCCTTCTCCCACCAACTGGTCCTGTCCTCTATTCTGTCCCAGGTCAGTTCCCTATTTTGCCTCCACCTTTTGACCCATAGGTTCCTTTGATATCTTGATCTTACTAGGAAGGAACAATTTATTCTAAGGGGTGACCCATCCCACATGTCCGCTGCCATTGATACTGGATCAACCTTTATGTTTTCAGCACGATCCCCTGTCCATGGCAAAACCCTCATACTCACTCTTTTGTAATCAAAACTATCCCGTATCTTGACCAAACATGTATATTCTCCCGTATCGTTTGTGGTTACCTTAGTAAGATTCAGTACCGTGTTTCCTTGTTGTTTATCCTGATCCCAACCGACTCCGATCTTGCCTCGGCTTCTTTCAGCCCCCCGTTGCCATATTGCAATAACTTCACCGGCCTCAACTCTCTGGCTGTCAAATATAACACAAGTTAATTGAACATCCATCCCTTCCATGACTGTAACCTTTGTTTCTTCAACCTGTACTAGAATAGACCCTTGAACGGGTAATAGTCTCATGATCACTAGCAGTAATATAATTAAGAAGGCGGCTTTGCGCGGAAGATCATCCGGGTTGGAGACACCATCTGGGTTTCCCATTGGAACGGTGCCTTCTTTACCCTGGTGTAATGGATCCAAGCATCCATCCCCTGGACCTTCACCGCCGTGTAGGTCGTCATCATCACCTGGTGGGGTCCGCTCCATGAGTCCCGTAGCGGATCTGTGATCCACTTCTTGACGTACACCTGGTCCCCAGGCTGAATGTCGTGGACCGAATTCTCCAGCGTGAGCGGTCTATTCCACTGTAAAGTATTTCTTAAAGAATTCAAGATCTTATTAAGTGACATAACATACTCTGCAATTGCCTGGTCCCCACTCACATGTACCTCCCCTTTTAATACAGTTGCATGATATGGTTTGCCATATAGTATCTCATATGGACTTACGCCTACCTTTTCCCTTGGCTTAATTCGAATCCTGAGTAGGGCCAAAGGCAAAGCTTGAGGCCAGTGCAGTTTAGCTTCCTGGCAAATCTTTTTAATTTGTCCTTTCAGGGTTTGATTCATCCTTTCCACCTGCCCACTAGACTGAGGTCTCCAGGGGGTATGCAAATTCCATGTTATATCTAACAGTCGTGCTAATTCCTGTACTACCCCGGCTATAAAATGCGGACCCCTATCTGATGACAATCCTAAAGGTACTCCAAATCTTGGTATTATTTCTTTTAACAAGGTTTTTACCACCTCCTTAGCCTGATTAGTTCTACATGGAAAAGCTTCTGGCCACCCTGAAAACGTACATACATACACTAACAAGTATCTGTATCCCTGTGCCCTAGGCAATTCGGAAAAATCAACTTGCCAGTAATCTCCCGGTTGTGGCCCGACTTGCAGCTTTCCCATTTGTATTTGTCTCCTAACTACTGGATTATTTTTCAAACATACCGGGCACATTGCATTAACTCTTTTTGCCATTGTTAACATCTGATTAGAGATTATCTCATTTTTCAAAAATTTTACCAATACTTCTGCCCCTCAATGACATTTGTTATGTTCTGATTCCAAAATAAATTTCATTATGCGAGTAGGTACCACTATTTGTCCCATTGGTGTAACATACCACCCAAGTTGATTCCTCTGTGCCCCTAGCAAGTTTATTAGTTTTCCATCTTCTATTGAATATTTGGGCTCCTGATTCAGGTAAGGGGTAGCCGGATTCGTTCTTACCGGTACCAATGCCATTTGAGTCCATATTTCCCGTGCCACTTGCCGTGCTGTAACATCAGCAAATCGGTTTCCTCTGTAAACGTCTCCTTCCACAGTCTGATGTCCTCTAACATGCATAACTGCAACTGCTTTGGGACTATGTACTGCGTCCAGTAGCTGTAGCACTTCTTCCCGGTGCTTGATGTCGGTTCCCTGTGAATTCAAAAGCCCCCTTTCCTTCCATAACGCCCCATGTACATGAACCACACCAAAGGCATATTTAGAATCTGTCCAGATATTAACCCTTTTGTCCTTGCTCAAATACAGGGCTCTGGTGAGTCCAATCACCTCTGCCTTCTGGGCCGAAGTTCCAGGTAACAAAGCCTTTGCCTCTATTACCTGATCCAATGTTACCACTGCATACCCGGCATAGCGAGTCCCATTCTCGACAAAACTGGATCCATCAGTGTATAGTTCCCATTCAGGGTCTTCCAATGGTTCATCCTTTAAGTCGGGTCTGCTGGCATATACTTGTTCAATTACCTCTACGCAATCGTGCACCAGTCCTCCAGCCTCCTGGTCACTGCGTAAAAACTCTGCTGGATTAACATGATTAGTAGTCCTTATTTCAATATCATCCTGTTCTCTCAGGGTAGCCTGGTATTGCAACATTCGACTGGATGATAACCAGTGACCCCCCTTTTGCTCCAAAACAGCCATGACCATATGGGGAACAAACACTTTCATTTTTGCCCCCAAAGTCAATTTCCGGGCCTCTTGAATAAGAATTATTGTTGCCGCCACAGCTCGTAAACACGAGGGCCACCCGGAACTTACCGAATCCAGTTGTTTAGAGAAGTATCCCACTGGCCTCTTCCAGGATCCCACCTTCTGGGCGAGGACCCCCAATGCCAGTTTTTGCCTCTCATTCACGTACAACTGGAATTCCTTGGTCAGGTCAGGGAGTCCTAGGGCTGGGGCCTCCTTTAGTGCTTGCTTCAATTCCTGGAAGGCCTTCTTTTGCTGTGTTGTCCACTCCAGCCGATGCTGCTTCAAGGCCTCATACAGTGGCTTGGCTAGGAGACCGAAATTCATGATCCACAGTCGACACCATCCCACCATTCCTAGAAAAGATCTCAATTCCTGATGGTTACGAGGCAAAGGAATAGCACATATTGCCTCTATTCGGTTTACTCCCAAACGTCTCTGCCCTTGTGTGATCTCACAACCGAGATAAATAACTCTATTTTTGACCAGTTGAGCTTTTTCCTTAGAAACACGATACCCTGCTTGGCCCAGCATGTTGAGTAATTTAATTGTTAATTCCACACACATTTCCCTTTCCTTAGTAGCCAGAAAGATGTCGTCCACGTACTGGAGGACTACATACAAGGATGGGGATATTGTTACCTGGGTTATCTTCCATTCCTCCAGCTCCTTGGCCAGTTGATTTCCAAAAATAGTGGGGGACCATTTAAATCCTTGTGGGATTCTGGTCCATGTAAGCTGCTTCTTTCTCCCAGAATCAGGACTCTCCCACTCGAAGGCAAAATATTTCCTACTCTCTACTGCCAGTGGGATGCAGAAGAAGGCATCTTTAAGGTCAATCACTGAGAACCATTTAAACTCCTCCGATACAGATGTTAACAAGGTGTAAGGATTAGCAACAACTGGATGTATGTCTTTCACTATTTCATTAATAGCCCTTAAGTCCTGTACCAAACGGTACTTACCATTAGGTTTCTTTACTGGAAAAATTGGAGTATTATACTCCGATTCACATTCCTGTAATATTTCTTGAGCCAAAAATTGTTTAATTAATGGGGCTACTCCCTTCCTTGCCTCAAGCTTCAAGGGGTATTGCTTTACCCTCACTGGTTGGGCCCCTTCCTTTAGTTCCACCTTTACTGGCTGTGCAGCTTTAGATTTTCCGGGAACCCCTGACTCCCATACCCAGGGTACTACAGCCTGCTCAATTTCTTCTGGAATAGGAGAGGCATCCACTTCCTTGATCACAAAGATGCCTGCTATTTGTTCCTCAGGTATTTCCAATTTCACCCTTCCCCCTTCAAATATTATTTTCACATTAAGTCGGGACAACAGGTCTCTGCCAAGAAGGGGTGTGGGGCAGTTTGGCATATACAAGAATTGGTGATCTAATTCCTTCCCCCCAAACCTAAGATTTAAAGGTTGTAAAAATGGTTGTTCCTCTAGCTTCCCTGTTGCCCCCACCACCTGTACTGTTGTGTCACTCAAAGGTCCCAATCGTCTATTAAGTACAGAATAGGTTGCTCCAGTGTCTACCATAAATTCTTGATCCTTTCCATCTATCTCTAAAACTACCCTAAGATCCTTTTCTAGTCAGCTTTGATTCTGATAGTTTCCCAAAACTAGTGCTTGAGCGACTTCTGCTGGTCCTCCCGTGAATCCTCCCACAGGAGCATTCCCCATTGGACCTGTCCTTAATCCTATGTTTCCCATGCCCATACCTCCTCTAACCGGGCATTCATTTTTCCAGTGTCCTAACTGTCGGCAAAACGCACACTGGTTTGGATCCAACCTCCCCGTGTTAGGTGCAAACCCAAATCCTCCCCGACCTCTTGCCAGCCCCCTTTGTCCGTGATTAGCTCCTCCCCGACCTCGACACCTAATGGGTCTTCCTCCTACCCCTGTCTGTTGCATTACAGCCAGAATACTAGCTTGTTGTCTTTTTGCAGTTTCTTTTTCCCTGTTGTTGTATACCTTCCACGCTACCTCCAACATTTTATCCAAACTTCGAGTGTCCTCTCCTTCCAACTTTTGTAACTTTTTCCTAATATCCTCTTGTGATTGCCCCATAAACAACAATGCCAATTGAAGTTTTCCTGATTGATCCTCTACATCTAAATTAGTAAACTTCCGAGCCATGTCTTTTAATCGTTCTAAAAAGGCAGACGGTGACTCATTCTTGTCCTGCTTGACCGAATACAGCTTAGACCAGTTCATAGTCTTAGGTATTCCTGTCCTAATTCCTTCCACCAACAATTCCTGATATCGTTTTACAGCCCTTATTCCTCCCGTAGAGTTTGGGTCCCACCTTGGTTCCTCACTAGGTACCAATTCATCAACTGTTTCATTTAGTTGTCTCAACCGTATCTCCTCACGAGCCTTTTCTCTAGTGGCTTTAATAACCATTTCCTTTTCTGTGGAATCCATTATAGTATCTAATAATACCTGTAAATCATTCCAGTCCGGATTCTGAGTCTTTATTACCATTTTAACCACCCTTGCCACCCTTTCAGAATCCTCCCGATAACTCCCCGCTGATTGCTTCCATATTACCAAATCCCCGGGGGAGAAAGGCACCTTTATAAGTATCCTTTCTCCCTGTGGTCCCACAGCTTCCCTTAACGGCGCAATTAACTGTGGCCCCTTCCGCCTCTTCCTCCCCTTGCGAGTCCGCCCTGCTAACGGAGTTCTTTTAACACTCTCATTCCTTTCGCCATCACCACCATCACTATCACTCTCACTAGATCCCGTTTTTATAGCTATATCCGCAGGGGGAGCAGGGGGCACATTAGGAGCAACCGGAGCCCTCGGAAGTGCTATACAGTAAGACAAATCTTCCTCAACTGAAGGATACAAATTACGCTCCTTTCTTTCTTTACATCCCACACACTCCCTTTCATCATTCACTTCTAAAACCAAAATACCACACTCCTTTTGCCATTCATCTTTCCGGTACAAAACGAAAAACAAATCCAAATATGGTATTTCATCCCATTTCTCATTTCTCCTTAAAAATTACATCAAAGATTCCATTATCCCCAATTCCAGTGTACCATTCACCGGCCATCCCGCTTGCCCAATCTCATATTCAGGCCAACAATGATTACAATAATCTATCATTTTACTTTTATCCAATTCTTGATAATACCCCTCACTTTTCCACCGTTTCAATATACAACCTAATGGCGTATTTCCAGGTATTTTACCTTTGGCTTGCACTAAGGTTTTTTAAAAGTTTTAAAAGACATCATATTACAGCCTTTAATTCCACCTTTAGTTCCAGTAAACCAATACACCTTAAACCAATATACCTTCTCGCCGTCCTTCCCAAACAAAAACAGGAGGCGAGTTCCGGTCCTGCGTCCTTAGACGTCTTATGGCCGGAGCCTAGGCTTTTTACCAACCACCAAATCCAAATCCAATTATCACCTTTTTCCAATATAAAGCACCTTCGGGCTTACCTTGGCAGTTGTCCAACAGGCGCGGGGTCGGGCATGACCAATGTCTCCCCGAGAAGTGCTCGGTGCCGGCTTGGAGTGGATCGGGACGCAGAACCGCCCCAGCTGCCTTTGGAGTCCTGCCGCGGTCGCCAGAAAAACTGTTGCCCGATTGATAAATGACACAAAACTCGGATAAGTTTTGTGGGTGCTTTATTAAGGGCCCGGGGTGCTGGGGGACTCACGTCCCAAAAACCCAAGCCCCCGATTTCACATATGGGTGCTTCCCTCTTATACATGCGATTCACAACAAAGTCTCCAAGAAACAGTTCCCTTGTGATACATTCCTTGGTTCACAGGCAAGATCATAAATCTTCTGCTTATCTTATTCTAAGAGCATTGTATGCTGCCTTCAGACAGGTTAGCATTCTTACTCTCCTGCACTAGTTTAATTATTTACTAAATTCCTAAGACTACCTGCTAAGTTACACACAAACCAAACACACACACTATCAACGGCTGCAAAACTGCTTTTAACAAACCAATTCACACACAACTCATAACTAAACTATAATTACACATTTTGCTAAATTTCATTTCTTTTCCAACAATATGAATACTGACTTACAGATGACTAAAATATGTTGATGGGCATTTGAGCTTGACACTTTTTGAAAAACTGCATGGAATTTAAAATTAAAACCAGTAACATTAAAAACTTCTTGCCATTTTCTTTTTCCTCTGGTATTCAAAATTGCATATGTCAAATATCTGTGCTTCATACAAACCTCTCAGACACTCTCAGAAAAAAGCTTTTCTTTCAGACTAAGTTGCGGTTTACGTAGAACACTAGTACTAGTGAAGGTTTTTCAGGGCATAGGGGGAACACCTCATTGGATTTGTTTGCACAATGCATTTTATCCAAACTGGAAAATTGATCCCAGCTGTGTTCTATTCATCATTCTTACTGCATCAGGCCTCAAGATTTTGTGAAAAGTAGCCTGTGGGCCTTGAGCATAGCTCATGTGAAACAGATGAGAGGCGATGGAGAAATTAAGGGAGAGAATAAAGAGCATATGGCCCAGTACAGACACCAGAAAGTTCTTCTTCATGTGATCCACAGCCTGAACGATTGTTTAGCACCCTTTAAAGGCTGTGTTTCACAAGCAGGGCTGAAGCAGGTCTTCAAAATCCACTGAAGCAAATTCCCCTGGCCAGTCACCTTGCTGCTGATAATTCACCCTCCATACCAGCTGATCAGGCCTAACAATGCTGTTGCAAATTATTGTGAAATAGGTAGACATATTTTCACAGATGGAGGAGAAAATCCCCTTAGATGATGATTCCAAGGGATAACTTGATGGATCAGTTTTGTACCCTTATCCACTGTGCAATATCTTAGTTGGTGAGTTCACCATCTGTCAGCATCCCTTTAGAAAATAAATGTTTGATCCACAAAAAATAATCCATATGTCCTGTCTACCTGCTTCATTTCAACCAATGAATAGGCTGCGTTCCATCAGCAAAGGGTTTATGATCCTATGTTTCTTTAAACTGTGATCATTCTTTATTTTTTTCTAAATCAGACATTGTCTATTCATAAGATTCAGATGTCCATGGAAGGGGTGTAATTAAATTCACTTGTTAAAAAATATCCTTCTTGTTATCTTTTTATTAAATTACCAACATGCAACATCAGTCAGAGAGATGAAGAAATGTAGGAAAGACATTCTGTGTTGTCCCTGTGAGCCAGCAGGGCCTCCTGAAGATAAGGAGACGCCCTATATCTCTCCTGAAGGAACACCAAAGTCGTTACCACAGAGACCAGAGAAGGAAAGAAAGTTGGACAATATGGACTCTCGCTGGCTCAAGAGTGACATGGCTCTCTGGGTGTCTACTGAGAATTTTGTTTCTCTTTTATGACCAATGGGCACTGTATATGTGTTAGAGGGGTGTCAGTATCTGGAGGAACTATAAATGTTACGGTTGTTTAATAAAATCTCTCTTTCGCCCTTCTGATGGAGTTGTGTATTACTGTACTGTGCCGCGCTCTACAGCGACATCTGGTGGCCATCCTCCGTGATTACAATGGACTGTAAAGAGAAAAAAAAAAAAAAAAAGTTGAAGGGTACCCTAAAAAATATGAGTGAGGGCAGCAGGGACGCTACAAATGTCTGGACCTAATTCAGACGTCTGATTCGAGGTGAGCAATTGGGAAAAATAATGGGAAATAATTTATCAAAGGAGGAAACGACTGTTTTGTCCACGTGGAAAACTTTATTGAAAAGACAAAGTGTTGAAACTTCCGATTATGCGCTTCTGCAGTTTACTGATATGGTGCAAATCATAGGACTTTGAGGCTGATGCCGGCAATACTTTCAGTGTCCGGGCATGGAAAAAGTTGGGAAGAGACTACGGGAAGTGATATCTAAGGGGGATAAGACTGTTGTTGATTTGGCTGCTACTTGGAGGCTGTTGTATGAGGCATTGAATGAAATGGAAAGTAGAACAAGAGAGAGAGGAGGAATTGGAGGAGCAGGAATTGGAGCAAGAAACTGGAGTAGAGAAACAGGAGGAAGGTGAGCTTGAGCCTGTCGATGTATCTTCCCCTGAGGAGGCTGCTGCATCTATTACAGCGTACTGAGTGGGTCGCTGCTGGTGCGAGAGAGACGATTAATCTTGTTTCTTGATCAGAAGGCTGGATTTATTGATATATGATATAAAATACATTATGACTATACTAAATAGAATAAAGAGAGAAGTTTGCAGAGAGCTTGCTAGCTAAGAATAGAAAGAAAAGAATCTAAAACAAAGTTGTGTCCAGGGACTCAGTCCCCTAGCTTGCACTGGTGATTGGCCCTTAATTATAAACATAGAAAATGAGCCAATCAAGGTTCCCCCTGTTGCATTCCACAGCAGCTGATAATAATTGTTTACATTCTCTTTCTGGGGCCCTTGCTTCCCAGAAAATGCAGAAATCTGAAAGAAAGGATTTCTGTGAAAAAATGTCTGCGACAGCATCTACTGCTGCTGTGGAGCTTCCCCCAGGGTTTACTATCGTGAGAATTAAATGGCAGGCTGGGACTGTTCCTCAGTATTTATCTCCTGAAGACTATGTTAAACCTGTGTAAACTTCACGTGCTCAACCAACAGTTAGCTGAACTGAGTGCTAGACCAAAATATCTCACGCCTGCACTGCAACTAGCAAAACTGAAGTTACAGAAGAAGCGAAGTGAAAAACAGGTTGGGTCGGCTGCTCCCCCCTCCCCCTCCCCTCGGTCAGCTGCTGCCCCCGCACCTTCCTGCGGCTCAGCTGTCCCTCCCTGTAGTGAAACCATCAACTTTAGCCAGGGCCCCATGGAGAATCTGAATATTATAAATGCTGACACAACAGCATAGAAGCTTCCTGATTCCAGGGACATCTGCCCTATAACCTATCCCTATAGCCATGTAAGGCAATATCTTGTTTACCCTACTATTGGTCACTTATGGTCCCTCTAACCTTTTGCCATTGGTCAAGATTGGAACCGGGCCAAGGCTAGAAAAGTAGCATACTGTACCCCTACTAACTCGGAAGAAGAAGTGCTGAAACCCTTCACGGACCCCTGCAATAAAGCCATATTCGTGGAACAGCCGGCATCTTCTCCTTCTCCTCTCTCTACTGTCTGCTGGAGCCTCAAGCCAAGGGAAAGCTACCTAGCAAGCAAAGCTGAAATCATAAGAGCTGGCTAATCACTATAAGAGCTGAATATTCCCTGCTTGCTAGGGACTGACTCGCGGCCTTGGTCTGAGCGAGCTGGCCTCTGGCACTCAGTCTCCTTGGGAGCTGAGCTCTGGAGCTGTAATAGCTTGCCTAGGATGAGACCAATTAAGGCTCATTTACCTCCTGCACCAGTCCCTCAGTCAGCTGTTCCTCCCCCACCCTCCCGTGGTTCGACTGCTTCCCCCCCGCTTTCCCTTGAGCCATCCGCCCTGCCTCTGCCCTATTTCGAGTCGTCGTCCTCCTCCTCATGTTCCCTTGAGCCAGCCACCCCGTTTCTGCCCCCCTTTGAGCTCTCTGCCTCCGCTCCAACCCCCATTGAGCTGTCTGCCCCCTCCTTCCCGAACTAGTTGAACAAATGCAGTCTTTAACATTGTGTCCTGCCCTGTCTAGTGACAGCTCTGACGATGAACTGCTGGTTATGAGTACATCTAAAAAGACACAGGAATCTGTTTCTGTTCAACCTCGTAGCAGATCCAGGTCTGCTGGTTCTTGGACTCTGCCTCCCTGCCCGGTGGCTGTGACCCCTTGACATCCTTTGCATTTTTGGGAGCAAGTAAGAATGAAAGCAGCTGAAGTAGGAGATGGGAATTTGTTAGAGAAAATAGGTCCACCTAGAAGGATGGGGATGACCGCTGCTGCTTCTGGTGGGCCTGTGGCTTTTCCTGTTTTCAAAGCTGCTCCTAATTCAGGACAACAAGACAGCCATCAGGTTTTTTCATGGAGGGTTGTACAGGACCTTCAGTCCAAAGTAGACCAGTATGGTGTTAACTCTTCGCAGGTGATGCAACTGATTAGTGTTCTAAATGCTGATGTACTTGCACCTTATGATATTGTTCACCTTGCTATGATTCTGTTTCAACCAGTGCATTATGGTGTGTTTCAAGCTACCTGGAAGCAAATGGTTGAAAGAGTAGCACTGGACAATATGCAGTTACCTCAGCAGGATCCATGTCACGCTGTGGGAGCTGATGCCTTGCTGGGCAATTGTCGTGGTTTCACTGACAGAAAGTAGATTTTTTTGGGATATGCTGTGGTTACCAATAGGTGCTCAGATTTTAATATTAGCACCTGATGTAGCCACTGAAGTTTGGACACGCCTCTGAGAACATACAGGGGTTAAAAGCAAAGCTGCTCCCCTGCCAGGCTCTCTTGGGACTTTGGAGGCAAAGAGGTCGTATCCCCCTCCCCTGTCCAGCTGCTGATGCTGGGCAGGGGAAGGGGCAGCTGTTGTAGTGTGTTCTGTTAGTTTATTTAATTACTCCCGTATTTTCTGTATCACTCCCCCATTTTCTGTAATGGTTCTGCCCTCACCAGTTCTTCCCGCCATGGTATTGTCATTTGGTTACCTTGGTTACTCCCGCCACAGTTTATGTCAATCCTCTCTGTTATATGATTTCCCCTCCCCTGTGTTTCCTTATATGTGAATTTGTTCTCCTCCCTGGGCCCAGTCAATCACTCCCCACTCCTCCTAGTTTGCCAGAATCTTCTGTGCTTAGGGAGACTTGATTGGCTGTGGCTCCGGGGCCCCTCCTTTACATTGTTTCTATTGGGTTTTCTCTCATGCCCGTTACCCTAAGTCCACTCCCTTGCCTTCTCCTATTGGTTCCTTGTAAACCCCTCCCATGAATTCCTCCCCCCTTTATAATCCTGTTGCACCCTTTGTTTGAGGTCACTCACTGGCAGACACGTTAGGTTACACATCTGGGTGTTTGTCACTCCCTGGTTGACACGTTGGGTTCTACAATAAATCTGACAAGTCCCCAGTGAGTGTCCGGACTCTTTACTCTCGTCAGCCAGCAGCAATTCCGTCCGCTGTGAGCACAGCCCGAAGCCTTCTGATGCCGAGGGGTGCTCACACATTTGCAGTTGGGTGTTGGCCGCCCTTCTGCCAGCCGGACACCTGACCTTGAGGCCATGCCCACGCTGTAGTTTGGCACCCACGCGGGGCCTGGATTACGGCCGGACGACTAGCTGTTTGGACCGCCAGACCCCGTGGATGGATTCCTTAGAGTCCACTGGCCGCCGGACTACCCTCAGTTGCAGCAGACTCCGTTTTAGGGGTAGCGCTCCTGGGGGACACGAAGTCGGAACTCCCTGCACCCGTGGAGGACTTCGGTGACGAGAGCCATTCGCCCGGGTTTTTCTTTTGTGCCGCCGCTGAGTCAGGTAAGCCCCAGACCTCACCACCCAACATCCTTCCTTTCCTCGAGTTGAAACCCCAGACTTGGGGACAGCGTGGGGAACAGGGGCTGGTGGTGTGTACCTAAGTGTTTTAGTTTTTGTTTTCCTGGGTGGGTGGAGTGCAACATCAAGAGTTCTAGCTCCCTTTAATGTAGCATTGTCTAGTGCTTCTTAGAGGTTAGACCATGAGTGCAGGTCTGAGCAGGACTCAAACGGGAGTCTACTGTGTTGTTAAGGGTTTGTTGCTTGGGGGAGGGTTTCAAGCCCCCGAAAAGGAGTTGAAAATGTTAATTTAGTGGGTCTTTTCTCAGTTCCCCGAGGTTTCCCCAGAAATTGCAAAGGAGCCACGGTTTTGGGCAGCTTTTGTAGCAAAATTAGAGCAGGCGGTTGACTCTGGGGAAACCCAATGGTCTGTTGTGGCATACTGGGTGGGCAGAGTGTTAACCTCACTCCGACCACCCGGGGAACTGAAGAAAAGTCCATCGCGTTTAAGTTTGGTCCCCAGTTCTCCCGGTTGTCGTGTTCCTACCCCTCATTCCTTACCCTCTTCCCTCAGCAGGAGCCCTCGAGAGGGACTCTTAAGGCCAACAAGAAGCAGGGGGTTCACCTTGCCCCTGCTGCCTCTCGACTGGCTCGGCCACCTCCTCTGAAGAGTCCTGGCCAGACTCTTCGGAGCCCTCTTCCATATCCCTCTGCCCCTCTCCCTAAGTCCCCAGTTGCCACTCCTAAGTTTGTCAGATTCGTTGAACCGGCTCAAGATGGCTCACAGGGAGCACAAAATGGCGGAGACCTCGTGGTTTTTCCCTCCACTACCCCTTCTCCCTCCCACAATCCTTCCCTTGATCCATCCCCTTCTCCTGTTTCCCCTCCCTCCGTTCCTCCTCCTGCTCCTCCCCCTACTCCGCCCACAGCTCTTCCTCCCACAAACTCCTCCCTAAATCCTCCTCCCTATTCCACCCTGCCTCCAAACTCCACCCCGGAGGCGGAGAAAACCAACTTGCCAGGCACAAGCCAGTGCCCCTCCCAAGTGCCAAGCCCCGCCTCAGCCTCCCTTCTTTCCGGTTCCCACGCTTCTCCTTCCGGTTTCCACGGTTCGTGTTCTGGGGGGGAGGGGGGGGTGGATGACCTGAAGCCGGGGCAAGCGCCTATATTAGAAGCTGCCCCGGTTACATACAGCTTTAGCGGGGAGGGGAGTTCTCAGGCCCAATGGGTGCCGCTTGCACAGGCCCAGATCAAGGAACTGTGCAAGGCCCAGAGGGAGTTCTCCCGGGAATCAGAGTATTTCCGGGGTCTCCTTCGCTCAGTCCTTGCGCCAGGAGATCTGGTGCCGGCGGACCTGAGGGCTCTCATCTCTAGCCTTTTGGGGCCCATGGAGTTTGGGGTCTGGGTGGCAGAGTGGGGAAGGGAGATTGTGGAGGTTCTCCCAGTGCTCTGGGGGAGCCAGGCCACGTCTCACGATGCGGATGGCTTGGTACTATCCACGGACCATCTGGTGGGCACCGGGGCTTGGGCAAGCGGGGCGGTACAGGCAAAGGTTTTGTTCTCTGCTCAGCTACTGGAAACCTGCAAGGCCGCAGAGCGGGCTTTTTACAAGCTCCCCTCTGCCACATCACAGCTAGAAGTGGAAGAGGTGAAGCAGGGCGCACAGGAGCCTTATCTCGTGTTTGCTGAAAGACTGTATCGGTTTGTAGGGGCTCAGGTTCCAGGAGACCGGGAGAGAGAGGAGGTTCTGAGGCAGATGGCCTACCTGAATGCCAATGTGGCATGCAGAGAGGCCATCCGGTCCCTCCCCCTGAGCCCTCGACCCACAGTCGAACAAATGATAGAAGTCTGTGCAAGGAATGTTCCCCTTCAGGATCCAAAGATGTGCCCCAAGAGAACATCAGTGGCTTTTGCAGAGTTTCCATTCATCGAAAACCCTGAAGCCGAAGCTGCTGCCGTGAATGGACCTTTAACACCAGGTTCCAGCCGGAGGACAATGGCAACTCACCCGTGCCACCTATGTGGCAAGATGGGTCATTGGATGCCGCAATGTCTTCTGCGGCAGAAGTTTATGGAGTTTCGAAAAAGGGAGGGGGAGGGAGGTGGTGAACAAAAAAACTAACTTATGAGCGCAGCCCCTCCCTGCACCAAGATAAAAGCGAGGCGGGCAATAAAACATCAAGCGGGGAGGGAGGAGCAGAGAGAGAGCCACTATATGCGCTACCGGATTTATCATATCTTCTTCCTGAATTGACTTTTAGCACCTGTGAGTTACAGCCTCAACCTGTGCTTACCACCTTGTCCTCTGCTTCCCCCTACAGGCTGCAGCTAACCAGGGAAATTTATCTCCCTAACAGCGATTTTCAGCTGGTGTCTGCCGACCTACAACATCCCGGTCGCTGGAGGAAGCTAGGACAGTGCAGGTGGACCATTGTCGGTGATACTAAGCACACACTGCGAGACCTTCACATCGTCCCGGGGCTGGTCACCACAGACCGGGACCGTTTCGCGGTGGTGCTGTACTGTGTCCGACCCCCACTCTTCCTCCCCAAAGGACAAATCATCGCCCAGGCCATTCCTGTGCCAGAGGAGGTGTGAGGGCCCAAGTCACTTAGGGGTTCCTCGCCTCCAACGGTGGCCTGGGCACAAGTAGTGGGGAGGGAGAAGCCCCGACTTACCTGTCAACTTTCATTGGGTGGAGACCGTAAAATAGTGAGGGGTCTATTGAACACAGGGGCAGATGTGACGATCATTCCCTCTTGGGAGTGGCCGTCACATTGGGGCTTTCAAAACGCGGCCGGAACCATTCATAGTGTAGGAGGGCTTAAATTGGCCAAACAATCGAAGAGCGTTGTACAAATTACGGGACCAGACGGGCAATTGGCTTCTGTACGCCCGTTCGTATTAGATTACACCGAGTCTCTCTGGGGGAGAGACCTTTTAGCCCAGTGGGGAGCCAAAATTGACCTTCCCAAGGCTCCCCAGGTTTTTCGGGCAGTGGCCACTGAGGAGCTCCGGACCTGGAAGCTGGAGTGGCGGTCCGATAAACCAGTACAGGTCTTGCAGTGGCCACTAAACAAACAAAAATTAAAGACGCTCAACGAGCTCGTTCAGGAGCAGCTACACAAGGACAACATTGAGGAGACCATGTCGATATGGAACTCCCCGGTGTTCGTCATCAAAAAGCCCAATAAGGACAAGTGGCGGCTCCTGACCGACCTCCGCCAAATTAATGAAAGGATCGTAGACACGGGGTCTCTCCAACCAGGGATGCCATCCCCAGCAATGCTCCCCCGAAATTGGAATCTGGCAGTGATCGACATAAAAGACTGTTTCTTCCAAATTCCTCTGCACCCAGATGATGCCCCGCGTTTCGCATTCACGGTTTCCTCCATCAACCATGAGTCCCCAGACAAGCGCTACCACTGGCGGGTCCTTCCGCAAGGAATGAAGAACTCCCCTGTGATCTGCCAGTGGTACGTCGCTTCTCTGTTGTCCCACATACGTACAACCCTCGGGGATGCCGTCATCATCCATCATTATATGGACGACATCCTCGTGTGCACGCTGAACGATGATCTACTTGCCCATGCGCTTGACCTGACAACCAATGCGTTGGTTGCTGCAGGGTTCGAGCTCCAGGCAGAAAAAATTCAACGGATGCCACCTTGGAGGTACCTGGGCCTTGAAATCACAAAGCGGACCATTGTTCCGCAAAAATTGGCTATCCGGACGAATGTCCAGACCCTAGCGGACGTCCATCAGCTGTGTGGGTCTTTAAATTGGGTGAGACCCTGGCTGGGTATTCCCACCGAAGACCTGGCTCCCCTTTTCAATTTACTGAAAGGGGGAGAGGAGCTCAGTTCTCCTAGGGCTCTCACCCCAGAGGCTCAGGTAGCATTAGAGAAGATCCAGAAAGCTATTTTGGCCAGGCAGGCCCACCGTTACCATCCGGGCCTGCCATTCAAATTCATTGTACTGGGAAAGTTGCCACACCTCCATGGCCTAATCCATCAGTGGGACAGGACTCTAAAGGACCAGGGCTCGGGAGATTCACGCTTAATCATAGAGTGGGTTTTTCTAGGCCATCATAGGTCCAAAAGGATGACAAGGCCACAGGAGCTGGTAGCTGAACTGATCCGCAAAGCGAGATCACAGATTAGGGAGCTGGCAGGATGTGACTTTGCTTGCATACATATACCAATTGAATTAGAATCGGGCCAATTAACCAAAAAGACCTTTGATGAACTGCTGCAAACTAATGAGATGCTTCAGTTTGCACTAGACAGCTACACTGGGCGTATTGCAGTCAATCGGCCGGCCCACAAATTGTTAAATTCGGAGTTCAAATTATCAATCAAAAAGGTTCAGAGCAGAGATCCTCTTGATGCTTTGACAGTTTTCACGGACGCGTCTGGAGCATCCCACAAGTCAGTTATGACTTGGAAGGATCCTCAGACTCAGCAGTGGAAGACTGAGGTCGCTATAGTGGAGGGTTCTCCACAGATTGCTGAGTTGGACGCAGTCGTCAGAGCATTCCAGAGGTTCCCGGGACCTTTTAATTTGATTACAGATTCAGCATACGTTGCCGGTGTAGTGTCTAGAGCCGAATTAGCTGTTCTCCAAGAGGTCTCTAATCAAAATTTATTTAATCTGCTCACGAGACTCGTTGATCTGGTCTCCCACCGTGAGCACCCTTTCTATGTTATGCATGTAAGGTCACACACCGATCTGCCGGGATTCATCGCTGAAGGCAACCGCAGAGCCGATTCTTTGGCTGCGGCTGCAGTCACGGTGGGTCCACTCCCAGATGTGTTGGGTCAGGCTAAGATCAGCCACCAGCTGTTCCACCAAAACGCACCTGGCCTGGTCCGGCAATTCCATCTGACCCAAGACCAGGCCAAGGCGATTGTGGCCACCTGTCCCCAATGCCAGAAAGATCAGATGCCCACCATAGCCACAGGGGCAAATCCCCGAGGCTTGGCAAGCTGTGAGGTGTGGCAAATGGACGTAACACACATCCCATCTTTTGGTAGATTGTGTTACGTCCATGTCTCAGTGGACACCTTCTCAGGCGCAATCTTCACTTCTGCCCACACAGGTGAGAAGGCTGCGGATGTCCAGAAGCATCTGCTTCTGGCATTCGCTGTCTTGGGCATCCCTAGGGCCATCAAAACGGATAACGGCCCTTCGTACACTTCCAAGGAACTGCGGAGCTTCCTGCAGCAATGGGGAATAGAACACAAGACCGGCATCCCCTATTCCCAGACAGGTCAAGCCATGGTGGAGAGGGCCCACCAGAGCCTGAAGAAGGTACTAACAAGACAACAAGCGGCTGTGAAGATGGAGACCCCCCACATCCGGTTGTCGAGAGCACTGTACACCTTGAACTTCCTTAACTGCTCCCTTGACAACCCAAATCCTCCAGTGGGCCGACACTTCGGCAGCCACCAACAGCTACAGCCTAAGGCCAGGCCCCCGGTACTTATCAAGGATCCGGAGACCTGGCGGACGGAGGGGCCGTTTGACCTAGTCACCTGGGGGAGGGGATACGCTTGTTTGTCCACTCCCTCAGGGCCTAAATGGATTCCATCAAAATGGGTCAGGCCCTTCCTCCCGAAGCAGGGGAAACAGAAAAAGGCTGTACTGCAGGTGCAGGTTGCATGCTGGCAGCAGAGGAGGAAACGCTCTCCTGAAACATCATCATTCTCCTCTGATCCCCCTCCATACCTTGACGCTGAGTCCTCTCTTCCCCTCTCTCCTTCTCCTCCAGAGCTACCCCTAGTATTCGAGTCCCGACCTTCCTCCCCCACTTCCTCTCCTCCTCCAGAGTTCGATCTATTATTTGGGGCAGAACCATCTGTTTGCTTCATACTTTTACTGTTCTCTTTTGTTTTTTAGTACATCTCCCCGCTGGCCCCCGCGACAACACCGATGGCCCCCAACTCAAGCATTCTTCTGTTGCTGCTGACCTGCGTACTCCTGTCGATGCCTTCGGAGTCGTGGGTCATCCCCCAGCCAAAGGTCAACGTCTGGCGTGCCTTGGCTCAATCGTTGGGACAGGATCATATTTGCCTAGACATCGACTCAGCAGAGGACCTGATGTCGTCTTGTCTCGTGGGGATCCCTTTCTCTCCAGGCGAGTTCCCTTCCACTTTCAAGCTTGCCCTCTCCCCTATTTTGGCCCGGAGCCTCACCATCCTTCCAAGTTTTGATAGCAGTAACGCCTGGAGAGACGGAGTGAGGAGGCTGGACCCCTTAGCCTCCGAGCCCACAGAGTTACATCTGCTCGGTTCCTCTAATGACACCATTTGTTTTCAATTTGAATATTCTTTTGTCCCCATTGAGAAGGGCGTGGAGGTGGTTCCGCAGCCGAGGAAGGAGTACCAAGCCCACCAGTGGTGCAAGGCTGTATTAAAGATCAGTGGCCCCACCACAACTGGTCGGACTCCTTATGCCCTTCCCAGGGGAGTGTTTCTGATTTGTGGCGACCGAGCGTGGGCAGGCATCCCCTCTGGCCTGATCGGAGGGCCGTGCACATTTGGCAAGCTGACGCTGTTTACCCCCAACATTACACAAATTGTTAATTGGAAAAAGACAAACGTCACATTTGAATTGGCCAGATCCAAAAGAGACCTTAAGGATCTCACTGAGGAATGTGACAATGAAATTACCCATTGGTCTAACTCTAAAGCAGTCGCCTTTACCATCTTATTGCCTTGGGTATTGGTGGCTAAATCTCTAGGTGAATTGGGCAGCCTAGAGTGTTGGGTGGCTAAGCAAGCCAATATTTCTTCAGCTGCGTTATACAACCTCCTCACAGACGAGGAAATTACGAGGAAATTACAAGAAAGGCGACACTCCAGAACAGAGCAGCAATAGATTTTCTATTGCTGCTACACCATCATCACTGCGAGGAGTTTGAGGGCCTCTGCTGTATGAACCTGTCCTCCCGAGCCGAGGACGCCAGACACTCCATCAAGCGGCTGCAAGACCTCTTACACCAGGTCGAACAAGAGAGCTCGGACTGTCTGGGGGACATTTTCAAGGGTTGGGGCCTTAGTGGGTGGATAAGTTCTGTTTTAGAATCAGTTTGCAAGGTTATCTTAAGTTTGATTTTGCTTTTGGTCATTGTTACGCTGATCCACGGACTGGTCAAGAGACTTGTAAGGAAACTTACGGCGCCAAGTGCCAATCAAGTCTCCGCTCCCTACAACGAGCCGCTTGAGATGGAGGACCTCTCTTCGGAGGCTGAGGGGGCTGTGGATGAAGAGGGGCCCACCGCGTCGCCTACGGACCATCTGTGGGCAGACGGGCTCCATCTCAAGGAAGATGACACTTGGCCTGACCAGCCGCGGGTCCCAGTATTTTAGGTTCTTTTACATTTCCGTTCTCTTTTGTTTTATTTGATAAAAAACGGGGAGATGTTGTAGTGTGTTCTGTTAGTTTATTTAATTACTCCCGTATTTTCTGTATCACTCCTCGATTTTCTGTAATGGTTCTGCCCTCACCAGTTCTTCCCGCCATTGTGTTGTCAATTATTTGGTTACCTTGGTTACTCCCGCCACAGTTTATGTCAATCCTCTCTGTTATATAATTTCCCCTCCCCTGTGTTTCCTTATATGTGAATTTGTTCCCCTCCCTGGGCCCAGTCAATCACTCCCCACTCCTCCTAGTTTGCCAGAATCTTCTGTGCTTATGGAGACTTGATTGGCTGTGGCTCCGGGGCCCCTCCTTTACATTGTTTCTATTGGGTTTTCTCTCATGCCCGTTACCCTAAGTCCACTCCCTTGCCTTCTCCTATTGGTTCCTTGTAAACCCCTCCCATGAATTCCTCCCCCCTTTATAACCCTGTTGCGCCCTTTGTTCAAGGTCACTCACTGGCAGACACGTTAGGTTACACATCTGGGTGTCTGTCACTCCCTGGTTGACAATAAATCTGACAAGTCCCCAGTGAGTGTCCAGACTCTTTACTCTCGTCGGCCAGCAGCGATTCCATCCGCTGTGAGCACAGCCCGAAGCCTTCTGACGCCGAGGGGTGCTCACACATTTGCAGTTGGGTGTTGGCCGCCCTTCTGCCAGCCGGACACCTGACTTTAAGGCCACACCTCGCTGCATTGCTCCTTAGTCTATGCACATACCAGGATTGCCCTGTCCCAGGTGCTGAATCCATCACTTGCCCTTGTTCAACTCCATCTGGTTGGTGATTGCCTGTGGGAATCCTCAAAAACAGAGGGGTTTGGGGAAGCTGCAAAAGGCAGGGCTCAGAGACAGTAAAACTGTGATTGGAGCTAAGAAGTAGTCATAAGGTTTGTCAGCAGAAAAATTATATGAGAAGTAGAAAAGTAAGGACAAATACAAAACTGGTCTGTGTATTAATGCTTATCTAGAATAACTCCCTGAGCTACAGCAAAGTGTATCTAGCCAGATGTTAGGAAGTTCTATGCTTAATAATGGAGCTCTGTGCATTGTATCTTAAGGCTTACAAGCAGGTCTTTTATTCAGAAAAAGCAAGCATTGTTTTAACCACAGGAACATGGGCTTGTAGTGATTTGATAGAACTACTGCCAATATGCTTTTGCTTTGTGTGGTTGGTCCAAAAACCTTTAAAGTAAGTTGTAACATTAAGTTCTTTGTCTGCTGCTGGGAACGTGAGCTGCTGGCAGCTTCTCATTGTCATCACCATGTAATGAGACTGATGCTGGAAAATACAACAGCTTGAGACACCGTCCCCAGCAGTCCCGCCCCTTTTGTGATTTGTGCATAGACTCCCAGCTGGCGATAATTGCCCATCTCTCCTATTTGGCAGGATCTCACTGCAATGTCTCTCTGCTCTCAAGGGAGTTAGTTCACAGCTCCTCCCAATTAAGTGTCTTGGGCAAACTTGCTTAATATTCCTTCAAGTGCTGTGTCCAGGTTGTTCAAAAGATGTTGAAGAGAACTGGCCCAAGGATGATACTCTCTTAGCCACTGAAATTAGGGCTTCCTATGTCTTCTTGTTCCTTAGTGCAGAAATCACAACAAATGTCTTCTTTGTTTCTTTTCTATCCATGCAGATATCTTTGCTTATGCTCATGCTTTTTATCCCAACAGCAGCTGACATGACATTTACAGACACTGCAACAGCACTCTTTTCCTGCTGTTACTAGACTTAACAATTTTGCAACCTGTCAATCAGTGACCTTTGCAACTAAAGTCAGACCTTCAGCATTTCTCATCAAAACAGTAGAATGTCCTCAGAAGAAAACTTTGTTGCATACTCTGTACGACTGAAGAATAGATGATAATGACTTAGCATCACAATCATTTAAGCACAGACCCTATACTTTAGCAGGGAAAAAATTAAAAGAAGAGATATTTTATGCAGCAACATATCTGAGAAACAAAACAACTAGGATCTTCCAAACTGTTCCCTGCAGTAGAAATGTATGAATACAGAAGATAAAAGATGTGGTTTTGAAAGGCTATATCCTTGCTAAGCTAAATTGGATCTCATCCTGTAGATGAAAGATCAAGGAGCTCAAATTGGAGCTAGAGAGACATGTCCAGATAATGAGAAACAGTAAAGCATTTTTCAAGAAAATTAAGCATACTGGTGGACTGGGCAGTTAGGTTAAATCTGCCACACCCATTCACTTTCGTGGACTGAATTGTGGAGTACTAAACCATATCTGCTGCTGTACAAAGTCAAAGTGATCCACCCAAATTGTATGGTTAGTGTGAACACTCTCACTCTTGATTGTAAAACACTTCATAAGCTATAAATCAATCTTAGGAAAAAAATGAAATAAAGTCGTTATACCATCTTGGAATGGGAAAACTTGTTCAAAATATTTTTCCTTATGTTTTCCTCTTTTTTTTTCTTCTTTTTTTTTTTAATCCCACATTATGTGATTCATAATTTCAACCATTCTGGAATGCTTTCAACAGATGAACCCAGCATAGTAGTTTTATTATAGGCTCTTGCCCCTTATATGCTTCATTACAGTTTTGGAATATACTCCACAGTCAGTTAGTGGGTTTTTTTATCTCTTTTCCCAGAGACAACTTTTAAAGGACTACTTAACCCCCAAAAATCATAATTTCTCTGGTTTCTCCAAGCTTTTTGAGAAAGTTATTTTGATTTTGTTTTGGTTTTTTTGTTTGTTATTTTTTTATTGCATCATGCCTAATGTCTTCAGACCTACTACAAGAAGAAGTTAAAAATAAATCTTATTTTAAAGAGACAGTTAAAGTTAATTAACTGCCAGTCTTGGTATTTGTGTGTTTTGAAATCCTTTTAATTCCAAGGTTGCCTTCCTGAATCCTCAGTTCAATTAGAAAACATGGTGTTTATAAAACAGATCCAGTTCAATTGCTTCTGCAAATTCACCTTCATTTTATAGGATTGTACTTCAGGAAATCTTGTTTCCTTCAAACTTTGAAAGTATAGATTTGACGTCATATGTGACCCTTCCATCTGTCTGAACTGTATTTCATTGTGTGAGTTTCTCAGTTGCTTCAAATAAGGACAGAATCTTTTCAATTCCCATAGCATGTTATCTGAAGATCTCCTGTCTGCTTTCTTCACTTGCTTTAATGGGAAGACAAGGGAAATACATTCTGAATGTTATCTTTTAGAGTCTACTTTTACCTACCAGTGTGCTTATATGGACTAGAACCAATTTCAGCTTGAAAGAAGGTATTGTCACGATCCTCTCATACTAACGGGGGTGGTGATGGTTCGTTAACTGATCTCGAAGTGCAACAGACAACACGGAAAGGGGATTGCAGTATCAATCAAAACAAATGCACCTTTATAGAATGACCACAGCAAATGCGGGAAGGGAATTAGGGAGAGTAAAAGAATAGAAAGAGGGGGAGAAAGTGAGAGGGAGTATAGCTACCAAACGTGGAGAGTCTAAGTCCTTGTAGTCCAGCCAATGGAGTTCCCCTAGTCACGTTGGGAAGATCTCAAAGTCCTGGTTAACTCAAGGTTCTATTATAGTCCATTGCTGAGCAGGGAAACAGATCTTGAAATGACTGAGGGGGAACAGATACAATCAAGAAGAAGTCTATTGAAATTCTTGAGGGGGAAAAAGGTATTGAAGATGGGTACAGACAGTCCATGTTCTCAGCAGGATAAGTCAGTATCAGCAGTGAGGCGGACCCATTGTTTCAGGACTGCTTTGTATGGGAAACCAGTCTAGGTCCAGTGAACACATCTGTAGGCAACACTTAGCAGGCATCCGGCTTCAGTCAGGCAAGCACCTCTGGATCAGAATTACTGGGGCATCAGTCCTTGGCAGGGGGGCTTCAATCTCCATCCCTCATGGTGATAGTGAGCAGATGAAGGATTTTCCATGAGGGGGCTGCCAAGGTTGCTCCAGCAAGTTCATCTGGCCAAGAGGTGGGAAAATTCCTGGCCTATTGTCGCAAAGCAGGTGCAAGCATATAGGGCCTGTTGCCCCTTGGCAGGCCCTGCCAAAAGCAGTCACTGTAGACTCAGCTGTGAACAATCACTTGGCAGGCCAGAATTCTGCTCAGGAGCCTCAGGATTTTTGGTGTTCATCCACCACCAGCAGGCCAGAATTTCCATCGAGGTCCTCAGGGTCCCGATATCGGTCCTGTGGACGGGCATGAGGCAAACGAGGGGAACTTCAGACTGTTTTCCACATCACCTGGTGACTCACGACAGTCTTCAAAGGGTCTTAATCAGCAGGGTTCTGTAGTATCATTGCGAAGTCTTTAGGACTCGTCGTACATTGGTAGCATATCCCAGAAAGCAGAGACAGTACGTCAGAGAGAGATAAGGGAAGGAAAAGAAAAGATAGAAAAAGGGGGGGTAAAGGAAACAATAAAGAAATATAATTAATATTAATTTAAACAATATTATTTTATAACCATTTTTTCAAATGATCAAAACTAATCACAAATAATCAAAGGCAATAAAGCAATAACCAAATCAACAAATGTTAATTTAAAATATTTTTTTTTCAAAACAATTCACCGAAAATGAAAAGTAATTTTCATATAATCACAAAAGAAAGTTGAAGGTTATTTCAAAACACATACTTTCATTTATAATCGCTTTGTGTCAATAGTCTTGGAGATGTCCACAGTGAAAAGGACATCAGCCAAGTTGTGTGCATTAATTACAGACATCAATTTTGTTAACTGTTTCATCATTCTCCAATTCGTAATGAGTAAGATTGCTGATTAAAAAACCCCAATCAAAACTAAACTCAAAAGGACAATGATGGGACGACGCATATTGTTCAGGACACTTGTGGCAGTAGGTGACCACCCAAAAAAAGTATCCCACCACCTGTGTTCAGCATCTTTTCTTACTCTCTCTATGACATGATGTATTTCTTTCACATTGTGACGGACAGTTACCAGGGCTTTCTGCCCATTCTTCTTGATCTTCTCCAATATTTCGATTAAGTCCTGATGAAGCAACAATTGCTTTACCAAAGTAATGTTCATCCCAATGGTAGCAGGGAAATGTCCTGGTTTAGGGAAAATTTGGGGGAAAACCTCCAAAAGGGGGCCCCTCTAGAAAGCAGACCCACACTGCCCCTCCCCCCAACTGGGTCGGGAAGGATTCCTTGGAGACAAGTGGAAAGAACCTGTTTATTTACCAGGCAAAGCACCCCCCAGCACACAAAATGAACAATACCAGATGACACCACTCTTTCACCACTCTGAAAAAGATGACAAATTCAGAAAGTCTCTCTTGGGGGTGGTCGCTCTGTTATCACTCCGTCCTGTGCTGGGGTAGCTGCTGCAGGCCACAAGGTGCATACTCTCGGTGTTTCCCAGGTCCCAGTCCAAAGCAGATTCGAGTAGGTCCAAAAAAGGGAAAGGAGAAACAGTCCAGGGAAAATTTGGACTGCTTAGCTAAACTAATGAGCAGAAGCAAAAAAGCAAGAGCAAAGCAGGAGCAAAGCAGAAGCAAGAGCAAAGCAAAAAGCAAAGCAAAAAGCAAAAGCAGCACCATGTACTGCCCTGTCTCTGTGTCCCACCAGCCATGGGGGAGTAGCTGATAGCAAAACCAAAATAAAACCTTCTCTCTTCAGAGCCAGTCTTGAAGGCACAGAACATGATGTCCAGCATAAACAGAACAAGTGGATGAGGATACAAGCATCATAACGTCACCCTAAGACAGTAGTAGTTTGTGAATTGGTCTTTAATTGGATTGTAAAAGGTAATGGGAGGTAACTGGAGCTTCTGAAGAAAAATCACGTGCTGCAATTTTGTAAAGTTACAAGCATAAAAATTTGAATGATTTTTGCTATCCACTACTACATTTTCTACGAAGACCATATCACAAGAAGTTCTAAAGCATGCACACCCATTGCCTATATATTTAAGGACTATTTCGGAAGTCTCGTTAGGATGAATTTAAAAATGACAGATATTTTGCTCTGTGTCCAAACAAACGTCTTGAGCTATAATTGCATTACTTTCGCAGATGAAGCCTTGTTCTTGGACAATACAAGATTCCAAATTAACATTTTGCCATTTTTCACCAATTTGAGGGGCCCATTCTCTATGTTCAGAAAGATAGGGAATAGCTCCACCATGATTTAGCCCTTTTGCAATATTAGGAAATCTCAAATGCACTGAGGCATTGTGTATGGTTAACACAAGAGCTGTGGCTGTGTTTGTAATGGGGTCTTAAGTAAAATTCACCAAGTTCCACCAGGATTGGAATTCTCTTTCAAAATCAGTGGCACTGTCCCAAATTATTTTCCAAATTTCAGTAGGAAAAGTGCCTTCACCTTCTCTTATAATTGAGACAGCAACTGACTGCATCGACAATTGTGCCTGGATACAGCTAAGACCCAAAGAAAGGTTGTTTTGTGTAGCACCAAGTGCATCAGTTACCAATTTGTGAGCATTTACATTTACCTTTTCCCAAGTTGGCAATATGTTTGATAGCAAGCACTGCTGTGTTCCCAAAGCCAATAAGGATGATTGCAGTGGTTGTTTTAATTTGGTCAAATCTTTATTTGTGGCAGTCAATTTATTCATTAGTACTTCTGAATCAATACTATTTAGAATTCCCAAATCTGTTCCCACAACACCGGTTATGTCTCTTAGTGTCTGTTTTTAAAGAAAAAATGGACTTTCTGTTTTTGCAGCCAGGTGGTCCAACCCTCAAAGAAGTCTGCAAAAAAGGCAAACAGGCCAGCTGAATTTCTGAGACCTTGTTTTGCATCATCAGCAATTTGACTTGTTTAAGAGACCATGCTGGATTGAACAATATGTGTTGTTGACCAGTTTTCCTGATTATATATGGTCCAATTTCAAAAATTCTCGGGCTAAGCATAAGCGGTGGTTGGGCTGGAGTGGTGGTAGTAGAAGGTTGAGTCATACCATTTATTATCAACTTAAAACAAAGGCCTTCAGTATTTTTGGACCAAAGACAAACTACTTCTGCAGTTTGTGTTAATGTAAAATTGTGCCAACAGTCTTGTACGCTTGGGGGCGTACAAACCTGTTCACGCTTATTTGTCTCATCTGTCAAAACACTGATTGAGATTGCTTTACTGTAAGTAGTTCTGCAAATCATTCGGCTAATTTCTTCTCCCACTACCCCTTGAAACTGCCAGGGTTTTTGTTTTTCCCATTCCTGCAAAGTGAACAAAAGCCTGGGACCAAGGCCATTTGGTAACACATTGACTAAGGGGACTCTCAGTCCCTTCTACCAATTGGGGTATAACTATTGTACTTAATGTGGGCTTCGTAATCTCAGTCCCTTCTACCCACTGGGATGTAACTACTGCACTCAATGTGAGCTTTGTGCTCTCAGTCCCTTCTACCCATTAGGAGTGTAACTATGGTACTCAGTGTAGGCTTCATGCTCTCAGTCCCTTCTATCCACTGGGATGTAACTATTGTGCTCAATGTGAGCTTTGTGCTCTCAGTCCCTTCTACACATTGGGGTGTAACTATGGTACTCAGTGTGGGCTTCATGCTCTCAGTCCCTTCTATCCACTGGGATGTAACTACGGAAGTCAGTGTGGGTTTTGTTATAGCGTCTATCTTACATTTATGAACTAAGCCTTTTCAACCTAACGGGTCGGTCAAGTTATTTTGCCAGCGGCATGTCACATAAGTCAATTTAGCTAAAGCAAAATTAAGCCAGCTATCAATTGGTTCATTTTTGCAATCCTTTGTACTTGCAACATTGTTAGTTTTGGGACCTAGAGTGTAATTACCAACATACTCCTGGCGGCAACACCGAGTAAGGGGAATTTGTTTGGCACACTCCCACTTGTTTGTAGGACACAGTCTCGCTGAAGGGATATCCAGATCATTTTTCCCACCTGGTTCCGTAAAATTTCCGTCAAGTGTAATGGAGGTGGCTTTCTCGTAGAGAGATCCTTCCATTTTTCTGCATGCTTCCACAATCGACTCACCAAATGTTCCAGTTAAGGTTCTTGTCCAGTCCTTCTCATCCCATCCCCACTCACTTGGATGATATACCTCGGAGTCATGCAGCACTATAGGCTCTAGGTTCGGGTGGCCACCCTTGGTATACGCTCCTAGAACATTAGTGTGATGGAGGGTAATTTCAGACCTCGACCACTCAGCAAGATCCTGTCCATGGAATTGTGGTAGGATGCAGAAAAGGATCACCAGTGTTATCATGGTTCAGATGACTCTCGTCTCCCTCAGGGTTCTTCTGTAAAAGTAAAAACAATAGAAATCCTGCCACTGAGAGGCAGAAAAGAGTTAAAATGATGGGATTATCCAGTGTGTATTTATCCAATGATCTTTCCCCAGAGCATCAGAGACTACCCATGCATATTTATTCAGAGGGGTTTTCAGCACTAGTGCTACTTCCCCTACAGTACGGAGGTCCATCAGAACAGGTTGTCCAGGGTAATGTGCTGGACTTTTTGAATCATCAGGTCCCCGTAGTGAGGGAATGATGCTTGGAGCTGTCGGGCAAAAGGCAGTGATTTTGGGACATGCATTCACCCCCCATCTACTGTTCACTCTTTTAACAGCTTCCCATAATCGAACGTCCTGATTTCCCTCCCGTGACTTCAGACGTCCTTTCAAAAATCCATTGGTCCTTTCTTTGATCCTGTTAGCTTGAGGGTAGTAAGGGGTGTGGAAAGTCTGCTTAATTCCTTTGCCTTTTGCCCAATGCTGTACACCTCTAGCAGTGAAGTGGGACCCATTGTCAGATTGAATTTCCTGTGGCTTTGGGAAAGTTCCAAACCACCCCTGCAAAGCTTTAACCGCATTATCCACTGTAGCTCTTTTAAAAGCATCAACCTGAACCAACCCAGATACAATTTCTACTCCTACCAGCACAAAGTGTTTACCTCCTGACTTCTTAAAGGGCCCGATATAGTTTACCTGCCACGTGTCCCATAAGCCTTTACCCATCCTAAAAGATGTCTCTCCAGTCGCCTGCGACATTGCTTGCAGGCTGATACGCATGTTTTACACATTTCCCTGGTAACTGGCCAACCACGAGCATGAGATTCCTTGTACAAATCTTTCACACCTGTGTGCTGTCTTTTTCCATGCAGCCATTCTAATAGTTGATCCCAGTCCTCAGTAATTAGTTCCTTTTTCAGGAGGCTGAGCCTTGCTAGTTCATCAGCTCTATTATTCCACTCTCCTGCTGGATTTCCATCTGTTTGGTGAGAAGCTCCCCAACCAACAGCAAAATTTCCTTGACTTGCGACATCTAAAATTTCTTGCCACTTTTCCTTTTGCCACACTGGAATTCTGTGAACTTCCCAATCATTTTACTGCCAGAAAGGAAGCCACTCGGTACAACCTTTGTACACTGCATAAGAGTCGGTCTAAATGGAGACAAGAGAAATGTTCTGTGCCTCGCGTCGGAAAACACTCCAAACAGCTATGAGTTCCCCAGCCTGAGCGCTGCCTTCTCCTTTGGTAATGATTCTTTCACCAGATGAAATGTGTAAGGCAGCTGCTCTATATGTCCATACTTTCCCTTCCCATTTTGCAGAGGCATCTGTGAACCAAGAACTTGCTGCTAGTTCGGGGGAGAAAGGAAGGGCAGCTTTGATTACAGAGGCAGGCTTATCTTGACTCCTAGCCAGGCTCTCAGTGTCTTGGATTGCTAGATTTTTAGCAGCATCTTCTGTTATTGAGACAGTATTACAGTAGGGTTCCATCTGAGCATACAATTTTCTAACTGAGGCCCTTTGGGCCACCCCGTCAGGCAGGAAGGTCCCATTAGTGATAATTTTGATAACTTTGAAATAGCCTCTTTATACAATAGGCTGTTGTCGTGCAATTTTTTCCTCTTCTAGGAGAGCTAAGCTAACCACAAACAACCCCTTTTCTCCAGGTAGTGTATCTTTTCTCAGCATCTTTGAAACCACGGGAATAAAAACCAAGAGACCCCATCAGACCCTCGGGACCCCACTGCCAAATGTGTACTGATAGCCCCGAGGAGGCAAATCCCCATTCCACCTGAAAGGGATCTTTGGGATGGATAGGGCCTAGTGCTTGATGAGCTGTTGCCTCAAAAATCAGTAATTGCAATGCTTCTTCCTGAGAAGGAATCCAATCCCATTTCATCCTTTTCCTCAGCAAGTCATAAAGCGGCCTAGCAATTACTGAGAAATCTGGGATGTGTTTTCTCCAGAACACTAATAGTCCTAGAGCTTTCTAGAGATCTTTCCTGGATTCAGGTGTTTGAATCTGATCTAAAGAGGTTAGGGTATCAGGTGGAATACATGTCATACCTCCTTTCCACCAAATTCCCAAAAACTTCACTTCCTGAGAAGGCTTCTGAATTTTCTCTGGGGGCATCTGCTAATCAAGACTTTCTAAGTGAGAGATTATTTTCTGCTGATGTTTCCCTACTACCTCTATTTCATCCCCCTGCCCCACCAGAATGTCATCAATGTATTTATTATCAGCTACAGGATCAGGTTTGGGTATTTTTTCTAATTCCTGGGCTTAAGCATGGTGACCCAAAGTGGGGGAGTAGTGTTTGTAGCCTTGGGGAACCCTAGTGAAAATGTATTGCTGTCCTTCCCATGTGAAAGTAAAGCGGTCCATATCTTCTGGCTGTATAGGTATCATAAAGATGTCCTTGACATCTATAGTTTCCATGATTGAGTGAGCCTTTTCTTGAATTGATGTTATTAATTCAGCTAAGTTTGGGACCTCTGCTGTAAGAGGGTCTGTGTTGGCATTAAGCCTGCGAAAATCTACTGTTAATCTCCACTTTCCATTGGCTTTTCGGACTGGCCATAGAGGTGAATTAAAAGGAGAATGTGTGTGAATTATTACCCCTTGGTTTCTCAAGTCCTGTAGAACCGCTTTGGTACCTTCTCTGGCACCAGAAGGTAGACAGTATGGTTTTACATTAGTTGTTTTATTGTAGGATAGGTAGGGTGTGGGTTGAAGCAGCCTAATGTTAAGTGACAGTGTGCCAAAAGACCCCAGAAATCCCTCAGAGTCTTTGTACTGCCTCCCAGCAAGGACATCCATTCCTAATAAATTATTTGGAATGTTCCCAATTACCATTTTGATGACTAGTTGATGCTCATCTCCAGGGAGTGTCAGTTTGACTAAGGCAGCATTCATAGATTCTGTAGTTCCCAGAGCATTAAGAACACAGCATTGTCTCTTAGTTGGAACAATTCCACACCTCTGGGCATCCTTTTTTGTTAGTGCAGAGATTTGAGCCCCAGTGTCATTCAAAAAGGTTACTGGCAGCCTTTTGAGGCCCGTAATATCTGGGATTAATATATCTCCTGATTTATTTTTAGTGAGTATTCTTAAATAAACCTAAGCTCCGTCCCTTTGCCCATCTGTAAGCGGCAGAGAGATTCGTTTCCCGAAAACCCTGTGGGTTTTGGTTCACTGCCTGTGTTCTGAGGGAGAGGCTGAGGGATGTCGCAGACACCTTTTCATTAAAATCTTTTTATTAGGATTTTTCCTCCTGAGAAGCTAAGGAGCTGCAGCAACAAGATGTAAGCAATGGATATCTGCTGCTGTGGAATGCAACAGGTGCATTTGTGATTGGCCCATCTTCGATGTTTACAATTAATGGCCAACCACAGCCCAGTTAGCTCTCGCTCTCTGTCCGACACACAGATCTTTGTTATTTATTCCATTCTATTCTTAACTTAGCCTTCTGAGAGAACCTTTTACTTCTTTTCTTTTTAGCATAGTTTTAATGTAATATATATATATCATAAAATAATAAATCAAGCCTTCTGAACATGGAGTCAACATTCTCATCTCTCCCTTCACCTGAAAACCCCTGTGACCACGGTCACAGGGGGAGGATTATTTTTGGTTCCTGAGAAAGGGAGGGGTGCACTGGGTTGAGACGATGGATTCGGTTTTCGCTGGTACCAATTATTTATTATTTTCTGCAATTTATCAAGGGGAAAACCATTCATCACCTCTTTGGGGACACACATTTTAATTCCTACCTGTGGGATCTCAGCCTCTCAGAACTGGGGGGCAGAGTGAACAAGACCACCCCTGGGGGGCTCGGGAGTCCTGGAATGTTGCCAGAAATGTCTGGTGGCTGGACTTTGATCCCACATGGGAGATGACATCAGTATGAGGATAGGAGGATTTCACCGGGGTGAACGGTGAAGGGATAAGTTAATTGGAGTGTGAGACAAAGGGTTTAAGATTTCTGTACAGGGGGGTCTAGAGAAGTAAGATGGAGGAATTGGGGCGTGCCCTTCTCCTTCTTCTTCTTCCTCTAGGCCTCCATCTTCTGTGGTGATGTTGGCACTCTGGGATTGGACCTTACTAGGGGAACACTGGTTAATAAGAGTAGAGGGTATTGGAGAAAAATGATAAATATTGTATACGTAACTCCAAGTATAAAGATAGATGACCGCCCCAGGGGCTCTCAGTGTGTGCCCATGGCTGACTGCTGAGCAGAACTCTGTCAGGCCAAGAGAAAATCTTTTAGATAAGCATTTAATAAACACCGAGACCGAGAAAATATCTGAAGTCCCTTCTCGTCCTTTGGAGCGCGGGCGGCCCAAGGCCATCTTCGGGCTTTTCCAGACCATCTAAACAGCCCCGAAATCCGACACCTACCAACCACCAATGGTGGTGGTTAGAGATCTGCTTTCCCTTCTCTATATTTTCACTGTGAGGAGCCCCAATAAACACCTTTGTTTTTTTCTGATTTCTCCTCCGAGGTTTTTATAGGTCCATTAATTATTGTCTACAATAATTAATCATATCTACTGCAACTTCATCCCATGTTCAAACTTTATGGCTACTGGCAAGTGAATCAGATTGAGAAGCTGAGGGCTGTGAGGGGGAAGAGTATGGAGTGAAGCCAGGATCTCTAGATCCACTTTGGTCAGTGGAGTTCCTGAGGAATTAATCTAGTCTTTCTACAGGATTCAAAGCCATTATGGTTTTCTGTAGTGAGGCAGAGTAGATATTTTCCAAGGTAGAAATCCATTTTGATTTAGGTAGAATATACATCTTTGAGTTAAATATGTAGCTTGCTGTTTAGTCTGACTGTTCTCTCGAAGAGCCTGTGCTTGGCAGCTGAAGGACAAGAGATAAGAGAGAAGGAGGAGGGGCAGACAGAGCAGAGAAACATGACCCAGAAGTTCCTTCTGAAGAATTAATGGCGTCACTCGAAATCAGTAGAATGAATATGTATGAACCTATTGTGAAATTGCATGCAGATGTATTTGAGAAGGAGATAAAAGGAGATCTGGAGTTCCCAGAGGTACGCATGTCATTTTAGGAGAACAATACCTACATGCGTCCAGCACTGTAATAATCATACCGGCTTTACAACTTTCACAAAAGTTGTAAAGTTTTGTTTATCTCCGCAAAACATTCTGGCGACCACAAAGGGACCGTCTCTGTCCCCGTAGGGGCAGAAGGAACAGACGGACTCTGAGGCACGCCCCGGGATTTTCCCGGAAGAGCTTGCCTCCTGCAGAGACAGACAAGGACCTGGTAGTGCGCGGAAGATATGGTATGTATATCAAAGAGCCCCAGGAGAGAGAGATAGGACTGCTGGGTAAGTCTGAGTGAGTCACTCAGAGACGTCTGAGTGAGATGTTCCTGTACCTGCAGGCAGATTGGGTGATAGAGCAGCTGAACTAGAGACGGGGGTTCACTGTTTGATAGAGTGACCGCTAGTGACCCTGGGAGTGGGTCGAGTGAACTT
Organism: Melozone crissalis; assembly: GCF_028551555.1. NCBI lineage: Eukaryota > Metazoa > Chordata > Aves > Passeriformes > Passerellidae > Melozone > Melozone crissalis. The sequence goes on along the minus strand of NW_026535813.1, from coordinate 2,562,536 downwards.
GTGTCTGTGTGTGTCTGTGTGTGTGTGTGTGTGTGGTCTCCAGACATTGTATCATTGTATAGTTAATGCATTGTGTAATTAATGTTAATGTGTTTTTAATCGTGCGAGTGTGTGGCGTATGAAAGAGAGAGCGAACAAGTGAGTTCACCCATGGCACAAGGGGTGAGTTCTACCTGTGTTTGAAGCAGCCAGGTAAGGCTTGAGGCTCCGGCTGAGGCAGGCTGTGGGGGCAGGGAGTGCCCTGTGGAGAAGTGGAACAAGTGGAGAAATGTCGGTGAGGATATTTATTGTGTTTAAAGGTGGTGATTTGTGTAGATTAGGCACATTTTAACTGTGAGGATGAGCTCAAGGTGTTCCTCTGCCCTGGTAGTTTGGACTTGACCTCTGGAATTTTACTGTGTGCTGTTATTTTGATTGTGTCCAGAGTGTGTGAGGACCAGAGAAAGCTGGGGTAGGTAAATGATGAAGTATTGTATGCTGTGTTGTGTTGAGAAAAGTGGGCACTTTGAGAAATATGCACTTTCCTGGTGAGTTTTTGTGGTTCTTCCCCCACATTGTGATAATGTGATTCTCGGATTGCATGGTAGTGTTTGTAGAGATTTTAGGATTTTGTTTGCAATAAGTGTAGCATTATACACAGAAGAACTACGTTATAGTGATTTATGTTTAACTGTGGTAAAACGAATTAAAGAAATTCCAAGAACTCCCCCCCACACACAAATTCAAGCCCTGACTCTTGCGAATTTAAGATGAGTGTGTGTGTGTGTGTGTGTGTGTGTGTCTGTGTGTGTGTGTCTGTGTTTGTGTTTGTGAGCATATCAGAGTTTTTGCTGTAACAAGCACAGCCTTTTGCAAGGCAGTAAAGTAAGTGTCAGTAGAAACAATGCTTTAATCAGACTGTGCGGGAAGAGAACTAGAAAAGACTGAGATTTTGTAAAACAGAGTTTAGATAGAAGAGACAAATGAGTTTATAAGACTTCAGCTGGTAATATAATAAGTTTAGACTGATAACAGCCTGCCATAGAGTTTAAGTGATAAACACCAAAATGATAAACTAAATAGCCTAGTGCATTGAGAGGCTGGCACCTTATGTGCAATGCAGAGTTTGTGAGAAGCGCTAGTATTGTTGTTCTGTGCCTTAAGTGTAAATTGAAGGTTCCTGATCAAGCCAATTCAGAACCTGAGATCTTAAAGCTTATGTGTGGCGGATCACATCTGATACCTGCCACCTGGAGGTCTGTGTGTGAGGAAAAACTGAGAAAAGACACTGTGAGACTTGGGTGGAAACAAGAGAGTATATAGAGAAAGAGATAATGAGAACTAACCAGAACAAAGAAGTTCCAGAACTAGCCCCTTTGAGGGGAGCTCACTAGGACAAAGCTGCCAGTAAGGGCAGCTCAGAAAATAAAAAGATTTATAATACTTTATTGCAGTTAATGCTGGTTTAAAATGAGAAGGTAAATGGGATAGAGTCCTGTATGCTGATGTGGTTTTTTTTTTTTTGCTTTAAGAAATCACCCAGAATGGCAGAGTAACTGTGGGTTCAGAGCTCCCTCTGACCTACTGGTGTTAGCTCTTGAAAAAGAAAACAAAGCAAAGAGAAGGCAAATCAAACATGTTGTTCAGCATGCAGCATAAGATAGCAATGTATGAAGTCAGACAAAGTTTATCATGCTGAAACGCAAAGCGATTACAACGTGCAAAATGAGTACATATGATTTGTTAAAGGCTCCTCCTAAGGCAAGGGAAGATAAAGAAGACCTCCCCAAAAAGGAAGAAGACTCAGGCTCCAAAGGTATACCCATTCGTACCCATCCCCCTCCTGGCAGTTCAATTTCATCCAGAACTAAGATGTAACAGACTCCTCTGCGAGAGGCAGTGAGATCAGAAAAAAAAAAAAGGTAGAATTTTAGTTGACACAAGGGCCATATATTCAGTTTTAAATAAAGCTTTAATACCTGTGGAGAATGATTACGTTGTAGTGTAAGGAAAAACTGGCCAGTCTGAGAAAGCATACTTTTGCAAACCTTTAAAGTAACATGTGCACTTAGAAGCTTTTGAATATGCCCAATTCGCTAAACATTCTCAAATAGGGAGGTTACTCTAAAAACAAATAATATAAAAATGTTAGGCTTAACATTAACAGCCATTGAAATTAAGAAAGAAATTAGTAAAAAGATATTAAAACAAGTATTTTTGAGAGTATGAGCCTCTGCTGTACCAGGGAAGGTGAAGAATGCCCCCCCATAGCAATCAAGCTTAAAGAAAGAACACAACCAATGAGAATTAAGCAGTATCCCCTGAAAAGAAGATAGTGAAGAAACCAGCCCAAAAATTGATAGTACTAGATTGAAAGCTGTCAAAAGGATAACAAAGAATTTATACCCTGTAGTAGCAAATCCATATACTTTACTAACTTGTTTAACACCTGAGCTAACCTAGTTTACTGTTTTAGACCTGAAAGATGCCTTCTTTTGCCTCCCTATCCACGAAGCCAGCCAGAAAATTTTTGCATTCAAATAAGCCCTAAAAGCAGTGCAAAACACAGCTCACATGGTCCATGTGCCTCAAGGCGTCAAAAGAATTCCCCCATTCTGTTTGAAGAGCAACTTGTAAAGACGCAGAGTCTTGAGATGTTCCACAGGAAGAAGGAAAGCTATTGCAGTACATAGATGATCTTCTACTAGCCACTTAGATGAGATAAGCATGTGTAGCCTGGATAGTAAGCCTTTCAAATTTCCTAAGACTCCAAAGATACAGAATATCAAAGAAAAAGGCACAAGTTGTGAAACAGAAAGTAATCTACCTGGAGTACAAGTCAGTGCTGGGCAACAAACTTTGGGGCAAGCTTGCAAAGAAGCCATATACCAAACCCCAAAACCCCAGACGACAAAAGAACTCTGAACCTTCTTAGGCATGGCAGGGTGGTGCCAGCTGCGAGTTTGTAATTATAGACTGCTCGTCAGACCCCTCTATGCTCTTATTCCCGATAGAAACAGAGATCTCCAGGAGACAAAGGAAGCCACATAGGCCTTTCATCAGCTAAAGAGTGCCCGCTCCAGCTTTGACACTTCCAGATATAAGTAAACCATTCTTTCTATCTTCCTATGAAAGACAAAGAATTGCTCTAGGAATACTAGCTCAGGACTTAGGTCCATACAAGAAAGAAATTGTTTACTTCTTCAAGCAACTAGATGCAACAGCCAAAGGATAGCCAGGTTGCCTCAGAGCTGTAGCAGCAGTCATGCTGAATATTCAAAGAGCACACAAGTTTACCTTGGGACAAAATGACTGTGCTAGTGTCCCACACAGTGTCTGCAGTACTAGCAGTAAAGAGCAGCCACTGGCTTTGACCACAGAAGTTCCAGAAACACCAAGTCATCACGGTAGAGCAAGACGATGTAGAGCTAGTGGTAACTAATATCTCGGCAACTCTGGACATCAGGAGTGATGTGCTGAGTTCCCACAGGGGGGCTACCAAGGTTACTCCAGCAAGTTCATCTGGCCAAGAGGTGGGAAAATTTCTGGCCTATTATCGCAAAGCATGTGCAAGCATATAGGGCGCGTTGCCCCTTGGCAGGCCCTGCTAAAAGCAGTCACTGCAGACACAGCTGTGAACAATCACTTGGCAGGCCAGAATTCTGCTCAGGGGCCTCAGGATTTTTGACATTCATCCACCACTGGCAGGCCAGAATTCCCATCAGGGTCCCCAGGGTCCCGATGTCTGTCCAGTGGATGGTCATGAGGCAAATGAGGGGAACTTCAGAAAGTCTTTCACACGTATCAGAAAATCTATTTACTAAAATGGCCAAAAAGAATGCATGACATTTAGAATTGCGGGGGAGGGGAGGGGGAACCAAACCCAAAATTTTGGACCAATATCATTCTAGAGAATGCCATGTATCTATGAAAAATACAAGAAACTTCTATTTTCAAATGCACTTACAAATCATCATTTTGAATCTGTTTTTATATTTGAAAGCTCTGGCACTTATCTGATTCCTTTTTGAGCTAGTTCAGCTCATTAATCTGGTAAGAAAGCAGCTAAAAATAAACAGAAAAACCTATGGGGAACAGGATGCCACTTCAGCCATGTTGTAGTGAAGCATTAGGTCAGCCTTCTGTGTTGTAGCAATATGTCTGTCATATATGAAAATCAATGCATAGCACTATCTTATTTTGAACTTTCTCATTGCTACTGGGTTCCTGAATGATCAAGATGGTCTCAAACCAAACAACACCCAGCCCTCTAAGATACTCCCCAAACTATTGCAATGGAATAACTTGATCAGGTGAAGAGCTCTCTATGCAAAAGCTGAATATGATGTCAAGAATGCTTTGTTTTGGATTACCATTGTTTGGGATGATTTATCCCTTACCCTCCCATGTAGGTATAGGAAAAAATTAGGTTGCCACAAGGCTTTTACAGCTATTCTTGTATTTTGGGATAGTAAGGACTTAGGGCAGTAAATAAAACTGTGCTAAGTTTTACTATTAACTTGATTCCTGTTTTACTTTGAATTAACTGCTTTGCATTTCAGCTTACCCATCAGTATAATGAGAAGCATAGTATCTTCCTTCCTGGCCAAAAGATGTTGAATTATGCCTGTGATGTCACGGACTTAAAAACGAAAAAAATTGTGATTGAAAGGAAGTATTGGCATGCCACAAGGTAACTGTAGTGAGCTGTATTTCCTCCTCAGCTTAACTGTGATAGTAGAATTTTAATTAGCAGTTCCAAAACTTTGTCTTAGCATAGTCTGGTGACATATCTCAGTAGAGCAGTGTCCTAGGGTGACTTTATGATGCTTGTATCCCCAGTCATCTGTTCTGTTAATGCTGGATATTATATTCTCTGCCTTCATGACTGGTTCTGCGAGCAAAGGGGAAGAGAAGAAGCACAGAGTTTGTTATCAGAGGCTGCACTCACTCCTCAAAATGCAACAGTCCTCCACATTCTGTGCTGCACTGTGTGGTCTGGGCACTGACAGAGCAGAAGAGTGCTCCTTTGCTTTCTAGTTAGTTTAGCTGTCTGAGGTAGAGTTTTCCCCGGACTGTCTTTTTATCTTTCCCTTTTCTTGCAACTGTTCAAATCTGCTCAGGACTTGGACCTGAGGAGCACTGAGAGCTTGCACTTTGTGGCCTATGGGGGCTACTCTGGGCAGCAACCTTTCCCAGTGTCGCAGGGATTGAAAACAGAGCGAGAATCCACAGGAGACACTTTCTGAATTTGTCGTCTCTTCAGAGCGGCGAATGAGTTTTGTCATCTGGTATTGTTCATTTTTTGTGCTGGAGCGTGCTTTGCCTCTTAAATAAACAGGTTTTTTACACTTCTCTCAAAGGAAATTTTTCCCAAACCAGTTGAGGGGAGGGGCCGTGTGGGTGGGCTTTCTGGGGGAGCCCCCTTTTAGAGGTTTTCTGCCAAAGTTGCCCTAAACCAGGACAAGCAGGATGGAATCACTTTGGTTCGAAAAGACCTTTAAGAAGATTGAGTCTAAATGTAATTAGCAAATGCAACCATCAAGAAATGTTTTGCTGTCTGAAGAGGACATGGTTTATCTGGTGAACTTTGCAAGTATTTGTGTCATCACAAGCATGCATGTCCAATGCATTAGATGGGAATATAATAAGAAACCTGTGCAAATCAACAGAATGATTCTCAGGGTCGGATATTGGCATGTTTCATCCTTCTTCCCGATTTCTTCCAATGAATTATTTTTATAAAGTAATGATTGGAAGTGTTACTCTTTAGACGGTTCTTATTGTATTACTGACATTTTTGGCATAGGAATGCCGAATGGGTTAATTTACCTTTTTTTCAGATAAAGACCAAGATTTAGTGTTGCTTAAGCTGAAGGTAGACATATTTAAATCCTCCAGCCTCCTTCTTAGTACCTAATTTCTATTACAAAATCAGTGCACAATCTTGTCCCTTTAGGTCCAGCTAGCTCAGTTTACACCAACAGGGTGACAGTAGTATGGCTCACGTGATGCTTCACACAGAAGCCCTCAGGGTGCACCTCTAGCAGACAGTAATTCCATGAAGTTGGACAATCCCAGTGTTGACTTTGGATCACCAGAAGAGTAGAACTAGAGGGACTTGATGGAGAGCTCTCTGGAGGAAGTGGCCTGATGAAGACAGCAGAAATCCCATCTGTCTGTTTGTACAAAAAATTTGAATGCCATTTACAGGAAAGGATCTTCAAATCTATCTAGCTTTTTCTGCAGATTATTTGTCAACTGTATGCATTACATGGACAGCTTCACTGAGCATCTGAAATACAGTTGCATTTAAGTGGATTGATTCAGGGTTGGGAAGCAGTGAAATAAAGCTTTTCAGGAATACTTGACATCCAAGTCCCACAGAAATGTATCAATTTTCATATCTGGATGCTTTTTAAAATAATGGGTGACCATTTAGCTACCTAATAGTTTTAAGCAGAAATGTGAAGAAAATTTTAAACTCACATCATTTATAGCTTGAATATTTTTCTTCGTTTATTTCCTGATTTCCAATTCAGTTATACAAATCATATGGTGAGGTAATGAGAACTCATGCTGTATAAAAATATTTCATGCTATACTTCCAAGTCAAGGCCATGTTTTTCCTGGAACTGTTTTTAAAAAAAATTCTATCTGGATTCTCTCTACCCCACACTCATCATTACATGAAAATTGTTTAAATATTATATTTTGACTACACATGGTGCAATTATATTCAGAAATTCAAGGCTCTATTGTTAGGTTGTTTGCATGGTTTTCTGGCACTTCTAACTTCCCATAACCACTCTTTGCAGCTGTATATTTCTGTAGTAAGGCATCACAGGGGTCTGTGAGAAGTTTTCATGTGAAGCAGAACTAACATGCAAAATGCATGTGACATACTCAACATATTTCACTTCAGAAAGTTACAGTATGCTTAGACGGAATGAAATATGAAATAAATAAACTTAACACAACATTTCTAAATCTTGGAAATCTATTACCTGAACCTTGAGTTAGTTTGCAGGACAGGACTCCGTAGAAATGCAAACGTGATGTCCAAGGAATAGAGCAGAAGGTGTATTGGGCAGGGGTACAGAGGATTGCTCTGAAGGGTGATGTAAGCAAGATTGCATCCTATAAAAATAGCAGCTGCTTCTGCTGGTGCCAACATAGAGAATTTACGCCACCAGCCCAGTTATCTGGGGACATTTGACCTGTACACTCTTGAGGGCTTGCAGATGTGAATGAATCTGTCCTTTGATCTTTTTTTTCTGTTGAATGTCTATGACCTGATTTGCTATTGTGTACTGTACCGTATCGTTTTATAAACAGACATGTTTCAACTGTTTGAAAGCTGTAGTTGAAAGTGAGGTTGCAATTCTGAGTTGGCTGTCAAAAGAATTAATTTTCTGCCTTAAGCAAAATATCAATAGAAACATTCAATCCACTCCTATGACAGAGATTCCTTTTGAATTTACAGGGTAATTTGCATTAGTGGTTTTACTGCATGTGCAATAAATGCAACTTTCTTGGTTTCTAATGATGATAATAGTCCTCTTTGTATTACTATAAGGATTGAATCCACAATCATTATTTTCCTGTTCTTATTGTGCTGTAAAGGAAAAATAGTTTTGCAGTAACCAAGGAGCAAAATGCATGCATTTAGCATCATTCCTGCAGGTAGTCCTCAATTCTGAAAATACCTCTCAAAAGCTGCATCAAATGGGGAAGCTAGACAGATGGCAGAATGCAGAACCTGCCATTTAGGATCAGGTACAAAATAACACCCAAGAAATTCTTCATGGATGCTGCATAAGTACAAAGATGCCATTATTTAAAGGTGAAAAATAGTCAATGTGAAACTTGTTTGATGGATAAAAACCTATGCTAATCATGAGACCAGAGTGCCAAGTGTGCTACAAGGCTTTTTTGTAATTAACATCACTCCCAGCATGAAAAAATACTATTTTTATTGTAGATTGTTTACGAGTGCAAAACAGTTTGGAAAAAAATTATTTTCTTTTTCTATTAATAAGAACTGTGTATCATTCCAAGAGATACTGTAAACAGGTTTTTGAAAACAACATTATTTTGAAGGTTCATTCTATTCATAAATACTTCACATGAAAAAATTTGATCTGCTCTTCATCCTGAAGACTCTTAAAGGAAAATGTCTTTGTTGCATTCTCTTCTCACTAGTTCAGGAGCTCAGTCTTACCTGCCTTCTAAGGCTTTTTTATGTTCCTGATGGCATGGCTTAGACATCCTTGCCTCCATTACCATCATGATTTCCATATCAAGTGATGAGAATTTGTCTTCAGGATTGGTGAAGTTAAGTGTCATAACATTTACGTCAAGTCAATTTGAAGGTTTTTTTTTTCAAAAGGAATCCCTTCCTAATGAAAACCATTGGCAATAGCAAACCTACTCAGTTTTTCAGGAAGTGAAATAATACATCTCCACTGTACAATGTCCCCTGTTTTGTTTTTTTTTTTCACCAGAAGAAAACTGCTGTTTTCTTCTTCTTCTATCACCTTAGACTTACTTTATTCAAAATCTTTTTAAACCTTCAGATTTCTATTTATAGCTAATTACTTTCACAGTGTGCTATAGCATATGCATTTGAAAAGGCCATTTGTACATATTCAAATGGCTTACTTCTATTCTATTAAGAAATGGCTGTACTTCTATTAAGGAAACATAAAGGTGCAGTAATATTTTATCTTATAAAAAAATTAAAAACCCTCAACTATTAAAAATTATACCAGCAAATTATGTCAGAAAGACTGTGGCAGGAGGCTTTTTCCAGAACAATGTGCAGTTCTTCCCAACTCTATTTTTCCCTCCGATTACTTTGTACATAAATATTTTTACACAGTCTTCTAATAGTGGCATGTAACTACTGGGGTAGAGCATTGCCCTGCCAGCATTGGAATTGACTTGATTGCAGTTGTGTTCAAATCTGCTGATGAGACAAGGTTTTTTTGCTGAAGACACTTTAGCAAGCAGGAGAGCTTAGTCTTTAGATGCTATGAGTCCCAGAAGAAGATGAACGAGGTGATGACATGCCTTGTGTTCTGAAGAGACATCAAAACTTATTTCTGGGGTCACCCCTCTCTTGGTACAGAAAGCGCACAGAGGGCTTTGAAGCAACACTTTCACCCTCTTTGCATTCACTAGTAAATTGGAGACAGAGCTTGCCCCAAGGTTTGTGCAAAAATGCTCTTTTGATGCAACTCTTAACCAGACAATATCTCTGGGAAAACTTGCAGTGGCAGAAAGCAAGCCCTTCCTGGGAAATCTACTGAAACAGTTCAGAAGTTATTCCTGTTCACTGTGGCTAACCTCTGCTGTCTAGCTGTCAGATATGTTTGGGACCACGTTGAAATAATTCTAAACAATGTACTGATGCTCCACTATTGAGTAAACAGAGGTCTTTTCCACAGGTGTCAGGTAAAAATATTTCTATTGGTTAAAATGATAGAAAACAATAACAGCATGGCAGAAAAAAAAATTGCATCAATAGAATGAAGATGCCCAGAATTCTTATGTTGAAGTTAAGCGGAGTCAATATTTTCTAAAGAAGGTTGTGCAACTTATTAAGAAGCAGGAGTACATTCCACATGACTGGTGCACAAGTTCATGTTTCCAACTTAGAAAAAACATATTATTAAAAGAAAAATGTTCTGCCTTGTAGAAATGTGACCCATTAGTAATTTTATCAAAGGTAGGATCAGATCAAGTATTCCTACAAGACAGTAGAAGTACTACGAAAAGCCTTTTGGCGTCTATTTAACTACAGGAAACTTGAGAAAGCAGAAGAGTGTCTTTCCCTGCTGCAAGCTGTACTTCCTATTTGCTAGTGCTGCTTCAACATTGTCGAAAGAAAACTTGTCAAAAGAAGACAATTGTATACAAGCAACTACAACTACCCATTCCGTTCCAGCTAATTTTAACGAGCAAGTATGAGACACACACTCTAGTTGAAGATTCTAATGCATAGATGGAGTATACCATCACTAATAAATGGGGACTCCGGACAAAGGAGCAAATGCAGATGAATTTCAGGGAAGGAAATTATAGGAGAGCTAACTGCAGTCCCTCGACTTCACAAGAAATGATGTCCAGTAATCTCAACCAGAAACATATAGAACTCCATTTTGAAACGGCTTGCATCTATGGTCCTCTGTTCTTCCTATATGAAGAAATTGTGTTTTGAATCAATCTTCAAAATGGTATGGCTAAAGACCTTAGATGCCTCCTATATTTATTTTTTTTTTCCAGAAGCAACTGTCTCAAAACCTCTTTAAAGCTGACTTTTTCCCTTAAGATGCCATATTTTAAAAGAGCACCTTGTCATTTAACAGGATATTCCAAACATCATTTACAAATTTAGACTAAAAGTAACACTTTTCCTAGTAATATTTCATTTTTTGCTGCTCAGTGCTAACATAGGCAGCAAAGAAGGGAACAGACCACAGCTCTTTCTGGAGCATCTTGAACAAATGCCCTTGCTTATGTTCTAATCATTCACTTCACCAAAATACCTAACAATGAAGAAAAGGTTGTGAAGGCATTACTAGTAGTGTTACATGGCAATGTATGGGTGTGATTTCTCAAGTATAATTTGTATCACATAAATGATACTTGGCAAACAGCAAATGAAGGGGTTTTCTTCAGCTCTCAGACTGATGTTACACGTCAGTAATTTTAAAAAAAAGATAACAAGAAGGATATTTTTTAACAAGTGAATTTAATTACACCCCTTCCATGGACATCTGAATCTTATGAATAGACAATGTCTGATTTAGAAAAAAATAAAGAATGATCACAGTTTAAAGAAACATAGGATCATAAACCCTTTGCTAATGAAACATAGCCTATTACTTGGTTGAAATGAAGCAGGTATACAAGACATATGAAATATTTTTTTGTGGATCAAACATTTATTTTCTAAAGGGATGCTGACAGATGGTGAACTCACCAACTAAGATATTGCACAGTGGATAAGGGTACAAAACTTGATCCATCAAGTTATCCCTTTGAATCATCATCCAAGGGGATTTTCCCCTGCATCTGTGAAAATGTGCCTACCTATTTCACAATACTTTTGCAGCAGCATTGTTAGGCCTGATCAGCTGGTATGGAGGGTGAATTGTCAGCAGCAAGGTGACTGGCCAGGGGAATTTGCTTCCATGGATTTTGATCTCCCAGATATTTTGAGGACCTGCTTAAGCCCTGCTTGTACAACACAGCCTTTAAAGGGTGCTAAATAATCGTTCAGGCTGTAGATCACATGAAGGAGTACTTTCTGGTGTCGGTACTGGGCCATATGCTCTTTATTCTCTCCCTTAATTTCTCCATCACCTCTCATCTCTTTCACATGAGCTATGTTCAAGGTCCACAGGCTGCTTTTCACAGAATCTTGAGGCCTGATGCAGTAAGAATGATGAATAGAACACAGCTGGGATCAATTTTCCAGTTTGGATAAAATGCATTGTGCAAACAAATCCAATGAGAAGGTGTTCCCCCTATGCCCTGAAAAACCTTCACTAGTACTAGTGCTCTACGTAAACCGCAACGTAGTCTGAAAGAAAAGCTTTTTTCTGAGAGTGTCTGAGAGGTTTGTATGAAGCACAGATATTTGACATATGCAATTTCGAATATCAGAGGAAAATGAAAATAGCAAGAAGTTTTAAATGTTACTGGTTTTCATTTTAAATTCCATGCCCTTTTCAAAAAGTGGCAAGTTCAAATGCCCATCAACATATTTTAGTCATCTGTAAGTCAGTATTCATATTAAATGTGCTTCAAATCAAAAGAATTTTAAACCTTTCCTCAAAGTTTACATGCCTAGATTCATTATTTTTGACACATATTTATATGAAAGGAAGACATTTTTTACTGTGAGGGTGCTGGAATACTGGAACAGGTTGCCCAGAGAAGTTGTGGATTTCCCATCCCTGAAAATATTCAAGGTAAGATTGAATGGGGTTTTCAGGCGCAACAAAGGAGACTCTTGATGGTAGAGAAACAAAAGTTTGAATATAGAAGAAAATGAGATTGAAGTATAGGAGCAAGTTTTCTCTCAGCTCTTGGGGTAAATTCAAAGTTGTACAAATCATTTATCTGTGATTTTCACTATTGTAACAGGTTCATGAAAACTATGCAGAAGATAGCTAATTTTAAAAGAGGTAAGAATTACAGCATAAAATACATGGGATGGGTTTCTACACGGGACACTCTCTAAGAGAAAATCTCTGTATTTCAACACTTCATCTCATTAGGATTTCATTAAGTGCCAAAGAAGGCGGCAAAATATCATTCAGGACATTATTTACTCTAGTTCAGCCTGGCCATTAGTAGGAATTGGGTTTGAACATCATGTAGATATACCACACACACTTTCCCTTCACTGAAAAATTACTGTTTACAATGAATAAGCAATGAGGATCACAATTGATTGAAAACACCTTAAAAATGTAAAGTATTTAATTGTAAATCATCTGTGATCCAAATACTTCTTCCACCTTAGTGAGGGACAAAATAATTCTTCCATATCATGATGTTCTAAAATTGTTTAAACCAATGTTTTCTTCTGAAAAGATATCAGCTAATTTTTTCTATTTTTAGAAGAAAATATTCCTAGACATACAACGCCTGAGAACTAAGTAATTTTAAAGAAACAAATAAAATGAAAATATCCTGTAAATATAATTAAATGAAAAGCTGTTTTTTAAATAGGAGTTAGATATTAAACAGGATTTTTTACCAGATATCTGAATTATTGCACCAACTAATTTGCCTACAAAGAGAGGTATTTAGCATTTCAGTCTTTTCCCAGGTGTTCATGATCTGCTATGCTGATCTCTGTGTGTGCCTAGGTGTGTGTGGAAGGGGGGTATGTGAAGGGGAGTGTGTATGTTTGCTTAACACTTGTAGTGGCAGATTCATGCCTCAGCTCCATAATTTGTTTTAGAAACTTCACAGAGAGTGCATGCGAAGTTTGATATGAACAAGAGATCAATTTTCAAATCATCCATTTTACTCTACCTTATAAATCATGTGATTTGTTGCATATTTTATCAAATATACTTTCAAGCCACATGGAGGAATGAGAATGTGGAGAATCCCTCCAATGCCTTGCAACTTTTATGCAAATAGATTTTCAGGAAAATCATCATTTCTCTTTTAAATACGTCTGGGACAGGCATGATGGCGGTGTCAACCTGTTGGAGTTTTTGTTGCTGGGAGAAGTTGTACAAAAGGACTGGTTTTTATATTGACCAGTTACTGAATCAAGTGCATGAATGCATTGGAAAATCAACTGGGGGTTCCTTTTTTTAGCAGACTACTTCTAGAATGAGCTTACAGATTGAAGTTGACTCTTTTTCTCTCTTTTTGTTTCTTTCCTATTTTCTTGGCTTCTTTGCCACTATCTACACAATTTTAGAACGTTTTTCCCAACTAAAATTGTTTCATAGTCTGATAATGATGATACGTTTTTTACAAGGAATTTTTAAAATCTTTGTTAGAGTTAAGAAAGTTAAGAACATAGGTCTTTTTCTTCCCTTATCAATATTGCAATGAAATTGTTAAATAAAGACTAACTCGTTATTTTTATTTTGAACCCAAATAGATAATTCCCATGAATTAATACATTTTGTGGACCACTATTTTCCATTCTGATGTTAGTTGTCACTTCTTAACAATATACCTTCTGTGACTATGTTGACAACACTTTTGGTTAAGATCCTAACTGGTCTTAGACACACATAGGGAGAAATTTGCTCAGCCAGTGTCAGTCTTAAGCATGCATATCAGAAGATCATTCTATAGCTGGGGAATTTTCCCATGAAAAGGATTCAGTTATGGAAGAGACACTTATCCCAGAGTTTTACATTCTTCTTGAACACTACTTAAGGAACTTAGATCCCATGTCCATTTGGATCGCTCTCTGCACAGAACTTTGTCATGCCAGTGCTTGAAATGCATCTCTAAGAGAATTCACTAGCACGGAATGAATGAGAGCAGAAGGGGTCAGTGGGGCTCACCAGGTCCAACACACCTGCTTAAACCAGGATACCTAGAGCCTCTTGCCCAGGATAATATCTGGGTGTACTTTTAATGTCTTCCAAGATCCCCGCTCCACAATCTTTCTGGGCAGTCTGTGCCGTGATTCAGTCATCCTCTCAATGAAAAATCATTTTGTGATGTTCAGAGGCAATCTCCTGTATTTCAGTGTGTGCCCACTGCCTCTTGTCTTTTCACTGGGCATCATTGAAAAGACACTAGTTCCCTCCTCTTTGCACTATTCATTCCGGTATGTATGTGTGCTGCCATGTAGATAAATGTCACAAAATCTCCCTGAAGCCCAGGCAGGCAATATTCCCTTAATCTACATGCAGGTTGATTCATCAGAGGAGTTTAAAAAGTTATCAAGCATGAAGTTCCCCTGGTAAATCCATGCTGACTACGTTATTTTGTCCTCCTTCATGTGCCTGGCAATGCTTTCCAGGAATAGCTGCTCCATCAACTTCCTGGGGATAAAAACGAGGCTGGCTGGCTTGTACTTTTCCAAGTCCTCCTAGTTGCCTTTTTTGAAGATGGGTGACATTTGTTTTCATCCAGTCTTTGGGCACTTTCCTCAGTCACCATGATCCATCAAACATGATTAGGAGTGGCCTCAGAATAACATCTGCTAACAGCCTTGAGACCTGTGGCTCCATCTCAACAGGGCCTGTGGACTTCATGGAATATGTACCAATTCAGTGACTATGCCCATACAAGTTTGCATGGGATAACAGGACATATTAACAGATGCCTGAAGAGTGAGTGAAAAGCTATGGAAGCAATCCAAAAGGACAAAGACTAGAGATCCCTTTTAAGACAAAGAATCCTATCATGGAGCTGAGCAGCTTTAGATCTAGGGAAGCTTCCCTTCTGAAAGGATGCAGAAGACATTCTTTTACCTTATCCAGTAATAAAATGTATTGACCATTCACTTGCAATACAAAAAATTAAAATGTTTACAAAACTGTTGCCGCCTAACTAGACAATAATGTACTGGCTGGGTATTCCCCTAACAGATGAGAGCAGCTGCTTGATGTCTCTTATGCATACAGACTATTTGAATTAGGTGATTTGAGTGGGGATTACTGGTCTTTGAACTTTCTTTCTGATGAATTTGGAATATTTACTGAAGCAAGGACCTGAAGATAAAAACTTCATTTCCCATCAGCGCACTTTAACATCCATGGTTGTAATGCCATTGTTTCTCACCAACTGAGTCAAGAATTTATGACTACAAAGTGGATCAGCTCCAAAAGGAAAGATAAAGACTAGATAATATTCTCTCTTGGTAAAGCTATTTCTCTTAAATGAAGCGACCAAATTCCAATCACTCACTGGCCTAAAGCTTCAAAGATGGGGAGATGGACCAGGTTTCCTACCATTGCCGTTCTCTTTGTCACCTCAGAGTTTAATAGGGGTATGCAGGCATTCAAAAAGATAGCTCTGCTGAATTCATAAAATTCAGTCTTAAAAAATAACTTTTTAGCAGTTGAAATGAAAAGAACAAATAAAATGCTATTAATTTCATGGAAGATTGAAAAGATTATTTCTTCATTTTGCATTTGAGGATGTATATTGTGAAACTTTGCCTTGTGTCATTCTACAGGTTTTCTAACTGGCACACCTTTCTTTATGAATGGACTGTCCTTTCCTAAATACTCTAATATGGAGGAACATGCTTCTGATAAGAAGAGCACTAGGATGTCTTTACTTGACCTTTTATTTTTACTAATGCTTGATCCTCTGAAATGAATAGTTTTTTTAAAATGGAAATGTTTTACTATTGTTCCCACAGGGTAAGCCACAGGCTCTTTGGGTCAGAGCTGCCACTAGTCAGCTATTCTCCTATCTGCCTTTAAGTAGTTGAATGTTCTGGTCTAAAAGTAGCACCTTCCATGTAGCCATGCTCTTAGTTGCCAGTGTCATCTTAAATCCAAACATCCTCCTGAGAGGGACTGCTGGTTCTGTAGTCAACTAAGGGGAAAAAAACAGTCCATCCATCCTTCCTGATTTAAAATATAAAGATATGGTGTCCCTAAACAATTCTCTGCAGTTGAACACTACTTATCTTTTCCGTGTTTCTTCAACTCACTTGCAAGTCTTTCATGCCTTAGGTTATTGTGAGAATTGCTTGGTTTGAAGATGATTAAAAAGGGTATGAGAATACTTTTGTGCCTCTGCTATAAGGATACTTTTCAAATCCATACAAACTTCCTGCAAATGCAAAAGCATTCATTCTGTATTGTCCTAGGTTACAATATAAAAATGTATTCTGTTCCCATCCTCAAGAGCTGCTGAAACCAGGAGGGGCACCGTTTTTTCCTTATCTCCTGTTAATGGACCCATCAATGTCTTGCCACATGATTCAGAGATAACTCCCTCCGGGAGCCATTTCTGTTAACTGGGTAATCAAGGACCCACCACATGACTCAGAATGGTATCAGCGCATTGCGACATGCTCTGCCCAGGGAGGAGGAGCAAAGCATCCCCAGCTGGATATAATCTGGGTTTTGGGACACCACAAGCAGTCTTTCCACTGGATTCCCAGAGGAATGACCCCCCCTTACCCACTGGTTTTCCAGAGGACAAGAGCTACCAGATGGTTTCTACAGGATCACCACTTCAACAAGACCATTTTATCCGGACTGCTGCCACCACCCTAACTAGCAGGGTGTCAGGTTGTATTCTGTCAGTGGTTTTTCTTTTGTATTATTGCATGTATTTGGGGTTTTCCCCTTTTCCTAAGAAATTGTATTTCTGACTTGGAGTCTTGCTGCGGTGCTGGATTTCTTCAGCCCGAAGACTAGCTCCTGACACCAACAGTGAGAGTGGGCTGCCCCCAGAAAGCTGTCGAATCCAGGGTGCAGCTGCACTGTGGCACAGGTGGACTGCGTTGGGGATAGGACTGCGCTGAGGGCAGGGACAAGGAAGAGGGAGAGGTCTTCTGTATGTTTTCCAAAGGAGTTTCTTCCCTGGAGGGTCAGGGACAGAAAGACACTGACTCAAAGGCATATATCAACTTATAAATGGGGAGAGGTCCCAGGGGAGGATACAATCTTTAGAAACACTGGGAGAAACTTGGGGTGGACCACAAGGAGAGGAACATATGTTACAGGGCTTGCAAGGGTCTTCAGGGTGAAGAGAGAGACGAGAATGTTGACCTCATGTTCAGAAGGCTTGATTGTTTATTTTATGATATATATTACATTATAACTATACTAAAAAGAATAGAGAGAAAGTTCTCAGAAGCTAGCTAAGCTAAGAATAGAGAAGGAATCAATAGCAAAGGAGCTCTCTCTGATTCTGTTCTAGAGAGAGCTCGGTCCTGGATTGGCCACTAAGTATACACATCCAACATGGGCCAATCACAAGTGCACCTGTTACATTCCACAGCAGCCGATAACCATTGTTTACATTATTTTTCTGGGACCTCAGCTTCCCAGAAGGGAAAATCCTAAAGAAAGGATTTTTATGAAAAGATGTCAGTGACAAACATAATGTTTAAACCAATACGGGACTACAGGGGAGGAGAAAAACTTAAACAAACCAATGGGGTTTTGAAGGATATAAAATTGATAGGGAAGTTTCTAGAGAAAGGGGCAGGCTTGGGGAGGGATTGACATTCAGTGGGAGGAGGAACAGGGAACAAAATGGAAGGTCTTTGGGGAGATGGACAACTAGGGCAAAAACTAACAACACGGGGAGAAAGGAACAATCCATTGATAATAAAATATGCTACAACAGCACAAAACAGGTAGTATTATAAAAATGACTACTAGAACTGCATTACAATCAAAAACACACACTGCAATAGCGTCTCTCGCTGCTTTTGCTTTCAAACCAGAAGAGGTGCCAACCGAAAAATTTGCAAACTTTAAAGTTAACTAGTTGCAGTTTTGATTTCCTTCTTATATCTATCACCGAGGCTCTACCTGCTTCTCTAATTGGCTTAGCAGCATGTCTGTTCTTAGTGCCAAGCAGGGATTCACTTTGCCAGGCACGGAGGAAGCTTCTAGGAGCTTTTCACAAAATATTCACTTCTGTGGCTGGCTTATTCCCTCCCCACCAAAAACCAAGCCATGCAAAACTAACACCTTAACTAATCCGTAGAACTTAGTGCACATCCAATAATTTCTTTTAAATGATAATTTACATTTTTTACCAAATGCACTGAAAAGAAATGGATCAATAATATTGATCAAAATAGTTCCAGTTTAATAGAACTATTGGGTCATGCAACTCTGGTTTGCATAACTCTGGTTTGCATAACTATTTTTTGTACAATCAACAGAAGCTTTTTACACCTCTAAAGAAATGTTTCCTGATGGTTTGGATCAGAAGATCCAGTATTGCCATCCTGAGACTTTTGTTTTTAAGGCCATAAGCTGCGCTCAGTGTTTTGGGTATATTCTTTGTTGTGCCTTGCATATATTTTGGATATAAAGCCAGTATAGATGATGTTCTTGCTGCAGTAGCCATGCAAAATAAGGCAGAGAGTCTGGCTGATGTAGTGGGGCTGTAGACTATCCACCAGTCGTCCAGGACGGTGAGGATCTCTAAAGGAATATAATAATGGCTATGCTCTGGGAGTTTTACTGAGAGAAAGATCCTTACAGCTCGAATGATTTGTCTCCGGGATTTCTGAGCTATATGTTGTAAAGAAGAAGGCTACTGTCTTTCCCAACAATCTTGCGTGCATTCGAGAGGATCATTTAGCTTCTTGTCTGAGAATGAAAGAAATATTAGTAGTAAGTAGTTCTTTTTCTCTGTCTGTGCATCACTGATTGAGTTTAGGTAGGTTATATTTTCTATTTCTTTTTTTTTTCTTTAAATATTACATCGTAAGGTGTTCCAAATTCCCAAATTCTGCTTCACTTTATTTTGTAGGTCAGACTGGTTCATCTTCTCTCTGCTATATTATTGCAGACCATATCTGAATGGATTTTTTTTTCATTTTGATCATTACTACATTAAAACTGTTTGAACAGAACACTTTATTTTATCATTATTTTACAAGTTTGCAAGGAAATACACAATTTTGAAGACAAGTGATGCAACTCCACTTGTGGTTTTCAATGGAAGAGAAGAATTACAATGTCCTACATTCACAGCATTGTTTACAGTAATATTGCAGCTAGTTTCCAGCAACTTAGGTCAGGTTCTGTAAGCAGGCACCCATGATAGTACAGAAGTCTAAAAAGTTTCAGTTTGGCTGCTTTTCGTGAAAAATAGCTAATACGTCTCAACATTGTGCTGAATCTTGTTGTACACTTCTTTTGACATCTGAACTCCTTGCTGGATTTCTGTTTCTCAGAATCAGCTACAGTAAACCTGTGTTTCCTTATAGCTTTAAGAATTTGGTTCTGATCTATAAATGCAAGAAAACTTTGCCATATTAATACAAGATAAAGAATATGTTAAGAAAGCAGTTGATGGACTGCTTTTTTTCTACAAATTGGAGCTGATATTTAGTTGTTTGATGGGGTTTTTCTTAGCTTCTCAATGGAATTTTAGAAGTGGTGGGGTAAGAAAGTGTGTATTTTTACAGGTTTGCCTTAAAAGAAGAATTACAGGGGAAACTGTTGAAAAGAATTAATCCACAACTCTATGCCTTTCATACAGAGTTTCAGAAGCGAAAAGCAAGAGGAGAGAGTGAAGACAAGATGATTGGATAGAACAAATTCAAAATAGCTTTCTTTTCTCTCTGAATTACAGCTCTAAACTTCAGGGTATTAATAGGAAATACATAACAACCTCTGACATTTTAAAATGGATGATGAAGTTTTATATCCAGTAAAGTGTAAGGCTTCACATTTTAATCTGATTTGCATTTTGGTGAAAGCCTGGAATCTTTTGCAATTTGCCAGATAACAAGGGATTTAGAACAGTAAGTATGCAAGTAATCTTTTGGACCCTTCATCTCCCTTCTTATGACAATTATACATTTATTATACTCCTATTTTTATTCCATCAGGGAATTTGATCATACAAATGTCTAGTCATTCTTTTCTTGCTTTCAACCACTTAAAGATCATTAATCAATACTATTCAGAAGTTCTTGATCTGCAACAGTGACAAGCACTATACTGGTAAGAGTAAGTAGATGTCAGCAGATCCCCTATGACAGCACATGGCGGGCTGTTCTGGCAGGACTGATGTTTGAGGGGCTCAAATTCTGTGAAATGTAACATTCTAGGGATGGGAAAAATGGAAACAGATTCTGAACTTTCAACTCAACACATGAACAAGTAATAAGGCAGGTAATTTTCTGTGGAAATTCCTTTAGCCCCAGTGTTGTGGATGATGATTACTCTTCCTACCTCCTTTGGCCAGCTAACAGCGCAGACACATTACTCCCCTTATGGACAGAAAACCAGAAGAAGGGATTTTTGACCAAAACACCTATCAGGACCTTAGGGTGTTTTTTGCTCCAAAATGTTTCAAGGCAGATAGGGAAACAATTGCATTTTCGAGAGTGTGTTGAGAAGACAAGGTTGAAAGTTAAAAACCATGGGTTGTGTTCCTATATATGTTACTGATTTTGCTTATCTTAGTCATGTAATATAGATTTTTTGTGGGGTTGTTTTGTTTTTTGGTTTGATTTTTTATTTACATGCATCCTTGAGATTAAAGCATAACACAGAAAAGTACTGTATGGTTAAAATACTTTTGAGATGTCTCACACTGAAAAACTTGTAGCTACTGCTAAAGCCCATTGGCCAATTCCTGCTTCATTTCTGAGAAGCAAAAAAATTCCCATCTGTATTTTAGTTCTAACGATCTGTTGTTATGGTGGAGATGCAAATTAAGAACAACCATTTTTTAATCTGTAGGGATGTATTCACCATTTTGTAGCTGCCTTTTCAGTTTCTGAGCCATTAATGAACAAAAGGAGAAGTATCTACACTGTTTTCAACCTGTAGGCCATCCACTACTGTCCACGTGCTCAGATTCAAAGCCAAACAATCATGTCTGGCCTCTTTGGGAGGAATTATATGGATTCAAAATACTAGACTAGTATTTGATTTCCACCAGCAGAATCCATTGGGCAGCTTCTATCATCTGCATTTCAATATTTAATCCTCCTCTATGTTTACTGTAAAAAGCTCTTTCAGAATTATGATGTGCCCACTGTCTCACCAGCTGTGATGTTTGCATCAAGTCTCCCACGGTAAAGAGCTGAAGAAAAGACAAGCCAGCGCAGTGATTTCTGTTGCTCACTTGCCATACCCACAAATCAAAGCTATTTAGCCTAATTTAAGGCTGAAAAAGAACATGCCTTCAAAGGATTCAAAAAATCATCATTCAATACTGCAGTTCAGTATTCAGGACTAGAGCACCTCCCACAGGCTTAGAGAATTAGGGCTGTTTAGCCTGCTGAAGAGAAGATTGCATGGAGACCTCACAAGACCTTCCTGTATCTGAAGGGAAGCAGGAGAGGGACACTTAATTAGGAACTATGGAGACAGGACAATGGGCAACGGCTTCAAAGTGAAAGAGGGCAGGTTAAAATTAGATATTAGGAAGAAATTCTTCCCTGTGAGGGTGCTGAGGCACTAGCACAGCTTGGCCAGAGAAGTTATGGACACCCCAGCCTGGTGTTCAAGGCCAGGCTGGATGGGGCTCTGAGCAACCTGGGCAAGTAAAAGGTGTCCCGGCCCATGTCAACAAATAATAAATGAGCAAATGGTTTTGCACATTTCTCCACTAAGTTTTTGATAGTATCGTTGTGAACTTTCTTTTGGTTTTCCTGTTTTTCATGAGGCTGACTGTCCTTGTGTCAGCTGCCTCAAAGGCAGCTTGTGCCTCCTCCTCCCTCCCCCCTCTTTCAATTTCTTTTCATCCACAATTTAATCTCATTTTCCCTTTCATACCTGAAAAGCCCTGCATGCTTCTGGGTTTTCTCCCTTTTCATACAGATCTTCTTCCACCCTTGACAATTCATACTTTTCATAAAATAAGGGCATGTTTGTAGGCATAAAAGACTTTGATTCCTTATTATATCTATGGGAATTAAGTAATAGCTTCATGCCTTTTCATAGAAACAGTAGGGAATTGATACCTTGTTCCCTGAAGTACATTAGGAAGAGAATGAAACATTAATCATGTGGAGTGGAAAAGTTGCTATTTATTTTTTTCCAAGATCTACCCCAAAAGATGCTGGGGGTGATGAAGCCTGGCTAGATGAGTTTCCCTTCTAATGGAAGGAAACTACCATGCCAATAAGGGCTCTGTGCTGAGGTCTCAGAAGAAGAGGGAAGCATATGTGTTTGTAAAGTGGAATGTCTGTTAGGCACTTCCCTCTTCAAAGCAGCATTCCATGCCAAGCACACAACAAAGAAACAAAAAATGAATGTGACTCTGCATTAGCCTTTGTTTTATAAGAACCTTAACTATAAAAATAATGGTTGCTTTCCTCACTCAGACATCTACACTCCTGTGGTTTTAATCCAGCTGAAGTTACACATCATTGACAACAAGTTTGCTATTAGGTCTCTGATGACACAGATGCTTCTCATGACAGTAACAAACCCATTGCAGTATCAGCTTCTAGACAACACCCTACCCATGCAAAGTCTTCCCTCTTCAACCATTCTGCACTTGTTTCATTTGTGGAAAGATCAATACATAAAGCAAGAAATTGCTGTGCTATTGAAATGTGCCTTGTCAATACAATTTCCTTCTCTCCAAGAAGCTATAAATATGTGGGAAAGTGTTATGGTTTGACACTGGCACAATGCCAGTGCCCCCATGAAAATTCCCCCCTCCCTGGCATCCGCTGTGAGGTGATACCCGGGAATAAGCAAAGCAGGCTCCTGCTTAAGGAAAAGGGAAAAAAACTTTATTAACTAGACTACAAAAACTAAACTACAAAAGAAAGAGGAAAAAAAACACAAGGAAAATGAAAACTACACAGAACCACTTCCCCCTCCTCCTCCATTCCAGATCCCCAATACATTTACACTTCCCAAAATTATCCACACCCGGTCTGGCACCACCCTTTAGAAAATCAAATCTTCAGCTCATGAAGAGTAGACGGAGTCCTTCCTTGTACCACGGACTTCTTGTCACAATCAGCAACCGCCCGGAGTCCTTCTATCTCGTGACATCTCCTTTCCATGCCAAGGTGCTCTCAACACCAGGCATGGGATGAGGCAGAGGCCTGCTTTTCGGGTGAACCTTTTTAAGGATGCCTCATCTCGTTCCAAGCAGAGCACAGTCTCATCTCTGGGACCTTTGTCCCCCCCCCATTTCTTCTATACCCCCTGGGGCCGAGGGGTCTCAAAACCAAACTCTCTTGACTCCGAGCCTCCGCTTCCCCCTGCAATGCAGCCTCTGTATCACCAGGAAACAGTCCATGGATATACAACAAAAAAGAGTCCAGCAAAGATTGCCACTCCATCTTCCTCCATTCCTTCAACATCTCTCTTTCCCTTTGCCAGACCCCCCTTACTGGCCTGTTTCTTCCTTCATCTTCCACTCTTATCCCTTTCCCAGGAAAGGTAATGTTCCGTGAAGTTCTCACTATCCACAAGGGTTAAAAGCTCTCCCAGGCGGCCGGACTGCCCACTGCCCCCCTCCTCTCCTCCAGCCGTGCTGCCGGCACATGATATCAAGTTTCAAGGTATACAGTTCAAGCACGGGCTGCATTCTCTCCGTCTCCAAAAGGGGGGGGGGGGGGGAATAAACAGGTCGCACGATGCTCCCCCCACCCTTCCACCGAATCCAGGCCTACCGTAGATGGGCCACGTGGCTTTCCCCTCCCCCAGCCCAGCCAGCAACTGGGCCGGGGGAGGGACCACACTACCTTCCTGCTGGAAATCCCAAGAGGACTCTGAAGGACAAGAGCCCTGCTTTTAACTCCTTGGGTTTGTAGTCTCAAGAGGCGAACCCAGTGCCCCACTGGTCAAACCAGGTGCTCATCTTAAAATCCGACCACCCATTGGTAACCACAGCAAAAACAACATATCCCAGATGTCCCATTTCCGGTCAAACCACGACAGAAAGGCAAAGTTATTCCAAAAAGGGAAAAAATCCCCCCCATGAAGATTATTATTATTCTAATAAGAGGCCACTCTTTGCATAATCACAACTGTTCTGCAGGAGATTTTCCTTTCTTTATGTGTCTCTGCCTTACTGTCCAAGAATTTGACTGAGGAATACTTTTTCTTCTTAGTTTTGGTTGAGGGTTGCTGTTACATGGCTCCGCATCAGTGGTTCCTGACTCCGCTCCATTCCGCTGGAGTCCCTAGATTGATAGCCAGGGTCCTGCAGGAACCTCTCACCTTCTAGCCTGGGCTGCAGGTATCTCATTAGTCAGGAGTTGGGCTGTGTGAGGATCAGACCAAACGAGCTGTCTAGACCTGGGAATTTTGAACTCCCTATAAAAGTAAGCTCTGAACAATAAAACAGGCTGTTTGTCATAAGGACCTTTGGAGTGTGTATCATCTCTGTCTCCAAGCCACAGCTCTCACCATAACACCACTCTGCTCTCACTGCATGTGTGTGTGAGCACACACATCTCATTGATGACACACAAAGCTCTGTCTACATGTGCCATAGCTGGGGCATTTGATTTTTCCTTAGACAGGCAGTGTTTGCATGATCTAGCCAGGAAGACACTGAAAAACACTCCAGTTGGAATTTCCTGAGAGAATTGGATGAGGTGTGGGAATCGGAAAGATAGAAATCTTCACAGACTCAAGAGGGTTTGATTTACAGCCTTAGAAGAAGCCTAGATTGATGTGAAAGCAAGGTACACAGACACTGAACAGAGAAATCATCAACTTATGTTTCTATAGTTATAAGTAAGAATAAGCCTTAAGTAAGTAAGAAACTGTATTAGATAAGGAAGGGTTTTATAGTATAGTAATGTAGTCATGTGATTATACTAGAATAAGCTGATAGTTCAGATATTACAATTGAGACATATATGTGTACATGTAATCAGATCTTATTGGGCAAAAGTATCCACATTGCAGTAGAAAGAAGTAAAGGTGACAGGTTAGAAAAGCAAGACATATACTCTGGCGACTGTCCATGGGATTAGAAAGTTCTATGGTTACAAGAGTATTCTCACTTGACTATGAATGAGCTCTTTCTCGACTTCCACACTGAGGTGCACTGCGCACAACATCCCGGTACTCTGCTACTTTATTCTGTAATCTGCATAGAACTGAAGCTCAGCGAAGGCTTTCAGCTTTGCCACTTCTCAGCAACTGTGCTGCACAAATGCACTGTGACATCCCTCCGGATCTTTAGTCCTTGAGAGGCTGTAATGTGTGCATCAGTACTTCAAGGTAGGAAGGAGCGGGCAGAGAGCACTGCGATCTGACAGCAGTTTGCAGGTTGTATAGGAAAGAGGACTGCCCCTTGAATGTGGTGCAAATACAAATTTCCACCAGTTTCAGGGGTACGCTCCAGGCAAGCTTGTTGTCCTGGCACATTTTCTCTCTGTGAAATGCTTTCTGGTATGATTCGGATGACAAGAGACGCAGAATACAGGGCTACATAGTGCTGAGAATGTAAGTGCCTGGCCTGAGCATCTTTTGGCAGAAGCAGTGTGCTAGAGCCCTTCTCTGCCACCACAGTGATCTGTGTGAGAAATTGATGCCTATTCCCTTCCAGGAGAGTAAAAGCAGGACTGGTTACAAGAATCAAAGAAGGAAGCCACAGAGCACTGGGCTGGTGGCTGCAGCGTACCGGCTGTAAAAGGAGTGTGGCTGTTACTTGCCTACCAACCGAACTCACGGTGGCTGTCTTAAGGATTAAAGTTCAGCGAGAGCTACTTATGCTGCTACCTATGCCTCTTCCAACCCCTCTGTGGAAAAACTGTGCCTACTTTTAGGTTCCGAGATCCAGAGAACACAGTGGTAGATGCAGAGGAGAAGGGAAGGACAGAGTGTACTGGTGAGTTTGATGTGGCTTACATGTGGCAGGCGGAAGGTGCAGCCCAAGGCTCGCTTTTATTTCCAGAGACTTTTTCTATGCAAACAGCTGCTGGACGTTTGCAACAAAGATGTGAGAGTGAAAAACTGAGGGCAGGTCTATCTGGGAAAGAAGATACAGAACACTGTGTGCAGTTTAAAAGCTGTTTAGAAAAGGAGGTACTTTGAGAACATCTTCTGTCTTGACACTTCCATCTGCAGGACCTCTAGCTGCTTGGACACGGCCACAATGAAAGAATGTGAAAATATTTGCGCTGCCAACGTCAGTTTTCACAGAAAAGAGGGTAGGTTGGCAAATGCCTTCTGTCCTGGCACATCTGTCAGTCAGAAGTGCAGCTGAAAACGCTTGGCTGTAACTATAGCTCTTCCACTTTGAGAGAATGTGCTGATGCTATTTATATATATATATCGTTGAGAAGGAACATGCGAATCACTAGTATGTTTCATTTAGTTGACAGACTGCAAAGGGACTGTTATGGCCAGCACTGCCTTTTTGTTGAAGGACTTTTTTCTTTGAGAGCAGCTGCTGGACATTTTGAAGCAGTTTGGTGTAGTTACAGGACACGAAAGAACAGAAGCGCACCACTACTCTCAAGGTGAAGAAAAAAGGGAAGTTTATTTTCTGACTCCAATATTTATAGTTTTACAAAAGTGACAGCAGATTGGAGGGTGACAGTGACACCTCTCCAATGACACTGGTCAAACCAACAGTCCATCAACTCGCTCCTCCTCCATAAAGGAATGCAAAACAATGAATTATTTACAGAAAGTGTGTGAGAAAGTTCACTACAAGAATGTCAACATCAGAAGGCTTAGAAAATCTTAAAAAACCAGGGTGACAGTTTAGGATCTTCAAGAGTTAGAGTGCAAGATGGTACATAGATCTTGAGGGAAAGTGCATATCTCCAGGGAGCTGGATGCAGTTCAGTGGGTGCGAGTTATATGTTGAGCAGCTGATGGCACAGAAAACATTCTAAAAGGAAGAGGCCATGCTGCAATTGCCTTTTATTTTGAAGCTTATAAACAGTGCAACCAACAATGAAATTATTCCTCTTCCTTCTCTGCTACATGCAGGACCACATTCTGTCAGTGCCCAAGAGCCAGGATCCACAGCGGAGCTCTTGCCCCCACATGAATGGGGCTGGGCTAGAAAAGTGCTTGTCTTTTTCCTGGGCACTGTCAGCGCTCATCTAAATAACCACACCATGGCATTGTCGACTCACAAAACAAGGACACACACCGAGCCCAACTCGAAACCACGCCCAGGACGCAGCCAAGTCAGAAATGTCCCTGCTCTCCAATCAACTGTGTCAGGACAACATGATTTCACTGATCTTCTCCTTCCAAGTGGATACTCTTCTTTGCCCCGCATTCAAAGGCCAACACCAGCTCTTCTGCCCTAACAAACTTTTCTCTCTCGTAGTGTCTGGTAACAAACTTGAAAACATCTGCCAAAACCAGAGCTCGCAAAACTGTCGGTGGAGAAAGCTCTTTGCTGCCTACTATTTCAATTGCACCCATCAAATTACAAGCACACACCCTGCTATCACCACTTTGCTTCTCAGCTCTAGGTACCACTGTAAGCCTTTAATCTATCAGAGTCAGGATCCAAATGGGATGGCACCAGGGACTGCTTACACAGTCTCTAAAGCTACAAGGGACAAAAACCTGTCTTGCAGAGGCCTGGCCTCTGCATTCCCACTGACAGTTCAACAACTCTAATCCAGAGAACTGCCTTTCAATTCACTGAGAACACCCGAAGTGCCCATCCAAACTTTGCCAAAGAGAGGAGGAACTAGAAGCCCATCTCAAAAGAAATGGCATCTCCTCCTCCAAAATCCAAAACATCCAGGGCCTGATCCTATGCAAAGGTGTCAGAACACTGCTATTGGGCATTACCTTCGCACAGCACTAGCTAGGCTGCACACCAAGACCCAGCGCAGCTCTTTACCTTGTCCAAAAGAAGTGTGCTGGCAGAATTTCAAGAAGGCTGCCTTGAGGAAGTGGAAAAAACATGCCAAATGGATTCTTTAAGGAGGGAGACTGCTTTCCAAAGGTGGATACCAACTCCATGATTGTCCGAATTGAGTCAGTGCTTCCAAACCAAATATGCCAGGATAGAAAGTTGAGGCTGCCCTTAAGCTGCACGACACAGCTTCTTATCTGAACCTCCAACACTGGGGCTAAGTTCTTTCCTTCCCATGAGAAAGCATTGCTGTTTTCCTTCAGGAACTTACCAAGCAAAAGTTGCATACCACGCCCGGTACTGACTCTTTTCAACAATGGCTCCTACACAGAAAGGGCCAGGACAGAAATGTCTTGCTGGACTATACCTCCCCATGATACCTTATCAGCTGCCCTACCAACATTGCCACCATATCTTTTGCTTCCCAAGGAAAGGCACTCCAAGTCACTTGGCTTTGCCTTGCCTGCAGTACCATGCCTAGTTTGCCTAGCCTACCCTACCCTAGCTTTGCTTGCTTGCCTATGTCTGCCTTGCCTAGCCCTACAAGTAACTTCCTGGCTTTGCTTTGCCTAGCGCTCTTTGCCTTGCCTTCCATGCAGGTAAGGCAATGCAAAGCAAGTGTAGGCTATTGTAGGCAAGTCAAGGGAGACATTGGCAAGGCTGAAGCCGAGAGGGGAAAGCAAATGGAGTGGTAGGTGAGAGAAGTCCCAGAAGTTAAAGGCAAGGCTGGGCATAGGAAGTAATCGTAACAGGAAGGGCTAGGCAAGGCAAAGCCCTGTAGGAAAACTGTAGGCAGATCAAATGTTGGGCATGGATATGCAAGGGAATGCAAAGCAATGGAGAATCAGCAGGGCAAGGCAAGGAAACTGTTGGGTTGCCGAAGCAAGGCAAGTGGCAGGTCCTTTCAAAGATTGCTGGTACACAAAAGTGGCCCAGACAGACCGCTCTGTCCAGCCTTGATCTTGCATGGGCCATCCCTAATCTGCACCTAAGACACTTGGGTTTCCTGCTTTCCTTTGTAGGCAAAAGAACTGTCATTCTGCTCCTGAAGCCCAAGGGTGAAAGAGGAATTTTGTGTCCAAAATTCAAGACATGTAAGGATAGATGTCAGAAGAAAGCTGTCAGGACAGATAGGTGTACTTGCATGTGACCTCCTCTAGGCTTCCTCTCACATGCTCCTGAAACACTGGGGCCTTGAGAAAAAAAGCCAGTGGAAGCCTGGAGAATCCTAGGAGAAGCAGGCAGGGCAATGCAAGTTGAAGAAATTCCACAGAAAGAGAGGTGTTGAATTCCAGGTGGGGGGCGGATTAGCAAGGTAATGCAAGGCAAGGAAGGGGTTTTAGCAAGGTAATGCAAGGCAAGGAAGGGGTTCAAGGGCAAGGCAAGACAAGTAGTGGCTTTGCCAAGCAACAACAAGGAGAGGGAGGCAAGGCAATAAGAGTCCTAGAAGGAGAAGGAAATGAATGATTTGAGCTGGACAAATGGGAAGGAAAGGAAGGATAACTGAGCAAGTCAATGCAAGGCACTGGGTTGGTATGAAGGGCAAGTGAAGGACATGCATGGGTCAGGAAGGCAAAGGAAAAGGAAATGCAAGGTTGGGTAGGAAAGGCAAGGCAATGTGGGGGAGGGATAGGCAACACAATGGGTATCTTAACAGGAAATGTCCATGCTTAGCAAGGCCAAGAGAAAAGTGGTAGAGAGGTCAAGGTGGGAAAGAGGTGAGTGCAGTTAAGAAAGAAAGAAAGAGCATAGCTCTCTCGTGTGTGTGTGTGTGTGTGTGTGTGTGTGTGCGCGTGTGCGTGTGTATAAAGTCTGCAGAATGTAAAGCAAAAAAAGCTGTGTCTTGATTGTGGAGTGAATGGATGTTTTTCGAACGTAAGTGGCAAGGTCCAAGCAACCTTTTCATCCTGTCACATCTGTGTGTGTGAGACATAGCCAGAAACTTCTCCATTTAGATTCAGACTGCAAACAGGACACAGAATGTGACTGTAGTGAAACCCTCAGGTTTAGCCAGGGCCCCGAGGAGAATCTGAATAATATAAATGCTGACACAGCAGCAAAGAAGCTTCCTGACTCCAGGGACATCCGCCCTATAACCTATCCCTGTTATGAACAAAAATTCAGTTGATTTTTTTCTGTGAGAAAAAAATTACCACTACTGCTGGGCTGCTGCCTGTGTTATGGTAATTACGGGTCGTTGTCGTTAATGGTTCTTTTTGTATTAGTAAAAGCCCTGGCTGGGGCGAGTTAATGGCCCTCCTCAGACACAGTGAAGGGTGGGGACCTTCCCAAACAGTGAGGAGAAGAGACCTGGAGGGGGGGGGTTATGCAAAGTGACTCCAAGGACCAGAATGCTTTGTGAGACCCCCGACTCCAAACCCACGGAAAGACCCCAAAAACAACGAGCCAGATAAGAGTTGAGAGACTGGAGTGATGTCTGGACGTGAGGAGCCGAGTGCCGAGCCTGCAGAGATGCGGAACACCTTCGGAGCCTCTCGCCCTGACTATGGGAGAAGCCCCCGGAGATGAGGGCCTGCTAAGACAGCTGGCAAAAGTAGAAACACCTGGCGGGGAATACCACGCCCAAAAGGCTCCCACGAGGACTGCATTCCCCCAGCTCTGCCCCTAGTGGACAGAGCTGTGCATATCCTCCTCCTCTGAGTCGCCTTGGGAGAGACGACGGATGCTGCAGACCCGTCGAGCCGCCCAATCCTGAGCTGATCACTTTTAATAAAGGCATTAAAAAGGAGAAGAAGTCTCCTGGCCCTGTTTATTTCATCCCTATAGCCATGTAAGGCAATATCTTGTTAACCCTACTATTGGTCACTTATGGTCCCTCTAACCTTTGCCATTGGTCAAGATTGGAACCGGGCCAAGGCTAGAAAAGTGGCATACTGTACCCCTACTAACTTGGAAGAAGAAGAGCTGAGACCCTTCACGGACCCCTGCAATAAAGCCATATTCGTGGAACAGCCGGCATCTTCTCCTTCTCCTCTCTCTACCGTCTGCTGGAGTCTCAAGGCAAGGGCAAGCTACCTAGCAAGCAAAGCTGAAATCATAAGAGCTGGCTAATCACTACAAGAGCTGAATATTCCCTGCTTGCTAGGGGCTGACCCGCGGCCTTGGTCTGAGAGCAAGCTGGCCTCTGGCATGCAGTCTCCTTGGGGGCTGAGCTCTGGAGCTGTAATAGCTTGCCTTAGGATGAGACCAATTAAGGCTCATTTAAGTGGCTGCCCAACATGATCGTCGGACCCCATTCCCCAGGGGCGAAACCTCACCAGAGCATGAGATCCTTTTCGGGGTCTCCTGTTATTGCCTGTTCGGGAAGCCGCTCCTTTTGCACAAGGACTTTTCATTTTAGAAAATCCTCTTTGCGGAAGGCTCAATTCGACCGTCAACACATACATCTGGACGAGATAATGTTCGAGGAGAATTGAGCAGCAGACCCCCTTCCACAGACCCCTGACCCCGAAGGACGAAGGACGTAAGTATTGTGCGCATACCTTTGGGTGCTCTTAAAAACCTTTTTCTTTTTCTTTCCTTTTTTTCCTCATTTTTCTGTGGAAAGGGCTTGAAAAAAAAAAAAAAAGGGTGTTTGTTTAAGCACCCTGAAACTAACCACACTTGAGAGAGAATTATATTTAACCATTGTAGAAACCTTCTCTTTTAATAATTTCTCTTTTTCTAAAGGTAGTCTGTCAAAAAAGACTTAAAAAATTTGTAACTTGGATTGTGGTACAATTCCCTGAAACTAATAAAACCACAATTACTGAAAATTCTTTCTGGGATATGGTTGGAAACACTATTTATATGTCTCAAACAAAACAGGATTTTTCTGTTACTAACGTCTTACCTTTATTTCATATAATAACAAAGACGGTTTAAAAATCCAGCTCTGAAAAAAGCTCCACATTAACAGATCTCTCCTCTTCATATGCTAATTGTGCTAAGATAACAGAGGTATGTGCCTTGCATGCCACAGAGTCAATGGGCTCTGCAGTGCTTCCTGCAGACATCACGTCAAAAGCAGAGCCTAAGCAGTCCACCCTGGACCCCCTCTCCCTTGCTTCAGAGCCGGGAGTGCTCACCACGTTCCCCCCTCCCCCCCCCCCCACTCCCCCCCGTCGCGGGACCCGCGCTGCCCAGCTTCCCATTTCCGGGCTTAGCCGTAGCCCCCGTTGCAGCCCCCCATCCCCCCGGCTCCGCTTCCTTCCTCCTTCTGGCCCCGGGGGCCCTGCTCCCTGCCCCTGCCCCCGTAGCCCCCACTGCGGCCACCCCTCGCCCTGCACCGGTCTACCCCCTCCCTGTTCCCCCTGCCCCCGTGCTGCCTTTGCCCCCTCCCTTCGCCGCGATCCCAGTCCTCCCTACCCTCGCGCCCCCGCCCTGCCCTCTGCTCCCCCCGCCGCGCCCGCCATGCTCCCCGGCCCCGTTATCACTGCCGCCCCCCCCCCCCCCAACCCCGCGCTGCTACATCTCCGCTCCTGCGGCCGCCCTCCCCGCCGTCATCACCCCCGCTCCCGCCCCTCCCGAGACCGCCCCCGCCCTCCCGGCCCCGACTGAGAGCGGGCCGGCCCCTCCTGGCGCCTTCCCGAGCCACGCCCACACCCTGTCCCCCTGCACCGAGCCTAACACATGTGCAGTAACACCAGCTCCCCCTATACCTGTAGTACCCCAAACCAGCAGCACTGCTTGCGCACCCCCAAACCCCCCAGGCATGCATCCCCAGCCCACCCACCCCCCCTCCCCCCACGCGTCCCTCCAACCCCTCACCCAACACTCCTGCCACCCGAACGGATCAGAGACCACTCGTGGCGTCACCCCTCCCCACACCCAATCCGGTCCCCACTGTGCTGCTACCCCTGACCCAATAGTGCCACCTCCTGGCCAGTCATTGAAAACCTTGAAAAACGCTTCTAAATGAAAAAAAAGGAATTAACGGGTAGCAAATCCCTCACAGCTTTCCTCAGACGATGAGAGCTCTTCCGATGAATCTGATTTTGATACGATTAACACAGACCCATGGGCTCTTATTAAGATAGAAGCTATGAAGTGGGGAATTGGGACCTAGTGCAGAAAATCACAGCCTTTCCGGTTGAATACAGGAAAGGAAGGAACGGTGGGGAATCTAATATTAAGACATGGAAACCAATTTCTAATAAGGAACTAGTGCAATTGAGAAATATAGCCAAGGAACATGGACGTAGTTCACATATCTTTAGAAATTTCTTATAAGCCATGTTCTCTGCACATGTCTTGTTTCCTCACGATGTAAAAAATATTTCACAATGCCTCCTGTCCCCGGAAGAATATTTGTTATGGGATAGGCATTGGAAGAAACACTTAAAAACGTTATCAGATTCATATACTGCCGATGCTACTAAGACTAACTTTACAGTAGAACAGCTGGCTGGCGAAGGGGACTTACAAAAGCCAACTGAACAAATGGAAACTCTGAATAAAGAAGCACTGCAGGATGTAGCAATCGCAGCTAAAACCTCCTTGCTTCTTATGCAGGATGAGTCAACGCCAACAATGCATTTTTCTACTATAAAACAAGGCATTGAAGAAAGCTTTATAAAATTTGTGGACAGACTTAGAGATGCTTTGGAGAAACAAATAGAGAGTACTGAGGCAAGAAAGGAACTCTTATGTAAGCTTGCTTTCAGCAACTCAAATGAGAAATGTAAGGCCATTTTGAGGTCTTTACCCGTGGATACAGACCCCACTATAGAGCAAATGCTAGAATGCTGTACACCTCACATGTCCACTGAAAATACAGTGGCCCAAACAGTTGCTAAGGGTATTGCTGAAGGAGTTTCGGGTGCATATGCAGTCACAACCTCTAAGGAACAAGCTAAATGCTATCACTGTGGAGAGCTAGGACATTATATAAAGGACTGCCCGGAGAGAACACCCCCCCGATACCATCGTAATTATTATCAAAGACCCCAACATCAGCAACGCTATCAATCGCGTCCTTTAAACTCCTTGAGGCGCCCGTTCGACCTTCGGGCGCAGAATACAAATCAAAGGCTACCAAGACCCAATCACGCACAAACCCAGGCTGCTCCAGACCCAAAGAAGAAGCCCCAACCCACGGGACAACCCAGAGAGGTACCCGCCGGCAACTGGTAACTGCTTTGTCCATTGCCTTTAATGATAAGAATGTTCACCGTGTTCCCACAGGAAAATATGGACCTAAAGGGAGTCCTTCAGGGATTCTAATTACAGGTGACTCTCTTAATACTCCAAAGGAAATCTTCGTTGTTCCGGAAGTGCTGACAGTGCAGCTGGGACAAGACATCCTCGTGCAGGTATACTGCATAGACTTACCATTTTTTCTTTCTAAGGGAACTCCAATAGCTCAGGCCTTCTTACTCCCAAAGGATCACAGGCAACAGATTCCTCTCAACCCTACAGCTATGTGGGCACAAGTCATGGGACCATCCAAGCCTACCATTGAGTGCGGCCTCTCCTACAAAGGAGAGAAGACCCACCAGCCAGGGATGCTAGACACCGGTGCAGATGTGACCATCATTGCCCGTTCAGATTGTCCAGCACACTGGGATCTACAACCTGTTGCAGGCATGATTTCCGGGATTGGTGGAGCTACAGTATCCATGAGAAGCAAGAACACGGTCATCGCAAAAGGCCACATAGTGGAGTCCGACAGCCCTTGGAATTCTCCAGTCTTCGTTCTACCAAAGCCTGGGACAAACAGGTGGAGGCTTCTCCACGACCTTTGCAGAATCAACGAGGTCATTGAGGACATGGGCCCTCTTCAGCCTGGCTTGCCCTCCCCATCAATGCTGCCTAGAGACTGGACACTTGCTATCATAGACATTAAGGACTGTTTCTTCAGCATCCCACTGCACCCTGAGGATGCTCCACGGTTTGCTTTCTCCGTTCCCTCTATTAACAAGGAGGCTCCGCTCAAAAGATATCATTGGCGTTATCTTCCTCAGGGACTAAAAAACAGCCCCACTATGTGCCAGTGGTATGTGTCTCACATCTTGTCTCCCATTCGGAAATCATTTCCAGACGCTATCATCTATCACTATATGGATGACATTCTGGTGTGTGCTTCAGACCAAGCTTACTTGGACAAAATGGTTAAAAAGACTATTGAAGACATTGAAAAGGCAGGAATGGAGATTCGTGAGGACAAAATCCAGTACACTGAGCCATGGACTTACCTTGGAGTCCAGATCCAGGAAAGAACCATCGTACCTCAGCAGATCGCCATCAACGATGACGCAAAAACCCTCAGGGACTCACACAGCCTGTGCGGATCCATCAACTGGGTACGTCCACTGCTAGGAATTACATCAGAGGACCTTGCTCCCTTTTTCAATCTTCTTCGTGGACCCAAGGAACTGGACTCTCCCTGCATTCTCACAGAGGAAGCCAGAGGTCCCATTGTCAAAGTCCAGGAAGCCTTGTCTTCACGCAAAGCCCATCACTACGAGCCCAGCCTGCCTTTCCAGTTCATCATCCTGGGAAAAGCACCTCGATTCCATGGACTGATTTTCCAATGAGACTCCCCACTTCGAGACCCTTTGTTGATACTGGAATGGATCTTTACAAATAGCCAGCCTACAAAGACACCACCTACCAGGAGGTTATAGCACACTTAATAAAAAAGGCTAGGACTCGCCTTTGCTCTCTTTCAGGTTGTGATTTTGAATGCATATATTTGCCAATAACCCTTAAAGACTTTGAGGATTTGATCAAGACCAATGCGAGTCTTCAGTTTGCTCTGGACAGTTTTACGGGCCAAACTTCATCAGACATCCCACAATATGATCTTTTTAGCCAGAATGAAACTTTCCACTTGATTCCAAAACAAATCCAAAGTAGAAAACCTCTCAAGGCTCTAACCCTATTTACAGATGGCTCAGGGTCTTCCCACAAGTCGGTGATTACTTGGAGACACCCCCAAACACAATATTGGCAATTTGACGTACAAACAGTAGAAGGATTGCCACAAATTGCAGAATTAGCAGCTGTTGCCAGAGCCTTTGAAAAATTCAAAAACGAGCCTTTCAATCTGGTCACAGATTCAGCTTATGTTGCTGGTATAGCTATGAGAGCAGAACATGCTCTTCTCAAAGAGGTCTCAAACCCAAAGTTATACCAACTGCTCTCTAAATTAATACAATTGATATCCCACAGAAAGCAACCTTACCACATAATGCATGTGGGGTCTCACACGGGCCTCCCAAGTATTGTCGCAGAAGGCAACAGAAAAGCAGATGCATTAGCAATGGCAGCAGAAACTGCTAATGTTCCTAACATCTTTGCTCAGGCAAAGCTGTCACACACATTTTTTCATCAAAATGTACCTGCCCTTATGAGAATTTTCAAGCTCTCAAAGGATCAGGCAAAGGCTTTTGTGGCTACATGTCCGAATTGTCAGAACTATCAGATACCATCTATGGGGACGGGAGTCAATCCCCGAGGTCTGAATAGCTGCCAGCTGGGGCAGACAGATGTAACTCACTTTGCACCTTTTGGAAAGTCAAAATATGTGCATGTTTCGGTCGACACGTTCTCAGGAGCAGTATTTGCATCATCACATGCAGGAGAAAAGACCATGCACACAATAAAACACTTTCTCCTCGCTTTTGCCACCCTGGGTGTACCAAAGGAGATTAAAACAGATAATGGACCAGCCTATACCTCCCACAAGTTAAAGGAGTTCTTCAATGAATGGGGCATAGCACACAAGACCAGCATACCTGTAAACCCCACAGGACAATCCATCGTGGAAAGGACGCATCAAACCCTCAAAAGAGTCCTCGATCAACAGAACATAGACACGAGAATCACATCTCCAGTGGAAAGACTTTGCAAGGCTCTCTATGTCATCAACTTTCTGAACTGTACAGCATCAGAGCCTGACCCACCAATACTTCACCACTTTGCAAATACCACCCAAGCAAAGCTCACTGAGAAACCACCAGTGCTCGTGAAGGACCCTGAAACACACCAAATTTCAGGGCCTCATCAGTTGATTACCTGGGGTAGAGGATATGCATGCGTGCTACTACCATCAGGTCCAAGTTGGTACCCAGGAAAATACGTAAAAGCATACTTAGGCACTGCAAACACTACTCAGGCAGATGAAGACAAGAACCCTCCTGAGGCAAACACAAGACCACCTCAAAACCAAACCAGCTCAGCCTGGAGACGAAGACGTCGCTGAACACCCACAAACACAAGGACAGACAGCCCCATTACAAGGCAGCAGACAAAACAGAAAGTTAAACAACAGTCTGCTGTACCAGGCCACAGATAGCCTTAACACAAAAGTGTTCTCTGAATTATGTTATTACACTGTTTTGTATTTTAAAAACCTTATTATTCCCTCTTCCTGACCTTTAAAACCCCTTAACTTTCTACCCGCTCCTCTTCCCTTAGTGTAACTTAGAAATTAAAAGAAAAAAGGAAGGGAGGAGGGGAACACAGAAAAGAACAAGGCAGAAATCCCTCTCATCATAAAGATAAAAAATTCTGCTTATATTCCCTATCAGAAGCCCTATTCCTGCCCAAAGATGAAAAATATCTCCATCGGTGCTGTCCTCACCGCTGCCTGGACGCTCTACACCGTACCGCGTGCCTTCAGCTGGATTAGCCCTCAGCCCAGCCATAATGTTTGGGTAACCTTAGCAAAAACACTAAAACAAGACAACATGTGCTTGTCCATGGGAAGCATTGATAATACACTTTCTACATGTCTAGTAGGAATTCCCTTTGTAGCAGACGACTGGCCTGTCTATAACTCCGAGGTTCTCTGCACCACAGGTAAGAGACCCAATGGGGGGGATACTTGGGATGAGTAGACAAAAATTCTGCCAGATGCTCGAGAGGAACCCCAAGAATTGGATGTATTGGGGTCCTCCAAGGCCACATATTGTGTCCAATTTTACTTTAGGTGTACGAAAAACAATTGGCCAGAAATTGACCAACACAAAAACACATATCGAAAAGATGTATCACCAATTAACAAAGCCTATAACCCCCATGATTGGTGCAATTACACGGCTCGTGTGATTTCTGTGTCCTCCCTCCATCCCAAAGTATTACCCAAGGGAATGTTTCTCATCTGTGGTGACAGAGTATGGGCTGGGATCCCCTCCCAATTCCAGGGAGGTCCCTGTACCCTTGGAAAACTTTCTACCCTTACTCCAAACATCACCCTGTTACGTAATTGGAAAAAAGAAAGTGAATCAAAATGCCAAAAAAGGTCCTACACTGAATTTGATGAAAGTTGTGATCCTAGATTATATGATTGGAACTGACCAAAAAAGATTGCTGTCTCCCTGTTTTTACCCTGGGTAGCTGCAGCTAAAGCCCTCAGTGAAATCAATCACCTTGGGTGCTGGCTCAGTAAACAAGCCAACGCTACATCAGCAGCCTTAAGTGATCTCTTAAAGGAAGAAGAAACCACAAGACAGGCTTGGCTCCAAAATCCAGCAGCAATCGACTTCCTGTTGCTTGCCCACAGACATGGCTGTGAGGACTTCGAAGAAATGTGCTGCTTCAGCCTCTCTTCACGCTCAGAGTCCATCCATGCGAACATCCAGAAACCGAAAGATCTCATGAAGGACTTGAAAGTAGAAAGAATCCCAGACTGGGTCAATGAACTTTTCGGGCAATGGGGACTAACAGGATGGGCTGCATCTTTGGTAATGGAATGTTGTTGATTCTCCTTGTAACTGTTATTGTGTTAGCAATGTTCTTGTGCCTTGTTCACTGTTTCAAAAGAACTATCGCGACTGCCTTTTTTGTAAAAACAGAATGTGACTTTTAGTGAAACCCACAGGTTTAGCCAGGGCCCCAAGGAGAATCTGAATAATATAAATGCTGACACAGCAGCAAAGAAGCTTCCTGACTCCAGGGACATCCGCCCTATAACCTATCCCTATAGCCATGTAAGGCAATATCTTGTTAACCCTACTATTGGTCACTTATGGTCCCTCTAACCTTTGCCATTGGTCAAGATTGGAACCGGGCCAAGGCTAGAAAAGTAGCATACTGTACCCCTACTAACTTGGAAGAAGAAGAGCTGAGACCCTTCATGGACCCCTGCCATAAAGCCATATTCGTGGAACAGCTGGCGTCTTCTCCTTCTCCTCTCTCTACCGTCTGCTGGAGCCTCAAGCCAAGGGAAGGCTACCTAGCAAGCAAAGCTGAAATCATAAGAGCTGGCTAATCACTATAAGAGCTGAATATCCCCCTGCTTGCTAGGGGCTGACCCGCAGCCTTGGTCTGAGAGCAAGCTGGCCTCTGGCATGCAGTCCCCTTGGGAGCTGAGCTCTGGAGCTGTAATAGCTTGCCTTAGGATGAGACCAATTAAGGCTCATTATGTGACGGTGCAAATAGCTGAGCAGGAAAGCACATAACATCAGCATGTTTCAACAGAAGCAGTTTGTGCGAGAAGGAGACAGAAACGTGGGACTCCAGCAATATGACAATGCACTCAGCTGAGAAGCAAAGTGCAATGCCTTGGTGCGTGCTCTGAAAATAAAAGGCTGCAAGGAAAAGGCAAGGGAACAGATCAGTGAAAGCTTTCTGTCCTGGTACACTGAGCTGTGCCACTGTCCTCTATCAGTTTGAAAGCTGTGCATACAATCCCGATGTTGTGCAACTTCATTCTTCACCTCTTGGAAGCTGCTGCGCTCTCTGACTCCCGAAGGCGAAGAAGCAGCTTCTTCACACACAGAGCATTGTGCCAGTCATGGTATTCTCTGGAGCGCGGCTTCTCCCAAAAGATTCCCGGGTCCGGTGCATACCTTCGGAGAGCTCTGTATTTTCATATTCTGTGTCTCTTGTCGCCTGCATCTTAGCAAAAAGCTTTGCCACTACATCTCGCAAGGAGAAACTGTCCCAGCACTGCAGACATCCACTGATCTTCTCTGTGAACTTCGTATTTGCTGCACATTCAAGAAGCACTCCTGTTTCTTAGTTAAGCTGCAAGTTGCTTTCAGATCGCCATGCTCTTTGCCCCCTCCTTCCCGGGCCAAATATACACAAGCACATTACAACCTCGCAGAAGAAAAAGATCGCGAGAGATGTCACAGTGCATACGTGTAGCAAGCACAGATGCTGAAAAGGGACAAAGCTGAATAACGTCGCTTTGCTTCAGTCCTTCCTGTGAGAGGCAGCTGAGGCAGTGCCTTAATCCATCAAGGACCCCCCAAAGTGCTCCCACGAGTCATTCCTGAGGCCTTGCAGCACATGACAGCACGTGATGCAACAAATGCAGAGTCTGTTGTAAGAGACAATGGCAAACTCCCCCCCTTCCCCTGCTGGGAGGTGCCTGGATTTTCCTACCTGGCTTGAGCATATATTAACCCATCAGATTCTATGCATTTTGGAGGGACCTTCACCACCAAGAAAAGCAGCTGGAGAGGATCAACAGAGCATCGTTGGGATCCACAGAGTGGTGATATTTTCCTTATTCTGTTCCTGTTACTCACTTTCTGTCCCCCAGATCTATTTCCTTTTTTTTTTTTTTCTCTCTCTCTCTCCCTCCCATATTTACTATCAAATAAAACCCATACCATTGTCACTGGCATATGGTCTCGTTTGCACCCTAATTCAGGCAGGGGTAGTTCTAAAGGACCTTAGTAACCGGATCTTGACATTTTATTGTCAGGCAGGGACATTTCTAAGAACCTTAGTAATTGGATCTTGACGGGGGAGGGACTCCAGAGAAGGGGCTTGACCTGGGGGGGAATTGCATCACCACTTGTCCTCCTAATTGGTGCTTTTTATCTATTATTCTAATTTCCTAAAACCTATTAAAAATGTACTCATCCCTGGGGGGGGTGGGCTTTTGTGGACATCTTTCCATAACTGGCCCTAAAGGCCTTCAAATAAAGATGTGGAGAAATAGCTACGTGACAAGAACCCAGCTAATCTAAGTCCTGCACCTGCAAGGACCCTGTCCTTGAGCATAGCTGTGTTACCATAACAAGGTGTTGTGGTTGAGAGACAAGAGACATGAGTAAAAGCAGATGTAACTCCTTCGGAATGAGGAAGCTGATATCTAGAATATAACCAATAGATTGCTTGGCTTGCAGAATATGTATGAGCTTATTATTTGTTGGAGATAAATGTCTGGTGCTCTGATCAATAAACGAAGCTTGCTAAACACTTATATTTGGTGTCTTGAGATTTCCTGCATCGCGACATAAAGATCTGCTCTTATATTACCTCCTTACTAAAATTATCTCAAGTTTCATTTCCAGGTTGGGAAAAAGGCAACACTGTTATGCATGATGGTGTTAGTGATCAGGAACACATAATCACAGAATGATTATATGCAGGTGCTTTTATTGAAGAGCTCTGGGTGTCAGGGGTACAGACCCAAATCTGAATCCACCATGGGTTCGGGATGACATGTTTTTATATTCTATCGTTATATAACTTACATACTGTCCAGGTTTAGAGCAAATTTGGGGAAGAATCCCCCAAAGGAGCTCCGGTGGGAAAAGCAGATCCAATCGGCCCCTCCCCTCAACTGGTCCGGGAGGAAAAAATACCTCCTTGGAGAAAGGTGGAGAAAAACTGTTTATTAAGCAATAAAACCAAAACAATATCAAACAATGAGACCCCTTGCCACTCTAAAAGAGATGACAAACTGAGAAAACTCCGTCCTCGGGTTGCAGCTCAGCTCACTCAGTCTCTGATCAGTCCCTCCAGTGCTGGAATTGTCGCAGGACAGGCCTGGCCCGGTGGGCCGCAGCTGCAGCTGCCGGCGCTCTCCTGGATGTTCAGTCCAGAGCAGTTTCAAGAGGTCCAAAGAAAAGGGAAAAAAAAACAGTCCAGGGAACTTCTTTGCCTCAGCTAGCTAACACTAACTAAAAAGCAAAAGAAGAGCTCTGTCCCGCTGTCTGTCCATCCGCAGACCACGCAGTCAGGAGCGGGAATGTGTAGGAGTGGAGTACAGTGTCTGAAAACAAACTGCACGTTTCTTCTCTCCCCCCCTTCACTCTCTGGAATACTCTTAAAGGTGCAAAACTTATTATTCAGCATAAACAGAATGAGACGATTGGGGATAAAAGCATCATATAGTCAACCCAGGACACATACTAATTATTAAACTTACATTGTTCCATTGTATACATTGATTTCATCCAAGCATGTGTTTCTAATGATCCCCCTCAATCCCTTGAACATAGTTTCTCATTATTCTTTCTACGATTAAACAATAATTATATCTAACTACTAAACAATCATCACATCTAACAATTATATAATTCACCATATACTGGTTTACACAGGTGCCGTTTCACATGATCTGGCAAACACAAGGCCTAACATTTCCCAGGGCCTACTAAGCCTAACTTTCTTTCTAACTCCCCTGAATATACCATGATTTTAGAAACATTTTATGCCTATACTATCAGTGGGGCCCCACTCTCCTGGAGATGGCTGAACATCTGCTTGCCCATGGGAAACAGTGAATCAATTCCTTGTTTTGCTTTGCTTGTGTATGCAGCTTTTGGTTTAACTATTAAACTATATTTATCTCAACCCACAAGTTTTCTAGATTTCAGTCTTTGGATTGGGGAGACCAATCCTACAGATGGGAGAGTGTCGCAGCATATGTAACAGTTAGATGGCAACAATATGCAGAGTATCATCATACAATTTCAGAAAGCTTCAACCCATACAGAGTAACTCCATACCACTTCAAAAGGCTTCAAGTGACAGCCCTTCTTGTTCTTTAGCCCAAACTTTTATACCCCTCATCATTCATGCATTGCGCCTGTATGCCTTCTGTTCCCTTTTGTGATTGGTCAGTACACCTTGGCACTCCATGTCTCATTGCTTTCAATACTGTTCACCTGCTTTTCACAGTTGTAGCCCATTAAGGATGAGGCTTGGCCACAACCCCACTCCCAATTACCACAAACTCTGTACCTACAGAGGAGTGACCAAGCAGCTACATGGTGCTTGGTTGCTTGCTGGGGTTAAGCTACAACACTCCCTCACCTGTGGAGCAGTTTAAAACCCATGAATCAGGTCTTGTATTTCTACTTCCCTCATGTCCTTGTTGTCAGGGTATAATTGGAATGAATTATTATGTTAGTGTATTCCATGATCCTCTGCTTTGTGCCCTGTTGGGAAGGATGAAAGTTTGACAAAGTCTCACAGATATGTATGCTTAGCAGAAAGATTTTTAAATGTAGAGTCTGATGAAGGAATAGAGATGGAAGCAAGTTTTGATATAGAAGAAAAGAATTGCTGAGCCAGTCTTACTGGCTAACCAAGGAGGCAAAGGGTATGTTAGAAGGGGTTTTTATGACTTAGAGCAAAGGATAAACCCACCTCAAACAAGAAGATGTTTTTACCAAGCAGAAAGATAGCACAGGCAAACAAGTCAGCAAAGTTGCAAGTAGAAAAAAGGTCTCAGAATTTTCCACTGCAAGAAAACTGAAAAACAACTTCTAGCTTAAACTGTAATGTACTAACTTTTAGTGATTGGAGAATAGTAACATGAATATGGTAATTATAGTAGTTATGATAGGCTATAGATAATAGTTAAGGTATAGATTGGTTCTACTGTATGAAGATGCTAAGCAAAGAAAAGTATATAATGCAATGTAACCAAAACCAAAGGGTCTCCAGGCCTGCCTGCAGCTGGAGCTGACAGCTGTTGGCACAGGCTCTGTCTCCCACGACCCTGGACTGCTGTAACCTCTTGGATGGAATAAATGACATTTTGGAGAGCTGCCTGGGGTCCCGCATCCCTCATTTCAGCTCTTACAAGTGGCCCCAAAATGGCTATTGTATCT
The DNA here is from genome assembly GCF_028551555.1 of Melozone crissalis. Classification (NCBI taxonomy): domain Eukaryota; kingdom Metazoa; phylum Chordata; class Aves; order Passeriformes; family Passerellidae; genus Melozone; species Melozone crissalis. Next base: position 2,518,752 of record NW_026535813.1, on the reverse strand, counting down.
TTAAGAGCCAGGAGCCTGGGGCTGGATGAGTGTGAGGCCAGGGGGATGAGTCTCTGCTTTCTGTGTAGGCGTTTTTAAAGCCTCCCTGCACAGATTTTTCACAACTCTTTTTGGCATGGTTATTTGCTTGGCTGGCTTGGCTTTTATTTTTGGCCCAGGCAAAAAGTATTACCATTCCTTGGCTTAGAGAAGCTGCAGTAGCGATCTTTGGACTGCCTTGAGGCAAACCGAACAGTTCCTTGTCAAAGACCAGGAACATCGTGCTGGCAGGAGCAGACTGGCCCTTCTCCAACCCAAGCCTCTGTGAGCTGAGCCAGAGAGAAAACACACCTAGGGACTCCATCCCAGCTGTTTTACCTGCCATGACTATTCTACTGAGCTCTGCCATGGGGAGAATGTCAATGCCAGACAAGCCACCAGGCTTTCATCTGCTACTGCAACTGCTCCATGAAGCTCCTGTTTTGCCTGAGAGGGAAGCTGGCGCCATCTTGTACCGCATGTTGTGTGCAGGTGTTCCTCCAACATTCTGAATCTTCATTCCAATGTGTGGGGAGGTGAGGTCTGACAGTTTATATCTAGCAGTTATTTACTTTTTTTTTTTTTTGCCTTCTGGTCATTCTGTTTGTTAATAAACTGCTGTAGTTTTTTTTTTTTTTTACTTTCATCTATTAGTATTCATTTCCTATTGGTGGAAAGGGATTATTGGAACCCTTTAGAGAAGATGACTCATTCCACAGCGTGCTCTTTTAAATTGTCTCCAAATGGAGACACAGGGGCAATTTCCATTAATCTCCACAAGCAAGGTGCCATATGGGATATATGGCTGAGATTTGAGTAATTTTTTCCTTTTTTGGAGGGAATCTGAATGCACTCTCATGGATCCCATTGTAGACTGTAGTCTATTTCAAAATACACTCTAATGGTGTGTGACAGCTAACAGCTGGCCTGAAAGACTCACAGACAGAAGTAACCCTGACCTTGACTTGATCAGCCTATACCCATGGAAGAAAGGAAGTAGACATCTTTGGGGAGGAGGGTACTGAGGGGCAGAGGAGCTCGGCTGCAGGGAACGGACGCCAGCCAATCTTTGGCTAGCACATATGCAGGCAGCTATTGGTCAGTGAACTGGGTGATAACAAGTTTCTAGCCAATTGGTGTTGCCGGGCTTGCAAGGGTTCCTCAGGGGTGAAGAGAGAGACGAGAATCTTGACTTCATGATCAGAAGGCTGGATTTATTAATTTATGATATATAATATATTAAGACTATACTAATAGGAATAGACAGAAAAGTTCTCAGAGTGCTAGCAAGCTAAGAATAGAAAAGGAATGAAGCAACGTAGGAGCTCTCCCTGATTCTCCCAGAGAGAGCTCAGTCTTTGATTGGCCCTTAATTGTACACAAGCAACATGGGCCAATCACAGGTGCACCTGTTACATTCCACAGCAGCAGATAACCATTGTTTACATTATTTCTCTGGGGCCTCAGCTTCCCAGAAGAGGGAAAAATCCTAAAGAAAGGATTTTAATGAAAAGATGTCTGTGACAAATTTGGATCGAGTTTGCACAATTTTTGAAAACCTTATAAATGTGAGTTCTGGACAATAAAGTTTGCTGTTGCCACATGAACCTTGTAGTGTCAAGTCGTGTCCATCTCAACAATGATAATGGTGGATATCACCAATCAGTGCTAGAACAGCCTGAACAAAACCTATAATATGCCCAGTTAAAATTTATCTGACCTGGTCCATGACTATAGCCCTCCATTAGATTACAAACAATTTGTCTCATTCAGTGTCATTTGGAAGTAGCATCTATTGGGCTCTTATTGGAAGTTAATATGTTTTTCCTTTCCTTTCTTTCTCTCAGGGAATTTTTTCCCATTTGTTGCTGTTGTGGTTTGACACCGGCCAAACACCAGGTACCCATGAAAGCCACTCACTCACCCTCCCCTTCCACAGCTGGGCAGAGGAGAGAATAAAAAATCAACAAAGGCTTCATGAGTTGAGGTGAGGACTGGGAGAAAACACTAAAAGGGCAAAACAGGCTCAGCTTAGAGGTACAAAGTGAATGTATTACTAAATATCAGAGTCAGAGGAGGATAATGAGAAGTAAATAAGCCCTTAAAACCACTTTTTTCCCCCCCAACTACTCCCTCCTTCCCACCAATAGCACAGGGAGACAGGGTATGGGGATTTGGTCAGTTCATCACCCAAGGTTTTCTTCTGTTCAGGGCAAGAAGTCCTTCCCCTGCTGCACCGTGGGATCTCTCCCATGGGAGATAGTTCTCTGTGAACTTTTCCAGCGTGGGTCCACTCCGACAAGCAGCAGTCCTCCCAAAACTGCTGTGGTGTAGGTCACTCTTCCACAGGGTGCAGTCCTCCAAGGACAGGCTGCTCCATCCTGGAAACAAGGGCCCTCTTTCTCCACTGGGTCTCACACTGGATCACAGCCTCCTCCAGGCATCCACCTGCTCTGGCATGGGCACCTCCCCTACGGACTGCGGGTGGATCACTGCATCCCTCATGGATCCCCATGAGTGGCAGGGGACAGCCTGCTTCACCATGGTCTTCACCATGGCCTGCAGAGGAATCTTGCCTTTGGCACCTGGAGCACCTTCTCCCCCTCCTTCTTCACTGACCTTTGTGTCTCCATGTTGTTTTCCCTCATATGTTCTGACCTTATCCTCTTCTCTTTTCTCTCTCTTCTACCAGCTGAGTCACCATTACCCATATGGAGAGAGGTGGCTGAGCTCATGCCACAGCACCCCTTGGGTTTTAGCTTTTATGTTTTTCAGATTCTGTACTGCATTAGTGTGTAGTTCCGAGCTTCATATTAAGGGATAGTAAGCTCTCTTCACAGAGTGGGTAGACAAAACAATTCCTTCTCTAGCTGGGGACCAAGAATAACCAATCCAAATCTCAGGCCCAAGAGCATAAACAACAACGGAATGAAGAGAGACAAACAAGAAGAATGTGACTTCATAACCGAAAGCTATAATTGGACAATTAACTCTAATATGCTAATAAACCAGAATTTATAAATGTGGGAGATCTCATGACCAGTTGTCCATTTTGTGACCATTTAGGGTTCATCTTGGGTGTAGCCCTGGCTGGGCTCTTGTACTGCCCAATGTGTGTCCATTGAGGCCTTTAATAAATACCTACTTTATTCTTTAACTCCTTCTAGTCTCTGTTCTAGGTCAACCTTCACAAGGCATCACCCCCTGCAGCTGCGGGGGAGTCATTGCACCTGCCCTGCTTGGCTGGGAGCCAACAGCACCAGTGCAGCTGTGACCCATAACTACACTGAAGGGGAAAGTGCTTGACAGCTGAGAGATGGCTGGTTTTGAGTGTCCTGGTTTAGAGCAAATTTGGGAGAAAACCTCCAAAAGAGGCCCCCCTGAAAGCAAACCCACATGGCCCCTCCCCCCAACTGGTTCAGGAAGAGTTTCCTCAGAGAGAAGTAGAAGAAAACCTGTTTATTTAACAGACAAAGCACTCCCCAGCACAAAAAATTAACAATACCAGATGACAAAACTCATTTGTCCCTCTGAAGGGATGACAAATTCAGAAAGTCTCTCCTGGGAGTGGTTGCTCTGTTATCAGTCCCTCCGGCGCTGGGAAAAGGCCACTGCCCAGACTAGGCCCCGGCAGGCTACAAAGTGCGGGCTCTCGGTGTTTCCCCGGGTCCCAGTCTGGAGCAGGTTAGAATGGATTTAGGAAAAGGGAAAGAAAAAACAGTCCCGGGAAAACTCGGACTGCTTCACCTAGCTAAACTAACTAAAAGAGCAAAAAGGAGCACTCTGTTCTGCCCCGTCTGTGCCCAGACAACAGTGAAGTTCTGTGTTCCAGCAGACTGTGGGGGAGAGTGCAGCTGATAATGAAACTCTGTGCTCCTTCTTCTCCCCGCCTTCACTATCCGAGCCAGTCTTGAAGGCACAGAATATAACATCCAGCATAAACAGAACAGATGACTGAGAATACAAGCATCATAATGTCACCCTAGGACATTGGGTCTCTTTTTTTTCTGTTTGTTGTTGCTGCTGTTGTTTGTTTGCCTTGTTTTACATATATATATATTCTAGAAAAGAACTGTTATTCCTTTTCCCATATCTTTGCCTGAAAGCCCCTTAATTTCAAAGTTATAATAATTTGGAGGGAAGAGGATCATATTCTTCATTCCAAGGGAGATTCCCACCTTCCTTGGCAGATACCTGTCTCTGAAACCAAGACAGCTTTCCCACACATGGTTATTCCCTTTAGTCTGGTGTAGTGGTTTCGGTTCACCAATTTGATATTTCCCAGCCAATGTGCCAATTAGTGAAGTGGGTCTATTGCTGGCTAAACGCCAGTGCACCCACTAGAATATACTTACTCATTTCCTGCTATGAGATAGGATTAGGAGGAAGGCAAAGCAGGCTCAAGACTTGTCCTGGTTTGTGACAAATATGGGAGAAAACCTCCAAAAGGGGGCCCCTCCAGAAAGCAAACCCACACAGCCTCTCCCCCCAACCGGGTCGGGAAGGATTCCTTGGAGACAAATGGAAAGAACCTGTTTATTTAACAGGCAAAGCACCCCCCAGCACACAAAATGAACAATACCAGATGACAACACTCTTTCACCACTCTGAAAAAGATGACAAATTCAGAAAGTCTCTCCTGGGAGTGGCCGCTCTGTTATCAGTCCCTCCGGTGTTGGGAATAGCTGCTGCAGGCCACAGGGTGCAAACTCTTGGTGTTTCCCAGGTCCCAGTCCAGAGCAGATTAAAGTAGTTCCAAAAAAGGGAAATAAAAAATACTCCAGGGAAAAATTTGGACTGCTTAGCTAAACTAACTAATGAGCAGAAGCAAAAAGCAAGAGCAAAGCAGGAGCAAAGCAGAAGCAAGAGCAACAACAAAGCGAAAAGCAAAGCGAAAAGCAAAGCAAAAAGCAAAAGCAGCACTATGTACTGCCCCGTCTGTGTGTCCAACCAGCCGTGGGGTAGCGGCTGACAGCAAAACCAAAACAAAACATTCACTCTTCAGAGCCAGTCTTGAAGGCACAGAACATAATATCCAGCATAAACAGAACACACAAATGGGGATACAAGCATCATAACGTCACCCTAGGACAAGGGTATAAAGAAAACTTTAACAGTAGCTAAAAGGAAAAAAGAATTATAAAAATCAGAATAAAACCTCCAGAACATTTCCTCTCCCCAACACCCTCCTTTTCTTTCCCACTGACAATGTAAAGAGACATAACCTTAAATTTTCCATCAGCTGACCACTTCTACAACAGTCTTTCTTCAGTTCATTTAGGGAGAGGAGTCTCTTTTGACATTACATGGAGACTTCTCCCCAAGAAAACAGTTCTGTCGTGGTTTCAATTTCCATGAATAACAGATGCCCAGGAATCTGCATTCATGAAGCCCCTCCCATCTTTGGCAGCCTTCCCACAGCTGCTTTTATGGGTCATGTCAACTTATGGGGTACTATTTTAAGGATGAGTTGTTCAAAAGCAAATGTTCTCTTCATCTGTCTCTGAGATCATCTTCACCTCTGGGAACAGAGGTCTTCTTCTTTCCCTGGGGGCAAAGGATCTTCATCACTCTTATCTTTCTCTGTTTAAGCTTCCCATTGAATCACAGCTACTTCAACATTTGTCTGCTTCAGCACAGTTCTGAACAATCCATCCCCTCATATTTTCAATGAGTTATAGGGATATTTCAGTGTATCATAGTCCATCACCATGGCTTACAAAAGAATTTTCAGCCTAAAATTAAGGCATTTCCTCATTCACCTTCCATCTGGGATTTGACTCCTTACTGACTTTGGTGTCTCTGTGTTGTCCTCTGCGTGTCTTCACTCTGTCCTTTTCTCTCACTCAAGAGAGGATTGATGTCTGTAGGTCTCATCTGTGCACTGAAAGAGTTCATAGCTCATCCAGGACCTGCAGATGATCACGTGATCCCTGCCAGCCCAAGCTGTTTTACATGGAGGTTTCTTTAGCAGATGCACTGAAGGCTGTGTCAGGATCGGCCATGGGGCTGTTTTCTGTGCGGGCTGCAGGGTTGCCTCCAGGTTTCTTTCAATGGTTGTGCTGGGGGGAGGGCTAGGATCTCAGCAGCCAGGCTAGGACTCAGCGGCCCATGGCCTCCCCTCCCCCTGCCCTGCAGCTGCTGGGGGCTCGGCTCAGCTGGGACGGGGTCCGGCAGGCTTCCTGGGAAGGTACCCGGCCCCATAGCATGGCCTACTCGGCCAAGACGAGGGCCAGAATGGCCTTGTTACCTGTTTCCCAGCCGGAAGGAAAAGAGAAAATTCGTGTGTTTTTTTCATTTTTGTATGTGTGTTCACAGAGGAGGATTTAGCTCTCTAGTGGTTTAACAAGGTGTCAGTCTTCAAAACTAGTCACTGATTGATGTTGCTAAGCACAGAGGAAGTTCTGAGCAGCTCCTCTCAGAAAACTCATTTCCGTGGGTGGCTTCTTCCCTCCTCACCAAATATCAATTAATGCAAAACCAGCACACTGGTTAAGTGCCTTAACTAAAATGCTAGACAGGTTTAGATTAATCATAGCAAATTTAAATCCTTCTGCTGATGAGCATGGGAAGGAGACACCCCTTGGTTCACTAGATTCCACACAGGCATGAATACTTTTATCTTTTCCCAGGCTATTTTTGAGGATTCCTCTTCTTGTGTGTACCAATGACCTTGTGTGATAAGGACAGTTGCCTAAAATATCTTTTCCAATTACAATATAAAAAACCACAAATGCAATCAAGCAAAAATATACACAATTTTTAATACAGTCTAATTCAATCTGAATACCACATCATTTATTCTCATAATCAACAACATATATACAGAATTAATTTAAAAAAGAAATTAGAAGGATGGTATTATTGTATGAATATGGTCGAATGTCCTAGGGTGACTTTCTAATACTCATATCCCCATTCATCTGTTTAACCCAGAAATAAGTTTTACACCTTTAAAATTAGTTCTGACAGCAAAGGGGGGGAGAAAGAAGAAGCATGCAATTTATTTTCAGAAACTCACTCACTCCTCCACATTCCTGCTCCTGGACTATGTTGTCTGTGAACAGACGAACAGATGGCAGGACAGAGCTCTCCTTCACTTTAAGTTAATTTTTAACTAACTGAAGCACAGAAATTCCCTGGACTGTGGTTTTTCTTTTTCTTTGGACCTGTTTAAACCTACTCTAGACTAAACATCCAGAAGAGCACTGGCAGCTCACACCTGTGGCCCACCGGGCCAGGCCTGGAGCACAACATTGTTTGTACTCGAGGTGGAATTAATTTAAATTGTTTTTCTTAACAAACCTCTGATATGTATTATTGGGACTTTGTTTTTGTCTATTGTATGACTGGGCAGGGTCTGCTTGGTTGGTAGAACATTGGGTGTTAATTAATCCGGTGGTCTTTGCTAGATGTTGCTCTCAATTTTTGAAAGATCCCCCACCCAATGCTTCCAACATGGTTTTTAAGTCTATTGTATTTCTCCACTTTACTTGTAATTGATGTATGGTAGGGGATAAGGTACACCCACTCAATGCCATGTTCCCTAGTCCAGGTGTTGATAAGGTTGTTCTTGAAATTAATTCCATTGTTTTACTCAGTCTTTTCAGGGGTACCATGCCTCCAAAGGACTTGCTTTTTAAGGCTTAGGATGGTGTTACAGGGCGTAGTGTGAAGTATAGGGTAGGTCTCTCATGATCTTGTGATGGTTTCTACTGTTGTGAGCACATAGTGCTTACTTTGGTGTGTTTGGGGTAATGTGATGTAATCAATCTGCTGGGCCTCCCCATACTTATATTTGTACCACCACCTACTATACCATAGGGGTTTCACCCACTTGGCTTGCTTGATGGTGGTATACGTCTAACAGTCATGGATAATCTGAGAAATATTGTCAATGGTTAGATCCACCTCTCAGTCTTGTGCTCACTTATGGTGGTATTTCCACCTTGATGATTTGAGGTATCATGAGCCTATCTAGTTAGGAATAACTCTTTCTTGTGTTGTCAATTTAAGTATGTCTTTGACATCTCTATTTTTGTAGTCTGATCAACTTGTTGATTGTTTTGGTGTTCTTCATTGGTTCTACTCTTGGGGTCATGGGCATCTATATGGTGAACTTTCATAGGTAGCTATTTTACTCTGATGGTGATGTCTTTCCAATTATCAGTAGCCCAAATTGGTTTTCCTCTAGGCTGTCAATTAGCATTTTTCCACTTCTCCAACCATCCCCACAGGGTATTGGTTATTATCCATGAATCAGTGTAGATGTAGAGCTTTGGTCACTTCTCTCTTCCGGTAAGGTTTAGGACCAGGTGAATAGCTTTGAGTTTAGTTAGTTGGTTTGATCTACCTTTTTGTTGTAGTGCACTAAATAGTTGATTTAGTTGCTGTCTTTGTAAGGGTGATGAAGAAAATGTTACTGGGCATGTCAGGTCACGTGTATGGTGTATCCCCCCTCTCTTTCACATGGTTGCTCCCTCCCACACTTCCCCCCCCTTCCTTGGTGGTCTGTCCCACGGGTGGCCCCTCCCCTCGCCCCGCCCCAATGTTATCCCATTGGCCACAGTCCTCTTTCCCTCCTCCCCTTTTCCCCTGGGGTATAAAACCCACTGCAGGTAAAGGTTCAGCCTCTTTGCTACCTGGGTGGTCGCTGCCACCCCCAGTGTCCTGTCTCAAGCTAATAAACTGGATACACCTCTCCACGTGGCAAAGAGCGCTTCTCGTCTTTTATCCTCCGTCTATGCAGTTCTGTGTGAGCTTTAGTCCTGAGCAAGCCGGATCTGGACTTATATAAAGCCCAGAGACCCACGGATTTTGGCACCTTTTCTTTCAGTAGTTTCTGTAACCTGTTGTGTGGGGTTTTAGATGGCTGATTTCTACTTTTGTTTCATTTCTACAATGTGGTAAGAACTACTAGTAAAAAGAGTGTAACGTGTTTCTTCTGTTGCTAGTTTGTTGTATGATGGAGCTTCTTCAGCACGTGTCACTTTTTGTTCCCCTTTGTTAGTGAGACTAGACTTTTCACTTTTAGGATAATTTGTAATTATCTCCAAAATCCTAGGGCTATTCAGTATTCTAATATGAGCGCACTGTGTGATGAGGGTGATCTATTTGTTCTATGTGGCATTGGTGGTACGGTGGGTAGAGGGAACCTTTGTTTTGAATATCCACCCTAGCACTGGTAGTCGGGGTGCCAAGAGGAGTTGTGTTTCAGTGTTGATCACTTCTGAGGCATCTTGGACTCGTTCATAGGTTGCTAAAATTTCCTTCTCTGTTGGAGTGTAGTTGGTTTCAGACCCTCTGTAGTTTGGACTCCAAAATCCTAGTGGTTGGACTTGAGTCTCACCAGGTACCATCTGTCAAAGGTTTTAGGACAGACTGTGGCTCCCAGCTGCAGAGTAGAGTATGTTCTTCACATCTGGTTCTGTCCTGATTGGGTCAAAGGTTCCTGTATAGGCAATTTCCTGTTTAATCTGGGCAAAGGCTTGTTGTCGTTTAGGGCCCCACTGGAAAGAATTTTTCTTGCAGGTGATCAGGTAGAGAGGATTCATAATCTGGTTGTATTCGGGAATATGTATTCTCTAAAAGCTTATGCTGCCTAGGAAAGCTTGTGTTTCCTTCTTGTTGGTTGGTGGAGAAATTGTTGTGATCTTGTTGATGACACTGGTGGAAATCTGATGCTGTCCGTCTTGCTAATTTACTCCCAGGAATTGGATTTCTCGAGTAGCTCCCTTAACTTTGTTCTTCTTGATGGTGAAATTGGTTTTCAGGAGAATATGGATGATTTTCTCTCTTTTATCAAACACTTCTGCTGCTGTGTTCCCCCACACAATGATGCCATTGATGTACTGCAGATGTCCTGGAGCCTTACTCTTTTTTAGTGTAGTCTGGATTAGTCCATGGTGGATGGTTGGACTGTGTTTCCACCCCTGGGGTAGTCAGTTCTAGGTGTACTGCACACCCTTCCACATGAAGGCAAATGGAGGCCTGCATTTGGCTGCTAAAGGAATAGAGAAAAATGAACTGGTAATGTCAGTAGTGGTATATCACTGTTGTCTTGGACTCCAACTCGTACTGGAGCTCTAACACGTCTGGCACAGTAGCACTCAATGGTGGAGTCACTTCATTTAAGGTACAATAGTCTATAATCAGTCTCCATTCTCCTTCAGATTTCTGCACAAACCAAATGGAGCTGTTGAAGGGTGAGTGGGTTTTGCTGACCACATCTTGGTTCTCAAACACTTGGATCATTTTGTAGATGGGGATCATGGCATCTTGGGTGGTTCTGTATTGTTGGTGGTGCACTGCCAAGGTGATAATTGGTACTCATTGCTCTTCCACCTTCAGGACTCCTACTGCAGATGGCTTCTCTGAAAGTCTAGGCAAGGTGTTCAATTGTTTGATGTCCTCTGTCTCTACAGTAGCTATCCCAAACACCCACGATGTTGCGATGTGCTGTAATGTCCCATTTTAGACTTCCAGGTCACTTCCCAGGTGTGCCTATACGCCTCTCCCTTCCCCCTTGCCCCCTTGCTGAGTGAGTCCTGTCAATCAGTTTTAACATTCCAGCAAGGCGTCGTGTGGTTGGTCAAGTTCAAAAGATGCCCCTATGCCCAGGGGTCATTGGCCTGTCTAGGTGTCATCCCCCCTGAGACCCTGCCCCTCTCACCTGGTTGGTGGCTCACCTGTCCCCTCCCCTCCCCCCGCCCCGGGAGCTTAAAAAGGTAATCAGACCATGCGGTCGGGATTCTGTTGGAGCTGTTACTACCATTCAGACCTCTGTAACCATGGAATAAACCTCTGGATATAAACCCTCCAGCAGAATCCATCTCCTTTCCTCCTCACCATTCGCCTGAAGCCTTCCTCCTGAGGTAAACGGAGTTCCTAACAAGCCTGGACTTGTTCAGCTGCCCAGCTGCAATCTTCAGCAAGCTAAAGGTGTCTCTGGGGTGATACACCACAGTTGCCGCCTTTGGCCCAGCAGCAAGGGTCAGACTGGCCCAGGCACAATCTAACTGGTATTATTGGGATTCATATTCCAATACCACTTGAGTCCCTTTGGGTTTTTGAAATACCCACTTCTGAGGAAGCCTATGCCCAAAATGCAAGGGGCCTCTGGGCTAGTTACAATAGGGTGTTTCTTCCAAACATTTCCAGTCAGGGTCACCTCAGCTTCCACCAAAGTTAAATCCTGTGATGCCCCTGTTATGCCAGCAATAGAAATGGATTCTCCCCCCACATTTTTTTTTATAGGATTAATGTGCACTGAGCGCCAGTGTCAACCAAGGTCTCATATTTTTGTGGTTCTGATGTGCCAGGCTAATGAATCTACTCAGTCCAAAAAACATGGTTTTCCCTAGCCTCTACCTGGCTAGTGGCAGGGCCATGGGCCTGTACAGCAGTGGCAAATTAACTTTTCAGAACTCCCAAGGAAAGGGGGGTATCAGTATTTACTGGTATTGATAGATACATTTTCAGGGTGGCCAGAATGTGTTTGAATGCAAAAATTTTCTGGCTGGCTTTGTGGATAGGGAGGCAAAAGAAGGCATCTCTTAGGCCTAAAACAGTGAACCAGGTTAGCTCAGGTGTTAAACAAGTTAGTAAGGTATATGGATTTGCTACCACAGGGTATAAATTCTGTGTTATCTTATTGACAGCCCTCAATCCAGTACTATCAATTATTGGGCTGATTCCTTCGCCATCTTCCTTTTGAGGATACTGCACAATTCTCAGTGGTTGTGTTCCTTCCTTAAGCTTGATTACTATGTGGGGACATTTTTCACTCTCCCTGGTACAGCAGAGGCCCGTACCCTTGAAAACACTTATTTACTTATTCTAATATCTCCTTACTAATGTCTCTCTTAATTTCAGAGTCTGTTAATGTTAAGCCTAACATCTTTATATCATTTGCCTCCAGAGTAACCTTTCTCATTTGAGAATGTTTAGCGAATTGAGCGAATTGTACAAAAGCTTCTAAGTACACATAGCAAACATGTTACTTTAAAGGTTTGCAAAAGTATGCCTTCTCAGACTGGCCAGTTGTTCAGTTGTTCCCCACACTACAACATAAACATTCTCCACAGGTACTAAAGCTTTATTTAAAACTGAATATATGGCCCTTGTGTCGACTAAAATTCTACCCTTTTCTTTCTACTGATCTCAGTGCCTCTCGCAGAGGGGTCTGTTATATCCTGGTTCTGGATGAAATTGAACTGCCGGGAGGGGGATGTGTTTGAGTAGGTATACTTTTGGGGCCTAAGTCTTCTTCCCTTTTGGGGAGGTCATCTTTATCCTTCCTCCCTTACCTTGGGAGGCGCCTTTAACAAATCATATGTACTCATTTTGCGAACTGTAATCGCTTTGCGTTTCACCATGATAATCTTTGCTTGACTTCATACGTTGCTATCTGATGCTGCATGCTGAACAACACGTTTGATTTGCTTTCTCTTTGCCTTGTTTTCCTTTTCAAGGGCCAAGACCAGAGGGCGGTCTGATCTCACAGTCTCTTTGCCATTTTGGGTGGTTTCTTAAAACAAAAACACATATCAGCATACAAAAACCCTATCCCATTTATCTTCCTATTTTAAAACAGTACTAACTGCAATGAAGTATTATAAATCTTTTTATTTCCTGAGCTGCTCCTACTGGCAGCCTTCTCCCAGTGAGCCCCTCCTAAAAGGGGCTAATTTAGGAACCTCTTTGCTCTGGTCAGTTCTCATTATCTCTTTCTCCTTGTCCTATCTTGCTTCCACCCAAACCTCTTTTCACAGACCTTCACAGTAGTTTCTCAGTCTTCCTCCTACACACACACAGCTCCAGGTGGCAGGTATCAGATGTGATTTCCCACACACGAGCCTTAAGATCTTAGGTTCTGAATCAGCTTGATCAGAAACCTTTAATTTACACTTGGGGCATGTGCCCTGACTCTTATTAGAACAGCAATACCAGCGTTTCTCACAAACTCCGCACTGCAATAATACTTGACACAGCGTGCCAGCCTCTTGATGTACCAAAGGCCCTGAGGAATTGCCCGCAAAGGCAGGCTATTCTGCTTATTACAGAGAACTCTAAATCCCTACAGCAGGCCGTTCCTAGTCCAGACCTACTATTGTACCAGCTGAAGTCTCATAAACTCATTCATCTCTTCTATCTAAACTCTGTTTTACAAAATATCAGTCTTTTCTAGTTCTCTTCTTGCGCAATCTAATTAAGCACTATGTCTACTTACACTTGTTTTACTGCCTTGCTAAAAGGCTGTACTTGTCACAGCAGAAACTCTGATATGCCCACAGACACAGACACACGCACCCCCCCACCCTTTATCTCAAATTCACTAGAGCCAAGGCTTGAACTGCTGTGTGGGGGGGAGAATTCTTGGAATTCCTTTAATTCGCTTTATCATACTTATTAATAAATCACCATACCATAGTTCTTCTGTGTAAAATGCTACTCTTGTTGCAAACAAAATCTTAAAATCTCCACAAACACCACTATACAATCTGAGAATCTAATTACCACAATGCAGCGGAAGAAAATCACCACACAAAATCACTGGGAAAGGGTATATGTCTCAAAGTTCCCACTCTTCTCAACACAACACAGCATACCATAATTCAGCATTTACTCACATTAGTTTTTCCTGGACACAATCAAGATAACAGCACACAGTCTAGAGATCAAGTCCAAACATCCAGGGCAAAGGAACTCTCTGAGCTCATACTCAAGGTTAAAATGTACCAAATCTACACAAATCACTACATTTAAACACAATAAATACCGTCACTGACGTTCTGCTTCTCCACAGGGCACTTCTCTCCCTGCCCCCACAGCCTGCTGCAGCCGGTGCCTCAGGCCTCACTGGGCTGCTTCAAACACGGGTAGTACTCATCCCCTCCGCACATTAGAGCCCTGTAGATCTAGTCTCTTTTATATACCATACACTTATACACTTGCACGATTAGAAACACAGTGCACTGACCACACAATGCATTAATCACACAGGGACACAAACACATACACACACACACACACACACACACACAAAAACATACACGGGTTCATCCTGAGACAGAGTAAAGATCCATTCTGAATTAGGTGAAGTGTCTAAGAAAGGTGAAAAGTCTGTGAGGCCCAAGCTGAAGGAAAAACTCGCATGCCGAGACAACAAGGAGACAGAGAAAGAAAAACAGAAAAGACCACAAGGTCGATTTGCCCCCGACTTAGAAATTCCTTTGATAAAGAAGAACTGGTGCTAAATGTCACGCAGAATGAATATGTATGAACTTATTGTGAAACTGTATGCATATGCATTTGGGAGGGGGATAAAAGAAGACCCGAGGTCTTCAGAGATACGCATGCCTTGTTGGGGGACTTGCGTCCGGCGCGCATCGTAATAAAAGCATACCGGGCTTTACAACTTTTACGAAGTTGTGAGGTTTCTTCTTTTCTCCGCAAAACATTATGGCGAGCCAGGCAGGAACTTCTCTGTCCCCGCAGGGGCAGGGGGGATAGACGGACCTCCAAGACACGCCCTAGGATTTTTTCCTGGTGGGGCTCCGCTCGTCTTAACTTGCCACCTGCGAGGACAGACAAGGACCTGCTGGCCTGCGGAGGAAGATACGGTATGTACTGAGGGGCCCCCGGGGGAGGGAAAGGAGAGCATGGGAGTAAACCACCCAGAGACGTCTGGGTTCAGCTGATAGAGCAGCTGTATTAGAGACGGGGTTCATCGTTCTGATAGAGCAGACCGCAAGCGGTTCTGGGGGTGAGCCGGGTGAACCCGTGTATGTGTGTATTGGGGGTTCGTTGTTCTGATAGAGCAGAGCTGCTGAGCCCGTGTGTGTTTTGTTTGTGTGTGTGTGTGATGTCCGGACACTGTGTCGCTGTATGGTCAATGCATTGTGTAGTCAGTGCACTGTGTTTCTAATCGTTCAAGTGTATAAGTGTATGGTATATAAAAGAGAGTAGATCTACAGGGCCCTACAGTGCGGGGGGGGGGGGGGGGGGTGAGTACTCCCCGTGTTTGAAGCAGCCGAATGAGGCCTGAGGCACCGGCTGCAGCAGGCTGCGGGGGCAGGGAGAGAAGTGCCCTGCGGAGAAGCGAGTGGAGGAATGTCAGTAATGGTATTTATCGTGTTTAAATGTAGTGATTTGTGTAGATTTGGTAAATTTTAACCGTGAATATGAGCTCAGAGAGTTCCTTTGCCTTGGATGTTTGGACTTGATCTCTAGACTGTGTGCTGTTATCTTGATTGTGTCCAGGAAAAATTGATGTGAGTAAATGACGAACTATGGTATGCTGTGTTGTGTTGAGAAAAGGAAGCACTTTGAGAAATATGCCCTTTCCCAGTGATTTTGTGTGGTGATTTTCTTCCGCTGCATTGTGGTAATTTGATTCTCAGATTGTATAGTGGTGTTTGTGGAGATTTTAAGATTTTGTTGCAACAAGAGTAGCATTTTACACAGGAGAACTATAGTACGGTGATTTCTGCTTAACTACGATAAAGCGAGTTAAAGGAATTCCAAGAATTCTCCCCCTCACA
Organism: Melozone crissalis; assembly: GCF_028551555.1. NCBI lineage: Eukaryota > Metazoa > Chordata > Aves > Passeriformes > Passerellidae > Melozone > Melozone crissalis. The sequence continues at coordinate 2,503,189 of NW_026535813.1, read as the reverse complement.
GCAATTCAAGCCTTGGCTCTAGTGAATTTGAGATAAAGGGGGGGTGCGGTGCGTGTGTCTGTGTCTGTGGGCATATCAGAGTTTCGGCTGTGACTAGCACAGCCTTTTTGCAAAGCAGTGAAACAAGTGTAAGTAGACACAGTGCTTAATTAGATTGTGCAAGAAGAGAACTAGAAAAGACTGATATTTTGTAAAACAGAGTTTATATAGAAGAGATGAATGAGATGAACTAGTTAATGAGACTTAGGAGATTTATGAGACTTCAGCTGGTACTGCAGTAAGTCTGGACTGGTGCATCAAGAGGCTGGCACGCTGCATGAGGTGACAGTGGCTGTCCCCTGGGCACAGGGACAGCTCTGGCTTCCCTGACTCCCCAGGGAACACGGGAATGACCTGTGGGCAAAAGCTGGATGTGCAAGTATTATTGCAGTGCAGTGTTTGTGAGAAACGCTGGTATTGCTGTTCTAATAAGCGTCAGGGCACACGCCCCGAGTGTAAATTAGGGGTTTCTGATCAGAACCTTAGGTCTTAGAGCTTGTGTGTGGGAATCACATCTGATACCTGCCACCTGGAGCTGTGTGTGTGTAGGAGGAAAACTGAGAAACTACCGTGAAGGTCTGTGAAAAGAGGTTTGAGTGGAAGCGAGATAGGGCAGGGAGAAAGAGGTAATGAGAACTGACCAGAGCAAAGAAGTTCCTAAATTAGCCCCTTTTGAGAAGGGCTCACTGGGAGAAGGCTGCCAGTAGGAGCAGCTCAGAAAATAAAAAGATTTATAATACTTCATTGCAGTAAGTACTGTTTTAAAATAGGAAGATAAGTGGGATGGGGTTTTTGCATGCTGAAATGTCCTTTTGTTTTAAGAAATCACCCAGAATGGCAAAGAGACTGTAAGATCAGACCGCCCTCTGGTCTTGGCCCTTGAAAAAAGAAAACAAGGCAAAGAGAAAGCAAATCAAACGTGTTGTTCAGCATGCAGCATAAGATAGCAACGTATGAAATTAGGCAAGGATTATCATGCTGAAATGTAAGGCAATCACAGTTCGCAAAATGAGTACATATGATTTGCTAAAGGCTCCTCCCAAGGTAATGGAGGAAGGGTAAAGATGACCTCCCCAAAAGGGAGGAGAATAACCATCTACACAGACTCAAGGTATGCAATTGGAGTCATACATGCACATGGAGCCATCTGGAAGGAGAGAGGACTGCTGACCTCACAGGGAAAGAAGAGACAATCCAGCTGCTGGAAGCAGTTCAGCTACCTGAAAAAGCATATTAAGGCACACCAGAGAGTGAGCTTAAAATTGGAGGAAAGAAATGAGCTGGCGGATGGAGAGGCAAAGAAAGCAGCAAAGGGTGAGGTTCAGATTTTCCTTGAAGGTAGGCCATAATACAATAATACTAATCAAAAGAGACGTACAACTGCAAGGGGTGGGCTACCATTGAAAGAGAGGTAGTAATCCCTTCCCATTTTCGTGGTTACTAGTGAAGGAAGGGCACTGGAAAGCACACTAGGGCCTAACTACTTAAAAGCCTTTTATAGAGTGTGGCTCCTTTTTCGAAATGACCAAGGCTGCGAGTGATACAGAGTGCATTGAAATGTAGTGTTGACTTTGAAGCAGTAATTTCCACAGGCTTTCTAGAACACACATCTGATTGGAACAATCGTTGTATTGTTGTCAGGAATTGATATGCCACTATCACTCAGGTAAGCCGACAATGTGATCCTTGCCTCCAGACTAACCCCAAAATACCCCCCGGCCAAAACTCGGTCAGACTGGGAGAGGCCATGGGCCTGTACAGCAGTGGCAAATTAACTTTGTAGAACTCCAAAGGAAAGGGGGGTATCAGTATTTACTGGTATTGATAGATACGTTTTCAGGGTGGCCAGAAACATTCCCCACCAGAACTGTCAAAGCTCAAGAGGTGACCAGATTATTTTTACAAGAAATAATACCACGCTTCAGAGTTCCAGCCACGATATCCTCAGATAAAGAATCACATTTCATTTCCAAAATAGTGCAACAGATTAGTAGCCATCTGGGCATAGATTAGGAACTTCACGCCCCATACCGCCCCCAATTTGCTGATTAAGCAGCAAATCATAAGACTGGGGCAAGAAGTTAATCTACCCTAGCCCCAAGCTCTTCCACTAGCACTATTGCAAATTCAAACTAAACCTTGAGCTAAAGGAATGCTGAATCCTTTTGGAATGCCTTATAGAAGACCATATAGAATACAAGGGGAATGTCCAGAATGTCCATCTACATGGTGGCATTAAGCAAACAGCTCAGAGTAATTGAGAAACCTGTGGCTGGAACTCGGAGCAGGGAGTTAGATAGCATGGGGATGATGTATATGTTAAGTCTCTTACAGAGAAGACTTCGGAACCACAGTGGGAGAGACCACTGCAAGTACTTCTCATCACCTTCACTGCAATCAAAATCAAGGAGCAGAATGCCTGGATCCATCACTCTCGGGTGAAGAAGGCCCAGAAGCCCCTTCAGGAGTGACACCAGGAGAAAATGAACTGAGACTAAAACTTACTCGGGCAAAATTAGTATATCGCGGTCGGGAGTAGTTCATACTTTAGTTTACAGGATTGTTTTGTATGTAATTGTAACTGAAGTTTTAGAACTAGAGAGTACCTCTATCCAAAGCAATGCTGAATGGCCTTGGCCCCAGGCATTTAATCAGTATACTGGATCCATGGGAAAAACTTCTGTGATAAAAGATTTAAACGTATCTACTGTAGTAATCCGCGAGAATCAGGTATATGAGGAGCAAGAATGGCAGGAACAGGAACTGTGGACTCTTCAAGGAATCAGAGGAGAAGGAATCCAAGTAGAGTGCCAGGTCATCAATAGGACAGCTTATGAGAGACCAGATGTAATTAGTGTCTCAACCTCCCCTGGTGTATATGAACACCAGGAAGTCTGTGATAACCTGAGTGAATCAGACTGTTGGTGTAATTTCACCTTGATACAGCCTGTAGAAGTGACCTGCCTTTGAGCTCGAGTTGCTATCAGACTTTCATTTAAATTCAAAGTAGACCCTGCACTTTTTACCACAGCAGTACCTTATACAACCTATACTAGGACTCAGATAGTTCAGACTCCACCCAAACTTGAACCTGAAGTGTATGAAATAGGCCCCTATGTAGTAAAGAATGTGAGTGAACAACAGCTATTATTCAATCCAGAATGGTCTCTCAAACGTGTGGAGTTGAAAATGCAAATTAACATCTCAAAAATCCAACCAGCCTGCTCCTCCTTCCTAAAAACATCCTTTGAGGGCTGGACAATGTGGTTACAAAGACAGGCATATCTCTGGAGCAGAATAAGAAAGGATCTAACTGGCATATTAGGGACAAGATTAGGAGTTTTAAATGGAATTGATTCAGAAATACTGATGAATAAACTGGCCACTGCAGCAGGTATCCTAACAAAATTGAAGCAGCCTTTACAGTCATCTCTATTGGCATTAGGAACTAGCCAGTGACAGTTGTCAAAAGTACTGCCAAAGTAAGGAAGTATGAAAAGGCCGGGGACCAAGACCACAAGTTAATAGTAGAAGCACTTAGTACAGTTCAAGATAATGTGTCTTTAGCTTTCAGTTGTATACAAGCACAGTTATAGATGCAAGCAACAGCAGCTCTGATCACACGGGAAAGGGGTGAAGGTAATTTTCCAGCTGAAATTCGGAGAATTGTTTGGGATAATGCAATTGATTTTGAAAGAAAGTTTCAATCCTGGTGGACTGTCGCGGTCAAGGCGGTCACGACATAAAGCAGAGACCACAAGCAGTCTCAGTTGGCAACACTTGGCAACAGTTTATTAGTGAAAATGGCTGATCTTTTATACACTTTCCAGTTGTTTACCCTTCTTCTACCTTAACTATTGGCCACAATAATTCAATACCATGCCATTGGTGAAAAGTTACTCTGACTCCACCTAACTTTCTAAAAATGCTTCATCCAGCTGCAGAATGCTCTTATCTTCCTTCTCTCCATCTCCTTGGTTATGGCCTTGGAGAAAGCTCCTTATCAGCTTCTTCTTCTTCTTACTTCTCGCTCCTTTAGCTAACAGGCCCGCTGCTAGCCCCTTCCACAATTCCCCCTTTTTTTGTTTTTGAACTGTAAATACAGCTGCTATGGACTTTTGCAGGGCCCTTTGCAAAAACCCAAGGAGAGAGGGGACACACAAAATCACAATCACAGCCATCAACAAAATTCCCATTCTTAATACAATCGTTCCTGTCCTTCATCCATCTTTAAGTACTGATATATGGTCTTAGCCAGTGTCATCCGCACGTTCTGCTTCAGCTGCGGAACCATCGATCCTGTCCTTTCCCGCACGCTCTAGGTAAGGTTTGACACAGCGAGCAGGAACCCATCGAGGACCATTATCTGTCAAAACACAAGCATAATCCCTCCCCCAGGTTATCAGTTCCATTGGACCAGACCATATACCAGTAATCAAATCCTTGACCCATACCTTGACATTTCTATGGAAATTTGGTTGCTTAGAATTCAAAGAAGAAAAATGGCATAAGATTGGAGATAACTGTGAGTCAGGTAGGAGACGCAAGAAGTTTAACACATAAACAGCTTTATCTAATCTCACTTGAGGTGACTCCTGTTGCAGTGGACTATGGTGAATTTCACCTATGATCCTGCTTCTAATGTGGCCACTGCCTTTGTGATAACCATATGTAATGCCACTGTTTATGTTATCCATCCCATCATTGCCCTAGGATTAAACCATGAAAAAAAACAGTACTCTATCCTTCAGAACATAGAGTGTGGGCACGAAAGATGAATGAAAAGTGGCAAACAGTAAACTTAGAATCCTGCATTACTAGAGAACAGATGGGATTCATTTGTGAAAGCAATACTATTAATGCTCAGGATGTGTGTTTGGACACGGAACAGAGTATTTGTCACTTTGAAATTCATCCAGTCACTGACCAGAAAACTGTGCTCGTATACACTGGAAAAGGGTGTGTATGCCTGAGAACTGCCTGTGCTGCTGTAAAAATTGATAGCAATGATGTTATTTTGTCTAGTAGAAATCATTCTAATTTCTGTATTTGTAATTTTGTTAAGATTATCGGGTGTGATTTTTTGTACTCAGCCCCAGTGACATCCCACCAGCTAGTTAAAAGCAACTACACAATGTAACACAGATTATTACCTACCCCTATTGGGATGGACCTTACATTAGTAAAACAATTAATTAAGCACCAAGACCTACTGGAAATCTTGAAAGAAATCCAAGAAAGTGGAAATAAAACCTCAATTACTGTCCAACATGATACAAAAGAAATAACTAGAATTCTGCTAAGAATAGAACAAAATGCAGATCATCACTGGTGGGATGTGGTCTTTAGGTGGTCACCAACTACAAATAGAATTCTTAATAAGTTGTGTCATCCTACTGTAGTTTTGTTAATATTAGTTAGAATAAGTTCAGGATTATCCATTATCAAACCTACATGGTAAAGCACTAAAGTACACTTGCTGTCATAGGAATTTGTACGAAGTAAAAGCATTTACTTCCTCCTTTTAGGAAAGGGGGGAATGAAGCAAAGTGAAAATTTTTCAGGATAGAAATCCATTTTAATTTAAGTGAAATGTCTATTTTTGAGTTGAGTCTGTGGTTAGAAATTGTAGTTATTTAGCCAGACTGCAAGGCCTAAGCTCAGTGAAGTTACTTCAACGAAGGACAGAGATAAAGGGGGGGGAGAGAGAAGATGATAGAGAGAGACAGGGACTGCTGTAAGGGCAAGTCAGCCTGACCTTGGAATTCTTTCTGATAAAAAGGGACTAGTGGTAAAAGTCACACGAAACCCATAAAAATGAATATGTATGAACCTATTGTGAAACTGTATGCATATGTATTTGAGAGGGGGATAAAAGGAGATCTGAAGTTCTCAGAGGTACGAATGCCTTTTAAGGAGAGCATTCTCCACATGTGTCCGGCCGCTGTAATAAACATACAGAGCTTTACAACTTTTATAAAGTTGTGAGGTTTCTTCTTTTCTCCGCAAAACACCTCTGGGTTTTACCCTCCCTCAAAGCTGTCCCTCATGCCATTCCTTGCCTCTTGTTCCAGCTCTTTCCCTGCCCGTCAAGGCAACCCAGCTCTTTATTCTTAAACCTTCTCTGCCACTTAAACATTGGGCCAATCCCTGTCTGCAACACCCCTTTGGAATTCTCCTACTCCTCAAAGCCCCATTGGCCCATGTGACCCATCCTCTCCGCCCTCCTCCCCCAATTGGCCCCAGACACTTGATGTAATCCCCTCACTCCTCCCCTGAGGATTCCCTATTGGTTGGCTGTTTGTATCCACCTCCTGACTTGTATCTGTATAAAACACTTGCACAAGAGAGCTTGGAGCTTTTTGTCCTGATTCCTACACCTGGAATAAAACCCTTCCTTGCAGAACCTCAAGGGGGAGAGCCTCTTCCTTTCTCCTCTGCCTGGTCCCTGTCATGGCTCGTGTATGGCACTGTAGAGCAAGTGGCTTTAAAGGTTCTGCCTCTGGTAAATTCCCATACTGAGGCAGTTCCCCACTCCTGGTATGGCGCTGGAATTCTAAGAGCTAGCCCAGTTTCCGGCAGTCACATCAGTTGCTCTTCCGCCTTCAGAAGTCCTACTGCAGATGGGTTCTCTGATAGTCCAGGCAAGGTGTTCAGTTGCTTAACACCCTGTCTCTACAACAGCTATCCCAAACACCCACTTGAGTCCCTTTGGGTCTTTGAAATACCCACTTCGGAGAAAGTCTATGCTCAAAATGCATGGAGACTCTGGGCCAGTCACAATGGGATGTTTCTTCTGCTTATTTCTAGTCGGGCTCACCACAGCTTGTACCAGAGGGATCTGGTGATCCCACTGTCACGCAAGTAATAAAAACATGCTGCTTCCACATGTCGTGATGGGATTAGTGTGCACTGCATGCCAGTGTCAACTAAGGTTGAATATTTCTGGGGTTCTGATGTGCCAGGCCAATGTATCCACACAGTCCAAAATCCACTTTTTTCCTTAGCCTCTACCTGGCCAGAGGCAGGGCCCCTCCAAGCCTGGTTATCCCTCTTTCCTTGGGCATATGTCTTAGAGTTTCCTTCAAGGGGATCAGAGATGTCATCATCATCATACCTGGTAGCTCGGCTACGGGCTATTGCAGTTACTTCCTTTCTGGTAGAACTTCCTCTCTGAGTCTTGCTCTCCTTCAACTCATGCACCCGTTGTGCCAGAGCAGCAGTGGGTCTTCCATCCCATCTCCTCATGCTTTCTCCACAATAATGTAGGAAGAATCACAGCTGACCTCATGGGATGTACTTTCTCTCCCTATCTGGGGGACATCTGCATTTGGTACCAGAACATCTGATCTGTATTGTTGAGATTTGGAGAACGTCCTCTTTAATCTCCTCCATTAGTTTTTTGTGATTCTTCTCTATCTTATCTTCTAATTTCTGCAGATGTGTTTCCACAGCTGTGATTCTGGCATGTGCTGGGCCATGCGCAGCATCTGTATATGCTCAGAGTTTCTTGGCCATATCAAGCATGGTGTATTCCCTGTCCTCCCACTTCATTATTGCTAAAGCAGAAGCATATCCTTGTGGCCCAAGTGATACAAGTTTTCGCCACATCACAGATGTACATGGTACCAAGTCTGGATTTACAGTGTCTAGGTCATCTGAGAAGACAATCTCCCATTGTCATTTCTCTCAAGCACTGAATCCCTTGTTCTATGGTCTTCCACTGGGTTTGTTGCATATATAGATTGTCTGCACACAGATATTTTTGTGACACTTCCCAGGACCCATGCCCAGAGACTGTGAGGGTCAGTCCCCCTCATCATTCTTTGGTTGGTAATCTGATCATGTGATAGGGATCCCAAATGTCTTGCTTCAGTACTATCCAGAACTGTAGCCTCCCTTGTAGCATCCCAGAGACAGACTAACCAACTAACTATAGATTCATCAGGTCGTCAAGTGTAATCCTTTCTTAGACCACAAAGGTCCTTCAGGGAAAAGTACTCAATAGTGACTTCTGATTTTTGGTCAGTTTTTGGTTTTGAGGATCCTTCTCCTGAATCATCATCATCATCATCATCATCATCGTTGTCTACTGGCCAATCGGTTTTAAATGTTTGTTTTCCGTCTGTTGTGATAGGAGCAACAGCCAATAGTTGAGGCTCACTGTCTGGTTTAGCTGCAACTTGAATGACTGGGGTATCAGTTGCAGCCTGAATGACTGGGGTAGCTGCTGATTCATCTCCCTACCCCCCTGCCTCTATCTGCTGCTCCTCAGTATCTAGTAGTGTGCGATAAGCATTGGCCAGGACCCAGCTTTTTGCAATGATCTTTTTCTCCTTAGAGTCATCATGGTACTTCTCTTTCAGGTATTTCCCCACCTCAGCTGTGTTCTGAATTTGTTCACGTGGAAAATCCCAGTCTAGAGGATCAGAGAATTCCTTCAGGGTTTAGAACATTTTCTCCCATTCTCCACACTACTCAGGATTTTCCATGCCTGGGTCTACTCCTGGGTCAGGGGTCTCATCAGCTCCTCTGGACATCTCAGCCCTCATTCTAGACAAGCTGCAAACCATATAGAGGAAGCCTACCAGATAAAATACCAGGAAGGTGGTATCTTTGGCATCCAGGGGAAACTGAACATTCTCAAAAAGTGACTTAACAGATTCAAATGAGAAGGAAAGGAAAGGTTGAAAAGACTCATCCCCTTCTCCTCCTCTAACAAACTGGGTGCAATTACTAATGAACCCCCAAAATATGCCATTGGAACTGGCACGCAGAGTAGGACGAAGAAACCACATACCATGCATATCTTGAACAAACTCCAGTACCTTTGTAAACTCCCTATAAATTATTATTGCCAAGCCCAGCACAATAGTTATTCTAATCCATGCCCCTCTACTGTAAAAACTATGCATTAGGAACAATACCGGAGCTATTTCTGGATAAGAAAATAATCCTGGAGACTAGAATATATTAAAAACTCAAAACATCCTAGTGACCAGAAAGGTATTAAAACCTAAAAAACGCCTAGGAACTAGAAACACATGCAAGCCTCCACCCCAAGAGACATAATGAATACAAGCTACATGGGTACTGACTGCTTTATCCTACTACAGCGTAAGCTCAAAAAAAATGCAATCAGTGCAGGTTTTTTCCACTTTTTGAGCCATGCCTTGGGCACTAAAAATTGTATTCCTCCTGGTTTAGGGAAAATTTGGGAGAGAACCCCTAAAGGAGTTCCTCTACAGAGCAAGTTCAAGTGGCCCCTCCCCCAACTGTGTAAGAATGTGCCGCCTTTTGACGGAGTGACCTAATTATCCTTTGTCTCCTTAAAAAAGAAATAAGCCCAGAAGTTTCTCTCCTCAATTTGGTAAAATGGCGCCTCATAGGACCTTGGAGACTTCCCCTCAAACCTAAGGATATCCAATTGAACACAAGCCAAAAGGTCCCGTCTAAGCAATTCACTAGATAAAAGAAGAGAACAAAGGAAGTAATTGCTTTTGTGGGGTGTTTTTACCAGGAGCAAGAGCCTCTTGCCCCTGGCTAGGTTTTTCTCTGTAAAGAGCTTTTTTATTTTGACTTTTATTAAAACTTTTCTGTTTCCAAGACTACCTCCAAAGCTATCCTGCACATTTTATACCATCTGAGGTAGCTGGGCTATCTCAGGTGTGATGTTTCTCTGAGAGCTCATAAGACCTGGCTCAAGGAGATATTATATCACAACAGGTTCGGGAAAAAATTTCCTTGGAGAAAAGTGGCAAAAAACTGTTTACTTAACAGGCAGAGCATTCACCAGCACAAAAAAAAAAAAAAAAAAAAACCAACAATATTAAACAATAAAACCTCTTGCTGCTTCAAAGAGATGACAAACTCAGAAAGTCCCCTTCGTGGGTTGTTCCTCAGCTTACTCAGCCTCTTATCAGTCCCTCCGGTCCTGGAAATGCCGTGGTCCAGGCCCAGCCTGCTGGTTGAAAAGACAGGTGTAAAAAACACCAGTCACTTGTTTTTAAAATTTTAAAAGTTTAATAGTAATAAAATGGTTATAAAAATAGTAATATAATTAGAGTAATAATAATTTGGACAATTAGGATTAGGACAATATGAAACAATAAAAACAAAGAGCTACGGACAGTCCCGGTACCTCTTTCTGGGAAAAATAAGCCCGAAAAAGGACCCACGTTAATAGAGGATTAACCCTTAAAAGCAATAGCCTGTTGCATATTCATATACCTCATACATGATGCATAAATTCCATTCAAACAAAGAATTCTGTCAGTGTCAACTTCTTCCTCTTAATCCTGACAGTGTCAGGGCTGATCAAGGCGGGAAGAAGTTAGTTTCTTCCGATTAGGGAGCAATAAATTCTTTTTCTCTGAAAGATTTATGTGTCCTGTGGCTGCTATCTCAGTGCAAGTACCCAATTCCTCTCTTTAAAAATGTATCTTACAAAACATAGTTTCTGTTTTAACATTATGTTATAACGTAAAACTATATTTAACACACTACTTAAGAGAATTAATACAGCATAACTTTCTAACATAACACATATAATATTAATTTTAATATTTGCCAAAAGCCAATCATAAAATATGCATTTTTCACAAAGGTATCTGTCACTGTCGAGGCGGTCACGACACAAAGCAGAGACCACAAGCAGTCTCAGATGGCAACTCTTTAATAGTGAACATGGCTGACCTTTTATACACTTTCCACTTTGACATGGGGGCAAAGTCCATGGGGCAGTAAGGCTAGAACTCTTAGGAGGTAAAGTGACAAGAATTCCTTGCCCCAACTCAGGTGTTACTGCTGACGACTCATCACTTGATTCGCTGTTGCTGTCACTGTCAGGTAACGGAGGATACGACCTTGCAGATTGTTCAAGCAGCTCAGAGGGGAGCGGGAGGGCAGATGGTTGGACTAGAGCGGAGGGAAGCGGGGGGGGGGCAGACAGCTGGGTTTCTCTGTCTGCTAAAGACATTTCAGCTAACTGGCGAAGCGGTGTAGTATATACAGGCACCATCATGAGCTGCTGAGCAGGTGTGAGGTAAAGAGGTTTAGGGGTCTGATAAGAAGAGGCTAGGGCAGGTTGCCCAGAAGTTTTGGCCGCTTTCCCAGAAGCTTTGGCAGCTTTCCCAGAAGCTTTGGCATCCAGCCCAGAAGCTCTGGCAGCTTGCCAGATAACTTGCATGGCACCTGGACTTTCTTCAAGGATAGATTCACCAAGTTCCCCATCAGAGGCCCCCTCTGCCTCATCCCCCCCATCAGGCTCTGTTATCAGCCCCAACTCTTCGTCCGCATCCCACTCTGCTTGTTCTCGCACTGTTTTCCATTCCTTTAATGCCTCAAAGAGTGATCCCCAAGTAACAGCTAGATCGACCACAGTTTTATCTCCCGCTCGGATGACTTCCCACAGTCTGTCCCCAAATTTTTTCCATGCTTTAACACTAAATGCTTGTGGGGGAGGATGGAACAGGAAAGCCTTATAAATATGATTGCCTGGCAAAAGATTTTGAGAATATAGAAACTATAAGCAAGATTGAAATGAAAGCAAGTTTTGAGATCCCTTAGTTACTAAACAACTGGAAAACAATGGTGTGGCCAGCCGAAGGTAATCCCCTCTTGATGAAACAATACCCTCTGCAAGCAGGCAGATCCAAGGGTCAGAGCAGACCCTGCAGCTTGGCAGAAAGGGTCCAAAGAGTAAGATTTAGGGTTTAAAATGTAACACAGTATGGTAATGTAGTGATTCTTATAGGTTGTATGGAAATGTTATAGGATATGCATGCTGTAGTAGATTGGTTGAAGAGAATCTGAATATTCAACACTGAAGATGATTTATTGTATTGTAACGGGAACTTCGCTCTCTTTTCACGCTCACTTCTACTTCCACTTCTTCTTCTTCTTCTTACTTTCTCACTCACTCACTCACTCACTCACTCACCTACTTACTTTCCATTTACCCTCTTATGCTTTTACGTTCTTTACTTCTCATCCTCTCTACCCCTCTCTTCTCTCGGGCCTGCTCCAAGCTGCGGCTGGCAGCTCCCAGCAGGGCCCTGCACCCACGCCCTTTGCAATAAACCGATAGTTCCACAACCTGGCTGCAGAGATCTCTCGTCTCCATCTGTCCCGACCGTGCGTCATCCCCCATCACTCTTACAGACTCTCTTACAAATGCTGTGTTGGGATCAGTGCCAAAATCCTGTGATTTAGCCCACAGCAATATACTACGAAGGGCATAGTCTGAAGTATTAATTCCCTTCTTTCTTAACAAAACTTTGCATGTAGCCAAAACAGTTTCTTCCTCTTTAGATAAATTATATCCCATTATTACTAGTTGGTGGCTCATCTACTTCCAAGTGTCTTGATAGGAGAAAATCAGGTCTGGACCTCCCTGTGGCTTCTACCTGCCACTCTCAGCTGCACCAACGCCACCTCCCCCACTACGTCCCAGTGGGTCACGGTTGCCAGTTGCTAGGAACCCATATGGGTCCATACTGAGTATGTTCTTAAGGGTATTGTGTCACTCAGCAATCACCACATGTCGCTATCGAGGTGGTCACAACACGAAGCAGAGATCGCAAGCAGTCTCAGACGGCAACTCTTTATTATTGAACATGGCTGACCTTTTATACACTTTCCAATTGTTTATGCTTCTTCTACCCTAACTATTGGCCACAATAAATCAACATAACACTATTGGTGAAAAGTTACACTGACTTCAACTAACTTTCTAAATATACTTCGTCCAGCGGCAAAGTTCCCTTATCTTTCTTCTCTCGGTCTCCTTGGTTACAGCCTTGGAGAGAGCTCCTTAGCAGCTTCTTCCTGCTTCTCAGCTTCTTCGCGCTCCTTTAGCTAACAGGCCCGCTTTTAGCCCCTTCCACAGGTATCTGCTAAGGAAGACAGGAGCCTGCCTTGAAATTGAAAATGTAAATTCCGTCCCTCCGAATGATTATAGTTCTGAAATTAAAGACTCTCAGGCAAAGATATGGGAATAGGAATAACAGTTTTACCAGGAATTTTTTTTTAAATGCAATAGTACAAACAACAAAAAAACCCCACTGATAGAGTCAGAATACAACCTGAAACTGAGACAGAGTGGAAATTTTCTAGAGTAGAAATCCATTTTGATTTAGGTGACGTACATCTTTGAATTAAGTCTGTAGCTTGCAAACATAGCTGTTTGGTCTGACTGCCCGTTCTCACAAAAAAACCTATGGTCTAAGAAACTGCTTCAGCCAAAAGACAGAGATAAGGAAGGGCCCCTTGAACTCTGAAACAGATGGAGAGGCTGCAGGAGACAAGGCAGGATGACCCAGGAGTTCTTTCAGTACTTTCTGATTAAAAAACTAGCTGCAAGTGTAACACGAAATCAGTAAAATGAATATTTATGAACCTGTTGTGAAATTCCATGTGTATAGATTATTAAGGAAGATAAAAAGAAATCTGGAGTTCCCAGAGGTACGCATGTCTTTTTGAGGGGAGCAATCCCCACACGTGTCCAGCGCTGTAATAAACATACCGGCTTTACAACTTTTACAAAAGATGTGGAGTTTGTTTCCTTTTCCACAATTCAACACCCTGTTGGCCAGGGTGTTGGTAGCAGTCCAATTAAATGGTGGCTGGAGTCTTCCTGGAATGACAGGTGCAGTTCTGTTGAAGCAGTGATCTTGTAGAAGGGTATAATTTTCCTCTGAATGTCCAGTGGTGGTGTAGATGGGCCTGGTCTTCCTCTGGGAATCCAGTGGGAAAAGACTGCTTCTGGTGTTCCAAGTCTCAGATTATATCCACGTAGGAGTGCTTGGTTCCTCCCTCTGGGCACTGCATCTGCACAATGGGATGATGTAATTTTATCAGTCATGCAGTGAGACTCAATGGCCCATTAACAGAAGATATCTCCCCAGAGGGAGGATTGGTTGTGGAAGAGATAAAGTAAACTGCCCAATTAACAGAAGATAACTGCCCCACCTCTAACAGATGGTAAATATAATACACACTCCCATTTCCAACCTAAGACACGAGTTCAGTCTAGAGCAGGTTTAAACAGGTCCAAAAAAAAAGAAAAACCACAGTCCAGGGAACTTCTCTGCCTCAGCTAGCTAAAAACTAACTAAAAGTAAAGGAGAGCTCTGTCCCGCCGTCTGTCCGTCCGTCTGCAGACAACATAGTCCAGGAGCAGGAATGTGGATGAGTGAGTGCAGTTTCTGAAAACAAACCGTGTGCTTCTTCTTCCCCCCCCCCCCCCCCCCTCTGCTCTCAGAACCAATCTTAAAGGTGTAAAACTTATTTCTGGGTTAAACAGATGAATAGGGATATGAGCATCATAAAGTCACCTCAGGACAGTGGTCTTTCCTGTGGGCATTGATGGCTCTCCTGGATAGCGAAGGCTTGACTGGGCCTTTGCCTTCCCTTTTCCCCAACCACAGGGAAGGGGGCTCATGGCAGAAGGCAATGAGTTTGGGATATCAATTCTTTGCCCATCTGCTCTTGGCCTTGGCCACAGTCTCTGGAAGTTCTGCAGGCCATCACACATTGTGTAATTTCAGGGAAGGTTTCAATAGCCCGTTCATTCTTCCTAGTGAGACATAAACTTTAAGGAATTTAGAGATTTTAGAGAAGCTAAGATTTTAGTTAGAGATAAGCTTTATTGGAGTTAATGAAAATAAATGGCTAGGCCTTGATGAAGTTAAGAGTTAGTAGTTAACTAAGAATTGATTGCTTGTCAACATAATGTTTGGTTAGCTGGGTTTATAATGAAGAATATAGAAACTGATAAATAGCTTTTAGGAACATAAGACAATTGTAGGCCTCCTCTATTCTGAAACCAATGGGAGTTCTACCAAGGGTTCATTTGTCATATTTGCATTGAAAAGGTAGAAAGGTCAGAACGAGGAAGGCTTCACTTACTTCCTCATTTTGGGACTCCTCCCCATGAAAGGGACCACCGACCCATTTCAAGGAACAAACTGCGCATGCTTAATAGCTTTTGAACTAATTACTATACAAAGCAGGGAAAGGGATGTACCAAAGTTATGAATATGTATTTGTATTTTGGGTATTCAATACTTGTATAGATAAGAGGACTCTGTAATCACCTGTAAATTGCAGCGTGTATTTGCATGCTGCCCGGCGTGGCAATAAACATACACTTTTTAACTTTAAATTGTTTGAGAGTTTTTGTCCATCACAGTTGGATATCAGAACTAGATCAATATCCATAATTTTTAATAAATCACTAGTATCCCATTAGCTTGGGGATAGTGATGCCTTGAGAGGCTACCTAGAACAGACGCTAGACAGATTTAAAGGAAAATGTAGGTATGTTGGGATTTTAGCTGACTAGAGACTGGAAAATTACAAGGCCGTGGCTAATTCCAAGTCCTGCACCTGCAAGATAGCGTGTCCTTGGGCCTAGCTGGGTATGATAACAAGTAGACAGAGAGTCGTGGGAAATAGGGAATGTAGGCCCAAAAGAATGAGGAAGAATTGATGGTATAGTTTAACCAATAGATCACTTGGCTTACAGAATATTCATAAGCTTATTACTTGCTGTATAAGTGTCTGATGCTCTCTTCAATAAATGGAACTTGCTGTTGACTCATATTGAGCCCCGAGTTTTCCCTGCACCCGACAAATGGCTCATCCCCGACAAATGGACCATTCTGCAACAAATGGCGCCTGAACAGCGACCCTATGTACTCTACAGACCCTTCGGACTCTACAGACCCTACGGACTTTACTGAAGATTTGAGCTTGCGAGCCACGGTCAGTGCAGTATTTTGGTGTCAGTCCCGACGCAGCCCAGGAGGCACAAAAAGCGGGCCACTGCCTCAGGCGACCCCATATGGGAGACTTGGAGAAAGGCGAAAGGGCGGGCTTCGGTGCCCTGGCGACCTCATAGGAGAGTCCAGCTGACTGAACGCTGCCGACGTCCTGGAAAGGCTGCAGCGCGCTGAATATCAGGTTAAAAGGTAATACAGAGACAAGCGGCATATAATCTTTTTAAGTGCTTTTTAGAAAAGCGAGGACTATAGACTGTCGACTTGGAAAGAGAATTCCCGAGATTGCTGCATATAGACTTGCAAAAACGTGCATTGTGGTGCTGGCGCTGCAAGTATACGCACAATAAATCAGCGACCCTGCTGTGATGGCAGCGGCAGTTGCGGCTCTGGGCGCCTGCGGGGCTGTGCCACTCCGAACTCGGCATGGGCGCTGCCTCTATGGGGAGCAGCCGCGGCGGGCGGCTCGCCTGAGGCGGCAGTGGCGGCTCCAAGCGGCGGCGGGCACGGGCGGCTCGCCTGAGGCGGCAGCGGCGGCTCCAAGCGGCGGCGGGCACGGGCGGCTCGCCTGAGGCGGCAGCGGCGGAGGGAGCGGAGCCCCGCCGTAGGGTTAGCGACCCGCGCCGCTGCGGATGCTGCGCTGTGAGTCCGGCGCACACAGTGATGCAGCCTACGGTGCGTCTTGCTAAACAAGAAGCTCAGCGCGGGCGGGTCGCCCGCTCCGACACAAGCGGCGCAGGACCAGAGCACTTTTCCAGCGCGAGTGCTTCTCCCTCTGCCCCGCAGCTGGCGGGGGCCGTAGTTTTGACTTAGCAACCTAAACAGACTATACCTTAACAGACTGCAAGTATAGCTCCGCACCTCAGCCGGCGCCGCCACGGACAGTGTCTCCGGTGCGCAAGGCTCCGTGCGGCCGGCCGGCGCTCGGCGAGCAACAATACGAACAGCTACGGAGCCCGAGCGAGGCGGGCAGTGCTGTGCCCGCAGTGCGGTGCGGTGCGCACCGGCGAGGCTGGGTGCGCGGGGCTCAGCGACGGGCGGGCAGCCCGCGGCAGGGTCCGCCGTGCCCTGCTAGCAGCCTGAAGCGGCTGCGGCGACAGCGCAAAGAGGGCGCAGCGCGATGGGGGGGGCCCACCCGCCGCGGGGGCTGCGACTAGCGCCGCCAAAATGCTTCCCTGCATCCAGCAGCAGCTAAATTAACCCACCGCATCACAGCGACACAAGTAGCGGAGGTCCGGATCCCAGGCGCCTTCCAAGCGTGACAATTTTCCCCCCTCCACTCCGCGGCCAGCGAAAGCTTCAGTTTTAGACCTAATAGCCGTCATAAATGTGACTCTTGTCAACAACAACAAAAAAAATTCCCTACTACAATTAAGAAACCAGTGATAATAAATAAGAGACACCAAGGAGTGTTACTATCAAGATGCTCCTCACCTAGATTAAAAAAAACTTTTTGTTCTTCCTGGCAGAGACTGTGAAAGAGAAATCAGCATGGTGAATGTGTTGGGCCAAATTTCAGCCGGTTTGGCTTAGCATCCATTATGCTGTCTTAAAATCACCTGTATTAACATAGACTTTAAACATCAGAAGCCCAGATAACTCAGTCGGTGGAACATCAAACTCTGAAATTGTATTTTGAAAAATTTAAAAATGTTAAAGATATGTTAAAGCAATTGTATAAGGAAGATGTAATAAGTGTGCTTTTTGTATTCTTTAGGCCTTGCTTGGATGTGGTAGATGTAAAAAGCAAGCAATGAATTCAAAAGAATTTTTCCACAAGTATACCTTGAACAAATTCCTTATGTTTAGGTGCATTCAAGTGTAAAAATGCTGTAGCAAACACATGAAGAAAGTTGTTTTAGCTTAGTATTTTAGAGTTAAGCCTGTAAGTAAGTTATATTAAATTCTATATTCTCTTCTATTTCTATAGTAATTTTATCTGTTGCTAAGTAGTTTAAGTTAAATTGTCTATTAAGTGTCATTAAATGTTAAATACTGTTAAAGTTAAGTGGTTTTAAGTTTCATTTCTGTTAAGTTTAGCTTTTATTAAGTTTAAGTGAAGTTAGATTCTGTTACATATAAATTATATTAGGTTTAAGTTATGTAGAATTTAAAGTCGTTTGAGTTCTGTTAAGTTCTGTTAAATTTAAGTGATTTTACATGTAAGTTCTGTTGATTTGAAAATCTGTTAAGTTTAAGTTCTGTTAAAGTTAAGTTTTGTTAAGGTTAAGATTTGTTAAACTTAAGTTCTGCTAAGTTAGAGTTCTGTTGAGTTTAATTTCTGTTAAGTTTAAGTAAAGATAAGTTTAAGTGATGTTAAGTTCTGTTAAGTTTAAATATTTTAAGTTTAAGTGCTATTAGGTTTAAGTGATGTTAGATAGATTTATGCTAGACGTTTATTTTATGACTTGTGTGCAGAGTGTTGTCGTGAACATCAGAGAAACTCCAGTTAGAAGAGACAATCAGAGGCATTTGTGAGTAGGGCCATTCCTGTTTGAAGTATATCTGCTGTTTGAGAATGGAAAGCAAACTTACCAGACAATCAACGCAGATGAAACCTGCGCACATGCTGCTCCTTTAGCTTATTTTTGTAGGTTGTATTAGCACACCTGAGTTTTGTTTGAGCCTTGTAGCAGCATAGAATCCTTTTTGTATCTGTTATATAGCATATCCTATAAATAGGGATAGCCTTTTCGGTTTGTCTCCCTGGCTTAGATCCCTTGTAAGAGAGAAACCTTGCTAGTTGAAAATACTGCTTGTAATGTAATAGTTGTTAGAATTACCTATTCTTGTATTGCAAAGAGTGTGATGCAGTTATCCCATAGAACTTTGCTTGTTCCAAAAGAAAATGGGGGAAATGTTGGGATTTTAGCTGACTAGAGACTGGAAAATTACAAGGCCGTGGCTAATTCCAAGTCCTGCACCTGCAAGATAGCGTGTCCTTGGGCCTAGCTGGGTATGATAACAAGTAGACAGAGAGTCGTGGGAAATAGGGAATGTAGGCCCAAAAGAATGAGGAAGAGTTGATGGTATAGTTTAACCAATAGATCGCTTGGCTTACAGAATATTCATAAGCTTATTACTTGCTGTATAAGTGTCTGATGCTCTCTTCAATAAATGGAACTTGCTGTTGACTCATATTGAGCCCCAAGTTTTCCCTGCACCCGACAAATGGCTCATCCCCGACAAACGGCTCTTTCTGCAACATAGGTATTTATTAAAAAGACCTTCAAAGGATACACCTTGGACAGTACAAGAGCCTGGACGAGGCTACATCCAAGATGGATGACCAGTCATGAGTTTTCACAGTTTTATAAGTTTGGTCCATTTGCATATTGGGGTTAATTGTCTAATTACAGCTTCAGGTAATTAAGTTACATTCTCCCAGATTTGTTCCCCCCAATTCACTTTTGTTTATACTTTTTGGGGAGTGAAGCTGCAACAGTGACGACAGTGACCTTAGTTCTCTGGCTGGAAACGGATTGTTTCATCTAACTAAACTGTGAAGAGAACTTGTTTACACTATATGAAGTTCAGAGTTATATACTAATGCAGTACAGAATCTGAAAAATATGAAAGCTAAAACTTAAGACATGAGTCTGAGGGGGAAGGATTTAGAAAGGGATTGAACCAAGGGGGAATTGCCTCACCACTTGTGCTCCTAATTGGTGATTTTTGTCAATTATGCTAATTTGCTAAACTTATAAAATTGTATTTACCTTGTGCAGGGGTGGACACCTGGGCATTTTCCATATCTGCCCCTTGGAGGCCTCCAACAAAGACCAGCCTTTATATTACCTCCAAAACTATCTCAAAAGTGTGCTGTTTAATTTCTAGGTTCTTTAAGGCATCAAGATCATATGTATAATTTTGTATATTTTTAATTTTTCACTGCAGAATTCTTTGAAAATTTAAGAAGTGATAGCAAAATTGGCCAGAATATAAACTTTCTAACACAATTTGAGGCATTAGAAAGCAGACATTCTTTATCTGTGCAGGACGTACAGAGGATATCTCCTGTGCGAGGTGAGACTTTACAACAAGGTGGTTATCCATCATAATCATACATATTCATTTCAACATGCTTCTTATCTATTACATAAACATCACTTTTCTAGAACTACTTTGCATGCATACGTCTCCTACTGGAAGTCCTTTTATGGTCCTGGAGGGTCATCTAAAGAGACATCTGGTGGTCGTATTCACTGAATGCTTTGATATTAATTGTGACCTTTCCTTGAATTTTTTCTTTGGGCATGCGCTATTGCTTCTTTGTTACATAACTTGCAAAAAACCTACGTTAGTCCTTTTAAACTGTTTCTCCACTAGCTCCAGCTATGTTTATAATCCTGTGTGCATACCTTTACATTCTTTTATCTTTTTTGCTAGTTAGTCTTTAATCTCTAGCCAGCAACTTCAGGGGAACTGAAAATTTCTATTGTCTATGTTATTTATCAAATCCCCCCTTTTTTCCTGAGACTGTCTCTTTTTAGATAAATCTCAATACTTCATTTTCCAGCACAAAGTGTTACAACAACTATAACATAGAATCATAATATAAGAAAGTATACACATTACAGTGGTTACAATGACTGTCCTGGTTTGGGACAAATTTGGAAGGGAACTTGATGTTTCCCTAAAGGGCAAAATTCAGTGGCTCTTCCCCCCACCTGTTTGGGAGATAAACCTCCATCGAGAAAAGTGGAAAAAACTGTTTATTTAACAAGCAAAGTACTCACAAAAATGGAAAAAAAGAGAATTATATTAAACAATGGAACCTTTTGTTGTTCTGAAGCGATGGCAAATTCAGAGAGAGTAATTTTTGTGGGGTGTAGCTCAACTCACTCAGTCTCTTATCAGTCCCTCCTACACTGGAAAATGCCACATCCTGGGCCCTTGTGGGCCACAGGCGTGAGCTCCTGGTGTTTTTCTAGGTTTTCAGTCCAGAGCAGGGCTGCTCAGTTCCAAGAAAAAGAAAAGCCACTAGGCCAGGAAACTTCTCTGCCTCAGCTAGCTCAAAAAACTAACTAAAAGCAGAATCCTCTCCCGCTCCCCGTCTGTGCTGCATCAACCCATACTGAGAGAGAGAGCTGAAGCTCTCAAAAGCATCAAAATCAGTGAAGAAAAAATCAAGTCCCACATAGGAGGGCTGAGGAGATACCTTAATCTTAAGACTGAAATCCTCTTATAACCTATAGAGAAAAAACTCTTTTTCCCTATAATACATAAAACTATGGGGAGATTAAGGGTTCAAATTAATATTGAACAAACGCCTCCATACTAAAGTAAACAAAGTAACTGTAATCCCATAAGAAATTTAAACAGCAAAAGAGAGAAAAGTACCTTCTCCTGTAGCCCCAGGAGAAGATCTCTGTTTCCAAAAATAAAGATAATTTTAAAGACAAATAATGAGAGCTTTTACCTTTAAACAACTCATCTTTAAAATAAAACCCCATAAATCAACATAATCCATCAACAAGCTGTGGGAAAGCTTGTAGAAAATAGGAGGGGCCTTACAATAGCAGATTTTGCCCTGGGTAGCTGCTAGTTGTGAGAAAACCATGAAAGAACTGGTTTTTTCCTCTTGTAGAGAAGTCTCCATAGCCTTAACAAGAAGGACTTCTCTCCCTAAGTGAACTGAAAAAAGACTATTTTAGAGGTTATAAACTGACTAGAAATTTTAGGTTTTGTTTCTTTACATTATCAGTAGAAAAAAAATGTTGTGGGGGGAGGAGAAGTGATCTGAAGAGTTCATTTTAATTCTTACTACTTTTTCCCTTTTAGTTACTATTAATAAAATTTTTTTTATACCCTTTTAAAGTTTTAAACCTACTTTACCTTTCTCCTAATCCTATCTCACAACAGGAAGTACATAAATAATTGACCAGCACTGAAACGCACCACACTCATCAGTACATTAGTTAAGAAATCTCAAAATTAGGAAAATCTTAAATTAGCAAATCAAAACCACTGCACAAAATTAGTATTTCTACCCGGTTTCAAACTAAAACCAACACAAGCTCTTATCTCTCTATTTTCAATATAGCCACCTCAGACATTCCACTGCTTCTCCTTGTCGTCCCCCCCCCCCTTCACTTTCAGATCTAGTTTTAAAGGTGCAGTCAGATCTAGTTTTAAAGGTGCAGAACTTATTTCTGGGCTAAACAAATGTATGGGGATTCAAATACAATGCAGCATCATAAAATCACCCCAGGACATTTCACCCCTTATCCCCATATTGTATGCTCAACACCCAACCTAATACATATTCTAACTATGCACACCCACATTTATACATATAGCTGTATATATACAGTATACAGCTCTATACAAACAATGCCAGTAACATTCAACAAAGAGTGATATTTACACGTAGTTCTGATCCAACAATCAGATCTCCCTGAGGTACACATTGTGTTGTTCCATCTCTCTGCATTATCCATCATGTGAAGCCTGGTCCCTGAGCCAAGACATGGGTGGGTTTGTCTGTACTTGAGGCAAATTGATCCAAACAGTCTTCCTTACCAGACCTCTGACATGTACCACTGGGACCTTGTCTCCATCTACTGTATGCAGGGACTCAGATTGGACAGGGCCTGCACGGTTGGTGGAACCTTGGGTCTTAACTAACCAGGTGGCCTTTGCTAAATGCTGCTCCCAATTTTTGAAAAACCCCCCACCCAAGGCTTTCAACTGGGTTTTTAACAATCCATTGCACTGCTCCACTTTGTCTGCAGCTGGTGCATGGTAGGGGATATGGTACATCCATTCAATGCCATGTTCCCTAGCCCAGGTGTTGATAAGGCTGTTCTTGAAATGAGTCCCATAGTCTGACTCAATCCTCTCAGGGGTACCATGCTGCCAAAGGAGTTGCTTTTCAAGGCCCAGGATGGTGTTACAGGCCATAGCATGAGGCACAGGGTAGGTATCCATTGGTGGCTTCTACCACTGTGAGCACATAGTGCTTGCCTTGGCATGTCTGGGGCAGTGTGATGTAATCAATTTTCTAGGACTCCCCAGTACTTATATTTGGACCACCACCCACCATACCATAGGAGCTTCGCCCACTTGGCCTGCTTGATTGCAGCACACATCTCACAGTCATGGATAATCTGAAATATACTGTCCATGGTTAAATCCACTCCTTGGTCTCATGCCCACTTCTAGGTGGCATCTCTACCCTGATGAATTGAGGCATCATGGGCCCATCAAGCTAGGAATAACTCATCCTTGTGTTCCCAGTCTAGGTCTATCTTTGACACCTCTATTTTTGCAGCCTGATCTACTTCTTCGTTGTTTTGGTGCTGCTCATTAGCCTGACCCTTGGAGACATGGGCATCTACATGGCAGACTTTCACAGGTAGTTTCTCTTCCCAGGCAGCAATGACTTTCCACTCTTCAGCAGCCCAAATAGGTTTTCCTCTATGGTGCCAGTTGGCCTTTTTCCACCTTTCCAGCCACCCCCACAGAGCATTGGCTACCATCCATGAATCAGTGTAGAGGTAGAGCTTTGGCCACTTCTCTCTTTCAGCAATGTCCAGGGCTAGTTGAATGGCTGTGAGTTCAGCAAGTTGACTTGATCCACCTTCTCCTTTAGTATCTTCTGTGACCTCTTGTGTTTGGCTCCATATGGCTGATATCCACTTTCGTTTCATCCCTACGATGCGACAAGAACATCAGTAAAAAGAGCGTAGCATTTCGTCTGCTGGCAGTTGGTGGTACGGTGGACCTTCTTCCGCATGTCACTTGTTCCTCTTCTACAGTCAAACCAAAGTTTTCACCTTCAGGCCAATTTGTAATTATCTCCAAGATCCCAGGTCTATACAGTTTTCCAATACCAGTGCTGTGTGATGAGAGCAATCCACTTGCTCCATGTGGCATTGGTGGCGTGGTGGGTTGAGGGAACCTTTGCTTTGAACATGCACCCCAGCACCGGTTGTGGAAGATCAGACAACTACAGAAGCTGAGCTGGGCAGCGCCCCAGACCTCTTGGCCCTGGTACAGTGGGAGCTGTGGGAAAGGTAAACTCAAGGCAAGAACAAGAAGGGAAGATACCACGTCTGACTGCTCTGATGCAAGAGGATGTAACAGGGACTTGATGACCAAAAAGATTGTGTTGCTAAGGGAACAAGAGGAAAGGAATCTGAGTGGAAAATTTTGTGATGAAGCTAGAGAACTATAAATGCTGGTGATTAGTGTAATAAACTGGCTTTTGCTTTGCTTGCACTGCATGGTTGTTTTCTTTCAATTGCTGCAAATGCTGTCTCTGTGTGAGGAGCAACAATTTGCATAGCTGGCATCTGGCAGCGAGCCCCACGGAAATTGAAAGTGCTGCTGAACGGAAGCAGGAGCCCTGCCATCATTAATTCCTTCAGATTTTGAAGGTGAGCTGCGGGGAACTGTCCTGGGGTGATTTTATGATGCTGAATTGCATCCCCATTCATCTGTTTAGCCCAGAAATAAGTTTTGCACTTTAAAACTAGATGTGAGAGTGAAAGCAGGGGGAGAAGGAGAAAAGGTGAAATATCTGAGGTGGCTGTATTCAAAAACATAGAGATAGGAGCTTCAGCTCTCTCTCTCAGTGCATGTTGTCTGTAGCACAGGCAGGGAGCGGGAGAGGACTCTGCTTTTAGTTAGTTTTTTTAGCTAGCTGAGGCAGAGAAGTTTCCTGGCCTAGTGGCTTTTCTTTTTCTTGGAACTGATCAGCCCTGCTCTGGACCAAAAACCCAGAAAAACAACAGGAGCTCATGCCCGTGGCCCAAAAGGGCCCGGGATGTGGCATTCCAGAGCTGAAGGGACTGAGACACAAAACATCTGATATAAGGGTCTTTTTGGGATAGATCTTATGAGCTCTTAGAGATTTATATCACACTTGAGATAGCTCAGCCACTTTAGATGGAATAAAATTAGTAGGATGGCTTCTGTAGCAGCGTTGGAAACAAAAAGGATTTAATAAAAGGCAAAATAACAAAACTTTTTACAGAGAAAAACTGAGTTAGGGCAAGGGGCTTTTGCTCTTGGTAAAACACCTCACAAAAGCAATTATTTCCATTGTTGTCTTCTTTTTTAAGTAAATTGCTTAGGTGGGACTTTTTGGCTTCTGTCCAATTGGCTATCTTTAAGTTTGAGGTGAAGTCCCTGAGGTCCTATGAGGCGTCTTTTTACCTAATTGAGGAGGGAAACTTCTGGGCTTTTTTCCTTTTTTGGGAGACAAAGGATAATTTTGTCACTCTGTCAACAGGGGACACATTCCTACATGTCACCCTTTCTATATATCTAAAAAGGAAAGAGGAGAAAGGAATATGATTATGAAAAGTTTTACTTTTGTTGAAGTAAGACTTTTTAGCTTCTGTCCAATTAGCTATCTTTAAGTTTGAAGTGAAGTCCCTAAAGTCCTATGAAGTGTCTTTTTACCTAATTGAAGAAAAAACCTTCTAAACTGTTTTCCTTTTTAAAGAGAGAAAAAATAATTTTGTCACTCTGTCAACAAAAACCACATTCCTACAAACATCCACAGAAAACTCTCTCTGAACTACAGAAGGACTTGTGGCCAGAATTGCTGCTAGTAAGTGTCCTGGTTTAGGGCAAATTTTGGAGAAAACCTCCAAAGGGGGCCCCTCCAGAAAGCAAACCCACACAGCCCCTCCCCCCAACTGGTTTGGGAAGGATTCCTGAGAGAAAAGTGGAAAGAATCTGTTTATTTAACAGACACAGCACCCCACCCCCAGCACAAAAAATGAACAATACCAGATGACAACACTCTTTCACCGCTCTGAAAAAGATGACAAATTCAGAGAGTCTCTCTTAGGAGTGGTCGCTCTGTTATTTGTCCCTCCACTGCCGGGAATAGCTGCTGCAGGCCACAAGGTGCAAACTCTTGGTGTTTCCCAGGTCCCAGTGTGGAGCAGGTTCAAGTGGTTCCAAGAAAAGGAAAGAAAAAACAGTCCAAGGAAAATTTGGACTGCCTAGCTAAACTAACTAACAAGCAGAAGCCAAAGCAAGAGCAAAGCAGGAGCAAGAGCAAAGCAAAAGCAAGAGCAAAAAGCAAATTCTGCACTATGTACTGCCCCTGTCTCTGTGCCCCGCCGACTGTTGGGGGAGTGAGCAGACTGATAACAAAATAAAACAAAACAAAAAAAGGTTTGCTCTTCAGAGCCAGTCCTGAAGGCACAGAACATAATATCCAGCATAAACAGAACAACAACTGGGGATACAAGCATCATAACATCACCCTAGGACAGTAAAGCCCAGGGTAAAGAAGCAAAAATGGCCTTTGCATGGTGTCCACAGATATTTTATTCAGCCTCGCAGTGAGATGTTCAGAGTCCCCGGCACACACACCTGCAGGGTCCAAGTTTCTCTCTCCCGAGCTGCTGGGGGTGACCCTGGTCTCAGGACAGTACAAAGATAAGGGCCAATCAGGGAATAGGGAGGGAGTGGCTCAGGGACATAGAAACAGATATAGGAACAGGGGAAGAAGCCAATGGGGTCTTAACAGCTTTTTGAGGGTAGCTTCTTGTGTCTCTCTAAATTAGGGGATGCCCCTCAGGGCCTCCACAAGGACTTTCTGAATTTGCCATCTCTTCAGAACAGTGAAAAGTTTTATTGTTTAATATCATTAATTTTTTCCATGTTTATGAGTACTTTGCTTGTTAAATAAACAGGTTTTTTCCACTTTTCTTGACAGAGATTTATGTCTCCTGAACCGGTTGGGGGAGAAGCCACCTGAATTTGCTTTTTAGAGAGACCCCATTTAGAAGGTCCCTCAAAAATTTGCCCCAAACCAGGACAAATACTTTTTTAGTGCCCAGTGTGTGGCTCAAGAAAGTAGAAAAAACCTGCACTGATTGCATTTTGTTTGAGCTTACGCTGTAGTAGGGTAAAGCAGTCAGTACCCATGCTGCTTGAATTCACAAGGTCTCTCTGGGTGGAGGCTTGCATGTGTTTCTGGTCCCTAGGCCTGTTTCAGGTTTTAATACCTTTCTCATCCTAGGTTTATTTTCTTATCTATCTGGAGATAGCTCCGATATTGTCCCTAACACGTAACTTTACAGAAGAGGGGCATGGATTAGAATAACTATTGTGCTGGGCTTGGCAATAATAATTTATAGGGAGTTTACAAAGGTACTGGAGTTTGTTCAAGATATGCATGGTATGTGGTTTCTTCGTCCTACTCTGCGTGCCAGTTCCAATGGCATATTTTGGGGGTTCATTAGTAATTGCACCCAGTTTGTTAGAGGAGGAGAAGGGGATGAGTCTTTTCAACCTTTCCTTTCCTTCTCATTTGAATCTGTTAAGTCACTTTTTGAGAATGTTCAGTTTCCCCTGGATGC
Source organism: Melozone crissalis (assembly GCF_028551555.1). Classification (NCBI taxonomy): domain Eukaryota; kingdom Metazoa; phylum Chordata; class Aves; order Passeriformes; family Passerellidae; genus Melozone; species Melozone crissalis. The sequence continues at coordinate 2,476,035 of NW_026535813.1, read as the reverse complement.
CAAAGATACCACCTTCCTGGTATTTTATCTGGTAGGCTTCCTCTATATGGTTTGCAGCTTGTCTAGAATGAGGGCTGAGATGTCCAGAGGAGCTGATGAGACCCCTGACCCAGGAGTAGACCCAGGCATGGAAAATCCTGAGTAGTGTGGAGAATGGGAGAAAATGTTCTAAACCCTGAAGGAATTCTCTGATCCTCTAGACTGGGATTTTCCACGTGAACAAATTCAGAACACAGCTGAGGTGGGGAAATACCTGAAAGAGAAGTACCATGATGACTCTAAGGAGAAAAAGATCATTGCAAAAAGCTGGGTCCTGGCCAATGCTTATCGCACACTACTAGATACTGAGGAGCAGCAGATAGAGGCAGGGGGGTAGGGAGATGAATCAGCAGCTACCCCAGTCATTCAGGCTGCAACTGATACCCCAGTCATTCAAGTTGCAGCTAAACCAGACAGTGAGCCTCAACTATTGGCTGTTGCTCCTATCACAACAGACGGAAAACAAACATTTAAAACCGATTGGCCAGTAGACAACGATGATGATGATGATGATGATGATGATTCAGGAGAAGGATCCTCAAAACCAAAAACTGACCAAAAATCAGAAGTCACTATTGAGTACTTTTCCCTGAAGGACCTTTGTGGTCTAAGAAAGGATTACACTTGACGACCTGATGAATCTATAGTTAGTTGGTTAGTCTGTCTCTGGGATGCTACAAGGGAGGCTACAGTTCTGGATAGTACTGAAGCAAGACATTTGGGATCCCTATCACATGATCAGATTACCAACCAAAGAATGATGAGGGGGACTGACCCTCACAGTCTCTGGGCATGGGTCCTGGGAAGTGTCACAAAAATATCTGTGTGCAGACAATCTATATATGCAACAAACCCAGTGGAAGACCATAGAACAAGGGATTCAGTGCTTGAGAGAAATGACAATGGGAGATTGTCTTCTCAGATGACCTAGACACTGTAAATCCAGACTTGGTACCATGTACATCTGTGATGTGGCGAAAACTTGTATCACTTGGGCCACAAGGATATGCTTCTGCTTTAGCAATAATGAAGTGGGAGGACAGGGAATACACCATGCTTGATATGGCCAAGAAACTCTGAGCATATACAGATGCTGCGCATGGCCCAGCACATGCCAGAATCACAGCTGTGGAAACACATCTGCAGAAATTAGAAGATAAGATAGAGAAGAATCACAAAAAACTAATGGAGGAGATTAAAGAGGACGTTCTCCAAATCTCAACAATACAGATCAGATGTTCTGGTACCAAATGCAGATGTCCCCCAGATAGGGAGAGAAAGTACATCCCATGAGGTCAGCTGTGATTCTTCCTACATTATTGTGGAGAAAGCATGAGGAGATGGGATGGAAGACCCACTGCTGCTCTGGCACAACGGGTGCATGAGTTGAAGGAGAGCAAGACTCAGAGAGGAAGTTCTACCAGAAAGGAAGTAACTGCAATAGCCCGTAGCCGAGCTACCAGGTATGATGATGATGACATCTCTGATCCCCTTGAAGGAAACTCTAAGACATATGCCCAAGGAAAGAGGGATAACCAGGCTTGGAGGGGCCCTGCCTCTGGCCAGGTAGAGGCTAAGGAAAAAAGTGGATTTTGGACTGTGTGGATACATTGGCCTGGCACATCAGAACCCCAGAAATATTCAACCTTAGTTGACACTGGCATGCAGTGCACACTAATCCCATCACGACATGTGGAAGCAGCATGTTTTTATTACTTGCGTGACAGTGGGATCACCAGATCCCTCTGGTACAAGCTGTGGTGAGCCCGACTAGAAATAAGCAGAAGAAACATCCCATTGTGACTGGCCCAGAGTCTCCATGCATTTTGAGCATAGACTTTCTCCGAAGTGGGTATTTCAAAGACCCAAAGGGACTCAAGTGGGTGTTTGGGATAGCTGTTGTAGAGACAGGGTGTTAAGCAACTGAACACCTTGCCTGGACTATCAGAGAACCCATCTGCAGTAGGACTTCTGAAGGCGGAAGAGCAACTGATGTGACTGCCGGAAACTGGGCTAGCTCTTAGAATTCCAGCGCCATACCAGGAGTGGGGAACTGCCTCAGTATGGGAATTTACCAGAGGCAGAACCTTTAAAGCCACTTGCTCTACAGTGCCATACACGAGCCATGACAGGGACCAGGCAGAGGAGAAAGGAAGAGGCTCTCCCCCTTGAGGTTCTGCAAGGAAGGGTTTTATTCCAGGTGTAGGAATCAGGACAAAAAGCTCCAAGCTCTCTTGTGCAAGTGTTTTATACAGATACAAGTCAGGAGGTGGATACAAACAGCCAACCAATAGGGAATCCTCAGGGGAGGAGTGAGGGGATTACATCAAGTGTCTGGGGCCAATTGGGGGAGGAGGGCGGAGAGGATGGGTCACATGGGCCAATGGGGCTTTGAGGAGTAGGAGAATTCCAAAGGGGTGTTGCAGACAGGGATTGGCCCAATGTTTAAGTGGCAGAGAAGGTTTAAGAATAAAGAGCTGGGTTGCCTTGACGGGCAGGGAAAGAGCTGGAACAAGAGGCAAGGAATGGCATGAGGGACAGCTTTGAGGGAGGGTAAAACCCAGAGGTGTTTTGCGGAGAAAAGAAGAAACCTCACAACTTTATAAAAGTTGTAAAGCTCTGTATGTTTATTACAGCGGCCGGACACATGTGGAGAATGCTCTCCTTAAAAGGCATTCGTACCTCTGAGAACTTCAGATCTCCTTTTATCCCCCTCTCAAATACATATGCATACAGTTTCACAATAGGTTCATACATATTCATTTTTATGGGTTTCGTGTGACTTTTACCACTAGTCCCTTTTTATCAGAAAGAATTCCAAGGTCAGGCTGACTTGCCCTTACAGCAGTCCCTGTCTCTCTCTATCATCTTCTCTCTCCCCCCCCTTTATCTCTGTCCTTCGTTGAAGTAACTTCACTGAGCTTAGGCCTTGCAGTCTGGCTAAATAACTACAATTTCTAACCACAGACTCAACTCAAAAATAGACATTTCACTTAAATTAAAATGGATTTCTATCCTGAAAAATTTTCACTTTGCTTCATTCCCCCCTTTCCTAAAAGGAGGAAGTAAATGCTTTTACTTCGTACAAATTCCTATGACAGCAAGTGTACTTTAGTGCTTTACCATGTAGGTTTGATAATGGATAATCCTGAACTTATTCTAACTAATATTAACAAAACTACAGTAGGATGACACAACTTATTAAGAATTCTATTTGTAGTTGGTGACCACCTAAAGACCACATCCCACCAGTGATGATCTGCATTTTGTTCTATTCTTAGCAGAATTCTAGTTATTTCTTTTGTATCATGTTGGACAGTAATTGAGGTTTTATTTCCACTTTCTTGGATTTCTTTCAAGATTTCCAGTAGGTCTTGGTGCTTAATTAATTGTTTTACTAATGTAAGGTCCATCCCAATAGGGGTAGGTAATAATCTGTGTTACATTGTGTAGTTGCTTTTAACTAGCTGGTGGGATGTCACTGGGGCTGAGTACAAAAAATCACACCCGATAATCTTAACAAAATTACAAATACAGAAATTAGAATGATTTCTACTAGACAAAATAACATCATTGCTATCAATTTTTACAGCAGCACAGGCAGTTCTCAGGCATACACACCCTTTTCCAGTGTATACGAGCACAGTTTTCTGGTCAGTGACTGGATGAATTTCAAAGTGACAAATACTCTGTTCCGTGTCCAAACACACATCCTGAGCATTAATAGTATTGCTTTCACAAATGAATCCCATCTGTTCTCTAGTAATGCAGGATTCTAAGTTTACTGTTTGCCACTTTTCATTCATCTTTCGTGCCCACACTCTATGTTCTGAAGGATAGAGTACTGTTTTTTTTCATGGTTTAATCCTAGGGCAATGATGGGATGGATAACATAAACAGTGGCATTACATATGGTTATCACAAAGGCAGTGGCCACATTAGAAGCAGGATCATAGGTGAAATTCACCATAGTCCACTGCAACAGGAGTCACCTCAAGTGAGATTAGATAAAGCTGTTTATGTGTTAAACTTCTTGCGTCTCCTACCTGACTCACAGTTATCTCCAATCTTATGCCATTTTTCTTCTTTGAATTCTAAGCAACCAAATTTCCATAGAAATGTCAAGGTATGGGTCAAGGATTTGATTACTGGTATATGGTCTGGTCCAATGGAACTGATAACCTGGGGGAGGGATTATGCTTGTGTTTTGACAGATAATGGTCCTCGATGGGTTCCTGCTCGCTGTGTCAAACCTTACCTAGAGCGTGCGGGAAAGGACAGGATCGATGGTTCCGCAGCTGAAGCAGAACGTGCGGATGACACTGGCTAAGACCATATATCAGTACTTAAAGATGGATGAAGGACAGGAACGATTGTATTAAGAATGGGAATTTTGTTGATGGCTGTGATTGTGATTTTGTGTGTCCCCTCTCTCCTTGGGTTTTTGCAAAGGGCCCTGCAAAAGTCCATAGCAGCTGTATTTACAGTTCAAAAACAAAAAAAGGGGGAATTGTGGAAGGGGCTAGCAGCGGGCCTGTTAGCTAAAGGAGCGAGAAGTAAGAAGAAGAAGAAGCTGATAAGGAGCTTTCTCCAAGGCCATAACCAAGGAGATGGAGAGAAGGAAGATAAGAGCATTCTGCAGCTGGATGAAGCATTTTTAGAAAGTTAGGTGGAGTCAGAGTAACTTTTCACCAATGGCATGGTATTGAATTATTGTGGCCAATAGTTAAGGTAGAAGAAGGGTAAACAACTGGAAAGTGTATAAAAGATCAGCCATTTTCACTAATAAACTGTTGCCAAGTGTTGCCAACTGAGACTGCTTGTGGTCTCTGCTTTATGTCGTGACCGCCTTGACCGCGACAGTCCACCAGGATTGAAACTTTCTTTCAAAATCAATTGCATTATCCCAAACAATTCTCCGAATTTCAGCTGGAAAATTACCTTCACCCCTTTCCCGTGTGATCAGAGCTGCTGTTGCTTGCATCTATAACTGTGCTTGTATACAACTGAAAGCTAAAGACACATTATCTTGAACTGTACTAAGTGCTTCTACTATTAACTTGTGGTCTTGGTCCCCGGCCTTTTCATACTTCCTTACTTTGGCAGTACTTTTGACAACTGTCACTGGCTAGTTCCTAATGCCAATAGAGATGACTGTAAAGGCTGCTTCAATTTTGTTAGGATACCTGCTGCAGTGGCCAGTTTATTCACCAGTATTTCTGAATCAATTCCATTTAAAACTCCTAATCTTGTCCCTAATATGCCAGTTAGATCCTTTCTTATTCTGCTCCAGAGATATGCCTGTCTTTGTAACCACATTGTCCAGCCCTCAAAGGATGTTTTTAGGAAGGAGGAGCAGGCTGGTTGGATTTTTGAGATGTTAATTTGCATTTTCAACTCCACACGTTTGAGAGACCATTCTGGATTGAATAATAGCTGTTGTTCACTCACATTCTTTACTACATAGGGGCCTATTTCATACACTTCAGGTTCAAGTTTGGGTGGAGTCTGAACTATCTGAGTCCTAGTATAGGTTGTATAAGGTACTGCTGTGGTAAAAAGTGCAGGGTCTACTTTGAATTTAAATGAAAGTCTGATAGCAACTCGAGCTCAAAGGCAGGTCACTTCTACAGGCTGTATCAAGGTGAAATTACACCAACAGTCTGATTCACTCAGGTTATCACAGACTTCCTGGTGTTCATATACACCAGGGGAGGTTGAGACACTAATTACATCTGGTCTCTCATAAGCTGTCCTATTGATGACCTGGCACTCTACTTGGATTCCTTCTCCTCTGATTCCTTGAAGAGTCCACAGTTCCTGTTCCTGCCATTCTTGCTCCTCATATACCTGATTCTCGCGGATTACTACAGTAGATACGTTTAAATCTTTTATCACAGAAGTTTTTCCCATGGATCCAGTATACTGATTAAATGCCTGGGGCCAAGGCCATTCAGCATTGCTTTGGATAGAGGTACTCTCTAGTTCTAAAACTTCAGTTACAATTACATACAAAACAATCCTGTAAACTAAAGTATGAACTACTCCCGACCGCGATATACTAATTTTGCCCGAGTAAGTTTTAGTCTCAGTTCATTTTCTCCTGGTGTCACTCCTGAAGGGGCTTCTGGGCCTTCTTCACCCGAGAGTGATGGATCCAGGCATTCTGCTCCTTGATTTTGATTGCAGTGAAGGTGATGAGAAGTACTTGCAGTGGTCTCTCCCACTGTGGTTCCGAAGTCTTCTCTGTAAGAGACTTAACATATACATCATCCCCATGCTATCTAACTCCCTGCTCCGAGTTCCAGCCACAGGTTTCTCAATTACTCTGAGCTGTTTGCTTAATGCCACCATGTAGATGGACATTCTGGACATTCCCCTTGTATTCTATATGGTCTTCTATAAGGCATTCCAAAAGGATTCAGCATTCCTTTAGCTCAAGGTTTAGTTTGAATTTGCAATAGTGCTAGTGGAAGAGCTTGGGGCTAGGGTAGATTAACTTCTTGCCCCAGTCTTATGATTTGCTGCTTAATCAGCAAATTGGGGGCGGTATGGGGCGTGAAGTTCCTAATCTATGCCCAGATGGCTACTAATCTGTTGCACTATTTTGGAAATGAAATGTGATTCTTTATCTGAGGATATCGTGGCTGGAACTCTCAAGCGTGGTATTATTTCTTGTAAAAATAATCTGGTCACCTCTTGAGCTTTGACAGTTCTGGTGGGGAATGTTTCTGGCCACCCTGAAAACGTATCTATCAATACCAGTAAATACTGATACCCCCCTTTCCTTTGGAGTTCTACAAAGTTAATTTGCCACTGCTGTACAGGCCCATGGCCTCTCCCAGTCTGACCGAGTTTTGGCCGGGGGGTATTTTGGGGTTAGTCTGGAGGCAAGGATCACATTGTCGGCTTACCTGAGTGATAGTGGCATATCAATTCCTGACAACGATACAACGATTGTTCCAATCAGATGTGTGTTCTAGAAAGCCTGTGGAAATTACTGCTTCAAAGTCAACACTACATTTCAATGCACTCTGTATCACTCGCAGCCTTGGTCATTTCGAAAAAGGAGCCACACTCTATAAAAGGCTTTTAAGTAGTTAGGCCCTAGTGTGCTTTCCAGTGCCCTTCCTTCACTAGTAACCACGAAAATGGGAAGGGATTACTACCTCTCTTTCAATGGTAGCCCACCCCTTGCAGTTGTACGTCTCTTTTGATTAGTATTATTGTATTATGGCCTACCTTCAAGGAAAATCTGAACCTCACCCTTTGCTGCTTTCTTTGCCTCTCCATCCGCCAGCTCATTTCTTTCCTCCAATTTTAAGCTCACTCTCTGGTGTGCCTTAATATGCTTTTTCAGGTAGCTGAACTGCTTCCAGCAGCTGGATTGTCTCTTCTTTCCCTGTGAGGTCAGCAGTCCTCTCTCCTTCCAGATGGCTCCATGTGCATGTATGACTCCAATTGCATACCTTGAGTCTGTGTAGATGGTTATTCTCCTCCCTTTTGGGGAGGTCATCTTTACCCTTCCTCCATTACCTTGGGAGGAGCCTTTAGCAAATCATATGTACTCATTTTGCGAACTGTGATTGCCTTACATTTCAGCATGATAATCCTTGCCTAATTTCATACGTTGCTATCTTATGCTGCATGCTGAACAACACGTTTGATTTGCTTTCTCTTTGCCTTGTTTTCTTTTTTCAAGGGCCAAGACCAGAGGGCGGTCTGATCTTACAGTCTCTTTGCCATTCTGGGTGATTTCTTAAAACAAAAGGACATTTCAGCATGCAAAAACCCCATCCCACTTATCTTCCTATTTTAAAACAGTACTTACTGCAATGAAGTATTATAAATCTTTTTATTTTCTGAGCTGCTCCTACTGGCAGCCTTCTCCCAGTGAGCCCTTCTCAAAAGGGGCTAATTTAGGAACTTCTTTGCTCTGGTCAGTTCTCATTACCTCTTTCTCCCTGCCCTATCTCGCTTCCACTCAAACCTCTTTTCACAGACCTTCACGGTAGTTTCTCAGTTTTCCTCCTACACACACACAGCTCCAGGTGGCAGGTATCAGATGTGATTCCCACACACAAGCTCTAAGACCTAAGGTTCTGATCAGAAACCCCTAATTTACACTCGGGGCGTGTGCCCTGACGCTTATTAGAACAGCAATACCAGCGTTTCTCACAAACACTGCACTGCAATAATACTTGCACATCCAGCTTTTGCCCACAGGTCATTCCCGTGTTCCCTGGGGAGTCAGGGAAGCCAGAGCTGTCCCTGTGCCCAGGGGACAGCCACTGTCACCTCATGCAGCGTGCCAGCCTCTTGATGCACCAGTCCAGACTTACTGCAGTACCAGCTGAAGTCTCATAAATCTCCTAAGTCTCATTAACTAGTTCATCTCATTCATCTCTTCTATATAAACTCTGTTTTACAAAATATCAGTCTTTTCTAGTTCTCTTCTTGCACAATCTAATTAAGCACTGTGTCTACTTACACTTGTTTCACTGCTTTGCAAAAAGGCTGTGCTAGTCACAGCCGAAACTCTGATATGCCCACAGACACAGACACACGCACCGCACCCCCCCTTTATCTCAAATTCACTAGAGCCAAGGCTTGAATTGCTGTGAGGGGGAGAATTCTTGGAATTCCTTTAACTCGCTTTATCGTAGTTAAGCAGAAATCACCGTACTATAGTTCTCCTGTGTAAAATGCTACTCTTGTTGCAACAAAATCTTAAAATCTCCACAAACACCACTATACAATCTGAGAATCAAATTACCACAATGCAGCGGAAGAAAATCACCACACAAAATCACTGGGAAAGGGCATATTTCTCAAAGTGCTTCCTTTTCTCAACACAACACAGCATACCATAGTTCGTCATTTACTCACATCAATTTTTCCTGGACACAATCAAGATAACAGCACACAGTCTAGAGATCAAGTCCAAACATCCAAGGCAAAGGAACTCTCTGAGCTCATATTCACGGTTAAAATTTACCAAATCTACACAAATCACTACATTTAAACACGATAAATACCATTACTGACATTCCTCCACTCGCTTCTCCGCAGGGCACTTCTCTCCCTGCCCCCGCAGCCTGCTGCAACCGGTGCCTCAGGCCTCATTCGGCTGCTTCAAACACGGGGAGTACTCACCCCCCCCCCCCCCCCCCCCGCACTGTAGGGCCCTGTAGATCTACTCTCTTTTATATACCATACACTTATACACTTGAACGATTAGAAACACAGTGCACTGACTACACAATGCATTGACCATACAGCGACACAGTGTCCGGACATCACACACACACACAAACAAAACACACACGGGCTCAGCAGCTCTGCTCTATCAGAACAACGAACCCCCAATACACACATACACGGGTTCACCCGGCTCACCCCCAGAACCGCTTGCGGTCTGCTCTATCAGAACGATGAACCCCGTCTCTAATACAGCTGCTCTATCAGCTGAACCCAGACGTCTCTGGGTGGTTTACTCCCATGCTCTCCTTTCCCTCCCCCGGGGGCCCCTCAGTACATACCGTATCTTCCTCCGCAGGCCAGCAGGTCCTTGTCTGTCCTCGCAGGTGGCAAGTTAAGACGAGCGGAGCCCCACCAGGAAAAAATCCTAGGGCGTGTCTTGGAGGTCCGTCTATCCCCCCTGCCCCTGCGGGGACAGAGAAGTTCCTGCCTGGCTCGCCATAATGTTTTGCGGAGAAAAGAAGAAACCTCACAACTTCGTAAAAGTTGTAAAGCCCGGTATGCTTTTATTACGATGCGCGCCGGACGCAAGTCCCCCAACAAGGCATGCGTATCTCTGAAGACCTCGGGTCTTCTTTTATCCCCCTCCCAAATGCATATGCATACAGTTTCACAATAAGTTCATACATATTCATTCTGCGTGACATTTAGCACCAGTTCTTCTTTATCAAAGGAATTTCTAAGTCGGGGGCAAATCGACCTTGTGGTCTTTTCTGTTTTTCTTTCTCTGTCTCCTTGTTGTCTCGGCATGCGAGTTTTTCCTTCAGCTTGGGCCTCACAGACTTTTCACCTTTCTTAGACACTTCACCTAATTCAGAATGGATCTTTACTCTGTCTCAGGATGAACCCGTGTATGTTTTTGTGTGTGTGTGTGTGTGTGTGTGTGTATGTGTTTGTGTCCCTGTGTGATTAATGCATTGTGTGGTCAGTGCACTGTGTTTCTAATCGTGCAAGTGTATAAGTGTATGGTATATAAAAGAGACTAGATCTACAGGGCTCTAATGTGCGGAGGGGATGAGTACTACCCGTGTTTGAAGCAGCCCAGTGAGGCCTGAGGCACCGGCTGCAGCAGGCTGTGGGGGCAGGGAGAGAAGTGCCCTGTGGAGAAGCAGAACGTCAGTGACGGTATTTATTGTGTTTAAATGTAGTGATTTGTGTAGATTTGGTACATTTTAACCTTGAGTATGAGCTCAGAGAGTTCCTTTGCCCTGGATGTTTGGACTTGATCTCTAGACTGTGTGCTGTTATCTTGATTGTGTCCAGGAAAAACTAATGTGAGTAAATGCTGAATTATGGTATGCTGTGTTGTGTTGAGAAGAGTGGGAACTTTGAGACATATACCCTTTCCCAGTGATTTTGTGTGGTGATTTTCTTCCGCTGCATTGTGGTAATTAGATTCTCAGATTGTATAGTGGTGCTTGTGGAGATTTTAAGATTTTGTTTGCAACAAGAGTAGCATTTTACACAGAAGAACTATGGTATGGTGATTTATTAATAAGTATGATAAAGCGAATTAAAGGAATTCCAAGAATTCTCCCCCCCACACAGCAGTTCAAGCCTTGGCTCTAGTGAATTTGAGATAAAGGGTGGGGGGGTGCGTGTGTCTGTGTCTGTGGGCATATCAGAGTTTCTGCTGTGACAAGTACAGCCTTTTAGCAAGGCAGTAAAACAAGTGTAAGTAGACATAGTGCTTAATTAGATTGCGCAAGAAGAGAACTAGAAAAGACTGATATTTTGTAAAACAGAGTTTAGATAGAAGAGATGAATGAGTTTATGAGACTTCAGCTGGTACAATAGTAGGTCTGGACTAGGAACGGCCTGCTGTAGGGATTTAGAGTTCTCTGTAATAAGCAGAATAGCCTGCCTTTGCGGGCAATTCCTCAGGGCCTTTGGTACATCAAGAGGCTGGCACGCTGTGTCAAGTATTATTGCAGTGCGGAGTTTGTGAGAAACGCTGGTATTGCTGTTCTAATAAGAGTCAGGGCACATGCCCCAAGTGTAAATTAAAGGTTTCTGATCAAGCTGATTCAGAACCTAAGATCTTAAGGCTCGTGTGTGGGAAATCACATCTGATACCTGCCACCTGGAGCTGTGTGTGTGTAGGAGGAAGACTGAGAAACTACTGTGAAGGTCTGTGAAAAGAGGTTTGGGTGGAAGCAAGATAGGACAAGGAGAAAGAGATAATGAGAACTGACCAGAGCAAAGAGGTTCCTAAATTAGCCCCTTTTAGGAGGGGCTCACTGGGAGAAGGCTGCCAGTAGGAGCAGCTCAGGAAATAAAAAGATTTATAATACTTCATTGCAGTTAGTACTGTTTTAAAATAGGAAGATAAATGGGATAGGGTTTTTGTATGCTGATATGTGTTTTTGTTTTAAGAAACCACCCAAAATGGCAAAGAGACTGTGAGATCAGACCGCCCTCTGGTCTTGGCCCTTGAAAAGGAAAACAAGGCAAAGAGAAAGCAAATCAAACGTGTTGTTCAGCATGCAGCATCAGATAGCAACGTATGAAGTCAAGCAAAGATTATCATGGTGAAACGCAAAGCGATTACAGTTCGCAAAATGAGTACATATGATTTGTTAAAGGCGCCTCCCAAGGTAAGGGAGGAAGGATAAAGATGACCTCCCCAAAAGGGAAGAAGACTTAGGCCCCAAAAGTATACCTACTCAAACACATCCCCCTCCCGGCAGTTCAATTTCATCCAGAACCAGGATATAACAGACCCCTCTGCGAGAGGCACTGAGATCAGTAGAAAGAAAAGGGTAGAATTTTAGTCGACACAAGGGCCATATATTCAGTTTTAAATAAAGCTTTAGTACCTGTGGAGAATGTTTATGTTGTAGTGTGGGGAACAACTGAACAACTGGCCAGTCTGAGAAGGCATACTTTTGCAAACCTTTAAAGTAACATGTTTGCTATGTGTACTTAGAAGCTTTTGTACAATTCGCTCAATTCGCTAAACATTCTCAAATGAGAAAGGTTACTCTGGAGGCAAATGATATAAAGATGTTAGGCTTAACATTAACAGACTCTGAAATTAAGAGAGACATTAGTAAGGAGATATTAGAATAAGTAAATAAGTGTTTTCAAGGGTACGGGCCTCTGCTGTACCAGGGAGAGTGAAAAATGTCCCCACATAGTAATCAAGCTTAAGGAAGGAACACAACCACTGAGAATTGTGCAGTATCCTCAAAAGGAAGATGGCGAAGGAATCAGCCCAATAATTGATAGTACTGGATTGAGGGCTGTCAATAAGATAACACAGAATTTATACCCTGTGGTAGCAAATCCATATACCTTACTAACTTGTTTAACACCTGAGCTAACCTGGTTCACTGTTTTAGGCCTAAGAGATGCCTTCTTTTGCCTCCCTATCCACAAAGCCAGCCAGAAAATTTTTGCATTCAAACACATTCTGGCCACCCTGAAAATGTATCTATCAATACCAGTAAATACTGATACCCCCCTTTCCTTGGGAGTTCTGAAAAGTTAATTTGCCACTGCTGTACAGGCCCATGGCCCTGCCACTAGCCAGGTAGAGGCTAGGGAAAACCATGTTTTTTGGACTGAGTAGATTCATTAGCCTGGCACATCAGAACCACAAAAATATGAGACCTTGGTTGACACTGGCGCTCAGTGCACATTAATCCTATAAAAAAAAATGTGGGGGGAGAATCCATTTCTATTGCTGGCATAACAGGGGCATCACAGGATTTAACTTTGGTGGAAGCTGAGGTGACCCTGACTGGAAATGTTTGGAAGAAACAGGCAGTGAAACAGAAGGTAATCTACCTGGGGTAAGAAGTGAGTGCTGAGCAGCAGACTTTAAGGCAGGGAAGCCATATGCCAAACCTTGAAACCCCAGACAACGAAGGAACTCCGAACCTTCTTAGGCATGGCAGGGTAGTGCCAGCTGTGAGTTTATAATTGTGGACTGCTCGTCAGACCCCTCTATGCTCTTTTTGCCAATGGAAACAGAGATCTCCAGTGGAAAAAAAACGCCACACGGGCCTTTAACCAGCTAAAGAGTGCCCTCATGTCAGCTCCCGCTTTGGGACTTCCAGATGTAACCAATCTTTCTATTTTTCCATGCAAGGAATTGCCCTGGGAATATTGGCTCAGGACTTGGGTCCATACTGAAAGGCAGTTGCTTACTTCTCTAAGCAACTAGATGCAACAGCCAAACAATGGCCAGGTTGCCTCCGAGCTGTAGCAGCAGTCGTGCTGAATACTCAAGAGGCACGCAAGTCTACCCTAGGACAAAAATGACTGTGCTAGTGTCCCACACAGTGTCTGCAGTACTGGAAGTAAAGGGTGGCCACTGGCTTTCACCACAGAGGTTTCTGAAATACCAGGCCATCATGGCAGAGCAAGACGATGTAGAGATAGTGGTGACTAATATTGTCAACCCAGCTTCTTTTCTCAGTGGAATCAAGGAGAAGCAGTACACCATGATTGCCTGGAGTCCATTGAAGCTACCTACTCCAGCCGCCCAGACTTAAAGGACACTCCTTTGGACGATGCAGAGACCTGGTTCACTGACAGGAGTAGCTACATTGCCAATGGAAAGCGACATGCAAAGTACACAGTGACTGCCTGAAGAGAAGTAATAGAGTCTGGACCCTTACCAACAGGTTCCTCTGCACAGAAGGCTGAGATAAATGCATTGACCCATGCCTTAGAAACAGCAAAAGGCATTCAGAGTTGTGCATGCACATGGAGCCATCTGGAAGGAGAGGGGACTGCTGACCTCACAGGGAAAGAAGAGACAATCCAGCTGCTGGAAGCAGTTCAGCTACCTGAAAAAGCATATTAAGGCACGCCAGAGAATGAGCTTAAAAATGGAGGAAAGAAATGAGCTGGCGGATGGAGAGGCAAAGAAAGCATCAAAGGGTGAGGTACAGATTTTCCTCGAAGGTAAGCCAGAATACAATAATACTAATCAAAAGAGACATACAACTACAAGGGTTGGGCTACTGTCTCGTTCTCGGCTGTTTTAATGGCCTGGAAAGGCTCGAGATGGCCTTGGGGCAGCCCGCGCTCCAAAGGACGAAAGGAGTCTTCAAGTTTTTCGGTCTTCAGTGTTGTTTATTAATTCTTATCTACAATATTTTCTCCCGGCCTGACAGAGGTCCGCACAGCACGTCAGCCATGAGCACACTGACTGCCCTTGGGGCGGTCACTTATCTTTATACCCAAAACTACGTATAAGATATTTACCTTTTCTCCTCAATACCTTTCACCCTTATTGACAAGTGCACATTCAGTAAGAACCAATCTCAAAGTGCCACCACCACCACTGAAGATGGACGACAAGAAGAAGAAGAAGGACAGGACATGTCCTAATTCCTCCATCTTGTCCCTAGAACCCCCCTGTACCGAGATTCTAAAACCTGTGTTTCACACTATAATTAACCTATCTCTTCACCATTTATCCCCGTGTGATCCTCCCATCCTCATACAGATGTCGTCTCCCGTGCAGGATCAAAGTCCAACCACCAAACACTTCTGGCAACATTCCAGGACCTCCGAGCCCCCCAAGGGTTATCTCGGTGACTCTGCACATCAGGACTGATGTGCTGAGATCCCACAGGCTACCACTGAAAGAGAGCTAGTCATCCCTTCCCATTTTCATGGTCACTAGTGAAGGAAGAGCACTAGAAAACACACTAGGGCCTAACTACTTAAAAGCTTTTTATAGAGTGTGGCTCCTTTCCCAAAATGACCAAGGCTGCCAGTGATACAGAGTGCATTGAAATGAAGTGTTGACTTTGAAGTAGTAATTTCCGCAGGCTTTCTAGAACATACATCTGATTGAAAGAATTGTTGTCAGAAATTTATATGCCACTATCAGTCAGGTAAGCCGACAATGTGATCTTTGCCTCCAGACTAACCCCAAAAATACCCCCAGACCAAAACTCGGTCAGACTGGGAGAGGCCATGGGCCTGTACAGCAGTGGCAAATTGACTTTTCAGAACTCCAAGGAAGGGAGGGTATCAGTATTTACTGGTATTGATAGATACATTTTCAGGGTGGCCAGAAACATTCCCCACCAGAACTGTCAAAGCTCAAGAGGTGACCAGATTATTTTTATGAGAAATAATACCATGCTTCAGAGTTCCAGCCACGATATCCTCAGATAAAGAATCATATTTCATTTCCAAAGCATTGCAACAGATTAGTGGCCACCTGGGCATAGATTAAGAACTTCACACTCCATACTGCCCCAATCAAGTAGCCAGGTAGAGAAGATGAATCATTTGATTAAGCAGCAAATCATAAGACTGGGGCAGGAAGTTAATCTACCCCAGCCCCAAGCTCTTCCACTAGCACTATTGCAAATTCAAACTAAACCTTGAGCTAAAGGAATGCTGAATCCTTTTGAAATGCCTTATAGAAAACCATACAGAATACAAAGGCAATGTCCAGAACGTCCACCTACATGGTGGCTTTAAGCAAACAGCTCAGAGAAATTGAGAAACATGTGGCTGGAACTCGGAGCAGGGAGTTAGCCTGGGGATGATGTATATGTTAAGTCTCTTACAGAGAAGACTTCGGAACCACAGTGGGAGAGACCACTGCAAGTACTTCTCACCACCTTCACTGCAATCAAAATCAAGGAGAAGAATGCCTGGATCCATCACTCTGGAGTGAAGAAAGACCTAGAAGTCCCTTGGAGAGTGACACCAGAAGACAGTGAACTAAAACTTACTCTGGCAAAATGAGTATATTGCGGTCAGGGGTAGTTCATACTTTAGTTTACAGAATTGTTTTGTATGTAATTATAACTGAAGTTTCAGAACTAAATAGTACCTCTATCCAAAGCACTGCTGAATGGCCTTGGTCCCAGGCTTTTAATCAGTATACGGGATCCATGAGAGAACTTCCAGTGATAAAAGATGTAAATGTATCTACTGCAGTAATCCACGGGAATCAGATGTATGAGAAGCAAGAATGTCAGGAATGAGAACTGTGGGCACTTCAGGGAATCAGAGGAGAAGAAATCAAAGTAAGGTGCCAGGTCATCAGTAAGACGGCTTATGAGAGACCAGATACAGTTAGTGTCTCAGCCTCCCCTGGTGTATATGAACACCAGGAAGTTTGTGGTAGCCTAAGTGAATCAGACTGTTGGTGTAGTTTCACCTTGATACAGCCTGTAGAAGTGACCTGCCTTTGAGTTCGAGTTGCTATCAGACTCATTAAAATTCAAAGTTGACACTGCACTTTTTACAACAGCAGGGCCTTATATAACACACACTATGACTCAAATAGTTCAGACTCAACCCAAACTTGAACCTGAAGTGTATGAAATAGGCCTCTACATAGTAAAGAATGTGGGTGAACAACAACTATTATTCAATCCAGAATGGTCTCTCAAACGTGTGGAGCTGAAAATGCAAATTAACATCTCAAAAATCCAACCAGCCTGCTCGTCCTTCCTAAAACATCCTTTGAAGGTTAGACAACATAGTTACAAAGACAAGTATATCTCAAGAGCAGAATAAGGAATGATCTAACTGAGATATTAGGAACAGGATTGGGAGTTTTAAATGGAATTGATTCAGAAATACTGGTGAATAAGCTGGCCACTGCAGCAGGTGGCCTAACAAAATTGAAGCAGCCTTTACAGTCATCTCTATTGGCATTAGGAACTAGCCAGTGGCAGATTTCAAAAATACTGCCAAAGTAAGGAAGTACGAAAAGGCCAGGGACCAAAATTACAAGTTAATAGTAGAAGCACTTAGTACAGTTCAAGATAATGTGTCATTAGCTTTCAGTTGTATACAAACACAGTTATAGATGCAAGCAACAGCAGCTCTGATCATACAGGAAAAGGGTGAAGGTAATTTTCCAGCTGAAATTCGGAGAATTGTTTGGGATAATGCAATTGATTTTGAAAGGAAGTTTCAGTCCTGGTGGACTATGGTGAATTTCACCTATGATCCTGCTTCTAATGTGGCCACTACCTTTGTGCTTACCATACGTAATGCCACTGTTTATGTTTTCCATCCCATCATTGCACTAAGATTAAACCATGAAAAAACAATACCCTTCAGAACATAAAGTGTGGGCATGAAAGATGAATGAAAAGTGGCAAACAGTAAACTTAGAATCCTGCATTACTAGAGAACAGATGAGATTCGTTTGTGAAAGCAATACTATTAATGCCCAGGATGCGTGTTTAGACACTGAACAGAGGATTTGTCACTTTGAAGTTCTTCCAGTCACTGACCAGAAAACTGTGCTCGTATATACTGGAAAAGAGTGTGTGTGCGCCTGAGAACTACCTGTGCTGCTGTAAAAATTGATAGCAATGATGTTTTGTCTAGTAGAAATCATTCTAATTTCTGTATTTGTAATTTTGTTAAGATTATCGGGTGCGATTTTTCGTACTCGGCAACAGTGACATCCCACCAGCTGGTTAAAACCAATTACACAGTGTAACACAGATTATCACCTACCCCTATTGGGATGGACCTTACATTAGTAAAACAATTAATTAAGCACCAAGACCTACTGGAAATCTTGAAGGAAATCCAAGAAAGTGGAAAGAAAACCTTAATTACTGTCCAACATGATACCAAAGAAATAACTAGAATTCTGCAAAGAATAGAACAAAATGCAGATCATCATTGGTGGGATGTGGTCTTTAGGTGGTCACCAACTGCAAATAGAATCTTTAATAAGTTGTGTCATCCTACTGTAGTTTTGTTAATATTAGTTAGAATAAGTTTAAGATTATCCATTATCAAACGTACATGGTAAAGCACTGAAGTACACTTGTTGTCATAGGAATTTGTACGAAGTAAAAGCATTTACTTCCTCCTTTTAGGAAAGGGGGGAATGAAGCAAAGTGAAAATTTTCCAGAATAGAAATCCATTTTAATTTAGGTGAAATGTACATTTTTGAGTTGAGTCTGTGGTTAGAAACCATAGTTATTTAGCCAGACTGCAAGGCCTAAGCTCAGTGAATTATTTCAGCAAAGGACAGAGATAAAGAGGGGGACACAGAAGATGATAGAGAGAGACAGGGACTGTTGTAAGGGCAAGTCAACCTGACCTCAGAATTCTTTCTGATAAAAAGGAACTAGTGGTAAAAGCCACACAAAACCCATAAAAATGAATATGTATGAACCTATTGTGAAACTGTATGCATATGTATTTGAGAGAGAGATAAAAAGAGACCTGAAGTTCTCAGAGGTACGCATGCCTTTTTTGAGGAGAGCAATCTCCGCATGCATCCAGCGCTGTAATAAACACACCAAGCCTTACAATTTTTACAAAGTTGTGGCGTTTTTTCTTTTCTCCGCAAAACACCTGTTACAAGCTTTCTGTACTTTTGCAAACTTGCAAAATAAGCTATATGTTGCTATTGAGTCAGAAATAACACAGACTCCAAGAAGGCTGGTTTGCACAGCAGTAGCTTTAATACGAAAATCTCTCTTTTTATGGACTATTCCAATACATTTCACCTGATTGGCTAATTAACAAAAACACCTTTCTTATAAACAATCCTTGAGAAAAACAGAAAAACAGAGAGTAGGAAAATACCACCTGAAGATTGTTTATAATAACAAGCTATCATCATTTCTCTACAACTCCCTGAAAGTCTCACAAGTCTGCTGTGAGAAAACTTATCTGGTTTTCTCACTCTCTGACCAGGCTGTCTCATCCACAGGTCCCCCATTTTTTTTAAAGGAGTAGGCGATGTTTGTAATCCTCTGTGGGGCCCCTTGCAAAAGGAGAAGAAACACAGCTCCAGAGGTTCCTCTAGCAGTTGCTAGTTTTCAATCAGAACCTCAATCAGATGCGGATTTAAAATGATCAGAGAGATCAGATCTTGTGATTCCCTCTTACAAGAAATGCACTATCAATCTTAAAATCATTTATTTATTCTAATACAATCTCAATACTAAGTCTAATAATATAATAACAACTTATCATTAATTTGTTCAAAGAACTGACAGTCTTAGCCTGTCAACAGTCCTTTTTCAGAAGCAAAGAAAGGATGGAATGTTCACTCCCCAGTAGTGGAGGGGCCATTTGATTGATGGTCGTCATCTTGATCATCATTCAGAGGTTGCCTGTTGGCCACATTCTGTTTTTGGTGTCACACATCAGGGCAGACACACTTCACAGGTACGCATCGTACTCCAATATCTGTGGAAATGCATGCATACCCATGGCCCCAAACGATAAGGTCACACAGGCCCTCACACTTATTAGTGGCTAGGTCCCGTATCCCGAGCTTTGCTCGAGGGAGGTGTGTCTCACCTGAAGAATGCAACGAGAGAAAATTATTTAGAATGACAGGATTCTCTATTCTCAGTGGCACTGTAAGATGGTTGATTTGGTTTCTCCAGGCATCCCTCCCCCCCTTTATTTTTTTTTTTTTTTTGGTTTGCATATTGAAGGCACCATGAAGGCAAACTTTGGTTTGTCACCTTGTCACCAGGATGAAAAGGAATTGTGAAAAGCAATCCTTCAAATCAATGATCAAGATCTCCCATCCCACAAGGATCATGGTGGGTGAGGGCATACCAGGCTGCAATGCCCCCATGCTTTTCATCACTGCATTAATTTTCCGGAGGTCCTGTAACAACCTTCATTTCCCAGATTTTTTCTTTATCACAAAGACGGGAGTATTCCAGGGACTAGTAGAAGGCTTAATGTCCCTGTTGATGAAGGGCGATGAATTTCTTCTGTCAGGGGCCACTGATGAACCCAAATGGGTTTGTCCACCAGCTACCATAAAGGCAGCGTAGGATATCTTTCGCCCTTCAATGCAGTGGCCTCAATTAAAATCCCCAATTCGCACTCCCCAGGCAGCCAATACATCCCGCCCCCAGAGATTGATCGGAGATGGAATGACATAGGGTCGAACTGCAGCTGTCTGCCCATTCGTGTTACTGATCAGCACGAAGTGTTAGCTCACCAAGTTACATGCCGCACCCCCCCCCCCCCATGACGGGTGACCCCACGGGGGCCAAAGGCCATGTGAAGGAGGCCACACAGAGAGGGAGATGACTGTCATATCCGCCCCTCTGACGATCAAAACTTGAAGCTCGATCATTGATGGGTGGGCATCCAGTAGGGTCAGGGTACACACCATCTGGGGTCGCTGAGCAGAAATGTCCGCAGACCAAAGGGCTTGTGGCAGTCCCGTGGATCCAAAGCCACCACTCCCACAAGTCTGCTGGTCAGTCCTGGAGACACATGACTAAAAAAGCACAAGTTGAGCAATCCGAGTCCCTGCCAGAATAGTGATGGGGGGAGGGCATGGAAATGGTGGCACAAATCTGACCTGAAAAGTCAGAGTCAATGACTCCTGGGTAAACAAAAATTCCTTGGTTGGTGACATCAGATTTTCCCACAAGCAGCATGCCCAGTCCTTGTCCCAAAGTTCTGAACACGTCCAAAGGAATCTTATGTTCACAACAAGATTCTAAGATGACTGCATTGGTGGTACATACATCCATGCTGGTGGAGCTGTGGGTGATGCCTCCAAGCTGGCTGGGCAGATGTGAGCCGGTGCCATGCTCTGAGGAATCACTTGTGTCAGGGCGCCATTCCCCTGTGTGCTCATCATTCTGTTTCCCGGGCCTACCAAAGGCTGGCCATTGGCATGAAATTTAGCCCTGCATTGCTCTGAACAATGACCTTCCCATAGGCATCTAGAGCACAAGAAGGTGGCACCCGACCCTGTTGGTTTGGGTGTTCGTTGCTTTCTCTTGCCCTTATTTTTGCTCTTCTTCTCTTGTCCACCCCCTAAGGGTATCTGGCCTGGCTGTAAAGCAACCGCCAGAGCAGAAACCCTGTCTACAGAACCTGTCTTGGCACATGCATTGACCATGTCTGCTAGCGTCGGGTCACCTGGAAGAGCATCTATCATCTTCTGGCACTCACCGTTTGAGTTGACTTGAGATAACTGCTTGCATAAAATCCACCTTAAGGTATCATCCTCAACCTGTCTATCCAGGGCAGCTGCAAGATTCTCAGCAACTGGCAAAAAAGACTCACCAGCTCCTTGAATTATCGTTGTAAACTGTGGCCTGGGAGAGGCCGTCTCAATAGTTTTCAACCGTGCATTAAATCCTACCCTTTGACACTGCTCAAGAACGGCAGAGTCCCAGGTAGCCTGAAAACCAGGATTGGAAAAGGGCTGCTCTCCGAGGAGAGCGTCCACCCCCACACCATACCTAGGGTCTTTCCAAGGCAGAAGCCTGTTGCTTGCTGCAACCTTTTCAGCAGCCTGCCTCCAGCTGTCCAAAAAAATCTCATATTGCACAGGCTGGAACAGTGCCTGAGCAATATGTTTAATATCAAAGGGAGCAAGCAGGTCCGAGTTTATCATTCAGAGAGCCTGCATAACTTGCACGGAGCCAAGGCCATATTTTGCAACCTTCTCTTGTAAATCCTGGATCACTCTCCAGGCAATCACATCATGCCTGTTGGAGCGTCCTGAATTTGGGACAGGTTTATACACGGGAAAAGCTTGCACCTCACCTCGTGGCAGAACATGGTCCTCCTTAATCACCTGTGTCTCCCCCACAGATGCCAGATAAGCTGTCTGACTGACATCTGTGGCCTCTTCCCCCGGAGCAAGTGTGGTGTCAGCTGTACACCACAGCCTTTCCATCCTGTCCAACAGGACCTCATCCCCAGCTTCTGAAGCTCCTATCTTAACTACGTCCCAAAAGCTGCAAGGGTTCTTGGGGCGCACGGTCACCCGACAAGACAATGATTCCGCCTGTCCGTGCTGGCATTCCACCACCCAGGCACGCCCCTGCCGGGGGGCTGGCCCCTGGTATTCATCCCTGTCACTGTCCCCATCCAGGGATGGGGAGGACAGCCTGCGGGCAGCAGGGAATGGTGGATTGGCCAAAGGCTCTGAAGTCGAATGACTGACTGCGGACCGGGAAGCCGAAGGGCCGGTTGCAAGCCCAAATGCACAGGGGCCAGCCGCCGGCCGTGCTGCAGCTGGGGCCCCAGCCGCAGATGGCGCAGCTGGAGGCACTGTGGCGGGCGGGGCGGCCGCAGCCGGTGACACTACTGCCACCACCGCAGGCTGCAATGGCGAAGGTGTAAAAGACATTAAGTCAACCAAGTCAGCTGCCATGCCGGGAGGAGGAGGCAGTTGCTCTGCAACCAAAGATGGGGAAGCATAAGGAGACACAGCTCCTGCTGTGTGATTTACCGTTCGGAGAGATGGCGCTGATGCAGCGGTCACGATCGCTGTCGTCCACGCAGGTGCCATGGAAAAGGAGGGGGAAGCCAGCCAGGGGTGTGACGTCGGCTGGAACAGAAACCCACCAGAGGGCATTGATGATGGGCGTGGCCGGTACAGCTGCACAGGCTTCGTGACTGACGACAAGGAAGCTGATGGAGCGATCAGTGTTGTCATGGCGACCGCCGAGGGTGGAGCTGACTCCTCCCTCACCCTCGATGTGGAGATGGGGATCTTGAGCCAGGAACTGCAGCTCCTGCCAGCCATGAAAGAGTCGGTCCCCAGCGTGCAGGGTGTGAAAAATGCATGTATTTTATGATTGGCTTTTCGCAAATATTAAAATGAATATTATATGTGTTGTGTTAGAAAATAATGCTGTATTGATTCTTTTAAGTACTGTGTTAAATATAGTTTTAAGTTATAACAAATGTTAAAATAGAAACTATGCTATGTAAGATACTTTTTTTAAAATAAAGGACTTGCAGCGAGATAGCAGCCACAGGACACCTAAATCTTACAGAGAAGAAGAATTTATGGCCCTCTGATCAGAAGAAACAAACTTCTTCCCGTCTCGAAGGCGCTGTTAAGATTTGGAGGAAGAAGTTGACGATGACCAGACGGAATCCTGTATTTGAATGGAATTTATGCATCATGTATGAAGTGTATGAATATGCAACAGGCTATTGCTTTTGAGGGTTAATCCTCTGTTAACGGGTGTCCTTTTTCAGGCTCGTGATACCCAGAAAAAGGTACCTGGACGTCCATAACACTTTGTTTTTATTGTCCTAATTCAATTTGTCCAAATTGTTATTACTCTAATTGTATTACTATTTTTAAACCATTTTATTACTATATTACTATTACATTTTTAAAAATTTTAAAAACAAGCGATTGGCATTTTTCACCATTTGGTAGCAGAGGATGGTTAACACCTCTCTGCCGATGCTTTAGGAGAGTCAGGGTGAGGAAGGCATGCCCTGCCTTCTTTAGCAGCCTCGCTCTGTCTCCCCTGGGGTGACCAACAGACGCAGGTTACGATCTGTGGACAAAAGGAGGCAATAAAACAAAGAGAAGGGAAAAAGGCTCCCTACAACCCTGGTAATTGGCCCCCTAAGACTAGTAGTGCGCAGAAAGAACCCGGGGAGGAAAATGGATTGGTATTTCTCGGGGGAGCAAGTACAGGGAGATGAATGTGTGTGAATGAGAGGCGGGCTGGTTGTCCCAGACCTGCTACCTGAGTGCGGGGTCTCCCATGCTGCATTTCTGACTTTCCGCGAGGAAAGCGGCCAGTAAAGAGACGAAGTGAGTGTTAAGAGAGTGAAAGAATCCCCCGGGGTAACTGGGACTGGGTCTCAGGGAGGGGTTGGACCCCTCGGAGGTAGGGAGCAAGGTTTCCTAGCCCAATCCACTAGGAAACGGGACAGGAGGGGTCCCTAAAAAAAAACCTGCTGGGTTGAGGGATTTATATTCCAAGAGCATCCAAGAGCAGGGTTGAGCAGAATTCTGTCAGAGTGAGGATATGCCCGAGAACACTCAGGGTGGGACAACACAGCTAGATTGAGGGATGAAAATTTTGCCTAACAGCATCCAGGGTTGGACCACACAGCTAGATTGAGGGAAAAATTTTTGCCCAACAGGATCCAGGGTTGAACAACACAGCCAGACTGAGGGAGAAAAAAATGCCCAAGAACATCCAGGGTTGGACAACACAGCAAAACAAATTAAATGCCCAAGAGCATCTGTAGTTGTACCACACCGCTGGGTTGAGAGACAGAAAATGCCCAAGAGCATCTGGGGTTGAACAACACAGCTGGATTGAGGGAAAAATACCCAAGAGCATCTGGGGTTGAACAACACAGCTGGATTGAGGGAAAAATACCCAAGAGCATCTGGGGTTGGACAACACGGCAGGATTGAGGGAAAATAACCGAGAGCATCGGGGGTTGGACTACACGGCAGGATTGAGGGAAAAATTGCCCAAGAGCATCTGGGGTTGGATAACACAGCTGAGTTGAGGGACATCCAATAGCACCGGGACTGGCCAGTAACACCTAAACTTGTAATAGGTGATGTGAAAGTAAAAGGTACCTTATTGTTGTTTTGTTGTGTGTGTGAGAGTGAGTCACACACAAAGTCAGCCTCAACTTCCCAGGCGGGTGGGAAGGGGGAGGCAGTGGAAAGAGAGTGAGTGACCTGCACAGCAGGCTATTGTTCCCAGGTAGGTGGGGACTTCTGGGCCGAAGAGAGTGAGTGACCTGCAAACCAAGCTAGTGTTCCCCGGGCGTGTGAGGGGGCCGTAGCTGAAGAGTGTGAAAGACACGCAGACAGCCTCACAGGTGAACGGGCACCGGAGGCAACTAGAGTCAGGGCCCTTCTAGGGGGCCTGGTGACACTGAGACCTGGAGGTCATCCCCAAGGCGAAAGGAGGGGCCACAGGGACCTGTGATTTTCTGGCAATAACCATCCACTTTGTGTCTTGAGGGTGTGAAAGAATGTGTAAAGGTGAATGAGAAATAAAAGTGAGTGAATGTAGAGGAATGAAAGTATGAGTAATGTGGATTGTGCATTTTAAGCCTTACTGTATCTCCTTGGAGGGAAATGTATCGTATTGAAAAGCAGTATGAGAAAAAGGTTTTTTGGGTGTAAGTAGTTGAAAGAAAAGTGGCATTTAAGTTGTTAGTAAAAAGTGAAAAACAGAAGCAGGGGACAAATAGATAAAACATTGAAAAATGAGACAGAAATCCAGTAAGGTGGATACAGGAAAGAAAAGCAAAAAAATTATCAACAGAAATACCCCAAGATAGCCCTTTGGGAGTTATGTTAGCAAACAGAAATACAACTCCTTGCAAAATACAGGGTATGCAGAAGTTGATGAGAAAAAAACATGCAAACTTGTGAATTACATACTTTAAAAAGAGCATTAGAATATTTAACACAAAAGAAAGGAGTTATATATTGATTCAAGGTATGCCTTTAGAGTAGCACATACCTTAAGAAAAATTTAAAAAGGGAGATTACTTAATTCAAGAGGAAAAAGATTAGTACACAAGAAACTTATTTTAGAGGTTTTAGAGGCATTAAAATTACCTAAGAGAGATAGCTATAGTACATATTAAGGGACACCAAAAGGTAAAGACCCCAAAAATAAGGGGAAATAATTTGGCAGATCAGGAAGTTAAAGATGCAGCAGAAAATGGAGCTGAAAGAGTTAATATTAACTCCAAATGAGGAAATATTGGAAATTCCAAAATTGAGGGAAGCAAAAAAGGGGAATTAAAACAAGATAGGTGGTGAACAAGATAAATCAGGTGTTATAAATTATCAATTCAAGAGCCAAATTCAGAAAAAATTTGACAAATATTTCTCAAGTCAATTAAAATTAGAAAATTTAGAAACCTTCCCACAACCAAGACAGCGCCAGCCCCAGGATCTGCCGCTGAGTGCACCCTGGGTTCCAGCCAGCCGAGTGGCAGCGTTTTCCCAAGAGGTACACATGGAGTGCCTCCAGTAGCCAGTTTATATACAGTTTATTCTGCCTGGGGCAGAGATGACCACATAGTTCTTTGTCTCCCTTGGCATGTAAAATTGGGTCCATACATGTGTAGAATTAGACAAAGAACATGTCCACAGCTCAGAGACTGTCTGAGTATTCCAGGGAAGGATCTATTCACATGTAATAGGTGATGCCATCTCGGGTCCAGGTGCCAGGCCTCGTGGGCTTCCTGAGATGTCCTCACCCTGGAAATTCCAGATGATATCTTCTAGGTGTGGAGTAAATCGACTCCAGCCGGTCTCTTGTACTGATAGCGAGTCCAAGCAATCCCTGAGCCAGTCCGGGAACTAGTTAATATGTGAATAGCCCTTGCCCTGGCATAGACAATTGCAGGCACCAGGCTCAGAGCTACTCTGTTCATTTGTGAACAGGGTTTGATTTTATCTTAACCTCATGTGGGAACTAGTAACAATGGGAATAGCTTCTGTTCCAGGACAGGGTGATTTCACAAGCACATGTTTAACCTTCCCCAATATTTTATATCCAAACATAGTTTTAAACACTGCTAATATTTTATACGTTCATATGCCTACTTCTTATAGCATGAATTAGTTTCACTACCTATTATATCAGGGAAATAGAAACATTCTGATGGAAGACAATTAGATAATAACATGCTTACTAGGGAATAGCAGAGGACATGTATCAAAAAGTCCAGTGAGATACTCAGGCTTTGCGTGATCGTTTTTTTAAGGAACTGTGGGTGCATTGAGAATTTTTAGAGTAGAAGAACAAGTAACTGAAAGAAGTATAATTTGCCAAAGGATAAATAAAAAAGGTGATGAGAAAAGCAATATGAGAAGGTCGTGAGTTAGCTCGTCGACCACTTCAAAGTATACAAGCAGAAGTTTAGATTTGTTAAGCTCTGGATTTATTTGTAAAAACCGTTTAATCCAGAAGAAAAAAGAGTATACCACACGCTGGGGAGGGGGGAGGTTGTAAGAAAACAATATTTTTGAAAGGCAATAAAAGAAAAACAGTGAAAGTATAAGGCTGAGAAAAAAATATTACCTCATCCATTCCTGTCTGTTCCCCCACTCGTTCGCAGCTGCACCACCCTCCCAGCCCCTGTGCCGGCTCTGGCACAGTCCGTCAGTCCCAGTCTGGCCGCCTGGCCCGCAGCTGCTCCATTGGCCGTGCCGGGGGGGTGAGGGTCTGTCCTGCCGTGTGGACCGTGGTTACCGCGCTGACCGCACCGGGGGGGGTCCCATCTGTCCCGTCTGTCCCATCCCCGGCTGCCCTGACTCTGTCGGCTCCCGCCCCTGCAGCCGGGGCCAGTTGGCTGCTTTGTCTCTGCCGGATCAGCCACCATCAGCCATGTGGGGGCTATCCACGCTCCAGCTCGGCCTGCACCGGAACACCCACTTCGGGCGATTCCAGCTGCAGACCTCGCCTTTGGAGGACCGAGACTCGGAGTCATGCCGAGTCTCCCCGTCCTGCCCTGAGCTCCGTTCCATTGGTAACCACAGCTCCGGCTGGTCAGGGGAACTCTCTAAAGGAATCACCTTACCGAAACACTAAAAGTTCAGTTAGGAGAAAGCCCTCTCCTGATTCTTCCTAAAAATGCGGGAGAAAGACTATAGAACATTAACAAACTTAAGAGAAATAGGAAAATGATCCAAGTAAGCAGAAGATCTGAAAATTTTTAAAGAGATGGGCACAGAAGAGGAATAGGAAAGTTCTAAGCTCTAATTTTTTTGGAAGACAAATGCCATCTGGAGCCTGTGATAATTTTAAAAGTGGGTCCTGAGGAAGAATAACTGGAATTTGTAATAGACACAGGGGCAGAGAGAACCTGCTTGTTAAATATTCCTAAAAGGTTATAGTGTGAGCAAACATATAGTGAAAGTAACAGGGGCAAAAAGAGAAAGTTTTACATTTCTAGTCATTAAAGATGTGGTAATTGAGGGAAGAAACTAAAATTTGGATGGGAGATGTCTTATTGGTCCCAGGGGCAGGTAGCAATTTTTTGGGAGGAGTCTTACAAGTGCAATTAAGAATAGGAGTTATATCAGACAATGGGAAAATGACAGCTAGAGTTTTAAAATTAAGCCAAGAGGATTAAGAAAAAAAAATCAACAAAGAGGTTTGGGCTGGAGAAGGAAATAGGGGAGGATTAAATATCGACCCCATAAGGGTTACAATTGAGAGAGAAGATTGTCCCATATGTGTACGTCAGTATCTTGTATCTTTAGAAGGACAAGAAGGTTTGAAGCCAGTAATACAAAGACTAATAAAGGATGGGGCATTAGAACCTTGTATGTCTCCTCATAATATCCCTATTCCCCCAGTAAAGTCTGATGGGAGTTATAGACTAGTACAAGATTTAAGAGAAGTTAATAAAAGAACTCAGACTCACGACCCAGTGGTAAAATATCTTAGACACTTAATAAATAAAAGTAGCTAGAAACCCAGCCATGAGAAAATTGCAAGAATTTTATTCCTTCTCCCTCCCTCTTCAAAGAGGGAGATCAGAAAATTACCTAGATTATTGAAATATTATTGATTATAGATTGAGGGGTACACACAAGCAGCAAAATTTGTGTATGAAAAATTGACAGAAGGAGATGATATAAAACGGACCAAGGAAGATATTGTTAAATTAAGAGAGTTAAGTTAAAAGTAGCCTAAGTACCAGCCTTAAGCTTACCCTTGTTTGAAAAATCCTTTATCATTTATCCATAAATACAGAAAACGGAGTAGCTCATAAAATTTTAATTCAGGAGTGAGGAAGAGTAAAAAAATATCTAGTAGCTTATATATCAAAGATGTTAGACCCAGTAAGCCACAGCCAGCCAGTATGTATTTAAGTTATAACAGCTACTGCAATCCTAGTAAAAGAAAGTTGTAAGTTTACTTTTGGAAGTAAATTAGTTAGGTTCACCTCGTACCGTCTGAGGTGTGTTGAATCAAAAACAAAAAGAAAAAAAACAAGTGAGAAGAAAGAGAGAAGTTGAAGTAGGGCGGTGGTTAGTAAACTCTGAGATGTTAGAATGTGGAGTGATGACATCTAGGTGCTAGAAGAGAGCAGAAGTGTGAATGCGGTTTGTTTTTTTTTTTTTGCATGAAAGGCAGGGAAGTGTCTTAACACATGGTTGTTAGGAGGTTATTTAATGCCGAACTGAGGTCCAGAAAGGGTTTAGCAGAATGGGCCCTGCTTGAAAGGAAAAGAGGATAAGTTGACTAGAGAACGAAAAAGAATGTCAGGAGCACCTGGGGACGCCAAGTTTGGGGTTGTCAAGGTTGAGAGGTGTCTGACCGCTCCCTACGAGCGGCAGGGTCTCGGGGGCTGCAGCAGGGACTGATCCATGGAGGTGACCTGGTGGCAGTGCTGGGAGCAGATGACACAGGTTTGCCAGCCAGGAGCAGGCTGGCTCTGTGGTGGAACTGCTGGGGTGGCTCCCAGACTGTCGGGGTCCCGAGTCCAAGATGGCAGCGTCAGCCCCAGTAAGTGGGCCGAGAGAGAGAAAGAAAGAGAGAGAAGAAGAGAGAGAGGGGAGGCTAGCACTAAAAGATAAAATCGAAGCAGAGATTGCTGACTCTCCAAACCTCACAAAGTGGTTTGTTTTTCTTAAGTAAGAAGGGGTTTTTTGGTTTTTTTCTTTTGTGTGTTTTGTTTGCTGTTAAAAAGAAGGTTTTTCTTCCTGAAGAATGGCTTTGTAAGGCTAAAACAATTAAATGCTGCCCAAAAAGTAAAAAGCAATAGATGTGATACATCTCGTGTTACAATTAGTCTGGCTTTTCTTATTTAAATAACTGTAATTCACAGAAAGAAGAATTTGCCTCTGCAGCTATTAGCACAGCTAGATAGAAGAAGAAGAGGCTGCTATGGAGAAAACTTTTAGCTAAACCCAGAATGTTTGGAAGAAAAGTGAATAGTAAAAGTTAATGCAGTATTATCTTTCTTTTATTACTATGCTATTAAGAAGTCCTTTCCAGGTACTACTGAAGCAACAATCAGAATCACGGAAAGAAAATGAATTCATGCCAGCAGAATCAAAAGACTTGTGAAGAAACCTGAAAAATGGACTATCACATTTAAACCGGGTGATACCGAACTGACTTTCCAATGGGGACTGAGTGGTAATAGTTTGGGAAAACCCAAAATGATCCAAGAAATGCACAAAGAATAACACTGAATTAAGAAATAATATAACACTTATATCACTAGTTTCGAGCACTGCCTGAATAAAACATCTCCTTGGGGGAGGAATACCTCAGATAGAAGGATCAAGACTGTCTTTGTATTCTGACCTTAGCCTGTGAATTGTACAGGGGAGAAGGGGAATTGCCATTTCCATTAGTAAACTTTATTTGATTCATTCCAGTATTACAGCACCCTGATGAGGGTCTTCTGGGTGAGAGATGGTCGAGAATCTTGTTTCATGATCAGAAGGCTGGATTTATTGATATATGATATATAATACATTATAACTATACTAAAAAAATAAGAGAGAAGTGGACGAGGCTTCTAAGCTAAGAATAGCATAGAAAAGAATGAATAACAAAGTTCTGTGTCCAGCAGAAAGCAAGGACAAACTCTCCTGTGAGTGGTCAGCAAATCCAAACACTCACAGAAGACCAATCACCGCTGCACCTGTTGCATTCCAAACCAGCCGATAACAATTGTTTACATTCTTCTTCTGGGGCCTCAGCTTCCCAGAAGATGAACAAATCCCAAAGAAAGGATTTCTATGAAAAAATGTCTGCGACATTCCAGTACTGGACATGCTAGCTAGGTTATAAGTAAATGCTTGAATTGTGAGAATAATTAGTATTGTGGTTCACAAAATTTATGCTCTTATTGCAAAAAGTGTTAAAGTAATAACCTTGTTTTGTAGATGGGAATTATTAGTGCCTGTTGAATGAGAGATACCTGAGGAACGGCAAGAGACCACAGTTAAAGTGTGTCAAAACCAATTTGCCTGGAAATTAGTTAAGAGAAAGTGACAAGGAAATAGAGGGCAAGACCAGATTGGCCTCTGTATTTCGCCACCAAGAAGATCAAATACACCTGCTGTGGGCTGCAACCTCACAGGCATGGGAGGTGGGAGTATAAGCCATACTGGACCTCTGTTATTCCTTTTTCTAGCACTCATTTGTTGTCTTTTCCCTTTGGGGATACCAGCAAGATTGTGTCACAAATGCTACAGAAAGCATCACATGGAAAGAAACCAAAGTTCCTCTTTTATTACACATACCCAAGTCAACAGCCACTATTTCAACCCATCCAAATTAAGAACCTGTAAGCAAAACAGAGTAAATTATTAGATTACAAGAAACTTAGGAAAAAGTGGTAATAGATTTAGAACTGAATGTCCAAAAGGAGAGAGATGGATTTGTTTTACATTTAATCTTGAAGATATGGTTCAAGATTTGGTAAAAAAACCAAATAGTAAACGAAAAAGTAAAACCAGCACAGCAATCTAACTCTGTATTGACTCCAAATTTTCTGTTGACTCCAAGCAGTTACAGAAATTATAGCAAATAAAGCCGCCCAGGCATTAGAGTTAATATCAAGTCAGCTAAGCCAAACAAAAACTGTAGTGTATCAGAATAGGTTGGCTTTAGACTATTTATTAGCCAAAGAAGGGAGTGTTGGTGGAAAGTTTAATATATCAGATTGTTGAAAATTGATGACCACAGAAAAGTCAATCTAGAAAAAGCAAAAGAAATCAAAGAAAAAAAAATATATATATGCATATAATAACCCAAGTACCAGTTCAAAAATTAGAAAACAATTTTAAAACCTAGCTGGAGGAGTAATGTATTAGAAGAAATTAAGATTTTTTCATTTTATGTGTTACAACTGTTTTGATATTTCTTCTTTGTGGAATCCCCTGTTTTATTTTGCCAGCATAGTCCAGAAGATGCAAGTAGATAAGAAATATTGCTCAAGCCAAATGATTTACAAAGAATAAGAGTGGGGATTGTGAAAAATGCATGTATTTTATGATTGGCTTTTCGCAAATATTAAAATGAATATGTGTTGTGTTAGAAAATAATGCTGTATTGATTCTTTTAAGTACTGTGTTAAATATAGTTTTAAGTTATAACAAATGTTAAAATAGAAACTATGCTATGTAAGATACTTTTTTTAAAATAAAGGACTTGCAGCGAGATAGCAGCCACAGGACACCTAAATCTTACAGAGAAGAAGAATTTATGGCCCTCTGATCAGAAGAAACAAACTTCTTCCCGTCTTGAAGGCACTGTTAATATTCGGAGGAAGAAGTTGATGATGACCAGATGGAATCCTGTATTTGAATGGAATTTATGCATCATGTATGAGGTGTATGAATATGTAACAGGCTATTGCTTTTAAGGGTTAATCCTCTGTTAATGTGTGTCCTTTTTCAGGCTTATTTTGCCCAGAAAAAGGTATCCGGACCATCTGTAACTCTTTGTTCTTATTGTCTCGTATTGTCCTAAATCCTAATTGACCAGATTTTTATCACTCTAATTATATTACTATTTTTATAACCATTTTATTACTATTAAAGTTTTAATACTCTAAAAACAAGTGACTGGCATTTTTCACAATTACGGTAGCAGAGGATGGTTACTAACACCTTGCTGCCAGTTCTTTAGGAGAGTCAGAGTGAGGAAGGCACGCCCTGCCCGATTTGGCAGCCTCGCTGTTTCCCCGAGTGTGACCGACAGACGCAGGTTCCGATTGGTGAACAAAAGGAGGCAATAAAACAAAGAAAAGGGAAAAAGGCTCCCTAAAACCACGGTAATTGGCCCCCTAAGACTAGTAGTGCACACGAAGAACCCGGGAAGGAAAATGGATTGGTAAGTACTTTCCGGGGGGTCAGGTATGGGGGGATGAATGTGTGTGAATGAGAGGCGGGCTGGTAATACCAGACCTGCTACCTGAGTGCGGGGTCTCCCATGCTGCGTTTCTGTCTTTTCGCAAGAAAGGTGGCCAGTAAAGAGACGAAGAGAGAGATAAAAGTAGTGAGAGAATCCCCCGGGGTAACTGAGACTGGGTCTCAGGGAGGGATTGGACCCCTCGGAGGAAGGGAGCAGACGGGTTTCCTAGCCCAATCCACTAGGAAACAGGACAAAAGGAAGGGGCCCCTAAAAATTCTACTGGATTGAGGGATAAGAGTGACCAAGAGCATCCAGAATTAAAACCTGTTGGATTGAGGGATTAACATTCCAAGAGCATCCAGAGTTGAGCAAAATTCTGCCGGATTGAGGATATGCCCAAGAGCATCTGGGGTTGGACAACACAGCTGGATTGATGGATAAAAAAAATGCCCAAGAGCATCCGGGGTTGGACCACACAGCTGGATTGAGGGATAAAAAAATGCCCAAGAGCATCTGGGGTTGAACAACACAGCTGGATTGAGGGAAAAATACCCAAGAGCATCTGGGGTTGGACAACACAGCAGGATTGAGGGAAAATAACCGAGAGCATCGGGGGTTGGACTACACGGCAGGATTGAGGGAAAAAATGCCCAAGAGCATCTGGGGTTGGATAACACAGCTGGGTTGAGGGACATCCAATAGCACCGGGACTGGCCAGTAACACCTAAACTTGTAATAGGTGATGTGAAAGTAAAAGGTACCTTTTTGTTGTATGTGTGAGAGTGAGTCAAACACAAAATCAGCGTCAACTTCCCAGGCAGGTGGGAAGGAGGGTGCAGTATCTGTGCATCTCTGGGCTTATATGAGTCCAAACCTGGCTCACTCAGGACCCAAGCCCACACAGAACCGCATGAACGAGATAAGAGACGAGAAGCGCTCCCTGCCACGCGCTCCCTGCCACGTGGGTCAAAGTGTCCAGTTCATTCATGTGGGACAGATCACCTCTGGTGTTGGTGACCACCCAGGCAGCAACAAGGGCGTGCCTCACCTGTGGTGGGGTTTTATGTCCCAGGTGGTGGGGGCGGAGAAAGAGGACCACAGTCAATGGGAGCGACATCTGGGAGGGGTGAGGGGAGGGACCATCCGTGGGACAGACCACAAGGCATACAGAACCAGGGGGTTATGTGAGGGGAACCCATGTGAAAGGGGGAACATGCCATTCACGTGACCCATTAACGTTTTTTCCCCAACACCCAGTGTAACTAAATTCCTATTTAGTGCAATACAACAGGAGGGGGCTGTGGAAAGAGGAGTATGTGACCCGCAAACAAGCCATTATTCCCCCGGGCATGTGGAGGGGGCTGTGGCTAGAGTGCGACATACCTTTAAAAAATTTGGAAAGGAAGAAGATTACTTAATTCAAGAGAGAAAGGATTGGTACATGAGGAACTTATTTTAGAGGTTTTAGAGACATTAAAATTACCTAAAAGAGATAGCTATAGTACATATTAAGGGACACCAAAAGGGAAAGACCCCAGAAATGCTAAGGGGGAGATGGTAAGAAAATAACATCTTTAAAAATATCAAAAACCCCCGAGACAAAGCAATAAAAAAAAAAAGGGGTGAAAGAAAAGGGAGGGGGACAAGAGGAAAAAACAGAAAATGAGTGGGATCCTTTGCAGGTCTTGCCCCCTCCGTTTGTGGCCGAGGCGCCTGTCTCGGGTCCCGGCTCTCTGCCCGCTTCAGCTCCACCTGCCCCGGTTCCCGTCCCAAGTGCAGGCTCGCTGCCCACAGCAGCTCCGCCAGTCCCTGCCCACACCCCTGCCCCGGCCCCGCCAGTGAATTTGTCTGCCCTGGTCCCGGCCCTTCCTGCTGCATGGTCTATGACCACTGCCCCAACCGGGCCAGGGGTCCCATCGGTCCCAGCCGTCCCATCCCCGACCGCTTCCCCCAGTGCCCAATCCCCCCCCCCCCCCCCCCCCCGCCCCGTCTTGCCCTGAGCTCTGATCCCTTGGTAACCACAGCTCCGGCTGTTCAAGGAGACTCTAGAGGAAGCACCTTATCGAAACACTAGGAGCTCAGTTAAAAGGCAGCCCTCTCCAAATTCTTTCTCAAACCATGGGAGAAAGGGTATAGAAGATAAAAAAGAAAAAGAGTTAGATGAAGGGATCGGTTTATTTCTGCTAAGAGAGGTTCCCATGGCAGGGGGTGGAACAGGGTTTGTAAATGCCCCTTTGACTTCTTCTGAGATCAGAAATTAAAAAAAAAAGAAATCAAAGGGATTTTGGAGTATCCCATAGGCACAGCTGAACAATTAGACCAATTTTTAGGTCCAAACATTTATACTTGGGAAGAGATGCAGTCCATAATGAAAATAATATTTTCTCAGGAAGAAAGGCAATTAATCAGAGCAGCTGGAATAAAAGCTTGGGAAAAAAGATAATCCACAGGGGCCCCCCGGAGAAGACAAAATGCCAACTGCACCTCCTGAGTGGGGTCAAAATAATGAGGAAACAAATGACTGACTACTGTAATTTAGTAATCAAGGGAATAAGAGAGGCAGCACCCAGAGGGCAAAATGCTAAAAAGGCTTTTGAGGCACAGCAGGGGAAAGGAGAAACTCCACCTGAATGTTTAGACAGACTTAGGAGAAATATGAAAAAATATTCCAGGATAGACCCTAAAACTGATGTGGGAAAAGCATTGTTAAGGGTTAACTTTGTTACTAATGCTTGGCCAGATATTAGAAAAAAAATTCGAAAAAAAATGAGGATTGGCATAATAGATCATTAGATGATTTATTAAAGGAAGCTCAGAAAGTTTATGTCTGGAGAGATGAAGAAAAAGTTAAACTGAAAGCAAAACTTATGGCAGCCAGCATGCGAGAAAATAATTTCCAGAAAAATCAAAACCACACAGGCACTACTCCTAAATATGAATGTTGTAGAGACAGGAGAAAGGAAAAGAATAGAACCCCAATACAAACCAAGTCTCAGGAGCATTCCAGAAATGTCTGGTTTTACTGTGGGAGCAAAGGGCATTATAGGAAAAATTGTCCTAAGCAGGCAAAAGATCTGAAAATTTTTAAAGAGATGGGCACAGAAGAGGAATAGGAAAGTCCTAAGCTCTAATTTTTTTGGAAGACAAATGCCATCTGGAGCCTGTGATAATTTTAAAAGTGGGTCCTGAGGAAGAATAACTGGAATTTGTAATAGACACAGGGGCAGAGAGAACCTGCTTGTTAAATATTCCTAAAAGGTTATAGTGTGAGCAAACATATAGTGAAAGTAACAGGGGCAAAAAGAGAAAGTTTTACATTTCTAGTCATTAAAGATGTGGTAATTGAGGGAAGAAACTAAAATTTGGATGGGAGATGTCTTATTGGTCCCAGGGGCAGGTAGCAATTTTTTGGGAGGAGTCTTACAAGTGCAATTAAGAATAGGAGTTATATCAGACAATGGGAAAATGACAGCTAGAGTTTTAAAATTAAGCCAAGAGGATTAAGAAAAAAAAATCAACAAAGAGGTTTGGGCTGGAGAAGGAAATAGGGGAGGATTAAATATCGACCCCATAAGGGTTACAATTGAGAGAGAAGATTGTCCCATACTTGTACATCAGTACCCCATATCTTTAGAAGGACGGGAAAGTTTGAAGCCAGTAATAAAAGGACTTATAAAAGATGAGACATTAGAAGTTGATATGTCTTCTCATAATACCCCTATTGTTATGAAGAAAAATTCAGTTGATTTTTTTCTGTGAGAAAAAAAGTTGCCACTACTGCTGGGCTGCTGCCTGTGTTATGGTAATTATGGGTCGTTGTCGTCAATGGTTGTTTTTGTATTAGTAAAAGCCCTGGCTAGGGCAAGTTAATGGCCCTCCTCCGAGACAGTAACGGGTGGAGACCTTCCCGAACAGTGAGGAGAAGAGACCTGGAGGGGGGGGTTATGCAAAGTGACTCCAGGACCAGCATGCTTTGTGGGACCCCCGACTCCAAACGCACGGAGAAAACCCCAAAAACAACGAGCCAAATAAGAGTTGAGAGACTGGAGTGATGTCTGGACGT
Organism: Melozone crissalis; assembly: GCF_028551555.1. Taxonomy (NCBI): domain Eukaryota; kingdom Metazoa; phylum Chordata; class Aves; order Passeriformes; family Passerellidae; genus Melozone; species Melozone crissalis. The sequence goes on along the minus strand of NW_026535813.1, from coordinate 2,439,074 downwards.
GAGGAGCCGAGTGCTGAGCCTGCAGAGATGCGGAACACCTTCGGAGCCTCTCGCCCTGACTATGGGAGTCGTCCCCAGCGGTGAGACCAAGCTGACTGGGGCGGGAGGAGTAAGAAGATCTGACGGGGATCACCACACCCAAAAAGCTCCCACGAGGACTGGATCCCCCAGCTCTGCCCCTAGTGGACAGAGCTGCGCATATCCTCCTCCTCTGAGTCGCCCTGGGAGAGAGACGACGGGGACTGCAGCCCTGCCGGAGCTGCCCAATCCTGAGCTGATCACTTTTAATAAAGGCATTAAAAAGGAGAAGAAGTCTCCTGGCCCTGTTTATTTCACCTATTCTCCCAGTAAAGAAGCCCAATAGAAACTATTTTTTTTTTGAGAAAGTGAAGTTAGAGAAGCTACTATATAAATTTTGAATTTTTTGGGGGAAAAAAGATTAAGGGTATCAAAAGGGAAGCTGCAATTTGTAGAACCAGAGGTAAAATATCTTAGGCACTTAATAAATAAGGGTAGTTGAAAACTCAACCACGAGAGAATTGCAGGAATTTTCTCTCTTCCTCCTCCCTTTTCAAGGAGGGAAATCAGAAAGCTACTCAGATTATTGGAATATTGCAGATTATGAATTGGTGGGTACACACAAGCAATAAATTTTTTATATAGAAAATTAACAAAGGAAAATGATGTTAAATTAGAAGAGCTGAAGTTAAAACTAGCCTAAGTACCAGCTTTAAGCTTACAGTTGTTAGAAAAACCCGTTTCATTTGTACATAAATGTAGAAAATGGAGTAGCTCATAAAATTTTAATTCAGGAGTGGGGAGGAGTAAAGAGACTAGTAGCTTATTTATCAAAGATGTTGGACCCAGTAAGCCACAGCTGGCCAGTATGCATTCAAGCTATAACAGCTACTGCAATCCTGGTAAAAGAAAGTTGTAAGCTTGCTTTTGTAAGTAAATTAGTTGTGTGGACACCTCATAAAGTCCGAGGTGTGTTGAATCAAAGAAAAGAGAAAAAGATAGGGAAAAGAAAAAAAAAGTAAGAAGAGAAGAAAGAGAGAAGCTGAAGAAGGGGGAGGGATGGTTAGCAGACTCTGGGATGTTAGAATGTGGAGTGATGATTTCTTGGTGCTAGAGGAGAACAGAAGTGTAAATGCAGTTTCTGCATTGTTTTGCGGAGAAAAGAAGAAACCTCACAACTTTGTAAAAGTTGTAAAGCCCGGTATGCTTTTATTACGGCGCGCGCCGGAGGCAAGTCCCCCAACAAGGCATGCATATCTCTGAAGACCTCGGGTCTTCTTTTATCCCCCTTCCAAATGCATATGCATACAGTTTCACAATAAGTTCATACATATTCATTCTGCGTGACATTTAGCACCAGTTCTTCTTTATCAAAGGAATTTCTAAGTCGGGGGCAAATCGGGGGCAAATCGACCTTGTGGTCTTTCTGTTTTTCTTTCTCTGTCTCCTTGCTGTCTCCTTGCTCTCTCCTTGCTGCCTCGGCATGCGAGTTCCTCCTTCAGCTTTGGCCCCACAGACCTCTCACCCCTCCCAGACACCTCACCTAATTCAAAATGGATCTTTACTCTGTCTCATTCCCCCCTTTCCTAGGAAATAAGTAAATTCTTTTACTTAAGGAAAACCTCCACGACAATAAGTGTCTTTTTTAACGGTTCACCATGTACGTTTGACAAAGATGTTAGTACAGCTATTTGTTGTAGCATTCTACAGTTCCAAATTAACAATGTAATAAATAATCCTAACAAAATTACAAATACAGAGATTAGAATGGTTTCTACTAGACAGAATAACATCATTGCTATCAATTTGTACAGCAGCACAAGCAGTTCTCAAGCATACACCCTTTTCCAGTATATACGAGGACAGTTTTCTGGTCAGTGACTGGATGAATTTCAAAGTGACAAATACTCTGTTCAGTGTCCAAACACACATCTTGCACATTAATAGTATTGCTTTCACAAATGAATTCCATCTGTTCTCTAGTAATGCAGGATTCCAAGTTTACTGTCTGCCACTTTCCATTCATCTTTCGTGTCCACACTTTATGTTCTGAAGGACAGAGTATTGTTTTTTCATGGTTTAATCCTAGGGCAACGATGGGATGGATAACATAAACAGTGGCATTATGTATGGTAAGCACAAAGGCAGCTGCCACATTAGAAACAGGATCATAGGTGAAATTCACCATAGTCCGCCAGGATTGAACCTTCCTTTCAATATCAATTGCATTATCCCACACAATTTCTTGAATTTCAGCTGGAAAATTACCTTCACCCCTTTCCCATATGATCAGAGCTGCTATTGCTTGTATCCATAACTGTGCTTGTATACAACTGAAAGCTAAAGACACATTATCTTGAACTGTACTAAGTGCTTCTACTATTAACTTGTGGTCTTGGTCCCCGGCCTTTTCATACTTCCTTACTTTGGCAGTACTTTTGAAATCTGTCACTGGCTAGTTCCTAATGCCAATAGAGATTACTATAAAGGCTGCTTCAATTTTGTTAGGCTACCTGCTGCAGTGGCCAGTTTATTCATCAGTATTTCTGAATCAATTCCATTTAAAACTCCTAATCTTGTCCCTAATATGCCAGTTAGATGTTTGTTATGGGGAACAGGAACTGCTTTCTGTCCATGACCATCCCTCCCTGCCAGCGGGGCTCACACTGCAAATTCAGAAACACTTCACAAGTGCATCTGACAGAGGTTTAGGTCATATTTGAGGCAGATGTTTGTTCTGAAATGTAGAGACCTCAGGGAATCTCCTTCCCCCTCCAAAGCACCTGATTTCCCAGATGTGTGGCAAGCAGGAATGTCTCTCCTGGTCTACAAAACTTCACCCACCTTGCCCCTAGCTAAGATCAAGCTGTGGACTGTGTTCAGGGCAGGTCCAAGGGGAAATCTGAGAGAAGAGCCTAAATTCATTGCAGTGCCTCAGAAGAAACTGGGATCAGGTTTCTGCTACTTGAAACACTCAGCACAAAAGTGATGCTCAAAATCCTACAGCCTGCTGCTGAGCTCTGAGGGGGGGTCTCTCTCTACCTCTTTTAATAGTAATTCGAGCTCAAAGGCAGGTCACTTCTACAGGCTGTATCAAGGTGAAATTACACCAACAGTCTGATTCACTTAGGTTATCACAGACTTCCTGGTGTTCATATACACCAGGGGAGGCTCAGACACTAATTACATCTGGTCTCTCATAAGCCCTCCTATTGATGACCCAGCACTTTACTTTGATTTCTTCTCCTCAGATTCCTTGAAGTGTTCACAGTTCCTGTTCCTGCCATTCTTGCTCCTCACATACCTGATTCTCGTGAATTACTACAGTAGATATGTTTAAATCTTTTATCTCAGAAGGTTTTCCCATGGATCCAGTATACTGATTAAATGCCAGGGACCAAGGCCATTCACCATTGCTTTGAATAGAGGTACTCTCAAGTTCTAAAACTTCAGTTATGATTAAACACAAAACAATTCTACAAACTAAAATATGAGCTACTCCCGACCGCAATGTACTCATTTTGCCCGAGTAAGTTTTAGTCTCAGTTCATTTTCTCCTGGTGTCACTCCTCAAGGGGTTTCTGGGCCTTCTTCACCCGAGAGTGATGAATCCAGGCGTCCTGCTCCTTGATTTTGATTGCAGTGAAGGTGGTGAGAAGTATTCGCAGTGGTCTCTCCCACTGTGGTTCCGAGGTCTTCTCTGTAAGAGACTTAACATATACATCATCCCCATGCTATCTAACTCCCTGCTCCAAGTTCCAGCCACATGTTTCTCAATTACTCTGAGCTGCTTGCTTAATGCCACCATGTAGGTGGACATTCTGGACATTCCCTTTGTATTCTATATGGTCTTCTATAAGGCATTCCAAAAGGATTCAGCATTCCTTTAGCTCAAGGTTTAGTTTGAATTTGCAATAGTGCTAGTGGAAGAGCTTGGGCTAGGGTAGATTAACTTCTTGCCCCAGTCTTATGATTTGCTGCTTAATCAAATGATTCATTCTCTCCACCTGGCCGCTTGATTGGGGGTGGTATGGGGTGTGAAGTTCCTAATCTATGCCCAGATGGCTACTAATCTGTTGCACTATTTTGGAAATGAAATGTGATTCTTTATCTGAGGATATCGTGGCTGGAACTCTCAAGCGTGGTATTATTTCTTGTAAAAATAATCTGGTCACCTCTTGAGCTTTGACAGTTCTGGTGGGGAATGTTTCTGGCCACCCTGAAAATGTATCTATCAATACCAGTAAATACTGATACCCCCCTTTCCTTGGGAGTTCTGAAAAGTTAATTTGCCACTGCTGTACAGGCCCATGGCCTCTCCCAGTCTGACCAAGTTTTGGCCGGGGGTTATTTTGGGGTTAGTCTGGAGGCAAGGATCACATTGTCAGCTTACCTGAGTGATAGTGGCATATAAATTCCTGACAACGATACAACGATTGTTCCAATCAGATGTGTGTCCTAGAAAGCCTGTGGAAATTACTGCTTCAAAGTCAACACTTCATTTCAATGCACTCTGTATCACTCGCAGCCTTGGTCATTTCGAAAAAGGAGCCACACTCTATAAAAGGCTTTTAAGTAGTTAGGCCCTAGTGTGCTTTCTAGTGCCCTTCCTTCACTAGTAACCGTGAAAACGGAAAGGGATTACTAGCTCTCTTTCAATGGTAGCCCACCCCTTGCAGTTGAATGTCTCTTTTGATTAGTATTATTGTATTATGGCTTACCTTCGAGGAAAATCTGTACCTCACCCTTTGCTGCTTTCTTTGCCTCTCCATCTGCCAGCTCATTTCTTTCCTCCAATTTTAAGCTCACTCTCTGGTATGCCTTAACATGCTTTTTCAGGTAGCTGAACTGCTTCCAGCAGCTGGATTGTCTCTTCTTTCCCTGTGAGGTCAGCAGTCCCCTCTCCTTCCAGATGGCTCCATGTGCATGTATGACTCCAAATGCATACCTTGAGTCTGTGTAGATGGTTATTCTCCTCCCTTTTGCCCTTTCCAGGACATGGGTAAGGGCAATTATCTCAGCCTTCTGCACAGAGGTACCTGTTGGTAAGGGTCCAGACTCGATTGCCTCTTTGTAGGTGGTCACTGCATACCCAGCATGTCGCTTCCCATTGGCAACGTAGCTGCTCCCGTCAGTGAACCAGGTCTCTGCATCGTCCAAAGGAGTGTCCTTTGAGTCTGGGTAGCTGGAGTAGGTAGCTTCAATGGTCTCTAGGCAATCATGGTGTACTGCTTCTCCTTGATTTCCGCTGAGAAAAGAAGCTGGGTTGACAATGTTAGTCCCCACTATTTCTACATCTTCTTGCTCTACCATGATGGCCTGGTAGTTCAGAAACCTCTGTGGTGAAAGCCAGTGGCCACCCTTTACTTCCAGTACTGCGGACACTGTGTGGGACACTAGCACAGTCATTTTTGTCCTAGGGTAAACTTGCGTGCCTCTTGAATATTCAGCACAACTGCTGCTACAGCTCTGAGGCAACCTGGCCAGCCCTTGGCTGTTGCATCTAGTAGCTTAGAGAAGTAAGCAACTGCCCTCCGGCATGGACCCAAGTCCTGAGCCAATATTCCCAGGGCAATTGCTTGCGTGGAAAAATAGAAAGAGTGCTTTACTTACATCTGGAAGCTTCAAAGCTGGAGCCAACATGAGGGCACTCTTTAGCTGGTTAAAGGCCCGTGTGGCGTCTCTTGTCCACTGGGGATCTCCGTTTCCATTGGCAATAAGAGCATAGAGGGGTCTGGCGAACAGTCCATAATTATAAACCCACAGCTGGCACTACCCTACCATGCCTGAGAAGGTTCAGAGTTCCTTCGTTGTCTGGGGTTTCAGGGTTTGGCATAGGACTTCCCCGCCTTAAAGTCTGCTGCTCAGCCCTCACTTCTTGCCCCAGGTAGATTACCTTCTGTTTCACTACCTGTGCCTTTTTCTTTGAGACTCTGCATCCTTGGAGTCCTAGGAAATTCAAAAGGCTTACCGTCCAAGCTTCTCTCGCTTCCCTCGTCCGAGTAGCTACTAGAAGATCGTCAACGTACTGCAACAGCCTCCTTTCCTCTTGTGGAGCTTCCCGGGACTCTGGGTCTTTGCAAGCTGTTCTCCAATCGGAGTGGGGAATCTTGAAGCCTTCAGGCACACAGACTATGTGAACTTGTGTTTGAATGAAAAAATTTTCTGGCTGGCTTTGTGGATAGGGAGGCAAAAGAAGGCATCTCTTAGGCCTAAAACAGTGAACCAGGTAAGCTCAGGTGTTAAACAGGTTAGTAAGGTATATGGATTTGCTACCACAGGGTATAAATTCTGTGTTATCTTATTGACAGCCCTTAATCCAGTGCTATCAGTTATTTGGCTGATTCCTTCCTTATCTTCCTTTTGAGGGTACTACTCAGTTCTCACTAGTTGTGTTCTTTCCTTAAGCTTGATGCTCATGGGGGAGCATTTTTCACTCTCCCTGGTACAGCAGAGGCCCATATCCTTGAAAACACTTATTTACTTATTCTGATATCTCCTTACTAATGTCTTTAATTTCAGTGTCTGTTAATGTTAAGCCTAACCTCTTTATATCATTTGCCTCCAGAGTAACCTTTCTCATTTGAGAATGTTTAGCAAATTGAGCGAATAGTACAAAAGCTTTTAGGTACACATAGTACACATGTTACTTTAAAGGTTTGCACAAGTATGCCTTCTCAGACTGGCCAGTTGTTCATTCCCCACACTAAAACATAAACATTCTCCACAGGTACTAAAGCTTTATTAAAACTGAATATATGACCCTTGTGTCGACAAAAATTCTTCCCTTTTGGGGAGGTCATCTTTATCCTTCCTCCCTGACCTTGGGAGGAGCCTTTAGCAAATCATATGTACTCATTTTGCGAACTGTGATTGCTTTGCATTTCAGCATGATAATCCTTGCCTGATTTCATACGTTGCTATCTTATGCTGCATGCTGAACAACATGTTTGATTTGCTTTCCTTTGCCTTGTTTTCCTTTTTCAAGGCCCAAGACCAGAGGGCGGTCTGATTTTACAGTCTCTTTGCCATTCTGGGTGATTTCTTAAAACACAAAGACATTTCAGCATACAAAAACTCTATCCCATTTATCTTCCTATTGTAAAACAGTGCTAACAGCAATGAAGTATTATAAATCTTTTTATTTTCTGAGCTGCTCTTACTGGCAGCCTTCTCCCAGTGAGCCCCTCCCAAAAGGGGCTAATTTAGGAACCTGTTTGCTCTGGTCAGTTCTCATTATTTATTTCTCCTTGCCCTATTTCGCTTCCACTCAAATCTCTTTTCACAGACCTTCACAGTAGTTTCTCAGTTTTCCTCCTACACACACAGCTCCAGGTGGCAGGTATCAGATGTGATTCCCACACACAAGCTTTAAGACCTTAGGTTCTGAATCCGCTTGACCAGAAACCTCTAATTTACACTCGGGGCATGTGCCCTGACAGCAAAACAGCAATACCAGTGTTTCTCATAAACACCGCACTGCAATAATACCTGCACATCCAGCTTTTGCCCACAGGCCATTCCCGTGTTCCCTGGGGAGACGGGGCAGCCAGAGCTGTCCCTGTGCCCAGGGGACAGCCACTGTCACCTCACACAGCATGCTAATCAAAAATGTGACATAGACACTATGTTCTGATCAAACAAAATATCAGTCTTTTCTCGTTCTCTTCTTGCACAATCTAATTAAGCACTGTGCCTACTTACACTTGTTTCACTGCTTTGCAAAAAGGCTGTGCTAGTCACAGCCGAAACTCTGATATGCCCACAGACACGGACACACGCACCCGCACCCCCCCTTTATCTCAGATTCACTAGAGCCAAGGCTTGGATTGCTGTGAGGGGGAGAATTCTTGGAATTCCTTTAACTCGCTTTATCGTAGTTAAGCAGAAATCACCGTACTATAGTTCTCCTATGTAAAATGCCACTCTTGTTGCAACAAAATCTTAAAATCTCCACAAACACCACTATACAATCTGAGAATCAAATTACCACAATGCAGCGGAAGAAAATCACCACACAAAATCACTGGGAAAGGGCATAACTCTCAAAGTACTCACTTTTCTCAACACAACACAGCATACCATAATTCGGCATTTACTCACATCAATTTTTCCTGGACACAATCAAAATAACAGCACACAGTTTAGAGATCAAATCCAAACATCCAAGGCAAAGGAACTCTCTGAGCTCATACTCACGGTTAAAATGTACCAAATCTACACAAATCACTACATTTAAACACGATAAATACCATTACTGACATTCCTCCCCTCACTTCTCCACGGGGCACTTCTCTCCCTGCCCCCGCAGCCTGCTGCAGCCGGCGCCTCAGGCCTCACTCGGCTGCTTCAAACACGGGTAGTACTGACTCCCCCGCACCGTATAGCACTGTAGCTCTACTCTCTTTTATACACCATACACTTATACACTTGCACGATTGCAAACACAGTGCACTGACCACACAATGCACACATTAACCATACAGCAACACAGTGTCCGGACATCACACATGCACACAAACAAAACACACACGGGCTCAGCGGTTCTGCTCCATCAGAACAATGAACCCCCAACACACACATACACGGGTTCACCCGGCTCACCCCTAGAGCCTCTAGCGGTTCTGCTCCATCAGAACAATGAACCCCCAACACACACATACACAGGTTCACCCGGCTCACCCCCAGAACCGCTTGCGGTCTGCTCTATCAGAACGATGAACCCCATCTCTAATACAGCTGCTCCATCAGCTGAACCCAGACGTCTCTGGGTGGTTTACTCCCTTGCTCTCTTTTCCCTCCCCCGGGGGCCCCTCAGTGCATACCGTATCTTCCTCCGCAGGCCAGCAGGTCCTTGTCTGTCCTCGCAGGTGGCAAGTTGAGATGAGCGGAGCCTCACCAGGAAAAAAAAATCCTAGGGCGCACCTTGGAGGTCCGTCTATCCCCCCTGCCCCTGCGGGGACAGAGAAGTCCCATCTGGGGTGCCATAATGTTTTGCGGAGAAAAGAAGAAACCTCACAACTTTGTAAAAGTTGTAAAGCCCGGTATGCTTTTATTATGATGCGCGCCGGACGCAAGTCCCCCAACAAGGCATGCATATCTCTGAAGACCTCGGGTCTTCTTTTATCCCCCTTCCAAATGCATATGCATACAGTTTCACAATAAGTTCATACATATTCATTCTGCGTGACATTTAGCACCAGTTCTTCTTTATCAAAGGAATTTCTAAGTCGGGGGCAAATCGGGGGCAAATCGACCTTGTGGTCTTTCTGTTTTTCTTTCTCTGTCTCCTTGCTGTCTCCTTGCTCTCTCCTTGCTGCCTCGGCATGCGAGTTCCTCCTTCAGCTTTGGCCCCACAGACCTCTCACCCCTCCCAGACACCTCACCTAATTCAAAATGGATCTTTACTCTGTCTCAGCATGAAGGGCAGGGAAGTGTCTCAACACATGGTTGTTAGGAGGTTATTCAATGCCGAACTGGGGTCTGGAAAAGGTTTAGCAGAACGGGCCCTCCTAGAAGGGAAAAGAGGATAAGTTGACTAAGAAAAAAAAAGAAACCAGCGTGGTGCCGAGTCCAGGATGGCAGTGTCAGCCCCGGCAAGTGGGTTGAGAGAGAGAGAGAGAGAGAAAGGAAAAGAAAGAGAGAGGGAGAGGGCGAAAGGGACCCAAGGCATGCCCCCAGAGTCCCCATGCCCGTGGCTGTCTGTAAGTTCCCCCCAACTCCCGCTAGGGCAGGATGTGCCCTGGCCGGGACCCTGCAGTAAAGTGGCAGCAGTGGGGGAAGGGCGAGAAACAGCATTAAAAGAAATGCGGTGAAAAAAAAAGAAAGAGGAGGCTTTTGTTCTGAAGAATGGGTGTATAAGGCTAAAAGAGTTAAATGTTGCCCGCAAAGTAAAAAGCAATTGTTATAAACAAAAAACTGACTTTTTTTTTTTGTGAGAAAAAGGTTACAAAGACTAGTCAGACCAGTGTTGCTGCTAAAGTGGTACCTGTTTGTTATGATAATTACAAGTCGTTGTCGTTAATGGTTCTTTTTTGTATCAGTAAAGGCCCTGTTGATGGCTCTTTCCCCGAGACAGTGAAGGGAGGGGACCTCCCCAGACAGTGAGGAGAAGAGCTAGGCCTAGGAGGGGGGCATGCAAAATAACCTCAGGACCAGCATGCCATGAGAAGCTACTACTCCAAATGTACTGAAAAGACCCCCAAAACAACAAGCCAATATAGCGTTGGGAAATTGGAGTGATGTCTGAACGTGAGGAACAGAGTGCTGAGCCTGCAGAGATGCTGAAAACCTTTGTGGCCCCTCACCCTGGACAAGAAAATCATCCCAAACTGGGACGCAGAGAGAAAAGCTGTGGAGATCAACATCTGGGTCACGCCCAATAAGGCTCCCACGAGGATTGGACCCCCAGCTCTGCCCCTAGTGGACAAAGCTGCGCATATCCTCCTCCTTCAAGTCACCCTGGGAGAGACAATGGAGACTGCAGATCTGTTGGGCTTCCCAATCTTGAGCTGATCACTTTTAATAAAGGCATTAAAAGGAGAAAAAGTCTCCTGCCCTGTTTATTTCAGCAATGGATGTGATTCATCTTGTATTAAAATCGGTCTGGCCATTCTTGTTCAACTAATTGTAGCTCACAGAAAGAAGAATTTGCCTCTGCAGCTATTAGCACAGCTGGATACAAGAAGAAGAGACTGCTGTGGAGAAAGCTTTTAGCTAAACCCAGAAAGTTTTGAAGAAAGCAAATGGTAAAAGTTAATGCAGTATTGTCTTTCTTTTATCACTATGCTATTAAGAAGTCCTTTCCAGGTACTACTGAAACAGTAATACGAACCATGGAAAGAGGACGAATTCATGCCAGCAAAATCAAAAGACTTGTGAAGGAATCTGAGGAATGGACTATCACATCTAAACCGGGTGATATCAAATTGACTTTCAAACAGGAACTGGGTGGTAATAGTTTGGGAAAACCCAAATTATCCAAGAAATGTACAAAGAATAACACCTAATTAAGAAACAAGGCAAAGCTTACATCACTGGTTTCAAGCACTGCCTGAATAAAACATCTCCTTGGGGAGGAATACTTCAGACAGAAGGATCAGGACTATTTTGGTCTAAGAGTTCTTATATTCTGACCTCAGCCTGTGAATTGTACAGGGAAGAAGGGGAATTACAATTTCCATCAGTACCATACTGTAAACTTTATTAAAACAGGCATGGGAGGTGGGAGGATAAGCCATACTGGACCTCTGTTATGCCGGGGTACCTGTGGGCTTGCAATTTGCCTGGATGAATCCTCTTCTGACCCATAGAGTGAATGCATCCCAGGCATCCCTCCCCCTTCTCTTTGAGGGGAGGAGAAAGGGGTTGCAGGCTGTGGCTGTCGAGGAATTGAGGAAGCAATAGTTGATTTTGTTGTCTGCTTTGGTATTATTGAAATAGAGTGGGTATGGTGTTTCTTTGATTCGAAGCATCGAGCACACTCCTGGAGCTGGAGAAAAAGTTGATTTACAAAATCTTCGGAAAATTTTAAAAATCGTGGTTTGGTTGAGGAACTGGATTTTTGCCCTGAAAGCCAAGTCTTTGGAGCAGGCACGTAAAAGGCTGAAGTGCCTGATGATGTCCAAAAGCCAGGTGGATCTTTAGATGACATAGGAATGCCTTGTCCTGCTGTGATGATGTCTTCATTGCTGACATCATGGGCTGAAGGGAATTATTGCTGTGAAACAGCCGTGGCTTGAGTGCTGGTCCACTGTTCAGTGTGTGTTGTGTCCTGGCCAGTAATTCCCATTTTGCCTGGGAAGATGACTATGGTGTCTTGGTCTTCTTCTGAAAGAGAAGCTTTGAGGGCTTTAATTGTTTGCCGTCGATTGGGCATGTCCTGCATTACAATGATTTTACATTTCTTTTGAAGGTTTTGTAATGTTTGCTGTAATGTTGCCGTAGTTCCACAAGGTGGCGATGTTGCTCCACGGATCGGCCGAGTGTCTCTCCTCGCAGCGGCTGCCGTGGTTTGGAAGGCTCCATTTGGCAGGGACGTGCCGGAGAGATGTGAGCTTTTTAAGGGGATGGGGTTTGCCCCAGGTCAGCGATGCTTGACTGCATTGGGCGGTCTGTTCTAACCGAGCGGCAAGGCGGGGCGGGCCCTTTTGACGTCTTTTTCAGAGGTTGGGCAGCGGCAGAGGCTGGGACTGGCCCGCCGAAAACCGAGGGTGTTACCAGCGAAGTCTCGGGCGCCTGTGAAAGGGGCGGGGATATGGAAAACAGCAGTGAACGGCGCGGCGCTTCAACCCCCCCCCCCCCTTCCCTCAGGAATTTGCACGGATGTAAGGAATTCAAAAAAGTACATATCAGCTTTCTCCTCTCTACCGAGGAGGAGTCTAAACTTGGGGGTTTGTTCTTTTTCGGGGTCTACTTGGGCCACAGTATCCCAATCATCCTCCTCCTCCCCCCTTGAATCTCCTCCCGCCTCCCATTCCGACTCTCCTCCCGCCTCCACCTCCTCCCCGGAAAAGTTCCCCTCCTCCTCAGAGGGAGTGTCTTCCCCCGGGGCCTGGGTGGGGTTGCAGGCGATCATGAGATTCTGGAGAAGTCTCTGAGGGACTGGGCGGTTGTGCGCTCGTGCCCTTCTGCTCCTGGGGAAAAGCCCTCAGCTCCCCTAGGTGTCTGCAAAGGTGGATATACAACAGATTCTGGGTATTTTGCATCATAAGTAACTTGATAAAGAACTCTAGAAGCAGCCAAAAATGCCCCTGCACTTGCATCTTCCTGGGTGACGCACTCATATAACTTCATGCTAACATCTGCCCAAAACCAGGGTTGAAATAGATCTTTTTCTTTTAGAGCTGGATAGGTTTCTTTTGCCCAAAGCATCAGAGATCCCAAATCATTTTTTTGCACTTTTGCTGGGTCCTGATTTACTAAGTGTTTTAATTTCTGGAAAGAGTCTCTATCTTTGGTGTTATGAGTAGAAGACTTGCCCATTTTTTTAAAATGTTGCAGAGTTAACAGGTTGGGCCAGTTGCTACCAGGATGGAGTTCTAACTGTTTCTTAATTGTAATCGCCGGTTGTTTTCATTAACTACCTGTCGTTGATGGTTAAGAATTCCCCCTTTTGTCAAGTGACATCCTGCTGCTTCCTAGAGGATGACACCCAGACGGTGAAGGGGAAGGGACATCAAGTCCACATACAAATGACATCAGATCCAGCATGCAACAGGAGAGACCCCTCACCAAACCTAGCCAAAAACCCCTAAGACAACAAGCCAACACAAAATTGATGAATCAAAGTGATGACTAGACGTGAGGAACAGAATCTAGTATCCGCCCAGGCCTTTTTACCCCTCACCCTAACCTAAAAAATGCTGGCTAGACAGAGGATCTTGAATGTTGAACCAAAAAGCAAGGGATTTCCCAATGTTCTTGTGTGGACGGAACCCCCAGCTCTGCCCACAGACCAGTGGACACAGCTGCACTCTTCCTCCTCCTCCGAGTCACTCCTGGGAGCAGCGGCGGCGTGAATGCGGACCTGTCAGTTATCCCCACCGAGCTGATCGCTTTTAATAAAGGCATTAAAAAGGAGAAAAGTCTCCCGCCTGTGTTTATTTCAGCTGAGCGCTCGTCCAGGATAGCCACCCCCAAAGAGGACACCAGGACTGGTCATCTTGGACCTCCAGGACAGCTGGCTATCAGGACCAGAGAAGATTGGCTTGGGACCAGTGAGGCGGAGGAGTCCCGGACTGGTGAGAGTATCCAGCAGCGGGAGTAGGGGGTGAGTGAGTGTGTGTGAGTGAGACGAGGGCCAGCAGCTCGGACCCTCTGAGTGAGTGTAGACCTCCTAGTACCACGATTTCAGACTCCCACAAGGGGGCCAGCCGGGAACGGGGGGAAGTGAGTGGAATCAGCGTGAGTGAATCGCCTCCTAAGGGGTAAAGAGGGCCCCTCTCCAGGCGTGCGGAGGAAATCGTGTATGAGTGGCACACACCCCAAAAGTCCTGACAGAGGGAAGTCAGGCAGATGGCATGTCCCGAATAGGATTCAGGCAAGCTCACAAGTCCTGAAGGCAAATTAAGTCCTGACAAAGGGGTCAGGCATGAATCCCGGCGAAGGAGGCCGGGGTCTCGTGTTTTAAGTCCTGATACGCAAGTCCTAGCATTTGGGGAAGTTAGGCAAACTAGAGATCAGGCAGTGTTTTTTTTTTTTTAAGTCCTGAGGGGTCAGGCAAATCTGAAGTTCGGTGGAGGAGGCTGGAACTCCTCAAATGGGATTTTTTCTTGAGATTACCTGTCAGTACATTTCTTTTTGAGTAAAGGCACCTTTGTGATTTTTTTCTGTTGAGACCTGAAAAATGAGAGGATGTAATAGTAAGAAGAGAGGCAAGAGACTGAAGAATATACCCCCCCATAGTCCCTTAGGTGAACTGCTAGAGAGATGGGATTCTATAGAGGCCACGGAGGGATTGGATAATGTTAAGATGATTCAGTACTGTGTAGAAGTCTGGCCAGAGTTAGATGTGCAAGGAGGATGGCCATGGTGTGGGACAAAAGACAAGTGCATGTGTCAACAATTGAGTCACTGTTATAAATTATCAAATCGGCAGCCAAATTCATATAAAAAAAGTTTAGCAAAGATTTATTAGAACAATAACAAAAATAGAAATTTTGGAAAAAAGAAAACCCCCCGCAGCCAAGACAGCATCAGTCCTGGGAGCAGCGCTGGGTGACCTAGGGTTCTGGCTGACAGAGAGAGAGTGTTTCCCCAGAGGTACACACCAAGTGTTTCCAGTGGCCAGCTTATATACAGTTTATTCTGCCTGGGGCAGGGATGACCACATATTTCTTTGTGTTTCTTTGCATGTAAAGTTGAATCCATATAGCTGTAGAAACAAAGGCGAAACCAGGGATGCAGATGAATGTCTGAGTGTCCAGGCAGAAGTTGTATTCACATGTACTAGTTTCTGAGTACCGCGATGAAGTAATGTCCAGGTGCATGTCTCTGCACTCCTCCAGACATTCCATTCCGGGAAGGTCCAGATGGTATCTCCCGAATGCAGGAACTGGAGGAAATCCCCCATAATAGCCGGGGACTATTCCATTCATATGGTAGCAGGCCTGATATCATCTAAACGCCCTCCAGGAACTGGTTATAATGAGAATAAGACTGTTCCCAGCCAGAGTGGTCAGTAACATACCTTTTGGATCTTTGCAATATTTTATACACACATATATATCTATATCTGTAGCATGAATTATCTCTACCATATACTACAATCCCTCCCCATTTATTTCACCGATTTAATTCATGCTACCAAAAAATCATAATTTTCTAATTCTACCCTCCACCATTAAGGACCTTCCCACAAGTGAAGTACTTTACACTATTCGATACTCCCCTGGTGGGACGCCCTGGTACATTGCATTATTCATTCTGACAGTTTTTTGATTCTCGAATTTCGTCAATGCTTCAGCAGCACTGCTGGTATACTTCCCCTCTTTCAGCTTCAGGATTTTAGATGTGGTGCTTCTGGAAGCTCCTTCCGAGTCCACGGGAACTATAGCAATTTGCATTCCCTGGACCACAGAGTGGATCAGTCTGATAAAACACGGGATCAGACAAGGGAGGAATAGGATTCCGGCTACTGAACAAAGCACAAGAAACATTATTTTGTTCCACCATGCCCCATCGAATATCTTGTCCCACCATGTCAATTGTAGAATTGAATTCCATTTTTGGACAGGGACATGGGCCACCTTTTTGATTTCGGCTGCCAAACCTCTTATGGTTTCCCCGTAATCATCAATCTCAATACAACATTCTGATTCATTGAATTTTCCACACACTCCACCCTCTTCGGCTAGCAGATAGTCTAAAGCTATTTGATTCTGGTACACAAATGCCTGTTCCTGGGTGTGCTGCCGACTTAACAAATCCAGGGCCTCAGAGGTGTGATTTGAAACAATTTCCATCACTGCCTGCAGCCTAATCAATCTGTTCAGTAGGTAGATCGGAGTCCTATACCCATAGCTTCCATCCTGAGCCCACGTGGCTGGCCCATAATAATCAATTATTCGGTCCGCTGGCCACTCATCCTCCCCCCAAGTTTGTTTGCCACCTATCTCCGGTATCATCTTTTTCAGACTCCTTCTCTCCCTCCTCAGGGTCTCGTATAACGGAGCCCCTAGCAGATTACTTTTTGTTCTTGGGAGAGTAAAGAAAACCGGTCGGATCATTCCTAATGTGCATGATCCTTTCCATCGGGAGGGTAACTCGCTGTATGCCTTTTTACCACATATCCAGTAAATTCCATCAGGGGCTTTCCACTTGGTATTCATTCTCCCCGGGTTTCCCCAGTATCCCCTCATACCTTCCAAGGATTGGAAAGGGTTGGCTCCCGGACTCTTGATCACACATAATCCTATTCTCTCGTCCCATTCACAATTTGTTTCATTTTTCCGGCTCCAGTACCCCAAAGGAGGGGCTGGGTGCCAGACCCTACTTTTTGTGTCTGAATTCACCATCAGGGTGGTCGTACATGGAGTGTACCCCACCATTTCGGTGTATCCTTTCCCTTCCTGACTGACACAGATTGTACCAATTACCCTTTGATCCAAAATCCACCCCTCAGGTCTCTGTGCCAATTTTGAGACCCTCGGGTCGTCCCACTTCAGGAGTTGTTCTGGAGCCAAGTCTTCTCCTTTCCAAGGCCATTTCTCTGCAGATTTCAGCCCCCCAAAAATCCAACAATTTGACAAACCCAATTCCATTGCAATTTCCTGCATCAAGTCAATGAACAAGTTTCTACTTGGGGAAGGTAACTCCCTGTCCGAGTACTGTTTTTCCAGTATCTCATACTGCTTACCCAATGTTTTCAACTGTTCTTGTTCAACCCTTTGTTTCCTCGATTCTGACTCCCTCCGTTTTAGTTCCTGAGTAATGTCCCTCATTCTCCCCTCCAGATCCTCATTAGTTTTGTTTTTCGCAAAGCAGACCACCCTTTCATATTGCAGGCACAGCCTGTCATCTTTTGCCAGTGCCAGGTCCAATATGCGTGGATCCTGGTTCAGGGTAACCATATGTCCTGGGGTGACGTTATGATGCTTGTATCCCCATTCATAGTTTCTGTGCCTTTAAGACCGGCTCTGAAGAGTGGAAGTTTTGTTTGAGTTTCTCTTATCAGGGACACAGAGACAGGCAGTACATAGGGCTGTTTTGGCTTCTTGCTTTCGGCTTGCTGCTTTGCTTGCTCTCTTTTCTGCTCTCGCTTCTGCTCTGCTTTGGCCTCTGCTTATTAGCTAGTTCTAGCTAAACAGTCCAAATTCCTTCCTGGACTGTTTCTCCTCTCCTGTTTCTGTGACCATCTCGAACCTGCTCTGGACTGGGACCTGGGAACACCGAGGGTTTGCACCGTTTGGCTGCAGCAGCTGGCCCAGCGCCGGAGGGACTGAGAACAGAGCAACCACCCCCGAAAGAGACTTTCTGATTTTGTCATCTTTCTCAGAGCGGTGTCATCTGGTATTGTTCATTTTGTGTGCTGGGGGGTGCTGTGCCAGTCAAATAAACAGGTTCTTTCCACTTCTCTCCGAGGAATTCTTCCCGAACCAGTTGGGGGGAGGGGCCGTATGGGTTTGCTTTCTGGAGGGGCCCTCCTTTGCAGATTCTTTAACAAATTTTCCCTAAACCAGGACACCTTACCGTCAAACTTCATATTTTTTGCCATCCAATACATTTACCCATTCATCATGCCTATTCCCAGTCTTTCGTTATTATAACACAATGGGTTCACCTGGTGATATGCAATGAAGATAGATTCTGTCTTCCCCCCAACCCCCATGGTTCAGTTACACTGATTACAAATGGGGATTGACATCGGTTCCACACTCTGTTTCCTCATCTGGTCCTTGTGGTCTTTTGACTGTCCGGTACTTAGCCCAGCTCTGGGACTGATACACCATGTCCCGATTTCCAATTCACATAATTTTGCCCTAGTGCCATTCATCCAACAGTACCCACCAGCTCTCCTGAGACGTTCCTCTGGGGCTTGGTATGATGAGTGTCCCCCGTCCCTGGCGATCGGGACGATCTGAGTGCATTTCTCGCACTCATCTGCCGAATTCTCACTTCTGCTTATCCTGGGGACCTCAGTGAGCAGACCCTGCGTCCTGCACATGACTAGGCTCAGTGGCGAGGAAGACCATCTTTGCTGCAGCAGGAGAACTCTTCGGGGAAAACGCCCTCGGACCTAGCAGCATACCTCCTCTTAAAGGCGCCCTGCCGTGACAATCTGACTGCATCAGAGCTGCACGGGACCCTGACGGATTTCTGGCACTCCACATCCAAGATTTCTGCCTGAGATCTGAGCTTCCCACGCAGCCCGTTTTGAAAAATACGAAACCACTCCAAAGAGTCTAATTCGATGATCCCCAAGTTGGTGGCTAAGGCCAGGACACTGTCAGTCAATTCAAGCTCTTCCTCCGAACGCTGAGTACACAGCCCCTTTGGCCTCTGTCCCCTCCTACAATTAATGAAAAAATCCTTTGACAATATTCATACTTAAAGTGTACAAACGGATAGCATACACAATCTGACAGTATACAACTTATCCGCTCGCTGTCGGTCATTTACAAGGACTTTGGAGTCTGATCCTCAAGTCGCCTGGGGAAGAAGTGACCCTCCACTTGAGTTCTTCCTCCTGTTGTTCAACTTTTTTCACTCCAGACGCTTGCGTTTGGCCTTTCTCCGCCATCCGAATGGCTGTGTCTGTTGTCAGGAGCACAAAAAAAGGACCTCCCCAGTGGGGAGAGAGTGGCATCTCTTTCCACATTTTCACAAACACTTTGTCACCCGGTTGGATTTTGTGAATAGCAGCCCCCAGAGGAGCACTCTGAGCCACTTTTCCTTGTTTTCAGAGTTCCTGTAAATTTTTGTTGATTGGAACCAGATGGTTGAATCTGCCCATCCTCAAACCCGGGGTGTCCCACCGGCATTCCATGTTTATATGGCATTCCATATAACATTTCGAACGGTGAGAGCCCCGTCTCCGAATGAGGTATGGTTCAGATATTAAGCAGTGCCTAAGGCAAACATTTCAGCCAGGACATCCTTGTTTCCAAAGTTAATTTAGATAACTGAGCCTTCAAAGTCTGATTCATTCTTTCCACCTGTCCTGAGCTCTGGGGGTGCCACAGAGTGTGGTACTCCCACTGGATGCCTTGTGCATCGGCCAGTTGCTTAATAACCTTTGATGTAAAGTGTGTTCCCTGATCCGAATCGATGCAGTTTACCACCCCATATCGGGGTACAATTTCCTCCAACAATTTCCCGGCCACAGTTTGAGCTGTCGTCTGTGAATTGGGGAAGGCTTCCACCCAGTGAGTCAATTTTATCTACAATTACCAGTACAAATTTGAACCTTCCCACCTTTGGCAATTCTGTAAAACTGACCTGAATTCTTTCAAATGGCCGGTACGCAATGGGGCGACTCCCTAGGGCCGCCTTTCTGGCCCTTGATTTGTTTACCTTTTGACAAATCAAGCATTCTTGTACCTCCTGCCTTGCCAATTCGTAAATTCCCTTGCACCCGAAAAATTTTAAAAATTGCTGTGCCAGAGCTTGCACCCCTCAGTGTGTTTTCTGGTGCAATTTCCGCAGAATCCTCCTGGTAAAGCCTCTGGAAACTAATTCCCTCCCATCCGGTAGTTTCCACTTACCTTCCTTCAGATTTGCTCTGATCTTTTCATAGCATTCAATCTACTTTTGGGAGAGCTGAGGGGGGTTATCAGGGGTTTCTACCCCTTCAATTGAAGGGGTACTTACCACCATCAATGCCACAGTCTTGGCTTCCTGGTCTGCCAAGTTGTTCCCCCTGGTCCGGAACTGAATCCCTGTTTGATGTCCCTTTACATGAACTACAGTGATTTCCTCTGGCCCTCTTAGAGCTTCTAAGATTTGCTGGATTAATTCTCTGTGCATGAGTCCCTTTCCTCTAGTGTTGATCAGCCCCCTCTCTTCCCAAATTTTCCCAAACATGTGAACCACCCCAAAGGCATACCTTGAATCCGTGAAAATTGTCCCTTTTTTCCCTTCCAGTCCTTTCAATGCCCTCAAAACTGCGTAGAGCTCACATGCCTGTGCAGACCAGCATGCACTCAAAGGGCCTGCTTCTATTACTTTCCCCGTTTTTCCATCCATGACTGCATATCCTGATTTTCTTTTCCCTTCAACCACCCTGCTTGACCCATCCACAAACCACTTTCCCCCCTCGTCCAGTTCCTCTTCCTCCAGATCTTCCCTGATCTTGGTTTGCAACTCGACCACCTCCACGTAACCATGAACTAATCTCTCTGCAGCCTCCCCAAACAGGAACTGCACAGGATTCTGTGCAGTTGTCGTTCTCAATTCCAAATCCTGTGAGTGAATCAAAATGGCTTCATATTTTAGTAACCTTGCATCAGTGAGCCATTTATTCACTTTCTGCTGTAGTATGCCCTGCACATTGTGTGGTGCAAACACTACCAAGGATGCCCTGAAGGTCACCTTCTCTGCCTCTTCCACTAGCAAAGCCACAGTCACAATTGCCTGCAAACAAGTGGGCCAACCCCTGCTGACCGGGTCCAAAAACCGAGACAAGTAACCCACAGGCTTCCTGACTCCCGCCCAATCCTGTGTCAACACCCTGTGTGCTGTGTGGTTGCTAGCGTCTACAAACAACTGGAAAGGCTTCCTCACATCAGGGAGGCTCAACACTGGTGCTTCCGTGAGAGCTCCCTTGATTTCCCTAAATTCCTCCTCATCCTTTTGTGTCCATTTGATCCGATCGGTGGTGAATTTCTCATAGAGAAATTTCACCTTTTCGCTGTAACCTTTGATCCACTGCCAGCAGTATCTCAACAACCCCAACAGCTGCCGGACCTCCCTTTTTGTATGCGGTCGCGGTAGGGCAATAATCCCTGCCACCCTTTTGGGGTCCAATTTCTTTTTGCCTCTGGTGAGCCAATGTCCCAAATACCTGACCTCAGGTTCCATGAACTGTAATTTTGATTTTGAAACCTTCAATCCCCTCTCCCCCAGAAAATTCAAAAGCTCAATTGTGCTTGCCCATACCCCCTCCTCCCCCTGACCCACGACCAACAAATCATCTACATATTGTAGAAGCTTTGTCCCCCACTTGGTAGAAAATGACTTAAAACCTGCTCCAGCGCCTGTCCAAATAGGTTTGGTGAATCCACAAAACCCTGAGGTAATGAGGTCCACCTGAGTTGTTTCTTCCTATTGGTCTCCGGATCTTCCCACTGAAATGCGAAATAATCACGACTGTCCTCTGCAAGAGGGCATGTCCAAAAAGCGTCCTTTAAGTCAATAACACTGTACCACGTATCCTCGGGAGAGAGATTGTTGAACAATCTGTAAGGATTTGAAACAGTGGGGAAAAGGGTCTTAGTCCTCTGGTTCACAACCCGTAAATCCCGCACCAACCTAAAGCTGCCATTGGTTTTCCTCACCGCCAGAATTGGCCGAACAAAGACCCACACATCCACGTCCCAAATGCACAGACCACACATCTCCCAATCTCCTTCCCTCCCCATTTCCATAGAAAAATGGATCCTTTTCTCCTTGGACTTCCCCATCCCCCTGTGGGTTTTTTGTCCCAGTGTTCCAGCATCCACCCCAGGAACTATCTCTGGGGATCTCTGGTAAGATTTTTCCAGGGACCTGGGAGGGTTTTTCCTGGGCTTTTTCTGGTCTTTGCTTTTCTCCAGCCCCATTTTCCCAAAGAATGTTGTGATTTTCCTTACCTTCACCTGTTTTGCCAGGATGTCCTCCGCGAGTCCTGTTTCTCTCTCCAATGTCGGTTTCTCTGGCTCGCAGCAAGCGCCAGTTTTGACCAAGTCGAGTGGTGAACCGTGCTGCCGACTTTGGGCTGTTTCTTACCTGTTTTCTCCGGTTTCAGAAGGTGGGCGAGTTCCTGGAACTCCTGGGTTCCCCTTTCCCCTCCTGATCCCAAAAACGTGACCGGTTTTTCCCCCAAGACCCTTCTCGAGTCCCGGGGCTCATGTGTTTCAAACAAAACCTTGCACTTCCACCGTAACTGACCACGGCCCTCGTGGACAAGTGGAACTGCAGTTTATGGGGTCCGCTCTCGCCCCGTGACCAGGTCACGTCTCACACACGCACCAACCATGCTCCTTCCCAACCACACAAATACTTATGGTTCTTTTAACTTGTGTGGATTTCTTCGTACACGTTGAATTTTTACGGGAAAAAAACCTCGGGTCCTGGAAATCTCTATAAAGTTTTCCAAGTTTCTCTGAGAATGGGCCCACCTTATCTCCCTTGGCTGTGGTTTTTGGTTTGCAGCACACTGATCCAATTACTGTCCGTGGCTCCTGTTGTGGTTCTTTTGTGAATCTGATTGGTTTCCGGAGCCCAATTCCGTTCGGGCAACTGAATTCAGCGGGGCGCCCCCCGACCGAAAGGGTTTCCCGGATCCCAAGCTCAGATCAAGGCGGCCTGGTAACCAAATTGCTATAAATTATCAAATCGACAGCCAAACTTATATAAAAAAAGTTTGTCAAAGATTTATTAGAACAATAACAAAAATAGAAATTTTGGAAAAAAGAAAACCCCCCGCAGCCAAGACAGCACCAGCCCTGGGAGCAGCGCTGGGTGATGTAAGGGTCTGGCTGACAGAGAGAGAGTGTTTCCCCAGAGGTACACACCAAGTGTTTCCAGTGGCCAGCTTATATACAGTTTATTCTGCCTGGGGCAGGGATGACCACATATTTCTTTGTGTTTCTTTGCATGTAAAGTTGAATCCATATAGCTGTAGAAACAAAGGCGAAACCAGGGATGCAGATGAATGTCTGAGTGTCCAGGCAGAAGTTGTATTCACATGTACTAGTTTCTGAGTACCGCGATGAAGTAATGTCCAGGTGCATGTCTCGTGCACTCCTCCAGACATTCCATTCCGGGAAGGTCCAGATGGCATCTCCCGAATGCAGGAACTGGAGGAAATCCTCCATAATAGCCGGAGATTATTCCATTCATATGGTAACAGGCCTGATATCATCTAAACGCCCTCCAGGAACTGGTTATAATGAGAATAAGACTGTTCCCAGCCAGAGTGGTCAGCGACATACCTTTCGGATCTTTGCAATATTTTATACACACATATATCTATATAGCATTAATTATCTCTACCATATGCTACAGCCACTATCTGACAGATCGAGGAGATTCCAATCCCGAGCAACTATTATATGCAGCTTGTTGGTTAAAGAGTGGTATTGGAGATGAAGGTGAGCAAATCTGTAAGGTGCAGAGGAAGAAAGAGGGGAATGAAGGACGGGATGCAAGAGTTAGAGAGAGTAGTAAAAGGTGGAACCCCCTAGACTATTTACCTCCTGATGCCCCTCCACCTTATAATCCTCTTAATCAGGCACCTCAAATGGCAGATCTGGCTTGTCCCACGGCTGCCACAACATTACCACTCCCTCTTATTCCTTCTACCTCTTTGGTTTCCTCTATAGTAGACCCGGTATCTCCCCTGGTGTCCACTCCCTCACTACCCCCTTCAGCTCCTCCAGTTGCTTCTGCACCCCTACAAGTGCCTACTCCACCTGTTACCCTCTCCAACCCTTCTCCAGATCCAATTAAAATGCACACAGGCTCATCTTCCCCTCCTATTGCTGTCCCCTTGCCTCCTCCTAGTTGGGACACAAATGCCTCCTTACCTGGTAAACTCTTATCACCAAATACAGCTGTTGACCTACAGAAAGTCCAGGGTAATGTTAATACCCCTCAAATGAGTAATTTTGGGTCAGAGGATGGGCCATACTGTAGTACCTGATCCAAGACCTCCAGGGTAGAGAGACTTTTTCCCCTCAGAGAAGTTCCTATGGGAGGAGTAGTGGGAGGTGTTGGCTTTGTGAATGCTCCTCTAACCGCTTCTGAGGTGAGAGGATTCAATAAAGAGTTAGGGAATTCAGTTGAGGACCCAGTGGGCATGGCCAATCAAGTGGATAAATTCTTAGATCCAAATATCTACACTTGGGGGGAGATGAATTCCATCCTAAATATATTATTTTCCCCAGAAGACGTCCGGATGATTAGAGCTGCCAGCATAAGAATTTGGGAGAAAGAGAACCGTCCGGGACCCCAAGTGCCATCAGGTGAACAGAAATTGCCACTAATGGATCCCAGCTGGACCCCTAATCAGGAGAAAGGGAGGAAGGCCATGATGGAATATAGGTCTTTGTTAATTCGGGGGATCAAAGAGTCAGTTCCCAAAGGAACTAATACTAAATTGGCATTCGAGGGTGACAAGAGAAGGATGAAACTCCCGCTACGTGGCTTAATCGCCTAAAGCGGAACTTCCAATTGTACTCTAAAATAGACCCAGACACCCCAGAAGGTCTAGTGCTACTAAAAGTCCAATTTGTTACCAAATCTTGGCCTGATATACGGAGAAAACTGGAAAAGATTGAAGATTGGAAAGAGAAGGACATTAATGAGTTATTGAGAGAAGCATTGAAGGTGTATTAAAGGAGGGAAGAAGAAAGAGCAAAGGCCAAAGCTAGGGTCATGGTTGCGCTAGCTAGAGAAAGTGTGAGTGCAAGCAAGGTAACAAAAGAGTGGGCAGGTCCACCACCAGGAGGAGGCAAGGATAGGCCAGTACTGTTAAGTACAAGAGGGATAGAGAGACCTCAAGTTCCTTTGAGTTAAAGGCGCTGCTAATATTGTGGAGAAACTGGATACGTTTAGGGGGGGTTTGTAAAAAGCTCAGTCTTAATGAGGCAATAGCCAGGGAACAAGAAGTCTTGGAGAGGGTTCTTAGAGGTGACAATCAGGGGTGTCAGGGGCTTTACGCTTTAGGGGACCCTATGCAACACCTAGAGGAGCCCTTGGTAAACTTTGAGGTGGGACCCCTACATGAAGAATTTGAATTTTTGGTTGATACAGGAGCAGATAAGTCCTGTCTCAACAAAGTACCAGAAGGCATGGTAATTGGTAGAAAATTTTGTGAAGTATTAGGGGCTGAAGGGAAACCATTTGTAGCCTCAGTGTTTTAAGATGTAAAAATAATTGGAAACTCAAGACAGTGTATAGCTAATTTTATTTACCTACCTAAACTAGAAAAAAGTTTGTTAGGAAGAGATTTACAGGTCCATTTGGGGGTTGGGATTGTCCCAAGGGAAGGGAGGATGGTGGTACAAATAATGAAGTTATCACAAGGACATGTCACAGAGATAAACCCCAATGTACGGGCTGAAGGAGGAAAGCGGGGCTTACTAGACGTTCCGCCGATAACAATAAAAATGCAAGATGATATGTCACCGATACGGCTTAAACAGCATCCGGTTTCCCTTGAAGTAAAGAAGGGGCTTGCCATAGTTATTGAACAACTGTTGCAAGAGGGAATTTTGGAACCCTGTATGTCACCGCACAATACCCCTATGCTGGCAGTTAAGAAAGCTGAAGGGAAATATAGGTTGGTGCAAGATCTGAGGCAGGTCAACAAAAGGACCATTGCTAGACATCCAGTTGTGTCCAACCCGTATAGTCTTCTAAGCCGAATTCCAAGAGAACATGCTTCATTCACTGTTATAGATTTGAAGGACGCTTTCTGGGCGTGTCCTCTGGCAACGGAATGTAGAGATTGGTTTGCCTTTGAATGGGAGGACCCAAGTACAAAAAGGAGGCAACCGCTAAGATTGACCTGATTACCACAAGGGTTCACTGAGTTCCCCAACCTCTTTGGACAATCCCTGGAAGGTTTGCTAGAACAGTTTGTTCCTGAAAAGGAAGTACAGAATCTGCAATATGTTGATGACCTGATGGTGTCAGGGAAAAGATCAAGTCAGAACAACTAGTATTAAGCTTTTAAATTTTGGGGGGGAAAAAGGACTAAAGGTTCCCCAAGAGAAGTTACAGTTTGTACAATCAGAAGTAACATACCTGGGGCACATAATAGGAGGGGGGTATAAGAAGTTAAGCCCTGACAGAATTTCAGGTATTTTATCTCTTCCAGCTCCAAAACCAAAAAGGGATGTGAGAAAACTCCTAGGCCTGTTCAGATATTGCAAGTTATGGTTGGATCAATAGACTCAAAGTGTAAAATTTTTATACAATAAGTTAGTAGCTCCCGATCCCATAATTTGGACAGTAGAAGACGATCAACAACTGGAGAGCTTAAAAGACAAGTTGTCTTCTGCCCCAGTCCTAAGCTTACCAGACCTCAGGAAGAGCTTTGATCTGTTTGTGAGTGCGGAAGGGGGTATAGCCTATGGTGTACTAACTCAAGAGTGGGGAGGCTGCAGGAAACCCGTGGCTTATATCTCCAAATTGTTAGATCCAGTGGCTAGAGGCTGGCCAGTTTGTATACAAGCAGTAGCAGCGACTGCTATCCTGATAAAAGAGACCCAAAAATTGACCTTACAAGGAAAAATTAAAGTACATACTCCTCGCGATCTTAAAACAGTGCTGAACCAGAGAGCTCAGCAGTGGCTAATCAATGCAAGAATATTAAATATGAAATAATACTAATGAATACGGATGATTTAGAATTCATCACATCAAGTGCCCTCAATCCAGCACAATTCCTTATGGGAGAGCCTATAGAAAATTTAGAACATGATTGTCTTGAATTGATTAACCTTCAAACAAAAGTAAGAGAGGATTTAGAAGATCAGCCTCTAGCAACTGGAATAATCTTGTTCATAGATGGCTCTTTGAGGGTAGTAGATGGAAAAAGAGCTTCAGGTCATGCCATTATAGATGGAGAAACATTACAAATTAAAGAAAAAGAAAAATTACGCCCAAACTGGTCAGCCCAAAGTTGTGAAATATTTGCCCTGAAGAGAGGATTAGACTTACTGGAGGGAGACTGGGAAACTATTTATACAGATTCCCAATATGCATTTGGGATAGTTCACACATTTGGGAAAATATGGGAAGAGTGTGGATATCTAAGCTCAAAAGGAAAAAGCTTAGCCCATGAGAACCTGGTCAATTCCGTATTAGAATCTTTACAGAAACCAACAGAAATAGCAGTAGTCCATATAAAAGGGCACCAAAAAGGAGACAGTCTTGAAGTTAGAGGAAACAGACTGGCTGATCAGACAGCAAAGGAAGCAGCTTTAGAACCCGGAGATCCGGTGAAAGTTTTTAAAGCAGAAACCACACCTGAGGGGGGAGAAAGAAGTGAAGAACCCATATTTAGTGAAAAAGAATTGGAGGTTATAAAAGATTTAAAATTACACCAAGGGCAATGAGGGGAGTGGTTAACCTTGGATGGACGGGTGTTTTTAAACAAAGCACTTGCTCGGACAGTGCTAACGGAACTACATAAATTGACCCACTGGGTAGTCCAAGGATTATGTGATAATTTCTTAAGAAACAACCTATGCATAGGCGTATATAGCCTGGCAAATCAATTACAAAAGGGTGTTTAATTTGTCAAAAAGTAAACCAGAAAGTTATGAGAAAGGCAGCACCCGGAGGGAGGGAATTAGCCCTAAGACCTTTCCAGAGCATACAGATAGATTTCACTGAGATGCCCCCAGTGCAGGGATACAAATATTTACTGGTTATAGTAGATCATCTCACCCATTGGGTGGAAGCCTTCCTGACTAAAAGGGAAACAGCCCAAGTTGTGGCAAGAGTAATCCTAGAGAACACTATCCCCAGATATGGAATGGTGAACACCATAGACTCAGACCGAGGTCCACATTTTGTGGTCCAAACATTGCAAAATATAATCAAAACTTTGGGAATGGAATGGAAATTACATACTCCATGCCACCCTCAGAGTTCTGGGAGGGTGGAGCGGATGAACAAAACTCTCAAAAATGTATTGACTAAATTGATCGAAGAAACAAAAATGAATTGGCTAAAGTGTTTGCCCCTAGCACTTTTGCGCATCAGAACAAGACCCTGGTCTGATATAGGGATTTCACCCTATGAAATGATGTTTGGACTGCCATTTTTGTTAACACCCTATATCACAGGAGACTATTTGGAAGGAGAAGAAGCTACCAGAAAATATTTAGAAGTCATTGGAAGAACCCTGGAAGGACTTAGAAAAAGAGGATACCTCCCCCAAACTTCCCCTCTGGACATGAAAGTACATAACATCAAGCCAGGAGATTGCATTTTGATAAAATCCTGGAATAGTGGACCATTAATGCCTAAATTTGAAGCCCCCTTTCAGGTACTCCTCACCACTAAATCAGCTGTGCGGACCAGAGAAAATGGTTGGACCCACATCACTAGAAGAAAAGGACCAGTCTCACCTCCGGGCACTGGACAGGACTCAGCATCTGTTTCTCCCTCTGGCATTGGGCCGGAGTCCACACCACTCTCACCCCCTAACTCAAGACAAGATTCAACCACATCATGAGTTAATTCACCTGAGTATATCATTATAAAAGGACTGAAAGACTTTAAGTTGACTCTCAAAAGGAAGAGCCAAAAAGACTGATGAACTGAATAAGAAAAGAGTTTGGTATCAAAACCATACCATATGTGAAAGTGTTATAAGACAGTTCTGTGTTTAAAATAGGTTTGTAGAAAGTTAAAGACTGTTCATAAGTAATTCTGGTTAAGTTCCCCCAATTTAGCACCAAAGACTCCAGGTTAATCCTCTACAGAGCACTCCCCTAGGAGAAACCAAAATTAGTAAGGAATGGACCAAGAGAGGTCTAACCAGAGAAGCGGGTAGAAGGGACTCTAAAGAGCTTCGAAGCTTCTTCTCAGTAAAGTCCCCAAGAGGCAAGGCTGGGTGGGCAGGTAGTGCAAGATGACCCATACCGGACTCCTGGGAAGGGTAGTAATGATGGCTCTAATTGCTGGTGGTGCTCTGGGGAGCCCTAAAGAGCCGTGCAGTAAGTGCTACCAACTCCTCTATGAGGAGGAAGAAGTAAGTTCCTTGTGGAGAGTCCACACCAATTCTAACCCTAATTGTTTTAACCTCTCCCAATTGATCCTTTGCCAAGAAGATAAGAGAATGTATTGGATAGCCCAGAATACTGCCACTTTTAGGCAGCAACTCCTGGGAGAGTGCCCTGTAGGAGAAGCCTGGTTGTGCTTTGAATGTGATGCAACTCAAACAAGCCTGGTAGATCTGGTCAAAGAGAAAGAGATAGTAAAAGCAATAAAAGCACAAGACAATTTAGAGCTATCCCTAGGTAAGAACCTATTCATAGATTCAGTAGAAAGAGTCAGCATCAAACTAAATTTAACCGATTGTCGAGTTTGTTCCCAGATGACCGAAATTTGGCCATGGGAAAAGATTAATCTTAGGCTATTAGAAATCTTAAATTGGATACAGAATAACTCAGAATTTAGTATTAAGGGGTACAGTATGCCAGTAAAAAGAATGGTCTGTAAAAGGTATTTAGCAGTAAAGAACTCTGCTACCTGGTAGATCCCAAGACATCCAAATAGATTTTGGTCTGTTGAAAGGAAAGAAAAGAACAAGTGTATCTACTATGAAGCATATGAATTTTATGAGTGTACTGAAGAAGGGATAAAACCCTTTTGGGGAATGAAAGACGTTTCTAAATATTGGGAATGTACAACAGAACCTAAGAATACATTTTGGGGGGCCCCTAAACACCTGTTTTGGATCTATAGTACTATAGCATACACTAAATTGCCAAGAGACTGGTCTGGCAGCTGCACCGCTAGAATGACAAAAACCAGCTTTCTTCTTATTACCCAAAGAAACTGGATCAAGTTTAGGAGTTCCTATATACAATGATATAAGAGAAACCAAACAGAAGAGGCAAAGTGCAATAGAAATTGGGAGAATCCAAAATTGTAAGAGCCGGGTTTGGACCCCAAGAAAAATTATCAAGACTTATGGCCCAGCCACCTGGGCTCAAGATGGGTTCTGGGGTTATCGGACCCCGATATCCATGTTAAACAGAATCATCAGGCTTCAGGCAGTATTAGAGATGAAGAGAGGAATCATTAGAAACCTCTCAAACAAAATAAAACAACTAGCATGTGTAAGTAACCAAGAACGGACTCCTACACTTGATTCCAGTTGATGGGATAACCTATGGACTTTCAAAGGAGATTGGTGGAAAAAAGTAGCTTTCTTCACTGTGTGTACACTTGCTGGTTTACTCTTTTTACTATGCTTACTTCCCTGCTTCATTAAAATGGTAGCATCTGCCGTGCAGACCAACCTAAAGATCTCTAAAAAAGTTAACCTGAAGAAACCAGGAGACGTAAAAAAGCTAAGTAACCATGATTATCAGAGTTCTCCAGAAATTTAAAATCAATACAAAAAATTAAGGAAATTCTATGCTCATGAGTCAGAAATTGCAAGTTGATGTGAGCTTAAGTTTAAGCCCAATGAAAGATAAAGAGGGGGGACTGTTATGAGCAGAACAGTTGCCCATTTTTTGAAAAGGTTGCAGAGTTAACAGGTTGGGCCAGTTGCTGCCAGGATGGAGTTCTAACTGCTTGTTATTGTAATCACCGGTCGTTTTCGTTAACTACTGCAGAAACGTAGTTCTCTGGGCCCTATATAAGTCCAAATCCGGCTTGCTCAGGACTAAAGCCCCCACGGAACTGCATAGACGGAGGATAAAAGACCAGAAGCACTCTTTGCCACGTGGAGACGAGTATCCAGTTTATTAGCTTGAGATAGGACACTTCTGGTGGCAGACCACACAGGTAGCAAAGAGGGTGTGGCCCTTACCTGCTGGGGGTTTTATACCCAGAGGAAAGGGGGTGGGGAAAGAGGACTGTGGCCAATGGGATGTCATTAGGGTGGGGCAAGGGGAGGGGCCACCCATGGGACAGACCACCAAGGAAAGGGGGGTATGGGGACAAACCATGTGACGGGAAAGGGGGAATAAACCAGGGTAAAAACACCAACTAAATAAGCTATTTAGCGCACTACAACAAACTACCTGTCGTTGATGGTTAAGAATTCCCCCTTTTGTCAAGTGACACCCTGCTGCTCCCTAGAGGATGACACCCAGATGGTGAACGGGAAGGGACATCGAGTTGACATGCAAATGACATCAGATCCAGCATGCAACAGGAGAGACTCCTCACCAAACCTAGCCAAAAACCCCTAAAACAACGAGCCAACCCAAAATTGATGAATCAAAGTGATGACTAGACGTGAGGAACAGAATCTAGTATCCGCCCAGGCCTTTTTACCCCTCACCCTAACCTAAAAAATGCCGGCTAGACAGAGGATCTTGAATGTTGAACCAAAAAGCAAGGGATTTCCCAATGGTCTTGTGTGGACGGAACCCCCAGCTCTGCCCACAGACCAGTGGACACAGCTGCACTCTTCCTCCTCCTCCGAGTCACTCCTGGGAGCAGCGGCGGCGTGAGCGCAGACCCATCAGTTATCCCCACCAAGCTGATAGCTTTTAATAAAGGAATTAAAAAGGAGAAAAGTCTCCTGCCTGTGTTTTTTTCATTTGGTAGAGAGATTCCCTCCCATGTTGACCCCTTTGAAGGCTTACCGAACCCGGAGTTCAGCTATCAGTCCTGATTTCCGTCCTGCAGAGCACGGGGTCCGAATCCTCCGGTCACAAGGAATTCAGATGTCTGATAGTCAAGTTGTTTCACCTCCGGAGGAATTTGGCTGGGATGGCTCCGTTCCAGGGGATTGTGGGATGAGTTCTTCTGAGATGAGTGAGGTCAATACCGGGCACCAGTTGCTGGGGTAACTGTTGCCGATCCCCTGACTTCTGGGACTCATGCTGAGCCCTCCCAGGGGGCTGCCCTGTCCAGGGAGACCCTCTTGGAGTGGTCTTGTGTCAGGAAAGAGAGACGCACTGGATTTTTTCGGTCTTCAGGTTCTTGTTTATTATTACCATATCTAGAGTTTTGCACGCTGTCCACACAAGGTTCAGCGCACTGGAAAAACACCACAAAATTGGCTAACAAACTTTTGTTACAAGATCTTTTAAAGCTAAACTATCCAATTAAGAACCGACACCTAGATTATTTCCCCTTTTAACCCAAAAACTGATCCTCAAAAGCCCGCAATGCAGATTTTTCCTCCCAATTACAAAATGCCACCCAAACTCATGAAGAAGGAGGAAGAAGAAGCATGAAGAAGAAACCCAGGATTGTTGCAGTGTGTTGCAATTTCCTGCTTTTAACTTCCCAGCCCCTTCCCAGGTGTGGCAATACCTCTCTTCCCCTTCCCCCTCGCCCCCTGCTGGTCTGTCAATCAGTCTTAACATTCCAGCAAGGCCATCGTGTGGTTGGTCAGGTTCAAAGGATGCAATCCAGGCCTGGGGTCATTGGCCTGTCTAGGTGTCCCTCGTCCCTTGAGACCCTCCTCCTCCCACCTGGTTGGAGCCTTACCTGTCCCTTCCCCTCTCCCTGTCCCTGGGCTTAAATTGACCAAGGACCATGTGCTCGCGATTCTGTTGGAGCTGTTATCTAAGATTCAGATGTCTGTGACCATGGAATAAAACTCTGGATATAAACCCTCCATCAGAATCCGTCTCCTTTCTCTTCACCTCGCCTAAGGGCCTTCACCAGAGGTAAAACTGAGCCTTCTACAAGCCTGGTCTTGGTTTCTAGTGCCTAGCTGCGATTCCCAGCAGGCCAGAGGTGTCTCTGTGTAAAATACCACAGCAGTCACCTCCGGCCAAGAAGCTAAGGCCCAGAACAGCCCAGGCACGTTCCACCTGGAAATATTGGGACCATATTCCAATAGAGGATGACACCCTGTGCCCTCCATCTTGCTTCCATCCACAACATACTAAAAATTCCAAAACCTAAATTTCCCACCTAAGTAATACACCTACACTACTCTCTACAATCTACTTCACACTTTAGTGGATTCTAGTCTATCTTGAAGTTTAGGAAACTTTCTCTGTGAATGAGGGTCAAAGTCAGTGTTCCCCTGGGGGTCAGGGCACCCCAGAGCCAACAGGAAAATATTCCCAGTGTCCTGGGTTTCCACACTGTTATTCCTGTTTCTGTCACTCATTTGTTGTCTTTTCCCTTTCAGGATACCGTCAAGATCATGTCACAAATGCTACAGAAAGTATTACATGGAAAGAAACCAAAGCTCCTCTTTTATTACACACACCCATGTCAACAGCCATTGTTATAACCTATTCAAATTAAGAACCTGTAGGTAAAACTAAGCAAATTATTGCATTGCAAGAAACTTAGGAAAAAGTGGTAATGGATGGATGGAGAATTTAATGTCCAAAAGGAGAGAGATGAATTTGTTTTACATTTAAAGATACAGTTTGGGATTCGGTAACAAAACAACTAGTAAACAAAAAGGTAAAACCAGCACAGCAATCTAACTCTGTATTGACCCCAAATTATATGCGGAATCTCATTCTAAGACTCCAAGCAGTTATAGAAATGATAACAAATAAATCTTCTCAGGCATTGGAATTAATATGAAGTAAGCAAAGCCAAACAAAAACTGTAGTGTATCAGAATAGGTTGGCTTTGGACTATTTATTGGCTAAAGAAGGAGGTGTTTGTGGACAGTTTAATATATCAGATTGTGGAAAATTGATGACCATGGAGAAGTCATTCTAGAAAAAGCAAAAGAAATCAAAGAAAGAAAAAAATACATATAATAACCCAGGTACCAGTCCAAAATTAAGAAATTAAGTTTTTTCCTTTTATGTGTTACAACTGGTTTTATATTTCTTCCTTGTGTAATCCCCTGTTTTATTTTGCCAGCATAGCCCGGAAGATGCAAGTAAACAAGAAATATTGCTCAAGCCAAATGTTTTACAAAGAATAAGAGGAGGGATTGTGAAAAATGCGTATTATATGATTGACTTTTCACAAATATTAAAATGAATATTATATGTGCCATGTTAGAAAGCTATGCCATATTAATTTTCTTAAGTGGTGTGTTGAATATAGTTTTAGGTTATAACATAATGTTAAAATAGAAACTATGCTATGTATGATACTTTTTTTAAAGAGAGGACTTGCATCGAGATAGCAGCCACGGGACACACAAATCTTTCAGAGAAAGAGAACCTATTGCCCTCTTCTCGAGTTCTTCCTGTCTCGATCAGCCCTGAAGGCACCATCAAAATTAGGAGGAAGAAGTTGACACTGACCAAACAGAATCCTTTGTTTGAATGGAATTTATTCATCATGTACAAGATGTATGAATATGCAACAGGCTATTGTGTTGTATTGCACTAAACAGTTATTTAGTTGTTTGCACTGGGTGTTTTGGTAATTTGCACTGTTCACATGATTTGTATGTTATATCACATGGTTTCTCCCTCACCCACTCCTCTCTCCAGTATCCCCCTTGTGGTCTATTCCCTGGTCAGTCCATCCCCTCTCCCATCACTACTCGTATCCCATTGGCTGTGGTCCTCCTCCTCCTCCGCCCCCCATTCCCCCAGGCATAAATGTCTCCCACCATCAGGCCATGCCCTCTTTTTTACCTGGGAAGTCACCAGAGTCTGAGGTGTCCCCTAGCAAGTCAATAAACAAAGGACATCCATCCCCATGAGGAAAAGAGCGCTTCTCATCTTTTGCTTTTGTCTATGTAAGATCGTGTGGGCTAGGGTCAATAGCTAGCCAGAGTGGACCCAAACAGTCCCCCAAGACACGGTCTTACACTATTGCTTTTAAGGGTTTATCCTCTGTTAACGTGGGTCCTTTTTTTGGGCTTATTTTGCCCAGAAAAAGGTACCCAGACAGTCTGTAACTCTTTGTTTTTATTGTCTCATATTGTCCTAATCCTAATTGTCCAAATTTTTATTACTCTAATTATATTACTATTTTTGTAACCATTTTATTACTATTAAACTTTTAAAATTTTAAAAACAAGTGATTGGCGTTTTTCACAAGTGCTATATGTATAATGTTAAAATAACTTTGCTTTTATTTTTGCTATTAACAAAAAAAGAGGCATAGTAGCAGTGGTAGCTGATATAGTTATAAGTGAACTGTCTGTTCGGTCAGGATAACATCCAGTGAACATGTAATGAGGACCCTGCTACTGATATGCCAACTATCAGCATCTGCTGTCTGAAGAAAGTATGGGCCAAGGCCCAAACTGGAAGTGATAAAGAGAAGGAGCCAAAACCACAGCCAAGAAATGTTATAGATGGATAATGATATGATTGGCTCTCGCAATTAAGGCATGACTATTGTGTGAATATTAATAAAAGCTTTAGTGATGTATAGTTATGTTATTGTAGTTTAGATGTCCTCTGTTCTCCCCATAGTCCCCTTCCCCCCTCCCCCCATATTGTTGCCATCAGACAGCCGGGGTTGTCTAGGACAGGTAGAAAGAAGGCTTGCACATGTGTCCCTTACCTGGGGCAGTTTGGAATGGAAGAGCTTTTTGCTTAGAGGGTGCAGCATGGCAACACCTCATCTCCAATCAAGTTACAAGAAAGCAGTCTCCACCAATAAATGGCAAAGAAGACCTGACTGACAAACTTTGGGAGAGGCCAGGGCTGGCTGACGCAACCCCTAGAGATATAAAAGACTGAGCATCCATCTTGAAGAGGAACCAGCCACGTGGTATGCACACAGGCAGTTCCCAGCGCTGCAACTTTTTCCTTATTTATTCCTTTTGTTGTATTTTTGTCAAGGTTTAATAAACCTCTTAATATTTTCAAAGTCAGCAGTTGTTTCTCACAGAAAGACGCATGCTCTAAAAAGGCAGACCCAAGGAGGGGCCATGTAAAGTAGTTCCTGGAATATGTAAACTAGTTTATGGAAAAATATGGATATGCATAAGGGTCTATGAATGTGCAAGAGAAAAGGTAGTTAAGGGCTATCCCTGAAGGTAATGGTGTGCTCTTGGCTGAGTGCCAGGATGCCCCCAGCCATAATCTTTGATTTACTGTCTTTGTTTCCTATTGTCCTTTATTAAGCTTTTTTAATTTTCACAGGAGAGTGAACCATGTTTTTCACAAAACCAAAACTGGGCCAACTGAAGTACCTGTCAAAAGAACGATAAACTTTATTGGAACTTCTTCTCATCATACTTAATAACTCCTCCTCATTTGCATGAGCCAGTCACTACACCTTATTAATAAAAGAGAGGGCATGTTTCCCAGCCACATGCGGCAGCTGCTACAGAGAAGCCTGGCTGCAGCTGCCAAACCTCACTGCTTTCTGCCGCTGCTTCAGGCTTTTTCACTACACTCTAACCCAATAACCCATGTCCACCCAATCCCCACAGCTCCAGGTAGGGTTGTGGAGTTTTCTGTTGCATTTTGTTTGCCACCCCGGGTGTGCCTGCCTCTGCCATTCCAGCTGCTGCTCCAAGGCTCCTGCTGCAGCACATTTTGCCATCCAGCCCACCCACCATTACCACGTGAGGGAGACACAGCTGAACTCACACCACAGCGCCCCCTGAAGCTGCGGGGGAATTATCATACCCACCCTGCCCAGCTGTGAGCCTGCCAGCGCCCCTGCGGTCTGTGACCATAACTACACCAAATGGGAAGGTGCTTGACGGCTAAGAGAAGACTGTTACTGGGTTTCTGGTTTTGTTTCTTGTTGCTGCCATTGCTGTTGTTTGTTTGCATTGTTATCCATATGCACACTAGTAAAGAACTGTTCTTCCTTTTCCCATATCTTTGCCTTTTTCTGGTTTAGGGCAAATTTGGGAGAAAACATCCAAAAGGAGGCCCCTCCAGAAGACAAACCCACATGGCCCCTCCCCCCAACCGGTTTGGGAAGGATTCCTCGAAGAGAAGTGGAAAGAACCTGTTTATTTAACAGGCAAAGCACCCCCCAGCACACAAAATGAATACCAGACGGCACCACTCTTTCACCACTCTGAAAAAGATGACCAATTCAGAAAGTCTCTCTTGAGGGTGGTCTCTCTGTTATCGGTCCCTCCAGCACTGGGATTAGCTGCTGCAGGCCACAAAGTGCAAACTCTTGGTGTTTCCCAGGTCCCAGTGTGGAGCAGGTTCGAATGGTTCCAAAAAAAGGGAAAGAAAAACAGCCCAGGGAAAATTTGGACTGCCTAGGTAAACTAACTAACAAGCAGAAGCAAAAGCAAGAGCAAAGCAGGAGCAAAGCAGGAGCAAGAGCAAAATGAAAAGCAAAGCAAAAAGCAAAAGCCACACTATGTACTGCCCCCGTCTCTGTGTCCCGCCTACCGTTGGAGGAGTGAGCAGGCTGATAACAAAACAAAACCTCGTTCTTCAGAGCCAGTCTTGAAGGCACAGAACATAATATCCAGCATAAACAGAACAGACGACTAGGGATACAAGCATCATAATGCCACCCTAGGACATTCCACCCCTTATCCCCATATTGTCAACATACTACCAAACATCATGCATTTTATTCACGTAAAAACTTCCATCTGTTCCACCCAAAAAATTACAAGCAGTACTCATCATGCCCCTGTTGCATCCCTACACTGGACCACTGAATCCAGGCCCCATACCACAGAGCTGCAGGATTCCCCACTTTCATTTTACTCACACAAAACTCCATCTTTCACTTGCTCAGACTTTCTACACTTACACATTTCCTTCTATCTCCTGTCTGTGTGGTTTAATGTACAGACAATGGCAGTAACATCCAACAAACAGTGGTATTTGCCTATCATTCTCATCCCACAATCAGATCTCCCTGAGGTATACATCGTGTTGCTCAATCTCTCTGCATTATCCACCATGTGCAAGTCTGGTCCCTGAGCAAAGACAACCCCACAAATGGGTTTGTCTGTACTCAAGGAAGAATTGATCCACACAGTCTTCCCTAACAAACCTCTGACATGTACCACTGGGACTTCATCTATTATATTCAGGGACTCAGACTGTTCAGGACCTGCTTTGGGTGTTAACTAACCAGGTGGCCTTTGCTAAATTCTGCTCTCAGTTTTTGAAAGATACCCACCCAAGGCTTTCAACTGGGTTTTTAGTAGTCCATTGTACCTCTCCACTTTTCCTGCAGCTGGTGCATGGTAGGGGATATGGTACACCCATTCAATGCCACATTCTCTAGCCCAGGTGTTGATAAGGCTGTTCTTGAAATGAGTCCCATTGTCTGACTCAATCCTCTCAGGGGTACCATGCCTCCAAAGGACATGCTTTTCCAGGCCCAGGATGGTGTTACGGGCAGTAGCATAAGACACAGGGTAGGTTTCCAACCATCCCGTGATGGCTTCTACCATTGTGAGCACGTAGCGCTTGCATTGGCATGTCTGGGGCAGTGTGATCTAGTCAATCTTCCAGGCCTCTCCATACTTGTACATGGACCACTGCCCACCATATCATAGGGGCTTCACTCACTTGGCCTGTTTGATGGCAGAACATGTCTCACAGTCACGGATCACCAGAAAGATACTGTCCATGGTTAAATCCACCCCTCGGTCTCATGCCCACTTATAGGTGGCATCTCTACCCTGATGGCCTGAGGCATCATGGGCCCATCAAGGTAGGAATAACTCATCCTTGTGTTCCCAGTCTAGGTCTATCTTGGACACCCCTATCTTTGCAGCCTGGTCTACCTGCTCATTGTTTTGGTGCTCCTCATTAGCTCTACTCTTGGGGACATGGGCATCTACATGGTGGACTTTCACAGGTAGCCTCCCTACCCTGGTAGCAATGTCTTTCCACTCATCAGCAGCCCAAACTGGTTTTCCTCTACGCTGCCAGTTAGCCTCTTTTCTACCTCTCCAGCCATCCCCACAGAGTGTTGGCTACCATCCATGAATCAGTGTAGAGGTAGAGCTTTGGCCACTTCTCTCTTTCTGCAATGTCCAAGGCCAGTTGAAAGGCTTTGAGTTCCGTAAGTTGGCTCGATCCAACTTCTCCTTCAGTGGCCTCTGCGACCTGTTGTTTGGGGCTCCATACGGCTGCTTTCCACTTCCGATTCATCCCTATGATGCGACAGGAACTGTCAGTAAAAAGATCATAGCGTGTTTCCTCTGGTGGCAGTTGGTTATATGGAGGAGCCTCTTCAGCACGAATCACTGGTTCTTGTTCTTCATCTGTGACACCAAAATTTTCACCTTTAGGCCAATTTGTAATTACTTCCAAAATCCCAAGTCAATACAGTTTACCTATACATGCACACTGTGTGATGAGGGCAATCCACTTGCTCCATATAGCACTGGTGGCATGGTGGGTGGAAGGAACCTTGCCTTTGAACATCCACCCCAGCACCAGTAGTTGGGGTGCCAGGAGGAGTTGTGCCTCTGCACCAATCAATTCTGAGATGGCTTGGACTCCTCCATAGGCAGCCAAGATTTCTTTCTCTGTTGGGGTATAGTTGGCTTCAGACCCTCTGTAGCTTCGACTCCAAAATCCCAGTGGTCGACCCCGAGTCTCCTCAGGCAGCTTCTGCCAAAGGCTCCAGGACAAACCATGATTCCCAGCTGCAGAGTAGAGCATGTTTTTCACCTCTGGTCCTGTCCTGACTGGGCCAAGGGCTACTGCATGAGCAATCTCCTGCCTGATCTGGGCAATGGCTTGTTGCTGCTCAGGGCCCTACTGGAAATCTTCTTGCGGGTGGCCAGGTAAAGAGGGCTCACAATCTGACTGTATTCAGGAATATGCATTCTCCAAAAACCTATAGCACCTAGGAAAGCTTGTGTTTCCTTCTTGCTGGTTGGTGGAGACAGAGCTGTGATCTTGTTGATGACATCCGTAGGAATCTGACGCTGTCCATCTTGCCACTTTACTCCCAGGAACTGGATCTCATGAGCTGGTCCCTTTACTTTGCTCTTTTTGATGGCGAAACCAGCTCCCAGGAGGGTATGGATGATTTTCTGTCCTTTCTCAAACACTTCTATGGCTGTGTTCCCCCACACAATGATGTCATCAATGTTGTGGAGCTTCACCCTTTTCTAGTGCAGCCTGGATCAGTCTATGGCAGATGGTAGGACTGTGCTTCCACCCCGGGGCAGTCAGTTCCAGGTATACTGCACTCCCCTCCACATGAAAGCAAACTGAGGCCTGCATTCTGCTGCCAGAGGACTGGAGAAAAATGTATTAGCAATGTCAATAATGGCGTACCTCTTCGCTGCCTTGGACTCTAGCTCATACTGGAGCTCTAATATATCTGGCATGGCATCGCTCAGTGGTGAAGTCACTTCATTCAATGCACGGTAGTCCACAGTCAATCTCCATTCTCCTTCAGATTTACGCACAGGCCAAATGGGGCTGTTGAAGGGTGAGTTGGTTTTGCTGACCACCCCTTGGATCATCAAAGCATCTCGAGTTCTTCTATACTGTCAGTGATGCACTGTGGAAGTGGCAATTGGTACCTGTTGCTCTTGTCCCTTCAGAAGTCCTTCTGTAGATGGATTCACGGACAGCCCAGGCAAGGTGTTCAATTGCTAGACACCCTCTGTCACTACAGCTGCCATCCCAAATGCCCACCTGAGTCCTTTTGGGTCCTTGAAATACCCACTTCGAAGGTAGTCTATGCCCAAAATACATGGGGCCTCTGGGCCAGTCACAATAGAGTGTTTCTTCCACTCATTTCCAGTCAGGCTCACATGAGCTTCCACCAAAGTGAAATCCTGTGATCCCCCCTGTCACACCAGCAATAGAAACAGAATCTGTCCCCACATGTCTTAATGGGATTAATGTGCACTGCACACCAGTTTCGACCAAATGTTCTTGTGGTTCTGATGTGCCAGACCAACAAATCCACACAGTCCAGAAAACACGGTTTTCCCTAGCCTCTACCTGGCTAGAGGCAGGGCCCCTCTAAGCCTGGTTATCCTTCTTTCCTTGGGCATATGTCTTGGAGGTTCCTTCAAGGGGATCTGACGTCGTCATCATCATCATACCTGGCAGTTCGGCTATGGGCAACTGAAGCTTCTTTCCTTTTGGTGGAACTTCCTCTCTGAGTCTTTCCTTCCTTCAATTCACACACCCGTTGTGCCAGAGCATCAGTAGATTTTCCATCCCATCTCCTCATGTTTTCTCTGCAATCACGCAGGAAGAACCACAGCTCAGCTCGTGGGGTCTACGTTCTCTCTCCATTTGGGGGATGTCTGCCTTGGGTACCTGTCATGATCCGTCTTTATGAATGGGTTTCGAGACAGTTCGTCGAGTGATCTCAGAGTGCGAATAACCGACACGTCACAGGGGTTTGCAGTATTAATCAAAAACCAATGCACCTTTATTGAATGACCACAGCAAAATGCATTGGGGAGGAATTGGGGGAAAAGGGAAGAATAAGGAAAAAGAGGGAGGAAGACAAAGGAAGGTATCTAGCTACCAAACATAGAAACAGTCTAGTCCTTTGATGTCCAGCCGATGCAGTTCACCAGGTCACGTCCGGGGAAATCTCAGAGGTTGCAGTTCATCCGAACTCTTATTATACTCTTTTTTGATGGGGGAAGGGGGTGAATCTTGAAATCAAATCAAATGTAGTCTATTGTATTTTCTGGGGAAAAATGGTATTTGAAGAAGGGTACACACAATCCATGTCCTCAGCAGTGGGTGAGAACCATTGTCTTCTTGATCCACTGCTTGCACCTGCAACATCCATCTTGCTTTGGCTAGCTTGCCTCCCCCACACACCACCCCTGGGTTAGGGATTTGTCCCAGTCCTTGGAAAGAGTGGGGGGGGGGGGTGCTTTTCACATAGGGATTTCATGTCTCGGTCTTTGATGGAGAGGTTTTTTACATCTCAGTCTGTCTGTCATGGTGGTTGTAAAACAGGTGAGGAGTCTTCTGTGGGGGACCACCCAAAACCTCAGGAGAAGTCCAGCCAGGCTGAGAGGTGGGGAAAAATCCTAGAGCTATTGTTGCAAAAAGGTCAGAATGGCCTTCTTTCTTCTTGTTGAGCTTAGTGTAGCATACAGTAAATACATCTGTGGAAACAATAACTTAGCAATGCTCTCAGGGCTCAGGGCCCCGCTTGGCATGTGACTTTCTCCTACTGGGCTAGACAGGGGAGTCTTTTCTTCAGTGGTTCCCCAATGACAATCATGAGGCAGATGAGGGATATTTCAGACAGACTCTCACACGACCCCGTGACTCACGATTGTCTTGAAGGGATCTTCCTCAGCAGGG
Organism: Melozone crissalis; assembly: GCF_028551555.1. Classification (NCBI taxonomy): domain Eukaryota; kingdom Metazoa; phylum Chordata; class Aves; order Passeriformes; family Passerellidae; genus Melozone; species Melozone crissalis. The sequence goes on along the minus strand of NW_026535813.1, from coordinate 2,397,051 downwards.
TTCTGGAGTGTTGCTGGTGAGTCTTCAGGAGTCACTGTACATTGGTAGTATAACCCGGAAAAATAGGGACAGTATGACAGAGAGAGAGAGAGAGAGAGAGAGAGAGAGAAAGGAGGAAAAGAAAGGATAGGAAAAAGAGGGGGAAAAGGGAGATAATAAACAAACATAATTAATATTGATCACAATGGTATTAATTTTATAACAATTTTCAAATGGTCAAAACAAATCACAAATAATCAGAAGCAAAAAGCAATAAACAAATCATAATATAATGTATTAATTTAAAATAATTTTCTAAAGCAATTCACTAAAAGTTGAAAATAATTTCCACAAAATAATAAACGAAAATCAGGGATTACTCTAAAACACATATGCTTAATTCATAATTGCTTTGTGTCAAATGTCTTGGGGATGTCCACAGTGTATAGGACATCAGCACTTTGTGTGCATTAACTATAGATGTCAGTCTTGTTAGCCGTTTCATCATTCTCCAATTCATAACGAATAGGACTGCTGATAAAACCAATCAGAATCAGAATCAAAAGGATAACAATGGAATGACACACACTGTTCAGGACACTCATGGCAGCAGGAGACCACCCAAAAAGAGTATCCCACCACCTGTGCTCAGCATCTTTCTTCACCCTTTCCATGACACGGTGTATCTGTCTCACATTGTGATGAACAGTTACCAGGGTTTTCTGTCTGTTCTTCTTAATCTTTTCGAGGATTTCTACTAAGTCTCGATGGAGTAGCAGTTGTCTTACCAAAGTGAGGTTCATCCCAATAGGAGTAGGCATCAGTTTGTGAATCAGTGTGTAGTTAGATTGCAATAGGTAGTGAGAGGTAACTGGAGCTTCATAAGAGAAATCACATCCTGTAATCTTGGTTAAGTTACAAGCACAAAAATTGGAATGATTTTTAGTATCTACTACAACATTCTCTACAAATACAAAATCACAAGCAGTTTTGAAGCATGCACATCCATTGCCTATGTATATAAGGACTGTTTCAGAAGTCTTGTTAGGACTAATTTCAAAATGACAGATATTTTGCTCTGTGTCTAAACAAATGTCTTGAGCTATGATTCCATTGCTTTCACAGATGAACCCTTGCTGTTCTCGGACAATACAAGATTCCAGATTGACAGTTTGCCATTTGTTATTAAGCTGACGGGCCCATTCTCTATGTTCTGAGGGACAGAGAATGGCTTCATCGTGGTTTAGTCCTAATGCAATAGCAGGGAAAATCAAATGTACAGAGGCATTGTGTATGGTTATTACAAAAGCAGTGGCTGTGTTTAAAATGGGGTCATAGGTAAAATTCACCAAATTCCACTAGGATTGGAATTCTCTTTCAAAGTCAGTGGCACTGTCCCAAACTATTTTTCAAATTTCACTGGGAAAAGTGTCTTCTTCACCTTCTCTTACAATTGAGGCAGCAACATACTGCATCCGCAATTGTGCCAGGATACAGCTGAGAGCTAAAGAAACGTTTTTTGTAGCACCAAGTCCATCAATTACCAATTTGTGATCATTTACATTTACCTCTCTCCCAATTTGGTAAAATGCTTGATAGCAGCCACTGGTGTGTTCCTAAAGCCGACAAGGATGACTTCAGTGGTTGCTGTAATTTGGTCAAATCTTTAGTCGTGGCTGCCAATTTATTCTTTAATACTTCTGAGTCAATACTATTTAGAATTCCCAATCCTGTTCCCACAACACCGGTCATGTGTCTTGGTGTCCATTTTTTGAAAGAGCTTCGTTTCCGGAGCCAGGTGGTCCAATCCTCAAAAGAGGTCTGCAAGTACGGAGAGCAAGCTGGCTGAATGTCTGAGACATTGTTTTGCATTAACAATTTGACTTGTTTGAGAGACCATGCCAGATTGAACAATATTTGTTGTTGACCAGTTTTCCTGATTATATAAGGTCCAATTTCAAAAATTCTTGGAATGAGTATGACCGGTGGTTGGGCTGGAGTGGCAATAGTAGAAAACTGGGCTTTAGCATTTATTACAAATTTAAAAGATAGGCCTTTAGTATTCTTGGACCAAACTACTTCTGCAGTGTGAGTTAATGTAAAACTGTGCCAACAGTCTTGTACGCTTGGATGTATACAGACTTGTTCGCGTTTGTCTGCCTGATCTGTGGAAACATTGATTGCAATTGCTTTGCTATAGGTAGTTCCATTAACCATTCGACATCCTATGCTAATTTCTTCTCCCACTACTCCTTGAAGCTGCCAGGTTTTCTGTTTCTCCCATTCTTGTCTAGTGTACAACTTGTTTTCATGTATTACTACTGTTAATAAGTTCAAACCTTTAACATTTCCCATGGATCCAGTAAATTGCACAAAAGCCTGAGACCAAGGCCATTTGGTTAAGGGGCTTTTGGTCTCTTATGCTAATTAGGGTGTAGCTGTTTTGTTTAATGTAAGATTCGTAGTTATACTTTCTTTCTGCTAGGGTGTTATCACTGTGCTCAGTGTAAGCTTTGCAGTGTCTGCTCATTGAGGTGTAACTACTGTACTTAATGTGGGCTTTGTGTTTTCTGTCCATTGAGGTGTAACTACTGTACTCAGTGTGGGCCTCATACTCTCAGTCCCTCCTAACCACGGGGATGTAATTATGGTGCTCAGTGTGGGTTTTGGTATAGTGTTTACCTTAAATTTATAAACCAAGCCTCTTAGTCCTAATGGGTCAGTCATGACATTTTGCCAGCAACAAGTCACATAAGTTGGTTTAGCTAAAGTAAAATTGTGCCAGCAATCAAAGGGTTCATCTTTACAATCCTTTATAAGTGCAACATTGTTAGTTTTGAGACTTAAAGTGTAATTACCAACATACTCCTGGCCGCAACACAGAGTTAGGGGATTTGCTAGTTTGGTGCACCCCCATTTCTTAGTGGGGCACAGTCTCGCTGAAGGGATATCCAGATAATTTTTTCCGCTTGCTTCCATAAAATTTCCGGCAACTGTGATGGAGGTGGCTTTCTCATGGAGGGTTCCTTCCACCTTTCTGCATGCTACCACAATTGACTCACCAATTGTTCCAGTTAGGGTTCTGATCCAGTTGTTTTGGTCCCATCCCCACTCATTTGGACAATATATCTTGGAGTCATGCAGCACTATGGTCACCAGGTTTGGGTGTCGACCCTTGGGATATGATCCTAGAACACTGGTGTAATGGATGGTGGCTTCAGACCATGACCACTCAGCAGGACGCTGCCCATGGAGTTGTGGTAGGATGCAGAAAAGTATTAGTAGTGTTATCATGGTTCAGATATTCCTCATGTCCCTCGGGGTTCTTCTGTCAAAGCAAAAACAACAGAAAATCCTGCCACTGAGAGGCAGAAAAGAGTTAAAACAAAGGGATTATCCAGCTGTTGCAGAATTTTATTCAGACATGGCTTATAGAAAGGCTATGATCACATACAGCGGGTTAAAAAGTAAAAGGCAGCTGTAAGCAGCAAGTTCTCAGGCTTTTTCCTTTAAACAGTAAATACCGTGTCCTTGAGTAAAGTGATGAGAAAAACATGGTGGAAAACATAGAGGCCTTGAGAATGTTCAATAACAAGTCAACAGCAGGATGAGAAAAACAAGTATTAGCCTCAACAAGGAACCACAGTTATTGACAACAAAGGAGGGGTTGGTGTGTAATCTGTAACCAATGATGAGCTCAGGTTTTGCAATATGTATGAGCTTAATTAACACTACTATAAAAGTGTGTAAGCTGGATCAATAAATCGGAGTTTGATGCTGATCAATTAGGATGTGGTCGTCTCCCTTCACTTCGTCATCCAGCGTGTATTTATCCGGTGCTCTTTCCCTAGAGCATCAGAGGCTATCCATGCATATTTATTCAGAGGGGTTTTCAGCACCAGTGGTACCTCGCCCACGGTGGGGAGGTCCACCAGGACAGGTTGTTCAGGGTAACGTGATGGATTTTTTGGATTGTCAGGACCCTGCAGTGAGGGGATGATGCTTGGAGGTGTAGGGTAAAAAGTAGTAACTTTGGAGCATCCGTTCACCCCCCCATCTGCTGTTTACTCCTTTAACAGCCTCCCATAGCCGACAGTCCCAATTTGCTTTCTGTGGCTTAAGGAATTGTTTCAAAAGGCCATTTGTCCTTTCTACGATCCCGTTAGCCTGAGGGTAGTAAGGGATATGAAAAGTCCACTTAATTGCCTCACTTTTTGCCCTATCCTGTACTACTTTAGCAGTGAAGTGAGACCCATTGTCAGACTGAATTTCTTGTGGCTTTGGGAAAGTTCCAAACCACCCCTGCAAAGCTTTAACTGTATTATCACCTGTAGCCCTTTTAAAGGCATCAGCTTGCACCAACCCAGATACAATTTCTACTCCTACCAGCACAAAGTGTTTACCTCCTGACTTCTTAAAGGGGCCAATATAGTCTACCTGCCACATGTCCCATAAGCCTTTACCTTTCCTCAAATGCAGAGGGTCATCTTCTAAAGGGTGTCTCTCCAGTTGCCTGCGACACTGCTCGCAGGCTGATATGCATGTTTTACACGATTCCCTGGTAACCGGCCAATCACGGGTGTGTGCTTCTTTATACAAGTCTTTTGCACCTGTGTGCTGTCTTTTTACATGTAACCATTCTAATAGTTGGTTCCAATCCTCTGTGTTTGTTTCCTTTTTCAGGGGGCTTAGCCTTGCTAGTTCATCAGCTCTGTTATTCCATTCTCCTGCTAGGTTCCTGTCTGTTTGGTGAGAAGCTACCCAACCAACAGCAAAATTTCCTTGACTAGCAATATCTAGGATTTCTTGCCACTTATCTTTTTGCCACACTGGGATTCTATTAACTTCCCAGTCATTTTATTGCCAGAAAGGGAGCCACTCAGTACAACCTTTGTATACTGCATAAGAATCAGTATAAATGTAAACAAGAGAAGTGTTCTGTGCCTCACGTTGGAAAACACTCCAAACAGCTATGAGTTCTCCAACCTGAGTGCTTCCTTCCCCCTCAGTGATAATCTTTTCACCAGATGAAATATGTAGGGCAGCTGCTCTATATCTCCAAATCTTCCTTTCTCGCTTTGCGGAAGCATCTGTAAACCAAGAACTTGCTGCTAGTTAAGAGGAGAAGGGAGGTGCTGCTTTGCTTACAGAAGCAGGTTTATCTTGGCTGTTAGCCAGGCTCTCAGTGTCTTGAATTGCTAAGATTTTTGCAGCACCTTCTGTTACTGGGAATGTGTTGCAATAATATTCTATTTGGGTGTACCATTTTCTTACTGATGATTTCTGAGCTATACCATCAGGCGGGGGGGGGGAGGGTCCCATTTGTGACAGCTTTGATTACCTTGAAAGGATCTCTTAATATGATAGCCTGTTGTGCAATTTTTTCCACTTCTATGAGAGCTAAGCTTACAACAAGCAATCCTTTTTCCAAGGTAGTGTATCTTTTCTCAGCATCCTTAAAACCACGGGGAAAGAAGCTAAAAGGCGTCGTCAGACCCTCAGGACCCCTCTGCCAGATGTATACTGATAGCCCTGAGGAGGCAAACCCCCATTCTACCTGAAAAGGGTCTGTAGGATGGATTGGCCCTAATGCTTGGTGTGCTGTTGCTTCAAAGATTAGTAATTGAAATGCTTCTTCCTGAGAGGGAGTCCAATCCCATTTCACTCCTTTTCTCAGTAAGACATAAAGGGGTCTAGCAATGATTGAGAAGTCTGGGATGTGCTTCCTCCAGAATACTAGTAATCCTAGAGCTCGCTGGAGGTCTTTCCTGGTTTCAGGCATTTTAATCTGCTCTAGAGAGGTTAGGGTATCAGGTGGGATACATGTACTGCCAGCCTTCCACCAAATGCCCAAAAACTTCACCTCCTGAGAGGGATTTTGAATTTTCTCCGGGGAAACTTTTAAGTCTAGGCTTTCTAAATGAAAAATTATTTTCTACTGATGTTCCCCCACCTCCTGAATTTCCTCTACCCCCACTAAAATGTCATCAATGTATTGATAAACAGCTACAGTATCAGGTTTGGGTATTTTTTCTAATTCCTGAGCTAGAGCATGGTGGGCTAGAGTTGGGGAGTGTTTGTAGCCTTGGGGAAGCCTGGTGAATGTGTACTGTTGTCCCTCCCATGTGAAAGCAAAGCGATCCATGTCTTCTGGCTGTATGGGTATCATAAAGAACATGTCTTTGACATCTATAGTTGCCATGATTGTGTGAGCTTTTTCTTGTAATGATATTATTAATTCAGCTAAGTTTGGAACAGCTGCCGTGAGAGGGTCGGTGTTGGCATTAAGCCGACGATAATCTACTGTCAATCTCCACCTTCCACTGGCTTCTGAACTGGCCACACTGGAGAATTAAAGGGAGAATGTGTGTGAATTTTTACCCCTTGGCTGCGTAAATCTTAAATAATCGGATTGATATCCTCCCTGGCACTAGAAGGCAAAGGATATTGTTTGACATAGATTGTTTTCCTATAAGGTAGCACCGGTGCGGTCTGAAGCAGCCTAATGTTAAGTGGCGGAGTGCCAAAAGACCACAGGAAACCGTCAGTGTCTTCTCACTGCCTTCCTGCGAGGACATCCATCCCCAATAGATTATTTGGAATGTCTCCAATTACCATTTTGACAACTAAATGGTTTTCATTTCCAGGGAGTGTGATTTTAACTAAAGAAACGTTCATAGATTCTGTGGTTCCTAAAGCGTTAAGAACGCAGCATTGTCTTTTTGGTGGAACAGGACTTATCTGCTCCTATGTCAACCAAAAATTCAAATTCTTCATTTAGGGGTCCCACCTCAAAGTTTACCAAGGGCTCCTCTAGATGTTGCATCGGGTCCCCTAAAGTGTAAAGCTCTTGACACCCCTAATCGTCACCTCTAAGAATCTTCTCTAAGGCTTCTTGTTCCCTGGCTATTGCTACATTGATACTGAGCTTTTTACAAACCCTCCTAACGTGTCCTGTTTCTCCACAATAACAGCAGTGCCCTTTGCTCAAAGGGACTTGAGGTCTCTCCATCCCTCTTGTACTTGACAGTACTGGCCTATCCTTGCCTGCATCTGGTGGTGGACCCGCCCACTCTTTTGTTACCTTGGATCATGGGATAGAGTTGCTTGCCCCCACACTTTCTCAAGCTACAGCAATCATGATCCTAGCCTTGGTCTTTGCTCTTTCTTCTCCTTCATTAAATACACCTTCAATGCTTCTCTCAATAACTCATTAATGTCCTTCTCTTTCCAATCTTCAATCTTTTCCAGTTTTCTCCGTATATCAGGCCAAGATTTGGTAACAAATTGGACTTTTAGTAGCACTAGACCTTCTGGGGTGTCTGGGTCTATTTTAGAGTACAATTGGAAGTTCCGCTTTAGGCGATTAAGCCACGTAGCGGGAGTTTCATCCTTCTCTTGTCACCCTCGAATGCCAATTTAGTATTAGTTCCTTTGGGAACTGACTCTTTGATCCCCCGAATTAACAAAGACCTATATTCCATCATGGCCTTCCTCCCTTTCTCCTGATTAGGGGTCCAGCTGGGATCCATTAGTGGCAATTTCTGTTCACCTGATGGCACTTGGGGTCCCGGACGGTTCTCTTTCTCCCAAATTCTTATGCTGGCAGCTCTAATCATCCGGACGTCTTCTGGGGAAAATAATATATTTAGGATGGAATTCATCTCCCCCCAAGTGTAGATATTTGGATCTAAGAATTTATCCACTTGATTGGCCATGCCCACTGGGTCCTCAACTGAATTCCCTAACTCTTTATTGAATCCTCTCACCTCAGAAGCGGTTAGAGGAGCGTTCACAAAGCCAACACCTCCCACTACTCCTCCCATAGGAACTTCTCTGAGGGAAAAAAGTCTACCTGGAGGTCTTGGATCAGGTACCACAGTATGGCCCTCAGACACAAAATTACTCATTTGAGGGATATTAGCATTACTCTGGACTTTCTGTAGGTCAACACCTGTATTTGGTGATAAGAGTTTACCAGGTAAGGAGGCATTTGTGTCCCAACTAGGAGGAGGTAAAGGGACAGCAATAGGAGGGGGAGAAGAGTCTGCGTACATATTAATTGGAGCTGGAGAAGGGTTGGAGAGGGTAACAGGTGGAGTAGGCACTTGTAGGGGTGCAGAAGCAACTGGAGGAGCTGAAGGGGGTAGTGAGGGAGTGGACACCAGGGGAGATACCGGGTCTACTATAGAGGAAACCAAAGAGGTAGAAGGAATAAGAGGGGGTGGTAATGTTGTGGCAGCCGTGGGACAAGCCAGATCTGCCATTTGAGGTGCCTGATTAAGAGGATTATAAGGTGGAGGGGCATCAGGAGGTAAATAGTCTAGGGGGTCCCACCTTTTACTACTCTCTCACTCTAGCATCCCGTCCTTCATTCCCCTCTTTCTTCCTCTGCACCTTACAGATTTGCTCACCTTCATCCCCAATATCACTCTTTAACCAACAAGTTACATATAATAATTGCTCGGGATCAGCATCCTCTCGATCTGTCAGATAGTGACTCAGTTGTTGACACATCCACTTGTCTTTTGTCCCACACCACGACCATCCTCCTTGCACATCTAACTCTGGCCAGACTTCTACACAGTAATGAATCATATCTAATCCCTCCATAGCCTCTATAGAACCTCATCTCTCTAGCAGTTCCCATAAGGGACTATGGGGAGGTATATTCCTCAGTCTCTTGCCTCTCTTCTTACTATTACATCCTCCCATTTTTCGGGTCTCAACAGAAAAAAATCACAAAGGTGCCTTTACTCAAAAAGAAATGTACTGACAGGTAACTCAAGAAAAATCCTATTTGAGGAGTCCCAGCCTCCTCCGCCTAACCTCAGATTTGCCTGACCCCTTTCTTCAGGGCTTTAAAAGAAAAGAACTGCCTGATTTCTAGTTTGCCTAATTTCCCTCGTAATGTTAGGGCTTATGTATCAAGACTTAAAAAACTCGAGACCCTGGCCTCCTCCGCCGAGACTCGTGCCTGACCTCCTTTTTCAGGACTTAATTTGCCTGCAGGACTTGTGGGCTTGTCCAAATCCTTCTCGGGACTTGTGCTTTGCCTGACTTCCCCCTGTCAGGACTTTGGGGTGCGTGCCACTCACACACTATTTCCTCTGCATGCCCGGAGGGGGGCCCTCTTTACCCCTTAGGAGGTGCCTCAACCACTAATCCCACCCGCTTCCCCCATTCCAGGCCGGCCCCCTCATGGGATTCTGAAACCACGGTACTAGGGGGTCCTCACTTGCGACAAGGGTCCAAGCTGCCGGCCCCTGTCTCACTCACACTCCACTCGCTCACCCCCTACTCCCGTCGCCAGATATTCTCACCAGTCCAGCGCTCCTCCGTGTCACTGGTCCCAAGCCGATCTTCTCTGGTCCTGATAGCCAGCTGTCCTGGAGGTCCAGGGTTGGCAGCCGTCCCAGTCCCGGTGTCCTCTTCAGGCGTGGCTTTCCCGGACGAGCATCCAGGTGACATAAATAGGGCAGGAGATCTTTCTCCTTTTTAATGCCTTTATTAAAAATCAGTTCGGGTGGGGAGAACCAACGGGTCGCTCTCACGCTGTTGCTGCTCCCAGGAATAGCACGGAGGAGGAGGAAGAGTGCAGCTGTGTCCACTGGTCTGCAGGCAGAGCTGGGGTTTCCGTCCTCATGAGAGCACCAGGAGATTCCCAGTTTTTTGGTTTGACATTCGAGGTCCTCTTTCCAGTCGACATCTTTTTAGGTTAGGGTGAGGGGTAAAAAGGGTCTTAGCAGACACTGGATTCTGTTCCTCATATCTAGGCATCACTTAGATGTCTTTATTCCGTGGTGGCTCATTGTTTTAGGGGTTTTTCCTGCTAGATTTGGTGAGGGGTTTCCTTATCTGCATGCCAACCCTGATACCACCTTCCAGGAAGCAGCAGGGAGATACTCAACAAAGGGGGTTTTTAACCATCAAGAACAGGTAATTAAAGGAAAACTATTAACAACAGGGGATTACAACATAAAATTATTAACAACAAATACTTAGAACTCCAACTTGGCAGCAATTGGTTTAACTTGTGAACTCTGCAACCTTTAAAAAAATGGACAACTTTTCTACTCATAACAGGAGACAGGTTGGGGGACAGTTATGTTACTTAGGCTCTATGAAAGGATTTGTGAAAGTGTTACTTCTGGCTTACTGCCAGTGCTTTGTGATAGAGACACAGCTAGGGCTTCACTGCCCAGATTCTGGGAGAGAAGCTGGGATAGGGTTAATTTTGTCTCATTGCCTGTGTTTTGTGGGAGAGTCTGGGATGCAGCTGGTGTGTTGGAGGGAGTGTATGTTGGTTTTTGAGAAGGGAGGGGGAGCGATGCACTAGTCGGAGCTGGAGAGTTTGGCTTTTTGAAGTGCCAATTATTTATTATTTTCTGCAATTTGTCAAGGGGTAAACCATCCCTCGCATCTCTGAGAACTCCTTTTTTAATTCCTAATAGCCACCAATGGTGGCAGTTAGAGATTTGTTTTCCCTGTTCTACATTTTCAGTGTGAGGGGTCCCAATAAACCGAACACCCTTTGGTTTTTCTGGTTTTTCCTCTGGGCCTTTTACAGGTCCATATTGCCTACAACAATTAATTAAATCCACTGCAACCTCTCCCCAGGTCCAGACCTTACGGTTGTTGGCAGGTGTATCAGACTGAGAAGCTGTAGATTGTGAAGGAGAGTATGGTGTGAAGGCAGAGTCAGTAGACCCAGCCTGGTCAGTGGAATTATTGAGGAATCTATACAGTCTTCCTACAGGGCTTAAAGCCATTATAGTTTTCTGTATAGTGATTGCAGTAGGTTTCAGTGTTTCTGGAAGCCCACAAATTAAAGGGGTCATTAGTTCTGGCTTCACAGGTAATTGCATTGGAGATTCAAAACCAAGAATTAATTTTTTTTTATTAATCATTTGCAGGCAGGCAGCCTTGTGTACACTTTCCAAAAGCTGGTCAGTGGTACTGACAATTGCCAGGGGGTCCCCTCTTTCCAAGGGGTTAATTCCCCCAGCCCAAAAAGCCACACGCTGTGTCAGGGACCATAAGTCACGCTTATCTCCTGTTGTTAAAAAGACACCATGTCCCCAGTACCCACTGGCTTCTTGTTCAGTTAGTTTAATTTGATCTCCACCAGTGAGAGACACTCGGAAAACATATTCTGTTTCTGATTCTTGTGGGAGGCGCCCGAATTCCTTTTTCAGTTTAGCTAATTCGATAGCTCTGAAAGGCATATGTTTAGTTGTAATATGTGGTTCTACGTCCTCATCATTAATATAGTTATATTCGGTTTTAATAAAAGGTCTTAAGCGAGGACAGCAGTATTCTCCACAATTTTTAACTGTTTCAGATTCTTTGTAAGGATAGATTTGTTTCACTGCTTCAAGTTCTTTGTGAGGATAGATTTGTTTAATGTGAGGTGTTTGCTTTTCTTCTGCCTCTGTAGAGGAGTTAGTAATGTGTGTATTTTTGATACGTTCCTCCCTAAGGGCAGCTCGTAACATATAGATCTCATTTCTATTTTCATTTAACTGTTTTTGTAAGATTTCAATCAGGTTTTGAAGGGAGTCTATTGTAGCCATGATATTTTCTGAAAAATCCTTTCCTTAGGATTTTTTCTCCTGAGAAGCCGGGAGGCCTCAGAAACAAAATGTAAACAATTATTATCTGCTGCTGTGGAATGCAACAGGTGGATCTGTGTTTGGTCCATGTTGGTTGTTTATAATTAATGGCCAATCACAGTCCAGCTGTCCGGACTGTCTCAGTCAGTCACAAGCCTTTGTTATAATTCTTTTTCTATTCTTAGCTAGCCTTCTGATTAAATCCTTTCTTCTATTCTTTTAGTATAGTTTTAATCTAATATATATCATAAAATAATAAATCAAGCCTTCTGAAACATGGAGTCAACATTCTTGTCTCTTCCCTCATCCTAACACCCCTGCGAACGCCATCACAATTGGTGACCCTGAGTGAAGGAAGAATTCTTCATTTGGTGAGACCCCAGAGGAGCATTGCTACACTGGGTAAACCCCGAGAGTGTGGCTTTGATGGTCACTACACAAGTGACCACAGAAGTGGCTTCTAGCCTGGAGCTGAAGAACCAAAGACCCTGAATTTGGACAGAGTTCACAGCCAAGGCTGACCACAGAGAAACCTTTTGAAAAGTCTCCCTGACAAGATGTCTGGAAACCTTCACAGCACAGAGCAGCCCGCTGAAGCCCAGAGGACACTGTCACAAGGTACTGTTAACTCTTCCCTTCCTGAAAATGCTGCCCTTCACGCAATGTGGGCTGGGATGTGGCAGGGAGTGCCTACGGAGGCAGAGGGTGCCATTCTCCCTCTCACCTCAGAGGAGAAAATTATTGCCCTCTGGTAAAAATGGGGTCATGAAGACAGAGTTCCTATGGTGAAGAGACATTTCTATGAGTTTTTCAGATGCACAAAATTCCATGGATTTTGAATGGATGTGCTGTATTCCCTTGATTCGTACATATGGGAATGCATGGAATTCATTATTAGAGAGGTTTTTTACCAGGGTTTTGGATTTCCTTGGATTTATCCCTCATTCAGAACTCTCTTCCCAGTTTCGAAACAGAAAGCATCTTCATTTGAATGGATTGCCGAATGCAAAGGTCGTGCTCCCTTCCTGCCGGACCTGGCAGGAGAGGACCCTGTCCAGGAAGACGAACTGCTGCTTCCCAGCCCTCCCGCATCGCGGCGGAGGGGCGAGGCTTTGCCCGGAGCCGAGGAAAAGTTTTTTTCTGCCACTTTGGAGTATGCTCAAACAGAGCTGCTTTCCCCCTCCCCTTCGTTGCCCTCAGGGGGGATCTGAGTTGGTTGCCCATCCCGGCTGGAGCCGCAGGCCCCGCCCCAGCCAGCCCCACGAGTCCCGCCCCGGCCAGCGCCGCGTTCAGCAGAGTTTGTCGGCGTTCCAATCGTGGAAGCACCGCCTCCCGCAGCTTCTCCCATGTTGCTAGGTAGCACACTTGACAGCAGCGGCGATTGACGGCAGCCCGTCCCGGAGCCAGGGGCAGAAGCTGCTGCCGCTCCTGTGCCTTCTCCTTCTGCATCGCAGCCAGAAGTTGCAGTCACAACAGTGCTGGCGGCGCCAGCGGGGGTCGACCCCGTGCCGCCCCGGCCAACCCCTCCCGCAGGGGCAGAGCTCGTGCCTGCGCTGCCGCTCCTGGAGCCGAGTGAGACAATGGCGGTGCTTTCCTGCACACCTCTCAAACCCCTGTTGCCCCCTACGGCCCCCCCGGCAGTCCTGCCGCCTTCCGCCAGCCTGGTCCCAGTTCAAGATGATGCTGAGGACGGCGCCGAGCCCGCGGAGCTGTCTTCGGAGCCGCCCATGGTCCTGCCGCCCCCAGCAGCGGCTGCCGCGGCACCTGCAACCAGCCTGGCTTCCCCCCCGAGTTTTTCGGGCTGTCCCGGGGCTGCCCCTGCAGAGGGAGCTGGGACAGGGGAAGGGGATGCCGGCGTGTCCCTCCGTGGAGGGGGCGTGGCTTGGCAGCTGATTGCGGGTGCAGCCCATCTGCCTGCTTTCAAGCTCAGCGTTTTTCGCGGGCCGACTTGCATTTGGTCGGGAGCTTCTCATTGGGGGTTGGGATGCCTGCCGTCCTTCGCGCGCCCCAGCGGCGTGGGGGAGGTGGCTCCCAGGAGTTCTGCCTCTGGTCCCCAGCCCAGAGGGGGTGGGGGTGGTACCGAGGGGCAGAAAGGAGGAACACTTTTTGCATTTGCATTGCAGAAGCAAGAGAAACAGCGGAAAGTGACCATCGCTCGCTTGCTGTGGGGAAAAAAGATCCCCGGACCCGAGATGAAGATACTCGGGAAAGCTTCTCTTTCCCAACTGCCGGTGTGCACTGATGGTGCTAAAGGGAGGAATCGTTCGGTCAGTCGTGCTGCCCAGGCATTGGCAGCAGGGTGCCAGGTTGTGAGAACACAGAGCACACCTCGCGGGCCAGGTCTGGGCCGTTTGGCTCTGTTCCCTGGGCCAGGGCCACTGCCCGGCCAGCTGTTGGGTTTGGGGGCTTTGCTTCCCCCATCAGGTCCTGGGCCACCATTTTCTGAGCCAGGTCTGGGATCCCTGATCCTTCCACGAGGGCCAGGGCCCCGCAGGGCCTCAGAGGCTCCTCTCTGCTGATGCTCTTTTGGAACAAAAAACCCCAAAAAAGAAAAAAAACCCTAAAACAACAACAAAAAACAAAAACAAAAAACAAAAATTAAAAAAAAATAATAGAAAAGAGTTGAAAGAGCTAGCAGCTCAAAAGCATTCAAAAGCCACAAAAATTAGCCTCAGCCCAAGTGGTTCAATTAAGGGCTGTGGCCAGTGTTATGAAGAAAAATTCAGTTGATTTTTTTCTGTGAGAAAAAAAGTTACCACTACTGCTGGGCTGCTGCCTGTGTTATGGTAATTACGGGTCGTTGTCATTAATGGTTGTTTTTGTATTAGTAAAAGCCCTGGCTAGGGCGAGGTAATGGCCCTTCTCTGAGACAGTGAAGGGTGGGGACCTTCCCAAACAGTGAGGACAAGAGACCTAGAGGGGAGGGGTTATGCAAAGTGACTCCAAGACAAGCATTCTTTGTGGGACCCCGACTCCAAACCCACGGAGAAAACCCCAAAAACAACGAGCCAAATAAGAGTTGAGAGACTGGAGTGATGTCTGGACGTGAGAAGCCGAGTGCTGAGCCTGCAGAGATGTGGAACACCTTCGGAGCCTGTTATGGTTTAGGCCTGGCAAAGCCAAGGCCCGCATAAATATACCTGTTACCTGATATCTGCTGTGAGATGTGGCCAGGAAATAAGCAAAGCAGGCTCCAACTTAAACATAAAGAGAAGTTTATTAACTAAACTACACACACAATTACTAAACTACACACACAATTACTAACCTACACACACACAGGGGAAAAAAAACAAGGAGAATGAGAACTACACAGAAACACTTCCTTATCCTCCTCCCACCAAATTCCCAAACACATTTACATTTTCCCAAAAATTATCCACACTCGGTCTGGCACCACCCTTTGGAAAAAAAAAAAAAAAAAAATCTTCAGCTCATAAGGGATAGACGGAGTCCTTCCTTGTGCCACGGACTTCTTGTCACAATCAGCAATCCGCCCGGTATCTTGCTATCTCGTGACATCTCCTTTCCATGCCGAGGTGCTCTCACCACCTGGCATGGGATGGGGCAGGGGCCTGCCTTCAGGGCCTTTTAAGAATGCCTCGTCTCGTTCCAAGCAGAGCACAGTCACAATCCTGGGACCTCTGTCCCCCCCCATGTCTTCTATACCCCCTGGGGCCGAGGGGTCTCAAAACCAAACTCTCTTGACGCCGAGCCTCCGCTTCCCCCTGCAATACAGCCTCTGCCTCACCAGGAAACAGTCCATGGAAATACAACAAAAAAGAGTCCAGCAAAAACTGCCACTCCATCTTCCTCCATTCCTTCAACATCTCTCTTCTCCCTTTGCCAGACCCTCCTTACTGGCCTGATTTTCTTCCTTCATCTTCCACTCCTGTCCCTTTCCCAGGAAAGGCAATGTTCTGCGAAGCCTTCATTCCCCAAAAGGTTAAAAGTTCTCCCAGGCGGCCGGACTGCCCGCTGCCCCCCCCCTTTCTACTCCCAGCCGTGCTGCCTGCCGGCACATGATATCAAGTTTCAAGATATACAGTTCGAGCACGGGCTGCATTCTCTGGGGGGGGGGGGGGGAATAAACTGGTCGCTCAAGGGTCTGCCACCCTTCCTCCGAACCCGGGCCTACCGTGGATGGGCCACGTGGCTTTCCCCTCCCCCAGCCCAGCCAGAAACTGGGCCGGGGGAGAGACTTCTTCACGCCGGAAATCCCAAGAGGGCTCCGAAGGCCAAGAGCCCTGCTTTTAACCCCTTGAGTTCGTAGTCTCAAGAGGCGGATCCAAATGTCCCACTGGTCAAACTAAGTGCCCATCTTAAATTCCAATTACCCATTGGTAATCACAGCAAAACAAAATATCCCAGATGTCCCATTTCCGGTCAAACCACGACAGAGCCTCTCGCCCTGACCACGGGAGTAGTCCCCGGAGATGAGGGCCTGCTAAGACGACCGGCAAAAGCGGGAAGACCTGACGGGGACGTCTCGCCCTAGAGGCTCCCACGAGGGCTGGATCCCCCAGCTCTGCCCCTAGTGGACAGAGCTGTGCATATCCTCCTCCTCTGAGTCGCCCTGGGAGAGACGGCGGGAGACTGCAGCCCTGCCGAGCTGCCCAATCCTGAGCTGATCACTTTTAATAAAGGCATTAAAAAGGAGAAGAAGTCTCCTGGCCCTGTTTATTTCAGCCAGGACATTTCAGAAATCTTCTCACAATTGTTTGATAACTGTCAATGGATTTTCTTTAGCAGTTCTTTGTTTCAGGATTCTGCAAGCCTGTTTCAGGACCAAAAGGGACTTTCAGAGATGGCAAAGGAACATCTTCAGTCCATGGACTTTCTCCTGAAACTCAGCTGTTTGGATGTGAAGCAATGAACTTTCTTTGCATTGTTTTTGCATTTTCTTATATTGTAAGATTGTGTTAGTGATATGATAGAATTTGAGGTTCTAAAAGTGAAGAATTTCCTTGATCATTCCACATTAGCAATTGATTGAGGTTTTTGACTGGCTACAGATAAACCTGTCAAGTATTTGTTTAAAAAAGCCTCGTATTGGCCTTATTATCATGCACAGCAAGGCAGCTCAGGAACTCAGTCCCCAGAGGAGACCGGGTGCCCGATGCTAAGCTCAGGCTGAATCGCCGCGGGCCCAACCCATAGCAAGCTCAGTAGTGATTAGCTCTCTAGTGGTATCAGCTCTCTTAGGATTTTCAGCTCGGCTTGCTAGGTAGTGGTGCCCTTGGCTTGAGGCTGCAGCAGACGGAGAGAGAGGAGAAGAAGTCGACGCTGGCTGGTTCCACAGAGATGGTTTATTGGGATGGTCTGTGAAGGGTCTTAGCTCTTCTTCTTCTCACTAACGGGTTACAGTATGCTTCTTTTATAGGCTTGGCTAGGATCCAAGCTTAACCAATGGTAAGGGTTTTTAGGAATATCCATAATCGACCAGTAGTAAAGGTTTAGGGGTAACATTGCCATATAGGGTTACAGAGATAGGTTGTAGGTCGGGGGGTGAGAGAGACAGGATATTCTTTGCTGCCTCAGCATTCCTATTGTTCAAATCCTCTATGGTGTCTTTCCCAAACCTATGGGGTTTACTACAACTCCACTTTCTGTTTTTACAAAAAAGGCGTTCTCTGTAGTTCTTTTGAAACAGTGAACAAGGCACGAGAACATAGCTAACACAATTACAACTACATGGAGGATCAACAATATTCCCTTAAGCAAAGATGCAGCCCATCCTGTTAATCCCCAATGCCCGAAAAGTTCATTGACTCAGTCTGGGATTCTTTCTACTTTCAAGTCCTTCACAAGATCTTTCAGTTTCTGGATGTTCGCATGGATTGATTCCAAGCGTGAAGAGAGGTTGAAGCAGCACATTCCTTTGAAGTCCTCACAGCCCTGTCTGTGGGCAAGCAGCAGAAAGTCGATTGCCACTCGATTTTGGAGCGAAGCTTGTCTTGTGGTTTCTTCTTCCTTTAAGAGATCACTCAAGGCTGCTGATGTAGCGTTAGCTTGTTTACTGAGCCAGCACGCAAGGTGATTGATTGCACTGAGGGCTTTAGCTGCAGCTACCCAGAGTAAGAACAGGGAAACAGTAATCTTTTTTGGTTTGTTCCAATTGTATAATTTAGGATCACAATTTTCATCAAATTCAGTGTAGGACCTTTTGTGGTGTTTTGATTCGCTTTCTTTTTTCCAATTATGTAACAGGGTGATGTTTGGAGTAAGGGTAGAAAGTTTTCCAAGGATACAGGGACCTCCCTGGAGTCGGGAGGGGATCCCTGCCCATACTCTGTCACCACAGATGAGAAAGATTCCCTTGGGTAATACTTTGGGATGGAAAGAGGACACAGAAATCGCACGAGCCATGTAATTGCACCAATTGTGGGAGTTATATGTTTTGTTAATTGGTGATCTATTTTTTCGATATGTGTTTTTGTTCTGGTCAATTTCTGGCCAATTATTTTTTGGACGTCTAAAGTAAAATTTAACACAATATGTGGCCTTGGAGGGCCCTAATAGATCCAATTCTTGGGGTTCCTCTTTAACATCTGGCAGAATTTTTGTCCACTCGTCCCAAGTATCAGCCACATTGGGTCTCTTACCTGTGGTGCGGAGAACCTCTGAGTTATAGACAGGTCAGCTACAAATGGAATTCCTACTAGACATGTGGAAAGTGGATTATCAATGCTTCCCACGGGACAAGCACGTGTTGTTTTAGTGTTTCTGCTAAGGTTACCCAAACATTATGGCTAGGCTGTGGGCTAATCCAGCCAAAGGCATGCGGTATGGTGAAGAACATCCAGGCAGCAGTGAGGACAGCACCGACGGAGATATTTTTCATCTTTGGGCAGGAATAGGGCTTCTGGTAGGGAATATAAGCAGAATTTTTTATCTTTATGATGAGAGGGATTTCTGCCTTGTTCTTTTCTCTGTTCCCCTCCTCCCTCCCCTTTTTTTCTCTTAATTTCTAAGCTACACTAAGGGAGGAGGAGTGGGTAGAAAGTTAAGGGGTTTTAAAAGGTTAGGAAGAGGGAATAACTGGGTTTTTAAAATACAAAAAAGATGTGTAACAACACATAATTCAGAGAACACTTTTGTGTTAAGGCTATCTATGGCTTGATGCAGCAGAATGTTATTTTGCTTTCAGTTTTGTCTGCTGTCTTGTGATGGGGCGGTCGGTTCTTGTGTTTGTAGGTATTCAGCGACATCTTCGTCTCCAGGCCAAGCTGGTTTGGTTTTGGGGTGGTCTTGTGTTTGCCTCAGGAGAGTTCTTGTCCCCATTTGCAGGAGTAGTGTTCGCAGTGCCTAAGTATGGTTTTATGTTTTTTCCTGGGTACCACCGTGGACCAGATGGTAGTAGCACGCACGCATATCCTCTACCCCAGGTAATCAACTGATGAGGCCCAGAAATTTGGTGTGTTTCAGGGTCCTTCACGAGCACTGGTGGTTTCTCAGTGAGCTTTGCTTCTGTGGTATTTGCAAAGTGGTGAAGTATTGGTAGGTCAGACTCTGAAGCTGAACAGTTCAGGAAGTTGATGACATAGAGAGCCTTGCAAAGTCTTTCCACTGGAGATGTGATTCTCATGTCTCTGTTCTGTTGATCGAGGACTCTTTTGAGGGTTTGATGTGTCCTTTCCACGATGGATTGTCCTGTGGGGTTTACAGGTACGCCTGTCTTGTGTGCTATGCCCCATTCATTGAAGAACTCCTTTACTTGCAGGAAGTGTAGGCTGGTCCATCATCTGTTTTAATCTCTTTTGGTACACCCAGGGCAGCAAAAGCGAGGAGAAAGTGTTTTATTGTGTGCAGTGTGTTTTCTCCTGCATGTGATGATGCAAATACTGCTCCTGAAAACCTGTCAACAGATACATGCACGTATTTTGATCTTCCAAAAGGTGCAAAGTGAGTTACATCTGTCTGCCACAGCTGGCAGCTATTCAGACCTCGGGGATTGACTCCCGTCCCCATAGATGGTATCTGATAGTTTTGACAGTTCGGACATGTAGCCACAATAGCCTTTGCCTGATCCTTTGAGAGCTTGAACATTCTCATAAGGGCAGGTACATTTTGATGAAAAAATGCGTGTGACAACTTTGCCTGGGCAAAGATGTCAGGAACATTAGCAGTTTCTGCAGCCATTGCTAATGAATCCACTTTCCTGTTACCTTCTGCAACAAAACCTGGGAGGTCAGTGTGTGACCTCTGTTGCCTTCTGGAGCAAGGCAGGTGACCTGGTTCTGAGGAAACGGCACGGCAGCCCTCTCACTAGGGCCACTCGGGCCAATGACACACGCAGACATCAATGTGATGGACGGTCAAAAGGCGTTTATTATCTCGTCTCTTGGGTTTTTATAGTCTAAGGGGTCTCTACGTCAGCATGGGTCTGTCTTTACCTTCTATGGTTAGTAAGAGGTGGACTGTTACTGGGTAGGGGATGGAAAGTTACTGGAATTTGGTTAGGCGGGTTACATTCCTATGTTAGTTTCTTATCTATGGGAAGCAGATGGTCTTATCTAAGGGGATCTGAGGGTCCTGGCTTTCCGTGACATCGCGAGATCTTCTGCAGCGCCTTTCCCTGTCGACCACATCTCCCCCCCCTTTTTCACAAATTAATGAGGTAGTCATGCACATAGGTACTTAAATGAGGTATAAGGTTGTAACTGGACAAGGGAAAGGAGTCTTGGGAAACTTGAGTAAGCTTTTGCTGGACAAGTTCGGAGGATCTTGTGACTGACGGTGTTCCCTGGTTGAATTCTCTGGTTGAATTCTCCGGTTGAATTCACAGCAATTGTCGTCGGCCTAGGTACAGGATGTTGGTCCGTTCCAGGCGGGTGTGAACGAACGAGACCAGCTTGTTCAGCAGGCATGGTCCGAAGGTGACTGTTAGAAACCTGTCTATATTTCTCTTTTGTGGATCTGGCTGGGTCCCTCAAGAAGATGGTGCACTTCTTCGTCTGAGTGGTACAGGACCCTAGGAACAATCTGAACTTGGACACAGAAGTCGTTAGAGTCATTGAATCTGGCAAGGAACTCACAAGGACTCACTCCGGATCGCTGGCAAACCCACCTCCCAGATGCGGATGGGACTGCCCATTTATTGTTTTTCCTGTTAGGCTTGACGATTTTGGTGCAGACGTTGCCTTTCCGCCTAGCTAGGGTTGCATTGCCAAAGCATCTGCCTCGGCCTGTGACTTGACTCAGAGTGATTCCCTTGCGAGGGGTGTCCCATCTGCACTGGTGAGGGGCGTCGGCTGAGGAGTAACTGAAGGGAGTGTTTAGAGCGACTCCTTCGAAAAAGGGGGGTTTGACATCGTGACAAAGCCTGCAGGATTCGGTTAGGTTAGGGTTGGATTCGTTCGGGGATACAAAGGTAGCTTCTAACATGCGAAGGATTGGGTCTGAGTCTGACTCGGTTAAGCGGCTCATCTGAAAGGTTTCCGCTTGACCGGTCGGGACTTTGCTGACCCCTGTGGGTAAGGTTTTGGGGTAGATTACGTTTCTCCCTTTCGGCACGCTTTTAATCGCTTTGTTGGGTCCGACTGCTCGGGGTGCTGACGGTTGAAGCCTGATAATTTGCACGTTCGCTCTCTCTTTTGACCCTTGAAGGACCGCTGTCCACGTTCTGCCTGTGGCCCAGCTAGGGTGATCTGGCTGCAAGACCGTCATGTTGTACTCAGTGCATGCCCGAAATCTAGGGATTTTATGTTGGTTTCGATGGAAGTTCCCGTGAGAGAAGAGGGGTATTTTGCAACCGATGGGTGCCCTGGTGAACTGTAAGAATTTGTCGGGCTCTTGTGGATCCCACCCAGGCCCCGATGGCCTGGCATCTGTAACTATGGTTTCGCAGCCCCAGTGCCCACAATATCCCCACCCTGGGTGATTGCAGTAACTTTTCCCAGGGTTTGAAGCTGGGCACCAGTAGGATAGGTACGAATGTTTGACGTGTGGGGAATAGGGGTGTACCTTTGGCTGTCCTGGAAACAGGTCGGTGATGCGGAGCACGAAGGATGGGGTGTTCGGTGTGGTGATCTGTCTGAGTGCTTTGCCCCTACTAAGGTGTCGCATGACCCACCTGAAGGGCTGATGGGGGTAGTGGTCTGGGCTGGCTTGCCCCCTGGCAACTAGCCCCAACAGCAAAATCCCACAGAAACTCCCTTGGTGCTTGGGTCTCACCCGTGCGGGTCTCTCGGGTGCTGCCTGGCGGCTTGGTGGTCTGTCGCTTTCCTCTGGAATGGGGATGTACGCGTCATGAGGACGTCTCGCGAGCAGGTCCTGTAAACAAATACTCGCAATTCTCGTCAGTCTCATTCTGCTCGCCCTGAAGGTCCGGTTTAATCGACTTAAGTGGACACCACCTGATTTTGCCGTCCTTTTTGACCGCTGCGTACCCTCGCCCCGTGAGCACCAGCCTCAAACCCCGTTCCCACTCGCCTAGCTCGTTTCTGATTACCACCTGTGGGCCCTCTTCTAGCGTTCGAGTGACCCAGTGTTTTTGAACGGGACTGTTTGTTTCATCTCCCCTAGGGAATTGATTCAGTGCCAGCAAGGCGGTTGCCAGCATACGTGCCTGATCTCCTGGGGGAATGGCATTGGCAAAGCCTTCTGCTTTTGCCAACACTTCTATCTTGGCTTTCAGGGTCTGGTTTGCTCTCTCTACTATGGCCTGTCCGGTACTGTTATGTGGGATGCCGTGCACTAGCGTGATACCCCATTTCGAGGCGAATTCCTGTACTTGTTTGGATTTGAAGTTGGAGCCGTTGTCCGTTTTGATCTGCTTGGGGATGCCTAGCCAAGCCATGGCTGTCAGCCAGTGCTGGATTGTGGCTTTGGAGTTAGTTTTGGGGTGCTGTGTAGCTATGATCGTTCCGCTATAAGTGTCTACTGTCACTGCAAGCCATGCTCGGGGCTTCAGCAGTTGACTTAAGGTGAAGTCCGACTGCCAGATTTCTGAGGGCTTGAGACCTCTCGGGTTGACTCCGTAGGTCCAAAGGGGTGACTTCTGGCAATGAGGGCAGGTGGCTACCACATGTCTGGCGTCCGCCGTCGAGATTCCGCATCTCTTCGCCAGTGCTTTGACTCCGATGTGGAGCGACTCGTGCAGTTGACGGGCTCTTTGCAAGGTCCAAACGCCTTTCGCTGCGGCGTCCGCTTTGTCGTTGCCGATCTGGAAGTAACCTTTGACTGGGTCATGGCTGTTGATGTGGATGACTGACACGGTGCCCTGTCGCGAGGAGAGTGCTTCTTCCAGCATTAGGGCTGCTGCTGATGTTGACACTCCTGGTCCTGCCATGGCTAGGCTGAGCCTTGCCACGAATATGGAGTCCGTTACGATGTTGAGGTGTTCGTCTTGGAAGAGTCCGCACGCCAAAACCACTGCTGCTGCTTCCAGTTGTTGCACTGACAGTGTGGGGTCCCTCGCTTTGACGCAATGCCATTGCTCTCCTGCCTGCCACACTGATGCTGCGGTTGAGGTCGTGGAGGAAGCGTCTGTGAAGACCGTTGGTCCTGGCTGCGGTCTGTCCTTGACCTTCGGTGGCATGTCCATGTCGACTACGGTCAGCAGCTGAGTCCAGGGTGGCTTGGAAGAGTAGGAGATTTCTCCTCCGAAGCCGGAGAGAGCAAGGGCCAGGTACTCCGATATTGCGGCCGACTCTGTAGTCGGCTGCTTGCGAAACGGAAGGTGGATGCTTGTCGGCTCTGTCCCTAGGTGTTTCAAGGCGAGTCTCCTGCCTTTCATGATGAGGTTGGCAATGCACTCGATTCCTGGGGAAAATGCACGAGCGGGTCTTCCGAGGACCACCCATTGGATCGGTCGGGCCTTTTCTGCAAGTCCTTGGGCGAGTGCTCCCACTCCCCCCTTCGGTGTAAAGTGGACGTACAGGTCCAGTGGCATGGCTGGATTCCACCTGGCAAGCGTGCCAGTGGCCATTTGGTTTTCGATGAAGTCGAGGGAGCTCGTTGCTTGCGGTGTCAGCTTCTTGGGTTCCCAGGGGTTCTTTCCTTTCAGGAGGTCGTACAGAGGGTCCATGACCTCGGGAGGAATCAGGACGATGTTGCGAAGCCACTGCAGCGATCCCACCAGGCGTTGCACGTCGTGGAGCGTCTCGATGTCTCGGTTGATCTTCATCTCGGGGGGTGTCACGTAGGAGCTTGTGATGCCTACTTCCAGGAAGGTCACGCAGGGTCCTCTCTTGATCTTTGCGCTCGCGATCTCGAAGCCGTTGGCTTGAAGGGTTTCCGTGACTGTGGACACCAGGTGATCCACTTGGCTTGTCGATGGTGCTGCGACCAGGATGTCGTCCATGTACTGGATGATGGTTGCGGTGGGGTAGGAGTGTCGGACTGGCGTCAGTGCTTTGTCCACGGTGATTTGGCATATGGTGGGACTGTCGACCAGGCCTTGTGAAGTACTCTCCATTGGAAGCGAAGGTTGGGCCGCTCGCCGTTCCGAAATGCCCCGGAAAAGGCGAATCGCTCTCTGTCCTCAGGATGCAGGGGTATTGAAAAGAAGCAGTCCTTGATATCCAGTACTGCACATGGCTGCCCTGCGGGGATGGCTGAGTTCGTGGGTAGCAGTGTCTGGACTGGACCCATGGGTCTGATCATCTTGTTCACTTCTCTCAGGTCGTGGACGAGACGATAGCATTGTCTGGACCTTTTGGGGATCACGAATACCGGGGTGTTCCAAGGGCTGGTGGAGGGTTCTATGTGACCCTTTTGCAGTTCTCGATCGACCTGTTCCAGCAAGGCTGCCATTCGAGGCTCTGTCAGGGGCCTCTGCTCAACCCATACAGGGTCTGATGATTTCCAAGTCAATTTGATTGGCAGCGGGGGGTGTACAGCAGTGGCCCTCGTGGTAAATTTGTGATCCGAAATCCGAGCATGGAAAGGACGTCCTTTCCTAACAGGGGTGGAGAATTCTGCAAAGTTGACTGCTCCCTGTGGGGACATAGGGTATGAGGGTCCCCTGCCCCACTGGGGGTTGCTGTAGCTGGGCCGTCTCGCATTTGCAGCGGGAGGAGGCTGAGTGTGGCCCGCGCGCCCCCTCCCTCTCCCGTTTCCCCGGGGCCCGGGATGCTTGGAGTGAGGGTGCTGCCAGGGAAAGCTGTGCCGGCTGGGGACAGCTCGCTGACTAGCTGTCCTTCCCCGGAAGCCTGGGCTAACACGGTCGTCTTGCCATTCCTGCTTAAATGCAATCCGCCCCGCCCCATCAAAAGCATGCGGCTTATTTGCGTAATATCAAAATTGAGCAGATCGTTATTGCTAGAAAGGCCGTCCTCAGGAGTGGGTACTACAACTGAGTTGATCCCTATTTCTGAAATCCCTTTGGCTTCTTTTGGGTTAACTGGGGTATATGCCCTTTGTTGGTTCCCCCGCGCTCCGGCAACCCCCCCTGGGAAAGCGTGCATGGAGGCTGCCGGTGCCCGGTCCCCACAGGCTGCTTTTATTTTTCCCCAATCGGTGAGTTTGTGTTGCGATTGTTTCCCGATATTGTTTAAAGCTTTATTCGGTTTCGCTCGAAACCGCATTAATTCTGCTC
Source organism: Melozone crissalis (assembly GCF_028551555.1). NCBI lineage: Eukaryota > Metazoa > Chordata > Aves > Passeriformes > Passerellidae > Melozone > Melozone crissalis. The sequence continues at coordinate 2,371,914 of NW_026535813.1, read as the reverse complement.
TCTCGGTTTCCGAGTCCCAGCCGGGCTCGGTCGGCACTTCCGAGCTGTCTGAGCAGCTGTTACTTGACTCTGAGCCGGAAGCTGACTGCCAGTACACTTCCAGCGCTCCGTGCCGTTTTGTGCGGCTCCGACCCCGCTCCTCCCTTTGGGGGTGGTGCCGCTCCCTCCCCCTGGGGTCTCCCCGCCTCCTGCCGGGGGAGGTCCTAGCCCTATAAGGACCTAATTTGAATAGAGCGCTCTGGTTGGTTTTGCACTCTAGTGCGGGGACCGCCCCCCCTCCCCGCTCGCCCGCGCATGCGTTGTTAAGCAGCCTGACGGTATTTCCGCCCTTCTCCTCCTCCTTTCCGCCCTCGCTATGTGGTTCGGCGCCATTTTTAAACGCACATGGCGGGGGCGAGTTTTTACCGATCCCGGCAGGGTCCGACCATCCGGCCGCGTTCCGCGCCTTCTCCGCGGGTCCCTGCCAGAAGCATCGCGCGCGCTGCTCTGCCTCTTCTGCTGGATCGGCGACCGGCGGGGAAGGGACGGATAGAGAAACTGCGGTTTTCTCGGATGGTTCCGCGGGGGGGCTAGGACCCGGCGGGCTCCGTGGGAAGGTCGGGGGGTCTCCTGGGGGCTCCGGGGGGTCTGGGCTCGGGCTCTGAAAGGGATGGAACGCGCCCGGCCCCCGCATGTTCCCGCCTTCAATCCAATCGCTCTCGGAGGCGGTTTGTGTCGCGGCCCCCACCCCCGGCTTTGGTGTAGCTAATAAACCTGTACACGCGGCTTTCCGCGTCTCCTGTTCTTCTAACATCTCGCGTAGGGTCTCTTCTACTTTCCCCCACGCTCTGAGGTTTTTACCTCTGCCTGCGGACTTAGAGTCCTCTGCTGAGGCGGCAGTGCACTTCTCCCGCGCTCCCGAATATAATATATTTACCGGACGTCCGATCGTCCCCAGCTCTAGGAGCCTTGCAATAGCAAGATTAGAGTTCCTGAGCTCACCTTTAATTCCCCATTGCTCATGAGCCTGACTTACGACCTTCGCTGTGGATTCCATGGTCCACGCTGGTCCGGAGGCGTCCCTCCCGCTGTAGTCGGACCCGCCGCTACAGCCGCCGCCCTCTGACCAGGAGAATTCCCGTTCCCCGGGCGCTGCAGCAGTCCCGGGTTTGGCACCAGTATGTTGCCTTCTGGAGCAAGGCAGGTGACCTGGTTCTGAGGAAACGGCACGGCAGCCCTCTCACTAGGGCCACTCGGGCCAATGACACACGCAGACATCAATGTGATGGACGGTCAAAAGGCGTTTATTGAAATAAACATGGGCCAGGAGACTTCTTCTCCTTTTTAATGCCTTTATTAAAAGTGATCAGCTCAGCATTGGGCAGCTCGACAGGTCTGCAGGTCCCGTCGTCTTCCCGGGCGACTCAGAGGAGGAGGATATGCACAGCTCTGTCCACTAGGGGCAGAGCTGGGGATCACGTCCTCGTGGGAGCTTTTAGGGCCTGTTGATCCCCGTCAGATGGTACCTTTGCCGGCTCAGTCAGCCTCGTCTCACCGCCGGGGTCGTCTCTCTTGGTCAGGGCGAGAGGCTCTGAAGGTCGTTTGCATCTCTGCAGGTTCAGCATTCGGCTCTTCACGTCTAGACATCACTCTAGTCTCTCAACTCTTAGGTGGCTCGTCGTTTTGGGGTCTTCTCTGTACACCGGGGGACCCATGCTGCATTGTGGTCTTGGAGTCACTTTGCATAGCCCCCCCCACCTTCTCAGGTCTCTTCTACTGTTCGGGAAAGTTCCCACCCTTCTGGGAAAGGTACAACTTAGCCTCGGGCGAGGCTCTGCTGATACAAAAGGAGCGATTAGCCACAACGACTTGTGATTACAATAACAAAACACGAAGAACTTCAGCAGCTACCCGTGGTCTGGCTGCTTTTTGTAACTTTTTCTCACAAAAAAAATATTACCCGAATTTTGTTCATAACAGTCCCCCCTCTTTTTCTTTGATCGAGCTTAAATTCCAAGCTCGCATCAACTCACAATTTTTTTGTTTTGAATCTACTATAAATCTCTTGTGCACTTTGGTAATCATGGTTACTAAACCTTGTTACTTTCTTTGGTTTCTTCAGGTTGGTCTGCACGGCAAGTACTATTCTACTAAAACAGATAAATAAGCATAGTAAAAAAAGCAATCCTACAAGTACACACACAGTGAGAAAAACTACCTTTTCCCATACATCCTTTTTGAAAATCTCTAGGTTCTCCCACCCACTGGGATCAAGTGTAGGAGTTTGATCTTGATTATTTACACATGCTAATCTTTTTATTTCATTTGAAATGTTCCTAATAATTGAATTCTTTATTTTTAATACTGCCTGGAGCCGGATTAATTTGTTTAACATAGATATTGGGATCCCAATTTGGCTTTTACAATTTTGGATTTTCTCAATTTCTATTTCACTTTCTCGGTTCTGTTTATTTTCTCCCAAATCATTATATATAGGAACTCCCAAACTTGATCCAGTTTCTTTGGGTAATAAGAGAATTGGTTTTATCACTCTAGCAATGCAGTTGCCAGATGAGATCAAACTTAGGGATTTTGGGCTCCCCTGAAATGTGTTCCAAAAGGGGTTGATCTCCTTTCCAGTACACTTATATAAATACTTGTAACAAACAATTTTTCTTACTATTTTCACCATTTCTTTACTTTTTACTAGATCTGCTGAGCTCGTTTCAGCAGCATCACATTCAAAGCACAACCAGGCTTCCCTTACAGTACACTCTCCTAGGAGTGGCTGCCCGAAAGTGGCAATATTGTATGCTCTCCAATACACTCTCTTATTTTTCTGATAAAGGACCAATTGGGAGGGGTTAACACGATCAGGGTCAGAACTGATGTGGACTCTCGACAAGGAGCTCACTTCCTCCGCACAGAGAAGTTGGTAGCATTCACTGCACCGCTCAGCTGGGCTTCCCAGAGCACCACCAGCAATCAGAGCCATCAGTACTACCCTTCCCAAGAGTCCGGTATGGGTCATCTTGCAGAGCCTGCCCACCCGGCCTTGCCTCTTGGGGAATTTTACTGAGGAAAAGCTTCCAAGCTCTTTAGAGTCCCTTCTACCCGCTTTTCTGGTTAAACCCCTCTTGGTCTGTTCCCTACCAATTTTGGTTTCTCCTCCCAGGGGAGTGCTCTGTAGAGGATTAACCTGGAGTCTTTAGAAATAAATTGGGGAACTTAACCAGAATTACTTATTTACAGTCTTAAACTTTTTACCAACATAGTTTACACAGAACAGTTTTGAAACATTTTAAGCAATATTAGAACTCCTGATACCAATTTTTTCCACACAGTTCAGTCTATTTGACTCTTCCTTCTGAGAGTCAACTTTAAATCCTTTGGTCCTTTTACCACAGTATACTCAGGTGATTTAGCTTGTGAAGCAGATGAATCTTGTCCAGCGCCGGGGGGCGAGAGTGGTGTGGACTCTGGTCCAGTGCCAGAGGGAGCTGATGTTGGGTCCGGTCCCGTACCTGGGGGTGACACTGGCCCTTTTATTCTTGTAATATGAGTCCAACCTTTTTCTTTGGTCCGCACAGCTGAATTAGTGATCAGGAGCACCTGGAAGGGGCCTTCAAATTTAGGCATTAATGTTCCTGTATTCCATGATTTTATCAAAACCCAATCTCCTGGGCTAATGTTGTGAACCTTTGTGTCGAGAGGGGAAGTTTGAGGAAGGTATCCCTTCTTTCTAAGTCCCTCCAGAGTTCTTCCAATTATTTCTAAATACTTTCTGGTAGCTTCTTCCCCTTCCAGATAGTCTCCTGCGCTATAAGGTGTTAACAAGAATGGCAGCCCAAACATCATTTCATAAGGTGAAATTCTTATGTCAGCCCGAGGTCTTGTTCTGATGCGCAATAGCGCTAGGGGCAAACACTTCAGCCAATTCATTTTTGTTTCTTCAATCAATTTAGTTAATACATTTTTGAGAGTTTTGTTCATTCGCTCCACCCTCCCAGAACTCTGGGGGTGCCATGGAGTATGCAACTTCCATTTTATTCCTAAAGCCCCAATTATATTTTGTAATGTTTGGGACACAAAATGTGGACCTCGGTCTGAATCTATGGTGTTCACCATACCATATCTGGGGATAATGTTCTCTAGGATTGCTTTTGCTACGACTTGAGCCGTTTCCCTCCTGGTCGGGAAGGCTTCTACCCAGTGTGTGAGATGATCAACTACAACCAGTAAATATCTGTACCCTTGTACTGGGGGCATCTCAGTGAAATCTATCTGTATGCTTTGGAAGGGTCTCAGGGCTAATTCCCTTCCTCCAGGTGCTATTTTTCTCATAACTTTCTGGTTCACTTTTTGACAAATGACACACCCTCTGGTAACAGCCTTGGCCAGGCTATATACACCGATGCATAGGTTATTTCTTAGGAAATGATCACATAGTCCTTGGACTCCCCAGTGAGTTAATTTATGTAGTTCTGTTAGCACTGTCCGAGCCAGTGCTTTATTCAAAAATACCCGTCCATCTGAGGTTACCCACTCCCCCTGTTGTCCTTGATGTAACTTTAAATCTTTTATTGCTTCTAATTCTTCTTCACTAAATACAGGTTCTTCTCCTTTTTCAGGCGTCATTTTTGTCTTCAAAATTTTTACTGGATCCCCTGGTTCTAAAGCTGCTTCTTTGGCTATCTGATCAGCCAGTCGGTTTCCCCTAACTTCTAAACTGTCTCCTCTTTGGTGCCCCTTTATATGGACCACTGCTATTTCTGTAGGTTTATGTAGGGCTTCTAATACTGATCGGACTAGGTTCTCATGGGCTAAGCTCTTTCCCTTTGAACTTAAATACCCACGTTCCTCCCATATTTTCCCAAATGTGTGAACTGTCCCATATGCATATTGGGAGTCCGTATAAATGGTTCCCCGGTCCCCCTCCAGTAAGTCCAGTCCCCTTTTTAGGGCATATATTTCACAACTTTGGGCTGACCAGTTTGGGGATAGTTTCCCTTTTTCCGCAATTTGTAATGTTTTTCCATCTATAATGGCATAACCTGAAGCTCTTTTTCCATTTACTACCCTCGAAGAGCCATCTATGAATAAGCTTCTTCCAGTTGCTAGAGGCTGATCTTCCAAATCTTCTCTTACTTTTGTTTGGAGATAAACCAATTCAAGACAATCATGTTCTAAATTTTCTATAGGCTCTCCCATTAAGAATTGTGCTGGATTGAGGGCATTTGATGTGATAAATTCTAAGTCCTCTGTATTCATTAGTATTATCTCATATTTTAATATTCTAGCATCGGTTAACCACTGCGGAGCTCTCTGTCTTAGTACTGCCCTAAGATCATGAGGAGTATGCACTTTAATTTTTCCTTGTAGGGTCAATTTTTGAGTCTCCTCTATCAGAACTGCGGTTGCTGCTACTGCCTGTATACAAACTGGCCAGCCTCTAGCCACTGGATCTAAAAATTTGGATATGTATGCCACAGGTTTCCTGCACCCTCCCCACTCTTGAGTTAATACTCCATAGGCTATACCTCCTTCTGCACTCACAAACAGGTCAAAGCCCTTCCTGAGGTCTGGTAAGCTTAAGACCGGGGCAGAAGACAATTTGTTTTTTAAGTTTTCCAATTGTTGATCATCTTCAGCTGTCCAAATAAGGGGTTCTGGATCCACTAGTTTATTGTACAGAAATTTCACACTCTGTGTGTATTGGTCTAACCATAACTTACAATACCCAAACAAGCCCAGGAGTTTTCTCACATCTCTTTTCGTTTTTGGGGCTGGGAGAGCTAAAATACCTGAAATTCTGTCAGGGCTTAATTTCTTATACCCTCCCCCTATTATGTGCCCCAAGTATGTTACTTCTGATTGCACAAATTGTAGTTTCCCTTGGGAAACTTTTAGTCCTTTCTCCCCTAGAAAATTCAAAAGTTTAATACTAGTTTGTCTGACCTGATCTTTTTCCTTTCCTGATACCATCAGGTCATCAACATACTGCAGGATCTGCACTTCTTGTTCAGGGACAAATTGTTCCAACAAACTCTCTAAAGCTTGTCCAAAGAGATTGGGGGATTCAGTGAATCCCTGTGGTAATCGGGTCCACCTTAGCTGTTGTCTCCTTTTCGTACTCGGGTCCTCCCATTCAAAGGCAAACCAATCCCTACTTTCTGTTGCCAGAGGACACGCCCAGAAAGCATCCTTCAAATCTATGACAGTGAACCAAGCATGTTCTCTTGGAATTCTGCTTAAGAGACTATATGGGTTGGGCACAACTGGATGTCTGGCAATGGTTCTTTTGTTGACTTCCCTCAAATCTTGCACCAGCCTATATTTCCCTTCAGCCTTTTTAACTGCCAGTATAGGGGTATTATGTGGTGACATGCAGGGTTCTAAAATTCCCTCTTGCAACAGTTGTTCAATGACTATAGCAAGCCCCTTCTTTCCTTCTAGGGAAATCGGATACTGTTTAACACGTATGGGTGAGGTATCATCCTGCATTTTTATTGTTATTGGTGGAATGTCTAATAAGCCTCTCTTCCCCCCCTCAGCCCATACCTCAGGATTTATCTCTGCAACATCTCCTTGAGACAGCTTCATCACTTGTACTACCATTCTCCCTTCCCTTGGAACAATCCCAACCCCCAGATGAACTTGCAGATCTCTTCCTAACAAACTTTTTTCTAAGTTAGGCAGATAAAGAAAATTAGCTTCACATTGCCTTGAGTTTCCAATTATTTTCACTTCTTCAATCACCGATGCTCTAAATGGTCTTCCCTCCGCACCCAATACTTCACAAAATTTTCTCCCAATTTCCATACCTTGTGGTATTTTGTTGAGACAAGACTTATCTGCCCCTGTATCAACCAAAAATTCAAATTCCTCATTTAGGGGTCCCACTTCAAAGTTTACCAAGGGCTCTTCTAGATGTTTCATCGGGTCCCCTATAGTAAAAAGCCCTTGGCACCCCTAGTCCTCCCCCTTAAGAATCCTTCCTAAATTGTCCTGTTCCTTGGCTATTGCCTCATCGAGACTGAGCTTTTTACAAAACCTCCTGGTGTGTCCTGCCTCCCCACAGTAATAACACTGTCGTCCTCTCAAAGGGACTTGAGGTCTCTCAATCCTTTGTGCACCTGTCAGTACTGGCCTACCTCTGCCTCCTCCTGATGGTGGACCTGCCCCCCCTGCACTTTCTCTAGCTACAGCAACCATGATCTTAGCCTTGGCCTTTGCTCTTTCTTCCTCCCTCCTTAAATACACCTTCAATGCCTCTTTTAACAATTCATTTATGTCCTTCTCTTGCCAATCTTCCATCTTTTCCAGTTTTCTCCTTATATCAGGCCAAGATTTGGTAACAAATTGGACTTTTAACAGCATTTGACCTTCTGGGGTGTCTGTGTCTATTTTAGAGTACAACTGGAAGTTCCGCCTTAGGCAATTTAGCCAAGCAGCAGGAGCTTCATCCTTCTCTTGTGCACCCTCAAATGCCAATTGGGTGTTAGTTCCTTTGGGAACTGACTCTTTGATCCCCCGTATTATCAAAGATCTATATTCCCTCATGGCCTTCCTCCCCTCCTCCTGGTTAGGGTTCCAGCTGGGCTCCGTTAGTGGCAATTTCTGTTCACCTGTTGGCACCTGGGGTCCTGGACTGTTATCTTTCTCCCATACTCTTATGCCAGCCGCCCTTATCATCCGGACCTCTTCTGGGGGAAATAATATACTCAGGATGGAATTCATCTCCCCCCAAGTGTAGATATTTGGACCTAGAAATTGTTCCACTTGGTTGGCTATGCCCACTGGGTCCTCCACTAAATGCCCCAACTCTTTCTTGAATCCTCTCACCTCAGAAGCAGTTAGGGGAGCATTCACAAAGCCAACACCTCCCGCTACTCCTCCCATAGGAACCTCTCTGAGGGGAAAGAGTCTCTCTGCCTTGGAGGTCTTGGATCTGGTGCTACAGTATGGCCCATCTTCAGATGCCAAACTACTTTGAGGAATATCTGGGTTACCCTGAACTTTCTGCCCATCAGCAAGTGTATTTGCTGATAGCTGTTCATCGGGCAAGGAGGCATGTGTGCCCCACCTAGGAGGAGGAAAAGGGACAGCAATAGGAAGGGGAGAAGAGCCTGAGTGAATATTCAGCGGAGCTGGAGAAGGGGTGGAGAATGCAGCAGGTGGAGTAGGCGCTTTTGGTGATGCAGAAGGAACTGGAGGAGCTGAAGGGGGTGGTGAGGGAGTGGTTGGAGGAGATACTGGGTTTATCATAGCGGAAGCTGAAGAGGTAGAAGGAGGAATTTGAGCAGGTGGTAATGAGATGGCAGCCGGGGGAGGAACCGGACCTGCCATTTGAGGTGCTTGTAGAAGAGGATTATAAGGTGGAGGGGCAGAAGGAGGCAAATAATCCAGGGGGTCCCATCTTTTACTAGTTCTATCATCCCCTCCTTCATTCCCTTCTTTCTTCCTCTGTACCTTACAAATTCGCACCCCTTCATCCCCAACAGCGCTCTGTAACCAGCACGATACATACAGTAATTGCTCAGGATCAGTATCTCTTCGAGCTGTCAGATAATTATTTAATAGTTGGCACATCCACTTATCCTTTGTCCCACACCAAGGCCATCCCCCTTGCAGTTCTAATTCTGGCCAGACTTCCATACAATAATGGATCATTTTCACTTTATCTAATCCCTCCGTGGCCTCTATAGAATCCCATTTCACTAACAGTTCTCCTAAGGGACTACCGGGAGGTATGTCTCTCAGTCTCTTGCCGGTCTTTTTACTATTACAACATCCCATTTTTGCAGGTCTCTATAACAAAGTCTCAAAGGTGCCTCAACTGACCGGTAATTTCAAAAAAACCTTGTTTGAGGAGCTTCAGCCTCCTCCACTTAACTTCAAATTTCTGCCTGATGCTCAGGACTTTATACTGAAACAACTGCCCAATCTCTTGATTGCCCAACTTTCGTCAGGTCTTATATCTATCGGGACTTGAACACACGATGCCTCGGCCAAGAATCCGGGTCGTGCCTGACTCCCTCAGTCAGGAAAAACAACTGCCTGATTTTTAGTTTGCCTAACTCGCCAATTTTTAGGCTTCACCGTATCAGGACTTAAAAGCAAACCACAGCCTCCTTCGCTGGGGTTTGTGCCTGACTCCCTTTGTCAGGACTTACTTTGCCTGCAGGGCTTGTGAAAACACCCGAATCCTTCTCGGGACTGACAAATCTTACGCGAATCCTTCTCGAGACTTACAAAAGTGCCTGACCTCCCTTTGTCAGGACTTTGGGGTGCGTGCCACTCATACACAGTAATTCACTCCGCACGCCCGGAGTGGGGGGGGCCCTTTATTCCCCCTTGGGAGACGGCTTCACTCACACTGAGTCCACTCGCTTCCCCCTGTTCCTGGCCGGGTTTCTCGCGAAAAACCGGAAACGCAGTACTGAGGGGTCCCACTCGCTTCGAAGGTCCGGCTGCCGGCCCTCGTCTCACTCATACACACATGCGCACGTCTCCCACTCCCGCCACCGAGTTTCTCACCAGTCCGGTGCTCCGGTGCTCCTCTGCGTCGCTGTCCTGAGCCGATCCCTGGTCCTAGTAGCCAGCTGTCCTCTGAAGATCCAAGATGGCCAGTCCTGAGTCTTCTTGCGGCGTGGCTATTCCGGACGAGAGCCCCCAGCTGAAATAAACAAGGGCCAGGAGACTTCTTCTCCTTTTTAATGCCTTTATTAAAAGTGATCAGCTCAGCATTGGGCAGCTCGACAGGTCTGCAGGTCCCGTCGTCTTCCCGGGCGACTCAGAGGAGGAGGATATGCACAGCTCTGTCCACTAGGGGCAGAGCTGGGGATCACGTCCTCGTGGGAGCTTTTAGGGCCTGTTGATCCCCGTCAGATGGTACCTTTGCCGGCTCAGTCAGCCTCGTCTCACCGCCGGGGTCGTCTCTCTTGGTCAGGGCGAGAGGCTCTGAAGGTCGTTTGCATCTCTGCAGGTTCAGCATTCGGCTCTTCACGTCTAGACATCACTCTAATCTCTCAACTCTTAGGTGGCTCGTCGTTTTGGGGTCTTCTCTGTACACCGGGGGACCCATGCTGCATTGTGGTCTTGGAGTCACTTTGCATAGCCCCCCCCACCTTCTCAGGTCTCTTCTACTGTTCGGGAAAGTTCCCACCCTTCTGGGAAAGGTACAACTTAGCCTCGGGCGAGGCTCTGCTGATACAAAAGGAGCGATTAGCCACAACGACTTGTGATTACAATAACAAAACACGAAGAACTTCAGCAGCTACCCATGGTCTGGCTGCTTTTTGTAACTTTTTCTCACAAAAAAAATATTACCCGAATTTTGTTCATAACATTTATTATCTCGTCTCTTGGGTTTTTATAGTCTAAGGGGTCTCTACGTCAGCATGGGTCTGTCTTTACCTTCTATGGTTAGTAAGAGGTGGACTGTTACTGGGTAGGGGATGGAAAGTTACTGGAATTTGGTTAGGCGGGTTACATTCCTATGTTAGTTTCTTATCTATGGGAAGCAGATGGTCTTATCTAAGGGGATCTGAGGGTCCTGGCTTTCCGTGACATCGCGAGATCTTCCGCAGCGCCTTTCCCTGTCTACCACAGACCTCACATGCATTATATGGTAAGGTTGCTTTCTGTGGGAGATTAGGTGTATCAATTTAGAGAGCAGTTGGTACAACTTTGGATTAGAAACTTCTTTGAGAAGAGCATGTTCTGCTCTCATAGCTATCCCAGCAACATAAGCTGAATCTGTAACCATATTGAAAGGCTTGTTTTTAAATTTTTCAAAAGCTCTGACTACAGCTGCTAATTCTGCAATCTGTGGAGATCCCTCCACAATTTGTATGTCAGATTCCCAATTTTGTGTTTGGGGGTCTCTCCACGTAATCACTGACTTGTGGGAAGACCCTGAGCCATCCGTAAAGAAGGTTAGAGCTTTGAGAGGTTTTCTACTTTGGATTCGTTTTGGAATCAAATGGAAGGTTACATTATGGTTAAAAAGTTTGTGCTGTGGGATCTCAGCTGAAGTTTGGCCCATATAGCTATCCAGGGCAAACTGGAGGCTCTCATTGGTCTGGATCAAATCCTCAAAGTCTGTAAGAGTTATTGGCAAGTATATACCTTCGAACTCACAACCTGAAAGAGAGCGAAGGCAAGTCCAAGCCTTTTTTATAAGATGTGCTATGACCTCCTGGTAGGTGGTAAGTGTCTTTGTGGGCTGGCTGCTTGTAAAAACCCATTTCAGCATCAACAAAGGGTCTCAAAGCTGGGGGTCCCATTGGAAAATCAGTCCATGGAATCGGGTTGCTTTTCCCAGGATGATGAACTGGAAAGGCAGGCTGGGCTCGAAGCGATGGGCTTTGTGTGAAGACAGGGCTTCCTGGACTTTGGTGATGGCACCTCTGGCTTCTTCTGTGAGAGTGCAGGGAGAGTCCAATTCCTTAGGTCCACCAAGAAGGTTGAACAAGGGAGCAAGGTCCTCTGTTGCAATTCCTAGCAGTGGACGTACCCAGTTGATGGATCCACACAGGCTGTGTAAGTCCCTCAGGGTTTTTGGGTCGTCATTTATGGTGATCTGCTGGGGTACGATGGTCCTTTCCTGGATCTTGACTCCAAGGTAAGTCCATGGCTTGGTGTACTGAATTTTGTCCTCACGAATCTCCATTCCTGCCTTTTCTATGGTTTCAATAGTCTTTTTAACCGTTTTGTCCAAGTAAGTTTTGTCTGAAGCACACACCAGAATGTCATCCATATAATGGTGGATGATAGCGTCTGGAAATGATTTCCGAATGGGAGACAGGATGTGAGCCACGTACCACTGGCAAATACTCGGCGAGTTTTTTAGTCCCTGTGGCAAAAAATGCCAATGATATCTTTTGAGCGGAGCCTCCTTGTTGAGAGAGGGAACGGAGAAAGCAAACCGTGGAGCATCCTCAGGGTGCAGTGGGATGCTGAAGAAACAGTCCTTAATGTCTATGATAGCAAATGTCCAGTCTCTAGGCAGCATTGATGGGGAGGGCAGGCCAGGCTGGAGGGGGCCCATGTACTCGATGACCTCGTTGATTCTGCGAAGGTCGTGGAGAAGCCTCCACCTGTTTGTCCCAGGCTTTGGTAGAACGAAGACTGGAGAATTCCAAGGGCTGTCGGACTCTACTATGTGGCCTTTTGCGAGCTGTTCTTCCACGAGGGTGTTTAGGGTGCACAGCTTGGCTTTGTTAAGGGGCCACTGTTCTATCCAGATTGGCTCGTTGTTACCAGGCTTGCAAGGGTTCCTCGGGGGTGAAGAGATAGACGAGAATCTTGACTTCATGATCAGAAGGCTGAATTTAGTATTTTATGGTATAAGTTACATTAAGACTATGCTCAAAGGAATAGAGAGAAAAGTTCAGAAGCTGCTAAGCTAAGAATAGAAAAGGAATGAATCAACAAAGGAGCTCTCCCCGATTCTGTCCCAGAGAGAGCTTGTCTTTGATTGGCCCTTAATTGTAAACATGGAACATGGGCCAATCACAGGTGCACCTGTTGCATTCCACAGCAGCAGATAACCATTGTTTACATTCTCTTTCTGGGGCCTCAGCTTCCCAGAAGAGGGAAAAATCCTTAAGAAAGGATTTTTCACAAAAGATGTCTGTGACAGGCTCGTGACTTTTCCAGGTGCGATGAAGTGTTTCTGGCAGCGCGCTTAGCTCAGTGGCCCCGATTAGAAATCCCAAGTGGAAATACGTAGGGAAGCTCCCCACTGGGATAGAACATCTTTGCCCCAAAGGGTGATGGGGGCCCTTACTATGAATGGACGGATGGTTGCCAGCTTGCCTTCAGGCCCTTCAACGAGGATGTTGGTTTTGCTTCTCATGGACACTGTAGCTCCGCCAATCCCAGAAATCATGCCTGCGACAGGTTGTAGATCCCAGTGTGCTGGCCAATCTGAACGAGCTATGATGGTCACATCAGCACCGGTGTCCAGGATCCCTGGTAGCTGGGTCTTCTCGCCTTTGCAGGTGAGGCCACACTCGATGGTAGGCTTGGATGGTCCCACGACTTGTGCCCACATAGCTGTAGGGTTGAGAGGGATCTGTTCCCTGTGATTCTTTGGGAGTAAAAAGGCTTGTGCTATTGGAGTTCCCTTAGAAAGAAAAAATGGTAAGTCTATGCAGTATACCTGGACGAGAATCTCTTGTCCCGGCTGCACTGTCAGTACTTCTGGAACAACGAAGATTTCCTTTGGGCTATTAAGAGAGTCACCTATAATTAAAATGTCTGAGGGACCACCTTTGGGTCCATATTTGCCTCTGGGAACCCGATGAACATTCTCATTATGCAAGTCAATGGACGAAGCAGTTAACAGTTGCCAGCAGGTTCCCATCTGGGTTGCCCTGTGGGTTGGATCCTCTTCTTGTGGTCCAGAGCGCCCTGGGCTGGTGTGTGATTGGGTCTGGATGGCCTTTGATTTGTTGTCCTCGCCTGGGGCTCCTCCACTGGGCTGCACAAGGAGTTTAACGGACGCTGATGGTAGCGCTGCTGATTCTGGGGTCTTTGGTAGGTGTTACGGTGGTATTGGGGAGGTGACCTCTCCGGGCAGTCCTTTATGTAATGCCCAAGATCCCCACAGTGATAGCATTTATCTTGGTCTTTAGAAGCTATTACTGCATATGCACCAGAAACTCCTGCAATACCCTTAGCAACTGCTTGGGCCACTGTATTTTCAGTGGACATGTGACGTGTACAGCATTCCAGCATTTGCTCTATGGTAGGGCTTGTGTCCAAGGGTAGGGACCTCAAAATGGCTTTGCACTTTTCATTTGAGTTACTCAAGGCAAGCTTACATAAGAGTTCCTTCCTTGCCTCTGTGCTCTCTATCTGTTTCTCCAGAGCATCTCTAAGTCTGTCCACAAATTTGATAAAACTTTCATCTAACCCTTGTTTAATAGTAGAAAAATGCATTGTTGGCATTGACTCATCATGCATGAGAAGCAAAGAGGTTTTTGCTGCAACAGCAGTGTCTTGCAGTGCCTCTTTATTCAAGGTTTCCAATTGGTCTGCTGGTTTCTCTAAGTCACCTTCTCCTGCCAGCTGTTCTACCGTGAAATTTGTCTTATTAGCATCTGCAGCATATAACTCTGATAATGTTTTTAATTGTCTTTTCCAATTCCTGTCCCATAACACATATTCTGCTGGGGACAGGAGGCAGTTTGCAATATTTTTTATATCATGGGGAAGTAAGACATGTGCAGAGAACATGGCTTCTAAGAAATTTCTTAAAATATGTGCACATCGCCCATGTTCTTTGGCTATATTTCTTAATTGCACTAGTTACTTATTTGGGATTGCTTTCCATGTCTTTATAGTAGATTCCCCACCGTTCCGTCCTTGCTTATATTCCACCGGAAATGCATTAATTTTCTATGCTAGATCCCAGTCCCCAGTCTTGGTCGCTTCCATCTTAATAAGAGCCCATGGATACGTGTGGATCGTATCAGAATCAGATTCATTGCCAGAGCTCTGATCCTCTGAGGAAGACTGGGGGGGGGGAAGTGTTACTATCCGTGACTTACGCTTTATTCGTTTAGAAGCGTTTTTCAACGGTTTCAGTGGCTGGCCAGGGGGTGGCGCTATTGGAGCAGGGATAGCAGCACAGCAAGCACAGGACCGGTTGAGGGGGGTAGCAGCTTGGGGGGGGTCTCTGGAATTCCGTTCGGGTGGCAGGGAGGGTGGAGGAGGGTTTGGGGGGGTGCGTGCTGGGAGCAGGGGGGCTGAGTGGGCTGGGGGTGCGGGCATGGGGGAGGCGGGGGTGAGCAGGCAGTGGTACCGGTTTGGGGTGCCGTGGTTACGGGGCGGTGTAGTGGGACTGCGCATGTGTGAATTCCCTGCGCTGTAGCCGGCACGGAGCAGGGGGCGGGGAGGGCGGGGGCGGAGGGAGCGGCGCCGGTGGGAAGGGGGGGCGTCAGGCATTGCGGCGGGAGAGGCGGTGGGGGACACCAGCGCGGAGGTGGGGGGGGGGCCGCGGCGGGGGAGGGGCCGGGCCGGCACGGGGTAGCGGGGGCGGGAAGGGGTGTGGCAGGGTCCGCAGCGGGGAGGAGGGCCGGCACGAGGATGGCAGGGGCGGGCGCGAGGGTGAGAGGAAGAGGGCGAGGGGCGGGAATTTCTGCAGCGGGGGAAGGGGTGGCAGAGGCCGGAAAATGTGCCCCTGGGACCGGAGGAGGGGGGAGGGGGGAGCTACGCCGGGAGAAGAGGGGACATCTGCCTCCCTAGATAAGACAGGATGCTGGGGGATGGGCAGCGCAGCATCCACAGGGGTGTCAGGAGGCGTGGAACCCAGAGCCAAGGGGGAAGCGGGGGGGTTAGCCGCGGTGGTCAGCGGAGCCTCTGCCTTGTGGGGGCAGAGGCAGGGGGAACTTTAGGGCCTGGGGGTTGTTTGGTTTGCGAGTTACATTCCTCTGAGTTGTTATCAGTCGCATTAGCATTTGAAAAGGAAGTGTCTGTTAGTGACTGCGAGAGTTTTTCTGTGTTAGATCTTTCAATGGTTTTAGTTATAATATGAAATAATGGCAAAAAATTAGTTACAGAGAAATGCTGTCTTGTTTGCAATAGGAAAATAGTGTTACCAATCTTATCCCAAAACGAATTTTCAGTAATTACTTCCTTATCAGTTTCAGGGTATTGCGAAATTATCCATGTTACAAATTTTTTAAGAGTGGTTTTAGAGAGCTTGCCGGTGGAAAAAGAAAAGTTGTTAGCAGATAAGATTTCTAAAATGGTTAAATTTATCTCTCTCTTGGTGTTACTTAGTTTTAAGGTACTAAAACATGTACCCATATTAATTAAAACCCTTCCAGCAGAAAAAAAAAAAAACAAAAGAGAAAAAAAAGGAAAAAAAACGAAAAAAAAGTTTTAGAGCCCCGAAGGTATGCGCGCAATGTTAGCTAATTTATACTTACAATCCTTTGGGGTCGAAGATCTGTGGAAGAGGTCTGCTGACGTCAGTTCTCCTCGGAACTTTATCTCGTTCAGAGGTAAATTTGAGGGTCGAACCAACACCCTTCTGGGGATAGGATTTTTCTAAAACTAAAAGTCCCTTCCCAGAAAGAGCGGCTTCCAGCGAGGCAGTGCAGAATGCCAGGGGAGCTTCGCTGCTCTTCGACGAGGGGGAGTTCGAGTCGTCGTCGTTGGTCGCCACCTAATAAAGCCTCATATTGGCCTTATTATCATGCACAGCAAGGCAGCTCAGGAACTCAGTCCCCAGAGGAGACCGGGTGCCCGATGCTAAGCTCAGGCTGAATCGCCGCGGGCCCAACCCATAGCAAGCTCAGTAGTGATTAGCTCTCTAGTGGTATCAGCTCTCTTAGGATTTTCAGCTCGGCTTGCTAGGTAGTGGTGCCCTTGGCTTGAGGCTGCAGCAGACGGAGAGAGAGGAGAAGAAGTCGACGCTGGCTGGTTCCACAGAGATGGTTTATTGGGATGGTCTGTGAAGGGTCTTAGCTCTTCTTCTTCTCACTAACGGGTTACAGTATGCTTCCTTTATAGGCTTGGCTAGGATCCAAGCTTAACCAATGGTAAGGGTTTTTAGGAATATCCATAATCGACCAGTAGTAAAGGTTTAGGGGTAACATTGCCATATAGGGTTACAGAGATAGGTTGTAGTGTGGTAGACAGGGAAAGGCGCTGCGGAAGATCTCGCGATGTCACGGAAAGCCAGGACCCTCTGATCCCCTTAGATAAGACCATCTGCTTCCCCATAGATAAGAAACTAACATAGGAAGGTAGCCTCCCTTAACCAAATTCCAGTAACTTTCCATCCCCTACCCAGTAACAGTCCACCTCTTACTAACCATAGATGGTAAAGACAGACCCATGCTGACGTAGAGACCCCTTAGACTATAAAAACCCAAGAGATGAGATAATAAACGCCTTTTGACCATTCATCACATTGATGTCTGCGTGTGTCATTGGCCCGAGTGGCCCTGGTGAGTGGGCCGCCGTGCTGTTCGTCTGAACCAGGTCGCCTGCCTTGCTCCAGAAGGCAACATTGTAGGTCGGGGGGTCAGAGAGACAGGATATTCTTTGCTGCCTCAGCATTCCTATTGTTCAAAACCTCCATGGTGCCTTTCCCAAACCTATGGGGTTTACTACATTTGTTCTCTCTTTGGCATGGGCCCAGCAGACAAAATACAAACACTTTTCTTTTTAATTTAATTAAAATTAAAAGGGTGAAATGTAGCCATCATATTTTCTGAAAAATCCTTTCCTTAGGATTTTTTCTCCTGAGAAGCCGGGAGGTCTCAGAAACAAAATGTAAACAATTATTATCTGCTGCGGTGGAATGCAACAGGTGGATCTGTGATTGGTCCATGTTGGTTGTTTATAATTAATGGCCAATCACAGTCCAGCTCTCCGGACTATCTCAGTCAGTCACAAGCCTTTGTTATATGTTGCCTTCAAGGCATAGCGACCTGGTTCTAAGTCCGGCACGGTGGCCCAAAGCCCAGGGTCACTCGGTCCATATGCTCCTGACACCAATGTGGTGGACAGCAAATGGCGTTTATTGAGGGGTCTCAGGGGTTTTTATGGCTTGGGCAGTCAGTGTCATTTCCTTCTGCTCACGTCCGGCTGGGTGCGGCCAGGTACGGAGCAAAGGTCTGACTGCAGGGTGGGGGGTGTCCTGACTGACCATACCGCCCGAATTCTTCCACACGCTTGTCCCTGACTCTCCACAGTTATAATTCTTTTTCTATTCTTAGCTAGCCTTCTGATTAAATCCTTTCTTCTATTCTTTTAGTATAGTTTTAATCTAATATATATCATAAAATAATAAATGAAGCCTTATGAAACATGGAGTCAACATTCTTGTCTCTTCCCTCATCCTAAGACCCCTGCGAACACCATCACAGTCTATTATTACTATTTCTTCATTTCTTCGCTTAAAGCAATTTTCTATGCCTGCTGTGAGGCAGGCTCCCAAAACTGAGCAGAGGATGGTTTATTTTTGCCCAGTTTGAGTTTTGATTCATGTTGCAGAGAACATATTCTATCAATGACATTTTCTAAATTAAACCAGTTGTTCTCTGCCCAAGTTTCTCTGCAAGTTGCTCTGCCAAGTGACGGTTTTGCATTGTGTTTAGCAAGTAGAGAAAAAAATTCAGCTTTTACCATTGCACTGAGGTGTTCGCTCATTTTGTGAAGGGACCAGAGCCACTACAGGAAAGATGTAAGCCTAAATTACACAATCACACAGCCTTTTGTTGTGTTTTCCCTTCACTTAACTTTTCCCTGGGTGGTGAAGAGACCAAAATCTGTCTGGGAGGCCCTTTTTGATAACTTCAGGAGTGTCTCTTCCTTCCCTGACAGTGTATACGCGCGCACACACACACAAACACACACACACCAGTTCCTTCGTGTGTGAGGGGACCAAAACCTACAGCAGGGGAAAACACTCAAGTTACACAATCACTCAGCTCTTGCTGTGTTACCCCTCACTCCCCTGGGTAGGTGAAGGGACAGATCTGCCTGGGAGGCCCTTCCTTAATTTCTTCAAGTTGCCCCTTCCTTCCCAGACAGTCCAGATATACACAAACACAACAGAAACAGTTTCTCCCTTTTGCACCGAGATATCTTTTGTGAAAATTCTGGAGACAGAGCCCTCAATAGAGTATAGGGGATTGCCTTTTACTAGGCGTGTGCAGTTTGCGGGAAATTCGAATCATACCCCCTGCTATCTAGATCCGTTCAACCCCTTTTCGGGAAAATTGACGGTCTAGGTGCGGCTGGCATGAAACGTCCTTCCACCTGGTACAGACTACACGCAACCTGCAAACCCCTCCTCCTACCAGAACCCTGTCCGGGACGCCAATTGATGTCACAAGCCATCCTCACAGACCGGTTTCGTGATGGTTTGTGATCTCAGAGTGCAAAAAGAACCGACACAGTACAAGGGGGTTTGCAGTGATAATCAAAACAAATGCACCTTTTTTGAAAAAAACACAGCAAAATGTGTTGGGGAGGGATTGGGGAAAAAAAGGAAAACTAAGGGAAAAGGGGGAGGAAAAAGAAAAGGGTATATAGCTACCAAATGTAGAATGGCAAAGTCCTTCGATGTCCAGACGATGGAGCTCACCAGGTCACATCTGGGGAGATCTCAGGGATGCAGTTGATCTGGACTCTAATTATACTCTTTTTTGATGGGGGAAGGGGGTGAATCTTGAAATCGAATCAAAGGTAGTCTATTGTATTTTCTGGGGAAACATGGTATTTGAAGAAGGGTACACACAGTCCATGTTCTCAGCAGTGAGCAAGAGCCACTGTCTTCTTGGTCCACTGCTCACACCTGCAACATCCATCTTGCTTTGGTCAGTTTACCTCCTCCCGCACACCTCCCCCGGGTAGGGGGTTTCAGTCCCAGTCCTTGGAAAGCATTGGAGGGAGCCTTCTCACATAGGGATTTCATGTCTTGGTTTTTCTCTGGTGAAGAGGCTTCTTACATCTCAGTTTGGCTGTCACGGTGGTTGCAAACAAGCAAGAGGGGTCTTCTTTGGGGGACCACCCAAAACTCGGGAGAAGTCCAGCCAGGCCGAGAGGTGGGGAAAAATCCCAGAGCTATTGTTGCAAATAGGTCAGAATGGCCTTCTTTCTTCTTGTTGAGCTCAGTGTAGCATACCGTAAATACATCTGTGAAAACATTAACTTAGCAATGCTCTCAGGTCTCAG
This sequence comes from Melozone crissalis, assembly GCF_028551555.1. Lineage (NCBI taxonomy): Eukaryota > Metazoa > Chordata > Aves > Passeriformes > Passerellidae > Melozone > Melozone crissalis. The sequence continues at coordinate 2,352,225 of NW_026535813.1, read as the reverse complement.
GGCCCCGCTTGGCATGTGACTTTCTCCTAAAGGGCTAGACAGGGGGGTCTTTTCTTCAGTGGTTCCCCAATGACGAGGGATATTTTGGACAGACTCTCACAGAGGGAAACTTCGGACAGAGACTCACAGTACCAGAACCTCAGATCTTTACTGCCGAGATTTAGAGAAGGTCTTCTTTAATCTCATGTCTGAGCTTCTTATGATTCACCTGTATCTTGTCTTCTAATTTCTGCAGACATGTTTCCACTGCTGCGATTCTGGCATGTGTTGGGCCATGCATGGCATCTGCATATGTTCAGAGCTTCTTTGACATATCAAACAAGGTCTCATCCCTGTTATCCCGCTTCATTATGTCTAAAGCAGAAGCATATTCGTATGGCCCAAGTCTTACAAGTTTTCGCCACATCACAGATGTGCATGGTACCAAGTCTGGATTCCTAGTTGTTATGTCATCTGAGAAGATAATCTCTGCCTCTGCCATTTTTCTCAGGCCTTGGATCCCTTGTTCTGTGGTCTTCCACTGGGTTTTCTGCATATAGAGATCATCTGCACAAAGGTATCTTTGTGCAACACTGTCCAAGACCCGTGCCCAGAGGCTGTGAGGGTTAGTCCCCCCTCATCATTCCTTGGTCGATGACAGGATCCTGTGACAGGGATCCCAAATGCCTCACTTCAGTGCTGTCCAGGATTGTAGCCTCACCTGCAGCATCTCAAAGACAGACTAACCAACTAATTATGGATTCATCAGGTCATCAATTGTAATCCTTCCTTAGGCCACAAAGGTCCTTCAGGGAAAAGGACTCAGTATTTGCTTCTGATCTTGTATCTTGTGCCTGTTGCTTTGATTCCTGATTTTATGTCAGCAAGCACTGAGGGTCCTTCTCCTGCACCATCACCATCATCCACTGGTTGATTGGTCTTGTCTGTGCACTTTCCGTTTCTAGTGCTAGTAGCAACAGCCATTGATTGAGCCTTATTGTCTGGTTTAGCTGCTGGCTTCAAGCCTGGGGTGTTGGCTGCAGTCTGAGTGACTGAGATAGCTGTTGATTTATCTCCCTGCCCCCCTTCTGCTGCCCCACAATATCTAGCAGTGTGCGATAAGCATATGCCGGGGCCAAGCTCACTGCAATGATCTTTTTCTCCTTAGGGTCATCATGGTACTTCTCTTTCAGGTATTTCCCCACCTCAGCTGGGTCCTGAATTTGTTCATGGAGAAAATCCCAGACTATAGGGTCAGAAAATTCCTTCGGGATTTGGCCCATATCCTCCCATTTCCCACACCACCCAGGATTTTCCACACCTGGGTCTACTCCTGGGTCAGGGGTTTCATCAGCCTGTCTAGAAATCTCAGTCCTCATTCTAGAGAAGCTGCAGACTGTACAGAGGAAGCTTACCAGATTAAATACCAGAAAGATGGTGTCTTTAACATTCAGGGGAAACTGAACATTCTCCAATAGGGAGGTAACCGATTCAGAGGAGAAGAAGGAAAGCAGAGGCTGAAAAGCCTCATCCCCTGCTCCTCCTCTAACAAACTGGGTGCATAACCATAGCTATGAACCATTCATACCTGGAACAGACCCTAGCAACTTTATAAACTTCCTACAAGCCATTACGACCAAGCCCAGCAGGATAGCTATTCTGGTCACTGCTCCTCTGCTGTAAAAACTATGCATTAAGGACAAAACTAGAGCTATTTCTGGAAAGAAAATAAACCTAGGGACCATAGAGGTATTAAGATCTCAAAAAAACCTGGGGACCAGAAATGCATGCAAGCCTTCACCCCAAGAGACTTTATGAATTCAAAAACTTGGCTATAAACTGCTTTATACCAACACAGCGTAATAGCAACTAAAATGCAGTCAGATCAGGGTTTTTTCCACTCTCTCTCGAGCCCTACCTGTTGGGCACCAAATTTTGTCCTGGTTTAGGGCAAATTTGGGAGAAAACCTCCAAAGGGGGCCCCTCCAGAAAGGAAACCCACACAGCCCCTCCCCGCAACTGGTTCGGGAAGGATTCCTCAGAAAGAAGTGGAAAGAACCTGTTCATTTAACAGGCAAAGCAGCCCCCAGCACACAAAATGAACAATACCGGATGACACCTCTTTCACCGCTCTGAAAAAGATGACAAATTCAGAAAGTCTCTCCTGGGAGTGGCCGCTCTGTTATCGGTCCCTCCAGCGCTGGGAATAGCTGCTGCAGGCCACAAGGTGCAAACTCTCGGTGTTTCCCAGGTCCCAGTGTGGAGCAGGTTCGAGTGGTTCCAAAAAAAGGGAAAGAAAAACAATCCAGGGAAAATTTGGACTGCCTAGCAAAACTAACTAACAAGCAGAAGCAAAAGCAAGAGCAAAGCAGGAGCAAGAGCAAAATGAAAAGCAAAGCAAAACCAAAAGTCACACTATGTACTGCCCCCGTCTCTGTGTCCCGCCTACCGTTGGAGGAGTGAGCAGGCTGAAAACAAAACAAAACCTCGCTCTTCAGAGCCAGTCTTGAAGGCACAGAACATAATATCCAGCATAAACAGAACAACGACTGGGAATACAAGCATCACCCTAGGACAGCCCTGTAATTTCAGAGTTACAATAATTTCGAGTGAAGGGGGTCATATTTTCTATTCCAAGGGAGGTTGCTGTCTTCCTTGGCAGATGCCTGTCTTTCAAACCAAGACACGTGGTTATATTGATATTTAATGATTTTTGTCTTTTTCTTTTCTATATTCTCTGTGTTCTTTAGACATATATTTGGAGCTCTGTAGCCTATTATCGTATTTGTAGCTAGTTTTTCCAGTACTTTTCCCTGCCCTGATAGGCAGAAAGACAAAATACATTACAAAGCCCCTAGCCTATCTTGGTTCTTTCTAGGAACCAAGGCCGAAAACCAGCTCTTCAAGACACATTTTCATAAACAAAGTTGAGTTTCCATCTGAGGGGGGAGGATTTAGAGAAAGTTGAACCAGGGGAAATTGTATCACCTCTTATGTCTCTAAATGGTGATTTTTTTTTTGGTCAATTATGCTAATTTCCAAAAATTATAAAACTGTATTCATCCCATTGGGGGGCGTGGGAATTTTTGTGGACATTTTCCATATCTGCCCCTGGAGGCCTCCAATAAAGACCAACCTTTATATTACCTTCTATACTAATATTATCTCAAAAGTGTATTGTTTTATTTATAGGTTCTTTAAGGCATCAGTATGGTAAAACTAAACTAGCAATTGAAAGTTACAAAGTTTAAGCAAAATCAAGTAAGTAAAGCTGAATTATAAAATGAAACTTACAATGTTTAGGCAAACTACTAAAAAAAAGTAGAAACAAACTACTAAACTAGGCAAAAATACAAAATTCTTTGTTTAACTCCTTTCAGAACAAAGAAAATAAGATGTCAGACGAGCCCCCTCCTCCCAAGATGGAAGCCACTGTAACAGACCACGTGGACCAGAAGATAAGGATGATAAGGGAGAGAAGCCCCTCTTGGTTCAACCTTTCTCCTGGAACAAAAAAAATAGTAAGGTAGGAGTTTACAAAGCAGTTCTTGTGGCAGATGGGGGTCAAGTCACTGCTGTATGGGGCAGCGGTGGGGGGGGGGGGGGGAGAGGGGGGACGACATCCTGTCAGTGAGCACTAAAATGATGCGGCCCGAGGTTGGGCTTTCCCAAGCAGCAGCAGTGAAAAGGTATTGCAAAATTCACTCTGGAACAGTTTAGTATTGTGAAATGCAGCTTCTTGTGTTTCGACTCAAGCGAAAAGAACCATCAGCGTCTCCATACAAACCGTCACCGAACCAGAACAGCCTAAGCCGGTAGCAGTTGCCCCTATTCAGAAAAAGAAATCAAAGAGCAAATCAGTCCTTATAGTGACCGATGAGCAGGCAGCTGGACCTTCACACCCAGCAGAAGAGATGGAGCCAGAAGTCATCACTCATTCTCTATCCCTGGGTGAGCTGCGTGACCTGCAGTGGGAGTTCACCTGCCAGGCGAACAAGTCCATCCTGACCTGGCTGCTCTGCATCTGGGATGCTGCAGCCAATGACACCATTCTGGACAGAAGTGAAGCCAAGCAGTTGGGATCCCTGTTCCTGCATGTGGTCATTGACCAGGGGATCAGGAGAACCAAGGAAACTCTCAGCCTCTGCTGGTGACTACTGGCACGTATAAGGGACAGATATGTTTGTGAAGACTGCCATGTGCACCAAGGAAAACAGAGCACAATGGAACAAGGTATCTGACGCCTAAGGGAATTGTGTGCTGGAGATCATTTTCTCAGCAGATGAAAGATTCCCAAAGAGCCCAGATGGTGTTCAGTGCACGTCGCAAATGGGGTTGAAATTTGCACAGCTTGGACCAGGGATATACTCCCATTACCTAGTGACGCTGCAATGGAGAGAAGGAGAGGACAAGGTGGGCACATTGGTCAACAAACAAAATTTACGAGGGCGTTGTCACCATTTCATTATGCACCCCTGTCTCATCTGTGGAAACAAAGCTGGCTGAACCAGTCTGGAGCTTGATTGAAGAGGGCAATCAGAAACTGAGAAAGGAGCTTAAGCAAAGAATTTACTGCATCTCTTCAGTACCAACAAGAGTCTCTGCCGTTAGGAGCAGATGTCCCCCAGCGAAGGAGAGAGGACACACTCCGCGAGGTAACCTCTGGTTTTTCCTTCAAGAATATGGAGAAGACATGAGGAAGTTGGATGGAAAACCCACCACCTCCTTGGCAGTCTGGGTATGTGAATTGAAAAAAGGAGCATCTACCACAAGAAGCTCATCTTGCGTCAACGCTGCTCTGGTCTCTCATGGACAGAACTCCAGATGGTATAGGAATGATAATATGACTGATTCTCTTGAAGGGACCTTGGGAACATATTTACAGGAAGAAAGCAACAGGTACCATGACCAGGATTAGAGGGGTCTTGCTTCTAGCGAGGTAGAGGAAAGGGACAATCAGATCTATTGGACTGTGTGGATCCAATGGCCTGGAACATCTGACCCACAAAGATATATGGCTTTGGTTGACACTGGCGCTCAATGTACCCTGATGCCATCAAGGCATGTGGGAGCAGGATCCATTTCTATTTTTGGATGACTGGAGGATCCTAGCAACTGATCGTACAGGAAGCTGAAGTGAGTTTAACTTGGAACGAGTGGCAGAAACACCCCATCATGACTGGCCCAGAGCCCCCATACATCCTCGGCATAGACTATCTCAGAAATGGGTATTTCAAAGATACAAAAGGACATTGTTGGGCTTTTGCGATAGCTGCTCTAGAGACAGAAGTCATCAGACAACTGAATACCCTGCCTGGCTTCTCGGACAACCTCTCTGCTGTGGGACTGCTGAGGGTTGAAGAACAACAGGTACCAATCACCACAGCAACAGTACACCATCTGGCACTACTGCACCAACAGAGACTCTGATTCCCATCCATGAGATGATTCATGAACTGGAGAGCCAAGGGGTAGTCAGCAAGGCTTCTTCACCCTTTAATAGCCCTATATAGCCAGTGCGAAAGTCCAGTGGAGAATGGAGACTGATGGTGGATTACCATGGCCTGAATGAAGTCATGCCACCATTAAGTGCTGCCATGCTGGACATGATGGAGCTTCAGTATGAGCTGGAGTTCAAGGCAGCAAAGTGGTATGTGACCACTGATATTGCCAATGCATTTTTCTCCATTTCTTTGGCAGCAGAGTGCAGGCTTTAGTTTCCCTTCACTGGGACAGGCATGCAGTACACCTGGAACCAGCTGCCCCGGGTGTGGAAGCACAGTCCCACCATCTGCCATGGACTGATCCAGACTGCACTGGAAGTGGGTGAGGCTCCAGAACATCTACAGTATATCAATGACATCATTGTATGGCAGAACACAGCAGGGGAAGTCTTCAAGAAAGGAGAGATTATCCAGATTCTCCTTAGAGCTGGTTTTGCCATTAAGCAAAGTAAGGTTAAGGGACCTGCTCAAGAAATTCAGTTTCTAGGAGTCAAGTGGCAAGATGGATGTCACCAGATCCCGACAGAGGTAACCAAAAAAATCACCTCTATGTCCCCACCTACCAACAAGAAGGAAATCCAGGCTTTTCTAGGAGCCATGGGCTTTTAGAGGATGCATATCCTGGAGTACAGCATGATTGTAAGCCCTCTTTATCTTGTGACATGAAAGAGAAATGATTTCCAGTGGGGCCCTGGACAATAACAAGTGTTTGAACAAATTAAGGAGGAGATTGCCTATGCATCAGCCCTTGAGCCAGTCAGAACGGGACAGGATATATGAAGAATGTGCTCTACACTGTGTCCGGGGAGAATTGTCCTTCCTGGAGCCTGTGGCAGAAAGGACCTGGAGAAACTCAAGGATGACTGCTCGGGTTCTGGAGTCAGGGATACAAAGGATCTGAGGCCAGCTATAGCCCAACTAAGAAAGAGATTCTTGTGGCCTATGAAGGGGTTCAAGGTACCTCAAAAGTAATTGGCACCAAAGTGCAGCTTTTTCTGGCATCCTGACTATCAATGCTGGGTTGGATGTTTAAAGGAAAGGTTCCTTCCATGCATCATGACACTGATGCCACATGGAGCAAGTGGATTGAGCTGATCACACAGTGAGCCTGGATAGGACATCCTAATTGCCCTGGGATTCTGGAAATCATAACAAACTGGCCTGAAGGTGAGACTTTTGGATTATCTTCTGAAGAAAAGGTGCAAGTGACACATGCTGAGGAAGCCCCACCATATAATGAGCTACCAGAGAGTGAAAGATGATATGCTCTCTTCGCTGATGGTTCCTGCCGAATTGTAGGCACTAACCGTGTGGGAACTCAGCACATCACTCCTGATGTCCAGAGTTGCTGAGATAACCCTTGGGGGGGGCTCGGAAATCCTGGAATGTTGCCAGAAGTGCTTGGTGGTTGGATTTTGACCCTGCACGGGATGTGCCACCTGTATGAGGACAAGAGGATCACTTGGGGATAAGTGGTGAAGGAATTAATTATTCACAGGGTGAAAACACAGGTTTTGGGATTTTGGTACAGGGGGGTTTTTAGGAGACAAGATGGAGGAATTAGGGCGTGTCTTGTCCTTCTCTCTTCTTCTTTTCATCCATCTTTGGTGGTGATGTTGGCACTTTGGGATTGGTTCACATTAAATGTGCACTTGTTAATAAGGGTAAAAGGTATTGGAAGGTAAAGGTAAATATCTTATACGTAGTTTTTAGTATAAAAATAGACAACCGCCCAGTGGGAGGTCAGTGTGCCCATGGCTGTCTTGCTGGTCAGACCTCTGTCAGGCTGGGAGACGACTTTGTAGATAAGAAATAATAAACAATATTGAAGACCAAAAAATCTCAAGAGTGCACTTGTCCTTTGCAGCACTGGTTGTCCCAAGGCCATTCTACGCCTAACCAGGCAGAGACAACAGGCCGAGAACGGAGATAACCAGAAATGGAAAGCTGCTGTATGGACCCCCACACGCCGAGTAGCCCAAGCTACTGAGGGACAAGGTGGAGCGAATTAGGTCACAGAGTTTAATGCCATCCAGCTGGCTTTGGATACTGCCAAACGAGAGAATTGGTTGAGGCTCTATTTCTATGCCGACTCGTGAATGGTAGCTAATGCTCTGTGGAGATGACTGGATCATTGGAGAAAGGCCAGCTGGCAGTGCAGAGGGAAACCCATCTGGGATGCTGAGATTTGGCAGGACATCACCACTCAGGTAGAGAGGCTGACTGTGAAGGTTTTACATGTAGACGCACATGTACCCAAGAGCTGGGCTAATGAAGAGCATTGTAACAATGAGCAGGTGGATCAAGCTGCCAAGGTTTAAGTAACACAGGTGGATCTGGACTGGAAGCACAAGGGAGAATTATATCTAGCTCATTGGGTCCATGATGCCTCAGGCCATCAGGGAAGAGATGCAACGTACCGATGGGCTTGTGACCGAGGGGTGGACTTGACTTAAACATGGACAGCATCTCATAGGTCATCCACGGCTGTGAGACATATGCTGCAATCAAACAGGCCAAGTGGGTGAAGCCTCTATGGTGCAGTGGATGATGATCAAAGCATAGGTTTGGGGAAGCATGGCAAATAGACTACATCACTGGACTACACCACCAAAATCACCCTCCCTCAAACCCACCAATGCAAGCACTATATGCTGACCGTGGTGGAAGCCACCACTGTCAGAACCCAGGAATTTCCTCTGGCTGCCCTGGAGGGCGCAAATCCCTGCCCGGGGGGCTCAGAGACCTTGGCACAGAGCCCAAGAGCCCTGTGCCTTTGATCATGACCCATGGGAAAACAATTACCAACCTTTATATAAAGAATTATAAGTCAAAAGAGTTTAAGTAGAATAATAGTTAGTTTTGCACAGGGTGAAAAACAGCTTTTTGAGGTTTTTAGAATGGGGGCTCGGGGTCCCAAGATGGAGGAATTTGGGCGTGTCTTGTCCTTTTTCCTTCTTCTTCCTAGCCTCCATGTTCTGGGTGATGCTGGCACTTTTAGATTGGTTTAGAGTAGAAGCTCACTGTCTAACATAGGTGATAGGTATTGGAAAGTTATTGCAAATAGTGTACAAGTAGTTTTTAGTATAAAAAGATAACACCGCCTCTGAAGCAGGCGGTGTGCCTCAACCCGCCCAGCTAGACAGACCTCGGTGGGTCGGAGAAAGAATTTTATAGATAAGAAACAAAAAACAACCTTGAGAACAAAAATAGAAGAGTTCTGACTCCTTCTTCGACTGCTGGGCTGGGAAAAGAGATTTTCTAACACATCTCGGGGTCACTCTGACCAGCAGAGATTCCAAGACCACTGGATGATTGGAGACCTACCCTGTGCCTCATGCTACTGCCCGGAAGACCATCTTGGGCTTGGAAAAGCAAGTCCTGTGGAGCCGTGTCACTGCTGAGACAATTGAGTCGGACAACGGGATCCATTTCAAGAACAGCCTTATAAACACCTGGGCCAGAGAACATGGTATTGAATGGATAGATCATATCCCTTTATCATGCACCAGCTGCCGGGAAAGTTGAATAGTAGAATGGACTACTTAAGATTATCCTGAAGGCACTTGGCGGGGGACCTTTAGAAATTGGGAACTGAATTTAGCAAAGGCCACCTAGATGGTCAACACATTAGGCTCCATCAATTGAGTTGGTCCTGCCCAGTCTGAACCCTTGCACACAGTGGATGTAGGCCAAGTCTCTGTGGTACACATGAGAGGTATTTTAGGAAAGACTGTATGGATTAGTCCCACCTCAGGCAAAGGCAAACCCATCCGAGGGATTGTTTTTTGCTCAAAGGACCTGGTTACTCTCAGTGGGTAATGCAGAAAGATAGAGAAGTGTGTTGTGTGTCACAAGGAGACCTAACTTTAAGTGAGAAATGTGTGTAAGGTTTCATTGTGAATATATATATATATATATATATATAAGTTGAGTTTAAGAGGGTATTGATTTGGGTATGATGTAGATGGTGATAGAATACATACTTTTGGTTACATCTTACATTGCAACCTAAGACATTATCTACCCCTTATTCGATCACCATCTTCATAAACTGTTGAAAACAGGTAGGGCAGTGTTCTTTATCTCCTCCATGACTCATCGCTGATAAGTGCCTCCAGGGGATATCTTCTGCTAATGGGCCATCAAATCTCACTGCATGACTGATAAAATTGCATCATCCCATTGTGAAATGCTCCACCCAGGGGGAGGAACCAAACATTTCTACCTGGATATAGTCAGAGGTTTGGAACACAATAGCAGCCTTATCTACTGTATTCCCAGAGGTCAAGAGCTTGACAACCACCACTGGAGAAGGACCAGATCTTTCTACAGGATCACCACTTTGACAGCTGATGCTAGCCACTGGAGTCTTTAGCTAGCTCTTTTAGAACACCAGCCGCCATGCTAAGGCGTATGGAACAACTCCAGGATGAATTCACCAGGAGTTGAACTTCAGAGCTGCGGCTCTACAGTGGGATTAACTTTACCAGCATCAGGGAGAAAAGTAAGAGTCGAAGGATGCTCTCCGCCTGATCTCCCAATAGTTCTTTAATCCAGAGCAAAAGAGGGCCAGACCAGCCCTCCAGGAGTTTATAAACAGGCCAAAAACTGTGGGCAGGTAGAAACAGCCAGCCAATGGGATAACCCTAGGGGAGGAGTAAGGGGAGTGGTTTACAGAGCCAGTTCCAATGAGAGTAAAGGGGAGGAGAAAGGGGAGTGGTATACATCAGGGGTGGATACAACTTAGGGAGAAACCAACTTGGAACATAGGGAGAGATTTTGAAGCAACCATTATCAGAGAACCTGGATTACGAAACTGAAAACTGGGGTAACACAAACACTAACTGCAACAGATAGCACCACATTCATCACTCCAATAAGGACTGTAGCAACCATTTAATTGGACTGCTACTGATGCCTGAAGTTTTAGCTTTCATATTTTCCAGATTCTGTACTGTATTAGTATGTAACTCTGAATTTCATATAAAGTGTTAGCAAGTTCTCTTCACAGTTTAGTTAGACAAAACAATCCTTTTCCAACCTGAGGACCAAGGACACCGTTGCAGCTTCAGGCCCAAAAAGTATAAACAACAGCAAATTGAGGAGAGCAGTCTGGGACAATGGGACTTCATAACCTGAAGCTGTAATCGGATAATTAACCCAAATAGGTAAATGAACCAAAACTTATAAAAGTGTGAAAACTCATGACCAGTCATCCACGTTGGGTCCATCTTGGGTGGAGCCATGGCCAGGCTCTTGTACTACCCAAGGTGAATCCTTTGAAGTCCTTTCTAATAAATACCTACTTTATTCCTTTAACACTGTCTAGCCTCTGTTCCAGGTAGCCTATCTAGGTATCACTACCACTACCCTGACCAACAGGATGTCAGGTCATATTCTGACTGCCAGTTTAAGCCAGTGTTTCAGTACTATTGTCTTTATTTTAATTTTCATATTAAATTGTAGTTCTGACTTGGAATCTCTCACTGGTTTGCTTTCAAACTAGTAAAATCTACCAGCACGCCCACAATTTGTTTGTAAAGACACATCCCCATTACTAAAGCAAAAAATAGAAAAGCAAAAGTTTGCATGTGCATAAGCAAAGGGGAAAAAAATTAACCTCTACTTCCTATCAGCGAGCGAAGTTCAGGCACTTCTTGTGGAGCAGGGCTTCAGCATGAGGAGTGGTTGCTCTGGAAAACAAACCTTGTAAAATAATGAATACCCCCATTCCTCCTCTCTCCCTTAGCTTTTATATCTGAACTGACATACGGTATGGAACATCCCTTTGATTAATTTGGGTGAGCTGGCCTAGTTTTGTCCCCTCCCAGCATCTTGCTGTCAGAGACTGGAAACTTGATGTCTCGAGACATTTTGGGATGAATGTGGGGGGGGGGAGGAGACAAGTCAGACCTTGCCCAGGCAAGGCAGTGAACTGTCCCGCAGCACCCAGTCCTAGAGCATCCCAGCCCTGCAGTGCCTGCCAATCATTGGCACACCAAAGGCAGGGCTCCACTCTGCCTAACCCAGCTCCTGAGTGGCCAAATGATCGGAAGTCCCACCTGCGGGGAGGGCCCATGAAGGCCCAGAGGTATTTAAGCCTGAGCATGAGGCATGCACATGTTTGAACCATATCATCCTCTTGGAGTCTGTATCTGAACATAGCTGGAACCCAGAAATTGGTAGCTATATGTGTTTTTCTATATATTTTCTGTCTTTCTCTCTTTCTTCTTCTTCTAATTACATCTTCTTTGAGCATTTTAGGCAACTTAACATTGAACGGGTTTAAAGTTTGCTAAGTTAAATGGACCAAATTTATATAGTGAGAAGAGTTTTATATTGATCGGCTGTTGTATTAAATCTTTTGTCAAAGTTCCCTGATTTTCTTAAGTTTGCCAGTGAAGTAATTTTGACCTCTTGAGACGATCTGGTTGCTATTTCCCCCATGCATCTAACCCATATTACAGGAACCTCTGTAAACCCCTTTTAGCAAGTTGATAGGGGCCTCACAGTTTCCCACCCCCAGACCTTTATTGGAGGGGGGGATATCAGAGAGACAGCACTGATGCTGTTGCAGCGCTGCTCAGCAGTAGCCAAAACACTGCTGTTATCAATACTTTTCCAGCTACCAATGCAAAGCATGGCACTGTGAAGGCTGCTAAGGGAAAATTACCCCCAGCTCAGCCACACCCAATACAGACAAAACAGACTGTGTGGATTGATGTAAAGAAAATATGGAATACGCCTTTTTTTGGGTCACCTAGGACACAAACCAACAACAAAATCTGTGAGAAGAAACCCAGCCACTTGCTGGCAAAAGTGGACACCACCCATGACCAACTAAAAGAATCAATTAAAAAGTTACTTTAAAGTATTAATTAGAAAACAAATTTTGGAAAAGTTATATCATTTTCAACAGGGAGAAACCATTTGTGTAAAGAATATCACCCTGTTCCTGGTTCAGGAGTCTGCTCTACTTTTGTGTTACAGACAGAAATGAAAACCATCTATTGTTCACAAGTTCAGGCTGCAGTTTATCTTCCCTCCTCTCACTAATGCTCTCTTATACTTTTCAGACTACCAACCCTTGTCCCTCAGACTCATTGGACAACTAGTCCAAGTGAGCTAAAGCTCAGAGGAGTTTTTCACTATTTAGTCTGAAGTTTATATTTTCTTTGTGCCTGTTTTTGCCCCTGGTTACATCACTTGGTCTAATGAAAATACTGCTCTTCTCTGCAAACTGTTATTATTACTTTGATCCATGACACCTGCATCAACAGCACTAATTTTTTCCAAAATATACTCCAGTAGCCTCAGAGAGACAACAAATCCAGTCAATCTCAGACTCTGTAAGGAAGTTCTGTACATAGAAATCAAGCTTGATTTTCAGGCTTCAGTTGTGTTTTCAGGGCATTAGGAATTCTCTCTAGTTATAGTGGAACAATTGAAAGTTTTGGATGTTAAGTGGGGTTATCTCAAGAGATTTTTTTCTTTGGGCATACTAGGGATTGCTGCTGCGTTTAGATTTGGGGTGAAACTTGTAAAGATTCTAGAAATAGGATTCAATGCGTTTTAGTGTTGTCATCTTAATGCAAAAGTTCCATACCTTCTTGGTGATTTCTCATGGGTGTCTCCTCACAGCACTGACTCCTTCTTCTTCACAGCGCAACCAACAAACTCCAACTCCCTTCTCAACCAGCTAATCCACTCTTTTGTAGCACTTGTCTTCTTATTGGACACAGCTGTGGCCTATTAAGGGCAGGCCTGTTCCTAATCTTTGGTGATTAGTACAGCTGCAACTCTTCAGGGGTGAGATTACCTTCTGCACTATTCTCTTACATTCTATCCCTCCACAATTCCCCTTTTTCTTTTAATTACAAAGTTGCAGCATCTCTAGAAAGATATGTTTGAGTAAATTGATATTATAACATATTCACATATCTCACTTAGGACTAACAGTATACAAACGTTCAGGCAACACGTCACAGTAGGAACATACATTTCTAAGTTCTGATTTAGTTTTGCTTTTCACAGTCTAGAACATCAACCTAAGGCTTTTCAGAAACTAATGTTGTGTTTACTATCTTTTGCAGGGCCCTTTGCAAAAGAGAGTAAACCCAGTACAAACATCTTTTGTGCAATTTCCATTTAACTTTGGAATGTGTCTGTGCGCTGACCTTGATTTATTACTCAAACTTACATTACATATCATCAGAAACCCTTATATTTACACTTCTAGAATATTGACAATATCAATAGCTGTACAACTTTATAAGGCAACTCACAAGACTAAGTTAAAAGCTATATATTAGGATAGTAACAAATCAACAGTTACATAATTTTATCAATAGCTATACAACTTGAACAACATCGATCCAGTATCTGTCGAGTGTACTTATGCCTAATCAAAGATTAATAGTTGCAATTAACAAACAAAATGCACATGTTTCATCAGCAAACAAATACACCATACTGAATGATAGAGCTACTCTGTCCCCAGCTCCCACTGCTGGTTTAATAATTCTTTTCTTCCTTTTACAGTTTTTTGTTGTATTAGTTGGTCACTGCAAGCCTCTCTTGCCCTGCTCTGTTTTCCATGTAGATGAAACAATCCGTTCTTCACTTGATATGTTATTTCCCATTGCGTTGTTTTGCGGAGAAAAGAAGAAACCTCACAACTTCATAAAAGTTGTAAAGCTCGATATGTTTTTATTACGGGCGCGCGCCTCGGACAGACGCATGCAGAGGAAATCCTCCTCAAAAGGCATGCGTACCCCTGGAGACCTCAGGTCTCCTTTTATCCCCCTTCCAAATGCATATGCATACAGTTGTTTCACAATAGGTTCATACATATTCATTCCACGTGACATTTATTGCCAGTTCTTCTTTATCAAAGGAATTCCTAGGTCGGGGGCAAATTGACCTTGTGGTCATTTCTGTTTTTTTTTTCTCTGCCCCCTTGCTGTCTCTGGCATGCAGCTTTTCCTTCAGCTTTGGCCTCACAGACTTTTCACCTCTCCTAGACACTTCACCTAATTCAGAATGGATCTCTACTCTGTCTCAGCATCCCCAGCGACTCACCTGTACTCCAGGTGTTGAAATCTGTCAGGTCCAGACCAGGCAGCATCCCCTGCTGCTCTCAATGCTATGCTGGGCTGCATCTCTGGCTGCACCTTGCCCTACAGCCCAATCCTGAATCACATTGGGTTACTGTGGAGATGGCCGCTATACAATTTTAAAAGGCTTCTCTTACATGTTGTCTATGCAGCTCTGACTCTGCCTCTCAGAGCTCCATGTTACTTTTGTTCCAGTGCTCATGTAGCAGCGACTTAGCAAACCTCCCCCTGTACTCCTCAGGGGCCATGCTATTGCTGAGGCACTGGCTGCTGCTGTGGCCATGCCATTTGCCACCTCTTATCACGCAGCTTGTATCCTGCTGCACACACTCTGCCATTCAGGGGGAACCCGGCACAATCCTGGGTCCCCTCTGGACTGAGGTCATACCTTGGCAGGAGGCACAGGGATTGCTCCAATGCACCAAATAAGCAAAGTGTGTAGCATCCACTCCTCATATCCAGCACTCTCCTTCCTGGGGGTGGTATCTCATACGTTGTCCAGACTTCTAGGCTCGCAGGTCTACCTGGCTATAGCTCATCTGGATTTTTAGGCTCTCAGGCTCTTGGTCTGCCTCCTCAGCTCCTAAGCTCCTTGTCCACCTGGCTCTACCGTCTTACTGCTCTTAGGTCTGCAGTCATCTTCCTGAATCACCTCCGGATCACGTCATTTAATATTTAAGTCCTTTTTCCCAAACCATAACATGATCACATCCTTACTGCTCTCTCTACAGTTCTCTACCCGAATCACCATGAGATCACATCAGGGATCACGAATTGTTGTCATCTTATTGCAAAAGTTCCATACCTTCTTGGTGATTTCTCATGGGTGTCTCCTCACAGCACTGACTCCTTCATAGCACAACCAACAAACTCCAACTCCCTTCTCAACCAGCTAATCCACTCTTTTGTAGCACTCATCTTCTTACTGGACACAGCTGTGGCCTATTAAGGGCAGGCCTGTTCCTAATTGTTGGTGATTAGTACAGCTGCAACTCCTCAGGGATGAGATTACCTTCTGCACTATTCTCTTACATTCTATCCCTCCACATTTTAGACTGTGTTAATACGCACACAGAAGCAAGACTTCAGCAACATTTGTACTTGAAAGGGTTGCCATTTCCATTGTGATAGCAAGCTCTTCTGCTATAGATACCATTCACAATGTTGAAGACAGGAAGGGTAATGATATCATTGTCTAGCCTTCATACAATCTCAGCCATAAAAATTCCTAACATACATAGGCTGAATTTGTCCCTCATGTCTCAGCATCATCCTGGGAATTCATGTTGGGCTGCTTGATCATCCTTTAGAGTCAGTGTGCACCTGGAGAAAGATTCTCTTCTGTAGGTTCCCACTGCAGCCTTTGCTCCACACAGTACTTTGGCTGTATGAAAAAGGTGATGCATTTTCATGTGACCAGGATCTGAAATTGCTCTGTAAAACCACCTTAATCCCACTGTTATTTTCCATTTGTCTAAACCTTTTCACAAAATATTTTATCTGCTGTGACTTTGTACTTATTTCCATATTGCTGAGACAGTTCAACACATTTGAGCCTGATACTGATCCTGCAGAATCTTGCTACAAACGCATGTTTCAGGGAGGATGTTGGAAGTTGTTAACATGGGGTGACTTTATGATGCTTGTATCCCCATTCTCCTGTTTAGCCCAGAAATAACTTTTTCACCTTTAAGACTGGTTTTGAGAACAAAGGGGGGAAGAGAAGAAGAGCAGAGTTTATCAGAAACCGTACTTGCTCTCCCACATCCTACTCCTGGACTGTGTTGTCTGCAGAACGAACAGATGGTGGGAGAGAGCTCTCCTTTGCTTTTAGTTAGTTTTTAGCTAGCTGAGGCAGGGAAGTTCCCTGGACTGTGGTTTTTCTTTTTCTTGGAACTGTTCAAACCTGCTCTGGACTGAAAACCCAGAAGAGCATTGGCAGGTCACACCTGTGGCCCACCAGGCTGGGCCTGGGCTGTGGCATTTCCCAGTGCCAGAGGGACTGATAACAGACTGAGTGAGCTGAGCTACAGCCCACGAAGGGGACTTTCTGAGTTTGTCATGTCTTCAGTGGTAAGAGGTTTTATTTTTTAACATGGTTCAATTTTTTGTGCTTGTGAATGTTTTGCCTGTTAAATAAACAGGTTTCTTCCACTTTTCTCCAAGGAAATCTTTTCCCGAACCAGTTGGGGGAGGAGCCACTTGAATTTGCTTTCTAGAGGAACCCCTTTGGAGGTTTTCTCCCAAATTTGCCTTAAACCAGGACACATGTGTAGTGCATGCTCTGCTAATGGTGTGTGCTGGTTGTTCTGTCATACTCTCTGATTTAATTTGGTGATATGCTCACTGCGATACACAGACAGACGACTCTTCAACTAATTAAAGTTGAAAAGAAGGGTATTTATTGCAGTGTGTTGGACACATATGGAATCATTTCCAAATACATGTGCAAGGAGTCGCAGACTCCTGCTCTCTATTTATACAGAAAAAGTTTTACATATCCAAGTGGTTTCTAAGGATGCTTAATACATAATCATTACCTGCCCACTTCATATTATAATCAGCTGAATATCCATTACAGCTGTGCAATTGTACTCCCTTCATTGGGTTGGTGGGATTTTGACATAAGGGAGTGGGTGTATGGGAGGAAGAAAGCCATCTTCCTCATGGTGAACTCTTCACTGATGGCCATTTGGCAGGACTTTTTGATCTGCTGGTCACAGTCCAAGCCTCTCCTAAATGATTATTCTTAAGGCAAGGTATTTCTATGGTCTCTGCTCCTTCACAATTTCTACATCTATCCCTGTCACTCCTAGCTTCTCTTTACTAATGTATTTATTACTCTTTAATTAAGGTACTTGATTCTTGCCAGCTATATTACTTAGCTTCTTAACTAATTTTAAAATCTTAATGAAAATATGCAATCTTCTAGTATCCCAATTATATTCCCAGCTGGCCCCTCGACTCATCTACAATTTTCAATTATCCTAAATATATTTCCAGCTGACCCCTTGACTCAAATGTTACATTTATCAGCCAAACAATTTCAAAGAATTAAATAAGCTTTTGATAAACAGACTTATTTTCCACATGATCCTGTTTCTTGAAATTGACTGTATATCTAGCCTTGAATTCTCAATTAATCAAGTTCCTTATCAGTTTTCCATTATTTTCATAGTCACTAAGGTTGGGAAATACCTCCAAGGTCATCAAGTCCAACTCTTAACCCAGCACCACCATGTTCACCATTAAACCATATCCCCATCCCCAAGTGCCACATCGACGTGTCTTTTGAACACTTCCAGGGATGGTGACTCCACTGCTTCCCTGGGCAGCCTATTCCAATGCCTGACCACCTTTTCAGTGAAAAAATGTTTCCTTTGCGGGGTGGGGGGGGGGGGGGGAAAGGGTTAAAGCCAGAAGACTGGTGCAGAGGAAGAGTTGTTTTACTCTGAGAGAGTTTACAACTACATTGAAGTAAATCTACATGAATAACAAAGCCAGTTAATTTAAACATGCTTAGCCTACCTTGAAGCTCAAGTGATTGAGGGTAAGCATGTGCTTAAAATGCTTTTGTTGGTTATGCCTGATAAAATCAGCATCTTTTTGATGATAGCCATTTGAATAAATTAGTAAACTAATAGAGAGGCAGCTGCCCTGCCATGAAATGTTTTCTAACCCTGAAACTAGGCCTGGTTTAAATTTGCCTCTGGTGACTGAGTTAGATAGAAGACAAGTGTCTCTGAACTTCTGCCTCAAACCTTGATGCAAAACAGGACTTCTGAGGAGCCCCCTCCCTAAAAACATATCCAAGGCATCATATTTAACTCATTCTTTGTTTCAAGAAACCTTGGGGTAGCATTTAATGTGGCTTTTTGGCAGGTGCTGCTCACTAGCTGAAGTAGGGGCAGAGTTCATCTTCATTTTAAACCAAGGACATTTTGTTAGAGTTATTATGCTGCCTGACTATATCTCAGCTGTTGCAAATGTGAATGCAAACATGTGCCATCTGGAGCTATAACAAATATGAGACTAAAATATTAGCACAGAAAGTAAATAACAGCTCAGCAGTTCTCCTCAGGCAGAAGATGGGATGACACAGGAACATATTTCTTAACTCTTCAGCTTCTGATAAATCTAAAGAAGCAATAGATTTCTTTGAATACATGTGCATAAATAAACCCAAAATGTCTGTTCATGTTGTTTAAGAAAGCAAAGAAACAAATAAACAAAACAACAAACAAACAAGCAAAACAAAAAAACCCAGCTGGATAACTAAACTCTTTCCACAATTTTTTAATAGTTCTAACCTGCCCCACAGTCACATGGGGTCAGAGCCTTCTTCAGCACTTTGAACACCATAGCAGGTGTGCAGGGACAGGTCACAGGTAAGGGATTGGTTTAAGTCATGTTTGGAAATGGACATGAATCTGGAGACATGAATAGATTTTAGGCTGCACAACACCAATTGTTTGCTTTCTTCATACTAAATTTTTTACAAGGGTTAATTGTCATTTTTTTATAAGGGCACACCTTGGGATGTAGAGATTCTAAAATAAACCAGAAGTGACCTTGTACAAGTTTGTGCCATTTTTCTCCAGCTCCCCCACTGAGGAGATGATTGTACAGTCACCCCTATCAGCACTGGGACAGGCACCATCTGTCATTTTAAATGCAGATAGATGTACCACTTATTATTGCTCAGCAAGTGAAAAATGATGCAAAGCACAGTTAGAAAATGTTCCTGGCTAGCAATGCCATCTCCAGAGTGGCGCTGAAAAGGAACTCCTCCTTCAGCCCCCTCCCCAGCTGAGAAGAGTGGTTTAGATGATAAACTTTTTAATGTAGTATGGAGCCCACCATCATATCAAAGTTTAGTCTGTCTTTGTCATTGAAGATAAATGCCTAATTTAGTGATCAGCACTCTGTAAATACCACAGATTGGCAAATGAAGGTTAGATGGCAGATTAGATATGTGGTGTACATCTTCAGACTTGGCTTTATGCATTTCACATATGATCAGATTCGCAAGGCCCAAGAAACTGAATCCCAAACTCTTTCATTTTATTTTGAAATATATAGGGGACGAAAAGATCAGAAATGTCTTCTGTGAGAAACATAGGACTAATGTATTGAATTTTCCCTGTGACAAAATTAACGTTCCCAAACTTCCCTTGCTGTTGGCCATAGGATAACTTCTCTACTAATATAAATATCTGTCTACTCAGACTGGGGGAAAGGAACAAAGCAGCTTTGTCTCAAAATCTGGATTTTCTAAGAGCTCAGAGTACTTAAAAACAGAAAATTCTCTGGTATTACAAACAATGGATGCTTAATCTGTCAAACCTTTACCTGACTAGCAGCACTGAAAGGCACGAGTCTGCCTGCCTTTAGGTGATCATTTCTTTAGAAACAGGTTGGTCTGACAAAACTGGGAAGAAAGAAAAGATGTTGAGTCATACTGTAAATTGCAAATGAATTTCTTTTTCTATCTCCATGTTAGAGGCTCGGCTGTCAGGGTACCTTGGGGAATGAGACAGCCTTCTGAGAACCATGGAGTCCAGCAGGAGTGAAGAAAAAAGATTGAAAACCTTTCCAGAGAGCATGTATGGTTTTGAGCAAACAGTTATGTGAGATTAAGGCTAAGGAAATTGTTGGAGATGAAGGGAGAACGACCATTCTATAATGCATCGAACTCCACTTTATTGATCAATCAATCACCTTAAATAACAAAGTTAACGAACTTCATGCATATTCTGTAATCCAATTTCATGATAGGCTAACAGAGAAACTTCTAACCACTCCTCTTGTTTTAGAATACCTACAATTGTTTATTAAAAACAGAACCAGAGTTCCCACAACTTTCACATCTGTTCCCAGGGTGTCGTCTTTTCCCAGAGACGGTGTTCTGCTTGTTATGGGAAGACAGTCTGAGAACCTCATTGTTTATAAAGAGAGTCTAATTGTTTATAGAAATCAGAAGGCGGAGAACTGCGTTAGGACTGCTCTACTTTTCCTTTTACTTTTCTCTCAATTGTATGTCTCATGGCCTTTTTCTTTAAGCCATTCTTGAACCAAACTCTCCAACATTTCCCCCGTTTTTTTCTTTGAGAGAAAAGAGGTTAGCTTGCCAGGTTTTCTCTATCATCCTACTAACCATCTTTTGGATACAACTGCAGAAGCAAGGTAAGATAAATAAAAGCAATAAAGCACACCTAATATCCCTATAGCATATATTACAAAGTTTCTTAACCATGGTCCCAATCCTAAGCTTTTAAGCCATTCATCAATTCCCAATCCTTCTTCTTCCTTAAGGCTGTTAAGCCCTAGTCGTAGCTCTTTTAACTTAGCATGAATAGATACAGAATGATCAGATAAGTTCATGCAACACATCCCTTCAAACTCTTCACAACCATGGCCTTGTGCTAGCAGTAAAAAATCTATAGCAGCTCTATTCTGTAAAACAGCGTGATTAACACTTTGTACATCTGCAGTTAACATATCTAATATCTGTGATGTCTTATTCAATTCACCCTTAGCCCAACACTCTATTTGTTTTGCTAAAGTCATTGCTTTGCTTGCAGCACCCCATGGTAGGAGAGCTGAAACCATCACTTGCTTAAATTTACTCCAGAACAATGGATCTCCTATTTGACTACAGTCTAAGTTGTGTAAGCTGCGCCTTTGCCTGCTTGTCTTATGACTTAGTTGCATTAACACAGATATGTTAGGGTGGAATAATGATAATTTGCCTAAATAACAAGGTCCACCCTGCGGCTGGGCTGTTATTCCATTCCAGGTTCTATCTCCACAGATTAGAAATATCCCTGTGGGTAATTTCTTAGGTGTCATGATACTAGAGCCTTTACATTGGCTATAAAGCTGTTTGGACACTATTTCTGGACTTAGAGATGAATCCAGACTAGCCCATGTCTGTTTATGCTGATTCACTTTTTGAAGATTAGAATAGTCAAAGCTGAACCACCCACCGTCAGAAGTGCTGGTCATACTAGCATTTGCACTTCCGAAAAGATCTAACTCCTCAGGTAGGGAATGCAAAGGAGTACTAAGTGATTGAATTAGCAGGCATTGGCGATAGCCGTCACTCTGACTGGCAGTATACCCTTTTTGTGCGGGCAACTTGATATTGACCATGTTGCGCATGCATAAGGCACGGTTATTAATAAAACTGCAAAATTCTTGAGGAGACCACACTGGAAGTCCTACCAAACACGTTCGAAATGGGTTGGTAACTCCTCCAAGGCTGAGACAAAGCGATGACTGATTAATCTGTCTAGCAAGTGTTATCCATACATTATTTCTAGCTTGACTAAAATGCGTTACCCTTAATTCTTCAGCCATTACTACTACTACCCCAAGCAATATAACAAAAGCAAACCTCATTTTTCTGTTTTTACTTTGGCCTTCTTTTTCTTATCAGATTTTAACCTTACTGTTCCTGACACCTGAAGATCACATCTTTGTAACCTTCTAATGCAATGATCTAATGCCTGATTGGGATCTCCTCTTATAGGCCCTACAACAGAATGTTGTTTTAAAGGTACCAGTTTTCTACACCTTACAGAGGCTATATATGATGCACTTTGAGCTTTAATCCTTTTCAAAATGCACTGTACCTCCCACCGATAATAGGCCAAGATTTTCTGCTCGTGAGATTCATAAAGGTCTAAAGCTGAGGCAGTGTTTAACCCTGTCTGATTACGTAGTGCCCACTCCCAATTATGTTCCCAGTTATGTCTATAATTACAGGTGCTACACCACAAACGGAAAAGTGACAACTGATCCACCCAAAAGGTCTGATCACAACCCCCACAACACAATGCAACCCAAGCAGCACAATTCGGGCTGTGACATTCAAGGCAGTTCTCTTTTGCTGGTCCTCTTATGTGGAAAGATGATAATGATTCAATAATGTCAATCAGTTCCCTGGCCGTCCGGCAACGGTCCGTTATGGCTCTGTCGATCGCCTTCGAGTGTCCCTTCAGCTGTAGCAGTAGTGGTCGCAGGATCAGGGGCAGCTTCTTCTCCAGACTGTCCTTGTCCTCTTCCGTGAGTTGGTCCACCAATCGCTGCATCAAGAACAGGTTTAGTCCACTTGACAGGTACCCACAATGCTCCTGTAGGGGTGGAAATACAAAGATATCCCCTTCCCCAAAACAGGACCTTAGCAGGATCCTTCCATAACCCTGTCTTGGGATCTCGGTACTTTACCCATGCTTCTTTTTCCTGTTCACCAATTTCTTGTGGCTTATAGTGTAGTTCTGCTGGAGGTTGCCCTACATCTCCGAATACACACAAATGATTAATCACAAATAAACTTTTTAATAACCTTGCCTGGGGGTCAGTTATTTTCTCATGCTTGGCTAAATACTTTTTCAGAGTACCATGTGCCCTTTCGATGATAGCCTGCCCTGTAGGGGAATTTGGGATACCTGTAGTATGTTCAATCCCTCAATCTCTTAAGAATTTCTCTATCCTTTGACTGGTATAGGCAGGACCATTATCCGTTTTAATTTTTTTGGTGTACCCATCACTGCAAAGCAACTGTACAGATGCCTTTCCACATGTATAGCTCTTTCTCCTGCCTGAGCTGTTGCCCATATGTATTTGCTGTAAGTATCGATAGACACATGTACATACTTTAGTTTGCCAAAACTGGGGACATGTGTAATGTCCATTTGCCATAGCTCGTTTGTTTGCAGGCCTCGTGGGTTTACTCCTAGGCCTAAACCACATCCCCCATTATGATGACTACAAGTCGGGCAAGCCCTCACAATAGCTTTTGCTTCTGAGAGTGTTATCTTAAATTCTCTGCTTAAGCCTTTTGCATTTTGGTGAAACATTGAGTGGGCTTCTCGAGCCAATTGATGACTTGACAGAGGTGTGCTTTGGGTAATGGTGACCAATCTATCTGCCCTATCATTCCCTTCTCCTAAACCAACATCCCATTTGTGACTTCTAATATGAATTACAGCATAAGCATGTTCCCTGGATCTTGTAGCTCTCTTTAACTGCAATAATAGTTCATATAGTCTTTGATTTTGCACCTCTTTTATGGACGCGTCTTCAATTCTTGCTACAACTCCTGCTACATACAGAGAGTCTGTAACAACATTCAAAGGTTGCTTTAACTGTGCCAGTGCCCATACCACTGCTAACAGTTCCATGGTTTGTAGACTGTCCACTGCTTCTGCTTGCAGAATATGATGCTTCCATACTCCCTTTTCTTGCCAGGTTATTGCAGCAGTTCTTGATTTTCTGCCAGCGTCTGTAAATGCAGTAATGGCACCTGAGATAGGAGAATTTTCTCGCTTAGGACGAGTTATCCAGTCCCAGTCCCCTATCCATTGAACCAAAGCTGGTCGAAGCTGATATGTTTCAATGGGGCAACATGCACCTAAGAGAGCTTCCTGCAGTTCCTGTGAATTAGTCAAATACCAGTCCAGGGTATCCTTTTTCATTGGTATCTTGATGGCAGCTGGTTCTGCCCCAGCCACCTGCAACATCCTTTCTCTGCCCTTCTTTATCAGATCCGCTAACATTTCAATCTTTTGAAAAAGAGTCTTAGTTTGCTGCAGTGGGGGGGAGATCCATTCTAATATCCGTGTTTTCCCCGTTTCTTGTTTGCATTGCGTAAGTGCTCCCAAAAGATATTGTGGGCCATTCCAAATGGTTAAATCTATGGGTAAGTCTGGATCCCTTCGATAAACATGTCCATGCATAACACAGTCCATAATTTGCTGAATGACCCGCTGTTGCTTATCAGTAATACACACCGGATGAGTTGGGTCAGTTCCTTTTAACAGTGGACGTAACTCGTCGAGCAGTTCATTGGGTATTCCCACCGTTGGTTTTAACCACTGTAAATCACCCAGGAATTTCTGAGCATCATTTAAGGTGGTTATTTTTGTTTTTAATTGCAGCTTTTGAGGTTTGACAGTTTGTTCTGTCATAGACCATCCCAGGTATTTCCAGGGAGCAGTTGTTTGGATTTTCTCAGGAGCTACTACTAGAGAGTATTGTGCCAATGTGGTTCTTATTTCCAGGACTTGTTGTTGTGTGAAAGGCATAGGCTGAGCAAATAACACATCATCCATATAATGATATATCACCGTACTAGGCCATTGCTTCCTGAGTGGTTGCAAAGCTGCACTGACATAAAGCTGACACAAGGTGGGGCTGTTGCACATCCCCTGCGGAAGAACCGTCCATTCAAACCTCTGATCAGGTCCTTCTCTGTTAATTGCAGGTAACGTGAAAGCAAAGCGTCGCATATCCTGCGGGTGGAGGGCGATAGTAAAAAAGTAATCCTTTAGATCAATAATCAGCAAAGGCCAATCCATTGGAATCATGGCCGGGTTAGGTAATCTAGGTTGTAATGAGCCCATAGGTTCCATCTGTTCATTAACAGCACGCAAATTGTGGAGCAGTCTGTATTTTCCTGACTTCTTTTTAATTACAAAAATTGGAGTATTCCAGGGGCTAGTAGATAAACGCAAATGTCCCTGTTGAAATTGTTCTGAGACAAGCTGATGTGCATGTTGAAGACTTTCCCCTTTTAAAGGCCATTGCTTAACCCATACCGGGGTGTCAACAATCCAGGTAACGGGAATTGGGAAAGTCCAAGCAATGGCTGTTACTCTAAAGGATGTTCATTTGTCAAGACCACCCCAAGCTGAGCCATAATGTCCCGACCTATAAGGCATTGAACAGTAGGTGGTAGCTGAACTACTGAAAAAATTGCTGTAAGCTGTTTCCCGTCGATGTAAACTTGAAGAGGAGGCGAACGGCTAGCCAGGGTAAATCCTCCGACCCCAGATACTGCAGTGGCTGCTGGCTGCAGAGGCCAGTGTTGAGGCCAGCAGTTAGGACTAATAATGCTGGAATCTGCTCCAGTATCTAGCAAACCTGATAATGTCCTTTTTTGTCCTTTGAACTCTATTTCTACCTTTTTCTTAGGTCTGTCAGCTAGATTCAAAGTCAACAAAGTAAGTCCTCCTGTGGAACCAAAAGCACTTTCTCCCCTCTTCTGACCTTTTATGGGTTGTATTCCTTTAGTCATTTGCTCAAGTGGTACCAGCTGAGCAATCCTTTGTCCCTTATGAATTTGAAGAGGAGGAAAAGGAGTATAAGCCATCACTATAATCTCTCCCGTGTAATCCGCGTCAATAACACCAGGTAAAACGAACAGTCCCAACATAGATGCAGAAGATCTTCCGAAGAGCAAAGCACCCACTGCTTTGTCCTGTATAATAATAGGTCCTCGGACCCCTGTTGGAATTTTCTGCGGGTGCGGAGTCATTAGTGTCACGTCTATTGCGGCTGCCAGGTCCATGCCGAGGCTCCCTGCTGTGGCTGGTTGAAGGCTCCCTGCTGCGACGGGTTGAAGACTCCCGGCTGTGGAGGGTTGGAGGCAGGAGGGGATGTTGTTGTTGCTGCAGCGGCAACTTGTGTCTGGGCGCGGCTGCTGCAGGGATGCGCGCTCCTGGGGAAGTTTCCCGACCTCCGTCTACAAGCGCCCGTATTATGGGTGTCCATACGGCATTTGTGGCACCAGATTCCAACAGCCTGGCATTCCCGGCGCAAGTGGCCCATGCCTCCGCATCGGTAGCATTTCATGCGGCCCCCTTTATTTGATGCTGCAAATGCAGCTGGTGCTTGGAGAGGTGCAAGAGCGGCTAACACCTGACTCTGAGAGGACTTTGCCTGTTCTTGCAAACCTATTCCTATCTGTTTGAGTGCATCTACCACAAAAGCCTGCTGCCCGGTAGGAATTAGAGCCATCCTCTCTAATGCCTCCTCTATAGTCCAATTCGCACCTAAGGTATTAAGTATGTTTCTAGTAGCAGAATTACAATTTTGAAGGGCACACTGCCTGAGTAGGGCCCCGCGCATATATTCCGGCATGCCCGCTCTTTCAATTGCAGCAGCAGCTTTATCAATAAAAGCGCCAAATGATTCCTCTCTGCCTTGCTTAATTCCCATATACACTGGTATCCCTCCTGGTTCCTTCACCATGTCTATTGCGAGTCTAACTAACCTCATAGCCTCCCGGCACTTCTCCTGACCTATTAAGGCTTGTGCCTCAGTACGAAGGAAAGGTCCCAGCCCCATAAGTTCATTAACAGTGACGCCATGCAGGGGGTCACCCGGCTGCCTTTGAACTGCCACACACTCACTGACAAGTGCCTGCCAATGAGCATTAAACAGCAATTGTTGATGTTGGGTAAAGATTAATTTAACTATGCCACGACAATCATTAACGAGAAGGATGCTGGTGTCAAAAATATAGTCGAGCATTTGCTTGGCTGGTTCGCTTTTAAATCCAAACTGACTAACAGTAGCTCGCAATTGAGATAACAGTTTCCAGTCAAGAGCACTGATTGTCGCCTGTATGCCGCCCTCAGCCTGAGGGTTGAAGACAACCGGACAAGCCAGCTCTCGAGCCGAACTTATCAGCTCTTGATCTCCCTTTTCAATTGCATCTTTGGCCAGGGCAGCCCACACATCTCGTCTTTCCCTCGCAATCATCGCCGCTAAGTCGTTTTCCGCCCCAGGGATCGACTGATTGCTGTTCGGGAACGGAGTATGCGTTTTTGGCCCCGGCTGCTGCGATACAGCAGATACGGGAGACTCAGAAGTGGTCTGTGTAGCCTGCGGCAAAGCGGACAATAAAGCACCCTGCGGAGCTTGGCTCGTTAGGGGGGGCTGCGAAGCGGGTAGTGAGGCGGTCTGTGTAGCCTGGCTTGTAGCCTGGCTCACAGCTTGGCTTGTCGAGAGAGGTGGTGAGGCAGGTAATAAAACCGTCCTCATTGCGGGGCCGAGAGGAGTCCCCGCCTCCTTATCAAACTCCCTATCTTGATCGTATTCTTTGTTACGATCGTGAGCGGCAGTAGCCTGGTGAGCAGCCCTTTTTCAGCCTGAAACTGCAACAGTTCGGTGTTAATGACCCGCCATAATTTACCCCACTTCTTAGCAGTTTTATCATCATCTAACGTAGCCTGCCACAATAAATCACCAAATTTACGCCATTCCGACAACTCGTGAACCGTGTGGGGATTTACAAAGATTCCCCTTTCCAAACCATAAGCCAAAAGACCCGGTAATTCTTTCTGTAAGTCTATCCCCTTAACCTGCCTTTTTTGCAGGAAAGCAATAAAAAGTTCATATGCGGCTTGCCTTTCCATACCTATATTGTAAGCGCGCGCTTTTCAGCTCCTCAAGGTTGCGGCCGCATGTATCGGCCAGGCCCGTCTTTACCGTCGCCCAGAGCACGGCGCGGATCGGCGGGTTGTCCTCCGCTTTTTCCTCCGCGCTTCTTTTGCCGTTCCGGCTGCAGTTTCGATCTTCGGAACCCGACCCTGGCTTCACTTCCCGTGGTGTTCGCTATCATGTTCGGGTGTCACCATATATTGAAGTGAAGGGAGTTCGATGCATCAATCGGATGGTCCTTCTCCCTTCACTTCAATAATCTTTCACTACTAAACATTCTAACCTTGGTCTGCATGAGCATGTACTACTACACAAAACAGAAAAAACAATTTACTTACCCTTGCAACTCTAGAAATAGAATTGGGAGAATTCAAGCCAACAAGCTGGCCAAGGATACATTTCATTTCCTCTGTTGCTCCTTTTGCATTTGGAACACCTGCAGGTAATTTATACTTATGGTGAAATTATATACGTTATCAGCACAAAAACTGCCAGAACAGTTTGCAAGAGGTTTAAGAATTAAAATACTGAAGTCTTTTCTGAAGCAGATGTAGGCACCAAACAAAACTGAGTCACACCAACAAGCTCATAGTACCTCTAAGAGTGAAGTGGTTTCTAATGCATAGTTAAAAATACTATTTAATAAAATGTATTTTAAAATAAATGTACCTGTTGGACAATGACTTTGAATTTGAACATAGGGATGTACCAGCAACTCCGAAACAGAAATTCTCTCTTTAGGATTTCTTATTAAACAGCGCTGCAAATGAAGAAAGAGGAAGAATGTTTTGCCTATAAATTATGAATTGTCCTAGAAATTAACAGTATTTACTTTGGTTGTTGAACCAAAGGACTTATGTAGCTGGTATTGAGCTGAAAAGAGACTTTAATATGGAAACTACTTTCAGAATAAGGCCTGTTACTACAAGTAGCAGTGAGCATCTCTCTGTGGAAAAAGTCTTTCAAGCACAACTCATTCAGTTTTATAAAATATGCTCTAAATAAAGAAATTACCATTACTTAAAACAAAAGGAACAGTTACCTTCAGCACATCTTGAAGATCCTTCTCAGCAATATCTGGGAACCCTATTTCATAGCTTGGATCAACAATAGCATGCATTTTATTGATGCGATTTGTTATATGCTGAAACGGAGTCCTTCCATATGTCATACAGTACAAAATGCAGCCCAGTGACCACGCATCGCTTTTGGGACTTATCTAATATTAAAAATTAAAAAAAAATTATTCTCTACTTAAGAAACCGACCCTTCAGTCAATTTATCATGTATTTGTACAGTTTTCATTGTGTAAGAGATCTTTGTTACTATTACACAAAATCACCAAGACAGCACGCCATTATCTACTCAGTAGTGTGGCTTCCTTCACTGATAATCCATAAGAAAACTCTTGTTCTAAACTATTTTTGAAAATCAACTTACTTGAAGAACTAGCTTAAAAATAAAGTTAGTCCTTAACAAGTCCAATTGCAGGATTCTAATTTCAGATTTAAAAATAAGCACAACTAAAAGCATACTAAATTATTTAAGTCCAGGAAATGGTAAGAAATCACTGCTATGTCTCCTAAGTGGAAAGCCACAATTCAATTCCCCTGGGTTTAAAGGATTCAGATCCACATTTCAACTATGTCACTCAGGCTGGTCCTTGCAGGACAACTTTGCACTTGTCCTTTTGAAGCTGAATTACTTCAAGAGAAGCACAGAGTGGGGGAGAGGGGGAAGTGGAGAAAGATGCATACAGAGAACCTAACTCCCAGCACAGTGGTTAGATTTCTGCTTAGATGAGCTGAAAAAATCTGCACTTTGCATGCAGTTTTAATTTAGAAGTACAAAAGGTAAAAAAATTACCATCCTTAAAAAAAAAAATCCACTTTTGAAATATTTTGTTCTCTATTTAGGAAGCCAAGATTTTATTTTATTACATAATAATACTTCCATTCAACTGTTAAAAAGTTAATCTTCATGTACATGCGAGTACATGTGGATTTTAAATACTTTTGCACCAAACCATGTAACCCTCAATTGAATTTTGACTGCCAATGTGAAAAATGCTTTCCCTTCAGTACTTTTCTCATCACTCACATTCCATTGCCCTAGTGATGTTATAAAATTTTCTACAATACACAATACTCTGTAGTGGAGAAAAATTAATAGGATACACTGAACTCATTTGTGGCCCTAAAACGCCCAAGCCTGTGCCTCTGTTTTACTTTCAATTTTACACAGTAATTGAGCTCTTACATTTTTCTAAACACCATCTGCCAAATGCTTTTGGGTAGTTAGGGAGATTAAGCTTAACCTTCCAACTCTGCACACCATCACAGCACAATAAATTCTCTTGTGTTCAAGTTTCAGTGGAAGATTTTGAAAAAATCTGAAGATATGATTGAATTCCTTCCTTCTTAACATGAAGGGAATAGGAGGAAAAAGATCATACTACCTTAGAACGAGGTTTGCCATTTTCTCCATAGGAAGACCTATCTTCTATTGCTTCAGGTGGCATATAATTCATTGTGCCAGTCTAACCATAAAAATGAAAAAATATTTTAAGTAAAACATACATTAAATTTCATTAACTTAATAAAACTTAGATTTCTGTCCCAAAACACTGAAAAGCATATTAAAAGTTTGTTTCTATTAAGGTTGAATGCCATTATTATTTTCTTCATTAAAACATGTAAAAAACAATATATACAAATATTCACACACACATATAAAACCAATCAGCATAAGATTTCAATAGTAGTTGAGGTTATTACAATCAAAGTTATCAGCAGGTACTATTGCATTTCACAGAAAAATGGACATCAATTTTCCAGAAGTATTTCACCTGAGAATCTTTAATGATACTTGTCACATCTGGCTGCATTTAGTTTGCAATGCCAAAGTCAATTAGTTTTAACATTCCGTCAACTATCAGAAAGTTTGCTGGTTTCAGATCACTGTGAATAATGCCTGTAAAAAAGTTTAAAGTAAATCCAAATTACTATCATAAGGTTTAGTATTACTCAATTCCTATAACCCTTGCACAGAGAGAAGGTACAGATTGGCTTTATTTGAGTCTCTGCAGATTTCACAAAAGTGCTTCCATTTTTTCCTAAAGAGTTCTTAACTTGCATGAATTTATAGTTAGAATTACTACTTAATCAAACCTGCAGGTACCCCAGAACAGCTCCAAGCAATTTGAGTTGCAGAGTTTGTCTCAGTTTGGGACAGACACTCCAGCTCTGTGGGCACATAGCCACACTGGATTGCTGCTCTGGAGCAGTTCAGTGGCCTGTCCATGCTTGTCGTTTTCTCTTTAATTAGCTAAGCAGGGAGTTAAAATAAAATTATATTGCTTAGTCTGATTAAAGGTACCATTCACTAAGGAATATACACAACTGACTTCTCACAAACTCTACTTGCACAATTTAACATGAGTTTTGGTTACTATCTACATAATCAACCAATCTATCTTGATATTTTACAAAAATCTATGGCTTTTTTCAAAACATCACATATAAGTATGCCTGTCCCGTTCTCGGCTGTTTTTAATGGCCTGGAAAGGCTCGGGATGGCCTTGGGGCAGGCCGCGCTCCAAAGGACGAAAGGAGTCTTCAGGTTTTTCGGTCTTCAGTGTTTAATAATTCTTATCTACAATATTTTCTCTCGGTCCGACAGAGGTCCGCACAGCAAGTCAGCCATGAGCACACTGACTGCCCTCGGGGCGGTCACTTATCTTTATACCCAAAACTACGTATAAGATATTTACCTTTTCTCCCCAATACCTTTCACCCTTATTGACAAGTGCACATTCAGTAAGAACCAATCTCAAAGTGCCACCACCACCACTGAAGATGGACGACAAGAAGAAGAAGAAGAAGGACAGGACACACCCTAATTCCTCCATCTTGTCTCCCTAGAACCCCCCTGTACCGAGATTCTAAAACCCGTGTTTCACACTATAATTAATCTATCTCTTCACCATTTATCCCCGTGTGATCCTCCCATCCTCATACAGGTGTCGTCTCCCGTGCAGGATCAAAGTCCAACCACCAGGCACTTCTGGCAATGTTCCAGGACCTCTGAGCCCCCCAAGGGTTGTCTCGGTGACTCGGCACATCAGGACTGCTGCGCTGAGTTCCCACATCTCCCCCTTCTGTTTGCACTAAAAACACTTCTTTTGCTACCTGACTCATGACACGCCTTAGACATACAAAGATGCATGGGATAACAAGTATGAGGACTAAGAGAATTATTAAGACATAGAACGCTATCTTTAAAATTCCTCTCCATATGGGAGAGATGTCAAAAAATTCTACCAGATCATCGATCCATGATCCTGTGATCTCGCCAAGTTTATTTATGCTGTCTTTTATTTTCTGAATACTTTCATGAATTGATCTTGAATGGTCCGAGAGATTCATGCAGCACATCCCTTCAAATTCTTCACACCCATGTCCATGAGCGAGCAGCAGATAATCGATCGCCGCTCTGTTTTGAAGAGTCGCCTGTCTTACACCACTGATGTCTTTTAACATGTCACTCAATGCAACAGACACAGACTGAGCATGTTTGCTCAACCAACAACCCATGCGGTCGATTTGAGTCAAGGCCACCCCCGATGCTGCTTGAGGTGAGAAGATTGCTGTAGCAACTCTCGCTGCCTTGGCCCAAGTAAATATTTCGTCATTGCAATCTGCCGCATAATGTTGTATTGATCTTTTCTCTTTGTGCTTTTTCTCTCTTAGCGATTTCAAATCTGGCGAAAACATTGAAATTTCCCCAATGCTGCATGGACCTCCCGTGGCATTAGCAGGAATGCCGTGCCAAATTCTGTCCCCGCAAATTCGAAACAAACCCCGTGGCAATTGCACTGGGACTTGGATCGATCCTCTGGCAGTTTTCTCTGTGTATTTGCACCATGCTGATGCATTTTTATAGAATTCATGATTGGGAGTCAAATCGATAATTTCTGCCTTTGTGACATTTGGAGTTTCGAACTGCATGCAGAGTTCCATTGTCATGGACCCAAAAATCTCCAATTCCTGAGGTTCTGTAGAAGCCACAGGAAGTAGACGTGTCCAAGCACACCACTCCTTCACAGGACCTTTAATGACCTGCGAGATGCTAACTGCGGAGTGCCCTGGAATTGGCCATTCGTCCACTGGCAATCCAACCATGCATGCTGAAAATGGTCTCCCTGGCCTCGAATGTGTCAGACAAATACTATCCAAATTCGCTGCTTGAGCTAAACCCTCCCATACATTTTGTTTTGGTTGATTAATAGGTAAATTTGCCCCATTGCTTATTGCAATGAATGAAAGAATGATGCATATGAGCATCATAAAACTCGTGATTTCACTTTTGTGCGAAATCATTGTTATGTTTTTCACTCAAGACCCCAAAGGAAAAATCCCCAAAGTCTTTAGTTCTTTTTATTTCTCTTCTGAGTCATCTTTTGCAGTCTGAATCTCGACTTCTGTCTGAGTACTCGTCTCTTTGTTTCTCGGATCAGCATTCTCCTGTTCTCGCGTTCGAAATGGCTTCACGTGTCGCGCTGAAACCCACTTCAGACCTCGATCTGTGGAAACACAAGCGAAAGCCTTGCCCCAAGTGATTAGTTTGAAAGGACCCTCTATTTGTCCTGTCTCTAGGTTTATGATCAAAACTAAAGGATTTTTCCTTAGCTTTGCCTGTGTGCTGTTTAGAAAATGTCTCACGATTGGTGGATTAGGTTCTGGGGATGAACTATTTAGGAAATTCAACACGTACAGCGCCTTATTTAATTTCATGTGAGGTGTTGCCTCTGGCTCACCCCTTCTTTGTCTGTCCAGAAGGGATTTCAGGGTGTGATGTGCTCTTTCAATGATTGCCTGACCTGTGGGCGAATGTGGAATACCAAACGTATGTTTGACACCCCATCTTTTCAGGAATTTGTCAATTTGGACCATTGTCTGTTTTTATCTCCTGAGGCACACCTAATGATGCGAATGCTTGCAGAAAATGCCGACAAGCATGGTCTGCTGTTTCCCCTGCATGTGCTGAAGCAAAGACTGCACCTGAGAATGTATCTACTGAAACATGAACATTTTTGAGCCTCCCAAAGGATGGATACTTCGTGACATCAGCTTGCCACAATTGAAGACTTTGCAGTCCCCGCGGATTGACTGCTCCTGTAGAAGAAGGTGGCTGCACAAGCTGACAGTCTGGACAAGCACTAATGATCTCCCTCGCCTGACTCTTTTTGAGACGAAAGGACTCCATCAGCGCCTGTGCATTCTGATGAAAGAATGCATGACTTAATCTTGCCTGCTCAAAAATGTCTGGAAGTGTTTGCGAAATGGGCATTGTCAACCTGTCTGCCCGAGCATTCCCTTCCGCTAAAAACCCCGGAAGTGTTGTGTGCGTTCTAATGTGCGTGATAAAATATTCTCTTTCCCTGCTTTCTAGCAATGTTTTCAAGCTCGTCAGATATGAGTATAAAACCTCATTACTGACTTCTTTCAAGAGCAAACCCTCCAATCGTTTGACCACACCCGCAACATATGCGGAATCTGTGACCAGATTGAGAGGTTGTTTGAACAACTGAAACGCTCGGACAACGGCTGCTAACTCCACGATTTGTGGAGAGCCCTGGACCATCTTTACATCTGATTCCCAATCCCCTGTTGTTGAGTTTCTCCACGTGATCACCGACTTGTGTGTCTTCCCTGAGCCATCAGTGAACACTATGATCCCGTCCAAAGGTTCTTCACTTATTCTTGGTTTCGCTCTGTAACATATTTGTGATTGCAGTATTCTATGCTGTGGAAAATGGATTGTGCAAATTCCCGGAAAAGCTAACAACGCGATTAATAAGTCTTTTGATTGTTGCATTGCCCTATCAAAATAGTCTTGGTTCAGAGGTAATCTGATGACTGAGAATTCCCGTCCTGCCATTGTCAGCAATCTCGTTCTCGCCTTTATGATGATTCGTGCTGCCATCTCTAAATCTGTGAGAATTGTCTTTGAAGGCCTGTGTGGTAGAAAAACCCACTCTATGATTATCAAAGAGTCTTTTTGTGATTCATCCCATTGGAAGATCAAACCATGGAACTGCGTTTTCTTCCCCAGCACTGCCAACTGAAAAGGCAACATTGGAACAAATCGATGTGCCTGCCTTTTCTGTATCACGTCTGTGACTTTCTCCAACTCTTTCTTCGCTTCTGGCGTGAGTGTTCTGGGAGATCGAATGTCTGTGTCTCCTCTCAAAAGATCGAGCAACGCTGGAATATCGCTGTTTGTGATTCCCAAAACTGGCCTCATCCAGTTGATCTCTCCCAAAAGCTGTTGTAAATCATGCAAATTGCTGATCTTTGTGCTGACCTCCATTTTCTGAGGTTTTATTGTTTTCTCTGAAATCTTCCACCCTAGATATTTCCAAGGTGCAATCTCTTGAATCTTTGAAATGCTAATTTCCAGACCTGCCTTTTGCACTTCTGTGATCACACAGTCACAAGCTTATTACAGCTCCTGTTGTGTTGACGCTGCAATGAGCAAATCATCCATGTAATGAATGATCTTCACCTTCGGAAATTTCTTCCGCGCTGGTGCCAAAGCTCGTGCCACGTACCATTGACAGATCGTCGGAGAATTTTTCAGTCCTTGTGGAAGGACGACCCAATGGTACCGCTGCAGAGTCGTTTCCTTGTTGATACTCGGAACTGAAAAGGCAAATCTCGGAGCGTCATCTGGATGGAGCGTAATACTGAAGAAACAATCCTTGAGGTCAATGACCACAAGCGGCCAATCTCTGGGAATCATTGAGACAGATGGAAGTCCCAGCTGAAGTGTTCCCATGTCTTCTATGACTTCGTTGATCTTCCTGAGATCATGTAACAACCTCCATTTGCCTGATAGCTTTTTCTTGATGACAAACACTGGAGAGTTCCAAGGGCTGTCTGTTGGCTTGATGTGTCCCTTCTGCAATTGTTCTTGGACCAGGTTTTTCAAAGCGCTCAACTTTTTCCGCTCAAGGGGCCACTGATCCATCCAAACTGGATTGTCTGTTCTCCATGTCCACTTCAATGTGGCAAGTGCCGCAGTGACCCCTATTAAAAATCCACTTCGACCTTCACGCCCCATTGTGCCAAAAGGTCTCGACCCCAGACTGTGATCGGCTTTTGGACGACAAAAGGACGAATGATCGCCGTCTTGTCTCCTGGTCCCGTGACAACGACGGAATTCTCACTTTGCAGACACAGAGAAGCTCCCCCTATGCCTGAGAGAGAACCCAGGGCGCGACCAAGCTCCAATTGCGTGGCCAAAAGATGTACGATACTACTGTGACATCTGCCCCTGTATCAAGCATGCCTCTGATTGCTATCGTCCTGTCTCCACATGTCAATTGGCACGTGAGTGTGGGTCGATCTCGACCTATGTGCTTCACCCATGTTGTATGTACTTCAACATATTCCTTCATAGGGAACCCTTCTCCGTCAAAGATTGACATGACTTCTCCAACTGCGTGTGGCGGCAAGGCGAAAGCTCTCGCAACCACAGTATTTTCCGGCACAGTCAATGGTGGACGAAGCGCTCTTGCCAGAACCGTCAATTCTGTATTTTTGTCTGCAGAAACAACTGTAGGATAAACAATAAGTCCAAGGATGCTGCATTTGTTTTGTCCAACTATCAAGAAATCTTGTTTTTTGTATGAATCTCCGCGGATACCCGTTGGTATCTCTGCATGATTTTCATCTAGAAAGCATACTGGTTTTGAAGCTGCCAATGCACACTGTGCCCCTGGTGGGAGGAGGTCTGGGTCGCTATGGAATCGACTGAGGGTTTTGCTGAGGGCATCTGCTTGTTGCTCACTGATGATTGCCCTGTCTGCTCTTGTGTCACCGCCAGTACTTGTGTCTGAGCGTGCTGGCGATTTACGGCCGCGCTCCTTTTCCCGTTTCCCGGATACGGTAACGGATTTCCTTCCATGTCTGTCTGAGAATAACATTCTTTCACAGAGTGTCCTCCTCTTCCGCACCGCGCACAAATTGGCCTTTCCGCTTTTTTGTGCTGGCTCTGGTGTATGTGTTTGTGGACAATTCTTTCTTATGTGTCCAAACTCCCCACATTTGTAACACCGTCCTCCTGGGAGATTGCTCTTCTTCTGCGTTGTTGCAAGAACTTTGTTGGTGTTCTCATTCTGTTGATGAAGTATTTTTTCCAGCATCTTTTCCAATGCCTTGTCTTCTGATTGTCTCTCTGAGTGTCCCTTTATTTGTTCTTCCCATTCCTCTCTTAATTCGTTCTTCACAATCGATGCGACATGCTGAGGTGTCCCCACCTTGCTGCATGCCTCCACCATCTCTGCCAAGGATGGCCGTCCTGGCATGGCACTAATGACCCATTGACAATCCGGGTTGGCATTGCCGAAAGCTAAGCTCTCCAAGAGAGGCCTCTTCGCTTCTTCAATCGTCACCTGTCGATCCACGGCTTACGTGAGTCGATCAATGAACGACATGAATGGTTCTGTGGGACCTTGCCTGATGCAAGAGAACGGAACATCTGGAGCTCCTGTTGGCGTAATCTGCATGATTGCCATTCGTGCCGCTTCTTTGATGTCACTTAACACTCTTCGTGGAAGCCGCACTGCTTGTTCCCCTGGATTGTCATCCGGAGGATGCCCTGCTAACTGCGCTTCTGTGAGATTCGTGTTTGGCCCACCTTGATATCTATTTCGCAACTCTGAAAGATACTTTCTCCACCTTTTTTTCCCAGACGAGATTCTGTGTCAGTGAGAATCATTGCCACAATGCTTCGAATATCATATGGTGTAAGGTCATACGTGGTGAATGTCCCTCTTAATAGTTGTTTGAAATATTGTGAATTGAGCCCAAAAGTTTGAGCCGCCTTCCCTAAGTCTTTGAGTGTTTCGTGACCCATCCTTTCCCATCTTGGATTCTGTCCCTGGGCATCATATGTCACCGGCATTGTCAAATCTCCTGAACCCGGAAATAAATGCTTGTCTTTTGCCAATGCTTTTCTGATGCGCTTCCAATCCATCGTCTTCACTGGATGCTGAAATTTCTCCTCTTGAGACTCCATTGGGATTTGCATGAATAATGGTGTTGTGGATGTCATCGGTGATTCGTTGTACCTCATTCTTTGCCTTGAGGTTTTTGGCCTCGTTCTTAAATCCGAAAAGGAAACTTGAGGATCCTGTTGATATTTCTTTTTTGCTGTATCAAATGAATGCAAGAAGCTTCTTGCTGCTTCCGCTGCTGACAGCATCCATGCCGGAACACCTTCCTATGCTGTGATCCGTATGAAGTCTTCTCCTTGTTGCTGTGCTTCATCTGAACTTTCATCGTCTTCGCGAAATCCCGAAGTTGAAGGATAATCCATTTGTTGCGTTGTCATTGTTTTCTTAGATGTACTCTTCTTTTTATATGTTGTTGGAAAAAATTGCTGCATTGTTGCAGTCTCGCCACGAGATGGCGCTGTGGCTCCACCGAACAGATCCGGCATGTCATGCACTTTTGTCATCCCCCCACGAGGTGGCACTGTCACCGCACTTCGTGGCTCGGATGACGGCATGAATTCGACTGCCCCTCGTTCGGCCGACTGCCGTGTCTACGATATTGTTTGAGACCGAGGCTGCCTGGCTTTTAATTCATCTGACAATGGAGATCGAATACGAGAACGTCTCCCTTGAAGGGAAGAGGCTTGGACTCCAAAGGTTTGGATTGAAGGCACCGGGACTTGAGAGGGGGTGGAGCCTCGGGATGTGGAACCCCAAGCATGGCCTGTCCTTGCCCGAGATGTCACAGGGGACCAAGCCCGTCTCTGCCCGCGCTCTGCTCTCCGCGCATGCGTGCTTTCGGAGCCGCTCCCCGTCTCTCCCGAGCTGACGTCACTCTCTCCCTCCCGTTCCGCCTCTGAAATCTCTTCCCTCTGATCTGTCCCTGACTCTCTCTCCACCTCCTCTGACGCTGTATCCACTCCTCCAACCGGTGCGCGCAGCCAACCCCCTGCCGGCACCCGGGCCCGCTCCACGATTCGAGCCGATCTCCGGGTCCCTACTTCCGGGTCTGACGTCACAACCGCGCGTCTCCTGCGTCTCTCTATGGTGGCCTTTTGGGGCTGTGCAGCCTCTCCCAATTCGCTGCCTGTGTCTGACGTCCCCACACTGGTTTGAGACCCCCCCCCAGAGGTTCTGCAAGCCTTGCCCTTCACGCGCGTCTTTGGCACGGTGCCAGCTGGAGCAGCCGCCGTTCCCAGCGTTGTTTCCACGAAAGCTTCACCAGAACCCGTGTCTCCCATTACCTCCATACTCACGCCCCCCCCCCCTCAGCCTGCACCACCGCAGCTGCGCCGCCCTGCTCTGCCACCGCCACGCTGCCGTGCCCGCCACGAGAAAGCGCTTCCCTCGACCCCTTTTCTCCCCCTCGGACTCCCCCCTCCGACCCTGCCGCTTCTGAGCCAGAGCCTGAAGTCCCTGTACTCTCTGGGGTTTCGGGACGTTTTAGGGATTTCTTGGGCTTTTTGGGTCGTGGGATTGGAGGCAATGACATTGTTCCCTGCTCCCGTTCCTCGAGAGCTTTTTCCCCCTGACTAGCTGGGGCCAGAGCCAATCTCTGCCTAGAGCCTTGCTCTCCTCCCCCTGCTCCTGAGGGACCCGCAACATCTTGTTGCCTTTCCAGTCATTTTGACTGCACAGAAATGCCTTCCAACATTATTCTTTCTGGAGACAGCAATTTTAAGGCTGTCTCGTCTTTTTTCGTGGCTAGGAGATAGAGGTGCCTATTAATTTCTTGCCAAAACCCTACTTCGAACAGACGCGTCTCTGAAAATGGGTAATTAAGTCTCACCCATAATAAAAGCTCTTTAAGCTCCTTCTTTGGAATCCCAACTGTGTATGTCTGTGCCACGCCTTGTAAGGCGGACAAAATTTCCAGCTGTTCCTGGGAGAGTGTGCCCCCCATGTTCTTAATTTTGACCTTCTCACCGAATCTCTGTCGTCAGAGCAGTCCGAAGGCTCCCGATCTCCATCCAGCAGGTCACAGGAGATGGATCCAGAGGCACCTTTCTGGTTCCGATCCCGGCTGTTCTGCTATGAACTTTCTTCGGCAGAAGCTGAGAGGTGTAATTCTCAGTGACTGCTGTCTTTTTCAGACTCTGTCGGCCGTTTTTTTCTTCTGGCTTCTCTCCCCAGGAGTTATCAGTGCTCTCCTGGGAATTTGTCCAAATCCGGAGCTGTCCTCTCGGCTCTTCAGGGCTAATACCCCCCCTTGGTGGGAGTAGCCCACCCAGCGGACGACAGTTGTCCCGTTCTTGGCTGTTTTTAATGGCCTGGAAAGGCTCGGGATGGCCTTGGGGCAGGCCGCGCTCCAAAGGACGAAAGGAGTCTTCAGGTTTTTCGGTCTTCAATGTTTATTAATTCTTATCTACAATATTTTCTCTCGGTCTGACAGAGGTCCGCACAGCAAGTCAGCCATGAGCACACTGACTGCCCTCGGGGCGGTCACTTATCTTTATACCCAAAACTACGTATAAGATATTTACCTTTTCTCCCCAATACCTTTCACCCTTATTGACAAGTGCACATTCAGTAAGAACCAATCTCAAAGTGCCACCACCACCACTGAAGATGGACGACAAGAAGAAGAAGAAGAAGGAGAGGACACACCCTAATTCCTCCATCTTGTCTCCCTAGAACCCCCCTGTACCGAGATTCTAAAACCTGTGTTTCACACTATAATTTATCTATCTCTTCACCATTTATCCCCGTGTGATCCTCCCATCCTCATACAGGTGTCGTCTCCCGTGCAGGACCAAAGTCCAACCACCAGGCACTTCTGGCAACGTTCCAGGACCTCCGAGCCCCCCAAGGGTTGTCTCGGTGACTCGGCACATCAGGACTGCTGCGCTGAGTTCCCACATATGCCCACTGAATTTCAGTAGGTTTTGCTGTTTGCTATATTTTTGGATGTTCTAGTCCTAAAATAGATGATGCTTTCTTCTACATGTACTACTCTTCACTTCATTATTATATAGGAAAAGATCCAAGTCTGCCTCTCCCTTATACTATACAGACAAACAGAATATAGATGCTATAGATGCATACACAATTATATAGGCAAAGAGGAGAGGAAGGCCTGAAGAACTCTAGGAGAAAGTTGAAACACTTTGTCAAAGTAAAGATGGCAGAGCTGTCAATGTAAAAGCTAAGTATGGAGAGACTGAGTGGCTAAAATTTGAGTCTAACAGAGAACAAGTGGGAGTATACAAGGTAGTCTAAAACAGAAAATATTTTCTGGCTGTTGAAAGAAAGCAGAAAGCATTATATAAACAATGATATTTGTGAGATCCTTCCTGAGTTAGCCATGTCTGTCTCTGGATCAAGATTTACCTTGTTTTTTTGCATCACTGCTTTTTTTAAAATACAGCAAATACTCATCTTTGAAGATCACTAAGATTATACCAACATTAAAAACAATACCATCTCCAAAATTAAAACAAGAGTCATGTTATCTGCCATGTATCCTACACAAATACCTAGAATTATTTAAGAATACCATATTCATGGATTGTGTGAACAGCTTCCAGCATATTTTTCCAATAGCTCTTTCGTTCCAGTGGATCCATCTTTTTTTTCTTTTTAAGCCAGCTATTGAGATCAATATTTCCACACTCCATTACCATGTAGATATGTTGATCAGTAATTTCACTAAAAATAAAACATGTGTGTTAAAAGTGAAGGAAATATCTTTTTACAGTGAAACACTGATTAAATAAGGTTAGTATTTGCTCACTAGCCAAAGGCGGATGATCTTATCACTATGTTGCTGCAGTTTACTCAAATGAGCAATTTCATTCTTATAGCTCTCAACAGTCTGTTGATCAGCTTCCTCTAGGTTCACATATTTGACAGCATACAGCTGCTTCTTGTCATTCAGTACTTGAAACACCTACAAAACAGTGTCAGTTAATAACTTCATTTATCCCTAATTCCAGTGTACCACAGTCCTTCATCTCAACTCAGCCTGAATACCAAAGTCTACCTTTTCAAAAGGAAGAAACAATATGAAGAAATTCATACAAGCCAGCATGAAAAAAATCAAAGACACCAGTTACAACAGAAACAACCCTCTATCAGAAGTTATCTTGGTGCCACATTGTATTTCACCAGGTGTAGTACATCATGAGTCTGCAGTGTTCTTAAGATAAAGATTATGAAATAACACTCTCAGAGATAAAGGTTTGATCTGCCCTCACACATTCACTTTGTCACACCATGATCATTTGGAGGCTAGATCACATGGCACATTAGAAGAGGTTGAGAGCACAAAGTCTCATTTAGTCTTGAGAAGGCTGCAGGAAACCCTACATGCAGTCTTCAGCTATTTAAAGGGAAGGTATGACAGACTCCTCTTGAACCATCCAAGTATGAGATGCAACAGACATAGCTAACAACAAGGAAAATCACAATTGGATGTTTTGATTTTTTCACTGTCATATTGACCAACAGGAAAACTGCTTGTCCAGATAGGCTATGAAATCTCCATCCTTGGCAATATTTAAACACAAAACTCCATGCATACCCTGCTCTATTTGAGTCTTGTCTTAAGCAGACTATGAGAAAGTGACACAAGTCCCTGCCATCCTACCTCATTCTACAACCATACACTGGAAACAGAGCTCCTCTTTCTGGAGTTCCCTGCTGACTGCAAGCTGGCTAATATTAGTCCAACTGACAAGAAGGATGGGAAGGCAGACCCAGGAAACTACAAACTTGTTAGCCTAACCTCAGTTGCTGCAAAATTTACAGAGACTATCCTACTGGGTACAACTGAAATGCAATGATCAGACAGTCAACATGGATTCACAAAGGGAAAGACCTCTAAGTAATTAGTTAAATTAGGCATCATTAGGACACATCCTCCTAGAAGCTCTGCTAAAACACATGGAGAACAGGAAGGTGATTTGAAAGAGCCAGCACTGCTTCACCACATGCAAGACTGTCTGATCAACCCAGTGACCTTCTGTGAGGGAGGGACTAAATCAGTGGACAAATGAAGAGACAGAGATGTCATCTATCTGGACTTCTGTAAGGCCTTTGACGTAGTCCCCCACAATATCCAGCTAAACTGCTTATGCTGTTAAGAAACTAAGGAACTATAACAAGCCCAAGAGATTTTGCCAATATTGTTTCCCAAGCTGCCATGACCCCAAATTTCCATGTAAAAAGCATCTCACTCACCGCTTCAGACATAGCTACAACTCTACTCCTCACACAAGTTACACAAGTAGTTAAGAGATGGCCTGTCTCCCTCAGGCTCTCAATCAACTTTACAAGTCACCCATTTCCCAACAGTGTAATCACACTGCTCTAAACAACAGCCTCTCACATTAGGATGTACACAATGCAGCACATCTCTTACAACAGAACAGCTGATTCTACCAGGAATTTTAATGCTTACTCTACCACAGAAATTATCTTCAAGAGCAAAAAGTCTAAGCATGGCACACCAGCAAAGTTCTAGATTCCCTCGGTCAAATATTGTGCACATGTTAACACTAGGCACTCATTAGGTGATTTCAACATTTATAATAGATTGTAGTACTGTGTAAATGAGTGACTGCCTAAAAGGATAAAGGAGATCCTTACCTTACTTGAGCCTCCACTACCTATTTGCTTTAACACTGTATAAACTCTTCCATTGATGACAAGGCATTCATGTGAAGGTACAGAAACTGGAACCTGTGCACACATAGAAAAGGTTAAGAAATAAATATTGGTACATGCAACAGAACTTGAGAGCTCTACTTTTATTACATTAAAATGCTTTAAGTTGTCTTGCTCTTTCTGAAGATGATAAAGTTGTTTAGAAGCAGTAAAGAAACTCCAAATGAAAGCTAGATCCCCATACACTGATCAGCATTTGGCATGTAACATCACTGCACTCATGTAAAAGGTGCAATGCTCCTCACACTGGAAATCAAGGAAAGGGTCTTCTTTAATAAGGCTTTCCAGATCATTAGAGACACCTCCCTCTTTACATCTAACGTCAGAAACTACATTATCTGTGGAGAGCCATGAAGGTATACAGCTGAGGGAAAAGTAAAAAAGGTAGTTGTAAAGCATTTCTCAGGCTTGATTCTATAAACAATTAGGCTCTCTCAAGCACCACTTTATAAACAATAAGATTGTCAGACAGTCTTCCCATAACAAGCAAAACACTCTGTCTGGGAAAAGATGGCTCCCTGGGAACAGATATGGAAGTTTTGGGAATCTTTCATATCACAGTGGGAACGTTGGTTCTGTTTTAAATAAACAATTATAGGTATTGTAAAACAAAAGGAGTGGTTAGAGTTTTCTCTGTTAACCTATCGTGAGCTTGGATTCTGCAATATGCATGAAGTTAATTAACACTGTTATATAAAGTGGCTGATTGATCAATAAATCAGAGTTTGATGCATCAATCGGATGGTCGCTTCTCCCTTCACTTCAATAATTATCCAAGAGACTTTCAGTCTCAGCATGAAACTTAAGAGCTGTACTGAAACCATCTACCATTCTTTTTGAAGCTAATAGCTAAAAGACTGCAGTAGCGTGAAGTTGAAACAGCCTGCATTGCCCATATCTGCTACACCAAGCCATAGAAAGGCCTCAAGTTTGATTTATTAATTTATCAATACTTATCTTCTTGTAGGAAGCTTGAACCTAATCCCCAGTTTTATCTACAATTGGGAAGGCTCCTACCTGAATATGCAACACATCTAAGGTAACCCATTTTTACATTATGTCAGGCCACAACAAATGTATCAAAATTTGTGAAATCTAAAAAAAAAATGGAGGAGAAATGCAATCTTTTGCCTCCCTCAAACTCATGATTTTCAACACGCACTGCTTCTCTTTAATGGTACTGTACTGGGTAATACCAGTGTAAAAGCACTGCAGAACAAAAATAGAGGCTCTAGTTCTTCTCTCTGTCATTAAGACAGACCTGAAAAGGCTTAGATTGCTTAGAAAAGGCTTAGACATAAAGGCT
Source organism: Melozone crissalis (assembly GCF_028551555.1). Classification (NCBI taxonomy): domain Eukaryota; kingdom Metazoa; phylum Chordata; class Aves; order Passeriformes; family Passerellidae; genus Melozone; species Melozone crissalis. The sequence goes on along the minus strand of NW_026535813.1, from coordinate 2,307,354 downwards.
CCAGCATTTTGACAAAACTGAACTGATTTTTCAACATCTGACTTAGGTCATGTAAATTGAGACATACCCACAAAGCAAGTTATTTTAGGAATACTAGACTACTTTCCATTACTCCTCCAGGAAGAGGAACAGTAACTTCAGATGAAAAAAATACATACACACATTTATTTTACCCAAAGTAGTTCCCAATGAAAATATGTGCTAAAATGACAGAAAATTGTTACCTGCAAGCCAACTTGATTTTGAAATGGAGTTGCTAAAGTATGTGGTAAATAATACGGGAACTGGCTGTAGGGAGTGGAAATTTGACATCCTGGCAGAAACTTGTCCTTTACAACTGGTGTGCCGAAACTAACAAAAAAATAAACAGTATCTGCATTAGTTGTATTTTCTAAGATTATTTTAACAACAAAGTTGAAATCTTCAATGTTTCTTGAAAGTTAAACCCTAGTGACTAGTAACAGCTCAAGCCTCCACTCAATAATTATCATTAAGACCACTTCAACATCGTCATTTAGAAGTCCTTTTAGAAATACACTGAAACTATAACAATACTTCACAAATACTTTTAAGAACACAAACTCACTATCTTCAGATAACAGCTGGCACTTGCCAGCAACTGAAAAGTGAAGGAACTATAAAGCTAGAAGAACTGACTCTAAGAGTTTGAGCCAGTTACTCTTCTCCAGCTTATTGTTATTTATTAAAAAACTTTTTAGATTACCTATTTTTTAGAGTAAGCATATTAAGACAGACAACTTCAAAAACTCTCACTATTGCCTTGAAAGCTTTACCTACAATGTGTATGAGCAGAAAGATCACTGATTTAAGAAAAGGAAAGATTGTAAAAAATCCTATGTTTTTTTTATTTGTTCTCCTGATGTGTCTCTTTAGTTATATTTCTAAACACACTAAATTTTTCCCCAGTTGTATTTACAGAAACTAATGCCAAGATCAGAACTGGAAAAAAATGTATATAACTAGGATTTATTTGGTAGAGTAAAATCACAGAAGTAAAACAAAAAGACAAAACCAGTCCAAATAGAGAAATAGGAACACTGAGCAATTCTGCATATTTAGCATGTACAAAGTAAGTAAAGAGAATTTATTCAAGGACTATTATCACATTCCTTCATGAAATTATGTGGTGCATGCCCTACCTACAGTCTGAATTCTGCAGTTGTAGAGACAGAGGTCCTACCAACAGGAACAGTACTTACTCAGCATACAACCTTGACCTATATGATTCATCCTAGAGACTTATGAAAACAAAAAGTAATCACATAATTAGAAAGATTTGCCAACACAGGCATAGGGGTTTATGCCTTATTTAAGGTAACATGGATAAACAAATGCTATAATTTCCTAACATAAGTGCTTAATTCTGCAAGCTTCTGGATTTATCCAAAAGCTTTTAAAAAAACCTCAGATACTTGCATCATGGGAAATAAACTGATATATCATTATCAATCTAAAAAGCCTCCCAGTCACATAATTTATCCAAAAGAAAGTGTCATGTAGCAGGGATCAGTGAAAAAGGTAAATGCTCTACTAGGGACTTACTGATTTGATGGCAAATATTCAAATGCTGAAAAGCTGCCCAAAAAGGCAAAGGCCCCTAAATGCAATCTGAATCTCAAAGTCAGGCACTTCACAGAAGCACTTGGAATATTTGCTATCAAACAGAAAAATTTAAACCCTGTAAAAATCTGCTTAAACCTTTCCAGAGATCAACTACCACCTTATAGTAGGCTTACCAGGCCATATAATCATTAGATGTGGTGCTTGGTGTCCCATAAACGTGCAATGGGTCACTTTTCTTAGAAACAGCATCTGATGGTGATGATCGTCTTGTGTCGCAGACATTTTTCACAGAAATCCTTTCTTTCAGATTTCTGTATCTTCTGGGAAGCAAAGGGCCCCAGAAAGAGAATGTAAACAATTGTTATCAGCTGCTGTGGAATGCAACAGGGGGAACCTTGATTGGCTCATTTTCTATGTTTATAATTAAGGGCCAATCACCAGTGCAAGCTAGGGGACTGAGTCCCTGGACACAACTTTGTTATAGATTCTTTCTTGCTATTCTTAGCTTAGGAGCAGCCTCTGCAACTTCTCTCTTTATTCTTATTAGTATAGTTATAATGTATTATATATCATATATCAATAAATCCAGCCTTCTGATCAAGAAACAAGATTCCCGTCTCTCTCTCACCAGCAGCGACCCACTCAGGACGCTGTAATATCTGGTGACCCCTCGTGTCAGAGCAAAAATTAATTTGATAAGACCAGAGGAGCAAAATTGCTGCAATGGGTAAAAATCCTGTATGTGTAGCATTTGATGGTTGCTTTGAAGTGACCACGGAAGTGGATTCAAGCCAGGAGCTGAAGAACTGAAGATCCTGATTTGGACAGAGTTTACAGCCAAGGCTGACCACAAGTGAACCTTCTTCTGGAAAACCTTCAGGAAAGATGATAGAAAAGAGCAGCAGACCTGTGGAGCTGGCCAGAGCAAGCTGGACTCTTTCAAAAGGTACTGTTCACTTTTCTATCCCTGAGGATTCAGCCCTTCGTAGCTTGTGGCTTTTCGTATGGCAGACACATGCCTTGCCGGAAGAGGTCCAGTTTACTCCGTCAGAGGAGAAACTTATTGCCCTCTGGCAACACTGGTGTAGAGAAGATGGGTTTTTTTTTGTCAGCGACAGATCTCTATGAGTTCTTTCGATGGGCAAACCTTTTTGGGTTCTTTACTGATGTCCTGTACGCTTTGGATGTTTTTGTCTGGGAGTGCATGGACTCGATTATTCAGTTCGTCTACAGTCAGGGACGTCTTTTGCCTTCTATCTACCCAGCATTTATAAAGCTTTTCCCAGTTCTGAAATGCAGAGCAGTGTCTTTTCAATGGATTTCTAACTGTTATGGGCAAGCTCCGTTTCCACCGGCCCTGGCAGAAGACCCAGTGGGGGATGACTTTCGGCTTCCCAGCCCCCCCTGCTTCGCGGCGGGGGGGGGGGGTGAAACTTCGCAGCGCGAAGAAGTTTTTTTTACTCTTTCTCCGGAGCATGCTCAGATGGAGTTTTCTCCTTCCCCCCCTTCTCTCTCTCCGGGGGGATGGGAGGAGGCAGCGTCGCTCAAGCCACAGCCGGCCTCTCAGACTCCGCCTTCAGACATGGGGGCGGTACCGGTCTCTGAGGCCTCCCCGGCCCTGCCAGCGCCGCCTCTCCAGGAGATCCCGTCTCCGCCTCTCCAGGCGGTCCCGCCCACGGCTTCACCGGCCTCCCCGCGCCTGCCAGCGCCTGTGTCCGAGACTGAAGAAGAGGCACTTTCGGTGGTTGAGCTGTTGCTAGGCAATGATGACGACGCGTCTCCAGCCTCCGGCTCAGCGGAGGAGGAGATTCCATCGGCCCCTTCGCCGCTTCTCCCGGCTCCAGCGCTGCCTGTGTCGGCTCCACTGTTGCCCGTGTGCACTCCGACGGAGACTGCGACTGCGCCTCCGCAGCGGACCCCAGAGTCAGCGGCAGAAGACGGTGCCAACCCCGTGCCGTGCCTGCCGCCGCTTTCAGAGCCAAGGGACGCAGCAGAAGTGTGTTCCCGCGCATCCCCGCCGCCTCAAACCGAGACAGTCCCTGTTCAGGATGGTGCTGAAAATGGCGCTGAACCCGTGGGACCCTCGGAGCAGCCCGCGGCTGCGCCTACACCCAGTGTGATTTCCCACCCGAGTGTTTCGGGTTGTCTCGGGGCTGCCCCTGCTGGGGGAGCTGGGACAGGGGAAGAGGGTGTCGGTCTCTCCTTCCGTGGAGCGGGGGCTGCCTGCCAGCTGACTGTTGCGGCAGTCCAGCTGCCTGTTTTTAAGATCAGCATTCTCGGCGGTTTGGGGGGTGGTTTTCGGGGATGGTCCCATGGCGGCTCCCATCTCTGCTGCCTCTCTTGTGTTCTAGTGGCATGGGGGGGCAGGTGCATCCTGAGAGCCCTGCTTCTGATCCCCAGCCCGAAGGGGATGGGGATGATGCCACGGGGCGGATGAGAGACAAACCCAATGCAGTGCAGGGGAAGATGGCACAGTTGGAGGAGACCATAGTTGGTTTGCTGTGGGGAACAAACATCTCCAGACCCCAGATGGGATTTCTGGGGAAGGCTTCTATTTCCCTGCTGCTGGCATGCCTCAGTGGTTTTGGGGAAAGGAAGCATCTCACTACCCGCTTTGGCCTGGGCCATTGGGCTCAGGAAGTTCCTGGGCCGAGCCCACTGCGTGGCCTCCTTATGTTTCTGGGAATTCTGGTTTGTCCTACCGGTCCTGGTCCCCCTTTGTGGGCCAGTTTTGGGGTTCCTGGTCCATCATGGGCCAGGGCCCCCAGGGCCTTTCCTTCTCTGGCACTGCTCTGCTCGGCTGCTGCTCTTTTGTTTTTCGATCAAAAAAAAAAATAAATTTAAAATTAAATAAAAAAGATTGAAAATAGCGGGCAGCAGCTATGAAGCACTGAAGCATTGAAGGGCCAGAAAAGGACATTCTAAAAGTTGTTCAAATTGTTTAAAATTGTGTTATGACTGTCAATGGTTTTTTGATAACTATTGATGGAACTCTTTTTGCAGCAAGTTTGTTTTCAGGACTAAAAAGGACTCTCAGATGTCCAAAAGAAACAACTTCAGCTGATGGACTGTTCCTGAAACTCAGCTGCATGGACTTGAATTCTCTTTGCATTGTTTTTTGCAATTTTCTTAGATTGTAGGATTGTTTTAGTGATTTGTTAGTATTGTATATTTTACAGGTGAAGAAATTTCCTGTTCATTTCACATCAGCATTTTTCTTTTATTTTATACAATTTAGAAAGGTGAGATGTCGTAGACATTTTTCACAGAAATCCTTTCTTTCAGATTTCTGTATCTTCTGGGAAGCAAAGGGCCCCAGAAAGAGAATGTAAACAATTGTTATCAGCTGCTGTGGAATGCAACAGGGGGAACCTTGATTGGCTCATTTTCTATGTTTATAATTAAGGGCCAATCACCAGTGCAAGCTAGGGGACTGAGTCCCTGGACACAACTTTGTTATAGATTCTTTCTTGCTATTCTTAGCTTAGGAGCAGCCTCTGCAACTTCTCTCTTTATTCTTATTAGTATAGTTATAATGTATTATATATCATATATCAATAAATCCAGCCTTCTGATCAAGAAACAAGATTCCCGTCTCTCTCTCACCAGCAGCGACCCACTCAGGACGCTGTAATATCTGGTGACCCCTCGTGTCAGAGCAAAAATTAATTTGATAAGACCAGAGGAGCAAAATTGCTGCAATGGGTAAAAATCCTGTATGTGTAGCATTTGATGGTTGCTTTGAAGTGACCACGGAAGTGGATTCAAGCCAGGAGCTGAAGAACTGAAGATCCTGATTTGGACAGAGTTTACAGCCAAGGCTGACCACAAGTGAACCTTCTTCTGGAAAACCTTCAGGAAAGATGATAGAAAAGAGCAGCAGACCTGTGGAGCTGGCCAGAGCAAGCTGGACTCTTTCAAAAGGTACTGTTCACTTTTCTATCCCTGAGGATTCAGCCCTTCGTAGCTTGTGGCTTTTCGTATGGCAGACACATGCCTTGCCGGAAGAGGTCCAGTTTACTCCGTCAGAGGAGAAACTTATTGCCCTCTGGCAACACTGGTGTAGAGAAGATGGGTTTTTTTTTGTCAGCGACAGATCTCTATGAGTTCTTTCGATGGGCAAACCTTTTTGGGTTCTTTACTGATGTCCTGTACGCTTTGGATGTTTTTGTCTGGGAGTGCATGGACTCGATTATTCAGTTCGTCTACAGTCAGGGACGTCTTTTGCCTTCTATCTACCCAGCATTTATAAAGCTTTTCCCAGTTCTGAAATGCAGAGCAGTGTCTTTTCAATGGATTTCTAACTGTTATGGGCAAGCTCCGTTTCCACCGGCCCTGGCAGAAGACCCAGTGGGGGATGACTTTCGGCTTCCCAGCCCCCCCTGCTTCGCGGCGGGGGGGGGGGGTGAAACTTCGCAGCGCGAAGAAGTTTTTTTTACTCTTTCTCCGGAGCATGCTCAGATGGAGTTTTCTCCTTCCCCCCCTTCTCTCTCTCCGGGGGGATGGGAGGAGGCGGCGTCGCTCAAGCCACAGCCGGCCTCTCAGACTCCGCCTTCAGACATGGGGGCGGTACCGGTCTCTGAGGCCTCCCCGGCCCTGCCAGCGCCGCCTCTCCAGGAGATCCCGTCTCCGCCTCTCCAGGCGGTCCCGCCCACGGCTTCACCGGCCTCCCCGCGCCTGCCAGCGCCTGTGTCCGAGACTGAAGAAGAGGCACTTTCGGTGGTTGAGCTGTTGCTAGGCAATGATGACGACGCGTCTCCAGCCTCCGGCTCAGCGGAGGAGGAGATTCCATCGGCCCCTTCGCCGCTTCTCCCGGCTCCAGCGCTGCCTGTGTCGGCTCCACTGTTGCCCGTGTGCACTCCGACGGAGACTGCGACTGCGCCTCCGCAGCGGACCCCAGAGTCAGCGGCAGAAGACGGTGCCAACCCCGTGCCGTGCCTGCCGCCGCTTTCAGAGCCAAGGGACGCAGCAGAAGTGTGTTCCCGCGCATCCCCGCCGCCTCAAACCGAGACAGTCCCTGTTCAGGATGGTGCTGAAAATGGCGCTGAACCCGTGGGACCCTCGGAGCAGCCCGCGGCTGCGCCTACACCCAGTGTGATTTCCCACCCGAGTGTTTCGGGTTGTCTCGGGGCTGCCCCTGCTGGGGGAGCTGGGACAGGGGAAGAGGGTGTCGGTCTCTCCTTCCGTGGAGCGGGGGCTGCCTGCCAGCTGACTGTTGCGGCAGTCCAGCTGCCTGTTTTTAAGATCAGCATTCTCGGCGGTTTGGGGGGTGGTTTTCGGGGATGGTCCCATGGCGGCTCCCATCTCTGCTGCCTCTCTTGTGTTCTAGTGGCATGGGGGGGCAGGTGCATCCTGAGAGCCCTGCTTCTGATCCCCAGCCCGAAGGGGATGGGGATGATGCCACGGGGCGGATGAGAGACAAACCCAATGCAGTGCAGGGGAAGATGGCACAGTTGGAGGAGACCATAGCTGGTTTGCTGTGGGGAACAAACATCTCCAGACCCCAGATGGGATTTCTGGGGAAGGCTTCTATTTCCCTGCTGCTGGCATGCCTCAGTGGTTTTGGGGAAAGGAAGCATCTCACTACCCGCTTTGGCCTGGGCCATTGGGCTCAGGAAGTTCCTGGGCCGAGCCCACTGCGTGGCCTCCTTATGTTTCTGGGAATTCTGGTTTGTCCTACCGGTCCTGGTCCCCCTTTGTGGGCCAGTTTTGGGGTTCCTGGTCCATCATGGGCCAGGGCCCCCAGGGCCTTTCCTTCTCTGGCACTGCTCTGCTCGGCTGCTGCTCTTTTGTTTTTCGATCAAAAAAAAAAATAAATTTAAAATTAAATAAAAAAGATTGAAAATAGCGGGCAGCAGCTATGAAGCACTGAAGCATTGAAGGGCCAGAAAAGGACATTCTAAAAGTTGTTCAAATTGTTTAAAATTGTGTTATGACTGTCAATGGTTTTTTGATAACTATTGATGGAACTCTTTTTGCAGCAAGTTTGTTTTCAGGACTAAAAAGGACTCTCAGATGTCCAAAAGAAACAACTTCAGCTGATGGACTGTTCCTGAAACTCAGCTGCATGGACTTGAATTCTCTTTGCATTGTTTTTTGCAATTTTCTTAGATTGTAGGATTGTTTTAGTGATTTGTTAGTATTGTATATTTTACAGGTGAAGAAATTTCCTGTTCATTTCACATCAGCATTTTTCTTTTATTTTATACAATTTAGAAAGGTGAGATGTCGTAGACATTTTTCACAGAAATCCTTTCTTTCAGATTTCTGTATCTTCTGGGAAGCAAAGGGCCCCAGAAAGAGAATGTAAACAATTGTTATCAGCTGCTGTGGAATGCAACAGGGGGAACCTTGATTGGCTCATTTTCTATGTTTATAATTAAGGGCCAATCACCAGTGCAAGCTAGGGGACTGAGTCCCTGGACACAACTTTGTTATAGATTCTTTCTTGCTATTCTTAGCTTAGGAGCAGCCTCTGCAACTTCTCTCTTTATTCTTATTAGTATAGTTATAATGTATTATATATCATATATCAATAAATCCAGCCTTCTGATCAAGAAACAAGATTCCCGTCTCCCTCTCACCAGCAGCGACCCACTCAAGACGCTGTAATAGTCTTGAAACAGGATTACCAGACTGTTCAATGTTCATTTGTTTTCCCTACAAAGGGCAAAGCAAGATATTATATCACACAAGGAGCCACAATTAAGAACACAGAAATAATTTCGTCAATGCGAGAAGGCTGCTAGCACACATGTAACATTTTTGTTACTTTACCTCTCCATAGCAGCTTTTCTGTGACACCTCTTGAGCTGGCATTTTTTTTCTGGCATTAACACAGTTTAGTTTGATCTGCTCCAACTGCTTTCTATAGCTTTCACCAAAACTAGATTGTTGTTGTTGACTTTCCAGACTCCTGGGCTCTGGTGTCTTCAGCTCCAAATGCTGAACTTTACTCTGTGGAAAAAAAAAAAACCAAACAAACAAAAACCAGACTATTAAAATGAATCAATATTCAACACTTGAAAAGTTACTACAAAAATTTTACCTCATTTTCTAGATCAGACTAAAACACAGATGATTTACTGGAATTAGGCCTTAAAAGACATTAATGAAGTCCTCAGCTGCATGTTCAATTCAGTGTAGTAAAATGGCAACTTTCTTCAAAAAGTCTTAGGATAACACTGTAACAGTAACAGAGATGCAACTGTTTCCTACACCAACAAAGGCAATGAGAGTAGGTTCACAAATCATACAACAGTATCCCAGGGTTTTGAGCAGGTTTATAAAGCAGTGAAGATAAGCTTACTATCATACTCCAAATTAGAAGTCTGTTGTCTGCAGCAATAGGCAACCTATAATCCAAGTGCAATGACTGAAGCCAGAGGCCGAAAGGGACTTGGCACTTTCTCCTAGTTCCTTTTGCACAGGTAGCACAAGAGTGAAATGGTGGGATGTGACAGTGCAAGCTGCAAACAGCACAGCTTAAGAGTGCTCCTTCACAAGCCTGAAAAGTTTTCTTTTCAAATTACTAGAAAGCAACATCCCATGCTGAGCAGCTCAGTGCAAGTCAACTGCTGAAGGACTCAACTACCTCAACCAACATTTAACCTGGAAACATGAATGAAGCACAAGCAGGGCAAGTATGACCTGAAACCAAACTATTCCCAATGCAAGTCAGTGGGAAAAGCTCACTGAGGAGCTGAGGGGACAGTGAAGTTTTAAAAAAATTACATCTTTTCAACTGTAATGTTTCTTTCCTACAATACATATGTACTTATAAAATCCTAAATCTAACTCTTGCAATATCAGACATTTTCACCTAATTTTTTCAGCAGGATGAGAACACCACTTAGGGAATCAGCTTTCTGATGAAACACTGAAGTAGTTAGCTACTAACCATAGGAGGTTAGTACATGTATTCCATATTCCATGAAGATGGTAAATAAATAATACCAACTTTCTAGATTTTACTAGCCCTGAAATCCTTGCTATAAATCCAAGCTGGTTACAACATTTTCCAGAAAGACAACAATGTAATCTAATACCATCCCTATTTTTAGCTGACTTCACACAACAGTCAAAATCCATGCAATATCTAAGTGAAGTATTTCTGAAATACAACAAAACTGTTTTTGAAAGAACTTGAAGAATTATTCCCCAAAGGTATGTTAATAATGCAGTAATTTCCACTTTTTGAAACCATTTTATTTAGCAACACATTTTTTAAAAAATACAGATTAGCACATTTTCAATGCACATTCGATTTCAAACTACTCAGACATGACATTAATAGTTACCTGCTCTTTTTGTCACAAGACTTGCATCCACTTTGGTTTTGAGAGTTACAGTTGAATTGGTAGCTGTTTCTGAGCTGCCCTCATCCAACATCTATAAAGCTGTTTTTTCTTGTAAGGACTAAAGAACATAAAAAGCATCTTAAAAAAAGAATCAAAGGAAAACTCAGGAATAGTATACAAAAGCCATTTCCTTATGGTGATTAAGTGGCAGGTGCACTGCAAAGCAAACATGCCTCAGGGAACTGTGCAGGTTACACAGACAACTATTACTGATGCTATTTTTAAATACATCAACATTCTGAATTTTCATAATCCAGTTTCTATAATAAAGGCCTAAGTGCATTCTATTCTGGAATAGTCTTTTAGCAGATGGGGACATGGGACATGAAAATATAAGACATAGTAATGCAAGACATTTGGTTTTTGATGAAAAAAATCTCTATCAAAAGCTGGAATTTATGGCTCCATAGAGCACTGAGTTGAATTGACTTCCTTAAATAGGGTCTTCCCATGGTAAACTTCATGACTTCAGCTGAAAAAGGTCCTATAGTCAAGTTGAAATCTGTTTATCTCCTCTGCATAAATCATATTCCAAACACCACTCCCATTGAACAGTACATCGGATAGGAGCAGAGAAAGCTCTTTTTTAATGCCCTATTGCGCATAACAAATTTCATGTTTAAAAGCCATAATGAATGTTTCTATCCACAAATGATTACATAAAGGGAAATCCTACATTATTTCTTTCTTGAATTGAAAAAGCTGTTATTATCTTTTTACTAATATCATAGGATAGCTAGAGTTCCTTCATGTATTTAAAAAACACTTAAGTTACCTGCAAATCTCTCAGGCTGCACGAATCATGCCCAAAAGGTTTTGGTTCTGATGGTGGAAAAGGTGCAACAAAGGCTGTTTGTTTGGAGCTGGACATTTGCCTGTTGAAGTAACATTCTTAGTTACATCACATGCCAACACAGTGGGGCAATGGTCTTTTTTGTGAAAGAGATGAAAAAAGTAGTTGTGTGAAGACTTGGCTACAAGTTTCAAATAAACAGAAAAGCAGGTTTACTCAGCAAAGTGAGAAGCAATACTAAGAAGTCCTGCAAAATGAGGATTTAAAAATATCTTGAGTTACAAGACTGTATTTTCTCCCTTTTTTTTAAAAACTGGACTACATAAACTTAAGTATTTTGAAGAAAATTTATTTCCACTTTAATTTCCATTTCTTTTGAGCTTACTGATTAGCCAGAACACGCTTTCTCTTCATCTTCACATGCTTTCATACAAAGAATTTCCATAAGATTTGAAGTAGGTTACTGCACTACCCATTGCAACTATACTGACTATTTGTCTCTATCCTTCAGGTCAAATTTGACATTGACATCTGACATTTCCACTATCCAATAAAAGTATCATTGAAAAGGACTACTAAAGTCTGTGGTGATGTAGGTAAACCCAATAACCATACCTCTCTGTAACACTGGCCGTGAGTGGGACATCTGAATCCTCCATGTCATCACCATCATCAGATACCAGGGTAATAGGAATCCTCCCAAATGGGCAAATCTTAGAACAAATTCAAAGTTACCAGGTGTGTACAGCAAAATAAAGAGTTTAAGATTTTAAAGAAAATGTTACATGTTTTACCTGGTTAGATTTGCTTAGTGGTCTCAATGGATTGTGGTAATTAACTAGAACACCCAGCTCCTGTGACTTCTCTTCCCTAAAAGAAAAAAAATAAAAAAACCCCACAAAACACACAACACTGCAGTGTATGTGTTTACTTTTGGTTTAAATGATGTTATAAAGCATTAAATAAGAAATTAAGACATTACCTAAATAAAGATCTGTTAATAGTTGAAGAATTTTCACTAGAATCATTCTTTTTTAAGCTTCTGTGATTTCCACCTATATTCTGAAGTCCAGACTCCTGTGTACTTGATACTGTAGGGAAAATAGTTACATTCAGATCATATCAGACAAATTCAACTAAGTTATTCTAAGCAATTAATTGGGTTAAATTGAACCAGCTGATCTTACTGACAGCAAATTTGAGAGTGGTCATATAAGCTGTGCAATGTCAGGGAGTATCAAGGCAGGCAATAGCAAAAAGCTCATTCACCAGCCCCATCTTAATCCAGAAGAGACTCTTGCTTGATCAATGAATATTTAGCAGTAGTTTTATGAAGTTGTACATTAATCTTAAAATTAAGTGTCAAGTCAACTTAATAAACTTTGTGAAAGTATATATTTCAGATATAAACACAGCCAGAATTCAAGTTATTTGAAAAGTCATTATATAACCTCAAACCCACAAATAAACAGTTCAGAACAACACTGTCTTCCACATTATTTTTCTCTACAGGTGAAGGGAAGGTCATTTCTTAGAGACAAAGAAACCACAAGAACTCAGAATACACAAATGAAAATGTATCAACACCTTAATGAACACACATTCACATTACAACACAGTTTAATTTGTCATTTAGGGAACAATGTTGAGTACAAGCTATTTTAAGCACCTTCAGATAAACAATCACTTGAACTCAGCTATTTTTCTGACAAACCCTTTTTCAAAAATGTAAATTTGTATCTGGTTATTTTGATTAAGATCTCTTCAATGCTACAAGATTTTTTTTTAAGACAGACATCAAAGAGCATATTAAAAAAAAAGAAAATCAAAGGCAACAGGAAGTGTTCAAAGCCAGGTTGAAAGCTTTGAGCAACCTGGTCTAGTGGAAGGTATTCTTGCCTCATAGCAGGGGGTTGGAACTAGATGATGTCCCTTCCAATGTCCCTTCAATGTCCCTTCCAACCCAAACCATTCAAAGATTCTAACTAAGACACTATATAATATGATGTTTTACATCACATAGGCCTTGTATAAGAAATTGTCAGTATAGGAAATTGTCTGCTTAACCAACAAGATCCACAGCTATCCACAGCCTTACAATAAATCACAATTTAAGGGCTTCTATATAGTACTTTCCATTTTTGAATTTGTTTTAGCTCATTAAAATGGATTTTACTTTTCTTTTCAACTCTCCCATATCCCTTTTCTACTTTCAGCCAGAAGTCAGATTTCTGGTAGATGAACAGTGCAGTATTGGCTATTTCCAATACTTAACGTTTTATGAACTACTTATGCCAATAGACCCAACCACTCATTTAAATAAAACAAGTGCCTCAGTGTACAGTGTAGTTTTATTACCAACCCAGGACCATCACCATCTCACAAATCCAACTCACACTTTTTTCCCCAAAGATTTTTATTTTTAAACTAACAAGCTGGCCACTGGACTCTCACAGCCAGCTGGTGATCTACAATACCTTCATTCCTTCACAGTCTAAGACAGCCTATCTGCTTCTTATGATACCCCTTACCACAGCTGGACCCCATGACCTAATGCTTTCTTCCACCCAAAACAATTCTAAAGTGGTTCTCCATTTCTGAAATACTAAACTCCATTTTCCCAACTGAACATGTTTGATTGTACCTGGTATGTCAACTACTTTAGATTGCTGTGCATGAATGAAAGAGAAAAAAAGGAATTAGACCAAAGGTTTCTAGACTTGATGCATGGTTTATATTTGCATCACAACACTAACAGCATGTAACTGTCAAAAACATTCTGTACAATCTTTTGAAGCTGTGAACAAATGCATTTACATATACAGCATTCATATTTTCAAATAAAACTTTCAAAAGCAGCTCTTCAAATGGTAATACAAAAAATACCTAAATGCCAATATACTAAAATAGCCTTTGTTGCTCCAGAGGACCACATAAATTCACTTAAAGCCAAATTCAGTGTTTTACCCGTTTTATGTCCCAGAGTTTGAGATATTTCAAATCTGGTGTTATTTACCTTTTAAACTTTATCTTTAAATAACTAAATTAATAGTTTGCATTTTTCAAATACTTAATTACAAACCAATATAGATGAAAAAATAAATGAGCCTACTCTTGCCCCACAGTTCACTGCTTCCTAACTGGCAGGCAGTGTTGCCATTCATTTTCACAGGTATTTCCTTAGCCCTGCAGCAGCAAGTCAATGTCAGCAAAAAATGATACAATCCATGAAGGGTATTGGTATCCTTCAAGATATTCTCCTGTGGCACAGTACATCAGCAGTGGTGTTTATGATTTCTATATCCAATTAATGATAAACAGAAGAAGACAGAAAATAGAGTTTATTAGAAATGAATACCATAACTGAATACTATTAAAAGAGTTCACCCCCACTAGTGTTTCAGTCAAAGGTTGATTCAATAGGCACCAAGCAAATCTCAAACACCACTGCTGAAGATATATCCCTAAGGAAATTAAATCAGATCTATTTCACATTAATCCTGTCCTCACACAATGCAAAAATATGGAAGTGTTAGACGTCACTCTTGAAAGAGTTAGCTACACACACTCCAAAGCTGAAGTCAAACCATATTTTTTCTCAATTCCACTCCAAAAAATTTATCTCTTGAAAGCTTCAAGAAATAACTGTTCCCTTTTTGAAAATATATACCCATCAAAAAGGATCACTTGGGATTTACAATACAGCCAAGCACTTCAGTTTTGTACTGACAAACATATGGGTTTTGTCCAAAATAAAGTTGAAATTTATTGTTTTTCCTAGATTTGACTTCACTGAAATGACTGTCAAAGCTTTCCCGGTCTGCCACAAGATACATCTCCAAACAACCTATATAATATAGTTTAGTCTGTATATTTCACTTGTAATTCTTCTCTACCAACAGTAGCTCTTACTTCACACTTAGAGCTGTCAGTCTCTATTACAAACTGCAAATCCCTGCTGACAGCCAGAGGAACACCCTCTGCAGAATCACAGGATTGACCATAGCACAGCTCCTGCAAACTGCAGTCACTACACTGAAGATGGAAACAAGCATTGAAGGAATGAGATTTATAATACAGACAAATATATCTGTTTATTGGGCAATAGAGATTCTGAGTTTGTATCTAGAAGGGACAAACACTAGTAATTTTTTCCAGTCTAGAATCACAACATGCATGAGCAACCAGTATTTTAAGAAACTGCAATTACCTGCAAAGTTCTCCTTCTCCTCATCTGAGAGTAACTGCTTTTTTTTCAAATGTAAGTTTTGCAGAGCAGTTTCCAACAATTCCAGAGGAACAGCAGAGCACTCCACAGCTTTCTGAAGGATCTGCTTACACTTCTTCTCATTTTCTAAGTGTAAGAAGCACAGAGTTAGAAATCACAGAAGTAAAAAAAACAATTACACTGGGGCAAGATTTTTTTAACAAGATGGTTACATTCATGTTGTCTTATATTCACTTTGCAGAGTTCTATGAAGCCATTGTTCATTAGGGACACCTCCCCTTACATTGCCATTTTAAGGAAACTGCCTGGAAATAGTTAAAAGCAAATCACACATTAAATTGAACATCAAGCCACAAAATATGTATTCTCAGTATTTTTTTAGTGTTATAGGAACTATAAGAAAACTGTACTCATTCTATTTTTTTTTTTTTGTCGTATCAGCAAGGAATATGACTTTTATGGACTTCCATTTAGATCTGACCAGGTAAAAATTGTATTATGCATATATTAACAAACATCTTTAATGCACTTAATAGAAATCACATTTAAAACCAGCTGTTGTGAAATAAAACAACAACTCTGGACAGCACTACAGTTAAAAAAAAGAGGAAAGAAAAGCAAGGATATTTTTTCATTACAGTTTTAGACATTACTAAATGGTATAAACAGAGAACTTTGAAGAGAGCTGGGGTGGGAAAGGGAATGTGTTAACAAACCATATTGAAGCAGTCAATTTACATATGTAAACATGTACATAGGCACCTATTAGAAAAAGTCAAATAAAGAAAAAAGTGTACTGTAACCACAATACTTCACTTGGTTTGAAGAACATCTGGGCAAAATGATGCAATGGTTTGCTACAGCTGTCAATGCCCCTGAAACCCCAAATGCCCTTCTTCCTCCATTCCAAAGCAGCAAAACAAACCACTTGGTTCTTAACTTTATGCTACATATATATTATAAGAAATACTCGAGTATATGCATAATAGCATACACATGTCCCCTGCACTCAAAACTCCACTCATAAATGAACTTAGACATCACTGTTGCCTGTAGTTCAGGATGGTGGAAGTGCAGAGTAGGTACCAGGAACTTATGCTTTAAGTAATCTATTTTAAGAATATTAAATGGATAATGCCAAACATGAAGCAAGGAAGCAGTAAAATTAGATGAGCTATAATTTCATTTAAACAAATTCTGTGCTAATTTGTTACAATTTGGTTTTTAACCATTTAGTCCAATACTGTTTTTTCTCCTAAATCATTAGCAAAGTGGATAGGCTCTAAGAATCCTTAACCAGCATTCTGATTCTACCTTTTGCTATATTTAGTAACCACACATTGCTTCAACAAGACCTGCTACTTGGAAGTAATTCCTCCTAGTACCCTGAGTAAGAAAGAGCATGACATCAAAACATGTATGTGAAAAACTGTTTCATCCCCCTTAACAGATGAGGAACCAAGGCACAAAATCAAGCCAGAAATATTTCTGAATTCCAACCAGTCCACTTCATCAAATGCCAAAAGCCTGAATCAAGCACCCTGGCATAAGATTTGAAACAGTCAAGAGTAGAGTTTTATGGTCATGAGTTCTGACCAATTCACAGCAAATCATCCTCAAACACATCACCCAAGGCACCCAAGTAATGACAAGACAACTCTTTATCTGGGGGACTTAAATGAAATTTTACTCAGTATTTTAGTAAAAAAAGAGCCACAAAAAACAGAATGGCACCTTTACTGTGTCGTTCCATTTCCAAGTCATTAATATTCAATTATTAAGAAATCAACATCAATTTACCAAATCTAATTTCACAACTTGAGCTTTTATCTTGAGCAAAACTGTGAGCTAAGGAAGAGAACGTGCAATTAAGTTTTTCTTCTTAATGCAAAAGAAAGCACTGACAGGTGTGCCAAGCACTGCTGAAATCACCGGGATGAAGAAGCAACAAAGCACTACCCTCCTTTCCCTCTGGCCTAAGTGGACACAGTGAAAAAGGAACAGCACTCTTAAGTAACAATTTACAACTCACGTGTCCCACTAATCCTCTTTGAGCACCCAGCAGGGACACTGTAGTTCCATACACATTACTAAAGGACACTTAGATCAGCCCAAGGGTAACAGATACACATCAGAGAGCACACTGCAGATAAAACAAAGCCAATCATAACTGGCTTCTTTCCTTTGGGATTAGCACTTCATTCTAGGTTGATTACTTACTGTCAAAGTAAGGTAAACTACTGCATGGACACATCCCATAACTACAGGATGAATTTAGTCACTGGTAACCTGTAGCAGCATTTCTACACTTTATTAAATTACACAATAGGTTTTATTACACTTATTTAACAATATCTTTGTTATTGCAGTATTAGTGTTTAATTATCTGTTTAAATAAACATCCAGTGCTCACTAAATAAATTATCATCATCTTTTTACTACTGTTTAGAAGTTCAATACCACAGGTTTATATTAGAACAAGACTGGTCAGATAACTGACTTAGGCATAACACAGAAACTGTGTAATTTCAAGACACAAACAAGCAGATTTTTGTCTTTTTTTTCCCCCATCCTGTACAGGAGTCATTCACAAAACATAACATGTACTTCTGGGAGGGGAGAGTTGGTTCATAGCCTTTCCTGTTCTAATGCCAATCAATTCATCAGAAAAGAAAAGCTGGAAAATCTTAGATGACAAATGAGTATCAACTTTGATTTTAACAAAATGGCTCTGCCTCATGGGCCACACTCTGAGCATCTAAACAATACCCTAAAATACAGTTAAAAAGTATCACTGAAGCAAAAATGTATAAACAAAACCACTATCAGTGGAAAATAAACAGAAGACAGACAGATAACCAGTAAAATGTATTCAGAATCTAGAATGTAGAATAGACAGATTAATTTATTTAGTATAGTTAAGTTTGGGGAGAATTTCTCATACTAAGCAGTATGAGAAATATATACAACATACAACAATATACAATAACTTGCATGATACTAAAAAAACATGAAAGACAGCAAATCACAAAAAAATTAATATATTCATCAAGTTTTTTCCATTCAAATAAGAAAACAGCTTTCATGGAATGTGCTTGTCTTTCTGTATAGAGCAAACTGTCAGAGGAAGAAATACCCAGGGCAAAATATGTCACTGCTCAAATCACCCATGGAAATAAAAGATACAAAAGATCCAAAAACACAAGCCTACAAGCCTGTGGGCAGCCAACACAGCCTTGCCAGCGAGTACCAGGGCAACCAAATTGCACACTGGCAGTGTATTTTGGTTTAATAAAAAACAATCTACAAATGCTTTTTGGAAGAGGACAGAATTTCTTCCACAAGCAAGCAAAGTATTTGAGCCTCCTTCCATGCAGGAGGAGCCTTACTCAAAAGCCTTCCACTGCAAGATCTAAATTAGAAAAGTAGAAACTACTAACAAATTCCACCTAGTCTGAAAGTTATTTCTAAAACAGAAAAAAACAATGAATGGTGTGCATATTTTCACTTTAAAAGTGAACACATGTTCTCAGTAAATTTCAATTTTAAAAACCCCAATTTGTTTCTTTCTGATTCAATACCTATTAGTTTACTTACAAATTATGTAAGGAAGCAGAAGTTTAAAACAACAAAATGGAGAACAACACAGAACAGCAACACCAAACAAGTTTAGTTGCTTTTGTTTTTTTACACACCTTGTGATAGCTCAAACTGTGCAAAAGCCACATGCACAAAAGCAAATTTCTCGCAGTTCAGTCTGGCCAGATGAAATTGGTCCCGTGCCTCCTCTGGATCTTGAAGCCTGTAAAGACAGCACATTCATAGTTATACAAGGTGCAGAGCCTGAGAAGGATGGAGTTCCATGTACTGGATAAAGCCTTTAAATAACTTTGAAAAAGTAACCCACCTATAGGCTAAAGATTTCCCTTTTCCTTAGAGTAATTAGTGAACTACATGTAGTCAAAGAATCTTAAACTCTAATTATTGAAAGACATCAAGCTGAACCTTCCCAAAACCCAAAGGACTCAATCCTTAAGCCCTTCCACACTTGATAGCTCATTTACTTCTGGCAAATTTTAATCCTAGTGTTACATTCAGCCAGATTGCTGAGCAGGTTCATACTTACACACAGCACACCAACATTTAAATATCTGAGAGCAACTACAGCCTCTGCAAATACCAGTCAAGACACAAAAGGCCTAAATCTACATCACTACATAATACATTAATATTATGTTTCAACTGACAACAAAAAAAAAGGAGCTTAACACTTTTACCAGCAACAATGTAATCAAGAGATAAAAGAATTCTTTCCTAAGTTCCCCCTTGACTCAACAGGTACCCAAAGGTACCACTTAGAAGTGGGAAGAGCAAAAAATTTATGACCATGGCTCAAAATAAAAGTACAGAAAAATACAACATGGAAAGGTAAAGAACATTTTCAGTAGAATTCTATGAAATTTTGAATGAAAGAAGTTGTTCGTGTAACTTAGGCATGTAACTACAGTCACATGGGTTTACTGAACTCAGCTCTGATCATCCAAAACAATAGGACAGGCACAGAATAACCCATGTGCAGGCAAAGTCTGAGCCAGAGAAATTAAGCTGTAATGTATTACATTCACTTTCAGAGAGCTTGTTAAAATTCAGGTTCCTGTAGAAAGCAGCACCAGCTTGGACAGCAATACACAGAACAAGACCTAAGACTAGCAATAGGCACCAAGTGTCACACGCTTGGTGGCACTGTGCTACAGCCAGAATCATGCCACAAGAGGCTTGGCATTGAAAATGTACAACACAGAAAATCATAGAAGCATTTACTGTCTTCAACTATTTCACAGCACACTCAATGGTTCTTCAGACAATCTTGGTATTACAATAGGTCAAAAGGTATTGGCACAGCCAGACTGCAGCTAAAGCAGATACCAGGACAAAAAAGGTCCAGTGCCAAGAATGGAATAATCCAGTTTCTCACCTAAAGGTTGGGCAGAGATGTGATTGCAAGCAGGCTTGGGGAGAAAGACTTGGGGGTGATGGCTGATGAAAAAGTCAACATGAGCCAGCTGTGGGTACTTGGAGCCCAGAGAGCCACACAGAATCCTGGACTACACCAAACGGACAATGGCCAGCAGGTCACAGGAGGCAATTCTGCCCCTCTGCTCTTGGGAAATCCCACCTGAGACACTACATTCAGCTCCCAATATAAAAAGGACAGGGACCTGTTAGCACAAGTCCAGACAAGGGTCACAAAGATGATTAGGAAACTGGAGCACCCCTCCGATGAAGATGGGCTAGAAAAGTTGGGGCTGGTCACCTGGAGAAGATTGCATGGAGACCTCATAGCAAACTTCCAGTATCTGAATGGGGCCTGTAGGGAAGCCAGAAAGGGACTTATTGTCAGGAACTCTAGTGGTAGAACTAGGAAAAATGGGTACAAAATGCAAGAAGGAACTTCAGCTAGGTGGCCTAAACTATGGTAGTCACAATAAAGAGGTAACCCTGGAGACACTGGAACAGGTTAGCTAGGGAAGCTCTGGATGCCCCAATCCTGGAAGCATTCAAGGCCAGGCTGGAAAAAGCCTTGCACAATCTGGTCTAGTGAAAGGTGTCCCTGCCTAGAGCAGGAGGGGTTGGGACTAGATGATCTTCAAGATCCATTCCAAGCACTTAGCATTCTACAATCAGAACAAAACAGTGTTGATGGCAGTAGATACTAACATCTCAAGCCACTGCCACTGCTTCTGAAGGCTGTGATGCTGATTTGCTCTTCCACCTTGTTTACATGGAATATTTGGGAGAACAGCAAGCAAATCTACTGAAAAGCACATCTCTTCTCTGTGGTAGATAGGGACAGGCGTTCGGAAGATCTCGCAATGCGACGGAAAGGCAGGGCCCTCTGTTCCCCTTAGATAAGACCCTCTGTTCCCCATAGATAAGAAATTAACATAGGAATGTAGCCTCCCTTAACCGAATACCAGTAACTTTCCATCCGCTACCCAGTAACTTTCCACCCCTTACTAACCATAGATGGTAAAGACAGACCCCACTCTGACGTAGAGACCCCTTAGACTATAAAACCCGAAGAGATGAGATAATAAAGGCCTTTGGACCATCCACCACATTGGTGTTTGCGTGTGTCCTTGGCCCGAGCGACCCTGGAGAGTGGGTCGCCGTGCCGTTTCCTCAGAATCAGGTCGCCTTGCCTTATACCAGAAGGCAACAACTGGTGCCGAAACCCGGGAAGCCGCAGCGCCCGGGGTTCGGGGATCGCCTGGACAGAGGACAGCGGCTGCACAGCTGGCCTAGTGCAGCAGAGGGGAGGCCCTCGGGCCCGCTTGGACCATGGAATCCACAGCGAAGGTCATAAGTCAGGCTCATGAGCAATAGGGAATTAAAGGTGAGCTCAGGAATTTTAATCTTGCTATTGCAAGGCTCCTAGAGCTCGGGACGATCGAACGTTCGGTAAATATATTATATTCGGAAGCGCGGGAGAAGTGCACTGCCGCCTCAGCAGAGGACTCTAAGTCCGCAGGCAGTGGTAAAAACCTCAAAGCGTGGGGGAAAGTAGAAGAGACCCTCTGCAAGACGTTAGAAGAACAGGAGACGCGGAAAGCCGCGCGTACACGTTTATTAGCTACACCAAAGCTGGGGATGGGGGCTGCGACGCAAACCGCCTCTGAGAGCGATCGGATTGAAGGCGGGAATATGCGGGGGCCGGGCGCGTTCCAACCCTTCCGGAGCCCCTAGGAGACCCCCCGGAGCCCCCAGGGGACCCCCCGACCCTCCCGCGGAGCCCGCCGGGTCCCAGCCCCCCCGCGGAACCATCCGAAAAATCCGCGGTTTCTCTATCCGGTCCTTCCCCGCCGGTCGCCGATCCGGCGCAGGAGGCAGAGCAGCGCGCGCGATCCTTCTGGCAAGGACTCGCAGAGGAGGCGCGGAACGCGGCCAGATTGTTGGACCCCGCCGGGATCGGTAAAAACTTGCCGCCGCCATGTGCGTTTAAAAATGGCGCCGAACCACATGGCGAGGGCGGACGGGAGGAGGCGGGGGGCGGAAACGGAATCAGCCTGCCTAACAACGCGTGCGCGGGCGAGCGGGGAGAAGGGGCGGCCCCCGCGGAGGAGCGTAAGACCAATCAGAGCGCTCTATTCAAATTAGGTCCTTATAGGATAAGGACCTCCCCCAGCAGGAGGCGGGGGGAGCCCAGGGGGAGGGAACGGCACCACCCCCAAAGGGAGGAGCGGGGTCAAAGCCGAACAAAACGGCACGGAGCGCCGGAAGTGTACCGGCAGTCAGCTTCTGCCTCAGAGTCAAGTAACAGCTGCTCAGACAGCTTGGAAGAGCCAACTGAGTCCGGCTGGGACTCGGAAATCAAGAGAGCAGAATTAATATGGTTTCGAGTGAAACCGAATAAAGCTTTAAACAATATCGGGAAACAATCGCAACACAAACTCACCGATTGGGGAAAAATAAAAGCAGCTTGTGGGGACCGGGCACCGGCAGCCTCCATGCACGCTTTCCCGGTGGGGGTTGCCGGAGCGCAGGGGAACCAACAAAGGGCATATACCCCAGTTAACCCAAAAGAAGCCAAAGCGATTTCAGAAAAAGGGGTCAACTCAGCTGTAGTACCCACTCTTGTGGACGACCTTTCTAGCAATAACGATCTGCTCACTTTTGATATTGCGCAAATAAGCCGCATGCTTTTTAATGGGGCGGGGCGGGGCGGATTGTATTTAAGCAGGAGTGGCAGGACGACCGCGTTAGCCCAGGCTTCTGGGGAAGGGCAGCAACTCAGCAAGCTGTCCCCAGCCGGCACAGCTTTCCCTGGCAGCAGCCCCACTCCAAGCACACCTGAGAGGGATCTGTAGGAGCTGCGGGAAGACACCTCGCTAGGGAACGCAGATCCAGGCCCCAGGGAAACGGGAGAGGGAGGGGGCACCCGGGCCAGATCCAGCCTCCTCCCACCTGGAATATGCAGCGGCCCAGCTACAACAACCCCCAGTGGGGCAGGGGACCCTCGTACCCCATGCCCCCACAGGGAGCAGTAAATTTTGCATCCCCGCCTACGGTGCAATGGCAGAGTTATGCAGCACCCTCAGTACCCTCGCACCCCCCACTGCCACACCCTGCGCCGGTGTCACAGGGCCAGCAGGGGACGCCCCAGAGCGGGACCCTTGGGTGGCCTTGGCCATGAGAATAGGGAAGGAACCCCTGATGGAGTGGGGGACATGCCGCCTTTACGGCAGTCAGGATCCCCACGTCATAGGGTTTCAGTTCTGGGCGGACACGGGATCAGACTGCTCGATTATTCCCCAAGCGCATTGGCCCGGACATTGGCAATTCAAAGAAGTCCCTCCAGTGAACGGAGTGGGAGGGCAGTCCCGGGCATGGAAAAGCACCCAGCTGGTGGCTATAACACTTCACACGAAAAAGGGACCAGAACAGACAGTCACGATTTATCCCTACATCCTGCAAAATTCTCCACCCCTGTTAGGAAGGGACGTTCTCTCCATGCTAGGATTCCGGATTACAAATTTATCCTGAGGGCCACTGCCGTACACCCTTCGCTGCCAATCAAACTGACCTGGAAATCATCAGACCCCGTACGGGTCGAGCAGTGGCCCCTGACAGAGCCTTGAGTGGCAGCCTTGCTGGAACTGGTCAACCGCGAACTGCAAAAGGGTCACATAGAACCCTCCACCAGCCTATGGAACACCCCTGTATTCGTGATCCCCAAAAGGTCCAGAGAGGGCTATCGTCTCGTCCACGACCTGAGAGAGGTGAACAAGACGATCCGGCCCATGGGTCCAGTCCAGACACTGCTACCCACGAACTCAGCCATTCCCACAGGGCAGCCGTGCGCAGTGCTGGACATCAAAGACTGTTTCTTTTCAATACCTTTGCACCCTGAGGACAGAGAACGATTCGCCTTTTCCATGGCATTCCGAAACGGCGAGCGGCCCAACCTTCGCTTCCAATGGAGAGTACTACCACAGGGCCTAGTGGACAGTCCCACTATATGCCAAACCACCATGGACAAAGCACTGATGCCAGTCTGACACTCCTATCCCAACGCAACTATCATTCAGTACATGGACGACATCCCAGTCGCAGCACCATCAGCAAGCCAAGTGGATCACCTGGTGTCCACAATCACGGGAACCCTTCAGGCCAACGGCTTTGAGATCGCGAGCGCAAAGATCAAGAGAGGACCCTGCGTGACCTTCCTGGGAGTGGGGATCACAAGCTCCTACGTGATACCCCCCGAGGCGAAAATCAGTCGAGACATCAAAACACTCCACAACGTGCAACGTCTGGTGGGATCGCTGCAGTAGCTTCGCAACATGGTCCTGATTCCTCCCAAGGTCATGGACCCTTTATATGACCTCCTGAAAGGAAAGCACCCCTGGGAACCCAAGGAGCTGACGCCGCAAGCAACGAGCTCCCTCGACTTCATCGAAAACCAGATGTCCACTGGCACACTTGCCAGGTGGAACCCAGCCATGCCACTAGACCTATACGTCCACTTTACACCGAAGGGGAGAGTGGGAGCACTGGCTCAAGGACCTTCTGAAAAGGCCCGCCCGATTCAATAGGTGGTTCCCGGAAGACCTGCTCGTGCATTTTCCCTGGGAATCGAATGCATCGCTAACCTCATAATGAAAGGCAGGAAACTCGCCTTGAAACACCTAGGGACAGAGCCGACAGGCATCCACCTTCTGTTTCGCAAGCAACCGACCTCGGAGTCAGCCACAATATCGGAGTACCTAGCCCTTGCTCTCACCGGCTTCGGAGAAGAAATCTCCTACTCTTCCAGACCACCCTGGACTCAGCTGCTGACCGTAGTCGAAAGGCGTCTGGACGTTGTAGGAAGCTCGTGAGCTGCACGAGTCACTCCACATCGGAGCCAAAGCTCTGGCGAAGAGATGCGGAATCCCGACAGCGGACGCAAAACATGTGGTAGCCACTTGCCCTCACTGCCAGAAGTTACACCTATGGACCTGTGGGAAAAACCCGAGAGGTCTCAAGACTTCAGAGATCTGGCAGTCGGACTTTACCTGGTGTCAACTGCTGAAACCTCGAGCATGGCTAGCAGTGACAGTAGACACTTATAGCGGAACGATCATAGCCACACAGCACCCCAAAACAAACTCCAAGGCCACAATCCAGCACTGGCTGACAGCCATGGCTTGGCTTGGTATCCCCAAGCAGATCAAAACGGACAACGGCTCCAATTTCACCTCCAAACCAGTGCAAGAATTCGCCGCAAAATGGGGCATCACATTAGTGCAAGGTATCCCGTATAACAGTACCGGGCAGGCCATAGTAGAGAGAGCAAATCAGACCCTGAAAACCAAGATAGAGGCATTGGCGAAAGCAGAGGGCTTTGCCAATGCCATTCCCCCAGGAGATCAGGCGCGTATGCTGGCAACCGCTTTGCTAGCACTGAATCATTTCTTTAGGGGAGACGAAACAAACAGTCCCGTTCAAAAGCACTGGGCCAACCGAACGCTAGAGGAGGGCCCGCAGGTGATAATTAGAAACGAGCTAGGCGAATGGGAACGGGGCTGGAAGTTGATGCTCACGGGGAGAGGGTACGCAGCTGTCAAAAAGGACGGCAAAATCAGGTGGTGTCCACTTAAGTCAATTAAGCCCGACCTCCATAACGAGCAGAATGAGACTGACGAGAGTTGCGAGTTTCTGTTTACAGGACATGCTCGTGGGACATCCTCGTGACGCATACATCCCCATTCCAGAGGAAAGTGACAGACCACCAAGCTGCCAGGCAGCGCCCGAGAGACCCGCACGGGAGAGACCCAAGCATCAAGGGTGTTTCTGTGCGATTTTGCTGTTGGGGCTTGTCGCCAGAGGGCAAGCCAGCCCAGATCACTACCCCCATCGGCCATTCAGGTGGGTCATGCGCCACTTTAGTAGCAACAAGGTGCTCAGGGAAATCACCACACCAAACACCCCATCCTTCGTGCTCCGCATCACCGACCTGTTTCCAGGATGACCAAAGGTAGATCCCCATTCCCCACACGCCACACACATGTACCTATCCTACTGGTGCCCAGCTTCAAACCCTGGGAAAAGCTACTGCAATCACCCAGGGTGGGGATATTGTGGGCACTGGGGCTGCGAAACCATAGTTACAGATGCCAGGCCGTCGGGGCCTGGGTGGGATCCACAAGAGCCCGACAAATTCTTACAGTTCACCTGGGCACCCAGCGGCTGCAAAACACCCGTCTTCATACATGGAAACTTCTATCGAAATCGCCATAAAGTCCCAAAAATTCGGAAATGCACTAATTACAACATGACAGTCTTGTAGCCACATCACCCCGGTTGGGCCGTAGGCAGAACGTGGACAGTAGTCCTTCAAGGGTCAAAAGAGAGGGTGAATGTGCGAATTATCAGGCTCCAACCGTCGGCACCCCGAGCGGTCGGACCCAACAAAGCGATTAAAAGCGTGCCGAAAGGGAGAAACGCAACCTACCCTAAAACCTTACCCACAGGGGTCAGCAATGTCCCGACCGGCCATGTGGAAGCCTTTCAGACAGGCCGTTCAGCCGGGTTGGACTCAGACCCAATCCTTTGTATGTTAGAAGCTACCTTTGTATCCCTGAACGAATCCAACCCTAACCTAACCAAATCCTGTTGGCTTTGTTACGATGTCAAACCTCCCTTTTACGAAGGAGTCGCTTTAAACACTCCCTTCAGTTACTCCACAGCCGACGCCCCTCACCAGTGCAGATGGGATACCCCTCGCAAAGGAATCACCCTGAGTCAAGTCACAGGCCGGGGCAGATGCTTTGGCAATGCAACCCTAGCCAAGCGGGGAGGCAACATCTGCACCAAAATTGTCAGGCCTAACAGGAAAAACAATAAGCGGGTAGTCCCAGCCGCACCTGGGATGTGGGTTTGCCAGCGATCTGGAGTGAGTCCCTGTGTGTTCCTTGCCAAATTCGATGACTCTAAAGACTTTTGTGTCCAAGTTCTGATTGTTCCTAGGGTCCTGTACCATTCAGACGAAGAAGTGTACCACCTTTTCGAGGAACCCAGCCGGCTCCACAAAAGAGAAATAATAACAGGTGTAACTATCGCAATGCTGCTCGGCCTAGGAGCAGCAGGAATGGCAACAGGTGTCTCAGCCTTAGCGACCCAACACCAAGGACTGTCCCAGCTGCAAGCGACAATCGACGAGGACCTGCAAAGGATCGAGAAATCCATCTCCTTTCTAGAGAAGTCAGTCTCCTCACTCTCGGAAGTGGTCTTGCAGAACAGGCGAGGACTGGACCTCCTGTTCATGCAGCAAGGAGGCCTGTGTGCCGCCTTGAAAGAGGAGCGCTGCTTCTACAAAGACCACACGGGAGTCGTAAGAGACTCCATGGCGGAACTCTGGAACAGACTGGCTCAGAGGCAGAAAGACAGGGAAGCCCAACAGGGTTGGTTCGAGTCCTGGTTCAATCAATCACCATGGCTAACCACCCTGATTTCTACCCTAATAGGTCCATTGGCAATGCTGCTTTTGGCAGTTACCTTCGGACCATGCCTGCTGAACAAGCTAGTCTCATTCGTTCAGGCCTGCCTAGAACGGACCAACATCCTGTTCATAGGCCGGCGGCAATTGCTGTGAATTCAACCAGGGAATTCAACCAGGGAACACTGCCAGTCACGAGTCCTAAACTTGTCTGGCAAAAACTTACTCAGGTTTACCAAACCCCTTTCCCTTGTCGAACTATAACCTTATACCTCATTTCAGTGCCTATGTATATGACTACCTCATTCATTTGTGAAAAAGGAGGGGGGAGATGTGGTAGATAGGGACAGGCGTTCGGAAGATCTTGCAATGTGACGGAAAGGCAGGACCCTCTGTTCCCCATAGATAAGAAATTAACATAGGAATGTAGCCTCCCTTAACCGAATACCAGTAACTTTCCATCCGCTACCCAGTAACTTTCCATCCCTTACTAACCATAGATGGTAAAGACAGACCCACTCTGACGCAGAGACCCCTTAGACTATAAAACCCGAAGAGATGAGATAATAAAGGCCTTTGGACCATCCACCACATTGGTGTTTGCGTGTGTCCTTGGCCCGAGCGACCCTGGAGAGTGGGTCGCCGTGCCGTTTCCTCAGAACCAGGTCACCTTGCCTTATACCAGAAGGCAACACTTCTCCCACTCAAGTTAGTATTAGAGCACCTATCAGTGTCACTTAACGTGTAGTATCAATATTGCTTTACTTGCAATAGCTAAAAAATAAACTAGAAGCACTCGACAAAGTCATAAGATGAGAGGATTTTCTTTAACAGAACCTAAACCCAAGAAAAAATATATAGTACTAGACAAACTGACAGCCAGGAACAGAGAAGGTAGAGTGTAGACACCAGGGAAATTGAGAACAAAAAAAATTATGAGTAATAAGAATAAGTTATGAGCAGTAAGCAAACATGCCAAACACAAAAGATCCAAATAAGTAGTAACTGATTAAGTTAATCTCCAAAAATTACAATCAACATTGTTGGTTTTTAGGTTCAACCAGCCAAAAGTAATTTCATTGCTGATGAGATTACAGATCTAGTTCATAAATGTAGTTTCACATAAATAATTGATATTCTATCCTATTCTGGACAAGAAAGTATTAGATTATAAAAATTATTAAGAACAAGCTAGTATCTGAAAGTATTTTCCAAATGAGGAATCATCATTTAGGGAGATCCTATAGTGTAGTTCCAGTGGGATTGATGCTATATCAGATGTTGGTGGGTACAGTTTTTAAAAGAAGTTTGGAGTGGCTTGTTCATCTTCTTAAAAGTAATTTTCATTAGGCATTTCAAGAAACATATGACTGATAATATTTGCCAATTAAAAACTATGCAGCAGAAAACAAAAAGAGCAGACCTGAGCTACCTCACGAGATAGGTAAATTCTGTAATGCTGGCTACTAAAGTAGAAGTTATTTTAGTACAGCTGTAGAGTGCATTTTAATAGTGAAACAAGACAGACTACTTTCCCACAAAGGTCCCTAGAGGCTGTAGCAGTGAAACAACTGAAGATATTTCAGTGAGACATCACAACTGGAACTGTTTATACTATTGATGTTTCAACAAGCCACTGACAGCCCCTTTGGTTTTGCTTTCTGCAACACATCACACAGAATACTGAAGATGATGCTCTTGCACACATCTTAAAAGTATCCCACCTTTCAAACCATGTTCTAAGGTCAAGTGAAAATAGGTCCGAGTGATTAGGGAGGTGGGAAATAATCTTTCTGAGCTTAAACTCTCCTACAATGAGATAACAGATGTGACTTGATCACTATTAAGGAAAAGAATTTCCACATACTAGGATCCAGAAACCTATATAACAGTTCCTGCTCTGAGGAAAAGAAACTGATCTTCAAATAAGAATGCCATCTTGCAATGTATCTTTAAACCTTTCTGGAAGAGATTCCTTACTCCACTTACACACAACCACCTTCCTCCTTCAAGATACTGAAGATTGACAAGGTCATTATTCACTCCTGTTTCTCAACAGGAGATTCAACAGATTACTTCCACTGCGTGCTTTTAGTAAGAGTGATGCAGCAAGGTCCATGCAAAGGACAGTGCAGAGAAGTAGACATTTATCACACTGCAAGATGAAACCATATGCCAAAAAGTCAAATAGAGGAAGAATATACAAGAAAAAGATCAGCTATGTTCACTGGAAAATAACTTGCTCAGCTCTGATAGATTGCTGCATTGTTTAAATACAGCTCTTCATCAAAATATTTGCTGTACTATTTCAAGTGACAAAAGAACCTCTTATAAAAAAAAATTCCAATTATAACCCTGTGTCTGAACATGCCTCTACAACCACACTGCTTGAATCTGGACTGAAGAAAGCAATAAAAGACCACAACCAAAACTAATTTTCAAAGTGTGGAACTAGAGAATGATGTTTTGAGACATTCTTCCTATCCTAAGGCAGTTAACTTAATCAAACTGTGATGATCTTGTCCGGTAAGAGAGAAAGCATACTAAAGTAAAGCTCAAAAAAGGATTTCATGCTATTCCCTCTTGTACCTTACATAAAGAACCAAGAAAAAAGGTAGTGTGTTAACACCTCTAAATCAAATAACTCTAAACAATCATGTTTATTAGCATATAGAAAAAATGCAAGTACTGTGGTGGCAACAGATAAGCTGACTAACCAAAGCTACTTACCTTCCACACACAAAATGACAATTTGTTGCAGAAAACACTAATGAAACAAGGTATTCTTACCTTAATTCAAAAATAGAATGATGAGTTCTCATATTGAAAATTTATACTTACGCTTTCAACTCAGCAAATCTCACAAGGATGCGAGCATAGCTCTCATCCTGACTGTACTTTTCTGCAGGCAAGGCAGTCACTGCTTGACTGTAACGGCCAATGAGTCTATTGAGTACACTAACATCCATCTGAGGAACGCCCTTTAGCTTAAGTAAAAAACATAGCCAGTCTTCTGGATTGTTTGTTGCCATCATTATTTGATTGACAGTTCCAGAGTTATCTGACAGAAAAACAAAAAATGAGATTGATTAAAATAGCAGCAAACATGTACAGAAGAAAACATTTTTCATAAGCTTTTGTGCAAGACAGTTACTATTTTTTAAACAAGATTAAAGCAACAGAGCCAAGAAATAAGGAGAAACGAAATTAACTTTGGGTCATTAATATTAAAGAAACACTAAACTTGAAATCATTTCAATTAATTGTTCTTTCACTCCATCTATGTTAAGATCTTTTGCATAAGTGACAGTAAAATAACAAAACCAAATACCTGTTGTATCAGCTGAGATTTTAGTATAGTTAAATTCATCTGTGATATTCTCTTCATTTCTGTATTTGTTTTTCAAGTTTCTAACTCTATTCATGATTGATGTAATCTGTGGCAATCCTCTTTCACTTAGGTCTGTCTCCTCCATCTGCAGGCACAAGGTTAAAAAACAATGGAATTACTGAAGAACCCTGTTGTAGCTCACTTTGATTGGAATTACCATGGGAAAGCCTCTCATGTATCATTTGGAGCTTGAGACTCAAGGACATTATGTAACAAATACTCAATTTAAGCCTTTGTCAATGTAGTTATACAAGTAAACTACTTTGCAGAAGACAACTTGGACAAATAAAAAGAATTGGTACTTAAATGATCCACCCAAATCCTAATTCATGCTCCACAGTAGCCCTTTCCAATCAGGTATATTCAGCATTTGAATAAAATGAGGAGTATGATGCGTTGCCTGAAATAGCTTCCAGTCCATCACATGAAATCACATTCTGTACTCATAATTAGGCTGGCTTTAGTTTAGCACACAGTGTTAATCCACACTCTTTCCCACAGGTTCCAGCAATTAGTTCTCACAGTGGGTTAAGCAGAAAAGAATTCATTCTCCTCTGCTCAAAGGACAAAGACACGTGACACCTATTTTTAAGTTTCTGAAAGGAGGTTTAGAGATTCAAAGACTTCTTATGAGAAACTTATGCCAAATCCTCAACATTCTGAAAGTTTATCATCATCTGAGATAACACATGTATATAGCTCAGAGGTAAGAATTTAGGCAATCTGAGCAGAGCAAGACTGCTAAAATAAACTAAAAAAAAACCCTAAAGATTTCTTCCTTCTCTGCCGACAATAAACAGCTTGTCTCACGTCTAATGAACATAAGAATTCTAGTAAAAACTGTGGTGAATTTAGTGCATATTCAAGGGGTTTGACATGGTAATTACTGTGAAGTTGGGCCCAGAAACAAGGAAAGTAATGCAGACAGATTAATTAGGCTCAAAGAAAGACAAAGTTTAGTTCTACAATGAAATGTTGGTTTTTGTCCTCTTGTACTTGTGTATAACAAATCAACAAAAAGTTGCTAGTGGGTTAGAAACTTTAGATCTACTTTTAGATGAACTATTGCTAGAAAAAGAATTGAATGGAATGAAGCTCATCTACCTTTAACTCCATTATCTAAAAAAATGCATCAGGCACCACTCTCAGGAAGTCTCACAAATAATTTTTAGAGCATTATTCACCAGAAGCTGGCATGTCTTTAAAAGCACCAGGCTCCCAGCTTTCCCCAAGCAAAGACCACAAATCAGAAAGATTATCACGCTTACAAGAGTTTTCTTATAAGGCAAAAGCAGGCATATTCCATGTTCATCCTGACCTAAATATGGCCCACCAAGAATACCAAGCCTGCTCTTGTCTATATGGAAGTGTTGTTTTGTAGGTTCAAAACACAGTGGCACTGTGTAAATTCCAAGATTTAGTCCAGCAAAAGCACCATCTACATTACCACTATGAAGAGGTCTTAGCACATTAAGGGTCTGGAGAGACACTCAAATAGCCTCAGGCAAAATCTATGATGAAAACATCCCAAAATCTTTTGAAACCTAAAGACTGTATGCTAAATCAGTAGTATCTGAAATACTATTTTTGGTTCACTGAACAGAAGCAAATAAAGGTACCCTTCTCTTATATTCAAAAATGTACACTGACTATATTTTAATTTCAATGCTTGTTTGGAACTTGCTTTAATATCTCTTTCTCCCCCAGAGCCAATTTAGGTTCTGGGAGTGGGTCTGTAAACTGTCCCATCCCAAACATCTTTTGGGGATCACACTGCCAAAAATTACATAGGCAATTACTATAGCTAACGCTGTTCAGATGATACTTATTCACTTCATAAGGAAAATTTTAGTACACGTTGCAGTTTTGCCTTTTAAAAACACTGTAGAAGGGGCTACAGGAAATCAGATACCCCAAATCACCTCTTTATGGGTGAGAATATCCACAGAGATCTGATTTTCAACTGTACCCACTCCCTCAAAGTATGGATGAAGTCAGCTCCAGAACCTGAAGCACCAAGACAACTAAAAGAAATTTACCTCATGTTAACAAACACCACAATATCTCATTACAACCATAACTGCTAAGAATTCCCAGATGGATTTTGGATTTCTTAAACATAGTCTTTATATTTTCCCCACCAATATCAAAGATTCATTATTCTTCCTGCAGCAACAGCTTCTCAAATGCAGTAGACAAAAAGAAAAATAAATTTCTGTATAAATTTGATCTTAAGTCACAACAATACATATCAAACTTACATTTCTGGCGTGCTGTTTAACTGCTCTAGGTTCAACGTGTTACGGAGAAAAACTCTCCTGAAGAACGGATACGTCTTGTCAAAAAGGTAAGATGGATGAGGGCCAGACTACCTCAGATGATCCCAAGAATCCAAAGGCAAGAAATTAAGTTCTCCATCCTGAAGAAGTTCCTGTGCATCAAAAATTGATGGGTGAAACACTGAAAGCTTATTGTGCAAGCTTGCCTAATCTTCATATCCCAGAAATACAGTTTTCATCAAAATCAATTAAACAATTCCTAGTTAGTAATAAAAACAGAATTTAAAAAAGCTTAAAGACAACATTTTGAATGAAGACAAGCACTTCCAAATGTGTCAGCTTGCTGTGACCTTCAGAGACTAAAAAGTACACTAAGGGCATATTCATCTATGTGGTGTCATGATTTGCCAGCAATCTTTCTACTCATGCCAATGTTCAACCATAAGCAAGTATTCACATGTTCTTTGTCTGTTAACCTGCTGCATAATTACCCTTAAAGAAATCATTTGCCATGAATTCCACTGGTATGTATATATATGTTGGAGAATTTTGTTCAGACATGCCATAATCACATACAGCTGGTTAAAAAGTAAAAGGCAGCTGTAAGCAGCAAGTTCTCAGGCTTGTTTTTTAACAACAAGTAAATACCTTGTCCTTCGATAGTGATGGGAAAGCAGGGTGACAAACATGGAGGCCTTGAGAACAGTTAATAACAGGATGAGAAAAACAAGTTTTGGTCTCAATAAGAAACCACAGGTATTGAAAACAAGAGGAGGGGTTGGTGTGTAATCTGTAGCCAATAATGAGCTCGGGTTTTGCAATATGTATGAACTTAATTAACACTGTTATAAAAGTGTGCATGCTGGATGAATAAATCGGAGTTTGATGCTGATCAATTAGGATGGGTCGGCTCCCTTCGCTTCCTCATATATATAGCAAAAATCTGACAACAGTGAAGACCTAAAGCAGGCACACGCTGTTAAAAGGCACTGAATGGGAACTGAGGCAGTAACTGCAGCATCGCCACTGCAGCATACCTGAGATGCAGAAATGCCTGCAGGAGAGAAGGTTAGGGAGAACCAGGGAACAGGGAGAACACACAGTGTAAAGATCAGCAAGAACTAGCTCTAAATAAAGTATAGTAGTTAAAGTAACTTCAACCCCTCCTACAGACCCACTACACACGGAGCCAAAGGACAGAGACTTGAGAGCAACAAATGGATAACTGGCAGTAGAAGTTATAGTTAAGGTTCCACATCTAACGCACTCAAAAATACTCATTGACAATAAAAAGAAGTAGCAGCATCCAGTCTTGAAATACTGTATTACACTACTTTTTCTGCTTATGTCCTCTATAGAGGAGAGGTAAAATAACTCCTGTTTCTGAAGCATCTACCCAGCCTTTAAAAAATACTATCTATAAAAGTGCACCATCTTCCTTCTGTTTTAGTTACAAGTCCTAAATCAGAAATTTTTTAAAAAGGAAAACAAAAACTCCCAACACTAAAAAAAACTGTCGTCGATTTAAAAACATTAGCAACACTAGGAAAGAAATAGAATAGAAAAATATCAAAACCTAACCTAAGACATAGGAATAAGACACCAGGATGCAAAATTGGGCTAAGCAAGAGAGAGACTGAGCAGCAGCGGAGCAGGTGAGGCAATGCGGCACAAACAATGACCGTGAGGCGGAAGACACCAGCAGCTTTCCTCCCCTCAGGGGCGGAAGCCCAGCGAAGCCGCAGCCCCGGGGCTGCCGAGGAGCCGGCCCAGCACCCCCGCGGCCTCACCGCAGACCAACACCTCTGCTGCCCCCCGGCCCCATCACCCACCTTCCCTCACTGCGCTGCTCCCCAGCCCGGTCCCTTCCCCCTCGCTGTCCTTCCCGGCCGCCCCGACCCCCGACCGGCCCGGCCCGGCCCGGCCGCCCTCACCGAGGCCGCTGCGGGGCCGGGACGCGGCTCCGACCGAGCGCGTCCGCGCTCTGCCCCCGGTTTGAATGTGACTGACGCCCCAAGAGCGCCGTTCCCATTGGCCGGTGGGCGGGAGGAAGCGAGCGCTCATTGGCTGCTGGAGGGAAACACGGGCGGCCCGCCCGCCCATTGGCCGGTGGCTGCGCTGTGCGCGGCGGCCGCGGGTCCCAGCGCCCTGTGGGGCCGGGCGGAGGCGCGGGTGCGTAGGCGCGCCGGGACGGCCGCGGCCCGCTCCTGGTGAGGGATGGGGAGCGCGGGGACGGGGCCGTGCCGGCTGACTTAAATTATTTATCTGGAAATGCTTTCCCCGTCTGGCCATGGCCGGCTATAGTTTGAAGCTCATTTAGTAACGGAATAGCTGGGTTATGTGTCCTTAACATTACGTGTCCCTGTACCTTTCCCTCCGTGGAATCGTTCCTGGGCCCATCCCGTGTCTGCAGTGTGCCCAAGGCTGCTACAAGCAGCTCCTGCTCCGAGCGTCCCGCTCCTGGGCTATAGCACTGCAAACGCACTCAGCAGAACGCTTCGGCCTCTCGGTTTGCATTCTGGGTGCACTCAATAATTTGTGTTCTTTGCCGCTGTGTGGTTCTGCTGCTGCTTATAATGAATTCACTATTATGCTAGATATAGTGTATTTTCAAGATTGATGGCACATTATAAAGCTCAGATGTGTATTTATTCCTTATTAATTTGGTAAGTTGCTAATCATTCGCTTGCCATAGACATAGCACATGATGTCTAATAAAAGATACCTACTCTGGCCTTTCATTGCAATTTATCTCATTTTTCTTTATTCATCTACATTTTAAATACCTCAGCTCAGCTCATCTAGTGATACAGGCTCACTCTATGCTCAACAAAAAGATTTCAACAAGGACATTTTGTCCAAACACCTTTTTTAGAATGTAATGGATAATCCCATGGAGATCCCAGTGTTTCTCTACTAAAAAAGAGCAATTCTAATTCTCAGCTAAGGCTAAGTGAGATGATCATTTTTAGCATTGCCTTACTCATCCTTCCATATTTTTGGTGGGTATGATGGGTTTGTTGTGTTGGTGATCTTGCATTCCACCAGAATCCAAATCTAGTGAAAATGTAAAGAAACAGCACAAGTTGGCATGAATCTGCTCTGGATTTGGCTTTGCTTGAGGGACATAAAGGCAGATTCTTTTATTACCAGGAGTTTTGATGGGTGTTAAAGGAGAGGAAAGTGATATTCTTTTAGTAAGTGAAAAATTCCATGAGGAGCTGTCATTTGATTTCTGTAGCTGTGACAAGAAATATCAATACCATATAGATTCCTGGCAAAACTAAAATAAATAGGAGAAGGAAGATGGAATAGATCTTGGGGGGAAAAAAGCCCCAAACAAACAAAAGAGTCAGAGAAAGCAAGGCTGTAATACTCATGGAAAATAAAATAAAAGAACCTCCATTTAGCATTCTTCAACAAAACATAAAATATGCATGGGTTTTGAATGGTTGGTGGAACCATTCTTTATTTGCTTATAAATGTTTATGCTTCTCATTTTTTTTAGTGTAAAGTCATAGATACATAGGGAATTTAAGAAGTGTATGAACTGTAGCTTCCACCTAAAGGTAATTCCACTTTGAATGACAGAAGTGAATTGTGAATTGCAAAAACGAGTACTAGACTGGGTAACAACCAAAAGGAGAGAGAGGTCAGTCTTTGTAATGAGTCACTATCAGGGGAGTCTTGTTTGACTCTTTTAAATACCTCATCTTATGGTAGGATTTCATATTATTTTGGATAATGGTATTGTAAATCTAAATGTAACAAATGCACTGGTGAGTCACAAAGGGTTTTTCAAATGTTGAAAATCTTTATACCACACTGTGGTGTTTTCTGTGATAGATATAAGAGAGAGGCCTTTCTCCTTTTGAAAATTTGGCAGCCACTCTCCCATCCTCTAAATTTGGTACTTGAGGTTTAATGTCTGAAGCCCATGAAGGGCTTATCTAAAAGGAAAAAAATGATAGGTCTTTGATTGCAACTGTTGACAGACATTCAGTGTAGTTGGTTTGGTGGAAAGTGCATTTGGAGAAAGCTTTGCTGAGTATTTCATGGACACCATTTACTGAGAGTATCTGGACTACTCCTGACTCCCAGTGCATGGCCACAACCTATGGATGTCCATGAGGAGAAGCAAACAAACATTCAAGATGGCAGTCACCCCCACGACTGAGAAGTTGTTCTGAAAGCAGTGAGTAAGCAACAACTAGTAAGATTTTGAGCAGCAAAAATAATCCCCAGATGTCTGATATTCCCAGTCCTCTTACATCTTATGTTTCCATGACATACTACTCCTTGTCACTACTGACTACTTTGAGATTTATGTGTAATTTTTTTCTTGTTGTTTTTGTATATCAGTGGATCTTATCCAGAATGGGTGCTTTGTGACTGGACTTGGAAAGTAAACCTTTTTTCTATATTGATGGTCATAGTCAATCAATAAAATACTGAGAACCATTGCTCTTTCAGGTTTATTTGTGTTGTCTTGATGCCAGTTTCTGCTGGAGATCTATAAAATGCACAGTTTTTCATGCACACAAAATACTGATGTAGAAAGTGGCTAATAAACAGACTTCAAAAAGGAAGTGTCAATAAGAAGTGTTCAAGCTGTTCATGTCAGGAAGGATACCTCAGGGATTGGCTGTAACAGTGATGTGTGTATTATAGTGGTGATTTTAAATTTTGGTGATTAACTTGATACAAAGATGGTGTTAAGGCTGCAGGGAAATGATCAGACTCTTGACTAGAGCCTGGATGAAGGTTAGGCTGCCTGAGGGTAGGTGGAAATGTAGAGAATGTAATGAGAAGTTGCTGAGCATAGCATTGTAAGCAGCTGATGAAAGCTACAGATCAAACAGTGAAAGTTTGCTGGATCTCACCTGTCATTATGGAGGAGTTGTGTGAGGGACAGCCAAACTTCACAGGTGTTGAAGTGGAATATTTTGAAAAGGTCATCTTTCATGTAGCAGGATCATACACCATGAAGAGCACCTACATAACCACATCAAGAATACCAGCACCAGAGAAGTATGAGGTCACCTGGGTGATGATGCCAGCCATACCAGATGTGAATGTAGATTTATCAAAACTGGGACCAATAAAGAAAAAGGAATTAGAGGCGGGTTCTCTATGGAGGAGACAGACACAGAGAAAAGCAGGTGCAACACTCAGTCATGTCCCTAAGTGCCACATTGTCCTCATTTTGGCTGGGATAGAGTAAATTCTTTTCCTTATAGCTGGTAAAGTGCTGTGGTTTTGATTTAGTAGGAGAATCAGGTAGATAGCACCCTGATGTTTTGTTTGTTGCTCAGTAGTGCCTACCCTAAGTAAAGGACTTTTCAGTTTCTCATACTCAGCCAGTGAGGAGTGGCACAGGAGCCAGCCAGGGAGGGAGCATGAGCAGGACAGCTGAGCTGAGCTGGCCAAAGGGATATCCCATATCTGTGAACATCATTCCCTGTGTATAAACTGGGAGGAGCTGGCTGGAAGGGCTTGATCTCTGCTCAGGGACGGGATTAGCATTGTTCAGCAGGTGGTGAGCAATTGTACTGTGCATCACTTTGTTCTCTTAGGTTTTATTTCTCTCTGGTTTATTTTTGTCTTCCTTTTTGCATTAAAATTATTTTGTTGGTTTTTTTTTTTTTGTTTTCTTTACTTAAATTATTAAACTGTACATATCTCAATGCATCCATGGGTTTTACAGTTTTTTTCCTGATTCTCCTCCTCATACCACCAGTGGTGGGGTGGGGACTGGTGAGAGATCCTGTGGTTTAACCATAACCTTAGCAGTTCTTTTTGGCTCCCAACATGGGGCACGATGTCTTGAGACAATGACAAATCTGACTAGAATGAGTTAGAACAATTTTATCATAAGGATTTATTATATCATTTTAATAGTCCCTGGTCACCATGTTGATTTATTTGCTCTCAAAGTAGGTGTGCTTGTTCTTTCAGATGTGCTATGTCATACCTTACTTGCAGTATCTCACCCATGGGAACTGAGCTAAAGTTATCATGTTGCTTTACTTTGTAGCACTGGCTTATGGTATGACAGAATTGCTGGTCATGAAACAAATCTAGTATTTGTATTCAGCATGGCTGTCACAACTGTCACCACTGTCACCACTGTACTTTGGGAGCCATCTATTGGAAACTATTAATAACAATAACTTTTTTACCTACCAAGTTCATCACTTTTCAGTGTTTTGCAGGGAAGAAAAAGTCTCTGGATGAAAGAGCAAAACAACAGGCACTGTAGTTACCTCAGCCCTGGGGACAGACACCAAGGCTGATCTAACTCCCTTGACAGGCACTGCAGCTGAACGTGAGAACCAACCCGTGCTGGTGTTAGATGCTCCTGTAGACGGGAAAAAATGGACATGAAAGCTCACTTAGCAAAGGACAGAGGAGGGTTACCAAAATAACAAGGAGGAAGAAACAGAACAAGAGGTGACCCCCTGATCCCTATCTTTGATGATCTGCAGGATGTGCAAAAAGATTTCAGCCATCATCCAGATGAGCACATTGATTACTTGGTTGCTCCAGTGCTGGGATAATGGCTCTAGTATCCTGGAATTAGAGGGTAAGGAAGCCAAGCAGCTGGGATCACTTTCTGGGTAAAGGGAGTATTGCCTGTGGTGGAAATGATTCCTGTCAGGCATGAAGGAAAGGAATCCCTTCAAGAAAGACAGATGGACCACCATGAAGACAAGTATCCAGTACCTTCAGGAATTAGCCATGCTAGAGATGATTTATTCTGCCCCAAACAATAGGCAGTCACCCACAGATCAAGATGAAATCTAATGTACATGACCCATGTGGCAGACATTTGTACAGAATGCACTTTCTGTGTATGCCACCTCATTGGCAGTCATTATCTGGAAAAACAGAGGCAGCAATGATGGATTTAGTGACTCACCAACTCCAGCAATGTGAAGAAAATCTCTGTTCTTCTCTTTTAAGCTGTATCTTGGCTGTAGAAAACTTGTCCAAAAGTGGGAAGAGCTGTTCCAGGAGTTTCAGGAACAAAGAGAGGATAGGTCCTACTCATCACCTGTACAGACCAGTATCTCAGCTATTGCAGTGAGCGTTCTTTTGCTTAAGAGGGAGGATATAGAGAGTGTACACCACAAGATACTCTGTGGTTTTACCTGAGGGACCACAAAGAAGACTTGAGGAAATGGGGTGGAAAGTCTACCTTGGCTCTAGAGGCATAGGTACATGGGTTGCAAAGAAAAGCAATCATATATGCAGGTTCTTCCAGGAAAATTCTGCTCCAGTCTTCAGTGGGCAGTTCCCCAGTCAGAGTGGAAGGGTTGGTCTTACTTCTGATCCTATGGAAATTAATTCTGATTTTACAAGTCAATGGAGACGTTTATCACCAGTACTAGAGGAGCTCTTCCTGCAATTAGGTGAAAGGAGGGGACAGCCTGGTTTACTGACTATGTGGATCCCAATGGCCTCGCACATCAGATCCACAGGACTGCAAGGTTCTAGTAAATACCAGTCCA
Source organism: Melozone crissalis (assembly GCF_028551555.1). Taxonomy (NCBI): domain Eukaryota; kingdom Metazoa; phylum Chordata; class Aves; order Passeriformes; family Passerellidae; genus Melozone; species Melozone crissalis. The sequence continues at coordinate 2,266,724 of NW_026535813.1, read as the reverse complement.
CAGTGTCCACTAATGCCATCAGATCACAAAGAGGCAGAACCCACCTGTGTTTCTGGAGTAATGGGAGATCACAGGATCTGTCTATGTTGAAGGTTGAATTAAGTCTAACTGAGAATGAGTAGCAAAACCCCCTGTCTGTGACTGGCCCAGAGGCTCCACGTATCTGCCCTGTAGACATCTCAGGAGAGGGTATTTGAAAGACCTAGAAGTGTATTGGTGGGCTTTCAGTATAGCTGCCTTGGAGAAGGAGGAAATTAGGCAGCTCTATATCTTGCCAAGTCTCTCAGCAGTCCCTTCAACATTGCTGAAGGCTGAAGAACAGCAGGTGCTGATTCCTACCACTGCAGTGTATTGGCAGCATAATCACACCAACTGAGACTCCCTGATTCCCATCCATGAGCTGATTCATCAGCTGGAGAGCCAAGGAGTGATCAGCAGGACTCACCCTTTAATAGTCCTATATGGACTGTGTGAAAGTCTAACAGAGAAAGGAGACACACAATGGACTCCTGTGGCCTGAATGAAGTCATGCCACCACTCAGTGCTGCCATACTGGACATGCTGGAACTTCAACACAAGCTGGAGTCAAAGGCAGCCAACAAGCATATCACAATTGACATTGCTAGTGTGTTTTCCTCAGTCCTTTGGCAGCAGAGTGCAGGACACTGCTCACGGGGCATCCAGTGCACCTGGGATTGACTGTCCTTGGAGTGGAAACACAGCCCTACCCTCTGCCACAGAGGGATCCAGACTGCACTGGAACTCCAGAACACCTGTAATATGTGGATGATAGATAGTTGAAATTATTGCAAGTGGCTTGGTGAGCACCTCTGCCAGCTGCCTCAGTATCCTTGTGTGGATCCCATCTGGCCCTATAGACTTGTGTATGTGTGTTTGGTGTAGCAGATTGCTCTTTCCCCTTGGATTTTGGGGGCTTAGTTCTGCTCCTGGTCCCTGTGTTCCACCCCAGGGAGCTGGATACTGAGAGAACTACTAGTTTTGCAGACTGGGGGAAAGGAGTCATTTAGTACCTCAGGCTTTTCCTTGTCCTTTGTCACTGTTTCCCTGCATACAATAAAGGATGGAAAACATGAGGAAGAACTTCTTCACGGTGTGGGTGACCACTACTGGAACAGATTACCCAGAGAGGTTGTGGAGTCTCCTTCACCAGAGATATTCAGAACCCATCTGGATGCAATCCTGTGCAAAGTGCTCTAGGATTATCCTTGAGCAGAGAGGTTGGACAAAATGATGCTCTATGGTTCCTTCCAACTTTATCCATTCTGTGAGATTCTATGAGATTCTCTTCAGCCCTCCTTTTGTTGGTATATTTATAGAAACATTTTTTATTGTCTTTTATGTCAGTAGCCAGATTAAGTTCTGACTGGGCTTTGGCTTTCTAATTTTCTCCCTGCATAACCCTGTGACATCCGTGTAGTAGCATCTCCAAGCTGCCTGCTCCTTCTTTCGAAGGTGATACACCCTATTTTTTTACTCTAAGTTCCAGCCCAAGCTCTCTGTTCTACCAGGCCAGATTTCCCTGCTGGCTCACCTTTTGGCACATGGGAATGGCCCGCTCCTACGCCTGTGAGAGTTCCTCCTTGAAGAATGTTCTACCATCCTGGACTCCTTTGCCCTCAGGACTTCTCTCAGGGGATTCTGTACACCAGGTTGACACTGAGTACAACAAAGATGATTGCTCACCCACCTGTTAGATAATTAGTAATCTGCCATGGATGGCTTTTCAGCTGGAGCTCTTCTGTGTTTTGTTCTGTTATCTGGCCAGTATAATGCATGTATGAGGCCACACAGGAAATCCGTGATTATATGAGAGTTGTGGTACTTCCAGTAGGAGGATAATACCCAGGTGTGCACACTGATTTCATCAGATCCAGCTGGTGCTGTTCAGCAGCTTATTTCATTTATGACCAAACTGAGTTACAGATTTATGTGGGCTCGAAATAACTAGAAAAGACCAGAGTTGAGAAATCGTAAAATGTTGCTTGTGCAGGTTCACAGCTTTGGGTCATGCTGGATCCATGAGTTCTGTTGAATGTCCATGTAAAAAAAATAAAATAAAACATATATATATATATCGGTCAGAAATTTCTTTTCAAGTTACCATTTTATAGAAGCTAAGCATGGTACAGTTCTCATGTTTACTGCAGCACACTTTATATTAGTGCATTCTTAAATATTTCTAAAAATGTCAGATAACATATATTAACTGCATTAAAACCTATCAAACTTGTTACACTGTGTGCTATTCAATTCCTTAGTGAAATTTTAAATCTGAGGTTTGATCTTTAAAACTGTAAATAATGCTGTCTACTACTTCTGAGATTAAAGCTTTGGCAAAAGCAATCAGTTTAGGCCAATTAGTCAGATAGTCACAAGTCATCTTTCCTGCCTACATTCTAGTTGGACATGAAAAAAGTCCAGTTCAGAAGAGACACAGTGGTACTGGGACAGTCCTCTGCCACCTGCCTGGAAAGCAGCATGTGCTGGTTTGTGCAGAGTTCCTCTGCACAGCCCTTAGAACTGACTGTTCCTATGTGATTACTTAAGCATGGCCAGAGAAACTTGAATCTATTTTTGCCACTCCCTAAAGAGTGAGAAAGCCCTGAGAGACTCCCATTTACTTTTTGATGAAAACAAGGGGTGTGGGCAGAGGGATATAATTGGCGAATGCCACCCAGTTTAAGAAATCTGAGACCTGAGTTTGTTTAACATCCATTCTGGACATCTTCCCTCATAAATTCCTCACTTGAGACCCAGCTATTGTTAGATTTTGGAGAAAATACTTAGACTATCAGAAAGAACCAAGTAAAAGTAGTTTTACTTGGGCAGCTCAGTGTAGTAAATTTAAGGATGTGCATGGGTGAAAGATGCATTTGTGTGCAATACCAGATCAGGGCTTAAAGTTATTACAACATATCACCATTGTTCACTGCATTATTAGAGTATTTCAGAGAGGAGGTGGCCATAACGCAATAATGTGTATTAGTCACTTTAACGTGTATCTTTCTAAAGAGGTGTAATAGCCATCTGAACAGCAATCACCATTATAGCTGTAATGGGACATACAGGTGTGGCATCAGACACTTCTTGTTCCACTGTCTAAAAAAAAAAAAAGATTAAAAGCTAACCACATTGTTTACTGCCAGATAAATAACAGAAAATAGATAACAGATAAATGCCAGAAAATAAGATACAGATTTGTTTCTGCTAATTTGTGAGTCCATGTGGCGATGTGGGGCCTTTAGGAGGCTGGGAGAGCTATAAAGTGTTGGCCATGGTGCTCCACAGACTGTTAACTGCTGATACCATTGCAACTGTTAAAAGTCTCCTTTACACAAATAGTGAAAGCAAGAAAAGATACTACATACAATTGTGAATTTGGTCCTGAAAAAGTGATCTTAATATCTAGATTTCAGTAACCTAAATTATGCTCTTAACCACAAGGACATGAAATTATTTCTAAATATTTAACCAAGAAGCCATTTCTTATCAGTCTGGTTTTATATGCAGCTTCTCTTAGCCACTGTACCTGTGATATTTAGTAAGATTAAAAAAATAATTAAAAAACCAACAAGAACAACAACAACAGAAGCAATAATTTTCTGGAAATCATCTGTTGGGGAAAAAAGAGTAGAATTAGAGAATTAGAGGGATGGAGTGTGTTCGAGGATACCTACATCCAAAAAGGTACAGTCAAGGTCCAAGAAGCTTAGACAGGATCTTCAGAGAATAAATCCAACATTTGCTTTGCCCCTCAGATGCAATTATGACTGTTTCTATGCTGCCTCTTACTTGCCAGTTGCTTCTTTTCCCAGCATCCCTTTTCAACATTTTTATAAAGACTGAGCTTGTTGAGAGCGAAGGGAGACGACCCATCTTTGTTGATCAGCATCGACTCCAATTTATTGATCTCACTTACACAGTTTTATAGTGGTGTTAATTAAGCTCATCCATATTGCAAAATCCGAGCTCATCATGGGTCACAGATTACACATTAACCCCTCCTTTTGTTTTCAATACCTGTGGTTTGTTATTGAAACCAAGATTTGTGTTCTCACCATGATATGAAAAGTTCTCAAAACCTTCATATCTGTTCCCAGAGCAGCCAAGGACAGAATGTTTACCTGTTATGAGAAGACTGTCTGAGAATCCTGCTGCTTATAAAAAATGTGCCTGAGAACCTAGTTATTTACAAAATCAAGCCTGGGAACTGCTGCTTTACAGCTGCCTTTTACTTTTCCATCAGCTGTATACTTTCATGGCCTCTTTCCTTAAGCCATGTCTGAGCAAAATTCTCCAACAAATTCCCGTTTTTTTTTTCTTTTTTGCACAAGGAAGTTGGTATGCCAGGTTTTTCTATCATTCTACTGACTATATCTTGAACACAACTAAAAATACAAAGCAAAATAAGCAAAAGCATTTAAACTTAAAGCACTTAAAATATTGAAACTTAATAGAACTTAACATCACTTAAACTTAATAGAAATTAATTTTAACAGAGCTTAACTGACTTTAAATTCTGCACAACTTAAACCCAATGTAATTCAAACTCAACAGAATCTAACTTAACAACACTTAATAGGTAATTTAACTTAATTACTTAATAACAAATACAACTTACTATAAAAATAAAATATAGCATTTACTATAACTTACTTACAGGCCTGATTCTAAAATACTAAGCTAAAACAACTTTTTTTCACGTGTTTGCTATAGCATTTCTATACCAAAAAGCACACTCACAATATCTCACTCATACAATCAGTCCAACACATCTTAACATTTTTAAATTTTTCAAAATACAATTTTAGAGTCTGATGTTCCACCAACTGAGCCATCTGGGCTTCTGATATTTAAAGTCTTTTTTACAGTCTCTGCTAGGAAGAACAAAAGGTCCTTAGGTGAGAAACGTCTCGAAAGTAATGGTCCTTGGTGTCACTTGTTTACCATCACCGGTTTCTCAATTGCAGCAGGGATCTTTTCCTTTTGTTGACAAAAGTCACATTACCGGCTGCAGGGCGGAGGGAGAAACGCTCCCACTGGAAAAAGCGCTCCGGTCCCGCGGCGCTTGTGTCGGAGCGGGCGAAACCCCCCCCCAGCGCTGGGCTCTTTGTTTCGCAAGAGTCTCCGGCAGGCTTTGTTTCGCAAGACTCGGCGCGGCTCGGCTCCCCCCGCCGCTGCCTCCGCTACCGCCGCTACAGCGCAGCATTTCAGGCGGTCGCTCGCCGCGGCTGCTCCCCATGGCGGAGCGCCCATGCCGAGTTCGGAGTAGCACGGCCCCGCAAGCGCCATGAGCTGCGGCCGCTGTCTTGCACTCAGAGACATACTGAAACAGTGCACCGTACATCACCCGCCATGGCTTGCTTAGCTTCTTGGCAGTTTTATCACTCTCTATATAGCAGCCTCCCATAATAAATCACAGAATTCACGCCATTCCGCTAACTCGTAAACCATATGGGGGTTAAGGAAAACCCCTTTACCGTAGCCATAAGTCCAAAGTCCTGTTAAATCCTTTTGCCAATCCATCCCCTTAACCTGCCGTTTTTATAAATATGCTGCTTGCCTTTTCATACCTAATTTGTCAGCGCTGAATGCAGCCTCTTCAAGGTCCGTGCAGCACTTATCAGTCGGGCTCACCTTTACGATCACCCAAGGCACGACGCAGCTCAGCTTCTTTTTTATCCCTTTTATCGTGTTTCTGCCGTCCCGCTGCTTAGGACCTGACCCGTTTTCTTCGCTTCTTCATGGTGCATTGCCGTATCACGTCGGAGAGGTCACCATTATGTTGAGAGCGAAGGGAGACGACCCATCTTTGTTGATCAGCATCGACTCCAATTTATTGATCTCACTTACACAGTTTTATAGTGGTGTTAATTAAGCTCATCCATATTGCAAAATCCGAGCTCATCATGGGTCACAGATTACACATTAACCCCTCCTTTTGTTTTCAATACCTGTGGTTTGTTATTGAAACCAAGATTTGTGTTCTCACCGTGATATGAAAAGTTCTCAAAACCTTCATGTCTGTTCCCAGAGCAGCCAAGGACAGAATGTTTACCTGTTATGAGAAGACTGTCTGAGAATCCTGCTGTTTATAAAAAATGTGCCTGAGAACCTAGTTATTTACAAAATCAAGCCTGGGAACTGCTGCTTTACAGCTGCCTTTTACTTTTCAATCAGCTGTATACTTTCATGGCTTCTTTCCTTAAGCCATGTCTGAGCAAAATTCTCCAACATGAGCTGACAAAAAGCTAATAAGGAAAAGGCCTGTATTTTCTTCACAAGTCTTTCACTGTCTTACTAACATACAGTTAAGGCTTAGAGTGTGGTTTTTTCTTCTTCCTTATCTATGAAAAGGGATGATGATAGTGATGGAATTGTAATCATCTCAGTGCCTCATGTGGAAGATACTATTATAAGTATGTAAATTGAGTTACTCTTATTATTGCATATATAAAAATATATTTGTACTGGGGCAAAGTGTCCCCTCATAACTAGAAGAAGTAGGGTTCAAAATTTATTTAAATACTTAATCATTAATACTCCACCCTCTGAATTATCAACGCATCCAAACAATGTATCATTAAGTCACAGAGACTGCACTTCTGACCTATTAATTAAACCTTTACTAATGGCCTTAAGACGGAAGTAAATAAAATATTAGTGAAATTGATACGTGAATAGGAAGAGTTGGAATAGAAGCAACATGTAACAACCTGAGAAGAATAAAGAGTTAAACCAAAACAGAAAACAAAATTATAAAAAAATCTTGTAAGCATTAAAAAAAAAAAAAACCAAAAAAAACAAAAACCCAAGTGTGCAATCAGTAATGCTGCAAGGGAAGTGAAGGTGATGTTACACAAGGACTTGAGTATGTCCTAACTGCCTCCCAAAGCAATGGCATTTTATGCAATTGAACTCTGAAAAAGTTCTCATTAATCTTGTTTTTTACCCCTTACCTGATTTCTCCCTTTTCTGTTGGAGGTCCCTACTTTCATAATGCAGCTAAAGAATCCAGAGTACTTCTTTAATCCCAGTAGAAGTGGGATGTTCCACTGAAGCAGTGCAGCTCAAATACACATTCCTTTTGATGCTCTCTGCTACAGGGAAAGTAACCTGAGGCCATGGGATGAAAGGACTATCTCAGACTGGCTCATGTCTTTTCTCAGCAGCATGATCAAAACATTCAAGGCCAATTGTTTTCAAAAGCATCTCTTAAACCTGGAAATGGATAAATTATTTTCTGCCTTGAAAGTTCTCACTGTTTCTGCTGATAATAATGAGAAAACAACTGCAACGTTAGCAGCATGCAGCATTTGACATTTGTCTCACACTTAGCTTTAGTGGAAGACTCTGGTGACACAAAGCACTCATCTGCTCGCTTCAACAGGAGATTTTCCTGTGTTAGATGAACCATGAGCATGCACAGACCACAACTATCCAACAAATCAATGATCTGCTAACAAAGAAGCGTGTCAAAACTTTTGTTGCCAGAATTAGGAGAGAGATCAGATTCAGATTTTCTGGTCTTTTTTAGTAGCCCTATACAGACTGAATCAAAAGCATCATGGTGGCTCCTGGTTACCACCTTATCACAAAGTTATTGTTATTACAAAGGTATTTACAATTTGTAAAGAGTTTTTAAAAAATGCAGGCATTTGGTAAAAAAAAAATACATAGGGACAAAATCTAATTAATTTATTTGTGAAGCCAGACAAGAAATAGGAAAGTATCATACCATAATATTCAATTGGACCAATATTTTAAATGACAGCAGATCCCAGTACCATACAGATAGGTCATCTTTGTGTTGCATCATGTTAGTATTAATTGTCTTGAGCACTTTTGGATGTACATTGTAATTACTGTCCATCAGTACTGTTGAGAAAGAGGAGCCTGTGATTTCCAATCATATAGGAAATAGGGATTAATCAGATCTTGCCAGGGAGGAAGACAGGACCTGAGATGCAAAGTATCTCAGAAAATACCTGCTTGTGGATACTGCTTAAGCTGGAGTTACATAGATAGCTTTTTATTTACCGATACAGCCAAATAATCTCATCAACACTCTCCACAAAATGCACAGTGTAGAAATTTTCTTAGTAGTTCCCTTGAGTTTAATTTTATGGTTTGATTTTTAATGTTTCAAGAAAATAATATTTTCTCTGCATATTTTTAAGTGTGATAGGTTGTAAATTAAAGCTTTTTTCCTATTTAATGAAAAAATAAAACTTTGGTCAACAGAAGATAATAATTTAGGACAACTGAATGAGTCTTCAGCTATTTTTGGGATATGTTCCCGCAAATAGGAATAAAAACCTTTTTTGTTTTCATAATATGAAAACAGTGAAGAATGGTAAGATTTGAAAGATCAGGGATTGTTTCCATTGCTGGAATTAAAAATAGTTTTTAGACTTCAGCAAAAGAGGAGCAAACTTAAAATTTAGAATAGACTAAAAATGTATTTAAATGTTGTTTCTTTAAAACATAAAGGAAAAAATTGAAACTGAAGGAAAAAGACGTAGAATCATGGATTGTTTAGGTTAGAAAAGACCTTTAGGATCACAGAATCCAACTACTAATCCAGCATTGGCAAGTCCACCACTAAATCATGTCCCTAAATGCCACATCTATGTGCCTTTCAAATACCTCCAGGGATGGTGACTCAACCACTTCCCCAGCAGTCTGTTCCAATGCCTGACCACCCTCTTGGGGAAGAATCTTATAATTTTAATATCCAATATAAACCTCCTCTGGCACAGCTTGATACTGTTTCTTATTGGCTTTTGCTTGTTAATTTCCAGAAGAGACTGAATAGTAAGAGAAGGAACTGGAGGGTATAATCCTCTCCTGTGGGGGATATGGGTGGTCTTGTCTGTGATGCTCCAGGAGATGCCCATTTCCATCCCTTTCTTCAATCTCTCCCTTCTTTGAAGAGAAGAAACTGATTAGATTTACTTGTAATTGCTATTATTCAAGCAATAATTTATGCAGCTTGAATTAATGCAGCTTGCTGCTATCATCAGTTTTACAGCAGCATATTAGTTGGTCCCTGATTATTTTTATCTCTTTCAGAAAAAAAAAAAAAAAAAGTGACTGTGATTTAACAAACAGTTCTCAGGATGTACAGCTGAATACAGATCTCCAGATGTCTTTCTAAAACAATTGTCCAAAGAACATACCAATACTGACAATCTAGTCCCCAATCCTGTGTTATTGAAAGGGCTAAAATCATGATAGGGGGTGATGTTTTCCCACAAAAAGAACTGGTGTTTTTTAGCTGAAAATATGATTGAAGATTACACAGCAAAGCAAAGTGAACGAAAGTTTTTAGTAGGCAGATTGCCCAGAATGGAGCCTCAGGAGATATTTAAAAGAAAAAAAATTGGATCTAAGCCTGACAAACATGAAGTACATTTTAAGATCTTATTACTAGAAATAAATATGTAACTGATTTTTATCACAGCTGTAAATACCAGCATGAGTGCCAAAAGATCCACCTCAGGACATCCTCGTTATAGCTCTTAATTTTAGCTCATCTTAAAATGAGCTAACCTGGTTATTGAAAGCAGTCCAAGGGCAGCAACAGAGAGCAACATGGGTTCCCAGGCACTGCTGAGAGCTGTTGAGCTGAAAGCCATGCACTATCCTGCACAGTTATCCATGCTGTCACTGTTGCTTCTGGAACCCAAATAGCATTTTGTAAGGAATACCTATAATATATGGCACAATAGTGACTACCGCCTGATAGAAAGTCTTGCTTTCTTCATAAGAATATGACTAATTTAAGAGATGATGATAATTTTGTGCAGAGCCATCTCTCCTATTCTGTCCTGACAGGTTTGAAACAAAGGTAATAATGAAAAATCAGGTGATTTCCGTGAGAATCAGATGTTGCAGGTTGACTGCACACTTCCCTTATTGATGGGGTATGGAAGCAGCAGAAAATTAGGAAAGGAACCATAGTTTAAGTAGCAAATTGTACTTGTGAACTCACTGCAGCAACACCTCCTCCCAAGGTTTCTTCAGGAAGGAGGTCACTCAAAAAGTAACCCATAGATTAATGGCAGGAAGGAAACAACCTCCAAGAGAGATTGAATCCAAGGGATGAGAGCTGAAATTAGCAATTAGCAAATGTCCAGACACATGATACCAATAAAAGATTAGAAGGCTTTGTCCACCCTGTTTCCACTGCGTATGTGAGCAGCATGAAGAGGCATGCACAAGTTAGGATAATCCAGTGAGCAGAGGTAAAATAGCAGTTGAGATGTGGCAGGACAGCGTGGGCCAGGGAGGAATGTATTTGATATTCACTGGATAGCCCCAGCAACTGCTGATGGTACAATTATCAGCACTGTGGTTATTTGAGGTACCCAGAGCACAGCCCACACAGTGGTTCTTACCAGTGCTGCTGCTGTCCTTCCCATTTGTGGGTGAGATGTGGAGAGGCCAGTGGAAGCAGTGGGTTATGCTATGCAGAGCATTACTCTTGGTTGCCTGCCAAGGTAACTCCAGGCTCATTGGAAGGGCTGACCTACATGCAGTAGTCTTGCAGCAACACTTGTTTACATTGTGCATGGAATAGATACCCGGAGGTAAGACAAGACAAAGCAAAACTTCTTTTTAAAAGTAAGGCCATGAATAAAGAGTTACCCCTTACCTAGAGTGCATCACAAGAGGATTTTTCCCCAGGAATCAAAATACAAGAGTAATCAAAGGAGGATCACCATGGCAGTGCACATTTCTGTGTAGCAGAGAAACCCCGTCAGTTGTCCAGTTTATTAGTTTACACCCTGGGAAATTTGAAATTCAAGATTATTACACTTTAGATGACCCTAAAGCCATTGTCTTAAGCAATCATATGCTCTTAACCTTGCTGATATTAAATCTTTCAAAACTGGAGTAACAGTCACAGGTAGGTAAGGTTGCTGGCATTTTGACCCTACCTAGTATGTATTCCATTTATACTAAGAAAACTTGATTATTTGCTACAATAATTACTTGGCAGGACATTGGCACTTAGCTTCATTCTCAGTGAGGAGGTTCTGTGGCCATGGGATGCTCCAGTGTATGAGCATGAAAACTGGTTTGAAAAACCTGTCCCCATTTGCAGGGGTGAGAAGGGAATATAATTATGACCAAATGAAATATTTGATTGTCAAAAATGAAGATCCCATAACACAAAGGAGCAATGCAAGGGCTGTCTTCCAAATAGAGAAGCCTGTCAGGAACCCTTCAGGCTTAACTCTGTTTGAAGGACTGTGTTGGAAACTTTAGGCTATAAAGGTTTTAAATCCCAGTGGATGTTTAGAAAGTACTGAGTCCATTGAAGATGGCCTGAGTTTTGAATAAGGCAGCAGCAAAGATCAAGGACTGAGCTAGCTTAAAGAAAAAGTGTGCAAAGGAGATGATGGAATATGTAAGAATTAGCAATTAATATAAACTATCAATATAAACTGTCAGTTTATATTTAATTGCTAATTCTTACATATTCCATCAGTAGATATAAAGGAAATCTACTGTACAGATGTTGAAAGTTTCAGCAGATGATCTCTATCATTTCTGTAAAGCCTAGATCCTGAGTGTTTACAGGTACTCCTGCTTGCCCAGCCACTAACCAGTACAGGCATATCCCATGCCTCAGTACCAGCTCTTTCATACAAAAATGTAATCTAACACTTTCAAGATGCCTTAGAAAAACAGATTACAAATAAGAGCCGTCTCATTCACCAGAGTCATTACTTCAAAAAATAAATTAAAACTTAAGATAATAGAAGTTAGATTTTAACATCTTACTAGAGCAGTAGTAAGTTATTCACTGTAGTGTGGAAGTTCAACACAATCTAAATGGATAAGAAGGAAGATTTTCTTCTCCATGTTAAACTGAAAGAATCAAGTGTTCATGGTTGAACAAATTCCATTCCTTATAGCTTATACTGTTCTGTGAGCACTCTACAAAATATTGAGTCCCATTTTGTCCAAAAAACTGCTTGCTGTCTCTTTGAAATCATGATATCTGAGTCCCTTATCTATTTCATTTCTTCACCAAAAAGACCCACAAAGCATCTTAAAAAAAGTCTGCCTAATTCTCACCCATCATTAGGCAGACACAGCTGAATTTTCTCACATATGAAACCATCACACTTAATTTTGGTTTTTTTTCATTGGAATCTGAATTCCCAGGTGTAAAACCACAATGTTTATACTAGCTGGTCAGAAGACTGGCAGAGCAGCCAATAACATCAGATCTGGTTTTGCCCTGGTCTTTGTCTTACACATCTTCTGATAAGAAACCACATGTGGTCACAAATTTATACCATGAAGGTACATTGAAGAGAGGAACCTATCAGCCAGTTACTGTGGGCTAAGGTAGGCTCTGAATTTAGCCTAATTGCCCAGGTTACCCTGCTCTCCTGTCTGGCTTAACCTCCAAAGAATGTGGTAAACAGGTCACCTCTCAGTGAGCTCCCTTTTATCACAAGGTGAGAGTAGGCACAGAGGGAGATAATGATGAGTAGTTGATATGTGGGGGATTCAGATTCCTGGATTACTTTTTGCCATCTGCCCCCTTGCTGCTCTCCTAAGTTTGATTGCTTTTAGGTCAGGGACAGTAACTGCAATCGAGAAGAATAATTATTTCCATTCAGGAAACCTGCAGCATCTAGCTCAAAGCTGTATTTCAAGATTTCTTCACAAGGCAAAATACTTCCCTGTTTATTTACAGAGATGGATGTTAAACTGTGGTTCTGTGAGTACTGCTACATATTAAAGATAGTAGGATCTGATTACTTTAAATTAAATACTTTCAAATAGTATTATGGAATGATTTTCAGGTTGATTTTTTATAGAAAATACACCTTTTCTGAGAAAATATGTTGCACAATACCCTGTAAAGGCCAGAAAAGACATTTTTTATGATTGCTTTGGATGTTTGAAGAGAGAACCATTTTCAATGAAATTTGCTTTCTTACAGTCCTCAGTTGTCTGCCCCAGTGGCCATGACCTTCCAAAGATAATTGAATGTCTTTTCAATTACCTTGGCCAGTACTTGTGGGTGTGTCCCATCAGGTCCAGTGTGTATGTCCAGTTTATTTAAATAGTCCCTAACATTATCCTCATCCACCAAGAAAATTCTTTCTTGTTCCAGAACCTTGATATATCTTGGGAAACTCTGAGATTTATATGAGAGGATTTTAAGAAGAGAAAACTTAGAACTGTGATGGCATTGCAAAAACAAGTTATTCAATTCTCTTGTATAAAAATCATGTGGTTAGTGAGTAGGGGCTCAGACACGATCTTATTTTTACATGTGGTGCTGGGGAGTCTCAAATTAGTCAACAGCAAATGACTCATTTCAAAAAACCAAATCATGAAAATACACAAAAAAGTCACAAAATTACCTCAGACTTGAACAAAATGCCTTATTATTTAAGAAAGAAAAGAAAAAAGTGTTTGAGACATAACTTGATTGCTGTTAATCTTCACTGGGAGAAAAAAGTAGGTATTACAGTGGTCTCTAAGTTAGTGGGAAAAAGTTCCAAGGAACCAGTGTCTGGAAGGTAAAACTGGAGACAAAACACAGCACTAAGCATAAGCACTGAAATACAGCTTTCAAGAGGATTTGTGAATAATCATCTTTGAATCAAATTTACTCTGAAAGAATGCTTTTTGTCAAAAGTTTCTTTGTCTCAATACAAATGTAATACAATGAAATGCAGTGAGTCTGATATATCAACACAGATGTTAATTTCATGGTTCTGTCTGACTTGAAACTACTACATAATTCATTCCAGAGGTCCTGACAATGAGTTTGAAGCCAAAACCAATGTCAGACTTTAAAAGTACTGTCCATGCTGAAGGGTATGGTTGATGCTGTATATCTAAAGAATATCAGTCAGGCTGAGGTATCTCGGATTGCTGTCGAGGCATGAACACCAAAATTAGATGGGAATTAAAAACATGCAGTGCATGGAAGACAGAAAAAACCTAGTAAAACATGAGATCATTTCATCAGAAGGAGAAGAGATCCCACTAAACAGTGAACATTTTGAAACTCCTACTCAACAGTGTTTCAATATAATTTTTGTACTAATGAAGTTTCCATAGAATTATGTCCATTTTTTGCCATCATGGACTAATCATTTGAGTGTGTACATTACTCTGCATTCTTAGCAATGCAGCATTGACTATGGTGTTGATTTTGTTCTAGATAAACATGCCAGAACTATCAAATGCATTGTCACATTTGTTTTATATTTATTAGTTTATTCCTAAGTTACTTACCATATGCTGAGTGACTGGGTTGTGTAGCGCTATAGGAAGTGTAAGTCATATGACATGAATATTTTGTGGAACCCTTTTTTGCATCAGGGTTTCTACCATTATGTATCTTAGTCTTCTCTCTTCTCTACTCCATCTGTTGAAATGGTGAATTTATTAAAGACAGTTTTAAAATAGGACTTCTGTGAGGCAGTTATCTCAGATGTGACCTTTATGTTGAACATGGAATGCATAATTATTGTAAGACTTACACAGCTTTTTGTGGAATTATAAATTTATCAAAATTTTGCATCATTAGAAGCAAAAAGAAAGAAAATAAGCTCCATTAGAGAATTGAAGAACTCGGGAACAGTTCTGAATGAATAAACTGAGTACTCAGCCACAATTCATTTTTAATATACTTCCAAGAAAGGTGGTTGTATTGTACTTGTAAGAAAAGCTACAGTTAGATTTACATGTGCACTACCTCTCTGATGGAATGATTTTGGTTGTACTATATTAATGTCTTCTCCAAAAATCCCATCCTTTTTGAAAGAATTCCTTCCCAAATCTATGTTGTAAAAGCATACTCCTATTCTGTTTTCACATCACATTTTTCCAAGCAGAAAGGCCCATCTATTTCCACCCACATCTGTCTTATTTGCATCCAGATGCTGCTCTACTGCTTCATGTTTCCCTCCTGTTCCAGGAGGCAGCCCCAGGTCCCTGAGCACCCTCCCAGCTGGATTGGTGCTGGAGCCAAGCCTGGTCCTTCCTTCCTTCCTTCCTTCCTTCCTTCCTTCCTTCCTTCCTTCCTTCCTTCCTTCCTTCCTTCCTTCCTCTGTAGAAGATAAGGGACTAACTCATACTGATTTCAATGCCAAGTGTATAATTTACTAATAAAACTTATTAAGTTTTTGAGGACCCTCTGGATTTTGTTGCTCTTTTCCAACCACAAGCCTCTATGACTGTTGGGTGCTCCCCTTCCCTAGGAGTGGGACACCACACATACAAAATCAGGCCTTGAAACGATACCTCTAGGTTATAGGGAAATTCTGCAAGTATCCCTGAAATAACAGCTGTCTGGAATGGGACTTTCCAAGTGTCAGTAAGATCATCAGTGGCACTCAAACATATGTTATTTATCCATTAAATAAAAGCACAGGAAAAGAATTGCTGAGGGTGCTATTCCATCATTCTCAAGTGGTACTCAGCATGAATATGTGTATGTATCACAGTCACAGAATTGTAGAATCATGGAGTGGTTTGGATTGAAAGGGAACCTTGAGGATCATTTGGTTTCACCCCCCTTGCCGTGGGCAGGGACACCTTCCACTAGACCACGTTGCTCAGAGCCCCATCCAACCTGGCCTTGAGCACCTCTAGGGACATAAGAAAGGTATGTATTGTGACATTGTTAGAGAGTTAGGATGTTTGCCTTTTGGGACAATAGAGATTTTAGTCCCTTAGAGATAAAGTCATTATAAGGCACATGATTTCACAGTAGCTGCAAGGAATCCCACTGACCTGCTCCTACCGTGGTGCCAGTTGCTGGATGATAAAAGAATGTGCAGGCTGCAGTGAAAAGATCAGTTTCTAGGGAACCCCCTGGATGCAGTCCTGGCCATGTCGTTGCAGAATGCTGATCTTACAGAGCGAGCACCTGCACACTACACATGTTATCTTTTCATTGCTTGAGCAGATAATGGCAGGCTCTGGTTGCATACATTTTCCCCATACACACTCAGCTGGTAAACCTGGCACACACAGACAGAAATTCTATCCCCTCCCTCTAAATCTAAGAGGAAGCAATCAAGGAAAATGAGGGATGCCTCCTGCTCCCACATCCCTTATTGCACACTGACGTGGCTCAGGAATGAAGGAATGCCAGGCAGCCCTGTGTCGTGTTGTGTGTTGTGCACTGGTGTGTTATGAACATCCACTCTGCTGTTATGGACTGATTTATGTCATGCTTTAGAGACTTCTGGTTTTACAGATTCTACCTGCAATAAATGTTTTGGGTGCAGCAACATGTTTCCCCTTCAATTTCCAAGTACATAATTTTAAGGGTACCTATCCTCTATGGACAAAAGCAAAAGTATGTGTAGAACAACAGAAAATATTTTTAATAGAAGAGGTGGAAAATGTTCTTCTCTTAATCTAAGCAAATAAAGCCTTGTTAGGAATTGTTATCAATATAACATGCATCTATTCCCATTTGAAATAATGCATGTTTGGAAGCCTGCTCTGAAGCAGTCTGGGACAAAATAACCAGAGGGCTCTGTTAAGAATTTATTTTTCTATATTAACTAGTA
The DNA here is from genome assembly GCF_028551555.1 of Melozone crissalis. Classification (NCBI taxonomy): domain Eukaryota; kingdom Metazoa; phylum Chordata; class Aves; order Passeriformes; family Passerellidae; genus Melozone; species Melozone crissalis. Next base: position 2,250,129 of record NW_026535813.1, on the reverse strand, counting down.
ACAACTTCTAACAACTGGAAAAATGTAAGCAGGATTTGCTAGGGAAAATCATAATAGAACATGTATGGCATCATGATCATGCTACCAGAAATGGTTTCACTATTGCTTCATACTTGGTAGGTCCTGGAACACATTAGTAACAGAGACTGAAAACAAGGAAACTATGGAAAGATAAGCATAATTCCATCTGTTAATGCAAAGGAGATTTCTTCATTACCTGGTGGCTCAATAGTGTGTTATAGACAATGTCCTGGGGTGATGTTATGGTGCTTGTATCCCCATTTATCTGTTCTGTGCCTTTAAGACCAACTCTGAAGAGTGGAAGTTTTGTTTGGGTTTCCCTTATCAGGGACACAGAAATGAGCAGTACATAGGGCTGTTTTTCACTTCTAGCTTGCAGCTTGCTGCTTTGCTTGCTTGCTTTTCTGCTCTCGCTTTTGCTTCTGCTTATTAGCTAGTTTAGCTAAACAGTCCAAATTCTTCCCGGACTGTTTCTCCTCTCCTGTTCCTGTGACCATCTTGAACCTGCTCTGGACTGGGACCCGGGAACACCGAAGGTTTGGCTGCAGCAGCTGGCCCAGTGCCGGAGGGACTGAGAGCAGAGCAACCACCCCCGAAAGAGACTTTCTGATTTTGTCATCTTTCTCAGAGCGGTGTCAGCTGGTATTGTTCCTTTTGTGTGCGGGGGGGGGGGGGGGGGGGGGGTGCTGTGCGTGTCAAATAAACAGGTTCTTTCCACCTCTCTCCAAGGAATTTTTTCCCGACCCGGTTGGGGGGAGGGGCCGTGTGGGTTTTGCTTTCTGGAGGGGCCCTCCTTTGCAGATTCTTTAACAAATTTGCCCTAAACCAGCACAAAATATTGGCGCCCAAACGTGGGGCTCGAGAGAGAGTGGAAAAACCCTGTTTTGACTGCATTTTGGTTGCTATTACTCTGTGTTCATTTAAATCAGCTAATAGCCATGCTTTTTGAATTGATAATGTCTATTGGGGTGAAGGTTTGCATGCATTTCTGGTCCCTAGGGTTTTTTGAGATTTTAATACCTCTCTGGTCCCTAGGTTTATTTTCTTATCCAGAAATAGCTTTAGTATTGCCCATAATACGTAGTTTTTACATCAGAGGGGCAGTGACCAGAGTAGCTATCCTGCTGGGCTTGGTGGCAATAATGTGCAAGAAGTTTATAAACATGCTAGGGTCTGTTCCAGGTATGAATGGAGGTTGGTTATGGTTATGCATCCAGTTTGTTGCAGGAGGAGCAGGAGGGAATGAGGTTTTTCAGCCTCTGCTTTCCTCCTTCTCCTATGAATCAGTTGCATCACTAGTGAAGGATGTTCAGTTTCCCCTCAATGTTAAAGAAACCATCTTCCTGGTATTCAATCTGGTAACCTTCCTCTATACAGCCTGCTGCTTCTCTAGAATGAGGGCTGAGATTTCTAGACGGGCTGATGAGACCCCTGACTGAGGAGTAAACCCCGGTGTGGAAAATCCTAAGTGGTGTGGGAAATGGGAGGATATGGGCCAAATCCTGAAGGAATTCTCTGACCCTATAGTCTGGGATTTTCCCCATGAACAAATTCAGAACCCAGCTGAGGTGGGGAAATATCTGAAAGAGAAGTACCAGGATGAGCCTAAGGAGAGGAAGGTCATTGCAGTGAGCTGGGCCCTGGCATATGCTTATCGCACACTGCTAGATACTGTCGGGCAGCAGACAGAGGCAGGGGGGCAGGGAGATAAATCAGCAACTGTCCCGGTGACTCAGGCTGCAGCTAACACTCCAGGCTCAAAGCCAGCATCTAAACCCATGGCTGTTGCTACCAGCACTAGAAGTGGGAAATGCACGGACAAGACCAATCGACCAGGGGATGATGCTGATGATGATGATGAAGGAGAAGGAGCCTCAATGCCTCCTGACAAAAAATCAGGAGTCAAAGCAGCAGGTGCAAGATCAGATGAGTCCTTTTCCCTGAAGGACCTTCGTGGCCTACGGAAGGACTACACTCGAAGGTCTGATGAATCCATAATTAGTTGGCTTGTCTGTCTCTGGGATGCTGCAGGCGAGGCTACAATTCTGGATGGCACTGAAGCGAGGCATTTGGGATCCCTGTCCCAGGATCCTGTCATAGACCAAGGAATGATGAGGGGGGCTAACCCTCACAGCCTCTGGGAACGGGTCCTAAGAAGCGTAGCAGAAAGATACCTGTGTGCGGATGATCTCTATATGCAGCAAACTCAGTGGAAGACAATAGAGCAAGGGATACAACGCCTGAGAGAAATGGCAGTGGCAGAGATTATCTTCTCAGATGATGTAACAACTAGGAACCCAGGCTTGGTACCATGCACATCTGTGATGTGGCGAAAACTCGTACGACTTGGGCCACACGAATATGCTTCTGCCTTAGCCGTCATGAAGAGGGATGAGAGGGATGAGACTGTGCTTGACATGGCAAGGAAGCTGCGAGCATATGCAGATGCTGTACATGGCCCGACACATGCCAGAATTGCAGCGGTAGAAACACGTCTGCAGAACTTAGAGGATAAGATAGAGGAGAACCATAAGAAGCTTAGAGAGGAGATTAAAGAAGACCTTCTCCAAATTTCAGCAGTACAGATCCGAGGTTCTGGTCTCCAAGGCAGACGTTTCCCAGATGGTGAGAGAAGGTACCCCCCACGAGCTGAGCTGTGGTTTTACCTGCGTGATTGTGGGGAAAACATGAGAAGGTGGGATAGGAAACCTACTGCTGTTCTGGCACGACGGGTGCGTGAACTGAAGGAAGCCACCAGGAGGAAAGCAGCTCCAGTTGCCCGTAGCCGAACAGCCAGGTATGATGATGATGACATGTCTGATCCCCTCGAAGGAACATCCAGAACATACGCCCAGGGAAAGAAGGATAACCAGGCTTAGAGGGGCCCTGCCTCTAGCCAGGTAGAGGCCAGGGAAAATCGTGTTTTCTGGTCTGTGTGGATTCGTTGGCCTGGCACATCGGAACCACAAGAGTACAAAGCTTTGGTCGATACTGGTGTGCAATGCACATTAATCCCATCAAGACATGTGGGGACAGAGTCTGTTTCTATTGCTGGTGTGACAGGGGTATCCCAGGATTTCACTTTGGTGGAAGCTGATGTGATCCTAACGGGAAATGAGTGGAAGAAGCATCCTATTGTGACTGGCCCAGAGGCCCCATGTATTTTGGGCATAGACTACCTTCGGAGTGGGTACTTCAAAGACCCAAAAGGACTCAGATGGGCATTTGGAATAGCTGCTGTAGAGACAGAGGGCATCCAGCAATTGAACACCTTGCCTGGGTTGTCTGAGAATCCATCTGCAGTAGGATACCTGACGGGAGAAGAGCAACGAGTGCCAATTGCCACTTCCATAGTGCATCGACGGCAGTATAGGACCACTCGAGATGCTGTGATCCCCATCCATAAGATGATCCAGGAGCTGGAGAGCCAAGGGGTGGTCAGCAAGACCCACTCACCCTTCAACAGTCCCATTTGGCCTGTGCGAAAATCTGAAGGAGAATGGAGATTGACTGTGGACTACCGTGCATTGAATGAAGTGACTCCACCACTGAGTGCTGCCGTGCCAGACATATTAGAGCTCCAGTATGAGCTTGAGTCCAAGGCAGCAAAGTGGTATGCCACTATAGACATTGCCAATGCATTTTTCTCCATTCCTCTGGCAGCAGAATGCAGGCCTCAGTTTGCCTTCACATGGAGGGGAGTGCAGTACACCTGGAGCCGACTGCCCCAGGGGTGGAAGCACAGTCCCACCATCTGCCATGGACTGATCCAGACTGCACTAGAAAGGGGAGAGGCTCCAGAACATCTGCAGTATATTGATGACATCATTGTGTGGGGGAACACAGCTGCGGAAGTGTTCGAGAAAGGGAAGGAAATCATCCAGATCCTCCTGGGAGCTGGTTTCGCCATTAAAAAGAGCAAAGTAAAGGGACCAGCTCGTGAGATTCAATTCCTGGGAGTGAAGTGGCAAGATGGACAGCGTCAGATTCCTACAGATGTCATCAACAAGATCACAGCAATGTCTCCACCCACCAATAAGAAAGAGACACAAGCTTTCTTGGGTGCAATAGGTTTTTGGAGGATGCATATTCCTGAGTACAGTCAGATCGTGAGCCCTCTTTACCTGGTCACCCGCAAGAAGAACAATTTCCAGTGGGGCCCTGAGCAGCAACAAGCCTTTGTCCAGATCAAGCAGGAGATTGACCATGCAGTAGCCCTTGGCCCAGTCAGGACAGGACCAGAGGTAAAGAACATGCTCTACTCTGCAGCCGGGAACCATGGCTTGTCCTGGAGCCTTTGGCAGAAGGTGCCTGAGGAGACTCGGGGTCGACCACTGGGATTTTGGAGTCGAAGCTACAGAGGGTCTGAAGCCAACTATACTCCAACAGAGAAAGAAATCCTGGCTGCCTATGAAGGAGTTCAGGCTGCCTCGGAGGTAATAGGCACTGAAGCACAACTCCTCCTGGCACCCCGACTACCGGTGCTGGGGTGGATGTTCAAAGGCAAGGTTCCTTCCACTCACCATGCCACCAGTGCTACATGGAGCAAGTGGATTGCTCTCATCACTCAGCGCACCCGTATAGGTAAACTGAATCGCCCTGGGATTTTGGAGGTCATTACAAATTGGCCCAAAGGTGAGAATTTTGGTGTCACAGATGAAGAGGAACAAGAACCAGTGACACGTGCTGAAGAGGCTCCTCCCTATAACCAACTGCCACCAGAGGAAACACGCTACGCTCTTTTCACTGACAGTTCCTGTCGCATCGTAGGGATGAACCGGAAGTGGAAAGCAGCCGTATGGAGCCCCACAGGACAGGTTGCACAAGCTACCGAAGGAGAAGGTACATCAAGCCAACTTGCTGAACTCAAAGCTGTTCAACTGGCCCTAGACATTGCTGAGAGAGAGAAGTGGCCAAAGCTCTACCTCTACACTGATTCATGGATGGTAGCCAATGCTCTGTGGGGATGGCTGGAGAGGTGGAAAAAGGCTAACTGGCAACGTAGAGGGAAACCAATTTGGGCTGCTGATGAGTGGAAAGACATTGCTACCAGGGTAGGGAGGCTACCTGTGAAAGTCCGCCATGTAGATGCCCATGTACCCAAGAGTAGGGCCAATGAGGAGCACCAAAACAATGAGCAGGTAGACCAAGCTGCAAAGATAGGGGTGTCCAAAACAGACCTAGATTGGGAACATAAGGGAGAGTTATTCCTAGCTAGATGGGCCCATGATGCCTCAGGCCACCAGGGCAGAGATGCCACCTATAAATGGGCACGAGACCGAGGGATGGATCTAACCATGGACAGTATTTCTCAGGTTATCCATGACTGTGAGACGTGTGCTGCCATCAAGCAGGCCAAGCGAGTGAAACCCCTGTGGTACGGTGGGCGCTGGTCCAAGTACAAGTATGGGGAGGCCTGGCAGATTGACTACATCACACTGCCCCAGACACACCAGGGCAAGCGCTACGTGCTGACCATGTTGGAAGCCACCACTGGATGGTTGGAAACCTACCCTGTGTCTCATGCTACAGCCCGGAACACCATCCTGGGCCTTGAAAAGCAAGTTCTGTGGAGACATGGCACCCCTGAGAGGATCGAATCAGACAACAGGACTCATTTCAAGAACAGCCTTATCAACACCTGGGCTAGGGAACATGGCATTGAGTGGGTGTACCATATCCCCTACCATGCACCAGCTACAGGAAAAGTGGAGAGGTACAATGGACTACTAAAAACCCAGTTGAAAGCTTTGGGTGGGGGATCTTTCAAGAATTGGGAGCAGCATCTGGCAAAAGCCACCTGGTTAGTTAACACCCGAGGTTCCACCAACCGAGCAGGTCCTGCCCAGTCTGAGTCCCTGAATGTAATAGAAGGAGACAAAGTCCCAGTGGTACATATCAGAGGTTTGTTAGGGAAGACTGTGTGGATCAATTCTGCCTCGAGTACAGACAAACCCATTCGTGGGGTTGTCTTTGCTCAGGGACCAGGATGCACGTGGTGGATAATGCAAAGAGATGGAACAACACGATGTGTACCTCAGGGAGATCTGATTGTGGGGTAAGAATGATATGGGGATAAGGGGTGGAATGTCCTGAGGTGACGTTATGATGCTTGTATCCCCATTCATCTGTTCTGTGCCTTTAAGACTGGCTCTGAAGAGTGGAAGTTTTGTTTGGGTTTCTCTTATCAGGGACACAGAGACAAACAGTACATAAGGCTGTTTTTCACTTCTTGCTTTCACCTTGCTGCTTTGCTTGCTCCCTTTTCTGCTCTTTCTTCTGCTCTGCTTTGGCCTCTGCTTATTAGCTAGTTTAGCTAAACAGTCCACATCCCTTCCTGGACTGTTTCTCCTCTCCTGTTTCTGTGACCATCTCGAACCTGCTCCGGACTGTGACCTGGGAACACCGAGGGTTTGCACCGTTTGGCTGCAGCAGCTGCCCCAAGCGCCGAAGGGACTGATAACAGAGCAACCACCCCCGAAAGAGACTTTCTGATTTTGTCATCTTTCTCAGAGCGGTGTCATCGGGTATTGTTCATTTTGTGTGCTGGGGGGTGCTGTGCCTGAAATAAACAGGTTCTTTCCACCTCTCTCCAAGGAATTTTTTCCCGAACCAGTTGGGGGGGAGGGGCCGTGTGGGTTTTCCTTTCTGGAGGGGCCCTCCTTTGCAGATTCTTTAACAAATTTGCCCTAAACCAGGACAGGGAATAAGAATAACAGTTCTTTTTTAGGAAATCTAAAAAAAAAAAAATACAAATGCAATAGTACAAACAAAAAAAACCCCTACTGACAGAGTCGGAATATGACCTGACACCCTGTGGGTCAGGGTGTTGGTAGCAGTCTGATTAAATGGTGGCTGCAGTCCTCCTGGAGTGACAGATGCAGTTCTGTTGAAGCAGTGATCCTGTAGAAGGGTGTAGTTTTCCTCTGAAGGTCTGGTGGTGGTGTAGATAGGCCTGGTCTTCCTCAGAATACATTGGAGAAGACAGCTGCTCTGCTGGGAATCCAGTGGAAAAAGGGTCCTTGTGGTCTTCCAATTCTCTTATTATATCCAGGTAGGAATGCTTGGTTCCTCCCTCTAGGGGGGAGCTTTTCACAATGGGATGATGCAACTTTTGTCAGTCATGCAGTGAGACTCATTGGTCTATTAACAGAAGCTATGTCCCGGAGGGAGGATTGGTTGTGGAAGAGATAAAGAAAACTGCCCAATTAACAGAAGATAACTGCCCCACCTCTAACAGATAGGAATAGAATACCCCTATTTCAAACCTAATACAGCTTCTTGTCTCCCTTTCCCCCTTGTCTGACAGGCTTAGGCCAGTGAAGAATGCTTTTTAGGTCTTTTATAGTATTCTATCATCTTCTACACAAATTCATTTCTCAGGACAGGCTAAAAACAACATGAAATTCTCCAGATTGAATAACAATAGCACTCCCCAGCTGCAAGGTCATCTTGACAGAAATTACATTGAAGAGTTGTGTTACTCTGTAGTTGTTTACTACAATTAGTGGAATTACAGAATCATTAAAGTTGGAAAAGACCTCCAGGATCATCTAGTCCATCACGCCACCATGTCCATTAAACCATAGCACCTAAATGCCATGTCCAGTCATTTCTTGAACACCTCCAGAGATGGTGACTCCACAGTTCCTGGGGCAGCCCATTCCAATGCCTAACCACCCCATCCAGTGAAGAAATTTTTCCTCATGTCCAACCTGATCCTCCCCCCACACAGATTCGGGCCATTTCCTCTTGTCCTGTTGCTAATAATCTCAGTTTATAAAGTTTCTTTAAACTTTAAGGAGAAATCCTGTAATAGCAGATTGAAGCTACTGCACAAACTAAAATTATATCCCCACAGCCTCATCCATGTTTCAGGCAAAAGAAAAGCCCATGTCCTCTTAGGAGAGATTGTGCAGACATATTGCTGCAGGAAAGCAAAATGACTGGGACAAAAAGAATGGACAGTTTACGCTTCTTTCTTATCTATCATACTTGGCAATGTCTGCAGTCTTCTAGCATTACAGGTATTTCTAAGGAGTTTGACAGGACCTGTACTTAACTCAGAAAGAATGTAATATCATCTACAAAGGCCATGAAGCTTCCATTAACACATGTACAGGCTAAGAGATCTTTCTTAGAAGAATTTCCCATTTTAATACAGGATATGTCTTTTCAGAGGCAGCAAGCCCGGTAGAACATATAGCAGCTTGCTGTAAAATGTTAATCAACATAAAGTTTCTTGCTACAGCCAAAGAAATTAGGATTAAATTTTAACTAGTTAATATAACTTTCTTTCCTAGACCGATCTTACTTTTCCTTTCTCATTTGGGTAGTTTTGAACAGTTATCAGGTCACTCACTAGGTGCCTTTTTTTTTTTTTAATTTTCCTTAAAGAAACACTTAATCTCATTCACCTGCAGGCGTATTTTCCTGTCATAGAATCATCTTCATGGCTCATCTGTGTATACTCATCAAACATTTAAATTGGCCTTGCAGTGGTTTCTCAGGAATCAGTCAAGTCCCTGCTGCTTTATGTCACAGAAAATTCTGTATTGTCATAATGTCACAGTATCAGTGGTGGTAATAACTGACAAGAAAACAAAGATGTGAGTATCAGAGAATCCTAGAATGGCTTGGGTTGGAAGGGACCTCAAAGATCATCCACTTCAAACCACTCTGTCATGAGCAGGGACACCTCTCACTTGAGGTTGCTCAGAGTCCCATCCAACCTGGTCTTGAACACTTCCAGGGATGGAGCATCCACAGCTTCCCTGGGCAACCTGCTCCAGTGCTTCACCACCCTCACAGTAAAGAAATTCTTCCCATGTATGGTATTGGTAAAGCTAAGGATGACATGTACAGGATGCTATATGGACAAAGGTTCCCAAAACTCAGGGAAAAATACTTTAACCAGGTCAGCTGTTATGCTTCTTTTTTTTTTTAATTAATTATTAGATCAGTAGAGAGAAAGCAAGTTTTTCTTAATCTTTGATAATAAGTCTAAAAATCTGAGTTAAGTACTTCGTCTATCCTTAAGCTTTAACTGGTCAGGTCAAGAACAAGAGACATCAAAATGTTTTGGCAAAGCATTGTCATTCTAACAAGACATAAAACATAAAAGTAAGGTGCAAGAATAAGAGTATTGAGCCTCAAGCACAATGAATAATGAGAGCACATACCGCAAAAATCAAAACAATGAAACCCACATATTCTAAGTTTCTGTACAAAACCCTGTTGTGGTCAGAAATGAGAGATGCCTGCCCCAAAACCAAGAGGACTATGAGGCAAGACTAACAGGTACCACCCATAACCAGTTGTGGCTTTGTTTTGAACTTCAGGGCTTTGTAATTGACTGCTTAGTCTTTTTTAAAGCTGTAAACAGCAACATAAAAACAAAATGCCACACAGCTAAGAGCAACATCTCCTGCAGCTAATGAACACCTGCGTAATATGCCTGTGTTTCATAAACTCCCATTAAAGTAACACGAAGGCCAAATCCCAATTTGCTGTTAAAAGGCCTGGTGTATTTTAACTAGCCTTCCCATCACTGTAATCTTCTCAGGACTCCTATCACTCAGTCATGAATATCATATTGCCTTTGTGCCGATATACAGCAATTACATTATACACGTGTTTCAAGACAAGGATAGTTATGGAATTACTATGAAGTTCAGGACACAAGACAATTTACCATCAAGTCTCAGGATTTTCAAGTCCAAATATATTACCTTGCTCAAATTATATTTATCTCCTCCGTTGATTATGATTATTTATGGGGACAGTACAAATGCTCTACTTCAAGTAGTAATAAAAATATAATCCTCATTGAAGCTTACACAAGATATGCAAGATACAAGCCCTTGAGCTATGAAGTACTCTTCTGGTTGCCAAATCTTCTTTTCCAAACACCACAAATGCAAGATGCATTCCCAGTGCAGTGATGCGTGCGTGCTTTTTCTTAAATATTATAAGTTATGGAGTAAACAGACAAAAGCACACAAAACCCCCAACCCAACCATACAATGTAATTTTATAAACTACTTGCAGACTTTATGATCCAGCATATGTCTCTGTATTTATAAAGCAATAGAAGTACTGCACAAAACACACTTTATAAAGCTTTTCTTCTACTGAAATTTTTATTTTAGTATACTTTGTATACAAAAATACTTTTGTATTTTTTGCCAAAACTATTTTTCATGCCACTGCTTCATACAAAAGCACTGGGGTTTGGCACTATGAAAATAGTTGTAGAAGGATCAGTAAGCAGTAATGCAAACACAGGATTTATGCACATTCAATGTTGCAATAACAGATTAGTCTGTTGGCCCACTCAGAGTTTTATAATGCCGAAGGGGATGATCACAGGGTATGATGATCTTCTCCAAAGATAGATACTGGATTCCTTCAATTTAAACATAAGTTCATTGAAAAATGTGAAAGATTATTAATATCAGTTGAATAATAAGTCTGCAAGGTCTTATCCACTGTGGAGTCAAGTGTTACATACTCAGCATACACGGTACAGTAAATTCAGCACTGACAGTAAATTCAGCACTGACTCATGTCTAATGTGCTAACACCCCGGAAGGATAGTGATGTTTAACTACACAGCAAATATAAACAACTTATGTTGATGCTCTTGTAACACAGTTATTTGGGGTTGTAGATGAACATTTAGAGACTTTTAAATGCAGTGCTTGAGCATGTATGAAAACCAGCAGTGGCAAGTGAAATCTAACTAAGAATAATACCAGAAAACTACTGGGTAAAATTTGCAAGAGGCAGCACAGAAAGCTCTCTGATAAACTACCTGTTTTTCCTGTTTGCATTATCACAAGGATGCTCCTCATCACTTTGGTTTTACAGAAGGATGAATGAGATGAGAATTTTGTTTTGATTAAAAACTACAAAAGGAGTTACTGAAATGCATTAGCGCTTCAAAGTTCAGAGGCAGAAGTAAATTTACAGTTGTGAGATGCATTAGGTCTTCTGTTAGCTTAACACAAATATATCAGTCAAAGCCTCCAAGGAAAAACAAAACTCTAAAACATTTAGAACTTAATTCCTCAACATCCCTTTAACATCATCAAAAATGACAAATTGGAGGGGTGAGGAACCAAGCACAAAAAAAGATTAATTTTGAAATGCGGATTTTCAAAATAGGAACTGAATGACAAAATGTTTTTGACCCAAAAGTGATGAAAAGAATGATGAGTGTCTGAATCTTTCATTCACTAATACACAGTAGCAAAATCATCAGTTTGGAAGCTACATAATGTCCATGTCCAAATGACTGCTACACCTGAGTCTTTTCACTTCCACAGTTGTGTTACCTTCCATGCTAACACATGGCCCCAAGATTCCCTAATGGTTTCAGCAATAAAGTTTCTCCCTCATGGTAAAAAATTGAGGGATCACTGAAATGGAGATTGGACAGAGTAGAAAAAAAACTGACCTAATTATCAAAGCATTTTAGGGTACTCTGTGAGTATTTCTACTGGGCTCATCTGTTCCTGGTAAACCACTAAATATTAAACTGTGGAGAAAATATGATTATGAAGTTCCTATTTACAGCCCAGCTAGTCAATTTAACTACTAAGTACTTTTTTTTTTTTTTAATGTTAACTCAAACCATTTAAAAACAAGGTGTTACAATGATATTCTAAGAATAGGAGGACATAAAATCAGGTCAGAGAGAAGACTTGCTGGCTCAACAGAAAAAGTGAAAGACATGGGTTATGAATTCACTTCTTTCAGCAATATTCTAAGAACATTTAGAAAGCAATAAAACAATTTTTCTTATTGGTCATAACTGGGAGAAGCAATCAAGGAGATAATATCTATAAGCAGATAAAAAAAGAAAATAGAAGAACACTATAGTCAAGCATGTAAACTAAGCACAACATATGCAAGAGCTAGAAGAAGACACTTTTTAGATATAGCAGAAATAGATAAGAGGAATAGGAAAATATGATGGAAACAAACCAAACAGTCAAGATTTCATGATTATGCTGAAACAGAAAGTGAAACCAGGGATGCGCTGGTTTGACCCTGTCTGGAGGCCAGGTACCCACCACAGCTGCTCTGTCACTCCCCTCTCAGCTGGATAGGTTACAGAAGACAGAAGAAAAGGGTTATGAGTTAATCAGAATCACAGAATGGAAGAGATCTTCAAGATCATCAAGTCCAACCCATGCCCAAACACCTCAAGTAAACCACAGCACTGAGTGCCACATCCAGTCTTTTCTTAAACACATCCAGGCATGGTGACTCCACCATCTCCCTGGGCACACCATTCCAGTACTTTATCACTCCTTCCATAAAAAACTTCTTCCTAATATCCAACTTCTATCTCCCTTGGTGCAGCTTGAGAATGTGTCCTCTGGTTCTGTCAGTGGTTGCCTGGAGAAAGAGACCAGCACCTTTCAGGGAGCTGCAGAGAGCAATAAGGACAGGGAGAGGTCACAAACTGATTACTGTCACAGACAAAACAGATGTGACTTGGGGAAATTACTTGAATTTATTACCAATCAAAATCTGAGTTGTATAATGAGAAGTAGAGCAAACCCAAAAAGCACTTTTTCCCAAACCCACCCTCCTTCCCAGGTTTAACTTCCCTCCTGATTCTCTACCTGTCATTGCCCTGCCAGTGGCAATGGGAGATGGGAAATAGGGATTACGGTCAGTTCACCACATGCTGTTTCTGATTCTGCTTCTTCCTTAGGAGAAGGAATCTTTCCCCTGCTCCAGTGTCAGGTTGCTCCCACAGGAGAGAGTCCCCCATGAAATTCTCCAGCCTGAGTCCTTCTCACAGAGTGCAGCTCTTCACAAACTGATCCAGTGTTCGATCCTTCCTGCTCCAGCACAGGCTTCCCATAGGGTCACAGCCTTCTTACAGCATCCACCTGCTCAGGTGTGAGGCTCCCCCACAGGCTGCAGATGGATCTCTGCAGCCCTATGGACCTCCACAGGCATCAGGGGCACAGGTACCTCACCAGGGTCTTTCCCATGGGCTGCAGGGGATCTCTGCTCCAGCACCTGGAGCACCACCCCCCTTGCCTTCCTTCCCTGACTTCCATGTCTGCAGAGTGGTTTGTATCACATATTCTCACTCTTCTCTGCCTGCAATTACTTCTGTGCTATTTTTTCCCCCTCTTCTTAAATATATTATTGTAGAATCATAGAATGGCCTGGTTGGGAAAGGATATTAAAGATCAGCCACTTCAAACAACTTTATCACAAACAGGGACATCTTCCACTAGACTGGGTTGTTCAGAGCCCCATCCAACCTGGCTTTAAACATTCCCAGGGATGGGGCTTCCACAGCTTCTCTGGACAACCTGTTCCAGCATCTCACGATCCTCAGAATAAAGAATTTTTCCTAACATTTCTAACCTAAACCTCCACTCTTTCAGTTTGAAGCCATTCCCTCTCATCTTCTCACTACATGCCTTTGTAAAAAGTTTCTTTCCATTTTTCTTGTAGGCTCCTTTCAGATACTGGAAGGACACAATTAGGTCACCCCAAAGCCTTCTCTTTTCCAGGTTGAACAATTCCAATTCTCCTAGCCTTTCCTCATAGGAGAGGTGCTCCATCCCTCTGAACAACTTGGTGGCCCTGCTCTAGATTTCCTCCGTTAGGTCATTGTCCTTTTTGTGCTGGGACCCCAGAGGTGGAAGAGTGGAGGAGAGACACAAGAGTGGAATAGAGGGACAGACTCACCTGCCTCAATCTGCTGGCCATGCTGCTTTTGATGGTGTGATTGCTGTCACAGAGATTTTATTACATCACTGACTGGCTCAGCCTTGGCCAGCAGTGGGCCCATCTTGGAATGGGCTGGCATCGGCTCTGTTGGACATGGGGGAAGCTTCTAGCACAGCCCTCCCAGTACCAAAACCTTCCCATGCAATCACAATACAAGGGAAGAATCCCATGGTACAAGCAGACACAATGCCACAGAGAGAGTGAACACTCCAGGACAGGAGTTAAGGATCAGACCACTGAAATTATTCAAGTACCTAAAGAAAGAAGTTGAGTTGCAGGCACGCAAGCAAAACAAAACCAAGAGCTATTGATGCCCACAGGCATCACTATCTTGCATCAAATGCAAGCCAAAGTGAGGTAGCTTATTCTCCCTCATCTTCCATGCGAGAAAGGTAATCTAGTTCATGCTTATCTAGAGATCCAAGCACACACAAAATGAGTTAATACAAACCACATTGCACTCCATTTATCTCCAGGCTTGCCTTGCAGCTACTTATTGCTTTGCCTACTAGTGGGGTGCAGTACTCAAAACCCCAACAGGGCTAACACCTAAGTATTGCCAAGCCTGAATTTCAGAGCTGCCTTCATTTGCATCCTTAAAATTCCACAAGACTTTGAAGTTCATACACTCAGAAGCACTTGAGTTTGACAACACTGAGCTTAGTTGTACCCACTTGTCACCACACAAGATCCAGGAACTGTATTCAGCATCTACATCCTCCTAAGTGAGGTGTCAGTCAGACAGACCCACTCAAAGTGTTCCTTATGAAGCACAGTGGTAGCTCCAACTTGGTTTCCAAATACAGCTTGAGAAAGCGAAGCCTTGTCATATATTTACTAGTCAGAGAAGTCCTACCTTATGGATCAGATCTGTCCTTAAAATCACACTGTCAAACTTCTGTGCTCCAGGAACACTCCACTCATATGAACCCTCTTTAAAAGCCAAAGCTGTCATTCTTTTAATGGTCAATTCTTTTTAGGTAAATGAACTCTCATTTAGCTCCAGTTTTTCAGGCCATTCCAGCATTCATTCAACCCCACTTGCCTTACCTCAAAAAACTCTTCAGTACACACAACAGCCTCTTCTCCCCACCTTAGCCCTGCATCCCAGCAAATTCTTCCTCACAAAGTCCTCTCCATATCTGTTTGGAGTCTTTTCATTCATTCACCTTTTATCTAAATGCTCTCCTAATCAATCAAGTAACTCCAAAAACCTGTCTGGACCAGCAGAGGAAAAACTGAAGTCTTGCCTCACCCACTCCTCATGACTCCTGATCTGCAAGACCTTAAAAGGAACTACATCCTATGTTCCCTAAGCTTCTTCTACTACCTGTCCTTGTTCAGCCTTTGACACTCTTCCCTGGCTGCACAGGACAGCAGCACAGCTGCCTTGAATACAACCTCCTCTGGTGGTTCACATCTACAAGCACAGCCCTGCCACAGCCCTCCTCACCCTGAGCACAGCATGAGTTCAGGGTGGCAGCTACAAACACTCCTGTCAAGGCACTCCAACTAGAGACAGCTACCCATGAGCAGGAGTTCAGCCACTATCCCCGATCAATCTGTGTAACCTTGGAGTCTCCAGGATGACTGCATCTGCTTCATAGCAAGGTATTTCAACTTCCCAAGAATTCTTCACCAATGGTTGCAGTATGGGGCTCCAGGGCTACACGCTGATTTACACCTCATGCTGAGAAACATAATTGCTTAGAACTCTGCAACAGCAATTTGCCATGTGCTGAATTCTAAACATCTAGCCATTTGACCTTCTGCAGTAGGTACTCATGCAATCAGCTTGGTTAAATTCTGTGTACAGCCATTTCCACATCTTTTCCCATGGATTCTCCTTTAAGAGTATTCATAACAACTTATTTCCTTCAAAGATTTCAAGACATGCTACCTACACAGCTTTAGAATGAATTTTCAAATATTCAGTTATGTTCTTGTCATTTTGTCTACACATTTCCTTTTCCTTCTGGAACATGCTGATGAGTGTTCAAACAGAAGTTTGTATTACATTCTTGCTGGTGCTCTTTGAAGGTTTTTTTCTGTTTCATTTCTTTACTGGAGCTGAGATTTGCATATCTTCCCTACAACTTCTCCTCTTTCATTTTAGGAAAGAGAAGTCTTCCACTCATAACTCAGCTTCTCATCCATAGAGTTTATTTTGCTTGATCCCACTCCCTCATGACAAAGGTCTTGAAGTTTGCTGACCCAAAGTGTCTAAGCAGACACTTCCCCTTCACTAATGTACTTTTTCTGAATGATGTTTCCTTTTCCAAAAATGCTTGGTATCTGTTTAGTTCTGACTATGTCTTTTGAGTTGTACATCTGATAAAATCTCCTGATGATGAAATAGGGGTAGAATTTCCCTCAATCAACAAATTGCTTTCAATACCAAGCATTATATTTTTTCTTCACTAATAAATTCCCTCCCTTCACTAACTGGCAATTAAATGTCAAATGAATCAAATAAACTGGATGCTCCTATTGCTCAGTTTAGTTGACAGCAGTCTCATATGACCTAGGCATTAACATTCTTTGCTTCCACAATCAATTTCTCCAAGTGCTGCTTCTGCCACAGGTTTTTTCTTTGTGTTTCTGCCACAAGACAGCCAGCCCAGTTAGACAGCTTTTCCATTTCCAGTATGTTTCTCCCTGTCTAATCCTTGTGTTTTACTCAGCCATGGCCACAGACTGAAAAAACTGTTCCCTTGAGAAGAATATTGTATTTGCAGGACAAGTATTGTGCCAAATCACCAAATCTGATGCTCAAACAGCCCTCTGAAAGTTCAGGAACACATTCTGCTTTGTTTCTGTGAAACAGACTTCATGAACCTTAATCTCACCCTTCATTCTCTTTCCCCATCATCACTCTCTGAAGCACTTTCACTGGGATTCTACTTGCCTCCAGCTTTGGCACAAATCCTCAGCTACAAGGGACTACTTGCACTGAGAGTGTTCTGCTAAGCACCCCAGTGAACTTCTCAAGCATAAACACTTAGGATCCTTTGGTCATACTTGGGTTGTCCATGGGGGAAAGTACAAGGGAAGAAGAAACATGTTTTGTTCTGTTTCTGTTCCCTGGACTGAAAAAGAGTACGAACCTGAACTTCTTGGGCAATTTTTAAATTAGATCCCTTAGCAAAAGTGGTCATGGCAATCAGTGTTCTCAAGGAAGCTGCTCCACTGGTTCACCTTTTAGGCAAGCAGCTGTAACTTTCCAATCTTCTTCATCCTCACTGCCTTACACTTCTGACCCAACTGATAAAACCTACAATTGATGTTGCTCCTGAACAAGATTCTAGGTAGAACACTACCCTACCACTAAAGTGAAAGTTTGCATCTCTCTCCTTTCCTACTGATGGAAAAAGTCAGTAATCTTATTAACTGCAACAGCTGTAAATAGTTGCTGTTCCAAAGAAGTCCCACGTGGCCTGGGATGGCCCTGTCTCCTTTAAACTTTTGAGCTCCAAGAACAATCATTCTCACCCAAAGTCAGTAAAGCCTTCTGTTCCTTAGCTCAGTACATTAAAATTAAATAGCTCCTCTAAATAAATATTTTTGTCCAGTGTTTCATGAGTCTTCTTTTCAAATCACAGTCCCCTACTCCCCCTCCCCGACTGACAATGGTCTCTTCGCCCACATTTTGAGATTTCCACGCTCTTCTTTTCTGATTGTGTCCTGAGTTATTCATCTTAATAGTTCCCCTGGACTCAGCCTGGAACCTCCCTTTAAGTCACTTGCTCAGTCATCTAATCATACCCTTAATCCTTCCTGGCAAATCCAACCCCAACCAGCTACTCGACCTGAGAGAAAGAAGGAAGCTCTGCCCTAGCAATTACATGGAACTGGTCCCATGCCCTTACAGAAATAAGGGCATGGAATTCCTAGATTGTATTTCCTGATAGTAACTGTTCCTCTGACCACCTATTTTTGCTGTTGATGACCACTAAGAACATGTTTTTGACCCTTCTATCTCTTCTTGAAGATTACGGCTTCCTAAATTATGTCCTTCAGCCTCTTAGGTGAATATATAGTTACAACGGACTTTGGGCTTTCATGGAAGGGGTCTGAAAAGTAGTCACAGGTGGAGAGAAACAAAGTAGCTTCTCAACAAATGAACAAGCAAAAGCATCAAGCTAATGCTGAAAATGTATTTGATAATATACTTGGGGAAAAAGTCACAGAACACTGCTATTATTCCCAAATGCAAGACTTAAAAAACCAAAACCACAAACAAATCAGATTTAGACAGCATGCTTAATGCTAAAAGAGATTATAACATCAACTCAAAACCATTTAGGCTCATCATATACTTGGTCTTTTGGGGCTTTTTTGGTCTCAGAAAAGGTCAGTTGCTTTTTAAATAGCACAAAGCAGGGGAATGAAAACGATCAAATCTTTAATGTGCAAAAATAAAGCAGCACAAGACTTGGTGGGATGTTCTGGCACAGTTCTACAGAAGTGTCATCACAGGAGTCCGAGGCAGCAGGAGAAAACACCTGCTGGCAAGACAATCTTGCTGAATACAGAGAACAGGGCTGAAGACACACAGGTGTTCAATAGAAAAATGGAAGTGGGAAATTGAGAGAATAAGTGTAGGAGTAGTAGTGGGAATAAAATTTCTTCACATTTTGTTGTGTAATTTTGCTGTGTAGTAGTGTTTCAGTATGATTTATTGTGTAATGCTATTGCATAGCATCATTTGTTGAGCAACTTTGCTGCGTGGTATAGTTTTTTATTTAATGATATTGAACATTAGGCAATGGTGTTGCATGCCATAATTTGTGTTTTCTGTTGAGCAACATTACTGTCATGGCTCTTAACACAAAGGTGAATTGCATGAATTCATAACAGTGCTGAATTCACAATTTTAACATATAGAATGGCTTGGGTTGGAAGGGACCTTAAAGATCATCTACTTCCAACCACTCTTCCATGGGCAGACACACCTTTCACTAGGATTTCAGAGCCTCATCCAACCTGGCCTTGAACAATTCCAGGGATGGGGCACTCACAAGTTCTCTGGGCAACCTGTTCCTGTGCCTCATCACCCTTGCAGGAGAGAATTATTTTCCTATTATCTAAACCTACTCTCTTTCAGTCTGAAGCCATTACTTTGTCCTATCCCTACATGCCCTTTTAAAAAGTCCTTCTCCTGCATCCCTTTTAGGTACTGGAAGGATGCTGTATGTTCACTCAGAGATGGCAAATGGAGACAGTTATTTTTGTCTGAACAAAGAAACATGCAGAAAAGCAGCAAACTGAGCAGGTATTTTTGCAGAACTTAGGGCATTAAAGATTATTTCACTGAACAGCCACACAGCATTGCCTCCTGAGTAACACTTTCTTATCCTGAGCCACCTTGTAGCTACAATGTGACACCTATCCCTACCTGACTGTAAAAACTATAGGAGAACCTTGTTCCACATACTACTGGGTATAAATAAGAACTGTAATGTGTTTTTCATGTGACTTAGGCTCTACTCAAAACTAGCCTTGCAGGAACCTGCTGTAATCCAAAATCGGAACAAGAAACTTTCCACGAGATAGGACTGATTACTTCATTACAATGGAATCCTGCTTTAACAGCAGTGCTACTGAACTTAAAGCAAAAATTAAAATTTTTACTTTAGTAAATCAATAAGACTTACACATATTTTAGAGGCAATAACAATGTCATCCTACTACACTGCTTAACATCCTCCAAAGAAGCAAAAGAAAAAAGTTTGCTCTAGGTATAGTATCATAGTCAGTTACTTATTGTTACATTCTTGACGTTTACTTGCTTGTTCTTTTTTTTCCCCTCTGACCATTTTTGCTTACAATAGACATGGTCTATTGACAGACTTAAATAACATTTTTGAATTTCAGGAAATATATCAGAATTTGAAGTATTTTTTCAAATAAATCAAGTAACCTATAAGGTTATCAACTTTGTAACCACATCTATTTTTATATCCATCTGAAAATGCTATTGATTGACCAGAATAGCATCTCTTTCATTCTTTACCTGGCAGTCTATGAACAATTGTATGTTGCAAGAGTCAGAGAGCAAACACTGGTAGATTACAATGCAGTGCTGCTGCAAGCATTTTTATTTGCTCTCATATTCTGGCAGTTTTTAAAAACAGAAGAGAAAAATATGCATGCAGGCTCAATTTTTAAAATACAGCAAAATACAGAAGGTATGGAAAGGCAAATTGTGAAAAAAGTGAGCTCTTTCCATCTATAAGATAAGATTAATTTGTTATGTGGCAGATGGCAGAAGGGAAGGGGGGTGGAAAAGCAAAGACTGCTGATGCAGTGAGCTTCCCGTCTGTAATGAAGGCCCCACATTCCCACCTATCATACTGCCACCAAACACATCCATACTTACATGCACACCAGTTTTGCTCTGGGTTTCAAAATAGCTAAACCTCATCGCTGCGTGGACAACGAAAAAGTGAAGAAAACATCCAGAGGAGTAAATGATCCTTCTGCCAGCTGCCCGTGGCTACTCACAATAGCAGCTGTGAAAGCGACTCCTTTCATTTGACACACGAGACAGAACCATTCACGCTGACCAATAACACTGCCAGAACTACCGGCCGCTGCAGCAAGGCACCACCTCATTTGCTGTCCCAGCACCGCAAGCTGCTTTTGCACATTTCTCCGTATTCCGAGACATTTACTCTTCCTTCAGCATCTGCCACATTGCAGTCGTGGAGTGCCAATACAGGAGTGGAGCACATTGAAAACGGAAAACAGCAGGACTGACCCAAACACACTTAATATAAAATGACAAGCTGCTGCAGCGGCGGTAACAACCATTTCCTCATTGCTTTTGCTGAACTCCACGCGATGCCGACGCGGGGCTCCCACCTGCCGCAGGAGCCAAAGCCCGCCTGAGCTCCGGCACCACTTACCGGAGGGCCTCGCTTACCTCCGACATCAGATCCCCGTATGACAAGCCCGAGGCACGCCGCGGCGGCAGAGAACCGGAGGAACACGGCCCTGGGAAGCGGATTTCGCTCCGTCCCCCCGCGGGCGCCCGGGGGACGCGCTCACCTTGCCGCGGGTCGATGCCCCGCGCACCCCGGGCCGCTACACGGGATTACGGCAGATAAACAAACACCGCACCGAGCGCACCCGGAGGGGCGAGGAGGGCAGGCGGGGGTGGGGTGGGGGGATCTGTCCCCGCCGCGGCCCCATCCCGGGAGCCGGAGCGCGCTCCGCGTCTCCCGGGAGATGGAGCCATTTTGAGCCGCTGCGCATCAGTGCCGGCGGGCGGGGTCGCGGCCGCCCTGGCGCGTTACCTCGGATGCTCCAGGTCCAGCGGTAGAACTCGAGGGTGTCGTTCACCACGCTGGACACCAGGCCCATGGCGCTGGGGGGCTCGGCGGCGGCGGCACCCATGGTGAGCAGCAGCAGCAGCGGCGGCGGAGCCGGCAGACCTGTCTCGGCGCGTGCGTCCGTGCCTCTGCGCCGGGGCTGCTGCTGCCCCTTCTACAGCCGGGGATGTGATTTAAATCTCTATCTCTCCGTATCTTCCCTCCAGACTCCGCCTCGCTCCCGTCACCGGCTCCCGTGCCCCGCGGGCAGGGCGGAGGGCGCGGAGACGGGGGGCGGCGCGGCGGCGGCCGCGGCTCCGCAGCTCGGTGCTCCCGGCCCGGCGCTCCCGGCTCGGTGCGCAGCGCCCGGCGCGGTGCGGGCGGGCGGGGGCGTCACGTGGCCGCCGTCCCGCTGCCCCCGGCGGCGCCCGCGGAGCGCGGCCCCACGGCCCGGCCCGGCCCGGCCGCGCAGGCGCCCGCGGCCCCCCCGGAGCAGGTGCGGGCGGCGGGGACCGCTCCTCCTCCCGCCGAGGGCATGCGGGGAGCGAGGAGGCGCGGGTAATCGCAGCCCGGCTTTTTATGTTCAAATAGGGGTTTTTAATTTTTATTTTACCAGAAAGGGGGGAAATGAGTGTTTCAGCCAACTCCTATTTCCTTTCTTTCTTTTCTCTTTGTATAAGTTTGGATTTTTCTTCTCTCTTCCCCTCTTGCTACCCCTTGACAGACACGCCGAGGGTCCGCCGTGAGCGATGCTGGTTTTACCTCCGTCTGTGCGTATCAAGGCTCTTCTGCTGCTTCCAGGAGCCTTCGCTAAGATCCCTTCTCCTCCCAGTACGGATAACACCAGCGACCGCAACGGGACCTCGCTTCCTCCCTGCCCCACCACCTGGTGGCACTTCCCTGACCAGCCTTCTCCAGGTGCCACCCAGCTGCCCTTCGCACACCCCCCCCTTATCTCCTGGACCAAGGCCCCTGTGGTCGCTTCATGGAGCAGAGAGATGCAGCTGCCTGGAGTGTTGCTGGGTGCTGCAGAAGCATCCATATTGCATCCTGTGTTTCAGTCCCAGCAAACCCTCTGTCTGGTGTAAAGGCATCACCTGCTCCTCACACCCTTTGCTTCTTATCTCCTTCTTGGCAGCTCGTCTGTGCCATGATCTTGCATAGTGCAGATGGATGCATGACACCCTCGGGAGCGAGGGGCAGGAGGGGACCTGCTCCACCCAAGCTGCAAGCTTTCCTCCTAGCAGGCAGCACATCAGATGGTGTCTGCCTCTCCCTCCTCCAGTGCAGCAGCACCTCTGTCACTTGTTGTCACCTGGTCTTGGTGAGCACAGCTCACACTCCTCCTCCTGGGTGAGTCACCCCGGCTTAGCTCCTGTACTGCTCTGGCTGCTGGGATCCCAGCCTATGGACAGGAGAGGCACACGGCCATCACTAGTTACTCCACTGGAAGCAGAGTCACTGCACCAAAACCAGGGAGTTGGCAGTAGGGATCACCTACACTGGGAAAAGGAAGAGGAGCTATGTCAACACCTGGAGGCCTCGATGGACAGGGAAGTCCAACTTATCCCAATGCTGGCTGAAAGCTGGAGTGAAGCAAGGATGGCACATGCGGATGGATGGACAGCTGCTACTTCTCTCACATGAAAACAGCCAATCAAAATTCTTCATGAATTACAGAGACTTGAATTATGCCTCATTTTGATGGTGCTGATAGTGGCAGAAGGTCTGGTGAGAGCTCTGAAATGGATCTGTCACTGGGTAGGGCAAGGTGAGCACCAACCTGCTTCTCAAGTTGCAGGCAGACAGTGTAGTGTTAGCTGTGCTTCCTGCGCCTCCAACAGGAGAAACCACTGGAGTGCATTCCTGGACATTTAGTATCTTGATATGTGGTTAGCATTGTCTAAAGCACAGCAGCTTCAGAACTTTTTGTAACATTGTCATTTGAATCAAAAGGAAATCAGGAGATTGGGCCATAATCCTCCAATTGGCCATTTGTGTTGGCCACATGCTTGAACAGAACGGCTACTGAGTGAATCAACGTGACAGAGGTTTGCACTTCCCTGCCCTGTTGAGCAAGATGTGGACTTAGGAGAGTGCCACCAGCACAAGGAGTGAAGATCCACAGTCTACCAAAGAACAAAAAAGGAACAAGACATATTAGGAATGTGAATACATATTTCTGTTAATAATTATTTATATTATAGCTTACATATATTTCTTTATTAGAATGCCTGTGGAAGTTTTTTTGCACAACTGACACCAATAATTATTGTTTATAAAATGTTTATATCATCCAATTTACTGTTTCATCTATTTCCAATTAGGTAACTTTTCTTGATGGCAATTTAATCCTTTTTATTAGCAATATGATTGTACATAGATAATTTCACAGAGCCATTAAGGCTTGAGAGGAGCCACAACTGAGTTGCAGAGTTTGGACAACAGGGAGAAGATGAACTATCTAACCAGAGTAACTTCCTCTGTGCTTTAAGATTGCCTTAAAAAACATGCTGAAATTTATGGCTAACTATTTTTATTAGTTTAACTTTCAGCCTGAAAATATGTGGACATGCTTTTAAGATTAGGTCTGTGTCTGGGCTGCCAAACACATCCCAGCTAGTTTTCTACATTTGTGCATCCAGCAGGGTATGCTACCTTAAGAATGCTGAGACCATGTCTTCTACTCAAAGAGAGCAGAAGGAGGAAGGCATCCAAAGGCATAGTATCAAAATATCCTCCAAAGAAATCTCCAGCATGGTCATCAGAAAATGCTGAGTTTTCAATATCATTAGTTGGTCAGTGTTGTAATTTTCTACTTGATAATCTACTCATTCCTAGAACCTGGACCTCTCAGATGGGCAAATTTCTGCTAGGAAAAGGCAGGTCTGTGGCAGCTGACTCCAGAGGAACACACACATGAATTGTCAGCTGTGCTCGGGCCATTTGCCCAGTGCTGCAGGGTGCTTGTGCTGGCAGCAGGCAACTGTGTGCTTTGGGAAGGGTGCAGAAGGTAACGGGAAGTCGTGGGATAGGTGGCTCTAGGAAGCTCTCCTCCCAGTTCCCATTCCAGATACAAGCTGTGTGTATTTCTTCCAGATATTTTTGTAAAAAAACCCCAATATCTCATTTCAGAGCTGTTTCAAGCCATTTTCTGCTTCTTTATGAAACAAACAAATAGCAATAGAAATGTTACAGCTCACGATGATCGGTGCCTTTAGTTGTGCTTGTAAAAATGTATTTATTCATTAATTTCAGTGAAGCAAATGCTACCATAATGACTGATGAATCAGCAGATGCTTCTGCACTAGTTGAAAGTATTCCCACTCAGGTTTTGCTTCAGGTTAGCAATGAAATTGCTGTGAGGGGAAAATGCAATGCAGGTATATTTGGTAATATTTATGAAGTGTAGTAGGAAGAAAGCAGTCAGAGCTTTGTATGTTGCCGCCAGTGATCCCTCCAGGCAGCTCAATAAAAGACAAAAACAGCAGAAAAGGAACTCTGCCTTCCTACAAAGAGAATCACCACAACCAGGAACTTACCTGGTGGGAAAGCATAAAATTGATTGAATCAACACATTTGACAGATCTAAATGTTACATGATGTGGTAAGGGACAGCCTATTCACTTATCAGTAAAGAAGGTGCATAAAGTATTGTATACATTGAAGCATGACCAAATTTAAATGATGAAAACACATTTAACTTTAGAAATGGGGTTTAATTACTTGAATTATTGAATTCTCATGTCTTTTCATTTGATTCCATCAGTGTCTTGGGAGGGAAAATGATTAAATAAATTAGCACATTAATTTGCAGTGAATGGGATTTTCTTGCACAGCTTATCCAATTGATATGCTCCTTGCATTAAAACTTTCAAGTTGATATGCCTTATAAAGACTGCTAGCTGAGCCAAAAAAGCTCATTTGATCTTTGAATCAACAAGTACAGGCTCAAGTGTACTCATATGCATACTATAAAAGCTTAAAAGAAGCTGCTTTCATACAACCATAATATTTTAAAATAATAGCATTAAAACCAACTATGTGTCTTTCAGCACTAATTAATTTGTTTATTGCGTAACATTCTGTTAATTCCATAATTTGAGGTGGGGTAACTCTGCACACAGGTATTCTACAGCACAGAGAGTCTTCCATGGGATCTGAAACAGATCTGGCTTTTTGTTTTCTAAACCATCTGCTAGATGCCATCTGTCCTTTCATACATTTAACTGCATCAAAAGAATTTTTTCCAACCCAAATATAGTGGAGTGATGCATCAGAGATGCTAATGCTCAGTGCAGGCTTTGGCCAAAACTTACCCTTGGTGTAAGTTCCCACAAGGTTCCACCTTGCTGTTTTCACCAGCACTGGATTGGATCTCTCATATGTGTCAACTTCATGTTTTGAACATCAGCCATTTTTACTGTGGCTCTAACAGCAATATGAGAATTAAAGTATGTTTAATATCCTGGTTTAAATAGTCAAGGGCCAGACTGAACACTTCCAGTGAAGTCAATGCAAGTTTTGTTTCCAAAGGGCTCTCTATACATACTGACATTTCCTCTTCATCTTTCTGCATAAAAAATTGGTGCCAAGAAGAAGATGAGGGAAGTGGTGGGCAGCTTTCTCCCAAGCCATATCAGGCTTGACTCTCAAGTAAAAATATCTGTGATTTGACTCAGGATCATTATATTTAGGGTTTTTTTCTAAACTGTAGAACAAACCCTGTTTACTGCAGTCTGGGCAGAGACTGGAAGTGTTGGCCTGCAGTGCTGGGCTGCATTGAGCTTAAACTGCTGCTCTTTGGTACTTGTTCAGAAGAGGAGCCACTAGTCCAGTGTTTTCCAGCACCATTCTGAGCGATTAATTTATAATTGATTCCTGTGTGGGAAATGTCACTAACCATGAAGCTAATGTGGATATTCAGCATAGGAGATGTGTTGTGTACCCAGCAGGTACACAAACATTCATAGCTTTACCTGCATTTCAGCTTCTTTTCAAAACTGAGTGTTCAACAGACATGAGGATGACAGAAACCTGTATATATACTGTCTCGCTCTGCCTTGACGATACTTTTCTTACATGGTTTCTCATACTTTTACACAGCTAAGATTTTTATCTGCGGTGATATCTGTCACAGCATCTATCATTTGTGAGGTGTGGCAAGCACGCTTTTGCAATGAGGGCTTCATATGTGTACATGCTGGAGAAGGACGATGCTAAACTATGGGCTGATGTTTTGAGGGCACTGTGTTAAAATGACAGCAACATGTATAGTCAGATCTGCAGCAAGTCACTAACTCCCAAATCCAGCCTTTTCCATAGGTGTGTGTCACCGCTACTGCACCCACTTCACTGGGTGTGTCAGCCTCCTGAAGGCGTGGAGCTGTTTGTAGGGATGATCTTGCACTTTTGCTTCTGCGCTAGTAATGGCCTGAAATGTAGGGCACAGTCCCCTGCAGAAGCTGCTCATAGCAATGCAGGCAGATGGAAGGGCGGTGGTTGTGCAAGCTGGCTGCCATCGTGCTGCCTCCAGCTGTAGCTGTGTGAGCATGGGTGGTAACCATGGTGCTATCCTTTATCTGTGTGCTGTGTGGAGGACAAAACTGTGGTAAAGGAGTTTATATATAAAGGCTGTGTCAGCCTCTGGGCCCCTGAACTGGTGTGACCTGGCTCCTGCTCCACCTTTCGCTCTGCCAGGGGGATACGCTGTGGATCTGCACGCACTGGATGGACAAGCATGAGTGCCAGTCCTCATTATAGGCGTGTTGTCTTATCCTCAGAAAATCATGTGAAAGTATTTGCCACAGGCTTACACATTTTATAAACAATAGGTCAGCCATATAGCCCTACTGAGGTAATCTGGGATGATTAATTTCATTTTAAGTACGGGGAAACCGAGCCTAGAGAAAAGTGATGCCAGTTCCAACCACTTGGAATGGAATAGAGCAGAAATTTTTGGCATGTCCCTTAAACTAGCTGTGTCTTGGTCATTCCCTGGTATAAACCCATGGTTCACGGGTCTTTTCAGTGCCATATGCAGGCATGAGCCTCAGGACACTACTTGGAAAGAACCTCAATATCCACCAGGTATTTGAAAGCAAGAAAGACACATATAAAACATAACACTTCCTACGCTTGTGTAGTGAAATTCTAAATTTCTTACTAAATGTATGAAAGCTTTTGCTCTGAGTTTTTGTGCAGTGACTACTGTAAATCTTTCAGTTGTCAGGATTTGCAGTAGAAAATTTTGTAGTAGTTGTGTGTATGTGTGTGTATGACACAATAGTGTTTCAAGAGAAAACGCAAGAGCAGAAAAAGAGAATAGAACATATGAATATTTAGTTGTTGAAATCAGAAACACTGTCATTACCTTGTAAAGGGCCTTGAAATCATCTACCACATCCTGCTCACACTCAGCCCAAGCTGCCATGCATCCATCTCTCCTGACTGGGGATATCCTGGCTGGGAAATCCCCAGGGAGGGCTGCTCTGCAGGCGGACTGTGTTTCCTGCTGGGATTTGCACTGCCCATTACAGGGTGTTGTGGCACTGGGCTTGGTGTTAGCCTCTGAGCCATCCATTCTTAGCGCAAGCAGCAATTAATGCTCAGGAAGATTTTACCAGGATTACAAAGCTCTGGCGGCAATGAAGTCACCTGTCCCCAAGGTAAGAGTCACAGCTCTACGTGGAAGATAAGTGGACTCCCAAAGGGAAAGCTGACACCTTAAACTTTCATGTTTTTTAAAAGACAATTATTGCATATGAGTAGATGCACTAAATAAGCACATTTTATCTACATGCACATTTTTTGAACTCTGCATCTACCCACAAATCTTTATTTTGCCTCAGGCCTTTTCTCAAAATATTAGGTCTTATCTATGTAATGGAGCAGGATGCTTAAAACCAAAACCTGGGAAGCCTGACATTGGAAGAGAATCTATCTGTTAGAGGCAATATTAAAGTATGTCCAAAGGACAAAGGCCAATCAGATACTGTAATATCTGCCAAAAAAATCACAAGTAATGAGAGGCTCGTGGACACAAAAGGATAGCTCTGTATCTGAATTATTTCAAGAGTTCATGAATCAATACTTGGAACAGATCTTGTGTAAATGAGCAGGACTCTGCTGAATTCAGTAGAGTCTTTATGGACTCTAGCTTTATGGACACCTATTTTATATTGTTTACAGCAGAAACATCAAGCAGAAACATCAAACTTGTCTTTTCATTGGGAAAGCAGTCAATGTGAGGAAGGCCAAGGATGCTGCATTATACAATAAAATATTTACATTAGTATATTCTGAGGATCAATTTATTGATACATGAAGAAAAAAACCCTTCTTTTTAAATAAGCTTGTTGAATAATAAAGTTTGGTTTTATTTCTGCCTAGCTGATTCTAATAACAAAAGAACCAGGATTATTTGGTCTAGACTTAGTAAGCCATAAGATTTGAAGAAGGAAAATAAAAGAGGCAAGAAGTGATATCTACTCTGAACTTAAAAGAAGGAGACCTCAGGGAGATTATTGTTGTGCAAGTTCCCAGGAGCTGCTCCTTTGAAAGAAAAAGGATCCCAGAAGAATGAGTCTCAAACCATGAGAAGCATCAGCTTCTGTCTGCAGGACATGATGCAGATGTGAGGCAGCCAGACTATCCAAATGGGGAACTCCTGACAGGGCTTAGAGGGGAAAAAGAGATCCTATGGGGCACAGAAGAAGGCATGGGCTGCTCAGGATAAATACAGAAGGAATTCCCAAGTCTGAAATGACTGAATTAAAAAACCGAAAGACTAGCCAGAGTAAAAAATGGTGAAGTACAAGAAGGAAACAGAAAGAGGAAGAATAAGGCCAAGTGAACAGGTAGTCTAGTAATGAAGGAGTCAGAAAGGTGGAGGATTTTTCATTCCAGTTTTTACGGGCAAAATTTGTTCTCAGGCTTTCCATGTGTTTGGTGGAATATAACCAGTGTGAGAGGAAGACTGAGTTAGGGATGACTCAAGCAACTTGAACACAGAGCCAGGTAGGAAGAGTGACTGATATCACTGCAAGGCTGTTCCCTACCTCTTCAAGAGGTTACAGTGATCAGAAGTTCCCAACGACTGCAGAAGCAAATGCCACAGTCATCTTCCAGGATGACAAGGAGGAAGAGCTGGGGAAATAGAAACCACCTGGCTTTACTTTCATATTTGCAGAGGTTAGGGAGCAAATCCTTGTGTAAGCCATGTACAGGCGCATTAGAAAGAAGAAAGTGATTGGGAAAAAGAAGTATGGATTTACCAATTGCAAACTGTGCTTGACCAACCTCATTACATTCTTCATTGTAATGACTGGATTTGAAGATAAGGGCAGAGAAGTGGTTGCCCTTAACTTTGACAAACTTTTGTCTCTGCTCTTGCAGAATTTTTGGAGCTAAACTAGACAGACAGGGTAGGTGGGTTTATCCATTAGTTTAATTCACTAGCTGGGTGAATTAAAGTGAGTAAAAAAAAAAGGCTGGAACAACAGGCTGAAAATGATGTGCTGTCTGTTTACAAGTGATATTCCTTGGGCATTCACTTTGGGAGCAGTATTGTTTAACATCTCCTTTCATGGCTTTGACAACAGAACAGCATGTATCTGCCACAAATTCACAGATGGTATCCAAATGTAGGGAGCAGTCATTGTGCTGGATGATATGTCTGCTGCTGGAGTCACCTTGATAAGCTGAAGAAATGGACTGACAAACATTTTCTGAAATCCAACAAATGCAGTCCTGCATCTTGGACAGAATTAAACCATGCAACAGTACCAGTATCCATACAGTAGATATGATATTTAATAGCATTCATTATACCAGCAGGCTCTAGGAAGGGTATCTGTAGGTACAGGGGTAGCTCCAGGGCTGTATTCAAATTCCACAGAGGCTATTTAGCTACAGAAGGGAAATGATACTTTCATTTTTTTTAAATTTAATTTTACACAGCACAATATTGGTAGCTAAAGAAAAATGCAGTGCAGGTTCTCTGATAAGAGAACCTATAAGAGTACCTATAAGAGAACCTATCTCCTGTATTGTGCTGACACAGGGCTAAGGGAGTGCGCCAGAAACTTCTGCCAAACTGCAGGCCCATAACCCAGTGCCAGCCCAGAGCTGCCCAGTGCTGTGGTGCTCAGAGCTGCTGGTTATTGTGTCAAGAAGCAGATGAAATATCCTTCTTGGTTGCTGTCAGCATCTCTGCTCTGTTTTCAGCCCAGAGTGGCTGCTAGCAAATAGCCTCCACGTAACTTTCTGCAGCAAAGGAAATGAAGTTATATCTTCTATCTCTGTGGCATACGAGAGTTTCCATTTCTCTCTTTTTTTCTGAATTAATCACTTACAAGTTGTTACTTATCATAACTTTTTCTTGCCAGAATTTCCAGTTGCAGCTCTTATTTTTAGTCAGCCCTACTGTATAGATCAAACTATTGTCAGTAATATCTTCTCTATGTTGGAATTCAATTAATATTTCTTCATTTAGCAAATTGATTTTTTATTGGACGGCAAACCAGATTAGTCTTATTTTAATGGTTAGTGTTAGGCACATTGCAGATGTTATATCATTCACCAAAGTTCTTGCAAGTTTTTAGTATATTTGTAGAAATGTGAATGCCAGATCTGTCAATGTTTTCTCAGAAATTATTGGGCTCCTTACAGCTGATGGTCCATTTGCAGTTACGCTTACTGTCACTTAGCTACTTGTTAATTCATAGAAATTAAATTAGCTAGATTTTGCACCTCTAACTCTTTAAACTCATGTAATTCAGATGCTTACAGAAGGTTTATCTAATAGGCTAGTACCATTACCTGTTTTGATCAGACTTCTGATCTTCAAATAGTAAGCCTATCTAGCAAAATCTGTATTTCATAATACCTGGTTGGTGGCCATTAATTGCTTACGTACTTTATTTTTGTTTTAATGAAAGCAAATTTCTGCCTCTTTATGGAGTCCTGAACCTGAGCCATGTTAATGAGTTACACATTTGTGATATCAACAAATTTAATATTTGAACATGTTCTCTCTAATGCACATTAAATTAATTAGTGTTTTAATATTAGAGAAAAATCAACTTAATATTTAAGGGAGTAATTTGGCCAAGAATTTTAATGTTTTAATACTCTTGGACTCTGAGTTTTCCATTTCTGTGCTTTTTAGGGTTTTTAATTTTACCAATATAATTAAAGATATGCATCCATTAAATTATAATATTACTTCAAGTGTTTCAAATGGGATTGCTTTACTTGGTGACTTGTGAAGTGGCTAGGTGGGATGAAAATTGTACTCTGTTCAATGTGTACTGCATTTAATGTGTCAGAATTGACAGAAAAGTTTTTGTATGACAAGTAAAAATGAAATCTATTCCTAGATGTATTTAGTTGTTTTTTTTTCTGATACGTGCAAAATGACACAGGTTTCAATGTTACATGACCTGAGCTATACTTTCAGTCTATGCTATCTCACAGTACATCATACAGGATTTATGATCAGGTAATGTTTATAATCCCAAACTTACTCAAATTCATTGATGATACAGATTAAGTCATACTGTAAAGGAATATTTGTGAATGTACAGGTGTAATGACAGCCACAGATATGTTACCCTATAGGAATGGCAATACTGTGATTAATAATAATAACAACAGCAGTTACAATACAGCCAGATTATCCAACATGGTCATCATGGGAGTTTTGGAAGACCATTTTACCAAGAAAATCAAACACTAAACCAAATATAGCACTTACAGCAACTTTTACTGCCACTTGGGCTCAAATTCCACATGAATGTACAGAGATTTTTCTTGCATGACAATGTCAAACATGTTAAAATATCTTGCACTATATCCTAAAATGTGAATATTCTGTATGTCTAACACATGTATAAATGGAATTTCACCTATGAGTGGAATACTGTTAATTGCAAATAGAAATAGTTTATCTGTAATGCCACAGTGACTGGAACTGGAACCTTTATGCTAGAAATCACACCTACAGCAGGAACAGAGCCCTTACCATAGAGGCCTTGCAAAATAAGCTTAGATAAAAATATACTGCGGGCAAGTTGGACACTGGCAGTTTTAAAACACTCTGACATGTTTGCATGAGAAATGCTCTGGCCAGAGAAGGGAAGGTGAGGGAAAATGGCATCTGGTCCATGTTAAGGCTAAAGACTGCCAAGACAATATTCCTATATAGGTATACTGACCTATAACAATGACTCACTGATCTTACTGATGTTCAAATGGGTACCTGAGGTGAGTCCACCTCTTTCACCTCTTCCTACACCTCCTTTCCTTCTCCCAAATGTGAGCTCAGCTCTGCTGTTAAATTTAAATGGATTCTTGCTGCATATTCAATTTCTGGGGCTAGGGCTTGCCATGCATTCAGTGAAGAGACCTGAGCTCATGCCTGCAGAATTTGGAGTTTCTGGAGTTTCCAGGTGATTCTGCAGTGTTGTGTCTGTATGCTTAGAAAGACAGTGCAATAAGAACCACATGTGCAATAATAAAGATGGGTATGCACTTGTATAATTTTTGTTATGTGGCTATCCAACTTGACTTTAAAGAATATGGTGGGTACAATATGGGTGATATTTTAGCCTTATCATTCTAATGAATAAGTAATAAATAGTAGCAGTTGCTTGATCAAAATGGTAAGTTTGTGCTTAGTCTCAATTTCCATTTTTGGAAATTTTCTGCAAATTTTCTATGAGCTGCTCCAGGTTCCATAGCCAGTGGGGAGAAATAGATACTTGTAGAGGAAGATGTTTTCTATCACCCTTAGATAAAAAAGTCATTGACTGAGGTTTTCCATCTGTATCAATAATGCAAAAAAGCCTAGAGCAGTGACTAGTAGGTGTTAGGTGACTAAAGAAAATGAATCCCACCCTTATATATAGTTTACTAGTCAGGTAAACTTCACTCATTCTGAGCCAGTGTGCATATTCCCTGTGTACATACAAGCAGAATGTGCTGTCGTAATATGAATGATAAGAATACTTTTCATGTATCTATCTCATTCACCCCAGGATATCCTCTGTTTATCAACGTTAATTAATGTGTCTTCATAACAATCTTATGAGGAAAGAATTGCCCCCAATTTAGAGATGAAGAAATGGAGCCATAGGATGTTTAAATAAGTTGTCCCCAGTTGCACAGAAAACCAGTGGCATAAATGTAAATACAAGAGGATGCCTCACATTCATAGCCCAAAGATAAGGTAATCATAAGGTGTGGTTCCCAAATCAATACAAACAGTGTAATACAGTCCTTGCTTCCGGCCTATTAAAAGTAAATAGGTTGAGGTGTGGTGAGCACAAGGTAATTCCTGATTAGTTCACATCCATACACTAAACTTGGTACAGATATAGCCAGACTGAGAACAGAGCCACAGGGCAAGGGTCAAATACCTGTTCCACATACTTGACATATTTGTGTGTCTGTATGATTCATTTATTTTGATTCCGAGTAATCAAATCTTTCAGCAAGGAAACAATTTGATAGCCCTGATGAGAGGGACTAGGGGTACTGGTGGATGGGAGTCTGGACGAGAGCTGGAAATGTGTACTTGCAGCCCAAAAAATCAACCATATCCTTGTGTGATGGTCAAGGGAGGTGATTCTGTCCCTCTGCTCTGCTCTGATGAGATCTCACCTGTGTCCAGCTCTGGGGTCCTTAGCACAGGGGCAGGTGCAGAGGAAGGCCATAGGAGTGATCAAAGGGGTGGAGCACCTTTCCTATGAAGGCAGGCTGAGAGTGTTTGGGTCCAACTCCCTGGACAAATTTTTAGAACAGCAGTGAAGAAGCCCAGCTGGTTTACGCTGAGAGCAAGACAGAGAGCGTTTCAGGAGTTTGCAAGTGCAGCTGATTTAATTTCAGGATCATGAACATTCCCTGCTGCAAATTTATTTTTGGGGACATAGGTATCTATTGATGCTAGGTTTTGTTCACGCCTTCAGTGGGCTTGATCTCCCTATGTATGAGCTTGCCTTCAATAAATACTTGCTGTGTATTTTTCCCCCAAAGCACTCCTCTCCCCTCCTGGCTTCACGCCCCTACTGCCATTCTTGTCCAGCACTTATTTGCATGTCTAAACCTGTCATCAGTGTGAGAAATGGCACAAGCCAAAGACTCTAACTGTACTGAGTTACAGTTCAACTCATCAGTGAGTATCACCAGAGCTGCAGGAGAAATCCTGTGCAGTTAACTTCCTGCTTTGCTACACAGAAAAAAACAAGCACATGTTGCTAAACTAGTTTCAAAATATTATCCATGTATTTCTCTCCATGTTTTTAATTTCCCCTGCTTTTGCCCTTTTCATTCTTCCATGTACTGGTCAACTTCCTAAGGAGTTGACATTTGCACAATGTTTCACTTTTCATTTCTGTGTGTTGCTCTCCATTTGCTACCCAGTTCATCACAGTTATGCCATCCAACACAATGTCAAGTCACTTTTCCTGCTGCTATCTGGGTCATGGTACAGTTTGGGTGAGCTGCTGGTGCGAGCAGCCAACAGCCAACTCCTTGAGCCACCATCATCTGCTATGACATAACTTCAAACAGAGACTCTCTCAACCTTTCCCTGTAGGACACAGGTGAAAGTAACTGAGAGGCTGCATGTTAATGGCAGAGAGGTGGGAGAAGAGACCGCGATGACCACGGACCTCAAGGTCAGCCTCTGGCAGTGAGTGAACTAGAAGATGCTCTGCTGAATGTTACAAGCACTGAACTAAGTAAAAACTGTGTATTAAAGAATCTGTGGCAGGAAAAAAGTCCACTGACCCTTTTGACTGTTGTCATGAGTGAGTTGTAATGGAACAGGAAGAGGCTCCTCCATTTTGCTACAGTATCCAGGTTTATGCACTGAGCTTATTAGTGGTTTACAGCTGCGAGTTGTATTTGTCTTTGTGTAAAGATGGGAAAAGAGCATTTCTTTTGCACCACTTCTTTTTTTTCCTGTACCAGTTAAACTACAGAGGAGGAAGGGAAGTGATCTAATCATGCAACAAGGGCCTCTTTTAATGTCTTTGCAATTTGCAGAAATATAAGAGATATTGGTATACTAAGGAAGAGTACCCATCTCTTCTGATATTTTTGTAGCTCTAACACAGCAGTAGACTAAGATTAATTAACTATCACTGAAAAATTATCCCAAATGGAAGGACTGTGGAACTTGGTACAATTACAGTCTTTGGCTTGTGCCATTTCTCAGCAAGCTCTTTCTGACTGAGAGGGATGTGGAAAGACTTGTGAAACATTTGCTTTTTTGGAACTCCTCTCATAGTTCAGCTTCTTTTCATGCTTGTCTAAATTTTCCCTGTAGCTGGCAAGGGACACCCCAGACCACTTCATACCCTGGGAATTGCAGTGGTCAGTGGGATGCTAATGAGTGCTTGTTTTCAATGGCAACTTCCATAACTAACATATGTTGCAGTCTGTGCTGGTTTAGGGCAAATTTGTTAAAGAATCAGCAAAGAGGGGCCCCTCCAGAAAGGAAAACCCACACGGCCCCTCCCCCCAACCGGTTCGGGAAAAAATTCCTTGGAGAGAGGTGGAAAGAACCTGTTTATTTGACATGCACAGCACCCCCCAGCACACAAAATGAACAATACCAGATGACACCACTCTGAGAAAGATGACAAAATCAGAAAGTCTCTTTCGGGGGTGGTTGCTCTGTTCTCAGTCCCTCTGGCGCTGGGCCAGCTGCTGCAGCCAAATGGTGTTCCCGGGTCCCAGTCCGGAGCAGGTTTGAGATGGTCACAGGAACCGGAGAGGAGAAACAGTCCGGGAAGGAATTTGGACTGTTTAGCTAAACTAGCTAATAAGCAGAAGCAAAAGCGAGAGCAGAAAAGCAAGCAAGCGAAGCAACAAGCTGCAAGCTAGAAGTGAAAAACAGCCCTATGTACTGCTCATTTCTGTGTCCCTGATAAGGGAAACCCAAACAAAACTTCCACTCTTCAGAGTCGGTCTTAAAGGCACAGAACAGATAAATGGGGATACAAGCATCATAACGTCACCCCAGGACATTCCACCCCTTATCCCCATATCATCAACATACTACAACACATCATGCATTATTCATACAAAATTTCCATCTGTTTCCCCAAAATTACAAGCAATACTCATCATGCCTTCATCACATCCCCACATTGGACCACTGAATCCAGGCCCTATATTACAGAGCTGCAGGATTCCCCCTTTTCACTTTAGTCACTTAAAGCTCCATCCATCACTTGCTCAGACCTTTGACATTTACACATTTCCTTCTATCTCATATCTGTATGGTTTAATGTACAGACAACGGCAGTAACATCCAATGAACAGTGATATTGCATATCATTCTTACCCCACAATCAGATCTCCCTGAGGTACACATCGTGTTGTTCCATCTCTTTGCATTATCCACCACGTGCATCCTGGTCCCTGAGCAAAGACAACCCCACGAATGGGTTTGTCTGTACTCGAGGCAGAATTGATCCACACAGTCTTCCCTAACAAACCTCTGATATGTACCACTGGGACTTTGTCTCCTTCTATTACATTCAGGGACTCAGACTGGGCAGGACCTGCTCGGTTGGTGGAACCTCGGGTGTTAACTAACCAGGTGGCTTTTGCCAGATGCTGCTCCCAATTCTTGAAAGATCCCCCACCCAAAGCTTTCAACTGGGTTTTTAGTAGTCCATTGTACCTCTCCACTTTTCCTGTAGCTGGTGCATGGTAGGGGATATGGTACACCCACTCAATGCCATGTTCCCTAGCCCAGGTGTTGATAAGGCTGTTCTTGAAATGAGTCCTGTTGTCTGATTCGATCCTCTCAGGGGTGCCATGTCTCCACAGAACTTGCTTTTCAAGGCCCAGGATGGTGTTCCGGGCTGTAGCATGAGACACAGGGTAGGTTTCCAACCATCCAGTGGTGGCTTCCAACATGGTCAGCACGTAGCGCTTGCCCTGGTGTGTCTGGGGCAGTGTGATGTAGTCAATCTGCCAGGCCTCCCCATACTTGTACTTGGACCAGCGCCCACCGTACCACAGGGGTTTCACTCGCTTGGCCTGCTTGATGGCAGCACACGTCTCACAGTCATGGATAACCTGAGAAATACTGTCCATGGTTAGATCCATCCCTCGGTCTCGTGCCCATTTATAGGTGGCATCTCTGCCCTGGTGGCCTGAGGCATCATGGGCCCATCTAGCTAGGAATAACTCTCCCTTATGTTCCCAATCTAGGTCTGTTTTGGACACCCCTATCTTTGCAGCTTGGTCTACCTGCTCATTGTTTTGGTGCTCCTCATTGGCCCTACTCTTGGGTACATGGGCATCTACATGGCGGACTTTCACAGGTAGCCTCCCTACCCTGGTAGCAATGTCTTTCCACTCATCAGCAGCCCAAATTGGTTTCCCTCTACGTTGCCAGTTAGCCTTTTTCCACCTCTCCAGCCATCCCCACAGAGCATTGGCTACCATCCATGAATCAGTGTAGAGGTAGAGCTTTGGCCACTTCTCTCTCTCAGCAATGTCTAGGGCCAGTTGAACAGCTTTGAGTTCAGCAAGTTGGCTTGATGTACCTTCTCCTTCGGTAGCTTGTGCAACCTGTCCTGTGGGGCTCCATACGGCTGCTTTCCACTTCCGGTTCATCCCTACGATGCGACAGGAACTGTCAGTGAAAAGAGCGTAGCGTGTTTCCTCTGGTGGCAGTTGGTTATAGGGAGGAGCCTCTTCAGCACGTGTCACTGGTTCTTGTTCCTCTTCATCTGTGACACCAAAATTCTCACCTTTGGGCCAATTTGTAATGACCTCCAAAATCCCAGGGCGATTCAGTTTACCTATACGGGTGCGCTGAGTGATGAGAGCAATCCACTTGCTCCATGTAGCACTGGTGGCATGGTGAGTGGAAGGAACCTTGCCTTTGAACATCCACCCCAGCACCGGTAGTCGGGGTGCCAGGAGGAGTTGTGCTTCAGTGCCTATTACCTCCGAGGCAGCCTGAACTCCTTCATAGGCAGCCAGGATTTCTTTCTCTGTTGGAGTATAGTTGGCTTCAGACCCTCTGTAGCTTCGACTCCAAAATCCCAGTGGTCGACCCCGAGTCTCCTCAGGCACCTTCTGCCAAAGGCTCCAGGACAAGCCATGGTTCCCGGCTGCAGAGTAGAGCATGTTCTTTACCTCTGGTCCTGTCCTGACTGGGCCAAGGGCTACTGCATGGTCAATCTCCTGCTTGATCTGGACAAAGGCTTGTTGCTGCTCAGGGCCCCACTGGAAATTGTTCTTCTTGCGGGTGACCAGGTAAAGAGGGCTCACGATCTGACTGTACTCAGGAATATGCATCCTCCAAAAACCTATTGCACCCAAGAAAGCTTGTGTCTCTTTCTTATTGGTGGGTGGAGACATTGCTGTGATCTTGTTGATGACATCTGTAGGAATCTGACGCTGTCCATCTTGCCACTTCACTCCCAGGAATTGAATCTCACGAGCTGGTCCCTTTACTTTGCTCTTTTTAATGGCGAAACCAGCTCCCAGGAGGATCTGGATGATTTCCTTCCCTTTCTCGAACACTTCCGCAGCTGTGTTCCCCCACACAATGATGTCATCAATATACTGCAGATGTTCTGGAGCCTCTCCCCTTTCTAGTGCAGTCTGGATCAGTCCATGGCAGATGGTGGGACTGTGCTTCCACCCCTGGGGCAGT
Organism: Melozone crissalis; assembly: GCF_028551555.1. Taxonomy (NCBI): domain Eukaryota; kingdom Metazoa; phylum Chordata; class Aves; order Passeriformes; family Passerellidae; genus Melozone; species Melozone crissalis. Next base: position 2,211,327 of record NW_026535813.1, on the reverse strand, counting down.
CGGCTCCAGGTGTACTGCACTCCCCTCCATGTGAAGGCAAACTGAGGCCTGCATTCTGCTGCCAGAGGAATGGAGAAAAATGCATTGGCAATGTCTATAGTGGCATACCACTTTGCTGCCTTGGACTCAAGCTCATACTGGAGCTCTAATATGTCTGGCACGGCAGCACTCAGTGGTGGAGTCACTTCATTCAATGCACGGTAGTCCACAGTCAATCTCCATTCTCCTTCAGATTTTCGCACAGGCCAAATGGGACTGTTGAAGGGTGAGTGGGTCTTGCTGACCACCCCTTGGCTCTCCAGCTCCTGGATCATCTTATGGATGGGGATCACAGCATCTCGAGTGGTCCTATACTGCCGTCGATGCACTATGGAAGTGGCAATTGGCACTCGTTGCTCTTCTCCCGTCAGGTATCCTACTGCAGATGGATTCTCAGACAACCCAGGCAAGGTGTTCAATTGCTGGATGCCCTCTGTCTCTACAGCAGCTATTCCAAATGCCCATCTGAGTCCTTTTGGGTCTTTGAAGTACCCACTCCGAAGGTAGTCTATGCCCAAAATACATGGGGCCTCTGGGCCAGTCACAATAGGATGCTTCTTCCACTCATTTCCCGTTAGGATCACATCAGCTTCCACCAAAGTGAAATCCTGGGATACCCCTGTCACACCAGCAATAGAAACAGACTCTGTCCCCACATGTCTTGATGGGATTAATGTGCATTGCACACCAGTATCGACCAAAGCTTTGTACTCTTGTGGTTCCGATGTGCCAGGCCAACGAATCCACACAGACCAGAAAACACGATTTTCCCTGGCCTCTACCTGGCTAGAGGCAGGGCCCCTCTAAGCCTGGTTATCCTTCTTTCCCTGGGCGTATGTTCTGGATGTTCCTTCGAGGGGATCAGACATGTCATCATCATCATACCTGGCTGTTCGGCTACGGGCAACTGGAGCTGCTTTCCTCCTGGTGGCTTCCTTCAGTTCACGCACCCGTCGTGCCAGAACAGCAGTAGGTTTCCTATCCCACCTTCTCATGTTTTCCCCACAATCACGCAGGTAAAACCACAGCTCAGCTCGTGGGGGGTACCTTCTCTCACCATCTGGGAAACGTCTGCCTTGGAGACCAGAACCTCGGATCTGTACTGCTGAAATTTGGAGAAGGTCTTCTTTAATCTCCTCTCTAAGCTTCTTATGGTTCTCCTCTATCTTATCCTCTAAGTTCTGCAGACGTGTTTCTACCGCTGCAATTCTGGCATGTGTCGGGCCATGTACAGCATCTGCATATGCTCGCAGCTTCCTTGCCATGTCAAGCACAGTCTCATCCCTCTCATCCCTCTTCATGACGGCTAAGGCAGAAGCATATTCGTGTGGCCCAAGTCGTACGAGTTTTCGCCACATCACAGATGTGCATGGTACCAAGCCTGGGTTCCTAGTTGTTACATCATCTGAGAAGATAATCTCTGCCACTGCCATTTCTCTCAGGCGTTGTATCCCTTGCTCTATTGTCTTCCACTGAGTTTGCTGCATATAGAGATCATCCGCACACAGGTATCTTTCTGCTACGCTTCTTAGGACCCGTTCCCAGAGGCTGTGAGGGTTAGCCCCCCTCATCATTCCTTGGTCTATGACAGGATCCTGGGACAGGGATCCCAAATGCCTCGCTTCAGTGCCATCCAGAATTGTAGCCTCGCCTGCAGCATCCCAGAGACAGACAAGCCAACTAATTATGGATTCATCAGACCTTCGAGTGTAGTCCTTCCGTAGGCCACGAAGGTCCTTCAGGGAAAAGGACTCATCTGATCTTGCACCTGCTGCTTTGACTCCTGATTTTTTGTCAGGAGGCATTGAGGCTCCTTCTCCTTCATCATCATCATCAGCATCATCCCCTGGTCGATTGGTCTTGTCCGTGCATTTCCCACTTCTAGTGCTGGTAGCAACAGCCATGGGTTTAGATGCTGGCTTTGAGCCTGGAGTGTTAGCTGCAGCCTGAGTCACCGGGACAGTTGCTGATTTATCTCCCTGCCCCCCTGCCTCTGTCTGCTGCCCGACAGTATCTAGCAGTGTGCGATAAGCATATGCCAGGGCCCAGCTCACTGCAATGACCTTCCTCTCCTTAGGCTCATCCTGGTACTTCTCTTTCAGATATTTCCCCACCTCAGCTGGGTTCTGAATTTGTTCATGGGGAAAATCCCAGACTATAGGGTCAGAGAATTCCTTCAGGATTTGGCCCATATCCTCCCATTTCCCACACCACTTAGGATTTTCCACACCGGGGTTTACTCCTCAGTCAGGGGTCTCATCAGCCCGTCTAGAAATCTCAGCCCTCATTCTAGAGAAGCAGCAGGCTGTATAGAGGAAGGTTACCAGATTGAATACCAGGAAGATGGTTTCTTTAACATTGAGGGGAAACTGAACATCCTTCACTAGTGATGCAACTGATTCATAGGAGAAGGAGGAAAGCAGAGGCTGAAAAACCTCATTCCCTCCTGCTCCTCCTGCAACAAACTGGATGCATAACCATAGCCATGAACCATTCATACCTGGAGCAGACCCTAGCATGTTTATAAACTTCTTGCACATTATTGCCACCAATCCCAGCAGGATAGCTACTCTGGTCACTGCCCCTCTGATGTAAAAACTACATATTATGGGCAATACTAAAGCTATTTCTGGATAAGAAAATAAACCTAGGGACCCGAGAGGTATTAAAATCTCAAAAAACCCTAGGGACCAGAAATGCATGCAAACCTTCACCCCAATAGACATTATCAATTCAAAAAGCATGGCTATTAGCTGATTTAAATGAACACAGAGTAATAGCAACCAAAATGCAGTCAAAACAGGGTTTTTCCACTCTCTCTCGAGCCTCACGTTTGGGCACCAATATTTTGTCCTGGTTTAGGGCAAATTTGTTAAAGAATCTGCAAAGGAGGGCCCCTCCAGAAAGCAAAACCCACACGGCCCCTCCCCCCAACCGGTTCGCGAAAAAAAAAATCCTTGGAGAGAGGTGGAAAGAACCTGTTTATTTGACTGGCCCAGCACCCCCCCCCCCCCCCCGCACACAAAATGAACAATACCAGCTGACATCGCTCTGAGAAAGATGACAAAATCAAAGATGACAAAATCAGAAAGTCTCTTTCGGGGGTGGTTGCTCTGCTCTCAGTCCCTCCGGCGCTGGGCCAGCTGCTGCAGCCAAACCTTCGGTGTTCCTGGGTCCCAGTCCGGAGCTGGTTCGAGATGGTCACAGGAACAGGAGAGGAGAAACAGTCCAGGAAGGAATTTGGACTGTTTAGCTAAACTAGCTAATAAGCAGAAGCAAAAGCGAGAGCAGAAGCAAGAGCAGAAAAGCAAGCAAGCAAAGCAGCAAGCTGCAAGCTAGAAGTGAAAAACAGCCCTATGTACTGCTCATTTCTGTGTCCCTGATAAGGGAGACCCAAACAAAACTTCCACTCTTCAGAGTCGGTCTTAAAGGCACAGAACAGATAAATGGGGATACAAGCATCATAATGTCACCCCAGGACAGACCGCCCTCTGGTCTTGGCCCTTTAAAAGGAAAACAAGGCAAAGAGAAAGCAAATCAATCGTGTTCTTCAGCATGCAGCATAAGATAGCAACGTATGAAGTCAATCAAAAATTATCCTGCTGAAACACAAAGCGATTACAGTTTGCAAAATGAGTACACATGATTTGTTAAAGGCTCCTCCTCAGGTAAGGGAGGAAGGATAAAGATGACCTCCCCAAAAGGGAAGAAGACTTAGGCTCCAAAAGTATCCCCACTTGAACCCATCCCCCACCTAGCAGTTCAATTTCATCCAGAACTAGGATGTAACAGACCCCTCTGCGAGAGGCAGTGAGATCAGAAGAACGAAAAGGGTAGAATTTTAGTCGACACAAGGCCCATATAATCAGTTTTAAATAAAGCTTTAGTACCTGTGGAGAATGTTTATGTTGTAGTGTGGGGAACAACTGGTCGGTCTGAGAAGGCATACTTTTGCAAACCTTTAAAGTAACATGTGTACTATGTGTACTTAGAAGCTTTTGTACAATTCGCCCAATTCGCTAAACATTCTCAAATGAGAAAGGTTACTCTGGAGGCCAATGATATAAAGATGTTAGGTTTAATATTAACAGCCATTGAAATTAAGAAAGATATTAGTAAAGAGATATTAGAATAAGTAAAAAAGTGTTTTCGAGGGTATGGGCCTCTGCTGTACCAGGGAGGGTGAAAAATGCCCCCGCATAGTAATCAAGCTTAAGGAAAGAACACAACCAGTGAGACTTGAGCAGTACCCTCAAAAGGAAGATAGGGAAGGAATCAGCCCAATAATTTATAGTACTGGATTGAGGGCTCTCAATAAGATAACACAGAATTTATACCCTGTGGTAGCAAATCCATATACTTTACTAACTTGTTTAACACCTGAGCTAACCTGGTTCACTGTTTTAGACCTGAGAGATGCCTTCTTTTGCCTCCCTATCGACAAAGCCAGCCAGAAAATTTTTGCATTCAAATGAGAAAGTCCTAGAACATAGTTCACATGGTCCATGTGCCTGAAGGCTTCAAAGATTCCCCCACTCCAACTGGAGAACAACTTGGAAAGATCCAGAGTCCCGGGAAGCTCCACAAGAAGAAAGGAGGCTGTTGTAGTACGTGGATGATCTTCTAGTGGCCACTCGGACAAGGGAAGCATGTGTGGCCTGGACGGAAAGCCTTTTGAATTTCCTAGGACTCCAAGGATACAGAGTATCAAAGAAAAAGGCACAGGTAGTGAAACAGAAGGTAATCTACCCGGGGTAAGAAGTGAGTGCTGAGCAGCGAACTTTAAGGCAGGGAAGCCATATGCCATATGCCAAAACCCTACACAATAAAGGAACTCCGAACCTTCTTAGGCATGGCAGGGTAGTGCCGGCTGTAAGTTTATAATTATGGACTGCTTGTCAGACCACTCTATGCTCTTATTGCCAATGGAAACAGAGATCTCTGGTGGGCAAGGGAAGCCACACGGGCCTTTCACCAGCTAAAGAGTGCCCTCATGTCAGCTCCAACTTCGAGACTTCAAGATGTAAGTAAACCATTCTTTCTATTTTCCCATGCAAATAATTGCCCTGGGAATACTGGCTCAGGACTTGGGTCTGTACCAGAGGGCAGTTGCTTACTTCTCTAAGCAACTAGATGCAACAGCCAAAGGTTGGCCAGGTTGCCTCGAAGGTGTAGCAGCAGTTGTGCTGAATATTCAAGAAGCACCCAAGTCTACCCTAGGACAAAAATGACTGTGCTAGTGTCCCACACAGTGTCTGCAGTACTGGAAGTAAAGGGTGGCCACTGGTTCTCACCACAGAGGTTTCTGAAATACCAGGCCATCATGGTAGAGCAAGAAGATGTAGAGATAGTGGGGACTAATATTGTCAACCCAGCTTCTTTTCTCAGTAGAATTAAGGAGAAGCAGTACACCACGATCGCCTGGAGACCATTGAAGCTACCTACTCCAGGCGCCCAGACTTAAAGGACACTCCTCTGGACGATGCAGAGACCTGGTTCACTGACAGGAGCAGCTACATTGCCAATGGGAAGCGACATGCTGGGTATGCAGTGACCACCTGCAGAGAGGTAATCGAATCTGGACCCTTACCAACAGGTACCTCTGCGCAGAAGGCTGAGATAATTGCCCTGACCGGTGCCTTGGAAATGGCAAAAGGAAAGAGAATAAACATCTACACAGACTCGAGGTATGCATTCAGAGTCGTACATGCACATGGGGCCATCTGGAAAGAGAGGGGACTGCTGACCTCACAGGGAAAGAACATCAAACATGCACAAGAGATAATACAGCTGCTGGAAGCAGTTCAGCTACCTGAAAAAGCATATTAAGGCACACCAGAGAGTGAGCTTAAAATTGGAGGAAAGAAATGAGCTGACGGAGGGAGAGGCAAAGAAAGCAGTGAAAGGTGAGGTAATTATGGACAGATTTTCCTCGAAAGTAAGCCATAATACAATAATACTAATCAAAAGAGGCATATAACTACAAGGGGTGGGCTACCATTGAAAGAGAGCTAGTAATCCCTTCCCATTTTCGTGGTTACTAGTGAAGGAAGACCACTAGAAAACACACTAGGGCCTAACTACTTAAAAGCTTTTTATAGAGTGTGGCTCCTTTCCCAAAATGACCAAGGCTGCCAGTGATACAGAGTGCATTGAAATGAAGCGTTGACTTTGAAGTAGTAACTTCCACAGGCTTTCTAGAACATACATCTGATTGAAAGAATCGTTGTCAGGAATTTATATGCCACTATCACTCAGGTAAGCCAACAATGTGATCCTTGCCTCCAGACTCCAGACTAACCCCAAAAATACCCCCAGGCCGAAACTCGGTTAGACTGGGAGAGGCCATGGGCCTGTACAGCAGTGGCAAATTCACTTTTCAGAACTCCCAAGGAAAGGGGGGTATCAGTATTTAATGGTATTGATGGATATATTTTCAGGGTGGCCAGAAACATTCCCCACCAGAACTGTCAAAGCTCAAGAAGTGACCAGAGTATTATTATAATAAATAATAACACGCTTCAGAGTTCCAGCCACAATATCCTCAGATAGAGAATCATATTTCATTTCCAAAGCAATGCAACAGATCAGTAGCCACCTGGGCATAGATTAGGAACTTCACACTCCATACTGCCCCAATCAAGCAGCCAGGGAGAGAAAATCAATCATTTGATTAAGCAGCGGATTGTAAGACTGGGGCAAGAAGTTAATCTACCCTGGCCCCAACCTCTTCCACTAGCACTATTGCAAATTCAAACTAAACCTTGGGCTAAAGGAATGCTGAATCCTTTTGAAATGCCTTATAGAAGACCATATGGAATACAAAGGCAATGTCCACCCACATTAGGGTGATAACACTGGCCACCTACATGGTGGCTTTAGGCAAACAGCTCAGAGAAATTGAGAAACATGTGGCTGAAATTCGGAGCAGGGAGTTAGATAGCCTGGGGATGATGTATATGTTCAGTCTCTTACAGAGAAGACTTTGGAACCACAGTGGGAGGGACCACTGCAAGTACTTCTCACCACTTTCACTGCAATCAAAATCAAGGAGCAGAATTCCTGAATCCATCACTCTCGAGTGAAGAAAGCCCTAGAAGTCCCTTGGAAAGTGACACCAGAAGACAGTGAACTGAGACTAAAACTTACTCGGGCAAAATGAGTATATTGCGGTCGGGGGTAGTTCATACTTTAGTTTACAGAATTGTTTTGTATGAAATTATAACTGAAGTTTCAGAACTAAAGAGTACCTCTATCCAAAGCAATGCTGAATGGCCTTGGTCCCAGGCTTTTAATCAGTATACTGGATCCATGAGAGAACTTCCTGAGATAAAAGATTTAAACGTATCTGCTGTAGTAATCGGGTATATGAGAAGCAAGAATGGCAGGAATGAGAACTGTGGGCACTTCAAGGAATCAGAGGAGAGGAAATCAAAGTAGGGTGCCAGGTCATCAATAGGATGGCTTATGAGAGACCAGAGGTAATTAGTGTCTCAACCTCCCCTGGTGTATATGAACACCAGGAAGCTTGTGATAACCTAAGTGAATCAGACTGTTGGTGTAATTTCACCTTGATATAGTCTGCAGAAGTGACCTGCCTTTGAGTTCGAGTTGCTATCAGACTTTGATTTAAATTCAAAGTAGACACTGCACTTTTTACAACAGCAGGGCCTTATACAACCCATACTAGGACTCAAATAGTTCAGACTCAACCCAAACTTGAACCTGAAGTGTATGAAATAGGCCCCTACGTAGTAAAGAATGTGGGTGAACAACAACTATTATTCAATCCAGAATGGTCTCTCAAAAGTGTTGAGTTGCTAATGCAAATTACCATCTGTCCTGGGGTGATGTTATGATGCTTGTATCCCCATTCATCTGTTCTGTGCCTTTAAGACCGACTCTGAAGAGTGGAAGTTTTGTTTGGGTTTCCCTTATCAGGGACACAGAGACGAGCAGTACATAGGGCTGTTTTTCACTTCTTGCTTTCAGCTTGCTGCTTTGCTTGCTTGCTTTTCTGCTCTCGCTTCTGCTCTGCTTTGGCTTCTGCTTATTAGCAAGGTCTAGCTAAACAGTCCACATTCCTTCCTGGACTGTTTCTCCTCTCTTGTTCCTGTGACCATCTCGAACCTGCGCCGGACTGGGACCCGGGAACACCGCAGGTTTGCACCGTTTTGGCCTGCAGCAGCTGGCCCAGCGCCGGAGGGACTGAGAACAGAGCAACCACCCCCAAAAGAGACTTTCTGATTTTGTCATCTTTCTCAGAGCGGTGTCATCTGGTATTGTTCATTTTGTGTGCTGGGGGGGGGGGGGGTGCTGTGCCTGAAATAAACAGGTTCTTTCCACCTCTCTCAAAGGAATTTTTTCCCGAACCGGTTGGGGGGAGGGGCCGTGTGGGTTTTGCTTTCTGGAGGGGCCCTCCTTTGCAGATTCTTTAACAAATTTGCCCTAAACCAGGACCCCATCTCAAAAATCCAACCAGCCTGCTCCTCCTTCCTAAACACATCATTTGAAGGCTAGACAACGTAGATACAAAGACAAGTATATCTCAAGAGCAGAATAAGAAAGGATCTAAGTGAGATATTAGGGACAGGATTTGGTGTTTTAAATGGAATTGATTCAGAAATACTGATAAATAAACTGGCCACTGCAGCAGGTAGCCTAACAGAATTGAAGCAGCATTTACAGTCATGTCTATTGGCATTAGGAACTAGCCAGTGGCAGATTTCAAAAGCACTGCCAAAGTAAGAAAGTATGAAAAGGCCGGGGACCCAGACCACAAGTTAATAGTAGAAGCACTTAGTACAGTTCAAGATAATGTGTCTTTTAGCTTTCAGTTGTATACAAGCACAGTAATAGATGCAAGCAACTGCAGCTCTGATCATATGGGAAAGGGGTGAAGGTAATTTTCCAGCTGAAATTTGGAAAATTGTTTGGGATAATGCAATTGATTTTGAAAGGAAGTTTCAATCCTGGTGGACTATGGTGAATTTCACCTATGATCCTGCTTCTAATGTGGCCACTGCCTTTGTGCTTACCATACGTAATGCCACTGTTTATGTTATCCATCCCATCATTGCACTAAGATTAAACCATGAAAAACCAATACTCTGTCCTTCAGAACATAGAGTGTGGGCACGAAAGGTGAATGAAAAATAGCAGACAGTAAACTTAGAATCCTGCATTACTAGAGAACAGATGGGATTCATTTGTGAAAGCAATACTATTAATGCCCAGGATGTGTGTTTAGACACTGAACAGAGTATTTGCCACTTCGAAGTTCATCCAGTCACTACTGACCAGAAAACTGTGCTCGTATATACTGGAAAAGGGTGTGTATGCCTGAGAACGGCCTGTGCTGCTGTACAAATTGATAGCAATGATGGTATTTTGTCTAGTAGAAATCATTCTAATTTCTGTATTTGTAATTTGTTAAGATTATCGAGTGTGGTTTTTCGTACTTAGACCAAGTGACATCCCACCAGTTGATTGAAACCAATTATACAATGTATCACGGACTATCACCTACCCCTATTGGGATGGACCTTACATTGGTAAAACAGTTAATTAAGTACCAAGACCTACTGAGGATCTTGAAGGACATCCAAGAAAGTGGAAAGAAAACCTTAATTACTGTCCAACATGATAAAAAAGAAATAACCAGAGTTCTACAAAGAATAAAGCAAAATGTGGATCATCACTGGTGGGATGTGATCTTTGGGTGGTCATCAACTGCAAATGGAATCTTTAATAAGTTGTGTCATCTCATTGTAGTTTTGTTAATATTAGTTGGAATAAGTTTAAGATTATCCATTATATTGCTAATTTGGAATTGGAGAATATTACAACAAATAGCTGTATTAACCTCTTTATCAAACGTACATGACAAAGCATTAAGAGACACTTATTGTCCGAAGGGTTTGCATGAAGTAAAAGAATTTACTTATTTTCTAGGAAAGGGGGGAATGAGACAGAGTGAAAAATTCCCCAGAGTAAAAATCCATTTTGAATTAGGTGAAATGTCTAGAAAGGGTGAAAAGTCTGTAAGGCCGAAGCTGAAGGGAAAACTACAGGACAGAGATAATGAGGAGACAGGGGGAGACAAATACAGAAAAACAGAAACTACTGCAAGGGCAGGCCGGCCTGACCTCAGAATTCTTTCTGATAAAAAGGAACTAGCGGCAAACATCACACAAAACCCATAAAAATGAATACGTATGAACCTATTGTGAAACTGTATGCATATGTATTTGAGAGAGAGATAAAAAGAGACCTGAAGTTCTCAGAGGTACACATGCCTTTTTTGAGGAGAGCAATCTCTGCATGCGTCCAGCGCTGTAATAAACATACCGGCTTTACAACTTTCACAAAGTTGTGGGGTACTTTTTCTTTTCTCTGTAAAACACCTGTGGCCCCCCTCACCTTGGGGTTGTCCCACAGGTCTCAGTATCTCTGGGCCTCTTGGAAGGGCCCTGACTCTGGTTGCCTCTGGTGCTCATTCACCTGTGAGGCTGTCTGTGTGTCTCCTATGCTCTTAGAGCTACGGCCCCCTCACCTGTCTGGGGAGCACTAGTTTGGTTTGCAGGTCACACACACACTTCCACTGCCCCCCCCCCCCCCCGTCCCACCTGCCCAGGAAGTTTAGGCTGACTTTGCTTGTGACTCACTCTCACACACACAACAAGACAACGATAAGGTACTTTTTACTTTCACAACATGTATTACAAGTTTAGTGCTACTGTCCAGTCTCAGTGCTATTTGATATCTTTCTACCTAACTGTTTTGTCTAACCTCAGATGTTTTTGTGTATTTTACTATACTTTTTGGTACTTTGTTGAGACAGGACTTGTCTGCTTCTGTATCCACCAAAAAATTCAAATTTTTTATTTAGGGGTCCTACTTCAGTGTTTACCAAGGGCTTTTCTAGATGTTGCATCAGGTCCCCTAAAGTGTAAAGCCCACAACCCCCTTAATCGTCACCTCTAAGGATCCTCCCTAAATTATCTTGTTCCCTGGCTATTGCCTCATCGAGACTGAGCTTTCTACAAAACCTCCTGACATGTCCTGCCTCTCCACAGTAATAGCAATGTCGTTCTCTCAAAGGGACTTGAGGTCTCTCCATCCCTCTTGCACCTGACAATACTGGCCTATCCTTGTCTCCTCCTGGTGGTGGACCCGCCCACCCTGCACTTTCTCTAGCTACTGCAACCATGATCCTAGCCTTGGCCTTTGCTTTTTCTTCTTCCCTTCTTAAAAACACCTTCAATGCTTCTCTTTATAACTCACTGATGTCCTTCTCTTGCCAATCTTCAATCTTTTCCAGTTTCCTCTGTATATCAGGCCAAGATTTGGTAACAAATTGGACTTTTAGTAGCACTTGACCTTCTGTTGTGTCTGAGTCTGTTCTGGAGTATAATTGGAAGTTCTGCTTTAGGCGATTAAGCCAGGCAGCAGGAGCTTCATCCTTCTCTTGTGCACCCTCAAATGCCAATTGGGTATTAGTTCCTTTGGGAACTGACTCTTTAATCCCCTGTATTATCAAAGATCTATATTCCATCATGGCCTTCCTCCCCTCCTCCTGGTTAGGGTTCCACCTGGGATCCGTTAGTGGCAATTTTTGTTCACCTGATGGCACCTGGGGTCCCGGATGGTTATCTTTCTCCCAAATTCTTATGCTAGCTGCTCCAATCATCTGGACCTCTTCTGGGGAAAAGAATATATTCAGAATGGAATTCATCTCCCCCCAAGTGTACATATTTGGACCTAAGAATTGATCCACTTGGTTGGCTATGCCTACTGGGTCTTCAACTAAATGCCCCAACTCTTTCTTGAACCCTCTCACCTCAGAAGCAGTTAGAGGAGCATTCACAAAGCCAACATCTCCCACTACTCCTCCCATAGGAACTTCTCTGAGGGGAAAGAGTTTCTCTGCCTTGGAGGTCTTGGATCTGGTGCTACAGTACGGCCCATCTTCAGATGCCAAACTGCTTTGAGGGATATCTGGGTTACCCTGAACTTTCTGCCCATCAGCAGGTGTATTTGCTGATAGCTGTTTACCAGGCAAGGAGGTATTTGTGTCCCAACTACGAGGAGGTAAAGGGACAGCAATAGGAGGGGGAGAAGAGCCTGAGTGGATATTAGGTGGAGCTGGAGAAGGGGTGGACAATGCACCAGGTGTAGTAGGCACTTGTGATGATGCAGAAGGAACTGGAGGAGCCAAAGGGGGTGGTGAGGGAGTGGTTACTGGGAGAGATACTGGGTTTATCATAGGAGAAGCCAGAGAGGTAGAAGGAGGAATTTGAGCAGGCTGTAATGAGATGGCAGCCGGGGGAAGAACCGGACCTGCTATTTGAGGTGCTTGAGGAAGAGGATTATAAGGTGGAGGGGCAGAAGGAGGCAAATAATCCAGGGGATCCCATCTTTAACTAATTCCATCATCCCCTCCTTCATTCCCCTCTTTCTTCTTCTGTACCTTACAAATTCGCACCCCTCCATCCCCAATAGCGTTCTTTAACCAGCAAGATACATACAATAATTGCTCAGGATCGGTATCTCCTCAAGCTGTCAGATAATGACTCAGTTGTTGGCACATCCACTTGTCCCACACCAAGACCATCCTCCTTGCACCTCCAATTCCGGCCAGACTTCTACACAGTAGTGGATCATCATCACTTTATCTAATCCCTCCATGGCCTCTATAGAATCCCATTTCTCTAACAGTTCCCCTAAGGGGCTATTGGGAGGTATATTCCTCAGTCTCTTGCCTGTCTTTTTACTATTACACCCTCCCATTTGTCAGGTCTCAACAGAAAAATCCCAAAGGTGCCTCTACTGACAGGTAATTTCAAGAAAAATCTTGTTTGAGGAGCTTCAGCCTCCTCCACTGAACTTCAAATTTCTGCCTGATGCTCAGGACTTTATCCTGAAAAAATTGCCTGATCTCTTGATTGCCTGACTTTTTAACGTCAGATCTTATATCTATCAGGACTTGAAAATACGAAACCCTGGCGTAAGAAGCTGGTTCGTGCCTGACTCCCCTCTGTCAGGAAAAACAACTGCCTGATTTTTAGTTTGCCTAACCTTCCAAACTTTAGGCCTCACCATATCAGGACTTAAAAACAAACCGCAGCTTCCTTCACTGGGATTTGTGCCTGACCCCTTTGTCAGGACTTAAATTGCCTGCAGGGCTTGTGAGCTTCCCCGAATCCTTCTCAGGACTTACCATCTGCCTGACGTCCCTCTGTCAGGACTTTTGGGGGTGCGTGCCACTCATACAACTATTGCCTCCGCACGCCCGGAGGGGAGGGGCTCTCTTTCCCCCTTAGGCGACGACTCACTCATGCTAATTCCACACGCTTCCCTCTGTTCCCGGCCGGCTTCCTCGCGGAAGTCCCAAAACGCGGTATTTAGGGGTCCACTCTCACTGCTGGCCTTCGTCTCACTCACACACACACACACACACACACACTCGCTCGTCTCCCACTCCCGACACCGGATTTCTCACCAGTCCGGTGCTCCGGTGCTCCTCAGCGTTGCTGGTCCAAGCCGACCTCTCGGGTCCTGATAGCCAGCTGTCCTGAAGATCCAAGATGGCCAGTCCTGGTGTCCTCTTCCGGCGTGGCTATCCTGGAAGAGCGCCCCAGCTGAAATAAACAGGGCAGGAGACTTTTTCTCCTTTTAATGCCTTTATTAAAAGTGATCAGCTCAAGATTGGGCAGATCGACGGGTCTGTAGTCTCCGTTGTCTCTCCCAGGGCGACGAGGAGGAGGAGGATATGCGCAGTTTTGTCTGCTAGGGGCAGAGCTTGGGGTCCAGTCCTCGTGGGAGCCTTGGGCGTGACCCGGATGTTGATGACCGCTCCTTTCTTCTCTGGGTCCCGGCCTCGGGACGACCCCATGCTCAGGGTAAGGGACCACGAAGGTGTTCAGCATCTCTGCAGGCTCAGCACTCCGTTCCTCACATTTAGACATTACTCCAATTTCTCAACTATACTGGCTCGTTGTTTTGGGGTTCTTTTCAGTGTGTTTGGAATAGTAGCTTCTCATGGCATGCTGGTCCCAAAGTCAGTTTGCATGCACCCCCTCCCACGTCTCAGTCCCTTCTCTTCCCTGTCTGGGGAGGAGAGCCATTAACTCAGGCGCAGCCAGGGCTTTTACCGATACAAAAACAACTAATCATGACAACAACCTGTAATTACCATAATAAACAAGCAGCACCCCAGCAGCAACAGTGGTCTGATTAGTTTTTGTAACCTTTTTCTCACAAAAAAAATTGGCAGATTTTTGTTCATAACAAAAACTACAACAGAAGACCGAATAGAGAAAATATTACGGCGCCGAGAGCAAAGGATTTTTCCCGCCATGTGCTCACCCAGACAATGGAGGTTTTGCCTTTTAACCCTTTAGCCCCTCCCAAAGTTCTGTCCATCGATTCCTTCTTCACTGTCCAGTGGTGGAGTTTGCTTCCTTAAATCTTGATTGGAGGTCAGATGTTGCCATAGTAACAAGCCGACCCTCCCAAATGTCCCGAACCCAGGCCACTTCCTGATAACAATGCAAGGGAGGGGGGTAAAACATAAGTCTTTAAAACTTGCCTTAACATATATACATGATATTTGCCTTTTAATTGTGAGGGTCAACCATCGCATTACTCATCTATGACAATAACGTCCCAGTTCAGTGGCTGCTTTCACAAGCAAAGGCTCACCCACGGCAGAAGAAGCAGAGCAGGGCTGGGTTGTGGCTTGTGGCGGGTTGGCAGCAGTGAATTCTCCTCCCTCCTCCTCCCCCCCCCCCCTCCAGGGAGCAGCAATCAATCACCCGACTCCAAGAGAGCTAGAAGCTGCACCCAACCCCTTCCCTCAGCCCAAATATCACTATATCTCTGCCCTTTCTAGGACAATGCCCCCTTAGCTATGATAGTAAAGCCAGCTGCACTCCTCCCCCTTCTCTGTGGTTACTTCTTTTGTTTCTCTTAAGTACCGGCCGTTATTGTTTCTTAGCAACAAAATGGGAGAATATTCCCTAAGAGAAATAAAAAAAGGAAAAATCCTAAACCTCAACAACATACTAATTCCAAATCTTATCAATTGTACTGGAATGAGAAAAAAAACTTTACTCGATTTTGACCTTTGTCCTGCACAGACCACATGCTACCTCATTCAAAGGCAGACATGGCAGTGTCCGGTATTGGGTGAAAGCTGAATTGCATAGGCCTTGGCTTCTACCAGTAAAATTAAAGAAGGAATTTACAGTCTTTGAACATATAGATATTAACACTCCTTCGTTACTGGTAAGAACTGACAGAACTACTCATTCCTTTTCTGGCATAAAAATAATGAAGTATAATAACTGAAACAATGTCAGCATGTAACTTTTCCTAATATTTATTTGCTAGTTTAAGTACAGCTCTTCTTTTAAGTATTATATCAGTTTAACAACTCTTTAACTGCTGGTATTTTGAAGGCCAAGTTATCCTGTACTTGGAGTTGCTTGATCTTTACAAGACGTAAAATGCATTTTTCGGTCTAAACTGATACTACCAACTTGTAGACTCTCATTAAGGAAGAAAATTTGGTGAACTGGTCCTCTTAAATTATAAATAAAGAATAATATATGATGGAACAATGCAATGCTTAATATTTTAGTGAGGGACTGCAAACTTAAAAATGCAAAGTAAAAAAGTTACTGCAATGCATAATTGGTGTTATAAATAAAAAATCTTCCAATATTTTTGGGGGGGAAAAGAGTTGCAAAACCAGTTAAAGCAGTTGCTGCTAAAGTAAAGTTCTACCTGTGGGTGGAGGGGACATGGGGGGAGCATCAGAGATGATGCAAAACAGCCTTGAGACCAGCATGCCATGGGAAGGAACTCCACCAAACTTACCAAAAAGACCCCAAAAACAACGAGCCAACACAGAATTAAGAGTTCAGAGTGATATCTGGACGTGAGGAACAAAGTACCAAGCCTGCAGAGATGCTGAAAACCTTTGTTGCCCTAAGCAAGAAGACTTCAGCTGAGGCCAAGACCCTGGATGGCAAACCCGTAAGCTGTGAAACACGGGGTTACACCCACTGCTTTCCTGAGGACGGGACCGCCAGCTCTGCCCTTTAGTGGACAAAGCTGAACATTCCTCCTCTTCCAAGTCACCCTGGGAGAGACGACGGAGACTGCAGATCTGTGATCTGTCGAGCTTCCCAACCTTGAGCTGATCACTTTTAAAAAAGGCATTAAAAGGAGAAAAAGTCTCCTGTCCTGTTTATTTCAACTGGTAATTTCCATATGGATTGTTTTCATGGGGAGGAAACTATCGCAATTCTGTATAATCCTTTTCTGAAATATCATTTTGTTAAAATGACTTTAATATCACAACTGCCCACAGTGAGGATTTGATTTCAGTCTGGCCTAAAAATCCTTTTTTTTATCCCCTTCTCAAATTTTAATCTAGAGGGGAAAGAAAATCAGAAGACCATTGAAACAGATTTCTTGTGTGTATGGGTGAAAAATCAGCTTGCAAAGGGACCTTGTAAAAACTCCATGAAAATCGAAGGTCTCTCATTTGACTTTAGTGGGCTTTGGTTCAAGCCCTAAATCCTGGTGTTGTGTAAAACAAGTCTTTTTAACATAGATGAAACAGGATTATTCAGAAACTGAGGAAATAGCAGGAGTAAAGATTACAGTAGTTTAGCTTAGTTATTTTGTTTTGGAAATGCAGCATAATCGAAAGTGTGAAGATGTTCTAATCTGCTGTTAGTCAAATTAAAAGCTCTGCAGCATTATGTTGGGATGTGTAGGCTATGAAGCCTTTTGTTTTAACCTATACAGTATTTTCTTTTAGCATTGTTTTAATTGTAGCTGTAGTATGGAGGATCACAGAAAAAGCAATACGAATACACCAGTAGAATTAGGACAAACACTGTATCTGTATAATGTTATTTAAACTGCTTGAGACTTTTCCTATGAAAGCAGCTTTGTTTATCAAAATATGTAATAATAAGCACATTATGAAAATTATTATTTTCCTGTGTTGGTTTAAATACCCAATGAGATTAATGGAGCTTGTAATTTGATGGACAGTACTTTTCTTCCTCTTGCAGTCACCCCAAGCAGGCACAAAAGAAAAGACTCTATGTTGTTGGCTTTGTACCTCAGGCCCAATATCTTTAAGTGCAAAAATTGAAAGAAAGGGCTACACCCCAGGTATGTGATCCTATAATCAATTCTGTGTGATTTTCCTTCCTTTTTTAAGCTGGAGTCTGTACTACTGTTTTTACATAAATGAAACATTAAGGATATTTGTACCACATCAGTCTGCATTTAGCTATCTTCTCTGCATACCCTGTTAACTAAGAGAGCGCAACTTGTATCTCTAGATGGTTCAATGACCTCATCTGTTAGACTGGCATGTTTTGGGTGTTAGACTGGTTTTGGTTTTTTTTTTTTTTTTTTTGGAATGCGTTGTTTTCGTTTTCCTTTTAAAACAGCTCATGGGGATCTTGTTTCTATTAGCATCAGTGGATGTGGTTTTTTTCAAGTAGAGCAGTGATAGCAGCAGTGTTATAACAGCATAAAGAATGTGAAAGTTTGCTTAAACTGCCTTGTAAATGTAAAGAGAAATTGAAATTCTGGTGTGTTTTGTTGAGGTTTTCTTTTGTTTTGTTTTTTTTTCCTTTTTGTTTCAGGTGAATCAATTCAGATCTTTGCTGAGATTGAGAATTGCTCTTCCGGTATGGTAGTGCCAAAGGCAACCATTTACCAAACGCAGGCATTCTATGCCAAAGGGAAAATGAAGGAAGTCAGACAGCTTGTTGCCGACCTCCGTGAGGAATCCTTGTCATCTGGCAAAACAGAAACCTGGAATGGCAAACAGTTGAAAATTCCACCTGTTTCCCCTTCAATCCTTGACTGTAGTACAATCCATGTGGAGTATTCACTGATGGTATGTCGGGCAGTCTGTTTCACTCGCTAGAATGAGTTGCTTCCAACATGCCATACAAATTTCTAGCACAGCATTTTGTGATGATTAGTGTTATAAATTATCGTGAGCCAAAATTATCAAAGATTTATTAATTTGTCTGTGAAACCAAAATTCGGTCTTCGAAACCACCACAGCCAAAGAGACAGCGTCGAGCCCGGGATCGGCACCAGGTGAACATGGATCTGACCTCCCGAGTGTCAGAGTTCCCCCGGTTCACACTTGCAGCTTCATGCAGTGAAATTTTATACAGTTTATTCTGCCCGAGGCAAAGATGACCAAATTTCCTTTGTGTCTCTTCACATGCATTGTTGTTGCTTTCCATGTACAGAGGTGGACAAAAGCCTCATCCAGGTGTGCCATTGGTGTCAATTGGCTTCGGAGGAACCGTGTATTCAGATGTATCAGGGTGGCACAACTGACTGTCTTGATAGATGCAATCGATAATCGCGTTCGAGTGGCTCCCCAACAACTCGGGAAACCAGAAACCAACTGATCATCGCCCTGGAAGCTTCTATTCTTATGTTAAGGCATCGATTGTTATCTTTACGTGCATCTGGGAACTAGTTGAATCTAAATAAGACAGCTGCTCCTGGCCGGAGTAGTCAAAAGACAGGGTTTGGGTTTCACAATATTTTTATACCATACAATAATAGCATGAATTATCCCTACTATATATTACAATTAGTTATGAAAGAAATACATGTTCTGGTATTAGTGTCATTACAGGAGGTCTGGTAAGTAAATTTAGTTTAAATCATGCAAGTTCTCAAAGCAGTTGTCTGTCAACTAAGCGAGCATTTAATGAGTACACTGCATTTCCATGTGAGGGCTCATGTTAAGACTCTTCTTAACTTGAGCTCATGTCTGCATAGGGGCATGGACCCTAAAAGGGGCTGTGAAAAGTGCGTATTTTATGATTGGCTTTTTGCAAATATTTAAATGACTATTACATGTGTTATTTTAGAAAGTTATGCTGTATTAATTTTCTTAAGTAGTGTGTTAAATATAGTTTTAGGTTATAACATAATGTTAAAATAGAAACTATGCTATGACAGATACTTTTTTTTAAGAGAGGACTCACAGCAAGACAGCAGCTACAGGACACCTAAATCTTTCAGAGAAAAAGAATTTATTGCTCCCTTATCAGAAGAAACTAACTTCTTCCTGCCTTGCTCAGTGCTGAAGACTCCATTAGGATTAAGAGGAAGAAATTGACACTGACCAGACAGAATTCTTTGTTTGAATGGAATTTATGCATCATGTGGGAGGTGTACTATTGATATATGAAATAAACAGGGCCAGGAGACTTCTTCTCCTTTTTAATGCCTTTATTAAAAGTGATCAGCTCAGGATTGGGCAGCTCGGCAGGGCTGCAGTCTCCCGTCGTCTCCCAGGGCGACTCAGAGTAGGAGGATATGCACAGCTTTGTCCACTAGGGGCAGAGCTGGGGATCAAATCCTCGTGGCAGCCTTTAGGGCCTGCTGATCCCTTCCAGTTGTTGCCCCTCCCAACCCAGTCGGCCTGGTCTCACCGCTGGGGACGACTCCCATAGTCAGGGCGAGAGGCTCCGAAGGTGTTCCGCATCTCTGCAGGCTCAGCACTCAGCTCCTCACGTCCAGACATCACTCCAGTCTCTCAACTCTTATTTGGCTCGTTGTTTTTGGGGTTTTCTCCGTGAGTTTGAGTCGGGGGTCCCACAAAGAATGCTGGTCTTGGAGTCACTTTGCATAACCGCCCCCCCCCCCCACCTTCTCAGATGTCTTCACTATTCTGGGAAAGGTACAACTTAGCCTCGGGCAAGGCTCTGCTAATACAAAAGGAGCGATTAGCCTCAACGATGTGGAGACAAGTCCAGGAATGCTGGAGCTCTAGTGGTGGTGGGATGGAGCTTCCTCACGAAGAGGGTCCACTCCTCAGGTTTTCCTCTGATGGAGAATCTTTAAGGCAATGGTGAAGGAAAGGAGTCGGTTCTGATGGAGGGTTTTAATGCAGAGCTTTTATTCTGGCCCGCAGGCCACTGAATCCAGCAACAGCTCCAACAGAACTCCCCGAACCATGTGGTTACCTGCCCTTTTAACCCGGGGGAGAGGGGGAGGGAAGGGGTAGGAAGCCCAGTGTGGTCGTTTGACCGGAAATGAGATTTCTGGGATGCTGTGGTCACTACCACCAAACCACCAATGGATGCTCAGATTTTAAGATTGGCACTTGGTACGACCACTGAAAATTAGATCCACCTCTGAGAAAACACAGGGGTTAAAAACCAGAGCTGCCCACCTGGCAGGCGTCTTGGGTTCCTGTGGTGAAAGAGGTCAGAGCTCTCCCCTGCCCAGCTGTCTGCTGCTGGGTGGGGGAGGGGAAAGCCGTGTGGCCTGGGGGAGGTAGGCCTGATCCTGAGGGGCCCAAGGGTGGAGGAATGGAAGGAATGGAGGAGCATGAGAGGTATTCTACCCGCCGCCCCCCCTCGGGAGACGGAGAGAGAGAAGGCAGTCTGTGCTTGTTACCTTGAAATTCCATAAACATGTGCCTGCAGCAGGGCTGCACGGCTGCGGAGAAGGACTGGGGGGGGGGGGGGGGGAACTGCCGCAAGGTGTCCAGACGAGTGTAAGGGCTTTTAACCCTTTTGTGGATAATGAAAACTTAGCAGAGCATTAACCTTCCCCTGGGGAAGATATGAATTTAGAGGATGAAGAAGGAACTGAGTAAAGGAGAGGAAGGTCTGAGCAAGAGAGAGAGAAAGAAGAACCCCAGGGGGTGGAAAGGGTGATGGAGTAGCATGTTGCTGGACGCTTTTTGTATAGCTATGGACTGTTTCTGTGCCATGCAGAGACTGTATTCGAGGGGGAGCCCGGGACTCAGAACCAGGAAGAGTGCAGTGTGGATACCCCTCGGCCCCAGGGGGTGCTACAAATATGGGGGGGACAGATGTCCCGAAAGGAGAGACTGTGCCTTTTGGAGTGGGACGATGCATCCTTAAAAGACAACCCTCGAGACAGCTTGGTTCCAAGTTCGGTGGTGAGAGCACTGAACATGGAAAGGAAGAAGACACCATGGCTACAAAAAGGACTCCTCCCTTTTGGATGAACTGAGAATTGGGTATTTAAAAGGGTGGTGCCAGACTAAGAGTTCGCGATTTTGGAAGATGTATGGTATTGGGAATTTGGTGGGAGGAGGAGGAGAATGCTGTTGTAAGGTTTTCATTTTCCTTGTGTGTTTTTCTTTCACTTGTAGTCTAGTTAATAAACTTTTTCTTTTTTTTTAAACAAGAGCCTGCGGTTCTTATTCCTGGTTACATCACATCTCACAGTAGATACCAGGGAGAAGGTATTCTCATGGGGGCACTGGCATTGTGCCAGGCTCAAACCATGACACCCACCAACCAGGTACAGGAGAGGAGGTCTTAGGGGACAAAGGCCACCTGGATGGCCCAATCCAATGCCCCCCCCTCCCCCGGGGGTAGACGGCATCCTTCGAATCTGCCAATCACTCAAGGCCCTTCTGGAATTCCAGGATTGACAGACAGTTCTCTGCAGGGGTCAGGGTGAGGAAAGGAATGATGACTGACAAACCTGAGAGGGAATCTTCAGGGGAGGGACTTGGGTTTCTGAGATAAACCCTGAAATCACAACGCAACAGTGTATGAATATGCAGCAGGCTATTGTTTTTAAGGGTTAATCCTCTGTTAATGTGTGTCCTTTTTTGGGCTTATTTTGCCCAGAAAAAGGTACGCAGACGTCTGTAACTCTTTGTTTTTATTGTCTTATGTTGTCCTAATCCAAATTGTCCAAATTTTTATTATTCTAATTATATTACTATTTTTATAACCATTTTATTACTATTACACTTTTAAAACTTTGAAAACGAGTGATTGGAGTTTTTCACAGGGGCTATTAGAAACAAGCTCCTCATGAAAAATTTCATAGAAAGATAACTTAGACTAATACTTATGAAATGCTGATAAAACCCCACATTTTAATCATATACTTTTTCATTTTTCTTCAGGTATATGTTGATATTCCAGGAGCTGTGGATTTGTTCCTTAACTAACCACTGGTCATTGGTACCATTCCTCTACATCCATGTGGTAGCAGAACATCAAGCGTAAGCAGCCAGGGTAGCATGAGCATGAACTGGCTTGGTCTGACTCTGCCTGAAAGACTAGAAGGTAGCATGATAGTACAAATCCCAGTCTGCTGCTCTCTTGATTTTTGTCTGCTTTATTCATTGTAGTCTTGTTAACAGAGTCAAATTACATGCTTTTATAATAAAGCCCACAGGAGATCTATTGTGGATGTTTTCTTGCCATCTGCTTGTTCTGTGTAGAGCAAGAGATTTTTTTTTCCCCTCCCTGCCTTTCTGTCTCTAGGACAGGCAGTGAAATCTAGCTTCTTTGGAAAGTGGCAGAAAAAAAAGCACAGGATACCATTGTATCTGTGCATAACTTCATTGCTTCCACTTCCAGTATCCCAATTGCATCCTTGATTATAAGGCATTGCAACCCATAGTAGCAGTTTCTGGGCTTTCTCATCAGCCTTAGTAGCCAAGGCTTTGTGAAAAGATAATATTCTTTTCTATGGGAGATTTCTCATGGCCAAAGAAAGAATTATGTATTTCCTTCCTTCTCTTTTTGCACATCTAATATCTTGCTTTTTTTAAGTACAAATCCCAGACCTGGAGACTTCTGGAGTACAGAGGACTGAAGTGTTCTGTCATTTCTACTTGTACAGAGAATAAATTATCTTTTGTCTGATTTAAATTTTAATGGGATAATTCAGCCACAATAAACAGTGGTCAGTCTGTCTTTGAACATAAACTTAATATCAGAATAGAACAAAATAGTCTCCCTTTTTTTGTTTAACAATTTTAAAATTATTGTTTATCTGCTGGTGAATCTTTCAGTGGTTGAAGTTTAATATTTATCATGTTGTATATTTTGTCATGCATAAGAACTTGTTGTTTGAACTGTATGTACCTTCTCCCTCCAGCACCTCCTAACTATGCAGAAGTGGTCACAGGGGAAAACAGACAGTCTGGCCTTGCTCCTGTAGCTGCTTTTGATGATTTTCAGAGAGCAGTGCAAGGACCATTATTTGCATACATCCAGGAGTTTCGTTTTCTGCCTCCTCCCCTATATTCAGAAGTAGGTATATCTGTCAGACTATGATGATTTATATATTGTTTGTGGCTGATTTTTTTTTTGTCTGATGGAATAAGTTTACAAACCTGTTTCTCCTTCCTAAAATTGGAAGAAACCATTAAAATTATGAACATGGAATAAGCTGGTTTTGAGGAGGATTTTTGTTTGTTTGCAAGATGCAGATGAATTGCATCATGAGTTTTCCATGCCTGTTTTACAGCATGTGTTACCCTTTTTATAATTTTTTTCCTTTTTTTTTTAACGTGAACTCTGCAACCTTAAATGTAAAAGGTGCTCCATGAGGTGCCTTGGCTTCTCCATCATGCTATGTCCTGGAGCTGCCAACAGGGGGAGGTAATTCTTCTTGGCAGCACTCTTCCCTAGTCTAATACTTTCTGGAAATTTTCAAAGTGGTGTTTGCCATTTTAGAAACATAATTTTTAAAAATTTGTGTATTAAAAATAAGATTTCAACTCTTTCACCTCTGCCGCTTCCTAACATTTTATAGCAACCACTAATCTGTTTTGCCTGCATGTGTGTTTAAATTCTGTGAACGTAGGCCTTTCAGAAGTTTCACTTAGAAAAGTGATGTATTGGTATTAATTTATGACTTAAGTTTTCTGAAGTACACAGTTCTTCAACACTTTTGTCCTTCACAGAATTAAAAATGCAGCCACCGAATAACCATGAATGAGATGCAAATTTCAAAGCTTTTCATGTTGCTTATTTTTTGTCTTTTTCAAGAAAAATAAGTGATGTAGGACAAATGAAAAAAAAAGGCCATATTTGGTCTGAATTGATCCATTTTAGGAAAATAGCATTATGTAACATGACATCCATCCCCCCCACCCCCCGGCTTGAAATGCAAAACCAAAGGGCTACATGACGTTAACTGATTCAATGTCTAGAAGACGCAATGTACGTGTAAACTATTCTTACATCTATTTTTTGAGACCTAAGTTAGCAGGCTTGTACCCTTTAATTCTCCTGTTGAGAGGAAGAAGACGTAAAGTTTAGAGCACATGAACTTTTTCAAACATCCCATAGGATATTTGAGTATTAACTACTTTAATTTAAAAGTAGAATGATTTTTGTATTGACACATTTCTGCCATTTCAATAAAAACTTCTTTGCTTCTCTCAAGTAAATATTTCTTGAATTATGTTTCCAGTGGTATGTGTCAAGTAATCTTTTTTGTATGTGTCAAGTAATCTTTCTTGTATATATCAGATAATTCAAAAGACTTCTGTGTGAGTAAAGGAGAAAAAATTTTTTTATAGCAGTTATTCATGCTTATCCTTAAATTGCCATCAACCTGTAGTTTAAAGTCTTCCACTGGATCTAATATTTCTATTACTGTTTATCCAAAGTTTTGTGTAACTAGAAGTTTTTCAGCTATTTCAATAACACCTGGACTGGAAATGTCACATATTATAATTGTCTTAAACTTGTGAATTTTGATTTTTATTCCTAACAATTGATGCTGAAATGCACTGAGTTGTCAAGGCTTTTATTTTTGGGTTTTTTTGGGTTTTTTTTTTTTGTTCTGGGTTTATTTGGTCAATTGTTTGGTTGGGTTTTTTGTTGTTTATTTTTTCTTGTTTTTGTTGTTTTGGGGTTTTTTCTTTTTCTTTTGGTTAGATTGATCCAAACCCAGATCAGCCCACAGATGAGATACCGTCTTGCCCCTCTCGTTGAAGGTATCCATAAAAACTGACTTCACTTGGGTTTTGAATCACACCTTCTGTGTTGAAGATCAAGGTATCATAGTGGAGACTTGCTTTTAAAGGAAATGATATTGCTCTTGCAATGAATTGCTCTTGAATGAAATGAAAAGAACCTGTGATCATGCTTTTGACACCTACAGCACATCATAGGACTGCTCCACATGCTTGAAAACTTGCGTCCCCTTCCATTAAATAGTAGCACATAATCGGAGCAGCCTTATTAGCATGCAGTCAGGTGTTTCAAAACACTCAAACCATGTTGTAATGTTGTAAGAGAGGAATGGCTGCTTTCTATGATTCTATGAAAAGTTGCACATGCTTATTACTTATGTTATACAGTTAAGTGTCACTACAACTTATTCTCATTTGTGATGGACTGTTGTTACCAATCCCTCTCCAGTTGTTTGTGATCTGCACAACAAGGAACAAATGACAGCTTTACCAAAAAAAAAAAAAAAAAAAGACATGAAGGCTGACAAATTGACAAAATTGACAAATGCCCTGACTTTTAATTTGATGTAGCCTGGACTTTGCCTGCATATGCACATGCTCAGAATTGTCCTTGTAGGCTGATCATGTATCACCTCTTCAGCTTGGATCCTATTGTGGATTTATTTACAAGCATTACATGCCTTCAAAGTCAATCCTTGCTGTATGTTTTGCAGCCAAATGTAGTAGACAAGCAACAGATAGGTGGGAGAAGAGAGATCAGAAGGAAACTAATGAGACGTAATCAAGATTGTATACCTTCTTGATTTCTTAAAATAATTTGCTGCCTTTGTGCTTTTATTGCAAAGCAATGTTTTGTTACAGACTGCCTAAAGGTCACTAAATCTCAGGTGAATTAATCACTTGCCAAACTGTTAGAACACTATTTGTTTCATGTTGCACTGTTATTTATATTTGTGTTTTGGTTTTGTTCTTTGAGGGGGATTTTGAACAGGGACATGCGCAAAACTTAAAAAGTAAAAGCAGCATCAGCAGACACTAGCAAAGTGTGAAAAGAAAGTGTGAAAAGGGGATAATCAAATGCTGTCCAGGGTTCACGGGCAGCAATAATGTTAACTATTAGGGATGGGAAGGAGAAGGTTTGTTGGTTGGTTTGTGTTTGGTTTTATTTAAATAATATGTAGTTCCCTAATAATCAAAAATGATATATAAAATGAGTCTCCAGTAGAAAGCGTATTTCAGACTGCAAGAAAAAATTGAACTATGGCAACTAAGCAGCAGCTCAGTTTGCCCATTTGGTATTATCTTCAGGGTTTATGATACTCTGTCACAGAATCATAGAACACCAGATTGGAAGGGAGCTCAAGGATTATCTGGTCCAACCTTTCTTGGCAAAAGCATGGCCTAGACAAGATGCCCTAGTACACCTAAAAAGTGTCCAGTGTTGGGGAATCTGCCACTTCCCTGGGGAGATTATTCCAATGGCTAATTGTTCTCATTGGGAAAAATTGTTCTCTCATGTCCAATTGGAATCTCCTGAGGAGTAACTTGTACCTATTACCCCTTGTCTTTTCCATGTGACTCCTTGTAAAAAGGAAGTCTCCATCTTCTTTGTAGCCACCCTTTAAATACTGGAACATGGTGATAACGTCTCCCCTTAGCCTTCTTTTCTCAAGGTTGAATGAACTCAGTTCTCTCAGCCTTTCTTCACATGGCACCTTCCCAGTCCTTGAATCATCTTTGTGGCCCTTCTCTGGACCCTCTTCAGCCTGCCCACATCTTCTTTTGTATATCAGGGACCAAAAGTGAACACAGTATTCCAAATGTGGCCTGACAAGGCAGTGAGTAGAGTGGGAGAATGACTTCTTTATCTCTGCTGGTGGCACCCTTGTTGATGCAACCCAGCATCCTGTTGGCTCTATGCCACAGCAGCTCACGTTCACTCGTATTCAGCTTGTTGTCCACCAGGATCCCTAGGGCCCTTTCCACAGAACACCTTCCCATTGGGATAGATCCTAGCCTTTGCTGCATTCCTGGATGATGTTTTCCAGGTGCAAAATGTTTGTCTTTGTTGAACTTCATAAGGTTCTTGTTAGCCCACTCTTCCAGCCTATCCAGGTCTTCCTGCAGGGAGGATCTTTCTTCCAAAGTGTCCTCTTCCCCATTCGGCTTGGTATCATCAGCACACTTCATTGGGGTACACTTAATTCCATCATCCAGATTACTTATGAAGATATTAAACAGCATTGGGGCCCAATATCGATCCCTGGGTGACCCCACTTGTGACAGATTTCCAGTTTGAAAAGGAGCTATTTACCACCACCTTCTAGGTGTGGCCTGTCAGCCAGTTCCCCACGCACTGCACAGACCACTTGTCTAGACCATAACACATTAGTCTCTGTAGGAGGAGGCTGTGCGAAACAGCATTGAAAGCCTTGGAGAAATCCATGCAGACAGTGTCCACTGCTTGCCCCACATAACCAAGCCAGTTACTTAGTCATAGAAGGTGATCAGGTTTGTTAAGCATAATTTGCCCTTGGTGAGTCTGTGCTGTCTTTTCCCAATCCCATGTTTCATTTGACTTCTGATAGCCCCAAGGAAGATTTGTTCAATAACTTTCCCAGAGACTGAATAAGACTGATGGACATATAATCTCTGTGATCCTCTTTTAATCCTTTCTTGTAGATGGGGGTGATATTAGCCTTCCAATCTCCTGGGCAGTCCCCCGATCTCTGTGAGTTCTCAAAGGTTATGGAGACCAAGCAGCCTTGCAATGATGTCAGCCAACTCTCTTAACACTCTTGGGTGGACAGTGTTAGGGTCCATCGATTTGTTGGGGTCAAGCTCCTGTAACAGTCCACATGCCAACTTTTTCTTCATTGACAGTAGGTCTGCATTTGTATCAACCTGGATTTTTGTTCCCAAGGCTTGGGGCCCAGCAGTGCTGGGTGAAGAAGACAGGGGAGAAGAAAGTGTTGAGAACCTCTAGCCTCTTCAGCATTGTTGGTGACTAATTCATCACTCCTGTTTAACATCAGGTCCATATTTTCCTTCTGTTTCTTACTGTTTCCATACACAAAGAACCCTTTCTTCAGATTTTTGACATCTCTGGACAATTTCAATTTGTTCTGAACTTCTACTTTTCTAACTGCTTCTCTGCATGCCCTGGCAGTGCCTTTGTAGTATTCAATAGCTATTTGTCTGCTTTTCCGTCTCTGGTATGTGTCTCTTGGTTTTGAGCAGACTCGGAGGCTTGCAGTTAAGCCAGGGGATCTCTTGCTCTGCCTACTTGGCGATGAATTACTTTTGTGCTTCCAGGAAAACATTCTTGGAAAAACTCCCAACCCTCACTAGCACCTTTATCCTCTGTGGAAGCTTCCCATAGAATCCCTCCCAACTGAGCTCTGAGCAAGCTGAAGTTTGCTCTTCTAAAATCTAAAACCTTTGTCTTAATACTAACCTTTAGCATGCTCAGCTGGCTCTCCAATTCCACAATATTGTGATCACTGCAGCCAAGGTTATCACTAACAGACATTACAAAGCAGATTTTCTTGGTTTGTGAGAAGCAAGTCCAGCAGTGCCTCATTTCTGTTTAGCACATCCAACATTTGTATGAGGAAGCAGTCCTCTATGTATTCCAGGAACTTGATGGCTGATATATGAGCTGCTGTATTGTTCTTCCAACAAATGTCTGGGCAACTGAAGTCATCCATGAGAACCAGGTTCTGTTGACCTGAAGCTTGTTTAAGTGACCCAAATATTGCTCCATTTGCCTTATTATCTTGGTTTGGAGGTTGATAGACTAAAATTATTATAAAACTGAGCCAGAGTATCAATGTTACCAACCATACTCAAATTAGTTTGCTGAGAATTGCTCTGATTGCTCCTGGGCTAGTCCTGAGAGCTTTAAAACAAACAATTTATAACAAATTTTCCATTTTAGGGCCAGTTCTCTTCAACATCTTCATAAATGACTTGGATGCAGGACTCGATGGTAAACTTAAGTTTGCTGACGATAATAAAATGGGAAGAGCTGTTGACTTCCTCAAAGGCAGAGAGGCCCTGCAGAGAGACCTTGACAAATGAGAGGGCTGGGCAATCACCAACCGTATGAAGTTCAACAAAGGCAAGTGCCAGATTCTGCACCTGGGATGGGGCAATCCTGGATGTATGGACAGACTGGGGAACAAGAGGCTGGAGAGCAGCTCTGCAGAAAGGGAACTGAGGGTCCTGGTCAATGCCAAGTTAAATATGAGTCAGCAGTGCCCTGGCAGCCAGGAGGGCCAACCATGTCCTGGGGTGCATCAGGCACAGCATCGCCAACCAGTTAAGGGAGGTACTTGTCCCACTCTGCTCTGCACTGGTGTGATCTTGCCTTGAGTCCTGGGGGCAGTTTTGGGTGCCACAATATAAGAAGGATATAGATCTATTAGAGAGCATCCAAAGGAGGGCTACAAAGATAGTGAAAGGTCTAGAGGGGAAGCTGTATGAAGAGTGGCTGAGGTCACTTGGTTTGTTCAGCCTGGAGAAGAGGAGACTGAAGGGAGACCTCATTGCAGTCTACAGCTTCCTCATGAGGGCAAGTGGAAGGGCAGGCACTGATACTGATCTCTTCTCTCTGGTGACCAGTAACAGGACCCGAGGGAATGGCCTGAAGTTGTATCAGGGGAGGTTTAGGTTGGATATTAGGAAAAGGTTCTTCACCCAGAGGGTGGTTGGGCACTGGAATGGGCTTCCCAGAGAAGTGATCACAGCACCAAGCCTGACAGATCTCAAGAAGTGTTTGGATGATGCTCTTAGGCACAGGGTGGGATTCTTGGGACTGTCCTGTGCAGGGCCAGGAGTTGGACTTCGATGATCCTTGTGGGTCCTTCCAACTCAAGATATTTTATGATTCTATGAAGCAAACAAAAAATCCAATGGCTTTAATCATACATTCATCTAGAATGCGAAAACATATAGAAAAAGCACTGACTCCTTGAACATATTCTGAAGAAGAAATGAATGATGGAGCTATTAGATCTGATCAGTGTTTTTATGCTAGAGATTTGTAAATGTAAGTTTTCTTTTCAGAAATCATGTAAAAAAAAATAAAACCAACCAACCACCAACAACAAAAAACCCCACCCAAAACCAAAGACCAACAACAAAAACTATTGTCTGAGGCATGTCTGATGTTGACTATTTTAAAACTAATTCATCATGTGAATCCTTGTGCAATGAAACAGCTCAGAAGGGAGGAGAGGGGAGGGAAAGCTGATGTTTCTGTATTGTGCTCATTCTTACAAAGTTATGCCTTATTTTTAAGACTTCATAAATATAATAAAATACGCTTTTCCATAAGTGGCCTTTAAGAGAACATGAAAGATATTTTATGTTCCAAAAATGATGACAGGGTGATTAAATGAGAGTCATGTCTTAAGTGATTCAGTTCAAATATTTGGACTTTGATAAGCAAGAATTGGAAACTGGGTGATGTCTTATGCTGCCATTTTTCTGACTGTCCTTTCCTTCAATCCTTTCCAACCAGACAAAACTTTACAAGTTAAAATTGTTGGCATAAAAGGGCATTTGATGATTTAACTTTTTTTCTTTTTTGTTAACAGACTAGGGAACAATTGTTGATATATGTAGCATTGAAGCACTTATCCCAGTATATTGGAAAAACTATATATGAAGCAAAATTGACCAATGTTGTCATAATTTATGTTGCATCACAGGCTGTGATCAGAGTGAAAAATTCTTAAACCTTATCAAATAAAGATTTCCCACTTAAACTTGTTTATTAGTTGTTCAGAGGTATTATAGGTTGTCCTGGTTTAGGGCAAATTTGTTAAAGAATCTGCAAAGGAGGGCCCCTCCAGAAAGCAAACGCACACGGCCCCTCCCCCCCCCAACTGGTTAGGGAAGAATTCCTCGGAGAGAGGTGGAAAGAACCTGTTTATTTACCAGACACAGCACCCCCCAGCACACAAAATAAACAATACCAGATGACACCGCTCTGAGAAAGATGACAAAATCAGAAAGTCTCTTTCGGGGGTGGTTGCTCTGTTCTCAGTCCCTCCGGCGCTGGGGCAGCTGCTGCAGCCAAACGGTGCAAACCCTCAGTGTTCCCAGGTCCCAGTCCAGAGCAGGTTCGAGATGGTCACAGAAACAGGAGAGGAGAAACAGTCCAAGAAGGAATTTGGACTGTTTAGCTAAACTAGCTAATAAGCAGAAGCAAAAGCGAGAGCAGAAGCGAGAGCAGAAAAGAGAGCAAGCAAAGCAGCAAGCTGAAAGCAAGAAGCCAAAACAGCCCTATGTACTGCTCGTCTCTGTGTCCCTGATAAGAGAAACCCAAACAAAACTTTCACTCTTCAGAGCCGGTCTTAAAGGCACAGAACAGATAAATGGGGATACAAGCATCATAACGTCACCCCAGGACATAGGTTCATAGTTGTAGCCCAATATTTGATATAGAATCTTGATCTGAATTAGGAAAAAGTAAAATCCAAGCATTAGAGAAACAAAGTGCAATATTAAATGTTTCCTTTATAGATTCTATTCTATGGCTGGGTTTTGGCTGGGGTTTTCTGTTTGGTTTTTTTTGGTTGTGTTGCTTTTTTAAATTAACTTTTGGTGCTGAATATGTCCTTATGGACTTTGTTTTAAGAGAACTATGTGGAAAACAATTAAATTTTTTCTGTTGTTCTTCCTTGTGAAAAAGAAACTTTAAAATTTTGTTTAAATGCTTTAAAATGCTTTAATTGTAATCTGTAAGATTGTTTGTGACTTAAACATTGAATATGTGTCTTTGTGTAAGATAACAGCCATAGGGATCAAATTGCTATCGGAAATGCATATGCTATGTATCAACTACATAGGGAAAAACTGTTTCTGGAGCTACACCACTGATTAGTACAAGAGCTGAGTTTCAGCACCTTCTGTTCCTTCGCCTTGTTTATACCAATGGTTTCTTAGAGCTAGGTTTCAGTTGGGAAGCTATAATACAATCTCCTAAACTTAGAAAATACTAATAACTTACAGGATATTAATGGTTTTTTCAGGGCACTGCTTAAAAATTACTGTAACTCGTGACCTCTGATCAAGTTATTTAGTGATTTCCAGTACATATGGTGGGGGCAGGGACTGCACATTTTTGTAGGGGTGGGAGGAAACTGGGGAAGGGGAATTACTTTAAAAGCCAGATAACTCAGTGATTTGCAGTTGGGATCTGAAGGTTGGTTTGTTGAACTGGGGTCAATAAGGTGTGTCTTGCTGTTTACTTAGAAGTCTAATGTTACCAGATGTTGAAAATCATTATCTGTGATTTTTGTTTTGGTCAGTAGAGCTTTGCAAGATATTAATACAGCTCCTCAACATTCCAGAAATGAAGCACTGCCATAGCATCTTGTTTCTGTATACTGCACACAGCTGAACCTCTGAAAGAATGGACTATCATCATTGCTTAGTATCAAAGTGTCTTTTGACCTAAGGCAAGGTTCACTAGGCTAGCAGCCAGGACTCAGGAGTCCAGTAAATGCTGTTCCTGACTGTTGATGTTGAAGGTACCGAAGACTGCTAAATTATCATGGTATTGTTACAGGAGGTTTTATGGTATATGCTACTAACATAGACAACCCAAACATTGGATCTAACTCCTTGTAGAATGCAAACAGTAGGCTTCCTAAATGCGTGAATTATTGTATCAAATATAGCATTTTTATTTAATTTTGAATTTGCAAATGCCAAGTAGGGAGAATCCAGAAAGATCTTTTAGGGGTTTTTTTCCCATTAAAACCACTGTGAATCATGTGTGCTTGAGTTTTGTTTGAAACCAATAGGAAATGTAAAAAATAAAGGTGTCTCTCATTATGATTATAGACTCAGAGCTCCTTTATAGCTGAGTGACAATGATTAGAATATTTTTTCTAATAAGAGCACGACCCTTTTTAATAACTAAAGTTTCTAATGCTATGTGGCAATGTCAGATTTTAAATTATCATCAGTGTCATTGAAGGGACAGACACTTTGAGCGTTTTTGTGCAACATTTTCTTGAAATTACATTTTTAGACCACAATCACTGCTCATTATTTTTTTCTACCTTTAGGTTTATTGCTAGTGATGCCTTAAAGACCTAGAAATAAAACAACACACTTTCCAGACAGTATTAACATAGGAGGTAATATAAAGGCTGATCTTTATTGGAGGGCTTCAGGGGCAGATATGGAAAAATGCCCAACCCACATGGGGTGAATACAGTTTTATAAGCTTGGCAGATTAGCATAATTGGCAAGAATCCCCAATTAGAAGCACAAGTGATGAAGTAATTCCCCCCTTTTGGTTCCACCTCTTCTGTAGCTCCCCTTTAGATAGGAACTAAACTTTGTTTATGAAAATGTGTCTTGAAGAGCTGGTTTCAACCTTGGCTCCCAGGAAGAACCAAGATAGGATAGGGGCCATGGACCCCCCTGGGATTTGGAGCCTCTGGAATGTGTTTTGTCTTTCTGCCCATCAGGGTAAGGAAAAGTACTGGAGTGAGCTAGAAACTATATAACTGTTCAACAATAGCCTACAGAGCTATGAATATATATATATATATATATATATATATATAAAGAAATTATAAAAGCAAAAATCATTCTGGCAACACTAGCATTAATAAAAAAATGGAAATTAACCAGTTTTATTCTTTGAGATATGGGGAGTTCATTAAAAAAAACCCAAATGTTTTGTATTTCTGAATATTAAAATACCTGTGCATGTATACACATCTGTGCTATACCAGGATATAAAATTAATGACTCTTTTATATCAGCTATCCATAAAAAATATAAAAGGATGATCAATCATGAAACTCCAATATCTGAGAGATAGTAGGCAACATTGCAAAACTGATCAATTTTTTTTCCAGTTATCTAGTTAAAATAACACTTATTGATCCCTTTTTATATTTAAGCATTTCATGTTTTTGGGAAATCAGCCAGTAATTTACCATAAACTACATCTACCTTAGTTTTTTGCAGGACAGCAGCACTCACAAAAGTTCAGCTACAGAATCAAAGAACATTCTTCAGAACAGATAGAGTAAGCTTGTCTTTTGTCCAGTAATGAACTTTCTACAGGGACACTTCTTTGCTAATGTGAATGCTGCTGCTTTGAACCGAATCCTGTGAATCAAATTATATGGCTATATGCAACTGCAGAGTCAAGTGTCCAATATGATTTTTCAGTAGGCTTCTGTTACAAGATGACAGCTGTTCCTAGGAATATTGTTTTGACTGGAGAGTCCAGTCTGACTCAGTCTAGTCACAGACTTTCCACATTCCATGAATTTTGAGCAGAATCTTCTTCAGAGACTCTCAGAACTTTAGGAGATGCCAAGGACTTACACTTGCATCACAGTTAAAAAGGATTTTTTTTTCCTAGTGAAAGCAATGTACAAGACATGTCATCAGGTGTGTTTCAACCACCCTCTGAATGATATTCTTGAAATAGGAAAAAAGTAATCTATTTGTGCTCTAAGTAATCATTCACTCCCTGTCAGCTGCAGCTTGCTCTTTTTAGAGCTACGTCTCCAGATCTCCTGACCTAGTGGTAGCTTCTGAATAGAGGCTAGATGATGCTGTGGCTTACAAGTTGAATAGTGTACCTTTAATCCAGTTCATAACATGAAATATTTGGAATTTAGAAGGACATTGTATTTTTAGTTTGTTTCAAGCCCTTTGCTATAAATGCTTGCCACATTTGGATGAAAGACAATAACTTAAAACAGGGAAGGTGAGAGCATGCAATTTTTAAGGGGGTAGAAATATACAATCAGAAAAAACCAAACGAACCCCAAACTCATATCCAGGAACTGATATTGAAGTGCAAAACCAGGTATTAAGCATTAAGTGTGCCTCTTTGGCAGTAGAGTCTGATCCCTTATACAAGAAAAAC
Source organism: Melozone crissalis (assembly GCF_028551555.1). NCBI lineage: Eukaryota > Metazoa > Chordata > Aves > Passeriformes > Passerellidae > Melozone > Melozone crissalis. Next base: position 2,176,579 of record NW_026535813.1, on the reverse strand, counting down.
AAAAATCTAAGATGGTGAATCACCACACTTGACAGCAGTGAGACCTGCCATGAAATCTCTCTACCAGTTCCCACTAAGGACAACAGAGGGAATTGTGAAGTGAAAGATGATTCCCTTCTTGTTCCTGTGCATCAGGCTATTCTAAAGTATGCCTTTGACATGCCTGCTCTTCAACAAATGTTGGGAATGGGAGAAGTCAGAACCTGTTAGCTGTTAATTGATTTAATAAATGTTCTGTCTAAAATGATTTTATGAGTGAGATGTCATTCAATCTTTCTCAAAAGAGATATGGCACTTGTTTTCATCTGAATAAAATGAGAAAACATAAGAGGAGGGAAAAATCACTACAAAATCTAGTATTAGTTTTTTTTTACCTGAAAGGTCATGCCATTATCTAAATATAAACAATCCCTTAGTGTCATCAAATTGCCTAGAATCCAAAGTAAGCTTCCCACTAGACCTGGTCATATTAATGTTCATGGTGAATTTGTCATGCTTGTCCATCAGTCAGCAAACAGAATATAATTTATTTTTCCATGTTTCATTCAGCTCTGAAGATATAAACCATTTACTGGTGTGGTGGGTTTGGTGTTGGCTAATCACTAATATACTTACTTTTTGTTGTTAGATAGGATTAGGAGAAAGGAAAAGTAGGCTTAAAACTTTTAAAGGGTTGTCCTGGGTTGACTATATGATGCCTTTATCCCCAATCATCTCATTCTGTTTATGTTGAATAATAAATTTTGCACCTTTAAGAGTGTTCCAGAGAGTGAAGGGGGGAGAGAAGAAGCGCAGTTTTTTTCAGACACTGTACTCGCTCCTCCACATTCCTGCTCCTGAACTGTGTTGTCTGCGGATGCACAGACAGCAGGACAGAGCTCTTTTTTGCTTTTTAGTTAGTGTTAGCTAGCTGAGACAAAGAAGTTCCCTGGACTTTTGGTTTTTTTTCCTTTTCTTTGGACCTCTTGAAACCTGCTCTGGACTGAACCCCCAGGGGAGCACCGGCAGCTGCACCTGTGGCCCACTGGACCAGGCCTGGCCTACGATATTTTCAGCACCTGAGGGACTGACCAGAGACTGAGTGAGCTGAGCCGCAACCCGGGGAGGGACTTTCTCAGTTTGTCATCTCTTTTGGAGTGGCAAGGGATTTTATTATTTGATATTGTTTCGGTTTTATTGCTTAATAAACAGGTTTTTTCCACCTTTCTCCAAGGAGGTATTTTTTCTCCCGGACCAGTTGAGGGGAGGGGCCGATTTGGATCTGTTTTCCTACCCGAGCTCCTGTGGGGAATTCTCCTCCAAATTTGCTCTAAACCTGGACAGAAGAAGATTTTATTAAACCTTTTAAAGAAGATTTTATTAAAAGTAACTAGAAGGAAAAAAGTAGTAAGAATCAAAACAAACCTTCTAGAACACTTCTCTTCCCCCTACAACTTTTTCTTTTTCACTGACAATGTAAAGAAACTATACTTAAGATTTCTAGTCTGTTTACTACTTCTAAAATAGTCTTTTTTTAGTTTATTGAGGGAGAGAAGTCTTTTTTGTTAAGGTTATGGAGACTTCTCCACAAGAGGAAAAATAGTTTTTTTGTGGTTCTCAATTTTGTTACAAGTAGCAGCCGCCCAGGGAACTCTGCTATTGTGAAATCATTCCCATTTCCACAAGCCTTCTTATAGCTTGTTGATGAGCTATGTTGACTTATGGGGTATTGTTTTCAAGATGAGTTGTTTAAAGGTAAAAGTTTTCATTATCTATTTCTAAAATCATCTTTATCTCTGGGAACAGAGATTGTTTTTTTCTTCTTCCGGAAGCACAGGACTACTCCTCTCTCTCTCTCTCTGTTTAAACTTCTCATGGGATTACAGCTATTTTAACATCTGCTTATTTTACAATGGAGGCTTTTGCTCGATAATAATTTGAACACTTATCTCTCTGTAGCTTTATGTGCTATTAGGAAAAAGAGTCTTTTCTCTATAGCTTACAAGAGGATTTCAGCTCTAAAAACAAGGCATCTCCTCACCCCTCTCATCTGGGACAACTTTTTTTTCGATTACTTTGATGTCTTCATGTTGTTCTTTTGCATATTTGTCAGCGATGGAGAGAGATGGGGAGACTGACTCAGTGATCAGAATCCAATCTTATTGTGGGATACAAACGCTTATATACTATTTGAGGGAGATTAGTAATGTGTACTACAATGATTGGGTTAAAATCACATACACAAACTTATGCAAATAACAACATCTCTTGCTTGCAGAGTTTAATAGGATTTTCTTTTTCTGGTAAACCTGTCTGATTAAATCTTTTTGCTATCTAGATCTAATTTTCAAAGTTCAGTTTGCTTTTGCCAAGGCATCCTGTTATCAAATCTCTTATGTTAACCAGGTCCAAAGCCCATCATCTGTCTTGTGTCTCTCAATGTTCCAACACATATTTGCATCTTGTTTTTTTCTCTCACTCAAGGGAGGATTGAAGTATTGAAAGGGTTTACATTACGCTTGAGCTCTACTTGACTTGCTGGTAACTTGTTGCAGGGAGCTGCGGTTTGCTTGTGTCAAGATTGCCCTCATGGTTGGTTTTTGGTTTTTTGTATGGGTTGTAGAGGTCTCAGGTCTCAGCCACACTGGGAGAAGGGGATTTGATGATGAGATCTTTACAGCTGTGGCCAGACCTGCTCTTGAGTGCAATTGCACGGCACATACAGGACAACCAGGGAATGAGGCCCAGCCAGCATAGGTTTAGGAAAGCCAAATCCTGCTTGGCTAACCTGATCTCCTATGACCAGGTGACATGCCTAGTGGATGAGGGAAAGGCTGTGGATATTATCTATCTGGACTTTAGTAAAGCCTTTGACACTGTCTCCTGCAGCATCCTCCTTGAGAAACTGTCTGCTCATGGCTTGGATGTGTGTACTCTGCTGGCTGGATGGCTGGGCCCAAAGAATTGTGGTGAATGGAGTTGTAGCCAGTCACACATGGTGTTCCCCAGGGCTCAGTATTGGGGCCAATTCTATTTAATATCTTTATCATGGATCTGGATGAGGGGATTGAGTGCACCCTCAGTAAGTTTTCAGATGACACCTAGCTGGGCGGGAGTGTTAATCTGCTTGAAGGTAGGAAGGTTCTGCAAAAGGGATCTGGACAGACTGGGTCGATGGGCCAAGGACAATTGTATGAAATCCAACAAGACCAAGTGCTGGGTCCTGCAATTGGGTCATAACAACCCCATGCATCATCTTCCTGGCCCTCCCCTTGTATGGAAAATCACGCTATGCAAAGCCAGTGTCCATAAAGGAGGAAGAGGAGTTCTGCAACTTTGTTTGAATAAAGGGAGAGAGTCCACTGGGCCACATGCCCACAGGGTTTTCTCTCTCGAGGTTTCGGAGGGCGCAGCCTCCTTTTATCCTAAACTCCCGGCCGCATGTTGCCCTCTTCCTTTCCCTGTTGGCTGAGGTACTATGAAGGTACAGACTTCCGGAACCACCTACCACATATCCTCCCCTTGAATCTGTCATTTTACCCCAGAAGTTCAGAACTTTAGGCTTGTGCAGACCCACTTGACTGTTTCAGGAGTCCAGCTGTCTGGGCTCTGTAACAAACCTGGCTGCTTGAAGTTAGTAGAGACATTAATTCCCATTTCAATGACATTAAGACCCATACCCTCACCCATTTCATTGTAATGACATCTTCTCTATCAGTGGCATCTTAGTTTCTGTCACCAGCTTCAAAAGGTGCTTCTTCATTTCTCCATTCATGATTTCTACCTGATCTGAATTGTCGCAGACATCTTTTCATGAAAATTCTTTCCTTTGGATTTTTTCCTCCTGAGAAGCTGAGAGGCTGCAGGAACAAATTGTAAACAATGGTTATCTGCTGCTGTGGAATGCAACAGGTGGATCTTTGATTGGCCCATCTTGGATGTTTATAATTAATGGCCAATCACAGCCCAGCTGGCTCGGACAGAGTCCGAGGCAGCTGCTTTTGTTATCATTCTTTCTTTTCTATTCTTAGCCTAGCCTTCTGATGAAACTTTTTCTTCTATTCTTTTAGTATAGTTTTAATGTAATATATATCATAAAATAATAAGTCAAGCCTTCTGAAATATGGAGTCAACATTCTTGTCTCTTCCCTCATCTAAGAATCCCTGTGAAAACCGTCACACTGAATTCTCAGGGTGCCAGGGCGTTTGGAGTTCCCAGTGAATTCTCAAAGCAGCCATAATCCCTTCGTCAGGAAAATTAACGCACAAACACCAGAGGTTATGTCCAAAAAGGAGACAGAGGAGTACTGTAACTTTATTTGAAGAAAGGGAGAGGCCATGGGGCATTTCCCCTGGGGTGTCTCACATTGTTAGAGGACGCAGCCTTCTTTTTGTCTTAATTTCCCAGCCACGTTTCCCTCTCTCTTTCCCCATTAGCTAAGGTACTTGAGAGGTACAGACTTCTTGAAATGCCTAATGCCTAAGATCCCCTTGTAATGTATATCCCCCCTCTTTTTCTTTTCCTTGTGTCAATCAGTGGACTTCCTATGGAATTTATGATTCTTGCCATTGTTTTCTTTTATCTCTCTGTATCTAACTTTATTTATCAGCAGACCCACAGTTTGTTTGTAAAGACAAATCCCTCATTCCTTTCAATCCATCATTTTTTCTTTTCTCAATAATTGTCTTTACAAACTTTAATAATCATTGACCTAATTTCCCGTTCCTGGGTCTTTTTGATTTTGCAATTATTTGCAGTGACATAATTTTCTGTCCTTTTGTAGCCATTTCTGGATCTGTAGGCATGGCTACTACCTGCATCCCCTTGATCACATGTTGAACAAGTTGCACTAAGCAAGGGATCATGCGTGGTAAAAAGATGAGAGTTGCTGCAGCACATAAGAGGAAAAACAGCATCCGTTTAACCAATAGTCCACCAGGTAAACATAAAAACATGCACCATTCCCAGTCTTTCTACATTTGGACTGATACATGAGCTAACTTTCTTATTCCCTGTCGCAGTTGGGACAGACATGACACAACACGACACTCCGAGGTTCATGCGGCAATACCAATACTTTATTGTTCACCACTTGCTTTTATATGGTTGACTCCGATTGGCTAGAATCTTGGTGCCACCCAGTTCACTGACCAATAGCTATCTGCATACATGCTTGTCAGGGATTGGCTGGAATCCGTTCTCTGCAGCCAAGTCCCTCCGCCTCTCAGTGCCCTCTCTCCCAAAGATGTTTCCTTTCTATCACAGGTATAGGTTGATTGAGTTAAGGCCAGGGTTACTTGTGCCTGTGAGGCTTTCGGGTCAGCTGTTAGCCATCACAGTTCCCTTTGTTATTTGTTTCCTTACTTTTCCATTGTCATCTATTTGCAAACACCAGTTTGAGCAATTTAATTTTCTACACACTCCCCCTTCTTCTGCTAATAAATAAACCCAAAGATGAAGTCCACTGGCAAACACTTTTTCCCACATATACACCTCCTATTCTATTTAGACAATATATGCCTCTTTCAGAATGAAGTCACTATCGGCAATGAAGAGAGAGAGACAGGGACTGAGTGTGATGGTCAAAGAATCAGATTTGATTGTGGGATACAAATGCTTATACACTATTTTAGGGAGGCTAGTAATGTTCTACTACAATGATTGGGCTAAAAGTCACATAAACTTATGCATTTTAAGCATTTCTTACTTGCAGAAGTCTTGATGTAATTTTCTTTTTCCGGTAAGTCAGTCTGATTGAATCTTCTTGCAATCTTGATTTAATCCTCAAAGTTCTGTTTGCTCTTGCCAAGGCATCCTGTTATCAAATCTCTTATGCTAATCCGGTTCAAAGTCCCTCATCTGTCTTGTGTATCCCAATATCTCCTCCTTCTCTTTTCAACCAAAACCACTCCTTTAATGGCCTTAATAATTAATCTCTGCACACATTGAAAAAAGCAAAGTATCATGATTAATACAATTATTATCAAAATCATCACATACATACCCATCCTAAAAAGAATCTTTTAGCTAAAAACTCCAGCCACTAAAAGGCTCAGGCTTGATCTTTATAAACTAAAAACATTACTGATGGCAGCCGCAGGGGAGGGGGGGGGGGGGCATTTTTGGATTTAGAAAGCCTGCCAGAAGTATAATTGTACCAAAAGGTTTGATTCTTATACACGAGGTGATAGGGAGAAAAATTTTAAAGTTTTAGACTGTTTTCTTCTTCTGTACTTAAATATAACACAAAAATCCATTTTCACAGAACCCAGGGGGTCTAATTCTTGGGATTCCACTGAGACAGAGTGAAAAATCCCTCAGAGTAAAAATCCATTTTGAGTTAGGTGAAATGTCTAGGAAGGGTGAAAAGTCTGTAAGGCCAAAGCTGAAGGGAAAACTGCAGGGCAGAGATAGTGAGGAGACAGAGGGAGACAGAGAAAAAAAACCAGAAACGATTGCAAGGGCAGGCCGCCCTGACCCAGGAATTCTTTCTGATAAAGAGGAACTGGCAATAAATGTCACACGGAATGAATATGTATGAACCTATTGTGAAACTGTATGCATATTTATTTGGAAGGGGAGATAAAAGGAGATCTGAAGTTCTCAGAGGCACGCATGCCCTTTTGGGGAGAGAAATCTCTGCATGTGTCCAGCGCTGCAATAAACAAACGTACCAGCTTTACAACTTTTACAAAGTTGTGGAGTTCTCTTCTTTTCTTCGCAAAACACCACCAAGGGTGTTTTAGGAAAGCAAAGGGTCAAATTTGATTTTATTTGATTTAAAAAATTTTAGCGTAAATAGTGTAAAGTTCTGGAGGGGCTATATTCCCCCCTACTTTTTTGTTTTTAATAACATGTGTGTTTCTCATTATGAACATGAAGGCATCATAAAAGAATAACAATATGTAAGAAAACAATAAACTTATACTAAGTAAAAATAAATCAGATAATACATACAATTAGTCAGACATGAAAAATAGAATGGTGATTTAAAACAATGCATTATCAATTTCTTAAGTATTGTACTATTGCTTAGAGTCTGCAGTAATTGGCAAACTTCATTTTTAAAGTGAAGGCTTAGAAAATCATTCCTGGGAAAGATTTCCAAGTTCACTTTAAAAGGAAGTTTAGCTATTATAGGTCCAAATTAGGCAAGTCAAAATTACTCGAGTATAGTTTTGGTGTAGGAAACACTTGGGTTTATTTGGTATATTTCTCTACTAGTTAAGGCTAGGACTTGGCCAGTGTCTAGGCTTTTAACTGGAAGAGTCTCTTTAATATATTTTAGAAACCTCTTAGTAATAGTAGTTAGAAAAGTAATATATGTCTTACAAATAGCTATACAACCATATGTGAAGGTTTTCAAATCAGCTGGCTTTGTCCTTTATCGTTAAACAGTCAATGGTACCATAGACAAATAGCAAATGAATAAAGTAATGCCTGTTATAAAAAGTCAGTGAATTCATATTATAAGATTAACAACATAATCAGGATTACTAATATATCAGTAGAAACTGTCTTAAGAAATTGAAGTTATATTTTCCTAGACATTTATGCACATATGACATTAAAGCAAAAAGTAAAAAAGAAAGCATTAAATCACTTTTAACTGATAATAGTCATAATATGGAATTGTTACTCATTCTTCAGTGCTACCTATGGAAGATAAACCAGCAGAGATTGTTCTTATTTTTATAACAAAATAGCTGTATTGTGCAATTTAAATAAGCAAATTTTAACAAAACTTAAAATCAATTTCACCAAAACTTAACTGTGAGAAATGGCTACTCACTTTTCATAAATTTAGAAAGGTTTATTAAACCTTATCAAAAATGCAACAGAAGACTGAATAGAGAAAATGTTACGACGCCGGGAGCAAAGGATTTTCCCCACCATGTGCACACCCAGACAATGGAGGTTTCGCTTTTAACCCTTTAGCCCCTCCCAAAATTCTGTCCATCGACTCGTTCACTGTCCAGTGGTGGAGTTTACTTCCTCAAATCCTGATTGGAGGTCAGATGTGGCCATAGTGACAAGCCGGCCCTCCAAAATATCCCAACCCCAGCTGTCCCTTGCTAACAACGCAGGGGGTAAAACATAACTATAAATCTATAAAACTTTTCTTAACCTATATACATGATATTTGTCTGTTAATTGTGAGAGTCAATCATCGCATTACTCATCTATCATATTAACTTCACTTAAATGTAAGAGAGAGTATACCTAAGAGAACTTAAAGTTAACATTATTGAATTGATCTTAACAGCACTTAACAGAACTTAAAATAACAGAACTTGAATAACACTTAAATTTAACTTTGCTTAGTCTTACTAATACTTAATCTTAACAGTACTTAAAAGAACTTAAAGTAATTTTGACTCTATCATTACAAAGAAGTTACTGAAAATTTGTCATATAACAGTTAAACACGAAAGTAAAAAAACATGCAATTAAACAACTGTACTGAAATATTTACCATACAATTACCTTGTTAGAAATATGGAGTAAAAAGCAAGTACTTAATAGAGCTGACAGTGGAGTTTATATATTAATTATAGTTGAGTCTCAAATAACTACTGCAGATAACGTTCAAGGTTTGTCTTGAATGTGAGCTAACGAATCTTGAATTTATGACTTACCTAATTACTCTCAGTGAACTATGCGATTTTGCTATGTTACTAATATGTAAGACACCACCTCTATACAAACACCTTTGAATTTTTCTAGTAACAATCCTGTTAAAAATCACAATTCACAAGTTACTAAGATTAGAAGGTTAATTATAACACCAAGTTTGCCAACCCAAGCTAAGAGGGGGTGCTGCCGCTGGTAATGACCACTGGGGGGTGCTGAGAGCAGGGGCATCTGGCTCTGGCCCAGTGGTGAGGGGTTTCCTGGGTGGGGAGGCCATGAACAAAGGGGCTGTAAGGGGTCTCCCAGGTGAAGGAGGGGGGTCACCCGTGGCTAGTGAGATGAGAACAAAACAGGGATTGGAAAAAGCTGTGGGCAGAAACCAGAAGCAGAGGCAGATTTGTGTAAACAGTGTTCAGTAGCCCAAAGTGCAGTAAAGCTCTGTAAAATGACAAGGAGCAGATAGGTTGCATCCTGTCAAATTGTGTGTGCTATCCATTTGTGCACTTCAAGTGCAGGTCCTATCTGGAAGTCTTTGTTATACATTGTAGAAGGGGACAGCAGCCAAAGGGCTTGTGTACTCAGTGTTTACAGGAAGAACTCGAGCTGACTGACCAAATCTTAACTCTTGCCACAAATTTAGGAATCATCAAACAGGATTCTCAAGAGTGGTTTCATATATTCCAGAATGGTGTACAGGGAAAACTAAATTCTAAGGCAGAGGTCTTAGACGTTGAGTGTCAAAAGTTGATCCGAGTACCTTACAGCTCAGATGTGATCAAGATATCTAGGTGGCGCACCTTTAAGAGGAGGTATGCTGTTTGGTCTGAGAATGTAATGAGACAGAGTAAAGATCCATTCTGAATTAGGTGAAGTGTCTAAGAAAGGTGAAAAGTCTGTGAGGCCAAAGCTGAAGGAAAAACTCGCATGCCGAGACAGCAAGGAGACAGAAAAAGAAAAACAGAAAGACCACAAGGTCGATTTGCCCCCGACTTAGAAATTCCTTTGATAAAGAAGAACTGGTGCTAAATGTCACGCGGAATGAATATGTATGAACTTATTGTGAAACTGTATGCATATGTATTTGGAAGGGGGATAAAAGAAGACCCGAGGTCTTCAGAGGTACGCATGCCTTTTTGGGGGACTTGCGTCCGGTGCGTGTCGTAATAAAAGCATACCGGGCTTTGCAACTTTTACAAAGTTGTGAGGTTTCTTCTTTTCTCCGCAAAACATTATGGCGACCACGAAGGGACTTCTCTGTCCCCGCAGGGGCAGGGGGGATAGACGGACCTCCAAGGGCGCCCTAGGATTTTTTTTCTTGGTGGGGCTCCACTCGTCTCAACTTGCCACCTGCAAGGACAGACAAGGACCTGCTGGCCTGCGGAGGAAGATACAGTATGTACTGAGGGGCCCCTGGGGGAGGGAAAGGAGAGCAAGGGAGTAAACCACCCAGAGACATCTGGGTTCAGCTGATAGAGCAGCTGTATTAGAGACGGGGTTCATCGTTCTGATAGAGCAGAACCGCTAGAGGCTCTAGGGGTGAGCCGAGTGAACCCGTGTATGTGTGTGTTGGGGGTTCATTGTTCTGATGGAGCAGAACTGCTGAGCCTGTGTGTTTTGTTTGTGTGCATGTGTGATGTCCGGACACTGTGTTGCTGTATGGTTAATGTGTGCATTGTGTGGTCAGTGCACTGTGTTTGCAATCGTGCAAGTGTATAAGTGTATGGTGTATAAAAGAGAGTAGAGCTACAGTGCTATACGGTGCGGGGGAGTCAGTACTACCCGTGTTTCAAGCAGCCAAGTGAGGCCGAGGCGCCGACTGCAGCAGGCTGCGGGGGCAGGGAGAGAAGTGCCCCGCGGAGAAGCGAGTGGAAGAATGTCAGTAATGGTATTTATCGTGTTTAAATGTAGTGATTTGTGTAGATTTGGTACATTTTAACCGTGAGTATGAGCTCAGAGAGTTCCTTTGCCTTGGATGTTTGGACTTGATCTCTAAACTGTGTGCTGTTATTTTGATTGTGTCCAGGAAAAATTGATGCGAGTAAATGCTGAATTATGGTATGCTGTGTTGTGTTGAGAAAAGCGAGCACTTTGAGAGATATGCCCTTTCCCAGTGATTTTGGGTGGTGATTTTCTTCCTCTGCATTGTGGTAATTTGATTCTCAGATTGTATAGTAGTGTTTGTGGAGATTTTAAGATTTTGTTGCAACAAGAGTGGCATTTTACATAGGAGAACTATAGTACGGTGATTTATGCTTAACTACAATAAAGCGAGTTAAAGGAATTCCAAGAATTCTCCCCCTCACAGCAATTCAAGCCTTGGCTCTAGTGAATTTGAGATAAAGGGGGGGTGCGGGTGCGTGTGTCCATGTCTGTGGGCATATCAGAGTTTTGGCTGTGACTAGCACAGCCTTTTTGCAAAGCAGTAAAACAAGTGTAAGTAGGCACAGTGCTTAATTAGATTGTGCAAGAAAAGAACTAGAAAAGACTGATATTTTGTTTGATCAGAACATAGTGTCTATGTCACGTTTTTGATTAGCATGCTGTGTGAGGTGACAGTGGCTGTCCCCTGGGCACAGGAACAGCTCTGGCTGCCCCGTCTCCCCAGGGAACATGGAATTGGCCTGTGGGCAAAAGCTGGATGTGCAGGTATTGTTGCAGTGCGGTGTTTATGAGAAACACTGGTATTGCTGTTTTGCTGTCAGGGCACATGCCCCGAGTATAAATTAGAGGTTTCTGGTCAAGCGGATTCAGAACCTAAGGTCTTAGAGCTTGTGTGTGGGAATCACATCTGATACCTGCCACCTGGAGCTGCGTGTGTGTAGGAGGAAAACTGAGAAACTACTGTGAAGGTCTGTGAAAAGAGGTTTGAGTGGAAGCAAGATAGGGCAAGGAGAAATAAATAATGAGAACTGACCAGAGCAAACAGGTTCCTAAATTAGCCCCTTTTGGGAGGGGCTCACCGGGAGGAGGTTGCCAGTAAGAGCAGCTCAGAAAATAAAAAGATTTATAATACTTCATTGCTGTTAGTACTGTTTTATAATAGGAAGATAAATGGGATAGAGTTTTTGTATGCTGAAATGTCTTTGTGTTTTAAGAAATCACCCAGAATGGCAAAGAGACTGTAAGATCAGACCGCCCTCTGGTCTTGGCCCTTGAAAAAGGAAAACAAGGCAAAGAGAAAGCAAATCAAACGTGTTGTTCAGCATGCAGCATAAGATAGCAACGTATGAAATCAGGCAAAGATTATCATGCTGAAATGCAAAGCAATCACAGTTCGCAAAATGAGTACATATGATTTGCTAAAGGCTCCTCCCAAGGTAAGGGAGGAAGGGTAAAGATGACCTCCCCAAAAGGGAAGAATTTTTGTCGACACAAGGGCCATATATTCAGTTTTAATAAAGCTTTAGTACCTGTGGAGAATGTTTATGTTGTAGTGTGGGGAATGAACAACTGGCCAGTCTGAGAAGGCATACTTGTGCAAACCTTTAAAGTAAAATGTGTACTATGTGTACCTAAAAGCTTTTGTACAATTCGCTCAATTTGCTAAACATTCTCAAATGAGAAAGATTACTCTGGAGGCAAATGATACAAAGAGGTTAGGCTTAACATTAACAGACACTGAAATTAAAGACATTAGTAAGGAGATATTGGAATAAGTAAACAAGTGTTTTGAAGGGTATGGGCCTCTGCTGTACCAGGGAGAGTGAAAGATGCTCCCCCATGAGCATCAAGCTTAAGGAAAGAACACAACTAGTGAGAACTGAGTAGTACCCTCAAAAGGAAGATAAGGAAGGAATCAGCCCAATAACTGATAGTACTGGATTAAGGGCTGTCAATAAGATAACACAGAATTTATACCCTGTGGTAGCAAATCCATATACCTTACTAACCTGTTTAACACCTGAGCTAACCTGGTTCACTGTTTTAGGCCTAAGAGATGCCTTCTTTTGCCTCCCTATCCACAAAGCCAGCCAGAAACTTTTTGCATTCAAACACAAGCTCACATAGTCCGTGTGCCTGAAGGCTTCAAGATTCCCCACTTCGACTGGAGAACAGCTTGCAAAGACCCAGTGTCCCGGGAAGCTCCACAAGAGGAAAGGAGGCTGTTGCAGTACGTGGGTGATCTTCTAGTAGCTACTCGGACGAGGGAAGCGAGAGAAGCCTGGATGGTAAGCCTTTTGAATTTCCTAGGACTCCAAGGACGCAGAGTCTCAAAGAAAAAGGCACAGGTAGTGAAACAGAAGGTAATCTACCTGGGGCAAGAAGTGAGTGCTGAGCAGCAGACTTTAAGGCAGGGAAGCCCTATGCCAAACCCTGAAACCCCAGACAACGAAGGAACTCTGAACCTTCTTAGGCGTGGTAGGGTAGTGCCGGCTGTGGGTTTATAATTATGGACTGTTCACCAGACCCCTCTATGCTCTTATTGCCAATGGAAACAGAGATCTCCGGTGGACAAAAGACGCCACACAGGCCTTTCGCCAGCTAAAGAGTGCCCTCATGTTGGCTCCAGCTTTGAAACTTCGAGATGTAAGTAAAGCACTTTTTCTATTTTTCCACGCAAGGAATTGCCCAGGGAATATTGGCTCAAGACTTGGGCCTATACTGAAGGGCAGTTGCTTACTTCTCTAAGCAACTAGATGCAACAGCCAAAGGATGGCCAGGTTGCCACGGAGCTGTAGCAGAGTTGTGCTGAATATTCAAGAGGCACGCAAGTTTACCCTGGGACAAAAATGACTGTGCTAGTGTCCCACACAGTGTCTGCAGTACTGGAAGTAAAGGGTGGCCACTGGCTTTCACCACAGAGGTTTCTGAAATACCAGGCCATCATGGTAGAGCAAGATGATGTAGAGATCGTGGTGACTAATATTGTCAAACCAGCTTCTTTTCTCAGCGGAAATCAAGGAGAAGCAGTACACCATGATTGCCTAGAGACCATTGAAGCTACCTACTCCAGCCACCCAGACCTAAATGACACTCCTTTGGATGATGCGGAGCCCTGGTTCACTGACGGGAGCAGCTACGTTGCCAATGGGAAGCGACATGCTGGGTATGCAGTGACCACCTGCAGAGAGGTAATCGAATCTGGACCCTTACCAACAGGTACCTCTGCGCAGAAGGCTGAGATAATTGCCCTGACCCGTGTCCTGGAAAGGGAAAAAGGGAGGAGAAAAACCATCTACACAGACTCAAGGTATGCATTTGGAGTCATACATGCACATGGAGCCATCTGGAAGGAGAGGAGACTGCTGACCTCACAGGGAAAGAAGAGACAATCCAGCTGCTGGAAGCAGTTCAGCTACCTGAAAAAGCATATTAAGGCACACCAGAGAGTGAGCTTAAAATTGGAGGAAAGAAATGAGCTGGCGGATGGAGAGGCAAAGAAAGCAGCAAAGGGTGAGGTACAGATTTTCCTCGAAGGTAAGCCATAATACAGTAATACTAATCAAAAGAGACGTACAACTGCAAGGGGTGGGCTACCATTGAAAGAGAGCTAGTAATCCCTTTCCGTTTTCGCGGTTACTAGTGAAGGAAGGGCACTAGAAAGCACACTAGGGCCTGACTACTTAAAAGCCTTTTATAGAGTGTGGCTCCTTTTTCGAAATGACCAAGGCTGCGAGTGATACAGAGTGCATTGAAATGAAGTGTTGACTTTGAAGTAGTAATTTCCACAGGCTTTCTAGAACACACATCTGATTGAAACAATCGTTGTATCGTTTTCAGGAATTTATATGCCACTATCACTCAGGTAAGCCGACAATGTGATCCTTGCCTCCAGACTAACCCCAAAATACCCCCCGGCCAAAACTCGGTCAGACTGGGAGAGGCCATGGGCCTGTACAGCAGTGGCAAATTAACTTTTCAGAACTCCCAAGGAAAGGGGGGTATCAGTATTTACTGGTATTGATAGATACGTTTTCAGGGTGGCCAGAAACATTCCCCACCAGAACTGTCAAAGCTCAAGAGGTGACCAGATTATTTTTACAAGAAATAATACCACGCTTCAGAGTTCCAGCCATGATATCCTCAGATAAAGAATCACATTTCATTTCCAAAATAGTGCAACAGATTAGTAGCCATCTGGGCATAGATTAGGACAAGGGGAATGTCCAGAATGTCCATCTACATGGTGGCATTAAGCAAACAGCTCAGAGTAATTGAGAAACATGTGGCTGGAACTCGGAGCAGGGAGTTAGATAGCATGGGGATGATGTATATGTTAAGTCTCTTACAGAGAAGACTTCGGAACCACAGTGGGAGAGACCACTGCAAGTACTTCTCACCACCTTCACTGCAATCAAAATCAAGTCGCAGAATGCCTGGATCCATCACCCTCGGGTGAAGAAGGTCCAGAAGCCCCTTCAGGAGTGACACCAGGAGACAATGAACTGAGACTAAAACTTACTCGGGCAAAATGAGTATATTGCGGTCGGGAGTAGTTCATACTTTAGTTTACAGAATTGCTTTGTATGTAATTATAACTGAAGTTTTAGAACTAGAGAGTACCTCTATCCAAAGCAATGCTGAATGGCCTTGGTCCCAGGCATTTAATCAGTATACTGGATCCATGGGAAAACCTTCTGAGATAAAAGATTTAAACATATCTACTGTAGTAATCCACGAGAATCAGGTATGTGAGGAGCAAGAATGGCAGGAACAGGAACTGTGAACACTTCAAGGAATCTGAGGAGAAGAAATCAAAGTAAAGTGCTGGGTCATCAATAGGAGGGCTTATGAGAGACCAGATGTAATTAGTGTCTCAACCTCCCCTGGTGTATATGAACACCAGGAAGTCTGTGATAGCCTAAGTGAATCAGACTGTTGGTGTAATTTCACCTTGATACAGCCTGTAGAAGTGACCTGCCTTTCAGCTCGAATTACTATTCAAAGTGGACACTGCACTTTTTACCACAGCAGCAGGGCCTTATACACCCCATACTAGTTCAGACTCTACCCAAACTCCAAACTTGAACCTAACGTAGTAAAGAATGTGACTGAACAACAGCTATTATTCAATCCAGAATGGTCTCTCAAATGTGTAGAGCTGATAATGCAAATTAACATCTCAAAAATCCAACCAGCCTGCCCATCCTTCCTAAAAACTTCCTTTGAGGACTGGACAACATGGTTAATTTGCAGTGTGAGCCCCTCTGGCAGGGAGGGATGGTCATGGACAGAAAGAAGTTCCTGTTCCCCATAACAAATATCTAACTGGCATATTAGGGACAAGATTAGGAGTTTTAAATTGAATTGATTCAGAAATACTGGTGAATAAACTGGCCACTGCAGCAGGTAGCCTAACAAAATTGAAGCAGCCTTTATAGTAATCTCTATTGGCATTAGGAACTAGCCAGTGACAGATTTCAAAAGTACTGCCAAAGTAAAGAAGTATGAAAAGGCCGGGGACCAAGACCACAAGTTAATAGTAGAAGCACTTAGTATAGTTCAAGATATTGTGTCTTTAGCTTTCAGTTGTATACAAGCACAGTTATGGATACAAGCAACAGCAGCTCTGATCATATGGGAAAGGGGTGAAGGTAGTTTTCCAGCTGAAATTCAAGAAATTGTGTGGGATAATGCAATTGATATTGAAAGGAAGTTTCAATCCTGGCGGACTATGGTGAATTTCACCTATGATCCTGCTTCTAATGTGGCAACTGCCTTTGTGCTTACCATACATAATGCCACTGTTTATGTTATCCATCCCATCATTGCCCTAGGATTAAACCATGAAAAAACAATACTCTATCCTTCAGAACATAGAGTGTGGGCACGAAAGATGAATGGAAAGTGGCAGACAGTAAACTTGGAATCCTGCATTACTAGAGAACAGATGGAATTCATTTGTGAAAGCAATACTATTAATGTGCAAGATGTGTGTTTGGACACTGAACAGAGTATTTGTCACTTTGAAATTCATCCAGTCACTGACCAGAAAACTGTCCTCGTATATACTGGAAAAGGGTGTATGCTTGAGAACTGCTTGTGCTGCTGTACAAATTGATAGCAATGATGTTATTCTGTCTAGTAGAAACCATTCTAATCTCTGTATTTGTAATTTTGTTAGGATTATCTATTACATTGTTAATTTGGAACTGTAGAATGCTGCAACAAATAGCTGTACTAACCTCTTTGTCAAACGTACATGGTGAACCGTTAAAAAAAGACACTTATTGTCGTGGAGGTTTTCCTTAAGTAAAAGAATTTACTTATTTCCTAGGAAAGGGGGGAATGAGACAGAGTAAAGATCCATTCTGAATTAGGTGAAGTGTCTAAGAAAGGTGAAAAGTCTGTGAATCCAAAGCTGAAGGAAAAACTCGCATGCCGAGACAGCAAGGAGACAGAAAAAGAAAAACAGAAAGACCACAAGGTCGATTTGCCCCCGACTTAGAAATTCCTTTGATAAAGAAGAACTGGTGCTAAATGTCACGCGGAATGAATATGTATGAACTTACTGTGAAACTGTATGCATATGCATTTGGAAGGGGGATAAAAGAAGACCCGAGGTCTTCAGAGGTACGCATGCCTTTTTGGGGGACTTGCGTCCGGTGCGTGTCGTAATAAAAGCATACCGGGCTTTACAACTTTTACAATGTTGTGAGGTTTCTTCTTTTCTCCGCAAAACAGTATGCCCGGAAGAATACTCCTGCTGCTGAAAAGATGGTCTTCCTCGCCGCTGGTGGCACACCAGGGGACGCAGGCAAAGGCAGAGAAGTATGGCTATGGGGAATCCTGATGGGCGTGAGCCTAGTCGTGTGCGGGACATTTAGTCTGCTCACTGAGATCGCACCTCACACAGGGGAACAGAGCCCTGTGGATGAGTGCAGCAGGTGCACTCAGGTTGTCCTGGAGGGACAAGGATGAGAGGGAGTCTCAGCATACCGAGCCCTGGAGGATTGCATCATGGAGCAAGGCAGGTATTGCACAATAAACGGCACTCAATTGAAATTATGCAGACTGGGCAGAGAAACGTTGTGTTTCCATCCAAAAGCGAGAGTTAAGGACGGATGGTCAGACAAGTTCAATCACCAAATACAGAAAAGGGATGCGGGACGAATGTCAATCCCCATTTGTAACCAATGTAATCAGACTGTGTGGGTCAGGGGAAAGACTGAATTGGTTTTTGTAGCATAATATCAAATTAACCAATTGTGTTATGATAACTGTAAGTTGGGAATATGCATAATAAATGGGAAAACGTACTGGGTTGGAAGAAATTTGAAATATGAGAATAAGCTCACCCTGAACAAGGAGCCTGTCATCTTGGACCTCGTCCAGGCAAGTGATGACAGGGCTTGTTTGCAGTATGATAGGCCTTTCTGTTTTTCAAAGAATAAGGAAGGGGTAGATCCTGAGGGCAAGATGAAACAGATGACTCAGGAATTGAAAAGACAAGAGTCAGAACTGAGGAAAAAAGAGGGTGGAGCAAGAAAGGTTAAGAACTTTGAGCGAACAATATGAACAACTGGAGAAACAATATGCTGACTGGGGGCTACCTGCCCCTAATCGGAACTTATTCATTGATCTTGTCCAAGAGATCGTGACAGAGCTGGGATTGTTGAATTGTTGGATTTGTGGGGGGGCTGAAATCCACTGAGAAATGGGCCCGGAAAGGTGAGAGTTTAACTCGGGAGCAACTTCTAAAATGGGACAACACACAGGTCTCCAAATTGGCACAGAGACCTGAGGGGTGGGTATTGGATCAGCAAGTGATTGGAACCATTTGCATCAGCTGAGAGGGAATGGAATATACCAAGGTGATGGGATATATCCTGTGTATATCCATTCTAGCGGTAAATTCAAGTAGTAGGAGCAAGGTCTGGCAACCAGAGCCTCCTACGGGATATTGGAGCCAGAAAAATGAAACAAATTGCCAATGGAATGACCAAATTGGACTTTGTTGGGTCAAGGGCTCCAGAGTTAACCCCTACCAATCCTTGGGGGAATTGAGAGAACACTGGAGGGAATTGAGAAAAACAAATATAAGGTGGAAAGTCCCAGATGGAATTTACTGGATTTGCAGGAAGAAAGCATACAGTGAATTACCCCCAAAGTGGAAAGGATCATGCACTCTAGGCATGATCCCACCTGTATTCTTCACCCTCCCCCGAACAAAAAGTAACCTGTTAGGGGCTCCTTTGTATGAGACCCTGAACAGGGAAAAGAGGAGTCTGAAAAAGACTGCCGTAGGTGGCAGGCAGACATGGGAAGAAGAAGAAGAATCGCCTGTAGAAAGAATAATTGACTATTATGGGCCCGCCACTTGGGCTCAAGACGGAAGCTGGGGATATAGAACCCCAATTTACCTACTGAACCAATTGATTATGGTACAGGCACTGGTAGAAATAGTCTCGAATCACACCTCAGAGGCCCTTGACTTGTTAAGCCGGCTGCACACTCAGGTGCAGGCTTTTGTATATCAGAATCGAACAGCATTAGACTATTTGTTGGCCGAAGAAGGGGGAGTGTGTGGAAAATTTAATGAGTCAGAATGCTGCATTGAGATTGATGATTATGGAGAAATCATCAGGGGTTTGGCAGCAGAAATAAAAAAGGTAGCTCATGTCCCAGTCCAGAAATGGAATTGCGTCTTAAAGGCAACTTGGTGGGACAGACTATTTGATGGAGCCTGGTAGAACAAAGTGATATTTTTTGTAATGTGTTCAGTAGCCAGGGTAATATTCCTGCCATGCTGTGAGAGTCTGTCTGAAATATCCTCCATTTTTTGCCTCACGATTGCCATGGAGGGAAGACCACCAAAAGATTGAAAGGCTGTTGAGCCAGTGGGGGAGGGAAATCATGTGTTTCTTAGCTCACTGTTTTCCACAGGTGTTATTCGCTAACACGCCATGCTGAACTTGAAGGGGGCATTCTGCCCTTTCTGAACAATGGACTTGGACTTTCTCCCCACCTCCTGGCCTGGCTGGTTTGAGCTCTGGGGTGGTCCCTCCTCCAAGAGAAGACCCCTCTCGCCTGCCTCCCACCATCGTGACAGACAAGCAGAGATGTAGGCCTCTTCATCAAGGAACCAAGACAAGAAACTCCTGTGCAAGAAATCCCCCTCACACCTTCTTCCTAGAGACTGGGACTGAACCCTCCCTCCCCCCAACTCGGGGGCGGTGTGCAGTGAGGGGGGGGGGGAGGGGAGGCTGCCCAGAGCAAGCACAGGTGTGAGCACTGAGCCATGAAAACAATGGTGCCTGTTGCCTGGCTTGAGTTTGTGTACCCCCCATTCTTTCTACTGCCCCCTGAAGTCCTTTGCTTAGGCTGAGAAACTCATCCCCTTCCCCCAACGAAAAATAGTATAACTGGAGACCAGTTCAGCTGTGCCTTTCGAGATCTCCCCGGACGTGGCCTGGTGAGCTTTCGACGATGGCTGGACCTTCGAAGAATAAAGCAGCACCACGTTTCGGTAGCTATAACCCATCCCCCTACTCCTCCCTCCTTTCCTTATCTTCTCCTTCTTTCCCCAGTTCCCCCAATACCAACACATTTCTGTTGTGTTTCAATAAAACTGCATGTGTTGATTTGTTACTGCAAATTCCCTGTGCCTTGGTGGTTATTTTTGCACCTTAAAATCATCGCATTACCCATTACTAGGATGGCTCGCGACACATGCCTAATACCTTGCCCTATTAGGCTGATACACTCCGTGGTACAGGGTATGCAAACAGTGGACCCGGAGCTGGCTTCTGGAAACAAAATATCCAAAATCATGAGCCTGGGGGAAGGTGGACATGAGAGCAAAGCAGCAGAAGTCTTGGCAAAATTTAAAAAACAAATAAGAAGTGACGGGAATGGTTACAATTTATACCAGGGAGTCCTGCAAGGAGAGCAGGGCATGGAAAGAGTCTGAATAAGTCCCCCTCCCTTGTAGGAGATCCTTAAAGGTGAAGGGTAGATATAGATACAATACAGATAATAGATATAAGGGTTCTAGTGGGAGCATGAATTAATGTGTTTATATAGAAGGGGAGGGATTGTAATATATGTTATAAAGTAATTAATGCTTAAGGAGAAAATGAATATTATAAAAATTGTAAAATCCAATGAGTCTTTGACCAAAAGCAGGCCAAAGACAGATAACTACTTTGGAATTTCTAAATTCCTGAAGGCAGCAGGAGAACAATGCTCCGTTTACCCATGAATAGACGTGGCAAGCACCTCCAGGGCCATCAGGAGACACCCAAGGGTGATCATCGCTTGATAGATACCATACGAGACTTCCCCTGACATGATCAGCGCTTGCTGCTACTCAGGAAACAGCAATTGTCCAGCCCTGCACAGTGAAAGAGACTTTCATACATATGCAGGGTTACAAAAGAAATCAGGGCACCTCTGCCTCAGGCATAAAAATCTGTATAAAACAGCCCGGCTGGAAATGGCATTTGCGAACAGAGGGAGATCCGATGGGATAGAGGTTGGATCAAGGTTCACCCAACACCGATCCCGGGCTCGACACTGTCTATTTGGCTGTGGGTTTTTGAGGACCGTATTTTGGTCGTGAAAATAAAATCTTTCGCATTTATTAATTTGGATTTCTTGCTGATCATTTATAACAGCATCGATTATAATAAAAAGAAAGGAGTCTAAAGCATGGGGGTTTGCGGGCTGAGCAGGAGCATTCCTGTCAAGGATGCTGCAGCACTGGCGCTGGGCCTTCTTCAGTAGCAGTGTCCCCGATGTTCCAGGTGGAGTGGCACAGCTTCCCTGGGTCAGATGCCCCTTTTTATCCTGTTTTTTGTCCTTTTGGATTGGTTTTTTTTTTTGATTTTTCATTTGCATTAAAGGTTTTAGGCACTTGATTGGCCCATTACAGTTCTGTCTAGGTTGGCTCATTTTGCTTGAGGAGTGATGCACTTTACTTAGGTGTAATACAGTATGTTGAGTACCATATTTCTTATAACTACCCTTGTAACCCCTTTTACAATAAAACAACCAGACTAACAGTACATGCTTAACAATTATCAATTATTTTACAACAGTTTCTAACCTATTTTTAAGCATTCCCAAAAAGAGTAAAATTGAACTTTTAAAGGGCCGGTAACAATAAACAGTTTTATTTACCAGCCCGAAGGCTCATAGTAACTAAAAGTCACTATGGGTCAGACCCACAGTAGATGAGGAGGGTCACCAAGGAAAAAGAATAAGAATATTCCCCCTGGAACCCCCCTTGGTGATTTACTGGATAAAACAACTAAAAGGTTAGATCAAGTAAGGATGGTTTATTATTGTGTGAAATATTGGCCAAAGAGGAAATTATAACAGAAATCCTTAAAGTGGCCCTGGTATGGCAGTAGAGATAAGTGGTTATGTAATTTATTATATCATCAACTGTGTAAACAAGAAAACCCTAATTCAGAAGAAGTAAAGTATGTTACTTGCTGAGTCAAATTCTTGGAAGGAGATTCTAAGGTATACAAACTGAAACAGGATAAAAAGCAGAAATCAGAGGAAAAGGATAAAGAAAACAAGGGAATAATTCAAGGAAGGTGGCATCCCTTGGACTATGCAGCCCCACCAACTCTCCCTCCAAACTATCAAGCTACCCCCCACTTAACTCCCAGCCTCCTGCTTCTGAAAACCTACCTTTACCCCCTCCAATGATCCCTGCCTCTCCTCTATCTCCCCAGGGAATCTCCATGTAATTTTTACCCCTTCCAACAACCCCACTCCCCCATACATATCCACCCCTTGATGCTTTTTCCCTGCTGCCTCCTACCCTCACTTACCTGCAGTGTGCTCAACCTGTAAGTCAGAATACAACACCTTTCCCTGAGAAAAAAACTCTGGATATATCCTCACACCTAACAACTGAACTGTGACGGTGTTCACAGGGGTTTTCAGGTGAGGGAAGAGATTAAAATGTTGACTCCATGTTCAGAAGGCTTGATTTATTATTTTGTGATATATATATTACATTAAAACTACATTAAAAAGAATAGAAGGAAAAGTTTCATCTCAGAAGGCTAGCTAAGCTTAGAATAGAATAGAAAAGAATGATAAGAAAGGCAGCTGCCTCAGACTCTCTGTCCAAGCCAGCTCCGCCGTGATTGGCCATTAATTACAAACAAGCAGACGAGACCAATCACAGACGCACCTGTTGCATCCACAGCAGCAGATAACCTTTGTTTACATTTTGTTTCTGAGGCCTCTTAGTTTCTCAGAAGGAAAAAATCCTAAGAAAGTGTTGCCCGATTGATAAATGACACAAAACTCGGATAAGTTTTGTGGGTGCTTTATTAAGGGCCCGGGGTGCTGGCGGACTAACGTCCCAAGTCCAAGCCCCCAATTTCACGTATGGGTGCTTCCCTTTTTATACATGCGATTCATAACAAGGTCTCCAAGAAACAGTTCCCCTTGCCTAGTCACAGTCCCCTTGTGATACATTCCTTAGTTCACAAGCAAGATCATAAATCTGCTTATCTTATTCTAAGAGCATTGTATGCTGCCCCCAGACAGGTTAGCATTCTTACTTTCCTGCACTAGTTTAAATATTTATTAAATTCCTAAGACTACCTGCTAGGTTACACACAAAACCCAACACACACACAATCAACGGCTACAAAACTGCTTTTAACAAACCAATTCACACACAACTCATAACTAAACTGTAATTACACATTTTGCTAAATTTCATTTCTTTTCCAACAAAAGGATTTTCACAAAAAGATGTCTGCAACACTGAACCCTCCCAAAATGATAATGAAGGATTAGTGAGCCAGTCAAATGACCCTTCAGATGCTGCCACTTACTGTAATACCAGATCAAAAAGTGGTGTAAGGCCAGAGGTAAATCCAGACAAGCTGTATCCCCTGAGGGAAGCTCCACTAGGTGGGGACGTAGGAAAATTAACTCCAGCCCAAGGATATAAACACCTATTGGTCATAGCTGACCATCTAACCCACTGGGTTGAAGCCTTCCCCATGAGAAGGGAGACAGCCCAAACTGTGACAAAAGTTCTCTTGGAAGAAATTTTTCCGAGATATGGGTTAGTAAATATTGTTGATTCAGACCGTGGCCCCCACTTTACATCCAGTGTTCTGCAACAAGTCATCAGGGCCCTGGGAATAAAGTGGGAGTTACACACCCCTTGGCACCCTCAGAGTTCTGGGGAGTTCAGGAGGGTGAATCAAACCTTGAAAAACATCTGAACAAAATTGGTCTTAGAAATTCAATGGAATTGGGTCGAATGTTTACCGCTAGCCTTATTACGAATAAGAACAAGACCCAGAACAGATCTAGGGATCTCCTTACGAAACGTTGTTTGGGCTGCCTTTCTTACTTACCCCGTACAGTATTGGGGAACATCTAGAGGGGGGTATGACAATGCAAAAATATATAGAAACAGTAACAACAACCCTAAAAGAACTAAGAAAAAGGGCTACCTTCCCCAAACTTCCCCAGTGAACGGTAAAATACATGATATTAATCCGGGAGACTGGGTATTGATTAAATAATGGAAAAACCCTCCACTAACTGCTCGCTTTGAAGGCCCCTTCCAGGTGCTGCTTATAACAAACACCGAAATAAGAACAAAGGAGCAGGGGTGGATACATGCAAGTCGAGTGAACGGTCCAGTCCAGCCCCCAGCTGAGGCAAGCGAATGGACTATAGCCAGCAGAGTTGATAAAGACTTGAAATTGGTCCCGAGGAAAGCACAGAAAGAAGCGCGACCCTGAACACAACTCCCCACGGGAAACATCTACATTGTTATCCTTATATCCTTAAAGTTTGTTAATCTTTTTTATAGTTCTACTACAAGTTTAAGTTTTTGTTTAGCTAAGAATTGGCAATCAAAATAACATCTCAGTTTCTGGTACTGTTCCATAGAGCACTCTCCTTGCAATGCTATTTGGGAGCAAATTGAGGGGAGTCAGGGCGATAAGGGTCATGGCAGAATGTCTCCAGAAGAAGGGGAAACCAGAGGTGGGAGGCAAGACTGGATCAGGAACTACCTCCAGGAAATACTCTCTGGGCACCGAGAAAACCCCAGTGGAGTGAGAGATGAAGAGGCGAACCCATACCAGACTCACACTGGTAGCAATGCTACTACTCATCCACTTCAGTGGAAGTGGAGGAAACACTTGTGAGAAGTGTTACTATCCCTTGTATAGAGGAGATATAGTAAGTATATTAGTCAGAGTACATACAAACATGAATCCCAAATGTATCTATCACTCCCAGTTAACAAACTGTAAAGAGGATAATAAAATACATTGGTTGGCTAAAAATATTGCAAACCTAAGCCAGAGGATGTCAGGAGAGTGCTCTATGAAAGAAAGATGGGTATGTTTTGAACAAGAAAGTGAAACCAACTTATAGGATACATTCAAAGAGAAAGAAGTGCAATTGAAAAGACAAAGGGATAGAGAGGGACAAATATATGGTAAGAATCTTTTTATTGATATGGTGGAAAAGATTACAAAAGAATTTAATCTAACTGATTATTGGGTGTGCTGGGGGACACACTTAAGTGAAATTTGGCCATGGGACAGTACCAGTTTAGGTCCCCTAGACATTTTGAAATGGATTACATTAAGAAAAAACATGGTAGTACGCAAAAGAAGAGAAGGAGAGTGGAAGCTTTAATCAAGAATTATTGGGGAAGAGTGTCTATCAAGAAAAGGAAAATGTATACTATTGAAGTAGGAGAAACTCCATGTAAAAGATATCTGGCAGCAAATGACACACACACCAGGTGGATCCCAGAAACCCCCCCATTCATATTGGTCTATAGAAAAAACTGAAAGTAGATTGTGTATACACTGAAAAACAAAAAAATGTTTGAATGCTTAGGAGATTATATTAACCCATTCTGGGCAATAGAAACCCTATCCAAATATTGGAAGCATATAGCAAATAAATGTTCTAATTTCTGGGATGCACCTAAAAATTTGTTTTGGATCTGTGGTAACATGACATATGTGAAATTTGGTGGAACCCAAAATTGGAACAATGAAATTTGGACCCCACAAAAGATTATCGATACTTATGGGCCGGCTACCTGGGCTCAAGATGGATCCTGAGGGCACAGAACCCCAGTATATAATCTCAATCAAATCATCCATTTACAAGCAATACTTGAAATAATGTCCAATCAAACAACTCTGACCATTGATCTCTTAAACCAGCATCAACAACAAACATGATCAGTAATTTACCAGATTTGATTGGCAGTGGACTACCTCCTCGCAGGGGAAGGAGGGATCTGTGGGAAATTTAATACTTCAGAATGCTGCCTAGAGATCGATGACCATAGTCATGTAATTATAAACATTACTCAAAATATTAGAAAACTAACCTATGTTGGAACACAAAAATGGACCCCCTTGTTTGAAAACTCCGATTAGTGGGACAACTTGTTCACCTGGAAAGGTAAATGGTGGGAGAAATTGGTCTTCTTTGCGGTGTGTGCACTTGCAAGTGTAATATTTCTACCATGTGCAATTCCATGTCTAGTCCAGATAGTAACCTGCAAGGTAACGTAGGAAGGAAAAATGGGGAAAGAGTAATGTTAATAAAAGAACAGAATAATCAGAATGCCAGAGATATGCTTGAACAGTACAAGAAACTGAGAATAGTAGAAGTTGAATTTTAAAAGGTTGATGCAGGCTGGAAGCCTCGTCAAATAGTTAGAGGGGGGAATTGCTAAAAATAGGTTAGAAACTTATAAAATAGTTGATAATTGTTAAACATGTACTGTTAGTTTGGTTGTTATATTGTAAAAGGGGTTACAAGGGTAGTTATAAGAAATACGGTACTGAACGTACCGTAGTACACCTAAGTTCATCACTCCCCAAGCAAAATGAGCCAACCTGGACAGCCCTGTAATCGGCCAATCAAGTGCCTAAACCTTCATGCAAATGAAGGATCCAAGAAAAACCAATCCAAAAAGACAAAACAGGATGAAAAAGGACATCTTGTTATGAGTAGAAAAGTTGTCCATTTTTTTAAAGGTTTCAGAGTTCACAAGTTAAACCAATTGCTGCCAAGTTGGAGTTCCAACTATTTGTTGTTAATAATTTTATGTTGTAATCCCCTGTTGTTAATAGTTTTCCTTTAATTACCTGTTCTTGATGGTTAGAAATCCCCCTTTGTCGAGTATCCCCCTGCTGCTTTCTGGAAGGTGGCACCCAGGACTGTGAGGAGGAGGGGACATCGGGGTTGACATGCAAATGAAGAAACCCCTCACAAAATTTAGCAGGAAAAACCCCTAAAACAACGAGCCACCATGGAATTAAGAGATCAAAGTGATTCCTAGACGTGAGGAACAGAATCCAGTGCCCACTAAGACCCTTTTTACCTCTCACCCTAACCTAAAAAGATGTCGGCTAGAAAGAGGACCTCGAATGTCAAATCGAAAAACCAGGAATCTCCTGGTGCTCTCGTGAGGACAGAAGCCCTACCTCTGCCTGCAGACTAGTGGACACAGCTGCACTCTTCCTCCTCCTCCATGCCATTCCTGGGAGCAGCAGCGGTGTGAGCGCAACCCGTCAGTTCTCCCCACCTGAGCTGATTTTTTATAAAGGCATTAAAAAGGAGAAAGATCTCCTGCCCTATTTATTTCAATCTGACCCAGGGAAGCTGTGCCACTCCACCTGGAACATCAGGGACATCGCTGCTGAAGAAGGCCCAGCGCCAGTGCTGCAGCATTCTTGACAGAACGGTCCTGTTTGGCCCGTGGGCCCCCATGCTTTAGGTCCCTTTCTTTTTATTATAATAAATGCTGAAATCACTTTTAGTACCGGGAGTCTGGTCCCGTTTTTAACAAGCAGAGAAGTTGTGGGGGGTTTCCCGAGCAGGAGTCACAGGCAGGGTCTGGTCTGTGTAGGTGGCAGCCAGCGGAGGCCCAGTGTGGTGACTCCAAGCACTCGCTGCCCCAGCAGAGGCGGCAGCGGCGTGGGGTGTGGTTCACGCGTGGCGCTGCCAAGGGTCGGGCTCAGTTGTGCAAGAGTCTTATAGACCGTAGGGTTCACAAGCTTGGCGCCGGTGGCGTGGCCGCTAGGGTTGAGCTGGCTTGGTTGTACCGGGTTCTCGGAAACCATGGAAGTTGCTAGCCCAGCAACAGCGCGAGATGGGGCTGCCCATGGCAACTCGGGGGTGCCAGGAGCAGTGACGCCCAGCAGGGCTGGCCCAGGAGCTCCAGGCTGCGGACAGTTCTCTGAACTGTCTGCCAGCATGGAGCTGCGTAAGTGCATGAGACCACATGGGCAGTTCAGCGGTTGCTTGTGCTGGTGTGCTGGGAAGTGGGGGCCAAGGCGCTGAGACTTCCTTGCTTTCCCGTTGGCATAAAGCCGCGCAAGCGTGAGACCACGTGAGCGGCTCAGCGGCTGCTTGTGCCGGTGTGCCAAGAGTGCTGGGGCACCAAGCCAAGGCAGGAAAAGAGTGGCAGAACTGACCCAGTGATACAAGGGTCCCCAGACCATAAGCAGGTTATTTGCTATTTGCTTTGCTTTTCCAATAAGAGGGCAAAGCTCGTCCTTCCTTCCTTCCTTCCTTCCTTCCTTCCTTCCTTCCTTCCTTCCTTCCTTCCTTCCTTCCTTCCTTCCGTCCCTCTTCTCTTCTCTTCTCTTCTCTTCTCTTCTCTTCTCTTCTCTTCTCTTCTTCTTCCTCTCCCCAGCTAATCGGGGAGGTGAGATCTGTGAAGAGAGCCTGTGGGGAGGCAGGGTCTGTTAACAGAGCCTGTGGGGTTGACTGATTAAGATAGGACTGGGAGCAAGTAAGAAGTCCCCAAAGAGAGGAGGAAATATGGAGATGTCAAAAAGCATACCCCCCTCCCCAATAACCCACTGAGAAGAAAAAAAAACTGGTAGAGATGTGACCCCCAACACAAAACTATTCAATACTGTGTAATAGAATACACTAAGAAAGAGATTGAATATATGTACTAGCCATAGTGTGAGTCAAAAGAAAAGTAGATGTATCAACTTTTAACTAAAGGCACCCAGGTGGTGCATGTTAGCACTGCTTCAAAAATCTTTTTTGCATGAAAGTATCCCTCTACCTAAGAGTTTAATTTAGAAATAAACACATGTGGTGAGACCAGGGTGCTAACTCAGAAACTTTGCTAAGATCCCAAAGAAAAAGATCCCTAGAAAAGACAGCAGTTATTTTTATAACAAAGTTTCTAGCAGAAGTTTATTGACTCCAGCTGAGCCATGTAATAGTTTGGCAGTATCAGAAACAGCATGTCCACTCTTGGCCAGGAGTTCCCAGCTCCTCTTGTGGCACTGGAAGTGGCTCCTGTCAGCTTGTTTACCCAGCAGAAAACCAAGGTGACCACGAAATGTGATGTTATCTGCCCTAAATTGAACTTGCCTTTATTTTTCCAATTTAAACTCCTGCTAACCAGGTGTAGCTGCCTCCCTGCCTGTGGCTGCACTCTAATAGCTGAGTCTTACGAGCTTTGTTACACTGCAGGGACTCAAATGCTCATGTAATCTCTGGCACTGCTGTAGAAAACTAAATATATACCTTGTAAAAGGGTACCTTGAGTCAGCACTGACAGCTGTACATCAGGAAGTGATTTTCTGTTTGACTGAACCAAAACAGTTGTTTTCCACTCAAATTTCCATACATTACACAGATACCTTTCCCTCTTTTAGTACAAGATGAAATCTTAATTAAAAACTTTGTTTCAAAGTCACTGTCACCCCTGTAGAGAGGCCTGGAGCTTTCCTTACCATATCCCCAGGGGACTGACTGAGAGCTACCCTCCACAGTAATAGAGGCCACAAATACTACCCCTCAGTTTAGAAGTAAAAGGTGCCCCTTGACAAAACACAAGCTTCTAAGGCAGTGGGGTAAGACTGTTGTTAGTTCCTACCCTAACATCCCATGATAACATAAGGGGTGAGAAATGCCATGTGTGCTATGCACTAGCAGTGATAAATCCTTCTAATCCTCTCCTTCATGCTGGTCAGGCTCCTGGGGAAGATAGGACACCTAAAAAGTGTTCAGTTTTGCCCATATGAAATGAGGGGCAGGAAACAAGAACACAGCGTAGTCTCTCTTTGACCTTTCCTTTAAGACAGGCATGTCTGTTCCCACCCCAAAGGCACAGAGGTTGCTCTTTAAACTGTGCCACAATGTCCCCATCCCCACCATGTCATGATCCCCTGAAGAGAGACCCATGGGGGCATCAGGGCCAGGAGAGCTCCAGGAGAGTGCTGTGCACATGTGTAGCGGTGTGCACAGCTCTGTCTACACATGTTTTCTAGTGTGCCCAGATGTGAGTGTACATGTCTTGCTTTGCACAGTATACATGTGTGTTGGTGTGCACAGCACCATTCACATAGATGTGCTGATGTGTACACGTGATGTATACACTGCTGTTTACATGTGTGTTAAATTGCACACTCGAGTGTGAGTGGGTATGTGCACAAGTCTGTGCTTGTGAGTGTGCACAAGTTCTGCAAGTGTGAGCATAGCTCTGTGTAGAACATGTGTGTGTTAATGTATGTGACACTGCACACACTGGTGTGCACAAACCATGTGCAAGCAGGGCTCATGCTTGTGGGCACGTGCATTAGTAGAGACTGTACATAGGTGTGTCTGTGTAGCACATGTGCTGGTGTAGCAGGTTAGCTGTACAGAAGTGTGTGCTGCTAGCAAAGTACCATTGTGCACAGGAGCTCTGTGCAAGTGAGCAGATGTGTATGTGCACTACCTCTGCACATGTCCCTGTGTGCATGCAAAGGGTGGGCACGCCCAGGGACATGGCTCTGGATATACGGCTCTGTACATCCAAGTGCTAAATCTCTCTGTGATTGTAATGCTTCCTAGGCCGCAGAGTTTCCTTGTGTCAGTGGTGGTGGGTAACTACTTTAAGACTCAATTATCCTTTTAAATAATGAAACATATGAGGCAGTGTGTTTTGGTTTGAAAAGACAGGTGTGTGCTAAGGAAGGCCAGAGATTCCCTTGAAACAGAAAATGTAAACCCCCTCCCTCCGAATTATTAAAATTTTGAAATAAAGGGGCTCTCGGGCAAAGATATGGGAGTAGGAATAACAATTCTCTATTAGGGAAAAAAATAAAAGAAAAATATAAAAATAAAAATGCAGTAATACAAAACAACACTGACAGAGTCAGAATACGACCTGACACCCTGTTGGTCAGAGTGTTGGTGGCAGTCTGATTAAATGGTGGCTGCAGTCCTCCTGTAGTGACAAATGTGGTTCCATTGAAGCAGTGATCCTGTAGGAGGGTGTAGTTTTCCTCTGAAGGGCCAGTGGTGGTGTAGATGGGCCTGGTCTTCCTCTGGAAATTCAGTGGAAAAGAAAGCTGTTCTTCTGGGAATCTAGTGGGAAAATGCTGCCTGTGGTGTTCCAAATCACAGATTATATCCAGGTAGGAATGTTTGGCTCCTCCATCTGGGCAGAGCATCTCACCATGGGATGATGCAATTTTATCAGTCATGCAATGAGACTCAATGGCCCATTAACAGAAAGAATTTCCCAGAGGGAGGATTGGCTTGTGGAAGAGATAAAGAAAATGGCCCCACCTGGTTTTAACAGGTGGCCCAATTAACAGAATACAACTGCCCCACCTTTAAGAAATGGCAATAGAATACACGCCCCCAGCCACATCTTGCATTTCCAACCTAAGACACAGTGCTATGTGCATTGTCTTCAGTTTAACCCTTCACTGGGGAAGTCCCTTTCAAGTGCTGCTAACCACTGAATCGGCTGTGTGAACTGCAGAGTGGGAGTGGACTCATGTCAACAGAATAAAAGGCACAGTGAAAGAACCCTAAGAATAGACTATAACATCCAAACTGGGCGAGAAATAACCAAAGCAGCTCAAAGATGTCCGAAAAAGAGTTGAGCTTCCACCAGCCATCTTGACGATTGTTTTAACTAACATTTTAGGCCAGGAGTTTGAACTGTATCATTTATTGATGTAATTGTCCTATTTTAACAGATAAGAATTACAAGCAATCTGTTCAGGGGAAGTACACAGGAAACTGTAAGAGATATTGGGGTGGCTTCCTTAAGACCCAACAAGTGGAGTAAAACGAGAAATAATGGGAAAAACCAGGTTGGCCCCTGTGTTCACCACCGAGAAGATTCCATAGCCCTGCTGCGAGCAGCAATCCCGTAGTAGGCATGGTAAGGTGGGGGCAAGAAAGCTATACCAGACCTCTATCATTCCTTAGTTGCTTTTTAATACAACAAAGACTAGAGGGCAAGACCGAGTTAGCCTCTGTACTCGCCACTAAGATATGCCTGCTATGGGTAGCAACCCCATATGTATGGTAGATGGGGGTAAAAAAGCCATACCAGACCTCTGTGATCCCATTTTGTCCATTCCAAATAAATGTGTCTAAGGAAAACCTGAGAGTTTTTCCTTCTGTTCCCACTGTCCTTGCCCACATCATCAGATGAAAATTCTTTTTGGAGAAATAATAGCAGATTATCAGAATCTAAAATGAGAGTTAATTGTTTGAGCCAAATGACTTATAGAAAAGAAAAAGTGTGGTTTGTTATAGATGAATAATGTGATGGTTAGCTCCCACAATTTAGAGATGGATATTACGTGTATGTTAAGAAAAGTTTTGTAAATGTATAGTGATATTATTATAATAAGTCCTCCCATAGTCTTCTTTCCTCCCCTCCTTGTTATAGCCTTGGTAGTCAGAGCATTTGGGGAGGGCCGGCTTGTTACTAGGAGGAGCAACATGACAACACCTGACCTCCAATCAAGATGTAAGAAAGTAATCTGCACCAATGGATGGCAGAGAAAAAGTAAAGTGACAAAACTTTGGGACGGGCTAAGGGTATAGAAGGTAGAGCATCCATTTTGAAAACGAGCATATGGCTGGTAGTCATGGAGACTCCCAGTGCTGTAATTTTTCCTTATTCAGTCCTTCGTTGTATTTTTTGTTAAGGTTTAATAAACCTTTTCAGTTTTAAAAGTGAACGTCATTTCTCACAGTCCTCGGGTGCAGGACTGTGCCAAAAGAATTCTAGTGATAAATGTTTGCGAAGCGAAGGGATGGCTCCATTATTTGCTCTAAGGGTAACTGAGGATCTGTTGTCTGCAGAGTTGTGCAGCCATGGCTTTGATGATAACTGATGGCAGGATTGTTAAAGTCTGGCACCAAGTTCTAGGTGGATGACTGGCACTAGGCTGTTAGAGTGTGAAATGGAACAGGAGGATTTAGAATTGAGAACCCAGCCTCCTGTTTAACTGATCCTGAGAAAGGAGCCTTAAAAGAGGCTCGTGACTGTATCCGGGTAACAGATCTCCAGACCTGAGCCGGGCAAGGTTTACAGGACCCCTCTGCCAAATGGGAGAAGGTGTTTATTAATAGATCTTCAAGGATAGTAGGAGGAAAATGAGTTACTGGATATGCTATAGTAAAGGGAAGGGAATTGCAAGAAGGGGAGAAGCGACCATGCACATAGTCAAATAAACCACAGAACTGTATGCCTTAATAAAAGTATGCAAAGCGTATCACAAAAAGGTAGTGAATAATTACAGATTCCAAGTATGTATGTGTGGTGGTACATGCGTTTCCAAAGCTGGGAGGAGAGAGGTTTGCTCATGAGAGCTCAGTTACTCGCCTGTTGGAGGTGGTGATTTTACCAAAAGAGGTAGAAATAAGAGCTGTTAAGGGACATCAGGCAAGGTACTCAGAAGAAGCAATATGTAATAAACTGGCCAATGGAAATGTTCAGAAAGCAGCACTTCTGCCAGAGGTCTCTAGGATCCACCCTTTGCTCCCTGTGACTCATCTATTGCCAGGGGGAGGGGGAAGTAGTAGTGGTGGTGGTGTTGTCTTTTCCATCACAGGAGTTGGACATAACTGAAGGTGGTGGGGCAGACTGATTCAGGGGAGAACTGATTTACAAAGGACACTAAACAGTGGATGCCAGGAGCATTGATCCTGCAAATATTGGGACGGCTCCATGGGGGAATCCTTGGGACTCTCAAGGATTGGAAGAGACATTATTTGAGATGCACTGCCTTGTGTCTTTTTGTTTTAGCAAAACAAGCTATTGAGGGATGCCTGGCTAAAGTTAATAGCCAAGACTACAAAGGAGATTGCAAGGCAGGGAAATGACCTTGAGGTATCTATCCTTTCCAGAGATGTCATCCTTTCCAGAGATATTGGGTGTATTTTGCTGAGATGCCCTGGGCAAGAGGGATTAGATACCTTCTGGTAGTGGTATGCCAGCTGACAGGGTGGCGAGTTAGTTTCTAGTCACTTCAACAACTATTTGATCAGTTAGCAAATGATTTCTGAATATGGGATTGAGAACTTAGATGGGGAACTCATTTTATAAGGGGATCCTTCAAGGGATTATGGCTGCTTTGAGAATCCAGTGGGATCTCTATACCCCCTGGCACCCTGAGAATTCAGGTCAAGCAGAAAGGATAAATAGAGGAATAAAGAAAAACCCTTTGAAGCTGGTGACAGAAACTAAGATGCCATGACTACGGCTTTTGCTATTAGCTTTGGCAAGAATAAAAACCAAACCTGAGGGAATATTCAGTTATACCCCTTTGAATTGTTTGAGATTCTTACCCTGTAAATTTTCAATGTGGAGGGGTGTGGGAAAGACATTTCTGTGCTGTTCTTGCGAGCCAGCAAAGGCTTCTTGAAAATAAGGAAAGCCTCATATCTCTCTCAAGGAATTTAACAAGGCTATCACCATGACAATGCAAAGAAAGAGAGAGAAAAAAGTGTAAGCAAAAGATCTGGACTTTGGTTGACTTACACAGTGGCGTGGCTCCTTTCACCTATTGAAAGTTTTGTTTCTTCTTTATGACCAATGGGCAGTGTATGTGTTCGGTAAGTAAATGTAAACATCTTGTAAAATTATAAAAGCAACATGCTGCTTAAATAAATCAGTCTAAACAGCCTTCTGACAGAGCTCTGGTGCTTTGCACGGTGTGGGGCTCTATAGCGACAGAGGGGAGGTGAAGATGTATCTTTAAAACCAGTATGTGGCCAGGATACTGGGTCTCATGAAGTCTCTGACAGGAAGCCCAGTTAGCACAGATGCTGCCTTTGAACTGTGCTGTTCATAACATCCAGCCAGGACCACAGGACAGCAGTCAGGACAGCTGAACACAGGTGGACCTATCACACTCAGGTCAAGGTCTCTAAAGCCCTGGAGATTTGGACTTCTCAGCTGGAAGAAAAGGATGGGAGACCTCAGCTATCAGTAGCCATGGACAAGGACCTTTAGTGATTATTGGGCTATTATGAACTGTCATTGTCTACTTTATTCTCTGTATTTACTTGCCACACCTGGTGCAGAAACAAGAAGTAGAAAAGTCGGGAGGGGGTATTTCAAATGTTCAGTGTTGTTAAAAAGGGTTAAGTTAATAATAACTAGGGTCTGTAAAGACAAACTGAGAAATAAGAAGAGCAATTGAGAGGAAAAATCTGTGCTAATGTCTTTACAAACAATTTGATGGGTATTAATATCTTTGAAATGGTTCTTAATGTTTCTACTGACTTTGGGCAGCAGGTTTGTTACCGGGTCCAGGCAGTTTGACTTCTGAAATAGACAACAGTCTGCACAAGCCCGAACTTCTGAACTTTGGGGGGAAATGACAGGTTCAGGTGAGAATATAAGGTAGGCAGTTCAGGAAGGCTGTACCTTCCTAGTACCTCAGCCAAAGGGGAAAGGAAGAGGGCAATATGCAGCTGGGAGTTTAGGATAAAAGGAGGCTGCACCCTCCAAAACTTCGAGAGAGAAAAACCCCACAGGCGTGTGCCCCAGTGGACTCTCTCCCTTTATTCATATGAAGTTGAGGGATTCCGCTGTCTCCTTTTTGGACATAAACCTCTGGCGTTTGTGGATTTTCCTGACAGGATTATCTTCATATACTCAGAGTTATCTGGCCAGTTCACCTATAGTTGGTGCCTCAGTGTCTGTCCAGCTCCTTATCTCCAGGGTGTTGGCATATGATATTGGTGCATTTTGGACAAACATGGACCACATGCACCAGATTTCACCCAGGTCTTTCGATGTCTGGTCATTATCCACGTTGTTGCCGATCACCTCCACAACAGATATTTCCCTCAGATTACTCCCTTAATGGTGGTCCATTTGCTTTGGAAATTTGTGAGTTCTTCCTAAGGGATACTTGACCTTCACACTTGACAGGAGTCACCGCCAAAGACTGAGGGCTCCTGCCTTTTTTTCGCTTCCTGTGTCAATGGCCTTATCCTTATCAAGGGATTGTCATGATCTGGTTATTAAAATTATTAGAAATGCCTCTGTCGGAATTAAGGTGCAAACAAGACCATATGCCAATGTCAATAGTATGGGTTTTATTTGATAGCAAATATAAGAGAGAGAGAGAGAGAGAGAGAGAGAGAAAGAAAGAAAGAAAGAAAGAAAGAAAGAAAGAAAGAAAGAAAGAAAGAAAGAAAGAGAGAGAAATAGAAAATAGGTGGTGGGTACAGAAAGAGGGTGACAGAGACAGAATAAGGAAAATATCACCATTTGTGGATCCCACTTGCATCCCGATGATCCTCTCCAGCTGGTCTTCTTGGTGGTGACGGTCCCTCCAAAAAGCATAGAATCTGATGGCTTAATATATCTCAGGCTAGGTAGGAAAACCCAGGCACCTCCCTGGGGGCAGAGTTTGCCTTTGTCTCTTAAAACAGACTCTGGGTTTGTTCTATGACCTGCAGTGCTGTGGTGCAAGGCTTCAGGAGTGACTCTGGGGGTCATTTCAGAAGATATTTGATGGATTAAGGCACACCCTTAGCTGCCTTTCACGTGGATGTCCTGTGGATGTGGCCTTCCCAGGACTGGGGGTTCCATAGCCAGTTTGTCTAAGGGAGGATGGGTGTACTGAGACAGAGTGGAAATTTTCCAGAGTAGAAATCCATTTTGATTTAGGTGAAACATCCATCTTTGAGTTAAGTCTGTAGTTTGAAAACATAGCTGTTTAGTCTGACTGCCTGTTCTCGTAAAAAGCCTAGGCTCAGAGAAACTGCTTCAGTGAAGGACAGAGATAAGGGGGGCGAGACAGGGAGACAGAGACTGCTGTGAGACCAGGTCAACCTGACCTAGGAATTCTTTCTGATAAAGAAGAATTAGCAGCAAATGTCACGCAAAATTTATAAAAATTAATATGTATGAACCTATTGTGAAATTGCTTGCATATGTGTTTGAGAGGGGGATAAAAAAAGGATCTGGAGTTCCCAGAGGTGTGCATGTCTTTTAAGGAGAGTAATCTCCACATGTGTCCAGTGCTGTAATAAACATACTGGCTTTACAACTTTCACAAAGTTGTGGAGTTTTGTTTGTTCCCGCAAAACATTTTGGCGAAGCCAGGCAGGAGACCGTCTCTGTCCTCACAGGGGCAGAGGGATAGACGGACCTCCTGAGGAGGGATTTTCCCAGAGGAGCTCCGCTCGTCTTGGCTTGCCTCCTGCAGAGACAGACAAGGACCTGCTGGTGTGCGGAGGATAGGGTGTGTACTGAGAGGCCCCCAGGGGAAAAGAGAGATAGGACGGCTGAATAAGTCACTCAGAGACATCTGAGTGCTCAGACTCGTTCCTGTGCCTGCAGGCAGACCGGTCAATAGAGCGACTAGGAGACGGGAGTTCACTGTTTGATAGACCGTCTGCTAGTGACTCTGGGGGTGAGTCGAGTGAACCCGTGTGTGTGTGTGTGTCTGGACAGTGTATCACTGTATAGTTAATGCATTGTGTGGTTAATGTTAATGTGTTTGTAATCATGAGAGTGAGTGGTCTACAAAAGAGAGTGAGCAAGTGAGCATACCTACTGTGCGGGGGGGTTTATACCCGTGACTGAAGTGGCAGAGTGAGGTCTGAGGCACTGACTGGGGCAAGCTGTGGGGACAGGGAGTGCCCGGCAGAGAAGTGGAGCAAGTGGAGAAGAGTGGGTAAGGACATTCATTGTGTAAAGGTGGTGATTTGTGTAGACTGTGCACACTTTTACCATGGCTAGACGAACTCAAGGGGTTCCTCTGCCCCAGTGGTTTGGACTCAATCCCCTGGGAGTTTGTGAATCCTGTGAATTATTGGATAGATAGAGGAGATTAACAAGTTCATTTAGAGGAGCTTTATCAGACTTCAGCTGGTACTATAGTAAGTCTGGACTGAGAACAACCTGCCGTAGAGGATTTAGAGTTCCCTGTGATAAATGGAATAGCCTGCCTCTGTGGGCAATTCCTGAGAGCCTTTAGTGCACCCTGCATGGGTACTATTGCAGTATGGAATTTGTGAGAGATGCTGGTATTGCTGTTCTAATAAGTGTCAGGGCATATGCCCCAAGTGTAGATTGAAGTTTCCTGATCGAGCTGATTCAGAACCTAAGATCTTAAAGCTTGTGTGTGGGAGATCACATCTGATACCTGCCAGCTGGAGTTGTGTGGGAGGAAAACTGGGAAACAACTGTGAAGATCTGTGTAGAGATGTTTGGGTGGAAGCGAGATAGGGCAAGGAGAAGGAGATAATGAGAGCTAACCAGAGCAAAGAAGTTCCTTAGGCTAGCCCCTTGGGGTGCATCTTGGCCCACTGGAAGGAAGTGACCAGTAGGGGGGGCTCTGAGAATAAAAAAGATCTAATTCAATATTGCACATGCTGGTGGCCATTATACAGGTTAGAGGATGGAGCGAAGTGGCCACCCACTGGAACTTTAGATTATAATACCTTACTGGAGTTAATGTTGTTTTTAAGACAAGAAGGTAAATGGGATGAGGTTTCGTATGCTGATATGTTTTTTGTTTTAAGAAATCACCAAGAATGGCAAAGGGACTGTGGGATCAGGCCCCCCTCTGACCCACTGGTATAAGCTCTTGAAAAGGAAAACAAAGCAAAGAGGGGGCAAATCAAACGTTGTTGTTCAGCATGCAGTATAGGGCAATGGTGTATGAGATCAGACAAAGTTTATCATTCTGAGGGGCAAGAATGAGATACATTTGATTTGATGAAAGCTCCTCCTAGAAGGAGGGAGGTTGAGGATGAGGATGAAGAGGAAGAGGACTTCCCCAAAAAGGAGGAGGACTCAGGCTGGGAAGGCACATCAACTAGAACCCACCCCCCTCCTGACAGTCCAGTTGCATCTAGAACTAGGAGACAAGCAGTGTTACAGGCCCCTCTGCGAGAGGCAGTAGGACCAGAAGGAGAGAGATTAATGATTAAAGTGCCATTTACCACTCTTGATTTAGAGGCATGGGAAAAGATTGCTAGGAATTATCGTATCAATCCGATGCTTACTGCTAAACATCTACAATATGTTATCAAACAACAGAGTCCAGATTGGGCTGACATCCAGTTACTACTGGATGCTTTCATTGAGACAGAAAAACAGCTGATCTTAAAGACAGCAGGGACTTTGGCAAAGGATTACTTCAAGAGCAAGCAGTTAGATGTAAAACAATATTTCCTCCTCCATGACCCAGAATGGGATCCTAATGTACAAGCAGAGGTAAAGAAATTAGCAGATTATCAAGAGTGGATAGCAACAGGGGTGGAGAGAGCTATTCCAAAACCCATAAATTGGTCTACTTTATATTCCCTTAAGCAAGGCCTTCCGAGACTCCGTCCGAGTTTCTAGAGCGTTTAAGGGATGCTATGCGTCGTCATACATCATTGGATCCGGGGTCTGAGATTGGGAGGAATTAGCTAGTTAATTCATTTTTGGGGCAGTCTGCTGGAGATATTAGATGTAAACTTCAGAAAATTTGGGGGCAGGAAGGGAGAAACCTCGAAGTCTTGCTAGAAGAGACATGGAGGGTATTTAGTTACTGGGAAGAAGGATATAAACAAGGAATAAAAAAGTTTGTAGCAGTACAGGAGGAAAGGCAAAGAAAACGCAACCAGGGATCACCCAGACAAGGACCACCTTGGCTGGGCAGGAACCAGTGTGCAATCTGTAAAAGAACTGGTCACTGGAAAGATCAATGCCCAGAACAGAGATGAGATGACCAACAAATGGCTGCACACGTACAAAACAACTGAGGAGGACCAGGGGATTCTGCCCCAGCGGATCCACTGGTTATAACAATGAGGCTGGGGGAAGAAGGGAAAAGGGTGGAATTTTTGGTTGATACAAGGGCCACATATTCAGTTTTAAATAAAGCTTTAGTATCTCTGGAGAATGATTATGTTGTAGTGCAGGGGGCAACTGGCCAGTCTGAAAGGGCATATTTCTGCAAATCTTTGAGTTATAAATTGGGAAAACAATGGGGTATTCATAAGTTTTTGCATATGCCAAATTTTCCAAAGGAACTTGTAAGGAGAGATTTATTGGAGCAGTTACAAGCAACCATTACATTTAAAAATGGAGAGGTTACTCTGGAGGTAAATGAGCAAAAGTACATAGAGGTATTAAGTTTAATCTTAACAGCTATTGAAATTGAGCAGGAAATTGATGAAGAGATACTAAGTCAACTATTTACTAGGGTATGGGCCTCTGATGTACCAGGGAGGGCAAAAAATGCCTCTCCCATAGTAATTAAGCTTAAGGAAAGGATACAACCAGTGAGAATTAAGCAGTACCCCCTAAATAGGGAGGACAGGGAAGGAATCAGCCCAATAATTGAAAATTTTCTGCGGTTAGGGTTATTGAAAGAATGCCAATCTGATTTCAATACTCCCATTTTACCTGTTCGGAAATCTGATGGGTCATACCGGATAGTATTAGATTTGAGGGCTGTCAATAAAGTAACAGAAGATTTGTATCCTGTGGTAGCCAATCCATATACTTTATTAACTTGTCTAACACCTGAGCTAACCTGGTTTACCATTTTAGATCTAAAAGATGCCTTCTTTTGCCTCCCTATCCACAAAGCAAGCCAGAAAATTTCTGCACTTGAATGAGAAAGCACTAAAAGTGAGAGCAAAACCCAGTTCACATGGTCTGTGCTTCCTCAAACTTCAAAAATTCACCCATTCTGTTTAGAGAACAACTTGCAAAAGATCTGGAGTCCTGGGAAGCTCCACAGGAAGAAGGAAGGCTGTTGCAGTACATAGATGATCTTCTAGTAGCCACTCAGATGAGGGAAGCATGTGTGGCCTGGATGGTAAGCCTTCTGAATTTCCTAGGACTCCAAGGATACAGAGTATCAAAGAAAAAGGCACAGGTAGTGAAACAGAAAGTCATCTACCTGGAGTACGAGGTGAGTGCTGGGCAACAAACTTCAAGACAGGCTTGCAAGGAAGCCATATGCCAAACCCCAAAACCCCAGACAATAAAGGAACTCCAAACCTTCTTAGGCATGGCAGGGTAGTGCCGGCTGTCAGTTTATAATTATGGACTGCTCGTCAGACCCCTCTATGCTCCTATTGCCAATGGAAACAGAGTTCTCCAGAGGACAAAGGAAGCAACACGGGCCTTTCACCAGCTAAAGAGTGCCCTCATGTCAGCTCCAGCTTTAGGACTTCCAGATGTAAGTAAGCCATCCTTTCTATTTTCCCATGAAAGACAGGGAATTGCCCTGGGAATATTGGCTCAGGACATGGGCCCATAGCGGAGGGCAGTTGCTTACTTCTCTAAGCAACTAGATGCAACAGCCAAAGGATGGCCAGGTTGCCTCAGAGGTGTAGCAGCAGTCATGCTGAATATTCAAGAGTCATGCAAGTTTACCCTGGGACAAAAATGACTGTGCTAGTGTCCCACACAGTGTCCACAGTACTGGAAGTAAAGGGTGGCCACTGGCTTTCACCACACAGGTTCCTGAAATACCAGGCCATCATGGTAGAGCAAGATGATGTAGAGATAGTGGGGACTAATATTGTCAACCTGGCTTCTTTTCTCAGTGGAAATCAAGGAGAAGCAGTACACCACGATTGCCTGGAGACCATTGAAGCTACCTACTCCAGCTGCCCAGACTTAAAGGACACTCCTTTGGACGATGCAGAGACCTGGTCCACTGACAGGAGTAGCTACGTTGCCAATGGAAAGCGACATGCTGGGTACGCAGTGACTACATGCAAAGAGGTAATAGAATCTGGACCCTTACCAACAGGCACCTCTATGAAGAAGACCCAGATAAATGCGCTGACTCATGCCTTGAAAATGGCAAAAAGAAAGAGAATAAACATCTATACAGACTCAAGGTATGCATTCAGAGTCATGCATGCACATGAAGCCATCTGGAAAGAGAGGGGACTGCTGACCTCACAGGGAAAGAACATCAAACATGCACAGGAGATAATCTAGCTGCTGGAAGCAGTTCAGCTGCCTGAAAAAGTAGCAATTATGCATATTAAGGCACACCAAAGAGTGAGCTCAGAATTGGTAGAAGGAAATGAGCTGGCGGATAGAGAGGCAAAGGAAGCAGTGAAAGGTGAGGTAACTATTGAAGGAGCTCTAATTGCAGATGGGCAAATTTCCCTTGAAGGTAAGCCAGAATATAATAAGAGAGATAGAAAATTAATTGAAGATCAAAGAGGGACGTACAACCAGGAAGGGTGAGCTACCACTGAAAAGAAGCTGGTAATCCCTTCCCATTTATTATGGTCACTAGTAAGGGAAGAACACCAGAAAGCACACTGGGGAATAGATGCTCTATACACCTACTTGATTGAGAGAATCGTTGCCAGGAATTTATATGCCACTATTACTCAAGTGACCCAACAGTTTGATCTTTGCCTCCAGAC
This sequence comes from Melozone crissalis, assembly GCF_028551555.1. Lineage (NCBI taxonomy): Eukaryota > Metazoa > Chordata > Aves > Passeriformes > Passerellidae > Melozone > Melozone crissalis. The sequence goes on along the minus strand of NW_026535813.1, from coordinate 2,134,356 downwards.
TAACCCCAAAAATACCCCCAGGCCGAAACTCGGTCAAATTGGGAGAGGCCATGGGCCTGGACAGCAGTGGCAAATTGACTTTTCAGAACTCCCAAGGAAAGGAGGGTATCGGTATTTTTTAGTATTGACAGATACGTTTTCAGGGTGGCCAGAAGCATTCCCCACCAGAACTGTCAAAGCTCAAGAGGTGACCAGGGTATTATTACAAGAAATAATACCACGCTTTGGAGTTCCAGCCACAATATCCTCAGATAGAGGATCACATTTCCTTTCCAAAATAGTACAACAGATTAGTAGCCAATTGGGCATAGATTGGGAACTTCACACTCCATACCGCCCCAATCAAGCGGCTGGGTGGAGAAAATGAAGCATTTGATTAAGCGGCAGATTGTAAGACTCGGGCAGGAAGTTAATCTACCCTGGCCCCAAGCTCTTCCACTGGCACTTTTGCGAATTCGAACTAAACCTCTGGCAAAAGAAAAGCTGAGTCCCTTTGAAATGCTTTATGGAAGACCATATAGAATACAAAAGAGAATGTCCACCCACATTGGAGAGGTAAGACTGGCCACCTACATGGTGGCTTTAAGCAAACAGCTCAGAGAAATTGAGAAACACATGGCTGGAACTTGGAGCAAGGAGCTAGGTGGGCCAGTACATAACATACAGCCTGAGGATTATGTATATGTTAAGCCTCTTGCAGAAAAGACTTTGGAACCACAGTGGGAAGGACCATTCCAGGTGCTTCTCACCACCTTCACCACAATCAAGATCAAGAAGCAGAATGCCTGGATCGTTATTCATAATCGAAAGCATTCTTATTTTTTTATGCATATTCCTAGCCATTCGTCGCTACCTGGATTCTTTGTTGAAGGTAACGCCTATGTGCATTCCCCTGTGGCTGCCTCAGCAGTAGAAACTGTGCCTAATATGTTACAGCAAGCTGTTCTATCTCATCAATTTTTTCACCAGGCTGCTCAGGCACTACGGCAGCAATTTAAAGTATCACATAGTGAAGCAAAGTCAATTATTTCTTCTTGCCCTGATTGTCATATGTCTCATGTTTCACAATATTGCGGTACTAATACTAGAGGCTTACTCCCTTTGCAAGAATGGCAAACAGATGCTACAGAAATGCCTGAATTGGGCCGTCTAAAGTATGTTCACATCACAATTGACACCTTTTCTCATGCCATGGTTACTTCAGCTATTGGCAGGTGAAACAGCTGGGGATGTTATTCGTCCTTTTTGCCATGCCTTTTCCATCTTAGGCGTTCCATCGCATGTAAAGACAGATAATGGCCTGGCATAAGTTTCAAAGAAATTGCAAGTGTTTTTTCGTGCCTGGGGTGTTGGTCATTCTACTGGTATGCCTCATGCTTCAACAGGCCAAGCAATTATTGAACATGATCATGATGTGTTGAAGCGCCAGGTACAAAAACAAAAAGGGGGAATGCAGAGGGTGTCACCTCAAGTGAGATTAGACAAAGCCGTCTATGTCTTAAACTTTTTGTGTCCTTTACCTGACTTACAAGTGTCTGCTATATTCTACCATTGTTCATCTTTGAATTCAAAACAGCCAAACTTTAGGAAAGGAATTAAGGTATGGGTAAAATATTTAATCATGGGAAAGTGGACTGGCCCATTGGAATTAGTAACATGGGGAAGAGGATATGCATGTGTTTTAACAGAAAATGGCCCTCGATGGGTCTCTGCCTGTTGTGTAAGCATTATTTGAAGCACATGAAAAAGGACAGGATGAGTGGTTCTACAGTGAGAGCAAAATGAGTAGGTAATTGCATTGGTTATTAGGTGGATGGAAGCATGGACTCTCAAGGAATGTGTGGTAAAGATGGTAATTCAAGACAGAGTAAAGGGAGTTATAAGCTTACACTGAAAATCCAAAATTTAAGTTAGTGGATATTACTTTTGCTTCTTTTCCTTGAATTCTCTTAAAGAGAGGTTGGTAGTACTGAGAAATGTGTCTTGTACCATTTCCTTTTGCAGGGCACCGACAGTCCCAAAATAGGGGAATTTGATGTACCTAAGGGAGAAGTGTTGCCTTTGCATAGGGGTTGCATTAGTAGCTGAAGTCCACACTTTGAGCAACTAGGTTGGTTGCCCATTATGATAGCAGCAACCAGTTGTAAAGTTAAGTGGATGCTACTTGGTTCTAAGTGGTGACTAGGCAGATGACTTGGTCTCTGACTCTGTGTGGGAGAAAGTTATTTGATTAGAGGTGAAGGTGTCATTCTGCTACAAATGTGTCATCTGGAAATTGCAAGGTGTGTAACCATATTTGAAGATCTGTTTTTATGTGCTTTGTTTCTATATGAACCTTAAGTTTGTGAGGGTGTGTGTTGTGGAGTTGGTAGAAGTTGGTTATCTGTAAGTGAATGAAGAATGGATCCTCCATCTGCTTGGATTTTTGCAAGGGCCCTGCAGAAGTCCTTAGCAGTTGTATTTGCGGGTCAAATACAAAAAGGGTGAATTGTAGGAAAGACATTTTGTGCTGTTCTTGTGAGCCAGCAAAGGCTTCCTGATGATAAGGAAAGCCCCATATTCCTCCCAAGGAAGACACCAAGGTTGTCACCATGGAGACGTGATGAAGGAGAGAAAGTTAAGAGATATGGACTCTAGCTGGCTCACAGAATGACGTGGCTCCCTGATCACCTACTGAGAACTTTGTTTCTTTCTTGTAACCACTGGGCAGTGAATGTGTGTTACAGGGCTTGCAAGGGTCTTTCAGGGTGAAGAGGGAGGCGAGAATCTTGACTCCATGATCAGAAGGCTGGATTTATTAATTTACGATATATTTGTTACATTATGACTATGCTAATAGGAATAGAGAGAAAAGTTCAGAAGCTTGCTATGCTAAGAATAGAAAAAGGAATGAATCAACAAAGGAGCTCTCTCTGATTCTGTCCCAGAGAGCTTGGCCCCTGATTGGCCCTTAATTGTAAACATGCAACATGGGCAAATCACAGGTGCACCTGTTGCATTCCACAGCAGCAGATATCTTGAAAGAGTATAAAAGCAACATGTTGCTGTAATAAATCTCTCTTGCACCCTTCTGATGGAGTCGTGGTACTTTGTACTGAGTCGTGCTCTATAACGACAAGGAGAGTGAAAAGGCATCACTGTCATGTCTTTTTCTTACAGTTGCTGACATTCCAGGGAAATACTTTTTTCTTCTTCATATAAAAATCAGACATCAACACATAAGAATCACTCCTATTCAAATTAAACTAAAATCTGCCTTTTTTCCTTTCAACACTGTATCTTTCATATTTAATGTTTAAATCATACAGTCCTTTTGTCAGCTTCACTTCACATCTGCTATTGCAGCTTTCTGAATATCTCCACCATACCATATTTTCCCAGTAGCGGGATAATCTGTCAGTATTTTCACTAACTGATCCTTAGGTTTTATCTTAGAATTATCTTTTTTTCTTTTTTTCTTTTTTTTTTTCAATCAGAGATTAGCTTCAGGCTGCAGGTGAATGCCTTCTTAAATTTCCCTCATTATCATAAGTTGTAGTTCCATGTTTGCAGTTGTGCATTGCAAGATTACCTTGGAGTACAGATTTGTGTCAATTCAGAAACAGGGTCTTTTCCAACAGTATTGTTCACTTAACAAGAGGTAACGGTATAGGGGTTTGGATGGCAAGAAGTTTGATGCTCTGACTGCTGTGTTTGAAGCCTTTCACTTGTCTATCCTGTTTCCCTGTGGGGCTCACTGTGGATTGGTCTCTTTGGAAGACCTGGCCTGTTTATAATATGAGACTTTCCTTACATTGGTGTCCAGAAACAATTGCCATCAAAGCACTACTTCACTGCCAAGAAATCATTCAGCACTACAAACGCAATACCTCATTTTTGCTTCTACCTGGGCAGTGACTGCAGCAGAAGCAGTATGGATCCTTGACTGGTGACAGCTGTACATGTCCTGATGCAGCTTTCTTGAGACTCTCTGTGCCAGGAATGAGCCCTCTTGTTCACTAATGGTCACATACAGGGAGATTAGGTACATGTAGAGATGGAATAACAATAGGCCAGGCTGCCGGAAGCCTAAAGTACCCACTGCTGATTGTCCAGACTGGCACCAAAGAGGCTGATGAGAGAAGTTCTAGGGCAATCAAAAAGGATTTCAGGGCCCTGGGGCAACTGGTTGAAGGGAGCCAAACACAGGTGGCATTTTTCCTCAACTCCTTTGGTAGCAGGGAAGAATGCCAAAAGGAACAGGAGAACCCATGTAATCAACATGTGGCTTAAAGACTGGTGCCATCGGTGGAATTTTGGCTTTTTTGATCATGGGGTGGTTAACTCGGCACCAGGCCTGCTGGAGACAGATGGGGTTCACCTCCCTAAAAGGGGGAAAAGGTTTCTAGTCTGTGAGTTGGCAGGGTTGATTGGGAGGGCTTTAAACTAAGTTTGAAGGGGGAAGGGGATAAGAGCAGGTTCCCTAGAGATGAGCCTGGGGGAAGCAGGACGGAGTTGGGAGTGTTACAATCCACTCTAATCACAGAGGAGCAAAAAGAACTCTGTGAATAAAGTTGTTATAGGTAGATAATGAGATGATTGGCTGTCACAATTAAGGGATGACTATTGTGTGAATATTAAGAAAAGCTTTAGTGATGCATAGTTAAGTTATTGTAGTTTCGATATCCTCTGTTCTCCCCATAGTTCCCTTCTCAACACCCCCCCCCCCCAAGAAAGTGTTCACATGTGCCCCTTGCATGGGGCAGTTGGGAATGGAAAAGCTTGTTGCTAGGGGGGTGTAGCATGACAACACCTGACCTCCAATCAAGTTACAAGAAAGCAGTCTCCACCAATAAATAGCGAAGAAGATCTGACTGACAGACTTTGGGAGGGGCCAGGGTTGGCTGATGTAACCCCCAGGGGTATAAAAGACTGATCATCCATCTTGAAGATGAACCGGCCATGTGGTATCCATGAGGGCAGTTCGCAGTCCTGCGAATTTTTCCTTATGTAGTCCTTTTGTTGAATTTTTGTTAAGGTTTAATAAACCTTTTAAATTTTCAAAGTGAGCAGTTTTTTCTCACAAAGTGAAAAGAACTTCTGCTTCAAATAATCCCCAAAATGAGATTAAAATTGTGAGAAATGACTGCTCACTTTTAAAATTTCAAAGATTTATTAAACCTTAACAAAAAATGTGACAAAAGGATTAAATAAGGAAAAATTAAAGTTCTGTGAGCTCCCGTGACTATCAGCCACATGCTAATCTACAAAATGGATGCTCTGCCTTTTATATCCTTAGCCCCTCCCAAACTTTTGTCAGTCAACTCCTTCTCTGCCATCCCGTGGTGGAGATTACCTTCTTACATCTTGATTGGAGGTCAGATGTTGTTACGCTGCACCTCTTGGTAATAAGCCGGCCCTCTCCAATGCCCTGACTACTAAGGTTATTACAAGGGGGAGGGAAAAGAGGCCTATGGGGGGGACAAATTACTATAACATTACTATATATCTACATAATATCTATTTCTTCATTGTGAGAGCCAACTATTACGTTACTCATCTATAACAAAATCAAACAAGGTTAAATGTTGATACCAGAAAACTGATATATTTTATTTAGCAGCAAATGAGAGAGAGAAAAAGAAAAGAAAAGAAAAGAAAAGAAAAGAAAAGAAAAGAAAAGAAAAGAAAAGAAAAGAAAAGAAAAGAAAAGAAAGAGAGAGAGAGAGAGAAAGAGAGAGAGAAAGAGAGAGAGGGATGTCGTGGTTTGACCGGAAATGGGACATCTGGGATATGTTGTTTTTGCTGTGGTTACCAATGGGTGGTCGGATTTTAAGATGAGCACCTGGTTTGACCAGTGGGGCACTGGGTCCGCCTCTTGAGACCACAAACCCAAGGAGTTAAAAGCAGGGCTCTTGTCCTTCAGAGCCCTCTTGGGACTTCCGGCGTGAAGTTGGGTCTCCCTCCCCCGGCCCAGTTGCTGGCTGGGCTGGGGGAGGGGAAAGCCACATGGCCCATCTATGGCAGGCCCGGATTCGGTGGAAGAGTGGGGGAGCATCGAGCGACCTGTTTATCCCCCCCCCCCCCCCCCCCCCTTTTGGAGACGGAGAGAATGCAGCCTGTGCTTATCATGTGCCGGCAGCACGGCTGGGAGGAGAAGGGGGGGGGGGCAGCGAGCAGCCCTGCCGCCTGGGAGAGCTTTTAACCCTTGTGGATAGTGAGAACTTCACGGAACATTACCTTTCCTAGGAAAGGGATAAGAGTGGAAGATGAAGGAAGAAACAGGCCAGTAAGGGGGTCTGGCAAAGAGAAAGAGAGATGTTGAAGGAATGGAGGAAGATGGAGTGGCAATTTTTGCTGGACTCTTTTGTTGTATATCCATGGACTGTTTCCTGGTGATACAGAGGCTGCATTGCAGGGGGAAGCGGAGGCTCGGAGTCAAGAGAGTTTGGTGTTGAGACCTCTAGGCCCCAGGGGGTATAGAAGAAATGGGGGGGGGACAAAGGTCCCAGAGATGAGACTGTGCTCTGCTTGGAACGAGACGAGGCATCCTTAAAAGGGTTTACCCTGAAAGCAGGCCCCTGCCCCATCCCATGCCTGGTGGTGAGAGCACCTTGGCATGGAAAGGAGATGTCACGAGATAGCAGGACTCCGGGAGGTTGCTAATTGTGACAAGAAGTCCGTGGTACAAGGAAGGACTCCGTCTACTCTTCATGAGCTGAAGATTTGATTTTCTAAAGGGTGGTGCCAGACCGAGTGTGGATAATTTTGGGAAGTGTAAATGTATTGGGGATCTGGTAGGAGGAGGAGGGGGAAGTGGTTCTGTGTAGTTTTCATTTTCCTTGTGTTTTTTTTTTCTTTTTCTTTTGTAGTTTAGTTTTTGTAGTTTAGTTAATAAAGTTTTTTTCCTTTTCCTTAAGCAGGAGCCTGCTTTGCTTATTTCCGGGTACCACCTCACAGCAGATGCCAGGGAGGGGGGAATTTTCATGGGGGCACTGGCATTGTGCCAGTGTCAAACCATAACAAGGGAGAAAGAGAGAAAGAGAGAGAGAGAGAGAGAGAGAAAGAAAGAAAGAAAGAAAGAAAGAAAGAGAAAGAAAGAAAAATTAGGTAGAAGCATATCACCCCTCCATGGATATTAATGATGTCTTGTTGATCCTCTCTGTCTAGTCTTTTTGGTGGTGTGGGTCCCCCACCAAAAAACATAGAATTCAATGAATTAATAGATGTTTGGGCCAGGTGGAAATGCCAAGGTGCCTTCCCTGGGGAGAACAAGTTTGACACTGTCTCTTGCAAGACTGGATAAGTTGCATCATTTTGCATCACATGCAGTGCTCTGGTGCAAGGGCTAAGGAATGGGTCTGTGGAGGACTCTGGGGATCTGATGAATTGTGACACCCCCTCAGCTGCCCCTCATGTGAATATCCTGTGGATACAGCTTTCCCAGGGTGGGGAATGTAGTAGCATGGGGTTTAGATGGTGGATGCCGCTACCTATACTTATTCCCCAATAAGCATCTCCTGTGGAAAAGCCACTTGGGTAGGCATTCAAGCAAAACAGTCAAGTCCACACACCACATTCACCATGGCTAGCTCAGCGAAGAGAGGCAGAAGGGCCTTTTGTATGGTCAGTTCCAGCGAGGTTTATTTCAGCAGGCCAAAGGGAAACCAGGGACAAAAGACAAGACCATGTGGTGTGCACAAGGTTAAGTATGGGATGGCACGGGGGCAGTACAAAGGGCAGGGCAAAGGGCATTAGCCTACAGGGAAGACGGGGCCAGCCATCAGGGATACCACAACCAATGAGGAAACAGGGAAAGGAGAAACCACTAGAATTTGGGACATATGGGGAAAGGAAAAGGAGTGGTTGCAAGGCTCCATGGGGGTGTCCTTTCTGTCCGCCTAGGTGGGGAAAACTCGATGGTAAATTCTTCCAAGGCAATGCCCTGGGGATTTCCCCTAGGGGGAAGGATTCAGAGGATTCCACAGGGAAGGGGGAGTTTCACAGCCGAGCCAGTTGTGTAATGGAGGGGGCATGTTCACTGCCTCTGACCAGAGGTTGTGCCACACACCCAAGACCCTCCTCCTCCTCCTCCCCCCTTGGTGGGGATGGGGATTCTGCAAACCTGGCAGCAGGAGATCAGCTTGAGGGCTATGACCTGCACCCTGAAGCTAGCAAGGGATGATTTTCAGGACAGTTTCTGGGCTTGGCTCTTCCGTGAATGCTCTCCCAGCCTTATCCATTACTTCCCAGACCTCAGATGATTGAACAAAAATGTCACTTTATGTTATCCCAAGTTCTCTTAGGTGGCTTAACTCAGTTCCGTTTCAGTCAGGAGGCCCATTCAGGGTGTTCAGGGTGAGCTTTGGTGGTGGAGCTTTGTTGGTGCAGCTTTGCTATAATGGGCAAAAGTCTTTTATGACAATGTTTAAGCCATCAACTATGACATTTCAGTTTCTGATGGGGTGAAATCAGAAGCCCAGCTCAAGTGCATTTACACCAATGCAGCAGTGTGGGTAACAAACAGGAGGATCTGGAAGCCATTGTGCAGCAAGAAAGCTATAATGTAGTTGCCATCATAAAAATGTGGTGGGATGACTTGCCCAGCTGGAGTGCTGTAATGGATGGCTATAAGCTCTTCAGAAGGACCAGGTGAGGAAGGAGAGATGGTGGGGTAGCTCTGTTATTAGGGACTATTTTGACTGTCTAGAGCTCAAGGATAGTGATGATAAGGTCAAGTGCCTATGGGTGAGAATCAGGGGGAAGGCCAACAAGGCAGATCTCCTGATGGGAGTCTGTCATAGACCACCGAACCAGGATGAAGAGGTAGATGAATTACAAGCAGTTAGCTGGTGTTTCACGGTCATCAGCCCTTGTTCTTGTAGGAGACTTTAACTTGCCAGATGTTTGGTGGAAACTCAACACAGCAGAGAGGAGGCAGGTTCTTGGAGCATGGTAAAGAGAACTTCCTGACACAGCTGATGAGTGAGCCTACCAGGGATGGTGCCCCAATAGACCTGCTTTTTACAAACAGAGAAGGGCTGGTGGGAGACATGGTCAGAGGCTGTCTTGGGCACAGCTGTTGTCCTAAACGCAGACTGGCACAAATTCACACACCAAGGCAAGGTATTTGTGTATTTTATTCTAGTTTGTGCAAAGTAGGAAGCTGGGCTGGCTCCCCAGTCATCAAAACTTTACACAATTCATATATTTTAGCAAAAGCATCAGCATTCATTGGTTACAAATTACATTACTCTTCTATTAACTAGTATGCAAACCTCTATTTTCTAGTTATCTCTCTCACTTCTCATGCTAGTCTGCAGGCTCAGTAATTACCTCCATTTGAGTCAGGGGTCTATTCTGAGTAGGTGGTCAATGGGTTGATGGTCACAATCTCCCCTGCCAGAATTCCCTTTCCCCAGGTATTGCTCAGTCCTGCTGATTTCACTCCTGGTGGCTCTCATCCAGACAGCCCATTCATCTTGGGTTTGTCTTCTCTTTTCCTTAAAACAAAAGATTAGTCAAGCATACAATGTTCACAATGCAACTGCTTAATCAAAAGGTTCACAATGCAATTGCTTCATCATAACTTTCCAGCTATAGCTACTGATTAGCAACTAAAAAAATGCAAAGTTTGGTTCCAATCTTGAGGAGCTTGATATTACAGCAATCACAAAATTATAGATTCTCAAATCTTGGTACAATAAGGAAAGGGGTCAACAAAACCTGTACCTTGGACTTCTGAAGGGTGGACTTTGTCCTATTCAGGACACAGATTCAGAAAGTCCCCTGGGAAACAGTTCTTGACAACAAAGCAGTCCAGGAAGGCTGGAAATACTTTAAAAAGGAAACTTTAAAGGTGCAGTAGCAGGCCGTCCCTATGTGCCAAAAGATGAGCTGGCAGGGAAGAAGACCAGCTTGGCCAAACAGGGAGCTTTCACTGGAACTCAGGGGGAAAAAGAGGGTTTTTGACCTTTGAAAGAAGGAGCAGGCAAATCAGGAAGAGTACAAGGATGTTGTCAGGTCATGTAGAGAAAATTAGAAAGGCAAAAGATCGGCTAGAACTCAACATGGCCACTGCTGTAAAAGATAGTAAAAAGAGTTTTTATGAACACATTAACAACAAAAGGAGGGCCAGGGAGAATCCCCATTTCTTATTGAATATAGAGGGGGAGCATTGTCACCAAGGATGAGGAAAAGGCAAAGGTGCCTTCTTTCCCTCAGTCTTACAGTAAGACCAGTTATCCTCAGAACATCTGACCCCCTGAGCTGATAGACAAGGATGAGGAGCAGAATAGCCCCCCTGTAATCCAGGAGGAGGTAGTTAGTGAGCTGCTGAGCCACTTAGACACTCACAAGTCTATGGGGTCAGATGGGATTCATCCAAGGGTACTGAGGGAGCTGGCAGAAGAGCTTGCTAAGCTGCTCTTTATCATTTGTCACCAGTCCTGGCTAACTGGGGAGGTCCCAGACAACTGGAGGATCCAGGGAAGTACAGGCCTGTCAGCCTGACCTCAGTGCCCAGCAAGGTTATGGAACAGATCATCTTAAGTGCAATCATACAGCACGTACAGGACAACCAAAGGATCAGGCCCAGCCAGCATGGGTTTAGGAAAGGCAGGTCCTCTCTGACCAACTCGATCTCCTTTTATGATCTGGTGTAGTGGGTTGACCTTGGCTGGATGCCAGACACCCACTAAAGCCACTCTATCATTTCCCTCTGCAACTGGACAGGGGAGAGAAAATATCACAGAAGGTCCATAAGTTTAGATAAGGACTGGGAGAGATCACTCACCAAATATCATCATGGGCAAACCAGACTCTAATTAGAGTTATTAATTGAATTTATTACTAACAAAATGAGAGCAGGATAATGAGAAGTAAAATAAATCTTCAAAACACCTTGTCCTCACCCCTCCCTCCTTCCCAACTCTACCTCCTCACCCCAGCAGCACATGGAGATGCAGAATGAGGGTTACAGTCAGTTCATCACATGCTGTTTGTGCTGCTGCTCAGGGAGAAGAGTCTTTCCCCTACTCCAGCATGAGGTCCTCCCACAGGAGACAGTCCTCCATTGACTTCTCCAAGGTGAGTCCATCCAACGGGCAACTCTTCTCCACTAACTGTTTCAATGGGGGTTAGTTTTCAACAGAGGGCAGTCCTTCAGGAACAGCTTGCTCCAGCATGAGTCCCCCACAGGGTGACAAGTCCTATTGGGAAAATCTGTTCCCGTGTAGTCACGTCTCTCCATGGGTACACATGTCCCTGCCAGGAGTCTGCTCCAGCATGGGCCTCCCATGGGGTCACAGCCTTCTCTCAGGCATCCATCTGCTCCAGCATGTGGCTCCTTCATGGGCAGCAAGCAGGTGGATCTCTCAGGATTTCTGCTGGTCTGAGTGACCCCGAGATGCATACAAGTCTCTTTTCCCAGCCCGGCAGTCAAAGAAGGAGCCAGGATTCTTCTGTTCTTGTTCTCAAGGTTGTTTATTATTTCTTATCTATAGCATTCTTTCTCCAACCCACAAAGGTCTGTCTGGCAGGTGGTGTTATCTTTTTATACAAAAAAGTACATGTACATTATTTACCATAACTTCCCAATACCTATCACCTATGCAAGACACTGAGTTTCTATCTTAAACAAATCCAAAAGGGCCAACATCACCCAGAGGATGGAGGCTAGGAAGAAGAAGGAAGATAGACAGGGTACCCCCAAATTCCTACATCTTGGGACCTCGAGCCCCCATTCTAAAAACCCCAAAAATCTATTTTTCACCCTGTAACAAACTAACTATTATTCTACTTAAATTCTCTTGACTTGTAATTCTTCATATAAAGGTGATAACTTGCTCCATGGGGCAAAATAAAAGTCACAGGTGTCTTGGGCTCTGTCCCAAGGTCTCTAAGCTCCCTGTCAGAGGCTCGAGCCATCCAGCACAGCCAGAGAGATGTCCTGAGTTCTGACAGATCTCTGCATTCCTGTGGTCCTTCATGGGCTGCAGGCGCACAGCTGCTTCACCATGGGCTGCGCCACGGGCTGCAGGCGCACAGCTGCTTCACCATGGGCTGCACCACAGGCTGCAGGGGAATCTCAGCTCCTGTGCCTGGAGCATGTCCTCCCTCTCCTTCTCCACTGATCTTGGTGTCTGCAGAGTTATTCTTCTCATATGTTCTCACCTCACTATTCTCTGGATGCATTATATCTGTTGTTATGGATGGAATAGGAGCTTCAGACAAGCCCTGCCTTAGACTTAGATTTTTGGCCGCAGCTTAAATTTAGGTGGCCTGCACCTAAAATCTCTCCAACTCACAGTTTTAAAAAACTGTCCTGGTTTAGAAGACGGGTGTCTGCCAAGGAAGGTGGGAGCCTTCCTGGAATGGAAAAGATGACCCACTTCCTCCTTAGTATAACAACTTTGAAATTAGGGGGCTTTCAGGCAAAGATATGGGAAAAAGAATAACAGTTCTTTACTAGAATAAATATATAAAACAAGGCAGATAAACAACAGCAACAATAACAAAATGGGGGGGGGGGGGAAACAATAACAGCCTTTAGCTGCCTGTCAAGCAATTTCCCTTTTGGTGTAGTTATGACCACAACTGGCAGGGGGCGCGGTTGTCTCATGTAGAGGCAGGGAGGCTGCAGTGACTCCCCTGGGGCTTCAGGGGGCGCTGTTGGCTCTTACAAGGTGACTGTTGCGGGGACTCTCTGAAAACCAGCAGATGGCGCTAGTGGGCCCTGGTGAGCCAGATGTGGTGTTTCCCCCTCGGCTGCAGGGGACACTCCAATGTGAGTTTGCCAATCTCTCTGAATGGTAGTGGAGTCTTGGGTGAGGCGGGAAGAGGGGGAAAATTGTTCCATCAGTAAACTCATGAGCAGCAATCGGTCTCCACAGTGGGCAGCAAACAGTGAAGGCAGTCAGATTCAAATGGCAGCAGTCAATCTCCATACCAAGCACCGGCAGCCGGCAGAAATGGTGAAAAGAAGGCAGAACTGGGAAGCAAGCTACAACATAGCACTGCCTTAGGAAAAAACAGGCACCTGCTCTCCATAACACACACTACTGCTCTGCCCAGTCGCAGGGTTGAAGAACGGAAAAAGGGCCAGCCCCCACCACCTCTCCCGGTATTACCTGACTTCCAAAACACCCCCAATCCTCCAGGCATGACTCCCAAATTCTCATTTCCCTTGGTTGAGTCGTTACCATGGTGTGTAAGACTGCTTGGCCACGTATTTTGTTTTTAATTACCCCTATTTGTTTCCTGGACAACCCCCTCCCCCAAAGATGATCTTTTTGAATGGGCCAGAATTCCCTGAAAAACTCCAAACCCAAAACAGAACAGCAGATCAGGTCTATTATAAAATTAGTTATTTATTGAATAGACAGGAGATAACAGAAAAAGGCCTCAGAGTTGCTTACTACAGAGTATTGAAAGGAATGAGAAGAAGGTGTCTTTACAAACAAACTCTGGGCCTGATGGTAGATAAGGCCAGATACTGAGACATGAAAAAAGCAATGGGGGAAACCAAACATTCCATAGGAATTCCACTAATTCACACAGACTGTTACTCACTCAAGACAGTGATAAATCTCTGGATTTAGAGAAAAAGAACAGAGACACGAGGAAGAAGAAAAGAGAGGGGGTATGCATTAGAATGAGGTCTGTGCTAGGAAATTCGGGAAGTCTGTACCTCTCAAGTACCTCATCCAATTGGGAAAGAGAGAAAGGAAATGTGGCCAGGAAGTTAGGATAAAAAGGAGGCTGCATCCTCCAAAAATTTGAGAGAGCCCATGGGTAATGCCCATGGCCTCTCCTTTTATTCAAATAAAGTTACAGGACTCCTCTGTCTCCTTTTTGGACATAAACCTCTGATGTTTGTGGGTTAATTTTCCTGACAATTTGGGAGCTCTTGTCCAGGATATTTCTACTGTCCAGGGCCTGCAGGCAGTGAGCAGAGTTGAAGACGCACCTCACCCAGTTTTGGTGATCAGCTCCCCTTGGAGGCGGCTGGCACTGGGTGATAGATTGGGTTCCCAAGACTGTCCAGGAGAGAGATGAGTGGCAGACCAGGGGGGTCCATGAAGAGTCCACAGGGAAGGACCACTGAAAATCTGTGAGTAAAATGGGATCTTAGGGGAGTAAACCTGGGAGGGCACCCATGGAGGGTTGCAAAGGTAAAACACGGCACCCATGGAGGGTTTAAAAGAGAAAGCCTGTGTGAGAAACGACTGCTCACTTTTTAAAGTTTTAAAGGTTGTGAAAAATGAGTATTTTTTGATTGGCTTTTCGCAAATAATAAAATGAATATTAGATGTGATATGTTAGAAAGTTATGCTGTATTAATTTTCTTAAGTAGTGTATTAAATATAGTTTTAGGTTAGAACATAATGCTAAAATAGTAACTATGTTATGTAAGATACTTTTTAACTAGTTCAAGAAAGGGATGAGATAATAAAGAAATTCTTCGCACTGAGATAACAGCAACAAGACACTAAAATCCCAAAGAGAAGAATTATTGCCCCTTATCGGAAAAGACAAAATTTCTTCCACCTCCTTTTCGTCTTTGAGGTGCCAACAGGATTAAGGAGGAGAAGTTAACAATAACCATAAAATTTCCTTTGTTTGAAAAGAATTTTTGAATCATGTATGAGATGTATGAATATGCAACAGGCTATTGCTTTTAAGAGTTAATCCTTTGTTAGCAAGCTATGCTTTCAAGAGGAGAGCATCTGAACGTTCATAATTCTTTGCTTTTGTTGTCCTTTATTGTCCTAACCCTGATTGTCCAAATTCTTATTACTCTATTTTATTACTATTAAACTTTTAAAATTTTAAAACAAGTGATTGGCATTCTTCACAACGTTTATTAACCTTAACAAAAAATACAACAAAAGGACTAAATAAGGAAAAATTACAGCACTGGGAGCCCCCGTGACTATCAGCCACATGCTTGTCTTCAAAATCCATGCTCCGCTTTTTATACCTCTAGCCTCTCCGAAGTCTTGTCAGTCAACTCCTTCCTTTCCGTCTAGTGGTGGAGATCACTTTCTGACATTTTCATTGGAGGTCAGGTATTACTATAGTAACAAGCCAACCCTCCCCAAATGCCCAGACTACCAAGGCCATCCAGTGATAACAATGCAAGGGGGGGAGGACATATTACAGTAACATAACTATACATCTACAAAGCTTCTCTTAAACATAATGTTCACCCCTTAATTGTGAGTGCCAACCATCTCATTACTCCTCTATAACACCCAGAAGGGCCCCCGGCAAAAGGGATGATGACCCCAAAATATCTCAGAAGAATGCCTTGGAAGAATGTTGAGTTAGTTTGCACATTGTCCCAGAGGTAATTAGGGACAGAGATGCCCAAAGGGGGCAATAAGGGAAAGTCAAAAAGGGATCTCTTCAATCCATGCCCGGGGGCGCAATAAGGAGAGTGGAGAAGGAGTCTTGACAACAGGAGAGGACAAATAGTGTTGATATTGTTATAAATGGGCAATGTGATGGTTAGCTCTCACAATTAAGAGATGAATATTATGTGTATGTTAAGAGAAGTTTTATAGATGCACAGTTATGTTATTTTCATATGTTCTCCCCATAGTCCTCTTTCTCTTCCCCCCTTGCATTGTTGTCACTAGTCGGGGCATTTAGGGGAGGGCAAGCTTGTTACGAGGAGGTGCAGCATGGCAACACTTGACCTCCAACCAAGTTGTAAGAAAGTGATCTCCACCAATGGATGGCAGAGAAAGAGTTGACTGACAAGACTTTGGGAGGGGTCAAGGGTATAAAAAGCAGAGCATCCATTTTGTAAATGAGCATGTGGCTGCTGGTCACGGAGACTCCCAGTGCTATAATTTTTCCTTATTCAGTTCTTTATTGTGTTTATTTACGGTTTAATAAACCTTTAAAATTTTGAAAGTCAGCGTTGTTTCTCACAATATGTTAAGAAAAGATTAGCTGAAGGGAAGTGTAGAGAGATATGGTTGAGGCAAGGAGTGGCAGGACTGGGTGCTAAGGTGCTGGACTGGGAGCATGGGCTGGGGGCCTGTGGGGGCTGTGGGTCAGCCAGGGCTCAGTGCCAGGCAGTGCCTGACCCCACCACCCCCGGGGCAGGGGCAGTAGTGGCCACTGGCCCCCATGAGGCTGTGGGATGTCCTGGCTGCCTGTGGTGCTGCAGGCCATGCATGCTGGGAGCGCCGGGGGGGAGCCATGTTTGGAAATTGAAGCAGGACAAAGACCGGCTCTGGTGTATGCTGTGTGATAGAGTGAGCACAAGGAGGAGGAGGAAGACTTATCTGGGAAATGCAGATTGTATGTGGAAGGATTAGGATTTTCTTTTAAGGATTTTGTTAGGTTCACTGGAAAAATGAATGGTTTTGAGCTGTGAGAAAATGAGTACCCACAGGTGTAGGAATGTGCCCCCTGTTGACGGAGTGACAAAATTATCCTTTGTCTCCTTAAAAAGGAAAAAAGCCCAGAAGTTTCTCTCCTCAATTAGGTAAAAAGACACCTCATAGGACCTTGGGGACTTCCCCTCAAACTTAAGGATAGTCAATTGGACAGAAGCCAAAGAGTCCCACCTAAGCAATTTACTAGAAAAAGAAGACAACAAAGGAACTGATAGTTTTTGTGAGGTGTTTTATCAGGAGCAAGAGCCTCTTGCCCTGGCTCAGTTTTTCTCTGTAAAGAGCTTTGTTATTTTGTCTTTTTATTAAAACTTTTCTGTTTCCAACACTGCCACAGAAGCCATCTTGCTGATTTATGCCATCTGAGGTGGCTGAGCTACCTCGGGTGTGATATAGACCTCCAAGAGCTTATAAGACCTGGCTCAAGGAGATCATTATATCACACAGGCAGTAGCGGGGGGAACTAGAGGAAGAACAGAATAAGTCCCTGGATGAACTGGTTAGAAATATAAAGCAAGTATATGTAAGAAGGGATGAGGAAAAGGCAAAAGCAAAGGTGATAGCAAAGTTTTTACAACCCCAGTGTTGCAGACATCTTTTGTGAAAATCCTTTCTTAGGATTTTTTTCCCTTCTGAGAAGCTGAGACCTCAGAAACAAAATGTAAACAATGATTTTCTGCTGCTGTGGAATGCATCAGGTGTGTCTGTGATTGGGCCATCTATGAATGTTTGCAATTAATGGCCAACCACAGACCAGATAGCTTGGACTCTCTGTCCGAGCCACAGACCTTTGTTATTCATTCTATTTCATTCTTACCTAGCCTTCTGAGAGAAAACCTTTCCTTCTATTTTTTTTTTAGTTAGTTACAATGTAATATATATATGATAAAATAATAAATCAAGCCTTCTGAACATGGAGTCAACATTCTCGTCTCTCCCCTCACCTGAAGACCCCTGTGACCACTGTCACACCCCAGAGCTCAGTTTGAACCTAAAATAGTGACTTTTGTAAAGGATAATAAAAAATGGTTTTATCAATATATTAATGGTGAAAGGAAGAGTAAGACCAACCTTTGTTCTTTATTAGATGTGGAAAGGAACTTAGTAACTGCAAATGAGAAGGCAGAGGTGCTTAATGGCTTCTTTGCTTCAGTTTCTAGTGGGAAGAGGACTTGCCTTCTGGATAATTGTCCTCTTGGGCTGGTCAATGGTATCAGGGACCAGAATGGTCCCCTCGTTATCCAAGAGGAGGCAGTCAGAAAACTGCTGAGATGCTTGGATATTCATAAATCCATGGGACCAGATGGAATCCATCCCAGGGTGATGAGGGAGCTGGAAGATGAGCTTGCAAAGCTGCTCTCCATCAGTTACCAGCAGTCCTGGCTCACTGGTGAGGTTCCAGATGACTGGAAGCTGGCCAAGGTGAGGCCCATTCACAAAAAGGGTGGGAAGGAGGATCCTGGCAATTATAGGCCAGTTAGCCTGACCTCAGTACCCGATAAGGTTATGGAACAGTTTATACTGAGTCTCATCATACAGAACTTACAGGATGGCCAGGGTATCAGACCCAGCCAGCATGGGTTTAGGAGGGATGAGTTGTGTTTGACCAACCTGATCTCCTTTTATGACCAAGTGACCGGCCTGGTGCATGCAGGAAAGGCTGTTGATGTTGTGTACCCGGACATCAGCAAGGCCTTTGACACTGTCTCCCACAGCATACTCCTGGAAAAGCTGGCAGCCCACGGCTTGGACAGGAGCACTCTTTGCTGGGTTAAGAACTGGCTGGATGACCAGTCCCAGAGAGTGATGGTGAATGGTGCTGCATTGTTGGGAATTTAGCTGACTAGAGACTGGAAAAGTACAAGGCCGTGGCTAATTCCAAGTCCTGCACCTGCAAGATAGCGTGTCCTTGGGCCTAGCTGGGTATGATAACAAGTGGACAGAGAGATGTGGGAAATCGAGAATGTAGGCCCAAAGGAATGAGGAAGAGTTGATGGTATAGTTATAGTTTAACCAATAGATCACTTGGCTTACAGAATATTCATAAGCTTATTACTTGCTGTATAAGTGTCTGATGCTCTCTTCAATAAATGGAACTTGCTGTTGACTCATATTGAGCCCCGAGTTTTCCCTGCACCCGACAAATGGCTCATCCCCGACAAAGGCCTCATTCTGATACACTGCATCCAGCTGGCGGCCAGACACCAGTGGTGTCCCTCAGGGGTCTGTGCTGGGGCCCGTTCTGTTTAATATCTTTTTTGATGATATGGATGAGGGTATTGAGTCTTTCATTAGTAAATTTGCAGACAACACTAAGCTGGGAGCGTGTGTCAATGTGTTGGAAGGTAGGAGGGCTCTGCAGAGAGACTTGGAGTTATTGAATGGATGGGCAAAGTCCAATAGAATTAAGTTTAATTAATCCAAGTGCCGAGTCCTGCATTTTGGCCACAATAACCCCCTGCAACGTTATAGGCTGGGGACGGCGTGGCTGGACAGTGCCCAGGTGGTAAAGGACCTGGGAGTACTGGTTGACAGCCAGCTGAACATGAGCCAGCAGTGTGCCCAGGTGGCTAAGAAGGCCAATGGCATCTTGGCCTGTATTAGGAATAGTGTGGCCAGCAGGACCAGGGAGGTCATTCTTTCCCTATACTCGCCACTGGTGAGGCTGCACCTAGAGTACTGTGTCCAGTTCTGGGCCACTCAGTTTAGGAAGGACATTGAGATGCTTGAGTGCGTCCAGAAGAGGGCAACGAGGCTGGTGAGGGGCTTGGTACACAAGCCCTATGAAGAACGACTAATGGAGCTGAGGTTGCTTAGCTTGGAGAAAAGGAGACTCAAGGGTGACCTTATCACTCTCTACAACTTCCTGAAAGGTGATTGTAGTCAGGTGGGGGTTGGTCTCTTTCACCAGGCAACAACTGGCAGAACCAGAGGACACAGTCTCAAGCTACATCAAGGGAAATATAGGTTGGATATTACGAAAAAGTTTTTCACTGAAAGAGTGATAAAGTTCTGGAATGGCCTGCCCAGGGAGATGGTGGAGTCACCATCCCTGGATGTGTTTAAAAAAAGACTGGATGTGGCACTCGGTGCCATGGTTTAGTTGAGGTGTTAGGGCATGGGTTAGACTTGATCTTGAAGGTCTCTTCCAACCTAGTCATTCTGTGAATTCTGTGAATAAACTGCAGGGCCCAAGGTGTCCCCCAGGACAGAAAGGACGTAGTCAGCCACAAGGAAGTGGCAGAAACATTCCCTCCTCACCAGGGGAGAGCCAATCCAAACAGTGGTTGGGGAGGAATCAGTGTGCTATCTGCAGGGCAGAGGGACACCAGAAGCTGGAAGGTCCACAGAGACAGCTGGATCCTCAGGAGGAAGAAATCCAGAGGATAATGGAGATGGATTTTTAGGTGTCGCTATAGAGCGCGACACAGCACAAAGTACCAAGACTCCATCAGAAGGGTGCAAGAGAGGGATTTATTATAGCAACATGTTGCCTTTATAGCTTTTCAAGATATTTACATTTACTTAACAGATACATTCACTGCCCATTGGTCATAAGAAAGTAACAAATTTCTCAATAGGTGATCAAGGAGCCACGTCATTCTGTGAGCCAACTAGAGTCCGTATCTTTTAACTTTCTCTCCTTCATCACGTCTCCATGGTGACAACCTTGGTGTCTTCCTTGGGAGAGATACAGGGCTTTCCTTATCATCAGGAGGCCTTTGCTGGCTCACAAGAACAGCACAAAATGCCTTCCCTACAGTTAGGGGTATCACGGGGTCCCATTGTACCAGGGACCCACCACACTGGAGTCATTGATAACTTTAAGGTGGGTCCAGATCAAGAAGAAGTGTGTTTCCTAATTAGACACAGGGGCCTCTCAATTCACCTTGAATTTTATTGCTAAGTGGGGAAAATTGTCAAAAAGATCCTTGATTATTCAAGGGGTGAGCAGAAAGGATGGGCGAGTGCATTTTGTTCAACTGTTGTTAGTAGATGTGGGGGATAGGTTTGAAATGCATGAATTCCTGTTGGTTCCTAATTGTAATTGCAATTCACTGGGAAGGGATTTTATGGCTAAAGTAGGAATGCAAATTAGTGTTGTGAAAAATGGTACAGAATCTAACACTGTGGTAGCTTTGTGCAAAATGCCTGAGCAGGCTTATGCTGAAATAAACCCAGAAGTGTGGACAGCACCAGGAAAATACAGTAAAATTAGATATAGGGCCTCTCCAAATTACTTTGAAGCAACTAGGACAACTGGTATCTAAAAAGCAATACCCTATTTCAAGGGAGGGAAGGAAGGGGTCACAGCCTGTCACTGAGTCCCTGCTAAAGGCAGGTCTTTTAGGGCCATGTATGCCTCCCTATAACACTCCTATCCTGCTGGTTAAGAAACCAGATGGAACCTACAGAATGGTGCAGGATCTAAGAATAATAAATGAAATTGTCAAACCAAGGCATCCCACAGTTCCAGATCCCTATACCATCCTGAATCAAATCCCTTCTTCCCATCAGTGTTATTTAGTACTGGATTTGAAAGATGCTTTCTGGAGGTGTCCAATTACCAATTACAGTAAACAGTATTTTGCCTTTGAGTGAGAGCAGGTGGAAGGAGAGAAAATGGTAAAACAACAGTTGACATGGACAGTTCTTCCACAGGGATATACAGAGTCACCGGTTCTGTTTGGGCAAGCCTTGCAGAAAATATTAAGAGAGTTTACTTCACTTTCAGGAGTTAGGTTGTTGCAATATGTGGATGATTTGTTTTTATCAGAGGAACATGAAAATGTGGTTGAAGGGGCTAATGTGAAGATGCTTGATTGTAGAAAGCGAAGGGAGACGACCCATCCTCTGATCAGCATCGAACTCCGATTTATTCATCCACCATGCACATTTTATAACAGTGTTAATTAAGTTCATACATATTGCAAAACCCGAGCTCATCATTGGTTACAGATTAAACATCAACCCCTCCTTTTGTTTTCAATACCTGTAGTTTGTTATTGAGACCAAGACTTGTTTTTTCCCATCTTGTTATGAATGGTTCTCAAGGCCTCCATGTTTGTCACTTTTGCTTTCCCATAACTTATCCAAGGACAAGATATTTACTTGTTATTAAAAAACAACCTCAGAACTTCTGCTGTTTACATAAACGCGCCTGAGAATTTTGTTGTTTACAGGAACAGGCTTTGAGAATTTGCTCCTCACAGCTGCCTTTTACTTTTCCATCAGCTGTCTATGATTATGGCACGTCTGAACAAAACTCTATAAGCCATTTCTGAGCAAAATTCTCCAACACTTGATTTTCTTGCTAAAAAGAGATTTAGAGTGAAAAGAAGGTGCAGTTGGTAGAGAAAATGATTCAAAATTTGGGACACATTTTGACTGGAGGGTTACGGTGTATTAATTCAGAAAGAATACAAGGAATTTTACAAGTGCCTCTACCCCAGACAAAAAAGGACGTATGGCAGTTTTTAGGGTTGGTGGGGTACTGCAGAGCATGGATTGAGGATTTTTCTGTTTTAACCAGACCTTTATATGACTTTTTAACCCAAAACAGTCCTAATGTTATGGTATGGACACCAGAAGGAGAGCAAAGCTTTAGAAAATTAAAGTACAAATTGATTAATGCCCCAGTCTTAGCTCTTCCAGACTCAGAAAATGAATTTGAGTTATATGTGGATGTTAAACAGGGCCATGTTAAAGGAGTTTTGGTACAAGAACACAGGGGAACATGGCGGCCTGTTGCTTATTTTTCTAAGCTGTTAGATCCAGTGGCCAGAGGCTGGCCTCATTGTCTGCAGAATTGTGCAGATTTTGTAACAGGGTTACAAAGAAAACTGCCAGGGGACAGAGGCCTTGGGGTGTACGTCCCTTCCAAAGATGCCAGGTGAATTTTACTGGAATGCCTTGAGTGGCAAAGTTTAAATATCTTCTGGTAATAGTATGTCAGCTAACAGGGTGACCAGAAGCATTTCCAGCTGTTTCAGCAACTACAGGATCAGTTATTAAAGTATTTTTGGAACAAAGAATTCCAAGGTATGGGATTGTGAACGCAATAGACTCAGATAGGAAAACTCATTTTACAGGAAAAATTCTTCAAGGGATTATGACTGCTTAAGGAATAGAATGAAACCTCCATACTCCCTGGCACCCCCAGAGCATGGGCCAGGTTGAAAGAATGAATGGAGAAATAAACACCTTCTGGAGCTGATGATAGAAACTAAGATGCCATGGGAACGGCTCTTGCCACTGTCTTTAGCAAGAATAAAAGCCAGACCCAGAGGAGATATTAAATTATCTCACTTTGAATTGATGTTTGATTGTAATTCTCAATCTAGTGGGGGGGGGGGGGGAGGGTGTGGAAATAAGTGATGTATATTTAAAACAATATGTGTCCAGGATACTGTCTCTTGTGAAATCTCGACAGGAAGCTCAGCTGGCAAAAACCCTGCCTTTGGACTTTGCTGTTCATAATATCCAATCAGGAGATTGGGTCCTAGTTAAGGAGTGGAAAGAAGGCACCACTAGTGACAAAGTGGTGTGGACCTCTCCAAGCATTACTGGCCACAGAAACTTCCGTCAAGACAGCTGAACACGGGTGGACCCATCACACTTGGGTCAAGGTCTCTGAAGCCCCAGAGATTTGGACACCTCAGCTGGAGGAAAAGGATGGGAGGCCGCAACTGACACTGCAGGAGTCAACTGGAGCAGCAGCCAGGATGTTGGCATCGGGGGAAACCTCGTGTGCCTACCCACAGACTGTCTGATGAAATAGTCTGTATGGGCATCCCTCCTATAGAATCTCCAGTCATTGGGGGCTAATCCTCAACTCTCATTATTTTCTTTATGTTAAGCTGTTTCTGTGCCTTCACTCGTCACAGGTGGTGCAGAAGACAACATGAAAATTATATTAGGAAATTAGATTACACCATTAGAATGTTTTTCTTAATAATCTTACCTTTATATTGTCAGATAGGTTTTAGCCAGAGGTGGGAGAATCTTTTTTTTAGTCCTAGAAGAAGTAGCAAAAGCCTTTAACCTTAGCAATTGTTGGACCTGCAGAAGGCCAGGAAGATCTGACAACAGGCCATGGGTAGCTAACATGCCTATCCCAGGTTACCTCCAAACTGGTCAGGAATGTTATGTAGGTGAGACTGAAATATAGTTTATTGTCGGAGAATGACTTAAAGAAAAGGCCATGAGACATACAATTGAGAGAAAAGTATAAGGGAAAAGTAAAGCAGTTTCTAACAGTTCTCAGCCTTCTGATTTCTATAAACAATTAGACTCTCTTTATAAACAATAAAGTTCTCAGGCTGTCTTCCCATAACAAGAAGAACACCGTCTCTGGGAAAAGCTGGCACCCTGAGAACTGATGAAGAAGTTTTGGGAACACTGGTTCTGTTTTTAATAAACAATTGTAGGTATTCTAAAACAAGAGGAGTGGTTAGAAGTTTCTCTGTTAGCCTATCATGAAATTGGATTACAGAATATGCATGAAGTTCGTTAACTTTGTTATTTAAGGTGATTGATTGATCAATAAAATTGGAGTTCGATGCATTAAAGGATGGTCGTCTCCCCTTCATTTCAATAGTTTATGACTTAAACATTCTCATGAAGGACTTTTAAAACTGCATTACAAGAGCTACAGAGATGACCACCACATCCTGAATGGGGCTCTGAGGAGCCCTACACCATTCGCTGATGAAGATAAGATAAAGCAACAGCTCAGGACTGGGGACATTTACAAAGCACAAGCTTTATACCTTCGGGAAGGAGACCACAGCCCCAGAGCTATCAACTGCCAGGCTCAAAAAGACCCTCACACCAAAGGGTGGGGGGAGAGAGGCTCTGACTGTGTGTTGGAAAGTCTCTGGTCAGAGGCAATGAATGCCCATACTCTGCTGTGCAGAGGAGCTCAGCTGAGGGGCCCATCACCCGGGGTAAAACTTATCCACAGTGGAGGGGGTGACATGGCCCATAAAAGGCCCCCCCAAAGGGGTCCTCAGACCCTGCGCCAGAGCACTGCAGATCATGCAACAGACCCTTAGTGTTGCAAGGGACAGTGTCAAACTGGCCCCCTGCAAGGGAACCATGTGGGCATTCCCACCTGGCCCAAAGCATATATTAATCCACTGAATTCTCTACTCTGTGGCATTGTGTCATGGTTTGACACTGGCACAATGCCAGTGCTCTCATGAAAATACTCTCTCTTTGGTGTCTGCTGTGAGATGTGACTCGCTATAAGCAAAGCAGGCTCTTACTTAGGAGTAAAGAAAACTTTATTAACTAAACTACAAGAAAGAAAAAAAACACACGAGGAAAATGAAAACCTTACAAACCATTTCTTCTTCTTACCAAATCTCTAATACAATACATTCTCCAAATCACTAACTCTCGGTTTGGCACTACCCTTTAGAATACTCAATCTTCAGTTCATCAAGAGTGACGAGTCCCTCTTGTGCTATAGGCTTCTTCTGGAAACACTATTGAGACCTCTTGTGTTTCCTGTCGCAGGTGGCACCGCCTGGAGACCTTTTGCTATCGTGACATCTTCCTTCCATGCCCAGTGCTCTCACCACTGCACATGGACTAGAGCTGCTTCTAGGGTTCTTTTAAGGATGCTTTGTTCAGTTCCAACAAAGAGCACAGTGTCTCACTTTTGGGACACCTGTCCCACCCAAATTTCACCCCCTGGGGCCGAGGGGTCTCAAAAACAGAGATCTTCTCTTCTACTGAAGAGCGAGGGCACCAACCACGCTCTTCACCTGTTGTCTCTGTTCGTGCACTCTTACACATAACATCACTGCGCTCCCTTGGCTCAGAGCTATTGCCTCCCCCTAAATGCAGTCTCTGTGTCACAGGGAAAAAAAATGGTTCCGTCCATGGCTATACAAGAAAAGTCCAGCTAAAAGGCCACTTTATCATCTTTTCCTACTTAAGAGTCTTCTCCACTTCTCTCGTGGCTCTTTCCTCTTATCTCTTATATCTCTTCTTATTCAGCTCTGGGAGGATCAGCATTTGTAAGGTTTCTATCATGCAAGAAAAGGGTTAAAAATCTCAGTCTCTGCTTGTCTGGCGCTCCGGAGCTCCCACGCTGCTCTGGGGGCACCTTCTCGCTGCACCCCCCCCTTCTCCTTCTCATCCAGCTGCTACTAAATTCAGACACCAGGTGCTCGCTCTCTCTCTCTCTCCTAGGGAGGGGAGGGACTGTCCGATGCCTCTTGGTGTTCTTCCACTCTTCTGTCTTCAAGGGGTTCTTCACCTCCCATCTCTGTCCAAGCCCCAGGCCTACCGCATGGCTGCCCCTCCCCCGCCCAGCAGCAGCAGCTGGACGGGGGAGGGAGATCCGACCTCTTTCTCACTGAAGTCTCCAGAGAGCTTCCCAGGGGAGCAGCTCTGCTTTTAACCCCTGTGTGTTCTCAGAAGCATATCCAAATCTCAGTAGTCAAACCAGGTGCTAATACTAAAATCTGAGCACCCGTTGGTGGTGTGACCACAGCATCTCAGAATTCCTGTCAAACTACGTCACATGGCATGGAGGCAGTGACAGGGGACCCTCACCACCAGAAGACCAGATGGAGAGGAGCAATGAGATGTCGTTGGAACCCTCGGATGGGTGATATGCTTCCACCTAACCCCTGTCACTCTCTCTCCCTGTCCCCCCACCCCACACACACATCATTTTCTTTTTCTTTCTTTCTTTCTTTCTTTCTTTCTTTCTTTCTTTCTTTCTTTCTTTCTCTCTTTCTTTCTCTCTTTCTTTCTCTCTTTCTCTCTTTCTCTCTTTCTCCCTTTCTCTCTTTCTCTCTTTCTCTTTCTTTCTTTCTTTCTTTCTTTCTTTTGTTACTGTTACTGTTACTGTTACTGCTACTGTTACTGTTACTGTTACTGTTACTGTTACTGTTAACATTCAGGAACACATAATCACAGAATGATTATATGCAGGTGTTTTTATTGAAGAGCTCTGGGTGTCAGGGGTACAGACCCAAATCTGACTCCGACATGGGTTTGGGATGAACTACTGTGGCAATAAAATGGAGCCCCTTATCTGATGATATCCCTAGGGGTACCCCGAACCTGGGAATGATCTCCTGTAGTAACCACTTAACTGTTTCCTTTGCTTGGTTTGTGTGACAGGGAAGGGCTTCTGACCATCCAGAAAATGTTTCAACCCCCACTAACAGATATTTGTATGCTCAAGTCCTTGGCAATTCTACAACATCCACCTGCCAATAGTCTCCTGGTTCTATTCCTACCCAAATCCTTCCTAGCTGTGCCTGTCGCCTGGCCACTGGGTTGTTCTTTAAGCAGATTCCACACTTTGACATTACTCATTTTGCCACTGTTAACATCTGCACCGAGATTAAACTTCACTTTAGCAATTTTACCAATGCCTCTGCACCCCAATGACATTCATTATGTTTAATTTGTAGAACTTCTCTCATTATCAAGGGGGCTACCACTATTTGTCCTTGTGTAGTTACATACCACCCTTCCGAATTCTTTTGTGCATTTAGCAAATGACCCAATTGTTGTAGTGCGTTTTTAAGTTTCTTTTGTGTTCCCCCATTTTATGTATCATTCTCCTTTTGTCCTTGTAAAATGGTTCTTCTCTTCCCAGTTTTCCCGCCACCGGTGCCCTGACAGTTGGGTTACCATGGTTACCCCTGCCCCCTTCAGTTGCCAATCTCCTAAGTTACATAACTGCTCCTCCCTTATCCCACCATATAAGTAAAGTTTTCCTCCTCCCTGGGCCCAGTCAATCACCCCCCACTCCTCCCAGGCTTTGAGAACTTTCTTCTCTCTGGGGGTTGTGATTGGCTGTGGTCCCGGGGCCCCTCCTTTATTTTGTATTCACTGGTTAGTTCTGAATGTCCATTATGTTTAGTACCTCCCTTTATGTTTTCCTATTGGTTAGCTGGGTTTCCCCTCCCTTCTCCACCCCTTCCCTGTAAAACTCTGTCTCCCCCCGTGTTCGGGGCCATTTGCTGTGGGTTTTTCCACCTGTTGGTTTGCCCTTTGCTGCCTGTGGGCTCTTCAATAAACCGACGTTTTACCCCCAGCAAGTGGTCGCCTCCACTCTCGTCTCGTCCTGCGTGAACCCAAGTCCGCTATCCAGCCCAGCCCGAGGCCAGGACGCCAAGGGGGGCTGGCTTCTGATGCGCAGGGGCGTCGGCCGCTTCACCCCTTCAGCTAGCCGGACCTAGGGCCGCGTACGCCCTCGCGCAATCTGGCGCCCAACGTGGGGCTGACGAAGTGGACATTTGACCACAGACCGGACCCTGCGGAATTGGGATTTACTTACCCTCTGGACGCCGGACTACCCCAGGTGGTAGCAGGTCCCGTTTTAGGGGCAGCGCTCCCTGGGGAACGGAGTTGGGACTCCTCGCACCCTCAGAGGACGACTCCCAAGACGAGGACGCTCGCCTGGTTTTTCTTTGTTGCCGCTGCAGGATTGGTAAGTTTGGGCCCTGACCCGGGGACTCTCCAACTTCCCCTCTGCCTTTTTAACCTTCCCTAGGGGTATATGCCCTGTGTTGGGGACCTACCCCCTGCCTTCTCTCCTTGAGGTTTTTCCTCACCCCCGCGCCGTTTTTGTTTTCTCTTCCCTGTGGGTGCCGGATTTCCCCAGACGTGGGGCCGGACCCATCACCCAATCTCCTTTTTTCCCTCTGGCTGTTTACCCAGACTTTGGGGCAGTGGGGGGGGCAGGGGCTGGCGGCGGGCTGCTCATTGTTTAAGTTTTCGTTGTTTCCCAGGCGTGCGGTTGCGTCATCAGAGGATTTTCCCCCTTTCTAGCGGCAGCGGTTCCTGCTCTAGAAAGGCGCCATGGGTGCCGGCTTGGGAAAATCCCAGAAGGAGGTTTATTATGTTGTGAAGGGTTTGTTGCTTGGGGGTGGTCAAAAGGCCTCCGAGCAGGAGTTAAAATGTTTAGTTAAGTGGGTATTTTCTAGGTTCCCCGAGGTCTCCCCAGAACTCGTAAAAGAGCCTCAGTTTTGGGCAGCCGTTGTGGTGAAATTAGAAGAGGCCATAAATTCCGGGGAGACAAAATTGGCCACCGTGGCGTATTGGGCGCGCAGAGTGTATGAGACACTCCGCGCGTCTGGGGAGCCTAAGAAAAGTCCCGCGGGTTCTGGTTTGTCCCCTCGTTCTCCTTGTTCAGTTGCCCTTGCCCCTCAAACCTTTCCCTCGTCCCATAGGCAGGAGCCCTCGAGGGGGATTTTGAAGGCCGACCAGAGGCAGGGGGTCCATCCTGCCCCTGCTCCCCCTCGACCTGCTCGGCCTCCCCCTTCGAGGAGCCCTGGCCAGGCTCCTTCTCTTCCCTTACCCTCTACCCCGGTCCCCAAGTCCCTGGTTTCAAACCCCAAAGTTATTCGGTTTTGCGAAGACCTTCAAAAGGGCTCCCTTGGAGCCTGAGATGGCGGCGGCCACGCGGCCGTTCCCGCCAGGGCTCTTTCTTCTCCTCCTAACCCTTTCCTCCCTGATGCCAACCCCTTCCTTCCCCTGAACCCAACCCCTTTTTCGGTTGTCCCTCCCTCATATCTTCCCTCTGCCCCTTCCATTTCTCCGCCCTCCGATCCTCCGTCGGCTCCTCCCCAGTTTCCTCCCCCGTTTCAGCCCCCTGTTTACTCCTCCCCTGCTCCACCTTCATACTCTGCTCCGCCTCCGAACTCCATCAAGGAGGCGGAGAGGGGCGGTGTGCCGTGCCCACTCCCTCGCCCTGCCCCATTGCCAGACCCCGCCTCAACCTCCTCCAATTCCGGTTCCCACGCTCCCCCTTCCGGTTCTCACGCCTTGTGTTCGGGGGGGGGGGGGGAGGGTGGATGACTGGAAGCCGGGGCAGGCGCCTTTATTGGAAGCCACTCCGGTTACGTACCACCTCAGCGGGGAGGGGAGCCCTCAGGCCCAGTGGGTGCCTTTAGCACAGGCCCGGATTAAGGAACTGTGCAAGGCGCAGAAGGACTACTCCCGGGGGTCGGAGTACTTCTGGGGTATGCTCCGGAATGCCCTTGCACAGGGAGATCTGGTGCCGGCGGACCTGAGGGCCCTTTTCTCCAGTTTAACAAGACCCATGGAGTTTAGGGTCTGGGTGGGGGAATGGAGGAGGGAGATAGTGGAGGTTCTCCCAATTCTTTGGGGGAATCCTTCAATGTCTCATGACGCGGACGGTTTGGTAATCTCCCAAGAACATCTTTTGGGCGAGGGACAGTGGGCAGAGGAGGCAGCTCAAGCAAAGGCCTTGTTCCCGCCTCAGCTTGTAGAGACCGCTAAGGCAGCAGAGCGGGCCTTTTATAAGCTAGAGGTGGTGACCTCCCAATGGGAGGACGATGAAGTCCGGCAGGGGCCGCAAGAGCCTTATATGGTCTTCATCGAGCGCCTCTACAGATACGTGGAGGCCCAGGCGACCGGGGACGACGACAGGGAGAAGATGCTCTGGAGGATGGCGTATAGCAACGCCAACCCGGAGTGTCGGAAGGCCATCTGAATTCTCCCTCGAAGTCCCTGGCCCATGGTGGAGGCCATGATAGAGGCCGTGGTAGGCCAGGTATCCCTACCATCGCGGCCTAAAAGAGCCTCAGTGGCTTTTGCGGAGGGCCCCGAACCGGACTTCTTTGATATAGAAGCTGCCCCTGTTGCCGGACCCCCAACACCCGGGTCCGGCAGAAGATCAACGGCCACCCACCCCTGCCACCTCTGTGGCAAGACAGGGCATTGGATGCCCCAATGCCCGATGCGATTAGATTATTTAGAGTATAGAAGGAGGCGGGAAAGGGAGGAGAGTAAGGGCACAAAAAAACTAGGCCCGGAGCGCAGCCCCTCCCTGCGCGAAGACAAAAATGCGGCAGGTCAATTAACAACAAGCGGGGAGGGAGGAGACGAGAGAGAGCCGCCAACATTTGCTTTGCCGGACTTGACTTCTTTATCGGATATGACTACACCAACCTGTGGTACTGTACCTGCGCTTAACACCATGTCCTCTGTTTCCCCCTACAGGCTGCAGCTAACTAGGGACTTTTATCTCCCTAGTAGTGACATCCAGCTGGTGTCTGTCGACCTGCAACACCCGGGTTGCTGGACGAAACTTGGACGTTGCAGGTGGACCGTCGTCGGGGACACGAAGCACACACCGTGAGACATTCACATCGTCCCTGGTCTGGTAACTACCAACCGGGACCGTTTCGTGGTAGGGCTGTACTGTGTCCGACCCCCACTCTTCCTCCCTAAGGGACAGATCATTGCCCAGGCTATTCCGGTTCCAGATAAAGATCATTGGAAGAACTCCGTGGAGAGGACATCGCCTCCGACAGTAGCCTGGGCACAGCTGGTGGGGAGGGAGAAGCCCCGCCTGACTTGTCAGCTCTTGTTGGGCGGGGACAAAAAGATCGTGAGGGGTCTTTTGGACACGGGTGCGGATGTGACGATCATTCCCTCTCGGGAGTGGCCGTCACATTGGGACTTGCAAAGCGCTGCGGGCACGATCTCAGGTGTTGGGGGCCTTCAATTGGCCAATCAATCTAAGAACATTGTGCAAATTAAGGGGCCCAACGGGCAATTGGCCTCTATACGCCCGTTCGTTTTAGATTACACTGAGCCTCTCTGGGGAAGGGACCTACTAGCCCAGTGGGGAGCCAGAATTGACCTCCCAAAGGCTCCCCAGGTTTTTCAGGTAGTGGCCACTGAGGAGCGCCAGACCTGGAAGCTGAATTAGCTGTCAGATAAACCAGTACAGGTCTTGCAGTGGCCACTCAACAAGCAAAAATTAAAGGCGCTCAATGAGCTCGTTCAGGAGCAGTTACTGAAAGGCAACCTGGTGGAGACAATGTCACCTTGGAACTCCCCAGTGTTTGTCATTAAGAAGTCTAATAAGGACAAGTGGCGGCTCCTGACCGACCTCCGCCAAATTAACGAACAAATAATGGACATGGGTCCTCTTCAGCCAGGGATGCCCTCCCCAGCAATGCTCCCCCAAAACTGGAATTTGGCAGTTATAGATATAAAAGATTGTTTTTTCCAGATTCCCCTGCACCCAGACAATGCCCCGCGCTTTGCATTCACAGTTCCGTCCATCAACCGTGAGTCCCCAGCCAAGCGCTATCATTGGCGAGTGTTTCCGCAGGGCCTTAAGAACAGCCCTGTGATCTGCCAATGGTATGTCGCTTCGCTGCTGTCACCCATACGTACAGCCCTCGGGGATGCCGTCATCATCCACCATTACATGGACGACATCCTCGTGTGTGCGCCCGACCACAGTCTGCTTGCCCATGCGCTTGACCTGACAACCAATGTGTTGGTTGGTGCAGGGTTCGAGCTCCAGCAGGACAAAATTCAGCGGATGCCACCTTGGAAATACCTGGGCCTTGAAATCACAAAGCGGACCATTGTTCCGCAGAAATTGGCTATTAGGACGAAAGTCCAGACCCTAGCAGATGTCCATCAGCTGTGTGGGTCTTTAAATTGGGTGAGACACTGGCTAGGCATTTCAACTGAGGACCTAGCCCCCCTTTTCAATTTGTTGAAAGGGGAAGAAGGGCTTAGTTCCCCTAGGGCTCTCACCCCAGAGGCAGAGGTGGCCTTGGAGAAGATACAGAAAGTTATTTCGGCCAGGCAGGCCCACCGTTACCATCCGGGCCTGCCCTTCAAATTTATTATACTGGGAAAATTGCCACACCTCCATGGCATGATACACCAGTGGGACACCAGAGTAAAGGACCAGGGGCTGGGTGACCCCCTCTTAATTATAGAGTGGGTGTTCCTCAGCCACCATCGGTCCAAAAGAATGACACGGCCACAGGAGTTGGTAGCCGAACTGATCCTCAAAGCAAGATCGAGGATCAGGGAGCTGGCGGGGTGTGATTTCACATGCATACATATCCCAATCAAATTAGAATCGGGACAACTTAAATTAAAGACCTTTGAGGAACTGCTGCAAACTAATGAATATCTTCAGTTTGCACTCGACAGCTACACCGGGCGCATCGCAGTAGATCGGCCGGCCCACAAATTATTCAATTCAGAGTTTAAATTATCGCTGAAAAAGGTTCAGAGCAGGAAGCCGCTGGATGCCTTGACAGTTTTCACAGACGCATCTGGAGCATCCCACAAGTCAGTTATGACTTGGAAGGATCCTCAGACTCAGCAGTGGGAGACCGATGTTGTTGTTGTGGAGGGCTCTCCACAAGTTGCTGAGTTGGACGCAGTCGTCAGGGCATTCCAGAGGTTCCCTGGGCCTTTTAATTTGGTAACAGATTCTGCGTATGTCGCAGGTGTAGTGTCTCGAGCTGAGTCTGCGGTTCTTCAAGAGGTCACCAACAAAAGATTATTTGATTTGCTTAACAGGCTCGTCGAGCTAGTCTCCCACCGCGAGCACCCTTTTTATGTTATGCATGTGAGATCACATACTGATCTGCCCGGGTTTATTGCGGAAGGCAACCGTCGTGCTGACTCTTTGGCCGCGGCTGCTGTTACGCAGGCCCCTCTCCCAGACGTGTTCGGCCAGGCTAAGATCAGTCACCAACTTTTCCATCAGAATGCGCCTGGCCTGGTCCGGCAGTTCAATCTGACGCAGGATCAGGCCAAGGCGATAGTGGCCACATGTCCCCAGTGCCAACAGGATCAGATGCCTACTGTGGCCTCGGGGGCCAATCCCCGAGGTTTGGCAAGCTGCGAGGTGTGGCAGATGGACGTGACACATATCCCATCTTTTGGTCGATTGTGTTACGTCCATGTCTCAGTTGATATCTTCTCCGGGGCTATCTATGCTTCTGCCCACACAGGCGAAAAGGCAGCGGATGTCCAGAAACATCTGCTTCAGGCATTCGCTGTTTTGGGCATCCCTAGGGCCCTAAAAACAGATAACGGCCCTGCGTATACCTCCAAGGAGCTGCGGAGCTTCCCGCAGCAATGGGGAATAGTCCATAAGACCGGCATCCCCTATTCCCCAACAGGCCAAGCCATGGTGGAGAGGGCCCACCAGAGCCTTAAGAAGATCTTATCCCGGCAACAACCGGCGATGAAGGTGGAGACTCCCCACGTCCGGCTGTCAAGAGCATTGTACACGCTTAACTTTCTAAATTGCTCTTTTGACAGCCAAAATCCTCCAGTGGTCCGGCACTTCGGCAGTCACCAGCAGCTGCAGCCTAAAGCCAGGCCACCGGTTCTTGTAAAAGATCCGGAGACCTGGTGGACGGAGGGCCCCTTTGACCTGGTGACCTGGGGGAGGGGATATGCCTGCGTGTCCACTCCCTCAGGCCCCAGGTGGATTCCATCCAAATGGGTCAGGCCCTTCGTCCCGAAACAGAGGACCAAGAGGGAGGCAGTACCACAGGTCCGGCAAGCTTGTTGGCGTCGGCGGAGGAAACCACACCATCAATATTCGTCCTTCTCTCGGGATCTCCCCCCAGTTACTGAAGAGCCCTCACCTCCAGCTTCTCCTCCACCCCTTGACCTCCTATGTCATGTTTCCTCCCATTTACCCCCTGATCCAGCTCCTTCCCCTCACACTTTTCTTTTGAAATGGTTGTTTGGGGAAGAACCATTTGTTTAAGTATATTGTGTTTAACCGCTCTTCATTTTGTCTTATAGTACATCTCCCCAACTCATTTTTGGTTTTTACACCCCTGATCCGTGGCTTGGTCCAAAGACTGATAGCAAAAGCCACCTCACCAACTGTAAACCACGCTGCAATTCCATTGGAAGAGCACTTCGAGCTGGAAGACCTCTCCCCAGAGGCCGAAAAGGCTGCGGACGAGGAGGGGTCAACCGAGCCACCTCACGAACATCCAGGGACAGACGAACTCCAGCTCGGAGAAGGCGAGGCCTGGCCGGACCAGCCGCGAGATCCTGAATTTTAAGTTTCTGTGGACTTCCCGTTCTTTCCATTTTATTTGTTAAGAAACGGGGAGATGTTGTAGTGCGTTTTTAAGTTTGTGTTCCCCCATTTTATGTATCATTCTCCTTTTGTCCTTGTAAAATGGTTCTTCTCTTCCCAGTTTTCCCGCCACCGGTGCCCTGACAGTTGGGTTACCATGGTTACCCCTGCCCCCTTCAGTTGCCAATCTCCTAAGTTACATAACTGCTCCTCCCTTATCCCACCATATAAGTAAAGTTTTCCTCCTCCCTGGGCCCAGTCAATCACCCCCCACTCCTCCCAGGCTTTGAGAACTTTCTTCTCTCTGGGGGTTGTGATTGGCTGTGGTCCCGGGGCCCCTCCTTTATTTTGTATTCACTGGTTAGTTCTGAATGTCCATTATGTTTAGTACCTCCCTTTATGTTTTCCTATTGGTTAGCTGGGTTTCCCCTCCCTTCTCCACCCCTTCCCTGTAAAACTCTGTCTCCCCCCGTGTTCGGGGCCATTTGCTGTGGGTTTTTCCACCTGTTGGTTTGCCCTTTGCTGCCTGTGGGCTCTTCAATAAACCGACGTTTTACCCCCAGCAAGTGGTCGCCTCCACTCTCGTCTCGTCCTGCGTGAACCCAAGTCCGCTATCCAGCCCAGCCCGAGGCCAAGACGCCAAGGGGGGCTGGCTTCTGATGCGCAGGGGCGTCGGCCGCTTCACCCCTTCAGCTAGCCGGACCTAGGACCGCGTACGCCCTTGCGCACCCAATCTCTCATCTTCTACTGAATATTTCGGTTTTGGAGGCAAATTGAATTGAGATACATTAAGCTTTAAAGGTATCAATGCCATTGTTGTTTGCACTTCTCAAGCAACCTGTCGGGCTGTCCAGTCTGCCTTTCGATTTCCCTCACAAATTTTGGAGTTTCCTGATTGGTGTGCTTTACAGTGTATAATTGCCACTTGTTCAGGTTTGGTTTTTGTACTGCTTTTATCAATTGCAGGACTGCATCTTGATGTTTAATGTGTGTACCTTGAGAAGACAGTAATCCTCTTTCTTTCCACAGTGCTCCGTGTACATGCACCACTCCAAAAGCATATTTTGAGTCAGTCCATATGTTTACCCTTTTCCCTTCACTCAGTTCTAGTGCTCTGGTTAAGGCAACCAGTTCTGCCCTCTGGGCAGATGCATTTGGTGGTAATACTTTTGCCTCCACTACTGTATTGATCGTTGTTACCACATATCCAGTGTATCTGGTTCCGTTCTCCACGAAGCTGTTTCCATCTGTGAATAGCTCCCACTCTGGTTGCTCTAGCCGGATGTCTTTCAGGTCTTGTTTCGCTGAATAGGTGTGGTCTATTACTTCTACACAGTCATGCTCTAATGGGCCTTCTTCAGTTGTGGTACCTAGAAACAAGGCTGGATTCAAAAGGTTAGTTGTCTTTAATATGACACCATCCTGCTCGGTCAGGATTACCTGGAATTTTATCATCCTGCTTGGAGATAGCCAATGGCCTCCCTTCTGCTCTAAAACAGTGGTCACCATGTCTGGTACATAGACATCTATGTGCCTTCCCATAGTAAGCTTCCTGGCTTCTTGTATTAGCATCACAGTGGCTGCGACTGCCCACAGACATAAGGGCCATCCGGCACTTAGGTTGTCAAGTTGTTTGGAAAAATAGCCCACCAGCCTTTTCCAGCTTCCCAAACATTGGGTCAGGACTCCCAGTGCTAGGCGCAGTCTTTCATGTACAAACAACTGAAAATCTTTAGACAGATCAGGTAATCCTAATGCTGGAGCAGTTGTCAGTGCTTCTTTTAATTTTAGGAAGGTTTCTTTCTGTGATTTGCCCCAGGTGAATGGCTGCATCTTCTGGGCTTTGTACAGGGGTTTCACAATTAGTCCATAGTCCATGATCCACAGGCAACACCACCCTGCCATCCCAAGGAAGACTCGCAGCTCGTGTATATTTGGGTGCTCTGGAATAGCACAAATAGCTTGAATACAGTTAGCACCTATTTTTCACTGCCCTTGTGAAATTTCACATCCCAGGTAGATCACAGTCTGTGAGGCAATTTGTGCCTTTTCTCTGGACACTTTATATCTTCCCATTCCCAGTGAATTTAAAATCTCGATCGGTACCTTCATGCAGGTTGCTTTTTCTTCTGTAGCTATCTGTATATCATCAACATACTGCAACAACAGGTATTGGTCTCTTGGTATTTGCCCATTCTCAGTCCTAATCTCCATCTCCTTCTCCATTTGGTTTCCAAACAGAGTCGCTGAGTTCTTGTATCCTTGTGGAAGTCGTGTCCAGGTGAGCTGGGTCTTTCTCCCGTTCCCTGGATTTTCCCATTCAAAGGCAAACAGTTTCCTACTTTCTTTGCCTAGGGGGATGCAGAAAAAGGCATCTTTTAGGTCAATTACGGTAAATCATTTATATATCTCTTTTATGGATGTCAACAATGTGTAGGGATTGGCAGCCACTGGATAAATGTCTTTAGTTATTTCATTTATTGCTCTCAAATCCTGCACTAGTCTATACTCACCATTTGGTTTCTTTACTGAAAATATTGGTGTATTATATTCTGATTCACATTCCTCTAGAATTTGATACTTTAAGAATTTATCAATAGTCTTTGCTATTCCTTGCCGTGCTTATGGTTTTATGGGATACTGTTTGACCTGTAAAGCCCTCACCCCTTCTTTTAATTCCACATGTACTGGTTGTGCAAATTTAGATTTTCCTGGTATATCTGTTTCCCATACAGAGGGAATCACTGCATCTTCTACTTACCTAGGGATGGTAGGAACCGGTTTTTCTTTTATCATTAGAATTTGTTCTGTCTTTGACTCGGGTATTTTCATTAAAAGTTCCCCATTCTCAAAGGTTATTACCGCATCAAGTTTTCCCAACAAATCCCTCCCCAAAAGTGGAATTGGACACTCAGGCATATATAAGAATTCATGCGTTAAAACCTTGTTCCCAAAACACAAATCTAAGGGTTGCAAGAATGGCTGATTTTCCTCCTTCCCTGTGGCTCCAACTATTGTTGTTGTTTTATCCCCAATTTCCCCTTTCAAATAATTTAGCACCGAATACATGGCCCCCGTATCCACCAGGAATTTTACTTCTTTATCCCCTAATTATATGGTTACCACAGGTTCCTGTACTGATTTTGGGTCTGGTTCTAGTCAGCTGTGATATTCCCCCAGCACCATCACCTTGTCAATGTCTTCCTGCTGGAACTGATTGCCCTGGTTAAACCAGTCTGGGCACTCTCTCTTCCAATGCCCCTCCTGCTTGCAATACGCACATTGATTTAAGCCTAACCCTTGCATGACTGGCCCTCCTTGACCCCTGCTAAACCCACCTCTACCCAGTCCACGACCACCTCTGCTGCGTCCTCTGAAACCTGTGTTATAAATGATCAATCGAAAGTCAAATTATAAGAAATGCAAAAAGATTTCTCTTTTTCCACAACCAAAATACAGTCCTCAAAACCACCACAGCCAAAGAGACAGCGTCGAGCCCGGGATCGGCGCTGGGTGAACCTGGATCTGACCTCAATCGCATCGAATCCCCCCTCGTTCACGAGAGTCGCTTCTAGCGACGAGGTTTTATACAGTTTATTGTGCCCGAGGTGAAGAAGTCCCAATTTCTTTTGTAACTCTTCACATTCAGAGTTGGTTCTTTCATTGTGCAGAGCTGGACAAAGGCTGTCTCCTGGTTGATAGCCAGCGTTGACCGAGTCCGGGGAAGTCGCGTATTCACATGTATCTTTCTGGCGACTTTGGCTATCTTGATTGATGTTATCCGCAGGATGATGATCGCTCTTAGGCAGTTTCCGATGACTCTAGATACCTGTGATCATTGCGTTGGGTGCATCTATTCTTACACTAAAGTGCTGATCTTTATCTAGCCGTCTCCGGGAATTTTGGAGTTTGAATAGACATCTGTGCCTCAGGCTGCTTGTGGTCAGAGACTCATTTGGATTTCACAATCTTTGTAAAATACATTTTTTGATAGCATGAATTATTTCTAACATATATTACAATCCCTCCCCTTTAATATCACCACATTAATTCATGTTCCCTCTATATCCCAAAATCACTAATATCTATTTATTTCCTACTTCTACCCTCCACTTTTTAAGGGTCTCCTACAAAGAGAAAACTTTCTTAGATTCTTATTCCATGTTCTTGTGGGATTCCCTGATAACCAGTATAATTGTTCGTATTCTTTTTGACCCATTTTTCAAATTTTGCCAAGACTTCGGCAGCATTGCTTGCACACTTTCTCTCTCCCAAGCTCATGATCTTGGATGTGTTGTTTCCTGAAGCCAACTCCGGGTCCACAGGTACTATAGCTATCTGCATACCCTGTATCACAGAATGAATCAGTCTAATAAAACAAGGCATTAGACATGAGAGAAATAGGATTCCTGCTACTGAACACAGCACAAAGAATATTATTTCGTTCCACCAAGCCCCATTAAATAATCTGTCCCACCAGGATGATTGTAAAATCGAATTCCATTTTTGAACTGGGACATGGGCCACCTTCTTAATTTCAGCTGCCAATCCTCTTATGGTTTCCCCATAATCATAAATTTCGATACAACATTGCGATTAATTGAATTTTCCACACACTCCCCCTTCTTCGGCTAGCAAATAGTCTAAAGCTATTCGATTCTGGTACACAAATGCTGACACCTGGGTGTGCTGCTGACTTAGTAAATCCCGGGCCTCTGAAGTGAGATTTGACACAATTTCCACCACTGCCTGCAACCTGATCACCTGGTTCAGTAGATAAATTGGAGTCCTATATCCATAGCTTCCGTCCTGAGCCCACGTGGCTGGCCCA
This sequence comes from Melozone crissalis, assembly GCF_028551555.1. NCBI lineage: Eukaryota > Metazoa > Chordata > Aves > Passeriformes > Passerellidae > Melozone > Melozone crissalis. Next base: position 2,095,256 of record NW_026535813.1, on the reverse strand, counting down.
TAATAATCAATTATTCTTGCTGCTGGCTACTCTTCTTCCCCCCAAGTTTGCCTGCCACTTATGACAGGTATCATTTTCTTCAGGCTTCTTCTCTCCCTCCTCAGGGTCTCATACAAAGGAGCCCCTAATAAGTTACTTTTTGTTCGGGGGAGAGTGAAGAAGACTGGCCGGATCATGCCCAAAGTGCATGATCCTTTCCACCTTGGAGGCAACTCACTGTATGCTTTCTTTCCACAAATCCAATAAATTCCATCTGGGGCTTTCCATCTAATGTCAATTTTCCCTGGGTCTCCCCAATATTCTCTCAGACCCGCCAAGGATTGGTAAGGATTGGCTCCAGGACTTTTGACCCAGCAAAGTCCTATTTGTCTGTTCCATTCACAATTTGTTTCGCTTTTCTGGCTCCAGCACCCCGTAGGACTTTCCAGTTGCCAGACTTTGCCCTTGTTGTTTGAATTTACCGTCAGAGTAGTTAGACACGGAGTGTATCCCACCATTTCGGTATATTCTTTCCCCTCTCAAGTGATGCAGATCATTCCAATTACCCTTTGATCCAACATCCATCCCTCAGGTCTCTGTGCCAATTTTGGGACCCTTGGGTTGTCCCATTTCAAAAGCTGTTCTGGAGCCAAACCTTCACCCTTCTAAGGCAATTTCTCTGCAGATTTCAGCCCCCCGCAAATCCAACAATTTGACAATCCCAATTATGTGGCAATTTCCTGCATTAAATCAATGAATAAGTTACGGTCTGGGGAAGGTAGTTCCCCATCAGCGTATTGTTTCTTGAGCAGTTCGTACTGCTCTCCCAGAGTTTTCAATCTTTCTTGCTCCACTCTTTTCCTCCTAAGTTCTGACTCTGTCCTTTTCAGTTCCTGAGTAATTTCCCTCATCTTTCCCTCAGTATCTGTTCCATCTTTGTTTCTCGCAAAACAGACAACCCTATCATATTGCAGGCAGACTCTATCATCATTTGCCTGTGCTAAGTCAAATATGATTGGCTCTCTGTTCAGGGTGAATTTGCTATCAAATTTCATATTTCTTCCTACCCAGTACATCTTTCCATTCATCACACACATCTCCAGTTTCGAATTGTCATAACACAATGGATTCACCTGGTGATATGCTACAAACATTGACTCTGTCTTTCCCCCAACCCACATTGTCCGATTACATTGATGGCAAACGGGGATTGACATTAGTTCTATATTCCTTTTCCGTATCTGATGTTGGTGCTTGTCTGACTGTCTGTTCCACGTCTCCACCTCCGGATCTATACATAAGATCTCTTTTCCTGATTTGCATAATCTGACCTGAGTGCCGTTTATCAAACAGTACCTCCCAGACTCCCTGATGCACTCCTCCAGGGCTTGGGATGCTGAGGTTCCCCAGTCCCTTTGTTCAATTGGAACTATCTTGTCACCCTGGTTTTTTAAGATTTTCTAAGCCTTCTGATGTTGACATTCTTGTAGTGAACTTTCTCACACACTTTCTGTAAATAACTCATTGTTTTGCATTCCTTTATGGAGGAGGAGAGAGTTGATGGACTGTTGGTTTGACCAGTGTCATTGGAGAGGTGTCACTGTCACCTTCCAATCTGCTGTCACTTTTGTAAAACTATAAATATTTGAGTCAGAAAATAAACTTCCCTTTTTTCCTTCACCTTGAGAACGGTGGTGTGCTTGTGTTCTTTCGTGTCCTATAGCGACACTATCTGAGTGCACTTATTACACTCGTCCATGGAGCTCTCATTTCCGTCATGGATCAGGGTCTCAATGTGCAGACTCTGCGTCCCACACATGGCTAGGCTCTGGCCAATCAGGATTCCCACCAGGCATACTCCTCTTCCTTTGCCTCTGCCCCCTGGGGTGCCACCAGCGGCGAGGAAGACCATCTTCGCAGCAGCAGGAGTATTCTTCAGGGAATACATTCTCAGACCTTGCCGCATACCTCCTCTTAAAGGTGCCCCATCTTGAGATCTTGACAGCATCTGAGCTGCACGGTACTTTGATTATTTCCGACATTCCACATCCAAAGTCTCTGCTTTAGATTTAAGTTTTCCATGCACCCCCTTCTGAAAAATGTGGAACCACTCCTGTGAGTCTAATTCAATCATTCCTAAATTTGTGGCTAGGGCTAGAATACGGTCAGTCAGTTCAAGCTCCTCTTCCAGACACTGAGTGCACAATCCCTTTGGCCTCTGCCCCCTTCTGCAATGTATAACAAAAGTTCCCTGACAGTATTCACACTTAAAGTGTACAAATGGATAGCATACACAATTTGACAGTATAGAACATATCCGTTCACCATCGGTCATTTATGAGGACGTTGGAGTTTGATTTTCAGGTCGCCTGGGGAAGAAGTGACCCTCCCCTTTGGTGCTTCTTCCTGGTGTTTGACCTTCTTCACTCTGGACGTGTGTGTCCAACCTTTCTCCACGTCTGAATGTCCGTGTCTGTTGTCAGAAGGACAAGAAAGGGACCTTCCCAGTGAGGGGAGAGGGATACATCTTTCCACACTTTCACAAGCACTCTGTCACCCGGCTGAATTTTGTGGATAGCAAATCCCAGAGGGGCGCTCTGAGATACTATCCCTTGTTTTCTCAGTTCCTGTAAATTTCTGTTTATCACTACCAAATATGGTTGAATCTGTCTGTCCTCCAATCTGGGGTGTCCCATCGGCATCCCGTGCTTGTATGGCATTCCATATAGCATCTCGAAGGGTGAGAGCCCTGTCCCTGAATGAGGCATTGTCCTGATATAAAGCAAGGTTAGAGGGAGGCATTTCAGCCAGAACATCCGAGTTTCTAAAATTAATTTAGACAACTGCGCTTTCAAGGTCTGATTCATCCTTTCAACCTGTCCTGAGCTCTGGGGATGCCACGGAGTGTGGTATTCCCACCGAATGCCCAGTGCCTCTACCATCTGCTTAATAATTTTAGAGGTAAAATGAGTCCCTTGATCCGAGTCAATGTAATTCACCACCCCATATCGGGGCACAATTTCTTCCAGCAATTTCCTGGACACTGTCTGAGCCATTGCCCTTGGACTGGGGAAAGCTTCCACCCAATGGGTCAATTTGTCTACGATTACAAGCACAAATTTGAACCTTCCCACCTTGGGCAATTCAGTAAAATTGACTTGAATTCTTTAAAAATGTCGGTACGCAACGGGGCGACTCCCCAAGATTGCCTGTCTTGCCTTAGTTTTGTTCATTTTCTGGCAGATCAGGCATCCTTGTACCTTTGTTTGGCCAATTCTTAAATTCCTCTGCACCCGAAAAATTTCAAAAATTGTTCAGCTAGGGCCTGGGCCCCCCAATGTGTTCGCTGGTGCAGCTTCCTCAAAAATCCTCTGAGTAAAACCTTTAGAGACTAGTTCTCTCCCATCCAGTACTTTCCACTTACCTTCCTCCAATTTTCCCCTAGTCTTCTCATAACTTTCAATCTTCTTTGGGGAGGGTTGACGAGGGTCATCGGGGACCTTGATCACTTCGATCTCCGGAGTACTTACTGTCATCAGTGCTGCGGTTTTGGCCTCCTGGTCTGCAAAGTTGTTTTCCCGGGTTCGGAACTGCATCCCTGCCTGGTGTCCCTTCACATGGACAACTGAAATTTCTTCCAGCTCCCTTATCGCTTCCAGAATTTGCCGGATCAATTCCCTGCTCATCAGTCCCCATCTCCATATGGTGATCAACCCTCTTTCTTCCCAAATTTTCCCAAAGGTGTGAACCACTCCAAAGGCATACCAAAATCTGTAAAACTTGTTCCCTTCTTTCCCTTCAGTCCTTTCAAGGCTCTCAGAGCTGCATGCAGTTCGCAAGCCTGTGCCGACCAACCCGCATTTAGGGGGCCAGCTTCTATCACTTTTCCTGTTCGCCCGTCCACGACTGCATATCCTGACTTTCTTTTTCCATCAATCACCCTGCTTGAACCATCTACAAACCATTTTTCCCCTTCATCTAATTCCTTTTTCCAAATCCTCCCTAACCTTTGCCTGCAATTCGACCGCTTCCACACAATCGTGAATGAGTTCCTCCGAAGCTTCCCCAAACAAGAATTGAGCCGGATTTTGCGTGGTTGTTGTCTGCAATTCCAAATCCTGTGAATGAATCAAAATGGCTTCATACCTCAGCAATCTAGCATCCATGAGCCGTTTATCTGCTTTCTGTTGTAGTATGCCTCGCACATAGTGTGGTGCAAATACTACCAAAGGTGCTCCAAAAGTTACTTTCTTAGCTTCCTCCAACAACAATGCTACAGCGACAATCTCTTGCAAGCACGTGGGCCAGTCCCTGCTGACCAGGTCTAAAAGCCTAGACAAGTAACCCACTGGTTTCCTGACCCCTGCCCAGTCCTGTGTCAGCACGCGGTGTGCTGTGTGATTGCTCACATCCACGAACAACTGGAATGGCCATCTCACATCAGGGAGGCTCAGCACTGGTGCCACCGTGAGTGCTTCCTTGACTCCCCTGAATTCGTCCTCATCCGCCTTTGTCCATTTGATCCTGTTCATGGTGAGTTTTTCATACAAAAACTTCACCTTCTCACTGTATCCCTCAATCCACTGCCAGCAATATCCCAACAGCCCCAGAAGTTACCTAACTTCTCTTTTTGTCTGTGGGGGTGGTGTCAGGGTCCGTCCTAGTGGACAGATGACCTGATGGTTCGTAGGAATGATCTCAGAGTGCAAAACACCAACACGGTACAAGGGGGTTTGCAGTGATAATCAAATCAAATGCAATTTTATTGAAATAACCACAGCAAAAAATGCGATAGAGGGATTAAGGGAGAGGAAAAGATAAAGAGACAGAAGAGAGAGAAAAGAGAAAAGGAGGAAAAGAAAGGATAGGAAAAAGAAAGGGAAAAAGGGAGACAATAAACAAACATAATTAATATTGATTATCATAACAATTTTCACAAATGATTGATTAATTAAAACAATATTATTTTTATAACAATTTCAAAAAAAGGTTAAAACAAATCACAAATAATCAAAAGCAAAAGCAATAAACAAATCATAATATAAGCATTAACTTTAAAATAATTTTCTAAAACAATTCACTAAAAAAAAAATCAAAAGTAATTTTCACAAAATCATAAAAGGGTACTCAGGATTACTCTAAAATACATATGCTTGATTTATAATTGCTTTGTGTCAAATGTCTTGGGGATTTCCACAGTGCAGGGGACATCGGCCAAATTATGTGCATTAACTATGGACGTCAATCTTGTCAGCTGTTTCACCATCTTCTAATTCATAACGATTAGGATTACTGATAAAATAAAACCAAACAGAATTAAAATCAAAAGGATAACAATGGGATGATACACACTGTTCAAGACACCTGTGGCAGTAGGAGACCACCCAAAAGAGTATCCCACCACCCGTGCTCAGCATCTTTCTTCACTCTTTCCATGACACGATGTATCTGTCTCACATTGTGATGAACAGTCACCAGAGTCTCCTGTCGGCTTTTCTTGATCTTCTCCAGGATTTCAACCAAGTTCTGATGGAGCAGCAGTTGTCTTACCAAAGTAAGATTCATCTCAATAGGAGTAGGCATCAGCTTGTGAATGTGTGTAGTTGTATTGCAATAGTTAGTGAGAAGTGACTGGAGCTTCACAAGAAAAAATCACATCCTGAAATCTTAGCAAAGTTACAAGCACAGAAATTTAAATGATTTTTAGTATCTACTATAACATTTTATATGAGCACAAAATCACAAATAATTCTAAAACATGCACATCTATTGCCTATGTATATAAGAACTGTTTCAGAAGCCTCATTAGGACAAATTTCAAAATGACAGATATTTTGCTCTATGTCTAAACAAATATTTGATCTATGATTGCATTGCTTTCACAGATGAACTCTTGTTGTTCTCAGGCAATACAAGATTCCAAATTAACAGTTTGCCATATCTCACCAATTTGACGTGCCTATTCCCTATGTTCAGAAAGATAGAGAATAGCTCCATCGTAATTCAGTTCTAATGCTATAACAGGGAAAATCAAATGCTCTGAGGCATTGCATACGGTTAACACAAAAACTGTGACTGTATTTAAAATGGGATTATAGGTCAAGTTCACCAGGTTCCACCAGGATTGGAATTCTCTTTCAAAGTCAGTGGCACTGTCCCAAATTATTTTCCAAATTTCAGTGGGAAAAGTGCCTTCTTCACCTTCTCTTATAATTGAAGCAGAAACTGACTGCATCTACAGTTGTGTCTGGATACAGCTGAGAGCCAAAGAAACATTGTTTTGTATAGCACCGAGTGCATCAATTATCAATTTGTGATCATTTGCATTTACCTTCTCCCAATTTGGTAATATGTTTGATAGCAGCCACTGGTGTGTTCACAAAAGCCAATAAGAATGACTGCAGTGGTTGCTGTAATTTGGTCAAATCTCTAATTGTGACAGCCAATTTATTCAAGTTCAATTAATTTACATGTCATGTGTAATATCATCACCTGGTGTTACCATAAGGGGAAGGGAAAACATTATTTCTGTTGTCCATCACTAGTGTTATCATGGTTTATCAGGTCTTCATGTCCCTCGGAGTTCTTCTGAAAAAGTAAACACAACAGACTCTGCCACGAAGAGGCAGAAAAGGTTATAATAATGGAATTGTCAGAGAGGTTTTGAACAGCAGTGGTATTTCCCTTACAGCAGCAGGGGGTCCACCAAAAACAGGTTTTCCAGGGTAAGGTCCTGGGTTCTTGAAATCATCATCTGGTCCCTGTAGTGAAGGAATTGTGCTTGGAGCTGTCGGGCAAAAAGCAGTGATTTTGGAACACTCATTTACCCCCCATCTATAGTAAGAGGTGTGAGAAGTCCATTCAATCTTTTCACCTTCTGCCCTATCCTGCAAACTTTTGACAGTAAAGTGAGAAACATTATCAGATTGAATTTCCTGTGGCTTTAGGAAAATCCCAAACCACCCTTGCACTGCTTTAACAGTATTATCTCCTGTAGGTCTTTTAAAAGCATCAGCCTGGAGCAACTCAAATATAAACATAGTATAGGACTTGGTGTTAATACAGAGAAGAAAGCAATTCTGTCCCTCACTTTGGAAAATAGTCCAAACAGTTAACAGTTCCCCAACCTGGGCATTGTCTTGTTTCTCTCTGTTAGCAGAAGCGAGAGAGAGAGGAGGGGTTGCTTTAGTCACAGAGGCAGGTTTATTTTGGCTGCTACCCAAGCTCCCAGTTTCTTGGATTGCCCAGTTTTCGTCTACCTCCCTGGGAGCCAAGCCAACCACAAACACCCCTTCCCAGGTAGTGTACCTTTTCTCAGCATCTTTGAAACCACGGGAATAAAAACCAACAGGCTTTGTCAGACCCTCGGGACCTTGCTGCCAAATGTGTACTGAAAGCTGTGAGGAGGCAAATCCCCACTCCACCTGAAAGGCGTCTGTAGGATGGATAGGGTCCAGTGCCTGATGAGCTGTCACTTCAAAAATCAGCAATTGCAATGTTTCCTTCTGAGAAGAAGTCCAATCCCATTTTATTCTTTTTCTCAGCAAGTCATAAAGGGGAACAAAAGGGTCATTCTGGTTACTAAGAAGTTTATCTGGTCTTTCTATAGGAGACATAGCTACTATGGTTTTCTGAAGGAGAATTGCTGTAGGTTTAAGTGTTCCCGGGAGCCTTTGAGTTAAAGAAGTCATAATTTCAGGCTTTACAGGTGATTGGATTGGAGATTCAAAACCAGGAATTAATTTATTTTCATGAATCAATTGCAGGCAGCCGGATTTGTGAATATTTTCCAGGAGTTGGTCGGGGGTACCGACCAAAGGGTCTCTGCTTTCCAAGGGGTTAAGCCCCCCTGCCCAATGAGCAGTGTGCTGAGTCAGGGACCATGGGATGCGTCTGTCTGCTGTTGTTAGGAACACTCCATGTCCCCAGCACCCACCAGCTTCTCGTTCTGACAAGAGAATCTGATCTCCCCCAGTGAGAGACACTTGACAAATGTGTTCTGTTTCAAATTTTTGGGGGAGAAGCCCATACTGCTTTGCAAGTTTTGTAAATTCAGCAGCAGTGTACGGGATTTCTTTAGTGGTTTTGTGCGGGCTAAGATCTTCATTATTGATATAGTTGCATTCTGTTTTAATTAAAGGTTTTATGTTGTTACAGCAGTGTTTCCCGCAATTTTTCATCAGGGATAATTCTTTTTGAGGGCAATTTTGATTAATGTGAGGAGTTTCTTTCTCCTCTGTTTCTTTTGAGGAATCAGAGTTCTGTGAATTTTTAACATGTTCCTCTCTCAGGGCAGCCTGTAACAAGTTATTTACATTTATTTCTTCATCCAATTGTTTTTGCAAAACTTCAACTAGGTTTTGGAGGGAGTCTATGATAGCATTTTCCTCACTTTTTCGCTTAAAGCGAGTTTCTATGGCTGCTGTAAGGCAGGCGCCCAAGACTGAGCAGAGGATGGTTTTATTTGTGCCCAGTTTGAATTTTGATTCATATTGCAAAGAAGATATTCTATCAATAACATTTTCTAAGTTAAATCAATTGCAGCTTGCCCATTCTTCTCCCCCCGGAGAAGGTGTGGCATTGTATTTAGCAAGCAGAGCATAAAATTCAGCTTTACCTTTTGCACTGAAGTTTTTAGTCATTTTGTGAGGGGACCAAAGCTACACCAGGGAGTTAACTTAAGTTACACAAATCACACAGCCTTTCCACTGTCCCCTTGCTTCCCTGGGTAGTTGAAGAGACAGAATCAGTCTGGGAGGCTCTGTGAGGTTGCTTCAAGTTTGTCTCTTCCTTCCCAGACAGTACAAATACGCACTCACATGAACACACACACACAAATGTTTTCTTTGTGAGGGGACCAGAAACCTAGAACAGGGAAAAAGCCACTCAGCCTTTGCTGGGCCTCCCCTCGCTGCCTGTGTAGGTGAAGGGACAATATCTGTCTAAAAGGCACAGCTTAATTACTTCAAGTCTGCCCCTTCCCTTTTTAGACAGTCCAGGTACGCAAAAATACAACAGTAAAAACAGTAACAGTTTCAAATTCAGCTCAAATACAACAGTAACAGGTTCAGATTCAACTCAAATACAACAACAACAGTATCAATATCAATATCAATATCAGTAACAGCATCAATATCAGGATCAGGAGAAGTATCAGTGTCGGTGTCAGTGCCGGTATCAGAGTCAGCAACAGTATTGACAGTAACAGTTTCCCCTGTTTTGCACTGAGAGATCTTTTGTGCCAGTTCCGGAGACAGAGCACTCAATTTAGCATGGGATTTGCCTGCAAATCCCTCTGTCTACTGGAATCCTGTCCATGACGCCAATTTAATGTCAGGGTCCGTCCTAGTGGACAGATGACCTGATGGTTCGTAGGAATGATCTCAGAGTGCAAAACACCAACACGGTACAAGGGGGTTTGCAGTGATAATCAAATCAAATGCAATTTTATTGAAATAACCACAGCAAAAAATGCGATAGAGGGATTAAGGGAGAGGAAAAGATAGAGAAAGAGACAGAAGAGAGAGAGAGAGAGAGAGGGGATATAGCTACCAATGCAGAGACGAAGTCCTTTGGTGCAGTCCAGCCGAGGGTCTGCCTGCTACGCTGGGGAGATCTCAAAGGCTCTAGCTAACTCAGAGGTTTTTATTACTGAAAATTGTGAGGGGGGGAAACAGATACAATAGGGAACAGATGTAACAGGTAGTCCATGTTCTCAGCAGTAAATGAGCTTGATAGATGTAACAGGTAGTCTATGTTCTCAGCAGTAAATGAGAGCCATTGTTTTCTTGCTCCAGTGGTCACAACCTGCAGGCAAACATCTTGCTTTGGTCAGCTTGCCTCCCCACACACCTCCCCCGGGCTGGGGGTTTCAGTCCCAGTCCTTGGAAGGAGCAGAGGGGCCTGTTAGGAGTTTCATGTCTCAGTCCTTAGTGGAGAAGCTTCTTACATCTCAGTCTGTCTGTCACGGTGGTTGTAAAACAGGTGAGGGTCTTCTGTGGGAGACCATCTGAGACTCAGGAGAAGTCCAGCCAGGCCGAGAGGTGGGACAGCTTCCAGAGCTGCTATTGTTGCAAACGGGGCATGGTGCCCTCTTCTTAGCATACAGCAAACACACTTGTGAAAACAATAGCTCAACACTGAGCTTTCAGGTCTCAGGGCCTGTGGCGTGTGACTTTTCTCCTTCAGAGCCAGATATAGACAGGGGGATCTTCTCTTCAGTGGTCTCCCAAGGATGATCGTGAGGCAGATGAGGGAAAATTAGGACAGACTCTCACAGGTGGTAAGTCAATAATCCCTGCCACCCTTTCAGGATCCAACTTCTTTTTCCCTCTGGTTAACCAATGTCCCAAGTACCTGACCTCGGGCTCTGTGAATTGCAACTTCGACTTCGACACCTTCAATCCTTTTTCCCCTAAAAAGTTCAAAATTTCAATGGTACTCATCCTCACATCCTCCTCCCTTGGACCTGCAATCAACAAATCATCTATATATTGTAGCAATTTTGTTCCCTCCATTGGTACAAAGTCACTCAGCACCTGTTCGAGTGCTTGCCCAAAAAGGTTTGGGGAATCAACGAAGCCCTGAGGCAACGATGTCCATCTGAGCTGCTGCTTTCTGTTCATCTCTGGGTCTTCCCACTGAAATGCAAAGTAATCTCTGCTGTCCTCTGCTAAAGGACAGGTCCAAAAAGCATCCTTAAGATCAATCACACTGTACCACGTGTCCTCGGGACAGATGTTATTCAGCAGGGTGTAAGGATTCGAGACCGTGGGGAACAGTGTCTTAGTCCTTTGATTCACAGCCCTTAAATCTTGCACTAGCCTGTAGCTACTGTCTGCCTTTTTTACTCCCAAAATTGGGGTAGTGTGCAGGGACATGCACAGCTCCAATGTTCCTTTCTTTATTAATTCATCAGTCACTGGTTTCAGTCCCTTCCTCCATTCCATGGGGATGGGGTACTGTTTGACCCAAATGGGGTCTCCTGGCCTTTCAATTTCAATCTGGATTGTCTCAATGTCCAGCCTCCCGGCCTCCCCTCGGACATACCAAACCTTTCGATCAATTTTCTCCTCATCCTGGGTGGTGAGTTTATACAACCTCACCTTAAGCTGGGAATCTTGCACTGCTAAACCAATTTCCAATGCCACCATCAAGTCCCGTCCCAGCAAGTTTAAGTTTGCATCCTTTATTAATAACATATTTCTTATACACTTTTTAGTTTCTGTCTCTATTTTGACATCCTTTATAATCGGAACCTTAAAAGGTTGCCCCTTTGCTCCAATTACCATCATTGTATCATCGCTCAGAGAGCACCCTTGCGGTAACTGCTGCACTGTGGTCCGTTCTGCCCCGGAATCTACTAAAAACCAAATTTCCTGCCTGTGGGGTCCCATTCTCAATTTTATCAAGGGCTCCCTCGGTGTTCTGGACCCCAAACTGAAAAGCCCCTGACATCCCTAATCTTCCTGAAACATAGTTTGATCCTTGACCTTGTTTGGACAATTCTTCCGAATCTGTCCCTTTTGCTTGCAGTAGTAGCACTCAATGTCCTTTTTCTGGTTGCCTTCGCTTGAATCTTCTGCTTTTCTTCATCTCTCCTCATGCAGACCTTCTGGGCTTCCTGGAGCAACTCCTGCAGTTCCCTATCTTGCCATCCATCTATCTTTTCTAATTTATTCCTTATGTCTTCCCATGATTTCGCCATGAACTGAGTTTTCAGCAAAACCGCCCCAATTGGAGAATTGGGGTCCATCCCGGAATACATTTTCAGGCTCTTTCGGAGCCTTTCCAACCATTCCGTGGAGGTTTCATCCTTTCCCTGACATTCCCTGAGTACTTTACTCATATTTTGTCCCTTCGACACTGCCTCCCTGATACCTTGTATTATCATATTTCTCAAATTTATCATTTTCTTCCATCTGGGCTCTCCAAGACGGCTTTTGGTTCTGCCACCTCTGGTCTCCCTGCTCCCCCTGTGGATTCCTGTTCTCCCAATCCCTGATCTCAGCTTGTTGGATCATTTCTCTCTCCTCATTGTTGAACAGTGACCTCAGGATCACATTGAGATCCTTGTAAGTGTAGGTGCTGGTTCCTAGAAATTCATCTAGTCTTTCTGCCACCCCCAAAGAATCGTCCATCAATTTCCCCATTTCTTTCTTGAAAGCCCTCATGTCCCCGGTGTTGATTGGCGCATGTACGAAGCTGATAGTTCCCGGAGCCGTCAACACTTCCCGTAAAGAGACCGGTCTTTTCCTCCTCGTCATCACTGTCTCCAGTGGTCGCCCTCCTCGTTCTCCATCTCGTTCAATGGGCCAGAGGAGAGCTGGCTTTCTTGGGGAAAATTACCTGTTTTTCTTTGGTCTTGGGGAGAGTTGGTGGCTGGGACTGCTCGCATGGGAGCAAAGGCACCATTGCCTGCCCACGTGGGAGAGAAGGCACCGCGGTCAGCTCCGATGGGAGCGGCAGTGCCAAAGCCTGTCCCTGCGGGATCAATGCCTTGGGAGGCAATGTGGGCACCGGAGGTACCTGGGCTGGTGCGGGCTGGGGTGGAGGGACAAGGTAGGGAGCTGGAAGATTGTCCAGCAGTTCTCATTCCTTGCCCCAGTTTGCCGAGCGTCTGAGCGCTCTGATCGGGTATAACCCTGAACAAGCGTATCTCCACATCTCGGCATATTCAATTTCCTCAAAGACCTGCGGGCAATGATCAACTACGTGGTTGTACAGGGATTTGCAAGTCCACATCTTGAAAGTTCCGAACACCAGCCAAACCACGTATTTTGCGATCTCCTTTCCCCCCCACTTTTCCATGCAAAACTGTATCATCTTTTCCTTGGACTTTCCCATTCTCCTGGGGCTGTCGTCCCAATGTTCTAACATCCATCCTAACAGGCTCTCCCTCGGGATTTCAGGCAGAACCTTCCTGGGATCTTGGGGAAGTTTTTCTTGATGCTTTTTCTGGAACCTACTTTTTCCCAACCCCATTTTCCCAAAAAACCCGCTTGCGAATTTTCTCACCTTGTCTCATCCCAGCTGGGATGCTCAATGCGAGTCCTGAGTCTCTGTCCAATGTCGATTTCCTGAGTTTGCGAAACGCCACCAGTCTATTCAGCCACACGGAGAACCATTCCCTGGGTCTTTCGACTGGTTTCGAGTTTTCTTACCTGTTTCTCCGGGTCAGAAGGCAGATTGTCTCCCAAAATATTTCGGGAACGTCTTTTCCCCTTCCCAATCAAACCGTGATCGATTCCCTGAGCTCCTTACGAGTCCCAGGTCCCACGTGTGTTAAGAAAAAGCACTGGCTTTCCCCTTGACCAACCACGTCCCTCGCGGGAAAGTGGAACTGTGATCGTGGGGTCCACATTCGCTTTGTGATAGAATCACATCTCACACACACACTCGATCACACCCCACTCAACCACACGATACTCACGGTTCCTTTCCTGTGTGGATTCTTCATGCATGCTGATTTTCCTAGTGGAAAAGGAAAAGCACCTCAGCCTCGGAAATCCTTCTTTGGATCGTTCCGAGTTTCCGAGAGCTGAGCCTGTTTTTATCCCTCATTGGCTGTGGTTCTGGCTTCGGTTCAATGTTTGATTGGTTTCGTGAACTCCCAATCCCGTCAGACCGCTGAAATCAGCAGGGCGCCTCCTGACTGGAAAGGGGTCCCAGAACCCCAAATTCAAATCACGTCAGGGTCACCAGAATTGTTATAAATGATCAATTGAAAGCCAAATTATTAAAAAATGCAAAAAGATTTATTTATCTTTTTCCGCAACCAAAATACGGTCCTCAAAACCACCACAGCCAAAGAGACAGCGTTGAGCCTGGGATCGGTGCTGGATGAACCTGGATCTGACCTCTATCGCACCGAATCCCCTCTCGTTCACGAGAGTTGTTCTAGTGACAAGGTTTTATACAGTTTATTGTGCCTGAGGTGAAGGTGTCCCAGTTTCTTTTGTAACTCTTCACATTCATAGTTGGTTCTTTCACTGTGCAGAGCTGGACAAAGGCTGTCTCCTGGTTGATAGCCAGCATTGATCGAGTCCGGGAAAGTCATGTATTCACATGTATCTTTCTGGCAACTCTGGCTATCTTGATCGATGTTATCCACAGGACGATGACCGCTCTTAGGCGGTTTCCAATGACTCGGGATACCAGTGATCATCGCGTTGGGTGCGTCTATTCTTACACTAAAGTGCTGGTCTTTATCTAGCCGTTTCCGGGAATTTTGGAGTTTGAATAGACATCTGTGCCTCAGTCTGCTTGTGGTCAGAGACTCATTTGGATTTCACAATCTTTGTAAAATACATTTTTTGATAGCATGAATTATTTCTAGCATATATTACACCTGTATTCCCTTTTTCTTGTACTGCTGCCAAAAGACTTTGCTGCTGCCTTTCACCAGCTTCCTTTTCTCTATTATTGTATACCTTCCAGGCTACCTCAAGTAGTTTATCCAAATTCCTCAATTCTCCCCCTCCTAACTTTTGCAATTTTCTCCTAATATCATCCTGTGACTGCCCCAGGAAAATGAGGGCAAGCTAAACCTTCGCTTGCTCTGTGTCTATTTGGAGATCTGCATATTTTCTCGCTGCTTCATTAAGCCTTTCCAAAAACACAGTAGGGGATTCTTTCTTTTCCTGTCTGACCTCATACAATTTAGACCAATTCATAGTCTTAGGTATAGCGTTCTGAACCCCTATCTGGACCCACTCCTGATATTTCTTTAGCCTCTGCATACCCCCAGGTGTATTAGAATCCCACCCTGGATCCTCGGTTGGAAAATTATCATCCAGACTCCCTGTCACCAGTCTATTTCTATTATCTTCTCTTACTCTTTCCTTGGGTGCCCTAAGCACCATCTCTTTCTCAGTAGAATCCATTTAAGTATCTAGTATTACTTGTATATCATCCCAGTGTGGATTCTGAGTTTTCATGATCATTTTTACCACCCTTGCCACTTTCTCCAGATTTTCCCTTTAAGTCCCAGCTGATTGTTTCCAAATTACCAAGTCCACAGGAGAGAAAGATACTTTTACAAATACCGACCCCTCCTCTCCTACTCCTTGTCTCAAGGGGGCAATCACAGTCCGCTTTTGTCTGCCCAAGTCTTCTCCTGGTTTAGACAGGATCGGGGCGAGCTTTGACTAAATCTGATGAGATACCGGTGTCACTGATTCATCCCCACTATTGCTATCTTCCTCACTCACATTTCTCCTGCTTCCTTGTATCACAGTTAGATTTTGATCATCTCCCAGGGAAGAAGGATCAGGTGAAGGCGGGAGAGGGGGGTAGAGAGGGAAGGGTGAAATAGTGTTAGATGAAGTAGGGTTGGGTGGAGTAGGGGCAGGCGGAATAGGGCCAGGTGCTCTTAGTCCTGCTGGAACCATTTGTGAATCAACATCCATATCGTTCCCCCCGACACAAACTTTCTTTCAATGCCAGGTGTTCTAAACAACACTTCCCTTTTACACAGACCTCACGCTCATCACTCGCAAATGCCTTGACCACCATCAATCCACACTCAGTCTGCCATTCTGTCTTATCTCACAAATGGAAAAACAAATCAACATATGGAACCTCATCCCATTTTCCCTCTCGCTTACAAAACAACATCAACTGTCAAATGGTGTTATATTGCAAAGATCCGTTCCTCGGCCACTTTTCCCCATTCTCCAGGACATATTCTGGTCACCATGTATTACAATAACCTATCAACTGAGCCTTCCGCAACTCTTCCCCAAAGTTACGGTTCCCAATGCGCAAATAAGCACCCCAAAGGAGAAGTATGTGGTATGGGGGCATTGCCGCCCAAAATCCCTTTAAGCTTCTCCATATTACAGCTACAATACACCACAGATGCCGATCCTGCAATGCTTTCATGATTGCCTAAGGGACAGCGCCTAGGCAATACCAGGAACTCCTTAGCCCAGCCACATGTAGCTTTCGCTGTGACTTATTGGCAGGCAAACACACCAGACTGAAAAGCATCTTACCTCTCCAGGGGATTTTGTGAGCGGCACAGGGGTCATGGTGCCGATGGGCTCCCCAAGAATCCCTCACTGCCGGCTGGAGTGTAATCAGGTAGCAGGGTCCTCAGCAACGCTCACAAGAATACCATCTGGGTTGCCAAAAATGTTAGCATTCAGAAACACATATTCACAGAATGATTATATGCAGGTGTTTTTATTGAAAAGCTCTGGGTGTCAGGGGTACACAGACCCAAATCTGACCCGACATGGGTTCGGGATGAACATGTTTTTATACCCTTATCATTATATAACTACATATTGATTATTAAACGTCTATTGTTCTATTGTATACATTGATTTCATCCAAGCATGGATTTTTGTAATTTCCATAAAACCCCCCCAACATAATTTCTCATGATTCTTGTTACAATTAAACAATAATTATATCCAATTACCAAACAATCATCCCACCTAACAATCATATCATTTCTCATCGTCATTAAATGATTATACAGGTGCAGCCTAACATTTTCCCAGGGCCTACCTTAACATCTTTCCAGGGCCTACTAAGCCTATCCTTCCTTTCTAATTCCCCTGAATATTCCAAGATTTTAGAAACATTTTATCCCTGTACCATATCATTTCCATAAAATTAAATATATCAATTTTTTGGCACCAACATCTAACCTCATTTGGTTTTAATCTCATTTTTGAATATATTTTGAGCTTTCTAAATTCTTTCTGGTTTATACAGAGAGACTTAACTTTCTTTGCTTTTTTGGGTTTAAACTGGATCGTAATAATAGGGTATATTAGACCATTGTTCTTTTTGCTGCCACAACTTCAGGAAAATCTGTTAGGAATCAAGGTATATGATGATCTAATTAGGGAAAAGCTGTCAATTGATGCATCCCTGGCTGAAGGGAGCACCCAAAAGTCGGGAAAAGATGAATGGCCACATGAGCAAACCATACAACACTATGGACCAGCCACTTGGTGTTGCAGTAAGGTAGAAAAATCATAAAGGCTTCATGAAATCAAGCCTGCTCTCCTAAAATCAGTGGCTGGCCTTTGTCCGATCGGCTGTCTGTCTCTGCTCAGACACGCGTAGGATGGCTCGGGGACAGCCCGCGCTTCAAAGGACGAGTCTGGACTTTTCAGATTTTCAGTCTTCAGATTGTTTATTATTTCTTATCTACAGAATTTTCTTTCTGCCCAGCAGAGGTCTGACCAGCAAGGCAGCCAAGGGCACTCTGACCTCCCACGGGGCGGTCATGTTTTTTTATGCTATAAACTACGTACATCATATTTACCTTTATTTCCCAATACTTTTCACCCATATTAGCAAGTGCACCTTCAACATGGACCAATCCTAAAGTGCCAACATCACCACAGAAAATGGATGACAAGAAGAAGAAAGAAGAAGGACAAGACACGCCCTGATCCCTCCATCTTGTCTCCATAACCCCCCTGTACCAAAACCTTAAAATCTATATTTTACCCTGTAAATACATCATTCCTGCACCATTCACTCCCAAGTGACTCTCATGTCTTCAAACAGGTGGCACATCCCTAGAGGAATTGAAGTCAAGCCACCAGGTGCTCCTGGCAACATTTCAGGATTTCCGAGCCCCCCAAGGGTTCTCTCGGTAACTCTGGACATCTGGAGTGATGTGCTGAGTTCCCACATGCCTTGTCAAGCTAGCACTTTGCAAATTCCCATGTGAAAGCAATCCTGGTGTTAAAAATAGGTTAGAAACTGTTGTAAAATAGTTGATAGATCGTTAAGCGTGTACTGTTTGGTTATTGTAAAAGGGGTTAAAAGGGTAGTTATAGGAAATAAGGTACTCAATGTACCATATTACACCTAAGTAAAGTGCACCACCCCCAAGCAAAATGAGCCAGCCTGGACAGAACTGTAATGGGCCAATCAAGCACCTTAAACCTTCATGCAAATGAAGGATCCAAAAAGAAACCAATCCAAAGGGAAAAAAAACAGGATAAAAAGGGACTTCTGACCTACTGAATCCATGCTGCTCCATTGGGGACATCGGTACATCACTGTTGAGAAGACCCAGTGCCGGCATTGCAGCATCCTCGACAGGAACGCTCCTGCTTGGCCTTCGGGCCCCCATGCTTTAGGCCTTTCTTTTTCTTATAATAAATGTTGAAATCACTTTAGTACAGGGACCATGCTCTCCTTTTTAACACTGGTGTGAGCAGTTCATTAACATAACACTCTATTGCTGGTTTAAAAAACAACTAGTCACCTGTATAAATTGTTTTTACACCATTTGATAGAAAAATGAAAACTATCTCTCACAAACCACTTTTCCTGCACATACACACCAGGGGTTTGAGTCACCAATCAATACAGGGCAACAACTTGTTACTAATCAATAAAATAATTGGCAAGAAAGCTACTAACCAATTGGAGTCACACATGAAGTCTGTAAAACTGTATAAAAGGAGTTAAGTGAATAAAGAAGAGGCTTTTTCCACCATGAAAAAAGTGGAGTCCGTATGATTTATTCCCATAACTTGGAATCCTAATGAATTAATATGAGGTGTCAGAGAACCTATTTATAATTTGAATTGGATAATTAGGTCACAAGCTGTTACTGAAATATTAACCCACCAGACAGCTACACCTGTTGATCTTGCTGACCAATCCACTCAGATGAGGAATGCAATATTTCAACATCAGATAGTATTAGATTATCTATTACCAGAAGAAAGAAGAGTGTGTGGAAAATAAGGTGACTCTAACTGCTGTTTGCAAATAGATGACAGTGGAAAAGTAGTGAAACAAATAACAAAGAGAATAAGAAAGTTAGTTCATGTACTGGTCCAAATGTGGAAAGGATGGGAATGGCACATGTTTTCGTGGTTACCTGGTAGACTATAGGGAAAATTAATGCTTTTTTCCTCTTGTATGCTATAGCAACTCGGATCTTTTTACCATGTATGATCCCTTGCTTAGTGCAACTTATTCAACATGTGATCAAGGAGATGCAGGTAGTAGCCATGCCTAGTGATCCAGAAATGGATACAAAAAGACAAAAAATTATGTCACTGCAAATAATTGCAAAACCAAAAAGAACCCAGGAACAAAACGGTAAGTCAATAATAACTAAGGTTTGTAAAGATAATTGTTGAAAAAATAAGAAGAGGTGGGATTGAAAGGAATGACAAAGAGGTGTCTTTACAAACAAACTATGGGCCTGATGGTAGATAAGGTCAGACATGGAGAGGTGAAAAAAGCAATGGGGGAAATCATAAATTCCATAGGAATTCCACTAATTGACAGACTATTACTCACTCAAGACTGTGATAAATCTCTGCATTTAGAGAAAACAGAGACACAAGGAAAATGAAAAAGAAAAAGTGGGGTGTACATATTAGAAGGCGGTCTTCGGTATTAGGTGTTTTGGGACATCCGTACCTCTCAAGTACCTTAGCCAATTGAGAAAGAGAGAAGGAAAAGCTGCTGGGAAATTAGACTAAAAAGGAGGCTGCGTCTTCTAAAAATTTGAGGGATCCCATGGAAAATGCCCATGACCTCTTCCTTTATTCAAATAAAGTTATGGGACTCCTCTGTCTCCTTTTTGGATGCAAACCTCTGGTGTTTGTGGATTAATTTTCCCGACAGTATAAACCAAAAAGAACTACTAGATTATATAAATGAGTGCACAATATCAAGATACCTATAGTAAAGCTAGCAAAAGAAATAGTATTTATTAGGAGTCAAATGTGACTTACCACCAAAATGATGATAATGTACACAGAGTCCTTTCACTCAACTTCAAGAGAAGTAACCACAAAGCAGGTGTCCCAAACTCTGGGGGAGACAGCCTCACACTTTTCCGGGGAATGTGCAGAAGATTTCTGCTTTGTGAAAGTTTGGCGTAGCTTTTATAGTTTGTAAAGTGAAGTGTCTGTCAGTCAGAAATTCCAGATCTCACTTCCACAGTAAGATGTTTACTGTCAGCTGAAAGCATTACTTCCATGGTGCCGAAATAACTCCTTACAAGACAAGCTGTCCCAATTGAGTTATTTCACTGAAGCTCATGTGAAGCTCATGTGAGGGGCAAGATGCCCTGAGTTATTTCACCAGTTAACAAGCAACAGATAATCTCTTGTGGGGGCGAGATGCCCTGCTACATCTGTGCAATAATATTTTTTTCTTCTAAAATATATTATCACAGTCATTACCACCATTTCTGATTGGCCCAGCCTTGGCCAGCAGCGGGCATAGTTGGAGGCACCTGGTCCAGAAAAGACTGATAAGGAAATCAAGGAGTGAGAACCTAATTAACATCAGAAGCTAAGAAATCTGGGTCCAATAGGAAACCAAATACTAAGAACTATGCAACTTTGAAGCAATGAACATTGAACCAATGGATTTCTATGAGTTTTTGACTGTATAAAGTTTGGGAAAAATCTAGTAAAACCTATGTGTGTATGGAATATTTTCCAGGGCACATCCTGGCCAGAAATAAAGTAATGCCTGATTCTCTATCACTTCAAATATAGTGTTAGAGGGTTTTTGCTTTTCCGGCAGTTTTGGTGACACTAGCATCTTCTCACAGAAACCACCCCTGTAACTCCCCCCTCACAACCAAAACCTGGCCATGCAAACCCAATACATCAGGTGACATGTCTATTGGATGAGGGAAAGGCTGTGAATGTTGGCATTCACTCACTAGTGGGGTTTCCGAGGGCTCAGTTTTGGGTCCAGTCCTGTTTAATATCTTTATTGATGATCTGGACAAGGGGATCATGTGTACCCTTATTCACAGATGACACCAAGTTGGGTGGGAGTGTTGATCTTCTGGAGGGTAGGAAGGTTCTTGAGAGGGATCTGGACAAGTTAGATTAATCAGCCTAGGCCAACAATATGAAATTCAAAAATCAAAGTGCCAGGTCCTACATTTCAGCCACAACAACACCCTGTAGCACTACAGGCTGAGGGAAGTGTGGCTGAAAAGCAGCTAAGGAGAAAAGGACCTGCGGGTGACACCAATATTGCGGGAAAAACAAAATCTGTCCGACATTTCTAGCATTAGAGAATTGAAAGGAATGAGAATGATTTGTCTTTACAAAAAAACTGTGGGTCTGTGTGAGAAATGATTCTCACTTTTGAAATTTCAAAGGTTTATCGAACTTTTACAAAATACAACAAATGACTAAATAAGGAAAAATTACAATGCTGGGAGCATGGAACTAAACCGCCATGAGCTCAACTTCAAAATGTCTTCTCCACCTCTTTATACACCTGGTTTTGCATCAGGTAACCTTAACCCCTCCTAAAGTCTATCAGTCAACTCTTCTTTGCCATCTATTGGTGGAGATTACTTTCTTGCAATTTGATTGGAGGTCAGGTGTTGCCATGTCATGCCTCCTAGTAACAAGCCTGCCTTTCCCCCTAATGCCCCAACTACTAAGGCCAGTCTAGTGACAACAATACGAGGGGGAAGGGAAAGAGGACTATAGGGAGAACATATCGCAATAACATAACTATACACTAATAAAACTTTTCTTATCATACACATAATATTCATCCTTTAATTGTGAGAGCCAACCATCACATTATTCATCTATAACAAACCCCTTTTCCTTTTCTGTAATTTATTTACCTAGAACAATTAATTCTTATTTTTTCTTTCAATTATCTACTTCTACTTCTTTTGAGCTAAAATTTAATTTTGGATGAGTCATACTAGCCTCTGTTGATGTGGGTGAGGACAGTGGGAAGAGAAAAAAACCTTCAGGTTTTAAACACAATGATTGGTGAAATTGGTGACATAAATTGGTTGAGGCAGACAAAAGGGAATCACAGAGGTCTGGTATGGCTTTTTACTCCTATCTACTATGCCTATGGGGTTGCTATCCATAGCATGTGCATCTTGGTAGCAAGTACAGAGGTCAACTTGGTCTTGCCCTCTAGTCTGTTGTATTCTACTTTGTCAATTGTACCCGTATTGGATTTTGGAGGGAAAAGACAATTGAGGAATGATAGAGGTTTGGTATGGCTTTTTCTGGCCTTACATTACCATGCTTATGGGGTTGCTGCCCACAGCAGGGTTATATAATCTTCTTGGTGGCAAACACTGGGGCCAACCTGGTCTTGCTCTCTAGTTTTTGTTTTACTCTACTTGCTAATTGTTAAACAAACTACCTTAACACTTTTTATTGTTCTCTGTATACTTCTTTTCAACAGACACTTGCAATCTCTATTTATTAAAACAGGACAATTACATCAAAAACTGAAATGGTTAAAATTTCTCACTCAGTGTGTTACTTAAAATAGTCCTTGAGCTGGCTGGTGGAAGCTTGACTTTACTTTTTGGACATCTTGATGATTTTCTGGTTACATCTCAGTCTTTGCTTGAGTCAATTTTGTCTCACTTGGTATGGATGCTATGGTTTATTTTTTTGGTTCTTTCACTGGGTTTCTTAATTTTGTCTTAGAGTATTCTGAAGAGGAGAAGCAGCAGAGGTCAGCCAATGTTCTTGTCAGCTTGGCTAGAACTGCAAGGCTGGCTTATGAACTATTGTTGGCAGGTGTCTCTTGGCCATTACATCTGGCAGAGACACTGCAGTTATCTTAGTTGAGCTTACATGGAAAAGAAAGCTATTAGCAGCTAATAAACAGGTGGATTTATCTAGGCTCTGATTTCTTGTAGCAGCAATGCTCACTAGCTTGCACCCCTTGTGGTAGTCTGTTATTTTAGAGTTTGTTCTTCTGTAGTAGGTTTTAAATATTCCTTGTTATAAGTCTGTAATGGTTCATTCCATGTACCCCATTTTGCTTCCCTGATGATTCAGTCCTGAGTTCTTTACCCCAAGATTTTCCCACCAAGTGTATGTCAATCCCCCTGTCTATCAAAGATAGCACACCCTTTTTGCTCTGGAATATTCCCTGTCCTTCATCCCTTCCTTAAACCAAGATTGGATTGCAAGGTTTGCTCCTTCCCCTTGTTGGCTTCTATTGGATAGCCCTTACCCTGCACTCCTTCCTTAATGCCTTCCTATTGGTAAAAGGTTGTGTCCTCCCTGTAGTCTCTCCCCTCCTTAAAAAGCAGTTTTTTGCCCTCAGTTATTGTCACTTGTCCCTGACTCCTCTGGGGAAATAAACCCTCCTTGGAACTCAAACAAGTGATCCCTCTTTATTCCTTCGCCTTGGTCCCTCATACTGGGTTGCTGCCATGTCACCCACACCACAGTCGTCTGCTGCAGGGAGCTGTGAGCCCCTGTGAGCCCAGTCACCTGGGAAGGTCTCCGTAGAGATCCGGGAGCAGACTCTCTCGTGACTGCCCATTGGTCTCAGGGAGTGAGCTGGCCGGAGAACATATTCCCTGTGACCCCAGCCTGCAGTTACAAGCCCCCCCAAAATCTTTGGTTCTCAGGATCTTTAGGATACTCCAGGCTTGTCTGCACTGGCAAGACCTGGATGTCTACCATTCTAGGCTGTGGAGATGTGTCAGTGGCATGGGAGTCTCTTGGGACAAGAGGAAATGCTGTGGTTTTGTGCTGGCAAGTGAAAGGCACAAGCAGCAGTTGTCACTGATTTGGTTTTTGCTGCCACTGATGTGGGACACTGCCACATTTATACTGTGGGCTTCACGTAGGATGAAAGAGGGTGACTTTGTGAGAAAAGTGACAAATGGGACTCACAACTACCGAAAAAGGCAAAAAGAGGTCTCTCTCTTGGTTAAGATAGAGCTTACTCAACAGCACAAGGGCACTGACTAGAGAAAGGCAACATTACATTAGGATTTGATATCAGTGTCGTGGTTTGACCGGAAATGGGACATCTGGGATATGTTGTTTTGCTGTGGTTACCAATGGGTGGTCGGATTTTAAGATGAGCACCTGGTTTGACCAGTGGGGCATTTGGATCCGCCTCTTGAGACTACGAACCCAAGGAGTTAAAAGCAGGGCTCTTGTCCTTCAGAGCCCTCTTGGGATTTCCGGCGTGAAGGTGCTGCGTCTCCCTCCCCCGGCCCAGTTGCTGGCTGGGCTGGGGGAGGGGAAAGCCACGTGGCCCATCTACGGTAGGCCGGATTCGGAGGAAGGATGGCGGACCATTGAGCGACCTGTTTATCCCCCCCCCTTTTTGGAGATGGAGAGAATGCAGCCCGTGCTAGAACTGTATACCTTGAAACTTGATATCATGTGCTGGCAGCACGGTTGGAGGAGAAGGGGAGGGGGCAGCGAGCAGCCCGGCCGCCTGGGAGAGCTTTTAACTCTTGTGAATAGTGAAAGCCTCATAGAACATTACCTTTCCTAGAAAAGGGATAAGAGTGGAAGATGAAGGAAGAAACTGGCTAGTAAGGGGGTCTGGCAAAGAGAAAGAGAGATGTTGAAGGAATGGAGGAAGATGGAGTGGCAATTTTTGCTGGACTCTTTTTTGTTGTATATCCATGGACTGTTTCCTGGTGATGCAGAGGCTGCATTGCAGGGGGAAGCGGAGGCTCGGAGTCAAGAGAGTTTGGTTTTGAGACCCCTCGGCCCCAGGGAGTATAGAAGAAATGGGGGGGACAAAGGTCCCAGAGATGAGACTGTGCTCTGCTTGGAACGAGACGAGGCATCCTTAAAAGGCCCTGAAGGCAGGCCCCTGCCCCATCCCATGCCTGGTGGTGAGAGCACCTTGGCATGGAAAGATGTCACGAGATAGCAAGACTCCGGGCGGTGCTGATTGTGACAAGAAGTCCGTGGCACAAGGAAGGACTCCGTCTATCCCTTATGAGCTGAAGATTTGATTTTTCTAAAGGGTGGTGCCAGACCGAGTGTGGATAATTTTGGGAAATGTAAATGTACTTGGAAATTTGGTGGGAGGAGGATAAGGAAGTGTTTCTGCGTAGTTTTCATTTTCCTTGTGTTTTTTCCCTTTTTCTTTTGTAGTTTAGTTTTTGTAGTTTAGTTAATAAAGTTTTTTTCTCTCTTTTCCTTAAGCAGGAGCCTGCTTTGTTTATTCCCGGGTACCATCTCACAGCAGATGCCAGGGAGGGGGGAATTTTCATGGGGGCACTGGCATTGTGCCAGTGTCAAACCAGAACAATCAGCATTCCTTAACACCTTCTGTGTGGATGAGACAGTGTGGTCGGAGAGAGAAAGCCAGATAAACTTTCCCAGGAATTGTTCTGGGGAGTTTTGAGAAGGTTGAGAGAAAGAATTAAAGCAATCTTGCAGCTGGTGTTTTGAACAGTTGTTTTCTCATAAGACGTTTGCCAAAGGGTGTCTTCTTAATTAGCCAATGATGTAACGGTGTGTTGATTAAATGACCAATTGGGTCCACCTGTAATAGAATGCTGTATAAAAAGAATGGGTTTCTAATAAAACTCGAATTAGCCTGTTGAAGAGAGTTAATGTGTCACCTCACTCCCGTTCTTGACTCAATGGGGACACCTTCTGGGTTTAGCAAAAGCTTTTTGCCTACAGCTGCTTGATCGTCTTGTATTTAGTTGGGTCTTCAGCTGCGCAAGGCTATCTAGCTCCTGGGATCGTGGAAAGGATAGTTTTCCAGGAGAAAAGGGACAAAGGGACTGGCCACGCCCATGGCACCTCCCCTTTTTCCTAGGGCAGGCAGCTTCTCTTTACTTTAAAAGTTACAAAAGGGAAACACAGAGGTAAATTTTTTCTTCTATGAGAACAGAGTGCACACAGAGAACCAGGGGCAACTTAGCTAGCAGAGCCTAGCAGTGATGCACACACACAGACACACACACAAACGCACACACATATGTCTGCCCTTCCTAGGTGGGACAGCAGCTGGACGCAGTGCTGTGTATCTAGAACCATGCCCCTGGAGCCACGTCTCTGGGCGTGCCCAGCTCACATGTGCACCCAGGTACACCTGGAGAGCTAGTGGACACACAGGCACTTGCTCACTTGCACAGAGCCCTGGTGTACAGCGGTACTTGTTAGCAGCACACACTTGCACACACACATGGAATCGTGCATACTAATGCGTAGTGTTATATACATCAATACACATATCTTACATAGGGCTATGCTTATATGTGCAGAGTTTGTGCACGCTCACAAGCACAAAGCTGTGTGCAAACTTACACTTGAGAGGTTGTTATTTAACACACATGCACACAGCAGTGTACACATATCATGCACATATTATAAGAGGAATCCTACAGAGGATCTGCAGCCAGCCCCCACAGAGAAAAAGAAACAGTTTCCTTTGGCAGGAGCTAAGCTAGAGTTATCTATGTGCCTAGTGCTGTGGATACTAGCACACTTGTAGCTGTACAAAGTGGGACGTGTACACTTATATCTGGGCATACTAGAAAACACACATGTACGCAGCTTCACACACTGACACACGTGTACACTCCAGCGCTTGTGTGCGCACATGGAGCTGTGCACACTGGCACACACAGGCATAGCATGTGCAGACTCACGCACCTTAGCATGCATGTGCACAGAGTCACACACACTGGTACATACATGCACAGAACTTTTCAGAGCTTTTCTGGAAAAGAGAGTAGTTGGACATCCACTGCCTATTACCCTCTTTTAGGCAACATTTTACCCTCTGTGCATTTGAAATGAGAACAGACAGTGCTGTCTCAAAGGAAAGGTCAAAGAGAGACTGTACTGGATTCTTGCCTCCTGCCTTTTACTCTACAATGACAGGAGGGCACAAAACAGAGCACTTTTTGTTGTCTTGTCTTCCCCAGGGGCTTGACTAGCACGAAGGAGAGGATTCACTCTTTGTGCATAGCACATGTGGCATTCCTCACTCCTCACATTAGGAGAGGAAGGGAAGAGGAAGTATAGGTGACAGTAGATAAACTGTTGTGTTTTTCCAAGGGGCATCTCTTGCCCCTTAACTGAAGGGGGTAGTACTTGTGGTTCCTATTTCTGTGGAGGGTAGCTCACAGTTTCTTGGAGATCAGGCACACACAGTAAGGAAATCTCTAGGCCTCTCCAGAGGTCACAGTGACTCACTGCATCAAATCTTAGAATGCATAGAAAAATATTTAAGCTTTTGACACTCGAGCTTTTCCCTTAACTTGAAAGGGGAGTAGCAATTGTTAATGTTAACAACTGTTTTGTGTTACATTTGATTAAATTTAGTGTTCACAGAGAAGGAGAGACCGGTAGTAGGGGCAAATGGAAGGGGGGAAAATAAAGCATACCTTGAGCTAGTGGGTTTTTTCCGAATCTAAGATTTTTTGTTTGGACAGTGTGGGGTGCAGAGTAGCTTTCTTTTAAGAATCAGGATTGAGAGGCTAGAGCTAGAAGGGTTGTTCAGTAAGAAGCCTCTCTGATCTGCACTGGGGTTGTTCTTTAATTTTTATATGGATGTTTAAATCTTGACACATCTATTCTTCTTCTGACTTACACTACGGCTAGTGCACCTGGTTGGACTCAATTTCCCTTTTAGTTTATGTTATTTCACAATACTGCATAACCTTATTTTTGCTTTTGTTGTTCAGGTTGCATCTCTACTGGATTTGTCTACTTCCCAGGGGGCTGTTTAGGGGTATACTTGCTGACATCTCTTCACTTCTTTTTTTCCTTGGGGATTCTCTACTTGCTCCTAGTCCTATTTCGACAGCCAATCACAGGTCTCCCAACAAATAGATAGAAGGAAATATGTAAGTGTTGAAGGTCTGGGCAAGTGCAAGATGGAGCTTTGAGTGAGTAAAGTGAAAGGGGGGAATCCTGCAGCTCTGTGGTATAGGGCCTGGATTCAGTGGTCCAGTGTAGAGATGTGATGAGGGCATGATGGGTATTGCTTGTAAATTTTGGGGGAACATATGGAAATTTTGTGTGAATACATGCATGATGTGTGGTAGCATGTTGATGATATGGGGATAAGGGGTGGAATGTCCTAGGGTGACGTTATGATGCTTGTATCCCCATTCATGTGTTCCGTTTATGTTGGATATTATGTTCTGTGCCTTTAAGACTGGCTCTGAACAGTGAAAGTTTTGTTTGGGTTTTTCTTATCAGCCTGGCGGGACACAGAGGGCTACTTTTGCTTTTTTTTTGCTTTTGCTTTTCGCTTTGCTCTTGCTCTTGCTTCTGCTTCGCTTCTGCTTGCTTTTTGCTTCTGCTCTTTAGCTAGTTTAGCTAAACAGTCCAAATTTCTTCCTGGACTGTTTCTCCTCTCCTTTTTCTGACCATCTTGAACCTGCTCTGGACTGGGACCTGGAAACACCGAGAGTTTGCACCTTGTGGCTGCAGCAGCTGCCCCAGCGCCAGAGGGACTGAGAACAGAGCGACCACTCCCAAGAGAGACTTTCTGAATTTGTCATCTTTTACCAGAGTGGTGTCATCCGGTTTTGTTCATTTTGTGGGCTGGGGGGTGCTGTGCCTGTTAAATAAACAGGTTCTTTCCACTTCTGTCCGAGGAATTCTTCCTGAACCGGTTGCGGGGAGGGGCCGTGTGGATTTGCTTTCTGGAGGGGCCCTCCTTTGGAGATTCTCTACCAAATTTGCCCTAAACCAGGACAACCTGCCTTCCCAACTGGCCAACTACAGGGCCTCCTAAAAAGGCTCGCCTTCCTAACTAGCTAACTACAGGCCTTCTTGACAAAGCTCGCTTTCCTAACCAGCTGTGGTGGGTTCAGTGCTGGCCAAATGCCTATGTATCCTCTAGAATTATTTACTCATTTCCTGCTGTGAGATAGGATTAGGAGGAAGGCAAGGCAGGCTCAAAACTTTAAAAGGGTATAAAGAAAACTTTATTAACAGAACTAAAAAATTAATAAGAAGAATCAGAATTAAACCTTTAGAATGCTTCTTCTCCCCCACAACCTTTTTTTCTTTTCCATTGACAATGTAAAGAGACAAAACCTGGGATTTTCAGTCAGTTTATCACTTCTAGAATAGTCTTTCTTCAGTTCACTTAGGGAGAGGAGTTTCTTTTGCCATGCCATGGAGACTTCTCCACAAGAAACAGTTCTCTTGTGGCTTCAATTTTCATGAATAGCAGCCGCCAGGGAATCTGCATTCGTGAAATCCCTCCTATCTTTCACAGCCTTTCCACAGCTGTGTTTCTGGGCCATGTCAACTTATTGGGGTGCCATTTTTAAGGATGAGCTGTTCAAAAGCAAAGATTCTCTTCATCTATCACTGAAATCATCTTCATCTCTGAGAACAGAAGTTTTCTTCTTTCCTGGGAGCAAAGGGTCTTCATCACTTTTGTCTCTCTCTGTTCAAGCCTCTCATCAGGATCACAGCTGCTTCAACATCTGTTCACTTCAGCACTGGTGCTTCTGTTCATGGCTGTAATTAAAACGCTACATCCCCCCAAATGCATTTTAATGAGTTACAGGGAAAAAGAGTGATATATCAATTACATTCTTCTTCATAGCCTTAGAAGAGGATTTCAGCCCAAGACTAAGGCATTTCCTCATTCTCTTTCCATCTGGGACTTGACTCCTTTACTGGCCTTGGTGTCTTCATGTTGTTCCTCTACGTATCTTTACTCTGTCCTTTTCTCTCACTCGACAGAGGATTGAAGGTCTGCAAGTCTTATCTGTGTACTGCAAGAGTTGATCTTACCCAGGCCTTGCATCAGGAACTGGCCTCTCACTGTTGGCCATATGATTTCTGCCGGGCAGTGGCCAGAGCAGTCACAGTGTAGTATTTCAGGCCACACTGAGGGGCCATGCCAGGATCGGGAAGGAGCGGGGGAGGGGGAGGGGGCGGGGGGGGGGGAGGGGCAGAAACCGGGCCAGAACAGCAGCACACCACTGGCTGATGGCTTCCCCTCCCCCTGCCTGGCAGCCACTGGGGCCTGGCCCAGATGGGACCTGGCGGGCTCCCCAGAAAGGAGCCCAGCCCTGGGGCAGGGCCCACTCGGGCTGGCCAGGATGGGAGGCCAGGCTGGCTTTGTTACCTGTTCCCAGGCCGGAAGAAAGAGAGCTTTTCCTGAGCTTGTTCATCTTAAAATGTGAATCTCACAGAGGCATATTTAGCTCTTTAATTGGTTTAACAGGTTGTCAATATTCAAACTAGCCACTGATTGGTTTTGTCAAGACACAGAGGAAGCTATTAGCAGCTTCTCTCAGACAATCACTTTTGTGGGTGATTTTTTCCCTCTTCACCACAAATCAATTAATGCAAAAGTAGTGTGAAAAATGCCAATCACTTGTTTTAAAATTTTAAAAGTTTATTAAGAATAAAATGGTTATAAAAATAATAAAACAAATTAAAGCAATAAGAATTTGGACAATCAGAGTTAGGACAATAAAGGACAATAAATAGCAAAGAATTATGAACGTTTGTATGCTTTCTTTAAAAAAGCATGGCTTGCTAGCAAAGGATTAACTCTTAAAAGCAATAGCCTGTTGCATATTCATACATCTCATACATGATTCAAAAATTCTTTTGAAACAAAATATGTTTTCTGATTATTGTCAGTTCCCCCCCTTCATCTTGTAAATCAATCGTCTTGGTCCCTCGAAGTCTGGTTTCTTCCAATAAGGAGGTAATAATTCTTCTTTTGAGAAATTTTGGTGTCTCGTTGCTCTTATCTCTGTGCGAAGAATTTCTTGAGCTAGTAAGAGAAAGTATCTTACCTCACATAGTTTCTGTAGCCTAAAACTATTTTCACCACACTGATAGTGGAGCCCTGGAAAAAGTTAAAGATAGAATCTAAAATGTTAGGCTTTGTGCTTTCCCAGATCAACTGCACCTGCGTAAGCAGTATGATAAATTATATAATTGTTAGATGTGATGATTGTTTAGCAATTAAATATAATTATTATATAACCATAAGAAGAATAATTAGAAACTATGTTGGAAATTCAGAGAGGAGCTAAATTTATGTATACAATAGAACAATATAAGTTTAATAATTAACATGAAAGTTATATAATGATAGAGTATAAAAACATGATCATTTCGGATGTATGGTCGGAATCAGATTTGTGTAATACCCAGATTCCCAGAGCTCTTTAATAAAAAGCACCGCATATAATCCCTACGTGATTATGTGTTTTTGAATGCTAACAACACTACTTAAAAAGATTAGTACAGCATGAAAAGGAAAAAAGGATTAATACAACAAAACTTTCTAACATAACACATATAGTATTCATTTTAATATTTGCAAAAAGCCAATCATATAATATGCATTTTTCACAACCAGCACACCAGCCAGCCACAGGCTCTCCTGACAAGGCCTGCCTTCCCAAGTAGATAGAAGGAAAAAGAAAGAAAAAGAAAAAGGGGAAAGAAAGAAAAGAAAGGAAAGAAAAAAAACCCATACCTTTTTCCTCAGAAAACTAAAGGAAATGAACAACCCTCCTGTAATCTGGGGACTCCCATACTACCAGGGCAACTTCACTACTCTTTCACTGCCCCATTCCGGTTCCCCTCCCGCCACCTTCTGTCACACTAGACTGGACAGCCACCGGGAGCTGCTCATGTGGCCTCCCGGTGCCACAGCCCTGCACCAGCAAATAGCACATGGAAGCCGGCACAGCCCAGTGCTCCAGTGCTCTCTGGAGCAGCATGGGGCAGCCACTGAAAGCCACGGATGCATGTACCTATTGAAGGCCTTCAATAAATACCCACTTTTATTTTCTTAATTTTGTCTATCCTCTGTTTTAGGTAGCCACTCCAAGGCATCACTATGAGGAGCGGCTAAGGAAGTAGGGGTGTTTGGTCTAGAGAAAAGGAGCGTCAGGGGAGACCATATCACTCTTCAACTACCTGAAAGGAGGTTGTAGCAAGGTGAGGGTTGGTCTCTTCTCCCAGGCAACTAGTGACAGGGTGAGAGGTCCTAGCCTCAAGTTGAACCACATGAGGTTCAGGCCAGACATCAGGAGGAATTTCTTCACAGAAAGGGTTGTTAAACATTGGAATTAACTGCCCAGGGAGGTGAAGTCCACTTAGTGTCATGGTCTAGTTGAAAAGATGGTGATCAAAGGTTGGTGTTGCCTTCTGAAGCAAGGCAGGCGACCTGGTTCTGAGGAAACGGCACGGCAGCCCTCTCACTAGGGCCACTCGGGCCAATGACACACGCAGACATCAATGTGATGGACGGTCAAAAGGCGTTTATTGTCTCATCTCTTGGGTTTTTATAGTCTAAGGGGTCTCTACGTCAATGTGGGTCTGTCTTTACCATCTATGGTTAGTAAGAGGTGGACTGTTACTGGGTAGGGGATGGAAAGTTACTGGAATTCGGTTAGGGGGGTTACATTCCTATGTTAGTTTCTTATCTATGGGAAGCAGATGGTCTTATCTGAGGGGATCTGAGGGTCCTGGCTTTCCGTGACATCGCGAGATCTTCCGCAGCGCCTTTCCCTGTCTACCACATCTCCCCCCCCCTTTTCACAAATGAATGAGGTAGTCATATACATAGGTACTGAAGTGAGGTATGAGGTTGTAACTGGACAAGGGAAAGGAGTCTTGGGAAACTTGAGTAAGCTTTTGCCGGACAAGTTCGGAGGATCTTGTGACTGACGGTGTCCCCTGGTTGAATTCTCTGGTTGAATTCTCCGGTTGAATTCACAGCAATTGTCGTCGGCCTAGGTACCGGATGTTGGTCCGTTCCAGGCGGGTGTGAACGAACGAGACCAGCTTGTTCAGCAGGCATGGTCCGAAGGTGACTGTTAGAAACCTGTCTATATTTCTCTTTTGTGAATCTGGCTGGGTCCCTCAAGAAGATGGTGCACTTCTTCGTCTGAGTGGTACAGGACCCTAGGAACAATCTGAACTTGGACACAGAAGTCGTTAGAGTCATTGAATTTGGGAAGGAACTCATAAGGACTCACTCCGGATCGCTGGCAAACCCACCTCCCAGATGCGGATGGGACTGCCCACTTATTGTTTTTCCTGTTAGGCTTGACCATTTTGGTGCAGATGTTGCCTCCCCGCTTAGCTAGGGTTGCATTGCCAAAGCATCTGCCTCGGCCTGTGACTTGACTCAGGGTGATTCCTTTGCGAGGGGTGTCCCATC
Organism: Melozone crissalis; assembly: GCF_028551555.1. NCBI lineage: Eukaryota > Metazoa > Chordata > Aves > Passeriformes > Passerellidae > Melozone > Melozone crissalis. The sequence continues at coordinate 2,062,358 of NW_026535813.1, read as the reverse complement.
TGCACTGGTGAGGGGCGTCGGCTGAGGAGTAACTGAAGGGAGTGTTTAAGGCGACTCCTTCGTAAAAGGGGGGTTTGACATCATAACAAAGCCTGCAGGATTCGGTTAGGTTAGGGTTGGATTCGTTCGGGGATACAAAGGTAGCTTCTAACATGCGAAGGATTGGGTCTGAGTCTGACTCGGTTAAGCGGCTCATCTGAAAGGTTTTCGCTTGACCGGTCGGGACATTGCTGACCCCTGTGGGTAAGGTTTTGGGGTAGGTTATGTTTCTCCCTTTCGGCACGCTTTTAATCGCTTTGTTGGGTCCGACTGCTCGGGGTGCTGACGGTTGGAGCCTGATAATTCGCACGTTCTCCCTCTCTTTTGACCCTTGAAGGACTACCGTCCTGTGGCCCAGCTAGGGTGATCTGGCTGCAAGACCGTCCTGTTGTAATCGGTGCATGCCTGAAATCTAGGGATTTTATGCGGGTTTCGATGGAAGTTCCCGTGAAAGAAGAGGGGTATTCTGCAACCGATGGGTGCCCTGGTGAACTGTAGGAATTTGTCTGGCTCTTGTGGATCCCACCCAGGCCCCGATGGCCTGGCATCTGTAACTATGGTTTCGCAGCCCCAGTGCCCACAATGTCCCCACCCTGGGTGATTGCAGTAGCTTTTCCCAGGGTTTGAAGCTGGGCACCAGTAGGATAGGTACGAGTGTTTGACGTGTGGGGAATAGGGGTGTACCTTTGGCTGTCCTGGAAACCTGTCGGTGATGCGGAGCACGGTGTGGCGATTTCTCTGAGTGCTTTGCCCCTACTAAGGTGTCGCATGACCCGCCTGAAGGGCTGATGGGGGTAGTGGTCCGGGCTGGCTTGCCCCCTGGCAACTAGCCCCAACAGCAAAATCCCACAGAAACTCCCTTGGTGCTTGGGTCTCACCCGTGCGGGTCTCTCGGGTGCTGCTTGGCGGCTTGGTGGTCTGTCGCTTTCCTCTGGAATGGGGATGTACGCGTCATGAGGACGTCTCGCGAGCAGGTCCTGTAAACAAATACTCGCAATTCTCGTCAGTCTCATTCTGCTCGCCCTGAAGGTCCGGTTTAATCGACTTAAGTGGACACCACCTGATTTTGCCGTCCTTTTTGACCGCTGCGTACCCTCGCCCCGTGAGCATCAGCCTCCAACCCCGTTCCCACTCGCCTAGCTCGTTTCTGATTACCGCCTGTGGGCCCTCTTCTAGCGTTCGAGTGGCCCAGTGTTTTTGAACAGGACTGTTTGTTTCATCTCCCCTAGGGGATTGATTCAGTGCCAGCAAGGCGGTTGCCAGCATACGTGCCTGATCTCCTGGGGGAATGGCATTGGCAAAGCCTTCTGCTTTTGCCAACACTTCTATCTTGGCTTTCATGGTCTGGTTTGCTCTCTCAACTATGGCCTGTCCGGTACTGTTATATGGGATGCCTTGCACTAGCGTGATACCCCATTTCGAGGCGAATTCCTGTACTTGTTTGGAGGTGAAGTTGGAGCCGTTGTCGATGAAGTCGAGGGAGCTCGTTGCTTGCGGTGTCAGCTCCTTGGGTCCCCAGGGGTTCTTTCCTTTCAGGAGGTCGTACAGAGGGTCCATGACCTCGGGAGGAATCTGGACGATGTTGCGAAGCCACTGCAGCGATCCCACCAGGCGTTGCACGTTGTGGAGTGTCTCGATGTCTCGGTTGATCTTCATCTCGGGGGGTGTCACGTGGGAGCTTGTGATGCCTACTCCCAGGAAGGTCACGCAGGGTCCTCTCTTGATCTTTGCGCTCGCGATCTCGAAGCCGTTGGCTTGAAGGGTTTCCGTGACTGTGGTCACCAGGTGATCTACTTGGCTTGTCGATGGTGCTGCGACCAGGATGTCGCCCTTGTACTGGATGATGGTTGCGGTGGGGTAGGAGTGTCGGACTGGCGTCAGTGCTTTGTCCACGGTGATTTGGCATATGGTCGGGCTGTCGACCCGGCCTTGCGGAAGTACTCTCCATTGGAAGCGAAGGTTGGGCCGCTCGCCGTTCCGAAATGCCCCGGAAAAGGCGAATCGCTCTCGGTCCTCAGGGTGCAGGGGTATTGAAAAGAAGCTGTCCTTGATATCCAGTACTGCGCATGGCTGCCCTGCGGGGATGGCTGAGTTCGTGGGTAGCAGTGTCTGGACTGGACCCATGGGTCTGGTCATCTTGTTCACCTCTCTCAGGTCGTGGACGAGACGATAGCATTGTCTGGACCTTTTGGGGATCACGAATACAGGGGTGTTCCATGGGCTGGTGGAGGGTTCTATGTGACCCTTTTGCAGTTCTCGATCGACCTGTTCCAGCAAGGCTGCCATTCGAGGCTCTGTCAGGGGCCTCTGCTCAACCCATACAGGGTCTGATGATTTCCAAGTCAGTATGATTGGCAGCGGGGGGTGTACAGCGGTGGCCCTTGTGGTAAATTTGTGATCCGAAATCCGAGCAAGGAGAGAACGTCCCTTCCTAACAGGGGTGGAGAATTCTGCAAAATTGACTGCTCCCTGTGGGGGCATAGGGTATGAGGGTCCCCTGCCCCACTGGGGGTTGCTGTAGCTGGGCCGTCTCGCATTTGCAGCGGGAGGGGGCTGAGTGTGGCCCGCGCGCCCCCTCCCTCTCCCGTTTCCCCGGGGCTGGGATGGTTGGAGTGAGGGTGCTGCCAGGGAAAGCTGTGCTCGCTGACTAGCTGTCCTTCCCCGGAAGCCTGGGCTAACACGGTCGTCTTGCCATTCCTGCTTAAATGCAATCCGCCCCGCCCCATCAAAAGCATGCGGCTTATTTGCGTAATATCAAAATTGAGCAGATCGTTATTGCTAGAAAGGCCGTCCTCAGGAGTGGGTACTACAACTGAGTTGATCCCTATTTCTGAAATCCCTTTGGCTTCTTTTGGGTTAACTGGGGTATATGCCCTTTGTTGGTTCCCCCGCGCTCCGGCAACCCCCCCTGGGAAAGCGTGCATGGAGGCTGCCGGTGCCCGGTCCCCACAGGCTGCTTTTATTTTTCCCCAATCGGTGAGTTTGTGTTGCGATTGTTTCCCGATATTGTTTAAAGCTTTATTCGGTTTCGCTCGAAACCGCATTAATTCTGCTCTCTCGGTTTCCGAGTCCCAGCCGGGCTCGGTCGGCACTTCCGAGCTGTCTGAGCAGCTGTTACTTGACTCTGAGCCGGAAGCTGAATGCCGGTACACTTCCGGCGCTCCGTGCCGTTTTGTGCGGCTCCGACCCCGCTCCTCCCTTTGGGGGTGGTGCCGCTCCCTCCCCCTGGGGTCTCCCCGCCTCCTGCCGGGGGAGGTCCTTGCCCTATAAGGACCTAATTTGAATAGAGCGCTCTGGTTGGTCTGACACTCTACCGCGGGGACCGCCCCCCCTCCCCGCTCGCCCGCGCATGCGTTGTTAAGCAGCCTGACGGTATTTCCGCCCTTCTCCTCCTCCTTTCCGCCCTCGCCATGTGGTTCGGCGCCATTTTTAAACGCACATGGCGGGGGCGAGTTTTTACCGATCCCGGCAGGGTCCGACCATCCGGCCGCGTTCCGCGCCTTCTCCGCGGGTCCCTGCCAGAAGCATCGCGCGCGCTGCTCTGCCTCTTCTGCTGGATCGGCGACCGGCGGGGAAGGGACGGATAGAGAAACTGCGGTTTTCTCGGATGGTTCCGCGGGGGGGCTAGGACCCGGCGGGCTCCGTGGGAAGGTCGGGGGGTCCCCTGGGGGTTCCGGGGGGTCTCCTGGGGGCTCCGGGGGGTCTGGGCTCGGGCTCGGAAAGGGATGGAACGCGCCCGGCCCCCGCATGTTCCCGCCTTCAATCCGATCGTTCTCTGAGGCGGTTTGTGTCGCGGCCCCCACCCCCAGCTTTGGTGTAGCTAATAAACCTGTACACGCGGCTTTCCGCGTCTCCTGTTCTTCTAACGTCTCGCGTAGGGTCTCTTCTACTTTCCACCACGCTCTGAGGTTTTTACCTCTGCCTGCGGACTTAGAGTCCTCTGCTGAGGCGGCAGTGCACTTCTCCCGCGCTCCCGAATATAATATATTTACCGGACGTCCGATCGTCCCCAGCTCTAGGAGCCTTGCAATAGCAAGATTAGAGTTCCTGAGCTCACCTTTAATTCCCCATTGCTCATGAGCCTGACTTACGACCTTCGCTGTGGATTCCATGGTCCACGCTGGTCCGGAGGCGTCCCTCCCGCCGTAGTCGGACCCGCCGCTACAGCCGCCGCCCTCTGACCAGGAGAATTCCCGTTCCCCGGGCACTGCAGCAGTCCCGGGTTTCGGCACCAGTATGTTGCCTTCTGAAGCAAGGCAGGCGACCTGGTTCTGAGGAAACGGCACGGCAGCCCTCTCACTAGGGCCACTCGGGCCAATGACACACGCAGACATCAATGTGATGGACGGTCAAAAGGCGTTTATTGTCTCATCTCTTGGGTTTTTATAGTCTAAGGGGTCTCTACGTCAATGTGGGTCTGTCTTTACCATCTATGGTTAGTAAGAGGTGGACTGTTACTGGGTAGGGGATGGAAAGTTACTGGAATTCGGTTAGGGGGGTTACATTCCTATGTTAGTTTCTTATCTATGGGAAGCAGATGGTCTTATCTGAGGGGATCTGAGGGTCCTGGCTTTCCGTGACATCGCGAGATCTTCCGCAGCGCCTTTCCCTGTCTACCACAGGTTGGACTCTATCTTGGAGGTCTTTTTAAACCTAAATGATTCTGTAAAAATTCTCAATATATTTTTGATATTTGTGTTAAGATTAGTAACTTGCATCTGTTCATGAGACTCATAAGAGTCCAACTGAGGGATGCCCTCTGAGCTATTTTATGCAAAATTTCATATTTGTTCTGCAAGACTTTATAGTTGAATTTAAACCAAGAATCCATGATTTCTCACTCCTTTTGTTTTCACTGTTTTTTCCTTCCCTTATTTGTTCCAGATCAGAACTCCTGACATTTGTAGACCACTATTTTGAATCACTGACTTCCTTAATGTATACAGATTTCTCCCTGAATTGTTTTCCATATCCCAGAATTGCAATGCAATTGCTTTATTATTGAAATCTAATAGCTTAATAATTGCAAGTTAATAATTGCTCAATGAAAAAAATAGGAGTGCTTAAAAAGCAATGCAGAACAATGCAATCAAAATGCTGACAACTATTTATGTTCAACAATTTACATACAGTTTTAAATTGAAAGGGATGAAAAATGCTGAGAAGTTACTAGCCAGAATCATTTGGTTGGAAGGGGTCATAGAACAAGTCCTGCTACTGTCTAGATAATGCCCACTCAAGTTCACCAGTGTACATCTTCTTGAGGGGTCAGGATACAACAAAAGCTTGAGGAGGTATAAGAAAAAGGCTGCAGAAGCCATACATCTGTGGTATAATACAGCAAGAGTTAATACAACAGGAGAAAGACAGGTGAGACTGAGATCTGTTCACTGCCTGAAGTAGCACTTTTATCACTTACCTTAGCTTCTGCTGTTCTTCCCACTCTTGAGTTGGTACAGGAACATATGCATGCAGCATATATAGACTGCTAGTGCTGCTTGGATTTACACCACAGTTCTCTGGAACACTCTCCCCACTCCCAAGTAGTATGCATTCCTTTTGTCATATCTTCCCTCATGACTAGCTTCCTATTCATTGCTCCCATGGTAGATTAACCACGCTATTAAGAGCAGCATTTGTTGCAGTGTGTGGCTGCATCCATAGGTGTCACAACTCTTTAGACAAGAGTGTTCTCATACTTATCATTGTTCTCTGTAAGATGGGAAACAAGTGGACAGTTCAATTTGGGAGAAAACTGAAGACAGCTTGCTGGTGATAGCTATGTTGTACCTGCACATTTCTAAGATACAGGCATCCCCAGCTGTGGGAGAAGTAAGGGCTCTACTCCTTGGCTGAGAACCAGGAACTAGCCCACAGGGAAAAACAGCAGAGGGAACAATGGTTTGCTGATTATCTGCTCTTTCTGGAGTCCCAGAAGAGATGGAGCAGAATAGGACTATAGGAAATATGAAGAGCAGCAGAAACTGATGACTAAACCCTGGTCAGTTTTTACTTTTCATATCTAATCTTCATTTTGAGTGATATGACTTTGAACAATAGCATTCTCGGTCAGCAAAAATGAGTCATTGCTCAAGCCAAGAATGGCTCAATTTTGTTAGCACACAGCATACCCTTAAAGCATCTGGACACTGGAAAAATCAGTTACTTAAGTAACAATATGAGATTTTGATTCTCTGTTGTGAACTAAAGTTCAGTTCTAATGCCCCTATGGCAATGCATAAGGAACAGTGGCTGGATGGACATGTCCTTGTCAGTGCAGGTCTGGGGTAAAGCATAGAGGCACATACAGTCAGAGCAACAGAGTGGGATAGAGCATGGAGATGCAGGGCACAAGATCACTGGCAGTACTAGACTCTCCTTTGACAAAATGATCACAACCCAGCTGTGCATCAGTTACCTGTTTCCTGCTTTGATTCAGCGATTATCATTGAATGTCTTAGTTGGAGGGGACCCACAAGGATCATCGAAATGAAACTCCTGGCCCTGCACAAGACAACTCCAAGAATCACACCATGTGCCCAAGAGGAGTCTCCAAACACTTTTTGAACACTGGCAGGCTTGATGCTGTGACCAGTTCCCTAGGGAGACTGTTCCAGTGCCCAATCAGTGCTCAACATTAGAAAAAGACTTTTCACCCAACCTAAACCTCCCCTGACACAACTTCATAACATTCCCTTGGGTCCTGTCACTAGTCATCAGAGAAATCAGAGCCTGCCTCTCCTCTTCCCCTTGAGAGGAAGTTGTGGACTGCAATGAGGTCTCCCCTCAGTCTCCTCTTCTCCAGGCTGAACTAACCAAGTGACCTTGGTTGCTCCTCATAAGTTTTCCCCTCAAGGCTCTTCACCACCTTCATAGCCCTCCTTTGAATGCTCTCTAATAGCTTCATATCGTTCTTATATCACGGCACCCAAAACTGCACACAATACTTAAAGTCAGGCTGCAGCAGTGCAGACCATAATGGGTGAGATGTTGCCACATCACAGTACAAGCTGGTTTGTACTAGGCAAATTAACCAGCCCCTGGGTTGACTGACAGGGGCTTTGCCCAATCACATCTTTCCTAAGGCTGCAGGCATTTCACTGGTCCAGAACCTGAGGGGAGTGAAAGATCAAACCAATGAAAATATCCAGACTGGGTTTTTCAAATGCCCTTTATAAAGAAGGGCTTGAGAATAAATGCTCTCTGCACATGAACATTGGGGTGAGTGGTCTCTCTGTCTCCACCCACTCCCCCATGCACTCACAGGGACAATCCCCTCCCTTGCCTGGCTGGCAATGCTGGGCCTGATTCCTCCCAGGACATGGTTCGCCCTCCTTGCTGCCAAGGCACTGCTGACTCATATTCAACCTGTCACTGACAAGAACCCCCAGGTCTCTTTCCTCGGTACTGGTCTTCAGCCTCTCATTCCCCAGTCTGTCCAAACATCCAGGGTTGCCCCATCCCAGGTGCAGAATTCAGCACTTGTCTTTGATAAATTTCATATGGGTAGTGATTGCCCAGCCCTCTAATTTGTTGAGGTCTCTCTGCAGGGCACTCTGCCTTTGAGGGAGTCAACAACTTCTCCAAATTTAGCATCCAAGTAATTTATGAAGATGTTGAAGAGCACAGGGCCTAAGATGGAGCCCTGTGGAACCCCACTAGTGACAGGTCACTGGTCTGATGTCACCCCATTCACTATAACCTTTTGCACCTGACTTTTGAGCCAGTTGCTCATCCATCGCATGATGCTTTTATCAAGCTGTACACTGGGCAGTTTGTCCAGAAGGATCCTGAGAGAGACAGTATCAGAAGCTTTATTGAAATTCAAAAAGACGACATCAAATGGTTTCCCTTGATCAACTAGGTGGGTTACCTTGTCATAAAAGGAAATTTTTTTCAAGCAGGACTTCCCCCTCATGAAGCTGTGCTGGTTATGACCAATGACTGCATTGTCCTCTATGTGTTTTTCAAAAAGTCACAGAATAATCTTCTCTATAACCTTACCAGGCACTGAAATGAGACTGACAGGCCTGTAGTTCCCAGGATCCTCCTTCTTGCTCTTCTTGAAAACTGGGACATTTGCCAGCTTCCAGTCAATTTGGACCTGTCTGAATTCCCAAGACTGTCCCAGCCACCTGCTGGGCTAATTTGCCCCCGAGCAGGCAACACGAGGGATAGCTCAATTCTCTTTCAGGGACGGAGTGTCCAAGTACCCAGGCCACTCTTAGCCACAGGCAACCTTAGCAAGCTTAAGGGATATCAGCTCTTTAGTGATTTATCAGCTCTCTTATGATTGCAGCTCTTTGCTTGCTCAGGTGCCAATGCAGGCCGACTGAAAAGCAGATGCGAGAGAGGAGAAGACAGCTGGAGTTCCACAGTGATGTCTTTATTGGGGGTCTGTGAAGGGTTCCAGCAATGGCTCTTCCAGCCAGAATGGGCTAAAACAGCCCTTTATATAGGGTATAGGGGGATCCAAACTTGTTCAATAGCAGGGGTTAAGGGAAAGTGACCTGTGGGGTTTCAGAGAGATAAGCAGGGGTCCGAAAGGCGGAAGACAGGGGCTTCTTTGCTATTTCACCATGACTTGGCATTTCCTATCTTTAAGCCTCTGCTCTCCATGGGGCCCTAGCGGGCTCAGAGCCTGCTACACAAGACCATTCAAAAAAATCATTGAGAGAGGTCTCACAATGACATCAACTAGATCTTTGAGGATTCTCAGATGAATCCCATCAGGCCCCATAGACTTACAGGGATCCAGCAGGAGCAGCAGATCCCACATAAGTTCAGGGCTGACTGGAAGTTTATCATTCTCACAGCCATGGTCCTCCAGCTCAGGGCACTGGGACCCCCAGAGCCCATCATCAGTGTTGAAGGGAGAAGCAAAGAATGCATTAAACCTCTCTGCTACGTCTCTGTCCTTGTTTGTGAGGTGACCACCCTCATCAAGTAATGGGCCATTGTAATTTCTGCCCTGCCTTTTCCTACTGACATATTTTTAAAAAAGCCCTCTTTTATTGTCCCCCACAGTTCTGCCCAGCATCAACTCCAATTGAGCTTTGGCCACACAAATTTTCTCCCTACAGTAGTGAGCATCATCTCTGTATTCTTCCCATGTAACCTGACCTTGCTTCTACTAGCCATACACCTTCCTTTTTTGCCTTATTTCCAAGACAAGATTCCTGTTCATCCAAGCCAGTCTTCTGCCTCATCTGCTTAACTTCCAACATTTGGGAATTGTCTGCTCCTGTGCTCTTAGGAGGTGATGCTTTAGAAGTGACCAGCACTGATGGACCCCAGCACCTTCAAAAGTTTTTTCCTAGGGGACCGTACTGTTATGAATGGAGATGAGCTTAGACAAGTCCTGCCTTTGACTCAGATTTCTGGCAGTAGCTCTGTTTGAGGCAGCCTGAACCCCCAAATGGTTCTCACTCACAAGTTCCTTATAATCGCCAATTAGGTCTATTACAAAATAGATTATTTATTGAATAGACACAAGATTAAAACACATAAGACTTTAAATAAACTATTTACTACACAGGATAACACTAAAAGAACTACTAGTAGAGAAAAAATATAGTGCATGATAAAAGGTACCTATATTACAGCTAGCAAATAAATAGCATAGATTAGAATTCAGTGTATCTTATCATCAAATTGATGATGGAGTACACATAGAGTCCTTTCCCTCAATTTCCAGAAAAGTAACTGTGAAATTTGAGTCCAAACTTAGGGGAAAAACCCCACACATTTCCAGGGTGTGTGTAGGAGACTTCTGCCTCCATGAAAGTGTGTTGCTTTTATAGTTTGTAAAGTGAAGTGTCTGTCAGTCAGAAATTCCAGCTTGTCCCCACATCTTGTTCTCAAGGCAAGCTGTTCCTTGTCATCAGGTGGGAAGGCTAACAGCTGGCCTGAAGGCCTCATGGACATAAGTAACCTTGACCTTGACTTGATCAGCCTGTACCTGTGAGAAAAGGAAGTAAACATCTTTAAGGAAGAAAGCACTGAAAAGCTTAAGGACTTGACTGCAAGGAACAGATGCTGGCCAATCTTTGGCAAGCATGTACACAGGTAGCTATTGGCCAGTGAACTGGGTGGCAACAAGTTACTAGCCAATTGGGATTGAACGCACAGTTTTTGAAAACCATGTAAATATGAGCTGTGAACAATAAAGATAGCTATTGCCGCTTGAACCTTGGAGTGTTGTGTCTGTCTCTACTGTGGCAAGCAGGGGCTTCACCCCTCTGGAGACAGAGATAACTCCTTTACCAGACACATACCCAGCCTGGGTTAACTCATCCATCCATTCATGTGAGGGTGAGAATGCCTGAAACTAAAGCTCTTTGTGGTAGGGGGAATGTTCTGCCACACTTACTAATTCCCTGAGCAGTCTGAAATGAGCTCTCCTCATGTCCAGAGCTGAGGTTTTGCTGAACCTTTTCTTCCTGTCACCAGAGATTTTAAACTCGATTGCTTCATGGTCACTGCAACCAAGATGGCCACCAATCACCACTTCACTCACAAGACCCTCTCCACTGACAAGAAACAAATCAAAGAGGGGCCTTTCCTAGTCAGCTCCTTTAGTGCCTGTACCACAAAGTTATCATCCAGGTGTTTTAGGAATCTTCTGGATCTGTTTGTGCCAGCTGTGTGGTGTTCCCACTTAACATCTGGTAAGTTTGAGTCCCCCATAAGCACAAAGGCAGTTGTTTTGTAGGTGCCCCTTTGTTCTTTGAAGTAATGCCTTGAGAAGGCTGACCTAGAACAGAAGCTAGACAGAGTTAAAGAATAAAATAGGTATTTATTAAAAGGCCTTAATGGATACACTTTGGGCAGTACAAGAGCTTGGCCAGGGCTACACTCAAGATGAACCCAAAATGGGCACAAAATGGATGACTGGTCACAAGGTCTCTGTCAAGATCCGCTCGTGCAAGTGGGGGGTCCTGATGGTTCCTTAACTGATCTCAGAGTGCAAAAACAACACGGAGGGGATTTCAGTATTGATCAAAAACAAATACACCTTTTATTGAATGACCACAGCAAATGCAATAGAAGGATTAGAAAAGAGATAAAAGATAAAGAGAGAGAGAGAGAGAGAGAGAGAGAGAAAGGGGGTATAGCTACCAAATGTAGAGACTAAATCCTCATGATCCAGGTCGATGGAAATTCGCCTTGTGACATCGGGGAGAATCTCAAAATCCTGGTTAACACAGGGGTCTATTAGAGTCCTTCGCCAAGGGGGGAACAGGTAAAAGACAATAAAGAATAAGTCTCTTGAAATTGCTGAGGTAGAACAGGTATTGAAAATGGGTACAGACAGTCCATGTTCTTAGCAGTGAACGAGAGTCATTGTTTTCTTGGTCCAACAACCACACCTGGGCAAACATATCAGGCAAGTCCCCCCCTCCCCGCCCCGTTAGGATTATAGGGGTATCAGTCTGAGTCCTTGGGAGGAGGCTTCAATCTCTGTCCGTCACAGTGGTTGTGAGGCAGATTAAGGATTTTCTGTGGGGGACCACCAAAGTTAACCCAGAAAGTTCATTTGGCCGAGAGGTTGGGAAATTCATGGGCCATTGTTGTGAAGCAGGTGCAAGCATGTAGGGCAAGTCACTCCTTGGCAGACCCTGCTAGAAGCAGTAAACCATGGTGGCACTGTAAACACAGCTGCGAACAATCACTTGGCAAGCATCCACCTCAACCAGGCCAGAACTCTGATCAGGGTCCTCAGTGGTCCCGGTCTCTGTCCTTGCGACGGTCATGAGGCAAAAATGAGGGAAACTTTGGACGCTCTCTTACAGGTCTCACACTTTTATAAGTTTTGGTCCATTTGCATATTGGGGTTAATTGTCCAATTACAGCTTCAGATTATGAAGCCCCATCCGTCTTGTTTTCTCTCTTCAGTCCACTGCTGTTTATGCTCTTGAGCCTGAAACTTGCATCAGTTGTCCTTGGTCCCAAGCTAGAAAAGGAATTGTTTTGCCTACCTACTCAGTGAAAAGAGCTTACTAACAATTAAAATGAAGCTGAGAACTACACACTAAAGCAGCACAGAATCTGAAAAATATAAAAGCTAAAACTTAAGGCATCAGAAGAATAATTCAATGGCATCATCATCCTGGCTAGGTGGTTGTCCTGGTTCAGGGCAAATTTGGGAGAGAACCCCCAAAGGGGTTCCGCTAGAAAAGCAGATTCAATTGGCCCCTCCCCCCAACTGGTTCGGGAGATAATACCTCCTTGGAGAAATGTGGAAAAAACTGTTTATTAAACAATAAAACCTCTTGCTGCTCCAAAAGAGATGACAAACTCAGAGAAGTTCCCTCCCCGAGTTGCAGCTTGGCTCACTCAGTCTCTTATCAGTCCCTCTGGTGCTGGAAATGTCACGACGCAGGCCTGGCCCGGTGAGCCACAAGTGCGAGCTGCCAGTGCTCTTCTGGGTGGTCAGTCCAGAGCAGATTTAATCAGGTCCAAAAAAAAAAGGAAAAAAAACCAAACCACAGTTCAGGGAACTTTTTTGCCTCAGCTAGCTAAAACTAACTAAAACAAAGGAAAGCTCTGTGTCGCTGTCTGTCCATCCGCAGACAACACAGTCCAGGAGCAGGAATGTGGAGGAGTGTGTCCAGTGTCTGAAAACAAACTGCACACTTCTTCTCCCCCCCCTTCACTCTCTGGAACAAGTCTTAAAGGTGCAAAACTTATTATTCAGCATAAACAGAACAAGACAATTGTGGATAAAAGCATCATATAGTCAACCCAGGACAGCGGTCTATAGTAGACTCCCACAATGACACCTGCATTGTTTGTTCCTTAATCCTTACCCAGAGGCCCTCAACTGTGCCATCGCCAACTGCAAGCTCCATACATTCTAGCCCCTCCATTACATACAATTCCACCCTCCTTCCCTCTCTCTCTCTCTCCCTCCCTCCCTCCCACCTGTGGCAAGACCTTTCACCTCCTGCTACGGCAGAAACATATCTCCCCGCCATATATGGCTAAGTCAGACCAGAATGATTTGCCATGTGATAAATTGTCCCAGTTGAAAACCTCCTTAGCCAGCAATACACATCCTGTCTTGGTGTGAGAAAGGAAAACCTAAAAATAGTGACTGCAGAATACAAGCACTTCTGCAACTATAGAAGACCACTAGGATTTTCATGAAATCAGAAATCTCTTATACAGTGTCTGAGTGTGTAGAGAGTTCTCCTCGACATGAAGATGTTCATGTTGAGTTACTTCCCAAAGATTGAAAGGAATTAAGGAGATTCTCTGCACACCACTATCATTCATTGGTAAGTGACCTTGACTCCTAATCTATACTATTTCTTCACTAGCTGTTACATAGGTACCTCTATCATGCACTGTATGTCATCCACTAGCAGTGTTTCTTTTGTTTTTCCTGTGTAGTAAGTCTGTTTAAGTCTTATGTTTGTTTCCTTGGCCTATTCAAATAAATAATTCATGTTGTAATAGGCCTGATTGGACATTTTTAAGAACTTGCCAGCGAGAATGGGTTTTGGGCTGCTGGCCGCCTCAATAAAGCTGCTGTCTACTGCCAGAAAGGCAGGGCAAAGGCAGGGACTTGTCTAAGCTCTCCCCTCTCCATTTGTAACACCACCTCACCTGCCTTGCCTATCCCTCCTGAAAAGCCTGTAAGCATCCAACAGGGCACTCCAGCCACAGGACTCATCCCACCAGGTTTCACTTATGTCAGTGATATATTTCTGGGACTGGACCAAGGCTTCAAGCTCCTTTTGTATGTTCCTCATGCTGCATGTGTTTGTATAGAAACATTTCAAGTGTGGTTTGTTGTAGCTGACACTCTGTGGAGCAGATTGAGGGATGTCACTAGCACTCAGTTCCTCAAGTTTTGGCCTGACATTCCATTGCTTATCACTGGCAAGCCTGGTGTTGTCTCTTTCTCCCTTCCAATCTAGTTTAAAATTCTCCCAATTAGCCCTGCTAACTCCTGAGCTAAGATCCCTGTTCTCCTTTGAGACAAGTGAACCCTGTTTGTTGCCAGCAGTCTCACTGTTGTCTAAATGGACCCATGGTCAAAAAGCCCCAAAATTTTGCTGGTAAAACCAATCTCTGCATGATCTTCTGATGCAAACACTGGAGTCCTTAGCTAGCTCTTTTAGAATACCAGCAGCCATGCCAAGGTGCATGGAACAACTCTAGGATAAATTCACCAATAGCTGAACTTCAGAGCTGCAGCTCTACAGTGGGATTAGCTTTACCAGCGTCAGGGAGAAAAGTAAAAGAGTCGACAGATGCTCTCTGCCCAATATTCCAGAAAGTCTTTAATCCAGAGATTTAGAAGCGAAAGAGCTCAGCTCTGCAGTGGTTTATATACAGGCCAAAACTGGTGGGTGGGTACAAACAGCCAGCCAACGGGGTAACTTTAGGGGAGGAGTAAGGGGAGTGGTTTACAGCCAATGAGAGCAAAGGGGAGGGGTTTACATCAGGGGTGGATACAACTTAGGGAGAAACCAACTTGGAACAACATAGGGAGGGTTTTGGAAGCAACCATTATCAGAGAACCTGGATCACAAAACTGAAAACTGGGGTAACACAAACACTAACTGCAACAATCTTCCTGTTTCTTGCCCCATCATTCCCTGCAACTGGCAGGACAGAAGAGAACACAACTTGTGCTCCAGATCCTTTGACCAGTTGAACCAAGGCCCTGATTGTTTGCAGCCTTATTGTTGGGACTTCATTGGTACTCACCTGGAAAATCAGTCGAGGGTAATAATCAGTGGGCCATACCAAGCTGAGAAGTTTCTTTGTGATGTCCCTTACCTGGGCCCCTGGGAGGCAACACACCTCCCTATGAGTTGGGTCTGGTCAGCATATTGGGCTCTCCATTCCTCTCAAAAGGGAGTCACAAATGACTACTAGACTTCTTTTATTCTTAACTGAGGAGGTCATGATGCAGGTGCTAGGCTGCTCTGCCCTGGGTGTGAAAAACACCAGTCACTTGTTTTAAAATTTTAAAAGTTTTATAGTAATAAAATAGTTATAAAATTAGTAATAAAAATTAGAGCATTAAGAATTTGGACAATCAGAGTCAGGACAATAAAGGACAATAAAAACAAAGAACTACGGACGTCCGGATGCTTCTTGGGCACTAAGCCCCAAAAAGCATGGCTCGCTAACAAAGGATGAACCTTTAAAAGCAATAGCCTGTTGCATAATCATATATTTCGTACATAATTCAAAAATTCTTTTCAAACAAAGGGTGTTTTCTGCTTAACTTCAGCTTCCCCCCTCATCTTGTAAATCAGTCTTCTCTGGTTCCTCAGAGTCTGGGCCTTCCCGATAAGGAGGCAATAATTATTTGCTTGGAATCCTGTTGTATCTCCATCCAGGGAGGATAATGAGGAGAATTTCTTGGTTATCTTTTCCATTCCTTGGATCAGTTACAAAAAGTATCTTACATCAGATAGTTTCTATTTTAATATTATGCTATAGCCTAAAAACTATATTTACTATACTACTTAAAAGAAATTAATACAACATAACTTTCCAACATAACACATATAGTATTGATTTTAATATTTGCAAAGAGCCAATCATATAATATGCATTTTTCACACTGGGTGACACTTATATCCCAGAAGAACCTTCATCCATGTTTCCCTGGTCCTCAGATTCCAGGGCTTCATACCTATCATATAAGGGTACCTGGGAAAGTGAGGTAGATTGGGAGTAGATTTGCCTGCCACCCCAAGCAGAAACCTGTTTCCATTCCCCTTCAGCTCTAAGGTCCCCTCCTTCCACCTGGTGGTGAGAGGGTAGGGGGATCCATTGCTTCCTGTGAAGTGGACAGCAGGTCCTTTTTTCTAAGGCATGGTAGAGTGCAACTCCACCAGTCAATCTCCTCCTCAGAGTTCCTGATACTTTAGTCTTTCTACTTCATCTCTCATCTCTGCCACCAGGCTGACCAGATCGTCCACCTGATCACACCTCACACTGCTGTTCTCCTTGCTGTCCTCTGAGAGCAGCACCAGGCTCTGGCACTCCCTGCAGACTGAGACCTGGATCTCTGCATGCTTTCGTGGGTGGGTCACCACGTCTTTTCTGGTGTGCACAGAGGAAGCAACTTTTATCCAAGTGGACACCATATCTGAGCTTCCTCAGCAAGGGTGATGACTACCAGCTGAGCTAACTACTTGAGATGCAGCACCCTACCATGCCTTTGTTGGCCTGCTACATTCACCACATTCCAAGCCGCTCATGATCCCTGGGGGAGGGTTTTGTACGGATGGGGGTGAGCACTGTCCCTGCTGACACTGCCCACACTGAGTCACAGTCACTTCTGAGTCATGGCTCCACCGCTTTCCCCTCGGGACAGGGGCTGGGGGGCCTTTCTCTGCTCTGGTATCAAGGTATTGTAGAGTAGGAAAGCTCTCCTCGCTCCCTCAGCGTGATCCTTGGCTCTAAATCACCTCTGTTTGTGCAGTTCATCTTGGAGTCTTCGCTGAAATGGCTCTGGGAATCTTTCTCCTACCTCTGAAAAGGTAAACTGTCCACAGGGAAGAATTCAAAATATCCCACTACAGTTCTGGAACAAAATAGGAAAATCTAAGTGTTCAGCTTCAGAAAGTGGTCAGGGTTCACATAAAAATGGCAAGACACTCACCAGCCTGTGAGCATTCACTGTTGCACCCGTTAGGCAACCCCAGAGTTTTGGCTTGGTTACGCATCTCTGTCTGTGAGCTGACTACGCTGGTTCACCCTTCGGAAAAGGGTGCAAGAGCAAAACAGCAGAACTGATAAAGCTGCCTTGCTCCTAGGATAATACTAAAGCTACCTCTTCAGACTACTTTAAACAAGTTTATATTGGCTCAACACTTTGTATGATTGTCCTGGTTTTGTCTGGGATAGAGGTAATTTTCTTCTCAGTAGCTGCTACGGTGCTGTGTTTTGGAATTCAGTATGAGAATAATGTTGATAACATACTGATGTTTTACTTGTTGCTAAGTAGTGCTCAACTTAAGTCAAGGACTTTTCAGTGACTCATGCTCTGCCAGTGAGGAGGTTTCCAAAAAGCTGGAAGGCAACATGGCCAGGACAGCCGACCCAAACTGGCCAAACAGATATTCCATACCATAGAACGTCGTGTTCAGTATATAAACTGGGGGGAGTTGATAGGGAGTCGCCAGTCACTGCTCAGGGATGGGCTGGGCATTGGTCTAGTGGGTGGTGAGCAACTGTACTGTGCATCACTTGTTTGTCTTGGGTTTTATTCCTCTCTCCTTTTCATTGCAATTATTATTGTTGTTATTATAATTGGCATTATTAGTATTATTATTGTAGATTACTTTGTTTCAATTATTAAGCTGTTCTTATCTCAACCCACAAGTTTTAATTTTTTTCTGATTCTCCTCCCCACCAGGGTGGAGGGAGGGAGCATCTGCATCGTACTTAGTTGCCAGATGGAGTTAAAGCACAATAATGATGGAAACAAGAGATTGAGAAATAGCAATCAGCACACTGAAACTGGATTTATTATCTTGCAAAACCAGGGCTTCATTGATTGTAAGAAAGAGAAAGAAAGATTAAATAGGAGCCTGCACATAGCAGATTTTGAGAGTTCTGAATGCTGCTGTTATTTCTGCCATTTCTTCTACCTTCTTCACGCTTTTTTTCTTTTAAATTAAAGCAAAAAAAAAAAGATATTGGGGAATATTGTGGTTCACGACCTTTAAGTATTATATGGAAATGCCTGATTATCACACTTCTCTTTTTTCTCTCCTAAGTTAAAATATTTTCAACATTTTTCAAGTAAATCTGTCTGCTGTAGAACCTAGAAAAAATGTTCTAACTATTTTAAATTCTTCCAAGAGCTGTTATCAAATAACTCTTCAGGTAGTTTTACCTAACAGACTAAGTGCCTTCTCCCTAAACTTTCAGCAAGACTTTAAATCCAGTATCTGCATATAATCTAATTTGAAGTTGTACCTTGCACTTACACTACCATGGAGTTTTCGTGCTTCTTTCTTCTACATGACTTTCTAGCAATTGGTCAATCTTCCATGCCATTCATTTTGCGTCACTTCTGTAACAGAGCCTTAGATAAGTGCTCACATAGCAACATTGCACATTGACATTCTCCATCCCTCTTTATTCTAACAAGTATGCTTGCATTTGATACTGCATAGACTTCTCCATTTTAATGAAAGGAAACATTTTTTCAGAAGTTATTTGTTACAGCTTGGTTTTATTTTTTGAAGGTACATCCTCTGTAAAACTGTGATTTACTTGATTGGGACAGAGATACGTTCAAGACATCACTTGGTTGCCTACTCAGCATTCAAGCATTTTGGATTGAGAAAAACTTGATGGATTTTCACAGAATCACAGAATCACTAGGTTGGAAGAGACCTTCAAGATCATTGAGTCCATTTCCTCTCAGTTGATCTGAACACTCCTTACCACCACCTGAGGTTGGCATAAACATTGTAAATTCCACAAGTGATAGAAAATTGAGAGAACCAGATTTGGTTTAAGTTTCCTCACACAAGATTTTTTATACACAAGCATACAAATACAGTACTTGCACAAGCACTTGAAATCTACTGTTTGTTGAAGTTTAAACTCTTCTTTCTGAGAAAATGCCCAATTCAGATTAAGACAATTTTGTTTGCTAAGAAGGCAATTATTTCCGAATTATTGAAAATCACTGAATGAAGCCAATTCTGTGAGGCTGGGTATTTTTTATTTAAAATCACCCATTCAATAGTGGAACTTATTTTTCAATGAACTTATTAGCATATTAAAAAATCAAATGGATGTATTTATGAGCTATATCTTGTACAAAAATTAGAAATGGTTAATTGCAAGTAGGAAGTTCTTACCTAGCCCAAAAAAAGAAATTCTACTCTTTGGAAAGCAAGGTGTAGAAAGAACTTGTTGAGAGGAGACAGCCTGGGCTAATTATGTATCTTTTCTAATTGTGAAACTCCTCCTCGGGAGTTGGGCACCTGAATTGCTCCCACTGAAGTCACCGGATTACTTGAGTCACTAGAGCTACGTATATAAGAGCTAAAACTCTTCCAACCTCTACTCTATCTTGCTCGCCCTGGGAGTAGGAGCTTTTTTCTCTTCCAGGGCGCTTCCGCTCCGCAATCTCGCTTCCGGTGCAGCCATTTTCTTCTTTGGCTTGTTGGGGTTGGACTTCGGTCGCAGCAGTTGGTGATAGTGGCTCCCCAGTGATTGTAGCGACCCGCTTGCGCCTGCCATGTCGGACTTCGACAACAATCCTTTTGCAGACCCGGACCTCAATAATCCTTTCAAGGTGAAGCAGCGGGGGACAGGGATGCCGTGAGCCTTCCTCAGTGCCGCGGCGGGAGCAGAGCAAGCTGCGTGAAGCTACGGGTGTCCTAGAGGGGAGTGTTTTCGGCTCTGCTGTGTGCTGGGAGGTCGCTCTCAGCCGCGGTGGGTCGGGAAGGCGCAGCGCTGTGGGGTAGTGCTGGCCTCGGGAGGGGGGAACAGTTTTATATAATGAGATTATTTCTTTTCTTTACCTTTGAAGTTGCTTCGTGTGCTTGTGTAAAATCACAGATGGTGTGCAAAAAATTCACGTCGCTAGAGGTTAGTGTCCACAATCTCCCAGCAGATTGACACAATACGTTTGTAAAGACAGATTCATCTTATTCCTGTCATTAGTATGGCAGGGAAAGGAGAGGGGAGCATCATGTGGAAGAGTTATTGCCAAGGTCTAAAGATAGATGCAGTTTTTTTGTTTAATATTTTAGTTTTACTTATTTTTTGTGATCTACTTTGTGAGATTTCCTGTGTCTATTTTCATGCCTTTTAATAAAAAGATTACAGCAGATATTCTTACTTGATGTTGAATCAAAAAATATGTTCTCTGGGAAGATAAAGCTTAAGCAGAAACCTCTAGTTTGCTCAGTATTTTGGGTAGTTAATTCTTTTGGAAGTCTAAAAGGAAATTATTTTTCAGTTTTGGTATCTCCTGAAAGTAAAAAAAAATTAGTTGATAAAACAGAATTTCTTTTTTCAAGTATTTGCTGGCTTGGATTGATCATAAAATATTGTTGGTTTTGAGTCAGTGGCTATTTAATTTATCTCTTTTTTAACAATTAATATTATCCAGATGTGATACTTTTCACCACAGGCTGCAGGGGAATCTCAGCTCCGGCGCCTGGAACACCTCCTCCCCTTCCTTTTTCACTGACCTTGGTTTCTGCAGAGTCTCTCACATGTTCTCACTTATGGCTGCCCTTGCACAGCAGTTTGCCTCCCAGGCCCCCTTCTTAAATATGTTATCCCAGAGGCACTACCACCATTACTGATTGGGTTAGCCTTGGACAGCAGCGGGTCCGTATGCACTAGCATAGGAGACATTTTTAATAGTTCTATATGTTTGAGATATATGTGCTGTGGTTTTCTGGTTTTCTTTTGTTTGGTTTTGGCGTTTTTTTCTGACTTTTCTTTTTTTGATGTAAACACTGGGGTGCTGCTTGTACCCGACTCCTCATTATACCAAGTGTGATACTAATCTTTGCTTTTGAGATTGATATTATGGGGAAGGGATTGCAAGGAGCAAATAAAATTAAAGATTAGATGGAAAATAATTAATTAGGTTGTGCTGATTTGTTAAAATTCCGGTCTCCTGAACTAGTTCAGATCCTTAAAATGTCATCTGAAATGACTGTATGTGACTTCAGTGCACCAATAGCTGCAATATCTGGTTATGAAAAATGGCCTATACTTAAATTATGCTCTGATTGGTAGGACTAATAATTAAATTAAAAGACCAGAAACTCAAGGTGCTGAATTGGCAGAAGCTTAGGAGAGATAAGGCTGGAGAAGGACTTGTGAACTGGAAGGAGTGAACAAGAAGTTGAGTGAGCAAGATGATAATTAGTGGGATCAACACTCTTAAGGAGCAGGGACTGGAAATGGCTAGGTGGCTGAAGACAACCAGGTTGTGGCAAGGAGTTAGTGCAAGGGCAGGTCCATTTCGGGTAGAAGTACTGGTCCACTAGGACATAGCATTCTCAGTCTGAGATTGGACAAGGCATTTTACAGTTGTTGCATTCAGCAGCTGACATCAAATATTTAAAATCTTTCTTAGAAATTCCCTATTTTCTGTATTTGTAGAGGGTAGCTGAATTTTTAATCACTTAAATCATGCAGCGGGTTGAGGTCTCTGGATATTTGGTGGTTCCAGCAATGCTGCAGCTTTGTGTTGGTGTCTGTATATTATCACCTATTGGAACTTGTATTTGTGGCATTTTTCTCTTTCTTTATATTCAAAAAAGCCCTAAAAAAAGAATGCATTTTAACTTTATTATCTAGGTGAAATATCAAATACAGAAAAATAAGTTATGCCAATGTAGACTTACTTATTCCAATAGAATATCATAGTTATCACTTTTTTAACCACTAGGATACATGCCATGACATACAAATTTGATAGCATTCATTTAAATGCCACTTTTTCTTTGAGCATGTGGTCCTGCACAGCATTTGTTCTACATGTTCATTACTCACATCCTGATTAACTTCTAAATTCAGCGTTTTATTATTCTGCAGCAATAAGTAGGAGTGCTTTGTAGTTATTCTTGCTGCATTTAGATGAGTTTGCATTGGCTCCATTTTTAAAGTGAGATGCAATGAGTGTAAGGTGAATGGTTCACAGTAATTCTGTGTATTCCTTGGGATATCAGGTCTAATTTTTTAGAAATATTTTAAGTAGTTTTGAATTATGAAGTGCAGTTCCTGTTGGCATCAGTTGTTCGCTGATGTGTTCAGAACAATTCCAAGTCCAGCAGCCTACACCTGGACATCCAGGTAGTCTATCCATTCTTATGTTCTGAAGATGCAAACACCTTAAATTAAGCCACAGAAACAATGTAGTGAAACCAGGCATCACGTGAAATAAGTACAATTTTTCTTCTTAGGAAGTTAGTGTGGTCTATGATAGTGGGTACTTTGGCTCTTCTGCAGAATCAAGCCAGCCTCTCTCTAGCACAGAAAAATATTTAATTCTTGAAGTTGTTTTCTCAAGCTAAACCTTAAGCATTTTTTTTTATTTTACTGTAGAGTTCATTGAAGGAAAAAATTACATCTTTTTGTTAATATTACCAGTTCAGGTAGAAGCTGAAGCAGAGGCGCTTTTGATATTATGGGACACCGTTTCCTCAGCTTCATTTTTCTGAAATCCTTTTCCTATTGCTGAAGGTGTTGGAGGTACTTCTGGGTAGGGAAACCAAGAGTTTACAGAAAACTTTTTTTTTGCTGTGTTCTTTGGATGTACAATTGTGGAGTCCAATGGTCAACACAGAAAGACAGTTGTCTTCCCTTATTTGTTGAGAGCATTTTCCCCTTAAAAATCAAATGTATGACAAAGTGTTTCTTTTAGACTGTGTTAATCTAGTTTTATAAGAATCATAGTCATTAAAATTGGAAAATCATTTTGTCCAACCTTTGACCAAATACCACCATACCCACTAAACCATAAAGTGAAGTGCCATGTCTATTCATTTTTTGAACACTTCCAGGGATGGTGTTGGGGATTAAAATAAGTTTACTTATAGAATATTAGAAATTAATTGTGTAGGTTTAAGATGAATTGTGACTTGCTTACAGCTTAGCATGAGCATGCTCTACTCAAAAGTTAGCATAGGTGAACTCTAAATGAACTCTGTCAGCATGAATGGCTAAGCAGGGGAGGAAACAGAGAAAGACTGGATACCTTCAAATAAGGGTTGAGACCCTGGAGGGCCTCAAGGCTGGCCCAAGCTGGAAGATAAGAGCAGTTAATGGTCTGCCCACATGGACATGGAGAAAGAATCCAGTGAGGTGTTAGAAGACCCGAGACCTGAAATCTCTATCGGACCAAGGGATGCATGCAGAGCGTGTGAAGATAGGGTGCACGGACCTTAAGGGCATCAAGGCCCAGGGATTTCTTTGTTCTGTTGCCCAGAAATAGAACAAACCTTCCCAAACAATGTTAGAATGATAATATAAAAGCAAACCTTTGCTTAAAAGCCTTCAAGTAGACAATATGGCAAAACCCACATAAGATACAGTATTTCTACAACTTTTATAAGGGTAGTTGATTAGTAAACCTATCATATATTGTCCAATTAGAAGTTTAGTATGTTTGGTAATATTTCCCCGGGTACTACCCCAATGAAATTGGTTCAGGGGCTTCTTTACTCCACTTTGTTATGTCTTCCCAGATTCTGGTTGGAAAATAGAATGCCTTTGCACTTGGTTCTCTTCTTCAAAATAAGACAAAACAGTATTTTAGGAATGTGTTAGAAGGTTAGCTTATTGTTCCAAAATGTAAGGAAAAAGCGTAGGAAAAGTACTAGGAGCTACAACCATGCATTAGCAATCTACAGAGCTACAAATATATAATAAATATTAAAAAACTAAAAATCTTTGGATATCAGTTTAGGGTCCCTCTCTGAAGGCACCCAGCTCGAGCTGTAATAAACTGACTCTGCCTCAGAACCTAGGGTTCCACCTATTCCTTAACAGGTGGTGACTCTACGACTTCCCTGGGGAGCCTGTTTCAATGCTTTAACATTCTTTTAGTGAAGAAATTATTCCTAATATCCAACCTTAACCTCCCCTGGCACAACTTTAGGTCATTTTCCCTTTTCCCGTTGCTAGTTGCCTGGGAGAAGAGGCCGACCTCCACTGTGCCACAGCCTCGTTTCAGGTAGTTGTTGAGTGATTAGGTTTCCCCTGAGCCTCCTTTTCTCCAGGTTAAACAACCCCAGCTACCTCAGCTGCTCCTTCTAGTACTTACGTTCCAGACCCTTCATCAGCTTTGTTGCCCTTCTTTGGACATGCTCCAGCACCTCAATGCCCTCCCTGTAGAGTGAGGGGCCCAGAACTGGACACAGTGTTCAAGGTGTGGCCTTACCTATATTGAGGACAGGGGAGCAATCACTTCCCTAGCCCTGCTGGTCACACTATTTCTGATACAAGCCAGGATGCCATTGGCCTTATTGGCCACCTGGGCACATGCTGGCTCACGTTCTGCTGGCTGTTGACCAACACACCCAGGTCCTTCACTGGGCAGCTTTCCAGCCACTCTTCCCCAAGCCTGTAGCACTGCAGGGGGTTGTTGTGACCCAAGTGCAGAACCCAGCACTTGGCCTTGTTGAACTTCATACAATTGGTCTGGGCTCATTGATCCGACCTGTCTAGATCCTTCTGCCAGAGCCTTCCTACCCTCAAGCAGATCAGTATCCAACTTGGTGATGTCTGCAAACTTACTTAGGGTAAGCTCAATCCCCTCATTCAGATTATGGATAAAAGTATTTAACCAGCTCAGGATGATGTAGTTTTGGAGACAGAGATGGATTTTTTTTTTTTTTGTGAAAATAAACTTTTTTAGAGTTTTATACGATATGATGATATCTGTTGACTTGTTGCTTGTATACATATGCATACATTTACAGAACTGTTTTCCCTTCTAGGATCCTTCTGTTACACAAGTGACAAGAAATGTTCCACCAGGACTAGATGAGTACAATCCTTTCTCTGATTCAAGTACAGTAAGCACATTTATTTACTAATAATACCATTTATCTTTTTAGGTAAGATTTGTAGGATATTGTTTTAAGTGTTTGGGACTGATGTAAAACATCCAAACTGGGGGAAGAGAGGCCCTGTAGAAAGAGATCTGTAAGTTTGGATTGATGGCAAGTTGATTATGAGTCAACCATGTGCCCTGGCAACCAAAAGGGACAAGCGTGTCCTGAGGTGCATCAAGCACTGCATTTCTGTCTGGTTGAGGGAGATGATTGTCCCCCTTTACACTGCACTGGTGCAGCTTCACATTGAGTACTGTGTGCATTTTGGGGCACTTCAATATTAAGAAGGACATCAATCTATTAGACTGCATCCAGAAAAGGGCACCAAGATGGTAAGAGGTCTTGAGGGCAAGACTTATGAGGAACAGCTGAGGTCACTTGGTTTGTTCAGCTTGGAGAACAGAAGGCAGATGACCTTGTTGCAGTCTACAACTTCCTCAAGGTCAGGTAGCAAGGAAGAGGTGATCTCATCTCTGGTGACCAGTGATAGGATGCCTGGAAATGGAATGCATCTGTATGACAGGAAGTTCAGATTGGGCCTTAGGAAAAGGTTCTTCACTGAGGGGCTGGTTGATCCCTGGAACAAGCTCCCCAGGGAAGTGGTCACAGCACCAAGCCTGCCAGAGTTCAAGGAGCATCTGGACAATGCCCTCAAGTCATATGGTTTGGTTTTAGGTAGTCCTGTGAGGAGCAGAGAGTTGGACTTAGTGATCCTTATGGATCCCTTCCAATTTGAGATAGTCTATGTTAAGAGCTACCTAGAGGTAATGGAAAATGTGTAAGGATAGATAGTCCCATCAAGTATTTGGAGGATTCAGTGGATAGATTGATTTAAATGATCTTTGACCCTTACAGGAAAGGTGACTTGCTGAAAGGGGCCCAAAACAGAATTGAGTTTTGTCTTGTTGTGAATGGAATGATGCACTTCACTTATAAGAGAGAAGCAACAATAATTTTATTTATTGATATAAAACAGTGAGTTAACGAGATTTAATGGTAAATGTGACTGGTTTGACAAGATTTGATGGCAAGGTACACTTGATTATTTACTGCATAGAGGACACAGTCAGATAAAGTAGTTGAGAAGACCCTTCCATGGAGTCATGAGGTTCAGAAAGGACTCCTTTGCTTTCTGAACTCCTCAGAGAAGAGTCTAGGTTCAGTGGAATCCAATCCTAGTCTCAGACTTGATCAACAGTTTATGTCTAAAGGATTATATGTGCAGAATCATTCTTTTGTATCACTTAGTTTAGCATGCTATTAATCACCAAGCATCTATTGTGGTAAGGTGTGGAAATCACATATCCTCTAAACAGAGAGAGACATAGCTCTCTCCCAGGATTTTCCTGGGAAGCTGTGAGAAGATCAGAGAAAAGAATGAGAAACAATTCTTATCTTCACTTGCTGCACCTGTTGTTGTGCACATGTGGAATGTGTTATTGAGATTTGTTTACCAAAGGGTGATTTCTTAATTGGACACTGGTGATGGTATTTGGATTTGATTGACCAATCTGGTAGAAGTCTGTATCGGACTATCTGCAAGGGTGATGGTTTTTTTAATAGTATAGTAGAATAAAGCAATTTATCAGCTTTCTGTAATCATGGAGTCAATGCTCATTATTCCCAATTCAGGGGCTCGCTGCTACAATAGTAAGGAATCTTTCAACCTCAAGGAGTAACCTTGAAAGGTGTCCCTACTTAAGGGGAGATCCAGGTGTGCAGCCCGCTGCCATGCAGGAGAGCTCAATGGGCCATGGGCTGTCCACTATTTATTAAGATGATGGACTTATATGAAAGCACACTGTCACTGTGTGAGTTAATGCAGGCAGGCAGCTGGAACAACCACAAAACCACAGCTCATATGCAAAGAGTAATTTTATTTCATTACCTCACTAGCTGGAGGAGACACACAAGCAGGAATGCAGGCAACTGTTAGACTCATTTCATGCTAGTGGGTGGCGGGGCTGCTGTTTGCACCCATTTATCAGGGGCCCACGCACATGTAGTTTTACCACCATGCTGTGATCTGTGCTTTGATCTCTCTCCCAAGACAGAGCTCAGGCATGTCCATGAGAGAGCTTCCCAAGTCTCTCCAAACACCTATGTTATCCCTACACAGAGATTCTACTTCTCATAGCAGATATAGGATAAACAGCAGTAGTCATAATATATGGCATTTCCTAGCTATTATTCTCCAGGGTTTAGCATTCCCAGCTGCAAGGTCACTTGATTGAATCTACTGTCCTCTGCCATCCTTCTTGCCTTTCTTCCACTTTTAAACCTTTCCTCCCAACAGTCATACTCCAACCCATGACTATAATCAATTCATCTTGCCTTCACAGAATGGTCTTGCCTCTGTGCCATAAATTGTATATTGATGGTTGTGGCAGCAGCTCTCTGGCCACAGAGAGCAACACACAACTTTCCCAGGCATTGTCCTGGGAAAGGCTGTGAGAAGATCAGAGAAAAGAATGAGAAACAATTCTTATCTTAACTTGCTGCACCTGATATTGTGAATATGTAGAATGTGTTATGGAGATTTGTTTACCAAAGAGTGGTTTCTTAATTAGCCAATGGTGATGGGTTTTGATTGAAGGACCAATCAATTCCACCTGTGTTGTAACTGTCTATAAAAGCAATGGGTTTCTTAATCAAGATGGTTTGATCAGCCTTCTGTGAATTGTGGAGTCAATGCTAATTATTACCCGTTCGGGGATGCCATGCAATGACAGATGGTTTGTGTGGTGATAGATCCATGGTAAGTAGATAGTGAAGCACTGTTATTTGTTATTCATTGATTTGTATGTTTTGGGTGGTTGAAGTTGTGTTATTTGTTTTATCATGTACTAAAGCTTTATATGCAATATAATTATAAGCAATATACATATCAGAGTTGGAGTCAGCAAAATCACAACTGAGTGAAGTATAAGATTAAACACTCCTGTTGCTGTTGGTGACCATCCAAGAAGAGTTTCCCAACAAGGTGTTTTTCATCCTTCTTCACTCTTTCTAAAACATGGTGTATCCCTTCCATATCATGATAAACCATGATTAGAGTTTTGTGTCCATCGTTTTGGACACGTTCTAGCAGTTGACACGGGTCATCATGCTGTAGTAGTTTCTTCACCAATGTAAGATTCATTCTGATGGGAGTTGGCAATAAATCTTCACTCAACATATAATTAGATTGTAACAATTGATAAGAACTAACAGGAGATGAGTCACATCCAATAACTTAACTAAAGTTACAAACGTGAGTCATTTGAGTGATTGTTTACATCTACAGTAATGTTATCTACAAAAATGAAATCACAAAGGGTTTTCATACAAACACATCCTTATCCAACATATATGAGTACAGTTTCAAGGGTTTCATCAGGATGTATTTCAAAATGACAAACATTTTGTTCAGTGTCAAGACAAATGTCTTGGGCTTTGGTGTTACTCTCACAAATAAATCCTTGTTGTCTTCATATAATGCATGCATTAACATAATTAGTTTGCCATTTATTTCTGTTTTGTTAGGCCCATGCTCTATGTTCTAATGGCTAGAACAGCTTCATGGTGATTTAATACTAGCACAATGATCAGGTATATGGTATATGCTAAAACATTGTGTATGGTTAAGACAAATGCTGTGGCCTTATTGTTGATGGGGTCATAAGTGAAATTTACTAAATACTACCAGAATTAGAATTCCCTTTCAAATTCAGCTGCATTATCCCAGATTTTCTTTCAAATTTCAGTGAGTAAGGTGCTTGCTTTACCTTTTCTTATAATTGATGGTACCATAGATTGCATCCACAGTTGAGCTTGGATTCAACTAAGAGCTAGCATTCACTTAGCTGGTGATCCTTTTTATCAGTCCTCTCCTGTTGAGGTAATATATCTGATAAGAGCCATTGGGTAGTTCCTAATGCTAGTAAGGAAGATCGTAATAGATGTTCCAATTGGTACAAATCACTTGTTACTGAGTTTATTTTGTTTGCTAGGACTTCAGCATCCATGCTATTACTCCTAATCCTGTCCTCAGGATACTGGTCACATCTCTCCTGGATCGTTTTGGAGAGGTGAGGGTCCATCCATGCAGCCATGCTGACCACCCTGCATAGGATGTAGAGAGGAGTGGTGAGCAGGCAGGTTTAATTGCAGAGATATTGATCTGTATTGACATTTCTACTCATTTGAGGGACCATGAAGGATTAAATAGCACTTATTGCTGGCCTGTATATTTGATGGCATAGGGTCCAATTTTAGAAATCTGTGGGGATAAGGTTTCGGTAGTCTTATTGGGGGTCTCAGAGGTAGCAAAATGCATTGTGGAGGCTAAGTTAGTTTTTCTTGTGCCGATGTACATTATCCCAACTACAGTTGTGGCTATATCGCCACATGTGTACTACTTCCTTTTCTATATTCTGTTTTAGTATAACACTTATTGAACAGTTACTGGCCTTGTAACACCTATTCCATTTTTTGAAGGAGGTATTGAGAGGGACCAATCTGATTTTTGTTTATGCCTCAACATATGTTACACATGAAGTGGGAGATTCCTATAGGGACTGTGCATGTACTGGCAGTCCTGTACCCAGAGAGACTTTGCCTGGCAGCCAATCAGGGCAGAGAAAGCCTCCAGGATCGGACTGCAAGTGACCCCCTTACTTGCTGACAGGGAAAATGCCCGGATGGCCACGAAGAATGCATGCAAAAAGTGCCCACAAAAAATGCTCGAGAAGTTGGGCTTTGGGAGGAGCCTTAGCACATAAAAGCAGCTAGCTGCAACACAACAGGAGCCATTTTTCTTTGGGTACCTTGGAGGGAGCAGGGGCTCACCTGTAGGGTCTGCTTGCCCCCCCTTGCTTTTTCCTCCCTGTGGTCCTGCTTTCCTGCCTGTACCTGCTTTGCCCTGCTTCACTCTTCCTGCAAACCAGCTTGTCATCGCAACGACCTCATGCTCCTCTGTCTCCCCGACAGAGTGGGTGCCACTGCAGCCAGCCACCTCTGCTGCGTTTCCCGTGCACAGCCACTGCCACTGTGTTTCCTGTGCTGCCTGCCGCACCAACCTGCTGTAGCAGTAACCCGTAGCAACCAATTTGTCACTGCTGCTTGCACTCAGCTGTGCCTGCAGCCGCAGTGCCTCGACCCTGAGAACACACCACTGCTCCAGGAGTGCACCCATGGCCACAGCAGCCTGTTCTCCCTGATGGAAGGAACACACAGCCTGCTGCTGTTTGGAAATAGCATCCAGCTCGCCATGGGAGCTATGCAGACATACCGCGGTTCACAGCACACACGCTCTGTCTGCCAAGCCAACACTGACAGAGGGCCAGGGTTCTTGTGGTAGTGCTGTCCCCGTCTTCTGTTTCTTTCTCCCTCTCTCTTTTTCCCCTTTCTGCTCTTTTTCTTATCCCCCTTTGTAGGAACACTTACTCTTTTTTATCAATAAACAGTCCTCAGATATAATATTGCCACATTTGCGCTTTATTTTTGTCAGAGAAACCTATGAAAAGAAATCCTCCCTGATCCCCTCTTTTATAGCAGAATGAGACAGATATATTGAAAACTGAGTAAGTATATTTTCCCATTGTTGGTTGGTTTCCAGGTTTAGAGCAAATTTGGGGAAGAATCCCCCAAAGGAGCTCCGGTGGGAAAAGCAGATCCAATCATCCCCTCTCCCCAACTGGTCCGGGAGGAAAAAATACCTCCTTGGAGAAAGGTGGAAAAAACCTGTTTATTAAACAATAAAACCAAAACAATTTCAAACAATGAGACCCCTTGCCACTCTAAAAGAGATGACAAACTGAGAAAAAACCCGGGTTGAAGCTCAGCTCACTCAGTCTCTGATCAGTCCCTCTGGTGCTGGAATTGTCGCAAGCCAAGCCTGGCCCGGTGGGCCACAGGTGCAGCTGCCGGTGCTCTCCTGGTTGTTTAGTCCAGAGCAGTTTCAAGAGGTCCAAACAAAAAGAAAAAAAACAGTCCAGGGAACTTCTCTGCCTCAGCTAGCTAAACTAACTAAAAGCAAAGGAGAGCTCTGTCCCACTGTCTGTTCATCCACAGACAACACAGTCCAGGAGCAGGAATGTGGAGGAGGAGTGCGGTGTCTGAAAACAAAACAAAACTGTGCGCTTCTTCTCTCCCCGCCTTCACTCTCTGGAACACTCTTAAAGGTACAAAACTTATTATTCAACATAAACAGAATGAGACGATTGGGGATAAAAGCATCATATAGTCAACCCAGGACAGTTGGAGATTGTGTTTCGCATAATATGTGTCGCAGACATCTTTTCATGAAAAATCCTTTCCTTAGGATTTTTCCTCCTGAGAAGCTGAGAGGCCTCAGGAACAAAATGTAAGCAATGGTTATCTACTGCTGTGGAATGCAACAGGTGGATCTTTGATCAGCCCATCTTGGATGCTTATAATTAATGGCCAATCACAGCCCAGCTGGCTTGGAGAGAGAGTCTGAGACAGCTGCCTTTGTTATCATTCTTTTCTATTCTTAGCCTAGCCTTCTGATGAAACCCTTTCTTCTCTTCTTTTAGTATAGTTTTAATGTAATAAATATAATAAAATAATAAATCAAGCCTTCTGAAACATGGAGTGAGATCTGCATCTCTTCCCTCATCCTAAGACCCCTGTGAACACCGTCACAATTATGGTTGTATTTCCTTCTGCGAAATTCATGTCATTAGGTGGGGCTCCTAAATTTGTGCAATTATAGCTTGTTTCATAAGCAAGTATCACTGAAATGCATTTGGGCTTAAGTATGGTTATGACCATAACCATAGTGATTTCTTTGCAGATAAAAGAAGTGAGGGTCTCCCATCTGTTGGGTTGAGCTTTTTGATGTGTATGCCAAATTTGTTTCATTTTGGTGCTGATTACTCTTGCATAAAGGATAAGCAGTCCTTCAGTGGTTAACTTAATCTTCAGTGGATGCATGCTGGCATCATTCCGGGTATTGTTCCTGAAAGGTAAAACCATACATGTCTTGGCTGGGTTTGTCTGGATGGATTACCCCATTAAAAAGATGGGAAAATCCTCTGTGCACTAATTCTGTGCAGTGCACAACTGCTGTCAGTAGCTTCCCAAACAAGTGGTCCACTGTAAAAGCATGGTAATATGGATGATGTTTTACTGCTACCTTTCCCGAAAGTGTCTTCTGAGAAAGCTGCTCGGACAAGTACAGACAGTCACTCAATCCACACTCTCACCACAGCTAGGTCAGCGAAGAAAGATAGAAAGGGTCTCTGTATAGAGTTCCAGCAAGGTTTATTGGAGAATTACACTGAAGGAATCCAGGGACAAAAATGAGCAAACAGTGCAGGGCCCTGGGTTAAGTATGGGGACTGGAGCCAATTATTTAGGGGCACAGGGGTAGTACAAGGGCCAGGGCAAAGGGCAGTGACATATGAGGAAAGGGCAGATTAACATAATGCTGCAGGGCATCATGGGAGAAGCCCCTTTTGACTCTCCCTGAGGAGTGAGATATTCTCAAAGCCTCTGGTAAATTCTTCCAAGGCAACATCCTAGAAGTTTCCCTAAGAGGCTCAAAGGCCTCCACAGTCCACAAGGTTTAGTTAGTCATAGGCACAGTTCCAATCTGGTAAACTCACCATAAGTGATTGTCCTTGTTGTAGTGGTATTGGGGGTTTTGTATTGTTGGCTGGTGGAACATGAAGTTCCACTTTTGCTAAGAACATGCATCTCACAAGACTCCCAATTGGCCCATCTGTTATTTAATTGATGAAGTATTTTGGAAAGTTGAGCAGCCCACTAGGCCTCATGTGGTTTAAGGCTTCCTTTCAATAAGGCATTCGCCCATTTCACTATTTCATTTGATTTGGGCTAATATGGAGTGTGGAATATCCATGGAATTTCTTCCTTTTTAGCCCATTCTTTCACTTCCTTACAGGAGAAATGTGCACCATTATCACTTTGGATGGTATCTGGGGTAGTCAAACTTGAAAGACAAGACAATAGCCTCCATACTGCATTTCATCCAAATGCCTTTTTTTTGGCCTTATGGCACTTAGTTGCCATATGTAGGCTGGAGACCACTTTCACTCCTGTGAGGATGTATTGATATCCTGCAGATGGTTTGAATGGCCAGATAGAATCAATTTGCCAGGTAGACCACCTTTACTCTGTTCAGCAAAGTAAATTGCTTCTCTACCAAGTGTGACCTAATTTCTGATGCAGTCATTCTCCCAATTGATACCACTCAGAATTTAAGTGGTCCTCTTTTTATCTCACTGATATTAGTCAGTTCATCCACCTTTTGATTCCAATGTGTGACTGGTTTATCATTCTTGGCATAAACTTTAACCTATCCCATCTTGAATGGTGTTTTTCTGCCTATATATAGCAGTAATTTCCAATCTTGAGTTCTTCAAACCAGAAATCTGTTTACTTCCCAGTTCAGTGATTCCCATTGACAGAGTCACTGTGTGGTGCCAGCCCAAACAGCATAGGAGTCTACATACATCAGTTTTTCTCCATTCTCAGCTGCAAGAACAACTATTTCTATTTCTCCTACTTGTGCATGTTGCAGAAAATGATCTGTTTGTTGGGGATGAGCTATTTGTTGGTGAGGGGAGACTCGGACACTCAATATGAGTGATAAGCAAGTTCTTTTTATTGAAGAGAGCATTAGACACTTATACAGCAAATAATAAGCTTATGAATATTCTGTAAGCTAAGCGATTTATTGGTTAACTATACTATCAACTCTTCTTCATTCTTTTGGGCTTACATACTCTTATTTCTCACGTCTCTCTGTCTACTCATTATTATACTCAGCTAGGCTTAAGGATACGCTATCTTGCAGGTGCAAAAACTCAAACTAGTTGTGTTCGGTACTTTCTCAGCTCCTGGTCGGCTAACAAGCGAATGTCTACATGACTTCTGTCATGTAGCTATTTCTCTACATGTGCACTACCTTCACCTTCTTCTGTTACTTGTTTGCCTGTGTTAATGTTTAATGCAGTAGCCTTGTATTGGCATTTACCATTTATCCTACTTGCTGAGGCACCAGTGAAACAGATATCTCCTGCCAGTGTTTGTTAAAGGGAGGTGCATTTAAAATTGGTGAGGATTTGAAAGGTTGGTGTAATGCTAATGGGTCTGCATTTATAAGCATTTGAAACGTGGTTGTTTTAGCTTGTCCTTCAGTTAATTCTATTCCCTCTGCAATCCCTGTCAAGTAGGCATACTATTTCCTGCATGTAGATTTTTGTGCAATTCCTTCTAGGGGAGGACTACCCTTTAGGATTACTTCCAGCAAGTTAAAGGGTCCTCTGGTTTGCACAGGTTGTTCCTGATGCATTTTTTTCAGCTTGTATTACTGCTCAGACTAAAGATAAAAGCCCCTTTTCCCGCTTGGAATATCTCTGTTCTGTTTCTTTAAAAGTAGTCAAACTGAACATTAAAGGTCTCTTGGGTCTGTCTGGGCCACTTTAAAACAGGTTACAGTAGGTACAATGCTCAACAAAATCCCAATCTTCTATAATGGGGTCCCGGAGATGTACTGGTCACAGCAACTGATAAATTCTTAATTCCTGTATTAGGGTTTTAACCGCCTCCTCATGTTCTGTATTCCACATCTACGGTTTTCCCTTTTGTAAAAGTGAATGGGGGGGGGCACAATGGTAAAAAATCCAGGTACATTCTTGTATTGGGTTTGCATGGCCTGGTTTTAGGTAGCAGGGGGGCTACAGGGGTGGCTCTTGTGAGGAACTGCTAGAAGCTTCCTCAGTGTCCAGCAGAGACAACCCCTGGTGGCTCCAAAGATGGACAGGCTGCTGGCCAAGGCTGGGCCAATTAGAAGTGGTGATAATGCCTCTGTGATAACGAATTTAAGAAGAAATCAAAACAAAAAGTTGGGGCGCAGTTTTAATTACGGCCAGAGAACAGCGGAGTGAGAACATGTGAGAAGAGCAACTCTGCAGACACCAAGGTCAGTGAAGAAGGAGGGGGAGGAGGTGCTCCAGGCACCAGAGTTGATTTCTTTGCAGGCTGTGGTGGGGACCATGGTGAAGCAGCTGTCTCCCTGCAGCCCAAGGAGGGCCACAGGAATGCAGAGATCCACTGGGATGCAGCTTGTGGAGGAGCCTCATGCCGAAGCAAGTGAATGCCTGGAGGAGGCTGTGAGCCCATGGGAGACCCATGGAGAGAGGGTTCCTACTCCCATTCTGGAGCAGCCTGTCCTTGAAGGACTGCTCCCCGTGGCAGAGTGACCCATGCCACAGCAGTTTGGAGAGAACTACTGCCTGTGGGATGAACTCACATTGCAGCAGGTCGCAGAGAGCTGCTGCTCTTGAGATGGAGCCTCATCCGAGAAGTGCGTGGAGAACTGTCTCCTGTGGGAGGGACCCCATGGTACAACAGGGGAACGACTCCTCTCCCTGAGCAGCAGGAGAAACCATAGTTGATGAACTGACCATAACCCCCATTCCCTTTTGTCACAGTTTGACATGGGAGGAATTCAGGGAAGTAAAGCAAAAACTTTTTGTGTAACTGACAATCTATTAAACCACTAAGAAGCTGAACATGCTTCTGTTAAAGACACATGTTAAAGATGAAAAACCTGGGAACTTCTCTCTTTCTTTTCCAGTCAGCAAAGAGGTAACAGGCCCAGGCCCTAGCCCCACCCGTCTCAGCCAGGCCAGACTGGGCAGCCCTGCCCTGGGCCGGGCTCCTTTCCCTGGGCTGCCCGCTGCCCCCCCCCCCTCCCCCTCCCCCGTCGGCCCCTGTTCTGGCCAGGCCGGGCTCTCAGCAGCTTCCGGGCAGGAAGGGGTGGGAGGCTGCATAGCCCTAGCCAGAACAGGGCTTAATGCGGCCTTCACTGGGTTTTGGGGTATCCTCATCTGGCCGTCGCTGCTCTGGATAGCGCAGCCTTGTTCAGCACAGCTTGCCTGGGCTCCCAGGCAGTTCCCAGCCGCAGGCTACCTTAGCAAGCTTAGGTGATATCAGTTCTTTCGTGATTATCAGCTCATTTTGTGATTTCAGCTCTTTAGCTTGCTACGTGCCTTAGGCAGACGCAGGGAGATAGAGGAGAACCGCTGCATGTGGTTCCACAAGAATGTCTTTATTGGCAGCCTCTGCGAAGGTCTCAGGGACAGTCTTCTGCTGAACTAGGCAAAAGTAGCTCTTTATATCGGGTTTAGGAGTTTTAGAAATTGTCCAATAGTAAGGGTCAAAAGGAAAGTGACCTATAGTCTTACAGAGAGAGAAGCAAGGGTCTGAAGGCAGAAAAGGGGCTTCTTAGGTCCAATCATCATGACTAGGCATTTCCTATCTTAGGCTGCTGATCACCAGGGGGGCCTTGCAGGCCCTGTGCCTGCTACAACTCCACTTTCTGTATTTAGAAAAAAGGCGTTCCCTGTAGTTCTTTTGAAACAATGAACAAGGCATGAGAACATAGCTAATACAATAACAACTACAAGGAGAATCCACAGCATTCCCTTAACCAAAGATTCAACCCATCCTGTTAATCCCCATTGACTGAAAAGGTCATTGATCCAGTCTGGGTTGTTTTCTACTTTTAAGTCCTTCACAAGTTCCTTCAATTTCTGGATGTTTGCGTGGATGGATTCCAAGTGTGAAGAGAGATTGAAGCAGCACATCCCTTCAAAGTCTTGGCAGCTGTGTCCATGGGCAAGCAGCAGGAAGTCAGTTGGTGCTTGATTTTGAACTGATGCGTGTCTTGTGGTTTCTTCTTCCTTTAAGAGATCGCTCAGGGCAGCCGATGTAGCGTTAGCTTGCTTACTGAGCCAGCACCCGAGGTGATTTATTTCACCAAGGGCTTTAACTGCAGCTACCCATGGTTAGAACAGGGAGACAGCAGTCTTTATTGGTTTGTTCCAATCATATAATTTGGGATCACAATTTTCATAAAATTCAGTGTAGGATTGTTTGTGGCGTTTTAATTCACGTTCTTTTTTCCAGTTATGTAACAGGGTGATATTTGGAGTGAGGGTAGAAAGTTTTCCAAGGGTACAGGGACCTCCCTGGAGCTGTGGGGGGATCCTAGCCCATACTCTGTCACCACAGATGAGAAACGTTCCCTTGGGTAATACTTTGGGGTGGAGAGAGGACACAGAGATCACACAAGCCGTGTAATTACATCAGTCAGGATAGTTATAGGCTTTGTTAATGGGCGATATGTCTTTTTGGTATGTATTTTTTGTCTGGTCAATTTTTGGCCAATTATTTTTCGGACCACTAAAGTAAAATTTGACGCAGTATGTAGCCTTGGAGGACCCCAACAGGTCCAATTCTTGGGGTTCCTCTAGAGCATTGGGCAACATTTTTGTCCACTTGTCCCAAGTATCTACCAGGTTGGGTCTCTTACCTGTGGTGTGAAGGAGCTCTGAGTTATAGACAGGCCAGTCATCTGATACGAAGGGAATTCCTACTAGACATGTGGAAAGTGGGTTATCAGTGCTTCCCATGGACACGCACATGATATCCTGCTTTAATGTCTTTGCTAAGGTTACTCAAACATTATGGCTAGGCTGTGGGCTAATCCAGCCGAAGGCATGCGGTACGGTGAAGAACATCCAGGTAGCAGTGAGGACAGCACCAACGGAGATATTTTTCATCTTTGGACAGGAATGAGGCTTCTGATAGGGAATATAAGCAAAACTTGTTATCTTTATGATGGGAGGGGAGGGTTAGGGTTTTCTGCCTTGTTCCTTTCCTCCGTTCCTTCCCCCCCCCTCCGAATCTCTGCTGGTCTGAGTGACTCTGAGATACATACAAGCCTTACAAGCCTCTTTTTCCCAGCCCAGCAGTCGAAGAAGGAGTCAGGATTTTTCTGTTCTCGTTCTCAAGTTTATTTATTATTTCTTGTCTATAACATTCTTTCACCGTCCCGCTGCAGGTCTGTCTGGCAGGTCGGGTTGAGGCACACTGGCTGCCCTCAGGGTGATGTTATCTTTTTATACTAAAAACTACGTGCACATTATTTACCATAACTTCCCAATACCTATCACCTATGTTAGACAGTGAGTTTCGACCTTCTTAAACCAATCCAAAAGGGCCAGCATCACCCGGAACATGGAGGCTAGGAAGAAGAAAGAAGAAGGACAGGGCACGCCCAAATTCCTCCATCTTGGGACTCCGACCCCCAATTCTAAAAACCCCAAAAATCTATTTTTCACCCCGTGACAAACTAGCCATTACTCTACTTAAATTCTCTTGACTTGTAATTCTTCATATAAAACTGGTGATTTGCTCCATGGGTCAAAGTAAAAGTCACCAGTGTCTTGGGCTCTGTGCCAAGGTCTCTGAGCCCCCTGGCAGGGTCTTGAGCCATCCAGGACAGCCAGAGGCATGTCCTGGGTTACGACACCCCCCCCCTCTTTTTTATTTTCTAAGCTGAGGATGGGGGAGTGGGTATAAGGTTATGGGTTTTTGGTAAGAGTTGAGAAAGGGGAATAATACGCTTTTTTAGGGTAAAAAAGGGGTAATAAGATATAATTCAGAAAACAGTTTTGTGTTCCAGCTGTGTCTGGCTTATGGCTTGATGCAGCAGTATGTTGTTCAGCTTTCTATTTTGTCTGCTGTCGTGTGATGGGATGGTCTTTTCTGCATGTGGACATTCGGCGACCTCTTTGTCTCCAGGCAGAACTGGTTTGGTTTTGAGAAGGTCTTGTGTTTGACTCAGGGGAATTTTTGTCAGTGTTTGTAGGAGTAGTGTTTGCAGTGCCTGGGTATGGTTTTATGTTTTCTCCTGGCTACCATCTTGGACCAGATGGTAGTAGAACACACACATACCCTCTTCCCCAAGTAATCAATTGGAAAGGCCCAGAAATTTGGTGTGTTTCTGGGTCCTTTACTAGCCCAGGTGGTTTCTCAGTGAGCTTTGCTTGGGTGGTATTTGCGAAGCGGCGAAGTATTGGGGGGTCAGGCTGATGTTGTACAATTAAGGAAGGTGATGACATAGAGAGCCTTGCAAAGTCTTACAACTGGAGATATGGTTCTTGTTTCTCTGCGCTGCTGATTGAGGACTCTTTTGAGGGTTTGATGTGTCCTTTCTACGATGGATTGTCCTGTAGGATTTGCAGGTATGCCTGTCTTGTGTTCTATTCCCCACTCACTGAGGAACTCTTTTAACTTACGGGAGGTATAGGCAGGTGCATTATCTGTTTTGATCTCCTTTGGTACTCCTAGGGTAGTAAAGGCAAGGAGGAAGTGTTTAATGGTGTGCTGTGTAGTTTCTCTTGGATGTGATGATGCAAATACTGCTCCTGAAAATGTGTTGACTGATACGTGCACATATTTTGACCTCCCAAAAGGTGGGAAGTGAGTCACATCTGTCTGCCACAGCTGGCAGCTGTTCAGATCTCAAGGATTGACTTCCATCCCCATAGATGGCATCTGGTAGTTTTGACAGGTTGGACATGTGGTGACAATAGCTTTTGCTTGATCTTTCGAGAGCTTGAACATTCTGATAAGGGCAGGCACATTTTGATGAAAAAATGTGTGTGACAACTTTGCCCGGGCAAAGATGTTAGGAACATTAGCAGTTTCTACTGCCATGGCTAATGCATCCGCTTTCCTGTTCCCTTCTGTGATGATACCTGGGAGGTTAGTGTGTGACCTCATATGCATTATATGGTAAGGTTGCTTTCTTTGGGAGATTAGGTGTATTAATTTAGAAATCAATTGGTATAACTTTGGATTGGAAACCTCTTTGAAAAGAACGTGTTCTGCTCTCATAGCTATACCAGCAACATAAGCTGAATCTGTGACCAGATTAAAGGGTTCGTCTTTGAATTTCCCAAAGGCTCTGACAACAGCTGCTAACTCTGCAATCTGTGGCAATCTCTCCACTATTTGGATGTCAGATTCCCATTTTTGGGTCTTAGGGTCTTTCCATGTCATTACAGACTTGTGGGAAGACCCTGAGCCATCTGTAAAGATGGTTAGAGCTTTGAGAGCTATTTTACTTTGGACTACTTTTGGGGACAGATGAAAGGTTACATCAGGATTAAAAAGTTTGTGTTGTGGGATATGAACTGAAATTTGGCCTGTATAGCTATCTAGGGCAAACTGGAGATTTTCATTGGTCTGGAGCAAATGCTCCAGGTCCCTAGTGGTCAGTGGCAAGTATATGCATGTGAACTCACACCCTGCAAGAGAGCGGAGGCAAATTCTAGCCTTTTTTATTAGATGTGCCATGATTTCCTGGAAGGTGGTAATTGTCTTTGAAGGTTGGTTGTTTGTAAAGATTCATTCCAGTATTAGTAAAGGGTCTCGAAGTTGAGTGTCCCATTGGAAAATCAGTCCATAGGATCGAGGTGCTTTTCCCAGAATGACGAACTGGAAAGGCAGGCTGGGCTCAAAGCGATGGGCTTTGCGTGAAGACAGGGCTTCTTGGACCTTGGTGATGGCATCTCGGGCTTCTGCTGTGAGAGTGCATGGAGAGTCCAGGTCTTCGTTGCCATGGAGAAGGTTGAACAGGGGAGCAAGGTCCTCTGTTGTAATTCCTAGCAGTGGACATAGCCCGTTGATGGATCTGCACAGACTTTGTAAGTCTCTCAGCGTTTTTGGGTCATCTCAGATGGCGAGCTGCTGGGGTACAATGGTCCTTTCCCGGATCTGGACTCCAAGGTAAGTCCATGGGTTGATGTACTGTATTTTGTCCTCACGGATCTTGAATCCTGCCTTTTCTATGGTTTCAATGGTCTTTTTAAGCACTTTGTCTAAGTAAGCTTTGTCTGATGCACAAACAGAATATCATCCATATAGTGGTGGATGATTGCATCTGGGAATAGGTTCCGAACAGGAGACAGGATGTGAGCAACGTAACACTGGCCTATAGTGGGACTGTTCTTTAGTCCTTGGGGAAGAAAATGCCAATGATATCTTTTGAGTGGAGCCTCTCTGCTTAGAGTGGGAACAGAGAAAGCAAACTGTGGAGCATCCTGGGGGTGCAGTGGAATGCTGAAGAAGCAGTCCTTAATATCTATGATAGCAAGTGTCCAGTCTCTAGGCAACATCGATGGTGCAGGTAGGCCAGGCTGGAGGGGGCCCATGTCCTCGATGACCTCGTTGATTTTGCGAAGGTCATGGAGGAGCCTTCACCTGTTCATTCCAGGTTTTTGCAGTACGAAGACTGGAGAGTTCCAAGGGCTGGTGGTCTTGACGATGTGGCCTTTGGCAAACTGTTCTTCCACAAGGGCTTGTAGTACCTGCAGTTTGACTTTAGAGAGAGGCCACTGTTCGATCCAGATCAGGTCATGGTATTTCCAGGTGAGCTGAGGGGTATCTGGCAGTGCGCGCTCCTCAGTGGCCCCGATTAGAAATCCCAACTGGGAATACGTAGGGAAGCTCCCCATTGGGATAGAATGTCCCTGCCCCAAAGGCTGATGGGGGCTCTTACCAGGAATGGGCGGATGGTTGCCAACTTTCCTTCAGGCCCTTCGACGAGGATGTTATTGCTTTGCATGGATACTGTATCTCCACCAATCCCTGAAATCATGCCTGCTACAGGTTGTAGTTCCCAGTGTGCTGGCCATTCTGAGCGGGTGATGATGGGTCACGTCAGCACCCGTGTCCAGCATCCCCGGTAGGTGGATCTTCTCTCCTCTGCAGGTAAGACCACACTCGATGGTAGGCTTGCTTGGTCACACATCTCACGCCCACATTGCTGTAGGGTTGAGAGGAATCTGTTCCCTGTGATTCTTTGGGAGTAGAAAGGCTGGTGCGATTGGAGTTCCCCTTGAAAGGAAAAATGGTAAGTCCATGCAGTACATCTCGACAGAGATTTCTTGTCCCGAGTGCACTGTTTGTACTTCTGGAACAACGAAGATTTCCTTTGGGCTATGGAGAGTGTCACCTATAATTAAGATGTCAGAAGGACCACCTTTTGGCCCATATTTGCCTGTGGGAACACGAAAAACATTCTCATTATAAAGTCAATGGACAGAGCAGTTACCAGCTGGTACTGGCTCCCTATCTGTATCGCTCTGTGTCTTGGATCCTCTTCATGTGGTCTGGAATCTCCTGGGATGATGTGTGGTTGGATCGGGACGGCTTTTGATTTGTTGTCTTTGCGCGGGGCCTCACCGTGCTCCACTGGAAGTTTCCTGAACGCTGCTGGTAGCGCTGCTGATTCTGGGGTCTTTGATAGCTGTTACGGGGGTTTTGGGTAGGTGACCTGTCTGGACAGTCCTTTATAAAATGTCCAAAGTGTCCACAGTGAAAGCAGCGGATCTGGTCTTTAAAAGCCACTACTGCATATGCACCAGAAACTCCTTCAGCAATACCCTTGGCAACTGCTTGGGCCACTGTATTTTCAGTGGACAAATGACATGTGCAGCTTTCCAGCATTTTCTCTATGGTAGGTTCTATATCCTAGGGTAGGGCCCTCAGAATTGTTTTACATTGTTCGTTCGAGTTACTCATGGCAAGTTTGCACAACATTTCTTTTTTCCCTCTGTGCTCTCTACCTGTTTTTCCAGAGCATGCTTAATTCTGTCCACAAATTTGATAAATCTTTCATCTACTCCTTGTTTAATATTAGAAATGTGTTGGGCAGGAATAGAGTCATCTGGGGTAAGAAGTAAGGAGGTTTTTGCTGCAATAGCCAAGTCTTGTAGTGCTGCCTTAGGTAAGGTGTTCGCTTGGTCAGGGTGTTTCGGTAAATCCCCTTTCCCAGCCAGCTGTTCGACTGTAAAATCTGGCCTCTGTAGCATAGGTGTCTGATATTGTTTCTAATTGTCTTTTCCAATGCCTTTCCCATAACATATATTCTGCTGGGGAAAGAAGGCTGTGGGCAATATTTTTAATATCGTGGGATACTAAAACATGTGCTGAGAACATAGTTTCTAGGAAATTTCTAAAAATATGTGAACTTCCACCGTGTTCTTTGGCTATATTTCATAGTTGTATAAGTTCTTTATTTGTGTTAGGTTCCCATGTCTTTCTAGTAGTGGCCCCACCTCTTTTTCCCTTTATATAAGTTACTGGGAAGGCTGAAATTTTCTGAGCCATTTCCCAATCCCCTGCCTGAGTTGCTTCCATTTTTATTAGAGCCCATGGATCAATGTCCTCTGTATCAGAATCACTGTCACTGCTGTCCTTAGAGGAGGACTGGGAGTGACCAGGCAGTGCTGTATGCTTTTTATGGCATGTTGGAGCAAGATTTTGCAGGGGTGTATGGGACTGGTGGGAATTTGAAGAAGCACGTGGCGGGGCTTGGCTAGAGGGAGGCAGCAGTGGAGCTGGAATGGCAGCACCACAAGTGGCACAGCATGCACAGGACTGGAGCATGTGGGGAAGTGGGTGCCACCGTGGGGACCCTTGGGGCTTCTGTTCGGGGGACA
Organism: Melozone crissalis; assembly: GCF_028551555.1. Taxonomy (NCBI): domain Eukaryota; kingdom Metazoa; phylum Chordata; class Aves; order Passeriformes; family Passerellidae; genus Melozone; species Melozone crissalis. Next base: position 2,019,397 of record NW_026535813.1, on the reverse strand, counting down.
CTGTGGGTGGATGGGTGGCTGCAGAGCCTGGGGATGGGGGCAAGAGAGAAGCGAGGGAGAGGAGGAGGTATTTTTAAGGGCTTATTTTAGTTCTCATTATCCTACTCTGATTTTGTTAGTAATAAATTCACTTCATATCTCTAATTAGAGCCTGTTTTGCATGTAATGCTATTCAATGAGCGATCTCTCCCAGTCCTTATCTCAACCAATGAACTCTTCATTAAATTTTCTCTCCTCCATCTAGCTGCAGAGGGGAGTGAGCGAGTAACTGTTTGGGTGCCTGGAATCCAGGTAGCATCAACCCACAACAGTGCTTTCTCCAGTATCCTGATGTTCCCACTAACTGTTGTAATTTCTTCCTAGATCGGGGCATCTGTAGCTGTTCTAATTTTTGTGTCTGGAGGAATCACCGCACTTCCTGCTATCCACCCAAAGACTTTATACTACTTTACTTGGCCCTTGATATTTCTCAGGGGTAACTCAACTCCTATTTCTTGAAGTGCTTGCTGTGCTGCTGTTGCAGCTTTCCCTACTTTTTCAGGGGTGTCTCCTCCAAATAGAATGTCATCTATATTTTGATATTGATATAATTTTACGTCTGGAGGAAGTGAGACTGCCTGTAAAAGTTTTGCAAGTGCAAACATGAGCAATCATGGGTGAATGGACTCCTTCTGAGGGAGTCTGTTAAAGGTGTACTGTACACCTTTCCAAGTAAAAGCAAATTTCTTTCTATCCGTTTCCTGTAAAGGAATTATAAAGAACTCATCTTTTAGATCTAGTGTTGCCATTCATTAGTGTGCAGCTGCTTGTATTGTGGCTATTAGGTTTGCATTATTGGGTACTGCAGCTGTTAGTGAGGTTGTGTTGGTATTTAAATGGTGGTGATCAACTGTTAATTGCCACCTCATGTCTGGTTTTTGGACTGGCCAAAACAATGAGTTATATGGTGTGGTGGTTTTAGTTTTAAACTGGGTGGAAATACTAATTTTGTGTAGTGATTTTGGTTTGTTAATTGGAGATTTTAAAACCTCTTGCACTTCTGAAGAGATGACAAACTCAGAAAGCTCATGTCGTGGGGTGTAGCTCGACTCGCTCAGTCTCTTATCAGTTCTTCTTGCGCTGGAAAATGCCGCGTTCCAGGCCCCAGTGGGCCACAGGTGTGAGCTACTGGTGTTTTTCTGAGTTTTCAGTCCAGAGCAGATTTGAACAGTTCCAAGAAGAAGAAAAGCCACCATCTAGAGAACTTCTCTGCCTCAGCTAGCTAAAAACTAACTAAAAAGCAAAGGAAAGCTCTCTCCCACTGTCCGTGCTGCAGACAACACAGTCTGTGTGAAGAGAAAAAGGCAGGGGAACAAGTGCAGTTTCTGAAAACAAATTCTGTGCTTTTCTGTGTCTTGGTTTGAAAAGACAGGTGTCTTTTAAGGAAGGCAGGAACCTTCCTAGAAATGGAAAATGTAAACCCCCTCCTTCAAAATTATTATCATTTTTAAATTAAGGGGCTCTTAGGTAAAGATATGAGAATAGGAATAACGGTTCATTACTAGGAAAATTGAAAATACAAATGCAATAGTACAAAAAAAACCAAAAAAACAAAACAAACCACTGGCAGAGTCAGAATATGACCTGCCACCCTGTTGGTCAGGGTGTTGGTAACAATCCAATTAAATGGTGGCTGCAGTCCTCCTGGAGTGACAAATGTGGCTCTGTTGAAGCAGTGATCTTGTAAAAGGGTGTAGTTTCCTTCTGAAGATCCAGTGGTGGTGTAGATGGGCTTGGTCTTCCTCTGGGAATCTAGTGGAGAAAACAGCTGCTCCTCTGGAATCTAGTGGGGAAAGGCTGCCGTGGTGTTCTAAATATCAGATTATATCCAGGTAGGGATGCTTGGCTCCTCTCCCTGGGTGGAGCATCTCACAATGGGATGATGTAATTTTATCAGTCATGCAGTGAGATTCCATGGCTTATTAACAGAAGATATCTCCCTGGAGGGAGGATTGGTCTGTGAAAGAGATAAAGAAAACTGTCTAATTAACAGAAGATAACTGCCCCACCTCTAACAGATAGGAATAGAATATACACCCCCATTTCCAACCTAAGACAATACCCCAATTCCCTAAGTCACCAATAGCACTTGGACAGCCAACCAACACCCCATGGACAGACAGGTATGACAAAATGAGTGCCAAGTAATAGGTTGCAAGGGATCTCTGCAGGTTGTCTTTTTCAGTCCTTCCCTATTCAGAGTTGGTCACTAAGTCACATTGCTCAGCATCTTGTCCTAGTGAATTTTGAATATACCCAGGGATGGACATCCTGTGACCTCATTGGGCTACCTGTTTGTGTTTGGCCATTCTTGCAGTGATTTTTTTCCTCCTAATATCTAATTAGCTTGCTGTATTCCAACAAGAATCATGCTGTGTAAGAAAAACAGCAGCATCGTGTCCCACCAACCCCATATGTATACTGATCAATAAGAGACTCAAAATGTACCTGTTTTATTTCTTATACAAGGTAAATTATGTATAATTAGGGTAGAATTCTACAGCATTACCCTGATATGTGGATAAGACAGACTGCTTCAGTATGATGTTAGAAAATGAAAGAATTCTTACAGGGTGACTGTGACATTTTTCTTGGGTAAAAAACATTGATCAAGTCTTGTTTTAAAAATTTAATTATGCCTGATCATGGAATGATTAAGGTTTGAAAATGCCTCCAAGATCATCAAGTCCAACTTTCAACCTAATACCACCAATGCCCACTAAACCATATGGCGAAGTGCCACAGCCATATGTTTTTTTGAACACTTCCAGGGATGGTGACTCCACCACTTTCCTGGGGAGCCTGTTCCAATGTTAACCCACTCTTTTAGTGAAGAAATTATTCCTAATATCCAGTCTGAATCTCCCCTGATGTAACTTGAGGCCATTTCCTCTTGTGCTATTGCTGATTGCCTGGGAGAAGAAGCCAACCCCCACCTTGCCACAGTGTCATTTCAAGTTGTTGTAGAAGGCAATAAAGTCTTCCCTGAGCCTCTTTTTCTCCAGATTAAACAACCGCAGCTCCCTCAGCTGCTCCTCATATGGCTTACTCTCTAGACCCTTCACCAGCTTCCTTGCCCTTCTCTTGAATACTCTCCAGCAGCTCAATGTCTTTCTTGTCATGAGGGGCCCAAAACTGGACACAGGATTTGAAGTGCAGCCTCACCAGTGCTGAATATTGAGGGACCATTACTTCCCTGGTCCTGCTGGCCACACTATTCCTCATACAAGCCAGGATGCCATTGGCCTTCTTAGCCACCTGGGCACATGCTGGCTCATGTTCAGCCAGCTGTCAACCAGCATGCTGTTACGAATGGAGATGAGAGCTTAGACAAGTCCTGCCTTTGACTCAGATTTCTGACAGTAGCTCTGTTTGGGGCAGCCTGAACCCCAAATGTCTCTCATTTGCAAGTTCTTAATAATGGCCAATTAGGTCTATTACTAAATGGATTATTTATTAAATGGATACAAGGTAAAACAGACATAAGACTTTAACAGGCTTACCTTACTACAAAGGATAAACAAAAGAAACAATACTAGTAGGTTTATAAGATGGTGCACAATAATAAAGGTACCTATGTTACAGCTAGCAAAGAAATAGTATAGATTAGGAGCCAATGTCACTTACCAACAAATGATAGTGTTGTACAGAAGTCTCCTTTCACTCAACTTCCAGAAGAGTAACTCAATACCAACATCTCCACTGTTGCCACATTTCTCCTCACAGAGAGGAGCAAGGCACAATTCTTCCCAAGAATATTTCTGGGTTTCACATTCTCTGAACCTCAGAGAAAGGAAAAACAATTCTTATCATTTGCTGTGCCTGTGTTTGTGTCAAAGTAGAATGCAATATGGAGATTGTTTACCCAAGGTGATGGTGTTTTGTTTCCTTGGCCTATCAGGGCCAAGTGTGTGTGTGTGTCAGGACTGTTGGCTGACAGTCATGAAGTTCTGTGCAGTTGTGTGCAGAGTTGAGTGCTTGGCAGATTCAGTTTAGATGTAATGTAATATAGTGTAATGTAATATAGTATAGGATAATATAGTATAATAAAGTAATTAGCCTTCTGATAAGATGGAGTCCTCCTCATCATTCTCCCCCTCGTCAGGGGTCATCCTGCAAATTCTATACTCCACTTCGAGGAGAACCCCCCCCCACACTCTGTGTGTAAGAGATTTCTGATTTTATGAAAATTATAGTGGTCTTTTATAGTTTGCAAAAGCACTGTGTCTGTCAGTCACTGATTTTTGCTTATCCTTTCCCATGCATTCAGGACAGGATGTTTATTGCTGGCTAAGGATGTTTTTCAGCCATTATAGGGAAAGCTGAAAGTTTGACAAGAAAGTTTCACAGATATATATGCTTGACAGAAAGATCTCTGAATGTAGAATTTGAGAACAGAATAGAGATGGAAGTAAGTTTTGATAGAGAAGAACAATAGATATATAAATTGACAATTGCTGAGCCAGTCATTACTGGACAACTAAGAAAGCAAAGGTTAAGTCAAGTTGGAAGGAGGCTTTATGACTAGAACAAAGGATATGTTGACCACAATCAAAAAGATACTTTTACCAAGCAGAAATAGGTCTTAGGAAAAGCAGAAAGATACCATAGGCAAACAAGCATGCCACTGTGGAAGTAAAAAATGTCTAACAATTTTCCACTGCAAGAAAACTGAAAAACAACTTTAAGCTTAAACCGTAACATACTAACTCATGTGATTGGATAGTATTGACCATAATATGGTAATGATAGTAGTTATGATAGGCTATAGGTAATAGTAAAGGTGTTGATTGGTTGTTATGTATTAAGATGCTCAGCAAAGAAAATATATAATGCAATGTAACCAAAACTAAAGCATCTTCAGGCTCGTCTATAGCTGCAGCTGACTGCTGTAGGCATGGCCCTGTCACCCACGACCCAAGACTGCTATAAAATCTACTATACAATAAACAGCATTTTGAAGAGCTGCCTGGAGTCCCACTCTTACTAGCCATGATAATTCACCACAAGGCAAACTATCCCAACTTGACTGAGCCATGGGGGTAAAACGAATAAGCTTTTGCTGTGTCAGGGGTGAAAGGTCTTGTCACACACACCCAGGTCCTTTTCTGCTGGGAGCTTTCCAGCTACTCTGTGTGGGGCCAAGTCTTCTATGTTCCAGAAGAATGGATTGAATTGTTAAATTTGAGGGGAGAAAGAAGAGTCTTGACTTCTGCTGCCCTAAAGACACCTTAGAAGCTTATGTCTACCCATCTACTTCTGAGACTGAAGAAGGCGCGGTAGTTTTTGGGATGCTGTGGTATAAACTGCATAAGAAATTCATCAAGATAAAGGAGTTACCTGACAAATGTCAGTCACTGTTTTATTTCAGAACTGTGTCAGGATTTTTACTTTCTAGAAATCCTATGTGTTTCAGAATGAGGCCTTTGTCGGGGATGAGCCATTTGTCGGTGAGGGGAGACTCGGACACTCAATATGAGTGATAAGCAAGTTCCGTTTATTGAAGAGAGCATCAGACACTTATACAGCAAGTAATAAGCTTATGAATATTCTGTAAGCCAAGTGATCTATTGGTCAAACTATACCATCAACTCTTCCTCATTCCTTTGGGCCAACATTCTCTATTTCCCACGTCTCTCTGTCCACTTGTTATCATACCCAGCTAAGCCCAAGGACACGCTATCTTGCAGGTGCAAAAACTCAAACTAGCTGTGTTCGGTACTTTCTCAGCTCCTGGTCGGCTAACAAGCGAATGTCTACATGACGTCTGTCATGTAGCCATTTCTCCACACCTATGTAAATAAACAACAGAGACACAAAAGTATACCAAACAATGTGAATTTCTGTTCAAAATATTTAATAGTTATGTATCTGTGTCTTCATAAAATGTCCATTACATCTCAAAACTAGTTCCTGTAGTTACCTAATTTGATACTTCCAGGATCTTAATAGTTATTGAACAAGTGTCTCTATTTCACTTGCATCTTTTATGCTGGTAAAATATTTGACGTGACCTTAGAAAGTGGATGTTTACTTTTTTTTGTAAATAGCAAATAGGTCCTATAACTAGCTGTAATCTGACCACTTGGTAATAGTCTTTCCTCAATAACATTTATACTTACTATATAGAATTTTTGTCTGTTTTAAATTTATTTCCCTTGCCAACCTCTTTAAAACAAATCTAAGCTATTGCTTTCCATAATGGTTTTAAAATACCTCAAATTTTAGACTTCTTGCATCTTGTAGAACAGCACTTATGTAATTTCACACAATTTTTCAATACAGCAGCTTGCAAATACTTTTCCATTTCAGATTGTAAAGAACCTACTATATGCTAACTAACATGCCAGTTAGGATTTATTTTTGTGATTGTTTTGGAGCTTTTTATAAAATTATCTTAGTTCTTAATAATGAAGTTAGCTAAATTCCTAATTTACTTACTTGCTGGCTGGAATACCTTTGCAAATTCAGTCAGCTTTATCCAGAGCCTGGCTCAGAAGCCTATACACAAGTGCATATAGTATGGGGAAGAAATGAGGATTTAGAGACATGCACATACCTGCATGAATATGATATTAATAGCATCACGGACATGGTGGTATAGCTCCTATGACTGGAGCCTTGGAATGGAAGGTTATAGGCTTTTTAGGAATTACACACTATGGAGATGAGGAGGAAGTGTAGCCAGCTGGCACAGGCTTGGTGATGTCCTCCGGCTAGCCCTCACCTCCTGGCCCATGCCAAGAGTGGCTGCCCCCTATCCTCCCCTCGGGACAGTCTGGGTGGCAGTAGAGCAGGGCTGCCTAACTCCCAGAGGCAGCAAAGCTGCTCTGTGCAGCTGCTGATAGGAATCCCGAGTCAAGGAAGCCAGAACAAAGGAGACGAGAGGAACCACTTGTATAAGTTCCCAAGAAAGTTTAATCTCCTAGAGGGTCCAGGGACAAGTGACAGCTCCAACAGGGTAACAGCAACTTAGGAACAGGGGAGGGTACTAGGGGAGGATACAAATCTTAACCAATAGTAGAACAGCAGGGGAGGAACATAGGGAGGGGATCAGATTCTAGGTAACCAATAGGGGATAACGTGGGAGGGGATCAGGCCTGGCAGACCAATGGAACTTTGAGGGAAGGGTGATAGACAAGGAAGGTTCTAGAGAAAGGGGTGGGATGGGGTTACATTTGATGAATAAGGGAAGAGGGCAGTACTTCCAGGATTGGCAGGGAAGGGTCTGGAAATCAGGGAAGTGCAAGGGAGATTGACATGGGGACTGGCATAAGATTAGGTGGGAAAATAGCAGTAAACAGCTTCAGGGCAAAACCATTGGGGAAACTGAACAGGGTATATGGAACAAACCACTATAAACTCACAATAAGGAACACCTTAAGATTACAACAGAAAAACAGTCTAACACAGCCCTCTATGTCAATGACCAGTTGGAATATATGGGAACGCTGCCTGGGGATGGATGAGGAGCTGACTGGGAGCTTGTGGGTCAAAATTAAAGGGAGGACAGGGACAGGGGATGTTATAGTGGGGGTCTGCTACAGGCCACACAATCAGGAGGTTAGAGTGGATGAAGCCCTATATAGACAGATTGGAGCAGCCTCGTGCTTGCAAGCCCTAGTCCTCATGGGGGATTCCAACTACTCCGATGTCTGTTGGAGGGACAACACGGCAGGGCACAAGCAATCCAGGAAGTTCCTCAAATGTGTTGATGACAACTTCTTCCTCCAAGTGATAGAAGAGCCAACAAGGACAAGTGCCATGCTGGACCTTGTGCTCACCAACAGGGAGGAACTGGTGGGCATGTCAGTTTTGCACAGCCTGGTTCTTGGTAGCAGGGGGCCACAGAGGTGGCTTCTGTGAGAAGCTGCTGGAAGCTTCCATCATGTCCAGCAGAGCCAATCCCTGGTGGGTCTCAGAATGGACATGCCACCGGTCAAGACTGGGGCAATTAGAGATGGTGGTAATTATTAGAATAAATCCCATGAGACTCCATTTTCTTCATGGTGGAAAAAGCCCATTCTTTATTCACGTAACTTGTTTTTATACAGTTTTACAGACCTCGTGTGTGACTTCAATTGATAAGTAGCTTTCTTGACAAATGCTTTATTGGTTAGTAAAAGGTATGTGACTTGTCTATCAAATCTCTCTACTCTTCAATTGTTTACATATTTTCTTCACTGGTTCTCTAGGATAGATTTAATGTTTATTCAGGTGCTAGTTGTTTTTCACCCAGGAATAGATTGTTATGTTAATGAACTGCTCAAAACAGGATTGCTTTCACATGGGAACTTACAAAGTGCTAGCTTGACAAGGCCAGCCATCTATCTAACAGAGCAGGCCTGATTTTATGAGTCCTTTCTTTTATAATTTTTCTACCTTACTTCAACAGGTAATGCCTCTGTGATAACATATTGTCATGGGTTAGCACTGGCACAGTGCCAGTGCACCCACGAAAATATGTTTTTCTCAAATGGCTGCTGTGAGATGAGACCAGAAACAGAGCAGAGCAGGCTCAAGCTTAGAAATAAAGAAAAAAACTTTATTAACCTACACTATAAATAACAGGAACACACAAAATTCGGAATGAAAGCGTTCCAAAACATTCCTCCTCCCCCCACCCAATTTCCACCAAAGCACAGTGAGATAAAACCTTGGCTTCTCAGTGCAGTTACCACCTCTCAGATAATCAATTCTCAGTTCATCCAGGGAGAGAGGAGTCTCTCTTGTGCCATAGTCTTCCACAGGAAACACAATTGAAACCTCTTATGTTTCCATGTCACACATGGCACCACCCAGAGAAAATCTGCCATCGTGACATCCTCCTTCCATGTACAGTGCTCTCACCACCGTCCATGGACCAAAACTGCTCATATGGCTCCTTTTAAGGATGCTTTGCCAAGTACCCAAAACAACAGTTGCTCATTTTGGGACAACAGTCCCCCTCATTTTCACCTCCCCTGGGGCCGAGGGTCTTGAGAACAGAGATCTTCCCTGAAGACAGAGGGCACCAGCACACCCTCCTCATCTTTCTCTGTTCACTCCTGCACATGGCGTCACTGCAGCATGTCACTCTCTCTCCTGCATGGGCAATCACTACAGCAGTAGTCTCTTGGCTCAAACCACTGCATCCCCCTAAATGCAGTCTCTGTATTACAGGAAAATTGGTTCAGTCTATGGCTATTCAAGAAAAAGTCCAGCCAAAGGCCACTCCATCCTCTCTTCCCACCTAGGATTCTTTCCCATTTTTTTCTGACATCTCAGGTCCCAGGCTGTCTCTCTTCTCTTTCAGATCAAGGAGAATTAGTGTTTTGCAAAGTTTTCTTTGTCTAAGAAAGGGTTAAAATCTCAGGCTCTGCTGCCTGGGACTCCCACCCAGGACTCCCACGGCTGGGCACCTTCCCTCCCCTTCTCTTTCTCCTCTGCCTGTGTGCTGCCAGCACACGATTTCAAATTTCAAGGTGGCACAGGCTCTCTCTCCCTAGGAGGGGGGGGGGGGGGCTGCCTGGGACATCCCAGTGTTTCTCCACCCCTCCATCCTGCAGGGGCCAGCCCAGTTCCATTCCCTTCACCCCCCTTTTCTGTCCGGGGCTTCTGGCCTACCTCAGCCTAGGCCACATGGCTGCCCCTCCCCCACCCAGCCTGTGGCTGGGCAGGTTAGGTCTGAACTCTTCACTGGAACAAAAAGAGAAAGTTCCTCTGGGAGTTCTCTGCTTTTAACCCCCTGTGTTCTCAGAGGCGTATCCATGTCTTCAGTGGTTACACCAGGTGTCAATATTCAAATCTGACCACTGATTGGTTTGGCTATAACTTCCCGAGAAAACTCACTTCCTTGTCAACCTACGACACATATTTAAGAAGAAATCAAAACAAAGTTTGGGGAGCAGTTTTAATTCCAGATAGAACAGCTAGAAAAGAGGAGGAGGTGAGAACATGTGAGGGAAACAACATGGAGACACCAAGGTCTGTGGAGAAGGAAGGGGAGGAAGTGCTCCAGGCGTTGGAGCCGAGATTCCTCTGCAGGCCATGGTGATGACCATGGTGAAGCAGGTTGACCCCTTGCAGCCCATGGGATCCACAGGGGATGCAGAGATCCACTCAGCTCATGGGGGAGGTACCCACGCTGGAGTGGGTGGATGCCTGGAGGAGGCTGTGGACCAGTGGGAGACCTGTGGAGAGAGGGGGCCCTGCTCCCAGGCTGGGGCAGCCTGTCCTTAGAGGACTGCACCCTGTGGAAGAGTGACCCACACCACAGCAGTTTTGGGAGGACAGCTGCCCGTGTGAGATTGGTGCCATGTCAGAAAGGTTAGTGGAGAACTGTCTCCCATGGGAGGGACCCCCTCCCACAGTGCAGCAGGGGAACGACTCCTCTCCCTGAGCAGTAGAAGGAAACCTTAGGTGACGAACTGACCAAAGCCCTGTCTCCCGTTGCTGTGGGTGGGAAGGAGGGAGGGGTTGGGGGAAAAAGAGGTATTTTTAAGGCCTTATTTTACTTCTCATTATCCTCCTCTGATTCTGTTAGTAATAGATTCACTTAATATCTCTAAGAGCCTGTTTTGCCCTTGATGGTAATTGATGAGTGTTTTCTCCCAGTCCTTAACTCATGAACCCTTCATTAAATTTTCTTTTTTCTGTGCAGTTGCAGAGGAGGGTGAGTGAGCAGCTTTCATAGGTGCCTGGAGTCCAGCCAGTGCCAAATCACAACATGCTATACAGTGATCCAAGGCAGGCTTGTCTGCAGTGGTCATGAGATGGTGGAATTTGAGATCCTCAGGGCAGTGAGGAGGGCACTGTCCTGGTTTAGGGCAAACTTGGGAGAAAACCTCCAAAAGGGGGCCCCTCCAAAAAGCAAACCCACACGGCCCCTCCCCCCAACCGGTTCGGGAAAGATTCCTCGGAGAGAAGTGGAAAAAACCTGTTTATTTAACAGGCAAAACACCCCCCAGCACACAAAATGAACAATACCAGATGACAACACTCTTGCGCTGCTCTGAAAAAGATGACAAATTCAGAAAGTCTCTATTGGGAGTGGTTGCTCTGTTATCAGTCCCTCCGGCACTGGGGGTAGCTGCTGCAGCCACAAGGTGCAAACTCTTGGTGTTTCCCAGGTCCCAGTCTGGAGCAGGTTCGAGAAGATCCAAAAAAGGGAAAGAAAAACAGTCCAGGGAAAAATTTGGACTGCTTAGCTAAACTAACTAATGAGCAGAAGCAAAAAGAAAGAGCAAAGCAGGAGCAAAGCAGAAGCAAGCACAAGAACAAAGCAAAAAGCCAAGCAAAAAGCAAAAGCCGCACTATGTACTGCCCCATCTCTGTGTCCCGCCAGCCGTGGGGGAGCAGGCTGATAACAAAACCAAAACAAAACTTTCGCTCTTCAGAGCCAGTCGTGAAGGCACAGAACATAATATCCAGCATAAACAGAACACACAAATGGGGATACAAGCATCATAACATCACCCTAGGAGAGGCACACAGCAAACTCACTGCCTTGGACTTCAGGAAAGCAGACTTTGGCTTCTTTGAGGACCTACTCAGTAGAGTCCCATGGGATAGAGCCCTGGAGGGCAGAGGGGCCGAAGAATTCTGGCTGATATTCGAGGATCACTTCCTCCAGGCTCAGGAGTGACATATTCTAACAAGGAGCAAATCAGGCAAAAAGGCCAGGAGTCCTCCATGGATGAATAAGGAACTACTGTGAGCAAACTCAGAGCAAAACAAGATTTCAGAAGGTAGAAATGACGACAGGTAGCCTGGGAGGAATACAGGGAAATTGTATTGGAAGCTAGGGATAAAGTCAGGGAAACAAGGCCCAGTTAGAGTTAAATCTGGCCAGGGATCTCAAGGATAACAGGAAGAGCTTTTAGAGGTATGATGCAAACAAAAAACAAATTGGGGTAATGTGGGCCCTCTCCAGAAGGAAATGGGAGGCCTGGCTGCCTTGGATAAAGAGAAGGCTGAGGTTCTCAATGACTTCTGTGCCTGTCTTCAGTGGCAAATGCTCCAGTCATGCTGCCCAAGTCATGAAAGGCAAATGCAGGGACTGGGAGAAGGAAGACCATAAGCCAACTGGTGAATCAGGTTCAAGACCATCTAGGGAACCTGAATGTGCACAAGTCCATGGAACCTGATGAGTTTCATCCACAGGTCCTGAGGGAACTGGCAGATGAAGTTGATAAACCACTATTCATCATACTTGAGAAGTTATGACTGTAAGGTGAAGTTCCCAATGACTGGAAAATGGGAAATATAACCCCCATTTTTAAAAAGGGGGACATGGAAGACCTGGGGAACTACAGACCAGTCAGTGTCACCTCTGTGCCAGGTAAGATCATGGAGCACAATCTCCTGGAGACTGTGCTAAGGCACATGGAAAACAAAGAGGTAATTGGTGGCAACCAACATGGCTTCACTAAGGGCAAATCATGCCTAACAAATTTGGTGGCCACCTATGATGGGGCTACAGCATTGGTGGATAGGCAAAGCAGCTGACATCATCTACCTGGACTTGTGCAAAGTATTTGATGCTGTCCTGCATGACATCCTTGTCTCTAAATTGGAGAGACATGGATTTGATGGATGGACCACTCAGTGGATAAAGAACTGTCTGGATGGCCACATGCTAAAAGTTCTGGTCAATGGCTCATTGTCCACATGGACACCAATGATGAGTGGTGTCCCTCAGGGGTCAATGCTGGGGCTGATACTGTTCAACATCTTTGTCAGGGCCATGGACAGTGGGATCGAGTGCACTCTCAACAAGTTCACTAATTACACCAGGCTGTGTGGTGCAATCAACACACTGCAGGGAAGGAATGCCATCCGGAGGGACCTGGACAAGCTTGAGAGGTGGGTCTGTGGAAACCTCATGAAGTACAACAAAGCAAAGTTCAAGTTCCTACACCTGGGTCATGGCAATCCCAAGCACAGAATCACAGAATGGGTCAGGTTGGAAGGGACCAGTGGGCCATCTGGTCTTACCTCCCTCCTCAAGCATGGTCATCCTAGAGTACGTGGCACAGGATTGCGTCCAGATGGCTCTTGAATATCTCCGGTGAGGGAGACTAGAACCTCTCTGGGCAATCTATCCCTGTGCTCAGTCACCTGCACAGTAAAGAAGTTTTTCTTATGTTCAGGTGGATCTTCCTGTGTTCCAGTTTCTGCTCATTGCCTCTTGTCCTATTTGTTGGCACCTCCAAGAAGAGCCTGGCTCCATCCTCTTGACATCCTCCCTTCAGATACTTATAGACATTGATGCGGTCCCCTCTCAGTCATTCCTTCTTGAGGCTAAACAGGCCCAGCTCCCTCAGTCTTTTGTCATAAGAGAGGACCTCCATGTCTCTTTTGTACTGAGGAGACTAGAAATGGACACAGCACTCCAGATTAGGCCTCACCAGGGCTGAGTAGAGGGGGCAAGATCACCTCCCTTGACCTGTTGGCAATGCTCTTCCTAATGCACCCCAGTATTCTGTTGGCCTTCTTGGCCACACTGTCATGGGTCATGGACAGTTTGCTGTCCACTAGGACTCCCAGGTCCTTCTCCACAGAACTGCTTTCCAGCAGGTTGGCCCCCACCCTGTACTGGTACCCAGGCTTGTTCCTCCCCATGTGCAAGACCCTGCACTTGCCTTTGTTGAATTTCAGACAGTTCTTTTCTGCCCATCTCTCCAAACTGTCAAAGTCCTTCTGAAGGGCTGCACAGCACACTGGGGTATTGACCACTGCTCCTAGTTTTGTATCATCAGTGAACTTGCTGTCTGAAACAAAACATCGAAATACAAAAATAGGCTGTATACTTAGCATAACACATGCTAAGGGTGCATGTTAAAAGTAACAGCAGGAAACAAAAAAAAATATTTTTTTCATCTACTGTATCAATAACATTCTTGTGAATTTTTTCTACATTAAATTTTTAGAAACATCTTAATTTCACTGACATGGTTGCAAGAATCTATTAAGCTAAGTTATGACTGAACCCCCTTCCCTCCAAATTATTATCACTTTGAAATTACAGGGCTTTCAGGCAAATATATGGGAAAAGAAATAACAGTTCTTTACATATATATGTATAACAAGGCAAATAAACAATAACAACAGTAGCAACAACAAACAGAAAAGAAACCCAGAGACCCAATAACAACCGTCTCTCAGCTGCCAAGCACTTTCCCCTCTGGTATAGTTATGGCCACAGCTGTCAGGGGCTCTGGTGGCTTCCAGCTGGGCAGGGCAGGTGCGATGATTCCCTCATGGCTGCAGAGGGCACTGTGGCACAAACTCAGCTGCCTCTCTGCACGTGGGTAATGGAGGCTCAGTCAGCCGAAGAGATAGAAAAGGGGCTTCCCTTACAAACTCTCAGGGGCAATCAATCCCAGTGCCCCTCCGGATGGCAGAATGGGCTGTAGTAGGAACCTCAGAGCAGCAGGCACCTCAGACCAGCAGGCTGGAACAGCAGAGGAAGGCAGAACTGGGGTGGCAGACAAAATGTAGCAGAAACTCTGCAGCCACAGCAGGAGCTGCAGGGGTCGGGCAGGCAGGGAGTGTTGGGTTAAAGTGTAGTGAGGAACCAAAAGCAGCGGCAGAAAAACAGAGGGGCTGAGCAGTGGAAGCCGGGCTCCTGGAGCCAGGCTCCTGCAAACATCTGGGAGATGTGCACTCGGAGTGAGGAGGGGGTCGGGGACCCAGGTTTTCCCCTGAGTAGATGGTGAGTGTTATAGATGGGCAATGCAGTGGTTGGCTCTCACAATTAAGGGATGAATATTACGTGTATGTTAAGAGGTTTTTTTGATGTATAGTTATGTTATTGTGATTTGTTGTTTGGAAGTCCTCTGTTCTCCCCATAGTCCCCTTTCTCCCCCCTGTATGGTTGCCAAGGAAAAGACTTGGTAGTCGGGACATGTGGCGGGAGGGCGTGTACCTGTGCCCCTTGCATGGGGCATTTGGGAGGAGGGAAGGCTTGTTACTCGAAGTTGTGCCATGATGACATCTGATCTCCAAGTTGCAAGAAAGTAGTGTCCACCAATGGATGGCAAGGAAGAGTTGACTGGCAGACATTATGAGGGGCCAGGGTTACCTAATACAACCCCAGGGGTATAAAAGGTGGTGTTATGAACAAAAATTTCGTTAATATTTTTTTTGTGAGAAAAAGTTACAAAAAGGCAGCCAGATCACTGTCCCTGCCAAAGTTCTGCGTGTTTTGTTATTGTAATCACGGGTCATTGTGGCTAATTGCTCCTTTTGTATTAGCAGAGCCTTGCCCGAGGCTAAGTTGTACTTTTCCCAGAATAGTGAAGACACCTGAGAGGGTGGGGGGGGGTTATGCAAAGTGACTCCAGGACCAGCATGCTGTGTGGGTCCCCCGCTCTGAATGTACTGAGAAAACCCCCAAAACAACGAGCCAAATAAGAGTTGAGAGACTGGAGTGATGTCTGGATGTGAGGAGCGGAGTGCTGGGCCTGCAGAGATTCTGGAAACCTTCATTGTTCCTCACCCTGTCTTCGAGAGCCCCCGGGCCAGGTCTGGGAGGAAGCGAGACTCAGACCAAACCAACATCTGACGGGAAAACCACGCCCTAAAGGCTCCCACGAGGACGTGATTCCCCAGCTCTGCCCCTAGTGGACAAAGCTGTGCTTGTCCTCCTCCTCTGAGTCGCCCTGGGAGACACGTCGGGAGACTGCAGCCCCGCCGACCTGCCCAATCCTGAGCTGATCACTTTTAATAAAGGCATTAAAAAGGAGAAGAAGTCTCCTGGCCCTGTTTATTTCAGGTGGAGCAGCCATTTTGTGCATGAGCACATGGGGTTTAGTTTCACGCTACCAGCGCTGCTCTTCTATTTCCTTATTAAGTCCTCTGTTGTATTTTAAGGTTTAATAAACCTTTGAAATTTTTAAAGTGAGCAGTCATTTCTCACAGTGAGGGTCCTTCCCAGTGAGATCGGGTGTTGATAAGGTCCCAGTGCAATGGCCGCTCTTACAAGCAAAGCCTCACTCATGGTAGGAGAAGCAGTAAAAGACAGAACTCCATGGTGGCAGCGAATTCTTCCCACAGTAACCGCAACCATCTCCCCTCCTACCTGAGAGAGAGAGCGAGCCTGCATGTGCGCAAAGAGATGAGCCTAGCCCCTCACTCCCCAGCCAAAATTTCTCAGTATCTCTGCACTTTGCTAGAGAAAGCCTCAGAGCTAAGACTGCAGCCAGCTGTGCTCTTCTCCCTCTTTCTCCTCACAGCCACATCTTTTGTCTCTCTTAAGTATCATCATTATCATCTCTTAGGCAACAAATGTGAGAAAATTCCCTGAGGTAAAGAAAAAAAAGGAAAAAATCCTAACCCCCAACACTGGTACAGCTATGGTTTGGATTTAGTATGAGAATAATCACACTGACATTTTGATTGTTGATAAGTAGTGCTTACCCTAAATTTTTCAGTGTCTCATGCTCTACCAGTGGGCAGGTGCACAAGAAACTTTGAGGGAACATGGCCAGGACAGCTGACCTGAACTGGACAAATGGATATTCTCTTCTATAGAATGTCATACTCAGTATATAAACTGGGTGGAACTGGCCAGTGTAATGGGTTAAAACTTTAAGTTTGTTCATCAAAACTGACAAAGTTATTCCAGTAAGACTGTTGCACCACCTCTAGTTTGTTTAAGTAAATTTCCAGACTTTAAAGGATAAGGAAGGTGAAACCAAAAGACAATAGGTTTCACAAACATTTGTTTATCTGTTTAGTAAACTGTTAATATGGGTGGGGGGTTTGCTATGATTGAAAACACAGTATCAGCTTATCTGCTCAGTAAACCTAGGATTCCAGGAACTCAGCAGGTTGAGCCTAAAAATTCCAGGAATCAGACAAAGGAAAATTACCAACCTTCATCTTCAGACCCCGGGAGGTGGACTATGACCACCTAAACACAAAAGAAGAATACGCAGAGTACTGCACATCAGCCCGGAAGAAGGACTGTATAAGAACTCCACGGAAAATCAGAAGAGTGCGGCAGTGTTAGGGCGGAGACTCTCCTGTCGCCCAGCGCGCCCGGGGCGCTGACTTTGCGTATTATCGCTTGCTCTATCAATTAATAAATTTCATTTTATTTGGACTTATTAGTCGGTGATTCATTCCCCACCGCAACTAACCTATAACAGCCAGAAGCCACGAATCGTTACTCAGAGACAGGATGGGCATTGATCAGTAGGTGGTGAGCAACTGTTTTGCATCACTTGTTTTCCTTGGGTTTTATTTCTCTTTTCCTCGCCGTTACTCGTATTATCATTATTATAATTATTATAATATTTTATTTAAATTATTAAACTGCTCTTATCTCTGCCCATGAGGTTTAGGTTTTTGTCTGATTCTCCTCTCCACCCAGAGGAGTGTTGGGGGAGGTTAGATTGAGTGAGTGGGGGTGTGATACTTAGTTGCCAGATGGGCTTAAACCATGACAACAGGCTCTTACCTAGGGATGTGTATCATGGACAGCAATTCTATCAGCATATAGGTTGCCAGCTAGCATATAGTGGAATTTCCGCAGAATTGTGAATCCCGATAATCTTGTACATAATGCGTTAGTTATATTAATCTCATCTATCATATATGCTGTTGGCTAGCATGTTTCATTATGTATCTCTAATGAGATTTCTGATGGGTTCCTTTATTCTTAAGCATACATGCATGTTCCACTCATTAGCAGCACTGTAGGCTATTTGGACAAAGTGTCTTTCAAGGATAGGTATATCTTAATACATTGTTCAAATATTTTCTAGCCTGCCAATCCACCTTTAAATACTATTACAGGTGTCTGTGAAGGGCTACTGGAGTCCTTACTGGAGACTGTGGGTGTGAAAAATGTGTATTATATGATTGGCTTTTTGCAAATATTAAAATGGATATTATATGTGTTTTGTTAGAAAGTTATGCTGTGTTAATTTTCTTAAGTAGTGTGTTAAATATAGTTTTAGGTTATAACATAATGTTAAACTAGAAACTATGCTATTCAAGATATTTTTTTTAAAGAGAGGACTCCCACCAAGATAGCAGCCACAGGACACCTAAATCTTTCAGAGAAAAAGAATTTATTGCTCTCCTATCAGAAGAAACTAACTTCTTCCCACCTTGCTCAGCCCTGAAGATGCTGTCAGGATTAAGAGGAAGAAGTTGACACTGACCAGACAGAATCCTGTGTTTGAATGGAATTTATGCACCATGTATGAGGTGTATGAATATGTAACAGGCTATTGTTTTTAAGGGTTAATCCTCTGTTAACATGTGTCCTTTTTCGGGCTTATTTTGTCCAGAAAAAGGTACCCAGACTGTCTGTAACTCTTTCTTTTTATTGTCTCGTATTGTCCTAAATCCTAATTGTCCAAATTTTTGTTACTCTAATTATATTACTATTTTTATAACCATTTCATTACTATAAACGTTTAAAATTTTAAAACAAGTGATTGGCGTTTTTCACAGTGGGCAATATTGTTTATTAGTCTAGCAGGCAGCTGTAAGACTCCAAAACTCACTCAATAAAAAGGTTGTCGCAGTCGAGGCGGTCACGACACAAAGCAGAGACCACAAAGCAGTCTCAGTTGGCAACACTTTATTAATGAACATGGCTGATCTTTTATACACTTTCCAGTTGTTTACCCTTCTTCTACCTTAACTATTGGCCACAATAAATCAATACCATGCTATTGGTGAAAAGTTATAGTGACTCCACCTAACTTTCTAAAAATGCTTCCGTCCAGCTGCAGAGTGCTCTTATCTTTCTTCTCTTCATCTCCTTGGTTACAGCTTTGGAGAAAGCTCCTTATCAGTTTCTTCTTACTTCTCGGCTTCTTCTCGCTCCTTTAGCTAACAGGCCTGCTGTTAGCCCCTTCCACAAAGGCTTATGGTTTTTGATGTACCCTGAGTTAGACACGCAGAAGAAATACCAACAAGATAGTCTCAAGAGATCAAGACAAAAAAAAACCGTTAGTGGCAACTTCAGAAAATCAGAGAACTTTGGCAAAAGTTTAGAGCAGCATTCAATCAACACAAAACATTTCACAAAGCATTAACTAAGCCCATTCAACTTAGCAAACTCCAAGCCTATCCAATTTTATGTTACTCAGAACTCCACAAAGAGGGAATTAGAAGAAGGAGAAAGAGAGAAACGATGTCAAAAAGAACAAATATACCTACCACTCCTAGTTTCCAGTGGTGTCTCAGCTGATATAAAATCCAAGGAAAGGTAGGATCAAGACATTCTTGCTTCGTGTTCTTGATTAAGTACCCTTTGACTTTCCTGGCCCTTCCCCCAGGTGAGAATTCTGGTCATCTGGTCACTCAGAAGGTGGGTTAGGGGCTCCAGAGGCAGGGTGTAGAGCATTGTCTCCTGTGTGCCAGTGATTGGCAGCCACTGCGGGGGTGGTGTATGCAAGGCAGGGCATTGCCTCCCCAGGGCAAGGCCCTACCTGCACATTCCCCCACACACATGCCCAAATTGTTTTGAGCCAGCAATCCTTCCAGTCTCTCACAGCAGCTTCTTAGCAATTATGCATTCAAAGTTACTGTTACCTTAGCCATAGAGCTACATGGGGGCTTTTGCAGCATTGTTCTAGCCTACAATGCATAATGCATTTTTGTTCAGTAGCTATTACTTTGGTACAGGGTTTGTATTTCATGTTTAAATCAGATGATAAGACTCTTGATGGCTGTCTAGTTTTTATAGGAGTTGTCATACAAGAGACCTTTGTCCTCATCACAGAACGCTCCAACATAAGGAATAGCAATACTGACAGTCTTTAACCGACTTTGTGTGTCTTTGTCTGGGTTTGAAAGACAGGTCTCTGCTAAGGAAAGCAGGACTCTCCCTAGGAATGGAAAATATGACCCCTTTCCCTCTGAATTATTATAACTTTGAAATTATGGGGTTTTCAGGCAAAGATATGGGAAAAGGAATAACAGTTCTTTACTAGTGTGTGTATGTATAACAAGGCAAATAAACAACAACAATGGCAACAACAACAAACAGAACCAGAAACCCAGTAACAGCCTTCTCTCAGCTGTCAAGCACTTTCTGCTTTGGTGTAGGGATGGTCACAGCTGGCAGGGACGCTGGTGGCTCCCAGCCGGGCAGGGTAGGTGCAATGATTCCCTCGCGGCTGTATGGGGCGCTGTGGCATGAATTCAGTTATCTCATGTGGTAATGGCGGACGTGCCAGTGAAACGGATGGAAAAGGGGCTTCCTTTACAAACTTCCAGGGGCAATCAATCCCGGTGCCCCCTCTGGGTAGTGAAAGGAGCTGTAGCAGGAACCTCAGAAACAGCAAGCTGGAATGGCAGGGACGAGCAAAACCTCAGAGTGGTAGGTGAGATGTATCAGAAACTGGGCAGCTGTAGCTGGAACCATAGGGTGTCCTGGCAGGCAGGGGGTGTGGGGCCTACAGTGTTATGAACAAAAAATCAGTTGATTTTTTTCTGTGAGAAAAAAAGTTACCACTACTGCTGGGCTGCTGCCTGTGTTATGGTAATTACAGGTCGTTGTCGTTAATGGTTGTTTTTGTATCAGTAAAAGCCCTGGCTAGGGCGAGGTAATGGCCCTTCTCTGACACAGTGAAGGGTGGGAACCTTCCCGAACAGTGAGGAGAAGAGACCTGAGAGGGGGGGGGTTATGCAAAGTGACTCCAAGGACCAGAATGCTTTGTGGGACCCCCGACTCCAAACCCACAGAGAAACCCCCAAAACAACGAGCCAAATAAGAGTTGAGAGACTGGAGTGATGTCTGGACGTGAGGAGCCGAGTGCTGAGCCTGCAGAGATGCGGAACACCTTCGGAGCCTCTCGCCCTGACCATGGGAGTCGACCCTGGCGGTGAGACCAGGCTGACTGGGTGGGAGGGGCAACAACTGGAAGGGATCAGCAGGCCCTAAAAGCTCCCACGAGGACCTGATCCCCAGCTCTGCCCCTAGTGGACAAAGCTGTGCATATCCTCCTCCTCTGAGTCGCCCTGGGAGACGACGGGAGACTGCAGCCCTGCCGAGCTGCCCAATCCTGAGCTGATCACTTTTAATAAAGGCATTAAAAAGGAGAAGAAGTCTCCTGGCCCTGTTTATTTCACAGTGTAGCAAAAAAAAAAAAACCCAAACCCAGAGCAGTGGCAGAGGAACAGCAGGGGCAGTGCAGCGGCAGCCCAGCTGCCAAACACGACAGAGAGAGGCTCCCTGGGAGGGGGAAAGGGTTCAGGATCCTGGGGTTTCCCCTGAGTAACCTGAGCAGATGGTGAAAGTCCCTTTTTTTACTGAGGTAGGGTGTTAATAAGTTCCAAGTTCAGTGGCTGCTCTCACAAGCAAAGGCTCACCCACGGCAGAAGAAGCAGGACAGGGCTACGCTCTGGCAGCAGCGGCGAATTCCCCTCCCAATTAGCAGCAACTCCGCTATCTCCCCTGAAACCTAGAGAGCAGGAGAAAGCTTGGAGATGCACCCAACCCCTTCCCCCAGGCCAAATCTTGCAATATCTCTGCTCTTCCCAGAGAAACCCCCAGGTAGAGAGAGCAGCCAGCTGCACCCGTCCCCTGTGCCCTGAGCTGTGGCAACTTCTTTTGTCTCTCTTAAATACCTAGTTGTTATTGTTCCTTAGCAACAAAATGGGAGAAAATTCCCTGAGAGAAAGAATCAAAAGGAAAAATTCCTAAAACCCAACAGTCTTCATCCTAGAATAATGAGTAATCCTTTTTTATGATGAAAAGCTTAAATCACGAAATATTTTTGAGGAATGAGACTTCTCTGATATTTCAGCATTCTGTTAGGAGTTGATATGAAAGATGGAAAGATGATTTTGAAATGTTGCACTATTATACACAGATGTGATAGATGAATAATGTGATGGTTGACTCTCACAATTAAAAGGCAAATATCATGTACATATGTTAAGAGAAGTTTTATAGACTTATAGTTATGTTTTGCCCTCCCCCTCCCCCCCCCGCATTGTTATCAGGAGGTGGACTGGGTTTGGGACATGTGGGAGGGCCAGCTTGTTACTTGTAATATATGTTAGAAATAATTAATGCTATAAAAGAATGTATTTTATAAAGATTGTGAAATCCAAACAAGTCTCTGACCACAAACAGCCTGAGAGGCGGATGTCTATTCAGACTCCAAAATTCCTGGAGTCGGGGCTAGATAATGATCAGCATTTAGCCCAAGAATAGACGTACCCAGAGCGATGATCACCGCGATGATCACCGTTATCCTGAGTCATCCGAAGATGCCTAAGAGCAATCATTGCCCTGTGGATAACATCGATCAAGATAGCCAACGCCAGGAAGATACATGTGAATACGCGACTTCCTGGGATTCGATCAACGCTGGCTATCAACCAGGAGACAGTCTTTGTCCAGCTCTGCACAGTGAAAGAACCAACTATGAATGTGAAGAGTTACAAAAGAAACTGGGACTCCTTCACCTCGGGCACAATAAACTGTATAAAACATCTCAGCTAGAAGCGACTCTCATGAATGAGAAGGGATTCAATGCAACAGAAGTCAGATCCAGGTTCACCCAGCGCTGATCTCGGGCTCGACGCTGTCTCTTTGGCTGTGGGGGTTTTGAGGACCATATTTTGGTCACAGAAAAAGATAAATAAATATTTTCACATTTCTGATAATTTGGCTTTTGATTGATCATTTATAACATTACTGAAGTGAAACGCGGAATTAATAGACTCCCCAACCTGATGTAGTTAGGAAGTAGTTATGTCAGCACTTGGCACAAGCGAGATAGCTCTCATGAAACCTTGTGCCCCGAGCCCTGGTCTGATCCTCATCTTTATTCACAAAGATGTTCCATATGCATTACTTTGCACAACCTTTCAATGCATGTTCAGCCCCTGGCCCCGCCTGTCCTAGCCTTGCATGGTAATTAGATCCACGCCCTTCTGAGCATGCATTGTTTGCTGTGGTGTTCACACGGGGGTCTTTGGTGGTCTCTGAGGCCAAAGGCTGTGGTCTTCATGATTGAACTTTTGAACTTTTCTCCTTTGTGCACGCGCTTTGGTCCCTTGGTGCTTATCTGAGTATGTCTGTCGGTCTTGTTGAGCTTGGAGACAGAGGAGCCTCTTTCTCTATGTTTCTTGCATTCCTTGGTCTTCTCACGGTTTTGTTCTTTATCGCAAGAAGCTTCAGAAATGTTTCATTTTTCTATGCCCTTTGTACCATGGCAGAGATTTCTTAAGTAAAAGGCTAAAATTCAACACACAAGTCTACAAGCTATAATTTAAATCCGTAAATCATATTGCTAACTTGAGTGAACCACCAAAGCCTCCATTTCATTACTATGACAACATCTGACCTCCAATCAAGATTTAAGGACATACACCCCACCACTGGACAGCAAAGAAGGAGTCGATGGACAGAACTTTGGGAGGGGCTAAAGGGTTAAAAGGCCAAATCGCCATTGTGTGGATGAGCACGTGGTGGGAAAAATCCTTTGCTCCCAGCCCAGTAATATTTTCTCTATTCAGTCATATATTATATTTTTGCTAAGGTTTTAATAAACCTTTTAAATTTTTGAAAGTGAGTATCATTTCTTGCACAGAGGTGGAGTTTGCTCAGGCATGATGCTTTCTCCTCTGTGCATTCCAAAAGATGGTTGGTGTATTGGCTTTCCACTACAAGGTTTTGGTATCTGGGGAGTACCAGGGTGGCTTCTGTGAAAAGCTGCCAGAAGTCAGAGCCAATACCAGACGACTTCAAGACAGACCCACCACTGGCCAAGGCCAGGCCAATCAGCAATGGTGGTGTGATTTCCCACTCTTAAGGGGAAGGGAGCACCCAAGATTCATAGATGCTCGCGGTTGAAAGGAATGATGAAAGCCAGAGGGTCTGCAAAAGCTTGCATCATTTTATTAGTTAATTACATACTTAGCATGGAATAGGTATGTTAGTCCCTGACCTACTATGTAAACACATGGCAGTGGGTTTTGGATAAAGGGGTAGAGAAGACAGAAAGAGATTAATTATAGAGGGAGGGAAGGGAAGGGAAGAAGGAAGTTGTCTTATATAGCACAAGTACTATTATCAATATAGTGCACAGATTTCATAGCCTCAGATTTTCCTACCTCCTCAATGTTTCTCGTAGGCAGCTCCTCTGAGCACTGCCTGTTCCTGATCCTTGCAGCAGCTATCTAACTCCTCCAACTCCCCTTCCCATCAGTCCACTCTTTTATACCACTAGTTCTTATTTGCTACAGGTGTTGCTTGTTATCATCTGGCCTGCTCCTAATGTTTAGTAATAGGGTCCAGCTGCAACTTGTTGGGAGATAAGATTACATTCTACATTACCCATACTGTGTCCTCCTACAGGGAGGGAACATCACATCACCAGTCCTGGCTATTAATGTTTGAGACACACACAGTAGCCCCCTTATCTTTCAAGCTTCTACAGATGGTAGTGCCTCCGGGATAGCATATTTGGGGGGGGGGGGGGGGGGGGGGAGGGATTGCTGCACAAGAGCAGCTGTGAGAGGAGTGCGAATATGTGAGAGAAACAACTGCTAACACCAAGGTCAGTGGAGAAGGAAGGGGAGGAGGTGCTCCAGGCACTAGAGCAGATTCCCCTGCAGCCTGTGATGAAGACCATTGTGGGGCAAGTTTTCTCCATGTACCCCATGGAAATTAATGGTGGAGCAGCCTGTGGAGGACTCCGTACCAGAGCAAGTGGATGTGCCCAGAAGAGGTTGCGACCCTGTGGGAAGCCCATGCTGGAGCAGGCTCCTAACAGGACCTGTGACCCTGTGGTGGACAGTAGTGTTTTGACCTTGGCTGGGTGCCAGGTGCCCTGTAAGCCAGGGCATCCGCCTGCTCTGGCATGGAGCTCCTCCACAGGCTGTAGGTGGATCTCTGCATCCCTGTGGATCTCCATGGGCTGCCAGGGCACATCTTCTTCACCATGAGCTGCAGAAGAATCTCAGCTCTGGGGCCTGGAGCACCTCCCCCTCCTCTTTTTTCACTGATCTTGGTATCTGCAGAGCTGTTCTTCTCAGATGTTCTCACCCTGGTCTTCTCTGGCTGCAATTACAACTGCGCAACAACTTTTCTTTCTTCTTAATGATGTTATCACAGAGGCTTTCCTACCATTGCTAATTGGCCCAGCCTTGACCAGCTGCACGTCCATCTTTGGAGCCACCTGGGATTGGCTCTGCCAGACATGAAGGAAGCTTCTAGTAGCTTCTCACAGAAGCGACCCCTGTAGCCCCCCTGCTACCAAAAATCAGGCCCTGCAAACCCAATACAGCCACAAGGGCTTATTGCTGACTCATGGACAGTTTGTTGTACACCAGTGCCCCCAGGTCCTTTTCTGCAGTGCTACTTTCCAGCAGGTCACCCCTCACTTGTACTGGTGCCTGGGGTTATTCCTACCCAGGTGCAAGACCCTGCATTTTCCTTTGTAGACTTTCAGAAGCTTTTTCTGTCCATCTCTCCAACCTGTTGAGATCTTTCTAAATGTCAGCACAGCACTCTGGGGTATTGGCCACTCCTCCCAGCTTTGTATCATCAGTGGACTTGCTGAGGAGGCATCTACCCCTTCATCCAAGTCTTTGATGAACAAGTTAAACAATACTGAGCCCAGCATTGAATCTTGGGGCGCACCACTAGTGACAGGCCTCCAACTAGACTGCAACTGATCCCAACACTCTTGTCCTAGGGTGGTGTTATGATGCTTGCATTCCCATTCATGTGTTCTGTTAATGTTAGATATTATGTTCTGTACCTTTAAGACTGGCTCTGAACAGTGAAAGTTTTGTTTTGGGTTTCTTATCAGCCTGGCGGGACACAGAGACTGCAGCTTTTGCTTTTTCTGCTTTTGCTTTTTGCTTTGCTCTCTCTCTCTCTTTTGCTTGCTTTGCTTCTGCTTGCTTTTGCTTTTGCTCATTAGCTAGTTTATCTAAACACTCCAAATTTCTTCCTGGACTGTTTCTCCTTTCCTTTTTTTCAACCATTTCGAACCTGCTCTGGACTGGGACCTGGGAAAACCAAGAGTTTGCACCTTGTAGCCTGCAGCAGCTGCCCCAGCGCCGGAGGGACTGAGAACAGAGCGACCACCCCCAAGAGAGACTTTCTGAATTTGTCATCTTTTTTCAGAGTGGTGTCATCCAGTATTGTTCATTTTGTGTGCTGGGGAGTGCTGTGCCTGTTAAATAAACAGGTTCTTTCCACTTCTCTCTGAGGAATTCTTCCCAAACCGGTTGGGTGAGGGGCCCTGTGGGTTTGCTTTCTGGAGGGGCCCTCCTTTGGATATTCTCTACCAAATTTGCCCTAAACCAGGACAAAATCTTGGCACCCAATGTGGGGTGAGAGAGAGAGTGGAAAAACCCTGTTTTGAGTGCATTTTGGTTGCCATTACTCTCTGTTTGTTTAAAGCAGTTAATAGCCATGCTTTCTGAATTCATAATGTCTGTTGGGGTGAAGGCTTGCATGTATTTCTGGTCCCTAAGGTTTTTTGAGATCTTAATACCTCTGTGGTCTGTAGGTTTATTTTCATATCCAGAAATAGTTTTAGTATTGTCCTTAATACATAGTTTTTATAGCAGAGGGGCAGTGACCAGAATAGCTATCCTGCTGGGCTTGGTGGCAATGATTTGTAAGAAGTTTATAAACATGCTGGGGTCTGCTCTGGGTATGAATGGTTCCTGGCTATGGTTATGCATTCAATTTGTTAGAGGAGGAGCAGCAGGGAATGCTGCCTTTCAGATAGTTCTCAATCTACCTCTCTGTCCACTCATCCAACCCACACTTCCTGAGTTTGCCTATGAGGATGCTGTGAGAAAATGCCAAAAGCCTTGCTGAAGTCCAGGTAGACAGTATACACTGCTGTCCCCTCATCTATCCAAGTAGTTGTCTTGTCATAGAAGGCAATAAGCTTGGTTAAGCATAATTTCTCTTCAGTGAATCCATGCTGACTATTGATCACCTTCTTGTCATCCATGGGGATAGACATGGCCTCCAGAGTGAGGTGCTCCATCACTTTTCCAGGGATTCAGGTGAAGCTGAGTGGTCTATAGTTCCCTGGGTCCTCTTTCTTGCCCTTTTTGAATACGGGCACATTGCTTCTCTGGTTAACCTTTGTGAAGTAGATAGCTCTGGAAGACATTATTAATAAATTGTATCATGTTTGAGAATAGGAGCAGATCGCTGTTAAATGCTGCTATTCTTTTAAATAATAACTGTCCTTATTGGCATTCATGTCTGAACAAAATTAAAATTCTTTTTACTTTCTGTTAATCTATAAAATTCCATGTTGTGTTTATGGAAAATAGTGCAGTGTAAAAACAAACAAGTGAAACACTGCATCACAGAGTATATGTTATAACCTAAAAATTATAAGTATTGCACAGAGCATATCAGATTTTCAGTTCCTGGAAAGGAGTTAAGGGGGAATGCACCATCACAATCAGTAAAAGTTCCTTTAAAACAACTGGATTCATTCTTTCAGAGTTAATGAAAAGATGCTTATTAGAATAGGAGATTGTTTCCCTATAATTGTATCTTGTTTTCTTAGCCTCCTCCAGGAAATATGAGAATGACTCATGTACCCAGTACCCAGCCAGCAATAATGAAACCAACAGAAGAATCACCTGCTTACACACAAATTTCAAAGGTTTGTTTATAACTTTCAGGCACTAGGTTCCTTTTAATTATAGTAATATAAATACACATACACTTCTGAAGTTGTGTATGTTATAAATAAACATTGTTTTCCTAATAATTTATGAAAATGAATACTGCCTTTAAGTAATCAGTTACTGCATGAATTTGTGTAATATTAGGTTGATCTTCATAACTGGAGATGTTAAATTTTGGAAAATAGACTTGGAATATTAATTTTGTGTTTGTATGTTTTTAATTGCTAATAATGCTTATTTTGTTCAGGAGCATGCCTTGGCCCAGGCAGAACTGCTAAAGCGTCAAGAAGAAGTGGAAAGAAAAGCAGCTGAATTAGATCGCAAAGAAAGGGAAATGCAGAGTGTAAATCAGCAGGGGGGTATGCATAAAAATGTTTTTTTTTTTTAATTACAGAAATTTCACTTTTTCTTAAAAACTGTTTTAGTTTTACAGTGTTACTGTAGTGAAACAGATCAAAGGGAATTTTATAACCTCCTCAGGAAAAGAAAATTTATTTCCTTTGGAACAATGCAGTGAATAAAAACTGGCCTGTGCAGATTTTCACAGCAAAAATTTTAAATGAGGCCTATGTTACATGTTACTCTCTGCTATCAGCTATTTTTATTCTAGGTTAATATCCAAGTAATACTGTTGAATAGAAATGGAGCAGTTTGAGAAGTAACTTCATAAGTAACATCTCTTTGATTTCTCTTCTGTCAGTATTTATAGCTGTAGGAGAATTTTGCTCCTTTGAAACATTTTTTTATCTTTTGGCTATGTTTCAGACATTATTATATGCTAATTGCAGAAAGATTTATTTTATTATTAATATTCTATTAATTTTTCATATGTTGCTTTGTAACCCATAGTTAAGATCTGTATCTCATTTTGCCACAACATTTAAGTAACCTTCAGTTTTTATACTGCAATTTCACATATGGAATTTACATCCTCTTAACTGAAGATACTTTGCTAGAATTAGATCTACTGGAAAAATTTTAGACTGAAATTAAAAAACCTCAAACAAACCAAAACACCATGCAAGGTTGACTTTGCATGTTCTTTTCACTTGTATCTAGAAATCTGACTGTTGTATTTCCACATGTGCTGAGATGTTTTTGCTGCTGTGGTTATTGGAATATACAGCAGCACAATTCCAGATTGCAAGACCACTTAGTAATTCAAATTCTTAGAAACTTTATGCCACTCATCTGCTAGGATCTGGGAATAAGGAATAGCTGTTCTTCTAAGGAAAAGAATCATGATGATATTGTCCCTACATTAAACAATTTTTATTTTCTCAGTATTTATTCTTTTCAATGTCTCTATTAAATCTCTGTACCTCTTCTCCCAGATAATTTTTTGCTTGCTTGCTTTTTATTCTTCTTCTCCATATATTGCTCTTCATCTAATTTCACTGACTTATATTGATGATCTGAATTGATCACTTGTCTCTTTCAGGCTTCAGGGACAGTCTTGTTCATCTATATCATAGGAAACAACTCTGATACTGCATGCATGTTTCATGATATTTCTAAAATGGATATTTAGTGTTTTATTATGTTGCAGTTGTCTCCTAATTTTGGCCAGAACAGAGTTAATTTTTCTTTTCTGCAGTAATGTGGCTGTGGGAGTGTCTAGGAGGTTATTCCATACTACCTTATGTCATTTGCCAGGGGTAGGGGAAAAGGACTTTCTCTCTTGCTTCTGAGAAGAAGGGTGCTCCTTCCACGGGGAAAAAGCATGGCTGGTAAAATGGTTGGTATTGCCACAGACTTTCTGTGTAAATAGTTTCTTTGTCTTATACCTTTTTTTATTACCATTGTTGCTGTTACTGTTCATTTTCTTATCTCATTGCTGTTTCCAGTAAATTGTTTTTCTCAACCTGTCATCTTTGCCTTTTGTGCTTACTAGAGGGGGAAGGGAAGCGAGTGCTGTCATGGTTACAGTGGGAGCACTGAACTGGGGAATATCATTCCTAAACCATGACAAGTTGTTCACATCCAAGTGCTTGGAGAGTCCATGAAGAATCTAAAGGATTCTTTGGGAAGGTTGAATAGGGAAGAGAGAGCTCTGAAAGCTTGAAAGAGAATATTGGGGTTTTGCCAAATGACTGCATAAAAGGTACTGCACATGAGAAATTGTATGTTATGAATGAGGAGAACAATATTCCTTTCCTTCTGATTTTTTTCTTGTCACACTCATGCAAACTCCTTTGGAAACATTTTAGAGATACTTTGATTGGACGACAAAGTCTTTTGCAATAGTACTCCAGCTATTTGCATTCAAGCTGCTGGCTGCACATTTAGGACACTTGTCATATGCAACTGACAAAAATGAAAAGATCTTCAAGCTGGTAGGTCTGCTCAGCAATAGGTCTAGGGAGGTGATTCTCCCCCTCTACTCTGCTCTTGTAAGACCCCACTTGGACTACTGCACCCAGCCCTGGGGCCCCCAACATAAGAAGGATGGGGACCTGGTGCTGTTGGAGCAAGTCTAGAGGAGGCCACGAAGATGCTCAGAGGGCTGAAGCACCTCTGCTATGGAGACAGGCTGAGAGTTGGGGCTGTTTAGCCTGGAGAAGAGAAGGGTCCATGAAGACCTTTTAGCAGCTTTCCAGTACCTAAAGGGGGCCAACAAGAGAGCTGGAGAGGGACTTTTCACAAGGGTATGTTGTAAGCGGACAAGGGGAAATAGCTTTAAACTGAAGGAGGGTAGGTTTAGATTAGATAGTAAAAAGAAATTTTTTACCAAAAGTGGGGTCAGGCACTGGGACAGTTGCCCAGAGAAGTTGTAGATGAGTGTAGTGAGTTGACCTTGGCCAGGTGCCCGGTGCCCACTAACCCACTGTATCACTCCCTTTCCCAGTGGAACAGGGGAGACAATAAGATGGAGAACAAACAGTGGGTGAGATAAGGGAGTTTTATTACCATGAAAGAAAGAAAGAAGTGAGTCTGTGTGCACATAAGCGAAGGAAAAAGTCCATCTCTACTTCCCATCAGCAGCGATGATTGGACACTTCCTGGGAAGCAGGGCTTCAGCACTTGTGATTGTTCCTCCAGGAAGGCAAACATTGAAAACTCACGAATACCCCTCCTTCCTCCTCCCTCCCTTAGCTTTATATATCTGAGCTGACATTATATGGTTGTGTCCCCTCCCAGGATTTTGCCCACTCATCCCTTTGATGGGGGAAGGAATGTCAGAGGGACAGCCCTACCCAGCAGTAGGCAAAACACTGGTCTGTTAACACCTGTCAGCTACTAATGCAAAGCACAGCACTGTGAGGGCTGTGAACTTTATCTCAGTCAGACCCAATACAATGCCCCATCCCTGGAGACATTCAAGGCCAGGTTGGAAGGGGCTTTGAGCAACCTGGTCTAGTGGAAGGCATCACTGCTCATTTCAGGGGGCTGGAGCTAAATGATCTTGAAGGTCTCTTCCAACCCAAACCATTCTATGGTGTCCTCAGTTTTCAGTTTCTACGCAGTATTGCACTTGAGTTTATGTAAGGACCTGATAATAAGAAAAATGCCTCAAAAATTGCTTAGTCATTGTGTCTACTTATCATAATCTCTTTTAACACCTGAAGACTATGTGCGGGATGGACTGTGAGCTGACTTGAGGTCCAGAAAAAGAAGGGCAAAAACTGTGCTAAATCAGGAGGCGAGAGAGAGAGGTGTCGCCATCATATTTTCTGAAAAATCCCTTCCTGGGAAGCTGAGAAACCCCAGAGAAAAATGAAAACAATAATTATCTGATCTTCTTCTGTGTTTTGCTGCTTTGGAATGTGGTTTGGACATTGTTTACCAACTGGTCATTGTTTGATTGGTTTCATGTGAATTGTTTTGACTTAATGACCAATCATGGTCCAGCTGTGTCGAGGCTCTGGTGAGTCACGAGATTTTTATTAGTATCTTCTTAAGCCTTCTGTAAGTATCCTTTCTCTATTCCTTAGTATAGTTTAGTATAGCATAATATAATATAATATAATATAATAATAAATTAGCCTCCTAAGAACATGGAGTCAGATTCATCATTTCCTTTCTGCCATGGGGGACCCTGAAAATACCACAGAGAGGGACAAAAACTCTGCCCTTTGCCTCCTCACCCTGCTGCCTGCTAAAGCCTTTTTACAGCTGTGAAAACAACCTGAAGCCTCCCAGAGCTGAGACACTGCCAGCCTGGGGAACACCCTTTCCTCCTCCCGCCCCCCCCCCCCGCCCCCATCCTGCATCTTTGGAGTGACCAGCACAAGTGGATCGGAGCCACGCATGAGCTGTAGGGACCATGCATTGCATCTGCATTTCAGAAGGCATTCCAGCTAAGCTGTCAACTCCAAATGCAGATAAACTACTTCAAGTGGCAGGGGAAAAAAAAGGCAAAAAGTGCTTGCCCCCCCCCCCCCCAGCAGAAAAGTAGCTGTGTATTGTAAACTATCCTATGCTTTTAAAATAATCTTCGCTTTTTCCAACTTTTCTCTACTTTTTCCCTTTTTTTCTCTTAGCCTCTTTTACAGTTAATAAAGTGAAAATATCATTTTTTTGGTATCAACATTTAACTTTATTTGAGTTTTTATCTCATTTCAGGGAATATTCAAACCTGAAGCTCTTTCTGCAGTTCACAGAGAGCTCTCTCTGCTCCTCTGCCATTAAACAGATTGTAACATCTTATTAATGTGTGCTGCTTCCTTTTTCAGCTAGTTCATTTTGGCATGCCTGAAAATCCCTTCCTGGGGTTGCATGAAGCTAGTTTGTGGGTAACTGCATTCATAGTGTAGGCGTGCCAATAATGTTATGTTAATAGGCCTTGAGATGGTAACTTGTGTGGAATGAAAAAACTCAGCTAGGTTTTTGCTTATCAAGATACAGTCTTGGAATATGAGTATCCAACATGTATTTAGAAAAAGGCCACTTGGTTTTTGATCTTAAACCAACTCATCAATCTATCTTTCAGTCTTAGTTGAAAATTTTGAAACTTGTGCCACAGGGATGTGAAGACACATCAGATAACATTCTTCATTAAGAATTTGAACCATTATAAGATGTCTGATTTTTATGTGACTGTCTTGAAACTGTCAGTCCTGAAAGAAGTAACCATATACTGCAGAATGAAGATCTGAATTATTATCAGATATGTTTCATTTAGGAAATCCCCAAGAAGATTTTATTATGGATGGGAATATTGCTTGGTTACCTTCTGTATGCTCCCTCTGTGAATACCCTGCTCTAAAAGGCTTAATAAAAATGGTGTCGGGGGATGATGCTGGCCAAATGCCAGTGCATTCACGAAAAATCATTCACTTATTCTCCTCTGCTATAGTTAAGCAAAAGAGGGGGAAAGAACAATTTAAAAAAAAGCTCATGGGGTGAGATAACGATTAGGAGGAAACACTTTAAGGGCAAAATAGGCTCAAAACTTGAAAAGATATGAAGAAAAATTTATTAACAGAATTAAAAAGAGGATAATGAGAACTAAAATAAACCTTTAGAACATCTTCGCCCACCCCCAGTCCTACTTTCTTTCCCACCGACAGCGCAGGGAGACAAAAACATGGTCTTTTTAGTCCTTTTGTCACTTCTAAAAATCTTTCTTCAATTCACTTGAAGAGAAGAGTCTCTTCTGCTATGCCATGGGGTACTTCCCATGGGAGACAGTTCTCTGTGAACTTTTCTATTGTGGTTCTAATTTGCACAAGTAGCAGTCCCACCCAAATCTGCTGCAATGTGTAATCCTTCCCACGGGCAAAGCAGTCTTCCCACAACTGCTTTTTTTCCATGGGCCATTTAGTTAATGGGGTTTTGTTTTTAAGGATGAGCTATTCTAGTATAAAAGCAAGGGTCTTTGTCTTCTGTCTCTGGAAGCAAGGGTTCTCTCTCTGTACAAGCCTCTCTCCAGATCACAGCTTCTCAGCATCCACATGCTCCAGCATGAAAACCTTTTTCTTGTGGGCTGCAGGTGAATTCTGCATCCCTCCATGCACTTCATGAATTACAGGGAAACTGTTGTATTATAGTCCTCACTATGGCTTGCAGAAAAATCTCAGCTCTGATGCTTGGAGCACCTCCTTCTCCCCCTCCCTCTATTGCACCGACCTTAGTGTCACCATGTTGTTTTTCTCATATGTATTCATTTTTTTCTTTTCTCTGATTTGGGAGAGAATTGGTCTTTGTCTGGTCTCAAGTTCTATCAATTGAAAAGTTTTTATAGAGTTCTGCAGCACTGAAAAGTTGATTCTGTCCAGGCTCTGCATTGGGGAATTGCTTGTCATGTCTCTCATTGCTCATCACATGGTCCTCACCGGCATCGTACTAGCTGTTCAGGCTGCTGGCTCCACTCCACACTTTTCCTCATGTGGGGCACTGAAAAAATAAAAGCAAACAAAGTTCATTGCGAGCCATGCCAAGGTAGCCGCGGCTGCGTGGTGCTGCCCTGGCTGCCCCGATCTTGGCAACGCATTCCCGGCCACGTGGCCCCAGCCATGTGGTCGCTCCTGGCGCTGGTTTTGGCCGCATGGCTGTTCACGGTGCTGGGATGGTCCCTGGCGGCATGGCCTAGCAGCGCCGCCAAGAAAGGGACCAGCTGGCTCCGCAGGGAAGGGGCCCGGCTTGCCCCCTCACCACTCCTTGGAGGCGAGGGAAAAAGAGAGCTTCCTGTGGTTTTGTCTTTCTTAAATATGTTATCATAGAGGTGTTACCAGCTTCTCTAATTGGGTTAGCAGCATGCCTATTCTCATGAAGCAATATGCAGAATAAATAGACTCCACAACCTTATGTAGTTATGAAGTAGGTATGTATGTCAGTGCCCGGCACAAGCGAGATAGCTCTCATGAAAGCTTGTGCCCCGAGTCCTGGTCTGACCCACATCTTTATTCACGAAGATGTTCCATATGCATTACATTACACAAATTCAACCCCTGGCCCCGCCTGTCCTTTCCTCACATGGTAATAAGATCCACACCATTGTGGGCATGCTTGCTTGCTGTGGTGGTCACATGGGGGTCTTTGGCGGTCTCTGAGGCTGAAGATTGTGGTCTTCCTCATGATTGAACTTTTGAACTTTTCTCCCATTGTGCGTGCGTTGTGGTCCCTTGGTGCTTATCTGAGTATGTCTGTCGCTCTTGATGAGCTTGGAGACAGAGGAGCCTCTTTATCTGGGTTTCTTGCATTCCTTGGTCTTCACCCGGTTTTGTTCTTTATGCAAGAAGCTTCAGAAATGTTTCATTTTCCTATGCCCTTTGTACTATGGCAGAGGTTTCTTAAGTAAAAGGATAAAATTCAACACATAATTCTACAACCTAAAATTTAAATGCTTAATTCATATTGCTAACTCAAGTGAACTCCAAGAACCTCCATTTCACTCAGAGCCAGCCAGCAACTAGTTCTGTCAGACATGGAGGAAGTCCCCAGCAGCTTCTCACAGAAAATCGCTTCCGTGGCTGGCTTCCTCCCTCCTCACCAAAAAACAAGCCATATAGAACCACCACAAATGGTCAGTGGAAGTGGCAGAAAATTTATCAGATAATTAGTGCCTTGTACCTGTATGGACAGAACTAGCAGCTTCATCTTTTCTGAATGGCAAAAGAAATAATGCAAGTGTGTAATTTTTGCAATTTTTCTGTTCTTATGTGGTGGGTTGACCTTGGCTGGCTGCCAGGTGCCCACCAAGCTGCTCTACCACTCCCCTTCCCAACTGGATAGAGGAGAGAAAATAAGATGGAAAACAACTTGTACGTTGAAATAAGTATTTTTACTAAAGCAAAAGCACAAGTTTGCATGTGCACAAGCAAAGTGAAAAAAAAAGAGGTTAATTCTCTACTTCCCATCAGTGAACAATGTTCAGCCACTTCCCAGGAAGCAGGACTTCAGCATGCATAGCAGTTGCTCCAGAAGGCAAACACTGCAAACAACAAATACCCCATCTTCCTCTTCCTTTCCTTAGGTTTTATATCTGAGCTGATGTCATATGGTATGGAATATCCCTTTGGTTATTTTGGATCAGCTGGCCTGGTTGTTTCCCCGCCCAGGATCTTGCCCATCCCCAAGCCTACTGACTGGGGGGAAGAATATTGGAGAGACAGCGCTGATGCTGTGCCAGTAGTAGCCAAAACACAAGTGTGTTCTCAACACATTTCCAGTTCCCAATGCAAAGCACAGCACTGGGACGACTGCTATGGGAAAATGAACTCCAGCTCAGCCCCACCCAATACAGATAAACTGTTAGTAAAGGCATGGTTGAAGATAGCAATTGCAAGCAAAACCTTGTCAGAATTTCAAATAAAGTTTTCTTTAGGTTAGTCCCTAATTCAGCTCCACTTTTTTAATATGGTAATTAATGTATCTCTTGCATACAGAATTTGAAATGCTATGGTAAAGGTTTTTTGTAGTTATCTCAGTTGAATCTCTGAGTCTATGCTTGCATTTACTTGTGTTCTGCAGAATGTATACTCTTATCTGTGAGCAGATTAGCATACAGGAAATCCAAGTGTCTGATACTGTGTTGACCTTTGTGGTATCCTCACTCTGTCACACAACTATATCAAAATATATTGATACTGTAGGGAATCTTCTTGTAACAAAAAGAAGTAGTTTACACCATTTAAATAGCTGCTTTTCTTCAGGCTTACGGGCTTTTAGGCAAAGCTTTGACTGTAAAGTGTATTAGAAACTGGTTCAAAGTGTTAGAGATATCCAGGTATTACAAATATCAGCATTCTGAGAATGAAGAATGTTTTTCAGTCCCCCGTCTTTGCGTTCTACAAAGTATGAGAGTATGGTGGGACTTAGAGAAATGCGCATTTAAAACTCAAGGAACCTGAGAAATTGTTTTGTGAAGAATTCTCTTTTCTCATGACTTTATAGGAACTGTCAGATGCCTGATTAGTCTTTTACATAGATAAAATATTGTACTTTCCTTGATCTGTCTTGTACTTCGTTGTATTTTATTTCTGAAGTTTATTTTTAGTATTGTGTGAGGATTGCTAATAAAACTTTGGGGTTTTGGTAGCCCAAGTTATCTATACACTTGTGAAATTTATGTATAAAACAATTTGAACAAGTCCAAATGCATCTCTTTCTGGCATATAGAGATTAAACTGTATTATAAATCACCTTTTTTTTCTTTCTGATTTGCAGGTAGAAAAAATAACTGGCCACCTCTTCCTGATAATTTTCCAGTAGGTCCGTGTTTCTACCAGGACTTTTCTGTAGACATTCCTGTAGAATTCCAGAAGACAGTTAAGGTTATGTACTATTTGTGGATGTGTAAGTATTTTCATTTAAAGAAAAGGCAAAGTGCATATTTGAACTTGATGATACATACTTGCTACTCTTGCTTTTGCAATATCTGTAATGAGATTTTTTTTAAAATTCAGAAGTCAAATGTTGAAATGAAATCTTTTTGTTAGCTTCAGTTTTAAATGTATTGGATTATTTCATAGAAATTTCCACAGGAAAAAAAGGAAGAGGATTATCCAATGCAGATTAGTTATGGTATAGTTCAGTTTTTTGTTTTTATTATCCCTGTTTTTGTAAAATGAGCTTTGACCATTTATTAATCTAGAAATAATTTTATTGTTTTGAAAATCAGCTTATATATTAAAAAGTATAATTCGCAATCAGTGTTAATAGACTGAGTTTAAGAAGTGTAATATCCATTTGCTTTATAATAACAGTTTTATATGGTTTAAAATCTTTTTAGTTTATAATGGAGACAATATAATTTTAGTCTGTTTTAAAAAATAGTGTAAATAAAATTAGCTGAAAAATCAGTCCATATTACAACTGTCCTTTGTACACCAAAAATGCTCTACAGTCTTTGTAGGGTTCATTATGCTCTCATTCAGGTGCTATGTTTTGACTGGAGAAATGCTGAATAAACCAAATGTACAAATGCCATGACATTTGTCTCTTCTGCCTTGTCCAGTGTGATGAGCACCTAATAAATACTCTGAGACTGATGAAATTCCAAAGATTTAGGTGCTTTGATGACATTAACATATTTTTATGATAATTAAGGGGATGTAAATTTTAGAACTCTTCTGTATTTTTTTTCAAATCTGCATACTTTTGCCTGGTAATCTGGTAGTTTTATTACTGTGACTGAACCATGTCATTGAAAAACATAAAATGAGCAGTCAGCATTGAAACAAGTGAATTCCACTTCATAGTAATCCACAGCTTTTTATAGTCATTGTTGGATTATTAATCTTTAAACAACTGGATTCACTGTAGAAGGTGGGACTAATCACTCATAAATCTCACAGATATTTAAGTTTTATATGAAATCTAAGATCAAGTACTCCAAAATTCTAGGATAGTTACTAATTCTGGCCATTTGCCTGACTGAATTCTAAAAAGTGCCATATGTTTCAAACACGAGGTGAAGTTGGGCAGCGAGAATTGGAATATTAATACTGTTTTTCTTTTTGCTACTTATGTCAATCAATAAAGGAAGCAGTGATATAGTATTTCAAAATGTATACGAGGTGTGCTCTTATACTAAGATGACAGATTTTCTTCCAGGTAGACTGAGATTTTTAACTGAGTCCTCTTGTTCTTTTCCTTCTTTACCTTTTGTGCTCTCTGACTTAGGGATTTCTCAGGAAGGAAAGATGGAAAAGGGCATAATAAAGAAAAAGAAAGACAAATCCATTTCAGGATAAAAAAAATAAAAAGACTGAGAATAGAACTTTGTGCCTTAGGGCTGGATGTTGACTCAATCTTTATGATTTTTATTTCTATGGGATTTGGATCATATATCATTAGAGTGGCTTTGCTTCCTCAGTGGAGGCACTCATTACCATAGCAAACCAACCTGCTTCTCCTTGTTGCTCTACCCTACATTTTATTTCCTCTTCCAGAACTTCCTAGATTTTGTAAGGTCTAGGGGTCAGTGAACATAATCACGTTTGGATAAATCTGCCTGATCAACACTTTGTAAAGTAGGTTAGTTTTCCTCTTCCTTTTTTAGCAGCCCTAAAAACACACCTTTTTATTGAATTTTCATTTTTTGGGTGTTGCTTTTGTTGGTAGTAATTGTTATATCTTTAGTCTTGGTCTGTATGCATCGGAGGAAACTTGCCTGCTTCAGATCTAAATGCTCTTTATCTCTGCTTCTATCCCTATTCTGTGAATTCATCCATCTTTTCTCTATTTGTATCTGAAATCAGAGTTTTCAGATTCCTTGATGTGGTTTTGTCTTTACACAATTTTTTTTTCCCTGGGGAGAGCTTTTCTTTTTTTAACTGACTGACTGCTCCCATGTTTTTATGAACTACAGCAAACAATTAACAATGGCTTCTGTCAGCTGCCAGTGGAGCTTTTCTATACTATCTTGTTTTTGCAACTATTGCTGTTCTAGTTACTTGCAGATAGAACAGCAGTTTGCCTGGCTCTGTACATCAAGCACTACTTTTTTGATCTTTTTTTGCTGTTACTACAGAAATGTCTCTTGACTGCTATCTGACACCAAATATTTTTTGGCTGAAAAGCCTGTTTTCCAGCTATTTTCTGTCTAAGGATACAATCAGTAGTACATATAACAGTCTGTTGATGTTTGTTTTGCCTGTTCCTGAGAGCCTCCAAAAGGATGGACACTTCATAAACTCCCCCCAAGCCTGTTCTAGTATGTTGTCATCTTTATCCTTAGAAAGTGTTTCCATTATATAATTTAATTTTTCCCTTCCTATGGTTTATATTCCCTGTTCTGTCCACTGTTGTTATAGAGATAGATTTATGCCCATTTGCCATCATCTTTTGTCAAAATTAGCATAGTTCTCTCAGCTTTTCTTTGTATATCATGTTTTCTAGAGATCTGTTTTTTGTTGCTCTCTTACAGATTTGACACTTGGTCTACTCCATATTATTATGGGATTTTTAATGTGTATCATCAAGAACTGGAGAATGTGGGCTATGTCAAATATTTTAGCTGAAGTCCTAATGTACCATGTAGAGTTAAAAAAAATACTTCCACATTTTTGGTAGTATGTTCTTGTGTTCTGTGCTGATCTAAGCTTGTTTCAGAATATATTTTTTTCTGATGAGAAATACTTGTGTCACTTGTAAGGTGTGTTTGCAAATGTCTTTCCCTGTCCACAAAGATCAGAACAGACAAGGAATAAAAGGTTAAACTACATTTGAAACCACTCTGATGTGCTTCAAGGCTGTGTGCAATCAGATTTCGCTAGCTTTATCCTCACTTGCCAGTTTCCAGGAGTCTTCAAAGCCCTCCATTTTGCAGGTATCCCATTCCCCTTGAGGCATTCCATTACAGGGTGATAGTCCAGCTGGTTCCTGGAAAGAAGCATTCTTTTGTTGCGTACCCAGTGAGGACTTTGGTTTCCCAGGAATACCATCAATAAAACATTACTGAAATGAAACTTATTACAAAAATCTATTTTCATACAGTCCCAAATGAGACTACAAAATAATCATCTTAATAATGTAGATGCCTAATAGCATAAGTGCAACTTGTGATCTTTATCTACAATTAACTTTCAAACATTAATGGATTATAAAGTGTAATTAATTAAGACAGGAAATGTATATGTAAGTAGAGTTCTATACAAGGAAGCTTACACTAAGAAAAATGTTCATAGAATCATGGAATCCTACAATGGTTTGAATTGAATGGGAGCTTAAAGATAATCTAGTTCTAACTCCCCTGCCATGGGCAGGGACACCTATTAGACCAGGTTGTCCAGACCTCCATCCACCTCTAGGGATGGGGAAGTCTACAGTCTCTCTGGGCAAACTGTTCCAGTGTCTCACCACCCTCACAGCAAACAATTTCTTTCTAATATCTAATTTAAACCTACCCTCCTTCAGTTTAAAGCCATTCACCCTTGTCCTGTCATTACATGCCTTTGTGAAAAGTCCCTCTCCAGCCTCCTTCTAAGTCCCCTGTAGGTACTGGAAGGCTGCTCTAAGGTCTCCTTAAAGCCTTCTCTTTTCCAGGCTGAACAATCCCAATTCTCTCAGCCTTTCTTCATAGAGGTGCTCCATCCCTCTCATTATCTTGGTGGCCCTCCTCTGGACTTGCTCCACCAGGCCAATGTCCTTCCTGTTTTGGTGGGTGTGGGAGACCCCTATGGGGCCCCCTGCGTGAGAGACTCCTTAATAAATGTTCTATGCCAGGACTGAGAGATGAACTGGACTTTTTTCGGTCTTCAGGTTGCTGTTTATTTTTCTCTTATCAGAAGTTCTGCGCGCCGTCTGCACCAGACTTAACACACAGAGGAGACAGCCAAAAAGGTCACAAGATGCATAGTTTCAAGGTCTTTTAAAGCAGTTTCATCCAATTAACTCCTAAAATGTACTTTATTTCTACTTTTCTACCAATATCTAATTATTTGTCTGCTACATAGCACCTGCATTGTAGTTCTTTCTAACCAATCACTCTGTGCTACCAACACTTCTTCATGAAGGAGCCTATTTCACACTCTCTTTGATTCTGATTCATCCCAAAGTCTTGGAAGCCCTCTCCATGGACGAAGGTTAAAAGCAGTGTTTTCCTGGGAATCAGGACCTGTCAGGACAACCAGGGAAATATTCCCCATGCCCTGAGTTCCAACAGGGGGGCTCAGAGCTGGACACAGTACTCCAGGTGGGGCCTCACAAGAGTGGAGTAGACAGGCAGAATCGCCTCTCTGATCCCACTGCTCTGGATGCAGCCCAGGATACGATTGGCTTTCTGAGTTG
Source organism: Melozone crissalis (assembly GCF_028551555.1). Classification (NCBI taxonomy): domain Eukaryota; kingdom Metazoa; phylum Chordata; class Aves; order Passeriformes; family Passerellidae; genus Melozone; species Melozone crissalis. The sequence goes on along the minus strand of NW_026535813.1, from coordinate 1,978,036 downwards.
CAAGTGCACATTGCGAGCTCATGTCCAGCCTCTCATCTACCAGCACTCACCTCCAAGTCCTTCTCAGCAGGGCTGCTCTCAACCTGTTCATTTCTCAGCCTGTATTGATACTGAGGGTTGCCCTGACCCGAGTGCAGCACCTTGTACTTGATCTTGTTGAACCTCATGAGATCCCCATGGGCCACTTGTTGAGCTTGTCCAGGTCCCTCTAGAGCAACTCATGAGTGACTTTTTTTATTGACCTCACCTGCTTCCACAGCTGAATTAGAATCAGGCATTCTTAGATCATTTCAGTGAGTGCTGTATTGGTATAGCTGTGAAATTATTGTCATGTAGACATTGCATGATGCAGACTTCTGCTAAAGCCTTAGGCCATTTCAGCTCTCAGGTGGTCATTATCTCTAATAACTTGTATCACTGTTAAATTTGAAGAGAGAAGTAGATGGAAGGTATTTAAACCATTACCCTGAACATGAAAACACCTGTGTATTCATACAACCACAAAGCTTATCTAGGTGACTTGATGGCATTGGCTTGCAGCAGGTATAGAGAAGAGTGAATAGAGTGAAGGGAGACTTGTCAGTGAATTCCTGTCTTAGTCTGTAGCTTGCTAATACTCAATTTTTATGACTGAGATTCTCTGTGACAGTAGTGAAGTAGACCCCTATGTTGCCAGGGTTATTGTGCTAGTATCAGTAGTGGGTGAGACGTTTCTTCAACCCTCTTCTGCAGTGATGGTATTCTTTTAAAACTTGTCCTGTTTTTGTAACTGCAGTTACAAAAAAAAAAAGTAATAATTTTGGAAAGGTCAAACTCCTTCAGAATGGGGACTTTTCTATTAATCTTGGGCATCTCCCTATTTTCCAGTATTGACTAGAAAAAGTGAGAATACCCCTTTGTAAATTTTTTTCATATTCATCAAAAGAAGGTAGGAATTTGGATTTATATCCATTCTTGGGCTTTATGCAGCAGGCACATACAAATTCTGAAATTAGTTGCTTTCCTAACCTCTTGGAGCAGTGCCAAGTTGTAGATACATTAAATGTTCTTTGTTTAAAAATATGCAGTTTTCTGTTTCTAGTGACTTGTTGGTTATGGAGAGAGACGGGGAAGACTGATTCAGTGATCAGAATCCGATTTTATTGTGGGATAAAAACGCTTATATGCTATTTCAGGGAGACTAGTAATGTGTACTACAATGATTAGGTTAAAATCACATACACAAACTTATGCATATTACAACATCTCTTGCTTGCAGAGTTTAATGAGATTTTCTTTTTCCAGTAAACCTGTCGGATTTAATCTTCTTGCAATCTAGATCTAATTTTCAAAGTTCCTTTTGCTTTTGCCAAGGCATCCTGTTATCACATCTCTTATGTTAACCAGGTCCAAAGTCCATCATCTGTCTTGTGTCTCCCAGCATTCCAACAGAAAATAGGTGGAGGGACAGAAAGAGAGTGACAGAGACAGAATAAGGAAAATATCACCTCCTGTGAATCCTAACAATGTTCCATTGATCCTCTCCAGCTGGTCTTCTTAGTGGTGAAGGTCCCCCCAAAAAGCATAGAATCCCATGGGTTAATATATGCTCAGACTAGGTAGGAAAACCCAGGCACCTCGGGCGGGGGGGGGGGGAATTTGCCATTGTCTTTTACTATGGACTCTGGGTTTGTTGCATCATGTGCAGTACTGTGGTGCAAGGCTTCAGGAATTACTCTAGGGGGCACTTCGGGGAGGTCTTTAATGGATCTGTGGGGTTGGGGGTTCCACAGCTCAGCCAGTTTGTGTAAGGGAGGACAGGTGCTCACTGCCTCTGACCAGAGGTTGCACCCGAAACCTCCTCCCCGCCTCCTCATTTCAGGGTGGAGTCTGTGTAAACCTGGCTTCTGGGAGCTGTGGTCTCTCCTACCCCAAACTCAGCCAGGGAAGAATTTCTGCTATGTTTGGCTTTCATGTGGATGCATTCTTCTCCCTCAGGCTTTTTTGCTTTTCCCTAGACCTGAGGTGATTAAACAATAGTGTGTGCTCTTTATCTTATCTAGGCAGCTTAATTCACAGTCCAGAGTTCCTTCCTCAGGGAGGCTTCTGTGGTTGTAGCCTCTTTATACAGTTTTTGCTATAGTGAGCAACGCTTCATAACAATGTTTAAGGCATGAACCATTTCAGTTCCTGACAGTGCCAGATAGCATGAAAGCAGTATCTGTAATGTTGCTTACTACTGTTGTATCTTTTTTGTTCCAAGAGGTAAATATATTTGAAATAACCTGTGAGGTTTTAATACCAATGCATTTTCTTTAGTAGAAATTCAGTAGCTAACCTGTAACTAGATCTGCCAGTGCAAAAATGTCGGTATTAAGAGCTGAGAACCAAAAAAAGCAGATGTTTAGGACCAATATTATAAGAAATATTTGAGTATTCAACATGTATTAAAGGATCTAGAATAGGTTCTTGCAGATCTTGTTTTACTGAGAAGCATTTTTCCTTAGCTGACTTTTTTTTTCTCTATTACATGTAAAACAAAGAGCTTCTCATTAAAAGGGGGGGAGGGTTGGAAAATTTTCCTTTTGTATTTAATATTAAGGCTGACAGTCCTGCGCTCATTTAGTTGCCTGATTGTAAGAGAAAAAAAATAACTAGCATGTTAAAAAAAGTACAAATATCCAGTAATTACTGTAGAAGTAGCAGTTATTGCAACTGTAGAAGCCTCTTTTTTCATCATTTTAGGTTTGAAAATATTTGATGACTGATTTTTTTCCTTGCTACATGCCTGATATTACTTGAATTTTATTCACTACTTTCAGCTGTGAATATTTAGCCTTAAGCTTAAAAAACTATAAAAATCAGCATAATGCTGAGAGAGGATATTGATTTATTGTCAGCCTGCTTATGTTTTGTTTAAAAATGCACGGTTTAAGTATTACTTTAACAATTGTAATAATTTATTTTATGAACATAATTTAACTAAGATTTTTCTTTGCTTATGCTTCTACAGTCCATACAGTGACACTGTTTCTTAATATCTTTGGATGTTTGGCCTGGTTTTACATTGATGCTACACGAGGGGTTGATTTTGTATTGAGCATCCTCTGGTTCTTGCTTTTTACCCCTTGTTCTTTTGTCTGCTGGTACAGACCACTTTATGGAGCTTTCAGGTAAGAACTTCAGCTTGAATTAAGATCTTTAAAAAAAATACTTCACTTGTTGAAATGCATTAACATTCCAGAATTTGTTTATCATTAAGATAATCCTTCAATGTAATTTCATTAGAAACAAGTAGAACAATTACCATTAATTCAGTTGCTGTATCTGAAATGCTGATGGCAATAGTTAGGAATATTATAGAATATATTTTAAAATATTTAAAAAACATTAGCTCCTGAGAGCACTGAAGGTCCAGGAATGCATCTGAAATGTTTGTACATCAATTCACATAGTTTGAGAAACAAGCAAGGTTAACTGGAAGCATCAGCTCCCAGAGCTATGATATCACTGGTATAAGTGGGACTTGGTGGAATGAGTCTGAAGACTGGATTGCCGAAATTGAGAGCTACAGGCTGTTCAGGAGGAATAAGCAGAGCAGGCCAGGTGAAGGAGTTGCATTGTATGTAAGGAAGAGGTTTGATTGTACAGACCTTAGTGTTAGGGATGATGTGGTTGAGAGCCTCTGGGTGAGAATGAGGAGGATGAAAAACATATGTATTGGGTGTCTATTACTGATCACCCAGCCAGGATGTAAGCCGTGATGACTTATTCTATAGGCAATTAGGAGAAATCTCTGGATTGGTAGCCCTTGTCCTTATGAGATTTCAACTTCCCAGATATCAACTGGGAATACCATATTGCTGTGACAAGCAACCATGGGAAATTCCTGAAGTTCGTGAAAGAACTTTTTAACACAAGGCCTCAGGGAGCCCTCTAGGAAAGATGCCCTCCTAGACTTGTTTGTGAATACAGAAGGACTCATGGGAGATATGATGATTGGTGATTGTCTTGGCAACATTGACCATGAAATGGTTGAGTTTAAAATTTTCAATGTAGCAAGAAACCATGTCAGCAGAGTTCTAAGCTATTCAGGGAGCTACCTAGCAGAGTACCCTGATTTTGAAGGCTTATGAGTCCATGAGTGTTGGTCAGTTTTTGAGAACCACCTTTTAAAAGTGCAGGAGCAGGCAATTCCACTGCATCAAAAGCCAAGCAAGTGAGGCAGAAGAACATGAGCTCCTTGTGGAACTCAAGAGGAAAAAGAAATTGTATGACCTCTGGAAGAAAGGTCAGGCTTAGCAGCAAAATTACCCAGCCATGGTTCTCATATGCAGCAAGAGGACATGAAATGCCAAAGCTGAGCTAGAATTTAAACTGGGAAGTGTTTTATCAGACAAGAAGGGCTTTTCAAAGTACGCCAATAGCAAGAGGAGGGCTAAAGAAAATATTGGACTGCTACTTGATGATGATGGTCACTTGAATAATAGGGATAAAGTAAAAGCAGAGGCATAAAATGTTTTTATTGTCTTATTCTTTAATAAGACTGAGTCAGAGGACTGTGAGTGTGGTAACAGTCACTTTCCATTTGTGGACACTGAAATTGTGAGGGACCAGCTGTATCAGTTGAATGTTCACAAGTCTGTGGGGCCTTAGAGGGTCTGTGGGGCTCTGATACAGGGTATTGAAAGAGCTAGCAGATGTTATGGCAGGATCGCTCTCAATAATCTACCAAAGATCTTTGGAGTCTGGGGGGGGGTCCCTGCTGACTGGAAGCTAGGCAATGCTATTCCAATTTACAGAAAAGGCATGAGAGAAGACCCAGGGAACTACAGATATGTTGTTAGTCTAGCCTCAGTACCTGGAAAAATTATGGAGATTACGCTGGGTGCTATTGAAAAGCATTTAGAAAACAATGCAATCATCAGGCACAATGTGGGTTCACAAAGAAAAAATCCTATTTAACTAATTTGATATCTTTCTATGATAAATGTCACTTGCTGTCACTCTTGCGCCAAGAATGACACAGGAACAGGTGAGAGGCAGTATTGTAGAAAGAGCAAAAGGAGGTTTTATTCAAGAGAACTGCACGGTTTATATAGAGTGATACAATACATTCTATTTGATTGGCTAGTTAACAAAACACCATTCTCATACACCATCCTTGAGAAGAACAGAAAGACAAAGTAGAAAAACACCACCTGCAGATTGTTTATACTAACAAGTTATCACATTCTTACAACTCCCTGAAAATTCTCACAAGCCGCTGTGAGAAACACTTGCTGTTTCTCTCTCTCTGTCCCATGGCATCCACAACTTGCCTAGTGGATGAAAAGAAGGCAGTGGATGCATTTTTTTCTCAATTTTAGGAAGGCCATTGATACTGTCCCTCACAGCATCCTTCTGGACAAGTTGTCCAACTGTGGGATGAGCAGGTTCATGGTGTGCTGGGTGAAGAACTGATGTAAGGGCAGCGCTCAAAGGTTTGTAGTGAATGGAGCTACATCTGCCTGGTGACTATTCACTAGTGATATCCCTCAGGGTTCAATTTTAAAGCCAGTCAGTCCTGTTCAATATTTTTATCAATGATCTGGATGCAGGAGTTGAATGCACCATTATCAAGTTTGCTGATGATACCAAACTGAGAGGGGCTGTTGGCTCTCTTGAGGGACAATAGGCCTTGCAGAGGGATCTAGATAGGTTGGAGCATCGGGCAACCATCAGTGGCATGAAATTTAACAAGTCCAAGTGCCAGATCCTGTACCTGGGATAGAGTAATGCTGGGCACAAGTATAGATTGGGAGAGGAGTGTGGGAAAAGCAACCCTGCAGGAAGGGATCTGGGAGCTCTGGTCAGCAGCAGGCTCAGTATAAGTCAGTAGTGAACCCTGGCAGCCAAGAGAGCAAACTCCATCCTGGGGGGCATCAAACACAGTAGAACCAGTTGGTCAAAGGAGGCGATGATCCTGCTGTATTCACTGCTGATGTGGCCTCACCTTGAGTACTGTGTGCAGTTGTGGGCCCCACAACTTAAGGATGTGAAAGTCCTTGAATGTATTCAGAGAAGGGCAACCAAGCTGGTGAAAGGGCTGGAAGAAATGTCCTGTGTGGAGCAGCTGAGGACACTGGGTTTGTCTAGTTTGGAGAAAAAGAAGCTGAGGGGTGACCTCATGGCTCTCTACAGCTTCCTGGGGAGGGGAAGTGGAGAGGGAGGTGCTGAGCTCTTCTCCCTAAGATCCAGTGACAGGACGCATGGGAGTGGTTCAAAGCTGAGGCAGGGGAGGTTCAGAGCTGACAGTAGGAAGCATTTCTTTACTGAGAGGGTGGTCAGACACTGGAACAGGCTTCCTAGAGAGGTGGTCGATGCCCCAAGCCTGTCAGTGTTCAAGAGGCATTTGGACAATGCCCTTAATAACATGCTTTAACTTTTGGTCAGCCCTGAAGTGGTCAAGCAGTTGGACTGAATGATCATTGTAGGTCGCTTCCAACTGAAAATATTCTGTTTGATTCTATTTATAGCTTTTACCATTGACATAGTATTTGTAGGAAATATTTAATTTTGTATTGAGCTGATAACAGTTTTAAGGAAAATTTTCATTAAATCTGTATCCCTTCATGGGCAGGTTAATAGTTAACGATGTCTTTAATATTTGGCTTCCTGAATGAACTTCATAAAACCATAGACTTAAAAAATCTTATGTTGCTAAGTGACCTGTAGTGTCTGTAATTGAAGGAGGCTGATAGTCTTAAAAATGAGTAGATCAGGTACGTATTGATTAAATTCTAATATTTTCCTAGTTTTTAGCAGTCTGAATTTTGAAAACCTTGACAAGCTTGACAGGTGGTATCTTAGTCTTGAAAAATTGAATGGTTGGATTGACTGCAAAATTGAACTCTCTTTTTTTTTTTGGTGAAAATCAGCATGTAGAGATTCTAAATTCCCATACTCAGAGTATTTTTTTTTATTTCCTTTTCAGATTGAAAATAATCTGGATGTTCTCAGTTTAAATGCACTAATTTTTTTTAAGAGATAGACTGATAGGCATAAATTGCAGTTGAGCATTGAGCATAACTTTTAGACTAAATGAGATGTTTCTTTTTGCTAGCCAAGAAGATATTGCTGTACCTACACATCTTTGAGGAATCGTATAGTCTAACTTGCATTTATTTGTACACTAAATTCTTACATTCTTAAGGCTAAAAATGAGAAGAGTATTTTTAATTTTGGTCTAACTTTTGTTGATGACTGGTTACAATGTGGGTAGAAATTGAGATAAATTAAAAATACAGAGAGTTGCCAGTATTTTAAAATTATACTATTTCATTTTCATCATAAATATTGCATGCTCTCTCTTAGTAGTGTTCTTTTATATGAAATTATTACTCCTGATGTGGTGGAATTCAGTGTCATGTTACTTTTCAGGGTTTTAGATTTAGTAAATCCTTAGCATTTCTTAGTCACTATTTATTGTTTGGAAAAGGAAAACTACTACTTGCATATTTAATTTTCAATCATCTGTTCAGCTGAAATAGGGTGAACTTGTTGAATAAATAGAAAATAACAAGTACCCTTCTGCAGAATGACCTATTACTGGCAAATTCTTGTTGAGTGACTTAAGTGATCTTTAGTTCCTTTAGAAATTTGGTAGAAAGCATGTAATGCAGGTATTAGTTTTCATAGTAATACATTGAGGTCTTTGAGATTCTGCCTGCATGTTTATATTTGGGGATTTTTACAAGCTATTTGTCAGGCTAACATTTTAGTAATTTAAACAGAAAACATATCTTGTATATTTTGTTTTTAAACAACAACTGCTTCAGTATTCTGATCCACATTGTGTTTCAGCGATTCCATATTAGTTTTTATTGCTTCTTACAAGTAAAATATTTTCTTCCCATCATGCCAGCACTGTGAACTTCAGTTTAAAAGTGGACTTCTGTTCTTTATGCATTGTAGCAGAAGTTGTATGTTTAGTCTGAGGCCCTGCTGTGTGCTGAACAGAACACTAGAACAGAACACTAAAGAATAGTATCTTGCTGTTATTCTCACCTCTGTGAGAAGTGCAAATGGCAAAAGTACTATATTAAAGAAGTAGCAACAGCTCATATATAAACACTCTACAAAACCACAGAATTACTGGAACTTCAAGTCACCATCAATAAAATATAAAAGCACTTTTTCTTTAGTTAATGCAGAAAAAAAATGTAGATTGGTACTACAATATTTGTAAAAAGTAATACATTTCCTGGCTGCTTTAATTTTCCCCCCCCCCCCCCTCTTTCAGGAGTGACAGTTCATTCAGGTTCTTTGTGTTCTTCTTTGTATATATCTGTCAGTTTGCTGTACATGTACTTCAAGCTGCAGGATTTCAAAGATGGGGAAACTGGTGAGTATTCTGTTTTCTGTAGCATTGTATTGTCTGTAAGACAAACTCATATTTGATATAGCAGCTGCAAACCAGTCCATGGTTTTAAAAGAAAAAATAATCTTGTGTTCACTGGAATTCTTACATTTAGCAGTCAAAAAAGCATTTTTGGAGTGCTCTTAGCTAGAAAAAGTATGTGAAACATATCCCAAGAGTATGAGATACTTCTGTTATTAGACTGGTCAAAATTCTGTCTTTCAGTGTAAGCCACAGTCGTGGTTTAACCCCAACCAGCCCTCAAGGCCCCCACAGTTGCTTGCTCACTCCCCCACCAGTGGGATCAGGAAGAGAATCAGAAGGGTAAAAGCTATAAAACTCCTGGGTTTAGATAAAGACAGTTTAACAGGCAAAACAAAAGCCACACACACAAGCAAAGCAAACCAAGGAATTAATGTACTGCCTCTCATACACCGGCAGGTATCCAGCCATCTCCAGGAGAGCAGGGCCCCATCACACATAATGGTTACTTGGGAAGACAAATGCCATCACTTCAAACTTCCTCCCCCTTCCTCCTTATTCCTCCCACTTCATATACTGAGCATGATATCACATGGTCTGGACTATCCCTTTGGTCAGTTGGAGTCATCTGCCCCAGCTGTGTCTCCTCCCATGCACCCCCAGCCTCCTTGACAGCTTGGCAGTATGAAAAGCAGCAAAGTCCTTGCCTCTGTGCAAGCCTTGCTCAGCAATAAGAAAAACATCCCTATATTATAAACACTGTGTTCAGCACAAATCCAAAACACAGTCCCATACCAGCCACTGGGAAGAAAATTAATTCTACCCCAGCCAAAACCAGCTCAGCCACTTTATACTGCTCTTTTATTTATTACCTCTCCTCTTTTAGTGGTGTGTGGAGAACTTATTTGCTCTATATTTAGGATAAAGAAATAAGCAAAACTTTAAAAAATGTAAATAATTTAGGCTATAATAATTTACTGTTTGAATATTATTTTGTATAATTTGTTATTTCTAATGATATTAATATACTTACAAATAAAATTTATTGCTAAAATTGGAAGAATTAATCAACAATGTATTTCAGTGAATACAGTGCTATATCTTTGATATTATTTGAAAAGCTGCTTTGTCCAAGTCAGCTTTTTATTCAGTAATAGTTGATTTTCATTTTGATGCTTATAAATATATAAGCTTTTACTTGAACTTTTTATGTAGATATAGCTTTGTTTATATAGATATAGCTTTATTTAAAGCTACAAGGTCTAATATTAGGATTTTACAAGGAAAAAATATTGGGAATCACTCACCCTTCTTGGGGAAAAAAAAAAACAAAAGGACAAACTTGAATTAACAAAAAGCATGGTTGTAGTAGCCAGCTATAACTGGCAATAATGTAGCTGGGTAATGACATTTCTGTGTATCAGCAGTTTTCTGTTAACCTCCAAATGTACATAAGGCAAAAAAAAACATCACTGCTTTAGAACTGGAGTAAAAGGAAAAATCCTGGTTTATTATTTTCACTCTCAAAGCCACTATTTGGCTTTTTCCTAGATAACTTGATTGACATGAACAAAGTGAAAAAGTTATTTTAGAAAACCAACTCTCCAAGTATGGCATGTGTACTTTTAAGGATACCTGGGGAAGTGGCATGAAAAATAGCCAGATCATCATCAAACGCTAATTGCAATTTTGTTTTTGGAGTTCTGTGCTAGAGTCTAATTGAACATAGGGGACATCATAGCAATTTAAAACAAGTAGAAGAAAGTTTTAAGGTTGTTTCAGTTTACATAAATGTTTTGCTCTTTTTGGTGAAAGAATCTTTTCTGTCTTAATGTGTTATTTTTATTAGGGCAACCTGCTCTTTTGTGACTTCAAGTTTATGTTGATGTTTCAAATTTGAAGAAAGGGGAAATACTTGAAGTAATATTGATGTAGCAATCTGCTCTCTTAATTAATCTGACACTACCTACTTAAAAAAAATATATTAATCACAGTTGAGAAGGCATCACTGTGTGGTTACAGTAAAATTAATTATCCCACATAAAAGCTCTGTGTGTGTGCACCATATTTTTGGTTTTCTTTTGTAAAAAGTTAGAAGTTATCTTTTTAGGGATGTTTTCTCTTCCACAAAATCATGTAGTCTTAAATTATTCTCAAATTACAGTATGACAAAAAAAAAAACCCAAAAAGTGATAAGCAACTCTAATGTCTCAATTTCCTCACAGCTCTCCTGAAGGATAATCATCTTTGCTAAAATGTTTCTTATAGTTTCACTGCATGAATTGGGAAAAATGGCAACTAAGCTGTAAAAGCTTATAGAACAGAAATATGCTCATATATAATTTTCATGAGGTTTTCTTCAAAAATATTCAGTTGATCAGAACCAGGGTGTTATAAAGCTTCCCTTGATGTGGATAACTGTGGTTGAACGGTTCACGTGCTGTGCTAGTCAAGTTTGTATTTTCTTTTTTCTTCAGTGGGTGGATTTCGTCTCTTACTAGTCTTAATAAGAGTATCCCTGTTGGCATTATGATGACAATCATAGCTGCACTTTTTACAGCATCTGCTGTTATTTCATTAATTATGTTTAAAAAGGTAAGTTACTTATTATTCCCCTCTTCTGTTTTCTATGTTCTGGAGTTTGCTTTCCTGCTTGAGAGGCAATCTCTCTCCAAGTAATGGGGATTAAATTATATTCTTGCGCATGTGCTTGTGCCTTACCTTTTAACAACTGTGCTTCAGTAGTATTTTTTTGCTTATACTGTCATGGAGTTATGAAATGCTGTTTTTACAGTGCACTTATTTCTGCAAATTAAATGGGGAAGGATAGCTTTGAATAAGAGAAGCTGGGAGGTGAGCCCACAATTAAAGGGTAGGTGAATGCACTGGACACTAAGGTAGGACTTGTAGATGCAAGGTTGCAATTTCCAAATCTGTGGTGATTCATCAGGCTGAGTGAAGCATGATTCAAATGATTTCTAAGTTTCAGCTCTTATAAAAATTATTCCTCATTAAAATCAATAGAAGTGTGAAATGCATAGCACTTTGGAAAATTATTTTTATTTCTCTGCTTGGATTATTTTAACATTTTGCTGTCAATTAATGATTGCATAGCATAAAACCTCAAAGATGCTGTTCTCCCTTGGTTTCTTTTTGTGAATTTCCATCCGGAAAGCCTAAGTTTAGATAATAATGTGCTAGTAAGCCTTTTATGTTGTTTCAATTAAATGTAACTGATAATTCTGCTGCTGATATGCTGGTAATTCTAATAATTCAACTGCGGTTACAGTTCCACTTAAAGGTCTTCATGTACCCAAACTCTACTGGCCTATTTATAGTAAGGTAGAAACTTCCTTTCTCCTTATTTGTTTTTGCATAAATACTCAGGCATAGGAGAAAGAAACAAATGAAAAATATGTATGGTGAGCATTTTTTACACTCTTTCTACCACATGAATCTGAATTCTTTTCAAAAAACATGTAAACTTATATATGATCTGGTGACATTTATAACAAAAAAAAAAAGTTACATGAATTTTCCTGCTATGCTTATAGAATCATAGAATTGATAAAGTTGGAAAAGACCTCTAAGATCATCAAGTCCAACCATCAACCCAGCACCACCACCATGTTCACCACTAAACCATGTCTTCAAGTATCCACATGTTTTTTGAACACTTTCAGGGATAGTGACTCTACCACTTGCCTGGGCAGGCATTTCCATTAAGAAATTTTTCCTAATATCTAATCTAAACCTCTCCTGGCACAACTTGATGTCATTTCCTCTTGTCCTATCCCTTGTTACTTGAGAGAAGAGATCAACTCCCACCTTGCTACAGCCTCCTTTCAGGTAGCTGTAGAAAGCAATAAGATCTCCCCATAGCCTCCTTTTCTCCAGGCCAAACACCCCCAGCCCCCTCATCTGCTCCTCATAAGACTTGTGATCCAGCCCCTTCTCCAGCTACATTACCCTTCCGTGGACACACTCCAGCACCTCAATGTCTTTTTTGTAGCGAGGGGCCCAAACCTGAACACAGGATTCAAGGTATAGCCTCACCAGTGCCGAGTACAGGGGGACGATTGCTTCCCTGGTCCTGCTTCCCGCACTATTTCTGATACAAGCCAGGATGCCATTAGCCTTCTTGGCCACCTGGGCACACGCTGGCTCACGTTCAACTGGCTACCAATCAGCAGCCCCAGGGCCTTTTCTGCTGGGCAGCTTTCCAGCCACTCTTCCCCAAGCCTGTAGTGCTGCGAGGGGTTGTTGTGGACCCAAGTACAGGTTCTAATGCCTGGCCTTGTTAAATCTCATATATTTAGCCTCAGCCCGTCAATCCAGCCTATCCAGATCCTTCTGTAGACCCTTCCTATCCTCCAGCAGATCAACACTCCCACCCAACTTGGTGTTTTCTGCAAACTTGCTTCAGGTGCACTCGATCGCCTCATCCAGATCATCAATAAAAATATTAAACAGGACTGGTCCCAATACTGAGCCCCAGGGAACACCACTCATGACCGGCCACCAGCTGAATGTAACTCCATTTACCACTGTTGTAGTCTTGTTGTATTTCTAAAGTCCCATATTGTCGTAAACATATTTCTAAAGTCTCATACCTTCTTGGTGATACTTCTTGGGGGCAGTTCTTCACAGCTCTGACTTCTTCTCCTGCTTGTTATCAGCTCAGCTCAACTGGCCAAGCCCAGCCCCTTTTATCCTAGTTATCTTCACTAGCTACAGCTGCAGCCCAATTAAGGACATTGCAGCTGCAGCCCATCAAAACAACCAGGGCTTATCAGGGCAAGGCCTATATACAGATATTCAATATACAATACAGATATTTTACTAAGACTCCTACTATATACAACCACTCTGGGCCCGGCCATCCAGCCAGTTTTTTACTCAGTGAAGAGTGCATCCCATCCGCACTTTGGGAAATCAGTTTCTCCAGAAGAATGCTGTGAGAAACAGTGTCAAAGGCTTTACTGAAGTCTAGGCAGATGACATTCACAGCCTTTCCGTCATTCACTAAGTGGGTCACCTTGTCATAGAAGGTCAGGTTCTTCAAGCAGGACCCGCCTTTCCTAAACCCATGCTGGCTGGGCCTGATCCCCTGGCTGTCTTGCACTTGTTGCATGATGACACTCAGGATGATCTGCTCCATGACCTTCCCCGGCATCAAGGTCAGGCTGACAGGCCTGTAACTCACTGGGTCCTCCTTCTGACCCTTCTTTTAGATGGGCATCACATTTGCTCACTTCCAGTCATCTGTGATCTCCCCGGTTGATCAGGACGGCTGGTAAATTATTGAAAAGGACTTAGTGAGTTCTTCCACCAGCTTTCTCAGTACCTTTGGGTGGATCCCATCAGGTCCTATTGGCTTGTGCAGGTCTAAGTGGCATATCAGGTTGCTGACCATTCCCTCCTGGTTAACGGGGGTTTCATTTTGCACCCTGTCTGTTTTTCAGCTCAGGGGGCTAGATACCCAGAGGACAACTGGTCTTGTTATTGGAGACTGAGGCAAAGAAGACATTACATACCTCAAACCTTTCCTCATCTTTTGTTACTGTTTCTCATCATATCCAACAAAGGATGGAGATTCTCCTTAGCCCTTCTTTTGTTGCTGGTGTATTTGTAGAAACACTTTTTGTTGTCTATAGTAGTATAGTAGGAGTCCCTGTAAAATCTATGTACTGTATAAGTGGCCTTGCCCCCGTCCTAGTTATTCTAAATAGGCTACAGCTGTGATACCCTTAATTGAGTGGCAGCTGTGGCCAATGAAGGCAACTAGGATAAAAGGAGGGGGGGGGGGGGGGGGGGGGGGGGGGGGGGGGGGGGGGGGTGAGCTCCATGGGGGAGCCCTGGAGGAGCCACAAGGAGTGGTGCTGGTAAGAAGAGCTGCATGGTAGAAAACCAGCTAGAAGGTATGGACTTTAGAAATAATATAACAACAGTATGGTTGCAACAATTGTCTTTTACAGCAGTAACCACATTAAGTTCTAGCTGGGCTTTGGACCTTCTAATTTTTACAACATCCTTATAGGTCTCCCAAGCTGCCTGCCCCTTTTTCCAGAGATGGTAAGCTCTCTTTTTGTCCTGATTTCCAGCCAAAGCTCTCTGTTCAGACTGGCCAGTCTTCTTCCCTGACAGCTTATCTTTTGGCACATGGGGACAACCTGTTCCTGTACCTTTAATTTTTCCTCCTTAAAGCACATCTAATCTTCCTGGACTCCTTTGCCTTTCAGGACTGCCTCCCAAGGGACTCTCTCAACCAGTCTCCCAAACAGGCCAAAGTCTGCCCTCTGGAAGTCCAAGGTGGCAGTTTTCCTGCCCCCCCCCATCCTTACTTCTCTGAGAACTGAAAATTCTGTTACTTTGTGATTGCTGTGCCCAAGATGGTCTCCAACCATCACATCACATCACCAACACATCTTTCTCTGTTCAAAAACAGCACATCCAGCAGGGCTTCTTCCCTTTTTGGCTCCCTTACCAGCTGTGTCAGGAGGTTCTCTTCCACACACTTCAGGAACCTCCTGGACTGTTTCCTCTTTACTGCATTGTATTTCCAGCAGACATGTGGTAAGTTTAAGTCCCCCATGAGAACAAGGGCTAATGATTGTGAAACTTCTCCCAGCTGCTTGCAGAATATTTCATCTGCATCTTCATTCTGGTTGGGTGGTCTATAACAAACTCCCACCAGGATATCTGCCTTGTTGTCCTTCCCCCTAATTCTTGTCCATAAACACTCAACCCTATCATCACTACCATTAAATTCTAGACAATCAATACACTCCTTAATATACAGGGCTACCACACCTTCCTTGCCTGTTGCTTCTGGAGTGTCTATAGCCATTCATTGCAACACTCCAGCTGTGAGAGTCATCCCATTGTGTCCGTGATGGCAACTATATTATAGTTTTTCTGCTGCACAATGGCTTCTAGTTCCTCCTGTTTGTTGCCTGTTCTGTATGCATTGGTGTAGATGCACTTCAGTTGTGCTAATCACCCTGATGCCTTTTTTGCATGGAGATGCCCTAATTCCTGCATGACTATTCGCAGGTGCTTCTGGGATTTCTAACATCAATAATCCCTGCATACTTGCTGCCATATGGATCTTCATCCCCTGCCTCCACTGATATGGCAGACCGAAGGACCTTGCTAGCTCACTGTCCCTTCAAGCAGTGGTGTGTCACCCCCAGGCTTATCTCTCTCCAGTCTGGCTTTATCCCTGTCCTTCTTCCAATCTAGTTTAAAGCTCTCAAGTAGCCCTGCTCACTGCTGAGCCAAGATTCTTTTTCCCCTTTGACACAGGTAGGCCCCATCTGTTCTCAGCAGGCTCAGGGTCATGTAAACCAACCCATGATCAAAACTCACAAAATTCTGCTGGTAACACCAGTCTCAAAGCTAGATATTCATCTGCATGATCTTCCTGTTTCTTGCCCCATCATTCCCCGCAACTGGCAGGACAGAAGAGAACACAACTTGTGCTCCAGATCTCTCAACCAGTCATCTCAAGGCCCTCAGGTCCCCCTTGATTGTCCACAGGCTTCTTGTTGGACTTCATTGCTGACCACCTGGAAAGCCAATAGTGGGCCATACCAAGTTGGGAAATTTCTTAGTTATGTCCCTTACCTATGGGTTGGGTCCAGTTGGCATATCCATCCCTCTGTTCTTCTTAGAAGGGATTCACCAATGACAACTACCCTTTATTTCTTAACTGAGGTGGTTGTGATGCAGGGGGTAGGCTGCTCTGCCTTAGGTGAACCCTTCAACCTGGAAGAACCTTCATTCACATTTTCATTTCCCTGGTCCTCAAGTTGCAGCGGGACCGAACATGCGACTAGCATGTCTTGACCCTACCTCCTCTTGGAATTTCTATCTGAACACTGCTGGAACCCAGGTGTTGGTAGCTATGTTTGTTCTTTTCTATGTCTTTTCTGTCTCTCTTCTTCTTCTAATTCCTTCTTCTCAGAATTTTTGAGTAACTTAAAATCAAATGGGCTTGGAGTTTGCTAAGTTGAATGGGCAAAGGTAATGCTTTGGGAAGTGTTTCATATTGATTGAATGCTGCTCTAAACCTTTTGCCAAAGTTTTTTGATTTTCTACAGTTGCCAGTAGGTTGGTTTTTTTTTTTTTGACCTCTTGAGAACATCTTGTTAGTATTTCTCCCATGCCTCTAACTCAGAGTACATGAATGACCGCAAGCCCTTTTAAAAGTCTCGTTGAGCAAGGTTTTTTGGGCCTTATATCCCCACAATTAATATACTGGGTGTATGTTCCATGGTATGGAATATCCCTTTGACCAGTTCAGGTCACCTGTCCTGGCTATGCTCCCTCCGAGCTTCTTGTGCATCTCCTCCCTGGCAGAGCATGAGACATTGAAGACATTGAAAAGTGCTTGACTCAGGGCAAGCACTGCTCAGTGACAACCAAAACACTAGTGTATTATCTGCATTATTCTCATACTGAATCCTAAACACAACACTTTAGCAGCTACTGAGAAGAAAACTAACTCTCCCAGCAGAAACCAGGACAAATGTTCAGTCATAACTTAATAGGCACTTGCAACCATGTCAATCAGTAAAATTAAGATTGTATTATGTAAAAAAGTTCACTGAAATGTTATTGACACAGTAGATTCAAAAATATTTTTTTCTTTTGTTTCTTGCTGTTACTTTTAACAAGCACCCTTAGCATACGTTATGCTAAGGATACAGTCTATTTGTGTATTTAAATGTTTTGTTTCAGACAGTAGATAGCACACATGCGAACTTGGAAAAAGGTACAGGCATCCTACGGTCAAACTGCATGCACAGCAGGACAATCAGAAGTTGTAGAATTTGTGGGGGGAAAAAATTCTGTTTATTCATTTTCAGATTATCCCAAACATATGAACAAACCAGATTTTTCTACCACACGGCTCTACTTCATGTTTGAGACTTTGCTATTACTCTACCAAGAAATTGAAGCTTCAGCATGCTTTTTTTACTGCTTTTCCACCTCCCTAGGTGCATGGTCTCTACCACATTACTGGTGCTAGTTTTGAGAAAGCGCAGCAGGAGTTTGCAACAGGAGTGATGTCCAGCAAAACTGTACAAACTGCTGCAGCCAACGCCGCATCAACAGCAGCAACCAGTGCAGCTCAGAATGTGTTCAAGGGTAACTGAATGTAGAGAAATATAAAAAATCATGACAGTTCTCTTCCATTGTACTTTATTTTCCAGTCACTTATTATATTCCCTAAAAACATATATCAGGATACACACAGCATATTTGTTTCTTCTGCAGCAGTGCATAGGAAAAATGGGAAATGTTTGTTTATTTTATAATTTGTTTATTTTTAAAAGATAACCATTCTCTGTGCTTATTTGAAATGTTGCATTTTGGAATAATAAACTTTCCTTATTTAGGGAGGATAAGTGATTTCAACAACTGAATGAGAATGAATTGTTGTATACAATGATCAAATATAATATATTAAGAATTTGGAGAGTTTTTTAGTGGTTCATCTTGGTGGGTTTTTTTAACTTCAGGAAAGAACTTTGGCTAAATTGTTTTTCTTTGTAAAAACTGTTTTCCCTATTTCTGCTATAAATGGGGTAGACTGAGAGATGTAAAAAGTTAGGTTTGGCTATGCTTTTGCAATTTCAGCAGCTGCTGGAGGACAAATACAATTAGAATAGATATAAATTATTTTCTTGGGTTGTTTTTAGGATAAGTCTTTTGATAGAAACCTGTAATTTTGCATGAATACTGTCATCTGTACTTGTTTAAACAGTGTTTTGGTCCAGAATTTGCCTGCACAAAGTTATATCATTTGTTTCTATCTATTTTCATGGAGTGTTCTCTACCTGTGAGAAATTACTATGATGCAGAAACATTCTCTGTAATAGAATGTACAATGCATTATATAGTTTAAGCAAGTTAACTGATGGTTTCAATCACAGATCTAAATTATTATATATTTTCTATTTTTAATTTCAGTATTCATGTCTTGGGGCAGTCATTTTGTTGGTAAAGAAACAAATATTGACCTCTAGAACACTAGTTTCATGCCATACTTCCCTCTTACATGCAGTGGTATTTTTGTTGTGTTTGGGATGTGTAGATTTGCATTTAACAGTGGTAGTAAATCTCCCGCCTTATCAGTCACAATGTTTACTGCTTGTCCAAAAATCTAAATATACAGTATTTAATTTCCTAAAATCATGCTTTTTAAGCAATGGCGTTTAACAGATACATGCTTTCATTTTAATTTAACTCAGCTATTTCTGTGATTTCATTTAAGAGGGAAGGAAAAACAGCTTTTAAACTTTTGAATTAGAAAAGTGAGAAATCTTCATCTTTCACAAAGCTAATTTTAGCTCATTGAACTGGAGGCCTAAGAGGTTAAATTGGTGCTGTGGAACTGAACAGTCCATAATGGTGCATACTATCAAAATATTCTAGAATTGAATCAGATCTTTCTATTAAGTGCTGTTTCTCTCCTTTGATGGCTATTTGATATTCTTGGATTGCCTCATGAGTCTTATGCACAATACTTGGGCTTTTTTTAAACTCTGTTTTAGCAAATTAAAACAGGAAGGGACCCCATCCCATAACCTGTATAAGTACACACTGTAGATGAAATTAATTCAGCTCTTAAGGTGTATTACCTTTAGTAAAAGGTAAAAATTCTGAGGCCCCTCCATGTTCTGAATGTGAACAGACTTTGATAGATTTTTTTTTTCACTGCAGTGTATTTATAATAGCATAATAGTATTACAAAAAAGAAAATCTGTTGCTTAATCCCCTGATCAGGACTGTACTGTTAGCATGAAGTCCCTTTCTTTAACCAGTTTCATTAAATCCATCTTGCATTTGGACTAATGCAGTAGTTTCACCTATGCTGAAGTTTATATTACTGAATATACTTATTTCTAAATATTCTCTGCATCATGAAGTTAAAATTAATTTAAATATTCCATGTAATAGGGGCTCTACAATTCTATGCTAACACTAAACTTAAATTTGGGTGGAATGTTATTAAACACTTTCCAGACAGAAGTCACAATTTTCTGTTGAGATCAGGCATCACACCTCTAGCAGCTGTATCTCAAAATCGTTCTTTTCATAATCTTTTTTTATTTAACTTGAGGGTTGTATCTAGGAACTCTACTATGGTTACTTTTGAGTTGAATTTAAGAAGTTCTCTTGGATATCTTTTGGATATGAATCCCAGGGACATCATCCTTGCAATTTAATTTAAGTTCTAAGATTGCATAATAGCATACATTACCAAAATATATTATGAAAGAAACATTAGGAATAAAACCTGAATTTGACAGTTAGATTCCCCCCTCCCCCTCAAAGTTTAACTGTTCATTGAGAAAACATATTTAATGGTTTTATATATATATATATATGGATTGTTGATTTGCAATGTCATGGGTTGAATGTACAAATTTTAACCTCCTAAGTGAAATTCAAGGTTCAATTACATGTGAATTATTCAAACCAGAAATCTCTGATGTTTTGCAGCCCTAAAGGGAGGGAGGTGGTGTTTGAGTTTACCTTTGACAACAGAAGGTTGATATTTGTTAGAATATTTTGTACCTAACTAAGACTAGATTTTACACTTATTAATTAATCAGAGTATGGTGCCCACTTAAGTTGTCATTTTGTAGTATTGTAGCAAATTGAGTTCACAGCATGAAGTTTAAACACTGGAGTGTCTGTAGTCATTGACTTGTAATTTAGGAGTTGATTTTATTTATCTGGGGGATGTTTGTATATTTTGTAAATTACTAATAATGCTCTGCCATCCTGATGAATGTCATAGTTCTCTACAAATGCACTTCTGTCCTTCTGTTGCATGTCTGAGTAGTTCAGAAGCTTTGTATACTTATTGTATTAACCCAGTGTCATAGAATAAAAAAAGATTTCTTTTTCTGAATGTTTGATCTGTAAAGTTTTGAACAATATAGGGATTTTTCTTTTGAAAGTCAGGATAACATGCAGGGCAGATTATCTACTTACAAGTGCTCTCAGGCATATGGTGTGATTCCGGGGTGTTTTGTGCAAGGCCGGAAGCTGGACTCTGATCCTCATGGGTCCCTTCCAACTCAGGATATCCTATGAATTGTAAAAACCAAGTGAATAGAACATGCAGTAGGAACAGAACAGGACCTGTAAATTTATTTTATATGTATACCCACAAAACAATAGTTATGATTTCTGGAACATTACTGATCATGTAAAACAGTTAAAAGGCTCAACAGTTTATAGTTAATACAGGGATCATTTATTCCCTATATATTGTATAGAGACATGATAACACTGCAGTT
Source organism: Melozone crissalis (assembly GCF_028551555.1). NCBI lineage: Eukaryota > Metazoa > Chordata > Aves > Passeriformes > Passerellidae > Melozone > Melozone crissalis. Next base: position 1,957,351 of record NW_026535813.1, on the reverse strand, counting down.
TCTGTGGGAGATGTTTGAAAAAGTTTTTCTGAAGTCTTGGTTTATCATGCCTCATTGTCTACATGCAATCTGTGTCATTAGGGAAATGTGACTATGACATGAGAATAAAATTACTGCCTCTGGCTACAACAAACTCAGCATTCTATGTCAGAGAAGCTCAAACAGTAGTTTGAATTGCTAGAGTCAACCTGCATACATGCAAGCACATCTGCTTTCAGTGAAGGTACAGTGTTGTGTCCCTTGCTTTTCTCTACTAGTACAGTATTTAATTCCTAATTGCGGCTTTGGGTAACCACACTGATTAAACACAGCAGTCACAAAGAACTATCCAGGAACATTGATTCTAGCAGAGCTACAGGTCAAAAAGTCTCTGGAATTTGCCGGAAGTATCAGGATCAAATTTCAGGTTTACCACCTTTACACATTCATAGTGCAGGGAGTATTCTTCTTTCTGCAGCATTAAAATAGGCTACTGACCCAAACTAAAAAGACCATCTCTTTATGCTTCTGGTGTCCTGTAGTTTGTTCTTCTGTTCTCCCCCATGAAAAATCATTAATGAACACTAGTCAGGAAATGAGAAGATGTAAAATATTTTTATATTCCTTTTTCAAATGCTTTATGATATTTCCATAACAAACTATTTATTCCAATGGTTAGTGCACTTTAAATACGATTTTTGCATTCCTAGATGAATCCTTGGAATTTATGTGAATAAGGATGGTGACATAGGTAGGCAAATGAAATATAATCTAAGACACATGAATAAAGACATTGATACACCAAACTGTCAGATATGTGAACAGCAGACTCTTGAATGGGTCTAAATTTGGAGGAAAAGAACAGCAGTATAAATAAAGTATCAGCCAAAATCTTATTTAAACCCAGGCAAATAGTTTTTACCACTAGAATACACTGTTAGTATTATCAAGCTCACAGCAGTTTGCATGACACAGTCAAAAACCTAAACCGCTCTGTTTTTTACTTAGAATCATTGTTATAGCTAGGTAATGTGATGGATTGGCTCTCGCAAATAAAGGATGAAAATTGTATATATGTTAAAAGAAGTTTTATTGATATGTAGATATGTTATCATAGTCTTGTTGTTTAGACATCCTCTGTTCTCCCCATAGTCCCCTTTCCCCCTCGCTATCATTGCCACCAGACAGCCTTGGTTGTGAAAGACTTGTGAAGGGAGGGTGTGTACATGTGCCTCTTGCATGAGATGGTGTCCTGGTTTAGAGCAAATTTGGGAGAGAATCCCCAAAGGGGGTCTGGTAGGAAAGCAAATTCAATCAGCCTCTCCCCCTAATCAGTCTGGAAGAAAATGCATCCTTGGAGAAAAGTGGAAAAAACCTGTTTATTAAACAATATTAAACAATAAAACCCCTTGCCGCTCCAAAAGACATGACAAACTGAGAAAACCCCGTCCCCGGGTTGCGGCTCAGCTCACTCAGCCTCTGGTCAGTCTTTCCGGTGCTAGAAATGTTGCAGGCCAGGCCCAGCCCGGTGGGCCACAGGTGCAGCTGCCGGTGCTCCCCTGGGTGTTTTGTCCAGAGCAGGTTTCAAGAGGTCCAAAGAAAAAGGAAAAAACCACAGTCCAGGGAACTTCTCTGCCTCAGCTAGCTAAACTAACTAAAACCAAAAAAGAGCTCTGTCCCGCTGTCTGTCCATCCACAGACAACACAGTCCAGGAGCAGGAAAGTGTAGGAGTGAGAGCAGTGTCTGAAAAAAAGCTGTGTGCTTCTTCTCTCCCCCCTGCACTCTCTGCAACAAGACTTAAAGGTACAAAACTTATTATTCAGCATAGACAAAACGAGATGATCGGGATAACAGCATCATATAGTCAACCCAGGACATTCCACCCCATATCGTCTGCTTACTACTAAAACTAATATAAATTCTAATTCTACAAATACATACACTATACCTCCATTATGCAGCTATACACAATGGTAATAGCATTCAGCAAACAGTGATCATTACACATAGGTCTCACCCAACAATCAGATCTCCCTGAGGTACACATTGTGTTCTTCGATCTTTTTGCATTATCCACCATTTGCAACCTGGTCCCTGAGCAAAAACAACCCCACGAATGGGTTTGTCTGCATTCGAGGCAGGATTAATCAAAACTGTCTTCCCTAACAAACCTCTGACATGTACCACTGGGACTTTGTCTCCATCTACTCTATGCAAAGGCTCAGATTGGGCAGGGCCCACTTGGTTAGTGGAGCCTCGGGTGTTAACTAACCAGGTGGCTTTTGCCAGATGCTGCTCACAGTTTTTGAAAGATCCCCCAACCTAATGCTTTCAATGTGGTTTTTAACAGTCCGTTGTACCTCTCCACTTTTCCTGCAGCTGGTGCATGGTAGGGGATATGGTACACACACTCAATGCCATGTTCCCTAGCCCAGGTGTTGATAAGGCTGTTCTTGAAAAGAGTCCCGTTGTCTGACTCGATCCTCTCAGGGGTACCATGTCTCCACAGAACTTGCTTTTCAAGGCCCAGGATGGTGTTCCAGGCTGTAGCATGAGACACAGGGTAGGTTTCCCACCATCCAGTGGTGGCTTCCACTGTGGTCAGCACGTAGCGCTTGCCCTGGCATGTCTGGGGCAGTGTGATGTAGTCAATCTGCCAGGCCTCCCCATACTTGTACTTGGACCACTGCCCACCGTACCAAAGGGGCTTCACTCGCAGCACACGTCTCACAGTCATGGATAACCTGAGAAATACTGTCCCTGGTTAAATCCACCCCTCAGTCTCGTGCCCACTTATAGGTGGCATCCCTGCCCTGATGGCCTGAGGCATCATGGGCCCATCGAGCTAGGAATAACTCTCCTTTATGTTGCAAATCTAAGTCTATCTTTGACACCTCTATCTTTGCAGCCTGATCTACCTGCTCCTTGTTTTGGTGCTCCTCATTAGCTCTACTCTTGAGAACATGACCATCCACATGGCGGACCTTCACAGGCAGCTTCCCTACCCTGGTAGCAATGTCTTTCCACTCATCAGCAGCCCAAATTGGTTTTCCTCTACGTTGCCAGTTAGGCTCTTTCCACCTCTCCAGCCATCCCCACAGAGCATTGGCTACCATTCATGAATCAGTATAAAGGTAGAGCTTTGGCCACTTCTCTCTCTCAGCAATGTCCAGGGCCAGTTGAACAGCTTTGAGTTCAGCAAGTTGGCTTGATCTACCTTCTCCTTCAAGTGGCCTCTGCAACCTGTCGTGTGGGGCTCCATATGGCTGCTTTCCACTTCCAGTTCATTCCCACAATACGGCCAAAACCATCAGTAAAACGAGCGTATCGTGTATCTTCTGCTGGCAGTTGGTTGTACGGTGGAGCTTCTTCAGCCCGTGTCGCTTCTTGTTCCCCTTCATCAGCGAGACCAAAGTTTTCACCTTCTGGCCAGTTTGTAATTATTTCCAGAATCCCAGGGCGATTCAGATTTCCAATACAGGTGTGCTGTGTGATAACTGCAATCCATTTGCTCCATGTAGCACTTGTGGCATGGCGTGTAGAGGGAACTTTTGCTTTGAACATCCACCCCAGTACTGGTTGTTGGGGTGCCAGGAGGAGTTGTGCTTCAGTGCCTATTACCTCTGAGGCAGTCTGGACTCCTTCGTAGGCAGCCAAGATTTCTTTCTCTGTTGGAGTGTAGTTGGCTTCAGACCCTCTGTAGCTATGACTCCAAAATCCTAGTGGTCGGCCTCGAGTCTCCTAAGGCACCTTCTGCCAAAGGCTCCAGGACAAGCCATGGTTCCCGGCTGCAGAGTAGAGCATGTTCTTCACCTCTGGTCCTGTCCTGACTGGGCCAAGGGCTACTGCATGAGCAATCTCCTGTGCAAAGGCTTGTTGCTGCTCAGGGCCCCAGTGGAAAGTGTTCTTCTTACAGGTGACCAGGTAGAGAGGCTCACGATCTGACTGTACTCAGGAATGTGCATCCTCCAAAAACCTATGGCGCCTAGCAAAGCTTGTGTTTCTTTCTTGCTGGATGGTGGAGACATTGCTGTGATCTTGTTGATGACATCGGTGGGAATCTGATGCCATCCGTCTTGCCACTTCACTCCCAGAATCTGGATCTCTTGAGCAGGTCCCTTGACTTTGCTCTTCTTGATGGTGAAGCCAGCTTTTAGGAGAATCTGGATTATTTTCTCCCCTTTCTCGAACACTTCTGCTTCTGTGTTCCCCCACACATTGATGTCATCAATATATTGCAGATGTTCTGGAGCCTCACCCTTTTCCAGTGCAGCCTGGATCAGTCCATGGCAGATGGTGGGGCTGTGCTTCCACCCCTGGGGCAGTCGGTTCCAGGTGTACTGCATGCCTCTCCAGGTGAAAGCAAACTGAGGCCTGCATTCTGCTGCCAGAGGAATGGAGAAAAATGCATTGGCAATGTCTATAGTGGCGTACCACCTTGCTGCCTTGGACTCCAGCTCGTACTGGAGTTCCAGCATGTCCGGCACGGCAGCGCTCTGTGGTGGAGTCACTTCATTCAATGCACAATAGTCCACTGTCAATCTCCATTCTCCTTCAGATTTTCGCACAGGCCAAATGGGACTGTTGAAGGGTGAGTTTGTCTTGCTGACCACTCCTTGGCTCTCCAGCTCACGGATCATTTTGTGGATGGGGATCACAGCATCTCGATTCGTTCGGTACTGTCGGCAGTGCACTGTTGAGGTGGCAATTGGCACTCGTTGCTCTTCTACCTTCAGGAGTCCTACTGCAGATGAGTTTTCTGACAGTCCAGGCAAACTGTTCAACTGCTTGACACCCTCTGTCTCTACAGCAGCTATTCCAAATGCCCATCTGAGTCCCTTTGGGTCTTTGAAATACCCACTTCAGAGGAAGTCTATGCCTAAAATGCATGAGACCTCTGGGCCACATCACAATAGGGTGTTTCTTCCACTCATTTCCAGTCAGGCTCACCTCAGCTTCCACCAAAGTCAAATCCTGGGATCCCCCTCTCACACCAGCAATAGAAACAGACTGTGTCCCCACATGTCTCAATGGGATTAATGTGCACTGCGCACCAGTGTCAACTAAAGCTTCGTATTCTTGTGGTTCAGATGTGCCAGGCCAACGAATCCACACAGTCCAAAAAACTCGATTTTCCCTAGCCTCTACCTGGCTAGAGGCAGGGCCCCTCTAAGCCTGGTTATCCTTCTTTCCCTGGGCATATGCCTTGGAGGGTCCTTCAAGGGGATCAAAAATATTGTCATTATCATTATATGTGACAGTTTGGTTACTGGCCACTGGAGCTGCTTCCCTTTTGGAACTTCCTCTCTGAGTCTTCAGTTCACGCACCCGTTGTGCCATAACAGCAGTAGGTTTTTTATGCCATCTCCCCATGTTTTCTCCACAATCACACAGGTAGAACCACAGCTCACCTAGTGGGGTGTACCTTCTCTCACCATCTGGGGAACGTCTGCCTTGGATACCAGATCCTCTGATCTGTACTGCCGAGATTTGGAGAAAGCCCTCTTTAATCTCCTCCCTCAGTTTCTTATGACTCTCCTCCATCTTGTCTTCTAATTTCTGCAGACGTGTTTCCACCGCTGCAATTCTGGCATGTGTTGGGCCATGTACAGCATCTGCATATGCTCGGAGCTTCTTTGCCATATCCACCACAGTCTCCTCACCATCATCCCGCTTCATTATTGCTAAAGCAGACGCATATTCTCGTGGCCCAAGTCGTACAAGTTTTCTCCACATCACAGATGAGCATGGTACCAAGTCTGGATTTACAGTGTTTCCATCATCTGAGAAGACAATCTCAGCCACTGCCATTTCCCTCAAGTGTTGAATCCCTTGTTCTATGTTTTTCCACTGGGTTTGCTGCATATAGAGATCGTCTGTGCGCAGGTATCTTTCTGCTACACTTCTTAGGACCCGTTCCCAGAGTCTGTGAGGGTTAGCCCCCCTCATCATTCCATGGTCAATGACAGGATCCTGTGACAGGGATCCCAAATGCCTCGCTTCAGTGCCATCCAGAATTGTAGCCTCGCCTGTAGCATCCCAGAGACAGACTAGCCAACTAATTATGGATTCATCAGGTCTTCGAGTGTATTCCTTCCTTAGGCCACGAAGGTCCTTCAGGGAATAAGACTCAATATTGGCTTCTGATGCTGTGTCAGTTGCGTTAACTTTGGCTTTTGTATCAGTTGGTGTTGAAGGTCCTTCCCCTGGATCATCATCGTCAGTCACTGGCTGATTGGTTTTGCTCGTGTGCTTTTTTCCTGCAGCAACTGCCAGTGGCTTAGGCTCATTATCTGGTTTGGCTGCTGGCTTCTAGTCTGGGGTGTTGGCTGCAGCCTGAGTGACTGGGATCGCTGCTGCTTTATCTCCCTGCCCCCCTGCCTCTGTCTGCTGCCCTACAGTATCTAACAGAGTGCGATGAGCATAGGCCAGGGCCCAGCTTATTGCAATTAGCCTTTTCTCTTTAGAATCATCATGGCACTTCTCTTTTAGGTATTTCCCCACCTTAGCTGGGTTCTGAATTTGTTCCCGTGGAAAATCCCAGTCTACAGGATCAGAAAATTCCTTCAGGGTTTGGCCTATCTTTTCCCATTCTCCACACCACTCAGGATTTTTCACACCTGCATCTGCTTCTGGGTCAGGGGTCTCACCTACTACTCTGGATATCTCAGCCTCATTCTAGAGAAGCTGCAGACCATATAGAGGAAGCTTTCCAGATTAAATACCAGAAAGATGGTCTCTTTAACATTCAGGGGAAACTGAACATTCTCAAAAAGTGACATAACAGATTCAAAGGAGAAAAAGGAAAGGAAAGGAGGGAAAGCCTTATTCCCAGCTCCGCCTCTAACAAACTGGGTGCAATTACTAATAAATTCCCAAAACATACTACTGGAACTGGGATGCAGGGTAGGACGAAGAAACCATAAACCATAAATATCCTAAACAGATGCCAGTATCTTTGTAAACGCCGTATAAATCATTATCACCAAGGCCAGCACAATAGCTATTCCAATCCATGCCACTCTACCGTAAAAATTACGTGTTATGGACAATAATCCTAGTGACCACAAAGGTATTGAAACCTCAAAAAGGTCTAGAGACCAGAACCACATGAAGGCCTCCACCCCAAGAGACATTACGAATTCAAGTAACATGGCTACTGACTGCTTTGACTCACTAGAGAGTGAGCACAACAAACACACAATCAATAGAGCTGTTTTCTACCTTCTCAAGCCACGCGTTGGGTGCCAATAGATGTATTTGTCCTGGTTTAGAGCAAATTTGGGGAAGAATCCCCAAAGGGGCTCCGGTAGGAAAGCAAATTCAATCGGCCTCTCCCCCCAATCAGTCTGGGAGAAAATGCATCCTTGGAGAAAACTGAAAAAATACTGTTTATTAAACAATAAAACCTAAACAATATCAAACAATAAAACCCCTTGCCACTCCAAAAGACATAACAAACTGAGAAAACCCCGTCCCCGGGTTGCGGCTCAGTTCACTCAGTCTCTTATCAGTCCCTCCAGTGCTGGAAATGTCGCAGGCCAGGCCCAGCCTGGTGGGCCACAGGTGCAGCTGCCGGTGCTCCCCTGGGTGTTCAGTCCAGAGCAGGTTTCAAGAGGTCCAAAGAAAAGGGGAAAAACTACAGTCCAGGGAACTACTTTGCCTCAGCTAGCTAAACTAACTAAAACCAAAAAAGAGCTCTGTCCCGCTGTCTGTCCATCCACAGACAACACAGTCCAGGAGCAGGAAAGTGTAGGAGTGAGAGCAATGTCTGAAAAAAAGCTGTGTGCTTCTTCTCTCCCCCCTCCTTTCTCTGCAACAAGTCTTAAAGGTGAAGCAAAGTGAAAATTTTCCAGGATAGAAATCCATTTTGATTTAGGTAAAATGTACATTTTTGAGTTGAGTCTGTGGTTAGAAATTGTAGTTATTTAGCCAGACTGCAAGGCCTAAGCTCAGTGAAGTTACTTCAGTGAAGGACAGAGAGAAAGAGGAGGAGACAGAAGATGATAGAGAGAGACAGGGACTGCTGTAAGGGCAAGTCAGCCTGACCTCGGAATTCTTTCTGATAAGAAAGGAACTAGTGGTAAAAGTCACACGAAACCCATAAAAATGAATATGTATGAACTTATTGTGAAACTGTATGGATATGTATTTGAGAGGGGGATAAAAGGAGATCTGAAGTTCTCAGAGGTACGCATGCCTTTTAAGGAGAGCATTCTCCGCATGTGTCCGGCGCCGTAATAAACATACCGAGCTTTACAACTTTTATAAAGTTGTGAGGTTTCTTCTTTTCTCCGCAAAACAAAGGTGCAAAACTTATTATTCAGCATAAACAAAACGAGATGATTTGGGATAAAAGCATCATATAGTCAACCCAGGACAGATGGGAAAAGCTTATTGCTGGGGGCGTGGCATGGCAACACCTCACCTCCAATCAAGTTGCACTAAAGTAGTCTCCATCAATGGACGGCGAGGAAGAGTTGACAGACTTTGGGAGGGGCCAGGGTTTGCTGACGCAACCCCAGGGATATAAAAGGCATTTTGTAGACGAGCACATGGCAGTTTGGTTCCATGCTCCCAGCACTGCAATTTGTTCTTATTCAGTCTTTTATTTTACTTTTGTTAAGGTTTAATAAACCTTTGGAATTTTAAAAGTGAGTGTCATTTCTCACAAATGGGGACTCATCCAGGATAAACACCTTGTCTCCATGTCCCTAGGAGATTTCAAAAGAAAAGCGCACCCAGCTGAAAGTTTGGCGGCTCAATTGACTTCTCCTGGGACCATTGGTGGTTGCAGGTCAACACCCCAGAAAGCAGGAGGACAGCAAAATGGTGGGATGCAAGTAAAAGGGGCAGAGAAACTGTGGGTAGGACACGAAGAAAAAGGGAGGTGGGAGACCCATGGCTGGCGGGACACGAAAGAAAGAGGGGTAGCAAAAGCTGCAGGCGGGGTTGCTGGGATGCTGACTGGAAGGTAGCCGTCTTGGCTACCAAAAGCCCAAAACAACAGGCCGTGCTGGTCAGCTGAAAAACCGGCTCTTCTGCCAAGAGGCAAACTTCTTCCGAGGAAGAGAATTAGGGTTCATCTGAGTTTGAGGATGAGCCTGAAGACCCCTGGCAGAAGATACAGAAGGCAGCAGTCAAGGAGGGGGATTTGGAGCTGGTATCAAAAATCCAAGTGGCACCAGTGCGGTATCGCAGGCGAGCTAACCCGTGATGGGAATCCATCTCCCACAGAGAAATGAAGGACCTTTGTAAGGCTGCAAAAGACCATAGGAGGAACTTGTCCTATTTTAACAACCTACCAAATGCTGTGTTTGCGGCCCATGTTATGGTGCCCCATGACTTAAGACACTTTATGCACATCCTACTCTCTCCCACTGAATTCATCCTGTCGGGGGGAGTATGGAAGAAACAACTATAGCAACTATTAAAAGGCTATGCTCAAGAAGATGGGTGGGCACATTTAACATTATACCATTTAGCCGGGGAGGGAGATTTCACAAAGCCAGGAGATCAGTCAATAGACCTCCCCCGAGCCGTGTTAGAAGACATAAAAGGCGCCGCAAAAACAGCATTCTTACAAACACTGGACAGGACAACAGCAAACATTGACTTTACTGACATTCGTCAGGGACTGGATGAGACTTTCATATAATTTGTTGACCGTCTTACACAGGCAATAAACAAACAAATAGAGCATCCAAAAGCTCGGCAAGAGCTACTTCTACACCTAGCTGAAGCCAATGTAAACACCAAGTGCAGAGATATTCTACGTTCTCTTCCCCTCAACCCCAAGCCAACCATCTCTCAGATGGTCGAGGCTTGCACCATCAGAGCGAAGGCAGACCAAGATGTCACCTTAGTCAAAGCTGCCTGTGAGGGAACCATAGAAGCACTCGTTGCTGCACAAATAATCCCCCACAGACCCAATAACAACAGGAAAAAGGGACCATGCTTTAACTGTGGGGAAATGGGACACTACGAAGGTAACTATTATAATAAAGGTAATAATCAATCCTGATCCTAGGGGTGCCCTAAGTGTCAGTGTCCTCAATGTTGCTAATGTCGAAGTGCTTACCACCACTCACAAAATCTCCAGCCCTCAGGAAACTCCTTGCAGAACACGGGGCGGCCTCATGCGATGACACCAAATGCACGGATGCTTCATTCCACTCTCCCAACCATAGTGGAGAATCAGTGTGCTGAGCTTCTCCAGTCTATCACAACAGCTCCATCACTGCAGAGGAGCTCAACATGCGACAAGAACCCAGAGGCCACTGGTAAGTGCTCTTTCTATTTAAACTGAAGACACTTTTGTACACCACCTTCCAACAGGCAAATATGGGCCTGAGGATTGACCTAGGGATGTTTTAGTAATTTGTGACACCAGAGAGGGGATGGAAGGACTCATTGTCCTACCTGAAGTTTTAACAGTAACATGCCTACAAGAAATCCTGGTCCAAGTACTGTGCTTAAACCCCCCTTTTTCATCCCTAAAGGGACAGTTATTGCCCAAGCTTATTTATTACCAAACTTTACCACAACACCTGATGACCCACTAGTAATGTGGGCCGAAATTCTAGGCTGCAACAGACCTGTGATAGAGTGTGTGCTGTCCCAGAAAGGAAAAAAGATCCACCTTTCAGGACTGTTCGACACTGGAGCGGATGTCACCATCATTTCCCGCTCTGAGTGGCCAAGAGATTGGCCTCTTGTCTCAGCAGCTGGGGTCATCTCAGGCATCGGGGGAGCCACAACCAGTTTCAGAAGCCAAAAATACATATGCTTTGAGGGATGTGAAGGCAGAATTGCCATGGCAAGACCTTTTGTAACTCAGGCACAGGTGACACTCTAGGGCAGGGAGCTTTTGTCTCAATGGGGACGAGACTAGAAATCCTAACACCACAGGATTTCTAGTCGGAGCCACTGAGCAGCGTGCCACCCTCCAGCTGACTTGGAAGACTGATAACCCCATATGGGTGGATCAGTCATCCCTTCCAGAGAAGAAATTAAAGGCACTGCAGTCCCCCGTGCAAGACCAGCTATCCAAGGGTCATATAGTACTATCCACTAGCCCTTGGAACACACCTGGCTTTGTCATTCAAAAGCAAGGCAAAGAGAGGTGGCAGCTCTTGCAAGACCTCAGAAAGATCAATGAGGTCATTGAAGACATGGGTCCCCTCCAGCCTGGCTTACCCTTAGCTTCAATGCTGCCTCAAGACTGGCAGATGGTCATTGTTGACCTTAAAGACTGCTTTTTAATATTCCACTACATCCGGAAGATGCTCCCTGTTTCTTTCTCAGTGCCATCCCTAAACCAACAGGCACCTCTACAGAGATACCATTAGACAGTTATACCTCAGGTCATGAAGAACTCACCCACCATCTGCCAATGGTTCACGGCCCAAATTCTCTCACCAATCTGACAGAGACACGAAAATGCCATCATTTTTCACTACGTGGATGACATTCTTATTTGTGCGGAAACCCAAATTGGTTTAGACTGTGCAGTTTGAGATGTTATTGATGCTGTACAAAGCCAAGGATTCCAAATCGCAGAGGAGAAGATCCATCAGACTGCTCCTTGGAAGTACCTTGGCCTCAAAATCATGGAAAGGACCATCACAACCCAGCCTCTGCAGATTAAGGATGACCCCAGGACCCTGCGGGAATTACATCAACTCTGTGGGAGCATCAACTGGATTTGTTCACTGCTGGAGATTACCACCAAGGACCTCGTGCCATTGTTCCACCTTCTGAAGGACAACAAGGAACTCAACACTCTGTGATCATTAACACCGGAGGCCAGGTTGGCAATACAAAAGGTAGCTCAAGCAATACAAGAAAAATAGGCACACAGGTGCCACCCCAGCATACCTTCTTCTTTAACCATCCTGGGTACAAGTCCAAGGTATCATGCATTGCTTTTCCAGTGGGATCAAAAATCTTCAGATCCCTTGATAATCATTCAATGGGTTTTTAGAACCCACCAGCCCAACAAGACAATCACTACACCACAGGAAGTATTGGTTCACCTAATCATGAAGGCTAGAGTGCGTCTGTATTCCCTCACAGGAATAAACCTTGCCAATATATATTTGCCCCTTACTACCGAACAACTTTAATTGGCTGTTACAAACATCTGAGTCACTGCAGTATGCCTTAGACAGTTACCCCGGACAAATTTCTATCTATTTCCCAAAGCATAAATTATTCAATTTGGCCCCCAAACCCTTAAAAAGTCCAATTCCATTGAAAGCTCTGAACGTCTTTACAGACGGATCTGGGAGTTCCCATAAATCAGTTGTTACTTGGAAAAACCCAACTACCCGGCAATGGGAGTCAGACATTGACATCGTCCATGGGTCCCCGCAGATTGCCGAATTGGCTGCAGTAGTCAAAGCTTCTTCTAAATTCAAGGAACCAATTAATTTAATTGCAGATTCAGCCTATGTCTATGGCATAGTGCAGTGAGTTGAAAATTCAATACTAAAAGATATCCCTAACCCCCAGTTATCTGATTTACTCTCTCGTTTGATTTGTATTCTATCCCACAGAGAACATCCCTACTAAATTATGCACACAAGGTCCCATACCACCCTTCTTGGTTTTATCACAGAGGGAAATAGGAGAGCAGATGCTCTAGCCATGGTAGTCCAAAACACCCTTCCCAGTATTTTCAAACAGGCTAAGATTAGCCATCAATTTTTCCATCAAAATGTCCCTGCTTTGGTTGGGATGTTTAAAATCACTAGGGACCAAGCAAGATCTATTATAGTAACATGCCCTGATTGTCAATCTTATGCCCTTCCCTCTGTTGGAGCAGGAGTCAATCTAAGAGAATTGCAGACTCTCCAGCTCTGGCAGACAGAAGTGACACATTGCGCCCCGTTTGGGTGGTTGGAATATATCCGCGTGTCCATTGACACTTTCTCTGGTGCCGTCTTTGCTTCTGCACACACTGGGGAAAAGACAAAAGATGTCATCAAACATTATTTACTAGCGTTTTCCACCTTGGGCATTCCACAGAAGATAAAAACAGATAACGACCCTGCTTACACCTCACTCCAGTTCCATCAGTTTTTAAATCAGTGGGGTGTACGACATTACACAGGCATACCACACAACCCTACAGGGCAGTCCATTGTTGAAAGGGCCCACCGTTCCATCAAGAGGGTCCTTGACCAACAGAGAGGGGGACTCCAGACCTTTTCTCCTATTGAAAGGCTGGCAAAGGCTCTTTATGTTTTCCCTTTTTTGAACAATTCATTTAGGGAGCCTACTCCCCCGATCATCAGGCATTTCACCAATTCGACCAACCCACAGCTAAAAGAAAAACCACCTGTGTTCATCAAAGGCCCAGAGACCAAACAAATTATGGGCCCCTTTTCATTAATAACCTGGGGGAGAGGGTATGCTTGTGTTTCCACAGTGGCTGGCCCAAGGTGGATCCCAGCAAAACCAACATTGGAACGACCAGAAAAAGATCAGAACAGACCAACAGAAAGAATGGCAGAAGCTTGGAAAAATGGAAAAAGAAGCCTGAAGGAGACCACCCAGACAATCTCGACAATACCAGTCAGGACCCGATTTTGGACTTATGAGTATCGTGCCAGCATCACCACCCTCATAAACTATATTTAATGTTTTGAGACTGTTAAACAAGTTTTATTCTTTCATTTATTATTTATTCATTTTCATAATTTATTATTTATTTACTTTCAGGCCACCTAAGCCCCACAACGGCCAAAGCCAACCATGGCCAAAGGACTGTCAATTGTCATCACATTTGGATGCTCCTTGCTATGCCACATGCCTTGTGATGGGTGATCCCTCAACCTGCCCACAACATTTGGGTCACTCTAGCCAGAACCTTGAAGCAAGACAACATGTGCCTGTCTGTGGGAAGCCCCGATGACCCACTCTCTACATATTTAGTGGGGATGCCCATCAATGAGTGGCTGATAACTGTGGATGCCATGAATGGAAAGCAAGGTAGCTCCCCTGAACATCTATAAGGAATACAACCCGGCAGACAACTGGGACCACTGGACTTTAAGGCTGGAATATGCATTTGAAGAGCCCCAAGAATTAGATCTATTGGGGACTTCAGAAATGAATTATTGCATGAGATTGTATTTTAAGCCTAAGGTGGGAGAGTGGGGAATTTTAAGTCCAGGAAAAGAAAAAGCTATCCCTAGGAAGGATGTTACCTCCCACTGTGCCGTCTATAAAAACCCAGAAAATTGGTTCAAATACACCTTGCTCATTGTATCAGTGCCTGGCACACATCCCAAGAAGTTGTTGAAGGGTATATCCCTTATATGTGGGGATCAAGCATGGAATGGGATCCCAACATTCCTAAAAGGGGGTCCCTGTAGCATTGAACGGCTTGCTATTCTCAGTCCCAATATTACCATAATTCATTACTGGAAAGATAAATCAGGCCACCAAAAGAGATCACTCAATAAATTCAGCTAAAATTGTGATGACCAAATTAAGAATTTGAGTTATGGAAAGAGAGTCACAGCCTCCATTTTTCTACTCTGGGTGGCTGCAGAAAAGGCTCTCAGAGAATTAACCCATTTAGAGTGCTGGATTAGCAAGCAGTCCAATGCTATATCCATCACTTTAACCAATTTGCTTGAGGACAAAGAAACAATTTGACATGCTACCTTGCAAAACAGAGCAGCCATTGATTACCTGCTGCTTGCCCACAGACATGGCTGTCAGGAGTTTGAAGGCATGTGTTGCTTCAACCCATGAGATCACAGCGAGTCGATACACCAAAGCATCTAATTCTTAAAAGACCAAGAAAACAAAATTCAGAAGGCAACAACGACTGGCTCTCCAAGTTATTCAAAGACTGGCAACTCAAGGGATGGCTTTCATCTTTAGTTAAAACTATTTTATGGACCTTGTTTGTCATTGTTGTTATGTTGATTGTGTTGTTGCATTTTGTTAAGTGCTTGCAGAGGTCTATAGCGGAGGCCTTTTTAGTAAACAAAACAGGGGGAGTTGTGGAGGCTCCAAGGCCTAACACTCAGGCTATAGCACTTCAACTCTGGAGGGGCTGAAACAAGCTAGGAGAAACATCCCTCTAAGGTTAGGGTGAGAAAAGCCTCCCTCCCATGGGCCTCTGCAGGCACATGTTTATGTTTCAAGTTTCATTGGTTCTCCCAGATGTTCCACCCCTGTTCAGCCCCCATTCACCATATATGTATATCCCCTAGAATGTTCTCCCCTTTCTCCATCCCTATTTGCCCCAGTTTGCTGCAGTGTTCCACCTCTGTTATCCCATTGGTTCCCCTAGCTTGCTGCCTCTCCCCTGCACCACTTTTCCCTGTTCCCATTGGTCCTTGACCCTCAGATCCACTCCTTTTGTCCCATATTTAACCCTGCGCCCTCCACCCTGCTGGGTCTTTGTCCCTGGACCCTCTTTGAAGCAATGAACAGCCTTCAGATCTCCAAACAAAGACCTGTCCTTTACCTTTCATTGTTAGCTCCTTTTTGCAAACGTGCTCCAGGCCCTGAAAGTGCAGGTCACTTTCAGGGACTTGTTGAAGCGCGCTGCTTCAAAAAGATTCACAATAAAGTTACCTTATTAAAGCTATGGGATATAAAGGCTAGCAAACAGGCAAAGCTAGCACAATTCTGTCTGATTTTACACTGGAGTTTTGTGCTCTAATTATATCTAATTCTCGAATAGCTGCTGCAGATAAGGCTCAGGGTTTGCCTTCAAGTGAGCAAAGGAATGCCTAATTTATGACCCAGCTAATTGCTCCCAGTAACTGCTATGAATCATGCATTGTACTGACACCAGGCTTGAAAGTTAATCGCTGTTCCCTTAATATCCACCCAAAAGATGCCTGAGCCATGCAGGACTCACGGTAATCTGAAAACCAAATCATATATTGTGTCATAGTTAAGACCGTTTTCATTATGTTTTTCCAATCAGAAGGTGCGAAAACTTAGGCAGCACTTACAGTCTCTAAGCAAGCTATAACATGTTCAGAAGACACACCACTTTCCCACTTTCCTGCACCAGTCTCTGCAATTCTCTCACAATAGTGTAGTCTACGCCTGTAAGCTGCTGGTTGACCTTCTTTATAGATAACCGGGCACTCAGTAATAACTGAGGGGTCTCAGTCCTGTTTTCATGTAGAGTATAACTATCGCTTGGGCATTATTTATGTGTACTGGGTCTGAAGGATAGGCTGATTCAGGATAGTTATCCAAGGTAATCATCTCCTCAGGGGGTGGCATGCCCACGGAGCCAGCCAGCAGCTTTTAGCAAGTCTTAGGCAGGGGGGCTGTTTCAGCTGGGGGCCCCAGAGGGACTGGGGGAACTGCAGCATTCTGGGAGCCAAGCAAGGGCAGAGGGTTACAAAGAGCCAGGGTCCATCCATGCCTGGGGGACCAATACCAGCCGAGGTGGCTACCGCTAGCAAAGTAGCCATGGGGGATGTTGTGCCGGGGGGGGGGAGGGGGAGGGCAGGCGGTGAAGGAGTTGCTGTGGGAGGAGCAGGCAGCAAAGAAGCAGCGGTGGGGGGGAAGGGGCAGGCAGTGGAGGAGCCGCAGAACCCTGCAGAGCCTCTGATGTGGGGGAGGCATAATGCAAAGGGGCCGCACTGTGGGAAGCCAGTGCCAGCAGAGACAGCAGTCTGAGGGAGTGTCGTGGTTTTACATTGACAGGAAGTAGTTGGTTTTTTCTTTTGGGATATGCTGTGGTCACCAACAGGTGTTCAGATTTTAATATTGGCACCTGGTTAAGCCACTGAAGTTTGGACACGCTTCTGAGAACACACAGGGGTTAAAAAGTAAAGCTGCTCCTCTGGGAGGCTCTTTGGGACTTCGACGTCAAAGAGGTCAGATCTCCCGCCCCCGTTCAGCTGCTGCTGCTGGGCAGGGGAGGGGCAGCCATGCGGTAGGCCTGGGTCTGGATATAGATGGGACGTGAAGAGGCCCTTGAGGATGGAAGGGTGGAGGAGCACCAAGAGACATCAGGCAGCCCCCCCCCCCCTCCCCCCCAGGGGAGAGAGAGGGAGAGCCGGCATATGAATTTGATAGGGGCCGACCCAGGAGGAGAAGGGGGGGGGGGTGTGGCGAGAAGGTGCCTGGCAGGGCAGCGTGGGAGTTCCGGAGCTCCGGACAGGCAAAGACTGAAATTTTTAACCCTTTTCTTGCATGATAGAAACCTTGCAAATGCTGATCCTCCTGGAGCTGAATGAGAAGAGAGATAAGAGATGAGATAAGAGGGAATGGGCCACGAGGGAAGTGCAGAAGACTCTTGAGTGGGGGAGAGATGACGGAGTGGCCTTTTGGCTGGACTTTTCTTGTGTGGCCATAGACTGAACCTTTTTTTTTTCCTGCGACACAGAGACTGCATTTAGGGGGAGGCAGTGCCTCAGAACCAGGAGGGTTCAGTGTGGGTACCCCTCGGCCCCAGGGGATGCAAAAAATTTGGGGGAGACAGATGTCCCAAAAGAGAGACTGTACCTTTTTTTTGGAATGAGACAAGGCATCCTTGAAAGACAACCCTAGAAGCAGCTCTGGTCCATGCACAGTGGTGAGAGCACTGGGCATGGAAGGAAGATGTCATGATGGCAAAGGATTTCCGGGCAGTGCTGAGTGACATGGAAACACACGAGGTTTCAACGGTGTTTCCAGAGGAAGCCTATGGTGCAAGAAGGACTCCTCTTCATGAACTGAAGATTGAGTATTCTAAAGGGTGGTGCCGGACTGAGAGTTGGTGATTTGAGGGAGTGTATTGCATTGGGAAATTTGGGGCGGGGGGGGGGGGGAATGCTTTTGTAAGGTTTTCATTCTCCTTATGTTTTTTTTCTTTCTTTTCTTGTAGTTTAGTTAATAAAGTTTTCTTTATTTCTAAGTAGGAGCCTGCTTTGCTTATTCCTGGTCACATCTCAGAGCAGACACCAGGGAGAGGGTATTCTCATGGGGGCACTGGCATTGTGCCAGTGTCAAACCATGACAGGGAGGCAGCCTCTGAAGGAAGCTGAGAACATGAGTCTGTGTGAGTTTAAGAGTTGCTATAATAATTCCCCAAATTGTGAGGTGCCTAGACGCATCGACATCACCAGCACTCACAATTTCGAAAAGTTTGTGTCCTACTACCTGCCAGGAGTCTAGATGAAAAATGCTGGCTGAGGGGAAGTCTTTTACATGCGTGGAAATACAATCCAGCAAAGCAAGAAATTTTGCATCGGGAATGTCTCTGTTGTGCCCTTGTAAAAGCCGCTGTAAATTCTCTAGGGTCTGCTTTTGCTCAACTGACAGCTTTGCTCCCATGATCTACCCCGTTGCTCACCTTAAAGTGACGAATGCGTGCGCTTCGATTTTGTAAGGTGAAGGTGAAAGTCCCTCAGAGTGTCTGGGTCTGCCGCCTGAGTCCACTATCAGGATGTGCTGCCTGGGTCTGCTGCCAATATCTGCTGCCTGGGGCAGTTCCTTGGGTCTGCAGAGCTTCGTTCTCAGTCACAGTCTGCCCTTCACTGTAGGTTGATCTTCCGCATTCAGGCATCAATTGTGGGTGAGGATCCAAAGCGACACAGAGTCCCCAGGCAGGTGCAAAGGAGAGCTGCTTTCTCAGGATCTTTTGCTGGTCACCGAGACCCCGAGATATGTTAAAAGTCCCCTTACCCAGCCCGAGCACTTGAAGAATGAGTCAGAGATCTTCAGTTCTCGGTCTCAAGGTTGTTTATTGCATCTTATCTATAAAAAATTTTCTCCTGCCCTGCCGAGGTCCCTCCAGCAGGACAGTTCCAGGCACACTGCCTGCCCCCGGGGCGGTATTAAGCCTTTATACTAAAAACTACGTATACAATGTTTACAGTTACTTTCCAATACCTATCATCTATGTTAGACAGTGAGCTTCTACTCTAAATCAATCTGTAAGTGCCAACATCACAGCTGAAGATGGAGGCCAAGAAGAAGAAGGAGAAAGGCTGGACACACCCAGATCTCTCCATCTTGCCTCCTGAACCCCCATTCTAGAAACCCCAAAATTTACTTTTTCACTCTGTGATAACTTCACTATTATTCTACTTAAACTGTTGTGGCTTGCTGATCTTCATATAAGGTTGGTAACTTGCTCCAGGGGTCATAATCAAAACCACAGGTGTTTTGGGTTCTGTGCCAGGGCTTCTGAGCCCCCTGGCAGGGGTCCTGGCCATCCTGGACAGCCAGAGGGATGTCCTGGGTTCCCACATCCCCCCCTTCTGTTTGCACCAAAAACACCTCTTTTGCAACTTTGTCCATGGCCCGCCGCATGCACACAAAGATGCATGGTAAAATGAGCAGAACCACAAGCCCTATCAAAATGTAACAACCTATCCTGAAAAGTTCCTTCAACAATGGTGAAAGGTTAAAAAATCCAACCACATCATCCATCCAGGATCCAGTGACCTCCCCAAGTTTGTTAATGCTTTCTTGTAACTTTTTGATGTTTTCATGAATTGATTTTGAATGATCTGACATGTTAATGCAGCACATCCCTTCAAATTCCTCACACCTATGTCCATGTGCCAGCAACAGATAGCCGATTGCTGCCCTGTTTTGGAGAGTTGCTCGTCTTACACTGTTGATGTCTGTTAACATTTCACTCAGTGTAAGAGAAACAGCTCGAGCATGCTTGCTCAGCCAGCAACCCATATGATCCAACTGAGTCAAGGCCACCCCTGATGCTGCCCGTGGTGAGAAAATTGCAACTGCAGTTCTCCGAGCCTTGTCCCATATGTGCACATCATCATCACAATTTAGACTGTATTGTTCCACTGATCTTTTCTCCTTATGTATTTGCTCTTTCAAAATTCTCAAATCGGGTGTTAGCAATGAAATCCTCCCAATGCTGCATGGACCACCTTTGACTATTTGCAGGGATACCAGGCCAAATTCTGTCCCCACAAATGAAAAAGATTCCCTGTGGCAATTGTGCTGGAACCTGGAGTGATTTCCAGTTCCTGAGGTTCAAAAGGAGCCACAGGAAGGAACTGTTTCCAAAGACGCCACTCATTCACAGGATTTGAAATGACCTGTGAAATCTTTAAAGGAGTGTTTTTTGGAATTGGCCATTCATTCATCAGCAAGCCCACCAGACACTGAAAATGGTTTCCCTGGCCTTGAATGTGTCAAGCAGATGCTGTCTAAACCTGCTGCATTGGCCAAAGCTTCCTAAACATTTTCTTTTGGCTGGACCGTGGGCAAATCTGCCCCATTACCTAAGGCAATAGACGGGAGAATGAGGCACATGAGCAGTACCTGATCGAATGTCAAGCTCATGGCTTCACTCCTTGTGAGAAGCTTTGCCATGCCGTGACACCCAAGCCCCTGAAAGAAAACCCAAGTCCTTGAACCCTTTATGTGTTGTTTGAGGAGATGTCCGCGGTCTTGTCTTCTGCCTCTGTCTGTGTGCTCACCTCTTGGGTTCAGAGATCCATGTCTTCCTGCGTCCGAGTCCGGTAGGGCTTCACGTGTCTTGCCAACACCCTCTTCAGACCTCACCCTGTGGAAATACAAGTGAAACCCTTGCCCCACGTGATTAGTTGGAAAGGACCTTCAATCTGTCCTGTTTCTGGATTTCTGATCAAAAAGGATTCTCTCTTAGTTTTGCCTGGGTACTGTTAGAGAAATGCCTGAGAATTGGTGGATTGGGTTCTGAAAAGGATCTGTTGAGAAAATTCAACACATACAATGCCTTGTTCAACCTCATGTGAGGTGTTGCCTCTGGCTCCTCCCTTATCTGTTTATCCAAAAGGGATTTGAGGGTGTGGTGTGTTCTTTCAATGATTGCTTGACCTGTGGGAGTGTGGGGAATACCAAATATATGTCTGATACCCCAGTTTTTCAGAAATTTGTCAAGCACCTTCCCTGTATATGTTGGAGCATTGCCTGTTTTTATTTCCTGACGCACCCCTAATCATGCAAATGCTTGCAAAAAGTGTAGACAGGCATGTTGTGCAGTTTCTCCTGTATGTAATGATGCGAAAATTGCTCCTGAGAGCGTATCAACTGAAACGTGGATATTTTTGAGCTTCCCAAAAGATGGATATTTTGTGACATCAGCTTGCCACAGCTGGAGGCTCTGCAATCCTCTCAGATTGACTGCTCCTGTGGATGCAGGTGGCTGCACAAGCTGACAGTCTGGGCAAACACTAATGATTTCCCTCGCCTGGCTGTTTGAGATGGGAAAGGATTTCATCAGTGCCTGTGCATTTTGATGAAAAAATGCATGGCTCAACCTTGCCTGATCAAAAATATCTAGTAAAGTCTGAGAAATGGGCATGGTTAGTTTGTCTGCCTGGGCATTCCCTTCTGCTAAAAATCCTGGGAGGGACAAGTGTGCTCTAATGTGAATGATGAAATATTTGTGTTCCCTGTTTTCCAGCGGTGTTTTCATACATGATAAGTATGAATATAAGATGTCATTGTTGGAGAGTTTTTCAAGAATGGCTTAAAGAAAAGGGCCATGAGACATACAGTTGAGAGAAAAGTAAAAGGAAAAAGTAAAGCAGTCCTAACGCAGTTCTCAGCCTTCTGATTTCTATAAACAATTAGACTCTCTTTATAAACAATAAAGTTCTCAGGCTGTCTTCCCATAACAAGAAGAACACCGTCTCTGGGAAAAGCTGGCACCCTGAGAACTGATGAAGAAGTTTTGGGAACACTGGTTCTGTTTTTAATAAACAATTGTAGGTATTCTAAAACAAGAGGAGTGGTTAGAATTTTCTCTGTTAGCCTATCATGAAATTGGATTACAGAATATGCATGAAGTTCGTTACTATTGTTATTTAAGGTGATTGATTGATCAATAAAGTGGAGTTCGATGCATTAAAGGATGGTCGTCTCCCCTTCATCTCCAACAAATGGTTGACCCCTGGACGTGATAGAGCATAACGAACGCGAACGAACGCTCTTGGGGATTGCGAAAACCACGGGGAGGTGAGGATTTGTCCAGGTTCCGAGGAGCAGCTGCGGAACGGCTTTAAGCACGAATACAAAGCGGACGAAAGCCGCCGAGACGTGCCGGGCCCCAAGCGACCTTATAGAAGAGTCTTGGCTGGTCGTGTGGCCGACGCCGGAGGTGCTGCAGAGCGCGCTCATTTATATAGGTATGGACCGGCAAGCCGCGTATGATCTTTTTATTACTTTTTTGCAAAAAAGGCAAATTAAGGGAATAGACTTACAGAAAGAATTGCCGGGTCTTTTAGCTTATGGTGTAGAGAGGGGAATCTTTGTTAATCCTCATATAGTTCACGTATTGTCTGAGTGGCGTAAATTTGGTGATTTATTGTGGCAGGCTACTTTAGATGATGATAAAACTGCCAGGAAGTTGGGTAAATTATGGCGGGTCGTTAACACCGAACTGCTGCAATTTCAAGCTGAAAAAAGGGCTGCCTTAATGAGCCAGCCTACAAGCCAGGCTACGCAGGCTGCTTTTTCACCCGCTTCGCAGCCCCCCCTAACGAGCCAAGCTCCGCGGGGTGCCTTGTTGTCTGCTTTGCTGCAGGCTACACAGAGCACTTTTGATTCTCCCGTATCTGCTATCTCACAGCAGCCAGGGCCACAAACGTATACTCCGTTCCCAAAAAGCAATCAGTCGGTCCCTAGGTCGGAAAACGATTTGGTGGTGACGATTGCCAGGGATAGAAGAGATGCGTGGGCTGCCCTGGCCAAAGATGCCATGGAAAAGGGAGATCAGGAGCAAATGAGCATGGCTAACGAACTGGCTTGTCCAGTTGTTTTTACCCCTCAGGCGGGGGGGGAATTCAGGCGACGATCAGTGCTCTTGACTGGAAAATGTTATCTCAATTGCGAGCTACTGTTAGTCAGTTTGGATCTAAAAGCGAACCAGCCAGGCAAATGCTCGACTATATTTTTGACACTAGCATTCTCCTTGTTAATGATTGTCGTGGCATAGTGAAATTAATCTTTACCCAACATCAACAATTGCTGTTTAATGCCCATTGGCAAGGGCTCGTAAATGAGTGCGTAGCAGTTCAGAGACAGCCAGGCGACCCCTTGCATGGTATCACTATAAATGAGCTTATGGGTGTGGGACCTTTCCTTCGAACTGAGGCACAAGCTTTAATAGGCCAAGAAAAGTGCCGGGAGGCAATGCGGTTAGTCAGACTCGCAATAGACATGGTGCAGGAACCGGGAGAGATACCAGTGTCTGTAGGAATTAAGCAAGGCAGAGAGGAAGCATTTGATGCTTTTGTTGGTAGAGCTGCAGCTGCAATTAAGAGAGCAGGCGTGCCAGAATATTTGCGCAAGGTCCTACTCAGGCAGTGTGTCCTTCAAAATTGTAATTCTGCTACTAGAAACATACTTAATGCCTTAGGTGCGAATTGGACTGTAGAGGAAGCATTAGAAAGGATGGCTCTTATACCAACCGGACAACAGGCTCTTGTAGTAGACGCAATAAAACAGTTAGGAGTAGGCTTACAAGAACAAGCAAAGTCCTCTCAGACTCAGGTGTTAGCCGCTCTTGCACCTCTTCAAACGTCAGCTGCGTTTGCAGCATCAAATAAAGGAGGCCGCACGAAATGCTGCCGATGCGAAGGCACAGGCCACTTGCGCCGGGAATGCCAGGCACCAACAGAAGTCATCGCTGCAGCATCGGTATTCTATCCTGCCTCTAACCCTCCGCAGCAGGGAGCCTCTAACCCTCCACAACAGGGAGCCTTCTACCCGACACCACAGGGAGCCGCCGCGGGCGAAGCAGAACCGCCGCGAAGGGAGTGACCCGCAATGCAGAGCAGATATGAATTAGTAGAAGGATTTAACAGGACTTTGGACTTAGAGTTACGGTAAAGGGATTTTCCATATGGTTTACGGATTAACGGAAATGTGTGAATTCGGTGATTTATGGTGGAATTGCGGTGCTGTGCTACTCCGAACTCGGCACGGGCGCGCCACTATGGCCAACGGGAGGCAGCGGCGGGAAGATCAAAGCCGCTGCCGCGGGAGCGGCCGCGCCGCCCCGAGAACGGATCCGCCGCCTCAGAAACCAAGCCGCGCCGCGCCGGAAGTGATCAAAGAGCGCCGCAGGAGGAGTGACCGGAGCCGCATCGCCCTCGTGTGTGAACTGGGGGCCAGATGTCCACGGGCGGCCGGTTACTGCTTGGGAACAGTGACTGGACATCAGAGAGCAAGTGATGGAAGAGCAATCATGCTGTGCATTGATAGTTTTCGTTGGATTGTTATCATTATGATGGCCACTGAATTTGTGTTTCGTTAGGCTAGTTGTAAGAAAAATGATCGACCAGCACCTTTTCTGGGCTCTGATGAGCGTCCAGCGCCATCCATTTTCAGGGCTAGTTGATTCTGCAAGTGAGTTATTACACACTCCTTAGCGGATTCCGATTTTGCGGGACCGGAGCGCCTTTTCAAGCGGGAACGTTTCTCCCTCTGCCCCGCAGCCGGCAAAAGCTACAGTTTAAGATCTAACAGCGGTAATAACTGTGACTCTTGTCAACAAAAGAAAAGATTCCTATTGCAATTAAAAGACTAGTGAAACTAAACAAGCGACACCAAGGACTATTGCTGTCAGGATGTTTTTCACCTAAGTTAGAGAGATCTTTTGTTCTCCCCAGCACAGACTGTAAAGCAGAAATCAGCGTAAATGAATGCAGGAGTCAAATTTCGGCCGATTTGGCTCGGCATTGGTTATGCTGTCTTGGAAACACCTGCATTATCAGACACTTAGAACATCAGAAACCCAGATGGCTGGGTCAATGAAACATCAGACTCTAAAGCTGTGTTTTGAAAAAGTTGAGGATGTTAAGATGTGTTGGAATGATTGTGTGAGTGAGATGTAATGAGTGTGTTTTTTGTATTCTTTAAGCATTGTTTAAATGTGATAGATGTAAAAGAAAGCACTGAATTCAAAAGAATTTTTTCACAGGTGCACCTTAAATGAATTTGTGTTTAAGTGTATTTAAGTATAAAAATGCTATAGCAAACACGTGAAGAAAGTTATTTTAGCTTAATATTTTAGAATCAGGCCTGTAAGTAAGTTATAGTAAATGCTATATTTTATTTCTATAGTAAGTTTTATCTGTTATTAAGTAGTTTAAGTTGGGTTATCAATTAAGTGCCATTAAATGTTAAGGTTAAGTTTGTTGAGTTTGTTTTCGGTTGGGTTCGAGGTCTTCTAAGTTTAAATTATATATAGGTTTGGGTTGTGTGAGATTTGAAGAAAATTAATTTAAGTTTAAGTCTTATTAAGTAAGTTAAGTTAGATTCTGTTAAGTTTGAATTAGATTTAAGTGATTTTACATGTTTTGCAAATAAGTCTGCTATAATTAGTCTTGTTAGACTTCCCAGAGGATGAATGAGTAACTGAAATTGACTTTATTTTAATAATTCAGTTTAGTATATTTATTTTAGGCATAATTTCCTCAAAGCAGCTAATCTTGTAAATTACTTTCATATATTCTAAAATTCTTGGAGCATTAATTTATTGCTGCTTTCTAAGTCTGTATCTTCCAGAACACTTTTTTTAAAAAGTTATGAGTTTTCAAGTGACATCTTGTCTCCAATTGTAAAGGCTATTAATTCTCTGAATATGAATCAAATATTATTTCCTACTGGGAGCTGAAAGCTGGAAGCCATACTCATTTGTTAGGAAGATTTGTTAAAGTTTTGCTCCAAGTGTTTCTATTAGATAAAAATAGGTCTTACATTGGTATTGATTGTCTGTGTCACAGAACACACCAGTAAAAAGATAAAAATGGAAAAAACCCTAAGCATCTTTTGTTTGCTGGGGTCCTATTTATTTGCAAAAAAGATACTACAGTAAGTCCTACTCCTTACTGGGAATTAGCTTTAGTTTCTCAGATCATGCTTTTACAGAAGTGTGCAAGTTAGTTATCTAGTGATCTCTGTTTATCAGTTTTAAAAATACGAGAATGACAAATGTTTGCCCTCTACTCTGTACTGGTGTCTCTGTCCTACTTGCTAGTCTGCTGTATGACATCTTTCTGTTAGTTCTGTAAATTCTAAGTTTAAATATTTTAAGTGCTTTAAATACATACTACTTTTTCACCACTCCAAATTAACAAAGGACTGAGAATCGCCCAGTTGATGCCATTTGAGCCAAATGACTAAAGGATTACAGACTGAAAACTGACTTTGAACATTTCTGGGAAGCCCATGAAAAAAGGTGGATGTGATAATTTCAAGGACAGAAAGAATCATTTTCAGGCTTGTTAACCTCCTCTCCAGGTTGCATGAATGAAAACAGCTAACAGCTTTCTTTTCTTAGTCCAATTACCACCTGTCGTGCAATGCCTGATAAGGCCGTAACACGCCGTTGCTGGACGACCTGGGAATATAATTGGGAGTGGGCACTACGGAATGAGACAGAGCTAAACACTGCCTCAGCTTTAGACCTTTATGAATCTCATGAGCAGTAAATCTTAGCTTATTATCGGTGGGAGGTACAGTGTATTTTGAAAGGGGTTAAAGCTCAAAGTGCATCATATATAGCCTCGATAGGGTGTAGAAAACTGGTGCCTTTAACACAACATTTTGTTGTAGGTCCTATAAGAGGAGATCCCAATTAAGCATTAGATAACTGCATTAGAAGGTTACAAAGGTGTGGTCTTCAGGTGTCAGGAACAGTAAGGTTAAAAACTGAGAAGAAAAAGAAGGTCAATATAAAAACACAGAAAAATAAAGTTCACTTTTGTTATATTGCTTAGTATAGTAGTAGCTGAAGAATTAAAGGTAGCACATTTTAGTCAACCTAGAGATAATGTATGGATAACACTTGCTAGACAGATTAATCAATCATTGCTTTGTCTCAGCCTTGGAGGAGTTACAGCTTTGATTACTCTAATTTTCAAAAGATGAGTCAGCATAAACAGACATAAGCTACTCTGGATTCATCTCTAAGCCCGGAAATAGTGTCCAAACAACTTTATAACCAGTGTAAAGGCTCTAGTATCATGACACCTAAGAAATTACCCACAGGAATATTTCTAATTTGCGGAGATAGAGCCTGGAATGGAATACCAGCCCAACCTCAAGGTGGACCTTGCTATTTAGGCAAGTTATCATTATTCCACCCTAACATATCTGTGCTGATGCAATTAAGTCATAAGACAAGCAGGCAAAGGCGCAGCTTACATAACTTAGACTGTAGTCAAATAGGAGATCCATTGTTCTGGAGTAAATGTAAACAAGTGATGGTTTCAGCTCTCCTACCATGGGGTGCTGCAAGCAAAGCAATGACCTTAGCAAAACAAATAGGGTGTTGGGCTAAAGGTGAATTAAATAAGACATCACAGATATTAGATATGTTAACTGCAGATGTACAAAGTGTTAATCACGCTGTTTTACAAAATAGAGCTGCTATAGATTTTTTACTGCTAGCACAAGGCCATGGGTGTGAAGAGTTTGAAGGGATGTGTTGCATGAACTTATCTGATCATTCTGTATCTATTCATGCTAAGTTAAAAGAGCTACGACTAGGGCTTAACAGCCTTAAGGAAGAAAAAGGATTGGGAATTGATGAATGGCTTAAAAGCTTAGGATTGGGTCCATGGTTAAGAAACCTTGTAATATATGCTATAGGGATATTAGGTGTGCTTTATTGCTTTTAAGTATCTTACCTTGCTTCTACAGTTGTATCCAAAAGATGGTTAGTAGGATGATAGAGAAAACCTGGCAAGCTAACCTCTTTTCTCTCAAAGAAAAAAACAGGGGAAATGTTGGAGGGTTTTTCAAGAATGGCTTAAAGAAAAGGGCCATGAGACATACAGTTGAGAGAAAAGTAAAAGGAAAAAGTAAAGCAGTCCTAACGCAGTTCTCAGCCTTCTGATTTCTATAAACAATTAGACTCTCTTTATAAACAATAAAGTTCTCAGGCTGTCTTCCCATAACAAGAAGAACACCGTCTCTGGGAAAAGCTGGCACCCTGAGAACTGATGAAGAAGTTTTGGGAACACTGGTTCTGTTTTTAATAAACAATTGTAGGTATTCTAAAACAAGAGGAGTGGTTAGAATTTTCTCTGTTAGCCTATCATGAAATTGGATTACAGAATATGCATGAAGTTCGTTACTATTGTTATTTAAGGTGATTGATCAATAAAGTGGAGTTCGATGCATTAAAGGATGGTCGTCTCCCCTTCATCTCCAACATGTCATTGCTTGTTTCTTTCAAAAGTGAACCCTCCAATCGTTTGACCACATTTGCAGCATATGCTGAATCTGTGATCAGACTGAGAGGTTGCTGGAACAATTGAAAGACTCTGACCACTGCTGCCAATTCCACAATTTGTGGTGACCCTTGGACTATTTTTATGTCTGAATCCCATTCCCGTGATCGAATTCTACCACGTGATTACTGATTTGTGAGTTTTCCCTGAACCATCAGTAAATACTGTTATCCCATCCAATGGTTCCTCACTCTTGGTTTTTCCCTGTAGCAAATTTTTGATTTCAGCAATCCGTGACCTGGAAAATGAATTGTACAAATGTCTGGGTATCCTAACAATGCAATTAAAAAATCTTTTGATTTTAGCATTGTCCAGTCAGAATAATCTTTTTTCAATGGTAAATAGATTGTGGAAAAATCCCTGCCTGACATTGTCAGCAACCTTGTTCTTGCTTTTATGATAATTTGTGATGCCATCTCCAGATCCATGAGAATTGCCTTTGGAGACCTGTAAGACAAAAAAATCCACTCTGTGATTAAAAGAGGGTCTCTTTGAGATGAATCCCACTTGAAAATCAGACCATGAAACTGTACTTTTTCCCCCAGCACTGCCATTTGAAAGGGCAGTGCCTCTACAAAACAATGTGCCTGTTTTTGTTGAATGACCTCCGTAACTTTCTCGAGTTCTTTCCCGGCTTAAGGTGTGAGAGTTCTGGGAGATCTGATGTCACTGTCCCCTCTCAAAAGATCGAGCAATGATGGGATATCATCATTTGTGATCCCCAAGATTGGTCTCATCTAATTGATTTCTCCCAGAAGCTGTTGCAGATCATGCAAATTGCTGACTTTGGAGCTGACTTCCATCTTCTGTGGTCTTACTGTTCTCTCTGAGATCTTCCTGCCTAGGTATTTCCATGGTGGGATCTCCTGAATCTTGGAAATGCTGATTTCCAGTCCTGCCTTCTGCACCTCTGCAATCACATAGTCACAAGCTTCTCGCAGCTCCTGTTGTGTTGGGGCTGCAATGAGCAAATCATCCATGTATGTGGTAGATAGGGACAGGCGATCGGAAGATCACGCGATGTGACGGAAAGCAGCAGGATTCCTTTTCCCCTAATCCCCTGAGATAAGAGATCACCCTAGGAATGTAACTAGGAATGTAGCCCCCCTAACGATAGTAATGCTGGTAACTTTCCATAGATAGCACTGCAGACCCCCTCTGACATAGAGAAGCCCCTTAGACTATAAAACCCCACGAGATGAGACAATAAAGGCCTTTGACCGTCTACCACATTGGTATCTGCGTGCTCTTTGGCCCAAGCGACCCTGGTGAGTTTGGGTCGCCGTGCTGCTCCTCGAAACCAGGTCGCTTTGCCTTATATCAGAAGGCAATACATGTAATGAATGATTTTTGCCTTCGGATATTTCTTCCATGCTGGAGACAAAGTTCGTGCCACATACCATTGGCAGATAGTTGTCGAGTTTTTCAGGCCCTGTGGAACAACCACCCAATGGTACCTTTGCAGAGGCTCCTCCCTGTTGATGCTTGGGACGGATAAAGCAAGTTGAGGAGCATCATCTGGATGAAGCGGAATGCTGAAGAAACAGTCCTTGAGATCAATAATCACAAGTGGCCAATCTCTGGGAATCATTGAGAGTGAAGGAAGTCCCTGTTGAAGCGGTCCCATGTACTCAAGGACTTCGTTGATCTTCCTGAGGTCATGCAGCAGTCTCCATGAGCCTGAAGTTTTCTTCCGGATGATGAACACTGGAGAATTCCATGGGCTGTTTGTTGGCTTGATGTGTCCCTTTTGCAGCTGTTCTTGGACCAGGCTCTTCAGAGCACTCAATTTCTTTCGTTCAAGGGGCCACTGATCCACCCAGGCAGGATTGTCTGTTTTCCAAGTTAATTTCAGAGTGGTGAGTGCTGCAGTGACCCCCACTAAAAATCTACTTCCAATTTCGTGCCCCATTGTGCTAAAAGGTCCCTTCCCCATACAGTGATGGACTTTTACACAACCAAAGGACGTATGATGGCTGTTTTGTCTCCTGGTCCTGTGACAACAATTAGCGTTCTCACTCTGCAGACATAGGGAACTCCCCCCTATGCCTGTGAGAGAAGCCAAGGGAGCAACCAACTTCCATTCCCAAGGCCAAAAGACGTATGATATGACTGTGACATTGGCCCCCATGTCAAGCATCCCTCTGATGGTGATCAACCGTTTGCCACAAGTCAATTGACAAGTGACAGTGGGTCTGTCCTGACCTATGTGTTTTATCCCAGAAGCATGTACTTCCACATGGTCTCCAGAGGGAAAGTCCTCCTGATCAAACACCAGCATAACTTGTTCCGCTGCATGTGGTGGCAAAGCAATAGCTTTGGCTAGCGGGGTGTTCTCTGGAACAGTCAGTGGTGGTCGAAGAGCTTTGGCTAAAACTGTCAGCTCTTCATTCTGATTTGCCAAAACGATCTAAGGATAAATGACAAGTCCAAGGGTGCTGCTTCTGTCCTTACCAATTATTAAAAAGTCTTGTCTCTTGGGCAAAGTTCCAGTGACACCCGTGGGTATCACTGTGTGGCTTTCATCCCTGAAGCACATAAATTTTGAAGCTGCCAGGACGCATTGTGCCCCTGGTGGGAGTAACTCTGGGTTGCTGGGGATTCTGCTGATGGCTTTGCTGAGGGGGTCTGCTGGACATTCCCCGATGACTATCCTGTTTTTTCTTGTGTCATCGCCATCACTTGTGTCGACACAGGCTGACGATGGTGCGCGCTCTTTTTTGAGTTTCCCGGATGCGGTAGAGGTTTTCCATCCACATCTGTCTGAGAGCAGCATTCACTTGCGAGGTGTGTTCCTCTCCTGCACCTTGGACAGAGGTCCAATGGCTTTTCAGTCCTTGGCATTTGTGGGCAGTTTCTCCTTAAGTGTCCAAATGCCCCACATTTGTAGCATTGTCCTGCAGGAGGATTGTTTTTCTTTTCAAAGTTCGCAAGAACCTTATCAATCATTTCATTTTGTGCTTGAAACATTCTGTCCATCCATTCTTCCATTCGTCCTTCCAGTCGTCCTTCCAGTTGTTCTGCCAGTTGTCCTTGCAGTTCTTGCTTCACAATGGATGCAGAATGCTGAGGCGTTCCCACCTTGCTGCACACTTCCACCATCTCTGCCAAAGAGGGTTGGATGTTGGGCATCACGCTGATGACTTGCCTGCAATCCAGGTTGGCATTGACAAAGGCAAGGCTCTTGATGAGGTGTGGTTTCACTCCCTCATCAGTCACCTGTCGATCCACTGCTTGTGTGTGTCGATCTGTGAATGAAGAAAAAGGTTCAGTGGGACCTTGCCTGATGTCCGTGTAGATGGTGTCCTGGACTTCTCCTGGCGTGATTTGTAGAATTGCCCTCCGTGCAGCTTCCTTGATGTTACTCAGCATTTCCCGTGGAAGCCTCACCACTTGTTGCACTGGATTGTCGTCTGGAGGATCATCTGCCAACTGTGCCACGGTGAGGTTCACGTTTGGTCCGCCCTGGTATCTGGCTCTCAGCTCACCAAGAGCTCTTCTCCATCTTGTATCCCACACAAGATTCTGCATGTCTGTAAGAATCATTGACACAAGGCATTTAAGATCATAAGGTGTTAGGTCATATATGTTGAAAGTGCCCCTGAGAAGCTGCTTAAAATATGGAGAACCCAGTCCATTGTCTCTGATGGCCTTGGCTAGATCTTTGACTACTTTGTGGTCTATTCTCTCCCATCCTGGGTTCTGGCCCTGTGCATCGTAAGTCATGGGCATTGTGATATCCCCCAAACCTTGCAATAGGTCATTTTGTTTCTCTAATTCCTTTCTAATATTTGTCCAATCTACAGCTTGAATTGCCTGTGCTTTGGATACCTGTTTTGCCATGGGTACTTGCATGTACGATGAAGTTGTCTGTGGAGGCTGTGGTCATGCTGCAGCCTCTCCCATCTTGGAGTTCATCGATGTTGCTGGAATCTGCATCCCCTGCCAGTTTGAAGCCTTGGCCCTTGAACCTAAATTAGGAACAGGTATTTGAAATTCCTGTGCTGATGCCCCCAAAGCTGTGCCCAAATACCGAAAAAGAACTTTGGCTACATTCCTTGGTATTGTGACCATCAGCCCCTGGCTGGATGAGCCAGTGGTTGCCGTTGTTGAAAGCATCCAGGCTGGAACACCCTCTGAAGCAGTAATGCATACTGTGTCATCCTGTTGTTCTGCCTCAGTAGGAGTGTCCTGAGCCTCATGACATTCCGGAGCTGATGGAAGCTCTGTTTGCTGTGTCGGAGCTGTCTTCTTTGACCTAGTTTTCTTTTTATAAGAAACTGGAAAAAAAAGTTGCAATGTTTCAGTCCCGCCACTAGGTGGCGTTGTGGCTCTACCGACTGGGTCTGGCAGCGTCTCCTGCAATGTGACGGTCCCACCACAAGGTCGCGCTGTCGCCTGCCCAGTTGGATCTGACATGGCAACTGGCTACAACACTTGAACATTTTCACTAATGTCCTTTGTTTCTGTTTCTGATGGGTCGTTGTCTGCCTCAAGCAATATCTGCTGTATCTCTGACGACTCTCCCATCTGACTTTTTGATTGAGGCTGAAACTGCGCGGTTTGCTGAGCTTGGTTTTGGGCTGGCTGTTGGGGTTGACTACGTGCCCGTTGCCATGGGACTGGAGAGGAGGTGGTACCCTGGGAAACCTCTGCACCCTGACCACACCCCGTCTCTGCCTGTGCGGTCACAAGATTGCGGGCATCCCCACCCTGACTGCACTTGCTCGGCACCTGTCTCTGAGCAGGCGTGGTCTCAGGAACGCCCCCCTCCTCCCCTAGACTGACATCCCCGCTGTCCTGGTCTCATTCCAGCTCCGATATTTCTTCTGTGTCTTTATCCCCTTCGGAATCCTCCTCCTCCTCTGACCCTGTGTCCGCACCCACAACCGACATGCGTGGTCCCAGCTCTAGCGGTGCCTGTGACACGCCGGCAAACCAGGAAGATTTCCCAGTTCCGACTTCCAGGTTTTGAGTCATCATTTGGTGTCTGCTGCGTTTCGCCGTGGTAGCCGCCATGGACCCTGCAGCCATCCCGGCTGGCTTACTCCCACCCGACGCAGTCGTTGCAACCCGTGAGCTTTCCCCAGGTGGCTGCTGATCGCCCGCCACAACAGTCGCACGGTTTTTCCCCTTTGCGCGTGTTTTTTGCACCGTTTCACCCGAAACCGCCGCTGCCATCGGCATCGCGCAGGCGCAAACCGCTGCAGTGTCTGAGCCTCCTAAAGCCTCCATGGCCCCCCCAGCTGTCCCTGCCGCTGCCCCAGACTGCCGCTGGCTGCCTGGTGCCGCCACCACGCGGCTGTGCCTGATACCACAGGGCTGTTCCCCTTCCCCCTCGGGTCCCGTCACGGTCTCCCCCCAGCCGATTTCGCTGCCATCCCCACAGTGTGACTATGTTTTGGCTTCTACAAATCGGGAGGACAGGCCTCAAAGAAGGCAAAGTCCAAATCTTCCAACTCGCTTGGGAAAATCTCTAGCTTAAGCTTTCCCGGGAGTGGCAGGTGTGTGTCTGTGTCCGCGTTCGATGACTCTGAGGTTTCTGGGGTTTGTGGGCGCTCTGGGGACCCATGGGACCTAGGAGGTGATGACGTTCCCTCCTGCTGCCCTTCGGTGGGAGCAGTTTCTGTCTCCCCTGGGCTGGTAGGGACAAGTGCAGCCTGCTGCTGGCAGAGCAGCTCCCTCCCCCTGACCCCTGTGGGAGGTTTGGCTGCCTGCTGCTGACTGGCAGCCGTCCCACTTTATTTTTTGCTTGCCTCAAACATCACCCTTGCGGATGGCAACAACTTTACAGCTGTGTTATCTCTTCTCGTAGCTAAATGATAAAGGTGTCTGTTGATCTCCTGCTAAAAGCTTATTTCGAACAACAGACGCATCTCTGAGTGCGTATAATTACAGCGCACCCACAACAAGAGGTCTTTCAGCTCTTTTTCTGAAATTTCCATAGGGTTTGTGGCTGCCACGCCCTATAGGGCTGACAAAATGTTAAGCTGTTCCTGGGAGCATGTATCCCCCATGTTCTCAATTTTGACCTTCTTACCAAAAGCTGAGTCGTCAGCAAGGTCAGTCCGGAAGTTGCCCTGGTCACTGTCCAGCAGCTCGCAGGAGAGAGTTTCAAGGTGCCTTGGTCCTCCTCCTTTCCAGGTTGGGCTTGAGACTAATCTTATCGGCAGAGGTCGAAATGTTGTCTCTGGATTTTTCCTTGAGTGTGCCTGTTGTCTCTTGGGCTGAGTTTCAATGGCTGATGGCTGATGGCGTGGCTGCTTGCCAAGAGTCCACCCGGGTGCTTTGTTATCTTCCCACCCAGGGATGCCAAACTCTCGGGATTTTTCGCTGGTTGCTGTGACCCCGAGATATGTTAGAAAGTCTCTTTACCCAGCCCGAGCGCTTGAAGAATGAGTCAGAGCTCTTCAGTTCTCGGTCTCAAGGTTGTTTATTGAGTCTTATCTATAAAAAATTCTCTCCTGCCCTGCCGAGGTCCATCCAGCAGGACAATTCCAGGCACACTGCCTGCCCTCAGGGCGGTATTAAGCCTTTATACTAAAAACTACGTATACAATGTTTACAGTTACTTTCCAATACCTATCATCTATGTTAGACAGTGAGCTTCTACTCTAAATCAATCTGTAAGTGCCAACATCACAGCTGAAGATGGAGGCCAAGAAGAAGAAGGAGAAAGGCTGGACACACCCAGATCTCTCCATCTTGCCTCCTGAACCCCCATTCTAGAAACCCCAAAATTTACTTTTTCACTCTGTGATAACTTCACTATTATTCTACTTAAACTGTTGTGGCTTGCTGATCTTCATATAAGGTTGGTAACTTGCTCCAGGGGTCATAATCAAAACCACAGGTGTTTTGGGTTCTGTGTCAGGGCTTCTGAGCCCCCTGGCAGGGGTCCTGGCCATCCTGGACAGCCAGAGGGATGTCCTGGGTTCCCACACTGCTTTATTGCAAAAAACAGGCCTTTTTAAGAAGTTAGGTTTTTATCAGTTACATAGTTTTAAATCATAACAAACATAGTTCTACCAACCACCATACACCATGATGTGACCACACAATGGTTATATAACTTGTTTTTGTACCTCTAATTCAGCTTAGTCACTTTCCCATAGTCCTTTTCTACTTAGCCGAAGTAACAGGCCTGAGTCATGATTTTATAAGGCTTTCCTTTTATAACGTTTTACCTATATGCAACAGTGAACTTTGAAGAGAGCAACAGGCTTCAACCCATGTATTCCTTCCTGGCAATTGCGGATGCCTAGTGTTGTGATGGTGAGCATTGGTGACAGGAATCAAGTTTGTGAAAAACATGTTCACTCTTCTGTGATAATTCAAAAAGTTTCATAAAGGACAATAGGAGACAAAGACAGTAAAGCAAAGATTACGGCTGAGTGCATCTTGGCACTCAGCCAAGAGCACACTTACCTTTTGGGATGCCCTTTAAATACCTTTTCCATCACACCATCCCTTTGCATATTCATAGACCCTTATTCATAGACCCTTATGCATATCCATATTTTTCCATAAACTAGTTTACATAGTCCAGGAACTATTTTTCATGGAGTCTTCTTGCGTCTGCCTTTTTAGAGCATGTGTGTTTCTTGGCTGTGGTTTTGGCTTCTGTTTTTCACTTCCAGTTTGAACCTTGGTCCATATTTTCTTCAGGTGGCAGATGCTGATAGTTAGCATATCAATAGCAGGGTCCTCATTACATGTTCACTGGATGCTACCCCTACCGAACAGACAGTTCGCTCAATTAATAGCAGAAGTAAAAGCAAAGTTATTTTAACATTATACATATAGCATTCATCTTAATATTTGCGAAAAGCCAACAATATAATATGTATGTCTTGGTTTGAAAAGACAGGTGTCTGTTAAGAAAAGTAAGAGCCTCCCCTGAAATGGAAAATGTAAACCCCCCTGTAGCAAGCTGAATTGCTGCTAGCATAGTCCAGGGAAAGGAAGCAAAAAGGACCTTTGCATAATATCCACAGATGTTTTATTCAGCTGCGGAGTGAGATGTTCAGGTCCCAGACTGACACACAAGGAGAATGCAGCTTTCTCTCTACAGGGGCCTGGGGACTGACCCTGGTCTTGAGGCAGTACAAAGATGAGGGCCAATCAGGGAATATGGAAGGAGTGGCTCAGGGACATAAGAACAGACATAGTAACAGGGGAAGGAGACAATGGGGTCGAACAGCTTTGAGGGAAGCTTCTTGTGTCTCCCTAGACCAGGGAATGCCCCCTCCAGGTTCTTCACACCCCCTCCCTCTGAATAGTTATAATTTTGAAATCTTAGCAAAGATATGGGAGCAGGAATAACAGCTCTTCATTAGGAAAGAAAAATAAAATAAACAATGCAGTAATACAAAACAACACTGACAGAGTCAGAATACGACCTGACACCCTGTGGGTCAGGATGTTGGTAGCAGTCCAATTGAAATGGTGGCCACAGTCCTCCTGTAGTGACGAATGTGGTTCTGTTGAAGCAGTGTTCCTGTAGAAGGATGTAGTCTTCCTCTGAAGATCCAGTGGTGGGGTAGATGGGCCTGGTCTTCCTCTGAGAATCCAGTGGGAAAAGGGCTGCTCTTCTGGGAATCCAGTGGAAAAGGCTGCCTGTGGTGTTCTAAAGCTCAGATTATATCCAGGTAGGAATGCTTGGCTCCTCCCTCTGGGCGGAGCTTCTCACAATGGGATGATGCAATTTTATCAGTCATGCAGTGAGACTCAATGGTCCATTAACAGAAGGTATCTCCCCAGAGGGAGGATTGGTTGTGAAAGAGATAAAGAAAACTGCCCAATTAACAGAAGATAACTGCTCCACCTCTAAAAGATAGGAATAGAATAGACACTCTCATTTCCAGCCTAAGATATGTATTTATAACAATATTTGTATTGTGATCCAACTATATGTTGCAATTCCTGTATTTTGTTTCTGCTATGATTTTACTATGTTGCTGTATCACGCTGCTAAATCAAAAATCCCATGTAATGTCAAATACCTGCAAATAAGGGCACCCCCAGAATGTTTCTCCAGTGAGACTCCCTTATCCAAATGAAACATCACAGGAACAGACAAGTTCCTGGCTTTCCAGGTAAAAACATTCCTTTTAGATTTGGTTATGTTATAGATGAATAATGAGATGATTGGCTCTTGCAATTAAGGGATGAATATTATGAAGAACTTAGAAGATCCTCAAACTAATTTTGGCCAAATTGTTCGTCTGTAATCCGAGTGTAAAAAAGACAGCTCCAGGCAAGTCATACACTGTGGGATCTCAGCCTCTCAGGACTGAGGTGCAGAGTGACCGAGACCACCCTTGGGGGGCTCGGGAGCCCTGGAATGTTGCCAGAAACGTCTGGTGGCTGGACTTTGATCCCACATGGGAGACGACATCAGTATGAGGATAGGAGGATTTCACTGGGGTGAATGGTGAAGGGATAAGTTAATTGGAGTGTGAGATACAGGGTTTAAGATTTCTGTACAGGGGGGTCTAAAGAAGTAAGATGGAGGAATTGGGGCGTGCCCTTCTCCTTCTTCTTCTTCTACTTGGCCTCCATCTTCTGTGGTGATGTTGGCACTTTGGGATTGGTCCTTACCAAAAGTGCACTGGTTAATAAGGGTAGAGGGTATTGGAGAAAAATGATAAATATTGTATACGTAGCTCCGAGTATAAAGATAAGTTACCGCCCCGGGGGCTCTCAGTGTGTGTGCCCATGGCTGACTGCTGAGCAGAACTCTGTCAGGCCAAGAGAAAATCTTTTAGATAAGCAATTAATAAACACCGAGACCGAGAAAAGATCTGAAGTCCCTTCTCGTCCTTTGGAGCGCGGGCTGCCCAAGGCCATCCCGGGCCTTTCCAGACCATCTAAACAACCGGGAATCCGACAAGTGGCGTTCGCTGTGTGGGCTACTTCCCACCAAACCTTTCGGGGGGGGAAAAGCCCTGAAGAGCTGAAGAGCTGAAGAGCTGAAGAGCCAAGAGGACAGCACTGATAACTCCTGAGGAGAGAAGCCTGAAGAAAGAAAGAAGAAAAAAAAACGGCCAGGAGAGTCTGCAAAAATCAGCAGTCACTGAGAATTCCATCTCTCAGCTTCTGCCGAAGACAGTTCGTAGCAGAGCGGCCTGGACTGGGACCAGAAAGGCGCCTCTGGATCCATCTCTCGTGACCTGCTGGACGGAGATCGGGAGCCTTCAGACCGCTCTGACGACAAATTCGGTAAGAAGGCCAAAAATAAGAATATGGGGGGCACACTCTCCCAGGAAAAACGGGAAATCTTGTCCGCCTTACAAGGCGTGGCCGAATTATATACAGAAGGGATCGCAAAGAAAGAATTAAAACAGTTATTGTTGTGGGCAAGGCTCAACTACCCACTTGCAGAAACATGCCTGCTATTCGAAGTGGGGTTTTGGCAAGAAATCAGCAGACATTTATATTTCTTAGCAACGAAAAAAGATGAGACAGCGTTAAAGCTGCTCTCGCCGGCAAGAATTATGCTAGAAGGCATTTCAGTGCAGTCGAAAAGACTGGAAAAGCAGCAAAAAACTGCGGCACCCTCAGAAGGGGGGGAGCAAAGCTCCGGGAAAAAATTAGCTCTGGCCTCAAGTAGCCAGGGGGAAAGGGCTCTCGAGAAAAGAGAGCAGAAAATAATATTAAAACCCCCGGTCAAAGAACGCAAGAAACCCCAAAAGCGTCCTGAAACCCCAGAGAGTATAGAGGAGTCAGGAACGGAAGGGGGGGAGCAGGAGGAAGACAAGGGATCGGGGGGGGCGCTCTCTCGCGAAGGGCACGGCGGCGCGGCGGCGGCAGAGCAAGGTGGCGGCGCGGCGGCGGCGGTGCAAGCGGGCAGCGCGGGTGAAGACGAGGAGACGCATGCGGCGGGCAAAACTCGCAAGAACCCGGGGGGGGAGTCACATACCAGCGCGGGGGCGGCAAATGCGGGCGGCGAATTGGGGGAAACCGCACAGCCCCAGAGAGCCACCGTAGTGAGACGCAGGAGGCGCCCGGTTGTGACTTCAGACCCGGTGCGGAGGTCGGCCAGAATCGCGGGGCGGGCCGGAATGCCGGCGGGAGGCGGGCTGTACACACCGGAGGGAGGAGTGAACACAGCGTCAGAGGAGGAGGAGACAGAGTCAGGGACAGACCGAGGGGAAGAAACCTCGGGGGTGGAACGAGGGGGAGAGGATGACGTCAGCTCAGGAGAGACAGGGAGCGGCTCGGAGAGCACGCATGCGCAAAGAGTAGAGCGCGGGCGGCGGCGGGCCCGATCCCCTGTGACGTCTCGGGCGAGGAGGGGCCGTGCTAGGGGCCCCACACCCTCTCCGGACTCGGTGCCTCTGGTTGAAACTCTCGGAGTCCCAGTCCCTTCCCTTCAAGGGAGACGTTTTGGTGTTCAAGCCCCATTTTCAGCTGAATTAAAAGCCAAGCAAACACGGTCTCAAATGAGATCGCCGGCACGTCGGACCGGAAGAGGAAATGGGGCAGTCGAGCTCACTCCGTCATCCGAGCCAGGGAGGCCGGTGACAGCGCCACCTAGTGGCAGGAGGACAAACGTGCACGACATGCCGGATCGGTTTGGCGGAGCCACAGCGCCATCTCGTGGCGAGACTGCAGCAATGCAGCAATTTTTTCCAACAATATATAAAAAGAAAAGCACTTTAAAGAAGACAATGTAAACACAACAAAGGGATTATCCATCCACTTCGGGATTTCATGAAGATGATGAAAGCTCAGATGAAGAACAGCTACAAGGAGAAGATGTCATTAGGATCACAGCATCGGAAGGTGTCCCGACATGGATGCTGTCAGCAGCAGAAGCAGCAAAAAGCTTCTTGCATTCATTTGATACAGGAAAAAAAGAAATATCAACAGGATCCTCGAGTTTCCTTTTCGGATTTAGGAGCAAGGCCAAAAACCTCAAGGCGAAAAATGAGACACGATGAATCACCGATGACGTCCACAACACCATTATTCATGCAAATCCCAATGGAGTCTCAAGAAGAGGAAATTCAAGAGCCGGTGAAGACGATGGATTGGAAGCGAATCAGAAAAGCGTTGGCAAAGGAAAAGCATTTATTCCCGGGATCAGGAGATTTGACAATGCCGGTGACATATGATGCCCAGGGACAGAATCCAAGGTGGGAAAGGATGGGTCATGAGACACTCAAAGACTTAGGGAAGGCGGCTCAAACTTTTGGGCTGAACTCACAATACTTCAAACAGCTACTAAGAGGGACATTCACTATGTATGATCTCACACCATATGATATTCGAAGTATTGTGGCAATGATCCTCACTGACACGCAGAATCTTATCTGGGAAAAAAGGTGGAGAAAATATCTTGCTGAGTTGCGGAACAGATATCAAGGTGGGCCAAATGCAAACCTCACAGAAGAGCAATTAGCAGGGGATCCTCCAGATGACAACCCAGGGGAACAAGCAGTGCGGCTTCCACGAAGAGTGTTAAACGACATCAAAGAAGCGGCGCGATTGGCAATCATACAAATTACACCGACAGGAGCTCCGGATGTTCCGTTCTCTTGCATCAGGCAAGGTCCCACAGAGCCATTCATGTCATTCATCAACCGACTCATGCAAGCCGTGGATCGACAGGTGACGACAGAAGAAGTGAAGAGGCCTCTCTTGGAGAGTTTAGCTTTCGGCAATGCCAACCCGGATTGTCAACGGGTGATTAGCACCATGCCAGGACGGCCATCCTTGGCAGAGATGGTGGAGGCATGCAGCAAGGTGGGGACACCTCAGCACGTCGCAGCGATTGTGAAGAATGAATTAAAAGAGGAATGGGAAGAACAGCTAAAGGGACGCTCAGAAGGGCAATCAGAGGACAAAACATTGGAGAAGATGTTCGAGAAATTACTCCATCAACAGGACAAAAACGTCAACAAAGTTCTTGCGACAATGCAGAAAAAGAACAACCCCCAAGGAGGACAGTGCTACAGATGCGGGGAGTCTGGGCACATGAAAAGGAATTGCCCACGGACACATATACCAACGCCAGCCCAGAAAGCAGAAAGGCCAATTTGTGCATGGTGCGGCAGAGGAAGACACTCTGTGAAAGAATGTTATTCCCGGACAGATGTGGAAGGAAATCCGTTACCGCATCCGGGAAACGGAAGAATCAGCACGGTAAATCGCCAGCGTGCTCAGACACAAGTACTGGCGGTGTCACAAGAACAGACAGGGCAGTCATCAGTGAGTGACAAGCAGATACCCTCAGCAAAACCCTCAGTCGATTCCACAGTGACCCAGACCTCCTCCCACCAGGAGCACAGTGTGCATTGGCAGCTTCAAAACTAGTATGCTTTCTAGATGAAAGTCATGCGGAGATACCAACAGGTATCCGCGGGGACTCATACAAGAAACAAGATTTCTTGATAATTGGACAAGATAAGTGCAGTATTCTTGGACTCATTGTTTATCCAACAGTTGTCTCAGCGGACAAAAATACAGAGTTAACAGTTTTGGCAAGAGCGCTTCGTCCACCATTGACTGTGCCGGAAAATACTGTGGTTGCGAGAGCCTTTGCATTGCCGCCACACACAGTTGGAGAGGTCATGTCAATCTTCGACGAAGAAGGTTTCCCTATGAAAGAGCATGTTGAAGTACATACAACATGGGTGAAGCACATAGGTCGAGACTGACCCACGCTCACGTGCCAATTGACATGTGGGGACAGGACAATATCGATCAGAGGTATGCTCGACACAGGGGCGGATGTAACAGTAATATCGTACATCTTTTGGCCACGCAATTGGAGCTTGGTCGCGCCATTGGGCTCTCTCTCAGGCATCGGGGGAGCATCTCTGTGTCTGCAAAGTGAGAATTCCATTGTTGTCACGGGACCAGGAGATAAGACGGCGATCATTCATCCTTTTGTCATCCAAAAGCCGATCACAGTCTGGGGTCGGGACCTTTTGGCACAATGGGGCGCGAAGATCGAAGTGGATTTTTAATAGGGGTCACTGCAGCACTCGCCACACTGAAGCTGACATGGAAAACAGATGATCCAGTTTGGGTGGATCAGTGGCCCCTTGAGCGGAAAAAATTGAGTGCTTTGAAAGACCTGGTCCAAGAACAATTGCAGAAGGGACACATTAAGCCAACAGACAGCCCTTGGAATTCTCCGGTGTTTGTCATCAAGAAAAAGCTATCGGGCAAATGGAGGTTGTTACACGATCTCAGGAAGATCAACGAAGTCGTAGAAGACATGGGGCCACTTCAGTTGGGACTTCCATCTGTCTCGATGATTCCCAGAGATTGGCAGCTTGTGGTCATTGACCTCAAGGATTGTTTTTTCAGTATCCCACCTCATCCAGATGATGCTCCGAGATTTGCCTTTTCAGTTCCGAGTATCAACAGGGAAACGCCTCTGCAGCGGTACCATTGGGTCGTTCTTCCACAAGGCCTCAAAAATTCTCCGATGATCTGTCAATGGTACGTGGCACGAGCTTTGGTACCAGCAAGGAAGAAATTTCCGAAAGCGAAGATCATTCATTACATGGATGATTTGCTCATTGCAGCATCAACACGACAGGAGCTGCAAGAAGCTCGCGACTGTGTGATCGCAGAGGTGCAAAAGGCAGGTCTGGAAATCAGCATTTCGAAGATTCAAGAGGTTGCACCTTGGAAATATCTAGGGTGGAAAATTTCAGAGAAAACAATAAAGCCTCAAAAAGTGGAGATCAGCACTAAGGTCAACAATTTGCATGATTTGCAACAGCTTTTGGGAGAAATCAACTGGATGAGACCAGTTTTGGGAATCACAAACAGCGACATTCCAGCACTGCTCAATCTCTTGAGAGGAGACACAGACATTCGTTCTCCCAGGACACTCACGCCAGAAGCGAGAAAAGAGTTGGAGAAAATCACGAACGCGATACAGAAAAGGCAGGCACATCGATTTGTTCCAACGTTGCCTTTTCAGTTGGCAGTGCTGGGGAAGAAAACGCAGTTCCATGGTTTGATCTTCCAATGGGATGAATCACAAAAGGACTCTTTGATAATCATAGAGTGGATTTTCCTACCGCACAGGCCCGCAAAAACGATTCTCACAGATTTGGAGATGGCAGCACAAATCATCATAAAGGCGAGAACGAGGTTGCTGACAATGGCAGGAAGAGAATTCTCAGTCATCAGGTTACCTCTGAAACGAGACTATTTCGATTGGGCAATGCAACAATCGAAAGACCTGTTAATCGCATTGTTAGCGTTTCCAGGAACTTGCACAATCCACTTTCCACAGCATAGAATACTGCAATCGCAAATATGCTATAGAGCAAAACCACGAATAAGTGAAGAACCTTTGGACGGGATCACAGTGTTCACGGATGGCTCAGGGAAGACACACAAGTCAGTGATCACGTGGAGAGACTCAACAACAGGGGATTGGGAATCAGACGTGAGGATGGTTCAGGGCTCTCCACAAATTGTGGAGTTGGCAGCCGTTGTCCGAGCATTTCAGTTGTTCAAACAGCCTCTCAATCTGGTGACAGATTCCGCATACGTTGCGGGTGTGGTCAAGAGATTGGAGGGTTCGCTCTTGAAAGAAGTCAGTAATGAGGTTTTATACTCATACCTGACAAGCTTGAAAACACTGCTAGAGAGCAGGGAAAGAGAGTATTTTATCACACACATTAGAGCGCACACGACACTTCCGGGATTTTTAGCGGAAGGGAATGATCGGGCGGACAGGTTGACAATGCCCATTTTGCAAACACTGCCAGACATTTTTGAGCAAGCAAGGTTAAGTCATGCGTTCTTTCATCAGAATGCACAAGCGCTAATGGAGTCCTTTCGTCTCACAAAGAGTCAGGCGAGGGAGATCATTAGTGCTTGTCCAGACTGTCAGCTTGTGCAGCCACCTTCTTCTACCGGGGCCATCAATCCGCGGGGGCTGCAAAGTCTTCAGTTGTGGCAAGCTGATGTCACGAAATATCCATCTTTTGGGAGGCTCAAAAATGTTCATGTTTCTGTAGATACATTCTCAGGTGCAGTCTTTGCTTCAGCACATGCTGGGGAAACAGCAGACCATGCTTGCCGACATTTTCTGCAGGCATTTGCAGCATTAGGTGTTCCTCAGGAGATAAAAACAGATAATGGTCCAACGTATACAGGCAGGGTGCTTGACAGATTCCATGAAAAGATGGGGTGTCAGACACACGTTTGGTATTCCACATTCACCCACAGGTCAGGCAATCATTGAGAGAACACATCACACCCTGAAATCCCTTCTGGACAGACAGAGAAGGGGTGAGCCAGAGGCAACACCTCACATGAAATTAAATAAGGCACTGTACGTGCTGAATTTCCTAAATAGCTCATCCTCGGAACCTAATCCACCGATCGTGAGACACTTTCTAAACAACACACAGGCAAAGCTAAGGGAAAATCCTTTAGTTTTGATCAGAAACCCAGAGACAGGACAGATAGAGGGTCCTTTCAAACTAATCACTTGGGGCAAGGGTTTCGCTTGTATTTCCACAGATCGAGGT
This sequence comes from Melozone crissalis, assembly GCF_028551555.1. NCBI lineage: Eukaryota > Metazoa > Chordata > Aves > Passeriformes > Passerellidae > Melozone > Melozone crissalis. Next base: position 1,912,607 of record NW_026535813.1, on the reverse strand, counting down.
CTGAAGTGGGTGTCGGCGCGGCACGTGAAGCCATTCCGAATGCGAGAACACGAGAACGCTGATCCAAGAAACAAAGAGACGAGTACTCAGACAGAAGTCGAGACTCAGACTGCGAAAAACGACCCGGAAGAGAAATAAAAAGAAACTAAGGACTTTGGGGGTTTTCACATAAAAGCGAAGTAATGAGTTTCACGATGCTTATGTGCATCATTCTTTCATTCATTGCAGTAAGCAATGGGGGAAATTTACCTGTTAGCCAACCAAGGCAAAATGTATGGGAGACTTTAGCTTGGGCAGCGAATTTAGATAGTATTTGCCTGACACATTCGAGGCCAGGAAAACCATTTTCAACATGCATGGTTGGATTGCCGGTGGACGAATGGCCAGTTCCAGGGCACTCCGCAGTTAACATTTCGCAGGTCATTAAAGATCCTGTAAAAGAGTGGTGTGCTTGGACACATCTGCTTCCTGTGGCTTCTACAGAACCTCAGGAATTGGAGATTTTTGGGTCCATGACAATGGGACTCTGCATGCAGTTTGAAGCTCCAAAGGTCACAAAGGCGAAAACTATCGATTTGACTCCCATTCATGAATTCTATAAGAATGCGTCAGCTTGGTGTAAATATACAAAGAAGACCACCAAAGGATCGATCCAAGTCCCGGTGCAATTGCCACGGGGTTTGTTCTTAATTTGCAGGGACAGAATTTGGCACAGCATTCCTGCTAATGCCACGGGAGGTCCGTGCAGCATTGGGGAAATTTCAATGCTATCGCCTGATTTGAACATGTTAAGAGAAAAAAGATCAATAGAACAATATGCGGCAGATTGCAATGATAAAATATTTTCTTGGGACAAGAAAACGAGGATTGCTACAGCAATCTTCTCACCTCAAACAGCATCAGGGGTGGCCTTGACTCAGATCGACCGCATGGGTTGTTGGTTGAGCAAACATGCGCGGTCTGTGTCTGTCGCATTGGATGACATGTTAAAAGACATCAGTGGTGTAAGACAGGCGACTCTTCAAAACAGAGCGGCGGTCGATTATCTATTGCTCGCTCATGGACATGGGTGTGAAGAGTTCGAAGGGATGTGCTGCATGAATCTCTCAGATCATTCAAAGTCAATTCACAAAAGTATCAAAAATATAAAGGACAGCATAAATAAGCTTGGTGAGATCACAGGATCATGGATCGATCAACTGGTAGAATTCTTTGACATCTCTCCCATTTGGAGAGGAATTTTAAAGATAGGATTCTATGTTTTAATAGTTCTCCTAGTCCTCATACTTGTTGTCCCATGCATATTTGCATGTTTAAAACGTGCGATGAATCGGATAGCAAAAGAGATCTTCTTGGTGCAAACAGAAGGGGGAGATGTGGGATCTCAGCCTCTCAGGACTGAGGTGCAGAGTGACCGAGACCACCCTTGGGGGGCTCGGGAGTCCTGGAACGTTGTCAGAAACGTCTGGTGGCTGGACTTTGATCCCACATGGGAGACGACATCAGTATGAGGATAGGAGGATTTCACTGGGGTGAATGGTGAAGGGATAAGTTAATTGGAGTGTGAGATACAGGGTTTAAGATTTCTGTACAGGGGGGTCTAAAGAAGTAAGATGGAGGAATTGGGGCGTGCCCTTCTCCTTCTTCTTCTTCTTCTTGGCCTCCATCTTCTGTGGTGATGTTGGCACTTTGGGATTGGTCCTTACCAAAAGTGCACTGGTTAATAAGGGTAGAGGGTATTGGAGAAAAATGATAAATATTGTATACGTAGCTCCGAGTATAAAGATAAGTTACCGCCCCGGGGGCTCTCAGTGTGTGTGCCCATGGCTGACTGCTGAGCAGAACTCTGTCAGGCCAAGAGAAAATCTTTTAGATAAGCAATTAATAAACACCGAGACCGAGAAAAGATCTGAAGTCCCTTCTCGTCCTTTGGAGCGCGGGCTGCCCAAGGCCATCCCGGGCCTTTCCAGACCATCTAAACAGCCGGGAATCTGACAATACACAGGACCTGCTCTGAGAGTTCCTTGGAGCTTAAAGACAAGGGGAGTGGTTAGACATTTTAAGGTGGGATGCGTAGAAGATGAAAGCAGGGATCCCATAGAAGGCGAAGACCCTGCAGCTGGCAGGATGCATGTGACAGAGAGATATTAGAGTTATGGAGACCCAAGTGCATCTGGAAACATCAGATTGAAAGTCACCAGATTTTAATGGTGTTAGAGTGATGGCGAAAGTCACCATTCAGTAGAAACAGCGCTCATATTGAGTGGTCGCAGCATGTGGGGGGGAGCGGGGCACACAGCTCTCAGTGAGGTGAGTTTCTGGTGTGCGAGCAGCGCAATAACTTCCAGACCTCATCAGCCGAGGTGTGCCCCTGCCTGCGGTGACTTAGTGGCATCTGGCGCAGGAGGGATGGCTGCTTGGGGTGGGCCAAGTGCGGGGGCTTCCCAAGGGGGCTGTGGGAGAGGGTGAGCAGGGTTTCCTGGGCCTCCACCGTGGTTCTCCTGACCCGCAGGTGCGGAGGAGGCCGGGGTTCAGGTCTGCATGGACCGGCACCCGCGGCCACGCACCGCGCAGCAGGTTTCTGGTGTGCACTGACCCAGCGGGGACAGGGAGGGGGCAATGGGGGCCCAGTGGCAAGATTACGTGCGGCATTGCTGGTGGTTGGGGGCCAGCCAAGGTGCGGATGTCCCCAGGCCAGGGTGCGGGGTCTGCCACAGCTCCCATGTGGAACCCACTGGCGTGGACCCATGGGATCTGGCGCCACGTGGATGATGGTGCCCAGAGGTGGCAGAGGGCCGTGGGCAGCAGGGGGCTGCCAATGGTGACTGGGACAGCTTTCACTGGGTGCGCAGGATTTCCAGGCCAGAGATTGCATGGGCCTGCACGGGTGGGAGCCGCGGATGGCGGGGGCCATGGGTGGCAGAGGCCTTTGCACTAAGCACTGCCGGAGATCAAGACCTGTCTGTTGCGCGAAGGGTGCCCTGCGCAGTGGCCTTCAGTGGTGCTGACCCAACGGGGGTGACCGCAGCAGTCGGAGGCCCTGGAGCCCGGAACAACTGGTCCGCTGGTGTGGGCTGCTGGCAGTGGGGGCTGCGCTCATGGATGGGAGCTTTTGGAGGCAGGGAGCCAAGCATGGCAGGGGCCATGGGGGGTGAGAGGCTGCTGCTGGGTGTGGCAGGGTGTACAGGGCACTTCATGCACGGCGCCGCCAAGGGTCAGGATCAGGCTTGGTTGTGCAAGGACCTTGTAGACCACAGAGGTCATTAGCTGGGCAGTGGTGCCGCAGGACGTGGTCTGTGTGGAGATTGCTGAGAGTCAGGAACTGCTGGTTGTGCGGGGGCTTCTCCGTGACCAACCAGTATGAGGCTGAGCAGACACAGAGCAGTGCCGACTTGACAGGGAGGGGGCAGCGGCTTGCAGTGCAGGATGCAGTCACGTGCAGCATGACAAGCGGTAGGTGCCTCTTGGGGGGTGACCCTGGCACCATGGGCTTGCCTGTATAGAGCTGCCCGCAGGGACTCAGGTATGCCGGAGGAAGTCGTGCACAGCAGGGCTTGCCCAGGGTGCCGGGCTGCAGAGACTCCCCTGCGGTGTTCACCAGCGTGAACCAGGCGAACATGGGGACCATGTGGGCAGCTCAGCAGTTGCTTGCGCTGGTGTGGCAAGAGTAAGTTTCCTTCTTGTTTTACAAGAAGGAAAAGCTTCTCTTTCTCTTTCTTTCTCTCTCTTTCTTTCTTTCTCTTTCTTTCTTTCTTTCTTTCTTTCTTTCTTTCTTTCTTTCTTTCTTTCTTTCCTTTCTTTCTTTCTTTCTTTCTTTCTTTCTTTCTTTCTTTCTTTCTTTCTTTTTTCTTTCTTTCTTTCTTTTTTTCTTTCTTTTCTCTTTCTTTCTTTCTTTCTTTCTTTCTTTCTTTCTTTCTTTCTTTCTTTTTTTCTTTCTTTCTTTCTCTTTCCCTTCCTTCCTTCCTTCCTTCCTTCCTTCCTTCCTTCCTTCCTTCCTTCCTTCCTTCATTCCTTCCTTCCTTCCTTCCTTCATTCCTTCCTTCCTTCCTCTCTTTCTTTCTTTCTTTCTTTCTTTCTTTCTTTCATCAGGGAGGCAGGGTGGGGTCTGTCTAGAGAGCCTGTAGTTAGACTAATTAAGATAAGACTGAGAGCAAGTAAGTCAAAACTCTGCACCCCACTCTGTCCAAACCAACTCCTGGGCTCGAGAAAAACACTAGCTTAGAACGTGCATTGTTTTTCTCCTCCCTTTTACCACTTCCTACCTTCTAGTCTCTCTCTCTGTGAATGATAATTCTCAATCTGCTCTTGTTAGCATACTGTTGAGAAATACTGGTAAGTCATTACTGTAGTCATTTTTCTTAATTCTGAATATTTAAGTTCTCTCTGAGGGGACAGGAGGTTAGCAAAGCTTTGCTAAGCCTCTGTTCTTCTCTCCTCTCCATGGAAAAAAACTAAGTCCTACAGTGCACTGAAATGTTCTGTTGCCCTTGAGCAGTTTAGTTTGTGTACAACAAAATACCTGAAATCCAGTTAAAACCGTACTGAATCATTAAAACCGAAAATCACGGACAAAGACTCTCTAAGTAGTCAAAGTTAGAAAGTGGTACGTTTATTATGCCAGCAGGCAGCACGGGGGGGGGGGGGGGAGGGAGTTCCATAAATGCATGACCTCACCATACAAGAATTTTTGCCTTCTATTTATTTCCCAAAATAATACATATGCACAACCTCAGCACCTCCCATCCCCGCTTTGTATTAAAATTATGTTATTAGTCTTTTATGCATGCGCAATTCTTCTCTCAAATTGGGTTGGTGGTCTCAAATTGGGTCAATGGTCACAGGGATGAAGTCAGGAACATCTTTGTCAGGTCTCTGTGACCGTCTGGCATGATCTAAAGCCCCCTGCTTTGTGATGGATGAACATAGAGTCCAGGTGCTGGGCATTGTTCTACTGGTTTCAGTATGTTCCTATAATGGTCCACTTGCTCTGCTTCCTTCTACAAATGAGCTCATAATATAACAATTAGCTTTAGCTTAAGCATCTAATAATCATTAACCTATCATTGGTGTATCTAACTTCAATATAAATTGGTTCTAACCCTCAGCTAAAATCTTAACCCTTTAAAATCATGATTCAATACATTGTAGCTGCTCTCCTTACAGAGACACCTTTAAACATGTTTACTTCTATTACCAGTAAGAGAGAATTTTCAGTAATTTCTGCAATTTGTATTTGTGTGCTTCAGTAGTGTTCATCTAGTCACACTTCATATAGAAATATCATTCCCAAAAGACAAACATTTCAGGTATTGAACTAAAGTGTTTATATATTTCACATTCTTTTGTGTGTCACAAAACATTTGAGCTTAAAAGATAAAAATCAGCCTTCGTTAAAAACAAAGAGAAATTTTCCCACCCCTGTCGAGAGGCCTGGAGCTTTTCTTACTCTGTGTGCCTTATTCCTGGAACTGTGAGCTGCCCTCCACAATAATAAGGACCACAAGTATCCCCCTTTTACTTAAAAAGTAAGAAGTATCCCTTGACAAAATACAACAGTGTAGCTGTGTAAGGGGTGAGGAATGCCATATGTGCTATACAAATATACTAACAGTGGTCCTCAATAAAAAATCCTCTCCATCATGCCAATTAAGCCCCTAAGATAAATGGAACAACAAAAAGGTACTCTGTTTGTGCCCTCCTGCCATTGTAGGGTAAGAGGCTGGAGACAGGAATCCAACACAGTCTTTCTTTGACCATTACTTTAAGACAACACTGTCTGTTCCCACCCCAAAGTCACAGATTAAATACTGCCCAGAGGTGGCAAGGTGGTAACAGGCAGTAGATGTCCCACTACTCTCTTTCCAGAAGAGCTCTGGGGAATGCTTTGCACATATGTGCCAGTGTGTGTCTACATGCACATGTATGCCAGCATGTGTGAGTCTACACATACAGTACCTGTATATGCCAGTGTGCACAGCTCTGGGTGCACACACAAGCGCCAAGGTGTACACAGGAGGTGTGCACTGCTATTTGCATGTGTATTAAATTGCACACTCTCAAGTGTGAGTGGGTCTGTACACAACTCTGCTTGCGAATAGGCACAGGATCTGCAAGTGAGCATAAATTTTGCACCTTTAAGACATGTTGCAGAGAAAGGAGGGGAGAGAGAAGAAGCACACAGCTTTTTTTTTCAGACACTGCTCTCACTCCTACACATTCCTGCTCCAGGACTGTGTTGTCTGCAGATGGACAGACAGCGGGACAGAGCTCCTTTTTTGCTTTTTAGTTAGTGTTAGCTAGCTGAGGCAAAGAAGTTTCCTGGACTTTTGGGTTTTTTTTCTTTTTCTTTGGACCTCTTGAAACCTGCTCTGGACTGAAAACCCAGGGGAGCACCGGCAGCTGCACCTGTGGCCCACCGGGCCGGGCCTGGCCTATGATATTTCCAGCACCGGAGCCACTCACCAGAGACTGAGTGAGCTGAACTGCAACCCAGGGAAGGACTTTCTCAGTTTGTCATCTCTTTTGGAGTGGCAAGGGATTTTATTGTTTGATATTGTTTTGGTTTTATTGTTTAATAAACGGTTTTTTTCCACCTTTCTCCAAGGAGGTATTTTTTTTTCTTCCGGACCAGTTGGGGGGAGGGGCCGATTTGGATCTGTTATCCCACCGGAGCCCCTTTGGGGATTCTCTCCCAAATTTGCTCTAAACCAGGACAAATACATCTTTTGGCGTGCAACGCGTGGCTCGAGAAGGTGGAAAAAAGCTCTATTGATTGTGTATTGGTTGTGCTCGCTCTCAAGTGAGTTAAAGCAGTCAGTAGCCATGCTGCTTGAATTCATAATGTCACTTGGGGTGGAGGCCTTCATGTGGTTCTGGTCTCTAGACATTTTTGAGGTTTCAATACCTTTCTGGTCACTAGGATTATTGTCCATAACACGAAATTTTTACAGTAGAAGAGCAACGAGTGCCAATTGCCACCTAAACAGTGCACCGCCGACAGTACCGAACGAATCGAGATGCTGTGATCCCCATTCACACAATGATCCGTGAGCTGGAGAGCCAAGGGGTGGTCAGCAAGACCCACTCACCCTTCAACAGCCCCATGTGGCCTGTGCGAAAATCTGAAGGAGAATGGAGATTGACTGTGGACTATCATGCATTGAATGAAGTGACACCACTACTGAGTGCTGCCGTGCCAGACATATTAGAGCTCCAGTACAAGCTTGAGTCCAAGGCAGCAAAGTGGTATGCCACTATAGACATTGCCAATGCATTTTTCTCCATTCCTCTGGCAGCAGAATGCAGGCCTCAGTTTGCTTTCACCTGGAGAGGCATGCAGTACACCTGGAACCGACTGCCCCAGGGGTGGAAGCACAGTCCCACCATCTGCCATGGACTGATCCAGACTGCACTAGAAAGGGGTGAGGCTCCAGAACATCTGCAGTATATTGATGACATCATTGTGTGGGGGAACACAGCTGCGGAAGTGTTTGAGAAAGGAAAGAAAATAATCCAAATCCTCCTGGGAGCTGGTTTCGCCATTAAAAAGAGCAAAGTAAAGGGACCAGCTCGTGAGATTCAGTTCCTGGGAGTGAAGTGGCAAGATGGACGGCGTCAGATTCCTACAGATGTCATCAACAAGATCACAGCAATGTCTCCCCAACCAATAAGAAGGAGACACAAGCTTTCCTAGGCGCCATAGGTTTTTGGAGAATGCACATTCCTGAGTACAGACAGATCGTGAGCCCTCTTTACCTGGTCACCCGCAAGAAGAACAATTTCCTGTGGGGCCCTGAGCTGCAACAAGCCTTTGTGCAGATTAAGCAGGAGATTGCTCATGCAGTAGCCCTTGGCCCGGTCAGGACAGGACCAGATGTGAATAACATGCTCTACTCTGCAACCAGGAGCCATGGCTTGTCCTGGAGCCTTTGGCAGAAGGTGCCTGGGGAGACTCGAGGCCGACCACTAGGATTTTGGAGTCGAAGCTACAGAGGCTCTGAAGCCAACTACACTCCAACAGAGAATGAAATTTTGGCTGCCTATGAAGGAGTCTAACTTGCCTCAGAGGTGATTGGTACAGAAGTGCAACTCCTCCTGGCACCCCGACTACCGGTGCTGGGGTGGATGTTCAAAGGCAAGGTTCCTTCCACTCACCATGCCACCAGTGCTACATGGAGCAAGTGGATTGCTCTTATCACTCAGCGCACCCGTATAGGTAAACTGAATTGCCCTGGGATTTTGGAGGTAATTACAAATTGGCCCAAAGGTGAGAATTTTGGTGTCACAGATGAAGAGGAACAAGAACCGGTGACACGGGCTGAAGAGGGTTCTCCATATAACCAACTGCCACCAGAGGAAACACGCTACGCTCTTTTCACCGACGGTTCCTGTTGCATGGTAGGGTTGAACTGGAAGTGGAAAGCAGCCGTATGGAGCCCCACAGGACAGGTTGCACAAGCTACCGAAGGAGAAGGTAGATCAAGTCTGCTTGCGGAACTCAAAGGCATTCAGCTGGCCCTGGACATTGCAGAAAGAGAGAAATGGCCAAAGCTCTACCTTTTCACTGATTCATGGATAGTAGCCAATGCTCTATGGGGATGGCTGGAGAGGTTGAAAGAGGCTAACTGGCAGCGTAGAGGAAAACCAATTTGGGCTGCTGATGAGTGGAAAGACATTGCTACCAGGGTAGGGAGGTTACCTGTGAAAGTCAGCCATGTAGATGCCAATGTCCCCAAGAGTAGAGCCAATGAGGAGCACCAAAACAATGAGCAGGTAGACCAAGCTGCAAAGATAGGGGTGTCTAAGATAGACATAGATGTTTTGCGGAGAAAGCGAAAAGAACTCCACAACTTTGTAAAAGTTGTAAAGTCGGTATGTTTTATTACAGCACTGGATGCATGGGGAGATAGGTCTCCTCAAAAAGGCATGCGCACCCCTGGTAACTTGTGGTCCCTTTTTATCTCCCTCTCAAATACATATGCATACAGTTTCACAATAGGCTCATAGATAGTCATTTTCACGAATTTCGCGTGACATTTGCCGATACTTCTTCTTTATCAGAAAGAATTCCTAGGTCAAACTGACTTGCTCTTAACAGCAGTTTATGTCTCTCTTTATTTCTTCCTGTCTCCCCCCTCCTTATCTCGGTCTTTCACTGATGCAGCTTTCCCTTTAGCCTTGGCCTTGCGGCCAGGCCAGGCTGCACAGGCTAAAAATGTACCTTTCTCCTAAATCAAAATGGATTTCTACTCTGGGGGATTTTTTACTCTCTCTCATTCCCCCTTTTTTTGAAAATAAGTAAATTCTTTTACTTAATGCAAACCCCTATGACAATAAGTGTCTCTTAATGCTTTACCATGACCGTTTGATAAAGAAGTTAATACAGCTACTTGTTGTAGTATTCTCCAATTCCAAATTAGCAATATAATGGATAATCCTAAACTTATTCCAACTAATATTAACAAAACTACATTGGGATGACACAACTTATTAAAGATTCCATTTGCAGTTGATGACCACCCAAAGATCACATCCCACCAGTGATGATCCACATTTTGTTTTATTCTCTGTAGAATTCTGGTTATTTCTTTTGTATCATGTTGGAGAGTAGTTCAGGTTTTCTTTCCGCTTTCTCGGATTTCCTTCAAGATCCTCAGCAGGTCTTGGTGCTTAATTAATTGTTTTACTAATGCAAGGTCCATCCCAATAGGGGTAGGTGATAGTCTGTGATACATTGTATAATTGGTTTTAATCAGCTGGTGGGATGTCACTGGGGCCAAATACGAAAAATCACACCGGATAATCTTAATAAAATTACAAATACAGAAATTAGAATTATTTCTACTAGACAAAATAACATTGTTGCTATCAATTTTTACAGCAGCACTGGCAGTTCTCAGGCACAAACACTCTTTTCCAGTATATATGAGCACAGTTTTCTGGCCAGTGACTGGATGATCTTCGAAGTGGCAAATACTCTGTTCAGTGTCTAGACACACATCCTGGGCATTAATAGTATTGCTTTCACAAATGAATCTCATCTGTTCTCTAGTAATGCAGGATTCTAAGTTTACTGTCTGCCACTTTTCATTCATCTTTTGTGCCCACACTCTATGTTCTGAAGGGTAGAGTATTGTTTTTTCATGGTTTAATCCTAGTGCAATGATGGGATGGATAACATAAACAGTGGCATTACGTATGGAAAACACAGAATAAGAATAAGCAGAATAAGAAAGGATCTAACTGGGATATTAGGGACAGGATTAGGAGTTTTAAATGGAATTGATTCAGAAATACTGATGAATAAACTGGCCACTGCAGCAGGTGGCCTAACAAAATTGAAGCAGCCTTTGCAGTCATCTCTATTGGCATTAGGAACTAGCCAGTGGCAGATTTCAAAAGTACTTCCAAAGTGGGAAAAAGCCAGGGACCAAGACCACAAGTTAATAGTAGAAGCACGTAGTACAGTTCAAGATAATGTGTCTTTAGCTTTCAGTTGTATACAAGGACAGTTATAGATGCAGGCAACAGCAGCTCTGATCATACGGGAAGGGGGTGAAAGTAATTTTCCAGCTGAAATTCGGAAAATTGTCTGGGAAAATGCAATTGATTTTGAAAGGAAGTTTCAATCCTGGTGGACTATGGTAAATTTCACCTATGTGGCCACTGCCTTTGTGTTTACCATACGTAATGCCACTGTTTATGTTATCCATCCCATCATTGCACTAGGATTAAACCATGAAAAAACAATACTCTACCCTTCAGAACATAGAGTGTGGGCACAAAAGATGAATGAAAAGTGGCAGACAGTAAACTTAGAATCCTGCATTACTAGAGAACAGATGAGATTCATTTGTGAAAGCAATACTATTAATGCCCAGGATGTGTGTCTAGACACTGAACAGAGTATTTGCCACTTCGAAGATCATCCAGTCACTGGCCAGAAAACTGTGCTCATATATACTGGAAAAGAGTGTTTGTGCCTGAGAACTGCCAGTGCTGCTGTAAAAATTGATAGCAACAATGTTATTTTGTCTAGTAGAAATAATTCTAATTTCTGTATTTGTAATTTTATTAAGATTATCCGGTGTGATTTTTCGTATTTGGCCCCAGTGACATCCCACCAGCTGATTAAAACCAATTATACAATGTATCACAGACTATCACCTACCCCTATTGGGATGGACCTTGCATTAGTAAAACAATTAATTAAGCACCAAGACCTGCTGAGGATCTTGAAGGAAATCCGAGAAAGCGGAAAGAAAACCTGAACTACTCTCCAACATGATACAAAAGAAATAACCAGAATTCTACAGAGAATAAAACAAAATGTGGATCATCACTGGTGGGATGTGATCTTTGGGTGGTCATCAACTGCAAATGGAATCTTTAATAAGTTGTGTCATCCCAATGTAGTTTTGTTAATATTAGTTGGAATAAGTTTAGGATTATCCATTATATTGCTAATTTGGAATTGGAGAATACTACAACAAGTAGCTGTATTAACTTCTTTATCAAACGGTCATGGTAAAGCATTAAGAGACACTTATTGTCATAGGGGTTTGCATTAAGTAAAAGAATTTACTTATTTTCAAAAAAAGGGGGAATGAGAGAGAGTAAAAAATCCCCCAGAGTAGAAATCCATTTTGATTTAGGAGAAAGGTACATTTTTAGCCTGTGCAGCCTGGCCTGGCCGCAAGGCCAAGGCTAAAGGGAAAGCTGCATCAGTGAAAGACCGAGATAAGGAGGGGGGAGACAGGAAGAAATAAAGAGAGACATAAACTGCTGTTAAGAGCAAGTCAGTTTGACCTAGGAATTCTTTCTGATAAAGAAGAAGTATCGGCAAATGTCACGCGAAATTCGTGAAAATGACTATCTATGAGCCTATTGTGAAACTGTATGCATATGTATTTGAGAGGGAGATAAAAAGGGACCACAAGTTACCAGGGGTGCGCATGCCTTTTTGAGGAGACCTATCTCCCCATGCATCCAGTGCTGTAATAAAACATACCGACTTTACAACTTTTACAAAGTTGTGGAGTTCTTTTCGCTTTCTCCGCAAAACATCTATGTCTATCTTAGACACCCCTATCTTTGCAGCTTGGTCTACCTGCTCATTGTTTTGGTGCTCCTCATTGGCTCTACTCTTGGGGACATTGGCATCTACATGGCTGACTTTCACAGGTAACCTCCCTACCCTGGTAGCAATGTCTTTCCACTCATCAGCAGCCCAAATTGGTTTTCCTCTACGCTGCCAGTTAGCCTCTTTCAACCTCTCCAGCCATCCCCATAGAGCATTGGCTACTATCCATGAATCAGTGAAAAGGTAGAGCTTTGGCCATTTCTCTCTTTCTGCAATGTCCAGGGCCAGCTGAATGCCTTTGAGTTCCGCAAGCAGACTTGATCTACCTTCTCCTTCGGTAGCTTGTGCAACCTGTCCTGTGGGGCTCCATACGGCTGCTTTCCACTTCCAGTTCAACCCTACCATGCAACAGGAACCGTCGGTGAAAAGAGCGTAGCGTGTTTCCTCTGGTGGCAGTTGGTTATATGGAGAACCCTCTTCAGCCCGTGTCACCGGTTCTTGTTCCTCTTCATCTGTGACACCAAAATTCTCACCTTTGGGCCAATTTGTAATTACCTCCAAAATCCCAGGGCAATTCAGTTTACCTATACGGGTGCGCTGAGTGATAAGAGCAATCCACTTGCTCCATGTAGCACTGGTGGCATGGTGAGTGGAAGGAACCTTGCCTTTGAACATCCACCCCAGCACCGGTAGTCGGGGTGCCAGGAGGAGTTGCACTTCTGTACCAATCACCTCTGAGGCAAGTTAGACTCCTTCATAGGCAGCCAAAATTTCATTCTCTGTTGGAGTGTAGTTGGCTTCAGAGCCTCTGTAGCTTCGACTCCAAAATCCTAGTGGTCGGCCTCGAGTCTCCCCAGGCACCTTCTGCCAAAGGCTCCAGGACAAGCCATGGCTCCTGGTTGCAGAGTAGAGCATGTTATTCACATCTGGTCCTGTCCTGACCGGGCCAAGGGCTACTGCATGAGCAATCTCCTGCTTAATCTGCACAAAGGCTTGTTGCAGCTCAGGGCCCCACAGGAAATTGTTCTTCTTGCGGGTGACCAGGTAAAGAGGGCTCACGATCTGTCTGTACTCAGGAATGTGCATTCTCCAAAAACCTATGGCGCCTAGGAAAGCTTGTGTCTCCTTCTTATTGGTTGGGGAGACATTGCTGTGATCTTGTTGATGACATCTGTAGGAATCTGACGCCGTCCATCTTGCCACTTCACTCCCAGGAACTGAATCTCACGAGCTGGTCCCTTTACTTTGCTCTTTTTAATGGCGAAACCAGCTCCCAGGAGGATTTGGATTATTTTCTTTCCTTTCTCAAACACTTCCGCAGCTGTGTTCCCCCACACAATGATGTCATCAATATACTGCAGATGTTCTGGAGCCTCACCCCTTTCTAGTGCAGTCTGGATCAGTCCATGGCAGATGGTGGGACTGTGCTTCCACCCCTGGGGCAGTCGGTTCCAGGTGTACTGCATGCCTCTCCAGGTGAAAGCAAACTGAGGCCTGCATTCTGCTGCCAGAGGAATGGAGAAAAATGCATTGGCAATGTCTATAGTGGCATACCACTTTGCTGCCTTGGACTCAAGCTCATACTGGAGCTCTAATATGTCTGGCACGGCAGCACTCAGTAGTGGTGTCACTTCATTCAATGCATGATAGTCCACAGTCAATCTCCATTCTCCTTCAGATTTTCGCACAGGCCACATGGGGCTGTTGAAGGGTGAGTGGGTCTTGCTGACCACCCCTTGGCTCTCCAGCTCACGGATCATTGTGTGAATGGGGATCACAGCATCTCGAGTGGTTCTATACTGTCGTCAATGCACGATGGAAGTGGCAATTGGCATCTGTTGCTCTTCTCCCATCAGGTGTCCTACTGCAGATGGATTCTCAGACTGTCCAGGCAAGGTATTCAACTGCTAGATGCCCTCTGTCACTACAACCACTATCCCAAATGCCCACCTGTGTCCTTTTGGGTCTTTGAAATACCCACTCCAAAGGTAGTCTACACCCAAAATGCAGGGGGCCTCTGGGCCAGTCATGATAGGATGCTTCTTCCACTCATTCCCAGTCAGGCTCACATCAGCTTCCACCAAAGTCAAATCCTGGGATCCCCCTCTCACACCAGCAATAGAAGCAGACTCTGTCCCCACATATCTCTATGTAATTAATGTACATTGAGCACCAGTATCAACCAAAGCTTTATACTCTTGTGGTTCCATGTGCCAGGCCAACGAATCCACACAGACCAGAAAACACGGTTTTGCCTCGTCTCTACCTGGCTAGAGGCGGGGACCCTCTAAGCCTGGTTATCCTTCTTTCCTTGTACATATGTCTTGGAGGTTCCTTCAAGGGGATCGGACATGTCATCATCATCATACCTGGCAGTTCGGCTACAGGCAACTGGAGCTGCTTTCTTTTTGGTGGAACTCCCTCTCTCCACCCTGTCTTCCTTTAATTCATGCACTTGTCATGCCAGAGCAGCAGTAGATTTTCCATCCCACCTCCTCATGTTTTCTCCACAATCACATAGGAGGAACCACAGCTCAGCTCGTGGGGTGTACCTTCTCTCTCCATCTGGGGAATGTCTGCCTTGGATACCAGAACCTCTGATCTGTACTGCCAAGATTTGGAGAAGGCCTTCTTTAATCTCCTCTCTGAGCTTCTTGTGATTCTTCTCTCCTAGTTGTTATGTCATCTGAGAAGATAATCTCTGCCACTGCCATTTCTCTCAGGCATTGGGTCCCTGGCTCTATGGTCTTCCACTGTGTTTGCTGCATATAAAGATCATCTGCACACAAGTATCTTTGTGCAACACTTTCCAAGACCCGTGCCCAGAGGCTGTGTGGATTAGACCTCCTCATCATTCCTTGGTCGATGACAGGATGATGTGACAAGGATCCCAAATGCCTCACTTAAATGCCATCCAGAACTGTAGCCTCACCTGCAGCATCCCAGAGACGGACTAACCAACTAATTATGGATTCATCATGTCGTCGGGTGTAATCCTTCCATAGGCCACGAAGGTCCTTCAGGGAAAAGGACTCAGTATTTTCTTCTGATCTTGCACCTGCTGCTTTGACTCTTGATTTTATGTCAGGACGCAATGAGACAGAGTAAAGATCCATTCTGAATTAGGTGAAGTGTCTAAGAAAGGTGAAAAGTCTGTGAGGCCAAAGCTGAAGGAAAAACTCGCATGCCAAGACAGCAAGGAGACAGCAAGGAGACAGAGAAAGAAAAACAGAAAGACCACAAGGTCGATTTGCCCCCGACTTAGAAATTCGTTTGATAAAGAAGAACTGGTGCTAAATGTCACGCAGAATGAATATGTATGAACTTATTGTGAAACTGTATGCATATGCATTTGGAAGGGGGATAAAAGAAGACCCGAAGTCTTCAGAGGCACGCTTGCCTTTTTGGGGGCTTGCGTCCGGCCCGCGTCGTAATAAAAGCATACTGGGCTTTACAACTTTTATAAAGTTGTGAGGTTTCTTCTTTTGTCCGCAAAACAGTGTTGAGGGTCCTTCTCCTGCATCATCATCATCATCATCATCCACTGGTCGATTAGTCTTGTCCCGGCATTTCCCACTTCTAGTGCTGGTAGCAACAGCCATTGCTTTAGCTGCTGGCTTAGGCTCACTATCTGGTTTGGCTGCTGGCTTTGAGCCTGGGGTGTTGGCTGCAGCCTGAGTGACTGGGATAGTTGCTGATTTATCTCCCTGCCCCCCTGCCTCTGTCTGCTGCCCGACAGTATCTAGCAGTGTGTGATAAACATATGCCAAGGCCCAGCTCACAGCAATGATCTTTTTCTCCTTAGGATCATCCTGGTACTTCTCTTTCAGCTATTTCCCCATCTCAACTGGGTTCTGAATTTGTTCATGGGGAAAGTCCCAGACTATAGGGTCAGAGAATTCCTTCAGGATTTGGCCCATATCCTCCCATTTCCCACACCACTTAGGATTTTCCACACTGGGGTCTACTCCTGGGTCAGGGGTGTCATCAGCCCATCTAGAAATCTCAGCCCTCATTCTAGAGAAGCAGCAAACTGTATAGAGGAAGGTTACCAGACTGAATACCAGAAAGATGATGTCTTTAACATTCAGGGGAAATTGAACATTCTTCAATAGTGATGCAACAGATTCAGAGAAGAAGGAAAGCAAAGGCTGAAAAGCCTCATCCCTTGCTCCTCCTCTAACAAACTGGATGCATAACCATAGCCAGGAACCATTCATACCTGGACCAGACCCCAGCATGTTTATAAACTTCTTACAAATCATTGCCACCAAGCCCAGCAGGATAGCTATTCTGGTCACTGCCCCTCTGATGTAAAAACTATGTATTAGGGACAATACTAGAGCTATTTCTGAATAAGAAAATAAACGTAGGGACCATAGAGGTATTAAGATCTCAAAAAACCCTAGGGACCAGAAATGCATGCAAGCCTTCACCCCAATAGACATTATGAATTCAAAAAGCATGGCTATTAACTGCTTTTTATGAACACAGAGTAATGGCAACCAAAATGCACTCAAAACAAGGGTTTTTCCACTCTCTCTCGTGCCCCATGCATTGGGCACCAAAATTTTGTCCTGGTCTAGTGCAAATTTGGTAGAGAATCTCCAAAGGTGGGCCCCTCCAGAAAGCAAACCCACACAGACCCTTCCCCCAACCAGTTCAAGAAGAATTCCTCAGAGACAAGTGGAAAGAACCTGTTTATTTAACAGGCACAGCACCCCCCAGCACACAAAATGAACAATACCGGATGACACCACTCTTTCACCGCTCTGAAAAAAGATGACAAATTCAGAAAGTCTCTCTTGGGGGTGGTCGCTCTGCTATCAGTCCCTCTGGCACTGGGGCAGCTACTGCAAGCCACAGGGTGCAAACTCTCAGTGTTCCCAAGTCCCAGTCAGGAGCAGGTTCAAGTTGATTCAAAAAAGGAAACGAGAAACAGTACAGGAAGAAATTTGTACTGTTTAGCTAAACTAGCTAATGAGCAGAAGCAAGAGCAAGCAGAAGCAAAGCAGAAGCAAGAGCGAGAGAGCAAAGCGAAAAGCAAAAGCAAAAAACAAAAGCAGCACTATGAACTGCCCCCGTCTCTGTGTCCCGCCAGCCATGGGGGAGTGGCTGATAAGAAAACCCAAACAAAACTTTCACTCTTCAGAGCCAGTCTTAAAGGCACAGAACATAATATCCAGCATAAACAGAACACATTAATGGGGATACAAGCATCATAACGTCACCCTAGGACAGAGGGGCTGAGTGCCAGAGAGATCCTTCAATTTGCTCCATGAAGTGTCAGCTACGGTGAACCACACTTGAAATGTTTCTGTACCAACATGTACCTCATGAGGAACAAGCAAGAGGAGCTTGAAGCCTTGGACCAGTCCCCAAGATATGGCATTGTCTTGTTTTCGAAGAAGGGTGTCTGCCAAGGAAGGCAGGAACCTCCCTTGGAATGGAAAAATATGACCCCCTTCCCTCCAAATTATCATAACTTTGAAATAAAGGGGCTTTCAGCAAAGATATAGGAAAAAGAATAACAGTTCTTTACTAGTATATACATGTATAAGAAGGTGTGATAGGTTGACACTGGCCAAATGCCAGTGCACCTATTAAAATAGTTTACTCATTTTCCTCTGCTATAGTTAAACTGAGGACAGGGAAAGAAAACTCATGGGGTCAGATAAGCATTAGGAGAAAACCACTTTAAGGGCAAAACAGGCTTAAAACTTTAAAAGGTATAAAGAAAAATTTATGAACAGAATTAAAAGAGGATAATGAGAACTAAAAATAAACTGTTGGAACACCTTCCTCCCCCCCGCCCCAGCCCTTGTTCCTTGCCACCGACGGTGCAGGGAGACAAAACATGGGATTTTTAGTCAGATTGTCACTTCTAAAAATCTTTTTTTCAGTTCACTTAGGGAGAGGAGTCTCTTTTGCTTTGCCATGGGGTCTTTCCTAGGGGAAACAGTTCTCTGTGAATTTTTCCAACATGGTTTTAATTTTCATGGGTAACAGTCTGCCCGGAACCTGCTTGCAACATGAAGTTCCTCCCACAGCTTGCAGTCTTCTCATGACTGCTTTTCGTGGACCATTTACCTTATGGGGTGTGGTTTTTAAGGATGAGCTGTTCTAGTACAAAAGCAAGGATCCTCTTCCTCTATCTCTGAAAGCAAGGGTTCTCTCTCTGTTCAAGCCTCTCACCAGACCACAGCTTTTCAGCATCCACACAATCTAGCACGAGTGCCTTTTTCTCATGGGCTGCAGGTGAATGCTGCATCCCCCCTATGCACTTCATGAATTACAGGGAAGCAGTTTGTTGTATTATAGTCCTCACCACGGCTTGCAGAAGAATCTCAGCTCTGATGGTCAGAGCACTTCCTCCTCCCCCTCCCTCTTGCACCGACCTTAGTGTTGCCATGTTGTTCTCCTCACGTGTCCTCACTTTTTCCTTTTTCCTGACTTGGGAGAGAATTGGTGTTTGTAGGTTTGTTTGTTCTCAAGTTCTATCAATTGAAACAGTTTTTATAGAGTTTTGCAGTGCTGAAAGGTTGATCTTATCCAGGCTCCGCAATCGGGGACTCGCTTGCTGGGCTTCTCTCTCTATTGGTCATGTGGTCTCCATTGGCACTGTGCAAGCTGCGCTGGCTGCCGGCTCTATTCCGTGACTTTTCTTCATGTGGGACACTGAATAAAGAAAAGCTGCTGCCACCACTTTTGTCTTTCTGTCTGCAGCATGGCTGGTTAAAAGTGGCTAAGTAAATAAAGTCCATTGAGAGCCATGTTGAGACAACCACAACGGTGCAGCACCTCCCTGACCCCATGGTTGCTCGCAGCACTGGGATGGCCCCCAGTAGCATGGCCCAGTGGCTGCACCAGGACAGGGTCTGGTGGCCCCATCTGGGAAGGGGCCCTGGCCAGCCACACAGAGGAGGGGGGCCTGGCCAGCCCCCCCACTCCTCTGTAGAGAGCAGGGAGCAAGAGAGCTTCCCACATTTTTTTTTTCATTTTGAAATATGTTATCATAGAGGCATTACCAGCTTTTCTAATTGGCTTAGCAGCATGCCAATTCTCAGAGCTCTCCAGTGATTGGTTTTGCCAGGCATTGGAGAAGCTGCTAGCAATTCCTCACACAGAATCACTTCTGTGGCTGACTTTTTCCCTCTTCACCAAAAATCAGTTATTGCAAAACCAGCACACAAGGCAAACAAACAACCAACAATGGCAGCAACAACAAACAATACCAGAAACCCAACCACAGCCTTCTCTCAGCTGTCAGGCACTTTCCCCTTTGGTGTAGCTATGGTCACAGCCAGCAGGGGCGCTGTTGGCTCCCAGCAAGGCAAGGAAGGTGTGATGATTCCCCCGTGGCTGCAGGAGGCACTGTGGCACAAGATCAGACACCTCTCTCACGTGGGTAATGATTGGCACAGCCAGCGGAAGATATGAAAAAGGGGCTTCCTCTGCAACCTCACAGGGGCCACCAGTCCTGCTGCCCCTCCGAATAGTGAAATGAGCTGTAGCAGGAACTTCAGAAGCAGCAATCTGGAATGGCAGAGGCAAGCAGATACCGGAGTAGCAAACAAAATGACAAAATGTATCAGAAACTCCGCAGTTGTAGCAGGAGCCGTGAGGTGTCCTGGCAGGCAGGGAGTGCCAGGCTACAGTGTAGCAAAAAAACCCGGAGCAGTGGCAGAGAAAAGGTGGGGCTGGGCAGCAGCAGCTGGGCTCTTGAAGGCAGCTGGGACAGGCTCCCTCGGGGGGGGGGGTGGGGGGGTGGCTCAGGTTCCTGGGTTTTCCCCTGAGGCACCCGAGTAGATGGTGATGGTTCTTTCTAGTGGGGTAGGGTGTTAATAAGGTCCCAGTCCAACAGCTGCTCTTATGAGTAAAGGCTCACCCACAGTACGGAAGAAGCAGTACAGGACTGGGCTCCGGTGGTGACAGTGAATTCTCCCCACAGTAAGCAACAGCTTGACCATCCTCCTCCCATGCTGATGCTGAGAGTGAGAGAGCTAGAGTAGCTGAGCCCAGCCCCTTCCCCCCAGCCAAAAAACTCTCAGTATCTTTGCCCTTCCCAAGAGAATGTCCCTCAGCTGCCATAGTTCAGCCAGCTGCACTTTTCCCCCTCCTCCTTGGCTATATCTTTTATCTCTCTTAAGTATTGGTAGTTATTGTCTTTTAGCAACAAATGGGAGAAAATTCCCTAGGAGAAAGAAAAGGAAAAATCCTAACCCCCAACAGGCATCCTTGGCATAAGTGAAACCTGGTGGGATGAGTCCTGTGACTGGTGTGCCCTGATGGACCTTTATAGGCTTTTCAAGAGGAATGGGCAGGCTAGGTGAGGGGTTGGTATTGTATGTACTGGAGGGGCTGGAATGTAGGTAGCTTGCAGTTGGCAATAGCACAGTTCAGTCTCTGGGTAAGAATCAAGGGACAAACAAATAATGTGGATGTCATCCTGGGAGTCTATTATAGACTTCCTAGCCAGGACTATGATGATGATGAATTATTCTTTAAGAAACTAAGGGACACCTCCAAATCAACTGCCCTTGTCCTTATAGGGGGCTTCTACTTGCCAGATATTTACTGGGAACACCATACAGCTAGTATAACCCAGGCCAGAAGATTCCTAAAACACCTGGATAATAACTTCATGGTACAGGTACTATGGGAGATGACAAGGAAAGGTGACTTCCTTGATTTGTTGCTTGTTAACAGAGAAGGTCACATGAGTGGTGATTGGCAATTGTCTTGGCCACAGCAACCACAAGGTGATCAAGTTTAAAATCTCCGGTTACAGGAGGAAAAGTGCCTGCAAAACTTCAAATCTGGACATGAGGAGAGAAGACTTCAGGCTGCTCAAGGAATTAATGAGTAAGGTCTCCTGGGAAAATGTTTTTGCAGATGCTGCGGTCCCTCAGTGCTGGTCACTTTTTAAGCACCAACTCCTAAGGGCACAGGAGCAGGCAATTCCCAAGTGTATGAAGTCAAGCAGGTGAGGCAGATGGCCAGCTTGGCTGAGCAGGGATCTTCTTCTGGAGCTAAGGCAAAAAAAAAAAAAAAACAGTATATGGCCAGTGGAAGAAAGGTCAAGTGACATGGAAGGAATACAGAGATGTTGCTTGCCACTCTGGGGAGAAAATTTGTGTGGCTAAAGCTCAACTGGAGTTGAAGCTGTGCAGAAATGTGGCAGACAATAAAAAGAGCTTTTTATAAATACATCAGTAGCAAAGGGCAGTGTAGAAATAACATCACCCCATTACAGGATGAGGATGGTCACCTCACAAACAGGGAGAGAGACCAAGCAGAGGTGTTTAATGCTTTCTTTGCTTTGCTCTTCAACACTGATGATGGGTTCTGGGGGTCTCAGAGCCTTGAGCTGGAGGACTATGGCTATGAGAATGATAAAACTCTCAGATGACCCTGAACTTGTGAGGGATCTGCTGCTTCAGCTGTATCCCTATATGTCTATGGGGCTTAATAGGATTCATCCCAGGCTACTCAAAGAGCTGGCTGATGTCATTGTGAGACCTCTCTCAATGATTTTTGAATAGTCTTAGGAATCTGGAGAGGTCCCAGTGGACTGGAAGCTGGCACATATTGTCCCAATTTTCAAGAAAGGCAAGAAGTCTGACCCTGGAAACTACAGGCCTGTCAGTCTCAATTCTGCACCTGGTAAAATTATGGAGAAGATTATTCTGGGAGTGTCCTGGGTACAGAGACAAGGGGATGAAGGTTTTAGTGCTGTCTGTTTGATACCACTCACATCACCACTGGGGCCTGTGGTTTCTGCAGGAAAAAAACCCGAGGCTGGAAACAAAATTCATCATATTTTGCTGAGCTTGCTTCAGAGAGGGTGTAGGACCAGGATTGCTGTCACTGCTGCCATGCTGTCGCCACCACCCTGGAGAGACAGCCCCCGCATCCACACCGCTGTCACTACCACCCTGGAGAGAGCCCCTGCAGCGAGGCCCAAGCCCTGCAAGGCAGTGCAAAGTCAGCATTTCATCATCACAGCTCCTTATTCGGACAAACTAGCTTTCCAGGTTTTGTTTTGTCCCTGCTTTCCACTGCTTTTGGGGGGATGGGGGGAGGGAAGTTAAGCCTCAATAGTCTTCCTGATATATTGTTTTTTGTTGTTTCCAAATACCATGGTAGCCCCAGCCCAGGGCCAGTCACCATTTTGCTGTTATTTAGGCAACCACACTGGACACTGTCTTCAGGAAGCACTTTTGTTTGTTTGGTGGTGAATACACTTTTGTGTGTAAGACTCTTTCTCTTTTGTACATTCTTTTATTAATATTGTTGTGGTTATTGGGATTTTTTCAGTAAACTGTGATTCTAACTTATAGCCTCTCTTAGTGTTTCCCCATTTTCAGAAGGGTCAGGGGGAAAAGGGAACAGCTTGAGTGGGTTCAATTTTCTAGCTGGGTTTTAAACCAGCACAGGGAGCTGCTGAAAAACACCTGAGGGACAATAGTCATTGGTCACAGCCAACACAGCTTCATGAGGGAAAAGTCCTGCTGGTTAAACCTAGTTTATTTTTATGATAAGGTAACCCACCTCTAGTTGATCAAGGGAAGCCAGCTGATGTCATCTTTTGAGATTTCAGTAAAGCTTTCAATACCGTCGCTCACAGGATCTGTCTGGACAAAATGTCCAGCATTCAACTGGATAAACATGCCATGCAGTGACTGAGTAACTGGCTCACAGCTTGAGCACAAAGGATTATACTGAATGGGGTTACATCAGGCTGGTGACCTGGGTGGGGTTCTGCAGGACTCCCTCTTAGTGCTGGTTCTCTTCAACATCTTGATAAATGACTTGGACATAGGACTTGAAAGTGTACTGAGATGATACTAAATTGGGAGGAGCTGTTGACTCCCTTGAAGGCAGAGGCATGGCAGAAAGACCTAGACAAATTAAGAGGACTGGGCAATAACCAACCATATGAAGTTTAACAAAGTCAAGTGGCAGATTATGCACCTGAGATGGAGTAATCCTGGTTGTGTGTATAGACTCGGGAATGAGAGGCTGGAAAGCAACACTGTGGAAAGGGACCTGGGGTTCCTGGTCAACAGCAAATTGAATATGAGTCAGCAGTGCCCTGGCAGCCAGGAGGGCCAACCATGTCCTGGGGTGCATCTGGCACATCATCACCAGCCACTTGAGGGAGGTGATTGTCCTGCTTTACTCTGCATTGATGCAACCTCACCTCAAGTACTGTGTGCAGTTTTGGGTGCCACAATATAAGAAATATATAAAGCTGTTAGAGAACATCCAAAGGAGGGCCATGAAGATGGTGAAGGGCCTAGAGGGAAAGTGCCCTATGTGACCTAGTGTAGCAGGGCATCTCAACCCCCAAAGAGCTTCTCTGTTATCAGATAACTCAAACAGGACAAGTTGTCTTGTAGTGAGTTATTTTGGCACCATGGGGTTGACATTGGTCTGGCATCTCCAAACTGCCAAAGTGAGATCTGGCAAGATAACCTGGATTTTTGACTGACTGACATCCATTCTCTTTAAAACTATAAAAGCAACACCAAATTTTCACAAAGCAGAAATCTTCTACACATTCCCTGGAAATGTGTGGAGTTTCTCCCCTGAGCAGGGATGCCTGCTTTGCGGTTACTCCCCAGGAGGTTAAGTGAAAGGGCTCTATGTACATTTTTGTCATTTCAGTGGTAAGTTACATTTGACTCCTAATCAATACTATTTCTTTTTCTACCTTTAATATAGGTACCTATGACAGCAACAGCTGGTCTGTGGGCCATACTGAGAGGAGGAGGGATTTGGCTACAGAGAGTGGATGCCAGCCAATCCCTGACAAAAATGTAAGCAGGTAGCTATTGGCCAGTGAGCTGGGTGGTAACCAAATCATAGCCAATCAGGTTTGAATGTGGAGTCTTTTGAATAGCCTATATAAAAGCTGTGCACACCATTAAAACTCTCTCTGCTGCATGAACTCTGATGTTGCATCGTCTCTCCATCTCCCCCGACCATGACATTTGATGCACCCCAACATGATAACCAAGCCACAAGAAAAGAAAGGAGACAGAGCACCAGAGGGGGACAGCCGAGAGCTGTGAGGAAAACACAGTCAGAGCTGTAAAAGAAAAGTGGCCAGAGCTGTGAGAGAAAAACAGCCTGGAGAGCTGTGTGAGGAAGATAGCTGGAGAGCAGCTGACAGCCGAGGAGCTGTGATCGTCGAGATGAGGACATAAAAAGGGTGAACCACTGCCGGGGACATGGGTAGTCAAATTTCAGCAGAGGACAAAGCTATAGTGAATATTTGGACTCTGATCTTAAGTAAAAGAAGGGTTGAGCATGATGAAGAAGCTCTAGAGACTTTACTACAGTTTTGCAGGAGCCAAGATGTAGAAATCAATACAGATGCCGCCTTTAGTGTTAAAATCTGGGAACAAGTCAGCCAATTGATATTTGACTCTGCCTCTAGAGGCAACGAAATTGCTATAAGTGTTTTAACTACCTGGAAGATATTGATGGATATGTTAAAATTAATAAAAGCTGAAAGAAACACAAAAGCAGCTGCAAAAATGCAAGCGCCACTCACCCAAGACGGCAGACACCATGTGGTGCAGGAGCTGCCTGCTCAAGATGGGTACAGCCCACCAAAACATCATGGGATGGTGGAGACCAGGGGGCAGTCCACAGGGAAAAATATGCCACACCAGGCACGCTGGAGGAACAGCTAGAGGGGGGCAGCTCCCTAGCCCCACAGTGCCAGCGTGACACGCTATCAGGGCTGGATCCGCCCCTCCCCCCCCCAATGGGCGCTGGATGTGTCTGCACAGCCCATGCAGTGACTGCTGAGCTGCTGGCATCAGAGGCACCTGCACAGTGGCCAAGGTCACCCTGGCCATGCCTGCCAGAACCTGGAAGAGTGCTGGAACCCAGAAGCCAAGCAGCTCCCAAACCCAGAAGTGCTGGCAATGCACGGCTGGAGCCTGCTGCCGCATTGCACTGTGTCCCACTGCACCTGCAGCCAAGGCTTGAACAGCCTGAGGGACCCATATCACTAATGGATATGCGAGACCCCCACAGAGGGAACCCAAGCTACCGCCCTTCTGCCGATCCCCGAGATGAAGCCTCTGCCGCACTGCCAGTACCAGCTCCATCTCTGTTACTATCAGATACCACCCCTGCACATGATCTTGTTGCCCGATTGATAAATGACACAAAACTCAGATAAGTTTTGTGGGTGCTTTATTACGGGCCCGGGGTGCTGGGGGACTCACGTCCCAAAAACCCAAGCGCCCGATTTCACATATGGGTGCTTCCCTCTTATACATGCGATTCACAACAAAGTCTCCAAGAAACAGTTCCCTTGTGATACATTCCTTAGTTCACAGGCAAGATCATAAATCTTCTGCTTATCTTATTCTAAGAGCATTGTATGCTGCCTTCAGACAGGTTAGCATTCTTACTCTCCTGCACTAGTTTAATTATTTACTAAATTCCTAAGACTACCTGCTAAGTTACACACAAACCAAACACACACACTATCAACGGCTGCAAAACTGCAAAACTGCTTTTAACAAACCAATTCACACACAACTCATAACTAAACTATAATTACACATTTTGCTAAATTTCATTTCTTTTCCAACAATCTGGTTAGTTTCTGGAAGGAGATAAAATGGATAGTGGTTGCAAGTGGGGATATTGAGGGGGCCGGCCAAATTTCTGTGCCTGTGCCTTGGCTATCATCGAAGGACTGGCAGCAAAGGGGCGGGACAATTGCAGCAGTCCCAGTCCTGTGAGGTAGTAAGACCGCACTTGATAGACATATTCCTTTTAATTAGCAAGTCCTCCAAGCTACGCCAATTGACTACTAAACATGGACAGGGGTCTCCTGCAGTTGCAAATATGCTTCGGTTTATAACTGCCAGCGAATGAACTCCTTTGGACAGGAAGGAAATTGCTAAATTCCTCTGTACTCCAGTGCAATATATGATGTTTGAATCCACCTGGAGATGTTATGCAGAAGAGCAGGGACTGCGAAATTCAGAGGTTTCACATCAAGGCTCATGCTTTGGGGCAGGGTTTTTCCAACTCATGGGACTGCCCCCCATTGAAAGTCCACAAATGCAAGCACGTTTAAATCCCTCAATATTAGCACAGGCAAGAGACTTAGGAATGTGAGCCCTGATGAAAATTGCAAATATGTCTGTTCCAATGCAAAGGTATTCAAGCATAAAACAAGGCCCCAAGGAATTATATATGCAATTCATAGAGCATTTACCAGATGCTATGGAAAAGCAAACAACAAACAGTGATGCAAGGAATCAATTAATATTGCAATTGGCATGAGATAATGCAAATGAGGACTGCAGAAAAGTTATAAATTTATTAACCAAAAAAAATCCTTCCTTAGAGAAAATGATTAATGCATGCGCCAAGGTTGGAACTGAATCCTACAGCATGGACTTGTCAGCCAGTTCTCTTGCAGCTGCTTGTAAAAGTGTCATGCCAATCCTACGGAAAGGGGCAAGAAGGCCACACGAAAGCAAGCTGTCCCTGCAAGTCCAACTCATTTGGGATCATGCCAAAAGCAAGAGACTGGGCCTATAGTAGCAAACTGTCACTGATATGGAAGACCTAGTCATTTTGCCAAGGACTGTAGATGCAAATTCCACATTAATGGGCAATCTCTTGGCAACCAGAGAAACTGGAACCCAAGTGCACAGGAGAAGCGCACAAAGACACAAGAACCTTCCTGTCCCCCAGCCCAAGCCTATGTGACCAGCTCACAGGGAGAACAAGAGGCTCAGCTGGAATAGATGTTTCCACAGACAATGCAATAACTATAGCCTCATTAAAAGTGCATAAAGTCCCTCTTGAAGCCCATGGGCCTATAGGGAAAAGACTGAGTGCACTGCTGTTAGGAAGATCAAGTGCAACATTACAAAGCTTTTTTGTTCATCCAGGTGTTATATATGCTGACTACATGGGACAGATTTGTGCCATGGTATCAACACCTACCCCTCCTATGACTATCCCAGCTAAAAGTCACATTGACCAACTCATTCCTTTTAAGTCTTGTGTTCCTAAAAAAAGATTCAAAGCTGCAAGGAGACGGAGGCTTAAGATCAGCGGGAGAGCCTCAAGTGTACTGGACTCAGGTCATTTACGATTGGAGACCAAACATGGTTTGTACACTTACAATGCCTCATGCAACTCCATCCCACATAAAGGTTAGTGGGATGATTGACACCAAAGCAGATGTCACCATCATATCTGATAACACATGGCCCCAGTCCTGGCCTACTACAGCTGTGGGATCTCCTATTGCTGGCCTAGAGGCACCACACAGAGTTACTTAAGCAGTAAAGCAGTGTTATTCAAGAATCCAGAGGGACAGACAGCCACAATCCGTCCCCATGTCACTGCTGTGCCACTCAACTTTTGGAAAAGGGATGTTTTGTCGGTGTGGGAAGTTTGGGTAGGAACAGATTTTTAACAGGGGCCACTGTGCTAAAGGGCATAAAGCGCCCTACATTGGCCTTGAAGCGGCTTGCTGACCAACCTGTGTGGGTTCATCAGTGGCCCCCTGAAAAAGAAAAATTAAAGGCCTCTAAATTCCTAGTTCAGGAACAATTAGATCAAGGACATATTGAGCCATTGGCAAGTCCGTGGAACACTCCTATGTTGTAAATTTAAAAAATCAGGTAAATGGCAATTACTCCATGACCTAGGGAAAATTAATGCAGTTATGGAAAGTATTGGTGCTTTACAACCTGAAATGCCATCTACCATGATACATGCTAACTGGGGCATTTAAACTGTTGATTTAAAAAACTAGGTTTTTTACTATTCCTTTGCACTCTGATGATATCCCAAAGTTTGCATTCACAGTGCCTTCCATCAATCATGCAATGCCAGTCGAGCAATACCAATGAAAAGTGCTACCGAAAAGTATGAAAAATAGCCCAACGATCTGCAAATAGTATGTTGTACGAGCATTCTCCATACTGAGACAGCAATTCCCAAGATCATACTGTTACCATTATATGAATGACATAGAAGGCCTTGTGCAGATTTGGCCAAAATTGATGCAAGCACTGCAAGAGTTTGGGCTGCAAGTCGCACCAAAAAAGGCGCAGCAGCAACTCCCATGAAAGTACCTGGGAGTTAAAATATTAGATCATACAGCTGCAAACAATTCAATTTTCAACCAAAATTCAAACTTTGAATGATGCACAAAATCTTTTGGATATCATAAACTGGGTAAGACCCTATTTAGGGTTAACCACTCCACAGTTTTCATCCCTGTTCAATATTCTCAAAGGTGACCCTGAGTTAGCATCTCCAAGAGAATTAACTCCAGAGGTGGAAACTGCTCTTGAAACAGTAGAGCAGGCCATAAAATTTACTGGATATGTCCTGAAGTTTGTATTACAGTGTTTATTGTCGTTGTTGATTTACATCCTACAGGAATCAGTGGTCAATGTGACACACAGTGGTCTGACCCACTACACATTTTAGAATAGATTTTTTGCCCCACTGACCTAAAAAGACAGCACCTACTATTTTTGAACTAATTGCACAGCTAATTATCAAATGCTCTCTAAGGTGTTTGCAGTTAAATTGTTATACCAGTACAACAGGAATATTTTGAATGGTGCTTTGCAAATAGCACACCACTACAGAGTATTTTGCAAAACTATACAGGGCAAATTACCTATCACTTACCCAGCCACAACTTGTTGTGTTTAAGCGAGACCACTGTGCTATCCTTGAAACAACTGAACAAGCGCACACCCCTAAAAAGTCTCAAAGTTTTCACTGATGGGTCTGGAAAAACAGCAAAAGCCATCATGACCTGGAAAGATGATAACAGTTGGCAGACACTAGGAGGTGACAATAGTAGATTACCTCAGCTACTTAAATTATGCACTGTAGCCATGGCTTTTCAATGTTTTCCTCATGTTCCTTTAAATATTGCTACCAATTACGCCTATGTTGTAGACGTCACACAAAGATTAAACCAAGCACTGCTAAAAAAAATTGATAATGCTGCATTTTTAGAATTGCTAAAAACTTTATGGCACACAATCCAAGCCAGAACATGTCCTTACTACATTTTGCATATTCAGAGTAATACAAACTTGCCAGGCTTTATTGCAGAGGGTAATGCTTGGGCTGATTGGCTATCTAGCCCTGCTTGGACAGCGCCACAGCCAGATATGCTAGCACAAGCAAGAGCATCACGTGCCTTTTTCCATCAAGGTCTTTGAGCTCTACAATGACAATTCTTGTTAACAAATACAGAGGCACTCAATATTGTTGCCACTTGTGCTGATTGTCAAGGCCATACTGCACCACTGCAGGTGGGGGTTAACCCCCATGATCTATGAGCCTTACAAGTTTAACAAACAGATGTCACATACATTTCAGAATTCAGTCACTTAAAATATGTTCACGTTTCAATAGACACTTTTTCATCTGCCATTTGGGCCTCAGTTCACACTGGAGAAAGAAGACATGGTGCCATCGCACATTGGTGACTACCCTTTGCTGCCCTAGGCATCCCTCACACTATAAAAAACTGATAATAGTCCTGCATACATATCACAGAACACTCGACAATTTTTACAACTCTAGGGTGTATCACACCACACAGGTATTCCGCATTCCCCTACAGGACAAACAATTGTTAAACGTGCACATGGAACTTTAAAGCATGACCTTGAAATACAGAAAATGGGGATGTGTGGTGAGACCTCATAGAGTAGGGTGGCCAAAGCCCTGTACACTTTAAACCATCTAACAATATTGCAAAACTCCAAAAATCTTGTAATCTTAAATAATTTCTTATCATTGCAGTCCTCTAGTAACGTCCAGTTACCTAAACCTAAGGTATTGGCACAGGACCTCATTACTAACAAATGGGAAGGCCCTTAGGACCTTTTCACTTGGGGGCGCAGGTATGCATGTATTTCTACAGATGCCGGTATTTGATGGGCACCTGCTTGGTGTGTGCAACCTGCTCTACGTTCTGCTCTGGATTGCAACCAATAACACCCCCCTGACAACCCCTCAGCAGATGCCATAGAACAGTGACCAGAACAACCCTCTGCACCAGCTGGATGGAAATCTGAGACCTTTGGGATGACAACTCACCTGTGACTTCACCTGGACCTCAAGAGTAGGATACTTTAAGGACATTACTAGCAAAAAGAAATGCTACCTCTGATAGTTTTAAATGTTACCTCTGATAGCTTTTAAGTTAGTTTGTTTGTAATGTTCAAGTTGTAAGTTTTAAGGAATTAACCTGTGGCGTGCCACCCAGTACAATTGTGCCTTTGATAGCTCTTGGACGTGATCATAAAAATTTTGATGAAACACACCAATAGCTAGAAAGATTAAGCTTGATGAGTTTAATGAAAAATTTCATTCTCTTTGTACCATGTTTGTTGTCCTTTCTGCAAGGAGCCCTGCAGAGAGATGATAAACACGGCTTTTATATTTTGAAAACAGAAAGGGGGAACTATGACAGGACCAGCTGGACTGTGGGCCATACTGAGAGGAGGAGGGATTTGGCTACAGAGTGGTTGCCAGCCAATCCCTGACAAAAATGTAAGCAGGTAGCTACTGGCCAGTGAACTAGGTGGTAAGGAAATCATAGCCAATCGGGTTCAAACATGGAGTCTTTTGAATAGACTATATAAGAGCTGTGCACGTCATTAAAACTCTCTCTGCTGCATGAATTCTGATGTCACGTTGTCTCTCCATCTCCCCTGACCACGACAGGTACCTTGATACAGTGCACTGCTTTGTGTTATGCTATAATCGACTAGTAGTTCTTTAGTTTTATACTGTGTAGTAATTCTGATTAAGATCTTTCATCTGTTACCTCTTGTCTGTTTAATAAATAATACATTTTTATAAATAGATCTATTTTGCCATGATTAGAACTTGCAGACCAGAGTAATTCCTTACATTTAAATTGTTGCCAAAATCTGAGGCTAAGGCAGGGCTTGTCTGAAGCTTCCACTCTTCCCATGACACCTAGGTGACCCAAATATGTGTACTCCATATTTTCTGCAAAACATCTGTTGGAAATGATACCAAGTACATTTTTTTACATTACTTTAGTCATGGGTGTTGTTCACCTTTGCCCCAGAGAAAAGAATTTAAAGTTTCTTTTCAAGGACTGTTTGATCACTCAAGGTATGATGACATTAACATCTCAACAAACTGGGAGTAGCACAGAAGATGCACAAAAAATAATGACCATTAACGATCATAAACAAACATCAACTCCAAACATCATCCCGGCATGGTCCAAGACACCTGGCCTGGGAAAAGAGATAAGAGAACAAAGAATGAGAATCTAATTAAAATTGAAGGCTAAGGGATCGATAACCAATAGGAAACCAAATACTAAGAACTGTGTTACTTGGGACCAATGAACATTGAAGTAATGAATTTCTCTGGGTCTTGACTGTACAAATATGTGAAAAATCTGGTAAAAAGGATGTGTAATAGAAGGATTTTCTTTGCACAACCCAGGCAATGTGTGGATTAAATTATTTCTGTTGCACATCCTGGCCAGAACATCATCTTGGCCAGAATAAAGTAATGCCTTGATTCTCTAATACTAAAAATGTTGCTGGTGAATTTTCTGTTTTTCCCGTAGTTTCGGTGACACATCCACAATCTATTTTACTGTCTCTTTGAGATGCGGGAACCAGAAGCGGAACTGGAGTGCTTTACCCCAGTTTGTGGAAAGGAGGAGGTCCTGGGTCACTTTAAAAAGAGGGAACACAAACACAGAGAGCTGTCTTTTGTTCTCTCTGGGATTGCCTTGGACACGTCTTTGTGAAAAACACATTGTAGTTTTGGCTTTTGGAAATATTAAAGTGGATGCTATATGTTGTGCATTATAATATAATGTTAACTTTTGCAGAAGTAGCTATAGTTGTGAAATAATGACTAATGCTTTTACTTTTGTAGCTAACTGGCAATAATGAAATTAACCCAGACATCTGTGAAGTAGCTGATGTTGATTTAGACTACTTGTGGTTTGTAGCAGGCACAGGGCCTGCAAGGCCTCCCTGGCAGTCAGCAGCCTAAGATAAGAAATGCCTAGTCATGATGACTGGACAAAAGAAGCCCCTCTTCTGCCTTCGGACCCTCGTTATCTCTCTGTAAAACGATAGGTCACTTTCGCCTTGACCCTTACCATTGGACTGTTTCCTAAAACTCCTATACCCTATAAAAACCCTTACTTTTGCCCAGTTCGGCAGAAAAGCTGTCACTGAGACCCTTTGCAGAAGATACCAATAAAGACATCTCTGTGGAACCTCATACAGTGCTTCCCCTCTCTCTCCCTGCGTCTACCAAAGGCACTTAGCAAGCCAAGAGCTGAAAATCACTAATGAGCTGAGAATCACTAAAGAGCTGATCTCACTTAAGAGCTGAGCTTGCTAAGATTGCCTGTGGCCCTGGAGCCTGCCTGAGGGGCCCGGAAAGGTTGTGCTTAACTGGACTTCTCTGTCTGGGACACCCACGGCAGCCATTTTCGTGGAGACCCCGAAAACCCCGGAGCCACCTCAGTGGTTAACTTGCAGTAACTGAAATAGCTAAACCATCTGCATGGTCAGATAACATTTGAGGAACAGGCATGATGGGGACACCACTTCAGCTATCAATAACTGTCACCTGCTGAAACCATGGAAGAGGGGGCCATTGTGGGGGGGTGACACATGACCCTCAAAACCATGTCTTGGTTTGAAAAGATGTGTCTGCTAAGGAAGGCAAGAGTCCCTCTTGAAATGGAAAATGTAAACTCCCTCCCTCCGAATTATTATAATTTTGAAATTAAGGGGCTCTCACACAAAGATGTGGGAGTAGGAATAACAGTTCTTTATTAGGAAAAATAAAAATAAAAATGTAATAATACAAAACAACACTGACAGAGTCAGAATGTGACCTGACACCCTGTTGGTCAGGGTGTTGGTAGCAGTTCTATTGAATGGTGGCTGCAGTCCTCCTGGAGTGACAAATGTGGTTCTGTTGAAGCAGTGATCCTGTAGAAGGGTGTAGTTTTCCTCTGAAGGTCCAGTGGTGCTGTAGATGGGCCTGGTCTTCCTCTGGGAATACAGTGAGAAAAGGCTGCCTGTGGTATTCCAAATGTCCGATAATATCCAGGTAGGAGTGCTTGGTTCCTTCCCTTGGGCAGAGCATCTCACAATGGGATGATGTAATTTTATTGGTCATGCAGTGAGACTCAATGGCTCATTAACAGAAGATATCTCTCCAGAGGGAAGATGGGTTGTGGAAGAGATAAAGAAAACTGCCCCACCTGGTTTTAACAGGTGGCCCAATTAACAGAAGATAACTCCCCCATCTGGTTCTAACAGATGGCAATAGAATACACACCCCCAGCCACATCTTGCATTTGCAACCTAAGACACTACAACCAAGATTACTGCACATGCTCTAAAAAGGCAGATCAGAGGAGGGGCCATGATAAAAAGTTCCTGCAATATGCAAACTTGTTTGAAGAAATGTTTCAATATGTATAATTGTTTATGAATATGTATTTGACTGATGCAATAGGAAGGGTATATAAGAAGGGTTGCTATGCTTAGCCGGTGTGCCTCTGGCTACGGCTACGCACCCAGTGCTGTTACTTTTGCTTTATTAATTTGGTTCTCTATTGTCCTTTATTCAATTTTTAAAAAATCAGCTGAGGAGTGGGTTTCCTTTCTCACATCTTTGAGTTGCAATCCAAGAAGCTGCATTTCACAAACCAAAACTGGTTTTGGGTGGATTTTGCAATACATTTTAGTCCCACTGCCTGTGGTTTCGCCAAGGAGGGGTCGGACCTGGTCTTTGCCCAGGAAGAGTTGAACCCACTGTCCACAAGTTCCAGCATCTCCTGCAGCTGCCATGCTACTCCAGGAAGTCGAACCTGCTCCACAAGGTTTTCCAGCCACCAGCCACTTACTGAGATGGGGACGTGGGCGTGTCTGACGCTGCTGGTTTGGGTTTTTCTGACCCTTTCACTGCCGCTGCTTGGGACCATCTTGCAATGTGGCAGCAACATGGAACTGGATTCAGTCAGGTCAAAAAGGAGCAGGGAGGCTGACACTGCAGGGCTGGAGCTACCTTAAAGAAAACCAGCACCCACCATCTGCAACCAGAACTGCTTCGTAACCCCCTGCCTTGCCAGTTTTCTTGTTCCAGGGGGAAGGTTGACCCAAGAGGAGCTTCTCCACCATCTTGTCTTTGTCCTCTGGGCCAAGCAGGCTGTTAGGGCAGCTGCCATTTGGGAGGAGGGGAGTACTCCGCCATCTTGGGATTTTTTTTTGTTCCCAGGGGGCATATGAATCAGCACTTTTGTATCTAGTGGTTATTGCTGTTATCTTGGTTGCTGCTGTTTTCTTTTTAGTAAACTGTTGTTTTTTCACTTATATCTTCTCATATTCATGTCTCCTTATTGGTAAAAGGGCACTGGTCAAAACTAAGGGGAGGTAACTCATTGTAGAGTCTCTGCCCCATGTAAACTGTCTTAAACTAAGACAGGAAGCCTTATGAGGAATAACTGAGGTCATTACATCTGTTCAGCCTGGGAGAGACTGAGGGGAGACCTCATCACGGTCTGCAGCTTCCTAATGAGGGGAAGTGGAGGGGCAGACACTGGTCCCTTCTCTGTGGTGACCAGTCACAGGACCCAAGGGAATGACATGAAGCTGTGTCAGGGCAGGTTTAGATTGAATATTTTGAAAAGGTTCTTTACACATGAGACAAAGTAGAAATACATTTTAATTTAGGTGAAATGTACATCTTTGAATTAAGTCTGTAGCTTGCAAACATAGCTGTTTAGTCTGACTGCCTGTTCTCGCAAAAAGCCTATGCTTGAAGAAACTGCTTCAGCCGAAGGACAGAGATAAGGGACGGGGGCCCCTTGAATTCTGAAACAGACAGAGAGGCTGGTACGGAAAGCAGGGCAAAATGACCCAAGAATTCTTTCTGATAAAGAAAAAATTAGTGGAAAATGTCACACGAAATCAGTAGAATGAATATGTATGAACCTATTGTGAAATTGCATGCATATGTATTTGAGAGGGAGATAAAAAAAGATCTGGAGTTCCCAGAGGCATGCATGTAATTTTAAGGGGAACGATTCCCACATGCGTCCAGTGCTGTAATAAACATAACGGCTTTACAGATTTCACAAAAGTTGTGGAGTTTGCTTCCACAAATCACACATGTCCTAGGGTGATGCTTGTATCCCCAATCATGTGTTCTGTTTATGCTGGATATTATGTTCTGTGCCTTCAAGACTGGCTCTGAAGAGCGAAGCTTTGTTTTGTTTTATCAGCCTGCTCACTCCTCCAGCGGTCGGCGGGACAGAGATGAGGGCAGTACATAGGGCAGCTTTTGCTTTTTGCTTTGCTTTCACTTTCCTCTTGCTCCTGCTTTGCTCCTGCTTTGCTCTTGCTTTTGCTCCTGCTTGTACTTGTTAGTTTAGCTAGGCAGTCTGAATTTTCCCTGGATTGTTTTTCTTTCCCTTTCTTGGAAGCATTTGAGCCTGCTCTGGACTGGGACCTGGGAAACACCGAGAGTTTGCACCTTGTGGCCTGCAGCAGCTATTCCCAGTGCCGGAGGGACCGATAACAGAGGGACCACTCCCAGGAGAGACTTTCTGAATTTGTCATGTTTTTCAGAGCGGTGAAAGAGTGTTGTCATCCGGTATTGTTCATTTGGTGTGCTGGGGGGTGTTTTGCCTGTTAAATAAGCAGGCTTTTTCCACTTCTCTCTGAGGAATCGTTCCCTAACCGGTTGAGGGGAGGGGCCGTGTGGGTTTGCTTTCTGGAGGGGTCCCCTTTGGAGGTTTTCTCCCAAATTTGTCCTAAACCAGGACAACACAGAAGGTGGTTGGGCACTGGAACAGGCTCCTCAGGGAACTGGTCACAGCACCAAGGCTGACAGAGTTTGAGGAGTATTTGGACAATGCTCTCAGACATGTGGTATGATTCTTGGGGCTGTCCTGTGCAGGACCACGAGTTGGACTTGGATGTGTGGCGTCACGGCTAGCCGGGAGAAATAGAAGTTTTGCCTCAGTAGCATATACAGAAGGTATCAACCTGTGACCATGGTAAACACCATAGTGGAAAAGGGACTTCTAGTTAGGTCATGGTGAGAAGAGTGGGGTCATGGGAGTCAGTATGCTAATAGAACTACCCTATATTTGGTCAGGTTTCTGGTTCTTGTTCTCAGTTAGTTTGGTACCTGATACAAATAAGGTCATGTTCTGAGTTTGCATTCGTGATTGGACCCTTGCCCTCAAAAGACCCCTATACCTTTTTGCGGTGCCACGCCCTAAGGGTCTTTGGATCTTGTCCCTTAACTGTGCCGTTTTCCTTGTTTGTTATTTTGTTATTAAAGTCTTTATTTTTTGGGCAAGACCATCGTTTCTGTCCCTTATTCTGCCAGTTCCCCCCGGCCAAGCCGAACAAGGGGTCGCAGTGAGCGAAGGCTGTGATATGGATGATCCTTGTGGGTCCCTTCCAACTCAGGATATTCTATGATTCTATGAACTGACTGCAACCCTGTCTTTGGTTACAATAGAAGATGTAACCAGAAGTATGTATTCTATTACCATATACGTAAGCAGTTAAGATAGGAGGGCTAGTGTCCTTTATCTTCTCCATGACTTGGCCCTGATAAGATCCTCCAGGGAAACATCTTCGACTGAGGTGGCCATCTTCACTAATGAGCCATCAAGGTATCCCAGCATGACTCATAGTATTATATTATCCCATTGTGAAATGCTCCACCTAGGGGGAGGAACCAAACATTCCACCTGTATATAATCTGAGGCTTGGAACACTATGGGGGCACTACTCACTGGATTTCCAGAGGACAAGAGCTCGATAACTACCACTGGGCCTCCAGAGAAAGACCAGACCTTTCTACAGGATCACCGCTTCAACAAAACCACATCCATCATCCCAACTGGACTGTAGCCACCATTTAATTGGACTGCTACCACCACCTGACCAATAGGGCGACAGGTTGTATTCTGACTCTGTAAGTTTAAGCCAGTGTTTCTTTATTATTGCCTTTATTGTAAATTTTCCTATTAAATTTTACTTCTGACTTGGAATTTCCTGCTGGTTTGCTTTCAAACTAGTACAGACCCCCCTTCCCTTTTCCCCTGTGGGGAGGAGGTAGAAAAAATCACGAGTGAAGCTGAGCTTGGAAAGAAGGGAGGGATGAGGAAAAGGTATTTTGCAATTTGGTTTATCTTCATTATCCTACTCTGATTAGATTGATAATAAATTCAATTAATTTCTCCAAATCAAGTTTGTTTTGCCTGTTATGGCAATTGATGATTGTCCCTGTCCTTATCTCAACTCATGAACCTTTCATTATATTTTCTCTCCCCAGTCTAGCTGAGGAGGGGAGTGTAAGAGCAGCTTTGGTGGGCACCTGGCATCCAACCAGGGTCAGCTTGTCATGGTGGGACATCAATCATGAGTTAGAGTGATGGTCTTTCAGAAATCAATGCGCACATGATTTACTTAAAAAAATGCAAAACTTTTTCTGTCTTTCTACACAGTACACAAAAGTTTTTCTAAAAAATAAATAATGCTTCAATTCTGCAAACACAGAAAAAGAATATTTTTTCCATATATGCAGTAATCCATGGGTCTGTGGGCTTTGTATGGGTCCAATCCGGCTAGCTCAAACCCTTGCCCACACAGACTTGCATGGACTGAAAGTAAGAAATGAGAAGCGCTCTTCTTCCACGTGGGGACGAGTGTCCACTTTATTGGCTTGGGGTAGGACACTGCTGGTGCAGCAACCAGCCAGGTAGAAAAAAGAGACCCACCCACACCTGCAGTAGGGTCTTATACCCGAGGGGTATAAGAGGACCGCGGCCAATGGGATACCATTGGGGAGGGGCGAGGGGAGGGGCCACCCGTGGGACAGACCACCAGGGGATATGGAAAGGGATGCATGGGGGAGAGACCATGTGATGAGAAAGGGGAAATAATCTATGTGACATACCATACTCAGTACAAACTTCCCATCACCCAGTGCAAACAACAACTAAATAAACTATTTAGTGCAACACAACACATATACAGAGCTAGTATTTCATGAGAAGTACACATAAGAATCGTATTATCTACTCTGAGAGACAACTGCTCACTTTAAAAATTTTAAAAGGTTTGTTAAACCTTAACAAAAATACAACAAAAGGACTAAATAAGGAAAAATTGCAGTGCTGGGAACTGCCTTTGTGGTTGCCTACCACATGGCCAGTTATGAAGATTATTATGAAAATTACAAGTATCTGTTAAGGGGAGGAACAGTGAAAATCATTAAAATGATTCACTTAAAACTGAAGTATAGTGAGAACCAGAGGGCAAGACCAGGTTAGCCCCTGTACTCGCCACCAAGAAGATTATAATAACCCTGCTGCAGGCAGCAACCCTGTAGGCATGGTAGGTAGGGGTAAAAGCCATACTGGACCTCTGTTCACAAACTCTACGAATCATTTTACTTAAAACCCTTTTCCACTGTCTTCACCCACATCAACAAATACTATTAAAAATGAGTTAATTACTCAAGCCAAATCACTTATAAAATAGAAAAGGAGGGATTGTTATAGATGGATAATGAGATGATTGGCTCTCTCAATTAAGATATGAATACTATGTGAATATTAAGAGAAGCTTTACTGATGTATAGTTATGTTATCGTAGTTTGGATGTCCTCTGTTCTCCCCATAATTCCCCCCCCCCTCTGTATTGCTACCATCAGACAGCCTGTGTTATCTAGGGCAAGTAGAAAGAAGGCATGCACATGTGCTCCTTCCATGGGGCAGTTGGGAATGGAAAAGCTTGTTGCTAAGGGGGTGCGGCATGACAATACCTGACCCTCCAATCAAGTTACAAGAAAGCAGTCTCCACCAATAAATGACAAAGAAGAGCTGACTGACAGACTTTAGGAGGGGCCAGGGTTGGCTGATGCAACCCCCAGGAGTATAAAAGACTGAGCATCCATCTTGAAGATGAACCAGCCATATGGTAGGCAGTGATGAAGGCAGTTCCCAGCGCTGCAGTTTTTCCTTATTTAGTCCTTTTGTTGTATTTTTGTTAAGGTTTAATAAACCTTTTAAAATTTTTTAAGTGAGCAGTTGTCTCTCACATCTGCAATGTTGAAACGTAGAACAAGGGATAACTACTTACCTCTGCAGAGGACAGAATGAAACACGAGTAGGTTTCCTTAAGATCCTTAGTTAGAAAAATGTTAAATAGATGCAATGTTTTAATATTCATGGCACTCCTCTAAACTTCTGTTATAAAACCATGTTTTTGTTACACA
This sequence comes from Melozone crissalis, assembly GCF_028551555.1. Lineage (NCBI taxonomy): Eukaryota > Metazoa > Chordata > Aves > Passeriformes > Passerellidae > Melozone > Melozone crissalis. The sequence continues at coordinate 1,873,156 of NW_026535813.1, read as the reverse complement.
TCATCTAGTTTTCATATATGACAAGGTTTCAAGCTGGATATATACTTACATGGACTCAGTGTCTTTTTCTTTTTTCATAATCCCTGATAAACCAAATGGCTTCCTCTTTCATGGTTTTATCCCTGTGAAACAAACACTTTTAATTTAAAGATCAAATAAATGAGAATATATGTCAATGTCAGACACTGGTGTATACCAATGCCAAGACCTTTTAAATGCTGTAATGACAAGTGATACAAAAATCCAACAGTGAAGGTAGGTATGGAGCTAAACTAAGTGAACAAAAGAATAAGAGAAAATTATTCCAATATGTTGTTCAGAAGCATAATGTGCTGTAGCAGGCCCAGAGCCTGCAAGGGCTCCCTGGCGGCCAGCAGCCTAAGATAGGAAATGCTGAGTCATGATGACTAGACGTTAGAAGCCCCTCTCCTCTGCTTTTGGACCCTTGCTTATCTCTCTGTAAGACTAAAGGTCACTTTCCTTTGACCCTTACTATTGGATAATTTCCAAAACCCCTGTACCCTATATAAAGAGCTACTTTTGCCCAGCTTGGCAGAAGAGCTGTCCCTGAGACCTTCACAGAAGACTTCAATAAAGACATTGCTGTGGAACCTCATACAGCGCTTCTCCTCTCTCTCCCTGCATCTGCCTGCCTGTGGCACCTAGCAAGCTAAGAGCTGAAATCACAATGAGCTGATAATCACTAAAAGAACTGATATCACTTAAGCTTGCTACAGTTGCCTGCGGCTAAGAACTGCTTGGGAACTTGGACAGGCGGACAGGCCTGTGCCGAGCAGGACTTCGCTATCCGGACCCCATTGCAGCCTGCTGGGGACACCCCGAAACCCAGCTAAGGCCACGTTAATGTGCCAGTTTGGGCTAGAACAGAGTTAATTTAATTCACAGTGGCTGATATGGGGCTGTGTTTTGTATTTGTCCTTGAAACAGTGATGATAACCCAGGGATGTTTTCATTACTGCTGCACAGGGCTTACACAGAGCCAAGGCCTTTTCTGCTTCTCATCCCACCCCATCAGTGGAGGCACACAAGAAGTTGGGAGAGAACACAGCTCGGACAGCTGACTGCAACTGACCACAGGGATATTCCAGACCCTATAGCAACATGCTCAGTAATAAAGCTGGGGGAAGGAGGAGAAAAAGGAGATGTTCAGAGTGATGGCATTTGTCTTCTCATTGCTATGCATGAAAAGGCCCTGCTCCCATAGAGGTTGCTTAACACCTGCCTGCACATGGGAAGTGAGTGAATTAATTCCTTGGTTTGCTTTGTTTACACACACAGCTTTTACTTTCCTGTTGGTGAGGATGGAACAGGAAAGCCTTATAAATATGATTGCCTGGCAAAAGATTTTGAGAATATAGAAACTATAAGCGAGATTGAAATGAAAGCAAGTTTTGAGATCCCTTAGTTACTGAACAACTGGAAAACAATGGTGTGGCCAGCTGAAGGTAATCCCCTCTTGATGAAACAATACCCTCTGCAAGCAGGCAGGTCCAAGGGTCAGAGCAGACCCTGCAGCTTGGCAGAAGGGGCCCAAAGAGTAAGATTTAGGGTTTAAAATGTAACACAGTATGGTAATGTAGTGATTCTTATAGGTTGTATGGAAATGTTATAGGATATGCATGCTGTAGTAGATTGGTAGATGAGAATCTGAATATTCAACACTGAAGATGATTTATTGTATTGTAACGGGAACTTCGCTCTCTTCCACTTCTCTTTCCTCCCTCTTTCCTCGCTCTTCCACTGCCCTTCCTCCGCTCTTCCTCTTCCTCTTCTCTTCTCTTTTCGCGCTCACCTCTGCACTTCTTCACCCCCTCCTTTCTACACGCTCTCCGCTCTTAAACCTTTAATTCTCTTACACTTTAAGCCTCTCTTCTCTCGGCCCTGCTCCGAGCTGTGGCTGGCAGCTCGCAACAGGGCCCTGCACCCACGCCCTTTGTAATAAACCGATAGTTTCACGACTTGGCTGCAGAGATCTCGTGTCTCCGTCCGTCCCGACCGTGCCAGACCCTCGTCTCTCCTACAGACACTCCCGCAGACTGCCCTACACTTTCCTACTGAGGCAAAGTGAAAATTTTCCAGGATAGAAATCCATTTTAATTTAGGTGAAAAGCACATTTTTGAGTTGAGTCTTTGATTAGAAACCATAGTTATTTAGCCAGACTGCAAGGCCTAAGCTCAGTGAAGTTACTTCAGTGAAGGACAGAGATAAAGGGAGGGAGACAGAAGATGATAGAGAGTGACAGGGACTGCTGTAAGGGCAAGTCAACCTGACCTCGGAATTTTTTCTGATAAAAAGGAACTAGCAGTAAATCTCACACAAAACCCATAAAAATGAATATGTATGAACCTATTGTGAAACTGTATGCATATGTATTTGAGAGAGAGATAAAAAGAGACCTGAAGTTCTCAGAGGCACGCATGCCTTTTTTGAGGAGAGCAATCTCCGCATGCGTCCACCACTGTAATAAACATACTGGCTTTACAACTTTTACAAAGTTGTGGAGTACTTTTTCTTTTCTCCATCAAACACTACTAAACTGTCTTGTCTCAACCCACGAGGTTTTTCACTTTTACCCATCTGATTCTTTTCCCCATCCCACCAGAGGAGAGTGAGTGGCTCTGTGGGGCTGAGTTGCCTACGGAGGTTAAAACACATCAACTTCATAAAAAAAATTAAAATATGGTTCAAGCAACACATTAATAACATAAGCCTTTATAAAACTCATCTTTATTTTACATCCAACTCTCCAAGCCGGGTATGCTAGACTGCCACTTATTTTATGGAAGACGGATGCACTGCCAGATTTGAGGAAAGGGACTGCTCACAGAAGCTCAACAGGAGCTATTGATCCAGCCAATCCTGAATAAATAATGGACTTGGGTCAGAAACTGAATCCTGTCTCTCTCAGCTACTGCAGTTCTACCCTGTTCTTATTTCTCTGCATTTTCCTGATACCTGCAAGCCCCTGTCTCTCCTAAAAATTAGGATTTTGGTCCTGTAAAACCTAAGTTCTTGGCTTCCCAGCTGATGCCGAGTTCATGATTTCCCAGTGCTGTAGCCAGCTCTAATGCTGGCTTCCACTGAGTCTGGAAATGTGCCTTCTGTCTATATTTTCTTCCTTATTTTTAGTATGGGATATATGTAGCTTTAGTAAAGAAAAAAGTTTGCTTTCATATCCAATTAATGTACTAAAAGTAAATTTGAATATTCCATCAGACTTACTGCCATGTTTGCTTCTGTCAACATTTTTTGCTGAATCAAAGTAGACTGCCAAACTTGAAACAAAATGACCAAGTGCAAGCATCCAATCCAACTAGTCTTCAGGTTTATTTTGATGTAAGATACTACCTACTGCAAGCCTTTAAGCAAAATGGTGGAAATTATTTGTTTTCTATAATTTAACAATGGTAAATTTGAGCACGCTATTAAAAAACTCTCAGTATTCCCATTTACAGAAACACATTACACAGCACATAAGGAATCTCTTCACTTTTAGAAATTTTCAGGGTGTAATAACTCAAAATTTCTCACAAATCAGGTAGATATAAATTCAGACATATGTAATAGTTTAATAGAGAAAAAAATTGCTTCAAAATTATTTTTAAATGCTAGTCGGGAATTTAGTTCCTTTCTGTGTTATATCCCGCTCAAAACAACAACAAATGGAATGTGAGAGTAGATTCTGAACATGTATCTCCTTTGCTTCAGTCAAAAGGCTTATCATGGAAACCCAGAATGGTTTGGGTTGGAAAGGGCCTTAAAGATCATCTAGTTCCAACCCTATGCCATGGGCAGGGACACCTTCTGCTAGACCAGGTTGCTCCAAGCCCCATCCAACCTGGCCTTGAACACTTCCAGGAATGGGGCAGACACAGCTTTCCTGGGCAACCTGTGCCAACGCCTCACCATCCTCACAGCAAAGAATTTCCTCCTCATAGCTAATCTAAACCTACCCTCATAAAGTATTGTAGGTCTCATTTCTATGGAATTTTGTTTCTTAAAACAACCCCAACTTTTTGGTCTATGGGAATATAAAAATTAACATGTGACTATCCTTTTCTCCTCACTCTCATGTCCTATCTACAGGATTCTTAGGTAAATAACTATGCTACAACAACTCATCTTCAACTGCACTGGCTGTGTTACATTCCTGAAATTCAATAGGGCCTGAAAGAAATAAAAACAAAGATAAACATTAGGTTAAATTTAATCTCAAATGAAGGTCAAACCCTAAGATATTTTAACAACTATTATTATTTCCTGAAACTGCTAAACAGTATAAATAAAAATGTATGTGGCAACTGAAAACCACAATTTCTCTGCCAATGGTCAAAAATTGTACATGTACAGTGAATCATTAAATATTTTCCTTCTCTCATGCTGAAAAAACTAAAATACTATTTCACACTGTCTAAATACAATTTAATTTTCAATATTATTACAACCACATCAAAAACTTCTTATTTGTTTTCTGATTCAAAATTTCATCCATAATATATGTGAGAGACTGGAAAGATTGATGTCTCCAGACATTTTGGGGTGCATGTGTATGGGGGAGGGGGCAGGCCGGGCCTTGCCCAGGCGAGACAGTGAACTTCCACCCCCCCACCCCCCCTGCACTAGAGACAATATCCCAGCCCTGTGGTGGTGCCAGTCATGGGTATAGAGGAGGCAATGCTCCACACCCATCCCTGGAGGCCCTAATCCAGCTTCTGAGTGGCCAAATGACCAGAAGTCCTATCTGAGGGAAGGGCCCAGGAAGGCCAAAGGGTATTTAAGGCCAAACACGAGGCCATCACATGGTCTAGACCCTATGTTCCTCTTGCAAGTTCTGTCTAAACACTTGAAAGCAAGGGGTTGGATGCACTCAACCCCTTAACTGAACTAGCAGTAGTTTGTTACAGGCTCAAAAGGACATAAATGGCCTGAGTTGTAGACAGGTCAAGAGTTTATCTAGTTCCTATCTGTTCTCTGAAAACCTACAAAGAGTCAGAGTGACCCAGTGAGTATCAATGCATATGTGCTTGGAACACCAATTATGGGATTAACACATGAATAGCAGGTGGTACAAGGAGTCTCATACATACCTTTCACATTTTATGAGATTTGACTACAAGCCAACCACTTTATTCCATAAATATGACAGTGTAAGTGAGCCTTCTGTGAGCTCTCCCTGCTAAGTAGCTGACTGCATGGCAATGATCTCCCCTTGAGCTGGGATGCCTCTCAAGGTTGCTACTCAAGGTCAAGACATCTTACCAACTGCAGATCATGTAATATAGAGCACTAAGATTTTACCTTGGTAACTTTGATTCTGTCTTGATAGTCTTGAATCACTGTTAAATCCTTTGTGCAGTACAGTAATAGAGCAAACCTTGCCATCAAACTTTGTTAAGTCACACTATTATGGCATCATATTTCAATAAAACTACTTTTGCTGATACCTTAGGCTGCAGGTCTTTAAGCAGTCTAAATTGCCCATTAACAACAAATTGGCATAGTTGGCAAGATCCTAAATCAGGATTTGTGACAAGTTGACACAAGGTAGAAGTTCATTGTCATTGCAAAGGGCAGTCCTAACCCTCATTAGAACCATAGATTTGTTAAGGTTGGAAAAGACCTCTAAGATCATTAAGTCCCTCCCCCCTTATTGCACCTTATGCAACTATTTCAAGTGAGAGACAGAAATATTGAGAATTTATTTACAAGCAACTGAAGTAAATAGATTGCGGAAACCTCAAATACAAAAATTACTTTCACTTCCCAGAACACAATGCTAATAAGTACTCTGATTTATCTTTATTATAAAAATAAAATTATTCTAGAGCATCCACTATAAAAGGTGTACTTGTGTTGAGAGTTTTTTGCAGGACAATGGACACATGCAACATATGCACAATCAAGCCTTCGTAGAAACTGAGTAAGGTCACCATGCCCTTGAAGGACACGAAAGGAGAAGAACACGCTCAAAAGCAGACAGTTCAGGATGCAAAGGCAGATAAGAAAACCACAGCGAGACGCATGAAGAAGGAAGACTAACTAAAATTAACTAAAATATTAAAATGCATACGAAAAAAGGATCTAACCAATCAGGTATTAGCTTGAGGCGTGAACAATAGAGAATAGTATAAATATGGCTTGCTTTTTGTAATAAATCAGCTTCACTTGATCATATTGGTCATGGTGTGATGTCCTGTTAATGATCCTCCACATATTTTGGTGCCCGAACGCGGGACGCGAAGATGGCTATTTCACTGTGGTAAGAGGTACAGCAACAGCCTTCGGGAGGCAGAGAAGCCGGTCGAAAGTATCCTCGCTGCCCTGGCAAGAAGAAAAGGTGAATAAAGGAGCTGCAAATTGAAGAAGTGATCTCGCTCTGATCAGGTGAGTGGCTGGGGAGGAATGGGGTTGGACCATGAAAGAGATGGAGTCCAGAAACTCCTCCAACATATCCTCTCTAACAGAGGGCAGAAATATGATGCTTCCACTCTGAAGGGACTTATTTACTGGGCATGGGAACGAAACCTCATACCAGGAGCACAGGTTGCTTTTGAGGTATCGACATGGGAAGCTGTGGGCAGCATGTTGTGGGACTGTATTGCTTTGGGAGGACATGAGGCTAAAGAGGCATCTCAATATGCTACCCTGTGGAAAAACATCGTAGAGGTATTACGGGCGATGAAGGCGCAAAAGAAAGCCGGGGCAGCAGCTTGTGTTGCTTTTTCCCCAAGCCCTGACCCTGAGCCACAGGTATTTCCTACTAGCAAGTTATTTTCAACTACATTAGATGTTCCTTCACACTGCCCAGGACCCTCTAGCCCAATTCCACTAACTAAAGAGGAACTCAAAACCTCAGGATCCTCAAATGAGAAACAGAGTCAGGAGGCAGCCTCCCTTGGAGGTTCCAGCTGCCAGCCGGAGAATAAAAGTACTCAGGAAAAGGGGGCAGCTGATGGTGAAGTTTTAGAAATAACGCACTCATCATTTGAAGATGAGGCTGAAGAAAAAAAGACAGATTCAGGATCTGCCTCAGTAGAAGAGGAATTAAAAGCTTTGGTAGAAAATTTGCAGTAGTTAGTAATTCAACAAAGCGATCGAGTTGCTCCCCAAAAGGACTATTTTTTTGAAAGGAGGGAGCTGCCAGCTACTTTGAGCTCTTAAAGGGCTCTCGAGGAGCGGAGGGGGAGGTAGCTAGCCCCCTTCGACCATGGAATTTCGGGAGTTAGAGCTAGATTCCGAAATAGAAACAGCACTAAAAAGAAAGTGGAAAGGAGGTATTACTGAAGCAATAATTGAGGGGACATTCTCCCCTAGTACTATAGAAGCCTTCCCTGTGGTAACCCAAGCCACAGGGTGAGGATGGGAGCCATTTGATTGGAAGATATTAAAAAAATTGAAAAGCGCCATTACACAATATGGCTTGAAATCTCAATTAGCACAATCGTTATTGCAATTCATTTTTACAGCAGATACCTTTATTCCAGCTGATGTTCAAACTTTGGTTAGATTAATTATGCCCCCCATCAGCAGATTCAGTTTTATAAGAATTGGGAAGGCGCATGTAAAAAAGGGGAAGCAAGACCTTGGGCTCAGGGGGACCCGTTGTTTGGAATTACAGCACAACAGTTATTAGGGGAAGGTCCGTGGTCTACAGCAACTGCCCAAGCCCAAAGAATTGATGAAATTTTGCATTTAAGCCGACAACTTGCATACATCTCAATCCTTGCATTGCCTGATGGACTACATACTCAGATACATCAAGGGGGAAATAAGGACTTTGATAAATTCGTAGACTGCTTGCATAGAGCTATTTATGATCACCCCGATTTGGATCTGGAAACAAAGCAGAAGCTGTTTAAGATGCTTGCCTTTGACAACGCTAATGACAAGACTTGGCACATTTTAAGCACGTTTCAAAAAGAGCTGCATGAGTGGCTCAACCCCCTCTGGAGGACTTTACTTACTCCAATCTGCAACTCCTGGAAGTGCCAGAATTGACGTGGAAACCACAGTAGACATTACCATCACTGACTCTGCAGTACATCTGGTAGAGAGTAATGTAAAGGGACCTCTGGGGGGTGGGCTTAGTGCTTTCCTGTTAGGAAGATCATCTGCTAGCAAAAGGGGATTGGATGTAATTCCTGGGGTTATTGATGCAGACTATCAGGGGATTATCAAAATAATGCTTAGGACATTTTTCCCTCCTGTATCTATCCCTAAAGGATCACAAATTGCTCAACTTGTTCCCTTTAAGTCTTGTGTTCCCTGTACAGGACTGAAGGAGCGGGGAACAGATGGTTTTGGTTCCACAGGTAACCCAGAAGTTTATTGGGCAATGGACATTATGAGAGTTAAACCAGATAAGCAGGTAACCCTGACACATCCCAATGGTAATTCTATCACCAAGAGACTCGCAATTGATACCGGAGCCGATGTAACAATAATTTCAAGCACTATATGGCCCAAAAATTGGCCAGTAGCCAATCCTGTTTTGGGAATTGCAGGGATTGGTGGAACTCAAGCAACTCGATTAAGCAGGGAGGTAATTACCTTTACTTTCCCAGATGGAGTGAATGTAACAAGAAGACACTACGTCATGCAGACTCCCAGAAATTTGTTAGGTTTAATTGGTAGGGATATGTTAAGTCAACTGAAGGCCACAATTGTCACATAGCCTTTTTAATAGCGGCCACTGGGGGGCAGCCAATCATCAAAATTAGCTGGACTACTGATATCCCTATATGGATTGATCAGTGGCCACTGCCAAAGGAAGAGCTGCTCAAGGTTCAAGAGTTGGTTCAAGAACAACTTGAGGCTGGTCATATAAGACCATCAACTAGCCCATGGAACATGCCTATTTTTACAATTCCAAAAAAGAGTGGGGAATGGAGGTTGTTGCACGATCTTAGAGCAGTCAATGCAGTAATGCAGAGTAGGGAAGCATTACAGCCAGGACTCCCATCTCCTGTTATGTTACCTGAGTCCTGGGATTTATTGATTATTGATCTCAAAGACTGTTTTTTCACTATTCCCCTACACCCTGAGGATACCAGTCATTTTGCTTTCTCAGTCCCCTCCATCAACAAAGCAAAACCCTACAAGAGATATGAGTGGGTATTTTTGCCACAAGCCATGCGTAACTCACCCACTAAGTGCCAGGTTTACGTAGCCTGGCCATTAGAGCCAGTACGGCAGCAATTTCCTAACTGTATCATATATCATTACATGGATGATATCTTGGTGGCAGGACAGCAATTGGACTTTGAAAATGTTTTAGCAAGCATGACAACTATTCTAGAACAGAGAGGGTTGAAAATTGCCCCTAAAAAGGTACAGCGTTCAACTCCATGGAAGTATCTTGGATGGCACCTTGATCAAGCTGTAGTGAAACCTCAGAAGATTACCATTACTACGGAGATAAAAACTGTACATGATGTTCAAAAATTAGTAGGAGATATACAATGGATTAGAACTATTTGTGGAATAACTAATGAAGAACTTGAACCGTTAATACAGCTGCTAGGTACCTCATCCTGGGCAGACAAGTGCCGATCACTGGATAGGACACAACAACAGGCCTTGGAACACATAGCCTCAAAGGTCGCCACAGCACATGCGCATCGCCTGATCGAAGGTGTCCCAGTTCAACTGATGATCATCAACCATAGCAAGGAGGGTGACCAGTGTGCCAAACATCCTTTTGCATCAATTTGCCAATGGACAGAGACTTGGGCTAATCCTTTAACCATTCTGGAGTGGGTATTTTTACCTGTGCAGTAGCCTAGAACCATTACCACTTGCCTAGAACTATTTGCTCAATTAATCATGAAAGGCAGAGGGAGGATACTAGAAATTTGGGGACAGGAACCATACGCGATTGCAGTACCTTTAGCCAATTAGTATCTAGAATGGGAAATTAGGCATTCTGTACCTTTACAAATAGCCCTTACTGATTATGGCAGAAGAGTTTACAACACCTGTCTGTGACATCGTGTGCTGTCCTTGTTAGAGCAGCAGCAGCTGGAGGACAGACCATGGCGATCTGAGTGTCCAGTACTAGGACTAACAATCTTTACTGATGCAGGCAAATGGTCTAAAAGGGCCGCTTGTATGTGGCAGCAAAAGTGTTCATGAAATCAGCATATAATTCCTGGGGAAGTAGGAGATATATTACAAACCTTGGAGTTGAAGGCAGTTATTTGGGCCTTTGAGAATTGGAACAATCAGGCTATTAACATTGTTTCTGATTCACTTTATGTGGTTGGCTGTGTACAACGCCTTGAAAGGGCGGTAGTTAAGGAAGTTAATAACAAACATTTGCATTCACTTTTAAGCTGACTGCTGAGAAATTTGAACCAATGCCGACAGGAGTATTTTATTACTCATGTTTGCAGTCATCAAAATCTCCCTGGTCTGCCTGAAGGTAACACTCGAGCTGATCGGTTGGTAACTGCTGTCTGGCCAATGCCAACCTCCAATAAATTTCAACAAGGAAAAATTCTCATGCCTTTTTACATCAATCCACAAAGATGTTGGTTAAACAATTTGGTATCTCTCTTACTGATGCCACTGGCATTTTACGATCCTGCCCAGATTGTCAAAGGGATGGCATTGGCTTAGGCACTGGTGTTAACCCAAGAGGTACCCAACCTTTGCAATTATGGCAAATGGATGTAACACATGTAGCAGAATTTGGCCAGAAGAAGTTTGTGCATGTTTGTATTGATACTTACTCTTGTGTTATATGGGCTACCCCTTTAAGAGGTGAGACAGCACATCATGTTGAGAAACATTTGTACAATTGCTTTGCAGTGTTGGGAGTCCCTTTAGCCATCAAGATGGATAATGGCCCTGCTTATTGTTCTTTAAAGTTTCAACATTTCTGTTACCTATGGAGTATTCAACATGATACCGATATTCCACACAACCCTACAGGTCAGGCAATTATTGAGCGAGCCCATCAGACGTTCAAGAGCATGCTGCAAAAACAAAAAGGGGGAATGATAGGGTTATCCCCAAAAAAAGGACAGCTAAGGCTATCTTTGTACCTAATTATCTCAGAACAACAGGAGATAGGGATGAATCACCTATTCTTGTGCATCCTGTCCTCATACGTAGGCCAAGTGAGGAATTGCCTGACGGTATTAAAGTCATGTTTAAAAGCCCAGAAATGGGGATGTGGGATGGGTCAGAAACAGTGACATTAATGGGAAGAGGTTACATGTGCTTACTTACAGATAAAGGAATTCACTGGATTCCAGCTAAGTGGGTGAAACCTTACCTAGAGTCACACCTGCCAGCTAATGCTCTGTCCAGAAGCAGAACGTCGGCGACAACACCAACTCCAGACGCAGCTGAACCCAATACTCCAGCACCTGACGGTTGAACAGTGGTTGAACTTTTTTCCACAGCTATTTATTACAGCGACCTGAGTGGGTCGCTGGGGGTGAGAGAAAGACGAGAATCTTGTTTCTTGATCAGAAGGCTGGATTTATTGATATATGATATATAATACATTATAACTATACTAAATAGAATAAAGAGAGAAGTTGCAGAGGCTGCTAAGCTAAGAATAGAAAGAAAAGAATCCATAACAAAGTTGTGTCCAGGGACTCTGTCCCCAGCTTGCTCCTGTGATTGGCCCTTAATTATAAACATGGGAACATGAACCAATCACAGGTGCATCCTATTGCATTTCACAGCAGCTGATAACAATTGTTTACATTCTCTTTCTGGGGCCCTCAGCTTCCCAGAAAATGCAGAAATCTGAAAGAAAGTATTTCTGTGAAAAAATGTCTGCGACAGCTATTAACAGATGCAGGCCAACTAGCTGGACCTGGGGTAACGGTAACCAATAACAACAGCTTACCACCACTTCCAATATGGGCCTTAAACCAAATTGAACGAGCTTGTTCTGTTCATGGCTATTTTTGCAAACCATGGATCAGGGTCCAGTGTGTTAAATGTAAACTGAAGTGATGGCACCAAGTCTGTGTCGTGGTTTGAGAGGAAGTGAGTTTTTTTGGATGCTGTGGTCAAACCAATGGGTGCTCAGATTTGAATATTGGCACCTGGTGTGGCCACTGGGGACATGGATACGCCTCTGAGAACACAGGGGTTAAAAGCAGAGGACTTCCAGGAAATCTCTCTCTTGGGTTCCGCCGGGGAAACAGGTCAGACCTTCCCCTGCCCAGCTGCCAGCTGGGTGGGAGAGGGGAAGCCATGCGGCTGGGTGAGGGAGGCCTGGCCCCGAGGGTGGAAGGGTGGAGAAGCATCAAGAGGCATCGGGCAGCCACCTCCCCTCCCCCCGCACCCCCCACCCCCCGGGAGGGACAGAGAGAGAGAGAGCGAGCCTGTGCCACCTTGAAATTTGATATCATGTGCTGGCAGCACAGCCCAGCCGAGAAGGAGGGAGTGCAGCGCACGTGAGAAGTCGTGGGAGTTCTGGGCAGGCAGAGCCTGAGATTTTAACCCTTTTCTTGAATAATGGAAACCTTACAAATGCTAATCCTCCTGGAGCTGAATGAGAAGAGAAATAGAGATTAGAGGAAATGGGCCATGAGAGAAGTGGAGAAGAATCTTAGGTGGGACAAGATGATGGCGTGGTCTCTGGCTGGACTTTTCTTGTATCGTGATGGACAGAACAGTTTTTTTCCTGTGACACAGAGACTGCATTTAGGGGGAGGCAATGGCTCAGAGCCAAGGCAGTGCAGTGATGTTATGGGAGTGCATGAACAGAGACAACGGGTGAGGAGGGTGGTTGGTGCCCTCGATCTTCAGTGGAGGAGAAGATCTCTATTTTTGAGACCCCTCGGCCCCAGGGGGTGAAATTTGGGGGGGACAGGTGTCCCAAAAGTGAGAGACTGTGCTCTTTTTTGGAACTGGACAAAGCACCCTTAAAAGGAAAACCCTGAAAGCAGCCCTGGTCCATGCGCAGTGGTGAGAGCACTGGGCATGGAAGGAAGATGTCACGATGGCAATGATCTCCGGGCAGTGCCACATGTGACAGGAAACACAAGAGGTTTCAACTGTGTTTCCAGGGGAAGCCTATGGCACAAGAAGGACTTCTCAGTCCTTGATGAACTGAGAATTGATTATCTAAAGGGTGGTGATGGACCGAGAGTTGGTGATCTGAGAGATGGATGTATTGGAAATTTGGTGGGGGGAGGAGGAAATGTTTTTGGAAGGTTTTAATTCTTTCTGTGTGTTTCTTCTTACATATAGTTGTAGGTTAGTTAATAAAGTTTTATCTTCTTTATTTCTAAGTGGGAGCCTGCTTTGCTTATTCCTGGTCACATCTCACAGCAGACACCAGGGAGAGTGTATTTTCATGGGGGCGCTGGCATTGCACCAGCATCAAACCATGACAGTCTGTCAGGAAAATAATGTCTTTATAGCTTGCAGAAAAAAGCAAAAATTTAGCTCTACTAATTTCGCTTGCAATAGATGTTTTAGTATACTTAATACACTTAATGTTGAGCATGCATTAGAAATATTTTTAGGGCCTAGTCATAGAAGTTAACCTCCCCCTGAACCCCTTAGAGGGATATTTTTACAACATTGGAATTTTAACCAGGATTTAGCCCTTATTGAAACACAGGATCAGCGAAGTTTGCTTTGGATTCAATTTCAATTGGCAAGACAGGCAATAGGAAATCAAATTGTATTGCAAAGTCAGATTACAGCTGCAGAGTGTGGGAGAGGAATAGCAGTGCCACAACAGCATCACCTTTCTGACAGTCAGTGGGACGAGGCCAAAGAATATTAGCTAAAGTGTAGACATGATCAGCAAAGGTGGCGACAGTGGCAATTGTCCCGCAAGTAATATTGATGATAATCATTATGATAATAGGAAAAACGCAGGGATTGCATAACACTGATCAGTGAACAAACATGTGGGTTACATGGGCTAATCAAACAGGGCAGGAATCAATTTGCTTATCATTGGCTACACCTTCTGATCCCTTTCGTACTTGTTTAATTTGAGTCCCATCAGATTCAATGGAAGAATCTGGACCTTGGACTAAAGCCACGGTGCACAAAAATTTAAATTATGCTTGGTGAAGTTGGTGCAAGGTCCAATGGTGGAATATTCAGGGCGGACCAACCTCTGCAAACTGGTGTAACAGTTTTGGGATTCCAATGAACCCCCTGGGAGCACAAGTTTTTACAATTGCCCAGGGATTGAATGTCACTGGCATGGAGCCACAGGAGCTAGACATCCTGAGTTCTATGCCAGGCAATTACTGTCTATTTTTTGGGTATTATTCTGTGGGCTCAGATTTGTTGAGCATAAAAGAGGGACGACCGAAAAATGATAGCACTTGGATATCCCCTGGCTCCTCATGGTACTACAATACCACAGATTATTGTAACAATTGGATAAGGCCTCTACCAACAGAGCAAGGTGCAGATAAAATGCTACCTCCTGGGATTTTCCTCATTTGCGGGGATAGAGCCTGGACTGCAGTGCCCCAGAAAGCTTTAAGAGGACCATGCTATTTTGGCAAACTAACATTATTCACCCCCAACATCCACCAGATGCTTAACATCAGTCACAAGTCCCAACGCTTGAAATGTAGTGTGCATCAGTTGGGTCCTGAATGTAGAGATGAGGTACAATTATGGGACTCACCATCAGTTATATTGGCATCATTTTTTACTCCAGGAGTAGCCTCGGCATAGGCCCTCAAACAATTAAGGTGGCTAGTGTGTTGGGCAGGGAAACAAATTAACATCATGTCCACAGTGCTAGATGAACTTACCACAGATGTTGATAGCATACGTCATGCTGTGTTACAAAATAGGGCTGCCATAGATTTTTTATTGCTAGCACAAGGGCACGGGTGTGAAGATTTTGAAGGGATGTGTTGCATGAACCTCTCTGATCACTCTGAATCAATTCACAAGAAACTTTCGCAACTTTAAGAAAACATGATGAAACAGTTGTTAATAACTCTTTGGATGAGTGGTTAAAATCTTGGGGCATTACTGGTTGGCTTAAAGACTTAGCTTTGGCAATATGTTTTTTTGCATTATTTTAGTAATTTTGCTTATTGTACCTTGCTTATTACAGTGTGTGCAAAGAATAACTGAACGTGCTATTAATTCAGTCTGGCTTCTGCAAAAACAAGACGGGAATTGTTGAGAGTTTTTTGCAGGACAATGGACATATGCAACATATGCACAATCCAGCCTTCATAGAAACTGAGTAAGGTCACCATGCCCTTGAAGAACACGAAAGAAGGACACGAAAGAAGAACACGCTTAAAAGCACAGTTCAGGATGCAAAGGCAGATAAGAAAACCGCAGTGAGATGCATGAAGAAGGAAGACTAAAATTAACTAAAATATTAAAATGCGTGTGTAAAAAGTATTTAGCTAATCATGTATTAGCTTGAGGTGCAAACAATAGAGAATAGTATAAATATGGTTTGCTTTTTGTAATAAATCAGCTTCACTTGATCATATTGGTCATGGCATGATGTCCCGGTAATGATCCTCCACATACTTGCAAGCATTTTCCAGTGTTTCTAGTGAATGTCATAGTCTTTAAATAAATAGCTGATATAAATAGATTTTAGATACAAGCTTCAGATTGTTCTTATGTAGTAGACCACAGCAAATCATTGTGCTGCAATTAGAGATGCCACAATGGAAACAAAAAAATAATTGAGCTGTGAATTAGAATTGTGAATTACATGACTGGGTTTAACTGCATGAATCAAATACAAATTAAGCACCTCAAATGTTTCTATTTCTAATGTAACTCCCACATGTTGCGGTATCAAATGTTTGCTTGAGGGATGTTAGCAGGAAAGAGTTACACAGGGAACAGCAGCAGTGGCAGCTGACCCATGTCTCTGAACAGGTTGAATGGATCGAACAATAACAAGACACCATTTCTACTAGAATGTGAAGAAATTTAAAACCAAACGGTCTTCATGGTCTACTGGCCTGTGACTCTGGAAACAATAATAGAAGATGACAAGAGGACAGATTTATTGCAGAACTGTGATTAAGCTTTTAGCCTGTAGCTAGATATAGAGTTTGTTTTAGGGGTATAAAACATGTGCTTTGTGAATAAATAAGATTCACTTGCACCTCTGCTACTGTGTCTCATCTTTCATGCATCACAAATGGCGCCCAACGTGTCCTGAATACTGCTGTGGTGATCCAGTCTGGTGATGCACCCCAACTGAACCAGCTGGTTGTGGCTGATCAATCACTGAGGAGCTTCTATCATCACCAGCTATAGACCAAGGTTAGCCAAAGCGAGTAGTCAGGAAGTAATTTTCTCTTTTATCATGGGCTAAAGTGCAACCAAATCTCACAAACTTCATAAAGACTTTGCTGCCCATTACCAGGGAGCAAGGATTTAAAGTACTACCACAGAAACTCAAATCTTTACTCATCTGGATCTGTCAAAATTGCCCCTGGTACCCCTCTGATGGTTTTATGAGCTTATTAATTGGCAAAAAGTTGGTGAATGCTTACAAACTTGTCAGGTCACTCAGCATGACATTCACTCTGATGATATTACTTGGTGTGTGATCTATTCTGCCTTGCAACAATTTAAGGAAGTGGATGGTGTCCTTATGGATACACCACTATCCTCTCCTTCTGAGGAGGATGACCCAGAATGCCAGGATCCTTTTGATCCCAGACTGGTCGACCCTGACCAAGAACCAGATTTATATCCTCCTCTAACCCCTGTACCTGCCCTGGCAGCCACCGCTTCTAGCATGGAAGAAATATTACAGACAGCATGCTGAAAAGTGGCTGCCACCATCTCACCTACATACCCTCCTTCTTATGCCACAGCTCATTCCTCTCACAATTATGAGGACATTTCACCCACTGATCCTGAGCCAGAAAGGTTTATACATAGCTGCCACAGAAGGGCTTTACAGTGAGACAGAGTAGTGATCCATTCTGAATTAGGTGAAGTGTCTAGGAGAGGTGAAAAGTCTGTGAGGCCAAAGCTGAAGGAAAAACTGCAGGGCAGAGACAGTGAGGAGACAGAAAAGAAAAAAACAGAAACGACCACAAGGTCGATTTGCCCCCGACCTAGGAATTCCTTTGATAAAGAAGAACTGGTGATAAATGTCACGCGGAATGAATATGTATGAACCTATTGTGAAACTGTATGCATATGCATTTGGAAGGAGGATAAAAGGAGACCTGAAATCCTCAGGGGTACGCATGCCTTTTGAGGAGGATTTCCTCTGCATGCGTCCCACGCGCGTCGTAATAAAAGCATACCGGGCTTTACAACTTTTATAAAGTTGTGAGGTTTCTTCTTTTCTCCGCAAAACAACAGGAAGGAGATATTGAATTTTTACAAGCAATGCCTGTTATATATTGCAATCAAAATCCACATCATGAAAAGCTGTCATATGAAATGGTTAAAGAACTAAGGAAAT
Organism: Melozone crissalis; assembly: GCF_028551555.1. Lineage (NCBI taxonomy): Eukaryota > Metazoa > Chordata > Aves > Passeriformes > Passerellidae > Melozone > Melozone crissalis. The sequence goes on along the minus strand of NW_026535813.1, from coordinate 1,855,709 downwards.
TGGTGAAGGAAAACTGCTTGCATTCCTCCTTTACTGTGAATTTAATAGATGCTATAACTGAATCACATATCATGTTACTGGTGGACTGGAAATCTCTCTTTAAAACAGTTTTAAGGGGGGAGGGGGCAATACTCTGTGTGGTGGACGGAATTCATAGATTTGGCTCAAACTCAGGCATTGAATAATGGTAATCAGCACCCAAAAATTAATATCATGGTGCCCCAGCTCTCTGGTACCAGCATGTATGCTACTGCTTGTGCTCAACTCCAATTACAACCGCAGACTTGGGAACAAAGCACAGTTATTGCCTGGTGTGTACTACGAAAGGTACCCGATACAAAAAATTTAGAGCCTTGTTTTGCCGCCATTCTTCAAGCTCCCCAGGAACCATATATTGCCATTATTGATCGATTGCAATCAGTCATCAGGCGCCAAATTGAAATGCAAGCAGCAGCCAATGCTGTTTTAAAATCCCTTGCTTATGAGAATGCTAATAATGACTGTAAAAAAGATCTGATATGCAACCATACAGATGTTGAACTTGGCGACTGCATCAAAGCATGTGCTAATATTGGCTCAGAACAATATAGAGCAGAACTAATTGCTCCAGCGATTGCTCAGCAATTGCAGGCAGATAAAGCAGCTGTTACATGCTTTGCATGCAGAGAAGGGCATGTTAGAAAGCAATGCCCAAAGGGACAGAAAACTAATAAAAAGCCAAACAAACCCTGCCCTTGCTGCAAAAAAGGCTTTCATTGGAGTAACCAATGCCACTCTAAAACAAGGATGGCAACCCACCCCAAAAACAGGGAAACTCGAACAGGGGCGTGCAGGCTGGTGTCCCTCAACCCAGCAGGGCCCACTTCAGCCAACCTCCAATGCAAATTCAGGTCTGGCAAGGGGCATCCCAGGCAGGGCTGGCCTGGACCTGGCCATCAGCTCTACCAGAGTCTTAAATGACACTTCTGTTCATCTATTACCCACTGCTGTTTTTGGTCCACTACCATTTCAAACTCACACTTTATTATTGGGTTGTTGTTCTACCACTCAAACTGGACTGTTTATTTTACTGGGAATTATTGATGTAGATTATAAAGGGGAAATCAAAATTATGCCTTGGGCTCCTAACCTCCCTTGTACTGTGCCTCAGGGGAGTCACTAGGCACAACTCATACCGTTGCTAGCAATTTCTTGTCCAGTGCCAATATTGCAGCAGCAACGAAACAATGGGAGCTTTGAAAGCACAGGTGTTCCTCAGATCTTTTGGTCTAAAGTAATTGGAACACAACAGCCATTACTTACCTGCCAAATAGATTTTAAGTCTTTTACAGGACTGGTTGATACTGGAGCCAATGTATTCATCATAGTGCAGAAGGAGTGGCATCCTGACTAGCCCTTGACACTCTCTATGGTTATTGTCATTGGAGTTGGCAGACAACAGATACCATGGCGATCAGCCAAAGAACTATGCATCATTGGACCAGAAGGCAAGACTGCCACCTTGCAGCCATATGTACTCCTGATCCCAAGATCGTTGTGGGGGCCAGATCTACTGACTCAATGGGTCTTGATCATTACAGTGCATTTTTGATAGGGGCTATCTATGAAATGCCACTCTTGAAATTGACCTGGCTTATAGATAAGCCCATCTGGATCAATCAGTGGCCCCTAAGAGGTGAGCAGCTTCATCAAGGCCGAATCCTTATACAGGAACAATTACAATTGGGTCACATAGTCCCTTCCACCAGCCCATGGAATACACCTATTTTCGTTATCCCTAGGAAATCAGGAAAGTGCAGACTTTTACAGTATCTCAGGGTAGTCAATGCAGCCATGTCACCTATGGGGTCATTACAACCAGGAATACCTAATCCCACAATGATTCCAGAACATAGGGAATTGGCAATAATTGATTTAAGACACTGTTTTCTCACAATTCCTTTACATCCTGGAGATGCACCTAAATTTGCCTTTTCTTTTCCATCTGTCAATCATGAAACCCCCATGGAACGATACCACTGGGCTGTCCTATCCCAGGGTATGAAAAACAGTCCAACTATTTGTCAGTTTGGCATCCATTCAGCAACACAACCAATATGGCAAAAATATCCATCTGCTTTGCTGTATCACTATATGAACGATATTTTAATTGCCTCCGACAGCATGAGGTTATTGTGCGATTGTCTTGCAGCTTTAAAAATGACACTGACTAACAGAGATCTGTGCATAGCCACAGACAAAACTCAAACAGAACCTCCTTGGAAATACTTGGGCTTTAAACTATTCGAAACAACAGTCACTCCACAGCTGGTAACTTTAAAAACCAACATACACACATTGAATGACTTGCAAAAGTTATTGGGCACCATTAATTGGATTCATCCTCTGTTGAGAATTACAACAGAAGAATTATCTCCTTTATTTCAGTTGTTAAAAGGGGACCGAGATCTCTCTTCCTTAGGCAATTGACAAGAACTGCCCAAAAGGCTTTAGAGACTGTAAGTGATAAAATCAATAAGTCCTTTGCCACATGTCAAAATTCAGATATGCCTTTGCAGCTGTTTCTGATTTTGCAATTTTTCCAACCCTATGCTTTTATTGGCCAATGTGATGTGCAAGAACACAATCTCTGGTTATTAAAATGGATTTTCTTGCCACACACCTTTTCAAAAACTATAACCATTCAACTTGAAATGATTATTTGACTGCTGTCGATGGGACGACTCTGATGTCAGAGCCTGACAGGATATGATCCAGCAGTAGTACATCTCCCTATTACTGCAGCAGAATTAGAGAATCTTTTCAGGAATTCACTGAAATTTCAAATTGCTCTTGCAGACTATAATGGACAGTTTATTCACTCAGTGCCTTGACATGCATTGTTACAATCTTTTAAGGAACTTCCCTTCCAACCACATCACTTACAAAGACACCTATCCTTGATGCAAAAACTGTCCTCACTGATGGATCAGGGGAAACACACAAAGCTGTGACCCTGAGGAAAAATTATACAGGACAGTGGAAGCACTCAATAACTGTCCAACCCGGATCTACCCAGTTAGTCGAACTAGCAGCTGTGGTAGAAGCATTTAATCTCTTTTCACAGAAACATATTAACATTGTTTGTGATTCTCTTTATGTTAGAGGAATCATAGAGAGAACAGAGTATTCATTCCTGAAGGAAGTTTCTAACAAAGATCTTTTTGTATTATTAGTCACTTTGTATAACTTTTTACTTCACAGGTCTCATGAATATTACATTCTGCACCTTAGATCACACACCAGTCTGCCTGGCCCTAAAGTAGAAGGTAATGCAATAGCAGATGCTCTTGCCGTGACAAGTCACTATACCACAAAAGTTAGGGCAGGCAAAACTTTCTCATGATTTCTATCATCAAAATGCCCAAGCATTGGCTAAACAATTTGGTTTGACCTTGCAACAAGCTCAGGATATAGTGAATACTTGTTCACAATGTCAGCAGACTTTTCCCTTACCACAAATGTTAGATACAAACCCCCAAGGATTAAAACTCAATGACATTTGGCAAACAGATGCTTCCCACATATCCAGTTTTGGGATTTTTAAATATGTGCCTGTTTCCCTTGATACTTTTTCAGGTTTCATAGTAGCATCAGCTCACAAAGGTGAGAAATCGAGAGATGCCACCCGACATTGGCTGCATACTTTTACTACTATGGGGGTCCTTCAACAGATAAAAACAGATAATGGACCTGCATCTATACCTCAAAAAACACAAGATTTTTTCCACAGTTGAGGGATCCAACATGTTACAGGTATTGCCCATTCTCCAACAGGGCAAGCCATAGTGTAAATGGCACATTACATATTGAAAAATATGCTACAAAAACAAAAAAGGGGAAATCTGGTAGGTATGCTCCATACCTCAAGAGCAGCTTAACAGTGCCCTGGTTTGGGCGAAATTTGGGACAAAACCTCCAAAAGGAGCCCCTCCAAAAAGCAAACCCACATGGCCCCTCCCCCCAACCAGTTCGGGAAGGATTTCCTTAGAGACAAGTGGAAAGAACATGTTTATTTAATGGGCAAAGCACTCCCCAGCACACAAAATGAACAATACTGGATGACAAAACTCATTCGCTGATCTGAAGAGATGACAAATTCAGAAAGTCTCTCCTGTGGGTGGTCACTCTGTTATCAGTACCTCCGGTGCTGGGAAAGGCAGTAGAGTAGGCCCTCAGCAGGCTACAAAGTGTAAGCTCTTGGTGTTTCCCCAGGTCTCAGTCTGGAGCAGGTTCAAATGGTTCCAAGAAAAGGGAAAGAAAAACAGTCCAGGGAAAACTTGGACTGCCTCAGCTAGCTAAACTAACTAAAAAGCAAAAGGAGCGTGATGTTCTGCCCCATCTGTGCCCAGACAACAACAGCGGAGTTCTGTTTTCCAGCAGACTGTGGGGGAGAGTGCAGCTGATAACTCTATGCTTCTTCTTCTCCCCGCCTTCACTGTCAGCCAGTCTTGAAGGCACAGAACATATCCAGCATAAACAGAACACCCGATTGGGGATACAAGCATCATAACGTCACCCTAGGACACAAAGCAACCTGTTTTAATTTTTTTAAATCTTTCCGCTAGGGATGACCTAATGGCACATCAAAGACGTCTAGGTCAGACAACCAATGGAGAAGGAATTCACCCAGAAGTTACATACAAAGATGTACACAGCGGTCACTGGAAAGGTCCAGTTCCACTGTTAGCTTGGGGGAGAGGTTATGGGTGTGTTTCTTTGCCCACAGGACCATATCGGCTTTTGGCGAGATACATCAAATGCAGCCAAGGATGACAACAATGAATCTTGCGGTCCTTCTACTGCTATACTGCCAGCAAGTGGTGGAAGGAAGAATCTACTGGGCACACATTCTTTAGCCACCACTGTTTTGCCCTCTGAATTGGTGGGATCCAGAACCTCCCCTCAGCAACAATGGAATGGAATGGGTAGGAGGAACTTGGCTTCCTCCCCTAGATCAGGATGTTGTAAATACATGTGTTACCAACAAACACCTTTTTCTCCTTACCTTGTGCTAATTTTTCTATGCAATTGCATTTAATATATGTATCCTTGGGAATGGTAAAAAATTTGACTGCTATCACATTGCCAACCATTCTGTCTACCTCCAACAAATCTTTGGATAAAAGAGCCTTACTTGGTCTTATCCTAGGCAAGCTATTACAGCTCCAGAGCTCAGTCCCCAAGGGGACTGGGTGCCAGAAGCCAGCTCGCTCTCAGACCAAGGCCGCGGGTCAGCCCCCTAGCAAGAAGGGAATATTCAGCTCTTAGTGATTAGGCAGCTCTTATGATTTCAGCTTTGCTTGCTAGGTAGCTTTTCCCTTGGCTTAAGGCTCCAGCAGACGGTAGAGAGAGGAGAAGGAGAAGACGCTGGCTGTTCCACGTGTATGGCTTTATTGCAGGGTTCCATGAAGGGTCTCAGCTCTTCTTCTTCCGAGTTAGTAGGGGTATAGTACGCTACTTTTATACCCTTGGCCCGGATCCAATCCTGACCAATGGCAAAGGTGTTAGAGTGACCATAAGTGACCAATAGTAGGGTTAACAAGATATTGCCTTACATGGCTATAGGGATAGGGTATAAGGCAGATGTCCCTGGAGACAGGAAGCTTCTTTGCCGCTGTGTCAGCATTCTATTCTCCAAGGGGCCCTGGCTAAACCTGAGGGGTTTACTACAACTCCACTTTCTGTTTTTACAAAAAATGCAGTCGCAATACTTCTTTTGAAACAGTGAACAAGACACAAGAACATAGCTAACACAATAAGAATTACAAGGAGAATCAACAACAATCCCTTGACCAAAGATGCAGCCCATCCTGTTAGTCCCCATTGCCCGAAAAGTTCATTGACCCAGTCTGGGATTCTTTCTACTTTCAAGTCCTTCACGAGATCTTTCAGTTTCTGGATGGTCGCATGGATGGACTCTGAACGCGAAGAGAGGTTGGAGCAGCACATTCCCTCAAAGTCCTCACATCCATGTCCATGGGCAAGCAGCAGGAAGTCCATTGCTGCTCGGTTTTGGAGTGAAGCTTGTCTTGTGGTTTCTTCTTCCTTTAAGAGATCACTCAAGGCTGCTGATGTGGCATTAGCTTGTTTACTGAGCCAGCACCCAAAGTGATTGATTTCACCGAGGGCTTTAGCTGCAGCTACCCAGGGTAAAAACAGAGAGACAGCTATCTTTTTTGGTCTGTTCCAATCGTATAATCTCGGATCACAATTTTCATCAAATTCAGTGTAGGACCTTTTTTTCACATTTTAATTCACTTTCTTTTTTCCAATTATGTAACAGGATGATGTTTGGAGTAAGGGTTGAAAGTTTTCCAAGGGTACAGGGACCTCCCTGGAGGGGATCCCTGCCCATACTCTGCCACCACAGATGAGAAACATTCCCTTGGGTAATACTTTGGGATGGAGAGAGGACACAGAAATTACACGAGCGGTGTAATTGCACCAATCATGTGGGTTATAGGTTTTGTTAATTGGTGATACATCTTTTCGATATGTGTTTTTGTGTTGGTCAATTTCTGGCCAATCGTTTTTTGGACGCCTAAAGAAAAATTTGACACAATATGTGGCCTTGGAGGATCCCAATAGATCCAATTCTTGGGGTTCTTCTCGAGCATCTGGCAGAATCTTTGTCCACTCGTCCCAAGTATCAGCCCCATTGGGTCTCTTACCTGTGGTGCGGAGAACCTCGGAGTTATGGACAGGCCAATCATCTGCTACAAAGGGAATTCCTATTAGACATGTAGAAAGTGGATTATCAATGCTTCCCATGGACAAGCACATGTTGTCTTGTTTTAATGTTTTTGCTAAGGTTACCCAAACATTATGGCTAGGTTGAGGGCTAATCCAGCCTAATCCAGGCAGCGGTGAGGACAGCACCGACAGAGATATTTTTCATCTTTGGACAGGATTAGGGCTTCTGATAGGGAATATAAGCACAATTTGTTATCTTTATGATGAGAGAGATTTCTGCCTTGTTCTTTTCTGTGTTCCCCTCCTCTCCCCCTTTTTCTTTTAATTTCTAAGCTGCACTACGGGAGGAGGAGTGGGTAGAGGGTTAAGGGGTTTTAAGGTTAGGAAGAGGGAATAATAAGGTTTTTTAAAAACACAACACAGTGTAATAACACATAATTCAGAGAACACTTTTGTGTTAAGGCTATCTGTGGCCTGTTACAGCAGACTGTTGTTTAACTTTCTGTTTTGTCTGCTGCCTTGTAATGGGGTGGTCTGTTCTTGTGTTTGTGAGTGTTCGGCGATGTCTTCGTCTCCAGGCTGAGCTGGTTTGGTTTTGAGGTGGTCTTGTGTTTGCCTCAGGAGAGTTCTTGACCTCGTCTACAGTAGTGTTCGCTGTGCCTAAGTATGGTTTTACATATTTTCCTGGGTACCACCTTGGACCCGATGGTAGTAGCATGCACCCATATCCTCTACTCCAAGTAATCAACTGATGAGGCCCTGAAATTTGGTGTGTTTCAGGGTCCTTCACAAGCACAGGTGGTTTCTCCGTGAGCTTTGCTTGTGTGGTATTCGCAAAGTGGCGAAGTATTGGTGGGTCAGGCTCTGATGCTGTGCAGTTCAGGATGTTGATGACATAGAGAGCCTTGCAAAGTCTCTCCACTGGAGATGTGATTTTCGTGTCTCTGTCTGTTGCTCGAGGACTCTTTTGATGGTTCGATGTGTCCTTTCCACGATGGATTGTCCTGTGGGGTTTACAGGTATGCCTGTCTTGTGTGCTATGCCCCATTCATTGAAGAACTCCTTCAACTTGTGGGAGGTATAGGCTGGCCCATTATCTGTTTTAATCTCCTTTGGTACACCCAGGGTGGCAAAAGCGAGGAGGAAGTGTTTTACTGTGTGCATGGTCTTTTCTCCTGCATGTGATGATGCAAACACTGCTCCTGAGAACGTGTCGACTGAAACATGCACATACTTTGACCTTCCAAAAGGTGCGAAGTGAGTTACATCTGTCTGCCACAGCTGACAGCTATTCAGACCTCGGGGATTGACTCCCATACCCATAGATGGTATCTGGTAGTTTTGACAGTTCGGACAGGTAGCCACGATAGCTTTTGCCTGATCCTTTGAGAGCTTAAACATTCTCATAAGGGCAGGTACATTTTGATGAAAGAACGCATGTGACAGCTTTGCCTGAGCAAAGATGTTAGGAACATTAGCAGTTTCTGCTGCCATTGCTAATGCATCTGCTTTCCTGTTGCCTTCTGCAATAAGACCTGGGAGGCCTGTGTGAGACCTCACATGCATTATGTGATAAGGTTGCTTTCTGTGAGATATCAGGTGTATTAATTTAGAGAGCAGTTGGTATAACTTCGGGTTAGAGATCTCTTTGAGAAGAACATGTTCTGCTCTCATAGCTATTCCCGCAACATAAGCTGAATCTGTGACCAGATTGAAAGGCTCGTTTTTAAATTTTTCAAAGGCTCTGATGACAGCTGCTAATTCTGTAATCTGTGGCGATCCTTCTACTGTCTGCACGTCAGATTTCCATTCTTGTGTTTGGGGGTCTCTCCAAGTAATCACCGACTTGTGGGATGACCCTGAGCCGTCTGTAAATAGAGTTAGAGCCTTGAGAGGTTTTCTACTTTGGATTCGTTTTGGAATCAAATGGAAAGTTTCATTCTGGTTGAAAAGCTTGTGTTCTGGGATGTCTGATGAAGTTTTACCCGTATAACTGTCCAGAGCAAACTGTAGACTCGCACTGGTCTTGATCAAATCCTCAAAGTCTTTAAGGGTTATTGGCAAATATATGCATTCAAAATCGCAACCTGAAAGAGAGCAAAGGCGAGTCCTAGCCTTTTTTATTAAGTGTGCTATAATCTCCTGGTAGGTGGTAAGTGTCTTTGTGGGCTGGCTACTTGTAAAAACCCATTCCAGTATCAACAAAGGATCTCGCAGCTTAGGGTCCCATTGGAAGATCAGTCCATGGAATCTGGGTGCTTTTCCCAGGATGATGAACTGGAAAGGCAGACTGGAGTCGTAGCGATGGGCTTTGCGTGAAGACAGGGCTTCCTGGACTTTGATGATAGCACCTCTGGCTTCCTCTGTGAGAGTGCAGGGAGAGTCCAGTTCCTTGGGTCCACGAAGAAGGTTGAACAAGGGAGCAATGTCCTCTGACGTAATTCCTAGCAGTGGACGTACCCAGTTGATGGATCCGCACAGGCTGTGTAAGTCCCTGAGGGTTTTTGGGTCATCGTTGATGACGATCTGCTGAGGCACGATGGTTCTTTCCCGGATCTGGACTCCAAGGTAAGTCCATGGCTCGGTGTACTGGATTTTGTCCTCACGAATTTCCATTCCTGCCTTTTCAATGGCTTCAATAGTCTTTTTAACTGTTTTGTCCAAGTAAGCTTTGTCTGAAGCACACACCAGAATGTCCTCCATATAGTGATAGATGATGGCGTCTGGGAATGATTTCCGAATGGGAGACAGGATGTGAGACACGTACCACTGGCAGATAGTAGGTGAGTTTTTTAGTCCCTGAGGAAGAAAACGCCAATGATATCTTTTGAGCGGAGCTTCCTTGTTAATAGAGGGAACGGAGAAAGCAAACCGTGGAGCATCCTCGGGATGCAGTGGTATGCTGAAGAAACAGTCCTTAATGTCTATGATAGCAAGTGTCCAGTCTCTAGGCAGCATCGATGGGGAGGGCAGGTCAGGCTGAAGAGGGCCCATGTCCTCGATGACTTCGTTGATTCTGCGAAGGTCGTGGAGAAGCCTCCACTTGTTTGCACCAGGCTTTGGTAGAACGAAGACTGGAGAGTTCCAAGGGCTGTCGGACTCCACTATGTGGCCTTTTTTGAGCTGTTCTTCCACGAGGGAGTTTAGGGCACACAGCTTGGCTTTCTTTAGGGGCCACTGCTCAGTCCAGATTGGCTTGTGGCTTTTCCAGGTGAGACGGGGAATTTCTGGCAGCGCGCTCAACTCAGTCACCCCAGTCAGAAATCCTGAATGGGAATGCGTAGGGAAGCACCCCACTGGGATAAAATGTCTCTTCCCCAAAGGGTAATGGGGGCCCTTACCACAAATGGACGGATGGTTGCCAGCTTGCCTTCTGGCCCTTCTACCAGGATGTTGTTCTTGCTCCTCGTGGATACTGTAGTTCCACCAATCCTGGAAATCATGCCTGCAACAGGTTGTAGATCCCAGTGTGCTGGCCAATCTGAACGGGCGATGATGGTCACGTCTGCTCTGGTGTCCAGCATCCCTGGCAGGTGGGTCTTCTCTCCTTTGTGGGAGAGGCCGCACTCGATGGTAGGCTTGGATGGTCCCATGACTTGTGCCCACATAGCTGTAGGGTTGAGAGGAATCTGTTCCCTGTGATTCTTTGGGAGTAAAAATGCTTGAGCTATTGGGGTTCCCTTAGAAAGAAAAAATGGTAAGTCTATGCAGTATACCTGCACGAGGATCTCTTGTCCCGGCTGCACTGTCAGCACTTCCGGAACAACGAAGATTTCCTTCAGAGTATTAAGTGAGTCACCTGTAATTAGAATGTCTGAAGGACTCCCTTTAGGTCCATATTTTCCTGTGGGAACACAGTGAATATTCTTATCATTAAAGTCAATGGACAAAGCAGTTACCAGTTGCCGGCGGGTACCCCTCTGGGTTGTCCCGTGGGTTGGGGCTTCTCCTTTGGGTCTGGAGCAGCCTGGGTTGGTGCGTGATTGGGTCTGGGTGGCCTTTGATTTGTATTCTGCGCCCGAAGGTCGAAAGGGCGGCTCAAGGAGTTTAAAGGACGCGATTGATAGCGTTGCTGATGTTGGGGTCTTTGATAATAACTACGATGGTATCGGGGAGGTGATCGCTCCGGGCAGTCCTTTATATAATGTCCAAGTTATCCACAGTGATAGCATTTAGCTTCTTCCTTAGAGGTTATGACTGCATATGCACCCGAAACTCCTTCAGCAATACCCTTAGCAACTGCTTGGGCCACTGTATTTTCAGTGGACATGTGACGTGTACAGCATTCCAGCATTTGCTCTATAGTAGGGTCTGGATCCACCGGTAGAGACCTCAAAATGGCCTTGCATTTCTCATTTGAGTTGCTGAAAGCAAGCTTGCATAAGAGTTCCTTTTTTGCTTCTGCACTCTCTATTTGTTTCTCCAAAGCATCTCTAAGTCTGTCCACAAATTTTATAAAGCTTTCTTCAATGCCTTGTTTTATAGTAGAAAAATGCATTGTTGGCATTGACTCATCCTGCATAAGAAGCAAGGAGGTTTTAGCTGCGATTGCTACATCTTGCAGCATTTCTTTATTCAGAGTTTCCATTTGTACTGCTGGCTTTTGAAAGTCTCCTTCGCCGGCCAACTGTTCTACTGTGAAGTTGGTCTTAGTAGCATCGGCAGTATATGAATCTGATAACATTTTTAAGTGTTTCTTCCAATGCCTGTCCCATAACAAATATTCTGCTGGTGACAGAAGGCATTGTGAAATATTTTTTACATCGTGAGGAAGCAAGACATGTGCAGAGAACATGGCTTCTAAGAAATTTCTAAAGATATGTGAACTACGTCCATGTTCCTTAGCTATATTTCTCAATTGCACTAATTCCTTATTAGAAATTGGTTTCCATGTCTTGATATTAGATTCCCCACCATTCCTTCCTTGCCTATATTCGACTGGAAAGGCTGTGATTTTCTGTGCTAGGTCCCAATTCCCAGACTTTGTAGCTTCTATCTTAATAAGAGCCCATGGGTCTATGTTAATCACATCAAAATCAGATTCATCAGAAGAGCTCTCATCATCTGAGGAACGCTGTGAGGGATATGCTATCTGTGAATTCCTTCTTTTCGTTTAGAAGCGTTTTTCATGGTTTTCAATGACTGGCCAGGAGTTGGCACTATTGGTGAGGGGTAGCAGCACAGCAGGGACCGGATTGGGTTGGGGGGGGACACGCCACAGGTGGTCTCTGATCCGTTCGGGGGGCAGGAGGGTTGGGTCAGGGGTTGGAGGGACGTGTGGGGGCAGGGGGGGTGGATGGCCTGGGGATGCATGCCTGGGGGGTTTGGGGGTGCGCAAACAGTGCTGCTGGTTTGGGATACTACCGGTATAGGGGGAACTGGTGTTACTGCACATGTGTGCGGCTCGGCGCAGGGGAATAGGGTGTGGGCATGGCTCGGGAAAGCGGCGGGAGGGTCCGGCCTGCTCCCAGCCGGGGCCAGGAGGGCCGGGGCGGTGACGGCGGGGAGGGCGGTCGCGGGGGTAGGGGGTAGCAGCGCGGGGTTGGGGGGAGCGGCGGCGATAACGGGACCGGGGAGCGTGGCAGGAATGGCAGGGGGGAGCGGGGGGCAGGGTGGGGACAGCAGCGGGAGTAGGGGATACCGCGACGGAGCAAGCAGAGGCGGGGAACAGCGGCGCGGGGATGGGGGGGACCGGGATCCCAGTGACGGGAGGCGGCAACGGCAGCACGGGGGCGGGGGGAGGGAGGAGGGGGTAGAGCGGCGCACGGGGAGGGGTGGTCGCAGCGGAGGGTACGATGGTAGGGGCAGGGAGCGAGGCCCCCGGGGCCAGACGCGGGAAGGAAGCGGAGCCGGGAAGATGGGGGGCTGTAACAGGAAATGGGGAGTTGGGCAGTGAGGGTCCCGCGAGGGGGGGAATGTGGGGGGGGCTGCTTGGCTTCTGCCTGCGAGGTGGTATCTGCAGGAAGCTCTGCAGAGCCCAGTGACTGTGTGGCATTCAAGCCACATTCCTCTGTTATCTTATCAGCGCAATGAGCATATGAAGAGGAAAGATCTGTTAGTTTGGAACTTTTTTCAGAGTTCAATTTTTCAATCGTTTTTGTTATTATATGAAATAAAGGTAAGAAGTTAGTAACAGAAAAGGCCTGTTTTGTTTGAGACATATAAATGGTGTTTCCAACTGTATCCCAGAAAGAATTTTCAGTAATTGTGGTCTTATCAGTTTCAGGGAAATGCAGCACAGTCCAAGATACAAATTTTGTAAGAGTCTTTTTTGATGGACTACCTTTAGAAAAAGAGAAATTGTTAACAGATAAGGTTTCTACAATGGTTAAATATGACTCTCTCTGAAGTGTGGTTAGTCTTAGGGTGCTTAAACAAGTACTCATGATTTTCAAGCCCTTTCCACAGAAAAACAAGAAAAAAAACAAAAAAGGTTTTTTAGAGCACCCAAAGGTATGCACGCAATCTCAATACTTACTTCCTTTGGGGTCAGGGGTCTGTGGAAGGGTGTCTGCTCCTCAATTCTCCTCAGACTTTATCTCGTCCAGATGTTTCTTGAGGGTCTGTCATGGTTTGACCCGGAAACAGGATTTCTGGGATGCTGTAGATAGGGCCAATGAGTGCTCAGATTTGAATATTGCCATCTGGCCCAACCACTGGGCATTGGATCCACCTCTGAGAACACAGGGTAAAAGCAGGGCTCTCCCCCTGGCAGTTCCTCTTTGGATTTCCGGCGGGAAGGAGTTGGGTCTCTTTCCCCGGCCCAGTTGCTGGCTGGGCGGGGGGAGGGGAAAAGCCATGCGGCCCGGCCCGGGAGAGGTAGGCCTGGCCCCCCCCAAGGGTGGAAGGAAGAAGTAAAGAAATGCCGGGAAGCAATAAGCAATGGGCAGCCTGTTCCCCCCCCTCGGAGACAGACAGACAGACAGAGAGAGAGTGCAGCCTGTGTTTGTGGCTGTTACCTTGAAATTTAGTAAACATGTGCCGGCAGCAGGCAACCCGGCTGAGGAGATGGGGGGGGGGGGGGGGTGCAGCCAGGAGTCCAGCCGCTCGGAGGAGTTTTTAACCCTTTTTGGACAATGAAAACTTCACAGAACATTAACCCTTCCTAGACGAGTGATGAAGGTCTGGACCAGAGAGAGAGAGAGTGAGAGATGTTGGAAGAATGGAGAAGAGGGAGTGGCATTTTATGCTGGACTCTTTTGTGTAGCCATGGTCAGAGCCATGTTTCCGTGTGATACAGAGACTGAGTCCAGGGGGAGAAATGTCCCAGAGCCAAAGAAGATTCAGTGTGGGTATCCCTCGGCCCCAGGGGGTATATAAAATATGGGGGGGACAGATGTCCCAGAGGTGAGATACTGTGCTTTTCTGGAACTGGACAAGGCATCCTTAAAAAGACAACCCTGGAAGCAGCCCTGATTCTTGTTCGGTGGTGAGAGCACCGGAACAAGGACGGAAAAGGCCACCACGACACATGGAAGGACTCCCTCTCCTCTTGAGGAACTGAAAGTTGAGCATTCTAAACGGTGGTGCTGGACCCAGAATTGGTGACTTTGGAAGATGTATTGTATTGGGAATTTAGGGGGGAGGAGGAGGAGAGTGTTTTTGTGAGGTTTTCATTTTCCTTGTGTTTTCTTTTTCTTTTGTGTGTAGTTTAGTAATTGTTTTTGTAGTTTAGTTAATAAACTTTTCTTTTTTTCAAGTGAGAGCCTGCTTTGTTTATTCCTGGTCAAAATCTCACAGCAGACACCAGAGAAAGTGTATTTTCATGGGGGCATTTGGCCTTGGGCCAGTGTCAAACCTTGACAGGGTCGAATTGAGCCTTCTGCAGAGAGGATTTTCTAAAACGAAAAGTCCTTTCGCAGAAGGAGAGGCTTCCCGAACAGGCAATAACAGGAGGCCCTGAAAGGCTCTGATGCTCCGGTGACGCTTCGCTCCTGGGGGCCAGGGTCCGATGATCACGTTTGGGCGGCCACTTAAATGAGCCTTAATTGGTCTTATCCTAGGCAAGCTATTACAGCTCCAGAGCTCAGTCCCCAAGGGGACTGGGTGCCAGAAGCCAGCTCGCTCTCAGACCAAGGCCGCGGGTCAGCCCCTAGCAAGCAGGGAATATTCAGCTCTTAGTGATTAGGCAGCTCTTATGATTTCAGCTTTGCTTGTTAGGTAGCTTTTCCCTTGGCTTAAGGCTCCAGCAGATGGTAGAGAGAGGAGAAGAAGAAGACACCGGCTGTTCCACGAGTATGTCTTTATTGCAGGGTTCTGTGAAGGGTCTCAGCTCTTCTTCCGAGTTAGTAAGGGTACAGTATGCTACTTTTATACCCTTGGCCCGGATCCAATCCTGACCAATGGCAAAGGTGTTAGAGTGACCATAAGTGACCAATAGTAGGGTTAACAAGATATTGCCTTACATGGCTATAGAGATAGGGTATAAGGCAGATGTCCCTGGAGACAGGAAGCTTCTTTGCCGCTGTGTCAGCATGCTATTCTCCAAGGGTCCCTGGCTAAGCCTGAGGGGTTTACTACATGTGGATACCACTCCACCTCATTTTCCCAAATGTAATTTTACATCCATTTCCAATTTACGATGTTTGGAATGGACATCATGTATAGGACAACAATCACAACAACAATTCTTACTGTATGGGAGAGTAATTGACTGGGGACCACATGGTATCCTTAGAGAAAATGGGACAAATACAACCATCCTTCCATTCCAAAAGGCAAACTGCAGCATTGTTACAGGGCTCGCAAGGGTCTTTCAGGCTGAAGAGGAGACGAGAATCTTGACCTCATGTTCAGAAGGCTGATTTATTATTTTATGCTATATATTACATTATTACTCTGCTAATAGGAATAGAGAGAAAAGGTCTCAGAAGCTTGCTCAGCTAAGAATAGAAAAGGAATCAATAACAAAGGAGCTCTCTCTGATTCTGTCCCAGAGAGAGCTCGGTCTCTGATTGGCCCTTAATTGTACACATCCAACATGGGCCAATCACAGGTGCACCTGTTGCATTCCACAGCAGCAGATAACCATTGTTTACATTCTTTTTCTGGGGCCTCAGCTTCCCAGAAGGGGGAAAAATCCTAAAGTAGGATTTTTATGAAAAGATGTTGGTGACACAGCATTGTTTGGCATGATGGTGGAATGGCTGTGTCGCAGATACCTTTTCATTAAAATCCTTTTATTAGGATTTTTCCTGCTGAAGCTGAGAAGTTTCAGCAACAAAATGTAAACAATGGTTATCTGCTGCTGTGGAATGCAACAGGTCCATCTGTGATTAGCCCATCTTGGATGTTTATAATTAATGGCCAATCAAGGGTCGAGCTATCTCGGACAGAGTCCGAGACAGCTGCCTTTTGTTATCATTCTTTTCTATTCTTAGCTTAGCTAGCTTCTGAGGAAACCCTTTCCTTCTATTTCTTTTTTGTATAGTTATAATGTAATATATATATAATAAAATAATAAATCAAGCCTTCTGAACATGGAGTCAACATTCTCATCTCTCCCTTCACCTGAAAACCCCTGTGACCACTGCCACATGGCTGGACCATTGATTCAATATTATCTAGGTAGTAATCAATCATGTGTTCATAAGCATTTCTGGAAGATGTTGTTACCTGTCTTTGGTAATATGGTATATCAGGTGAACTTGGTTAAGAATTGTACCATCAGAAATTTGACATTGTTAAAGAGACAATCACTAATGACTTGTACTTCACATCTGTATGATTTTGCTTTAGCTAATGATCTTTCAATTGATTATAGGAATGGCTTGTATTTTTTATCTGCTAATTCTTTTGTCTTTAAATCATGTGTAACCAATGAAGATATAGAATAATTTTTTTCTCCTTCTTCCATTTAAAAGAAAACCAGAAATTTGGGTACCTGTGAATCTGACTCAGACTTGGGAAGGACAAGATGGTCTTTCACAATTGGCTCAACTATTCCAGGAGGAAATCCAAAAGAGTAAGAAACGAGTTTCACAAATTTCTGGGTTGGTTGGTTTTTTGCCATCATTTCTGCTGTAATAATATAAACCATAGCCTCTGCGGCTGTTGCAGCTTTAACTAATTCCATTCAAACGAACCACACTGTGGGACAAGCTTTAACCAATATTAGGAAAGAGTTACAAACATAAGAACAAAGTGACAAGGAAATAATGACCAGATTAGATGTCTTGGAAAGTGCTCTTTTGTGGATTGGCAAAAGAGTTGAGGATCAAAAATCCCACATATCCTTACATTGCGATTGGGAACACATTCATAACTCACTATGTGTCACTCCTCTTTCGTGGAATGAAACAGAGCAAAACTGGTAAGCAGTCAAAAACCACTTCCAAGGAGCCTTTGATAAAACTTTAAGACAAGATATTCACTCCCGTCACACTCAGTTAAAAGATCAACTCAGAGCTTTGCAAACTGGAGAAACAAAAGGTATTGACAGACTTAAAAAAAATATCTCTCTTGGCTAAATCTGAAAAATTGGTTTTCAGGAATAAATTTACGCATTTGGGGTTTTATTGAATTGTCTGGCAATTATATATTTTTTAATTTTCTGTCTTGTCCTTTTCAAAAAAATCAGAGCCATTAAAGGCACACAAAAACAAGTTATGGTTGCGCTTGCTTTGTCCATGACATCAAGAAAAAGAGAAGGGGGAAATGTTGGGGTAACAAATGTTTGCTTGAGGATGTTAGCAGGAAAGAGTTACACAAATGTGGTGGTTTGACCAGGAAGAAGTGGGAGAATAGCAGCAGTGGCAGCTGATCCTTGTCTCTGAACAGGTTGAATGGGTTGAACAATAACAAGACACCATTTCTACTAGAATGTGAAGAAATTTAAAACCAAACAGTCTTCATGGTCTACTGGTCTGTGACTCTGGAAATGATAATAGAAGATGTCAAGAGGACAGATTTATTGTAGAACTGTGATTAAGCTTTTAGCCTGTAGCTAAATATAGAATTTGTTTTAGGGGTATAAAACCTGATGTGCTTTTTGAGTACATAAGATTCACTTGCACCTCTGCTAGTGTGTCTCGTCTTTCATGCATCACACCCAACATGTATATTTAACTCTTGCAGCACAAATCTATGTTTAATTCAGTATAAACACTACGCTTTCAGAGAATTTCTCAAACTTCAAATAAAAAAAAGATGTTTAAGTCAAACAAATAGAAAGGCAATTGAGAATCTGATGAGTTAACTTGATACTCACTGCTGTTAAACAAATGTAATTATTTTAGGCATTGGATGGAATCTACCAAATATTTTCTCTTAAAACTTGCAGAGATTTAATAATTTCTTTTTTTAAAAAAAGATGTGCTCTAAGTAATTACTTTTATTTATTGTAATTAAGACTGAGTCTGCAACATTTTCCCTGCCAGTAAAATAACCTGGGAATAGAATCCATCAATATCCCATTCATCATAACATAGTTGTTTAGCCTCCAAATGAAGCTCTTGAGGGCAGAATATCAAAAAGCCAATCTCAAAGCAGTCTTAAATGCCATTTAAGCTTCTTTACCCTTCTCAGTTACTAAGACTGATCCCCAAACTTTGAAGACTCTCATACTAATAATTAAATATATATGAATAATCCAGGCTCAAGTAAAACCAATCCTTATTTCAGATCAGTATCTTTAACCTTCACTTCTAACAGAAGAAAGCAAAGATTTTCTTTAACACAAACTTTCTATATTTTGTCCATTACAGTTGCCTAACATTTGTCTTTGAAAGTATTTTATTTACAGCTTGATAAGAGACAAATACTCATGCTTAGTACTGAAACACACAGAGATATGATGATCAGATTAGTATTTTTAATTTGATTTAACAGACGCCAGATTACCCCCCAAAACTTCACCTTGCTCTTGCAACAATGTATTCTTTTCTCAAGGGAAGACTATAAAACACAATCTGAAAAACTCTCAGTTATTGAAGAATTGGCAGAGATAGTAATGAGATGGAAGCCACACAAAAATTTTCAGTAAGCAGGTCCCACTTTTGTCTATAAAGTCAACTTGGAAATTTTAAATATGCTTTCTTTTTAATGATATCTATTAGCATATTTTATGCTTCACCAAAATGAGCAGAGTTAATAGACAAGTCCCTTCTCCTCACACACCCTCTCTCCTTCCCTTGAATCTATTAGCTGTTTTACTGCAAGAAAGATAAATAACACTTGTGACAACAGCATTACAAAAAGAAAAAAAATACAGGTTATTCTGGTAGTAGACTCCCTTCTGAAGGGAACAGACGGTACCATATGCAGATCAGACTCACTCCTTAAGGATGTCCGCTGCAATGTCCGCTGCCTCCCTGGGGCATGAAAGATGTGAAGAGAGAGCTTCCTACCCAGTACAGCCCTCAGATTATTATCCAGTACTGATTTTTCAGGTAGGCAGCAATGAGGTTGCAACAAGTAGTCTGAGGGCAATCAAGAGAAACTTCAGGGCATTGGGATGAGTGGTTAAGGGATCAAAGGCACAAGTAGTGTTCTCCTCTATCCTTCCAGTCACAAGGAATGATGAAGGAAGAATCAGGAAGAGGCAGCAACTCAATACCTGGCACCGAGTGTGGTGTCACTGGCAGAACTTTGGGGTCCTCAATCATGGGTCAGTCTATACAACACCAGGCCTGCTGGGTTCACCTGTCTCAAAGGGAGAAAAGGATCTTTGCACAGGAGTTAGCAGGGCTCATTGAAAGAGCTTTACACTATCTTTGAAGGAGGAAAGGGATAAAACCAAGCTTGCTACAGGTAAGCTGGGGGAAGGAGTGGGGGGGAGGCATGTGACTGAGGGGTGTGCTAGCAAGGTCCTTTGCTCTGCCATCTCAGTGGAGGTAGGAAATGGAGATCTGTGTTGCAGCAAAGACACAGGGGTTATTGATTTATCAGAAACTATGGAAGTGCCTGAAAAGAATCACATGGGAATGAGGGCTTCTCCCCCTAAAAAGATGGCCAGATCAATAGCCCAGCTGAAGTGCATCTACACCAATGCATGTAGCATGGACAACAAACAGGAGGAGCAACAAACATTACACAGCTGGAAAACACTATGATATAGCTGCCATCATGGAGACATGGTGGGATGACTTACACAACTGGAATGCTACAATGAATGGCCATAAACTCTTCAGAAGGGACGGGCAAGGCAAGAGAGGCAACAGCGTAGCCCCTGTATGTTAGGGAGTGTTTTGACTGTCTAGAGCTTGCCAGTGGTGATGAAAGGGTCACTTGTTTATGGGTAAGGATCAGGGGTGAAGCCAACAAGACAGATATCCTGGTGGGAGTTTGTTACAGGCCACTCAACTGCCATGAGGAGGCAGATGAAATATTCTATAAGCAGCTGGGAGAAGTCTCACGATTGCTGGCCCTTGTTCTCATGGGGGATTTCAACTTACCAGATGTCTGCTGGAAATACAACACATCAAAGAGAAAACACTCCTGGAGGTTGCTGGAATGTGTGGAAGAGAAGTTCCTGACACAGCTGGTGAATCAACCAGAGGAGGTGCCCTGTGGGATTTGTTGCTTATGAACAGAGGACTGGTGGAGGATGTGATGGTTGGAGGCCGTCTTGGGCACAGCAGTCACAAAATTAATGAGAATTCTTAGAGAAGTAAGGGACAGTGCCAGCAGAACTGTTCCTTTGGACTCCTGGAAGGCAGACTTTGGCCTGTTTAGGATATTGGTTGAGACAGTCCCTTGAGAGTCAGTCCTGAAGGGAAAAGGGGTCCAGGAAGGCTGGACATTCTTCAAGAAAGAAATTTTCAAGGTGCAGGAGCAGGCTGTCCCCATGTACCAAATGACGAGCCAGCAGGGAAGATGACCAGCCTGACTGAACAGTGACATTTTGCTGGAACTCAGGAAAAAAAGGAGAGTTTACTAACTTTGGAAGAAGAGGCAGGAAACTCAGGAGAACGTCCTGTGTTCAGATTTGGGGTCCTCACTACAGGAAAGACATTGAGGTCCTGGAGCATGTCCAAAGTAGGGCACTGAAGCTGGTGAAGGGTTGTGGTGATATATACCCATCACGCCCTCCTTTCACCTCATCCTTGGGCCTGGTCTACAATCTCAGAAGCTCCAGCTGAGCAGTGAAGCACCCCTTGATGGTACCAGTCGGGCCCTGAAGCACTCCCTGGTTGTACCAGGAGCTCTTGTATGGTAAAGGTGGGAAAAATCAGAAAAAACATCTGCCAAAAAAAGGTGGGAAACAAAGGATAAGCAGCTATCCTTTGTAGCCTTGGTAAGCCATTTACCTGAATTGTACCCTGAGAGGAACAATACCATTGTTACTGGACTTTCTGGGAGAAAATGCCAGTAGTTACCAGCTTGGGTTATGTCCAGGAAGGAAACTTACTGATGACTAAAGCCAATCATGATAACATGGTGATCAGTCAAAGGTTGGACTCAATGATCTCAGAGGTCTTTTCTAACCGAAATGATTCTGTGATTCGGTGACCCTATAAACAGTGGTCCTGAGTGACGCCCTTTGAGCTCTCCTGGACTGCAGTGGGCTGAGTCAGCACCTCCCTCTAAGTGGGGCCTCTCAGAGCTCACAAACCATCAAGTTTGTGATACTCAAAGGACTATCACTGATGATGAGGCCTAGGCTGATATCCCCCATCTCCATGCTCCTCCAGGTGCAACCCTTGCCTGTTGGGAAATGCAGAGAATTGATGTATTTCACTGAACTTGAGGGGAGTTTTTGATAGGTACATTTACACACATAGAAATAGGTGTAGACATGGTTTTTCCTGTGTGTGTGTGAATCTATTATCTTTGCATCCATATCCTTTGCACCCTTACCCCTTTTGCATTTCTGGTTTCTGTGTAAATAATTCCAAATTACTTCTAGTTTGATCTTCCTTTGTATGCTTTAATCTGTTGCAGTAAGCAACAGAGTGTACCTTGCCATAGAACTGTGTAAAGCCACTTTTTCACAAACCCAAATTAAATCCCGCTTTTTCCAATACTTTTGACAGTGTTTCTTTAAGTGGCTAAACCACTCATTCGCAACAATGGGTCTAGAGCACAAATCTTATGAGGAGCGGCTGAGGGATCTGGGGATCTCTTTAGAGTCCCTGCTGCCTCATAGCCCAAAGCACTGAAAAGGACAGTCTAGATGTTGCCATGTGTCTTGGGGATGGTTTATTATCCCATCCCATTTTTGGGGTCTTTGATCTGTTTTGTTTTGTGCCTGTAGTGGTTTTGGCTGTCCCCGCCCCACACCCTCTCCTCCCTGGCTCCAGGGCTGTCACGATGAATGGAAGTTGAGCTGGGGTTTCCGGGGGGCAGTTGGGGATGGGGCGAGAGGCTCTCTCTTCTGGCAAACGTTTCGACCGGCGGCCAGTCTCTGACCAGGGATCCTGTTGTTTCTGTGGGTTTTGCCTGCTTCTTTTTTTTGCTGTTGTTGTTTCTTGGGGAGTTTTTTTGTTTGTTTGTTTGTTTGTTTGGAGTTTTTTTTTTCCTTCAGTACTGTGAGTGAGTATGCCGGCGGGGCTTCTTTTTCTGCTCTGCTGTCGGGAAGCTCATAGCCAGTGCGTGCTCCGCCAGGACCCGGGACCGCCCTCGTTTCCCACCGGGGGGCTGCCCCCGTCCTCTGCACAGCCCGGATCCAGAGGACTGGCCAGCGCCGGTGAGAAAAGCCCGAGGAGCCTTTTGCTGCATTTGGGAGCCAGACTGCTACTGCCCAACCCCCACCACAACTCCGCCATTGCTCCGGGTTTGTGCTACAGTGTAGCTTTTCACCCTCTGCCTGATGAGAGAACCTGCCGTTCCAACTTGCTTCCCCTGGGGTTCCTGCTGCAGCTCCTTTTGCTATCCAGTGGGGGCACCGTGATCGGATGCCCCTGGGGGTTCGTAAAAGAAGCCCCTTCTCCATCCCGTTCTGCCGGATGTGCCCGCCATTGTCCATGTGAGAGGGAGACGGCCTAAACTTGCGCCACAGCACCCCCTGCAGCCGCGGGAGAGTCATCGCACCTTCTCTGCCCAGCTGGGGAGCCACCAGTGCCCCGTCCGGCTGCGATCGTAACTACACCAAAGGGGAAAGTGCCTAAATAGTGGGAAGAGATAGTTTTTTGGGTTCTCTGTTCTTTGTTTGTTGTTGTTACCCTCATTATACATACACACACTAGTGAAGAACTGTTATTCCTTTTCTCATAACTTTGCCTCAAGGCCCCTTAATTTCAAAATTATAATAATTCAGAGGGGCTCATATTTTTCATTCCAAGGGAGTCTCCTGCCTTCCTTAGCAGACGTCTGTCTTTCAAACCATCATGCTGCAAAAATAATAATCATCGTCATCATCTGAAGTACAACAGTCAAAGCATTGAGATTTCCCTTGTTGTTATTCTCATAAAACACAAGAAAATCTGAATTGAGAAGGAAGCCTTTTCTCCAGCTTTCATATGAAGGCAAAATAAAAGCAAACGTTGGAACTAAAGCAGGACTGTGAAAACAAAAATGCCTATCTCGACAAGTGTCTTAAAATGCAAAAAGTAATAGCTGACATCTAGTCCAACCCTTACAAAAGTCTCTGAAATAATGTTCTGTTGTGTTAAGCATGGAGAGTTTCAGGTTCAAGATAACATATTTACAGATGGTCTGCCTGCTGTTACATTGAGCTATAGAATGGTAACTCTATGGCTTAAATATCTCAAATATCTGACTTGAAAGAAGTATTTGATGCTGTACACACACAGGATTAAAAAAATAGTGCATAAATGAAGGTTAGCTCTTAGAAAGAGACTTGAATATCTAGTGAGCTTTCAATCACTTAAGGATACATACCTAGCTGTAAGGATGCTAATGAGAGTTTAATATTCTCCAAAGGAAGCGGGCCTCAAAAATTTAGTGAGCTCATCTGATTGCATATAAACATTCCCACCAAGCATCATCCTACAACACTTTCCAGGGAAAGCTTCTGCAGCTCACAGCATTCCACCAGTTAGGACAGATAAGGACATGAAGAAAAGGCAAATAAATGATGATTTTATAGGCACATTGAAGAAGACAGCTGCTATTTGACAAAAGACTAAAGCAAATAAATCAGAAGTGGGGAAGTTGTTTGGCTTTTGAAAATGAGGAAGCTTTAGTTTCCCAGAGCAGAAGATGGGAAAGGTAATTTGAATAAATGGACAATTATTCTAACAAAATACAATGAGTGACATGCATAAACTAGGCAACCATGAGTCTGCAGCTCAGGATGCATCTCAGACTGGGAAAATATATGTACTGTTTTTCTTGTTACAAGAGACGTGACTTTCATGACACTAAAAGTGAATGGCTAGCAATGAGGGGATACTGATCTTATTCAAAGGTGAAGAAATTTCAAATATATGGATACAATTGCACTTTTAATTATAATACAGTACCCTAATAGATATTTAGCCCACATCTATGAGAACAGTATTTTCAGATATACACAAGGCAACTACAGAAGAGGGTTTATAAATAAAAACTTTATACCCTGTACTTAATTTATCGACAAAGTGACGCCATTTGTCTCGAAGACAGCTAGTTCTTTGTCAACTACCTTGAAAAGAGTTACAAAACTTATCTCTAGTATAGTGAGAGGCAGTCATTGGGAAGATAAAGGTTTTGTTATGGTCAAAAGAATAAAATAATTTGCACTTTCCTCAATAGAGGGAAAAACGTTTTGATGTTTGGATTCTTAAGCAAGGCAAATACAAAAGCAAAGTACAATTGCTAAGAAGAAAAACATAATATAATGCCGTACCCTGAAAAAGAGCCCCCAAAAAGTATATCAATGAACTGGAAAAATCCTGCCCAGCTAAAAAGGTAAATCAAAAACTCAACAAATGAACTAAAAGCTATTTTATATTTGTATCTGCTTTTGGAACCTGTCTCCCTTATAGTTTAAGGGGGAGTATGCATGACAGGAAGAAATGTTATCCCATTTATCCCATTCAAGCACATATTTTTATTAACTACATTTAATTTTCAAAAACTGGAAATATTCAGGCACTCAAAAAAAAAAAAATCTGCTATTCATCCCCATCCCAAGGGATCAATTTACACACACACATGCATACATATAAACAATAACATATTTGTTTCAAACAAAAGCTTTTAAAAAATCTCTATAAATATGTACTTGCAGTTACAAGCACAACACTAAATCATATCCTTGTTTTTGTTAAAAACTAAAGTTTGTCAGTACAAATCATGCATGAAAGGAGGGAAATTTTTTATTAAAACTACATATGCTTCAAATGGCAAAGCTTAGTGTGTCTGGCTCAGTGCCAGTTGACAGCTCAGCTGGATATCAATGCTCATTCTGACTTCCCCCTTGCAGCATGTCACTTCTAAATTGTTTCCGCAGTAGAAAGTTTATTCAACCTTTCTCTCAAATTATGTAGACCAACCATCATTCTGCTGTCTCTTCATAGCAGAACAGGTCATGTTCTCTGACAGCAGAAAAGCCAGACAGCAATTCCGAATAATCAACTTGATACAAGTGGAATTTCGACTGTTTTAGGTGCAATTGATTCTGCTGATAAAACAAATGATGGCTTTTAGTGTTTAGATATTAAACTGTATCACAAAGGTCAATTCTGTGAGTACACAAATGTATAAGAAATCTTTATCCTGCTGTAATCTGAACCCGTTTCATGTTTATCAGCAATTTCTAAGCATTCTAATTTAGAAACCAGGAAATCAAAATATATTTTTTCAACATTACTCTTTCTAACACCGTCTAACACCAGCTCCCATTTTTAGTGCCTGTTCAAAAAAGAGAAATGCTTTTCTAAAAAGATAAGGAGAAATTAATTTTTCCCTGGAAAGTGACTTTTTTTATTCTAGAAGTAAAAAATAAGAAAAATTTAAATTTAAATAATTTTTTTAAACCCTGTAGTATGGTGATAGCACTCCTTTTGGAAAAGGAGATGCTATAGTGGAAGCATAAATAGCTACAATTATCAGTAGTAACTGATGGTCATGTAGAAAGAAAATTAGAAAGGCGAAAGTTCAGCTAGAACTCAATCTGGCCACTGTTGTGAAAGATAATAAAAAGTGTTTTTATAAATACTTTATAATGAAAAGGAGGGCCAAAGAAAATCTCTATTAAATGGGAAGCAAGGAAGGGGTTGGAGAAACTTACAGAAAAATTTTAGAATATGGGGTTTTGAAGGACTGTGAATCAGAATATAACACACCAATATTACTAGTTAAAAAGCAAAATGGAGAATATAGGTTAGTGCAAGATTTAAGGGCCATTTATAAAAAGTATCCGATTTTAATCCAGTAGTAGTGAATCCATACACACTCTTGACAGCACTGAAAGAGGAATATAAATGGTTTACAGTGATTGATTTTAAGGATGCCTTTTTCTGCATACCCTTGGAGGAAAAATGCCAAGCAATATTTGCTTTTCAATGGGAAAGTCTCACCTCTGGATGCAAAGTCCAGTTAACCTGGACCATCCTACCACAGTGAATTAAGAATAGTCCAACAATATATGGAAAACAACTAGCAAAATTTAGAACAATGAAAGAAAATAACACTGAAGGAGAAGTTTTACAGTATGTGGATGACATTCTACTGACAGCAGATGTAATATGTGATGTAAAGTAATTCATGCTTGTGTGGAAAATGTACAAAATAAAAATTGTAAAATAAATCATACATGTAAAAAAATCCAATGAACCTCAGACCACAAACAGCCCAGAGACAGATTACCACATAGAAGTTGCGAGTTACCTGGTGGCATCAGGAAAGAATGCCTCGTTAGCAAGCAAAAGGACATGGCCGGTGAGGAGATGGGCTTCTCTTGGAACCACCCGGGAACACCCAAGAACGATCATCACTTCATAAGTATCATCAATCAAGATAACCGAAGTTGTCAAGAACATACATCTGAATACCCAACTTCTCCTGACATGATCAATGCCTGCCACCTCCCAAGAAACAGCAATTGCCCTGCCCTGTACAGTAAAAAGAAACTTTCATGCATATGTGGGGTGACAAAGGAAATCAGGGCACCTCTGCCTCAGGCAGAAAAAATGTATAAAACAGCCCTGCCGGAGAAGGCATTTGTGAACAGAGGGAGGTCTGATGCAATAGAGGTCGGATCTAGGTTCACCCAGCGCTGATCCCCGGCGCGATGCTGTCTCTTTGACTGTGGCTATTGAAGACCACATTTTTGGTCGTGAAAATAAAATCTTTCACTATTATTATTAATTTGGCTTTCTCGCTGATCATTTATAACAGCAGAGATACAAAACCAATGCCTACAAATAACCATAAGTCTGTTGAACTTTCTGTGACAGAATAGTTACACAGTAATTAAAAGAAAAGCTCAAATAGGAAAGGCAACTGTGAGCTGTTTGGGCTTGAGGATCACTCAAAGACAGAGAATTCTGGGCCTTGACAGAAAAGAAGCAATCTGCCAAACTCCAGAACCTGAGAACATCTGAGAATTATGAGGCTTTCTAGGAGTGGTCAGGTGGTGCTGGTTGCAGATATTAAACTATGGACTTTTACTAAAGCTTCTTTATGAACCTCTCAAAGAGCCAAAGGGAGGGCAATTAGTGTGGACTCCTGAGTCCCAAACTGCCTTCTGAGAACTGAAAAAGGCATTAATGACAGCACCTGCATTATGGTTTCCTGATTTAACTAAGCCCTTTGAACTGTTTGTACATGAGAGACAACATTTAGCCCTGGGAGTCCTGACACAAAAGCTGGGAATCTGGAGGAGACCTGTGGGCTATTTCTCTAAACAGCTGGGCAATGTGAGCAAAGGATGGCCAGTATGCTTGTGAGTGATTGCTGCAATTGTTCTACTGATCAAAGAGGCTAGGAAGCTCATGAATGGACAGCATATAACTCTTTTTGTCCCTCACATGGTGAGATCCATATTAGAGCAAAACGGGGGCCATTTGCTATCCCCCAGCAGGATACTTAAATACCAAGTTGTGCTTTTAGAACAGGATGACATGGAATTGAAGACAACAGCAGCCACTAATCCAGCCATGTTTCTTGATCCAAAGGCAGTGGATGAGCGAGCCCTGACACATGATTGTCTCCAAACTATTGAACAGGTATATTCCAGCAGAACTGATTTGTGGGATAAATGAATAGAGAATCCTGGTTAAGAATTAATTACAGATGGCAGCATTTTCATAAAAGACCGAAGATGAATGGCAGGATATGTAGTGGTGACTGCTATCTATTACAAGCTTGATCTTTACCAATTAATACATCATCCCAAAAAGCAGAGATAATAGCACTAAAACAAGCATTGAATTTGGCAGCAGACAAAAGAGTGAATATTTGAACTGATTCTAGATATGCATTTGGTGTGATTCATGCCCATGGAGCTATATGGAAGGAAAAGGGACTGCTATCAGCTCAAGGATCATCTATTAAACACAAAGAAGAAATTTTACAACTTTTGGAAGAAATTCAAAAACCAAAGGAGGTGGCAGTGATGCATTGCAAAGCACATCAATCTGGACAAACTATTGTTATGTTGGGAAACAAAATGGCAGACAAAGCAGATTGAGGAGTAGCTGAAAAAGGCATCCTAGCGTTAGTACCACATAAACAACTTTACACATCTGAATTTAAGCCTAATTATGACAGTGAGGATCAATGCTTAGCAAAAATACTACAAGCCACTGAGAATCGGGAGAGCTGAGCAAAACCCTGGGTATAAAATGGGACTTACACACCCCTTGGCCATCACAGTCAAGTGGGAAAGTGGAAAGGATGAATCAGACTTTGAAACAACAAATGTCACAGTGTAGAGACAAATTTAGGAGAAAATGATCTGGAATGAGCATTTCCTCTAAAGAAAAAGGGCTTCAGCAATCTTTTTTTCTGCCAGTGAGAAAAATTAATACCAGTGGGTGAAAGTGAAAAAGAACCCCAACTATTTATTAACAAAGTGCCTGCATAGCACAGGAAAAAAAAAGAATAAATGCTAGATATTGAACTGCCAGAACCTCACCCCCCCCCCACACACACACCCACAGCAGAACAAAAAACCCAAAATGCCAGGGGAAGAAACAAACTGACTGGCTGTGTGGCAGGGGGAACCAAATGGTGCCCGGCTTTTGTCACAGGGAGGGAAAAAGTTCATGCAGCAGCTTGGGCAAAACAGATGGGAACCTGTTGAACCTCTGGCATTGGTCTCCTCCTCACAGCAGATGAAGCTGGTGGATTTTTGTTATAAATGATCAAATCAAGAGCCAAACTTATGAGAAAATTTAGCAATGATTTATTAAATTGTCAGCGAGACCGAATTTCGATCATCAAAAACCACCACAGCCAAGGGCAGCATCGAGCCCAGGTTCGGCGCTGGGTGAACACAGATCTGACCTCTGGGTGTCAGAGTCTCCCCTGTTCACAAATGCTGCTTTGTGCAGCGAGTTCTTATACAGTTTATTCTGCCTGAGGCAGAGATGACCGAATGTTCTTTGTGTCTCTTCACATGCAGAACTGGGGCTACACATGTGCAGAGGTAGACAAAAGTCTAGTTCAGGTGTCTAGATGTTGTCAGAGAACTTCGGGGAAGTCAGTAATCACATGTAACAGGGTGGCACCGTTAATCATCGTGCTAGATATAATCTTCGAGGCGATAATCACTCTTGAGTGGTCCTGGCAACCCAGGGAAGCCGGTGATTATCATCCAGGAAGTTTCCATTCTTACGTTAAAGAACCCGATGCTATCTCAACAGCATCCAGGAACTAGATGAATATGAATAGGACACTGCTCCTGGCTGGGGTGGTCAAAAGACATAGTTTGGATCTTACAATATTTTATACATTAATAGCATGAATTATCCCTATCATATACTACAATTTTGGGGTCCTTTCTCTTGTTGGTTCAGGTTTTGCCAAGGTCCGGGGCCAAGCAAAGCAGCTCCCATGGTCCGGGCTGACTGCCTCCTGTGGATTATCTGATCTTGGACCAAAACCAAGATGAACAGTTCAAGAAAAAACAAAAACCACTGAAGGATTGCTGTCACAGGCCAGGGAAAGGGAATAAAAACCTTCTTTCCTAAGCTAACAAAAGACCAATCTAGCTAAGCAACAAAGTAATGCCAGTCTGCACCACATTCAAGCACTCCTAGGAGTGAGGCTTTGAACAAAGCCCGCACAAGAGCCTCAAGGCTCCTGCCCCTCCCCCGGACCCACCTTAAAACTACAGCAGCCATTTCTGGGCATAGAGCAGATGATAAGGGAATAGAGTATTGTAATATATGTTATGAAATAATTCATGCTTAAAGAGAGAATGTATTTTATAAGACTGCAAATTCCAAACGATTCTCTGACCACAAGCAGCCCAGAGACAGATGTCTACTTCGGAATGTCGAAATTCCTGAAGGCAGCAGGAGAACAATACCCCCTTTACCCGTGAATAGACGTGGCCAGCACAATGATTGTCGTCCTCCAGAGTAATAAAGAGACTCAAGAGTGATCATCGCTCAACTGATACCATCGATCGAGATAGCAGAAGTCGCCAGAAAGATACATCTGAATTCGCGACTTCCCCTGACACGATCAACGCCTGCCACTACTCAGGAAACTGCAATTGTCCAGCCCTGCACAGTGAAAGAAACTTTCATGCATATGCAGGATCACAAAAGAACTCGGGGCACCTCTGCCTCAGGCATAAAAAGCTGTATAAAATAGCCTTGCTTGAAGCAGCCTTGGTGAACAGAGGGAGATCTGATGCAATAGAGGTCAGATCTAGGTTCACCCAGCGCTGATCCTGGGCTCGACACTGTCTCTTTGCCTGTGGGTTTTTGAGGACCATATTTTGGTTGGGGAAAATAAAATCTTTCGCAATTTGATAATTTGGTTTTTCGATTGATCATTTATAACAGTATCATCATAAAATTACCCCAAGACAACAAATTAGTGAAATGTGCCAGGAAACCTCTTTTAAATGGCCACAGATCCTTCCTCTGTCTCTTTGGCCAGTCAGAATTCAGTCAGGGTCAAAATCTAAATTACGTTCCTATGAATTGCAGTATGGATGGCCCTGTCAAACACCATCAATTCCCAGAGAAATACATTCAAAGGGAAAAACAAATTTAAATCTGTACTTGATTTCTTTAGGAAAGATTCTTTCTGGATTCCATTGGTTTATAACCCAATTGGGACCAGTTGCTTTGGATACACTTGTTCACCCATACCGACCTGGGAGTTTTGTTTATGTAAAGACTTGGAACTCTGATCCCTTGAAGGAAAAGTGGAAATGACTTTTCCAAGTCTTCCTGGTAACCTACACTGCATTCAGGATGGAAGGAATTGAACCCTGGGCTCATCACATGCGGGTAAAACCAGCAACCACACAAAAAACACAGTAGAAACAAGACTGACTAACACAGTGGAATTTTTTAATATATAAATACGATTGTTTTAGGTATAGGATATGATTTTCTATTGGATCTAGATGAAGACGATAAATAATTGCATATTCATAATAATAATAGAAACAATGTTGTTAATCTCTGGGAAGAGAAATCTGGTTTTAAAGTTAGTGCAAGATTTTGGCAGATTACAGAATGTAACTTCTATAAGAGCTTGCTTGCCAACACCAACCTCTGCAGGAAATCCAGTTCTGTGGGGAGCTTTAGTCAGAAATTTGACAAAAATTTGGGAACACGTGGGAAGGAAATAGTATCCATGCCAATTGGACAGGGATGGAAGAACAATGTTCCTTACAATGGGCACATAAGAACAATACCATTGAGAATTGTAATATCTCAAAACCAGATCTGAAAACAACTTCAGGAAATATATATCAGCAGACAGATTGCACTAATACCACTTGGGGAAGTGAAATACCAGAAATATGGAATAGCCCTCAGAAAAGACAGTGGGATTATATCCAGCCAGCTGCGTGGTGTCTGGACTGGAAAGGGAGTCCAGGCCTCCCAGAGGACCCCTTACAGGTCTGTATAAAACATCCTGATTTAATAAGATCAAGGCAAAAGGATCCAAGGAGAAAGGAAAAGTGGAATTGCACTCAAATATACACTTGCACTAGTAGGAATCCTGAGGTACAGCAGCTCATGACTTTGGCCCAGGCTTTAAGGTTGGGATGTGTTTGTAGAAATTATTCTACCTTTCTTAATGACACCTGGTCTTATCTAACAATGAGACTTGGAGAAGGATAGACTGTCAGCAGGACAAGGTAAAATCATCAGGACCCACAGTATGGGTAGGAAGTAATGGAATTTGGACCATACATTTGCCCTTAGGAGAATCAAGAGTACAACAGACACGAGGAGTATTAATATCATGTCCCTTATGGAAGGAGTCACCATTGGGAACCCAACTATGGGAAAAAGTTAAATGTGATGAAACTTACAAACATTACAGTATGGCAGCTATAATGGGATAGATTTAAGAATCCATCTTTACTTCTCAAATATCTACCTTTAGGAACAGACCAGCCATACACAATTTGACTATACAAATGGAAACTTTAGCAAATGCAACTCAATTGGGATTTACTGAAATGAACAATTGCAAGCCACAACTAAAATGACCTTACAAAATAGATTGGCTTAAGACCTATTGCTGTTACATGAACATGGAGTATGTGGTTACCTGAATTTAAACAAGACTTGTGTGCACATTCCAAATGTGACTGCTAAATTGGATGATCAGATAGGATAAAATCAGATGCTGCATCCAGCACAGAATAAAGGGCAGAATTAGAAAGTAACTGGTTAAATAAAATATTTAAAGGACTTGCATTTTCTCTGAGTGGTTGGTTGGCCTCACTTTTGCAAAGTATAATTGCGATCATAGTAATAATTGTAATTATGATACATGCTTTAAGATGCATAAACATTATTGCTAATGCAATGCGAGGAACTTATATGTTAGTAAAAAAGCAAAGTGAGGCATATGAAGGCTTGAAAAGAAGACAAGCTTCACAAGCCTCAAAGGGTAAGGATGTTTCCTGATGAAAAATTGTCTACACCTGGTGAGCTAACACAATGCTTATGCTTCAAAGGCCACTGGGCCAAGGAACTTCACAATGCCCATTGTGTAAGAAGAACTGGAAAGCAACCAGCCCCAGTTTCTGCCAACTTTACCAGTTCAGCAAGCAGTCAGCTATATCTTTGGGGTCCCCGACCACTAGGGCCCACCAAAGAGACTCCCAGGACAGAAGAATGCATGCAGGGAGGGAAAATATGTTAATGATTTTGGGGAAATGATTACCATATATATGTTTATTCTGGGACAATCAACGAAGATGTATGTAAAATACAGTATATAAACAGGAAGTTTCCTGTACTCAGCATGCATGGTATTTCAGAGGAGATATCCCCTCATGCATCCAGATGAATAAAGAATTACTGCTTCTTAATGCTAGATTGGTGTTGAGTTTTTTTAGTTTTACCAAATTTTTGGGAACAGTTCCTCCAGACACTTAAAAAGAAATAGAACAAATACAGATGACCCAATCAAAGAAAGAATTATAACAGTTAATGGGAACTTTAGGCTGTTGGAGAAAACATGTACCTGGATTTTCTATCATTGCTTGCCCTCTGTATTCACTTTTACAAAAAGAAAAACAGTGAGAATGAAATTCAGAACATGAGGAGGCAGTCAAAATCCTAATACTGCAAATAAAAACATATTAATCACTGGGACCGGTACACCCCCATGATCTTATTATAGCAGAATGGGGTTTTGTGGAGTATGGTATTTCCTGATACTTGTTTCAAACTGGCCCTGATGGACCAAAGAGACATTTAGTATTTAGTTTGATTGAATTTAAAGAGACAAAATAGAGATATTCTTGTCACAGACATCTTTTGTGAAAAATCCTTTCTTTAGGATTTTTCCCCCTTCTGGGAAGCTGAGGCCCCAGAAAAAGAATGTAAACAATGGTTATCTGCTGCTGTGGAATGCAACAGGTGCACCTGTGATTGGCCCATGTTGGATGTGTACAATTAAGGGCCAATCAAAGGCCGAGCTCTCTCTGGGACATAATCAGAGAGAGCTTTGTTTATTCATTTTTTTTGCTATTCTTAGCTTAGCAAGCTTCTGAACTTTTCTCTCCATTTCTATTAGCATAGTAATAATGTAGTATATATCTTAAAATAATAAACCAGCCTTCTGAACATGGGGACAGGATTCTCGTCTCTCTCTTCACCCCTGAAAGACCCTTGCAAGCCCAGCAAAATATTCGGAATGGGAAAATGGACTTTAAGCAGTGAAACAAGCTGCGAAGATACATCAGGAACAGCCCATACAAACCAGAGGACCATTAAATTTGCTGGAATCTGTTTTAAAAGGGGTATGCTCCCCCAGGAGTTACACAAAAATCTAGTCAGGAAATGGTATGCCTATGTAACGACAGTTGCAGAAAGAATGAAATTAACAGAAGGACGTACTAAAGTTTCTAAATTATAAATTAGTATAAATGCAGATCCATTGCAACTTTACAACAACCTTTAAACCCTCATCAATTTTAGATGTACCTCCCCTTGCTGAGGGGATGCCAACAGAAGATATTTGGTTCACCGTTGCCTCAGCAAAAAGGGTAAACAGTCAACGGCAATACAAGGCTGTTGCACCAAACATCCACGCAAACAAACAAACAGAAGGTGAATGTAGTACACAAGTAGGAGAGTTAAGAGCAGTTGTTTGAGCAGCTTACAATGGAGCAAAAATAATCTCTGTGGATTCCTGTGCTGTTTGGGCTGGTGCTACCCAGTGGCTCTGCCTATGGGAATCACTAAATGGGGAAGTAAATAGACCTCCCCCTTGGAGATTTTAAGATTGGCAATTATTATTAAATATGAGCAGAAAAACATAATTCAGAACAGGATGGTGTCCTGGTTTAGGATTAAAGCCCATGCCAAGTGTTATGAACAAAATTCGGGTAAAACTTTTTTTGTGAGAAAAGTTACAAAAAGGCAGCCAGAGCACGGTAGCTGCCCAAGTTCTTCGTGTTTTGTTATTGTAATCACGGGTCGTTGAGGCTAATCGCTCCTTTTGTATTAGCAGAGCCTCGCCCGAGGCTAAGGTGTTCTTTTCCCAGAAAGGTGAAGAGACCTGAGAAGGTGGGGGGGGCTATGCAAAGTGACTCCAAGACCACAATGCAGCATGGGTCCCCCAGTGTACAGAGAAGACCCCAAAACAACGAGCCACCTAAGAGTTGAGAGACTGGAGTGATGTCTGGACGTGAGGAGCCGAGTGCTGAGCCTGCAGAGATGCGGAACACCTTCGGGCCCTCTCGCCCTGAACAAGAGAGACGACCCCGGCGGTGAGACCAGGCCGACTGAGTGGGAGGACCACCATCTGACAGGGATCAGCAGGCCCTAAAGGCTCCCACGAGGATCTGATCCCCAGCTCTGCCCCTTGTGGACAAAGCTGTGCATATCCTCCTCCTCTGAGTCGCTTTGGGAGAGACGACGGATGCTGCAGACCCGTCGAGCTGCCCAATCCTGAGCTGATCACTTTTAATAAAGGCATTAAAAAGGAGAAGAAGTCTCCTGGCCACTGTTTATTTCAGCTGGGGGCTCTCGTCCGGAATAGCCACGCCGCAAGAGGACTCAGGACTGGCCATCTTGGATCTTCAGAGGACAGCTGGCTACCAGGACCAAGAGAGATCGGCTCAGGACAGCAACGCAGAGGAGCACCGGAGCACCGGACTGGTGAGAAATCCGGTGGCGAGAGTGGGAGACGTGCGCATGTGTGTGAGTGAGACGAGGGCCGGCAGCCGGACCTTCGAAGCGAGAGGGACCCCTCAGTACCGCGTTTCCTGACTCCTGCGAAGGGGCAGGCCGGAAACAGGGGAAAGCGAGTGGAATTAGCATGAGTGAAGTCGTCTCCCAAGGGGGAATAAAGGGCCCCCCCACTCCGGGCGTGCGGAGTGAATTACTGTGTATGAGTGGCACGCACCCCAAAGTCCTGACAAAGGGAGGTCAGGCACTTTTGTAAGTCTCGAGAAGGATTCGCATAAGATTTGTCAGTCCCGAGAAGGATTCGGGTGTTTGCACAAGCCCTGCAGGCAAAGTAAGTCCTGACAAAGGGAGTCAGGCACAAACCCCAGCGAAGGAGGCTGTGGTTTGCTTTTAAGTCCTGATACGGTGAAGCCTAAAAATTGGCAAGTTAGGCAAACTAAAAATCAGGCAGTTGTTTTTCCTGACTGAGGGAGTCAGGCACGACCCGGACTCTTCGGCCGAGGCTTCGTGTGTTCAAGTCCCGATACATGTAAGACCTGACGCTGGCAAGTTGGGCAATCAAGAGATTGGGCAGTTGTTTCAGTATAAAGTCCTGAGCATCAGGCAGAAATTTGAAGTTCAGTGGAGGAGGCTGAAGCTCCTCAAACAAGGTTTTTTGAAATTACCGGTCAGTTGAGGCACCTTTGAGACTTTGTTATTGAGACCTGAAAAATGGGATGTTGTAGTAGTAAAAAGACCGGCAAGAGACTGAGAGACATACCTCCCGGTAGTCCCTTAGGAGAACTGTAAGTGAAATGGGATTCTATAGAGGCCACGGAGGGATTAGATAAAGTTAAAATGATCCATTATTGTATGGAAGTGTGGCCAGAATTAGAACTGCAAGGGGGATGGCCTTGGTGTGGGACAAAGGATAAGTGGATGTGCCAACTATTAAATAATTATCTGACAGCTCGAAGAGATACTGATCCTGAGCAATTGTTGTATGTGGCTTGCTGGGTAAAGAGCGCTATTGGGGATGAAGGGGTGCGAATTTGTAAGGTACAGAGGAAGAAAGAAGGGAATGAAGGAGGGGATGATAGAACTAGTAAAAGATGGGACCCCCTGGATTATTTGCCTCCTTCTGCCCCTCCACCTTATAATCCTCTTCTACAAGCACCTCAAATGGCAGGTCCGGTTCCTTCCCCGGCTGCCATCTCACTACCACCTGCTCAAATTCCTCCTTCTACCTCTTCAGCTTCCGCTATGATAAACCCAGTATCTCCTCCAACCACTCCCTCACCGCCCCCTTCAGCTCCTCCAGATCCTTCTGCATCACCACAAGCGCCTACTCCACCTGCTGCATTCTCCACCCCTTCTCCAGCTCCGCTGAATATTCACTCAGGCTCTTCTCCCCCTCCTATTGCTGTCCCTTTACTTCCTCCTAGTTGGGGCACAAATGCCTCCTCGCCTGATAAACAGCTATCAGCAAATACACCCGCTGATGGGCAGGAAGTTCACGGTAACCCAGAGATCCCTCAAAGTAGTTTGGCATCTGAAGATGGGCCGTACTGTAGCACCAGATCCAAGACCTCCAAGGCGGAGAGACTCTTTCCCCTCAGAGAGGTTCCTATGGGAGGAATAGCCGGAGGTGTTGGCTTTGTGAATGCTCCCCTAACTGCTTCTGAGGTGAGAGGATTCAAGAAAGAGTTGGGGCATTTAGTGGAGGACCCAGTGGGCATAGCCAACCAAGTGGAATAATTTCTAGGTCCAAATATCTACACTTGGGGGGAGATGAATTCCATCCTGAGTATATTATTTTCCCCAGAAGAGGTCCAGATGATAAGGGCGGCTGGCATAAGAATATGGGAGAAAGATAACAGTCCAGGACCCCAGGTGCCAACAGGTGAACAGAAATTGCCACTAACAGAGCCCAGCTGGAACCCTAACCAGGAGCAGGGGAGGAAGGCCATGAGGGAATATAGGTCTTTGATAATACGGGGGATCAAAGAGTCAGTTCCCAAAGGAACTAACACCCAATTGGCATTTGAGGGTGCACAAGAGAAGGATGAAGCTCCTACTGCTTGGCTAAATCGCCTAAAGCGGAACTTCCAGTGTTACTCTAGAATAGACTCAGACACCCCGGAAGGTCAAATGCTACTAAAAGTCCAATTTGTTACCAAATCTTGGCCTGATATAAGGAGAAAACTGGAAAAGATGGAAGATTGGTAAGAGAAGGACATTAATGAGTTATTAAGAGAGGCATTGAAGGTGTATTTAAGGAGGGAGGAAGAAAGAGCAAAGGCCAAGGCTAAGATCATTATTGCTTTAGCTAGAGAAAGTGCAGGGTGGGCGGGTCCACCACCAGGAGGAGGCAAGGATAGGCCAGTACTGTCAGGTACAAGAGGGATGGAGAAACCTCAAGGCTCTTTGAGAGAACGACATTGTTATTACTGTGGAGAGCCAGGACACGTCAGGAGGTTTTGTAGAAAGCTTAGTCTCGATGCGGCAATAGCCAGGGAATGAGAATTTAGGGAAGATCCTTAAAGGTGACAATTAGAGGGTCAGGGGCTTTACACTATAGGGGACCCGATGCAACATCTAGAAGAGCCCTTGGTAAACTTTGAAGTGGGACCCCTAAATGAAGAATTTGAATTTTTGAGTAGATACAGGAGCAGATAGGTCCTGTCTCAACAAAGTACTAAGAAGTATAGTATAGTGAAAAAAAAAAACATCTAAAGTTAGACAAAAACAGCTAGGTAGAAAGGATATCCAATAGCACCAAAACTGGCCAGTGAAACTAAACTTGTAATAAGTGATGTGAAAGCAAAAGGTACCTTATTGTTGTTGTGTGTGTGAGAGTGAGTCACAAGCAAAGTCAGCCTCAACTTCCCGGGCAGGTGGGAAGGGGGCAGTGGAAGTGTGTGTGTGTGTGTGACCTGCAAACTGTCGCAGTCGAGGCGGTCATGACACAAAGCAGAGACCACAAGCAGTCTCAGTTGGTAACACTTGGCAACAGTTTATTAATGAAAATGGCTGATCTTTTATACACTTTCCAGTTGTTTACCCTTCCTCTACCTTAGCTATTGGCCACAATAATTCAATACCATGCCATTGGTGAAAAGTTACTCTGACTCCACCTAACTTTCTAAAAATGCTTCATCCAGCTGCAGAATGCTCTTATCTTCCTTCTCTCGATCTCCTTGGTTACGGCCTTGGAGAAAGCTCCTTATCAGCTTCTTCTTCTTCTTGCTTCTCGCTCCTTTAGCTAACAGGCCCGCTGCTAGCCCCTTCCACAATTCCCCCTTTTTTGTTTTTGACCTGTAAATACAGCTGCTATGGATTTTTGCAGGGCCCTTTGCAAAAACCCAAGCAGAGAGGGGACACACAAAATCACAATCACAGCCATCAACAAAATTCCCATTCTTCCTTCATCCATCTTTAAGTACTGATATATGGTCTTAGCCAGTGTCATCCGCACGTTCTGCTTCAGCTGCGGAGCCATGGATCCTGTCCTTTCCCGCACGTTCTAGGTAAGGTTTAACACAGCGAGCAGGAACCCATCGAGGACCATTATCTGTCAAAACACAAGCATAACCCCTTCCCCAGGTTATCAGTTCCACTGGACCAGACCATATACCAGTAATCAAGTCCTTGACCCATACCTTGACATTTCTATGGAAATTTGGTTGCTTAGAATTCAAAGAAGAAAAATGGCAAAAAATTGGAGATAACTGTGAGTCAGGTAGGGGACGCAAGAAGTTTAACACATAAACAGCT
This sequence comes from Melozone crissalis, assembly GCF_028551555.1. Lineage (NCBI taxonomy): Eukaryota > Metazoa > Chordata > Aves > Passeriformes > Passerellidae > Melozone > Melozone crissalis. The sequence continues at coordinate 1,816,536 of NW_026535813.1, read as the reverse complement.
TTATCTAATCTCACTTGAGGTGACTCCTGTTGCATTCCCCCTTTTTGTTTTTGAACCTGACGTTTAAGAAGTCCGTGAGCTCTTTCAATAATTGCTTGGCCCGTGGGGACATGTGGAATACCTGTTGAATGCTCAATGCCCCAAGCACGAAAGAATGCTTGCATTTTCTGCGAAGCATATGCTGGGCCGTTATCTGTTTTTACATGACACGGAACACCTAGAATAGAAAAGGCATGATAAAAATGACGAATAGCATCTCGAGTTTTCTCTCCTGTGAATGCTGAAGCAACCATTGCGTGAGAAAAAGTATCAACTGTAACATGAACATACTTAAAGCGACCAAATTCTGGCATTTCTGTAACATCAGTTTGCCATTCTTCTAACGCAGAAAGACCTCTAGGGTTGGTACCATAATACTGAGTGACATGAGTCATATGACAGTCGGGACAAGAGGAAAGAATAGATTTTGCTTCGGCAGTAGACAATTTGAATTGCTGCTGTAAAGCTTGAGCATTCTGATGAAAAAATTGATGGGATAAAATTGCCTGCTGCAACACATTGGGTACAGTTTTGATTGCAGCAGCAGCTACTAAAGAGTCTACATAGGCATTGCCTTCAGCAAAAAATCCTGGTAATGATGTATGGCTGCGAATGTGCATGATAAAGTAAGAATGTTTTCGAGCACCAATAACTGTCCACAACTTCACTAATATAGTAAACAATGGTTTCTCTTGAATATTATACAATACTGCTTGATCTAAATGCTTAACCAAATTGGCAACATAAACTGAATCAGTAACTATGTTTACAGAACCAGGAAACAAAATAAAAGCCAAAAGAACAGCAGAAAGTTCAACCAGTTGAGGAGATCCCTGCTGAATCACTGTCTGATATTGCCAGTGATCATCCTTTCTCCAAGCCACAGCTGCTTTTCCGGTTTTCCCGGACCCATCTGTAAAAACCGTTATACCTTCCACTGGAACGGGAGAACAAATTTGCTTGCCTTCAAAAGGAATCTCTTTAGTCAGTGTTAGAACAGGATGAGAAGGCAAGTGATACGAGATTTGGCCTGTAAAACAAGATAAGGCAGATTGCAATTCATGATTATTTTGAAAGCACCATTCAAAATACCACTGTTGCACAGGTATCACAATGGTCACAGGGTCCTGTCCCAAAATCTCATGACAACGCCTGCGACCCTTGATGATAATATCTGCAAAGAGCTCATAAAGTCCTGGAGCTGTTTTCCGAGATCTGAAAGATAAAAATAACCATTCCAGAATATGCAATTTATCTTCCCAATTATCATTCCATTGGCACAGTATTCCACATGGTATTTCATGGTCTTTCAAAATAAACAATTGAACACCAACAGAGGGATCTATCCTGTTAACAAATTTGTGTGCTAGGGCTAATTCAACTTCTTCTAGGGTCTTTTTTGCCGCTGAGGTCAATTGCCTCTCATCAGTGGAGGAAGTGATGCCTGAAAGCAGATCAAACAATGGTTGCATCTGATGATTAGTTATGCCTAAATATGATCGAATCCAACCTATCAAACCAACCAATTTCTGTACATCAGTAGCAGTTTTAACATCAATGTCTAACTTTACAGGTTGAGGCATAACTTGAGTGTTGGTCAACAACATAGCTAGGTATTTCCAAGGCATGTGTTTCTGCACTTTCTCTGGAGCAATGATCAAACCAAAGTCTTTCAAATTTGTCACAGCACATTGTTTAAGAGCTGACAACTGTTGTTTGTTGTCAGATGCCAACAAGATATCATCCATGTAATGATAGCAGTAGCAGTTTTTAAATTGCTCCCGCACTTTTGACAAGGCCTGTGCCACAAACCATTGACAAATAGTTGGCAAATTTTTCATGCCTTATGGGAGTACCTTCCATTGATATCTTTTATCAGGTTCAGCATGATTTATAGAAGGCACCGTAAAAGCGAATTTTTCTTTGTCCTGCTCAGCCAATGGAATAGTGAAGAAACAATCTTTTAGATCAATGACAACTATTTGCCATTCTTGTGGAATCATCGTGGGTGTAGGAAGGCCTGGTTGCAAAGCTCCCATTGTTGCCATTACAGCATTTATCTGCCGTAAATCATGTAAAAGTCTCCATTTTCCCGATTTCTTTTTTATTACAAAAACGGGGGTGTTCCAGGGACTGAATGATTCCTCAATGTGTCCTGCTAGCAATTGTTCTGTAACTAATTCTTGCAGGGCAGTAAGCTTTTCAGTAGTCAGGGGCCACTGGCGAACCCAGACAGGCTTATCTGTCAACCATGTCAGGGGTACAACTGGACGTTCAATGCCCTGCAACACAGTGGCCCCCATTAAAAATCCGTAGTAATTTTGACACCCCATTGAGATAAACAATCTCGTCCCCAAAAACTTTGAGGAGCATCGGCAACATAGGGTCGGATGTTAGCTTGTTGGCCATCAGGATGTTTCACATTAATTACAATGGCTGACAGGCCACCTGTTGTAGCACCACCCAACCCCAGGAGTCCAAAACTTGCATGAGTGAGAGGCCACGATTGAGGCCAGCAAAGTCGTGAGAGTATTGTGACATCTGCTCCAGTGTCAATCAAACCTGTTACTGATATAGTTCCTGGATGACATCCACTGGCGGTGAGAGTGCATGTCTTTTCTGGACGGCTCTCTGTTACTTTCTCAGTCCAAAACACTTGAGGTACTCCTGTCGATCCAAAGCTTCCTGTGCCGCGACTTCGGTCCACTGCATTTGGAACAGAACTCACAAAAGGTACAAGTTGAGCAATGCAAGTTCCTTTCTGAATAGTGACAGGAGGGTCATCAATAGATACCATAGCATGAATCTGCCCTAAATAATCAGCATCAATAAGCCCTAGATGCACAGGAATACCTCTAAGTGGAGTACTTGATCTCCCTATCAAAAACGCACTCAATCCCCGTCCTATCGGACCATAGGCATCAAGAGGCACTTTACATATTTCTTTTGTTAAAATAGTTACTGTGTCAGCGGTGGGTATATCAATCCCTGCGGACCCGCTTGTTGCCCCTGAGAATTGTTTGCAAATGGGTAGCTTTGCAGGGCTGGGAAGGCCCGCATTTGCTGTTGTGGTTGTTGGGGTATTTGTTTCCCCACGCGCCCCTTCGCGCTCCTCTTTGGGTTTCCCGGCAATAGCTGACCATTTGCATGATATTTACTTCTGCATTGCTTAGCATAGTGCCCAGATTTAGCACAACGATTGCATACAACATCGCTGCTTGCCCTTGGCCTAAATGTTTTTTTCTGGACAGTACATTTTGACTTTACGTGCCCTTGTTGTCCACAATTATAACACTTCGCTGAAGGTCTTAACACTGCAGCAAGAGCTGCCATTTTATGCTCGACTGAACCAACTTTCGAGCAAGCAGTAACCATTTCAGACAAGGTGGGTTCCCCAGGCAAAGTATCAATAATCTTTCTGCAATCTGGGTTTGCATTTTCTTTAGCCAATTGTACACACAATTTGTCTCGCAAAGTTTCATCATCTACTTGTTTCTCAATAGCGGCAGCAAGTTTTTCTGCAAACTGCAAAAATGGTTCTCTCATTCCTTGTTGTATAGTAACATATTTCTGTTTTGGAGCTGCCATTTCCATTGTTTTAGTTAAGGCACTCATGCCAATTTGCTGAGCTTGTGCCAAAATCGAAGGATCCCACCTTGCCTGTAAATCTGGATTAGCAAAAGGCCCAGAGCCCATTAGGGCATCAACACCCACAGCATGACGAGGGTCGTGTTGAGGCAACTGCATATTTGTTAAAGCTGTGCGCTCAGCCACTCGCCTCCAAGTTTCTTGAAATACACCATATTGTACTGGCTGAAATAGAATTGTAGCAAGGTGAGCGATGTCATAAGGTGCAAGCAAATCTGCATTAATCACACGTATTAATTGCATTACCTCTGAAGAATTAATACCATATTGAGCTACTTTCGATTGGAGGTCTTGCACAACCCTCCAGGCGAAGACATGATGACTGTCGTTCTGTCCTGTTCCAGGAGCTGCTTTGAAAACTGGAAAAGCCATAGGGTTATCACAAGCAACATTTGCAATGGCACTGTTCTCCTGAGGTACTCTTGGAGCACCTAACCTTTCTATGATGTCCCAGTTCTTTTCTTCAACTGCTTTCCTCCTAACAAATTCCCAAAACTCCTGAGGGCATCGAGGAAGCACAGTGACTTGGCACGGAGGCAAAGTCCATGGGGCAGTAAGACTAGAGCTCTTAGGAGATGAAGAGACCAGAGCTCCCTGCCCCAACTCAGGTGTTACTGCGGGCGACTCATCACTTGACTCACTGTTGCTGTCACTGTCAGGTAAAGGAGGATACGGCCTTGCAGGTTGTTCAAGCCACTCAGAGGGAAGCGGGGGGGCAGACGGCTGGACCAGAGAGGAGGGAAGCGGGGGGGCAGATGGCTGGACCTTTCTCTCTGCTAAAGACATTTCAGCTAACTGGCGTAGCGGTGTAGTATATACAGGCACCATCGCGAGCTGCTGCGCAGGTGTGAGATAAGGAGGCTTAGGAGTCTGATAAGAAGAGGCTAGGGCAGGTTGCCCAGAAGTTTTGGCAGCTTTCCCAGAAGCCTTGGCAGCTTTCCCAGAAGCTTTGGCAGCTTTCCCAGAAGCCTTGGCACCCAGCCCAGAAGCTCTGGCAGCCTTCCCAGAAGCTTTGGCAGCTTTCCCAGAAGCTCTGGCAGCATGCCAGGTAACTCCCATGGCATCCGAACTTTCTTCACCAAGTTCCCCATCAGAGCCCCCTTCTACCTCAGAGGCCCCCTCTGCCTCAGCCCCCCCGTCAGGTATCAGCCCCGACTCTTCGTCCGCATCTTGCTCCGTTTCTCTCTCTATTCTCCATTCCTTTAAAGCCTCAAAGAGCGAGTTCCAGGTTACTGCTAAATCAACAGCTGTTTTATCTCCCGCTCGAATAACTTGCCAAAGTCTGTCCCCGACTTTCTTCCATGCCTTAACACTAAATGCTGTGTTGGGATCAGTGCCAAAATTCTGTGATTTAGCCCACAGCAATATATTACGAAGCTCATAATCTGACGTATTAATTCCCTTATTTCTTAACAAAACTTTCCATGTAGACAGAACACTTTCTTCCTCTTTAGATAAATTTTGTCCCATTATTACTAGTTGGTGGCTCACCTACTTCCAGGTGTCTTGATTGGAGGGAATCAGGTCCGGACCTCCTTGTGGCTTCCACCTGCCACTCTCAGCTGCACCAACGCCGCCTCCCCCACTACGTCCCAGTGGGTCACGGTTGCCAATTGCTAGGACCCCGTATGGGCCCCCACCGACTATGTTCTTATCACGTCGGGGTCACCAAAATGTCGCAGTCGAGGCGGTCACGACACAAAGCAGAGACCACAAGCAGTCTCAGTTGGTAACACTTGGCAACAGTTTATTAATGAAAATGGCTGATCTTTTATACACTTTCCAGTTGTTTACCCTTCCTCTACCTTAGCTATTGGCCACAATAATTCAATACCATGCCATTGGTGAAAAGTTACTCTGACTCCACCTAACTTTCTAAAAATGCTTCATCCAGCTGCAGAATGCTCTTATCTTCCTTCTCTCGATCTCCTTGGTTACGGCCTTGGAGAAAGCTCCTTATCAGCTTCTTCTTCTTGCTTCTCGCTCCTTTAGCTAACAGGCCCGCTGCTAGCCCCTTCCACAGCAAACCAGGATACTGTTCCCCAGGCAGGTGGGGGCTGTGACTGAAGTGTGTGTGTGTGACCTGCAATACGAGGCCTGTGTCCCCCGGGCGGGTGGGGGCTGTGGCTGAAATGTGTATGTGTGACCTGCAAACCAGGCTAGTGCTCCTCAGGTGTGTGAGGTAGCCATAGCTGTACACGCAGACAGCCTCACAGGTGAATGTGCACCAGAGGCAACCAGAGTCAGGGCCCTTCCAAGAGGCCCAGGGATACTGAGACCTGTGGGCCAACCCCAGGGTGAGGGGGGGCTACAGGGACCTGTGATTTTCTAGCAATAATGATCCAGTTTGTGTCTTGAGGGTGTGAAGGAATGTGTGAGAGTGAATATAGACAAATTAGAATAGAGGTAATGTAGATTGTGCATTATAAGTTTTACCACATTTCCTTAGAGGGAAGTGTATTGTGTAGAAGAATGGTGTAAGAAAAAAAACCCCAAAAATTTAAGTGTAAGTGGTTGAAAGAAATATTTAGGATCTAAGTGAAAGTAAGAAACAGAAGCAAGAGATAAATAGATAAGATCTTGAAAATAGAACAGAAAACCAGTGAATTAAATACACAGAGATATAAGAGAATAAAAATACTTTGGGAGTTAAGTTAGCTGAGAAATACAACTCCTTGCAAAATACAGAGTATGTAGAAGTTGATGAGAGAAACATTCAAGCTATGGAAAAAGAGAAGTTAAGCAATAACATTAAACAGAGAAACTGAGTTTTGATAGAATCATAACATTGCAGACCATTAATGCCTGTGTTTGAAAGCCCGTTTCAGGTACTCTTCATTACTAATTCGACTGTGCAGACCAAAAGAAAAAGGTTGGACTCACATCACTCTCACGTCCTGGCATTGGACCAGGATTCAACACCAGTTTTTTTCTCCCTCTGGCATTCTGGCATTGGACCGGACTGCACCCCATTCTCCCTCTGGCATTGGACCAGACTCCACCCCTTTCTCCTTCTGGCATTGGGCCAGACTCCCAGTTTTTCCCTCTGGCATTGGGCCAGAGTCCACACCACTCTCACCTCTGGGCACTGGATAAGGATTCATCTGCTTCACAAGCTAAATCACCTGAGTATACTGTGGTAAAAGGACCAAAGGATTTAAAGTTGACTCTCAGAAGGAAGAGTCAAATAGACTGAACTGTGTGGGAAAAAATTGGTATCAAGAGTTCTAATATTGCTTAAAATGTTTCAAAACTGTTCTGTGTAAACTATGTTGGTAAAAAGTTTAAGACTGTAAATAAGTAATTCTGGTTAAGTTCCCCAATTTATTTCTAAAGACTCCAGGTTAATCCCCTACAGAACACTCCCCTGGGAGGGGAAACCAAAATTGGTAGGGAACAGACCAAGAGGGGTTTAACCAGAGAAGCAGGTAGAAGGGACTCTAAAGAGCTTGGAAGCTTTTCCTCAGTAAAATTCCCCAAGAGGCAAGGCCGGGTGGGCAGGCTGTGCAAGATGACCCATACCGGACTCTTGGGAAGGGTAGTACTGATGGCTCTGATGGCTGATGGTGCTCTGAGAAGCCCAGCTGAGCGGCGCAGTGAATGCTACCAACCCCTCTATGAGGAGGAAGTGAGCTCCTTGTCGAGAGTCCACATCAGTTCTGACCCTGATCGTGTTAACCTCTCCCAATTGGTCCTTTATCAGAAAAATAAGAGAGTGTATTGGAGAGCATACAATACTGCCACTTTTAGGCAGCCACTCCTAGGAGAGTGTACTATAGGGGAAGCCTGGTTGTGCTTTGAATGTGATGCTGCTGAAACAAGCTCAGCAGATCTAGTAAAAAGCAAAGAAATGGTGAAAATGGTAAGAAAAATTGTTTGTTACAAGTATTTATATGAGTGTACTGGAAAGGAGATAAACCCCTTTTGGAACACATTTCAGGGGAGCCCAAAACCCCTAAGTTTGATCTCGTCTGGCAACTGCATTGCTAGAGTGATAAAACCAATTTTCTTATTACCCAAAGAAACTGAATCAAGTTTGGGAGTTCCTATATATAATGATTTGGGAGAAAATAAACAGAACCGGGAAAGTGAAATAGAAATTGAGAAAATCCAAAATTGTAAAAGCCAAATTCGAATCCCAATTTCTATGTTAGATAAAGTAATCCGCCTCCAGGCAGTATTAAGAATAAGGAATTCAATTATTAGGAACATTTCAAACGAAATAAAAAGATTAGCATGTGTAAATAATGAAGAACAAACTCCTACACTTGATTCCAGTGGGTGGGAGAACCTGGAGATTTTCAAAAAAGGATGTATGGGAAAAAGTAGTTTTTCTCGCTGTGTGTGTACTTGGAGGATTGTTTTTTTTACTATGCTTATTTATCTGTCTTAGTAGAATAGTACTTGCCGTGCAGACCAACCTGAAGAAACCAAGGAAAGTAACAAGGTTAAGTAACCATGATTACCAAAGTGCACAAGAGATTTATAGTAGATTCAAAACAAAAAATTTGTGAGTTGATGCGAGCTTAGAATTTAAGCTCGATCAAAGAAAAAGAGGGGGGACTGTTATGAACAAAATTCGGGTAAAATTTTTTTTGTGAGAAAAGTTACAAAAAGGCAGCCAGAGCACTGTAGCTGCCCAAGTTCTTCGTGTTTTGTTATTGTAATCATGGGTCGTTGAGGCTAATCGCTCCTTTTGTATTAGCAGAGCCTCGCCCGAGGCTAAGGTGTTCTTTTCCCAGAAAGGTGAAGAGACCTGAGAAGGTGGGGGGGGCTATGCAAAGTGACTCCAAGACCACAATGCAGCATGGGTCCCCCGGTGTACAGAGAAGACCCCAAAACAACGAGCCACTTAAGAGTTGAGAGACTGGAGTGATGTCTGGACGTGAGGAGCCGAGTGCTGAGCCTGCAGAGATGCGGAACACCTTCGGGCCCTCTCGCCCTGACCAAGAGAGACGACCCCGGCAGTGAGACCAGGCCGACTGAGTGGGACGACCACCATCTGACGGGGATCAGCAGGCCCTAAAGGCTCCCACGAGGATCTGATCCCCAGCTCTGCCCCTTGTGGACAAAGCTGTGAATATCCTCCTCCTCTGAGTCGCTTTGGGAGAGACGACGGATGCTGCACACCTGTCGAGCTGCCCAATCCTGAGCTGATCACTTTTAATAAAGGCATTAAAAAGGAGAAGAAGTCTCCTGGCCACTGTTTATTTCACCAAGGATAACAAACCAGCCACAAACTTGAATAGAAAGTTGCAGGAATTAACTAAAATCAAGGAAATAAGGATAGAAGACTTCTCAAATCAGGAATGGTACTGATTGGGAGAATGGTTACATCAGAAATTAAGTCATACTGCTACCGAAGCACTTTATTTTGTTGCACAAATGTCCTGGTTTAGGGCAAATTTGTTAAAGAATCTGCAAAGGAGGGCCCCTCCAGAAAGGAAAACCCACACGGCCCCCCCCCCCCCAACTGGTTCGGGAAGAATTCCTCAGAGAGAGGTGGAAAGAACCTGTTTATTTGACAGACACAGCACTCCCAGCACACAAAATGAACAATACCAGATGACACCGCTCTGAGAAAGATGACAAAATCAGAAAGTCTCTTTCGGGGGTGGTTGCTCTGTTCTCAGTCCCTCCGGCACTGGGGCAGCTGCTGCAGCCGAACGGTGCAAACCCTCGGTGTTCCCAGGTCCCACTCCGGAGCAGGTTCAAGATGGTCACAGAAACAGGAGAGGAGAAACAGTCCAGGAAGGAATGTGGACTGTTTAGCTAAACTAGCTAATAAGCAGAAGCAAAAGCGAGAGCAGAAGCAAGAGCAGAAAAGAGAGCAAGCAAAGTGGCAAGCTAAAAGCAAGAAGTGAAAAACAGCCCTATGTACTGCCCGTCTCTGTGTCCCTGATAAGAGAAACCCAAACAAAACTTCCACTCTTCAGAGCCGGTCTTAAAGGCACAGAACATATGAATGGGGATACAAGCATCATAACGTCACCCCAGGACAACAAAGCAAAGGTTGGGCCCTGCTGGGGGTTGTTTTACTTTTGTTTTGTTTTTGTTTTTTTTTCCTGTTCTTTCCTTATCAGCTGTGGAATTTCTTCCCATTGAGTTGGTAATGGCAACTGATGGCTAAGTGCTTGAGACAGGGAGAGGGAACTCCTTTCATTTTGAATTTGCCACCACTGCGAGACTCTGTCCCTGCTGCCTTCTCCTACTGAGGACGAGGACGGTCAGATCTCTGGCTTGAAAAGAAGGGGAATTTCGCTACCACCACCACAACCTAACAGGGAACCTTTCTTCTGCTGCTGCGCCCCGCATCCCCCTGCCCTGCCAGGACACCCTGCAGCTTCCAGCTATTTACTGCTCCGTTTTGGGACATTCTCGTTCACTGCCCCGGGATTTCTGCTCATTCCTGCCTTTCTGGCCCGCTGCTTCCAAGAGTCCTGCTGAGGGCACCAGGATCGGCTGCAATGGGGGTTTGTGAAGCAAAGCCTTTTTTCCATCCCTTCCTGTCTTGGACAAAGCAACCATTACCACTAGCTCCACGAGCCCGCGCGGGAGCGCCCCCTGCAGCCATGTGGGGATCACTGCACCAACCCTGTCCACTGGGAGCCTGTCAGCACCCCTGCTGGCTGTGACTAACTACACCAAAGGGGAAAGTGCCGCAGCCAAAAAGGCTGTTAGTGGGTTCCGGGTTCTGTTTGTTGTTAATGCCGTAGTTGTTGTTTGTTTGCTTTATTATACATACTAGTAAAGAACTGTTATTCCTATTCCCATATCTTTGCCTAAGAACCCCTGAATTTCAAAATTCTAATAATTCAGAGGGAGGTGGTTTACATTCTCTATTCCAAGGGAAGCTTTTCTGCCTTCCCTAACAAACACCTGTCTTATAAACCAGGACAGTCCCATAACAGGAAAACCTAGGAAACTATTCTTAGAGAATGCCCTCAGTGTAGATTAAAATTACAATTAGATCACCCTGCTAAAGCACCACCCCTACACATCAGTAAAGGCAAACCTTTATGGTCTACATGGCAAACTGACTACATCGGGCCACTCAGACCCTCTGCAGGATACTGATACATTCTCACAGGTATGGAAGTAGTCTTGGGCCTACTCATGGCAGCTAAATGCCAAAAGACTGAAAAGGCTAATGGTCAGATGGGACTGTCATCTGGGTTCTCAAGTCTACCTACTCCTGATACCATCTAAAGTGATAATGGCTCACATTTCTCCTATAAGGAGGTACAGCAATAGGCCAAACAGGAAGGAATCCAATGAGTATTTCACACCCTATATTATCCCCAGTCAAATGGAATCATAGAAAGAGCTAATGGCCTATTGAGAAAGAGCCTTAAACCACAAATGAGTGGATGGGATGCTGGAATACTTCTGCAGTTAAATAATCAGTATGGATCTACAGGGAGCCCTGTGAGCCAAGCATTCTTTGTAAAATCCAAATAAAGTGCTCCACCTTTCATCAAAGGAGAACATCTGACAGCACTACAACCAGGACAACCTGTTATGGTAAAATTACCACAAACTGAAACTGTGCCTATGACCCTGACTAAACCTCATGGCCCACTTGCTTGAGAAGCTACTGACAACAGTGATAAAAAACATAGAATTAGTGCATGGTGGACTTTTCCTTCCTTTAAATGGGGTAACCTGTCTGGGAAAACCCTGCCAAGACTTGTTTTATTTCACTTTTTCAAAAAATAATACTGGGTATGATGCCAGCACATCTCCACTGAAGATCAAAGGACTGCTTATTCTTCTCACAGAAGAAATCAGCATCAGAATGAACCAGGCTGAGCACATACATCACCAAGCCAACCCACGGGATAGAGATCCTCAGTTTTCCGATCTGTAATGGTCACTATAGTAACAGTTGTAGCCACACTTGAGCCTCAATGCATTTCTGCATTTCAATGACAATTGCTAATGAAACAAGCCATAATTGTACAAATTTAGGAGCTCCATCTAATGACATGAATTTGGCAGAGGGAAATTTCACTATAATTTGTGAAACACAACCTCCAACCACTGAAGGGGAAATTTACTTACTCAGTTTCCAATATACCTTCTTTGAGAAACAGATGTTACATGACCAGTGGCTGCTCTGTGAGCATTACATTGAAAGAAAATATGGAAAGGGAAGTAGTAGCATGTGAAAGTATAACATATCCACAGCTGTAACTGGGCTAATGTATATTGGCAAGACACAAACTAATTTAACTGTCACAATGCATGCCACTACCTCCCAGGCTCCTGATAAGATTGGCGAAACCTTATCTCCACAAATTTCGAAAATTGAACCCTATGCCATCAAAAATTCAGGTCAGTGAGTGTTCTTCACACCTTCATGGTTGTCAGAGACTGAAATGGTTCATGCCTTAAACATTGTAATGAAGGAGTCTTGCCCATTATAGCAAAAAACTGTATAAAGAAGCTACAACCACAGAAGTCCACCCCTGTTAGACTGTGGACCTGATTAGCATAAGAGATTTGATAATCAGGATGCCTTGGCAAGAACAGCTTTGAAGATTGAATCAAGACTATCTGAAGATTAAATCAGACTGACTGATTGAAAAGAAAATTACATCAACTTCTGCAAGCAAGAGATATTGCAAAATGTATGTTTGTTTACGTGATGATTAACCCAATCATTGTAGTAAAAACCTACTAGCCTTCTTAGAATAGTATAAAAGCATATGTAGTCCACAATAAATTTGGATTCTAACCACCACAACTCAGTCTCCCTGCCTCTCTCCATCGCAGATACACCCCCTCCTTGAAGATGTCTGTCTGGAACTTTGGACTGTGAGTTAAGCGGCCTAGATAAGATAAAGGGGACACTATTGTTCAATCATCTCAGGTCTAGGGAGAAACAAACAAGACTCAGGGAAAGGAATGCATCCACAAGAAAGTCAAAGGCAGCAGAGAACCTTTCCTGGTTGGGTTTGGGGTAGGGGAGACCACAGCCCACAAAGGCCAGGTTTACACAGACTGCCCCCCAATCGAGGGCGGGGGGCAGGAGGTTTCAGGTGTGTGGCATAACCTCTGGTCAGAGGCACTGAACACCCATACTCCCTTACACAAATCAGCCCAGCTGTGAAATCCCCAACCCCACAGGCCGCATCCACGGGACATTCACATGAGAGGCAGCTGATGGGGTGTTATAATCCATCAAAGAGCCCCCAAAATGCTCCCAAAACTTATTCCTGAGGCCTTGGACCACAGCATTGCACGTGACACAAAGTGATGCAACAGATTCAGAGTCTGCTGCAAGACACTGTGTCAAACTGCTCTCCCCCTTCCCCAGGGAAGGTACCTGGGCATTCCCACCTGGCCTGAGCATATATTAATCCATTGGATTCTACGCTTTTTGGGGGACCTTCACCACCAAGACAAGCTGGAGAGGATCAATGGAGCATCACTGGGATCCATGGAGTGGTGGTATTTTCTTTAATCTGTCTCTGTCCCCCTACCTCTTTTCTACTTCTTTCTTTTCCTTTTTTTTGTTTTTTTTCTTGCTCTCTCATATTTACTGTTAAATAAAACCCATACTATTGACTTTGGTATATGGTCTCATTTGCACCTTAATTCAGGCAGAGACATTTCAAATAACTTTTAAACTAGACCGTAACAATGGTCCATCAAACAAGTGGAATTATCAATGCAGATCAATCTCTGCAATCAAACCTGCCTGCTCAGTATTCCTGTCTACATCCTATGCAGGGTGGTTGGCATGGTTGCATGGATGCACCTTCACCTGTCGAAAATGAGCAAGAAGAGATGTGACTAATATCCTGGGGACAGGATTAGGAGTATTAAATAGCATGGCTGCTGAAGTCCTAGCAAACAAAATAAACTCAGTAACAAGTGACCTATACCAATTAAAACATCCATTACAGTCTTCCTTATTGTCATTAGGATCTAATCAATGGCTCATCAGATATATTACCTCACTTAGAAAGAACTGATGGAAAGGATCACCAGCTGATAGTGAATGCTCTCAGTACAGCCCAAATCAATACTTCTTATGCTCTCAACTGCATTCAAGCTCAATTGTGGATACAATTTACTGCAGCAGCAATTATAAGGGAGGGCTATGAAGGTGCACTGCCCACTGAAATTCATAAGATAATCTAGAACAATACAAAAAAAATTGAAAGAGAATTTTAATCCTGGTGGCAACTAGTTAATGTCACCTATAACCCTACCAACAGTAAAGCCATGGCTTTTGTTTTAACAATATGCAGTGCTTTGGTATATCCTCTATACTCAATAGTTGCACTGGGGTTAAATCACCAAGGAACTATACTCTATCCAATACAACATAGAATATGGCCCCCAAAAAATGGGAACAAGTGGCAAACTGTTGACGTTGATGCATGTGTTGTGCAAGAACAATGTCCTGGGGTGACGTTATGATGCTTGTATCCCCATTCATCTGTTCTGTGCCTTTAAGACCGGCTCTGAAGAGTGGAAGTTTTGTTTGGGTTTCTCTTATCAGGGACACAGAGACGGGCAGTACATAGGGCTGTTTTTCACTTCTTGCTTTTAGCTTGCTGCTTTGCTTTCTCCCTTTTCTGCTCTTGCTTCTGCTCTGCTTTGGCCTCTGCTTATTAGCTAGTTCTAGCTAAACAGTCCACATTCCTTCCTGGACTGTTTCTCCTCTCCTGTTTCTGTGACCATCTCGAACCTGCTCCGGACTGGGACCCGGGAACACCGAGGGTTTGCACCGTTCGGCTGCAGCAGCTGCCCCAGTGCCGGAGGGACTGAGAACAGAGCAACCACCCCCGAAAGAGACTTTCTGATTTTGTCATCTTTCTCAGAGCGGTGTCATCGGGTATTGTTCATTTTGTGTGCTGGGGGGTGCTGTGCGTGTCAAATAAACAGGTTCTTTCCACCTCTCTCCAAGGAATTTTTTCCCGAACCGGTTGGGGGGAGGGGCCGTGTGGGTTTTCCTTTCTGGAGGGGCCCTCCTTTGCAGATTCTTTAACAAATTTGCCCTAAACCAGGCAAATTTTACTTTATTTGTGAAAGTAAAATTAAGGCCCAAGACATTTGTCTTGACACTGAACAAAATGTTTGTCATTTTGAAATACACCGTGATGAAATCCTTGAAACTGTGCTTGTGTACATTGGAAAAGGCTGTGTTTGTATGAGAACTATTTGTGATTCCATACTTATAGACCACACCACTATAGAAATGGGCAATCACTCAAACATGTGTTTGCAATTTTTCCAGAATTAGGGGATGCAACTTCAGCTTTTCAGCTCCTGTCACAACCCATGAATTACTGCAATCTACCTACAGATCCTATGAAGATTTACTTCCCCCCATTGGAATGAACCTTACACTAGTGAAAAAATTACTGGAGCACAGCAACCTGTGCCAACTGGTGAAACATGTCTGAAACAATGGACACAGAACTCTAATCACTGTTCATCACTGTCGTTGCAAGGCGTCCCCGAACTGGTAATAATTAGCATAGACTCCATGATTCACAGAAGGCTGATCAATCTCATTATTATATTATATCACTATTAAGAAACCCATTGCTTTTATAGGCAGTTACAATACACCTGGACCTAATTGGTCCTCCAATCCAAACACCATCACCATTGGCTAATTAAGAAACCACCCTTTGGTAAACAAATCTCCATAACACATTCCACATGTTCACAACAACAGGCGCAGCAAGTTAAGATAATACTTATTTATCATTCTTTTCTCTGATCTTCTCACAGCCTTTCTCAGGCAATGCCTGGGAAAGTTGGGTGCTGTTCTCTGTAGCCAGAGAGCTGCTGCCACACATCACAATACAGAAGTGACACACCATGTCTTGGAAAGAGTGATGAGAGATGGAGAACATCACAAGTGGGACATTTTGTTCAGGTGTTCACCAACCACAACAGGAATTCTAGATCTAATGTTACACTCTATCGTAATCTTGTTGATATTTGGAGATATTATGCTCATTGTTGAATATTGCCCTGTACGTTAGTATGGGTACTGGCTAGATAGGTAACACTGTCACACAGACCTCCTTGCATTTATAATATTGTTCCATCATGTTCAAAGAAGTAAAAAAAGAAAATGTACATGACTTGATAGAAAATGTGCCTGAATTTATAATTGGAAGAAAATTAAATCTCTGTTTATAGGCAAAGAGGCAAGAGGTGACCATATCACCACTTTGTGGGGCAAGAGAACTTGACTTTAGTCACAGGGTAGCTTATGGTGGTGCATCTTCCCCCCTCTACCCACCATGATGTGAGAAATGCTCATTAGGCCTCAGCCTTGATAAACAGGACCTGTGCTTAGCTCCTCTTGAGCTTATCAGAAACACTGTCTGCTCCTAGGAACTAGTGCTGGCTAATGGGCTTCTGGAGTTTTCTTAATGAACAGCTTTGGAAATTTTTTTGCCTGAATAACAACCCAAGTGGAACTATACTTTTGTTCTCACACTTACAAAGAAAGTTTATGACTTGAAGTGCGGCCAGGATAAAACATTGTTATGACCAAAGCCCACTCTCTTGCAACCCTATAAACAGCAGTCCAAAGTAAAACCTTTTGAGCTCTCCTGGCCTGCAGCAGCTGCAACGAGCAACCTCCCTGAGTGGGACCTCTGAGAGCTAGTGAACTCTTAAGTTAGCTATACTTGGAGGATCACTGAACAATGATGAATCCTGGGCTGATACAGAATCACAGAACACAGAATCACAGAATGAACTAGGTTGGAAAAGACCTTTGAAATCATCAAGCCCAACCTATGACCTAACACCTCCTCATCAACTAAACTATGGCACTGAGTGCTGTCTCCAGTCTTTTTTTGTAACATGTCCAGGGACTGTGACTCCACCACCTCCTCAGGCAGATGATTCCAGTGCCCAATCACTCTTTCAGTGAAGAATTTTTTCCTGACATCTAACCTAAACTTCCCCTGACGCAGCTTAAGACTGTGTCCTCTCATTCTCTCAGTGGTTGCCTGGGAGAAGAGACTGACCCCCACCTGACTACAACCTCCTTTCAGGTAGTTACAGAGAGTGATAAGGCCTCCCTCGACCCTTCTCCCATTGAGAAGTCAGTATTTCACTACCTTTGAGAGGTATTTTTCACAGGTACCTTGTACAGACTCTTTATATCTGTGTGCATGTAAGTGTGCATATGCTATAGCAAATGTGGGAGAAACACTGCTCTCTGAAATTAAGTACTTTAGATTTGTAAGTTAGGCCTGTAAGTAAGGTACTGTTGCGGTATAGTAAATCCTATATGAATCCTTTAGTAAATTGTTTAACTTAAGTACTGTTAAGTTTAAATGCTGTTAAGTGCTGTTGGACTGGTAGGCTGTGTGGTGGTTTGACCGGGAAATGGGAATTCTGAGATGCTGTGGTCAAACCAATGGGTGCTCAGATTTTAATATTGGCACCTGATGTGGCCATTGAGACATTTAGACATGCCTCTGAGAACACAGGGGTTATAAAGCAGAGCTGCTCCTCTGGAAAGCCGTCTTAAAACTTCGGCGGGAAAGAGGTCTGATCTCCCTCCCCCATTCAGCTGCTGCTGCTGGGCGGGGGAGGGGCAGTCATGCGGTAGGCTTGGGCCTAGACAGAGATGAGAAGAGGCCCTTAAAGATGGAAGGGTGGAGGAGCACCAAGAGACATCAGGCAGCCACCCCCCCCTCCCCCCCCCCCAGGAGAGAGAGAGAGAGAGGAGAGCCAGCATCTGAATTTGATAGCAGCCGGCTGAGAAGGAGAAGGAGGGGGGTGCGGCGAGAAGGTGCCCGGCAGGGCAGCGTGAGAGTTCCAGAGCTCAAGACAAGCAGAGACTGAAATTTTTGACCCTTTTCTTGCATGATAGAAACCTTGCAAATGCTGATCCTCCTAGAGCTGAATGAGAAGAAAGATAAGAGATGAGATAAGAGAGGATGGGCCACGAGGGGAGAAGACTCTTGAGTGGAGGAAGAGATGACGGAGTGGCCTTTTGGCTGAACTTTTCTTGTATAGCCATAGACAGAACCTTTTTTTTTTTTCCCTGTGACACAGAGACTGCATTTAGGGGGAGGCAATAGCTCAGAGCCAAGGGAGTGCAGTGATTTTATGTGTAAGAATGCATGAACAGAGACAACGGGTGAGGAGGGTGGTCGGTGCCCTCGCTCTTCAGTAGAAGATTTCTGGTTTTGAGACCCCTCAGCCCCAGGGGGTGAAATTTGGAGGACACAGGTGTCCCAAAAGTGAGAGACTGTGCTCTTTGTTGGAACTGAACAAAGCATCCTTAAAAGGGGAACCCTAGAAGCAGCTCTGGTCCATGCACAGTGGTGACAGCACTGGGCATGGAAGGAAGATGTCACGATAGCAAAAGATCTCCAGGCGGTGCCACCTGTGACAGGAAACACAAGAGGTCTCAATGGTGTTTCCGGGGGAAGCCTATGGTACAAAAAAGACTCCTCACTCTTAATGAACTGAAGATTAAGTATTCTAAAAAGTAGTGTCAGACTGAGAGTTGCTGATTTGGGAGAATATATTGTATTAGGAAATTGAGTGGGAGGGAGGGAGAAAATGCTTTTGTAAGGTTTGCATTTTCCTTGTGTGTTTTTTTCCTTTCCTTGTAGTTTAGTTATTTTCTTGTAGTTTAGTTAATAAAATTTTCTTTATTTATAAGTAGGAGCCTGCTTTGCTTATTCCTAGTCACATCTCACGGCAGACACCAGAGAGAGAGTATTCTTATAGGAGCACTAGCATTGTGCCAGTGTCAAACCATGACAGGCTGTATTTCTTTTTATCTTTACCCTTTCTATCCTTTTGTCTCTCTCACACACACCCCTCCACATAGATATTTTTTGGTTTCTTTTGGTTTAGATTGATTGACTGAATTTTTTGCTTGTTGCTTTTCCTGGGGGTGCCATAACCATCTAGTAAGTAGCAGAGTGAACCTTGCCAATTAACTTTGTTGTTCTGTTGCTTTTATATTTAATGTTTTTACTGATACCTTTGCTGGTGATTCTTTAAGTGATTTTAAAACACTCATTCATGACACCTGGGCTGCCGCGTTCAAAGCAGCTTGGTCAACAGGTCAAGGGAGGGGATTCTGCCCCTCTACTCTGCTCTGGTGAAACCCTACCTGAGCACTGCATCCAGTTCTGGGGTCCCCATCACAAGAAAAACACGGACCTGTTGGAGCAAGTCCAGAGGAGGCCACAAAGGTGATCAGAGGGCTGGAGCTCCTCTGCTATGAAAACAGACTGAGAGAGTTGGGGCTGTTCAGCCTGGAGAAGAGAAGGCTTTGAGGAGACCTTATATCACCTTCCAGTATCTAAAGGGACTACAAAAGAGCTGGACAGGGACATTTCACAAAGGCCTGTAGGTACAGGACAAGGGGAAATGGCTTCAAACTGCCAGAGGGCAGGCTTAGATTAAATATTAGGAAGAAATTCTTTGCTGTGAGGGTGGTGAGGCCCTGGCATGGGTTGCCCAGAGAAGCTGTGGATGCCCCATTCCTGGAAGTGTTCAAGGCCAGGCAGGATAGGGCTTGGAGCAACCCTGTCTAGTGGAAAGTCTTTTTGTCCATAGCAGGGAGCTGGAACTAGATGATATTTGAAGTTCCTTCAAACCCAAACCATTTTTAGGGCTATATGAAATTGTGTTGATAAAATTCCATGAATCATTTAATATCAAAAATAATTAATTCTAAGAATTTGAAATTGTAAGTACATTACCCCTATAAAACATTAACATATAGGGTTTGACCTTTTCTTAAGAGTGGAAATCTACAGTTTTTATATTAACATTTCCTACACTGTTATCACTGTTATTTTTTATCTCTTACCAGGTCTTTCCTTGCCAGTTCCTTTTGACTCAGAAAATTTCTGTATTAAACTCTTAACTGTAGTATTTGTCATATTATTAATAAATTCTTCATGCACCTGTCAAAAAAAAAAATAAAAAACAACACACTCCACAAAAGGATTTTTAAAACCAGTAATTGAAAGAATGTAATTATCTTTAATATGTGGTTTTCTCTAGAGTTAGGGTTCAAAATACTTGTCTTTAAAATATATTACAGGGCTTCCAAACATTTGCAGGTATTTTACCAAGGAAATCCCTTCTTTGCTTTAGTATTAGAAAAGGTATTTAAGATACAGATGCAAATGAAGAATGAAAGAATACAGCTTGATGATGCATTTAAGATTTACTTCCATTTCTTCTATCTAAACCACTTTTTGTAATCCATAATTTCCTGAATTTGTCCGCAACATCTCCCACTACAATGTCTCTTAAGCCAACACCACTTAAGGGCGTAAACTATTACCACTGTATTCTCACAATTCCCACCTGCTTGAGTAAAAGCATTACCCTTGTAATGGTTTTTAGTCTGACAAAGGAACAACCACATGGTTAATAAGAAGATTTTCCAGCAAGGCAGTATGTATATGTTTTAGAAATAAATAGCATCTCCCTTGCAACTACCATTCATTAGCAGAAAACCTCCAAGTCAAGGAAAACAGTGACTCAAATTAGGTATATACAAATAAACCTACATTTCAGAACATCAAAAATTAAGGACTACTTATAAATATTATTAATTAAACCAACTTGCATCTAGAGAAAGAACACTATAAAAGATTCTTTCAGTACTGTTACTGAAGGTCTTTTGCTCATAAAAACCAAAGCATATAAAAATTGGAAGTTTTCAGAATTATATAATTTCAAGTTTTAGTTAAAGAAAAGCACAAGTATCCTGAAATGTGCAAAATGGGTGCTAATTATTATCTAGGGAAAGAATTCAAATCTGTCAACTGATATATTATTTTTGGTTTACACGAAATGTAACAATTATTGAGCCTTATTCTGTAAAATTTGTGATACTGAACTTATAACTACACCAGGAATCAATAAAAGATTCAGGTTATGCTGAATTTAGATATTAAAAAGATTTGCAATACAATGAACAAAATTAGAGCATGACCCATTTAATAAAAAAAATCAGAGAAGCTTGAATAACAAAAGAAAATACACATATAGAAACATCACAAAAGACCAAACCAGCAATTTAGTAGTTGTTTCAATCTCCTTCAAACAGCTCATAAACAAGCTCAATACTTGCATAATGTCTGATATCTGTGGTAAAAAGAACCAAATCTGCTTCAAAGTCTTTTGAATGCTGTAGATCATTTTTGTCTATCTCCTACTCATACTGGTTTTAAAATCTACAATAATTTAAAAGATATGATCCTGTAATTACCACAAACACAGTAAGAAATGTTCCATTTAAGAGTTAAGAAATATATGTAGCATGATCCAAACAAATGATAATATAAAAATTACCTCTCCTATTTGCAAATGAATTTCTTTTATACTATTTGACAATGATTCTATAATCTCTTTCATATGAAGAAGGTGTGTTTCTTCAATGTCTTGAAATTTCTGTAAACCAATACAAACAGTTATTCATAATGAAAATAATTATTGAAAAACTAAACCTTACATTTTAAGAAATATAATAAACAGAAAACCATTTTTTTTCAGATTTTGATCACGGTAATGACAATGTTTAAGAAAAGGAGGTGCAGAATTCATAGTTATGAAATAATATACTTTCTAGTAGCCTTTTAGAGGCATTATCCAACTTTTCTATTTACTCTTTAAACCTCAACCTATCCGGACTTATTTCTACCAAAAGAAAATAGGATTGAAGTATGTTAATAACAAAACAACATAACTTTTTTTCATATCTGAAGGGTTTAGTTTATTTATCTAACTCCAGAAATCCTATTTCTGAATCTGTTTTGCAACTCCTCATCACCTTCTTTTCGTGCTCACAATATACACATGCTTTATATTTCTTCAGTTAAATCAATATCCTTTGCTTCTTTAAGTGCAATTGTTTTGTTTGATCTTTAAACTCACAGTATAAAAGCTTTGCAGTTTGTCTGGAATTCAGGATCACAGAATATTCTGAGTTGGAAAGGATGCACAAGGATTATCAAGTCCTACTCTGAAGTGAATGGCTGTCGTGGTTTGACCGGAAATGGGACATCTGGGATATTTTGTTTTGCTGTGATTACCAATGGGTAATTGGAATTTAAGATGGGCACTTAGTTTGACCAGTGGGACATTTGGATCCGCCTCTTGAGACTACGAACTCAAGGGGTTAAAAGCAGGGCTCTTGGCCTTCGGCGCCCTCTTGGGATTTCCGGCGTGAAGAAGTCTCTCCCCCGGCCCAGTTTCTGGCTGGGCTGGGGGAGGGGAGAGCCACGTGGGCCATCTACGGTAGGCCCGGGTTCGGAGGAAGGGTGACAGACCCTTGAGCGACCAGTTTATTCCCCCCCCCCAGAGAATGCAGCCCGTGCTCGAACTGTATATCTTGAAACTTGATATCATGTGCCGGCAGGCAGCACGGCTGGGAGGAGAAAGGGGGGGGGGGGGGCAGCGGGCAGTCCGGCCGCCTGGGAGACCTTTTAACCCTTTGGGGAATGAAGGCTTCGCAGAACATTGCCTTTCCTGGGAAAGGGACAGGAGTGGAAGATGAAGGAAGAAAATTAGGCCAGTAAGGAGGGTCTGGCAAAGGGAGAAGAGAGATGTTGAAGGAATGGAGGAAGATGGAGTGGCAGTTTTTGCTGGACTCTTTTTTGTTGTATTTCCATGGACTGTTTCCTGGTGAGGCAGAGGCTGTATTGCAGGGGGAAGCGGAGGCTCGGCGTCAAGAGAGTTTGGTTTTGAGACCCCTCGGCCCCAGGGGGTATAGAAGACATGGGGGGGACAGAGGTCCCAGGATTGTGACTGTACTCTGCTTGGAACGAGACGAGGCATTCTTAAAAGGCCCTGAAGGCAGGCCCCTGCCCCATCCCATGCCAGGTGGTGAGAGCACCTCGGCATGGAAAGGAGATGTCACGAGGTAGCAAGATACCGGGCGGATTGCTGATTGTGACAAGAAGTCCGTGGCACAAGGAAGGACTCCGTCTATCCCTTATGAGCTGAAGATTTGATTTTTTTTTCCAAAGGGTGGTGCCAGACCGAGTGTGGATAATTTTTTGGGAAATGTAAATGTGTTTGGGAATTTGGTGGGAGGAGGATAAGGAAGTGTTTCTGTGTAGTTCTCATTCTCCTTGTTTTTTTCCCTGTGTGTGTGTAGGTTAGTAATTGTGTGTGTAGTTTAGTAATTGTGTGTGTAGTTTAGTTAATAAACTTCTCTTTATGTTTAAGTTGGAGCCTGCTTTGCTTATTTCCTGGCCACATCTCACAGCAGGTATCAGGTAAAAGGTATATTTATGGGGGCCTTGGCTTTGCCAGGCCTTAAACCAGAACAATGGCCCATACAGGGATCAAACCTGCAACCTTGGTGTTATTAACACCATGCTCTAACCAACTGAACAAATAAATTTGCCCTCCTGTTTGACCTTACCCAGGCTTTCACCTGACACCCATTTTAAAATAATTTCCAATGCCTCTAATGACCCTTTCCTAGTCAAAGATCAGAACTAAAAAGGTCATCCTTCCCAACAGTAAACCATAATCATCTCAAAATCCATGTTTTACTCTAGCTCTTTCCTAGTTATCTGTGGAGGGATAGAATGTAAGAAAATAGTGCAGAAGGTAGTGTCACACCTGAGGAGTTGCAGCTGTACTAATCACCAAAGAGTAGGAACAGGCCTGCCCTTAATAGGGCACAGCTGTGTCCAATAAGAAGACCAGTGCTACAAAAGAGTGGGTTAGGTGGGTGAGTGATTCTTGCAGGTGAGGAGAGAGTTGGAGTTTGTTGGTTGCTTTGTGAAGAAGAAGGAGTCAGTGCCGCAAGGAGATACCCATGAGAAATCACTGAGAAGGTATGGGACTTTTGCAATAAGATGATGTCATGGTTTGAGAGGAAGTAGGTTTTCTGGGATATGCTGTGGTCACCAATAGGTGTTCAGATTTTAGTATTGGCACCTGGTGTGGCCACTGAGGATATTGGACACGCCTCTGAGAACACAGGGGTTAAAAAGCAGAGCACTCCCGTGGGAAGTTCACTTGGGTTTCGACGGGGAAAGAGTTCGGATCTCTCCCCTGTCCAGCTGCTGCTCCTGGGCAGGGGAGGGGCAGCCATGCGGCCAGGTGAGGTAGGCCGGGGCTTTGGACAGAGATGGGAGGTGAAGAGGCCCCGGCATGGAAGGGTGGGAGAAGCACCAGGAGGTATCTGGCAGCCTCCCCCAGGAGAGAGAGAGAGTACAGCCTGTGCCTGTGACTGCTACCTTGAAACTTGATAACATGTCCTGGCAGTATAGCCGAGAAGGAGAAGAAGTGGGGGGTGCAGCGAGAAGGTGTCCAGCCACTGTGGGAGTCTCCAGGCGGGCAGAGCCCAAACTTTTAACCCTTTTTTTTGGACAATGAAAACTTTATAGAACATTAACCTTTCCTAGAAGAGAGATAGAGATGAAATAGAGGAAGAAATGGGCAAGTATGTTGAAGGTTCGTGTAAGTGAGAGATGCCAGAAGAGTAGAGAAGAATCTTAGGTGGGAAGCAATGATGGAGTAGCTTTTGCTGGACTCTTATTGTTATAGCCATGGACAGAACCATGTTTCCTTGTGACACAGAGACTGCATCCAGGGGGAGGCGATGGCTCAGAACCAAGAGGGTTCAGTGTTGGTACCCCTCAGCCCCAGGGGGTGAAATTTGGAGGACACAGGTGTCCCAAAGGTGAGACTGTGCTTTTTTGGAACGGGACAAAGCATCCTTAAAAAGATGACCCTAGAAGCAGTTCTGGTCCATGTTCAGTAGTGAGAGCACTGAACATGAAAGGAAGAGGTCACGATGGCAGATGTTCTCTGGGCAGTGCCACTAGTGACATGGAAACACATGATGTTTCAACTGTGTTTCCTGGGGAAGCCTATGGCACAAGAAGGACTCCTCTCCTCTTGATGAACTGAGAATTGGTTACCTAAAGGGTGGTGATGGACCGAGAGTTGGTGATTTTGGGGGATAGATGTATTGGAAATTTGGTGGGGGGAGGAGGAAATGTTTTGGGAAAGTTTTCATTTTCCCTGTGTGTCACAGACATCTTTTGTGAAAAATCCTTTCTTTAGGATTTTTCCCTCTTCTGGGAAGCTGAGGCCCTAGAGAAAGAATGTAAACAATGGTTATCTGCTGCTGTGGAATGCAACAGGTGCACCTGTGATTGACCCATGTTGCATGTTTACAATTAAGGGCCAATCAGAGACCAAGCTCTCTCTGAGAGAAACAGAGAGAGGTCCTTTGTTGATTCATTCCTTTTTTCTATTCTTAGCTTAGCAGCTTCTGAGACTTTTCTCTCTATTCCTTTTAGTATAGTCTTAATGTAACATATATCATAAAAATAATAAATCAGCCTTCTGAACATGAGGTCAAGATTCTCGTCTATCTCTTCACCCCTGAGGAACCCTTGCAAGCCTGGCAACACCTATGTGTTTCTTTTTACTTATAGTTGTAGTTTGGTTAATAAAGATTTCTTTTCTGTATTTCTAAGTGGGAGCCTGCTTTGCTTATTCCTGGTCACATCTCACAACAGACACCAGGGAGCATATATTTTCATGGGGGCACTGGCATTGTGCCAGCATCGAACCATGGCAGATAACAACAGTTATCGTCCTACTTCTGTAACTGTCCAAACTTTGGAGCACCACTTAATCTTCTCTCCAACTTTTCCAGGGTTTTCTGAAGATCATCTCTTCACACTTCATACCTCCTGGTACTCTTGATTCACAAACAAGTACCACTTCATACAGACAAATCAAATCTCTCTTCTAAGCTCTCAGTCTTTCTTTCTTTTGTCATACTTATATGCTTCTCTCCAGCCATCAATCAAGCAGATAATTTTTTTATTCTCAAGTGTTCATCCTCTGTAGCCTATTCTAGGATGTTATTTCTTTTACTGACTGCTTGATTACATAAGCTATATTATTTTACTTTCAAAGCTATCTATGGCCCATCTCTCTAATATCTACTTTCAACCACTATCAAGGTGTCAACATCTGTACACAATGTGATGTTGCAGCCTATTTTCACTACTGTCCTGATTTCGTCTGGGATAAGAGTTCATTTCTTCTCAGTAGCTGGTACAGTGTGGAAACCCAGAGCACCAGGAATATTTCTCTGTCTGCTCTGGGGTGTCCTGACCTCCTGACCCCCAGGGAAGCACTGACTTTGACCCTCATTCATGGAGAAAGTTTCCTAGACTTCAAGATAGACTAGAATCCACAAAAGTATGAAATAGATTATAGAGAGTAGTGCAGGTGTATCACTTGGTGAGAAATTTAGGTCTTGGGGTTTTTAGTATGTTGTGGATAGAAGCAAGATGGAGGGCACAGGGTGTCGTCTTGAGTTTCTTCTTCCTTCTTCTTCATGGGTTTGGGTGGCATTTTGTAATTGAGCAGAAAAGTCTGCATTGAGGGCTCTTTGGGATCAGTTATTGGGTTAGAAGGGAAAATAATCTAGATGTCAGTTCTTAATTGGATAGTTTAGTCTTAAAAGACCTTGTAACAAGAGATTGTTAGCCATGTTGTGCCTTCTAATGAAAAGCTGCCGAACTCATTGTTGTGAGACTGTTTTACTGCTAAGAAAACACCTGAGTCCGAACATGAACTACCACCTCAAGTGCCTTCAATCCAGACCCAGAGAAACCAACAGTACAGTGCCAAGTTTTGGATTCAGTGTGAGAATAATGCTGATAATACACTGACATTTTGGTTGTTGCTGAGCAGTGCTTACCCTGGGACAAGGGCTTTTCGGTGTGTCATGCTCTGCCAGTGGGGAGCTGCACAAGAAGTTGGGAGGGAGCACAGCCAGGACAGCTGACTCGAACTGGCCAAAGGGATATAACAATAATAATATGGTATGGAATATTTTACTTTTTTCAATTATTAAATGGTTCTTATCTCAACATAGGTTTTTTACCTTTTTTCAATTCTTCTCACCGTTCCACCAGGGAGGGAGGAGAGAGAGCGAGTAGCTGCATGGTGCCTAGTTGCCAGCTGGAGTTAAACCACAACTACCTAATTTTTACCTAAACTCAAAGTCAACTTTTGAGATTATGTCAATGCCACTTCCTTCATGTTTGGTTTGAGGTCTCCATAAAACTCTGCAAAATATTCTACTTTAAACTCTTCTCTGTAGTGTATATCAAAACAGCCAGCCATTCAGAGATTTTTAATTTTTTTTGTCTTTTGCCATCTTGGCCTTGCACAGGAGATAACGCAAACAGGTCTGATCAAAGACTAAAGCTGTCTAGGTAGTATAATACAACCAGCTATAATAATTACCCAAATTGTTTACTTTCACTTTTGAAAGATCAGGCCATTTTGAAAATATGTACTGGAACAAATCTGTAATGTTAATGACCCAATAAATGCAAGTCAATCCTTAGCATTTTAAGCTACAATAAAAATGAAAAATCATCTATATGTTCTTTATTAAACTCATCACACACAGCATAAGCAAGTATTATTCCTTTTTATAAGTAGGTACATTTTCCTGTAGGTTTTAAAATGTGAAGAATTATTACTCATTTTTGAACTTTATATAAAAACTGCTCAAGAGCAGTTATCTAGTCAACTGCACTCAGTTCTAATTAAGACAAGACTTTCAAAGAATAACTTAGCAATTCCAGTTGTTTCATTCCAATAACTGACTGCACTGTGTTTATAAAAAAAAGCTTCAAAAAAGGTGCAATAACTGACAAATAAGATGCTTTCATAGCAAGTGCATAGCAATTGTATAATGTAACTCTAGTTTTATTCAGAAAAACTTTCAACATGAAGAATTTCTGACAAATCCAATATCTAAAACAGAAAGTGAATTATATTTTCCTATGTCTTTAATAATAAAAATCTTTCCATGTTTATTGCAGAAAAAACTCACGTAATCTGTAATTTAATATTAGGAAGATCATGTTTTTAATTTCAACTTCTCAAAAAAATATATCACAAGCCATGTCACTTTGATAATAGCAGGAAATTTGTGGTAGTCTGTTATTTTACAGTTTGTTCTTCTGTAATATTCCTTGTTATAAGTTTGCAATGGTTTGTTCCATGTACCCCATTTGGCTTCCCTGATGGTTCAGTCCTGAGTTGTTTACCCCAAGATTTTCCCGCCAAGTGTATGTCAATCCCCCTGTCAGTCTCCTTGTACATTCCTTGTTCCCTTGTCTTACCCTCGTCTGTCAAAGACAGCACACCCTTTTTGCTCTGGAATGTTCCCTGTCCTTCATCCCTTCCTCAAAGTAAGATTGGATTGTAAGGTTTGCTCCTTCCCCTTGTTGGCTTCTATTGGATAGCCCTTACCCTGCACCCTTGCCCTAATGCCTTCCTATTGGTGAAAAGTTGTGTCCTCCCCTTATTCCCTCCCTTCCTTAAAAGCAGTTCTTTTGCCCTCAGTTGATGTCACTTGTCCCTGACTCCCCTGGGGAAATAAACTTCCTTGGAACTCAAACAAGTGATCACTCCCTATTCCTTTGCCTTGGTTCTTCATGCTGTGCTGCTGGGATGCCACCCACGCCACAGCCGCCAGCTGCAGGGAGCTGCGAGCCACCTGAGAGAGTCTCCACACAAATCTGGGGATGGCCCCTCTTGAGATTGCGTCGGTCTTGGGGAGTGAGCGGCCAGAGAACATCTCCCTGTGACCGCAGCAATGCAGTGTCAGAAATTTAATAAATTAGAAGAAAGGAAAAAATGCAAAATTCATAGAACAGTATTGGTGGAGTTTAACTACGAAAAGAGGACCGTTAAGTGAGGATATTGGTACATAATTACCTAGAATATAGCCCCAGCATGTCAAGGTGTTTGCATCCTCAGAAAAAACTTTATCTGAATAGTCTAAAACAGATTTAAGTTAAGCGAACTGGTTTTGCACCGAAACAGCTGAGAATACTCATGCTGTTCACTTATTCTGTTTTTAGAATTAGTATATTTAATGTGAGATGTACTGCAAATAAGGATAATCTAGGTTGTGATTGATTGGCACAGGGTGCTAGCGAGAGTCCTTTGCCCATGATTCTGAAAAGTGCTGGCTGCACTGGAGCACACTTGCAGTTTTACGGAGATGAGATGGACTCCTGAGTGTCGGAATTCAGGACATCCCTCTGGCTGTCCTGGATGGCCAAGACCCCTGCCAGGGGACTCAGAGACCCTGGCACAAAGCCCAAGATGCTTGTGGTTTTGATTATGACCCATGGAGCAAGTTATCAACCTTAGATGAAGATCTGCAAGCCACGACAGTTTAAGTAGAATGATAGTGAATTTATCACGGGGTGAAAAAATAGATTTTTGGGGTTTTTAGAATGGGGGTTCAGGGGGCAAGAGGGAGCAATCTGGATGTGTCCAGCCTTTCTCCTTCTTCTTCTTGGCCTCCATCTTCTGCTGTGATGTTGGAACTTTTAGATTGGTTTAGAGTGGAAGCTCACTGTCTAACATAGGTGATAGGTATTGGAAAGTAATTGTAAATATTGTATATGTAGTTTTTAGTATAAAAAGATAACACCATCCTGGGGGCAGGCAAAGTGCCTTGGACTGTCTTGCTGAGCGGACCTTGGTTGGACAGGAGAAAGAATTTTATAGATAAGATACAATAAACAACCTTGAGACCAAGAACTGAAGAGCTCTGACTCCTTTTTTGAGCGCCAGGCTGGGAAAAGAGACTTTCTAATGTTTCTCAGGGTCACTCTGACCAGCTGGAGAGCCCGAGACCTGAGATAACAGAAGCCAACAGGGAAACACCAGAGAATTATCTCAAAGGAATTAAAGGGTGTTCCTCTAGGAAAATGACACAGCTGACAGCCTAGCTGAGGTGCCTTTACACCAATGCACATGGCATGGACAACAAACAGGAGGAGCTGAAAGCCACCATACTGCTAGAAAGTTATGACCTTGTTACCATTACTGAAACTTGGTGGGATGAATCCTGTGACTGGAGTGATGCTATTGATGGCTTCAGGCTGTTCAGGGGAGGAAGGAGAGGAGGAGGGGTTCCCCTCTACATCAACAGCTGGATTGAGTGTGAAGAGTTGTCTCTGAAGAACAGCTACTAACAGGTTGAAAGCCTGAGGGCAAGAATCAGACATAAGCAACAAAGAGAACTTAGGGGTTAGTGTCTACAATAGGCTGCCTGACCAAGGGGAGCCTATTGATGAAGCCATCTTGCTCTGGCTGCAGGAGGCATCACGCACACAGGCTCTTGTCCTGCCAGGGGACTTCAACCACCTTGACATCTGCTGGGAAATGAACACGGAGAGCTGTAGGCAATCCAGGAGACTCCTGGAATGCATGGAGGATAACTTCTTGAGCCAGGTAATAGACAACCCTCCCAGAGGGAATGCGATACTGGATCTGATGGTCACCGATGTAAGCGAACTTAATTTACTTATACAATATTAAAAATATTAGAAATTAATTGTATAGGTTTAAGTGGCACTACCATATAAGAAAGACATTTAAACTATTAGAGCGCATCCAAAGGAGGGACCCAAGAATGGTGAAGAGTCTGGAGGGGAAGCTGTATGGGGAGCAGCTGAGGTCACTTGGTCTGTTCTGCCTGGAGGAGACTGAGGGGAGACATTGCAGTCTACAACTTCCTCACAAGGGGAAGTGAAAGGGCAGGCACTGATCTCTCTGTGACAAGTGACAGGACTTGAGGAAACAGCATGAAGCTGAATGAGAGGAGGTTTATGTTGGATATTAGGAAAAGATTCTTCACCCAGAGGGTGGTTGAGCACTGAAACAGGCTCCCCAGGGAAGTGGCCACTGCACTAAGTCTGCCAGAGTTCAAGAAGCATTTGGAAAATACTCTCAGGCACATTGTCTGATTTTTGGGGTGTCCTGTGCAGGGCCAGGAGTTGGAATTGATGATCCTTGTGGGTCCCTTCCAACTCAGTATATTCTATCATTCTGTGATTCTATGGTTTAATTGTAACTTTCTCACAACTTAGCACAAGTGGGCCCTGCTCAAAGCTTGGCATAGGTGAACTCTAAATGAACTCTGTCAACATGAATGGCTATGCAGGGGAGGAAACAAAGAAAGACTGGATGCCTTCAGATAAGAGTTGAGACCCTGGAGGGCCTCAAGGCTGGCTCAGGCTAGAAGATAACAGCAGTTTAATTGCCTGGCCACATGGACATGGAGAAAGAATCCAATGAAGTTCTAGAAGACCCCAGACAATAAATTGCCATTGGACCAAGAGGAGTGTGCAGGGCATGTGAAGACTGGGGGGCACGGACTATGAAGGTATAAAGAATTTCTTTGTCAGGGTCCTTCTCTGGAGGCACCAGCTCAAGCTGAAATAAACCGACTGCCTCAGAACCTAGGGTCTGAACTATTCTTAAATACTCACCTCTTTTTAAAAAATTTCATGTGTCCCAGAGGCAAAATGGAAACTAATTTTCACTTGCAATTACTTATAAAGCTGACCACTATCAATGATTTTCAAATTATTTTTAAAAAATGTACTCAGAGAAGATATAGTTATATTCTGTAATTTTCGAGAGAAAAAAAAAGGAAAATCATGACTAATAGAACAGTGTTATCACTTGTTCACATGGAGAAACATCAACCAGGAAATCAAGATGAATCAAGGAGTTTTCAATTCTCAGAGAAGCAAGGAGGAGGGCCGGCAGAACTGCCACTTTAAACATAAAAACTGTTTCTACAAATGCATCAGCAACAAAAGGAGGGCCAAGAAGAGTCTCCATCCTTTTTTGGATGTGGGGAGAAACATAGTGACAAAGGATGAAGACAAGGCCAAGGTACTTAATGTCTTCTTTGCCTCAGTCTTTAATACAAAGATCAGTTGTCCTCAGGATACTTGTCCTGGGGTGACTTTATGATGATGGTATCCCCATCCTCTGTTCTCTTGCCCAGAAATGGGTCCTGTAGCTTTAAGCTAGGCCCAGAGAGACAGAGAGGGCGAAGGTTGGGGGGGGGGGGGGGGGGGGGGGAAGAAGTATCAGAAGCTTCATTTTACTCCCCCAGAATTTTTTTCACATGGACTGTGATGTCTGCAGCACAGACAGCAGGAGGGAGCTCTCCTTTGCTTTTAGTTAGTTTTTTCTACCTAGCTGAGGACAGAAGGTTTTTTTTTTAACTGTTCAGCTATTGTTCAGTCCAGGAACACCAGTACTATCACCCAGGGGGCCCCCAAGCTGCATTGCAGCTGGGACACCGAATCCAAGCCCCAGAGAGAGACCTGAGCCCTGGAGGGACTGAGAAAGAGCTGAGCCAAGACACACCCACAAAAAGGACTCTCTCTGAATCTACCATCTCTTCAGAGCAATGAGAGGTTTTATGGTTCAATATTATTCATGTTTTCATGTTTGCAAGTTAAATAAACTTTGCTTGTTAAATAAACAGTCTTTTCCACTTTTCTCCAAGGAGATTTTTCTCTCAAACTGTTTGAGGGAGGGACTGCTGAAATCTGCTTTTTAGAGGAAACCCCTTTGGAGGTTTCCTGCCAAAATTTGCCCTAAACCAGGACAGTACTCACCCCCTGAGCTGGAAGTCAGAGACAGGGAGGTGAATGAAGTGCCCATAATCCAGGAGAGAATGGTCAGTGACCTGTTGTGCTACTTAGACACCCACAAGTCTATGGAGCCAGATGGGATCCACTCAGGGGTACTGAGGGAGTTGGCAGAAGAGCTCACCAAGTCACTTTCAATCATTTCGTCAATCATTCAGTCCTGGTCAACCAGGGAGGTTCCAGGTGACTGTGAATTAGAATTTTTTGCATATAGGTAAAGCCTTATAAAATAAAAGCCTTGTTAACCTTGTAAAATCATGGTTCAGGCCTGCTACTTCAACTAAGCACAGCTGACAGCTAGCCTGGTAAGTTCCCGTGAGAAAGGAATTTGCACCTGTGAGAAGAAAGACTTTACCCCTGTGAAACATCTTCTATTTAGAAGACAAGAATGTAAACATCGTTAGAGAGGAAAGTTTTCCATGGACACATATGCTAGCAACTACTAACCAATGAACTGAATTGCCATAAGTTACTAATCAATTAGAATTAAATGCGATGCCTTTAGAAAACCATATAAATATGAGCTATGAAGAATAAAGATTGGCTATTGCATATGAAGAAATAAGTATCTTTTCCGTCTCTACTGTGACATGATGTCAATCTAGAAGGAATTTCAGAAAGAGGATCCAGGGAAGTACTGGCCTGTCAACCTGACCTTGATGTCAGGGAAGGTCATGGAGCAGACCATCTTGACTGCCATAATACGGCACGTTCAGAACAACCATGGAATGAGGCCCAGCCAGCATGGGTTTATGAAAGGCAGGTCCTGCTTGACCAACCTGATCGCCTTCTATGACCAGGTGACCCACTTAGAGGATGAGAGAAAGACTGTGAATGTTGTCTGCCTGGACTTCAGTAAAGCCTTTGACACTGTTTCCCACAGTATTC
Organism: Melozone crissalis; assembly: GCF_028551555.1. NCBI lineage: Eukaryota > Metazoa > Chordata > Aves > Passeriformes > Passerellidae > Melozone > Melozone crissalis. Next base: position 1,783,438 of record NW_026535813.1, on the reverse strand, counting down.
TCCTGGAGAAATTGGCTGCTTATGGTGTGGACAGGTGTAATCTCAGCTCTGTAAAAAACTGGCTAGATGGCTAGGCCTGGAGAGTGGTGGTGAATAGTGCTACATCCAGTTGGCAGCTGGTCACTAGTAGTGTTCCCCAGGGCTCAGTATTAGGGCCAGTCCTGTTTAATATCTCCATTGATGACCTGGAGGAAGGGATCAAGTGTACCCTCAGTAAGTTCACAGGTAACACCAAGTCAGGCAGGAGTGTTGATCTGCTGGAGGGTAGGAAGGCTCTACAGAGGGATCTAGACAGGCTGGATTAATGGGCCAAGGGCAATCGTATGAGCTTCAACAAGGCCAAGTGCCAGGTCCTGCACTTGGGTCACAACAACCCCCTGCAGTGCTACAGGCTAGAGGAAGAGTGGCTGGAAAACTGCCTGGCAAAAAAGGACCTGGGGGTGATGATTGACAATGTCTGAACATGAGCCAGCGTGTGACCAGGTGTCCAAGAATGACAATGGCATCCTGGCTTGCATCAGAAATAGTGCAGCCAGCAGGACTAGGGAAGTGTTTCTTCCCCTGTACTTGGCACTCAAGTACTGTGTTCAGTTTTGAGCCCCTCACTGCAAGAAAGACAATGAAGTGCTGGAACATGTCCAGAGAAGGCAACAGAGCTGGGGAAGGGTCTGAAGCACAAGTCTGATGAGGAGAAGCTGAGGGAGCTTGGTGGGCTCAGCCTAGAGAAAAGGAGACTCAGGAGGACCTTATCACTCTCTACGACTACCTGAAAAAAGGTTATAGCAAAGCAGAGGTCAGTCTGTTCTCCCAGGTAACAAGTGACAGGATGAGAGGAAACAGACTCAAGTTCCACCAGAGGAGGTTTAGATCGGATATTAGAAATTTTTTTTTCACTGAGAGGGTTGCAAAGCATTGGAAAAGGCTGTCCAGGATGTAGTATATGGTAGAGATAATTCATGCTACAGAAGTAGATATATATATGTGTATAAAATATTGTAAAGATCCAAAGTTATGCTTCTGACCACTCTGGCTGGGAACAGAGTTCTATTCTTATTGTAACCAGTTCCCGGACAGCGTTAAGATGATATCAGGTCTGTTACTGTATGAATGGGACGGTCCCAGGCTATTACAGAGGATTTCCTCTGGTTCCTACTTTCGGGAGATAGCATCTGGACCTTCCTGGAATGGAATGTCTTGAGGAGCTCACACGACCTGCACCTGGACATGATTTCATTGCGGTACTCAGGAAATAGTATCATTCTATTACATGTAAATGCAGCTTCTGCCTGGACACTCAGACATTCGTCTGCATCTCTGGATTTGCCTTTGTCTGTTCCTACACCTGTATGGATCCAACTCTGCATGTGAAGGGACACAAAGAAATATGTGGTCATCCCTGCCCCAAGCAGAATAAACTGTATATAAGCTGGCCACTGGAAGCACTCGGGGTGTACTTCTGGGGAAATGCTGTCTCTTTGTCAGCCGGAACCCTAGGTCACCCAGCGCCTGTACCCGGGGCTGACGCTGCCTTGGCTGTGGTGGTTTTTCCTTTTTTTTCGAAATTTCTATTTTTGTTATTGATCTAATAAATCTTTGTTAAATTTTTCATAAATTTGGCTCCTGATTTGATCATTTATAACAAGGAAAACAGTAGAGTTCTCATCCCTGAAAGTGTTCAAAAATATGTGGATATGGCATTTTAGAACATGGTGTGTGGAAGGGGCTAGCAGCGGGCCTGTTAGCTAAAGGAGCGAGAAGTAAGAAGAAGAAGAAGCTGATAAGGAGCTTTCTCCAAGGCCGTAACCAAGGAGATCGAGAGAAGGAAGATAAGAGCATTCTGCAGCTGGATGAAGCATTTTTAGAAAGTTAGGTGGAGTCAGAGTAACTTTTCACCAATGGCATGGTATTGAATTATTGTGGCCAATAGCTAAGGTAGAGGAAGGGTAAACAACTGGAAAGTGTATAAAAGATCAGCCATTTTCATTAATAAACTGTTGCCAAGTGTTACCAACTGAGACTGCTTGTGGTCTCTGCTTTGTGTCGTGACCGCCTCGACTGCGACATTTTGGTGACCCCGACGTGATAAGAACATAGTCGGTGGGGGCCCATACGGGGTCCTAGCAATTGGCAACCGTGACCCACTGGGACGTAGTGGGGGAGGCGGCGTTGGTGCAGCTGAGAGTGGCAGGTGGAAGCCACAAGGAGGTCCGGACCTGATTCCCTCCAATCAAGACACCTGGAAGTAGGTGAGCCACCAACTAGTAATAATGGGACAAAATTTATCTAAAGAGGAAGAAAGTGTTCTGTCTACATGGAAAGTTTTGTTAAGAAATAAGGGAATTAATACGTCAGATTATGAGCTTCGTAATATATTGCTGTGGGCTAAATCACAGAATTTTGGCACTGATCCCAACACAGCATTTAGTGTTAAGGCATGGAAGAAAGTCGGGGACAGACTTTGGCAAGTTATTCGAGCGGGAGATAAAACAGCTGTTGATTTAGCAGTAACCTGGAACTCGCTCTTTGAGGCTTTAAAGGAATGGAGAATAGAGAGAGAAACGGAGCAAGATGCGGACGAAGAGTCGGGGCTGATACCTGACGGGGGGGCTGAGGCAGAGGGGGCCTCTGAGGTAGAAGGGGGCTCTGATGGGGAACTTGGTGAAGAAAGTTCGGATGCCATGGGAGTTACCTGGCATGCTGCCAGAGCTTCTGGGAAAGCTGCCAAAGCTTCTGGGAAGGCTGCCAGAGCTTCTGGGCTGGGTGCCAAGGCTTCTGGGAAAGCTGCCAAAGCTTCTGGGAAAGCTGCCAAGGCTTCTGGGAAAGCTGCCAAAACTTCTGGGCAACCTGCCCTAGCCTCTTCTTATCAGACTCCTAAGCCTCCTTATCTCACACCTGCGCAGCAGCTCGCGATGGTGCCTGTATATACTACACCGCTACGCCAGTTAGCTGAAATGTCTTTAGCAGAGAGAAAGGTCCAGCCATCTGCCCCCCCGCTTCCCTCCTCTCTGGTCCAGCCGTCTGCCCCCCCGCTTCCCTCTGAGTGGCTTGAACAACCTGCAAGGCCGTATCCTCCTTTACCTGACAGTGACAGCAACAGTGAGTCAAGTGATGAGTCGCCCGCAGTAACACCTGAGTTGGGGCAGGGAGCTCTGGTCTCTTCATCTCCTAAGAGCTCTAGTCTTACTGCCCCATGGACTTTGCCTCCGTGCCAAGTCACTGTGCTTCCTCGATGCCCTCAGGAGTTTTGGGAATTTGTTAGGAGGAAAGCAGTTGAAGAAAAGAACTGGGACATCATAGAAAGGTTAGGTGCTCCAAGAGTACCTCAGGAGAACAGTGCCATTGCAAATGTTGCTTGTGATAACCCTATGGCTTTTCCAGTTTTCAAAGCAGCTCCTGGAACAGGACAGAACGACAGTCATCATGTCTTCGCCTGGAGGGTTGTGCAAGACCTCCAATCGAAAGTAGCTCAATATGGTATTAATTCTTCAGAGGTAATGCAATTAATACGTGTGATTAATGCAGATTTGCTTGCACCTTATGACATCGCTCACCTTGCTACAATTCTATTTCAGCCAGTACAATATGGTGTATTTCAAGAAACTTGGAGGCGAGTGGCTGAGCGCACAGCTTTAACAAATATGCAGTTGCCTCAACACGACCCTCGTCATGCTGTGGGTGTTGATGCCCTAATGGGCTCTGGGCCTTTTGCTAATCCAGATTTACAGGCAAGGTGAGATCCTTCGATTTTGGCACAAGCTCAGCAAATTGGCATGAGTGCCTTAACTAAAACAATGGAAATGGCAGCTCCAAAACAGAAATATGTTACTATACAACAAGGAATGAGAGAACCATTTTTGCAGTTTGCAGAAAAACTTGCTGCCGCTATTGAGAAACAAGTAGATGATGAAACTTTGCGAGACAAATTGTGTGTACAATTGGCTAAAGAAAATGCAAACCCAGATTGCAGAAAGATTATTGATACTTTGCCTGGGGAACCCACCTTGTCTGAAATGGTTACTGCTTGCTCGAAAGTTGGTTCAGTCGAGCATAAAATGGCAGCTCTTGCTGCAGTGTTAAGACCTTCAGCGAAGTGTTATAATTGTGGACAACAAGGGCACGTAAAGTCAAAATGTACTGTCCAGAAAAAAACATTTAGGCCAAGGGCAAGCAGCGATGTTGTATGCAATCGTTGTGCTAAATCTGGGCACTATGCTAAGCAATGCAGAAGTAAATATCATGCAAATGGTCAGCTATTGCCGGGAAACCCAAAGAGGAGCGCGAAGGGGCGCGTGGGGAAACAAATACCCCAACAACCACAACAGCAAATGCGGGCCTTCCCAGCCCTGCAAAGCTACCCATTTGCAAACAATTCTCAGGGGCAACAAGCGGGTCCGCAGGGATTGATATACCCACCGCTGACACAGTAACTATTTTAACAAAAGAAATATGTAAAGTGCCTCTTGATGCCTATGGTCCGATAGGACGGGGATTGAGTGCGTTTTTGATAGGGAGATCAAGTACTCCACTTAGAGGTATTCCTGTGCATCTAGGGCTTATTGATGCTGATTATTTAGGGCAGATTCATGCTATGGTATCTATTGATGACCCTCCTGTCACTATTCAGAAAGGAACTTGCATTGCTCAACTTGTACCTTTTGTGAGTTCTGTTCCAAATGCAGTGGACCGAAGTCGCGGCACAGGAAGCTTTGGATCGACAGGAGTACCTCAAGTGTTTTGGACTGAGAAAGTAACAGAGAGCCGTCCAGAAAAGACATGCACTCTCACCGCCAGTGGATGTCATCCAGGAACTATATCAGTAACAGGTTTGATTGACACTGGAGCAGATGTCACAATACTCTCACGACTTTGCTGGCCTCAATCGTGGCCTCTCACTCATGCAAGTTTTGGACTCCTGGGGTTGGGTGGTGCTACAACAGGTGGCCTGTCAGCCATTGTAATTAATGTGAAACATCCTGATGGCCAACAAGCTAACATCCGACCCTATGTTGCCGATGCTCCTCAAAGTTTGTGGGGACGAGATTGTTTATCTCAATGGGGTGTCAAAATTACTACGGATTTTTAATGGGGGCCACTGTGTTGCAGGGCATTGAACGTCCAGTTGTACCCCTGACATGGTTGACAGATAAGCCTGTCTGGGTTCGCCAGTGGCCCCTGACTACTGAAAAGCTTACTGCCCTGCAAGAATTAGTTACAGAACAATTGCTAGCAGGACACATTGAGGAATCATTCAGTCCCTGGAACACCCCCGTTTTTGTAATAAAAAAGAAATCGGGAAAATGGAGACTTTTACATGATTTACGGCAGATAAATGCTGTAATGGCAACAATGGGAGCTTTGCAACCAGGCCTTCCTACACCCACGATGATTCCACAAGAATGGCAAATAGTTGTCATTGATCTAAAAGATTGTTTCTTCACTATTCCATTGGCTGAGCAGGACAAAGAAAAATTCGCTTTTACGGTGCCTTCTATAAATCATGCTGAACCTGATAAAAGATATCAATGGAAGGTACTCCCATAAGGCATGAAAAATTTGCCAACTATTTGTCAATGGTTTGTGGCACAGGCCTTGTCAAAAGTGCGGGAGCAATTTAAAAACTGCTACTGCTATCATTACATGGATGATATCTTGTTGGCATCTGACAACAAACAACAGTTGTCAGCTCTTAAACAATGTGCTGTGACAAATTTGAAAGACTTTGGTTTGATCATTGCTCCAGAGAAAGTGCAGAAACACATGCCTTGGAAATACCTAGCTATGTTGTTGACCAACACTCAAGTTATGCCTCAACCTGTAAAGTTAGACATTGATGTTAAAACTGCTACTGATGTACAGAAATTGGTTGGTTTGATAGGTTGGATTCGATCATATTTAGGCATAACTAATCATCAGATGCAACCATTGTTTGATCTGCTTTCAGGCATCACTTCCTCCACTGATGAGAGGCAATTGACCTCAGCGGCAAAAAAGACCCTAGAAGAAGTTGAATTAGCCCTAGCACACAAATTTGTTAACAGGATAGATCCCTCTGTTGGTGTTCAATTGTTTATTTTGAAAGACCATGAAATACCATGTGGAATACTGTGCCAATGGAATGATAATTGGGAAGATAAATTGCATATTCTGGAATGGTTATTTTTATCTTTCAGATCTCGGAAAACAGCTCCAGGACTTTATGAGCTCTTTGCAGATATTATCATCAAGGGTCGCAGGCGTTGTCATGAGATTTTGGGACAGGACCCTGTGACCATTGTGATACCTGTGCAACAGTGGTATTTTGAATGGTGCTTTCAAAATAATCATGAATTGCAATCTGCCTTATCTTGTTTTACAGGCCAAATCTCGTATCACTTGCCTTCTCATCCTGTTCTAACACTGACTAAAGAGATTCCTTTTGAAGGCAAGCAAATTTGTTCTCCCGTTCCAGTGGAAGGTATAACGGTTTTTACAGATGGGTCCGGGAAAACCGGAAAAGCAGCTGTGGCTTGGAGAAAGGATGATCACTGGCAATATCAGACAGTGATTCAGCAGGGATCTCCTCAACTGGTTGAACTTTCTGCTGTTCTTTTGGCTTTTATTTTGTTTCCTGGTTCTGTAAACATAGTTACTGATTCAGTTTATGTTGCCAATTTGGTTAAGCATTTAGATCAAGCAGTATTGTATAATATTCAAGAGAAACCATTGTTTACTATATTAGTGAAGTTGTGGACAGTTATTGGTGCTCGAAAACATTCTTACTTTATCATGCACATTCGCAGCCATACATCATTACCAGGATTTTTTGCTGAAGGCAATGCCTATGTAGACTCTTTAGTAGCTGCTGCTGCAATCAAAACTGTACCCAATGTGTTGCAGCAGGCAATTTTATCCCATCAATTTTTTCATCAGAATGCTCAAGCTTTACAGCAGCAATTCAAATTGTCTACTGCCGAAGCAAAATCTATTCTTTCCTCTTGTCCCGACTGTCATATGACTCATGTCACTCAGTATTATGGTACCAACCCTAGAGGTCTTTCTGCGTTAGAAGAATGGCAAACTGATGTTACAGAAATGCCAGAATTTGGTCGCTTTAAGTATGTTCATGTTACAGTTGATACTTTTTCTCACGCAATGGTTGCTTCAGCATTCACAGGAGAGAAAACTCGAGATGCTATTCGTCATTTTTATCATGCCTTTTCTATTCTAGGTGTTCCGTGTCATGTAAAAACAGATAACGGCCCAGCATATGCTTCGCAGAAAATGCAAGCATTCTTTCGTGCTTGGGGCATTGAGCATTCAACAGGTATTCCACATGTCCCCACGGGCCAAGCAATTATTGAAAGAGCTCACGGACTTCTTAAACGTCAGGTTCAAAAACAAAAAGGGGGAATGCAACAGGAGTCACCTCAAGTGAGATTAGATAAAGCTGTTTATGTGTTAAACTTCTTGCGTCCCCTACCTGACTCACAGTTATCTCCAATTTTTTGCCATTTTTCTTCTTTGAATTCTAAGCAACCAAATTTCCATAGAAATGTCAAGGTATGGGTCAAGGACTTGATTACTGGTATATGGTCTGGTCCAGTGGAACTGATAACCTGGGGAAGGGGTTATGCTTGTGTTTTGACAGATAATGGTCCTCGATGGGTTCCTGCTCGCTGTGTTAAACCTTACCTAGAACGTGCGGGAAAGGACAGGATCCATGGCTCCGCAGCTGAAGCAGAACGTGCGGATGACACTGGCTAAGACCATATATCAGTACTTAAAGATGGATGAAGGAAGAATGGGAATTTTGTTGATGGCTGTGATTGTGATTTTGTGTGTCCCCTCTCTGCTTGGGTTTTTGCAAAGGGCCCTGCAAAAATCCATAGCAGCTGTATTTACAGGTCAAAAACAAAAAAGGGGGAATTGTGGAAGGGGCTAGCAGCGGGCCTGTTAGCTAAAGGAGCGAGAAGCAAGAAGAAGAAGAAGCTGATAAGGAGCTTTCTCCAAGGCCGTAACCAAGGAGATCGAGAGAAGGAAGATAAGAGCATTCTGCAGCTGGATGAAGCATTTTTAGAAAGTTAGGTGGAGTCAGAGTAACTTTTCACCAATGGCATGGTATTGAATTATTGTGGCCAATAGCTAAGGTAGAGGAAGGGTAAACAACTGGAAAGTGTATAAAAGATCAGCCATTTTCATTAATAAACTGTTGCCAAGTGTTACCAACTGAGACTGCTTGTGGTCTCTGCTTTGTGTCGTGACCGCCTCGACTGCGACAATGGTGAACATGATGGTGGTGCTAGGTTGATGGTTGGACTTGATCTTAAAGGTTTTTTCCAACTTTAATGATTCCATGAAAAAGAGAAGACATCATTAGAGACAGGGAAAGATAACCTGTTTCCTCTACTAATTCATTTTGTGAAAACTGGAAAAAGTTACAATGTTGCCACCAAGTCGAGGGAGGTGAGGCCACATCTGAGTCCTGTGTCCAGTTCTGAGCTCCCTGATACAATAGAATAGAACAGAACAATTCAATTGGAAGGAACATAAAACACTCATCTAATTCAAATGCCTGACCACTTCAGGGCTGATGAAAAGTTACAGCAGGATGTTAATGGCTTTGTCCAAATGCCTCTTAAACACTGACAGGCTTGGGGCATTGACCGCCTCTCTAGGAGAAGCCCATTCCAGTGTTTGACCACCCTCTTGGCAAAAAAAAATGCTTCCTTATGTCCAGTCTGAACTTCCCCTGGCACAGCTGTGAACTATTACCATGCATAGTGTCACTGGATCCCAGGGAGAAGAACTCAGCACCTCCCTCTCCACTTCCCTTCCTCAGGGAGCTGCAGAGAGTCATGAGGTCACCCTGCAGCCCCCTTTTCTTCAAACTAGACAAACCCAGAGTCCTCAGCCACTCCTCACAGGACATGCCTTCCAGCCCTTTCACCAGCTTGGTTGCTCTCTCAATGCATTCAAGGACCTTCACATTCTTCTTAAATGGTGGGGTGGAGAACTGCACACAGCACTCAAGGTGGGGCCATACTAGCACTGAATACAGTGGGATAATCACCTCTTGACTGGCTGGTTCTTTTGTGTTTGATGCACCCAAGAACACAGTTTGCCCTCTTGGCTGCCAGGGCTCACTGCTGACTCATACTGAGCCTGCTGCCAACCAGTACCTGTCACAGACATCTTTTATGGAAAATCCTTTCCTTAGGATTTTTCCTCCTGAGAAGCTGAGAGGCCTCAGGAACAAAAGGTAAACATTGATTATCTGCTGCTGTGGAATGCAACAGGTGGATCTTTGATTGGCCTGTATTGGATGTTTGTAATTAATGGCCAATCACAGCCCAGCTGGCTTCGACAGAGAGCCAAGCCACAAACCTTTTTTTATCATTCCTTCCTATTCTATTCTTAGCTAGCATTCTGATTAAATCTTTTCTTCTATTCTTTTAGTATCGTTTTAATGTAATATATATCATAAAATAATAAATCAAGCCTTCTGAAACACTGAGTCAGATCCTTGTCTCTTCCCTCATCCAAGAACCCCTGTGAACACCGTCACAAGTGCCCTCAGATCCCTTTCTGCAGGGCTGTTGTCCAGCCTCTCCTCTCCCAATTTATACTTGTGCCCGGCATTTCTCTGTCTCAGGTGCAGAATCCGGCATTCTGACTTGTTAAATTTCATTCCAGTAATCGTAGCACAATGCTCCAATCTATCCAGATCCTTCTGCAAGGCCTCTTGTCCCTCAAGAGAGTCAACAGCATTTCCCAGTTTGGTATCATCAGCAAACCTGCTAATGGTGAAATAAACAGGGCAGGAGACTTTTTCTCCTTTTAATGCCTTTATTAAAAGTGATCAGCTCAGGATTGGGCAGTGCGGACGGGTCTGCAGCTTCCCGTCGTTTCTCCCAAGGCGACGAGGAGGAGGAGGAGAATATCCGCAGCTTTGTCCACTAGGGGCAGAGCTGGGGGTCTGGTCCTCATGGGAGCCTTTAGGGCGTGGTGATCCCTTCCGTTGTTACCCCTCCCGGCCCAGTCGGCTCGGTCTCACCGTCGGGGACGACTCCCATGGTCAGGGCGAGAGGGACTCCGAAGGTGTTCCGCATCTCTGCAGGCTCAGCACTCGGCTCCTCATGTCCAGACATCACTCCAGTCTCTCAACTCTTATTTGGCTCTTTGTTTTTGGGGTTTTCTCAGTACATTCGGAGTGGGGGACCCACACAGCATGCTGGTCCTGGAGTCACTTTGCATAACCTTCCCCCTCCAGGTCTCTTCTCCTCACTGTTCGGGAAGGTCTCCACCCGTTACTGTCTCGGAGAAGGGCCATTACCTCGCCCTAGCCAGGGCTTTTACTAATACAAAAACAACCATTAACAACAACGACCCGTAATTACCATAATACAGGCAGCAGCCCAGCAGTAGTGGTAACTTTTTTTCTCACAGAAAAAAATCAACTGAATTTTTGTTCATAACACCCACTGGCCAAGGCCAAGCCAATAAAAGATGGTAGTAACGCCTCTGGGGTAACATATTTAAGAAGGAAAAAAAAAGTTATGCCTCAGAAGTAATTGCATCCAGACAAGAGCAGAGTAATAATATGTGAGAGGAACAGCTCTGCAGACACTGAGGTCAATGGAGAAGGAGTGGGAGGAGGTGCTCCAGGCACCAGAGCAAAGACTCCCCTGCGGCGTGTGGTGCAGACCATGGTGAAGCAGCTGTGTCCCTGCAGCCCGTGGAAATTCACGAAGGAGCAGAGATCCACCTGCAGAGGAGACTCATGCCAGAGTAGGTGGATGCCTGAAGGTGGCCGTGACCCTGTGGGAAGCCCGCACTGAAGCAGGCTCCTCACAGGACCTGTGTCCCCATTGTTATGAGTAGAAAAGTTGCTCATTTTTTTAAAGGTTGCAGAGTTCACAGGTTGAGCCAGTTGCTGCCAGGGTGGTGTTCTAACTGTTTGTTGTGGTAATCACCTGTTGCTGATAGGTTTTCGTCAGCTACCTGTTGTTGATGGTTGGGAATTCCCCTTTTTGTCGAGTGGCACCCTGCTGCTTCCTGGAGGATGGCACCTGGGACGGTGAAGAAGAGGGGACGTCAGAGTTGGTATGCAAATGACATCGAGGCTGGCATGCAAATGAAGAAGCCCCTCACCAAACCTAGCAAAAACCCCTAAAAAACAACGAGCCAACATGGAATTGAGGGGTTGAAGTGATGTCTAGATGTGAAGAACAGAATCCAGTGTCCGCTAAGACCCTTTTTACCCCTCACCCTAACCTAAAAAGATGTCAGCTGGAAAGAGGACCTCGAATGTCAAACCGGAAAATGGGGAATCTCCTGGTGCTCTCGTGAGGACAGAAGCCCCAGCTCTGCCTGCAGACCAGCAGACAAAGCTGCACTTTTCCTCCTCCTCCGTGCCACTCCTGGAAGCTGCGTAGATTCTTCCCACCCGAGCTGATTTTTAATAAAGGCATTAAAAGGAGAAAGATTTCCTGCCCTATTTATTTCACCATGGGGGATTCATGCTGGAGCAGCCTGTTCCTGATGGACTGCACACCATGGAAAGTTACCTATGTTGGAGCAGTTTGTGAAAACCTGCAGCCTATGGGAAGGAGTTCATTGAGGACTGTCTCCTGTGAGAGGGACCCCACACTGAAGCAGGGGAAGGAATCCTCTCCCTGAGGAGGAAGCAGCAGCAGAAACAACACATAATGAACTAACAGTAATCCGCTTTCCTTATCCCGCTGTGCCGCTGGCAGGGAGAAGGAAGAGAATCAGGAATTAAGTTAAGCCCAGTGGGGAAAAGGTGTTTTTAGAAATTATTTTGCTTCTCATTATCCTGCTCTGATTTGACTGGTAATAAATTCAGTTAATTTCCCCAAGTAGAATCTGTTTTGCCTGTGACTGTAACTGATGAGTGATCTCCCCATCCTTATTTTGACCTACAACCTTTCACTATATTTTCTCCCCTTCCCCCAGCTGAGAAGAGGAGCAATAGAGCAGCTTGGTGAGCACCTGGCATCCAGCCAAGGTCAACCCACCACAGTCCTTGTGGCATCCAATGTAGGGTGAGACAAAGGCTATATATATATATATATATTACATGCTATAGTAATAGTAGTTATCGAGTAACAGGCTCCTGTGCAGGACACGGAGTTTGTCAGCTGCACCAATTATCTCTTTATTTTGCTGAATTTGGGAACATGTTAATACAGACAACGGTTCTGTGCTTTGCCCTGGCATTGACAGCCTTGTGCTGTGGGAACTGTCTTGTGAAAAAGATGAGAGAATACATCTCCCTCTCCCTACCTGGGCCTGATGTGGATGGTTTTATTATGCAGGCTCCAGAGGTCCTTGTTAACCCTTACATGATTTATTTGATACTGCTAATAAACATTGTTGGCATATTACAGTGTTTGTGGAATGCAATGTAGCCCTGGTGTAAGAGATGACTCTTCAGTGAGTGGATACTGAAATGCAGCCTGAGGCATCCAGTTCCTGGGTGGCATTGTGTGTGGAAGAATTTGAGATGCTTCCTAGGGCAGTTATTGTCTCCCATTACCTAGGACTTTACACCTGAACAGGCAATGAACCTGAACAAACTGATAAAAGGGTGCCTTGCTTACCCCAATGAATACCAGCAGCTTCTTGCCCTGTACTGGGGCCTGGCCTGTGCCTATGGAGCCACAGCTCAGTACTCTGAGAGAACTGTAGTTGAGGCAGGAACCAAAACTGCATTTCAGGAGACTATAGCTGAGACAGGGACTCAAATCACAGCAACTACAGTAATTGCTGCAGTAGGGAAAAAGAAAAGGTAGACAAGGAGAGGTCCATATGATTGATTAGAAAGGGGGAGGAGGAGGAGGAAGATGGGAAGAGGAAGAAGAGGAAGAAGAAGAAGGAAAAGAATGAGAAAACGAAGGGTCTGATCACAAAGCTGGTCCTTCAACAAAGAAACTGAAGAAAGGAGTGAGACAATTCAAACAGGAAACTGGTTACTCAGTCCCTGACCTCATCAGAACTTTGAGACATGCAGCAAGATAACAGCTGCCAGCCAGGTGAGTGGACTTCTGCCTGGCTGCTTCAATGCTGGGATAATGGGGCTGACAGTTAGCAACTGGAAGGTCATGAAGCCTGACAGCTGGGATCCCTTGCTAGAGACTGGGGAATTGAGAGCGGAATTGTAAAGGAGGCAGTAATTTTCAGTCTCTGGAGATGGCTCCTCTTAAGTGTGAGGGCAAGATATCCATTTAAGGAAGATCTTGTGAACTCCCTAGGAAAGTGGACCGCTGCAGATGAAGGTATCCAGTACTTGAGAGAATTAGCAGTGCTGTAAGTCATCTGTAGTGATCTACAAAATTTTAATGTCTCTAAAGATCCAGAGGATGTCGCTTGCACAATGGCCATGTGGAGGAAGGTGATTCAAAGTGCCCCAAGGTCATATTCCAGTAGCTTGGCAGCAATGTATTACCCAGAAACGGATACACCAGCCGCAGAGAGTCTTCCTGGCTCTAAAACTTTGAAGAAAATCTCTGTCCTTCCTCATCCCTCTGGGGAAGCACCTCAGCTGTCAGGAGCACTCCAAGAAATCAGTTCTCTCCTGCCCTGGCCAGAGGGAAAGGAAGCCCAAGTACAGGCCATGTGGTGAATTTTGGCTCTTTCTGCATGATCAGGGGAGGACATGAGGAGATAGGATGGTGATCCCTCCTTAAAGCTGGAAGCCTGTGTCCATGGACTGAGAAGGAAGAGAGCTGTTGAGAAGGGATCTGTTGCGGTGTGTCTTAAGCTCCCGGGTCCCTTTCCCAGGTGTGCCTATATGCCTCTCCCTTCCCCCTCGCTCCCTTGCTTAGTGAGTCCTGCCAATCAGGCTTAACATTCCAGCAAGGCGTCGTGTGGTTGGTCAAGTTCAAAGGATGCTCCTCAAGCCTGGGGGTCATTGGCCTGTATAGGTGTCCCTAGTCCCTTTAGACCCTGCCCCTTTCACCTGGTTGGTACCCATCTGTCCCCTCCCCTTCCCCTGTCCCTGAGCTTAAAAGGTTGATCAGACCATGCGGCCGTATTCTGTTGGAGCAGCTGCTCACGTCCAGACCTCTGTAACCATGGAATAAACCACCGGATTAAACCCTCCAGCAGAATCCATCTCCTTTTTCTCTTCACCATCGCCTGAAGCTCTCCTGAGGTAAACGGAGTTCCTGACAAGCCTGGACTTGTTCAGTGCCCAGCTGCAATCTCCAGCAGCCAAGGTATCTCTGGGGTGATTTACACCACAGTTGCTGCCTTTGGCCCAGCAGCGAGGGTCAGACTCGCCCAGGCACCATCTAACTGATAATATTGGGATTCTTATTCCAATAGGGATCACCCAAGAAGACTTTCAGTGTAGTTGCCCCAGAGAGACAAGAAGGCAATCAGCAATCTCCTGGACATAAAAGAATGAGACATGGGGGTCCGAAATTAACTTAGAGTAGAAATTAATTTCGGATTTAGGATAGTTGTTTTAGATGAAATGTGATGTTTAACTTGCTTAGTCTCTAACTTGCTGTGCTGGAAAAGGCCTGCAGAGATGAACAAAGGAATGCAAGGCCCTGATAAGAACAGTCTTCTACCCAAACAAGGTGAAAAGAATGTGAGTTTCCAAGCTGGAGAGAGATAAGAAGGGCTCCTTGAACCTTGAAACCTGAGGTTGGGCTACAGCCAAGAGACCAAGGGGGCATGTGTAGAAGGACTGGGTGAAAAAGTTCATCCCTGAGGAAGAGTCATGACCTCATCCCCTACGACCACCAGATGACCACCAGAGAGCTCTGCGCAAGCCCAGAAGGACTGATAAGCTAATTTTAATATGAAACGGGGCTGGGCTAGGTTAGGATATGAATATGCATGGACTTATTGCAAAACTTAATGCATATGCAACATTTTAGTGGATAAAAGAGGGGTTGAATTCTCGGAAGGTGCACATGCCTTTGCAGAGCGATCCCACATGTGCCTGGCACTGAATACATACCTACTTTACAGCTTTTATGAGTTGAGGAGTTTTTTCATTAATCAAAGAACTGAAATGACCTCCTTTGAACCTGGTGAGGGGACTTCCGGTCTGACACTGCAAGGGTCAGGCAGTGAATACTCTGACCAGGAACAAGAATAGAGGGTCCCTGTTTTCAGGCAGGAGGAGGAAAGGGATGGCTGGGCATACTGGACTGTGTGTATTCAATGGCCTGGCGCATCAGATCCACAGAAGCATAAAGTTTTAGTAGATATTGATGCCAAAATTATTTTTCCTTTTTTATATATTCTTCATATATATTCATCACTCTGTACACTGTTATTATATAGTTTCCTAATTTTGGTACTTTTCCTATTAGACAAACAAATTCCTGATGGCCAGTTCTAATCTCACTTCTTATGGGAATCAAGGACAAGACACCTTCCCAAGACACTTTCCCATAAACAACTAGCAAGGAAGGGGGGCTTCAGAAGGGATTGAACCAAGAGAGGGAATTACTTAATCACCTGTGTTTCTAAATGGAGATTCTAGTCAATTATGCTAATTCACTAAACTTATAAAACTGTATGTGCCCTATGTCATGTGTGCATCTTCTGCACATTTTCGGCATGTTGTGCACCTGGAGGGACCTTCATTAAAATGGTAACTGCTTTTTATCATGTAACCTTGTTTGGCTCTTGATTTTAGGTCTCAAAAAGGCAACATACTGATGCACAGTACACACTTATGCCATCAAGGCACTGGTATGTAGAACCCATCTGGATCTCTGGAGTGACAGGGGTATGCCAGAAGTTGTCTGTATTGGAGGCTGAGGGGAGTTTAACGGGGGACAAATGGAAAAAGCACCCCACTGTGACTGGCTCAGAGATCCCTTGTATCCTTGACATCAACTATCTCAGGAGAGAGTAATTCAAGGATCCAAAGGGGTATCAATGGGCTTTTGGTGTAGCTACTATGAATACAGACAAGATCAAACAGTTATCTTCCTGGCCTCTCAGAAAATGTCTTCATTGTGGGATTGTTGCAAGCAGAAGAATAGTAGGTGCCAATTGCTACCAGGCCAGTGCACCAGCAATATTGCACCGAGACTCTCTGGCTCCCCATCCATGAGCTGATCCATCAACTGGAGAGCTAAGGAGTGCTTAGGAAGACTCACTTGCCTTTTAATAGCCCCATATGTCCAGTCGGAAAGTCTAATGGAGAATGGAGATTAACAATAGACTATCATAGCCCGAAAAAAGTAACGCCACCTGAGTGCTGCCATACTGGACATGTTGGAACTTCAGTATGAGCTGGAGTCAAAGGCAGCCAAATGGTGCCACAATTGATATTGCTAATGCATTTTTCTCAATCCCTCTGGCCGCAGAATGCAGGCCAGTTTGCTTTCACTTGGAGCGGTGTTCAACGCACCTGGAATTGACTGCCCCAAGGGTGGAAACACAGCCCAACCATCTGCCATGGACTGATCCAGGCTGCACTGGAACACAGTGATGCCCCTAAACATCTGCAATACATCAGTGACATCATTGTGTGGGGCAACAAATCATAAATGTTTGAGAATGGAAAAGAAATAATTCAGATTCTTTTGAAATCTGATTTCACCATAACAAGTAGCAAGGTCAAGGGACCTGCATAAGAGATCCA
Organism: Melozone crissalis; assembly: GCF_028551555.1. Lineage (NCBI taxonomy): Eukaryota > Metazoa > Chordata > Aves > Passeriformes > Passerellidae > Melozone > Melozone crissalis. The sequence goes on along the minus strand of NW_026535813.1, from coordinate 1,766,820 downwards.
GTTTTAAAGAATAAAATGGCAGGATGGACATTGTCACATCCCTATGGATGTGGTCAATGAGATAGCAACTAGGTCTCTACTGGCCAACATGAAGGAAACACAAGCTTTCCTAGACCTTGTGGGGTTCTGGAGAATGCACATTCCAGGTTATAGCCAGCTTGTGAGCACCCTCTATTAAGTGATCTGGAAGAAGAACCATTTTGAGTGGGGCCTTGAGCAACAACAGGCCTTTGAGCAGATCAAACAGGAAATAGCTTGTGTGGTAGCTCTTGGGTCTGTTTGGACAGGACCAGCCGTGCAAAATATACTCTACACTGCAGCTGGGGGGCATGGTTTCACTTGGACCCTCTGTCAAAGGACATCAGGAAAAACCTGAAGTCGACCATTAAGGTTTTGGAACAGAGGTTTTAAGGATCAGAATCCCAGTACACTTCAAATGAAAAAGAGATATTAGCAGCCGATGAGGGGATTCAAGCCACCTCAGAAATTGTTGGGACAGAAGCATGTCTCCTCTTGGTATTGCAACTGCCCATGCTACACTGGCTGTTCAAAGGAAACATCCCCATGGCACATCATACAATCAGCGCTACATGGAGTAAGTGGGTAGCATTGATCATGCAGCAAGCTTGACTGGGAAAACCCAACAGCCCAGGAATCCTGGAAGGGATAATGTACTGATAATGTTGCTTCCAAGAACCGCTACCATATAACGAGTTATTGGAAGACAAAAGAGGCTATGCTCTATTTACTAATGGATCCTGTCATGTTAGGAAACCATTGAAGGTGGAAAGCTGCTGTGTGGAGTCCGTTTGCAGAAGTGAAAGCCATCCAACTAGCCCTAGAAATTGCTGAATGACAAAAGTGGCGTGTACACTATACTGACTCCTGGGTGGTGGCTAATTCCCCATGGGGGTGGCTGCAGCAGTGGAAGAAGACCAATTGGCAGTGCAAAAGTAAACCCATCTGGGCTGCTGCATTGTGGCAGGACATCGCTGCACGGGTAGAAAACATGGCTCTGAAGGTACGTCATGTAGATGTTCAAGTGCCCAAAAGTCGTGCCACTTAAGAACATCAGAACAATGAAGAGGTAGATGAGGCTGCTAAGATTGGAATAGCTCAGGTAGGCTTAGACTGGGAGCAAACGTGTGAGCTATTTATAGCCCAAGGGGCCCATGAAACATCCAGACATCTAGGAAGGGATGCAACATACAGATGGGCTAGTGATCGAGAGGTGGACCTGACCATGGAGGCCATCACATAGGTTATTCACAAATGTGAAACGTGCTGCAATTAAGCAAACCAATATGGCGAAGCCTAGTGTCCTGGTTTTGCATTAATTGAATTTTTGGTGAAGAGGAATAAATCAGCTATGGAAGTAATTATCTGAGAGAAGCTGCTTAACAGCTTCCTCTGTGCCTGGCAAAAGCCAATTGCTGGCTAACTTTGAGAACTGACACACTGCTAAGCCAATTAGAGAAGCTAGAAACACCTCTATGAGACCATATTTAAGAAAGAAGAAACCTCAGGAAGTTCCTTTTTTCCTTTCTGCCCTTGAAGGGGTGGCTGGGGGGCCCAGTGGGCCCCAGGACAGTCTGGGCCCTGCCCCACTGCTGGGCCCTGGGTGGAGCTGTCCCAGCAAAAACCAGCAAAACTGCTGAGATTCTGCCTGGGTGCTCCTGCTGCTGCAGGGAGGGGGGGGCACTGGTGACAGCCCCCCAGCACAGCTGCTGAGAGTTCTGCCACTGGGAAGTCATCCCAGCACTGCGAGTAATTATGCAGCTGAAATCAACACCGCAAGCAGCTCCGCGGCTGCTGCCTAGCAGAGATTGTGTCACCAACAGCGAGAGGCAATTCCCCGATGCAAAGCTTGGATGAGATTAACCTTTTCAGCACTGCAGAACTTTATAGTTTTTTCAATTAATAGTGCTTGAGAACAGACAAACCTACAGACACCAATTCTCTCCAGATTCAGAGAAAAGAAAAAGGTGAAGACGTGAGGAGAACAACATGGAAGCACCAAGGTCAGTGGAGAGGGAGGAGGAAGAGGAGATGCTTCAAGCCTTGGAGCAGAAATTCTTCTGCAAACAATGGTGAAGATTATAGTACACCAGACTATTTCCCTGTAATTCATAAAACAAATGGGGGGATGCAGCGTTCACCCACAGCCCATGAGAACTGGAGAATATAGATGCTGAAAAAACTGTGATCTGACTTGAACAGAGACAGAGACAACTTTTGCTTTCAGAGATAGGACTCTTTGCTTCTAGACTAGAACAGTTCATCCTTAAAAATTGTACCCCATAAGCCAGTGGCCCTCTATAGGAGTTGTGGGAAGACTGCCAAGTCGATGGGAGGGACTTTCACGCTGTGAGCAGGTACCAGGCAGACTGTTTAGCCATGAAATTAAAACCATGGGAGAACTGTAAGTCACGGGAAGAATTCTATGGCCTAGCAAAAGAGAATCCTCTCCTTAAGTGAACTGAAGAAAGATTCTTTTTAGAAGTGATAAACTGACTGAATATCCTGGGATTTGTCTCTTTGCATTGTCAGGGAGAAAGAAAGAGGGTCTGGGGGAAGAAAAGGTGTTCAAAAAGTTTATTTTAGTGCTTACTATTCTTCTTTTAATTCAGTTAATAAAGTTTTCTTTATATATTTTAGAGTTTTGAGCCTGTCTTGCCCTTGAAGCCTTTTCTCCTAATACTTATCTCAACCCCATGAGCTTTATTTTAACTGGGATTTTTTCACCTCCTCTGCTCCAATTATAGTAGAGGAAGATGAAGATGAGTAGATGATTTTCATGAGTGCACTGGCGTTTGGCCAGTGGTCAACCCGCTACACCTAGCAAATTGACTCTATTGGACCACTGTCAAGACAAGAGCCAGCACTGCTACTGCCAAGGCAAGAGCTACATACTCACCATGATGGAGGCAGCTATTGGTTGGCTAGAAACACACCTTGTAAACCATGCCACTTCCTAAATACCATCTCAGGTCTTGTAAGGCGCATTTTGTGGTGACATGGTACCTCAGAAAGAATTGAATCAGACTATGGGCCTCATTTCTGAAATAACCTCATAAACTCCTGGGCAAAGAAACATGGTGTTGAGTAGGTATATAATATCCCTTATTACCCACTGGAAAGACTGAGACTGTTAAAGACTATGTTGAGAACACTGGACAATGAGGCATGGAAGCATTGGGATGCAAATTTAGCAGAAGCTGTTTGGATGGTTAACACCAGAGGACCTACTAATTGCCCTGGTCCTGCCCAAATAAAATCCCTACATACTGTGGGAGGAGATAAGGTCCCTGTACTACACACAGGAAAACTACATCAACCGCCTTCCTTTATCTACTAGGTGGGTGACCTTATTGTATGTCACAGACATCTTTTCAGTAAAATCCTTTAATTAGAATTTTTCCTGCTGAAGCTAAGAAGTTTCAGCAACAAAATGTAAACAATGGTTATCTGCTGCTGTGAAATGCAACAGGTGGATCCGTGATTGGCCTCCTGTGGATGTTTGGATTTACTGACCACTCAAGGCAGAGCTGGCTCTCGCTCTCTGCTGAGACACAGATCTTTGTTATTCATTCTTTTCTATTCTGTTCTTAGCTTAGCCTTCTGAGAAACCTTTTCCTTTCTATTTCTTTTTAGTATAGTTATAATGTTATATATAGATCATAAAATAATAAATCAAGCCTTCTGATCATGGAGTCAACATTCTCGCCTCTCTCTTCACCTGCAAACCCTTGTGACCACGGTCACAATTGTAGGAGATCAAATTAGTTAAACAGAACTCTCACTTTGTGAACCCATGTTGACTGTGCCTGTTTGCGTTGTCCTTTAAACACCTTTCAGTGGTACCCAGTACAATCTTCCCGTAATTTTACCAGATACTGATGTTAGACTAACAGGTATATTGATCCCTAGGTCTTCCCTCTCATCTTTTTTGTAAATTGAAATAATGCTGACTAGCTTCTGGTGAGTAGGCACCTCCTCAGACTCTCCAGACCTTTGGTAGATGATGGAGAGGGGTCCTGCTGTAGCATCTACTAGCTCCTTCTGAGATGAATCCCATCAGGCACTGTGGACTTATGAACATTCAGCTGATACAGCTGGTCCCTCGCAATTTCAGTGTCCACAAATGGAAAGGCACTGTTCCCACAGTCATGGTCCTCTGAATCAGATCTAGAGCTACCCAGTCACCCATCGGTATTATTAAAAACTGGTAGGTGGGTGTCCAGGTTTAGAGTAAATTTGGGGGAGAATTCTCCACAGGAGCTCCAGTGGGAAAACACATCCAAATCAGCCCCTCCCCCCAATCGGTCTGGAAGAAAAAAAAATATCTCCTTGGAGAAAGGTGGAAAAAAACTGTTTATTAAACAATAAAACCAAAACAATATCAAACAATAAAATCCCTTGCCACTCCAAAAGAGATGACAAACTGAGAAAGTCCCTCCCTGGGTTGCAGTTCAGCTCACTCAGTCTCTGGTGAGTCGCTCCGGTGCTGGAAATATCATAGGCCAGGCCTGGCCTGGTGGGCCACAGGTGCAGCTGCCGGTGCTCCCCTGGGTTTTCAGTCCAGAGCAGGTTTCAAGAGGTCCAAAGAAAAAGAAAAAACCCAAAAGTCCAGGAAACTTCTTTGCCTCAGCTAGCTAACACTAACTAAAAAGCAAAACAAGAGCTCTGTCCCGCTGTCTGTGCGTCCGCAGACAACACAGTTCAGGAGGAGGAATGTGGAGGAGTGGAGTACAGTGTCTGAAAACAAACTGTGCGCTTCTTCTCTCCCCCCCTTCACTCTCTGGAACACTCTTAAAGGTGCAAAACTTATCATTCAACATAAACAGAATGAGATGATTTGGGATAAAAGCATCATATAGTCAACCCAGGACAGTGGGGGAAGCATTGAATACCTTCACTTTTTCTTCATCCTTATTAGTCAGATGACCATCTTCAACAAGTATTAGTTCAATGTTTTCTTTAGACCTCCTCTTGCTATTAATGTACTTAAAGAGAGACATGGACATACTAGAGAGAGTTCAGCAACAGACCAAAAAGATAATCAAGGGACTGGAGCATCTCTCCCAGAAGGAAAAGCTGAGACAGCTAGGGCTGTTCAGCCTGGAGAAGAGAAGGCTCTGGGGATATCTTGTCAATGCGTGTAAATACCTGAAGGGAGAGTGCAAAGATGAGAAACAGGCTCTTTTCGGTGGTGCTCAGTGACAGGGCATGAGGCACTGGGCACAGACTGACACATGGGAGCTTCCACCTGAATATCAGGAAACACTTTTTTTACTGTAAGGGTGACAGAGCACTGGAACAGTGTGTCCCGGGAGATTATGGAACCTCTATTCTTGGAGATTTTCAAAGCCATCTAGTCATGGTCCAGGGCAATGGGCTGGAGGTGATCCTGCCTGAGCAGGGGGATTGGACAAGATGACCTCCAGAGGTCATAGAATAGTTTGTGTTGGAAGGGACCTTAAAGATCATCCCATTTCCTCCTTCTATGGGCAGGGACACCTTCCACTAGGCCAGATAGCTCAGAGCCCCATCCAACCTGACCTTGAACACTTCCAGGGGTGGGACACTCAAATCTTCTCTAAGGTCCCTTCCAACCGTAAACATGCTGTGATTCTATAAATGGATTAGGCTCCTCCATGACCCAAGAAGAGTATTAAATTCAATCCCTTGGAGTTTTGGTCCATGTTACTGGAACCTCTTAAATTATCATTGAAAGTAATGTCAACTTGTTTTACTTCCCAATGAAACAGACTTCAAATGCTCCCATAATTAGCTGCTTTACCTCACTTGAAGAGGCAACACAAAACTTCCTACTCATTAATTAATTAACAAAGGCATTGAACATTTGCATATTTACTTAATAAAATGCATCTGAAAACAGAAGTTGAAACATACAATTTCTGTAAAGGTCACTGAACAAAAATATCATATGATGTAGGTAATTACAAAATAAAGAATTAAAACTGCAGTGCAGTTAGAACAGATAAAGAAGTGTAAACAAAACATAATCAGGCATTCAAAGCATCATGCACATTATGAAATAGTCATAACCACTTTTAGTCCCTTTTGAGCATTTCATCAGTACAAGGTGAATGTTAGAGATTGACAACACAATAAATTTAAGTAAGATGTCACAGAAATACCTTATCAACTTCTCTCTGTGTTGTTCCTTCCTTTTTCAAACGTTCTTGTTTGACAAACTTTGCATTGTAGTTTTCCTTTGATTTCTGTAAGGCCTGAGTGATACTTTTAATATTTTGCACTGCTTCTAATGTTCCTGAAACATCCTCTTTAGTCTGCCAAATATCACATACTTGTCAAAAAACCCAAAGCATTTTAACATTACCAAGTCATTGGTCTAGCATAAGAAAAATAATTAATAACCTTTTATAAGTTTTGATTTGTTCATCTTCATACGTATGAAGTTCTTTTACTAGCTCTTGTAATCTCCGCATGAGGTCCAAGTGACAGCTTTCTAGTTTTTCTGTTGAGATTTTGAAAACATCCCAAACTGGTGCAAATGTCCTAGATTGAGGGGACAAAGCATAATACAAAATTTAATGCTCATCTGGATTTGTACTAAAATCTGGACTGGTACTAACCAGGAGCGACTGGTTGAAGACAGGAAGGCTGGTGGCAGCCTTGGCTGTAGCAACCATGAGATGGTGGAACTCAGGATCCTGTGTGGAGGAAGCAAAGCAGTAAGCAGGACTAGAATCCTGAACTTCTGGAGACCTAGCCTCTACCTTTTCAGGGACCTGCTTCAAGGAATTGCATGGGATAGGGCTCTAGAGAAGGAGTCCAAGAGAACTGGTCAATATCTAAGTACCTGTTGCGGTTTGTCTTAAGCTTCTGGGTCCCTTTCCCAGGTGTGCCTATATGCCTCTCCCTTCCCCCTCGCCCCCTTGCTTAGTGTGTTGTGTCAATCAGGCTTAACATTCCAGCAAGGCATCCTGTGATTGGTCAAGTTCAAAAGATGCCCCTATGCCCAGGGGTCATTGGCCTATGTCTAGGTGTCCCTCGTCCCTTGAGACCCCGCCCCTTTCACCTGGTTGGTTGTCACCTGTCCCCCCCCTCCCCCCGCCCCAGGAGCTTAAAAAAGTGATCAGGCCATGTGCTCGCTATTCTGCTGGAGCAGCTGCTCCCGTCCAGACCTCTGTAACCATGGAATAAACTTCTGGACATTAAACCTTCCAGCGGAATCCTCTCCTTTTTCTCTTCACCATTGCCAGAAGCTCTCTCTCCTGAGGTAAACGGAGTTCCTGACAAGCCTGGACTTGCTCAGTGCCCAGCTGCAATCTCCAGCAGCCAAGGTATCTCTGGGGTGATTTACACCACAGTTGCTGCCTTTGGCCCAGCAGCGAGGGTCGGACTGGCCCAGGCACCATCTAACTGATAATATTGGGATTCATATTCCAATAAGTACCATTTCTTCCAAGCTCGAGAGCAGTGTATCCCTATGAGCAAGAAGTCAGGCAAAATGGGCAGGAAACCTGCATGGATGAGCAGGGAACTTGAAGCAAATCTCAAATGGAAGAAAGAACTTTATGGGATGTGGAAAAAGGGACAGGCCACATGGAAGGACTATAGGAACATCATCAGGATATGCAGGGATGCAATGAGGAAGGCCAATGCTCACTTGGAATTGAGTCTGGTAAGGGCTATCAAGGACAACAAAAAGGGCTTCTACAAGAACATCAGCAGCAAAAGGAAGATTAGGGAAAATGTGGGTCTTCTGCTGAATTAGATGGGTGTCCTGGCAATGGAAGACACAGAGAAAGCGGAATTACTGAGTGCCTCTTTGCCTCTGTTTTGCAGAGATAGCCAAAAACTCCACAACTTTGTGAAAGTTGTAAAACGCATGCGGAGATTACTCTCCTTAAAAGTCATGCGTACCTCTGGGAACTTCAGGTCCCTTTTTATCCCCCTTTCAAATACATATGCATACAATTTCACAATAGGTTCATACATATTCATTTTTTACGAATTTCGCATGACATTTGCGGCTAGTTCTGCTTTATCTGAAAGAATTCCTAGGTCAGGTTGACCTGCTTTCACAGTAGTCTTTCTGTCTCTCTTCATCACCCTCTGTTCCCCCCCCCCCCCCCCGTTATCTCTGTCCTTCACTGAAGCAGTTTCTCTGAGCCTAGGCCTTGCAGTCAGGCTACACAGCTATGTTTTCTAACCACAGACTCAAAGATGTACATTTCACCTAAACCAAAATGGATTTCTACTCTGTCTCACCTCAGTCTTTACTGCTGAGGATGGCCCTCAGGAATCCCAGACCATGGAGGTTAATGAAGGCTGGAGAAAGGAAGACTTCCCCCTGGTCGTAGGGGGTTGGGTTAGAGATTGGCTAAACAGACTCAGCAGTCATAAATGTATGGGCCTTGATAGGGTGAATCCATGGCTGAGAGAGCTGGCATATGTTGTTGCTCTGCCACTCTCCATCATCTTTGAAAAATAATGGAGAAAGGATGAGGTGCCCAATAACTGGAGGAAGCCCAATGTTACTCCTATTTTCAAAAGGGGCAAGAAGGAGGACCCAGGAAGCTACTGGCCAGTCAGCATGCATCTCCAAGCATGTAGAAGAAAAGAAAACCATCAAAAGTAGTCAGCATGGACTCACTGAGGGGAAATCATGCATGACCAATCTGACAGCTTTCTATGATGGCATGGCAGAATGGGTTGATGAGGGGAGAGCAGTAGATGTTGTCTACCTTGACTTCAGCAAGGCATTTGACACTGTCTCTGTCTTGGTTTGAAAAGACAGGAGTCTGCTAAGGAAGGCAGGAGCCTCTCTTGAAATGGAAAATGTCAACCCCCTCCCTCCGAATTACTATAATTTTGAAATTAAGGGGCTCTCACACAAAGATGTGGGAGTAGGAATAACAGTTCTTTATTAGGAAAAATAAAAATAAAAATGTAGTAATACAAAACAACACTGACAGAGTCAGAATGTGACTTGACACCCTGTTGGTCAGGGTGTTGGTAGAAGTCCGACTAAATGGTGGCTGCAGTCCTCCTGGAGTGACAAATGTGGTTCTGTTGAAGCAGTGATCTTGTAGAAGGGTGTAGTTTTCCTCTGAAGGTCCAGTGGTGGTGTAGATGGGCCTGGTCTTCCTCTGGGAATCCAATGGAAAAGAAAGCTGCTCTGTGACAGTGGTCACAAGGGTTGCAGGTGAAGAGAGAGGCGAGAATGTTGACCTCATGTTCAGAAGGCTTGATTTATTATTTTATGATATATATATTACATTATAACTATACTAAAAAGAAATAGAAGGAAAGGTTCTCAGAAAGCTAGCTAAGCTAAGAATAGAAAAGAATGAATAACAAAGGTCTGTGTCTCAGCAGAGAGCGAGAGCCAGCTCTGCCGTGAGTGGTCAGTAAATCCAAACATCCACAGGAGACCAATCACGGATCCACCTGTTGCATTCCACAGCAGCAGATAAACATTGTTTAGACTTTGTTGCTGAAACTTCTCAGCTTCAGCAGGAAAAATCCTAATGAAAGGATTTTACTGAAAAGATGTCTGTGACACTGTTCCTCGGGGAATCCAGTGGCAAAAGGCTGCCTGTGGTGTTCCAAATCTCTGACTATATCCAGGTAGGAATGCTTGGCTCCTCTCCCTGGGCAGAGCATCTCACAATGGGGTGATGTAATTTTATCAGTCATACAATGACACTCAATGGCCCATTAACAGAAGAGATTTCCTGGAGGGAGGATTGGTTGTAGAAGAGATAAAGAAAACTGCCCCACCTGGTTTTAACAGGTGGCCCAATTAACAGAAGATAACTCCCCCACCTGGTTCTAATAGATGGCAATAGTATACACACCCCCAGCCATATGTTGCATTTGCAACCTAAGATAGTCTCCCATAACATCCATAAATTAGATGAATGGCCAGTGAGGTGGATAAAGAACTGGCTTAATGGCAGAGCTCAGAGGGTCATGATCAGCAGAGTAGAACCCAGTTGGAGGCCTGTAGTCAGTGGCGTTCCCCATGGATCAATACTGAGTCCAATCTTATTCAATTTGTTTATCAAGGACCTGGACAAAGGGATAGAATATACCCTCTGCAAGTTTGCTGCTAATTCAAAATGGAGAGGAGTGACTGATACACCTGAAGGCTGTGCTGCCATTCAGCAAGACCTTGATAGGCTGGAGAGTTGGATGGAGACAAACCTAGTGAGGTTTAACAAGGACAAGTGTAGGGTCCTGCACCTGAAGAATAATCTCAATTACGAGTATAGATTGGATGCTGACCTACTGGAGATCAGCTCTTTGGAGAAGGATGTGGGAGTCTTGGTGGATGATAAATTGACCATGATCCGGCAGTGTGCCCTTGTGGCCAGAAGGGAAAATGGTATCATGGGGTTCATTGGGAAGAGTGTGGCCAGCAGGGTGAGGGAGGTGATCCTGCCCCTCTATTGAGCCCTAGTGAGGCCACACCTGGAGTACTGTGTCCAGTTCTGGGCTCCTCAGTACAAGAAAGACAAGGAACTACTGGAGATGGTCCAGCAGAGGCCACAAAGATGATGAGGGGTCTGGAGCATCATTCTTAGGAGAGACTGAAGGAGCTGAGCCACTTTAGTCTAGAGAAGACTAAGACAGCATCTCATCAATACATATAAATATCTCAAAGGCAGGTGCCAATAGGATCGTGCCAAACTCATTTCAGTGGTTCCCAGTGACAGGACAAGGAGCAATGGCCATAAACTAAAACACAAGAAATTCTACCTGAATATGAGGAAGAACTTCTTTCCATTGAGAGTGGCAGAGTACTGGAACAGGCTGCCCAGGGAGGTCATGGAGTCTCCCTCTGTCACAGACATTTTTTCATAAAAATCCTTTCTTTAGGATTTTCCCTTCTGGGAAGCTGAGGCCCCAGAAAAAGAATGTAAACAATGGTTATCTGCTGCTGTGGAATGCAACAGGTGCACCTGTGATTGGCCCATGTTGGATGTGTATAATTAATGGCCAATCAAGGACCGAGCTCTCTCTGGGACAGAGTCGGAGAGAACTCCTTTGTTATTCTTTCTTTTCTATTCTTAGCTTAGCTAGCCTTCTGAGAACTTTCCCTTCTATTTCTTTTTAGTATAGTTATAATGTAGTATATATATCATAAAATAATAAATCAAGCCTTCTGAACATGAGGTCAACATTCTCGCCTCTCTCTTCACCTGCAACCCTTGTGACCACTGTCACATCCCTCTCTCAAGATATTCAAAAGCCACCTGGATGCATTCCTGTGTAATTTGCTCTAGGTGACCCTGACTTATCAGGGGGGATTGGGTGGGATGATCTCCAGAGATCCCTTTCAACCCTAATTATTCTGTGGTTTTTTTCTTTGTTGATTATATATTTTTTCAAAATAGTGCTACAGTGTAACTGATATGTCTGTAGAATTTCAGCTCTGTTCCTAAAACTGAAGCAAATAAAAACCCCAGCCACTGCTATAAATATTATTTGATTTTTTAAATGTACTTGGCATCTTACTTAATTTTTCAGTGCTATATGCTTTACCTGTGTTGACTCTATTGAGTAAAATGCAGCAAATTAACTTATTCTTCTCCATCAGCAACACAATAATGACAAATGATATTCCTAAAGATTATACAAGAGCAGCTCAAATAATTGAACATGTACAGGTATTTTTATGTTCATTCTTGAATAGTGAAAAGAATCCAAAAGTTACTTGGCTGATTAAGTTTTCAGTTGTCTTACATCATTATGGCCACAGGGTTAACCATATAATAAAGGAAGGTGAAGGACAGGTAATTCTTCAGATTCAATTTCTATACTGCATGGACTTCTCCAGCTATTCCAAAGATACACTCCAATTTCTAGGTCAGTGTGGCTGAAAAATCAATACTATGTATAGCCTTTAAAGCACTGATGTTATAACTAACATGAAAAAGAGAACCTTTGACGAGCAGCAACAAGTAGTATCAAATTATCCAGTGAGGAAAGCTCTCCACATTTCTAGCTGTGATTATGAAAAATAAAAATCATCTTTAGCCTCATGCAAGAAGTCTGAGCTGTTGCCATAATATTTCTAATTTTAAAAAATCCATTAATATTCAATTTTTTTAAAAACATATCCTGTGCATAAAATTTTAATTAAGCTATGGAATAAATCTATTGAAAACTCTCATTCTTAACATGTCCAAGGACAGAAAAAACACTTGAAAAACTAGAAATAATAAAAAAATCTGCTGCCACATTTGCAGAGCATAAGTTCTTTCTTCAAATTAATTACCATAGGCTTGGGAACACAGAATAGAAAATCACATTCTTTATTATGTCTCAAAAAACCTCAACCTTAAACACAGAGGAACAGGCAACTCCTCCATGGTGTTGGGCTTTTTGGTTTGAGTTGTTTTTTTTAAACTGTGAATAAAGAACTATACAGTCTTGTTTTTCATAGCTGCATGATAGTTTGCATAGCTGCACAGTAACTGAAAAACTAAGAATCATTAAATGTAGAAAAGTTATGGTACTTTGAACATCATCAATAAAATATAATCAAACTTGATGCTTAACATGTTAAACTATTTCTCTCTTCTACACACTTATCCAAGTTGTGTGTAATTGCTCACTGATTTGGCTAGTTTTGTCATTGATCTTGAATATGCCTCCTCTATTGCAGCCCTGTCAAAGAAAGCAATCAAAAGCATAATTGCAATTTTGGAGATATTTAAAGAAAAATGAATAGGCACTCTAAAGATGCAAAGCATAGATATTTTTACTTCAGCTGAAAATTACTCCACTCAATAACTATATGCAAAACCACAAAAGTATATTTAAAAAAAGTAATCTAAGAACACTGATAGACGGTTGCAGGGAACAGAAACAAATAAAACCTAAGGGCTTCTGCGGGCTTTCACAACCAATGAGGAAACGAAACTCTAAATAAACTACTCCCTTTCCCCCACCCCCTCAGACAATGAAGAGACAATAGGGAGAGATTATAAGTTAAAATATCAATTTACTAAATCACAAATAACAATGGCATCAATATAAAAAAATACATAAAAAGAGGGTGCCTTACTGACAAAAAGGAATTTACCACCAAGAACAAAGAAAAACACTTCCCATGATACTGAAATAGGCCAGGGAGAAACTTTCTAACACAGTTTTGCGTATTAGAAGGCAGGCATTCTTTATTGCAGTGCTGGTTATTTAGAGGATCCTCCCCCTAATTGAGTGCCCCAAGCATTGGGTAAACAGTTTTTATTATACACACTGATTACATATTCATTAGCTATCCCCACTTACTTGCTTTATATGTAGTACTTTATTTTACATTGTCATACCTCTTAGTCCTTATATGGTTCTTTGGAGTCTATCTTCAATGTCTGGTGTCCTTTTTAGGTGGCTGTTCCTCAACCCCTGCTTTTGAATAAGTGCAATATTGTTGTTTTGCATAACTTCTGTTTGCCTAAGTTACATCCTTTATCTATTTCTCCAAAGCTATGCTGTTCTGTTCTACTGTCCTTATCACCCAAAGACAGAACCTGAAATAATCGCCAAACAAAGGAAAAATGGCAACCAATCCCATGGAGGTGGCAGCTGCAGTGTTGGTTTGTGGCTGCGGCTACAGTTTGGCTCCACTCAGCTCAGCTGGTCTTCATTGAGGCTTGGGCTTCACACAGCTCAGATGGGCTCCACTATGTGCCACTACCACTCTTTTTTTTCTCAAAGTGGCATCTTGGGATCACCATCGCTGTCCTCCAGCAGCAAACCACAAAAGCTGTAGATCAGAGGAATGGGAAAGGGACTGCCAGTGGCAAAGAGGAGCTAGGTCTGCTGCGCTGTCCCCAGTACCTTCTCCCTGGAGAGAACCAGGCAAGATGGCCCTTTTCCAGCATCTGGCCTTCAGCCTTTCCTGATGAAACCACACCTCCCAGCAGTGACGTAGGTGATATCAAATATTAAACACCAAAGCTCCATCCCCTGGCTTTGAAACCATAACATTATCCACTGCTTATTCTATACTATCTACATCGTGCCCAGATTTACACCTCTCAACTATATACATATATATATACACATATAACTAGGCACAGGCACAGGTATGATTTCAGTAGTCACTGATCATCCCCCCCAAGATGTTTGTAGAGTTCATTTAGTCCATGGATGGTATAACTGGAGCAGACCACACTCATTGTCCATGATATTTACAACATACAGTGGCAGAGTCATACAGAAACCAGAATTACATATGCAATTAAATATTATAGGCTGTTCTCACACAAAGTCAAATCACACTGAGGTATACAACATGTTTCACTGTCCCTCTGCATTACCCACTAAATACATCCAGGTCCTTGAGCAAAAACAATCCCATAGATGTGTTTGCCTTTGCTTGAGGCAGGACTAATCCAAACTGTATTTCCTAACACATTCCTCATATGCACCACGGGGATGTTATCTCCTTTTATGGTATGTAAGGGTGTCACAAACATCTTTTGTGAAAAATCCTTTCTTTAGGATTTTTCCCCCTTCTGAGAAGCTGTGGCCTCAGCAACAAAATGTAAACAATGGTTATCTGCTGCCGTGGAATGCAACAGGTGGATCCGTGATTGGTCTCCAGTGGATGTTTGGATTTACTGACCACTCACGGCAGAGCTGTTCTTGCTTTCTGCCTGGACACAGAACTTTGTTATTCATTCCTTTCCTATTCTTAGCTTAGCTAGCTTTCTGAGAACTTTCCTTCTATTTCTTTTAGCATAGTAATAATGTAATATATATCATAAAATAATAAATCAAGCCTTCTGAACATGAGGTCAACATTCTCATCTCTCTCTTGACCCTGAAAACTCCTGCAACCCTTGCAAGCCCTGTAACATAAGGGTTCTGATTGAGCAGGGTCAGCTTGATTGGTAGAGCCTCCAGTGTCAACTCTCCAGGTGGCCTTTGCTAAATGTAATCCCAGTGTTTGAAGGTCCCACCACCAATTGCTTTCAATGTGGTTTTTAGTAGTCCATTACATTGTCCAATTTTCCCAGAGGCTGGTGCATGATACAGAATGTGATACATCCACTCAATGCCATGTTCTTTGGCCCAGGTGTCTATGAGGCTATTTTTGAAATGAGTCCCACTGTCGGACTCAATTCTTGCAGGGCTGCCATGTCACCACAGGACTTGTTTCTCAGGGCCCAAGATGGTGTTCTGGGAAGTGGTGTGAGGCACAGGGTATGTCTCCAGCCATCCAGTGGTTGTTTCCACCACTGTCAGAATAGACTGCTTGCCTTAGCAGGTTAGCGGGAGTGTGATGCAATCAGTCTGCAAGGCCTTCCCATATTTTGACCATCATCCACCACCATACCACTGGGGATTTACCTGCTCAGCCTCCTTGATTGCAGCACATGTTTCACAGTTATGGATAACCTGGGAGATAGTGTCCATGGTTAAGTCCACCCCTCAAAAATGAGCCCATCTCTATGTTGCAGCTCTTCTCTGATGACCTGAGATGTCATGGGCCCATCAAGCCAGAAATGTATCTCCCTTGTGTTGCCAATCAAGATCTACCTGCAATACTTTAATCTTGGCAACTTTATCTATCTGTCCATTGCTGAGATGTTCTTCAGTAGCCCAGCATTTAGGTATGTGTGCAACTACATGACATATTTTCACACTTAACTTCTCTACCTGGGCAGTGAGGTCTTACCAGAATTCAGCAGTCTAGATGGGTTTCCCTCTATGCTGCCAATTGGTCTTTTTCCATTCTTCCAGCAACCTCAAAAGAGCATTTGCTACCATCCAGGAATCAATGTAGAGTGTTAGCCATTTCTCTCTTTCAGCGATATCTAAAGACAGCTGGATGTCTATCTGCTCTGCAACTTTACTTGATCCAACTTGTCCCTCAATAGCTTCTATGAGTCATTATGTGGGACTCCATATGGCAGCTTTCCTTTTTTGAAGTATCCTTACAATATATAGCAGGAACCATCAGTGAAGAGAGTATATAGCTTTTCATTTTCTGGTAGCTGGTTATATGGTGGGGCCTTCTATGCACGTGTCACCTGCTCCTCTTTCTCTTCTGATATGAGTCCAAAATTTTTGCCTTCACGCCAATTCATGATGATGTCCAAGATCCCTGGGTGCTTGGGATTTCCCATCCGAGCTCAATGTGTGATGAGAGTGATCCACTTGCTCCATGTGGCATTAGTGGAATGATGTGCAAGGGACCTTTCCTTTGAACATCCAGCCCAGCACTGGCAGTAAAGGTGCCAGGAGGAGCTGTGCTTTAGTGCCAATCACTTCTGAGGCAGCTTGAACCCCTTCATAAGCTTTTGGGATCTCCTTTCCAGTTGGGGTGTAACAGGCCTCAGATCCTTTGTATCCTGGGCTCCAGAATCCCAGGGTTCATCCTCAAGTCTTCCCAGGTACTTTGCCAGAGGCTCCAGGAAGGATCATTCTCCCTTGCTGTGGTGTAGAGTACATTTTTCACATCTTGTTCTGTCCTGACTGGCCCAAGGGCTGCTGCATGAACAATCTCCTGTTTAATTTGTTCAAAAGCTTGTTGTTATTCAGGGTCCAACTTGAAATCGTTCTTCTTTCATGTCATATTGTCCTGGTTTGAAGGACAGCTGTCTGCCTAGGAAGGTGGGAACCTCCCTTAGAATGGGAAATGTGACCTCCTTCCCTCCAAATTCTTATAACTTTGAAATTATGGGGCTTTCAGGCAAAGGTATGTAAAAAGGAATAACAGTTCTTTACTAGTATGTGTATGTATAACAAGGCAAACAAACAACAACAATGGCAGCAACAACAAACAAAAGGAAAAAAATTAGAAAACTCAATAAACAGTCTGCTCTTTAAGCAATTTCCCTTTAGTGTAGTTATGGTCAGAGCCGGCAGGGGTGCTGGCAGGCTCCTGGGGGGCAGGGCAGGTATAGTGATTCCCCCACGGCTGCAGGGGGGGCTCCAGTGTGAGCTTGATGAGCATGCAGCTTATGGCGGCTTGACTGAGACAGGAAGGAATGGAAAAAAACTTGCTTTACAAACCCCCAGGGGCAGTCGATCCGCGTGCCCCAGCAAGACCTTCAGAAGCAGCAAGCTGGAATGGCAGGAATGAGCAAAATTCCAGGGTGGCAGATGAGATGCATCAGAAACTCCGCAGCTGTAGCTGGAACCGTGGGACATCCCGGCAGGCAGGGGGTGAAGGGCTACAGCGTAGCAGAAAAACTGAAGCAGTGGTAAAGAAATGGCAGGGGGCTGGGCAGAGGCAGCCCGGCTCCTGAACATGGCAGAGAGGCTCCCTTATGGGGGGAAAGGGGCTCATGGATCCCGGGATTTCCCCTGAGGCACCCGAGCAGATGGTGATGGGTCCCCCTGTTTGGTGAGGTAGTGTTAATAAGGTCCCAGTGCAACGGCTGCAGAGCTCCATTCACGGTAGAAGGCAGCAGGAGATGGAACCCTGCAGTAGTGAAGAATTCTCCCCACAGCGACTGCAGCCTCTCTCCCTTCCAAATGCCGAGAGCACAGGAAGAGAGCTAGGAGCTACACCCAACTCCTTTTCCCAACCGAATTCTTGCAGTATCTCTGCCCTTCCCAGAGAAACCCCCAGGTAAAGAGAGAGAATAGCCAGATGCACCCCTCCCCTGAGCTGTGGCAACTTCTTTTGTCTCTTAAACACCCGGGTGTTATTGTTCCTTAGCAACAAAATGTGAGAAAATTCCCTGAAAGAAACAGAAAAAATCCTAAACCCCAACAGTTCTTTACTAGAATATAAGTATACCACAAGGCAAACAAACAACAACAGCACCAACAACAAAGAAAACAGAAACCCATTAACAGCCGGCTCTTGGCTGTCAAGCACTTTCCTCTTTGGTGTAGTTATGACCACAGATGGCAGGGGCACTGTTGGCTCTTGGCCAGGCAGGGCAGGTGCGATTATTCCCCCATGGCTGCAGGGGGTGATGTAGCACGAGCTGTTAAACAGCTCACGTTTCCCAGTTAAACAGCTGCTCTTGCAAGTGGAAGCTCACCCACAGTAAATAGAAGCCGTGCAGGAAGAAAACTCTGCAGTGGCAGTGAATCCTCTGGGCAGCAACAGTCTGGAAGCAAAACCGCACCCCTCCACTCCAATCCCGAGAGCGAGAGAGGGAGGACTTGAACCCAGCCCCCTGACCCCCCAGGCAAAATCTTGTGGTATCTCTGCACTTCCCAAGAGAAAGCCTTCAAGCTAAGAGGCTGCAGCCAGCTGCACCCTTCCCCCAACCTTGGCCACTTCTTTTGTTGCGTAAGTATTGGTTGTTCCCATCTCTTAGGCAACAAATGGGACAAAATTCACTGAGAGAAAAAAAAAGAAAAAAAAGGAAAAATTTTAACCTCCAACACACATGATAGAGAGAGATTACAATCTGACTGTAATCTGGAAGATGCATCCTCCAAAAACCCACAGTGCCTAGGGAAGCCTGTGTTTCCTTCTTGCTGGTTAGTGGGGACATAGCTACAATTTTGTTGACCACATCCATTGAAATCTGATGGCATCCATCTTGCCATTTTACTCCTAAAAACTGGATTTCCTAGGCAAGTCCCTGGACCTTACTTTGCTTTTTGGCAAAACCAGCCTTCAGGAAGATGGGGATTATCTCCTCTGCTTTTCTCAAAAACTTCCTCTACCGTGTTTCCCTATACGATGATGTCATCAGTGAACTTTAAGTGTTCTGGAGCCTCACCGTTTTCCAGTGCAGCCTGGATCAGTCCATGGCAAATGGTGGGGCTGTGCTTCCACCCCCGAGGAAAGTTGGTTCCAGATGTACTGGACACTGCTCCAAGTGAAACCAAATTGTGGCCTGCATTCTGCTGCTACAGGAATGGAGAAAAATGCATTAGCAATGTCAGTGGTGGCACTACTTTGCTGCCTTGGACTCCAGCTTGTACTGAAGCTCGAGCACGTTTGGTATGGCAGCATTCAGTGGTGGTGTGACTCAGCTCAGGCCTTGATAGTCCACTGTCAGTCTCCACTCTCCATTAGATTTACGCACAGGCCATATGGGGCTATTAAAGGGTGAGCAAGTCTTGCTGACCACTCTTTGGCTCTCCAGTTCACAAATCATCCAACGGATGGGAATCATGGAGTCCTGGTTGGTGTGGTATTGCCAATGTTGCAGCAATCAGTACCTGTTGTTCATCAACCTTCAGCACTCCCACAGCAGAAGGGTCTTCTGAGAGGCCAGGCACGGTATTCAACTGTGTTGCTTCTGTGTCCTCAGCAGTTATCCTTAAAGCCCAATGATCTCCTTTTTGGTCTTTGAAATACCTGCTCCTGAGGTAATCTATGCCAAGGATACATGGAGCCTCTGGACCAGTCACAAGGGGGTGTTTTTGCCACTGTTTCCTGGTCGGGCTTACTTCAGCTGTAAGTACAGTCAGTTGTTGGGATTTCCCTGTGTGGATGTGGCAGCCTCGTCAGAGAGCAAGAAAACTAGATAACTTTTCCCAGAATTGGCCTGAGAGACTTTAGGAAGTTGAAGATAAACAGTGATAGCTTATTATTATAAACAACCTGCAGGTGGTGTTTTCCTACTCTCTGTTTTCTTGTCTTTCTCAGATTGTTTATAAGAATGGTGTCTTGTTAATTAGCCAATCAGGTGAAATGTATTAACTAAATGACCAATCAAATCTACCTGGATCGGAACAGCTTATAAAAAGGAGCAGTTCCAAATATATGGCGCGTTACTATGCCAATCAGCTTTCTGATGAGTCTGTGCCATTTCTTGCTCAATAGCAACATCTGGTGACCATGCCATGTATTGCATCGGTCAGCCCTTCGTGGATTGCTGGACAGACAAAGGGACACCTTGGACCCCTGCTGGAACTCCTCCGGTACCCCGCGGCGCCCACGCAACCCATCCTCATCTGGACACCCTCTGTTTCCCCGGACAGGTAACGACCTTTCCCCACATCCTCCTGGAAAGGACTGGGAACACAGTTTTGCCCTGATAGCTTAAAAGCTCAGGTGGGAACGAATTCCCCAGCAAAGTGGACAGTCAGTACCTCTTGCTGGAGGTTGGGGGCCAGTGTTTTCACAATGGGGAGTCACCTCTCTAGGGAAGAACGTGCAATCATTTCTGTGTGGAAGGACATAATTTCCTTTGTTGGAGTCTCTGTGTCAGATGAGTCACTCTGAGCTCTACTTGCCTGGGCCAAATCTCATGACTTTCCAGTAGATATAGAGACCGCTTTTAGTCCACAATTGTGGGAGGCATTGGGCTACTGGCTCTTGGAGGAAGGGGATTCTTCTGTACCTTGACTCATACCTGTATGGGGACTTTTGTTCCGTATCTCTCAAGGCCACACCTAGAGGGAAAACGAATCGGAAATGGGGGTCTCAGAGGGCGACGATGTTGCCTTTGGGGGTGCCGACACCCTGGGGGGAGGATCGGAGGACTGGGTGGCTGTCGGCTTTTCTCCGGCTCCATGCGGACTGACAGTGGGCGTGGGGACCCCCCGTGGAACCTATCTCTTTCCTAGAGATTATGTTCTGCTGAAATATCATCATCCCTATGACTCTGTGAGGCCAACGTATCCTCCTCCGGCAAAACTGGCACTGTCGAGTACAATAGCCACGTCCTGGACACACCCGGGGGACAGCCTCTCCTTGTTTGTGCCGCTTTCGGCCTCTCTAGCACGACTGGCAGTGCCAGAACTGTAGCCACCACGTGTTGGAGAATGACTTAAAGAAAAGGCCATGAGACATACAATTGAGAGAAAAGTATAAGAGAAAAGTAAAGCAGTTGTCAGCCTTCTGATTTCTATAAACAATTAGACTCTCTTTATAAACAATAAATTTCTCAGACAGTCTTCCCATAACAAGCAGAGCACCGTCTCTGAGAAAACCTGGCACTCTGAGAACAGATGTAGAAGTTTTGGGAACACTGGTTCTGTTTTTAATAAACAATTGTAAGTATTCTAAAACAAAGGAAGTAGTTAGAGTTTTCTCTGTTAGCCTATCATGAAATTAGATTACAGAATATGCATGAAGTTCGTTACCATTGTTATTTAAGGTGATTGATTGATCAATAAAATTAGAGTTCGATGCATCAATCGGATGGTCTTTCTCCCTTCACTTCAATAACCACGCCCAGCGGATCGGCTTTTCCCCTGCCTCTCAAAGAATGGCTGGCGTGCTGCTGCGACAACTGGCCCCACTCCAGCTGCCGATGATGCCCGTCTCTGCTCCCCGGGAAGCAGTGGACATGTCTGTGTTTCGGCCAGCCTCGCCCCGCACAGTGGGACAGCCTTGATCTGCCCCGCAAACTACTTGGCCTCGCCTGCCAGCCCCGCCTTCCTCCCCCCCTGCAAGCTGGGGACTGACTCTTTCATGGCCGGCAGGAGCTGCTACTCCCGACTCAGATCCCCCCCCCCCCCTCCCCCCCGCACTGTGTGTGAGGGCGGAACCACCTCCGTCATCAACAGTCGCCACAGCCGTACCGGTCACTCTGTCAGCTCCCTTGTCGTCAGCTATGGAGCCTGCACAGCTGTACTGGCCACACCCATCATCGGCGCCTGCCAGTGAGCATTTGATCCAGCCAACGTCACACCCCCCACCAGCTTCACCCCCCTTCTCCATGGTGCCTGCGCAGACGACAGCAACAGTGACTGTCGCACCAGCAGCATCTCTCCAATCGCCATGTGTCCCCAGGACTGGGCAGTGGACTCATGGGAATGGTGGCTTTGAATCAATGGAACTGCCACAAGTCTTCTGGTCTGCAGATATTTCTGCTCAGCAACCCCAGATGATTTGTACCTTGACCCTACCGGGTGCCTGCCTGCCAGAGACCTGGCTTCAAGGTTTGATTGACACAGGGGCAGATGTGACAGTCATGTCCTTCTCTGCATGGCCTGCTACATGGCCTTTGGCTTCCGTAGGGTCGGCGATCCAAGGGTTGGGGGGGTGCAGCACAGACCTTTGTAAGCCAACGGTCTGTGCTGGTCAAAAACATGGATGGGCAGACAGCTGCAGTTCGGCCCTATGTCACTGCAGCTCTGATCAGTCTTTGGGGGCCAGATGTGTTGGCAGCCTGGGGGGTACGAATTGGGACATATTTTTAATTGGGCCCACTGCACTAAAGGGCAAAAAATATCGTACGCTGCCTTTATGGTGGCTGGTGGACAAACCCATTTGGGTACACCAGTGGCCTCTGACAAAAGAAAAATTGGTCACCCTTTGTGAATTGGTTCAGGAACTGTCGCTGTCAAGGCAGTCACGACACAAAGCAGAGATCACAAGCAGTCTCAGATGGCAACTCTTTATTATTGAACATGGCTGACCTTTTATACACTTTCCAATTGTTTATGCTTCTTCTACCCTAACTATTGGCCACAATAAGTCAACATAACACTATTGGAGAAAAGTTACAGTGACTTCAACTAACTTTCTAAAAATGCTTCGTCCAGCTGCAAAGTTCTCTTATCTTTCTTCTCTCAGTCTCCTTGGTTACAGCCTTGGAGAGAGCTCCTTATAAGCCTCTTCTTGCTTCTCAGCTTCTTCTCGCTCCTTTAGCTAACAGGCCCGCTGTTAGCCCCTTCCACAAGGAACAACTTCAGCAGGGACACGTTGAGCCTTTTACTAGTCCTTGGAATACTCCTGTCTTTGTGATAAAGAAAAAATCTGGGAAATGGAGGCTCTTACAGGACCTCCAAAAATTAATGCAGTGATGGAAAGCATGGTGGCACTGCAGCCTTGTCTGCCCTCACCCACCATGCTCCTCGTGGGATGGGAAATCTTGATTATTGATTTGAAGGATTGTTTTTTCACAATTCCTTTGCATCCTGATGACAAACCAAAGTTTGCCTTCACAGTGCCTTCAATCAGCAGTGCCAAACCTGTGCAGAGATATCAATGGAAAGTTTTGCCACTGGGCTGTCACAATAGCCCAACTATCTGTCAGTAGTATGTGGCTCAGGCTTTGTTCGGAGTCCACAAGCAGTTTCCTGGTGCATGTTGTTATCATTACATGGACGACATCCTGGTGGCAGCACCCACCCAGGATGAGTTGCTGAGCATACAGCCTCAGCTGTTTGCTGATCTGTATTTTTATGGGCTGCAGGGGGCTCTGGAGAAGATTCAACAGCACCCTCCTTGGAAATATCTGGGAGTCAAAATTCTTGACTGAACCATTCAGCATCAGGAGGTGCAATTCTTGGATGCTATTAAGACCTTGAACAATGCCCAGAAATTGATGGGTGTCATCAATTGGTTGAGTCCTTACTTGGGACTCACCAAGAAACAACTGTCCCCGCTGTATGATACTCTAAAGGGGGACCCTGACCTGAGATCACCTCGAAAATTGACTCCTGAGGTGCGACAAGCACTGGAGGAGGTCCAAAAGGTTGTTTCTGCTTGTCAGGTTCATCGAGTAGACCTTTCCATTGATATCAGTGCCTTCATTACCAATCCAGATTTTTATCCTATGGGTATCATTGGCCAATGGAGTGACAAATGGTTTGATCCTTTGCACATTTTGGAATGAGTCTTCTTGCCCCATCAACCAAAAAAGCACCCACGTTGTTTGAATTAATCGTTCATTTGATAATCAAATGCCATCAACAGTGTTTGCAATTAATGGCAGCTGATCCCTCAAAAATTATTCTTCCAATAGAGTGGGAAGTCTTTGAATGGAGCTTTGCTAACAGTGCTCCTTTGCAAAGTGCACTGCAAAACTTTTCAGGGCAGATTGCCTATCATATGCCCAGTCACAAGTTATTGCAGTTGGCAAAAACAACCAATCTGTCATTGTGGCCAAAAAGCACCTGAGTGTCAGTGCAAGGACCCACTGTCTTCAGTGATGGTTCCGGAAAAATGGGGAAAGCCATTGTTACTTGGAAGGATGAATCTGGATGGCAAATGTTGGAGGGCCATGAGTCAGGCTTGGCCCAACTGGTTGAGTTAAAGGCTGTTGCCATGGCATTCCATAAATTTTCTCAGGTGCCTCTTAACTTGGTCACTGATTCTGCCTATGTTGCAGACATAACCAAACATTTGGATTGTTCACTTCTGAAGGAAGTCAATAATGCAATTTTGTTTCAGTTATTGAGAACCTTGTGGAGTGCAATTCAGGCTCGAGTTCATTCGTATTATATCTTGAACATTCGGAGTCACACCAAGTTGCCAGGTTTCATAGCAGAAGGTAATGCCAGGGCTGACAGGTTAGCTAACCCTGCATGGGTAGCGCCTTAGCCTGACAAGATTGCACAAGCCAAAGCGTCACAAGATTTTTTCCATCAAAGTGCACATACCCTGCAGAAACAATTTCACTTAACGCCAACTGAGGCTTGTGACACTGTCAGTTCTTGCACTGTCATGGACTTGCTGCACCTTTACCAGCAGGGGTCAACCCCAGAGGCCTAAAGGCCTTGAGCTTTGGCAAACAGATGTCACTAACATCGCTGAATTTGGCTGACTTAAGTATGTGCCAGTGTCTATTGACACCTTCTCCTCTGCCATGTGTGCCTCTGCTCACACTGGAGAAAAGGGTCGTGATGTGATTGCCCATTGGAGGATGGCTTTTGCAATCTTGGGAATACCTTCTTGTGTGAAAACTGACAATGGCCCCACCTATGTCTCGCAGAAGATATGGCAGTTTTTACACTTATGGGGAGTGTCACACAAACTTGGTATCCTTCACTCTCCAACAGGCCAGGCCATTGTTGAATGTGCTCATGGTACCTTAAAGCTTGTTCTGGACAAATAAAAAAGGGGAATGCCTGGAGAAACCCCATACAGTCAATTGGAAAAAGCTCTACATACAATCAATCATCTTACAGTGCCACAGAATTCAGTGAATCCTGTCAGTCTAAATCATTTTCTCTTGTTGCACCCTTCAGGTGAGATGCACCTGCCTTGAGTGAAAGTCTGGATACGGAACCTAGCCACAAATAAGTGGGAGGGCCTGTACAACCTTATCACTTGGAGCCATGGGTATGCATGTGTTTCCACAGGTACTGGAGTATGATGGGTACCTGCGAGGTGTGTCTGCCCTGATTTGCAACACCAAAAACAGATTGTGGCCGAGAGGCAACCTCTGAACGATGATCAAGATGCTGTCCATCAATCAGATGACCCCTCCATGAGTAGGGAATGAACATTCTACCCTTTCCTTGTTTCTAGAAAAGGACTATTGACAAGACTGTCAGTTCTTTGAACAAACCAGCGATAAGTTGTTACTATATTAGAATTAGTATTGATATTGTATTAGAATAGGTAACTGATTTTAAGATTAATAGTGTATTTCTTGTAAGAGGGAATCACAAGATTTGATCTTTCGGACCATTTCAAAATGGCATCTGATTGAGGTTCTGATTGATAACTAGCAACTGCTAAAGGAACCTCTGGAGCTTTGTTTGTTCTCCTTTCTGCAAGGGGTCCCACAGAGGATTACAAACACTGCCTCCTCCTTTAAACCAAAAGGGGGACATGTGGATGTGACAGCCTGGTCAGAGAGCAAGAAAACTAGATAAGTTTTCCCAGAATCAGCTTGTGAGACTTTAGGGAGTTGAAGATAAACAATGAGAGCTTATTATTATAAACAACTTACAGGTGGTGTTTTCCTACTCTCTGTTTTCTTGTTTTTCTCAAAGATTGTTTATAAGAACAGTGTCTTGTTAATTAGCCAATCAGGTGAAATGTATTAACTAAATGACCAATCAAATCTACCTGGACTGGAACAGCTTACAAAAAGGAGCAGTTCAAAGTATACAGCACATTATTGTGCCAACCAGCCTTCTGATGAGTCATTTACTCAATAGCGACACACCTGTCACCCCAGAAATAGAGATTCTGCCCCTACATGTCCAGATGGCATCAGGGTACATTGTGTGCAAGTGTCAGCTAAAGCCTTATCTTCTCATGCAGTGCATCTGTGTTGGAGGTTAGGATTTTTTCCTTTATTTTTTCTTTCTTTCAGAGATTTTTTCTCCCATTTGTTGCCCAAGAGATGGGAATGACAGGTACTTAAGAGAGACAAAAGATGTGGCCAAGATGGGGAAGAAGGGGAAAGGGGTGCAGTTTGCTACAGTCTCTTAGCTGGGGGGTTTTCTTTTGGGAAATGCAAATACCATGAGACTGGGCTGGGGGCCAGGGGGCTGGGCTCAGTCCTCTCTCACTCTCACTCTCACTGGATCAGAAGGGAGACAGGTGTGGTTTTGGTGCCAGACTGCTGCTACCCAGAAGATTCGCTGCCACTGTGGAGTTTTGCCCTTTATTGCTTCTCCTTATCATGGGTTAGCTTCTGCTCACAAGAGGGATCATTGAACTGGGACCTTTTCTACACCTGATCTCACTGGGAGGGACCTTCACTATCTGCTCAGGTGCCTCAGGGGAAACCCAGGACCCCAACCCCCTTCCCATCTCCAGAGGGAGCATCTCCCGGCTGTTTGCGGGAGTCCAGCTGCTGCTGCCCAGCCCTGCTGTTTTTTGCTGCTGCTTTGGGTTTTTTGCTACACTTTAACTTGACATCCCACGTCCAGCTGGACCTCCGCTGCTCCTGACACGGCTTTGGGGCTTTTTGCTGCACTTTGTTTGCCACCCTGGATGTGCTCGCCTCTGCTGTTTCAGCCCGCCACTCCAAAGTTGCTGCTACAGTCCATTTCACCACCCAGAGTGGTACTGAGACTGGCTCCTTCCCGTGAATTTTGCAAAAGGGAGTGACCTCCCCTCTCCCCTATTGCCTGAGTTGCCATTGCCAGTGGAGAGGCAGCTGAGCTCATGCCACAGCGCCCCCTGCATCTGCAGGGGAATAATTGCACTGGCTCTGCCTGGCTGGGAGCCAACAGTGCCCCTGCCAGCTTTGGTTATAACTACACAAAAGGGGAAAGTGCTTGATGGCCGAGAGAAGGCTGTTATTTGGTTTCTGTTTTCTTTGTTGTTGTTGCCATTGTTGTTGTTTGTCTTGTTATACATATACATATTAGTAAAGAACTGTTATTCTTTTTCCCATATCTTTGCCTGAAAGCCCCGTAATTTCAAAGTTATAATAATTTGGAGGGAAGGGGGTCATATTTTCCATCCCAGGAAGGTTCCCACCTTCCTTGGCAGACAGCTGTCTTTTAAACCAAGACAGTCTGATGTACCAGACCATCAGATCCACATAGTCCAATAGACTTGATTGTCCCTTTACTTCTCCTGGCTGGAGGCAGGACCACTCTAGTTCTGGTCACAGTACTCAGTCACTTCTTGTAAATATGACTTGCAGGTCCCTTCAAGAGGATCAGACATAACATCATCCCTTCCATTCTGCCTAGGGACTTGCCCACAATAGACCAGAGCAGCATTTGTTCTTGACAAGTTTCCTGTGGTAGTCGTTCCTCCTTTCAACTCACGTAGCCATGCTGCTAGGGCAGAGGTGGGTTGTCCATCCCACCTCCACGTTTTCTCCATGGTCATGCGGGTAAAACTAGAGATTACCTCATGGAGTGGACCCTCTCTCCATTGGTGGGGGGTGCCTGCTCCTAATAGCAGAGACTCTTGTCTGTACTGGTGGGGCATGGAAAATTTCCTCTCTAAGCTCCTCTCTTAAGTTTTTGGTATCCCTCTTAAACTTTCTTCTTTTAATTTCCAGAAATCCTCAAGCAGTTTCTCCTATGGACTAGATGTGGGCCCACAACACGATGGTCATAGTTTCTTTGTATATCAGGAGTTTGCCAACCAAAGTTCCCACTTAGTCTTCTCCCTCCTTCCATGCCATCATAGTTTATTGGCTGGCATATGATGTTGATGCATTCTGTACAAATTTTAGCCACATCTGTGATGTACATTGGACACCATCTGGATTAGTAGGGAACTGCTTGTCATCTGAATGTGTCCAGCATGGCTAATTCTCTCAGACACTGGATACATTGCTCCATGGTGTCCTACTAGCCTTGCCACACTGAAAGGTCTTCCTTGCAAAGGAATCTTTCCTTCACACTTGACAGGAGTCACCTACAGAGGTTTAGAGGTTCTGGTATTCTCCCAACGCCCTCATCAATACCCACATCCTGGGACAGGGATCCCAGTTGCTTGACGTCACTACCAACAAGGTTTATATTTTTGGCCACAGCATCCCAGAATCAGAGCAGCCAGGTCAATAAGGACTCACTTGTCTAGTGGCTGAAATCTTTCTGCATACTGTGCAATTCACACAAGGATAGGGATTGGGTGATTATCTCTGGCCCTTTCTCTTCCACTGGTTGTGAGGGTCCTGCATCCTCTTCATCCCTCACTATGCAAACTGATTTGGTCTTGGATTTCCTCTTCTGAATAGGGGCAACTACTACTGGCTTGGACTGTCCCTCTGGTTCAACTGCAGTTTGAGTGGCCACAGTGCTTGTTGATCTGGTTTCCTTACCCTCTCCTGAAGGTGCTGTACCACAACAAGCAGTGTCTGGTAGGCAGTGGTCAGGGCCCAGCACGTTGCATAACTTCACACCTCTGAAATTGCCACAGCATTTTTCCTTCACATGTTTTATCACTTTAAGAGGGTCCTGTTGTTGTTCAGGAGTGAACTTCAAAACCTCTGGAGAAGTCCTCCAAATACTGGCTTGTGTACTCTCACATTCCATGCCACTCATGACTATCCACCCCCCAGGGCAGGCCTCTGGACAACCTCCCTGCAAATCTTTGTCCTGTCTCTAAACATGGTGTAGACCATACAGAGGAGACATAGCAGAACTAACAACAAGATTATGCTGTCCTTAAAATCCAGAGGGAATTCAACATTCTCAAAAACTGTTGTAGCAGACCTGAAGGAGGAGAAGGACATGGAAGGCTGGGAGAAATAATCCTCTCCTCTTCCCCCAACAGGCTGGGTACAATTATTAATGAATCCCCAGAGATAGCAGCCAAGGCCAGTACAGGCAAACAACACTAAATACACATCCCAAATAGCCCTCATTGCCCTTGATGTTATCATGTCATAAATCAACATCACACAGTACATTACCAGAGCAATCCTGATCCCTCTCCCTATGTTGACAAATGTTATCATGAAGAGCACATATGGGAATATATACAGGACTAGGAGCAACACCCATATGAACAGCCCAAGAAACATGGTAACCAGGGAGTTCTGGACCTAATACACAAATGCTTTGACCACAATTGTTATTTTACCTTCTCTCTCATGCCCCACATTGAGATGCTAATTGATGTGCTGGTTTTGAGAACCAACAGGGAAACTAAACTCTAAAAAAGTCACTCCCCTTTCCCCCACCCCCTCCGACAATGAAGGGACAATATGGAGAGATTATAAATTAAAATACCAATTTACTAAAATCACAAATAGCAACACTGACATCGATAGCAAAAAATACACAAAAAGATGCCCTACCCAGAAAGAGGAATGTACCACTGGGAACAAAGAAGAACACTCTTCAAAGACAGCACTTGACATGATCTCCAAACAAAGGGAAAATGGCAACCAATCCCATGGCAGTAGTGACTGCAGCTTGGCCTCCACATGGCTTGGCTGGGCTCCACTGAGGCTTGGGCTTCACAAGGGTCAGCTGGGCTCTGCTATGGGCCCCTGGCACTCTCTCACTGTTTCTTTTTCTCGGAGCCCGGTCTTGGGCTCACCATCACTGTCCTTCAGCACCAAACCACAAAAGCCATAGCTCGGAGGAATGGGAAAGGGACCACCAATGGCTAAGAGGAGCTAGGTCTGCTAAACTGTCCCAGATACCTTCTCCCCGAAGACTACAAGGCAAGATGGCCCCCTTCAGGCTTCTGGCCCCAAACCTTTCCTACTGAAACCACACACCCCAGAAGTGATGTGAGCGGTATCAAATATTCAAAACCAATGCTCCAGTCCCTGGCTTTGTAACCATATCAGGGCTCATGACTTGCAAAAGACTGGTAAAATTTCTTCCTTCCTATACTCTCTGCTGCTCCCTTCTGCATGTAATATTCCTTACTAAGAGTCAGAACAGTGACATAACAATCACCAACCTAACACCATCAAAATACCAGGGATTTACAAAGCAGCAAAAAATCAAATATATTTGCAATGAAAACATGAGAAAAAAACATTAGTTGCCATCTGGACTTAAACCGCAATAACCACTAAGTGACACTTTTTAAAAATTACTGTGATGAACAATATATTTTGCTTAATTAGCAGTAGTTTCTATCAGAGTTTTATAGATTTGAGAACTCAGTATATTGGGGTTTTTTAAACACAAGATTTCTGACCAAAATCCACACCTTTCTTTGCAGCAATCTCCACAAAACTGGAGTTCCCTAACTTACTACATATTATCCACATACAGTGATTACAAAGACTAACAATCAAAACACACTATTGCTAACCAGTGTAGCATGTATATCTACATTTGTTTTATCAGTTCCCAAAGCATTCTGATGTACTGGTAACATACCATGAAGATCTGAGTAAATTAATTTTCACTGATTTGAAAATCTGTCTTTGGAATCTGTTAAACATTTAAACTGAAATGAATATATGCATTGACAGATTGTTCTGATCAATAAGTTTATTTTTTTTATGACACTTATAGACAACTGGTGCAAAAAAACGTTTGAAAGACTTCTATAGAAAAGCCAACAATCCCTATTCAGTTCCTAGTTGAGCGCAGCGGTTTCTTAAACATTTAAGGTGGTAAATGCACAAAAGACAGTTCACCTACAAAATATTACCGGTATTTAAAGAAAAAAACCCCACCATAACAAACCAAAAAAAAAAAACCACCAAAAAAACCACTGCAGGGGAATCATATTATTATATGTTAACTTCTTTAAAAAGATAATTTCTTCATGCTTTAACAAGCCTAGAACAAAGATACCTACATTTCAGCAGATATTCTGTCCCCCTGACAATTTGTCAACATAGAATGAATTTTGTGACAGACAATCTGCTCATTCAGGAGACATATCTGAACCTCCTAGAAAGCAATAACTGCCAAGTGAGGAAGTCTTCCCCATTTACAGTAGCAGAATAGCTGGACAAAAGGCACTAAAGAACCATAGATGCAATTGTCTCTCATTTCTTTTAGTACTAACCCATTAACAAACACTCAAAAATCAAAAATTTGAAAGACCACAGTTAAAAACTGAATTGGTATTGATTAATTGAACATAGCCAAAGGGGAAATCTTCTGCTCCTTCTAGGGATATCCAGGGGTTTTTTTTCAGAGTTCATTCAGACATGTCCTTTGTGCCCTAAGCAGTCGGTACATCCAAATATACTCAAGTATCTTTCCCCTCTCTGTCTTTTATGCTACTCCCTTAAAATAAAGCAAATATTTTGGTTATTCTTCTGAAAACTCTAGCAATGCTGACTGACAGGCTGACAACTGTATATAATATTTGACAGTACTCCAACTTTTTGGAATTATCATCACCAACTCAGATGTCTCTCCTTTACCTAGCCAGAAATTTTCAATTTTCACTCTCCTATTCCTCCATATCTGAATAAAACTGGCCAATATGTTCAGGAGGAATGGAAGGGGAGACATGAAGAAATTGCAAATATGTGCAAGTTTAATTTTCATAGGTGTCGTGGTTTGACACTGGCCAAAAGCCAGTCACCCACGAAAGTCACTCACTCACCCTCCCCTGCCACAGCTGGACAAAGGAGAGAAAAAAGTAATGAATGGTTCATGAGGTGAGATAAGGACTGGAAGAAAATATTCCAAGGGCAAAACAGGCTCAACTTCGAGGTACAAAGTGAATTTATTACTAACAGAATCAGAGGAGGATAATGAGAAGTAAAATAAGCCCTTAAAAACACCTTTTCTTTCCACAACCACCCCCTCCTTTCCCCCAACAGTGCAGGAAACAGGGCATGGGGGTTTTGGTCAGTTTGTCACCCGAGGTTTTCTTCTGCTGCTCTGGGAGACGAGTCCTTCCACTGCTATGCTGTGGAGTCCCTTCCCACGGGACACAGTTCTCCGTGAACTTCTCCAGCATGGTTCCAATCTCATGAGCAGCAGTCCTCCCAAAACTGCTGCAACATGGGTCACTCTTCCATGGGGTGCAGTCCTCCAAGGACAGGCTGCTCCAGCTTGGAAGCAGAGGCCCCCTCTCTCCACCAGGTCTTCCACTGGATTACAGCCTCCTCCAGGCATCTACCCACTCTGACGTAGGCACCTCCTCCATGGGCTGCAGGTGGACCTCTGTATCCCCTGTTGTCCTAGGGTGACTTTATGATGCTTGTACCGCAATCATCTGTTCTGCTTATGCCAGATATTGAATTTATATTAGGGAGGCTTTGGTGCCATGGGTATTGAAACTAGTGATAGCGAAGTTGAATGCCTATGGGTGAGAATTAAGGGGAAGGCCAGCAACGCTGATATTCTACTGGGAGTCTGTTATCAACCACCCAACCAGGAAGAAGAAGTGGACAACTTATTCTACAAGCAGCTGGAGAATGTTTCAGGATCACTAGCCCTTGTTCTTGTAGGTGATTTTAACCTACCAGACATCTGCTAGGAACTTAATATAGCAGAAAAGAGGCAGTCCAGGAAGTTTTAAGAGTGTGTGGAGGACAACTTTTTGTTGCAGCTGGTGAGGGAGCCCACCAGGGGAGGGACTATGTTAGACCTGTTGTTTGCAAATAGAGATGGGCTGGTGGGAGATGTGGTAGTTGGAGGCTGCTTGGGGCATAGTGATCATGACGTTATAGTTCTTGATATTTGTTGAAATGAGAAGGAACACCAATAAGACTTTTACATTTGACTTCCAGAGGGCAGACTTTGGCCTATTTAGGAGACTTATTCAGAGAGTTCCTTGGGAAGCAGCCCTTAAAAACAAAGGAGCCCAGTAGGTGGGTGTGCTTCAAAACAGAGCTCTTGAGGGCACAGGAACAGACTGTCCCTGTGTGCCAAAAGATGAATTGGTAAGGCAAACATCCAGCCTGGATGGGCAACAAGGTTTTGAAGGAACTTAGGAATACAAAGAGTATGTATCGTCTTTGGAAGGAGGGTCAGGTCTCTAAGGAATTATTTAAGGGGGTTGCTAGGGCATGTAGGCAAAAAAATTAGAAAGGCCAAAGCTCAGTTAGAATTTATTTGGTAGCTTTTGTAAAGGATAATAGAAAATGTTTTTACAAATATATTAATAGTAAAAAGAAGGGTAAGACCAACCTTTGTTCTCTATTGGATGTGGGAGGGAACTTAGTAACTGCAGATGAGAAGGCGGAAGTGCTTAATGCCTTCTTTGCCTTTGTCTTTAGTGGGAAGACAGCTTGTCCTCAGGACAGCTGTCCTCCTGGGTTGGTAGATGGTGTTAGGAAGCAGAATGGTCCCTCTGTTATCCAGGAGGAGGCAGTCAGAGAACTGCTGAGCCACTTGGATGTTCATAAATCTATGGGACCAGATGGGATCCATCCCAGGATGATGAAGGAGCTGGAAGATGAGCTTGTGAAGACGCTCTTCATCATTTGCCAACAGTCCCGGCTCACTGGTGAGGTTCCAGATGACTGGAAGCTGGCCAATGTGGCACCCATTCACAAAAAGACTGGGAAGGAGGATCCTGGTAACTATAGGCTAGTTAGCCTGACCTCAGTACCTGGTAAGGTAATAGAGCAGTTTATATTGAGTGTCATTGTTGCCCGATTGATAAATGACACAAAACTCGGACAAGTTTTGTGGGTGCTTTATTAAGGGCCCGGGGCAACTGGGGGACTAACGTCCCAAAGCCCGAGCCCCCCAATTTCACGTATGGGTGCTTCCCTCTTATACATGCGACTCACAACAAAGTCTCCAAGAAACAGTTCCCCTTTCCCTTGCCCAGTCTCCAAGAAACAGTTCCCCGTTCCTCTTGCCTAGTCACAGACGTCTTGTGATACATTCCTTAGTTCACAAGCAAGATCATAAATCTTCTGCTTATCTTATTCTAAGAGCATTGTATGCTGCCTCCAGACAGGTTAGCATTCTTACTTTCCTGCACTAGTTTAATTATTTATTAAATTCCTAAGACTACCTGCTAGGTTACACACAAACCCAACACACACACTATCAACGGCTACAAAACTACAAAACTGCTTTTAACAAACCAATTCACACACAACTCATAACTAAACTATAATTACACATTTTGCTAAATTTCATTTCTTTTCCAACATTTCCCCCCTTTTGAGCATCCTTCAGTCCTGCTGCAAGGATGCTCAATCAACAGTATTGACAGTAGCATCTTCATAACGAGGTGGGGAGTGTTCTTCATTCTGCCGCCTGCGGGTCATCGCCTTCAGCAACCGGAGAGATCGCTTCTTTTCCTTTTCGATCACACCTAAGAGGCATCTATATACAATCCATATAGTCACTAAAAATACTAAAAACATTAGAGCATACTGTATAGCAGACGTAATCCAGCCAGACAGGTGAAGCCCCAAAGAATCAAATACTGCTCCTATCCAGTTATGCTGTGCTTCCTTTTCAATTTCCTTGGTTTTTGTTTCCACTTCTGCCAGTTGAGAAATATCTTTCTCAACTTCAAGTGTAACATTTGGAATGTGTACACAGCAATGATCTATTCTCCTACTCAGGTAACCACAAACTCCATGTTCTTTTAACAGTAGCAAATCCAATGCCATTCTGTTTTGTAGGGTCATTCTTGATGTAGCTTGCAATTGCAAATTTAGATCTTTAAATCCCTTCTTAGTAGCTGCTGCCAACCTTTCTGTCTGTCCTAACAAGTTGTTGAGCATTTCCCTATTTCGATATGTCGCTACCGGAGGGAATAATGACTCTAATATCCATCCAAATTGTACTCCTGAGCCAGGTTCATGCCACTGCTCCTCTAGAGATTCCTCCCTCTTTCTGAGTCCTTTCCTTTGGATCAATCTATTCTGTTTCCAGTATGGACACAATGTGGGAACCCCTAGGGTAATTTGTGTTACTGATCCATCTAGAGGTAAATGTGTGGTCCACTGTCCATGTCCCAACACCCAGACTAGATTTCCAGGGCTATGCACAGTAGTATATCTGCAATCTATAGGTCCATCCATGGACTCTTGGCTAACCGTGTGATCATACCCCCTACACTCGCATCCCCACTTTAATGCCATTTTCACCGGTACCAATCCAATTCGGTCTTCCGGTGTATCACATGTAAAAACCTCAGTACAATTCCAATCCTCTTTCTGCGGTCTGAACTCTCGGGAAGATGTAGATGTGATGAGGGCCCTATAATGTGACTGATTCTTTACTCCTGACCATTGGATGCACCATTGTACTTCCCCAAGGTAATTATAGTGTTCCAAAACACTAGGTCCCCATAATGTCTTCCAACTATTCCAGGTGTCAAAATTCTGTGTGACATTCTGACAACTCATCTCATTTCGGTGGGATTTTGTTCTTATTCGTACTGTATTGCATGGCTCATCTATTGGGGTTGCAATTAAACACCTCCTGGTATTTTGAATCCAACCATAATGATTGGGTTTCTTTTCACATTCCTCTCTAGTCATAGCCCGAATGGTCATACACAAATCCCTCCATACATCTACCGGTTTGGGAACTGACTGGCAGGACCATGAAACATTCTTGAATGTTTCAGGCATTTTGGTTACCGGTATTATTCCCCAGGGAATTGGTTCACCTGCAGCCTGTGGTAATGGTAGGCAAGCTGTTATTTTAGTCACGTTCTGCATGATCCCAAAATCTCTAATTAATCCTACCACTAAGTTTTCCTGCTCAGTATTCCGTTCTATTGTATCATTAGCCTCCCGTCTACTCCTTCTACCATGTCTCTGTAAGGATAACATCATTCTGTCATGCCTCCACCATGCATTTCCTATTCTAGGATTAGTGACATTCAACCACCCACAACCTTTGCCTTCCTTCTCCCACCAACTGGTCCCGTCCTCTATTCTGTCCCAGGTCAGTTCCCTATTTTGCTTCCACCTTTTGACCCGTAGGTTCCTTTGATATCTTGATCTTACTAGGAAGGAACAATTTATTCTAAGGGGTGGCCCATCCCACATGTCCGCTGCCACTGATACTGGATCAACCTTTATGTTTTCAGCACGATCCCCTGTCCCTGGCAAAACCCTCATACTCACTCTTTTGTAATCAACACTATCCCGTATCTTGACCAAACATGTATATTCTCCCGTATCGTTTGTGGTTACCTTAGTAAGATTCAGTACCGTGTTTCCTTGTTGTTTATCCTGATCCCAACCGACTCCGATCTTGCCTCGGCTTCTTTCAGCCCCCCGTTGCCATATTGCAATAACTTCACCGGCCTCAACTCTCTGGCTGTCAAATATAACACAAGTTAATTGAACATCCATCCCTTCCATGACTGTAACCTTTATTTCTTCAACCTGTACTAGAATAGACCCTTGAACGGGTAATAGTCTCATGATCACTAGCAGTAATATAATTAAGAAGGCGGCTTTGCGCGGAAGATCATCCGGGTTGGAGACACCATCTGGGTTTCCCATTGGAACGGTGCCTTCTTTACCCTGGTGTAATGGATCCAAGCATCCATCCCCTGGACCTTCACCGCCGTGTAGGTCGTCATCATCACCTGGTGGGGTCCGCTCCATGATTCCCGTAGCGGATCCGTGATCCACTTCTTGACGTACACCTGGTCCCCAGGCTGAATGTCGTGGACAGCATTCTCCAGCGTGAGCGGTCTATTCCACTGTAAGGTATTTCTTAAAGAATTCAAGATCTTATTAAGTGACATAACATACTCTGCAATCGCCTGGTCCCCACTCACATGTACCTCCCCTTTTAATACAGTTGCATGATATGGTTTGCCATATAGTATCTCATATGGACTTACGCCTACCTTTTCCCTTGGTTTAATTCGAATCCTGAGTAGGGCCAAAGGCAAAGCTTGAGGCCAGTGCAGTTTAGCTTCCTGGCAAATCTTTTTGATTTGTCCTTTCAGGGTTTGATTCATCCTTTCCACCTGCCCACTAGACTGAGGTCTCCAGGGGGTATGCAAATTCCAGGTTATATCTAACAGTCGTGCTAATTCCTGCACTACCCTGGCTATAAAATGTGGACCCCTATTTGATGACAATCCTAAAGGTACTCCAAATCTTGGTATTATTTCTTTTAACAAGGTTTTTACCACCTCCTTAGCCTGATTAGTTCTACATGGAAAAGCTTCTGGCCACCCTGAAAACGTACATACATACACTAACAAGTATCTGTATCCCTGTGCCCTAGGCAATTTGGAAAAATCAACCTGCCAGTAATCTCCCGGTTGTGGCCCGACTTGCAGCTTTCCCATTTGTATTTGTCTCCTAACTACTGGATTATTTTTCAAACATACCGGGCACATTGCATTAACTCTTTTTGCCATTGTTAACATCTGATTAGAGATTATCTCATTCTTCAAAAATTTTACCAATACTTCTGCCCCCCAATGACATTTGTTATGTTCTGATTCCAAAATAAATTTCATTATGCGAGTAGGTACCACTATTTGTCCCATTGGTGTAACATACCACCCAAGTTGATTCCTCTGTGCCCCTAGCAAGTTTATTAGTTTTCCATCTTCTATTGAATATTTGGGCTCCTGATTCAGGTATGGGGTAGCCGGATTCGTTCTTACCGGTACCAATGCCATTTGAGTCCATATTTCCCGTGCCACTTGCCGTGCTGTAACATCAGCAAATCGGTTTCCTCTGTAAACGTCTCCTTCCGCAGTCTGATGTCTTCTAACATGCATAACTGCAACTGCTTTGGGACTATGTACCGCATCCAGTAGCTGTAGCACTTCTTCCCGGTGCTTGATGTTGGTTCCCTGTGAATTCAAAAGCCCCCTTTCCTTCCATAACGCCCCATGTACATGAACCACACCAAAGGCATATTTAGAATCTGTCCAGATATTAACCCTTTTGTCCTTGCTCAAATACAGGGCTCTGGTGAGTCCAATCACCTCTGCCTTCTGGGCCGAAGTTCCAGGTAACATAAGCCTTTGCCTCTATTACCTGATTCAATGTTACCACTGCATACCCGGCATAGCGAGTCCCATTCTCGACAAAACTGGATCCATCAGTGTATAGTTCCCATTCAGGGTCTTCCAATGGTTCATCCTTTAGGTCGGGTCTGCTGGCATATACTTGTTCAATTACCTCTACGCAATCGTGCACCAGTCCCCCAGCCTCCTGGTCACTGCGTAAAAATTCTGCTGGATTAACATGATTAGTAGTCCTTATTTCAATATCATCCTGTTCTCTCAGGATGGCCTGGTATTGCAACATTCGACTGGATGATAGCCAGTGACCCCCCTTTTGCTCCAAAACGGCCATGACCATATGGGGAACAAACACTTTCATTTTTGCCCCCAAAGTCAATTTCCGGGCCTCTTGAATAAGAATTATTGTTGCCGCCACGGCTCGTAAACACGAGGGCCACCCGGAACTTACCGAATCCAGTTGTTTAGAGAAGTATCCCACTGGCCTCTTCCAGGTTCCCACCTTCTGGGTGAGGACCCCCAATGCCAGTTTTTGCCTCTCATTCACGTACAACTGGAATTCCTTGGTCAGGTCAGGGAGTCCTAGGGCTGGGGCCTCCTTTAGTGCCTGCTTCAATTCCTGGAAGGCCTTCTTTTGCTGTGTTGTCCACTCCAGCCGATGCTGCTTCAAGGCCTCATACAGTGTCTTGGCTAGGAGACCGAAATTCATGATCCACAGTCGACACCATCCCACCATTCCCAGAAAAGATCTCAATTCCTGATGGTTACGAGGCAAAGGAATAGCACATATTGCCTCTATTCGGTTTACTCCCAAACGTCTCTGCCCTTGTGTGATCTCACAACCGAGATAAATAACACTATTTTTGACCAATTGAGCTTTTTCCTTAGAAACCTGATACCCTGCTTGGCCCAGCATGTTGAGTAATTTAATTGTTAATTCCACACACATTTCCCTTTCCTTAGTAGCCAGAAAGATGTCGTCCACGTACTGCAGGACTACATACAAGGATGGGGATATTGTTACCTGGGTTATCTTCCATTCCTCCAACTCCTTGGCCAGTTGGTTTCCAAAAATAGTAGGGGAGCATTTAAATCCCTGTGGGAGTCTCGTCCACGTAAGCTGCTTCTTTCTCCCAGAATCAAGACTCTCCCACTCGAAGGCAAAATATTTCCTACTCTCTACTGCCAGTGGGATGCAGAAGAAGGCATCTTTAAGGTCAATCACTGAGAACCATTTAAACTCCTCCGATACAGATGTTAACAAGGTATAAGGATTAGCAACAACTGGATGTATGTCTTTCACTATTTCATTAATAGCCCTTAAGTCCTGTACCAAACAGTACTTACCATTAGGTTTCTTTACTGGAAAAATTGGAGTATTATACTCCGATTCACATTCCTGTAATATTCCTTGAGCCAAAAATTGTTTAATTAACGGGGCTACTCCCCTCCTTGCCTCAAGCTTCAAGGGGTATTGCTTTACCCTCACTGGTTGGGCCCCTTCCTTTAGTTCCACCTTTACTGGCTGCGCAGCTTTAGATTTTCCAGGGACCCCTGACTCCCATACCCAGGGTACTACAGCCTGCTCAATTTCTTCTGGAATAGGAGAGGCATCCACTTCCTTGATCACAAAAATGCCTGCTATTTGTTCCTCAGGTATTTCCAATTTCACCCTTCCCCCCTCAAATATTATTTTCACATTAAGTCGGGACAACAGGTCTCTGCCAAGAAGGGGTGTGAGGCAATTTGGCATATACAAAAATTGGTGATCTAATTCCTTTCCCCCAAACCTAAGATTTAAAGGTTGTAAAAATGGTTGTTCCTCTAGCTTCCCTGTTGCCCCCACCACCTGTACTGTTGTGTCACTCAAAGGTCCCAATCGTCTATTAAGTACAGAATATGTTGCTCCAGTGTCTACCATAAATTCTTGATCCTTTCCATCTATCTCCAAAACTACCCTAAGATCCTTTTCTAGTCAGCTTTGATTCTGATAATTTCCCAAAACTAGTCCTTGAGCGACTTCTGCTGGTCCTCCCGTGAATCCTCCCACAGGAGCATTCCCCATTGGACCTGTCCTTAATCCTATGTTTCCCATGCCCATACCTCCTCTAACCAGGCATTCATTTTTCCAGTGTCCCAATTGTCGGCAAAACGCACACTGGTTTGGATCCAACCTCCCCGTGTTAGGTGCAAACCCAAATCCTCCCCGACCTCTTGCCAGCCCCCTCTGTCCGCGATTACCTCCTCCCCGACCTCGACCCCTAATGGGTCTTCCTCCTGCCCCTGTCTGTTGCATTACAGCCAGAATACTAGCTTGTTGTCTTTTTGCAGTTTCTTTTTCCCTGTTGTTATATACCTTCCACGCTACCTCCAACATTTTATCCAAACTCCGAGTGTCCTCTCCTTCCAGCTTTTGTAACTTTTTCCTAATATCCTCTTGTGATTGCCCCATAAACAACAATGCCAATTGAAGTTTTCCTGATTGATCCTCTACATCTAAATTAGTAAACTTCTGAGCCATGTCTTTTAATCGTTCTAAAAAGGCAGACAGTGACTCATTCTTGTCCTGCTTGACCGAATACAGCTTAGACCAGTTCATAGTCTTAGGTATTCCTGTCCTAATTCCTTCCACCAACAATTCATGATATCGTTTTACAGCCCTTATTCCTCCCGTAGAGTTTGGGTCCCACCTTGGTTCCTCACTAGGTACCAATTCATCAACTGTCTCATTTAGTTGTCTCAACCGTATCTCCTCACGAGCCTTTTCTCTAGTGGCTCTAATAACCATTTCCTTTTCCGTGGAATCCATTATAGTATCTAATAATACCTGTAAATCATTCCAGTCCGGATTCTGAGTCTTTATTACCATTTTAACCACCCTTGCCACCCTTTCAGGATCCTCCCGATAACTCCCCGCTGATTGCTTCCATATTACCAAATCCCCGGGGGAGAAAGGCACCTTTTATAAGTATCCTTTCTCCCTGTGGTCCCACAGCTTCCCTTAACGGCGCAATTAACTGTGGCCCCTTCTGCCCCTTCCTCCCCTTGCGAGTCCGCCCTGCTAACAGAGTTCTTTTAACACTCTCATTCTTTTCACCATCACCACCATCACTATCACTCTCACTAGATCCCGTTTTTATAGCTATATCCGCAGGGGGAGCAGGGGGCAGATTAGGAGCAACCAGAGCCCTCGGGCGTGCTATACAATAAGACAAATCTTCCTCAACTGAAGGATACAAATTACGCTCCTTTCTTTCTTTACATCCCACGCACTCCCTCTCATCATTCACTTCTAAAACCAAAATACCACACTCCTTTTGCCATTCATCT
The DNA here is from genome assembly GCF_028551555.1 of Melozone crissalis. Classification (NCBI taxonomy): domain Eukaryota; kingdom Metazoa; phylum Chordata; class Aves; order Passeriformes; family Passerellidae; genus Melozone; species Melozone crissalis. Next base: position 1,725,578 of record NW_026535813.1, on the reverse strand, counting down.
TTCCGGTACAAAACGAAAAACAAATCCAAATATGGTATTTCATCCCATTTCTCATTTCTCCTTAAAAATTGCATCAAAGATTCCATTATCCCCAATTCCAGTGTACCATTCACCGGCCATCCCGCTTGCCCAATCTCATATTCAGGCCACCAATGATTACAATAATCTATCATTTTGCTTTTATCCAATTCTTGATAATACCCCTCACTTTTCCATCGTTTCAATTTACAACCTAATGGCTTATTTCCAGGTATTTTACCATTGGCTTGCACTAAGGTTTTAAAAGTTTTAAAAGACAGCATATTACAGCCTTTAATTCCACCTTTAGTCCCAGTAAACCAATACACCTTAAACCAATATACCTTCTCGCCGTCCTTCCCAAAAAAAAACAGGAGGCGAGTTCCGGTCCTGCGTCCTTAGACGTCTTATGGCTGGAGCCTAGGCTTTTTTTACCAACCACCAAATCCAAATCCAATTATCACCTTTTTCCAATATAAAGCACCTTCGGGCTTACCTTGATGCAGTTTGTCCGACAGGCGCGGGGGTGGGCACGAACCCGATGACTCCCCGAGAAATGCTCGGTGCCGGCTTGGGGTGGATCGAGACACGGAACCGCCCCGGCTGCCCTCGGAGTCCTGCCGCGGTCGCCAGAAAAACTGTTGCCCGATTGATAAATGACACAAAACTCGGACAAGTTTTGTGGGTGCTTTATTAAGGGCCCGGGGGAACTGGGGGACTAACATCCCAAAGCCCGAGCCCCCTGATTTCACGTATGGGTGCTTCCCTCTTATACATGCGACTCACAACAAAGTCTCCAAGAAACAGTTCCCCTTTCCCTTGCCCAGTCTCCAAGAAACAGTTCCCCGTTCCTCTTGCCTAGTCACAGACGTCTTGTGATACATTCCTTAGTTCACAAGCAAGATCATAAATCTTCTGCTTATCTTATTCTAAGAGCATTGTATGCTGCCTCCAGACAGGTTAGCATTCTTACTTTCCTGCACTAGTTTAATTATTTATTAAATTCCTAAGACTACCTGCTAGGTTACACACAAACCCAACACACACACTATCAACGGCTACAAAACTACAAAACTGCTTTTAACAAACCAATTCACACACAACTCATAACTAAACTATAATTACACATTTTGCTAAATTTCATTTCTTTTCCAACAATTATGCAGCACTTACAGGATGGCCAGGGTATCAGACCCAGCCAACATGGGTTTAGGAGGGGTAGGTTGTGTTTGACCAACCTAGTCTCCTTTTATGACCAGGTGACCTGCCTGGCGGATGTGGGAAAGGCTGTGAATGTTGTCTATTTGGACTTCAGCAAGGCCTTTGACACTGTCTCCCACAGCACACTCCTGGAAAAGCTTGGACAGGTGCACTCTTTGCTGGATTAATAACTGGCTGGATGGCCAGGCCCAGAGGGTGGTGGTGAACTGTGCTGCATCCACTTGGTGGCCAGTCAGCGGTGGTGTCCCTCAGGGGTCTGTGATGGGGCCAGTTCTGTTCAAGATTTTTATTGATGATATGGATGAGAGTATTGAGTCTTTCATTAGTAAATTTGCAGACGACACTAAGCTGGGAGCATGTGTTGATCTGTTGGAAGGTAGGAGGGCTCTGCAAAGAGACCTGGAACGGTTGGATGGATAGGCAGAATCCAATAAGATGGCATTTAATAAGTCCAAGTTCCTAGTCCTGCATTTTGGCCACAATAACCCCCTGCAATGCTGTAGGCTGGAGATGGTGTGGCTGGACAGTGCCCAGGCAGAAAGGGACCTGGGGGTACTGGTCAGCAGCTGGCTGAACATGAGCCAGCAGTGTGCCCTGGTGGCCAAGAAGACCAATGGCATCTTGGCCTGTATCAGGAATAGTGTGGCCAGCAGGACCAGGGAAGTAATTCTGATGCCTTAAGTTTTAGATTTCATGTTTTTCAGATTCTGTGCTGCTTTGGTGTGTAGCTCTGGGCTTCATGTTGGGTGTTGGCAAGTTCTTTTCACAGGGTAGGTGGACAAAACAATCCTTTTCCACCTTGACCAAGGACAACCGTTACAAGCTCCAGGCCCAAAAAGTATAAACAACGGTGAATTGAAGAAAGAAAAACAAGGAGGATGGAACTTCATAACCTAAAGCTGTAATTGGACAATTAACTCCAATATGCAAATGGACCAAAACTTATAGGGGTGTGAGACCTTGTGACTGGTCATCCATTTTTGTGGCCATTTTGGGTTCATCTTGGGTGTAGATCTGGACAGGCTCTTGTACTGCTCAAGGTGTATCCATTAAGGTCTTTGAATAAATATCTACTTTATTCTTTAACTCTGTCTAGCCTCTGTTCTAGGTCAGCCTTCTCAAGGCATCAGTTCTTCCCTTGTACTTGGCACTGGTGAGGCTGCACCTTGAGTACTGTGTCCAGTTCTGGGCCCCTCAGTTTAGGAAGAGCGTTGAGACGCTTGAGCATGTCCAGAGGAGGGCAACAAGGCAGGTGAGGGGCTTGGAACACAAGTCCTATGAGGAATGACTGAGGGAGCTGGGGTTGTTTACCCTGGAGAAAAGGAGACTCAGAGGTGACCTTATCACTCTCTACAACTTCCTGAAAGGTGGTTGTAGTCAGGTGAGGGTTGATGCCTTTCTCCAGGCAGCAACTGACAGAATGAGAGGACACAGTCTTAAGCTGCATCAAAAGAAATATAGGTTGGATATTAGGAAAAAGTTTTTTACAGAAAGTGTGATAAAGTATTGGAATGGTTTGCCCAGGGAGGTGGTGGAGTCACCATCCCTGGATGTGTTTAAAAAAAGACTGGATGTAGCAATCAGGGCCATGGTTTAGTTGAAGTGATGTTAGGGCATAGGTTGGATTTGATCTTGAAGGTCTCTTCCAACCTAGTGAAGCTGTGATTCTTTGCCTTTAAGACTGGTTTTGAGAGCGAAGGGAGAAGTTCGTCTGCAGAAACTGCACTTGCTCTCCCACATTCTTTCTCACGGACTGTGTTGTCTGCAGCATAGACAGCAGGAGTAAGCTCTTTTGCTTTTTGTTAGTTTTTTTAGCTAGTGAGGCAGAGAAGTTTCCCAGACTGTGGCTTTTCTTTTTCTTGGAACTGTTCAGTCCTGCTTTGGACCGAAAACCCAGAAAAACACCGGGAGCTCACACCTGTGGCCCACCAGGGCCCAGGATGCGGCATTTTCCAGCACAGGAGGGACTGATAAGAGACTGAGCTTGCTGAGCTACACCCCACAAAAAGAACTCTCTCTGAATTTGCCATCTCTTCAGAACAAGAGGTTCGATTGTTTAATATTATTCATTTTCTCATGTTTATGAATACTCTGCTTGTTAAATAAACAGTTTTTTCCACTTTTCTTGAAGGAGGTTTATCTCCCAAACAGGTGGGGGGAAGGATCACTAAATTTTGCCCTTTAGGGAATCATCCCTTTGGAAGTTCCCTTCCAAATCTGTCCCAAACCTGGATCCCCATGTGCTGCAGGGGGACAACCTGCTTTACCATGGTCCTCACCACAGCCTGCAGAGGAATCTTGGCTCCAGCACCTGGAGCACCTCTTCCTCCTTCTCCACTGACTTTGGTGTCTCCATGTTGTTTCCCTCACATGTTCTCACCTCCTCCTCTTCTCTAGCTGGAATTAACAGTGCCCTTCTTTGTTTTGATTTTCTTCTTAAATATGCTATCATAGAGGCATTACCAACATCTCTAACTGGCCCAGCCTTGGCCAGCAGCCTGTCCATCTTCAGAGCCATCAGGGATTGGCTCTGCCAGACACGGCGGAAGCTTCTAGCAGCTTCTCACAGAAGTCACCTCTGTGGGCCCCCCGCTATTAAAAACCAGGCTGTGCAAATCCAACACAATAGGGAGCAGCTCAGAAAATGATGTTTAAGTAGTGCATAAAAACACTACATCTAGGAGGTTCCTAATGTATCTTGTTCATCTACTTACACATTTCTAGCAGAAAAGAGTACTGCACAATAATATTCAGATTACGGGAGGTGGACAGATAATTGTCAGCAACATCATTTCTTTGCAATGAACAAAGATGCAAAACAATACAGTCAAGACAATCAGACTGTTGCAAAACGCTGTTGAAGTACTGCCCAATACAAACTCTGAGATCAAGAATTTGACCCACATGAATAAATGTGTGTGCCTGAACCATATTTATTTCCTGGGAAATAAGACTGACATACTGCAGTAACCTCACAGTGGTCAAGGAAGATATGCCTAGATATGGACATTCAAATATTTTTACTAAAGAAAGGACACCAAATATTTAAAGTCCATCTATTTCTTTGAAACTACAAACTATATGCCACAAGGTGTCACTAGCTTAGACTGAGATTGATCAGCAATGTATCCTTAACTTGAAAAGAAGCATCTATTTGGCATTCAATTTATTTTTTTTTAATGGCAGCCTGGCATACCTAATGGATAAATAAAGCAGAGATGAAGAAGACGCAATAGAACAGATATTATAGATATCATGTTTAATATCTCATACCGAGAGGATCACTGGAAAGGTCTGAAGTTATTGCTGCAGGTCTATATCACAGATATTTTCTAATTCCAGGGCACGTTGTTCTTAAGGAAGTATACTGAGGTCTTATCAAATAAATTAACATTTAGTGCTAAGATTCTAGTGAATCTCAGTGTGGTAATTGGAACTAAATTCTTTCATATATTTTACAAAAAATGCTGTAGATAAGATGGTTGCACATCTCTGGCGTGTCCTGATCTATTCACAACAAGAGAAACTACATTTCTTGATCTCAGAAACTTCAGCTAAAACATTTTTAATATGTGGAGAAAGGTCCAAATATTTGTTAATTGTAAAGGCACGTCTCATTTAAAATTGCATTTGAAGAAACTGATAGAATGAAAAATAAACTAGAATGCCACATTCTTTTTACTGGTAATTTTGTGCAGAATGAACTGTCAACTTTTAGTTGTGTCACCATAATAAAGAATCCAAGACAGACAGCATCGAGTTATTTTGATCCATTTACATAAGATCTTTAACCTTAGGATCAATATGAATAAAATGAAGCATGCCCAAAGAATACAACTTATTGGAGATAATAAGAGTGAGCAAGCAAACTTCTGATCTAAATGCAGAGATGAATCAAAACACAACCGATATAAAACTAATAAAATTACAAGTGCCCAGGTGATGTACAGCTTAAGTCTATGACTTATTACTATATATATATAAAAAGACTGATTACAAGAATTAAAGCAGGTCTCAAAGGAAAGATCCAGGCATATATAAAGATAATACAAGGCAAACTTTTTTTAACAGTCAATATTAAAAGCAGTTTGGAAAAAAAAATTCCATTTTTTACAGCTCATGAAGCCCTAAGCATTTCATACTAAGCATCAACAGCATGATATCCCTCCACTAAATCCAGATACCTGTCTGGCTTCATAATGTGTTCTCTGGAATCAGGGATTTGTGAAACAACATTCCTTAGTTTGTGCAGTCCTTCCAACAGGAGACTGCCCATCACATGGACTCTGGAATCTACCTGTTTCACTTAGTGGAAAAATTTTTGTCATTGTCTCCATTTCAACTTACTTAGAAACCACGCAAATGTCAGTGTCACTGAGTACCTGTCAGATCAATGATGGTTACATTTTGTGGAAATTTTAAAATAAATTCTTCATTGAAGTCTATTTTGGGCTAAAACTAAAGTTTTGATGGAAAATTTCAGAAAACAAAGGCTGGTTGTCTTGACAGCTTTTACTGCAAGAAACCTTCACTGAAACAGGTTCTCAATTAGTCTCTTGCATGCTTTTTCCATGTATTATCTGGTATCGGTAACCAAGTGTCCTGGTTCAGGGTAAATTTGGGAGAGAACCCCCAAAGGGGTTCCTCTAGAAAGCAGATTCAATCGGCCCCTCCTCCAACCAATTTGGGAAAAAATATCTCCTTGAAGAAAAGTGGAAAAAACCTGTTTCTTAAACAGTAAAACCTAAACAATATTAAACAATACAACCTCTTGCTGCTCCAAATGAGAGACAAACTCACAAAGTCCCCTCCGTGGGCTGTAGATCGGTTCACTCAGTCTCTTATCAGTCCCTCCGGCACTGGAAATGCCGTGGCCCAGGCCCGGCGGGTCACAGGTGCAAGCTGCCGGTGCTCTTCTGGGTGTTCAGTCCAGAGCAGGTTTACACAGGTCCAAAGAAAGGGGAAAAAAGTCCCCAGGAACTTCTTTGCCTCAACTAGCTAAAACTAACTAAAAGCAAAGGAGAGCTCTGTCCATCTGCAGACAACACAGTCCAGGAGCAGGAATGTGGAGGAGTGAGTGCAGTTTTCTGAAAACAAAACTCTGCACTTCTTCTCTCCCCCCTTCACTCTTGGAACAAGTCTTAAAGGTGCAAAACTTATTATTCAGCATAAACAGAACAGATGATTGGGGATAAAAGCATCATATAGTCAACCTAGGACACTGAGTAAGACAGAATTCTGAAGCAAACATATAATTCATTTCATCCAGAACAGACATTCTTATGTTCAAAGTAGCAGCAGGAGTCATCTTCAATGAAGAAGATCTGTTTACCAAGTTGTCACATTTTCAGATTTCAGTTCTGTCCTATTCATCCCATAAAGAACAACCTGGGTTATTTTCTGCAAATTATTTTCTTTTCCGTAGGTATCATTCCCTTTTCTTTAACCAACCTAGTTTCTCAAAACCTTAATCAAAAAGTATAAGTTTTAAAGATCATTCTAGAACTTGGTAATACCCTAATTCTACATCAACAGTCATTTTTTTCTACTTAAATGATTGCTTTTCTTCCAAACATGATGAAAAATACTGATTAATTTAAATAAACTAATGGACATCTACTGTGATATTTCTTGTTTTTTACTTATCTTTTAATTCAAACCTAAAAATTAGAAGCTTGTTATTAGAAGTTACTAATCAGTGACTTAGAAATCATTCAGTTCTAAGTGAATGGAGTAAACCTAATGTTCTTGTCAGATATGAGAGATTTCAAAATGCTCACTGCTTTTTATGTTTTGCGTGTTACTGTAATACATAATGATAAACTTAAATAAAAACACAGACTGTATATTAAAGAGACAGGATTAGCAAGGATGAATACTTACCTTTCTCTTATAAAGTCTTCCAAGTCTTTTGTTGACAAATGTCCATCTTTCATGTTGTGATAGAGGACATCAAAGCCACTGTTCCTTTCCCCCTAAAGATTAATGTTGGGGAGGATGAAACAAGAAAGCTTTTTAAATATGACTGCTTGGCAAAAGATTTTGAGAGTATAGAAACTATAAGCAAGATTAAAATGAAAGCAACTTTTAAAATACTTTAGTTGCTGAAAAATAATGATGTGACTAGTTAAATGTAATCTCCTCTAAAAAAAACAATCTCCTCTGCAAGCAGGTAAGCCTAAGAGTCAGAGCAAGCTTTGCAACTTAGCAAATGAAGCCTAAAGAATAAGATTTAGAGTTTAACACGTAAACATAGTATAGTAATGTAGTGATTCTTAGAAGTTGTATAGAAATGTTATAAAATATTCATACTGTAGTAAATTAGTTAATGAGAATCTACATATTCAACACTGAAGATGATTTATTGTGTTGCAACAAGAGCTTCACTCTCTTTTTGCTCTCTTTTCGCTCTTTTCGCTCTCTTTTAGCGCTTTCTTATCTCTCTTCTCCCTTATCTCTTTGCCCGCTCTAGCGCTCCTCTTCGCACCCTTTTCTTTCTTTGTCTCTTTGTCTTCCCTCTGCACTTCTTCACCCCCTCCTTTCTACATGCTCTCCGCTCTTAAACCTTTGCTATTGACTCTCTTACACTTTAAGCCTCTCTTCTCTCAGCCCTACGCCGAGCTGCGGCTAGCAACTCGCAACAGGGCCCTGCACCCACGCCCTTTGTAATAAACCAATAGTTTCACGACTTAGCTGCAGAAATCTCTCATCCCGGTCCATCCCAACCGTGCGTGACCCCCGTCACCTACAGTCTAATAACAAAAAGAAAGTAGAACTGTGAATCACAAGCTAAAACAACTACAGAAAGTATAGAAATATGCATTTGAATAATATAAATATGCATTTTAATAATTTATCAAGTTTCATGAAATCAATTATTTCTAATGCTTCAGCTTTTTACCAGTTGCTGTTAGTTGCCTTCAATCCCTCATGTGGTGGTTGGACCAGAAATGGGATTTCTGGGATGCTGTGGTCACTACCATCAGGCCAATGGATGCTCAGATTGTAGGACCGCCTCTGAGAAAAACACAGGGGTTAAAACCCAGAGCTGCGCGCCCCAGGAGTCTCTTGGGACTTCCGTCGGGAGAGGCTTTGGATCTCCCCCTGTCCCAGCTGCTGGCTGGGCGGGGGGAGGGGAAAAGCCACGCAGCCATGAGGTAGGCCCAGCCCAAGGATGGAAGGGTGGAAGAGACCAAGAGACATCAGGCAGCCCCCCCCAGGGAAGAGAGAGAGAGAGAGAGAGAGAGAGAGAGAGAGAGCCAGCCAGCGTCTGAATTCGATAGCGGCACTGGCCCAGGAGGAGAAGAGGGGGAGTGCGAGGGCTTCGAGGGCAGCGCGGGAGTTCCAGAGCTGTGGGACAGGCAGAGACTGAAATTTTTAACCCTTTTCTTGCAAGATTGAGACCTTGAAAAATGCTGGTCCTCCTGGAGCTGAATGAGAAGAGAGATAAGAGATAAAAGGGAATGGGCCACGAGGGAAGTGCAGAAGACTCTTGAGTGGGGGAGAGATGACGGAGTGGCCTTTTGGCTGGACTCTTCTTGTGTAGCCATAGACTGAACCATTTTTTTTCCTGTGACACAGCGACTGCATTTAGGGGGAGGCAGTGCCTCAGAACCGGGAGGGTTCAGTGTGAGTACCCCTCGGCCCCAGGGGGTGAAAAATTGGGGGGGACAGATGTCCCGAAGGAGAGACTGTGCCTTTTTTTGGAGTGAGACAAGGGATCCTTAAAAGACAACCCTAAAAGCAGCTCTGGTCCATGCACAGTGGTGAGAGCACTGGGCATGGAAGGAAGATGTCACGATGGCAAAAGGACTTTCCAGGCGGTGCTGAGTGACATGGAAAAACACGAGGTTTCAACGTGTTTCCAGGGGAAGCCTATGGTGCAAGAAGGACTCCTCTCCTCTTCATGAACTGAAGATTGAGTATTCTAAAGGGTGGTGCCGGACTGAGAGTTGGTAATTTGGGGGAATGTATTGCATTGAGAAATTTGGTGGAGGGGAGGAGGAAAGTGCTTTTGTAAGGTTTTTCATTTTTTCCCTTATGGTTTTTTTTTCTTTCTTCTTTTCTTGTAGTTTAGTTAATAAAGTTTTCTTTATTTCTAAGCAGCAGCCTGCTTTGCTTATTCCTGGTCACATCTCACAGCAGACACCAGGGAGAGGGTATTCTCATGGGGGCACTGGCTCTGTGCCAGGGCTAAACCATGACACCTTATATGTAAAACAAACTAGAATCATCTTAGCAGTCACTACCACCCTGTGAATGACAACTCTTCGCTTACATATTTATAGACTACATTTAAAGCCATTTATTTTCTAAATTACTACAGGTCTTCTATTCTTTCACTTCCCATCTCATTAAACACATTCTTAATACTGCATTCCCTCATATTTTTCCTTACTTTCCATGAACTAAAATTCCCACCTCCCCAGTTCTGCATATTTCATGGATATTTCTGTTTTTCAAAAAACTGGTAAAGATCATTAACTTCTTCCTTCTCATAGGGAACTTCCCTTTGTCTATTCTTAACTTTACTTTCAAAACATAAAACACTTTCCCATCAGTAAGGCATATCTTACAATTAAAATTAAGACACTGCCCAAAATACTGATTAATAAATTCAGCCAGCTTATCATCTCTGGCCCCATGGTGACCTTCCCCCTGAAAAGTAGAAAGCAACAATGAATGAAAGTGAGGCAAGGCACACCATAACACTGCTACTATAAGAGTTTTCCTGTCAAACTGTCCATTCCCCTCCTGCCTTCCAAAATTTTCAGATGAATAACACTGTTGCTACTAGACCCAGAAGCACACCCTTGAAAATTGCATGCATGTTCATGTTGGAAGGGAAAAAAGGATGAGAAACAGAATCTTGGACTTTTCACAATGGCAGCTCTACATCTCCAGTGAAAGATTTGGTCAGGCACAACTCAATTTCTGTCCTTTTTATTCTGGAAAAAATTGTTTGTGCAGCCATAAGGCACACCTGATCAGGGAAATTATACAGCTGAAAAATAAAGCTAGTAAATAAAGACCAACAATCCAGATCACTGCATGACGTGGTTTGAGAGGAAGTAAGTTTTCTGGGATATTAAGTGGTCAGGCCAATGGGTGCTCAGATTTTAATATTGGCACCTGGTTTGGCCACTGGGATTTGGATACGCCTCTGAGAACACAGGGGTTAAAAACAGAGCTCTCCTCTGGGAAGCCCTCTTGGGATTTCGCCAAGGGAAGCAGGTCTGACCTCCCCTGCCCAGCTGTCCGCTGCTGGGCGGGGGAGGGGAAAGCCATGCGGCCAGGGAGAGGTAGGCCAGGCCTGGGACAGAGATGGGAGGTAGGCCTAGCCCAAGGGTGGAAGAGAGAGACACCAAGAGCCATTGGGCAGTCCCCCCCCTCCCTTCGGGAGACCGAGAGAGCCAGTGCCTGGGACTGTTACCTTGAAATTTGATATCCCGGCCTGTGGAGAAAGGGGAGGTTTGCACCGAGAAGGAGTCCGGCTGCTTGTAGGAGCTTTTAACCCTTTTTCGGACAATGAAAATTTTGCAGAGCATTGACCTTTCCTGGAGAGGAGATTTTATTTTCCTTGTGTGTTTCTTTTTTCTTGTAGTGTAGTTAATAAAGTTTTGTTTTCTTTATTTCTAAGTAGGAGCCTGCTTTGCTTATTCCTGGTCACATCTCACAGCAGACACCAGGGAGAGAGTATTTTCATGGGGGCACTGGCATTGTGCCAGCGTCAAACCATGACACTGCAGCACCATGACCTGTATTGACTACTAGAATGTGTGAAGTGATAGACACAAAGCTCTAATCACAGTTCATCATGATACAGAACAAATATACCATGTCCATATCAACAGGTCAGCTTGAGCCTGAAGATCGGCCCTGTGAACTGGTAATTTTGGCAAAGTGCAGATCAAGGACTGAGGGATTTTTTGTGTTACCCTCTGTGCTATCAGTAATATCCTAACAAGAAATCACTGTATTAGCCATGTGCCCTGACCCACCTTGCTTTATCCCCCAGGGACTTGTAATTGCTCAAGCGATCATGCTCCCCAAACAGGACTCTAACAACACACCAGAGTCCTTAGTAATGTGGACTAGGATAATAAGCCTTAATTGACTTCAACTAACCTGCACATTAGGACTTAACACCAAAAAGATTGCTCTCTCAGGACTCGTTGACACAGGTGCAGATATGACGGTCATCTCACAGTCCAAGTGGCCTCCTGACTGGACTCTTATACCTGCTCCAGGAACGCTAGCGGGGATTGGAGGTACCAGTGACAGTCTGAGGAGTAAGCAGCTGGTTAAATTCAAGGGACCTGAAGGCGGCATCGTTGCCACCAGACCATTCGTGGTAAGAGCTCCCATAATTTTGTGGGGAAGAGACATTTTGTCCCAGTGGGGAATGCGCCCAGAAACAAATTTTTGATTGGGGCCATTGAACAGTGTGACATCCTTAAATTAACTTGGAAAATGGATAAACTCATATGGATTGATCAAAGGCCCCTCCCTGAAGCAAAACTCATCATGCATAAGTCTCTAGTGCAAGAACAACTCCAAAAGAGTCACATAATACCAACCACAAGCCCATGGAATACACCTGTCTTTGTCATCCAAAAACGAAACAGCAATAAGTGGCAGCTCTTATAGGACCTATGTAAAATTAATGAGGTCATCGAAGACATGGGCAAGTTACAACCTGGTATCCCATCCCCTGTCATGATTCCTAAGGAATGGAAATTGACTGTTATCAATTTAAAAGACTGTTTGTTTGACATTCCCCTTCACCCCCATTATGCCCCTTGATTTGCATTTTCAATTCCAAGCCTTAACAGACAGGCACCTCTCCAGAGGTACCACTGTATCGTACTACCCCAAGGCATGAAAAATTCTCAGACCATATGCCAAATGGTTTGTGGCTAAAGTTTTAGCTCCAGTTTGCTGAGATCATCCACAAGCAATTATTTGCCATTATATGGATGATATGCTTATTGCAGCTGAAATTGAACCATCTTTAGAAACAACTATAAAAGCCATCATCAAAGCTATCCAACAGGCAGGACTGACCATTGCAGAGGAAAAGATAGAACAGACATCCCCCTGGAAATATTTGGGACTCAAAATTCTTTCTCAGACTGTACAGCACCATCCATTGCAACTAAATGAGAAACCAGAAACGCTCCATGATTTACAAAAACTTTGGGGAACAATTAATTGGCTCAGATCTCTGCTGGGAATTACTAACAAAGATGTGGTTCTGTTGTTTGCTTTGTTAAGGGGGGGGATTCTGAGTTAAATTCACCTAGGCAGCTAACAGATGAGGCAAGGGATACCTTAGATAAGGTATCCCATGCCATTCAAATTCATCAGGCACACAGAATAAATCTGAACTTACCATTCCTGCTAGCTATTTTGGGAAAGAGACCCCCAACCCCATGCCTTAATCTTTCAATGGGACCCTGAGGTGTCTGATCCTTTGTTAATATTAGAATGGATTCTCCTACCCCACCAGCCTAGGAAAAGTATAACAACAAAGCCAGAGATGATGGCTCAGCTTGTTATAAGAGCCAGGTCACGCTTATTTTCTCTTGCAGGAAAAGATGTCTCTGCTACGTTCCTACGTACAACTACTCTATATTTAGATTGCCTATTATAACAATCAGAATGTTTGCAAATTGCACTAAAAAAATTTACTGGACAAATTTCAATCCGTTACCCTAAACATAGGCTGTTGCATTCCTCCTTTAGCATGATTCCTAAACCTTTAAAAAGTATTGTACACCTTGATGCATGTTCTAGTTTGAAAGCAAAACCAGTGAGATACTCCAAGTCAGAAATACAGTTTATTAGGAAAAGGAAAAAAACCGAAAATGCATGCAATAATGCAAAAGAAAAACCACTGACAGAGTCAGAATACAACCTGACACCCTGCTAGTTAAGGTAGTGGTAGCAGTCCAGATGAAATGGTCTTGTTGAAGTGGTGATCCTGTAGAAAAGATCTGGTAGCTCTTGTCCTCTGGAAACCAGTGGGTAAGGGCAGCTTGTTCTGTCCCAAATCCCAGATTATATCCAGATGGGGATGCTTAGCTCCTACCCCCCTGGGCTGGTAAAGTTCTAATGAGTCATGCAGGGGGTCCTTGATTAGCCGTTATACAGAAATGGCTCCTGGAGGAAGTTATCTCTGAGTCATGCTGCAAGGCATTGATGGGCCCATTAACAGGAGATAAGGAAAAAACAATGCTCCTCCTGGTTTCAACAACTCTTGAAGATGGGAATAGAATACATCTTTATATTGTAACCTAGGACAATGCACTAACCATCTTCACTGATGGAACAGGACAGTCGCATAAATCTGTTATAACCTGTCAAAACCCTGTAACACATGATTGGGAATATGACATGGAAACAGTAGAAGGTTCATCCCAAATAGTTGAATTAGCTGTGGTTGTTAGAGCTTTTTCTAAGTTCACATGTCCTTTTAACCTGGTAACTGATTCTGCTTATGTTGCAGACATCGTCGAGACAGCTGAAAATTCGTTCCTAAAGACAGTTTCTAATGATCAGTTATACTCTTTGCTTAAAATTTTAATTTTTATTCTTTCTCAGAGACAGCATCCCTATTTTGTCATGCACATTCATTCTCACACTTCCTTGGCAGGATTTCTGGTCGAACGTAATAGACAAACTGATACCCTGGCTATGACCATACACACTACAATTCCAACCATCTCCGAGCAAGCACGGCTCAGTCATGCATTCTTCCACCAAAATGCACCTGCCCTAATACGCATGTTTAATATCACCAGTGATCAAGCTAGAGCCATTGTCATTACATTCCCTGACTGCCAAAAATATTCTCTGCCATCTACTGGAGCAGGAGTAAATCCTAGAGGGCTTCACAGTTTACAAATTTGGCAGAGCAATGTAACCCATTATGCATCATTTAGTAGCTTTAAATATATACATGTTTTATTAGACAGTTTTTCAGGAACAAACTGCCGTTGCTCACATAAGTGACATGGCAAAAGATGTTATTAAACATTTCCTACAAGCATTTTCAACTCTAGGTATCCCACAAGAAATAAAGACAGATAATGGGCCTGCCTATGTCTCCCAGAGAATGCAGCAATTTTTTAATCTGTGGGGAATCAAACATATCACAAGCATTCCACACTCTCCCACAGGCCAATCAATTATTGAAAGAACACATGGGTCTTTTAAACTCCTACTGGAACAACCAAAAAGAGAAATAGAAATGTTATCCACAGTTAAAAAGCTTGCTAAGGCCACATATGTATTAAATTTTTTGAATAATTCCTTTATGGAACCAAATCCCCCAATTATCTGGCATTTTTCTAATACAACTGCTCCAGGTTGCAATACAAGATGTTTTCTATTACCATCTGTATGACAGATTATCTTTTGTCAAGTGGGCAGTTTGCCTTATCTCTCTTTGAGTGACCACAATCCCACCTCCCTTGGGAGCGGACATCTGTTGATAACAGGCTATTAAATGTCACTGCATGACTGAAAAGAACTATAACATCCCATTGTGAGATGCTCCGCCCAGAGGGGGGAGCCAAGCAATATAGTCCAACTCATGCTTGTCCCGGCAGGCAGCACCCCTATCTGCACCCCTGATAGCTGAACAGAGGGGAGGCGGGTTTGGTTTCATAGGGGTATCACAGATTTTTTGGACACAACTGTATTACATCTCAGCATCCCACATGCCAATGCAAACTGACTCTGAAAGGCAGGGACATAATTTTAACAGGACTCATTGATACTGGTGCAGATGTGACTGATATCTCAAAAAGCCAAGGGCCCAGTGATTGGCCACTAATGACTGTGCCTCAGGTACTCTGTCTGTGTGGGAATAGTCAAAGCTTGCAAAGCCAACACGGTGCAAATAACAGGGCCTGATGGGCAGATAGTCACAGTTAAACCTTTTGTGCTGTCTGTCCCTCAGGTTTTGTGGGAGAGGGATGTGTTAACAGAATGGGGAATTTTTATGCATTCAAATTTTGTATAGGAGTCATTGAGACACCCCCACAATGGTCCCTTGCTGAAGTGCCTCAGGCACTTTCAAGCATTGGAAGGAGCAGCCCAGCTATCAAAGTGACACTTGATACAAATTTAAAGCCCTGAGTGACATCTCACCTTAGTCAAAACATTTCTGCTACCAGTTACTTGCCTTATTAACAAAGTAATTTTATTGTGAATCTTTTGGTACAGTTATTTAGCACTATATAACTAAATTTTTATGGTTTTAGACTTCAATATTTATATCCCATTACTTTTATTAAGCCCAACTTAAAGCTATCTGTCCTAGGGTGATGTTATGATGCTTGTATCCCCATTCATGTATTCTGTTTATGCTGGATATTATGTTCTGTGCCTTTAAGACTGGCTCTGAAGAGTGAAAGTTTTGTTTGGGTTTTCTTATCAACCTGGCGGAACACAGAGACGGGCAGTACGTAGTGCTGCTTTTGCTTTTTTGCTTTTGCTTTTCACTTTGCTCTCTCGCTCTTGCTTCTGCATTGCTTCTGCATGCTCTTGCTTCTACTCCTTAGCTAGTTTAGCTAAACAGTCCAAATTTCTTCCTGGACTGTTTCTCCTTTCCTTTTTTTCGACCATCTCGAACCTGCTCCGGACTGGGACCTGTCAACACCGAGAGTTTGCACCACGTGGCCTGCAGCAGCTGCCCCAGCGCTGGAGGGACTGAGAACAGAGCAACCACCCCCAAGAGAGACTTTCTGAATTTGTCATCTTTTTTTCAGAGTGGTATCATCCGGTATTGTTCATTTTGTGTGCTGGGGGGTGCTGTGCCTGTTAAATAAACAGGTTCTTTCCACTTCTCTCCGAGGAATTCTTCCCAAACCAGTTGGGAGGAGGGGCCGTGTGAGTTTGCTTTCTGGAGGGGCCCTCCTTTGGAAATCCTCTTCCAAATTTGCCCTAAACCAGGACACTATCCTACAAGCAATCTTTAAAACCTGCTGCAGGCGGTGTGCCCCCTCCACCCCGCGCCCCCCCCGCCCCCCACCTGGCACCAGCCAGTGTTAAAATTTACCTTCTAATTTTTTAGTAACTTGTGATTTGTGATTTTTAATAGGATTGTTACTAGAAAAATTTGAAGGTGTTTGTGTAAAAGTGGTGTCTTCCTACATATTAGTAACATAGCAAAACTGTATAGTTCACTGAGATGCCCAGAGCCTGAGGAAGGATCAAAGGTCAGCAGGAGAGAACCTGAAGGGCAGCACAAAGGAATTCCAGCCACTCCAGACAGAAAGTCAGCTTCATCTGGGGCCCAACATAAATGCCTCTATGCCAATGCATGCAGCATGGGCAACAAACAGGAGGAGAAAGACTATAATCTTATTGGCATCCCAGAGACATGGTGGGATGATTCCTGTGACTGGAGTGCTGGAATGGAAGGATACAGTCTCTTTAGGAAGGATAGCCCAGGGGAGATGAGGAGGGTGTCTTGCCCTCTATGTCAATGACCATCTAAAGTGCATGGAGCTCTGCCTGGGGATGGATGAGGAGTTGAAGACAAACCAGCTACGTGGTAGGCAGTCACGAGGGCAGTTCCCAGTGCTGCAATTTTTCCTTATTTTGTCCTTTGTTGAATTTTTGTTAAGGTTTAATAAACATTTAAATTTTTTTTAAGTGAGCAGTTGTCTCTCACATATGTGAGCTAAAGAATCTTGAATTTACGACTTATCTAATGGACCGGATGCTCAATCTTTTTATACTCCTGGGGATTGCATCAGCCAACCCTGGCCCCTCCCAAAGTCTGTCAGTCAACTCTTCTTTGCCATTTATTGGTGGAGACTGTTTTCTTGCAACTTGATTGGAAGGTCAGGTGCTGTCGTGCTGTGCCCCCCCTAGCAACAAGTGTCTCTGTCTCTCTGGGAGCCTCTCAGGAACCCCGGCCAGCCTCGAGTCGGCAGAGAGCGAGGGGGAAACCCCAACATGGCCGACAGCGGGGACACACTCTCTTGTGTCCCGAGGGTACTAAAGGCAGCTAGGCTAGTCACCTTTGCAGCAGAAGAGATGCTAGAGACATTGGTAGAAGATAAAAGGGCCGACTTAGCAGGGGTTAATGCAAGGTTTTATTCTAGGAGCTCTGGGGAGCCACTACACCTTAGGGGCCTCCTGCTGAGAGCCCCGGGAGAGGTGCCAAGGTTACATTTAAGGGGAGGTGGAAACCGAAAGTAGATAACATTTTACTAACCAATAAGTGACCCTAAGGGATGGATACTGGGGGACAGACATTTAGGTCAGCGTATGGGGTAATGTTTGGGGGACTGACCCCTAGCCTCTGGCTAATTACTCGACAACCTGGACCGAAACTTCTAGATGGAGGGATGGGATGCTGAGTGATTGATAGAGAGCCAGGGTGGGGATTTGGGGATGATCTCAGCAAAGGAAAGGGATTGCACAGGTAAAGGGAGGGGGGTACAATATGGGATAAACCATTTGGGAAAAATACGGGGATACAAAAACAAAACTATTGCAAAGTATTACAAAGTATAAAAATACACTACAACAAACAAGCTTTTCCATTCCCAGCTGCCCCATGTAAGGGGCACATGTGCACGCCTTCTTTCTACTTGTCCTGGGCAACCCAGGCTGTCTGATGGCACCAATATGGGGGGTGGGGTGGTGGGAGGGAAGGGAGCTATGGGGAGAACAGAGGACATCTAAACTACAATAACATAACTATACATCAATAAAGCTTCTCTTAATAGTCACACAATATTCATCCCTTAATTGCGACAGCCAATCATCTCATTATGCATCTATAACACATACAAGACAAACTTTGAACTTTATTTGTAGTAGTTATTTGAGACTTAACTATAATTACTATATAAACTGTACTGTCAGCTTTATTAGTTGCTTACTTCTACTCCACAGTTTTAACAAAGTAATTTTATTGCAAATTTTTCTGAACAGTTGTTGTTTACCTTGATGTTTAATTGTTATATGACAAAGTTTCAGTACCCTTTTTGTAATAATAGAGTTTAAATGAGTTAATTCTTCTTAAGATTAATTTTGTTTAGTCTCAGTGATGTTAGCTATAAGTTTTTTTAATTATATTTTTGTTATGTTTTACTGAAGTTAAGTTTTAGTGGAGCTGATTTTAAGTTTTGCTCAAATATACCTGTTTGAACAGTAAGATATAAATTCTTTGTTATACAAGTGAATGACATAAAGCCTAAATGAATGTATACAAATTTGCTCATTTAAATTAAAAGATACAGCTATTTTGTTATAGAAATAAGAACAATTTTTGCTTTTTATTTTTTATAAGTACTACTAAAGAACGAGTAACAATTTTATATTATGGCTGCTATCAGTTATAAGCTGTTTAATGCCTTTTTTGTTTTACTACTATTTAGCTAAAGATAAATGACAAAGCCATCTGCTTTACAAACCTTCACATATTGTTGCACAGCTATTTATAAGACATATTATTTTAAAGAACTTTCCTAACTACTATTACAAAGAGGTTTTCAAAATATATTAAAGAGCCTCTTCCAGTTAAGGCCTGGGCCCTGGCCAAATCTTAGTCTTAACTAGTGGAAAAACATGCCAATAAAGCCAAGCGTTTTCTACACCAAAACTATACTCAAGTGTCGCAGACATTTTTTCATAGAAATCCTTTCTTTGGGATTTGTTCATCTTCTGGGAAGCTGAGGCCCCAGAAGAAGAATGTAAACAATTGTTATCGGCCGGTTTGGAATGCAACAGGTGCAGCGGTGATTGGTCTTCTGTGAGTGTTTGGATTTGCTGACCACTCACGGGAGAGTTTGTCCTTGCTTTCTGCTGGACACAGAACTTTGTTATTCATTCTTTTCTATGCTATTCTTAGCTTAGCAGCCTCTGCAACTTCTCTCTTTATTCCTTTTAGTATAGTAATAATGTATTATATATCATATATGAATAAATCCAGCCTTCTGATCATGAACCAAGATTCTCGTCCACTTCTCTCACCCTGAAGACCTTCATCAGGTCGCTGTAACACTCAAGTCATTTTGACTTGCCAAATTTGGACATATAATAGCTAAGCCTCCTATTAAATACCTGGGAATAGTTCTCCAAGCCCTCACTTTAACATGAAGTTTGCCAATTACTACAGACTCTAAGTAATAGTACAATATTTAGGCATTTTACAATGCATTATTTTAAATCACTAATCTATTTTTCATGTACTACTAATTGTGCATATTATCTGATTTATTTTTATTTAGTATAAGTTTATTGTTGTGTCACATATTGTTTTGCTTTTATGTTGCCTTCATGTTCCTAATGAGAAACACATGGTTTTAAAAAACAAAAAAAATTAGGGGGGAATATAGCTGCTCAAGAATTTTACACTAATATTTACACTAAAAATGTTGAAATCCAATCAAATCAAATTTAATCCCTTACCCTCCTGAAGCACCCTTGGAGCCCCAAGAATAAGAGCTCCTGTGTTCTGTGAAAATTGGATTTTTGTGTTCATTTTAAATACATGGGAAGAAATCAGTCTAAAACTTTTAAAATGGTCCTCCCTATCACTCTGTATATAAGAATCAAACCTTTTGGTGCAACTATACTTCTGGCAAACCTTCTAAGTCCAGTAATGTCCTCCCTGCAGCTGCCAATAACCTATTTAGTGTCTGGGGTTTAACACCTTACCTAAATAATCTTTTTAAGTTGAGTATGTATGTGATGATTTTAATAATAATTGTATTAATCATGATACCTTGCTTGTTTGAATGTGTGCAGAGATTAATTAATAAGGCCATTAAAGGAGTGTTTTTGGTTGAAAAGAGAAGAGGGAGATATTGGGACACAAGACAGATTATATACTTTGGATCTGCTTTGCATAAGAGATTTGATAATCAGGATGCCTTGGCAAGAACAAACAGCCTTGAAGATTGCAAGAAGAATAAATCAGAATGACTTACTGGAAAAGAAAATTACATCAAGACTTTTGCAAGCAAGAGATATTGTAAAATGCATAAGTTTGTTTATGCGATGATTAACCAAATCATTGTAGTAAAACATTAGTAGCCTTTCTAGAATAGTATATAAGCATATGTAGTCCACAATAAATTTGGATTTTGACCATCTCTCAGTCTCCCCGTCTCTCTCATCATCGTCGATAATGCTTAACTAACTGAATTGTTTCTGTGCGTTGTGAATGAGAAAGAAAAAGTTGTGGGGGGAGTAGAAATGTTCTGAAAATTTTGTTCTCATTCTTATTACTATTTCTTTTAGTTACTGCTAATATATTTTTTCTTTATACCCTTTTAAAATTTTGAGCCTGCTTTACCTTTCTCCTAATCCTATCTCGGAACAAAAAATAAGTAAGTACATTCTAATAAGTAGCTAGTGATTAGCCAACGCTGAACCCACTACACTAATTAGTGCATTAGCCAAGAAATCTCAAATTGGAAAACCAAAACCACTACATGATTGCACAGAAAAAACAGTGTAGATGAAACAATAAAAGGAACATGCAGTTCTCAAACACATTTCATAAAAATGAAATCATAGAATGCTTTGGGTTGAAAGGGACCTTGAAGGTCATCTAGTTTCAACTCCTTGCCAAGGGCAGGGACACTTTCCACTAGACCAGGTTGCTCAGAGCCCCATCCAACCTGGCTTTGAACACTTCCAGGGATGGGGCATCCACGGCTTCTCTGGGCAACCTGTGCCAAGGCTGCACCACATTCACAGTAAAGGATTTCTTCCTAATAGCTAATCTAACCTTGCCCCTCTGCCTGTGTGAAGCTATTTCCCCTTGTTCTGTCACTACAAGCCTTTGTGAAAAGTCCCTCTCCAGCTCTCTTGGAGCCTCTTTAGGCACTGAAAGGTGCTCTAAGGTCTCCCCAGAGCCATCACTTCTCCAGGCTGAACCCCCAATTCTCAGCCTGTGTCCATAACTGAGGTGCTCCAGCTCTCTCATCAGGTTTGTGGCCCTTGGTCTTTGGTCAAACTGAAAAAGCTTGATGAGAGAAGTTCAGACAGTTCAGCAAGTAAAGAAACATTTGACAGTAATTGAATTACCATAATTTTGACCTATGCTTTTATAATGTGCATTAGCAGTGGTTAAATGTTCACAATCATTTTTATTCAACCCTTTAAGCATGACCATGTAAGCACATTACACTGAATAAATCAGACTTGCAAGAATCCATGTATCTCGGGGCTGTTGTATGAGTCCAACCCGGCTAGCTCTGGATTCCAGCCCACACGGTCTTACATGAACAAAGTTAAAGACAAGAAGCGCTCTTCTCCACGTGGGGATAAGTGTCCTGTTTATTGGCTTGGGACAGGACACTTTTGGTTGTGGCAACCACCCAAGTGGACAAGAGGGCGTGACATACCTGCAGTGGACTTTTATAACCGAGGGGATGGGGGCGGGGAAAGAGGACCGCAGCCAATGGGATGCCATTGGGGAGGGGCGAGGGGAGGGGTAACCAGGGAACAGACCACCAGGGTGTATAGCTGTGGGGTGTATGAGGGATAGACCATGTGATGGGAGAGGGGAAATAACAATCTACATGACATACCATACTCAGTACAAATTTCCCATCACCCAGTGCAAAACAACAACTAAATAAACTATTTAGTGCAATACAACACAAACTGAGAAAAAACTATACTTTTGACTATAAGTAAAGTAATAATCTGCTTAATCCTCTTTTTAAAATAGCCTACCAAGCCCACAACTTATTCTCCAGGAAACAAGTAGACAAGTATTCCAACTGTAACGTTTGGAAGTGGCAATCAACCATAAAAAGTTTAGGTTCTTAATTTACTTCAAATTGTCATAAAATGAAAACTGGATCATCTCCTAATTAAATTTCCAAACCCTAGTTAAACCTTACAACTGCCTACAACAAACATGATACATCAATGCAATATGACCAAAAAGCCCATCCCCTCTTGTCAGATAAACTCTAAATAGGAAAAGCCTAGAAAAGAATGAATGTAGGAAATAATTACTTGCTTCAATTTCTGGGGTGAGAATTGAAAAATGTGTATCCCTTGACTCTTGTTTTGGTCACCTCCAGAGAAGCTGTCCTACAGCTAGATTTACACTTAAAAGTACTACACATACTATTCTGTCAGATAGCAGAATGAAAAAAAAAAACACACTCCCCTGGCAAACCGATCATGCATGTAAGAGTACTAATACAGATAAGTGATAATGGCATAGAAGTCCTTTTGGCAGAAAAAGTTTGTCCGTATCAAGAAAATTCTAGACTTGTTCCAGAGTTGCACCAACATACACAACTCCCTCATATGGATGAAATGAAGTATTTGTTGTAACCAGGTACAACTTTTCAACAACTACAAGATTTGATTTATGCTGCTTAAAAGATACCCCATTTAATAATTATTTACAAATTTTAGTGCAACAGATCAATAGAAACTGGGTGTACATTCCTGTGATTCTAAAATGAAAGTTTCAAATATCAACCAAAACCAATCTTTTTACCCACAAATGTAGAAAGACATATATTAGTCATTATTGTTTGTTCATTTGTACTGTCAACTTCTTTTCATTCATCTAACTCCAGGTAAATTTAAACTCATTTTAGATGCTCTGATAAATATCACATTTTGTTTAAAACTGTTGCTGCAGTTTCAAATAAGTAACACGTGTTTCATACATTCCACCTAGGCAATTACTTCATTGACCCTGCATAGATGAAAATATTCCTCTGATTAATATTATGGTGTTATATTTTTGAAAGCTAGCTAACAGTAATTTTCAATGATCAAGTGTCCAAAAGAGCTGCGTAGAATTGAGAGCATCAAAATTTTTAAAAAATAGTCGCCTGATGTTTATACTGGCAACATATCTTCAGTTCTGAAAGCTTTGAGAAGTTTGAACACAAAAGCAACCTGGCAATTTCAATTTTCTTCTTCCAGCTTCAATAATTTAAACAAAAATAATCTCCGGAGAAATTCTATGCATGTGAAGAACAGATATTTTATCTACATCTAGATAATTAAAAATATTTCTTTTGAACAAAAAGATGAAAAGTTGCCAACTCATGCTAAATACACACACAAAGGGAAGAGACTGAGCAGATACTGCACAACAGCTCTCTTGAAACAGAGCATCCAAGTGTATGCCAAGCAGAAGAGTAGTACCATGTAAACATGTGAATGGAACTCCAAGTGGAAACAAGAAAAGTTTCATTATCGCTCATATCACATAAGTGCATATGAGAATGTGTCTTATTAGAGTGAGCATCTTCACAATAATTAACCCTGGACACAGTCACATGTTACAAAAGAACTTGAAAAGAAAGGAATCTTCCTCACAACCATTTCTCAAAAATCTACAAGTAACACCAGCAATTAAAAAGATAAAATAAAAAGAATTCATCAAAACAATTTAAACACATATTTTTATATCCCAGAGTTTTGAGACCATGTACAGCATTACAGAGAGACCAATCTCAGCTACATATAGCACTTAGAAAAACTAAAACAATTATACTGACTGGCTTAAAAAGTGGTTTCTTTTGGTTGACCTGAAGCATTTTAATAGACTCACAATTAACAAGTGTGTCTGCACCAGTCAGTGTAAAAAAAAAATTAAAATCAATCTTATGTCAAGCTTATGCAACACTTCCCAAGTAATGATAAGAAAACAGTAAGTGAAAGATTATGAATACTGTACCAGTATGAGTATACTCAAAATGACAAAACCTAGCTATGTATAATGGAAATTACTTGTATGAACACTTACTTCAATGTTTCAAACCAGCTACAGTCACAACGGAAACAAGTTTCATTTAATGCAAGGATCAATAATCCAAATTCTGATTTTAAGTTTTTCCTCCATGTATAACTATCCAATAAAAATATAAATATTTGCACAGAAATTACTGACAAATTATGTTTCTAAAACAGACTGGAAAGTGTAGTTTCTCTAGTTGACTGCTGTTCAGACTGTACCTTCTGTCATGCAGATAGAACTGAGTTGTCAGTACAGAAGTATAAAGTTCTGAGACGCAGTTTTGCTTTGACATGAAAGAACTGTTTAAGTTGTTACAGTTAATGCTGTTCTCCCAAACAACTGCATTGTATGGGAGACAAAGAAGAGAGATCAGACTGCAGTAGAAGCCCCATCTATGCACCAGTATCTAGCTGCAAGTGTTAAGACCCCCTAGCGAATGCTGTCTTCCTCGTATCTGCACATCCCTTGGACCAGAAAACCCTCTCCCCCATCGTTTCTCTCTAATCGGCCCGAGCACTGCACGGGGCAGGACACTTCCCCCACGGCCCAGCCTGGACGAGGAGAGGCTAGGCGCGGCAGGCGAAGGAGGCAGAGGGCCGCGGAGAGAACAGCAACCCCCATCCCTCCACCGCACTCCCCACGGCAAGGCCCAAGCCTAGTCTCCAAGGTGACTTAAGAATCGAGGTTGCTCCTGCGAAAAGTACGTCGGCTGCTCTGCACTGCGCTGAACCGCAGCGTGCCCTTCCTGTCCGATTCGCGACACGGAGGAACCGGCCCGAGGCACTTCCCTACCCAGAAGCTCTCCATGAAGTACTCCATCATCACGCCGCCGCCACAGCCCTGAGCGAGCCCAACGTCAGCCGTCGAGATGCAACAGAGAAACAAGCGCCGCCACGGAGCATAACCCTTCCTCTTACGATGGGACCGCCTCCTTCCACTCAGCTTCGCGATCCCCTGTTCCGCGCATGTGCTCAGCTGCTGTCAGGCTTCAAGGCTCCTGCGTAGATGAGTTGCATTCCCCCGGGTGGAGGAACGGCTACCGCATACCCAGAGCATTGGCCCTACTGCAGTTTAGAAGTGGTATCTCAGAAGTGAAGAAACTCTCATCTCTATGGAAGTATGGATATACTTGCATAAGGCACACAGAAATCTTGAGTTAAAATACCTTTAAAATATTCAGTTACCACTAAGGAGTGACTATACTGAAGGCTAGAATGCATCTGAATTTTTTGACACCCAGGAGAATAGATTCATGCTGTTTGAAGTGGCTTCATAACCAAACATCTTTCCATCGACATATTGTTGGGAAAATCTTTAATTGTAACAAATAGTGTTTAAGTCTTGTGAATTCCTTTAGCTTTAACTGACAGTGCTTAGTCCTGTATTAATATGTGCAAGTGGTTATCTTAGCCCTAAAGACTCTGGGCCTGACAATGCCGATAAGAAGGTATATCTTGGCCGGACCACATTGCCAGGATGAGAAGAAACATTTTTGTAGGCCTGTGACAGGAAAAGGGTAATTTGAGGAATGGGATGTTCCCCAAATGACCAATCAAGACTCTCACAAGACCGTCTACTCTAATGTAAGTTCTGATAAGTGATTTAAATATGCAAATGAATTTGCAAGAATGTTTAGCATATATGTATGAGTTTCAAAAAATGTAATGAATATGCATTAGTTACATAGATATAAACTAGTCTGTTAGATAGCTGTGGTATATGTGATAGGAGGAGAGATCCCCTGCATGTCTGGGGCCAAAGTAAAGGAATGCCCCTTTCTAATACTGAAATTCGAGTGTTAGAGAGTTTTATTCTCAACTTTCAGTTACAATATGATAAGATCTTTCAAGGCATTTGATGACTACTAGGCACTTTATTAACAAAATGTAGCTTACCCTCTCCAGTACCTACTCTTACAGTATTTTACAGTTTCAGTGACAGGCTCCAAAAGAGTATACACTTAATCTAAAGTCAGAGTCTGAAGAAACTGTTTACTTCAAACCTTTATCTGCTTCAATGATAGTTCAGTTTTCCAGACTCTTCTTTTGCTTGATGTAGATTATTAGCCAATTTGGATCATATTGATTGCTGGAATACAGATCCATTGAATTGCTGTCTGCGGCCAGTCTGTACCTAGACTGCTGCTTTTTAGTAAGAATATCTTTAGATATTCTTCATAAGAGAGTCAGCACTACTAGTCTCTTTCTGAGATTCCAAAGAGTTCCTTATTCTACCTTAAGAAGATAATTCAATGTTCAAGACAGCAGTAGTTTTTTATTATTAACTAAAAATAGCAGTCCAGATCCAAGTAATGATGTAAGAAGCTGCAGCTCATGGTCCTAGGCACACCAGTATTGAAGTGCTTCATCAAAATTTTATTTATGATTTTGTCAGCACAAAGCTTTAACCAAGATTAAAAAAAAAGTAAGAATCTCATATTCTATGTTGGGTTCACCCTCAAGGGAAATTCTATCAGTTCTGGTTTGAGAATCTCCTATACCTCCCATCTTAACACTGATGTCCTTTGCCTTTTGTGCTGCAAGATATTAGGTAAGGCATATAGCAGAACATTAAAGTCATCCCAAAGAATCTGATGAATCCACAACTTCTGTCAAATTTATGTTACTTAAAAGCTTCCATGAAAGCCAAGTGGTTAGGAAAAATGGAGTTCAAAAGTTTACAAGTATACAAGTTCATCAGGCAAAAAAATATTAGGGTGAACTTAAAACAGCCAAATCAGTATTACTGATATAAGTCAGCATGACTCATTCTACATTATGAAATTTCAACTATTTTTACCAAAGATACATTCATGAAAGATGAACAATATCATTCTTAATTGGTATAACAATCACTGGTAACTGGCTATAGCTTTAGTACACCACTTCCTGTAGCTGCATGGTAATTTTAGGAGTTCCTTTCTTTCTAGGAACATTCTCCCAAAGTTTCGGTATATGCCAAGTTTGCTAAGTTGCAAATGCCAAAACAGAAAAAAACTCTGGACTCCTTTCATAGTTAAAACTTCTTTAAAAGTCTCATGACTGTTAGATCTGGATCTCTCTTTTGATAATAGGAGTAAGCATGTGTATTTTAAACAATAACAACATGCTATAGGACTAAATTTTAAAAAAGTACATTATGTATCTGTTTGCTTGACATAAGTAAGCAGCCTGCATTATAATTCTCTTAGCCTTATGGAAGACATTACTATAGTACTTTTTGCAGTCTGTCTTGCTATCTGTAAAGATATACACCAGGGCAAACAATGAGACAAATGTTGCATGATCAGAGCTGAAGCTTTGGGATTGTTTTTCCAAATACCTTTTACCTGGACTGATACTATGCTATGAAGGAAGGAGAGTTAGATTCACTTCTACATTTCAGAGAGAAGTCCACATCTTCCACATTTTCAAAGGTATATAGCAATCCTTTATCTACTGCTACATCAAGATGTGCAGCAATTACTCCAGTGATGCAACAATTTACCATCACACAGGTATCAAACCAATTCTCAGGTTTTTAACAACAGCTTTTCACAAAAATCAGAATGAAATGCAAAATCTTAGACTTGAACTTTAAGGGATCTTGCAGCATATATACAGTTAAATAGAAAACTATTTTGATAAAGGATGAAGATTGGGATCAGTAGTTATATAAAGTCACACTGGAATTACCCTCAAAAATTAATTTTTTCGGGAGCAAACTTTCTCTTGAAATCCATATACAATCATATAATCAAAGAATATCCTGAGTTGGAAGGGACCTATCAGGATCAAGTCCATGTCCTGGCCCTGCACAGGACACCCCAAGAATCATACCATGTGCCTGAGAGCATTGTCCAAACACTTCTTGAACTCTGGCAGGCTTGGTGCTGTGACCACTTCTCTGGGGAGCCCAGCCACCCTCTGGGTGAAGAACCTTTCCCAAATACCCAACCTAAACCTCCCCTGACACAGCTTCATGCCATTCCCTCAGGTTCTGTCACTGGTCACTAGAGAGAAGAGATCAGTGCCTGCCCCTCCTTTTCCCTTCATGAGGAAGCTGCAGACTGCAATGAGGTCTACCCTCAGTCTCCTTCAGGCTGAACAAGCCAAGTTACCTCAGCCACTCCTCGTATGGCTTCCCCTCTAGACCCTTTACCATCTTTGTTGCCATCCTTTGGTCTCTCTCTAATAGCTTTATATCTTTCTTATATTGTGGTGCCCAAAACTGCACACAGGACTAGAGGTGAGGCCACATCAATGCAGAGCAGAGCGGAACAATCCCCTCCCTTGCCTGGCTGGCAATGCTGTGCCTGATGCACCCCAGGATATGGTTGGCCCTCCTGGCTGCCAGGGCACTGCTGACTCAAATCAAACTACCCATTGACCAGGACCCCAGGTCCCTTGCCACAGTCTTGTTTTCCAGCATCTCATTCCCCAGTCTGTACATGTAGAGTTGTCCCATCCCAGATGCAGAATGTAGCACTTTTCTTTGTTGAACTTCATACAGTTGGTGATTACCCAGACCTCTCATTTAGTAATGAGTTCTACCAGCAACAAAGAGCTGCTCTTAAATTTTGCCTTCTTATATTCTGTATGCTGATCTTGTCATCTGTCTCTAAAGTAGCACATACTGAAAAATTCTTACTAAGGACAATCGTATTATGCACACTATTCCTTTTGAGACTGGGCTGGTTAAGAAAGTCCTAGATTACTGATTGCTTTACTTTAGGTGCTGCTGGATATAAAAAGAGTGATATGATATAAATATATAATATAAAGAGAGAGTGCAACTTTTTACATAGGCAGATAGTGAAAAGACAAGGAGGAATGGTTTTAAACTAAAAGAAGAGAGATTTAGATTAGTGTTGTAGTGTGTTCATTAAGTTCATTTAATTCCTCCCCCATTTTATGTATCTGCTCCCCCCCATTTTGTGTAAAATGGTTCTGCCCTCCTCAGTTTTCCCGCCACAGCCCTGCCAATTATATTGTCAATCTGTTAGGTTATATAATTCCTCCTCCCCTTTTTCCCTTATATGTATGCTTTTCCTCCTCCCTGGGCCAAGTCAATCACCCCCCTACTCCACCTAGTATTCCAGAAGCTTCTCCTCTTTGGGGGTTGTGGTTGGCTGTGGTCCCGGGGCCCCTCCCATACCTGGTACCTATTGGGCTCTCCACTATGTCATTTGTGTTAAGTTCATCCCCTCTTCTCCCCCCATTGGTCTTCTGTAAACCCCTCCCGGGTCCACTCCTTCCCTTTATAACCTCTAAGCACCCTTTGTTCTTGGTCATTTGCTGGGACATCGTGGGCTTTCCAATAAACCAAGTTTAGCCCCCCCGGCAAGTGTCCAGCTCCTTCATTCTCGTTGTTTTAGCAGCGATCCAGTCCGCAACCAGCACAGCCCGAGGCCTTACGACGCCGAGGGGTGCTGGCAGGTTATGCAGCGAGGTGTCGGCCTTAACCTCAGCTAGCCGGACTCTGACCTTCTCTGCTCTAGAAGGCTAAATACACGTCGCTGCAGATTAGATGTTAAGAAGAAATTAATTACTCAGAGAGTAGTGTGCCACTGGAACAGGTTGCCCAAAGATGTGGATGCCCTATTCATGGAAGGGTTCAAGGCCAGGTTGGATGGGGCTTGGAGCAACCTGGGATAGTGGGAGATGTTCCTGCCCATGGTGGGGGGTTGGAACTAGATGGTCTTTAAGGTCCCTTCTAACACAAGTCATTCTGATTCTATGATAACATTCTTTCCATTTAAGATGCTAGTGCTTACTCTACTCATCTTGTTTGTAAATAGTAGTAATTAAGCTCAGACTCAGGCTTGAGTCAATAGTCAGATGTTTTGTTCAAGTTCCCCCTTGACAGCAGCATACTCTAAAACAAGTACCCCATGACAGAATGGGAGTGGGGAGGCCTACTTGAATGAAGACAAAACAAAAGCTACACCCTGCCTTCCCAGTCACTGGTTTACTCATGTCTTATAGCCAACAGAAACTGATCTCTTTTCTAATCAACTCAGTCTCTACATACTGTGCTGTCAACATTTATTCCATGGTCTTCTCTTTTTGGAGGCAGAAATCAAAGTCCTTATTTAAGCAGACTTTCAGCCAAATATGCAGCAACATTTCTACTATACATTTTATTATTAATTTACTTAGTAGTTATATCATGATAATGTATTTTATTGAATTTGTTACAATACAGAAGGTCCCTGGGATAGACATGTAGTTGTCTAGATTGTTTATATGTTATTGACCAACTGTAAATATTGTGGGCAAATATAAACAGTCAAATCGACATGGGTAAATTTTGTACAGGGAGCTACTACTGTTAGTTTCATACTTTCATTTTAGAGACTCCTGTATCAGGAAGTTAAATAAGTTTAAGAACAGACCTTTAAACAGTTTGCATTATCACCCCATAAAAGCTAGATAAAATTAGACTAAGACCATTGCAAGATTTGGTTCAAGGTCTTGAATAATTTTCAATTAGTTTTAGCTTATTCCAATTTTTACTTAACGATTGATAAACACAAGTAATGAGAATGACACCACAAGGCCCCATTGAGAAGTGAGAACAATATAACACTATACATCTACTCAGTAAGCGAGCAGCAGAGGAGGATGGCACCATAAATTTACCAAACAATGAGATAATTCAGGAACAAGTATTGATAGCAGGAACAAACTATTGATAAGACCAAACAAGTCTTTGGATTGAACTTTTGTGCTAACTTTAGTCAGATAACCAGCATAGCAAAATTCACATCTTTAGAAGCCCCTTACTCACATAAGCTTCTTCCCTATAGAGCATGTGTGATAAAATAAATGGGTACTGTGTCTTTAAGTGAACGTGAAAAAATATGTAACCAATTGTGATAGTTTCAGGTCAAAACTGGGCAGAAACACTAATTTTGTGTAGTGGTTTTGATTTGTTAATTTAAGATTTTATTTAATTTTAAGATTTTTCAGGTAATGCACTAAAGAGTGTGGTGGGTTTTGTTGTTGGTTAATCATTAATGTACTTACTTCCTGCTGTGAGATAGGATTAGGAGAAAGGTAAAGTAGGCTTAAAAATTTAAAAGGGTGTTGTATTGTACTAAATAGTTTATTTAGTATTGGAATAGGAATCCCAATATTACCGGGTAGATTGTGCCTGGGCCCGTCTGACCCTTGCTGCTAGGCCAAAGGTGGCAACTGTGGTGTTTCACCCCAAAGACACCTTTAGCTTGCTGGAGGTTGCAGCTGGGCAGTGAACAAGTCCAGGCTTGTTAGAAACTCAGTTTTACCACAGGTGGGAAGGCTTCAGGCTATGGTGAGGAGGAGGGAGACGGATTCTGTCGGAGGGTTAATATCCAGAGCTTTATTCCATCGTCACAGAGGTCTGAATCTTGGTAACAGCTCCAACAGAATCGCGAGCACATGGTCTGATTGACCTTTTAAGCTCCGGGGGGAGGGGGAGGGAAAGGACAGGTGAGCCACCAACCAGGTGGGAGGGGGAGGGTCTCAAGGGATGAGGGACACCTAGATAGGCCAATGACCCCCAGGCCTGAAGAGCATCCTTTGAAAGTGACCAACCATACGAGGCCTTGCTGGAATGTTAAAACTGATTGACAGAACTCACTCAGCAAGGGGGCGAGGGGGGAAGAGGAAGAGAGGTATTGGCACACCTGGGAGGTGACCTGGAAGTCTAAAACAGGACATTGCCACACACTGCAACATTTAGTTGTTGTTTTGCACTGGATGATGGGAAATTTTTACTGAGTATGGTATGTCACGTAGATGGTTATTTCCCCTCCCCCATCACATGGTCTATCCCTCATACACCCCCCTGCTATACACCCTGGTGGTCTGTTCCCTGGTTACCCCTCCCCTCGCCCCTCCCCAATGGTATCCCATTGGCTGTGATCCTTTTCCCCCGCCCCCATCCTCGGGTATAAAAGTCCACTGCAGGTATGTTGCGTGTTCTTTTCTACTTGGGTGGTCGCCACAACCAGAAGCATCCTGTCCCAAGCCAATAAACAGGACACTCGTCCCCATGTGGAGAAGAGCGCTTCTTGTCTTTTATTTCTGTCCATGTAAGACCGTGTGGGCCAGGGTGCGAGCTAGCCGGATTGGACCCATACAACAGCCCCAGAGACGCATGTATTTTACAAAAGGGTATAAAGTAAATTTTATTAACAGTAACTAAAAGAAAAAAGTAGTAACAATCAAGACAAACCTTTCAGAACACTTCTTCTCACAACCTTTTCTTTTGCACTGACAATGTAAAGAAAAAAAACTTAAAATTTTCAGTCAGTTTATGACTTCTAAAATAGTCTTTTTTCAGTTCACTTTGGGAGAGAATTCTTTCTTGTTAATGTTATGGAGACTTCTGAATAAGAGGAAAACCAGGGGTTTGTTTTGTGGTTCTCAATTTGGTAATGAATAGCAGCTGCCTGGGGGAAATCTGCTATTGTGAAGTCTCTCCCATTTTCCACAAGCCTTCCCACAGCTTGGTTATGAGCTATGTCGACTTATGGGGTCTGTTTTGCGGAGAAAAGAAGAAACCTCACAACTTTGTAAAAGTTGTAAAGCTCGGTATGCTTTTATTACGATGCAGGACGAAAGCCTTCTCAAAATGCAAGCGTACCTCTGAAGACCTCGGGTCTTCTTTTATCTCCTTTCCAAATGCATATGCATACAGTTTCACAATAAGTTCATACATATTCATTGTGCATGACATTTAGCACCAGTTCTTCTTTATCAAAGGAATTCTTAGGTCTGGGGCAGATTGACTTTGTGGTAATTTCTGTTTTTCTTTCTCTGTCTCTTTGCTGTCTCTGGAATGCGGTTTTTCTTTCAGCTTTGGCCTTACAGACTCCTCACCTCTTCCAGACACTTCACCTAATTCAGAATGGATCCCCACTCCGTCTCATTCCCCCCTTTCCTAGGAAATAAGTAAATTTTTTTACTTAAGGAAAATTCTTACGACAATAAGTGTCTTTTAACGCTTCGCTATGTACGTTTGACAAAGAGGTTAGTACAGCTATTCGTTGTAGCATTTTACAGTTCTAAATTAACAATGTAATAGATAATCTTAAACTTATCTCAACTAATATTAGTAAAACTACAATGGGGTGACACAACTTATTAAAGATTCTATTTGCAGTTGGTGACTACTCAAAGATCACATCTCACTAGTGATGATCTATATTTTGTTTTATTTTTTGTAGAACTTTGGTTATCTCTTGTATCGTGTTGGACAGTAATTAAGGTTTTCTTTCTACTTTCTTGGATTTCATTCAGGATTTCTAATAAGTCTTGGTGCTTAATTAATTGTTTCACTAATGTAAGGTTCATCTTAATAGGGGTAGGTGGTAGTCTGTGATACATCGTGTAATTAGCTTTAATTAGCTGGTGGGATGTCACTGGGGCTAAGTACGAAAAATCACACTTGATAATCTTAAAATTACAAATACAGAAGTTAGAATGATTTCTATTAGACAGAATAACATT
Source organism: Melozone crissalis (assembly GCF_028551555.1). Taxonomy (NCBI): domain Eukaryota; kingdom Metazoa; phylum Chordata; class Aves; order Passeriformes; family Passerellidae; genus Melozone; species Melozone crissalis. The sequence goes on along the minus strand of NW_026535813.1, from coordinate 1,692,098 downwards.
ATTGCTATCAATATTTACTGCAGCACAGGCAGTCTTCAGACACACACACTCTTTTCTAGTATATACGAGCACAGTTTTCTGGACAGTGATTGGATGAACTTCAAAGTGACAAATACTCTGTTCAGTGTCTAAACACACATCTTGAGTATTAATAGTATTGCTTTCACAAATGAATCTTATCTGTTTTCTAGTAATTCAGGATTTTAAGTTTACTGTCTGCCACTTTCTATTCATCTTTTGTGCTTACACTCTATGTTCTGAAGGATAGAGTATTGTTTTTTCGTGGTTTAATCCTAGGGCAATGATGAGATGGATAACATAAACAGTGGCATTACGTATGGTAAGCACAAAGGCAGTTGCTACATTAGAAACGGGATCATAGGTGAAATTCACTATAGTCTACTAGGATTGAAACTTCTTTTCAAAATCAATTGCATTATCTCACACAATCTTCTGAATTTCAGCTGGAAAATTACTTTCACTCTCTTTTCGTATGATTAGAGCTGCTGTTGCTTGCATTTATAACTGTGTTTGTATACAACTGAAAGCTAAAGACACATTATCTTGAACTGTACTAAGTGCTTCTACTATCAGTTTGTGGTCTTGGTCTCCGGCTGTTTCTCATTTTGACAGAACTTTTGAAATTTGCTACTGGCTAGTTCTTAATGCTAATAGAGATGACTGTAAGGGTTGCTTCAATTTTGTTAGGCTACTTACTGCAGTGGCTAGTCTATTCATCAGTATTTTTGAATCAATTCTATTTAAAACTCTTAATCTTGTCTTTAATATGCTAGTTAGATCTTTTCTTGTTCTGCTTTTGAGGTATGCTTGTTTTTGTAACTATGTTGTCTAGCCTTCAAAGGAAGTTTTTAGGAAGGAGGAGCAGGCTGGTTGGATTTTTGAGATGTCAATTTGCATTATCAACTCTACACGTTTGAGAGACTATTTTGGATTGAATAATAGTTGTTGCTCACTCACATTTTTTACTACATAGGGGCTTACTCTATACACTTCAGGTTCAAGTTTGGGTTGAGTCTGAACTATTTGAGTCTTGGTGTGGGCTGTATAGGGTCTTGCTGTGGTAAAAGGTGTAGTGTCTATTTTGAATTTAAATGAAAGCTTGATATCTTCTTGTGCTTAAAGGCAAGTTATTTTTACAGGCTGTATTAAGGTGAAATTACACTAGCAATCTGATTCATTTAGGCTATCACAGATTTCTTGGTGTTCATGTACACTAGGAGAGGTTGAGACACTAATTTCATTTGGTCTCTCATAAGCTGTCTTATTTATCATTTGGCACCTTACTTTGATTTCTTCTTTTCTAATCTCTTGAAGTGTCTACAGCTTCTGTTCTTGCTATTCTTGCTCTCTATATACTTGATCTCTATGAATTACTACAGTGGATAGCTTTAAATCTTTTATTTCAGAAGGTTTTCTCATGGATCTAGTATACTGATTAAACGCTTGGGACTAAGGCTATTCAGCATTGCTCTGAATAAAGGTACTCTCAAGTTCTAAAACTTCAGTTATGATTACACACAAAACAATTCTACAAACTAAAATATGAGCTATTCTCGACTGTAATATACTCATTTTGCTTGAGTAAGTTTTAGTCTTAGTTCATTGTCTCTTGGTGTCACTCTTCAAGGGGTTTCTGGGCTTTCTTCACTCGAGAGTGATGAATCTAGGCGTTCTGCTCTTTGATTTTGATTGCAGTGAAGGTGGTGAGAAGCACTTGGAACGGTCTCTCTCACTGGTTCTAAGGTCTTTTCTGTAAGAGACTTAATATATACATAATCTCTAGGTTGTATGTTATGTACTGGCCTATCTAACTTTCGGCTCTGAGTTCTAGCTACATGTTTCTCAATTTTTTTGAGTTGTTTGTTTAAGGCTACTATGTAGGTGGCTAGTGTTACTTTTCTAATTTGGGTGGATACTCTTTTTTGTATTCTATATGGTCTTCTATAGAGTATTTTAAAAGGGCTCAACTTTTCTTTAGCTCAAGGTTTCATTCGAATTTGCAATAGTGTTAGTGGAAGAGCTTGGGGCTAAGGTAGATTAGCTTCTTGCTCTAGTCTTATGATTTGCTGTTTAATTAAATGATTCATTTTCTCTACTTGGCTGCTTGATTGGGGGCGGTATGGGGTGTGAAGTTCTTAGTCTATGCTTAGGTGGCTACTAATCTGTTGCACTATTTTGGAAATGAAATGTGATCTTCTGTCTGAGGATATTGTGGCTGGAACTCTGAAGCGTGGTATTATTTCTTGTAATAATACTCTGGTCACTTTTCTAGCTTTGACAGTTCTGGTGGGGAACGCTTCTGGCTACTCTGAAAATGTGTCTGTCAATACTAGCAAATATCGATACTTTTCTTTCTTTGGGAGTTCTGAAAAGTCAATTTGCTACTGTTGTCTAGGCTCATGGCTTCTCTTAATCTGACTGAGTTTCGGTCTGGGGGTATTTTTGGGGTTAGTCTGGAGGCAAAGATCACACTGTCGGGTCACTTGAGTAATAGTGGCATATAAATTCTTAGCAACAATTCTTTTAATTAGATATGTGTATAGGGCATTTATTCTTTAGTGCGTTTTCTGGTGTTCTTCTCTTACTAGTGACCACAATAGATGGGAAGGGATTACTAGTTTCTTTTAAGTGGTAGCTTACTCTTCTTGGTTATGCGTCTCTTTTTGATCTTCAATTAATTTTTTATCTCTTTTGTTGTATTTTGGCTTACTTTCAAGGGAGATTTGTCTATTTGGAATAAGGGCTCTTTCAGTAGCTACTTCACTTTTTGCTGCTTCTTTTGCCTCTCTATCTGCCAGCTCATTTCTTTTTTCTAATTCTGAGCTCACATTTTTGTGTGCCTTAATGTGCATAATTGCTACTTTTTTCAGGCAGCTGAACTGCTTCTAGCAGCTGGATTATCTTTTGTGCATGTTTGATGTTCTTTTCTTGTGAGGTAAGCAGTCTCCTCTCTTTCTAGATGGCTCTATGTGCATGTACAACTTTGAATGCGTACTTCGAGCCTGTGTAGATGTTTATTCTCTTCTCTTTTGCCTTTTTTAAGGCACGGGTCAGGGCAATTATCTCAGCTTTCTGCGCGGAGGTACTTGTTGGTAAGGGTCTAGACTCGATTACTTCTCTGCAGGTGGTCACTGCATACTCAGCATGTTGCTTCTCACTGGTAACATAGCTGCTCTCGTCAGTGAACTAGGTCTCTGCATCATCTAGAGGGGTATCTTTTAAGTCTGGGCGGCTGGAGTAGGTAGCTTCAATGGTCTCTAGGCAATCATGGTGTACTGCTTCTCTTTGGTTTTTACTGACAAAGGAAGCTGGGTTGACAATATTAGTCACCACGATCTCTACATCATCTTGCTCTACCATGATGGCTTGGTATTTCAGAAATCTCTGTGGTGAAAGCTAGTGGCTACTCTTTACTTCTAGTACTGCAGATACTGTGTGGGACACTAGCACAGTCAATTTTTGTCTCAGGGTAAACTTGCGTGCCTCTTGAATGTTCCGCACAACTGCTGCTACAGCTTTGAGGCAACTTGGCCATCTTTTGGCTGTTGCATCTAGCTGCTTAAAGAGGTAAGCAACTGCTTTCTGGTACGGACTCAAGTCCTGAGCTAGTATTCTCAGGACAATTCTCTGTTTCTCATGGGAAAATAGGAAGAATGGTTTACTCACATCTGGAAGTCTCAAAGCTGGAGCTGACATGAGAGCATTCTTCAGCTGGTGAAAGGCCTGTGTTGCTTCTTTTGTTCACTGGAGATCTCTGCTTCTATCGGCAATCAGGGCATAGAGGGGTCTGACAAGCAGTCTATAATTATAAACTCACAGCTGGCACCATCTTGCTATGCCTAAGAAGGTTCGGAGCTCTTTTATGGTCTGGGGTTTTGGGGTTTGGCATATGGCTTCTTTGCGAGCCTGCTCTAAAGTCTGTTGCTTAGCACTCACTTCGTACTCTAGGTAGATAACTTTCTGTTTCACTACGTGTGCCTTTTTCTTTGATTCTCTGTATTTTTGGAGTTTTAGGAAATTCAAAAGGCTTACTGTCTAGGCTACACATGTTTCTTTTGTCCGAGTGGCCACTAGAAGGTCATCTACATACTGCAAAAGCTGTACTTTCTTCTTGTACTACTGCCACTAACTTTTTCATTCTTTGTTTATATCTTTTTTCTCGGTTACTAAATACTCTCTAGGCTTCTTCTAACAAGGCTTCAAGATTCTTCTCATCTGGTCTCCGAATTTTCTGAAGTTTACGCCTGATGTCTCCAGCAGACTGCTCTAAAAATGAATTAACTAGTTGATTTGTCTCTATCTCAGACTCTGGATCTAATGATGTATGACGACGCATAGCATCTCTTAAACGCTCTAGAAATTCAGATGGAGTCTCAGAAGGCCCCTGCTTAAGGGAATATAAGGCAGACCAGTTTATGGTTTTTGGAATAGCTCTTTCTACTTCTGTTGCTATCTACTCTTGATACTCTGTTAATTTCTTTACTTCTGCCGACACATTAGGATCTTATTTTGGGTCTTGGAGGGGGAAATGTTCTTTTACATCTAGCTGTGTGGCTTTACAGTAATCTTCTGCCAAATTCCCTGCTGTCTTTAAGATCAGCTGTTTCTCTGTTTCAGTGAAAGCATTTAGTAGTAGCTGGATGTCAGCCTAGTCTGGATTTTGTTGTTTGATAACATATCGTAGGCGTTTGGCAGTGAGTATCGGGTCAACACAATAATTTTTCGCAATCTTTTCTCATGCTTCTAAATCAAGGGTGGTAAATGGCACTTTAATCATTAATTTGCCCCCTTCTGGTCTTACTGCCTGTCGCAGAGGGGCCTGTAGCACTACTTGCCTCTTAGTTCTAGATGCAACTGGACTTTCACGGGTAGGGTGGGTTCTAGTAGATGTGCCTTCTTCACTTGAGTCTTCCTCCTTTTTGGGGAAGTTCTCTTATTCTTCATCTTCAGTTTTAGCTTCAACTTCTCCAGCCTCCCCCCCTCGGGGAGGAGCTGGAGGAGCTTTCACTCACTCAAATGTGTCTCGTTCTTGCTCTTCAGAACAATAGACTTTATCTGATCTCATACACTGTTGTCCTATACTGCATGCTGAACAACAGCGTTTGATTTGCCCTCTCTTTGCTTTGTTATCTTTTTCAAGGGCTAAGACCAGTGGGTCTGAGGGTGATTTAATCTTACAGTCTTTTTGCCACTCTTGGTGATTTTTTAAAACAAAAAACATATCAGCATACGAGACTTCATCTCATTTACCTTCCCGTCTTAAAAACAACATTAACTGCAGTAAAGTATTACAGTCTAGGGTTCTAGTGAGTGGCCACCTTGCTCTGTCCTTTAACTTGTATAAGGGCCACTAGTGTGTGCAATACTGGATTAGATATTTTTTATTCTCAGAGCCCCCCCGGCTAGTGACTTCTTTCTAGTGGGCCAAGATGCACCTTAAGGGGCTGGCTCATGGAACTTCTTTGCTCTGGTTAGTTCCCATTATTTCTTTCTTGCCCTATCTCGCTTCTACCTAAACTTCTTTTCACAGGACTTCACAGTAGCTTCCCAGTCTTCCTCTCACACACTCTAAGTGGCAGGTATCAGATGCGATTTCTCACACAGAAGCTTTAAGATCTTAGACTCTGAATCAGCTTGATCAGAAACCTCTAATCTACACTTGGGGCACGTGCCCCGCTGCTTGCTAGAACAGCAATATCAGCATTTCTCACAAACTATGCACTGTAATAATACTCACGCAGCGTGCCAGCCCCTTGATGTACCAAAGGCTACTCGAAATTTCTCGCAAAGGCAAGCTATTCCATTTATTACAGGGAGCTCTAAATCTTCTACGGCAAGCTGTTCTCAGTTTAGACTTACAAGAGTGCCAGCTGAAGTCCGGTAGAGCCCCTCTAAATGAACTCGTTCGTCTCCCCTATCTATCCAATAATCCACTGGATTCACAAACTCTCAGGGGTCGAGTCCAAACTACTGAGGCAGAGGAACCCCTCGGGTTCGTCTAGCCACGGTGAGAGCATGCACAACTTACACTACAATTTACTACTTTTATTCAATAAACGTCTTCACTCACACTTTTCTACAGTTTATTTTGTTTTCTCTGTCGGGCGCTCCCCGCCCCCACAGCCTGCCCCGGCTGGTGTTTACTCAGCCTCTCCAGCGGCGGGTAGGACTTTTCCCCCCGCGCAGCCTGCTTCGACTGGCGTTTACTCAGCCTCTCTAGCGGCGGGTATGACTTCCCCCCCTGCAGCCTGCTTCGGCCGGCGTTTGCTCAGCCTCTCCAGCGGCGGGTAGGACTTCTCCCCCCGCGCAGTGGAGCACTATGGATTTACTCTCTTTTATACAACATACACTTCATACACTTGCACAATTACAAATACAGTGCGCTGATCACTCAATGCAACATACAGCAACATAGTGTCTGGACACCGCTCACACACACACAAACAAAGAAAACATACGCGGGTTCAGCTCTGCCCTATCAGAACAATGAACCCCAATACACGCATACACGGGTTCACCCAGCTCACTCCAGAGCTGCTGGCGGTTCCGCTCTATCAAAACAATGAACCCCGTCTCTAATACAGCTGCTCTATCAGCTGAACCCAGACGTCTCTGGGTGATTTACTCTCTTGCTCTCCTTCCTCCCCCCCGGGGGCCCCTCAGTACATACCATATCTTCCTCCGCAGGCCAGCAGGTCCTTGTCTGTCCCAGCAGGAGGCAAGCCGAGACGAGCGGAGCCCCACCAGGAAAACCCTGGGGCGCGCCTAGGAGTCCGTCGGTCCCCCCCCCGCCCCTGCGGGGACAGAGATGGAGATGGAAAGTATCTCCTTCTCCTAGCTGGCTTGCCAAGAATGTTTTGCGGAGAAAAGAAGAAACCTCACAACTTTGTAAAAGTTGTAAAGCTTGGTATGCTTTTATTACGACGCGCGCCAGACGCAAGCCTTCTCAAAAGGCAAGCGTACCTCTGAAGACCTCGAGTCTTCTTTTATCTCCTTTCCAAATGCATATGCATACAGTTTCACAATAAGTTCATACATATTCATTCTGCATGACATTTAACACCAGTTCTTCTTTATCAAAAGAATTCTTAAGTCTGAGACAGATTGACTTTGTAGTAATTTCTGTTTTTCTTTCTCTGTCTTTTTGCTGTCTCTAGAATGCAGTTTTTCTTTCAGCTTTAGCCTTACAGACTCCTCACCTCTTCCAGACACTTCACCTAATTCAGAATAGATCCCCACTCCGTCTCAGTTCTTGTTTTAAAGATGCATTGGTCAAAGGTAAAAGTTCTTACTGTTATGAACAAAATTCGGGTAATATTTTTTTTGTGAGAAAAAAGTTACAAAAAGCAGCCAGACCACGGGTAGCTGCTGAAGTTCTTCGTGTTTTGTTATTGTAATCACGAGTCGTTGTGGCTAATCGCTCCTTTTGTATCAGCAGAGCCTCGCCCGAGGCTAAGTTGTACCTTTCCCAGAAGGGTGGGAACTTTCCCGAACAGTAGAAGAGACCTGAGAAGGTGGGGGGGGCTATGCAAAGTGACTCCAAGACCACAATGCAGCATGGGTCCCCCGGTGTACGGAGAAAACCCCAAAACAACGAGCCACCTAAGAGTTGAGAGACTGGAGTGATGTCTAGACGTGAAGAGCCGAATGCTGAACCTGCAGAGATGCAAAACACCTTCAGAGCCTCTCGCCCTGACCAAGAGAGACGACCCCGGCGGTGAGACCAGGCCGACTGAGTGGGTGGGGCACCATCTGACGGGATCAGCAGGCCCTAAAGGCTCCCACGAGGACGTGATTCCCCAGCTCTGCCCCTTGTGGACAGAGCTGCGCATATCCTCCTTCTCTGAGTCGCTTTGGGAGAGACGACGGAGACTGCAGACCCGTCGAGCCACCCAATCCTGAGCTGATCACTTTTAATAAAGGCATTGAAAAAGGAGAAGAAGTCTCCTGGCCCTTTTGTTTATTTCAGCTGGGGGCTCGTCCGGGATAGCCACGCCGCAAGAGGACTCAGGACTGGCCATCTTGGATCTTCAGAGGACAGCTGGCTACTAGGACCAGGGATCGGCTCAGGACAGCGATGCAGAGGAGCACCGGAGCACCGGACTGGTGAGAAACCCGGTGGCGGGAGTGGGAGACGTGCGCATGTGTGTGTGAGTGAGACGAGGGCCGGCAGCCGGACCTTCGAAGTGAGAGGGACCCCTCAGTACTGCGTTTCCGGATTTTCGCGAGAAAACCGGCCAGGAGCAGGGGGAAGCGAGTGGACTCAGTGTGAGTGAAGTTGTCTCCCAAGGGGGAATAAAGGGCCCCCCCACTCCGGGCGTGCGGAGTGAATTACTGTGTATGAGTGGCACGCACCCCAAAGTCCTGACAAAGGGAGGTCAGGCACTTTTGTAAGTCTCGAGAAGGATTCGCGTAAGATTTGTCAGTCCCGAGAAGGATTCAGGTGTTTTCGCAAGCCCTGCAGGCAAAGTAAGTCCTGACAAAGGGAGTCAGGCACAAACCCCAGCGAAGGAGGCTGTGGTTTGCTTTTAAGTCCTGATACGGTGAAGCCTAAAAATTGGCGAGTTAGGCAAACTAAAAATCAGGCAGTTGTTTTTCCTGACTGAGGGAGTCAGGCACGACCCGGATTCTTGGCCGAGGCATCGTGTGTTCAAGTCCCGATAGATATAAGACCTGACGAAAGTTGGGCAATCAAGAGATTGGGCAGTTGTTTCAGTATAAAGTCCTGAGCATCAGGCAGAAATTTGAAGTTCAGTGGAGGAGGCTGAAGCTCCTCAAACAAGGGTTTTTTTGAAACTACCGGTCAGTTGAGGCACCTTTGAGACTTTGTTATTGAGACCTGAAAAATGGGATGTTGTAGTAGTAAAAAGACCGGCAAGAGACTGAGAGACATACCTCCCGGTAGTCCCTTAGGAGAACTGTTAGTGAAATGGGATTCTATAGAGGCCACGGAGGGATTAGATAAAGTGAAAATGATCCATTATTTTATGGTAGTGTGGCCAGAATTAGAACTGCAAGGGGGATGGCCTTGGTGTGGGACAAAGGATAAGTGGATGTGCCAACTATTAAATAATTATCTGACAGCTCGAGGAGATACTGATCCTGAGCAATTACTGTATATATCTTGCTGGGTAAAGAGCGCTATTGGGGATGAAGGGGTGCGAATTTGTAAGGTACAGAGGAAGAAAGAAGGGAATGAAGGAGGGGATGATAGGACTAGTAGAAGATGGGACCCCCTGGATTATTTGCCTCCTTCTGCCCCTCCACCTTATAATCCTCTTCTGCAAGCGCCTCAAATGGCAGGTCCGGTTCCTCCCCCGGCTGCCATCTCACTACCACCTGCTCAAATTCCTCCTTCTACCTCTTCAGCTTCCGCTATGGTAAACCCAGTATCTCCTCCAACCACTCCCTCACCGCCCCCTTCAGCTCCTCCAGATCCTTCTGCATCACCACAAGCGCCTACTCCACCTGCTGTATTCTCTACCCCTTCTCCAGCTCCGCTTAATACACACTCGGGCTCTTCTCCCCCTGTTGTTGCTGTCCCTTTTCCTCCTCCTAGTTGGGGCACACATGCCTCCTTGCCCGATGAACAGCTATCAGCAAATACACTTGCTGATGGGCAGAAAGTTCAGGGTAACCCAGATATTCCTCAAAGTAGTTTGGCATTTGAAGATGGGCCGTACTGTAGCACCAGATCCAAGACCTCCAAGGCGGAGAGACTCTTTCCCCTCAGAGAGGTTCCTATGGGAGGAGTAGCGGGAGGTGTTGGCTTTGTGAATGCTCCCCTAACTGCTTCTGAGGTGAGAGGATTCAAGAAAGAGTTGGGGCATTTAGTGGAGGACCCAGTGGGCATAGCCAACCAAGTGGAACAATTTCTAGGTCCAAATATCTACACTTGGGGGGAGATGAATTGCATCCTGAGTATATTATTTTCCCCAGAAGAGGTCCAGATGATAAGGGCGGCTGGCATAAGAATATGGGAGAAAGATAACAGTCCAGGACCCCAGGTGCCAACAGGTGAACAGAAATTGCCACTAACGGAGCCCAGCTGGAACCCCAATCAGGAGGAGGGGAGGAAGGCCATGAGGAAATATAGGTCTTTGATAATACGGGGGATCAAAGAGTCAGTTCCCAAAGGAACTAACACCCAATTGGCGTTTGAGGGTACACAGGAGAAGGATGAAGCTCCTGCTGCCTGGCTTAATCGCCTAAGGCGGAACTTCCAGTTGTACTCTAGAATAGACCCAGACACCCCAGAAGGTCTAATGCTGTTAAAAGTCCAATTTGTTACCAAATCTTGGCCTGATATAAGGAGAAAACTGGAAAAGATGGAAGATTGGCAAGAGAAGGACATAAATGAATTGTTAAAAGAGGCATTGAAGGTGTATTTAAGGAGGGAGGAAGAAAAAGCAAAGGCCAAGGCTAAGGTAATGGTTGCTGTAGCTAGAGAAAGTGCAGGGTGGGCGGGTCCACCACCAGGAGGAGGCAAGGATAGGTCAGTACTGTCAGGTGCAAGAGGGATGGAGACACCTCAAGGCCCTTTGAGAGAGCGACATTGCTATTACTGTGGAGAGCCAGGACACGTCAGGAGGTTTTGTAGAAAGCTTAGTCTCGATGCGGCAATAGCCAGGGAACAAGATAATTTAGGGAAGATCCTTAGAGGTGATGATTAGAGGGTCAGGGGCTTTACACTTTAGGGGACCCAATGCAACATCTAGAAGAGCCCTTGGTAAACTTTGAGGTGGGACCCCTAAATGAAGAATTTGAATTTTTGAGTAGATACAGGAGCAGGTAAGTCCTGTCTCAACAAAGTAACATCTGAAGTTAGACAAAAAAACAGCTAGGTAGAAAGGGTATCCAGTAGCTCCAAAACTGGCCAGTAATACTTTACTTGTAATAAATTATGTGAAAGTAAAAGGTACCTTTTTGTTGTCTTGTGTGTGTGAGAGTGAGTCATGAAGTCAGCCTCAACTTTCCGGGCAGGTGGGAAGGGGGCAGTGCAAGTGTGTGTATGTGTGACCTGCAAACCAGGCTTGTGTCCCCCGGGCGGGTGGGGGCTGTGGCCAAAGAGCATGTGTGACCTGCAAACCAGACTAGTGCTCCCCAGGTGTGTGAGGGAGCCCTAGCTGTAAGAGCGTGAGTGACACACAGACAGCCTCACAGGTGATTGTGCACCAGAGGCAACCAGAGTCAGGGCCCTTCCAAGAGGCCCAGGGATACTGAGACCTGTGGGCCAACCCCAGGGTGAGGGGGGCTACAGGGACCCGTGATTTTCTAGCAATAATGATCCAGTTTGTGTCTTGAAGGTGTGAAGGAATGTGTGGGAGTGAATATAGACAAATTAGAATAGAGGTAATGTAGATTGTGCATTATAAGTTTTACCACATCTCCTTAGAGGGAAGTGCATTGTGTAGAAGAATGGTGTAAGAAAAAAACCCCAAAAATTTAAGTGTAAGGGGTTGAAAGAAATATTTAGGCTCTAAGTGAAAGTAAGAAACAGAAGCAAGAGATAAATAAGATCTTGAAAATAGAACAGAAAACCAGTGAATTAAATACACAGAGATATAAGAAAATAAAAGTACTTTGGGAGTTAAGTTAGCTGAGAAATACAACTCCTTGCAAAATACAGAGTATGTAGAAGTTGATGAGAGAACCAATAACATTAAACAGAGAAACTGAGTTTTGATAAAATCATTAAATAGCAGACTATTAATGCCTGTGTTTGAAAGCCTGTTTCAGGTATTCTTCATTACTAATTCGACTGTGCAGACCAAAAGGAAAAAGGTTGGACTCACATCACTCTCACCCCTGGCATTGGACCAGGATTCAACATCAGGTTTTTTTTTCCTCTGGCATTGGACCGGACTCCACCCCTTTCTCCTTCTGGCATTGAGCCAGAGTCCACACCACTCACCTCTGGGCACTGGACAAGGATTCATCTGCTTCACAAGCTAAATCACCTGAGTATACTGTGGTAAAAAGACCAAAAGATTTAAAGTTGACTCTCAGAAGGAAGAGTCAAATAGACTGAACTGTGTGGGAAAAAATTGGTATCAAGAGTTCTAATATTGCTTAAAATGTTTCAAAACTGTTTTGTGTAAACTATGTTGGTAAAAAGTTTAAGACTGTAAATAAGAAATTCTAGTTAAGTTCCCCAATTTATTTCAAAAAAACTCCAGGTTACTCCTCCACAGAACACTCCCCTGGGAGGGGAAACCAAAATTGGTAGGGAACAGACCAAGAGGGGTTTAACCAGAGAAGCGGGTAGAAGGAACTCTAAAGAGCTTGGAAGCTTTTCCTCAGTAAAATTCCCCAAGAGGCAAGGCCGGGTGGGCAGGCTCTGCAAGATGACCCATACCGGACTCTTGGGAAGGGTAGTACTGATGGCTCTGATTGCTGGTGGTGCTCTGGGAAGCCCAGCTGAGCGGTGCAGTGAATGCTACCAATCCCTCTATGAGGAGGAAGTGAGCTCCTTGTCGAGAGTCCACATCAGTTCTGACCCTGATCGTGTTAACCCCTCCCAATTGGTCCTTTATCAGAAAAATAAGAGAGTGTATTGGAGAGCATACAATACTGCCACTTTTGGGCAGCCACTCCTAGGAGAGTGTACTGTAGGGGAAGCCTGGTTGTGCTTTGAATGTGATGCTGCTGAAACAAGCTCAGCAGATCTAGTAAAAAGTAAAGAAATGGTGAAAATGGTAAGAAAAATTGTTTGTTACAAGTATTTATATAAGTGTACTGGAAAGGAGATCAACCCCTTTTGGAACACATTTCAGGGGAGCCCAAAATCCCTAAGTTTGATCTCATCTGGCAACTGCATTGCTAGAGTGATAAAACCAATTCTCTTATTACCCAAAGAAACTGGATCAAGTTTGGGAGTTCCTATATATAATGATTTGGGAGAAAATAAACAGAACCGAGAAAGTGAAATAGAAATTGAGGAAATCCAAAATTGTAAAAGCCAAATTGGGATCCCAATATCTATGTTAAACAAATTAATCCGGCTCCAAGCAGTATTAAAAATAAAGAATTCAATTATTAGGAACATTTCAAATGAAATAAAAAGATTAGCATGTGTAAATAATCAAGATCAAACTCCTACACTTGATCCCAGTGGGTGGGAGAACCTGGAGATTTTCAAAAAGGATGTATGGGAAAAGGTAGTTTTTCTCACTGTGTGTGTACTTGGAGGATTGCTTTTTTTACTATGCTTATTTATCTGTTTTAGTAGAATAGTACTTGCCGTGCAGACCAACCTGAAGAAACCAAGGAAAGTAACAAGGTTTAGTAACCATGATTACCAAAGTGCACAAGAGATTTATAGTAGATTCAAAACAAAAAAATTGTGAGTTGATGCGAGCTTGGAATTTAAGCTCGATCAAAGAAAAAGAGGGGGGACTGTTATGAACAAAATTCGGGTAATATTTTTTTTGTGAGAAAAAAGTTACAAAAAGCAGCCAGACCACGGGTAGCTGCTGAAGTTCTTCGTGTTTTGTTATTGTAATCACGAGTCGTTGTGGCTAATCGCTCCTTTTGTATCAGCAGAGCCTCGCCCGAGGCTAAGTTGTACCTTTCCCAGAAGGGTGGGAACTTTCCCGAACAGTAGAAGAGACCTGAGAAGGTGGGGGGGGCTATGCAAAGTGACTCCAAGACCACAATGCAGCATGGGTCCCCCGGTGTACGGAGAAAACCCCAAAACAACGAGCCACCTAAGAGTTGAGAGACTGGAGTGATGTCTAGACGTGAAGAGCCGAATGCTGAACCTGCAGAGATGCAAAACACCTTCAGAGCCTCTCGCCCTGACCAAGAGAGACGACCCCGGCGGTGAGACCAGGCCGACTGAGTGGGTGGGGCACCATCTGACGGGATCAGCAGGCCCTAAAGGCTCCCACGAGGACGTGATTCCCCAGCTCTGCCCCTTGTGGACAGAGCTGCGCATATCCTCCTTCTCTGAGTCGCTTTGGGAGAGACGACGGAGACTGCAGACCCGTCGAGCCACCCAATCCTGAGCTGATCACTTTTAATAAAGGCATTGAAAAAGGAGAAGAAGTCTCCTGGCCCTTTTGTTTATTTCACTTACTATCTATTTTTTAAATTATCTTTATCTCTGGGAACAGAGATTTTCTCTTGGGGGTACAGGACTACTTTTTCTCTGTTCAAACTTCTCGTGGGATCACAGCTACTTTAACATCTGTTTACTTTGCATGGAGGCCTTTGCTCGATATCAATATGAACCTTTCATTTTTTCATAGTTCCGTGTGTTATCGGGAAAATAGTTTTTTCTCTATAGCTTACAAGAGGATTTCAGCTCTAAAATCAAGGCATCTCTTCATCCCTCTTATCTGGGACTTAATTTTTTTCTCACTGACTATGTCTTCATGTTGTTCTTTTACATGTTTGTATCTTGTTCTTTTCTCTTGAGGGAGGATTGAAGCACTGAAAGGGTTAGCATTTTGTTTGGAGATTGTAGATGATTAACTTGACCCTGGTCAGGCTGGGTGTTACAGACTGCAGGAGCTGCGGCTGGGGGAGTGGCTTGGATCTAATTAGCCCGGCTAGAACTTAGTAGCAGCAGCACTCTGGGTGTATGTGGGGGTGGGATGGCGTGGCGTGGCTTCTCCTTCCCCCTGCCTGATGGTTGTGGGTAACTTCTATGGGGATAAAATCTCGGTGTTGACCCGAGGCTGCTCTCAGGGCCCAGAAGGCTCGGCTGCTCCTTGGGCTGGGAGGGATTTTAGTAAGCAGATAGATGTTAGTAAGGCTGGTTCTATCTGGCCACATGGCACCCCTTTTTCCTTGCCTGGTAGCTGATGGGTGGTCAGCAGGTGGCCCGGGGGGAAGGGGGCCCAGCCGCTTGGCGGGAGCCGCCTAGCAGTATTCTTTCACTCCCAACTGGAAGGGAAAGAGGAAGTTCCTGGGTTTCTTTTGTCTTTTAACATGTGTTTTTCACAGAAGCGTGTCTAGCTTTCTAGTGGTTGGAAGTTTTGCATCACTTCTCTAAATGTTTCTTGTGAAAAATGCATGTATTTTATGATTGGTGTTATGAACAAAAATTCTGTTAATTTTTTTTTGTGAGAAAAGGTTACAAAAAGGCAGCCAGATCACTGTCGCTGCCGAAGTTCTGCGTGTTTTGTTATTGTAATTACGGGTCGTTGTGGCTAATTGCTCCTTTTGTATTAGCAGAGCCTTGCCCGAGGCTAAGTTGTACTTTTCCCCAGAATAGTGAAGAGACCTGAGAGGGTGGGGGGGGGCTATGCAAAGTGACTCCAAGTACCAGCATGCTGTGAGGGACTGCCGCTCCAAACGTACTGAGAAAACCCCAAAAACAACGAGCCAAATAAGAGTTGAGAGACTGGAGTGATGTCTGGACGTGAGGAGCCGAGTGCTGAGCCTGCAGAGATGCGGAACACCTTTGGAGTCCCTCTCGCCCTGACCATGGGAGCCGTCCCGACGCCGGGAGCCGGCGGGAAGGGGCCGTGAAAAGTATCAACGAAGGGATCATCATGCCCCAAAGGCTCCCACGAGGACCTGATCCCTAGCTCTGCTCCTAGTGGACAAAGCTGTGCATATCCTCCTCCTCTGATTTGCCCTGGGAGAGACAACGGGAGACTGCAGCCCCGCCGAGCTGCCCAATCCTGAGCTGATCACTTTTAATAAAGGCATTAAAAGGAGAAGAAGTCTCCTGGCCCTGTTTATTTCAATTGGCTTTTCGCAAATATTAAAATGAATATTATATGTGTTGTGTTAGAAATTAATGCTGTATTCATTCTTTTAAGTACTGTGTTAAATATAGTTTTGGGTTATAAAATTGTTAAAATAGAAACAACGCTATGTAGGATACCTTTTTTTAAGAAAGAACTCGCAGCGAGATAGCAGCCACAGGACACCTAAATCTTTCAGAGAAAAAGAATTTATTGCCCTCTTATCTGAAGAAACAAACTACTTCCTGCCTCGAAGGTGCTGTTAGGATTCAGAGGAAGAAGTTGACAATGACCAGACAGAATCCTGTATTTGAATGGAATTTATGCATCATGTATGAGGTGTATGACTATGCAACAGGCTATTGTTTTTAAGGGTTAATCCTTTGTTAACGGGTGTCCTTTTTCGGGCTCCTGTTGCCCTGAAAAAGGTACCCGGACATCCGTAACTGTTTGTCTCTATTGTCTCATATTGTCCTAATTAAATTTGTCCAAATTATTATTACTCTAATTGTATTATTATTTTTGTAACCATTTTATTACTATTAAACTTTTAAAATTTTAAAAACAAGTGATTGCCGTTTTTAACATTTCTCATGCAAAACCATGGCACCAATGAATGTAGTTTTAGATTGTTGTATATATTGGAGGTTATGATCTTTCAATGTTTGAAGTTTATGGAAACGGGTAACAAGCATACTGAAGGTGAGCCAGCTTTGTGGATTCATCACCCTGCACCCATCCCTGTGCAGACATGAATTAAACACATACCTTGACTGTGTGTGGATTGGCTTCTTGCACACTGGGTAGAATCTGTATTTGGGACAACATCCTCATTTGGCCAGATTTAGCTAGCTAGTCTCAGCTGTTTCAAACAAAAATATAGGCAATGTAACATTTCTCAGTAGTAGTTACCAGTATCACCCCATGAACATTAATTTCAGTTCAGGTGAACCTCCTATGTCTACATTTATTGGCCCCCAAGCAGCATAAAACATCTAAACTTAACTGACCTTAACTTATCCAAAGATTATTTTCATTCACAAAAAATTAAAATCCTCCTTATTCAAGAGACTCCTGAACTTACATGTGTGAACCAGAAGCATACCTACTGAGTCAGACAAAACACAAGCTAAACATGACATTTTCATCTTTCATTAAAAATTGGAATGCAACACATATATTATAACAACTTTATTAACATAGTCAAGCAGTGATTGGCATTCACATCTATTATGTCACATCATACAAATGTTGATACAAAATTGCTACAGTACAATATATATTCTCTGCATGATTCAAAATATTTGGTGGCCCCAAAAACTGTAAAATCCAGCAGCTTATCAAAAATTAAAACAATATTCTATTTAAATGAAGTTTTGTTAGCAAATAGGCAGACTTCAAGAAATATCGCTCAGTTAGTACCGTTTGAAAGGTTGCAAGAGGATATGTTTGAAGGATACATTCCAACATTGTTGCAGACACAGAAACATCAGTTTTAAAGCTTTCAAGCAAAACTCATACAACCTAAGTTGTCAACAGAAAGATCAGTCATCTTTAATTTTAAATTATTTTCTATACTGCATCCAATTGAAAATTTTAGAAATGCTCAGTATTAGTAAGTCAGCAATACATAGCTACCTATTTCTTCCCATGAAAAAAGAAGTATTACAATGAAGATTTCAACAGCCAGAGAAACCTGCTTATACCCATCTTTTTTTTCTAATCGCTTTCCCACAAAGATCACCTAGGCCTTCACAGTTTTGCTGTTCACCCAAAGTAAGGAATTAGATACCTTAGGTCAAAGTAGCATAATGGAATCAGCTTATAGAAAAGTGATATACTATAAGCACTGAATTCTTTGAGATGCAGACTTGACTTACTTAACAAGCATAGTCTAACACCAGACAGGGATCCACCTTTTACAGAGACATTTTAACTGCCCTCACAAATACATTCAAGTAAGTATCCTTATTATTTTAGGAGAATATACTCTACAAGGCAAGCAACAAGAGTATTCACCTCAGAGTTTTCCATTTAAACTAATTTTCCAAAACTGGCTTCCTCCAACCATTACGTGCAAAGAGCAAGCATCAGTGTCAGACCAAAAAAAGTAGACTGATGGTGCGAGTCATTCTGGTGAATGCATAGGTGAGTGAAATACACAGCTACTGATCAAGCTTTACTTACTCAAGATGAGGTTACTGGACATACGTAATATATCACAAATATGTATGCAAACCACATCAGCATCTACCTGAAGTAACTGCAGGATATTTTGCAATTTGCAACAGTCATTTCACTGTAGAGCTTAACTTTTATCTAAGATAAAAAGTTACTCTTTAGACCCTATGTAGAAGCTTTATGCATTTATGCTCATAAAAGAGAGAGCATGAAAGCAATTTGTCTTAATCTGCAACTTCTTTCCTTGACAAAATCTGAAAGAAAAGATTTCTAACACAATGTTACTTAAAAGCATTTTTCAAGAAATATTTCAATTGTTTGAATATGGATGCATTCTCCTCAAGGGAAGAAGATTTTTGCACTTTTATCTGTTAATACATTCAATATGAATAAAATAGGTGAAGCAAAAGTCATTATTCTCCAGCAGTAGAAGGTTAATTTAGAGTAAGTTTAAGACAGAAGAGATCCATAATATGAAATACATAAACTGATATAATTAACACATTTTTATAAGCATGTGTTCTGAACAAAAAGGGTACAAGAGTATTCACCTGAGATAAAGCTAGTATTTGAATATTTCTAAGTAGCAATGAGTTTCACTTGAGTAAAACTATTGAAGCTTTAAAATATACATTTTATTATTATACAATATATGCAGTCTAAGTAAATAAAATTGATGTTTACATAAAAGTCCTAAAAAAAAATCCACCAAATCCACAGTGTATCACTAATTCTAGTTACAAAACTTATGCTGTTTCATAACTTTTAAAAATTATAATTATTATAAATTTTAAACTCATTCTTCCAAAACTGATCTTTTCAGTATAAGCTTTAAGGAGCAATAAACAAAAGCATAAGAGTTAGCTCATTACAATTTAAATATATACATTTTCACCAATTTTGAAAATAATCAAGCTTTGGAAAAAAAATATAAAGTTGATTATATTTTCTTGTCCTGCTTAGAATAATGAACCATTCTAACAAGTTTTTCCTAAATGAAAATAGTTGTTTCCTGAATGTATAAAGAAAAAAAAATTAGTATTGAACATATAATTATACAGCAATTTAGAACTGCCAAAAAGATGCATTTTATAAGGATTTTAAATACCCTTTCTGTTATCAACTTAGGTTGATCAGCAGCTTTTCTTCACTCTGAATCCTTCAAAAAAGTAAACTTAAAACAGGAAAAAGACATATATGAAAAACAGTAAACACTGACCTCCTGAGGCTCCTACAACAAAACTATTCAAGTAGAAAATCTACACTATTACTTAGCAGCTGCTATTTTTGTAGCTTAGCAGACTAACAGCACTTTATGCAGTGTGTAAGGAGCAAATGAAGCCATACTTTTAGCATGCCAAGAGGCAGAAACACTGGAATGTAACAAACTCACAATTCTACCAATATAAACATTCAGTCAACATTCAAGAACTGTCAAACCTACACTACAAGAATTGAAATGCTTTTTCTTTATCCCATGATGCAATTATTGAATTATAACTCTTAATGCTGATTTGGAACTTTTCTTGCCTCAGATTAGACCCTAAATGGTTTCTGCAAATCTCTGCACTATATTATGCATTAGGAATATAGTTTATTTGCTTTAAAATATACCACAAGGGAACTTACTGATACAACAGACTATTTTGTCAGTACTGTTTATTTCTGCCGTAATTATTTTCTTTGTTGTTATACCAGATCAGTTCATATCTGTACGAATACCTATTAAAATACTATGTACAAAAGCAGTATCCTAAGGTAATATGAAGTGGGTTTATTTGGTTAAAGGAGCTTTCTGAAATTTAAGCAGTTTAGTTAAATCCAGATTCTAGCTGTAATGCTACAGTATTATTTAGGTAGCTTTTCTATTCTACAGTTTGTTTTAATGTCATTTGTCTAAAACTCTTCCCTAATGTTCAAATGCACTCTAAACTATAGCAAATTTGTGTCTAAAATTAAATCCTACTGGTTTTTTTTCTTCTTCCAAAATTGATTTAAAAGTGTTTTTAGTGACTAAAACTCTTACAAATTTTCTTCAGTGCTTTTAGTTAAGAAAGAATTTTGTATTTGCTACCAAAGCAATGTAATTTGAAAGGAAGTTATCACATGCAAATTTGACCAATTTGAATAAATACTATGTACTAGCATTAGTGAATGTACTTCATACCATACATGTTCAAACTATTCTTCAGGCATAATCCATTCATATTTGCAAAGCCACAAAAACCAAAAAAGGATGAGGTGGAGAGTGGGACACATTTAAAATGTGCATGTAAACACCCCCACCTCCCCCCCCCAAACTCTTAAAACAGCATAACAGCATTTATAAGTCCACAGTCATACAGCTCAAACTTCAGTGCAATGGCTAAATCATTTAACACTCAAATAACAGAACCATGCAAAGAGTAGCAAGTTCTTAAAAAATACCATACAACAACTGCAAACAAACAAAACAAAAAAAAATCACCCACAAACAAACCACAAAACACCAAAAATACCCAAACCACAAACTGTTATCCAATAACCAATTTTGCAATGCAAAGGTGAGAAAAGAAATCTATAAAAAGGTTGTTATGGCTTAGTTTTGTTTTGCAGATTTATTATGCAGCACTTGAAAAATGGAAAGCTGCGGTTTCACCTCTGACCAGCACAGTTAAGTCTCTCAATTTTCCTTTAACATCATGGGATACTCTTTAGGCAATCTAAATAGAGACTTGCCATTTTCAGATAAACACAAGGTCAAGTTTACCAGGTAGGATTTCACCTTCACAGTACATAAGAAAAAACACATTGAAAAAAAAGTAAAGGATTACCTTAACAAAGATTTATTCACAGGAATACATGTAAGCAGAGAAAAAAAGAAAAAAAAAAAAAAACCAAACAGAAAAGCTAAACAAATGAAATGAAGAGGATCCAAACCAACTTTCACTCTTTAGCTTTAAACTTGCACCCTTGTGCATTTAATTATATCACAAAGGGCCACCAACACGTGCCAATACATTATAGATACCCTGCATTACATCCACTAACTTAAACATCTCTAAGATCATGCTGTGAACAAAAATTAAGCATAAAAGGTAATACATTGAGTGGGAATAAACACAAATATAGCAATTGTCATCAACTTCTACAATTGTCTTTATGTGCGAATTAACATTTAGGTAGCCTTTAACAGGTCTTACCATGTAAATAATTTTTAGAGATTCTGCTAAAAATCACTAGCATATAACCATGCAGAAAGCACATCACACTGACAGCACAGAGGCAAATATTTTGCAGTTATATCAGCTTTCCACATTGTGCAGGTTACACACAATACGATATGAATCTTAATCTTAACAGATCCTAAAAAGGTATTTCAAGGCCTAATTGTTAACTACAGTACTTTAAACCTATATTCTTAATAAAAATATGATCCACAGAATCTCAGAAAAAGAATTTAAACTGCAGGGCTATATTGAATTGGTAAACTGCAACATAAGACTGATGCCACATTTAAATGTATACTTATTTCATTCTATGTGATGCAAGCATGCTACTTTCCCACTAATTTAAATTGCCTCTGATCACTATGAGCCAGAATGCATGCCTGAACTTTAAACTGCATGTTAAGAATAATGCCTTACTCTAGAAATTAAAGCTAATTAATTACATTAACCAAATTATGTTACTTTAATTTTTTTAAATGCAAAAATTAAGATGTGAATCTTTCCTTTGATTTATCCCTCCCCTTACCCCAAAAATGAAAGGAGTGACTCATTTGCAGCTTGCAGGTTACTTCATTTTGTCCAGCTTAACCTCTATGAATTTTCGACAGGGTTTCTATATTGTACACTGCAAGTGCCTGCTCCTAATACTGACAAAAGCTGTATTTTAACTGTACTAATTTAATTTCAGTTATTCATTAACATGCAAATTATCTAGGAGTCCAAATAAACAGGATGAAATAATGTAGAAAATCCTTACTTTAAAAAAACATTTAAAAAAAGGAAAGCCTTTTACTGTCTGTGACCTCATTTTGTAGGTTTCCTTTATTGTGCGTAAAATAGTTTTTCTCTTTATGTATCCCTATGGTTCAATTATATGGTTCTTATTTTGGTACAATTCCCCACAATAATCCAGAATGTGCTGTTTTGTTAATAGACTTTTTTTCTTCTTCACATCCAGTGCAGAGTTGTAACAGGAGACTATTTCCACCGACAAAGGCTCCAGATGTTAAAACATTTCCCAACATCGACTTAATACAGTGACAGCAACACCTCCCTCCCACCCCTCCCAGTAGGGTTGGGACTGTACTGTATTCCCTACTGGTTCACCCTTCCCCCCAGTAAAGGGTAACATTTTCCCTGGGTGCAGAGTCTCCCTCATAGTCTCCCAGACTGAAGGACCTGTAAAAGGAAAAATATAGAGGTATAGTTACATCTTATCTTGAACCTTAACTGACAGATCAGTGCATAAACAAAAAGCTTTTTGCCTTTTTTAAGGGGTAGGTGCCAACCTTTAATGCAAAAACAAATTTAAGCCTAGATTTTCCCTTTTAAGAAAAGAGCCCATTTGTACCAAATAAATTCATTAAACAACACCATTTACTTTAAAGCTAGACTGACAATTCCACTATTGTGGCTCAGATTTAAGATAAAAGCAGTCCTATTTATTCTAACAAGCTTGTGCCTTTTTAGTACAAGATTACGAGGTTATGTGGTGGTTTTGTATGAGAGGCATTTAGAGAAGTGATGCAAAGCTTGCTGCCACAAGGAAGCTGTACACGCCTCTGTGAAAAACACATGTTAAAGACGAAAGAAACCCGAGAACTTTCCTTTCCATCTGGCAACCAGGTAATACGGCCAGCCCAGCCCCTGTCTCGGCCTGGCTGAGGCCGGACGGGCCCTGCCCTGGGGTGCCCGCTGGGCCCCCCCCTCCCCAACAGCTGCTGGACTGGGCCGGGCCATGGCTCTGATTTCTAACTTCTTGCTACTGGGCCCTGCCCCTCCGCCAGCCCGGGGCCAAGCTGAGTCTGCCGGCCCCCAGGAACAGCCCGGGGCCAGGGCAGCTCGGCCAAAATTCCACCACCGTTGAGATTCATCCACAATGTGAAAAATGCGTATTTTATGATTGACTTTTCGCAAATATTAAAATGAATATTATATGTGTTGTATTAGAAAGTAATGCTGTATTAATTCTCTTAAGTACTGTGGTAAATATAGTTTTAGGTTATAACAAAATGTTAAAATAGAAACTATGCTAAGTAGGATGCTTTGTTTAACAGAAAGGACTTGCAGCGAGATAGCCACCACAGGACACCTAAAATCTTTCAGAGAAAAAGAATTTATTGCCCTCTTATCAGAAGAAACGAACTTCTTCCTGCCTCGAAGGCACTGTTAGGATTCAGAGGAAGAAGTTGACACTGACCAGACAGAATCCTGTATTTGAATGGAATGTATGCATCATGTATGAGGTGTATAAATATGCAACAAGCTATTGTTTTTAAGGGTTAATCCTCTGTTAACGGGTGTCCTTTTTTGGGCTCGTGATGCCCTGAAAAAGGTACCCGGACGTCCGTAACTCTTTGTTTCTATTGTCTCATATTGTCTTAATTCAAGTTGTCCAAATTATTATTACTCTAATTGTATTATTATTTTCATAACCATTTTTTATTATTCAACTTTTAAAATTTTATAAACAAGTGATTGGCGTTTTTCACAATTATGGTAGCAGAGGATGGTTAACACCTTGCTGCCGGTGCTTTCGGAGAGTCAGAGTGGGGAAGGCGCCCCCTGCCCTATTTGGCAGCCTCGCTCTGTTTCCCCTGGGGTGGTCGACAGATGCAGGTTACGATCTGTGGACAAAAGGAGGCAATAAAACAAAGACAAGGGAAAAAAGGCTCCCTACAACCCCAGTAATTGGCCCCCCTAAGACTAGTAGTGCGCACAAAGAACCCGGGAAGGAAAAGGGATTGGTAAGTATTTCTCGGGAGGCAGTGTGGGGAGATGAATGTGTGTGAATGAGAGGCGGGCTGGTTGTCCCAGACCTGCCAAGTGAGTGCTGGAATCTCCCATGCTGCGTTTCCGAGGAGGAAAGCGGCCAGTAAATAGTCGAATTGAGTGATAAGAGGAGTGAAAGAATCCCCCGGGGAAACTGGGAGTGGGTCTCAGGGAGGAGTTGGACCCCTCAGAGGTAGGGAGCAATGTTTCCTAGCCCAATCCACTAGGGAACGGGACAGGAGGGGCCCCTAAAAACCCTGCTGGGTTGAGGGATTTACATTCCAATAGCATCCAGGGTTGAGCAGAATTCTGCCGGAGTGAGGATATGCTCAAGAACATCCAGGGTTGGACAACTCAGCTACATTGAGGGATAAAAAAATGCCCAAGAACATGCAGGGTTGGACAACACAGCTGGATTGAAGGAAAAATGCCCAAGAGCATCTGGGGTTGGACAACACATCTGGGTTGAGGGATATCCAATAGCACCGGGACTGGCCAGTAACACCTAAACTTATAATAGGTGATGTGAAAGTAAAAGGTACCTTATAATTGTCTTGTTTTGTGTGTGAGAGTGAGTCACACACAAAGTCAGCCTCAACTTCCCGGGCAGATGGGAAGGGGAGGGGCAGTGGAAAAGGAGTGTGTGACCCGCAAATAAGCCATTGTTTCCCCAGGCAGGTGGGGGCTGTGGCAGAACGTGTGTGTGACCTGCACAACAGGCTAGTGTTCCCCCAGGTGTGTGAGGGGGCCGTGGCTGAAGAGTGTGAAATACACGCAGACAACCTCACAGTTGAACGGGCACCAGAGGCAACCAGAGTCAGGGACCTTTCCGGAGGCCTGGTGATACTGAGACCCGGAGGACAACCCCAAGGCGAGGGGGGCCACAGGGACCTGTGATTTTATGGCGACAGGGATCCGCTTCGGGTCTTGAGGGTGTGAAAGGATGTGTGGAAGTGAATAAGAAATAAAAGTGAGTGAATGTAGACGAATGAAAGTATAGGTAATGTGTGTTGGAAAAGAAATGAAATTTTGTAAAATGTTTAATTATAGTTTAGTTATGAGTTGTGTGTGAATTGGTTTGTTAAAAGCAGTTTTGTAGCCGTTGATAGTGTGTGTGTTGGGTTTGTGTGTAACCTAGCAGGTAGTCTTAGGAATTTAATAAATATTTAAACTAGTGCAGGAAAGTAAGAATGCTAACCTGTCTGGAGGCAGCATACAATGTTATGAACAAAATTCGGGTAATATTTTTTTGTGAGAAAAAGTTACAAAAAAGCAGCCAGACCACGGGTAGCTGCTGAAGTTCTTCGTGTTTTGTTATTGTAATCACGAGTCGTTGTGGCTAATCGCTCCTTTTGTATCAGCAGAGCCTCGCCCGAGGCTAAGTTGTACCTTTCCCAGAAGGGTGGGAACCTTCCCGAACAGTAGAAGAGACCTGAGAAGGTGGGGGGGGCTATGCAAAGTGACTCCAAGACCACAATGCAGCATGGGTCCCCCGGTGTACAGAGAAGACCCCAAAACGACGAGCCACCTAAGAATTGAGAGACTGGAGTGATGTCTGGACGTGAGGAGCCGAGTGCTGAGCCTGCAGAGATGCAGAACACCTTCGGACCCTCTCGCCCTGACCAGAGAGACGACCCCGGCAGTGAGACCAGGCTGACTGAGCCGGCAAAAGTACCATCTGACGGGATCAGCAGGCCCTAAAGGCTCCCAAGAGGACCTGATCCCCAGCTCTACCCCTTGTGGACAGAGCTGCGCTTATCCTCCTCCTCTGAGTCGCTTTGGGAGAGACGACGGAGACTGCAGACCCGTCGCGCCACCCAATCCTGAGCTGATCACTTTTAATAAAGGCATTAAAAAGGAGAAGAAGTCTCCTGGCCCTGTTTATTTCAGAAGCACTCGGGGTGTACCTCTGGGGAAACGCTGTCTCTCTGTCAGCCAGAACCCTAGGTCACCCAGCGCCTGTACCTGGGGCTCACGCTGCCTTGGCTGTGGTGGTTTTTCCTTTTTTTTCGAAATTTCTATTTTTTATTGATCTAATAAATCTTTGTTAAATTTTTCATAAATTCGGCTACCGATTTGATCATTTATAACGGGGTGATGAGAAACACAGCATGAAGCATGAGAAGGTCGTGAGGTAGCTCGTCGACCATTTCAAAGTATCCAAGCAGAAGTTTGGATTTGTTAAGCTCTGGATTAATTTGTAAAAAAACCGTTTAATCCAGAAGAAAAAGAATATGCCACATGCTGGGGGGGAGATAGTAAGAAAATAAAATAATTTAAAAAATCAAAAAACCCCAAGGAAAACCAATAAAAGAAAAACAGTGAAAGAAAAAGGCTGGGAACAAAAGATGACCTCCTCCATTCCGTTTTTTCCCCCACCCGTTCGCGGCTGCACTCCCCAGCCCCTGTGCCGGCTGCGGCACAGTCTGTCTGCTTCAGTCCCGGCCGCCTGGCCCACGGCCGCTATGCTGGCCGCGCCGGGGGGCTGTGGGTCTGTCCTGCCATGCGGACCGTGGTTACCACACTGACCGCAGGGAAGGGAGGGTCCTGTCTGTCCCGTCTGTCCCATCCCTGGCTGCCCTGACTCTGGTCGGCTACCGCCGCTGCAGCCGGGGTCAGTCCCGGCTTTGTCTCTGCCGGATCAGCCACCGTTAGCCGTGTGGGGGCAATCCCCGCTCCAGCTCGGTGCGCACCGGAACAGCCCCTCGGGCGATCCTGGCTGCAGACCCCGCCTTTGGAGGACCGAGACTCGGCACTATGCCGAGTCCCCCCGTCCTGCCTCGAGCCCCGTTCCCTTGGTAACCACAGCTCCGGCTATTCTGGGAAACTCTCTCTAAAGGAAGCACTTTATCAAAACACTAAAAGTTCAGTTAAAAGAAAGCCCTCTCCTGATTATTCCTAAGAATACAGGAGAAAGGCTATAGAAGATAAAAATCCAAAAAGAATGGGATAAAGGGATTGGTCTATTTCCATTAAGAGAGGTTCCCATAGGAGGGAGTGGACCAGGGTTTGTAAATGCTCCTTTGACTTCGTCTGAGGTCTGAAATTTTAAGAAATAAATAAAAGGGATATTTGGAGGATCCCATAGGCATAGCTGAACAATTAGACCAATTTTTAGGTCCAAACATTTACTCTTGAGAAGAGATGCAGTCTATAATGAAAATAATATTATGTCAGGAAGAAAGACAGTTAATCAGAGCAGCTGGAATAAAAGCTTGGGAAAAAAGATAATCCGCAGGGACCCCCAGAGAAGACAAAATGCCAACTGTACCTCCTGAGTGGGGTCAAAATAATGTGGAGGGGAGTAAACACATGAAGAATTATCATAATTACATAATCAAGGGAATAAATAAGACAGCATATCAAAGGCGAAATGCAAAAAAAAAAAGGTTTTTAAGGGACAGCTTTTTAGAGGGGAAAGAAGAAACTCCAACTAAATAGATAACCAAGCTTAAGAGAAATAGGAAAATGGTCCTAAGGAAGTGGAAGATCTGAAAATCTTTAAAGAGAGGGGCACAGAGGAGGAATAGGGAGGTCATAAGCTCTAATTTTTTTTGCGGGGGGACAAATACCATCTGGAGCCTGTGATAACTTTAAAAGTGGGTCCCCAAGAAGAAGAATAGGAATTTGTAGTAGACACAGGGGCAGAAAGAACCTGCCTGTTAAATATTCCAAAAGGCTATAGTGTGAACAAACGTGCAGTGAAAGTAACAGGGGCAAAAGTAGAAAGTTTTACATTTCTGGTCATTAAAGATGTGGTAATTGAGGAGGAAACTAAAATTTGGATGGGACATGTCTAATTGGTCCCAGGGGAAGGTAGCAACTTAGTGGGGAGAGACTTACAAGTGCAATTAGGAATAGAGGTTATACCAGAAGATGAGAAAATGACAGTTAGAGTTTTAAAATGAGGCCAAGAAGATGAAGAAAAAAAAATCAACGAGGAAGTTTAGGCTGGGAAAGGAAACAGGGGAGGATTAAATATTGACCCCATAAGGGTTATGATTGAGAGAGAAGATTGTCCCATAGGTGTATGTCAGTATCATATATCTTTAGAAGGACGGGAAGGTTTGAAGACATTATTAGAAGGACTAATAAAGGATGGGGCATTAGAACCTTGTATGCCTCCTCATAATACCCCTATTCTCCCAGTAAAGAAGTCTGATGGGAGTTATAGATTAGTACAAGATTTAAGGGAGGTTAAAAAAAGAACTCGGACTCGCTACCCAGTGGTACCAAATCCTTATACTCTTGTAAGTAAGGTCCCACCCCAGCATCAGTGGTTTAGTGCGGTGGATCTTAAAGATGCTTTTTGGGCTTGCCCACTAGCCAAGGAGAGCCGAGATATTTTTGCCTTTGAATGGGAGGATCCAAAAAACGGGGAGAAAGCAGCAACTAAGATGGACAAAGTTACCACAGGGGTTTACGGAATCCCCAAACTTATTTGGGCAAGCTTTAGAAACAATACTACAAGATTTTCCTACTCCTCCTGGAATACAAATTATCCAATATGTGGATGATCTTTTATAATCTGGGGAAGCTGAAGTGAGAGAGGCTACTATACAATTTTTGAATTTTCTGGAAAAAAAAAGGATTAAGGGTATCAAAAGGGAAACTGTAATTTGTAGAACCAGAGGTAAAATATCTTAGGCACTTAATAAATAAAGGTAGCTGGAAACACAACCATGAGAGAATTGCAGGAATTTTATCCCTTCTCCCTCTCTCTTCAAAGAGGGAGATCAGAAAACTACTTGGGATTATTGAAATATTATAGATTATGGATTGAGGGGTATACACAGGCAGTAAAATTTGTGTATGAAAAATTGACAGAGGGAGATGATATAAAACGGACCAAGGAAGATATTGTTAAATTTAAAAAGTTGAAGTTAAAACTAGCCTAAGTACCAGCTTTAAGCTTACCCTTATTAGAAAAATTCTTTATCATTTATAGATAAATACAGAAAATGGAGTAGCTCATAAAATTTTAATTCAGGAGTGAGGAGGAGTAAAAAACCTAGTAGCTTATATATGAAAGATGTTAGACCCAGTAAGCCACAGCTAGCCAGTATGTATTTAAGTTATAACAGCTACTGCAATCCTAGTAAAAGAAAGTTGCAAGCTTACTTTTGGAAGTAAACTAGTTGTGTACACCTCGTTCTGTCTGAGGTGTGTTGAATAAAAAAAAAAAAAGAATAAAGTAAGAAGAGAAGAAAAAGAGACGGTGAAGTGGGGGGGTGGTTAGCAGACTCTGGGATGTTGGAATGTGGAGTGATGACATCTTGGTGCGAGAAGAGAGCAGAAGTGTGAATGCGGGTTTTTTGCATGAAAGGCAGGGAAGTGTCTTAACACATGGTTGTTAAGAGCTGAATGGGGGTCCAGAAAGGGTTTAGCAGAACAGGCCCTCCTTGAAGGGAAAAGAGGATAAGTTGACTAAAGAAAGAAAAAGAATGTCAGGAGCACCTGAGAACGCCAAGTTTGGGGTTGTCAAGGTTGGGAGGTGTCTGACCCAGGAGCAGTGAGGCCTCGGGGGCTGCGGCATGGACCGATTCATGGAGGTGACCCGGCGGCGGTGCTGGGAGCAGATTACACGGGTTTGCTGGCCAGGAGTGGGCCGGCGTCATGGCGGAACTGCCGCTGTAGCTCCTAGACTGTCAGGGTCCCGAGCCCAGGATGGCAGCGTCGGCCCTCGTAAGTGGGTCGAGAGAGAGAGAGAGAGAGAGAGAGAGAGAGAGAAGGAAAGAGAGAGAGAGAGAAGAAGAGAGAGATAGGGGGCAAAAGAGATGCAAAGTATGTCCCCAGGGTCTCCATGCCCGTGGCTGTTCTGCCCTGCTCCGACCGGCCAAGGCCCTGCAGTGAAATGGCAGCACCGGGGGAAGGGTGAAAAACAGCAGCATTGACAGCAAGGCTGT
The DNA here is from genome assembly GCF_028551555.1 of Melozone crissalis. NCBI lineage: Eukaryota > Metazoa > Chordata > Aves > Passeriformes > Passerellidae > Melozone > Melozone crissalis. The sequence goes on along the minus strand of NW_026535813.1, from coordinate 1,662,308 downwards.
GAAAAGAGGGGGAGGGGGCGAGCACTAAAAGATAAAATCAAAGCAGAGATTGCTGACTCTCCTAACCTCACAAAGTGCTTTGTTTTTATTAAGTAAGAAGTTTTTGTTTTGTTTGCTGTTAAGAAAGAAGTTTTTTTCCTGAAGAATGGGTTTGTAAGGCTAAAACAATTAAATGCTGCCCAAAAAGTAAAAAGCAATGGATGTGATACTGAAATAGAGATTTTTGGAATGCACTTGAGTAAGCAATATGAATTAAGCATTTAAAGTTTAGCCTGTAGAACGGTGTTGAATTTTAACCCTTCTACTTAAGAAATCCCTGACATGGTACAAAGGGCATAGGAAATGCAAAATTCTGAAGCTTCTTGCATAAAGAACAATGCCAGAGGAGACCAAGGGACACAAAGAACCCAGATAAAGGAGCTCCTCTGGCTCCAAGCTAATCAAAGCCACAGATGTACTCAGATAAGCACCAAGAGACCAAGGGCACACGCGCAAAGGGAAAGGTTCAAAAGTTCAGCCAGGAGGAAGAACACAACCTTCAGCCTCAGAGACCGCCAAAAGACCCCCGTGCGACCACCACAGCGAACCACCCATGCCCAGGAAGGCGTGGAACTATTTAGCATACGAGGCGAGGACAGGGGGGGGCAGGGGTTGAATATGCATGAAAAAGTGGTGCAATCTATTGCATATGGAACACCTTTGTGAATAAAGATGTGGGTCAGACTGAAGCTCGGGGCACAAGTTTTTCATGAGCGCTATCTCACCTGTGCCGGGCGCTGACATACATACCCACTTCATAACTATCTCTGGTTGTGGAGTCTATTTATTCCGCGTATCGCTTCAATACATCTCGTGTTAAAATCAGTCTGGCCTTTTTTATTTAACTGTAACTCACAGAAAGAAGAATTTGCCTCTGCAGCCATTAGCACAGCTGACTGCTGTGGAGAAAGCTTTTAGCTAAACCCAGAAAGTTTGGAAGAAAAGCGAATGGTAAAAGTTAATGCAGTATTGTCTTTCGTTTATTACTATGCTATTAAGAAGTCCTTTCCAGGTTCTACTGAAGCAACAATCCAAATCATGGAAAGAGGGTGAATTCATGCCAGCAGAATCAAAGGACTTGTGAAGGAGCCTGAGGAATGGACTATCACATGTAAACCAGGTGATACCGAACTGACTTTCCAATGGGGACTGAGTGGTACTGGTTTGGGAAAACCCAAATGATCCAAGAAATGTACAAAGAATAACACTTAATTAAGAAATAATGCAATGCTTTTATCACTGGTTTCAAGCACTGCTTGAATAAAACATCTCCTTGGGGGAGGAATACTTCAGACAGAGGGGTCAAGACTGTTTTTGTATTCTGACCTTAGCCAGTGAATTGTACAGGGGAGAAGGGAAATTACCATTTCCATCAGTACCATACTGTAAACTTTAATCGATTAATTCCATTACTGGACATGCTAGCTGAGTTAAAAGTGAATGTTTAAATTGTGGGAATAATTAGTATTGCAGTTCACAAATTTTATGCTCTTCTTGCAAGAAGTGTTAAAGTAATAACTTTGTTTTGTGGATGGGAATTATTGGTGCCTGTTGAATGAGAGATACATGAAGAACGGTAAGAGACCACACTTAAAGGGTGTCAAAATCAATTTGCCTGGAAATTAGTTAAGAGAAAGTGACAAGGAAATAGAGGGCAAGACCAGATTGGCCTCTATATTCGCCACCAAGAAGATCAAATACACCTGCTGTGGGTTGCAACCTCACAGGCATGGGAGGTGGGAGTATAAGCCATACTGGACCTCTGTTATTCCTGTTTCTGGCACTCATTTGTTGTCTTTTCCCTTTCGGGATACCAGCAAGATCGTGTCACAAATGCTACAGAAAGCATCACATGGAAAGAAACCAAAGTTCCTCTTTTATTACACACACCCATGTCAACAGCTACTGTTATAACCCATCCAAATTAAGAACCTGTAGGCAAAATGGAGAAAATTATTGGGTTACAAAAAAAAAAACCTCAGAAAAAAAGTGGTAATAGATTTGGAATTGAATGTCCAAAAGAAGAGAGATGGATGTTTTACATTTAATCTTAAAAGATACGTTTCAAGATTCAGTAAAAAAACAAATAGTAAACAAAAAGGTAAAACCAGCACAGCAATTTAACTCTATATTGACCCCAAATTATATGTTGAATCGTATTACAGGACTCCAAGCAGTTACAGAAATGATAGCAAATAAAGCCACCCAGGCATTAGAGTTAATATCAAGTCAGCAAAGCCAAACAAAAACTGTAGTGTATCAGAATAGGTTGGCTTTAGACTATTTATTGGCTAAAAAAGAGGGTGTTTGTGGAAAGCTTAATATATCAGATTGTTGAAAATTGATGACCACAGAAAAGTCATTCTAGAAAAAGCAAAAGAAATCAAAGAAGAAATATATATATATGCATATAATAACCCAGGTACCAGTCCAAAAATTAGAAAACAATGTTAAAACCTAGCTGGTGGTGTAATGTATTAGAAGAAATTAAGATCTTTCATTTTATGTGTTACAACTATTTTTGTATTTCTTCCTTGTGTAATCCCCTATTTTATTTTGCCAGCATAGTCAAGAAGATGCAAGTAGACAAGAGATATTGCTCAAGCCAAATGATTTACAAAGAATAAGAGTGGGGATTGTGAAAAACACATGTATTTTATGATTGGCTTTTTGCAAATATTAAAATGAATATTATATGTGTTGTATTAGAAAGTAATGCTGTATTAATTCTCTTAAGTAGTGTGGTAAATATAGTTTTAGGTTATAACAAAATGTTAAAGTAGAAACTATGTTATGTAGGATACTTTTTTTCTAAAGAAAAGACTCACACTGTGATAGCAGTCACAGGACACCTAAATCTTTCAGAGAAAGGGAATTTATTGCTCCATTATCAGGAGAAATGAACTTCTTCCTGCCTCACATAGCCAGGATGACGCCTGTAGGCTTAGAGAAAGAAGTTGACACCGACCAGACAGAATCCTTTGTTTGAATAGAATTTATGCATCATGTATGAAGTGTATGAATATGCAACAGGCTGTGGAGAGTTTTGTCAAAGAGTGGCTTGAGGAGAGAGGACTCAGTTGAATTGATTTGGTAAAAATGTCTTAACTAGAGCAGAAGCTTTTTTGCAAGCAAAGTGTCTGTTGAAAAAGTAGCAAGCTAAAGAATAGAAAAGTACAAGACAATAGTTAATTTTAAATCTTGCACTTGCAAAGATAACGTGTCTTTGAGCTTAGCAGAGTATGATAAAGAAATAGACAGCGAAGTGTGAGAAGTAGAGAACGTAAGCTCAAAAGAATGTAGATGAGTTAATAGTATAGTTTAACCAATAGATTGCTTGGCTTACAGAATATTCAGAAACTTATTATTTACTGTATAAGTGTTTGATGCTTTCTTTAATAAACTAGACCTGTGATAAACCATCTAGTGTCCTAGTCTCCTTCCTACGACAACAAGCTATTGTTTTTAAGGGTTAATCCTCTGTTAACGGGTGTGCTTTTTCGGGGTCCTGCAGCCCAGAAAAAGGTACCTGGACATCCGTAACTCTTTGTCTCTATTGTCTCATATTGTCCTAATTCAAATTGTCCAAATTATTATTACTCTAATTGCATTACTATTTTCATAACCATTTTATTACTATTAAACTTTTAAAATTTTAAAAACAAGTGATTGGCGTTTTTCACAAACGATAAACACAACAATGAGAAAAACTTGTAGAAAATGAGAGGGGTTTCAGGATTGCAAATTTCCCTGGACGGCTGCTATTCAGGAGAATTGAAAGCCACAAGAAAACTGTTTTCTTGTGGAGAAGTCTCCATAACATTAACAAAAGAGACTTTTTACCCTAAGTAAACTAATGAAAGACTATTCTAAAAGTGATAAACTAACTGAAATTTTAAGTTTTGTTTCTTTACATAGTCATAGAAAAAGAAAATTTTGTAGGGAGAAGTATCATGAAAGCTTTGTTTTGATTCTTATTACTTTTTCTTTTAGTTAATAAATTTCTTGTTATACTCTTTTAAAGTTTTGAGCCTACTTTACCTTTTTCCTGTGAAAAAAACCAATTGTTATGAGTAAAAAAAAGTTACCCATTTTTTTTGTAAAAAGGTTGCAAAGTGAACAGGCTGGACCAGTTGCTGCCAAGGTGGAGTTCTACCTGTTTGTTATTGTAATCACCGGTCGTTTTCGTTAACTACTCCTTTTGTATCAGGACAGTCCTGCCTAAAAACCAGGTTGATAGCCCTTCTCACAGCGAAAGGAGGGGACATGAAGGGAACACATCAGAGGGCATGCAAATTAACCTCGGAACCAGCATGCCATGGGAAGCCACCCCACCAAACTTACCGAAAAGACCCCAAAAACAACGAGCCAACACAGAATTAAGAGATCAAAGTGATGTCTGGACGTGAGGAACAAAGTACCGAGCCTGCGGAGATGCTGAGAAACTTTGTTGCCCCTCGCCCTGAGCAAAGACCTCAGCTGGAGCCAAGAGGCCGAGACGGCAAGGCTGAGAAGTTGTAACACGGGGTATACCCCCACTGCTCTTGTGTGGACGGGACCCCCAGCTCTGCTCCCTAGGGGAAAAAGCTGCACATTACTCGTCCTCTGAGACACCCTGGGAGCGACGACGGAGAAGCTGCGGACACGTCGAGCCTTCCAGTCTTGAGCTGATCACTTGTAATAAAGGCATTAAAAGGAGGAAAAGTCTCCTGCCCTGTTTATTTCACCTATCATTGTTTTTAAAATTTTAAAAGTTTAATAGTAATAAAATGGTTATAAAAATAGTAATACAATAAGAGTAATAAAAATTTGGACAATCGGGATTTAGGATAATATGAGACAATAAAACTAAAGTGTTACGGACAGTCTGGGTACCTTTTTCTGGGCAGCATAAGCCTGAAAAAGGACACCCCTTAACAGAGGATTAACCCTTATAAACAATAGCCTGTTGCATATTCATACATCTCATACATGATGCATAAATTCTATTCCAACAAAGGATTCTGTCTGGTCAGTGTCAGCTTCTACCTCTTAATCCTAACGGCATCTCAGGGCTGAGCAAAGCAGGAAGAAGTTCGTTTCTTCTGGTATGAGAGCAATAAATTATTTTTCCTCTGGAAGATTTAGGTGTCCTGTGGCTGCTATCTCGGTGCAAGTCCTTTCTTTAAAAAAAGTATCTTACACAGCATAGTTTCTATTTTAACATTATGTTATAACTGAAAACTATGCTTAACACACTATTTAAGAAAATTAATACAGCGTAACTTTCTAACATAACACGTATAATATTCATTTTAATATTTGCAAAAAGCCACTCATAAAATGTGCATTCTTCACACTCGTAATCCTATATCACAACAGAAAATAATAAGCACATTCTAATAAATACACTAGTAATTAACCATCATTGAACCCACCACAGGTAGTTAGAGAAAGAATATTAAACATACCTTATACTAACCTAACAATTTCACTTTTAGGTGGATTAAACAAGATGTTTTGTACTGAGGAGATGCTATGGCTGAAACTAAGTGCCAATTTTACCACTTTGGAATCCTCTCCATTATTTATCCATTGTTCAGGTAAAAATGTAATTCGATTTCTTATGTCGCTAACTGACAAATCTTAGGCTGACTTTTAAATAGCTTTCCATTCAACAATTAAGCAGAATTGCATGATTCACTCACATAATTTCAGCATAAAAATTCTAGAGCAAGTATCAGCTTTATATAAAGAATGAATGAATAAACTTAATTTGCCCTCTTTTTCTGGGTAGTATAATGATCTCTTCACAGTACCACACTACACGTGGAAAGCTTGATTTATACATTGTGAACAAACAGCATACAAAGCAAGGTGGTATAAGAATAAAAGTATTCTAGAGTGCACAATCACTGTTCTTTACTGAAGTCGAATCATTTTCCAGACAGAACTATAACAATTGTGAATTAGTACATAAAGTGGAACATGGAAATATTCAACACATCAGCATGCACAAAACATCAGTGTCTACAGTCAGGAAAGTTACAGATTACATACAACACCTGGCCTTCTTACACCTGACAGGATGCATTTTTCTCAGAGGGGAAAGAGGATTTTTGCACTGGAGTTAGTGGGGCTCATTGATAGCTTTAACTAGACAGAAATGGGGAAAGGGACAAAATCAGGCTTGCCAGAGATGATCAGTGGGATGGCACACCCAAATCTGAAGGACTGAGTGCCAGTGAGATTCTTCAATCTGCCACACAAGGTATCAGCTACAGTGAACCACACTTGAAATGTTTCTCTACCAATGAGCACAGCATGAGGAACAAACAAGAGGCGCTCAAAGCCTTGGCCCAGTCCCTGAGGTATGGCATCAATGTGTCCTAGTTTTGGCCAGGACAGGGTAATTTTTTACAGTAGCTGGCAGGGGGGCATGGCCAGACCCTAATGTTACTTGATATCATCTCACCTCACTTGTGAGGGGAGTAGGGACTCTCTCCTTTCCAGCAACACTCTCTCCTTTCCAGTGGCAGGTGAAATGGTCCAGTATTGTTGGACTTCCTATGTAAATAATTTCTTTGCCTTATACCTTTTGTTATTAATATTGTTGGTGTTACTGTTTCCTTATCTCATTGCTGTTTCCAGTAAATTGTTCTTATCTCAACCTGTGATTTTCACATTTTTGTGCCTCCAATTCTCAACTCCATCCCTGGAATGGGAAGAGGAAGGTGAAAGGGGAGTGAGTGAGTGGCATCTACTTTGGAAGAGCCTTGGTGGAGGCCCTGTGATGTACTTCTGACCTGATTAGCATAAGAGATCAGATAATTAGGATGCCTTGGCAAGAACAAACAGATCTTTGAAGACTGAATCAAGACAGGCTGACAGGAAAAGAAGAATCAACTTCTGCAAGCAAGACATGTTGCAAAATATATAATTTTGTTTATGTGATGATTAACACAATCATTGTAGTAAAAAATTACTAGCATTCCTAAAATAGTATATAAGCATACGTAGTCCACAATAAATTTGGATTCTGATCAACAGTCAGTCTCCCTGTCTCTCTCCATCACCGATAATTGGTTCCCCACATGAGGAGCAAGGAACAGCCTATCTGGCTCCAATCGGTGAGTTCCCCTGGAACTGGAAGTGCTGGTGTGAGAACCAGGAGCGGGCCCAAAACAATCCCTCCAAAGTTGCCAGTATTTACCCTCAGTGCTGTAAGGGGAGGCAATATGCTAATCAATGTCGGTTCAAGTATGATTTTGAATGGCACCCGATATCGGGAAACCAGAGCTAAAGCACGGAGCAGCACCACACAAAGACACAGATGCCCCAGCCGATACCTCAGAGAAGACCACCTCAAGCCTCAGCCCAGCCACTGCCTCAAGCAGCCTTTGCCGGACCACAAGCAGCCCCCACTGGTCTGTCACCGACCAATATGCAGCCACCCCAGGCACTGCAGGACTGGACATCTCAACCAATAACACAGTAAAGTTGTCTGATTGCTCAGATTGTTGTCCCCCTACAGGAATCTATGGACACTTGAAACCTGGTAACCACGTTTTGCTTATAGGTAGATCATCTACCTTGATAACAGGGTTGTTTGTGCTGCCAGGAGTCATTGACTCTGACTCGGTTGGGGAAATAATGATCATGGCTTGGACTCCTCAGCCACCCTGTGTAGTCCCAGCTGGGAGCAATATAGTCCAACTCATGCTTGTCCCGGCAGCACCCCTATCTGCACCCCTGATAGCTGAACAGAGGGGAGGCGGGTTTGGTTCCATAGGGGTCTCACAGATTTTTTGGACACAACTGTATTACATCTCAGCATCCCACATGTCAATGCAAAGTGACTCTGAAAGGAAAGGACATAATTTCACCAGGACTCATTGATACTGGTGCAGATGTTACTGTTATCTCAAAAAAGCCAAGGGCCCAGTGATTGGCCATTAATGACTGTGTCTCAGGTACTCTCTGGCTGTGTGGGAATAGTCAAAGCTTGCAAAGCCAACACGGTGCAAATAACAGGGCCTGATGGGCAGATAGTCACAGTTAAACCTTTTGTGCTGTCTGTCCCTCAGGTTTTGTGGGAGAGGGATGTGTTAACAGAATGGGGAATTTTTATGCATTCAAATTTTGTATAGGAGTCATTGAGACACCCCCACAATGGTCCCTTGCTGAAGTGCCTCAGGCATTTTCAAGCACTGGAAGGAGCAGCCCAGCTATCAAAGTGACACTTGATACAAATTTAAAGCCCTGAGTGACATCTCACCTTAGTCAAAACATTTCTGCTACCAGTTACTTGCCTTATTAACAAAGTAATTTTATTGTGAATCTTTTGGTACAGCTATTTAGTACTATATAACTAAATTTTTATTGTTTTAGACTTTAATATTTATATCTCATTACTTTTATTAAGCCCAACTTAAAGCTATCCTACAAGCAATCATTAAAAGCTACTGCAGGGGGTGTGCCCCCCCCCCCACCCAGCACCAGCCAGTGTTAAAATTTACCTTCCAATTTTAGTAACTTTTGATTTATGTTTTTTAACAGGATTGTTACTAGAAAAATTTGAAGGTGTTTGTGTAAAAGTGGTGTCTTCCAACATATTAGTAACATTGCAAAACTGCATAGTTCACTGAGAGTTATTAGATAAGTCGCAAATTCAAGATTCTTTAGCTCAAATATGTTAGAGACAACTGCTCACTTAAAAAAATTTAAAAGGTTTATTAAACCTTAACAAAAATTCAACAAAGGACTAAATAAGGAAAAATTGCAGTGCTAGGAAGTGCCCTTGTGGCTGCCTACCTCAGGGTCGGTTTGTCTTCAAGATGGATGCTCAGTATTTTTATACTACTGGGGGTTTCATCAGCCAGCCCTGGCTCCTCCCAAAGTCTGTCAGTCAACTCTTCTTTGCCATTTATTGGTGGAGACTGCTTTCTTGCAACTTGATTGGAAGGTCAGGTGTTGACATGCCGTGCCCCCCTAGCAACAAGCTTTTCCATTCCCAACTGCCCCATGTAAGGGGCACATGTGAACACCTTCTTTCTACCTGTCCTAGTCAACCCAGGCCGTCTGATGGCACCAATATGGGGGGTGGGGTGGTGGGAGGGAAGGGAGCTATGGGGAGAACAGAGGACATCTAAACTACAATAACATAACTATACATCAATAAAGCTTCTCTTAATAGTCACACAATATTCATCCCTTAATTGCGACAGCCAATCATCTCATTATGCATCTATAACACATACAAGACAAACTTTGAACTTTATTTGTAGTAGTTATTTATAATTACTATATAAACTGTACTGTCAGCTTTATTAGTTGCCTACTTCTACTCCACAGTTTTAACAAAGTAATTTTATTGCAAATTTTTCTGAACAGTTGTTGTTTACCTTGATGTTTAATTGTTATATGACAAAGTTTCAGTACCCTTTTTGTAATAATAGAGTTTAAATGAGTTAATTCTTCTTAAGATTAATTTTGTTTAGTCTCAGTGATGTTAGCTATAAGTTTTTTTAAGTATATTTTTGTTATGTTTTACTGAAGTTAAGTTTTAGTGGAGCTGATTTTAAGTTTTGCTCAAATATACCTGTTTGAACATTAAGATATAAATTCTTTGTTATACAAGTGAATGACATAAAGCCTAAATGAATGTATACAAATTTGCTCATTTAAATTAAAAGATACAGCTATTTTGTTATAGAAATAAGAACAATTTTTGCTTTTTATTTTTTATAAGTACTACTAAAGAACGAGTAACAATTTTATATTATGGCTGCTATCAGTTATAAGCTGTTTAATGCCTTTTTTGTTTTACTACTATTTAGCTAAAGATAAATGACAAAGCCATCTGCTTTACAAACCTTCACATATTGTTGCACAGCTATTTATAAGACATATTATTTTAAAGAACTTTCCTAACTACTATTACAAAGAGGTTTTCAAGATATATTAAAGAGCCTCTTCCAGTTAAGGCCTGGGCCCTGGCCAAATCTTAGTCTTAACTAGTGGAAAAACATGCCAATAAAGCCAAGCGTTTTCTACACCAAAACTATACTCAAGTCATTTTGACTTGCCAAATTTGGACATATAATAGCTAAGCCTCCTATTAAATACCTGGGAATAGTTCTCTAAGCACTCACTTTAAAATGAAGTTTGCCAATTACTACAGACTCTAAGTAATAGTACAATATTTAGGCATTTTACAATGCATTATTTTAAATCACTTTTCTATTTTTCATGTACTACTAATTGTACATATTATCTGATTTATTTTTATTTAGTATAAGTTTATTGTTTTGTCACATATTTTGCTTTTATGTTGCCTTCATGTTCATAACGAGAAACACACGCTATTTAAAAAAGGCAAAAAAACAGAGTGTAGCTGCTCAAGAACTTTACACTAATATTTACCCTAAAAATGCTGAAATCAAATCAAATCAAATCAAATTTAATCCCTTACCCTCCTGAAGCACCCTTGGAGCCCCAGGAATTAGAGCTCCGGGGTTCTGTGAAAAAGGATTTTTGTGTTAATTTTAAATACATGTGAAAGAATCAGTCTAAAACTTAAGATGCTTTTCCCTATCACCCTGTATATAAGAATCAAACCTTTTGCTACAATTACACTTCTGGCGGCCCTTCTAAATCCAGTAATGTCCCCCTTGCGGCTGCCATTGCGAATATTTTTGGTTTGTGGAGATCACGCCTGAGCCTTTAGTGGCTGGGGTTTAGCATCCTAGCTAAAAGATTTTTTAAAGATAAGTATGCATGTGATGATTTTGATAATAATTGTATTAATCATGATACCTTGCTTGCTTCAATGTATGCAGAGGAAAATTAATAAAGCCATTAAAGGAGTGGTTTTGGTTGAAAAGAGAAGGGAGAGATGATGTACTTCGGACCTGATTAGCGTAAGAGATCTGATAATTAGGATGCCTTGGCAAGAACAAACAGATCTTTGAAGACTGAATCAAGACTGGCTGACAGGAAAAGAATCAACTTCTGCAAGCAAGAGATGTTGCAAAATATATAATTTTGTTTATGTGATGAATAATGCAATCATTGCAGTAAATAATTACTAGCCTTCCTAGAATAGTATATAAGCATACGTAGTCCACAATAAATTCGGATTCCGATCAACAGTCTCCTCGTCTCTCTCCATTGCCGATAGCGCTGAACTGGGGAGTACTATTCCTAAACCACAACACAGTGGCATAAGTGAAATGTGGTGGGATGAGTCCTGTGACTGGAGTGCCATGTTGGACGGTTGCAGGCTCTTCAGGGGGAATAGGCAGGGCAGGCAAGGTGGGGAATGGCACTGTATGCAATGGACAGGTGAATGTAGGGAGCTTGCAGTTGGCAATAGCATGGTTGAGAACCTCTGGGCAAGGATTAAGGGACAATCAAATAATGTGGATGTCATCAAGGGAATCTACTACAGACTACACAGCCAGGACAATGACACCAATCATACAATCATAGAATGTTAAGGGGTTGGAATGGACATTAAAAATCCTTTAGTCTCAACCTCCCCTTCCATGGGCAGGGACACCTCCCACTAGACCAGGTGGCTCGAGGCCTTATCCAGCCTGGCTTTGAACACTGCCAGGGTTGGGGCATCCACAACCTCTCTGGGCAACCTGTTCCAGTCTCACCACCTTCACAGTAAAAAATTTCTTTTTGAAATCCAGTCTAAACTTCCCCTTTCAATTTGTACCCATTGTTCCTTGTCCAATCATTACAGTTCCTGACAAAGAGTCCCTCTTTGGCTTCCCTGTAGCCCCTTTCAGATACTGGAAGTTTGCTATGACGTCTCCCCACAACCTTCTCCAGGTTTAACAGCCCCAACTTTTTCAGCCTGTCTCCATAGGCAAGGTGCTTGAGTCCTTTTATCAAATTAGTGGCCTCTTCTGGACTTGCTACAACAGTTCTATGTCCTTATGTTGGGGACAACAGAACTGTATGCAAGGGAGGGTCTCACAAGAGCAGAGTAGAAGGGGAGGATCATTTCCTTCAACCTGCTGGTCATGCTCTGTAGCAGGCACAGGGTCTGCAAGGGCCCCGTGGTGTGCACAAGCCAAAGATAGGAAATGCCAAGTCATGGTGAATGGGCTAGAAGCCCCTCTTCCGCCTTTTGAAGCCCCTGTTTATCTCTCTGTAACACTATAGGTCACTTTCCTTTAACCCTTGCCATTGGACAATTTCTGATTCCCCTGTACCCTATATAAAGGGCTGTTTTAGTCCAGCTCTGGCTAGAAGAGTTGTCACTGGGACCCTTCACAGAAGAACCAATAAATACATCGCTGTGGAACTCCACACGGCCTTCTCTCCCTTCGTCTGCCTGCCTAGGCACCTAGCAAGCTGAAGGGCGGAAATCACAATGAGCTGATAATCACTTAAGAGTTGATCTCACTTAAGCTTGCTAAGGTTACCTGCGGCTGAGAACTGCTTGGGAACTCGGACAGTCTGTCCCGAATAGGACTGCACTATCTGGGACCCTGCAGTCTGCTGGGGACACCCTGAAACCCAGCAAAGGCGCTTCAATGCTCCTTTGAATGCAGCTCAGGATTCCGTTGGTTTTCTGTGCTGCCAGCACACATTGGCAGCTCATGTTTTTTTATTAACCATCGCCCTCAAATCCTCTGCAGGGCTGCTGGGCTGCTCTCATTCACTTTGCCCAACATGTAGATGTGTCTGGAATTGCCACAATCCAGGTGTAAGACCTTGAACTTGGCCGTGTTGAACTTCATGAGGTTTGCACAGACCCACATCTCAAGCCTGTCCAGGTCCCTCTGGATGCCATCCCTTCCCTCCAGTGTGTCGACCACACCACACAGCTTGATGTCATTAGCAAATTTGCTGAGGGTGGCCTCAATCCCACTGTCTATGTCACCAACAAAGATGTTGAACGGTATCAGCCCCAGTACCGACTCCTGAGGGACACCACACATCACCAGTCTCCACATGGACAATCAGCTGTTGACCACAACATGGATTTGATGGACGGACCACTCAGTGGCATGCAGCCATCCAGCCAGTTCTTTATCCACTGAGTGGTCCGTCCATCAAATCCATGTCTCTCCAATTTGGAGACAAGGATGTCATACAGGACAGTATCAAATGTTTTGCATAAGTCCAGGTAGATGATGTAATTTACTCTGCCCCATTCACCAATGCTGCAGCATTATTCTGGGAGTTAATGTAAAACACCTCAAGGACAACAGTCATGGGTCACAGCCAGCACAACTTCATGAAGGGAAAGTCCTGCTTGTCAAACTTAATTTCCTCTTTCAACAAGATAATCCACCTAGTTGACCAAGAAAAGTCTGTTTGGGATTTCTGTAAAGCTTTCAATATTATCTCACAGTATCTTTCTTGACAAAATGTCCAGCACACAGCTGGATAAACATATCATGCAATGGGTGAGCAACTGACTCATGGGTCAGGCACAAAGAATTATAGTAAATGGGATTACATCAGGCTACCAACCAGCAACTAGTGAGGTTCCACAGGGCTTCATCTTAGGCTCATTTCTCTTCAACATCTTTATAAATGACTTGGACGCAGGACTTGAAGGGACACTAAGAAAGATTGATGATGACACTAAACTGGGAGGACCTATTGACTCCCTTGAGGGCAGAGAGGCTCTGCAGAGAGACCTTGACAAATGAGAGGGCTAGGTAATCACCAATCATATGGAGTTTCACAAAGAAAAGTGCCACATTCTGCACCTGGGATGGGGCAACCCTACATGTACAGACAAACAGGAGAACAAGAGGCTAAAGAGCAGTGCTGCAGGAAGGGACCTGAGGGCCCTGGTCAGTGGGTAGTTGGATTTGAGTCAGCAGTGCCCTGGCAGCCAGGAGGGCCAACCATATCCTGGGGTGTATGTAGCAGGCACAGGGCCTGCAATGCCTCCATGGCATTCAGCAGCCTAAGACAGGAAATGCCTAGTCATGACGACTGGACCTAAGAAGCCTGTCTTCTACCTTTGGACCCTTACTTATCTCTCTGTATGACTATAGGTCACATTTACCTCAACCCTTACTATTGGACAATTTCTAAAACTCCTGTATCCTATAAAAATCCCTACTTTTGCCCAATTTGGCAGAAGAGCTGTCCCTGAGAACCTTTGCAGAAGACATCAATAAAGACATCTCTGTGGAATCTCATAGAGTCTTCTCCTCTCTCTCCCTGCGTCTGCCAAAGGCACTTGGCAAGCCAAGAGCTGAAATCACAGATGAGCTGATCTCACTTAAGAGCTGAGCTTGCTAAGGTTGCCTGCAGCTGGGAGCTGCTTGGGAGCCCAGGCAGGCTGTGCTGAACAGGACTGCGCTATCCAGACCTGCAGCAGCCAGCTGGGGAATACCCCGAAACTCAGCTGAGGCGCACATTACTCAGGTGCATCAGGCACAGCATTGCCAGCCGGGCAAGGGAGGGGATTGTTCCGTTCTGCTCTGCATTGGTGTGGTCTCACCTCTAGTCCTGTGTGCAGTTTGGGCACCACAATATAAGAAAGATATAAAGCTATTAGAGAGAGACCAAAGGATGGCAACAAAGATGGTAAAGGGTCTAGAGGGGAAGCCATACGAGGAGTGGTTGAGGTAACTTGGCTTGTTCAGCCTGAAGGAGACTGAGAGTAGACCTCATTGCAGTCTGCAGCTTCCTCATGAAGGGAAAAGGAGGGGCAGGCACTGATCTCTTCTCTCTAGTGACCAGTGACAGAACCTGAGGGAATGGCATGAAGCTGTGTCAGGGGAGGTTTAGGTTGGGTATTTGGGAAAGGTTCTTCACCCAGGGTGTGGTTGGGCTCCCCAGAGAAGTGGTCACAGCACCAAGCCTGCCAGAGTTCAAGAAGTGTTTGGACAATGCTCTCAGGCACATGGTATGATTCTTGGGGTGTCCTGTGCAGGGCCAGGACATGGACTTGATCCTGATAGGTCCCTTCCAACTCAAGATATTCCATTGTTCTATGATTAACATAACATTCTTTATTCAATGCCAAGGTAATATAGTATGTGGTTATGAACGCATTTAACTTCTCATTGCTAAAGTGTCTTAAAAAACTTGCTTTCCTATCCTAGGGAACTATCCCTGCCTTAGACTACATCAGTCATCTACTAATTCATAAGTCATAAGGGAGCCTGTTACTTTAGCATGATGGCTTGAGGATTATAATAATAATTTTGCTTATTAAACAGGCACTTTCTTACACCTACATTTCCAACCTTATCTTGATACACTACTTTGTGTATGGAAAGGTAGCTGTTCCAACATATCTGTAAAAGTTTATTCTAGTGAATTAATTATGTTTCATATAATATAAACAGGGAGGAAGACTTGTTATACAGCTCTGTTTAGCAAGGAAGATTTGCGTGCTTACCTCTAATTGTGGGACTGCAGCCACAGTGCATAAGGTTAAACTCCATAGTAAGCTGCAAGGCGCTCTTTTAAGGGAAGAGGAAACTGGTCAGAGAAACGCCTCCAATTCTCATCCCCAACTTGATTTTTAAATCCATGAAGAATCTACAAATGAGAGGGGGGAGGGAAATCAAGATAATCATTAAGCAGTAGATACACGATCATTATTTACTAGCAGCATATGCAGTAAGTCATAAACTGCTGGATTCTGCATCTGTCCATTTGAATTTCTCAGCTTAATATTTAAATGTTGCTAAGAGAAAAAGGAAGTCCAGGAAACTTCCTAGCCTGGTTCAGCTTTTGGACTACTATTCATTGCTTGTCCTCCATGTGAGTGGCAATTAAGTCACAAAGCGTAGTTCAAGGGTGATCAAAAGAGACTTTAAACCCTTGGAATGGTTAGTGAGGGAAGCAGGAGCACAGGTTATTTTTTCCTCTGTTCTTCTAGGTGCAGGCAGTAACATTGAAAAAAGCGGATGGACCCTGGCTACTAATGCATTGCTCCGTGATTGGTGTTACTGCAAAAATTTTGGTTTCTTTGATACTGGGATGGCCTACATGGCACCGGGCTTGCTGGATTCAGATGAGATTCATCTTTCTCAAAGGAGGAAGAGGGTCTTGGGTCAAGAGCTAGCAGAGCTTATTGACAGGGCTTTAACCTAGATATGATGGGGGAGGGGGACATCATCAGGTTTAACAGTGATAAGGTGTGGGATGGCATGCCATCTCACTCATAGTAGATAGATGCCGGAGCCAGGAAGAGATGCCCAGAGCCTGAAGAAGGATCAAAGGTCAGCAGGAGAGAACCTGAAGGGCAGCACAAAGGAATTCCAGCCACTCCAGACAGAAAGTCAGCTTCATCTGGGGCCCAACATAAATGCCTCTATGCCAATGCATGCAGCATGGGCAACAAACAGGAGGAGAAAGACTATAATCTTATTGGCATCCCAGAGACATGGTGGGATGATTCCTATGACTGGAGTGCTGGAATGGAAGGATACAGTCTCTTTAGGAAGGATAGTCCAGGGGAGATGAGGAGGGTGTCTTGCCCTCTATGTCAATGACCATCTAAAGTGCATGGAGCTCTGCCTGGGGATGGATGAGGAGTTGACTGAGAACTTGTGAGTCAGGATTAAAGGGAGGGCAAGGACAAGTGACATTATAGTGGGGGGTCTGCTACAGGCCACTCAACCAGGAAGACTGAGTTGATGAGATTTCTGCAGACAGATAGGAGTGGTCTCACGTTCACAAGTCCTGGTCCTCATGGGGGACTTCAACCACCCTGACATCTGTTGGAGGGATGACACAGCAGGGCACAGGCAATCCATAAGGTTCCAGGAATGTGCTGATGACAACTTCCTTCTCCAAGTGAAAGAGGAGTCCATGAGTAGAGGTGCTATGCTGGACCTTGTTCTCACCAACAAGGAGGTGTTGGGGAATGTGAACCTCAAGGGTAGCCTTGGCTGCAGTGACCATGGAATGGTGGAGTTCAAGACCCTTGAGGCAGCAAGGAGGGTGGACAACAAGCTCACTGCCCTGGATTTCAGGAGAGCTGACTTTGGCCTCTTCAGGGATCTGCTTGATAGAGTGTTGTGGGATAGAGCCCTGGAGGGAAGAGGGTCCCAAGAGAGCTGGATGATATTCAAGGATTGTCTCCTCCAGACCCAAGAGCAACGTATTCTAACAGAGGAAATGAGGGAAGAACACCTGTGTGGATGAACAAGGAGCTCCTGGACAAACTTAAACACAAACAGGTAGCTTACACAGGATGGAAGCAGGGAAAGGTAGCCTGGGAGGAATACAGAGAGATTGTCCAACAGGTTAGGATAGCTAAAGCCCTGATAGAATTAAACCTGGCGCAGGACATCAAGGGTAAGAAAAAAAGCTTCTTTAGGTACATCAGAGATAAAGGAAAAACCAGGGAAAATGTGGGTCCTCTCAGGAAGGATGTGGGAGACCTGTTTACCCAGGACATGGAGAAGGCTGAGGTACTCAATGACTTTTTTGCCTCAGTCTTCACCAACAAGTGTTCCAGATACCCTGTTCAAGTTGCAAAAGATGAAAGCAGGGACTGAGACCGGGTTTGAAACCATTTAGGGTACCTGAAGGTGCACAAGTCCATGGGATCTGACAAGATACATCCACTGGTCCTGAGGGAACTGGCCAAGGATATCCATCATATTTAAGAAGTCATGGCAGTCCAGTGAAGTTTCCTCTGACTGGAAAAGGGAACACATAAACCCCATTTTTAAAAAGGGAAATAAGGAAGTCCCAGGGAACTACAGGCCAGTCAGCCTCACCGCAGTGCCAGGCAGGGTCATGGAGCAGATCCTCCTGGAAACTATGCTAAGGCACATGATAAACAAGGTGGTGATTGCTGAAAGCCACCATGGCTTCACCAAAGGCAAAACAAGCCTAAAAAACTTGATGGCCTTATATGATGAGGTTACGGTAGTGGTGGATGAGGGAAGAGCAACTGACATCATCTACCTGGACTTGTGCAAAGCATTTGACACTGTTCCGCATGACATCTTGGGCTCTGAACTGAAGAGATGTGGATTTGATGGGTGGACCACTCAGTGGATAAGGAATTGGCTGGATGATCACACTCAAATTATGGTCAACAGCTCAATGTCCAAGTGGAAACCAGTGACAAGTGCTGTCCTCAGGAGTCAGTGTTGGAACCAGCACTGTTTAACATCTGTGTCAGTGACATGGACAGTGGAATTGAGTGCACTTTCAGCGAGTTTGTCAATGACACCGAGCTGTGTGGTGGGGTAGACACACCGGAGGGAAGGGATGGCATCCAGAGGGACCTGGAGAGGCTTGAGAGGTGGGTCTGTGTGAACCTCATGAAATTCAACAAGTCCAAGTCCAATTGCCCATGGGAATCACATAAGGTTTAATAAGAACAAGTGCTGGTGCTGCACCTGGGTCAGGTCAACCCCTGGTATCAACACAGGCTGGGGGATGAACAGATTGAGAGCAGCCCTGCTAAGAAGGACTTGGGGGTGTTTTTGGATGAGAGGCTGGACATGAGCTGGCAATGTGTGCTTGCAGCACAGAAAGCAAATTGTATTCTGGGCTACATTAAGAGGTGTGAAAAGCAGGTCAAGGGTAGGGATTCTGCCCCTCTGCTCTGGTGAGACCCCACTTGGAGTATTACATCCAACTCTGGGGTCCCTGGCACAGGAAGGACATGGACCTGTTGGAGCAAGTTCAGAGGAGGCCATCAGGATGATGAGAGGGATGGAGCACCTCTCCTACAAAGACGTGCTGAGAGAGTTGGGGTTGTTCAGCCTGAAAAAGAGAAGGCTTTTGGGTGACCTAATTGCAGCGTTCTGGTACCTGAAGAAAGATGGAGAGGGACTTCATAGAAGTTGTGTTTATGGACAAAAAGCATGTCATGACTCAGCAATATGCACTTGCAGCCCAGATACCAACTGTATCCTGGGCTACATCCAGAGCAGCATGGCCAGCAGATGGAGAGAGGGGATTCTCCCCTTCTACTCCGCTCTCCTGAGACCCCACCTGAGTATTGCATGTAGCTCTGGGGTCCTCAACACAAGAAAGATGTCTACCCGTTAGAGTGAGTCCAGAGGAAGCCACTAAGCTGATCAGAGGGCTGGAGGCCCTCTTCTATGAAGACAGGCTGAGAGAGTTGGGGTTGTTCAGCCTGGAGAAGTGAAGGCTTCAAGGAGACCTTAGAGCACCTTCCAGTACCTAAAGGGGGCTTATAAGAGCTGGGGAGGGACTTTTCACAAGGGCATGGAGTGATAGGACAAGGGGGAATGACTTCAAATTGAAAGAGGGCAAGTTTAGATTAGATGCAGTGATGGTGGTGAGACACTGGAACAGGTTGCCCAGAGAGGCTGAGAACTCCTTATCCCTGGAGGTGTTCAAGGCCAGGTTGGATGGAGTACTGAGCAACCTGGTCTAGTGAAAGGTGTTTCTAGCAGTGGCGGTGGATTAGAACTAGATGATCTTAAAGGTCCCTTCCAACACCAACCTTTTTGTGATTCTATGATTCTAATGTCTTTCTTAAAGGAAAAAACCCCAGCATTTCAGTTAAGGGTGACATATACAATATCGCTACGCACACAGATTAGCATAAAGTATATAAATATATATTTTATATAAATTTAAATATACATATGTGTGTGTATGTAGTTTTAATGACTATGGTGACAGCCTAGAGTGAGGCTGAACATTTTGTCAATTGATACCGTTTATATGTTAAGATTACTGCGTTCACATTCATCTTTTTAAACCTATAATATGTTCTGGGAGGAAAGCTGAGCCAGAGCCACCGCCACCATTTGACAGAATGAATGCCTGTCAATTTCTTGCAAAAAACAAAAGTATCCTGTGAGAGCTGTGTTTTTTCCATGAAACCTGTAGAAAAACTGTTACTAAAAAGGAAGCTATTAAAATATTTTGTGTTTTGAAAGAACAGAGATCCACAACATAAGAGGGGGAAAAAAAATCAAATCTCCAGGTTTCAGTCTGGACCCTCCAATGTAATAAATTAACTGAAAGCTACAAAAATTGAATGACACTGTCAAAAAGGTCTTAGTATTTTAGCTCCTCTTAATAGAAAATAATGCAGTCTCTAAAGTTTTGGTTTGTTTTTCTTTTCTAAACTCAAAGGTACATAATTGTGGAACAGTCTATCATGAAAACATCCTCACAAATAAGGCAATGTCAAAGTTAAAGCTCATGACACTGAGTTCACCCTCAACACAACATTCTCAAGCAGAGCTGTTTTTAAATAGCATGTAGCAATAATATTACAGTGTCACAAGTTAATTTACTGCTTTTCTCCCTGAAAGAGACCTTCAACAGACAGATTCACCTCTCTTTCCTAACCCAAAGAGTCTGATTTGGCAGCTACCAAGAAGCTACCAAAAAAATCGAAGAATGTTCAGGTACAACAAAAGGAGCGCTTTTAAAAAAATATCTTACAGGACAATTTTAGCAATTGAGCATCAGTTACAGTATTCAGATATCTTGCTTTTCTAAAACATGATACAATTAGGGTATATATGAGATCTCAACACTGGCAGCTCATGCACCTTTGCTCTTGGAAGGAGTATTTTCTCTCTTAGCTCTAGTGCTCCACAACCAACAAACCAACCAATCCATCCCCCCAAAACCCAAACACTATCTACTGTCAAGAGAAAGACCTTGGGGGACTACAAATTTTTTCTCATTATTTCTAAAAGGCATAATTATCATTGGAAAATATGTAACTGGACTACAATAATCATGCATTCAACTAACAAAAACTCATTCCAATGAGGAAGCAATCTAAAAAAATTGTATGCCATCACTTGAAGACAGCTTTGTCTCTGTCCTTGCTTGGCAAAAACCACAAAAAATACACTTTAAAAAGCAAGGATGTCTTTATGCCAAGTGACCAAGAAACACTGTGTCTACTTTGAATGCATTAGATCCCACGTGGATATCCTGGAAAGAATCTGAAAAAGAGGAGCATAGCTTATTGAAGTAAGTATTGAATGCTGAAGGAGCAGGACAGAAACATGTACTGAAACTGCTTTGGACAGCCATCACAGACAGCATCCTGGACTTTTAAGCTTGTATTTCTTGTTTCCTTATGCTGATACTAGAATACTCAGAGCCATGCATTTCCTGACCCTGATATTCCTTTGAAGGTTCTCAGATATTTGGTCTCCTAACTAGGACACTGAGATTTTTTTTGTCTTTGATACTCAAGTCAGGATTCCAATATTCTAGTTCATTCTGATGCACACACATGGCATTACTTGAAGAGGAAGTGCCAATATTGGCCCACAATTCAAGTATGTACTTAGAAATATGTTCCATTTTATCTTTAAGAGGACCATTAACTTTTGACATACGTCCTTCCTAAAACTAGAGATTTCACTTTACAACATACAAGAAAAGCCTGAACAATGCTGAACAATAACAGCATCTGTGCATGAAACTGAAATAAGTTTATTTTGTTCTGGTTTTTAACTGAAGACACTAGTGCATAAACACAGTATATTATTTTCTGTCTCTGTGTGTGTTTTGCTTATTTCACACAAGGCAAACATTCCTTTTGATTAAATTCTATTGACACTTTGTCTAGGGATGCATTCTTGGCTATATCTGTACATAAGTTTCCTGAAGACTTGCTTATCCAAGAGGAACTCTGAGGAGGGTTAAGCAGTCCCAAAAACTTATTTTCATCTGGAGCAAGATAAACAGATCAGGATACTACTGGAAGATTTTCCATTTTCAATTTTCTAGATATTTAAAAAAATATATATTCTTGGGGGGAATGGGTCTTAAACCACACAGATCTCATTTTCTAGAAAAGAAAAAAAAAGGGGAAAAAAAGTTTTCTATGTGGTATAAAACCTCCTGTTCTTCCAAATGCAGCCAAAACATAGTAGGCGGGACATTATAAAAATATAGGTTAAAAAAAATCAGATTTTTTTAATGTTTTGTTTGACAGTTTATGACTTTGCAAGAAAGCCTTCATGACCACAAATACAGTAAGTTTTAATAATGGAAATAAACAACAAGGAAAAAAAAGGATCCAAAAATAACCACAGTTCAGATATACTGTCATACTAGAAACATTACCTTACAGAACATGTCTCGGAGATCATCTTTTGGGTTAATCCACGATGCAACAGCATCACAAAAAAAAATAAAGTCCTATAAGATTAAACAATCACATAGGTTAGGAACCTCACATTTGTAGGTCTGAAAACAATGTCCAATGTTTGTTCTATGAACTATGCAGGGTATCTGATCCTAACTCACAACTCTGCTTTTAGTTTTATGCCTTTATTTTCTAGTTAATTCAGACAATAATGGTAAGCTATTGTATGTTTAAGTATATGGAAATAGAAATAGCTGAGTGTAGGAATACCTTTGTTTCATAGGATTTTTTATTAAATTGAACCACAGTTAAAAACACCCCAAACCAACAAACAAACACCTCTTCCCTCCCTCACACCACACTTGTCTAACTAATCATTTCAGTACACATTATAAGTTTGAGAACTAATCATCTCAATAACAATCAACAAACTTGGGATCACACTTGCAACTTACTCTCATGTATTTTCAGTTGGGAAAAAAGCTGTTGTATTTTTTTAAGCAGAGACAGAAGTTGTTTCTGGGATACACAGAATGTGTACATGTTCAAAACTAAAGCCACCCCAAAATAACTATTTTGCTTTACCTCTGACTATACCATTAAAACATCAGTCTTAATGATTAAGTTGATAATGCATGTTTTTGGATAGGAACTGAGGATAACAACTACATAGGAGGAGAGCTTGGATAATGAAGAGAGTCCTTAATTGCTCCCTCCATTTAAGCTGTGGGAAAGAACAAACAGACAGCAGAAGAGGAAAATGCTAAGTACAAGATAAGGGATACGTGAAATGAACTGAAAAATTCAAAACAAGATAAAGGTTCAATTCTTGCATTTCAGGGAGAAGGATTCCAGGCAGAGGAGAGGGAAATTCACCTTTATTTTCCTCTTAGAAAATATTACCTTCATACAGCTTTACCTTGGAGCTGCACAGACTAAAGAGCAAATCATATTCTAGAGATGCACAATTTATTTTAAAGGGATGCATCTTCCTTATCATGGTGACTATTTAGCAATATAGCCAAAGCTAAAAGAGAATCTTCCCTGACCCAGTTTTAAGAATGAAGGGGTGGTTATTGTTTTTGTTTTGTTTCTTTTTTTAAAAGCCTAGATTGTATCTGAAAAACAGGTTTCAATATGTCAGCTTTTGTCTTGTATTTTCATACATATCATCAACATAAAAAAGACTGATAGAAGTATCAGAATACAGTTAATCAAAGTTCATTATTGACATATTCCTTGTAAGTAAAAGACAAAAATGAATTTAACAATGCTGTCTTCCTTTCCATAAGTGATAATTACTGAAGCAGAAATCCTGAAGTATCAGGATATGTATAATTTGGAATATAAACATTTTGGTCTTCTTGATGCCTAAAAAGAAGTTACAGCACATACTACTGGAAATCTACTTCAAGCTAAATATTTTTCATACTCTGTATACAGCTTTCACTAAATTTTACATGAGCAAAGAAAAAAGAAGTTAAGACCTATTTATGTATCTTACTTGGACTACTCCACTGGGGTTGACTGAGATCATGGTACATATCCCACGGAACGCTGAATCCTTTTCCTCATTGTCTCTTATGTTTCGCAGAGAAGTGCACCTAGTAAGTTGGAGAGCAAAACTTGAATAATTCTATTACTTTTTGATTCAATCAAGTCAGAACTAGATGACAGCATTTGATGGAATAAGTCACACTGGTAAGATTACCTGAAACACTATTTTGAACACTTAGAAAGTTACTTGTTGCACACAGTATTTACTAGTATATTCCCATTAGGTATCATCTACAGAATCTTGCTTTCCTGTTGAACTATATAGTTAGAAAGTGTGACTTGTATTCCATTAAATACAAAAGAAACACATATAAAAATAATTATAATTATAGAAACTATCATTATTAGAAGCAGAACATATAATACTATTGCAATATGAATTGTCAGATATCACTTAAAGAACAATTATTTAACCTTTACAGCAGCAAGCAAGCTATTTTATACATAACAAGTATAGAAATAGATTACTTACAGCAATTCAAGCCTCAGACTGAATTTTAAGTAAAGTAATGCACAGTTTAAATTTTAGAGTATTTGCATGCATTGTATTATCATTCTCGTGGACTTTAAAATGCTCTTTCATGGTCAAGCTTTAACACGCAAGCATGTGACAATCTTATCCCATGCATAAATTAGTCGTTAGCCACAACATAAAGAATACATGACAGTGCTACTAAAAACTCACAAACCTGATAGGACAAGATTAGTCACATGGTTGGCAATGATTAAGGATTGAGATTTTGTAACCAACTGAAAATATATCTAAAAGTGAGATAGAAGAAAGAAAGAAAGTGAAGAAAAATGAATTAAAAAAAATTTTGAATAATACACACCAGGGTCTTATAAACTGCTGTAGCATGGGAGCCACCTCTTGAGGACAAACGTAACCAAGACGACCAATTGTTATTGCTAAGGTAATGCAATCACGGTTATACACCACCAAACGCCAACCAAGACATGAGCAAATGAGGGGGGAGGAGAAAAAATAAAGAAAAAACAACAAATAACTCAGAAACAGAAGCCAACAGAATCTGTATATGATAGTAAACATAAGATTTCACCAGTGCTGTTTATTACAACCCCTTGAATAAGAGGAAGCAACATATATGGTATAGTCTCCAGGGTAAAAGAAAAATTAAAGAAGTAAATGAGAGAACACCAAAAAACACAATTTGAAATACAAAGGCTTTCTGATGTAAGTAGTCATTCTGCTCTCTTCAGAATCACCTCTTACAGTAAATTTACCTCCTTACACTTCAAAGTTTTTAATAAAAAGTACTATTATGGATACTAATGATAGGAATTAACCATTTTTGGTTTTAGTATCAAGTAGTCCTAAAAATTTAATTTTTTCAATATTTAGAATTTAAGATTTTGATAGGTCTACTATCAGTAAAAATACATTTATAAACACTTTTACATGGAATACATTGTGGTCTATCTAATAAACACTAAATAGATTAAACACTCTCAAAGAGACCCAAGTATTTGCTTTCTTCATAATCTTGTAGAAAAATTAAAGTGGTTGCTAGCTCATAGCAAGTGACTGGATAAAATTAATTTTTTAATCCAAATATTTTTCCTGTTTAGAAAAACTTCCTCATAAAAGTTGTATGATTATTTGACTTTTGATACAAAAGCATAAAGACAAAAAAAAGTAAAACTGCTTCTCTGAATGATTAGGTATTGTGGTCCTTTGTTCTGAGGACCAGACTGAAAATAATATCATCATGAAAGTGTGTTTTAATGGTGTTTGCTCAACTCACAAAAGATTAATCTTCAGAAAAAAGAGAAGGTGGGAAATAATGTATCAGAATTACTTGAAGCAAAATCCATGAATAATACTAAAATCCAGCAGATTTATATGAAGCAAAGAAACCTATGTTCAAGGGACATACTATGCAACACTAATTAACAGGCGTTTGTGAACAGTTTCATGAAACATGCAATAAAGCAGATGATGCTTTCTCCAATAAAAGTTTAGTGTAGGATACACTAGCAGTTTTAAATGTACCCATTCCATGAAAGCTACATGTCACTGGTAATGTACTATTTTGCCCAGACATTAATTGATTTCAAATTTTCAGCAGATCTAACACAAAACTGCATTTGAAGTGATATTTTCAAATGAAAGTGCACTTTTAAGGTTTATCTGTAAATTCTCACAGCTAGAGTCTGTATGAGGAATAGTAATTTTTGTCAAAGGGTAACTTTTGGCATGTACTCATTATTTTCTATGCAACTATTTTACTTAAGCTGATCTCATATGTTTCCATAACAGAAGTGTTTTCATAGCTCATTACATAACAACCTACAATAGAAAACATGAATACTCTTGCACATACCAATGGCATGTAGCACAATATCCCACAAGAAACTTATCATTACATCACACTCAACATTTATTTACAGCTTTGCATCTGCATTTAAAGTAACTATTAAAATACTAAAAATAGTCAGTGTTTGGATGCCTAAAAAAATTCTCTGCCAGTTATGGAAGCAAACTTTTAGGTACTGGATGTTTCTCAGATACAGATATTACATGTCCATTAATACAGACAAAGGGGCTTGGGGGCAAGGGGTAAGAAAATTTATTTTGCTATACTATTCCATGGTGCATTTCATAACAAGTAATTAGCATGAAAATTATCTTTTCAAAAAGCAGTGCCTATAATATGCCAGACAACTAGGCAATTTTTCCTTTACATTCACCTTCCATACTAAATGAGGGGATGGGGTGTGGAGAATACTGAAGGAAAAATATGCATAGAAAGAAATCCCAATTTACCTCATACTTAGCTCAAGCCCAAATGTAACTAGCACTGAATTTCCATAATTTTCAATTATGTTCAGTATAACGACTAAGCTATCATTTTTCTTACAAGACAGTTTTCAAACAGAAAAAAAAATCAAAATATTCTAAATTAGTAAAACAGTAAACCTGAAACTTGTTAAATTATTAAAAAAGTTTTGCTGAAGTATGGAAGGTGTTCCTCATACCAGAACATGCCTTCTATAAATGCAAAAAACCAAGCCTCAGAAATTTCAGTTCAATAAGGCATTTGGGGACTGCTTCCAATTTGGAAGGCAAAGCAGCTGTCCAGAACATAGAAACATACATGCCACTGTTAAGACTTCTTTTCAGAAATTTGTCGTTAAGTGACCAGGTAATAGAAATTATACATAATTTCAGTTATGTTTTGGTAAAACTGCCATCACAGATCTAGATTTTTGTGCATATTGCTACAAAGTAATGTTTTTTAAAAAGTGCATTATTGTAAATTCAAAGAGTTCATTATTTTTTATATATATGCCAATTACATTTGTTTCACACTAGACATGTACATACAGTACTCATGAAAGGACATGCATATATTAAAATGAGTGTAAAGCCACTAAGTCTTTAAGTGTTACTGCATACATCTGTCATATTGTATACATAAATAAAATTGGAGGAATACTCTAATAGATGATAAATAAATATAAAATGCTATAAAGGTGAGAAAGCACTTTAATAATCTAGATATATGATAGATGTTTTTCTGCAAGACTGAGACTTGTAAGAGTTTCTCTGAAACAGTTGTTTTTGCTTATAAAAGCCAAACATATAGCAATAAAATAAGTTCTACTCAATTTTTTTAAATAATCGTAGAAAAAAAATTAATTCCCTTAAACATAAATTATTCAGTTTTTGGATACCTGTGTTCTCTAACAATGTCTTTGGTGTGTTGGGTCTGTTAATTATTTCTACAAGCTGGTGTAACACCATTGGAATATAATGCTGCATCTCTATACCTGAAACAGCCAAAAAAAAAGCATTCAGAAGAAAATGACCATTAATATATATAATCTATTTAGATCTGGTACATTGAACTTACTGTCAAAGACAAGAATTTAAAACTGAATTTAAATTTTTAACATGAAAGCATCACTAGAAATGAAAAACAATCCACAACCCAAACAAACCATTCTAAATATGTGAAAATTCAAAAAAAAAAACTTACCCATTTGGATGGAGATTTCTCCAATTGCCCAGGTGGCATTGTTACACACAGAAATGAATTCAGGGTTTAGGTTTGTTCCCAAAATGGGCATGAAATCAGCTAGAAGGAACATTTTAAAATCTCATCACACAATACAAGCAACCATCTTGTTCTATTACTGTAAGATCACAAGGAGAGGGAGTTTAAAAAATCATATAAGTGTATTTAAATTCTTGTAAAGCATTTCACTTTAATTACCAAGAGCTGTATTTTTGCTATATATCAGATTAGTCTGGAAGATACAACCTAAGCAGATCAATGCAAATCCTTTCAAACTATGATTTTAAAATATTTCTAATAGATTTTACATTGATGTAACTCTAGAAACCTTTTTTATCCCATTCCCGGGAGTAGGGAAAGAAAAGCACACCCGGATAGCTATGGATTCAGCTGTGCTAAAAAAAAAATTACCAAACACCTCTCCCCAAAACAAACACCCCCTTCAGCAACAAAAACAAAAACCCACCAAACACAACACCAAGCCCCCCAAAAAAACCCCAACAGCCAACAACAATGAAGCCTAGAAAGTAAATCCCAGCTTTGATTAAAATGGCAGATGTTATAATCTGTCTTTGTGACTAATATTTCACTAAATTTAAAATTCCAAGCCTATCCAAGTATTCATAGATTCTAGTAGAGTAAAAATCCTACATAGCAACTGTTCTAATTGAAGTGTAAGTACATCTGTTTTTCTGTATTCCAGCAAAACAGGAAGCATGTTACATTATAGAAATCAAGCAACAAGATGAATTTTTGCACTGTCTACAAAAAGAACAACACGTCTTAAAACACACAGTTTAAAGGAGAAAAGACTACAGACTCTTGCTGATAAAGGAAAACTAAAATCTACACCATGACAAGGTAACCCACAGAAAAGGGAACTTAAAAATGGCTAAACCATCCTCCTATCAGTTTATAAAACAAATTAATTATTTAATATGCAAAAGAAACATACCGATGCAAGGCTTAACATGCTGAAAACACGCCTTTGTCAGATCACCTAACAATGCAAAAGAACTCTGCCGCACCTCAGGCATTTTATCCTAAAGAGAGGAAGAAAAAAAACCTGACAATTCTAGAAGTGTTTCTGATTCTTTCTAGAAAGAAAATTTTGGATTAAACAGATTACTCATCTCACCTGCATACATTGGTACATTAGTGTCAGGATATTGCTGCAAGCCACTAGCTGTTCAATGTTGCCTCCAAGTCCTTCAGCTAAACCACTGAGTAAATCAAGAGCTACAATCATGAAATCTTTATCTGGAGCCTCATATTGGTCTGGCTGAGCATTGTGCAACTGCAACAAATAATTATGCATTTTCAAAATGAGTATTATATTTTCTCAGAGGCATGCATAAAAGTAAAAACAAACAAACAATTAAGTTTCAGAACTGCAGCTTCATTTAAATATTCAATAATTAATACTACAAATCTCCCTGCAAACCTCTAACTTTACATAGTTAATACATTGGTTTAAGGAGATATTCTGAAAACATTGGAATAGCAATAGAAAAATACCATGGCTTGTGCAAGAGTCTTCTGCACCAGATTGACACAACGCTGGTACACAGGCTCACAGTATGGAAGAAATCCAGATTGCAAGGCAGTAGCAACTGATGACAGGCACTGAAATAAAATAAAGAAGGAAAAAAAGTGAGAGAGACACTTTCTTCACCTCCCCCAAGAACCCTTTACATGTGTGTAGCAAATTAAAAGCATTTTAAGCATATTCACAAGTAACTGTTTAAGCAAAAACAATCTGGAAAGGTAGTACTGATTAGCTGAGCCAAGGCAACCATCAGCTAATTGTTATTCTCTCCTATGTATGTCAGTTGAAAAAATTTCTCAGGAGCAGCATCTTCTTCAAGGTGCCAAGACAGTTCATATGAAGACAATTACCATAATTCAGCTAGCATTTACACTAAACTTCACCATGCTGACAATGTACAAGCCCTAACATTACCCAAGAGTTATGAAACTAATTTCTCTAGAAGTATTTTCCTGCTTCACACTTGGAAAGTACAGAGAACAGACTACATTGTCTGGTTCATACCTTCAGCCTGTTGGTAATTTTTTTAATGAAGGGACGAAAGGAAAGCAGGGAGAGAAGACAAGAATAACAGGGATGGAACAATTTTTTAAAAACAAAGAATCCCAAAAAAACCACCCAAGAATGGCAGGGAAAAAATAATTCTAAAAGATTTCTGCTAAACTTAATAACATTTCCTCAGTTAAAAAAATTTCTCACTATTGTCATAATATTTTCTCCATAATGGGAAATACCTAAGACTGACAGCATTTATAGTCACACTTCCTAGTAGGAACATCCTTAGTAGAAGAGGCAATTCCCAAAAGACACATACTCAAATTTTAACATTTACCTCCAATAAAGGGAAGAGATCTTTATCTTCATCTTTCAACATGTTCCACTTCTGGATTAATGGAGGCATTAGCATCTGAATATATTCCTGTTTAAGATGAAAATGCATCAGCTACTGGAGCATTTAATTGCATACTAGTGTATTTCAAAGCTAGAAAATTTATATATTCTACTTTTTCAGGAGAAAAAAAATATACTGCAATTCAACCTTTGTTGAAATATATAGTGGTTGAATATTAGAACTTAAATTTTATGTCTTAAGATTTTTTGCTGAGGCACATAAGTACCTTTGCAAAACAAATCTTTTCCTCCAGGTTTGGCTTCAGTCTACCAACTTTTAATAGCTGCCTGGGTTGTTACATATCTATAGGATTGACTCAGGGACTACAGAAAATGTTTTTACCAGCAATACAATCTAGCTGTGCATCTGCCACTTGCTTTTCTCAATCATCTTCCATTGCCTTGATGTTTCAACTCTATCCCCAGAAGTTCCTGAAACCTGTTCCTCATTCAATTACTCATCCATGAAGAAAGTAATTTTCTATCCCTCCAGAAATGCGCACTTACCAATTCTGTATAAAATGTTGCATCTTCTCGGCCACTGCTGTCACAGTCACAAGGACATTAAGCAAGGCATCCCTGTAGTACTGTTGCTCCCAGAAAGTATCCAAAGAGACAACAGATGCTGCCAGCTAATGCTATGTCCAAAGATACAATATTTTAAGCAACTGAAGAAAGTCCCACCATTACCAGGAGCTCCCATTTAGCTTCCTCCTGGTGCTGTCAGAAGTCAAGCTGGCCAGGGCCAGAGAGAGATTGGAAAATATGTCCTTTGACAGTGTGGAGTCTTGAATGGCAAATAAAATGCCATGGCAACAACCCAAATTGTTTTATTCTAGTTTGTCTATATCATGTGAAGCACTATAGAGAAATAAGCCAAATTTCAACAGCATGCATGTGACATATATGTATATCCTATTAATGAACATGTATACTACAAAACCCCCACTACACTTGCCTGTGCTCTCTGTGATTTACTCAAAGAATGCTGTGTTTTTAGATATAAAATGCACATCTATCCCACTTTTGGATGAAGCAATCTCTAATGATGATGTGCTTTGATGCATTGAAAGACAGAGCAGTTTAGCTATACTGAAAGTGGTTACAAGCAACAAAAAAGTCATTAGAAATTAGCGCACACATTCTACCAATTTCTTTAAAATCCCATGTCATATCTATATACATATCTCTATATATCTCCTTTGAGCTGAAAAATTCTGAGAGTAAGAAAAAAAAGCCACAATAATGAGAAGTACATTTTGCAAGCCACCAAACACACAATTATTTATTCAAAATGGGGAGTATTTGTGTAGTGTGAAAATTACATACAGTCTATGTATATTACATGCAAATATTTATTATTATTGAATCCAGGATTTTTGTTTAAAAACATATAAAGCACACTACAAAAGCCACTCAACCAGTTTTTCAATATATGATGAGCGGTTCTACACAACATAAAGTATACTCACAGGTTTATTTAGATGATGTCCTACAGAATCTGCTAGAGTTCCTATAGCATCATAAAGAATGAGCAGGTTTTTATGCTGATATTTACTAAATGCGAAGACCAAAGTGTCAAGTATATATGCAAGATAAGGAACAAGCTCTGTACAAGCCTCCTCTTCTAGAGTAGCAAAGGCACTGATGGACAAAAAAACCCACCCCAAATAGGTCAGTCAGTAGCTTGTAAAAAACAAAACACGACCACCCCAAAAAGCCCTAAACTACCCATTCCTGGTTAAACACAGAACTGTATTTAGTCTTTAAATTCATCCAAGGTATGTTTTTACAATGGTATTATTGAGACAAACTCAATCTATTTTGATTGAACACAAAGATTCAGCTCAAACTGTGATGAGCAAAATGTAAAAAAATTATGGTAAAAACCTTTAATGTATACATGTTACAGATGTAATCCTGCTTTATGAAGAAACTTTCTTGGCAGTCTGCTGTGCACTCCTCCCCTGCACAAACTGACATGTAAAAGCTTTACTTGCTGAGCTTCCTGCACAAGTGGTGTACCCATTCTAATAATGGTGTGCCCGTTCTTTTTTTTTTTTTTAAATATTGGCAGACAAGGGACAGAAGGGAATCTTACCTCCAAGGATCTCCTTTCAAGAGAAAGGGAATATCCCTTGAAATAGTTGTAACCCAAATTTTTTGGTAATCCTGAGCTAAATATAAACATTGCTAATGCAATGATGGGATAGTTTTCCTGTATTGACCTTGCTCATAAGCCTATAAAAGCTAGATTCCTAGACAATGAAATTTCAAATATTGAAAATAAACAGGTGTAACATACAGATTATTTCTTTTTACAGCAATAGATTGTTTAGTTTGCTTTTCATATATTCTAAAAACAAACTGGACAAGAGAAAGACAAATTATCTGGTTTTGTTTTACCACAACTCAGTTGTGATGATTTCAGAAGAAGCCGAACCCACCCCAATTTAAAAGGAAAAAAAATACATTAGGAGCTAGAAACAGAGTTATAGAATAATCAATTAAGGCATTAAAATATTTTCCCATGTGAAAAAGCAGTGTCATGGATAGTACTTTTTGTTTAAGCTTTGGCTCACCTGCAGGCAGCTTCTTGTACTCTCTTGTTGCTATCCAGAATGCGCTTTAGCAACTCGGTCATTAATGGCTTCAAGTATGTGTCTGGGGGTTGACTAACTACCCAGTGTGCATAGCGACTAAGAGTCCAGCAAGTGATGGAGCGCACAAGAGCCTTTTTATTAGAGAGGCACTGAATAAGGTGAGGGATCAGCTCAGGAAGATATGGAATCATACCCTGCATGCAGCCTAGAAGGAAAAATATAGCTATTACAGTATGAGAATTAGAAAACATAATAGAGCGTTTTGTTATTTCCTAGAAGGGATATATTTTCTTCCTCTATCATGTAGTAATACATTTTGCCAATATACAAAGCAAGTCTACCTAATTTATGTTAAGTCCTAAAATGAAACCACACCATAAACAGTAATTAAAATCCTCAATCGAATTTACATTTATTCCAACTACATTTCTACTTCAGTGCTTCTCCAATCTCCATAAATTCTGCTTTATTAAAGGGAGTATAGCAAGAATATCCAAATAAAATTGGTTTACAAAGCTTGGAAGTCTTATGCCAGTCTACTCAGAGTGACCAAGACAACAAGCAGAGAAAGATTAGGCCTTGATAACTAATCACCATATCATTAAAAAATATTTTTTTAAAAATTTAATTTTCCTCTTGTTTTCTCTTAATATAACACAAATACTGATCAATAAAAACTGCACACTTTGAGTCAGCAAGGGCAGTAATATACTAAGATTTGCAAGAAGTACTAAGTTTTACCTTGCTTGACTTGAAATCAAAACCAACAAAAATGCTTTCTAGCAACAAATAAAATATATGTTCACTAGGCACTGTAGGAAAAGATAGATAATCCAGGCATGGACCCAAACATATTCCTTCAATTTCCAAAACAGACAGAGATTATGGAAATACAGGCAAAAAGCCAAGACTGTAAGTAAATACAAAGAAATGGAAGTTAACACATTTAAACCAGAGAGCCATCCACGAAAAGCAGCTCAGGGCACTGAAGTCATGGGACTTGTCTTCTCCATTTCTGAAAACACTGAATGAAATGTAGATATTCCTGTTGTATCAAATCAAGGTAGTATTTCATGAGAGACCAAGAAATATATGCTACAGAGTTAAAAAGGGGAGGAATAAAATAAATTATCTAAGTTATTGAAGCCTCAAAAAAATGCACAGATTTGAAAATGAAAAATTAAACAAGTAACTGCAGTCATCAACCAGTAGATGTAGAGATTATTCACTATAAAACAAAACCAAATAGCTAAGGATGTATACTTGCTTGCACAAGTAAATTCATCTAGAAGGAAACCCAGAACTGCTTTAGAACCAATAAAAATTCAGTAACCTGACATGCACTGTTGCCTTACCTTCAGCAATTGCTCCAAGAACAAGGATACCAGATTCTTTAACTACCCATTCATGATGGAAAAGCAATTCCTTCAAAAGGGGCAAGATGTGTGGCAGAAGTTCATCACGAAATACATTAGCCAGGACATCTAGAGCAGCAGCAGAACATTTCCCTGAGGGGAATTAACAATGTTAATCTTATTATACAAGCAGTTGTATTTAAAAAGTATGATCCTCATTTTAACTTTGAGCTGCCAGTGATGCCTTAAGTTCTTAAGTTTTATCTTTCATATTTTTCAGATTATGTACTGCCTTAGTGTGTAACTCTGAACTTCATATTAAATGCTAGCAAGTTCTCTTCACAGTTTAGTTAGACAAAACAATCCTTTTCCAGCCTGAGAACCAAGGACACCATTGCAGCTTCGGGCACAGAAAGCATAAACAACAGTGAATTGAAGAGAGCAAAGCAGGAGGATGGGACTTCATAACCTGAAGCTGTAATTGGACAATTAACCCAAATATAAATGAACCAAAACTTATAAAAGTGTGAAAACTCATGACTGGTCATCCTTCTTGCGACCATCTTGGGTGTAGCCCTGGCCAGGCTCTTGTACTGCTCAAGGGGTATCCATTAGGCCTTTTAATAAATACCTACTTTATTCTTTAACTCTGCCTAGTCTCTGTTCTAGGTCAGCCTCTTTAGGCATCACCAGGGTATCAGGAGGAAAGATATTTTAATTTCATTACAATACACAGGGATCCATTGTGCTCTGGTACAAAGCCATAGCTTTTAGGGAGCCATTTTTGCAGAATTTTTATAGCCACTAAAAGGACTTATACACTAGGGATTTTAAAACACTCACTGACAGGTGATGTACTTTGGACCTGATTAGCATAAGAGATTTTGATGATCAGGATGCCTTGGCAAGAACAAACAGAGCAAGAAGACTGAATTAAGAGAGAAGATTGAATCGAGTTCTACAAACAAGAGATGTTGCAAAATGTATGTTTATATGATGATTAACCCAAACACTGTAGTAAAAAATTACTAGCCTTCCTAGAATAGCATATAAGCATATGTAGTCCACAATAAATTTGGATTCTGACCACCACCACTCAGTCTCCCTGCCTCTCTCTATCGCAAATAGACAGGAACCACACCATTATATTGCAACATTATATACACTACATAATTTCAGGATGGTGTAACACTACAAAAGAGGGAAGGTCTGTGACATGAATGCAACATACTGAAGAAATTAAGGAGAAATAGCAAAAAAATACTAGCAAGTGATTAAAAAGAAAATGTTCAAACATGACCTATGTCTCAAAGCAAAAAAAAGTCAAAATCATCAATCTCTAGAGACTGAAAGAAATTTGCTGACTTTTGCTCTGAGCTAGCTCCTAATTCTGTGATGGACCTATACAAAGAACACTACTTTGAAATTTGTTTGAAAGTGTTTAAACTCATATTTTAGCACACAAAACCTCATAAAAGAACAGTTTCAAAACATGATTCAAAAATCCTTACTCTGGTTTTCTGCTGTGGGGCTGACATGTTTAGAAAAATAATGCTAAGATGGATTTATAAAGAATGCTCGTATTACAGAATTTATACAGTATTTTTTTCCTTGATTCAATTGAAACAAAAGTAAATACAAAACAGGTAATCAGGCAAAATATACACAGCAAATGCAATATGCAAAATTCCTAAACTGGATCTAAACTGCTAGTGGGCCCAAGCAAGACACAGACAGTTTTTCGCTTGGGAGGTAGCAACTACTAGAATAGATAATAAATACAAACTTTTTTCTACTCTGCTTCTAGATGTTGTCCAACAGGTTTGAATAAAATCAAACATGAGCCTTCAACTCAGAGCAGATCTCCACTAAAAAACAAAACACCACAGACTCCCCAACACCAGCACCTGCTGCTTCAGCTTAGACTGTTTTAGCTTTCTACTAGAGGAAAAAAAGGTGGACTCCCATATTTAGTTACCAGGTCTCATTACTAACCAATGCTGCTGTGTCAGGCTATGCTGACATTACCTCTCTGTTCAAATTGGAAGTCAAGTATAGAACAGTGGATAAGAAATAGGGCATACAATTCTGAAATTCAGATGATCCAAATTCTGTCAATTACAGATAACATAAAACAGATTTCTTAACTGTTCTGTTTTCTCTCTTTCCCAGGGAGCTTTAGCTTCCTCATCTTCTTAACCAAAACTGTGGACCACACAGCACCCTGTCATTTCAGTTATGTTTTCCATGAAATATTGATTTAATTCTGCAATCTCTACACACAATGACTAAAAGAATAGCATTATGAATTTAAAACTATAAAAAAGATACTTTACAAGGGAAAATATATTTGTGCCTTTTGTCTTCTAAATTATAATAATAATAACAGTATTATCGGTATTAGTATTATTTCAAAATTTAGATATGTCTCAAAATTGTTTGATCCATAAGCTTCAAGGCACCTTCATCTGTACTACATCTGAACTACTGGTAATAATGGTCAGTAGTAGCATGTAGGCGGAAGAAAAAAATCAAACACAAACCAGATATAGAGGGAAGACTGAACTAAAAGAAAGCATTATTAAGCTAAGAACAATGTGTAAGATTGTATTGGATCTGGCTGAGCTGGAATTCATTTCCCCATAGCAGCCCTCACAGCACTGTGCTTTGCGTTTGGAGCTGGTAAAGTGTTGTTTAGACACCAGTGTTTTGGTTACTGCTGAGCAGTGCTGGCATAGCATCAGCACTGTCTCAACATTCCACCCCCCATCAGTAGGGTAGGGATGGGCAAGATCCTGAGAGGGGACACAGCCAGGCCAGATGACCCAAACTGACCCAAGGCATATCCCATACCATATGATGTCAGCTCAGATATAAAAGCTAAGGGAGGGAGGAGGAAGGGGATGGCATTCATTATTTATAATGTTTGCCTTCTGAAGCAACCCCTACGAGTGCTGAAGCCCTGCTTCTGGGAAGGTACTGAACATCGGTCACTGATGGGAAGGAGAAAATAAACCTATTTTGCTTGCCTCTTTCTTTGTGTGCACATTAACTTTCACTTTTGCTTTAGTAAACTGCCTTATCTCAATCTACTAGTTGTTTTCCATTTTCTCTCCCCTGTCCAGCTGGTAAAGGGAGTGATATAGAGTGGCTTGGTGGGCACCTGGCATCCAGCCAAGATCAACTCACCACAAAGACTTTTACTAAAGTAAACAGGAATACATGTTTTGTTATTACCTTGTAGAATTAAAATTCAAAATCCAAAGCTTCTGTTGAATTGCATCTAGTAGATGTTTGCAGCTCTATTGGCCATATTCAAAATAAGTTTAGAGGTGGCTAGATTTTTCAATAGTTACATAGTCAAAACATCACCTGAAAGACTCCCCTCTGCCCAAAACACCAATTATATCAGCAGATAGTTCATTTTCTATTCAAAAGCAAACCTCAGTATTCTTATACAAAAACTCCTTTGTTTACTGTGGTTCTTGTATTATGCAAGTAGCTACATTTTAAAACATTTTACACATTACTTTGACATACTTAAATTCCAGTCAGAAATAGTATCATCATCATCAAGATCATTGTCATCATCATCATCATCATCATCTTCAATATGATCTTCTTCATGTGGCTGAGCTACTGTCCGCGAACGATGAAAACGAGGTCTTATGTCCTGTTCACTATCTGGAATAGCTTCATCTTCTTCAACATCCCCCTGTCAAAAAATGTTTTATCAGATAAACCAGTGCAACCATATTGCTCAAGGAAGTTAAGAATGTAGTGCAAATTTTAGTTCAATATTTTATAAACATGTGTGAAATTCACATCCCACTTGTGCTGTCTAGCTAGCTAAAAATGTCATTGTTCCTGCATTGTGATACAGTATTTACCAGAAAAATTTCAGGAAAACAGAAGCAACAGAGGTAATCTCACAGAAAAGCACAAAGTACTCTTATTGTTAAGAAATTACTCTTCATGGGAAGGAATTAGAAAGAAGAAGAGATAGAGAAATTCTAGTACACAGACACATTCTAAAATGTTGGGATGGAAAAAGCTGTGTAGTGCAAGCTAGAAGGGCATTAAAATTAATTCTGATAATTTCTTTATAGGCTGCTTTGCTGCAGTCATTCATGGGTAAAAGTATCCCAGCTCTGCCAAAATTTGGTGGAAGGGGAGAGGAGCAAAGCAGGGAAACCCACAGATTATTTTCCAACAAACATGGCAGCAGTCGCATTCAGTTTTTGGAACAGCACACCTTGCCCCAGAAAGCTAAATCTCCATTGAATAGATGGCAGACCAGATCTGGTCTACCAGCTCAACCATTCTGATTTACAAGTCAGAAGCTAACCAGATATTCTTACTGAGTATAAAAGAAAGGAATGCTTACCTTTAACAGAATAATATCAATCTCTGAATATTTCATACCATTTACCAGCACAGGTATCAGTCTACAAAGAAATATTGATACATGTCAAGAAGGAAGACCCTGGTAACTACAGGCCTGTCAGTCTCACTTCAGCACCTGATAAAATTATGGGGAAATTAATTCTGGGACTTATTGAAAAACACCTGAGAGACAATGCAGTCATTGGTCACAGCCAGCATGGGTTCACGAGAGGGAAGTCCTGCTTAACCAACTTAGTTTCCTTTTACAAGGTCACCCATCTAGCTGACAAAGGGACATCAGTAGATGTGAGGATTTTTGGATTTTTAGCAAAGCTTTCAATACTGTTTCTCACAGTATCGTTCTGCACAAAATGTCCAGCACACAGCTAGAAAGGTTTATAATAGATTGAGTGAACAACTGACTGACAAGTCATGCTCAAAGGGTTATAGCAAATGGGGTCACATCAGACTGGCAACTGGTTATCCGTATATTCCCCAGGGTTCAATTTTAGGGCCAGTGCTCTTTAATGTTTTGATAAATGATCTGGAAGCAGGAATCAAATGTACATTAAGAAGGTTTGCTGATGATACTGAAGTAGGAGGAGCTGTGGACTCCCTGGAGGCAGAAGCACCCTGCAGAGAGACAGACAAATGAGAGGGCTGGGCAATCACCAACCATATGGAGTTTCACAAAGAAAAGTGCCGGATTCTGCACCTGGGATGGGGCAACCCTGGATGTACAAACAGGAGAACAAGAGGCTGGAGAGCAGCACTACAGAAAGGGACCTGAGGGTTCTGGTCGATGGCAAGTTGAATGTGAGTCAGCAGTGCTCTGGCAGCCAGGAGGGCCAACCATATCCTAAGGTGCATCAGGCACAGCATCAACAGCTGGGCAAAGGAGGTGATTGTTCCACTCTGCTCTGCACTGGTGCAGCCTCACCTCGAGTGCTGTGTGCAGTTTTGGGCATCACAATATAAGAAAGATATAAAGCTATTAGAGAGCATCCAAAGAAGATGGTGAAGGGTCGCAAGGGCAAGACTTATGAGGAGTGGGTGAGGTCACTTGGTCTGTTCAGCCTGGAGAAGAGAAGGCTGAGGGGTGACCTCATTGCAATCTACAACTTCCTCAATGGGGCCAGCGGAGGGGGAGGTGCTGATCTCCTCTGTCTAGTGACCAGTGACAGGACCCAAGGGTATGGAATGAAGCCACATCAGGGCAAGTTCAGATGGGACATTAGGAAAAGGTTCTTCACTGAGAGGGTGGTCAAGTCACTGGAACAAGCTCCCTAGAGAAGTGGTCATGGCACCAAGCCTGGCAAGAGTTCAAGGAGCATCTGGACAACACTCTTAGTCATATGATTTAGTGTTAGATAGTCCTGCAAGCAGCAGGGAGTTGGTTTTGATGATCCTTATGGGTCTCTTCCAACTTAAGAGATTCTATGATTCTATGTCAAAATAACACATAAATGAAGCAAGCTGGTTTTCAGTTAGCTGGTCAATAATTTTGGCTGTAACCACACTTCCCCTCCCCTCAACAACAACAAAAGAAAACCAACACAAAAAATCCCAGACAAAAACTTAGCCTAATAACAAGTCAGCACCTTAACCATACTCCATTTCATTCAGTTCATTAATACTTTGTAATATGAAAAAGTGTTAATTTCTAACTAGATGTAGCCAGATGGCACAATTGAGTGTTACACTTTAAAAATAGGATATTCTTCCACATGATGAAATCTATTTTGAAGTACCTTTCAGAAATTAAGTCAAAAGCTTTTAAGTAAGAAGTCACACTTCCAAAATATGTTTGATAAACAAGTTAGTACGTTGGCTCTCCTGTATACCATTTGTCACTTTACTTACCTGTGGCTGAAAATTCTACCTCGCTACTCTTAAGGATGGGAGTCTAACTACATCGAGCCCTCCTATCCTTTTGTCATTACTTCAAGTATCACTCCTTAAGACAAGTCCCTGACTTTGCAGAGATCTTGACATTAGTCATCATTAGTCTTTATTAGAACTTTACTTAGTTATTAAACTGGTTATGGCCATGGGTCCCCAATGGTTATGTTGTATGGCAAAAAAAAGGACTAGGGGAAAAAAGTCAAGTATTTCACATATAAACACATTCACTACAAAAATTAATCTGTAAAAATAAATATATGTATTACATGCCAAATCAAGTGAATACTAAAATCACCATGGACTGACCAAGCAACAGCAACAGACTCAGTCTCTCTATATTCTGCAGCCGAGAAGTATTGTTTCTGAAGGTATTCAGACCAGCAATAATAGTCATGCATCTCAATGGCAATATGAACTAAACAAAAATTTCCCTCAAATTACAACTGGAACATGGCATTAACCTGTGTATAGGCACAGAGGCAAGAGGCAACCACACCACTGCTCTGTGGAGCAAGAGAGATTGATTTTAGTCATGGGGGCTTTGTGGTGGTGCACCCCCTCCATCCTTGGGCCTGCCCTATGACCTCAGAAACTCCGGACAAATCTTGACTCAACCAGCTGAGCAGTGAAGCATCCCTTGACCGTACCACTTGGGCACTGAAGCATCTCTGACTCTGCCAGGAGCTCTTGCATGATATAGGTGGGAACAACACTGACCATGACAGGAACATCATCTGCCTGACCAAAGTGAAGAACAAGGATATGCAGTTATCCTTGTTAGCCTCGGTAAATAATTTACATGATTCATAGCCCAAGTGAAGTGGTACCATTGTTACAAAACCTTTTTAAAATTAATCACAGTCCAAGCGGAATGGTACCATTGTTACTGGACTTTCTAGGAAAAAAGCCCAGTAGTTACCAACTTGGGTCAGTGAGGCCCTTTGAGCTCTCCTGGACTGCAGTGGGCTGAGTCAGCACCTCCCTCTGAGTGGGGCCTCTCAGAGCTCGCAAACCTTCAAGTTTGTGATACTCAAAGGACCATCACTGATGATGAGGCCTAGGCTGATATTTCCCCCCCATTTCCATGCTCCCATAGGTGCAACCCTTGCCTGTTGGGAAACGCAAAGGAAATGGACGTATTTCACTGAACCTGAGGGGAGCTCTTGATAGGTATATTTACACACACAGAAATAGGTGTAGACATGAGTTTACCTGTGCATGTGTAAATTGATTACGGTATGAATGTTTTTTAGAGTGAATCTATAATTTAGTCACTGTTATAACTGCAATAAATCCTACTGAATAACTTTTCAAATGTTAGATTAGTCAATGTTTAAGTGCTGCTAAAGTCTTCTGCACCCTTATCTTTTGCATACATATCCTTTGCACCCTTATCCCTGTTTGCATTCCTGGTCTCCATGCAAATAATTCTAAATTGATTCTAATCCAATTTTCCTATGTATGCTTCTTCTATGTAGTAATAGAGTGAATCTTGCCATCAAACTGTAAAGTCACACTTTCACAAATACATATTAAAACTTGCTTTTTGCCAGTACCTTTGATGGTGAGTCTGAGAAGCTGAAACCACTTGTTCACAACAATTACCTTCTCAACTTTCAATGAAAGAACACTAAGTAGTCAGATTAACACCCATTACTTGGCATTTCTGCAGCATACTTCATGAAGCATGCAGGAGGTATAAATTTTATCAAAAACCTACAGGGGCAAAATGGAACAAGATATTGAACAGGTTTCTAGAAGATCTTGCTCCACTTAATCTAATATAAAAAACCCCCTAAGGTTATAATCAAGTATTGTCAAATTTATATAGCTCCTTAATCAAAAAGACTCACCAACAAACAAGTTGCTTTCAACAAAAATGACACTGAAAGATAAAAGATATGTAATGTTACTCTTTTCTGTTTTACTAGAAATTTAAAAGCTTCTTAAAAAAAGCCCAAAAACCAGGGATGAAGCTGTTGGAATGTCAACGTTCATGTAGGACAGAAGAGGTTTACAATTTATACCGAGAAGGTGACTAGTATTAATATGTGTGTTGGGAAGGAGGCAGGTAGAATCAAAAACTGTGTTATCATTCTTTTGTATTTTTAGCTATAAGAGTAGGATTTAAGTAGAAACATTTTAAAACTGAAAAGTGATTTCTTGTAACATTGGTTCTTCTCTTTTCAAATCCTATTCCTGTACTGCTACAGCAGCTGCTTTAATCTCCATTCTGTTTTCTAAATGCTTATGAAAACTGAAATTTGGGAAGTCCCTCCCTTTTTTTAACAATTGCTTTACATCTAAAATGGTCGTTTTTGCTGAAAATAATGCATCTCTTCTCTCCACACTTTCACTGGAAGAGCAGAATCACAGACAGAACTGTGTTAGTGTTTTCAAAAACCTTCCAAGCATATATCAAAAATTGGGTCCTCATTTACTGGGAACACTGAAGAATCTGTTTCCTATTGAAAAAGTCTTTAGTCTGGAAATAGGTTATTAGCACAGTTGAAGACATGCAGATGTTCAAATCTCAAGCATGGGTGTTCAATTCCCGTTCAATCAAGGATCTACATTTTAAATCTTATGATA
The DNA here is from genome assembly GCF_028551555.1 of Melozone crissalis. Classification (NCBI taxonomy): domain Eukaryota; kingdom Metazoa; phylum Chordata; class Aves; order Passeriformes; family Passerellidae; genus Melozone; species Melozone crissalis. The sequence continues at coordinate 1,619,340 of NW_026535813.1, read as the reverse complement.
ATTTTTGAAACTTACAAAAAAGTTTTTGGAGCTTAAAAAACTACTGTCAGTCTGAAGAAGCATGAAAAACACATTAAACATGCTTTCAAGTTTAAATTGCTCTGGCAATTGATATGAAATTGATTCCTAAATCTAAATGATCTTGTCATTTTGTTATGTCTTCATAAAGATGAGAAACTCCTGGCATGACTATTCACATAGAAGCATTGCACAGAAATGCTCACAATAGCAGTTGTCAAGAAAACATGTTCACGGTACACCAGATATTATAGGTAACGTCACATGGAAATGTTTGTTTAAGCTCAAGCACACGTTAGTATACCTTTGCCTCCATCTCATACTTAACAGGATGTTAGGCTTGAGATAAAGCATCAGTGCCACAGTTTACGTTGCCTCAGGGGCCAAGTCTGAAATGTCAAAAGTCTTTTCAGTGACCTCTGTGATACAGCCATTTTTAATATGTACAAGAAGTAGCTAGAAGAAACTCCTCCCAAGCATACAGCAAGCTAGATACAGTCTCCAAAAGAGCAACCAGGAAAAAGTTAACTGAAGTTTAAGGATGACTATTTCAAAATGACTGGTTCTAATTCTTAATACTTACTTAGCAAGATGCCGACATAATACATCTTTACAAATTGGCTGTTCAGCCAAAGTCAGCCAAAACTCGCAAGCCTCCAAAGCAACATTTTCATCTTGGTCCTGGGTCCTTTGAAGCATATACTACACAAAAAAAAAACAACACAATCTTGTGTAAGTTTTAAGTGAAGAAGCTATCAACATTGCAAAGTGTGTTTGCAAAAATAAACTATGCTCCCAGAGTAATTTTGTTTCTTTGGGGCAATGGGAAGAAACAGGTATAAAAGACTACTTAAGGCTATAGTGAGAATAAGCCAAGACTTATTTCTCATTGCTAGATGATTCAGATTCTAAGTTTTTTCCCAGTTTAAGTGAGAACATTATTGCCAAGAAACTATAGACAGAGACCCAAGATAATAAACAGTTTCCTGAGAATAGAGGGGGGATTTAAAAATTATTTTACCTCTCCTTTTGAATAAAAGAGTACAATTACACACTTGGTAAGATGGAAATACTTTTTATATCCAGTACCATAAAAAAGCCTCTCTTTCAAATATTGATTATCTGACAGGATGCAATTAAGTAGAACTCATAACAGGGGAAAAAAAAGTCTCACTTTTTCCAAGTATGAATGGTAATTCAGAGATTCAGTGTCAAATCTTTAAGCTTGCTGTTAAAATTTAAACCCCCTTAAACAAAAAATAATCAAATACCTGCATAAGCAGAAAGGCTAAATATACCATGGCTACATCAGTTTCTTGTACATGACTTCCAAAGCAATTTAGAGAAAGTGCTTGCAACTTCCAAAACAGTAATTTTTGCATTCTTCCATGCAGCTCATTTCTGAAACAGTTGGTCCTTCCACTCATTTTAGAAGCCTCATGGAAGTCCATGCAGCTACCTTTCATCACACATTGATTTAAAATGAAGAAAATAAATTCTCCTTCAGAATACCATTTTGTTCTCAAAATTAAATAGAATGGGACAACCTATATTATCCTTATGCATTTCAGGGATGCAAGATTTGCAACAAACATATCCCTTTCTACAGAACTGCATTCCTACAGGGCTGCATCCAAAGCAGCATGGGCAGAAGGTGGAGAGAGGGGATTCTCCCCTTCTATTCCGCTCTCTTGAGACCCCACCTGAAAAACTGTGTCCAGCATTGGGGTCCCTACACAAGAAAGACATGGACCTGTTGGAGCAAGCCCAGGGGAGGCCACAAAGATGCTCAGAGGGCTGGAGCTCCTCTTCTATAAAGACAGACAGAGAGAGTTGGGGCTGTTCAAACTGGAGAAGTGAAGTATTCAAGACCTTCTAGCACCTTCCAGTACTTAAAGGGGTTCCAAGAGAGCTCAAGAAGGACTTTTTACAAGGGCATAGAGTGATAAGAACAGGAGGAATGGTATTATGCTGAAGGAGGGTAGGTTTAGATTAGATATTTGGAAGAAATTCTTTACCTTGAGGGTGATGAGGGCCTGGCACAGGTTGCCCAGAGAGGTTATAGACTCCTCCCCATTTCCGGCAGTGTTCAAGACCAGTCTGGATAGGGCTCCAACCAACCTGGTCTAGCAGAAGGTGTTCTTGCCCATGTGGGGGAGGTTGGAACTAGGTGATTTTTAAGGTTCTTTCCAATCCAAACCATTCTGTGATTCTATGAAATGCACTAAATTGCAAGTGTTTCCTAAAAGGTCATTATTGTGATTAAGAACTGATGGCAACAAAAATACTGCTCTGTTCTGAGTTATGAACAGATTACAGCTTGGAAAATTTGAAAAATGTCCTATCTATTTGTCTGTAAACTGCATGCTGCTTCTCCCTCCGCTTCACCCTCTCTCTCTCTGGGCCTAGCTTAAAGCTAGCTACAAGACCCATTTCTGGGCAAGAGAACAGATGATGGGGATACCAGCATCATAAAGTCACCCCAGGACATCATTGCAAGCAAGGTTAATACAACTGAAGTGATTTGGCATTTTTCCCCAGATGGCTTGAAAATCAACACTTTTGTTGTATTCAGTTATTTGCCACAAAGACAAAACCAGAATGACAAAAAGTAATGGCTGTTTGAAGGTTCTCCTCACACTGTCATTTCGTCTTTAAGCACATTTTATAATATATGCTCCATGAAGTTAGATAGCAGTAGATTGAAAAGGCTACTTACACTCAGTGGTATAAGAGCCATATACACAGTCTGGAAATCATAAAATGTTTTGGGTTGGTGTCCTGGTTTGAAAAGGAAGTGAGTTTTTTGGGATGCTGTGGTCAAACCAATAGGTGCTCAGATTTGAATATTGGCACCTCGTGTGGCAACGGAGGACATGAATACGCCTCTGAGAACACGGGTGGTTAAAAGCAGAGAACTCCCAGGAAAACTTTCTCTTGGGTTCTGTTTGTGAAAGAGGTCAGGCCTCCCCTGCCCAGCTGCAGGTTGGGCGGGGGAGGGGAAGCCATGCGGCCGGGTGAGGTAGGCCAGGCCTTGGACAGAGAAGGGAGGTGAAGGCCCCTGCAGGATGGAAGGGTGGAGGAACACTGAGAGGCATCGGTCAGCCACGCCATCCCCACCCCGTCCCCTCCAGGAGAGAGAGAGAGAGAGAGCTGGTGCCTGTGCTGTGCCACCTTGAAATTTGATAGCATGGCCAGCTGAGAAGGAGATGGGGGAGGGGTGTGGTGAGAAGGTGCCCGGCAGGGCAGCCATGGGAGTTCTAGACAAGCAGAGCCTGAGATTTTTAACCCTTTTCTTGAATAATGGAAACCGTGCAAATGCTGATCCTCCTGGAGTTGAATGAGAAGAGAGATAGAGATGAGATAAGAGGAAATGGGCCACAAGAGAAGTTGAGAAGAATCTTAGGTGGGAGGGATGAGGGAGTGGCCTTTGGCTGGACTTTTCTTGTATAGCCATGGACAGAACCATTTTTCCTGTGACACAGAGACTGCATTTAGGGGGAGGCAATGGCTTGGAGCCAAGAGAGTGCAGTGATGTTATGTGAAGGAGTATGTGAGCAGAGATGACGGGTGAGGAGGGTGGTGGTGCCCTCGATCTTCAGGGAAGAAGAAGACCTCTCTTCTCAAGACCCCTTGGCCACAGGGGGTGAATTTGGGAGGAACAGGTGTCCCGAAAGTGAGAGACTGTGCTTCTTTTTGGAACTGGGCAAAGCATCCTTAAAAGGGGAACCCTAGAAGCAGCTCTGGTCCATGTGCAGTGGTGAGAGCACTGGGCATGGAAGGAAGATGTCACGATGGCAAATGATCTCCAGGCAGTGCCACGAGTGACATGGCAACACAAGAGGTCTCAACTGTGTTTCCAGGGGAAGCCTATGGTGCAAGAGGGACTCCTCTCTTCTTGATGAACTGAGAACTGATTATCTAAAGGGTGGTGATGGACTGAGAGTTGATGATCTGAGGGGTGGATATATTGGAAATTTGGTGGGGGGAAGAGGAATGTTTTTTGGAAGGTTTTCATTCTGAGTTCTGTGTGTGTTTCTTTTTATATATAGTTGTAGGCTAATTAAGTTTTTCTTCTTTATTCCTAAGTTGGAGCCTGCTTTGCTCTAGTCCTAAACACATCACACAGCAGACATCAGGGAGCATATATTTTCATGGGGGCACTGGCATTGTGCCAGCGTCAAACCATGACAGTTGGAAAGGACCATAAAGATTATCCAGTTCCAATCCACCACCATGGACAGAAACACCTTTCACTAGACCAGGTTGCTCAAAGCCCCATCTAACCTGGCCTTGAACACTTCCAGGGATGGGGCAGCCACAACATTGCTGGGCAACCTATGCCAGGGCCTCATCACCCTCACAGGGAAGAATTTCTTCCTTCCTAATATCCGATCTAACCCTGTTCTCTAACAGTTTAAAACCATCGTCCCTTGTTCTGTCACTACACTCACTGATAGAATCCTTCCCCATGTTTCTTGTAGGCCCCCATAGTAAAAACAGTGATACTAGTATCACAGCAAAGTATGGGAAGAGTATTTGAAGGCTTTTAGGTTTTTTTAGCATTCTTGTGCCATACTTTATTGAGTACTTTTAATGATAAGCTAAAAAAGTGACTTTAGACAATGGAAATAGTTGCTTCCTGACAAAAAATTACAAAATAGCATAGGAACATTATTCAGAACTGGTTTGCATACTCTGTAACAGTGTTGTGTTAGTCTTGCTATGTCAAACCATCAAGAAAAGAACGATGCACAATGCATTAAGAAAAATTCGTTCAGCAGTAAAAGATGTTTATCTGAAAACAACAGGATGCAAACAATCTTATTTCTTTAGCAACAAGCTGAGTTTCTGTGTTTGAACTTCATATTATCAACACCTTTCAAGTAATCTCATTATGCATTGTAAAATAAAAAGTCAGGATTTCTATTAAAAAAGATCTTAGGCACTACATGCCTGGCTAAATATGCTATATGAATATACAAGTGCAATCTAATAACTGAAATCTATTAGGTCAGTCTACTTCTGATATATCCTGTTGTCATTTTCTCAGACAAAAGAAGGAGAAAAAAAACCCCACAGAGAAATACATATCTGCTTCTGATCACCTGGAAGTACATGTTCAAAAAACCCACTGAAATTGAAATTCAACCATCCCTGTTCCTCCAGGAACTTGTCAAAACAGTTAATATTAAACATGTCTAGTTTAAAAGCATTACACTGCAAGACCTTGTCTTAGAATCACTACCAAATTATTAATATTCTTAACTACTTTAAATGTAATTCTCCATAAGCATAAAAAACCCTGTCATGTGGAGGGTTTTTCATGAAACATACCAGTTTCTTTCTTTTTAAGAATTCCTTCACTTAGAGCAGCCGCTATTAGAAGCATTCAACTTGGAGGTACTCAAGTTTCAAAACAGCAAAACCAGACTCATTTGAATGAAAAATAGTCAGTTCTCAGATATTACACTGTCACATATTAATATGTATGTATACAGAACTGGGCAAATCAGTAACAGTACACAATAGTCCCAGAACTGCGGAGGAAAGGAAGTCTGATCTTCAGAAAAAATTCACTGCTGCTGTCTTTTGTAGAGAAGATGCCTAGTAATAGTTTTCCCAAAAAAAAAAAAGGGAAACAACAAGAATACAATCTTGGATCTTCTGGTTGCTGACATAATTTCTACCTGCAAAGTCCAGAAGTTACTTACTGATTTGTTTGCTGACAACCCCAAGTTGTGTGGTGCGGTCGACATGCTGGAGGAAAGGAATTGCATCCAGAGGGACCTGTACAGGCTCAAGAGGTGGCTCTGTGCAAACCTCATAAAGTTCAACAAGGCCAAGTGCAAGGTCCTGCACCTGGTCAAGGCAATCCCAAGCACAAGTACAGGCTGGGCAGAGAATGCATTGGGAGCAGCCCTGCCGAGAAGGACTTGGGAACAGCAGTTGACAAGAAACTCAACATGAACCCGCAATCTACACTCGCAGCCCAGAAACCGTGTCGTAGGCTGCATCCAAAGCAGTGTGGCCAGCAGGTCAAGGGCGGGGGGGGGGGGTGAGGATTCTCCTCCTCCACTCTTGTAAACATAAGGAGGATGTGGAGCTGCTGGAGTAAGTCCAGCAGAGGCCACGAAGATGCTCAGAGGGCCTGAAGCACCTCTGCCATGAAGACAGACTGAGAGAGTTGGGAGTGTTCAGTCTGTTTCCAGTTCAGAAACCTGTTCAGAAAAGAAGGCAGATTGCAGAGCACTTTCCAGTAATGGAAGAGGGGTTGGAACTAGATGATCTTTAAGGTTCCTTCCAACCCAAATCATTCTAGGATTCTATGATTGCAGGAGGGTGAAGAGTCAGAGAAGTTATCACTTGTTGACAATATAATCTTCAAAGCTTTACTCTCTCTCTCTCCAAAAAAAACCAACCCCAAACCAGACCAAACAAAAGAAAAAAAAAAAAAAAAAACTACCTCAAGTACCAACAATGCCTACTTGTCCTGTGTTAGATGAGAAGATATGTGCCAGGCTTGGTGTCATGGAATTCCAGACAACACTAGAAAAATACTGCAAGTCACCTCAATTTTATGCCTCTCTAATGCCTTTGTCCAGAAGCACAAAAAAAAACCAAACAAACCTGCTTCATATTGTCTGGACTTGGCACTTATGGAATTTGACACTGGATTATGACCCATTTGTTCTTATATGTGCATGAGAAATATTCTGATCTTTGTTCTATTTCCAGTCTAGCAAGTAGTGTATATAAAGGCTATCTAGAAACTGCCACTGTTTCCCAGGAACATAGAAATTACAACTCAGTTGAGCAAACAAGTACCAGTTGATTGGTCTTCTGGTAGGCAAGTCTGCACTAATCTAGAATAATCAAGGAACTATCCAAGGACATCCACCTATAAAACTGAATGCAATGGCAGGCAGTTTTGTTAGTAGCTCAAAGAGCATCTCAGATATTTAAAATTACATTCCTTATCTTTGCTGTGGCAAAAGAGCCAAAAAGGTGACAGCTTCACTGTGTAAACTGTAACAATATCAGCACCAGAAGGAAGATTTTTAACGTGATCTCACTTGTGGTCAGGCAATGCCTGGCTGCTCCATGGCATAGCTGATCTTGGCCATTTCAGGATCAATTAACTTAAAGAAGAATGAAGAACTGCCATATGCACTGTCAAATACAATGTCATGTTGGCAATTAGCTAAAAAGAAACTTTTGCAACTTCAGTCTTGAAGGAAAACAAAGAGTAGGCAAGCACAAATGGAAAACACAAGCACAAAAGTAACACACTCATTCTGATGTATGCTTTTAATTTGCTATTATTTTTGCAATTCCAAACATGCTTCAGCATACAATCAGAGAAATAAGACTCACCTCAACTATACTAATCATATGAGGAAGCAGGCGATCCATTCGAACTTCTAGCAACATTACCAGAGCACGACAAACATTTTTGCGTACTTCAGGCTCCTCATCACCAGCCAGTGCAAAAAGATTCTGTTGGAAAGTAATACCAGTAGAAAAGCCTCAATTCATCTAGTTCAACTTGTATTAAAATTTACATTATTGGCAAACTAAAGTATGCAAACATGTACTTCTGTACCATCCCATCCCACACCTCAGAAAACTGTATTATTTCCTAAAGACATATGGTCTAGCAAATGAACTCTTCAGACTTTCAATGTGTATTGTTACCCAGTGTTTTGGTCATGTGTACATTAGACACAAGAACAGTAATCTCTGATTTTTTTTCCTTACACATTAATTAAGTTCTGAAGATAGAAAATGCCTTCAGAACATAACAGCAGCAAATAAAATACACCCTGGATAAGCCAAAATCTCATCCTTCTAATCCACATTCAGTAGTAGTATTCAGAGAGACCCTTAATCTACTCAGTGACATGATGGTCCCTGTACCGAACTCTCCGTCACACATGTGACAGACTGCTGCCAGTACCTCTATGCAAGAAGAGTTTCCTGTATTTATTAAAAGAAAGCATTTTCAAAACACTATTTCCTTGGGCTGGGAGAGTGCTTAGACTAATTTAAGCATAAACATGCAGAATTACTTTAAACCCATGGGGATTGAAGCTAGGAATGGGAAGCCATCAATGTGGAGTTTAGGGGTAGTGGAGGTTGTAAAACATCATTTAAAGTTCTTGATAAATTAGATATGTTATTTGACTTACCCCTCCAAGCAAAAATGCACTCACCTCAATAAAAGAATCTATGTGCAACATAAGAGCTTGAGTTCTGCTGATAATAAATTGATTGACACATGCAACAGCATGAGACCTACAAATTGAACAGTTAAAATATATAAATTTTTAATGTCTTAAACATTTTCTAAACTGTACAAAGGCATCACAGACATTAGGAAGTAAATAACACCATGTCTTAGGTTGCAAATGCAAGATGTGGCTGGGGGGTGTGTGTTCTACTGCCATCTGTTAGAGGTGGGGCAGTTATGGTCTGTTTATTACGCCTCCTGTTAAAACCAGGTGGAGTAGTTTTCTTTATCTCTTCAACAACCAATCCTCCCTCTGGGGAGATATCTTCTGTTAATGGGCCATTGAGTGTCACTGCATAACTGATAAAATCACATCATCCCATTATGAGATGCTCCGCCCAGAGGGAGGAGCCAGCATTCCTACCTGGATTTAATTGAAGATTTGGAACAATGCCATAGGCAGCCTTTTCTCACTGGATTCCCAAAGGAAGGTCAGGCCCATCTCTACTACCACTGGACTACATCCTTTCTACAGGCTCACTGTGTCAACAGAACTGCATCTATCACTCCAGGAGGACTGCAGCCACTATTTATTTGGACTGCTACCAACACCCTGACCAGCAGGGTGTCAGGTTGTATTCTGACTCTGTCAGTGTTGTTTTGTATTTCTGCATTTTTATTTTTATTTTTTCCTAATAAAGAACTGTTATTTCTACTCCAATATCTTTGTCTGAGAGTCCCTTAATTTCAAAATTATAATAATTTGGAGGGAGGGGGTTTGCATTTTCCATTTCAAGAGAGGTTCCTGCCTTCCTTGGCAGACACCTGTCTTTTCAAATCAAGACACACTGTCCAAGCATATTCTAGAGGCAGGGCAGGGAGGATTAAATCTGAACATCTATATTGTTACCAACAAAAATTAGTAAACCACATTTTTAAATACTACCATATACTCCAATATATCTAATAGATAATTTTAATTAAGGTATTCAGTAAATAAGAACCATAGCATGATGACTACCTGGCACATTTGTTCCAAATAGTATGTAAGGATGGTCTTTTTCAGTATATTATGATTATCAATTTTCTCTGATATTGTTGCCAGATGAAGACTCATTTGCACCTGGTGAGTGTCCTGGGGTGACGTTATGATGCTTGTATCCCCATTCGGATGTTCTGTGCCTTTAAGACTGGCTCCGAAGAGTGGAAGTTTTGCTTGGGTTTCTCTTATCAGGGACACAGAGACGGGCAGTACTTAGTGCTGCTTTCGCTTTTTGCTTTTGGCTTTCTGCTTTGCTCTCTCTCTCTCTGCTCTCGCTTCTGCTTGCTTTTGCTTCTGCTTATTAGCTAGTTCTAGCTAAACAGTCCAAATTCCTTCCTGGACTGTTTCTCCTCTCCTTTTCCTTTGATCATCTCAAACCTGCTCTGGACTGGGACCTGGGAACACCGAGGGTTTGCACCGTTTGGCTGCAGCAGCTGCTCCAGCGCTGGAGGGACTAACAGAGATACCACCCCCGAAAGAGACTTTCTGATTTTGTCATCTTTGTCAGAGTGGTGTCATCCGGTATTGTTCATTTTGTGTGCTGGGGAGTGCTGTGCCTGTTAAATAAACAGGTTCTTTCCACTTCTCTCTGAGGAATTCTTCCCAAACCGGTTGTGGGGAGGGGCTGTGTGGGTTTGCTTTCTGGAGGGGCCCTCCTTTGGAGATTCTCTACCAAATTTGCCCTAAACCAGGACAGTGAGCTAACACAATACTTATTCTTCAAGGACCACTAGCCTACAGAACCACACAATGTTTTCTGTAGGAAGAAGAACTGGAAATCAGCCAGCCCAGTTATGCCAACTTTTACCAGTTAAACAGGAGGTCAGGTGTGACTTTGGGGTTGCCAACCACCAGGGACCACCAAAAAGAACCTCAGGACAGAAAAACACATGTGTAAAAGGGAGGGGAAATATGTTAATTACTTTGGGGAAATTATTATAATACGTATGTTTCTTCTGGGAAAGCCTATGTATATGTATGTAAAATATAGCATATAAACAGGAGCTGTTTCTGTACTCAGGATGCACAATATTTCGGAGGAGCTATCCCCCTGGGCATTCGGCTAAATAAAGAATGCCTGCTTCTTAACGCTACATTAGTGTGAAGGAGTTTTATTTTCACTGATCTTTGGTAACAATGTTAACAATTCCATGCAAGTTAACATGGTGAAATTTTAGCATGCCCTTCTGTTGTAGTGTTTTTATACTTTGTAATAGTTTTGTTTTTGTATCCCCGTATTTTTCCCAAATGGTTTACCCCAGATTGTACCACCCTCCCTCTACCTGTGTAATCCCTTTCCTTTGCTGAGATCATCCCCAAATCCCCACCCTGGCTCTCTGTCAATCACTCAGCATCCCATCCCCTCTATCTAGAAGTTTTGGTCCAGGACATCGAGTGATTAAGCAGAGGCTAGGAGTCAACCCCCCAAGTGTTACCCCATACGCTATCCCCCAGTATCCATCCCTTAGGGTCACTTATTGGTTAGTAAAATGTTATCTACTTTCAGTTTCCACCTCCATTTAAATGTAACCTTGGCACCTCTCCCGGGGCTCTCAGCAGGAGGCCTCCTGAGGTGTAGGGGCTCCCCAGAGCTCCTAGAATAAAACCTTGGATTAACCCCTGCTAAGTCGGCCCTTTTATCTTCTACCGATGTCTCTGGTGTCTCCTCTGCTGCAATGGCGACTAGCCTAGCTGCTTTCAGTACCCTCGGGGCATAAGAGTGTGTCTCCGCTGTCGGCCGTGTTGGGGTTTCCCCCTCGCTCTCTGCCGACTCGGGACTGGCCGGGGTTCCTGAGAGGCTCCCAGAGAGACAGAGACAGCCTTCTTCATTGCTAAGTATCCAACTTTGCAAGATTTTTCCCATTTAATGAGACCAATATGCATCAGTAATATAGTTATAACTTAGAACAAATACACACTTGCATTAGGATACATAATAAAACAATTGTGGTAGAAACAAACCATAAGTGAAGAGCTGGTTCTTTATTCCATTCCATGGAAAGCCATTGCTTACAAGTCTTTTTCATTCTCAGAGACTCAAAAGCCAAATTATATAAGTAGAGGCACAGTATAAAGCTACCTTTAAAAGCCTCTGAAGATCCATTCATGTATTTTTACTAATCTAACTCCAAACATCTAGTCTCGTCAGACATTTCTTGGAAGAGAGTCTCATAAACAGGGTTCAAAAGTTCTCTCTTCACAGATTTAAATACTGATAATATTTAAATACTATTAAGTACTAATAGTATTTTACTGACACAATTAATATTCTTCATACTTCTGTACTATGTACTGAAACCAGGCAACAGGTCGGCAGATGATCTGCTTTAAAGTTGAAACTGGTTTACCAATTTCAAAGCAAAAGCTTATCTTCCTATAAGTGCCAGTTCATGCTTTGTTATATATTTTTCTTAGTGTGCATCTGTTTTAGGGGAGTTTCTAAATCTTATTAAATCCCATCAAGATTCATTCCTAGTTATACGCTTCCTTTTACTCTTCACCATTTATGCTAGTGCTGGCAATAACTGAGCCCTCCAAGTTGTAGAATCTTTTGATATAATTTTCAAAGAGGAGACCAAAAACACGTTTCAGAGAATCACTTAGAATGATTGAGGTTGGAAGGGACCTCTGTAGATCATTTGCTCAAGTAGGGCCACCAACAGCTGGTTGCACAGGACCACATCACAACAGTGTGAGAGACTGGAAGGATTGCTGTCTTGAAACATTTCAGGTGCATGTGTGGGGGAAGGGGCAGGTTGGGCCTTGCTCTGGTGAGGCAAGGCTCTGTTCCGCACACCCCACACCCCCTGGGGCCTGTATCCCAGCCCCTGCAGGGGCCACCAATCACTGGCACACTGGAGGCAATGCTCCACACCCTGCCCCTGGAGCCCCAATCTAGCCCCAGAGTGTAGCCACATCTCTCTTCACAGAGAAAAGCAAGGCACAATTCTTCCCTGGAATATTTCTGGGTTTCACATTCTCTGAATGTCAGAGAATGATCAAAACAATTCCTATCTTATTTGCTGTGCCTGTGTTGTGCCAAAGTAGAATGCAATATGGAGATTGTTTACCCAAAGTGATGGTGTTTAGTTTCCTTGGCCTATCAGGGCCAAGTGTGTGTGTCAGGACTGTCGGCTGACAGTCATGAGGTTCTGTGCAGTTGTGTGCAGAGTTGAGTGCTTGGCAGATTCAGTTTAGATGTAATGTAATATAGATGTAATATAGTATAGAATGATACAGTATAATAAAGCAATTAATTAGCCTCCTGATAAGATGGAGTCCTCCTCATCATTCCTCCCTGCCACAGGGGTCAGCCTGTTTTGATACCAGAGTGGTCAGATGACTGGAAGTCCCACCTGGGGGAAGGACCCAGGAAAGCCTAAGGGTATTTAACCAAGGACATGCGGATAGCATGTTTTGACCCTACTTCTTGAAATTTCTATCAGCTGAACATTGTGGAACCAGGAGTGGTAGCTATATTTGTTCTTTTCTATATCTTTTTTTTTGTCTCTCTCCTTCTTCTAATTCCCTCTTCTTGGAGTTTTGAGTAATTTAAAGTTGGATAGGCTAAGTTAATGCTTTGAGAAGTGTTTTATGTTGACTGAATGCTGCTCTAAACTTTTGCCAAAATTCTCTGATTTTACAAAGTTGACAGTAATTTTTTTTTGTTGTTTTGACCCCTTGTTAATATCTTGTCAGTATTTCTCCAGTGTGTCAAACTCAGAGTACATGAACAACCATAAGCCCTTTTAAGAGTCTCATCGAGCAAGTTTTCTGGGGCCTTACAGATGGCTTTTGAATATCTCCAATGATGGGGACTCTACCACCTCTCTGGGTAACCTGTACCAGTTCTTGGTCACCCTCACAGTAAAAAAAGTGCTTCCCACTATTCAGAGGGAACTTCCTGTGTCTCAGTCTGTGCCCACTGCCACATGTCCTGTCACTGGACACAACTGAAAAGAACCTGGCTCTGTCTTCTTTGCACCCTCCCTTTGGGTATTTATATACAGGGATGATGTCACCCCTGAACCTACTCTTCTCCAGGCTAAACAGTCCCAGCTTTCTCAGTCTTTCCTCATAGGAGAGATGCTCCAGTCCCTTTATCATCATTGCGGCCCTTTACTAGATCCATGTCTCTCTTGTACTGGGGAACCCAGAACTGGGCACAGTACTTCAGGTGTGGCCTCATCTGGAGGGCGAGGGGAAGGATCATCTCCCATGCTGGCAACACTCCAGCCCAGAATGAGATTCAGCTTCTTTGTGGCAAGGGCACATTGCTGACTCATTTCAGGGTGTCATGGTTTGACATGAGAGACATTTATGGAAGTGATGTAAAGCTTCCAACCACTAGAAAGCTGGACATGCCTCTGTGAAAAAAAAAATGTTAAAGATGAAAGAAACCAAGGCACGACTTCTTTTGCTTCCGGCCTGGGGACAGGTAACAGGGACCGCCGCCCCTCCCCCCCCCACCCGCAGGGGGCCGGGCCCCTGTCCGGGGGTGGGGGGAGGGGGGGGGGCGGTCCAGGGGACTCCGAGCCCCCGTTCTGGCCAGGCCGGGCCCCAGCAGCTGCCAGGCAGGAAGCGGGGCGAGGCTGCAGAGCCCTGGCTGGAGCAGGGCTGGCCTCTTGCTGTCAGGTCCCCTCCCCCCAGCACAGCTGAGACCAGAGGCAGCCCTGCAGCTGGAATTGAAGTCAGAGAAAACCAAAGACCGACCATGAAGCCGATCCTGACACAGCTGCAGCTCCTGCCACCAGTTACTGGCAGGTCAGATGATCATTTGCAGGGCCCAGGCTGTTAACCCTTTCAGTGCTTCAATCCTCCCTCAAGTGAGAGAAAGGAAAAAGATGCAAGCATGTAAAGGAACAACATGAAGACATCGAGGTCAGTGAAAAAAAAGTCAAGTCCCAGATGGGAGGGATGAGGAGATGCCTTGATTTTGGGGTTGAAATCCTCTTGTAAGCTATGCAGAAAGGACTCTTTTTCCTTATAATGCAGGAAACTATGGGGACATGAAGGGTTCAGTTTGATATTGAGCAAAGGCCTCCATGTTAAAGTAAACAGATGTTAAAATAGCTGTGATCCCATGAGAAGTTTGAACAGAGAAAGAGAGAAGAGTAGTCCTGTGTCCCCAGGAGAAGATGATCTCTGTTCCCAGGGATTAAGATGATTTTAGAAATACATAATGAGAACTTTTGCCTTTGAACAGCTCATCTTTAAAACAATACCCCATAAGTTGACATGGCCCATAGACAAGCTGTGGGAAGGCTTGTGGAAAATGGGAGGGACTTCATGACTGCAGATTTCCCAGGGCGGTTGCTAGTCATGGAAATTGAGAGCCACGAGAGGACTGTTTTTTCCTCTTGTGGAGAAGTCTCCATAACATTAACAAGAGGGACTTCTCTCCCTAAGTGAACTGAAGAAAGACTATTTCAGAGGTGGCAAACTGATTGGAAATTTTAGGTTTTGTTTCTTTACATTGTCAGTGGGAAGAAAAGGTTGTGGGGAGAGGAGAAGTGTTCTGAAGGGTTTGTTTTGATTCCTACTACGTTTTTTCCTTTCAGTTACTGTTAATGAAATTTTCTTTATACCCTCTTAAAGTTTTGAGCCTGCTTTGCCTTTCTCCTAATCCTATCTCACAGCAGGAAGTGAGTGCACTGGTGATTGGCCAGCACCGAAACCTGCCACACTCTCTGGTGCATTGAGCCAAGAAATCTTAAACTTGGGGAAATCTTAAATTGGTGAACCAAAACCCCTACACAGGGTAAAAGCTACTGTTCTTGTTGATAAATATTAGCAATAACAAATTAATTTTGGAATTTTTTCCTATACTTCTGTTACTTTGGAGACATTAATACTGTATTAAAGTAAAAGGATGCTGAACTGATTTAATTTGATATATCTGAAAGATAAAGAGCTTTATAAGTTTTCGTGGAGTTAAAGCAGAAAAATACTTTTCTGCAAGAACTCAGAAACCATTTATCAGCAAATGATTTTTTACTCTTTCATTGCTGGAGTCATAACAAAACAAATGCAAGATAGTTCTTTCTAATCAGAATTTGAAATTTTAACCACAGCATTGAAACTTTCATAATAATATGCAAATTCTTAAAAAATAATTTGATTTTCAAAGTCAGACAGATTTTTGATTTGGAAGATGTATAAAGAGGTGAGGCTGATCTAATAACTGAACAGATAAGCATGGAAATGACCAATGCATGAAATTGCTGTGTCTTCTCACATTTGCATATGCAGGATCATTTTAAAAACTAAGTATGTTTTAAACTGATCTACAAAATATCAACCTTGCTGCTCATGTAAATAAATTTTTAACAGATAACTTTAGTATAACTCCTAAACCTACCTTATTTTTGCACTGCTGTGTTTGAAGAACTGCAAGAATTTAGGTATCATGATATTGAGTGGTCGGTCCAATACATCACTATCTAAAATTTCAGCAGAATCTTCGCATATCTTCTGAAGAGCACCAAATGCACCCTGTTTAGAAACAAAATCAAACAAACAAACAGCAACAAAAAAAAAAACAAAAAAAACAAAAAACAAAAAAACCAAAGCAAAAGAAAATCTGTTACTTTACATTTTGAAGAAAGCAATATTTCAGGGTTTTTACAGAACAGGTAATTTTAGCAAAAGACCGCAGTAAATGTAGCTCATTAACTAAGTAAATGTAGCTAACTAAATATGGAGTTAAATTAAAATAGCCTTAAGGACTTTTTATTTAAGCACTTTATATTGTCATCTGTAAGATCTCAAGCTGGATGAGTCTATAACAACTAAGTGGTAATTTTAATTTTAACATTCATTTATTTAATCATATTTTTAAAAATGCTTAAAAGCAAGATTTTTTTAAAAATCAGACAAGATTTTTCTCCTCATAGCTTAAAACAGTTGAGTTGGTTTTTCTTTATTTTCCTTCATGAATACTGGAAAAAAAAGATTATATATGTGCATACATACCCACACAAAGTACTATACATATATATAGTATCTATGAAGAAAGGCAAAAAATAATCAAATTTACATGATAATACATCTCAAAATAAGCCTCCTTACCTCACAGGTATTGTAATCTTCAGAATCCAACAGTCTGCAAAGCTTTGGTAAGAGGTCAGGCCAATTCTGCAATTCCCCTTTTGAAGCAATGGTTGTTATCAGAATGCCTAAGTGAATCAGAGGAATAAAGGAAATGAGATCTCATATATCTTCACAGGTTTCACACCCTTTTTTCTCATTTTACTCTTCTCAAAGAACTAAGGAGTCAAGCATTTTCTTGTTTTATTAAGAGCTGTCAAGCATAAAAAGAGGAAGCACATTTAATTACAAAGGTTATTTGAAGGGCTTTGAAATGCAAAGGCAGGTTGCCCCTTCCTGCTATCATGAATGGCTCAGATGTGAGACATCAAGCACAAAGTAATTCCAGTTAAGGTAATAATCATGTCCAAACACTGCAGGGCAGGTTCTGCTCTAAGTTTACTAAAAACTGTACAAATCTTGACCTCCAGTAGAGTATCCATCTCAAGTCACTCCCTCTTTATTATGATACAAAGGTATGAACACGGGAAACTGTCATTCAATAAAATGATAACTCATTACTAAATTATGTGTTCATTACTTTACTATGCTTACACAAAACATTAAGGGCACATGCTGATGTCCAGGTGTTAGAAATATAAATTACTTGTTGGTAGAATTGCCTTGGTGAGGTTTAGGGCTTGACATGCTTCACTGATCTCAGACCTAGGGGGAGGTTACCAAAGCTTGGGGAGAAGGATGTATCCCCGATAGTGGACACAAAGAATGCAGAATTTACAGGCCATAAGGATATTTGGCAGAACTCCCAAGAAAAGGAAGAAACTAATAAAGCCAGCTCAGCAACTGTGTTGAAATCAGCTCTGACTGGGTAAAAGGTAATTCTGGCAGAGGGAGACTGTGACCACTGACTCACAGACCACTGACCCAAGAAACCCACAGACCCAAAAGAAGAGGAAGATTGAGCATATGGACTAAATAGCATGAGAAGCAAGAGAACCATTAACTAATAGATGGTCGAATACTAATTAATAAAAGAACTGGGTAGCTTGTAGACAATGAACATTAATGCCACTGTTTGCTAAAAATGTATAAATAACATAAAGCTTTGATGATTGTGGAGCCAACCTTTTGTGGGTTACCACCCAGCTCCCTACTTTGTGCCTACTACAACAAAGAAATAGAAGTACCTCGTCCTCGGTGTGTGAATTAGTGCTGTGCACAGGGCAGAAGGCCCATGTTCAGGACAAAAATTCTAAGACAGATACCTACTAACAGCTTACACACTATGGCAGGTCATCCAGTGATCAGCTGTAGGGGTTGGCTGATTCAGATCCAGCAGAGAGGATGGCCAAAAGAGTCACTTCCATTTTTAACACATACAGAAATGCCAGGAAAAGCTAATTAGGTGACAGGAATGGGGAAAGCTGCTTATAAACTAGGACTGACTATGAGTCCATTTTGCCTCAACTAATAATCTCCCAAATGAAAAGTGATGAAAAAAAACTTTCCTAAGCTTTTTCATTGAGCTAATCACCATATATCCTCTTTTTTTGAAATAAAATGTTCAAATTGTTATTAAATATACAAGAATACAGAACAATATTACACAGAAACCTCCTAAATAGATGCATTTATTTCCTGGTAAGTTTGTGAGTCCTAAACATATGCAACTGTATTTTTTGAACTTGAATCCATATTTCAATGTTGGCACAAGGTTTTTTAAAACCTCTACCACATAGCACAAAGAAGTTTCACAATGTTAGTCATTTCAGTGTTTAAAAAAAAGAAAACCTAAGTAAGGATACAACAATGTGTAGTTATCATTTCATCTCCAATCACAGTCCTAAAATAGACTCTATTGACATCTTTATCATCCTCAGTGAGGTGACTTCTGAGAATGGGATTAATCAGTTTGCTTCCATCTTGATTAAAAGGTATCAGCTTTTCTTTGGGTAACATCAGATGCTAAAGACTACAAATGCTGCATTACTTCTTCCCTGATGCTATTTTGATGTAGTTGCTCATCCTCCTCTCAGAACTCCAGAGATCTTATTTGTGATTGGCTCATGAGGTTGTCAGTGCTTGAACAGCAAAAATACATATGCATCTGTGGTGATTTGGCCCTGTCTGGATGCCAGGTACCCACCAAAGCCACTCTATCACTCCCCTCCTCAACTGGACAAGGGAGAGAAAATATAACAAAAGGTTCATGAGTTAAGGATGGGGAGAGATCACCCACTGATTATCATTATAGGCAAAACAGACTCGACTTAGGGAAATGAGTTGAATGTATTAACAGTCAGAACCAGAGCAGGATAATGAAAAGTAAAACAAATCCTAAAAAAGACCTTCCTCCTTCCCAGGCTTAACTTTATTCCTGATTCTCTATCTCCTTCCCCCCACAGCAGGGCAGGGAGATGGAGCATGAGGGTTATGATCAGTTCATCACATGTTTCTGCCACTGTTTCCTCCTTAGGTAAAGGAGTCCTTCCCCTGCTCCAGCATGGAGTCCCTCCTACAGGAGGCAGTCCTCCACAAACTTCTCCAGCACGAGTCCTTCCCATAGGCTTCAGCCCTTCACAAACTGCTCCAGTGTGGATCCTCCATGGGATCACAAGTCCTGCCAACAAACCTGCTCCAGCATGGGCACCCCTTCCCACAAGGCCCAGGTCCTGCCAGAAGCCTTCTCCAGCATGGGATTCCCACAGGGTCACAACCTTCTTTCAGGCATCCACATGCTCCAACATGGGCGTCCTCCATAGTCTGCAGGTAGATCTCTGCCATGGGCTGCAGGGGCACAGCTACTTCACCATGGTCTGCACTATGTGTCAGAGACTGAAATAGTTCATGCCTCAAATGCTGATATAAAGTTTTGCCCATTATAGCAAAACTGTATGAAGAAGCCCACCCCTGCCTAAAAGATGTCTGACTGGGACTTGAGACTGAAAGTCAAACTGATGATTAGAAACCCATTCTTCAGTCATCTCAGGCCCAGGGAGAAGGAAACAAATAAACTAGGAAAAGAATGAGAGCCAAACCCAGCAGCCATGCTGAGAGTCACCTCTGGCTGGGTTTGGGGTGGGGGAGACCACAGCCCACAGAAGCCAGGTTTACACAGCCTCCCCCTGAAACGAAGAGGGGGAAGGTTTCAGGTGTGTGGGTGTAACCTCTGGTCAGAGTCAGTGAATACCCACCCTCCCTTACACAAACTGGCCCAGTTGTGGAACCCCCAACCCCACAGGCCACATCCACGGAACATTCACGTGAGAGGCAGCTGAGGGGGTGTCATAATCCATCAAAGACATCTCAAAGCACTACCCAGAGGCTTTGCACCACAGGATTGCATATGATGCAACAAATCCAGTCTGCTGCAAGAAACTGTTCCCCCCTCCAGGGGAAGTACCTGGACATTGCCACCTGGCCCGAGTGTATATTAACCCATTGGATTCTATGCTTTTCAGGGGGACCTTCACCCTCAAGAAGACCAGAAGAAGAGGATCAACAGGATGCCATCAGGATTTATGGAGTGGTGATACTTTCTACTTAGTCTGTCTCCACCTTACTCTTCCCCCCCCCCCCACCCCCCAAGCTCCTCTTTCCCTATTTCTTTCTCTTCCCTTTTCTTTCCCTCATATTTACTATCAAATAAAATCCATACTATTGTCACTGGCATATGGTCTCATTTGCACCTTAATTTGGACTGAGGAAGACCTAAATAATTTTAATAACCAGACCCTAACACTATGGGCTGCAGAGGAATCTCAGCTCCAGTGCCTGGAGCACTTCCTCCCCCTCCTTCTGCACTGACCTTGGTGTCTGCAGAGTTGTTTCTCTTACATATTCTCGCTCCACTCTTCTCTGACTGCAATTACATCTGTGCCATAACTCTTTTCCTTCTTAAATGTTACTCCAGAGGCATTACTACCATCACTGATTGACTCAGCACTGGCCAGCAGCAGGTCCATCTTGGAGCCACTTGGCATGGGCTCTGTCAGACATGAGGGTCAAAGAAGTCACCCCTGTAACCCCACTCGCTACTAAAACATGGCCATGCAAACCCATTACAGCATCTGAAAGAACAGCTATGCCAACTTATATGCTAACGAGGAAGTCTAGGCAGGTAGCAATATGTGGGATCTCAGCACAGCAGTCCTGATGTGCAGAGTCACCGAGACAACCCTTGGGAGGTCCTGGAACGTGGCCAGAAGTGTCTGGTGGTTGGACTTTGATCCTGCACAGGAAATGACACCTGTATGAGGATGGGAGGATCACACGGGGATAAATGGTGAAGAGATAGATTAATTATAGTGTGAAACACAGGTTTTAGAATCTCGGTACAGGGGGGTTCCAGGGAGACAAGATGGAGGAATTAGGGCGTGTCCTGTCCTTCTTCTTCTTCTTCTTCTTGTCGTCCATCTTCTGTGGTGGTGGTGGCACTTTGAGATTGGTTCTTACTAAATGTGCACTTGTCAATAAGGGTGAAAGGTATTGGGGAGAAAAGGTAAATATCTTATACGTAGTTTTGGGTATAAAGATAAGTGACCGCCCCGAGGGCACGCAGTGTGCTCATGGCTAACGTGCTGTGCGGACCTCTGTCGGGCCGAGAGAAGATATTGTAGATAAAAATTAATAAACACTGAAGACCGAAAAAACCTGAAGACTCCTTTCGTCCTTTGGAGCGCGGGCTGCCCCAAGGCCATTCCGAGCCTTTCCAGGCCATCAAAAACAGCCGAGAACGGGACAGCAATTTTTTTACACCTAGATAGTATGAAGAGACCAGTGAGTACTGGACCAACCTCACTATTGGAACACAAACCTACAAGGATTCAATACTTAATTACTTCACACAGCAGGGTAAAAAATACTAAATAGCAATTCTTATAATGTAAGCTTACAGTTAATCAGTTGGTACACATCTTCAGAGTTCATATATGCTTGAATAATCCTTGCCAAGACCACTTGAAGCTCAACTGTAATAGAGCTACTAATCCACAAATGTTTCCTCAAATCAAACAATAAAATGATCAAAATGAAAATGCTCAAAATAAATATGCTTAAAATACAGTCCCTCCCCCAGCTGTCACCACCATGAAACGACCCTAAAGGTGCAATCCAAAAACAGCTGTAATATATTCTCCTGAGAGACCTGTCTGATGTAGTTGCCAAGCATCTCTCCATGATATTTGAAAAGTCATGGCTGTCAGGTGAAGTCCATGGAGACTGAAAAAGGGAAATATTGTACCCATCTTTAAAAAGGGTTAAAAGGAGGACCCTGGAAACTACTGACCTGTCAGTCTCACCTCTGTGCATAGGAAGATCCTGGAACAGATTTTCCTAGAAACTCTGCTAAGGCACATGAAGGAGAGGGAGGTGATTCGGAACAGCCAGCACAGCTCCAAAGGGCAAAACCTCCCTCACCAACCTGTGGCCTTCTACACTGGAGTGACTCCATCAGTGGACAAGGGAAGGGCTACGGATGTCATTTATCTGGACTTGTGTAAAGCCTTTGACACAGTCCCCCACAAGATCCTTCTCGCTGAATTCGAGAGGGATGGATAGGAATTGGTTAGACAGTCACACTGAGAGGGTATTGGTCAACAGTTCAGTCCCAATGGACATCAGTGCCAAGTGGTGTCCCTCAGGGTCCATTTTGGGACCAGGGCTATTCAACATCTCTGTCAATGACATAGTAGGATTGAGTGCACCCTCACCGAGTTTGCAGATGACACCAAACTGAGTGGTGCTGTTGACACACCTGAAGGACAGGATGCCATCCAGAGGGACCTGGACAAGTCAAGAAGTCAGCTCATGAGAACCTCATGAGGTTTAAAAAGACCAAGTGCTCGTGCTGCACCTGAGTCAGGGCACATCCCAGTATCAACACAGGCTGGGGGATGAACAGATTGAGAGCAGTCCTGCCAAGAAAGACTTGATGGTGCTGGTGGATGAGAGGCTGGACATGATCTGGCAATGTGCACTTGCAGCCTAGAAAGCCAATCATATCCTGTTCTGCATTCAAAGCAGCGTGGCCAGCAGGTTGAGGGAGGGGATTCTGCCCCTCTGCTCTGTTAAGACCCCTCCTGGAGTACTGCATCCAGCTCTGGAAGCCACAGAACAGGAAGGACATGGGTCTGTTGGAGCAAGTCCAGAGGAGGCCACCAAGTTAATTAGAGGGATGGTACATCTGTCCTATGTGGAAAGGCTGGAAGACTTGGGATTGTTCAGCCTGGAGAGGACAAGGATCCAGGGTGACCTTACAGAAGCCTTACAATACCTGAAGGAAGCCTACTAGAGAGATGGGGAAAGACTATACAAGGACATGTAGTGACAGGACAAGGGGAATGGCTTTAAACTGAAAGAGGGAAAGGTTAGATTGGAGATTAGGAAGAATTTTTTTATTGTGAGAGTGGTGAGGCCCTGGCATAGGTTGCTGAGAGAAGCTGTGGATGTCCCATCCCTGGAAGCATTCAAGGCCAGGCTGGATGGAGCATTGAGCAACCTGGTCTAGTGGAAGGTGTTTCTGCTCATGGCAGAGGGGTTGGAACCAGATGATCTTTGTGGTCTTGTCCAACCCAAACCATTCTTTAATTCTATTATATTCTTCTATTCTTTAGATATCTCCATTGTACTCCCCTGACAACTCATTTTTATACCAAAAAGGTTATTTCAATTTCTACTGTGACTGTGAGTGTTTAGCAGAGAAACAAGGCCTGCAGAAACTGCTCTCCAAGCAAGGACATTGGAAGATAAAGAAGAGACATCTGGCTCAGAAATCCAGCTACAGCCAAAACAAGGACTGAGTTTAGGAACTTGGGAAACATGGGAAGGGTTTTATGGTAATGGTCAAATTATAATATGCATGTAATAACTGTATATTACCAACACACTTGTAGAAACCAGGGGGCACATTAGGATGAGTTATCTCCTGTATCACTCCAGGTGCCTGAATAAATGATGCCATCTTTAACACTAAATTGGTGTTAGGGGGTCTTATTCAACCATTTTTGGTAATTTGGTGACACTTCAAACAATAAATTAAGCACAAACTTAAATCATTACTGTCATTAAGAAAATGGAGCATTAATAAAGTTCACAGTAAAGCAAATTCACAAAGGGATGAGACAGTAGGAAAAGCAAAGAGATGGACATTTTCCTCTAGTCCAAAGTCCTTAACTCAGATGTCTGGAGAAGGAATCCTATACAGAAAGCAAGGGATTCTAAAGGTAGATTATTTGTCCTGATTTCATCTGGGATAAGAGCTCATTTTCTTTTCAGTAGCTGACACAATGCTGTGTTTTGGATTCAGTATGAGAATAATGGTGATAATACACTCACGTTTTGGTTGTTGCTGAGCAGTGCTTACCCTGAGACAAGGGCTTTTCAGTGTCCCATGCTCTGCTAGTGAGGACCTGCACAAGAAGCTGGGAGTGAGCATAGCTGGGACAGCTGACCTAAACTGGCCAAAGGGATATCCCACACCATAGAACATCATGCCCAGTATATAAACTGGAGATGGGAGGCTTGGCCAGGAGCTGCTGATCACTGCTTGAGGACAGGCTGGGAATTGGTCACTGGGTGATGAGCAACTGTACTGTGCATCACTTGTTTCTTTTGGGTTCTGTTACTCTCTCTCTCTCTCCCTCCCCCCCCCCCCCCATAATTACAAATATTATTATCAGTAGTATTATTAGTTTAATAATAACAACAACAACAATAATAATTTGTTTAGATTATTAAATTGTTCTTATCTCAACCCATGAGATTTACCTTTTCTTTTCAATTCTCCTCCCAACTTGGGGGAAGATGGGTGTGGAGGGGGTGTGAGTGAATGGCTGCATGGTTATAAGTTGCTAAGTGGAGTTAAACCACAACAGTCTTTTTTGGCACCCAATATAAGGCACAAAGGATTAAAATAACAGATCTTAACCAGAGCCTGTTAAAACAAATTTGTTATAAGTATTTATTCTATTAGTTAAGTAGTTGCTGATCACAATGTCTTTTCATTTGCTCTTAGAGTTCCTGGGCTTTTACTCATGGGCACATTTGACCCTGGCTGGATGCCAGGCACCCATGACAGCTGCTTGCTCACCCCCCACTGCAGCTGTACAGAGAGGAGAAAATATAATGAAGGGCTCATGAGTTAAGGATCAGGAGAGATTGCTCACTAAATACCATCAAGGGCAAAACAGGCTCACCTTAGAGATCTAAAGTAAATTTATTGCTAACAAAATCAGAGCAGAATAATGAGAAGTGAAATGAACCCTTAAAAGCACCTTCCCCCCATCTCTCCCTCCTTCCCAGTTCTACCTCCTACCCTAGCAGTGCAAGGAGGCAGGGAATGGGGGTTATGGTCAGTTTATCACCTGTAGCGTCTCCTGCTGCTTAGGGAGAGGAGTCCTCCCCCTGCTGCACTGTGGGGTCCCTCTCACAGGAGACAGTTCTCTGCAAACTTCTCTGATGTGGCTCACTCTTGCAAGCAGCAGCTCTCTGCGAACTGGTGCAGTGTGAGTCCCTCCCATGGACAGCAGTACCCCTCAAACTGCTACAGCATAGGTCACTCTTCCACGAGGTGCAGTCCTTCAAGGACAGGCTGCTCCAGCATGGGAGCAGGGCCTCTCTTTCCACAGGTCTCCCACAGGACCACAGCCTCCTCTAGGCATCCACCTGCTCTGGTGTGGGCTCCTCCATGGGCTACAGGTGGATCTTTGCATCCCTTGTGGATCCCCATGGGCTGCAGGGGGACACCATCATGGTCCTCACCACAGCCTGCAGAGGAATCTCATTTCTGGTACCTGGAGCACCTCCTCCTCCCTTTCACTGACCTTGGTGTCTGCATGTTTTCATATTCTCACTCCTACTCCTCTCTAGCTGGAATTAAAACTGCACCCCAAACTCTGTTTTGATTTCTTCTTAAATATGTTATCACAGAGGGGTTACCACCATCTCTAATGGGCCCAGCCTTGGCCAGCAGCATGTCCATCTTCAGAGCCATCAGGGTTTGGCTCTGCCAGACATGGTGGAAGCTTCTAGCAGCTTCTCACAGAAGCCACCTCTGGGCCCCCCCCTGCTACCAGGAACCAGGCTGTGCAAAACCAGTACATACTGGTTTTGGTGTATGTGTTCCCTGTGAAGTAGTGGTTTCTGATATGAAAGAATCAGTGGTCATGAACCTAATCTGGTATGTGTAATCAGAATTGGGGTCCCCTCTGTAACTCGGGAGATATCTTGTGGGGAAGATCAATAATTACACCTTTTATCTTTTTTCCTTGGGGATCCAACATATGGGATGAATATCTTAAAACTTTTCCTATCTTTTACCTTCAGAAGCCCTCTGGCCCTCCAGGTTGAATATACTGATTACAGTAGCATTTCAGAATTTTAAAGATTTTTATTATCCTTTGAATCCCCTTGAATCTAATGTGTTCCTTTTCCTAGAAACAAGCATGGGCTTGCTTCTGGTTCACATCTTGTTTAGGGTTAAGCAACAAACTGTGGTCACCCCAACCCCTGTGACAAGCACTGCAGATTGAGGAAGAAGGAGAGGGACTGTAGCTATTCAAATGTTGGCAACAAGCATTGTGGCTACTTCAATTCCCGTGACAAGCAGTGCAGCCACTAAAACTCCAGTGATGGGCACTACAGCTCCTTCTGTTGCTGCAAGATGCACTGCAGCTATTAAAAATCTGGTGATAAGCATTGGGGCCACTCAAGCTACTTTAACCCTTGCGACAAGTATTGTGACTGCTCAAATCCCACTGATGGATGCTACAGCCAGACTTCAACAATAGGAAGTGCAGCTGAACCAGAGAACCAACCTACACTGGTATCAGTCATCCCTATACACAAGAAGAAATGCACAAAAAAATCATCTTGTTTAGTAAAGTGCAAGGATGGCAAAGCAGGGCCATCGCAGGAACAGGAAGAGGAGGTAGAAAAAGACCACTTCATCCCTATCCCCAAGTGAGCTGCAGAAGATGAGAAAATATTTCAGCCATCATCCCAGTGAGCACATTACCACCTGGCTACTCTGATGCTGGGATAACGGGGTTAGCAGTTTGAAATAAGAGGGTAAGGAAATAAGGCAGCTGGGATAACTTTCTATGGAAGCAAGCACTGACCTTTTTGCTGTGGGTTTGCTGAAGGCCAAAGAACAACAGGTGCTGATCGCTACCACAAAAGTGCACCAGAAGCTATATGGCACTAAGACTCTGTAACTCCCATCCGTAAGCTGATTAGTGAACCGGAGAGCCAAGGAGTGATCAGCAGGACCCTCTCACCCTTTAACACCCCCATATGGCCAGTGCAAAACTCTAACAGAGAATGGAGGCCAAGAATAGACTACTGTGGCCTAAATGAAGTCATGCTGCCTCTGAGTGCTGCTGTGCTGGACATGTTGGAATTACAATTTGAGCTGGAGTCAAAAGCATCCCAGTGCTGCCACAACTGGTATTGCTAATATATTTTCATCAATTCCTCTGGCAACAGAGTACAGGCCACAGTTCCCTTTCACTTAGAGGGGTGTCCAGTATACCTGGAATCAACTGTGCCAGGGGTGGAGACACAGCTCCACTATTTGTCATGGACTGATCCAGACTGCACAGGGTGAAGCTCTGGAACACCTGCAATACATTGATGACATTGAGCGGGGCAACACAGCAGAAGAAGTTTTCGAGAAAGGAAAGAAAATAATCAAAATTCTTGTGAAAATGAGTTTTGCCATAAAACAAAGTAAGGTAAAGGAACGTGCACAGGAGATCCAGCTTTTAGGAATAAAATGGCAAGTTGGACATTGTCAGATCCCAGTGGAAGTGATTAACAAGATAACAGCGATGTCTCCACCAACTAACAAGAAAGAAACACAAGCTTTTTTAGGTGTTATGGGATTTTGGAGTATGCCTATCCCAAATTACAGCCTGTTTGTCAGACCTCTCTATCATGTGACCCAGAAGAATGATTTCCAATAGGGCCCTGAGCCAGGACAAGCCTTTGAACAAATCAAGCAGGAGATAGTGCATGCTGTAGCCCTCAGGCCAGTCAAAACAGGGCAAGATATAAAAAATGTGTTTTATGTGGAGATTCTCAGTTCAGTCGAAGAAAGAACAGAGATAATTTCTCCCAGGCTGAGCCTGGGAATCTTAGAGGAAAGAATTAAAACAATTATTATCTCTCTTTCTGTAACCATTGTTTATAGTTATGGTTTTCCACAGTGTGCTATTCATAGCACACCAATAGTGTGAGATGTTTCTACTTTGAAACCAATCAAGTATCACCTTAGCAAGTGACATTATAAAAAGACCCACTACTTTCAAAAAGTTAGCCTTCAGATCCACCTGAAGACTGAAGTCTTTCTTTCCATCTCTGACTCAACAGCATCATCTGGTGACCGCTGATGTGAACTGCAGCCTAGGCTGAAGGCACGGGACCCTGGAAGGTCCGGCCGAGTTTCCAGCCGAGGCTGAACACGGAGGGGTCTGGTGACCCCAAGTGGAATCGCAGGAGTCGGGACTCGTCCCGAGAGGATCGGCCCAGCGACCCTCTGCGATCGGACACCGTTTGCCCTTTTGGGTGAGGTAACGCTGACTGTGCCCCGTGTCTTCCTGAGAAGACTGGTCCCGTTCGGGCCACAGGCATCAGCCCCAAGAGACTGGGAACTGAGTGGGGGATGGTTTTTCCCAGCACGGCAGACTGTCTCTTGAAGTGGATGCCTGCTGAGGGGCGGGTTTTCCTTAAAAATGGGAAACCAACCTGTTATGAACAAAAATTCGGTTAATATTTTTTTTGTGAGAAAAAGTTACAAAAAGGCAGCCAGACCACTGTAGCTGCCGAAGTTCTGCGTGTTTTGTTATTGTAATCACGGGTCGTTGTGGCTAATCGCTCCTTTTGTATTAGCAGAGCCTTGCCCGAGGCTAAGTTGTACCTTTCCCAGAATAGTGAAGACACCTGAGAAGGTGGGGGGGGGGTTATGCAAAGTGACTCCAGGACCAGCAGGCTCTGGGGGACTACGGCTCCAAATGCACGGAGAAAACCCCAAAAACAACGAGCCAAATAAGAGTTGAGAGACTGGAGTGATGTCTGGACGTGAGGAGCTGAGTGCTGAGCCTGCAGAGATGCGGAACACCTTCGGAGTCCCTCTCGCCCTGACCATGGGAGTCGTCCCCGGCGGTGAGACCGGGCCGACTGAGCTGGGAGGACTAAGATCTGATCGGGACACCATGCCCTAAAGGCTCCCACGAGGACCGGATCCCCCAGCTCTGCCCCTAGTAGACAGAGCTGCGCATATCCTCCTCTTCTGAGTCGCCCTGGGAGACACGATGGGGACTGCAGCCCCGCCGAGCTGCCCAATCCTGAGCTGATCACTTTTAATAAAGGCATTAAAAAGGAGAAGAAATCTCCTGGCCCTGTTTATTTCAAACCTTCTAGGGAAGAACACCAAGTTCTGACTGTGTTGAGGGCTTTCATTCCTCCCATGGGAATTGAAGTCTCGAATGAGGCGCTTTGCGATCTGCTGGCCTGGGCCAGGGATCACGGGTTCCTGGCGGAGCTGGGCACTGCGCTTAGTCTGAGAATTTGGGAGGAATTGGGCGATTGCCTCCTCGAGGAGGTTTGCAAAGGGGATGCATTCACGTTCGCCCTGGGTTCCCAAGCCTTACTGGGCAGAACCCCAAGGGGCAGCAATTCCAACAACAGCGTCACTTTATACTGCAGCTGGGGAAAATGGCCCTACCTGGAACCTCTGGCAGAAGGCACCAGGAGAGACTCAAGATCAACCCCTATTATTTTAGGGTTGGGGATAGAGAGAATCTGAAGCCCACTATACTCCAACTGAAAAGGAGATTCTGGCAGCTTATGAAGGTATCCAAATCACTTTGGAGGTGATTGGCACTGAAGCACAGCTCCTGCTGGCACCCCGATCGCCAGTGCTGGGCTGGATGTTCAAAGGGAGGGTCTTCTCTACACATCATACAACAGATGCTACATGGACTAAATGGGTTGCACTAATCACACAAGCTCACATATGAAACCCCAGTTTTGTATTTGCTGGGAGTATCCCAACGAAGGCAGGAATGATGCATCTGACTTCATGTTCTCAGAAGGCTAATTTATTATTTTATAATACTGTATTATAGTAAAGAATACTATACTAAACTATACTAAAGAATATAGAAAGGATATTTACTAAATGCTAAAAAGCTAATAATAAAAAACTCATTACTCTTTCCAGAGTCTCGACACAGCTTGGCCCTGATTGGCCAAAGAGTCAAAACAACTCACACCAGAATGCAATGAAACAATCACCTGTGGGTAAACAATCTCCAAACACATTCCAAAGGAGCAAAACACAGGAGAAGCAAATGAGAAAAGAATTGTTTCCCTTTTCTCTGAGGCATCTCAGCTTCCCAGGAGAAAAATCCTGGGTGAAGAGATTTTTTCAAAGAATGCGAATGCCACACCCCAGTGATCCAGGAAGTTTAGAAGTGATCATGAACTGGCCAGAAGGCAAAGATTTTGGAATGTCACCAGAGAAGGCGATAATACATGTTTAAGAGGCCCTATTGTATAATAAATTAACAGAAAGTGAGAGGCACTATGCCTTGTTTACTGATGGATCCTGCCATCTTGTGGAAAAGCATCAGAAATGGAAAGCAGATGTATGGAGACCCCTACATCAAGTCTGAAAACTGCTGAAGGAGAAGGTGAATCGAGTCATTGCAGAGGTGAAAGCCATCCAGGTGGCCATAGACATTGCTGAATGAGAAAAACGGCCAATGCTTTATACTGACTCATGGATGGTGACAAATGCCCTCTGGGGGTGGTTGCAACAATGGAAGCAGAATAACTGACAGTGCAGAGATAAAGCCATCTGGGCTGCTGCACCACAGCAAGATACTGCTGCTTATGTAGAAAGAACCTGGTTGTGAAGGTGCATCATGTAGATGCACCAGGAGTCCGGCCACTGTAGACCCAAGAGTCTGGCCACTGAAGAACATAAGAACAACTAGCAGGTGGATCAGGCTGCTAGAATTGAAGTGGCTCAGGTGGATTTGGATTGGCAACATAAGGGTGAATTACTTCTGGCTTGGTGGGCCCATGACACCTTGGGACATCGAGGAAGAGATGCAACATATAGCTGGGTTCATGATCAAGGGGCAGACTTAACCATGGACACTATTGCACAGAGTATCCATGACTGTGAAATGCATTGCAATTAAGCAAATCAAGCAAGTCCCTCTGGTATGGAGGATGATGGTAGAAATATAAATATGGGGAGACCTGGCAGACTGACTCTATCACACTCCCCCAAACCTGTACAGCAAGCACCATGTGCTTACAGTGCCTGAGGTAAGTCCAGGGGTGATTTTAAGATCAGGCTGAACAAGGGAGTTCCAGAACTCAGGGACACTTGAGCAGCAGCCCAGAGCCCCATCAGGACCCAGAAGTGCATGACAGCCAATCAGAGGAGGAGGGGGCAGAGACAGGATCACCATGGGAGTTTTAAATGGGAGCAGGAATGACCTGGAGCAGGCAAACAGGGGTGTGGCACAGCAGTTTGTGCAGGCAGGGCAAGCAGGTGGGACGTGCAGGAAGGGCTCCTCTCCAACCATTTGGGAGCAGCCAACAGAGGCAACAAACAGACTCAGTAGCTGGTGAAGAAGAGCACAGGAGATCCTTTCAGCCCCAGCCTTATTAGCGTACTAGTGTAAGCTTCCTCAGTTATGGCATTGATACACTGCAGCACTCATTCCCTTGGAGCGGCTGGACTCACTGAACCAGCCATGTCAGAGGCCTCCAGACAGACAGATCTGCTGATGGTAGACATAGCTCTCCAGGTCACAGGTTGCTAGGAGTGCCTGATCTCTTTGTGCGAGGCTGGAGCCAACAATCATTCCTTTTGCAGAAAGTATGCTCTAGTTGACGAGCTGAGTCACCAGGTCAAGGAGCTACAGGAGGAACTGAGTAGGCTATGTAGTATTCAAGCAAACAAGCAGGAGACTGACCAGTTATTTTCAAAGACACTACAGTCTCATGACTCTTGGGACTCTTGAACCTCCACTGAAGTGGAGAAGCAGATGGACTCAGAACTCTGCACGATAATTAGTCAAGGGTCAGTTGAAGGTTTGGAAGCAGGTCACTGCCCATACCAGGAGGAAGGTTCCTCTTCCTTCTGAAAATTTAACAAGTAGGACTGGCATCTTCTACAACAGGCATGAGGCTCTGGAACTAGAAGGCCAGTCAACTGATAAGGTGGACAAAGGTCCTTCTGGGATAGAGGGACCTCCTAAAAAAGCACCACCCTTACCCTGCATCATGACCTCTGTTAAGAGGAAAAGAAGGGTGGTTGTAATAGGAGACTCCCTTCTAAGGGGAATGGAGGGCCTGATATTGGGACTGGACCCAACTCACAAGGAAGTCTGCTGTCTCCCAGGGGCTTGGGTAAGGGACATTACTGGAAAACTCTCCAGTCTAGTAAGACACTGATTATTATTGATTATTGGTTGTTCAAGCCAGCAGCAATGAAATAACAAAGAGATAGTCCAAGGGCAATCAAAAAAGACTTCAGGGCCTTGGGAAGATTTGTTAAAGGATCAGGAGCACAGGTGGTGATTTCCTTGATCCTTCTAGTAACAAGGAATAGCACTGATAGGAATAGACAGATCCATTAGGTCAATGCATGGCTCCAAGGCTGGTGTTGTTGGAAAAATTTGGGATTTTTTGACTATGGGATGATCTAGTCAACACCAGGTCTACTGACACCTGATAGAATGCACCTGTCTCAGAAGGGAAAAACAGTTCTAGCACAGGAGCTAGCGGGGCTTGGTGACAGAGCTTTGAACTATCTTGGAAGGAGGAAAGGGACAAAACCAGGCTTGCCAGTGATGAGCAATGGAATAGTGTGCCAAAACTTGAGAAAACAAGCACAAATGGGATCCCTCAATATGATTCAGGTGTGATTTTCACATGCCCTCTGAACAGAGAGAAGCTGTGAGAGAAGCAGAGAAAAGAATGATCAAAAAAAATCTTATCCCATTTGCTGTGCCTGTGTTTGTGCACATGTGGAATGTATTGAAAGATTATTTACCTGAAGGAATTTTATAATTGGATTCTGCTGAAGATTGTTTTGTTTCCTTAGCCAATCAGGTCCAAGCTGTGTCCTGACTGTCAGGAGACAGTCACAAGTTTTCTTGAATATTCTTTAGGATTCTTCGTAGTACAGAGATAGTGTAGTATAATGTAAAATAATATAGTTTTAATAAAATGAGTGTTCAGCATTCCAAAGCCTTGGAGTCAGATGCCAATCATTCCCAGATTTGGGGTTGCCTGATTTTACTATATTCAGGAGGTGTAGGCTACAATGTAACACACCTGAAATGTTTCTATACCAATGCACGCAGCATGAGGAACAAATAAGATGAGCTCGAAGCTTTGGCCCAGTCACAGAGATTTGACATCATTGGTATAAGTGAAACTTGGAAGGATGAGTCCTGTGGTTAGAGTGCCCTGATGGATGATTACAGACTCTTTAGGAGGGATAGGCAGGGCATAAGAGGGGGAGGTGGAGGATGGCGTTGTATGTGATAGAAGGGCTGGAATATAGGGAGCTTGCAGTTGGAAATGGCACAGTTGAGAGCCTCTGGGTAAGAATCAAGGGACAAACAAATAATACAGATGTCATCATGGAAGTATAATACAGACCTCCTAGCCAGGACGATGACACTGACAAATTATTCTTTGAGGAACTAAGGGACCCTTCCAAGTCAACTACTCTTGTCCTTAGGGGAGACTTCAACTTGCCAGATGTTTACTGGGAACACCACACAGCTGGTACAATGCAGGCCAGAAGATTCCTAAAACACCTGGATGAAAACATTATGGAATAGGTCCTAAGGGAGACTACTCAGAAAGATGCCCTCCTTAATCTACTGCTTGTCAACAGAGAGGATCTCATGAGCAAAGTGGAGATTGGCAGTTGTCTTGGCCACAGCAACCATGAAGCGATCAAGTTTAAAATCTCTGCTGACAGGAGGAAATGTCCCAACAAAATCTCAACTTGACAGGAGGAGAGAAGACTTCAGGCTGCTCAGGGAACTAGTGAGTAAAGTCTCCATGGAAAAAGTTTTTGCAGGTGCTGGGGTCCATCAGGGCTGGTCACTTTTTAAACATCACCTCTTAAGGGCACAGGAGCAGGCAATTCCCAAATGTCAGAAGTCAAGCACATGAGGCAGAGGGCCAGCTTGGCTGATCAGGGACTCTTGGAAAAAAGGCAAAAAAGGGAGGTATATGGCCAGTTGAAGCAAGTTCAGATGACATGGGAGGAATACAGAGATGCTGCTTACCACTACAGCGAGAAAATTCATGTGGCCAAAGCTCAACTGGAGTTGAAGCTGCCAGAACTGTGGACAGAGATGTTTAATGCATTCTTTGCCTCTGTCTTCAACAATGATGGACCATGGCAGTCTCAGTGCCTTGAGCTGAAGGACCATGACTGCAAGAATTATCAACTTCCAGTCGACCCTGAACTTGTGTGGGATCTGCTGCTCCAGCTGGATCCCTACAAATCTATGGGGCCTGATGGGATTCATCAAAGAATCCCAAAAGTGCTGGCTCGTATCATTGCAAAACCTCTCTTGATGATTTTTGAGTGCTCTCGGGAATCCGGAGAGGTCCCAGCTGACCAGAAACTGGATAACATTGTCCCAATTTTCCACATGGGAAAGAAGGAGGACCCCAGAAATTACAGGTCTGTCAGTCTCACTTCAGAACTGGGTAATATAATGGAAAAGATTATTGTGGGAGGTACTGAAGAACAGCTGGAGGCCAACACAGTCATCAGTCACAGCCAGCAGGGCTTCATGAGGGGAAAGTCCTGCTTGTCAAACCTGATTTCCTTCTATGGCAAAGTAACCCACCTAGTTGATCCATGAAAGCCAGTAGATATAATCTTTTTGGACTTCAGCAAAGCTTTTGATACGGTCTCTCGCAGGATCCTTCTGCACAAAATGTCCAGCACACAGCTGAACAACCATATTACGTGATGGGTGAGCAACTGGCTCATGGGTCACGCACAAAGGGTTATAGTTAATGGGGTAACATCAGACTGGTGGCCGGACACTAGTGGCATTCCGCAGGGCTCCATACTTGGCACAGTTCTCTTCAGCATTTGTATTAATGACTCAGACACAGGCCTTGAAGGAATACTAAGTTTGCCAACAACTGTTAAATCCCTTGAAGGCAGGGAGGCCCTGCAGAGAGATCTAGACAAATTAGAGAGAGATGCAATCACCAACCGTATGAAATTTAACAAAGATGTGCCAGATTCTGCACCTGGGAAAGGGCAACCCTAGTTGTGTGTACAGACTGGTGAACAAGAGGCTGGAGGGCAGCACTGCAGAAAGGGACCTGGAGGTCCTGGTTGATGCAAAGTTGGATATGAGTCAGCAGTGTCCTGGAAGCCAGGAGGGCCATCTGTGTCCTGGGCTGCATCAAGCACAGCATCATCAGCCAGTCAAAGGAGGTGATTGTCCCACTCTTCTCTGCAGTGGTGCAGCCTCACCTTGAGACCTGTGTGCAGTTTTGGTCACTACAATATAAAAAAGATGGTAAACTATTAGAGAGTCTCCAAAGGAGGGCCACAAAGATGGTGAAGGGCCTGGAAGGGAAGTTGTATGAAGAGTGTCTGAGATCACTTGATTAGTTCAGCCTGGAGGAGACTGAGGGTAGACCTCATTGTTGTCTTCAACATCCTCATGAGGAGAAGCGGAGGGGCAGGAACTGATCTCTACTCTTCTGTTACCAGTGACAGGACTCGAAGAAACGGCATGAAGCTACATCAGGGGAGGTTTATGTTGGATATTACGAATAGGTTCTTCACCCAGAGGGTGGTCGAGCACTGGAACAGGCTCCCCAGGAAAGTGGTCATAGAACCAAGCCTGACAGAGTTCAAGAAGCTTTTAGATGATGCTCTCAGGCACATGGTGTGGTTCTTGGCATGTCTGACACAGGGCTGGGACGTATACTCAATGATCCTGATGGGTCCCTTCCAACTCAGCATATTCTATGATACAGTGGTGGAAGCAACCACTAGATAGCAGGAAGCATACTCTGTGCCCCATGCCACCACTTGGAATGCTATCCTGGGGCTTGAAAAGCAAGTCTTATGGTGACATAGTACCCCAGAAGGAATTGAATCAGACAATGGAACCCATTTCCAAAACAACCTTATAGACACTTGGGCCAAAGAACATGGCATTGAGTGGGTGTATCACTTTGCCTATTATGCACCAGCCTATGGAAAAATGAAATGATGTAATGAACTGTTAAAGACTACACTGAGAGCAATGTGAGCTGGGACCCTCAAACATTGGGATACACATTTGCAAAGGCCACCTGGTTAGTCAACACCAGAGGATCTGCCAATTAGGCTGGTCCTGCCCAATCAAAATTTTTACGTACTATAGAGGGGGATAAAGTTCCTGTAGTGCACATTAAAAACATGCTGGGGAAAACACTCTGGGTTATTCCTACCTCAGGTAAAGGCAAACCCATCTGTGGGATTACTTTTGCTCAAGAACCCTGGAGCACTTGGTGGGTAATGTGGGAGGATGGGGAAGTCCTGTGAGTGCCTGTCAGGACTTAAAGAATGCAGTTAAATGGTCTCAAAAACTTTCAAAGGAGGAAGTTCCTACAAGAGGAACTACCACAACAAGAACTTATAATAAACTCAGATGGCAAACAGGAAGGTGTTAATTTCAGGCCTACATGGAGGTGAAAGGTTTGGAATTAGCTCACCAGACGAAATTCCACTGTGCAGACTGTGGGAAAAGCGTAGATGGCAAAAACAGGAAAATGCCAGGCCTGGCGAGGCAGATCTGGGTAACCTATTCAAACAAAAATTCCCACCATGGCAAACTGTGAGAAAGGAAGCAACTGCTTATACACCTGCTGTTGGAGAATTTTGCTCAGACATGGCTTATAGAGTTTTGTTCAGACATGCCATAATCATATACAGCTGATTGAAAAGTAAAAGGCAGCTGTAAGCAGCAAATTCTCAAGCCTGTTCCTGTAAACAGCAGAATTCTCAGGCTTGTCTTTTAATAACAAGTAAATACCTTGTCCTTGGATAAGTATGGGAAAGCAAAGTGACAAACATGGAGGCCTTGAGAACCGTTCATAACAGGATGAGAAAAACAAGTCTTGATCTCAATAACAAACCACAGGTATTGAAAACAAAAGGAGGGGTTGGTGTGTAATCTGTAACCAATGATGAGCTCGGGTTTTGCAATAGGTATGAACTTAATTAACACGGTTATAAAATGTGCACGTTGGATCAATAAAGAGGAGTTCGATGCTGATCAAAGGATGGGTCGTCTCCCTTCGCCTCCTCAACATGCCATCCAAAGTTTTGGGAACGGTACATACACCTTGTGGATACCCTGGACTTGTACTGTATAAAAGTGGTACCTCCAGAAGAACACTCAGGGGACCCCCACCTCTGAGAAGACTAGAAGAAGGAGGGCCAGTGGGATGCTGCAGGGGCCCATGTTGTGGTGACTATCTTTCTACTTAATCTGTCTCTCTCTTTCTCCCCTCCTCTTTCTTTCTGTACCTCACATTTACTCTTAAATAAAATCTGTGCTATTGACTTCGGCATACAGTCTCATTTGCACCTGAATTCAGGCAGAGGCCTCTTAATAATTGGACCTTAACATTATTTCAGGAGTGAGATCATAACAGTGACTCAAAGAGAATTTGATTTTGGATGAGAATAGCCAATGAATTATATTCTATTATGTTAATTTCTGTATAACACTGTGTATTATCACCTCTGTGGCAGCTCTATGTGCATCACCACATTGAACATGTCACAGCATAGATCTTCACCACTCCAAATTTGAGGATCTGAACCCGACTTCCCTTCAATCACCACATTGATGAAGAATGAACTTGGAGAAAACTGAATGAGCACAGCGGTGGTGGGAACAGAACTGGCTTAAAGACACAACAATCCAACACCACACATGATCTTTCCTACCTCAAAGACTGTTAAGTCAGATAGAGCCCAAGGTCATGGACTAAATCATAGAATTATAGAATCGTTAAGGTTGGAAAAGATATTATAGATCATCAACTCCAACCATTAACCCAGCACCACCACCATGTTCACCACTAAACCATGTCCTCAAGCGCCATATCCACATATTTTTTTAACACTTCCAGGGATGGTGACTCCATCACTTGTCTGGGCAGCCCGTTCCAATGCTTTACAACCATCTCAGTGAAAAAATGTTTCCTAATATCCAATCTGAACCTCCCCTAGCACAACTTGAGGCCATTTCCTCTTATTCTGTCACTTGTTACCTGGAAGAAGACTGACCCCCACCTGGCTACAATCTTCTTTCAGGTAGTCATAGAGAGCAATAAGGTCCCCCCTCAGTCTCCTTTTTTTCTAGGCTGAGACCCCAAGCTCCCTCAGCTTCTCCTCATCAGACTTGTGCTCCAGACCCTTCTCCAGCTCCGATGAAACAATTGAACTGCTAGCTCCTAAAGTGGAAGAGGTTCCAGAATTAAAAATGAGACCCAAAATCAGGACCAAAGTGTCTGAAGGATCTCAAGGTCAGGAGGAACATGGTCAGAACTACTCCCTGGGACCCCCTGCAATTGGCAAATCTACAGGAAAAATATGGACAATAACCAGGGGTGTCAGAAACTAAGTATTTATGGAGATTGAGCCTCTCGGGGGGAGACAGAATATTGCTGGATGGAAATGAAGCTGACAGATACTGGGGGCCAAGAGTCTTATTATATCTAGGACCTGAGCCTACCAATCAACCCCATTCCATAATCAGCAGGGTTGCATGTTGGGCAGGAGGAATAGATGTTATGGAAAGAGGAGAATCAGCTTCCATACCCATACAGTCAGCTAATGAAATTGCTGCCACTGGTACAAGGGCAGGTTTGCCTCTGGGAAGTGTACAGTTGTGCAAATGGAGACACCAATCTCTGCAGAGGTGTATCCTAAATATATTAAGACCTCTGTTGAGAGGAGCCTCAACATTGTTAAAAACTTATTTAGTGGGGCAATGAGATGAAATTAGAAGAGATGTAATGCATAATGAAGCATTGCAAGATCCCCAAGCCCTGAGATGACCTATCCCCATGTGGGCAGGACTCTTTGCATGATATAAACCACACAAAGAAAATAGGCTAGGAAACTCATCACGGAGAACAAACTCAGGCTATTAAGAGGAGCTCAACAACTGAAATGTGAACATACCCCACCCAAGATAATAGAAAGATCAAAAACCCCAGTTCACTTCTGGGAAGAATGAAATGAGCTGTGGAGGATGGCATTGACTTTAGGCATTTCCTTTGCAGCTCTGAGGGGACAACCCACTGCAGTAATAGCAGACTTAGTCAAAGTAGTACAACAAGGGGGAAACACAAAAAACAAAAACCTTCCACAGGAAAACCACTGTCCATTCCCCCCAACCCTTCTGAGACAACAGAAACACAAAAAGGAAAAAACTCATGGGCCTCATCAGTGGCTCATTATAACCTATCAATGGTCTTATAAGGATGGGCCCCATATCTACTTACTAGTAGGACCTAGAAAAGAAACTTTGAATTTTCTAATTGATATAGGAGCCCAAATGTCTAATCACCTCCACAGATGCTGAAAAACTAAACTTAAGTTTTGAAAGAAAAAGGGTCCATCTACCAGGATTTAATGGACAAAGTATTATATGTTATATTGCCAAATTACATTTATGGTTACCTGGGGAAAACTGATGACCTCACACACATTTGCAATTGCAGACCATGAAGAAAATATTTTAGGACACAATATTCTTAAAGGAAAAGTTTGGCAACTGCCAAATGTGCATGTTTGGTTATTTGGGCCTGCAAAAACTCCCAATAGTAAATTTTCTGGAGAAAATAGGAAAAATATTCTATTAAAAATGTCTCCATTTTTACTTGGTTCTACTGCAACTAATATCAAACAGTACCCTGTTTCCCCTGCAGCCAGAGAAGGGATAAATTAAATAATTAGGGATATAGAATACAGGGGTATTTTATTTAGGACACACTCCCCATACAATTCTCCTGTTAGGCCAGTAAGGAAATGGGAGCTGATGCTTAACTACTGATTATTGGTGGCTGAATGCCAACACAGGACCATTCCTTGCAGCAGTCAGAAACATTGCTAGTCTCACTGCTACCCTGCAAGTAGCTGCACCTAAATGGATGGCAGTTTTAGATGTAAAAGACATGTTCTGCATGGTTCAGTTCAGGAAGAAGAAAAGCCCAAATTTCCATTTACTTGGGAGAGGACATAATATACCTTTAATTGCCTACCCCAAGGCTATAAGCATTCACCCACAATAGCACACAATGCTCTAGTTAAATTCCTTCAATAAATAGAAATCCTGAGAGGGGTACAAATTTATCAATACATCGATGATGTGTTGATAGGGGGTGAGGGGGAAGGTTAGGTTAGATCAACAGCACAGGATATATGGAATAAATTAAATGATGAGGGGATAGAAGTGCTCTCTGCTCAATGCCAAGGCCCCTCTAAGGAGGTAAAATTCCAGGGAGCCTGGTAGATTTCTGGTCAGGCTGTAATCCCAGAGAAAACCATTACAAAATTGGATGCTAAACCCACCCTGACTACTAAAAAGGAACTTCAAAAGATCATGGGTAGTTTAAGATATTGGAGAAATCATGTACCTGGATTTTCTATAATAGTGAGGCCATTGTACTCAGTGATGAGGAAAAACCAGACCACGGGAGTGGCTTGATAGTCACAAACAGGCTAATAGAAGAATTAAAAGCATATCAATCACTAGGACCAGTTCATCCCAGTGATCCTATAACAGTTGAATGGGGTTTTGCTGAACGTGGGACTTAATATGTTCCAGAAAGGCTCTCATGGACCCAAATAACCAAAAGGGTTCGGTTTCACAGCATTAAAAGATACTGAAAAGAGATCCGCTGTCTGGGAAAAGGGATTATTGTCTCTGACCCGAGCCCTCAAACAGATAGAGAAAATTCAACAGCTCCAACCTGTGCAAATCCAAGGACCTTTTAACTTGTTAGCCAGTATTGAAAAAGGCAATGCTCTGCCTAATGGGATTACACAAAAAACAATGGTACACAAATGGTATGCGTATTTCTCAGGACTCACAGATCAGATAGATATAACTAAAGGACTGAAAAAACCTACAAAATTGCAGATACCTGTGATCCCAGATATGCTGGCTTTGCAACAGCCATATAAGCCTAGTCCTATACAGGATGCTCCCCCATTAACTTCAGACTCTGAAGTTAGATACCTGGTTCACTGATGCCTCAGTCAAACATATTGATGGCAAATGAAAGTACAGAGCAGTTGCTCTTAACTTTCAGACAAGAATGGAAGTAGAATAATAAGATATGGGAAATGCACAGGTGGAAGAATTAAAGGCTGAGCTACTTGCAGTAAATGAGAAAGGACAATATATGTTTGGGCTAATGACACACAGTGCTGGTGTCTATGGAAAGCATTAGGTTGGCAGGTAAATGGAAAGGAGGTTTGGCAGAAGGAAGATTGGATATGGTTCTTGTTACAGGCTCAATCTCAACCAACCCACAAAGGATAGTTCAAAGCTCATGCCAATATACTCAATCCTTACAGACCAATTGAAACACCAAGGTGGATCATATGGCAAAAAATAGACAGATAAAAACTGATCACTTGGAGGATCCACAACATTGGTATTGATTGGGTGAGTGGTTACACTGTAAATTGGGGCATACTGGAGGTTTTATTTTTTGCATAACAAAGTAGAGGTTGGCTGTCGCAGACATTTTTTCCTAGAAATCCTTTCTTTGGGATTTGTTCATCTTCTGGGAAGCTGAGGCCCCAGAAGAAGAATGTAAACAATTGTTATCGGTTGGTGTGGAATGCAACAGGTGCAGCAGTGATTGGTCTTCTGTGAGTGTTTGGATTTGCTGACCACTCACAGGAGAGTTTGTCCTTGCTTTCTGCTGGACACAGAACTTTGTTATTCTTCTTTCCTATTCAATTCTTAGCTTAGCAAGCCTCTGCAACTTCTCTCTTTATTCCTTTTAGTATAGTCATAATGTATTATATATAATATATCAATAAATCCAGCCTTCTGATCATGAAACAAGATTCTCGTCCACTTCTCTCACCCTGAAGACCTTATCAGGACGCTGTAATAGTTGGCCATTGACCAGGAAGATGTGTAAACACATTCTCACACAATGTCCCCAGTGCCAATTAAGACTTGTACAAAATCACCCAGACCAGGCACTATCTTTACTTATCAAAAATAACAAGGCACTGCGGTCCACTTGGCAAATAGATTATATTGGACCTCTGAAGACATCTAATGGTTACAAGTACATCCTAAGAGGTATGGAAGTGGTATCTGGACTGTTAGTTGCTACTAAAAGCAGGCAAAATGATGCCAAAGCTACTCTTTAAGGACTCTGTAATTGGTTTTACAGTCTCCCTATTCTAGATTCTATACAGAGTAACAATCACACTTCACCAGTGTGATGGTGCAAGACAGGCACAGAAAGAAAAGTATCAAATGGGTTTTTTCATGTACCTTATTATCCTCAAGCAAATGGGATGGTGGAGCATACCAATGGTTTGCTGAAACACTACCTTAGATCACATAAATCTGGATGAGATGAACGGTTACCCTCTGTATTATATGAGATAAATAACTGATATGAACCAATGGGTAGTCCTGTTTCATGAGCTTTCTTGAGCACCATATCTCTTGAATCAAGTTCAAATGATAAAATTGAAGCCTCTC
The DNA here is from genome assembly GCF_028551555.1 of Melozone crissalis. Classification (NCBI taxonomy): domain Eukaryota; kingdom Metazoa; phylum Chordata; class Aves; order Passeriformes; family Passerellidae; genus Melozone; species Melozone crissalis. Next base: position 1,577,168 of record NW_026535813.1, on the reverse strand, counting down.
AGGAGAATTTTAAATTAGGCCAACCAGTCATGGTCAAATTACCCCAAACTGGAATTGTACCTATGACTCTAAGGGACACTCAAGCACCACTAGCCTGGGTGGCAACTGACTGTGGTAGAAAGGGAAAGGCGCTGCGGAAGATCTCGCGATGTCACGGAAAGCCAGGACCCTCAGATCCCCTTAGATAAGACCATCTGCTTCCCGTAGATAAGAAACTAACATAGGAAGGTAGCCTCCCTTAACCAAATTCCAGTAACTTTCCATCCCCTACCCAGTAACAGTCCACCTCTTACTAACCATAGATGGTAAAGACAGACCCATGCTGACGTAGAGACCCCTTAGACTATAAAAACCCAAGAGACGAGATAATAAATGCCTTTTGACCGTCCATCACATTGATGTCTGCGTGTGTCATTGGCCCGAGTGGCCCTGGTGAGTGGGCCACCGTGCTGTTCGTCTGAACCAGGTCGCCTGCCTTGCTCCAGAAGGCAACAAACTGGTGCCAAACCCGGGACTGTTGCAGCCCCTGGGGTTCGGGAGTTCTCCTGGCCAGATATCAGCGGCTGCTGGCAGCAGGTCTGACCACAGCGGGAGGGACGCCTCCGGACCAGCGTGGACCATGGAAGCCATTGCGAAGGTCGTAACAGAGATGCATGCACAATGGGGTATAGAATGTAAACTTAGGGATTTATCTCTCGCATTGCCGAGACTGATTAAGCTTGGGGCTATTGAAAGCCCCGTGGACGTCCTACATTCGGACGTGTGGGATAATTGTACAAAAGCCCTGGCGGAGGACACCATGTCCTCGGGCTCAGGGAAAGCCCTAAAATCGTGGGGCAGGGTTGTCCAGGCTCTGCAAAAGGCTCGACAAGAGCAAGAAACCTGGATAGCCGCGTGAACTTGTTTATTAGCCGTGCCGCAGTTGGGGGTGGGCGCGGCGACACAAACCGCGGAGGGGCCTGACCCGGGCGGGCGCGCGGAGGCGCGAACGCCAGACCTCCCTCAGCGAACGGATTCACCATCGGGGGGGGGGGAACACCCGCGGACGTTCTGGCGGGGGCTCGCGGAGGAGGCGCGGAACGCGGCCGAATCGGCGGACCCCGTAGGGACCGATAAAAACGCCCCCCCACCTTATGCGTTTGAAAATGGCGCTGAACCGCGTGGTCCGGGTGGAAAGGAGGAGGCGGGGGGCGGAAGCGCGGTCAGCCCGCTTAACAACACTTGCGCGGGCGAGCGGGGGGACGGGGCGGCCCCCGCGGAGGCACGTAAGACCAATCAGAGCCCTCAGTTCAAATTAGGTCCTTATAGGGCAAGGACCTCCCCCAGCAGTAGGCGGGGGGACCCCAGGGAGAGGGAACGGCCCGACCCCCGCAGGAGGGGGCGGGGTCGGATTCCGGGGAAAAGGCAGAGCAGCCCGGAAGCGTCTCCTTATTCAACTTCCGGCTCGGACTCTGGCTCGAGCTCCGAGCCCGAGATAGGATCGGAGGATTCCGATTGGGATTACGGCTTTAACAGAGAGAGAGAAGCGGCATGTAAGGTCACTAGCCACAGTGCTCCCGCTTGGGTGAAGGGGTTACCAGAGAAAAACCAAACCCCGCTCACAAACTGGCGGAAAATAAAAATGGCTTGCGCGGAACGGGCTCCGTCTGCCACTTTAGTGTTCCCGGTCCGCGTGGGGGGGGCAGGCGGAAACCAAAGGACTTATTCACCAGTCAATCCGAAAGATGTGCAGGCAATTGTTAAAGCGATTGCGGATAAGGGAATTAATTCTGCCATGGTTTGCACACTTATTGACGGCCTTTTTGGTGGGGACGATATGCTTCCCTTCTATATTAAGCAGACATGTAGAATGATATTTGATGGTGCAGGGATGATCGTTTTCAAACAAGAATGGGAGGATAATTGCATGAAACAGCTAGCCTTGGTAACAGGGGCAGACCATCCACTGCACGGTTCCAGCATACAGAGGCTTATGGGCACAGACCCCACTACGATCACCCCCCAGCAACAGGCTGAGGGCCTGCGAGCCCATGAGGTCATGACAACGACCCGTGCTGCCCGAGAAGCCATCCGTGACGCTTCTAAAGTGGTAGCCAAACCCTCTCCATGGTCTTCCATAAAACAGGGTGAGAGTGAGAGCTTCACTCAATTCGTGGATAAGCTCCAGGCCGCATTAGACTCCTCCACGTTACCTTCAGAGGCAAAGGGTCCCGTGCTGGCCGAGTGCTTATGCCAGCAATGCAACTCAGCCACCAAGGACATTTTAAGATCACGGCCACCGGGGTCTAATATAGCTGCCATGATCAGACACGTTGCAAAGGAGGAACACCTAGCTCCCATCCAAGCAGCAGTTCAAACTGCAATAACCAGCGTGATGGCATGCCTTAAGTGCGGCCAGGCAGGCCACTTGGCAGTAAACTGCCCCCAGCCAAGGCGCCTATCAGCAGCTGCTCCACCACGCAAAGCGGGAGGCAGGGGACCGTGCTGGGGGTGTGGAAGGAAGGGGCACTTAGCTAAGGAATGCAGATCCAGGCCCCAGGGAAACGGGAGAGGGAGGGGGTGGCCGGGCCGTGTTCAGCCCCCTCCCACCTGGAATATGCAGCGGCCCAGCTACAGCAACCCCCAGTGGGGCAGGGGACTCTCATACCCTATGCCCCCACAGGGACCAGTCACCTTTGCATCCCCCCCAGCAATACAATGGCAGAGTTGTGCAGCACCCTCAATACCTTCGCACCCCCCACCACCACAACCCGTGCCGGAGTCACAGGACCAGCAGGGGACACCCCAGAGCGGGATCCCTGGGTGGCCTTGGTCATGAAAATAGGGAAGGAGCCCTTGATGGTGTGGGGGACATGCCGCCTTTACGGCAGCCAAGATCCTCACGTCATAGGGCTTCAGTTTTGGGCAGACACAGGATCAGACTGCACGATTATTCCCCAAACGCATTGGCTCGGACATTGGCAATTCAAAGAAGTCCCCCCAGTGAACGGAGTGGGGGGGCAGTCCCGGGCATGGAAAAGCACCCAGCTGGTGGCTATAACACTTCACACGAAAAAGGGACCAGAACAGACAGTAGCAATCTACCCCTACATTTTGCAGAATTCTCCACCCCTGTTAGGAAGGGATGTTCTCTCCTTGCTAGGATTTTGGATCACAAATTTATCCTGAGGGCCACTGCTGTACACCCTCCGCTGCCAATCAAATTGACTTGGAAATCATCAGACCCTGTATGGGTTGAGCAGTGGCCCCTGACAGAGCCTCGAATGGCAGCCTTGCTGGAACTGGTCGATCGAGAACTGCAAAAGGGTCACATAGAACCCTCCACCAGCCCATGGAACACCCCGGTATTCGTGGTCCCCAAAAGGTCCGGACAAGGCTATCGTCTCGTCCACGACCTGAGAGAAGTGAACAAGACGATCAGACCCATGGGTCCAGTCCAGACACTGCTTCCCGCGAACTCAGCCATCCCCACAGGGCAGCCGTGTGCAGTACTGGACATCAAGGACTGCTTCTTTTCAATACCCCTGCATCCTGAGGACAGAGAGCGATTCGCCTTTTCCGTGGCATTTCGGAACAGCGAGCGGCCCAACCTTCGCTTCCAATGGAGAGTACTTCCGCAAGGCCTGGTCGACAGTCCCACCATATGCCAAATCACCGTGGACAAAGCACTGACGCCAGTCCGACACTCCTACCCCACCGCAACCATCATCCAGTACATGGACGACATCCTGGTCGCAGCACCATCGACAAGCCAAGTGGATCACCTGGTGACCACAGTCACGGAAACCCTTCAAGCCAACGGCTTCGAGATCGCGAGCGCAAAGATCAAGAGAGGACCCTGCGTGACCTTCCTGGGAGTAGGCATCACGAGCTCCTACGTAACACCCCCCGAGATGAAGATCAACCGAGACATCGAGACGCTCCACGACGTGCAACGCCTGGTGGGATCGCTGCAGTGGCTTCGCAACATCGTCCTGATTCCTCCCGAGGTCATGGACCCTCTGTACGACCTCCTGAAAGGAAAGAACCCCTGGGATCCCAAGGAGCTGACACTGCAGGCAACGAGCTCCCTCGACTTCATCGAAAACCAAATGGCCACTGGCACGCTTGCCAGGTGGAACCCAGCCATGCCACTGGACCTGTACGTCCACTTTACACCGAAGGGGGGAGTGGGAGCATTGGCCCAAGGACTTGCAGAAAAGGCCCGACCGATCCAATGGGTGGTCCTCGGAAGACCCGCTCGTGCATTTTCCCCAGGAATCGAGTGCATCGCCAACCTCATCATGAAAGGCAGGAGACTCGCCTTGAAACACCTAGGGACAGAGCCGACAAGCATCCACCTTCCGTTTCGCAAGCAACCAACCACAGAGTCAGCCGCAATATCGGAGTACCTGGCCCTTGCTCTTTCCGGCTTCGGAGGAGAAATCTCCTACTCTTCCAAGCCACCCTGGACCAAGCTGCTGACCATAGTCGACATGGACATGTCACCGAAGGTCAAGGACAGACCGCAGCCAGGACCAACGGTCTTCACAGACGCTTCCTCCACGACTTCAACCGCAGCAGCAGTGTGGCAGGCAGGAGAGCAATGGCATTGTGTCAAAGCGTGTGACCCCACACTGTCAGTGCAACAACTGGAGGCAGCAGCAGTGGTTTTGGCGTGCGGACTCTTCCAAGACGAACACCTCAACATCGTAACGGACTCCATATTCGTGGCAAGGCTCAGCCTAGCCATGGCAGGACCAGGAGTGTCAACATCAGCAGCAGCCCTAATGCTGGAAGAAGCACTCTCCTCGCAACAGGGCACCGTGTCAGTCATCCACATCAACAGCCATGACCCAGTCAAAGGTTACTTCCAGATCGGCAACGACAAAGCGGATGCCGCAGCGAAAGGCGTTTGGACCTTGCAAAGAGCCCGTCAACTGCACGAGTCGCTCCACATCGGAGTCAAAGCACTGGCGAAGAGATGCGGAATCTCGACGGCGGACGCCAAACATGTGGTAGCCACCTGCCCTCATTGTCAGAAGTCACCCCTTTGGTCCTACGGAGTCAACCCGAGAGGTCTCAAGCCCTCAGAAATCTGGCAGTCGGACTTCACCTGGTGCGAAATACTGAGGCCCCGAGCATGGCTTGCAGTGACAGTAGACACTTATAGCGGAACGATCGTAGCTACACAGCACCCCAAAACCAACTCCAAAGCCACAATTCAGCACTGGCTGACAGCCATGGCTTGGCTAGGTATCCCCAAGCAGACCAAAACGGACAACGGCTCCAACTTCAAATCCAAACAAGTACAGGAATTCGCCTCGAAATGGGGTATCACGCTAGTGCATGGCATCCCACATAACAGTACCGGACAGGCCATAATAGAGAGAGCAAACCAGACCCTGAAAACCAAGATAGAAGTGTTGACAAAAGCAGAGGGCTTTGCCAATGCCATTCCCCCAGGAGATCAGGCACGCATGCTGGCAACCGCCTTGCTGGCGCTGAATCAATTCCCTAGGGGAGATGAAACAAACAGTCCCGTTCAAAAACACTGGGTCACTCGAACGCTAGAAGAGGGCCCACAGGTGGTAATCAGAAACGAGCTAGGCGAGTGGGAACGGGGTTGGAGGCTGATGCTCACGGGGCGAGGGTACGCAGCAGTCAAAAAGGACGGCAAAATCAGGTGGTGTCCACTTAAGTCAATTAAACCGGACCTTCAGGGCGAGCAGAATGAGACTGACGAGAATTGCGAGTATTTGTTTACAGGACCTGCTCGTGGGACGCCCTCGTGACGCGTACTTCCTGGTTCCGGACGAAAGCGACAGACCACCAAGCCGCCAAGCAGCACCCGAGAGACCCGCACGGGTGAGACCCAAGCACCAAGGGTGTTTCTGTGCGATTTTGCTGTTGGGGCTTGTTGCCAGGGGGCAAGCCGGGGGGCTTGTTGCCAGGGGGCAAGCCAGCCCAGACCACTACCCCCATCAGCCCTTCAGGTGGGTCATGCGACACCTTGGTAGGGGCAAAGTGCTCAGACAAATCACCACACCGAACACCCCATCCTTCGTGCTCCGCATCACCGACCTGTTTCCAGGACAGCCAAAGGTACACCCCTATTCCCCACACGTCAAACACTCGTACCTATCCTACTGGTGCCCAGCTTCAAACCCTGGGAAAAGCTACTGCAATCACCCAGGGTGGGGATACTGTGGGCACTGGGGCTGCGAAACCATAGTTACAGATGCCAGGCCATCGGGGCCTGGGTGGGATCCACAAGAGCCAGACAAATTCTTACAATTCACCTGGGCACCCATCGGTTGCAAAATACCCCTCTTCTTTCACGGGAACTTCCATCGAAACCAACATAAAGTCCCTAGATTTCGGGCATGCACTGAGTACAACATGACGGTCTTGCAGCCAGATCACCCTAGCTGGGCCACAGGCAGAACGTGGACAGTGGTCCTTCAAGGGTCAAAAGAGAGGGCGAACGTGCAAATTATCAGGCTCCAACCGTCAGCACCCCGAGCAGTCGGACCCAACAAAGCGATTAAAAGCGGGCCGAAAGGGAGAAACGTAACCTACCCCAAAACCTTACCCACAGGGGTCAGCAAAGTCCCAACCGGTCAAGCGGAAACCTTTCAGATGAGCCGCTTAACCGAGTCAGACTCGGACCCAATCCTTCGCATGTTAGAAGCAACCTTTGTATCCCTGAACGAATCCAACCCTAACCTAACCGAATCCTGCTGGCTTTGTTACGATGTCAAACCTCCCTTTTTCGAAGGAGTCGCCTTAAACACTCCCTTCAGGTATTCCTCAGCCGACGCCCCTCACCAGTGCAGATGGGACACCCCTCGCAAGGGAATCACCCTGAGTCAAGTCACAGGCCGAGGCAGATGCTTTGGCAATGCAACCCTAGCTAGGCGGAAAGGCAACGTCTGCACCAAAATAGTCAAGCCTAACAGGAGAAACAATAAATGGGCAGTCCCAGCCGCATCTGGGATGTGGGTTTGCCAGCGATCCGGAGTGAGTCCTTGTGTGTTCCTTCCCAAATTCAATGACTCTAACGACTTCTGTGTCCAAGTTCTGATTGTTCCTAGGATCCTGTACCACTCAGACGAAGAAATGTACCATCTTCTTGAGGGACCCAGCCGGATCCACAAAAGAGAAATATTGACAGGTATAACTATCGCAATGCTGCTGGGTCTGGGAGCAGCTGGAACGGCCACAGGAGTCTCAGCCCTAGCGACCCAGCACCAAGGACTGTCCCAGCTGCAAGCAACGATTGACGAGGACCTGCAAAGGATCGAGAAATCCATCTCCTTTCTAGAGAAGTCGGTCTCCTCACTCTCAGAAGTGGTCTTGCAGAACAGGCGAGGCCTAGACCTCCTGTTCATGCAGCAAGGGGGCCTGTGCGCCGCCTTGAAGGAGGAGTGCTGTTTCTACGCAGACCACACGGGAGTCGTGAGGGACTCCATGGCAGAACTCCGGAACCGACTGGCTCAGAGACAGAAAGACAGGGAGGCCCAACAGGGCTGGTACGAGTCCTGGTTCAATCAATCACCTTGGCTAACCACTCTGATTTCTGTCCTGATAGGTCCATACGCGATGCTGTTTCTAACAGTCACCTTCGGACCATGCCTGCTGAACAAGCTGGTCTCGTTCGTTCAGAGCCGCCTGGAACGGACCAACATCCTGTTCTTAGGCCGACGACAATTGCTGTGAATTCAACCGGAGAATTCAACCAGAGAATTCAACCAGGGAACACCGTCAGTCACAAGATCCTCCGAACTTGTCTGACAAAAGCTTACTCAGGACTCCCAAGACCCTTTTCCCTTGTCAAGCTACAACCTTATACTTCATTTAAGTACCTATGTGCATGACTACCTCATTCATTTGTGAAAAGGGGGGGGGAGATGTGGTAGACAGGGAAAGGCGCTGCGGAAGATCTCGCGATGTCACGGAAAGCCAGGACCCTCAGATCCCCTTAGATAAGACCATCTGCTTCCCGTAGATAAGAAACTAACATAGGAAGGTAGCCTCCCTTAACCAAATTCCAGTAACTTTCCATCCCCTACCCAGTAACAGTCCACCTCTTACTAACCATAGATGGTAAAGATAGACCCATGCTGACGTAGAGACCCCTTAGACTATAAAAACCCAAGAGACGAGATAATAAACGCCTTTTGACCGTCCATCACATTGATGTCTGCGTGTGTCATTGGCCCGAGTGGCCCTGGTGAGTGGGCCACCGTGCTGTTCGTCTGAACCAGGTCGCCTGCCTTGCTCCAGAAGGCAACAACTGACTCTAATGGTCACCAACACAGAATCAGTTCCAGATGGGTATTTACCACATTTTCAACTAAGGAAACTAACCTGTCCCATCTGGTGCATCTGCTGAGATATCCATTATTTTATTTTACAGGTCAATGGCTGCTATTGGTCATCATTCTGATAGTAACACCAGATACCAATATCCTCCAATACACTTGGAGGCCTGCTTAAGCATGAACTTGCAGCAAACAAGACAGATCCCACGGGCCAGTATGTATCTGTCTAAAAAGGTCCCCCTACAACTGGTACATGGTGGTGTCATGCATTAGTAGAAGTCCTTTGAAAGTCTACTAAAGACACAGCCAAAATAGAAACACAAAACATGGAACATCACCAGCTTGTCTCACCCCAAATCTAAAGGACTGCGAAGTGAAACAGAAAAACACAGTTTTAATTCATTATGACATAGAAGCTGAGTATACATCCTGGAGTGTAAAAGGGTGCCTAGCATTCCTTCCACGAGTGCCACCAAAATTATCAAAAAGCCTGTAAAACTGACCCCAAACATCTCACTGGTTGGGCCCTATGCAGTCAAATTGGTAGGACAACACATATTGTCTAATCCCTCTTGGTCTTGTCCTGGGTAACCCAAAATTATTGTATTCCATATCTATCTGTTCCCAAAATTGTTAGTGTTTCTTTAAGACTCGGCAATATTTCTATTACCAAAAGAAAATCCATCCTTAGATGAAATGACTGATGCATGTACTAAAGTTAGAACTGAATCATATAGCATGGCTTTGTTAGCCAACTCTTTCGCAACTGCTGTGAGGTTGTCACGCCAATGTTATAGGTGTAGGCAACAAGGCCACATTCCCTGCAAGTACAACTCATTGGAGACACACCAAAAACAAGGAACTCTGCCTACAGTAGGAAACTGTAACTGATGTAGAAAACCCGGTCACTTTGCCAAAGACTGTAGGTCTAAATTCCACATTGATGGACAACCTCTCAGGGAACAGGGAAACAAGAACAAGAGTGTGACAGGGAAGTGTGCACAGACACAAGCACCTTTCTGTCCCCCAGTGCGAGCCTATGTGACCAGCTCACAGGGAGAACAAGAGGCTCAGCTGGAAGAGATATTTCCACAGACTGCAATAACTATAGACTCATTAAAAGTGCATAAAGTTCCCCTTGAGACCCATGGGCCTACCGGGAGAGGGTTGAGTGCACGATTGTTAAGAAGATCAAGTGCAACGTTGCAAGGTATTTTTGTTCACCCAGGTGTTATAGATGCAGACTATACGGGACAGATATGTGCCATGGTATCAACACCTACTCCTCCTGTGACCATCCCAGCAAAAACTCGCATTGCCCAACTCATTCCTTTTAAGTCTTGTGTTCCTAAAACAGACTCAAAGCTGCAAGGAGACTGAAGCTTCGGATAGACAGGAAAACCTCAAGTGTACTAGACTCAAGTCATTTCCGATTGAAGACCAAACATAGTTTGTACACTTCAAATGCCTCAGATAAATCCGTCTCACATCAAAGTTTGTGAGATGATAAATACTAGAACAGATGTTACCATCATATCTGCCAACATAGCCTCAATCATGGCCTACCACAGCTGTGAGGTCTGTTGTTGATGGCCTGAAGGATACCACACAAAGTTACTTAAATAGTAAACCTCTGTTAGTTAAGAATTCAGAAAGACAGCCACAATTCATCTCTATGTTACTGCTGTGCCACTGAACTTGTAGAGAAGAGACGTCTTAGCGTGAAGAATTCAGGTAGGAACAGATTTTTAACAGGGGCCACTGTGCTGAAGAGCATAAAGCATCCTACATTGGCCTTGAAGTGGCTCACTGAACAGCCCATGTTGAGTTTATCAGTGGCCCCTCGAAACAGAAAAACTAAATGCCCTTAAATTCCTAGTTCAGGAACAATTAAATCAAGGACATATTGAGCCATCAGGAAGTCCATGGAGCACCCCTGTGTTTGCAATTAAAAAGAAAACAGGTAAATGGAGATTACTCCATGAGTTAAGGAAAATTAATGCAGTTATAGAAAGTATGTGTGCTTTACAGCCTGGAATGCCATCCCTAGCTATGATACCTGCTGCCTGAGACATTTTGATTGTCGATTTGAAAGATTGTTTTTTCACTATTCCCTTACATCCTGATGATATCCTAAAGTTTGCATTTACAGTGCCCCCCATCAATCATGCGGCACCAGTCGAGCGATATCAATGGAAGATGCTGCCATAGGGTATGAAAAATAGCTCAATAATTTGTCAATGGTATCGTGCACAGGCACTCTCAATAGTGAGAGAACAATTCCCAGGAGCATACTGTTATCATTATATGGATGACATCTTGATAGCAACCCCAACCAAAGAAGGCCTTGTGCAGATTCAGCCAAGTTTGAAGCAAGCACTGCAAGAGTTACGGTTGCAAATTGCACTAGAAAAGCTGCAGCAGCAACCCTCATGGAAGTACCTGGGAGTTAAAATAGTAGATCAAACAATATAGCCGCAAACAATTCAATTTTCAACCAAAGTTCGGACCTTAAATGATGCACAAAAACTTTTGGGTATCATCAACTGGGTAAGACCTTACTTAGGGTTAACCACCCCACAATTATCACCTTTGTTTAATATTCTCAAAGGTGACTCTGAGTTAACCTGTCCAAGGAAATTATTCCAGAGGTGAAAACCGCACTTGAAACAGTAGAGTGGGCCATAACAAACAGACAAGTTTATCAAATATGTCCTGAAGTTTGTATTACAGTGTTTATTGTCATTGTTAATTTACATCCTACAGGAATCAGTGGTCAACGGGACACTCAGTGGTCTGACCCACTACACATTTTAGAAAGGATCTTTTTGCCCCATCAACCTAAAAAGACATCACCTACTATTTTTTAATTAATTGCACAACTAATTATTAAATGCCATCAAAGGTGTTTGCAGCTGAATGCTAAAGATCCCTCAAAAATTATTACAACAGTACAAGAGGAATATTTTGAATGGTGCTTTGCAAATAGCACAGCACTACAAAGTGCTTTACAAAACTTTACAAAGCAAATTACTCTTGAGGTTTGACTCTTGAGGTCACACTTATCACCCAGTCACAAACTCTTGCAATTAAGTGAGACCACTGCATTGTCTCTGAAACCACTAAACCATCCCACATCCCTGAATGGTCTCACAGTTTTTACTGATAAGTCTGAGAAAACAGGAAAAGCCATCGTGACCTGGAAAGATAACAATGAATGGCAAACACTAGAGGGTCGCGATGGCAGATCACCACAGCTACTTGAATTACATGCTGTAGCCATGGCTTTTCAACGTTTTCCTCATGTTCCTTTAAATATTGCAACTGATTCTGCTTATGTTGCAGACATCACACAACAATTGGACCGAGCACTGTTAAAAGAAATTGATAATGCTGCACTATTTGAATTGTTAAAAACTTCGTGGCATACAATCCAAGTCAGAACATGTCCCTCTTATATATTGCATATTTGGAGTCATACAAACTTGCCGGGCTTTATTGCAGAAGGTAATGCTCAGGCTGATTAGCTATCTAGTCCTGCTTGGACAGCGCCACAGCCAGATATGCTAGCACAAGCAAGAGCATCACATGCCTTCTTCCATCAAGGTGTTCGAGCCCTACAACGACAATTCCTGTTAACAAATACAGAGGCACGCAATATTGTTAATACTTGTGTTGACTGTCAAGGCCACATTGCGTCACTGCAGATGAGAGTTAACCCCCGTAGTCTGCAAGTCTTACAAGTTTAGCAAACAGATGTCACACATGTCTTGGAATTTGGTCGCCTAAAATACATGCATGTTTCAATAGACACTTTTTCATCTGCCATATGAACCTCAGAACACACTGGAGAAAGAAGTCACAATGTTATCGCACATTAGTGATTAGCCTCTGTTGCCCTAGGCATCCCTCACACTATAAAAACTGACAATGGCCCTACATATGTCTCACAGAACACTTGACAATTTCTACAACTCTGAGGTGTGTCACACCACACTGGTATTCCTCATTCCCCTACAAGACAAGCCATTGTTGAGCATGCCCATGGCACTTTAAAGCGTTTCTTTGAAAAACAAAAAGAGGGAATGTGTGGTGAAACCCTGCAGAGTAGGGTGGCCAAAGCTTTGTATATGCTGAATCATCTCACGATATTGCCAAACTCCCAAAACCCTGTTATTTTAAATAATTTTTTATCATTACAGTCCTCTAGTGACATTGAGTTGCTCAAATCTCAGGTACTGGTAAGGGACCTCATTACCAATAAATGGGAAGGTCCTTGGGACCTTGTCACTTGGGGGTGCAGGTATGTCTCTATTTCCACAGATTCATTCAACGGGTACCTGCTCAGTGCATGCATCCTGCTCTGCTCTGGATCACAATCGACAACACCTCCCTGATGGCCCCACAGCAGATGCCGTAGAACAGTAACCAGAACAACCTTTTGCACCTGCTGTATGGAAATATGGAACCTTTGGAATGACAATTTACCTATGACTTCACTTAAACCTCAAGAGTCAAACAACTAAAAGACATTACTAGCAGAAAGACGTGAAACTTTCAATTATACACCTGGAAGACCAAACTGAAACAAGAAAGCAAAGTGTTTCCTCTGATAGTTTTTTTAATTGACTTGTTTAAAACAAATAATAAATGAAACTTCCTTAAGTTTGAGTGATTCAGTTATAGATGTAAATAGCCTGCAGCATGCCACCCAGTGAAATTGTGCTCTTACTGATCTTTTTTCATTAGCTCCTGGACATGGTTGTAAAAAATTTGATGATGTGTGTTGTGGGAGAGATTTTAGATCAATGGCTGGAAAGGTTAGGCTTGTCAAGTTGGGTGAAGAGCCTCATTCAAACTGGGCTCATCGCCTTTGTGTTATCATAATTGTTTTACTGATTGTGCCGTGTTTGTCGTCCTGTCTATCAAGGGCCCCATAGAGGATGACAAGGACTGCCTCTGTACTTGAAAAACAAAAAGGGGGAACTGTGACAGCTATCAGCTGGCCTGAAAGCCTCACAGGCACAAGTAACCCTGACCTTAACTCAATGAGCCTATACCTGTGATAGAAAGGAAACATCTTTGGGAGAGAGGGCACTGAGAGGCAAAGGGACTTGACTGCAGAGAACAGACGCCAGCCAATCCCTGATGAGCATGTACACAGGCAGCTATTGGTCAGTGAATTCAGTGGCACCAAGATTCTAGCCAATCGGGGTCAACCATATAAATGCAAGTGGTGAACAATAAAGTTTTGCTACTGCCACATGAACCTCAGAGCATTGTGTCGTTTCTGTCTCAACTGCGACATTGTCTCTCCACACATGGTTGACTGAGGGTGCCATCTTGGGGGGAAGGGCTTGTCTGCCATTTTTCCTTTGTCTTTCAAGTCACAGGGTCATCAATGGAAGGCGCCATTTTGAGGGAGGGGTTTCTCCACCATTTTGTTTCTCTTTGATCCCAGGGAGTTAATGAGATTTCGCAATTTTGTATATAGTGATTATTTACTGTTATTTTTTGCCTGTTGCTGTTTCATTTTTTAGTAAACTGTTATTTTTTCATTTATATCTACTTGTATTCATTTCTCCTTTTTGGTGGAAAGGAAATAGTTAAAAATAAATGGGAGGTTACTAATTTTGGAGTGTTTGTCCCCTTAAATTGTCTTAAACCAAGACAGGTCTTTAAAAAAAGTAGAAATGTCCATGCAAACTGATGTTACAGCTATCAGACCAAAGTGTTTGCCTTTTATACATGCCTCTTCTCTTCGATAGTATGCCAGGCTAAACAAGAGGACATTAACTTCTTTAAGGAAGGATGTAACTGGTATATTCTGAACTGGGATGGGGGTATTAAACAGCATTGATCTTGAAACCCTGGCTAAAAAGTCAGTTACAACCATTAGTGATTTGAGTACAATAGAGCAATCTTTAGAGCCCTCCTTATCTGCTTTAGGAAACACTAAGAGGTTCACTTCAACTTTATTTTCTGAGACAGAAAAATATCGAAATGCTGATAATGAATTACTGGCTGATGCTTCAGGAATTACTCAATGTAATGTGTATAGCACTAAGCTGCATCCAAGCTCACTTATGGCTACAAACTACCAGTGCTGCAATAATTAGAGAATGAGGAAATGGATTTTTTACTTATTGAAATTTGAAAGGTAATTGGGGACAATGAAACTAAATTTCAGAGGGAATTTCAAACCTAGTGGTCGTCAATCAGATGTTACTATGACCCAGTCGCTAATAAGGCCACAGCTTTTTTATGGACAATAAGAAATGCTTCAGTGTATACCTAGCCTACTTCTGGGCAGGACAGAGTTAATTTTTTGCAGTAGCAGGAGGGGGCATGGTTAGTGCTCAGAGGTTATTCTATACCACCTCTGGTCATTGCTAGGGGAGGGGAGAAAAAGACTTGCTTCAGAGGGGTTGAGAAAACATAGTGGGTGGAGCAGTCCAGTATTGTTTATTGTCAGGGGCTTTCTATGTAAATAGTTTCTTTTTCTTATACCTTTTATTATTAATATTGTTGCTGTTACTGTTGGTTTTCTTATCTCATTGCTATTTCAAGTAAATTGTTCTTATCTCAGCCTGTGATCTTTGTCTTTTGTGCCTCAAATTGGTTAGGGAGGGAAGCATCGTGTGGTTTTAACAGGAGTATTACATTTGAAAATAACATTCCTAAACCACTACAATACCATATACCAAATCATTACATTGGGACTAAATCACAACAAAACCATACTCTATCTGTTGCAACACTGAACATAGGCTTTCAAAAACAATCCCACACACACGGCAAACAATTGAGGTAGATGCTTGTATGGTGAGAGTATGACAGGGACATAGATGTTAAAGTAACATTTAAAAAGCCCAAGATACCTGTTTAGAAGCAGAACAAAGCATTTGTCACTTTGAAATGTACTCCGACAACGATCCTGAATCTGTCCAGGTATACATAGGACAAGGATGTGCATGTTTAAGAACCCCTTGTGCTAACAGTAAATAACACAAAGATCCAGCTTTCTAACCACTCCAATCTATAAATTTGTAAATTTATTAACATAGAAGGAAGTGATGTCAACTATTTCCTACAAGAAACTGTGTTCTAGAACATATACAGCAACTTTGTGTTATATGACACTTTGTCTCCAACACCTAAATGGAATGGACATTACCCTGGTCAAAAAGCTGTTGGAACATCCTGATCTACACAAACTAATAAAACAACTGAAAAGGGAAAGTTGGAAAACACTAATCACTGTCCCAAATGATGTGGAAAAAAATACATAATGTCCTAGAGCAAATAAAAAGGGATGGAGAACATAACAAGTGGGACAACTTGTTTGGATGCTGTTGGGAGGAAACAGGTAAAAGCAGAAGAATGGTGAGGAGGATGGTAGATTTGCTCAAGGGACCTTGCAGCTGGGAATACCAAGGCCTGGAGAATAACAGTGCAGGAAACTCCATGTATTATGCCTACTGCTGTTTATCCTCTGTCTGCTATGAGAAGTAGAATCTCTGTGTAGAGATAACATAGGTGTTTGTAGAGACTTGGAGACCCTCTCACAGACATGCTTGAGCTCACAGTCTTAATAGATGGAGGATCAAATCTCAGAGGTCATAAAAAGTACAGAGGAGATCACAGCATAGTGGCAAACTACGTGTGTGTAGGTCCTTGACAAATGGGTGCAAACAGCAGCCCTACCATCCGCTAGGAAGGACTGAGTCTAATGGTGCTGTGTTCCTGCTTGTGTGTCTCCACCCAGGTGTTGCTTCAGGATCCTCCATTTAGTGAGGTAATGAAATATTTATTTCTTGCATTTCAGCCATTGCTTTGTGGTTGTTTTGGCCACCTGCCTGCGTCAACTCACACAGAGGGTCTCCAACCACAATGGGCATTCTGGACTTAATGTTACAACTTGTTATTGCAATATTGTTATTAATTGGAATCTGGTTTTTATTAGTAATCAGTGTATATATGTGTCATCTTTTGCCTGAGAGACATTTAAGGAAGTAATGCAAAGCTTCCAACCACTAGTAAACTAGACAGGCCTCTGTGAAAAACACATGTTAAAAGACTAAAGAAGCCCAGGAACTTCCTCTTTCCCTTCCTGCTGGGAGTGAAGTAACACGAGTGGGCGACCCTTACCACGGGGCCAGGCCGGAAAGCCCTGCTCCGGGGCTGGACTCCCTTCCCCTGGGCCCTGGATGGAGCTGGCCTTGCTAACATCTATCTGCTTGTTACACCCCCCCCCACCCCCCCCCAGCCTGGGGCCCAGCCAAACCCGCTGGGCCCCGGGAGCAGCCCCAGGTTGGCGCTGGGATTTTACCCCCGTAGAAGTTGGCCACAACAGTCTGGCAGGGGGAAGGAGAAACCACTAGCTCCCCCCCTCCAAGAGTACTGCTGCTGCTGAGTTCTAGCCTGGCTGATTAAATCTGAGCCGCCCCTCCAGCCACAGCTCCTGCAGTCTATAGCAGCCAGCCCAACCAGAGTCAGGTTGATGATCTGCAGGCTCCAGGCAACATGTTAACCCTTTAAGTGCTTCAATCCTCCCTCAAGTGAGAGAAAGGAACAAAATACAAGCATATAAAAGAACAACATGAAAACATCATGGTCAGTGAGGATGAAATTAAGTCCCAGATGGGAGGGATGAGGAGATGCCTTGATTTTGGGGCTGAAATCCTCTTGTAAGCTATGGAGAAAAATACTCTTTTCCCTATAACACATAAAACTATGGGGAGATGAAGGGTTCAAATTGATAAAGCAAAAATCTCCATGCTAAAGTAAACAGATATTAAAGTAGCTCTGATCTCATAGAAAGTTTGAACAGAGAAAGAGAGTAGTCCTGTGTCCCCAGGAGAAGATGATTTCTGTTCCCAGGGATGAAGATGATTTTAAAGATAGATAATGAGAACTTTTGCCATTAATCCACTCATCTTTAAAACAATACCCCATAAGTCAACATAGCCCATAAACAAGCTGTGGGAAGGCTTGTGGAAAATGAGAGGGGCTTCACAATAGCAGATTTCCCCCGGGAGGCTCCTATTCGTGACCAAATTAAGAACCATGAGAGAACTGTTTTTCCTCTTGTGGAGAAGTCTCTATAACATTAACAAGAAGAACTTCTCTCCCTAAGTAAACTGAAGAAAGATTATTTTAGAGGTAGTAAACTGACTAGAAATTTTAAGTTTTGTTTCTTTACATTGACAATGGAAAAGAAAAAGTTGTAGGGAAAAGTGTTCTGAAGGGTTTGCTTTGATTCTTATTACTTTTTTTTCTTTTAGTTACTATTAATAAAATTTTTATTATACCCTCTTAAAATTTTGAACCTAGTTTGTATTCTCCTAATCCTATCTCACAACAGGAAGTAAGTACATTGGTAATTGACCAGCACCAAAACCTACCACACTCTTTAATGCGTTAACCAGAAAATCTTAAAATTAGGGAAATCGTAAGTTGGCAAACCGAAACCACTACAATAGGTGTGGTACCTAATCCAACAAATAAGGATACTAACCCTTCCAGAAGTATATAAATTGAAATAATAAGTGTTTCTTTTGCCAAAATTGATAGCTAACTCTGTATTATGCTCTGTTTAATATTTCTGAATATTTCAGGCAAAATTCTAACTGATTTTGATAATAACTTTGTGTGTAAACATGTAATGTATAATTATAAAATAGCTAATACTATCAAACCACATGAGTTAAAATAGCAAACCTTAGGAGATTGATGTACCTCAACATGTTTAAGGATAATGTACACATATGCAGTGGATGCTTTTATAGCATGAAAGCAAGAGATACCTGCATCACTATTTAATGAGATAACAATTGACTGAAGTCACATGGTAGAGTGTAGCAGGATGCTCTGCCTGGAATGGGGAAAACAACTTGAACAATGTCCTATTTGCAAAGTTATCAGAGATAAATGAAGAAGGGGGAGTCCTGCTGCTTTTGGTGTTGAACAATGCTGAAACCAGTGTGACTCATCAATCCCAAAGTTTAACACCCTGATAGTGAGATGAAGATGTGGTAGACCTGGTAAAATACCGGGATAAAGGAACAAATTATACTCCTGATAATTTATCTAAAGCTGCTGAGCTGACAAAGCTGGTCTGGAGACATATGACTGACAGTCAATCACTGTATACTATAAAAGTCCAGTCCCAAATTTTAATGTCAGGGTCTTTTAACATACATCTCCTTGACGTGTATCTGTGGAGATTCCTCCCTTAAATGGGGACACCTCTCAAGGTTACTCCTCGAGGCCAAGTAGAAGAGATTTGCTCACGATCATTGGTATGAGTGAGTAACATCAATCTCTACTTAACTGTTTTAACTAGCTTTACTATTGCTTCAAAATAGTACACTATACTACACTAGACGTTATAACTCCTATACTGTGCAGTAAATAATTCTGATTAAGATATTTTTGTCTAATCATTATCATAATAAGTCATATATATATTTATATAAATACATCTGGTTTGTCAGCCTTAATCCTGCAGAATAAAGTTCTATAAGGGTTCATTTACACCTATATAATCCTTTAGATTGTAAACTGTTAACCAAGTCTGGGGCTAAGACTGGATTCAGCTGCACCTAGGCTCCTCTCTCTGAGGAGTTTTAGAAAGCAAGGCGGTCTTTTCTGCATCTTGTGACTCAACCAGAGGGCTTCTCTATTGAAGTGAAGGGAGAAGGACCATCCGATTGATGCATCGAACTCCGATTTATTGATCAATCAGCCACTTTATATAACAGTGTTAATTAACCTCATGCATATTGCAAAATCTGAGCTCACGATAGGTTAACAGAGAAAACTCTAACCACTCCTTTTGTTTTACAATACCTACAATTGTTTATTAAAAACAGAACCAACGTTCTCACTGTGATATGAGAGTTTCCCAAAACTTCCATATCTGTTCCCAAGGAGCCAGCTTTTCCCAGACAGAGTGCTTTGCTTGTTATGGGAAGACTGTCTGAGAACCTTATTATTTATAAAATTAAGCCTGGGAACTGCTTTAGGAACTGCTTTACTTTTACCTTTTACTTTTCTCTCAATTGTATGTCTTCATGGCCTTTTCCTTTAAGCCATGCCTGTACTAAACTCTCCACACTTCTCTAATAAACTTTGTCTGAAACTGTCCTACTTTGCCACAAAACAGCCACCCTGCTCCAAGCCTGTAGCACTGCATGGAGTTGCAGGACCTGGCACTTGGAGTGAATTAACTCAACAGCCTTACAGGGTCCATAGTCCATAGACTAAGGGAGTATATGTGTGTGTATATCTATCAAAAGACAGGTGATGGGGAACTGGGAACTGTGACCTGGCATGATGTCAATGGTATGGAATTAGAGGAGGAAAATGTTCTGGTTTCTGCTGGGAGAGCTCATTTTCTTCTCAGTAGCTGGTACATTCCTCTGTTTTGTATTCAGTATGAGAATAATACTGATAACACACTGATATTTTGTTTGTTGCTGAGCAGTGCTTACCCTGAGACAAGGGCTTTTCAGTGTCTCATGCTCTGCCAGTGAGGAGCTGCACAAAAGAAACAAGGAGGAAGCATAGCTGGGACAGTGGATCTTACAATATATAATATAAAGTAATTCATGCTTAAGGGGAAAATGTATGAAATAAAAATTGTAATCGGAATCAAACATCCAACAAGCCTCTGACCACGAGCAACCGGGAGACAGATTACCACATTGGAATTACAAAACTCCTGGTGGCAGCAGGAGAACAATGCCTCGTTAACTAATAAAAGAAGGTGGCCAGCATGGAGATGGGCTTCCTCCCGAGCCATCAGGGAACACCCTAGGACGATCATCACTTGGTAGATATCATCAATCAAGATAACCGAAGTCACCAAGGAACATACATCTGAATACACAACTTGCCCTGACATGATCAGCGCCTGCCACTACCCAGGAAACAGCAATTGTCCATCCCTGCACAGTGAAAGAAACCTTCATACATATGTGGGGTTACAAAAGAACTCGGGGCACCTCTGCCTCAGGCATAAAAAGCTGTATAAAGCAGCCCTGCTGGAAATGGCATTCATGAAGAGAGGGATATCCGATGCGATAGAGGTTGGATATAGGTTCACCCAGCACCGATCCCGGGCTCAACGCTGTCTCTTTGGCTGTGGTTTTTGAGGACCATATTTTGGTTGCAAAAATGAAATCTTTTGCATTTATTGATTTGGCTTTCTTGTTGATGATTATAACAATCTGAACTTGTTATGAACAAAAATTCAGTTGATTTTTTTCTGTGAGAAAAAAGTTACCACTACTGCTGGGCTGCTGCCTGTATTATGGTAATTACGGGTCGTTGTTGTTAATGGTTGTTTTTGTATTAGTAAAAGCCCTGGCTGGGGCAAGGTAATGGCCCTTCTCCGAGACAGTAACGGGTGGAGACCTTCCCGAACAGTGAGGGTAAGAGACCTGGGGGGGGGGGGGGGGGGGGTTATGCAAAGTGACTCCAGGACCAGCAGGCTCTGGGGGACTACGGCTCCAAATGCACGGAGAAAACCCCAAAAACAACGAGTCACATAAGAGTTGAGAGACTGGAGTGATGTCTGGACATGAGGAGCCGAGTGCTGAGCCTGCAGAGATGCGGAACACCTTTGGAGTCCCTCTCGCCCTGACAATGGGAGTCGTCCCCAGCGCCGAGACTGAGGGAGACGGCGCCGGAAAAGTAACATCGGATGGGATCACCACGCCCTAAAGGCTCCCACGAGGACATGATCCCCAACTCTGCCCCTAGTGGACAGAGCTGCGCATATCCTCCTCCTCTGAGTCGCCCTGGGAGAGACGACGGGAGACTGCAGCCCCGTCGAGCTGCCCAATCCTGAGCTGATCACTTTTAATAAAGGCATTAAAAGGAGAAGAAGTCTCCTGGCCCTGTTTATTTCAAACTGGCTAAGGGGATATTTCACACCATAGAACATCATGTCCAGTATATAAACTGGGGGGAGTTGGCTATGAGGGGCCAAATGCTGCTCAGGGATGTGCTGGGCATCAGTGGGTGGTGAGCAACTGTATTGTGCATCACTTGTTTCTCTTGGCTTCTGTAACTCTATGTTCTTCTTGTGACAATTATTAGTAATATTATTTGTATAATTTTATTATTGAAATTATTATTTTGTTTCAATTATAAAATTGTTCTTATCTCAACCTGATTCTCCTCCCCACTAGGGGGACAGATGGGGGAGTGAGCAGGCATCTGTGTGGTACTTAGTTACTTAGGGGTGAAACTATGACATTATTTTATAACAGAAATCAGCTGACACAGGCTGAATGCCTTTCTGAACTTGCATCCAATCCCTGTTTTACTCTACTGTACTTAAATATACATTAATTTCAGATTTTTTTCTAGTTTTTGGAGTGGACAAGGAAAATTACAATTGCAATAATTGGGGGAAATCATATTCTCAAAGAGCAGACAGAAAACCAACATTACCTAAAAATAAGTAAAAATACCAAATATTCATGTTATGGAAGAGGTGTACTAAACCAAAGGATTTAGGAAATAAAAAAAAAACAACCATACAACAAAATCACTTGTAGCTGGTGTTCTGATCACTACACATTATCTACTGTTTTCTGATAGAAGCTATCTAAAAAACATAAACTCATTATGTTAATGTATGTAACATCTGGTGTAATGATACCCCGAAGAGGTGTGCATATGGGGAAGCAAAGAGGAAATGCACAAACAGAAGTGTTTTACGAATGCAAGTGGAGTGCTGAAATAGTTCTGAACTCAGAACCTTTACCTTACTCCTGATTTTGGTATAAAAATTGGCAGCAAGCTGAATTTTAGCAGATTCAAGTAAACTTATGTTCAGTCACATTTCAAGAGATATGAACAGAATTGCTAATTCAGTTTTAAGAAAATAGGAAAGAAAAATATATTTGTATATCCACACTGAAGATTAATATCAAAATCAAATCATGATGTAGTTGTGACAATTATCAGAAGCAAATAGTTTTAGGAGTTTAATAACTCTCACTAGCACAGCTCTCACTTATATCAGTAACATTTTCAGTGTGCAGAATACAGTAATAAGAGTAAACTTACCTACAGTAGCTCTAATTAAGGGGGAGGAATCACCAATATTGTTCAAACATTCACTTTTAATGAAGTCAGTTACTCCATTTGGAAAGTTGTGAAAATGTGCTTTTACATTATTCTTCAAGATGAGACCACTCAAGGAACGTGTTGGCTCATCTGCAAGAGAAAATAATTGTGTTTCTAACTTCCATCAGTTCTTAGGATAAAGTAGATTTGCAGAACAATGCAACAAGATCAAAGCTTACAGTGATAAATATTAATCTTTATTTCCTTATCCCTCCTTCGAAATACAACCATCAATTTATATAGCAAAGTTTTTTAGTTTTAGAGTTCACTTGTGAGCAGATTCATGTTTAGTTCTTCAACCAAGGGCATAAGTAACTTGGTATTATTTCTGAAGCATGCTGAAAGTGAGATGTGGATGTTCTACATAGAAAGGATTAGTTTAGAATAAAAGAAAATTTAAATTTAAAGTTTACAACAATCCAAATCAGCCTATACAGATAATTTTAATCAGCATTTTAGCTTTTGGTCAGTTGTGCACCCCCAGCCTACCCACTGGTGGGTTGGCGTGAGAAGCAGAAAAGGCCTTGGCTCTGTGTAAGCCCCGCTCAGCAGTAACTAAAACATCCCTGTGTTATCATCGTTTCCAGTACAAATCTAAAACACAGTCCCATATCGGCCACTGTGAAAAAAATTAACTCTACCTCAGCCCAAACCAGAAGAGAAGCCCTGATTTTGGCAAAAAGTAAGGATGTTTAAAGTTCATTTGCACCGAGTTACAATTTACACACAGATCTATTATAGGCCTTCAAAACTATTAACATCTCCAAAGAAATATAAGAAAAATAAGAGATATAACTTTCAAATATAAAATATTTTAAAATCAAGTTAGTGCATCATAACACAAGGACTCTTATCATACCCATGATGACTGACTGAGGGCCATTAAAAATACTTTTGAGCGCAACCGTTGCTAGTTGAACAAAAATGGCACTTTTAAAAAGAGGGGTTATTGTTAAAATTAATTTTAATCAACTGATTATGAGTTCTAAAACCAGAATGCTGTATACGAGTATTAGAACAAGATTTAAAAATATATTTCAGTCTTCCTGTCTTAGGTTGGAAATGGGGGTGTGTCTTCTATTCCTATCTGTTAGAGGTGGGGCAGTTATCTTCTCCTAATTGGGCAGTTTCTTGATCTCTTCCACAACCAATCCTCCCTCTGGAGAGATATCTTCGGTTAATGGGCCACTGAGTGTCACTGCATGACTGATAAAATTACATCATCCCATTGGAAGAAACTCTGCCCAGAGGGAGGAGCCAAGCATTCCTATCTGGATGTAATCAGAGACTTGGAACACCACAGGGAGCCTTTTCCCACTGGATTCCCCAGAGAAGCAGCTTTCTTCTCTACTGGATTTCCAGAGGAAGACCAAGCCCATCTACAGCACCACTGAACCTTCAGAGAAAAACTACACCCTCCTACAGGATCACTGCTTCAACAGAACCACATTTGTCACTTCAGGAGGACTACAGCCACCATTTAATTGGACTGCTACCAACACCCTGATCCACAGGGTGTCAGGTTGTATTCTGACTCTGTCAGTGGTTTGTTTTCTTGTTTGTACTATTGCATTTGCGGTTTTAATTTTCCTAGTAAAGAACTGTTATTCCTATTCCCATATCTTTGCCTGAAAGCCCCTTAATTTCAAAATCACAATAATTCCGAGGGAGGAGGTTTACATTTTCCATTTCAAGGAAGGCTCCTGCCTTCCTTAGCAGACACCTGTCTTTTCAAACCAAGACACTTCCTAAAGAAGCACTAATTTTCATTCTCTGTAACTATAAATATTGATTTACAAGCATCGCTCTTACATAGAATTCAGTAACTTCATAAACTAGGAATCCACCCAATGCATATATATTTAAGACTTCCATAACTTTGCCTATACTACAGGTTTTAAATACCTACCAACTTCTAAACAATGTAAAAATAAAAGTTCTTGCAGGGCACTGCATTTCAAGGGCCAAAAACTTTACTAGGAGAACAGATTTACAATTTTAAATAAAAAAAGCAAAAACTAGATGAGCAGACATACCTCTGTCAACTACAGAATGTGGTTATGAGATGTGACAAGTATTATTATCATTATTATTATTACTTAGGAAGTCAAATAAAGTAATTTTATCATTTTGCTTAAAATTTTGAAGACGTCAATAACAAAGGTCAGGTGGAGAATATCCTAAAGGAGGACATTCTTACTTGAACTCTTGATCAGTCTCAGGTTCACCTGAAATGCTCTCTGAATTCAAGGTAAAATCTCTCCAATTATTATTACACTAATTTAATATGTCAAATTACTATTTCCTTGCATATTTATAATCCACTGATAGGTATGCTCATATCCAAGTAATCCAGTCCTCCATAAGCAGTTATTCAGAATTAATGTTGCGTCTGGCCAGGAAGTAAGCCAAAGGCATTTTCCTTTCATTTACACACTATTTACAGCCCTTGCAAGCCACAATGAAAGCATTATTTTTAGCAGCCACAGTTAGACACAGAATCACAGAATCATTTAGGATGGAAAGGACCTTTAAAATCATCAAGTCTAACCATTAACCCAGTACTGCCAAGTCCACCACCAAACCATGTTTTCAAGTGCCACATCCACAGAGCTTTCAAATCCCTCCAAGGATGGTGACTCCATCACTGTCTTGGGAAGCCTATGTCAGGGCTTGACAACCCTTTCATAGCAGAAATTTTCCCTAATACCCAACCTAAACCTCCCCTGGTGCAACTTGAGGCTATTTCTTCTTCTCCAGTCACATGTTAACTGGGAGAAGAGGCCAATCCCCACCTGGCTTCAACTTCCTTTCAGGTAGCTGTAGAGAGTGATAACGTCTCTCCTGAGCATCCTTTTCCCCAGGCTGAGCCCCCTGAGTTCCCTCAGCTGCTCCTCATCAGACTTGTGCTCCAGACCCTTCCCCTGCTCCATTGCCCTTCTCTGGACATGCTCCAGAACCTCAATGTCTTTCTTGTTGTGAGGGGCCCAAAACTGAACACAGTACTCGAGGTGCAGCCTCACCAGTGCCAAGTAAAGGGGAACAATCACTGCCCCGGTCCTGCTGGCCACACTACTTCTGATACAAGCAAGGATTCAATTTACTTTCTTGGCCACCTGGGCACACTGCTGGCTCAAGTTCAGCCACTGTCAATCAGCACCTCCAGGTCCTTTTCCACAAGGCCACTTTCCAGCCACTCTTCCCAAGCCTGTAGTGCTGCAGGGGGTTGTTGTGTCCCAATGGCAGGACCTGAAGTGTGGCCAGGATGAAAAATTATGGCCAAAGCCCTCTCTTGCAACCCTATAAACAGCAGTCCAAAATAAGACCCTTTGAGCTCTCTTGGCCCACAGCAGCTGCAACCAGCAACCTCCCTGAGTGAGTCCTCTGAGACACAGCGAACTCTTGCTTGCTATTCTCGGAGGATTGCCAAACAACATTAAATCCTGGGCTGATGTGGATGTGACAGCCTGGTCAGAGAGCAAGAAAACGAGATAAGTTTTCTCACAGCGGACTTGTGAGACTTTTAGGGAGTTGTAGAGAAAGGATGATAACTTGTTATAAACAACCTGCAGGTGTTTTCCTATTCTCTGTTTTTCTGTTCTCATCAAGGATTGTTTGGGAGAAAAATGCTTTTGCTAATTAGCCAATCAAGTGGAATGTATCTGAACTGTCTATAAAAGAGAAGAGTTTTTCGCATTAAAGCTGTTGTTGTGCAAACCAGCCTGCTTGGAGTCCGTGCCTCTTTCTTACTCGATAGTGACAGGCTGATACCCCTCACTCCTCAAGGCTTGACCCTTTACCATTGAGAAGATGCAAAGGCATCTGAAGTGAATGTTTCACTACCTTTGAGAGGAATTTTTCACAGACACCTTGTACAGACTTGTCATGGTTTGATGCTGGTGCAATGCCAGTACCCCCATGAAAATATATTCTCCTTAACAGCTGCTGTGAGATGTGACCAGGAATAGAGCAGAGCAGGCTCAAACTTAGAAATAAAGAAAAAAATACTTTATTAACCTACAACTATAATAAAAGGAACACACACAAAATTCAGAATGAAAAAACTTCCGAAACATTCCTCCTCCCCCCCCCCAGTTTCCACCCAAGCACAGTGAGACAAAATCTTAGATTCTCAGTCAAGTTACCATCCCTCAGATAATCAACTCTCAGTTCATCAAGGAGAGAGGAGTCCCTCTTGTACTATAGGCTTCTCCAGGAAACACAGTTGAAACCTCTTGTGTTTCCATGTCACACATGGCACCACCCAGAGAACATCTGACATCATGACGTCTTCCTTCCTTCCTTCCATGTACAGTGCTCTCACCACCATTCATGGACCAAAACTGCTTATAGGGTTCCCTTTAAGGTTGCTTTGCCAAGTACCAAAAAAGCAACAGTTTCTCACTTTTGGGACAAAGGTCCCTCCCATTTTCACTCCCCCTGGGGCCGAGGGTCTTGAGAACAGAGATCTTCCCTGAAGACAGAGGGCACCAGCACACCCTCCTCATCTTTCTCTGTTCTCTCCACTCCTGCACTTGGCATCACTGTAGCAGGTCACTCTCCTGCACTGGCAATCACTACAGCAGGTCACTCTCTTGGCTCAAGCCAATGCCTCCCCCTAAATGTAGTCTCTGTGTTACAAGAAATTGGTTCGGTCTATGGCTATGCAAGAAAAGTCCAGCCAAAGGCCACTCCATCATCTCCTCCCACCTAGGATTCTTCCCCATCTTCTTCTGACATCCTTCACTTGCTCAGACCTTCACGACACTTGCCCATTTCCTTCTATTTCATGTCTGTCTCTCTTCTCGTTCAAATCAAGGAGGAGTAGCGTTTCGTAAAGTTTTCACTATCCAAGAAAAGGGTTAAAATATCAGGCTCTGCCTGCCCAGAACTCCCATGGCAGCCGGGCACCTTCTCGCAGCATGCCCCTCCCCCCTCCCCTTTCTCCTTCAGCAGTGCTGCCAGCACAAGATATCAAATTTCAAGGTGGCACAAGCACAGGCACAGGCTCTCTCCCTCTCTCTCTATCCCGGGGGGGGGGGGGGGGGGGGAAGGAGAGCTGCCCGATGCCTCTCAGTGCTCCTCCACCCTTCCATCCTGCAGGGGCCTTCACACCCCTTCTCTGTCCAAGGCTCTGGCCTACCTCACTCCGGCCGCATGGCTTCCCCTCCCCCACCCAACCCGTGTCAGGGCTGTGGAGGCCTGACCTCTTTCACCAACCCGGAACCAAGAGAGAGTTCCCCTGAGAGTTCTCTGCTTTTTAACCCCCTGTGTTCTCAGAGGCATATCCATGTCTTCAGTGGCCACATCAGGTACCAATATTCAAATCTGAGCACTAATTGGTTTGACCACAACCTCCCAAAAAACTCACTTCCTTATCAACCTAGGACAAGACTCTATATCTGTGTCCATATGCTATAGCAAATGCGGAGGAAACACTGCTCTCTGAGATTCTCAAGTACTTTGGATTTGTAAATTATGCCTGTAAGAAAGTTACTGTTGTGCTACAGTAAATCCTATATGAATCCTTTGTTAAATTGTTTAAGTTATAAATTAAGTTAAATGCTGTCAAGGTGCTGTCAAGTTTAAGTTAGGATAAGTACTGATAAGTTTAAGAACTGTTAAGGTTAAGTGCTGTTGGCCCTTTAGGCCATATTAGTTTTTATCCTTACCCTTTTTATCCTTTCATCTGTCCCCCACTCCACCCTGATAATTTTGGATTTATTTCAGTTCGGATTGATTGACTGGATTTTTTTTTGTTTGCTTTTCCTCTGTGTGCCCTAATCATCTAGTTAGTAGAATGAACCTTGCCAATGAAGGTTGTTGTGCTTTTGCTTTTATTTTAAACCTGTTTTTACTGATACCTTTGCCAGTGATTCTTTAAGCAATATTAAAACACTCATTCAATTCATGACACAGTGGGAGCACTAAATTGGAGAGTACCATTCCTAAGGCATGACAGCTTTATTTGGTGCCCAATGTGCAGCACAAAGGCTTGAGATAACAACAGATCTGACAAGAGAAGGTTGAAAACTAATTTGATCTAACCATTTGATGTATTAGGTGTGGAGCCATTGATCACAATGTTGCTTGGTCTGTTTATGTGGGTGTGGTGCCGAATCCTGTGTCTGTTCTCATATATGCTCCTTGTGGTGCTCTTTTTCAGAGCAGGGAGAGGGATCAGGATTGCTTTGTTGCTGTACCGTAGGATATCAGTTTATGACGTGATAACATCAAGTGCAATGAAGATCAATTGGGATGTGTATTCAGTGTTGCTCTCCTGCCCTGGCCTTGGGTGCTACCTTTGGGAGTCCATTAATAATTGTACCCATCCTCGGGAGGGAACAGGGGAGGATGATTTTCCCCAGACTTTACCCCCTTTTCCTCCTTCAGGCCTGTTACATCAATTTTGGGGAATTCTGAATTCCCTTTGGATGTTAAGTAAAGCATGTTCTTGCTGCTACATCTGCCAGGTCTCCTCAGTGCAGTCCACACCATGTTTAGAGTTAAGAAAAAAGTTTCTAGGGAGGTTATTAAAAGATCTGCCCTGAGTGTAGATAGTCATTACTGATCATTACCAAGGAATTGCCTGAATTTTCCAACTGGGAGAGGCTACACTATGCCATAAACAGTTTGTACAAATGTCCATAAAAATAAGCCAACAGTAAGAAACTACATTATTTTTAGAATTAAGGCTTCAGAATGAAGATTCTACAGACATTATATTTGGACAACTCTAGGATGTGATTATGTGGTTTCAGATAGGGCAGAGTTAATTTATTCTCAGTAGCTGTTACAGTGCTGTGTTTTGGATTTAGAATGAGAATGGTGTTGATAACATGCTGATGTTTTCATTTTTTGCTAACTCATGTTTATCCTAAGTCAAGGAATTTTTTCTTGTCTCGTGTTCTGCAAGTGAGGAGGTTCACAAAAGAAACTGGGAGGGAGCACAGCTGGGACAGGTAACCCAAACTGACCAAAGGGATATTCCACACCACAGAATGTCATGCCCAGTATATAAATTGGTGGGAGTTACCCAGAAGGGTGGCGGATCTGGGTTCGGGAAGGGGGGTCTGGCATCAGTCAGCAGATGGTGAGCAATTGCATTGTGCATCACTTGTTTCTCCCTTTTTGTTATCATTATTATTATAATTTACCATTATTACTGTATTTTACTTTATTTTCAATTATTAAACTGTTCTTATCTCAACATATAAGTTTTACTTTTGATTCTCCTCCCATGAGTGTGGGGGGGAGATGGGGATTGAGCAAGCAGCTGCAACAGTAATCTTCTACATATTTAATAGATTGATTACTAGGGAGATCACAATCACAACTGGATTTAGCAGCATGTTTTATAATGTGTATAGTCATGATTCATCACCATGACATGCAAAGTTATTCCACAGTTTCACTGTAGTCTGATAGAAGTAAGATGCTCCCACATTTTTTTTAAGATTTCATTGGAATTTTAGAATGGTATCTCTTTCAAGACTGAAACTACAAGCACCATGTTATCAGTTCTTTTTCCACAAAGATTCCCAAGAGGATAAAAAATTCTTCTACATGACTATGGAGATCAACCCACCAGCACACTGAGTATAAAAATCAGTTTCCTTTTTCTTTCAAGCTAAATAAAATAATTTTTTTAAAATAAAAAAAAATAGAATAAACCAGTCAATATCCCAAGAACTTACCTTCAGACTTCAGCTTTGTAAGAACAAAAATCAGGTAGTTGTTGAAATCTGGATACTGATTGAGTTGTTCTAGTTTCTGAAGAGAAAAACTGTTAAGGAAATTAAAATCTTCACACACAGCATTTATAGCTTTCTGAATACTATGATTAAGTGAGCTATGTACTACTGCATCATTTAAAAATGCTATGACTATAAACTCACAACATACAGGCTACGAACACTTTAAAAAAAATTTCTGTAATTTTCACACTGAAGCAGTAGCTCTTTAGTTATGCTGAAATCTGAGAAAAGAATCCAGGAACACAGAAATTCCTGCCCTCCCCAAATCCCCTACATTCCTCTGCACAGTTTTAGATTTCAAAATTTGCACTTAAAAGTCAACAAAACCTAAGGAATCCACTGAGGCACAATCACATAAGACATCATTTTTTTACTCCACAATAAATAAAAGCATTTCAGCATTAAAATACAACTATGATGATTTTTATAAGCTAGTCACTTTAATATTAGTCATATACACTTTTATGATGCTAACTAGCCAGTCTGAGCTTTCAGCTGCGAGAAGCTGTTTCATTGTAAATGCCCAGATATTTGTACAAAGAAGTTCAAGTTTATCCATGGTCTCTTTGAAAAAAAATGCTGTACACAAAACAATTTTCTAGAGACACCTCTCTGAAAAAGCATCTTACTAGCAATATCAACCTCTTAAGTATGTTCTCTGGGGCAACTGCAAAAAGAATTATTATGTTTCTGAACAATTAGAAGGTACGTACGTAGCTGTTTTTCTAAAATTTGTTATTACTTTTGCCTCAAATTTCTAAGTATTCTGCCACTGCTTGCCTAGAACAGCATTCTGGCATTCTCCTTGTATCTTGTTCTCACACCCTGGTATTAATTACTAGTATGCTCAACAATATTTTATGTCATAAGCATGTAGTTACCAAATATACTAGATATCATCAGTATGGCAAACAATGAAGACATTTAGCAAAAAAATTATTTCTAGAACTAGTAGGATTATTTGCTTCATAAGCATTTATTTTACTTGCTGTACAGCTAAAGCTCTAAATATTCAAAGTTGCTAAACCCTGACCATACATAAGGATGTTGACATTGATGGGCCTTGCACTGATCAATAGCCAGATGCCATTATTTGAAGCAGACCTTTAAAATGCAATTTTACATGAAAGCTAAATTATAATCACTGCTGCTATAATCACTTTTGTATTTGAAATACTAAAGAGCACCTGTTTAAATCTGGGGCATTATCAGAACATATCACCGAAGGAGTATAGGGGACAGACAAAGGTGACACAGAAACTCCATCGTCAGAAGGCATGAAAAGGCACTTTTTATTAGAAATTCACAGTTCTTATAGAAACAATGGTGGACCTAAGACCTGATTGGCCTTTAGGAAGCTTCTCTCACCTATTGGTCAAAAAGGGACAACTCCTCCTTGTAAACATCTTTGACAAACAGAGATTGCCTGCCAGGTGCAGAGATTGAGATAGTAATTATTTTAATTTCTTTCTCTGGTCTTTCTCACAGCTTCTCAGGAAAATCCTGGGAGAGCTGTGTCTCTCTCTGTTCAGAGAATATGTGATTACCACAAGAACGCTTAGCAACTTCTGTATAGTATTTTTCATAGGACTCAATACCATCTTAGGAATCTGAAACACGGCTGCAAAAACAAGGTGAAATCGACCTTCACCTTTCAGGTAAGAACAGAAGCCTTCCAAGGTTTGACCACATCTACTAGGAAAAAGCCAAGAAGTCAAGCAAATTTGGCTTCAAGCTAAAGTCCTAACACAACATACATACGTATTCTTACCTACATAAATGTTTTGTTGCCTTTTGTGAAGACCTTCAAGCAAATGCCTTAAATAAAAAGAGATCAAGATGCTAAACTCATATTCTTCATAGGAGGATATCCTTCCAGGACTTCTAGATATTTTAAAGCACCTCTATAGTTAGCTTAAGGAACAGGAGACAGTAGATGAGAGCTTTATTTTTCAAGACTTATGCTTCTACTAGACTTAATGTGAAATTTTCCTTTTTCAGTCTTTGGTCCTTAAAACCTTGCGATTTCATCACTTCTACAGTCAAGAGAGACCTGAGGGGGGAACAAACAACTCCACACCCAAACAACAAACCAAGAATCCACAACACTAATGCAAAATGCACTGCAAAGCTGCACAAGCCACATAGGGTAGATTTCACTCTTCCTGTAAGATGTAAAAAGTGTAACGAACAGTATTTCAGGCTCAGGATTCTAGGCAGAAACATCCTCACAACACAGCAAAACACGGTCAGAGCCAGCAGGTCATGGAGAGCGTGCAGTCGGCTCCACCAGGAACGCTCCTCCCACCAGCTCTGGCTTTTGCCGTGAATCCTAACCCTGGACTAGTTTAGGAAGCCCCTGCTCACCCCTGCTTTGCTGTAGGGGCGACAGCTACCCCACGTCCCATCATCAACTCTGCCTGGCGAGCAGAGGACCCCCCCCCACCCCCCGCTCCGGCCTTCTCGGTGGGATATGCTGAGAATAAGGGCTAGGTGCTGGCAGCGGCCCAGCATGGAGTAATCTGGAAAGGCAGCAGATACCAAAGCAGCCACAAAGGAGCCAGGGCTTCAAAAATTAAAAAAAAAAAAAAAAAAACAACAACAACAAAACAAACAAACAAAACAAAAACCCCAACAAAAACAAAAACAAAACCCGAACCTTGGCTCGGGGTTCGCAACAGGTGTCCGGGCTCTCGGCGAGGGAAGGCGGCCCTGCGGCCCCATAGGCCGCCTTAGCGGTTCAAATGCCGCGCCACGGCCACCCGCTCAAGCGGAGGCTCAGCCCACAGAGTTCGCTGTGGCGGCTCGCCGGAAAGGCCCGGCCGCCACCTGCCTACCACAGCACTGGTCTGTGGCCGCGCTGCCCCCTACCCAGAGTCCCCAGCCTCCCTAGCAGTCGCCCGGACGGCCGCAGCCCCGCTCTGCCTGCTTCGCCCGCCCGCGGTGTAGGCCTTGACCAAGGATACTTGTTGAACGGCTCTCTGCGTGGTGGTGTCCGGAGACTGCGATTCCTTGAGCAGCTGCAGGATCTGTAGAAGCCCCTGTTCATCAGGCTTCCACTCATACTCCATCTTGGCTTGCTGAAAAAAACATCAAACAAGAGGGCGCGATTAGCGGAGCGGCAGGCCCCAGGAAGGAAGGAAGGAAGGAAGGGGGGAAGGAAAGAAGGTAGGGGAGAAGCAAGCAAGCACGCTAGCTAGCTGGCTGGCTGGCGGCATGATGCCCGGCCTGCTCTCGCCCGAGCCCGGCCCCACAGGACAGCACTAACCTGCTCCAGTACACGGACTGAGTCACGGCGAATTTGCAATCTCGCTCTAAGAGCTGCCTTGCGTCCTCCTGGGTCCTAGCGCCACGCACGCCCCGCCCGCCAGCGCCGCCGTCAGCCTTTCCCCTGTGCGTTCCACACAGTCAGGGGCCTGGGGGCGACAAAAGGCGAGCCCCTCAATTCTGGGCGGGGGAAAACGGGGTATCTTATCCACAGCCCTTCCCCACCACCACCCAAAACCAGAGAGAACGTTCCGGAAGCCCCAACAAGCAAAGGGTGAAGCAGAGCCTCCGCCCGGCCTCCTCGGGACAGCTGCCGCCACGCACCCGCAATACCTGTCAGAGACCTAGGAGGCTGCAGCCCACGACGAAGTGGAAATGCGAATGCAGACCGAAGAATTAAGAACGTGGTACCTGCTTTGCTGTCTGTGTTACTTCCACATGATTTAGTTTAATGATGGAAAGATTTCATAAATTCTCAATGTCTCGTGTAAAGAGGGAATAAGACCAACTACACAAGAAGGGGGGAAAGAAAATACTTTGAATACCTAGTGTATCTTATCCTTAGCGTCAAAATATATCAGAGGAAATTTCAGGTCAAAATTAGCAAATTTTGTGTATATAGAATAGAATAGTTCAGTTGGAAGGGACCTACAATGGTTTTAGGAAAAAAAACTTCACAGAAAGTGTTGACAAGTATTGGAACAGGCTGCCCAGGGATGTGGTAGAATCACCATCCCTGGAGGGATTTAAAATACATTTAAAATACATTTGTGTTCTGTACGTATTATATATGTATATATATCTCATACATATGCTACTGGGCAAAATAAGAACATACACTGATTAAAACTGGTCTAAAATATGAAAATCAAAACCAGTAATTACTTATTCTTTTACAATCTTATTTTTAGTCATTGTGTTTGTAATCATCCTGCTAACATTCCCCTTTCAGTGAAAACTTTCTGCTTGCTCTCCTGTGGCACAGTACTCAATATGAGTGTCACACACATGCTGCACATCACAGCCTTAACAATTGTTCAGAGGCACCGAGGACAGGAAACATTAGTGGTTCCTAAGTGTGGCCCTGGTAATGTTGTGCGGTTCCTAATCTCACCTCACCAATGCTTTCAATTAAATCCATATTTAAGTTACAGTCAGCTGTCCAGTCTCATGCACTAAGAAGTGTCCCGGAGACAAGTATCTCTAGGTGCTAAGAAGTCTCCTGGGTGAGTAAAGGCTTACCAGTTAGTAAGAAAGGATGGGCACAAAGGTTTATATGAAATTTTTGTGAGCAGTCCCTCTAGTACAGAAAAGTGTCAAGCAAAGAATCTAGGTTAGCCAGACTCAGGCCATTAAAAATTATGCTTATGTCTCACAACCATATGAGCAGGAGAGTTCTCTGTAGTGATGCTTGCACAGATGGAACAGATGAAAGGTGAGGTCCAGCAAAACAAGGAAGTGCTAATTTGGGTCTCATTACCTTGACTGCTGCCTTGCCAGGCAGGCTGTAGAAATTCAACGATCTTTGACTTTTGGACCCCTATCAAATTTGGTTGAAATTGATTAGAGCTTCAAAAGTTACTATTCAGAAATTATGACACAATAATTACATCTGTCAAATTTTATCAGGAAACCAAGTGCACTTGAGAAAAAGAAGGTTAAATATGGAAAACAAGAACCAGAAAGGAAGGTTGAGAGACAGAACAGGAAAAAGCAGGAAGAGATGCAGGCCATGGATCCATACCTAAGAAAAACTGACAACTGACATAGGTTTTCTTTCCATTAACATGACCAGACTTGCATCTTAATAAGATCTTTTTGCAGTGGAAGAGAAAAAAGCCTACAAATCAGAGTAGGAATGTGAGCCTCTACTATTAGTGGGAACATCAAAAAGCTTTAGACAATCATCCTCCAGGGTAGGTTCCTCCTTAGGCTACATACAGGATCCTTTACCACTGGGAGCTACTCAACATATATAGAAATCAAAGCAGGTTCCAGCCAAGATCAGCATGAGGGGGGTGTGGCCAAGACATTCTGTTATTCATTACCACCTTACATCATTGCTAGAGGTAGGCAAAAGGGACTCTCAACTTTTGAGAAGGGCATCCCTTTCAAATAGAACAAAGCATGGTGGGATGGGGAACCAGTCAGCCATTGTTCATTGTCTCAGGGTCTATGGTGAACATTTTTGCATGTGAATCATTCCCTTTTTGCATACTTTAATTATTAACATTGTTGCTGTTACTTTTCAGTTTTTTATCTCATTGTTTTTTCTGGTAAATTGTTCATATCTCAACCTGTGACCTTTGACTTTTGTGCCTCTAATTCTCCTCTCTGGCCACCTGCAGGGGGAAGGGGGGAAGAGGGGAGAGGAAGCCAGCAGCAGTGTGGTTTGGAAAGTCTCAGTGCGAGAACTTAATTGGGGAATACCATTCCTAAGCCATGACAGCCTTATTTGGTGCCCAATGTGCAGCACAAAGGGTTGAGATAGATTGGGCATTGTAATGGGCTGCCCAGGGAGGTGGCAGTCACCATCCCTGGAGATGTTTAAGAAAAGACTGGATACGGCACTTAGTCCCATGGTCTAGTTGACAAGGTGGTGTTAGGTCATACGTTAGACCCGATGATCTCAAAGGTCTTTTCCAACTTATTGATTTGTGATTCTGTAAATTATCCTTGGAATAGAGGGTGATGGCTGGGTTTCTGATATAGTGAGGCCTGGCAAATTGACTACATTGGACCACTACCACGAACACTCCAAGGCAAGAGCTACATACCATGGTAGAGGCAACAACTGCCTGGCTGGAAACACCCTGTAAACCATGCCACTGCTCAAAACACTATCTTAGGCCTTGAGAAACATAATTTTTGGTGACATGGTACCCTAGAGAGAATCGAATCAGACAATGGGACTCATTTTCAAAATAACTTTATAAACTCTTAGGCAAAGAAACATGGTATTGAGTGGATATATCCCATCCCTTATCACCCACAAGCCTCTGGAAAGATTGAGAGGTATAATGGATTGTTGAAGACTATGTTAAGAGCATTACGTAATGGGGCGTGGAAGCACTGGGATACAAATTTAGCAGAAGCCACTTGGCTGGTCAACACTAGGGGATCTGCTAACTGCCCTGGTCCTGCCCAAACAAAACCCCTACACACTGGGAGAAGATAAGGTCCCCATACTATGCATATGGAAGTGGCTGGGGAAGTTGGTGTGGATTTCTACTCCCATGACAAATGGCAAACCCATTTGTGGGATTGTCTTTGCCCAAGGACCAAGGCGTAATTTGCTGGGTAATGCAGAAGGATGGGGAGACCTGGTGTGCCTCAAAGCAATTTAACCTTGGGGGGAAAATAATCTGTGTGAGTTTTATGCTGCAGGAAGTAAAGTAGCAGGGATGACATGAACTGATGAAGAATTAATTTTGTGAGGAGCAAGGAGAATGTGATAACAACCCAAACCGGGCCAGTGCCCAATGATCAATTGTGGTGCTTCTCCTGTCCTGACCACCCATCCTGATGGACTGGAGCCCAAGTCATGGATCTGGAGGGGTGGAAGAAGCCCATGAAAAAGGAAAATAATATCTATCTGTGAAAGGACAGGGGATAGTAGTTAATGAAAATGTACAAACCTCTGTGTTGGATACAGAGATGGTTTAAGGATGTAGTTTAAGTTGTATGTGTAGGTAAGAAGGGATTCCAGTAATGATAAATAAATACAAAGGATCAGCTAGACCATAAATGTATATATATAAAATTATGTGAGTTCTAAGAATTATGCAAATGCTATGGAATAATGGGTAGAGATTGTATTGAGTCCTGCTGAGCTGGAGCTCACTTCCCCCTAGCAGCCCTCACAAGCTGTGCTTTGCATTAAGAGCTGTAAAGGTGTTGATAATACACCAGTGGTTTTGGCTACTGCTGAGCAGCACTGGCACAGCATCAGCACTGTCTCTCAGCATTCTCTCCCCATCAAGGGGCTGGGGGTAGGCAAAATCCTGGGTAGGGACACAACTAGACCAGCTGACCCAAACTGACCAAAGGGTATTCCGTACCATATGATGTCAGCTCAGATATAAAAGCTAAGGGAGAGAGGAGGAACTGGGGGGTATTCGTTTATTCGTTATTCTACAACATTTACATTCCAGAGCAACCATTACACATGCTGAAGCCCTGTTTCCTAGGAAGTGTCTGAATATTGCTCGCTAATGGGAAATAGAGAATAAACTTTTTTTTCCCTTTGCTTATGTGTGCGCAAATTTTCACTTCTTTTGCTTTAGTAAACTGCCTTATCTCAACCTACAAGTTGTTTTCTATCTTATTTTCTCTCCCCTGTCCCACTGGGGAGTAATAGAGCAGCTTGGTGGGCACTTGGCTTCCAGCCAAGGTCAACCCACTAAACTACTAAAGGCCACGTCTTCAAAGGGAGGCTAGTGATGAAGTCTTCTTGCTTCAGCTACAGGAGGCATTGCACTTGCAGGCTCTTGTCCTACTGAGAGACTTCACCCTGACATCTGCTGGGAAATGAGCACAGAGAGCTGTAGGCAATCCAAGAGACTCCTGGAATGCATGGAGGATAACTTCTTGAGCCAGGTAATAGACAACCCTCCCAGAGGGGATCCGATACTGGATCTGACGGTCACCAATGTAAGCGAACTAATTGGGGATGTCATGACTGGAGGCTCACTGGGCTGCAGTAATCATGCACTGGTGGAGTTTGTAGTCCTGAGGGACAAGGGTCACATAAGGAGGAAAGTTAGGCCCCTGCACTTTAGGAAAGCAAATTTACAGCTCTTCAAGGAGAAAGTCAGTAGGATCCCCTGGGAGACTGCCCTCAGAGACAAGGGAGTGGAACAGGGCTACCAGATTTTTAAGGACATCTTCCATGGAGTAGAAGACCTAGTGAACCCCAGGGACAAGAAATCAGGCAAGGAAAGAAGATGCCAGCATGGCTGGTCAAAGAGCAAGAAGTAAATGCACAGGCAGTGGAAGAAGAGAGAGGTACAATCAGAAGTGTCTAGGGATGTAGTCCAGTTGTTAAGGGATGTAGTGAGGAAGGCCAAGGCAAACCTGGAGCTGAACTTGGAAAGGGACAAGGCCAGCAAACTGGTAACTACAGACAAGAAGGCTGACGTACTCAACAACTTTTGCCTCAGTCTTCAATGGCAACCTCTCTTCCCACACCTCTCAAGTGCATGGACAGAAAAATGGAAACTGGGGAAGCAAAGTCCCTCCAACTGTAAGTGAAGATCAGGTTCATGTCCACCTGAGGAACCATTACATACATGTCTATGGGATCCAATGAGATGCATCCCAGAGTTCTGAGGGAACTGGCTAATGTAGTTGCCAAGCCACTCTCCATGAAAAGTCATGGCTTCCCATCTGTGCCTGAGATCATGGAACACATCCTCCTAGAAGCTCTGCTAAGGCATATGGAGGACAGGGTGATTCGGAACAGCCAGCACAGCTTCACCAAGGTCAAAACCTCCCTCACCAACATGTGGCCTTCTACAACAGAGTGACTACATCAGTGGAAAAGGAAAGGGCTACGGATGTCATTTATCTGGACTTCTGTAAAGCGTTTGACACAGTCC
Source organism: Melozone crissalis (assembly GCF_028551555.1). Taxonomy (NCBI): domain Eukaryota; kingdom Metazoa; phylum Chordata; class Aves; order Passeriformes; family Passerellidae; genus Melozone; species Melozone crissalis. The sequence continues at coordinate 1,538,090 of NW_026535813.1, read as the reverse complement.
CCCACAACATCCTTCTCACTAAATTGGAGAGACACATGGATTTGATGGATGGACTGTTTGGTGGATGAGGAATTTGTTAGACAGTCACATCCAGAGGGTAGTGATCAGTGGCTCAGAGTCCCAATGGACATTGTTGACAAGTGGTGTCCCTCAGGGGTCCATATTGGGACCAGTGCTATTCAATGTCTTCATCAATGACAGACAGTGGGATTGAGTGTATCCTCAGCAAGTCTGCAGATGACACCAAGCTGAGTGGTGCAATTGACACACCTGAAGGACAGGATGCCATCCAGAGGGACCTGGACAAGCTTGAGAAGTGGGCCCATGGGAACCTCATCAGGTTCAACAAGGCCAAGTGCAAGGTACTGCACCTGGGTTGGAGCAACCCTCAGTATCAGTACAGGCAGAGTGATGAACGGATTGAGAGCAGCACTGAGGAAAATGACTTGGAGGTGCTGGTGGATAAGAGGCTGGACATGAGCTGGCAATATGCACTGGCGGCCCAGAAAGGCAATCGTATCCTGGGCTGCATTCAAAACAGCGTGGCCAGCCAGTCGAGGGAGGGGATTTTTGCCCCTCTGATTTTGAGACCCCTCCTGGAGTACTGCATCCAGCTCTGGGGCCCCCAACACAGGAAGGACATGGACCTGTTGGAGCAAGTCCGGATGAGCCCACCAAGTTGATTAGAGGGGTAGAGCACCTTTCCTATGTGGAAAAGCTGAGGGAGTTGGTGTCGTTTAGCCTGGGAAGAAAAAGCTTCATAGTGACCTTACTGCAGTCTTCAAGTACCTAAAGGGGCTACAAGAAACCGAGAAAGGACTTTTTACAAGGGTATGGAGTGATAGGATAGGATAGGATAGGGAAGAATGGCTCCTAACTGAAAGAGGGTAGGTTTACACTGGAGATTAATAAGAAATTCTTTACTGTGAGGGTGGTGAGGGCCTGCCACAGGTTGCCCAGAGAAGCTGTGGCTGCCCCATCCCTGGAAGTGTTTAACACCAGGATGGATTGGGCTTTGAGCAACCTGGTTTAGTGAAAGTTGTCCTTGCCAATGTGGGGGAGTTGGAGCTAGATGATCTTTATAGTCCCTTCCAACCCAAACCTTTCTATGATTCTATACATTTACAGTGTCTGGTTAAAAAAAAAAAAAAAAGTAGTACATGAGAGTATAATTCTTACTGTGTTCTTAGTTTTTACTTTCTTCACTCATTTCTACCAATTTTTTTTTGAAAAAGCAGTCTTACAACTACATCTATAATACCAGCTTTGAAGCAGCATTGAATGAGCGTAAAGGAACACACAGAGTAAAGCTATGTTACTTTTTCTACACAGAGAGATTGCTGTTGTGTAGATGAACAATCAGGTAAAATTTCTTGGTGACTAATGCAGCCTTAAATAGACATTACAAGCATTACCAGTCCCCATAGCAATTATTTTATCTCATTTTATGTCAAATGCAGCATTTTATGTGATGCCTAAAGATTTTTTCCTTCATATCTGCAGCTTTATATATTTTAATATATAGCTGTATAATTTCTAACTCTTTGGCACTTTAGCATAGTAGCTGCACTTTCCCACATATTATGCTAGCTTATTGGAATTCTGTTTAGTCTTGCTTTTTAGGCTAGCAAGGACACTGTTTTCCACTAGAACTTAGAAGACATAACAAGAAAGCCCCTGGAATAACTCCAATGGGGAAGAACCTGGGGGGAATTTACCTAACCAACTCCTCTTCTAATTGGATAATATTTGCTAGATATACTAATTACCTAATTTTATAAAATTGTACTAATCTAATTCCAGGTGCAGTTTTCTCCATATTGTGTACTGGAAAGCTTTCAAGTAAAGGCTTGCTTTTATATTATCATTTTAACACTGTTTGGAAAAGTTCTGTGTTCTTTCCAGGCAACATACACCAAAAGAAGAAATGTTAAAAAGCAAAAATTAAATTAAAAGTAATTATTACTTCAGTTTTGAAAATCCACATAAACCTAAGGAATTTGAACACATAAAAATATAATTTTATGAGGAATTTCAATGTAATTTTTACTTGAGTTGTAAGTTTTCAATATTCTAGGCATTTAAATACTCTAATGTAGGTTTGTGAAATATATCAGAATTGTATTCGAATCAGAGAGGATCCCTAACTGTGACTATAGTCTAAATAGCTAGAGATGTTAAATAATTTCCTTAAAATGTGACCAATAATGCAACTAATAAAGAACAAATGTTTCAAAGTTTTTAAACGGTTGTGTTTTTTTTCTTCCCCAAAGGTAAAAGAAATATAAATAGTGGGGAAAATCTTATTTTAAATAATTAAATTTACTTTAAATGCACAGGTCATTAAAGAACTTTAAGGCTATTTTAATAAAAACCTGTTGCAAATACCTTTACCATCTCTACTAAACAACTTTGATGGCATTTCACACATCATCTTAGTGTTAAAATAATAATGAAACCACTACATGAAACTTAAAGCTATGAAGAGTTTTCACACATTGACAGCTTAAATCATCCACAGAGAAGAGAAGAAATTATTTTTCAGTCCTATATAACAGTTGTTATATATTATCATGATTCAAAATCTGAGCTTCTTTTCTCTGCTAATGATTCTACAGTCTTCACCTCAAGGCTAAATTTACTGACGAGCAGCATTACAACATACTTTCTGCCCTTTCTCAGATTTTATGTAGAAATTCTCCTTTGGTGCAATGTTCACCGATGCCTTGAGTCTCTCTCATAGTTCGCATTCTCCTTCTATCTGCCTCTTGTAGACCATTTATCTTTTATTTTGTAATTCAGTTGTAAGTCATATGCAAAAAAGACTGATGCTTTTTAACACTTGCCTAATGTGTTAGAACTTTAATTCAGATGTAGAGCTTCTGGGTACTACTGCAATTTAAATATTAACTAAAAAAAATATTATACTCAATTGCAAAAAGGTTTGGGCTATTTTCTGCATGACATGGCAGCCAATCTTTTTTAGTTCTTGGGGGCTTTATTTTTCTATTTTTTAATTCGTTTAAATCATCTTCAATAATAATTTTCAGAATTTGACAATGCACTAGATTAAAAATTACACCCCTAAATTAAAAATCTCTTTTGTAAAACTTGGTCTTACCATCATTGCATACCAGTACAAATAATATCAAAGTTTTAGGAGACTCCCTTCTGAAGGGAATAGAAGGTACCATATGCAGATCAGACTCACTCCTTAAGGATGTCCGCTGCAATGTCCGCTGCCTCCCTGGGGCATGAAAGATGTGAAGAGAGAGCTTCCTACCCAGTACAGCCCTCAGATTATTATCCAGTACTGATTTTTCAGGTGGGCAGCAATGAGGTTGCAACAAGAAGTCTGAGGGCAATCAAGAGAAACTTCAGGGCATTGGGACGACTGGTTAAGGGATCAAAGGCACAAGTAGTGTTCTCCTCTATCCTTCCAGTCACAAGGAATGATGAAGGAAGAATCAGGAAGAGGCAGCAACTCAATACCTGGCACCGAGTGTGGTGTCACTGGCAGAACTTTGGGGTCCTCAATCATGGGTCAGTCTATACAACACCAGGCCTGCTGGGTTCACCTGTCTCAAAGGGAGAAAAGGATCTTTGCACAGGAGTTAGCAGGGCTCATTGAAAGAGCTTTACACTATCTTTGAAGGAGGAAAGGGATAAAACCAAGCTTGCTACAGGTAAGCTGGGGGAAGGAGTGGGGGGGAGGCATGTGACTGAGGGGTGTGCTAGCAAGGTCCTTTGCTCTGCCATCTCAGTGGAGGTAGGAAATGGAGATCTATGTTGCAGCAGACATAGGGGTTATTGATTTATCAGAAACTATGGAAGTGCCTGAAAAGAATCACATGGGAATGAGGGCTTCTCCCCCTAAAAAGATGGCCAGATCAATAGCCCAGCTGAAGTGCATCTACACCAATGCATGTGGCATGGACAACAAACAGGAGGAGCAACAAACATTGCACAGCTGGAAAACACTATGATATAGCTGTGTGAGAGTCTGTCTGAATTTTCCCTCATCTGCCTCACGATCATCCTTGGGAGACCACTGAAGAGAAGACCCCCCCTGTCTAGAATATCTGGCTCTGAAGGAGAAAAGTCACACGCCATGGGCCCTGAGACCTGAAAGCTCAGTGTTAAGCTATTGTTTTCACAGGCGTGTTTGCTGTGTGCTAAGAAGGGGGCACCGTGCCCCGTTTGCAACAATAGCAGCTTTGGAAGCTGTCCCACCTCTCAGCCTGGCTGGACTTCTCCTGAGTTTCAGGTGGTCTCCCACAAAAGACCCTCACCTGTTTTACAACCACCGTGACAGACAGACTGAGATGTAAGAAGCCTCTCCATCAAGGACTGAGACATGAAACTCCTAAAAGACCCCTCTGCTCCTTCCAAGGACTGGGACTGAAACCCCCAACCCGGGGAGGTGTGTGGGGGAGGCAAGCTGACCAAAGCGAGATGTTTGCCTGCAGATTGTGACCACTGAACCAAGAAAACAATGGCTCTCGCTTACTGCTGAGAACATAGGCTACCTGTTACATCTGTTCCCTATTGTATCTGTTTTCCTCCCCCTCACAATTTTCAATAATAAAAACCTCTGAGTTAGCTAGAGCCTTTGAGATCTCCCCAGCGTAGCAGGCGGACCCTCGACTGGACTGAACCAAAGGACTTCGTCTCTGCATTGGTAGCTATATCCCCTTTCTCTCTCTCTCTCTCTCTCTCTCTCTTTCTCCATCTTTTTCTCTCCCTTAATCCCTCTATCGCATTTTTGCTGTGGTTATTTCAATAAAACTGCATTTGATTTGATTATCACTGCAAACCCCATTGTACCGTGTTGGTTTTTGCACTCTGAGATCATTCCTACGAACCATCAGGTCATCTGTTCACTAGGACGGATCCTGACAAACTGCCATCATGGAGACATGGTGGGATGACTTACACAACTGGAATGCTACAATGGATGGCCATAAACTCTTCAGAAGGGATGGGCAAGGCAAGAGAGGCAGCAGGGTAGCCCCTGTATGTTAGGGAGCATTTTGACTGTCTAGAGCTTGCCAGTGGTGATGAAAGGGTCACATATTTATGGGTAAGGATCAGGGGTGAAGCCAACAAGACAGATATCCTGGTGGGAGTTTGTTACAGACCACTCAACCACCATGAGGAGTCAGATGAAATATTCTATAAGCAGCTGGGAGATTCCAACTTACCAGACATCTGCTGGAAATACAACACATCAAAGAGAAAACAGTCCAGGAGGTTCCTGGAGTATGCAGAACATAACTTTTTGACACAATGAGAGCCAACTAGGGAACTGCCACTTTGGACTTCCAAAGGACAGACTTTGGCCTGTTAAAGGGCCTGGTTGACAGAGTCCCTTGTGAGGAAGCCCTGAAGGGCAGAGGGGTCCAGGAAATGGTTACTGACCTGCTATGCCACTTATACTCACAAGTCTATGCGGCCACATGGGATCCACCCAAGAGTATTGAGGGAGCTGGCAGAAGGGCTCACCAAGTCACCTGCAATAATTTACCAACAGTCCTGGTTAACCAGGGGGGTTTCAGGTGACTAGAGGTGAGCAAATACGATGCCCATCTACAAGGTTAGCCAAAAGGAGGATCTGGGGAACAACAAGCCTGTCAGCCTGACCTCAGTGCCAGGGAAGGTCATGGAGCAGATCATCTTGAGTACCATCATTCAACACGTACAGGACAATCAGTTCCAGCCAGCATGGGTTTAGGAGGGGCAGGTCATGCTTGACCAACCTGATCTCCTTCTATGACCAGGTAACCCACTTTGGGGATGTGGTCTATCAGCTTCAGTAAAGCCTTTGACACTGTCTCCCACAGCATCCTCTTGCACAAGCTGCAGCACATAGTTTGGATGGGAATACTGTTTGCTGGGTTAAGAACTGGCTGGATGGCCAGTCCCAGAGAGCAATGGTGAACAGTGCTACATCCAGCTGGAGCCAGTCACTAGTGGGGTCTCCCAGGGCTCAGTACTGGGGCCAGTTCTGTTTAATATCTTTATCAATGATCTTGATGAGGGGATTGAGTACAGCCTCAGTAAGTTGGCAGACAATACCAAATTGAGCTGGAAAAAGAGGTTGTAGTCAGGTAGGGGGTTGATCTGTTCTCTTAAGCAAGTGAAAGGATGAGAGGAAACAGTCTCAAGTTGTGCCAGGGGAGGTTTACACTGGTGTCCTGGTTTTGCATGGGAGACATTTATGGAAGTGATGCAAAGCTTTTACCCACTAGAAAACTACATGCCTCTGTGAAAAACACATGTTAAAGACAAAAGAAACCCGAAAAGTTCCTCTTCCTCTTCTGGCTGGCAGAGGTAACACGGCTGAGTGGCCCCTGCCGCGGGGCCGGGACCCCCTTTCTCGGGGCACCCTACGGACCCCCCTCCCCCATCGATGGCTAGGCAGGGGAGGGGAGGCCACAGAGCCGGGCCAGGCCATGACGGCAATTGCTAACATCTGGCCGCTTGCTACAGCCCTGCCCCTCCCAGCCCAGGGCCAGCTGGGCCCCAGGAGCAGCCCCGGGCCGGGGCCAGCTCCCGAATCCCACCACCATGGAGATTGATTCGCCCACAACCACCGGGCAGGGGAAAGGAGAAGCCACCCCCGCACCTCTCCTCCCCCTGCCCCCCCCCCCCCCCACACACACACACTTCCCGGACTGCTGCCGCTAAGTTCTGGCCTGGCTGATTAGATCCTAGCCGCCCCTCCCAGCCACAGCCGTTTCACTGCAAGCTGCCAGCCAGAGTCAGGTGACCATCTGCAGGCTCCAGACGACATGTTAACCCTTTCAGTCCTTCAATCCTCCCTCGAGTGAGAGAAAGGAACAAGATGCAAGCATGTAAAGGAGCAACATGAAGACATTGAAGTCAGTGAAGAAGTCAAGTCCCAGATGGGAGAGATGAAGAGATGCTTTAATCTTGGGGATGAAATCCTCTTGTAAATCTATGGAGAAAGACTCTTTTTCCCTATGTAGTATATGATAGAGATAATTCATGCTATTAATGTATAAAATACTGTAAGATCCAAACTATGTCTTTTGACCACCCTAGCCGGGAGCAGTGTCTTATTCATATTCATCTAGTTCCCGGACACGTTAAGATAACATCGGGTTCTTTAACGTAAGAATGGAAACTTCCTGGGTGATAATCACCGGCTTCCCTGGGTTGCCAGGACCACTCAAGAGTGATTATCGCCTCGAAGATTGTATCTACCAGGATGATTAACGGTGCCACCCTGTTACATGTGAATACTGACTTCCCCGAAGTTCTCTGACAACATCTAGACACCTGGACTGGACTTTGTCTAACTCTGCACATGTATAGCCCCGGTTCTGCATGTGAAGGGACACAAAGAACATTCGGTCATCTCTGCCTCAGGTGGAATAAACTGTATAAGAACTCGCTGCACAAAGCAGCATTTGTGAACAGGGGAGACTGACACCAAGAGGTCAGATCCGTGTGTTCACCCAGCGCCGATCCCAGGTTCGACGCTGCCCTTGGCTGTGGTGGTTTTTGACGATCGAAATTCGGTCTCGCTGACAATTTAATAAATCATTTCTAAATTTTCTTATAAGTTTGGCTTTCGATTTGATCATTTATAACACCTATAATGCATGAAGGTATGGGGAGATGAAAGTGTTCAAATTGCAGATATCGAGCAATGGCCTCCGTGCTAAACAGGTGCTAAAGTAGCTGTAATCTACGAGAAGAGTGAAGACCCTGTGCCCCCAGAGAGACAAGACCTCTGTTCCCAGAGATGAAGATGATTTTAGAGATAGATAATGAGAACTTTTGCCTTTGAACAGCTCATATTCAAAGCTGTACCCCATAAGTTGACATAGCCCATAAACACAACTGTGGGAAAAGCTTGTGGAAAATGGCAGGGACTTCACAATTGCAGATTTCCCCGGGTGGCAACTATTAGTGACAGAGCCATGAGAAAACTGTTTTTTCTTGTGAAGTCTCCATAACATGAACAAGAGGGACTTCTCTCCCTAAGTGAACTGAAGAAAGACTATTTTAGAGGTGGTAAACTGACTGAAAGTTTAGGTTTTGTTTCTTTACATTGTCAGTGGGAAGAAAAGGTTGTGGGGAGAGAAGTGTTCTGAAAGTTTTCTGATTTTTATTACTCTTTCTTTTAGTTACTGTTAATAAATTTTTCTTTATACTGTTTTAAAGTTTTGAGCCTGCTTTGCTTTTCTCCTAATCCTACCTCACAGCAGGAAATGAGTGCACTGGTGATTGGCCAGCACTGAAACCCACCACACTCATTGGTGTACCGCCCAGGAAATCTCAAAATTGGCGAAATCTCCAATTGGCAAACCAAAACCACTACAATTGGATATTAGGAAAAAGGGTTATCAAGCTGCCCAGTAGAGTGGTGGAGTCACCACCCCTGGAGGGATTCAAAGATGTGTAGATGTGACACTTAGGGACACAGTTTAGTGGTAGGCTTGGCAGTGTTAGGTTTACAGTTGAACTTGATGACCTTAAAAGATCTTTTCCCACTTAAATGAATCCATGATTCTAAGAAAGTTGTTCAGCGTGGTTAAGACCAACACTGAGTTTTAGTATTTCTTCTGAATTTCGAAATTGAACTTCAAAGTGTAACTGAGGAAAGCAGAGTTCAGTCCCACACATACTCATGACTAAATTAGCACAATATCAAAGAACACATGTATAATAACCAGTTTTCCCTAATATACACTTACCTAGTATAAACAGGACAGTTAGACTTCACTCAAGTTAAAAATACAAATAAAATTGCTTGCCTTCATTCAGGTTTTCCCAGATGCAATGCTGCAGTAACTTCATCTATACAAAACTGTGAAAAGTTTTAGGAATTTTATTACCTTAAATTAATATCCTCTTATGGAGGACCCAAGGATTAAATTGCAATGAAAACATTACACTGCATATGACCACTTTGTTAAATTGCCTTTGACCTTGAGGTATCTCTTGTAATCTGCACCGAAGATGCTACAAGGGATATTCCAGGGCCCAAAATCACATACTATAGCATATTTTCTATAATTTCTTCTAATAGATGTCATGTTTTATCACAGATATCAAATTCTTCTATACTGGGAAATTTCTGAAATGAGCATCTCACTTCCTCATTTATCACTTTGTCACCAAATCTCTCAATTCTAACACTTCATTCTTTCTGCTGTAAACCTTAGATAAAACAAGAGCATCAAGAAAACGGGATGAAAAATATAAATTTGTCACCCTTGAGCCAAGAATGATACAAGAACAGACGAAAGACTGAATTGCAAGAGGAAAAAAAGAAGCTTTAATACAAAGGACTCTCCGGCTTATATAGACCGATAGGATACATTCTGCTTGATTGGCTAGTTAAATAAAAACATCTTTCTCGCACACCGTCCCTGAGAAGAACAGAAAAACAAAGTGGAAAAACACCACCTGCAGATTGTTTATACTAACAAGCTATCACATTCCTACAACTCCCTAAAATTCTCACAAGCCACTGTGAGAAATGATTGCCATTTCTCTCTCCCTGACCAGGCTGGCATCCACATAAATTAATTCTCACTGCTGCCAAATTGATAAATCTTATTTTCTATTATTGTTTTCCCTATATGTAAAAATCTAAGCATCATCTGTTTTTTTAAAAAAATCAAACTCCGATAACGAATAACTCACAGGCCAACTTTCAAAATTTCTATCATAGTATAAACTCAACTTGTATAACCTCAGATAAAATTATGATATAGTTATTTGTTTTCAAGAGTATTCTCTTTCTCCAAAAGTTCAAGAAATAAGTGTGGCAAAGAAAGTTTTAAAGAACCCTTATGTCCAATAAAATCTGCATTACTGCTGAATTTGGAAACATCCTGAAATATTGTTAAGGGTTAGAATTTTTCCCTTTTTTTTTTTTTTTCTCCCGTTTGTTGCCTAGGAGATGGTGGCGATGGGTGCTTAAGAGGAACAGGAGATATGCTGGGGGAAGGAGCAGGGCAGGGGTGTGGTTGGTTTCCCTCCAGGTTGTGAAATGGACTGTAGCAGGAACTTCGGAGCAGCAGGCTGGAAGAGCAGATGCGGGCACAATTTTCTCTTGGGAGGGGCAGGGATGCTGCAAGATTTTGGCTGGGGGGGTGAGGGGATGGGCTTGGCTCCTCACTCTCTCGCTCTCAGATTGGAGAGGAGACAGCCAGGCTACAGTTGCTGTGGGAAGAATTCGCTGCCACCGCAGAGCTCTGTCTTTTACTGCTTCTATCATGAGCGAGGCTTTGCTCATAAGAGTGGCCGTTGAACTGGGATCTTATCAACACCCGATCTCACTGGACAGGACCCTCGCCATCTACTCGGATGTCTCAGGGGAAAACCTGGGACCCCTCTCTCCTCCACAGGGCTGTCTCAATGCCTCACGGCTGTTTGCGGGATCCCAGCTGCTGCTGCCCAACCCTGCTGATTTTCTGCTACTGCTTTGGGTTTCTTGCAACACTTTACCCAACACCCCGTGTCCGCTTAACCCCCACGGCTTTTGCTGCAGCTGCGGAGTTTCTGCTACATTTTGTTTGCCACCCCAGGCGTGCCCACATTTGCTGTTCTGGCCTGCTGCTCCGAAGTTCCTGCGACAGTCCACTTCACTATTTGGAGGGGCACTGAGACCAGGTCCCTCTCCCCCATCCCCCCCCACCCCCCGAGTTTGCAAAGGAAGAGGAAGCCCCTTTTCTCTCTCTCCCGTCAACTGATTCACCATTACCCATGTGGAGAGGAGGCTGCGCTCACGCCACAGCTCCCCCTGCAGCTAAAGGGGAAATCATCACACTTGCCCTGCCAAGTTGGGAGCCAACATCGCCCCTGCTGGCCGTGACCGTAACTACACCAAAAGGAAAAGCACTTGGCAGCCCAGAGAAGGCTGTTGTCAGGGGTCTGGTTTTTTTGTTTGTTGTTGCTGATGTTGTTGTTGCCATTTGTTTGCCTTGATATATAAATATATATATATATATATATATATACACTAGTAAAGAACTGTTATTTGTTTTCCCAGATCTTTTCCTGAAAGCCCTGTAATCTCAAAGTTATAATAATTCAGAGGGAAGGGGGTCACATTTTCCATTCCAAGGGAGGTTCCCACCTTCCTTGGCAGACACCTGTCCTTTAAGCCAGGACAAATATGCTTATTCAAAGCAAGACCTACAAAAAGACCCTAAAAAGACAGCCTCGGCTATCTTATTTGCTTATTTTTTAAAAACAGGGAGCATTCCACCCCAGTGGATCTAAGGTTATCCAAGCCTCACTATGCTCCATTTGCCCTCTTACATAGCATAAAAGAAACAAAGCAACAGCAGTAATCTCAATGCCTGCCAATTTTTAATCTCATGTCCAGAGATAAAAGTCCATAATTTTAAATGGAAAACTATTAAAGCATGGAACTTCATATATTATATTCATTTTTTTCTTATCTAAAAGAAAGCTTTCTTATTTTTGAAACACATTTTACAACTATTAATGAGAGATTGAACTCAGTAGTGGTTACATGCAAGATTCTCCTCTGTCTCAAAATTCCCTTCTCAGTATCATCTTTTCCAATCCACATTTTAAAGGACTGCAAATGTAAGTAGCAAACAAATCAAGCATGTCTTGAAATATACACTCTAAATGAAGGAAGCTGTGAAAATACTGCCAATTGTGTTTTATTTAATTTTCGTTTGATATTTTGATTCTGTGCAATCACCAAGAAATTAAGAGAATCATTAGAATGGAGAGTGCCTAACCTAAAATATGCTTCCTTGCTAAACTGAAAGATATATTATAAATTGCAAAATATATTACAAGTACTCATTGGCTCAGAGAACAACTTTAATAGGGTATTCTCCAGAAGCAAAACATTGTGTGAAATTACAGTGCATTACCCAGTTTTTAGTCAAGAAATACAAGACTTTTTATAGTATTTTCTACAGATAGGAGGACTTTGGAAGGGAAGATGTCTGAAGATGTTTGGTAATGTGACCAAATGACCAACTGGATTTTTACACATCAAAGGTTAAAGGATTTTTAAATAAACAGATATTTGAAGATGTGACACACAAATACACACATTTGCACTGTGCAAGAAAAAAAACACAAAATCATAATTTTTTTAACCAATCATTTCCTCTCATCACTTTGTCTACCTTAATTCCTTTTCCGTGGAGCTCCAATGGCATGTCTCTTCAGACTCTGCTGACTAGTCTCTCACATAAGAGTGAAGAACATAATTACATGATTAGAGTGTTCTTGTTAATGCAATTGGTTCCCATGTGCTCAAAAGGTTCATTCAAACCCGATCTTCTTTGTTTTTAACTACTTATGGACCTAAGTCAACAACTGAAACTTTCACCTCTTATGTCAACTCCACTTGCCTACATTACATCTAACAGAATGCAGTAAAATCCCTCCTGATTTTCAGGCAGCTAGCTCAGGGCTTGACAGCACAAGAAAGTTATATCAGTTTAGCTTAAACTTGCTTATATGTCAATTTTAAAGATCCTGTGTGGAACAATTTCTTTAAATTTAAGGCTGCCTTATGTTTGGGGTTTTTTTTAAGGAATGGACTCAAGCTCAGCTGATGTGAAGCAGACTGAAATAAAGGCGTCTATTTGGACTTCTGCATTGATTTAGCTTATTTGGTTTAAAATTCAGACCTGTGCTTTTTATTCTTCAATGAGAATTACTCTTGTCTCTCCACAGTTGTCTGCTACTGACTTTCCTTGTTTCTCTATAAGGAAGGTGGCCAAACTATAGTGCATATACCACTCATGTTTGCTTTGTGATATGCTCAATCCTGAAATGAGCCATGGCTCCTGGCTCTCACTGCATTTACACAGGCAGCAGAGTAACTACCTACTAGGTCCTATAAAGGCTCTGTAAACACAGGAACTACTGCAGCCACCATCTGCATTCAACAACAATGAACAGCTCTGCTGCCTCCAGGCAGACCTGCACTTCTAGTTCAGGATATAGAAAGAGGATCGAAACATGATGAAGGAGGAAGACCAGGATTAGGGTGATGGCATAAACACAGGGGTAACTAAGGTTCCACTTTGTACTTGCTGGAAGTGAAGATTCAGGATTTGAACATGTGCAAGGGGAAAGAATGTGGCTGAAGTGAAAAATTAGAGTAAACTTCTGCAGGTGCATGAATGGATGGGGAAGGTGAGTATGAGCATTGGACTGCAATCCTAGATTGCAAGACAAGAACATCCAGTAGGAAAGCTGGGAGCAGAAAAGCCATAGATGAGATTCTGGTTTTCTGTGGTTAGAAAGACATGTGACTCTGGATGCCAGAAGTTACTAATGATGATCATATACCTCCTAACTAGGTTTGGAAGCCCCTGGTCTGTGATACCTCACCATAATTTCTGCAAGTATTTCCTTTTTGGTTTCTAATAGAGTAACAGTTTCCTTGCATATTTGTACCTACTTACATACTATTTCATATTCTCCAAAAAACATTTTATCTTGCCTTTTCCTCTGCCGTTATATTTAACATCAATCAATTATTTAAATCAATGCCCTTAATGGCAGCTTCTACATAAGCAGCATATTTTGAATGTTCAAGGGATTGCACAATGACTTGTAGAAAATGTTATATAAAATTAATTTAACAGAGGACTAATTTAACAGTAACTTTATCCTCAAGGCTCCAAACCCCTAAGTTTTCTTAACATGTTAATTTTGTTTGACTAAAAATGTACATATACACAAACAAAATTTCAAAGCATTCAGTACGCAGAAAATTAACAGTGATTTTTTTTAATTGATTAAGTTACACTCTGGAATCTGGTCTGGAAAGGGAAAACTGAAGGCTAAAAGTGATGTTTGGAAATTTATTTCTATAGCATTAAAAAAATGCCACATTTCATGGCCTCCATGTGCACATTCATAAACAGATTATTATGTACACTGATTTATCATGTATATGATAGATCTCATATATAAACCAAACAACACTGGGTCTACACAAATATATATCTACCAATTAAATATTTTTAAAATACAATTTCAATACTAATTACAGTCTTTATCCCGAGTCCCTGTAGCTTCTGTATATTATACACATAAATACATATTCGTTTTTTCAATCATCATATAGATACGAAATCTATCAAAATATATAGAAAACCTATCCGAGCTATCCAAATCAAGCTATAAATTAATTTAAAGAAGTGGAATAGGTAACAAAAATATTCTGGTACATGTACTTGAATGTTCAAAGAATCTGCAACTGAATTAACTAGTAAAATTCATTTATCTGGTCAAATCTACTCAAAGTTACAACATAATTAACACATGAAAATGATGGTAAAAACAGTCCTAGCCCTTTCCAAAAAAAAAAAAAGCCAAGAAAAATCCTCCCCCTGTTGGATATCACTGACACAATTCTACTGACAATGCTTTGATTGGTGCAGAAGTTTCACAAACCTGTGGTCCAAGCTGTTATGACAGTGACAATGCAGAGTCTACAAAAGGAGATCTTTATCAATGAAACATTTCAAAAATAAAATCTCAGTATTCCTTTTAGCCCTGATCTTCAGACCATACAGATTCTGAATATCAGCTTTTATGAAGGAGGATTATACTTGGTCTTCTGCCAATCTCCTTTGTAGCTATAGCATCTTGGTGTGCCCAAAGTGGGAATAGGAATTAAATTTGATTGAATTAAACTCTATTCCAAATCTGCCAGTCTGCTGGACAGCTCTGTGTGTACCTATCACCTGATTATAAGATAATTCAGTCCCTGGTGTTGCTCTAATTTACAACACGAACCTAAAATTAAGCACATATATTGGTTCTCTTGAATATCTGCATACGAGCACTCCCTAAACTGCAATCTAAATAAATACACTAGAAAAAAACATATGCCAGATAATTCAATAAGTCTACATTCATAAACCCACCAATAATGTTATTTTTACCTTTTTGCCACAAGGCATGCTTAGCTCAATTTAGCAGTTGTGCTTACATTTATATCAATTTCAGAAGTCTCTGAAGTCTGTTTCACTGCCTATATCCAATGGTAAAAATGGTCCTTAGTCAATATTAATTCTAATCAGAGCCTTCCACCTTTAAGACAGAGTAAACGGCTTTTTTACCCTGTTTTTGCAGGATCATAATTATCCCTTTTCATTATAGTGCTTTGAGCATAAGCTAACTAGATATTTTCACAGAATGGAACAGGTTGGAAGGGACCACAGTGGGTAATCTCGTCCCACCCCCCCTGCTCAAGCAGAGTCATCCTAGAGCACATGGCACAAGATTGCATCCAGACAGTTCTTGAATATCTCCAGTGAGGGAGACTCCACAACTTCTCCAGGCAATCTGTTCCAGTACACGGTCACCCACACAGTAAAGAAGTTCTTCCTCAAGAAGTATTTTGAACAAATACACTCTAAAGTACTAATGATCATATAAAAACTATTCTTCTCAACTGTGAGCAGCTTTCCTCCAACCTCCCATATATAATGCCAAAATAACTACAGTTCACGCAGCAGATGCAAAGTGAGGACTTTTAGAAACAGACCACAAAAAGTTATTTTTACACACGAGATTCTTCATTAGAATCATAGGCTCACTTCGCAATTCTATCAAAGGCTCCTTGTATGATCTTGGGCATGCAATTATTTTTTCTGTTTCATTACTCACAAATTAATGTTTTGGTCAATTACTGTTGTAAGGATTTTCTAATATCTGGGAAATATTTAAATACCACGTTAAGGACTACTTAAACAGCCAAGAAGGCAAGCAAACAAGTTATGAACCTGTGGTGGCCAGAGTGCATAGCAGAACAAGCCTCACAGTAGGAAGATCTCTTGGGTCCTGAGCGCAAATTCAAGGGAGTGGAATTACCTTCACAGCAAGGAAATCAAGAGCTTGAAGACTGAGTAAACCATTTATGCCAACCCCAAAATGCGTTTGTGCCTTTTGTACAGTCACTCCACAAAGGCTTTACGAGTTCCATCAGCTATTTCCATTAAGCACCTAAACTAACAAGCTCCCCAAGGAAGCAAACAAACATAAGTACAAAATAATTACGGAATTTCACTCCTTTCGAATATTTCTTAAGAAAAAAGAAAACAAAAAACAACACCAAAAAAACCGAAAACCCACCTAGCCAGACCTGGTTAGCAGGGACCCTCTACAGCGCAGAGAAAAAAAAAAAAGGCAGGAAATATGGACACTTTCTTATATTCCCCAGGTGACTTTCACCGCAGGGCTGCGGGGACGACACCAGTTGTAGCACCAAGAGGAGCCGAGGGAGCTGGAGAGGTGGGTGGATGCCCGGTCCTCCCCCATCATCCAAGCCATCCGGACGAGACGACACAGCCCGCCAACGACAGCGGGTAGAGAGGGAGCAGCCTAGGTCCGGGTCCGCATGGCTCCCCTCCCAGCGGCGGCGCGAAAACCCATAACGGCTGCCGGGCCCACGGCTGGCTGCCCAGCTATCCAACCGGCCATACTGCCGCCCGCAGGCATGCAGGCAGCGGCTGCCGGAGATGGGACGTCCCAGCCCACCCCTAGTAGCCCAAACACCTACCCACACCATCCCAGACCCCGACGGCAGAGAAGTAGCGAGGGAGCGAAGCAGACAATCCTCTGCCTCCGCAGCTCAGTGCCAAAACCCACTAACGATTCTAAAATGGCTGAACAAAGGGAACCTCGCTCCGTTGCCACCATCCCTCCGATTGGCCGGGGCGGGGCTCGGCGCGCGGTGCAGGGCGGGGCGCCACTGGCCGGTCACCGTAGCAACGGCGGCCTAGTCTAGGGTCCGTGGCCTCGGGTGTGATAGAGACGGCAGTAAAATGGCCGCCCGGCCCCACTCAGCCTTTCAGCTCCGGTCCCCGCCCTCAACTTCTCCTGGGCTCCCACTTGTGAGGAAAACCACGCTATGAAAAGCCGGTGTTCATAAAGGAGACAGAGGAGTCCTGCAACTTTCTTCGAATAAAGGGAGAATCCACTGGGGCATACCCCCGTGGGGTTTCTCTGTCGAGGCTTCGGAGAACGCAACCTCCTTTTATTCTAAACTCCCGGCCGCATATTGCCGTCTTCCTTTCCCGATTGCTGAGGTACAAGGACGAAGGTACAGCCTTTCCGAACCGCCTACTGATGCCCAAAACTAGGCAAGAAAATAAAACTCTTCAGACAGCTACAGAGCAGGTATTTGTTTATACAGTGCTGGTAGTGAGGGGGATCTCTCCGCCAAAAACTCATTCAATCTTCTTTAGCCTTAAGTTACATTGTAAAAGTCCTTCCACACAACGTCATGGGAAAAATGAGGTTCACTTTCCTGGTACAATTTTAAAAGTTTAATAAAAAGACAGTAGGAGACAGAAATAAAGCAAAGGGTTAAAAACGGCCAGGTGCTTGTCATTCAGCTGTTTAAAATGCCAACCACTTGTTTTTAAAATTTTAAACGTTTAACACCAATAAATGGTTATTCAAATAGCAATATAATTAGAGTAATAAAAATTTGGACAATTTGGATTAGGACAATATGAGACAATAGAAACAAAGAGTTAGGGACCTCTGGCCAACATAAGCCTGAAAAAGGACACACTTAACAGAGGATTAACCCTTAAAAACAACAGCCTGTTGCATATTCATATGTTGCAGAATGAGGCCTTTGTCGGGGATGAGCCATTTGTCAGTGAGGGGAGACTCGGACACTCAACATGAGTGATAAGCAAGTTCCGTTTATTGAAGAGAGCATCAGACACTTATACAGCAAGTAATAAACGTATGAATATTCTGTAAGCCAAGCGATCTATTGGTCAAACTATACCATCAACTCTTCCTCATTCCTTTGGGCCTACATTCTCTATTTCCCATGTCTCTCTGTCTACTTGTTATCATACCCAGCTAGGCCCAAGGACACGCTATCTTGCAGGTGCAGGACTTGGAATTAGCCACGGCCTTGTACTTTTCCAGTCTCTAGTCAGCTAAATTCCCAACATTCATACACCTCATACATGATGCATAAATTCCATTCAAATACAGGATTCTGTCTGGTCAGTGTCAACTTCTTCCTCTTAATCCTAATGGCGTCTTCAGGGCTGAGCGAGGTGGGAAGAAGTTCGTTTTTTCTGACAAGAGAGCAATAAATTCTTTTTCTCTGAAAGAATTAGGTGTCCTGTGGCTGCTATCTTGGTGCGAGTCCTTTCTTTAAAAAAAGTATCTTACATAGCATGGTTTCTATTTTAACATTATGTTATAATCTAAAACTATATTTAACACACTACTTAAGAAAATTAATACAGCATAACTTTCTAACATAATACATATAATATTCATTTTAATATTTGTGAAAAGCCAATCATAAAATACACATTTTTCACACAGCCAAGAGCACACGGTTATCTTCGGAGATACCTCTTAAATACCTTTTCCCTTACATCAGCCTGTTGCATATTCATAGACCCTTATGCATAGGAAACTTTTCCCCAAACTAGTTTACATGTTCCAAGAATTGTTTAGCATATCTTCTTCTTGGGTCCACCTTTTTAGAGCATGCGTATTCCTTGGTTGTGGTTTTAGTCCATTCTTATCACCTCCAGTTTTTGGGCCTTGGTCCCCACTGTCTTGTGACGGTGAGTGCTGATAGTTGGCATATCTGTAGCAGGTGTCCTCATCATATGTTCATTGGATGTTATCCCATCCAAACAGGCATTTTAACACAAGCATACTTATATCAGCTATTTCACTACAATGTCTAAACTTAATTAACAACAGAAATAAAAACTATATCTTTATAACAAAGTTACTTTAACACCACACATATAAAATCCATTTTAATATTTGCAAAAAGCCAATATTACAATATGTATCTATAACAGTCACAATTATAACATAGCATACTCATATTTGCATAAAGCTGTGTCATGGTTTTACAACAGTTTGTTGTTTCTGTGGTGACAGTCAGTCTTCTGGTGGTCTTTTGATGAAGGCTTCTGTAATCTTCCTCATGTTTGAACTTTTTGCCTTCAGTGCGTGCCTGGCACTTCTTGTTTTTCAGTCTAACTTGTTTTTAGCTAATTTTGCAAGTTCCTTTAAATCTTGCCATCTTTCTCTTGGTTGGTGCTTGTTATCTCACTGGCTTTGCTATCTTGCTTGCTTTACCTGCACATCTTGTTACAGTATTACTTGTGGTTAATCTTTTGTTGCATACCACTTAGGATTCAATACCACATATTCACCGCCTTGAACATGTATCATCATTTTCCCACAAAGTTCAGAAGTTCAGGTTATCTGAGTTCTGCGGATCCACTCGAAGTTCAGACTGTCTGGGCTCTGCAGTAGACTTTACATGGACTCATTTGTCTACTACCTTAAAGTTCAGGAGTTCAAACTGTAGTCAAACTGTCTGGGTTCTGTAACAAACTTGGGCAGCCCTAGGTTGGTAGAGACATTAAGACCCATTTCAAAGACATTAACACCCATTTCTCCTAAAGACTCTCACCCATCCAGTTTTTTGTAAAGACATTAGCACTCATCTTTCCTATTGCCACAGGAACGCTCTTTACCCTTCCAGTCCTCTGCTTCCACATGGCTCACTGCTGGACACATGCACACAGGCCTCACCAGGTGTTGCCTCATGCCTGGAGATGGGGGGTAGATTATGGTGCTAATAACACCGAGGTTGTGGGTTCAATCCCCATATGGGCCATTCACTTAAGAGGTGGATTAGATGATCTTTGTGGGTCCCTTTCAACTCAGAAAATTCTGGGATTTGTCCCCCTCAGGGGCACCCACACACAGTCAGTCCCGTCTCTCAACGTGTCACTGCCTCTCTCAGAGGCACTAGCGTGAAGGGTCACCAACCACTCAGGAAGCACATTCCTGTTGTAAAATGTGTAACATGTAAAATTTTCTTTAAAAAGGATGTTCTTTATTCTTTGAATATTTTCAAGCCTAATCAACAAGAAGGGAGATTTAATCTGTGAAACAGAGATCAGCTAACAAGCTCTAAGTGATGCCCATGTGTTTAAAAAACAAATTGCTTGTTGGTAGAATTGCCTTGTTGAGGTTTAGGGCTTGACATGCTTCACTGATCTCAGACCTAGAGGGAGGTTACCAAAGCTTGGGGAGAAGGATGTATCCCTGATAGTGGACACAAAGAATGCAGAATTTACAGGCCATAAGGATATTTGGCAGAACTCCCAAGAAAAGGAAGGAACTAATAAAGCCAGCTCAGCAACTGTGTTGAAATCAGCTCCGACTGGGTAAAAGTTGTTATAGATGGATAATGAGATCATTTGCTCTCGCAATTAAGGGATGAATATTGTCTGAATATTAAGAGAAGCTTTATTGCTGTATCATTATGTTATTATAGTTTGTTGTTTAGATGTCCTCTGTTCTCCTCATAGTCCCCTTTTTCCCCTTCTGTATTGTTGCCATCAGACAGCCTGAGTCATCTAGGACAGGTAGAAAGAATGCATGTACAAAAGCTTGTTGCTGGGGGAAGGGGGGGGGGGCACAGCATGACAACACCTGACCATCACATCAAGTTGCAAGAAAGCAGTCTCCACCAATAAACATCAAATAAGAGTTGACTGAAAGACTTTGGGATGGGCCAGGGGGAGGGGCCACGGTTGGCTGATGCAACCCCCAGGGGTATAAAACACGAAGCATTAATCTTGAAGATGAGCCAGTGACGTGGTAGGCAGCTGCGAGGGAAGCTCCCATATTTTAAAAGCAGGCAACCCCAATGTCTGGGAAGAATGATGCATCTGACTCCATGATATCAGAAGGCTAATTAATTACTTTATTATACTATATTATTCTATACTATATTACTCTATATTACACTGCTTCTAAACTGAAACTGCACAAGAACTCAACTGCACAAAATCTCGTGACTGTCTCCTGACTGACCGTCAGGACACAGCTTGCAGAGATCGGTCAAGAAAACAAAACACTCACACCAGAATCCAATTACCAAACCCCTTCAGGTAAACAATCTTCCATAATGCATTCCACTTGTGCACAAACACAGGCGCAGCAAATGAGATAAGAATTGTTTTGATCATTCTCTTCTCTGCTTCTCTCACTGCTTCTCTTAGGTTCAGAGAATGTCAATCCCACACTCCCAGGCCTGTTTTTCCTTATTTAGTCCTTTTGCTGTAATTTTTGTTAAGGTTGAATAAACCTTTTAATTTTTTTTAAGTGAGTAGTCATTTCTCTCAAAGGTAATTCTGGCAGGGGGAGATTGTGACCACTGACTCACAGATCACTGACCCAAAAGAAGAGGAAGACTGAGCATATGGCCTAATTAGCATGAGAAGTGAGAGAAATATTAACCAACAGAGGGTAGAATACTAATTAATAAGAGAAATGTGTAACTTGTAGCCAATAAACACCAATTCCTTTGTGTGCTAAAATGTATAAATAGTAAAATGTTCTTATAGCTGGTGTGCTTGATTTGTGGAATACCACCAGGCACCCAGGCTTGCACAACTCTGAAATAAATAATCAATGTCTCTCTGTCTTAGGTTGCAAATGTGGGGTGTAGCTGGGGGTGTGTGTTCTGTTAAAAATGACCAGATAATATTGGCTTTTGCATGTATGGATTAGCTTTTGCATGTTGTTATTGATCATAAGTATCTAGATATGGTACAAATTATAACCTTTTAGCTGCTTGTTAATGTAATATAGAAGCATGGACAAATGACTCTTCAACTAATTAAAGTTGAAAAGAAGGTACATTTATTGCAGCGCTGGACACATGCAGAATATTTTCCAAAGGCATGCACGAAGAGTCACAGGCTCTGGCTCTCTACTTATCCAAAAAGGTTTTACATATTCAGATGGTTTCCAAGATGCCTAATACATTATTATTATCTGTCCCCACACCGTGTTATAATTAGCTGAATGCCTATTATGGCTGCACAATTGTCCTCTTTAATTGGGTCAGTGGGCTCTGAAATGGGTCAGTGGGTTCTTTGAAGAGGAAGTAAGACGTTTTCCTCATAGTAAACTCTTCACCCATGTCAAGTAGGCAGGGCTTCTTGACCTGCTGGTCACAGTCCAAACCTCCCCTCATGGTTCAATTATTCTCAGAAGCCAGTTGTATTTATAGTTCCTGCCCTTTTACAATGCTTCATGTATCCCCTGTCACGCCTAACTTTGTGTCCTGGTTTAGGGCAAATTTGTTAAAGAATCTGCAAAGGAGGGCCCCTCCAGAAAGGAAAACCCACATGGCCCCTCCCCCCAACCGGTTCGGGAAAAAATTCCTTGGAGAGAGGTGGAAAGAACCTGTTTATTTGACCGGCTCAGCACCCCCCAGCACACAAAATGAACAATACCAGCTGACACCGCTCTGAGAAAGATGACAAAATCAGAAAGTCTCTTTCGGGGGTGGTTGCTCTGTGCTCAGTCCCTCCGGCGCTGGGCCAGCTGCTGCAGCCAAACGGTGCAAACCCTCGGTGTTTCCCGGGTCCCAGTCCGGAGCAGGTTCGAGATGGTCACAGGAACAGGAGAGGAGAAACAGTCCGGGAAGGAATTTGGACTGTTTAGCTAAACTAGCTAATAAGCAGAAGCAAAAGCGAGAGCAGAAGCAAGAGCAGAAAAGCAAGCAAGCAAAGCAGCAAGCTGAAAGCAAGAAGTGAAAAACAGCTCTATGTACTGCTCATCTCTGTGTCCCTGATAAGGGAAACCCAAACAAAACTTCCACTCTTCAGAGTCGGTCTTAAAGGCACAGAACAGATAAATGGGGATACAAGCATCATAACATCACCCCAGGACACTTTGCTTCAGTTATCCCCTCCTGGTATCAATTAATCTCCTTGTTAAGCTCTAATCAAAATGTATGATCTTTACTAACTACATTTCTTACTTAACCCCTTAATTCATTTAAGCTCCTAATTAAAATATATTGTTTTCACTATCTTAGCTGCATTCCTAGCTCAACCCCTTGACTCAGTATAATCCATCAGCTCAAGTATGTACTGTATTGCTCATAGAAATAGTAGTGTGATGGACGTATTGTACTATAGACCTTAGCAAAACATAAGATGTGAAAAAGCTTTTGTGTAACTAAGAAAACAGTGCAAGACCATCCACTGATTGACCCATCCAAGTGATAAGATAACAGTAACACAAGACAGAGCACTGGAGGAGACTGGGAAGGAGCTTGTTAACTCCTCTTATCAGAAAAGTGTGAAACAACAGGGATGAAATCACTGGAAGGAATAAAATTTATTGACTTGATCTCAGGATGTCATACAGATAAGTCCAGATGGAAAACCTAAACACGAAGAGACCCTGCAACATCAAAAGCTCTTGGGAATGTTTAAATAATGTATAAGCTAATGAATATACATGTAATCTCAACAATGTAATCATATATAGAGAACATGATTTTAAGGGGGGTTTTTGTGCTCTTTGGCCGTTTGTCAAAAGCACCCCAGTGCTGGAAATATTGTCCTTCTTTCATCCTATTATTATTAAAATTTTAAAAATTCTAAGGAGTGAACTCTTTTTTTCACAATTGTACTGCCATCTGTTAGAGGTGGGGCAGTTATCTACTGTTAATTAAGCCACCTGTTAAAACCAGGTATTGTGGCAGTGAGGGCTTGATGTTTAGTCTCTCCCTGAAGTTGTTTACCACCTGTCTTCCTGCCTTTTCCCCATGGCAGTTATAATTCCAGATTCTTCCCTGTCTATCCTCCAAAATCCTGCCTCTGCAGCCTGTCATAATTTGCTACACCCATTTATCCAGAAGATTTGCTGTCAGTTATGATATTTCCCTTCTCTCATTGGTATGTACCTTTCCCTTTCCATTTTTTATTGGTATTATCTTTACATTTGTCCCCCCAGACCCCTCCTATCTAGCCCTTGATTTGTTAGATGGTCTCCTCCCAGGAATCCACCCCCCCCTCCATAAAAGCCACTGTTTTTCTTTGTTTCCCACTCTTTGCCGCTGCCCCACCCGCACCCGCGCGGTGCTGCATCACTTGCCCTACTTCCATGCTGCGTTGCAGCCTCTGTGCTACTCCTGCCACAGGAAAGAATAAAGGCAGCTCAGAGAAGTAAGCAGTCCTTCCTTTTTCCTTTGCCCCGGTCCTTCGACGTGCGTCCACATTTATCGGCCGCTCCTGGCGGTCCAGGATCCCAGCCACTGGCCGAACCGCAATCCTGCCTGCCGGCGGCAGAGGTGGGGCACGGCCACTCCTGGTGCGCATGCTGAAAGCGAAAGGAGATTGGGGCGTGCGAGCAACCGTCCCTCTTGCAATCGGGACGCAACATCAAGGTGGGGCAGTTTTTCTTCATCTCTTTCACAACCAATCCTCCCTCCGGGAAATATCTTCTTTTGATGGGCCATTGAGTGTCACTGCATGACTGATAAAATTACATCATCCCATTGTGAGATGCTGTGCCCAGAGGGAGGAGCCAAGCATTCCTACCTGGATATTATCGGAGATTTGGAACACCATAGGCAGCCTTTTCCCACTGGATTCCCAGAGGAAGACCAGGCCCATCTACACCACCACTGGATCTTCAGAGAAAAACTACACCCTTCTACAGGATCACTGCTTCAACAGAACCACATTTGTCACTCCAGGAGGACTGCAGCCACCATTTAGTCGGACTTCTACCAACACCCTGACCAACAGGGTGTCAGGTTGTATTCTGACTCTGTCGGTGTTGTTTTGTATTACTCCATCATTACTTTTTCTAATAAAAGAACTGTTATTTCTACTCCCATATCTTTGCCTGAGAACCCCTTAATTTCAAAATTATAATAATTCGGAGGGAGGAGGTTTACATTTTCCATTTCAAGAGAGGCTCCTTCCTTCCTTGGCAGACACCTGTCTTTTCAAACTGAGACTCTCTCAAGTACATAATTATTGGCTTGTTGCACACAGGGCAAGGAATCTGATTTTTGTGGACAATATAACCACCCATAAGGAGCTCTCTTACCTCCTCAGCAGTACCTGTACCTCAGACCCATCAGCACAAATAGGCCCCTCACAGGTCCCCTTCCATCAGGGCACTACCAGGCTCCCCAGGCCAGACTTCTCTTCCTGTACTTCACACACTAGGGGAGCAATGGCAGCAGCAGCCTTAAGCTGCAGGGGCTCCATGGGAGCTGTTTGACACATGTAAAAAGTCATAAAAATTAAAAACAAACCTAAGGGCTAGAAATGACGCATCACTCCAGATTTAATATTCAGTTCACAACATACGTGCATAGCCAGAATCTTCCTGGACTTCTTGAGGATGAACGTATTGACAGCAGCCCTGTAGAGGACTTGGGAATACTGGTAGATGAAAAACTGGACATGAGCTACCTATAGAATCGTTGAATTACAAAGACAGGAAATGCCCTCAAGATGATTGAGTCCAACTGTTAACCAAGCACCACAGTGTTTATCAGTAAACCATGTCCCCAAATGCCACATACAGGGGCCTTTTGAATGCTTCCAGTGATGGTGATTCTACCATTTCCCTGGGCAGTCTATTCCAATGCCTGAACACCCTTTTAGTGAATAAATGTTTCCTAATATCTAATCTAAACCTCCCCTGGAACAACTTGAGCCCTCCCCTGGTTTGAGAGTCTGTCCGAAACATCCTTCATTTGCCTCATGATTGTCATGGAGAGAGACCACCGAAAAATTAAAAACTTCTGTTTGCTGGACCAGTGGGGGAGAAAGTCATGTGCCTGAGGCTTGAAGGTATTGCTAGCTTACTGTTTCCACAGGTGTTGTTTGCTATATGCTACACTGAGCTCAAAGCAGCATCCTGCCCTTTTTGCACAATAGCTCTGGAATCCTCCCCACCTCTCGGCCTGGCTGATTTGAGCTTTGGGGCGCTCCCTCCTCCAAGAGAAGACCCCTCTCACCCATCCTTGACCATCGTGACAGACAAGTAGAGATGTAAGAAGCCTCTTCATCAAGGGACCGAGACATGAAATCCCTATGTGAGAAGGCCCCTTCTCACCTTCTTCCAGAGACTGGGACTGAAACCCCCAACTCGGGGGAGGTGTGAAGTGGGGGGAGGGAAGGAAAGCTGCCCAAAGCAAGATGGATGTCCCAGGTGCAGGCAGTGGACCATGAAAACAATGGCTCTCGCCTGCTGCCTAGTTTGGACTTTGTGTACACTCCTTTCAAACACTATTCTTCCCTGATGATTGTGCAGCAACAGGAGGAAGTCGAGGGCTGCCCGATTTTGCAAAGTCGCTTTCCTTGTAATCTCTTTGTCTGATAGGAGGTCCGATAGAGCGGCTGATGTAAAATTGGCTTGCTTAGCCACCCAACACTCTAGGTGGGCCAATTCACCTAGAGCCTTAGCTGCGGACACCCAGGGCAGAAACACAGTGATAGCAACTCCTTTTGGTTTCGACCAATGAATAATTTCGGAGTCACGCTCTGGGTCAAGATCCTTGATATCTCTTTTGGAGCGGGCCGAATTCAGTGTGACATTCTTAGATTTCCAATTATTAATTTGTGTTTTGTTGGGGGTAAACAGCGACAGCCGTCCGAGGGTACAAGGGCCTCCGATAAGGTGAGAGGGGATGCCTGCCTATGCTCGGTCTCTGCAAATCAAAAATATGCCACGGGGTAGGGACAAGGGTTTGCCTCCAACGGTGGACGCCGTATGTATTTGTGCGACTATTTTGCACCAGTAACTAGCGATGTATTCTTTCTTGAACTGACGCATCGTTAGGAAGCACTTGTCCCCAGGGACCAGGGTAAACACAAATTGAAAACAAAGGGAGGCATTGGAGGAGCCGAGCAACTCAAATTCGAGGGGTTCGGAATCCAAAGGTGCCAGTCCTTTGATTCCGTTTTCCCAACCCACTCTTGGGTCAAAACCAGGGGAGGCAGCAACTCTTTTGGGCATTATAGGAGCAAAGGAGGTATTAAAAGGAGAGGGTAACTCATTGGGAGGGAGAGGGATCCCTACAAGGCAAGACGACATCGGGTCCTCTGCTGATGCGGTGTTGAGGCAGATGTGGTCTTGACCGAGGACCTTTGCGAGAGTGCGCCAGACGTTGGCTTTTGGCTGGGGAATGATCCAGGGATCAGAGGGTGGTATGAAGGATCAGAGAACTGCAGTCAGGAGCAGAGGGGTGGATGGAGCAAGGGCCATGTGGATGGGTGTCACTGAAAGGAAACAGCAAAATTATTAGTTTAGGGTTTTTTTGGTTCTGCCCATAGGGAGGCTTCAGAAAAGGTCAGTATCTGAAGAAAAGGGATCGGGTTTCCGCTTCCTCCGCCAGCATGCCTCCTCGACCTGCATCGCCACTCTCACCGATTTGGATTTCTTGGGGATGAACGGTCGGACCCACTTAGATGGTACCCATCTCAGGCCTGAGGGGGTGGATACGCAGGCGCACCCCCTCCCCCAGGTGAAGAGATCGTGGGGTCCTTCCGTTTTCCAGGTCTCCGGATCCTTTATAAGGACCGGAGGCCTGGCCTTCAGCTGCAGCTGCTCGTGGTGACCAAAGTGCCGCATGATTGGGGGGTTTAGATTCTCGAAGGAACAGTTCAAAAAGTTAATTGTAAACAGTGCCTTGGACAACCGGACGTGAGGGGACTCCACCTTCACTGCCAAACGTTGTTGTTCTAGAACTCTCTTGAGGCTCTGGTGGGCCCTCTCAACCATGGCTTGGCCTGTCGGGGAATAGGGGATGCCAGTTTTATGTTCTATTCCCCATTGCTGCAGGAAGCTCTTCAGCTCCCTGGATTTGTACACTGGGCCATTGTCTGTTTTGATGACCTTGGGGATGCCCAGGACTGCAAAAGCCTGAAAAAGATGTTTCTCCACATCCGCAGCCCTTTCCCCTGTGTGGGCAGAAGCTAAGATTGCACTGGAGAAAGTGTCCACCGAAACATGCCCATAAGAAAGTCGGCCGAAAGAAGGGACGTGCATCACATCCATTTGCCACACCTCACAGCTGGAAAGGCCTCTGGGGTTAGCTCCAGAGCTGATAGATGGGAGCTGGTGGGACTGGCATTGGGGACATGTTGCCACAATCGCCTTGGCCTGTTCATGCGAAAGCTGGAACTGTCGAACCAGGCCAGGGGCGTTCTGATGGAATTGCTGGTGGCTGATCTTAGCTTGACCGAAGAGATCTGGGAGCGGGGCCATTTGGACAGGAGCAGCTAGGGCATCGGCTCTCCGATTGCCCTCTGCGATGAACCCCGGCAGGTCAGTGTGTGACCTGACATGCATCACAAAAAAGAGGTGCTCTCGGTGGGAGACTAATTTAACCAATTTTGAGAGCAAATTAAAGAGAGGGATGTTGGACACCTCTTGAAGAACTGCCTCTTCAGCTCTGGACACTACACCTGCAACATAAGCGGAATCCGTAACTAAATTGAATGGTTCAGAGAACCTCTCGAAGGCCCTGACGACTGCGTCTAACTCAGCTACCTGTGGAGAACCCTCCACTTTGGCAACATCAGCCTCCCACCGCTGAGTTTGAGGATCCTTCCAAGTCATCACTGACTTGTGGGATGCTCCAGACGCATCTGTAAAAACTGTCAGTGCTTTCAAAGGAGTTCGAGTCTGGACTCTTTTCAAAGACAAGGAAAACTCTTGATTGAACAATTTGTGGGCTGGCCGATCAACAGCAATTTGGCCAGTGTAGCTATCCAGAGCAAACTGCAACATCTCATTAACCTCCAGCAGTTCGTCAAAGGTTCTCTTTTTTAGTTGGCCCGAATCCAATTTTATGGGGATGTGAATGCAGTCAAAATCACAACCTGCCAACTCCCTGATCCTCGATCTTGCTTTTCTAATCAATTCTGCCACCAGCTCTGATGGCTGTGTCATCCTTTTGGACCGGTGGTGACTGAGGAAAACCCACTCTATGATCAAGAGTGAGTCCCCCGAGCCCTGGTCCTTGCCTTTAATAGAATTGTCCCACTGAAAAATCACCCCGTGGAGGTGTGGCAACTTTCCCAGAATAATAAACCTGAAGGGCAGGCCCGGTTGGTACCTGTGGGCCTGCCTGGCCGATATAGATTGTTGGATTTTCTCCAGCGCTGCCTGAGCCTCTGGGGTAAGCAACCTGGGAGAACTAAGCTCCTCTCCCTTTCAACAAATTGAAAAGGGGGTCTAGGTCATGAGTTGGAATGCCCAGCCAAGGCCTTACCCAATGCAAGGACCCACACAGCTGGTGGACATCTGCCAAGGTCTTAATATTTGTTTTAATCGCCAACTTTTGTGGAACAATGGTCTGCCGAGTGATCTCAAGGCCCAGGTACTTCCAGGGTGGCATCCATTGAATTTTGTCCTGCTGGAGCTCGAACCCTGCAGCAATCAGTGCATTGATTGTCAGGTCAAGCGCATGGGTAAGCATGTCGTCTGTCAGAGCACAAACTAATATATCGTCCATATAATGGAAAATGATGACATCTTCCAGGGCTGTACGTATCAGGGACAGCAAGGAAGCGACGTACCATTGGCAGATGATGGGACTATTTTTCATTCCTTACGGAAGGGAACGCCAATGGTAGCGCTTGCTTGGGGCTTCACGGTTGATGGAAGGAACCGTGAAGGCAAAACGTGGGGCGTCGTCAGGGTGGAGAGGAATTTGGAAAAAGCAATCTTTTATATCGACAATGGCCAAATTCCAATTTTGGGGGTCCATCGCTGGGGACGGCATCCCTAGTTGGAGAGGATCCATATCTTCAATATTATTAATCTGACGAAGATCGTGAAGGAGCAGCCACTTATCTCTGTTGGGTTTTTTGATGACAAACACTGGGGAGTTCCACTCTGACATGGTCTCCACCAGGTTGCCTTTAAGTAACTGCTCCTTGACGAGCTCGTTGAGCGCCTTTAATTTTTGTTTGTTGAGCGGCCACTGCGCTACCTGTACTGGTTTGTCAGATTTCCAATTCACTTTCCAGGTAGGGCGCTCCTCAGTGACCGCTGTCCAAAAAACCTGGGGAGGCCCTGGAAGGTCAATTTGGGCTCCCCACTGGGCAAGGAGGTCCCTCCCCCACAGGGGTTCCGTATAGTCTAAGACGAATGGGCATACCGAAGCCAATTGCCCATCCGGCCCCTTAATTTGCACGATGTTCTTGGATTGACGAGCCAATTGCATGCCTCCGACACCCTGTACGTGTCTGGTCACGTTCTGCAACTCCCAACGTGACAGCCATTCCCGAGAGGGAATGATCGTGACATCTGCCCCTGTGTCCACTAGACCTTTAACGGGTTTGTGATCCCCCCCTCTAGAGAGTTGACAGGTGATTCGAGGTTTTTCTCTCCCCAAGACCTGAGCCCAGGCTACTGTAGGCGGATTGTTCTGGCAAGGTGATGAAAGTAGCCTTGGGCTCGAGCCGAATTCAGGCATAGGAATGGCCTGAGCCACCACCAGGCCTTTAGGGAGGTAGAGGGGAGGGCGGACACAGTACAGCCCCATAGAAAATCTGCCCGGGTCCGATGTTAGAAGACCCGGGACAATAATCAATTCAGGTGGAGGAGATTTTGTGTCTCCGACCACGACATACTTACGACATCCGATTTGCGTCCAATTACCGGGGCACTCCGGGCACACGGTCACCAGATGGAAATCAGAATCCTGTAGATGGAGCGGGTGAGCAAGCTGCAACCTGAAGGGAGCAATGGTAGAAAAAGTAGTAAGAATTGGGTTGGGTTGGATGCACTCCAACCCTGTCAAGTCCGGTAGGGTGAAGTCTGGTGAGAGTTTTGACGCAGGTGGATTTCCTCCTTTCCCCTCCCCGCAAGATGTTATCTGACCCGCCTTATTTTTATCATCGCGCAGGGGGGGTCTGCGCTCCGCTCCTAGTTTTTTGGCGGGGTGGAGTTTCCCCGAAGTCCCTTTGCCCTTTTAAAGTCCCAGAATTCCCGTCTAAATGGGCAATCGGGCAACCAATGCTCTACTTTGCCACACAAGTGGCAAGGGGAGTTCCCCTTGTGAACTGTCCCGGGGGTGTTGGGTCTGGGCCGATAGTCTAGAGAGTCAGTGTCTGCGTCCACTGGGTTGGCATCTGGGACGTCTGCAGCGGCTACATGGCGGGGCGGTGGTCTGACCTGCTGGTCGAGGTCTCCAGAAGGAATGGTAACCTTGTTGGAACAGATTTCTATCATGCGCTGAATGGGGATGGGCCGATCTCTGGGCAGGCTCAAGATGGCCTCTCTGCAGGTTGGGGCAGCATTGGTGGTCGCCACCTCCCGCAGGAGCTGCTTCTTGGCCTCCTCCCCCTCCACCTGCGCCTCAATCGCCTTCTGGAGATGCTCAACGAATACAATGAATGGTTCTTCTGGCCACTGCAAAATCTTAGAATAAGTTATTTGGGGGACAGTTGCGGGAAGTTTGTAAAAAGCCCTCTCTGCCGCCTTCCGGCTCCCCCTAAGGGTCGCAGGCGAGAGAAGCCTCACCTGGACGTGCCCATCTGTGAAGTCTCCCTTCCCGCACAGGTGGTCAATCGAGAGGGTGTCACCGTTCAGATGCTGCCCTGTGCGGGGATCATCCCACAGGGTGGGAAGGAGCTCTGCAACCTCCTTTTCCCACGTCGTCTCCCATACCCCAAACTCGGTGGGATTTAGGAGGGACGAGAAAATATCTCGGAGGTCAAAAGGGGTGATTTCTGATCACGTTAAGGTGTTCCTCAGGAGCCCCCGGAAGTATTCATTCTCCCGGGAGTAGTCTTTCTGCGCTTTGCAGAGCTCCTTTATTTGTGACTGACTCAAGGGAGACCACTGGGCACGATTTCCTCCCTCTCCCTCAGGGTGGTATGTGACCGGAGCCACTGATGGAGTGAGCGGCTCCGGTTCCCGGGTCTCCACCCGCTCCCCCCCCGGAGGCGGAAGTGTGGGAACCGGAAGGGGCAGCGTGGGAACCGGAAGGGGGAGAGGAAGGGGAGTGGGCGGAAGGTTCAGCAGAGGGCGGTTCCAGGGACTGGGCGGGGGAACCAGATGGTTGG
Organism: Melozone crissalis; assembly: GCF_028551555.1. Classification (NCBI taxonomy): domain Eukaryota; kingdom Metazoa; phylum Chordata; class Aves; order Passeriformes; family Passerellidae; genus Melozone; species Melozone crissalis. The sequence continues at coordinate 1,506,159 of NW_026535813.1, read as the reverse complement.
GGTTCCGCCCCAGGAGTGGAGCTAGGAGGCGTGGCGGAATATGAAAGTGGGGGAGGAGAAATGGGAGGAGGAATGGGAGGGGAAATGGGAGGGGACATGGGAGGAGCAGACGGAGGTGGTGCAAGGGAAAGTTGGGAGGAGGAAAGTTGTGAGGAGGAGTCTGTAGGCAGGAAGGGGTTTTTCCTGGGAAAGAAGGGATTATGGGGAGAAGAAGGAGGAAAGGCAGGAAACTCCACGTGGTCCCCTCCATCTTGGGCTCCATGGGAGCCATCTTGTGGAGGGAGCTGAAACTGAACAGAGGGTCTTCTAACCGGGGACTTGGGGGACCGGGAAGAGGGGGAAGGGGAAGAATCCCTAGAAGTCTGGCCAGGACTCCTAGGGCGGGGAGAATGGGATTTCTGAGAAGAGCCAGGGGAATGGTGGTCACCCTGCGCCTTGCTGGAGCGAGCTGCTCTTCTCAGAATCCCACGACGAGGGCAGGCAGGGGAGGAAGGAGGGCTAGGAACAGGGGTGGAGGACAAACTGGGGCACAAACTAGATTCCTATGGCTGTCTCTCAGTTTTGGAATAGGATTTCAAGACAGAGCTAATTTTTGCGACCCAAAATATAATTTTGGCCAACGACGTCTCTCCAGACTTGATCGCATCTTGGAGTTTGAAATACACAGTTCCCCAAAAGGCGGGGTCCTTGACCAAGTCAGGAGAGAGGTCGGGAAACGGAGAGAACAACCATCGAACCAACATTTTCAACTCTTTCTTAGGAATATCGTACCCCCCAACTGCAAGGATTCCCCCAACTTGGTTCTTGGCTCTTTTCTGAGCTGTAGAGAATTTTGCACCCATTATGAAAAATACAGCTCAGATTTCCCACCACGTCAGGTAAAAAGGCAAATAAAACAGCAAGAGCCCTACACCGGTCTCTGTCCAGGGGCTACGCAGCGGGAAAAATGGAAAAAGCTCACCTCGGACCAGCCAGGGAGAGACGGAGGAACCGCGCGGGTTTTAAAATAGCAAAGAACGGCTGCTGCCCCCCCCACCACCACGTGGCCGCCGCGTGGAGGGCTGGAGCGGGTCCGCTCCGCTCGGCAAGGTCTGCCCTTGCCCCAGCGCGTCCACTACCAGCAAAACGCCAGCCGCAGACACTCTGCCGCCGCCCACGATGGTACCGCGGCTCTCGGGAGCCCCGCGGAGCGGGAGCGCGGCTCCGGAAACACACAACCCCTTAGACAGTGCACAGGGACCGGCGGAGGGCCGGAGCCGCCCCGCCCAGGCTGCTGCGCGGAGAAGCTAATCCGGGAAAAAACCGGGCAGCTTCTTCCCTCCCCTCTAAGGGTACCGAGGGGTAGAAGAGACTAAAAAGGACAGAGGGTAACAGGGGAACTTACCACAACCCGGCGCGGGGAAAAAGAAAAGCTGAGGCGGAGTTCCTGCTTTGGGAACGGCTCTTGGTGCCGAGAGTTATCGTTCCTCGACCCCGGGGAGCGCTACCCACTAGAACTGGGTCTGCTCACCCTAGGGTAGTTCCTCGCCCAGAGAGACCGACTGGTCTCGTCCGCAGGGTCCGGTGCTCCCACAAGCAAAGCGCCCTAGTCGAGAGCGATGCCAGGAGACGCGCCTTTTCGCCCCACGCGTGGGCGCAAGGAACTACAGCGGTGCGGCGGTGGTGTTAGTGTCAATCGCCCAGGCTAGCCGGCCAGCAACCGCTAGCAGTACGGGGGGGCACTTGTCCCGATAGCTTGGCTTTGGGAGAGCGCCTCAAGCAGTCACCCAGCGCTATGGCTGTAGGTGCTGCCAGGTGCGGACGAGACCCGGAATCGCTGCGATGAACAGGAATAAAGAGCGCTCTCCGTTTTGGGGCAAAGTCCGGCTTTAATGGTATCCAGGGGAGCCAACAAAACGAAGAGGATTTGACAGTTGATACACGTGGTTATAAAGGGAGTGGGTGGTAGGGGTGGAACCGGCACAGAGACCAATGGGAATCCAGGGGGAAAAGGGGTACAAGAGATTGACATACACAGGAGATCAATGGGTACAGCTTAAAGGAGGGGCCACAGTCCCTGACCCAATCACTCCAAGCCCTGGAGAGAAGCTTCTGGAGAAAAGGGAGTGAGCAGGGAGTGACTGGCAGGGCCCTGGGGAGGAGTAGGGGAAAGGATACATTAAGTTGTCAGGGTAACGAGGGAGGAGTAGAACTGGATACATTTGGCGCCATGGGGACCAGAAAGATTGACATTTAACTGGGAGAGGAGGGAGAACCTGGGCAGAACCGTTACAACATGGGGGGGAAGAGAGCATTCCAACTTCAAGCAAAGGGAGAACAAATCAAGCAAAGGGAAAGTAAAACAAACACACCACAACACTTCCCCCCTGAAGACCTTTGTTTCTGTTGTGAAATTTATTCCCCCTTCCCCCAACGAAAAAGAGTATAATTAGGGTCCAGATGAACTGTGCCTCTGAGATCTCCCTGGACGTGACCTGACAGACTCCATCAGCTGGACCCCAAAGGATAACGCAGCACCACGTTTGGTAGCTATAACCCATTCCTTTTCTTCCTCCCTCTTTTCCCTTATTTTCTCCTTTTTTCCCTGGTTCCCTCCTGTCCTGGGGTGACGTTATGATGCTTGTATCCCCATTTATCTGTTCTGTGCCTTTAAGACCGACTCTGAAGAGTGGAAGTTTTGTTTGGGTTTCTCTTATCAGGGACACAGAGACAGGCAGTATACATAGGGCTGTTTTTCACTTCTTGCTTGCAGCTTGCTGCTTTGCTTGCTTGCTTTTCTGCTCTTGCTTCTGCTCTCGCTTTTGCTTCTGCTTATTAGCTAGTTTAGCTAAACAGTCCAAATTCCTTCCCGGACTGTTTCTCCTCTCCTGTTCCTGTGACCATCTCGAACCTGCTCCGGACTGGGACCCGGGAAACACCGAGGGTTTGCACCGTTTGGCTGCAGCAGCTGGCCCAGCGCCGGAGGGACTGAGCACAGAGCAATCACCCCCGAAAGAGACTTTCTGATTTTGTCATCTTTCTCAGAGCGGTGTCAGCTGGTATTGTTCATTTTGTGTGCTGGGGGGTGCTGGGCCAGTCAAATGAACAGGTTCTTTCCACCTCTCTCCAAGGAATTTTTTCCCGAACCGGTTGGGGGGAGGGGCCGTGTGGGTTTTGCTTTCTGGAGGGGCCCTCCTTTGCAGATTCTTTAACAAATTTGCCCTAAACCAGGACACCTCCCCAATGCATTTCTGTTGTGGTTATTTCAATAAAATTGCACTTGTTTGATTACTACTGCAAATCCCCTGTGCCGTGTCCGTTTTTTGCACCCTGTGATCACCCTACGAACCATCACGACACCTGTTCGTAAGGACGGATTGTGACACCTGGTGCAACTTGAGGCCATTTCCTCTTGTCCTGTCAATTGTTACCTGTGAGAAGAAACTGATTCCCACCTTGCTACAACCCCTTTTCAGGTAGTTGTAGAGAGCGATAAGGTTGCCCCTTAGCCTCCTTTTCTCAAGACTGAACACCCCCTGAGCTCCCTCAGCTGCTCCTCATATAACTTGTGCTTCAGACCTTTCCCCAGCTCTGTTGTCCTTCTCTGGACATGCTACAGCACCTTCATGTCCTTCTTGCAGTGAGGAGCCCAAAAATGAACACAGGATTCAAGGTGCAGCCTTACCAGTGCTGAGTACAGGGCGCAATCACTTCCCTGGTCCTGCTGGCCACACTAATTCTGATACAAGCCAGGATGCCATTGGCCTTCTTGGCCACCTGGGCACACTGCTGGCTCATATTCAGACAACAATGTACACTTGCAGCCCAGAAAGTGAACTGTATCCTGGGCTGCATCAAAAGAAGCGTGGCCAGCAGGTCAAGGGAGATGATTCTGCCTCTCTACTGTGCTGGTGATACCCCACCTGGAGTACTGAGTCCAGCTCTGGGATCTTGTCTTGGTTTAAAAGAAAATGTCTTCCAAGGAAGGTGGGAACCTTCTTGGAATGGAAAAGAAGATCCCTCCCTCCAATTTATTATAACTCCAAAAAATTATGGGGCTTCCAGGCAAAAAATGTAGGAAAAGAAATAACAGTTCTTTTCTAGAATATATATCTATAACAGAACAGACCAAATGACAATATAATAACAGAGGTTTCCCACCCATCAAGCATTTTCCCCTTTGGTGTAGTTGCAACCACAACTGGCAGGGTGCGCTGTCAGCTCAGATGAGGCAGGGAAGGTGCAGTAGTCCAATTGCAGCTAGCAGGGGATGCTGGTGTGCTCTGGAGAGGCAGAAAAGGGTGCAACCCTTCCCCTGGCTGGTGCTGGTAAGGATGGAAGGAAATTGTTCCTTTTGCAAACTCATGGGCAGTGTTTGATCTCAGCACTACCAAGTAGCAGCCAGCAGAAGCAAGGAAAACCAGGCTGATTTGGTCATAGTCTGAATTGCAGCTTAGCAAAAGTCCTGGAGCCAAATGCATAACTCTTGCAGCACGTTACCGCTCTCCCTGATGCCACAATGGAAGGAAAGCAGGCAGCCCCCAACCCCCAGGAAGTCTTGGACCAGCCCCTATTATGTTAGGGCCGCAGTTTGGAGACAGGCACATGACTGAACACACTGAGGGTCATGTAACAACAGCCAAGATTTATTATGGATGCCCCCTTTTATAGGGAGTTCAAAATTCCCAGGCTTGAACAACTGATTGGTCAGGATCTCAGCAGCACCCAGCTCGCTTGCCAATGATATGTCTGCATTCAGGATTGAATGGAGTTGGCAGGGGTCCCCTGTTTGAGTTTGAATCCAACCTATTCTTACCATACCCAGGGACTTGTTTTACTTCTATTCCATAACAAACTAGGTTAGCCAAATTGGGTTTCTTATTATGGCCAAATGTATCTGTACAGCTTCAGGCCAGCTGTGTCTGTGACAATTCCCCCTTTCTGTGTTAATAAATGGAAAGTGTTCTCTGTGATCTACCTGCAAAGGCCCTTTTTAGACAGAATGACAAAGAGCATGAGCCTAGTTCAAATAAGGCTTTCCACCCAATTCGACAAATCTAGCCCCCCTCCCCAGCCAGTTATGCATCCCATGTATCACCGGAGCTGCAACACTCACATCCAAGAGCTGTCAGGTGAGATTACCAGGAACACAGTCTTTCAGGCTAGCATGCCACAGGTTAACCGCTTAAAAGTTACAAACTACAACTTAACACTACAAACAAGAAACCATTCAACTTTTAGAACTGTCAGAAAAACCAACTGACAGAAGAAACAATTTGTAAAACAAAATCCCCAAATAAATTTTCACTTCAAGAGCCCCAGATTTCCACGCAGTAGGTGCACAAGTTGTTTCAATCACTGCTCCACACACAGCTCCATGACATCTGCTGAGGAGCCATCAGAAATGTGTTGGTTGTGGTCCCAAGCAGGACATAGTGCATGGCGTACACTTCTGGCAGGTACCCAATGCATTCCAGTATCTGTGGAGACACAAATATATCCACATCCCCAAGTAATAAGATCCCAAGGACCTTCTCACCTATTGGTGATAAGGTCTCACACTATTACCTTGGATTTGGGTGACTGGGCATCACTGGATGACTGTAGTGATAAGAAGTGATTTAAAATGACTGGATTCTGGGAATTTTCTAATATTGTCAAATAGTTTAGTGTATAGATAGCTTTAGCTATTCTACTCTGTGGGGTTTCACCACACATTCCCCCTTTCTGTTTATCAAGTATATGCTTTAAAGTGCCATGTGCATGTTCCATGATGGTTTGTCCTGTTGCTGAGTGGGGAATACCAGCGTGGTATGACACATCCCAGATCTGTAGGAATTGTCTTGTATTTTGTGAAATGTATGCAGGGCCATTGTCTGTTTTGATGGTATGGGAGATACCTAAAGTAGCAACGGCTGATCGCCAGTGTGCAATGGTATCCCAACTCTTTTCTCCTGTGTGTACTGAGGCCCACATAGCTGATGAAAAGGTATCAATTGATACGTGCACATATGCTAGACGGCCAAATTCAGGGATGTGTGTGACATCAGTTTGCCAGATTTGTAAAGCATGTAGACCACAAGGCTTTGCCCCCATCTGCAGTGGTGCAGTGTGGCCTTGGCAGTCAGCACAGGTGTTAACTATATTACTAGCCTCTGTGTTTGACAGCCAGAATTGTTGCTGTAGGGCTCAAACACCTTGGTGGAAAAAATCATGTGATGCCTTTGCTTGTGCAAGCATATCTGGCTGTGGTGCTGTCCAAGCAGGACTAGCTAGCCTATCTGCTTGAGTGTTGCCCTCTACAATGAAACCTGGTAAATTTGTGTGATTTCTGATGTGTAAGATGTAATAAGGGCAAGTTCTGGCTTGGATGGTATGGCACAGAGTTTTAGTAAGTTAAATAGTGATGCATTGTCAATTTCTCTTAATAGTGCTCGATCCAATCTCTGAGTAATATCAGCTACATAGGCAGAGTCAGTCACAACATTTAGAGGAATATGGGGAAACATTGGAAAGCCATAGCTACAGCACGTAGCTCCACCAGCTGAGGTGATCCACTCTCACAACCTTCCAACATTTGTCACCCACCTTCCTCTTTCCACGTTGCAATGGCTTTTCCTGTTTTCCCAGAACCATCAGTGAATACTGTAACACCTTTTAAGGGTATGTGGCTATTCAGAGGTCTTAGGGATAGTTCAGTGGCCCCACCTAACTGAATGTCCTGGGTTGACTATATGATGCTTTTATCCCCAATCGTCTCATTCTGTTTATGTTGAATAATAAGTTTTGCACCTTTAAGAGTGTTCCAGAGAGTGAAGAGGGGGGAGAGAAGAAGCGCGCAGTTTGTTTTCAGACACTGTACTCCACTCCTCCACATTCCTGCTCCTGGACTGTGTTGTCTGCAGACAGACAGTGGGACAGAGCTCTTCTGCTGGATTTCTCGGCTGTTTAGATGGTCTGGGGAAAAGCCTAAAGATGGCCTTGGGCCCCCGGGTTCGAAAGGACGAGAGGAAGCTTCAGATTTGTTCTTGGTCTTGGTGTTTATTAATTGCTTATCTAAAAGATTTTCTCTTGGCCTGACAGAGTTCTGCTCAGCAGTCAGCCATGGGCACACACTGAAAGCCCCTGGGGCGGTCACCTATCTTTATACCCGGAGTTACGTATACAATATTTATCATTTTTCTCCAATACCCTCTACTCATATTAACCAGTGTTCTCCTAGTAAGGTCCAATCCCGGAGTGCCAACTCCACCACAGAAGATGGAGGCCTAGAGGAAGAAGAGGAAGGAGAAGGGCACGCCCCAATCCCTCCATCTTGCCTCTCTAGACCCCCCTGTACAGGGATCTTAAACCCTGTATCTCACACTCCAATTAACTTGTCCCTTCACCATTCACCCCAGTGAAATCCTCCCGTCCTCATACTGATGTCATCTCCCATGTGGGATCAAAGTCCAGCCACCAGACATTTCTGGCAGCATTCCAGGACTCCCGAGCCCCCCAGGGGGGGTCTTGTTCACCCTGCACCCCAGTTCTGAGAGACTGAGATCCCACATCTCCCCCTTCTGTTTGCACTAAAAGACTTTTTTTTTTTTTTTGCTTTTATGTGAAAACTCCCCAAAGTCTTCAGTTTCTTTTCATTTCTCTTCTGGGTTGTTTTTCGCAGCCTGAGTCTCGACTTCTGTCTGAGTACTTGTTTCTTTGTTTCTCGGATCAGCATTCTCGTGTTCTCGCGTTCGGAATGGCTTCACGTGCTGTGCCGACACCCACTTCAGACCTCGATCTGTGGAGATACAAGCGAAACTTTTTCTTCAAGTGATTAGTCTGAAAGGACCCTCTATTTGTTTGGTCTCTGGGTTCTTGATCAAAACTAAAGGATTTTCTCTTAGCTTTGCTTGTGTGTTGTTTAGAAAATGTCTCACGATCGGTGGATCAGGTTTTGAGGATGAGCTATTTAGGAAATTTAGCACGTACAATGCCTTATTTAATTTCATGTGAGGTGTTGCTTCTGGCTCACTCCTTCTCTGTCTGTCTAGAAGGGATTTTAGGGTGTGATGTGTTCTCTCAATGATTGCCTGACCTGTGGGTGAATGCGGAATACCAAACGTGTGTCTGACACCCCATCTTTTCAGGAATCTGTCAAGCACTCTGCTTGTGTATGTTGGACCATTATCTGTTTTTATCTCTTGAGGCACACCTAATGTTGCAAATGCCTGCAGAAAGTGTCGGCAAGCATGGTCGGCTGTTTCTCCAGCATGTGCTGAAGCAAAGACTGCACCTGAGAATGTATCTACAGAAACATGAACATTTTTGAGCTTCCTAAAAGATGGGTATTTTGTGACATCAGCTTGCCACAACTGAAGACTTTGCAGCCCCTGCGGATTGATGGCTCCGGTAGAAGAAGGTGGCTGCACAAGCTGACAGTCTGGACAAGCACTAATGATCTCTCTCGCTTGACTCTTTGTGAGACGAAAGGACTCCATCAGTGTTTGCGCATTCTGATGAAAGAACGCATGACTTAACTTTGCCTGCTCAAAAATGTCTGGTAGCGTTTGCAAAATGGGCATTGTCAACCTGTCTGCTTGAGCATTCTCTTCTGCTAAAAACTTTGGAAGTGTTGTGTGCGCTCTAATGTGTGTGATAAAATACTCCCTTTCTCTGCTCTCTAGCAGTGTTTTCAAGCTTGTTAGGTATGAGTATAAAACTTCATTACTGACTTCTTTCAAGAGCGAACTCTCCAGTCTCTTGACTACACCCGCAACATATGCGGAATCTGTCACTAGATTGAGAGGCTGTTTGAACAACTGAAATGCTCGGACAACGGCTGCCAACTCCACAATTTGTGGAGAGCTTTGAACCATCTTCACGTCTGATTCTTAATCTCTTGTCGTTGAGTCTCTCCACGTGATCACTGACTTGTGTGTCTTCTCTGAGCCATCTGTGAACACGGTGATCTTGTCTAAAGGTTCTTCACTTATCTGTGGTTTTGCTCTATAGCATATTTGCGATTGCAGTATTCTGTGTTGGGGAAAGTGGATTGTGCAAGCTCCTGGGAACGCTAACAATGCGATTAATAGGTCTTTCGATTGTTGCATTGCCCAATCGAAGTAGTCTCGTTTCAGAGGTAACCTGATGACTGAGAATTCTCTTCCTGCCATTGTCAGCAGTTTTGTTCTCGCTTTTATGATGATTTGTGCTGCTATCTCTAGATCTGTGAGAATCGTTTTCGCGGGCTTGTGCGGTAGGAAAATCTACTCTATGATTATCAAAGAGTCTTTTTGCGATTCATCTTATTGGAAGATCAAACTATGGAACTGCGTTTTCTTCCCCAGCACTGCCAACTGAAAAGGTAACGATGGAACAAATCGATGTGCCTGCCTTTTCTGTATTGCATCTGAGATTTTCTCCAACTCTTTTCTTGCTTCTGGTGTGAGTGTCCTGGGAGAACGAATGTCTGTGTCTCCTCTCAAGAGATCAAGCAGTGCTGGAATGTCACTATTTGTGATTCCTAAAACTGGTCTCATCCAGTTGATTTCTCTCAAAAGCTGTTGCAAATCATGCAAATTGTTGACCTTTGTGCTGATCTCCACCTTTTGAGGCTTTATTGTTTTCTCTGAGATTTTCTACTCTAGATATTTCTAAGGTGCAACTTCTTGAATCTTTGAAATGCTGATTTCCAGACCTGCCTTTTGCACCTCTGCGATCACACAGTCACGAGCTTCTTGCAGCTCCTGTCGTGTTGATGCTGCGATGAGCAAATCATCCATGTAATGAATGATCTTCGCCTTCGGAAATTTCTTTCGTGCTGGTGCCAAAGCTCGCGCCACGTACTATTGACAGATCGTCGGAGAATTTTTCAGGCTTTGTGGAAGGCAGACCCAATGGTACCGCTGCAGAGGCGTTTCTCTGTTGATACTCGGGACTGAAAAGGCAAATCTCGGAGCATCATCTGGATGGAGTGGGATACTGAAAAAGCAATCCTTGAGGTCAATGACCACAAGCTGCCAATCTCTGGGAATCATTGAGACAGATGGAAGTTCCAACTGAAGTGGCTCCATGTCTTCTATGACTTCGTTGATCTTCTTGAGGTCGTGTAACAACCTCCATTTGCTCGACAGCTTTTTCTTGATGACAAACACTGGAGAATTCTAAGGGCTGTCTGTTGGCTTGATGTGTCCCTTCTGCAATTGTTCTTGGACCAGGTCTTTCAAAGCACTCAATTTTTTCCGCTCAAGGGGCCACTGATCCACCCAAACTGGATCATCTGTTTTCCATGTCAGCTTCAGTGTGGCGAGTGCTGCAGTGACCCCTATTAAAAATCCATTTCGATCTTCGCGCCCCATTGTGCCAAAAGGTCCCGACCCCAGACTGTGATCGGCTTTTGAACGACAAAAGGACGAATGATCGCCGTCTTATCTCTTGGTCCCGTGACAACGACGGAATTCTCACTTTGCAGACACAGAGATGCTCCCCCGATGCCTGAGAGAGAGCCCAATGGCGCGACCAAGCTCCAATTGCGTGGCCAAAAGATGTACGATATTACTGTTACATCTGCCCCTGTGTCGAGCATACCTCTGATCGATATTGTCTTGTCCCCACACGTCAATTGGCATGTGAGTGTGGGTCGGTCTCGACCTATGTGCTTCACCCATGTTGTATGTACTTCAACATGCTCTTTCATAGGGAGACCTTCTTCGTCGAAGATTGACATGACTTCTCCAACTGCATGTGGTGGCAATGCAAAGGCTCTCGCAACTACAGTATTTTCTGGTACAGTCAATGGTGGACGAAGCGCTCTTGCCAAAACTGTTAACTCTGTATTTTTGTCTGCTGAGACAACTGTTGGATAGACAATGAGCCCAAGAATACTGCACTTATCTTGTCCAACTATCAAAAAATCTTGTTTCTTGTATGAGTCCCCGCGGATACCTGTTGGTATCTCCGCATGACTTTCATCTAGAAAGCATACTAGTTTTGAAGCTGCCAATGCACACTGTGCCCCTGGTGGGAGGAGGTCTGGGTCACTGTGGAATCGACTGAGGGTTTTGCTGAGGGCATCTGCTTGTCGCTCACTGATGACTGCTCTGTCTGTTCTTGTGACACCGCTAGTACTTGTGTCGGAGCGCGCCGGGGATTTCCCGCGCTCAATTTCCCGTTTCCCGGATGCGGCAACGGATTTCCTTCCACATCTGTCCGGGAATAACATTCTTTCACAGAGTGTCTTCCTCTTCCGCACCGTGCGCAAATTGGTCTTTCCGCTCTCTGGACTGGCGTTGGTATATGTGTCCGTGGGCAATTCCTTTTCATGTGCCCAGATTCTCCACATCCGTAGCACTGTCTTCCTTGGGGTCTGTTCTTTTTCTGCATTGCCGCAAGAACTTTGTTGATATTTTCGTCCTGTTGATGAAGTAATTTCTCGAACATCTTCTCCAATGTCTTGTCCTCTGATTGCCCTTCTGAGCGTCCCTTTAGCTGTTTCTCCCATTCCTCTTTTAATTCATCCTTTACAATCGCTGCGACGTGCTGAGGCGTCCCCACCTTGCTGCATGCCTCTACCATCTCTGCCAAGGATGGCCGTCCTGGCATGGTGCTAATCACCCGTTGACAATCCGGGTTGGCATTGCCGAAAGCTAAATTCTCCAAGAGAGGCCTCTTCACTTCTTCTGTTGTCACCTGTCGATCCACGGCTTGCGTGAGTCGGTCGATGAATGACATGAATGGCTCTGTGGGACCTTGCCTGATGCAAGAGAACGGGACATCCGGAGCTCCTGTCGGCGTAATTTGCATGATTGCCAATCGCGCTGCTTCTTTGATGTCGCTTAACACTCTCCGTGGAAGCCGCGCTGCTTGTTCCCCTGGATTGTCATCTGGAGGATCCCCTGCTAATTGCCCTTCTGTGAGGTTCGCATTCGGCCCACCTTGGTATCTGTTCTGCAACTCAGCAAGATATTTTCTCCACCTTTTTTCTTAGACAAGACTCTGTGTGTCAGTGAGGATCATTGCCACAATACTTTGAATGTCATATGGTGTGAGATCATACATAGAGAATGTCTCTCTTAATAGCTGTTTGAAGTATTGTGAGTTCAGCCCAAAAGTCTGAGCTGCCTTCCCTAAGTCTTTGAGTGTCTCATGACCTATCCTTTCTCACCTTGGATTCTGTCTCTGGGTATCATATGTCACTGGCATTGTCAAATCTCTTGATCTCGGGAATAAATGCTTTTCTTTTTCTAATGCTTCTCTGATTTGCTTCTAATTCATTGTCTTCACTGGCTCTTGAAACCCCTCTTCATCAGACTCCATTGGGATTTGCATGAATAATGGTGTTGTAGATGTTATCGGTGATTCATGGTGTCTCATTTTTCGCCTTGAGGTTTTTGGCCTTGCTCTTAAATCTGAAAAGGAAACTCGAGGATCTTGTTGATATTTCTTCTTTACTGCATCGAATGAATGCAAGAAGCTTTTTGCTGCTTCTGCTGCTGATAGCATCTATGTTGGGACACCTTCTGATGCTGTGATCCTTATGACATCTTCTCCTTGTAGCTGTTCTTCATCTGAGCTTTCATCATCTTCATGAAATCTCGAAGTGGATGGATAATCTCTTTGTCGTGTTAACATTGTTTTCTTCGAGGTGCTTCTCTTTTTATATATTGTTGGAAAAAATTGTTGCATTGTTGCAGTCTCGCCACGAGATGGCGCTGTGGCTCCGCCGAGCCGACCCGGCATGTCGTGCACTTTTGCCCTCCTGCCACTAGGTGGCGCTGTCACTGGCCTCCCTGGCTCGGATGACGGTGCAATCTCGACTGCCTCACTTCCTCTTCCTGCTCGGCGTCTCCCATGAAGGGAAGGAACTGAGACTCCGAGGCTCGGGACCAAAGGCGCCAGATCTGGAGATGGTGTGGAGCTCCGGGACGTAGAATCTCTAACACGGCCCCTCCTCACCCGCGACGTCACAGGGGACTGGGCTCGGGCCCGCCTGCGTCTTACTCTCTGCGCGTGCGTACTCTCTGAGCTACTTCCGGTGTCTCCCAAGGTGACGTCATCATCGTCTCCCCCCTGTTTCACCTCCGAGGTTCCCGCCCCTCGGTCTGTCCCGGAATCCGACTCCTCCTCCTCTGACGTTGTGTTCGCCTCTTTCGCCGGCACCCCGGCTCTACTCGCGATTCGAGCTGACCGTCGCACCGGCTCTGACGTCACAACCGCGCGCCTCTTGCGTCCCGCCGCGGCGGCCCTCTGAGGCTGCAAATTTTCTCTCAGCCCGCCTTCCGCGTTCGCGTGTGAGTCTACACCCCGGTTTTTGCGAGTTTCGCCCTCCGCGCGCGTCTCCTCATCTTCACCCGCGCTGCTCGCGTCTGCCGCCGCCGCCGCGTCGCCGCTTTCACCGCGAACAGGCCCCCCCCCCGATCTCTTATCTTCCTGCTCCCTCCCTTCTGCTCTTGACTTCTCCACACTCTCTGGAGTTTCAGGACGCCCTTGGGGTTTGTTGCATTTTTTGATCGGGGGTTTTAATATTTTTTCTTGCTCTCTTTTTTCGAGAGCCCTTTCTTCCTGGCCTTTCAAAGCCAGAGCAATTTTTTTTCCCGGAGCTCTGCTGCTCCGCCCCCTTCTCTGAGGGTACTGCAGCTTCTCGCTGCTTTTCCAGTCTTTTAGACTGCACTGAAATACCTTGTAACATGACTCTTGTCGGCGAGAGTAGCTTTAACGCTGTCTCATCTTTTTTTGTTGCTAAAATATATAAATGCTTATTAATTTCTTGCTAAAACTCTACTTCGAACAGCAGATATGTCTCTGCAAGTGGATAATTGAGCCTTGCCCATAATAACAGCTGTTTTAATTCTTTCTTTGGGATCTCTTTTGTATATAATTCTGCTACACTTTGTAAGGTGGATAAGATTTCCCGTTGTTCTTGGGAGAGTGTTGCTCCCATGATTTTATTTTGGCTTTCTTACCGAATCTGTCGTCAGCGTGGTCTGGAGGCCCTTGTTCTCCGTCCAGCAGATCACGAGGGATGGATCAGAGGCGCCTTTCTGGTCCCAGTCTAGGCCGCTCTGCTACGAGCTGTCTTCAGCAGAAGCTGAGAGATGGGATTTCTCAGTGACTGCTGATTTTTGCAGCTTCTCCCGGCCGGTTTTTTCTTTTTCTTCTTTCTTTCTTCAGGCTTCCCTCCTCTGGAGTTATCAGTGCTGTTCTCTTGGCTCTTTAGCTCTTCAGGGCTTTCCCCCCCCCGAAAGGTTTGGTGGTTCGAGCCCACCCAGGGACGCCAATTGCTGGATTTCTCGGCTGTTTAGATGGTCTGGGGAAAAGCCTAAAGATGGCCTTGGGCCCCCGGGTTCGAAAGGACGAGAGGAAGCTTCAGATTTGTTCTTGGTCTTGGTGTTTATTAATTGCTTATCTAAAAGATTTTCTCTTGGCCTGACAGAGTTCTGCTCAGCAGTCAGCCATGGGCACACACTGAAAGCCCCTGGGGCGGTCACCTATCTTTATACCCGGAGTTACGTATACAATATTTATCATTTTTCTCCAATACCCTCTACTCATATTAACCAGTGTTCTCCTAGTAAGGTCCAATCCCGGAGTGCCAACTCCACCACAGAAGATGGAGGCCTAGAGGAAGAAGAGGAAGGAGAAGGGCACGCCCCAATCCCTCCATCTTGCCTCTCTAGACCCCCCTGTACAGGGATCTTAAACCCTGTATCTCACACTCCAATTAACTTGTCCCTTCACCATTCACCCCAGTGAAATCCTCCCGTCCTCATACTGATGTCATCTCCCATGTGGGATCAAAGTCCAGCCACCAGACATTTCTGGCAGCATTCCAGGACTCCCGAGCCCCCCAGGGGGGGTCTTGTTCACCCTGCACCCCAGTTCTGAGAGACTGAGATCCCACACTCTTCTTTTGCTTTTTAGTTAGTGTTAGCTAGCTGAGGCAAAGAAGTTCCCTGGACTGTTTTTTTTTTCCTTTTCTTTGGAACTCTTGAAACCTGCTCTGGACTGAACACCCAGGAGAGCACCCGCAGCTGCATCTGTGGCCCACCGGGCCGGGCCTGGCCTGCGACAATTCCAGCACTGGAGTGACTGATCAGAGACTGAGTGAGCTGCAACCTGGGGATGGGGTTTTCTCAGTTTGTCATCTCTTTTAGAGTCGCAAGGGGTCTCATTGTTTGATATTGTTTTGGTTTTATTGTTTAATAAACAGTTTTTTTCCACCCTTCTCCAAGGAGGTATTTTTTCCTCCCGGACCAGTTGGGAGGAGGGGCCGATTGGATCTGCTTTTCCCACGGGAGCTCCTCTGGGGGATTCTTCCCCAAATTTGCTCT
This sequence comes from Melozone crissalis, assembly GCF_028551555.1. Classification (NCBI taxonomy): domain Eukaryota; kingdom Metazoa; phylum Chordata; class Aves; order Passeriformes; family Passerellidae; genus Melozone; species Melozone crissalis. The sequence goes on along the minus strand of NW_026535813.1, from coordinate 1,490,869 downwards.
AAACCTGGACACTGCAGTAATTTATGGCTTGGTAGATGGTAAATAATTTGTCCTGAAAAATTTTTCAAGACACTTTGTAAAGCTGTGCTATTGGCAAAGCACCATTCAAATTGTTCTTGTGTCACAGGTATAATAATTTTGGAGGGATCTCTAGCATTCAATTGTAAACACCTCTGGTGGCATTTGATAATTAATTGTACAATCAGCTCAAAGATGGTAGGTGCCGTCTTTTTAGGTTGGTGAGGTAGGAACATCCGCTCTAGAATGTGCAAAGGGTATTCCACTGTCCAACAATACCAGAAGGGTGAAAATTAACGATGAGAATAAATACGGTGATGCACACCTCTGTGCATATCTGGTGGACTTGTCTGTTTGTTATGGCTTGCTCTACTATTTTGAGAGCAGCTTTTTCCTCTGGGGTTAATTTCCTAGGAGAATTTAGATTAACATCACTCTTTAGGATGTTAAATAAGGGTGCCAATTGTGGGTTGGTTAATCCTAGATAGGATCTGAGCCAGTTTATGGTGTCCAAAAGTTTTTGTGCATCATTTGGAGTTTGAATTTTGGTTGAAAGTTGAATTATCTGTGGCTGTATGGTCTGATCCATTATTTTGAGTCTTAGGTATTTCCAGGGTGGTTGCTGCTGCACCTTTTCCAGTGCCACCTGAAGCCCAAATGTTTTTAATGTTTGCATCAGGCTTGGCTGACTCTGTGAGAGTTCTTTTTTGGTTGGGGTTGCTATCAGGATATCATCCATGTAATGGTAACAGTACGCCCATGGAAATTGTTCTCTCACCGATGAAAGTGCCTGTGCAACATACCACTGACAAATTGTGGGGCTGTGTTGCGGTGTCTTAAGCTTCTGGGTCCCTTTCCCAGGTGTGCCTATATGCCTCTCCCTTCCCCCTCGCCCCCTTGCTTAGTGTGTTGTGTCAATCAGGCTTAACATTCCAGCAAGGCATCCTGTGATTGGTCAAGTTCAAAAGATGCCCCTATGCCCAGGGGTCATTGGTCTATGTCTAGGTATCCCTCGTCCCTTGAGACCCCACCCCTTTCACCTGGTTGGTGGTCACCTGTGTCCCCCCCCCCCCCCCCGCCCCAGGAGCTTAAAAAAGTGATCAGGCCATGTGCTCGTTCATTCTGCTGGAGCAGCTGCTCCCGTCCAGACCTCTGTAACCATGGAATAAACTTCTGGACATTAAACCCTGCAGCGGAATCCTCTCCTTTTTCTCTTCACCATCTCCAGAAGCTCTCTCTCCTGAGGTAAACGGAGTTCCTGACAAGCCTGGACTTGCTCAGTGCCCAGCTGCAATCTCCAGCAGCCAAGGTATCTCTGGGGTGATTTACACCACAGTTGCTGCCTTTGGCCCAGCAGCGAGGGTCAGACTGGCCCAGGCACCATCTAACTGATAATATTGGGATTCATATTCCAATAACTGGCGTCCCTGGGTGGGCAAGCGATTCTGCAGCCCGAGAACGGACTCCCAACACCTCGGAGAAGCTTCTGGCAGCCGTGCATCCAGCTGGAAGGGCTTTGGTTGCATAGCCCTCAGCTAGAGACTTTGGGAATATTCCCAGAAGAAGTTTCGTGGACTGTTCGGTGCCTCTCGAAAGCCCAGCTCTTTTGTGGTGAGCAGATTTTCCAGAGGGAGGACAGGGGAGCCTCTCTCGTGCCCAGAGAGAAGTCCTGTCCGGTGAGGAGACCTTCCTGTACCCAGCCAGCTTCAGCTTCCATTTCAGGTGAGTATTTCTGCTTTCAGTGGAGCAGAAGCTCAAAAACAGACTCTGCCGTGAGTTCTGTTCCTTTTTTTTGCCTTTGCATTTTTGGCTGCGCAGCCCCACAGAGGAATTCGTTGCGTTTTAGCTTTTGCTTTCTACCGTGTGTTTCACTGTCTTTTGGAATTCGCGCCGGAGCGGCGGGAGTGCTCTGCCCTTCCCCCCCGCTCGGCAGCGCAGCGTGCTCGGCTCTTCACGTGGCCGGGGGATCCCTTTCTCGGTGCGGGGGGGGGCGTTCTCGGTACACGCGGCGCGGGGGGCCCAGGTTTCGGCTTGCCACGTGGCGTGGGGGAGGCTGCTCTCTCAGCTCCACGGGGGGGCTGCATTCCACGGTGGGGGAGGCTTTGTTTCCACCTCGGTTTGGCAGGGCGTGCCCTGCTGCTGCTGCCCGGGAATTTTAAAAGCAGTACATACAGCTGCATTGTGAAGCTTTTGTCTGTTCGTTATCGCTTTCTATCTGTGGTTTTTTTTCCGAAATCGGTAGCTGATTTTAGCTTTGTTTTTGGTCAGGCAGGATTAAGTACTTTGCTTTTTACATCTAACATGGGTTCCAAACTCAGCATTGTACAAAAAGGAGTGTATTATAATATTGTTAGCATTTTAGACAGTGGTAATGTGAAGTTCTCTAAAGGAAAATTAAAACAGTTTATAAGATGGCTTTTCCTCCACTTCCCAAAAATTTCCCCTGAAGAAATCCACAATACTCAATTCTGGGATAAAGTTGGGAATGCATTGATAACCTTAGGACAATCTGGCAATGTACCCTCAGCTAAATTTGTGTTCTGGAGTTTACAAATCCGAACTGCATTGCTCAAACAAAGGGAAATGGAGAAAAAGCCAAATGCCAAGCCATGTACCTCTGCTCTCCCTGTTTCTCCCTCTCCTAGCTCTAAAACCCCTAAACCTCTTACCCCAAAACTTGGTATTTTAAAGAGAGCAAACTCATTGGGAAGTCGTCTCCCAGAGTCTGCTGAATTGCCTGAGTTGCCCTGTCCACAAGGCCCTGGCCAGGCTGCGTGGAACCTTTCCCAATCCCCTGTGTCCCCTCCTCTGAAACCCAGAGTCAGCTTTCCGGAGAGCAGTGATGCCCAAAATGGCCCCCAATCCCTAGGGGGTCCGCAAAATGGTGGATGCCACGTGGCATCTTCCCAAACCTGGTCTTCCTCTTCCCAAAATCCTCTTAAACATCCCAAAATTCCAGCCCCATCCCCCTCTCCTCCTGTTCCTCGTGACCCTTTCCCCCCTTCCCCCCCCTTTCCTGCAGTACCCTCAGCTCCGCCCCTCTACTCCTCCCAGGGGGCGTCTGCTGACGTGATGTCACCAGGTGTCCCCGCCCCCTGCTCGCCCCCTGACCCCGCCTCCTGTTCCCGCGGTGTCCCCGCCCCCTGCCTGCCCCTTGTCCCCGCCTCCTGTTCCCACGGTTTCCCCGCCCCTTGCCTGCCCCCTGTCCCCGCCCCCTCCCCGAGTTCCCACGGTGGGGACACACCCACTGCCGGTCCCCAAACCTGTAGCTGTGATCCCAATGCTTCTGTTTCAAGGGATACAGAGCAGGGAACAGCAGATTCAATGCATAGTCCCATGTTGTCACTGGCTCCTGTTACCTTTCAGCCTGCAGCACAAGGGGGGGCAGCCCCGACTGCTATTTGGAATTCTTTTGGACGACAATTGATTAAAGAGATCTGTAAATCTCATAAAGAATATGGTCCACACAGTCCATATTTCCGTGGCCTTTTAAATTCTGAATTGAGTAGGACTGTAGTGATTCCACATGATTTAAAACAGCTTTTTTCTTGTCTCATGACTTCCACGGAATTCAAATTATGGGAAACTGCATGGAAACAGCTGCTAAAAGATGCTCTCCCAGGCTTGCATGCTGATCCAAACACAGCCAAAGACAACAGTGGTAACCCTATCACCATTGAGCACCTCTGTGGTGAGGGCCAATGGTCTTCCCCCTCAATCCAAGCTACTGCAATTCCTGCAGAAACACTCGAGAAAGTAAAAGAAGCAGCTGAAAAAGCATTCTTTTCCCTCCAACTTGAGGGGCCTTTTGAGCCTTATAGTAAAATTAAACAGCTACCATCAGAGCCTTTTGTGAAATTTGTAGAAAGGCTAACTAGAGCCATTGAAATACAAGTTAAAAAAGAAAATGCTAGAGAAGCAATTTTAGAGGAAATGGCATTTACAAATGCAAATGCACAGTGTCAAGCGGCAATCCTGAGCCTTCCTACGGAACTTACTCCTACATTAAAAGATATGCTTCTAGTCTGTAACAGGAAAGTGCCTCTGATGAGTGTGGCTGAAGACTCCAGACCAAGGCTGCTGCCAAGACCACCTCAGCGTGTCGCCGTTGCCAGCCCTGCACCTTTCCCCTCAGCACAGCAGTACCCTGGGCAGCAGCGGGGACCAGCAATGGTTGAGCCCACAAAACCATGCCTGCTTTGTAATAACCTAGGGCACTGGAGTGACCAGTGCCCCCTGAAAAGGGAATTTGATGAATTTAGAAATGGCAGGGGAGGAGAACTACAAGCCCTCCCTGCGGGTCAACAACAAAAAAACTGAAAAGGGAGCGCCCGCCTGCCAGGCGCGCAGACATAAAAAAAGCAGGCCAAGGGAATAAGGGTAGAAAAACAAATCAAGCGCGCGATAATATTAATGTTTGTGTAAGTGAAGCAGGTGCTTCAAAGACCAAGTCTGCTAGTACTTTGTTGAAAGTGAAACAAAATAACCTTTGTTATGATTTAAGTGATCCCGTGTTAACCACATCTTCTGTCAATGAGCCTTACAGGTTGCAGCTGACAGAGTCACTTCTCCTGAAGGACAGCAACTGGCATTTTGTCTCTGTAAATCCTGAACAGAAGGGTACTTGGTACCGAATTCGTTGTAAGTACATCGTCATTGGGGACACCAAACACACACCACAAGAGATCAGAATTGCTCCAGGAATGTCAACATCAGATCCTGAGCAATTTGTTCTCGGCCTGCACTGTTTCCACCCACCCCTGTTTCTTCCCAAGGGACAAATTGTTGCACAAGCTATCCCTGTGCCATCTTTACCTGAAAATATCGAAAAACAAGGGCCCACAGTTGCCCGGGTCCAAGTTATTGGGAAAGATAAACCCAAATTATGGTGCAATGTCAGTGGGGGTGGGGAGTCTAAACGCATTGAGATGCTTGTAGACACAGGTGCAGACTGCACAGTGATTCCAGTACAAGACTGGCCAGCACATTGGCCTTTGCAAAATGTTGCCGGTCACCTTCAAGGTGTGGGCGGTCTGCAATTAGCAAGACAATCCAAAAGTATTATTCAATTTGAGGGACCAAACGGGCAATTGGCAAATATCCGTCCATTTGTGTTAGATTATTCGGAACCTTTGTTAGGGAGAGATTTAATGGCCCAGTGGGGTGTCACAATTGATATTCCAGACTCTCCACAGCATTTTTGTGCAGCAGTCAGTGAACAACAGTGCCCCACCCAAAAACTGAAGTGGAAAACAGACGAACCGGTTCAGGTGAAACAGTGGCCACTCAGTAAACAAAAAATAAAGGCGCTTGAGGAACTAGTGCAAGAGCAACTAAAAAAGGGCCACATTGTGGAGACCATGTCCCCATGGAACTCTCCAGTGTTTGTCATCCAAAAAGCTGACAAAAAGAGATGGCGGCTCCTCTGTGACCTCCGACAAATTAATAATGTAATTGAAGATATGGGTTCTCCCCAACCTGGTATGCCATCCCCAACAATGCTTCCCCAAGATTGGAAATTAGCTGTTATTGATATTAAAGATTGTTTTTTCCAAATCCCCTTGCACCCTGACGATGCACCGCGTTTTGCATTCTCGGTCCCTTCCATCAACATGGAAGCCCCTATGAAAAGGTACCATTGGACCGTTCTTCCTCAGGGATTAAAGGTATCTCCAGCTATCTGCCAGTGGTATGTCTCTTCCCTGCTTTCCCTAGTACGTGCAGCCGCAGAGAAGGCCATTATCTATCATTACATGGATGATATCCTTGTGTGTGCCCCCAATGATGATTTACTCACACATGCGCTTGACCTAATGATCGATGCATTGATTGTTGCAGGGTTCGAGCTCCAGGAAAAGAAAATTCAAAAGATGCCACCTTGGAAGTATTTGGGCTTAGAAATTGGAAATAGGACCATTGTTCCTCAAAAACTAGAAATCAATCCAAGGATCAAGACCCTTGCGGATGTCCACAAGTTGTGTGGGTCTTTGAATTGGGTAAGGCCGTGGCTCGGTCTGACTAATGAAGACCTTGCCCCTCTTTTCAATTTACTGAAAGGGGGAGAGGACCCAGGTGCTCCTAGGTCTGTTACCCCAGAGGCGCGGAAAGTTCTAGAAAAGGTTCAGATTGCAATGTCCACAAGACAGGCCAACCGATGCCGGCCTGACCTGCCATTCAAATTTATCATTCTAGGTAAGTTGCCACACCTCCATGGAATTATTTTCCAGTGGGAGGAAAAACAAACACCTAAGGCAAAGAACACACAAAAAAAGGACCGGGACCAGAGGGACCCTCTTTTGATCATAGAGTGGGTTTTCCTCAGTCACAAAAGGTCCAAGAGACTGACAAAGCCTCAGGAGCTGGTAGCAGAACTGATCCGGAAAGCAAGGACCCGGATCAGGGAGTTAGCAGGATGTGATTTTAAGTGCATTCACATTCCAGTTGAGTTAAAATCAGGTCAAAATACTATGAAAATACTAGAACAATTGTTTCAAGAAAATGAAGTGTTGCAGTTTGCTCTGGATTCCTACTCAGGACAAATTTCGGTAGCGCGGCCCGCCCACAAATTGTTTGAACAAGACGTTCAATTTACCTTAAAATTGAGAAGTGCTCTAAGTAGGAGACCTTTAAAAAGGGCTCTGACTGTCTTTACAGATGCGTCTGGGAGGTCCCACAAGTCTGTTGTGACTTGGAAGGATCCTCAAACCCAGCAGTGGGAGACGGACATTGCTGAGGTGGAAGGTTCACCTCAGGTTGCTGAATTGGCTGCTGTTGTTAGGGCTTTTGAAAGGTTCTCAGAACCATTTAATCTGATTACAGACTCTGCATACGTGGCAGGAGTAGTATCCAGGGCAGATCAAGCAATTCTGCAAGATGTATCTAACATCGCACTTTTCGAATTGCTCTCAAAACTGGTAAAGTTAGTCACTCACCGAGAGCAACCATTTTATGTGATGCATGTCAGGTCACACACTGACTTGCCAGGGTTTATCGCTGAAGGCAACAGAAGGGCAGATGCTCTTGCTGCACCTGCAGTGATGGCCACTCTCCCAAATGTTTTTGAACAGGCAAAAATCAGCCACCAGCTTTTCCACCAAAATGCACCTGGCCTGGTTCGTCAGTTTAACATCACTCGAGAACAGGCCAAAGCGATTGTGGCCACATGCCCAAATTGCCAACAACATGCACTCCCTGCAGTGAGTACGGGAGCAAACCCAAGGGGACTGAACAGTTGTGAACTGTGGCAAACAGATGTAACACACATACAGTCTTTTGGACGGCAGAAATATGTTCATGTTAGTGTAGATACCTTTTCTGGAGCGGTCTATGCTTCTGCCCACACAGGAGAATCATCTATTGATGCTATTAAGCACCTCTTACAGGCCTTTTCTTTCATGGGCATCCCCAAGGAGCTGAAAACTGATAATGGGCCTGCTTATAAATCCAAGGAATTTGGGAGCTTCCTGCAGCAATGGGGAGTAGAGCACAAAACTGGCATCCCCTACTCCCCTACAGGTCAAGCCATTGTAGAAAGAACTCACCGTGATATTAAAAGGGTCCTGGACCAGCAGCAACAGGTTCTGAAAGTGGAACCTCCCCATATCCGGTTATCCAGGGCGCTATTCACAATCAATTTTCTGAATTGTTCTTTTGACAGCCTGAACCCACCCATCCTACGCCACTTTGGGGGGAGCAGTCACAGGTTGATGAAAGAAAAACCTCCGGTTTTAGTAAAGGACCCTGAGACTTGGAAAATGGTGGGACCTTACAAATTGGTTACTTGGGGACGTGGATACGCCTGTATGTCCACCCCCTCTGGTTTAAGGTGGGTTCCTTCCAAATGGGTAAAGCCCTATGTTCCCAAGGACTCAGAGAAATCTGCAGAAGCACCCCAGGTTGCTCATGCTGCCTGGAGAAGAAAACGCCGCACGCGTTCTCTGGAGGAAATTCCATTTAAGCCTCCTATCTGGAATAGTTTGTAATATATGTTTGTTTCAAGTTTTTGTACCAGTTTAGATCCCACTGTTCGTGTGTAGCCTCGAGATGCCATGAGACCGAGCCTGCTTCTCGTTCTGCTCGTGATCATCCCACCTGCGATCTCCTGCATAGTGCCGCAGCCCAAACCACATATGGACTACCTTGATAAAGGCTCTCGGACATCAAGAGAGAAACTGACAACGGACTGAATGGACTGTTCAAAGGCTGGGGACTCTCGGGCTGGTTGAGATCTATTCTGAAAACTGTGTTTTTAGTGCTGTTTATTTTAGTTATAGTTATTGTAGTTTTTAGCATTGTTTTTAGACTAATCAAACGCATGGTCCTCAAGTTAATTTCAAGCTCATCTCCCCCTCCTGAGGTCTACCATTTGGAAGCCCTCAGTGCTCCAATGGATGACCTGGAAGCCTCAGTGGAAAACACTGACCCTCCTGTAGAGGAAGAACTGATTTACCAACCATGGTTTAGCAATCACTCTGCACCACAAACACAACCCTCTTCTTTTTAAACAAAACTAGGGGGAGATGTTGCGGTGTCTTAAGCTTCTGGGTCCCTTTCCCAGGTGTGCCTATATGCCTCTCCCTTCCCCCTCGCCCCCTTGCTTAGTGTGTTGTGTCAATCAGGCTTAACATTCCAGCAAGGCATCCTGTGATTGGTCAAGTTCAAAAGATGCCCCTATGCCCAGGGGTCATTGGTCTATGTCTAGGTATCCCTCGTCCCTTGAGACCCCACCCCTTTCACCTGGTTGGTGGTCACCTGTCCCCCCCCTCCCCCCGCCCCAGGAGCTTAAAAAAGTGATCAGGCCATGTGCTCGTTCATTCTGCTGGAGCAGCTGCTCCCGTCCAGACCTCTGTAACCATGGAATAAACTTCTGGACATTAAACCCTGCAGCGGAATCCTCTCCTTTTTCTCTTCACCATCGCCAGAAGCTCTCTCTCCTGAAAAACGGAGTTCCTGACAAGCCTGGACTTGCTCAGTGCCCAGCTGCAATCTCCAGCAGCCAAGGTATCTCTGGGGTGATTTACACCACAGTTGCTGCCTTTGGCCCAGCAGCGAGGGTCAGACTGGCCCAGGCACCATCTAACTGATAATATTTGGATTCATATTCCAATAGGGCTGTTTTTCATCTCCTGCAGGAAAACTTTCCATTGATAATGTTCGACTAGTGCAGCATTATTAAAGGATGGCACTGTAAAAGCAAACTTTGGGGTATCAACAGGGTGGAGTAGAATAGTGAGAAAACAATTGTTCAAGTCCACAATCAGAATATCCCAGGTGGCAGGTATCATGGTAGGAGATGGCATACCAGGTTGCAAGGCACCCATGCTTTCCATGACAGCATTGATTTTTCTCAAGTCATGGAGCAACCTTCATTTACTGGACTTCTTTTTTGTAACAAATACCAGGGTGTTCCAAGGGCTCATAGATGGTTCTGTGTACCCTTGAGCTAGTTGTTCTTGTACCAGGACTCTTAGGGCATCCAGTTTCTCCTTTTCAAGGGACCACTGTGGTACCCACACAGGCTGGGTAGTGAGCCATTTTAGAGCTATTGTGGGATACTTTACGCCCTTCTAATTCAGTGGCCTCCGTTAAAAATCCATCCCCACCTGGACTCCCCACATAGACAGAACATCCCTCCCCCACAGGTTCAGTGGTGCAGCAGTGATGTATGGCCAAATTGTGGCTGTCTGACCCTCTGTATTTTTAACCAACACAGGTTTGCTACTCAATAAGTTCTTTGTGGCCCCTCTGAGGCCAGCAATGCCAGGTCCTGCAGGTGCAGTAGGCCACGATGAAGGCCAAGTGTTGGCAGAGATGATAGTGACGTCTTCCCCATGTCAATCATCCCACTGACCTTTATCTGCAAGGGCCTTGCCTGAGGCATTGTAACAGTACAAACCATATTGGGTCTTTGATCACTTATAACCTGAGTCCAATATACCTGGGGCTGTCCTATTGATCCGAAGCCTCAGTCTTCTCACACCCTCAAATCTGTTTTGGAGACAGAAGACATAAAAGGAAATAATTGAGCAATTCAAATTTTAGCAGGGATAGTCACAAATGGAGTAGGGGTTGATACCTTAGCATGTATTTGTCCTATAAAATCAGTGTCTATGATGCCTGGGTGTACAAAGATACCTTGCAAAGTGGCGCTGGGTCTCCCAATTAGCAGAGCACTCAGTCCTTTCCCTATGGGCCTCTGGGCCTTGAGAGGGACTTTATGTACCTTTAATGAGCTTATAGTTATTGAGACTGAGGTGGAAACATCCACTCCAGCTGACCCTCTTGTTCTTCCTGTGAGCTGGTCAAACAGGCTTGCACTGGAGGGTGGGAAAATGCTTGTATCATCATGTGTTTCCCTTTCACGCTTGGTCTCCCATTTCCCTGGCCTTTGAGAAGTTGTCCATTAATATGAAATTTGGACTTGCATAGTTTGGTTGCATGACTGGATCTCCCACATCATTTGCAGCTTGTATTTACACTCTTCTCTCCTTGGGGACAGTTTACCTTCATGTGGCCTTGTTATACACCTCTGTATCAATGGGGCATCAGTCTTCCTGCAGCTGTAATAGAATTAGCTAACAAGTCCATGTTATATGATCCAGTTCCAACCTTAGCACAAGTATCAATCATTTCTTCTAAGGATGGATTCTCTTTGGGTAATGAATCTATAACTTTTCTTCAGTCTTCGTTTGCATTATCTCGTGCTATTTGTAGTATTAATTGATTCCTTGCTTCTCTGTTTGCTATTTGCTTTTCCATAGCATCCTGCAAACATTCTATGAACTGCATGTAAAATTCATTGGGGCTTTGTCTTATACTTGAGTACCTTTGGGTTGGCACAGACATGTTTGTAATTTTCATCAGGGCCCGCATTCCTAAGTCTTTTGCCTGAGCTAGTATTGAGGGATTCAGACGTGTTTCCATTTGTGTACTTTCCATGGGGGGCAGTCCCATGAGTTGAGAAATCCCCGCCCCAAAGCATGGGTCGTGCTGTGAAGCTCCTGAATTTAGCAGTCCCTGTTCCTCTGCATAACACCTCCAGGCTGATTCAAACATCATATATTGCACTGGAGTACAGAGTAATTTAGTGATTTGCTTCATGTCAAAAGGAGTTAATTCACTTGCAGTTATAAATCAAAGCATATTTGCAACTGTGAGAGATCCCAGTCCATGCTTAGCAGCCAATTGGCGTAGCTCAGAGAGGATTTGCCAGTTAAAAGGGACATGTTTATCTGATGTACTCCCATTACTTTGCAGAACTGGGAATGCTGCAATTGTCCTGCTCCCCTGCTGTCCCCCTCTGATGATAGCAAAGACATGGGCACAGAAGTCAGTTCAGCCCCTTCTATATCCCAACTTGCAATTGCCATTCATTTTAGCTCCCACTAGAAGATCACTGGGTCATGAGTGGGAATGGCATCTGATCGGAACAGTGATGGAGCTGGAGCTGGAACCAGCAGTGTTGCAAGGGCTTCCTCTCCGGGGCTGGCAGTAGGGTGGTGACTCGGGTTCCCTCTGTGGGGGTCTTGTGTATCCATCAGTGATATGGGTCCTTCGAGCTGTTCAAGCCTCAACTGCAGGCACAGTTGGGCTGTAGTGGCAGTGGGAGCAGGGTCCAGTAGTGCGCCGCTGCTACTTCCTGGGTTTGGTGCATTTCCAGGTGTGACATTGCCTTGGCATCTGGGCATCCGCCAGTGATGCATCCTCGGGGCCTGCCCACTAATTGCAGTGGCAAATGGGCATGGCCAATGAAGGTGGGACTGTAGGCATGGCTTTGGAGCCAAGCAAATCAGCTTCAGGTAGAGGCAGTCCAATCATTTCCGTGGCAACTCGAGGACAGCCCTGGCACTAGTGGCTTGGGTAACCACGCAGGCGTGCTCAGTGTGTGGCTGCAGGGTGCCCGCCCAACATGGTGGCGCAGTCTGGTCCGGCCACAGCACCGCCAGCCACCATGGCTCCTCCAGCCACCACGGCATCATCTCATGGTGGGTCTCTGCTGTCTGGAAGGATTGTGCAATCCAGTAGGCAAGGCACGGTGCTGCCACAGGGTGCCCATTCAGCGCAGCGCAATGCCGTGGTGGTGCGGCCGTTTTGTCTGCCCACTTCTCTCCAATGTCTGACCTAGTGCCCTTGCCTCCTGCTGCCTTGTCCGACACCCAGTCCTCGCCATGCATCTTGGTTTTTATCTGTCTCAACAAGTCCAAGATAAGCTACCTGGGCTTTATAACTTTAATGGCCCTTTCATCGCCTTTAGAAGCTGCTTCAATTATAAATCTGCCAGTTCGCGCCCAAGTATTTAGATCAAGCATGGCTTCTTTGGTTGTGTCCAACCCTCAGTTCTTAGTCCACATCAGCAAGGCTAACAAAACCTGCTCTTCATATTCTACCCCCCATTCCAGTAAAAGGAGGGTCCATACCTTCATAACTGGATGTTCCACCGAGATCCATCCACCCATATTTTAGGTGGCAGTTTTCTTCTATTTTCAGGAGTATTAACAAAGGAATCCAGATTCGGGCAGCTTTTTCACTGCAGATGGCTCTCCATGGCTCCGTTTTGGCAGCTTTTTCGCTGCAGGCGGGTTCTACTCACCCACCCTCTGTCTCCCTGCTCTTCACATGGATGGCTGTGTCAATCACATCGGGTTTCACCACTTATTATGTTAGGGTCACAGTTTGGAGACAGGCACATGACTGAACACACCGAGGGTCATGCAACAACAGCCATGATTTATTATGGACACCCCCTTTTATAGGGAGTTCAAAATTCCCAGGCTTGAACACCTGACAAGATCTCAGCACCGCCCAGCTCACTTGCCAATGATATGTCTGCATTCAGGATTGAATGGAGTTGGCAGGGGTCCCCTGTTTGAGTTTGAATCCAACCTATTCTTACCACACCCGGGGACTTGTTTTACTTCTATTCTATAACAAACTAGGCTTGCCATATTGGGTTTCTTATTATGGCCAAATGTATTTGTGCAGCTTCAGGCCAGCTGTGTCTGTGACAATTCCCCCCAACATCTCTCATAGCAATTCTATGCTGCAAGTCCCGGAAAACTTCCAGAGGAAGAGCCCACCCCCCAGACCAAACTCCCAAACTTGGAAAGGACTCCACTGGATTGCCAGGGTTATCAGCCTCTCCTGTAAACTCAATCACCTTCTATTCATCCCCCCGGTCATCACCCCCTTCTTCTCCCAGTGTCTTTTTTATTTAACAGATGGCAAGAAATTCCCTGAGAAACCTAACCCACAACACATCTTCAGCACAGTAAAGACATGGACCTGTTAGAACAGGTCCACAGGAGTGCCACAAAAATTATCAGAGGCCTGGAACATCTCTCCTATGGAGAAAGGCTGAGAAAGTTGGGATTTGTGGTGGGTTGACCTTGGCTGGACACCAAGTGCCCACCAAGCTGCTCTATCACTCCCCCTCCTCAGCAGGACATGGGGAAGAAAATAAAATGAAAAAGCTTGTGGGTTGAGATAACGTCAATTTAATAAAGCAAAAGCAAATACAGCACATGGAAACAAAGGAAAACAAAAATATTTAAATATTTTGTTCATTACAGATGTCCTGACACTTCCTGGGAAGTAAGGCCTTGGTGCAAATAGCAGTTGCTTCAGAAGACAAACACCTTAATGTAGGAGAGACATTCTGTGCTGTTCTTGTGAGCCAGCAAAGGCCTCCTGAAGATAAAGGAAAGCCCCATATCTCTCCTGAGGAAGACACCAAGGTTGTCACCATGGAGACGTGATGAAGGAGAGAAAGTTAAGAGATACAGACTCTAGCTGGCTCACAGAATGACATGGCTCCTTGGTCACCCACTGAGCACTTTGTTTATTTCCTATAACCAATGGGCAGTGAATATGTATGTTAAGTGAATGTAAATATCTTGAAAGAGTATAAAAACAACATGTTGCTATAATAAATCTCTCTTGCACCCTTCTGATGGAGTTGTGGTACTTTGTGCTGTGTCGTGCTCTATAACGACACCTTAATAGCAAATTCCCACCCTCCCTGCCTTCTCCCCACTCTCTCCCCTCCACTACCTCCATTTGGGCTCGAATTTGGGCTCTATCTCTTCCCAAACTCTTGCTCATCCCTAGTCTTTGGGGGCAGGGGGATTGAAGAGACTGCATTTATGATATGGGAGCACTGGTCAGCAGTAGCCAAAACACTGGTGTGTTCTCAACACCTTTCCAGCTACCAATGCAAAGCACAGCACTGTGAGGGCTGCTATGGGGAAAGTTACTGTTGAGGAATTCACCTAGGTCTGGTAGCTGGGTGTGCAAGCTGCAAATTGCACCCTGAGTAGAGGGAAACCACTGGAGCCACAGGCAACAGTTGTGAATGAGTGCTGACCTTATTCCTAACAAAGGGCAAGCATATCTCTGGCTGTTTTGCCAGTCAATGGGGGCAATAGAACAGACACAGACACCAATAGGAAGAATGGTCTTCTTTTACTATTAATATTGAGGCAAAAAAGAGGTGAAAGGATACATTTAGTAAAACAATAAGGTTATTATTTGTGTGGCTTTAGCAACAAGTAAAAATAAACAAGGTAATGAATCTAATAATTACTATACAAGAGAGAGAATAGTGATTGAGAAAGATATATTGTGGTGGTGTTTGCAGGGGTCCCAGGACGAGGGAAGAGATGAGAATCTTGACTACATGTTTCAGAAGGCTGATTTATTTTATGATATATATTATATTAAAAGAAAATTATATACTAAAACTATACTAAAAGAATAGAAGAAAGGATTTTGTCAGAAGGCTAGCAAGGAAAGGAATGGAATGATAATAAAATCTTGTGACTGACCAGAGTCTGAGACAGCTGGACTGTGATTGGCCATTAATTAAAAACAACCACATGAGACCAATCAAAGATGCACCTGCCACATTCCTCAGCAGCAGATAATTATTGTTTACATGTTGTTTCTGAGGCCTCTCAACTTCTCAGGAGAAAAATCCTAGCAAAAGTATTTTTCAGAAAATATGTCTGTGACAATATATCACCAATAGCTTAAATTCTTTACCATCATCCAGAGTCCGCAATTGCTGGGAAGCCCCGTTGTGCAGCGAGGACCTGGAGAACCCTGCCTGGCAATTGGGAAAATCCTACACAGTGCTTCCACCTGTAGGTGAGATCTTCAGTTAGCCAAAAAAAAAAAAAGGGGCCCAGCTTTTATAGGCCCAAATTGACAAGTCCAAATAACTTGTTTACCTTTGTGTGCAGAAAACATCTGGTCCTGATGGCCCACTTCCAGACCAGCTGAGACCAAGGCTTGGTCAGAGCCCAGGCCACAGCTGGGAGGGTTTTGCCTAAAATATTCTACTAACAAGTCTCTAGGGATATCTGTTGGAAGGATTTCTTGATATATCCTACACAAGGTTGTACAAATGTCTTTACAACAGCTGGTTTGGCATTAAGAACAACTAATATAAATGTTTTAATAATATTTTTTTCAACTAAAGAACCTTGATGATATTAACAGCATCATGTTCAAGATTCATCTTCTAAGTCAACTCAGGCTCAGGCCTGCTGTTCAGGCCTTAGCATATCAGTGGCACCAGTTGCCCAGGGGTGTCTGGTCACCCTGAGACTCTGTAGGAGCCAATCAACAACGAGAAGTCCCCAGATCAAAAATCACCATTGGACCATAAGGCACATAAAGAGTGCATGAAGAATGGATGCATAGACTGAGATTAAAAAGCTCAGGGACTCTTTTGTTCAGGGTCCTTCCCCAGAGGCACCAACTCAAGCTGGTTTTTTGTTGCTGCACCATGATTAAATTACTTAAAGGAACCAAAGGTCTGAGGCTCTGCTATGGGAAACCTGGGGTTGAGCCGGTGAGGGCAACTTGTCTGACTATGAGAGTGGTATGTGGGGAGTTGTTACAAATGAGAGGGGAGAGCATTAGATGAGTCCCTGCCTTTGCCCAGATTTCTGGCAGTAGACAGCAGCTTTATTGAGGTGGCCAGCACCCCAAAACCTACTCTCACTCACAAGTTCTTAATAATGACCAATCAGGTCTATTACAGCATTAACTATTTATTGAATAGACACAAGGAAAACAGACATAAGACTTTAACAGGTTTACTTACTACACAGGATAAACAAAAGAAACACTACTAGTAGGTTCATAAGACAGTGCACTATAATAAAGGTACCTATGTTAAAGCTAGTGAAGAAATAGTATTGATAAGGAGCCAGTGTCACTTATGAACAAATTATAGTGGTGTGCAAGGAGTCTCCTCTCAATCCCCTGGGAAGTAACTCGTTACCAACATCTCAGCATCGAGGAGCTCTCCACACACTCAGAGAGTGTATAAGACATTTCTGATTTAATTGAAATTATAGTGTTTTCTTATAGTTTGCAAAAGTGCTTGGGTCTGTCAGTCACAATTTTTGCTTATCCTTTCCCATGCATTCAAGGCAGGATGTTTATTGCTGGCTAGGGTTGTTTTCAGACAAGATAATTCATTACAAGACAAACCATTAGGCCTTAGTGAGCCATGTGCCAGGAAGCAGAAAAGCTTCTGCTGTATCAGGGGTGAAAAGTCCTGTCACAGGAGTCAAGCGGGGCACCCATCAGTTCACTGAAGCTGCTTGCCACAAAGGGAATTTAGTACCAGCAGTTAAAGACTTAAAAACACATGGCCGGACGAAATGGCTGCTGCGTGTAGCCATGCCATTCCCCGTGGCCGAACTGCCTTAAATGCACCCCTGGCACCAGCACTGTTCCCGAGCAAGCGGTCCCCCGCAGCCCCCCTGTATGGTGGGGCCCCTGCGCGTAGCTAGATGGAGGGGAGCAGGGGGGGTCCTGGCAACGCCAGAGGGTCTGGTGCCGGCACCTCGCAGATGCTATCCCGTGCCTGACCCACAGAGCTGCTGCAGGGGCTTGTACCACACCGCCACTTTGGGGGGGCAGCCTGTGACCATGACTCAGCCTCATGCTGCTCCTGACACCGCCTCCCCCACCATTGGAACCACGCACGCTCCTCATCACCATGAAAACACCCAAACCGCCCCTGCCCAGAGCTGGTTGGCTCAGCCTACAAATCGCGCCCACGGCCCCTCCTCCGCTGGCCACGCCTGCCTGCCACTGCAACACGGGGGGTGGAACCCAAGATGACGTCACTACAAATGCCCGGATGTTGCCACTACATCACTCCTGGAAATACACTGGAACTAGGAAACCTCAGCATTACGACACAGAGCCCTGCTCCCAGCTCTGGCCCCAGCCCTGCACCTGCCACTGCTGCAACACCATGGCATCTACAGCCAAGCTTCCAACCAGCTGAGGAAGCCCCTGCAACCCTGATGATGCCAGCTCCAGCCTCTTCGATGTTCCAAGCAGAAAACATTCCCACCTGAGACCCAGTAATCTTCTGAATGGAGGTAAAACAAAAGGCGATAGAATGTGGAGATATAGAGGGGGCTGAACCAATTTCTGTACCCGTGTGTTCACCATCATCAGAGAACTAGCAGCAGGGTATGGGAAAAATTGCAGCATTCCCAGTCGTGCGAGGTAATGGGACAACCCCTGACAAATACGAACCCTTTATTTGGCAAATCCTTTCAGAGCTACACCAACTAGCTGCTAAACATGGGCTAGGGTCGCCTGCTGTTGCAAATATGCTTTGATTTATAGCTGCTAGTGAATTAACCCCTTATGATATGAAGCAGATTGCAAAATTGCTCTGTACTCCAGTACAATATATGGTATTTGCATCGAGCTGGAAATTTTATGCAGAAGATCAGGGACTAAAAAACTCAAGAGCTTCACAGCAGGACCCATGTTTTGGGGCAGGGATCTCTCAAATTATGGGACTGCTCGCCACTAAAGACCCACAAACCCAAGCACATTTGAACCCCTTTATTCTAGCCCAAGCAAAAGATTAGGCAATGCAAGCTCTAACAAAAATCACAAATATGTCTGTACCTACCCAAAGTTATTCAAATATAAGTCAAAAACCAGACAAATTATATATGCAGTTCATAGAACGTTTGCAAGATGCTATGGAAAAACATATCTATCAGCGAAGCAAGGAGCCAATTAATACTGCAGCTAGCACAAGATAATGCAAATGTAGACTGTAGAAAGATTATAGATGCCTTGCCTAAAGAGAATCCCTCCCTAGAGGATATGATAAATACATGTGCTAAGGTTGGGACTGGATTTCATAACATGGATATGTTAGCTAGTACTATTACAGTTGCTGTTAAAAAAATTCCCCAGTGCTACAAATGTGGACAACAAGGCCATGTGAAAGCAAACTGTCCACACCAGTCCATACCACAGGGGACATTTCAAGGACAGAGGGGTGTTGTTGGGAAGGATGAAAGTTTGACAAGAAAGTCTCACAGATATGTATGCTTGGCAGAAAGATTTTTGAATGTAGAATCTGAAGAACAAGTAGAAATGAATGCAAGTTTTGATATAGAATAAAAGAATTGCTGAACCAGTCTTGCTGGACAACTAAGGCAAAGGTTATGTTGAGATGGAAAGAGGTTTTATGACTTAGAGCAAAGGATAAGCTGGCCATAAACAAAAAATGTTTTTACCAAGCAGAAAGATACCACAGGCAAACAAGACTGCTGATGTTGCTAGTAGAAAAAAGGTCTTAGAATTCTCCACTGCTAGAAAACTGAAAAACAACTTCTAGCTTAAGCTGTAACATACTGTGGAAACCTAGGGCACTGAGAATATTTCTCTGTCTGCTCTGGGGTGCCCTGACCCCCAGGGGAGCACTGACTTTGACCCTCATTCATGGAGAAAGTTTCCTAAACTTCAAGATACACTAGAATCCACTAAAGTGTGAAGTAGATTGTAGAGAGTAGTGTAGGTGTATCACTTAGGTGAGAAATGTAGGTTTTGGGATTTTTAGTATGTTGTAGGTGGAAGCAAGATGGAGGGCACAGGGTGTCATCCTGGGTTTCTTCTTCATGCTTCTTCTTCCTCCTTCTCTTTGAGTTTGGGTGGCATTTTGTAATTGGGTGGAAAAATCCGTATTGCGGGCTTTTAGGGATCAGGTATTGGGTTAAAAAGGGGAAATAATCTAGGTGTTAGTTCTTAATTGGATAGTTTAGTCTTAAAAGACCTTGTAACAAGAGATTTTTAGCCATTTTTGCAGGGCTTTTTCAGTGCTCTGAGCCCGGCGTGGACAGTGTGCAAAACTTTAGATAAGATAATAATAAACAAGAACCTGAAGACCGAAAAAATCCAGTACATCTCTCTTTCCTGACACAAAACCGCTCCAGGAGGGTCTCCCCCGACAGGAGATCCCCCTGGGAGGGCCCAGCGTGAGACCCAGAAGTCGAGGAAGTGGCAACAGGTACCCCAACACATACTAACTTTTTGTGATTGGAGAATAGTAACATGAATATGGTAATTATAGTAGTTATGATAGGCAATAGGTAAAAGTAAAGGTATAGATTGGTTCTTATGTATTAAGATGCTCAGCAAAGTATATAATGCATTGTAACCAAAATGAAAGGGTCTTCAGGCTTGTCTGCAGCTGGAGCTGACAGCTGTAGGCGCAGGCTCTGTCACCCATGACCCTGGACTGCTGTAACATCTTGGATACAATAAACTGCATTTTGAAGAGCCGCCTGGAGTCCCATATCTCTCATTCAGGCCCTTACTGGGTATGAATGAAAACTGTCATGGATGTGGGAGATTAAGACATGCAACAAAAGAATGCTGGTCCAAATTTCCTGTTAATGGTCAATCTCTCAAGGACCAGGGAAATAGGAGACCAAGTGTGACAGGGAAACGTGTGACAACACAAGCATTTTCCCACCCTCCAGTACAAGCCTGTGTGATCAACTCACAGCCAGGACAAGAGGGACAACTAGAATGGATGTATCCACCTCAATCCCAATAACCATAAACTCATTACAGGTACATGAAGTCCCTCTTGATGCCCAGGAGCCCATAGGGAAAGGACAGAGTGCTCTTCTTATAGGGAGATCCAGTGCCATGCTACAAGGCATTGATGTGCACCCCAGTGTCATAGATGCCGATTGCGCGTGGGCGTACACGGCCCTAAGTCCGGCTAGCTGAAGGGGTGAAGCGGCCGACGCCCCTGCGCATCAGAAGCCAGCCCCCCTTGGCGTCCTGGCCTCGGGCTGGGCTGGATTGCGGACTTGGATTCGCGCTGGACGAGACGAGAGAGGAGGCGACCACTTGCTGGGGGTAAAACGTCGGTTTATTGAAGAGCCCGCAGGCAGCAAAGGGCAAACCAAACAGGTGGAAAAACCCACAGCAAATGGCCCCGAACACGGGGGGAGACAGAGTTTTACAGGGAAGGGGTGGAGACGGGAGGGGAAGCCCAGCTAACCAATAGGAGAACATGTGGGGAGGTACATAAGAAAACTGACACAAGAACTTATCCAATAAACATAGAACAAAGGAGGGGCCCCGGGACGCCAGCCAACCACAACCCCCAGAGAGAAGAATGTTCTAGAAAGCAGGGAGGAGTGGAGGGTGATTGACTGGGCTCAGGGAGGAGGAAAACTTTACTTATACGGTGGGATAAGGGAGGAGCAGTTATGTAACTTGGGAGATTGACAATTAACGGGGGCAGGGGTAACCATAGTAACATAACTGCCAAAGGCTCTGTGGCGGGAAAACTGGAGGGGGAAGAACCATCTTACAAAGAACAGGGGGGGAATAATACATAAAATGGGGGAACAAAACAAGAAATTTAAAAACACACTACAATAGCCAATTTTACAGAACAAATACAAGCCATGGTATCAACCCCTGCTCCATCCGTAACTATCTCTGCTAAAACCAGAATCGCATTGCGCAACTTATTCATTATAAGTCTTCTGTCTTCTGTCAAAGCAGATTCTATGGAGCAAGGAGACATAGGCTTTGGATCAACAGGACAGCCCCAGGTGAACTGGACTCGGGTCGTGGGAGATCAATGACCTAACATGGATTGTACTGTTGTGATGCCTAAGGCACAGTCTTCGCAGATAAAGGTCAGTGGGATGATTGACAAAGAGGCAGATGTCATCATCGTCTCTGACAACATATGGCCTTCATCATGGCCTACTACACCTGTGGGATCTGCTGTTGCTGGCCTTGGAGGGACCATACAGAGCTGCTTGAGCAGCAATCCTGTGCTAATCAAAAATCCTGAGGGCCAAACAGCTACAATATGGCCATACATCACTGCTGCACCTCTTAACCTGTGGGGGAGGGATGCTTTATCTGCGCGGGGAGTTTGGGTAGGGACAGATTTTTAACGGGGGCCACTGTGTTAAAGGGTGTAAGGTGGCCCACACCAGATCTGAAATGGCTTACAGCTCAGCCTGTGTGTGTACCGCAGTGGGCTCACAAGAAAGAAAAGCTAGATGCCCTAAAATCATTAGTACAAGAACAACTAGCTCAAGGACACATAGAGCCATCTATGAGTCCCTGGAACACCCCTGTATTTGTTGTAAAATAAATCTGTTCAATGGAGGTTGCTCCATGACCTAAGAAAGATCAGTTCAGTCATGGAGGGCATGTGTGGATGCCATGGGACAGAGAGAGAGAAATGGCAAGCGTTTCTCACAGCAGCTTGTGAGAATTTTCAGGGAGTTGTAAAGATGTGATAACTTGTTAGTATTGTCCTGGGGTGACGTTATGATGCTTGTATCCCCATTCATCCGTTCTGTGCCTTTAAGACTGGCTCTGAAAAGTGGAAGTTTTGTTTGGGTTTCCCTTATCAGGACACAGAGACAAGGCAGTACATAGGGTTGTTTTCACTTCTAGCTCGCAGCTTGCTGCTTTTGCTTGCTTGCTTTTCTGCTCTTGCTTCTGCTCTCGCTTTTGCTTCTGCTTATTAGCTAGTTTAGCTAAACAGTCCAAATTCCTTCCCGGACTGTTTCTCCTCTCCTGTTCCTGTGACCATCTCAAACCTGCTCCGGACTGGGACCTGGGAACACCGAAGGTTTGGCTGCAGCAGCTGGCCCAGCGCCGGAGGGACTGAGAGCAGAGCAACCACCCCGAAAGAGACTTTCTGATTTTGTCATCTTTCTCAGAGTGGTGTCAGCTGGTATTGTTCATTTTGTGTGCGGGGGGTGCTGTGCCAGTCAAATAAACAGGTTCTTTCCACTTCTCTCCGAGGAATTTTTTCCCGACCCGGTTGGGGGGAGGGGCCGTGTGGGTTTTGCTTTCTGGAGGGGCCCTCCTTTGCAGATTCTTTAACAAATTTGCCCTAAACCAGGACAAGTATAAACAATCTGCAGGTGGTGTTTTTCTACTTTGTCTTTCTGTTCTTCTCAAGGATGGTGTATGAGGAAGGTGTTTTTGTTAACTAGCCAATCTAATAGAATGTATTGTATTACTCTATATAAACCATGCAGTTCTCTTGAATAAAACCTTCTTTTGCTCTTTCTACAATACTGCCTCTCACCTGTTCCTGTGTCATTCTCAGCACAAAAGTGACAGGCATGGGGGCCTTGCAAGCTGCTATGCCTTCTCCCATAATGATACCTGCCTCCTGGGACATCCTGACAGTGGACCTGAAGGATTGTTTTTTCACTATTCCACTGCACCCAGATGATATGCCACAGTTTGCTTTTACAGTGCCTTCCATCAATAACACTGCACTAGTGCTATCAATGGCGTGTTCTTCCGCAAGGGATGTGAAACAGTCCCACAATCTGTAAATGGTACATTGCACAGGCACTCCCATCTGTGAGAGAACAGTTTCCAGTGGTGTACTGTTATCACTACATGGATGACATTTTGATTGCAACTCAAAAAAAAAAGGAACTTTTGCAGATTCAGCCAAACCTGCTGCAAGCATTAAAATCATTTGGGCTGCAGGTAGCACCAGATAAGGTGCAAAAGCAAGCTCCCTGGAAATATTTGGGACTCAAAGTAATGAACCAAAGAATACAGGCACAAGCAATTCCATTTTTGACCAAAACTGAAACTTTAAATGATGCATAGAACTTTTGGATACTATCAACTGAGTCAGATCATACCTAGGGATAACCAATTCACAATTAGCACCCTTATTCAACCTCCTGAGAGGGGCTCCTGACTTGACTTCCCCCAGAAAATTAACCCCAGTGGCAAAAGCTGCTCTCCAAACAGTAGAGCAAGCTGTCACAAACAGATAAGCCCACTGGATATGCCCAGAGGTATGTATCACTGTATTCATTTTCATTGTTAATTCTCATATTACTGGTATTATTGGGCAGTGGAACACACACTGGCTTGTCCCTTTGCACATTCCAGAGTGGGTATTCTTACCTCACCAACCAAAAAAGACGGCACCTACCGTCTCTGAGCTAACCGCACTGGTAATCAACAAATGTCATCGCAGGTGTCTGCAATTGAATGCCCAAGATTTTTCCCAAATTATTATTCCTACAACATGAGCAGTTTGAATGGTGTCTTGCTAACCGTATAGCTTTGCAATGTGCTTTGCAAAATTTTACTGGACAAATCACTTAGCACTTACCAAGCCATAGACTGCTAAAGTTAAGCAGCAAAACCACACTATCTCTAAAACCCCTGAACAGCCGAACACCCTTAAAAGCTGTTACAGTGTTTACTGATAGTTCTGGAAAAATCGGAAAGGCCATTGTGACATGGAAAGAGGAAGGTGAGTGGCAAACGTTGGAGGGATATGAGAATGGATCACCTCAATTAGAGCTATGTGCTGTAGCTATGGCTTTCCAATGTTTCCCCCACACTCCTCTAAATGCTGTAACTGATTCTGCGTATGTGGCTGACATCACACAAAGATTAGACTGAACACTACTAAAGGAAATTAATAATGCACAACTATTTAATTTACTCAAAACTCTATGCCTCCCCATCCAATCCAGAATTTGCCCACATTACATCCTACACATCAGGAGTCACTCAAATTTACCAGGCTTTATCACAGAGGGCAATGCCAGAGCAGATATGCTAGCTAGCCCTGCTTGGATGGCACCACAACCAGATACACTGGCAGAAGCAAAGGCATGACATGATTTTTTTCCAACGAGGCGCTTAAACCTTACAGCGGCAATTCCAGCTGTCAAACACAGAGGCTTGCAATATTGTTTGCCCCTGTGCAGACTGCCAAGGCTACGCTGCACCACTGCAGATGGGAATAAACTCTTGTGGACTGCATGCTTTACAAATCTGGCAAAGTGACATCACACACATCCCTGAATTTGGCCGTTTAAAATATGTGCATGTCTCAATTGATATCTTTTCATCAGCAACATGGGCTACAGTGCACACAAGAGAAAAAAGGTCGGGATGCCATTGCATGCTGGCGATCAGCTTTTGCAGCTTTGGGCATCCCTCACACCATCAAAACTGACAATGGCCTGGCATACACCTCACAGAAAACTAGACAATTTCTACAGCTCTGGGATGTGTCACACCAAACCAGTGTTCCCCATGTAGCAACAGGTGAAGCAATAGTGGAAAGAACACATGGTGCTTAAATGGTATACTTAATAAACAAAAGGGAAGTATATGTGGCAAGACCCCACAGGATAGAATAGCTGAAGCCATATACGCGCTAAATAATCTAACAGTATTGGAAAAGTCCTAGAACAGTTATTCTGAATAATTTCTTATCACTACAATCATCTAGCGATGTCCAGATACCTAAACCCAAGGTAATGGTGAAAGACCTCCTTACCAATACATCGGGGGGTGAATGGACTGAATTAATACTGTGGAGTTTAAGTGATGTTAAGGTTAAGTTCTGTGAAGTTTAATTTCTGTCCAGTTTAAGTGTTGATAAGTTTAAGCGAAGTTAAGTGTTGTTCACTTTAAGTTCTAGTATTTTAAGTTCTGTTAAGTCAGATTAAGATTAATTTTTGTTCAGTTTCGGTGATGTTAATTTTAGGTTCTGTTAGGTTTACTTTCTGTCATGTTTAGGTGACCTTAGGTTTTACTGCAGTTAATTTTCTGTTGAAATATGCTCATTTAAATTGAAAGATACAGTTCTTTTGTTGTAGAGATAAGATGGAACCGACTGAAGCAATTGTGATGGGGAATTGGTAAGCATGTGTTTAATAATATAAGATAATAGGGTGTGTAAAGATATGTGCAGATGTGGTTTATTAGATCCTTAATTTTGTCCGAGTCCATGGGTATAGATGTTCTACACTGGTCAACATAATTATTCATAAAAATCTTTGCTGCTTTATCTTCCATAGGTAGCACAGAAGAATGAGTAGCAATTCCAAAGTATGGATATTATTAATTGTAAGCTGTTTAGTGCTTTCTTTCTTGCTTTTATTTTGCTTTATTGTCATATATGCATAGATGTGTGGAGAAATATAATCTCAATTTTTTAGAACAGTTACTGTTGCTGTAATAATGATTCTGAATATGTTGTTAATGCCATAGTGTGATTTCACTGACCTTTTATAATGAGCATTTTCCATAAGATATTATTTGATGTTACACATATGCATTCCTTTGGGTTGTTTGCAGTTTGTTCATGGTACCATTGATTACTCAGCTAAAGGACAAAGCCAGCTGCTTTACAAACTTTCACATACTGTTGTGTAGCTATCTGCAAGACATGTATAATTTTAAGAAACTTTCCCAACTGCTATCTCTTGAGTCCAGCTCCTAGTCTCTGCCCCGAGATGTGTGGGATGGTTCTGAGGCAGCCCGCGCTTGAAGAATGACTCTGGACGCTCTGCTTTTCGGTCTTCTGGTTGTTTATTATCTCTTATCTACAAAATTTTCTTTCTGCCTGGCCGAGGTCAGCTCAGCAAGGCAGCCACAAGCACTCTGACCGCCCCCGAGGTGGTGTCGTCTTTATATACTATAAACGACGTATATCATATTTACTTTTAATTCCCAATACCTATCACCTATGTTAGACAGTGCACTTCTATTCTAAACCAATTCCTAAGTGCCAACATCACTGCAGAAAACGGAGAACATGAAGAAAAAAGAAGAAGGACAAGACATGCCCAGGTTCCTCCATCTTGTCCCCATAACCCCTATATCAAAAATCCTAAAATCTATATTTTCACCCTGTGAACACTCCATTTTTGTACCATTCAAACTTGTGTGGCTCTCATGTTCTCATACACAGGTGGCACTTCGTTAGAAGGTTCGAAATCAAGCCACCAGGTGTTCCGGGCAACATGCCAGGGTCTCCGAGCCCCCCGAGAGGGTTCTCGGCAACTCTGAACATCCAGAGGGATGTGCTGAGTTCCCACAGCTATCAATAGAGGCTTTTTTATAGGATGTGTTAGGGAAACCAGTCCAGTTAAGGCCTTGGCTCTCGCCAAGCCCTGACCCTAGCTGGTCTGAAGTAAGCCGGCAGACCCAGGTGTTTCTGCACTAAAAATGTAATCAGGTCACTTTGCTTGCTGATTTGAGCTTATAAAAGCTGGACCCCCTTTCAAGGTAAACTTGGAAACCTTGTCCGGGAATGGATCTCCAGGTCCTTGCCAGCTATTGCAGACTCTGGGTGATGATACAGTATTTAGGCAATTGATGATATATCATTCTAAATCACTATCCTTTCTCTTGTGTGCTACTGAATAGATGTATTGCCCTGCTTAGTTTTACTTGGTGTGAGTTTATTGTTTTATTACATGTATTGTCTTACTTTAATGTTGTCATCATGTTCGTAGTAAGAGATGGAGGCAGCCTGCCAACTGCCTTGTGTCCCACTGCACTCACCATCATATTATTGTGTTCCAGCCGACCTTCTTCAGTTGTTCCCTGTTCCATGCTTCCAGAAGGACATTCAGTAATGTCAAAGTCAGCATTTCCAGCTAATGGACTTCCTCCTGCCTAAACAGCACAGCCCTTGAACTCCAGCCATATGAGCTTTGGAACAGTAGCCATTTAATTCCACTCCCTGTGGACATTGGACGCCATCTTTTTGTTCTCCTATGCTGCAGGTGTCTGTCAGTGGCATGGTTGTTTTTGATGGGTTTCTATTGACTGTGACCTGTATTCCATGTATCTTATCCTGTGTCCAGCAGATGACCAGTAATAGTCTTAATAAGATAATGCCTTTACAGGTGCAGACCGTTTTGGCATTAGAGTACATGAACCCTTTGCAGAAAAAACAAAGAAAGGGGAAGATGTTGCGGATAGGTAGAACCTTACAAAATTAAGGCCTTGTAAAATTATGGCTCACTCCTGTTACTTTCTCTAGGTAGAAAAGGACTATGGGAATGACTCAGCTGAGTTAGAGGTAGGAAAAAAAGTTATATAACCATTACATGTTCACATCGTTGTGTATGGTGGTCGGTTGGATTATTTTCGTTGTATTTTAAAGGTATGTAACTCATAAAGGCCTAACTGCTTAAAAAGACCTGTTTTTTTTTTTTTACAATAAAGGTTCTCTTTTGCACCTGCCTGTGAGGGGTCTGTGTCACTCCGTCTCGTTACACTGATGGACATCAGTGACAAGTGGTTTCCCTCAGAGGTCCATATTGGGACTAGTGCTATTCAATGTCTCTATCAATGACAGTGGAATTGAATGCACCCTCAGCAAGTTTGGAGAATGACACTAAGCTGAATGGTACAACTGACACACCTGAAGGACAGGATGCCATCCAGAGGGACCTGTACAAGCTTGAGAAGTAGGCCCATGTGAACCTCATCAGGTTTAAGAAAATCAAGTACAAGGTGATGCATCTGGGTTGGGGCAATCCCCAGGATCAATACAGGCTGAGGCATGAATGGATTGAGAGCAGCCCTGCTGAGAAGGACTTGGCGTTGCTGGTGGATTATTATGAACAAGTGTTTGAGATCACTTAAAAAATCACTGGCAAGGGTATTGATTTGTAGAAAGAAAAAGACTCCACAACTTTGTAAAAGTTGTAAAGTCGGTATGTTTATTACAGTGCTGGACACATGTGGGGATCGCTCCCCTTAAAAGATATGCGTACCCCTAAGAACTCCTGATCCTTTTTCTATTTTCCTTACTAATCTATATGCATAGAATTTCACAATAGGTTCATACATATTCATTTAACTGATTTCACGTTACACTTGCAGCTAGTTACTCTTGCAGCTAGTTTTTTTATTAGAAAGTACAGAAAGAACTCCTGGGTCGCCCTGCCCTGTCTCCTGCAGCTTCTCCATCTGTTTCGAAGTTCAAGGGGCCCTTCTCTTATCTCTGTCTTTTGGCTGAAGTAGTTTCCTCGAGCATAGGTTTTTTTTGCGAGAACAGGCAGTCAGACCAAACAGCTATGTTTGCAAGCTACAGACTTAATTCAAAGAGGTACATTTTACCTAAATTAGAAATGGATTTCTACTCTGGAAAATTTCTACTCTGTCTCAGTATGAGCAAAAGTTAGATTTAATATTAAATGTAAAAGTACAACAAGTTCATTGACAAGATTCACTCTACTACTTACAGGACAGTTAAGGCACCACAAGCGAAAACAAGCAACAACAAAACCAAACAAAATCCAGGTATTCAAAACAAAAATGAACTGAGAACTATCTAAGGGTGTGTGTGTGTGTGTGTGTGTGTGTGTGTCAAAAGACAGTGTGGGCAAGGATGAAAAGGAACACGGCCTAAAAGCTTAAGAGCACTCAAACACCACAGTACTTTAACTTAACTTATACTTTAAGCCTAACAATTTAATATAGGAAAAAGACTTCACTTATACCTAACTTAATTTATAGCTCAGCTGTAACAATTTAACAGAGGAATAACACTTAACAGCATTTAACCTAACTTATAGCTATAACTTTGAAATTATACTTAGCAACTCAGCAGAAGAACAACACTTAGCAGCATTTAAGTAAGTTTATAACTTAACCTTACTTACA
The DNA here is from genome assembly GCF_028551555.1 of Melozone crissalis. NCBI lineage: Eukaryota > Metazoa > Chordata > Aves > Passeriformes > Passerellidae > Melozone > Melozone crissalis. The sequence goes on along the minus strand of NW_026535813.1, from coordinate 1,462,057 downwards.
GGCCTAACTTACTTATATATCCAAGGTACTTAAACATCTAAGAAAGCAGTATTTATTTCAGATTTCCTATAGCATACGTGCATGTTTATGCACCCAGACTGAAAGAATCAGTGCAAGCAAAGTACCTGTGAAAAATTCTCCTCAGACATCAGTGAAATACTTCCGATGCTTTTGCATGTCTTGACCAGCAAAGGGTTGGGCATTGAGGAGTGAAGATATCAGCCCAGGATATGTTGTTTTTTGCCGATCTTCCAAGTATAGCAAACCTAAGGGTTTGCTAGCTCTGAGAGACGTCCCCCCCCCCGAGGGAGCTTGCTGGTCACAGCCTGTTGCAGTTCCAGGAGAGCTCCAAAGGGTCTCACTTTGGCCCACTATTCATAGAGTGTCGTGGGGTGACAGCCTTTATCCCAGTATCGTGTGTTGTGTCTGGCAGCTGTGTTTTTCTCTCTCTCTCTCTCTCTTCCCCCCACCCCCCCCCCCCCCCCCGCCGTCTTGCCGCGGTGGGGCGGGGAGGGAGGAGTGAGGGGGACTGGGGCACTTTTGCTTTCTGCTTTCGCTGCTGGCTGCTTGCTTGCTGGCTGGCTGGCCTGCTTGCTTTTGCTTGCCGCTTTGCTTGCTTGCTACTGCCTTAGCCCTAGCTGATAGCTGCCTTTTTTCCCTTTGCTGCTTTCTGCGCTGTTTTTTTTTTTTCCCTTTTCTTTCGTCCTCTCTTTCTTACCCTCCCCTGAAGATACTGGACCGGCTCCGGACCTGACCTGGAACGTCCGGCAGGATCTCCGGAGTCTGCGAGAGAAGCCCGGTGCCCTCCACAACACTGACTGGTTTCTTTTCTTGTGTTGGGGAGTGTTCTTTTCTTATTTGTCAATAAATAGGTTTTGTTTTCCACTTTGCTCCTCCGAGAAATTCCTTCCCGAACCCGATATTTGGGAGGAGGGGTGGTTGGAGGTTTGTTTTTTTGGGGGGACTCCCTTTTGGAGATTTCCCCTAATTTGTCCTAAACCAGGACAATAGAGTCACAAGAGAGTGGGCTTTAGACATAACAGTGTTTCATTCTGGCCACAGTTTGGGTCAGCACTTTCTTTGGAAGTGTGAAAATAGGAATGTTATGCCATTTGGGCAAGAAAAATAATTTCCAAGGCTGGTCATAAGGGAAACAGGAGCTTGTTAGACACAGCAGTTCCTGGGAGCAAGAGTGTTTCTGATAAGCTCAGGAAGAGCTGAGCCCAGGTGCTGTTTTCAAGGCCTAACAAGCATTTCTCAGATCCCACTGCGGCCTAGAAAGGAGGAAGGGGGAATGCATCACCGCATGGATGAAAGGCTGGACATGAGCTGGCAATGTGTGCTTGCAGCTCAGAAACCAGCCATATCCTGGGCTGCATCAAAAGCAGTGTGGCCATCAGGTAGAGGGAGGTGATTCTCCCCATCTACTCTGCTCTGGTGAGACCCTTCATGAAGTACTGCATCCAGCTTTTGGGTCCCAAACACAGGAAAGACATGGACCTTTTGGAGTGAGTCCAGAAGAGGGACAGGAAGATGATTACATTCCTGGAACACCTCTCCTATGAGGAAAGGTTGAGAGAATTGGGTATGTTCAGCCTAGAGAAGAGAAGGCTATGGAAAGACCTTATAGCAGCTTTTCAGTAGCTAAAGTGGCTACAAGAGACCTGGAGAGGGACTTTTTACAAGGGCACAGAGTGACATGACAAGAGGGGGTTGTTTTACTTGGAGGGTGGTGAGGCACTGGCACAGGTTGCACAGCAATATTGTGGATGCCCCATTCCTGGAAGTGTTCAAGGCCAGGTGGGACAGTGCTCTGAGCAATCTGTTCAAGTGGAAGGTGTCCCTGCCCATGTCAGGGGGGTTGGAATTAGATGATTTTTAAGGTCCTTTCCAACTGTCCTGAGTTACAGAAGGACAGTGCTAATGTGGGGTGTAACCAACTGTGAGAGTCTGTCCGAAATATCCCTCATCTGCCTCATGATCGTCATTTGGGGACCACTGAAGAGAAGACACCCCCTCCCCCCCCATCTAAAATCTCTGTCTTTGAAGGAGAAAGTCACATGCCAACAAGGCCCCGAGACCTGAGAGCATTGCTAAGTTATTGTTTTCACAGGTGTTGTTTGCTGTATGTTACACTGAGCCCAATGAGAAGAAGAAGAAGAAGGGGGCACCGTGCCCTTTTTGCAACAGTAGCCTTGGAAACTGTCCCACCTCTTGGCCTGGCTGGACTTCTCCTGAGTTCTGGGTGGTTCCCCCACAGAAGACCCCTTTCACTCGTTTGCAACCACCGTGACAGACAAACTGAGATGTAAGAAGCTTCTCCATCAAAGACCGAGACATGAAACCCCTATGTGAAAAGGCCTCCTCTCATACTTTCCAAGGACTGGGACTGAAACCCCCAACCCGGGGGAGGTGTGTGGGGGGAGGCAAGCTGACCAAAGCAAAATGGATGTTTCAGGTGTGAGCATTGGAACACGAAGACAATGGCTCTCGCCTACCGCTGAGAACATAGACTGTGTGTACCCTTTCCAAATACCATTCTTTCCCTTGAAGCTACAATAAACTACCTTTGATTCAGTTGCAAAATCCATTCCCCCTTCCCCCATTGAAAAAGAGTATAATTGGAGTCCAGATGAACTGCACCTCTGAGATCTCCCCAACATAACAGGCGGATCCTCGACTGGACTGGACCAAAGGACTTCGTCTCTACGTTTGGTAGCTATATCCCCCTCTTTCTCTCTTTCTTTTCTCTCTCTTTCTCTCTATTTTTCTCTCCCTTTATGTCTCTATTGCATTTTGCTGTGGTCATTCAATAAAGGTGCATTTGTTTTGATTATCACTGCAAACCCCCTGTGCCGTGTCGTTTTTTTGCACCCTGAGATCAGTCCACGAACCATCACGAAACCCATCCGTAAGGACGGATTGTGACACCAACCTGCATTTACACTTCCAGTTCTTTCCTCAATCCTGCTGGTGGGGGTGGGAGCAAGCAGCTGCATGCTGCTGTCTGGGGTTAAATCAAGAGAGGAAGGGCACTGGAAAAAGGAGTCCCCCCAACATGCTAATGTAGAAAAGGGAGAATTAAAAAGGACAGGAATTATGGCAGAAATTAGGCTGAATTGAAGGGGACCAGAGCCATCCCTTATTATTTCCCGAGCTGATGCTCTGATTCCAATTAATCTGGAGAATGAAACAATAGTTGTTTCTAGTGGATACTAGAGCAACTCATTCTGTAGTTACCAGCTGTAAGGGACGTTTATGCAAAACAAAAGTAAATGCTGTTGGTGCGATGGGGAGGAAATCCCTCGGACTGTTTACAACCAATGGAATTCACAAGTGGAAACACAACATTAAGAAATCAGTTTCTCTGTATGGTAGACTGTCCTTTGTCATTGTTTGAATGGGATTTGCCATGCAAGGTAAATGCAAAATTGACTTTTTCTGATTACTTTGTCCAGTTGCATATTCCTCTAGAAAATGTATGGGAAGTGCAGATCTGCCTACTTACCAAGGAAAATCCTGCAGAAGAGGAAATACCCAATGAAGTTGTAGATGCAGTTACGTTAGCGTTCAAAAACACATAATCACGGGAACTATATGCGGTGCTTTTTATTAAGAGCTCTGGGAATCGGGGTATATTCAACCCAAATCTGATTCTGACCATACATCTGAAATGATCATGTTTTATACTCTATCGTTACATAACTTTCCTGTTAATTATTAAACTTATATTGTTTTATTGTATACATAAATTTAGCCCCTCTCTGAATTTCCAACATAGTTTCTCATTATTCTTCTTATGGTTATATAATAATTACATTTAATTACTAAACAATCATCACATCTAACAATTATATAATTTATCATACTGCTTATGCAGGTGCAGTTGATCTGGGAAAGCACAAAGCCTAACATTTTAGATTCTATCTTTAACTTTTTCCAGGGTTCCACTATCAATAGTACTCAGCAACAGTTCCACAAGCAACTGTATATTATATGACAGAATGTCTACTTTTGTTTGTTATGAATCTGCCAACTCATAATTTTGTTTGATGTCTTCTGGTTCTTGTGGTTTGCAAAACTGTGTTCTTTGTTCATCTTCTCCATACTGCTCAGGGTTTCACAGACACTGATGATAACAATTTTATCTCCAGTGACACAAGGCTGACACATGATATTGAACTGATATGGCACAACTAAAGACAAAATTTACAATATAATAAGTGTTGTTTTAGATATCATTTCAGTTTTCTGATAAGACCACTGCTAGAATTAAGAACTTAAGACACAAGCTCCTCTTGAATAGAAATGAGGAATCAGGTTAGAAGTGAAATTCAAAGGACACACCTTTGTCTATTGGCAAATAATATACTTTATTTCATAATTCAGGAAGCTCGTGTGCTGGAGTGATATGGCTTCTTATCCAGACAGACTATGAAAATAATATATTGCTTTTCTGCAAGTGGACATGGCAGGATTGTTCATTTAAGAGGAGACATTTACTTTGTCTGCAAGACCCAGGCATGGAAGAAATGAAAGTAACAATTACTGATTTTTTTCTTCTTTTACTGAGAGAAACATTTCCCAGTATTTTATGAGGAAAGAGCAGATGCTCACCAGGACAGGGGAGATTTTCAGTTTTAGCAATAAGACATGATGATCTGCAAAGAGAATTTCTTTGCAGTTATATTATCCTGAGATGGGGGGATAATTCACAAGACCAAAAGTTAACTGGACAAAAATACCCTGAAATGCTATAACCCCCCCAAATACTCAGGATGCTTTATTAGAGATGAATTAATAAAGGAATCAGAAGGCAAAGCTTGGTTCCAGTTTGGCAAACTAAGATTCAGCTGTATCAGAGACTAAGTATATCCCTGTCACATGGAAGTTAATTTAAGCAAATGTTGAGCTTTGTTGCTACTTTCAGGACTACCATCTTCAACTGCAAAACATCTACCCTTGAGTAGAGTAGCACTAAGACCGGCAGGGAACTGGAGAGATGCAGCAGCCCAGCCAGATGAGGCAGTGGGTAGGATTAGGGTTGATATCCATTCATTAGTCATTCAGGTTCACTGAACTCACTGAATAAACAGATTCGAGATTGAACAATTAATCAGTACATTTCACTTGATTGGCTAATCAACAAAACTGCCTTTCTTATAAACAGTCTTTGAGAAAAACAGGAAAACAGAGAGTAGGAAAAACAACACCTGGCAGGTTGTTTATAATAACAAGCTATCATTGTTTATCTTCAACTCCCTAAAGTCTCACAAGCCAATTCTGACAAAATTTATCTAGTTTTCTCACTCTCTGACCAGGCTGTCACATCCACAGGAAGCCCGGAGAAAAAAGAAATTGTATGATCTCTGGAACTGTGGTCAGGCTTCACAGTAGGATTACTGCACTATGGTTTGGATATGCAGGAGGAAGACATAAAAGGCCAAAACTCATCCAACTGTATTTAACGTTGGTGCAACCTCCCCTTGAGAACTGTGTGCAGTTCTTGGTCCCACAATTTAAGGATGTGAAGGTACTTGAATGCATCCAGAAGAGGGCAACAAATCTGGTGAAAGGGTTGGAAGGAATGTCCTATGAGAAGCAGCTGAGGGCTCTGGGTTTGTCTAGTTTGGAGAAAAGGAGGCTAAAGGATGACTTCAGTCTCTCTACAGCTTCCTGAGGAGGGGACATGAAGAGGGAGGTGCTGATCTCTTCTCCCTGGTATCCAGTGACAGGACATGTGGGAATGGTTCAAAGCTGCATCAGGGGAGGTCCAGACTTGACATTAGGAAGCATTTCTTTTACAGATAGAGTGGAGAGACACTGGAATAGGTTTCCCAGTGAGGTGGTCAATGCCCCATGTGAAAAACAGAGTTCACTGCTAAGAGTTTTTAAAAGTTTAATAATAATAATAATGATAATAGTGATAGGATAAAAAAAGGGCAATATTTCCAGTGCTGGGTGCTTCTGGCCAACAGTCAAAGAACACACCTGGGGTATATAGACAATGTTATCTTTATACTGTTACATAGCTGAGATACATGCATATTTATGTGCTTCATGCGTTATTCAAACATTCTTACTAACTTTCTGATGTTTTGGGTACTCCTTTGTCTGACTTCTTCACACTCTGGCTTATCTGCATGACATCGTGGGTGTCAGGTCAATATATTTTATTTCTTCTTGTGTCTCTGTCATGGTTTGGCACTGGCACAATGCCAGTGCTCTTATCAAAATACTCTCTTTCTGGTGTCTGTTGTGAGATGTGACTAGGAATAAGCAAAGCAGGCTCTTACTTAAAAATAAAGAAGACTTTATTAACTAAACTACAAGGGAAAAAAAAAACACAAGAAAAATGAAAGCTTTACAAATACATAGCTTCTTTTTACTAAATCTCTAATATAATACATTCTCTAAATCACTAACTTTTGGTCTGGCACTACTTTTTAGAATCCTCGATCTTCTGTTTATTAAGAGAAGGGGAGTCTTTCTAGTCCTATGGTGACCTGTTCCTTTCATGTCTAGTGGTCTCACTACTCAACATGGACCAGAGCTGCTTCTAGGGTCGTCTTTTAAGGATGCTTTGTCTCATTTTAAAAAGGGGACAGTCTCTTTCGGGACACCTGTCTCCCCTAAATTTTTTCACCTTCTGGGGCTGAGGGGTACTACTACAACTTTCCTGGTTCCGAGGCACTGCCTCCCCCAGGAATGCAGTCTCCGCATCACAAGGAAACATGGTTCTGTCCATGGCTATACAAAAAGAGTCCAGCAAAAGAGCCACTCCACCATCTCTTCTACATAAAGTGCTTCTCTATTCTCATCTTTCTTTTGCTCAGACTTTCAACACTTGCTCAGTTCTCTCTTCATCTTCTACTCTATCTCTTTTTCAGGAAAGGTCAATGCTTTGCAAAGTTTTCATTGTCTTTAAAGGGGTTAAAAAGCTCTTACAAGTGGCCCGACTCTTCTTTTTGCTGCACCACGCCCCCCCCCCCCCTTCGCCGCAGGCCGAGCTGTGCTGGCAGCACATGATATCGAATTTCAAGATAACAGTCCTAGGCACAGCTCTCTCTCTCTCTCTCTCCGTCTCCTGAGGGGGGGGGGGGGGGGGGGAACGACACGACGGGGGACTGCCTGGTGTCTGAGTCTTGTTGTCTTTCTTTCTTCTACTCTTGGGCCAGGCCTACTTCCTATCTCTGTCCCAGGCCTGGCTTACTTCACGGCCGCATGGCTTTCCCCTCCCCCGCCCAGCAGCGCACAGCTGGGCAGGGGAGGTCTGGCCTGCTTCCCTCGCCGAAATCCCAAGAGAGCTTCCCAGGGGAGCAGCTCTGCTTTTAACCTCTGTGTGTTCTCAGAGGCGTATCCAAATCTCAGCGGTCAAACTAGGTGCCAGTATTAAAATCTGAACACTTATTGGTGACCACAGCATATCTCAGAAAACCTGTTTCCTGTCAAATCACTTCAGTGTCCATCCTGCTGTTTCACATCCTCTAATATTTTAGTATGTCCTCCTTAAATTTAAAATGTTATTCTCTAATTGCCCTCTGGTGCTCTGGTTTGTGTTTTTAGTTACACAAAAGCCTTTTTCACATCTTATGTTTTGCTGAGGTCTATAACACAGTACATTCATCCCACTATAATTTCCATAAGTCATACATAGATATTATAGTCTACCATTTCTATGAGCAACACAGTGCATACTTAAGCTGATAGATTATATTATACTAACATGCAGCTAAAAAGAGTTATACTTGATACTATTTCTAAATACTTATAATCACTAACAACATGCATAGGCTAATACATAAATGCTAAAGCCAATATTATCTGGTCATTTTTCACACCCATGTCAGTCAGTGTTTAAGAGGCATTTTGGCAACACCCTTCATAATATGCTTTAACTTTTGGTCGGTGGTCTGGCAGTTAAACTAGATGATCGTTGTAGGTTCTTTGCAACTGAACTATTCTATCCTTTTGCAGCTCATTGTCATGGATTGATGCTGCTCAGATGTCAGACACCCACCAAAGCCACTCACTCACTCCACTCTGCAGCTGAATGGGGAGAGAAAATATAACAAAGGGTTCATGAGTTTAGATAAGGACCAGGAGTGATTGCTCACCAAATACCATCCAGGGCAGAAAAGGCTCAACTTAGAGATATAAAGTGAATTTATTCCTAACAAAATCAGATCAGGATAATGAGAAGTAAAATAAGCCATTAAAAACACCTTCCCCATCCCTCATTCCTTCCCAGCTTTACCTCCTACCCCAGCATTGCAGGGTGACAGGGAATGGGGGTTATGGTCAGTTCAGTACCCGTGGCTTGTCCTGCTGTTTAGGGAGAGGAGTCGTTCCCCTGCTGCACCATGGGAGACAGTTCTCCATGAACTTCTCCAACATAAGTCAATTTTACCAGCAACAGCTGTCTGTAAACTGCTGCAAGATGAGTCCATCCCACAGGCAGACAGTCCTCCCAAAACTGTTGCAACATGGGTCACTCTTCCATGGGGTACAGTCCTTCAAGGACAGGCTGCTCCAGCATGGGAGCAGGGCCCCTCTCTCTACTGGGTCTCCCATGGTGCCACAGCCTCCTCTAGGCATCCACCTGCTCTGGCATGGGCTCCACCACAGGCTTCAGGTGGATCTCTGAAACCCCTATGGATATCCATGGGCTGTATGGGGACAGCCTGCTTTACCACGGTCTGTAGAAGAATCTCAGCTTGGGTGCCTGGAGGACATTAATGGACAGTTTGATAAAAGCCAAGAGAAATGCAAGAGTGGCTGCTAAGACGCCTGTGGCAGTCGCTCAAAATGGTGGAGAGCATGTGGCGTGGGAGTCACTCATCCAAGATGACAGACACTGTTGCAGTGTGTTGTAAACTTCCTTCCCCAGGTGTGCCAATACCTCTCTTCCCCTTCCCCCCTCGCCCCCTGCTGGGCTGTCAATCAGGTTTAACATTCCAGCAAGGCGTCGTGTGGTTGGTCAAGTTCAAAGGATGCCCCTCAGGCCCAGGGGTCATTGGCCTGTCTAGGTGTCATCCCCCCCTGAGACCCTGCCCCTCTCACCTGGTTGGGTGGCTCACCTGTTCCCTCCCCTTCCCCTGTCCCTGAGCTTAAAAAGGTGATCAGGCCATGCGGTCAGGATTCTGTTGGAGCAGTTGCTCACATTCAGACCTCTGTAACCATGGAATAAACCTCTGGATTAAACCCTCCAGCAGAATCCATCTCCTTTTCCTCCTCACCATTTGCCTGAAGCCTTCCTCCTGAGGTAAACGGAGTTCCTGACAAGCCTGGATTTGTTCAGTGCCCAGCTGCAACCACCAGCAAGCCAAAGGTATCTCTGGGGTGATTACACCACAGTTGCTGCCTTTGGCCCAGCAGCGAGGGTCAGACTGGCCCAGGCACAATCTACCTGGTAATATTGGGATTCATATTCCAATAAGACACCACATGGCGTGGGTGTCACTCAACCAAAATGGCGGATGCCACATGGTGCGAGAGCTGTCGCTCAAGATGACGGAGCCTGTGCGCCATGGGGGGGGCAACCTGCAGGGGAGGGGATGCCATGCCGGGCATGCAAGGGGAGAGGCCACTGTTAGGGCTCCCCAGTCCCACAGTGTCGGGACGCCACGCCATCGGGACTGGAGCCCCCCCACCGTGAGTGCCGAACACATTTACACAGCCCTCACTGTGGCTGCTCCACCGTGAGTGCCATTAACACCTGCAGTGCTGGCACAGTGACCGGAGCCGTGCCTGCTGGACCCATTCATCATTTCTTCCATGCCTTGTGTTATCATGGAAGCGCTCAGCTCACCTCCGCCAGCAGCTGATTGGTGCAGTCCTGGACTCCTGCTGATAGCCTGGCCTTCTCTTGACACGCCCACTCACAGTGGCACCACACCTCCCAGAACAGTGCCACAACGCGGGACAGTGTCGGAACCCAGAACTCGAAAGTCAAGCGACTCCTGAAACCAGAATTGCCCTACCGCACCTGCAGCCGAGGCTTAAACAGCCTGAAATACCTATATCACTGATGGATACACAAGATCCCCACAGAGGGACCCCGATTCATCGCCCTTCTGCCAACCCCCAAGAGGATACCACTCCCGCACAAGATCCACTTAGCTTCTGGAAGGAGAAGTACTCGAGCATAAAAAAAGACCCCAAGGAATTACATGGAAAAAATCTTTTATATATATGTGCACAAAACCTTTTGAGTATCATAAACTGGGTAAGACCCTACCTAGAGTTAACCACTTCACTGTTATCACCTCTGTTCAATAGTCTCAAAGGTGGCTCTGAGTTAACCTCTCCGAGAGAAATAACTCCAGAAGTGAAAACTGTTCTTGAAACAGTAGAGTGGGCCGTAATAGACAGACAAGTTTACCGGGTATGTCCTGAAGTTTGGATTACAGTGTTTATTGTCATTGTTGACTTATATCCTACAGGAATTATTGGTCAATGGGACACACAGTGGTCTGACCCACTGCACATCTTAAGATGGATCTTTTTGCCCCACCAACCTAAAAAGACATTATCTATTTTTTTAAAACTAAGGGCATAGTTAATTATTGTGACGGTGTTCACAGGGGTTCTTGGATGAGGGAAGAGACGAGGATCTGACTCCATGTTTCAGAAGGCTTGATTTATTATTTCATTATATATATTACATTAAAACTATACTAAAAGAATAGAAGAAAGGATTTCATCAGAAGGCTAGCTAAGAATAGAATAGCAAAGAATGATAACAAAGGTTTGTGGCTCGGCTCTGTGTCCGAGCCAGCTCACTGTGATTGGCCATTAATTACAAACATCCAACATGGGCCAATCAAAGATCCACCTGTTGCATTCCACAGCAGCAGATAATCAATGTTTACATTTTATTCCTGAGGCCTCTCAGCTTCTCAGGAGGAAAAATCCTAAGGAAAGGATTTTTCATAAAAGATGTCTGTGACAAATTATCAAATGCCGTCTAAAGTGTGTACAGTTAAATTACAGAGACACCTCAAAAATTGTTATACCAGTACAATAGTGTAATAGATGATATGTATAAATTCGTCCTGAGGCTACAGTAATTTCGCCTGATGAAAATCCTGGCATATCAAAGGAGGGTTCCGGGAAATTCCCTCTGATGAGATTACAGCGATATGCACCAAAATCCTAGCCTGAATATTTGTCTCCAGAAATATTGATTCCAGAGGATAATTCGTCTGACCAAACCCCAGCAATATGCATTCAACATGCATCATCAATAAGATAAATACGTGTCTCCTAGAATGTATATTGCAGAAGATTTTCCTCTAACCAGGTGAATTATTTACCAGTTTTGGGAAACTCTCAGCAAGAGCGACAGCAAGAAAGGAAAAACTACATGAATATGCTAAAAGGATAAAATCAACATAAGAAAGCAAGAAACCCTCCCCGGCAACCCTCGGAGCTTGGAAATGTATAAAAAAGACTTTGTGAGAGCTTTCTCTTTGTGATGCACAGAGGAGAGGAGCCAAAGTGCCCCACCTGTCTCACCTGACGCTGTTAGCCTGGTTCAGCGCCAATCTGATTTTTCTTGGGGCCTTTTTACAATTGTATTTTAATTATGGAATAAATTCTCCTTATTAATCAAATTGGCTAATTCATTTATAATAATAGGAATATTTTTAATGATGCTTTGAAAATGGCACACCACTACAAATTGCTTTACACAATTATACAGGGCAAATTACCTATCACTTACCCAGCCACAAATTCTTACAATTAGGCAAGACCACTGTGTTATCACTGAAACCACAGAACCTTCCTGGAGGGGTCCCAAGCAGCCGCCTCCAGCATTCGGCCATGCACAAAATTATCTTGTAGAAATTCTAGTGTTTAATTCTGCTAATTAGTTATTACCCACTTAAAAATAAGCTAAAGGTTTTAAAGGGTGCCTTTTTAGAATTAGTGCAAAATTGTGTCAACTACAGATTTCAAAGAAAGATGTTATTAAGTATACTGATGATGCATTTGCAAAAATTAGTAACATATGACAAAATTGAAATCAAAATCTAAACATGACCTTGTCTCTGTTTATTTTTACTCAGCCTTAAACTCAATATCTGGCATAAACAGGGATCCAGCCTTAAGATATTATTTGATGTTACTTGTGTGTATTCCTTTGATTATTTGTAAGTTGTTTATGTCAGGGAACTTTTTTCAGTAAATAATAATAAAGATTTGTTTTTAAGATATATTAAAGAAATCCTTCTGACGAGGACCTTGGCTCTGGTCAGGCCATGGCCCTGACTGTCAGGGAAGAATGCCATCAAACCCAGGTGTTTCTGTCCTAAAAGCTGGAGCCCTTTTCAAGGTAAGCTTGAGGCCTTGTCCAGAAAAGGCTTTCCAAGTCCTTGCTAAGAAAAGGGACTACCCAGCTATGGCAAACCCTGGAGGATGGTAAGCATCTAAGCATTTGTAAGTCTTTTTGTTCCTGGGTGCTTATTGTGTGCTGGATATATTGTCTTGCTGCTCATAATTGTCCTGGGTTGGCTGTATGATGCTTTTATCCCCAATCGTCTTGTTCTGTTTATGCTGAATTGTAAGTTTTGCACCTTTAAGACGTATTGCAGGGAGTGAAGGGGGGAGAAAAGTGCAGTTTTTTTTCTTCCAGACACTGCTCTCACCCCCCCACATTCCTCCTCCTGGACTGTTGTCTGCGGACAGACAGCTGGACAGAGCTCTTCTTTTGCTTTTTAGTTAGTGTTAGCTAGCTGAGGCAAAGTGTCGGAGATTGCGGGGAGAACGACCATCCTTTAATGCATCGAACTTCCCGTGGTGTTCGCAATCCCCGAAAGCGTTCGCTATCACGTCCAGGGGTCAACCATTTGTTGGAGATGAAGGGGAGACGACCATCCTTTAATGCATCGAACTCCGACTTTATTGATCAATCAATCACCTTAAATAACAGTACTAACGAACTTCATGCATATTCTGTAATCCAATGTCATGATAGGCTAACAGAGAAATTTCTAACCACTCCTCTTGTTTTAGAATACCTACAATTGTTTATTAAAAACAGAACCAGTGTTCCCAAAACTTCTTCATCAGTTCTCAGGGTGCCAGCTTTTCCCAGAGACGGTGTTCTTCTTGTTATGGGAAGACAGCCTGAGAACTTTATTGTTTATAAAGAGAGTCTAATTGTTTATAGAAATCAGAAGGCTGAGAACTGCGTTAGGACTGCTTTACTTTTTCCTTTTACTTTTCTCTCAACTGTATGTCTCATGGCCCCTTTCTTTAAGCCATTCTTGAAAAACTCTCCAACATTTCCCCTGTTTTTTTTTTTTCTTTGAGAGAAAAGAGGTTTGCTTGCCAGGTTTTCTCTATCATCCTACTAACCATCTTTTGGATACAACTGCAGAAGCAAGGTAAGATAAGTAAAAGCAATAAAAGTACACCTAATATCCCTATAGCATATATTACAAGGTTTCTTAACCATGGACCCAATCCTAAGCTTTTAAGCCATTCATCAATTCCCAATCCTTCTTCTTCCTTAAGGCTGTTAAGCCCTAGTCGCAGCTCTTTTAACTTAGCATGAATAGATACAGAATGATCAGATAAGTTCATGCAACACATCCCTTCAAACTCTTCACACCCATGGCCTTGTGCTAGCAATAAAAAATCTATAGCAGCTCTATTTTGTAAAACAGCGTGATTAACACTTTGTACATCTGCAGTTAACATATCTAATATCTGTGATGTCTTATTTAATTCACCCTTAGCCCAACACTCTATTTGTTTTGCTAAGGTCATTGCTTTGCTTGCAGCACCCCATGTTAGGAGAGCTGAAACCATCACTTGTTTCCATTTACTCCAGAACAATGGATCTCCTATATGACTACAGTCTAAGTTGTGTAAGCTGCGCCTTTGCCTGCTTGTCTTATGACTTAGTTGCATCAGCACAGATATGTTAGGGTGGAATAATGATAACTTGCCTAAATAACAAGGTCCACCCTGCGGCTGGGCCGGCATTCCATTCCAGGCTCTATCTCCACAGATTAGAAATATTCCTGTGAGTAATTTCTTAGGTGTCATAATAGTAGAGCCTTTACACTGGTTATAAAGCTGTTTAGACACTATATCCGGGTTCAGAGATGAATCCAGAGTAGCCCATGTCTGTTTATGCTGACTCATCTTTTGAAAATTAGAGTAATCAAAGCTGTAACTCCTCCAAGGCTGAGACAAAGCAATGATTGATTAATCTGTCTAGCAAGTGTTATCCATACATTATCTCTAGGTTGACTAAAATGTGCTACCTTTAATTCTTCAGCTACTACTATACTAAGCAATATAACAAAAGTGAACTTTATTTTTCTGTTTTTGTATTGACCTTCCTTTTCATATCAGTTTTTAACCTTACTGTTCCTGACACCTGAAAACCACACCTTTGTAACCTTCTAATGCAGTTATCTAATGCTTAATTGGGATCTCCTCTTATAGGACCTACAACAGAATGTTGTGTTAAAGGCACCAGTTTTCTACACCTTATCGAGGCTATATACGATGCACTTTAAGCCTTAACCCTCTTCAAAATACACTGCACCTCCCACCGATAATAAGCTAAGATTTACTGCTCATGAGATTCATAAAGGTCTAAAGCTGAAGCAGTGTTTAGCCCTGTCTCATTCCGTAGTGCCCGTTCCCAAATATGTTCCCAGATATGCCTATAATTACAGGTGTGGCACCATAAATGAAAAAGTGACAATTGATCACAACTCCCACAACACAGTGCAACCCAAGCAGCACAATTTGGGCTGTGACATTCAAGACAGTTCTCTTTTGCCGGTCCTCTTATATGAAAAGATGATAATGATTCAATAATGTCAATCAGTTCTCTGGTCGTCCGGCAACGGTGTGTTACGGCCTTATCAGGCATTGCACGACAGGTGGTAATTGGACTAAGAAAAGAAAGCTGTTAGCTGTTTTCATTCATGCAAACCTGGAGAGGAGGCGCACAAGCCTGAAAATGATCCTTTCTGTCCTTGAGATTATTACATCCCCCCCTTTTTTTTTTATGGGTCTCTCAGGAATGTTCAAAATCAGTTTTCAGTCTGTAATCCTTTAGTCATTTGGCTCAAATGGCATCAGCTGGGCGATTCTTAGTCCTTTGTTAATTTGGAGTGGTGAAAAAATAATATGCATTTAAAGCACTTAAAATATTTAACTTAAATTTTACAGAACTGACAGAAAGATGTCATACAGCAGACTAGCAAGTAGGACAGAGACATCAGTACAGAGTAGAGGGCAAACATTTGTCATTTTCTTGACTCTCATATTTTTAAAGCTGACAAACAGAGGTCACTAGATAATTAACTTGCACACTTCTGTAAAAGCATGATCTGAGAAACTAAAGCTATTTTCCAGTAAGGAGTAGGACTTACTGTAGTATCTTTTTTGCAAATAAATAGGACCCCAGCAAACAAAAGATGCTTAGGGTTTTTTCCATTTTTATCTTTTTACTGGTGTGTTCTGTGACACAGACAATAAATACCATTGTAAGACCTATTTTTATCTAATAGAAACACTTGGAGCAAAACTTTAACAAATCTTCCTAACAAATGAGTATGGCTTCCAGCTTTCAGCTCCCAGTAGGAAATAATATTTGATTCATATTCAGAGAATTAATAGCCTTTGCAATTGGAGACAAGATGTCACTTGAAAACTCATAACCTTTTTTTAAAAAGTGTTCTGGAAGATACAGACTTAGAAAGCAGCAATAAATTAATGCTCCAAGAATTTTATAATATATGAAAGTAATTTACAGGATTAGCTGTTTTGAGGAAATTATGCCTAAAATAAATATACTAAACTGAATTATTAAAATAAAGTTAATTTCAGTTACTCATTCATCCTCTGGGAAGTCTAACAAGGCTAATTATAGCAGACTTATTTGCAAAACATGTAAAATCACTTAAATCTTATTCAAACTTAACAGAATCTAACTTAACCCACTTAATAAGACTTAAACTCAACAGGAGATAAACCTAACAAAACTAAACCTTAACATTATTTAACATTTAATGGCACTTGATAGATAACTCAAACTACTTAATAACAGATAAAACTTACTATAGAAATAATATATAGCATTTACTATAACTTACTTACAGGCCTGATTCTAAAATATTAAGCTAAAATAACCTTCTTCACGTTTTTGCTATAGCATTTTTATACTTAAATACACCCAAACATAAGCTTACTCAAGGTATACCTGTGAAAAAATTCTTTTGAATTCAGTGCTTGCTTATACATCTATCACATCTAAACAAAGCTTAAAGAATACAAAACCACAGTCATTACATCTTACTTCTACAATCACTTAAACACAACTTAACAATTTGAAATTTTTCAAAATGCAATCTTAGAGTTTGATGTTCCACCGATTAGAGTCTATGCTTCTGATGTTTGCAGTCTCTGCTAATACAGATTCCAAGACAGCAGAACCAATGCTGAGCCAAATCGACTGAAATTTGACTCCCGCATTCACTACGCTGATCTGTCCCCCACAGTCTGTGCTGGGAAGAATAAAAGTCTCTTTAACTTCGCTTGTTTACCATCACTGGTTTCTCAATTGCAACAGAGATCTTTCCCTTTTGTTGACAAAAGTTCACAATTATTACGACTGTTAAGTCTTAAACTGTAGCTTTTGCCGGCTGTGGGGGGAGGGAGAAACGCTCGCACTTGAAAAAGCGCTCTGGTCCCGCGGCGCGTATGTCGGAGCGGGCGAAAACTCCCCCCCCGCGCTGGGCTCTTTGTTTACTCACTGTTTGCCGGCTGACTGCTGCAGGCACCGCTGCACGCGTGGCTCCCCCCGCGGTGGCGCGGCTCCTTCGCTCCCCCCGCGGCGCTCGGCTCCCGCGGTGCCGGCTTCTTCGGTCGCTCCCCCCGCGGCGCGCTTCGGTCGCTCCCGGCGCGGCTCCCACAGCGGCGGCTCCTTCCGCGCGGCGGCTCCGCTCTCCCCGCCGCTGCCTCCGCAGCAATTCAGGCGGTCGCTCGCCGCGACTGCTCGCCATGGCGGCGCGCCCGTGCCGAGTTCGGAGTAGCACAGCACCGCAAGCGCCATGAGCTGCGGCCGCTGTTTTGCACTCAGAGAGATAGTAACACAGCGCACCATACATCACTCGCCATGGCTTGCTTAGCTTCTTGGCAGTTTTATCACTCTCTAAAGCAGCCTCTGACAATAAATCACCGAATTCACGCCATGCCGTTAAGTCGTAAACCTTACGGAAAATCCCTTTATCATAGCCGTAAGTCCAAAGTCCTGTTAATTCCTTTTGCCAATTCATTCCCTTAATTTGCCTTTTTTGCAAGAAAGTAATAAAAAGTTCTATGCGGCTTGCCGGTCCATACCTATATAAATGAGCGCGCTCTGCAGCACCTCCGGCGTCGGCCACACGTACCAGCCAAGACCCGTCTGTTACGGTCACTTGGGGCACGGCACGAATCGGCGGGCTTCGTCCGCTTTGTTTTCGTGCTTATTGCCGTTCCGCAGCTGCTCCTCGGAACCTGGACAAATCCTCACCTCCCCGTGGTTGCCCGCATTCTCCACCATTTGTCGGAGATTGCGGGGAGAACGACCATCCTTTAATGTATCGAACTCCCCGTGGTGTTCGCAATCCCCGAAAGCGTTCGCTATCACGTCCAGGGGTCAACCATTTGTTGGAGATGAAGGGGAGACGACCATCCTTTAATGCATCGAACTCCGACTTTATTGATCAATCAATCACCTTAAATAACAGTACTAACGAACTTCATGCATATTCTGTAATCCAATGTCATGATAGGCTAACAGAGAAATTTCTAACCACTCCTCTTGTTTTAGAATACCTACAATTGTTTATTAAAAACAGAACCAGTGTTCCCAAAACTTCTTCATCAGTTCTCAGGGTGCCAGCTTTTCCCAGAGACGGTGTTCTTCTTGTTATGGGAAGACAGCCTGAGAACTTTATTGTTTATAAAGAGAGTCTAATTGTTTATAGAAATCAGAAGGCTGAGAACTGCGTTAGGACTGCTTTACTTTTTCCTTTTACTTTTCTCTCAACTGTATGTCTCATGGCCCCTTTCTTTAAGCCATTCTTGAAAAACTCTCCAACAGCAAAGAAGTTCCCTGGACTGTGTTTTTTTTCTTTTCTTTGGACCTCTTGAAACCTGCTCTGGACTGAACACCCAGGGGAGCACCGGCAGCTGCAGCTGTGGCCCATCGGGCCGGGCCTGGCCTGGCCTGCGACAATTACAGCACCGGAGGGACTGACCAGAGACTGAGTGAGCTGCAACCCAAGGACAGGGTTTTCTCAGTTTGTCATCTCTTTTAGAATGGCAAGTGGTCTCATTGTTTGATATTGTATTGGTTTTATTGTTTAATAAACAGTTTTTTTCCACCTTTCTCCAAGGAGGTATTTTTTCCTCCCGGACCAGTTGGGGGGAGGGGCCAATTGGATCTGCTTTTCCCACCGGAGCTCCTTTGGGGCATTCTTCCCCAGATTTGCTCTAAACCTGGACAAATACATCTAATGGCGCCCAACGCGCGGCTGGAAAAGGTGGAAAAAAGCTCTATTAATTGTGTGTTTGTTGTTGTTAAAGCAGTCAGTAGCCATGATGCTTGAATCCATTATGTCTCTGGGGGTGAAAGCCTTCGTGCGGCTCTGGACTCTAGACCTTTTTGAAGTTTCAATACCTTTCAGGTCACTAGGATTATTGTCCATAGCACGTAATTTTTGCACTAGAGGGGTACGGATTGAAATAGCTGTTGTGCTGGCCTTGGTGATAATGATTTATAAAGTGTTTACAAAGATACTGGCATCTGTTTACGATATGTATGGTTTATGGTTTCTTCATCCTACCCTGCATCCCAATTCCAGTAGTATGTTTTGGGAATTTAATAGTAAATACACTCAGTCTGTTAGAGGACCAGCTGGGAATAAGACTTGCCAGCCTTTCCTTTCCTTCTTCCCCTTTGGATCCGTTTTGTCACTTTCTGAGAATGTTCAGTTTCCCCTGAATGTTAAAGAGACCATCTTTCTGGTATTTAATCTGGAAAGCTTCCTCTATATGGTCTGCAGCTTCTCTAGAATGAGGGCTGAGATATCCAGAGGAGCTGGTGAGACCCCTGACCCAGAAGCAGATGCAGGCGTGAAAAATTCTGAGTGGTGAGGACAATGGGAAAATATAGGCCAAACCCTGAAAGAATTTTCTGATCCTGTAGACTGGGGTTTTCCACGGAAACAAATTCAGAACCCAGCTGAGGTGGGGAAATACCTAAAAGAGAAGTGCCGTGACAATTCTAAGGAGAAAAGGCTAATTGCAATAAGCTGGGCCCTGGCCAATGCTTATCGCACTTTGTTAGACAGTGCAGGGAAACAGACAGAGGCAGGGGGGCAGGGAGATAAATCAGCAGCTATCCCAGTCACTCAAGCTGTAGCCAACAGCCCAGGCTCGAAGCCAGCAGCCAAACCAGATAGTGAGCCTAAGCCAGCAGCTAAACCCATGGCTGTTGCTACCAGTACTAGAAGTGGGAAATGCACGGACAAAACTAATCGACCAGTGGATGATGATGATGATGGTGATACAGGAGAAGGAACTTCAATGCCTCCTGATATAAAATCAGGAGTCAAAGCAGCAGGTGCAAGATCAGACGCAAATATTGAGTCCTTTTCCCTGAAGGACCTTCGTGGCTTACGGAAGAATTACACCCAATGATCTGATGAATCCAGAATGAGTTGGTTAGTTCGTCTCAGGGATGCTGCAGGCGAGGCTACAATTCTGGATGGCACTGAAGCGAGGCATTTGGGATCCCTGTCACAGGATCCTGTCATCAACCAAGAAATAATGAGGGGGGCTAATCCACGCAGGCTCTGGTCACAGGTCTTGGACAGTGTTGCACAAAGATACCTGTGTGCAGATGATCTCTATATGCAACAAACTCAGTGGAAGACCATAGCGCAAGGGATCCAGTGCCTAAGAGAAATGGGAGTGGCAGAGATTGTCTTCTCAGATGACGTGACAACTAAGAACCCAGACTTGGTACCATACACGTCTGTGATGTGGTGAAAACTTGTACGACTTGGGCCACATGAATATGCTTCTGCCTTAGCCATAATGAAGAGGGACGAGAGGGAAGAGACTGTGCTGGATATGGCAAGGAAGCTCCGAGCATATGCAGATGCTGTGCATGGCCCAACACATAACAGAATCACGGCGGTGGAAACACGTCTGCAGAAATTAGAGGATAAGATAGAGGAGAATCATAAGAAGCTCAGAGAGGAGATTAAAGAACACCTTCTCCAAATCTTGGCACTACAGATCAGAGGTTCTGGAATCCAAGGCAGACTTTTCCCAGATGGAGAGAGACGGTACACCCCACGAGCTGAGCTGTGGTTCTACCTGCGTGATTGTGGGGAAAACATGGGGAGGTGGGATGGAAAACCTACTGCTGTTCTGGCACGACGGGTGCGTGAATTGAAGGAAGCCACCAAAAGGAAAGCAGCTCCAGTTGCCCGTAGCTGAACTGCCCGGTATGATGATGATGACATGTCCAATCCCCTTGAAGGAACATCTAAGACATATGCCCAGGGAAAGAAGGATAACCAGGCTTAGAGGGGCCCTGCCTCTAGCCAGGCAGAGGCCAGGGAAAATGGTGTTTTCTGGTCTGTGTGGATTCATTGGCCTGGCACATCAGAACCACAAGAGTACAAAGCTTTGGTCGATACTGGTGCGCAATGCACATTAATCCCATCAAGACATGTGGGGACAGAGTCTGTCTCCATTGCCGATGTGACAGGGGGATCCCAGGATTTCACTTTGGTGGAAGCTGATGTGAGCCTGACTGGGAATAAGTGGAAGAAACATCCTATCGTGACTGGCCCAGAGGCCCCATGTATTTTGGGCATAGACTACCTTCGATGTGGGTATTTCAAAGACACAAAGGGACTCAGATGGGCATTTGGAATAGCTGCTGTAGAGACAGAGGGTATCAAGCAGTTGAACAGCTTGCCTGGACTGTCAGAAAACCCATCTGCAGTAGGACACCGGAAGGTAGAAGAGCAACGAGTGCCAATTGCCACCTCAACAGTGCACCGCCGACAGTACCGAACGAATCGAGATGCTGTGATCCCCATCCACAAAATGATCCGTGAGCTGGAGAGCCAAGGGGTCATCAGCAAGACCCACTCACGCTTCCACAGCCCCATTTGGCCTGTGCGAAAATCTGAAGGAGAATGGAGATTGACAATGGACTATCGTGCATTGTATGAAGTGACTCCACCACTGGGCGCTGCTGTGCCGGACATGCTGGAACTCCAGTATGACCTGGAGTCCAAGGCAGCAAGGTGGTATGCCACTATAGACATTGCCAATGCATTTTTCTCCATTCCTCTGGCAGCAGAATGCAGGCCTCAGCTTGCTTTCACCTGAAGAGGCGTGCAGTACACCTGGAACCGACTGCCCCAATGGTGGAAGCACAGCCCCACCATCTGCCATAGACTGATCCAGGCTGCACTGGAAAAGGATGAGGCTCCAGAACATCTGCAATATATTGATGACATCATTGTGTGGGGGAAGACAGCAGCAGAGGTGTTCAAGAAAGGGGAGAAAATCATCCAGATTCTCCTAAAAGCTGGCTTCGCCATCAAGAAGAGCAAAGTAAAGGGATCTGCTCAAGAGATCCAGTTTCTGGGAGTGAAGTGGCAAGACGGACGGCGTCAGATTCCCACCGATGTCGTCAACAAGATCACAGCAATGTCTCCACCATCCAGCAAGAAAGAAACACAAGCTTTCCTAGGCGCCATAGGTTTTTGGAGGATGCATATTCCCGAATACAGTCAGATCGTGAGCCCTCTCTACCTGGTCACCTGTAAGAAGAACACTTTTCACTGGGGCCCTGAGCAGCAACAAGCCTTTGTCCAGATCAAGCAGGAGATTGCTCATGCAGTAGCCCTTGGCCCAGTCAGGACAGGACCAGAGGTGAAGAACGTGCTCTACTATGCAGCCGGGAACCATGGCTTGTCCTGGAGCCTTTGGCAGAAGGTGCCTGGGGAGACTCGAGGCCGACCACTAGGATTTTGGAGTCGAAGCTACAGAGGCTCTGAAGCCAACTACACTCCAGCAGGGAAAGAAATCTTGGCTGCCTATGAAGGAGTCCAGGCTGCCTTGGAGGTAATCGGCACTGAAGCACAACTCCTCCTGGCACCTCGACTACCAGTACTGAGGTGTATGTTCAAAGCGAAAGTTCCCTCTACGCACCATGCCACCAGTGCTACATGGAGCAAATGGATTGCTGTTATCACACTGCGTGACTGTATTGGAAAACTGAATCACCCTGGGATTCTGGGAATAATTACAAACTGGCCGGAAGGTGAAAACTTTGGTCTCACTGATGAAGGGGAACAAGAAGTGACACGGGCTTAAGAAGCTCCACCATACAACCAACTGCCAGCAGAAGATACACGATACGCTCTCTTTACTGATGGTTCTTGCCGCATCGTGGGAATGAACCGGAAGTGGAAAGGAGCCGTTTGGAGCCCCACACGACAGGTTGCACAAGCTACCGAAGGAGAAGGTGGATCAAGCCAACTTGCTGAACTCAAAGCTGTTCAACTGGCCCTAGACATTGCTGAGAGAGAGAAGTGGCCAAAGCTCTACCTCTACACTGATTCATGGATGGTAGCCAATGCTCTGTGGGGATGGCTGGAGAGGTGGAAAAAGGCTAACTGGCAACGTAGAGGAAAAGCAATTTGGGCCGCTGATGAGTGGAAAGACATTGCTACCAGGGTAGGGAGGCTACCTGTGAAGATCCGCCATGTAGATGCCCATGTACCCAAGAGTAGAGCTAATGAGGAGCACCAAAACAATGAGCAAGTAGACCAGGCTGCAAAGATAGAGGTGTCCAAAATAGACTTAGATTGGCAGCATAAAGGAGAGTTATTCCTAGCACAATGGGCCCATGATGCCTCAGGCCATCAGGGCAGGGATGCCACCTATAAGTGGGTGTCGGAGAATGGCTTAAAGAAAAAGACCATGAAGACATACAATTGAGAGAAAAGTAAAGGGTAAAAGTAAAGCAGTTCCTAAAACAGTTCCCAGCCTGATTTCTATAAACAATTAGACTCTCTCTATAAACAGTGGAGTTCTCAGGCAGTCTTCCCATAACAAGCAGAACACCCTCTCTGGGAAAAGATGACACCCTGGGAACAGATGTGAAAGCTTTGGGAACACTGGTTCTGTTTTTAATAAACAATTGTAGGTATTCTAAAACAAAAGGAGTGGTTAGAGTTTTCTCTGTTAGCCTATCATGAACTTGGATTACAGATTATGCATGAAGTTCGTTAACACTGTTATTTAAAGTGATTGATTGATCAATAAACCAGAGTTCGATGCATTAAAGGATGGTCGTTCTCCCTTCACTTCAATATATGGTGACCCCCGAACGTGATAGCGGACATCACGGGAAGTGAAGCCAGGGTCGGGTTCCGAAGATCGAAACTGCAGCCGGAATGGCAAAAGAAGCGCGGAAGAAAAAGCGGAGGACAACCCGCCGATCCGTGCCGTGCCCCCAGCGACCGTAAAGACGGGCTCGGCCGATACATGCGGCCGCGACCTTGAGGAGCTGCAAAGCGCGCATTTACAAACTAGGTATGGAAAGGCAAGCCACATATGAACTTCTTATTACTTTCCTGCAAAAAAGGCAGGTTAAGGGGATAGACTTACAGAAAGAATTACCAGGTCTTTTGGCGTATGGTTTAGACAGGGGAATCTTTGTGAATCCCCACACAGTTCACGAGTTGTCGGAATGGCGTAAATTTGGTGATTTATTGTGGCAGGCTACATTAGATGATAATAAAACTGCTAAGAAGTGGGGTAAATTATGGTGGGTCATTAACACCGAACTGTTGCAGTTTCAAGCTGAAAAAAGGGCTGCTCACCAGGCTACTGCCGCTCACGATCATAACAAAGAATACGATCAAGATAGGGAATTTGATAAGGAGACGGGGACTCCTCTTGGCCCCACGATGAGGACGGTTTTATTACCTGCCTCACCACCTCCCTCGACAAGCCAAGCTACGAGCCAGGTTACAAGCCAGGCTATAAGCCAGGCTACGAGCCAGGCTACGAGCCAGGCTACAAGCCAGGCTGCACAGACCGCCTCACTACCCGCTTCGCAGCCCCCCCTAACGAGCCAAGCTCCGCAGGGTGCCTTATTGTCCGCTTTGCCGCAGGCTACACAGAGCACTTCTGAGTCTCCCGTATCTGCTGTATCTCAGCAGCCGGGGCCAAAAACGCATATTCCGTTCCCGACAAACAATCAGTCGATCCCTGGGGCGGAAAACGACTTAGCGGCGACGATTGCGAGGGAAAGATGAGATGCGTGGGCTGCCCTGGCCAAAGATGCAATTGAAAAGGGAGATCAAGAGCTGATAAGTTCGGCTCGAGAGCTGGCTTGTCCGGTTGTCTTTAACCCTCAGGCTGGGGGCGGCATACAAGCGACAATCAGTGCTCTTGACTGGAAACTGTTATCTCAATTGCGAGCTACTGTTAGTCAGTTTGGATTTAAAAGCGAACCAGCTAAGCAAATGCTCGATTATATTTTTGACACCAGCATCCTTCTCGTTAATGATTGTCGTGGCATAGTTAAATTAATCTTTATCCAACATCAACAATTGCTGTTTTATGCCCATTGGCGGGTACTTGTTAGTGAGCGTGTGGCAGTTCAGAGACAGCCGGGTGACCCCCTGCATGGCGTCACTATTAATGAGCTTATGGGTCTGGGACCTTTCCTTTGTACTGAGGCACAAGCCTTAATAGGTCAGGAGAAGTGCCGGGAGGCTATGAGGTTAGTTAGACTCGCAATAGACATGGTGAAGGAACCAGGAGGGATACCAGTGTATATGGGAATTAAGCAAGGCAGAGAGGAGTCATTTGGCGCTTTTATTGATAAAGCTGCTGCTGCAATTGAAAGAGCTGGCGTGCCGGAATATTTGCGCGGGGTCCTATTCAGACAGTGTGCCCTTCAAAATTGTAATTCTACTACTAGAAACATAATACCTTAGGTGCGAATTGGACTATAGAGGAGGCATTAGAGAGGATGGCTCTTATTCCTACCGGGCAGCAGGCTTTTGTGGTAGATGCACTCAAACAGATAGGAATAGGTTTGCAAGAACAGGCACAATTCTCTCAAAGTCAGGTATTAGCCGCACTTGCACCTCTTCAAGCATCGGCAGCACTGCCTCCGACGACTAATTGGGGCCAAAAATGCCGCTCGGACGACCAGGCACCAACAGAAGTCATCGCTGCAGCATCAGTACCCTCTCCTGCCTCTAATCCTCTGCAACAGGGAGCCTTCAACCCGACACCACAGGGAGCCGCCGCGAAGGGAGTGACCCGCAGCGCGGAGCGGAGATGAATTGGCAAAAGGATTTAACAGGACTTTGGACTTACGGCTACGGTAAAGGGATTTTCCATATGGTTTACGGGTTAACGGAAATGTATGAATTCGGTGATTTATGGTGGAATTGGGGTGCTGTGCTACTCCGAACTCGGCACGGGCGCGCCGCCATGGCCAACAGTTGCGGCGAGCGACCGCCTGAATTGCTGCGTTGTAGCGGCGATAGCGGAGGCAGTGGCGGGAAGATCAAAGCCACCGCCGCAGGAACCGAGCTGCGCCACCCCGGGAGCCGCGCCGGGAGCGACCGAAGAGCGCCGCGGGGGGAGCGACCGGAGCCGCGCTGCCCTCATGTGTGAACTGGGGACAGATGTCCACGGGGGGCCAGTTGCTTGGGAACAGTGGCTGGATATCAGAGAGCAGGTGATGG
The DNA here is from genome assembly GCF_028551555.1 of Melozone crissalis. Taxonomy (NCBI): domain Eukaryota; kingdom Metazoa; phylum Chordata; class Aves; order Passeriformes; family Passerellidae; genus Melozone; species Melozone crissalis. The sequence continues at coordinate 1,436,228 of NW_026535813.1, read as the reverse complement.
GGGAGCAATCGTGCTGTGCATTGATAGCCACTGGAGTTTTCCCCCACTCCGACACAAACGCCATCCATTTTCAGGGCTAGTTGATTCGGCAGGTGAGTTGTTACACACTCCTTAGCGGATTCCGACTTCGCAGGACCGGAGCGCTTTTTCCAGCGGGAGCGCTTTTCCCTCTGCCCCGCAGCTGGCGAGGGCTGCAGTTTAAGACCTAACAGCCGTAATAAATGTGACTCTTGTCAGCAAAGGAAGGGATTCCTACTGCAGTTAAGGGACCAGTGATGGTAAACAAGCGAAGTTAAAGGGACTTTTGTTCTTCCCAGCACAGACTGTGAAACAGAAATCAGCGTAAATGAATGCGGGAGTCGAGTTTCGGCCGATTTGGCTCGGCATTGGTTATGCTGTCTTGAAATCACCTGTATTAACAGAGACTTTAAATATCAGAAGCCCAAATAACTCAGTCGGTGGAATATCAGACTCTAAAGCTGTGTTTTGAAAAATTTAAAATTGTTTAAGATGTGTTAAAGTGATTGTAGAAGGAAGATGTAATGAGTGTGTTTTTTGTATTTTTTAAGCTTTGTTTAGATGTGATAGATGTAAAAGCAAGGACTGAATACAAAAGAATTTTTTCACAGGTATACCTTGAATAAGCTTATGTTTAAGTGTATTTAAGTATAAAAATGCTGCAGCAAAAACATGAGAAAGGTTATTTTAGCTTAATATTTTAGAATCAGGCCTGTAAGTAAGTTATAGTGAATACTATATATTAGTTCTATGGTAAGTTTTATCTATTATTAGGTGGTTTAAGTTGAATTATCTATTAAGTGCCGTTAAGTGTTAAATACTATTAAGGTTAAGTTTGTTAAGTTTGTTTTCGGTTAAGTTCGAGGTCTGCTAAGTTTGAATTATATATAGATTTAAGTTATGTAGAATTTGGGGTCAGTTAAATTCTGTTATAGTTAAGTTTATTAGATTTAAGTGATTTTACATGATTTGCAAATAAGTCTGCTAAGTTAAATATTTTAAGTGCTTTAAATGCATACTACTTTTTCACCACTCCAAATTAACAAAGGACTGAGAATCGCCCAGCTGATGCCATTTGAGTCAAATGACTAAAGGATTACAGACTGAAAACTGATTTTGAACTTTTCTGAGAAACCCAAGAAAAAGGGTGGATGTGAAAATCTCAAGGACAGAAAGGATAATTTTCAGGCTTTTTCACCTCCTCTCCAGGTTCGCATGAATGAAAACAACTAACAGCTTTCTTTTCTTAGTCCAATTACCACCTGTCGTGCAATGCCTGATAAGGCCGGACATTATGGCTCAGCTGGCAGTGGTTTTAACCCTTTGGGGTAAAAGCCATTGCTCGGACCGTAGTTGACAACCTTATAGAGATACTGAGTGTGCTTTTAAATGCTTTTGCTTATCTTACCTTGTTTTGTAGATGTATCCAAAATATGGTCGGTAGGATAATAGAGAAAACCTGGCAAACTAACCTCCTTTCTCAAAAAGAAAAAGACGGGGGAAATGTCGGAGAATGGCTTAAAGGAAAAAGGCCATGAAGACATACAATTGAGAGAAAAGTAAAGGGTAAAAGTAAAGCAGTTCCTAAAACAGTTCCCAGCCTGATTTCTATAAACAATTAGACTCTCTCTATAAACAGTGGAGTTCTCAGGCAGTCTTCCCATAACAAGCAGAACACCCTCTCTGGGAAAAGATGACACCCTGGGAACAGATGTGAAAGCTTTGGGAACACTGGTTCTGTTTTTAATAAACAATTGTAGGTATTCTAAAACAAAAGGAGTGGTTAGAGTTTTCTCTGTTAGCCTATCATGAACTTGGATTACACAATATGCATGAAGTTCGTTAACACTGTTATTTAAAGTGATTGATTGATCAATAAACCAGAGTTCGATGCATTAAAGGATGGTCGTTCTCCCTTCACTTCAATAAGTGGGCACGAGACCGAGGGGTGGATCTAACCATGGACAATATTTCTCAAGTTATCCATGACTGTGAGACGTGTGCTGCCATCAAGCAGGCCAAGCGAGTGAAGCCCCTCTGGTATGGTGGGCGGTGGTCCAATTACACGTATGGGGAGGCCTGGCAGATTGACTACATCACACTGCCCCAGACACGCCAGGGCAAGCGCTACATGCTGACCATGGTGGAAGCCACCACTGGATGGTTGGAAAACTACCCTGTGTCTCATGCTACAGCCTGGAACACCATCCTGGGCCTTGAAAAGCAAGTTCTGTGGAGACATGGCACCCCTGAGAGGATTGAGTCAGACAACGGGACTCATTTCAAGAACAGCCTTATCAACACACAGGCTTGGGAACATGGCATTAGTGGGTGTACCATATCCCCTGCCATGCACCAGCTGCAGGCAAAGTGGAGAGGTACAACGGACTGTTAAAAAGCACATTGAAAGCATTAGGTTTGGGATCTTTCAAAAACTGGGTGCAGCATCTGGCAAAAGCCGCCCGGTTAGTTAACACCTGAGGTTCTACTAACCGAGTGGGCCCTGCCCAATCTGAGCCTTTGCATAGAGTAGATGGAGACAAAGTTCCAGTGGTACATGTCAGAGGTTTGTTAGGGAAGACAGTTTTGATTAATCCTGCCTCGAATGCAGACAAACCCATTTGTGGTGTTGTTTTTGCTCAGGGACCAGGTTGCATATGGTGAATAATGCAAAAAGATGGAAGAACACTATGTGTACCTCAGCGAGATCTGATTGTTGGATAAAACCTGTGTAAATATCACTGTTTGCTGAATGTTATTACCATTGTCTGTGTATAGCTGTATAATGGATGTATAATGCATGTGTTTATAGAGTTAGAATTTATATTAGTTTTAGTAGTAAGCAGACGATGTGGGGATAAGGGATGGAATGTCCTGGGTTGGCTGTATGATGCTTTTATCCCCAATCGTGTTGTTCTGTTTATGCTGAATAGTAAGTTTTGCACCTTTAAGACTTATTGCAGAGAGTGAAGGGGGGAGAGAAGTGCAGGTTTTTTTCCTCCAGACACTGCTGTCACTCCCCCACATTCCTCCTCCTGGACTGTTGTCTGCGGACAGACAGCGGGACAGAGCTCTTCTTTTGCTTTTTAGTTAGTGTTAGCTAGCTGAGGCAAAGAAGTTCTCTGCACTGTGTTTTTCCCTTTTATTTGGACCTCTTGAAACCTGCTCTGGACTGAACACCCAGGGGAGCACCAGCAGCTCACATCTCTGGCCCACCAGGCTGGGCCTGGCCTGCGACAATTCCAGCACCAGAGGGACTGATCAGAGACTGAGTGAGCTGCAACCCGGGGACGGGGTTTTCTCAGTTTGTCATCTCTTTTAGAGTGGCAAGTGGTCTCATTGTTTGATATTGTATTGGTTTTATTGTTTAATAAACAGTTTTTTTCCACCTTTCTCCAAGGAGGCATTTTTTCCTCCCAGACCAGTTGGGGGGAGGGGCCAATTGGATCTGCTTTTCCCACTGGAGCTCCTTTGGGGGATTCTTCCCCAGATTTGCTCTAAACCTGGACAAACCAGTACTGAACTGGAAACACACAAAAAGTCTAAGGAATATTACTGCAAAATTTGCCTTAAAATTTTATTAGATTGTCTTAGAAATTCACGTAGAAAGCTAGATAAAGCCTGAGCATCCAGCAAAATTCATTCTCTTGAAATCTTATTTTTATGTTTTAAAGGAATTTACAAATAATTTTTGACATAAAAGCAGTGGAGAAGGAAGACGTCAGTGTCTGCTGATAGTGTGCAGTGGGAAAGGGTTGCAGGTGGAAGGGAGGTGTTAAATTTCTGCCTGCTGTATTCTGTCTTAGTTTCTTATGAGCTTAAGAAAAAGGCACCTGAAATTCTTCTGTTGCAACAGACTCCAGCCTGAAAGCAAACACTTATCTTTTGTAAGCACTGAAAAAATGCATGCTCCCAAAACGAATCAACAAAAACCAGACCAAACAAACTCCTGAAATTGTACTTAGTGCCATCTTATTTTTTATTTACTAGTGAGACTTTTTTGGAGAATAGCTAATGTTACAATGCATTGTGCATTACAGTAGCAGTATGTTAAACTTCTAAAGGATCAAATAGTCTACAAAGCCACCAGTATGGATAGCCTTAAGCGATATCATTGCTCTTCTTGATCATGCATAAAAGGTATAGAGTAGACAAGCTGTAGCTTCACATATTTTCCATTTCTTCATGAACAAGTAGTATACATGTATAAATTTATATACATCTACATTACTACAAATTATAATTAGTGAAATTAATAAATTAATAAAGTCTGGTGAGTGACAAAATTTTTTGTTTATGTTTTCCTATGTTTGTGAAATTCAACTTAAGTAGTGTGCAGCAGAGGAAATGCTAGAATGCTGGAGATATAACAATGAGCATTTTTTCCCCCAGATGAGCATTTAAAAACATTTCTTCCATTCTCATATCACTTACTGATTGCTCACAAGGAAATGAACTAAGGTTCAAAAAGAGCTTGATTAACTGTCATTTCTGGGGTTTGTGCTGTTGCTTTTTTATTTTCCTAGAATAACAGCACAGCTTTATTAGCAGGTACAATGGAAATGTGTTAGAATAAGACTCTCTGGGTTGCTGCAGGCTGACAATTAATTGAAATGCTGCAATAAAATGTGAGAGAGGGAAGTGGGGAAAGGCAGGGGAACACATCAAGGTTTTCAATAAAACATGAAGATTTTGGTAGCAAAAGGAAGGTTGTATTTTCTTCTTGTCAGGGCTGGGATGAACCACTGCTGTTTCGAATCAAGAGGTCCTTGAAGAACAGCCTTAGTTAAAACATTTGTAGGCTGGTTTTTTTGTGGGGAGGGAGTGTTACTATAATTGATCACAAATGTGAAGAAAAAAAATTGTGCATGTTTCAGGGAAAACACTGAATTTCACTACAGCAACAAAGTGGCTATTTTGCCATCTTTAAAACAAATATCTCAGAAGAAAAAGGAAATTCTGTGTACATTATTTTACCCTCTATGCATTCTAGACCAGGTTTGTGGGGGCTTTTTTTTGCTTGTAAAAGGCTCTGAGTGACAACCAACTGGTAATTTATTAACACTGAATATTTTGGGCAAGGATAATAGAGGCTGCTAGTAGTGGGGCTGTTTGATAGAAATATGTAAGAAAACAGAGATCAAAATAAATCTTTACAGAGGTTTATATCTTGCAGTTTATATGTATCATTCAGTAACTTAAAAAAAACCCAGCTAAGAATATTTTATAAACAAGCAATTTAATTGAGCAACGATGTTTACTTGCATCACCAGTAGAGATAGAAGCCATTAATTATGAAATATTTGTCCCAGTCCTTCTCTTCACATGTAGTTTATGTAAATACATCTATTTCTAGATCTCTCTTGCTTTGTCACTTGAGATAGATAGATAGATAGATAGATTGATATCTACATATGTAGATATCTACATATATAGATAGATCTCTGTATTGCCACCCAACTGTGATGTGTTATCTTTCTCCTTTTTTTTTCTTTTCTTAATGCGATTTCTCTGTGCGAATATTTAGTGGCTCTTGTTTTGCAGCTTGCTATAGCAAGGCTGATATTAAAGTAATACCTACATATCAGTGTTAAAAGTTTTGTTTGTGAATCATGTGACCAGCATCTCTTGACATGACATGGAAAGTGTTATGTGATATTGTCCTGGGGTGACGTTATGATGCTTGTATCCCCATTCATATGTTCTGTGCCTTTAAGACCGGCTCTGAAGAGTGAAAGTTTTGTTTGGGTTTCTCTTATCAGGGACACAGAGACGGGCAGTACATAGGGCTGTTTTTGCTTCTTGCTTTTGGCTTGCTGCTTTGCTTGCTCTCTTTTCTGCTCTTGCTTCTGCTCTGCTTTGGCCTCTGCTTATTGGCTAGTTCTAGCTAAACAGTCCAAATTCCTTCCTGGACTGTTTCTCTTCTCCTTTTCTTCGACCATCTCGAACCTGCTCCGGAATGGAACCTGGGAACACTGAGGGTTTGCACCGTTTGGCTGCAGCAGCTGCCCCAGTGCCGGAGGGACTGAGAACAGAGCAACCACCCCCAAAAGAGACTTTCTGATTTTGTCATCTTTCTCAGAGCGGTGTCATCTGGTATTGTTCATTTTGTGTGCTGGGGGCTGCTGTGCCTGTCAAATAAACAGGTTCTTTCCACCTCTCTCAAAGGAATTTTTTCCCGAACCAGTTGGGGGGAGGGGCCGTGTGGGTTTGCTTTCTGGAGGGGCCCTCCTTTGTAGATTCTTTAACAAATTTGCCCTAAACCAGGGCAGATATAGTGTATTTATGAAAATTGATGTCTTACAATAAAGTGTCACCAAAAAAAAAAAAGATACAATTTTTACCTTAAATTTTAATATCTTTGTTTACCTCCAATACTTTTGAAAAAGATAATATAGTTTAATATGCTTAGAAGCATGATATATTTGCACTCTAAAACCATGAATAAAAATTAGATCACTGAATTCCTAGGTAAGAAGAGAATAAGAATAATAAAAACTATCTAATATGAATGTAATCTTTGGCTTTTAATTTTTTTTTCTCCAAAATGAAGCTCCTATTTGAACACCAGTTCATTTGGAGAGCTGGCTTTACAAATAACTTGTTTAAGGCCATTTGCTTTTCCTTCAGTGTGTATAACCTGCACAATCCAAGCATAGTCCCCTTTGCTGTTCAACAACAGCGCTTTCTACCATCTAATAACAAAGGCCCATCAGCTCTTCCTGCATCTTTTGCATAAAATCCATAGAGACCTATGAAGCACTAAAAAGGCCAGTAGGGGATATTCAGTTCAAGTCCTGCTCCTGCTTCTGCTGAGGCTCGAGAAACTTTCAAATTTGATTTAATGATGAAGAGGTCTTTTTACTGGGGTGGGTGGATCCAGTCTCTGGTGGGTGCAGCTCATCACTGCTTCTGGCAGCCCATCTTTGGTAGCCAAAGAGAGCTGATGTCTAGGCTGCCGCTATCTCTTCTTCTTGGCCCTTTTCCAGCTGCCTTGTGCAACTGCTCATCTTGCCCCCAGCTAGGAGGCCTAGTAACAGGAGCCAGGATAGGGTTTAACCCCCTTAGACCCTGCCACTTGCCTCGTCTCTGATAGAAACCATCTAGCCTTTGCTTAACATGGCAACTAATAAATCACCCAGTGACATAGTTTTATTGTTTTAATGATCTTGAAATTAAAACACTGAAGTATCTATCCTGGGTTTATTGCACTGATTAAATCTTCTCACAAAAGAAGAGTCAATCTGCATTGTTCCAAAAACGATTTAAATACTCCTTGGAGACATACACATTCACATCATCTTTCACTCATTTATCTCAGGGAGCCACACTGGCTGGTGCCAGGAACATGTGAAGAGATGCAAAACCATTCCCTCCTACCTTTGATACCTCAGTTCACAGGCATGCTTCTGACTTTGGGAATTGGCTTATTTGTGCATATACAAACCAATTAATTACTCTGTGTGTTGGGTTTATAAGACAAGCTTTGCTGGGGCGGGGGGGAAGGGGGGGGGCAGGGGAGATGTGGGCTCCAGGAGTGGCTTCTGTGAGAGGACACCAGAAGCTGCCCCCATGTCTAACAGACCCAGTTTCAGCCAGCTCCAAGACCCACCTGCCACTGGCCGAAGCTGAGCCAATCAGTGACTTTGGTAGTATCTCTGTGCTACTATTAGTAAGAGAGCTTAAAAAATGCTGTGCAACAGCTGTGACATAGAGAAGTGAGGAAATATGAGAAAACAGCCCTGCATGTATGCAAGGTCAGTGAAGAAGGAAGGGGAGGACATGTTCTGGGCACAAACAACCAGTGGAGGACAATGGTGGAGATATCTACACTGCAACCTGTGGACAGCCCATGCCAGAGCAGGCTCCTGTCAGGAACTGGCCTGTGAAAAGCAGGTTCTCTTGCAATACTCATTCTGAAGCAGTCCACTCCTGAAGGACTGTACCCTGTGGAAATAACCCATGCCGGAGCAGTTCTTGAAGAATGCACATGGGAAAGGTTTGTGAAGGACTGTTGTCCCTCAAAGCGGCATTCGTCACCTGGTATGCAGTAAGCCAATCACACAAAGAGCCAAGACATTTGTCTGTTTCATATTTGCACAAAGATGGGTGCTAGCACACTGTTACTAACGAGTGTTTGAGAGCGCTTAAAAAATCACTGGCAAGGGTATGAGCAAAAGTCAGATTTAATATTAAGTGACAAAGTATGACATATTTCTTGGCAAGATTCACTCTACTACTCACAGGACAGCAAAGGCATAGCAAAGGAAAACAAGCAGCAACAAACTGTTTGGAAAGATGAAAGTTTGACAAGAAAGTTTCACAGATATGTGTGCTTGGCAGAAAGCTCTCTGAATGTAGAACCTGAGAACGGAATAGAGATGGAAGCAAGTTTTGACATAGAAGAACAATAGATGTCTAAATTGAGAATTGCTGAGCCAGTTGTTACTGGACAACTAAGAAAGCAAAAGTTAAGTTGAGTTGGAAGGGGGTTTTATGACTAGAGAAAAGGATATGTTGACCACAAACAAAAAAAAAGTTTTTACCAAGCAGAAATAGGTCTTAGGAAAAGCAGAAAGATACCATAGGCAAACATGCCAATGTGGCAAGTAGAAGAAAGGTCTAAGAATTTTCCACTGCAAGAAAATGGAAAAACAACTTTAAGCTTAAACTGTAACATACTAATTCATGTGATTGGATAGTAATGGCCATAATATGGTAATGATCGTAGTTATGATAGGCTATAGGTAATAGTAAAGGTATTGTATATGATGCTAATTGGTTGTTATGTATTAAGATGCTCAGCAAAGGAAAATATATAATGCATTGTAACCAGAACAAAAGTGGCTTCAGGCTTGCCTATAAGCTGTAGTTGGCAGCTGTAGGCATGGCTCTGTTATCCACAGCCCAAGACTGCTGTAACATCTATACAATAAACAGCATTTTGAAGAGCCACCTGGAGTCCCACATCTCTCATCTCAGGCTCTTACAATTGCTGCCCGCATTCTAGCAGGCAAACTCGGACTTTTGGCAGTAAGAGACTCCCAGTGAACTTGAAGTGGCCGCAAGGACAAGCAGGCACCTGAAAGGAAGGTGACCAGGGCCCAGACAACTGTTGCTTCTGGAGAGTGCCTGGACCGGAGTTCAACATACAGCATCTGCTGTGATAGAGGACAGCAGGTGAGCACCGGGTAATCAATGGGGCAGAATATATCTGCAGATCAGAGAGATGTGTATCAGCATTTAAGATTTTGATTAAATCCAGTCCAAGTAAATTACCAAACCAAGAGCTCAAAAATCTTCTAGCATGGACTGTGACCAACTTCTCAAATGCCGACTCTACAGCTGTCTATACCAGAGACTTTTGGGACTCCATGGGGGTCAAATTATATAATGCTATTTCTCGCTGCAACAAAACAGCAGCAGAATTACTCCCGGCTTGATGGGTGCTTGTTGAACTCTTTGCCGTGAAACCCCACCACAGCATCCTTCCCCCCCCCCCCCCCCCCCCATTCCACCTGAACCCTTGCTGCCACTTCCCCCTGCGCCGCCTCGCCCAGCCTCTCGAGCTGCAAGGGGGGGGGGGGGGAGGGGAGGAATGAAAGGGGGAGAAGAAAACAGCAACTGCCGCTGCAGTAAGAGAGGTAGACAAAACTAAAAGCTACTCTACCTCAGAGGATGAGGGGGATCCCTCAAATCCTAGACCAAGAAACCACGAAAAACAACCAGATTTATTTCCAAATAATCCCAGGGATTTCCCCTTGACTGGAGAAGATCTTTCAACCCGGAAAGAGAAGCCAAGCCCCAGAAATCCTCCGGCGCTGCTTCCTGGGTCAGAGGTATCCCCGCGGAGGTCAAATGATTTTCAATTAACAGACTGGCATGAGATAAGACGTCAAATCTGCAAAGACGAGAGTCTTAGTCTTTTAGCTATGCTTGTGATATTTGGCCAGCTCCCATTCCTCCTCACGAAATTAAAGAACTGAGGAGGGCTGTGAGAGACAGTGGCATATGCTCACCATACTTTAAACAACTGCTGAAAAGCACCCTGGAAGGGCACATTCTTATACCAAATAACTCAAAATTTTGCTAGCATGATTCTCACAGACTGACAGTATATGCTATGGGAACTCAAATGGAAAAGAATGCTTGTAGAAATATTGTCAACTTACAGGCAAAGCACTGATGCAAGTCTTCGTACCCTTACTATATCCAAGCTGACCGGGCAAGACTCTGATGACAGGAACATAGATCAATTGACTTTACCCAGAGTAGTATCTGATGACATTAAGAAAATGGCTTGCAGAACTTTTTTGCAAATTCAGCCTGCAGGGAATTTTGAAAAAGCTTATAATCTAATTAGCCAAGAGTCATCTGAGCCATTTACCATGTTTGTTGACTAAGTGCTTAAGGCAGCCAAGAGGCAATACAGTGACAATATTGCTTGTCCAATTATGGTGCGTGATATTATTGAAAATAATGCCAATGAAGAATGCACACGGGTTATCAAAGCCCTTGGAAAAGATAAACCCACAGAGCTTGAAATGATTGATGCCTGCAATAAGATTGGGAGCCCCCAGCAGGTGACAACTATCCAGGCAAATGAGCTTGGAAAGACTTAAGGAGAAAAAAATTGCAAGAGCTCTTACAGCTCAGTCGGTTCATGTGGCTGCTCAGGCAGTACAAGCAGAAGCATGAGATCAAAAACTTACTGAAATCTTGTCTGCTCTTCATTTAAACTCTCAACAACAGAGCAGCACTATGGCTGTTATGCAAGCTACTGTGGCCTCAGGTCCATGCTATTTTTGTAAAAAACCTGGCCACATAATAAGAATTTTCCTGGAGGCGAAAAGAGTTGCACAGGCACTGGACCTTTGTCCTAAATGTAGAAGAGGAAAACATTTTGCTAAACAGTGTCACTCTAAATATGACGCTGAGGGAAACCCGATTCCAGAAAAACTCCAAAATGAGCACGCAGCACCACTGTGTGACGACACAAGTAGTGGTACCACAAGTACCCGAGAACTCACCCGGGGTGAGATTTGTGAATATCCCGACTCTGAAGCAGTTCACCTCATTGCCAGTCAAATCCCAGGGTGCAACCCAGACCTACTACCTCCCGGGTCCTGGTGCACTTTGGCTACCTCCAAACCAACAACCTTTTTGAAAGATAATGGCTATGATTATATTTCAACAGGAATTACTGGAACCTCACAGAAAAATACAAGACATTTTAGTTGTTGGTAAAGAAAGGAACAAAGGAACAGCATTCTTGGGCTGCTTCTCTTGCCTTGTGTAATGTCTGTTGACTGCAATGAAGAGTTATTGGTGTTAGCTAAAGCCTACTATCCTCCCCCGGCATATTCCACCTAGAACCCCTATAGCCATTGCTATAGCACTGCCTCTGGAGACTGCAGATGAAATGCCACCACACTGTTTTTCAGTTGCTCCTAAAAATCCTGATGTTTTTTGGGTCCAAAAAATTAGTCACCAACAACCACTGCTGACTGTGAGTTGTCAAATTGTGGAGTTCAAGTTGATATCACAGGCATGGTTGACACAGGAGCCAATGTTACTGTAATATCTCATTCTCTTTGGCTAAGAGATTGGAAGTTTATAACTCCCTCAGGCAGTCTCACCAGGCATGGGAGGAGCCACTCTGTGCTTACAAGGTGAATCTATGATTAGTGTTACAGGACCAGAAGGGAAGAAAGCACTAATTTGTCCCTATGTAGTGCAGAAACCCATCACGGTGTGGGGAAGAGATTTGCTTTCTCAATGAGGGGCCAAAATTGAAGTGGGTTTTTAATAGGGGCCACTGAGGCACTCATCACTCTGAAGCTGACCTGGAAAACTAACACCCCTGTCTGGGTAGACCAGTGGCCCCTACAAGATGAAAAGCTGAGTGCCCTCAAAAAACTAGTGGCTGAGCAGCTACAAAAAGGCCACATTAAAATCACTACCAGTCCTTGGAATTCACCTGTGTTTGTCATCTGCAAGAAAACTTCTGACACCTGTTACATGATCTTAGAAAGATCAATGCAGTAATTGAAAAAATGGTCCCACTCCAACCTGGCCTGCCTAACCTTTCCATGATCCCAAGAGATTGGCCACTTGTTATTGTTGATATAAAAGACTTTTTTTTTCAATATTCCACTCCACCCAGATGATGCTCCTCGTTTTGCCTTTTCTGTTCAAAGTACAAACCTACAGGAACTGCTTCAAAGGTATCATTGGTTTGTATTACCTCAGGGAATGAAAAATTTGCCTAGTATTTCTCAATACTTTGTAGCCCGTGCGTTGTCTTCAGTCCAAGAGCTATTCCCACAACCAATTATTCTTCATTGCATGGATGATTTGCTCATTGCAGCACCAACACAAAATCAAATGGAAAAGACTCGTGACAGTGTTTTTACTGAAATAAAGAAAGCTGGATTGGTTGTTTCTAAATCAAAAATACAAGAGACTGCTCTCTGGAAATATTTAGGCTGGAGGCTGACAGAACAATCCGTTAGACCTCAGAAGATACAACTCAGAACCAGTGTTCACACTTTGTGAGACTTACAAAAGCTCTTAGGAGAAATTAATTGAATTAGGCCTGTATTGGGAATCACTGCTGATAAACTCGCTCCAATTTTTGATTTGTTATAAGTAGACAATGACATTAAATCCCCCAGATCTCTTACTCCTGAAGCTTGCAAGGCTTTAGAGAAAATTACCTATGCTCTGCAAAATAGATAAGCACATCGCTGTATTCCAGATAAATATTTTTTCCTTGCAGTTCTAGGAGAAACGCTGAGACTATATGGCCTCATTTTTCAATGGGACTCCTCTCAAAATTATCCTTTGTTGATAATTGAATGGGTTTTTCTTTCTTACAGGTCACCAAAGACAATCTTCACATCTTTAGAGATGATTTCTCAAATTATCATCAAAGGCAGAGCAAGGCTTCTTTCTATAGCAGGTCATGAATTTGCAATCATCTATTTGCCTATGATTAAAACCTATTTTGATTGGGCAATGCAAAAGTCAGATTTGCCGTATACTTTGTTGGATTTTCCAGGTGTTTGCTCCATTCATTACCCAGCACACAAATTGATCAAAGCTAAATTATGCTACAAAGAGAAACCCCTGATCAGTGAAGAACCTTTAGATGCAGTTACTCTTTTCACTGATGGGTCAGGACAAACACACAAGTCAGTAGTTACATGGCAAAATAAAAATACTAAAGCTTGGGAACAAGATGTTCAAAAGGTTGAAGGTTGTCCTCAGATTGCTGAATTGGCAGCAGTTGTAAGAGCATTTCAGGTCTTTCCAGAACCGTTTAACCTAGTCACTGATTCAGCATATGTTGCTAACATTGTTAAAAGACTTGAAGGGTCTGTTTTAAAAGATGTTAGCAATGACAAATTGTGTCTTTGGCTCATCTGTCTTTATCAAATTTTGTTACACAGAACTAATCCTTATTTTGTTTCTCACATTAGAGCTCACTCTGGTCTCCTAGGATTTATGGCAGAAGGGAACACATGAACTGATGCATTGGCATCAGTGGCATCTGGTGAAGGGGTTGCAGCAGACATTGAAGATTTTACTTCAGTGCTTCCTGCAGCTACCTTGCCTAACATTACTGAACGAGCTAAATTGAGTCATGCCTTTTTTCACCAAAATGCACAGGCACTCAAATGAGATTTTCACATTTCCCTAGAGCAAGCACAAGCCATTGTACAGGCTTGCCCCGACTGCCAGCTTGTCCAACCTCTCCCTTCTACAGGAGCCACCAACCCATGAGGGTTGGAGGGTTTGCAGAAATGGCAAACAGATGTCACAAAGTACCCTTGTTTTGAAAAATTTAAAAATTTAAAAATTTAAAAATTTAAAAATTTAAAAATTTAAAATATCCATGTCTCCATTGACTCATTTTCAAATGCAGTTTTTTCTTCTGTACATACAGGAGAAACAGCTAAGCATGCTTGCCAGCATTTTTCACAAGCATTTTCCTCAATAGGTGTTCCTCAAGAAATTAACACTGATAATGGTCCTTCATATGCTTCACAAGAATTGACCTCAATTTTAAATTACTGGGGTGTTTGCCATACATTTGGTATTCCCTACTCTTCCACAAGTCAGGTGTGACGGTGGTCACAGGGGTCTTATGTTGAGGGAAGAGACGGAGATCTGACTCCATATTTCAGAAGGCTTGATTTATAATTTTATGATATATATTACATTAAAACTATACTAAAAGAACAGAAGAAAAGGTTTCATCTCAGAAGGCTAGCTAAGCTAAGAATAGAAAGGTATGAATAACAAAGGCAGCTGTCCTGGACTCTCTGTCCGAGCCACCTGTGCCGTGATTGGCCATTAATTATAAACAAGCACATGAGACCAATCACAGATGCACATGTTACATTCCACAGCAGCAGAAAACCATTGTTTACATTTTGTTCCTGAGGCCTCTCAGCTTCTCAGGAGGAAAAAATCCTAAGAAAAGGATTTTCATTAAAAGATGTCTGCGACAGTCAGGGAATGGTAGAAAGAACACATCAAACTCTAAAATGCATTTTAGATCAACAGAAAGGGGTAGGACCCCAGGCTACACCTCAAAGGAGATTGAATAAAGCTTTGTATATTTATAATTTTTAATAGCTCTGCAGAAGAGCCTGATCCCCCCCATTTACAGACATTTCATGAACAACAAAAAAGTAAAACTGAAAGAACACCCCCCAGTTTTAATTTAAAACCTAGAATCAGGACAAATAGAGGGACCATATGATCTTATAACATGGGGCAAGGGGTTTGCGTGTGTTTCTACAGATACAGGACTCAAGTGGATTCCAGCAAAAAATGTGAAACCGTACCACGCATCAAAGCCCATTGACACTTCCACATCAGCCAGTGACCCCGCGAGTGGAAGCTGAGAAACAGGCACCCAAACATGAACTATGCAGAATCACCAAGAGAAAATTGTCTGCCAAAAACAGATCCAGAAAATAATGGAGTTTTATAAATATTTGCACAGGTGTATGCTGCTTTTACCCTTTTGTTTTTATTTTTGCAGTAAAACTTTACCTGTAATTCAACCAAAGACTAATGTTTGGGTTGCTTTAGCCAAGGCCGCAGGCTCTGACACCATCTGCTTATCCAATGCAAGCCCCAATAAACCTTTTTCAACTTGTTTAGTTGAAGTGCCTTTCCCAGAAGGTTTTGATAATGTCACTTTTGATAAATATTGGCCATATGAAGATCATCACATTTCCCCAACTCCCAGCCCACAACACCAAACTTATATTGATAATTTTAAGGTTGATAAATCTGACCTTCAAGAATTAGAAATTTTGGGCTCATTAACTATAGACACTTGTTATTTGTTTCATCTTGTGAGAAAAAACGGCCCTCATCTAAACGTTGCTCCTTATCACCCAGTTTATAGTAATATGACTTCTTGGTGTCGTCAAATTAAGCTTCTTACAAATGATGAACCTCACACAGATCGTTTTAACAATCTTCCAATTGGATTTCCTAAAGGAATTTGGCTCATCTGTGGAGACAGGGCTTGGCAAGGCATTCTCTCAAAACTAGACAGTGGCCCTTGTGCCCTAGGACAACTTACAATAATTGCTCCCAGTGTCAAAAAAGCAATCAAAAAGAAAAACAGAAAAATAAGATCTTCCCGGAGGCATCATTATGATGGCAACTGCAGTGGTGATTTTCACCCTTGGAACTCTGGAAAATCAATTGTTATGAGCATTTTTTTGCCCCAGCTACGTTCTTCAATTGCTTTGAAACAATTAAACAAATTTGGATGTTGGCTCAGTAAAGAAGTAAATGCCACCTCTACTATGATTAGTGATTTGCTGACAGATGAAGAGGCAGTCAGACATATCACTTTACAAAACAGAACTGGCATTGACTTTCTTTTACTAGCACATGGGCATGGCTGTGAAGATTTTGAAGGACTGTGTTGTGTGAACTTGTCTGATCATTCTACTTCTATTCATAAATGGCTGCAAAACTTAAGAAATTTAGCTAGATGTCCTAGGGTATTGGAATAATTACCAATATAGCTGGACAGGATGTGCCTGGGCTTGTCTGGCCCTTGCTGCTTGACCAAAAGGCAGCAACTGTGGTGATTTGACCTCAGACACGCCTTTGGCTAGCTAGATGCTGCAGCTGGATGCATAGAGACAAGTCCAGACATGCAGGAGCTCAGGTTTACCTTGGCAGAGAAGCTTTAAGGCGAGGTGAAGGAAAAGGAGTCTGTTCTGATGGAGGGTTTCAATCCAGAGCTTTATTTCCTGGCCCACAGGCCTCTGAATGCAGTAACAGCTCCAACAGAACACTCCGAACCACATGGTTGCTGTCCCTTTTACCCGGGGGAGAGGGGGAGGGAAGGAACACAGGGGACCACCAACCAGGTACAGGGAGGGGGGGAAGCCTCAAGGGACAAAGGACACCTGGATGGCCCAATGTCCTCCAGGGGTGGAGGGCATCTTTTGAATTCTGCCAATCACTCAACGCCCTTCTGGAATGCCAGGATTGACAGACCGTGCTCAGCAGGTGGCAAGGGAGGGGGAGGGAGAGGTAGCTGACACATCTGGGGAAGAAATCTTCAGGGAGAAACCCAGGGTATCTGAGGCAAACCATGACATCACACCACAACACTAGGGTGACTTTATGATGCTTGTATCCCCAACTGTCTGTTCTGTTTATGCTGGATATTATATTCTGTGCCTTCAAGACTCATTCTGAGAGCAAAGGAAGGGAGAAGAAGCACGGAGTTTGTTATCAGAGACTGCACTCCTCCTCCACATTCTGCCCTGGACTGTGTTGTCTGGCCATGGATGGAGCAGAACAGAGCCCTCCTTTGCTTTTTAGTTAGTTTAGCTAGCTGAGGCAGAGAAGTTTTCTCTGGACTGTTTTTCTTTCCCTTTCTTGGAACCGTTTAAACCTGCTCCAGACTGGGACCCGGGGAAGCACTGAGAGCTTGCACTTTGGGGCCCGCTGGGACCTTCTCTGGGGCAGCAGCCTTTCCCAGAGCCAGAGGGACTGATAACAGAGCGACCACCCCCAAGAGAGACTTTCTGAATTTGTCATCTCTTCAGGGCGATGAATGAGCCTTGTTATCTGGTATTGTTCATTTTTTTTGTGCTGGGGAGTGCTTTGCCTGTTAAATAAACAAGCTTTTTCCACCTCTCTCTGAGAAAATTCTTTCCCGAACTGGTTGGGGGGCGGTTTCATGTGGGTTTGCTTTATGGAGGGGCCCCCTTTTTGAGGTTTTCTCCCAAACTTGCCCTAAGCAAGGACAAATGATTGACACCCAACTCGTGGCTTGAGAGAGTGGAAAAAACCCTATTCTAATTGTATTGTAGTTGCAATTAATCTGTGTTGGTATAGACCAGTCAGTAGCCATGTTGTTTGACTTCATAATGTCTCTTGGGGTGAAGGCTTGCATGTGTTTCTGGTCTCTAGGTTTTTTTGAGGTCTTAATACCTCTATGGTACCTAGGTTTGTTTTCTTATCCAGAAATAGCTCTGGTATTGTCCCTAATACGTAGTTTTTGCAGTAGAGGAGCAAGGACAAGAATAGCTATCCTTCTGGGCTTGATGGTAATGACTTGAAGGAAGGTTATAAAGGTGCTGGATTCTGTCCCAGGTATGAATGGTTCATGGCTATGGTTATGCACCCAGTTTGTTAGAGGAGGAGCAGGGGATGAGACTTTTCAGCCTTTGCTTTCCTTCTTCTCCTCTGAATCTGTTACATCACAACTGGAGAATGTTCAGTTTCACCTGAATGTTAAAGAAACCATCTTTCTGGTATTCAATCTGGTAACCTTCCTCTATACAGTCTGCTGCTTCTCTAGAATGAGGGCTGAGATTTCTAGATGGGCTGATGAGACCCCTGACTCAGGAGTAGACCCAGGTGTGGAAAATCCTGAGTGGTGTGGGAAATGGGAGGATATGGGCCAAATCCTAAAGGAATTCTCTGACTGTATAGTCTGGGATTTTCCCCATTAACAAATTCAGAACCCAGCTGAGGTGGGGAAATACCTGAAAGAGAAGTACCAGGATGACCCTAAGGAGAAAAAGATCATTGCACTAAGCTGGGCCTTGGCACATGCTTATCACACATTGCTAGATACTGTAGGACAGAAGACAGAGGAAGGGGGGCAGGGAGATAAATCAGCAGCTATCCCAGTCACTCAGGCTGCAGCCAACACCCCAGGCTTGAAGCCAGCAGCCAAACCAGATAGTGAGCCTAAGCCAGCAACTAAACCAGAAAATAAGCCTCAAACAATGGCTATTCCTACCAGCACTAGAAGTGGAAAATGCACGGACAAGACCGACCAGTGGATGATGGTGATGATGATGATGCAGGAGAAGGACACTCAACGCTTCCTGACATAAAATCGGGAGTCAAAGCAGCAGGCACAAGATCAGAAGCCAATATTGAATCCTTTTCCCTGAAGGACCTTCCTGGCCTAAGGAAGGATTACACTCGATGACCTGATGAATCCAGAATTAGTTGGTTAGTCCATCTTTGGGATGCTGCAGGCGAGACTAGAATTCTGGATGACACTGAAGTGAGGCATTTTGGATCCATGTGACATGATCCTATCATCAGCCAAGGAATGATGAGGGGGGCTAACCCCCACAGCCGCTGAGCATGGGTCTCGGAAAGTGAGGCACAAAGATACCTGTGTGCAGATGATCTCTATATAAAGCCAACCCAGTGGAAGACCATAGAGCAAGGGATTCAATGCCTGAGAGAAAAGGCAGTGTCAGAGATTATCTTCTCAGATGACACTACAACTAGGAATCCAGACTTGGTACCAGGCACATCCGTGATGTGGTGAAAACATGTACAACTTGGGCCACACGAATATGCTTATGCTTTAGCCATAATGAAGAGGGAGGAGAGGGATGAGACTGTGCTTGATATGGCAAAGCAACTCCAAACATATGCAGATGCTGTACATGGCCCAACACATGCCAGAATCGCAGTCGTAGAAACATGTCTGCAGAAATTAGAGGACAAGATAGAGGAGAATCATAGGAAGCTCAGAGAGACGATTAAAGAATGCGTTCTCCAAAACTCGGCAGAACAGATCAGAGGTTCTGGTGCCCAACGCAGATGTTCCCCAGATGGAGAGAGAAGGTACACCCCATGAGCTGAATTGTGGTTCTTCCTGCGTGATTGCGGAGAAAGCATGAGGAGATGGGATGGAAAATCTACTGCTGCTCTGGAACAATTGGTGTGTGAATTAAAGGAAGACACGGCTCAGAGAGGAAGTTCCACCAAAAGGAAAGCAGCTCCAGTTGCCCGTAGCCAAACGCCCAGGTATGATGATGATGATGATGATGATGATGATGATGATGATGACATGTCCGATCCCCTTGAAGGAACATCTAAGACATATGTCCAAAGAAAGAAGGTTAACCAGGCTTAGAGGGGCCCTGCCTCTAGCCAGGTAGAGGCTAGGGAAAACCTTGCTTTCTGGACTGTGTGGATTCGTTGGCCTGGCACATCAGAACCACAAGAATATAAAGTTTGATCGATAATGGTGTGCAATGCACATTAATTCCATCCAGACATGTGGGGGCAGAATCTGTCTCTATCACTGGTGTGACAGGAGGATCACAGGAGTTCACTTTTGTGGAAGCTGATGTGAGCCTGACTGGGAATGAGTGGAAGAAACACCCTATTGTGACTGGTCCAGAAGTCCCATGCATTTTGGGCACTGATTACCTCAGAAGTGGGTATTTCAAAGACCCAAAAGGACTCAGGTGAGATTTTGGGATAGCTGCTGTAGTGACAGAGGGCGTCCAGCAATTGTACACCTTGCCTGGACTGTCCCAGAATCCATCTACAGTAGGACTTCTGAAGGGAGAAGAGTAACAGGTACCAATTGCCACTTCCACGGTGCATCGCTGACAGTATAGAACCACTTGGGATGCTGTGATCCCCATCCATAATGTTATCCATGAGCTGGAGAGCCAAGGGGTCATCAGCAAGACCCACTCACCCTTCAACAGCCCCATTTGGCCTGTGCGAAAATCTGAAGGAGAATGGAGATTCACTGTGGACTACCGTGCATTGAATGAAGTGACTCCACCACTGAGTGCTGCCGTACCAGACATATTAGAGCTCCAGTACGAGCTTGAGTCCAAGGCAGCAAAGTGGTACGCCACTATAGACATTGCCAATGCATTTTTCTCCATTCCTCTGGCAGCAGAATGCAGGCCTCAGTTTGCTTTCACATGGAGGGGAGTGCAGTACACCTGGAACCGACTGCCCCACGGGTGGAAGCGCAGTCCTACCATCTGCCATGGACTGATCCAGACTGCACTAGAAAAGGGTGAGGCTCCAGAACATCTGCAATATATTGATGACATCATTGTGTGGGGGAACACAGCTGCGGAAGTGTTTGTGAAAGGAGAGAAAACCATCCAAATCCTCATGGGAGCTGGTTACACCATCAAAAAGAGAAAAGTAAAGGGACCAGCTCGTGAGATTTATTTCCTTGGAGTGAAGTGGCAAGATGGACGGCGTCAGATTCCTACAGATGTCATCAACAAGATCACAGCAATGTGTCCACTGACCTATAAGGAGGAGACACAAGTTTTCCTGCGTGCCATAGGCTTTTGGAGGATGCACAATCCGTAGTACAGTCAGATCGTGAGCCCTCTTTACCTGGTCACCCGCAAGAAGAACAATTTCCAGTGGGGCCCTGAGCAGCAACAAGCATTTGTCCAGATTAAGCAGGACATCGCTCATGCAGTAGCCCTTGGCCCAGTCAAGACAGGACCAGATGTAAAGAATGTGCTCTACTCTGCAGCCGGGAACCATGGTTTGTCCTGGAGCCTTTGGCAGAAGGTGCCTGGGGAGACTCGGGGTCGACCACTGGGATTTTGGAGTCGAAGCTACAGAGGCTCTGAAGCCAACTACATTCCAACAGAGAAGGAAATCTTGGCTGCCTATGAAGGAGTCCAAGCCGCTTCAGAGGTGATTGGTACAGAAGCGCAACTCCTCCTGGCACCCCGACTACCGGTGCTGGGGTGGATGTTCAAAGGCAAGATTCCTTCCACTCAGCACACTGCACTTCCCTCCACAGCCTGTATCATGCAGCGCTCCCATATAAGTAAAGTTTTTTCCTTTTCTTTCTCTTTCCTCCTTTACTTGATCCTTTTTTTTTTCCCCTCCTTTCACTTTCCCTTCTTTGGAAGGTGGGCCTTGTTGGGTGGGCCTGTGGTTTTCTGTCGAGATGGGATTGGGAACAAGTAGGGAATCTCCTGAGGAGGAAGGAGGAAGTGAGGGGGTACCAATGAGTCAAGGGGTTAAGTTAGCAATGTAGTCAGCAAAGATCATATACTGTGATTAGAGCTTAACAAGAAAATCAATCAATACCAGGTGGGGATAACTGAAACAAGGTTGGGAATGACAGGTGATATATGAAGTGTTGTAAGAGTGCAGGAGCCAGAAATACCACTGACTTCTAAGAATAAGAGGAGGTTTGAACTGTGACCAGAAAGTCAAGGAGCCCTGCCAACTTGACACGGCTGAAGAGTTTACCGTGAGGAAGGTGTCTTACTTCCTACCCAGAAGCCCACTGACCCAATTAAAGAGGACAATTGTGCAGCCATAATGGATATTCAGTTGATTATAATACGAAGCAGGCAGGTAATGATTATGTATTATGTGTCCTTAGAAACTGCCTGAATATGTAAAACCTTTTCTGTATAAATAGAGAGCAGGAGTCTCCAACTCTTCACACACATCTTTGGAAAAGATTCCACATGTGTCTGGCACTGTAATAAATACCCTTCTTTTCAACTTTAACTAGTTGGAGAGTCATTCTGTCTGTGCTTCACCGACAGGTATACCCACAGATAGCCTACTAGGAAGGAAACTAGCCCGGTGGAAATATGATCCCAATACTAGAGAAAAAGACAAGCTCAAAATGATACAGTACTGCATGGTGGAATGGACTAAAAGGGAAATTAGGAGTGATCATGTACACTGGCCGAGACATGGATCAGATAAAAGGTGGATATGGCAGGCATTAAACATCTATGCAAGAGCTAAGAAATCATTCAATCAGGGAGAGAGTAACTATGCTGCCTGCTGTGAAGGGTAGACCATCCTCTAAGGTGAGCATGTTTAAAGTATCAGGAAATAAAGAATGGGACCTGTGACGGTGGTCACAGGGGTCTTAGGATAAGGGAAGAGATGAGCATATTTCAGAAGGCTTGATTTATTATTTTATTATACACATTACATTAAAACTATACTAAAAGAATAGAAGAAAAGGTTCTCCTCAGAAGGCTAGCTAAGCTAAGAATAGAAAGGTATGAATAACAAAGGCAGCTGTCCCAGTCTCTGTCTGAGCCAGCTGTGCTGTGATTGGCCATTAATTACAAACAAGCACATGAGACCAATCACAGATGCACCTGTTGCATTCCACAGCAGCAGATAATCATTGTTTACATTTGTTCCTGAAGCCTCTCAGCTTCTCAGGAGGAAAAAATCCTAAGAAAAGGATTTTCATAAAAAGATATCTGCGACATGTCACCTTTTTTTATTTAGTTAAATTAAAAAGAAAAGTGATTGTAATTTCGTCTGCTGTACCCATGCAGACTAAAGAACAAACACTTGACAGGTTATCTGTTGCCAATCAAAACCTCAATCAAGTGCTGATGTGGAATGATGAGGGAAATTCTTCACCTGTAGAACATAAAATTCTATCATATCACTAAAACAATCTTACAATATAAGAAAATGCAAAAAACAATGCCAAGAAAGTTCAAGTCCAAACAGCTGAGTTTCAGGAGAAAGTCCATGGACTGAAGATGTTTCTCTTTGACATCTCTGAACGTCCCTTTTGGTCCTAAAACAATCTTGCAGAACCCTGAAACAACAAATTGCTAAAGAAAAATCCACCAGTAGTTATCAAAAATCCATTGACAGTCATCAAACAATTTCAAACAATTTTGAGAAATTTTCTGGAATGTCTTGGCCACAGCCCTTTATTGAACCACTCTGGCTGAGGCTGTGTTTTTTGCTCTTCAATGCTTCAATGCTTTTCTGCTGCTACTAGCTCTTTTTCTTTTTTTTTTTTTTTTTTCTGGAAAGAGCAGCAGCAGCAGCAGAGAGCCTGAGAGACCCTGGGGACCCCTGGTCCTCTTGGAAGGATCAGGAACCCCAGACCTGGCCCACAGAACGGTGGTCCAGGTCCTGACGGGGGAAGCAAAGCCCCCAAACCCAACAGTTGGCCGGGCGGTGGCCCAGAAACCGAGCCAAACAGCCCAGGCCCAGCCCACAAGGCGGGCTCTGTGTTTTCACAACCCTGAACCCTGCTGCCAATGGAATGGCAGAATGATTGACCAAACGCTTCCTTCCCCCCGAACCACCGACCCATATCGGCAGTGGGGGAATAGAAGCTGTCCCAGGAATCTTCATCTCGGGTCTGGGAATGTTTTTTCCCCGCAGCAAGTGAACGATGGTCGCTATCTGCTGTTTCCCCTGCCTCTGCAATGCAAATGAAAAAGGTGTTCCTCCCATCTGCCTCCCGGTACCACCCCCATCCCCTCTGGACTGGGGACCAGAGGCAGAACTTTCGGGAGCCACCTCCCCCTCGCCACTGGGGCGTGCAAGGGACGGCAGGGATCGCAACCCCCAAGGGGAAACCGGCCCACGAAAAACGCGGAGTTTGAAAGCAGGCAGCCTGCCTGTGCCCACACTCAGCTGTCGGGCCATGCCTCCTCCACGGAAGGAGAGGCCAACGCCCCCTTCCCCTGTCCCAGCTTCCCCCGCAGGGGCAGCCCCGGGACAACCCGAAAAACCCGGGGGGGAAGTCACGCTGGTTACAGGAACTGTCGCTGGGGGCGGCAGGACCGCGGGCAACTCTGATGAGGGTCCCACAGGCTCGGCGCCGTTGTCAGCGTCATTCCAAACCGGGACCGGTTCGGCCGAAGGTGACAAGGCAGCTGGGGGGGCTGGTGGGGGCGGTGAGGCCAGAGGGAGTGAATCCCCTGGTGGGACGGAGGCGGCAGCCACGTCTACTCTGGGTTCCAGAATCTGCAGCGCAGGCGCAGACAGCCAATCCGGCGGAGCCGACACGGGAGATGGCGGGACACTTTGGGGGGGGGGGGGGGGGGGGGGTGTGGCGCTGCTTGCTGAGCGCTGTTCTCAGCTGCAAGCTCCTCCATGGGCGCGGCAGGCGAAGGCAGGGCTTCCGTGGCCAGAGCCCCCACAGGCTCTGCTGGAGGGGCGACCGTGGGAGGGGCTGCAGGGACCGGCATAGGGTCGGCCCTTGGCGCATCCACAGGGGCACAGCCTCGGACACACGCCACTGTTGATCGCCATTGTCGCCGAGTGTGTTGCCTAGCAACACAGGCGAAGCCTTGGGAAGCAATGCTTCTGAGATCGGCTGCGCAAATAGTTGCAGAACGAGCTGGGGCCGCGGGCGGGGCTGCCCGGAGAGGCGGCCGCCCCCGTGTGGTGGGTTGGGGTGGCCCCGCGGGCCCGGGAGGCGGGGCCCTGGGGACTGGTGCCTCCCAGGGCGCTGGGCAGGGCAGGGTCCACGGGGTTGGCCGGGGGGGCGCAGCCCACTCAGATCCCCCCTGAGAGCATCGAGGGGGGAATAAAGCGTCTTGGTCTGAGCATGCTCCAAAGACGAAAAAAGAACCTCTCCTTCGGCTGCGGGCAAAGTCTCGCCCCCCCCACTATGATTCAGGGGGGCTGGGAAGCAGCAAATTGTCTTCCTCCAAAGGGTCGTCTGGGGGGAATGGGGCCTGCCCCCTGCAATCAGCAATCCACTGAAAGGCAGCTGCTTTCCGTTTCAAGACTGGGAAGAGCGTCCTGAATGACGGATGAATCCATGGGTACCCAAGTCCTCAGTCCACTGCAGCTTCAAAAATTGATTCCATGCATTCCCATATGCACATATCAAGGGCATAGAGCACATTCGTAAAAAACCCATAGAACTTTGCTCATCGAAAAAACATAGAAATGTCTCTTCACCATAGGAACTCTGTCCTCATGACCCCATTTTTGCCAGAGGGCAATAAGTTCCTCCTCTAAAGGGGGAGAAAGGAACCTGCACCTCTGTGGGGACCCTCACCCACATGTGCAGCCACATTCTGCCAAGGGTCGCATCGTCCGGAAGGGAAAAGTAAACAGTACCTTGTGACAGTGTCCACCAGGCTCTGGCAGGCTGCTTGATGCTGAGGAGCTTTCCGAACATCTTCTCTGGAGGCATTTCAAAAGGTTCTCTTTGTGGTCAGCCTTGGCTATGAACTCAGTCCAAATTCAGGATCTTGAGTTCTTCAGCTCCTGGCTAGAATCCACTTCTGTGGTCACTTGTGAGGTGACCATCAATGCCACACACTCAGGATTTACCCAGTGTAGCAGTGCTCCTCTGGGGTCTCACCAAGTGACGGATCTCCCTCAGTCACGTGAGGGTCACCATCTGTGATGGTGGAACCAGGGGTCTTAGGACGAGGGAAGAGACGAGCATCTGACTCCATATTTGAGAAGGTTTGATTCATTATTTTATGATATATATTACATTAAAACTATACTAAAAGAATAGAAGAAAAGGTTCTCCTCAGAAGGCTAGATAAGTGTCCTGGTTTAAGGCAAATTTAGTAGAGAATTTCCAAAGGAGGGCCCCTCCAGAAAGCAAACCCACATGGCCCCTCCCCCCAACCGGTTCCGGAAGAATTCCTCGGAGAGAAGTGGAAAGAACCTGTTTATTTAACAGGCAAGGCACCCCCCAGCACACAAAATGAACAATTCCGGATGACACCACTCTGAAAAAAGATGACAGATTCAGAAAGTCTCTCTTGGGGTGGTCGCTCTGTTCTCAGTCCCTCTGGTGCTGGGGCAGTTGCTGCAGCCACAAGGTGCAAACTCTCAGTGTTCCCAGGTCCCAGTCCAGAGCAGGTTCGAGATGGTCGAAAAAAAGGAAAGGAGAAACAGTCCAGGAAGAAATTTGGACTGTTTAGCTAAACTAGCTAATGAGCAGAAGCAAGAGCAAGCAGAAGCAGAAGCAAGAGCAAGAGCAAAGCAAAAAGCAAGAGCAAAAAAGCAAAAGCAGCACTATGTACTGCCCATCTCTGTGTCCCACCAGGCTGATAAGAAAAACCCAAACAAAGCTTTCACTGTTCAGAGCCAGTCTTAAAGGCACAGAACATAATATCCAACATAAACGGAACACATGAATGGGGATACAAGCATCATAACGTCACCCTAGGACATTCCACCCCTTATCCCCATATCATCAACATACTACCACACATCATGCATTTATTCACACAAAATTTCCATCTGTTCCCCCCAAATTTACAAGCAATACCCATCATGCCCTCATCACATCCCCACAGTGGACCACTGAATCCAGGCCCTATACTACAGAGCTGCAGGACTCCCCCCTTTCTCTTTACTCACTCCAAGCTCCATCTATCACTTGTTCAGACCTTCGACACTTGCACATTTCCTTCTCCATCATCCACTTGCCCAGACCTTCAACATTTACACATTTTCTTCTGTCTCATGTCTATATGGTTTAATGTATAGACAATGGCAGTAACATCCAATGAATAGTGATATTTGCATATCATTCTTACCCCACAATCAGATCTCCCTGAGGTACACATCGTGTTGTTCCATCTCTTTGCATTATCCACCACGTGCAACCTGGTCCCTGAGCTAAGACAATCCCACAAATGAGTTTTTCTGTACTGGAGGCAGAATTGATCCACACAGTCTTCCCTAACAAACCTCTGACATGTACCAATGGGACTTTATCTCCATCTATTATATTCAGGGACCCAGACTGGGCAGGACCTGCTCGGTTGGTGGAACCTCGAGTGTTAACTAACCAGGTGGCCTTTGCTAAATGCTGCTCCCAATTTTTGAAAGATCCCCCACCCAAAACTTTCAACTGGGTTTTTAGTAGTCCATTGTACCTCCTCTCCAGTTTTCCTGCAGCTGGTGCATGGTAGGGGATATGGTACACCCACTCAATGCCATGTTCCCTAGCACAGGTGCTGATAAGGCTGTTCTTGAAATGAGTCCCGTTGTCTGACTCGATCCTCTCAGGGGTGCCATGTCTCCACAGAACTTGCTTTTCAAGGCCCAGGATGGTGTTCCGGGCTGTAGCATGAGACACAGGGTAGGTTTCCAACCATCCAGTGGTGGCTTCCACCATGGTCAGCACGTAGCGCTTGCCCTGGCGTGTCTGGGGCAGTGTGATGTAGTCAATCTGCCAGGCCTCCCCGTACTTGTACTTGGACAACCTCCCACTGTACCACAGGGGCTTCACTCGCTTGGCCTGCTTGATGGCAGCACACGTCTCACAGTCATGGATAACCTGAGAAATACTGTCCATGGTTAGATCCACCCCTCGGTCTCGTGCCCACTTATAGGTGGCATCTCTGCCCTGGTGGCCTGAGGCATCATGGGCCCATCTAGCGAGGAATAACTCTCCCTTATGTCCCCAATCTAGGTCTATTTTGGACACCCCTATCTTTGCAGCTTGGTCTACTTGCTCATTGTTTTGGTGCCCCTCATTAGCTCTACTCTTGGGTACATGGGCATCTACATGGCGGACTTTCACGGGTAGCCTCCCTACCCTGGTAGCAATGTCTTTCCACTCATGAGCAGCCCAAAATGGTTTTTCTCTACGCTGCCAGTTAGCCTTTTTCCACCTCTCCAGCCATCCCCACAGAGCATTGGCTACCATCCATGAATCAGTGTAGAGGTAGAGCTTTGGCCACTTCTCTGTCTCAGCAATGTCTAGGGCCAGTTGAACAGCTTTGAGTTCAGCAAGTTGGCTTGATCCACCTTCTCCTTCGGTAGCTTGTGCAACCTGTCGTGTGGGGCTCCATATGGCTGCTTTCCACTTCCGGTTCATCCCTACCATGCTACAGGAACCGTCAGTGAAAAGAGCGTAGCGTGTTTCCTCTGGTGGCAGTTGGTTATAGGGAGGAGCCTCTTCAGCACGTGTCAGTGGTTCTTGTTCCTCTTCATCTGTGACACCAAAATTCTCACCTTCGGGCCAATTTGGAATGACCTCCAAAATCCCAGGGCGATTCAGTTTATCTATACGGGCGCGTTGAGTGATAAGAGCAATCCACTTGCTCCATGTAGCACTGCTGGCATGGTGAGTGGAAGGAACCTTGCCTTTGAACATCCACCCCAGCACCGGTAGTCGGGGGTGCCAGGAGGAGTTGCGCTTCTGTACCAATCACCTCTGAAGCGGCTTGGACTCCTTCATAGGCAGCCAAGATTTCCTTCTCTGTTGGAATGTAGTTGGCTTCAGAGCCTCTGTAGCTTCGACTCCAAAATCCCAGTGGTCGACCCCGAGTCTCCCCAGGCACCTTCTGCCAAAGGCTCCAGGACAAACCATGGTTCCCGGCTGCAGAGTAGAGCACATTCTTTACATCTGGTCCTGTCTTGACTGGGCCAAGGGCTACTGCATGAGCGATGTCCTGCTTAATCTGGACAAATGCTTGTTGCTGCTCAGGGCCCCACTGGAAATTGTTCTTCTTGCGGGTGACCAGGTAAAGAGGGCTCACGATCTGACTGTACTACGGATTGTGCATCCTCCAAAAGCCTATGGCACGCAGGAAAACTTGTGTCTCCTCCTTATAGGTCAGTGGACACATTGCTGTGATCTTGTTGATGACATCTGTAGGAATCTGACGCCGTCCATCTTGCCACTTCACTCCAAGGAAATAAATCTCACGAGCTGGTCCCTTTACTTTTCTCTTTTTGATGGTGTAACCAGCTCCCATGAGGATTTGGATGGTTTTCTCTCCTTTTGCAAACACTTCCGCAGCTGTGTTCCCCCACACAATGATGTCATCAATATATTGCAGATGTTCTGGAGCCTCACCCTTTTCTAGTGCAGTCTGGATCAGTCCATGGCAGATGGTAGGACTGCGCTTCCACCCGTGGGGCAGTCGGTTCCAGGTGTACTGCACTCCCCTCCATGTGAAAGCAAACTGAGGCCTGCATTCTGCTGCCAGAGGAATGGAGAAAAATGCATTGGCAATGTCTATAGTGGCGTACCACTTTGCTGCCTTGGACTCAAGCTCGTACTGGAGCTCTAATATGTCTGGTACGGCAGCATTCAGTGGTGGAGTCACTTCATTCAATGCACGGTAGTCCACAGTGAATCTCCATTCTCCTTCAGATTTTCGCACAGGCCAAATGGGGCTGTTGAAGGGTGAGTGGGTCTTGCTGATGACCCCTTGGCTCTCCAGCTCATGGATAACATTATGGATGGGTGTCACAGCATCTCGAGTGGTCCTATACTGTCGTCGATGCACTATGGAAGTGGCAATTGTCACTCGTTGCTTTTCTCCCGTCAGGCGTCCTACTGCAGAGGGATTGTCTGACCGTCCAGGCAAGGTGTCCAATTGCTGGATACCTTCTGTCACTACAGCTGCTATCCCAAACTCCCACCTGAGTCCTTTTGGGTCTTTGAAACACCCACTTCGAAGGTAGTCTATGCTCAAAGTACATTGAGCCTCTGGTCCAGTCACGATTGGATGTTTCTTCCACTCATTCCCAGTCAGGATCACATCAGCTTCCACCAAAGTGAAATCCTGGGATCCCCCTGTCACACCAGCAATAGAAACAGACTCTATCCCCACATATCTTGACTGAATTAATGTATATTGAGCACCAGTATCAACCAAAGCTTTGTACTCTTGTGGTTTCAATGTGCCAGGCTAACGAATCCACACAGACCGGAAAACAAGGTTTTCCCTAGTCTCTACCTGGCTAGAGGCAGGGCCCCCTAAGCCTGGTTATCCTTCTTTCCCTGGGAATATGTCTTAGATGTTCCTTCAAGGGGATCGGACATGTCATCATCATCATACCAGGCAGTTCAGCTACGGGCAACTGGAGCTGCTTTCCTTTTGGTGGAACTTCCTCTCTCAGCCCTGTGTTCCTTCAATTCACACACCCGTCATGCCAGAACCGCAGTAGGTTTTCCATCCCACCTCCTCATGTCTTCTCCACAATCATGTAGGTAGAACCACAGCTCAGCTCGTGGGGTGTACCTTCTCTCTCCATCTGGGGAACGTCTGCCTTGGATTCCAGAACCTCTGATCTGTACTGCTGAGATTTGGAGAACATCTTCTTTAATCGTCTCTCTGAGCTTCCTATGATTCTCCTCTATCTTGTCCTCTAATTTCTGCAGACATGTTTCTACGACTGCGATTCTGGCATGTGTTGGGCCATGTACAGCATCTGCATATGTTTGGAGTTGCTTTGCCATATCAAGCACAGTCTCATCCCTCTCCTCCCTCTTCATTATGGCTAAGGCAGAAGCATATTCATGTGGCCCAAGTCGTACAAGTTTTCACCACATCACAGATGTGCATGGTACCAAGTCTGGATTCCTAGTTGTAATGTCATCTGAGAAGATAATCTCTGCCACCGCCTTTTCTCTCAGGCGTTGGATCCCTTGCGCTATGGTTTTCCACTGAGTTTGTTGCATATAGAGATCATCTGCACACAGGTATCTTTGTGCAACACTGTCCAAGACCCGTGACCAGAGCCTGCGTGGATTAGCCCCCCTCATCATTCCTTGGTCGATGACAGGATCCTGTGACAGGGTCCCAAATGCCTTGCTTCAGTGCCGTACAGACTTTTAGCCTCGCCTGCAGCATCCCAGACACGGACTAAACAACTAATTCTGGATTAATCAGGTCGTCGGGTGTAATCCTTCCGTAGGCCGCGAAGGTCCTTCAGGGAAAAGGACTCAATATTGGCTTCTGATCTTGCACCTGCTTCTTTGACTCCTGATTTTATGTCAGGAGGCATTGAGGTTCCTTTTCCTGCATCATCATCATCATCATCATCATCATCCACTGGTCGATTAGTCTTGTCCGTGCATTTCCCACTTCTAGTGCTGCTAGCAACAGCCATGGGTTTAGCTGCTGGCTTCGGCTCACTATCTGGTTTGGCTGCTGGCTTCAAGCCTGGGGTGTTGGCTGCAGCCTGAGTGACTGGGATAGCTGCTGATTTATCTCCCTGCCCCCCTTCCTCTGTCTTCTGTCCTACAGTATCTAACAGAATGCGATAAGCATATGCCAAGGCCCAGCTCACTGCAGTGATCTTCTTCTCCTTGGGGTCATCCTGGTAGTTCTCTTTCAAATATTTCCCCACCTCAGCTGGGTTCTGAATTTGTTCATGGGGAAAATCCCAGACTATACAGTCAGAGAATTCCTTTAGGATTTGGCCTATATCCTCCCATTTCCCACACCACTCAGGATTTTCCACACCTGGGTCTACTCCTGAGTCAGGGGTCTCATCAGCCCATCTAGAAATCTCAGCCCTCATTCTAGAGAAGCAGCAGACTGTATAGAGGAAGGTTACCAGATTGAATACCAGAAAGATGGTTTCTTTAACATTCAGGTGAAACTGAACATTCTCCAGTTGTGATGCAACAGATTCAGAGGAGAAGAAGGAAAGCAAAGGCTGAAAAGTCTCATCCCCTGCTCCTCCTCTAACAAACTGAATGCATAACCATTGCCACAAACCATTCATACCTGGAGCAGACCCCAGCATGTTTATGAACTTCTTACAAATCATTGCCACCAAGCCCAGCAGGATAGGTATTCTGGTCACTGCCCCTCTGCTATAAAAACGACGTATTAGGGACAATTCTAGAGCTATTTCTGTATAAGAAAATATACCTAGGGACCATAGAGCTATTAAGATTTCAAAAAACCCTAGGGACCAGAAATGCATGCAAGCCTTCACCCCAATAGACATTATGAATTCAAAAAGCATGGCTATTAACTGCTTTAAACAAACACAGAATAATGGCAACCAAAATGCACTCAAAACAGGGTTTTTCCACTCTATCTCGAGCCCCACGTTAGGCACCAAGATTTTGTCCTGGTTTAGGGCAAATTTGGTAGAGAATTTCCAAAGGAGGGCCCCTCCAGAAAGCAAACCCACATGGCCCATGCCCCCAACTGGTTCAGGAAGAATTCCTCGGAGAGAAGTGGAAAGAACCTGTTTATTTAACAGGCAAGGCACCCCCCAGCACACAAAATGAACAATTCCGGATGACACCACTCTGAAAAAAGATGACAGATTCAGAAAGTCTCTCTTGGGGTGGTCGCTCTGTTCTTAGGCCCTCCGGCGCTGGGGCAGCTGCTGCAGCCACAAGGTGCAAACTCTCAGTGTTCCCAGGTCCCAGTCCGGAGCAGGTTCGAGATGGTCGAAAAAAAAGAAAGGAGAAACAGTCCAGGAAGAAATTTGGACTGTTTAGCTAAACTAGCTAATGAGCAGAAGCAAGAGCAAGCAGAAGCAGAAGCAAGAGCAAGAGCAAGAGCAAAGCAAAAAGCAAGAGCAAAAAAAAGCAAAAGCAGCACTATGTACTGCCCATCTCTGTGTCCCACCAGGCTGATAAGAAAACCCAAACAAAGCTTTCACTGTTCAGAGCCAGTCTTAAAGGCACAGAACATAATATCCAGCATAAACAGAACACATGAATGGGGATACAAGCATCATAACGTCACTCTAGGACACTAAGCTAAGAATAGAAAGGAATGAATAACAAAGGCAGCTGTCCCAGACTCTCTGTCTGAGCAGCTGTGCCGTGATTGGCCATTAATTACAAACAAGCACATGAGACAAATCACAGATGTACTTGTTGCATTCCACAGCAGCAGATCACCATTGTTTACATTTGTTCCTGAGGCCTCGCAGCTTCTCAGGAGGAAAACATCCTAAGGAAAGAATTTTCATAAAAAGATGCCTGCAACAGGGACCCATTAGAACACTTTCCCCCTCCACCTCCATTAGCCCCAAACACACCTCCCTTGCCCCTGATGGGCCTAGCCAAAACACTAGAAACAGAGTGGCACAATGACAGGAAAGCAGATCAGGGGATGGGGCCAAGCAGTGGGATTATATCCTCTGAGAGAAGTACCACTGGGTGGGGTACAGAGAGGATTTTGATTTGTAACCACACTGCTCAATTCCTGTGACATAAGAATGTTCAAAAAAGAATTAAAATTATTACTAGAGGACCCTATTGGATTAGCAGAGCAGTTAGAACAGTTGTTGGGGCCCAATATTTATACATGGGAAGAGATGCAATCAATAATTACCTTGTAATTTACACCAGAAGAAAGGCAGATGATCCCGGCGGCTGGGATACAGATATGGGAAAGGGAGCATATGCAAGGACCTGCTGGGGATCTGAAAATGCCCACAGTGCGCCCTAATTGAGACCACAACAGCACTGGGGGAAGGCAAGACATGGAGGAGTATAGAACATTAATTGTAAGAAGTATCAAAGAAGCAGCTCCATGAAATCAAAATGCTCCTAAGGTGTTTGAACAGCAGCAAGAGAGGGAAGAAACGCCAGCAGAATGGCTAGAAAAAGTGAGTAAAAGTATGAGGCAATATTCAGGGGTTGACCCTGACACAGTGGCCAGACAGATCTTGCTAAAGATAAATTTCATCACTCACGCTTGGCCAGATATATGGAGAAAGATAGAAAAGTTAGATAGTTGGCAAGAAAGGAAATTAGAATATCTTTTTAAGAGAGGCACGGAAGGTGTATGTAAAGACGGATGAAGAGAAAGCCAAGGCAAAGGCCAATGTAATGGTAACTACCATTAGGGAAGGAAACCAGCATGTAAAGAACAACCCATGTAAGGGGAGGGGACCTCGAATACGAGAAGATAGATGGAGAGGGGATGCAGCTCCTTGGGACTGGACACAAAAATGAGAATTTGAGAAACAAGGGAACCTAAGACCAGTTTGCTTTTACTGTAAAGAGAATGGATATATTAGAAAAAAATGCCCCCAAAAGGAAAAGGACCTAAGAGTCAATGAGACTGAGCAAAAAGGAGAAGCAGAAGACTAGGAGTGTCAGGGGCTCTAACTCCTGGGGACAGAATACCATTAGGAGCCCTTGATAACTTTAAAAATAGATCTCCAGAAGGAAGAATTTGAATTCTTAGTAGACATGGGGGCTGAAAGAACCTGTGTTTGTAAAATTCTAAAGGAGTGCAGAAAGGGTCAAGATACCATGCAAGTAGTAGGTGCAAAAGGGGAAGGGTTCAAAGTCTCGGTTATAAAGCAAGTAAAGTTTAAAGGGACAAATAAAACAGGAATTTGGGATGTTTTATTAGTTCCAAATGCAGGGTGCAATTTATTAAGAGAGAATTTTGTAGGAAAGACATTCTGTGCTGTTCTTGTGAGCCAGCAAAGGCCTCTTGATGATAAGGAAAGCCCCATATCTCTCCCGAGGAAGACACTAAGGTTGTCACCATGGAGACGTGATGAACGAAAGTTAAAAGATACGGACTCTAGCTGGCTTACAGAATGACGTGGCTCCTTGATCACCTTCTGAGAAATTTGTTTCTTTCTTATAACCAATGGGCAGTGCATGTGTATGTTATGTAAGTGTAAATAGCTTGAAAAAGTATAAAAGCAACATGTTGCTATAATACATCTCTCTTGCACCCTTCTGATGGAGTCATGGTACTTCGTGCTGTGTCGCGCTCTATAACAACATCTAGTGGCCGCCCGCCGTGATTGCAATAGGACTGTAAAAAAGGAAAGAAAAAAAAGAGAAAAAAAGTTGAGGAGTACCGTAAAAATGAGTGAAGGCAGCAAGGACGCTGCGGAGGTCTGGACCTAATTCAGACGTCTGATTCGAGCTGAGAGATTGGGAAAAATAATGGGAAATAATTTATCAAATTAGGAAAAGACTGTTTTGTCCACGTGGAAAACTTTACTGAAAAGAAACAATGTTCAAGCTTCTGATTATGCTCTTCATAGTTTACTGATATGGTGTAAATCAAAGGACTTTGAAGCTGATGCCGACACTGCCTTCAGTGTCCGGGCATGGAAAAAGGTTGGGAAGAGACTATGGGAAGTGATATCTAAGCGGGATAAGACAGTTGTTGATTTGGCTACTACCTGGACACTGTTGTATGAGGCATTGAAGGAATGGAAAGCAGAACAAGATAGAGGGGAGGAATTGGAGGAGCAGGAATTAGAGCACGAAACTGAAGTAGAGGAACAGGAGGAAGATGAGGCTGAGCCTGTCGATGTCTCCCCCTGATGAGGCTGCTGCAGCTGCTGTGGAGGTTCCCCCAGGGTTTGCTATTGTGAGAATCAAACGGCAGGCTAAGACTGTTCCTTGGTATTTATCTCCAAAAGACTATGTTAAGCCTGTGCATACTTCACCTGCTCAGCAGTTAGTTGAACTGAGTACTAAACCAAAGTATCTTACGCTTGCACAGCAATTAGCCAAAATGAAGTTATAGAAGAAGTGAAGTGAAAAACAGGCTGGGTCACTGGCCCTTCTGTCTCTCCCTGGGCCGTTTGCTCCCCCCTCCCCCTCCCCTCGGTCAGCTGCTCTTCCCCCATTCCCCCACCCTCCTGTGGATGCTTCCCCCCCCCCGCTTTCCCTCTTTCCCTTGAGCCTCCTGCCCCTCCTCCTCTGCTCTCCGGCACTCCACCCCCACCTCCTGAACTGGTTGAACAAATGCAATCTTTAACATTGTGTCCTTCCTTGCCTAGTGATAGCTCTGATTATGAACTGCCAGTTATAAGTACACCTAAAAAGACACAGGAATCTGTTTCTGTTAGACCTCGTAGCAGATCCAGGCCTGCTGTTTCTTGGACTCTGCCTCCCTGCCAGGTGGCTGTGACTCCTCAATATCCTTTGAAATTTTAGCAGCATGTGAGAATGAAAGCAGCTGAAGTGGGAGATTGGAATTTGTTAGAGAAAAAAGATCCACCTAAAAGGATGGAGATGGCTTCTGCTGCTGCTTCTGGTGGGCCTATGGCTTTTCCTGTTTTCAAAGATGCTCCTAATTCAGGACAACAAGATAGTCATCAGGTTTTTGCATGGAGGGTCCTACAGGATCTTCAGTCAAAAGTAGATGAGTATGGTGTTAACTCTTCGCAGGTGATGCAAGTGATTCATGTTCTAAATGCTGATGTACTTGCGCCTTATGATATTGTTCACCTTGCTAGAATTCTGTTTCAGCCAGTGCAGTATGGTGTGTTTCAAGCTACCTGGAAACAAATGGTTGAAAGAGTAGCATTGGACAATATGGAATTACCTCAGCACGATCCACGTCATGCTGTGGGAGTTGATGCCTTGCTGGTCAATGGACCATTCTCTAACCCAGATTTGCAGCCGAGATGAAAGTTCAAAGACAGATGCCTTAGAAATATTTGGGGTTGATAATCACCAATACACAAATTGTGCCTCAACCTGTAAAATTGGACATTGAAATTAAAACTGCTGCTGACATACAGAAATTGGTTGTTGCAATAGGTTGGCTTTGGCCATACTTGGGGATAACTAATCATCAACTGCAATCTTTTTGTGACTTACGATCAGGGATTACTTCCTCTACCGATGAGAGACATTTGACCGCTGAAGCAAACAAGGCTGTAGAAGAAGGTGAATTGGCCTTGATATCTAAATTTGTTACCAGGACAGATGTTTCTGTTGGTGCCCAATTATTTATTTTGGGAGATGATGAAATACCATGCAGATTGTTGTATCATTGGAATGATAAATGGGAAGATAAATTTCATATTTTGGAGTGGTTATTTTTATCTTTCAGGTCCCAAAAAACAGCTCCAGGTCTGTATGAGCTTTTTGCAGACATCATTATCAAAGGTCGCAGACACTGCCATGAAACCTTAGGCCATGATCCTGTGACTATTGTCATAGTGGAACAACAATGGTATTTTGAGTGGTGTTTTCAAAACAATCGTGAGCTGCAATCTGCTTTATCTTCCTTTACAGGTCAAATAGCATATCATTTACCTTCTCATTCTATTTTGAATTTCACTAAGAGGATTCCTTTTCAGGGGAAACAACTTTGCTCTTCTGTGCCAGTGGAAGGTGCGATAGTTTTTACAGGTAGATCAGGAAGAAATGGAGAAGCTGCTGTAGCCTGGAAGAAGGATGACCGCTGGGAATATGAAGTAATGGTTCAACAAGGGTCTCCTCAGTTAATTGAACTTTGTGCCATACTTTTTGCCTTTACCTTATTTCCTAGTTCTGTAAATATAGTTACTGATTCTCTTTATGTTGCTAATTTAGTGAAGCAATTGGATAAAGCTTTGTTGTACATGGAAAGGAGAAACCATTATTTGTTGTGTTGTTGAAATTGTGGACCGTTATTAACAATCAAAAGCATTCTTATTTTATTATGCATATTTGTAGCCATACATCGCTACCTGGATTCTTTGTTGAAGGTAACGCCAATGTGGATTCCCTTGTGGCTGCCTCAGAAGTAAAAACTGTGCCTAATGTGTTACAGCAAGCTGTTCTATCTCACCATTTTTTTCATCAGAGGGCTCAGGCACTATGACAGCAATTTAAATTATCACATAGTGAAGCAAAGTCAATTATTTCTTCTTGCCCTGATTGTCACATGTCTCATGTTTCACAAAATTACCATACTAATCCTAGAGGCTTACTCCCTTTGCAAGAATGGCAAACAGATGCTACAAAAATGCCTGAATTTGGCCGTCTAAAGTATGTTTATGTTACAATTGACACCTTTTCTCATGCCATGGTTGCCTCAACATTGGCAGGTGAAACAGCTCGGGATGTTATTCGTCATTTTTGCCATGCCTTTTCTATCCTAGGCGTTCCATCACCTGTAAAGACAGATAACTGCCCAGGGTATGTTTCAAAGAAATTGCAAGTGTTTTTTTGTGCCTGAGGTGTTGGTCATTCTACTGGTATCCCTCATGCTTCAACAGGCCAAGCAATTATTGAACGTGCTCATGGTGTGTTGAAGCGTGAGGTAAAAAAACAAAAAGGGATAATGCAGAGGGAGTTGCCTGAAGTGAGGTTAGACAAAGCCGTCTATGTCTTAAACTTTCTGTGTCCTTTACCTGACTTACAAGTGTCTCCTATATTCTATCATTTTTCATCTTTGAATTCAAAACAGCCAAACTTTAAGAAAGGTATTAAGGTATGGGTAAAATATTTAATCCTGGTAAAGTGGACTGGCCCAGTGGAATTAGTACCATGGGGAAGAGGATATGCATGTGTTTTAACAGAAAATGGCCCTTGTTGGGTCTCTGCCCATTGTGTTAAACCTTATTTGGAGCACACAGGAAAGGACAGGATGGGTGGTTCTACAGTGGGAGCAAAATGAGTAGGTAATTTCATTGGTTATTAGGTGGATGGAAGCATGGACCCTCAAGGAATGTGTAGTAAAGATGGTAATTCAAGGCAGAGTAAAGGGAGTTATAGGCTTATGCTGAAAAATACAAAATTTAGGTTAGTGGATCCTCCTTTGGCTTCTTTTCCTTGAATTCTCTTATAGAGAGGTTGGTAGTACTGAGAAATGTGTCTTGTACCATTTCCTTTTGCCGGGCAGCAACGGTCCCAAAACAGGGGAATTTGATGTACCTAAGGGAGAAGTGTTGCCTTTGCACAAGGCTTAAATTAGTAGCTGAAGTCCACACTTTGAGCAACTAAGTTGGCTGCCCATTATGATAGCAGCAACCAGTTGTAAAGTTAAGTGGATGCTACTTGGTTCTTAGTGGTGACTAGGCAGATGACTTGGTCTCTGATTCTGTGTGGGAGAAAGGTATTTGATTAGAGGTGAAGGTGTCATTCTGCTATAAATGTGTCATCTGGAAATTGAAAGGTCTGTAACGGTATTTGAAGATCTGTTTTTATGTGCCTTGTTTGTATATGAATGTTAAGATTGTGAGGGTGCGTGTCGTAGATTGGGTAGAAGTTGGTTATCTGTAAGTGAATGAAGAACGGAGCCTCCATCTGCTTGGATTTTTGCAAGGGCCCTGCAGAAGTCCTTCGCAGGTGTATTTGCGGGTCAAATACAAAAAGGGGGAATTGTAGGAAAGACATTCTGTTCTGTTCTTGTGAGCCAGCAAAGGCTTCCTGAAGATAAGGAAAGCCCCATATCTCTCCTGAGGAAGACACCAAGGAGACGTGATGAAGGAGAGAAAGTTAAAAGATATAGACTCTAGCTGGCTCACAGAATGCCGTGACTCCTTGATCACCTTCTGAGAAATTTGTTTCTTTCTTATAACCAATGGGCAGTGAATGTGTATGTTACGTAAGTGTAAATATCTTGAAAAAGTATAAAAGTAACATGTTGCTATAATACATCTCTCTTGCACCCTTCTGATGGAGTAGTGGTACTTTGTGCTGTGTTGCGCTCTATAACGACAGGATTTCCCAGGTGCAGTTGGACATTAGAGTACTCCCAGAGGAAGGGAAAATGGTGGCGTCCTAGGGTGACATTATGATGCTTGTATGCCCAATCAGGTGTTCTGTTTATGCTGGATATTATATTCTGTGCCTTCATGACTGGCTCTGAGAGCAAAGGCGGGGAGAAGAAGAAGCACGGCGTTTTATCAGCCTGCTCTCCCTCCTCCACTCTAGTGTCTGGGCACAGAGGGGGCAGAACACAGCGCTCCGTTGTTTTTTAGTTAGTTTAGCTAGCTGAGGCAGAGAAGTTCCCTGGACTGTTTTTTCTTTCCCTTTTTTTGGAACCGTTCGAACCTGCTCTGGACTGGGACCCAGGGAAACACTGAGACCTTGCACTTTGTAGCCGGCCGGGGCCTACTCTGGGCAACAGCCTTTCCCAGCACCAGAGGGACTTATAACAGAACCACCACCCACCAGAGAGATTTTCTGAATTTGCCGTCTCTTCAGAGCAACGAATGAGTTTTGCCATCTGGCATTGTTCCTTTTTTTGTTCTGGGGAGTGCTTTGCCTGCTACATAAACAAGTTTTTTTCATTTCCCTCTGAGGAAATTTTTCCTGAACCGGTTGGGGGGAAGGGCTCTGTGGGTTTACTTTCTCAGGGGGGCCCCTTTTGGAGGTTTTCTCCCAAATTTGCCCTAAACCAGGACAGGTGGTTAAGCTTCTCCAATTAAGGGAAGAAGATGAGGAAGAAATTCATAAAATGACATG
This sequence comes from Melozone crissalis, assembly GCF_028551555.1. Lineage (NCBI taxonomy): Eukaryota > Metazoa > Chordata > Aves > Passeriformes > Passerellidae > Melozone > Melozone crissalis. The sequence continues at coordinate 1,396,228 of NW_026535813.1, read as the reverse complement.
GACAAAACTGAAAAACCGAGGTAAATTGAACATGAAACCTATAGTAATAAAAATAGTTAATGAGAAACATCCACTTCGGGTACGACAATATCCACTCTCCCTGGAAGGGAGATGAGGATTACAGCCAGTGATCCAGGACCTACTTGAGGAGGGGACCTAAGAACCATGCATGTCCCCCCATAATACACTCATATTACCAATAAATAAGTCAGATGGGACTTAGAGGCTTGTCCAAGACCTGAGAGACATGAATAAAAGAACAGTGAATCGATACCCAGTAGTGCCTAACCCCTATACACTACTGAGTAATATCCCCCCAGCACACCAGTGGTTTAGTGTGATAGACCTAAAAGATGCTTTTTGGGCTTGCTCACTAGCAGGAGAGAGTAGAGATATATTAGACTTTGAATGGGAGGACCCTGATTCAGGGAGAAAGCAACAGCTTTCGTGGACTAGGTTACCCCAAGAGTTTCCTGAATCCCCAAACCTATTTGGTCAAGCACTAGGAGAAAGACTACAACTTTTCTCCATCAAACCTGAGATAAAACTTATCCAATATGTAGATGATTTGCTTCTCTCAGGACAGGAAGAAAAAGAAGTTTGGGACTCCACCATAGCATTGATACATTTTCTGAGAAACCAAGGACTTCCGGTATCAAATGAGAAACTCCAATTTGTAGAGAGGGAAGTAAAATACCTAGGACATGTGATTTGTCAAGGGAGCCGACGACTGAACCCTGCGAGGATTACAGGGATAGTATCACTTCCACGGCCAAAAACTAAGAGGGAGGTTAGAAGGATTTTAGGCTTGTTGGAGTATTGTAGGCTATGGATTGAAGGATACATGCAGGCCGTCAGGTTCTTGTATGAAAAGTTGGTAAAAGAAGAGTTTAGGTGGGAAAAAGAAGATGAGCAAAAGTTTGAAGATTTAAAGCAAAAATTACTCAGTGCACCAGCACTGAGTCATCCTGCCTTAGACAAAACTTTCTATCTGTTTGTAGATATAGAAAGAGGGGTAGCACATGGAGTATTAGCCCAAGAGTGGGGTAGATCCAGGAAAACAGTGGCCTATTTATCAAAACTGCTAGACCCTGTCAGCCAAGGGTGGCCGTCCTGCATTCAGGCAGTAGCAGCAACTTCCCTACCCATAGAAGAAAGCAAGAAATTAACCTTTTGGGGAAAATTGAAAATATATACCCCACACTCAGTTAGAAGTATCCTAAGCCAAAAGGCTGAGAAATGGCTCACTGATTCCCGAGTGTTAAAGTATGAAGCCATCTTAATAGATAATGATTTAGAAATAATCGTGAGCAACCAACTCAACCCTGCCCAGTTTTTGTATGGAGAACCTGATGAGGAACTAGTCCATAATTGCCTAGAGGTTATAAGCTATCAAACTAAAGTAAGAGAGGATCTAACACAGCAACCACTCCAAGAAGGAAAACAATTGTACATTGATAGATCTTCAAGGGTAATCCAGGGGCACCGGGTATCAAGGTATGCTATAGTAGATGAAGAATTAGTGGCCATAGAAAAGGGAAAGTTACCTTCCAATTGGTCAGCCCAAGCATGTGAGTTATAGGCCCTAAAACGAGCTCTAGAAATATTAACACAGGAAAGAGGAACAATATATATGGAGTCAAAATATGCTTTTGGAGTAATGCATATCTTTGGGAAAATTTGGGAAGAGAGGGGGCTATTAAATTCAAAGGGAAAGGGACTGATTAATGAAAAACTTATTTTAGAAGTATTAGGAACCTTACAATTGCCAGAAGAAGTAGCAGTTCTATGTGTTAAAGGACATAAAAAAGGGGTGACTCAAGAGGCACAAGGGAACAATTTAGCAGATTTAGAAGCTAAAAATGCAGCTGAATCAGGGACAGAAAAACTAATGATGGTATTAACCCCTATGAGAGAAATGCAAGAAGTCTCCATATTCAGTGAGACAGAAGAGAAAGAAGTCCTTAAAATAGGAACCAAGAAAAATAACAAAGGGAAGTAGAGATTAGCAGATAGCAGGCAAATGTTGAATAAACCCTTTGCCAAGAAAATGCTAGAAGGCATGCATGGTAAACCACATTGGGGTACTCAAGTGATAAGTGATCAATTTCTACAGAACTGGGGCTGCATAGGAATTTTCAGAATAGCTAAGCAGGTAACTGAATGGTGTCTGATATGTCAACAAGTGAATAGGAATGTCATGAGGAAAACACCCAGAGGAGGGGGAGAACTAGCCTTACAGCCCTTTCAAAACATCCAAGTAGACTTTACTGAGTTTCCCCAGGTACAGCGGTGGAAATTTTGCTACTGATAGTAGCTCACTTGACTCATTGGGTAGAGGCAGTACCCACTGTTAAAGCCAATGTCAGTGTTGTGAGTAAAACACTCCCAGAACCAATCATTCCCCGATATGGGATGGTAAACAGGATTGATTCAGACCAAGGAACTCATTTCACATCAAAGATATTTCAGAAAGTTGTGCAAGCCCTGGGAGTAAAATGGGAGTTACACCCTCCATGGCATCCACAGAGTTCTGGTTGTGTTGAGAAGATTATTCAAACTCTTAAAAGAACTCTAGTTAAACTGATGATTGAAACCCAGATGTCATGGATAAAATGTCTCCTTTTAGCCCTTTTAAGAATTAGAACCCAGCCCTGGTCAGATCTGATGGTCTCACCCTATGAAATGATGTTTGGGTTACCCTTTTTGACCGCATCCCAAAAAGTTACTACCTATGAGGAAGGGGAAGCCAATGCCAAGAAATATGTTATGTCTATAGCACAAACCTTAGAAGGGCTAAGACATAAAGGGGCAATTCCTCAAACTACCACCCTGGATTTCAGAATCCATAATATTAACCCTGGGGATTGGGTGATGATTAAATCATGGAGAGATCCGCCTCTAACTCCTCAGTGGGAAGGTCCCTTTCAGGTACTACTTACCACCAAATCAGCTCTGCAAACTGCAGAGAGGGAATGGACTCATGCCAAAAGAGTTAAAGGCCTAGTAGAAGAACCCAAAAAATGGACTATAATCTCGAAACTGAGTGAGATGAAATTGACTCTCAAGCAAGGACCAAGAGACAACCAGAGAAACAACAAGACATCCAAAAAGTAGACTCAAGCTTCCATCAGCCAGCTCGAGGACTGTCTTACCTGTTTTAATAGATGAGAATAACAAGCATCTGTTGAGGGGAAGTACACAAGGAACCATAAGAAGTATTGAGGCCATTTCATTAAGAAATTAAGAATCACAAGTAAAGACAAGGAATAGAGGGCAAGGCCAGGTTCGCCCCTTTGTTCGCCACCCAGAAGATTCCATAGCCCTGCTGCACGTAGCAACCCCATAGGCATGGTAAGGTGGGGGCAAAAAAGTCATACCGGGCCTCTATTATTCCTCAAATATCTTTTAATACAACAGGAACTAGAGGGCCAGACTTGGTTGGCCTCTGTACTCCCCACTAAGATACACCTACTATGGGTAGCAACCCCATAGTCATGGTACATGGGCGTCAAAACCATACCAGACCTCTGTGGTGCCCTTTTGTCCATTCCAAATATGTGTCTAGGGAAAACTTGAGATTTTTTTCTCCTGTTCCCACTGTCCTTGCCCACATCAAAAGATGCTAGTATGACTCATTCAAGAGAGAGAGAGATTTTTTTGAGTTGATTGTTCAAGTCAAATGACTTACAGAAAAAGAAAAGGGGATGATGGTTCATGTTATAGATGAGTAATGTGATGGTTGACTCTCACAATTAAAGAGTGAATATTAAGTATATGTTAAGAGAAGTTTTGTAGATGTATGGTTATGTTTCCCATTCCCCTTGCATTGTTATCACGGGATGGACTTAGTAGTCAGGGCCTTTGGGAAGGTTGGCTTGTTACCATGGTAGCACCTGGCCTCCAATCAAGATGTAAGAAAGGGATCTGCACCACTGGACAGTGAAGAAGGAGTAGATTGACAAGACTTTGGGAGGCACTAGAGGTATAAAGGGCAGAACATCCATTTTGTAGACGAGTACATGGTGATGGAATCCTTTGTCCCTGGCACTGTATTTTTCCTTATTCAGTCTTCTGTTGTATTTTTGATAAGGTTTTAATAAACCTTTTAAATTTTTTGAAAGTGAGTACCATTTCTCACAGTTCATGTGAGAAACAACCCCCACTTCTCAACAGAATTTTTAAAAATTCACTAAAGGACAATAGGGGACAAAATCAATAAAGAAAAAGTAACAGCATGGGGTGCGTAGCTGTAGCCAGAGGCACACCAGCTAACCATAGCAACCCTTCTTATATATCCTTTCTATTGCATCAGCCAAATACATATTCATAAAAAATTATCCATATTCAAATATTTCTTCAAACTAGTATGCATGTTCCAGGAGCTTTTTTCCATGATCCCTCCTCTGATCCACCTTTTTAGAGCATGTGCAGTAATCTTGAATGTGGTTTTGAGGGTCATGTGCCACCATTTCACAACGGACCCCTGTTCCGTGGTTTCAGCAGGTGGCAGTTGTTGATTATCGGTCAGTAGCAGGGGTCCTCATCACGCTCATTCCTCAAATTTTGTCTGACCATGCAGATGGTTTAGCTATTTCAGTTATTGCAAGTTAACCACAAGTACACTAAATCAACATTATCTACTTCACAAATATGTCTGAGTTATTTTAATTATTTTCAGTTAGCTACAAAAATAAAAGCATTAGTTATCATTTCACAACTATAGCTACTTGTGCAAAAGTTAACATCATATTATAATGCACAACACATAGCATCCATTTTAATATTTGCAAAAGCCAAAACAATAGTTGGTGTTTACCACAGTTCGGACCCCATAGCGAGTATTTTTGTGCCCGAAATTGTCACTGCCTCCTTCGCCCCTCCCTCCCCCCCCCCCCCCCCCCCCGGCTCGAGAATATAGCGATGGGTGAAGGGCAGCTGGGGATCTTGTGGGGGGTTGGGGGCCAGGGGCTGCCCTTTCTTCTGGTGGGGGTGATCGACATGGCAGCCACACGGCATGGTAGGAGAATCTGACCTGAAACCCTGTTGTCCTGTAGTTTTTGGGGCTTTTTTCTTTTCTTTTGTTTTTGTTTTTTTCTTTCTTCTTTCGGCACTGTGACCAGGGCCTGCTGGCTCACTTCTCTACTCCTCTGCCTCTTGGAAGTTCAGAGCCGGTCCATGTGGTGTTGAGACCCAAGAGCATGCATGACCAGGCTGTTCCCTCTGCATGGCAGCCCGACCTTGGGACCAGGCTGTAAACTATGCAAAGTGTAATACCCCACCCAGGCCCCCACTGTTTTATGTCGCTGCTTTGGGATTTTTGCTATACTTTGACATCCCACATCTGCCTGGACCCCTTGATGCTTCTGCCACTGCTTTGGAATTATTGCTACAGTGTGACTTACTGCCCCTGGGGTCTGCTTGCCTCTGCTATTCCAGCCCACTGCTCTGAGGGTCTGGCTACAGTCCAGCTCTGTGGGAACCCAGAACATCCCTCTGGCTGTCCAGGACGGCCAGGACCCCTGCCAGGGGGCTCAGAAGCCCTGGCACGGAGCCCAAAACACCTGTGGTTTTGATTATGACCCATGGAGCAAATTACCAACCTTATATGAAGATCAGCAAGCCACAACAGTTTAGGTAGAATAATAGTGAAGTTATCACAGGGTGGAAAAGTAGATTTTAGGGTTTTTGATACGGGGGTTCAGGAGGCAAGATGGAGGGAACTGGGCGTGTCCAGCCTTTCACCTTCTTCTTCTTGGCCTCCATTTTCTGCTGTGATGTTGGCACTTACAGATTGGTCTAGAGTTGAAGCTCACTGTCTAGTATAGGTGATAGGTATTGGAAAGTAATTGTAAACATTGTATACGTAGTTTTTAGTATAAAGATATAACACCTCCCCGGGGGCAGGCAGGGTGCCTGGAGCTGTCTTGCTGGACGGACCTCGGCAGGGCAGGAGAAAATTTTTTATAGATAAGACACAATAAACAACCTTGAGACAGAGAACTGAAGAGCTCCGACTCATTCTTCAAGCCCCCGGGCTGGGAAAGAGACTTTTAACAATCTCGGGGTCACAGTGACCCAGAAAGGCCCCGAGACAGCTCGCCACCCAGAGTGACACTGAGACAGGCTGCTCCCGGTAAGTTTTGCATTGGAGCCAGCTGCCCTCTTCCCCCGTCAATCAAGCCACTATTGCCACATGGAAAGGTTGCTGAGCTTGCGCCACAGCACCCCCTGCAGCCACGGGGAAATCATTGCACCTGTCCTGCTTTGCCGGGAGACAACAGAGCCCCTGCCAGCTGCGACCATACCTACACCAAAGGGGAAAGTGCTTGATAGGCGAGCGAAAGCTGTTATTGGATTTCTGGTTTTGTTTGTTGTTGCTGTTGTTGTTTGTCTTGAGAGGTGTGTATGTGTATATATATATATATATGTATGTATATATATTCTAGTAAAGAACTGTTATTCCTTTTCCCATATCTTTGCCTGAAAGCCAAGTAATTTCAAAGTTATAATTTGAAGGGAAGTGGATCATATTTTACATTCCAGGAAGGTTCTTGCCTTCCTGGGCAGACACCTGTCTCCTAAACCAGGACATAATGATAATAGAAAAGGAAAAACAAGTGATTCAAAGTGCAATTGCTGACCACCCACTGACCGATGCCAGATCCCCTCCTTCCTGAACCTAGACTGGCTGCCCTTTGGGGTAACTCCCCACAATTTATATACTGGGCATGATGTTCTATGGTGTAGAATATCCCTTTGGTCAGTTTGAGTCACCTGTACCAGCTATGGTCCCTTCCAGTTTATTTTGCGAGCCTCTTCACTGGCAGAACATGAGACAAGGAAAAAAAAATCCTCAATTTAGGATAAGCGCAAGTTAGTAAAAACCTAAAACATTGGTGTGTTATCAACACCATCCTCATTCTGAATTCAAAACACAGCACTGTAACAGCTACTTAGAAGAAATTATTGTCAGCTGAAACTAGGACAACCCCACAGATGTTGTTATAATTGCTTCTAAACAGAAAAATAGTGGTCCTATTGGACAGTCTAGTTCAAAGTTTGCTGCCCAATTATTCCATATGCAATTCATGGAGTTCATGTGAGCTATAATTTGAGGGATTCCACTTCCTCTGATTTCTACTCTTCATTTGGGGCTTTTTTTTACATGGGGGTGATTGATCCACAAGTTGATACCCTTGACTTTCCCTTCTGTATAAGTGGTCAGGAGTACCAAGTAGGGTCCTTTCCATTTCTCCTTTGGAGTCCAGACATAAACTTCATCTCCGAGCTGGAAGAAGCTCAACAGAAAGCACTCTGGGAAAGGTTCAGCTAACAGAGGTAAAATCCAGGCCCTGTAACCAGGGTTGTATGGCTGGCATGTGCTTACCTCGTGCATGAGGCAGTGATTAGTTGAGGAGGCACATGGACACCACATAGTCAGAGAGCTGATTGGGTAAAGGGATGCATGAACAGTCGCACTACAGTGGCAGGCAACCAATAAGTGCTTGTTTTAGGTTAAGTTTAGAACATAAAAGGGTTTGGTTTGTTACAATAAACGATCTTCTTCAGAGAAAGCAAGGAGGTCCGTGTATCTTTGTTCCCCATTGCTATGGTAAATTATTGTTTTTGCACTTATATCTACTCATATTTTGCTTCTCCTTATTGGTGGAAAGGGATTGGTTAAAGCTATAAGGGGAGGCAACTCATTCCAGAGTGTCTACCTCTTACATTACCTTAAACCAAGACAAATCTATTTGCCAGTACTCTCCAGGATCTTGTTCCCTTCTAATTCTCCCAAAGGTGGCATTCTTATTATTTTAGGATTATTTTCCCAACACAGTTGACATTTTAATACTATGATATCAGCAAGTCTTTGCATATAGGGTCCCATTGCATATCATTTAATGTTTGCAACTATTACATAAGCTCCCATATGTGATTCATCATGAGTCCTTTTCAGGATTTCCCTTACAATTGGGGTGGTCGTCAACACCTGATTGTCCTTAGTTACCCACCATCCTTTGGCTGTTTTGACACATTCTAGTTGTTTAGCCAGTTAATCTTCATGTTTTGTGTACTCTGAGGGTTGCCAGTCTATCTTTCCTGTAGGCAGTTGAATCCTTTCCAACAGTCCCGGGTCCATTCAAGGATTTTTCCTGGTCCTTTAATGGCCTCATACAATGGTTTGGCCAATAGGCTAAATTTTAGTATCTATAGCCTACACCAGCCAGGCATTCTCAGGAATCCTTACAGCTTCTTTTTAGATTTTAGAGGTAATATTCAACAAAAAGTGTCCCGTTCTCGGCTGTCTTTGATGGCCTGGAAAGGCTCGGGATGGCCTTGGGACAGCCTGCGCTCCAAAGGACGAAAGGAGTCTTCAGATTTTTTCTCGGTCTTCAGTGTTTATTTATTTTTATCTACAATATTTTCTCTCGGCCCGACAGAGGTCCGCACAGCACGTTAGCCATGAGCACACTGAGTGCCCTCGGGGCGGTCACTTATCTTTATACCCAAAACTATGTATAAGATATTTACCTATTTTCCCCAATACCTTTCACCCTTATTGACAAGTGCACTTTTAGTAAGAACCAATCCCAAAGTGCCACCACCACCATAGAAGATGTACGACAAAAAGAAGAAGAAGAAGGACAGGACACACCCTAATTCCTCCATCTTGTCTCCCTAGACCCCCCTGTACTGAAATTCTAAAACCTGTGTTTCACACTATAATTAATCTATCCGTTCACCATTTATCCCCGTGTGATCCTCCCATCCTCATACAGGTGTTGTTTCCCGTGCAGGGTCAAAGTCCAGACACCAGACACTTCTGGCAACATTCCAGGACCTCCGAGCCCCCCCAAGGGTTGTCTCGGTGACTCTGCACATCAGGACTGCTGTGCTGAGATCCCACAAAAAAGCTTCTTTTTGTTCTGCACTCAATGTTCGTGTCCCATGCGATAGTTCAAAGACCAAGTAAATCACAGTCTTTTTCATTGACTGGGCTTTCTTCTGTGAGACTCGATATCTGGCTAATCCCAGGAAATTGATTAAGGTGATTGTGGCCTGCTTGCATTCTAGTTCAGTGCCTGGTCTCAACAGCATATTAACCACATACTATAGCAAGGTAATATTATAATTCTTACCTTGCCATCCTTCCAATTCTTTAACCAGTATACTACCAAACAGGATTGGGCTGTTCTTAAATCATTGAGGCAACTTGGTCCAACAAGGTTGTGTTTTTCTCCTGCTGGTTGGACTTTTCCACTCAAAAGTGAATAGTTTGTGAGTACTGCATTCTTGGCTTGACCCGATTTCTTTGAAGCCCATACCAGAGGGATTAGAGCATTCAGAATTTCATCTGGGATCTCAGCAGTTTCTTCTTCATTTTCTGTTAATATGCATAATTGCATTTTTCATGCTGTTTCCTGTAGCACATGCAACTGGATAGAGTTGTCAGAGAAGATTTGTGGCAAGACCTTTTACCCCCTGACACAGCAGAAGCTTCTCTCTCCATCCCATATGGCTAAGCTAGGCCAGAATGGTTTGTCTTGTGATTAATTATCTTGGCTGAAAACACTCTTAGCCAGCAGTAAACATCCTGTCTTAAATGGTGAGAAAGGAGAAGCCAAAATTAGTGACTACAGATGCAAGCAGTTCTTCTTGGCTACCTGTCCTGCCTATATGATGCTCTCACTTTAACTTAATGGCACTGCTCCCAGCATATATCAGGCCTTAGCATGAACTGGCTTACCCAAAACCTACACAGAAGTTGAGTGAACAGTCACAACAGGACTCAGTATCAGGGTCGGTTCTGTTTAATAAAGGGTTTATGAAAGGCAGGTCCTGCTTGACTAATCTGATCTCCTTCTATGACAAGGTGACCCACTTAATGCATGAGGGAAAGGCTGTGGATGTTGCCTACCTGGACTTTAGTAAAGCCTTTGACACTATCTCCTGCCATATTCTCCTGGAGAAACTGGCTGCTTATGGCTTGGATGGGTGCACTGTTCACTGGGTAAAAAACCGTCAGGATGGCCAGGCCCAAAGAGTGGTGGGGAATGGAGTTAAATGCAACTGGAGGCCAGTCACAAGTGGTGTTCCCCCAGGCTCAACATTGAGGCCATCCCTGTTTAATATCTTTATTGATGACCCAGATGAGGGGATTGAGTGTAGTAAACTTGCTAACGATATCAAGTTGGGTGGGAGTGTTGCTCTGCTTGAGGTTAAGAAGGCTCTACAGAGGGATCTGGACAGGCTGGATTAATGGGCTGAGGCCAATGAGGTTCAATAAGGCAAAGTGCTGAGACCTACGCTTGGGTCACAACAGCACCCTGCAGTACTACAGGCTGAGGGAAGAGTGACTGGCAAGCTGCTCATCAGATGTTGGTCATCAGCTAGCTAAATGAGTCAGTGTATGCACAGGTTGCCAAGAAGGCCAGTGGCATCCTGGCCTGGATCAGAAATAGTGTGGCCTGCAGAACTAGGGAAGTGATTGTCCCTTTGTAAGTGGCACTGGTGAGACTGCAACTGTGCTCAGTTTTGGGCCCCTCATTACATGAAAGACATTGAGATGCTGGAGTACATTTAAAGAAGAGCAATGAAGCTAGTAAAGGGTCTAGAAAAGAAGGCCTATGATAAGTGACTGAGGGAACTGGGTTTGTTTAGCCTGGAGAACAATGCTGAAGGGAGACCTTATCACTCTCTACAACTACCTGGAGAGAGGTTGTAGCAAGGTGGGTGTTGGTCTCTTAAGTAGCAAGTAATAGGACAAGAGGAAATGGCCTCAAGTTGTGCCAGGTGAGGTTCAGATTGGATAGTAGGAAAAATTTCTTCACTGAAAGAGTGGTGAAGCATTGGAACATGCTGCTCAGAGAAGTGGTTGAGTTACCATCCCCAGAGGTATTTAAAGATCTGTAGACATGGTGCTTAGGGACACGGTTTAGTGGTGGGCTTGGTAGTGTTGGATCAGTGATTGGATTTGATGATCTTAAAGGTCCTTTCCAACCTTAATGATTCTGTGATTCTGTGTTTTGCACCATGTTGTGTGTGTGGGAAGAGATACAGTGCAGGGTTCTTTCTATATCTCAGTAAGAAAGGCCTGATAACAAATGGTGTGATAAAATAGCTAGTTTAATAGGTTAGAAAGAAAATACTAATATAGATAGTGAGCAAATATTATGATGAGTACAATGTACTGTCAGGGGAATGCAAGATCTGTTATCTCCTCCTGTGGGGCTCTCAATACCTGCTGCATTCTAGGGGAGGCATGAAAAGGTAATTAACCTTTATGGGATTTGTATGTTTTCCAGTAAGTCACTGAGACAGGGCAGGGTAATTACTTGGTCCTGGCATACACTCCCTTTTTTCACTGAGGATAGGGGGGAGAAAAGCATGTAATTGGTCAATCCATGGTCCTAAGTTCCTCTTGTGATCTTTTCCCCTTTAATTGATTCTATTTTTCCCATAAATATGGGTAGGCTTCCCATCAATTTAGCCTTTTGGAACTCTGGACTGGAGTAAAGCTCTGAATATCTTCTTTCAGGTAACTTTTTTCTTTTCCAGTTTATCTACAAAGCATAGTTTCTTCTATCCAATTTTGGCTTGGTATTGTCCTAACTGCCCTAGTGCTAGAATTACATCCCCAATCACTTTTCCCTGGGCAGCTCCCAAAAGTGATGTCATGGCCCCTTTAAGATCAAAAGGTGTCCCAGGGTAGTGAAGGCATGGTTGTAAACACACTATAGAATAGCCAATCCTCTCCAAAATGTCCCCCTATTAAACTATATGGTTCCATGTCACTATGCAGTCATTCCAACCAAACATAGAGGGGTGCTGTAGCTTTATTGTCCTCTGCAACCAGAAAAAATTAGCATTTGCATTTGCTTGAGCCGTTATTAATCATTGTGTCACCACTGGATTTTTGCAATTGCTCCCAGAAGTGCTACTTCTTGTGGAGTTAGTTGTAGAATATGCTCTCCTTGGTCCCACATTCACAGTAATCATTGTCATAATCTCCCCTCAGACTTCTGCCAATACTAGTCCATCAAATTCTGGAGTTTGGCATGAGTATAGTCTTGCACTGATATTGTATGCTGCAACACTCCAGGGGGTCCTTTTACTTTGCATAAAAAAGGGCAGAGGGACTTGTAGCACCAGCCAGGTGACCGGACACTCAGGGAGACAGAAGGAGCCAATGATTCAGCAAGAAGACCCTAGACTATCACACACATAGACTGGAAGGATATCGTAGCAAGTTGACCTTGTCTGGGTGTCAGCTGCCCACTAAGTTGCTCTATCACTCCCTTTCCCAATGGGACAGGGAAGACAATAAGACAGAGAACAACCAGCAAGTGAGATAAGGAAGTTTTATTACAGTGAAAGAAAGAAATGAGCAAGAGTCTGTGCACGCATGAGCTAAAGAAAAAAAAAGTCAATTTCTACTTCCCATCAACAGCAATGTTCAGACGCTTCCTGGGAAGCAGGACTTCAGCACATGTAATGGTTCCTCCAGAAGGCAAAAACTGAAGAATCATTAATACCCCCCCCCTCCTCCTCTCTCCCTTAGCTTTATATATCTCAGCTGACGTCATATGGTATGGAATATCCCTTTGGCTAATTTGGGTCAGCTGGCCTGGTTGTGTCCTGTAGCAGCATGGGGTTTAGATGGTGGCTGCTGCTACCTATATCTTATTTCCCAATAAGCATCACCAGTGGAAAAGCTGCTTGGGTAAGCATTCAGGCAAAGCAGTCAAGTCCACACTCACCACGGCTAGCTCAGCGAAGGGAGGCAGAAGGGCCTTTTGTATGGTCAGTTCCAGCGAGATTTATTTCAGCAGGCCGAAGGGAAACCAGGGACAAAAGACAAGACCATGTACTGTGCACAAGCTTAAGTATGGGAGGGCACAGGGGTGGTACAAAGGGCAGGGCAAAGGGCACTGGCCTTCAGGGAAGATGGGGTCGGCCACTAGGGATACCACGATCAATGAAGGAACAAGGAAAGGAGAAACTACTAGAATTTGGGACATATGGGGAAGGGAACAGGAGTGGTTCATGGTGTTAAGCAAGAGTCCATGAGGAAGTCCTTTCTGTCTACCCAGGTGGGGAAAACTCTATGGTAAATGTCCCCAAGGCAAGGCCTGAGAGGGAAGGATTCAGAGGATTCCACAGTGTCCTCTCCCAGGATCTTGCCCACTCCCAGCCCCTTGAAGGGGGAAGGAATGTCAGAGGAACAGCGCTGCTCAGCAGTAGCCAAAACACTAGTCTGTTATCAACACCTGTCCAGCTACTAATGCAAAGCACAGCACTGTGAGGACTGTGAACTTTACCTCAGTCAGACCCAATACAATCTCCACCCCTTATTCCATACCATTTGAGTCATACTCAGATCCCATCTAATCTATATTTTCCCATTACTAGAATCCTTTCTTATCCACACATACAGCTTAAACCACATCCTTAAAGCAGCTCTATACCAAACATGCATTTTTTAATTAACTACTATTGCCTGTCCTTTCACATCCAGCAGGATGAGAGGTCAGGACAGGAGAAGTAGTGCACTTGATAGTTGAACACCGACACTGTCCTGGTTCATCATAGCATTCTTCTTCCTCCTCACAAAATTTATTCTTCATCAGTTCACTCCTGCTACTTTACCTCCTGCAACACACAACTCACAGCATAGATTATTCTTACCCCAAGGTTAAATCTCCTTGAGGTACACACCAGGTCTCCCCATCCTCCTGCATCATCCACCAAGTACACCCAGGTCCTGGGGCAAAGACAATCCCACAAATGGGTTTGCATTTTCCCATGGGGGAAGAAATCCACACTGACTTCCCCAGCCACATCCCTATGTGTAATGCAGGGACCTTGTCTCCTTCCACAGTGTCTGGCAGAGCCAATCCCTGATGGCTCTCAGGGTGGACATGCTGCTGGCCAAGGCTGGGACAACTAGGGATGATGGTAACGCCTCTGTGATAACATTTAGGAAGAAAATCAAAACAAAGTGGGACACAAGTTGGTTTTTTTTTGTCTAGCCAGAGAAGAGGAGGAGGTGAGAACATGTGAGGGAAACAACATGGAGACACCAAGATCAGTGAAGAAGGAGGAGGAAGAGGTGCTCCAGGCACCTAAGCTGAGATTCCTCTACAGGCTGTGATGAAGACCATGGTGAAGCAGGTTGTCCTCCTGCAGTCCATGGAGGTCCACAGGGGATGCAGAGATCCACTCAAAACCCATGTGGGAGGTGCCCAGGTTGGAGTGGGTGGATGCCTGGAAGAGACTGCGATCCAGTGGGAGACCTGGTGGAGAGAGGGGGCCCCTACTTCCAAGCTGGAGTATCCTCTCCTTGGAGAACGGCACCCCATGGAAGAGTGACCCACATTGCAGCAATTTTGGGAGGACTGATGCTCATGAGATTGGAACCACATTGGAGAAGTTCATGGAGAACTGTCTCCTGTGGGAAGCAATCCCATGATGTAGCAGGGGAAGGACACCTCTCTCTGAGCAGCAGAAGAAAACATCGGGCAACAAACTGACCAAAACCCGTACACCCTGTCTCCCGTGCTGTCGGTGGGAAGGTGGGAGGGGTTAGGGGGAAAAAAAGTGTTTTAAAGGGTTTATTTTACATCTCAATACCCTCCTCTGTTGTATTGCACTGAGTAGTTTATTCAGTTGTTATTTTGCACTGGGTGATTGGAATTTTGCATTGAGTAGTTACTATTTTGCACTGAAGTGGTTTGTTTGTATCACATGGTTTGTTCTGGTCCCCCCCCTCCTCCAAATCCTGTGGTGGTAGTTTCCCCCGGGTTAGTTCCTCCCTTCGCCCCTCCCATCAGTTGAATCCCATTGGCTGTAGTCCCTTTCCTCCATCCCCCTTCCCCCGGATTCAAAATCTCCCACCATGAGGCATTCTCTCTCTTTCTTCTTCTGGACACCTCCTTCTTCCTCAGACAGCTCCCTTTCACAATAAACTGGGACTTAAGTCCTGAGAAGGAAGAGCACCTCTCGTCTTTTACTTTAGTCCTTGTCGGTCTTGTCGGGGTCCAGAGCTAGCCAACTGACCCCCACGAGGTGAGAACTCAGCAGCTGGCACCCAGAACATAGGGCATCCCGCAAGGTCAAAGACCCATGCAGTAGCTGGATATCCACGTGTGGATTTTTCATGCATTTAGACCATTGGTTTCCTCGGAGTTGTCCGCCGTTTTGTATGGTGGCAAATCACGAGGGAGGACTGGCAGCCTGCCCCAGCCCAAGGACTTCCTTGCAGCAGTTCCAGCCAATTTAGGTCCCCAGGAGGGGTAAGTAACTCCTGCGAGTGTTAGTGGGGACCCTGGAGTGACCCCTGGGCGGTGGGGGTTAATCTCCAGTGCAAGGGAAGCGTGCAACCCCTTTTGGAGGGGTTTGTGTGTGCAGGCACCGGCGCAGCACTGGCACGGCACCAGCAGCATGGCTTTGGGCTGCGAGCAGTTTCTGCGGTGCTGCGGTGCCGTGGCTCGGAGTGCCACGGTTTCTGTGGTGCGGCAAGCAGCAGCGGCTCTCCAGTGTGGGCGGCAGGGAGGAAACCGCAGCTCATATCGCACGCAAATGGTGGTGAGCGGTGGGGACAGGCACCACCTTCCCTCACAGCTCCACCCCCCTTCCTGTTCCTGTTTCCCATGCCTCTCCCAGGGTGGGACGAGGGGAGGGGATGGTCTCTTGTCCAATTCCCAAGGGGGGGTGCCCCCCCTGCCAGGTCCCACGGAGGGTGGGATGGAATGGGGGAAACTCTGGGGATCAAAACTAGGGGGAGGAAGCCATACCCTCAGCTGCTCCTGTCTCATATACTGGTAAGGGAAATGGAAGTAGAAACTATCAGCCTTTCTCCTACCAAAGCAAAAGAGAATTATGCAAGCCCCCAAAAAAATTTGGCCGAGACAGTGAGATCTTTAGAGGCATGATGAAAGCCGCTTTAACATCTCTTGAATTCGTTCCGGCTGACCGCTGAGATCTCTTCCAATGTCTCCTAACCCCATCAGAGTTCAATCTATGCAAAAGCACATGGAAGAGATCCCTGAGGAAACTCCTAGAGGAGCTTGAGGAAAGCACCCAGGGCACACAAGATTAAGAAGAAAATTATATCACCTATGAACACCCATGCAGCGAGGAGGAATGGGCTGACCCTGAGGACCAAGCTCGGGTGTTATCCAAATTCATTCTAGATAAAATCTTGGGAACTGCAGAAAAGGCTTTTTGCCAGTTGCCAACAGTTGAAGCTAGGGGTAGTTATCTTAACATTAAACAGTATACTTCAGAGAATTTCTTGCAGTTTGTTGACCATCTTCATGCACAAATAGAAAAACAAGACCCCGTGGCACAAGCAGAGTTAATTAAGGAGATGGCTCAGAGAAATGCCAATGAAGTCTGCCACAGGATGCTCCTAGGACTGCCTATCGATCCTGCACCTACACTAGCCCAGATGATAGAAGCGTGTGCCAAGAAAACAGAACTGTTTGGTGCACAAGAGACAAGGTCAGCAAACCCAAGGACTGTAGCAGATGTATCACCAGGAGTGAGGAGGCAACAGATGTCACCAGAGCAGCTCCAACATATCATCAGCTTCCAGTGCAAGAAGCCAGGACACTTCACCAGAGACTGCCCTCAAAGCCAGCACTCAAAGCCAGCAGCAGAAGAAGAAAACCAACAAACAAAAAACTAAGTCTGGAGCACAAGTCCACCCCGTGCCATGATATAAATGTAGTGGGCTCCACAGTGGGGGAAACCTCTCAAAACAGAAAGGGGGAAGAAGGGACTCGAAGTGTGGCAGCAAAAGAAATGTTTGCATACCAAAATCTGGCAGCCTCACAAGCGTTTCAAGCTTGTAACCACCAAAGCTTCTCTTTTCTGGTCTACCCAGTGAACAGTCATTGGAGTGGACCTGCCAGAGGACTCATGGGACTTGATGATACATCACACAGGACTGGACAGTGAGTACTTTGTTATTGGAGACACCGCACACACACCCGTGGAGGTTGAGGTGGCTCCCATGACTATCAAGGGAGACATACCTAGCCTCATTCTCCTGGCACACTGCCCTCAGACACCCTTCTATTTGGCCAAGGGGAAAATCATCACCCAGGCCATTCCTGTTTCAAAAGAAATCCCAGTAGATGACAAAGCACCTGGCATCTACTGGGCAGAAGTGATTGGTGAGGACAAACCCATTATGGGATGCAACCTAACCCATGGAGCAGACCATCTCCATGTGAAAGGGTTGCTTGACACAGGGGCAGATGTGACAATCATACCCGAAGTTTGTAGCTGTCACATTGGGACTTGTAACCCGTGGCTGGCAAAATCCAAGGTGTAGGAGGAGTCACATTGGCAAAGATCTCAAAAATCATCGTACAAATTGTAGGGCCAGACGGAAAATTGGGCAGTGTCCATCTGTCACCAACTACAAAGCTCCCCTGGGGGCAGAGACACCATGTCCCAGTGGGGAGTCAAATTGGTTATCCCTAAGACACTCCAGGATTTTTAGAGGCAGCCACTGTGGAGCGCCCTACCCACAAGTTAACATGGCTGGATGATACCCCAGTCTGGGTAAATCAGTGACCACTCAGCAAGGAAAAGCTTAAGGCACTGGAGGAGCTCATAGAAGTATTGGAATTGAATCCCAATATTGCTGGATGGAACGTGCCTGGACTCGTCTGACCCTTTGCTGCTTGACCAGAGGCGGCAGCTGTGGTGGTTTTACCTCAGAGACACCTTTGGCTGGCTGGATGCTGCAGCTGGGCGCTTGGGACAAGTCCAGACAAGCAGGAGCTCAGGTTTAGCTCTGGCGGAAAGGCTTTAGGCAAAGTGAAGGAAAGGAGTTGGGTTCTGATGGGGGGTTTCGATCCAGAGCTTTATTCCTGGCACACAGGCCTCTGAATGCAGCAACAGCTCCAACAGAACAATGAACCATGTGGTAGCCGTGTCTTTTAAGCCAGGGGAGAGGGGGAGGGAAGGGGTAGGTATCCCACCAACCAGGTAAGGGGGGGGAAGGCTCAAGGGACAAGTGACACCTGGATAGCCCAATGTCCCCAGGGCTGAGAGGCATCTTTTGAACTTCACCAGTCACACGACGCCCTTGTTGGCATACCGAGATTGACGGACAGCTCTCAGCAGGAGGCAAGGGGAGGGGAAGGGAGAGGGTATTGGCACACCTGGGAAAAGAACTGGGATAGCTGAAACAGGCTATCACATCACACTGCAACATAGAAGAGCAATTGGCCAAAGTCCATATAAAAGAGACAACCAGCCCTTGGAATTCCCTGGTCTTTGTAATAAAAAAGGCAGGGAAGGATAAGTGGCAGTTCCTCCATGATCTACGGGAAATAAACAAAGTAATTGAGGACATGAGGTCACTCCAACCAGGTATGCCCTCCCCAACAATGCTCCCCCAAAATTGGCAATTGGCTGTCCTGGACATCAAGGACTGTTTCTTCCAAATTTCCCTACACCCAGAAGATGCCCCATGGTTTGCCTTCTCATTTCCTACCATCCATCAAGAAGCCTCAATGAAGTGCTACCACTGGGAAGTATTGCCTCAAGGGATGAAATGCAGTCCATCCTTCTGCCAGGGCTACATGGCTTCATTGCTGTCCCTGGTGCACGCCCAAAAAAGGGAAGTCATCATCCTCCACTACATGGATGAACGTGCTTGTGTTCACCCCGGAGACACTATACTCCAACACACACTTGACCTAGTGGTCAAAGTTTTAACCTCTGCTGGATTCCAACTGCAGGAAGACAAAGTTCAGAGGATGCCACCTTGGAAGTATCTGGGCTTGGAGATCACTGTAGGGACCATTGTTCTGCAAAAATTGGAAATCAATTGTGATCCCAAAACCCTAGGAGATCTCCATTCCCTGTGTGAGTCTTTGAACTGGGTCAGGCCCTGGCTAGGTCTCACCAACGAGGACCTAGATCCCCTCCTCAATTTATTGAAAGAGGAGAGCTAGCTTCTCCCAGGGAACTGACCCTAGAGGCAAAAAACGTAATCCAAAAAGTGCAGAAGGCTTTGATCGAGAGGCAGGCTCATCATTATCAGCGCAAGCTGCTTTTCAAATTCATTGTCCTGGGAAAGCTACCACACTTACATGGTTTGATCTTCCAATGGATCGAAGGGCAGAAGGATTCACTCTTAATCATAGAGTGGGTTTTCCTCTCCCACCAGCAATCCAAAACCATCACACAGCCACAAGAGCTAATAGCTCAGCTAATCCGGAAGGCCAGGGTGAGACTGCATGAGCTGGCTGGTTGTGACTTTCAGTGTATTCATCTCCCGGGCAAACTTTCTAAGGAGGTAAAGAACTGTCCTGAGAGGTTGACCAAAGAAATGTTTGAGCACCTGCTCCAGAGCAATGCCAGTCTCCAGCTATCTCTGGACAGCTACAGTGGACAGATATCAATCCGCACCCCATCACACAAGCTGTTTAATGAGGAATTCCACCTCAGTGCTCCTGAGAAAAGGAGTCATAGGCCACTCAAAACACTCACAGTGTTCACTGACATGTCCAGGGCATCCCACAAGTCGGTGATGACTTGGAGAAATCCCCAGACTCAGCATTGGGAAGCTGATGTTGAGTTTGTTGAGGAGTTGCCCCAGGTTGCCAAACTGGCCGCAGTTGTGAGAGTCTTTGAGAAGTTCTCGGAGCCAATTACTTGGTCACCGACTCAGCCTACATGGCAGGAGTAGTGTCCAGGGCAGAGCAGGCAGTTCTCAAAGACATCGAGAACGAGCATCTCTTCAGGTTGCTCTCAAAACTAGTTTATTTAGTTCTATGTGATGCACGTGAGGTCACATACCAATTTGCCAGGCAAAATCACAGAAAGTAATTGCTAATCAGATTCCCTTCCTGCCCCAGCAGAAATGGCACACCTTCTGGATGTCTTCCAACAAGCAAAGCTAAGTCACCAATAATACCATCAAAATGTACTGGGTCTAATCTGCCAGTTCCAACTAACACGGAGTCAGGCTCAAGCCATTGTGGCCACCTGTCCCAGTTGCCAGCTCCAGGCCGTGCCATCGCTGGGTATTGAGGTTAACCTCCGAGGCCTTGGGAGCTGTGAAGTGTGGCAAACAGACATTACAAACATTCCCGGTTTCTATCACCTTAAATATGTTCATGTCAGCATAGTCACATTCAGGTGCAGTTTATGCCTCTGCCCACGCAGGGGAAAGGGCTGCACATGCCAAACAACACCTGGTGCAAGCCTTTTTAGCGCTGGGGATCCCCAGGGAAATTAAGACTGACAAAAGTCCAGCATATGCATCCAAGGAGTTCCTAGAGTTTGTCCAGCAGTGGGGAGTGGAGCATAAGACAGGCATTCCCCACTCCCCCACAGGTCAAGCTGTAATTAAGTGTGCCCACCAGATGCTCAAACAAGTCCTGGCCAGGCAGAGCAATTCAACAGGGTGGATGTCACCACAACAAAAGCTCTGCAAAGCCCTGTTTGCAATTAATTTTCTAAATTGTTCGTTTGAAAATATGAGTCCTCTGGTGGTACGTCACTTTCACAGTAATAATCAGTTTAAGTTGTCACAGCATCCACCAGTCCTAATTATGGACCCAGAAACTTGGGAAACCAAAGGTCCTTTTGAGCTCGTTACCTGAGGATGTGGCTACGCGTGCGTATCCACCCCCACAGGCCTGCATTGGATACCCCAAAAGTGGGTAAAACCTTTCGTCCCCAAAAATCCAGCATCGGCAGAAGGGGATGAAAAACATGCAGCTGTGGCTTCAAAGAGAAGACACCATCAGAAAAAGGAGAAAAAAATCTTCCTAAAAGATTTGGCTGCATTCCAGCAGACCCCTGATTTTTAATGTGCTTTAAAATGTTTGTTTTTCTTTTTTAGAAAAGAAACCTACCTCCCACTCAACCTCGCAATGAGCCCTGTCCAAGTTGTCATCCTGTTCACACTGAGCAGTCTGACAGCTGCGTGGATCATCCCTCAGCCATGCCAAAACATCTGGGTGACCCTGGCACAGACACTCCAACAGGAAAATATATCCCTGTCCACAGCAGCAACCAGACATCCTATGTCTACCTGCCTGGTAGGGATTACATTGAAAGCTGGAGAGGATTCAGCCAGTTTAGATATACCTAACCCAGGTCCCAAATGGCACCACATCCAACAACACAAAACCCGTCAGTGGTGGAGTTTAATAATTAGGAATCCCATAGAGGAGTGGCTACCAAAATTGCCCAGAGCAGCTCAGGAACCCCAAGAATTAGAGCTACTGGGCTCCTCCCTAGCATCATACTGCATTCACTTTATCTTCATCCCATTGTCTAATACTAAATCAATTAAAAATCTACTGCGGTATCGAGAAGAGTTCACCACCAAAAGGTGGTGTAATATTCCATCACATTACAGCAGACAACCCATACCATTCACATCCCAAAAGTCTCCTGTTCTGGTTTGAAAGCAAAACCAGTGAGAGACTCCAAGTCAGAAATACAATTTATTAGGAAAAGGGAAAAAAAACCCCAAAATACATGC
This sequence comes from Melozone crissalis, assembly GCF_028551555.1. NCBI lineage: Eukaryota > Metazoa > Chordata > Aves > Passeriformes > Passerellidae > Melozone > Melozone crissalis. The sequence continues at coordinate 1,374,696 of NW_026535813.1, read as the reverse complement.
AATAATGCAAAAGAAAAACCACTGACAAAGTCAGAATACAACCTGACACCCTGTTGGTCAGGGTGTTGGCAGCAGTCTAGTTGGATTGGTGGCTGCATGTTGCCGGGCTTGCAAGTGTTTTTCAGGGGTGAAGAGAGAGGCGAGAATCTTGACCTCATGTTCAGAAGGCTTGATTTATTATTTTATGATATATATTACATTAAGACTATACTAAAAGGAATAGAGAGAGAAAGTCTCAGAAGCTTGCTAAGCTAAGAATAGAAAAGGAATCAATAAACAAAGGAGCTCTGTCTGATTCTGTCCCAGAGAGAGCTCGGCCTTTGACTGGCCCTTAATTGTAAACATCCAACATGGGCCAATCACAGGTGCACCTATTGCATTCCACAGCAGCAGATAACCATTGTTTACATTCTTTTTCTGGGGCCTCAGCTTCCCAGAAGGAAAAATCCTAAAGAAAGGATTTTTCACAAAAGATGTCTGTGATAGCTGCAGTCTCCCTGGAGTGGCAAATGTGGTTCTGTTGGAGCAGTGATCCTGTAGAAAGGGTGTAGTCTTCCTTTGAAGATCCAGTGGAAAAGACGGACATTCTTCTGGGAATCCAGTAGAAAGACTGACTGCTCCGTCCGAAAACCCAGATTATATCCAGGTGGGGATCCTTAGCTTCTCTCCCCTGGGCGGAGCGTCTCACAATGGGCTATCATTCTAATGAGTCGTGCGATGGGTCTGTGATTGCCCATTAAACAGAAATGGCTCTCAAAAGCAGTTATCCAAGTCATGAGGCAAGACATTGATGGGCCCATTAACAGCAGATAAGGAAAAACAGTGTCCCTGTGTCCCTCCTGGTTTCAACAGCTCTTGAGGATGGGACTAGAATATATTTTTATATTGCAACTTAGGACACCTCCCTAAGGGTCTGTTCCTAATTTGTGGAGATCTGGCATGGGCAGGAATCCCATCTCAGCTTTTAGGAGGGCCATGTACCATTGAACGGTTGTCCCTGTTGGCACCCAACCAAACCTTGATTGGCAAATGGATTAAAAAAAAAAACAATTAGGCCAGCAAAATTCAAAAGAGAAGTGCTGAAAATTTGGACCCAAATTGTGATTCAGAAATTTTTCATTGGGCCAAGTCAAAAAGAATTGCTGCATCCTTGTTCCTTCCATGAGTCACAGCAGCCAAAGCTCTAGGTGAATTGGGCCACCTAGACTGCTGGGTGGTCAAACAGGCAAACTTGACATCCACCACCATTAGCTCCCTCCTAGAGGACAAGGAGATTACCAGGCAGGCCACACTCCAAAATCGTGTGGCCATAGATGTCCTCCTGCTGCTGCATGGACACAAGTGCCAGGAATTTGAAGGACTTTGTTGCCTGAACTTGACCTCGGAAACACCCAACGTCCACGCAGCTCTCCGAGAAGTGAAAAGCTTGATCCGACAAGTCAAGCAGGAATCCAAGGACTGGTTCAGCAGACTGTTCAAGGACTGGGGACTCTTGGGGTGGTGGACTTCAATAATTAAGACAATTCTGTTGTTTTTTTGTTGTTCTTTTCCTAATTGTGTTTGTGTTCAGAATTCTACATTGTTTGATTTTAAAAGCCACCAACAGTTTAATCAGAAGTCACCCACACAGAGTTTGTGGACCAAAGGCAAACTAACAGTCCCGCAAACCATAGGTGGTGGAAAAATTCATATTCTGAATCAGAATAGGCCCAAAGCCTTTCTTTTAACTTTGATTTAACAGAAAAGGGGGAGGTGTTGCATTGCACTAAGTAGTTTATTCAGTTGTTATTTTGCACTAGGTGATTGGAATTTTGCATTGAGTAGTTACTATTTTGCACTGAAGTGGTTTGTTTGTATCACATGGTTTGTTCTGGTCCCCCCCCCCCCCTCCAGATCCTGTGGTGGTGGTTTCCCCCTGGGTTAGTTCCTCCCTTCGCCCCTCCCATCAGTTGAATCCCATTGGCTGTAGTCCCTTTCCTCCACCCCCCTTCCCCCAGATTTAAAATCTCCCTCCATGAGGCATTCTCTCTCTTTCTTCTTCTGGACGCCTCCTTCTTCCCCGGACGGCTCCCTTTCACAATAAACTGGGACTTAAGTCCTGAGAAGGAAGACCGCCTCTCGTCTTTTGCTTTTGTCCTTGTCGGTCTCGCCGGGGTCCAGAGCTAGCCAACTGACCCGCATGAGGCGAGAACCCAACACCATGCCTTTTAAACCCCTGGCCCCTCCCAAGGTCTGTCAGTCAGCTTCTTCTTTGCCATCCCATTGATGGAGATTACTTTCTTACTACTTGATTGGAGGTCAGGTGTTGTCATGCCGTGCCTCCTAGTAACAAGCCTTCCCTAGTACATGTCCTCCCTCTACATGTCCCCACCGACTAAAACTGTCCAATGTCAACAATTCGGGGGAAAAAGGGACTATAGAACAGACAATGTCCAAACAAGGAACCACAGTAACATAACTCTACCTCAATAAAACTTCTCTTAACATATACACAATAATCATCCCATAATTGCAATAACAAATCATCACAATACCTATCTATAACAAACAACTCTTTGAGTGTGACTGTCCAGCCAATTCCTTATCCACTGAGTGATCCATCCATCAAATCCATGTCTCTCCAGTTTAGAGACAAGGATATCATGCGGAACAGTATCAAATGCTTTGCACAAGTTCAGGTAAATGGCATTAGCCACTCTTCCCTCATCCACCTCCCCTGTAGCCCTCTTATAGAAGACCACCAAATATATCAGTCACTATTTGCCCTTAGTGAAGCCATGTTGGCTGTAACCAATCACCTCGTTATCTTCCATGTGCCTTAGCATAGTTTCCAGGAGGATCTGCTTCATGATTTTGCCAGGCACTGAGGTGAGACTGATGGGCCTGTAGTTCCCTGGGTCTTCCTTTTTTCACTTTTTAAAAATGAGGGTTATAAGTTCCCATTCCCAGTCAGTGGGAATTTACCCGGACTGCCTTGATTTCTCAAATATCATGGGTAGTGACTTAGCCATTTGATCAGTGTTGGAAGTTAGGATTAATTTCTTCCTTTTTTGGGGTTTTTTTTTCTCTCAGGTACCTTTAAACCAAACCCTGGGTAGCTTTTGCTGCACCTTACAGTCAGGTTAAGTTAACACTTTGAAAGTAAAGAATGTCTTTTTCTTACCAGGGGTCTTGCCCCAATTTCCTTTGAACCAGGGATTTAAGGTTATCCCTGAGAATCCCTCGGTGCCAGCTGGGGGTTTTGCGATCCCTTGGATGCATTGAAATTCAGGAGTATGTCCTATCTGGGTGGCCAAAACTGTTACGAAAAATTCAGTAAATTAAAAAAACTCAACACCAATGTAGCATTAAGAAGAAGGCATTCTTTATTCAGCTGGATGCACAGGAGGATAGCTCCTCCCAAAGCTGTGCATGCTGTGTTGCTGTAGAGCGCGACACAGCACAAAGCACCAAGACCCCATCATAAGGGTACAAGAGAGGGATTTATTATAGCAACATGTTGCTTTCATAGTTTTTCAAGATATTTGCATTTACTTAACATACACATTCACTGCCCATTGGTTATAAGAAAGAAACAAATTTCTCAGAAGGTGATCAAGGAGCCACGTCATTCTGTGAGCCAGCTAGAGTCCGTATCTTTTAACTTTCATTCATCACGTCTCCACGGTGACAACCTTAGTGTCTTCCTCGGGAGAGATATGGGGCTTTCCTTATCATCAAGAGGCCTTTGCTGGCTCACAAGAACAGCACAAAATGCCTTTCCTACATGCTGAGTACAGGAAAGTTTCTGTTTATATACTGTATTCTACATTGCCTTAGGGTGACTTTATGGTGCTTGTATCCCCAGTCGTCTGCTCCGTTTATGCTGGATATTTAGTTCTGCACCATTAAGACTGGTTCCGAGAGCAAAGGAGAGGAGAAGAAGCACGCAGTTTGTCTGCAGAAACTGCACTTGCTCCCTCGCATTACTCGCTTGCTTTCATGGACTGTGTTGTCTGCAGCACAGACAGCAGGAAAGAGCTCTCCTTTGCTTTTAGTTAGGTTTTTTTAGCTAGCTGAAGCAGAGAAGTTCCCCAGACTGTGGCTTTTCTTCTTTTTGGAACTGTTCAGCCATTGTTCCCTCCGGGAACACCAGGACTATCATCCTGGGGCCCCCCAAGCCACACTGCAGCTGGGATGACAGACCCGAGCCTCGGAGGGACTGAGAAAAAGCCAAGGACACACCCAGGAAAAGGACTCTCTCTCTTTTTGATCCACAGAAGGACTTTCTCAATTTGCCATCTCTTCAGAACAATGAGAGGTTCCATTATTTAATATTGTTCATTTTTTTCAAGTTTGTGAGTACTTTGCCTGTTAAATAAACAGTTTTTTCCACTTTTCTCAAAGGAAATTTTTCCAGAACCAGTTGGGGGAGGGGCTGCTTGAATCTGCTTTCTAGAGGGACCCCATTAGAGGTTTCCTCCCTAAATTTGCCCTAAACCAGGACATTCATACATATTCATTGATTGTCCCAGGCTAAACATCATACGATAATAATTTCCCTGAAATCATTAACATATTTCCCCTCCCTTTTACGCATGCATTCTTCTGTCCTGGGGGGTCTCTCTAGTGGTCCCTAGTGGTCATACACCCCAATGTTTCAGTTGATCTGGCTGAGTTGGCAGGGCACTGGGGCTGGTGAACTTCCCGTTCTCCTTCTTACACAATGGGCATTGAGCAGTTCCATAGGCCAGTGGGGTTTGGTAGAACAAGCATTGTGTTAGTTCACCAAGTGTAGACAATTTATCATCTGATAACAGTACCGGGGGCAGTTCTATATTTTCCCAGTCCCTGCCTTTGCCTTCTGAAACTAGAGCAGTGTAGCTGGAGCACTTGCCAGTAGAGACTAAGGCAAAGAAGTTGTTGAGTACCTCAGCCTTCTCCATGTCCTGGGTAGCCTGGTCTCCCATTTCCTTCCAGAGAGGGCACACATCTCCCCTAGTCTTCCTTTAATCACCAACTTTACTTAGAAGCTTTTTTTGTTGCATTTGATGTCCCTGAACAAGTTTAATCCTGTCACAGCTTTAGCTTCCCTAACCGGATTCCTGGCTGCTCGGACAATCTCTCTTTATTCCTCCCAGGCTACCTGTCCCTGCTTCAACCCTCTGTAGGCTTCCTTTTTGCGTTTGAGTTCGTTTGTCCAGCAGCTCCTTATTCATTCATTTAGGCCTCCTGGCATTTTTGCCTGACTTCCTCTTCATTGGCGTCACATGAAAGGGGGAGATTTTTCTCAGCCCTTAATATTTGATGTGTCTGTCAGCTCCCCAGGAAAGCCAAGATCTTTGTGCCCAACCAGTCTGCCAGTGTCCCGTTATGGGGACCCTTCACTGAACAGTCCTGCTGGATCAGAGGGAGATTTGACTGACATTCAGGGACAGACGCCAACAGCATAAGAGAGACCCCTCAATGGGTTTCCAACTTTATGACCCCTCAGCAGGTCTTCCACTCTATTTGAGTATGGTACCTGCTGCTGGTGACTGCCAGTGCCCAGGAAGGACTCACACTAACAGTTTATAGAATAACACTATTAATGTAAAATTGTGACAGGTTGAGGTTTAAGGATTGCTGATGATAGTATCTGACTGCAAAAATGTATTTAAAACAATATACAGACAAGCTCTAATTCCCAATAGAAATATTCGGTGCACATAGAATATGGTTCTTACCCAATAGGTATCCCTATGGGGTCTCCCAGGTTCAGCCCATCAACTGATCCCAGTAGTTACGATGGAGTCTTCTCTAATTTTTCCTCATTCTCAGCTTATTTTTGTACTATTTCTTTATGTTAAGTGAAACTTGAGTGACTCAAGTCATATATATCTTTGTTACCAATTGGTGTAAAATTCTCTTTTTGCTCTTAAAGGTATAGTAAATAAAATATAGAGCACGTGCCCAGTGAGGGGAGGTCATACCTTGGAGGTGAGTAACTTTGAGATGGAGGTACGTGTTAATATTGCAGTTAGGTTATAATGAGCCAAGTTCATCCAAGGAGAGTGATTTCGCCACAGTTGTTGGCTCAGCAGCAAGACATCTATTCCCCCTGGGTAACAGGTGCAATGTGGTTTCTCGACTGCAAAGTACCATTGAGTTCCCCTCCCTGCAAAGGATTTCTACAGAGTCCGGCCACAGTGTCTTCACTCTGCACCACACTCCATTCCACCCCCCTTAGCAGGTGCTATGGTTGCAGATTGTGGGTGTAGGGAATTCTCGTGGTATAGGTTTCGAGCATGCCAACTGCATTCCATGCAGGAAGTAGCAACTGCCTTTCACCCTATAATTCCCATACCATTACAACCTCTGTTAGGATGTGAATATAACTTCCCAGTTTCCTCTAATTTTACCCCCAGCCATCTTTCCACAGTCAGAATGTGTTGCGGTGTGATGTCATGGTTTGCCTCAGATAACCCCAGTTTCTCCCTGATAATTCCCTGCCAGGTTTGTCAGTCATCTCTCCTTCCCCCTCCCCTGCCCCCTGCCGAGTACTGTCTGTCAATCCTGGCATTCCAGAAGGGTGTCGAGTGATTGGCAGAATTCAAAAGATGCCCTCTCACCCCTGGGGGGACATTGGGCCATCCAGGTGTCCTTTGTCCCTTAACTCCTCCTATCATGTACCTGGTTGGTGGGATTCCTACTCCTTCCCTCCCCTTCTCCCCCGGGTAAAAGGGCGAGCAAACCACGTGGTCGAGAGTTCTGTTGGAGCTGTTGTTGGATTCAGAGGCCTGTGGGCCAGAATAAAGCTCTGGATCGAAACCCTCCATCAGAACCGACTCCTTTCCTTCACCATTGCCTTAAAGCTTTTCCGCCAGAGGTAAACCTGAGGACAACCTGAGCTCCTGCAAGCCTGGACTTGTCTCCCAGCACCCAGCTGCAGCATCCAGCTAGCCAAATGTGTCTCTGGGGTAAAACACCACAGCTGCTGCTATTTGGTTCAGCAGGAAGGGCCAGACAAGCTCAGGCACATCCCGTCCTGCTATATTGGTAATTATTCTAATAAGAATGCATTGCTTCTGAGCTTTGAGGAGGTGATCCTTGAATATCAACCAGCTTTTTTGGGTTTGTCTTTCCTTCAAGGCTTAATACCATGGTACTCTACCAAACAGATCCCTGAAGACGCCAAAGCCTGCTTTCCTGAAGTCCAAGATAATGAGCTTGCTGTGTGCCCTCCTCACTGCCATAAGGATCTCAAACTACACAGTTTCATGGTCACTGCAGCCCAGGCTGCCCTTGGGCTTCACGCTCCCCAATATCCCCTCCAAGATCCATCATAGCACCTTTCCTTGTTGACTTCTCTGTCACTTGGAGAAGGAAGTTATCATCAATGCATTCTAGGTTGCTTAGCTACTACTGTGTTGTCCCTCCAACAGATATTGAGGTGGTCAAAGTTCTCCATGAGGACTGGGGCTTGTGAGCATGAGGCCACTCTTATCTATCTATAGAGGGCCTCATCAGCTCAGTCTTCCTGTCCCATAGCAGACACCCCCACTAAAATGTCACCTCTTTCCTCCCTTTAATCTTAAGAGCTTGATCAGTTCCTTATTCCCCCTCCCTTCTATGTGTGTTTTATTACCCTTCTCTGTGTGTCATTGAGGAAGTTTCTGGATGTTTGTTGTGGGCTGTAGGTTCACTGCAGACTGCTTGGAACCAGCTATCCAGCTCCTTCTCTGCCTCCCTGAAACTACACAGTCTTCTCACTGACTCCTATAGCTCAGTTGCTGCAGAAGGTCTTCCACCTGGACACACCTTTTGCAGGCAGTTCTGCTGCCTGTCCATGCACCAGGAGAAAGGTCTAGGTGTTTCCTGCAGTCTAAGGTCTGCACAGCAGCCTGTCCCCTCATCAGGCCACTGCCAGGGTAGATGATACACACCACCAGGTGGGAGCTACAACCTTTGCTCTCAGATGAGTACCCAGTGTATGGAAAATCACACTATGAAAAGCCAGTGTCCATAAAGGAGACAAAGGAGTCCTTCAACTTTATTTTAATAAAGGGAGAGAGTCCACCAGGGCACATGTCTGCAGGATTTTCTCTCTCCACACTAGCCTGAACTTCTGAACTTTGGGGTAAAATGACAGGTTCAAGGTGGGATATGTGGTAGGCAGTTCGGGAGGGCTGTACCTTCCTAGTACCTCAGCCAATGGGGAAAGGAAGAGGGCAACATGTGGCCGGGAGTTTATGATAAAAGGAGGCTGAACCCTCTGAAACCTGGAGACCGAAAATCCCTGTGGGTGTGTGCCTTTGTGGACTCTCTCCCTTTATTCCAATAAAGTTGCAGGACTCCTCTGTCTCCTTTTTGTACATAAACCTCTGGCATTTGTGGATTTTCCTGAAAACTGGGGGCTTTGCATTAGGGATCTTTCCACCGTCGGAGTCTGGCGTATGGCAACATGAGCTGGAGGCACACCTCACCCTGTTTTGCTGATCAGCTCCCTTTGGCACTGGCTGGCACCGGGCGATTGATTGGGTTCCCAAGACCGTCCAGGAGACAGATGAGAGATAGACCGGGGGGGTTTGTGAAGAGTCCACAGGATATGTATGCCCAAAGGGGGCAGTAAGGGAAAGTTAAGAAAGGGTCTCAGCAAATCTCACTGGTCAATACAACTTTGGGGAAAAAAACGTGGCAGGACGCCCAGGGTGGGAAGCAAAGGAAAGTCAAAAATGGTCTCAACTACAGGGATGATGATCCAAAAATACCTCTGAAGGGTCCTTTGGGAGAATGTTGAGATGGTTTGCACATTCTCCAAGAGGTAGTTAAGGACATGGATGACCAGAGGGGACAGTAAGGGGAAAGGGGACAATAAGAGGCAGCAAGAAAGGGTCTCGGCAACTGTTATAGATGAGTAATGCAATGGTTGGCTCTCACAATTAAGGGATGAATATTATGGGCATGTTAAGAGAAGTTTTATTAATGTATAGTTATGTTATTGTGATATGTTCTCCCATAGTCCTCTTTCCCTCCCCTTTTATTGTTGTCACAGGATGGCCTTGGTAGTCGGGGCATTTGGGGGAGGGCAGGCTTGATTCTAGGAGGCACGGCATGGCAACACCTGACCTCCAATCAAATTTCAAGAAAGCAGTCTTCACCAATGGACTGCGACGAAGAGTTAACTGACAGACTTTGGGAAGGGCTAGGGTTGCCTGATGCAACACCAAAGGTATAAAAGGTGGAGTGTCGGATTTTCGGCTGTTTAGATGGTCTGGAAAGGCCCAAGGTGGCCTTGGGCCGCCCGCGCTCCAAAGGACGAGAAGGGACTTCAGATCTTTTCTCGGTCTCGGTGTTTATTAAATGCTTATCTAAAAGATTTTCTCTTGGCCTGACAGAGTTCTGCTCAGCAGTCAGCCATGGGCACACACTGAGAGCCCCTGGGGCGGTCACCTATCTTTATACTCGGAGTTACGTATACAATATTTATCATTTTTCTCCAATACCTTTCACCCTTATTAACCAGTACACTTTAGTAAGATCCAATCCCAAAGTGCCAACATCACCACAGAAGATGGAGGCCAAGAAGAAGAAGAAGGAGAAGGGCACGCCCCAATTCCTCCATCTTACTTCTCTAGACCCCCCTGTACAGAAATCTTAAACCCTTTATCTCACACTCCAATTAACTTATCCCTTCACCATTCACCCCAGTTCTGAGAGGCTGAGATCCCACAGTGGAGCAGCCATTTTGCGGGTGAGCCTATGGCAGTTTAGTTCCATGTTCCCAGTGCTGTAATTTTTCTTTGTTCAGTCTTTTGTTGTATTTTGTTAAGGTTTAATAAACCTTTGAAATTTGAAAACACCTCGTCTCTGTGGCCCTAGGAGATTTTGAAAAAGTGCATCCAGCTGCAAGTTCAGAGGCTCAATCAGCTTCTTCTGGGACCATTGGTGATCGCAGGTCGACACCCCAGGGACAGTGGAAGACTGATTAACAAAAAAGCAGAGGGAGAAGGTGAGTACCATCTTCATATTCATTTTGCCCAGGGTAGCCCATAATATGAGTGCATGAACTCAGCTTCAGGCAGTAGTGCACAAGATCCGTACTGGAGTCCGTTGAAGCTTAAGGACTGGACGGTTGGGCAGCTATATTGCAGGATGCGTAGTAAAGGACATGAACAGCAGGACGCATGGGATAGAGGGATAGGAAAAAGTCGCAGCATGGGGTCACCGGCCGTGGGGCTGAACGCAGTTCGCGCGCAGTGCTGCTGAGGGTCAGAGGCTAGCTCGATTATGCAGGGGTCTCGTAAACTGCAGGCAGGAGCCCACGTGGGGGGCTTTCGGCAGTTGCCCTAGTACACTGAAAGGTTCCCGGGCGCGGAGCTGGCACCAGCGGCTGGAGAACCGTCATTCAGAGGGGACCGCACTTGTATAGGAGGGTTCCGGGGCACGAGGCCAGCCCCGACAGCCGGAGAGCCGCTGCTTGGGGGAGCACTGCGCTTGTATCAGAAACTTCCTGGATGCGGAGCCAGCACCAGCAGCAGCAGTGGAGATCAGAAACACTAGGCAGCGGGCAAGCAGAGACCGCAGACAGGGAGCTGTGTGGGGTTTCTCGAGTGGGGACCACGGAGGGGGCTGCATGGGTGGCAGCGACTGGCGGTGCTAGCAGTCAGAGACCGGCCCAGTTGTGCAGGGGTTTCCCAGACTGCAAGTGGGAGAGTGCAAGGCAGTGACTATGACCCCAGCAGGGTAGGTCAGGGGAGAGAGGGAAAGTAAGAGGGAAACGAGGCATGGGCCTCACCCCTCCTTCCCCCCCCACCCCCCCACTTTCTGGGGCTCCCTCCAGCGCAAGCAGATGTCTGCGAGCTTCCTGCTCCCAGAGTGAGCTGCTTAGGCAGAGCTCACCCTTGCCTGTAGTCCCAGCAGCCGGGGAAGACCCTGGGAGATGCCACTGTGAGTCAAGATGGGAAGAGCCAGCATCGGAAATGGGCTGTAGAGCCAGGCAGAGATAACATCAGACCATTACAACAGAGACAGTGAGTCACAGTCTCTCACTCATTCTCCTCACCAGGCTGTTTATTCACTTCTGCTTTCCTAGAGGAAAGATGGGGGTTTTGATCTTCTTTTCTTTTTCTTCTCCTGGCTGTTAGAAAGGCGGGCCTTTTGTAACGAAATGCTGCTAAAAGGATAGGACTAAGAACCAGTAAAAAATCCCCAAGGAGAGAGAAAAATGAGGGGATGCCCCTGGGCAGCCCCCTGGGGGAACTAGCCTGGTAAGAATATGGCCCCAACACCAAGAGGGAGATTGGGTCCGGTCATGTGTGCTGGCTGTGGTGTAGGTTAGATAGGGAGGGAGTGGAGGTGTCATGTTTTAAAATCCGTATAAAAAACTGGGGAGCAGCCCCAGCACAGATCAGAAAAAAGGAGATCTCTTACTGAACAACCCTTCTAGTTCCAGCCTCTCAGTCCTGAATCTCAAAGGAAAGCTACTCTGCACCCCACTCCGTCCAAACAGAAAATCCTAGACTCGAGAAAAACACTGGCTTAGAGTTTGCTTTGTTTTCCTCCTCCTTTTTGCTACATCCTGCTGCCTTCTCTCTCTCTGTGAACACTAATTTTTGATCAGGTGTAACACAAAACAGTTATTCTCCACTCACATTTAATGCTAACAGGTACTACTTCTTCAAATTAAGAGAAGAGCTTATCTGTCAAAAGCTTAGCTATTTCTAATAAATTACCTTTCCCTCTTTCAGTCAGAGATAAAATCTTGACAAAAGGAACAAAGAACTCTTTCAAGGCCACTGTCACCTCTTCCAAAGAGGCTTGGCGCTTTCCTTACCGGTGTGTGCCAGCACAGATTCTCTGTGTGTTGTTTGTACTAGGAGGGAAATTTCTTGGTTGCCTTTTGTTTCTTCATTAAAGGTGAATGATGGTAGGCAGAGCTGCAGATCTCAAAAGGCAATGTCAAAAATAGTTGTTGCTACAAGAGTTACTTGTGAGCCCCAGTCACACTGAAGATTAAGTACCTGATTGATATTAAGAATATTGCTTTATTTAGAAGTTTCCATTAGCAAATTGTTTAAGCATGTATATAGGCCTGAGCACCTCATGGAATTATTTTGTAAACCTGTCATTATGTTTTTATAACCTGCTGTGAACATGTGGAATGTGTTATGGAGATTTGTTTACCAAAGGGTGGTTTCTTAATTAGCCAGCGGTGATGGTGTTTGGATTGGAGGACCAATCAATTCCACCTGTATCATAACTGTCTATGTGAAAAATGCCATTCACTTGTGTTAAAATTTTAGAAGTTTAATAGTAATAAAATAGTAATAAAAAGTAGTAGTAAAAATTAGGGCAATAAGAATTTGGACAATCAAAGTTAGGACAATAAAAGACAATAAAAAGCAAAGAATTACAGACCTCCGGGTGCTTTTTGCACTCTGCCACAAAAGCACACTTTGCTAACAAAGGATTAACCCTTAAAAGCAATAGCCTGTTGCATATTCATATCTCATACATTATTCAAACATTCTTTTCAAACAAAGGGTGTTTTCTGCCTAATTTCTGCTCCCCCCCCCCTCATCTTATAAATCAAGTTCTTGGCTCCTTGAAGTCTGGGAGAAGTCTGGATTTTTCTGATAAGGAGGCAATAATTCTTCTCTTTGGATTTTGGTGTCTTGTTGCTGTTATCTCTATGCGAAGAATTTCTTGATTATCTTATCCATTCCTTGAGCTAGTTGCAAAAAGTATCTTACATCACATAGTTTCTATTTTAATATTATGTTATAGCTTAAAAACTATATTTACCACACTACTTAAAAAGATTAATACAGCACTACTAAAAAAAAATATTCATACCGCATAACTTTCCAACATAGCACATATAGTATTCATTTTAATGTTTGCAAAGAGCCAATCATATAATATGCATTTTTCACAGTCTATAAGAGAAATGGGTTTCTTAATAAAGATAATTATTGATCAGCCTTCTGTGAATCATGGAGTCAATGCTAATTATTACCTGGCTGGGGGCCCATTACGACAACAATAAACTGTAGATTCCACAGCTCATGTTTAAAACCAAAAATGCTTTTCAGGCCTTTTGTAATAGAATCTGTATAAGGATGGGAGCCAAGGTGGAGACTAGAGCACAAGGGGGTAGCTAGTAAATGCCTGTCTTTTTATGTTTAGCCAGCCCCAACCACCAGAATGACATACCTGTGCTGATGTGTAGTAACTGTTGCTGGGGCCACTTCCTCACCAGAGGGAGATAACCAATAAATTGTCTCCAAAAACAAGGTCTGTGTGGCCTTGTGTTGCCTTCAAAGACACCAGACCTATCTTAGGGTGTGTGGGGAAGAAAGTTAAAAAAGTGAATAGAATTTATAGTGGCATGTTGCAACGAATTGTAGGCACGATTAACTGATTAAGTGGTATAACAGATGGTAAAGAAAATTATATCACAATGTCCCACCCACCCATACTCTCCTCTCCTGTCCCCATCCCGACTGTGTCATGGTCTCACAGAGAGAGACACCCGCAGGGGGTCAGGGTCAGGAAGGCTCTGGGAGAGTGCTGTGTATGTGGGTGCCACTGTGCATGGCTCTGTGTGCACACATAGATGCTGAGGTGCATACGTGTGTCAATGTGCATGGCTGCATGCACAGGTGTTTTCTGATGTGCCCAAATGTGAGTGTACACGTCCTGCTGTGAAAAACAAGGTTCACTCTCCTGGTAAAATTTAAAAGTTTAATAAAAGACAATAGGATGCAAAAATAAAGCAAAGATTAATGGGCCGGTGCTTGGCATTCAGCCAAGAGCACACCTGCTATTTCGGACACACCCTTTACATATCCTTGCTATTGCATCAGCCTATTGCATATTTATAAACAATTATGCATATTTAAACTTTTCCTCAAACTAGTTTACATGTTCCAAGAACTGTTTTGCATGGCTGCTCCTTGGGTCTGCCTTTTTAGAGCATGCACATTTCTTGGCTGTGGTTTTAGTCCATTCTTATTATCACCTCCAGCTTGGGTTTTGGTCCATACTTTCTACAGATGGTAGGTGCTGATAGCTGGCATGTCAGCAGCAGGAGTCTTTATCATATGTTCATTGGATGTTATCCCAACCAAACTGTCGGAACCCAGGATATTCCTCTGGCTGCCCTGGAGGACTTGAGACCCTGGCAGGGGGCTCAGAGACCTTGGCATGGAGTCAAAGACACCTATGCCTTTGATTTTAACCCATGGAAACAATTACCAACTTTGTGCGAAGAGTTAGAAGCCACAAGGGTTTGAATAGAATGACAGTGAATTTATCACAGGGTGAAAATGTAGAATTTTGAGGTTTTAGAATGGGAGTTCAGGAGGCAAGATGGAGGAATCCAGGCGTGTTTTGTCTTTCTCCTTCTTCTTCTTCTTCTTCTTCGCCTCCATTTTCTGCTGTGATGGTGGCACTTTTGGATTGGTTTAGAGTAGAGACAGACTGTCTAACATAGGTGATAGGTATTGGAAAATTATTGTAAATAAAGTACTTGTAGTTTTTAGTATAAAAAGATAACACCGCTGTCGTGTTGGGTCTGTATAAGTTGGACTGTTCTGTTCCGCCTATCATGTAATGGTTCTGCCCTGGTTTTCTCCTCCCTCCCTTGTGCTGCCAGTTATCCCAACTCCTCCCCAGTTGCCTTGGAGACTAATGTATCCTTTCTCAAATCCCTCCCGGGTGCCCTGTCCATCACTCGGCACTCCCACCCTTCTCTCTAAAAACTTCCAGCTAGAGCGTCGAGTGATTGGTTCAGGGGCCGGGGCCCCACCCTCAAGTTATCCCCATTGGTGTTCTCCCTAAGTCAATCTTTTGTATCCCACTCCCCTCTAAAACTCTATTCGCCAGAGGACCGACTCCTCCCCTGTCTCCCTCCCTCCTTGTAAGCTGTTGCAACCGCCCACTTTTTCTCTTCAGCTGTCAGTTCTCTGGGACCCAATAAACCTGGATTCACCACAGCTGGAGAGCACTCTCTTTTTCTGCTGACTGTAGCCACAAGCCAAGCCACGTCCTACCACAAGGTAGCGCTGCTGTCATAGCACAGGGCGTTTGCCTTAGGTGCTGTCCCGAACTACAGAGATCAGGATAGTGCTCCCCTACTGCTAGTGGTGCTGGATAGCTAGCCGAGACGTCCGAGAAGGACAGTCCTTCCCCAGCATGACCGCTTCACACCGCCCTGAGGGCGGTCAGTGTGCCTCAACCCAACCTGCTAGACAGACCTCGGTGGGTCTGAGAAAGAATGTTATAGATAAGAAAAAATAAACAACCTTGAGAATGAGAGCCAAGGATTCCCATCTTCTTCTTCGGTCTCGGGGCTGGGAAAAAGAGACTTTCTAAGACCTTGGAGTCATCTTGACCCCAGACACCTCGTCTTCAAGCAGGCAGTTCAATTACCACAAGCATAACTATATCAGCTATTTCACTACTATGTCTAAGTTTAGTTAACAGCAGAAATAAAAACTATATCTTTATAGTAAAGTTACTTTAACATTATACATATAGCATCCATTTTAATATTTGTAAAAAGCCAATATTATAATATGTATTTATAACAGTCGTCCCTCTTCTTATTTATAAATCATTTGGCTTGAGGAATAATTCTTGCTTTCTAACTTCCATTATTCTCTCATTTTTTTCACAAATCAATTTTACTTCTTCAAAGGGGTCTTGCATATAATTTTGCTTATTTAACACCACGATCTTTTGTGCCGTTCCAGATGTAGCCAATTTTGGGTCCATATGCATTGTTACCACTTGCATGCCTTGGACTGTGCTGGTGATTAGCTGAATAAAACAGAGATCAAGCAAGGAAGAAATATCAAACCAGCTGTAGCACATAAAAGGAAGAAGCCTAACTTCTTCCACCATTCTATTCCAAATACATTATCTCATCAGCTAGTTTTTCGCATTGGTTCCCAATTTTGGACCAGTACATGGGCTATTTTTCTGATATTCTTGACTATATTCAGGATGGCATACCCATTGTCATCTATTTTCAGACAGCAATCTGATGTATTAAATTTTCCACAAACACCATCTTCTTCAGCTAATAAATAGTCTAAAGTCAACCTATTCTGATACACAGCCGCTCTTGTTTGGGTTTGTTACCTTGATATGAATTCTGTTGTCCAAACAGTTTTATTTGTTATTATTGCTACAACTGCTTGGAGTCTTACAATACGATTCAGCATATAAATTCGGGTTCGATATCCCCAACTCCCATCTTGTGCCCAGGTGGCTGGCCTGCATATTTCCAATATGCGTTCAGGGGGCCATTCCTCATCTCCCCATTTTTGAAGTCCTCCAATCAATTCCCTTTTATTTCTTTTTAGGTCCTCACAAACAGGTACTCCTAACTGATCTCCATCTGGTCCTGGTAAAAGAAAAAATCCTGGCTGTATGATTCCCAGAGTATAACTCCCTTTCCACCGAGAGGGGAGTCTTGAGTATGCTCTTTTCCCACATACCCAAAATAAACCATCTGGTGCTTTCCAATAATCATTTTTCTGTTGATTTATATTCTCCCAAAAATTCAATATTTCTGGGATCCCAAAATAAGGATTCTTGCCTGTATCATTATATTGGAAAAGTCTGATTTTGTTATTATATTTACAATTTTTTTCTTTTGTTTTTCTCTGAGTTCAATACAGAGTTGCTTCCTCTGGGATCCACCATGTAAGAGTTCCATTACTAACTTTATATCTCTTACAGGGAGTATTACCTACTTTGCTAAGAAAATTTTTCCCAGTGTTCCAGAGACATTCTTCTATCACTGTTGAACTTAAAATCCACCCTTCTGGTCAGTTTTCCCCCATTATATTTGTCCAGTTCCACTTAAAGAGTTCAACCAGGCTTAATCTACTGCCTTTCCATGTCCATTCCTCTGTCATCAAAGCCCCTCCACAGACCCAACAGTTGGTTATATTAAATTCCTTACTTATTCTTTGCCCAATTCCACTAACAGGTTTTTCCCAAATCTCGAGATACCTCTTTCTTTTTCTAATTGATGTTTCAGTTTTGTATACAAATCTTGATGTGGGGTTGATACAGAGTTAGATTGCTGTGCTGGCTTTGCTTTTTTGTTTACTAATTGTTCTTCTACCAAATCTTGGACCCTACCCCTGAGGGCAAATGTGAAACAAACCCATCTCTCACCTTTTGGACACTGACTTTCCAATCTATTACCACTTGTTCCTAAGTTTTCCGCAATCCAATATTTTTTCCCGTTCTGCATTCAGGTACCTAATTTGGATGGGTTATAACAGTGACTGTTGACATGGGTGTGAGTAATAAAAAAGGAACCTTGGGCTTTTTTCCATGTAAAGCATTTGGTAGCATTTGTGACATGATTTTGCCGGTATACCGAAAGGGAAAAGACAAAAAATGAGTGACAGAAAAAGGAATAACAGAAGTCCAGTATGGCTTATACCCACCACCTCCCATGCCTATGAGGTTGCTACCCATAGCAGGTGTATATAATCTTCTTGGTCGCGAGTACAGAGGCCAACCCAGTCTTGCCCTCTATTTCCTCATCACTTCCTTTTTGCTAATTTCCAGGCAAATAGTTTTTGACACTCCTTAACTGTAGTTTCCCACCATTCTTCAGTTATCTCCCATTGAACAGGCACTAGTAATTCCCATCCACAAAGCAAAGTTATTATTTCAGTTGTTCTGAGTTCTGTCTGGATAGGGAATAGATTTGCCGCTTGACACTTCATGCAACGAGAGCGTTGATTTTGTGAACTATGATGGCAATTTTTTCCCCACAATTTAAACAATTACATTTAACCCAGCTACCATGTCCGGTATTGGGATGAATCAGACAGGGTATAAGGTATGGTACTGATGGAAGTTGTACTTCCTCCTCTTCTTTGCTTAAGTCACATGTAGTGAAACAATCAACTTTAGCCAGGGCCCCTTGGAGAATCTGAATGCTGACACAGCAGCAAAGAAGCTTCCTGACTCCAGGGACATCCACCCTATACCCTATCCCTATAACCATGTAAGGCAATATCTTGTTAACCCTGCTATTGGTCACTTATGGTCACTCTAACACCTTGACATTGGTCAGGATTGGATCCGGGCCAAGGGTATAAAAGTAGCATACTGTACCCCTACTAACTCGGAAGAAGAAGTGCTGAGACCCTTCACGAACTCCTCCAATAAAGCCATACACGTGGAACAGCCGGCGTCTTCTCCTTCTCCTCTCTCTACCATCTGCTGGAGCCTTAAGCCAAGGGAAGCTACCTAGCAAGCAAAGCTGAAATCATAAGAGCTGCCTAATCACTATAAGAGCTGAATATTCCCTGCTTGCTAGGGGCTGACGCGCGGCCTTGGTCTGAGAGCGAGCTGGCCTCTGGCACTCAGTCCCCCTGGGAGCTGAGCTCTGGAGCTGTCATAGCTTGCCTAGGATAAGACCAATTAAGGCTCATTTAGTCACAGGCTAAGGCCAGAATATGTGAACTCTCTGACTGAAACAGTCCTGATCCTCCTGTTTGGAGTGGAAGTATTCCTCCCCAAGAGGGATATCAGAGGTCTCTCTGAACTTGTCCAGGTGGCACTTGAAACCACTGATATAAGCTTGACCTTATTTCCCAATTAGGTATGATTCTTTGTACATTCCTTGGATCATTTGGGTCTTCCCAGTTCATTACCACCCAGTCCCCATTTAAGAGTCAATTTGGTATCACCTGGGTTAGATGGTATAGTCCACTCCTCAGGTCCCTTCACAGGTTCTTTAATTCTGCTGGTGTGGATCCACCCTCTTTCCCTGATTCAGATTGCTGCCTCAGTCATCAGTAATACCTGAAAAGGACCTTCCCATTATGGAGTTAAAGATTGTTCTTTCCATGTTTTCACTAGTACCCATTCCACTGGATGGATATTATGGATTTTAAATTCTAAAGGTGTGGTTTGAGGGATTATCCCTTTCAACCGCAAATTTTCAAGTGTTCTTGTAATTGTGGTGACTTATTTTCTAACACTCATTTCCCCTACTTCATACATAGCAATTTCATGTTGGGTGGTCAAAAAGGATAATTCGAGCATCATGTCATAGGGTGACACTCCCAGGTCTGACCTGGGTTGTGTTCAGACCCTCAAAAGAGCCAAAGGTAAACATTTTACACACGACATTTGGGTTTCAATCATTAATTTTGTTAAAGTTCTCTTTAAAGTCTGGTTCATTCTTTCTACCCAGCCCAAACTCTGTGAATGCCACGGGGTATGCAATTCCCATTTTATTCCCAAGGCTTGAGTTATTTACTGTAAGACTCTTGACTTTAAATGTGTTCCTCTATCTGAGTCTATTCTATTAACCATTCCATACCTGGGAATAATTTGTTCCAAAAGGGTTTTACATACCACATTAGCTGTAGCTCTGACAGTGGGAACAGCTTCTACCCAATGAGTTAAATGGTTTATTACTACTAATAAAAACTTCCACTTCTGCACTTGCGGAAGTTCAGTAAAGTCTACTTGGATACTTTGAAACAGTTGCAGAGCTAACTAGCATCCTCCTAATGTTGCTTTTCTCATTACCTTTTTATTTACCTTTTGGCAAGTTATACATTGCTCAGTTATTTGCTTCACCAATCCAAAAATTCCAATGCACCCATAATTCCCTAAAAAATGGTCACACAAAACCTGAGTACCCCAATGAGTTTTTTGATGCATGTCTTCTAATATTTTCCTAGTAAGTGGCTTATTAAGTAACTGCCTTCCATCAGGAAGTTTCCATTCCCTAGACTGATCTTGCTTTCCCCCTGTCTTACTTAATTCCTTTTCTTCTGTTTCACTAAACTTTGGAACTTTCAATTCTTCCTTGTCTGGAGTCAAAATTAACATAACCCTTTTGGTCCCATTTTCTGCTGTATCTCTAGCCTCTTGATCTGCCAAATTATTCCCTCTCATTTCTGAGGTCATTGCCCTTTGGTGTCCTTTAACATGTATTACAGCTATTTCTTCAGGCAATTTTATTGCTTTTAAAACCTCTAAAATAAGTCCTTCATGCATCAATCCCTTTCCTTTTGAATTTAGTAACCTCCTTTCTTCCCAAATTTTTCCAAAGGTGTGTACTAACCCAAAAGCATACTTTGAATCAGTATATATGGTTCCTTTTCTTGTGTGCTAAATATTCCAATGCTCGTTTTGGAGCATATAATTCACAAGATTGAGCCAACCAATTTGAAGGTAATTTTCTTTTTTCAATGGTCTGCATCATTTGCCCATCAACCAAGGTATATCCTGACATTCTTTTTCCTTGTAAGCATCTGGATGGATCATCAACATATATTCTTTCCCCTTCTGGGAGGGCTTGTTCTGCTAGATTTTCCTGAACTTTAGTTTGGTATTGGATAATTTCTAAACAATTATGTGTTTAGTTACTTTTTGGTTCCCCATATAAAAATTGTGCTGGATTCAAACTTTTGTTTACTTCTAGTGTCAAGTTATCACTGTCTATTAAAATTGCTTCATATTTTAACATTCTAGAGTCTGTCAACCATTTTTCAGCTGTTTGATTTAACACGTTTCGAACCGCATGAGGTGTATACACAATTAGTTTACTTCCAAAAGTAAGTTTATGGTTCTCCTCTACCAGAATAGCAGTAGCTGCTATACCTTGAATACATACTGGCCAGCCATGGCTCACTGGATCCAACAATTTTGATAAATAAGCTTCTGGTCTCTTCACTCCTTCCCACTCCTGGACTAAAACTCCATGAGCTACTCCACCTTCCACATTCATATACAGATCAAAGGGCTTTTCTAATGAAGGTAAGCTCAAAGCTGGTACCGAGGCTAGTTTCAACTTCAGTTCTTCTAATATATTATCATCTTTCCTAGTCCACTTTATATCGTCTCCCTCTGTCAATTTTTCATATAAAAATTTTACTGCCTGCGTATACCCTTCGATCCATAGTCCACAATATCCCAATAATCCAAGCAGCCTTCTAACTTCCTTCTTTGTAGAGGGAGGGGCAAGAGATAAAATCCCTGCAATCCTCTCAGGATTTAGCTTTCAGCTACCTTTGCTTATTAAGTGGCCAAGATATTTTACTTCGGATTCCACAAATTGTAGTTTCCCTTTTGATACTCTTAATCCTTTTTCCCCAAGAAAATTCAAGTTTTATAGTAGCCTCTCCAAATTCAGCTTCCCCTGATAATAAAAGATCATCCACATATTAGGTAATTTGTATTCCAGGAGGAGTGGGGAAAGTTTGTAATATTTCTTCTAAAGCTTGTCCATATAGGTTTGAAGACTCAGTAAATTTCTGTGGTAATTTTGTCCATCTTAGTTGCTGCTTTCTCCCAGTATTCGGATCCTCCCATTCAAAGGTGAAAATATTTCAGCTTTCCCCTGCTAATGGGCAAGCCCAAAAAGCATCTTTAAGATCCACTACACTAAACCACTGATGCTTAAGTGGGACTTAAAAGAGTATAGGGATTGGGTATCACTGGGTAACGGGACCCATGTTAACTTATGGGGTATTGTTTTAAAGATGAGTTGTTCAAAGGTAAAGGTTCTTATTATTTATCTCTAAAATTTTTTTTTTTTTTTGAGAATAGAGGTCTTCTTCTCTCCCTGGGAGTATAGGGTTTTTATCACTCCTCTCTCTCTGTTGAAACTTCTCATAAGTCATAACTACTTTATTATCTTCTTATTTTGGTATGGAGGCTTTTGCTTGATAATAATTTGAGCTCTTCATCTTCCCATGTTTTCATGTGTTATAGGGAAACAGAGTCTGATGTATCAATTACATCTTTCTCCATAGCTTTACAAGAGGATTTCAGTCCCAAGATTAAGGCATCTCCTCATCCCTCCTATCTGGGACTTGACTTCTCCTTCACTGATTTCGGTGTCTTCATGTTGCTCCTCTACATTGTTTGTATTTTGTTCTTTTCTCTCACTTGAGGGAGGATTGAAGTACTGAAAGAGTTTACATCTCGCCTGGGGCCTGCAGATGGTCACTTGACCCTGGCCAGGCTGAGTAGATTGCAGCAGGAATTTCAGCTGGGGCTGTTAGGATTGGCTGCATGGCTGGTCTTTGGTTTTTGCTGTGTTCAATTCCAGCCACAGGGCCACTCTGCATTGGCTGTAAGGCCGCCTCTGGTCTCAGCTGCATGATCTTGTGTGGCCGCCATGCTGGGGGGAGGGGACCTGGCAGTAAGATGTTAACAGCTGCAGTCTAGCCCTGCTTTGGCCAGGGCCCCGCAGCCTCCTTGCCCCCTGCCTGGCTGCTGCTGGGGCCCAGCCCAGCCAGGAAGGGGCCCGGTGAGCTCCCCGGAAAGGGGCCCAGCCCCATGGCAGAGCCTGCCTATCCCGGCCCAGCTGAGACAGAGGCTGGGCCAGGTGTTGCCTTCTGGAGCAAGGCAGGCGACCTGGTTCAGACGAACAGCACAGTGGCCCACTCACCAGGGCCACTCGGGCCAATGACACACGCAGACATCAATGTGATGGATGGTCAAAAGGCGTTTATTATCTCATCTCTTGGGTTTTTATAGTCTAAGGGGTCTCTACGTCAGCATGGGTCTGTCTTTACCATCTATGGTTAGTAAGAGGTGGACTGTTACTGGGTAGGGGATGGAAAGTTACTGGAATTTGGTTAAGGGAGGCTACCTTCCTATGTTAGTTTCTTATCTACGGGAAGCAGATGGTCTTATCTAAGGGGATCAGAGGGTCCTGGCTTTCCGTGACATCGCGAGATCTTCCGCAGCGCCTTTCCCTGTCTACCACAGGCCAGGCCTTGTTACCTGTTCCCAGGCTGGAAGGAAAAGAGGAAGTTCCTGTTCCCAGGTTTCTTTCATCTTTAACATGTGTTTTTCACAGAGGCGTGTACAGCTTTCCAGTGGCTGAAAGCTGTGCATCACTTCCGCAAGTGCCTCCCATGCAAAACCACCACAAGACTTTAGCAAAACATAAGACGTGAAAAGGCTTTTGTGTAACTGAGAAAAACAGTGCAAGATCACCCACTGACTGACCCATCCAAGTGATAAGATAACAGTGACACAAGAAAGAGCACCAGAGGAGACTGGGGAAGAGCTCATTAGCTCCTCTTATCAGAAAAAGTGTAAAACAACAGGGATGTAATCACGGGAAGGAATAAAATTTATTGACTCAATCTCAGAATGTCATACAGATAAGTCAGGATGGGAAACATAAACACGAAGAGCCCCTGCAACATCAAAAGCTCTTGGCAATGTTTGAATAATGTATTAGCTAATGAATATGCATGTAACCCCAGCAATGTAACCATATATAGAGAATATGGTTTTAAGTTTTTTAGTGTGCTGTCGCAGACATCTTTTTGTGAAAATACTTTTCTTTAGGATTTTTCTCTTCTGAGGAGCTGAGGCCTCAGAAACAAAATGTAAACAATGGTTATCTGCTGCTGTGGAATCCAACAGGTGGATCCGTGATTGGTCTCCTGTGGATGTCTTGATTTAGTGACCAGTCACGGCAGAGCTGGCTCTCGCTGTCTGTCGGAGCCAGCTGCCTTTGTTATCATTCTTTTCTATTCTTAGCTTAGCTAGCCTTCTGAGAACTTTTCCTTCTATTATTTTAGTATAGTTATAATGTAATATATATACAATAAAATATTAAATCAAGCCTTCTGAACAGGGAGTCAACATTCTCATCACTTCCCTCATCCAAGAACCCTTGTGACCACTGTCACAGTGTGTTCTTTGGCCATTCGTCAAAAGCACCCCAGTGCTGGAAATATTGTCCTTCTTTTATCCTATTATTAAACTTGCAAAAATTCTAAGGAGTGAACTCTGTTTTTCACAATTTGTAGGTTCCACCGAGATACACCTTGAGTCTCCATGGCTCCAGGGTTCCTGGGTGGGAGGTTCACAACTTAAAATTACAATGGCCCACCTGGGCTTTTCCTGCTGCTACAGGAGACCGCAGGTTAACCCTCAATCTGTAGGATAAAAAGGACAAAAAAGACAAAGGGGAGTAAACCTCCCTAAGAAACCGTGGCAACTCCTAAAACCAATACACGAAAAACCTAGATGGGTGAGTATATCGCAAAAAGGGGATTGCAAAAAATCCGGGAGTGTGTGTGCGTGTGTGTGAGACTTGGACGGGACAGTCCCCGATCTGCAAAGTGAGTGTGGAGTCTTCCTAACTGCTTTTCCATCTCTCCATGAGGGGCCTGACCCGTCAGGAGGCAACGCAAATGTTGGAGACTGAGTGATAGCCTGGAATGGGGAAGGATTAGCTACCTTGGGGTTAAAACAGGGATTAAGGAAACAAAGGGGACTAGAATTGCCTTTAATTTCAACCGCAGGAATCCTAATTCTGAGGTACTACTGTGCTTGACCCATATTTGACTGCCTGTAGGAATCTTGGCTATGCTGAGGGTTGGGTTGGTACAAAGTCTGCAAAAAATGAAATGCAGAAAATCTGAAACCCCAATATACCCTTGAGGCATGAATGGTTAGGCTGATGGAAGTGTTAAACTGTTCCCAACACTATGAGGAAGCTGATTAGGTCCACTTGATAGCAAAGCAAAAAGTGAAAGCTTTGTAGAGGGGCCTTTTAATTTTTATCTATGTGTTGTTACATGGCTGGGATTTTATAAGTATTTGGGTGGTGAGAGAAAGGGTTTAACTTTGGGAAATCTTTGAGGGGTTTAAGATGATTTTTGGGAAGTAGAACATTGTGTAACTAATAAGCATTTGTAAAGGAATATTAGAACCTAACTCAATGACAAGAGTACCTTATTACTGGGTAAATGTTTGTGGGATGTATGTGTATGCCCCTCCTTTCATGTGACTGAAGTGTATAGCTGCTGGATAAATGAGACGTCCTATTGATGCGAGGTGAGTGAGGAGCCTCGATTCACTGGAGAGGGGCAAATCACTTATTGTGTTGTTTTATAATTAAAATTTTCTGTTGTTTGTATGAATGCAATTTTGTGTTTGAGTTGTGGACCTGAGTGTGAGCCTTGGGTCTTGGATGAGTGTAAAACCTATCATAAGAGGTGGTACTGTACTGCCCCTCGCAAGAATGCCTGGTGTCAGGAGTGTCATAGGGCAGAATTAGGAACCAGATTTCAGGCAATAAATTTTTTAATTTCTGTAGGACACAAAGAAGTAGGTAGCCCATGGTTAGGAAAAGCCTGGAGGGAAGCAGAAGCTGAGTCACAACAGGCAGAGATCAGTAGTGTGCGGAAGACAGTATTTAGTTCCCAGGATTTGGACAATATCTGAGAAGAATTGGGAGAAAACCTGTAAAGAATGTGTAGTTAGATTTGCTTGGAAACTAAGAAGAAAGGCCACCAGGATGGTGTGGGAGGTGCTGGGATAAGCAAATAAGAATGGAACATAAAGCAAGCAAAGAGAAAGCACCGATGGATATACTTCCCCATAGCCCCCAGGAATAACACTGGCACAGTAGGACCATAACCTTGACACAAAGAATAAAAATAAGACCAAAATTATATATTATTGTATCATAAATTGGACTTAAGAAGAGATAAGATCAGATCATTCATTCTAGCCTATGCATGGCTCCTTTGAAAAGATGTGTCAAGCTTTGAATATTTATGTGAATACTAAAGAAGCAGTCAGCCAAGAAGAGAAAGGCTATGCTGCCTGCTGGGTGGGGAAAGCCTCTCAAGTGGAAGTAAGCGCCTTTAAAATAACAGAAACCAAAACCTGGGACCCTGTTTGAATGTTGGGGACACAAGACAGACAATGGACTTTGGACCTGGTTAACATAAGAGATTTGATGACAGGATGCTTTGGAAAAAGCAAACAGAACTTTGAAAATTAGACCTAGATTGCAAGAAGATTCAATCAGATGAATTTACCAGAAAATGTCATTAAACTCTGCAAGCAAGAGATGTTGTTATATGCATACATTTGTGTACGTGATTTTAACCTAATCATTGTAGCACACATTACTAGTCTCCCTAAAAGAGTATATAAGCACTTGTATCCTGCAATAAAATTGGATTCTGATCACTGAGTCAGTCTTCTCATCTCTCTCCATCGCTGACAATTGGTATCTCCATGTGAGGAAATGAACCGGTCTGACTGGTGGCAGTCAGCGAGCCCCTGGAACTGATCATGACAGTGAACGAACCACGTCTGGGCCCACAATCAGCTGGGACTGACAGGTGAGCCAGGGGAACTAAAAATATGGAAAAGGATATGTCCAAAGAGAGAGACATCTGTGAAACCATGTTCGCCCTTCTGGACAAGCATGACTCCCCCATGCGAAAGCAGGACCTTAAATCCCTTTTACTCCTGTCCTGGAGAATACTTTTTAAGACATTGAAAAAGCAAGAGCAGTCTCAGACTGTGTCCTCTGCGGATGCCGCTGGCCCTCTGCCTCACTCTGACTCTCCCTGCCCACCTGAAACTGGCATCTCTGATACTGAAGAGCAGCCGCAGCCATCAGCCTAGTCCCTGCCCAGACAAAGGAGGAGAAGGCATCCTTTCTCGCGGTTGTTAGCAGTTTATATCACTAGCGGCTCTAGGAGTGAGGAGGAGGGGGAGCCCTTCGATCCAGGACCGATAGATTCAGATTATGAGATTGATCCATTCCCTCCGGACCCTCATGATAAATGAATGCAGCTAAAGAAAAAGACTCTTAAGGAGGGGGACCCCCAAACTTGCTTTGGGTATGGGACATCTGGGCATTTGAAAAAGGACTGTTTCGAAAAGGGGGAGGCCAGATCCAAAACTCCCAGTATTTGCCCTTGGTGCTGTAAGGGAAGGCTAATCAATGTTGGTCCAAGTATGATTTTGAAGGGCATCCAATATCCGGAAACCGGAGCTGGAGCGTGGCGCCACGCGAAGACACAGATGCCTCAGCTGATGCCTCAGAGGGACCACCGCAAGCCTCAGCCCAGACGCTGTCCCAAGTAGCCTTTGCTGGACCACAGGCAGCCCTAGCCGGGCCTCACTGACCTACAACCAGCCACCCTGGGCAGTGCAGGAATGGACCTGGCAACCTCCAACACAATTCATCTGTTCATTTGATTCCCACAGGAGTTTTCGGACCACCTGGACAGCGTATGCATACTTTGTTTGTTTGTTCTCCCTGGAACTATTGACTCTTACACATGGAATGGACTCCCAAGCCACCCTGTGTAGTCCCAGCCAAGGGCAATGTAGCTCAACTTATACCCTTTCCTGCAGCACCCCTATCTGCACCCCCGATAACTGAGAAGAGGGAGGGGAGTTTTGATTCTACAGGGATCCTGCAGATTTTTTTGCTTCCACAGGTCTCAGCATCCAACATGCCAATGCAAAGTGACTTTGAAAGGTAAAGACATCTAACAGGACTCATTGATACAGGAGCCAATGTGACTGTTATCTCAAAAGGCCAATTGGCCATTAACAACTGTGCCTCAGGTACTCTCTGGCGTGGGTGGAAAAATCAAAGGCCTGCAAAGCCAACACTTGGTGCAAATAACAGGGCCTAATGGGTGGATCACCACAGTTAAAATTTTTGTGCTCTCTGTCCCCCTGTTTTTGGGGGGGCAGGATGTGTTAACACAGTGGGAAATTTTTACGCATTCAAATTTTGACTAAGAGTCATTGGGACACTCAACACCACCACAGGAGTCCTTGGCTGAAGTACCCCAGGCACTTTCAAGCATTAGAAGAAGCAGCAGCTACCAAAGGGACACTTGATACAGATCTACAGATCTAAAGCCCTGAGGGACACCTAGCCCGGGTAAATGGGTTATACTTTCCAGTTACTTGCCATTTTTTTTAACAATCTATTTTGTTGTGAATTTTTAGGTACAGCTATTTAGTACTATATAACTGTCAAAAATAGGTAAGAAACTGTTGTAAAATAGTTAAAATTTGTTAAGCATGTACTGTTAAAAAGTTTGGTTATTGTATTGTACAAGGGGTTAAAAGGGTAGTTATAAGAAATATGGTACTCAACGTACCATATTACACCTAAGTAAAGTGCACCACCCCCCCCAAGCAAAAACAAGCCAGCTTGGACAGAACTGTAATGGCCAATCAAGTGCCTTGACCTTCATGCAAATGAAGGATCCCAACAGAAACCTATCCAAAGGAACAAAAAACAGTATAAAAAGGGGGCATCCGAGTCGGTGAGACTGTGTTGCTCCACTTGGAACATCGGGAACATCTCTGGTCAAGAAAGGAAGAAGATCCAGCACTGGCCCTGCAGCATCCTCACTCATTGGGAATGTTCCTGCTTGGCCCGCGGGCCCTCGTGCTTTAGGCCTTATAATAAAAGCTGAAATCACTTTAATTCCGGGAGTGTCTTATCATTTATAACAGCTTGGATGCTTGTCCGGGATACAACTGAAATAAAAGGGCCAGGAGACTTCTCCTTTTTAATGCCTTTATTAAAAGTGATCAGCTCAGGATTGGGCAGCTCGGCGGGGCTGCAGTCTCCCGTCGTCTCTCCCAGGGCGACTCACAGGAGGAGGATATGCGCAGCTTTGTCCACTAGGGGCAGAGCTGGAGATCAGGTCCTCGTGGGAGCCTTTTAGGATGTGATGATCCCTTCGTTGTTACTTTTCCCGGCCCCTTCCCGCCCGGTCTCGGCGTCGGGACGACTCCCGTGGTCAGGGCGAGAGGGACTCCAAAGGTGTTCCGCATCTCTGCAGGCTCAGCACTCGGCTCCTCACGTCCAGACATCACTCCAGTCTCTCAACTCTTAGGTGGCTTGTTGTTTTTGGGGTTCTTCCTGCATGTTTGGAGTAGGGGTCCCACACAGCATGCTGGTCCTGAGAGTTATTTTGCATATCCCTCCCCTCCAAAGTCTCTTCTCCTCACTGTTCGGGAGGTACCGCACCCTTTACTGTCTGAGAGAAGAGCTATTAACTCGCCCCAGCCAGGGCTTTTACCGATACAAAAACAACTATTAACAACAACGATCCGTAATTACCATAACACAGGCAGCAGCCCAGCAGTAGTGGTAACTTTTTTCTCACAGAAAAAAATCAACTGAATTTTTGTTCATAACACAGCCTCGCCCAACCAAGACCGGAGGACGGGACAGTCACCTGTCTTCTACAGAGGGATCTTGTGTCAGTATCCGAGGAAAAGGCCTGAGGCACATGAGGCACAGCAAAGCGAGCTAGCCGGTAAGTATCACCCATCCGCGGGCAGGGGGAGGGGCCAACGGGACGCGGGGGGGGGGGGGGGATGGGGGGGGGATGAGGGGGGGGCGGGAGGGGGGGGGAATGTGCAGACCGCTTGAGCCAGGGCCAGCAGCTCAAGTGGCTCAGAGCCCTGGAGTGAGTGAGGACTTCCTAATACCATGGTTCCAGTTTTCCACAAAGAGACTGGCTAGGAATGGAGGGAAGTTTAAGAGGGAAGACCAAATGAGGCACCCCCTCCCCGCTCCCTCCCCCCTCCTTCTTCCTTCAGTCAGGGCACCCGGGCAGGCCCCATGGCAAACCATTGTTCCCTGGGCGTGTGGGGGCTGTGGTAAGAGAGAGTGAGACACACTCAAATCAGCCTCACAGGTAAACTAGTGGACACATCAGCAACAAGACGCAGCCACATTCAGGGTCCTTTCTGAAGGCCCGGTGGTACTGGAGCCCAGAGAGGCCGACCCTAAGGTGAGGGGGGCCACAGTATCATAGGACTTTTATAGCACTGTGGCTGCGAGGGATGGTTATGTGGCCCATTCCTCAGGGTACAGGGGTGGGAAGTCCAGCTTGGGCAAGGCGTGGAGGTCCAAACCCCTGACTCTGAGGCTATGTCTAGGGAAGAGGGATAGCCAAACCTCAGGGGAGGTGGGAGGGGTCCGGGTGTGGGCCTACACGGACCAGTGATTCTCTGGCAATGGGGTTCCACTTTGTGTAAGTCTATGAGGTTTGCTAATGTTTCCTCTGTCCAATAAAAGAAAAGGAAAATTTACAGGGGTGCTGAGCCTAGATCAGCGGGGAAACTTAGGGTGTCAGTACTCAAGGCTCTGAAGTGTCGAAAAAAGTACCTACATAGTCTGAGTGGGTGAGGCACCAAGGGCCAGAACTCGAGTTCTCCTGCTAAGCAGAAGTCGAGATGTATGAATGAACAGACCTGAGGGTGTGAAAGAATGTGTGTGTGAGTGAGATAAGAGTAAGTGTTCCTTAGATAAGAACACCAGATAAGACAGCCCAGGGGTGCCGGTTTCTCCGGCTATTTTGTGGCCTGGAAAGGCTCGGAGATGGCCTTGGGCAGCCCGCGCTTCAAAGGACGAGAAGAGGCCTCAGGTCTTTTTCGGACTTCAGTATTTATTGGTTGTTTATCTAAAAGATTTTCTCTCTGCCCGACAGAGGTCCGCACAGCAAGCCATCCACGTGCACACTGCGAGCCCCCGGGGCGGTCACCTATCTTTATACTCAAAATTACGTATACAATATTTATCTATTCTTTCCAATACCTTTTACCCTTATTGACCGGTGCACTTTTTGTAATAACCAATCCCAAAGTGCCACCATCACCACAGAAGATGGAGGCCAAGAAGAAGAAGAAGAAGGGCAGGACACACCCCAATTCCTCCATCTTACTTCTTTAGACCCCCCTGTACAGAAATCCTAAACCCTGTGTTTTACACTCTAATTAACTTATCCCTTCACCATTTACCCCAGTGAAATCCTCCCATCCTCATACAGATGTCGTCTCCTGTGTAGGATCAAAGTCCAGCCACCAGACACTTCTGGCAACATTCCAGGACTCCCGAGCCCCCCAAGGGTGGTCTCGGTCACTCTGCACCTCAGTCCTGAGGGGCTGAGATCCCACACAGGGGCACCAAAATCGATTGTTGAGGGCAAGGAGACCTGTTGCATAAACAGAAAGATATTAAAATTTAAATTCAGAGAAGGAGAATTTCTCTCTCTTAAGTTAAAAAGAGTAAGACAGAACTTTTAAAAGGACCAGTAACAGTAAGCAGTTTTATTTACTGGCCCAAAAGCTTATAGTAAATAAAAATCACCATGGGTCAGAGCCACAGTAGATGAGGAGGGCGACCAAAGAAAAAGAATAAGAATATTCCTCCTGGCAGCACCCTTGGTGATATACTGGATGACTGGAATAAGTGGGAAACAACTAAAAAGTTAGATCAAGTGAAGATGATTTATTATTGTGTGGAACATTGGCCAAAGAGGAAATTACAACAAGAATCTTTAAAGTGGCCCTGGTATGGAAGTAGAGATAAGTGGTTATGTAATTTATTGTATCAGCAAGTGTGTAACCAAGAAAACCCTAATTCCGAAGGAGTATGTTACTTGCTGGGTCAAACTCTTAGAAGGAGTGTCTAAGGTCTAAGGTATACAAACTAAAAAAAGTATAAAGAGCAGAAATCAGAGGAAAAAGGTAAAGAAAATGAGGGTGTTATTCAAAAGAGGTGGGATCCCCTTGATTATGTAGCCTCCCAACTCTTCCTCAAAACTATCAAGCCACCCCTCCCACTTAACACCCAGCCTCCTGCTTCTCAAAGCCTACCTTTATCCCCTCCAATGATCCCCACCTCTCCTCTATCTTCTCAGGGAATCTCCATGTCACTTTTACCCCCTCCAACAACTCCACTCCCTCATATATATCCTCCCCTTGATGCTTTTCCCCCACTGCCCCCTACACCCACTAACGTGCAGCATGTTCAACCTGTAAGTCAGAATGCAACACCTTTCCCTGAGAAAAAAAACCTGGATATACATCCTCCAACCTAACAACTGTACCCTCCCACAATGATAACAAAGAATTAGTGAGCCAGTCAAATGACCCTTCAGATGCTGGCCCTTACTGTAATACTAGATCAAAAAGTGGTGTAAAGCCAGAGGTAAATCCTGACAGACTGTTTCCCCTGAGAGAAGTTCCACTAGGAGGGGGGTAGGAGGAATAGGTTTTGTAAATGTACCCTTGACAGCTTCTGAAGTAAGAATATTTAAGAAGGAGCTGATTAGTTTAGTGGAAGATCCAATTGGGACAGCACAGCAAATAAATCAATTCCTGGGTCCCAATATATATACCTGGGGGGACCTGCATTCTATTATGAACATTCTCTTTTCCCCAGAGGAGATACGCCTCATAAGATCAGCAGGGATAAAGATCTAGGAGAAGGAGAACCACACCGGACCCCCGGGTGAGCAAAAACTCCCTGTAGTGAATCCAAATTGGAATTCCAACCAGGAAGAGGGCCAGAGAAACATACAAGACTACAGGACCCTAGTTATCGGAGGCATAAAAGAATCTGTACCCAAAAGCAGTGATACCAAATCGGCATTTGATGGGAGTCAGGAAAAGGATGAGTCCCCAGGGGCATGGCTAAATAAATTAAAATGAAATTTTCAATTGCATTCCAACATTGATCCTTATGGACCAGAGGGCCAAGTATTAACAAAAGTGCAGTTTGTTACCAAAGCTAGGCTTGACATTAGACGGAAATTAGAAAAATTGGAAGACCGGCAAGAAAGAGGAATTAATGATATGTTAAGGGAAGCTCTGAAAATTTATTTAAGGAGAGATGAGAAGAACAGAACAAAAACAAAAATTATGGTGGCAGTAGCAAGAGAAAGAATAGGAGTGGGAAGAGGGGAGCCAAAAGGGGGAGCAGAAAATAAAGGGAAGCTGGGTAAATGGAAAAGACCGCCATTAGATGATGTGTATTGCAATTACTGTGCCGGAAAAGGGCACGTTAAGAGGTCCTGCAAAAAATTACAAATGGATGAAGCAATTGAGAAAGAACAGGACACCCTGGAGAAGATTCTGAGAGGAGATGATGATTAGGGGTGTCAGGGGCTCTACACTCTGGGGAATGAGATGAGACACCAGATAGAGCCCCTGGTAAATTTACAAATTGGCCCCCATAGCGAATATTAGTTTTTAGTGGACACAGGTGCTGATCGATCCTGTGTGACGAAGCTCCCCAGAGGGGCTCAACTAAGCAAAATAATCTGCCAAGTGCGGGGAGCAAAAGGGAACCAGTTTGGAGCCCAGGTTATAGAGAGCATAATTATAAAAGGCAATTCAAAGGAATGCAGGGCTGATTTCCTTTATATCCAGAAATTAGGTTGTAACTTATTGGGGCGGGACCTGCAAGTAAAGATGGGAATTGGAGTAGTGCCAAAGGAGGGGAGGATGGTACCCCAAATAATGTTATTAACTGAATGGGATATGGGAGAAATTAGCCCAATAGTCTGAGCGGAAGAAGGAAGGTGAGGGTTGTTAAATATCCCACCAATTAAGATAGAAATGCAGGCAGGATTTCCCCCTGTTAGGATAAAACAATATCCCATCTCCCCTGAAGGGCAGAGAGGAGTAACATCTGTGATGCAGGGACTCGTGGAAGAAGGCATACTAGAACCATGCATGTCACCACATAATGCACCAATTCTAGCTGTTAAAAAGGCTGATGGAACCTATCAATTGGTGCAGGATTTGAGGGAATCTAACAAACAAACTATTTCCAGATATCCAATAGTATCAAATCCATATACTCTTCTCAGTCAAATCCCACGAGAACATGCATGGTTCTCAGTAATGGATTTGAAAGATGCTTTCTGGGACTGTCTGTTAGAGGTGGGGAGCAGGAATTGGTTTGCCTTCAAATGGGAAGACCCAGACTGCAAACGTAAACAGCAACTTTGGTGGACCCACCTCCCACAGGGATTCACAGAATCCCCTAACCTATTTGGATGAGCCTTAGAGTATCTTATAAAATCCTTTGTACCCCGGGGAAGAAATACAAATTCTACAATATGTGGATGACCTACTAATATCTGGCAAAGATCAAGAACAAGTCCAACAAGCCAGTTTAAGTTTACTTAATTTCCTGGGAGAAAAAGGATTAAAAGTATCAAAGAAAAAACTCCAATTTGTATAAGAAGAAATAAAGTACCTGGGGGATCTAATTGGAAAAGGGTACAAAAAGCTCAGGCCTGAAAGAGTTGTGGGGATCCTGTCAATTCCACCATCCAAGACTAAAAGAGATGTAAGAAAGCTATTAGGTCTAATGGGCTACTGTAAATTATGGATTTATCAGTATACTCAAACTGTAAAATTTTTGTATGAAAAATTAATAAGCGCAGAACCTGTAGCCTGGACTCTGGAGGATACCGAATGGTTCCAAGACTTAAAGGCTTGATTGATGAAAGCCCTAGTTTTGAGTCTGCCTAATTTAAGAAAACCATTTAATCTGTTTGTTAATGTTAATGAAGGGATAGCATATGGAGTAATAACCCAAGATCGGGGGGGGGGGGGAAGCAGGAAGACAGTGGCTTATATGTCAAAACTATTGGATCTGGTTGCAAGAGGGTAGTCAGCCTGTATTCAAGCTGTGGCAGCCACAGCTACCTTACTAGAAGACACTCTGTCCTGCATTGACTATATGATGCTTTTAATCCCCAATCGTCTGCTCTGTTTATGCTGAATAATAAGTTTTGCACCTTTAAGACTTGTTCCAGAGAGTGAAGGGGGGGAGAGAAGAAGCACACAGTTTGTTTTCATACACTGCACTCACGCTTACACATTCCTGTTTCTGGACTGTGTTGTCTACAGATAGACAGACAGCAAGACTGAGCTCTCCTTTATTTTAGTTAGTTATAGCTAGCTGAGGCAAAGAAGTTCCGCGGACTGTGGTTTTTTTTCCCTTCTCTTTAGACCTGTTTAAACCTGCTCTAGACTGAACACCCAGAAGAGCACCAGCAGTTCACACCTGTGGCTCACTGGCCCAGGCCTGGTCCATGACATTTCCAGTGCCAGAAGGACTGATAAGAGACTGAGTGAGCCAAGCTGCAACCCAAGAAGGTGACTTTTCTGAGTTTGTCATCTCTCTTGGAGCAGCAAGAGGTTTTATTGTTTAGTAAACAGGTTTTTCCACTTTTCTCCAAGGAGGCATTTTTTCCCAAACCAGTTGGGGGACGAGCCAATTAAATCTGCTTTTCTAGAAGAACCCCTTTGGGGGTCATCTCCCAAATGTGCCCTGAACCAAGACAAATACATCTAATGGTGCCCAACATGGCTGGAAGTGGAAAAAACCTTTATTGATTACATGTTGGTTGTGCTTGCTCTGTAGTGGGTTAAAGCAGTCAATAGCCATGTTGCTTGAATTCATAATGTTTCTTGGGGTGGAGGCCTCCATGTGGTTCTGGTGTCTAGGCTTTTTTGAGGTTTTAATACCTTTCTAGTCATTAGGATTATTGTCCCTAACATGTAGTTTTTACAGTAGAGGGGCACAGATTAGAAGAGCTATTGTGCTGGCCTTGGTGATAATGATTTATAGGGCGTTTACAAAGATACTGGAGTCTGTTTATGATATGTATGGTTTATGCTTTCTTCGTCCTACCCTGCGTCCCAGTTCCAGTAGTATGTTTTAGGAATTTATTAGTAATTGCACCCAGTTTGTTAGAGGAGGAGCAGGGAATGACACTTTCCAGCCTTTCCTTTCCTTCTTCTCCTTTGAATCTGTTAGGTCACGTTTTAAGAATGTTCAGTTTCCCCTGAATGTTAAAGAGACCATCTTTCTGGTATTTAATCAGGTAAGCCTCCTTTATATGGTCTGCAGCTTCTCTAGAATGAGGGATGAGATGTCCAGAGGAGCTGATGAGACCCCTGACCCAGAAGTAGACCCAGGTGTGGGAAATCCTGAGTGGTGTGGAGAATGGGAAAATATGTGCCAAATCCTGAAGGAATTTTCTGACCCTGTAGACTGGGATTTTCCACGTGAACAAATTCAGAACCCAGCTGAAGTGGTAAAATACCTGAAAGAGAAGTTCCATGATGACTCTAAAGAGAAAAAGCTCATTGCAACAAGCTGAGCCCTGGCCTATGCTTATCGCACACTGCTAGATACTGTAGGGTGGCAGATAGAGACAGGGGGGCAGGGACAGAAATCAGCAACTACCCCAATCACTTAAACTACAGCCAACACCCCAGCTACTCAAGTTGTAGCTAAACCAGATAGTAACCCTAAACCACAAGCAGTCGCTGTGGAAAAGAAGCACATAAGCAAAACCAATCAACCAATAACTGACGATAATAATCCAGGAGAAAGACACTCAACACCAATTACTAATACAAAAGCCAAAGTTAAAACAACTAACACAAAATCAGAAGCCACTATTAAGTCCTATTCCCTGAAAGACCTTTGTAGCCTAAGAAAGGATTACATTTGAAGACCTGATGAATCTATAATTAGTTAGTTAGTCTGTCTTTAGAATGCTGCAGGCAAAGCTACAATTTTAGTTGGTAGTGAAGTGAAGCATTTGAGATCCCTGTCACATGATCCCGTCATCAACCAAAAAATTATTAGCGGGGCTAACCCTCACAACCTCTGGGCAAAGGTCCTGGAAAGTGTAGCACAAATATATCTGTGTACAGACAATCTCAATACGTGGTAAACTCAGTAGAAGACCATAAAACAAAGAATTCAATGCTTAAAGGAAATGGCAGTGGCAGAGATTGTCTTCTCAGATGACGTAAACACTGTAAATCCAGACTTAGTACCATGTACATCCATAATGTGGCGAAAACTTATACGACTTGGGCCACAAGAATACACTTCTGCTTTAGAAATAATGAAGCGGGATGACAGTAAAGAGACTGTGCTTGATATAGCAAAGAAACTCCGAGCATATGCAGATGCTGTACATAGCCAAACACATGCCAGAATCGCAGTGGTGGAAACACGTCTGCAGAAATTAGAAGAAAAGATAGAAGAGAATAACAAGAAACTGAAGAAAAAGATTAAAGAGGGCTTTCTCCAAATCTCAACATTACAAATCAGAGGTTCTAGTATCCAATGCAGAAGTTCCCCAAATGAGGAGAGAAGGTACACCCCATGAGCTGAGCTGTGGTTCTTCCTGCGTAATTGCGAAAAAACATGAGGAGATGGGATAGAAAATCTACTGCTGCTCTAGCACAACGGGTGCGTGAATTGAAGGAGGGCAAGACTCAGAGAAGAAGTTCCACCAAAAAGAAAGCAGCTCCAGTAGCCCATAACCAAACTGCCATATATGATAATGACAACGATATTTTTGACCCCCTTTAAGGAACCTCCAAGACATATGCCCAAAGAAAGAAGGATAACCAAGCTTAGAGAGGCCCTGCCTCTAGCCATGTAGAGGCTAGGGAAAACCATGTTTTTTGGACTGTGTAGATTCGTTAGCCTAGCACATCTGAACCACAAGAATATAAAATTTTAGTCTACACTAGTGCGCAGTGCACATTAATCCCATTGAGAAATGTGGGGGCAGAATCTGTTTCTATTGCTAGTGTGACAGGGGGATCACAGAATTTTAGTTTAGTAGAAGCTGAAGTGATCCTGGCCAGAAATGAGTATAAGAAATACCCTATTGTGACTAGCCCAGAAGCCCCATACATTTTAAGCATAGACTTCCTCTGAAGTGAGTATTTCAAAGACCCAAAGAGACTCAAATAGACATTTACAATAGTTACTGTAGAGACAAAGGGCATCAAGCAATTGCACACCTTACTTCAACTATCAGAAAACCCATCTGCAGTAGGACTTGTTAAAGTAGAACGAGTGCCAATTGCCACTTCAACAGTGCACCACCAACAGTGCCAAACAAATTGAAGTCCCGTGATCCCCATTCACAAAATGATCCGTGAGCTAGAGCCAATAAGTAATCAGCAAAACCCACTCACCCTTCAACAGCCCCATTTAGCCTGTGTGTAAATCTGAAAGAGAATAGAAATTAACTATAGACTACCATGCATTAAATGAAGTGACTCCAACGCTAAGCACTGCTGTGCCAGACTTGCTAAAACTCCAATACAAGCTAAAGTCCAAAACAACAAAGAAACATACCACTATCAATATTACCAATACATTTTTCTGCAGTCCTCTAACAGCAGAATGCAGGCCTCAGTTTGTCTTCACCTAGAGAAGTGTGCAGTACACCTAAAACTGACTGCCCCAGGGGTAGAAACACAGCCCCACCATCTACCATAGACTGATCCAGACTACACTAGAAAAAGGAGAAGCTCCAGAACATCTGCAATATATTGATGACATCATTGTGTAGGGGAAGACAGCAGCAGAAGTGTTTGAGAAAAGAGAAAAAATAATCCAGATTCTCCTAAAAGCTGTCTTCGCCCTCAAGAAGAGCAAAGTCAAAAGACCTGCTCAAGAAATCTAGTTTCTGGGAGTGAAGTGGCAAGATAAACGGCGTCAGATTCCCACCAATGTCATCAACAAGATCACAACCATGTCTCCACCATCCAACAAAAAAGAAACACAAACTTTCCTAAGCGCCATAAGTTTTTAGAAAATACACATTCCTGAATACAGTCAAATTGTGAACCCTCTCTACCTAGTCACCTGCAAGAAGAACACTTTCCACTGGGGCCCTGAACAGCAACAAGCCTTTACCCAAATCAAGCAGGAGATTGCTCATGCAGTAGCCCTTAGCCCAGTGAGGACAGGACCAGAGGTGAAGAACGTGCTTTACTCTGCAGCCAGGAGCCATAATTTGTCCTAGAGCCTTTAGCAAAAACTGTCTAGTAAGACTCAAAGCCGACCTGTAAAATTTTAGAGTCAGAACTACAAAAAGTCTAAAATCAACTATACTCCAACAAAGAAAGAAATTTTAGCAGCCTATGAAAGAGTCCAAGACACCTCAAAAGTAATAAGCACTGACGCACAACTCCTCCTGGCACCTCGACTACCAGTACTGGGGTGGATGTTCAAAGCAAAAATTCCGTCTATCCACCATGCCACCAGTACTACATAGAGCAAATAGATTGTTCTCATCACATAGCACGCCCGTATTAGAAAACTGAATCGCCCTAAGATTCTAGAAATTACAAACTAGTCAAAGGGTAAAAACTGTAGTCTCACTAATAAAGAAGAACAAGAAGTGACATGTGCTGAAAAAGTGCCACCATATAACCCACTAGCAGCAGAAAAAACACAATATGCTCTTTTTACTGATAGTTTTTACCACATCGTGAGAATAAAAACGAAAGCAGAAAGCAGCCATATAGAACCCCACACGACAAGTTGCAGAAGCTACTGAAAGAAAGAGTAAATCAAGCCAACTTGCTGAACTCAAAGCTGTTCAACTAGCCCTAGACATTACTAAAAGAGACAAGTCGCCAAAACTCTACCTCTACACTAATTCATAGATACTAGCCAATACTCTTTAAAAATAGCTAGAAAAGTAGAAAGAAGCAAATTAACAACATAGAGGAAAACCAATTTAAGCTACTAATGAGTAGAAAGACATTGCTACCAAAGTAAAGAGGCTACCTGTGAAAGTCCACCATGCAGATGCCCATATCCCCAAGAGTAAAGCTAATAAAGAACACCAAAACAATCAACAAGTAGACCAGGCTACAAAGATAAAGGTGTCAAAAATAGACTTAAATTAGCAACACAAAAGAGAGTTATTCCTAACTCAATAAGACCATGATGCCTCATGTCATCAGAGTAGAAATGCCACCTATAGGTAAGCACGAGACCAAAAAGTAGATTTAACCATAAACAGTATTTCTCAAGTTATCCATGACTGAAACGTTTACTGCCATCAAACAAGCCAAGTGAGTGAATCCCCTCTAAAATAGTGGGGAGCAGTCCAAGTACAAGTATAAAGAAGCCTAGCAAAGTGACTACATCACACTGCCCCAGACACACCAAAGCAAGCTCTACGTGCTCACAATAGTAGAAGCCACCACAAGATAGTTAGAAACCTACCCTGTGCCTCATACTACAGCCCATAACACCATCCTAAACCTTAACAAATAAGTCCTTAGGAAGCATAGTACCCCTAAAAAGATTAAGTCAGACAACAAGACTCATTTCAAGAACAACCTTATCAACACCTAAGCTTAGGAACATGACATTAAGTGAGTGTACCATATCCCCTACCATACATCAGCTGCAAGCAAAGTAGAGAGGTACAATAGACTGTTAAAAACCATCTTAAAACCATTAAGTAAAAGACCTTTCAAAAATTAGAGAGCAGCATCTGGCAAAAGCCACCTAGTTGGTTAACACCCGAAGCTCTACTAACAGAGTAAGCCCTACCAAAGCCAAACCTTTACATAAAGTAGATAGAGACAAAGTCCCAAAGTACGTCAAAAGTTTGTTAAAGAAAACAATTTAGATCAATTCTGCCTCAAGTACAAACAAAATGATTTGTGAGGTTGTCTTTGCTCAAGAATCAAGTTACAGATAGTGAATAATACAGAAAGATGGAAGAACACGATGTATACCTGTCCAGGGGTGATGTTATGATGCTTGTATCCCCATTCATCTGTTCTGCACCTTTAAGACCGACTCTGAAGAGTGGAAGCTTTGTTTGGGTTTCTCTTATCAGGGACACAGAGACGAGTAGTACATAGGGCTGTTTTTCACTTCTTGCTTGCAGCTTGCTGCTTTGCTTGCTTGCTTTTCTGCTCTTGCTTCTGCTCTTGCTTTTGCTTCTGCTTATTAGCTAGTTTAGCTAAACAGTCCAAATCCCTTCCCGGACTGTTTCTCCTCTCCTGTTTCTGTGACCATCTGAACCTGCTCCGGACTGGGATCCAGGAACACCGAGGATTCACACCGTTTGGCTGCAGCAGCTGGCCCAGCACCGGAGGGACTGAGAACAGAGCAACCACCCCCGAAAGAGACTTTCTGATTTTGTCATCTTTCTCAGAGCGGTGTCATCGGGTATTGTTCATTTTGTGTGCTGGGGGGTGCTGTGCCTGAAATAAACAGGTTCTTTCCACCTCTCTCCAAGGAATTTTTTCCCGAACCAGTTGGGGGGAGGGGCCATGTGGGTTTTGCTTTCTGGAGGGGGGCCCTCCTTTGCAGATTCTTTAACAAATTTGCCCTAAACCAGGACAATACCTCAAAAATATCTAATTACTGAGTAAGAACTATGTGTAAATATCACTGTGTATAGCTATATATTAGATATATAATGTATGTTTTTGTAGAGTTAGAATATTTATTAGTTTTAGTAGTAAGCAGACGATATGGGGATAAGGGGTGGAATGTCCTATGTTGACTATATGATGCTTTTATCCCCAATCGTCTGCTCTGTTTATGCTGAATAATAAGTTTTGCACCTTTAAGACTTGTTCCAGAGAGTGAAGGGGGGAGAGAAGAAGCACACAGTTTGTTTTCATACACTGCACTCACGCTTACACATTCCTGTTTCTGGACTGTGTTGTCTACAGACAGACAGCAAGACTGAGCTCTCCTTAATTTTAGTTAGTTATAGCTAGCTGAGGCAAAGAAGTTCCCTGGACTGTGGTGTTTTTTCCCTTCCCTTCTCTTTAGACCTGTTTAAACCTGCTCTAGACTGAACACCCAGAAAAGCACCAGCAGTTCACACCTGTGGCCCACTGGGCCAGGCCTGGTGCATGACATTTCCAGTGCCAGAAGGACTGATAAGAGCTTGCATTCAATGGGAGAATTCAAGTACATACACTCCACAACTTGAAGGCAATGTTAAGCCAAAAAGCTTCTCAGTGGCTAACAGACAGCCGAATCCTGAGGTATGAAATAACCCTGATGAATATCGCGAATCTTGAGATTGTCACCTCAAAATGTTTAAATCCTGCTCAATTCTTAACGGGAGAACCAATGGAAAATTCAGAGCATAATTGCATAGAGCTAATTGAGATACAAACAAAAGTAAGAGAAGACCTAGAAGAAGACCCCTTTCCATATGGAAGGATCTTCTATATAGATGCATCCTCTCAAACTGTAATGGGAAAAAGGGCATCAGGATATGCCATTATTGAAGCAGGGGAAATCAAAGAAAAAGGGAAATTACCCTCAAATTAGCCTGCACAAAGTTGCGAGATATATGCCTTAAAGAGAGGTTTAGATTTATTAGTAGATTATATAGGGACAATCTACATGGATTCTTGATACTCATTTGGGATAGCTCATACCTTTGGAAAAATCTGGCAAGAGAGGGGATACCTTAACTCAAAGGGGAAAAATCTGGCACATGAAAGTCTGATCAGGGAAGTACTCAAACCCCTCAGAGGACCAAAAGAAATTGCCATAGTCCATATTAAAGGCCACCAAAAAGGGGATACCTCTGAAATCCAAGGAAACAAATTAGCAGACCTGGCGTACAAAGAAGCAGCCATAGAAATGGGGGACCCAGTCATAGTCCTAAGGATAAAGGAAGACTGACAGTGTTCACAGGGGTCCGAGGATAAGGAAAGAGACGAGGATCTGACTCCATGTTTCAGAAGGCTTGATTTATTATGATTTATATTATATTAAAACTATACTAAAAGAATAGAAGAAAGGATTTCATCAAAAGGCTAGCTAAGAATAGAAAAAGAAAGAATAACAAAGGCTTGCGACTCGGACAGAGTCTGAGTCAGCTGACTGTGATTGGCCATCACAGATCCACCTGTTGCATTCTACAGCAGCAGATAACCATTGTTTACATTTTGTTCCTGAGGCGTCTCAGCTTCTCAGGAGAAAAAATCCTAAGGAAAGGATTTTTCAGAAAATATCATGGCTACAGAAGACCAGGGGAAAATAAGGGAAGAGGGGGTACCAATTTTCAACGACAATGAGCAAAAAGAAATAGAGAAAAGGGGAGGGGTAAAAACAGAGGATGGAAAGTGGTGGACCTTAGATGGGCAACAAATATTCAACCGAATAATAACCAGAAAAGTAATGGAAGAGATACACCAATTAACTCACTGGGGAACACAAGGAATATGCGATCATTTCCTGAAATATTACATGGGAATGGGAATATATGAAATAACCAGATCCATCACAGGAGAATGTTTAACCTGCCAAAAAGTCAACAAAAAAGTGATGCAGAAAAACACTCCGGGAGAGAGGAAATTAGCCATAAGACCTTTCCAGAGTATTCAGGTTAATTTTACTGTATTAACTCCAGCCCAAGGATTTAAACGCCTATTGGTCATAGTTGACCATCTAACCCACTGGGTAGAAGCATTCCCCACGAGAAGGGAGACAGCCCAAACTGTGACAAAAGTTCTCTTGGAAGAAATTATTCCAAGATACGGGCTAATAAATATTATTGATTCGGACTGTGGCCCCCACTTTACATCCAGTGATCTGCAACAGGTCATCAGGGCCCTGGGAATAAAATGGGAGTTACACATCCCTTGGCA
The DNA here is from genome assembly GCF_028551555.1 of Melozone crissalis. NCBI lineage: Eukaryota > Metazoa > Chordata > Aves > Passeriformes > Passerellidae > Melozone > Melozone crissalis. The sequence goes on along the minus strand of NW_026535813.1, from coordinate 1,331,631 downwards.
CCCTCTGAGTTCTGGGAGGGTCAAGAGGGTGAATCAAACCCTAAAAAATATCTTAACAAAATTGGTCTTAGAAACCCAATGGAACTGGGTCAAATGTTTGCCACTAGCCCTATTACGAATAAGAACAACACCCAGAACAGATCTAGGGGTCTCTCCTTACAAAATGTTGTTTGGGTTGCCTTTCTTACTAACGCCATACAGTATTGGGGAACATCTAGAGGGGGGGACAGCAATTCAAAAATATATAGAAACAGTAAAAACAACCCTAGAAGAACTAAGGAAAAAGGGCTACCTCCCCCAAACTTCCCCACTGAACTGTAAAATACATGGTATTAACCCAGGAGACTGGGTATTGATTAAATAATTGAAAAACCCTCCACTAACTGCTCTCTTTGAAGGCCCCTTACAGGTGCTGCTTACAACAAACACCGCAGTAAGAACAAAGGAGCAGGGGTGGATACATGCAAGTCGAATGAAGTGTCCAGTACAACCCCCAGCTGAGGCAAGCAAATGGACTATAGCCAGCAGAGAAGATAAAGACTTGAAATTGGTCCTGAGGAAAGGAACAAAAGAAGCACAACCTCAACACGACCCTCCCCACAGGAAGCATCCACACTGTTATCCTTGTATCCTTAAAGTTTGTTAATGTTTGTTATAAGTTTTGTTCAGCTAAGAATTGCCAGTCAAAATAACATCTCATTTTCCGGTACTGTTCCATAGATCACTCTCCTTGCACCCCTAATTGGGACCAAATTGAAAAGAGGGAGTCTGTACGATAAGGGTCATGGCAGAATGTCTCCAGAAGACGGGAAAACCAGAGGTGTGAGGCAAGACTGGATCAGGAACTAGCCCCAGGAAAATCTCTCAGAGCACTGAGAAAACCCCTGTGCATCAAGAGGTCAGGAGGCCAGCCCATACCAGACTTCCACTCGTAGCAATGCTACTACTCATCCACTTCAAAGGAAGTGGAAGAAACATTTGTGAGATGTGTTACTATCCCTTGTATAAAGGAGGTACAGTAAGTGTATTAATCAGAGTACACACAAACTTGAATCCCAAATGTATCGATCAGTCCCAGTTAACAACCTGTAAGGAAGATAATGAAATATATTGGCTGGCTAAAAATATTGCAAACCCAAGCCAGAGGATGTCAGGAGAGTGCCCTATGAAAGATGGATATGTTTTGAACAAGAAAGTGCAACCAACTTAGAAGATACATTCAAAGAGAAAGAAGTGCAATTGAAAAGACAAAGGGATAGAGGGGGACAAATATATGGAAATAATCATTTTATCGATATGGTGGAAAACATTACAAAAGAATTTAATTTAACTGATTGTTGGGTGTGCGGGGGGACACAAGTGAAATTTGGCCATGAGACGGTATCAGTTTAGGTCCCCTAGACATTTTAAAATTGATTACATCAAGAAAAAGCATGGTAGCATGTTCCATTAGTATTAATCAAGTTACAATAAGCAGCCGAGCTCAGCTCCATGGAGCAGGCTCTGGGCTGACTGACTGACATGGGCAGTCGCTTGGTGATCCTCTGGCTAGCCCTCACCTCCTGGCCCGTGCCAAGAGTGATTGCTCCCTATCCGCCCCTTGGGTAGGTCTGGGTGGCAGTAGAGCAGGGCTGCCTAATTCCCGGAGGAAGCAAAGCTGCTCTGTGCAGCTGCTGATAGGAATCCTGAGTCGAGGAAGCCAGAACAAAGGAGACAAGAGGGGCCACTTGTAAAAGTTCCCAAACCAGTCCTCAGTTTCTTGCTTCACATTGCCGATCATGTTTTTTATCTCATTAATTGAGGCATGGATACTTTGACTCTTACTAGATAGGTTAAACAACTAAGTCACTCAAATTCTTGGCACTCATGCCCATGTGCCAGCAGCAAGAAATCAATGGCAGCCCTGTTTTGGAGAGTCACTTTCCTGGTTATTTCCTCATCTTCTAGGAGATTACTGAAGGCAGTAGATGTTAGATTTGCCTGCTTCGTAACCCAACATTCAAGGTTTCCCAATTCTCTCAAAGCTTTGGCTCCTGCCACCCAGGGGAGGAAGATGGAGACAGCAAGCCGTTTAGATTTGGCCCAATGGTAAATTTCAGCATTGCAATGTTCATCAAATTGGTTTCCACTCCTTTTTTGAGTTATGATTCTATTTTGGTTGTTCTGAATTGAAATTTGGGTCATGTTGAGGGAAGCAATGGACAGCCGTCCTAGGGTGCCTGGAAATCTGAGAAGACGAGAAGGGATTCCGGGGTAGGCATAATCACCGCAAATCAAAAATATATCTTTTTCTAATTTTCTAGGGTAAGAATCATCAATAGAGAGTACATTTATTTTTGTAATATGCTGGCACCAATTTTTTGTGGTGAATTGAATTTTGTTGTTTTACAGATTCAAATAGGTTGGATCAAGAACTGGGCTGAAAATCAAATTGAATGCAAAATAAAGCTTTGGCCGAACCCAAAATTTCAAATTCTTGGGGTTCTTTATCATCGTAGGGCAGGTTGTAAACCCATTTCCTCCACAGGACTTAAGGGACTGATCACGGGAATTTTAGCGTAGCTGACCATGCCCCAAGAGCGGTAAATTTCAACCCAGGTATCAGGTGGGTTTTTGTTGGTTTCATTTTGGATTTTTCTTAGGGAAATGGGGTACTCTTCTAATTTGAACCGAATCTCCACCAGGCAAGTCGACATGGGGTTATCTGCTGCGGCTGTCGACAAACATAGATGATCTTGGTTGAAGGCATGGACTAGGGCCACCCAAACATTCTTTCTGGGTTGAGGGATGATCCATGCCTCACAGGACTGGAAACACAGGGCAAGGAACCACAGATGTTGATACTTCATGGTTAGCCAGGAGTATATTTAAAAAGGAAGATGAAAACAGCACAACTTAAGATGAAACATCACTCAGGTGAAGAAGGGGGTTTGGGGCTCCTGCTTCCTTTACAGTGTCATCTATTTGATGCAACTGCATCATCAGTTGGATTATTTGAAGGAATCTGAGAGGTTATTTCTGACTGGTCCCTTTTCCTTGATGGAATATAAGGCTTGACCCACTTTCAAGGGATCCACCTCATCCCGGAGGTTGTGGATACACACGCGTACCCGCGACCCCAGGTTACCAGTTTATATGGTCCTTGAATTTCCCCGAAGTCTGGATCCCTAATCATAATTGGTGGTCTTTCCTCAGGCTGGAGCTGCTGGTGCTGCTGAAAGTGCTTGACAACTGGCGGGTTGAGGTCTTTTAAAGGGCAATTAAGAAAGTAATTGTAAGTAGTGCTTTGCACAGTCTTTGCAGTAGAGAGGTAGCCCAGACATCTTCCCTCTGATGGCTGAGGACACTTTTAAGTGTTTAATGAGTTCTTTCTATTACTGCCTGGCCGGTGGGGGAGTGTGGTATACCCTTCCGATGTTCAACCCCCCATTCCTGTAAAAAGTCACTGAACACCTTAGAAGTATAGGCTGGGTCATAATCAGTTTTGATGATTTTGGGGATTCCTAAAGTGGCAAAGGCCTGCACTAGATGTTTTTGTGCGTCTGAGGCCTTTTCACCCATGTGGGATGAGGCATAATCTACCGCTGAGAAGGTATCAATGGAGACATGGACATATTTTAATCTTTCAAATTCTTGTATGTGGGTAACATCTGTCTGCCACACCTCAAAACTGTGGAGTCCTCTTGGGTTCACTCCTGAGCCCAACAATGGTAGAAAGGACTCTTGACAGTTTGGGCATGTGGCCACAATTGCCTTGGCCTGATCTCACCTTAGATGGAACTGACGGATCAGACCAGAAACATTCTGATGAAACTGCTGATGACTAATTTTGGCCTGTTGGAAGATGTTAGGTTGGCCAGCCAGCTGTAGTGGAGCAGCTAGGGCATCTGCTCTGCTATTTCCTTCTGCTATAAACCCAGGGAGGTCAGTGTGTGACCTCACATGCATCACATAAAATGGTTGCTATCAGTGAGAAACCAGATGGATAAGTTTCAAGAGCAATCTAAAGATGGCTGGGTTAGAGACTTCTTTTAATATGGCATTCTCCACTCTGGACACTATACCAGCAACATAGGCCGAATCAGTGATAATATTAATGGGTTCTGAGAATCTCTCAAAAGCCCTGACGACTGTGTCCAACTCAGACACTTGAGGGGAGCCCTCAGCAGTCTTAACATCGGCTTCCTACTGCTGAGTTTGAGGGTCTTTCCAAGTCACTACAGACTTGTGGGACCCTCCGGATGCGTCGGTGAAAACTGTCAAGGCTTTGAGTGGTCAACGACTTGGTTTCTCTTTTGGGACCAGATTAAATTCTTTGTTAAACAATTTGTGGCCAGGATGGTGAATTTAAATTTTCCCTGGATAGCTAGGCAGAGCGAATTGCAGATTCTCATTGGAGCAACTGCTCCAAAGTCTCTTTGGTTAATCTCCCAGTCAATATTTTGATGGGAATTTGAATGCACATGAAATCACAACCTGCCAGCAGTCGCATCTGGACCCTAGCCTTACTGATCAGCTGGGCCATCAGCTCTTGTGGCTGAGTGATACTTTTGGACAGGTGATGACCAAGGAACACCCACTCTATGATTAAAAAGGGATCCTTTTGGTCCCTGTCCCACTGGAAAATGAGCCCCATGGAGGTGCGGCAACTTACCTAAAATGATGAAGTTAAAAGGGAGGTCAAGCTGGCAACGGTGGGCCTGCCAGTCTGCCAACACTGATTGCACCTTCTCGAGAGCTAGTTGAGCCTCTGGTGTCAGGGCCCTCAGAGAGTCCAGCTCCTCCCTCCCCTTTAGTAAGTTGAAGAGAGGAGATAGATTCTCCGTGGTGAGCCCCAGGCAGGGCCTGACCCAGTTCAATGACCCACATAGTTGATGAAGATCCCATAGGGTCTCGGGCTTGTCATTGATGGTGATCTTTTGCGGGGTGATGGTCTTGTTGGCTATTTCAAGTCCCAGATATTTCCAAGGCGGCAGCTTCTGTACCTTGTCCTCCTGCAATTCAAATCTGGCCTCCGACAGGGCAGTAATAGTGTCCTCAAGCACCAAGCTGAGTAAATTGTCATCGGGGGCACATACAAGCACATCATCCATATAATGTAAAATAACGCACTCCCCTGCTTTGGCACACACTGGGGACAGAATCCAAGTGACGTACCACTGGCAAATAGTGGGACTATTTTTCATTCCTTGTGGAAGAACATGCCAGCGGTAGCACTTCGTGGGAGCTTCTCTATTGATGGAAGGTACAGAGAAGGCAAAACATGGAGCATCAGCTGGGTGCAGGGGAATTTGAAAGAAACAATCTTTGATGTCTATCACTGCTAATTTCCAGTCTTGGGGGAGCATTGATGGGGATGGCATCCCTGGTTGGAGAGACCCCATGTCCTCGATCACATCATTTGTTCTCTGCAAATCCTGGAGGAGGTGCCACTTGTCCTTCCCTGGCTCTCTGATGACAAACACTGGGGAATTCCAAGGGCTATTTGTTTTTACAATGTTTTCTCTCACCAATTGGTACTCCACTATTTGGGTGAGCACACTTAATTTTTGTTTGTTTAGTGGCCACTGTTCTGCCAAGACAGGTGTATCAGTTAGCCAATTCAATTTCTGGATAGGGCGCTCTTCAGTGACCGCTATTAAAAATACTGGGGAGCCTTTGGGGTTTCCAGTTTGGCTCCCCATTGGGACATGGTGTCTGTCCCCGATAGGGTGAATTTGGAATTTAAAACAAATGGGCATATAGAAGCCAATTGTCCATTCGGTCCCTCAATTTGTGCAATACTCTTTGATCTGTTTGCCAATTGAGTCATCCCGACACCTAAAACCTTACTTGACATGTTTTGCAGCTCCCATTGTGATGGCCATTTGTGTGGGGGAATGACCGTCACACTTGCTCCTGTATCCATCATTTCTTGTAATTGGCTGGAATGCCCCCCACACTTAAGGCCACACCCAACAAGGGGTTTGTCCTCACCTATGATCTCTGTGAAATAAACAGAAAGGTCCAGGTCATCGAAGAGGGCATGTGGCATTGGAATGGCCCGAGCGATGACCTGGCCCTTTGGTAGGAAGAGGGGGAGATGAACACAGCGCACCATGAGAATGATACACCCCGGGTCAGATGATAGAACCCCTGGAGTGATTTTGATCTCAGGGGTATACTTGGTGTCCCCAATGACAATGTACTTGCAGTTTAGATGTTTCGGGTGCTTATGGTCCTCTGCATGAAAAATCTGGAAGTCGAGTCTGGGCTCTGCTGTGATGATGTGCCAGTCCTGAGATAAAAAAATTTAAGAGTCAGTCAGTTCTAGTCTGTAAAGTGCTTGTTTGCTTTTGGTGGTAACATGACCACTTACAATCTCTCTGTGGTCTGCTCCATTTTTGTCAATGCTCGGGGCAGACCCATGCTCTTGACTTAGTTTTTTTGTTGTGTAACTTCCCCTCCTCCTCCCCTGCTTGGAGGTGCCTTTCCTAGGAAAGGACACTGGTGCATAAAGTGTCCCTCTTGATGACAATGGAAGCACTTTCTCCTTGGCAGTTGATTCTCTTGTGAGATGGATGCTGGAGCTGCCGCCCTTTCCTGCACTGCAGGTCTCCTTGGAAGGTCTTCCACCCCTACCATTGCCTTCTTTGTACACTCCTCAATTAGCAAGTCCAAGGTCGGTGGAGGCATTGATGGAAGCGCCAGGATGACCTTTCTGCAGGCCTCATTTGTGTTGTTTGAAACAACCTCTAGAACCAGTTGTTTTTGCACATTTAGATCTTCTACCCTTTTTTCGACAGCTGCACGTACTCTGTCTACAAAATCTATGAAAGGCTCTGCAAAAGACTGATTTAAAGATATATATGGTTGAATGGGCTCTTTTGAGGGCATAATCTGGAAGGCTTTCTCTGTGATTTCTTTGATCTGGTCTAACAACCCATTTAGGAATTCCCCCTTCTTGTTTCCTCTCTTGTTCCCAGTTACCCTCACCAATGAGATGGTCTAAAGTGATTTCATCCTCATCTCCATCAGTGGCACATTCAGGAACCTGCAGGAGCTGTGGAAGGAGGTCCCTGAATAATCTTTTCCAAGTTCTTTTCCATAATTCGTATTCTGATGGGGGGAGCAGGCAGGTAAACAGTCACTTTAAATCAGCGCAGATGAGCATGTTAGAGGTGAACATGGCTGTTAAAAGGCTTCTAAAAAGCTCACTTTTGCGGTCAAATTCTCTTTGAACTCTGCAAAGTTCCTTAATGTTTTGATACGAGAGGGGTTCCCATCTAGGGTGCTTCCCCCTCACATCATAGATGACTGGGGAAGCGAAAAATGAATCATTGTTTTCTGTGTCTTCTGGTTTCTCAGGTGTCTCACTCCCAGTTCCCATGACATCATGGGAACTGGAAGTTTGACCGTGGGAAACAGGAAGTTGGTGGGCAGAGCTAAGGGCTGAGAGGTGGAGACCTGGACAGAAGTTGGGGTGGAGACTTGGGTGGAGACAACTGAGGAAGTGGGGACTGTTGATGATGTAATGAGGGGAGGAGCAGTAGGTGGAACTGTGGTAGGGGCCAGATTAATTGTCTCAAAGGAAGGGGAGGGGTCTGAGGGAAGGGAGGAGTTGAAGGGCTGGAAGGGATGAGGTAATTGGGAGGGAAGAGGGAGAAAGGGATTATGGGAAGAAGAAACACAAGTGGGGGGCCAGACCAGGTGGCGACTGCCATTTTGTGCTCCTTCCTTGAAATAAAAAGAGGAACCACCTTAAGAACTCGGGTCAGGATTTTGAACTGGGAAAATTGGGGTGGATTGAGGGATTAGAGAGAAGTCCCTAACAGTGTGGCCAACACTGTCAGGGAGAGGGTACTGAGGGGGTAGAAGGGAGCAAGGGAGATGGTGGCTACCCTGTGTCTTTGGACAGGTTGCTTCCCCCAACCCATCCAGTGTAGGGGACGAGGGAGTAGGAGAAGAGGGAGGGGAAGAAGGGAATTTAGGGAGAACTGGGGACAAACTTGATGATTGTTTTTTGGCTTCCTTCTCTTGATCTTTGACTAAACCCCACATTAACAGAAATAATTGCATGAATCCATCCTTTACAGAAGGGTCACCCCTTTTTGTTATCTCAGTGAGTCTCCCACCCACAGCTTTCCAGAACTCAAATTTTTGTACGTCTTGGGGGATGACTTTTGGGAAGTTAAAAAACAGCCATCTCACAAATCTCTTTAAAATATCCTTTGAAAAATTCACTCCCCTCTGCCCCAGGGATCCTGCAACTTGGGTAAAAACCTCTTGCTGCTGAATACAGACAAGTGCTCATCCTGTCTACCCAGCACTATCTCCACCCTCTTCCTGCAGTTAAAACAAGAGGAACAAAAGGGAAAGGGCCCGGGAGATCACCGAGGGTGGAATGCTCACGCTGTGCACTGTGTGTCCCCTACCCCTGGAATGCAGCCACCCAACACCTGAGTGCCTTGTCAGGTCCGACCCAGCCACCAGGGTACTCATCAATCTGACGACTCCTGGAACGAAAAAACTGCAAGGAAGGTCTCTGGTTCCAGAAGAGACCCTCCCCGGAACCTGGAGGACGGTTTTCTCTTCTTCCCCTGGGAGCACCATTGGCAAAAATGCGGTGCGCTCACACAGAGACACTGACACCACCAAAAGCTTCACCACTCCGGGGCAGTCCTGCCCAGAGGACAGCCTGTCTGTTGGGTCCTTCCTCCTCACATTGGTGCGCCAGCTGACACGGGCAGTCGCTTGGTGATCCTCTGGCGAGCCCTCACCTCCTGGCCTGTGTCAAGAGTGACTGCCCCCTATCTGCCCCTTGGGTCAGTCTGGGTGGCAGTAGAGCAGGGCTGCCCAACACCCAGAGGCAGCAAAGCTGCTCTGTGCAGCTGCTGATAGAAATCCTGAGTCGAGGAAGCCAGAACAAAGAAGACAAGAGGGTTCACTTGTATAAGTTCTCAAGAGGGTTTAATCTCTGAGAGAGTCCAAAGACAAGTGACAAAGCTCCAACAGGGTAACAGCAACTTAAGAACAGGGGAGGGTACTAGGGGAGGATGACCAATAGTAGAACAGCAGGGGAGGAACGTAGGGTGGGCATCAGATTCTAGGTAAACAAACATGGGAGGGGATCAGGCTTGGCACACCAATGTAATTTTGAGGGAAGGGTGATAGACAAGGAAAGTTCTAGAGAAAGCGGTGGGGTTACATTTGATGAACAAGGGAAGAGGGCAGTACTTCCAGGATTGGCAGGGAAGGGTCTGGAAACCAGGGAGGTGCAAGGGAGATTGACATGGGGACTGACATAAGATTAGGTGGGAAAATAGTAGTAAACAACTTCAGGGCAAAACCATTGGGGAAACCGAACAGGGTACATGGAACAAACCACTATAAACTCACAATAAGGAACACCTTAAGATTACAACAGAAAAACAATCTGCCACAACTGACAGAAGCTCACAGCCAATGGGAGCTCTCCTAAGATACAGACATCTTATTCGTTCAGTCTGGGGGCACAGAGATAGAGCAATGAGCTGTCTCGACTCTGGAATTTTTAATGGGCTATAAAGGGTGCTGGACACAATAAACGACGCTGTTTGCTGATGACCAAAGGGGGTTCTGTTGTGTGTTACGTCTCAGACATACAAACATCGCGGATTCTACTGTACTACGTGGTGACCCCCTGCCGTGAGGACAAGCAGTCCATAAACATGTGGATTATGCGGAGAGAGACAGAGTGAAAAGCTGAAAGAGGCCAGAAAGAGCCCAAAAATAGGCAGCAAAGGCTGCAGGAGCTAGCTTTGTGACAAAGGTCACAGGAAATTACAGCCACAGGGCTGTGTGGAAAAATAAACTGGAGAAGCTGTAAAAGCTGGAAAGAAAGAGGCTGGAAGAGCCCGAAAATAGGTGGCAAAGCCTGCAAGGATACAAGTCGCAACAAACGTTGCAAAAATACTCAGCCAAAGGGCTGTTTCAAAAAAGAAACCAGAGAAGTTGGAAAAAGAAGAAAAACCCCATCGGAGACCACGGGTGCTTGGTTTTTGACATCAGAAACCCCATAATACAGGTATGGAAAATTTTCTTTAAGGAATGGGACAAAGACTATGATGAAGAAGCGCTGTTTAGACTAATTACATGGGCAAATACCCATAGATTTAACACAGCAAAAGAAACTGCCTTTGATGTTAATACTTGGGAACAAACTGGTCACTTTATATTAAAGGCAGCTTCAAAAGGGGAGGAAAATACAATAAGAGTTATAAAACCATGTAGGCTTTGTGAAAAATGCCAATCACTTAAAAAAAAAATTTAAAAGTTTAATAGTGAAAAAATGGTTATAAAGATAGTAATAAAATTAGAGTAATAATAATTTGGACAATTAGGGTTAGGACAATACAAGACAATGAAAACAAAGAGTTACGGATGGTCTGGGTACCTCTTTCTGGGCAAAATAAGCCCGAAAAAGGACACACGTTAACAGAGGATTAACCCTTAAAAACAATAGCCTGTTGCATATTCATACATCTCATACATGATGCATAAATCCCATTCAAACAAAGGATTCTGTCTGGTCAGTGTCAACTTATTTCTCTTAATCCTGATGGCATCTTCAGGGCTGAGTGAGCCAGGAAGAAGTTAGTTTCTTCTGATAAGAGAGCAATAAATTATTTTTCTCTGAAAGATTTAGGTGTCCTGTGGCTGCTATCTCACTGTGCGTTCTCTCTTTAAAAAAAAAGTATCTTACATAGCATAGTTTCTATTTTAACATGATGTTATAACCTAAAACTCTATTTAACACACTACCTAAAAAGTTATTACAGCATAACTTTCTAACATAACACATATAATATTCATTTTAATATTTGCGAAAAGCCAGTCATAAAATACGCATTTTTCACATTAACTACAAAAAATACATTTCAACTACAAAACTACATTTACCATACTATTAAAATATTAATACAGCACTAGTAATCAATATAACATAAGACACATAATATGCACTTCTCACAGGCTTGTTTTGGATTTAATAAGACTATTAAATACTGAACTATATGGGGAGGAAAACACACCGGAGGAGTTTTCGTGGGAGGGGAACACCTCTCTAAGCCCCCAGAGCACGTGGTCAGACACAATGGCCAGCAATGCCGCCCCACGTGGCCGAGCTGCTTTGAACTACCCCCCCCCACATCGGCAGTGTTCCCGGGAGAACTATCCCCTACATCTCTCCAGCAAGGAGCGGCCCCGCCACGCAGGGAGACGGGAGGGGGGAGGGGCAACAAGGTCCCAGGGATGCCAGGGCGCCCTGTGCCGGCACCCCGAAAATGCCACCCAATGCCTGCCTGGCACAGTTGCTGCAGAAGCTTGGACGGTGCCGCCATTTCAGCTGGGCTGCCAGTGAGCATGATGCAGCTCCAGCTTGGTGCTGTCCCCGGGACCACCCTCCTGCCATCGGGGCTGACCACGGTCCTCATCGCCATGGAAACACCCACACCGTCCCTGCCCAGAGATGGTTGGCTCATCCCACAAATTGTGCCCACAGCCCCACCTCCATAAACCACGCCTGCCTGCCACTGCAACACGGGGGTGGAACCCGAGATGACACAGATGTTACCACTACGGTCACACCCAGAAGCACACCAGAACCAGGATGCTCCAACACCATGATATAGAGCCCTGTTCCTGTCACCCGCTCCGAATATGCAGCTGTCACTGCCGCAGCACAATAGCATCTACAGTCAAGGTCCCAACAAGCTGAGGAAGTCTGTACGACCCTGCTGCTGCCAGCTCCAGCCCCTTCGGTGTTCCGAGCAGGAAACATTCCCACCCAAGACCCGGTAATCTTCTGGACAGAGGTAAAACAAAAGGGTATAGAATGGGGAGATATAGAAGAGGCTGAACTAATTTCTGTCCTGTTATAAATGATCAAATCAATAGTCAAATTATGAAAAATTTAACAACAATTTATTGAGTCAATTACAAAAAAAATAGAATTTCGAGCAACCACCACAATCAAGACAGCGTCAGTCCCGGGTACAGGCGCTGGGTGAGACCAGAGGTTCGTCCGACAAAGTGACGGTGTCCCCTCTAAGGTTCACACTGAGTGTTTCCAGCGTCCAGTTTATATACAGTTTATTTCGCCTGAGGCATAGATGACCGCATCTTTCTATTCACTTCTTCGAATGCAAATGCATTTCTATACATATGTTGAAATAGACAAAGACAGGTAGACAGAAGTCTGAGCACACAGGAGAAGTTTGAATAAGTTGGTATCGATTCCTGAGTGCCCAGATGCGATCAGGGCGAGTTCGAGTCTTGTGAGATTCCTGGGACACAGCAATTAATCATGGGCCAGGGAGGCTTCTGATGTTATCTCCCAGGTGCAGGAGACAAGGAAATCATCACTGATGGTCCAGGAAGGCTCCATTCAGACGTCAAACAGGTCTGATGCTATCTTGACATTGCCAGGAATTAGTTATAATTTGAATAGAGCTTTATTCCTGGCTGGGAGGTTAAAACATTATTTCTACTATATTTTATACCTACATGCATCTGTTTATACAGCATGAATTAACTACATTACATATAACATGTCCCCATGCGCTCACCATCATCAGAGAACTGGCAAGAGGGTGAGGGAACAATTACAGCATTCCCAGTGATGCAAAGTAATGGGACAACAACTAACAAATACATACCCTTTAATTGGCAAATCCACTCAGAGCTACGTCAGCTAGCTGTTAAGCATTGCCTGCTGTTGCAAATATGCTTCGATTTATAAGAGTTAATGAACTAACTCCCTATGATATGAAGCAGATTGCGAAACTGCTGGGTACTCCCGTGCAATACATAATGTTTGAATCGAGCTGGAGAGCTTATGCAGAAGATCAGGGACTAAAAAAAACCTCAAGAGCTTTGCAGCAAAACACATGTTTTGTGGAAGGGATCTCTCAACTTATAGGACTGTCCCCCATGGAAGACCCACAAACCCAAGTACGTTTGAACCCCTTTATTCTAGCCTAAGCAGAGGATTTAGCAACGAAGAAGCAAACAAAAAATCTTAGCAGCTTCCATCCAGACAGGAAGCTTCTATCAATCAAACCCCAACAAAACTTCACAGACACCCTGCCTTCTGATATTTCGACAATAGGAAAGGTTCCATATTCCAAAAACTCTAATAAACTGATAGCATATGGTAAAGGTAAAAATACTGAAAAGATACCACAGAAGAATTACAAAATTGTACAATTGTGTTATGGTTTGACACTGGCACAATGACAGTGCCCCCCATGAAAATTCCCCCCTCCCTGGCATCTGCTGTGAGGTGGTACCCGGGAATAAGCAAAACAGGCTCCTGCTTAAGGAAAAAAGGGAAAAAACTTTATTAACTAAACTACAAAAACTAAACTACAAAAGAAAGAGAAAAAAAACCACAAGGAAAATGAAAACTACACAGAACCACTTCCCCCTCCTCCTCCATTCCAGATCCCCAATACATTTACACTTCCCAAAATTATCCACACTCGGTCTGGCACCACCCTTTAGAAAAATCAAATCTTCAGCTCATGAAGAGTAGACGGAGTCCTTCCTTGTCCCACGGACTTCTTGTCACAATCAGCAACTGCCCGGAGTCCTGCCATCTCGTGACATCTCCTTTCCATGCCAAGGTGCTCTCACCACCAGGCATGGGATGAGGCAGAGGCCTGCTTTTCGGGTGAACCTTTTTAAGGATGCCTCGTCTCGTTCCAAGCAGAGCACAATCTCATCTCTGGGACCTTTGTCCCCCCCATTTCTTCTATACCCCCTGGGGCCAAGGGGTCTCAAAACCAAACTCTCTTGACTCCGAGCCTCCGCTTCCCCCTGCAATGCAGCCTCTGTATCACCAGGAAACAGTCCATGGATACATAACAAAAGAGTCCAGCAAGATTGCCACTCCATCTTCCTCCATTCCTTCAACATCTCTCTTTCTCTTTGCCAGACCCCCTTACTGGCCTGTTTCTTCCTTCATCTTCCACTCTTATCCCCTTCCTAGGAAAGGTAATGTTCCGTGAAGTTCTCACTATCCACAAGAGTTAAAAGCTCTCCCAGGTGGCCGGGCTGCTCGCTGCCCCCCCCCTCCTCCTCTAAGCCGTGCTGCCGGCACATGATATCAAGTTTCAAGGTAACAGTTCCAGCACAGGCTGCATTCTCTCCGTCTCCAAAAGGGGGGGGGGGGGGAGGGAATAAACAGGTCGCTCGATGCTCCCCCACCCTTCCACCGAATCCGGGCCTACCGTAGATGGGCTACGTGGCTTTCCCCTCCCCCAGCCCAGCCAGCAACTGGGCTGGGGGAGGGAGGCCCAACTCCTTCATGCCGGAAGTCCCAAGAGGACTCTGAAGGGCCAGAGCCCTGCTTTTAACTCCTTGGGTTTGTAGTCTCAAGAGGCGGATCCAAATGCCCCACTGGTCAAACCAGGTGCTCATCTTAAAATCCGACCACCCATTGGTAACCACAGCAAAAACAACATATCCCAGATGTCCCATTTCCGGTCAAACCACGACAAATTGTTTGTTAAATGTGCCTTAGAGTTCATAGTACAATATCTGTCATTACTGTTTACATTTATTAAAATCAAAAATGTTAAGCCTATGGTAGCTGATTTTACTAAAGTTATTAAGAAAGTATTACATTCCTCTCTCAGGCATGGGCTGCTGTGTATCAAAGAGATCGTAGGATATATATTAATAAATCATCTCTTAGTATTCCTAATAGCCCTGCTTGCATTATTTCTAGATCTGTTACCAAATAGCATATATGAGCTTGCTACCAAGCCCCGGGATTAACTGACAGGGGCTTCTCCCAATCATGTCTCATATGAAGCTGCAAGCATTTCACTGGCCAGATCCCGAGGGAGTATGGAGTTCAGACCAATGAGAATATCCAGACTGGGTCTTTCAAAAGTCTTTATAAAGGGTAGGCCAGAGGATAAACTTCCTCTGTTGCCACACGAACATCAGGGGTGAACTGTTTCTGTCTCTCTGTCTCCTTGCCCCGCAAGCCCCCCCCCCCCCCCGCCTGTCGTAATATAGATCAAACCTGAAGATAAAAACAATATAATCATCTTAGCATTCTAGGTCCATTGACACCTACACAGAATGTTAATTTACTAACTTCATAGGCAAATTTCAATGGCAAAGTCTCTAACCAAGAAGTTGCCACCTATCATAATTTCAAAACCTAAAGTCACCTGTTAATAACAAAATTTTTAACTCCTAACAAAAGGAAAAAAGTAGATTACTCACACTGTTATTTATGTTAACAAAATTTCCTTACACTAGAATACTGTTCAAAACCAATGTTTTGTTCCTATTCTTATTTAGTATACAAAGAAAAAGGGAAAAAAGGTTGGGGTGAATTCATACCCCCTTTTTTGAGTCTTAAGTAATATCATGTTCTCATGTTTTACAATGAATCATGTAGAAGTACAATGATCCTATGATAATTCAGCTGCCTAAAAAATCAAGGTAAATGCATTACAATGAACACTGGAAACCACAGACACCAGCCTGATGTCTGTGGAGGTGTTCACAGGGTTCCCAGGAGGAGGGAAGAGATGAGAATCTTGACTCCATGTTTCAGAGGGCTGATTTATTATTTTATTATATTAAAACTATACTAAAATAATAGAAGAAAGGATTCATCAGAAGGCTACCAAAGAATAGCAAGGAATGGAATGATAAAATCTTGTGACCAACCAGAGAGTCTGAGACAGCTGGACTGTGATTGGCCATTAATTAAAAACAACCACATGAGACCAATCAAAGATGCATCTGTTGCATTCCACAGCAGCAGATAATTATTGTTTACATTTCATTTCTGAGGCCTCTCAGCTTCTCAGGAGGAAAAAATCCTAACAAAAGGATTTTTCATAAAATATGTCTGTAACATGATGTCCCTTCAACAGACATTACAGAGCCATGTAACCAGAACAATAAGTAACTACCTCACAGAAATCTGTGACTTTTGAAACAACAGTTCATATAAGGACTCTGTTCATTTATGAATTGCCTTATCTGCTAAGTTTATATTTATTACAGTACTAAAGTTGAATGTTTCAAGGTTTTCTAATTTCAGTTCAGAATTAAGATATAACTTACAGCTTTGTTTACAAACTATTTTTCATGTTTACAGACTGTTTTCTGTTTACAAATTGTTTTGCTAGGTTTCTGTTTACAAATTGTTTTCTCTGGTAGTCAGATTTTCTTCAACAGTTTTAGTTTAGCTTGTTGTTGTTCAAATAAGCTATGATTCGTAACCTAAACATTAAGAAATTCTTACCTACAAACTCTAAATCAATATACTGCGCCTTCACTAATATATGTCATGCAAATTAAAACCATGCTGTTTCTGTCACCCTGTTTGCTAGGGACTCCTACAAATAGAGGACAGAGAACAGATCACAAATTTTACTAAAGACAAAACTGTGAGATGTTGCATTAGTATTATTCAAGTTATAATAAGCAGCCCAGGTCAGCTCCATGAACCAGCCTCTGGGCTGACTGACAGAAGCTCACAGGCAATGGGAGCTCTCCTAGGATGCAGGCATCTTATTGGTTCAGTCTAGAGGAACACAAATAGACCAATGACTTGTCTCCACCCGGGAGTTTTGAATGGAGTATAAAAGAAAGCCCTGGACAATAAATTGTGCGGTTTGCTGATGATCAATGGCAATTTGCTGTGTGTTATGTCTCAGACATACGAACACGATGGGTTATTAATGTAAAACCCCTGATGGGCCTAGTCAAAAAACCTGGGGAAGAATGGCTCAACAGGAAGAATTAAATAAAGAAGAGCAAGCAGTATACCTATACCCCTTCCGGGAAGTTCCATTGGGAGGGGCACAAGGGGGAATTGGGTTTGTCACTGTGCCACTCAATTCCTCCAGCGTGAGAGCATTCCAAAAAGGAATTAAGAGGTCTACTAGAAGATCCTATTGTATTAGCAGAACAAGTAGACTACATTTTAGGGCCTAATATTTATACTTGGGAGGAAATGCAATCTATACTAAACCTTTTGTTCACATTCAAAGAAAGACAGATGATTTGAGCTTCAGGTATGCAAATATGGAAGAGGGAACATGTAAACAGACCCCCTGGGGAGGATAAAAAGACATCAGAGTGCCTGATGTGGGACCACAATAACCCCAGGGGAAGGCAAAACATGAAATAGTACAGAGCATTAATTATCAGGGGAATTAGGGAAGCAGCTCCCTGTAATCAGAATGCCCATAAAGTGTTAACAGAGCAACAAAAGGAGGAAACTACAACTGAATGGCTGGAGAGGTTACAAAAGAATATGAGGCAGTACTCAGGAATGGACACTGATACGGAGGCTAGACAAACACTGTTAAAAGTGACTTTTGTCACCCATGTATGGCCGGATAAAAGAAAGAAGCTCGAAAGATTGGAGGATTGGCAAGACAGAGGGTTGAACGACCTGTTAAAGGAAGCCCAAAAGGTATATGTATGGGGATGAAGAGAAAGAAAAGTCGAAAGCTAAGGTAATGGCAGCTGCTATTGCCAAAAGAAACCACAGAACTAAGACCCACTCCTATAGGGAGGTGATGCCCCAGTCAGGCCAAAAGAAGGGCAGGCAGGAGGAGTTTAAGGCGAACAGAGCTCCCTGGGAAAGAGGACCCAAGGAGGAAAAAAGGGGAGTGAACACCCGGGGCCCAATCTATCACTTTTGCAAGGAAATTGGACACTTAAGATGAAGCTGCCTGCAGAGAGAAAAAGATATGTGAGTTTTTAGTGAGGCTCGAGAAACAGGTGAATAGGGGGGTCAGGGGCTCTGTATCCTGGGGTCAAAACATCAGCAGGAGCCTCTGATAACTTTAAAAGTAGGTCCCCAGAAGGAGGAACTTGAATTTTTAGTAGATACGGGGGTGGAGAAGACATATATTTGTGAAATTCCAAAAGGGTATGAAAAAAAACCCCAGAATACCATTCAGATAGTAGGGGCGAAAGGGGAAAGATGTAAAGCACCAGTTAAAAAACATGATATTTGAAGGAACTAACAAGATAGTAATGGGAGACGTTTTACTTGTACCGGGGGCAGGATGCAATTTCCTGGGGAGGGATTTACAAGTACAGTTAGGCATCAGGGTGTGGAGGAAAGACACTTTTGTGATGTTCTTATAAGCCAGTGAAGGCTTCCTGAAGATAAGGAAAGCCCCGTATCTCTCTCGAGAAAGGTACCAAGGCTATCACCATGACAATGTGAAGAAAGAGAGAAAGTTACCTTGTTCACCTATTGAGAACTTTGTTTCTTTTTCATGACCAATGGTCAGTGAATGTGTTTGTTAAGTAAATGCAAATATCTTGTAAAACTATAAAGGCAACATGTTACTTTAATAAACGCCCCTTATATAACCTTCTGAGCTGTCTTGGTGCTCTATAGCGACATCTGGTGGCCCCCCCTCTGTGATTGCAATTGGACTGTAAAAAAGGAAAGAAAAAAAAGAGAAAAAAAGTTGAAGGGTACCCTAAAAATGAGTGAAGGCAGCAAGGATGCTGCAGAGGTCTGGACCTAATTCAGACGTCTGATTCGAGGTGAGCGATTGGGAAAAATAATGGGAAATAATTTATCAAATTAGGAAAAGACTGTTTTGTCCACATGGAAAACTTTACTGAAAAGAAACAATGTTCAAGCTTCTGATTATGCTCTTCATAGTATACTGATATGGTGTAAATCACAGGACTTTGAAGCTGATGTCCACACTGCCTTCAGTGTCCGGGCATGGAAAAAGGTTGGGAAGAGACTATGGGAAGTGATATCTAAGCGGGATAAGACAATTGTTGATTTGGCTACTACCTGGACACTGTTGTATGAGTCATTGAAGGAATGGAAAGCAGAACAAGATAGAGGGGAGGAATTGGAGGAGCAGGAATTAGAGCACGAAACTGAAGTAGAGGAACAGGAGGAAGATGAGGCTGAGCCTGTCGATGTCTCCCCCTGAGGAGGCTACTGCAGCTGCTGTGGAGGTTCCCCCAGGGTTTGCTATTGTGAGAATCAAACGGCAGGCTAAGACTGTTCCTTGGTATTTATCTCCAAAAGACTATGTTAAGCCTGTGCATACTTCACCTGCTCAGCAGTTAGTTGAACTGAGTACTAAACCAAAGTATCTTACGCTTGCACTGCAATTAGCCAAAATGAAGTTATAGAAGAAGCGAAGTGAAAAACAGGCTGGGTCACTGGCCCTTCTGTCTCTCCCTCAGCCGTTTGCTCCCCCCTCCCCTGGGTCTGCTGCTCCCCCCTCATCCTCTCATGGATCGGCAGCTCCTCCCTTACCCATCCCTTGGTCGGCTGCTGCTCTCCCACTCTCCTGTGGTTTGGTTGGTCCCCCTCTTCCCCGCTTTCCCTTGAGCCATCCGCCCCTCCTCTGCCCTCCAGGAATCTGATTCTGTTAGACCTCGTAGCAGATCCAGGCCTGCTGTTTCTTGGACTCTGCCTCCCTGCCAGGTGGCTGTGACTCCTCAACACCCTTTGCAATTTTAGGAGCGTGTGAGAATGAAAGCAGCTGAAGTGGGAGATTGGAATTTGTTAGAAAAAATAGATCCACCAAAAAGGATGGAGATGGCTTCTGCTGCTGCTTCTGGTGGGCCTATGGCTTTTCTTGTTTTCAAAGCTGCTCCTAATTCGGGACAACAAGATAGCCATCAGGTTTTTGCATGGGGGGTTGTACAGGATCTTCAGTCAAAAGTAGATGAGTATGGTGTTAACTCTTTGCAGGTGATACAAGTGATTGGTGTTCTAAATGCTGATGTACTTGCACCTTCTGATATTGTTCACTTTGCTAGAATTCTGTTTCAGCCAGTGCAGTATGGTGTGTTTCAAACTACCTGGAAACAAATGGTTGAAAGAGTAGCATTGCACAATATGGAGTTACCTCAGCATGATCCACGTCATGCTGTGGGAGTTGATGCCTTGCTGGGCAATGGACCATTCTCTAACCCGGATTTTCAGGCAAGATGGGACCCCCTGGTTCTGACACAGGCCCAGCAGCTAGGTATGTGTGCCTTACTTGAAACAATGGAAATGGCAGCTCCTAAACCAAGGTATATTACCATCCAGCAAGGGGTGAAAGAACCTTTTCTGCAGTTTGTGGAGAGGGTTGCTGCAGACCTTGAGAAGGAAGTAGATGATAAGTTGAGGCAAATTTTATGCAGACAGCTAGCATGGGACAATGCGAAAGATGATTGCAGGCGAATTATTGATTTTTACTGGGAGATCCCTCTCTGTCTGATCATGTAGTTGCTTACTCAAAGGTTGGTTCAGTTGAGCATAAAATGGCTGCTTTGGCAAACGTCATGAAGTCTTCACCCAGATGTTCTGCTTGTGAAGAATCAGGGCATGTGAAGACACAACGCCCTCAAACTGCTGGACGATGTTTACACTCTAGGGTAATTTGGACCAGTAAAGTGCCTTGTTATCATTGTGGTAACTTTGGCCATATTGCTAAATTTTGAAAGTTAAGATCTTTTTCAGGTGGTCAACAAGTGCAGGGAAACTGGAAGGAGAACGCGAAGGGGCGCGTGGAGACACAAATATCTCGAAGACAATCACGGGCCCTGCCAGCACTGCAAAGTTCTTAATTTGTGACCGATACACAGGGGCCACAAGAGGCTCGGCAGGGATTAATATACCAATAGCTGACACAGTGACTATTTTGACAAGAGGTATATGTAAAGTGCCTCTTGATGCCTATGGTCCTATAGGCCAAGGTTTGACCACTTTTCTGATGGGAAGATCTAGTAGCACTATTCAAGGTATTAATTTCCATTTGGGTCTTATTGATTCCGATTATGTGGGACAAATTCATACTATGGTGTCTGTTAGTGAACCTCCTGTTGTTATTCAAAAAGGTACTTGTATTGCTCAACTTGTTCCTTTACGAGTTCTGTTCCAACTGTAGTAGACCAGAGTCGTGGCACTGGAAGTTTGGGATCTACACGAGCACCTCAGGTTCTTTGGACTCAAAAGGTGACAGATGAGTGTCCAGTAATACAATGTTTGGTCACTGGTAAGGGATGTCACTCAGAAACTACAACAATATCAGGTTTACTTGACACAGGAGCAGATGTAACTATAATTTCACAGTTTGTTTGGCCTCCAACATGGCCCCTCACTCAATCAACCTTTGGAGTTGTTGGGTTAGGTGGGTCAACTGCTGGTGCTTTATCTGCTATTGCAATCACTGTAACACATCCTAGAAGGCCAACAAGCTAACATCAGACCTTATGTTACTAATATCAGACCTTATGTTACTAATGCTCAACCTAACTTATGGGGACGTGATTGCTTAACCCAATGGGGTGTTAAAATTACAACAGATTTTTAGTGGGGGCCACTGGGATGCAGGGCCTTAAATGTTCAGTTGTGTCCTTGACATGGCTGACAGATAAGCCTGTCTGGATTGATCAGTGGCCCCTGCCTACTGAAAAGCTTCTTGCCTTGCAAGGCTTAGTGACAGAACAATTACAAGCAGGACATATTGAAAAATCATTTAGCCCATGGAATACACCTGTGTTTGTAATAACAAAGAAATTGCGTAAATGGAGACTTTTGCACAATTTGTGGCACATAAACTCTGTGATGGCTGCAATGGGTGCTTTACAATCAGGTCTCCCAACACAGACAATGATTCCACAAGGATGGGAAATAATTATCATTGATTTGAAAGATTGCTTTTTTACAATTCCATTTGTTGATCAGGATAAGGAAAAATTTGTCTTTACTGTGCCTTCTTTAAATCATGATGAACCGGGTCAATGATAGTGGGCAGTTCTGCCTCAAGGAATGAGAAATTCTCCAAGTATTTGTCAATGGTTTGTGGCACACGCTTGTTATTGCTATCATTATATGGATGATATCTTGTTGGTGTCCAAAAATAAACAACAATTATTGGCTCTCGAAAAATGGGCTGTGAAAAATTTAGAAGCCTTTGATTATCGCCCCGGTGAAAGTTCAAAGACAGATGCCTTGGAAATATTTGGGGTTGATAATCACCAATACACAAATTGTGCCTCAACCTGTAAAATTGGACATTGAAATTAAATCCCCTGGTGACGTACAGAAATTGGTTAGTGCAATAGGTTGGCTTAGGCCATACTTGGGGATAACTAATTATCAACTGCAACCTTTGTTTGACTTACTATCAGGGATTACTTCCTCTACCAATGAGAGACATTTGACCCCTGAAGCAAACAAGGCTGCAGAAGAAGGTGAATTGGCCTTGACATCTACATTTGTTACCAGGATAGATGTTTCTGTTGATATGCAATTATTTATTCTGAGAGATTATGAAATACCATGCGGATAGTTGTATCAATGGAATGATAAATGGGAAGACAAATTGCATATTTTGGAGTGGTTATTTTTATCTTTCAGGTCCTGAAAAACAGCTCCAGGTCTCTATGAGCTTTTTGCAAATATCATTCTCAAAGGTCGCAGATGCTGCCATGAAATCTTAGGCCATGATCCTGTGACTATTGTCATAGTGGAACAACAATGGTATTTTGAGTGGTGTTTTCAAAACAATCGTGAGCTGCAATCTGCTTTATCTTCCTTTACAGGTCAAATAGAATATAATTTACCTTCTCATCCTATTTTGAATTTCACTAAGAGGATTCCCTTTCAGGGGAAACACCTCTGCTCTTCTGTGCCAGTGGAAGGTGCAACAGTTTTTACAGATGGACCAGGAAGAACTGGAAAAGCTGCTGTAGCCTGGAAGAAGGATGACTGCTGGGAATATGAAGTAATGGTTCAACAAGGGTCTCCTCAGTTAATTGAACTTTGTGCCATACTTTTTGCCTTTACCTTATTTCCTAGTTCTGTAAATATAGTTACTGACTCTATTTATGTTGCTAGTTTAGTGAAGCAGTTGGATCAAGTTGTGTTGTACAATGTAAAGGAGAAACCATTATTTGTTATGTTGTTGAAATTGTGGACAGTTATTCATAATCAAAAGCATTCTTATTTTATTACGCATATTCATAGCCATACATCGCTACCTGGATTCTTTGTTGAAGGTAACGCCAATGTGGATTCCCTTGTGGCTGCCTCAGCAGAAAAAATGGTGCCTAATGTGTTACAGCAAGCTGTTCTATCTTGTCACCCTGGTTTTTAAGATTTTCTAAGCCTTCTGATGTTGACATTCTTGTAGTGAACTTTCTCACACACTTTCTGTAAATAACTCATTGTTTTGCATTCCTTTATGGAGGAGGAGAGAGTTGATGGACTGTTGGTTTGACCAGTGTCATTGCACAGGTGTCACTGTCACCTTCCAATCCGTTGTCACTTTTGTAAAACTATAAATATTGGAGTCAGAGAATAAAACTTCCCTTTTTTTCCTTCACCTTGAAAGCGGTGGTGTGCTTGTGTTCTTTCGTGTCCTTCAGCGACATCCGGTGACCGCTGAAGTGTATTGCAGCCTAGGCTGAGACACGGACAGCGGATTGCGGTGAGGATTTCTCCCCCTCTTTTTGGTGCTTTGCCTGCTGTTCTTGGGGAATGGAAACCTCTGTGGTTTTCCAGGATGATTCCCTCATTTTGGATCTCTGGAGGGGGGTCCTGGAGTGGAAACAGGCGTCTATTTCCTGGGATGATTTGGAGAGATTGATTCTGTGGGCCCAAGAGCGCGGTTTTTTTTCGGACCCTGCGAAGGCGTTCTCTAAGGAGGAGTGGTCTCTCCTGGGGGTCCACCTCATGGACACTCTCTTTGATGATTGCACTGTAGACGTGGGACCGCTGCTGGTGCAGTGGAAGAAATGTGAGGAGCTTTGGCGGGGGTCTGGTTCTTGTACCCCTCGGAGGTCCCAGGGAAGCCCTTCTATCTCGGATGTGGATGAGGAGGAGATTGAGCTCCTGTGCGATGTGGAGTTCCCTTCCCCGTCCCAGAACGGTGTGCTGGGGAGTGGCCATTGTTCGCCCGGGGTGGATTGGGCTCACAGACAGCTGGTCCCGGGTCTGGGGGGCTCTCTGGATTCGGCAGGCCGTCCTTGCCCCGCCTCGCCCTGAGTGGGTGGTGGGGCGGGGGACGGGTTGCCCTCTCTTTGTGCCTTCCCGGCCTTTGAGGGTCAGCCTCCGCCTCAACTTGAGGCTGCTTCAGTGACGACCTTTTGTCCGAATTGCGGTGTGTCCACCACGTTCCCCCTGAGCGCCGAGGGGGATGGGCTCTCCCACCCCCGAGTCAGGTTTCTCAGCGGGGGGGGAATTTCTGGGCATGCGCAGCCGGTGAAGGCAGCTGGGGGCGGGACGTCGGTCGGTGCTCCGCCCGGCCCCGCTCCAGTGGGCGGGCAGCCTGCCCCTCTCCACTCGGTGGGGGTGGTGCCCGCTGCAGGACTTGCGGCTTGGGGCGGGGTCTCATAGGGGGCTTGCCTGGCTCCTTTGTGCACCGGTCTCGTCCGGGGCCACGCTGGTCTCGTCCGTGGCTGTGCCGGATTTGCGGGCCGTGCTGGCACCTGCGGCCGCCGAGGCGGCCTGTACTGGAGCTGCAACGCAGCAGGGGACTGGGGTGTTTACCTTTAGTGCAACTGCTGACACGGCCGGCTGGAGGCTGGTGGGTGCCTGGAGCCATGGCACTTTCTTGTCAAGTCATTGGACACTTCCTGCGTGCCAGGTGACCGTGCGTCCAAAGTACCCTGAACGTTTCTGGCAAGAGGCAAAAACCAAGACCGACGAGATGAATGAACCTCTCTCCTCACGGCATCTGCAGGGTCGCGGGGCAGATTCCTTTGGCTCTGCCGGTGCTGCAGGGGGCGCAGGGACGAGTGGTGTTGCCCCAGCTCCCAGTCAATCACTCCCTCTTGTCTCTGGGGGGCCCAAGG
The DNA here is from genome assembly GCF_028551555.1 of Melozone crissalis. Classification (NCBI taxonomy): domain Eukaryota; kingdom Metazoa; phylum Chordata; class Aves; order Passeriformes; family Passerellidae; genus Melozone; species Melozone crissalis. The sequence continues at coordinate 1,306,785 of NW_026535813.1, read as the reverse complement.
ATCGGGACACAGCAGGTGCGGTGGCTTTGCCAGGGGGTCCCCAGGCTTTCCCTGTGCTCAGGGGCGTCACTCATAACACCTATGAACCCCTTGCATATAAGCTGGAGAAGGAACTCCGTGAAGTGGTTGCTCAGCATGGTTTGGGATCTGCTGAGGTTATGCACATTCTTCGGAGGCTTGATCAGGATGTGCTGACACCTCACGATGTCCATTGTGTGGCACATTCTCTTTTTGACCCTGTGCAATTTGGTGTTTTTCAGACCAAGTGGGCTCGTCTGGCGGCCCAAGCGGTGAGGCAGAATGCTGCACTGGCGCCTCAGGACCCCGGGTGTGGAGTTGTTGTTGACATGCTGATGGGGACAGGGCGTTATGAGAATGTTCAGGGGCAGGTTGGATACGATCCCCTTGTGCTTCAGCAATGCAACATGCTAGGCATGGGAGCGATTGTTCAGACCCTGGAAGTGGCTGCTCCGAAGCAGCCGTTTTCAACCGTTGTCCAAGGGGATGATGAGCCTTTTATGGTATTTGCGGCCAGGTTGATTGTGTCCGTGGAGAGGCAGGTGCCTGATTCTCTGGCGAGGGATGTTATGATTGCAAACCTTGTCAAGTGTAATTGTAATGAAGCTTGTAGTAAGGTTGTAGCAGCTATGCCTTGTGATCCTAGTATCTGGGAGATGGAGGAGGCCTGTGCGAACATCATTCCCTCACGTCGGAAGTTGGCCGCTGTGGCTGCCGCTGTGCAGCCAGTCTGGGCAGCACCGCAGGGCAGGCGGCCACAGCAGGGGAATGCGCAGGCTAGCAGGAAGCGAGGGAAGAAGGTGCAGAAGGTCAAATTCCCCATTTTCTTGTGCGGTCGGTGTGGTAGGCCGAATCACATGTCTAACGTTTGTAAGGCGACTGTTCATGTTAATGGCCAGGCTTTACCGGGTTCGGGAAACGTGAAGCAGAGCGTGCAGCAGGAGGGGCGCACTCAGACACAAGCTTCCCTCCAGACCCAGGTGCCAATGGAGGTCTCCTTTGCCGGCTTGCAGCCAGCACCCGCGGATCACCAGACGTGGATGTCTGCACCACAGCAACAGTGTTCTTAGACTCGTCTGAGATACGCAAGGTTCCCCTGGATGCCTTTGGTCCCTTGGGTGGGGGCATGAGTGCTCTCCTTATGGGGAGGTCTACTGCCACCCTTCAGGGCATCATTGTGCACCTGGGGCTCATTGATGCAGATTTTACAGGGTAGATTTGTGCCATGGTCTCCACACCCACTCCCCCTGTCACAATCCCAAAAGGGACAAGGCTTGCTCAACTTGTGCCTTTTAAGTCTTCTGTTCACAGGACAGCTGACCGGTCATTTGGAGCTGGTGGTTTTGGATCCACTGGGCTGCCTCAGGTTCACTGGACTGTTGTCCTGACCAAGGACCGTCCCGAGATGCTGTGTACCCTGTCCGTTCCTGGTGCAACACCGTCGGAAATCCACCTCCGCAGGCTTCTCGACAGCGGTGCTGACATCACGGTTCTCTCCCTCGCCGCCTGGCCCTCGGAGTGGCCCCTGGATCCGGTGGGGACGTCTGTCGCGGCCCTGGGAGGGATGGCGCAATGCTACGTGGCCCAGCAGCCCGTGCTGGTCACGAACCCAGAGGGACAGATGGCCTGGGTTAGGCCTCATGTTACTTCTACTCCTGCCAACCTCTGGGGGAGGGATGTTCTGTCTGCCTGGGGGGTGCATATCGGGACGGATTTTTGATGGGGGCCACTGCAGTGAAGGGCACAGTGTTCTACGCCTCCTATACGGAGGCTGGTGGACAAACCGGTTTGGGAGAAGCAGTGGTCCCTCCCTCAAGATAAATTGTTCGCCCTTCGGAATTTGGTGCAGGAGCAGTTAGACCAGGGGCATCTGGAGCCTTCTAACAGTCCTTGGAACACTCCTGTCTTCTGCATCAAAAAGAAATCTGGGAAATGGAGGTTGTTGCAAGACCTCCGGAAGGTCAATGCCTTGATGGAAAGCATGGGACCATTGCAGGCGGGCATGCCATCGCCTACCATGCTTCCCGCGGACTGGCCGGTCCTCATTGTGGATCTGAAGGATTGTTTCTTTACAATTCCTTTGCATCCTGATGACAGACCGAAGTTTGCCATCTCGGTGCCAGCGATTAATGAGGCTGAGCCCGCACAGAGATATCAATGGAGGACATTGCCTCAGGGCATGAGCAAATCCCCTGCCATATGCCAGTGGTATGTGGCCGGTGCCTTGTCTGGAGTTTGTAAGCAGTTTCCTGATGCCCGTCTGTATCATTATATGGACGACATTTTGGTGGCCGCGTGCACTGAGGATGAGCTGCTGAGGATGTGGTAGATAGGGACAGGCGATCGGAAGATCACGCTATGTGACGGAAAGGCAGGACCCTCTGTTCCCCTTAGATAAGAAATTAACATAGGAATGTAGCCTCCCTAAACTGAATACCAGTAACTTTCCATCCCCTACCCAGTAACTTTCCACTCCTTACTTACCATAGATGGTAAAGACAGACCCACTCTGATGTAGAAGACCCCCTAGATTATAAAACCCCAAGAGATGAGATAATAAAGGCCTTTGGACCGTCCACCACATTGGTGTTTGCGTGCTCCTTGGCCCGAGCGACCCTGGAGAGTGGGTCACTGTGCCGTTTCCTCAGAACCAGGTCGCCTTGCCTGATACCAGAAGGCAACAACTGGTGCCGAAAACCCGGGAGCCGATCAGCGCCCGGGGTTCGGGGATCGCCTGGACAGAGGACGGCGGCTGCACAGCTGGCCTAGTGCAGCGGAGGGGACGCCCTCGGACCCACATGGACCATGGAAGCCATTGCGAAGGTCGTATCAGAAATGCATGCACAATGGGGTATAGAATGTAAGATTAGAGATATGACTCTCGCATTGCCGAGATTGATTAAGCTTGGGGCTATAGAAAGCCCTGTGGATATTTTACACCCGGGGGTGTGGGATAATTGTACAAAAGCTCTGGCGGAGGACACTATGTTCTCGGGGTCAGGGAAAGCCCTAAAATCGTGGGGCAGAGTTATCCAGGCTCTGCAAAAAGCTCGACAAGAGCAAGAAACCTGGAAAGCCGCGCGAACCTGTTTATTAGCCACGCCGCAGCTCAGGGTAGGCGCGGCGACACAGACCGAGGAGATTCTTGACCCGGGCGGACGCACGGAGGCGCCGTAACCGGAACCCCCTCAGCGAGCGGACTCACCATCGGAGGGGGGGGAACACGTGCGGGCGTTCTGGCAGGGACTCGCAGAGGAGGCACGGAACGTGACCGGATTGTCGGACCCCGCAGGGTTCGTTAAAAACTCGCCCCCGCCATATCCGTTTGAAAATGGTGCCGAACCGCGTGTTCAGGGCAGAAATGAGGAGGAGGGGGGCGGAAACGGAGTCAGCCTGCCTAACAACGCGTGCGCGGGCGAGCGGGGAGAAGGGGCGGCCCCCGCGGTGGAGCGTAAAACCAATCAGAGTGCTCTATTCAAATTAGGTCCTTATAGGGCAAGGACCTCCCCCAGCAGGAGGCGGGGGGACCCCAGGGGGAGGGAACGGCCAGACCCCCGCAGGAAGGGGCGGGGTCGGAGCCCGAGAAAAAGGCAGAGCAGCCCGGAAGCGTTCGCTCAGTCGACTTCCGCCTCGGACTCTGAGTAGAGCTCGGATGAGCTCGAGAGGGAATCGGAGGACTCCGATTCGGATTCTAGCTTTAACAGAGTGAGAGCAGCGGCATATAAGGTCTCTAGTCGCAGCGCTCCCGCATGGGTGAAGGGGTTATCAGAGAAAGACTGGACCCCGCTTACAGATTGGCGGAAAATAAAGATAGCTTGTGCAGAATGGGCCCCGTCTGCCTATCTGGTGTTCCCGGTCCGTGGGGGGGGGGGCAGGCGAAAACCAACGAAGGACCTATTCCCCGGTTAATCCAAAGGACGTCCAGGTAATCATTAAAGTGATTGCAGACAAGGGAATTAATTCTGCCATGGTTACCACACTCATTGACGGCGTTTTTGGAGAGGATGATATGTTGTCCTTTGATATTAAGCAGACGTGTAGGATGATTTTCGATGGTGCGGGGATGATCTTTTTCAAACAAGAGTGGGAGGATCAATGCACAAAGGAGCTAACCCAGATAACGGGAGCTGACCATCCACTGCACGGTTCCAGTATACAAAGGTTTATGGGCAGAGACCCCACTATGATCACCCCCCAGGCCCAGGCTGAGGGCTTACGGGCCCATGAGGTTATGACAACCACCCGTGCTGCCCGGGAAGCCATCCGTGCCACTTCCAAAGTAGTAGCCAAACCTTCACCATGGTCAACCATAAAACAGAGTGAGAGTGAGAGCTTCACTCAGTTTGTGGACAGGCTTCAGGCAGCATTGGATTCCTCCTCATTACCCTCAGAGGCGAAGCGTCCTGTGCTGGCAGACTGCCTACGCCAGCAATGCAACTCAGCCACCAAGGACATTTTAAGGTCACTGCCACCTGGGTCTAATATAGCAGCCATGATCAGACACGTTGCAAAGTAGAAGCACCTAGCTCCCATCCAAGCAGCAGTTCACACGGCAATAACCAGTGTGATGGCATGCCTTAAGTGTGGCGAGGAAAGTCACTTGGCAGTAAACTGCCCCCAGCCAAGGCGCCTATCAGCAGCTGCTCCACCACGCCAAGGGGGACTTAAGGGACCATGCTGGGCATGTGGAAGGAAGGGGCATTTAGCTAAGGAATGCAGATCCAGGCCTCAGGGAAACGGGAGAGGGAGGGGGCACCTGGGCCGTGTCCAGCCTCCTCCCAACTGGAATATGCAGCGGCCCAGCTACAACAACCCCCAGTGGGGCAGGGGACCCTCATACCCCATGCCCCCACAGGGAGCAGTCAATTTTGCATCCCCGCCTACGGTGCAATGGCAGAGCTATGCAGCACCCTCAGTACCCTCGCATCCCCCACTGCCACAACCTGCACCGATGTCACAGGGCTAGCAGGAGGCGCCCCAAAGCGGGATCCCTGGGTGGCCTTGGCCATGAGAATAGGGAAGGAACCCCTGATGGTGTGGGGGACATGCCGCCTTTATGGCAGTCAGGATCCCCACGTCATAGGGTTTCAGTTCCGGGCGGACACGGGTTCAGACTGCACGATTATTCCCCAAGCGCATTGGCCCGGACGTTGGCAATTCAAAGAAGTCCCTCCAGTGAATGGAGTGGGAGGGCAGTCCCGGGCATGGAAAAGCACCCAGCTGGTGGCTATAACACTTCATATGAAAAAGGGACCAGAACAGACAGTCGCGATTTATCCCTACATACTGCAAAATTCTCCACCCCTGTTAGGAAGGGACGTTCTTTCCATGCTAGGATTCCGGATTACAAATTTATCCTGAGGGCCACTGCCGTACACCCTTCGCTGCTGATCAAATTGACCCGGAAATCATCAGACCCCGTATGGGTCGAGCAGTGGCCCCTGACAGAGCCTCGAGTGGCAGCCTTGCTGGAACTGGTCGACCGCGAACTGCAAAAGGGTCACATAGAACCCTTCACCAGCCTATGGAACACCCCTGTATTCGTGATCCCCAAAAGGTCCGGAGAAGGCTATCGTCTCGTCCACGACCTGAGAGAGGTGAACAAGACAATCCGACCCATGGGTCCAGTCCAGACACTGCTACCCACAAACTCAACCATTCCCACAGGGCAGCCGTGCGCAGTGCTGGGCATCAAGGACTGTTTCTTCTCAATACCTCTGCACCCTGAGGACAGACAACGATTCACCTTTTCCGTGGCATTCCGAAACGGCGAGCGGCCCAACCTTCGCTTCCAATGGAGAGTATTACCACAAGGTCTGGTAGACAGCCCTGTCATATGCCAAATCACCGTGGACAAAGCACTGATGCCAGTCCGACACTCCCATCCCAATGTAACCATCATTCAGTACATGGACGACATCCTAGTAGCAGCACCATCAGCAAGCCAAGTAGATCACCTGGTGTCCACAATCACGGAAACCCTTCAGGCCAACGGCTTCGAGATCGCGAGTGCAAAGATCAAGAGAGGACCCTGCGTGACCTTCCTGGGAGTGGGGATCACAGGCTCCTACGTGACACCCCCCAAGGCAAAGGTCAGTCGAGACATCAAAACACTCCACGACGTGCAACGCCTGGTGGGATCGCTGCAGTGGCTTCGCAACATCGTCCTGATTCCTCCTGAGGTCATGGACCCTCTATATGACCTCCTGAAAGGAAAGCACCCCTGGGAACCCAAGGAGCTGACGCCGCAAGCAACGAGCTCCCTCGACTTCATCGAAAGCCAGATGTCCACTGGCACGCTTGCCAGGTGGAACCCATCCATGCCGCTGTACCTATACTTCCACTTTACACCTAAGGGGGGAGTGGGAGCACTGGCCCAAGGACCTTCTGAAAAGGCCCGACCGATTCAATGGGTGGTTCTCGGAAGACCTGCCCATGCATTTTCCCCGGGAATCGAATGCATCTCTAACCTCATCATGAAAGGCAGGAAACTCGCCTTGAAACACCTAGGAACCGAGCCGACAAGCATCCACCTTCCGTTCCGCAAACAACCGACCTCGGAGTCAGCCACGATATCGGAGTACCTAGCCCTTGCTCTCACCGGCTTCGGAGGAGAAATCTCCTACTCCTCCAGACCACCCTGGACTCAGCTGCTGACCGTAGTCGACATGGACATGCCGCCAAAGGTCAAGGACCGACCGCAGCCAGGACAAACGGTCTTCACAGACGCTTCCTCCACGACTTCAACCTCAGCAGCAGTGTGGCAGGCAGGAGAGCAATGGCATTGTGTCAAAGCGTGTGACCCCACACTGTCAGTGCAACAACTGGAGGCAGCAGCAGTCGTCTTGGCGTGCGGACTCTTCCAAGAAGAACACCTCAACATAGTAACGGACTCTATATTCGTGGCAAGGCTTTGCCTAGCCATGGCAGGACCAGGAGTGTCAACATCAGCAGCAGCCCTAATGCTGGAAGAAGCACTCTCCTCGCGACAGGGCACCGTGTCAGTCATCCACATCAACAGCCATGACCCAGTCAAAGGTTACTTCCAGATCGGCAACGACAAAGCGGACGCCGCAGCAAAAGGCGTCTGGACGTTGCAGAAAGCTCGTCAGCTGCACGAGTCCCTCCACATCGGAGCCAAAGCACTGGCGAAGAGATGCGGAATCCCGACAGCGGACGCGAAACATGTGGTAGCCACTTGCCCTTATTGTCAGAAGTTACCCCTATGGACCTGTGGGGTCAACCCGAGAGGTCTCAAGCCTTCAGAGATCTGGCAGTCGGACTTCACCTGGTGTGAACTGCTGAAGCCTCGACCATGGCTAGCAGTGACAGTAGACACTTATAGCGGAACGATCATAGCCACACAGCACTCCAAAACTAACTCCAAGGCCACAATTCAGCACTGGCTGACAGCCATGGCTTGGCTCGGTATTCCCAAGCAGATCAAAACGGACAATGGTTCCAATTTCACCTCACAACCAGTGCAAGAATTTGCCTCAAAATGGGGCATCACACTAGTGCAAGGTATCCCATATAACAGTACCGGGCAGGCCATAGTAGAGAGAGCAAATCAGACCCTGAAAACCAAGATAGAGGTATTGGCGAAAGCAGAGGGCTTTGCCAATGTCATTCCCCCAGGAGATCAGGCGCGTATGCTGGCAACCGCTTTGCTAGCACTGAATCAGTTCCCTAGGGGAGATGAAACAAACAGTCCCGTTCAAAAGCACTGGGCCAACCGAACGCTAGAGGAGGGCCCGCAGGTGGTAATTAGAAATGAGCTAGGGGAATGGGAACGGGGCTGGAGGCTGATGCTCACGGGGAGAGTGTACGCAGCTGTCAAAAAGGACGGCAAAATCAGGTGGTGTCCACTTAAGTCAATTAAGCCCGACCTTCACAACGAGCAGAATGAGACTGACGAGAATTGCGAGTTTCTGTTTACAGGACATGCTCGTGGGACGTCCTCGTCATGCGTACATCCCCATTCCGGAGGAAAGTGACAGACCACCAAGCCGTCAGGCAGCGCCCAAGAGACCCACACGGGAGAGACCCAAGCATCAACGGTGTTTCTGTGTGATTTTGCTGTTGGGGCTTGTAGCCAGAGGGCAAGCCAGCCCAGATCACTACCCCCATCGGCCATTCAGGTGGGTCATGCGACACCTTAGTAGTGGCAAGGTGCTCAGGGAAATCACCACACCAAACACCCCATCCTTCGTGCTCCGCATCACCGACCTGTTTCCAGGAAGACCAGAGGTAGACCCCCATTCCCCACACGCCACACACATGTACCTATCCTACTGGTGCCCAGCTTCAAACCCTGGGAAAAGCTACTGCAATCACCCAGGGTGGGGATACTGTGGGCACTGGGGCTGTGAAACCATAGTTACAGATGACAGACCGTCGGGGCCTGGGTGGGATCCACAAGAGCCCGACAAATTCTTACAGTTCACCTGGGCACCCAGCGGCTGCAAAACACCTGTCTTTATACATGGAAGCTTCTATTGAAATCGTCATAAAGTCCCAAAAATTCGGAAATGCACTAGCTATAACATGACAGTCTTGCAACCACATCACCCCAGTTGGGCCATTGGCAGAACGTGGACAGTAGTCCTTCAAGGGTCAAAAGAGAGGGTGAATGTGCGAATTATCAGGCTCCAACCCTAAAACCTTACCCACAGGGGTCAGCAATGTCCCGACCGGCCATGTGGAAGCCTTTCAGACAGGCCGCTCAGCCGGGTCGGACTCAGACCCAATCCTTCGTATGTTAGAAGCTACCTTTGTATCCCTGAACGAATCCAACCCTAACCTAACCGAATCCTGTTGGCTTTGTTACGATGTCAAACCCCCTTTTTGCGAAGGAGTCGCCTTAAACACTCCCGTCAGTTACTCCACAGCCGACGCCCCTCACCAGTGCAGATGGCATAACCCTCGCAAAGGAATCACCCTGAGTCAAGTCACAGGCCGGGGCAGATGCTTTGGCAATGCAACCCTAGCCAGACAGAGAGGCAATGTCTGCACCAAAGTAGTCAAGTCCAACAGGAAAAACAATAAGTGAGTAGTCCCATCCGCACCTGGGATGTGGGTTTGCCAGCGATCTGGAGTGAGTCTCTGTGTGTTCCTTGCCAAATTCGATGACTCTTAACAACTTTTGTGTCCAAGTTCTGATTGTTCCTAGGGTCCTGTACCACTCAGACGAAGAAGTGTATCACCTTTTCGAGGAACCCAGCCAGCTCCACAAAAGAGAAATAATAACAGGTGTAACTATCGCAATGCTGCTCGGTCTAGGAGCAGCAGGAGCGGCAACGGGTGTCTCAGCCTTAGCGACCCAGCACCAAGGACTGTCCCAGCTGCAAGCGACAATCGATGAGGACCTGCAAAGGATTGAGAAATCCATCTCCTTTCTAGAGAAGTCAGTCTCCTCACTCTCAGAAGTGGTCTTGCAGAACAGGCGAGGTCTGGACCTCCTGTTCATGCAGCAAGGAGGCCTGTGTGCCGCCTTGAAAGAGGAGTGCTGCTTCTACGCGGACCACACGGGAGTCGTAAGAGACTCCATGGCGGAACTCCGAAACAGACTGGCTCAGAGACAGAAAGACAGGGAAGCCCAACAGGGATGGTTCGAGTCCTGGTTCAATCAATCACCATGGCTAACCACTCTGATTTCTACCCTAATAGGTCCATTGGCATTGCTGCTTTTGGCAGTCACCTTCGGACCATGTCTGCTGAACAATCTGGTCTCATTCGTTCAGGCCCGCCTAGAACGGACCAACATCCTGTTCATAGGCCGGCGACAATTGCTGTGAATTCAACCAGGGAACACTGCCAGTCACAAGTCCTAAACTTGTCTGGCAAAAAACTTACTCAGGTTTACCAAACCCCTTTCCCTTGTCGAACTATAATCTTATACCTCATTTCAGTGCCTATGTATATGACTACCTCATTCATTTGTGAAAAAGGGGGGGGAGATGTGGTAGATAGGGACAGGCGATCGGAAGATCACGCGATGTGACGGAAAGGCAGGACCCTCTGTTCCCCTTAGATAAGAAATTAACATAGGAATGTAGCCTCCCTAAACTGAATACCAGTAACTTTCCATCCCCTACCCAGTAACTTTCCACTCCTTACTAACCATAGATGGTAAAGACAGACCCACTCTGACGTAGAAGACCCCCTAGATTATAAAACCCCAAGAGATGAGATAATAAAGGCCTTTGGACCGTCCACCACATTGGTGTTTGCGTGCTCCTTGGCCCGAGCGACCCTGGAGAGTGGGTCGCTGTGCTGTTTCCTCAGAACCAGGTCGCCTTGCCTGATACCAGAAGGCAACAGAGGATTCAGCCTCGGTTGCTCGATGCTTTGCATGCTCATGGACTGCAGGTGGCTCCAGAAAAGGTTCAACAAAAACCACCTTGGAAGTACTTGGGGGTCAAAATTCTGGAACGGACGATCCGTCACCAGGAGGTACCATTTGTGCATTCTGTGAAGACACTGAATGATGCTCAGAAATTGATAGGTTTCATCACTTGGTTACGTCCGTATTTGGGACTAATCAACGCACAGCTGTCTCCTCTGTATGATTTGTTGAAAGGACACTCTGATCTAAAGTCACCTCGCACACTGACCCCTGAGGCACGTAAGGCGTTGGAGGTGGTTCAGCAAGCTATTTCGGCTTGTCAGGTTTATCGCATTGATCCCTCCGTTGATGTCACTGTGTTCATCACCACTCCAGATTTGCATCCCACAGGTATCATTGGTCAATGGAGTGACAAATGGTCTGATTCCTTGCACGTTCTGGAATGGGTCTTCCTGCCCCATCATCCACAGAAGATGGCAACTACATTGTTTGAGCTGATTGCTCACTTGATAATCAAATGCCAACAACGGTGTTTGCAATTGATGGGTGCGGATCCTGCAAAGATCATACTCCCGGTGCAACGGGAGGATTTTGACTGGAGCTTTGCAAACAGTGTGTCCCTGCAGAGTGCTCTGGAAAATTTTTCAGGGTAGATCACTTATCATCTGCCCAGCCATAGGCTGTTGCATATGACGAAATCCACACAAATTTCTTTGGGGCCCGAGAATAGTCAGGAACCCGTGCAAGGACCCACCGTCTTCACTGATGGTTCAGGGAGAACAGGAAAGGCTATTGTTACCTGGAGGGACGGATCTGAGTGGTAGGTTCTGAAAGGCCATAAGGATGGGTCAGCCCAATTGGTTGAACTGAGGGCTGCTGTCATGGCATTTGAGAAATTTTCCCAGGAACCTTTCAACTTGGTCACGGATTCTGCCTATGTGTCTGACATCGCACAGCGGTTGGGTCATTCGGTTTTGAAGGAGATCAGTAATCCTGCCTTGTTTCATTTACTGAAGACCTTGTGGTGTGCCATTCAGACCCGAGTTCATCTATTTTATGTTCTGCATGTAAGGAGTCACACCGATTTGCCAGGTTTTATAGTGGAAGGTAACGCGAGGGCTGACAAGTTGGCTAACCCAGCGTGGGTAGTGCCTCAGCCTGATACACTCGCGCAGGCCAAGGCATCGCATGGGTTTTTCCACCAAAATGCACATACCCTGCAGAACCAGTTTCAGCTGACGCCAACTGAGGGTCCTAACATTGTCGAGTCATGTGATGACTGCCATGCACTTGCTCCACCTCTGCTGGCAGGGGTAAATCCCAGAGGCCTTAGGGCCTTGGAGCTTTGGCAGACCGATGTCACCCAGATTGCCGAGTTTGGCTGGCTCAAGTATGTGCATGTCACTGTGGACACGTTCTCCTCTGCGATGTGGGCTTCGGCTCCCACTGGGGAGAAGGCCCGTGATGTCCTTGCCCACTGGAGGCAGACCTTTGCCGTTCTGGGCATACTTTCTGCTTTGAAAACCGACAATGGTCCTGCTTATGCATTGCAAAAGGTGTGGCAGTTCCTGCAGTTGTGGGGTGTCTCGCACAAGTTTGGTATCCCTCATTCTCCAACTGGTCAAGCTATTGTAGAACGCGCTCATGGTACTCTGAAGCAGGTTCTTCAAAAACAAAACCGGGGAATGCAGGGTGAAACCCCGCAGAGTTGGTTGGCAAAAGCTTTGTGCACAATCAATCATCTCACTGTGCCGCAGAACTCAAATAACCCTGTCATTTTGAATCACCATCTCTCGTTGCAGGCTGCGGACGAGGCACATCAGCCTCGAGCGAAGGTTCGGGTGTGGAATTTAGTCACCAAACAATGGGAAGGTCCCTATGACCTTATCGCTTCGGGGCGCGGGTATGCTTGTGTATCCACAGATACTGGGGTATGCTGGGTACCTTCAAAATGTGTTCGCCCTGACCTGTGATCACAGACAGAATCCAGCTGATGAGCAAGACGGAAACCGTGACCAACCTGAAAGGTATCAAGCGGGGGAATCATTGAGTGATGATTCGGATGCAGATGATGAGAATGAGACAATGATCACTCCGATGATTCCTCTGCAAGTGGACACTGAACATTGTTCATATTTTCCTTTTCACATTGTTAATTTCTTTTTTCTTTTTCTTTTTTAAACTGAAAAGGGTGAGATGTCATCCTGTTTTTTTAAGATTTTCTAAGCCTTCTGATGTTGACATTCTTGTAGTGAACTTTCTCACACACTTTCTGTAAATAACTCATTGTTTTGCATTCCTTTATGGAGGAGGAGAGAGTTGATGGACTGTTGGTTTGACCAATGTCATTGCAGAGGTGTCACTGTCACCTTCCAATCCATTGTCACTTTTGTAAAACTATAAATATTGGAGTCAGAGAATAAAACTTCCCTTTTTTTCCTTCACCTTGAGAACATTGGTGTGCTTGTGTTCTTTTGTGTCCTTCAGTGACACTATCTCACCAATTTTTTCATCAGAGTGCTCAGGCACTATGGCAGCAATTTAAATTATCACATAGTGAAGCAAAGTCAATTATTTCTTCTTGCCCTGATTGTCATATGTCTCATGTTTCACAAAATTACCCTACTAATCCTAGAGGCTTACTCCCTTTGCAAGAATGACAAACAGGTGCTACAAAAATGCCCGAATTTGGCCGTCTAAAGTATGTTTATGTTACAATTGACACCTTTTCTCATGCCATGGTTGCCTCAACATTGGCAGGTGAAACAGCTCAGGATGTTATTCGTCATTTTTGCCATGCCTTTTCTATCCTAGGCGTTCCATCACCTGTAAAGACAGATAACTGCCCTGGGTATGTTTCAAAGACATTGCAAGTATTTTTTTGTGCCTGGGGTGTTGGTCATTCTACTGGTATCCCTCATGCTTCAACAGGCCAAGCAATTATTGAACGTGCTCATGGTGTGTTGAAGCGTGAGGTAAAAAAACAAAAAGGGATAATGCAGAGGGAGTTGCCTGAAGTGAGATTAGACAAAGCCGTCTATGTCTTAAACTTTCTGTGTCCTTTACCTGACTTACAAGTGTCTCCTATATTCTATCATTTTTCATCTTTGAATTCAAAACAGCCAAACTTTAAGAAAGGTATTAAGGTATGGGTAAAATATTTAATCCTGGTAAAGTGGACTGGCCCAGTGGAATTAGTACCATGGGGAAGAGGATATGCATGTGTTTTAACAGAAAATGGCCCTTGTTGGGTCTCTGCCCATTGTGTTAAACCTTATTTGGAGCACACAGGAAAGGACAGGATGGGTGGTTCTACAGTGGGAGCAAAATGAGTAGGTAATTTCATTGGTTATTAGGTGGATGGAAGCATGGACCCTCAAGGAATGTGTGGTAAAGATGGTAATTCAAGGCAGAGTAAAGGGAGTTATAGACTTATGCTGAAAAATACAAAATTTTGGTTAGTGGATGCTACTTTGGCTTCTTTTCCTTGAATTCTCTTATAGAGAGATTGGTAGTACTGGGAAATGGTTGGTAGTACTGAGAAATGTGTCTTGTACCATTTCCTTTTGCAGGGCATGGACAGTGTCAAAAATACAGGAATTTGATGTACCTAAGGGGGAAGTGCCTTTGCACAGGGCTTAAATTAGTAGCTGAAGTCCACAATTTGAGCAACTAAGTTGGCTGCCCATTATGCTAGCAGCAACTAGTTGTAAAGTTAAGTGGATGCTACTTGGTTCTAAGTGGTGACTAGGCAGATTACTTGGTCTCTGATTCTGTGTAGGAGAGTTATTTGACTAGAGGTGAAGGTGTCATTCTGCTACAAATGTGTCATCCGGAAATTGTGAGGTCTATAATGGTATTTGAAGATCTATTTTTTATGTGCCTTGTCTGTATATGAATGTTAAGATTGTGAGGGTGCGTGTCGTAGATTGGGTAGAAGTTGGTTATCTGTAAGTGAATGAAGAACGGAGCCTCCATCTGCTTGGATTTTTGCAAGGGCCCTGCAGAAGTCCTTAGCAGTTGTGTTTGCGGGTCAAATACAAAAAGGGGAAATTGTAAGAAAGACATTTTTGTGCTGTTCTTGTGAGCCAGTAAAGGCTTCCTGAAGATAAGGAAAGCCCCGTATCTCTTTCAAGGAAGGTACCAAGGCCATCACCATGACAACATGAAGAAAGAGGGAAAGTTAAAAGATATGGACTTTAGATGGCTCAGAGAGTGACGTGGCTCCTTTTTTACCTATTGAGAGTTTTGTTTCCTTCTTGTGACCAATGGGCAGTGTATGTGTTTGTTAAGCCAATGTAAATATCCTGTAAAACTATAAAGGCAATATGTTGCTTTAATAAATTCCCCTTATACAGCCTTCTGATCTGAGTCTTGGTGCTTGTGCGGTCTCATGCTCTATAGCAACACTGACGTATGAAAGTCTCCGTAATCTGCACAATGACATTGCATGATGGGGACGTGAGGCTTATACAACCTGGCTACTCCGGGTCTGGGACCTTATGGATACAGGCGTGCAACTGGATGGTGGTGAGGCAAGGAATTAGGGACCCTTGACCCAGAACTCAGGTATAAATCAGGTATTTTTAAGCAAGCCAGGGCCCCTTTCCCTCTGGGAGCGGCTTTTAATGAGTGTCAGAGAAAGGTTTGTCCACAGAGAGAGAATGCAGGAACACCATCATAGAATGCTGTTTTGGTTTAGGGTCAAATGTGCTGGAAGACCCTTGAAGAAGGAATCCAACAGCTGAGAGAAGTGCCGGTATTGGAAGTACTCTTTGGGAGGGATGGACAGCATGATAATGACCCTGACAAAGTCAGGTGTCAAAATATTGGAATATGATCCCAATATTACCGGATGGAACGTGCCTGGGCTCATCTGGCCCTTGCTACTGGACCAAAGGTGGCAGCTGTGGTGTTTCACCTCAGAGACACCTTTGGCTGGCTGGATGTGGCAGCTGGCACTTGGGACAAGCCCAGGCAAGCAGGAACTCAGTTTTACCTCTGGTGGAAAGGCCTTAGGCGATGGTGAAGGGAAAAAGGAGACGGATCCTGCTGGAGGGTTTGATCCAGAGCTTTATTCCTGGGCACACAGGCCTCTGAATATTGTAACAGCTCCAACAGAATGCCGAACCGTGTGGTCCCGTGTCTTTTAAGCCCGGGGAGAAGGGGGAGGGAAGGGGTAGGTATACCACCAACCAGGTAGGAGGGGGGAAGGCTCAGGGGACAAGTGACACTTGGATAACCCAATGCCCCCAGGGCTGAGGGGCATCTTTTGAACTTCACTGATCAGACAACGCCATTGCTGGCTTACCGAGATTGACTGACAGCTCTCAGCCAGAGGCAAGGGGAGGGGAAGGGAGAAGGTATTGGCACACCTGGGAGGAACTGGGATAGCTGAAACAAGAAATTGCATCACACCGCAACAGTGCACAGGGCAAATGTTGTGGAGTCTGGCAAATCTAGGGCCATCTCAATACACCACTTTTATTGCAATGATTAATGACAATAACAACCAAGATACAGTGTGTTCTGTTGCCAAAAAGCTTAGAAATTATGAGAGTATGATCAATGGCCCAATGCAGGATCATGTCTCTGCTGTGATTAAGGACTGCAAAGAGGAGATGAGGGAGGTGGTGATAGAGGTGAGGAGGAACAGTTTCCACATGGCACCAGTGCAAGTTACAGGCCCCAAAACCAGAGCCCAACGTTTCCCATCTAGAGAGATGGTATACCCCACAAGCTGACCTGTGGTTCTTCCTGTACAACCATGGGGATGACATGGGAAAGTGGGATGGGAAACCCACTTCTGTCCTGGCAGCATGGGTGTGTCAGCTCAAGGAGGAATACATTCACAGAGGGAGTTCCACTAAAGTGAAAGTAGCGGTAGCCTCAACCTCCCATGACCAAGCTGCTGGGTATTGTGGGAAAGACATTTCTGTGCTGTTATTATGAGCCAGCGAAGGCTTCCAGAAGATAAGGAAAGCCTCATATCTCTCTCAAGGAATTTACCAAGGCTATCACCATGACAATGCAAAGAAAGAGAGGGAAAAAAGTGTAAGCAAAAAAAATCTGGACCTTGGTTGGCTTACACAATAGCATGTCTCCTTTCACCCATTGAAAGCTTTGTTTTTTCTTTATGACCAGTGGGCAGTGTATGTGTTTGTTAAGTAAATGTAAACATCTTGTAAAACTATAAAAGCAACATGCTGCTTTAATAAATGAGTCTAAACAGCCTTCTGAGTGAGTCCTGGTGCTTTGCCCCATGTGGGGCTCTATAGCGACAGGGTATGATGGGTCAGATCCCCTTGAAGGTACCTCTCTACCATGCATGCCCAGGAAAGAAATAATTACCAGGGCTAGAGAGGCCCTGCCTCTAGCCAGGCATAGGCACAGGAAAACCGGATCTTCTGGACGGTGTGGATCCATTGGCCTTGCACATCACAGCCACAAAAATATGATGCTTTAATTGATACTGGTGTGCAGTGTACCCTAATGCCATCGAGACATGTGGGGGCAGAACCTGTTGCCATTGCCAGGGTGGGATCAAAGGGAGATCACAGCAATTGACCCTGTTGGAAGCCAAGGTGAGCCTGACTGGGAAGGAGTGGCAGAAACATCCTACTGTGACTGGCCCAGAGGCCCCGTGTACTCTGGGCATAGACTTCCTCTGGAACGGCTATTACAAAGACCCAAAGGGACTCAGGTGGGCTTTTGGAATAGCTTCTGTAGAGGCAGAAGATATTAAGCAATTGAATACCTTGCCTGGACTATCAGAAAACCCACCTACAGTAGGACTCCTGAGGGTGGAAGAGCA
This sequence comes from Melozone crissalis, assembly GCF_028551555.1. Lineage (NCBI taxonomy): Eukaryota > Metazoa > Chordata > Aves > Passeriformes > Passerellidae > Melozone > Melozone crissalis. The sequence continues at coordinate 1,289,605 of NW_026535813.1, read as the reverse complement.
ACAAGTACCAATTGCCAGATCGACAGTGCACCACCAACAGTATTGGACAAATTGAGATGCCGTGATCCCCATCCACAAAATGATCCGTGAGCTGGAGAGCCAGGAGGTGGTCAGCAAAACCCATTCACCCTTCAATGGTCCCATTTGGCCTGTGTGCAAGTCTGACAGAGAATGGAGATTGACAGTGGACTATCATGACTTGAATGAAGTGACTCCACCCCTGAGCGCTGCTGTGCTAGACATGTTGGAGCTCCAGTACGAGCTGGAGTCCAAGGTAGCAAAGCGGTATGCCACTATTGACATTGCTAATGTGTTTTTCTCCATTCCTCTGGCAACAGAATGCAGGCCTCAGTTTGCTTTCACCTGGAGGGGCGTGCAGTATACCTGGGACCAACTGCCCCAGGGGTGGAAGCACATTCCCACCATCTGCCATGGACTGATCCAGGCTGCACTGGAAGAGGGTAAAGCTCCAGAACATCTGCAGTACATGGATGACATCATTGTGTGGGAGAAGACAGCAATAGAAGTATTTGAGAAAGGAGAGAGGATCAACCACAATCTGCTGGAGGCCGGCTTCACCATCAAGTAGAGCAAAGTCAAAGGACCTGCCCAAGAGATCCAGTTCCTGGGAGTAAAGTGGCAAGATGGATGGCGTCAGATCCCCACTGAGGTCATCAATAAGATCACAGTGATGTCTCCACTGACCAGCAAGAAGGAAACACAAGCCTTCCTAGGTGCCATAGGTTTTTGGAGAATGCACATTTCCGAGTACAGCCAGATTGTGAGCCCTCTCTACCTGGTTAGCCGCAGGAAGAACGATTTCCACTGGGGCCCTGAGCAGCAACAAGCTTTGGCCCAGATCAAGATGGAGATTGCTCATGCAGTAGCCCTTGGCCCAGTCAGGATGGGACCAGAGGTGAAGAAAATGCTTTACTCTGCAGCTGGGAACTGTGGTTTGTCCTGGAGCTTGTGGTAGAAGGTGCCTGGGGAGACTCTAGCCCAACCACTGGGGATCTGGAGCAGAAGTTACAGTGGATCCAAAGCCAAGTACACTCCCACAGAGAAGGAAATCTTGTCCACCTGTGAAGGAGTTCAAGCTGCCTCAGAGGTGACTGGCACGGAAGCACAACTCCTCCTTGCACCCCGACTACCAGTGCTGGGGTGGATGTTTAAAGGAACGGTTCCCACTACCCACCACACCACCAACGCTATGTGGAGCAAATGGATTGCCTTCATCACACAGTGCACCCATATTGGAAACCTGAATCACCCTGGGATTTTAGAAATAATTACAAATGAAGAGGAGCAGGAACAAGTGACAAGAGCTGAAGAAGCTCCACTGTACAACCAACTACCAGGAGAAGAAACACAATATGCTCTTTTCACTGACAGTTCCTGTCGCATCATAGGGATGAATCGGACGTGGAAAGCATCCATATAGAGCCCCGCATGACAGGTGACACAAGCTACTGAAGGAGAAGCTGGATCAAGTCAACTTGCTGAACTCAAGGCCGTTCAGTTGGCCCTGGACATTGCTGAAAGAGAGAAGTGGCCAAAGCTCTACCTTTATATCGATTTGTGGATGGTAGCCAATGCTCTGTGGGGCTGGCTGGAAAGGTGGAAAAAGGCCAACTGGCAGTGTGGAGGAAAGCCAATCTGGGCTACTGATGAATGGAAAGACATTGCCTTTCATGTAGAAAATCTGTGAAAGTTCATCATGTAGATGCCCATGTCCCCAAGAGTCAGGCTAATGAGGAACACTGAAACAACGAGGAGGGAGATTGAACTATAAAGATAGAGGTGTCAAAGATAGACCTAGATTGGCAACATAAGGGGGAGTTGTTTCTAGCTCGATGGGCCCATTATGACTCAGGTCATATGGGCAGAGATGCCACCTCTAAGTAGGCACAAGACCAAGGGGTGGATCTAACCATGGATAGTATTTCTCAGGTTATCCATGACTGTGAGACATGTGCTGAGATCAAGTAGGCCAAGCGGGTGAAGTCCTTATGGTATGGTGGGCAGTGGTCCAAATATAACTATGGGGAGGCCTGGCCAGATTGACTACATCACACTGCCCCAGACACGCCAAGGCAAGGGCTATGTGCTGACCATGGTGGAAGCCACCATGGGATGGTTGGAGACCTACCCTGTGCCTCATGCCACTACCTGGAACACCATCTTGGGCCTGGAAAAGCAAGTCCTGTGGAGACATGGCACCTCTGAGAAAACTGAGTCAGACAATGGAACACATTTCAAGAATGGCCTTATCAACACCTGGGCCAGAGAACATGGTATTGAATGGATATATCATATCTGTTACCATGTACCAGCTGCTGGGAAAGTTGAACAGTCTAATGGACTAATTGAGACTACCCTGAAGGCACTTGGTGGGACAACCTTTCGAAATTGGGGAATAAACTTAGCAGAAGCCCCCTGGATGGTCAACACCCAAGGGTCCATCAATTGAGCTGGTCCTGCCCAGTCTGAACCCTGGCACACAGTGGATGGAGATAAAGTCCTTGTGGTACACATGAAGGGCATTTTAGGAAAGACACTTTGGATTAATCCCACCTCAAGCAAAGACAAACCCATCCGTGGGATTGTTTTTGCTCAATGACCTGGTTACACTTGGTGGGTAATGCAGAAATATGGAGACACCTGTTGTGTACCACAGGGAAACATATTCTAAAGTGAAAACTGTGTATAAGGTTTCATTGTGATGCAAATGGTAATAGAATGAGGGATAGATAATGTCTGAGGCTGAAATATGTAGCTGGGGGTGTGTATTCTATTTGCCATCTGCAGAGGTGGGGCAGTTATCATCTGTTAATTGGGCAGTTTTCTTTATCTCTTCCACAACCAATCCTCCCTCCAGGAAATATCTTCTGTTACTGGGCCATTGAGTCTCACTGCATGACTGATAAAATTACATCATCCCATTTTGAGAAGCTTCGCCCAGGAGGAGGAGCCAAGCATTTCTACCTGGATATAATCTGAGATTTTGGGACACCAGAGACAGCCTTTTCCCACTGGATTACCAGAGGAGCAGTTTTCTTCTCCACTGGATTCCCAGAGGAAGACCAGGCCCATCTACACCACTACTGGACCTTCAGAGGAAAACTACATCCTTCTACAGGATCACTGCCTCAATAGAACCACATCTGCCACTCCAGGAGGACTGCAGCCACCATTTAATCAGACTGCAACCAACACCCTGGCCCACAGAGTGTCAGGTTGTATTCTGACTCTGTCACTGGTTTGTTCTTTTTTTTTGTTTGTACTATTGCATTTGTATACTTAATTTTCCTAAGAACTGTTATTCCTACTCCCATATCTTTGCCTGAGAGCCTTTTAATTTCAAAATTATAATAATTTGGAGGGAGGAGGTTTATGTTTTCCATTCCAAGGTAGACTCCTGCCTTCCTTCACAGACACCTGTCTTTTCAAACCAAGACAAAGTGACACGTGCTAAAGAAGCTCCAACATACAGCCAAGTACCAGCAGAAAAAAACATGTTACGCTCTTTTTACTGACAGTTCTTGTCACATTGTAGAGATTAAACAAAAATAGAAAGCAGCCATATAAAGCCCAACACAACAGATCGCAAAAGCTACTAAAGAAAAAGGTAGATCAAGGCAACTTACTAAACCCAAACCCATTCAACTAGCTCTGGACATTGCTCAAAAAGAGAAATAGCCAAAGATCTATGTCTACACTAATTCATAGATAATAGCCAGTGCTCTGTAGAGTTTGCTAGAAAAATAGAAAAAGGCTAATAAGCAGCATAAGTAACAACCAATTTAAGCTGCTGAAGATTAGAAAAACATCACTACCAAGGTAGAAAAACTATAAAAATCCACCATGTCCCCAAGAGCAGAGCCAATGAAAAACACTGAAATAATAAGCAGATAAATCAGACTGCAAAAATAGAATTGTCAAAAATAGACTTAAATTGGCAACACAAAAAAACGTTGTTCCTAGCTCAATGAACCCGTGATGCCTCAAGTCATCAGGGTAGAGATGCCACCTATAAGTAGGCATGAGATCAAAGAGCAAATTTACCCATGAAAAATATTTCTCAAGTTATCCATAACTATGAATCATGTGCTGCAATCAAGCAAACCAAGCAGTTAAAACCCCTATAATATAGTGAGAAATAGTCCAAATATAAAGAGGCCTAGCAGATTCTTACATGACACTGCCCCAGACATGCCAAAGTAAGTGCTATGTGCTCACAATAGTAGAAGACACCACTAGATAGTTAGAAACCTATCTTATGCCTCACGCTACAACCCATAATACCATCCTAGGCCTTAAAAAGCAAATCCTTTAAAGACATAACACCCCTGAAAAGATTGAGTCAGACAACAGAACTCATTTCAAAAACAGCATTATCAATACCTAAGCTAAAAAATATAATATTGAGTATACCATATCCCCTACCATGCACCAACTGCAAGCAAAATAAAAAAGTACAATAGACCATTAAAAAAGACCTTAAAAACATTAAGTAGGAAATCTTTCAAAAATTAAAAACAGCATCTAACAAAAGCCACCTAATTAGTTAACTCCCAAGATTCCACCAACCAAGCAGTCCCTGCCCAATCTAAGCCCCTGCATACAGTAAACAAAAACCAAGTCCCACTGATACATGTCAGAGATTTGTTAATGTCTTGGTTTATAACACAGGTGTCTGCTAGGGAAGGCAGAAAAGACTCCCTTGGAATGGAAAATGTAAACACCCTCCCTCCGAATTATTGGAATTTTGAAATTAAGGGGCTCTCAGGGCTCTCAGGCAAAGATATGTGAATGGGAATAACAGTTCTTTACTAGTATGTATAATAAAGCAAACAGACAACAACAATTACAGCATTAACCGCAAACAGAACCAGGAACACAGTGTCCTGGGGTGACATTATGATGCTTGTATCCCCATTCATCTGTTCTGTGCCTTTAAGACTGTCTCTGAAGAGTGAAAGTTTTGTTTGGGTTTCTCTTATCAGGGACACAGAGATGGGCAGTACATAGGGCTGTTTTCGCTTTTTGCTTTTGGCTTTCTGCTTTGCTTGCTCTCTCTCTGCTCTCGCTTCTGCTTGCTTTTGCTTCTGCTTATTAGCTAGTTTAGCTAAACAGTCCAAATTCCTTCCTGGACTGTTTCTCCTCTCCTTTTTCTTCGACCATCTCCAACCTGCTCCGGACTGGGACCTGGAAACACTGAGGGTTTGCACCGTTTGGCCTGCAGCAGCTGCCCCAGCGCCAGAGGGACTAACAGAGCAACCACCCCCGAAAGAGACTTTCTGATTTTGTCATCTTTTTCAGAGCAGTGTCATCCGGTATTGTTCATTTTGTGTGCTGGGGGGTGCTGTGCCTGTTAAATAAACAGGTTCTTTCCACTTGTCTCTGAGGAATTCTTCCCGAACCGGTTGGTGGGAGGGGCCGTGTGGGTTTGCTTTCTGGAGGGGCCCTCCTTTGGAGATTCTCTACCAAATTTGCCCTAAACCAGGACACCCAGTAACAGCCTTCCCAGCCTCAGGCACTTTCCCCTTTGGTGTAGTGATGGTCACAGCTGGAAGGGGCGCTGGTGGCTTCTGGTGGGCAGGGCAGGTATGATGATTCTCCTGCAGCTGCAGGGGGCACTGTGGTGCGAGCTCGGGGAGCACGTGGTAATGGGAGACTTAACTGAGATGGGAAGGGATGGAAGCAGTCGATTCCGGTGCCCCAGCAGGACTCTCAGGAAGCAGCAAGCTGGGCCCGCAGGATGTTTTGGCAGGCAGGAGGTGAGGGGCTCCCAGCAGGGCAGGGAGACCCGAGCTCAGGATCCCAGGCACCCAAGCAGATGGTTATAAGTTACTCTTTTAGTGAGGCAGATGTTAATAAGGTCCCAGTTCAGTGGCTGCTCTCACAAGCAGTGGCTCACCCCACGGCAGAAGAAGCAGCTCTGGGCTGGCCTTCGGCAGCAGCAGTGGAATTCCTTTTCCGACCATCCTCCTGCTAAGCCAAGAGAGGGCTAGGAGCTGTGCCCAGCCCCTTCCCCCAGCCCGAATCCCCCAGTATCTCCACACCCCCCCCACCCCAAATTCCCAAAAAAACAAAGAAGTTCCCCCTTTGTCTCAAGCACCCAGGAATCAGTTTCCATTAGCAACTCAATGGGAAGAAATTCTACAGGTGATGAACAGAAGGAACGAACATAAAAGAAAACCCAACCCCCAACAGTTAAGAAAGAAAATTTAAATTAATTCTGTCTCAAATACAAACAAACCCATTCATACAGTTGTCTTTGCTCAAAGACCAAGTTGCACATAGTAAATAATGCAAAAAAATAGAACAACACAATGTATACCTCAAAAAAATCTAATTAATAAATAAGAACCATGTATAAATATTATTTACTAAATATCGTATTGTCTATACATAACTATATACTATATATGTAATATGTGTTTATAACGTTAAAATACATATTAGTTTAAATAGTAAGCTAAAAATATAAAAATAAGAAATAAAATATCCTGAATTAGCTAGATGATACTTATATCCCCAATCATCTATTCTCTTTATACTAAGTTCTGCACCTTTAAGACTAATTCCAAGAGCAAAAAAAAAGAAGAAAAAAAGCACAAAGTTTATTATCAAAAACTGCACTTAATCCTCCACATCCTTCTCCTAGACTGTGTTGACTGCAGTAGACAGCAAAAAAAAGCTCTCCTTTACTTTTCAATTAGTTTTTAGCTAGCTAAAGCAATAAAGTTCCCTAAACCATACTTTTTTTTTCTTAAAACTATTCAAACCTACTCTAAACTAAAAAACCCAGAAAAACACCAAGATCTCACAACTGTGGCCCACCAAGCTCAAGACGCTATATTCCAACACCAGAGAGACTAATAAGACTCTAAGTAAGCCAAGTTACAATCCACAAAGAAAACTTTCTAAATTTGTCATCTCTTCAGGACAGTAAAAAGTTTTGTTATTTAGTATTATTCATTTTTTGTGCTAATAAATACTTTACCTGTTAAATAAACAAGTTTTTTCCAATTTTCTAAAAAAAAATAATTCCCAAACCAATTGGGGGAGGGACTGATTAAATCTACTCTCTAAAAAACCCTTTTAAAAATTTTGTCCCAACTTTACCCTAAACCAAAACAATTCAGAAGCATCAGTATATATATTTTTACTCTTACGAGCCTTTTTTTGGTTTCAGCTTACAGACATAATCACAGTTCTACAATAAATCTGTCCTCTTGGCATCTTCTATTGTTGTCTCCAAAACTATGGTAAAGGAGCATGAAAGAGTGTACAGTTCTATGTTGACATAACAGAAACTCATTCGTCCAGTTCTGTCTGAGATACACACTGTGCAGAGATGCGCTGCTGCTGGTGCTCTTGCTCTCTGTTTAACTCCTTCCTTGCACCAACACCTGTTGCACCAACATGCATGTGTACTCTTTGTGCATATGCTATAGCAAATCTGGAAGTTAGGTTAAGTTATAGTTATAATTTAGGCTAAATGCTCTAAAGTGTTATTTCTCTGTTAGATTGTTATGGTTAAGTTATAAATTAAGGTATAAGTTAAGGTAGAGTACTGTTAAGTGATAGCTTTCTCCTCGAGCCAGGTCTTATGAGCTCTTGGAGAACCTACCACACTCAAGATAGCTCAGCTACCTCAAATGGCATAAAATTAGCAGAATGGCTTCTGAGGTAGTGTTGGAAACAGAAAAGTTTTAATAAAAGGCAAAATAACAAAGCTCTTACAGAGAAGAACCGAGCCAGGGGCAAGAGGTTCTTGCTCCTGCTAAAACACCCCACAAAAGCAATTATTTCCTTTGTTCTCTTCTCTTTCTAGTGAATTACCTGGGTGGGACCTTATGGCCTCTGTCCAATTGGGTAGCCCTAGGTCTGAGGTGAAGTCCCAAAGGTCCTATGAGGTGTCTTTTTACCAAATTGAGGAGAGAAACTTCTGGGCTTTTTTCCTTTTTAAGGAGACAAAAGATAATTTGGTCACTCCATCAACAGGAGGCACATTACTACAGTTAAGTGTTATTAAGCTTTGGGCCACATTCATTTTCATCCTTGTTTACACTGTCTTTACACATGCACAGACACACACACACTTAGGTAGTTTCAATTAATTTCTGTTTGGATTGCCTGGATTTTTGTTTGGTTTTTTTGTTGCTTACTTTCCCTTGTTGTGCCTTAGTTGTCCTTTGTAAGTAGAATGAATCTTGCCAACAAATCTGTTGTACTTTCTAGTTTAATGTTAAATCTGACTTTTCCTCATACCCTTGCTGGTGATTTTTTGAGCGATCTCAAGCACACTCATTCAGGAAAGTAGGCCACAGCCCTTCTCTGGTCTCCAAGGTGCTGCACCAATACCTCCAGAGCAACATTCAGTTGCTCATATGTAAAGAGTTCAAAAGGCTTAGTTAGGTCAGGCAGCTCCAGAGTTGGGACTGACATCAAGGAACATTTCATCTATTTAAATGCAGTCCTTGTGCTCTCTGTCCACATAATAATTCCCTTTTTGGCTGCTTTTTGTGCTCCATACAGAGGTTTTACCAGTAATCCATATTTTGCTATCCACAGGCAACACCAACCTAGCATCCCCAGGAAGGTTACCATCTCTCTCACGGTGTGGGGCTCTGGGAGATGGCAGATGGCTTCTTTCCATTCTCTGCTCAGTTGTCAATGTCCACAGAAGATTTCTACCCGAGTAAACTACTGTTTCCCTGGCAACCTGTGCCTTCTTTTTCGAGACTCTATACTTAGTCCTAAAAAGTTCAACAGACTTACAGTGAGCTGGATGCAGTCATCAGGCATTTTAGCTGCAATTAGAATGCCATCTACTTACTGAAGAATAACCACTCCTGGTTCTTCTCCAGTCCTCCAATTCCTTTGCCAGCTGTTTTTTGAATATTGTTGGGCTGATTTTGAATCCCTGGGGTTAGACTGTCCAGGTAAGTTGGCTTTTCCTCGCTCTCAGGATTCTTCCATACAAAAGCAGAGTTCTTGGGGTTTTTTTATACACAGGAACACAGAAAAAGGCATCCTTCAGGTCTAAGACAGTGAATCGCCTTAATTCATCTGTCAGTGTGGTCATAAGACTGTAGGGGTTTGCTACCTCTGGATGTATATCTTCTGTCATTTTGTTAATTCCCCTTAAATCCTGCACTTATCAGGATTACCTCTTACCATTGAGAGGAATAGGGGATTTGTCTTTACAAAGATGCTGTGGGTCTGCTGATAGATAAAACCAGCACTGGGAGATAAAAGAAACAATGGGAAGGATTCCACTGACTGATGAATGGAAAAAGATATTTGCTTTTACAAATAAACTTTAAGTTGGCTGATAAATGAAATTAGACATTGAAAGATGAAAGAAACAACAGGGAAGAAAAACCCCCTAAATTCCATATCAATTAAAAATTAAAAGGGAAGGTTATACATTAGAGGGAAATCTTCGGTATCAGGCGTATTGGGAAGTCTGTACCTCTCAAGTACCTCAGCCAATGGGGAAACAGAGAAGGGAAATGCAGCCAGGAAATTAGGATAAAAAGGAGGCTGTGTCCTCCAAAAATTTGAGAGACCCCAGGGGAATGCCCCATGGCCTCTCCCTTTGTTCAAATAAATTAAAAGGACTCCTCTGTCTCCTTTTTGGACATAAGCCTCTGATGTTTGTGGATTAATTTTCCTAACAACATCAGCCTCTTACCATCAGCTTTCTTTACTGGCAGGATGGGTGTGTTGTATCTAGATTCACATTCCGCTAGTAATCCAAATTTAAGGAACTTCTCAATTAGAGGTGCCAATCCCCTACGGCCTTCTAACGTCAAAGGATGTTGTTTCTGCCTTACCAGTGTAGCCCCTAATTTGAATGCAATACAGGCTCATCTCTTTTGGATATCCCAGAAAAATCATTGGCTCACACTATTGGAATGACAGTATCTTCAACTTCTTTGGGAATTTCTCCATAATTCTCCTGCATGAATATGGCAGCTGCTTCGACAAATTTAGTGTCAGGAATTAAAATTTGCACTCCCCCTTCTTTGCAAAACTTGATTTCGACTTCCAATTTCTCCAGTACATGCCTACCCAACAATGGTTTGGGGGAGTTTGGCATATAGAGGAATTGGTGAGTCACCCCATGTTTTCCCAACTTAAATTTTAAAGGTTGGAAAAAAGGCCATGTTTCATGCGAAAAATGCCAATCACTTGTTTTAAAATTTTTAAAGTTTAGTAGTAATAAAATGGTTATAAAAATAGTAATACAAATTAGAGTAATAAGAATTTGGACAATCAGAGTTAGGACAATAAAAGACAATAAAAACAACGACGTAGAGACAGTCCGGGTGCCTCCCGGGCAATTAAGCCCCAAAAGCACACACGCTAACAAAGGATAAACCCTTAAAAGCAATAGCCTGTTGCATATTCATATATCTCACACATGATGCATCAATTATTTTCAAACAAAGGGTGTTCCCTGTTTCTGGTTCTTCCCGATAAGGAGGCAATAATTCTTCTCTTGGGGATTTTGGTGTCTTGTTGCTGTTATCTCGGTGCAAAGAATTTCTTGATTATCTCATCCCTTTCTTGAGCTAAAAAAAGTATCTTACATCACATAGTTTCTATTTTAACATTATGTTATAACCTAAAACTACTTAAAAAAGATTAATACAGTAAACCTTTCTAACATAACGCATATAATATTCATTTTAATATTTGTGAAAAGCCAATCATAAAATACGCATTTTTCATATTTCACTTACCCCTGTAGCACCAATCACATTTAGAGTATCTTCACTCAATTTCCCTTTTAAAGCATTGACACAGAATATGTTGCCCCCATACCTACCAGAAATTCAACATGAACTTTCCCCAGCTTAGCTACAACCAAAGGGTCAGGGAGGGATGAGCCCTTCGGTCCCTGTCAGTCCCCACTGACAGCAAATTCAGGAGCTGGAGGTGTGTGTCTTTTTTGCCCACATCAGACACTCATTCTTCCAGTGTTGTTTTTTCTTGCAAAAAGCACATTGATCTTTCTCTAGAGGAGGAGTACTCCTTTTCGATACATTAGATGACTTTTCCTGATCACCACTTGTGAAAAATGCATATTATATGGCTCTAGTCAGATATTTACTATGTGTATTATGTTGTATTGATTAGTAGTGCTGTATTAAAATTTTAATACTATGGTAAATGTAGTTTTCTAGTTAAAATGAAGCTTTTGTAGTTAAAATAAACACTATGTATGTGGGATATTTTTTAAAGAGAAGAATGAGGTATTTGCACCGATATGTCAGCCACAGGACACCTAAATCTTTCAGAGAAAAAAAAAATTATTGCTCCCTTATCAGAAGAAACTAACTTCTTCCTGACTCACTCAGCCCTGAAGATGCCATCAGGATTAAGGGGAAGAAGTTGACACTGACCAGCCAGTATCTTTTGTTTGAATGGAATTTATGCATCATGTATGAGATGTATGAATATGCAACAGGCTATTACTTTTAAGGGTTAATCCTTTGTTAACGTGTGTCCTTTTTCGGGCTTATTTTGCCCAGGAAAAGGTACCTGGACTGTCCATAACTCTTTGTTTTTATTGTCTTGTATTGTCCTAATCCTAATTGTTCACATTTTTATTACTCTAATTTTATTACTATTTCAATAACCATTTTATTACTATTAAACTTTTTAAATTTTAAAAACAAGTGATTGGCACTTTTCACACTACTCCTATTCTGCTGGCATCTATCCCCATCTGTTGAATCCCTATTTTGATATACTTTCCAGGCTGCATTCAACAATTTACCTATGTCATGCATCTTATCTGTCTTTTGCAGTTTTTTCCTTATGTTATCTGCAGATTGGCCTATAAACAAATAAGCCACATGGATGTTGGAGGTTAGGATTTTTCCTTTTTGTTTTCTTTCTCTTGGTGAATTTTGTCCCATTTTGTTGCTAAGAAACATTACCAATCAGTACTTAAGAGAAACAGAAGTAACTGTGGAGAAGGGGGAGGAGTGCAGCTAGTTTTACTATCGTAGCTGAGGGGTTTCTCTTGGAAGGGGCAGAGACACCTCAAGAATTGGTCCAGGGAAAAGGGGGCAAGGGCAGCTGCTAGCTCTCTTGCTTTCTTAGCATTCGGAGGGAAAAGAGACTGCAATGGCTGTAGGAAGAATTCACCACCACTGCGGGGTTCTGTCTTGTCATGGTTTGACCCTGGCACAATGCCAGTGCCCCCATGAGAATACACTCCCTGGTGTCTGCTGTGAGATGTGATGTGACCAGGAATAAGAACCGCAGGCTCTTGCTTAAAAAGAAAGAAAAAGTTTATTAACTAGACTACAAGTGAAAGAAAAACACACAAGGAAAAATGAAAACCTTACAAAAGCATTCTCCTCCTCCCCCCACCAAATTCCCAATACCATACATCTTCCAAAATCACGAACTCTTAGTCCGGCACCACCCTTTAGAATACCCAATTCTCAGTTCATCCAAAAAGGGAGGAGTCCTTTTTGTAGCCATGGTGTCTTCTTCCTTTCCATCTTCAGTGCTCTCACCACCGAATTTGGAACCAAGCTGTCTCGAGGGTTGTCTTTTAAGGATGCATCTTCCCACTCCAAAAGGCACAGTCTCTCCTTTCGGGACATCTGTCCCCCCCATATTTTTAGCACCCCCTGGGGCCGAGGGGTATCCACACTGCACTCCTCCTGGTTCTGAGGCCGGGGCTCCCCCTCGAACACAGTATCTGCATCACACGGAAACAGTCCATAGCTATACAAAAAGCATCCAGCAACATGCTACTCCATCACCCTTTCCACCCCCTGGGGTTCTTCTTTCTCTCTCTCTTGCTCAGACCTTCCTCTCCTTTACTCAGTTCCTTCTTCATCTTCTAAAGTCATATCTTCTCCAGGGGAAGGTTAAGGCTCTGCTAAGTTTTCATTATCCACAAAAAGCCCCTCTACACTCGGCTGGACACCTTGCGGCAGTTCCTCCCCCCCCCCCCTTCTCCGCAGCCGCAGCCGTGCGGCCCTGCTGCAGGCACATGTTTATGGAATTTCAAGGTAAAAAGCACAGGCTGCCTTCTCTCTCTCTGTCTCTCGAGGGCGGGGGGTGGGGGAAGAATACCTCTCGTGCTCCTCCATTCCTTCCATTCCTCCACCCTTGGGTCCCTCACGGTCAGGCCTACCTACCCCAGGCCGCGCGGCTTTCCCCTCCCCCACCCAGCAGCACACAGCTGGGCAGGGGAGAGCTCTGACCTCTTTCACCGCAGGAACCCAAGAGACCTCCCAGGTGAGCAGCTCTGGTTTTCAACCCCTGTGTTTTCTCAGAGGCAGATCTAATTTTCAGTGGTCGTACCAAGTGCCAATCTTAAAATCTGAGCATCCATTGGTGGTTTGGTGGTAGTGACCATAGCATCTCAGAAATCTCATTTCCGGTCAAATCACCACATGTCTCCTGCTGCCTTTTTTTCTAGTGTGAGTGGAACTCTGCTTGTGGGGGCGGCCGTTGCATTAGAACCTTATTAACACTGTTATAAATTATCAAATCGTGAGCCAAAATTATCAAAAATTTTGAAAAGATTTATTAATTTTTCTGCGCGACTGAATTTCTTTCTCCAAGACCACCACAGCGAAAGAGACAGCGTCAAGCCCAGGGTCAGCGCTGAGTGAACCTGGATCTGACCTCCAGAGTGTCAGTCTCCCCCTGGTTCACGAATGTGTCTTCTTGCAGCGAGGTTTTATACAGTTTATTGTGCCCAAGGCAAAGATGTCCAAATTTCCTTTGTAACTCTTCACATGCATCGATGTTTCTTTCAATGAGCAGAGGTGGACAAAAACCAGGTCCAGGTGTGTAGTCAGTGTCAATGGGCTCCGGGGAAGCCATGTATTCAGATGTATCAGTTTGGCCGGCTGACTATCTTGATAGATGCAATCGGCAAGGCGATAATCTCTCTTGGGTGGCTCCCTACGACTAGACTCTGGATGCTGGTGATCATCGCCCTGGAAGCTTCTATTCTTACGTTAAGGCGTCGATCGTTATCTTAACTTGTGTCGGGGAATTCGTTGTAATCTGAATAGACAGCTGCTCCCGGACGGAGTGGTCAGAGACAAAGTTTTTGGATCTTACAATATTTTATACCATACATTAATAGCATGAATTATCCCTACTATATATTACAATACCCTACTTCACCAAACAAGGGACCCTTCGCCATCTGCTTGGGTGTCTCAGGGGAAAATCCAGAAGCCCCAAGCCTCTTCTCGCTCCAAGGGAGCCTTTTCCAGCCGTGTTCGGGAGCCAGGCTGCTGCTGCCCAGCCCCCACTGTGCCTCTGATACTGCTCCAGGGTTTTTTGCTACACTGTAGCCCTTCACCCCCTGCCTGCTTGGACGCCCCACAGTTCTAGCTACAGCTGCAGAGTTTCTGCTACCTCTTGCTTGCTACCCCAGGTGAACTCATTTCTGTCATTCCAGCTTGCTGCTTCCAAGGATCCTGCTGGGTCACCGGGATCGGCTGCCCCTGAAGGTTTGTGGAGCAAGCCCCTTTTCCATCCCTTCCACCAGCTGCATCTGCCATTACCATGTTCAGAGAGATGATCGAACTTGCGCCACAGCGCCTTTTGCAGCTGCAGGAGAATCATTGCATCTGCCCTGCCCAGACATGGAGCCACCAGCTCCCCTGCCGGCTGTGACTAGAACTACAACAAAAGGGAAAGTGCCTGCAGCCAAAAAAAGGCTGTTACTGGATTCCTGGTTTTGTTTGTTGTTGCTACCATTGTTGTTGTTTGTTTGCCTTGTTATCCATATACATACCAGTAAAGAATTGTTATTCCTTTTCCCATATCTTTGCCTGAAAGCCCCTTAATTCCAAAGTTATAATAATTCACAGGGAAGGGGTCATCTCCATTTCAGGGGAGGTTCATGCCTCCCTTGGAAGACACCTGTCTCTCAAACCATGGCACACACACTTATATATCACATATATATACAAGCACAGGTATCATTTCCAGAGTCAATGGCTGTCCCTCCAAGACAGCTGTTGAGTTCATTTACTCCATGACTGTGGGTTCCATCTGTCCTAGATGTCTTCCAAGGCAGGAGGACTGGTTTGCTGTTGGGTGGTTGCAAGCTGCATCAAAAGCTCACAACTGGTGTAGCTGGTAAGTCTCCAGCCATCCAGTGGTTCTTTCCACCTTTGCAAGCACATAGAGCTTGCCTCAGTGGATTTGCAGGAGTGTGATGTAATCGATCTGACTCAGGCCTTCCCATGCTTATACTTCAACCATCGTCCACCATACAACAGGGGCTTTACCTGCTTAGACTGCTTGATCACAGCACATTTCACAATCGTGGATAACCTGGGAGATAGTGTCCATGCTTCAGTCCACCCCTCAGTCCCAAGTCCATCTGTTTGTTGCATCTCTTCCCTGATGATCTGAGGAATCATGGGCCCACCAAGGCAGAAATAATTCACCTTTATGTTGTCAGTCCAGATGTACCTGAGACACTAATCTTGGCAGAGCAATCCACCTGTCTGTTGTTGCGATGTTCTTCAATATCCCAAATCATGGGTACATGTGTATCTATATGACATTGTATTGGGTTTGCATTACCTGGTTTTGGTAGGGGGGGTTACAGGGGAAGCTTCTGAGAGGAACTGCTGGAAGCTTCCTCCATGTCCGGCAGAACTAATCCCTGGTGGCTCCAAAGATGGATGTGCCGCTGGTCAAGGCTAGGCCAATTAGAAAATTAGAAATGGTGGTAATGCCTCAGTGATAACATATTTCAAAAGAAAGGAAAAAAAAAAGGTATTGCACAGTTGAAATTGCAGCCAGAGAAGAGCAGGGTGAGAATATGTAAGAGGAACAACTCTGCAAACACCAAGGTTAGTGGACGAGGAGCAGGAGGAGGTGCTCCAGGCAGCAGAGAAGAGATTCCTCTGCAAGCCATGGTAATGACTATGGTGAAGCAGGTTGTCCCTCTGCAACCCATGGAGATCCCTGGGGAAGCAGATCCATCCACAGCCCATGGAGGACCCCCACATCAGAGCAGGCAGATGCCTGAGAGGAGGCTGTGACCCCATGGAAGACCCATGGAGACAGAAGCCTATGCTGGAGCAGCCTGTCCTTGAAGGACTGCACCCCATGGAAAAGTGACTGATGCTGCAGCAGTTTTGGGAGGACTGTCTGCCTGTGGGGTGGACTCATGTTGCAACAAGTCACAGAGAGCTGTTGCTCATGAGATGGAGCAATGTTGGAGAAGTTTGTGGAGAACTGTCTGCTGTGGGAGGGACTCCACAGTGCAGCAGGGGAATGACTCCTCTCCCTGAGTTGTGGGAGAAACCACAGGTGATGAACTGACCATAACCCCCATTCCCTGTCTCCTTGCACTGCTGGAGTAGGAGGTACAGCTGGGAAGGAGGGAGGGGTGGGGGAATGTGTTTTGAAGGGTTTATTTTACTTCTCATTGTTCTGCTCCGATTTTGTCAGCAATAAATTAAAGTAATATCTCTAATTCGAGCCTGTTTTGCCCATGATGGCATTTGATGAGTGATGTCTTCTGATCCTTACCTCAACCCATGAACCCTTTGTTAGATTTTCTCTCCTCTGCCCAGCTGCAAAGGAGAGCAAGAAAGTGGCTTTGGTGGGTGCCTGGCATCCAGCTAGCATCAACCCACTACACAAGCCAAGTGGGTAAAGCCCTTCTGGCACAGAGCATGGTGTCTGGGATACTGGTATGGAAAGGACTGGGAGATCCATTAGATAACATTGCTGCAAACCCACTAAGGCAAGAGCTATATGCTTTCCATTAGGAAGCTGACAACCAGATGGTGTAAAACATAACCTGGAACAAATACCACCACCAAACCCACTATCCTGGGCCTTGAAAAGTAAGTTTGGTAGTGAAACAGCACTCTAAAAAAAAAAGTCAATTCAAAAACTGAGACAATTGGACCAATTTCGAAAACAACTTCATAGATACATGGGCCAATGAGCGTGGAATTGACTGGATGTCCTGGGTAACCCAAAATGCATTGTATTTCATATCTATCTGTGTCCAAAATCATTACTGTCTGTTTAAGAACTGGCAATGCAGCCAGAAATGGAACTGTGGGTCCAGGGAGAAGGTGCCCGGGCTTTTCAAGGCTGAGACACTCAGGTGATGCCAAATGATTTTTTGGCCTTTTTTCTTTTATATATTCTCCATATTCTTTATACATATATTTGTAGCTCCATAGCCTATTGCTGTATCCATGGCTAATTTTCCCAATACTTTTGCCTACCTTTTCCCTAGGCAGAAAGACAAAACACATTCCAAGGTCTCCTATGCTATCTTGGTTCTCTCTGGGAACCAAGGCCAAAAAACAGCTCTTCAAGACACATTCTCATCAACAAAGTTTAGTGCCATCTGAGATGGAAGGATTTAGAAGGGGCTTGAATTGCACCACCACTTGTGCTCCTAATTGATGCTTTTTGTTAAATATGCTAATTTTCTAAACTTATAAAACCATATTCACCCTGTGGGGGGTGGCCATTTGGTGGATATTTTCCATATCTGCCCATGGAGACCTCCAATAAAGACCAACCTTTATATTACCTCCTATACTAATATGATCTTGAGAGTGTGTTGGTTTATTTACAGGTTCTTTAGGACATCACAGGCAGAGCTCTTTTCTTGGCTCTTGACTCTGGCACTTTTTCTTTTGCTCTTCCAGGGAGAGAGAGACAGGGTGGAAAGAGGCTCCCCTTTGGGTATTTTTTGGGTTTTTTCCCCAAGGGGGTTTGCATTGGGTCTGACTGAGGTAAAGTTCACAGCCTTTACAGTGCTGTGCTTTGCATTGGTAGCTGGACTGGTGTTGATAACAGACTAGTGTTTTGGCTAATGCCGAGCAGCACTGTCCCTCTGACATTCTTTCCCCCACCAAAGGGGATGGGAGTGGGCAAAATTGTGGGAGGGGACACAACCAGGCCAGATGACCCAAATTAGCCAAAGGGATATTCCGTACCATATGATGTCAGCTCAGACATATAAGCTAAGGGAGAGAGGAGGAAGGGGAGACATTAGTGAGTGTGCTGGTTTAGGGCAAATTTGTTAAAGAATCTGCAAAGGATCCTCCAGGAAGCAAAACCCACACGGCCCCTCCCCCCAACCGGTTCGGGAAAAAATTCCTTGGAGAGAGGTGGAAAGAACCTGTTCATTTGACACGCACAGCACCCCCCAGCACACAAAATGAACAATACCAGCTGACACCGCTCTGAGAAAGATGACAAAATCAGAAAGTCTCTTTCGGGGGTGGTTGCTCTGTGCTCAGTCCCTCCGGCGCTGGGCAGCTGCTGCAGCCAAACCTTCGGTGTTCCCGGGTCCCAGTCCGGAGCAGGTTCGAGATGGTCACAGGAACAGGAGAGGAGAAACAGTCCGGGAAGGGATTTGGACTGTTTAGCTAGAACTAGCTAATAAGCAGAAGCAAAAGCGAGAGCAGAAGCAAGAGCAGAAAAGCAAGCAAGCAAAGCAGCAAGCTGAAAGCAAGAAGTGAAAAACAGCCCTCTGTACTCCTAGTCTCTGTGTCCCTGATAAGAGAAACCCAAACAAAACTTCCACTCTTCAGAGCCAGTCTTAAAGGCACAGAACAGATGAATGGGGATACAAGCATCATAATGTCACCCCAGGACATTCCACCCCTTATCCCCATATCATCAACATACTACAACACATCATGCATTATTCATACAAAATTTCCATCTGTTTCCCCAAAATTACAAGCAATATCCATCATGCCTTCATCACATCCCCACACTGGACCACTGAATCCAGGCCCTATATTACAGAGCTGCAGGATTCCCCCTTTTCACTTTAGTCACTTAAAGCTCCATCTATCACTTGCTCAGACCTTTGACATTTACACATTTCCTTCTATCTCATGTCTGTATGGTTTAATGTACAGACAATGGCAGTAACATCCAATGAACAGTGATATTGCATATCATTCTTACCCCACAATCAGATCTCCCTGAGGTACACATTGTGTTGTTCCATCTCTTTGCATTATCCACCACGTGCAACCTGGTCCCTGAGCAAAGACAACCCCACGAATGGGTTTGTCTGTACTCAAGGCAGAATTGATCCACACAGTCTTCCCTAACAAACCTCTGATATGTGCCACTGGGACTTTGTCTCCTTCTATTACATTCAGGGACTCAGACTGGGCAGGACCTGCTCGGTTGGTGGAACCTCGGGTGTTAACTAACCAGGTGGCCTTTGCTAAATGCTGCTCCCAATTCTTGAAATATCCCCCACCCAAAGCTTTCAGCTGGGTTTTTAGTAGTCCATTGTACCTCTCCACTTTCCCTGCAGCTGGTGCATGGTAGGGGATATGGTACACCCACTCAATGCCATGTTCCCTAGCCCAGGTGTTGATAAGGCTGTTCTTGAAATGAGTCCCGTTGTCTGACTCGATCCTCTCAGGAGTGCCATGTCTCCACAGAACTTGCTTTTCAAGGCCCAGGATGGTGTTCCGGGCTGTAGCATGAGACACAGGGTAGGTTTCCAACCATCCAGTGGTGGCTTCCACCATGGTCAGCACGTAGCGCTTGCCCTGGCGTGTCTGAGGCAGTGTGATGTAGTCAATCTGCCAGGCCTCCCCATACTTGTACTTGGACCACCGTCCACCGTACCACAGGGGCTTCACTCGCTTGGCCTGCTTGATGGCAGCACACGTCTCACAGTCATGGATAACCTGAGAAATACTGTCCATGGTTAAATCCACCCCTCGGTCTCGTGCCCATTTATAGGTAGCATCTCTGCCCTGGTGGCCTGAGGCATCATGGGCCCATCTAGCAAGGAATAACTCTCCCTTATGTCCCCAATCTAGGTCTGTTTTGGACACCCCTATCTTTGCAGCTTGGTCTACCTGCTCATTGTTCTGGTGCTCCTCATTGGCCCTACTCTTGGGTACATGGGCATCTACATGGCGGACTTTCACGGGTAGCCTCCCTACCCTGGTAGCAATGTCTTTACACTCATCAGCAGCCCAAATTGGTTTCCCTCTACGTTTCCAGTTAGCCTTTTTCCACCTCTCCAGCCATCCCCACAGAGCATTGGCTACCATCCATGAGTCAGTGTAGAGGTAGAGCTTTGGCCACTTCTCTCTCTCAGCAATGTCCAGGGCCAGTTGAACAGCTTTGAGTTCAGCAAGTTGGCTTGATCCACCTTCTCCTTCGGTAGCTTGTGCAACCTGTCGTGTGGGACTCCATACGGCTGCTTTCCACTTCCGGTTCATCCCTACGATGCGACAGGAACCATCAGTGAAAAGAGCGTAGCGTGTTTCCTCTGGGGGCAGTTGGTTATAGGGAGGAGCCTCTTCAGCACGTGTCAGTGGTTCTTGTTCCTCTTCATCTGTGACACCAAAATTCTCACCTTCGGGCCAATTTGTAATGACCTCCAAAATCCCAGGGCGATTCAGTTTACCTATACGGGCACGCTGAGTGATGAGAGCAATCCACTTGCACCATGTAGCACTGGTGGCATGGTGAGTGGAAGGAACCTTGCCTTTGAACATCCACCCCAGCACTGGTAGTCGGGGTGCCAGGAGGAGTTGTGCTTCAGTGCCTATTACCTCCGAGGCAGCCTGGAGTCCTTCATAGGCAGCCAGGATTTCCTTCTCTGTTGGAGTATAGTTGGCTTCAGATCCTCTGTAGCTTCGACTCCAAAATCCCAGTGGTCGACACCGAGTCTCCTCAGGCACCTTCTGCCAAAGGCTCGAGGACAAGCCATGGTTCCCGGCTGCAGAGTAGAGCATGTTCTTTACCTCTGGTCCTGTCCTGACTGGGCCAAGGGCTACTGCATGGGCAATCTCCTGCTTGATCTGGACAAAGGCTTGTTGCTGCTCAGGGCTCCACTGGAAATTGTTCTTCTTGCGGGTGACCAGGTAAAGAGGGCTCACGATCTGACTTTACTACGGATTGTGCATCCTCCAAAAGCCTATGGCATGCAGGAAAGCTTGTGTCTCCTCCTTATAGGTCAGTGGACACATTGCTGTGATCTTGTTGATGACATCTGTAGGAATCTGACGCCGTCCATCTTGCCACTTCACTCTCAGGAATTGAATCTCAGGAGCTGGTCCCTTTACTTTGCTCTTTTTAATGGCGAAACCAGCTCCCAGGAGGATCTGGATGATTTCCTTCCCTTTCTCGAACACTTCCGCAGCTGTGTTCCCCCACACAATGATATCATCAATATACTGCAGATGTTCTGGAGCCTCTCTCCTTTCTAGTGCAGTCTGGATCAGTCCATGGCAGATGGTGGGGCTATGCTTCCACCCCAGGGGCAGTCGGTTCCAGGTGTACTGCACTCCCCTCCATGTGAAGGCAAACTGAGGCCTGCATTCTGCTGCCAGAGGAATGGAGAAAAATGCATTGGCAATGTCTATAGTGGCCTACCACTTTGCTGCCTTGGACTCAAACTCATACTGGAGCTCTAATATGTCTGGCACGGCAACACTCAGTGGTGGAGTCACTTCATTCAATGCACGGTAGTCCACAGTGAATCTCCATTCTCCTTCAGATTTTCGCACAGGCCAAATGGGGCTGTTGAAGGGTGAATGGGTCTTGCTGACCACCCCTTGGCTCTCCAGCTCTCGGATCATCTTATGGATGGGGATCACAGCATCTCGAGTGGTCCTATACTGCCATCGATGCACTATGGAAGTGGCAATTGGCACTCATTGCTCTTCTCCCGTCAGGCATCCTACTGCAGATGGATTCTCAGACAACCCAGGCAAGGTGTTCAATTGCTGGATGCCCTCTGTCTCTACAGCAGCTATTCCAAATGCCCATCTGAGTCCTTTTGGGTCTTTGAAGTACCCACTCCGAAGGTAGTCGATGCCCAAAATACATGGGGCCTCTGGGCCAGACACAATAGGATGCTTCTTCCACTCATTTCCCGTTAGGCTCACATCAGCTTCCACCAAAGTGAAATCCTGGGATCCCCCTGTCACACCAACAATAGAAACAGACTCTGTCCCCACATGTCTTGATGGGATTAATGTGCATTGCGCACCAGTATCGACCAAAGCTTTGTACTCTTGTGGTTCCGATGTGCCAGGCCAACAAATCCACACAGACCAGAAAACATGATTTTCCCTGGCCTCTACCTGGCTAGAGGCAGGACCCCTCTAAACCTGGTTATCCTTCTTTCCCTGGGCATATGTTTTGGATGTTCCTTCGAGGGGATCAGACATGTCATCATCATCATACCTGGCCGTTCGGCTATGGGCAACTGGAGCTGCTTTTCTTCTGGTGGCTTCCTTCAGTTCACGCACCCGTCGTGCCAGAACAGCAGTAGGTTTCCTATCCCACCTTCTCATGTTTTCCCCACAATCACGCAGGTAAAACCACAGCTCAGCTCGTGGGGTGTACCATCTCTCACCATCTGGGAAACGTCTGCCTTGGAGACCAGAACCTCGGATCTGTACTGCTGAAATTTGGAGAAGGTCTTCTTTAATCTCCTCTCTAAGCTTCTTATGGTTTTCCTCTATCTTATCCTCTAAGTTCTGCAGACGTGTTTCTACCGCTGCGATTCTGGCATGTGTCGGGCCACGTACAGCATCTGCATATGCTCGGAGCTTCCTTGCCATGTCAAACACAGTCTCATCCCTCTCATCCCTCTTCATGATGGCTAAGGCAGAAGCATATTCGTGTGGCCCAAGTCGTACGAGTTTTCGCCACATCACAGACGTGCATGTTACTAAGTCTGGGTTCCTAGTTGTTACATCATCTGTGAAGATAATCTCTGCCACTGCCATTTCTCTCAGGCTTTTGATCCCTTGCTCTATTGTCTTCCACTGAGTTTGCTGCATATAGAGATCGTCCGCACACAGGTATCTTTCTGCTACGCTTCTTAGGACCCGTTCCCAGAGGCTGTGAGGGTTAGCCCCCCTCATCATTCCTTGGTCTATGACAGGATCCCGTGACAGGGATCCCAAATGCCTCGCTTCAGTGCCATCCAGAATTGTAGCCTCGCCTGCAGCATCCCAGAGACGGACAAGCCAACTAATTATGGATTCATCAGACCTTCGAGTGTAGTCCTTCCGTAGGCCACGAAGGTCCTTCAGGGAAAAAGACTCATCTGATCTTGCACCTGCTGCTTTGACTCCTGATTTTATGTCAGGAGGCATTGAGATTCCTTCTCCTTCATCATCATCATCATCATCCTCCCCTGGTCGATTGGTCTTGTCCGTGCATTTCCCACTTCTAGTGCTGGTAGCAACAGCCATGGGTTTAGATGCTGGCTTCGAGCCTGGAGTGTTAGCTGCAGCCTGAGTCACCGGGACAGTTGCTTGTTTATCTCCCTGCCCCCCTGCCTCTGTCTGCTGCCCGACAGTATCTAGCAGCGTGCGATAAGCATATGCCAGGGCCCAGCTCACTGCAATGACCTTCCTCTCCTTAGGCTCATCCTGGTACTTCTCTTTCAGATATTTCCCCACCTCAGCTGGGTTCTGAATTTGTTCATGGGGAAAAATCCCAGACTATAGGGTCAGAGAATTCCTTCAGAATTTGGCCCATATCCTCCCATCTCCCACACCATTTAGGATTTTCCACACCGGGGTTTACTCCTGAGTCAGGGGTCTCATCAGCCCGTCTAGAAATCTCAGCCCTCATTCTAGAGAAGCAGCAGGCTGTATAGAAGAAGGTTACCAGATTGAATACCAGGAAGATGGTTTCTTTAACATTGAGGGGAAACTGAACATCCTTCACTAGTGATGCAACTGATTCATAGGAGAAGGAGGAAAGCAGAGGCTGAAAAACCTCATTCCCTCCTGCTCCTCCTGCAACAAACTGGATGCATAACCATAGCCATGAACCATTCATACCTGGAGCAGACCCTAGCATGTTTATAAACTTCTTGCACATTATTGCCACCAAGCCCAGCAGGATAGCTACTCTGGTCACTGCCCCTCAGATGTAAAAACTACGTATTAGGGGCAATACTAAAGCTATTTCTGGATAAGAAAATAAACCTAGGGACCATAGAGCTATTAAAATCTCAAAAAACCCTAGGGACCAGAAATGCATGCAAACCTTCACCCCAATAGACATTATGAATTCAAAAAGCATGGCTATTAGCTGATTTAAATGAACACAGAGTAATAGCAACCAAAATGCAGTCAAAACAGGGTTTTTCCACTCTCTCTTTTGCCCCACGTTGGGCGCCAATATTTTGTGCTTGTTTAGGGCAAATTTGTTAAAGAATCTGCAAAGGATCCTCCAGGAAGCAAAACCCACACGGCCCCTCCCCCCAACCGGTTCGGGAAAAAATTCCTTGGAGAGAGGTGGAAAGAACCTGTTCATTTGACACGCACAGCACCCCCCAGCACACAAAATGAACAATACCAGCTGACACCGCTCTGAGAAAGATGACAAAATCAGAAAGTCTCTTTCGGGGGTGGTTGCTCTGTGCTCAGTCCCTCCGGCGCTGGGCAGCTGCTGCAGCCAAACCTTCGGTGTTCCCGGGTCCCAGTCCGGAGCAGGTTCGAGATGGTCACAGGAACAGGAGAGGAGAAACAGTCCGGGAAGGGATTTGGACTGTTTAGCTAGAACTAGCTAATAAGCAGAAGCAAAAGCGAGAGCAGAAGCAAGAGCAGAAAAGCAAGCAAGCAAAGCAGCA
Source organism: Melozone crissalis (assembly GCF_028551555.1). Taxonomy (NCBI): domain Eukaryota; kingdom Metazoa; phylum Chordata; class Aves; order Passeriformes; family Passerellidae; genus Melozone; species Melozone crissalis. The sequence continues at coordinate 1,264,947 of NW_026535813.1, read as the reverse complement.
AGCTGAAAGCAAGAAGTGAAAAACAGCCCTCTGTACTCCTAGTCTCTGTGTCCCTGATAAGAGAAACCCAAACAAAACTTCCACTCTTCAGAGCCAGTCTTAAAGGCACAGAACAGATGAATGGGGATACAAGCATCATAACGTCACCCCAGGACAGTGAGTTTTCAATTTTTGCCTTCTGGAGGAGGACCCATTGAGTATGCTGAAGCCCTGCTTCCTGGGAAGTGTCTGAAAATCGCTGCTGATGGGAAGTAGAGACTGGGTTTTTTTCCTCTTTAGCTCATGTGCATGCATATCTCTGCTTATTTCTTTCTTTTACTGTAATAAAACTGCCTTATCTCACCCTCCTGGTTGTTCTCCATCTTATTCTCTCCCCTGTCCCAATGGGAAAGGGAGTGATAGAGCAAGTTAGTGGGCACCTGGCACCCAGCCAAGGTCAAGCCACTACAGGGCTGCTTCAGGTTTTTTCTGGCTGGCAACAGTAGTAACCTGAGAAGCTGCATTTTACAATCAACAACTGTTTCATAGTGAATTTTGCGAGATCTATTCACAGAGTGAAGCTGGAGTCAGTTCAGGTCTGGCCACTATTCTTTGGTGCTCGAGAGTCCTTTTTTTTCCTCTCACCCATTGGAATAGGGATCCAAGACAGCAGCACTGACACCAGGGGCTTTGAGGCTGCAGAGCTGATACTAGTTGCATCCAGCTGCTGAAGTGTGCCAGCCACCTTTGCTGACAGAGCTGCTGATATAAAATTTTGAGTCAAACCGAATTGTATTTTTATATCTTTTATTTTAAAGAAAGCAAGCAAGCAGCGCTGGGTGGCCAGGGAGCCACTGCTCCACTCACGGCACACACCACTTACAAGTTAGGTAAAGTATATATACTGTTTTTAAGCCTACAAAGCATTTTCCAATGTGCTTGTGTTAGTCCAAATCAGCAAATATCAATAAGCTGGGATCAGCAATTTCATAATCTTTCCAGGTGGTCATTGAATTCCTGTCCTTCTTGTGGTCGTCTGGAGGGAGGCCCTTCACTGGTGTCTGCTACATGATTTTGTCAGGTGCATCAAGCTTTTTATTATACATAAGCATTTAGTCGCTTTGCTGCAATCCCCTTAGTTTACCACAACTTCCTCTATTTTATTCTAAGCATCAGTCATCTTGCTACTTCATCTCTGTACTTTACTATACTTCTTCATTTCAATGCTTTATTTGGCTATAGAAAGTTTCATAACTGTTCTTTGTAGCTATCCCAGGGAATGCATCCATTTTTGACACAGCAGATACAAGCATTTACTGATTCGATTGCCAATTGACACGAATCACAAAAACATTTTTCACACTGCTGCTGCCAGAGAGATAAGAAAAGGGAAGGGCTGCTGCCGTCTTTGTCTCTCCACATGCAGCCATCTTGGGGGAGGCGTTATTCTGCCATTCTGGTTTCTCTTTGTTCCTGGGGAGTCCATGAGATTTCAGCAATTTTGTAACTAGTGACTATTGCTGTTATTTTTTTCCTGCTGCTGTTTTGTTTTTTAGTAAACTCTTATTTTTTTACTTATATCTACTCATATTTGTCTCTTCTTATTGGTGGAAAACGACTGGTTAAAACTAAAAGGGAGGCTACTCATTTGGGAGTGTCTGCCTCTTAAATTGCCTTAAACCAAGACACTGGTTGTACCACAGTCCCAAATATTTACCAGCCTCCAGGAAGACTGAACAATGTAATGGCCTGTTAAAAAAACATACTGAGAGAGATGTCTGGTGGGACATTCAAGCACTGGGATCCAAATTTAGCAGAAGCCACTTGGCTTCCACTTTGCTGCTTTACTAAAGGATCTGCTAACCCACCTGGCCCTGCCCAAACAAAACTTCTACATGCTGTAGAGGGAGATAATATCCCCATAGTGAAACATGGGGTCAGAAACTAGAGGATACATATATATTAATCACATAAATTAGAAGGTATTGATTAAGAATAGGCACATAAATTATGGACATTGTTTAATATTTGCTGCATCCTTGGTTTCGTGAGAAAGGAAAGGACTACATGCAAAACAGCAAGAAAGACTTCAAAGATGCTTGATGAGGGGAAGGATGTTTATCAAGAACAGGATACAGTATGCAAGGACACTGAGATAATGAGGCTCCTGGGGCCCCTGAAACTAGATGAATCTGGAATCCTGACTTGGACAGTGGCCAAAAGATAAGTAAGCATGCACAAGGCAGCGAGGTCAAAAAGTCAACCCTGAGGAAGAAAATTTTACTTCATCGCCTACTACCCCCAAGACTGCTTAGACAACTAACCAGAGACAAATGTGCAGGCACAAAGGACTGATAAGATGATTAGCATACAAAGTGGAGAGAGAGGGGAGCCAGAGAATGATCTATTGGGAAACTTATTGCATATCTAACATTCTAGGAAATTAAAGAAAACGCCGTGTGTACAAGGGATACACGACTTTGTTGAGACATCCCCATGCGTCCAGCGAAATAAAACATATCTACTTTAAAACTCATTTTTCTTTGAGTTTTAGAGTCTCTTTCCCTGTGTCAATAGTACACATAAAGAATTTTCTGGGAAAGAAAGTCTCAATTATTCCTTCCTGTAGAAAAGGCAAAGCAGTTTCTGGGATTGCTTTCACTCAGGGCATGACGCAATACAACATGAAATGAACAACACACACACGCTGAGATGTCCAAGGCAAAAAAGGTGCCTTTATTTCTGGACCTCGATATTTATAGAATTCCACAAGTGACCATGGATTGGAGGATGACATTGCCACCTCTCCAACCACACTGGTCAAATCAACAGTCCATCAATTCTCTCCTCCTCCAGAAAGGAATGCAAATCAATCATTATTTACATGAAAAGTGCGTGAGAAACTCCATTACAGAAATGCAAACATCAGAAGGGAGAGAACTGTGATGTCCGCACCGCTGTCAAGAAGCCCGCGGAGGCGGCTCTCCAGCGGTGTCGCCCCAGGGATGGGCAGGGTACACAGCATCTCAAGACGTTCTTTGGACAGGACAGCAGTCCAGTGAACTTGAGGCGGCCCAGTGGATCCAAAGCCACTGTCTCCTTGCGACTGGTCAACTGTGCTGCGAACAGAAGACTTAAAGGGCACAAGCTGAGCAATCCACGTCCCTTTCAGGATAGTGATGGGGGTGGGGAGGGTGGGCGTGGAGACCATGGCACAAATATGCCCCGTGAAATCTGCATCAATGAGTCCCATGTGCACAGTTTTTTTGCGGAGAAAAGAAGAAACCTCACAACTTTATAAAAGTTGTAAAGCTTGGTATGTTTAGTACGGCGCCGGACGCATGCAGAGAATACTCTCCCCAAAAGGCATGCGTACCTCTGAGGATTTCAGGTCTCCTTTTATCTCCCCTTCCAAATACATATGCATACAGTTTCACAATAGGTTCATACATATTCATTCTGCGTGACATTTATCGCCAGTTCCTCTTTATCAAAAGAATTTGTAGGTCAGGGCAGATAGACCTTGTGGTCGTTTCTGTTTTTTCTCTCTGTCCCCTCACTATCTCTGTCCTGCACTTTTTCCCTTCAGCTTTGGCCTCACAGACTTTTCACCTCTCCTAGACATTTTATCTAATTCAAAATGGATTTTCACTCTGTCTCACAATGATGCCCTGAAAGGTGGCACTAGATCTCCCCATAAGGAGAGCACTCATGCCCTCAGCCAAGGGACCAAAGGCATCCAGGGGAACCTTGTGTATTTTGCAAGAATCTAAGACAACTGTTGCTGCTGTGCAGACATCAACACCTGCTGAGCCGCGGGTGCTGGCTGCAAGCCGCCTAAGCATACCTCCATTGGCTCTGGGGCTTGGAGAGAAGCTTGTGTCTGGGCGCATCTCTCCTTTGCGCTCTGCTTCCTATTTTCTGAGCCTGGCAAAGCCTGGCCATTCACATGAACAGTTGCCTTACAGACATTTGCAGTATGGTTCGGCCTTCCACACCAACCACACAAAAACAAGGGAGTTGTGACCTTCTGTAGCATCTTTCCCTGTTTCTTGCTGGACTCAGCGTTTCCTTGCTGTCGCTGCCTGCCCTGCGGCACTGCCCAGACCGGCTGCACAGCAGTAGCCACAGCAGCCATCCTATGTCCTGAGGTGCCTATCTTTGCACAGGCCTCCACTGTCTGGGAGCCAGAAGGATCACCAGGAAGACCCTCTATGATTCTCCTACAATTGGCCTTGCAGTTATTTCTCACAAGGTTTGTAATCAAAAGCCTCTCTGCCTCAGGATCTGCCACCTGCTTCTCCACAGAGGCAGATAGTCTCCCTGCAAATCATAGGAAAGACTCATCAGCCCCCTGGACAACAGTCCCGAACAACTGCTTTGGATCAGCCATGTCTATGGTCTGAACCAACACTGCCATGCCTATTGTCTGGTACTGGTCAAGCACGAGGGGATCGAAGCCAACCTGCCCATTAGGACCAGCATAATTGCCTGTGCCCAACAGCACATCAGTGCCAATCACACACCTGGGATCCTGCGGACCCAGCGTAGCATTCCGCTCCACTACCCTGGCTGCCAACTGAGTCCATTTAGACTCAAAAATGTTGTATTCTACAAGCTGAACAAGAATACGAGCCAGACTTTGGATGTCATAACGTGTCAGTAGATCAGCAGCAAACACTCAAAGCAGCTGCATGATTTCAACTGATCCCAGACCATATTTTCCCACCTTATCACAGAATTCCATCATAGCTTTCCATGGTATAGGTTGATAGGTGTTATGAGTAACACCCCTAAGCACAGGGAAAGCCTGGAAAACCCCTGGTAAGGAGGCAGCACCTGCCAAGTCCCGTCCTGTGGACCCCCCAGGGACAGAGGCAGATGCCTGACTGGGAGTCAGCTCAACACCACCCGATACCACATCCCCTGCAGCATCAGCAGGGCCAGAGAAGCCATCTCTGCAATCCAGGAGACGACGTGCGAAGACACAATCAGCCATTTCCTCGACCTTAGCTTTGACTTCTTGCCAGAATCACCCGTGTTCCCTCAGACGCACGGTCACCTGACACGGGGGAGTGTCCACAGGGCTGTCAAGGAGGGTCCACGGACCCGGGGAACCACCAGTCTCCCGCTGGTTTTGTCACCATTTGCACTAAATATGAACACCTCAGCATCCTCCCCCAGAGCAGCCCTGGTGTCCGCATGTGGCCGGGGCAGCAGCGCCAAACCAGCCCCAGTAGAATCCCTGCCCACCAGCCACCCAGCCGTGCTGTCCACTGCAGCACGGGTAGAGGAGGCCGCGGCAGACACAGGTCCTGGCAAGACTCACACACCCAGTGCAGATCAGAGTGAGACCTGCACGAGGTCCTGTCTCGGGGCCTCTCGCTGGTCAAAGTGAACCCGAGAAATGTTAGAAAGTCTCTTTTCCCAGCCCAGTTCTCGAAGAAGGAGTCAGAGCTCTTCATTTCTCGGTCTCAAGGTTGTTTATTGCATCTTATCTATAAAATTCTTTCTCCTGTCCAGCTGAGGTCCGTTCAGCACGACAGTCCAGGCATTTTGCCTGCCCCCGGGGTGGTGTTATGTCTTTGTACTAAAAATTACGTATACAATGTTTACAATTACTTTCCAATACCTATCACCTATGTTAGACAGTGAGCTTCTACTCTAAACCAATCTAAAAGTGGCAACATCACAGCAGAAGATGGAGGCCAAGAAGAAGAAGAAGAAGGAGAAAGGCAGGACACGCCCAGATTCCTCCATCTTGCCCTCTGAACCTCCATTCTAGAAAACCTCAAAATCTACTTTTTCACCCCATGATAAATTCACTATTATTCTACTTAACTGTCGTGGTCTGCAGATCTTCATCTAAGGTTGGTAACTTGCTCCACGGGTCATAATCAAAACCACAGGCATTTTGGGCTCTGTGCCAGGGTCTCTGAGACCCTTGGCAGGGGTCTTGGCTGCTCAGAACAGCCAGAGGGATGTCCTGGGTCCTGACAGGGTCTCCTTTCCCCAGTGCGGGAGAGGGGTGGGGCGCAGGGAGAGACGTGACTCACAGAGCCACGGCACCGCCCGGTGCCTCGGCCACGCAGGGTGGCACAGGGGCGTTTGGGAGCACCCCATCAAGGTCCTGCTCATGATGCAAAATCCCACAGTGGACACCGCCCCCTCTGAGCGGTGCGGGGCAGGCTGCCCTCCCACCATGTTGGGGCCTGACGGAATACCGACCAATGTCCTGCCTCCAGCAGCTTCCACCACCTGCGCATGTCCAGCAGGCTGCATAGACTCAGGCGGTCAATGCCGCCCCTCCCCCCGAGGACAAGGCCAATGCTGAAGTGGACAAACCCACTCCCTCAACGCTCAGAGGGTATCTCGTGGAAACGCGGCAATTCGTACAAAGTGTTGTCACCGAATCAGTCTCAAGCAGAGGCGGAGGTTGAGCCAGGGGCTCCCTGCAGCCCCCAAGCACCGGAAAGGCACAGGGAAAGGGCGATTCCCCCCACCCCGCTGCCTCCGTGGCACAGGGAGAGGCGGGGTCGGCTTAGCCGACTCCACGGGACCCCCAGAATCCCATGGGACTCTCCCCACTCGCTGGCCACTCGGAACCAGCTGGCCAGGAGCCCAATCCACCCTGGGGGAACAAACGCCACCATCCGAGATGGAACCGCCTCCCAGTTCACCGTCCTGGGGGGGGAGGAGTTCTGCTTCCCACAGAAATTCTAATTCCCCCCCGTCCGCATCCAAGACAGAAGTGTCCCCCTGGAAACTCCAAGAGATAAAAAAATCCAAACCCCATCAAACTTTTTCCATTGCACCAGGAATGATCCCATGTCTATACTACAGTCATCAGAGAGCTTCCATGAGGCATTCTCCTACGAGAGACCACGCCTCCCTGGAGAATGCCTTCTCAGGGTCTGATAAAAACCCTTGCTCTCTGTCCCACAGAAATAATCTTTCCAAATTGCTCCAGGAAACGGAAGCCTGTTTCCGCTCTATGAGACCCTTCCAGAGGTCCAAAACCAGAGCATCCTCCATGGAAACCACAGGGGTTGCCGTTGTCACAAGAATGCAGGCAAAGTGCCAAACTGCTCACAGTCAGCGTGCCACAGCAGGGAGGGGAGGTAAAAACTATACAACGTCACCCACGGCTGTCTTACACACAGTGGTCACCAGATGTTGCTATATGACATGAAACAAAATGACATGGACACTGGAACCTCCAAGGTAAAAAGAAGGGAAGTTTAATTTCTGATTCCAACATTTATAGACTTTCAAAAGTGACAGTGGATTGGAGGATTACAGTGCCACCTCTCCAATGACACTGGACAAACCAACAGTTCATCAAATTTCTCCTCCTTCAGAGAAGAATGTAAAACAATAATTATTTACATAAAACTGTGTGAGAAAGTTCGTTACAAAAATGTAAACATCAGATGTTATGAACAAAAATTCGGTTAATATTTTTTTTGTGAGAAAAAGTTACAAAAAGGCAGCCAGATCACTGTCCCTGCCAAAGTTCTGCGTGTTTTGTTATTGTAATCACGGGTCGTTGTGGCTAATTGCTCCTTTTGTATTAGCAGAGCCTTGCCCAAGGCTAAGTTGTACACCTGAGAAGGTGGGGGGGGTTATGCAAAGTGACTCCAAGACCAGAATGCTGTGTGGGCCCTCGCTGTACTGAGAAGACCCCAAAAACAACGAGCCAAACAAGAGTTGAGAGACTGGAGTGATGTCTGGACGTGAGGAGTCGAGTGCTGAGCCTGCAGAGATGCGGAACACCCTCGGAGCCTCTCGCCCTGACCATGGGAGTAGCCCCCGGAGATGAGGGCCTGCTAAGACAGCCGGCATAAGTAGGAACATCTGGCGGGGAATACCACGCCCTAAAGGCTCCCACGAGGACTGGATCCCCCAGCTCTGCCCCTAGTGGACAGAGCTGTGCATATCCTCCTCCTCTGAGTCGCCCTGGGAGACGACGGGACGCTGCAGACCTGTCGAGCCGCCCAAGCCTGAGCTGATCACTCTGATCACTTTTAACAAAGGCATTGAAAAAGGAGAAGAAGTCTCCTGGCCCTGTTTATTTCATCAGAAGGCTTAGAAGAACTTAGAAGAACAGGGAGACAGATCCCAGCCTGCTGGGGTCCCGAGTTCAGGATAGGAGCCTCGGCCCCAGCAAGTGGGTCGAGGGAGAGAGAGAGAAAGAGGAGGCGAAAGGGAAGAGAAGCACACCCCCAGGGTCCCCGTGCAGGTGGCTGTTTGCGATTTCCCCCCCTCTACCGGAGCGATCCGGGGCCACTGTGGTGCAGTGGCGGCAGCGGGGAAGGGCGAGGGACAGCGTTGAAAGTACTGCTGTGAAAAGAGGGAGAGGGACCAGCGTGAGAAATAAGATCAAGGCAGAGATAGCCCTAATCTCTTGCTGGCTCTCCAAACCTCACAAAGTTGTTTATTTTTAAAGCAAGATTTCTTTTTTCTTTCTGTTTCTTTCTTTTCTTTTTTCTTGCTGTTAGGAGGGGGGACTTTTGTTCTGAGGAATGGGTCTGTGATGTTAAAACAGTTAAATATTGCCCAGAGAGTAAAAAGCAATAGATGTGATTCATCTCATGTTAAAATTGGCCTGGCCTTTCTTGTTTAAGTAATTGTGGCTCACAGAAAGAATTTGCCTCTGCAACTGTTAGCACAGCTGGATACAAGAAGAAGAGGCAGCTGTGGAAAAAAGCTTTTTGCTAAACCCAGAAAGTTTTGGGGAATGCTGATGTAGTATTGTCTTCCTTTTGTCACTGTCCCTGTGCTATTAAGAAGTCCTCTCCAGGTACTACTGAGGCAGCAATCCGAACCAGTGAAAGAGTGTGGATTCACGCCAGCAGAATCAAAGGACTTGTGAAGGAGCCTGAGGAATGGACTATCACATCTAAACTGGGTGATACCAAATTGACTTTCAAATGGAGACTGGGTGGTAATGGTTTGGGAAGACCCAAATGATCCAAGGAATGTACAAAGAATCACACCTAATTAGGAAATAAGGTCAAGCTTACACCAGTGGTTTCAAGTGCCACCTGGACAAGTCCTGGCAATGCCTCTGACACCTTTTTGGGGAGGAATACTTCCACTTCAAACGGGAGGATCAGGACTGTTTTGGTCAAAGAATTCTCATTTTCTGGCCTTAGCCTGTGACTTATACAATGAAGAGAGGGAATTAAAATTTCCATCAGTGCTATACTGTATACTCTGTTTTATTCATCTCAGTGCTGGACACACTAGCTGGGTTAAATGTAAATGTTGAAATTGTGGGAGAAATTGGTATTTTTGTTCACAAAATCAACACTCGTTGCAGGAAGTGTTGAGTACTAAATCTATCCCCTATCCAGATAGAACCCAAAATAACAAAAATAAGAACTTTGTTTTGTGGATGGGAATTATTAGTGCCTGTTGAATGGGAGATACCTGAGGAATGGTGGGAAACCACAGTTAGAGAGTGTCAAAAAATATTTGCCTAGAAATTAGTAGAAAGGAAGTGACAAGGGAAAAAGAGGGCAAGCCTGGGTTAACAACTGTACTTCCCACCAAGATCATATACACCTGCTATGGGTTGCAACCCCATAGGCAGGGGAGGTGAGGGTATAAGCCATATCAGACATCTGTTATTCCTGTTTCTGTCACTCATTTGTGGTCTTTTCCCTTTCGGGGTACCAGCAAGATCATGTCACAAATGCTACAGAAAGCATCACGTGGAAAGAAACCAAAGTTCCTCTTTTATTATACACACACCCATGTCAACAGTCACTGTTATAACCCATCCAAATTAAGTACCTGTAGGCAAAATGGGGAAAAATATTGGATTGCAAGAAACTTAGGGAAAAGTGGTAATACACGGGGAATTGAATGTCCAAAAGGAGAGAGATGGATTTATTTTACATTTGATCTTAAGGATATAGTCCAAGATTCGGTAAGGAAACAATTAGTAAACAAAAAAGTAAAAGCAGCACAGCAATCTAACTCTGTATTGACCCCAAATTATATGTTGAATCATATTATAAGACTCCAAGCAGTTATAGAGGTGATAACAAATAAAGCTGCTCGGGCACTGGAATCAATATCAAGTCAGCAAAGCCAAACAAAAACTGTAGTGTATCAGAATGGGTTGGCTTCAGACTATTTATTGGCTAAAGAAGGGAGTGTTTGTGGAAAGTTTAATATATAAGATTGTTGAAAATAGATGACATTGGGGATATCATTCTGGAAAAAGCAAAAGATATCAGAAAAATAACCCAGGTACCAGTCCAAAATTTGGAAATAATGTTAAAAACTAGCTGCTAGGGTAATGTATTGGGGATAGAATGGTGGAAGAAATTAGGCTTCTTCCTTTTATGTGTTACAACTGTTTTGATATTTCTTCCTTGTTTAATCCCTGGTTTTACTTGATTAATTATCAGCATAGTGCAAAGAATGCAAGTAGACAAGAAATATTGCTCAAGTCAAATGATTTATAAAGAATAAGAGTGAGGGTTGTTATAGATTCATATTATAATATTGGCTTTTTGCAAATTTTAAAATGGATTTTATATGTGTGATGTTAAATAACTTTGTTATATAGTTTTTATTTCTATTGTTAATTAAGCTTAGACATAGTAGTGAAATAGCTATGGTTGTGTTAAAATGCCTGCTTGGATGAGATAACATCCAGTGAACATAGGATGAGGACACCTGCTACAGATATGCCAACTATCAGCACTCACCATCTGAAGAAAGTATGGACCAAAGCCCAAACTGGAAGTGATAAGGAGGAGCCAAAACCACAGCCAAGAAACACGCATGCTCTAAAAAGGCGCACCCAAGGAGGGTCCATGTAAAATAGTTCCTGGAATATGTAAACTTGTTTATGGATATGCATAAGGATCTGTGAATATGTAACAGGCTGATGTAAGGGAAAAGATATTTAAGAGGTATCCCTGAAGGTAACAGTGTGGTCTTGCCTGAGAGCCAAGATGCACCCAGCTTTAATAACCTTTGCTCTATGGTTCTTGTCTCTTAGTGTCCTTTATTAAACTTCTAAAATTTTCACAGGAGAGTGAACATGTTTTTCAAACTTGTCTTGGTTTGAAAAGACAGGTGTTAGTTAAGAAAGGCAGGAGCCTCCCCTGAACTGGAAACTGTAAACCCCCTCCTTCCGAATTGTTATAAATTTGAAATTAAGGGGGCCTCTCAGACAAAGATATAGGAGCAAGAATAACAGTTCTTTATTAGGTAAGAAAATAAAAAAATAAAATAAACAATGCAGTAATGCAAAACAACACTGACAGAGTCAGAATACAATCTGACACCCTGTTGGTCAGGGTGTTGGTAGCAGTCTAACTGGAATGGTGGCTGCAGTCATCCTGGTTTGGCAGATGTGGTTCCGTTGGAGCAGTCATCCTGTAAAAGGGTGTAGTCTTCTTCTGAAGATCTAGTGGAAAAGGCAGCTGTTGCCCTGGGAATCCAGTGGAAAGGCTGTTCTGGTGTCTTAAAAACTCAGATTATATCTAGTTAGGATTTCTTGGCGCCTCTCTCTGGGTGGAATATCTCACAATGGGATGCTGTAATTTTATCAGTCATGCAGTGACATTCAATAGCCCATTAACAGCAGATGTCTTCCCAGAGGGAGGATTGGTTTGTGGAAGAGATAAAGAAAACTGCCCAATTAACAGAAGATAACTGCCACACCTCTAACAGATGGCAAATAGAATACATATTGCCTTGCAATCTAGGACAATGCTTAAATTTTAGCTTTCATATTTCTCAGATTCTGTGCTGCCTAGGTATGTAGCTCTGAGCTGCATATTAAGTGTCAGTAAGTTCTCTTCACAGGGTAGTTAGGCAAAACAATCCTTTTCCAGCTTGAGACCAAGGGCAACCATTATAAGCTTCAGGCCCAAAAAAGCATAAACAATGGAAAACTGAAGAGAGCAAACAAGGAGGATGGAACTTCATAACCTGAAGCTATAATTGAACAATTAACCCCAATATGCAAATGGACAAAAACTTATAAAAGTGTGAGACCTTGGGACCGGTCATCCGTTTTTTGACCATTTTGGAGCCGTCTTGGGTGTAGCCCTGGCCAGGCTCTTGTTCTGCCCAACTTGTATCCTTTTAAGGCCTTTTAATAAATACCTATTTTATTCTCTTAGCTCTGTCTAGTCTCTCTTTCAGGTCAGCCTTCTTAAGGCATCAAAAGAAACAATGAGAAGAACCATAAATTCCATAGGATTTCCGCTGATTGACCTAAGGAAAAGAAAAATGGGGGGTTATACATTTGAAGGAAGTCTTAGGTATTAAGCACTTTGGAAAGTCTGTATCTCTCAAGTACTTCAGGCAATGGGGAAAAAAGAGGGGGAAAAGCAGCCAGGAAATTAGGATAAAAAGAAGACTGCATCCTCTAACAGTTTGAGAGACCCCATGGGAAATGTCCATGACCTTTCCCTCTATTCGAATAAAGTTACAGGACTCCTCTGTTTCCTCTTTGGATATAAACCTCTGGTGTTTGTGGATTAATTTTGCTGACACAAGTTATGAAGAAAGTTAACACCATCCCATCCAGACAAAGTAAAATCTCAATCACTTATTCCATACCATTAGCATCATGCCCAGGTCCTACGCTGTCCAATATACCTTCATCAACTACCACCCTCCTTCCTGTCTTTTGACTTATAGAGAGATATAATTTCCTTAGTCTATAGGCCACCCCTGAAACATTAATAAAATGTCCATCAACTGTTCATTGAGTTCATTTCATCTATCTGTTAAGCTCAGGACAGTTGATGCAGCATGTTGTGCTGAGTTATTACTGGGCACCAATACCCAAGCCAGCCCAGGTTAGATCATTCATGCACTTGTCTGGCTTCTTACGAGACTCATCCTTCACTGGTTCAGGTGATTACTTCTGTAGTACTTCCTAGAATACACAATTCAAATCACAGGTTATTTTCCCCCAAGGTTCAATTTCCTTGAAGTACGCATGGGATTTCCCCATTCTCCTGCATTACCCACCAAGCACACACAGGTCCCTTGTCGCTCTGTTCTTCTAAAGTTCTTCTAAGCCTTCTGATGTTTACATTTCTGTAATGGAGTTTCTCACACACTTTTCATGTAAATAATGATTGTTTTACATTCCTTTCTGGAGGAGGAGAAAATTGATGGACTGTTGGTTTGACCAGTATGGTTGGAGAGGTGGCAATTTCATCCTCCAATCCATGGTCACTTGTGGAATTCTATAAATATTGAGGTCCGGAAACAAATGCACCTTTTTTTCCTTGGACATCTCAGTGTGTGAGTGTCGTTCATTTCATGTCGTATTGCAACATCTGGTGACTGCTGTGTGTAAGACAGCCGTGGGTGAGGTCGTATAGTTTTTACCCCCCCCTCCCTGCTGTGACGCGGTGACTGTGAGCAGTTTGGCACTTTGCTTGCAGCTCTTGTGATAATGGCAACCCCTGTGGTTTCTATGGAGGATTCTCTGGTCTTGGATATCTGGAAGGGTCTCATAGAGCGGAAACGGGCTTCCGTTTCCTGGAGCAATTTGGAAAGATTATTTCTGTGGGACAGAGAGCAAGGGTTTTTATCAGACCCTGAGAAGGCATTCTCCAGGGAGGCGTGGTCTCTCGTAGGAGAATGCCTCATGGAAGCTCTCTGATGACTGTAGTATAGACATGGGATCATTCCTGGTGCAATGGAAAAAGTTTGATGGGGTTTGGATTTTTTTATCTCTTGGAGTTTCCAGGGGGACACTTCTGTCTTGGATGCGGACGGGGGGGAATTAGAATTTCTGTGGGAAGCAGAACTCCTCCCCCCCCAGGACGGTGAACTGGGAGGCGGTTCCATCTCGGATGGTGGCGTTTGTTCCCCCAGGGTGGATTGGGCTCCTGGCCAGCTGGTTCCGAGTGGCCAGCGAGTGGGGAGAGTCCCATGGGATTCTGGGGGTCCCGTGGAGTCGGCTAAGCCGACCCCGCCTCTCCCTGTGCCACGGAGGCAGCGGGGTGGGGGGAATCGCCCTTTCCCTGTGCCTTTCCGGTGCTTGGGGGCTGCAGGGAGCCCCTGGCTCAACCTCCGCCTCTGCTTGAGACTGATTCGGTGACAACACTTTGTACGAATTGCCGCGTTTCCACGAGATACCCTCTGAGCGTTGAGGGAGTGGGTTTGTCCACTTCAGCATTGGCCTTGTCCTCGGGGGGAGGGGCGGCATTGACCGCCTGAGTCTATGCAGCCTGCTGGACATGCGCAGGTGGTGGAAGCTGCTGGAGGCAGGACATTGGTCGGTATTCCGTCAGGCCCCAACATGGTGGGAGGGCAGCCTGCCCCGCACCGCTCAGAGGGGGCGGTGTCCACTGTGGGATTTTGCATCATGAGCAGGACCTTGATGGGGTGCTCCCAAACGCCCCTGTGCCACCCTGCGTGGCCGAGGCACCGGGCGGTGCCGTGGCTCTGTGAGTCACGTCTCTCCCTGCGCCCCACCCCTCTCCCGCACTGGGGAAAGGAGACCCTGTCAGGACCCAGGACATCCCTCTGGCTGTTCTGAGCAGCCAAGACCCCTGCCAAGGGTCTCAGAGACCCTGGCACAGAGCCCAAAATGCCTGTGGTTTTGATTATGACCCGTGGAGCAAGTTACCAACCTTAGATGAAGATCTGCAGACCACGACAGTTAAGTAGAATAATAGTGAATTTATCATGGGGTGAAAAAGTAGATTTTGAGGTTTTCTAGAATGGAGGTTCAGAGGGCAAGATGGAGGAATCTGGGCGTGTCCTGCCTTTCTCCTTCTTCTTCTTCTTCTTGGCCTCCATCTTCTGCTGTGATGTTGCCACTTTTAGATTGGTTTAGAGTAGAAGCTCACTGTCTAACATAGGTGATAGGTATTGGAAAGTAATTGTAAACATTGTATACGTAATTTTTAGTACAAAGACATAACACCACCCCGGGGGCAGGCAAAATGCCTGGACTGTCGTGCTGAACGGACCTCAGCTGGACAGGAGAAAGAATTTTATAGATAAGATGCAATAAACAACCTTGAGACCGAGAAATGAAGAGCTCTGACTCCTTCTTCGAGAACTGGGCTGGGAAAAGAGACTTTCTAACATTTCTCGGGTTCACTTTGACCAGCGAGAGGCCCCGAGACAGGACCTCGTGCAGGTCTCACTCTGATCTGCACTGGGTGTGTGAGTCTTGCCAGGACCTGTGTCTGCCGCGGCCTCCTCTACCCGTGCTGCAGTGGACAGCACGGCTGGGTGGCTGGTGGGCAGGGATTCTACTGGGGCTGGTTTGGCGCTGCTGCCCCGGCCACATGCGGACACCAGGGCTGCTCTGGGGGAGGATGCTGAGGTGTTCATATTTAGTGCAAATGGTGACAAAACCAGCGGGAGACTGGTGGTTCCCCGGGTCCGTGGACCCTCCTTGACAGCCCTGTGGACACTCCCCCGTGTCAGGTGACCGTGCGTCTGAGGGAACACGGGTGATTCTGGCAAGAAGTCAAAGCTAAGGTCGAGGAAATGGCTGATTGTGTCTTCGCACGTCGTCTCCTGGATTGCAGAGATGGCTTCTCTGGCCCTGCTGATGCTGCAGGGGATGTGGTATCGGGTGGTGTTGAGCTGACTCCCAGTCAGGCATCTGCCTCTGTCCCTGGGGGGTCCACAGGACGGGACTTGGCAGGTGCTGCCTCCTTACCAGGGGTTTTCCAGGCTTTCCCTGTGCTTAGGGGTGTTACTCATAACACCTATCAACCTATACCATGGAAAGCTATGATGGAATTCTGTGATAAGGTGGGAAAATATGGTCTGGGATCAGTTGAAATCATGCAGCTGCTTTGAGTGTTTGCTGCTGATCTACTGACACGTTATGACATCCAAAGTCTGGCTCGTATTCTTGTTCAGCTTGTAGAATACAACATTTTTGAGTCTAAATGGACTCAGTTGGCAGCCAGGGTAGTGGAGCGGAATGCTACGCTGGGTCCGCAGGATCCCAGGTGTGTGATTGGCACTGATGTGCTGTTGGGCACAGGCAATTATGCTGGTCCTAATGGGCAGGTTGGCTTCGATCCCCTCGTGCTTGACCAGTACCAGACAATAGGCATGGCAGTGTTGGTTCAGACCATAGACATGGCTGATCCAAAGCAGTTGTTCGGGACTGTTGTCCAGGGGGCTGATGAGTCTTTCCTATGATTTGCAGGGAGACTATCTGCCTCTGTGGAGAAGCAGGTGGCAGATCCTGAGGCAGAGAGGCTTTTGATTACAAACCTTGTGAGAAATAACTGCAAGGCCAATTGTAGGAGAATCATAGAGGGTCTTCCTGGTGATCCTTCTGGCTCCCAGACAGTGGAGGCCTGTGCAAAGATAGGCACCTCAGGACATAGGATGGCTGCTGTGGCTACTGCTGTGCAGCCGGTCTGGGCAGTGCCGCAGGGCAGGCAGCGACAGCAAGGAAACGCTGAGTCCAGCAAGAAACAGGGAAAGATGCTACAGAAGGTCACAACTCCCTTGTTTTTGTGTGGTTGGTGTGGAAGGCCGAACCATACTGCAAATGTCTGTAAGGCAACTGTTCATGTGAATGGCCAGGCTTTGCCAGGCTCAGAAAATAGGAAGCAGAGCGCAAAGGAGAGATGCGCCCAGACACAAGCTTCTCTCCAAGCCCCAGAGCCAATGGAGGTATGCTTAGGCGGCTTGCAGCCAGCACCCGCGGCTCAGCAGGTGTTGATGTCTGCACAGCAGCAACAGTTGTCTTAGATTCTTGCAAAATACACAAGGTTCCCCTGGATGCCTTTGGTCCCTTGGCTGAGGGCATGAGTGCTCTCCTTATGGGGAGATCTAGTGCCACCTTTCAGGGCATCATTGTGAGACAGAGTGAAAATCCATTTTGAATTAGATAAAATGTCTAGGAGAGGTGAAAAGTCTGTGAGGCCAAAGCTGAAGGGAAAAAGTGCAGGACAGAGATAGTGAGGGGACAGAGAGAAAAAACAGAAACGACCACAAGGTCTATCTGCCCTGACCTACAAATTCTTTTGATAAAGAGGAACTGGCGATAAATGTCACGCAGAATGAATATGTATGAACCTATTGTGAAACTGTATGCATATGTATTTGGAAGGGGAGATAAAAGGAGACCTGAAATCCTCAGAGGTACGCATGCCTTTTGGGGAGAGTATTCTCTGCATGCGTCCGGCGCCGTACTAAACATACCAAGCTTTACAACTTTTATAAAGTTGTGAGGTTTCTTCTTTTCTCCGCAAAAAAACTGTGCACATGGGACTCATTGATGCAGATTTCACGGGGCATATTTGTGCCATGGTCTCCACGCCCACCCTCCCCACCCCCATCACTATCCTGAAAGGGACGTGGATTGCTCAGCTTGTGCCCTTTAAGTCTTCTGTTCGCAGCACAGTTGACCAGTCGCAAGGAGACAGTGGCTTTGGATCCACTGGGCCGCCTCAAGTTCACTGGACTGCTGTCCTGTCCAAAGAACGTCTTGAGATGCTGTGTACCCTGCCCATCCCTGGGGCGACACCGCTGGAGAGCCGCCTCCGCGGGCTTCTTGACAGCGGTGCGGACATCACAGTTCTCTCCCTTTCCCCTTGCCCCTTGCCGCCTGGCCCCCAGAGTGGCCCCTGAACCCAGTGGAGACGCCTGTCGCGGGATTGGGAGGGACGGCGTGATGCTATGTGAGCCAGCAGCCTGTGTTGATCATGAACCCAGAGGGACAGACGGCCATGACTTGCCCTCATGTTATTTCAACTTGTGCTAATCTCTGGGGAAGGGATGTTCTGTCCACGTGGGGAGTGTGGATCGGGACGGATTTTTGATGGGGGCCTCTGTGATGAAGGGTGCAGGGTGTCCTACGTCTCCTTTAGGGAGGCTGGTGGACAAACCCATCTGGGGAAAACCAGTGCCCCCCCCCCCAAGACAAATTAGTCGCTCTTCGAAACCTGGTGCAGGAGCAGTTGAACCAGGGTCATCTGGAGCCTTCTACCAGTCCCTGGAATACTCCTGTCTTCTGCATCAAGAAAAAAATCTGGTAAATTGAGGTTGTTACAAGACCTCCAAAAAGTCAATGCTGTGATGGAAAGCATGGGAACATTGCAGGCGGGCATGCTGTCGCCTGCCATGCTTCCCGCAGACTGGCTGGTCCTCATAGTGGATTTGAAGAATTGTTTTTTTACGATTCTTTTGCATCCTGATGGCAAAACAAAATTTGTCTTCTCGGTGCCAGCAATTGACAATGCTGAGCCTGCACAAGGATATCAATGGAAGGTTTTGCCCCAAGGCATGCGAAATTCTCTGGCCATATGCAAATGGTATGTGGCCCGTGCCTTGTCTGGAGTTTGCAAGCAGTTTCCTGATGCCCGTCTCTATCATTATATGGACAACATTTTGGTGGCTGCGTCCACCCAAGATGAGCTGCTGAGGATACAGCCTCAGTTGCTCGATGCTTTGCATTCTCATGGGCTGCAGGTGGCTCCAAAAAAGGTTCAACAACAACCTCCTTGGAAGTATTTGGGGGTTAAAATTCTGTAACGGACAATCCAACACCAGGAGGTGCAATTTGTGCATTCAGTGAAGACACTGAATGATGCCCAGAAATTGGTAGGTGTCGTCGCTTGGTTGCGTCCATACTTGGGACTGACTGACGCACAACTGTCTCCTCTGTATGATTTGTTGAAAGGACACTCTGATCTAAAGTCGCCTAGCACATTGACCCTTCAGGCACATCAGGTGCTGGAGGTGGTTCAGCAAGCTGTTTCTGCTTGCCCGGTTTATCGCATTGATCCCTCTGTTGATGCCACTGTGTTCATTACCACTCCAGATTCGCATCCCACAGGCATCATTGGACAATGGAGTGACAAATGGTCCGATTCCTTGCACATCTTGGAATGGGTCTTCCTGCCCCATCAGCCGCAGAAGATGGCAACCGCATTGTTTGAGCTAATTGCTCGCTTGATAATCAAATGCCAGTAACGGTGTTTGCAATTGATGGGTGCCAATCCCGCAAAGATCATACTCCTGGTACAGCAGGAGGATTTTGACTGGAGCTTTGCAAACAGTGTGTCCCTGCAAAGTGCTCTGGAAAACTTTTCAGGGCAGATCACTTATCATCTGCCCAGCCACAAGCTACTGCAGGTGGCGAAATTAACACAAATCTCTTTGCGGCCCAAAAAAATAGTCAGGAACCAGTGCAAGGACCCACTGTCTTCACTGACGGTTTGGGGAAAACAGGGAAGGCCATTATTACTTGGAGTAATGGATCTGAGTGGCAGGTCCTGGAAGGTCATGAGGATGGGTCAGCACAATTGGTTGAATTGAGGGCTGCTGTCATGGCATTTGAGAAATTTTCCCAGGAACCTTTCAATTTGGTCATGGATTATGCCTATGTGGCCAACATCGCACAATGGTTGGGTCATTCAATTTTGAAGGAGGTCAGTAATCCTGCCTTGTTTCATTTACTGAAGACCTTGTGGTATGCCATTCAGGCCCTGACGCAGTGCCTCTCCGAGTGTGTGCTCGGAGTCACCCTGGCTTGCTCTGGCACAGCGAGCAGCAAGGGACACTCTCCCGTTCCTGGGGAGGTCAGGAGAGTGTCTAAGGCTTTCACCTTTCGGACGAGACAGCATCACGACCTAGGTAGAAGAAGGAGAGTGGACTCCAGTTGGGGGCAAAGTCCAGGTTTATTCCAGAGCTCAAACGAGGGCCCTAACCCAGGGGATCCAGCCAACTGAAGACACCCGATTTGGGGTCTGCAAGGTGTTATAAAGGGGGGAGTAAACCAGGGAGGGGCTTGCCCGCCTGCCAATGGGGATACAGGAGGGCGTGGGGATCAGGGAAACAGGCAGGTAGGGGGACCAATAAGGGCCACCCGAGGGAGGTGCCCCGGTGCCTGAACCTATCACTCGATGCCCTTGGTAGAAGTTTCTAGAGGGAGCGGATGGGCCGTCGAGTGAAGGACAGGACACCGGGGAGGGGTTAAGGGAAGGATTCAGCCACTTTTGGGGAACAGGGGGAGGAGGTAGGGAGATTGACATTAACAAAAAGGGAGGAGGCAGCAGGGGCAGAACCATTATAACAGAGGGGGAACTGGGATAAACCAAAGTACAACTTAATGCAACTAAAACATATAAGAACACAATACAACAAGGCCCGGGTTCATCTGTTCTATGTTCTGCATGTAAGGAGTCACACCAATTTGCCGGGGTTTGTAGTGGAAGGTAACACAAGGGCTGACAAGTTGGCTAACCCAGCGTGGGTAGCACCTCAGCCTGACACACTCGCTCAGGCCAAGGCATCGCATGGGTTTTTCCATCAGAATGCACATACCTTGCAGAAGCAGCTTCACTTTACGTCAACTGAGGCTCTTGACATTGTCGAGGCGTGTGACGACTGTCACGCTCTTGCTGCACCTTTTCTGGCAGGGGTAAACCCCAGAGGCCTGAAGGCTTTGGAGCTTTGGCAGACTGATGTCACCCAGATTGCCGAGTTTGGCCAGCTCAAGTATTTGCACGTCCCTGTGGACACGTTCTCCTCTGCGATGTGGGCTTCTGCTCACACTGGAGAAGAGGCCCGCGATGTCCTTGCCCACTGGAGGCAGGCCTTTGCCGTTCTGGGCATACCTTCTGCTGTGAATACTGACAATGGTCCTGCTTACGCATTGCAAAATGTGCGGCAGTTCCTGCAGTTATGGGGTGTGTCACACAGGCCTGGTAGCCTTCATTGTCCGACTGGTCGAGCTATTATAGAACGCGCTCATGGTGCTCTGAAGCGGGTTCTTCAAAAACAAAAACAGGGAATGCACGGTGAAACCCCGCACAGTCAGTGGGCAAAAGCTTTGTATACCATCAATCATCTTACTTACAGAATCAACTTATAGAATTCAAATAATCCTGTAATTTTGAATCATCACCTTTCCTTGCAGGCTGAGGACGAGACACATGAGCCTCGAGCGAAGGTTCGGGTGCGGAAGTTAGTCACCAAACAGTGGGAAGGTTCCTATGACCTAATCGCTTCAGGGCGTGGGTATACGTGCATATCCACAGATACTGGGGTACGCTGGGTACCTTCAAAGTGTGTTCGTCCTGACCTACGACTGCAGAGACAGAATCCGGCCGACAGGCAAAATGGAAACCGTGAACAAACTGAAAGTCATCAAATGGGTGAATCATTGTGTGATGACTCAGATGCAGACGACGCAAGTGATCACTCCAATGATTCCTCCATGAGTGGTCATGGAACATTTTTCATTTTTCTTTTTTTTTTTTAAACGGAAAAAGAGTGAGATGTCACCCTGTTCTTCTAAAGTTCTAAGCCTTCTGATGTTTACATTTCTGTAATGGAGTTTCTCACGCACTTTTCATGTAAATAATGATTGGTTTGCATTCCTTTCTGGAGGAGGAGAGAATTGATGGACTGTTGATTTGACCAGTGTGGTTGGAGAGGTGGCAATGTCATCCTCCAATCCATGGTCACTTTTGAAAATCTTTATATGTTGGAGTCAGAAATTAAACTTCCTTTTTTTTTACCTTGGAGGTTCCAGTGGCCATGTCATTTCATTTTGTGTCCTATAGTGACAGGGAGCCGCCCCTGGCAGCTCCACCACTGAGCCCGGCCGTTCCTCAATGGCAAACCTGTGCGATCTGCACCCAGCAGTGGCACCGGGCCAGCGAGTACATCTGGCAACCCCACACCCTCCGGGACCCTGGCACAACCAAGCCAGCTCACAACTCCCAGCGGCACCCCACGCAACCCTCACCTTCTGCTGTCTCCACCTGGTGGGCAGACATTGGGAGTTGCTGCAGCCCCCCGAGACCTTGCTGCTTGCTTGAGAGTGGCCAAACACCTCCTAAACTTGACAACCTTTAACCTGGTGTCCCCAGGTGCTCTTATCTGTGGCTGTAGCTCTATCCACACAGAGCATCAGCCACAACTTTCCCAGGCATTTTCCTGGGGAAGGCTGTGAGAAGATCAGAGAAAAGAATGATAAACAATTCTTATCTTCACTTGCCACACCTGTTATTGTGAACATGTGGAAGGTGTTATGGAGATTTGTTTACCAAAGGATGATTTCTTAATTGGCCACTGGTGATGGTGTTTGGATTTTAATTGACCAATCAGGTCTGACTGTATCAGACTGTCTGCAAGGACAATGGGTTTTTCTTAATAATATAGTGTAGTGTAGTGTAGTGTAGTGTAGTATAGTACAGTACAGTACAATAAAGCAATTGATCAGCCTTCTGGAATCATGAACTCAATGCTAATTATTACCCCATTAGGGTCATGCTGCTATGATACTTATCATTCTTTTTTCTTTTGTAGGCATCTGGACAAACCATCAAGATATTTTCTTTCCCCTTCTAAGAGGGCTTATTCTGCTAGATCTTCCCGAACCCCAGTTCAGCACTGAAGAACCTCCAAACAACCATGTGTTAAGGCACCTCCCTGCCCTTCATACAGAAATTGTATTCAAACTCCTGTCCTCCTCCAGTACCAAGTTTTCATTATTCCATATTCCATCATCTTTGATTCTCTTAACCACCCTTCTTCTTGTTCAACCTCTCTTTTTCTCCTCTGATTTAACACACTTTGGACTGCACAAGATGTATACACAATTAGTTTATCTCTAAAAGTAAGTCCAAAGCCCTTTTTTCTTCTGGTACAACCCCCATTTCCAGTTGCATCTGCAAGTTTCTCTCCAACAAGCTGTTGCCTGCCCCAGGAACCAAGAAGACATCTCCTATCCCCATGCCAGTCTCTCTCCTAATTACTCCACCTTCAATGACAGGGATTTTAAACCTTTCTCCTTCTGCCCCTGCCACCTCCAGTGTGTCACCACCCATATCACATCTCCCTGCAATCTCCACCACACAAGTTCTCTCCGCCCCAGAATCAACCACAAATTCCAATACTTCCTCTTGAGGACCTGCTTCCCAAGTTATCAAAGGCTTCAGACAGCATTTATCCCCCATAAAACAGAGCCCATGATCTTCCCACTCCTTCACAGGGCACTTCCCCTGAAGCACCTCCAAGTCTCCCTCTAGGGGAGGGCGCCCTCCACTGCTGCAGCAAAAACAGGCATCCCTAGTCCCTTCCCAGGACCCTGACCACACTGGGGCTCTGCCTCCCTCTTGAACCTCTCCCACAGATACAGCGGGAGCTGGAATCACCGAGGGAGCAGAGACAAGAGTGGGGGTCGATAGTGAGGTTGGAACCAATAAAGGGACAGAATTAGGAGCAGAAGTCAGCAGGAAAGCCGGAATCAACAAAGAAACAGAGGTAGGAGCAGGCAGGTCCAGAGTCACAGTGGGGACAGGAGTGATCACGATCAGTACGGGGAGGGAGAGCTGAAACTCCTGACACAGGCAGAGAACCTGATATGGGTAGGGAGACTGGAGCTCCTGGCATGAGCAGAGAAACTGGAGACAGGGAGAGGCAACATTTCCAGGGGGTCCCAGCCCCATTCTTTGGTTACCCATCTCATTTCCCCATGAGAAATCCATTCCCCTGACATCCAATCCATTCCCCCAACAACTTGAACACGTCCCCCTCTTCACAGCACAGAAAAATACAATTCACCTTCTTCCAAAAAAAGTTAAACTTTAAATCAACAATCCATATGACATATACATTCATTCACTCACTCAGTCAGTCACTCACTCACTTACTCACTTTTATTTCTTTAATATGTCTCACTCACTCCCACTCACAACAGGACAACACAAAAATAAAGTACCTTTGTTCTCAAGACACTTGTTAATATCCACCCACGGGCGCTATAAAATCTCAAAATGTTATTGGCCAACCCTGGATGCTCTTGGGTATCCCTAAATCCAGCTGTGTTGTTCACCCCTGGATGTTCTTGGGCATCTTTATCCCTCAATCCAGCTGTGTTGTCCAAGTCCAGATGCTCTTGGGCATATCCTCAATCCGGCAGAATTTTGTTCAACCCTGGATGCTCTTGGGCATATTTATCCCTCAAGCCAGCAGAATTCTGAGGGGCCCCTTCTACTTTTTATCCCACTTTCCCAGTGGATTGTGCCGGGAAAATCCTCGGCTCCCTTCCTCCAAGGGGTCCGACCCCTTCCCTGAGACCCAGTCCCAGTTACTCCAGGGGATTCTCCCACTCCTTTTATCTCTCGCTTCGTCTCTTCATTGGCCATTTTTCTTGTGAAAGAACAGAACCACAGCATGGGGGACTCCTCACACACTTAGCAGGTCTGGGATAACCAGCCTGCCTCTTATTCACACACACATTCATTCCCCTGTATTTGCCCCCCCCAAAAAAATACTTTACCAATCCTCTTTTCTTCTTCAAGTCTTCATGCACAAGAATTTATGGGGCTACTGCAGTTTTAGGGAGCCTTTTTTTTTCCTTTTCTTTGCTTTATGTGCCTCCTCTTGTCCACCATGTGATAGATGAGCAATGCGATGATTGACTCTCACAATTAACAGATAAATATCATGTATATAGGTTAAGAGAAGTTTTATAGATTTATAGTTATGTTTTACCTCCTTGTGTTTTTATCAAGGGGCAGCCGAGGTTGAGACATTTGGGAGGGTTGGCTTGTCACTACGGCAACATCTGACCTCCAATCAGGATTTGAGGAAGTAAACTCCACCACTGGACAGCGAAGAAGGAGTTGACGGACAGAACTTTGGGAGGGGCAAAAAGGTTAAGAGGCAAAACCTCCATTGTGTGGGTGAACACACGGTGGGGAAAATCCTTTGCTCCCAGTGCTGTAATATTTTCTCTATTCAGCCTTCTGTTGTATTTTTGATAAGGTTTAATAAACCTTTCTAAATTTATGACAAGCGAGTAGCCATTTCTCACAATTGGGTGTTCTACCTGCAACCGCCGCTCACGACATGAGAGACAGAGCGAGGCTGCCTAAACCTGGCAAGGGCGTGCCTTCCCCACTTGGGATCTCCTGGTGGTCTCAGGAGCGAGGTGTTACATCTGGGATGAGCACTCATTTGTGAAAAACACGTTCACTCTCCTGTGAAAATTTAAAAAGTTTAATAAAAGAGAATAGGAAACAAGGACCATAGAACAAAGGTTATTACAGCCGGGTGCATCTTGGCACTCAGGCAAGACCACACTGTTACCTTCGGGGATACCCCTTAAATACCTTTTCCCTTACATCAGCCTGTTGCATATTCATAGATCCTTATGCATATCCATAAACTAGTTTACATATTCCAGGAACTATTTTACATGGCCCCTCCTTGGGTCCGCCTTTTTAGAGCATGCGTGTTTCTTGGCTGTGGTTTTGGCTCCTTCTCCTTATCACTTCCAGTTTGGGTCTTGGTCCATACTTTCTTGAGATGGTGAGTGCTGATAGTTGGCATATCTGTAGTGAAACAGAGTGGAAATTTACAAGGGTAGAAATCCATTTCGGATTTAGGTGAAATGTGCCGTTTTGACTTGTTAAGTCTGTAGCTTGCTAGCGTAGCTGAGATACGCTGTTTTAATTTGTTTAGTCTGTGCCCAAGACTGCCTGATCTCACAAAAAACCTATGCTCGAAAAACTGCCTCAGCCGAAGGAAAAAATGCAAAATAGGTAAGAGGGGCCCCTTGAACTTTAAAACAGATGAAAACCAAAGCTGAGGTTGCAGGAGACAGGGCAGGATGACCCAAGAGTTCTTTCTGTATTTTCTGATAAAAAACTAGCTGCAAGTGTAACATGAAACCAGTAAAATGAATATGTATTAACCCATTGTGAAATTCTATGCATATGTACCAGTAAGGGGGATAAAAAAGGATTGGGAGTTCTCAGGGGTGTGCATGTTCTTTAGGGGGAATGATCCTCACATGCGTCGAGCTGTAATAAACATACCGGCTTAACAACTTTTTACAAGTTGGGGAGGTTTTTTTTCTTTTAGCAAATCAGTAGCAGGTGTCCTCATCCTATGTTCACTGGATGTGACCTCATCCAAGCAGGCATTTCAACACAACCATAGCTATTTCACTACTATGTCTAAGCTTAATTAACAGTAGATATACAAACTATATCTTTATAACAAAGTTACTTTAACATCACACATAAAAATCCATTTTAATATTTGTGAAAAGCCAATATTATAATATGTATATATAACATTAAGACATCACTTTCATCTCTCCATATCTAGCTTTATCTACCAGCAGACCCACAGTTTGTTTGTAAAGACAAATCTCTCTCATTCTGTTCACTTGTAGGGTGCAGTGCTTTCAATTTGTGACTAAAACACCAGTGCTATTTTATTCTTGCCTTCAAATGAAAGAGTAATCTTATTCCAAAATGTGGTCAACCATTCAAAAGAGAAAACACCTGAATTTAAGTCTCTTTCTTCATATTACAGAACACTGGTGTCTTGGTTTAAAACAATTTAAAGAGGTGGACACTCTAATATTAGTTACCTCCCCTTAGTTTCAACCAGTCCCTTTCCACCAAAAATGAATGAATACGAGTAGATGTAAGTGAAAAAATACCAGTTTACTAACAAGTGAAACAGCAACAGGCAAAAAAAAATATAAAAGGCAGTAAATAATCACTAGATACAAAATCGCTAAATCTCATTGTGATGAACAAATTCACTAAATTTAAGAATCGTATAATTATCTTTCTTATTATTATGCAAGCGAGAGTAAGCAAGGTTCAGCGCTGGGCGGCCAGTAGTCTCCGCTCCTCTTAGGCGCGCAGCTTTCCCCCTTTAAAGTCTGCTTTTTATTGTCTTCTTCTCTCGGATTCCTGGATGACGTGGTCTGTCTTCTGCGCTTGCTCCTCCGGTTGCTAGGGGGTCTTTTTCTGCCTTCTGGTGGTCATGGGATGAAGGCCCCAAGTCTTCCTCTTTGGCCGCTTTCCTTATAAGGCATATCTATAAGGCAAAATTCTACAAGCCAAGCAATTCTTGTGAGGTTAAAGATTGTTACCATATGTGGCTGTATCTAGTTACATAGGGTCTCCTATACCTATAGAGTGGAATTTGCAAACAAAGCAATTCTTGCGAAGTTAAAGATTGGTACCATATGTGACTGCACATAGGTACATATTATATCCTGCTAAACAAGCGGTTATAGCTGTTTAGCTATTGTTTTTATAATTTAAATTATCTAGCTATTAATGAACAAATGTATTGCCACTTGTTACATCATGAACCCCACAGGAACAGAGACCCGAAATGGCAGAATAACCCCTTCTCCACACAAGATGGCACTCCGCAGCTGAGCATGGTTTGAAAGACAAAGGGAAGATGGCATCTGCTCTCTCTCTCCTCCTCTCCGCCCCCCCTCCGCCCCCCCCATCTCTGTGTCTGCTGGATCTTTATCAAGAAAGGCAGATGGCACTCTCCCAAGGGCTAGAACTCATGGAAGGACTTAGCCTTCCTTGTGGCAGGAAATAGGAGACAAGGAAACTCAGACAAGAGCAGGGCTGCCCCCTCTTCCCCGGTGCTGCGCTGCTGGGAAATTTGCCTTGACGCAGTCCAAGATGCAAGAGAAGGACAAAAGGGAAGGGGAAAAAAACCGAAGCAGAGTCTCTCCATTGAGAGAAGACCATGAGAGAAGAGAGAGCTTGGCTCCGGTGCTTCAAACCATTTACAGGGACCTCAGCAAACCTCCTGACCTCGCAATAATGTTTCTGGCTGCACCACTGGGCCTTAAAGAGACAGTAACAATTTTTTGACACAGATAGATATGGAATATGGTAACATTTTGGGTTACCCCAGGACAACTGGAAAAGATGAGATGCAATTTACAAGTTGAAGATCCTAAAGTACATAAACAGCCTTCTACCTGTGCCCAGTAGGATGTCTTTACAATCTTCTCCAAGGCAATTTTTTACAAGACTCTAAGCTCTGAAAACAGGTTGCTCCAGGGATGGTTTGTGGCAGGATGTCTACCCCCCTTTCCTCTCTACCACAGATAGTTGGTGCATGAAGAGATAACCTGGGCTGAAAGGCCCAGCAAGGGGTCATCTCTGGCACCCAAAGGGCTCAGGCATCAGCTAAGAATCAACATCTTAGTCTGGAGACCAGATGTGGGAAGAGATAAAAGAAATATTCTTGACTAAGAGACACTGTTTTACAAACTATAGAAGACACATGAGTTATCACAGAGGCAGAAGCCTCTTACACACACATCCTGAAGCATTTGAGACTTCTCCCCAGAGTTTGGACACAGATTCTGTGGTTACTTTCCCAGGAATTGAGAAAAAGGATCTTGATGTGTGCCCCACCAACAATTTATTGGTAAGATACATTGAATCCTAAGTTATATTATTTCTTCACTAGCTGTAACATTAATAGGTACCCTTAACCTCATGCTGTATATATCTACTAGTAGTTTCTTTTTTGTCTTTATTCCTGTGTAGTATTAGTTTAAGTCTTATGTCTGTTAGTTTTATGTCTATTAAATAAATAATTCATTCTATAATATACCAAATCAGCCATTATTAAAGAACTTGCAAACGAGAGTGGGTTTTGGGGTGCTGGCCACCTCAATAAAGCTACTGCCTACTGCCAGAGGCCTGGGCAAAAGGCAAGGACTTATCTAATTCCCCACATCCATTCGTAACAGTACTACAGTGCATTTTTTAGCATTCATCATGACTTTTTCTTCCTTCCACACACTACTATATTCTATAAATATTAGATCATTCAGATCTCCCTTTTCACACTATTTCAGATTTCCTCTAAGAGTGTAACTAACATTACTTCTGAACTGTAAAAATTCTGAAATTGAAGCACACGTGAGGTTAAATTTTGGCCATTTGCTGACATAATTTTATTCTTTTTTAAGTATGAGACATACCATGTCCTAAACTAATTCTATGGAAGCCACAATACTAGTCATCTTCTTCCATGGACAATAATTTGTTAGGGAATGTTAAGAGTACAACCATTGTCTCCAGCAGCTCCAGCCTAGGACTTCTTCCCAGCCACTGGAGTCCAGCCTTGTTTGCCTGGGGTCCATGCCTAAGCTGAGGGACCATTTCCCATTTGCAGGTCCAACCAGTAGCAAAGATTAACAAATATCCCAGAGACATGCACATAGACAAACAGAGGACACTGACACCGCTGATTACACAGACTGTTACAAACAAGGCATTGTCTTCAACAACACCTACACACAGGACCCACATAAACCAAATAGTCATTTCTCCTCTTTGGCTGGTAGGAATAGGTTACTAGTGAAGGCACACACAATGCTCTTTAGATTCACAAACACATGCACATTTGTGGATGCCTTGAGCATGGCACAGCTCTTTCTGTCCATCTAATATCTCTGCCCAGATCCCAGGCCCTCTTACCTGCTTCACAGGTCCCTACTCCATGGCTAATATACCTTCAAGCTTTCTTGGGAATTACAGATGCACATATCCACACACCAGGTTAAGGAAAGATAGACACAGCTCACACAGTCTCTGACCTGTAGTCCTGATCTAGCTGATGGTGCTAAGCCCCTCATTCATCATGCTGATCCTTCATAGCAACTAGTTTTTAGGACACACACACGCATACCCTGGTTCCCACTCCAGTGTCTGAAGATTTAAGTAGCTAGCCCTGAGACATTCACTCACTCTAGTAGCTGGCACCACATGCCAGAAGTGTCTACACTATGGTCTGACTCCAGTAGCTGGCACCCAGTTCACTCGCACCAGTTGACAAAGCAGTTGGCACCCCCGACACATAAAGCTATGGCCTCTCAATTACTGATACTATGACACTCAGTCCAGTAGCTGACACCACAGGTTGCAGGGCACCTACATCTCCAGGCTAACTCTAGTTGCTGGCACCAAATTATACACACACACATACACACACACACTTCACCAGTAACTGGCACTTAGTCCTTTCAGTCCACATACACACAAGATAGTGAGATTACTCGCATATTTAAGAGAAGATATTATAAGAAGGTATAAGAAGAAAGAACTGACTCTGATGATCAGGTGTAGTACTCAGCCAGACAAGCATGCTGACAGGCCCCACTACATGGGACCAGCCCCTTTTATACTCGTTGCTGTCTACTCCACCTTTGTTCCTGTATGTTCCCCCTTTTTCCTGCATGTTGCTTCATGGGTTTGTAGATTCCTGCACCCTCTCACACTCCTGTGTTTGGAATCCCCCGATTTACAACCTTATCAGTTGCAAAGTCCAGGTTGGTCTTTGTAGCAAGGCATCTTGCCCCCCACAAGAGCTTATCTGCTGCTTGTTACCTGATTAGATAACTGAAGCAGGACAAGCTGTCCTGTAGTTAGTTATTTTGGTGCCATGGGGTTAACACTGGTCTGTGACTGTGGTCACAAGGGTTTGCAGGTGAAGAGAGAGGCGAGAATGTTGACTCCATGATCAGAAGGCTTGATTTATTATTTTATGATATATATACTACATTATAACTATACTAAAAGAAATAGAAGGAAAAGTTCTCAGAAGTCTAGCTAAGAATAGAATAGCAAGAATGAATAACAAAGATCTGTGTCTCGGCAGAGAGCGAGAGCCAGCTCTGCCGTGAGTGGTCAATAAATCCAAACATCCACAGGAGACCAATCACGGGTCCACCTGTTACATTCCACAGCAGCAGATAACCATTGTTTACATTTGTCTCTGAGGCCACAGCTTCTCAGAAGAGAGAAAAATCTCAAGAAAGGATTTTTCACAAAAGATGTCTGCTACACTGGTCTAGCATCTTCCAACAAACAGTGTTGAAGTGAGATCTGGCAAGATAAGCTGGATTTCTGACTGACAGACACCTCACTTTTCAACTATAAAAGCAATAACAAATTTTCACAAAGAAGAAATAATCTATACATTTTCTTCAAAAAGTATGGAGTTTCTCCTGCTTCAAGGTTACTCCCCAGGGGTTAAGTGAAGGAATCTGTGTACATTATTGTAATTACAGTGGTAAGTTGCATTCCACTCTGTGAAAAACGCCAATCACTTGTTTTTAAAATTTAAAAATATTAATAGTAATAAAATGGTTATAAAAATAGTAATAAAATTAGAGTAATAAAAATTTGGACAATATGGATTAGGACAATACGAGACAATAAAAACAAAGAGTTATGGACAGTCTGGGTACCTTTTTCTGGGCAGCACAAGCCCAAAAAAGGACCCACATTTACAAAGGATTAACTCTTAAAAACAATAGCCTGTTGCATATTCATACATCTTGTACATGATGCATAAATTCCATTCAAACACAGGATTCTGTCTGGTAAGTGTCAATTTCTTCCTCTTAATCCTGATGGCGGAGTCTTCAGGGCTGAGTGAGCCAGGAACAAGTTAGTTTCTTCTGATAAGAGAGCAATAAATTCTTTTTCTCTGAAAGATTTAGGTGTCCTGTGGCTGCTATCTCAGTGCGAGTACCTCATTCCTTTCTTTAAAAAAAGTATCTTACATAGCATAGTTTCTATTTTAACATTTTTTATAACCTAAACCTATATTTAACACACTACTTGAGAAAATTAATACAGCATAACTTTCTAACACAACACATATAATATTCATTTTAATATTTGCGAAAAACCAATCATAAAATACGCATTTTTCACACTCTTGGAACAAACTCTCATACTTAGTTCCCAGTTCAGTAGTTATTGGATCTATATATGATTGTTTTCTTATCATCAGATATTCTGACACAAGCAAGTTAGCTTTTCCACCTCAGTTTCTCAGAAAACTGCATGATAATTCACACTTTTTGCTTTATTCTTTCAATATGCCGCTAGACAATAAACTGAGGCTCACTAACAAAAGGAGAAATTTGCATGAGGCAGAGCAAATATTTTTTGATGGCAGCTGTGAGAGACTAAAAGGATCGCTGGCTCAAAATAATTTTGCTCTGTGTGTGAGGGAAGGGACAGGTCGGGCCTTGCCCTGGTGAGGCAATGCCCTGCTCTGCACATCCACCCCCTGTGGCTTGTATCAAAGCCCCACAGTGGCGGCCCATCACCTGCACACTGGAGGCAATGCTCTACACCCCCATCCCTGGAGCCCCAATCCAGCCCCAGAGTAGCCAGATGACTGGAAGTACTACCTGGGGGAAGAGCCCAGGAAAGCCAAAGGGTATTTAACCCAGGACATGCAGTGAGCACATGGCTTGACCCCGCCTCCCCTTGGAATTTCTATTAGCTGAACACTGCTGGAAACAGGAGTGGTAGGTATATTTGTTCTTTTCTGTGAGAAGCAAGGCTCTATTTAAAATTTTTGAAAGTTTGATAAGGGATAAAAGGGACAATATCCAGCACTGGGATGCCTGGCAAACTGCCAGAAGCACACAGTTAGCTTAAAACCATTTTCTTATATACTTTTTGTAATTTATGTTATAAAATAATTCATGCTTAAGGGGAGAATGTATACGATAAAAATTGTAAAATACAATGAGCCTCTGACCACAAGCAGCCCAGAGACAGATAACTACTCTGGAATTACAAAACTCCTGGAAGCAGCAGGAGAACAATGCTGTATTTACTAAGAAAAGAATGTGACCCCGACGTGATCTGAATTTGGGGTCCGGGGACCCCCTCTCCGGTCAGGAGGTGCCCCACTGATTTCAGTGGCCTGACAGGATCAGGAACTGGCAGAACCAATCAGATACCGAACCAAAGCCAGAACCGCAGTCAAATAGAGGATAAAAATGGGCCCAGAGCTCTCAGGAACTTGGAGCGATCCAGAGAGGGATCTCCGGAGCCACGGTGCTTTTCACTGGGAAAAGTCTATGTGCGTGAAGAATCCACGTGGGGAAAGGAACTGTAAGTACTGCATAGTTCAGTGGGGTGTGATCGAGCATGTGTGAGTGAGACGTGATTTTATCATGAAGCGAGTGTGGCCCTCAAGATCGCAGTTCCACTCTCTCGCAAGGGAAGTGGTCGGTTGCGGGGGAAGTGGACGCCTTGGCTCATCACACATCTGAAGCCTGAAACTCGGGGGGAGTTCAGGGGTTCGATCATGGGTTTGGATCAGGAGGAAAGGGACATTCCCAAAGGGTTTGGGAGCTGGTAAACCTTCTGGTCTGGAAATTCAGGTAAGAGAGCTTGTTACCAGCCTATAAGCCCACAGAACGGTTCTCCGTGAGGCTAAGTAAACTGGTAGATTTTTTTCTTCCGCAAATGTCAAAAACCGGTAGTGGGTAGAGACCTGGGATTCTCTTCGAGAATCCTAGCAGAAACAAATACAAGGTAAGAAAGGCTGGGAGAAGTAGTTTTAAAAGATGGGACAGAGAAAGAGCAAGGCTCAGGGAAAACCCCAGGAGAAGCCTTCGAAAGCCCCAGAAAAGATCCTACCTGAAATCCCAAGGGATAGTCCATTGAGATGGATGTTAGAACATTGGGAGGACAATCCTAGGAGGCAGGGAAAATCTAAGGAGAGAATGATCCATTTTTGCTTCGAGAAATGGGGAGGGAAAGAGATCGGAAGGTACGTGGTCTGTCCTGTTTTTGGCACATTCGAAACCACGTGGCCGGTCAGTACCCCCAAGACTTGGAAGAATTAGAATATGCAGGAATGTGGGGAAATGCTTGTTTGGGATTATTCCAAATAAGACCCCACAGGAGCTCGGGGTGGGGAATGGGAGCTGCTGGATAACCTCCCACCTCCCTACCTGGTTCCTCTGCCCCAGCCCATGCAAGACCAAGTCCCGGTGCCGGCAGTTGCAGGACCTTCACAAGCCCAGGTACCTCTGGTGCCTGTGTCGCCTCCAGAAGCCTCGTTCCCACAGGATGAGGCTTCAGCACCTCCACTCCCACAAAAACAGGCTTCGACACCTGCGCTCCCACAGGAGTGGCCCCAGCCCCCGTCATCACCTAAATCTGAAGAGAAGCAAGTCCTCCCCAAAGGAGGAGCCAGCTCTCCCCCAGCCCATCAAACGCGACGAAGGACGAGGAAAATGGCCACGGACGGGAGTGAGGATGAGGAATAAAAGCCCAACCTCTTCCCTTTACGGGAAGTGCCGACTGCTCTGGGAATTATCGGCTTCGTGAGTGTGCCGATCAATACTGGGGACGTCAGGGTTTTCAAAAAGGAGATGGGGAAATTGATGGACGATCCGTTGGGGGTTGCAGAAAGGCTGGATGAGTTCCTAGGAACCAGCATTTACACTTATGATGGCTTTAATGCAATATTAAGGTCGTTGTTCACCAACAAGGAAAGGGAAATGATCAGACAAGCTTCAATCAGAGATTGGGAACATAGGAACCCACAAGGGGAGCGAGGGGACCAGAGATAGCCAGATCAGAACCCGTCTTGGAGCACTCAGATGGAAGAAGGCAGACAGAGGATGATAAATCTCAGAAACATGATAATACAAGGTATACAGGAGGCAGTGCCAAAAGGCCAGAACATGAGCAAAGTACTCGGGGAGTGCCAGGGAAAGGATGAGACGCCCACCGAATGGCTGGAAAGGCTGAGAAAGAGCCTCCGAATGTATTTGGGAATGGACGCTGAGTCCCCGATTGGAGCGGTCCTGTTGAAAACTCAATTTGTGGCAAAATCATGGGAAGATATCAGGAAGAAACTAGAAAAGATAGAGGGATGGAAAGATAGAGAATTACAGGATTTGCTTTGGGAGGCCCAGAAAGTCTACATGAGAAGGGATGAGGAAAAACAGAAAATTCAGGCAAAAGTACTAGTGACCGTAGTAAGGGAAGCACAGAAACAGGAACAGGTCCGGGATTCGGCAAAGTCAGCGCCACAGAGGAAGCAGAACTCTTCCCAAGGTAAGGACTCAAACAACCAGAAAAAAGATATCGAGTGCTTTTACTGCAAACAGAAGGGCCACATTCGAAGGAATTGTCCAAAGAAAGTCAAGGATGAAAAAATGTTTCAGGAAGACTAGAGGTGTCAGGGGATTTTTAATTTGGGGTCCGAGACATCCAAGGAGCCATTGATAAAGTTGAGATTGGGACCCCACAAGCAGGAGGTAGTGTTTTTAGTAGATTCTGGAGCCGAGCGAACCACTGTACAGTGATTACCACTGGGATGCTCTATAAGCGATGATACTATGATGGTAATCAGGGCAAAAGGGGAACCTTTTAAAGTTCCAATCATTAAAAATGTGGAAATAGAATCAGAAAATAAGCGTTGCATTGGAAATATGTTACTGGTCGAGGAAGCAGAATACAATCTGCTGGGAAGGGATCTGATGGTGACACTAGAAATCAGCCTAGTGGTGCAGAATTCCCAGCTCAAGGTGAGGCTGTACCAACTCACTGCCGAGGATGAAGGGAGGATAGATCGAAAAGTTTGGTACACTCAAGGGGAGGCTGGGAGGTTGGAAATCAAACCAATTCACATTGAAATTGAGAGGCCAGAAGACCCTATTAGGGTCAAACAATACCCCATTCCCATGGCTGAAACCAGTGATCAAAGAATTAGTGAAGAAAGGAACGTTGGAGCCATGCATGTCCAGACATAATACCCCCATATTGGCAGTGCAGAAAACAGATGGTAGTTATAGGTTAGTGCGAGATTTAAGGGCTGTGAATCAAAGGACTAAGACATCGTTCCCCACGGTTTCAAATCCTTACACTTTGTTGAATAATGTCTCTCCCGAGGACATGTGGTACAGCGTGATTGATCTGAAAGATGCCTTCTGGACCTGTCCTTTAGCTAAGGACAGCAGAGACTATTTTGCGTTTCAATGAAAAGACCCAAAAACCAACCGAAAACAGCAATTCAGATGGACATCTTTGCCTCAGGGGTTTGTGGACTTGCCAAATTTGTTTGGGCGAGCACTCGAGCAAGTGCTGAGTCACTTTGTACCAGTAGAAGGAACAAAATTATTACAGTATGTGGACAATTTACTGATTGCTGGTCCAAGGGAAGAGGATGTAAGGATGAGCACTATAGCGCTCTTGAATTTCTTAGGGGACAAAGGATTGAAAGTGTCTAAGTCGAAACTGCAGTTCACAGAGCCTGAAGTCAGATATTTGGGACATTGGTTAACAAAAGGTAAGAAGAAATTAGATCCCGAGAGGGTGGCAGGGATCATTGCCCTGCCTCCTCCATGGACAAAGAGAGAGGTGAGACAATTATTGGGGCTTTTTGGATATTGCCAGCAATGGATTGAAGTGAAAAGGTAAAGTTTTTATATGAAAAGCTCACCAGTGACAAATTGAAATGGACAGAAAATGACAAGGAGAAATTTAAGTAAGTAAAAGAAGCACTCGTGGCAGCCCCAGGGCTGAGCCTCCCCGACGTGAAACGGCCATTCCAGTTGTTCGTAGATGTCAGCAGTCATACCACCCATGACATGTTAACACAGGATTTGGCGGGGGCCAGGAAACCGGTAGGTTACTTATCTAAGCTTCTGGACCCTGTAAGCAGGGGTTGGGTCACGTGTTTGCAGGCAACTGTAGCTGTGGCATTGTTGGTGGAAGAAGCTAAGAAGGTAACCTTTGGGGCTCCGTTGGTAGTATATGCACCGCATAATGTGTGGAGTATACTGCAACAAAAGGCAGACAAATGGCTCACTGACACTAGGTTGCTAAAGTATGAAGCCATTTTGATTCACTCACCCGACTTGGAGCTATGAACAATGACTACACAAAATCCGGCCCAATTTTTGTTTGGGGAGGTCTCAGAGAAGTTTGTACATAACTGCACGGAAGTGGTAGAGCTGCAGACCAAGATAAGACCAGATTTGAAGGAGAAGGAATTAGAAGAGGGGGAAAAAAGGTTTGTGGATGGATCAGTGAGAGTGATAGAAGGCAAAAGGAAATCAGGATATGCAGTCGTGGATGGCAGGACAGGAGAAGTGATAGAAGCAGGTCCTCTGAATGTGGGATGGTCGGCTCAAGCGTGCGAACTTTACGCAGTCTTGAGAGCTTTGAAAAGGCTGAAAGGGAAAAAGGTGACCATTTTTACAGACTCCAAATATGCTTTTGGGGTGGTCCACACATTCGGGAAGATCTGGAAAGAGAGAGGGCTGATCAACACTCGAGGAAGGGGACTGGTGCATGGAGAATTTATAAGGCAAATTTTGGAGGTGATAAATGAGCCAGAGGAAATTTCAGTAGTACGTGTAAAAGGGCATCAGGCTGGAATGCAGTTTTGAATCTGG
Source organism: Melozone crissalis (assembly GCF_028551555.1). Taxonomy (NCBI): domain Eukaryota; kingdom Metazoa; phylum Chordata; class Aves; order Passeriformes; family Passerellidae; genus Melozone; species Melozone crissalis. The sequence goes on along the minus strand of NW_026535813.1, from coordinate 1,227,941 downwards.
GGAAACAACCTGGCAGACAAAGAGGCCAAAAACGCAGCGTTACTGACGGTAAGTACCCAGGAGGTTGAAGGAACCGAGGCTCCAGAATACCCTCCACAGCCCTCCCAAAAAGAAATTGAAGGGTACGAGAAAATTTGGGGAAGATTGGAGGAAGATAAGTGGAAATTACCGGATGGGAGAGAATTAGTATCAAAAGGTTATACCAGAAGAATTTTAAGGAGGTTGCACCAACAAACTCACTGGGGGGCACAGGCCCTTGTAGAACAGTTCTTGAAATTTTTTGGGTGCAGAGGAATTTATGAATTGGCCAAGCAGGAGGTACAAGGATGCCTGATCTGCCAGAAAGCTAACTGAGCTAAGGCACGGCAAGCAATCCTGGGGAGCAGACCCATAGCAAACCGACTGTTTGAAAGAATTCAAGTTGATTTTACTGAACTGCCTGTTACAGCGCCTGAGTGGGTCACTGCTGGTGAGAGAGAGACGGTGAATCTTGTTTCTTGATCAGAAGGCTGGATTTATTGATATATGATATATAATACATTATAACTGTACTAAATAGAATAAAGAGAGAAGTTGCAGATGCTTGCTAAGCCAAGAATAGAAAAGAAAGAATCTAAAACAAAGTTGTGCCCAGGGACTCGGTCCCCTGGCTTGCTCTTGTGATTGGCCCTCAATTATAAACATACAAACATGAGCCAATCAAGGTGTCCCTGTTACATTCCACAGCAGCTGATAACAACTGTTTACATTCATCTTCTGGGGCCTCTGGCCTCCCAGAAAATGCAGAAATCTGAAAGAAAGGATTTCTGTGAAAAAATGTCTGCGACATCTCACCTTTCTAAATTGTATAAAATAAAAGAAAAATGCTGATGTGGAATGAACAGGAAATTTCTTCACCTGTAAAATATACAATACTAACAAATCACTAAAAACAATCCTACAATCTAAGAAAATGCAAAAAACAATGCAAAGAGAATTCAAGTCCATGCAGCTGAGTTTCAGGAACAGTCCATCAGCTGAAGTTGTTTCTTTTGGACATCTGAGAGTCCTTTTTGGTCCTGAAAACAAACTTGCTGCAAAAAGAATCCCATCAATAGTTATCAAAAACCCACTGAGAGTCTTACAACAATTTCAAACAATTTCAAACAATTTGAACAACTTTGGAATGTCCTTTTCTGGCCCTTCAATGCTTCAGTGCTTCAGAGCTGCTGCCCGCTATTTTCAATCTTTTTAATTTAATTTTAAATTTTTTTTTTTTTTTTTTTTTTTTTTTTTTTTTTTTTTTTTGATCGAGAAGCAAAAGAGCAGCAGCCGAGCAGAGCAGTGCCAGAGAAGGAAAGGCCCTGGGGGCCCTGGCCCATGATGGACCAGGAACCCCAAAACTGGCCCACAAAGGGGGACCAGGGCCTGTAGGACAGACCACAACCCCCAGAAACATCAGGAGGCCAAGTGATGGCCCTGGCCCAGCAACCTCCTGAGCCCAAGGACCCAGGCCAAACCCATAAGGCAGGCTCTGCATTCCTGCAGGCCTGAACCCCGCTGCCAGTACAAGGGCAGCACGGGTAGTGAGATGCTTCCTTTCCCCAAAACCACTGAGGCATGCCAGCAGTGAGGAAATAGAAGCCTTCCCCAGCAATCCCATCTGGGGTCTGGAGATGTTTGTTTCCCACAGCAAACCAGCTATGGTCTCCTCCAGCTGTGCCATCTTCCCCTGCACTGCATCGGGTTTGTCTCTCATCCGCCCCGTGGCATCACCATCCCCATCCCCTTCGGGCTGGGGATCAGAGGCAGGGCTCTCGGGATGCACCTGCCCCCCCATGCCACTAGGACGCAGGAGAGGCGGCAGCCTCCTTGGGACAGCAACCGAAACACCATCCCCCAAACCGCCGAGCTTGAAAGCCGGCAGCCGGGCTGCGCCCGCACCCAGCTGCCGAGCCACGCCTCCTCCACGGAAGGAGAGACCCCCCGCCGGGGCAGCTGCTACAGCAGCCAGTGGAAGCAGCGGGGGGGAAGCCGGAACCGGGGAGGGAATCACGCTGAGCGTGGGATCCGCCGCGGGCCGCCCCGAGGGTCCCGAGGGTCCCGCGGATTCGGGGCCGTCTCCAACATCGTCCTGAACAAGGACTGTCTTGGCTTGAGGCGGTGAGGAGGCCGAAGGAAGCGGCGGCAGGCACGGCACAGGCAACAGTGGAGCCGGGAGAAGCGGCGGCGGAGCATCGTCGCTGCTTAGCAACAGCTCAGGGGGCGGGGAGGCCGGTGAAACCGCGGGCGGGACAGCCTGGAGAGGCGGAGACGGGATCTCCTGGAGAGGCGGAGCTGGCAGGACCGGAGAAACCTCAGAGACCGGTGCCGCCCCCATGTCTGAAGGCGGAGTCTGAGAGGCCGGCGCTGGCTTGAGCGGCCACTCCCATCCCCCCGGAGAGAGAGAAGGGGGGGACGGAGAAAACTCCATCTGAGCATGCTCCGGAGCAAGAGTAAAAAAAACTTCATCGCCCAGCGAAGTTTCAGCCCCCCCCGCCGCGAAGCAGGGCGGGGGGAAAAGCCCAAAGTCATCACCCACCGGGTCTTCTGCCAAGGGGGGGGGAAACGGTGCCTGGCCATAACAGTTAGAAATCCATTGAAAACAAGCTGCTCTGCGTTTCAGGACTGGGAAAAGCTGTATAAATGCTGGGTAGATAGAAGGCAGGACACGTCCCTGGCTCCAGACGAACTGGAAAATGGAGTCCATGCACTCCCAGACAAAAGCATCTAAAGCGTACAGGACATCAGTAAAGAACCCAAAAAGCTTTGCCCATCTAAAGAATTTATAGAGATCTGTTTCTGACAAAAAGCAACCATCTTCTCTAGACCAATGGTTCCAGAGGGCTATAAGTTTCTCCTCTGAAGGGGAGAATTGAATCTCTTCTGGCAAGGCATGTGTCTGCCATACAAACAGCCACAGACTACGAAGGGCTGGTTCATCAGGGATAGAAAAGCCCACAGTACCTTTTGAAAGAGTCCAGCTTGCTCTGGCCAGCTCCACAGGTCTGCTGCTCTTTTCCATCATCTTTCCTGACGGTTTTCCAGAAGAAGGTTCTCTTTGTGGTCAGCCTTGGCTGTGAACTCTGTCCAAATCAGGATCTTCAGTTCTTCAGCTCCTGGCTTGAATCCACTTCTGTGGTCGCTTCAAAGCAACCATCACATGCTACACATACAGGATTTTTACCCAGTGCAGCAATTTTGCTCCTCTGGTCTTATCAAATTAATTTTTGCTCTGACGCGAGGGGTCACCAGATGTTACAGCGCCTGAGTGGGTCACTGCTGGTGAGAGAGAGACGGTGAATCTTGTTTCTTGATCAGAAGGCTGGATTTATTGATATATGATATATAATACATTATAACTGTACTAAATAGAATAAAGAGAGAAGTTGCAGATGCTTGCTAAGACAAGAATAGAAAAGAAAGAATCTAAAACAAAGTTGTGCCCAGGGACTCGGTCCCCTGGCTTGCTCTTGTGATTGGCCCTCAATTATAAACATACAAACATGAGCCAATCAAGGTGTCCCTGTTACATTCCACAGCAGCTGATAACAACTGTTTACATTCATCTTCTGGGGCCTCTGGCCTCCCAGAAAATGCAGAAATCTGAAAGAAAGGATTTCTGTGAAAAAATGTCTGCGACAACTGCCCAAGATGGGAAGGTACAAATTCTTGTTAGTAATAGTAGATAAACTGACCCATTGGGTGGAAGCTTTTCTGAGCTCCAGGGCAACAGCTCAAACAGTATCCAAGATACTTTTGGAGGAAATTGTACCCTGATATGGGGTAGTGAACTACATCCATTCAGACCAGGGAACTCACTTCACTTCAAAGATTATTAAACAATTGGCTGAGGCTCTAGGCATCTGGTGGGAATACCACACTCCGTGGCATCCCCAGAGTTCAGGACAGGTGGAGAATATTAATCAGACATTGAAAGCACAATTATCAAAATTAATGTCAGAAACTCGGATGTCCTGGCTGAAGTGCGTCCCCCTTGCCCTGCTTAATATCAGGACTATGCCTCACTCAGAGACGGGACTCTCACCGTTCGAAATGTTATATGGAATGCCATATGAACATGGAATGCCAGTGGGACAGCCCAGGTTGGAGGATAGTCAAATTCAACCTTACTTGATAGCAATAAATAAAAATTTACAGGAACTAAGGAAACATGGAATAGTATCCCAGAGTGCTCCTCTGGGGTTTGCTATCCACAAAATACAACTGGGAGACAAAGTGCTTGTGAAAATGTGGAAAGAAGTTCCTCTCTCCCCTCACTGGGAAGGTCCCTTTCTTGTCCTTCTGACAACAGACACGGCCATTCGGATGGCAGAAAAAGGCTGGACACAGTCATCATGGGTGAAAAAGGTCGAGCATCAGGAGGAGGCTCCTGAGTGGAGGATCACCTCTTCCCCTGGAGATTTAAAGATAAAGCTATGCCGTCTAAGTAAATGACCGATGAAGGGCGGATAAGTTGTATACTGTCAAATTGTGCATGTTATCAGTTCGTGCACTTCAAGTTCGAGCGCTGTCTGGAAGTCTTTGTTATACATTGTCAAAGGGGACAGTGGCTGAAGGGGTTGTGTACTTGGTGTTTGGAGGAGGAACTCAAACTGACTGACCGCGTTTTAACTCTCGCCACTGATCTAGGACTAATAGAATTGGATTCTTGAGAGTGGTATCACATATTCCAGAATGGTGTAAGAGGGAAACTAGATTCCAAGGCTGAGATCTTGGAGGTCAAGTGCCGGAAATCAGAGTACCTTGCAGCTCAGATGCAGTCAAGGTATCAAGGTGGGGCGCCATTAAGAGGAGGTATGCGTTTCGGTCCGAGAGTGAGATCCTGGAAGAATACTCTTGCTGCCAAGAAGATGGTCTTCCTCGCTGCTGGTGGTACCCCAGGGGGTACAGGCAAAGGCAGAGGAGTATGCCTATGGGGATTCCTGATGGGCCTGAGCCTAGTCGTGTGCAGAACAACCAGTTTGCACACTGAGATCCCATCTCAGACAGGAGGACAGAGTCCTGCTGAAGAGTGCAGACAATGCACTCGGATTGTCCAAGAGGGACAAGAGGGACAGGGAGTCTCAGCATACCAAGCCCTGAAAGATTGCATCATGGAGCAAGGCAGGTACTGCATCATGAATGGCACTCAACTGAAATTATGCAGATTGGGTGAAGAAACATTATGTTTCAGTCAAAAGGCGAGAGTTAAGGGTGGGCCGTCAGAAGGGTTCAATCACAAAAGACAAAAGAGGGATGCGGGAAAGACATCGGTCCCTGTTTGTAACCAATGCAATCGAACTGTGTGGGTCAGAGGAAAAACTGAATTGATTTTTGTAGCATATTATCAAGTTAACCCATTGTGTTATGATAATACCCAACTTGAAATGTGTATAATGAACGGGAAAATGTACTGGGTTGGAAAGAATTTGAAATATGAAAATAAGCTCTCCCTGAACAGCGAGCCTATCATCTTGAACCTCCTTGAAGCAAATGATGACAGGGCCTGTCTGCAATATGACAGGGCTTTCTGCTTCTCAGAAAACAAGGAAGGGATAGATCCCGAAAGCAAAATGAAGCAGATGGCTCAGGAGTTGAAGCGACAGGAGTCAGAGTTGAGGAAAAGGAGGGTGGAGCAAGAAAGGCTGAAAACTCTGAGTGAGCAATATGAGCAACTCGAGAGACAATACACCGACTGGGGACTACCTGCCCCAGATCGAAACTTATTCATTGACTTGTCCAGGAAATTGCCATGGAACTGGGACTGTTGAATTGTTGGATTTGTGGGGGGCTGAAATCTGCTGAGAAGTGGCCTTGGAAAGGTGAGAGTTTAACCCCAGAGCAGCTGTTGAAATGGGATAATACCTGGGTCTCCAGGATGACACAGAGACCTGAGGGCTGGGTGTTGGACCAGGGGGTGGTTGGAATGATTTGTATCAGCAGGGAAGGAAAAGAATATACCGAGGTAGTTGGGTATACCCTGTGTATATCCACGTTAGTGGTAAATTCAAGCAGTAGGAGCAAAGTCTGGCAACCAGAGCCTCCTACAGGATATTGGAGTCAGAAAAGAGAGACAAATTGTGAATGGAACGATAAGATTGGACTTTGTTTGGTCAAAGGCTCCAGAGTTAACCCTTACCAGTCCTTGGAGGAATTAAGAGAATATTGGAAGGAACCAGGCAGAACAAACATCAGGTGGAAGGCCCCTGACAGAATTTACTGGATCTGTGGGAAGAAAGCATACAGTGAATTACCCCCAAAATGGAAAGTGTTGTGCACTTTAGGTATGATAGAACCTGTGTTCTTCACTCTCCCCCATCAAAAAGTGACCTGTTAGGGGCTCCCTTGTATGAGACTCTGAACAGGGAGAAGTTTGAAAAAGGAATTCCCTGCCATGGGAGGCAGTCAGACATGGGGAGAGGAAGAATGGCCGGCCGAGAGGATAATAGAATATTATGGGCCAGCCAAATGGGCACAAGACAGGAGCTGGGGATATAGGACCCTGATTTACCTACTGAACAGACTGATTAGGCTACAGGCAGTGGTAGAAATAGTCTCGAACCACACCTCAGTAGCCCTTGAGTTGTTAAGCCAGCAACACTCTCAAGTGCGGGCTTTAGTGTATCAAAACAGAATAGCATTAGACTATTTGTCGGCTGAGGAAGGGGGAGTGTGTGGAAAATTCAATGAGTCCAAGTGCTGCATTGAGGTTTACGATTATGGAGAAACCATCAGGGATTTATCAGCAGAGATCAAAAAGGCGGCTCATGTCCCAGTCCAAAAATGGAATTCCACTTTGCAGGAAACTTGGTGGGACTGACTATTTGATGGGGCCTGGTGGAAAAAGATAATATTCTTTGTGATGTGTTCAGTAGCTGGGGTCATATTCCTACCGTGCCTAATACCTTGCTTTATTAGGCTGATGCACTCCATGGTACAGGGCATGCAAATAGCAGCCATGCCAATGGACCTGGAGCTGGTTTCTGAAAATAACAAAATATCTAAAATCATGAACTTGAGGGAAGTAGAATAGGAAAGTAAGGCCACTGAAGTCTTAGCAAAATTCAAAAAACAAAGCAAAGGTGATGGAAACATTTACAAATTATGCCAAGGGGTCCCACAAAGAGAACAGAACACAAAGAGTCTGAAAAGTTCTCACTCTCTTTGTAGGAAGCCCTAAGAGGTGAAGGGTAGATTTAGTCAAAATGTAGATAATAGATATAAGGGTTGTAGTGGGAGCATGAATTAATGTGTTTATATAGAAGGGGAGGGATTGTAATATATGTTATAAAGTAATTCATGCTTAAGGGGAGAATGTACACAATAACAATTGTAAAATCCAACGAGCACGAGCAGCCCAGAGACAGATAACTACTCTGGAATTAAAAAACTCCTGAAGGCAGCAGGAGAACAATGCTTTGTTTACTAAGAAAAGAATGGTGGCCAGGGGGGAGATGGGCTTCCTCCAGAGCCATCAGGGAACACCCAAGGGTGATCATCCCTTGATAGATACCATCAATCAAGATAACCGAAGGCCAAGGAACATACATCTGAATATGCGACTTCCCCTGACATGATCAATGCCTGTCACTACTCAGGAAACAGCAATTGTCCAGCCCTGCACAGTGAAAGAAACCTTCATACATATGCGGGGTTACAAAAGAAATTGGGGCACCTCTGCCTCAGGCATAAAAAACTGTATAAAACAGCCCCGCTGGAAATGGCATTCGTGAACAGAGGGAGGTGCGATAGAGGTCGGATCTAGGTTCACCCAGCGCCGATGCCAGGCTCGACGCTGTCTCTTTGGCTGTGGTTTTTTGAGGACCATATTTTGGTTGCGAAAATAAAATCTTTCGCATTTATTAATTTGGATTTCCGGCTGATAATTTATAACACTTTTCATTACATTAGTTAAAGCATATTAATTAGGATTATACATATTCAAACATTCTTGAGTTCTTTTACATGTCTAGGAATTCTTTTAGCTTTGCTTGATCTTTGACCCATCGAGCAATACTGTACATTGGATTTTTGTGAGTCGTTGTCCAGGTTTAGAGCAAATTTGGGGAAGAATACCCCAAAGGAGCTCTGGTGGGAAAAGCAGATCCAATCGGCCCCTCCCCCCAACTGGTCCGGGAGGGAAAAAATACCTCCTTGGAGAAAGGTGGAAAAAAACTGTTTATTAAATAATAAAACCAAAACAATATCAAACAATGAGACCCCTTGCCACTCTAAAAGAGATGACAAACCGAGAAAACCCCGGGTTGTAGCTCAGCTCACTCAGTCTCTGATCAGTCCCTCTGGTGCTGGAATTGTCGCAGGCCAGGCCTGGCCCGGTGGGCCACAGCTGCAGCTGCCGGTGCTCTCCTGGGTTTTCAGTCCAGAGCAGTTTCAAGAGGTCCAAAGAAAATGGAAAAAAAACAGTCCAGGGAACTTCTCTGCCTCAGCTAGCTAAACTAACTAAAAGCAAAGGAGAGCTCTGTTCATCCACAGACAACACAGTCCAGGAGCAGGAATGTGGAGGAGGAGTGCAGTGTCTGAAAACAAACTGCGCGCTTCTTCTCTCCCCCCCTTCACTCTCTGGAACACTCTTAAAGGTACAAAACTTATTATTCAACATAAACAGAATGAGACAATTGGGGATAAAAGCATCATATGGTCAACCCAGGACAGTCGTGTATGTCATTTCCTCACAACATGTATACCATTTCCTCACAATGGCAGATGGGGAATTATTGATCGCTGCACAGTCAGTGGCAGGAGTCTTTTTCACATCCTTTCTTTTGATGTTATCTGTGTGGTTCCTTCAATGCTACTGAATAATACAGACAGTTTTAGCTATTTCCACAGACTTATCTGAGTTTTCTCACTATTGTCAGCTAGTTACAAAGATAAAAACATTCTGCAAAAGTTATTACATAGCCTCTATTTTAATATTTTGCGAAAGCCTAAACTATATTTATCACACTAATATATATAAACTACACATGGCCAGAGCATTGGCCGCAAAAGCTGACAAATTATACTATATCCAAAAACAATTAAAAGTGATTAGAAAGTGTACTACATCACAATTGTTGTGATTAATACTAATCTGCAAAAGCTAATAACTATATTGCCATTTATAACATTTTCTACATATATTTTCTATATCTTTTCTCTCTTTCATTCTCTTTCTTCTAGTTCCCTCTTCTCAGAGTTTTGAGTAACTAAAATTGGATGGGCTTGGAGTTTGCTAAGTTGGATGGGCTAATTTAATGCTTTGTCAAGTGTTTTATGTTGACTGAACACTGCTCTAAACTTCTGCCAAAGTTCTCTGATTTTTTGAAACTGCCAGTAAAGTTTTCTGTTGTTTTGACCCCTTGAGAATATCTTGACAGTATTTCGTCTGTGTCTAACTCAGAGTACACAAAAAAGCATAAATCCTTTTAAGAGTCTCATCAAGCAAGTTTTTTGGGGGCCTTACAGTGGTAAACGTAGAATGAGTGTACAAGACCTGAGATTAGTGAGGAACCCCATAAAGACAGTTTCATCCTTTCCCAATGACATGTGGGGTAATGTAGCAAAAAGGGGCACTTGCTTAACTTGCTGTTGACCTATTTCTCAGTACTTTTGAGAATGATCTCTGAATAATATATTTTTTTGTACTGTTTCTCCTATTAACATTGTTTGTTGTTATAGCTTCAAATGTTACTTTGTTTTCTAAATCATTAAATTCATAAACATTTAAGTTAGATACCTGCTTTTCTAAGTTTAAAACGGCTAGAAGTCAGTACGGCAAAAAACCCAATTTATTAGAATCTTTGTGGCGAACACAACAAACCATTCCCAGCACAACTCCATTTGTAGATCAAAATGTTCATAAGGATAATTTAAGAAGACATCTCAGAATTCAGTTCAAAGGTATATACCACATGTAGATAGTTCTGCAGAATTAAAAATCAGTCCAAACTTTTTGTGTAAAATGCATAATGATCTTATATATCTCCTTATACATATTTAAAGGCTTAGATGCCCTTTCAGAGCTGTCTTCCACACAAGTGTTATTAGAACTCTCCATTCCCCAGAGTGGCTATGTAAATTTCCACTGATTTAACTTGAATGTGCATTTTAAGTAGGATAAAGTGTGCTTTAACTTGTGATGTTTATCTTAATTTAACAAAAATATGTCTCTCAAATGTCAGCTCCAAGTGGAACACTGTTGGGGGTTAGGTTTTTTCCTTTTGTTTCTTTTTACTTAGGGACTTTTGTCCCATAAGTTGCTAGGAAAGAGTAATGACTGTGTAGTTGAGAAAAACAAAAGAAGTGGCCAAGCTCAGAGGAGGGCATCTGGCTGCACTTCTCTTATCTGAGGGGCAGAGATACTTCGATAATTGGACTGGTAAAGGACCGGGCTGGGGCAGCTGCTCTTTCTCTCTTTCTTTCTCTTTCTGTCTCTATCTGCTTCGGAAGAGGGTGGTTGGAACTGCCGCCTGGGGGAGTGAATTCGCTGGCGCTGCCAGAGCCCAGCCCAGTCCTGCTTCTTCTGCTATGGGGTGAGCCTCTGCTGGTGAGAACAGTAACTGAACTGGGACACCTACATACCTCACTAAAAGAGGGACTTTTCACCATCTGCTCGGTTGCCTGGGATCCTGATCTCGCCTCTCCCTGCTGTGCTTGGAGCCGGGCTGCCGCTGCCCCATCCTCGCCGTTTTTCGGCACTGCTCCGAGCTTTCTCTACACTGTAGCCCCTCATCTCCTGCCTGCTGAGACGTCCCACGGTTCCACCTACAGCCATGGAGCTTCTGATGCATCTCATCCACCACCCCGGGATTTTTGCTCATTCCTGCTGTTTCAGCTTGCTGCTTCCAATAGTCCTGCTGGGGCACCTGGGTCAACTGCCCCAGGGGTTTGTGAAACAAGCCTCTCTTCCATCCCTTCCTGTCTTGGTGTGAAAAACGCCAATCACTTGTTTTTAAAATTTTTAAAAGTTTAATAGTAATAAAATAGTTAAAAAGAATAGTAACACAATTAGAGTAATAACAATTTGGACAAATTAAATTAGGACAATATGAGACAATAAAAACAAACAGTTACGGATGTCTGGGTACCTTTTTCTGGGCATCACGGGCCCGAAAAAGGACACCCGTTAACAAAGGATTAACCCTTAAGAACAATAGCCTGTTGCATATTCATACACTTCATACATGATGCATACATTCCATTCAAATACAGGATTCTGTCTGGTCAGTGTCAACTTCTTCCTTCTAATCCTAACAGCGCCTCCAAGGCGGGAAGAAGTTCGTTTCTTCTGATAAGAAGGCAATAAATTCCCTTTCTCTGAAAGATCTAGGTGTCCTGTGGCTGCTATCTCGCTGCAAGCCCTTTCTGTTAAACAAAGCATCTTACATAGCATCGTTTCTATTTTAACAATTTTTATAACCTAAAACTATATTTAACACAGTACTGAAGAAAATTAATACAGCATTATTTTCTAACACAACACATATGATATTCATTTTAATATTTGCGAAAAGCCAATCATAAAATACAAGCATTTTTCACAATCCCCACTCTTGTTCTTTGTAAATCATTTGGCTTGAGCAATATTTTTTTTCTACTTGTATCTTCTGGACTATGCTGGTAAAATAAAACAGGGGATTACACAAGTAAGAAATATAAAAACAGTTGTGACACAAAATGAAAGATCTTAATTTCTTCTAATACATTACCCCACCAGCTAGATTTTAACATTGCTTTCTATCTTTTGGACTGGTACCTGGGTTATTATATGCATATATATTTTTCTTTTTGATTTCTTTTGCTTTTGCTATAATGACTTTTCTGTGGTCATCAATTTTCAACGATCTGATATATTGAACTTTCCACAAACACCCCGTTCTTTGGCCAATAAATAATCTAAAGCCAAGCTATTCTAATACCCTACAATTTTTGTTTGGCTTAGCTGGCTTAATACTAACTCTAATGCCTGGGCAGCCTTATTTGCTATCATTTCTATAACTGCTTGGAGTCTCGTAGTACAATTCAACAGATAATTTGGAGTCAATACAGAGTTAGATTGCTGTGCTGGTTTTACCTTTTTTGTTTACTTTTTTTTTTCCCAAATCTTGAACTGTATCTTCAGGATTAAATTTCAAACAAATCCATCTCTCTCCTTTTGGACATTCAGTTCTAAATCTATTGTCATTTTTTTTCTTAAGTTTCTTATAATCTAATAATTTGCTCTATTTTGCCAACAAGTTCTTAATTTGGATGGGTTATAACAGTGGCTGTTGACATAGGTATGTGAGTAATAAAAGAGGAACTTTGGTTTCTTTCTATGTGATGCTTTCTGTAGCATTTTTGACACGATCTTGCTGGTATCCCGAAAGGGAAAGGACAACAAATGAGTGCCAGAAACAGGAATAATAGAGGTCCAGTATGGCTTATACTCCCACCTCCCATGCCTGTGAGGTTGCAACCCACAGCAGGTTTATTTGATCTTCTCGGTGGCGAAATACAGAGGCCAATCTGGTCTTGCCCTCTATTTCCTTGTCACTTTCTCTTAACTAATTTCTAGGCAAATTGTTTTTGACACTCTTTAACTGTGGTCTCTTACTGTTCTTCAGGTATCTCTCATTCAACAGGCACTAATAATTCCCATCCACACAACCAAGTTATTACTTTAACACTTTTTTGCAATAAGAGCATAAATTTTGCAAATCACAACACTAATTACTCTCATAATTTAAGCATTTACTTATAACCCAGCTACCATGTCCAGTATTGGAATGAATCAAATAAAGTTTACTGATGGAAATGGTAATTCCCCTTCTCCCCTGTACAACTCTCAGGCTAAGGTCAGAATACAAAAACTGTCTTGATCCTCCTATCTGAAGTATTCCTCCCTCAAGGAGATGTTTTATTCAGGCAGTGCTCGAAACCAGTGATATAAGCGTTGTCTTACTTCTTAATTCAGTGTTATTCTTTGTACATTTCTTGGATCATTTGTCTTTTTTTCCAAACTATTACCACTCAGTCCCCACTGGAAAGTCAATTTGGTATCACCCGGTTTAAATGTGATAGTCCATTCCTCAGGTTCTTTGACAAGTCCTTTGATTCTGCTGGCATGAATTCACCCTCTTTCCACGATTCTGATCGTTGCTTCAGTAGTACCTGGAAAGGACTTCTTATTAGCATAGTAATAAAAGAAATATAATACTGCATTAACTTCTACCATTTGCTTGTCTTCCAAACTTTCTGGGTTTAGCTAAAAGCTTTCTCCACAGCAGCCTCTTCTTGTATCCAGCTGTGCTAATAGCTGCAGAGGCAAATTCTTCTTTCTGTGAGTTACAGTTAATTAAATAAGAAAAGCTAGACCAATTTTAACACGAGATGTATCACATCTATTGCTTTTTACCTTTTTGCAGCATTTAATTGTTTTAGCCTTACAAACCCATTCTTCAAGAAAAAAACCAAACAAACAACTTATTTTTAACAGCAAACAAAACACACAAAAGAAAAAAAAACCAAAAAACTTCTTACTTAAGAAAAACCACTTTGTGAGTGTTATGAACAAAAATTCAGTTGATTTTTTTCTGTGAGAAAAAAGCTACCACTACTGCTGGGTTGCTGCCTGTGTTATGGTAATTACGGATCGTTGTTGTTAATGGTTGTTTTTGTATCGGTAAAAGCCCTGGCTGGGGCGAGTTAATAGCTCTTCTCTCAGACAGTAAAGGGTGTGGTACCTCCCAAACAGTGAGGAGAAAAGACTTTGCAGGGGAGGGATATGCAAAATAACTCTAAGGACCAGCATGCTGTGTGGGACCCCTACTCCAAACGTGCAGGAAGAACCCCAAAAACAACAAGCCACCTAAGAGCTGAGAGACTGGAGTGATGTCTGGACGTGAGGAGCCGAGTGCTGAGCCTGCAGAGATGCGGAACACCTTCGGAGTCCCTCTCACCCTGACCATGGGAGTCGTCCCGACGCCGGGAGCCGGCGGGAAGGGGCCGGGGAAAGTAACAACGATGGGATCACCACGCCCTATAAGGCTCCCACAAAGGCCTGATCCCCAGCCTGATCTGCCCCTAGTGGACAAAGCTGCGCATATCCTCCTCCTCTGAGTCGCCCTGGGAGAGATGACAGGAGACTGCAGCCCCGCTGAGCTGTCCAATCCTGAGCTGATCACTTTTAATAAAGGCATTAAAAAGGAGAAGAAGTTTCCTGGCCCTGTTTATTTCAGTGGGATTTGGAGAGTCAGCAATCCCTGCTTTGATTCTGTCTTTTAGTGCTAGCCCCTTCTCCCTCTTTTCACAACTCTGTTCTCAATACCGTTCGTGGCCCTTCCCCCGGTGCTGCCATTTCGCTGCAGGGCTCTCTCTCTTCTTCTCTCTCTTTCTCTTTCCTTCTCTCTCTCGGCCCACTTACCAGGGCCAACGCTGCCATCCTGGACTTGGGACCCCGACAGTCTGGGAGCCACCCCGGCAGTTCCGCCACGGAGCCAGCCTGCTCCTGGCCGCAAACCTGTGTCCTCTGCTGCCAGCACCACCGCTGGTCACCTCCATGGATCGGTCCCTGCTGCAGGCCCCGAGACCCCGCCGCTCGTAGGGAGCGGTCAGACACCTCCCAACCTTGACAACCCCAAACTTGGCGTGCCCAGGTGCTCCCGACATTCTTTTTCTTTCTCTAGTCAACTTATCCTCTTTTCCTTTCAAGCAGGGCCTGTTTTGCTAAGGCTTTTCCGGACCCCAGTGTGGCATTGAATAACCTCTTAACAACCATGTGTTAAGATAGTTCTCTTGCCTTTCATGCAAAAACCTTCATTCACACTTCTACTCTCTTCTAGCACCAAGATGTCATCACTTCACATTCTAACTACTCAGAGTTTCTCAACTACCTCTCTACTTCAACTTCTCTCTTTCTTCTCTCTCAATTGTAACCCTTATGGGGTCGATATTTAATCTTCCCCTATTTCTTTCTTCTGCCCAAACTTCTTTGTTGATTTTTTTTTTCCTTCATCCTCTTGGCCTAATTTCAAAACTCTACCTGTCATTTTCCTATTTTCTGATATAACTCTTATTCTTAATTGCACTTGTAAGACTCTTCCCAATATATTGCTACCTACCCCTGGGACCAATAACACATCTCCCACCTAAATTTTAGTTTCTTCCTTCAATTACCACATCTTTAATGACTAGAAATGTAAAACTTTGTCTTTTTGCCCCTGTTACTTTCACTATATGTTTGCTTACACTATAACCTTTTGGAACATTTAACAGGCAGGTTCTCTTTGCCCCTGTGTCTATTACAAATTCCAATTCTCCCACTTTTAAAGTTATCATAGGCTCCAGATGGTATTTGTCCCCCCAAAAAATTAGAACCTATGACTTTATTTCTTTTATGTGCCCATTTCTTTAAAGATTTTCAGATCTTCCGCTTACTTAGGAACATTTTCCTTTTTCTCTCAGGTTTGTTTATCTATTTAGTTGGAGTTTCTTCTTTCCCCTTTAAAAGCTGCCCTTCAAAAACCTTTTGTTTTGGCATTTCGCCTTTGATATGCTGTCTCATTTATTCTCTTGGTTATGTAATTGCGATAACAAATCATGTGTTTACTCCCCTCCTCATTATTTTAACCCCACTCAGGAGGTACAGTTGGCATTTTGTCTTCTCTGGGGGTCTCCGCAGATTATCTTTTTCTTAAGCTTTTATTTCAGTTGCTCTGATTAATTGCTTTTCTTCCTGAGAAAAATATTATTTTCATTACCAACCGCATCTCTTCTCAAGTATAAATGTTTGGACCTAAAAGTTGGTCTAATTGTTCAGCTATGCCTATGGGATTCTCCAAATATCCCTTTTATTTATTTCTTAAAATTTCAGACATCAGACGAAGTCAAAGGAGCATTTACAAACTATGATCCATCTCCTCCTATGAGAACCTCTCTTAATGGAAATAGACCAATCTCTTTATCTCATTCTTTTTGGATTTTTATCTTCTATAGCCTTTCTCCTGTATTTTTAGGAAGAATCAGGAGAGGGCTTTGTTATGAACAAAAATTCAGTTGATTTTTTTCTGTGAGAAAAAAGTTACCACTACTGCTGGGCTGCTGCCTGTGTTATGGTAATTACGGGTCGTTGTCGTTAATGGTTGTTTTTGTATTAGTAAAAGCCCTGGCTGGGGCGAGGTAATGGCCCTTCTCTGACACAGTGAAGGGTGCGAACCTTCCCGGACAGTAGAAGAGACCTGAGAAGGTGGGGGGGGGGTTATGCAAAGTGACTCCAAGACCACAATGCAGCATGGGTCCCCCGCTGTACGGAGAAACCCCAAAAATAATGAGCCACCTAAGAGTTGAGAGACTGGAGTGATGTCTGGACGTGAGGAGCCAAATGCTGAGCCTGCAGAGACGCGGAACACCTTCGGACCCTCTCGCCCTGACCATGAGAGACGACCCCGGCGGTGAGACCGGCCGACTGAGTGGGAGGGGCACCATCTGATGGGGACACCACGCCCTAAAGGCTCCCACGAGGACTGGATCCCCCAGCTCTGCACCTGGTGGACAGAGCTGTGCATATCCTCCTCCTCTGAGTCGCCTGGGGAGACGATGGGACGCTGCAGACCCATCGAGCCGCCCAATCCTGAGCTGATCACTTTTAATAAAGGCATTAAAAAGGAGAAGAAGTCTCCTGGCCCTGTTTATTTCAGCTGGGGGCTCTCGTCCGGAATAGCCACGCCGCAAGAAGACTCAGGACTGGCCATCTTGGATCTTCAGAGGACAGCTGGCTACCAGGACCAAGAGGGATCGGCTCAGGACAGTGACGCAGAGGAGCACCGGAGCACCGGACTGGTGAGAAATCCGGTGGCGGGAGTGGGAGACGTGCGCATGTGTGTGTGAGTGAGACGAGGGCCGGCAGCCGGACCTTCGAAGCGAGAGGGACCCCTCAGTAATGTGTTTCCTGACTCCTGCGAAGGGGCAGGCCGGAAACAGGGGAAAGCGAGTGGAATTAGCGTGAGTGAAGTCGTCTCCCAAGGGGGAATAAAGGGCCCCCCCCCTCCGGGCGTGTGGAGTGAATTACTGTGTATGAGTGGCACGCACCCAAAGTAAGTCCTGACAGAGGAAGGTCAGGCACTTTTGTAAGTCTCGAGAAGGACTCGGGTAAGATTTGTCAGTCCCGAGAAGGATTCGGGTGTTTTCACAAGCCCTGCAGGCAAAGTAAGTCCTGACAAAGGGAGTCAGGCACAAACCCCAGTGAAGGAGGCTGTGGTTTGCTTTTAAGTCCTGATACGGTGAAGCCTAAAAATTGGCGAGTTAGGCAAACTAAAAATCAGGCAGTTGTTTTTCCTGGCTGAGGGAGTCAGGCACGACCCGGACTCTTCGGCCGAGGCTTCGTGTGTTCAAGTCCCGATAGATGTAAGACCTGACGTTGGGAAGTTGGGCAATCAAGAGATTGGGCAGTTGTTTCAGTATAAAGTCCTGAGCATCAGGCAGAAATTCAAAGTTCAGTGGAGGAGGCAGAAGCTCCTCAAACAAAGTTTTTTTTTGGAATTACCGGTCAGTTGAGGCACCTTTGAGACTTTTTTATTGAGACCTGAAAAATGGGAGGTTGTAGTAGTAAAAAGACTGGCAAGAGACTGAGGTATATACACCCCAATAGTCCCTTAGGAGAACTGTTTGTAAAATGGGATTCTATAGAGGCCACGGAGGGATTAGATAAAGTGAAAATGATCCATTATTGTATGGAAGTGTGGCCAGAATTAGAGGTGCAAGGAGGATGGCCTTGGTGTGGGAAAAAGGATAAGTGGATGTGCCAACAATTAAATAATTATCTGACCGCTCGAGGCGATACTGATCCTGAGCAATTACTGTATGTATCGTGCTGGTTACAGAGCGCTGTTGGGGATGAAGGGATGCGAATTTGTAAGGTACAGAGGAAGAAAGAAGGGAATGAAGGAGGGGATGATAGAACTAGTAAAAGATGGGTCCCCCTGGATTATTTTCCTCCTTCTGCCCCTCCACCTTATAATCCTCTTCTTCAAGCACCTCAAAGGGCAGGTCCGGTTCCTCCCCCGGCTGCCATCTCATTACCACCAGCTCAAACTCCTCCTTCTGCCTCTTCAGCTTCCGCTATGATAAACCCAGTATCTCCTCCAGTTCCTTCTGCATCACCACAAGTGCCTACTCCACCTGCTGCATTCTCCACCCCTTCTCCAGCTCCGCTTAATATTCACTCAGGCTCTTCTCCCCCTCCTATCGCTGTCCCTTTACCTCCTCCTAGTTGGGGCACAAATGTCTCCTCATCCAGTAAACAGCTATCAGCAAATACACCTGCTGATGGGCAGAAAGCTAAGGGTAACCCAGATATTCCTCAAAGTAGTTTGGCATTTGAAGATGGGCCGTACTGTAGCACCAGATCCAAGACCTCCAAGGCAGAGAGACTCTTTCCCCTCAGAGACGTTCCTATGGGAGGAGTAGCGGGGGGTGTTGGCTTTGTGAATGCTCCCCTAACTGCTTCTGAGGTGAGAGGATTCAAGAAAGAGTTGGGGCATTTAGTGGAGGACCCAGTGGGCATAGCCAACCAAGTGGAACAATTTCTAGGTCCAAATATCTACACTTGGGGAGAGATGAATTCCATCCTGAGTATATTATTTTCCTGTTGGAGAGTTTTTCAGGAATGGCTTAAAGAAAGAGGCCATGAGACATGCAATTGAGAGAAAAGTAGAAGAGAAAAGTAAAGCAGTCTCTAACAGTTCTCAGCCTTCTGATTTGTATAAACAATTAGACTCTCTCAGGCATCATTCTATAAACAATGGAGTTCTCAGACTGTCTTCCCATAACAAGTAGAACACCGTCTCTGGGAAGGCCTGCCATCCTGAGAACAGATGTAGAAGTTTTGGGAATACTGGTTTCTGTTTTAGTTTCTGGTTTCTGTTTTGGTTTCTGTTTTTAATAAACAATTGTAGGTATTCTAAAACAAGAGGAGTGGTTAGAAGTTTCTCTGTTAGCCTATCATGACATTGGATTACAGAATATTCATGGCGTTCGTTAGCACTGTTATTTAAGGTGATTGATTGATCAATAAAGTTGGAGTTCGATGCATTAAAGGATGGTCGTCTCCCCTTCATCTCCAACATTTTCCCCAGAAGAGGTCCAGATGATAAGGGCGGCTGGCATAAGAATATGGGAGAAAGATAACAGTCCAGGACCCCAGGTGCCAACAGGTGAACAGAAATTGCCACTAACGGAGCCCAGCTGGAACCCTAACCAGGAGGAGGGGAGGAAGGCCATGAGGGAATATAGGTCTTTGATAATACGGGGGATCAAAGAGTCAGTTCCCAAAGGAACTAACACCCAATTGGCATTTGAGGGTGCACAAGAGAAGGATGAAGCTCCTGCTGCCTGGCTTAATCGCCTAAGGCGGAACTTCCAGTTGTACTCTAGAATAGACTCAGACACCCCAGAAGGTCAAATGCTACTAAAAGTCCAATTTGTTACCAAATCTTGGCCTGATACGAGGAGAAAACTGGAAAAGATGGAAGATTGGCAAGAGAAGGACATTAATGAGTTATTAAGAGAGGCATTGAAGGTGTATTTAAGGAGGGAGGAAGAAAAAGCAAAGGCCAAGGCTAAGGTAATGGTTGCTGTAGCTAGAGAAAGTGCAGGGTGGGCGGGTCCACCACCAGGAGGAGGCAAGGATAGGTCAGTACTGTCAGGTGCAAGAGGGATGGAGACACCTCAAGGCCCTTTGAGAGAGCAACATTGCTATTACTGTGGAGAGCCAGGACACGTCAGAAGGTTTTGTAGAAAGCTTAGTCTCGATGCGGCAATAGCCAGGGAACAAGATAATTTAGGGAAGATCCTTAGAGGTGACGATTAGCAGGGGCTTTACACTATAGGGGACCCGATGCGACATCTAGTAGAGCCCTTGGTAAATTTTGAGGTCGGCCCCCTAAATGAAGAATTTGAATTTTTGAGTAGATACAGGAGCAGATAAGTCCTGTCTCAACAAAGTACTAAGAAGCATAGTATAGTATAGTATAGTATAGTATAGTATAGTGAAAAAAACATCTGAAGTTAGACAAAAATAGCTAGGTAGAAAGGATATCCAATAGCACCAAAACTGGCCAGTAATACTTAACTTGTAATAAGTGATGTGAAAGTAAAAGGTACCTTTTTGTTGTCTTGTTGTGTGTGTGAGAGTGAGTCACAAGCAAAGTCAGCCTCAACTTCCCAGGCAGGTGGGAAGGGGGCAGTGGAAGTGTGTGTATGTGTGACCTGCAAACCAGGCTTGTGTGCCCTGGGCGGGTGGGGGCTGTGACTGAAAGTGTGTGTGTGTGTGACCTGCAAACCAGACTAGTGCTCCTCAGGTGTGTGAGGGAGCCGTAGCTGTACACGCAGACAGCCTCACAGGTGAATGTGCACCAGAGGCAACCAGAGTCAGGGCCCTTCCAAGAGGCCCAGGGATACGGAGACCTGTGGGCCAACTCCAAGGTGAGGGGGGGGCTACAGGGACCCGTGATTTTCTAGCAATAAGGATCCAGTTTTTGTCTTGAGGGTGTGAAGGAGTAGGTGATAGTGAATGAGAAATAAGAGTGTGAATATAGACGAGGTGTAAGGGGTTGAAAGAAGCATTTAAGCTCTAAGTGAAAGTAAGAAACAGAAGCAAGAGATAAATAAGATCTTGAAAAATAGAACAGAAAACCAGGGAATTAAATACACGGAAAAATAGGGGAATAAAAATACTTTGGGAGTTAAGTTAGCTGAGAAATACAACTCCTTGCAAAATACAGAGTATGTAGAAGTTGATGAGAGAAACATTCAAGCTATGGAAAAAGAGAAGTTAAGCAATAACATTAGACAGAGAAACTGAGTTTTGATAAAATCATTAAATAGCAGACCATTAATGCCTGTGTTTGAAAGCCCATTTCAGGTACTCTTCATTACTAATTCGACTGTGCAGACCAAAAGAAAAAGGTTGGACTCACATCACTCTCACCCCCTGGCATTGGACCAGGATTCAACATCAGGTTTTTTTTCCCTCTGGCATTCTGGCATTGGACCGGACTGCACCCCATTCTCCCTCTGGCATGGGACCGGACTCCACCCCTTTATCCTTCTGGCATTGGGCCAGACTCCCAGTTTTTCCCTCTGGCATTGGGCCAGAGTCCACACCACTCTCACCTCCGGGCACTGGATAAGGATTCATCTACATCACAAGTTAATTCACCTGAGTATATTGTGATAAAAGGACCAAAGGATTTAAAGTTGACTCTCAGAAGGAAGAGTCAAATAGACTGAACTGTGTGGGAAAAAAAAAATTGGCACCAAGAGTTCTAATATTGCTTAAAATGTTTCAAAACTGTTCTGTGTAAACTATGTTGGTAAAAAGTTTAAGACTGTAAATAAGTAATTCTGGTTAAGTTCCTTAATTTAATTCTAAAGACTCCAGGTTAATCCTCTACAGAGCACTCCCCTGGGAGGGGAAACCAAAATTGGTAGGGAACAGACCAAGAGGGGTTTAACCAGAGAAGCGGGTAGAAGGGACTCTAAAGAGCTTGGAAGCTTTTCCTCAGTAAAATTCCCCAAGAGACAAGGCCCGGTGGGCAGACTGTGCAAGATGACCCATACCGGACTCTTGGGAAGGGTAGTACTGATGGCTCTGATTGCTGGTGGTGCTCTGGGAAGCCCAGCTGAGCGGTGCAGTGAATGCTACCAATCCCTCTATCAGGAGGAAGTGAGCTCCTTGTCGAGAGTCCACATTAGTTCTAACCCTGATTGTGTTAACCCCTCCCAATTGGTCCTTTATCAGAAAAATAAGAGAGTGTATTGGAGAGCATACAATACTGCCACTTTTAGGCAGCCACTCCTAAGAGAGTGCCCTATAGGGGAAGCCTGGTTGTGCTTTGAATTTGATGCTGCTGAAACGAGCTCAGCAGAACTAGTAAAAAGCAAAGAAATGGTGAAAATGGTAAGAAAAATTGTTTGTTACAAGTATTTATATGAGTGTACTGGAAAAGAGATAAACCCCTTTTGGAACACATTTCAGGGGAACTCTAAACCCCTAGGTTTGATCTCGTCTGGTGGCTGCATTGCTAGAGTGATAAAACCAATTTTCTTATTACCCAAAGAAACTGGATCAAGTTTGGGAGTTCCTATATATAATGATTTGGGAGAAAATAAACAGAACCGGGAAAGTGAAATAGAAATTGAGAAAATCCAAAATTGTAAAAGCCAAATTCGGACCCCAATACCTATGTTAAACAAAGTCATCAGGCTCCAGGCAGTATTAAAAATAAAGAATTCAATTATTAGGAACATTTCAAACGAAATAAAAAGATTAGCATGTGTAAATAATGAAGAACAAACTCCTACACTTGATCCCAGTGGGTGGGAGAACCTGGAGATTTTCAAAAAGGATGTATGGGAAAAGGTAGTTTTTCTCAGTGTGTGTATACTTGGAGGATTGCTCTCTTTACTATGCTTATTTACCTGTTTTAGTAGAATAGTACTTGCCGGGCAGACCAAGCTGAAGAAACCAAGGAAAGTAACAAGGTTAAGTAACCATGATTACCAAAGTGCACAAGAGATTTATTGTAGATTCAAAACAAAAAATTGTGAGTTGATGCGAGCTTAGAATTTAAGCTCGATCAAAGAAAAAGAGGGGGGACTGTTATGAACAAAATTCGGGTAATATTTTTTTTGTGAGAAAAAGTTACAAAAAGGCAGCCAGAGCACTGTAGCTGCCCAAGTTCTTCGTGTTTTGTTATTGTAATCACGGGTCGTTGAGGCTAATCGCTCCTTTTGTATTAGCAGAGCCTCGCCCGAGGCTAAGGTGTTCTTTTCCCAGAAGGGTGAAGAGACCTGAGAAGGTGGGGGGGGCTATGCAAAGTGACTCCAAGACCACAATGCAGCATGGGTCCCCCGGTGTACAGAGAAGACCCCAAAACAACGAGCCGCCTAAGAGTTGAGAGACTAGAGTGATGTCTAGACGTGAGGAGCCGAATACTGAGCCTGCAGAGATGCGGAACACCTTCGGACCCTCTCGCCCTGACCATGAGAGACGACCCCGGCGGTGAGACCAGGCCGACTGAGTGGGAGGGGCACCACCTGGCGGGGAATACCACGCCCAAAAGGCTCCCATGAGGACTGGATTCCCCCAGCTCTGCCCCTTGTGGACAGAGCTGCGCATATCCTCCTCCTCTGAGTCACCCTGGGAGACGACGGGACGCTGCAGACCCGCCGAGCCGCCCAATCCTGAGCTGATCACTTTTAATAAAGGCATTAAAAAGGAGAAGAAGTCTCCTGGCCCTTGTTTATTTCACCAATCTCTATGTTAAATAAAGTAATCCACCTCCAGGCAGTATTAAGAATAAAGAATTCAATTATTAGGAACATTTCAAACGAAATAAAAAGATTAGCATGTGTAAATAATGAAGAACAAACTCCTACACTTGATCCCAGTGGGTGGGAGAACCTGGAGATTTTCAAAAAGGATGTATGGGAAAAGGTAGTTTTTCTCACTGTGTGTGTACTTGGAGGATTGCTTTTTTTACTATGCTTATTTATCTGTTTTAGTAGAATAGTACTTGCCGGGCAGACCAACCTGAAGAAACCAAGGAAAGTAACAAGGTTAAGTAACCACGATTACCAAAGTGCACAAGAGATTTATAGTAGATTCAAAACAAAAAATTGTGAGTTGATGCGAGCTTAGAATTTAAGCTCGATCAAAGAAAAAGAGGGGGGACTGTTATGAACAAAAATTCAGTTGATTTTTTTCTGTGAGAAAAAAGTTACCACTACTGCTGGGCTGCTGCCTGTGTTATGGTAATTACGGGTCGTTGTCGTTAATGGTTGTTTTTGTATTAGTAAAAGCCCTGGCTGGGGCGAGGTAATGGCCCTTCTCTGACACAGTGAAGGGTGCAAACCTTCCCGAAGAGTAGAAGAGACCTGAGAAGGTGGGGGGGGGGGTTATGCAAAGTGACTCCAAGACCACAATGCAGCATGGGTTCCCCGCTGTACGGAGAAACCCCAAAAACAACAAGCCACCTAAGAGTTGAGAGACTGGAGTGATGTCTGGACGTGAGGAGCCGAATGCTGAGCCTGCAGAGACGCGGAACACCTTCGGACCCTCTCGCCCTGACCATGAGAGACGACCCCGGCGGTGAGACCGGGCCGACTGAGTGGGAGGGGCACCATCTGACGGGGGGACACCACGCCCAAAAGGCTCCCACGAGGACTGGATTCCCCTAGCTCTGCACCTGGTGGACAGAGCTGTGCATATCCTCCTCCTCTGAGTCGCCTGGGGAGACGACGGGACGCTGCAGACCCGTCGAGCCGCCCAATCCTGAACTGATCACTTTTAATAAAGGCATTAAAAAGGAGAAGAAGTCTCCTGGCCCTGTTTATTTCAGGCTTTCTTCTAACTGAACTTTTAGTGTTTCGATAAAGTGATTCTTTTAGAAAGTTCCCCTAAGCAGCCGGAGCCGTGGTTACCAAGGGAACGGATCTCAGGGCAGGACGGGGAGACTCGGCACAGCTCAAGATTCTAGATCCTCCAAAGGCGGGGTCTGCAGCCGGGATTGCCCGAGGGGCTGTTCCGGTGCAGACCGAGCTGGAGCGTGGATAGCCCCCACATGGCTGATGGTGGCTGTAATAAACGAATTCACCAAATTTAAGAATCGTATAATTATCTTTATTATTATGCAAACAAGAATAAGCAAGGTTCAGCGCTGGGCGGCCAGGAGTCCCCGCTCCTCTTAGGCGCGCAGCTTTCCCCCTTTAAAGTTCGCTTTTTATTGTCCCTTTCTTCCGGATTCCTGGATGACGTGGTCTGTCTTCTGCGCTTGCTCCTCCGGTTGCTAGGGGGTCTTTTTCTGCCTTCTGGTGGTCGTGGGATGAAGGCCCCAAGTCTTCCCCTTTGGCCGCTTTCCTTATAAGGCATATCTATAAGGCAAAATTCTACAAGCTAAGCAATTCTTGCAAGGTTAATAATTGTTACCATATGTGACGGTATCTAGTTACAGAGGGTCTCCTATACCTATGGGGTGGCATTTGCAAACCAAGCAATTCTAGCGAAGTTAATAATTGTTACCAGATGTAGCTGTATCTAGTTACAGAGGGTCTCCTATACCTATGAGGGGGGGTTTGTAAACAAAGCAATTCTCACGAAATTAAAGGTTTTACCATATGTGACTGCACATAGGTATACATTATATCCTGCTAAACAAGAGCTGTTTAGCTATTGTTTTATAATTTAGATTATCTAGGTATTAATGAACAAACGTATTGCTACCTATTACAGTGGCTGATCTGGCAGAGACAGAGCAGCCGACTGACCCCGGCTGCAGCGGCGGGAGCCGACAGAATCAAGGCAGCCGGGGATGGGACAGACGGGATCCCCCTCGCTGCGATCAGCGCGGTAACTGCGGTCCACAGGGCAGGACAGACCCCCACCCCCTGCACGAACTGCGGAGCGGCCGCGGGCCAGGCGGCCGGACTGGGACAGACGGACTGTGCCGAAGCTTGCACAGGGGCTGGGAGGGGTGGTGCGAACGAGTGGGGGAACGAACGGGAATGGATGAGGTAATTTGTTCTCAGCTCTATACTTTCCCCGTTTTGCTTTTATTGCTTTTCAAAAATGTTATTTTCTTACAGCTTCCCCCCTCCCCAGCATTTCTTCTGGATTAAACGGTTTTTACAAATAAATCCAGAGTTTAACAAATCTAAACTTCTGCTTGGATACTTTGAAATGGTCGACGAGCTAACTCACGACCTTCTCATATTGTTTTTCTCATCACCCTTTTATTTATCTTTTGGCAAATTATACATGTTTCAGGTACTTGTTTTTCTACTCTAAAAGTCTCAGTGCACCCATAGTTCTTTTAAAAAAATGATCACACAAAGCCTGAGTATCCCACCGGGCTTTTTTTTTTTTTTTGATACATGTCCTCTGCTATTCCCTAGTAAGCGTTTTATTATCTAATTGTCTTCCATCAAGATGTTTCAATTTCCCCGATTTATCTTATTCACCACCTATCTTGTTTTAATTCCCTTTTATTTTTGCTTCTCTAAACTATGGAATTTCCAATTTTTCTTCATTTGGAGTTAATATTAACTCTTTCAGCTCTATTTTCTGCTGCATCTTTAGATTCTTGATCTGCCAATTATTTCTTCTTATTTCTGGGTCTTTACCTTTTGGTGTCCTTTAATATGTATTATTGCTATCTCTCTTAGGTAGTTTTAATGCCTCTAAAACCTCGAAAATAAGTTTCTCATGTACTAATCTTTTTCTTCTTTAATTAAGTAATCTCCCTTTTTAAATTTCTCTTAAGGTATGTGCTACTCCAAAGGCATACCTTGAATCAATATATAACTCCTTTCTTTTGTGTTAAATTTTCTAATGCTCCTTTTAAGTATATAATTCACAAGTTTGCCTGTTTGTTTTTTTTTTTCTCATCAACTTCTGCATACCCTATATTTTGCAAGGAGTTGTATTTCTGTTTGTTAACATAACCCCCAAAGTGCTGTCTTGGGGTATTTCTGTTGGTAATTTTTTTCTGCTTTTCTTTTCCTGTATCTACCTTACTGGATTTCTGTCTCATTTTTCAATTTTCTATCTATTCGTCTCCTGCTTCCCTTTTTCACTTTTTACTAACAACTTAAATACCACTTTGCTTTCAACTACTTACACCCAAAAAAACCCCCTTTTTCTCACACTGCTTTTCAGTACAATCCACCTCCCTCCAAGGAGATATGGTAAGGCTTAAAATGCACAATCTACATTACCTATACTTTCATTCGTCTACATTCACTCACTTTTATTTCTCATTCACTTTCACACATTCCTTCACACTCTCAAGACACAAAGTGGATCCTTATTGCTAGGAAATCACAGGTCCTTGTGGCCCCCTCTTTCGCTTTGGGGTTTACCTCCAGGTCTCTGTCACCAGGCCCCCTAGAAGGGCCCTGACTCTGGCTGCCTCTGGTGTCCGTTCACCTTTGAGGCTGTCTGCATGTCTTTCACACTCTTCAGCTACGGCCCCTCACACACCCAGGGAATGCTAGCTTGGTTCTCAGGTCACTCACTCCTCTTTGGCCCAGAAGCCTCCACCTACCCGGGAGCTACAGCCTGGTGCATAGGTAACTCATACCTTCGGCCCAGAAGCCCCCACCTACCTGGGAGCTATAGCCTGGTGCGTAGGTCACACATACCCTTTCGGCCCAGAAGCCCCCACCTACTCGGGAGCTACAGCCTGGTGCGTAGCTAACTCATACCCTTCGGCCCAGAAGCCCCCCCCTACCCGGGAGCAACAGCCTACAGTGAGTGTGCGGGTCACTCACTCCTCTTTCCACTGCCTCCCCCTTCCCACCTGCCCGGGAAGTTGAGGCTGACTTTGTGTGTGTCTCACTCTCACACACCACAAAACAACAATAAGGTACCTTTTACTTTCACATCACCTATTACAAGTTTAGGTGTTACTGGCCAGTCCTGGTGCTATTGGATATCCCTCAACCCAGCTGTGTTATCCAACCCCAAATGCTCTTGGGCAATTTTTTCCCTCAAACCTGCCATGTTGTCCAATCCCAGATCCTCTCGGGTAATTTTCCTTCAGTCCTGCCATGTTGTCCAACCCCAGATGCTCTTGGGCATTTTCTGTCCCTCAACCCAGTGGTGTAGTACAACTATAGATGCTCTTGGGCATTTAATTTGTTTTGCTGTGTTGTCCAACCCTGGATGTTCTTGGGCATTTTTTTATCCCTCAGTCCGGCTGTGTTGTTCAACCCTGGATCCTGTTGGGCAAAAATTTTTCCCTCAATCTAGCTGTGTTGTCCAACCCCGGATACTGTTAGGCAAAATTTTCATCCCTCAGTCTAGCTGTGTTGTCCAACCCCGGATGCTGTTAGGCAAAATTTTCATCCCTCAATCTAGCTGTGTTGTCCCACCCTGAGTTTTCTTGGGCATATCCTCACTCCGACAGAATTCTGCTCAACCCTGCTCTTGGATGCTCTTGGAATATAAATCCCTCAACCCAGCAGGTTTTAGGGGCCCCTCCTGTCCCGTTTCCTAGTGGATTGGGCTAGGAAACCTTGCTCCCTACCTCCGAGGGGTCCAACCCCTCCCTGAGACCCAGTCCCAGTTACCCCGGGGGATTCTTTCACTCTCTTATCACTCGCTTCGTCTCTTTACTGGCCGCTTTTCTCGCGAAAAGACGGAAACGCAGCATGGGAGACGCCGCACTCACTTGGCAGGTCTGGGACAACCAGCCCACCTCTCATTCACACACATTCATCCCCCCGTACCTGCCTCCCCCCGAGAAGTACTTACCGATCCTTTTTCCTTCCTGGGTTCTTCGTGCGCACTACTACTCTTAGGGGGCCGATTACCGCGGTTGTAGGGAGCCTTTTTCCCTTCTCTTTGTTTTATTGTCTCCTTTTGTCCACAGATCGTAACCTGCGTCTGTCGGTCACTTCAGGGGAAATAGAGCGAGGGTGCCAAAGAGGGCAGGGTGCGCCTTCCCCACTCTGACTCTCCTAAAGCACCGGCAGCGAGGTGTTAGTAACCATCCTCTGCTATCAAATTGTGAAAAACGCCAATCACTTGTTTTTAAAATTTTTAAAAGTTTAATAGTAATAAAATAGTTAAAAAGAATAGTAACACAATTAGAGTAATAACAATTTGGACAAATTAAATTAGGACAATATGAGACAATAAAAACAAACAGTTACGGACATCCGGGTACCTTTTTCTGGGCATCACGGGCCCGAAAAAGGACACCCGTTAACAAAGGATTAACCCTTAAGAACAATAGCCTGTTGCATATTCATACACTTCATACATGATGCATACATTCCATTCAAATACAGGATTCTGTCTGGTCAGTGTCAACTTCTTCCTTCTAATCCTAACAGCGCCTCCAAGGCGGGAAGAAGTTCGTTTCTTCTGATAAGAAGGCAATAAATTCCTTTTCTCTGAAAGATCTAGGTGTCCTGTGGCTGCTATCTCGCTGCAAGCCCTTTCTGTTAAACAAAGCATCTTACATAGCATCGTTTCTATTTTAACAATTTTTATAACCTAAAACTATATTTAACACAGTACTGAAGAAAATTAATACAGCATTATTTTCTAACACAACACATATGATATTCATTTTAATATTTGCGAAAAGCCAATCACAAAATACAAGCATTTTTCACTTTGGTCAAGCCGTCATTACCACGTGCTCTCCGAGCTCACTCCAGGGCACCCCCTGCAACCCCCGGGGAATCATTGTACCTGCCCTGCCCTCCAGGAGCCACCAGTGCCCCTGCCAGCTGTGACCATCACTACACTAAAGGGGAAAGTGCCTGCGGCTGAGAAGGCTGATACTGGGTTTCTGGTTCTATTTGTTGTAACTGCCATAGGTATTGTTGATTGCTTGCCTTGTTATACAAACTAGTAAAGAACTGTTATTCCTATCATCATACCTTTGACTGAAAGCCCCTTCATTTTAAAATTAGGCCCCTTAATTTTAAAATTATAGTATTTCAGAGGGAAGGGGATTACATATTCCATTCCAAGGAAGGCCTCTGCCTTCCTTAGAAGACACCTGTCTTTCAAACCAGGACAGAAACACACTAAAGAAAAAAAAAAGAAGGTTGCTTAAACTGAGGTGCATATATGTCAGTATTCATTACGAGAGTCAGCTTTGAATAGGGTAGTCTGGTGTATAGACCTGAGTAACAGTGCAACACCAAAAAGCATGGAGATGTTAAAAAAAAGGATTTCTATTCAATGGAGTGACTTTCAGAAGTAAATTTTAGGATTATTTGGAGAAAAAGGCACCAAAATATATAGGTATTTAAATTGTCAGAGTATGAAAGCCATTTACATTTTTTGCTCAACTGAAGTTATGGAAATTGTGACAATGATTAAGAGGGATGTGCAACAGAAAGCAGTAATTAACATCCAAGTGGAATAGTCAAGTGTTACATATATACCAGCTTATTGATACCAGTGGGACCTCAGCTACATTGTTGCACATATAATGCTGCTATACTCCAAATCTGGAAGAGGAACTGAGGAATTCAGAGCAGTAAACTAGTAATATGGGAAGAGTAAAGCCTGAAAAGAATGCTTAGAAGCTTGATAACTTTTCCCAGGCTGTCAATCCCTAAAATCATAGAATGGTTGAGGCTGGAACCTAGTCTACATCTTCCCCTCGCCATCCCCAGCAGGGTCATCTGGAGCTAGTTGTTCAGGACCCTGTCCAGACAGTTCTTCAAGTAGGGAGACTCCACAATATCTCTGGGCAAAATGTTGCAGCGTTCAGTCATCTTCACAGTAAAAAAAATTAGTTTTCTGATGTTGAGATGGAAACTCCTATGATTTAGCTTATGCCCACTGGCTCTCGACCTGTCACTAGGCACTACTAAAAGAGCATGTTTCCCTCTTCTTCATTCCTTCCCATCAGGTATTTGTACACATTGATGAAAATCTCTCTGAGTCTTCTCCAGGTTAAACACTCCCAGCTCTCTCAGTGTGACCACCTACACCTGACCCCTGGTAATATGGTTAACATAACTAATGCCATTAGGCCAATTAGGCCATTCTCTGTGACTCAACTGGGCACATATCATTCCCATTTTCCCTCATCAGGCCTTGAAGGTCTTGTGCACTAGGCAGACTTCTCCCCTTTCCTATCAGTCTCCAGGTTTCTGGGTGCCAGGCTAACTACTCTCCTCCTTACTGGCCTTGAAGGTCCCAGACACCTGGCTAGTCAGGTGGTTGTGACCCTGATAAACAACAGGGAAGCTTAGCAGCACACATAGCACTGCCTATAAAACCAAGCAGTTAAATCTTAAGTGGAACTTGGACTGAAACAGCTGTTGGACAGCAAAACTTGTGATCCTCCAGTGGTCAGGGATGCCTCCAACATCATCTGCTCCTACTGAGGATTTAGTGACTCAAATTCTTTTACATCTTTCAAGCCTAGATTATGATTGTTATATTGATATGGAAAGTAATGTGTTAAAGATTTGACCTGACATGCAGAAGATCCAGGTGATTAGAAGGCATAAGCTAAGCTATGCCTTGAAATTCTGTGCTATGCTACTGTCATGGTTTGACACTGGCACAATGCCAGTACCCCTATGAGAATACCCTCTCCCTGGTGTCTGCTGTGAGATGTGACCAGGAATAAGCAAAGTAGGCTCTTACTTAGAAATAAAGAAAACTTTATTAACTGAACTACAAGAAAATAACTAAACTACACGGAAAGTTAAAAAAAAACCACACAAGGAAAATGAAAACCTTACAAAAAGCATTTTCCTCCCCCCCCCCCCCCCCCCCCACCAAATTTCTTAATGCAATACATTCTCCCAAAATCACCAACTCTCAGTCCGGCACCACCCTTTAGAATACTCAATCTTCAGTTCATCAAGAGGAGAGTAGTCTCTCTTGCACCATAGGCTTCCCCTGGAAACACCATTGAAACTTTAAACTTTGTGTGTTTCCATGTCACTCATAGCACCGCCCAGAAAATCTTTTGCTATCGTGACATCTTCTTTCTATGCTCAGTGCTCTCACTATTGTGCATGGACCAGAGCTGCTTCTAGAGTTGTCTTTTAAAGATGCCTTGTCTCATTCTAAAAAAAAAGCACAGTCTCTCTTTCGGGACATCTGTCCCCCCCAAATTTTTTGCACTCTCTGGAGCTGAGAGGTACCTACACTGAACTCTCCTGGTTCTGAAGCACTGCTCCCCCTTAAATGCAGTCTCTGTGTCACAAGAAAAAAAAATGGTTCCATCTATAGCCACACAAGAAAAGTCCAGCCAAAAAGCCACTCCATCATCTCTCCCCCCACTCAAGTGTCTTCTGCACTTCCCTCGTGGCCCATCTCCTCTTATCTCATGTCTTATCTCTCTTCTTATTCAGCTGTAAGAGGATCAGCATTTGCAAGGTTTCTATCATGCAAGAAAAGATGTAAAAATTTCAGTCTTTGCCTGTCCAGAG
Source organism: Melozone crissalis (assembly GCF_028551555.1). Taxonomy (NCBI): domain Eukaryota; kingdom Metazoa; phylum Chordata; class Aves; order Passeriformes; family Passerellidae; genus Melozone; species Melozone crissalis. The sequence continues at coordinate 1,195,958 of NW_026535813.1, read as the reverse complement.
CTCCGGAACTCCTACGCTGCCCTGCCAGGCACCTCCTCGCCGCACCCCCCCCCCCCCTTCTCCTCTTCAGCCGGCCGCTATCAAATTCAGACGCCGGCTCTCCCTCTCTCCCCTGAGGGGGGGAAGGGTAGCTGCCCGATGTCTCTTAGTGCTCCTCCACTCTTCCATCTTCAAGAGCCTCTTCACCTCCCATCTCTGTCCAAGCCCAAGCCTACCGCATAGCTGCCCCTCCCCCGCCCAGCAGCAGCAGCTGGACAGGGGAGGGAGATTCGACCTCTTTCCCGCCAAAGTCCTAAGAGAGCCTCTCAGAAGAGCAATTCTGCTTTTTAACCCCTGTGTGTTCTCAGAAACGTGTCCGAACTTCAGTAGCTAAATTAAGTGCCAATATTAAAATTTGAACATCTATTAGCAACTACAGCATATCTCAAAAAAAAACTACTTCCTGTCTATGTCAAACGACAATAGCTACTTATAAAATTGTGCTACACTGATTCTGCTTATTAAAACACCTGTTCTACTCTGATGATACCATTCTATGCTGATCATAAAAGTCCAGTAAACAAAACAACTTTAATTGCAACTACAACTTAGTTTCATCATGATTCTGCCAAGGATTTCCAAAACAACCTGTCTGTCCCCATAAAGCCAAGTGATAGCCTTTTCTCATAAGAGAGGTGCTCCAATCCTTTAATCATCTTTGTGACTCTTCACTGGTCTCTCTCCATAATGTCCATGACTCTTGTACTGGAGGGCCCAGAACTGGATGTAGTACTTTAGATGCAGCCTCAGCAGTGCTCAGTAAAGGGGAAGGATCACCTTCCTTGACTTTCTGGCAACGACAGCCCAGTGCAGCACAGGGTGCTGTTAGCCTTCTTTGCCACAAGGACACATTGCTGGTTCATGTTTAGCTTAGTCTCCACTAGGACACTACAAACATATAGTCCTTTGCTGCAAAGCTGCTTTCTAGTTGGTGAGCCCCCATCATGTACTGGTGCATGCAGTTGTTTTGTCCCAGGTGTGGGACTTAGCACTTTCCCTTGTTGAAATTCATGAGGTTCCTGTCAGTCCATTTCTCCAGCCTGTCAAAGTACCTCTTGATGGCAGTGCAACCCTCTGGTGTATCAGCCATTCCTGCCAGTTTTGCATCATCTATGCACTTGCTGAGGGTGCACTCTTTCCCACTGTCCAGAGGTGTCAGCAACTTGGTGTCAAAAATATATTTTGGGCTATTCCTATAAGATTTTTCTCCCCTATAATCAGATTTCAGTATTCAAATCAAGCTTGGTAATTTACCTTAAACAACATAAAATAATTAAGTGTTCACTGATCAGTATGAAATACTTTATGTGCCTCAAGGAAATTCACAGCACTGTGCTATTATTCTCTTCACTGCTCATCATGTCTAGTTTTGGATAAATTCTACTTTTTTTTTTTTTTAATTTAGTGAGCAAAATAAAATTCCAATTCTAGTTAAGCCCATTAATTCAAAGCAGTCAAATCTATGAGCTTAACACTGACAAACACTTCTACTGTTCTCTGCTTCTTAACTACTGATTACAGTGTAAGCTAGTGTGTTTTGGAAATAAGATGCTTCCTCACAGACTTGCTTAAACCCCTGAGGAGGAATTTTCCTTTTTTTGGTGAAATACAATTTAAGCATTATGCTTTACCTCAGTGAAATTCCATCTTACTGACATTCATACTTACATGCAGGAAAAAAATTGACTTAGCAAGCAAACTTATTTCATAAGGGGAAAGTATTATACCAGCACATATGGCCCAACTTTAAAATACTAAGCCTTTTTAAATTAAAATACTGAAGAAACTGCTTCTTTGCAGTCTGAAGTCACATCACTACATTTTGCTCATGAGAATAAAATTTAAAGTCATGAGTTGCACATAAAGGATTTATTTTAAATGTTTTAAGGATAGAGTTACATCATAATTATAAAAATTACTTACAGAATTAAGTAACAGATTTAAAGTGTTCATACTTCTAAATGCAAAGAAAATAAAAAATAATGAAACCAAGCTTTAAAGATGAAGTCACTACCTAATTTTAAAATGTGAACACGACCTTTGAACTATACACATACTGAGAACCATTCAAATTGAACTAATGATATAAAATACAAAATGCACAACATTTTCAAGGAACCAGAAACTGTTTTTTACCCTAATTATTTTTCCCTGAAGCAACTTTAATTTATTCTATTTGAAGATAAATCCTCAATTTTAAAGAATTAATTTTAAGAAGATGGATACCTATTGTTATAAATAGGATTTTCCCCAAAGTATTTCAGTCTTTATGTAGTCCCACTTAGTTTAGGGTTTGGCATTCAAAAGAAAGAAATTAATTGTTTTACTTATCAATTATGATTTTATTTATTCTTGAACAGAATACATGGTCCCTTCAAATGCTGTATGACATACAACTGGAAAATTACCTTTCGTTGGAACTATGTTTGCCTCACCAGTGCATTTAATCCTATTAACAACCATTCAAAGAGCACAATAAGGAAATTCACAAAAAACTGAACACAAAATAAAAACAGAACAAACCCCAAACCTAAACATTATAACATGCAACTTCCATTTGTTACATTGAATGTTCTAACCTTCTAAGCATGCAAAAAAGGATGGTCTGCATTTAAGGTGGGTTTTTTTCCTTTTTAAAAGTTTTCCATGGCAGCTCGACATCATGCACACACAATATACAACAATACTACAGCAGGTAAATGAGAGGCTAATAATTTTTATACCAAGATCCATGGCTTGTGTCATCACAAGACCTATGATAAATTTGGAAAGTAATGTTGAACCCCTAGAACAAGGGACCAACATGTAGTTACTAGGGTAATGCAAGCACTGCATGCAGATCTGAAACATGAGCCTAAAGTAAGCCCAAAACAGATGGCAGGGAGTGGAATAAGTCTCAAGTCTCAAAACGGTGGTTTAAGCTATTAAAAAAACCAACCACAAAACCAAAACCACCCCTCCACACGAATCTTAAGAAAAAAAAGATGAAAAGAAAAATCCCATGCAACAGACAATGGGGACATCTAAAAACAACCATAAAATTTGACAGTATATACTGTATAGATTATATTCTAATTAGCAAAATTTGTGGTGTATTAGAGTGGCTTACATAAAAACCCACAAATGCAAGCCAAATGCTAAAAATGTTCCAGTAGAGCTAAACCTCAAATATTTCAAAACAAACCTTGTTGTTACATCCTTAGATGTAAAGCCCAAAATTCATTGTACTAAGTTATTAGTGTATTTTGTGTGTAATCAATACAGTCATTCTTGCGCCACAAATATCAACTTGGGCTCATGGAGCCAGGCTCAGCTTTGAGATTTACATGCAGGACTCTTAAGAGTCAATAGGAAGCACATAACAGATCTGCAGGATGAAAGCACTGTGTTGCAAATCTGTTCATTTTGTTCAAAACACAATGAAAATTTACTGACTAGATACTTGGTGCTTAAAGACTGGATTGAGAAGTTTTGAACTGAAAGACAATAGCCTGCCTTTGGTTGCCCATGGTGAAATACAGGACATAATGCAATATAGTAGCAAGGGACACAGAATTGATACCATATTTATACAGTATTACCATTTAACACCATAATGAGGCACAAGCCTTAAGGCTAAAGCATGAAATCAGGCAAAAAAAAAAAAAAAAAGACAGAAAAGGATTTAAGCCTCTGAGTCTTTGCTATTAAGAATACTCACAATAGAGGTCAGACCCCTGATCTCTGATTAGCAGTATCTCTCCTGCATCCTTCCACTAACATCATCAAGTTGGATATCTACATATTCCTTCTTTCCATCAATAGCGTTGACTGTATTCACATTCTTCATATACTGTATTTCTGTGAAGCAGTGGTTTGAAGCCTGTAGAGCTCTGTTTCAACATGAAAATTTTGTTGCTGTGCTGATCCTCATTACAATTATGATGCTTTTAAAAGTTGCTATTCTTAAAAACCCAAATACCCTAACCTTGATTTACAACTATGTTGCAAGATTAAAACTGTGAAAGGATTCTGTTGTTGTGGGCTGTTATTTGCATCCACAATCTAATGCAGATGACTGAACCACTGAGACAGCCTATAGCTCCCATTAGATAGTACATCACTGGCATGCATAACTCTAGTGTTCACAGAATGAAATTCATGTTAATGGCATACCTCAAAGCAAGTACACCACAAAAGGCAACAACAGGTTTAAACTGTAGATTTGTCTGGACACTCCTTACGTGGAAAAGCCAAAAATAGAATACACTGAAATTATGCCTTCTTGAACCAAAATGGTTAAAAACAATAGCAAAGCCCAGCACAAAACAAAGCAAAGGAATACAGCAGACTGAGGAGAAGGCAACAAATGCTTCTCCTTCTCTAAAGGAGGTCCTCAGTGTAAAAGGATGCCCCTCCCGCATAACTTGTGTTTATTGTGTAAAAGATTAACTAATACTAGCTTTCTAAGTTCACACACAAACATCCAGGTTGCTAGGTTCTGATATTAAATGAGACTACTGATTGCTGATGTGTAGTCCAAAGTCTGCTTAAGTAGCATTATATACTGTTAAACTTGTGGCACCAAGCACTTGTATTCTGCTACGAAATGTGTATAACAAAACAGAACACAACATTTAGGATTAATGGCAGCTTTGTTGTGTGTATTTTACTGGTTCCTACAACTTGTAAACACAGGCCCTTAACCTTCATTTTCTAATTAGCTGGATATACAGATTAAATATATTTTTATAGCTTAAAGCCTTTTCACTGAAAGGTGCATAAGTCAAACACTTGATATCCTACTGCCCTGTGACTAGTAAAAAACACACAAGTATTTAATAACTTAATTTGAAAAGAGTAGAAACACAGTAAATTGATGTTACGTGGGTTAGACACTCCTTACTGCTGCACAAACTGTTTAAACCTTTCAGAAAAGTCACCTCTGTCTCAACCCAGAAAACAAGGACTGCCAGTAGCCAAGAAATTAAATTTAATGTTGCAAAAGAAGATATATGAAAAATAGCAAACTACACTTGCATGTGGCAGTTGAACAGGTGATGCAAGGTTGAAGAAAAAGTTAATCTAAGAAAAAATCTAGATTACAATACTAGATTGACTTCACACAACTTGAATTTGCAACTGTTCTTAGCTTTTAACTCCCTACCACCCAAATATATTGATTTCCTTCAAGAAAAGGAGCTCTCTTACACAAGATGTGTCATAATCACATAAATTTGTATTATTCAGAACAAAACAGTTGCTGGCAGAGATTGTGGGTTCGCAGGGACATCTAAATTTTCATTCAACTGAAAAACAGTCAAGTCTGTGTCTACAAATTTTGCATTTAATAGTTCCACAAATTTGGCAGAAGTTCATGATGACGTCTAGGATGTCTTCACCAAATCATAGACATAAATATGGAAATCATCATCAAACTTGATGAAATAGACAGATGGTTTGGCTTCAACTTGATGAATGACCATGCCAGTCCGTTTTGAGCCATCTTCTTTGGCATATTCCACTTGTTTGCCTACCAGGCTGTCTACAACTTCACCTGGTTCTCGTTCTGCAGGAGGCGAATCATCTGTAATATGAAAATACATTATACTTTGGTAGACATTTATGGATTTTTTGCGATACACAAAACTGCAGACTTCTTTATAAGTTAAGAAAGTCACAAGTTCAAAATGCAAAGTATGTCTAAAATAGTTTAGACAAGTGCCTATTGCCATGCTTCTAGAGTAGTCACAGATGTTATTTTTTAAGCAATACTGTTCACTTTTATGAATTAAAATTTAGCACTTCAATTGGTTAGAAAAGTAAATCTTTTGACATGAAGGTTTACACACCAATTGCAAAAAATGTTTGTAGATAATTGAATTTGAGCCCCCAGCAGAACAAGGCACTGAGTATATTTAACAGAAAGGCAGGTGTACTAGAACTCACTATCCAAAATGTCAATGCAAATATGTCATTGTAACAAAACTACATCTTCCAAGCTAAGTGTAACCTCCTTAATCAATAATGCTGTAAAAAGGAGCTTTCAATTTTACACTAGAATGGATACTGTTGTGAAGTTTAATCTTATTATTTGCTTTTCAAGCAAAATCTACCCAGAAGTATTCTTAAATACACAATTCACATTGTCTGTAAAGGACACAAATTATCAACAAATTTTTTCTTCTTTTTTTTTTTTTATTAGCTAAAATCCCTTGAACAACACTGATTCTGCAAAAAATATTTCTAGGAAAAAAGCCAATTAACTTTCACTTTAAAAAAGAAAGAAAAAATATTCCTCCTAACCTACTGAAATTTTTTTCCTGTTTATATGTTTAAACATATGAGAGAAAATGCGTTTTGAAATTATTAGTGCTTCTTTCCTCCAAGAAACTATTCAAAAACTTTTCAAACTGATGATGCTTACCCAAACTAAATTAACCTATTTTAGTTAGCCCCAAGACATTATTTTTATAACAACTGCTTCAAAAATATAACTCCTTGATTTGTGACACTTCTATAAGAAAATAACAATGGAAAGATTCTAGTTTGTCCATGTAAAAAAAAAAATCTAAGTGCAATCTCTTCATAATAGTATGCATATCTTTATCAAAATTAGGAATTATAATGGAAAAGGATTTTCCAGTATTTATTGCATATTTCACCACTGACTCAAGGAAAATATTTCAGAAATTGTTTAATACACATATTTTTTCAGTTGTGTTGTAACCTTTGCTAGTTTTGATACTTAAAAAGATACTTCTTTGTCAACTCTCTTTTCCATACATAACCCATAAGCTGCATAATAATACAGAGACATGCCACTTTTCAGAATAAAAAAGTAACCAATCTACTTACTGGAATCGGGCATAATGCGAAGGTCACCTTCTTTATAGTCATCTAAGAGTTGGTACATATACAACACAGGATCTTTCTCGTAGGTAATATAAAACCATGTGTTCATAATAGGAGCTCGAGCCAAGACCATCCCCCTCCATTCATCTTTTGAGCCATCCTCTGTCTCAAACATATGTTCCACAGCTTTGCCAATCATTGTGTCTGCCAGATGGGCATCACTAATTCGAGATGAAGCTGAAATGGTAGCAGTTTATAAGTATGTCCATTCAAAAAGTACAGAAATAAGTCTTTACAAAACATAATCTTTATCCAGATTCATTAGTAATTTTAAAGTTAGTAAATTCACATAAAAAACAAATAATGCCCATTTCAGAGAGTTGAAGATCAAAGAACAGCAGAACTCGAATAATGATTTTAACATGTTAACACTCTTTATTGACATTTTCCATCATTGCACTCCCCCCAATCAAGCTATCATAATGCAAGGTAAAGGGAGACCAATATAAGCCACAGCATGGAATAGCATCTGTATTTTAAATGTTTATACTGAAGGGGAGGAGGAGGGGAGGAAGAGAGGCTAAATCACAGAGCAGCTGTATGAAGTTATTAATGAAGGTGTTAGGTTTGGTTCCCCCTAACCCCATTCTAGAGACTGCTACTGATTTCTTTGCAGTCAGGAAACCCAAGAGTTGATTCCATTAAAAAAACCCGCACATTATTAGGTCAAACTTCGAACTTTACAGTTTGGAAACACCTGCACTTCAACAATTCTGTGCTAATTATAAAAAACAATAAAGCCTTGTTACTAGTTAAGTTACTAGTTACTAAGTTATTTCACTTAGAAAATGCTTTTTCCCCCTCCATTTGTATTAATACCTATTGAAAGCACATTAAAAAAAAACCCCAACCAAACACATAATTAATGTCAAACACATGCAAGACAGCATAGCCAGGACATTTCTCAGCTGGCTCAGAGTTTAAATTTTAATAGAAATATCGACGCTACATGTACATAAGCTCATTAGGGATAAGACTCTCAAAAAGAAAACCCATGGAACTTTCTACATACAATTTAAAGACAAGCGACAGCACTAATCTCTCTGTTATCGTCAAAACTTTGTGAACTAAAAAAAAAATAAAAATTGAACAGAGCATTTAGATTATCTACCATATACTGAAAAGTAATTTAATAAAATTTAAATGTTCTGACAACATATGCACATATAGGAAAAAACCTCTTACCAACTCTGTCTGGAAGGACTTCAAGTGCTGAAACTCTTTCATCTTTGTGCAGTTCTAGTCCATACACACAATCAAATCCATCATACTTTATAAGATAGAGGGAGGGATTTACAGGAACTTGATCAAGAACTGTGCCTTTCCATTGTGTTACAGGTCCGCTCCCTTCTCTCCAGCCATGCTGTATTCTGCAGCCTACAATGTTTCTTCGTGGCTGAGAAATAGGTTTGCTTGGTCCAACATTGTTTCTATGCTTTCTGTACACAGATACAAACATAACATTAAACAAGTACATACTCAAAATTCTACTCTGGACAAGAGCTGCATGCTTTAAATAGGCAATATATTACACTTACATATTAATATAAGATACATTAATTTATACAGCTTAGTGTACCTTATTCAAATTAGGGTATAAAGAATACTACATTGCTCTGGTAAAAGAAAAAACCCACACTGAAACGTAGTGGAATACTTTCAATATTTTGTATAAGGTTGCTTTCATAGTAGTAGTTCCTAAAACTAGTTTGCTTAAGCCAAAAGAACTATTTTAGGCATCGCTACACAGAAAATCAAAAGTAAAACTTGATTGTTAAAACCCTAAATCAAACTTAATTGTTAAAGCTCTAAATCAGCTCTGAAAGAGCAATGTCACCTAATAGTATATACTTTTGCTACCTTGTTGCTCTCTGCAGAATGGTAAACATAATTCCCTCACCCCAATAGGAAGAATCCAGTAGAAACATTAGTGGTGGTTGGTTAAAATTCTTCAGAGCGTTTGTTTTCCCTAACTTGTCATCTGAAGGAAATTTCACTTCCCTCTGCACTTACAGGTATCTTTGACTTCAAGTATTTTTAAAGGCACATGGTAGTAACAACATTTTCTAACATTCCTTTTTAGTACAACACAAGAAAAATTATATGCAAAGGTCACAGCAAGAGAAGTGATACTCTCTAAGCAGATAATAGATTAAATATACTTTTTACCCTTCCTCATTTTTGTAATCTAACTTGCATAGGAAGATTCCTTCTGGTGAATGGCAGCTGCTCTGATAAACAGTCATGTAAGCTATTTGACAGTTTCAACCCACTAAAACAGTGTTACACAAGTTTTATTCTATTGAGTTAAATAAACCCAAACAGTAGCTTGACATTTGTGAATACAACATATGAAGAAACATGAACATTACAACATTACATTGGTGATAAATGTATATTATCATATTTATTTTAGCATGTTACAATATGCATATTCATTCCTAGAGTGATATTTAGTGGGTTGCCTGATTAAAATTCTCACAAATGTTAGCTAATTCCAAAATAAATGTTTTTATTAATTACCAGTTATAGTAGTCTTCATTTAAATGGCAATATACACATTAGAAGCATGCTTAAAAGCAACATCTAAAACCAGAAAAATCAGTTGCAGAAAACAACATCCATCCTTAGATTAGTGACAGTGACCAAAGAAAAATGTCTCTAAGAACAATGAAAGCTCAAAGAACAACCCATGTATGCAAGAGATCCAAAAGACAAAAATAGCAATCTTATCAATGAAGTCTCATAATGAATCTTAAAAACCAATAAAAACAGTATATAAAATTAGTAATGCTGAAGATGTAATAATAACTCCATTAAAAACAAGATGTATAATTCCTTCAATAGCTTGTCCCACCTCAAGACTTTCATTCTTCATGAAAGTCTTAGCAGAGTTCCACAGTATCTTTTGTCTAATTTAACTTCTGTGATGATTTAATCTGATTAAGGAGATCAGTCTGCATTCACAATTTATCTTGTTGAAGTTAGTATTAAAGAAATGCTAATCTCTTCCAGTTAAGAGGAACTCCTCTGCAGAGTTGGTTCTAATTTTCCACAGAAACTTGAACATATGTTCAAATACTCATTCTTGCTCAAGTCTTACTTTAAAAAAAATTATAATAGTCTCTGAAAAGTTTTATTCTGAATAAATGAGATGAGAAATCTGTTTCTTGGGCACAATGAAAATTACTTTATTTTGCATTAAATTAATCTATTGAATTTTAATGAATTGTGATTCCATTATTCCATTTTAAGGCATCCTCACAGAATAAAACCAACTGTTACTGAAGCTAAAAAGTTAAAGTTAAAAAAGGTAAAATAATACTGTTCATGTTTAACCACACAGTTAATTTCACTTTCTGCTTATAAATCATAACATTTAAATTTGCACAATTAAGTGAAAAGCTTCAGTCACTTAAAAAAAATGACAAAAAAAAGCTACACAATACAGTTCAATTTGGTTACTACCTTTTAAAACACCTTGGAGAGAGCAAAAAGTGTCATATATGCAATTACAAATCAAGGAGCAGCTAGGTATACTTGCAGTTCAAGTTTTCCTTTGTTTGAAGGCTGGTACTACTGGACAGCCACTCGTTATTTGTATCACTATTTGTTATAGCAGGAAATAACGATTTTCAAACAAATAAATTGCCAAAGAATTGGCATTTTTGCTTGCTACTGAACATGTCATAGGAAAGAAAACAGATTTCTAACTGACTACAAAAAACAATCATAGAATGATCAGCCTTTAAAAATCATTTACATCCAATTCTTCTACCCCCTGCTATGGACATCCTTCATTAAATCAGGTTGCTCAAAGACCCATCCAAACTGACCATGAACACTTTTCAATGATGGGGAATCCACAGCTTCTCTGGGCAATCTGTTCCAGTGCCTCACAACCCTCATCATAGGAAATTTCTTCCTTATGTCAAATCTAAACCTACCCTCTTTCAGTTTAAAACCATTGCCCTTAGTTCTGTCAATACAGACCCTGGTAAAAAGTTTCTTTGTCTTTTTATAAGCCCCTTTTATATATTGAAAAGCAGCAATAAGGTCTCCCCAGAGTCTTCTTCAGGCTGAACAACCCCAACTCTCTCAGCCTGTCATCATAGGAGAGGTGTTCCAGTCCTCTGATTTCATTTTCATGGCCCTCCTCTGGACCCACTCCAACAGGTCCACATCTTTCTTGTACTGAGGACCTCAGAGCTGCATGCAGTACTCCAGGTGGGGTCTCATTAGACCAGAGGGCTAGAATCACCTCTCCTGTCATGCGGGCCACACTTCCTTGATTCAGCCCAGGATACAATTGGCTTTCTGGGCTGCAAGCACACATTGCCATCTCATATTCAATTTTTCATACACTAGTACCCCCAAATCCTTCTCTGCAGGGCTGCTCTCAATCCATTCATCCCCCAGTCTGTATTGATACTGGGGATTGCCCTGACCCAGGTGCAGCACCTTGTACTTGTCCTTGTTGAACTTTATGAGGCTCACATGGACTGAGCCTTTTAAGGTCCCTCTGGATGGCATCCCTTCCCACAAGTGAATCAACTGCTCTGCTCATCTTGGTATCATCTGTAAGCTTGCTGCAGGTGCACTCAATCCCACTGTCTATCAGAGAATCATAGAATTGTTTGGGTTGGAAGGGGACCTTGAAGATCATCTAGTTTCAATCCCCCTGCCACAGGCAATGACACCTTCAACTAGACCATGTTGTACACAGCCCCATCCAACCCGGCCTTGAACACCTCCAGGGATGGGGCATCCACAACTTCTCTGGGCAAACTGTTCCAGTTCCTCACCACAATCCCAGTAAAGAATTTATTCCTAATATCTAATCTAAACCTACTCTCAATTTAACCCATTCCCCCTTGTAATGTCACTACATGCTCTTGTAAATAATCTTGTCCCATCTTACCTGCAAGTTCCCTTCAGGTACTGGAAGGCTGCAATTAGGTCACCCAAAAGCCTCTTCTCCAGGCTGAATAATCCCAATTCTCCCAGACTTTCCTTGTAGAAGAGGTGCTCCATTCCTCTAATCATCTTTGTGGCCTTGTCTAGACTTGCTCCAACAGGTCAATGTCTTTCCTGTGCTCGGGATCCCAGAGCTGGATGCAACACTGCAGATGGAGGCTCACAAGAGCTGAGTAGAGGGGCAGAATCACCTCCCTTGACCTACTGGCCGCACTTCTTTTGATGCAGCTCAGGATACGATTGGCTTTCTGGGCTGCCAGTGCACGTGGCCAGCTCATGTCTAGCTTCTCATCCACCAGCACTCCCAAGTCCTTCTCTTCAGGGCTGCTCTCAATCTGTTCATCCCTCAGCCTGTATTGATATTGGGATTTGCCCTGACCCAGGTACAGCACTGTGTACTTGGTCATGTTAAACCTCATGAGATTCACATGAGCCCCTTTCTTGAGCCTGTAGGTCCCTCTGGATAGCATCCCATCCTTCAGGTGTGTCAACAGCACTATGTTGTTGATAAACATAATGAACACTACTGGTCCCAGTATGGACCCTTAAGGGATACCACTCATTATTGGTATCTACTTGGACACTGAGCTGTTGACTTTGAATGCATCCATTAGCCAATTCCTTATCCATGTAACAGTCCATCTATCAAACCCATGTGTCTCCAATTTAGAGGAAGGAATAAGTCCACAGCAGATATCATCAGTTGCTCTTCCCTTGTCCACTGATGCAGTCACTCCATCCTAGAAGGCCACTGCATTAGTCAGGCATGACTTGCCCTTGCTGAAGCCATGTTTGCTGTCTCTAATCACCTCCCTGTTTTCCATATGTTTGAATATGTCTTCCAGGCAGATATGTTCCATGATCTTACCAGGCATAGAGGTAAGACTGACTGGTCAGTAGTTCCCCGGGAACTTTGCACCACCCTTTTCAAAAATGGGTGTGTAATAACCGTGACCAGTATACTTCCATATAAGATAATAGTCAACTTTCTCAAACCTCTTTTTATATCAATAGTATGTTGTTACTGTGATAAGCACAGGAACACATAAGTATGTAAATTTTGAGATGGTATAATGAGAAAATCCAAAATGTTTCCCTTCTGTTTTATTAGAATTATCCTTAAAATTTCAAAAGGTTTTGTTCCTAAAGACTGGAATAACATTTCAAAGCCTTAGCCATTCAAAATTTAAGTCGTCATATGTCACAGCTAGTCTGTAGCTGAGCAATTAATTTGGTTAACAGACAGAGACCTCAAGCAATCACGTTCCATCTTAAGTTGCAGACATCTCACTGGTCAGGACACTGTGTTAAGAGCAGACCAATGAACATTATAGACTGGGATGTTTCAAACCCCCTATATAAGGCTGGGTTCAAAGAATAAAGCTCTCTCTCTTGCCACATGGACCTTGGGTGTGTGTCGTCTCTGTCTCTGACTCACCCCTCCATGTTACAGTCACACATACATAAAACACACAGAGGCAGGAAAAGCAAATAATGTCAAGTCCTGAAAACAATTCCTGATGCTTCAGTTATGCACTCATTGTAAAAGGCCCTTCAATTCCACTAAGTTTCAGATCCTCTTATTTCAAAGAAATTATAGAATCATTTAGGTTGGAAAAGACCTTTAAGATCATTGAGTTCACCTGCAAACCTAACACTGCCAAGTCCACCACTAAACCACATCCCTAAGCAACACATTACACATCTTTTCAATACCTCCAAGGATGCTGACTTCAACACTTCCCTGGGCATTCTGTTCCAATACTTGATAACCCTTTAACTGAAGATATTTTTCCTAATATCCATTTTAAACCTCCCCTGGCTCAACTATTGCTTGTTATTTTGGAGAAAAGACCAATGCCCACATCACTACAACCTCTTTTCAGGTAGCTGTAGAGAGCTATGAGGTCCCTCTGAGCCTCCTTTTCTCCAGGTTAAACAGCCCCAGTTCCCTCAGCTGCTCCCCATAAGACTTGTGCTCTAGACACTTCCCCAGCTTTTTTGCCCTTCCCTGGGTGTGGGATCTCAGCCTCTCAGGGCTGAGGTGCAGGGTGACCAAGACCACCCCTGGGGGGGCTCGGGAGTCCTGGAATGTTGCCAGAAATGTCTGGTGGCTGGACTTTGATCCCACATGGGAGACGACATCAGTATGAGGATAGGAGGATTTCACCGGGGTGAATGGTGAAGGGATAAGTTAATTGGAGTGTGAGATACAGGGTTTAAGATTTCTGCATAGGGGGGTCTAAAGAAGTAAGATGGAGGAATTGGGGCGTGCCCTTCTCCTTCTTCTTCTTCTTCTTGGCCTCCATCTTCTGTGGTGATGTTGGCACTTTGGGATTGGTCCTTACCAAAAGTGCACTGGTTAATAAGGGTAGAGGGTATTGGAGAAAAATGATAAATATTGTATACGTAACTCCGAGTATAAAGATAAGTGGCCGCCCCGGGGACTCTCAGTGTGTGTGCCCATGGCTGACTGCTGAGCAGAACTCTGTCAGGCCAAGAGAAAATCTTTTAGATAAGCAATTAATAAACACCGAGACCGAGAAAAGATCTGAAGTCCCTTCTCGTCCTTTGGAGCGTGGGCTGCCCAAGGCCATCCCGGGCCTTTCCAGACCATCTAAACAGCCGAAAATCCGACACCTGGATACACTCCAACACCTCAATGTGTTTTTTGTAGTGAGGTGCCCAAAACTGAACACAGTACTCGAGGTGCAGCCTCACCAGTGCAGAGTACAAGGGGACAATCACTTCCCTAGTCTTGCTGGCAACACTATTGATGATATAGGCTAGGATGCCATTGGCCTTCTTGGCCACCTGGGCACACGCTGGCTCGTGTTCAGCTGACTGTCAACCAACCCTCCCACATCCTTTTCTTCCAGGTATCTTTTCAGACACTCTTTCCCTAACCTGTAGTGTTGCATGGAGTTTGTTGGGACCTAAGTGCAGAACCCAACACTTGGCCTTGTTGAACCTCAAAAAACTGGCCTTGACCCATTGATCCAATCTGTCCAAATCCCACTATAGAGTTGTTACAGTGATTGAAAAGGATGTTTGCAATCCAAATATCTCCAAATGCTGCAGCCACCTCATTGGCCAGGACCTGAAGAGGTGTGGAGTTCAAACCAATGAGAACATCCAGACTGGGTCTTTCAAATGCCATATATAAAGGAGTGGTTGGAAAATAAAAGCTCTCTGTGCCACACGAACATTGGGGTGAGTGGTCTCCTGAGCCTCTCACCCCTCCCTCCCCCATGATCTAACACAGAGTCTTTCTACCATCCAGCAGATCAACACTCCCAGCCAACTTGGTGACACCTGTAAACTTGGTGAGGATACACTTGATCCCCTCATCCAGGTCATTGATAAAGATATTAAACAGGACTGAGCCCTGTGGTTGATGTCAAATTGGTTTTTGCCTTTTTTTCTTTTATATATTTTCTATATTCTTTACATGTATATTTGTAGCTCTGTAGCCTATCATAGTATTTGTAGCTAGCATTTTACCTACTCTATTAGACAGAAGGACAAAATAAATTCCCCAGTGCCTCCAAGCTGTGGGTCCAAGGTTAGATTCTGTGGGAAGTCAAGGTTGAAACTACCTCTCTAAGATACATTTTTATAAACAAAGTTTAGTTACTATTTAAAAGAGGGGGAATTCAAAGAGGGTTGAATGGGGGGAGCATTACCTCACCACGTCTCTAATTGAGGATTTTTGTAATTTATGGTAATTTGCTAAACATATAAAAATACAATAGAAATAGAGCTAGAAATACAACTAGAAAGCCAAGCTGGGAGCACTGTTCAGCTCATGACAGAAGTGGATATGTTAGCATTAGTCAGCTGCAAGCCTTGGCAACAGAAAGCAGAACCCTGAAGAAGGAATGCAAAAGTTAACAGTGTGCTTGGTACAATGTGCTTGGTAAGCAGAAATTATTTAAGATTGCACATATCTGCACTAGCGTGTTCAAGGCTTTTAATTAATCAATGTTACCTAGTTACATAAATGTTATAGTTGTGCTATTTTTAGTTACAGCTGAAAAGGTATATAAGCTCAGCTGTGTGTATCAATAAACGGCTTCATGTGTGCAAACCATGGAGACCCCATCTCTTTATTAACTGCTGTCAAATGGTGCCCTTGTGGTGAGGAAGCGATGATCGTCTAGCTGAGTGATTGACAACAAGCCCTGCAAAACGAAGTGCTGCTCTGAGGAAGCAGGAAAGCCAGCTGGCAACGAACCCTTCCAGGATAAAGGAGGTGAGGTATCCCTCCAGGATATAAGAGGTTAACTGCTGCAGGGGACAATGGGTCAGGGGATGTCTGCCCGGGGAAAGAGACATTTTTGAACTTACGTCTAAGCTGTTGCAACAGCATGGCAAAACTTTGCCCTCACATGACTTAAAAGTCCTATTACGATGGGCAGCAGCTGAGATACCAGGAGTCATAGAGTCCATGGTCTTTATGACAGATTTATGGGACAAAGCAGGAATTAAGCTATGGGATTCTGCTACCAAGGAAAATAAAGCAGCTGCAGAAATGCTACCCTCCTGGTGGGTGATTTTTGAGGTCTTAAAGGCCCAAGAAAAGTCCCAGGCTAAAGAGAATGCCTGCCCTCCCTCTACGGCAGAAGCTCAATGCTCTTTAAAATCTTAAGAGACTGCTGCTAAAATCAAACAGATTGCCATTTGCCTCCCCTTTACGGTAGAGTCTCAGAATTCCTTACATTCCGAGGAGACTGTGTCTCTCCCACCACAGCAAACATGACCCACAGCCCCGGTACCCTCCCTTATGAGGGAAAGGGAGGGGGGCCCTTTGCGCTCTGTAGGGGGTTTAGCTGCTGGCTACTGCCCAGACAACAGCGAGGAAAACAAAGAGGAGGACCGCTTTGATCCTGGGCCCATTGATCCTGACAAAGAACCTGATTTGTATCCCTCCGATCCTCATGACAACTGGGTCTGTTTAAAACAGCAAGCATTAAGAGAGGGGGAATTTGACATTGCTGAAAGAATTGTGACACCGGTAGTATATTTGGGACCCTAAAAGTGAACTGCCCATTGGGAACAGCTGTCTTTCCCAGAAATTAAAGAGCTCCAACAGGCAGCTACCGAGCACGTCATCAGTTCACTGCATTTTGCAAACATGCTAGATTCTGTGTTTGCTGCTCACATAATGACCCCACACAATTTAAAAACTTTTGCTTGGCTACTGCTATGCCTCATTCAATACAGTTTATGGGAAAAGGAGTGGGAGAAGGGTCTGCAACACCTTCTTATAACTTGTGTGGGTCATGCTAATCAGACCCTGGCAGGCCTCACAGTCAGACAGCTTACGGGAATGACACCATACACAGATCCTGCTTCCCAGTTGCGAGACTGCCCAAGGGAAGCCCTTGATGGAGTCCCGGATGCAGCTCACCAAGCCTTTCTTAAGGTCCCTGATGCAAAAACACCTCAGAAAGCGTTCACAACCATTGTCCAGGGGCCTAAAGAGCCCTACATGCAATTTATTGACTGCCTTAAGAAAGCCCTTGAACACCAAATTGATAATTCTGACACCCGTGAAATTTTGCTTTTAAAATTTGCTGTTGAAAATGCAAACACAGACTGTAAAAAACAGCTTAAGTCCCTGCCTAACCAAGAACCAGCTCTTATTAAAATGGTTGAAACGTGCAACTATATTGGGACAATAGAACATCAGTATGAAGCCATGGCCGCAGCTTCTGCAGCCATCAAAGGTCCCTCTGGAACTCCCGGAGTCTGTTTCAGCTGTGGCAAACCTGGCCACCTTAAAAAAGACTGCTTCGCTCAGAAAGGAGCTAAGTCAAAAACCCCTGATGTATGTCCACGGTGTCATCAGAGGCGTCATTTTGCTAACCAGTGTCCCTCTAAGTATGATTTTGAAGGTCACCCAATCCAGGAAAACTGGAATTGCAGTGTGGGCAGGCACCACGCTCCTACACAAATACCTCAGCCGCCTCCGCAGATGCTGCCACCACAGATGCCAACTCCACAGATGTATCCACCAAGGATACCCTGTGGATGCCATGGGACAGAGAAAGAGAAACAGCAAGCATTTCTCACAGTAGCCTGTGAGAAGTTTTAGGGAGTTGGAAAAATGTGATAACTCGTTGAGCATAAACAATTTGCAGGTGGTGTTTTTATACTTTATTTTTCTGTTCCTCTCAAGGACAGTGTGTGAGGAAGATGTTTCTGTTAGTTAGCCAGTAGAATAGAACCTATTGTACTACTCTATAAAAACCACGCGGTTCTTTTGAATAAAGCCTTCTTTGCATTTTCTACGATCCTGCCTCTCGCCTGTTCCTGCCTCGACCTCAGCGCAAGAGTGACAATACCCAGCTGAGGATCGCCTCAAGTCTTTGCCCAGCAACTGCAGGCAGTGCCGGACTGGACCTGGCAACCTCAATCACAATAACATTGCTCGATTCTTCTGTTCATTTACTCGCTACAGGAATTTTTGGCCCACCAGGACCCCAGAAAAGTGCTTTGCTGATGGGGACATCTTCAATTACCCTTTTAGGACTTTTTGTCCTCCCAGGAGTGATAGACTCAGACTCTGTTAGGGAAATTAAAATCATGGCTTGGACCCCCTTTCCACCCTGTACTGTCCCTCAAGGCACACATATGGCACAATTGATTCCCTTTTCACAAATTTGTCATCCCCTGTAAAAGAATGCAAAACAAGGGTGGGAGGACTTGGTTCTATGGGAACTCCACAAATACTGTGGGCACAGACAATTTCTGATGAATGTCCCACTTGCAAATGTGCCCTGACATTACAGGGGGAGCAGATAACACTCACTGGTATTTTAGATACTGGAGCTGATGCCACTGTTATCTCTCAAGCCAAGTGGCCCCCCACATGGCCCCTCACACAGGTACCCCAAGCCCTCACTGGGACTGGGGGGAGAAGTGCAGTTATCAAATTTGCGATCTACCTCAGGTGACGGGACCTGAAGGTCACATAGCCTCAGTAAAACTGTTTGTTCTGCCTGTACCCATGGTATTATGGGGACGAGATGTACTTTCTCAATGGGGTCTCAAAATTCAGTCTGATTTTCAATAGGGGCCATTGTGGCATGTGATACCCTGAAATTAACCTGGAAAACTGATATATCCCTCTGGGTGGACCAGTGGCCCCTCCCACTACCTAAATTGCGCACTCTTACTGATCTTGTCCAAGAGCAACTTCAGAAGGGACATATAGTCCCCTCTACCAGTCTCTGGAATTCACCTGTGTTTGTAATTAAAAAAAAAACAAACTGGCAAGTGATGGTTGTATCAAGACCTCTGCAAAATCAATGCTGATATGGAGGACATGGGAGCACTCCAGATGGTCTTCCATCTCCCACCATGATCCCTCGATATTTGCACCTGACAGTCATTGACTTAAAAGACTGCTTTTTTGACATTCCTTTGCATCATGATAATGCTCCTAAATTTGCCTTTTCTGTCCCAAGCACTAATGTGCAAGCACCCCTGCAAAGGTATTACTGTGTGGTCCTTCCCCAGGGCATGAAAAACAGTCCTACTATTTGCCAGTGGTTTGTTGTGAGGGTCCTCAGCCCCATTAGCCAAAAGATGCCTGCTGCCTTATTATATCATTACATGGGTGACATTCTTATTGCAGCAGAAAAACAGGAAGTTATGGAGGAAGCCTTAGTCCTTATTGTTGCTGCTGTAACCCAGGCAGGGCTTTGTGTTGCTTCCAAAAAAATCCAGCATCAACCTCCTTGGAAATACCTTGGCTGGCACATTAGGACCAAGAGTATTTCTCCTCAGCCTTTACAAATTCAAACAGACATTCACACTTTGCATGATGCCCAAAAGCTTTTGGGTTCAATTAATTGGGTTCATTCCTTGCTAGGAATCTCAAATGCAGATGTGAGCCCTTTGATCTGTTAAAAGGAGAACCAGATCTCCTGTCACCTCAGCAGCTCACACCAGAAGCCTGCCAAGCACTGCAGCAAGTAGCTGATGCTATTTCAAATCGGCAAGTGGCCCGCTGGGCCCCTGAGTTGCTTTTTTCTTTAATAATTCTGAATTTGGCAAGGCAACCCCATGCTTTGACTTTTCAGTGGGATCCTAAAGTGCCTGACCCCTTGCTGACCATAGAGTGGATTTTTCTGCCACACCAAATGTCTAAAACTATAAGCACACAACATGAGATGCTTGCTTTGCTCATTGTAAAAGCTAGACAGAGACTTACCACACTTGCAGGTGTGGATTTTTGTTTGATCTCTTTGCCTATTACTACTGTCTATTTACAGTGGCTGTTGCAGAAATCTGAAGTTTTTCAAATGGCCCTCACTGACTTTTCTGGACAACTTTCTACATATTCCCTGAATCACAAGTTTGTGGCAACCAACTTTAATCTCCTAATGCGACCCAAGAGAAGTGAGGTTCTGTTACAAGCTTTAACTGTTTTTACAGATGGATCTGGCTGCACCCACAAGTCGGTACTGCTTTGATGGAAAACAGATCTCAACCAATGGGATTCATATTTCACCACTGTTTCAGGTTCTCCCCAGATTGCTGAATTGGCAGCTGTTGTGCAGGCCTTCCAACGATTTGTCACCCTTTTTAACTTAAAAACAGATTCTGCTTATGTTGCAGGACTTGTGGAGAGAGCTGAAGCTGCCATACTAAAGGATGTTCCCAACAAGGAATTGTTTCAGTGGTTACAACTTGTTTTCCTTTTAGATACTAGGCAGCACCCCTATTTTGTCATGCATGTCAGGTCTCACACTACTTTACCTGGTTTTATTGCAGAAGGAAACCGGCAAGCAGATTTACTTACCCTACCTGTTCAACTGCCGGACCACTTTTCCCAGGAAAAACTCAGTCACTCATTTTTTCACCAGAATGCTGCTGTGCTCACCTGTGCCTTTGACTTGACCACATGCCAAGCTGTTAGTATTGCAGCTGTGTGCCCAGACTGTCAAAGACACTCCTTCCCCTCCGTTGCAGGAGGTGTTAACCCTAGAGGACTTCAAAGCTGTCAAATCTGGCAAACATATGTTACTCATTTTCCTGAATTTGACAGACTTAAGTACATTCATTCCTCTATTGATACCTTTTTGGATCCTTTATTTGCATCCTATCATACAGGAGAATCAGCAAAAGAAGTTTGCCATCACTTTACGAGTGCCTTTGTAGTACTGGGTATCCTCTCACAAGTCAAAACTGATAATGGCCCAGCATATATTTCTCAGAGAGTTGCAAATTTCCTTGCTCTCTGGGAAGTAACACACAAAACAGGGATTCCTCATTACTCAACAGGCCAAGCTATAATCCAAAGGGCCCATGCTTCACTGAAACGTCTTTTGTTACAACAGAAAGGGGCAATGAGGAATGCTACTCCGGCAAAGTGATTACAAAAGGTGTATGTTTTTGACTTTTTAAATTGTTCCCTCATGGATCTTAACCCTCCAACTGTAAGGCATTTTGGCAAAAACCCTCAGTTAGAAGTTAAGCAGAATGCCCCTGTCCTTATTAAGGACCCAGAAACAGGTAAAAATATAGGACCTTATCCCCTTGTCACACGGGAAAGAGGTCTTGCTTGTGTCTCCACAGAAAATGGCCTGAGGTGGATCCCAGCCAAGAATGTGAGACCTTTCAGAGAATCCTTGCATACCTCCCTGAGGATCCTGATCACCCTGGCACTTCCTCCCTGGTTTTGCCCACTTCACCCTCAGCTCTGCCTTCTCAGACTGCAGAGTCCGGATCCCCCAAGAACCCGCGGCCACCCAAACCAGCTTCTACCTGACCCGAGGGGACTCATCGACCTCTCATCACTTTGAGAGCTGTACAGTCGACTCATTCCAGAGATAGTAAAAGCTCTAATTGCAGAACAAATCTCCCTCTGAGAAAAATGGCAGAGATGGAGTGAAAGGAGGCTTGGACTTAGATGTGAAAATAACCCTATCCCTTGTTTTATTTGCAGAGACTATTCCCACCAAGTGTGGACTTTGTGTTTCTGTTATAAGTGCCAAAGAAAGTGGTATTGCAAATCAGAACACTGGCTTCGGGATTGCCCACAGTGTGATCCTTTGCACTATTCTTTTGGTGATTGTGTCATTTTAAAATTTGTTTGTGGGAAGGAGCATGGCTGGCTTCCACATCAGTATTTTTGGGAGCCAGATGTGCCTTCTCAGGCTGTTTATTCTGGTAGGACTCCTTCTCAATGAAGGAGAGGTAGTTGCAATGCCACCTCTTCCAGAATGCAACGTGTGGCTTACACTAGCTCAAGCTTTAAATGAATCTACATTGTGCCTATCCATGACCGCCCTCAGTGATCCTTTCCAGACTCGCCTAGTAGCCATGCCTTTAGAGAAAAGTGAATGGGATGCCTCATATAACATGACAATGCCCAGGGATTGTATCGCCCCAGGTTGAATTGAGTCAGTGTGGTGGTGCAATAAGTACTGTAAAAAGAATAATAGGACAGCAAGATTGTATTTTACTAATGAGAGAGAGTTAGGAGTAAATAAAGTTTCTGATTTTTTTACTCTTTCCCTACAGCCTCAAGAATTGGACATTTTTGGATCCACGCAGTCCTTTGCGTGTTTCTTTTAAAATCTTACTAGTGGACCCTTTGCTGAGAAAAGATTTGGCCTTGATGTTTCGGGCACGGGAATTTATGCTAATGCTTCTGCCTGGTGTAATCATACCCTGCCTCAGCCAATTTTACCTGCAGTGACTTCTATTGGGTTAATAGACAATAAATTCTTGATATGTGGAAACAGAGCCTGGAAACTAATATCAGGAAGGGCTGTAGGAGGCCCTTGCACTTTTGGACGACTAATCATGTTTCACTCCTTACAGGAAAACTTACCATCTTTACACAGATTGGTGCGAGCAAAGTGTAGCACATACACATAGCCTAAATTGGGATGATAACATCGAATCCTGGAACATTGAAGCCCGAGTATTTGCCTCAATTATTCCATCTATAGGCATGACACATGCATTAAAAGCTTTAAATAACCTTGGCTGCTGGCTTGCAAAGCAAACTAATGCTAGTAGCTCTGCTTTAACAGGCTTATTAACAGTTGTTGATAGCGTGAGACATGATACGCTGCAAAGCAGATCTGCGATAGATTTTTTGCTTTTGACGCATGGACACAGTTGCAAGGATTTTGTAGGCTTATGCTGCATGAATCTTTCTGACAACTCTTTGTCTATTCATGCTAACATACAGGTCCTTCGAGACAGTATAACCAAATTAAGAGTAGTAGATGATAGTGACTGGCTTGGGCATACACTTAGGGGATGGGGGCTTACTGGCTGGCTTAAACACTTAGCTAAAACAGGAATTTATATTTTAGCCATATTATTGCTTATGATGATTTGTTTGCCATGTGTTTTGCAATGTGTTCAGAGACTGATTGATAAATCCACAAAGAAAATTTTACTGGTGGAAAAGAAAGGGGGACATGTAGAAATACAACTAGAAAGCTGAGCTGGGAGCACTCTTCAGCTCATGGCAGAAGTGGATATGTTAGTATTAGTAGGCCATAAGCCTTGGCAATAGAAAGCAGAACTCTGAAGAAGGAATGCAAAAGTTAACGGTGTGCTTGGTACAATGTGCTTGGTAAGCAGAAATTATTTAAGATTGCACATACCTGTGCTAGTATGTACAAGGCTTTGAATTAAGCAATGTTACATAGTTACATAAATGTTATAGTTGTGCTATTTTTAGTTACAGCTGAAAAGGTATATAAACTCAGCTGTGTGTATCAATAAACAGCTTCATGTCTGCAAACCATGGAGACCCTGTCTCTTTATCAATTCTCGTTAGTATACTGAAGGTCAGGTAGACAACATCCACACCCTTTCCCTTGTCTACTAAGAGGGTAACCTTGTCATAGAAGGAGATAAGGTCAGTGAAACAGGACCTGCCTTTCATAAATCCAAGCTGACTGGATGTGATCAAATGGTTGTCTTGTATGTGCTGCATGATGGCATTCAAGATAATCTGTTCCATAGCATTCCCAAGGATCAAGGTCAGGCTGACGGTCCTGTAGTTCCCTGGATCCTCCTTCCAGCCCTTCTTGTAGATGTACATTCTATTTGCAAACTTCCAATCAACTGAGACCTCCCCAGTTAACTGGGACTGATGGCAAATTATTCAAAGTGGCTTAATGAGAACTTTCACCAGCTCCCTCAGTAACCTTGGATGGATCCTGTCCTGCTCCATAGACTAGTATGTGTCTAAGAGGTGTAGCAGGTTGCTGACTATTTCCTCTTTGATTATGGGGGCTCATTCTGCTCCCTGCCTGTCTTACAGGTCAGTGAGCTGGGTACCCTGAAGACAACTGGTTTTGCTATTAAAGACTGAGGCAAAGAAGACCTTCATTACCTTAGTCTTTTCCTCATCTTTTGTCATTATGTTTCCCTCCTCATCCAAAAAAGGATGGAAATTCTCCTTAGCCCTCCTTTTGTTGCTAATATATTTTTAGAAACATTTTTTATTGTCTTTTACAGCAGTAATCAGATTAAGTTCTAGTTGGGCTTTGGCCCTTCCAATTTTCTCCCTGCACAACCTCTCAACATCCTTGTAGTCCTCCTGAACTGACTGCCCTTTCTTCCAATGGTCATAAACTCTCCTTTTTTCCCTGAATTCCAGCCAAAGCTCTCTGTTCAGCCAGGCTGGTCTTCTTCCCTGTCAGCTTCTCTTTCAGCACACTGGGATGGCCTGAGCCTTTAACATTTTCTTCTTGAAGAATGTTCAGCCTTCCTGGACTCCTTTGTCCTTCAGGACTGCCTCTCAAGGGACTCTTTCAACCAGGCCCCTAAACAGGCTGAAGTGTGCCCTCCACAAGTCCAAGGTGGCAGTTCTGCTGACTCCTCTCCTTACTTCTGCTACACCTATTGGGACACACGAGACAGATGATGGACTTTGGACTTGGTTAGCATAAGAGATTTGATAACAGGATGCCTTGGCAAGAACAAACAGAGCTTTGAAGATTGCAAGAAAATTGGATCAGACTGGAACAGGGAAGAAGATTGAATCAACTTCTGCAAGCAAGGGATGTTTAAAATGTATAAGTTTGTTTATGTGATGATTAACCCAATCATTGTTTTAAAACATTACTAGTCTTCCTAGAATAAGTATATAAGCAGTTGTACTTCACAATAAATTTGGATTCTTTGACCATTTCACAGAGTCCCCGTCTCTCTTCATTGCCGATAACACCAAGCAGGAACTTGTCACCATTGTCCCCTATCGCTTAAGTCACCACATTCTGCCAAGCAAAGACAGGATAGGAAATATTCCATATCATATGTCCTGTCTGCCTGACAGTCCTGCTGCAGGGAAGGTAGGGGGCAATTCCAGTAGTCTCTCTTTCACTCTCCCTGATACTCCTTAACAACCTACTCATCACGTTCTAGAGCTTTGTTGCTAAGCGGCGGAGTTCCTCTACCTGAGTGGACCTCCCCCAGTTGTGCTCACTGCTGCTGTACAGTACTGGCATAAGAGTAGGATATGCCCTGCAGCCCCACACTTGGGTAGCAGCATCTTCCCACCAGAGCTCTGTCTGAAAAACTGTCATTTATTGTGGGTGCAGAGTTTAGAGTGTTCATAGCCTTCTGCCAGCTGGATACCATTACTTCCTGGTTATGTTGGCAGAGCTACAGTGCCTTTTTTGCACGTCCTTCCCTGCAAACAGCCCTGTTGTGTCACTAGCACTCCCTAGAGGCTTCTTTCATATGGAGGTGGGGGGGTTGACCACCATTCCTCCTGGCCCCACCCAAGTCTTATCAGCAGCTGTAGCACAAGTGTGGGCTCCTGGCGGCTCTTGTGGCTCCCCCAGGTTCAGGAATCCCCCCTATGCTATGGATTGTGCTGGCACCAGAGCTGCTCATCTCAGTGACTAAGTATTTATCTTGAAGACACTAAGCTGATAAGTGAAGTCTTGTTACGAGAAAGGGTTTTATTAGCAGAACCAAATCATGGAAAATTCAAAGAAATTTAGAAAAGAGTACAAATGAAGAAGATTAGCAATGGTCAGTACAATTTCTATATTTCATGGAACCATGTAGAAAAATTATTAAAAATAGGGCCTGAATCAGAATTTTGATACTATTACAGTCTGTCACTAATGGGGGATAATATGATCAGAGAATTGTTATAAACTCTTTTTCCTTAATATTCAGACTGTGAGGCACATTACTAAGGACAGATGTTGTAAAATACTTTCTGTCCTCCTTCAAAAGCCATCATTCAGTTGTGAAATTAATTTTCTTAGGATTACAGGTGTATTGGGCTTACGTGGCAAGGTTTTGGTAATGGACACACATACACATACAGACATGACAACACCTGCAGAAGTAGCCTCTATGAGAGGAAGTCAGGCTACCCTGTGCCAGACACAGCTGGTTCCAGCTGGCTTGGCAATGGTCCCACTGACAGCTAAAGTAGAGAGAGACAATCAGCAAAGTTTATGGTGCCTTTGTGAAAACATATTTAGCAAAGAGCAAAAAAACCACCACTGGACAGGCAGAGAAGGAGGGGAAGAAAAGTATCCATGCTGGAGCAGTTAGGTATTTAATGAAGGAACTGAGGCCCATGGAGAACCCACAGAGAACCCATGCCAGAACAGAGTTTAACTGACAGGACTGTCTTCCCCACAAGAGACCATGCTGAATCAGACTTTCCTGACAGGAACTGTGACCTGTAGAGAACCTATGCCAGAGCAGGAAGAAATTAAGTACAAGAGGAAAGGAGTGGCAGAAAGCAACCATTATGTAGGGACTGTAAACTCCCCTCCCTCATTTTCCCTGCACCCTGGGGGTGGTGGTGAGTCTGGAGTGAAGGAATTAATTAAACATGGGAAAGGAGGAAAGAAAGGTGTTGTTATAATGTTTGTCTTCCTGTTTCTTACCACCTGAATCTATTTAAATTTGCAATAAATTAATTTTCCACAAGTCAAGCCTGTTTTGCCTGTGATAGTGCCTGGTAAGTGTAGCAGAGCATCTCCCCCACCATAAGACCTTATCTGTTGCTTGTTAGCTGGTGAAATAACTCAGGGAATCCTGCCCCTCACATGATCTTCACATGAGCTTTGGTGAAATAATCAAGACAGCTTGTCTTGTAGTGAGAGATTTCGGCGACATGGCACTAAGGCTTTCAGCTGACAATAAACATCTTGCTGTGGAAGCAAGATGTGGAAAGATAAGCTGGAATTTCTGACTGACAGACACTTCACTTTACAAAGTATAAAAGCTGCACAAAACTTTCACAAAGCAGGAATCTTCTTCAAATTCCTTGGAAATGTGTGGGGCTTTCTCCCCAAAGTTGGGACACCTGCTTTTTGGTTACTCTCCCAGGAGTTGAGGGAAGGGAACCTGTGTACACTATTGTCATTTTGGTGATAATTTACATTGACTCCTAATCAATACTATTTCTTTGCTTGCTTTAATATAGGTACCTTAATGTCGTGCACTGTTTTATGTAATCTACTAGTAGTTCTTTTCATTTTATACTGTGTAATATGTAACTTTGTTTAAGGCCTTTTGTCGGTTATCTCCTGCTTATTCAATAAATAACTCATTTTATAATAGACCTGATCTGCCATTCTTAGAACTTGCAGGCCAGAGCTATTTTAGTTGCAGGCCAACTTAATTTAGGCTGCTGCCAAAAATCTGAGGCTAAAGCAGGGCTTGTCTGAAGCTCCCATTCAATTGGTAACAGTAAGCAATCTTCCTGTCTTTATCTTGACCCATGAACATTCTCATTCTATTTTCTCCCCCTGCCTCACTGAGGAAGGGGAGTAAGCAGGTGGGTGGGAGTTTGGCTCATAGTCAAGTATAAACCACCACAAGAAGTTAGTTCAAACTGCAATCAGAAATTCACAAGGGATAAGTACAGTGATAGTTAAGGGGCAGATAGAATCTTCACCACAAAGTCCTTGAACCGCCAACTATGAGAAACTGGTAAGATGTTATACTTAGACTATTTCCTTATGCACCAAGGGTGGAAAAGATAAGAACCAAGAGACTACTGACTGATCTGACACAAACAGAGTCAACTTTTTATTCGCAAAAATCATCACTACCCATTGACACTGACAGAACATTCAGAAGAACTGCCCTTTTGTAGCTGACCATGGGACCCCCTTCCAAAAGGATCAATGGTTAACTAACATTTTAGTTAAGAAGAATTTAGAAAACTAATCCACACAGCTCATTTTATCTCTTCCTCAGTTACTGGACTACGTCCTGTTCTGTCCTGGTGGCTCTTCCCTCCCCTATGAACTTACGAACTGAGTTTAAAATCTTCCCTACGACCTTCAAGTGCCAGTAACTTGTTCCACTTTTTCTTTTAACGAGGAATGTAAAAGTCATCATAACTAAATCAATGACAAAGTATGCATTATTAATTAATGGTCTGCGGTAATGGCTCATAGTAGTATCAGCATACATTTTTAAACAGTGATTCATATCTCACTTGTTTAAACATGTCTACAGTGCTACTTACTGTTCATTTCAAAAATATAAGCAATGAATATGAAATAAAAACAACTCTATACTAGTGTGTCATTTGCGGAGAAGTCATTGAGCAGCACACAAAGTCATCTTGGTTTGGTACAAAATAAAACCTTCACCAAACAATTCTTAAACAATTAAACTAGGCTAAATCAATATAAAACTCAGCTGGGTGCTTAAGTTAAATGCCTCAAAATCACGTGACTTAGGATCATGACTTAATATGCCCCATAAAAGCCTTTATGCTAAAAAATATACAACCTATTTAGGTATTTAAATAAGTGTATATCAAAATAACAATAAAGACAAATCTAGCCACCCTCAAGTACAAAAGGCAACCCACCTCTGATAGTCTTCCCATCATACACTCCTTTCTCTGAGCGGTTGAAAAAGAACAAAAGAAATTAAATTTTAACTCTACCTGTCTCTAGACAAATAAATGTTTATCTCTGCCTTGTAAGGAGATAGACAAGACTGAATAATGAAGAGTTGGTGGAAGGAATTAAGAGTAGTTTTACATCAGGTGTTGCATTTGAGAAATAGTTAATACTAATTCAAATGTTAATCATGGAAGATATTTCTGCCAGACAAATTGTTTTGGATTTATGCCTGTTGTATATCAGCATTATAGGACTTCATACTCAAAATATAAGTAATAGCATTTTAATAAATTTCACCTTTCTCTAGCTTATTTTAGAGTTCACCCACCAGAGATGCAGCCAGATACATCTAGCTGTTCGAAATGAAGGTAAATTTTGTCTAAGCTACTACATATATCTTTTCACATTTAGTCACAGCAACATTTAGCTACTACTATCTCAAATTCTAGTAGAGTGAATAATAAATATGATGAATGTATAGGATAAGCAAGTAACCTTCACACAAATAGTAGCCATACTACAGTACATTGAATTTTTTTTAAAAGGTAAAAAAAACCTTTTCAAAAACTAAAGCTGCAATGAATCCTAGAGTACATATGCCAAATTTCTGGCTTGCAATCTCTTGTTTCTGAATTATAAGTTACAGAACTTTATTGACAGAATAATGTCTCTCGGAATAACATTCAAAATGATGTTTAGAACTGTACCAATGGTGCATTCGTTCCCATTGTCCTCCTAAAAGAATTAAAGTCTGATTCTACACACATACACCGTTTGAATACTGCTCCGCATTTTTTTCAAAATGACTGGAACAATATAGATACATTTCTAGAATGGTACTGCCAGTTATTGAGAACTACACTTGAGGAAGTATTAGGAACTTACTTGTGGGAAGTTCTTTTCTTCATCATGCTTGCAGAGACTCCCGCATGACCTACAATATAAATGATGGAATTATTGAACAATAAAATCTGTTTATACACAATGTCAAAAAGATATCTTATAGAAAAGTTCTCCTTTTCAAGTAAAAAAGCTTAAACACATCATGATTGGATTTATCAATGAGTTTCTACAATGGAAGAAGGCTGAGGAGATAGGCAAGGACTACGTACTCATGAAGTGAAGAATTAGGGAGTTACTGATGACAACTGTTACAAAAAGTCGAACTTAACACAAAGGAGACTGAAGGTAGCCTTTGTTATAGATAGCTGGCTACAACAATTAAGGGATTAAAATGGCTGTGTATCTGCCCTTGAGTTGATAATATCATCAAATACATATATTCCTGCATTAGTGAGGCCAGAATGGATGGGTGTATACATGGCTCAGCCAAAATCATTATAAAAACTTAGTATAGAGACAAAACCAAGTATAAAAACTAAGTATAGCATATATAGTATAAAAATGGTCCAACTAACAGACAGAACTTGGAGTAGAGCAACAGGCTTGAGTCGGTTTCAACCCACATATTTCTTCTCAACAACTGGGGATGCCCAGCATTGTGATGGAGACCAATAATGGCAAACACATTTGTATTGTGATACAACTGTACATTGCAACTGCTATACTCTGCTAAATGTAATTTGTACTTGCACTGTTATTTAAGTAAATTGCTGTATCATTCTGCTAAATCAAAGTTCCATGTAATGTCAAATAAAGAAATTAATGTATTGGGTTTGCATGGCCCGGTTTTTGCAGCAGGGGGAACTACAGGGGTGGCTTCCATGAGAAGCTGCTAGAAGCTTCCCCCATGTCTGACAGAGCCAATGCCATCAGCCCATAGTGCAGACCATGGTGAAGCAGGCTGTCCTTCTGCAGCCCATGGAGGAGTCCCACACCAGAGTAGGCAAATGCCTGAAAGAAGGCTGTGAATTTGTATGAAACCTGTGATGGAGCAGGGTCCTGGTAGGACTTGTGACCCCATGGGGGACCCATGCTGGAGCAGTCTGTCCCCAGATGACTGCACCCCATGGAAGGGACCCATGATGGAGCAGTTAATAAAGAACTGCAGTCCATGGGAAGCACTACCATTGGAGAAGTTTGTGCAGAATTATCTCCCATGGGCAGGACCACATGCTGGCACAGGTAAAGGACTCCTCTGCCTGAGCAATGGCAGAAGCAACCTGTGATGAACTGACTGTAACCCCCCTTCCCTGTCTCTCTGCACCTCTGGCAGGGAGGAGGTAGAACTGAGGAAGGAGGGAGGGATGGGGCAAAGGTGTTTTTAAGATTTATTTTACTTCTCACTATCCTGCTCTGATTTTGCTTGCAATAAATTCAATTAATATCCCTAAGCTGAGTCTGTTTTGCCCATTATGGTAATCAGTGAGTGATCTCTCCTGATCCTTAACCCATGAGCCTTTCACTATATTTTCTTTCTCATGTCCAGTTACAGAAGAGAGTGGCAGAGCAGCTTTGGTGGGTACCTGGCATCCAGCCAAGGTCAACCCACCACACTTCATAAAACTAACATTGGCATTAAAGCATTAAACCCTATACACATGGACTATCTAAAAGGACACAGTCAGAGAGTGTTGGACACATGCATGTTATCAATTAAAAAACTCCTCAAATATCTGTAGAAATGTTCAGAATTTAATCCATGGACATTTAAATTCACACCTACAGAGAAATACTTAATTGAGGTTTCTCTACAGATCCAAACAAATTCTTAAACATTATGTGCATGTTCCAAGCATAGCTTTGGCATATGTATTCAGAAAATTAATTTTCATAATAGCAATAGTGTCACACAAGAGTTAAGCACTGAAAGTGCAATTAACCTTAACAGTTTCCATAAATATTTTAATATTTGGATTTTCCTATGGAGAAATAAAAGGACATCTATCACGTGACAGAAGTGGCAGAATTAAAATAAGACTACATACATTTTGTTTCCAACACTCAAGCTTGTACTGAATCCATGAAAATATGCATCTCCAGTTTTAACAACAGCTGGAATTTGAAGTTTTCAAAAATTAGGCCCTCCATGCAAATAGCTACAGTAAAGATGCTATTTGCAATAAAGACCAAGGAAATAGAACTTCCCTTGAACATGTTTATAAGAACTAACAGCTAGCAATTAAAAGATATCTCAAAAAATATGAATATAAGCCCAAAAGATTTTTGAGACTTGACTGCACCAACTGAACAAGCATTTTCACCCCGTCATTAGTCACCTCTTAATTATATGAGGAAACAAGTTCAAAAACATACTTATTAAAAAAAAAATCTGTTCTCACAAAGTAAAAAACCACAAACACACAGACTTCATGTTTTCCATTACTGATCAATGAGAAAAAGTAAGATTTAACTAAATCAGTTCAAGTAGTTAAAACACTATAAAAAGCATACCCACATATTTAGCAGGATGGTTCAACACAAAACTTGTTTTCTGTCCTCTGCTCAGAGACTGAATCTTACTATACAGTGTAACACATTTAGCCTTCCAAAACAAATGTAGCCTTAAAGATACACAGAAGGAAGATCTATTACAGAAGCTGCAAAAAATGCAAAGGAGAAGCTATGCACTGTACTCAGAATGAGTGTTTGCCCTGTTCAGTAACTGTTCACCTTAGGCACCTCTTATTTTTGATAAAACTCAAGTTCTACAGCCAGATGTCTTTTTTTCTCTCAAATTCACTTACGTGCAAAATTTCTTGACTATTCATACACAGTCTCCATGAATGAAATGACGTACCAAACGAACAAATATTTACAACACTGAACTGAGAGTTTGACAGTAGACTACCCCGTTTTGCTGTCAAATAAAAATGAACTTGATGGGTCCTGACAGATTTCAAGAACTTGCTTGTTCATATACCTAGCTCTAGAGGAAAATCAACTGAGCAAACAGTACTGCTCAGTTTCTTGTGTTGGTAGCTTAAGGTAGTGCCCAGTTTAATAAAAAGTTTCACCACTTAGATGAAGAATGTGAATATAGCCTACTTACAAGAAGAGATGGTAACAAGGTACATGAAGAAATTGAGCACAAGAAAGACATGGATCTGTTAGAGTGAGCCCAGAGGAAGGCCACAAAAACAATGTCCAAATGTCTCTTAAAGATTGACAGGCTTGGGGCATCCACTGCCTCTCTAGGAAGCCTGTTCCAGAGTTTGACCACCCTCTTGGTAAAGAAATGCTTCCTAAGGTCAAGTCTAAACCTCCCCTGATGCAGCTTTGAACCATTCCCACATGTACTGTCACTGGATACCAGGGAGAAGAGCTCAAGCTCAGCACTTCCCTTTCTGGTTCCCCTACTCAGGAAGCTGTAGAGAGCAATGAGATCACAGTTTAGCCTTTTTTCTTCCAAGCTAGATAAGACCAAAGTCCTTTGCCATTCCTCAAAGGACATTCCTTCCAGTCCTGTCAACAGCATTGTTGCCCTCTTCTTGGGCAATTAAAGAACCTTCACATCTTTTTTTAATTGGGGCGATGTCCTGTTTTAGGGCAAATTTGGGAGAAAACCTCCAAAAGTGTCCCCCCCAGAAAGCAAACTCACACGGCCTCTCCCCCCAACCGGTTTGGGAAGAATTTACTCAGAGAGAAGTGGAAAAAACCTGTTTATTTATCAGGCAAAGCACTCCCCAACACAAAAACGAACAATACCAGATGACAAAACTCATTCATTGCTCTAAAGAGATGACAAATTCAGAAAGTCTCGTCCCAGTCCAGAGCAGGTTCAAACGGTTCAAAAAAAAAAAAAGGGAAAGAAAAACAGTCCACGGAACTTCTCTGCTTCAGCTAGCTAAACTAACTAAAAAACCATGGAGCACGGTGTTCTGCCCCATCCGTGCCCAGACACCACAGTGGAGGAGTTAGAGCAGGCTGATAACAAAACTCCGTGCTTCTTTTTCTCCCCGCCTTCACTCTCAGAGCCAGTCTTGAAGGCACAGAATATAATATCCAGCATAAACAGAACACCCAGTTGGGAATACAAGCATCATAACATCACCCTAGGGCAGGGGCCAAGAAGTGCATACAATACTCAAGGTGAGGCTGCATCAATGCCAAATACAGAGGGATAAGCCCCTGATTCCAGGCTGGAGCAGCCTGTCCTTGGAGGACTGCACCCCAAGCAAGAGTGACCCATGCCGCAGCAGTTTTGGAAGGACTGTCTGCCAAAGGGGGGAATTCACATTGCAGCAGTTTTGGGAGAACTACTGCTTGATAGATTGAAACCACATTGGAGAAGCTCATGGAGAACTGTCCCCCGTGGGAGGGACCCCACAGCATAGCAGGGGAGCAACTTCTGTCCATGAGCAGTGGAGGATCTTGGGTGACGAACTGACCAAAAACCCCATGCTCTGTCTCCCTGCGCTGTTGGTGGGAAGGAGGGAGGGATTGGGGGAAAAAGGTGTTTTTAAGGGCTTATTTTGCTTCTCATTATCCTCCTCTGACAGTGTTAGTTACAAATTCACTTTGTACTTCTAAGTTGAACCCATTTTGCCCTTGGAGTGTTTTCTCCTGGTCCTCATCTCAACTCATGAAGCCTTCATTAATTTTTTTTCCTTTCCTCCGCCCAGCTGTAGCAGGGGAGGGCTCGTGAGTGGCTATCATGAGTGCCTGGTGTTTGGTCAGTGTCAAACCATGACAAGTGGTAAAGCTCATTAGAACAAATTCACAATATAAATGCCTTTCTGTTTTTGTTTTTCCTGCAGGAATAGGAATACTAAACTTCTGATGTTTTAGGATTTCTTTCCATCTGTATATTTTACTTTTTTCCCCCAGGTATTAAAGGGAGAAATAAACTCTCACAGCATAAGGTAGACATAAACCTTATCTTACACTAAGACAACAAATCAACTGTGCAGAAGACTTTTAAAATTCCAAATAGCTTGCACAGTTTCTTTACAAAAATATTTATTAGTAAATACATGATGTTGTAATTATTACTATGTCTTAATGACTTAAAATATTTGAGAGCAAATAAAAATATTTTAATACATTAATGTTTAACATATATATTAAAATTATAGAATGATTTGGGTTGGAAG
This sequence comes from Melozone crissalis, assembly GCF_028551555.1. Classification (NCBI taxonomy): domain Eukaryota; kingdom Metazoa; phylum Chordata; class Aves; order Passeriformes; family Passerellidae; genus Melozone; species Melozone crissalis. The sequence goes on along the minus strand of NW_026535813.1, from coordinate 1,161,163 downwards.
GGACCTTTAAGATCATCTAGTTCCAACCCCCCTGCCATGAGCAGAGACACCTTCAGATCCAACCTGGCCTTGAACACTTCCAGGGGTGAGGCATCCACAACTTCTCTGGGCAACCTGCTCTGGTGTCTCATCACCCTCAAAGTAAAGAATTTCTTTCTAATATCCAGTCTAAACCTACCTCCTTTCAGTTTCAAGTCATTCCCCTTTGTCCTATCACTCCATGCTCTTGTGAAAAGTCCCTCTCCGGCTTGCCTGTAGGCCTCCTTTAGGTACTGGAAGGCTGCTATAAGGTGTCCCCGAAGCCTTCTCTTCTCCATGTTGAACAACTCCAACTCTCTCAGCCTGTTGTCCTAGGAGAGATGTTCCATCCCTCTGATCACCTTTGTGGCCCTCCTCCGGACTCGCTCTAGTTGATCCATGTCCTTTTTATGTTCAGGGTCCAAGATCTGAAAGTAGTACTCCAGGTAGGGTCTCACCATAATGGAGTAGAGGGGGATAATCACCTCCCTCAACTTACTGGCTACACTTCTTTCGATGCAGTCTAGGATACAATTGGCTTTCTGGGCTGGAAGCACACATTGATGTCTCATGCCAAGCTCCTTATCCATTAACATCTCCATGTCCTTCTCCTCAGGGCTGCTCTCAATCCATTTTCCATTTTCCATCAAGCAAGTATTTGTGCTTGGGATTGTCCCAACCCAGGTGCAGGACCTTGCACGTGACTTTGTTGAACTTCATGAGGTTCGCAGAGATCCACCTCTCAAACCTGTCAAGATCCCTCTGGATGGCATCCCTTCACTCCAGCGTGTTGACCACAGCACACAGCTTGATATTGTTGGCAAACTTGCTGAGGGTGGACTCGATCCCACTGTCCATGTCACTGAAAAAGATGGTAAAAAACAGTGCCGGTCCCAATACTGACCCCTGAAGAACACCACTTGTCATTAATCTCCACTTGGACATTGAGCTGTTGACCACAAGTCTGAGAGTGACCATCCAGCCAATTCCTTATCTACTGACTGCTCCACCCATCAAAACCACGTCTCTCCAGTTTAGAGACCAGGATGTCAAATGCTTTGCACAAGTCCAGGTAGGTGACATCAGCTGCTCTTCCCTCATCCACCACCTCTTTAATCCTGTCATCAAAGGCCACCAAATGCATCAGGTATGATTAGCTGATGATGTTGATAGTCACCTTTAACGGAGAATGCCAAACATAACAAGCAAAGCAGAAACTTTGTTTACACAAATCATCCTGAAATGTCTAGTATCACCTAAATGGCTTCTGACAGAAGCATAATTGGCATTAGTCACTCACTGTCAAGTGTCCAATTCAAAGGAAGACATTTAAAAACTTGCCAACAATTTCAAGGGCAATTGTGGTGGCTTGACCTTGGTTGAATGTCAGGTGCCCACCAAAGCCACTTTCTCACTTCCCTCCTCAGTTGGACAGAGGGGAGAAAATACAATGAAAGGTTCGTAAATTGAGATAAGGACAGGGAGAGATCATTCACCGATTGCCATCACAGGCAAAAAAGACTCAACTTGGGGATATTAATTGCATTTATTACCAATCAAATCAGAGAAAGACAATAAGTAAAACCAAATATTAAAAACATTTTCCCCCCACTCCTCCCTCCTTCCCAGGCTTAACTTTATTCCTGATTCTCTACCTCCTTCCCTCCAGTGGTTCAGGGAGACAGGGATTGGGGGTGAAGGTCAGTTCATCACGTGTCATTTCTGCTGCTTCCCCCTCAGGGAGTGGAGTCCTTCCCGTTCTTCACCGTGGGGTCCTTCCCACAGGAGCCAGTCCTCCACAAACTTCTTCAACATGAGTCCCTCCCACAGGTTGCAGTTCTTCATGAACTGCTCCAGCATGGGTCCCTTCCATGGGGTGCAGTCCTTCAGGAACAGGCTGCTCCAGCACGGGTTTCTCACAGGTTCACAGCCTTCTTTCAGGCAGTGGGTCTCCTCCATGGGCTGCAGTTGGATCTCTGCACCCCCTGGGGCCTCCATGGGCTGCAGGGGGACAGTCTGACATCACTATGGTCTTCACCATAGGATGCAGAGGAATCTCAGCTCTGGCACCTGGAGCACGCCCTCCCCTCCTTCTGCGCTGACCTTGGTGTCTGCGGAGTTGCTCCTCTCCCATATTCTCCTCTTCTCTGGCCACAATTACTTCTGTGCAATAACTTTTTTTCCCTTCTTAGATGTATTACTCCAGATGCATTGCTACCATTGCTGATTGGCTCAACATTAGCCAGTAGTGGGTCTGTCTTGGAGCCACCTGGCATTGGCTCTGCCAGACATAAGGTGAAGCTTCCAGCAGCATCTCACAGAAGCCACTCCTGTAGCTCCCTGCTACCAAAACCTTGCCATGCAAACCCAGTACAACAATACATTCAGATAAATATTTCAAGTGAAAAATTAGTGTGTAAAGTATTTTGGGGTCAATCTTGGTTTGGTCTCAAGCAATAATGTGACTTCAAAGATGTTAACAGTAATTAGAAAACAATAATGGATAGTTATCAGATTCTATATACCATGAATGTCATTGAATGGATTTAAGTTCATATCCTTTACCTTGTCCTGACTATGGAATGACAAGTGCTACTGTTTCAACTTGCACATTCCATGAAATTCCATGTTTTAGACATCATTCAAAATAAACAGTGTTGATATAATTTGCCATGAATATAAAACCAGAAGTTAATACTGAAGATCAGAAAGGAACAAAACCAAAAAACAAATACACAAAGTGATTAATTTTATGCTTCTTTATAATAAGCAGCAAACAGTCAAACTTGGATAGATCTGAGGAAGAAGAAAATATATATGGCTCAATCTCTCATGACTAAAAACCTAAATATTTTCAATAATAAAAAGTCAAGAACAAAAGACTTAAGCATTTAATTGCCAGTTGGCCTTTGCTTTTTGAGCCTGGATTAATTCTACCTAATGTATCCTTAAAATACTGTTAAATTCAATAGCAAAACGAGGAGCCATGTTTCTGAATGCTTCTACCTTACAGAGAGAGAAAAAGGGTAAGACAACACAGAAATAAAATAAACATTCTTTGAGGGTGTGGACTGTAGAGAAAGTACACACATTTCAACTGGAGCAGGTAGGAGGAAAGAAAAGGAAGAGGGATGGGAGAAAGCTACTAGTAATGTTTTTAATTGACATCATATCAGATGGTACTCTCCATTCAGTCTATCAAAATTAGATGGACTCTTCAAAACAAACCACAGCTGCTTATTTCTCAGAATATCCTGTCTTTATGGCAGGCAGCAAAAGCTGGACATTTAAAAATCATATTTCAGTATCTGCTGTGGAAACACCATGCAATCACATGAGAATTAATCTTGATTTTACGTCTTTCAGAATTACTTTGAATGACCTGAAAATTTCAGAGATGTGTTTATTTACACCTAATATTGCCTGCCCTAAGTCAACTCCAAGAGTTTGGGAAACCAGACCAGGAGAAGAGTGGTCAAATGAATTCCTGACTCTCCCAAAAGATTTCATTGCATCTTAAAGTAGTAGAATCTGGGAGTGGAATCTCTTAATTCCCAAGGACAGTACTGGTAACAGCTAGGAAGGACTGTAAAGGAGAATTCATTACATTTGTACAGCATAAAACAAGTGATCACTAGGCTCAAAAAGTTGAAATATAAATGTAAACACAAGGTGTCATGGTTTAGGAATGGTATTCCCCAATTTAGTGTTCCCACCGAAAACACCCCAGACCATGTGCCACTGGCTCACTTTTCTCCCCCCACCCCACATGGTGGGATGGAGAAGAGAATGGGAGGCACAAAATGGTAAAGATTACAGCTTGAGATAAGAACAATTTACTGTAAACTGCAATGAAATAAGAAAAATGAACAGCAAAGACAATGCCAATAACCAGGACACCAGAGTAATCACAATTTACCTCACAGACAATTCAACTGGATTATGTTAATAAAAAAAAAAATCAGGATTCACCTATATTGAGGAGAAACATGCTCTAATTAGAAGCACAAACACAAGGCCAAGCACTAAGGAGCTGACTGATCTACTGAAACTATATCCTGGGAGTCTGCTCTATATTTTAACAAAATTACTGAGACTGTAGACACATGCTCTACTGTTGTGAAAAGATAAGAAACAAGTTTGGCTTTCCTTTGTTTCTCCATTTTGGATGTTATCTTTTATTTCTCAAGATGGAAATATTAATTCTGTTTCCCAGAAGAGGTAAACTTCAAAAACCTGGATACTTCTGTCAAATATATTTTTCTCTTCTTTTAAACCTACTTTACAGCAAATAAAGGCCTTTTGTTTTGGTAAGATCTGATTAGTGAGAGATGCTTCTGGCCAAGTAGCAAATGAGACCATATGCAATACGGATTTCATTTTACAATAAATGTGAGGTAGAGAGATAGAAAGAAACAGAAAAGAGTAAAGGGTGGAGAGAGAGAGAGAGAGAGAAATCAAGCAGAAGACAGTCACCACCCCGGAATACAGTGGCATCCCATTGGTCCTTCTTCACTCCAGGCTTCTCAGTGGTGGGGGTCCCAGAATTATTCTTCTGAGGGTACCACCTTTATACAGTCCAAGTTCTAACTATCACAGAGTGGTCACAGATGCTGTTCCCATAACTTGGGGTGATATGTGTATGAGCAGTTGCTCTCTTTTCCACAGTGGAAATTATTGTCTGGATGCATTAACCAGGATGTGCTAACCAGATCTTGCCTCACCAGGCCTGGAATTAGTGCCTTCCTGTTGCAAATTCCTCCCTTTTGTGCTTAAGTCAAGTTCCTACTGTGGTGGCTTATCTTATGGCAAGTTCCTTCTGTGACCTTGTGTTGTGGTTTAGGAATGGTATTTCCCAATTCAGTGCCCCCACCAACTCTCCAAACCACACATTGTTCTCTCTTGCTCCCCTGTTTTCACCTCCTCCTCCCCACTGTGGATGGCTGGAGAGGAGAGCTAGAGGCACAAAAAGCAAAGATCACCGGTTGAGATAAGAACAATTTATTGGAAACAGCAATAAGATAAGAAAATAAACAGTAACAGCAACAATATTAATAACAGAATGTACAAGAAAAGAAATGATTCACATGGAAAAACTCCACGATAACAGACAATACTGGAAGGTTCCCTCTGCCATATTTTCTCTTCTGGAAGGAGCCCCTTCTCCCCATAAAAGAGCCCTTTCTCCTGCTCCCAGCAATGACATGAGGTGATATAGAATAACCTCCATACTCCAGTCATGCCCCCTCCTGGCTACTGAAAAAAATTAATTCTGTCCTGGCTGGAACCTGGACACCTTGATGGTGTTTGAGACAGGCAACTGTGCTCCTTGCACCTTTGTAGGCAGACAGGCAGGACAGAGGAAAACTAGCTTTTTCAAAGAAGCCACCACTTCTAACTCATAACAACTGATTTGGTTTTCTAATTCCAGCTTGTTGTCACTTAACCTAGTTGTGCTTTTGGTAGCTTTTTTCTCCCAGTTATTTTTTTTTTAAATTATTTTAATAAAATACAGCAAACTCACTATAATTTTAATTTATATCATATTGCAAGGTCTTTCAGCAAGAAAAGAGCAAGAGAGTCCCTGCCTCCCGCTGCCTCACAGGAATCAGCATTTCAGCAGCATTGGAGCCACTCTACATGAGTTTCAAGCTACTGAGTGGGGGTTGAGTCTGCAACTGTCAGGAAGTTTCTTCCAGTGTTTCGGCAGCATTGAAGCCTTTTGGACAAAAATAGGTTTTTCCAGGTTTTCTTTTTCCCTGCTCCTTTTGTTGTTTGGGTGTGGGGGGGAGTTCTGGAACTGCAGAGGCTTGGTTGCTGTTCTGTTTTCCTTTGTTCTCTCTCATGGCTGCACAGTCTGGAGAAGAGGGCTTCTCTGCTATCTTGTCTTTGTCCTCTGGGCCACATGGGCTGTCCAGGAGGAAGCCATATTGTTTTCTTTTTTCTCGGGGAGAGGGCCATGTAACTCAGCACCTTTGTACCTAGTGGTTATTGCTGTTTTCTTGTTTATTGCTGGGGTTTTTTTTAGTAAACTGTTATTTTTTCACTTATCTCTTCATATTTGTCTCTTCTTATTGTTGAAAGGGGAGTGGTTAAAACTAAGGGGAGATAACATTTCAAAGTCTGCACCCCATAAAATTGCCTTAAACTAAGGTTGGTTTTGAAGTCTCCTAATAATGACTACCTGGTACACTTTCCTAATCTACACCTAAAATTAGGAAACATCCAGCAAATAATTCCATCACCATCTATGTTTGTCTTTCTCTTGCAACATGAGAAAGAGAGAAGGCCTTGATACTGTATAAGCACTGTTCAGCAGTAACATCAGTGTTATCAACACTTTTCAGCACAAATCCAAAACATAGCACCAGGCCAGTTACTGCAAAGACATTTAACTCAATCCTAGCCAAAACCAGTACAACTTCATAAATGTAATTCTGTACAGCTTAAATTTATGTATATCCTTTCAATCCCAAAATTCCAATAATTCTTATCTTAAAAAAACCCAACAACCATCAACCGTCCCAATCAAAACCAAACAGTAACAGTTTCATAAAACCATGAGTACATAAGAAAAATCTGTAAGGACACTTTTTTACCCACTAAAAAACAACAATACTCAAATTCAGTAACACCTCACCTGCATCAGCTCTGGACCGCTGACCTGGTGATTTTCCAAATGGGGTCTTCATTCATCTGTGTTTAAGTGAGCAGCAGAGCTGCTAGACTAGGGTCAAAATCCAGTTCTTCCCAACTCCCCAGATATCTTCTTATTCTTGTAATACAACAGCTACTTATTAAAATACCATCCAATCATCAATTCGTTCTTCCTCAAATATAGGAGAAGCACTTTCAGTTATATCACTCTGAAAAACAAATCAGAAAAGATAGTCTGATTTGAGATTTGGTTAAAATAAACAATGAAGTGAAACAGAATATTTTTTCTTTCATGTTCGATGAGAAGTCTCTTCATATTCTGTTATACTGGATGCATTCCATATTATGAACTAATTTTCAGAACTCCCATACTACATTTGAAAATTATTATCAAAAAACACCTAGTAGAGAGAGCATGAAAGCATAGGATTCTCACCCTCCCCAAGTTACAAAGCAGCTATTCCTGTTTTAAAAAATTTATGGTATTTCAGGGACAAAACTCCATATTTCCTCTGAAAGTTTCTATAATAGTTTTCAACTTAGTCTTTGTTATAAATTATCAAATCAATAGCCAAATTATGAAAAAATTAACAACGATTTATTGGGTCAATTACAAAAAAATAGAATTTCAAGCAACCACCACAATCAAGACAGCGTCAGTCCCGGGTACGGGCGCTGGGTGAGACCAGAGGTTCGTCCGACAGAGTGACGGCTTCCCCTCAAAGGTTCACACCGAGTGTTTCCAGCGTCCAGTTTATATACAGTTTATTCCGCCTGAGGCAAAGATGACCACATCTTTCTATTCGCTTCTTTGAACTTAAATCCATTTCCATACATATGTTGAAATAGACAAAGACGGTCCGGTCTGCAGACAGAAGTCTAGGTACACAGGAGAGGTTTGCTTTCACATGTAATATGTTGGTATCGGTCCCTGAGTACCCAGATGCAATCAGGACATGTCTGAATCTAGTGAAATTCTTGGGGCACAGCAATTAATCACAGGCCAGGAAGGCCCCGATGTCATCTCCCAGGTGCAGGAGACAACAAAGTGATCGTTGATGGTCCAGGAAGGTCCCATTCAGACGTTAAACAGGCCTGATGCTAACTTGAGCTGTCAGGAATTAGTTATAATCTGAATAGAACTCCGTTCCTGGCTGGGGAGGTTAAAACATTATTTCTACAATATTTTATACCCACACATATCTGTTTATACAGCATGAATTAACTACATTACATATCACAAATCCCTCCCCATTTATTTTTACCCATTTAATTCATGCTACAATTCTAATTTTCTACTTCTACCCTTCACCAATAACATGACTCCCACAAGTAGAATGTTACACAATTTGATATTCCCCTGGTGGGAGACCCTGGTACATTACATTATTCATTTTGACTGTTGTTTGTTTTTCAAATTTTGCCAGTGCTTTGGCAGCACTGCTGGCATACTTCTCTTCCAACTGTAGGATTTTTGATGTGTTGCCTCTGGAAGCTCCTTCTGAGTCCACGGGAACTATAGCGATCTGCATTCCCTGGACCACAGAATGAATCAGTCTGATAAAACATGGAATCAGACATGGGAGGAACAGGATTCCTGCTACTGAACAGAGTACGAGAAACATTACTTTGTTCCACCAAGCCCCATCGAATAATTTCTCCCACCATGATGACTGTAAAATTGAATTCCATTTTTGAACGGGGACATGGGCCACCTTTTTGATTTCGGCTGCCAAACCTCTTATGGTTTACCCATAATCATCAATTTCAATGCAGCATTCAGATTCATTGAATTTTCCACACACCCCTCCCTCCTCAGCCAGTAGATAATCTGAAGCTATCCCATTCTGGTATACAAAGGCTCGTACCTGGGTGTGCTGCCAACTTAGTGAGTCCAAGGCTTCGGAGGTGTGATTTGAAACAATTTCCATGACTGCTTGCAACCTAATCAATCTGTTCAGTAAGTAAATAGGAGTCCTGTACCCGTAGCTTCCATCCTGGGCCCACATGGCCGGCCCATAATAATCAATTATTCTTGCCGCTGGCCATTCCTCCTCCCCCCAGGTTTGCTTGCCACTTATCACTGGTATTATCTTTTTCAGGCTTCTCCTCTCCCTCCTTAGGGTTTCGTACAACAGAGCCCCTAATAGGTTACTTTTTGTCTTGGGGAGAGTGAAGAAGACTGGTTGAATCATACCTAGAGTGCATGACCCCTTCCACCTAGAGGGCAACTCACTGTATGCCTTCTTTCTGCATATCCAGTAAATTCCATCGGGGGCTTTCCATTTAATATTTAACTTCCCTGCGTCTCCCCAGTATTCCCTCATGCCTTCCAAGGATTGGAAAGGATTGGCTCCTGGGCTTTTGGTCCAGCACAATTCCATTCTTTGATCCCATTTACAATTGGTATCATTTTTCCGGCTCCAGTACCCTAAAGGACGTGCCGGGTGCCACGTTTTGATTTTTGCATCTGAGTTCACCGTTAAGGTGGCTGCACATGGAGTGTAACCTACCATTTCGGTGTACTCCTTCCCTTCTCGACTGACGCAAATTGTGCCAATTACCCTCTGATCCAATATCCACCCCTCGGGTCTCTGTGCCAATTTTGAGACTCGAGGATTGTCCCATTTTAATAACTGTTCCGGAGCCAAGCTTTCCCCTCTCCAAGGCCATTTTCCCGCTGATTTCAAGCTGCCACAAATCCAACAATTTGACAGACCCAATTCTGTAGCAATCTCCTGCATTAGATCAATGAACAAGTTTCTGTCCAGGGAAGGTAACTCCCCGTCCGAGTACTGCCTTTCCAGCAACTCATATTGTTCGCCCAGGGTCTTTAATCGTTCTTGTTCAACCCTCTGTCTCCTCATTTCTGACTCCCTCCGTTTCAACTCTTGAGTTATTTCTTTCATTCTTCCCTTGGGATCCTCATTGTTCTTGTTTTTCGAAAAGCAAACAACCCTGTCATATTGGAGGCAAACTGTCATCATTAGCCAGTGCCAAATCCAATACAAGGGGGTCTTTGTTTAAAGCAATCTTACTATCAAACTTCATGTTCTTTGCCATCCAATACATTTTTCCCATTCACTGTGCATATCCCCAACCTTGCGTTATTGTAACACAACGGATTCACCTGGTGATTTGCAATGAAGATGGACTCTGTTTTCCCTCGGACCAACATGGTTCGGTTGCACTGCCTGCAAACGGGGACCGACATTGGTTCCACACTTCTCTTCCTCAATTCGTGCTTGTAAGTGTTTGGCTGACCGTATCCTGTTCCCGCCCCGGGATCAATACACCATGTCCCGGTCTCCAATTCACATAATTTGACCCGAGTGCCGTTTTTCCAACAGTACCTGCCAGTTCTCCTTAGACATTCTTTTGGGGCTTGGTATGCTGAGTGTCCCTTGTCCCTAGTGACCAGGACTATTTGAGTGCACTTTTAACACTCATCCATGGAGCCGTAGCTTCCGCCTTTCTCCGGGACCTCAGTAAGCAGGCTCTGTGTCCCGCTCACGACTAGGCTCAGGCAAATCAGGACTCCCACTATCCATGCTCCTCTGCCTCTGCCTCCGCCCCCTGGGGTGCCACCAGCGGTGAGGTAAACCATCTTCTCAGCAGCAGAAGAACTCTGGGGAAAACACCCGTGGACCTAGCTGCATACGTCCTCTTAAAGGCGCCCCACCGCGACACTCTGATTGCATCAGAACTGCACGGGACACTGATGGATTTTCGGCACTCCACATCCAAAATTTCTGCCTGAGATCTAAGCTTCCCATGCACCCCATTCAGATAAAGTCGAAACCACTCCTCAGAGTCTAATTCAATAATTCCCAAATTTGTGGCTAGGATTAGGATACGGCTAGTCAATTCAAGTTCTTCCTCCAAGCACTGGGTACACAGCCCCTTGGGCCTCTGTCCTCTTCTGCAATGCACGACAAACACTCCCTGACAATACTCGCACTTAAAGTGCACAAACGGATAACATCCACACTCTGACAGTATGCAACTTATCCATTTGTTGTCGGTCATTTACAAGGACGTCAGAATTTAATCTGCAAGTCTCCAGGGGAAGAGACGACTTTCCACTCAGGTTCTTCCTCCTGTCGCTCGACCCTTTTCACTCTGGACGTGTGTGTCCAGCCCTTCTCTGCCATCCAAATGGCCGTGTCTGTTGTCAGGAGCACAAGAAAAAGACCTTCCCAGTGAGGAGAGAGCAGTGTCTCTTTTCATACCTTGACAAACACTTTGTTTCCCGGTTGAATTTTGTGAATAGCAAATCCTAGAGGGGTAGCCTGAGTCACTATTCCCTGTTTCCACATTTCCTGCAAATTTTTGTTGATTGCAACCAGGTATGGTTGAATCTGAGCATTCTCAAACCCGGGGTGTCCCACCGGCATTCCATGCTTATATGGCATTCCATACAGCATTTCAAAAGGTGAGAGCCCCGTCTCTGAGTGAGGCATAGTCCGGATATTAAGCAAACCAAAGGCAAACACTTCAGCCAGGACATTTTTGTTTCCAAAATCAATTTTGACAATTGGACTTTCAACGTTTGATTCATTCTTTCCACCTGTCCTGAGCTCTAGGAGTGCCACGGGGTGTGGTACTCCCACCGAATGCCTAGGGCATCAGCGAGCTGCCTAATAATCCTTGATGTAAAATGTGTTCCCTGATCCAAATCGATAAAGTTCACCACCCCATATCAGGGTATAATTTCCTCCAACAATTTTCTGGCCACAGTTTGTGCTGTTGCCCTTGGGCTGGGGAATGCTTCCATCCAATGAGTCAATTTATCTACAATCACCAAAACAAATTTGAACCTGCCCACCTTAGGTAATTAGGTAAAATCAACCTGAATTCTTTCAAATGGTCAGTACGCAATGGGGTGGCTCCCCAGGGCAGCCTTTCTGGCTCTTGATTTGTTTATTTTCTGACAAATCACACACCCTTGTACCTCCTGTTTTGCCAACTCATAAATTCCTTTGCATCAAAAAAATTTTAAAAACTATTCTGCTAGGGCTTGTGCCCCCCAATGTGTTTTCTGATGCAATATTTGCAAGATTCTTCTGGCAAAACCCCTGGAAACTATTTCCCTCCCGTCCGGCAGTTTCCACTTACCTTCCTTCAAATTCGCTCCGATTTTCTCATAACATTCAATTTCCTTTTGAGAGAGCTGGGGGGGATCATCCGAGATCTCCACCCCTCCGATTTCCGGGGTACTCACCACCATCAACGCCACTGCCTTGGCTTCCTGATCAGCCAAGTTGTTCCCTCTGGTCCGGAACTGAAGCCCAGCCTGGTGTCCCTTCACATGAACCACCGCAATTCCCTCCGGCCCCCTTAGAGCTTCTAAGATTTGCCGTATTAGCTCCCCGTGCATCAGTTCCTTTCCCCTTGTGTTGATCAGCCCTCTTTCTTCCCAAATTTTCCCAAACGTGTGAACCACCCCGAAGGCATACCTTGAATCTGTGAAAATTGTCACCTTTTTCCCTTTCAGTCCCTTCAAAGCCCTTAGAACAGCATACAGCTTGCATGCTTGTGCTGACTCGTTCACGATCAGAGGTCCTGCTTCTATCACTTTTCCTGATTTCCCATCCACCACTGAGTAGCCTGATTTTCTTTTCCCTTCAATCACCCTGCTCGAGCCATCCACAAACCATTTTTCCCTTTCATCCAATTCTTCTTCCAAATCCTCCCGAATTTTGGTTTGCAATTCCACCACTTCTACGCAGTCATGGAACAATCCCTCTGCAGCCTCCCCAAACAAGAATTGCGCTGGATTACGTGCAGTTGTGGTCCGCAATTCCAAGTCCTGTGAATGAATCAAAATGGCTTCATACTTCAACAATCGTGCATCAGTGAGCCATTTGTCCGCCTTCTGTTGTAGTATGCTCCGCACATTGTGCAGTGCAAACACTACCAAGGGTGCCCCGAATGTCACCTTTTTCGCTTCTTCCACCAACAGGGCCACAGCCACAATAGCCTGCAGACATGTAGGCCACCCTCTGCTGACCGGGTCCAACAACCTGGATAAATATCCCACTGGTTTTCTGACCCCTGCCCAATCCTGTGTTAACACACCGTGTGCTGTGTGGTTGCTGGTATCCACAAACAACTGAAAGGGTTTTCTCACATCTGGGAGACTCAACACTGGAGCCTCCATGAGAGCCTCCTTGATTTTCCGAAATTCTTCGTTATCCTCCTGTGTCCATTTAATTCAATCTGTGGTGAGTTTTTCATAAAGAAATTTCACCTTTTCACTGTAACTCTCGATCCATTGATGGCACTATCATAACAATCCCAACACCTGCTGAATTTCCTTCTTAGTCTGAGGTGGTGGCAGCGCAATGATTCCTGCCACCCTCTCTGGGTCTAATTTCTTTTTCCCTTTCATGAGCCAATGTCCCAAATACCTGACCTCTGGCTCTGCAAATTGTAACTTTGATTTTGAAACTTTCAACCCCTTTTCCCCAAGAAAATTCAACAAATCAATTGTAATTGCCCTTACCTCCTCCTCTCCCTTGCCCGCAACCAACAAATCATCCACGTACTGTAAAAGCTTTGTGTTCTCACACGGTACGAAATGACTTAAAACCTGCTCCAGTGCCTGCCCGAATAAATTCGGGGAATCCATGAAGCCCTGAGGCAATGATGTCCACCTTAGCTGCTGCCTCCTGTTCGTCTCTGGGTCCTCCCACTGAAACGTGAAATAGTCACGACTGTCCTCAGCGAGAGGACAGGTCCAAAAAGCATCCTTTAAGTCTATCACACTGTACCATGTATCTTTGGGAGAGAGGTTGTTTAACAACGTGTAAGGGTTTGCGACAGTGAGGAAAAGGGTTTTAGTTCTTTGGTTCACAGCCCATAAATCCTTTACCAATCTATAACTACCATCTGGTTTTCTCACTGCCAAAATTGGGGTGTTGTGCCTTGATATACAAGGCTCCAGTGTACCCTTTTTTATTAATTCTTTGATCACTGGTTTCAATCCCTTTCTCCCTTCCATTGGGAGAGGATATTGTTTGACCCTTATGGGGTCTTCTGGTTTCTCAATCTCGACCTGAATTGGTGCTATGTCCAGCTTCCCCGCTTCCCTTGGAACATACCATACCTTTGGGTTGATTTTTCCTTCGTCCTGAACAGTGAGACTATACAGCCTCACTTTGAGACGTTCTTTTTCCACAGCCAACCCCACCCCTAGAGCGACCATCATGTCCCGCCCCAGCAAGTTGATGTCAGCTCCTTTTGCCAGTAGTATATTACCACTGTGTTTCTTGTTTCCAGTTTTTATCTCTACATTTTTTTATGATTGGCACCTCAAAGGGATCCCCCTTAGCTCCAGTTACTATCATAGTGTCGTTGCTTAGAGCACATCCCTTAGGTACCTGTAATACCGTTGTCCATGCCGCCCCCGAGTCCACCATAAACCACATTTTCTGTTTGTTGGGTCCCACCTCTAGTTTTATCAAGGGCTCCCTAGATGTTCTAGACCCTAAACTGAAAAGCCTCTGACCTCCCTAATCTTCCTGGAACATTGCCTGATCCTTGGCTCGGTTCAGGCAATTTCTCTTGATGTGTCCTTTTTGCTTGCAGTAAAAACACTCTAATTCCTGCTTCTGTTTGCCCGCCCCCTTCACCGGGGCCGGACCTGGCTTTTTTGCTGGCGCCTTTTTGGCTGCGTCCTTACCCTGTTCCAGTTTCTGGGCCTCTCTCACCGCTGCCACGAGAACCTTGGCCTTGATCTTCTGTTTTTCTTCATCCCGGAGCATGTAAACTTTCTGAGCTTCCCGCAGTAAATCCTGTAACTCTAAATCCTGTAACCCTAAATCCTGTAACCCTTCCGTCTTTTCCAGCTTTTTCCTGATATCATCCCAGGATTTTGCTACAAACTGTGTTTTTAACAATATCATTCCCACCGGGGAGTCTGGGTCCGTACCAGAATACATTCTCAGATCCTTCCGGAGCCTTTCCAGCCATTCTGTGCGTGTTTCATCCCTCCCGTGGCATTCCCTGAGCACTTTGCTCATGTTCTGTCCCTTTGGTACCGCCTCCCGGATACCCGAAATAACCATATTCCTTAAATTTATCATCTTTTGCCTCCCCTCCTCCGTCTGGGCTTCCCAAGACTGCCTCTGGTTCGGCCAGTGCTCCTCTCCCATTCGGGTTGCCTTTTTCCCAGTCCTTGATCGTGACTGTCCGAATCATGTCTCTTTCCTCGGTGTTAAACAACGATTTTAATATCGCTTGGAGATCCTCATAGGTGTATATGCTAGTTCCTAGAAACTCATCCAGCCTCTCCGCCACCCCCAGAGGATCATCCATTAATTTTCCCATCTCCTTTTTGAAAGCCCTCACGTCGCTTGTGTTAGTCGGGGTGTGCACGCACCTGAGCACCCCCAGAGCTGTCAGTACCTCCATTAAGGGGTAGATACCGGGTTTTTCTTCCTCATCGTCACTGTCCTTCAAGATTGCCCACCTTGTTCTCCGCCTAGTTCGGCGTGACGGAGGAGAGGCGTCCCAGAAGACGCCCACCTTCTCCTCCTCCTTCTTTGGTGATGCCGGCTGATGCGGCTGCGCCGCTTCCACATGGCCATGTGGGAAAGCGGACGCCGCCTGCTCTGGTTTTGGTGGCGGTGGAGCGGTCGCTTGTGCCTGGGGAACCCCACCCACCTGTGCCTGGGGAATCCCACCCCCGGGAACCATTCCTGGCACTGCTTGAGCCTGCGCTTGGTCTGGCTGCTGCAGAGCTACCAGGTATGGTGGTGGAAGGTTTTCCAATGGTTCCCATTCTTTTCTTGCCTTTGCCGAGCCCTGGAGAGCCCACACCGGGTAAAGACCTGGGAAGGCATGTCTCCACATGTCTGCATACTCGATCTCCTCCTCATCCTGCGGGCTGCGCCCAGACACGTGATCGAACAGAGACTCACATGTCCATATCTCAAAGGTGCCGAATATCAACCAAACTACGCATCTCCCAATTTCTCTCCCTCCTCATTTTTCCATACAAGAATGGACCATCCTTTCCTTGGATCTCCCTACCCTCTGTGGATTTTTGTCCCAATGTTCCAACATCCAACCCAGAGCACTATCTCTAGGAATTTCTGGTAAGTTTCTCCCGGGAACTGGGGAGGGTTCCTCCTTGACTCCAGAGGGTTCCTTCTGAGGTCTTTTCTGATTTTTGCTTTTTCCCAACCCCATTCTCCCAAAGAATGTTGTGTATTTTCTTACCTTTTCTTGCTTTTTCGTGATGTTCGTTGCGAGCCCCGTTCCTCTCTCCACTGCCGGGCTCTCTGTCTCGTGCAAAGCCGCCAGTTTTGCTCAAGCCGAGTGGTGAACCGTGCCGCTGGCTTTTGCTGCTTCCTTACCTGTTTTTCCAGTTTCAGAAGGTGTGCGAAGTCCTGGATCTTTCCAAGCTCGCCTCTCCCCTTCTGTCCTCAAAGTGTGATTGGTTTTCCCCCAAAACTCTTCCCCGAGCCCCGGGTTCCGTGTGTTTCGACCAAAAACCTTTCACTTCCCCCTGTAACTGACCGGTGCTCTCGTGAACACGTGGAACTGCAGTTTTTAGGGTCCGCTCTTGGTTCGTGACTAGGTCACGTCTCACACACACGTGTCCGTTCACACTTCCTTCCCAACCACACAAATACTTACAGTTCCTTTCTTTACGTGGATTTCTTCGTGCACGTTGATTTTTACCAGAAAAAACCTCGGGCCTTGGAGACTTCTCCAAAGTTCTCCAAGTTTCTCCAAGAAATGGGCCCTCCTGTTTCCCTTCATTGTGGTTTTAAAATTTCCAGCACGCGGGTCCAATTACGGTCTGTGGCTCCGGTTGCGGTTCTTTCGTGGATCTGATTGGTTTTCAGAATCCGATTCCGTTCGGGCCGCTTGAATTCCAGCAGGGCGCTCCCTGACTGGGACCAGGGTTCCCGGACCCCAATTAGATCACCTCGGGGTCACCAATTTGTTATAAATGATCAAATCGATAGCCAAATTATGAAAAAATTAACAACGATTTATTGGGTCAATTACAAAAAAATAGAATTTCAAGCAACCACCACAATCAAGACAGCGTCAGTCCCGGGTACGGGCGCTGGGTGAGACCAGAGGTTCGTCCGACAGAGTGACGGCTTCCCCTCAAAGGTTCACACCGAGTGTTTCCAGCGTCCAGTTTATATACAGTTTATTCCGCCTGAGGCAAAGATGACCACATCTTTCTATTCGCTTCTTTGAACTTAAATCCATTTCCATACATATGTTGAAATAGACAAAGACGGTCCGGTCTGCAGACAGAAGTCTAGGTACACAGGAGAGGTTTGCTTTCACATGTAATATGTTGGTATCGGTCCCTGAGTACCCAGATGCAATCAGGACATGTCTGAATCTAGTGAAATTCTTGGGGCACAGCAATTAATCACAGGCCAGGAAGGCCCCGATGTCATCTCCCAGGTGCAGGAGACAACAAAGTGATCGTTGATGGTCCAGGAAGGTCCCATTCAGACGTTAAACAGGCCTGATGCTAACTTGAGCTGTCAGGAATTAGTTATAATCTGAATAGAACTCCGTTCCTGGCTGGGGAGGTTAAAACATTATTTCTACAATATTTTATACCCACACATATCTGTTTATACAGCATGAATTAACTACATTACATATCACAGTCTGTACCACCTTTATGCTTACACAGATGGTTACTGTGAGAGATGCAAGGCATGGAAGTTAAACATTCTTGTCTGCATTACAGCACCCATCTGTCAATAGACTTGAACAAAAAAAAAAAAAGCCAAGTGGGATTTTTCCACCTTCTGTGGAAAAAGACCCCACAAACAATGCATGGCATGGTGCAGCTGTTTGCATGGCAGACCATGAGGAAGGGTGTGCAGGGAGAGCACTGAGGCTCTGCAGATGGAGTAGTTAGCTGAGTTGATGGCCATCACCCTCGTCAAGGGAGCACAGATATGGTTTCGTCTTAGACAGAATGTTTCCTCTGTGCACACCAGAAAGGATGTGGCAACCCAAATGGAGTGTTCACAAAAACACACAGCCATCCAGGTCTTAGGCTGCAAGGAGTGCCAGACTCAGCCACTGCTCCTAAAGGGTATCCTAGGGTGATGTTATGATGCTTGTATCCCCAACCGGGTGTTCTGTTTATGCTGGATATTATATTCTGTGCCTTCAAGACTGGCTCTGAGAGTGAAGGCGGGGAGAAGAAGAAGCACAGAGTTTTGTTATCAGCCTGCTCTCACTCCTCCACTGTGGTGTCTGAGCATGGATGAGGCAGAACACCACGCTCCATGGTTTTTTAGTTAGTTTAGCTAGCTGAAGCAGAGAAGTTCCCTGGACTGTCTGGACTGTTTTTCTTTCCTTTTTTTTTTTTGGAACCGTTCAAACCTGCTCTGGACTGGGACCCAGGGAAACACTGAGAGCTTGCACTTTTTAGCCTACCGGCACCTACTCTGGGCAGCAGCCTTTCCCAGTGCCGGAGGGACTGATAACAGAACGACCACCCACAGGAGAGACTTTCTGAATTTGTCATCTCTTTAGAGCAATGAATGAGTTTTGTCATCTGGTATTGTTCATTTTTTGTGTTGGGGAGTGCTTTGCCTGATAAATAAACAGGTTTTTTCCACTTCTCTCTGAGTAAATTCTTCCCAAACCGGCTGGGGGGAGGGGCCACGTGGGTTTGCTTTCTGGGGGGGCCCCTTTTGGAAGTTTTCTACCAAATTTGCCCTAAACCAGAACACAGGGCAACAGAGAAAACAGCTGTGTGAGGTGCAATCAGGTCAACAATCTGCTCAGCCCAGTGGCAGAGCTGAGAGAAGTAGAAAGGCTAAGAAGTATCAGGGACTCTGAGGAGATTGACCAGTGGAGCGGGACTCTACCATGCCTTAGACAAATGACCCATCATCTACTTCACAAGAAGCAATAGATATCCTACCCTCTCCCCACCAGGAAGAAGGAGGGGACTGTAGAGATGGAGGTGCGTAGAAATGGGTTTCTACTCAGGATGGCAGGCAAATCCCCTCCTGAGCTACTTCACCTTCCCAGATGCCCTTATACAATAGTTATGAACCCTGGAATCTGAGGACCAGGGAAATGAGAATGTGGATGAAAGTCCATCCAGGCTGGAGGGGTTGCCTAGGGCAGGGCAGCCTACCCACTGCATCATGACCTCCTCAGTAAAAAAAAAAAGAAGGGTTGTAGTAGTAAAGTAGTAGTCATTGGCGACTCTTTTGAAAGGAACAAAGGGCCCAATATGCTGACTGGACCCAACCCATAGGGAAGTATGCTGCCTTCCTGGGGCCTGGGTAAGGGACATCACCAAGATACTTCCCAGTCTGGTAGGTCCCACTATTGCCTGTTACTGCTTTTTCAGGTGGGCAGTAACAAAGTACCAAGAGGGACCTCAGGACCTTGGGACAACTGGTCGAAGGATCTGGAGCACAAGTTGTGTTCTCTTCTGTCCTGCCAGTTCCCTGCAGGGAATGATGGGGCAACAAACAGGAAAATCATGCAGATGGACACCTGGCTTTGAGACTGGTGTTACCATTAGAATTTTGGGGGTTTTGATCATGGGTCAGTTTACATGACACTGAGCCTGCTGGCAACAGACAGGGTCCATCCATCTCAAAGGGCAAAAAAAAAGATTTTAGCTCAGGAGTTCGCAGGGCTCAGTGAGACAGCTTTAAACTACACTTGAAGGGGATGTGGACAAAACCAGGCTCAACAGAGATAAGCCTGGGGGTACCATGCAAATGTTTGAGGGACAGTGTGCTACCAAGGTCCTTCAGTCTGCCATATCAGTGGAGGTAGGGGATGGAGATCCATGCAAAAGTAAGGATGCAAGGGTTAATGATGTGTTAAAAATCCCAGAAGTATCTGAGAATGGTCACATGAATAAGAGCTTCTCCCCACAAAAAGGCAGTAGGGTTATTAGCCCAACTAAAGTGCATTTACACCAATGCACACAGCATGGACAACAAACAGGGGGAACTGGAAACTATTGCACATCAGGAAAACTATGACAGTTGCCACCACAGAAACATGGTGGGATGATTTGCATGACTGGACTGATGCAAAAGATGGCTATAAACTCTTCAGAAGGGATAGGCAAGGAAGGAGAGGCAGTGGGCTAGCCCTGTATGTTAGGGAGTGTTTTGATTCTTTGGAGCTTGATAATGTGTTATGACCTTGTTCTTGTTAATAAATCCCTTGGGGCGGATTAGAGGGACACTGAATGACTGGGGTATATATATGAGTTTTCCACCTGAGCCTTATCGAGAGGGAGGACATTGACATGATAAAAAGCATTAACCCACTACATGGGATCTGCTTCTTATGGGCCTTTTCCCTTATCTGGCTTAAAACCCAGCTTGTTAACAACATTAGTCACTGGTTATCCGGTATACAATTGCTGGGCTCAACAAGTTTATCTAAACAAAGGTCAGTTTGTAGTGGTCATCCTCTGGTGGTAAATGTGCACCCCCTCTGCACCTGGGCTGTTTTTTGCAGAGCAGAGGCTTTGCCATCACATACCCAAAAACTCTCCTCCTCGCTTTCGGTTGGGGGAGTACAAACCTGCTCTCAGCAAAGCACTCTGCTGCTTTTGCAAATGTCTGATTGAGTAATTAACTGTTATCATTTCAGTCTCTCACATGATGGTATTATAGAATTGAGTGTTTATCAGTAAGTGTACTGGGGTTTTATGGCCAGGTTTTGGTAGCTTCTGGCAGGGACTTGCAGTCCCATGAAGGGAGGAGCCCATGCCGGTGCAGGTTTCCTAGTAGGACTTGTGACCCTGTGGGGGATCCACACTAAAGAAGCTGTGCCTGAATGACTGCATCCCGTAGGAAGAGTGACCCACATTGCAGCAATTTGGGGAGGACTGTTGCTCGTGGGATGGACTCACACTGGAGAAGTTCATAGAGAACTGTTTCCTGTGGGAGAGACCCCACATTGGAACAAGAGAAGGACTCCTCTCCCTGAGCAGCAGCAGAAACAACTTATGATGAACTGAGTATAATCCTCATTCCCTGTCTCCCTGTGCTGCTTGGGGGGAGGAGGTAGAGCTTGGGAAGCAGGGAGGGATGTGGGGAAGGTGTTTTTAAGATCTTATTTTACTTCTCATTGTCCTACTCTGATTTTATGAGTAATAAATTAAATTAATACCTCAAATTTGAGTGTTTTGCCCGTGACAGTATTTGGTGAGTGATGTCCTCCCAGACATTATCTCAACCCATGAATCCTTTTGTTATATTTTGTGTCTCCTGTCTGGTTACAGAGGGGAGTGACAGAGTAGTTTTGGTGGGTGTCTGGCATCCAACCAGAGTCAATCCACTACAGTAAGAATCAGGGAGAAGGCTAAGAAGGCAGATGTCCTGGTGAGAGTGTTATAGATCACCCAAGTAGGATGAAGAGGCCGATGAAATATTCTGTAAGCAGCTGGGGGAAATCTTGTGATTGTTGGACCTTATTCTCATGGGAGACTTCAACCTACCAGATGTCTTCTGGAAATACAACAGAGCAGAGAGGAAACAGTCCAGGAGGTTTCTGGAGTGAATGGAAGAGAACTTCCTGACACAGCTGGTAAATGAGACAACCAGGGAAGGTGCCCTGCTGGACCTGCTGTTTGTAAATAGAGAAGGACTGCTCAGAGTGAAAGTCAGAGGCCATCTTGGGCAAAGCAATCAAGAAATTATAGTTTTCAATTATGAAAGAAATAAGGAGAGATGTCAACATAACTGCCACCTTAGACTTCTGGAGGGCAGACTTTGGCCTATTTAGGAGACTGGTTGAGAGAGTCACTTGGGGGGCAGTCCTTAAGGGCAAAATAGTCCAGGAAGGCTGGATGTGCTTTAAGAAGGAAATCTTAAAGGAGCAGGAGCAGGCTCTCCCCATGCTGAAAGATTGTCCTGGGTTGACTATATGATGCTTTTATCCCAAATCGTCTCATTCTATTTATGTTGAATAATAAGTTTTGCACCTTTAAGAGTGTTCCAGAGAGTGAAGGGGGGGAGAGAAGATGCGCGCAGTTTTGTTTTCAGGCACTGTACTCCTCCTCCACATTCCTCCTCCTGGACTGTTGTTGTCTGCGGACAGACAGCGGGACAGAGCTCTTCTTTTGCTTTTTAGTTAGTGTTAGCTAGCTGAGGCAAAGAAGTTCCCTGGACTGTTTTTTTTCCTTTTCTTTGGACCTCTTGAAACCTGCTCTGGACTGAACACCCAGGGGAGCACCGGCAGCTGCATCTGTGGCCCACCGGGTCAGGCCTGGCCTGCGACAATTCCAGCACCAGAGGGACTGATCAGAGACTGAGTGAGCTGCAACCCGGGGACAGGGATTTCTCAGTTTGTCATCTCTTTTAGAGTGGCAAGGGGTCTCATTGTTTGATTTTGTTTTGGTTTTATTGTTTAATAAACAGTTTTTTTCCACCTTTCTCCAAGGAGGTATTTTTTCCCTCCCGGACCAGTTGGGGGGAGGGGCCGATTGGATTTGCTTTTCCCACCGGAGCTCCTTTGGGGCATTCTTCCCCAAATTTGCTCTAAACCTGGACAAAGATGAAGCAGCACAGAAGACAACTAGCATGGCAGAACAGAGAGCTTTGTCTCTGGCCACTGCTGTAAAAGACAACAAAAACTGTTTCTACAAATACATCAGCAACGAAAGCAGGGAGAAGAAGAATTTCCATCCTTTTTTGGATGAGGGGGGAAACATAGTAACAAAGGATGAGGAAAAGGCCAAGGTACTGAATGTCTTCTTTGCCTCAATCTTTAGAACGACCAGTTGTCCTCAGGGTATCCAGCCTCCTGAGCTGGAAGACAGAGATGGGGAGCACAATAAAGCCCCCATAATCCAGGAGGGAATGGTCAGTGACCTGCAGTGTCACTTAGACCTCCACAAGTCGATGGGGGTAGATGAGATTCACCCAAGGGTACTGAGGGAGCTGGCTGAAGTGCTTACCAAGCCACTTTCAATCATTTACCAGCGGCCCTGGTCAACCAGGGAGGTTCTGGGTTGTAGCAGCCACAGGGTCTGCAAGGCCTCCCTGGCGGTCAGTTGCCTAAGATAAGAAATTCCTAGTCATGATGACTGGACCAAAAAAGCCCCTCTTCCACCTTCGGACCCTCATTATCTCTCTGTAAGACGATAAGTCATATTCGCCCCCACCCTTACTATTGGACTGTTTCTCAAAACTCCTATACCCTATATAAACAACTACTTCTGCCTAGTTCTGCAGAAGAGCTGTCACTGTGACCCTTCACAGAAGGTGCCAATAAAGACACTTTAGTGGAACCTCATGTGGCACTTCTCCTCTCTCTCCCTGCGTCTGCTGAGGCACTTAGCAAGCAAAGAGCTGAAATCACTAAAGAGCTGAATTCACCAAAGAGCTGATCTCACTTAAGAGCTGAGCTTCTTGCTAAGATTGCCTGCAGCTGAGAGCCTGGCTGAGGGACCTGGACAGGTTGTGATTAGCAGGACTTCACTATCTCGACACCTACGGCAGCCGGGGTTGGAGAGACCCTGAAAACCCCGTCGTAATAAAACCGGGTGACTGGAAATTAGCAAATGTGACACCTATCTATAAGAAGGGTCAAAAGGGGGATCTGGGGAACAACAGGCCTGTCAGCCGGACCTCAGTGCCGGGGAAGGGCATGGAGCAGATCATCTTGAGTACCATTGTGTGATACATACAGGACAACCAGGGGATCAGGCCCAGCCAGCATGGGTTTATGAAAGGCAGGACCTGCTTGAGTAACCTGATCTCCTTCTATGACAAAGTCACCTGCTTAGTAGATGACAGAAAAGCTGTCAATATTGTCCACCTAGACTTCACTAAAGCCTTTGCCACCATTTCTCACAGCATTTTCCTGGAGAAATTGGCTTCCCATGGCTTGGACAGGTGAACTCTTCGCTGGGTAAAAATCTGGCTGGATGGCCAGGCCCAGAGAGTGGTGGTGAATGGAGTTACAACCAGCTGGCAGTCAGTCATGAGTGGTGTTCCCCAGGGCTGAGTACTGGGGACAGTTCTGTTTAACATGTTTACTGAGGACCTGGGTGAGGGGATCAAGTGCACCCTAAGCAAGTTCACAGAAGACACAAAGTTGGGCAAGAGTGTTGATTTGCTGGAGAGGGATCTGGCTTTTGCTCATTCACTTGACAGTGATTTTTTAAGCAATCTCAAACACTCTTGTTCATAACAGTTGGCTAGATTGATGAGCTGAGGCTGACCACATGGAGTTCAATAAGTTGAAGTGCTGAGTCCTGCACTTGGGTCATGACAACCCCATGCAGTGCTACAAGCTTGGGGAAGAACGTCTGGAAAGATGCCCAGCAGAAAAGGTGTGGAAGTGTTGGTTGACAGCTGGCTGAACATGACCCAGCAGTGTGCCAAGGTGGCCAAGAAGGCCAATGACATCCTGACTTGTATCGAAAATAGAGAGGCCAGCAGGACTATGGAAGTGATTGTCCCCTTGTAGTTGGCACTGGTGGGGCCACACCCCAACTACTGTGTTCAGTTCTGGGCCCCTCACTTCAAAAAGGTCATTGAGGTGCTGAAGCACATCCGGAGAAGGGCAACAAAGCTGGTCAAGTGTCTGGAGCACATCTTGGTCTTGAGGGGAAGCCATAAGAGGAGCAGCTGAGATCAGTTGGTCTGTTCAGCCTGGAGAAGAGGAGACTGAGGGGAGACCTTATTGCAGTCTACAACTTCCTCATGAGGGGAAGAGGAGGGGCAGACACTGATCTCTTCTCTCTGGTGACCAGTGACAAGACACAGGGGAATGGCCTCAAGTTGTGTCAGGGGAGGTTTAGGTCAGATATTAGAAAAAGGTTCTTCACCCAGAGGGTGGTTGAACACTGGAAAAGGCTCCCCAGGGAAGTGGTCACAGTACCAAGCCAGCCAGATTTCAAGAAGCTTTTGGACAATACTCTTGGGCACATGGTTTGACTGTTGGGGATGGTCCTGTACAGAGCCAGGTATTGGACTTGATGAGCCTTGTAGTTCCCTTCCAAGTTAGCATATTCTGTGATTCTGTTGTTTAGCCTGGAGAAAAGGAAGCTCAGGGGAAACCCCTTATTGCTCTCTACAACTACCTGAAAGGTGGTGGTATGAGGTGGGTGTTGGTCTCTTCTCCCAGGTAACAAGTGACAAGACAAGAGGAAATAGCCTCAAGTTGCACCAGGGGAAGTTTAGATTAGATATGAGAAAAAAATCTTTTCACTGAAAGGGTTGTCAAGCATTGGAATAGGCTGCCCAGGGAAGTGTTCGAGTCACCATCCCTGAAAGTGTTCAAAAAATCATGTGGATATGGCACTTGAGGACATGGTTTAGTGGAGAACATGGTGCTAGTGCTAGGTTGAAGGTTGGACTTGTGGTCTTACAGGTCTTTTCCAACCTTAATGATTCTATGATTCTAAAGAAAAAAACCCCAAATACAGAGTTATTACATTTGACACTGAGATCCTGGACAAATGGTCTAAATTATAAGAATATCACACTATATCCAGTTCAAGGACCCAGAGTTTGGAGATATTTCACTAGGACTTGCATCTTCAAAAGCTTTGTATTACTGGGAGAGAGATCAATTTTGAAGCTAACTCTATGCATCCTACAATGAAGGGTAATCTTTGTCTCAAACATTCGCATACATACATATGTATAAGTATACATGGTATCTTAAAATAAATAAAATCCACATATGAAAACAATCATAAAATGTGAGAGTTCCCAAAGGTTTAACATCTCCAGAACACTAGTGCCATATCACTGAAATTGACTACCAAAGTTCAGCTGTTTGGAAATTAAGCACTGAAGGGGGTAATTTTTCCCCATGTATCAAGAACTACTTTTTCATATCTAGAATTGAATCTCTACTTCTTGGAAGTATGCAATGAAGGAACTTTTTCATGCACTTATAAATCCTACTGCAACCAAAGGATTATTCCAGATTTTCTAGTAGCCTACAAATTATGGCCATGACACCCAATCTCCATCTGACTGGCTTAATATTTTGTTAGCCTTAAGAATACAGCGGAAAATCCATACCCAACATGAATGTGGGATTTTGTCTTTAAAGGAGTGGCAGCCTCCATAAGTAGCATATGACATCTAATTCCAAGAGATGACTATGAACAGCACTGCATTTACAGGTATCAAAGACTTCAATCAGTGGGTCACTAGTGAAAACACAGAGAATAAACAGTAAACTATTTTATTGGGTTTTGGAAGAGGAGGTACTGCAGGGGTGGTTTTTGTGAGAAGATACCAGAAGCTGCTCATATGTCTGACAGAAGGGGAAAAATTGCTGCACAGCAGAAGCTGAAAGAGAGGAGTGAGAATATATGAGAAATAGCCCTGCAGAGACCAAGGTCAGTGAAGAAGGAGGGGGAGGAGGTCTTCCAGGTGCTAGAGCAGATGTATCCTCCATGCATACACAACTGTTTACAGCGAAAGAGAAAGAACTATACCAGTAATTCAGGTGGGCATTTTACCATATGAATCTAAAAGGTGAAACACATTTTATAATCACCAAGAACTTTATCTAGTACAGCTGAAACCAAGTAAAAATATTTGTAACAAATATGACACATAAGCTTTTATATACATTAAACAATTGAGAATTTCAAGGTATACAGAATGAATAGAATCACCAGTATTCATAGAAAACAGAAACAAACAAGTTTTCCTATTTTATACTTAAAGCTAGTAAATTAGACTGTCAGTTATAGACAGCTAGAAAGGAAATCCATTCTTATTCCAAGTACACATTGATTTTTGAATAAGAAATGGAGGAAGATAGATCTCATTTCCCTTCTATGGGTAGGCAGCCCTATAATATCCTTTCAGATCTGCTTACTACTTATTGCTTAGCTGAAACAAGTTGAAACAGCATATATGTAAGCATATGGCTACTAACTACACATTACTCTCTTCCCTGTTCTCTGCAGCTGAAGTTTTCAGATGAGAATTTGTTCCTTTAGTATTTTCTCATTTCCAATAGTACTCTTCTTCAAATTTGAGACACGTCTTTTTTCCTCTACATAGAGGGCAACTTGCAACAACAAGAACTACTGGTATTAAAAATGCTTCAGGTATTGTCAGTACCCTTCTAGAAGCAGAATGTTCCAGCTGCAAAGAATACACTGAACATCTGGACAGATTTTCCAGAAACTAAACATCTGCCTCTCACGCTGTTGTTTTTTATAGGACCTAAGCATTTAAAAACTATTCTCTGATTTCTTTACAAGCATAGCTATTTCTAGAAGGTCTTTAGAAGCAACACAAGCAGCTAGCATCACTAACAATGCATTGCTTTTTTCTTTTTGGAAAAATTAAAAATTATTGTAATTCAGCTTTGGGCATGAGAGTTGCACCTCCTAAAGTAGTCAGACATAAGGTTGAATCTTGCCTCTCCTCTAAAACAAGTCAACTTTTCCTCCTTTATTGTCAAAGTTGAAAAGGCCCCTGGATCATCTGTTTTAACACCTTGTGGATTCATATCCAAGAACTAAAACTCCTAGTTTCTATCACATGTAAGATCTGTCCATCTGATGAACTTAATTCAAGTTCCATAACCAATGCAAATACTGTCTGAGTTCTCCTACTAATACAGTAAATTTTTAAGGAGGAAAAGATAACACTGGGATTTAATGCAATGTTGTTTCTGTGAGAAGTATTGCAGGGATGGGTTTTTTCCTGTATTTATAAAGTTATGGACTAACTCAGTACATGTCTCTCCTGCAGTGACATAAAAAAAGGTGAACAAGATTTGATAGAAAAGAAATCTCTCCTTTCTATTACCTTAATTTCCCAGGACATCAGCAATTAAGTTATGACTCCACTGACAAATTGGTGAATTTTATTTCTTCCACTGGGAGCCTTAACACTTAATTCTGCTACAATGTAGATGGTCCAATCCCCTAATGAAGTATGCTAATCATAGCCCTCAGAAGAAGCAAGAATAATTTATCACACTGTTCAATTCTCTTAATACATTTTAGGAAAAACGTTATTCTAGCTTCTTTTGGAGAATAATAGAAGGAGATGATACTCAGCAGTAAACAACATTATCCATACAATCCCAAATCATTATTTTAAATGGTTATGCAAAACTATGCTTTAACTAAACTCTCAAGCATATTTGATTTTTTCCAGCATTTTATTTTACTAACATTTCTGGGGAAAAGGTTACCAACTCAAACAAAAAAGAAAGCAACAGCTTGCATAAAAATGTCCATATTGTCAGTCTACAGGTTTCCCAATTATTCCTGAACTATTCTGTATGCTGAAGGCTTCAGAGAAAGATGCAAAGTGCATTCCCCCTCTCTGTAATATGTATAATTAAATAGTATCATAAATAAGTATGCCTGGAAGAGTCCTCAAAATTAACATCTACTTTAAATGGTTTTCTTGACAGAAGGATAAGCTCATTATAGTTGTCACACTGTGTTTTCTGTTAATTATATTTCTGTACTTTCCAATTATTTTTGAACAAGTATGCAGCCTAAAATGCTTTCAAATTTTGTAAGCATACTTATATTTTATCTTTCAAATCACTAATGGGATTTCAATGAAAACTAATCCAAGGACATGCCAAGTGTGGATTATCAGAACTCCCTAGTAGACCATGCAAGAAGTTCAGCTGTAGATTAGTCTTCTAGGTAGAAGAAACTAATCTTTCTAATGAAAACTACCTCTCAGTGTGTACCCATAATTTGCTTGTTTTTTATATTACAGCTTACATAAATGTTAAAGTAAGCAATGTTTCTGATATGAATAAGGGTAGCTGACCAAAGAAACAAAGCAAATTTATTCCTTTTTAGATCAACCCAAGAGATACATTGCTATTTATTTTATATATAGTACAAGATAATGAAAAAAAGTTTTCCTTCCTGATAATATTGTGAAAAATTGACTCACAGCATCTTCCTATTTATTCAGCACCTACCATCCACCAAAAACAGTCAATACAGGTAGATATTTTACCGGCCTTTCCTAAATCTCCTAGTATCTTGAAAGTAAAAGTTTTATTGCTGCAACCATAGAATCACTTGGGTTATAAAAGACCTTTAAGATCATTGAGTCCAAGTGCAAACATAACACTGCCAAGGCAACCACTAAACTACATCCCTAAGTACCACATATACATGTCTTTTCAATGCCTCCAGGGGTAGTGCCTCAACCACTTCCCTGGGCAGCCTGTTCCAATGCTTTATAACCCTTTCTGTGAAGAAATTTTTTCTAATATCCAATCTAAACCTCTCCTGGCAAAACTTGATGCCATTTACTTCTGTCATATAACTTCTTAGCTCGGAAAAGAGACTGACACCCGTCTTGCTACAACCTCCTTTCAGGTCCTTTAAAGTCCTTTAAGATCCTCTCAGCCCCCTGTTCTTTCAGAATAAACAACCTTCATTCCCTCAGCCACTTCATAAGACGTGTGCCCTAGACACTTCACCAGCCTCGTTGCCCTTCTTTGGACATATCCTAGTATCTCAATGTCTTTCTTGTACTTAGGGGCCCAAAACTGCACATAGTATTGGAGGTGAAGTATCACCAGTGCTGAGTAGAAAGGGACAATTACTTCCCTAGTCCTGCAGGCCACACTATTTCTGATACAAGCCATGAGGCTGTTAGCCTTCTTGCCCACCTGGGCACACACTGGCTTATATTCAGCCAGCTGTCAACCAACACTCTCACATCCTTTTCTGCCAGGAAGCTTTCCAGATACTTTTCCTCAAGCCTGAGTTGTTGCATGGGGTTGTTGTGACCCAAGTGCAGGACCTGGCACTTCACCTTATTGAACTTCATACAAATGGCCTTGCCCATTGATTCAGTCTGTCCAGATTACTCCTGTAGAACATTCCTACTCTCAAGCACATCAACACTCCTGTCCAACTTGCTGTCACCTGCAAACTTACTGAGGATGCACTTGATCCCATCATCTAGCTCATCAATAGACAAATTAAATAAACCCCATCTCAATACTGAGCCCTGGGGAACCCCACTTGCAACCAGAAGCCAACTGGATTTAATGCCATTCACCATCACTCTCTGGGCCTGGATATTCAGATGCTTTCCTACCCAGTGAAGAGGACACCTGTCCAAGCCATAAACAGTTTCTCCGGAAGAATGCTGTGAGAAATGGTGTCAAAAGCTTTATTGAAGTTCAGGTAGACAACATCTGTTGCTATGCCCTCACATTAGAGATAGAAATGAGACATACACTCTTGTTCAAGCAGTGAGAGAGAACCTCCAGTTTATTTCCACATGCCAAATTTATAGCGTTTTACAAAAGTTTCATGCTCAATTCCAATTGGTTGGTAACTATTTGTTACCCCATTTGATTGGTCAGTTCACCAGAGGTGCCTACCTGCCGACTACAGTCTTTGTTTGCATTCTTCTCTTCAACAATTCAGGATAGTTTTCACAGGTGCAGTTAACAGTCACAGTCTCAGAATTCTTTCTCATGAGAATAACTAGATTTTCACTGTTACAGGATTCCATTCTCATGAAAGCTGACAGTTTTATCATGGAAACTTATCAGGCTAGCTGCCAGCTGTACTTAGCCAAAGTAGCAGGCCTAAGCCATGATTTTACAAAGTCTTTCTTTTATAGGGTTTTTACCTATATGTAACAAACATCCACAGCCTTTCCCTTGTCCACTAAGTGGGTAACCTTGTCATAGAAGGAGATAAGGTCAGTCAAGTAGGACCTGCCTTTCATAAACCCAAACTAACAGAACCTGATCAACTGGTGGCATGCACGTCACATAATGGCACTCAAGATCATCTGTTCCATAACATTCCCCAGCACCAAGGTCAGGCTGACATGCCTATAGATCCTTGGATACTCCTTCTATCCCTTCTTCAACATAGGCATCATGTTTGTTAACCTTCAGCCAACTGTGATCTCCCTGGTTAGGCAGGACTCTTGATAAATGTTTGGAAGTGGCTTGGTGAGCACTTCGGCCAGCTCCCTCAGTACCCTTGCACCCATCCTGTCCCATAGACTACTAAGTAGTGTAGCAGGTCTCTAACCATTTCCCCTTGGATTATGGGGGCCCTACTCTGCTCCCCGTCTCTGTCTTCCAGGTCAATGGGCTGGGTAGCCTGAGAACAGTTGGTCTTATTCAAGATAGAGCAAAAAACAGCATTGAGTACTTCAACCTTTTCCTCATCTTTTGTCACTGTTTCCCTTCACATCCAATAAAGGAAGAAGATTCTCCTTAGCCCTCCTTTTGTTGCTAATGTATTTATAGAAACAGATTTGATTGTCTTTTATAGCAGTATTCAGATTAAGCTCTAGTTGGGCTTAGGCCCTTCTAATTTTCTCCCTGCACAACCTCCCAACATCCATTAGTCCTGAATTGACTGCCCCTGTTCCCAGAGGTGATAAACTCTTTTTTTTCTCTCTGACTTCCAGATAAAGCTCTCTGTTTAGCTTGGCCCGTCATCTTCCGTACAAGCTCATCTTTCAGCACGTGGAGATGGCCTGCTTCTGCCCCTTTAAGATTTCTTTCTTCTAGGACATCCAGCCTTCTTGGACTCCTTTGCTCTTCAGGACTGCCTCCCAAAGAATTTTCTCAGTCTCCTAAACTGGCCATTGAATTCTGGGATAGCAGTACTGCTGACACTACTCCTTACATCTCTGAGAATTGAAAATTATCATATCATAAGACTGCCTCCAACCATCACATCACCCACAAGTCTTTCTTTGTTCACAAACAACAGATCGAGAACCTTCTGAAAGGACTTAAAGAGCACAGTTGCCCGCCTCAAACACTGTCAAGGCCACAGAAGGAACTTGCCATAAGATAAGCCACCACATCGAGAACCTGAGATAAGCACAGGAGGGAGGAATTTTCAACAAGAAGGCACTAATTCCAAGCCTGGTAGAGGTGAGATCTGGTTAGCACATCCTGGTTAACACATCTCAACAAAAATTCCCAATGTGGCAAATTGCTGTGGGAAAGGAAGCAACTGTTCATACACATTATCACCCTAAGTTATGGGAACAGCACTTGTGACTACCCTGTGAATACTCAGAACTTGGACTGTATAAAAGTGAAACCCCCAGAACAACAACTCTGGGACCCCCACCACCAAGGAGCCTAGGGTGAAGAAGGACCAATGGGACACCACTGAATTAATGGTAGTGACTGTCTTCTGCTTGACCTCTCTCTCTGTCTCTCTCTCTCCTTCCCCCCCCCCCCCCCTCATTTCTATTTCTTTCTATCTTTCTACCTCCCATTTACTGTTAAATTAAATCTATACTATTGACTTTGGCATATGATCTTGTTTGCACCTCAATTCAGGCAGAGGCATCTCTCACTAATTGGATCCCAATACCTTCCCTAGTTGGCTCAGTCATGAACTGTGTCAGGAATTTACCTTTAACACACTCCCAAAACCTTCTAGACCATTTCCTATCTGCTCTGTTGTATTTCCAGCAGACATCTGGTAGGTTGAAGTCCCCCATGAGAACAAGGGCCAGTGATCACAAGACTTCTTCAAGCTACTCATAGAATATTTTGTCTGTCTCTTCACTCTGGATGGGTGCTCTATAACTGACTCCCACCAGGATATCTGTCTTGTTGGCCTTGTCCCTGATACTTACTCATAAACACTCAACCCTTTTATCACTGTTATCAGGCTCTAGATAATCAAAACACTCCCTAATATACAGGGCTACCCTGTTCCCTCTCCTTCCTTACCCATCCCTTCTGAAGAGGTTTTAGCCATCCATTGCAGTACTCCAGTTGTGGGGGTCATCCCACCATGTTTATTGTCATAGTTTTCCTGATGCACAATGGCTTCTAGCTCCTTCTGTTTTTTGGCCATGCTGTGTGCATTGGTGCAGATGCACTTCAGTTGGGCTATTGATCCCACCCTTTTTAGGGGGAGATGTCCTAATTCCTATGTGACAATTCTCAGGTGCCTCTGTGGTTTCTACCACATTAATAACCCTAGTGTCTTTGCTGATGCATAGGTCGCCATCCCCTACCTCCACTGAGATGGCTAGGGCATTGCACTCATTAGGGCCAGGGCATTTAAAATGTGCTCTAGTGTACTCAGCACATAGTGGAGTCATCCAAAGGAACTTGCTAACACACTGTCCCTTAAATATTGAAGTGCTGCCACCAGGCTTTTCTCAAGGGAGCCTGGTTTCATACCTTTCCCTCCTCAAAACTAGTTTAAAGCTCTTTTATTGAGCCCTGCTAATTGCTGCACAAAGATCCTATTCCCCATTTGAGACAGGTTGTCATGGTTTTAAGGCCAACTGGATCTAAAAAACCATGAAGCCACTTGCTCAATGCCCTTCTTTTTCCCCCCATCCCCTGGTCCCCCCGCCCTGTGGAATGGGGAGGAAAATCTAAGTAAAACTTGTTGTTGAGATAAAAACAGTTTAATAATTGGAAGTAAAGAAAAATGCAATAATAATGGTAAATAATAATGATAATAAAAAGGAGAAAAACAAGTGATGTATCATGCAATTGCTCACCACCTGCTGACCAATGCCAGACCCCTCCTTCCCAAATCCAGATTGGCTCCTCTTCCAGCTACCTTCCCCCAGTTTATATACTGGGCATGATGGTCTATTGTGTGGAATATCCCTTTGGTCAGTTTGGATCACTTGTCCCAGCTATGCTCCCTCAAAATTTTTTTGCAAACCTCCTCACTGGCAGAGTATGAGACAAGGAAAAATCCTTGGCTTAGGAGAAACATGACTTAGCAAAAACACAAAACATCATTGTATCAACATCACTCTCATTATGGATCCAAAACACTGCACTGTAACAGCTACTGAGAAGAAAATAACTCTAGCTGAAACAAGGACACAGGTGTATGTTGTCTGTTGCCAAAAGTCCTGGCATGGTGTAGACCAACCCATGATTAAAGAACCCAAAACGCTGCCAGTGACACCAGGCTCAGTGCTTGGTTGTCATAGTTTAGGAATGGTACTCCCCAATTCAGTGCCCCTGCCAAGACTCTCCAAACCACATGGTGCTCTCTCTTGCTCCCCTGCTTTCCCCTCCCCCTCCCAAAATGTAGATGTACTAGAAATGTAGATGTACAAAAAAACCCCAGGCTAATTTCTTCCCCTCCCCAAGCAAACAAACTGATCAGAGCCAGCTAATTTTTCCATTTGTGGAATTGCTAAAAACAAAACAAAACAAAAGCAAAAAAGGGATGAGTAACTTCACTTTCATCAAAAGAATGGTGTGCTTTTGTAATATTTTATTTATTTTTCATCTTTTGCTTTTTGTATAAAATGTAGAAAAAATATATTAGGAACATAACTATTGATGATATAACATTCACACCAGTATTGTGGTTTAGAAATTAGATGGTGTCTGTCCAGAACTTTTCAAATTGCTTAATCTTTCTTTGATGAATAGTTAGAAGTGCCTGCAAAAAGGATGATCATCTTGGCTGGTCTAGTTCAATAGTTCACAAATTATGGCTTCTCCCACTGTACTGGGCTTTGAATAAGCTGGAAATACTATTGGAACATCTGATTAGTCTTCTTCATTCCATTTAATTGAATGCTTCTCTATATCTACCTACAATTCTTAAGAGAAAGACAGGAAAAAAAAAACAAATACTAAGAAAGTCATATAACCCACTACTGAAGAAACCATACCAGCTATTCCAGACTTAAAACACTGAACCTGAAGACATGCAGGCTAATTATAAAATAAATAACATTGACAACACTACATGTTCACTAAACCGGACAAACTATCAATATGTCAACTGATGCTTACAATTAGCTATAGGCAAAATATTCTGCCAAAATTAATAAAACACCTGTTTATCAACACAGAGGCAAAAATTAAAAGCATGAACGCAAAACTGAAGTGATGAAAACAGTACAGAAAAATGAAGGTAATAGAGATAGCAGTGGGAAACTACACACGCATACCTACAACAGCAGCTCTCTGACCACAGAAAGCAACACAAAACTTTCCCAGGCCTTTCTGGGAAAGGCTGTGAGAAGATCAGAGAAAACGATGATAAATAATTCTTAGCTTGCTGCACCTGTTATTGTGAACACGTGGAATGTGTTATGGAGATTTGTTTACCAAAGGGTAGAATCTTAATTAACTAATAGTGATGGTATTTTAATTAGAGGACCAATTAGGTCCAGCTGTGTCATAACTGTCTATAAAACAATGGATTTCTTAATAATAATAATATAATAAAGAGATAAATCAGCTTTCTGAGAATCAGAGTCAATACTAATTATTACCCAGCTGGAGGCCCACTACAGCAACACATAGCATATTCAGAAAGAGATGAGGAGGAGGGAACAAAAGAGATAATTTTCATTAGAGGTTTTAAATTTAGTCTCATGCTAAATTAGCTTTCTGAAATTCCCTCCAGGTTTCAGGGGGAAAAAAGCTACATGGTTGCAATTTTTAAAACTGTCCTAGGGTGACGTTATGATGCTTGTATCCCCAGTCATCTGTTCTGTTTATGCTGGATATTATGTTCTGTGCCTTCAAGACTGGCTCTGAAGAGTGAAGTTTTGTTTTGGCTTGTTATCAGCCTGCTCACTCCCCTACAGTTGTCAGGACAAAGAGACGGGGCAGTACATAGTGCTGCTTCTGCTTTTAGTTTTTTTGTGCTTGCTTTCACTTTGCTCTTGCTCCTGCTTTGCTCTTGCTTTTGCTTCTGCTTGTTAGTTAGTTTAGCTAGGCAGTCTGAATGTTCCCTGGACTGTTTTTCTTTCCCTTTTCTTGGAACCACTCGAACCTGCTCCAGACTGGGACCTGGGAAACACCGAGAGTTTGCACCTTGTGGCTTGCAGCAGCTATCCCCAGCGCCAGAGGGACTGATAACAGAGCGACCACCCCCAAGAGAGACTTTCTGAATTTGTCATCTTTTTCAGAGTGGTGAAAGAGTGGTGTCATCCAGTATTGTTCATTTTGTGTGCTGGGGGATGCTGTGCCTGTTAAATAAACAGGTTCTTTCCACTTCTCTCTGAGGAATCCTTCCCAAACTGGTTGGGGGGAGGAGCCATGTGGGTTTGTTTTCTGGAGGGACCCCCTTTGGAGGTTCTCTACCAAATTTGCCCTAAACCAGGACAAAATTTGGTGCCTAACGCGGGGCTCGAGAGAGTGGAAAAAGCCCTGTTTTGAGTGCATTTTGGATGCCATTACTCTGTGTTTGTATAAAGCAGTTAATAGCCATGTTTTTTTGAATTCATAATGTCTCTTGGGGTGAAGGCTTGCATGCATTTCTAGTCCCTAGGTTTTTTTGAGATCTTATTACCTCTGTGGTCCCTAGGTTTATTTTCTTATGCAGAAATACCTCTAGAATTGTCCCTAATACATAGTTTTTACAGCAGAGGGGCAGTGACCAGAATAGCTATCCTGCTGGGCTTGGTGGTAATGACTTGTAGAAAGTTTATAAAGGTGCTGGGGTCTGCTCCAGGTATGCATGGTTCATGGCTATGGTTATGCATCCAGTTTGTTAGAGGAGGGGATGAGGCTTTTCAGCCTTTGCTTTCCTTCTTCTCCTCTGAATCTGTTACATCACTATTGGAGAATGTTCAGTTTCCCCTGAATGTTCAAGAGACCATCTTTTTGGTATTTAATCTGGTAAGCTTCCTCTATACAGTCTGCTGCTTCTCTAGAATGAGGGCTGTGATTTCTAGAGAGGCTGATGAGACCCCTGACCCAGGAGTAGACCCAGGAGTGGAAAATCCTGAGTGGTGTGGGAAATGGGAGGATATGGGCCAAACCCTGAAGGAATTTTCTGACCCTATAGTCTGGGACTTTCCATGTGAATAAATTCAGAACCCAGCTGAGGTGGGGAAATACCTGAAGGGGTCGACTCTTAGCAGAGGTTAATCCAAGGTTTATTCTAGGAGCTCCGAGGAGCCTCTACCACCTCAGGGGGCCTCCTGCTGAGAGCCCCGGGAGAGGTGCCAAGGTTACATTTAAAGGGAGGTGGAAACCAAGAGTAGATAACATTTTACTAACCAGTAAGTGACCCTAAGAGATGGATACTGGAGGATAGACATTTAGGACAGCGTATGGGGTAACACTTGGGCGGGTTGACCCTAGTCTCTGGCTAATCACTTGACGTCCTGGACCGAAACTTCTAGATGGAGGGGATGGGATGCTGAGTGATTGACAGAGAGCCAGGGTGGGGATTTGGGGATGATCTCAGCAAAGGAAAGGGATTACACAGGTAAAGGGAGGGGGTACAATCTGGGGTAAACCATTTGGGAAAAATACTGGAATACAAAAACAAAACTATTATAAAGTATAAAAAGGAGAGGGACTTTTATATGGGCAGATAGTGACAGAACAAGGGGCAATGATTTTAAACTAAAAGACAGCAAGTTTAGATTAGATATTCAGAAGAAATTCTTTACACAGAGGGTGGTGAGGCACTGGCACAGGTCGCCCAGAGAGGTTGTGGATGCCCCAGTCCTGAAGGTGTTCAAGGCCAGGTTGGATGGGGCTCTGAGCAACCTGGTCTAGTGGAAGTTGTCCCTGTCCATGGCAGTGAGGTTGCAACTAGATGGTTTTTAAGGTCTCTTCCAAGTGAAACCATTCTAGGATTCTGAGATACCCCAGAGAGAACTGTTGGACAGTGGAACTCATTTTTGAAATAGCCTCATAAACTCCTGGGCTAAGGAACATGGCACTGAGTGCTTGTATCACATGCCCTATCATCTACAAGCCTCCAAAAAGACTGAGAAATATAATGGATTGTTAAACACTATACTGAGAGCATTGGGCACTGGGTTCTAAATTTAGCAGAATTTGAGGAAGAAGGGAATTAGCTGGGGAAGGCAATGTGGACTTCTTCCTTGGAAAAAAGGCAAACCCATTCATGGATTTGGGTATAATTGGTGGGTAATGCAGAAGTATGGGAAGATCCAGTGTGTGCCTCAAGGAGATTTAACCTTGGGGGATAATAATCTGTGATGCAAGTTGTATGTTATAGGAAGTAACATATCAGGGACTACTTCAACCAACCAAGAGTGAGCTTCACAAGGAACTGGGTGAGTGCAATGATGACTCAAACCAAGCTGGTGTTTGCACCCACCAATCAAACATGCTGCTTTTCCTGTCCTAAGAGACTACCTTGACAGATGAGGCCCAAGTCATAGTCAGTTCGTATGAACATCTGGGGGAATGATAGAAGCTCGTGGAATGGGAAAATGATATCTACCTATCTCTTAAGAAACAGTAGTTAATGGGAATGTATAAATTTGTATGTTGGGTAGAAAGATGCATTAAGCATATAGCATAAATTGAAAATATCATTAAGAAGGGATTTCCAGAATGAGAATTACCTCCAGAATGAGAAGACCCTGATTGAGCAGGGAGGTTGGGGCAGATGACCTGTGAGAGTCTGTCCGAATTTTCCTTCATCTGCCTCATGATTGTCATTGGGGGACCACTGAAGAGAAGACCCCCCCGTCTAAAATCTCTGGCTCTGAAGGAGAAAGTTACACACACCAAAGGCCCTGAGACCCAAGAGCACGGTGCTAAGTTATTGTTTTCACAGGTGTTGTTTGCTGTATGCTACACTGAGCCCAATGAGAAGGGGGCACCGTGCCCTTTTTGCAACAATAGCCTTGGAAGCTGTCCCACCTCTCGGCCTGGCTGACTTCTCCTGAGTTCAGGTGGTCTCACACAGAAGACTCTCACCTGTTTTACAACCACCGTGACAGACAGATTGAGATGTAAGAAGCCTCTCCATCAAGGACTGAGACATGAAACCCCTATGTGAAAAGGCCCCTCTCCTCCTTCCAAGGACTGGGACTGAAACCCCTAACCCGGGGAAGGTGTGTAGGGGGAGGCAAGCTGACCAAACCGAGATGTTTGCCTGCAGGTTGTGACCACTGGACCAAGAAAACAATGGCTCTCGTTTACTGCTGAGAACATGTGTTGGAGAGTTTTTCAGGAATGACTTAAAGAAAAGGCCATGAGACATACAATTGAGAGAAAAGTATAAGGGAAAAGTAAAGCAGTTTCTAACAGTTCTCAGCCTTCTGATTTGTATAAACAATTAGACTCTCTCAGGCATCACTTTATAAACAATAGAGTTCTCAGACTGTCTTCCCATAACAAGCAGAACACCGTCTCTGGGAAGGCCTGCCATCCTGAGAACAGATGTAGAAGTTTTGGGAACACTGCACTGGTTTCTGTTTTGGTTTCTGTTTTTAATAAACAATTGTAGGTATTCTAAAACAAAGGGAGTGGTTAGAAGTTTCTTTGTTAGCCTATCACGAATCTGGGTTACAGAATATTCATGGCGTTCGTTAGCACTGTTATTTAAGATGATGGATTGATCAATAAAGCTGGAGTTCGATGCATTACCAGGATGGTCGTTTCTCCCCTTCACTTCAATAAACATGGACTACCTGTTACATCTATTCCTTATTGTATCTGTTCCCCCCTCCCCTCACAATTCTCAATAGAATTATCATAATAAAAACCTCTGAGCTAGCTAGAGATTTTGAGATCTCCCCAACGTAACAGGAGGATCCTCGACTGGACTGGACCAAAGGACTTCGTCTCTACGTTTGGTAGCTATATCCCCTATATCCCCCCTCTCTCTCTCTCTCTCTCTTTCTTTATCTTTTTCTCTCCCTTAATCCCTCTATTGCATTTTGCTGTGGTCATTCAATAAAGGTGCATTTGTTTTGATTATTACTGCAAATCCCCTGTGCCATGTCGGTTTTTTGCACCCTGAGATCACCCCCAGGAACCATCACGAGCCCCGTTCGTAAGGACGGATCATGACATGACCCTACTGTGGTTCCTTCCAACCTTATCCATTTTGTGATTTTGTGAAATAGATATAAGGGGATAATAAGAAGATATGTAAATGTAGGAAATTATGTAGGACCTAAGCATGATGCAAATGGTATGAAAAAAAAAGGGTGGAGATTGTGTTGGGTCCGGCTGGGATGGCGTTAACTTTCCCCATAGCAGCCCTCAGTGCTGTGCTTTGTATTTGTAGCTCACCAATGTTTTGGCTACTGTTGACCAGTGCTTGCACAGCATCAAGGCTCTTTCTTAACCCCCTCACCGACCAACCCTAAGGGTCAGGATAGCCAACCAAAACTGACCAAAGGGATATTTCATACCATATGACACCATGCTCAGCAATAAAAGCTGAGTGAAAGGAGGTGTGGGGGCTGTGAGAGACTGGAGGAGATTGCTGGCTTGAAGCATTTCAGAGGGGTGGGGGTGTGAGGGAAAAGGGCGGGCTGGGCCTTGCCTTTGGGGAGGCAATGCAATGACTTGTACACCTCACCCATCCTGGGCCTGTATCCCAGCCCTGCAGTGGCTGCCAATCATTGGGACACCAGAGGCAATGCTCCACACCCCACTTCTGGAGCTCCTAACCCAGTTCTTAAGTGGTCAGATGACCAGAAGTCCCACCTGGGGGAAGGACCCAGGAAAGCCAAAGGGTATTTCACCCAGGACATGCAGCGAGCACGTCTTGACCCTGCCTCCTATTGGAATTTCTATCAGCTGAACACGGCTGGAACTAGGAGTGGTAGCTATATTTGTTCTCTTCTATATTTTTTTCTGTCTTTTCCTCTTTCTTCTAATTCCTTCAGAGTTCTGAGTAACATTTTGAGTAACTTTAAATTAGACAGGCTGTTTGCTAAGTCGAATGGGCTAAGTTAATGCTTTGTGAAATGTTTTACGTTGATTGAATGCTGCTCTAAACCTTTTGCCAAAGTTCTCTGATTTTCTAAAGTTGCCAGTAAAGTTTTTTTGTTGTTTTTGACCTCTTGAGAATATCTTGTTGGTATTTCTCCCATGCCTCTAACTCAGAGTACATAAAAAACTGTAAACCCTTTTAAGTGTGTCATTGAGTGAGGTTTTCGTGGCCTTACACAGGCACGTAACATTTTAAAGGCATTTGTCTCCGAAGACCCCACTAGACAAACTAGGGCCCTACTTAGGATAGAATATTTCCAACTGAAAAGGAAACTATAACAATCATCTAGTCCAACTGTATGGTCTCCAACTGCAGACCAAAACTTCAAGCACAGTATTAAGGGCATTGTCCAAAAGCCTTAAACACTGACAGGCTTGGAGGATCAGCCATCCCTCTAGGAAACCTGGTTCCAGGGTTTGACCACCCTCTCAGTAAAGAAATCTTTTCTTATATCAAGCCTGAACCTCCCCTGATGCAACTTTGAGATATTCTCATGCGTCCTATCACTGAATACCAGAGAAGAGATTAGCTTCTTCCTCTCCACTTCCCCTCATCAGAAAGCTGTAGAGGGCAATGAGAGCACTCCCTCAGTCTCCTTTTCTCCAATCCCTAGAAATCTATGGGGCCTGATGGGAATCCTCAAAGATGTGGCTGATGTCATCACCAAACTCCTCTTGATGATTTTTGAACAGTCTTGGGAATCTGGAGAGGTCCCAGATGACTGGAAGCTGCTGAATGTTGTCCTGATATTCAAAAAGAGAAACTACCGACCTGTCAGTCTCACTTCACTGTACAGTAAAATAATGGAAAAGATTATTCTGGAGGGTATTGAAAACACCTGAAGGACAACGCAGTCATCAGTCACAGCCAGCACAGCTGCATGAGTTGGAAAGTCCTGCTTGTCAAATCTGATTTCCTTCTACAACATTGCAACCCATCTAGTTGATCTAGGAAAGCCAGTTGATGACATCTTTTTGGATTTCAATAAATCTTTCAATACTGTCTCTCACAGATCCTTCTAGACAAACACATCATGTGGTGGGTGAATAACTGGCTCACAGGTCAGGTGCAAAAGGTTATAGTGAATGGGGTGACATCAGACTGGTGACCTGTCACTAGTGGGGTTCTGCAGGGCTCCGTCTTAGGCCCTGTGCTCTTCAACATCTTCATAAATTACTTGGATGAAGGACTGGAAGGGATACTAAGCAAGTTCACAGACGATACAGAACTGGGAGAGTCTGTTGACTTCCTCGAAGGCATAGAGGCCCTGCAGAGAGACCTCAACAAATTAGAGGACTGGGCAATCACCAACCATATGAAGTTCAACAAGGGAAAGTGCCAGATTTTGCACCTGGGAAAAGGCAACCCTAGATGTACATACAGACTGAGGAATGAGATGCTGCAAAGCAGCGCCCCAGAAAAGGACCTCGGGGTCCTGGTTGAAGGCAAGTTGAATATGAGTCAGCAGTGCCCTGGCAGCCAGGAGGGCCAACTGTGTCCTGGGGTGCATCAGCCACAGCATCACCAGCCAGTCAAAGGAGGTGATTGTCCTGCTCTACTTTGCACTGGTGCAGCCTCACCTTGAGTACTGTCCTAGGTAACCCAAAAAATGTGTATTATATTCCATATTTGTGCTATGCCATTTGCCCAAGATTGTTACTGTCCTTTTAAGATCTGAGGGCCAGAAACAGAATTGAGGAGGCAGGGGGTACCGGGGTGCCTTTCAGAGACAAGACACTCAGGCAGAGTCTCTCTTTCATTCCCACCAGTAGGCAGAGGCTCTCTTTCATTTTTCCTGTACCTTTAGAATAGTTGGCAACTCCTTTTTGGTTGTGGTTGCCAGAGGCAATCACCATCTCTGAAGCTGGAGCTGTCAGAGCCAGGAGGTGCTGCTTTCGGTGCCTGGGAAGACCATTTCTTTCCCCACCCTAAAACACAAACATGCCAACAGAAACTGGGTCCAGCTGGCTGAAAAAGAAGCAGAGCAATTGACACCACAGGTTTGCCTATACCCCAGTTCCCAAGTTCCAGCAGTTGCCTGAATTCCAGCCACCCTTGTTGACGGAGCTGACACTGTCAGGAGAGACACTGTTGGGTGGCATGAAGCAAATGGCTTGGGGGACACTTAAATGTTTTTAGACTCCAGGTTTCTTTTTGTTTTGTCCTTGTTCCCTGTTGGCTGTTGTTTAGGGGAAGAGGGAGTTTTATAATCACAGAAGTTCATTTGCTGTGGGTTTTTTTTCTCTTTATTCTTTCTCTCAACCATGAGATCAGGAGAAGGGGGCTTCTCTGCCGTTTTGCCTTCGTCCCTTGGACAACACAGTCTTTTACTGAAGCTTCCATTTTAGGGGAGAGGCTTATCTGCCATGTTGCTTTTGTCCCTTGGACTACGTGTTTGTTAAGGATGGTACCATGGTGGGGGGGGGGGGGGGGGGGACTTCTCCGCCATTTTGTTTTCTTTGTTTCCAAGTAGTCAACAGGACTCAACACCTTTGTATCTAGTGATTATTACTGTTATTTTGCCTGTTACTGTTTGCTGTTTCGTCCTTTTAGTAAACTTTTTCCACTTAGATCTTCTCAAATTCATCCCTCCTTATTGGTGAAAGGGGAGTGGTTAAAACTAAAAGGGGAGGTAACTAATTTCTGAGTGCCCACCCTGTAAATTGTCTTAAACTCAGATGAGTACTGTGTGCAGTTTTGGGCACCACAATATAAGAAAGGAGGGCAACAAAGATGCTGAAGGGCCTTGAGGTGAAGCCATACGAGGAGCAGCTGAAGTCACTTGGTGTGTTCAGCCTAGAGAAGAGGAGACTGAGGGGAGACCTCATTGCAGTCTACCACTTCCTTGTGAGGGGAAGAGGAGGGGCAAACACTGATCTCTTGTCTGTAGTGATGTATTGGATCTGGCTGAGCTGGAGTTCATTTTCCCTCAGCAGCCGTCATAGTGCTGTGCTTTGCATTGGTAGCTAGAAAGATGTTGATAACACACCAGTGTTTTGGCTACTGCTGAGCAGTGCTGGCACAGCATCAGCACTGCCTCTCACCATTCCACTCCCCATCAGTAGGCTGGGAGTGGGCAAGATCCTGGGAGGGGACACAACCAGGCCAGATGATCCAAATTAACCAAAGGGAAATTCCATACCATATGACATCAGCTCAGATATAAAAGCTAAGGGAGGGAAGAGAAATGGGGGGCATTTGTTTTTTTAGAGTGTTTGCCATCTGGAGCAACTGCTATG
Organism: Melozone crissalis; assembly: GCF_028551555.1. Taxonomy (NCBI): domain Eukaryota; kingdom Metazoa; phylum Chordata; class Aves; order Passeriformes; family Passerellidae; genus Melozone; species Melozone crissalis. Next base: position 1,117,546 of record NW_026535813.1, on the reverse strand, counting down.
TGTGCTGAAGCCCTGCTTCCTGGGAAATGGCTGAATATCACTCGCTGATGGGAAGTACAGATTAAATTTTTTCTCATTTGCTTATGCATGTGCAAACTTTCCTTTTTCTCTTGCTTTAGTAAACTGCCTTTTTTCAACCTACTAGTTGTTTTCCATCTTATTTTTCTCTCCCCTGTCCCACTGGGAAGGGGAGTGATAAAGCAGCTTGGTGGGCACTTGGCATCTAGCCAAGGTCAACCCACTACAGGTGACCAGTGACAGGACCCAAGGGAATGGCCTGAAGTTGTGTCAGGGGAGGTTTAGGTTAGATATCAGAAAAAGGTTCTTTACCCAAAGGGTGATGGGGCACTGGAACAGGCTCCCCAGGGAAGTGGTCATAGCAGCAAGCCTGACAGAGTTCAATAAAGTGTTTGTACATTTTCAGACACATAGTGTGAATCCTGGGGCTGTCCTGTACAGGGCTGAGTTATACTCAGTGATCCTTGTGGGTCCCCTCCTAACTCACCATATTCTGTAATCTAGACAAACTCAGTGTCCTTAGCTGTTCCTCATAGGAAATGCCTTCCAGCTCCCTCACCAGCTTTCTTTCCCTCCTCTGGATGCATTCAAGGACCTTAAGACACTTTAAATCACAGAACCATTACGGTTGGAAAATGTGGTATTCACATTCTCTGAACAGAGAGAGACATAATTCTCTCTCCCAGGATTTTTCCTGAAGAAGACAGTGAGAAGCTCAGAGAGAAGAAGAGAAAACAATTCTTATCTCTATTCACTGCTCCTGTTGTTTTGTACATGAGGAATGTGTTATGGAGATTGTTTACCCAAAGTGATTTGTTAATTGGACACCGGTGAAGATTGTTTTGTTTCCTTGGCCAATTGGGTCAAAGCTGTGTCCTGGCTGTCTCAGTCACAGGTTTTTCTTTAGTATTCTTTAGTATAGTATCTTTTTAGTATGTAATTTAGTATAGTATTACTGTAATATAGTATAGCTTAATAAAGCAATTGTTCAGCCTTCTGAATCATGTCATGGAGTCAGAGCACATTATTTCCTGCATCGGGGGCTCCTGGCAATGATAGGAAAAGACCTCTGAGATAATCAAATCCAACTGCCAACCTAGCACTACTACCATATTCACTGCTAAACCATGTCCCCAAGTACCATGTCCACACATTTTTGAACACTTCCAGGGATGGTGGTGGAACCACTTCCCTAGGCAGCCTGTTCCAATTCATGAAAACCCTTTCTGTGGAGAAATATTTCCTAATATCCGATCTGAACCTCTCCTGACACAACTTTGGGCCATTTCCTCTTGTCCTGTCACCTTTTCTTGAGGATGGTTTTTATAGCATATCTGTTATAGATGAGTAATGCGATGGTTGACTCTCACAATTAAGGGGTGAATATTATGTATATGTTAAGAGAAGTTTGGTAGATGTATAGTTGTTTCCCCTCTCCCTTGCATTGTTATCATGGGATAGACTGAGTAGTCGGGGGCATTTGAGAGGGTCAACTTGTTACTATGACAACACCTGACCTCCAATCAAGATGTAAGAAAGTGATCTCCACCACTGGACAGCAAAGAAGGAGTCAACTGACAAGACTTCGGGAGAGGCTAGAGGTATAAAAGGCAGAGCATCCATTTTGTAGATGAGCACATGGTGATTGAATCCTTTGCTCTCGGCTCTGTATTTTTCCTTATTGTCTTCTGTTGTATTTTGATATGGTCTTAATAAACCTTTAAAAATTTTAAAGTGAGCATTGTTTCTCACAATACCCATTTTTTTTGTTTGGTTTTGGTTTTGTGTCCGGAATGGTCACACCCCCACACACCCCGCCCCCGGCTCCGGGAGTATCCCGATGGTTGGAAGCCAACCCAGGATCCTGCAAGGGGTGAGGGCAGGGAGCTGCTGCTCCCTTTTCCTGTGGGGCGATCATCTCATGTGGCCATGTGGTGCAGTGCCTCTGACTGGATATCCTGTTGCCTTGTGTTTTTTGCCTGTTTCTTCATATTTCTTTTCCTTTGGCACTGTGACTGGGGCTTGCTGGTTTACTTTTCTGCTCCTCTGCTTGCTTGTGAGCCCAGAGCCAGTGCGTGTTGCGCTGGAAGCCCACTCTCCCCCACCGGGGCCGCTCCCTCTGCACGGCCCGACCCCGGGACGAGCCATCTCTGGTGAGCGATTCCCCACCCAGCCCTGCTGTTTCCTGCCGCTTCGTCAGGGCTTCTTGCTACACATTAACCCGACACCTGAACACCCTGCGGCTTCTGGCATGGCCCCGGAGTATTTGCTACACTTTGTCGCTCTGGGTGCACCCGCCTCTGCTGTTCCAGCCTGCTGCTCCAAGGTTTCCTGCTATAGTCCATTCAGCTTCCCGAGTGGCACTGAGATCAGCTGTCCTCCCATGAGTTTGCAAAGGAAGCCCTTTCTGTCTCTCTCCTGCTGGCTGAGCCGCCATTACACATGTAGAGAGAGGTAGCTAAGCCGTGCCACAGCGCCCCCTGCAGCCATGGGGATATCATTGCACCTGTCTTGCCTGGCTGGGAGCCAACCGCACCCCTGCCAGCTGTGACCTTAACTACACCAAAGGGGAAAGTGCTTGACAGCCAAGAGAATGCCATTACTGGGTTTCTGTATTTGTTTGTTGTTGCTGCCATTGTAGTTGTTCATCTGCCTTGTTTTTTATATAAATGTATATATATATATATATTCTAGTAAAGAACTGTTATTCCTTTTTCCATATCTTTGCCTGAAAGCCCTGTAATTTCAAAGTTATAATAATTTGGAGGGAAGGGGGTCATATTTTCCATTCCAAGGGAAGTTCTCACCTTCCTTGGCAGAAACCTGTCTTTCAAACCAAGACACATTTGTTACCCGAGAAGAGACCAACACCTACCTCGCTACAACATCCTTTTAGATACTTGTAGAGAGCAATAAGGTATTCCCTAAGTCTCCTTTTCTCCAGGCTAAACAACCTCAGTTCCCTCAGTCACTCCTCATAAGACTTGTGCACCAGACACTTCACCAGCTTTGTTGCCCTTCTCTGGACATCCTTCCGCCCTTCAGTGATCTCTTTGAAGTGAGGAGCCCAGAACTGAACACTATACTCGAGGTGCAGACTCACCAGTGCTGACTACAGGGGAACGATCACTTCCCTGGTCCTGCTGGCCACACTATTGCTGATGCCATTGGCCTTCTTGCCCACCTGGGCCCATACTGGCTACCATTCAGCCAGCTGTCAGCCAACACTCCCACATCCTTTTCTGCCAGGCAGCTTTCCAGCCACTCTTCCACTAGCCTGTAGCATTGTATGGGGCTGTTGTGACCCAAGTGTAGGACTCAGCACTTCACCTTATTGAACCTCATACAATTGGCCTCAGCCAGCCTGTCCAGATCCCTCTGCAGAGCCTTCCTACCCTCCAGCAAATCAATGCTCCTGCCCAACTTTGCATCATCTGGGAACTTGCTTAGGGTGCACTTGATACCCTCATCCAGATGTGCTGGTTTTGGCTGGGGTAGAGTTCATTTTCTTCCCAGTGGCTGGTATGGGGCTGTGTTTTGGGTTTCTCCTGAACACAGGGTTGATGATATAGAGATTGTTTTGCTATTGCTGAGCAGGGCTTACACAGAGCCAAGGCCTTTCCTGCTTTTCATACTGCCATGTTAGCAAGGAAGTTGGGGGTGCATGGGATGCTGGGAAGAGACACAGCTAGGACAGGTGACCCAAACTGACCAAAGGGATATTTCAGACCATATGACATCATGCTCAGTATATAAAGTGAAAGGAAGAAGGGGGAAGGGGTTGGGGAAGGGGGGAGGGTGTGTGTTTGGAGTGATGGCATTTGTCTTCCCAAATAACCACTATGTGTGATGGGGCCCTGCTCTCCTGGAGATGGCTGAACATGTGCCTGTCCATGGGAGGCAGCGAATGAATTCCTTGTTTTGCTTTGCTTGTATGCATGGCTTTGATTTCCCAATTAAACTGTCTTAATCTCAACTCATGAGTTCTCCAGCTTTTACACTTCTGATTCTCTCCCCAATCCCACTGGTGGGGAGTGAGTGATCAGCTGCATGGTACTTGCTGGCTGGGGTCAAACCACAACAGTCCTTTTTGGCAACCAATGTGGAGCTCAAAGGGTTCAAGATTACAACATATTTGATGGGGTTGTGCTAGATTGAATTTATATCTTAGTGCTGTTTAGGTAGTAATGAGCAGGCTCCTGAACTTGCATTGGGACTCATTTTTTTATTGTATATTAGAATCTTGTGCTCATTAGCGGTTGTGTTTTGCTTTTGCTGCTTGCTGTAGTGCTGTACTGTTTATCATCTTACTGAGTTGTGCCTGGGAACATTTTGATAACAGCCATGGCGATGTGCTTGGGCTGGCAGATGGCCAGGGCAGTGCTGCTGTTTTCTGTGCTGCTGTACCAGACAGGTTGGAACTCCAGCATGAACTTGAGTTGAAGGGACTATGACACATGATGAGTCCATGATGGAGCAGAGATCTACCTGCAGCCTGTGGAGGAGCCCACACTGTAGCAGGTGGATGCCTGAAAGAGGATGAGACCCACTGAGAAGCCTGTGCTGGAGCAGGTTTGCTGGCAGGACTTGTGATATCACAGGGGATAGATGCTGGAGAAGTTAATCAAGAACTGCAGCCCGTGGGAAGGCCCCACATTGAAGAAATTCAAGGAGGACTGTCTCCCATGGGTGGGACCCCACACTAGAGCGGGGGAAGCAAAGATTCCCTTGCAGCCCATGGTGCAGATCATGGTAAAGCAGCTGTTCTCCTGCAGTCCATGAAGCACTGGGATGAGACTATACTAATGGTGGACTATCACAGGAACCCCTTGTTGCAGCCAGGCTGGGGACAAGGGGAGGAGATCACTGCAATGTCAAATCCTATAACCTGTCCCAAAAGGACCAGGGTAGAGACTGCAGCGGATATGTCTTGGGGATGGTTTATTATCCCATATCATTTTGGGGGGGTTTGTTCTGTTTTGTTTTGTATTGTTTCCGGGGGCTGCCCCCTCTCCCCCCCCTCCCCCATCCTCCCTGGCTCCGGGAGTATCGCGATGAGAGCCCGGCCAGAGTTTCCGGGGAGAGTTGGGAGCGGGGAGAGGGGCAGCTCCTTCCTTTTCGGCACGGGCTGTTCGACTGGACACAAGCGGCCGGTATCTCTGACCAGGGATCCTGCTATATGTTTTGTCTGCTTTTTTTTTTTTTTTTTCTCTTTTGCTTCGGCACTGTGACTGAGCTTGCCGGCTGGGCTTCTTTTGCTGCTCTGCTGTCGGGAAGCCCACAGCCAGTGCGTGTCTCGCCAGGACCCGGGTCTGCCCTCGTTTCCTGCCGGGGGGCTACCCTCACCCTCCGCACGGCCCGAATCCAAAGGACCAGGCAGTGCCCGTGAGAACATCCCGAAGGGCCTTTTACTGCATTCGGGAGCCGGACTGCTAATGCCCAATCCCCACCATTGCTCTGGGTTTATGCTACACTGTAGCTTTTCACCCTCTGCCTGCTGGGAGGTCCTGCCATTCCAGTTTGCTTCTCCTAAAGGTTTCTGCTACAGCTCCTCTTGCTGTCCAGAGGGGGAACCAGGATCAGCTGCCCCTGGGGGTTCGTAAAGGAAACCCCTCCTCCATCCGTTCCTGCCAGCTGCGTATCTCATCCTCCACGTGGAGAAAGACCACCGGACCTGCGCCACATCGCCCCCTGCAGCCGATGGGGAGTCATCGCACCCACCCTGCCCGGCTGGGGAGCCACCAGCCCCCCTGCCCGCTGTGACCATAACTACACCAAAGGGAAAAGTGCTTAAATAGCGGGAAGAGACTGTTAATTGGGTTTTTTGTTCTTTGTTCTTTGTTTGTTGTTGTTACCATTGTTGTTTCCCTCGTTATACATACACACACGTACAGAACTGTTAGTCCTTTTCTCATATCTTTGCCTAAAGGCCCCTGATTTGAAAATTATAATAATTTGGAGGGGCGGGGGTCATATTTTCCATTCCAAGGGAGGCTCCTGCCTTCCTTAGCAGACACCTGTCTTTCAAACCAAGACGATATGCCTCTATATTGTTGTAAGCCACGATGTGAGTTGCATCTTACAGGAATTAGTGCAGCAGGAACCACCCAAACGAATGGAGGAGAAGCCTTACAAGAAGCAGTGCAGGTGCAGCAGTGACCTGACCTGAGCTGGCTTTGGTGCCCAGTAACTCCAAGCAGCACACCACCTCTCCTGTCCCAAGTGACCACCAGAACAGATGAAGCACAAAGTCATGAACAAGATGAATTCAACAGACATTTTGTGGACATTTTATGGACATTTTGCAGGAGTGGTCCATAGACTAAGGAAACAATATCTGTATATTATATCAAAGAATGGGAAGGGGGGTGTTGGGTAATGAGGTTGTATTAGATAGGGTGGGACCATGTGGCAGGACCTTTCACATCTGATACAGCAAAAGCTTATTTCCCTGTAACATATGGCTAGGTTAGGCCAGAATGATTTGTCATGTGATGAATTATCTTGGCTGAGAACTTCCTTAGTGAGCAATACACATCCTGTCTTGAACGGTGAGAAAGGAAAACCTAAAATTAGTGACTGCAGAACACTAGCATTTTTACAACTACAAAAGACCACCATGATTTTCATGAAATCAGAAATCTCTTATACACTCTCTGAGTGTGTGGAGGGTTCTCCTCGATGTTAAGACATTGAGTTACTTCCCTGGGATTGAGAGAAATTAGGAGATTCTCTGCACACTGCTATCACTTGTTGGTAAGTGACTGACTCCTAATCTATACTTTTTCGTTAGCTGTAACATAAAGTACCTTTATTATTATTGTGCACTGTATTTTTTATCTACTAGTAGCTCTTTTATGTTATCCTGTGTAGTAAGTAATCTGTTTAAGTCTTATGTCTGTTTCCTTGGCCTATTCAAATAAATAATTCATGTTGCAATGGGCCTGATCAGTCATTACTAAGAACTTGGGAGCGAGAGTGGGTTTTGGGGTGCTGGCTGCCTCAATAAAGCCACTGCCTACTGCCAGAAACCTGAAAAGGCAGGGATTTGTCTAAGCTCTCCCTTCTCCATTCAAAACAGACCTGAGCATAATGTAAATGGTATGGAATAAGGGGTGGAATCCCCATGCTCCCACGTTTCACAGGCATGTTCTATGGGATGGCAGTGAATTAATTACTTGTTTTGCTTTGCTTGTATGTGTGGCTTTTGATTTCCCTATTAAAGTGTCTTTATCTCAACCCATGAGTTTTCTAGCTTGTAATATCCAATTGTCTCCCTGATCCTGCTGGCGGGAGAGTGAGCAAGCAGCTGCATGGGGCTTGGCTGCTAGATGAGGTAAAACAGAATCAATTAGGTTGAAAAAGACCTTTGAGATCATCAAGTCCAATCTATGACCTAACACTACCATGTCAACTAGACCATGGCACTAAGTGCTGCATCCAGTCTTTTCTTAAACATATCCAGGGACGGTGACTCCACCACCTCCCTGGGCAGACCATTCCAATGCTGCATCACCCTTTCTGTGAAGAATTTCTTCCTAATGTTGAACCTAAACATCCCCTAGCACAGCTTAAGACTTTGTTCTCTTGTCCAATTGCTAGTTACCTGGGAGAAGAGACCGACCCTCACCTGGCTAAAACCACCTTTCAGGTAGTTGTAGAGAGTGATAGGGTCTCCCCTGAGGCTCCTCTTCTTCAGGCTAAACAACCCCAGCTTCCTCAGCCACTCCTCATAAGACTTGTGAGGACTTGTGCTCCATACCCTTTACCAGCCTTGATGCCCTAAACAATGATACCAGGTCATCAATTAAGATGTTAAATAGCACTGTCCCCAATACTGAGCACTGGGGAACACCACTCATGACTGACTGCCAGCTAGTTGTAACTCCATTCACCACCACTCTCTGGGCCTGGCCATCCAGCCAGATTTTTACCCAGCGAAGCGTTCACCTGTCCAAGCCATGGGAAGCCAATTTCTCCAGGAAAATGCTGTGAGAAATGGTGGCAAAGGCTTTAGTGAAGTCTAGGTGGACAATATTGACAGCTTTTCTGTCATCTACTAAGCAGGTGACTTTGTCATAGAAGGAGATCAGGTTACTCAAGCAGGTCCTGCCTTTCATAAACCCATGCTGGCTGGGCCTGATCCCCTGGTTGTCCTGTATGTATCACATGATGGTACTCAAGATGATCTGCTCCATGCCCTTCCCCGGCACTGAGGTCAGGCTGACAGGCCTGTTGTTCCCCAGATCCCCCTTTTGACCCTTCTTATAGATAGGTGTCACATTTGCTAATTTCCAGTCACCTGGGACCTCCCTGGTTGACCAGGGCCGCTGGTAAATGATTGAAAGTGGCTTGGTAAGCACTTCAGCCAGCTCCCTCAGTACCCTTGGGTGAATCTCATCTACCCCCATCGACTTGTGGAGGTCTAAGTGACACTGCAGGTCACTGACCATTCCCTCCTGGATTATGGGGGCTTTATTGTGCTCCCCATCTCTGTCTTCCAGCTCAGGAGGCTGGATACCCTGAGGACAACTGGTCATACTAAAAGATTGAGGCAAAGAAGACATTCAGTACCTTGGCCTTTTCCTCATCCTTTGTTATTATGTTTCCTCCCTCATCCAAAAAGGATGGAAATTCTTCTTCTCCCCGCTTTTGTTGCTGATGTATTTGTAGAAACACTTTTTGTTGTCTTTTACAGCAGTGGCCAGATTAATTTCTAGCTGGGCTTTTTGGCCCTTCTAATTTTATTCCTGCATGAGCTCATGACATCCTTGTAGCCCTGAGCTGCATGCCCCTTTTTCCAGAGCTGATAAACTTTTTTTCTCCCTGAGTTTGAGCTAAAGCTCTGTTCTGCCACACCAGTTTTCTTCTGTGCTGGCTTTTCTTTCAGCATGGAAATGGCCTGGTACTGCTCCTTTAAGATTTCTTTCTTAAAACCCGTCCAGCCTTCCTAAGAATCCTTTGCCATTCAGGACTGCCTCCCAAGGAACTCTCTCAACCAGTCTCCTAAACAGGCAAAAGTCTGCCCTCCAGAAGTCCAGGGTGGCAGTTCTGTTGACTCCAGCATTTTGTGGGGCCCAGAACTACACACAATACTCAAGGTGAGGCTGTACCAATACTAAACACAGAAGGATAATCACCTCTTTTGACCAGCTGGTTATGCTGTGTTTGATGTACCCTGGAACACATTTTGCCCTCTTGGCTGCCAGGGCACACTACTGAGTTATGTTGAGCCTGTTGTCTATTAGCACCCTCAAATCCTTTCCTGCAAGGCTGTTCTCCAGCCACTCCTCTCCCAATTTATACTTGTCCCTTGTGCAGAATCCAGCATTTGTTCTTGCTAATTTTCATGCCATTAATGACTGCCTAATGCTCCAATCTATATATATACCTCTGCAAGGCCTCTTGGCCCTCAAGAGAGTCAGCAGCACTTCCCAGTTTGGTATCCTCTGCAGATTTGCTGATGGTGCATTCAACTCCTGCCTCCAGATCACTGATCAAAATATTGAACAGAACTGGCCCTAGAATTGAGCCCTGAGGAACACCACCAGTGAACAGTCACTGGCCTGATGTAGCCCCACTAACTACAACCCTTTGGGCTCTGCCCTTCAGCCAGTTCTTCACCCAGCGCACCATGAACCTGCTCATCTCACAGTTGGACAACTTGTCCAAAAGGATGCTGTGAGGGACAGTATCAAAAGCCTTACTAAAATCCAAGAAAACCTACATCCACCACCTTCCCTTCATCCACTAGGTGGGTGACCTTATCATAGAAGGATATCAAATTAGAGAGGACTTCTTAGGAAGTTGCTGGACATTGTCTGCTGATAGAAAGTAGAAAATAAAACTTTTTGCTCCTATGCACAGCCTTTGCTTTTCTTCAATAAAATGCCTTTATCTCACCCCATGAGTTTTTCATCTTACTTTCTCCCCATCCTGTTGACAAGGGGGAGTAACAGAATGGCTTAGTAGGTACCTGGCAGCCAGTCAAGGTCAACCCACCATAGGTAGATGCAAGTGAACTTCAAGTAGTAGAATGCAAATGTTTTGTCCTTACTCGTTGTGGTGCATCCCTCACCTCCCCCAGGCTGCACTATGATCTCAGAAATGTTTGTTAGGCCTTGGGCTTGATGAACAGCACCTGGGCTCAGCTCCTCTTGAGCTTATCAGAAACACTGCTTCCAGGAACTAGTGCTGGCTTATGAGCTCCTGCTCTTTTTTTAATGAACAGCCTTGGAAATTTTTTTTGCCTGAATAACAAGTCAAGTGGAATGATATTTTTGTTCTCACACTTTCAAAGATAGTTTCTGACCTGAAGCGTGGCCAGGATGAAACACTGTTATGACCAAAGCCCACTCTCTTGCGAGCCTATAAAACACAGTCCAAACTGAGATCTTTTGAGCTCTCCTGGACCACGGCAGCTGCAACCAGCAACCTCCCTCTGAGTGGAGCCTCTCAGAGCCAGCAAACTCTCAAGTTTGCTATACTTGAGGACTATCAGATGACAACAGATCCTGGGCTGATACCCCCATTCCTCAAGGCTCAACCCTTCACCAATTGTGAAGATGCAAAGGGATCTGAAGTGAGTATTTCACTACCTTTGAGGGGAATTTTTCACAGGTACATTGTGCAGACTCATTATGTGTTCATGCAGGTGTGCATATGCTATATCAAATGTGGGAGAAATGCTGTTCTCCTAGATTCTTAAGTACTTTAGATTTCTAAGTTAGGCCTGTAAGTAAATGACTGTTGTGGTATACTAAATCCTATATGAATCCTTTGCTAAATTGTTTAAGTTATAGTTTAAGTTAAATACTGTTAAAGTGCTGTTAAACTTAAATGCTGTTGGGCCTTTAGGCCCTATTCCTTTTTATTGTTACCCTTTCTATCCTTTTGTCTCTCCTTCTCCTCCCTCCCCACCTCCGCATAGATAGTTTTATTTTGGTTTGGATTGATACGGTCCCACACAACATCATTATCTCCAAATTGGAGAGACATGGATTTGATGTACGGACTATGCAGCAGATAAGGAATTCTCTGGACAGACACAGCCAGAGACTTGTGGTCAATGGCTCTATGTTCAGGTGGAGGCCAGTGATGAGTGGTGTCCCTCAGGGCTCTGTCTTGGGACCTATGCTCTTTAATATCTTTATCAATGACATAGACAGTGGGATCGAGTGCACCCTCAGCAAGTTTGCAGATAACACCAAACTGAACAGTGCAGCTGACACGAGAGAAGGAAGAGATGCCAGCCAGAGGGACCTGGTCAAACCTGAGAATTGGGCCCATGAGAACCTCATGAAGTTCAACAAATCCAAGTGCAAGGTGTTGCATCTGGGTCAGGACAATCCTAGACGTGAGCACTGACTGGGAGAAAAACTCCTTGAGAGTAGCCCTGCTAAATATTCTATATATTTATAAATTTGAAAGGTCAGTGAAAAATAGTTCTTTAAAGTGAAGTGTTGCTTGTAGAAGAGTAGCACAGCTATAGAAAAGAAATCATAGCCCTGTAATACTGATAATTTAAATATTGTAATTAACAATGAAATCATCAACAAGGGCAAATGAGAATTTAAACTGCTTACTCTACTGGTGTGTTGTAAGTTTGGTTTTTACACACACACACAAAAGATTACTCCTCCGCATCATAGCACTGTATGTTATTTTCTATTTATATACAGGTCTTTCAGATTTTTCATGGAAAACAAGTAACATCCTGCATAATTAAAAAAGAAAAAAAAAGGAATGTGGGGAAATAAAGTTGCAAAACTGACAACCCTTCCCAGAAAGGGAGGGAAAAACAGAGAACAGTGATCATGATACTGCTAGTGCTTTAAGAAGTGGAGGAAAAAATGCACAAAGAACTGGCTCTGAAACTAATGCATATTTGCATATCCATGAAAATAAATGATAACCAGAAGATCTTAAGGAAGTATTTAAGAGGAAGAATAAACATTTAAAGTTATTTGGTGAAAAGTTGTATATTGGACTATGAAAAAATGTACTTTCAGAGAACACTTGCATAAGTTTGTAAGTATATGAACAGTTTTTCTTCAGAAATTAGCAAAACTGGTTTAAATTCCTTTTAACTGAGCTGTCAAAACCAACCTGTAGCTCAAGAATTCACACTGTATTCTATGCTTATCCCCTCTTGCTAGAATGCTTTTTCAGAACACAAAAAAACCTAACATCCCGGGAAAACAACACTCCCCTTATGAACTGGACCAGTATTTGGTAGCACTTACCAACACCTAGAATAATTTACAGATGAGAGAATTCAGCAGAGAAAGAAGGTAATGTTACTATGTTATTGTACTTCAAAAGATTATGTAACTGGAAGGACAATCTGTGAATAGACTTTGAGGAATTGCCTCTACAGACAAGCAAAATATATGCCTCAAACATTTAGTTCTTCTTGTCCTGTATTAGTAGGGAGGTGAAAAAATATGGCAAGAAGGAAGCCAAGACTCCAAGAATGAAGACCATCTTGGAATCTTTTTTCCCCCTAGTATACCTTGTTTGTTCTACAAAAAATGTGTATTAATTTCTTACTTTGATAATAATTTTTATTAAAAAATCTTGCTTCTAAATTATTTTATTTATTGCACATGTGGCACAAATGGAAAAGAAATGGAAAAGTACATTCACCAAGATAGGACTTTAGAGTGAGAACTTTTGGCAGGGACAAGAGATAGATCCTCCTCCTCTTAGCTTGAAAAAATTTTGCAGAAAGCCTTATGTCTGACCTGAACTGGATTCAACAACATAAACACTTAATTATGTTCTGGATTTCCTGAGATTTTGCATAAATATATATATTGGCAATAACAAACAAAAAAACTCACAGAAAGGGAAAAAGTTAGGATCTCAGAAAGCAGGGTATCCCTCCCCTTATACACAGGTAAGGCTTTCTGGAAGTCTATCCTATGGATAAATAGAGCACACACAAGAACAGACACCTCCCTCTGCCTTTCATAGTTCATTGGGTGTATGTGGCAAGAAGTTAGGGACTACCCTGCACCTGCCACAGCTGGTTCCAGCCTGCTCAGAAACAAATCCATCACAGGCCAAAGCTGAACCAATCCTCAAAGCTGGCAGCACCTCTGTGGAAACATTTAAAAATGGGAGAAGGGAACAAAAATAAGTAAAAAACAACAGAGGAAACACCAAGGTCAGAACAGAAAGAGCTTCATAGCAGAGCAAACATTCCTGAAGGAACTGCAGTCTGCAGAGAATCCATGCCAGAACAGAAAAAGTGACAAGGAATGAGCAGCAGAGAAGCTGCTATATGTTGACCATAACAACTTAGACATACACACACTGCATCACTGAAGGGACTGAGTGTAACCTGCAGACATAAGGGGCAAGGGGAAGAGTCTGGAGTAAAGCAGAGGCCAGGAAAAAGGGAAGGAAAAGTGTTTTCCTAAGTGTGTTCTCCATAAGTCTTTTTATGTTTGTTTTGATTCTGTTTCCCAATATTTGAATTTTATATATATATATGAATAACTTGGCAATAATTAAGCTTTTTCAAAACCTCACTCCTCTGGTGATTAAATTCCCCAAGTCTGTTTTGCTCATGGCAGTTAATTGGCAAGTGATCTCTCTGGTTTTGTTTTGACCCACAAAACTTGCTCCTGTTCTTCCTATTTTTCCCACCACATCCTTGCTTCATATTTAAACTTGCTCTACCCTCACCCAAACATAGTCTCCCAGAATTGTGGTTAGAGGCCTCAGCATGACTGACAACTAGGATGTTTATTCACAGCAAAGAATCCTGTCCCAAGTCATTACCATTTAAAAATATACTTTTAATCCAACATTGACAGCTACATCTCTAGTCATATGAATTAAATTTGCCTCATCATCCTCTCTATACAAGCCAACACTGCTATAACTGAGGGTAGGAGTCAGTCAATCTCTCCCTCCCCCCAACTTTAAACAAGTGAATTGTTAGTGATAAATAACATAGAGAATAGAAATTTTCAGTTTCCCTGAAGTTGCTGAATAGAGCTTAAAGACTAACTGGCAAAAAAAGATAAAAGGATGTAAAGGTATGCACACAGGATGATAAACATAGCTGGAACCAGTGGAGAAATGGATAAAGAGGCCTACAGTAAGTTTTTTTGCAAGTTACGTAACAAGAAGCAACAGCACATGCCCAAAGAAAAAGTTCAAGGAAAGGTCACCTTTAATATCAAAGCATTCAATGAATACAACCACCAGAGACCCCTTTTGATGACCCTCCAGGACCATAAAAGGACTTCCAGTAGGAGGCAGATGCATGCAAATTAGTTCTAAGGAAGTGATGCTTATGTATCAGATAGGAGATATGCTGTAATGAATATGTATGATGATGATGGATAAATACCTTGTTGTAAAGTCTCATTGAACACACAGAATAAGGAGAGATCCTCTATGTTTTCTACATAAAGAATGCCTGCTTTCTAATGCTTCAAATTGTGCTAATTTATTCTGGCCGATTTCAGTGTCATTAGGACAGCACATAAACCAGAAGAGAGGTTGCTTGCTCTGTCTTATGGTTGACACTTAACAATAAAGTATGTTTATACTTATAAAATGGGGGGGACAGAGGACACACATAGAAGATCAAAAGAGATTTCATTCACAAATACTAGCAATAAAAATAAGCCAGTAGTCACCTGAGGTGCCCTCAGCAGTCAATGGACCAAGAGAGATTTCTATCTTGAGTCTTTTCTAGAAAAAGCCTTTTCCTTAGTAGAGATGACCCTATGGGACCTGAGGGCAGCTTTTGTGAATGGTCCCTCTACTCACGAAATGTCAAGCAATAAGTACTTAATGATTTCCGATTTCCAATTTCCAAATACGTCAAACACCTGTGTATTCTCAAACTCCAAAAACATTTAAGAGTCAGATTTTTTAAAAGTATTTGTACCACGCAAGAGACAGAATTTTCTCTTAAGCTGTTTTTTGAAGACACTCCTGTCAGTGGATATTTTGACAGATCAGATATCCTATAACTGCCACTCCACTGATGGCAAATCAACCATTAATGAAACCTTGTGTCTTCTTTCAACATTAAGATAGAGATCTTATGACTGCCCAATATACAGGAGATTAAGGAACAGGATAGGCAAATAACCATCCCAAATCATACAGATGTAGCTGTCTTTTGAGTACAAGATGTGTTAGCCAACCTACATTTTCCAAGCCTTATTTTCATTATTTGTACAATTCCTAGAAAATTTAAAGACAGTTTACTCTCCAAACATTTTACAATTCAAACTGAAGACCAGATAAGTTACAGACATGTGGACGTTCTCAGAGAGAAACAGATAGTTTCCCAGGCATCGTTCTGGGAAAGCTGTGAGAAGCTCAAAGAATGAGAAACAATTCTTATCTTAAGTCTCTGCAGCTGGTGTTTGTGAACATGTGGAATGTGTTCTACGTGATGTTTATGGAAAGATGGTGTTGTTCCTAATTAACCAATTGGGTAACAGGTGTTATTAAGAACCAATCAGGTTCTAGGTAAACGATGTTGCTTATAAAAATGTGAAGTTTTGTAATAAAGGAGTTTTTTTGCCTTCTGAAAATGCATGGAGTTGTGTTGCCTTCATTTCCGTTTCTGACTCAACGATGACAATGATATACAGAAGAACTAAAAAAAAATGTTCATTGGTATGATGATGTCCATTATCTAAGCATACCAGAGACCTAAGAACTGTGCTGAATTTTAGTTATGTTTGACACAGTATTTGAAAAAGGATAACAGGAAAACTTAACATGAATGTGTTAAGAGCAAAAAAGTTTACTGATTTTTGGGGAATTTCGAATAATTTAATTTGGTGTCAATTAAAACCTTCTAATTACCAGTTCTGTTACTGAAACAAACAAAAAGCCATGCTCATTCTTCCTCAGAAATCACAAAATAACAGAATGGTTGATGTTGGAAGGGACATCTGGAGGTGATCTGGTTCAACCCCCCTGCTCAAGCAGGGCCACCTAGAGCCAGTTTTCTAGTACTATGTCCAGACAGATTTTGACTATTTCCAAGGACAAAGACTCCACCATCTCTCTGGGCAACCTGTCCTGTAGGAGCGTTGGGGGGTAGGACGGTCGGGACGGATGGAGACAAGAGATCTCCGAAGCCAGGTCGTGGAACTTGCGGTTTATTGCAAAGGGCGTGGGTGCAGGGGCCCTGGTTGGAGCTGCCAGCCACAGCTCAGAGCAGGCCCGAGAAAAGAGCGTGGTAAAGAGGATGAGAGAGAGAGAGAGAGGATGAGAGGGTAAGAGAGTAAGAGCGCAAGAGAGTGAAGTTCCTGTTACAATACTGTCCTGGGTTGGCTATTGTCGGAGAATGACTTAAAGAAAAGGCCATGAGACATACAATTGAGAGAAAAGTATAAGGGAAAAGTAAAGCAGTTCTCAGCCTTCTGATTTCTATAAACAATTAGACTCTCCCTGGGAACAGATGTAGAAGTTTTGGGAACTCTGGTTCTGTTTTTAATAAACAATTGTAGGTATTCTAAAACAAAGGGAGTGGTTAGAAGTTTCTCTGTTAGCCTATCATGAATCTGGGTTACAGAATATTCATGAAGTTCGTTAGCACTGTTATTTAAGGTGATGGATTGATCAATAAATCGGAGTTCGATGCATTACCAGGATGATCGTTTCTCCCTTCACTTCAATATATGGTGACCTCCGACCGTGATAGCGAACACCACGGGGAAGCGAACGCCACGGGGAAGTGAAGCCAGGTTCGGGTTCCGAAAGATCGAAACTGCAGCCGGAACGGCAAAAGAAGCGCGGAAGACAAAGCGGAGGGTAACCCACCGGCCCGCGCCGTGCTGCGAGCGACTATATAGATAGGCTCGTCCGACACATGTGGCCGCGACCTTGAAGAGCTGCAAAGCGCGCGCATTTACATAGGTATGGAAAGGCAAGCCGCATATGAACTTTTTATTACTTTTTTGCAAAAAAGGCAAATTAAGGGAATAGATTTACACAAAGAATTACCAGGCCTTTTAGCTTATGGTCTAGAAAGGGGAGTCTTTGTGAATCCTCGCACAGTTCACGAATTGTCGGAGTGGCGTAGATTTGGTGATTTATTGTGGCAGGCTACGTTAGATGATGATAAAACTGCTAGGAAGTTGGGTAAATTATGACGGGTCGTTAACACCCAGCTCTTGCAATTTCAAGCTGAAAAAAGGGCTGCTCACCAGGCTACTGCCGCTCACGATCGTAACAAAGAATACGATCAAGATAGGGAATTTGATAAGAACGTGGGAACTCCTCTCGGCCCCGCGATGAGGACGGTTTTATTGCCCGCTTCACCACCTCCCTCGGCGAGCCAGGCTACGAGCCAGCTTGCGAGCCAGGCTATAAGCCCGGCTACGAGCCAGCCTACGATCCAGGCTACAAGCCAGGCTACGCAGACTACTTTATTACCCACTTCGCAGCCCCCCTTAACGAGCCGAGCTCTGCAGGCTGCCTTAACGAGCCAAGCTCCGCAGGGTGCCTTGTTGTCCGCTTTACCGCAGGCTACACAGAGCACCTTTGATTCTCCCGTGTCTGCTGTATCTCAGCAGCTGGGGCCAAAAACGCATACTCCGTTCCCGACAAGCAATCAGCCGGTCCCTGGGTCGGAAAACGACTTGGCGGAGGCGATTGCGGGGGAAAGACGGGGCGCGTGGGCTGCCCTGGCCAAAGATGCAATTGAAAAGGGAGATCAGGAGCTGATAAGTTCGGCTCGGGAACTGGCTTGTCCAGTTGTCTTTAACCCTCAGGCTGGTGGAGGAATTCAAGCCACAATTAGTGCTCTTGACTGGGAATTGCTATCTCAATTGCAAGCTGCTGTTAGTCAGTTTGGATTTAAAAGCGAACCAGCGAAGCAAATGCTCGATTATATTTTTAACACCAGTATCCTCCTCGTTAATGATTGTCTTGGCATAGTTAAATTAATCTTTACCCACCATCAACAATTGCTGTTTAATGATCATTGGCGGATACTTGTTAGTGAGTGTGTGGTAGTTCAGAGACAGCCGGGTGACCCTCTGCGTGGCGTCACTGTTGATGAACTTATGGGTCTGGGACGTTTCCTTCGTACTGATGCACAAGCTTTATTAGGACAAGAAAAGTGCCGGGAGGCAATGAGGTTAGTCAGACTCGCAATAGACATGGTAAAGGAGCCAGGAGGGACACCAGTGTCTATAGGAATTAAGCAAGGCAGAGATGAGTCATTTGGTGCTTTTGTTGATAAAGCTGCTGCTGCAATTGAAAAAGCTGGCGTGCCAGAATATTTGCGCAGGGTCCTACTCAGGCAGTGTGTCCTTCAAAATTGTAATTCTGCTACTAGAAACATACTTAATGCCTTAGGTGCAGATTGGACTGTAGAGGAAGCATTAGAGAGGATGGCTCTTATTCCTAACGGGCAGCAGGCTTTTGTGGCAGATGCACTCAAACAGATAGGAATAGGTTTTCGAAAACAGGCAAGGTCCTCTCAGAGTCAGGTGTTAGCCGCTTTTGCACCTCTCCAAGTGTCAGCTGCGTTTGCAGCATCAAATAAAGAGGGCCGCACGAAATGCTGCCAATGCGAAGGCACGGGCCACTTGCGCCGGGAACGCCAAGCACCAACAGAAGTCATCACTACAGCATCGGTACCTTTTCCTGCCTCTAACCCTCCGCAACAGGGAGCCTCTAATCCTCCGCAACAGGGAGCCTTCAACCCGACACCACAGGGAGCCACCGCGGGCGAAGCCGAACTGTCGCGTAGGGAGTGACCCGCAAAGCAGAGATGAATTAGCAGAAGGATTCAACAGGACTTTGGGCTTATGACTACGGTAAAGGGATTTTCCATATGGTTTACGGATTAACGGAAATGTGTGAATTCGGTGATTTATGGTGGAATTGCGGTGCTGTGCTACTCTGAACTCGGCACGGGCGCGCCGCCATGGCCAACAGGAGGCAGCGGCGGGAAGATCAAAGCCGCCGCCGCCGCGCGGGAGCGGCCGCGCCGCCCCGAGAGCGGAGCCGCCGCAGCCGCCGCCGCAGAAACCAAGCCGCGCCGCGCCGGAAGTGATCAAAGAGCACCGCGGGGGGAGCGACCGAAGCCGCGTCACCCTCATGTGTGAACTTGGGGCAGATGTCCACGGGCGGCCAGTTGCTGCTTGGGAACAGTAACTGGACATCAGAGAGCAGGTGATGGAGGAGCAATCATGCTGTGCATTGATAGTTTTCGTCCTGCTGTTTAGATCGACCAACATCTTTTCTGGGCTCTGATGAGCGTCCAGCGCCATCCATTTTCAGGGCTAGTTGATTCGGCAAGTGAGTTGTTGCACACTCCTTAGCGGATTCCGACTTCAGAGTGCTTTTTCGAGCGGGAGCGTTTCTCCCTCCGCCCCGTAGCCGGCAGGAGCTACAGTTTGAGATCTAACAGCCATAATGATCGTAATTTTTGTCAACAAAAGAAGAGATTCCTATTGCAATTAAAAGACCAGTGAAACTAAACAAGCGACACCAAGGACTATTGCTGTCAGGATGTTTTTCACCTAAGTTAGAGAGATCTTTTGTTCTCCCCAGCACAGACTGTAAAGCAGAAATCAGCGTAAATGAATGCAGGAGTCAAATTTCAGCCGATTTGGCTCGGCATTGGGTATGCTGTCTTGGAAACACCTGTATTACCAGAGACTTTGAACATCAGAAGCCCGGATGGCTGGGCCGGTGGAACATTAGACTTTAAAGCTGTGTTTTGAAAAACTTAAAAATGTTAAGATGTGTTGGATTGATTGTATGAGTGAGATGTTGTGAGTGTGTTTTTGGTATAAATGCTGCAGCAAAGACGTGAGAAAGGTTGTTTTGGTTGAGTGTTTTGGAGTCAGGCCTGTGGGTGAGTGATAATAAATGCTATATGTTATTTCTATAGTAAGTTTTATCTGTTATTAAGTAGTTTAAGTTAAGTTATCAATTAAGTGCCATTAAATGTTAAGGTTAAGTTTGTTGAGCTTGTTTTCGGTTGGGTTCGAGGTCTTCTAAGTTTAAATTATATATAGGTTTGAGTTGTGTGGGATTTGAAGAAAATTAATTTTTGTTAAGTATTATTAAGTAAGTTAAGTTAGATTCTGTTAAGTTTGCATTAGATTTAAGTGATTTTACATGATTTACAAATAAGTCTGTTAAGTTAAATATATTAAGTGCTTTAAATGCATACTATCTTTTCACCACTCCAAATTAACAAAGGACTGAGAATCTCCCAGTTGATGCCATTTGAGCCAGGTGACTAAAGGATTACAGACTGAAAACTGACTTTGAACATTTCTGGGAAGCTCATGAAAAAAGGTGGATGTGATAAATTCAAGGACAAAAAAGAATCATTTTCAGGCTTGTTAACCTCCTCTCCAGGTTGCATGAATGAAAACAGCTAACAGCTTTCTTTTCTTAGTCCAATTACCACCTGTCGTGCAATGCCTGATAAGGCCGTAACATGCCGTTGCCGGACGACCAGAGAACTGATTGACATTATTGAATCACTATCATCTTTTCATATAAGAGGACCGGCAAAAGAGAACTGTTTTGAATGTCACAGCCCAAATTGTGCTGCTTGGGTTGCACTGTGTTGTGGGGGTTGTGATAAGATTTTTTGGGTGAATCAGTTGTCACTTTTTCATTTATGGTGCCATGCCTGTAATTATAGGCATATCTGGGAACATAATTGGGAGCAGGCACTACGGAATGAGACAGGGTTAAACACTGCTTCAGCTTTAGACCTTTATGAATCTCATGAGCAGAAAATCTTGGCTTATTATCGGTGGGAGGTACAGTGTATTTTGAAAAGGGTTAAAGCTCAAAGTGCATCATATATAGCCTCGATAAGGTGTAGGAAACTGGTGCCTTTAACACAACATTCTGTTGTAGGCCCTATAAGAAGAGATCCCAATCAAGTATTAGATAATTGCATCTTCCAACAGTGGGTGGTTTAGCTTTGATTACTCTAAATTTCAAAGGATGAGTCAGTATAAACAGACATGGGCTACTCTGGATTCATCTCTAAACTGGAAATAGTGTCCAAACAGCTTTGTAACCAGTGTAAAGGCTCTACTATTATGACACCTAAGAAATTACCCACGGGGATATTTTTAATTTGCGGAGATAGAGCCTGGAATGGAATACCAGCCCAGGCGCAGGGTGGATCTTGTTATTTAAGCAAGTTATCATTATTCCACCTCTGAGCACTGGTTCTGATCCTTCTCCACAGGATCACATTTCTGACACTGAGTGTCCTGTTTGTCCTCAGGCCTTTGGTGCAGCTGAGCCCTGGCAGAGGGGGGTCTGTACTTTTGGAGTTTGTTACGAGGCCCCCACACGAAGCTGCTCTGAGGTTTAAAGTGTTGCCAAGCATAGTGGATGAGTTCCCTTCTCTTTTCTTTGCCCCTGATAGTGAACAGGAGGTAATGTCTCCTCCACAAGAGTTTCTGGGAAGAAAAACTTCACCATTATCTTACCTTGTTGTATCCAAAAAATAGTCAGTAAGATAATAGAAAAAAACTGCAAACTAACCCCTTTTCTCTCAAAGAAAAAACGGGGGAAATGTCGGAGAATGACTTAAAGAAAAGGCCATGAGACATACAATTGAGAGAAAAGTATAAGGGAAAAGTAAAGCAGTTCTCAGCCTTCTGATTTCTATAAACAATTAGACTCTCCCTGGGAACAGAGGTAGAAGTTTTGGGAACTCTGGTTCTGTTTTTAATAAACAATTGTAGGTATTCTAAAACAAAGGGAGTGGTTAGAAGTTTCTCTGTTAGCCTATCATGAATCTGGGTTACAGAATATTCATGAAGTTCGTTAGCACTGTTATTTAAGGTGATGGATTGATCAATAAATCGGAGTTCGATGCATTACCAGGATGATCGTTTCTCCCTTCACTTCAATAGGCTGTATGATGCTTTTATCCCCAATCGTCTTGTTCTGTTTATGCTGAATAATAAGTTTTGCACCTTTAAGACTTATTGCAGAGAGTGAAGGGGGGAGAGAAGAAGTGCACAGGTTTTTTTTCTCCAGACACTGCTCTCACTCCTCCACATTCCTCCTCCTGGACTGTTGTCTGTGGATAGACAGACAGCGGGACAGAGCTCTTCTTTGCTTTTTAGTTAGTGTTAGCTAGCTGAGGCAAAGAAGTTCCCTGGACTGTGGGGGTTTTTTCCCTTTTCTTTGGACCTCTTGAAACCTGCTCTGGACTGAACACCCAGGGGAGCACCGGCAGCTCACATCTCTGGCCCACCGGGCCTGGCCTGCAACATTTCCAGCATCGGAGGGACTGATAAGAGACTGAGTGAGCTGAGCCGCAACCCGGGGATGGGGTTTTCTCAGTTTGTCATCTCTTTTACAGTGGCAAGGGGTCTTATTGTTTAATATTGTTTAGATTTTATTGTTTAATAAAAAGGTTTTTTCCACCTTTCTCCAAGGAGGTATTTTCTCCTGGACCGGTTGGGGGGGAGGGGCCGATTGAATCTGCTTTTCCTAGAGGAACCCCTTTGGGGATTCTCTCCCAAATTTGCTCTAAATCAGGACAAATCTTCTTCTGTGTTGAATATTCTAATTCTCACTAACTAATCCAGTACAATATACAAACCCTATAGCATTTACATACAGCCTATAAGAATCACTACATTACCATACTGTGTTACATTTTAAACCTTTAAAACTACTCTTTGGACCCCTTCTGCTAAGCTAGTAGGGTCTGCTCTGACCCTTGGACCTGTCTGCAAGCAGAGGGTATTGTTTCATCAAAAGGGGATTGCCTTTAGCCGGCCCCACCATTGCTTTCCAGTTGTTCAGTAACTAAGGTATCTCAAAGCTTGCTTTCATTTCAATCTCACTTCTAGTTTCTATTTTCTTGAAATCTTTTGCCAGACAATCATATTTGTAAGGCTTTCCTGTTTCATCTTCCCCAACACTGTCCCAGTGCTCAGACACCCTCACAATAAAGAAGTGTTTTCTAATGCTCAGATGAAATCTCCTATGTTTCACTGTGTGCCTATTCCCTCTGGTCCTGTCCCTGTGTACCACTGGAAAGAGTCTGGCTCCATCTTCATTACAGCTTCTCTTCAGGTATTTATAGATAATAGGATTCTACCTGAGCCTTCTTTTCTTCAGGCTAAACATTCTCAGCTCTCTGTCTTTCTTCAGATACGAGATGTTCTAGTCCCTTAATCATCTTAGTTGCCCTTCACTGGGCTCAGTCCAATATGTCCATATTTCTCCTGTACTCTGGAGCCCTGAACTGGACATGGTAGTCACACACAGAATCACTAGGTTGGAAGAGACCTTCAAGATCATAGAGTCCAACCCATGCCCTAACACCTCAACTAGACCATGGCACCAAGTGCCACATCCAATCTTCTTTTAAACACATCCAGGGATAGTGACTCTACCACCGCCACAGGCAGACCATTCCAGAACTTTATCCCTTATTCTGTCAAAAACTTTTTCCTAATATCCAACCTATATTTCCCTTGGCACAGCTTAAGACTGTGTCCTCTCATTCTGTCAGTTGCTGCCTGGAGAAAGAGACCAACCCCCACCTGACTACAACCACCTTTCAGGAAGTTCTAGAGAGTGATAAGGTCACCCCTGAGTCTCCTTTTCTCCAAGCTAAACAAACCCAGCTCCCTCAGTTGTTCCTTATAAGGCTTGTGTTCCAAGCCGCTCACCAACCTTATTGCCCTCCTCTGGACATGCTCAAGCATCTCAACATCCTTCCTAAATTGAGGGGCCCAGAACTGGACACAGTACTCAAGGTGCAGCCTCACCAGTGCTGAGTACAGGGAAAGAATGACCTCCCTGGTCCTGCTGGACACACTATTCCTGATACAGGCCAAGATGCCATTGGCCTTCTTGGCCACCAGAGCACACTGCTGGCTCATGTTCAGTCAGCTGTTGACAAGTACCCCCAAGGTCCCTTTCCACCTGGGCACTGTCCAGCCACACCATCTCCAGCCTACAGCATTGCAGGGGGTTATTGTGGCCAAAATACAGGACTCAGCACTTGAACTTATTAAACTTCATCTTACTGAATTCCACCCATCCATCCAACTGTTCCAGGTCACTCTGCAGAACCCTCCTACCTTCCAACAGATCGACACATGCTACCAGCTTAGTGTCGTCTTCAAATTTACTAATGAAAGACTCAATACCCTTATCCATGTCGTCAATAAAAATATTGAACAGAACTGGCCCCAGCACAGACCCCTGAGGGACACCACTGGTGACTGGCCGCCAACTGGTGCAGCACCATTCACCATCACTCTCTGGGCCCAGCCATCCAGCCAGTTCTTAACCCAGCAAAGAGTGCTCCTGTCCAAGCTGTGGGCTGCCAGCTTTTCCAGGAGTATACTGTATGCGACCTCACCAGTACTTAATATAAGGGAAGGATCACCTCCCTTGACCTGCTGGCAATACTTTGCCTAATGCAGCCAAGCATAACATCAGGCTTCTTTGCCACAAGGGCACATTGCTGACTCATGTTCAACCTGGTGCTCACCAGGATCTCCAGGTCCTTTTCTGCAAAGCTGCTTTTCAGATAGGTGGCTCCCTGCATGTACTGGTACATGAAGTTGTTCCTCAGGGGCAGAACTTGACACTTCCCTTTGGTGATTTTCATGAGGTTTTTGTCAGCCCATTTCTCCAGCCTGCCCAGGTTCCTCTGAGTGGCAGCACAACCCTTTGGTATGTCACTCCCTCCCTTGCTGAGGGTACACTCTGCCCCATCC
Source organism: Melozone crissalis (assembly GCF_028551555.1). NCBI lineage: Eukaryota > Metazoa > Chordata > Aves > Passeriformes > Passerellidae > Melozone > Melozone crissalis. The sequence goes on along the minus strand of NW_026535813.1, from coordinate 1,092,785 downwards.
ATCCAGGCCATTAATGAAGATGCTGAAAAGGACTGGATCCAGTACTGACCCCTGGGCTACACTACTAGCTCCTGGTCTCCAACTAGACTTTGCTACTGATCACCACTCTCTGGGTCCAGCCATTCAGACAGCTTTCAGTCCACTTCATCATCCCTTGCCTCTGCAAAATCTCCCCTCTGTTCCTTCTCCAACCCCATCACCACACACAAAAGTCTCTTTGATGGGGCAAGAGGCAGCTCAGGAAATGTGGGTCAGTGTGTGGTGGTTCCTGTACTGGTAGCAGTCCCTTTAGAGTCAGGCCTCTCAGCTCCTGCTCAGACTACCACTTGAGCTCCTGCTCTCTTCCTTTTCCAGCATGGTCTTGTGTCTCCTCTTTCTTCTCTGCTGCTGTTATTTCTTTTCTTCCTTTTTTTTCAGCATTTACCACCCTTCCTTGCTTTATTTTCACAGAGGCACCACAAAGTTTACCGACTGGCTCATCTATGACCTGCAATGGGGTTCCTGATGAGCTGTCTAGAACCAACTCTAACCAGTACAGGGCAGTGCACAAATTTCTCCCACAGCGGTCACTCATTGAAGCCATACTCTGATCTCCCCCCATACCCCAACCTGGCCAATTATACCCAATTAAAAAAATGTCACAAGAGAACTAATCTAGAACATGCTTTATTCTATGCTGCTGGAAAATTTCAGATTTAAAAATCTCAACAGTAAGCTTGAAATTATACAGTGCAGTTACCTTTTTTGAACATATTAGGGAAGAATTTTTAATAAAGAAAATACATTCTAAACTAGGAAACTGTTGTGAAAATTATTATTTGATCTTAACACATATCAGACTAGAAATCTGATATGTCTTTCAGTTGTGCTTCTTGGAATAAGAAGTCATCTAGTAAAGTTCATTTTTACACTTAAATGTGATTAATACAGGTTCAGAAAAAAATAAAAAAGTAATTGATATTTTTGAAAGGGGGTGTCCTGGGGTGACTTTATGATGCTTGTATCCCCATTCTTCTGTTTAGCCCAGAAAGAAGTTTTGCACCTTTAAGACTGTTTCCAAGAGCAAAGGCGGGGAGAGAAGAAGCGCAAAGTTTGTTATCAGAAACTGCACTTGCTCCCCCGCATCCTTCTCCTGGAATGTGTTGTCTGCAGCACAGACAGCAAGCGAGAGCTCTCATTTGCTTTTAGTTAGTTTTCAGCTAGCTGAGGCAGAGAAGTTCCCTAGACTGTGTTTTTTATTTTTCTTGAAACTGTTTAAACCTGCTCTGGACTGAACACCCAGAAGAGCACCAAGAGCTCATGCCTGTGGCCCATCGGGCCAGGCCTCATCCACGGCATTTCCGGCGCAGGAGGGACTGATAAGAGACTGAGTGAGCCAAGCTACAACACATGAAGGGGACTTTCTGAGTTTGTCATCTCTTTAGATTGGCAAGAGGTTTTACTGTTTAATATTGTTCCTTTTTTTTTTTTGTGCTGGTGAATGCTTCACCAATTAAATAAACAGGTTTTTTTCCTCTTTTTGCCAAGGAAATCTTTTTTCCCAAACCAGTTGAGGGAGGGGCCACTTGGATTTGCTTTCTAGAGGCATCCAATTTGGAGGTTTTTCTCACAAATTTGCCCTAAACCAGGACAGGGGGTCAACTTAAGGTGTAGATAGGTGAAGGCTTTTTTCAGAAATAAGCATAAAAACAGCTTAGTATGCTTTAGATCAAGTAGATATTTACTCTTGTTAGACATTTACTGTTGGAATGGCTACCTAGAACAGAGGCTAAACAGAGTTAAAAGAATAAAGTAGGTATTTATTAAAGGCCTTCAGTAGATACACCTTGGGCAGTGCAAAAGCCTCGCAGAGACTTCATCCAAGATGGACGATGGTTAAGAGTTTCTCAGATGGATATAAGTTTGGTCTATTTGCATATCAGAGGTTAGTTGTCCAATTATAGCTTCAGGTAATGAAGTCCTATTCCCCTGGTTTGCTTCCCCCCATTCACTTTTTTTTATACTTTTCAGGGTCTGAGGCAGATAGTGTCCTTTGTTCTCAGGCCTGGAAGGATTGTTTTGTCTGACCAAAATGTGAAGAGAGCTTACTAACACTCTATATGGAGTTCAGAGTTATACACTAATGTAGTACAGGATCTGAAAAATATAAAAGCTAAGACTTAAGGCATCATTTTCCCCTTTAGAGGCTTGACAAGGCCTCTACCTTGTCGAGTCTCAATACTAAATATCCACTAGCAGTATGCATTTAACAACAGTATATATCTAACAACAGTAAACCCCATCTTGGATGTAGTCTCTGCAAGGCTTTTGCACTGCCCAAGGTGTATCTATTGAAGGCCTTTGATAAATACCCACTTTATTTTTTTAACTCTGTCTAGCCTCTGTTCTAGATGGCTACTCCAAGGCATCAAGTGAACACTACTGAAAATGTCAAGCTTACTTCTTCATTTTAGAAGTGACTGGCAACATCTGGGCAAATCAATATCACCTTAAGAAGCAGCACCAGTGGTAGACATCAGTTTGCTAAGTAAGGTTATACTTTACAACCTAGTCATCATAGTAATCTTAGAATAGTTACCCATGTCGCCTATATTCATTACTTGTTCTGACCTAATATTAATGTGGGGAAAACAAAAAACCCACCAAGCAATACAGTGGATAGAATTAAAAAGCCTTTGAGGTACACACTCAGAGGGAATTATCATCTTAATAGGCTAGACACAGTTACATAGGAAACTTGGTATTCAGGACTACCTCTGAACCACTAGGAAGACTCTGAAAACAGAAGGATGAGAGATCAACCAGTGACCTTAAACATTAACAATATATTTTATTAGTGCATTTTCATCCTAAAGCATTTCCAAACCTGCAGATACAAGCAGTCTTAAACTTGAGCAAACAGATAGGCTCCCCAGAACTCCGACACAAAATCAAACAAATCAAAACCTCCAGAAAGGAACATTAAGACTAGCCAGGTTATCACACCACTGATCACTCCCAGAAAATGGAACTGCAGGGACTGAATTCAAAGCACTTCAATTAAAGTAGCTGGCACTGTTAATACAAGGGGACTGTCAGCTACAACATGGTCAAAGAATAGGAAAACATTCTCCTCAACCTCTCAAATAGTCAAATAAATTCACCTCCTACATTTCTGCATGTTATCACCAAATTCACATTTTAGATTAAAAGAGAAAGCTAAATCCAACCACTGTCACATAAAAAAAAGTAATAAGTACTGCATATTATTCAAATAAATCTTTTCATCATTACTTGAAAATTACTTTAGCATTGCCAGGCCCATTTTACACTGTTCATAGATAAAATACAAATTAGTTAACTAATATTTTGATTAGTTAATGATAGTTAGAGTAACTGAGTGCTGCACAAATTCACCAACATATCAAGTTACAGATTTTTGCTCAGATTTTTCCATCTAGAAATATTACAGTTGGCTTGGGAGCCATGACATGAATACATATTTCAAAATGCAATTTGGATTACTCCACTCAAGTTTTACATTGTGGTAAACTCGATCCTATAATTTATAGTCTTCTCCAGTTAATCAACACTTGTTAATGGGGAGGGAAAAAGCAGGAGAGAAAAAAAATTAAAGAATGTATTAATATATGATACTTAATTCTAGCATTAAAATGCAGTAACTACTTCTAACTCAATAAGAACTATGATTATGCTATACCAGTGCTCCTCCACTAGAAGCTTCTAAAGCAAAATAACAAAAACAAAAAGTTAGGACGCTACTTTAGGGCACTGCTCTGATAGAAGCCATGGCTATCAATGTGTTCATACTTTAAATAAAGACTGTGTTTTTAAATATAATCTTTGAAAATTAAACATTGACTATGAGTTACAGTAACACATATTTAGAAAGCAATAGAAAGCATCACATCCTTTGCACCTTGGGTACTCATCCTTACAACCTAGATATGCTGTTCCCCAGCAGATCATTTTACGTATGCCCAAGAAATTAAAATGTTATTTTGGCTTTATGTCATTAAAAAACCCCAACCACCCAATAAAATATGTTATTTTCTTTGAAGTCAGAAGAGAGTACTCTGAATAAATGAGGCTGGTAGGTGCTGAACTGAACATTTGTCTTGTGTTAAAAGTCAGAAATATGCTGTTGTGTAGTTTAGTATTGCACTTCACAATGCCATGCCTTTTACCTTTTTAAGAAAAAATGCTCCTATTAAGAACAAAACCAACACACTTCTGTTTATACTGTTGTCATCACAAGGGCAAAAAAATCTGTGACAGAAAACTAGCAACACAAAGAGACCCGGCAAGTGTTAATTTCAGTTTCATATCCTGTGATCTGTGAGCTATTTAAGATATTGACAAGGAGATACAGAAAAAGCCAAGAAAACCTATGCTATGTTTTTTCACTACATAATGCCAATTCTAACATAAGTAGCTCAGGTTTTTTTTAATAAGACTGTGCCAAGTTAATACCTTATACTGAGCTATATCCCAAAATGAAAGAAATTACTAGATCATTTTTGCAAGCATAATACAGTATTTCATCTCTGCCAGCACTTTAGTGCATCAGCCTCCTCCCCCCAAAGAGATACGCGCATTCCAACCGAGCCTCTCTCAGCAGGGCTCAGCCAATTCTCGCCCTCCCTCCAGGCCTTGCTAGGTTCCCAAACCCCCTCTAATTTTAGGTTTGGATTTTGTTGTAAACGGCAAAACGAAAGGAGAAAGACTCCAAAGTGACAATCCTTACCCTTGAAATCCCGCCATGGGCGCAATAAGGAGGGTGAATTCTTTTTGTTTTTAATGGGAGATGAATGAGAAGAAACAAAAGACTAAATGGAGAAGAGGCTAAGGAGTAGAGACAGAGAGAGAAAGAGGAGAGCCCGTTGAAGGAACAGGGCAAACGTCAGCCATGTTGTGTGTGTTAGTCCAGTATTTACAAACCTGCAGCTGCAGCAGCGTTTTGAGTCTGGAAGAGAGGGGAAAGAAGGGAGGGGGAAAGAAAGGAGGGAGGAGAGAGAGGGAATCGAGGGAGGAGGGGAAAGCGGCGACAGCAGCAGACAAAGGAACCCAGAAAAGCGCGAGCAAAGCGCGAGCACACGTCCACACACACTGGGTGTCCCGGACAGCAGCTGTGGCGTGTGCAACTCCAGTGCTGCCAGCCCGACGCGTTAGCAACTTTCACAACTCCAGCCTTTGGCTACTGAGGCTCGGCCGAGCCCGGCCACCACCCTCACATCCCCTTCACCACATTTTCTCATGAGGGGAGCCAATAGATGACAGGTCAGAGACATACCTGTCTCCCTCAGCGTGCACTATCGACAGAGAGGCTTATCTGCTGGGAGCCCCTTAGCGGGCCCCAGCCCACAGCACAATAGATCCACAGAGAGGAAGGGGGAATGTGCAGCTGTGACCCCTTCTCTCCAGCAACAGACGCGATGTGGGCGGGGTAGATACCGGGAGGGGCCATGCCAAATGAGAGCAGCAGTCCCCCAGAGCCCAAAAGAGTGGTGGTTGCCAAGGAATCGGGACATTACGTGCGAAGAGAGTCTGAAGACCCCCACTCTCGCCCGCCTCCCGCGGCTTTTAGGCGGGCTGCTGAGGCAGACAGTGAAGAAGAAACGGTTAACAGAGATGGAACGCCGCAAGTATAAAAATAACGTCAGCCGCAGGGAAGGAGGAGGAGGAAGGGAGGGAAAGCTACGAACCGCGGCTCCGAGCTCGTTCCACAGCGACTCCCTCCGGTTCTACCCGGTCCTAGGTTGTACTTTCCTTTCCCTTCCCCCTTCCCTCGCATTCACTACTCACCTGCTGGGGGGATGGGCGCCTGGGAGTGCCAGGAGGATAGTCTAGGAGTGTTAGCACTGCAGCCGCAGCAGTCCTCCTGTCTCACTAGGCCACCCAGATTCTCTGCGGCAGCAGTATGGGGAAGCTGCTCCCCTTGTTTCGTTTGTCCCACTCCGCAGTCACCACTGCTGCCTCCAATTCGCCTCTGCTACATTTGGATCCTCCTCTCCGTACACGAACTCTACCACCAGGATGGAGGCCTCCTCACTTTCCTGCCAAATAGTGAGCTAGCCGCATCGAGACATTCAAAACATGGGACCGGACACCGCCCTCTTCCCCTCCACCAACACGCAGGCGCACTGCAAATTCCGAACTGCGACAGGAGTGCAGGAAGCAATCCTCCGCCTAGTCCACCGCTACTCCGTACCGCGCAGGCGCTCCTTTTCCTCCACTGCCGTCTCTCGGCGCTCCGTCGAGCAGAGTGGCGTCGTAGCGGAGAGTGGTGTGGGCTTGTCCCCAGTTGGCTGTCTGTTAGCCCTTCTCCAAACTCAGACCACTAGACCCTGGGGCAGTGAATGTCCGTCTTTCCCCTCCCATCCGCCCACCCACCACGGTGGATCTAGTGCTGCCTCGTAAAGTGGCCACAGTGCTTTATGGCAGCGGTACCGCTTCCTTAAACAGGCCTTGGGAGCCAGTGGCTGCACACTGCCCTCTCACCATCATAGGAAAGAAAATGTGTAAGCCAGCATAAGAAAGAAAAATCAGCTATGGATATCCTGTGTTACAAATTTGGCCTGTGACGACTGAGGAGAGAGACTAGGATGCAAAGTATAGAATTACAAAGGTATGTATTTATTCAAGTGCATGAGATGTCTCAGCCAAACAAGGGATTTTTAGGGAGTTTATACCTTATGCTACAAGGGTGTGATATGAATAATCCACCTACTAATGCAGATTTCTAATTGTCTAATCATAAACGTGGTACAGCATAGCAACATATGTTACAAGCATATATTTTGTAGGAGTGCAGTGTAATTGTCTGTCAGCATCCTTGTGATTTGTCTGTTAATCCAGATGTTTCCATCATTAACTTTTGCAAATTTTTTAGGCATCAACAATTCATGTTTCTCTTGGATATGGATCCTTCAGATAAGAAGCCTCTGTTTTTGCAAAAGTTAATTTCATTGATCACTTGCCCTTAGAAGGGATCTTGGGTCTCCGGATAATGATTCAGCAATTATACACTAATAATGTTCTTAGCACCTATTGACTGTATGGTCTCAATAATTTATATCATGCCTACTAGAAATGAAAATGATGATTTGACCATGTGCCTTGAGACCTTCAAAGCCAGTAAGGTGGGGAGAAGTCAGCATGGTGCCCAAAAATCTGGAGGCCAATAGGGAAGGGGGAAAGTCTGCATAGTGTGAAGGACCTTCAAGACCTTGAGGAGGCAAAAAGGGACCGATACATGACCAACTCAGTCACAGAGAATGGCCATTTACCTTATAAAATGGCATTAGTTATGCTAACCATATTACCAAAGGTCAGGAGCAGGAGGTATTGGTTGCAGCTGTACATAAACTTCCTAGTCTTTTTGGATGCTTTGAGGTGCCACCTAGTTTGGTTAGAAATAAAATGGCTGAACTCTTACAGAAGCTTTGAATGCTATTGAGTAGCTTTGTGTGAGAACCAGGTTTCCTCTGGTCCCAGAAAATTTTACTTTCTTGATATCCTTCCAAACTAAAGAGAAACAGCCTTAACTGATGAAAAAACCCCGTCAGCCCTTTTGATTTGATGGTAGAATCAAGAACCCTCAGAAATGAAGTGGCTAGATGTTTGCTTGATCTGAATTTGAAGGAGGAATGATGTCTTGAATCTGATCTTAAATTAAATGCAAATACTACTTTTGCTTCAATGTAACTTTAAATAAGCAATTATCTGTTTGAGATAACTATCTGGCTACCTGTCTAATTTCTCTTTTTCAAGCAAGGTACTGTAGAGTTATCACAGGAATTATTTAAAGTCAACAGAAACAGAAGCCTCCTTCCAATGTGTTTCCTTTCTGACATGGTTACAACTGATTAAATTTAATATGCCAGCAGGAACCAACCTATCTTTTAGCAACTTGAATAAAACATAAATAAGTTTCAAATTCTGGTAATATAAATTAAATAAATAGAATAGTTCCAGTTGGAAGTGAAAGGAATGAGGAGGAGGTGTTTTTACAAACAAATTGTGGGCCTGATGGTAGATAAGGCCAGATACAGAGAGGTGAATGAGGCAATGGGGGGAACCATAAATTCCATAGGAATTCCACTACACAGACTGTTACCCACTCAAGATTGTGCTAAATCTCTAGATTTAGAGAAAAAGAACAGTGACACAAGGAAAAATAAAAAGGGGGGGAGTACATATTAGAAAGGAGATGTATTAGTTGCTTTGGAAAGTCTGTACTTCTCAACTACCTCAGCCAATGGGGAAGGAGAGAGGGAAATGCAGCTGAGAAATTAGGATAAAAGGAGGCTGCGTCCTCTAACAGTTTGAGAGACCCCATGGGAAATGCCATTGACCTCTCCCTTTATTCATATAAAGTTACAGGGCTCCTCTGTCCCCTTTTTGGACATAAACCTCTGGTGTTTGTGGATTAATATTCCTGACAATTTGCAGGATCTTGTCAAGGATATTTCCATCATCCAGGGGCAGCAGGCAGCGAGTGGAGCTGAAGGTGTGCCTCACCCAGTTTCAGTGATCAGCTCCCCTTGATGGTGACTGGCACCAGGCAATTGATTGGGTTCCCAAAACTGTCCAGGAAACAGATGAGTGTCAGACCAGGGGGGTCCATGAAGAGTCCACAGAGAAGGACCACTGATAATCTCACCGGTGAGTAAAATGGGATCTTCGGGGAGTCAACCTGGGAGGGCACCCATGGAGGGTAGCACAGGTAAACCTGAGAGGGCACCCATGAAGCTAGCAAACATAAAGCTGGAAAGGGGCCCCAGCAAAAGGGATGATGATCCCAAAATATCTCCAAAGAATCCCTTGGAAGAATGTGGAGTTGGTTTACACATTCTTCCAGAAGTAAAGACATGGATGCCCAAAGGGGGCAATAAGGAAAAGTTGAGAAAGGATCTTTATAATCCATGCCCAGGGGGAGCAATAAGGGGAGTCAAGAAGGAGTCTTGACAACAGGAGATGGACAAATAGTGTTGATATGTTGAGAAAAGATTAGTTGAAGGGGAATGTGGAGAGATATAGTTGAGGCACGGAGCAGCAAGACCGGATGTGGAAGTGTGGAAGTGCGGGACTGGGAGAACAGGTTGGGGGCCTGTGGGGGTTGTGGGGCAGCCAGGGCTCAGCACCAGGCAGTGCCTGACCCCGCCACTCCTGGGCAGGGGTGGCAGTGGCTGCCAGCCCCCATGAGGCTGCGGGACACCCCGCCTGCTCATGGTGCTGCCACTATGAGCACTGGGGGAGAGGAGCCATTTGGACACTGCAACAGGACAGGGACTGGCTCTGGTATGCAGTGTGTGATCAAGAGAGTGAGCACGAGGAGGAGGAAGACCTATCTGGGAAATGCAGATTGTATGTGGAAAGATAAGGATTTTCTTTTAAGGATTTTGTTTGGTTCACTGGAAAAATGAGTGGGTTTGAGCTGTGGGAAAATGAGTACCCACAGGCAGTAGTGGGGGGACTAGAGGAAGAACAGAATAAGTCCCTGGATGAACTGGTTAGAAAGATACAGCAAGTTGTCTTGGTTTGGAAAGACAGGTGCCTGCTAAGGAAGGCAGGAGCCTCCCCTGAAATGGAGAAAATGAACCCTCCCCACCCCTCCAAATTACTATAAATTTTAAATTAAGGGGCTCTCAGGCAACAAAAATTATGGGAGCAGGAAATAACAGTTCTTTAATAGGGAAAGGAAAAAAAAAAGGATAAAATAAACAATGCAGTACACTAGAACAACACTGACAGAGTCAGAACCCAACCTGACACCCTGTTGGTCAGGGTGTTGGTAGCAATCTAATTGGAAATGTGGCTGCAGTCCTCCTGAAGTGTCAGGTGTGGTTCTGCTGGAGCAGGGATCCTGTAGAAAAAGGGTGTAGTCTTCCTCTGACAATCCAGTGGAAGAAGAGGCAGCTGCTGTTCCTCTGGGAAATCCAGTGGAGAAGCTGTGCTGGTATTCCAGAATCTCCAGATTATATCTGGGTAGCAATGCTTGGCTCCTCCTTCTGGGCGGAGCATGTCACAATGGGATGATATAGTTCTTATCCATCATGCAGTGACATTCAATAGCCTGTTATCAGCAGATATCCCCTCCCAAGGGAGGAGTGATTGTGGAAGAGATAAGGAAAACTGCCCACTTGACAAAAGACAACTGCCATACAGATGGTAATAGAATACATCTTGCCTCGCAATCTGGAACACAAGTGTATATAAGAAGGGATGAGGAAAAAGCAAAGGCAAAGGTGATATAGCAGAGTTTTTACAGCCCCAGAGGGATAAGCCATAGAACCCAAGGGGTCCCCTGGGATAGAAGGGACAGGGTTTGCCACAAGGAAGTGGCAGAAGCATTCCCTCCTCAGCAGAGGAGAGCCAACTCAGACATCGCTTGGGGAGAAATCAGTGTGCTATCTGCAGGGCAGAGGGATACTGGAAGCAAGAATGCCTGCAGAAACAACTGGATCCTCAGGAGGAGGAAGTCCAGAGGATAATGGAGACAGATTGTTAGGGGTGTCAGGGGCTCCCATCATACCAGGGACCCACCACACTGGAGCCCTTGCTAACTTTTAAGGTGGGTCCAGATTGAGAGGAGCTGTGTTTCCTGGTAGACACAGGGGCCTCTCAATCCACCTTGAATTTTATCCCTAAGAGGGGAAAATTGTCAAAATGATTATTCAAGGGGTGAGTGGGAAGGGTGAATGAGTGCATTTTGTTCAACCCCTATTAATAGATGTGGGAGTCAGGTTTGAAATGCATGAATTCCTGTTTGTTCCTAATTGTGATTGTAATTTACTGGAAAGGGATTTGATGGCTAAAGTGGGAATGCAAATTAGTATTGTGAAAAATGATACAGAGCCTAACACTGGTAACTTTGTGTAAAATGTCTGAGAAGGTTTATGCTGAAATTAACCCAGAAATGTGAGTGGCCCCAGGGAAATACGGAAGATTTGATATAGAGCCTCTCCAAATTACTTTGAAGCAACCAGGACAAGTGGTGTCTAAAAAGCAATATCCTATTTCAAGGGAAGGAAAGAAGGGGTTACAGCCTGTCATTGAGTCTCTGCTAAAGGCAGGTCTCTTGGAGTCATGGATGTCTCCCTATAATGCTCCTATCCTGCTGGTTAAGAAACAGGATGGAACCTACAGAATGGTGCAGGATCTAAGAATGATAGATGAAATTGTCAAACCAAGGCATCGCACAGTTCTGGATCCCTATACCATCCTGAATCACATTCCTTCTTCACATCAGTATTATTCAGTACTGGATTTAAAGGATGCTTTCTCAGGGTATCCAATTACAGAGGACAGTAAACAGTATTTTGCCTTTGAGTGGGAGCAGGAGGAAGGAGAGAAGATGGTAAAACAACAATTGACATGGACAGTCCCCCCGCAGGGATTTACAGAGTCACCGGTTCTGTTTGGGTAAGCCCTGCAAAAAATATTAAGAGAGTTTACTCCACCCTCAGGAGACAGGTTGTTGCAGTACGTGGATGATTTGCTTTTATCAGGGGAACAGGAAAAGGTGGTTGAAGAGGCTACTGTGAAGCTGCTTAATTTTCTTGCTAAAAAGCGACTTAGAGTGTCTGAAAAGAAGGAGCAGTTGGTAGAGAAAAAGGTTAAATATTTGGGACCTGTTTTGACTGGAGGGTGGCGGTGTATTGAGCTAGACAGAATATAAGGGATTTTACAAGTACCGTTACCCCAGACCAAGTAGTTATGGCAGTTTTTAAAGTTAGTAGGGTACTGCAGAGCATGAATTGAGAACTTTTCTGTTTAACCAGACCTTTATATGACTTTTTAACCCAAGAAAGTCCTAATGTTCTGGCATGGACACCAGAAGGAGAGAAAAGCTTTAGAAAATTAAAAGACAAATTGGTTAATGCCCCAGTCTTAGCTCTTCCAGACTCAGAAAAGGAATTTGAATTATATGTGGATGTTAAACAAGGCCATGCTAAAGGAATTTTCATACAAGAGCATGGGGGAACACAGCAGCCTGTTGCTTATTTTTCTAAGCTCTTAGATCCAGCGTCCAGAGGCTGGCCTCACTGTCTACAGAACTGTGCAACCACAGCCTTGATGGTAACTGAGTCCCAAAAACTGGCAGTAGGAGGATATCTGATTATTCAAGTTTCCCATCAAGTTAAAGCTTTGTTAACTGAAGGAGCCTCTAAGGGGATGACCAGTGCTCGCTTATTACAGCATGAATCTTGTTTAATGGAACAGGAGGACTTGGAATTGAAAAGTGGGGAAGGGTTTAACCCAGCCTCTGTGAACGGCCACGAAGAGGGGGCCAGTGTTGCGGTGTGCTGTAATGTCCCATTTTAGACTTCCAAGTCACCTCCCAGGTGTGCCTATACCTCTCTCCCTTCCCCCTCGCCCCATGCTGAGTGAGTCCTGTCAATCAGGCTTAACATTCCAGCAAGGCAGTCGTGTGGTTGGTCAAGTTCAAAGGATGCCCCTATGCCCAGGGGTCATTGGCCAGTCTAGGTGTCATCCCCCCCTGAGACCCAGCCCCTCTCACCTGGTTGGGTGGCTCACCTGTCCCCTCCCTTCCCCCTGCCCCGGGAGCTTAAAAAGGTAATCTGACCATGCGGCTAAATTCTGTTGGAGCAGCTGCTCATGTGCAGACCTCTGTAACCATGGAATAAACCACTGGATTAAACCCTCCAGCAGAATCCATCTCCTTTTTCTCTTCACCATCGCCAGAAGCTCTCTTTCCTGAGGTAAACGGAGTTCCTGACAAGCCTGGACTTGTTCAGTGCCCAGCTGCAACCACCAGCAGCCAAGGTATCTCTGGGGTGATTTACACCACAGTTGCTGCCTTTGGCCCAGCAGCGAGGGTCAGACTGGCCCAGGCACCATCTAACTGATAATATTGGGATTCATATTTCAATAACTGGCGTCCCTGAGGGTGGGCAAAGCGACTCTGCAGCCCGAGACGGACCCGCAGTACCTCGGAGAAGCTTCTGGCAGCCGTGCATCCAGCTGAGAAGGGCTTTGGTTGCATCGCCCTCAGCTAGAGACTTTGGGAATATTCCCAGAAGAAGTTTCGTGGATTGTCCGGCGCCTCTGGAAAGCCCAGCTCCTTTGTTGTGAGCAGATTTTCCAGAGGGAGGACAGGGTAGCCTCTCTCGCCCAGAGAGAAGTCCTGTCCGGTGAGGAGACCTGCCTGTACCCAGCCAGCTTCAGCTTCCATTTCAGGTGAGTATCTCTGCTTTCGGTAGAGCAGAAGCTCAAAAACAGACTCTGCCGTGAGTTCTGTTCCTTTTTGCCTTTGCATTTTTGGCTGCGCAGCCCCCACAGATTCATTGCGTTCTAGCGTTTAGCTTTTTGCTGCGTGTGTTACTCTCTTTTGGAATTCGCGCCGGAGCGGCGGGATTGCTCTCTGCCCTTCCCCCCGCTCGGCAGCGCAGCGTGCTCGGCTCTCCACGTGGCCGGGAGATCCCTCTCTCTCTTCCTTTCTCGCTCTGAGCGGGGGAGGGGGGGGGCTCTCGGCGCGGGAGACTCTCTTTCTCTCTCTGTGCGGGGGAGGAGGGGGGCTCTCTTTCCACGTGGCCGGGAGATCTTTCTCGGTGCGGGGGACGGGGGGGCTCTCGGCTCTCTCTTGCCGCGGGGGACTCTCTCTCTCTGTGTGCGGGGGAGGGGGGGCTCTCTTTCCACGTGGCCGGAGGATCTTTCTCGGTGCGGGGAGGAGGGCTCTCGGTACACGCGGCGCGGGGTGGGGGGTGTTCTCTGCACACGCGGCACGGGGGGGGGGCCCGGTTTCGCCTTGCCACGTGGCGTGGGGGAGGCTGCTCTCTGCTCCGCGGGGGGGCTGCATTCCACGGCGGGGGAGGCTTTGTTTCCACCTTGGTTCGGCTGGGCGTGCCCTGCTGCTGCTGCCCGGGAATTTTAAAAGCAGTCTGCACAGCTGCATTGTGAAGCTTTTGTCTGTTCGTTATCGCTTTCTATCTGTGTTTTTTTTTAGAAATCGGTAGCTGATTTTAGCTTTGTTTTTGGTCAGGCGGGATTAAGTACTTTGCTTTTTACATCTAACATGGGTTCCAAACTCAGCATTGTACAAAAAGGAGTGTATTATAATATTGTTAGCATTTTAGTTAGTGGTAATGTGAAGTTCTCAAAAGGAAAATTGAAACAGTTTATAAGATGGCTTTTCCTGCACTTCCCAAAAATTTCCCCTGAAGAAATCCACAATATTCAATTCTGGGATAAAGTTGGGAATGAATTGATAACCTTAGGACAATCTGGCAATGTACCCTCAGCTAAATTTGTGTTCTGGAGTTTACAAATTCGAACTGCATTGCTCAAATAAAAGGAACTGGAGAAAAAGCCAGATGCAAAGCCATGTACCTCTGCTCTCCCTGTTTCTCCCTCTCCTAGCTCTAAAACCCCTAAACCTCTTTCCCCAAAACTTGGTATTTTAAAGAGAGCAAAGTCATTGGGAAGTCGACTCCCAGAGTCTGCTGAAATGCCTGAGTTGCCCTGTCCACAAGGCCCTGGCCAGGCTGCGTGGAACCTTTCCCAATCCCCTGTGTCCCCTCCTCTGAAACCCAGAGTCAGCTTTCTGGAGAGCAGTGATGCCCAAAATGGCCCCCAGTCCCTAGGGGGTCCGCAAAATGGAGGATGCCACGTGGCACCTTCCCAAACCTGGTCTTCTTCTTCCCAAAATCCTCTTAAGCATCCCAAAATTCCAGCCCCATCCCCCTCTCCTCCTGTTCCTCGTGACCCCTTCCCCCCCCTTTCCTGCAGTACCCTCAGCTCCGCCCCTCTACTCCTCCCAGGGGGCGTCTGCTGACGTGATGTCACCAGGTGTCCCCGCCCCTTGCTCCCACGGTGTCTCCGCCCCCTGCTCGCCCCCTGACCCCGCCTCCTGTTCCCACAGTTTCCCCGCCCCTTGCCAGCCCCCTGTCCCCGCCCCCTCCCCTGGTTCCCACGGTGGGGACACACACCCACAGCCTGTCCCCAAACCTGTAGCTGTGATCCCAATGCTTCTGTTTCAAGGGATACAGAGCAGGGAACAGCAGATTCAATGCATAGTCCCATGTTGTCACTGGCTCCTGTTACCTTTCAGCCTGCAGCTCAGGGACGAGCAGCCCCAACTGCTAATTGAAGTTCTTTTGGACGACAATTGATAAAAGAGATCTGTAAATCTCATAAAGAATATGGTCCACACAGTCCATATTTCCGTGGCCTTTTAAATTCTGAACTGAGTAGGACTGTGGTGATTCCACATGATTTAAAACAGCTTTTTTCATGTCTCATGACCTCCACGGAATTCAAATTATGGGAAATTGCATGGAAACAAATGCTAAAAGACGCTCTCCCAGGCTTGCGTGCTGATCCAAGCACAGCCAAAGACAACAGTGGTAACCCTATTACCATTGAGCACCTCTGTGGTGAGGGCCAATGGTCTTCCCCCTCAATCCAAGCTACTGTAATTCCTGCAGAAACACTTGAGAAAGTAAAAGAAGCAGCTGAAAAAGCATTCTTTTCCCTACAACCTGAGGGGCCTTTTGAGCCCTATAGTAAAATTAAACAGCTACCATCAGAGCCTTTTTTGAAATTTGTAGAAAGGCTAACTAGAGCCATTGAAATACAAGTTAAAAAAAGAGAATGCTAGAGAAGCAATTTTAGAGGAAATGGCATTTACAAATGCAAATGCACAGTGTCAAGCGGCAATCCTGAGCCTTCCTATAGAACCTTCCCTGACATTAAATGATATGCTTCCAGTCTGTAACAGGAAAGTGCCTCTGATGAGTGTGGCTGAAGACACCAGACCAAGGCTGCTGCCAAGACCACCTCAGCGTGTCGCCGTTGCCAGCCCTGCGCCTTTCCCCTCAGCACAGCAGTACCCTGGGCAGCAGCAGAGACCAGCAATTGTTGAGCCCACAAAACCATGCCTGCTTTGTAATAACCTAGGGCACTGGAGTAACCAGTGCCTCCTGAAAAGGGAATTTGATGAATTTAGACATGGCAGGGGAGGAGAACTACAAGCCCTCCCTAGGGGTCAACAACAAAAAAACTGAAAAGAGAGCGCCGGCCTGCCAGGCGCGCAGACACAAAAAAAGCAGGCCAAAAGAATAAGGGTAGCAAAACAAATCAAGCGCGCGATAATATTAATGTTTGTGTAAGTGAAGCAGGTGCTTCAAAGACCAAGTCTGCTAGTACGTTGTTAAAAGTGAAACAAAATAACCTTTGTTATGATTTAAGTGATCCTGTGTTAACCACGTCTTCTGTCAATGAGCCTTACAGGTTGCAGCTGAGAGTCACTTCTCCTGGAGGACACTGACTGGCATTTTGTATCTGTAAATCCTGAACTGAAGGGTACTTGGAACAGAATTCGTTGTAAGTACATCGTCATTGGGGACACCAAACACACACCACAAGAGATCAAAATTGCTCCAGGAATGACAACATCAGATCCTGAGCAATTTGTTCTCAGCCTGCACTGTTTCCACCCACCCCTGTTTCTTCCCAAGGGACAAATTGTTGCACAAGCTATCCCTGTGCCATCTTTACCTGAAAATATCGAAAAACAAGGGCCCACAGTCGCCCGGGTCCAAGTTATTGGGAAAGATAAACCCAAATTATGGTGCAATGTCAGTGGGGGTGGGGAGTCAAAACGCATTGAGTTGCTTGTAGACACTGGTGCAGACTGCACAGTGATTCCAGTACAAGACTGGCCAGCACATTGGCCTTTGCAAAATGTTGCCGGTCACCTTCAAGGTGTGGGAGGTCTGCAATTGGCAAGACAATCCAAAAGCATTATTCAATTCGAGGGACCAAACGGACAATTGGCAAATGTCCGTCCATTTGTTTTAGATTATTTGGAACCTTTGTTAGGGAGAGATTTAATGGCCCAGTGGGGTGTCACAATTGATATTCCAGACTCTCCACAGCATTTTTGTGCAGCAGTCATTGAACAACAGTGCCCCACCCAAAAACTGAAGTGGAAAACAGACAAACCAGTTGATGTGAAACAGTGGCCACTCAGTAAACAAAAAATAAAGGTGCTTGAAGAGCTAGTGCAAGAGCAACTAAAAAAGGGCTACATTGTGGAGACCATGTCCCCATGGAACTCTCCAGTGTTTGTCATCCAAAAAGCTGACAAAAAGAGATGGCGGCTCCTCTGTGACCTCCGACAAATTAATAATGTAATTGAAGATATGGGTTCTCCCCAACCTGGTACGCCATCCCCAACAATGCTTCCCCAAGATTGGAAATTAGCTGTTATTGATATTAAAGATTGTTTTTTCCAAATCCCCTTGCACCCTGACGATGCACCGCGTTTTGCATTCTCAGTCCCTTCTATCAATTTAGAAGCTCCTATGAAAAGGTACCATTGGACCGTTCTTCCTCAGGGACTCAAGGTCTCTCCAGCTATCTGCCAGTGGTGTCTCTTCCCTGCTTTCCCCAGTACGTGCAGCCGCAGAGAAGGCCATCATCTATCATTATATGGATGATATCCTTGTGTGTGCCCCCAATGATGATTTACTCACGCATGCGCTTGACCTAACGATCGATGCATTGATTGTTGCAGGGTTCGAGCTCCAGGAAAAGAAAATTCAAAAGATGCCACCTTGGAAGTATTTGGGCTTAGACATTGGAAATAGGACCATTGTTCCTCAAAAATTAGAAATTAATCCAAGGATCAAGACCCTTGCGGATGTCCACAAGTTGTGTGGGTCTTTGAATTGGGTAAGACCATGGCTCGGTCTGACTAATGAAGACCTTGCCCCTCTTTTCAATTTATTGAAAGGGGGAGAGGACCCAGGTGCTCCTAGGTCCATTACCCCAGAGGCACGGAAAGCTCTAGAAAAGGTTCAGATTGCAATGTCCACAAGACAGGCCAACCGATGCCGGCCTGACCTGCCATTCAAATTTATCATTCTAGGTAAGTTGCCACACCTCCATGGAATTATTTTCCAGTGGGAGGAAAAACAAACACCTAAGGCAAAGAACACACAAAAAAAGGACCGGGACCAGAGGGCTCCTCTCTTGATCATAGAGTGGGTTTTCCTCAGTCACAAAAGGTCCAAGAGACTGACAAAGCCTCAGGAGCTGGTAGCAGAACTGATCCGGAAAGCAAGGACCCGGATCAGGGAGTTAGCAGGATGTGATTTTAAGTGCATCCATATTCCAGTTGAGTTAAAATCAGGTAAAAATACTATGAAAATACTGGAACAATTGTTTCAAGAAAATGAAGTGTTGCAGTTTGCTCTGGATTCCTACTCAGGACAAATTTCGGTAGCGCGGCCCGCTCACAAATTGTTTGAACAAGATGTTCAATTTACTTTAAAATTGAGAAGTGCTCTATGTAGGAGACCTTTAAAAAGGGCTCTAACTGTCTTTACAGATGCGTCCGGGAGGTCCCACAAGTCTGTTATGACTTGGAAGGATCCTCAAACCCAGCAGTGGGAGACGGACATTGCTGAGGTGGAAGGTTCACCTCAGGTTGCTGAATTGGCTGCTGTTGTTAGGGCTTTTGAAAGGTTCTCAGAACCATTCAATCTGATTACAGACTCTGCATATGTGGCAGGAGTAGTATCCAGGGCAGATCAAGCAATACTGCAAGATGTATCTAACATCGCACTTTTCGAATTGCTCTCAAAACTGGTAAAGTTAGTCACTCACCGAGAGCAACCATTTTATGTGATGCATGTCAGGTCACACACTGACTTGCCAGGGTTTATCGCTGAAGGCAACAGAAGAGCAGATGCTCTTGCTGCGCCCGCAGTGATGGCCACTCTCCCAAATGTTTTTGAACAGGCAAAAATCAGCCACCAGCTTTTCCACCAAAATGCACCTGGCCTGGTTCGTCGGTTTAACATCACTCAAGAACAGGCCAAAGCAATTGTGGCCACATGCCCAAATTGCCAACAATATGCACTCCCTACAGTGAGTACGGGAGCAAACCCAAGGGGACTGAAGAGTTGTGAACTGTGGCAAACAGATGTAACACACATACAGTCTTTTGGACGGCAAAAATATGTTCATGTTAGTGTAGATACCTTTTCTGGAGCGGTCTATGCTTCTGCCCACACAGGAGAATCATCTATTGATGCTATTAAGCACCTCTTACAGGCTTTTTCTTTCATGGGCATCCCCAAGGAGCTGAAAACTGATAATGGGCCTGCTTATAAATCCAAGGAATTCGGGAGCTTCCTGCAGCAATGGGGAGTAGAGCACAAAACTGGCATCCCCTACTCCCCTACAAGTCAAGCCATTGTAGAAAGAACTCACCGTGATATTAAAAGGGTCCTGGACCAGCAACAACAGGTTCTGAAGGTGGAACCTCCCCACATCCGGTTATCCAGGGCGCTATTCACAATCAATTTTCTGAATTGTTCTTTTGACAGCCTGAACCCACCCATCCTACGCCACTTTGGGGGGAGCAGTCACAGGTTGATGAAAGAAAAACCTCCGGTTTTAGTAAAAGACCCTGAGACTTGGAAAATGGTGGGACCTTACAAATTGGTTACTTGGGGATGTGGATACGCCGGTGTGTCCACCCCCTCTGGTTTAAGGTGGGTTCCTTCCAAATGGGTAAGGCCCTATGTTCCCAAAGTCTCAGAGAAATCTGCAGAAGCACCCCAGGTTGCTCATGCTGCCTGGAGAAGAAAACGCCGCACGCGTTCTCTGGAGGAAATTCCATTTAAGCCTCCTATCTGGAATAGTTTGTAATATATGTTTGTTTCAAGTTTTTGTACCAGTTTAGATCCCACTGTTCGTGTGTAGCCTCGAGATGCCATGAGACCGAGCCTGCTTCTCGTCCTACTCGTGATCATCCCACCTGCGATCTCCTGCATAGTGCTGCAGCCCACACCACATATGGACTACCTTGACAAAGGTTCTCGGAATTCAACAGAGAAACTGACAACTGGCTGAATGGACTGTTCAAAGGCTGGTTGGGATCTATTCTGAAAACTGTGTTTTTAGTGCTGTTTATTTTTCTATAGTTTTGTAGTTGTTAGCATCGTTTTTGGACTAATCAAACGCATGGTTCTCAAGTTAATTTCAAGCTCATCTCCCCCTCCTGAGGTCTACCATTTGGAAGCCCTTAGTGCTCCAATGGATGACCTGGAAGCCTCAGTGGAAAACACTGACCCTCCTGTAGAGGAAAAACTGATTTACCAACCATGGTTTGGCAATCAGTCTGCACCACAAACACAGCCCTCTTCTTTTTAAACAAAACTAGGTGGAGATGTTGCGGTGTGCTGTAATGTCCCATTTTAGACTTCCAAGTCACCTCCCAGGTGTGCCTATACCTCTCTCCCTTCCCCCTCGCCCCATGCTGAGTGAGTCCTGTCAATCAGGCTTAACATTCCAGCAAGGCAGTCGTGTGGTTGGTCAAGGTCAAAGGATGCCCCTATGCCCAGGGGTCATTGGCCAGTCTAGGTGTCATCCCCCCCTGAGACCCAGCCCCTCTCACCTGGTTGGGTGGCTCACCTGTCCCCTCCCTTCCCCCTGCCCCGGGAGCTTAAAAAGGTAATCTGACCATGCGGCTATATTCTGCTGGAGCAGCTGCTCCCGTCCAGGCCTCTGTAACCATGGAATAAACTTCTGGACATCAAACCCTCCAGCGGAATCCTCTCCTTTTTCTCTTCACCATCGCCAGAATCTCTTTCTCCTGAGGTAAACGGAGTTCCTGACAAGCCTGGACTTGTTCAGTGCCCTGCTGCAATCTCCAGCAGCCAAGGTATCTCTGGGGTGTTACACCGCAGTTGCTGCCTTTGGCCCAGCAGCGAGGGTCAGACTGCCCCAGGCACCATCTAACTGATAATATTGGGATTCATATTCCAATAGGCCAGAAAGAAACACATGACTGCATTCAAGTGATAGATCTCCAGACTGGGGCTAGGGAAGACTTACGAGACACTTCCTGGCCTGAGGGAAAAAATGTGTTTATGGATGGGTCTTCAAGGGTGGTAGAAGGGAAGTGATTTACAGGATACGCTATCATAATGGAAAGGAATTAAAGGAAGGAGGTAGATTTCCACCCACATGGTCAGCTTAGACAGTGAAGCTGTATATGCTTGTAAGGGCCTGTGAATTATATCGGGACAAGATACTGACTATTTTTACTGATTCTGAATATGCATATGGGGTGATACATGCATTTGGGAAATTATGGGAAGAAAGAGGTTTATTAACCTGCAGAGACAAATCGTTAGCTCATGAGAGCTTAATTTCTCACCTATTGGAAGTGGTGAATTTACCAAAAGGGGTAGCAACAATACATGTTAGGGGACACCAGGCAGGGTGGTCAGAAGAGGCAATAGGTAACTGACTGGCTGCTGAAGAAGCTTGGAAAGCTGCATTGTTGCCAGAAATCTCTTATGATCCTCCCTTTGCTCCTAGTAACCCTATCCTTGCCAGAGAAACTGTCTTTTCTATCAGAGGAGGTTGAGATAATTAAAAAGAGTGAGGCAGAGTAAAGAGGGTGTCCTAGGGTGACTTTATGATGCTTGCATCCCCATTCATCTGTTTAGCCCAGAAGTAAGTTTGGCAACTTTAAGACGAGTTCTGAGAGCAAAGGGGGGGGAGAGAAGAAGCACAGCTTGTTTTCAGAAAATGCACTCACTCCTCCACATTCTGGCTCATGGACTGTGTTGTCTGCAGCACGGATGGACGACGGGACAAAGCTCTCCTTTGCTTTTAGTTAGTTTTCAGTTATCTGAGGCAGAGAAGTTCCCTAGACTGTGGTTTTTATTTTTCTCTTAGAACTGTTTAAACCTGCTCTAGACTGAACACCCAGAAGAGCACCAGAAGCTCACACCTATAGCCCACTGGGGCGTGGCCTGGGCTGCGGCATTTCCACTGCCAGAGGGACTAATAACAGACTTTGAGCTGAACTACAGCCCACAAAAGGGACTTTCTGAGTTTGTCATCTCTTTTGGATCAGCAAAAGGTTTTACTGTTTAATATTGTTGGGTTTTTTTTTTTGTGCTGGTAAATGCTTTGCCTATTAAAGAAACAGTTTTTCCACTTTTCTCCAAGGAAATATTTTCCCAAAGCAGTTAAGGGAG
Source organism: Melozone crissalis (assembly GCF_028551555.1). Lineage (NCBI taxonomy): Eukaryota > Metazoa > Chordata > Aves > Passeriformes > Passerellidae > Melozone > Melozone crissalis. The sequence continues at coordinate 1,070,751 of NW_026535813.1, read as the reverse complement.
GGAGCGCTTAAATCTGCTTTTTAGAGGAACCCCTTTAGAGGTTTTCTCCCAGATTTGCCCTAAACCAGGAAAAAATTTTGGCACCCAACGTGGGGCAAGAGAGAGAGAGTGGAAAAACCCTGTTTTGAGTACACTTTGGTTGCCATTACTCTGTGTACATATAAAGCAGTTAATAGCCATGCTTTTTGAATTCATAATGTCTCTTGGGGTGAAGGCTTGCATGCATTTCTGGTCCCTAGGGTTTTTTGAGATCTTATTACCTCTGTGGTCCCTAGGTTTATTTTCTTATCCAGAAATAGCTCTAGTATTGCTCTAATACATAGTGTTTATAGGAGAGGGGCAGTGACCAGAATAGCTATCCTGCTGGGCTTGGTGGCAATGATTTGTAAGAAGTTTAGAATCATGCTGGGGTCTGCTCCAGGTATGAATGGTTCATGGCTATGGTTATGCATCCAGTTTGTTAGAGGAGGGGATGAGGCTTTTCAGCCTTTGCTTTCCTTCTTCTCCTCTGAATCTGTTGCATCACTATTGAAGAATGTTCAGTTTCCCCTGAATGTTCAAGAGACCATCTTTTTAGTATTTAATCTGGTAAGCTTCCTCTATGCAATCTGCTGCTTCTCTAGAATGAGGGCTGAGATTTCTAGACGGGCTAATGAGACCCCTGACTCAGGAGTAGACCCAGGTGTGGAAAATCCTAAGTGGTGTGGGAAATGGGAGGATATGGGCCAAATCCTGAAGGAATTTTCTGACCCTATAATCTGGGATTTTCCCCATGAACAAATTCAGAACCCAGCTGAGGTGGGGAAATAGCTGAAAGAGAAGTACCAGGATGATCCTAAGGAGAAAAAGACCATTGCAGTGAGCTGGGCCTTGGCATATGCTTATCACACTGCTAGATACTGTAGGGCAGCAGACAGAGGCAGGGGGGCAGGGAGATAAATCACCTATCCCAGTCACTCAGGCTGCAGCCAACACCCCAGGTTTGAAGCCAGCAGCAAAACCAGATAGTGAGTCTAAGCTAGCAGCTAAACCAATGACTGTTGCTACAGGCACTAGAAGTGGGAAATGCACGGACAAGACTAATCGACCAGTGAATGATGATGATGATGATGCAGGAGAAGGAACCTCAATGCCTCCTGACATAAAATCAAGAGTCAAAGCAGCAGGTGCAAGATCAGATGCAAATATTGAGTCCTTTTCCCTGAAGGACCTTCGTTGCCTACGGAAGGATTACCCCCGACGACTTGATGAATCCTTAATTAGTTGGTTAGTCCGTCTCTGGGATGCTGCAGGTGAGGCCACAATTCTGGATGGCACTGAAGCGAGGCATTTGGGATCCCTGTCACATGATCCCGTCATCGGCCAAGGAATGATGAGGGGGGCTAATCCACGCAGCCTCTGGTCACAGGTCTTGGACAGTGTTGCACAAAGATACCTGTGTGCAGATGATCTTTATATGCAACAAACACAGTGGAAGATCATAGAGCAAGGGATCCAATGCCTGAGAGCAATGGCAGTGGCAGAGATTATCTTCTCAGATGACGTAACAACTATGAACACACACTTGGTACCATGCACAAACTTGTGCGACTTGGGCCACATGAATATGCTTCTGTCTTAGCCATAATGAAGAGGGATAAGAGGGATGAGACTGTGCTTGATATGGCAAGGAAACTCCGAGCATATGCAGATGCTGTACATGGCCCAACACATGCCAGAATCGCAGTGGTAAAAACACGTCTGCAGAAATTAGAGGACAAGATAGAGGAGAATCATAAGAAGGTCAGAGAGGAGATTAAAGAAGACCTTCTCCAAATCTAGGCAGTACAGATCAGAGGTTCTGGAATCCAAGGCAGACGTTTCCCAGATGGCGAGAGAAGGTACACCCCATGAGCTGAGCTGTGGTTCTACCTGCGTGATTGTGGAGAAAACATGAGGAGGTGGGATGGAAAACTTACTGCTGTTCTGGCACGACGGGTGTGTGAATTGAAGGAAGACAGGGCTGAGAGAGGGAGTTCCATCAAAAGGAAAGTAGCTCCAGTTGCCCGTAGCTGAACTGCCAGGTATGATGATGATGACATGTCCGATCCCCTTGAAGGAACATCCAAGACATATGCCCAGGGAAAGAAGGATAACCAGGCTTAGAGGGGCCCTGCCTCTAGCCAGGTAGAGGCTAGGGAAAACCTTGTTTTCCGGTCTGTGTGGATTCGTTGGCCTGGCACATCGGAACCACAAGAGTATAAAGCTTTCGTTGATACTGGTGCTCAATGTACATTAATTCCGTCGAGACATGTGGGGACAGAGTCTGTTTCTATTGCTGGTGTGACAGGGGGATCCCAAGATTTCACTTTGGTGGAAGCTGATGTGAGCCTGACTGGGAATGAGTGGAAGAAACACTCTATTGTGACTGGCCCAGAGGCCCCATGCATTTTGGGCATAGACTACCTTCGAAGTGGGTATTTCAAAGACCCGAAAGGACTCAGGTGGGCGTTTGGGATAGCAGCTGTAGTGACAGAGGGCATCCAGCAGTTGAATACCTTGTCTGGACTGTCTGAGAATCCATCTGCAGAAGGATGCCTGATGGGAGAAGAGCAACAGGTTCCAATATCCACTTCCATAGTGCATCGACGACAGTATAGAACCACTTGAGATGCTGTCATCCCCATGCATAAGATGATCCAAGAGCTGGAGAGCCAAGGGGTGGTCAGCAAGACCCACTCACCCGTCAACAGCCCCATTTGGCCTGTGCGAAAATCTGAAGGAGAATGGAGATTGACTGTGGACTATCATGCATTGAATGAAGTGACTCCACCACTGAGTGCTGCTGTACCAGACATATTAGAGCTCCAGTATGAGTCCAAGTCAGTGGGGTGGTATGCCACTATAGACATTGCCAATGCATTTTTCTCCATTCCTCTGGCAGCAGAATGCTGGCCTCAGTTTGCTTTCACGTGGAGGGGAGTGCAGTACAACTGGAACCGACTGCCCCAGGGGTGGAAGCACAGTTCTACCATCTGCCATGGACTGATCCAGACTGCACTAGAAAAGGGTGAGGCTCCAGAACATCTGCAATATATTGATGACATCATTGTGTGGGGGAACACAGCTGCGGAAGTGTTTGAGAAAGGAAAGAAAATCATCCAAATCCTCATGGGAGCTGGTTTCGCCATTAAAAAGAGCAAAGTAAAGGGACCAGCTCGTGAGATTCAGTTCCTAGGAGCGAAGTGGCAAGATGGACGGCATCAGATTCCTACAGATGTCATCAACAAGATCACAGCAATGTCTCCACCCACTAATAAGAAGGAGACACAAGCTTTCCTGGGTGCCATAGGCTTTTGGAGGATGCACATTTCTGAGTACAGTCAAATTGTGAGCCCTCTTTACCTGGTCACCCACAAGAAGAACAGTTTCCAGTGGGGCCCTGAGCAGCAACAAGCATTTGTCCAGATTAAGCAGGAGATCGCTCATGCAGTAGCCCTTAGCCTGGTCCAGACGGGACCAGATGTGAAGAACATTCTCTACTCTGCAGCTGGGAACAATGGCTTGTCCTGGAGCCTTTGGTAGAAGGTGCCTGGGGAGACTCAGGGTCGACCACTGGGATTTTGGAGTCGAAGCTACAGAGGCTCTGAAGCCAACTACACTCCAACAGAGAAGGAAATCTTGGCTGCCTATGAAGGAGTCCAAGCCACTTCAGAGGTGATTGGCACGGAAGCACAACTCCTCCTGGCACCCCGACTACCGGTGCTGGGGTGGATGTTCAAAGGCAAGGTTCCTTCCACCCACCATGCCACCAGTGCTACATGGAGCAAGTGGATTGCTCTTATCACACAGCGTGCCCATATAGGTAAACTGAATCGCCCTGGGATTTTGGAGGTAATTACAAATTGGCCCGAAGGTGAGCATTTTGGTGTCACAGATGAAGAACAAGAACCAGTGACACGGGCTGAAGAGGCTCCTCCATATAACCAACTGCCACCAGAGGAAACGCGCTACGCTCTTTTCACTGACGGTTCCTGTCGCATCGTAGGGATGAACCGGAAGTGGAAAGCAACCGAATGGAGCCCCACACGACAGGTCGCACAAGCTACCGAAGGAGAAGGTGGACCAAGTCAACTTGCTGAACTCAAAGCCGTTCGACTGGCCCTGGACATTGCAGAAAGAGAGAAGTGGCCAAAGCTCTACCTCTACACTGATTCATGGATGGTAGCCAATGTTCTGTGGGGATGGCTGGAGAGGTAGAAAGAGGCTAACTGGCAGCATCGAGGAAAACCAATTTGGGCTGCTGATGAGTGGAAAGACATTGTGACCAGGGTAGGGAGGCTACCTGTGAAAGTCCGCCATGTAGATGCCCATGTCCCCAAGAGTAGAGCTTATGAGGAGCACCAAAGCAATGAGCAGGTCGACCAGGCTGCAAAGATAGGGGTGTCCAAGATAGACCTAGATTGGGAACACACGGGAGAGTTATTCCTAGCTCAATGGGCCCATGATGCCTCAGGCCATCAGGGCAGAGATGCTACCTATAAGTGGGCATGAGAACAAGGGTTGGATTTAACCATGGTCTGTATTTCACAGGTTATCCATGACTGTGAGATGTGTGCTGCCATCAAGCAGGCCAAGCGAGTGAAGCCCTTCTGGTACGGTGGGCGGTGGTCCAAGTACAAGTATGGGGAGGCCTGGCAGATTGACTATATCACACTGCCCCAGACGTGCCTGGGCAAGCGCTACGTGCTGACCATGGTGGAAGCCACCACCGGATGGTTGGCAACCTACCCTGTTTCTCATGCTACTGCCCAGAACACCATCCTGGGCCTTGAAAAGCAGGTCCTTTGGAGGCATGGTACCCCTGAGAGGATCGAGTCAGACAATGGGACTCATTTCAAGAACAGCCTTATCAACACCTGGGCTAGGGAACATGGCATTGAGTGGGTGCACCATATCCCCTACCATGCACCAGCTGCAGGAAAAGTAGAGAGGTACAATGGACTACTAAAAACCCAGTTGAAAGCTTTGGGTGAGGGATCTTTCAAAAATTGGGAGCAGCATCTAGCAAAGGCCACCTGGTTAGTTAACATCCGAGGTTCCACCAACCGAGCAGGTCCTGCCCAGTCTGAGTCCCTGAATATAATAGATGAAGTTCCATTGGTACATGTCAGAGGTTTGTTAGGGAAGACTGTGTGGATCAATTCTGCCTCGAGTACAGACAAACTCATTTGTGGGATTGTCTTTGCTCAGGGACCAGGTTGCACGTGGTGGATAATGCAAAGAGATGGAACAACACGATGTGTACCTCAGGGAGATCTGATTGTGGAGTGAGAATGATATGCAAATATCACTGTTCATTGGATGTTACTGCCATTGTCTGTACATTAAACTATACGGACAGGAGACAGAAGGAAATGTGTAAGTGTTGAAGGTCCGGGCAAGTGGAAGATTGTCAGGTTCCGTCCTAGTGGACAGATGACCTGATGGTTCGTAGGAATGATCTCAGAGTGCAAAAACCAACACGGTACAAAGGGGTTTGCAGTGATAATCAATTAAAATGAAGTTTTATTAAAATAATCACAGCAAAAATATGATAGAGGGATTAAGGGAGAGAAAAAGATAGAGAAAGAGATAGAGAGAGAGAGAGAGAGAGAAGGAGAGGGGATATAGCTATCAACGCAGAGATGTAGTCCTTTGGTCCAGTCCAGCTGAGGGTCCGCCTGCTACGCTGGGGAGATCTCGAAGGCTCTAGCTAACTCAGAGGTTTTTATTACTGAAAATTGTGAGGGGGGGGCGGAAACAGATACAATAGGGAACAGATGTAACAGGTAGTCTATGTTCTCAGCAGTAAATGAGCTTGATAGATGTAACAGGTAGTCTATGTTCTCAGCAGTAAGTGAGAGCCATTGTTTTCTTGCTCCAGTAGTCACAATCTGCAGGCAAACATCTCGCTTTGGTCAGCTTGCCTCCCCACACACCTCCCCCGGGCTGGGGGTTTCAGTCCCAGTCCTTGGAAGGAGCAGAGGGGCCTGTTAGGAGTTTCATGTCTCAGTCCTTAATGGAGAATCTTCTTACATCTCAGTCTGTCTGTCACGATGGTTGTAAAACAGGTGAGGGTCTTCTGTGTGAGGCCACCTGAAACTCAGGAGAAGTCCAGCCAGGCCGAGAGGTGGGACAGCTTCCAGTGCTGCTATTGTTGCAAACGGGGCACGGTGCCCCCTTCTTAGCATACAGCAAACACACTTGTGAAAACAATATCTTAACACTGAGCTTTCAGGTCTCAGGGCCTGTGGCGTGTGACTTTTCTCCTTCAGAGCCAGATATAGACGGGGGGGGTCTTCTCTTCAGTGGTCTCCCAAAGACGATCGTGAGGCAGATGAGGGAAAATTGGGACAGACTCTCACAAAGATGGAGAAGGAAATGTGCAAGTTTTGAAGGTCTGAGCAAGTGACAGATGGAGCTTTGAGTTAATAAAGTGAAAGTGGGAAATCCTGCAGCTCTGTAGTATAGGGCCTGGATTTAGTGGTCCAGTGTGGGGATGTGATGAGGGCATGATGGGTATTGCTTGTAAATTTCAGGAACAGAGGAAAATTTTGTGTGAATAAATGTATGATGTGTGGTAGTATGCTGATGATATGGGGATAAGGGGTGGAATGTCCTAGGGTGACGTTATGATGCTTGTATCCCCATTCATGTGTTCTGTTTATGCTGGATATTATGTTCTGTGCCTTTAATACTGGCTCTGAAGAGTGAAAGTTTTGTTTGGGTTTTCTTATCAGCCTGGCTGGACACAGAGCAGCAGCTTGTGCTGCTTTTGCTTTTTTGCTTTTGCTTTTCGCTTGCTCTCTCGCTCTTGCTTCTGCTTGCTCTTGCTTCTGCTCATTAGCTAGTTTAGCTAAATAGTCCAAATTTCTTCCTGGACTGTTTCTCCTTTCCTTTTTGGGAAGAACTTGAACCTGCTCCAGACTGGGACCTGGGAACACCGAGAGTTTGCACCTTGTGGCCTGCAGCAGCTGCCCCAGCGCCAGAGGGACTGATAACAGAGTGACCACTCCCAAGAGAGATTTTCTGAATTTGTCATCTTTTTCAGAGTAGTGCCATCCGATATTGTTCATTCTGTGTGCTGAGGGGTGCTGTGCCTGTTAAATAAACAGGTTCTTTCAACTTGTCTCCAAGGAATTCTTCCCGAACCAGTTGGTGGGAGGGGCCGTGTGGGTTTGCTTACTGGAGGGCCCCCCCTCTTTGGAGATTCTCTACCAAATTTGCCCTAAACCAGGACATACTGAAGCAAGGCATTTGGGATCCCTGTCATAGTTATCGACCAAAGAATGATGAGTGGGGCTAACCCTCACAGTCTGTGGACATGGGTCCTGGGATGTGTGGCACAAAGATATCTGTGTGGAGATGATCTCTATATGCAGCAAACCTAATAGAAGACCATAGAACAAAATATTCAATGCTTGAGAAAAATGCAGTAGCAGAGATTGTTGTCTCAGGTAACATAAACACTAGGAATCCAGACTTGGTGCCACGTACATCCATGATTTAGTGAAAACTTATATGACTTAAGCCACAAAAATATGTTTCTGTTTTAGCAATAATAAAGCAAGATGACAAGACAGAGACCGTGCTTGATATGGCCAAGAAGCTCTGAGCATATGCAGATACCGTTCATGGCCCAACACATACAAAAATCGCAATTCTCTAAGCACGTCTACAGAAATTAGAAAACAAGATAAAAGAAACTCACGAAAAACTCAGAGAAGAGATTAAAGAAGGCCTTCTCAAAATCTCAGTATTACAGCACCCTGTGTGGGGTCGCTGCTGGTGAGAGAGAGATGGGAATCTTGTTTCTTGATCAGAAGGCTGGATTTATTGATATATGCTATATAATACATTATAACTATACTAAATAGAATAAAGAGAGAAGTTGCAGAGGCTGCTACAGCTAAGAATAGAAAAGAAGGAAAAAAAGAATCTATAACAAAGTTGTGTCCAGGGACTCGGTCCCCAGCTTGCAGCTGTGATTGGCCTTTAATTATAAACATACAAACATGAGCCAATCAAGGTGCCCCTGTTACATTCCACGGCATCTGATAATAATTGTTTACATTCTCTTTCTGGGGCCCTCAGCTTCCCAGAAAATGCAGAAATCTGAAAGAAAGGATTTCTGTGGAAAAATGTCTGCGACATCTCACCTTTCTAAATTGTATAAATTAAAAGAAAAATGCTGATGTGGAATGAACAGGAAATTTCTTCACCTGTACAATATACAATACTAACAAATCACTAAAACAATCCTACAATCTAAGAAAATTGCAAAAGACAATGCAAAGAGAATTCAAGTCCATGCAGCTGAGTTTCAGGAACAGTCCATCAGCTGAAGTTGTTTCTTTTGGACATCTGAGAGTCCTTTTTGGTCCTGAAAACAGCATAACACAATTTAAACAATTTCAAACAATTTGAACAACTTTGGAATGTCCTTTTCTTCGCTTCAGTGCTTCAGAGCTGCTGCCCGCTATTTTCAATCTTTTTTATTTAATTTTTTTTTTTTTATCAAAAGCAAAAGAGCAGCAGCCGAGCAGAGCAGTGCCAGAGAAGGAAAAGCCCTGGGGGCCCTGGCCCATGCTGGACCAGGAACCCCAAAACTGGCCCACAAAGGGGGACCAGGACCGGTAGGACAAACCAGAATCCCCAGAAACATAAGAAGGCCAAATGCTGGCCCTGGCCCAAAAACTTCCTGAGCCCAACAGCCCAGGCCAAACCCATGACAGAGGCTCTGCATTCCCGCAGGCCTGAACCCTGCTGCCAGTACAAGGGCAGCACGGGTAGTGAGATGCTTCCTTTCCCCAAAACCACTGAGGCATGCCAGCAGCAGGGAAATAGAAGCCTTCCCCAGAAATCCCATCTGGGGTCTGGAGATGTTTGTTTCCCACAGCAAACAAGCCCTGGTCTCCTCCAGCTGTGCCATCTTCCCCTGCACTGCATTGGGTTTGTCTCTCATCTGCCCCATGGCTTCACCCCCACCCCCTCTGGGCTGGGGACCAAAGGCAGAACTCTCGGGATGCACCTGCCCCCCCATGCCACTAGGACGCAGGAGAGGCGGCAGCCTCCATGGGACAGCAACCGAAACACCACCCCCCAAACTGCCGCTGATCTTAAAAACTGGCAGCTGGACTGCTGCAAGAGTCAGCTGGCGGGCAGCCCCCGCTCCACTGAAGGAGAGACCCCCCGCCGGGGCGGCTGCTGGGGCAGCCGGTCCGGGATGGTCCGAGCTCAAACAAGCCGCCGACACGGAGGGCAGGGCCTCCGACAGCGGCAAAGCCGCTGGGACGTCCGGTGGAAGCAGCGGGGGGGAAGCCGGAACCGGGGAGGGAATCACGCTGAGCGTGGGATCCGCCGCGGGCTGCCCCGAGGTTCCCGCGGATTCAGCGCCGTTTTCAGCCCCATCCTGAACAGGAACTGTCTCGGCTTGAGGTGGCGGGGATGCGCGGGAACACGCTGTTGCTGCGTCCCTTGGCTCTGAAAGCGGCGGCAGGCACGGCATGGGCAGCAGCGGAGCCGGGAGAAGCGGCGGCGGAGCATCGTCGCTGCTTAGCAACAGGTCAATCACAGGAAGTGCTGTCTCTTCTGCCGTGTCCGACGCTGAGCCGGAAGCTGGAGACGCATCCTCGTCGCCTAGCAACAGCTCAGGGACCGGAAGTGCTGTCTCTTCTTCAGTCTCGGACACAGGCGCTGGCAGGGACGGGAAGGCCGGTGAAACCGCGGGCGGGACCGCCTGGAGAGGCGGAGACGGGATCTCCTGGAGTGACGGCTCTGGCAGGGGCGTGGAGGAAGCCTCAGAGACCGGTGCCGCCCCCATGTGTGAAGGAGACGGAGTCTGAGAGGCCGGCTGTGGCTTGAGCGGCGTCCACTCCCATCCCCCCTGTGGGGGAGAAGGGGGGGGAGGAGAAGGCTCCATCTGAGCATGCTCCGGAGAAAGAGTAAAAAAAACTTCTTCGCCCGGCGAAGTTTCAGCCCCCCCGCCGCGAAGCAGTGGGGGCTGGGAAGTCCAAAATCATCCCCCACCGGGGACGGTGGAAAGGGAGCCTGTCCATAACAGTTAGAAATCCATTGAAAACAAGCTGCTCTGTGCTTCAGAAGTGGGAAAAGCTTTATAAATGCTGGGTAGATAGAAGGCAAAAGACGTCCCTGACTGTAGACGAACTGAATAATCGAGTCCAAGCATTCCCAGACAAAAACATCCAAAGCGTACAGGATATCAGTAAAGAACCCAAAAAGCTTTGCCCATCTAAAGAATTTATAGAGATCTGTTTCTGACAAAAAGCAACCATCTTCTCTGCACCAATGTTGCCAGAGGGCAATGAGCTTCTCCTCTGAAGGGGAGAATTGAATCTCTTCTGGCAAGGCATGTGTCTGCCATACAAACAGCCACAGACTACGAAGGGCTGGTTCATCAGGGATAGAAAAGCCCACAGTACCTTTTGAAAGAGTCCAGCTTGCTCTGGCCAGCTCCACAGGTCTGCTGCTCTTTTCCATCATCTTTCCTGATGGTTTTCCAGAAGAAGGTTCTGTTGTGGTCAGCCTTGGCTGTGAACTCTGTCCAAATCAGGATCTTCAGTTCTTCAGCTCCTGGCTTGAATCCACTTTTGTGGTCACTTCAAAGCAACCATCCAATGCTACACATACAGGATTTTTACCCAGTGCAGCAATTTTGCTCCTCTGGTCTTATCAAATTAATTTCTGCTCTGACACGAGGGGTCACCAGATATTACAGCACCCTGTGTGGGGTCGCTGCTGGTGAGAGAGAGACGGGAATCTTGTTTCTTGATCAGAAGGCTGGATTTATTGATATATGCTATATAATACATTATAACTATACTAAATAGAATAAAGAGAGAAGTTGCAGAGGCTTGCTAAGCTAAGAATAGAAAAGAAGGAAAAAAAGAATCTATAACAAAGTTGTGTCCAGGGACTCAGCCCCCAGCTTGCAGCTGTGATTGGCCTTTAATTATAAACATACAAACATGAGCCAATCAAGGTGCCCCTGTTACATTCCACGGCATCTGATAATAATTGTTTACATTCTCTTTCTGGGGCCCTCAGCTTCCCAGAAAATGCAGAAATCTGAAAGAAAGGATTTCTGTGGAAAAATGTCTGCGACATCTCAGCAATTCAAATCAGAAGTTCTGGTATCAAACACAGATATCCCCCAAATAGGGAGAAAATGTACACCCCTCATATTAAGCTATGGTTCTTCCTACATAATTATACAGAAAATATGAAAAGATGGGATAAAAAATATACTACTGCTCTAGCACAAGTGCTTGAATTAAAAGACAACAAGACTCAGAGAAGTTCCACCAAAAAAGAGGCAGCTCCAATAGTCCATAGCCAAACTGCCAAGTATGATGATGATGACTCCCTCTTTTTGTTTAAATAAAAAGGGAGAGGCACCTAAGTATAAAAACATCAAAACTCACCTTGGGCTGATCTCAAGCATCGGCAAACCAAGGATGTTTTATGAACCCTGCAGAGGTTCCTGTTTCCTCCTCGGGAGTGGTGGGAACTGTCACCTGATTGATCTCTAAATGAGAAGTAGCTTTCTATATTAATTTGGCCACAATGCTCTTGATAATCCCAAAACTGATCAAAATAACAAAAAGAGCAAGCAAAACTAAAAATACAGACTTTAGTATGGATCTGACCCAGCCCGAGAGTTACCATCTTTGGAAAAGTCTGTCCATCCAGTCTGCTGTTTCTTGCTTGATGTCTTGGACCATCTGTTGCATCTTTCCGATGATTTTGTGGACGTCTTCTGCTTTGGATGACAGATTCAGGCAGCAGAGATCCTCAAACTCCTCACACCGATGATTATGTAGTAGGAGAAGAAAATCAATTACAGCGTGATTTTGTAGGGTGGCTTGCCTTGTTGTTTCCTTGTCTGCCAGGAGGTCAGAAAGTGCAAATGATGTAATATTGGCCTGTTTAGCAACCCAACACTCTAGCTGTGACAATTCACCTAGAGCCTTGGCTGCAGACACCCATAGCAAAAACATGGTGATTGCAACCCCTTTTGGTTTGGACCAATGTACAATTTCAGAATTGCTATTTGGGTCTAAATTCCTTAAGTCTCTCTTTTTGTGGGCTGAATTGTGGGCACTGGTTTTGGTTCACCAATCCATGATTTGGGTCTTGTTGGGTGTAAACAGGCTCACAGGCTCAGCTTTCCAATGGTACATGGACCTCTGATCAGACGAGAGGGGATGCCTGCCCATGCTCTATCGCCACAAATGAGGAAAAACCCTTTAGGGAGGGCATGGGGCTTATTATCAGGGGTGGACGACATCTCCACATGGGAAATTTTCTTACACCAATTTTTTGCTGTGTAGTTTTCTTTAAACTGTTGGACTTCCTGATACAAATTTATCTGGTCTTTTGGTTTAAACATAAACTGAACACAATAGAACGCCTTTGAAGAACCAAGGAGCTCAAATTCTTGGGGCTCCTTTTCTGTTACTGTCTGTCTGTAAACTAATTTTGACCAAGGGGATAACAGATTATATACTGGAAAAATGGGAGTTGCTAATATTGCCGGAAATTCCTAGATTTAGATGGGATCCCCACAAGGCAAGTAGACATTGGGTCAGACACAGAGGAGGCAGACAGGCAAATGTGATCTTGTTGAGGACTCTGGCAAGAGTGGTCCATATGTTTGCCTGAGGCTGAGAAACGATCCACATCTGACTTGGATGGATGGCTGACAATAGGAGCAGCAGAAGGATGGGGCTCATTCTGATGGCACAGGGGCTGAGTTCAGATCAAGGGGAAACACTGAAAAAACTGAAGATAAAAAATGTTAAGAATAAGGTGTCGCTATAGGACACGAAAGAACACAAGCACACCACCGTTCTCAAGGTGAAGGAAAAAAGGGAAGTTTATTTTCTGACTCCAATATTTATAGTTTTACAAAAGTGACAGCGGATTGGAGGGTGACAGTGACACCTCTCCAATGACACTGGTCAAACCAACAGTCCATCAACTCTCTCCTCCTCCATAAAGGAATGCAAAACAATGAGTTATTTACAGAAGGTGTGTGAGAAAGTTCACTACAAGAATGTCAACATCAGAAGGCTTAGAAAATCTTAAAAAACCAGGGTGACAATACGGTTCAGGTAATAGCAACTTAACTTTAAAGAGTCTGACGACGCTTCCTCCTCCAGCAGACATCGGCTACTTGTGCCGTGGCTTTATCTTTTGACACTTTCAGAATGTATGGTCTTACCCACTTGGAGGGGATCCATCTCAAGCCTGAGGGAGCGGATACGTACGCATATCCCCTACCCCAGGCCACTAGCTCATAGGGCCCCTCCGTTTTCCAAGTCTCAGGGTCTTTTATGAGGACGGGTAGCCGGACTTTCAGATTGTGCTGACTGTTCTCTTTGAAGTGCCTTATGATGGGTGGGTTAAGGTTTTCATAGGTGCAATTTAAAAAATTCAGCATGAACAATGCTTTGGACAGCTGGACTTGAGGGGACTCCACCTTCATAGCCTCTTGTTGGTGAAGGACCTTTTTTAGGCTCTGGTGGGCCCTCTCCTCCATGGCTTGGCCTGTCGGGGAATAGGGGATGCCTGTCTTATGTTCTATTCCCCATTGCTGCAGGAAACTCTGAAACTCTTTGGACTTGTACACTGGGCCATTGTCTGTTTTGATGACCTTAGGGATTCCCAATGTGGAGAAGGCTTGCATGCGATGTTTTTTTACGTCAGAGACCTTCTCTCCTGTGTGGGTGGAAGCGTAGATGGCACCAGAGAAAGTATCCATGGAGACATGGACATCTTTAAATTTGCCAAATGACAAGATGTGGGTTACATCTGTCTGCCACACCTCGCAGCTCTGCAAAGCCCTAGGGTTTGACCCTGTACTTAGAGAGAGTAGTGAATGGTGTTGACAAGAAGGGCACGTGGCTACGATGATCCAGGCTTGTTCGCGCGTCAGGTGGAATTGCAGAACCAAGCCGGATCCATTTTGATAGAAAAGCTGGTGACTGATCTTTGCTTGTTGGAATACATCTGGGAGCGGGACTGTCTCAGCTGGTGCTGCAAGGGCATCAGCCCTACGATTACCTTCTGCAATGAACCCTGGCAGGTCTGTGTGTGACCTGACATGCATCACATAGAAGGGTTGTTCCCGGTGGGAAATTATTTTTACTAATTTTGAAAGCAATTCATATAAAGGAATGTTGGAAACTTCTTGCAATACAGCATTCTCTGCCCTGGACACTACACCTGCTACGTAAGCTGAATCAGTAACTAAATTAAAAGGCTTGGAGAAGCTCTCAAAGGCTCTGACAACAGTGACCAACTCAGCAATTTGGGGTGATTCTTCCACCTTGGCAATATCTGCCTCCCACCGCTGAGTTTGAGGATCTTTCCAAGTCACCACAGACTTGTGGGACGCTCCAGATGTGTCAGTGAAAACTGTCAGTGCCTTTAGAGATGTTCTGCTCTGAATACTTGTCAATGATAAAGAAAACTGAACGTCCAAATTAAAAATTTTGTGGGCCGGTTGCTGGATCGAAATTTGGCCCGTGTAGCTGTCTAGCGCAAATTGCAGGGCTTCATTCTCTTGAAGCAATTGTTCTAACATTGCTTGAGATAGTTGGCCTGATTTAAATTTAAGGAGATGTGGATGCAGTCACAGTCACACCCTGCCAATTTCCTGATCCGAATCCTTGCTTTCCGGATCAGTTCTGCCATCAGCTCCTGTTGCCTTGTCATCGTTTTGGGCCTGTTGTGACTGAGAAAGACCCATTCTATGATTAGGAGTGAGTTCTTCTTGTCCTGGTTATCTTTCCCTGCCTGGACAGTTTCCCCCTGGAAGATCACCCCGTGGAGGTGTGGCAACTTACCCAAGATGATGAACTTGAAGGGCAGGCCCTGCTGGCACCTGTGGGCCTGCCTGGCAGACATTGTCTCCTGAGCTTTCTCCAGTGCAGTTCTTGCTTCCTGGGTGAGGGTCCTAGGAGAACTAAGGTCATCTCTGAAGCAAAGTGAAAATTTTCCAGGATAGAAATCCATTTTAATTTAAGTGAAATGTACATTTTTGAGTTGAGTCTGGGGTTAGAAATTGTAGTTATTTAGCCAGACTGCAAGGCCTAAGCTCAGTGAAGTTACTTCAGCGAAGGACAGAGATAAAGAGGGGGAGACAGAAGATGATAGAGAGATACAGGGACTGCTGTAAGGGCAAGTCAACCTGACCTCGGAATTTTTTTTTGATAAAAAGGAATTAGAGATAAAAGTCACACGAAACCCATAAAAATGAATATGTATGAACCTATTGTGAAACTATATGCATATGTATTTGAGAGAGAGATAAAAAGAGACTTGAAGTTCTCAGAGGTACGCATGCCTTTTTTTGAGGAGAGCAATCTCTGCATGCGTCCAGCCCTGTAATAAACATACCAAGCTTTACAACTTTGACAAAGTTGTGGGGTTTTTTTCTTTTCTCCGCAAAACATTATGGCGAGCCAAGCCGGGAGTTCTCTGTCCCCGCAGGGGCAGGGGGATAGACGGACCTCCAAGGCGCGCCCTAGGATTTTTTCCTTGTGGGGCTCCGCTCGTCTCGACTTGCCTCCTGCAAGGACAGACAAGGACCTGCTGGCTGCGGAGGAAGATATGGTATGTACTGAGGGGCCCCCGGGGGGAAAAAGAGAGCTAGGGAGTAAATCACTCAGAGACATCTGGGTCCAGCTGATGGAGCAGCTGGAGTAGAGACGGGGGTTCATTGTTCTGATAGGGCAGACGGCTAGCGACCCTGGGGGATGGGTCGAGTGAACCTCTGTGTGTATGTGTGTAGTGTCCAGACACTGTATGGGGGTTCATTGTCTGATAGAGCAGCCACTAGCGACCCTGGGGGTGGGTCGGGTAAACCCGTGTATGTTTGTGTGTGTGTGGTGTCCGGACACTGTGTCACTGTATGGTTAATGCATTGTGTGGTCAGTGCACTGTGTTTCTAATCGTGCAAGTGTCTAAGTGTATGGTGTATAAAAGAGAGTAGATCTACAGGGCTCTACAGTGTGGGGGGGTGAGTACTACCCGTCTTTGAAGCAGCCGAGTGAGGCCTGAGGCGCCGGCTGCAGCAGGCTGTGGGGGCAGGGAGAGAAGTGCCCTGGGGAGGAGCAGAACGTCAGTGATGGTATTTATTGTGTTTAAATGTAGTGATTTGTGTAGATTTGGTACATTTTAACCGTGAGTACGAGCTCAGAGAGTTCCTTTGCCCTGTGGTAAATTGATTCTCAGATTGTATAGTGGTGTTTGTGGAGATTTTAAGATTTTGTTTGCAACAAGAATAGCATTTTACACAGAAGAACTATGGTATGGTGATTTATGCTTAACTATGATAAAGCGAATTAAAGGAATTCCAAGAATTCTCCCCCTCACAGCAATTCAAGCCTTGGCTCTAGTGAATTTGAGATAAAGGGGGGGGGGGCATGTGTCTGTGTCTGTGGGCATATCAGAGTTTCTGCCATGACATGCTCAGCCTTTTTGCAAGGCAGTAAAACAAGTGTAAGTAGACACAGTGCTTAATTAGATCGTGCAAGAAGAAAACTAGAAAAGACTGATATTTTGTAAAATAGAGTTTAGATAGAAGAGATGAATGAGTTTATGAGACTAGACTTCAGCTGGTACTATAGTAAGTCTGGACTGGGAACAGCCTGCTGTAGGGATTTAGAGTTCTCTGTAATAAACGGAATAGCCTGCCTTTGCAGGCAATTTCAGGGTGCCTTTGTTGCATCAAGAGGCTGGCACGCTGCTTGGGTATTATTGCAGTGCGGTGTTTGTGAGAAACGCTGGTATTGCTGTTCTAATGAGTGTCAGGGCACATGCCCCGAGTGTAAATTAAAGGTTTCTGATCAAGGTGATTCAGAATCTAAGATCTTAAAGCTCATGTGTGGGAAATCACATCCGATACCTGCCACCTGGAGCTGTGTGGGAGTGTGGGAGGAAGACTGAGAAACTACTGTGAAGCTTTGTAAAGAGAAGTTTGGGTGGAAGCGAGATAGGGCAAGGAGAAAAAGATAATGAGAACTGACCAGAGCAAAGAGGTTCCTAAATTAGCCCCTTTTAGGAGGGGCTCACTAAGAGAAGGCTGCCAGTAGGAGCAGCTCAGAAAATAAGAAGATTTATAATACTTAATTGCAGTTAATACTGTTTTAAAATAGGAAGGTAAATGGGATGGGGTTTTGTATGCTGATATGTCTTTTTGTTTTAAGAAATCACCCAGAATGGCAAAGAGACTGTGAGATCAGATCGCCCTCTGGTCTTGGCCCTTGAAAAGGAAAACAAGGCAAAGAGAAAGAAAATCAAACGTGTTGTTCGGCATGCAGCATAAGATAGCAACGTATGAAGTCAAACAAAGATTATCATGCTGAAATGCAAAGCGATTACAGTTCGCAAAATGAGTACACATGATTTGTTAAAGGCTCCTCCTAAGGTAAGGGAGGAAGGATAAAGATGACCTCCCCAAAAGGGAAGAAGACTTAGGCCCCAAAAGTATACCCACTTGAACCCATCCTCCTCCTGGCAGTTCAATTTTATCCAGAACTAGGAGGTAACAGACCCCTCTGCAAGAGGCAGTGAGATCAGAAGAAAGAAAAGGGTAGAATTTTAGTCCACACAAGGGCCATATATTCAGTTTGAAATAAAGCTTTAGTACCTGTGGAGAATGTTTATGTTGTAGTATGGGGAACAACCGAACAACTGGCCAGTCTGAGAAGGCATACTTTTGCAAACCTTTAAAGTAACGTGTACTATGTGTACTTAGAAGCTTTTGTACAATTCGCCCAATTCGCTAAACATTCTCAAATGAGAAAGGTTACTCTGGAGGCAAATGATATAAAGATGTTAGGCTTAACATTAACAGCCATTGAAATTAAGAAAGACATTAGTAAAGAGATATTAGAATAAGTAAATAAGTGTTTTTGAGGGTATGGGCCTCTGCTGTACCAGGGAGGGTGAAAAATGCCCCCACATAGTAATCAAGCTTAAGGAAGAAACACAACCAGTGAGAATTGAGCAGTACCCTCAAAAGCAAGATAGGGAAGGAATCAGCCCAATAATTGATAGTACTGGATTGAGGGCTGTCAATAAGATAACACAGAATTTATACACTGTGGTAGCAAATCCATATACCTTACTAACTTGTTTAACACCTGAGCTAACCTGGTTCAATGTTTTAGGTCTAAGAGCTGCCTTCTTTTGCCTCCCTATCCACGAAGCCAGCCTGAAAATGTTTGCATTCAAACACAGCTCACATAGTCCATGTGCCTGAAGGCTTCAGAAATTCCCCACGCCGATTGGAGAACAGCTTGCAAAGACCCAGAGTCCCGGGAAGCTCCACAAGAGGAAAGGAGGCTGTTGCAGTACGTGGTTGATCTTCTAGTAGCCACTCGGACGAGGGAAGCCTGGATGATAAGCCTTTTGAATTTCCTAGGACTCCAAGGATACAGAGTCCCAAAGAAAAAGGCACAGGTAGTGAAACAGAAGGTAATCTACCTGGGGTAAGAAGTGAGTGCTGAGCAGCAGACTTTAAGGCAGGGAAGCCATATGCCAAACCCTGAAACCCCAAACAACAAAGGAAATCCGAACCCTCTTAGGCATGGCAGGGTAGTGCCAGTTGTGGGTTTATGATTATGGACTGCTCGTCAGACCCCTCTATGCTCTTATTGACGATGGAAACAGAGATCTCCAGTGGACAAAAGATGCCACACAGGCATTTCACCAGCTAGAGAGTGCCCTCATGTCAGCTCCAGCTTTGAGACTTCCAGATGTAAGTAAACCATTCTTTCTATTTTTCCACACAAGGAATTGCACGGGGAATATTGGCTCAGGACTTGGGTCCATACTGAAAGGGCAGTTGCTTACTTCTCTAAGCAACTAGATGCAACAGCCAAAGGATGGCCAGGTTGCCTCAGAGGTGTAGCAGCAGTTGTGCTGAATATTCAAGAGGCACCCAAGTCTACCCTAGGACAAAAATGACTGTGCTAGTGTCCCACACAGTGTCCGCAGTACTGGAAGTAAAGGGTGGCCACTGGCTTTCACCACAGAGGTTTCTGAAATACCAGGCCATCATGGTAGAGCAAGATGATGTAGAGATAGTGGTGACTAATATTGTCAACCCAGCTTCTTTTCTCAGTGGAATCAAGGAGAAGCAGTACACCATGATTGCCTGGAGACCATTGAAGCTACCTACTCCAGCCGCCCAGACTTAGAGGACACTCCTTTAGACGATGCAGAGACCTGGTTCACTGACAGGAGTTACTACATTGCCAGTGGAAAGCGACATGCAAAGTACACAGTGACTACCTGCAGAGAGGTAATAGAGTCTGGACCCTTACCAACAGGTACCTCTGCACAGAAGGCTGAGATAAATGCATTGACCCATGCCTTAGAAACAGCAAAAGGCATTCAGAGTCGTGCATGCACATGGAGCCATCTGGAAGGAGAGGGGACTGCTAACCTCACAAGGGAAGAAGAGACAATCCAGCTGCTGGAAGCAGTTCAGCTACCTGAAAAAGCATAATAAGGCACGCCAGAGTGAGCTTAAAATTGGAGGAAAGAAAAGAGCTGGCGGATGGAGAGGCAAAGAAAGTGGCAAAGGGTGAGGTACAGATTTTCCTTGAAGGTAAGCCATAATACAATAATACTAATCAAAAGAGATATGCAACTACAAGGGGTGGGCTACCATTGAAAGAGAGCTAGTAATCCCTTCCCATTTTCGTGGTTACTAGTGAAGGAAGAGCACTAGAAAACACACTAGGGCCTAACTACTTAAAAGCTTTTTGTAGAGTGTAGCTCCTTTCCCAAAATGACCAAGGCTGCCAGTGATGCAGAGTGCATTGAAATGAAGTGTTGACTTTGAAGTAGTAATTTCCACAGGCTTTCTAGAACATACATCTGATTGAAAGAATCGTTGTCAGGAATTTATATGCCACAATCACTCAGGTAAGCCGACAATGTGATCCTTGCCTCCAGACTAACCCCAAAATACCCCCCGGCCGAAACTCAGTCAGACTGGGAGAGGCCATGGGCCTGTACAGCAGTGGAAAATTAATGTTTCAGAACTCCCAAGGAAAGGGGGGTATCAGCATTTACTGGTATTGACAGATACATTTTCAGGGTGGCCAGACACTTTCCCCACCAGAACTGTCAAAGCTCAAGAGGTGACCAGAGTATTATTACAAGATACTTCAGAGTTCCAGCCACAATATCCTCAGATAGAGAATCATATTTCATTTCCAGAGCAGTGCAAAAGCTTAGTAGCCACCTGGGCATAGATTAAGAACTTCACACTCCATACCACCCCAATCAAGTAGCCAGGTAGAGAAAATGAATAATTTGATTAAGCAGCAGATTGTAAGACTGGGGCAAGAAGGTAATCTACCCTAGCCCCAAGCTCTTCCACTAGCATTACTGCAAATTTGAACTAAACCTTGAGCTAAAGGAATGCTGAATCCTTTTGAAATGCCTTATAGAAGACCATATGGAATACAAAGGCAATGTCCACCCACATTAGGGTGATAACACTGGCCACCTACATGGTGGCTTTAAGCAAACAGCTCAGAGAATCTGAGAAACATGTGGCTGGAACTCGGAGCAGGGAGTTAGCCTGGGGATGATGTATATGTTAAGTCTCTTACAGAAAAGACTTTGGAACCACAGTGGGAGAGACCACTGCAAGTACTTCTCACCACCTTCACTGCAATCAAAATCAAGGAGCAGAATGCCTGGATCCATCACTCTGGAGTGAAGAAAGCCCTAGAAGTCCCTTGGAGAGTGATACCAGAAGAGAATGAACTGAGACTAAAACTTACTTGGGCAAAATGAGTATATTGCGGTTGGGGGTAGTTCATACTTTAGTTTACAGAATTGTTTTGTATGTAATTATAACTGAAGTTTCAGAACTAAAGAGTACCTCTATCCAAAGCAATGCTGAATGGCCTTGGTCCCAGGCTTTTAATCAGTATACTGGATCCATGGGAGAACTTCCTGAGATAAAAGATTTAAACGTATCTACTGTAGTAATCCACGGGAATCGGGTATATGAGAAGCAAGAATGGCAGGGATGAGAACTGTGGGCACTTCAAAGAATCAGAGGAGAAGAAATCAAAGTAAGGTGCCAGGTCATCAATAAGATGGCTTATGAGAGACCAGATGCAGTTAGTGTCTCAACCTCCCCTGGTGTATATGAACACCAGGAAGTCTGTGATAGCCTAAGTGAATCAGACTGTTGGTGTAATTTCACCTTGACACAGCCTGTAGAAGTGACCTGCCTTTGAGTTCGAGTTGCTATCAGACTTTCATTTAAATTCAAAGTAGACACTGCACTTTTTACAACAGCAGGGCCTTATACAACCCATACTAGGACTCAAATAGTTCAGACTCTACCCAAACTTGAACCTAAAGTATATGAAACAGGCCCCTACGTAGTAAAGAATGTGGGTGAACAACAACTATTATTCAATCCAGAATGGTCTCTCAAACGTGTGGAGTTGATAATGCAAATTAACATCTCAAAAATCCAACCAAGTCTGCTCCTCCTTCCTAAAAATATCCTTTGAAGGTTAGACAATGTAGTTACAAAGACAAGTATATCTCAATAGCAGAATAAGAAAGGATCTAACTGAGATATTAGGGACAGGATTAGGAGTTTTAAATGGAATTGATTCAGAAATACTGATGAATAAGCTGGCCACTGCAGCAGGTAGCCTAACAAAATTGAAGCAGCCTTTACAGTCATCTCTATTGGCATTAGGAACTAGCCAGTGGCAGATTTCAAAAGTACTGCCAAAGTAAGCAAGTACGAAAAGGCCAGGGACCAAGACCACAAGTTAATAGTAGAAGCACTTAGTATAGTTCAAGATAATGTGTCTTTAGCTTTGAGTTGTATACAAGCACAGTTATAGATGCAAGCAACAGCAGCTCTGATCATACAGGAAAGGGTGAAGGTAATTTTCCAGCTGAAATTCGGAGAATTGTTTGGGATAATGCAATTGATTTTGAAAGGAAGTTTCAATCCTGGTAGACTATGGTGAATTTCACCTATGGTCCTGCTTCTAATGTGGCCACTGCCTTTGTGCTTACCATATGTAATGCCACTGTTTATGTTATCCATCCCATCATTGCCCTAGGATTAAACCATGAAAAAACAATACTCGACCCTTCAGAACATAGAGTGTGGGCACAAAAGATGAATGAAAAGTGGCAGACAGTAAACTTAGAATCCTGCATTACTAGGGAACAGATGGGATTCATTTGTGAAAGCAATACTATTAATGCCCAAGATGTGTTTAGACACTGAACAGAATATTTGTCACTTTGAAATTCATCCAGTCACTGACCAGAAAACTGTGCTCGTATATACTGGAAAAGGGTGTGTATGCCTGAGAACTGCCTGTGCTGCTGTAAAAATTGATAGCAATGATGTTATTCTGTCTAGTAGAAATCATTCTAATTTCTGTGTTTGTAATTTTGTTAAGATTATCGGGTGTGATTTTTCGTGCTTGGCCCCAGTGACATCCCACCAGCTGGTTAAAACCAATTATACAATTTATCACAGACTATCACCTACCCCTATTGGGATGGACAGTACATTAGTAAAACAATTAATTAAGCACCAAGACCTACTAAGGATCTTGAAGAAAAACTCAAGGAAGCAGAGAGAACTGACCAGTGTGATACAAAAAGAAATAACTAGAATTCTTCAAAGAATAGAACAAAATGCAGATCATCACTGGTGGGATGTGATCTTTGGGTGCTCACCAACTGCAAATAGAATCTTTAATAAGTTGTGTCATCCTACTCTAGTTTTGTTAATATTAGTTAGAATAAATTTAAGATTATCCATTATCAAACACACATGGTATAGCACTAAAGTGCACTTGTTTTCATAGGAATTTGTACAAAGTAAAAGAATTTACTTCCTCCTTTTAGGAAAGGGGGGAATGAAGCAAAGTGAAAATTTTCCAGGATAGAAATCCATTTTAATTTAAGTGAAATGTACATTTTTGAGTTGAGTCTGTAGTTAGAAATCATAGTTATTTAGCCAGACTGCAAGGCCTAAGCTCAGTGAAGTTACTCCAGCGAAGGACAGAGATAAAGGGGGGGAGACAGAAGATGATAGAGAGAGACAGGGACTGCTGTAAGGGCAAGTCAACCCGACCTCACAATTCTTTCTGATAAAAAGGAACTAGTGGTAAAAGTCACACGAAACCCATAAAAATGAATATGTATGAACCTATTGTGAAACTGTATGCATATGTATTTGAGAGAGACATAAAAAGAGACCTGAAGTTCTCAGAGGTATGCATGCCTTTTTTTGAGGAGAGCAATCTCTGCATGTGTCCAGCGCTGTAATAAACATACCAAGCTTTACAACTTCGACAAAGTTGTGGGGTTTTCTTCTTTTCTCTGCAAAACATCTCCCTCTTTCAACAAATTGAAAAGGGAGGCTAGGTCCTCGTTGGAAATGCCTAGCCAAGGTCTTGCCCAGTTTAAAGACCCACACAGTTGATGGAGATCTGCTAAGGTTTTGATGTTGTTTTTGATAGCTAATTTTTGTGGCACAATGGTCTGCTTTCCAATTTCGTGACCCAGGTACTTCCAAGGTGGCATCTTTTGAATCTTTTCTTCTTGGAGCTCGAACCCTGCAGCAACCAATGCACTGCTTGTCAGGTCAAGTGTGTGAGTAAGCATGTCATCAGTTGGGGCACACACCAGGATGTCATCTATGTAGTGCAGGATGATGGAATCTCCTGCAGCTTCATGGACTGGGGACAGCAAAGAAGAGACATACCTCTGGCAAATCACAGGACTCACTTTGAGACCTTGTGGGGGTACTTTCCAGTGGTATCTCTTCATTGGGGCTTCTCGGTTAATGGTGGGAACCGAGAAGGCAAAACGCAGTGCATTGTCAGGATGCGGGGGAATTTGAAAAAAGCAGTCTTTGATGTTAATCACAGCTAAAAACCAGTTATGTGGAAGCATGGTTATTGAGGGCATCCCTAGAGTTAGAGAGCCCATGTCTTCAATAACGTTGTTGATTTGACGGAGGTCATGGAGGAGCTGCCACTTCTCTTTGTTGGGTTTTTTTATGAAAAAGACAGAGGAGTTCCACGGTGATGTGGTCTCCATGATGTGACCTTTTTTTAACTGCTCCTCTACGAGCTCTTCATGTACCTTTAATTTTCCTTTCTTGAGTGGCCACTGTTCTACCCACACTGGAGTATCAGTTTTCCAAATCAGCTTTTGGGTAGGGCGCTCTTCAGTGGCTGCCTCCTGGAAAACCTGTGGGGTTTCTGGGATGTCAATTGTGGTTCCCCACTGAACCATCAAATCTCTGCCCCACAGGGGCTCTGTGTAGTCTAAAACAAATGAGCGTATAGAAGCCACTTTGCCATTCGGTCCCTTAATTTGGATGATGATTTTTGATTGTCTTGCTAATTGGATGCCCCCTACACCTTGCACGTGTCCTGCCACGGTTTGGAATTCCCAATGTGATGGCCACTCCTTGGAGGGAATGATCGTAACATCTGCTCCAGTATCTAGAAGTCCTTGCATAGATTTGTACTCCCCACCTCGGTGCAACCCACATGGTATCTTGGGTTTTTCTCTTCCCAGTACCTGAGCCCAGCAGACATTGGGATGGAGTTCATTTCTGAGGGTGTCTGCCTGCTCCTGGTCCCATGGAGGCTCAGGCACTGGGATGGCTTGTGCTATTATTTGGCCTTTGGGCAGGTACACGGGTGGGCGAGTACGGTGGAGCCAAATGACAAACTGCTTCGG
Organism: Melozone crissalis; assembly: GCF_028551555.1. Lineage (NCBI taxonomy): Eukaryota > Metazoa > Chordata > Aves > Passeriformes > Passerellidae > Melozone > Melozone crissalis. Next base: position 1,045,923 of record NW_026535813.1, on the reverse strand, counting down.
GTCTGATGATATGAGACCAGGAGGAATGTTAATTTCCTGGGGTGTGTGTTTTGTGTCCCCAAGGACAACATACTTACTGTGACGTTTCTGGCAAAGCTGTGTCCAAGTACCTGGCTGTTCAGGGTTAACAGTTATGAAATGCCAGTTAGTGTCCTTGAGATGGAGAGGCTCTGTCAATGCCAATCTGTAACAGTTATGGGGAGAATTGGTGGTTAGAATTGGTCTGCGACTGTCACCATTAAATGAATGTTCTGTCTTGTCCAATGCCAGTATCTGACTTGGCACAGGCACATCTCCTAAACTTGTTCTTTTGTCCCCCCTCCCCATGCCGGAATTGGATCCACCCTATTTTTGTCATAGTGCTGGAAAAAGGAGAGCTCTTTATTTAGTTTTTTGGAAGGTTCTCTTTTGGGGAATTCTGATCTTTAAGCTTATTGTATTTAAAATCTAAAACCTGCTTTTTCAGAGGGCAGTCAAGTTGTCTCTGTCTCTCTGGGAGCCTCTCGGGAACCCCGTCCAGCCCCGAGTCTGCAGACAGCGGGGGAGGCAGCCCCAACACGGCCGACAGTGGGGAAACACTCTCTTGCACCCCGAGGGTACTGAGGGCAGCTAGGCTAGTCACCTTTGCGGCAGAAGAGACACTAGAGACATTGGTAGAAGATAAAGGGCCAACTCTTAGCAGGGGTTAATCCAAGGTTTTATTCTAGGAGTCCCGAAGGAGCCCCTACACCTCAGGGGGCCTCATGCTGAGAACCCCGGCAGATGTGCCAAGGTTACATTTAAAGGGAGGTGGAAACCAAAAGTAGATAACATTTTACTAACCAATAAGTGACCCTAAGGGATGGATACTGGGGGATAGACATTTAGGACAGCGTATGGGGCAAGGCTTGGGGGGCTGACCCCTAGCCTCTGGCTAATCACTTGACGTCCTGGACCAAAGCTTCTAGATGGAGGGGATGGGATGCTGAGTGATTGACAGACAGCCAGGGTGGGGATTTAGGGATGATCTCAGCAAGGGAAAGGGAATACACAGGTAAAGGGAGAGGGGTACAATCTGGGATAAACCATTTGGGAAACATTCAGGGATACAAAAACAAAACTATTACAAAGTATGACAAAGTATAAAAACACACTACAACAGATGACAACACGTCCGATCACCTTGAAGGAACCTCCAAGACATATGCCCAGGGAAAAAAAGATAACCAAGCTTAGAGGAGCCCTGCCTCTGACCATGTAGAAGTGAGGGAAAACTGTGGTTTTTATACTATGTAGATTCGTTAACCTAGCAAATCAGAACCACAAAAATATGAAGCCTTAGTCAACATTGGTGCGCAGTGCACATTAATCCCATTGAGACATGTGGGGGCAGAATCTGTTTCTATTGCTGGCGTGACAAGGAGATCACAAAGATTTTACTTAGGCAGAAGCTGATGTGAGCCTGACTAGAAATTAGTGGAAGAAACACCCTATTGTGACTGGCCCAGAGGCCCCATGCATTTTGGGCATAGACTTCCTCCAAAGTAGATATTTCAAAGACCCAAAGGGACTCAAGTGGGCATTTAAGATAGCAGCTATAGAGACAGAAGGCATCAAGAAATTAAACACTTTGCCTAGACTATCAGAAAACCCATCTACAATAAGACTCCTAAAGGTAGAAGACCAACGAATACCAATTGCCACCTCAACAATGCACTGCCAACAGTACAGAAGAACTCGAAATGCCATAATCCCCATCCACAAAATGATCCATGAGCTAGAGAGCCAAAGGGTAGTCAACAAAACCCACTCACCTTTCAACAACCCTGTCAGGTGAGGGGAAAACTCGGGGCTCAATATGAGTCATCAGCAAGTTCCATTTATTGAAGAGAGCATCAGACACTTATACAGCAAGTAATAAGTTCATGAATATTCTGTAATTTACACCGTCCATTGGCCACACCACAACACCAGCTCTTCCCCATTCCTCAGGGGTTACATCTCTCTTTTCTCATGTCTCTTTCACTATTTGTTATCATACTACAGCTAAGCCCAAGGACACGCTATCTTGCAGGTGCAGGACTTGGAATTAGCCACGGCCTTGTACTTTTGCAATCTCTAGTCAGCTAAAATATCAACACAGCCCCATTTAGCCTATGCGCAAATCTGAAGGAGAATAGAGATTGACTATAGACTATTGTGCCTTGAATGAAATTACTCCACCACTGAGTGCTGCTGTGCCAAACATGCTAGAAACTCCAATACAAGCTAGAATCCAAGGCAGCAAAGTGGTATGCCACTATTAACATTGCGATGCATTTTTCTCCATTCTTTAGCAACAGAATGCAAGCTTCAGTTTGCCTTCACATAGAGAGGAATGCAGTACACCTAAAACCAATTGCCCCAAAAGTAGAAGCACAGTCCCACCATCTGCCATAGACTGATTCAGGCTACACTAAAAAAGAGTGAAGCTCAAAAACATCTACAATACATTGATGACATGATTGTGTAGGAGAACATGACAACAGAAGTATTTAAGAAAAGAGAGAAAATCATCCAAATTCTCCAAGAAGCGGATTTTGCCATCAAGAAGAACAAAATTAAAGAACCTATTGAGAAAACCAATTCCTGGGAGTAAAGTGGCAAGACTGACAGTGTCAGATTCCCACCGATGTCATCAACAAGATCATAACAATGTCTCCACCAACCAACAAAAAAGAAACACAAGCTTTCCTAAGCACCATAGGCTTTTTGAGAATGCATATTCCTAAGTACAGCCAAATTGTAAGCCCTGTCTACCTACTCACCTGTTGCTGTTGAGTAAGAAATGACACAGACTCACCAGAAGGCTGGTTTGCACAGCATCCCGCTTTACTTCGAAAATGTCTCTTTTATACACTGTTCCAATAGAGACAAACCAGATTGGTCAATTAATCAATACATTTCACCTGATTGGCTAATTAACAAAAACACCTTTCTTATAAACAATCTTTGAGAAAAACAGGAAAACAGAGAGTAGGAAAACACCACCTGCAGGTTGTTTATAATAACAAGCTATCGTTGTTTCTCTGCAACTCCCTAAAGTCTCACAAGCCGATTCTGGGAAAACTTATCTAGTTTTTTCGCTCTCTGGCCAGGCTGTCACATCCACAGTCACCCACAAAAAGAACACTTTCCAATAGAGCCCTGAACAACAACAAGCCTTTACCCAAATCAAGCAAGAGATGACTCATACAATAGCCCTTAGCCCAATCAAGACAAAACCAAATATAAAGAACATGTTCTACTCTACAGCTGGGAGCCATGGTCTGTCCTAAAGCCTTTGGCAGGTGCCTTGTAAGACTTGAAGCCAACCACTCTCACCATTGAGTCAGGAACGGGAAGAAAGGCGACACTTGACTCCATACATTTTCAGAGGCAAAAGGCTCCTTTATTACAATCTCACAATATTTATAACCAACATCGTTCATCAGAACCGTAGTAAACCCCATGGAACTAGGTAAAGCTCCATGGAGAATCTGAACAATAGGAATGCTGAGACAGCAGCAGAAGTTCCTGTCTCCCTGACCCCCACCCCATAGTTTATTTCTGTAACCCTATAGGCTATGTCACTTAACCCTTACTATTGGTCAAATCTGGATCCCCCCGAACCCTATAAAGAGGCATACTTTAGCCCATTCGACAGAAGAAGAGCTGTCGCTGGGACCCTTCACAGACTTCCCCAATAAAGCCATCTCTGTGGAACCGCCAGCACGTCTCCTTCTCCTCTCCAGCCGTCTGCTGCAGCCTCAGCCCGGGGGCACCCCTACCTAGCAAGCAAGAGCTGAAACCCTAAGAGAGCTTGCAATCACCAATAGAGCTGATAATCACCATGCTTGCTAGAGGGTAGCCCTGTGGCATCGGCCTCGAGCTAGCTTAGCTTTGGGCACCCTGTCTCCTTGGGGACTGAGCTCCCGAGCTATTTTGCACTGCTTGGTAATAAGACCAGAACAGAGGCTTTATTACAGAACCTGATTAGTTCTTAATCAACACCCTTCACATGATTGGCTAATTAAGGAAACACCCTTTGGTAAACATCTTATGAGAAAACACCTGTTCAAAACACCAGCTGCAAGATTGTTTTAATTCCTTCTCTCAGCCTTCTCAAAACTCCCCAGAACAATTCCTGGGAAAGTTTATCTGTTTCTCTCTCTGATCAGGCTGTCAGTATCCACAGCCCTTTTTGTTTAAAGAGGAAGGCAGCATTTGTAATCCCCTGCAGGGCCCTTTGCAGGAGGGAGAACAAACACAGCTCCAGAGGTTCCCTTAGCAATTTGCCAGTTATCAGTCAGAACCTCGATCGGATGCTGACTTAGAATGGTCAGAGAGATTTCCAACATATACCATCAAATTCTTTACAATCAAGCCTTGTTTTTCCTTCTTACAAGAAATCAACTATGGATTTTAAAAGATCAGTTACTAATTCTAATACAGTAACAAAACATCGTTAGTCTGCTCAAAGAACTGGCAGTCTAACTTGTCAACAGCCCTTTTCCAGAAACAATGAAAAGATAGAATGTTCATTCCCCACTCGTAGAGGGGCCATCTGATTGATGGTCGGCATCTTGATCATCATTCAAAGGTTGTCTGTTGGCCACATTCTGTTTTTGGTGACACAAGCCAGGGCAAACACACCTCACAGGTATTCACCATACCCCAGTGTCTGTGGAAATGCATGCATACCCACGGTCCCAAGTGATAAGGTCGCACGGGCCCTTTCACTTATTAGTGGTTAGGTCCCATATCCAGACTTTCGCTCAAGGCAGATGCATCTCACCTGAAGATTGCAACGAGAGAAAATGATTTGGAATGACAGGATTGTTTGAATTTTGTAGCACTGTAAGATGATTGATTGTATATAGAGCTTTTTCCAATCGACTGTGCCGAGTTTCTCCAGGCATTCCCCTTTTTTGTTTTTCCACAACACACTTTAAAGTGCCATGAGCACATTCAACAATGGCTTGACCAGTTAGAGAATGTGGAACACCAAGTTTGTGTGAGACTCCCCATAAGCACAATAACTGCTGCATCTTCTGTGAGATGTAGACAGGATCATTATCAGTTTTCACAGAAGAAGGTATACCCAGAATTGCAAAAGCCATCCTCCAATGGGCAATCACATCATGACCCTTTTCTCCAGTATGAGCAGATGCCCACATAGCAGAGGAGAAGGTGTCAATAGACACGTGCACATACTTAAGTCGGCCAAATTCGGCAATATGAGTAACATCTGTTTGCCAAAGCTGCAAGGCTTTTAGGCCTCTGGGGTTCACCCCCACTGGCAAAGGTGCAGCAAGTCCATGACAGTCAGCACAAGAACTGACAATGTCACAAGCCTCAGTTGGCGTTAAGTGAAATTGTTTCTGCAGGGTATGTACACTTTGATGGAAAAAATCATGCAACGCTTTGGCTTGCACAATCTTCTCAGGCTGGGGCGCTACCCATGCAGGGTTAGCTAACCTGTCAGCCCTGGAACTACCTTCTGTTATGAAACCTGGTAAATTGGTGTGACTCCAAATGTGCAGGATGTAATACGAATGAACTCGGGTCTGAATCGCACACCACAAAGTTTTCAATAACTGAAACAAAACTGTGTTATTGGCTTCTTTCAGAAGTGAACAATCCAAATGTTTAGTTATGTCTGCGACATAGGCAGAATCAGTGACCAAGTTCAGAGGCACCTGAGAAAATTTCTGGAATGCCATGGAAACAGCCTTCAATTCGACCAATTGGGCTGAGCCTGACTCATGCCTTTCCAGCACTCTAAGCCCTCAGTGTACCTTTTTTTCTCTCAGTATTTTCAGATGCCAGCATCGGGGCGATGACGTGGACGCCGCCACTCCGCCCCTGCCGAGCCCAGATCCACTTGGTTTGTTCCCTTCCTCCAGCTTTTCACGTTAGGAGAGGGAAAGGAAGGAATGCAGGAGAGGGTGAAAAAAATCTACTCCATCCCACAGCGCAGCTCCCTCCTCCCCCCGCTCCCTCCATGGCCACTGTTCCGTGTTGGCAAATGGAAAGGAGGGGCTTTCCAGGGAATATGGAATTTTGCCCTGGATTTGAGGTCCCTGGCACAGCCCGCGCCCGCCCCAGGACAAGCAAGCCACTCCCGCTTTCTCCTTCACCGCCCTCCCCTACCACACAACCGACTTCTCGGCCAACTCCCCGGCGTTCCGCCCATCCCCCACCCCTCCCGGGCATGGAACGAGCCATAGCCCTCCCGGACGCCGCTCCAGAAATGAGAGTGGGACACATGGGGCACTCCAAGGAACGGCGGGGACCCCATGAGGCAAGAAGGGCCCGTCCCAGGGAAAGTGCTGGTCCCAGGAGGATGTTGGCCCCGAGCGGACTCTGGTCATCTTCAGTCTCACTGCGTGTGTCCCGGGGCAGCCTGAAGGAAGCGGCGGGGGGCGGGCCAGCTGGAAGCGGCGAGGTGTGCTGTCGATCTCCCTCAGTGTCATAGTTCGCGTCTCCGAGGGGGGGCGGGCCGGCTGGAGGAACCAAAGTAGTGGAGCTGGTTGCGAGTCCCAAGGCGGGGAAGTCACCAGCAGGCGGTTTGGCGGGGGACCCGCTCATGGCGAGCAGAGAGGAAAACCCAGCCGCTGTTGCGGCTGGGGGCACAGCCACAAGCTGCGGTGTGGAGAAGCCAGCTGCTGTCGGCACAGCCACTGTCGGTGCGGCCTCACACGTGGCGTATGGCACGGACTAAGGTGGTAGAACTGCAAAAGGCATCAAGTCAGCTGATCCACACGCCGCACGGGAGGGGAGGAGGAGACAGTTGTTCCACTTGCGCCGATGAAAGCGGAGGGGCGGAAGAGACCCCCAGCTCCGATCGCGGCATTTACCGACAGTGAAAGCGGTACAGGTGCCTCTGCCGGTGCTTCTTGCGCCTGTGCCACAGAAGAGGGAGGGACAACTGACGGGGGGGTGCGACGTTAGCTGGAACAGAGGAGCACCGGTGGGCAATGGCAATGCAGGAGGGTGTGGCCGGTACATTCGCGTAGGCTCCATAGCTGGCACTGAAGGAGCTGTTGGTCCAGCTGCGTCACTCGCCGGTGGCGGAAGCAGTTCCGCCCCCACCTGTGGTGCAGGGGGAGGAGGAGCCAGTGGCGGAGACAATGGAGCCAGCTGGCTGTAAAAGGGTCGTTCCCTGGCCGGCTGCGATGGAGAGAGCGGGGTTGCCCTGCAGGGCCCGGTGGCTTGTAGAGTAGGGAAAGCTGGCATCGGTGACTGGGGCGAGGCTGGTCGGGAAAAAGACATGCCCGCTGCTGCTTGTGGAGCAGAAATGGGTATCGCCGGCGGCTGGAACAATGCCGACTGTGGCAGAGACGCCCCCGCCGCTGCCTGCAGGGCTGGGGGGGGGGGGGGGGGCGCAAAGACAGCGTGAATGGGGGAGGACGCTCCTCCAGGTCCTATTGGGACATAGCTACCAAAGTTGATTCGCTTTCCCTTGGGGTCCAGCCCCGTATTGCTCTGGAAGGGACTCCCCAAGTCGGTACTAAAAGGGGTGCGATCTTATCTCCCTTGATGGCCCCATACTACAGACAATCTCCTAATGCGTCCCAAGTCTGTGGATCAAATGCAGTTTTCACATCTACTGGGAAGCCATGAGCTTTAGCCCAGTCTAATAAAATGCGGAGGGAGTCTTCTGACACAGCAATCTCCTTATGAGATATCATATTTGTCCCACAGAAAGAATTACATTTTCCTCTACAGAAAGCTGGTTGCCCATGGTAAAGGCAACCCTTCCCAACAGCCTGCAAGCTTACCCCAGGATATAGGCAGTTGCTGTGTTGGAGAAACGGTTCCTTGCCCAGCTCTTAGGCTATTCGGGCCAAAACCCACGGTCCCAAAGGGACAGATCTCCAGGAAGACACAGAGAAAGGTCACTGTTAACTCTCTAGGAGGACAGAAAGTGTCTGATCATGAGGGCACCGGCGGGACGCCACGGGTTTTCCAGCAGAGGGTCTGACGCGTCCCGTCCATCCTGCAATTTCACGAGGGGTCACCAGATGTCACCGTTGAGTCAGGAACGGGAAGAAAGGCAACACTTGACTCCATACATTTTCAGAGGCAAAAGGCTCCTTTATTACAATCTCACAATATTTATAACCAACATCGTTCACCCAGAACCTGATTGGTTCTTAATCAACACCCTTCACATGATTGGCTAATTAAGGAAACACCCTTTGGTAAACATCTTATGAGAAAACACCTGTTCAAAACACCAGCTGCAAGATTGTTTTAATTCCTTCTCTCAGCCTTCTCAAAACTCCCCAGAACAATTCCTGGGAAAGTTTATCTGTTTCTCTCTCTGACCAGGCTGTCAGTATCCATAGACTGCGGAGGATCAAGAATGGGACATCACGCCATGATCAATGTGATCAAGTGAAGCTGATTTATTGCAAAAAGTAAGCTATATTTATACTGCATTCTACTGTTCACACACCTCAAGCTAATGCATGATTGGTTAAGCCCTTCTGTGCATGCGTATTAAGCTTTCAGTTGATTAGTCATTCTTCTTCATGCGTCTCGCTGCACTTTCTTGTTCCGCCTTTACATCCTGCCTTACATCCTGGACTTGTTTACTGCTGAGTGTGCTCTTCCTCTTTCGTGTCCTCAAGGACATTGTGACCTTCTACTCAATTTCTGTGAGGGCTGGATTGTGCATATGTCCATTGTCCTGCAAGAAACCCTCAACAACAGACCACTAAGATTTTAAAGTCAAAGCTACAGAAAGTCTTAGGCTATCTACACTCCAATCAAAAAAAAAAACCAAAAAAAAAAAACCAAAAAAAAACCAGCCTATAAAGAAGTCCAAGCCACCTCAAAAGTAATAGACACTAAACGACAACTCCTCCTGGCACCCTGACTACCGGTGCTAGGGTGGATGTTCAAAGCAAAAATTCCCTCTACCCACTATGCCACCAATGCCACTGTGCTGGTTTAAGTTTGAAACAGGGTAGAAACACAAATTTTGTATAGTGGTTTTGGTTTGCTAATTTAAGGTTTTTCCAATTTTAAGATTTCTCGACTTAATGTACCAAAGATTGTGGTATGTTTTGGTGTTGGCCAATCACCAATGTACTCACTTCCTGTTGTGAGATAGGATTAGGAGAAAGGTAAAGTAGGGTCAAAACTTTAAAAGTGTATAAAGAAAATTTTATTAACAGTAACTAAAAGAAAAAAAAGGAGTAAGGATCAAGACAAACCTTTCCTAACATTTCTCCTCTCCCCTCAACCTTTTTTTTTTCTACTGATAATGTAAAGAAACAAAACTTAAAATTTCCAGTTAGTTTATCACTTTTAAAATAGTCTTTGTTCCGTTCACTTAGGGAGAGCAGTCTTTCTTCTTAATGTTATGGAGACTTCTCCACAAGAGAAAAAACAGTTCTCTTGTGGTTCTCAATTTGGTTACGAATAGCAGCTGCACAGGGAAAATCTGCTATTGTGAAGCCCCTCCTATTTTCTACAAGCCTTCCCATAGTTTGTTTATGGGTTATTGTTGCCTTCTTGTATAAGGCAAGGCGACCTGGTTCTGAGGAAACGACACGGCGACCCACTCTCCAGGGTCGCTTGGGCCAATGAACATGCGGACACCAATATGGTGGACAGTCAAAAGGCGTTTATTACTTCTTCTCGTGGGGTTTTATAGTCTACGGGGTTGTCTACGTCAAAAGGGGGTCTGTCCTTATTATCTATGGTTAGTAAGGAATGGAAAATTACTGGGTAAGGAATGGGAAGTTACTAGCACTACTGTTAGTGGGGCCACACTCCTAGGGTAATCTCTTATCTTAGGGGAACAGGGGGTCCTGCCTTTCCGTGACATTGCGTAATCTTCCGGAGCGCCTGTCCCTATCTACCACATCTCCCCCCCCTTTTTCACAAATGAATGAGGTAGTCATATACATAGGTACTAAAATGAGGTATAAGGTTGTAACTTGACAAGGGAAAGGGGTTTTGGAAAACCTGAGTAAGCTTTTTGCCAGACAAGTTCGGAAAATCTTGTGACTGGCAGTGTTCCTTGGTTGAATTCACAGCAATTGTCATCGGCCTAAGAACAGGATGTTGGTCCGTTCCAGGCGGCTCTGAACGAACGAGACCAGCTTGTTCAGCAGGCATGGTCCGAAGGTAACTGTTAGAAGCAGCATCGCCAATGGACCTATCAGGGCAGAAATCAGAGTGGTTAGCCAAGGTGATTGATTGAACCAGGACTCGTACCAGCCCTGTTGGGCTTCCCTGTCTTTCTGTCTCTGAGCCAGTCGGTTCCGGAGTTCTGCCATGGAGTCTCTCACTACTCCCATGTGGTCTGCATAGAAACAGCACTCCTCTTTCAAGGCGGCACACAGGCCCCCTTGCTGCATGAACAGGAGGTCCAGGCCTCGCCTGTTCTGCAAGACCACTTCTGAGAGTGAGGAGACCGACTTCTCTAGAAAGGAGATGGATTTCTCGATCCTTTGCAGGTCCTCATCAATGGTCTGTTGCAGCTGGGACAGTCCTTGGTGCTGGGTCGCTAGGGCTGAGACACCCGTGGCCGTTCTGGCTGCTCCCAGGCCGAGCAGCATTGCGATAGTTATACCTGTCATTATTTCTCTTTTGTGGATCCGGCTGGGTTCCTCAAGAAGATGGTACACTTCTTCGTCTGAGTGGTACAGGACCCTAGGAACAATCAGAACTTGGACACAGAAGTCGTTAGAGTCATTGAATTTGGGAAGGAACACACAAGGACTCACTCCAGATCGCTGGCAAACCCACATCGCAGATGCGGATGGGACTGCCCACTTATTGTTTTTCCTGTTAGGCTTGACAATTTTGGTGCAGATGTTGCCTCCTCGCTTATCTAGGGTTGCATTGCCAAAGCATCTGCCTCGGCCTGTGACTTGACTCAGGGTGATTCCTTTGCAAGGGGTATCCCATCTGCACTGGTGAGGGGCATCGGCTGAGGAATAACTGAAGGGAGTGTTTAGAGCGACTCCTTCGTAAAAAGGGGGTTTGACATCGTAACAAAGCCAGCAGGATTCGGTTAGGTTAGGGTTAGATTCATTCAGGGATACAAAGGTAGCTTCTAACATACGAAGGATTGGGTGTTTGGTGTGGTGATTTCTTTGAGCACTTTGCCACTACTAAGGTGTCGCATGACCCACCTGAAGGGCCGATGGGGGTAGTGGTCTGGGCTGGCTTGCCCTCTGGCGTCAAGCCCCAACAGCAAAATCACACAGAAACACCCTTGGTGCTTGGATCTCACCCGTGCGGGTCTCTTGGGCGCTGCCTGACGGCTTGGTGGTCTGTCACTTTCGTCTGGAACCGGGATGTACGCGTCACGAGGATGTCCCACGAGCCTGTCCTGTGAACAAAGACTCGCAATTCTCGTCAGTCTCCTTCTGCTCGCTATGAAGGTCCGGTTTAATCGACTTAAGTGGACACCACCTGATTTTGCCGTCCTTTTTGACAGCTGCGTACCCTCGCCCCATGAGCATCAGCCTCCAACCCCGTTCCCACTCACCTAGCTCGTTTCTAATTACCACCTGTGGGCCCTCTTCTAGCGTTCGGGTGGCCCAGTGTTTTTGGACGGGACTGTTTGTTTCATCTCCCCTAGGGAATTGATTCAGTGCCAGCAAAGCGGTTGCCAGCATACGTGCCTGATCTCCTGGGGGAATGGAATTGGCAAAGCCCTCTGCTTTTGCCAATACTTCTAGCTTGGTTTTCAGGGTCTGGTTTGCTCTCTCAACTATGGCCTGTCCGGTACTGTTATATGGGATGCCTTGCACCAACGTGATGCCCCATTTCAAGGCGAATTCCTGTACTGGTTTGGAGGTGAAATTGGAGCCATTGTCCGTTTTGATCTGCTTGGGGATACCAAGCCAAGCCATGGCTGTCAGCCAGTGCTGAATTGTGGCTTTGGAGTTAGTTTTGGGGTGCTGTGTGGCTGTGATCGTTCCGCTATAAGTGTCCACTGTCACTGCAAGCCATGCTCGGGGCTTCAGCAGTTGACATAAGGTGAAATCCGACTGCCAGATTTCTGAGGGCTTGAGACCTCTCGGGTTGACCCCGCAGGTCCAAAGGGGTGACTTCTGGCAATGAGGGCAGGTGGCTACCACATGTTTTGCGTCCACTGTCGAGATTTCGCATCTTTTCGCCAGTGCTTTGGCTCCGATGTGGAGCGACTCGTGCAGTTGACGAGCTCTTTGCAAGGTCCAAACGCCTTTTGCTGCGGTGTCCGCTTTGTCGTTGCCGATCTGGAAGTAACCTTTCACTGGGTCATGGCTGTTGATGTGGATGACTGACACGGTGCCCTGTCGCGAGGAGAGTGCTTCTTCCAGCATTAGGGCTGCTGCTGATGTTGACACACCTGGTCCTGCCATGGCTAGGCAGAGCCTTGCCACGAATATAGAGTCCGTTACGATGTTGAGGTGTTCGTCTTGGAAGAGTCCGCATGCCAAACCCACTGCTGCTGCCTCCAGTTGTTGCACTGACAGTGTGGGGTCACACGCTTTGACGCAGTGCCATTGCTCTCCTGCCTGCCACACTGCTGTTGCGGTTGAAGTCGTGGAGGAAGCGTTTGTGAAGACCGTTGGTCCCGGCTGCGGTCTGTCCTTGACCTTTGGTGGCATGTCCATGTCGACCATGGTCAGCAGCTGAGTCCAGGGTGGTCTGGAGGAGTAGGAGATTTCTCCTCCGAAGCCGGAGAGAGCAAGGGCGAGGTACTCCGATATTGTGGCTGACTCCGTGGTCGGCTGCTTGCGAAACGGAAGGTGGATGCTTGTCGGCTCGGTCCCTAGGTGTTTCAAGGCGAGTCTCCTGCCTTTCATGATGAGGCTGGCGATGCATTCGATTCCTGGGGAAAATGCACGAGCGGGTCTTCCGAGGACCACCCATTGGATCGGCCGGGCCTTTTCAGCAAGTCCTTGAGTCAGTGCTCCCACTCCCCCCTTCGGTGTAAAGTGGATGTACAGGTCCAGTGGCACGGCTGGGTTCCACCTGGCAAGTGTGCCAGTGGACATCTGGCTTTCGATGAAGTCGAGGGAGCTCGTTGCTTGCGGTGTCAGCTCCTTGGGTTCCCAGGGGTGCTTTCCTTTCAGGAGGTCGTACAGAGGGTCCATGACCTCGGGAGGAATCAGGACAATGTTGCGAAGCCACTGCAGCGATCTCACCAGGCGTTGCACGTCGTGGAGCGTCTTGACATCTCGGTTGACCTTCATCTCGGGGGGTGTCACGTAGGAGCTTGTAATTCCTACTCCCAGGAAGGTCACGCAGGGTCCTCTTTTGATCTTTGCGCTCGCGATTTCGAAGCCGTTGGCCTGAAGGGTCTCCGTGATTGTGGACACCAGGTGATCTACTTGGCTTGCCGATGGTGCTGCGACCAGGATGTCGTCCATGTACTGGATGATGGTTGCGGTGAGGTAGGAGTGTCAGACCGGCATTAGTGCTTTGTCCATGGTGATTTGGCATATGGTTGGGCTGTCTACAAGGCCTTGTGGAAGTACTCTCCATTGGAAGTGAAGGTTGGGCCGCTCGCCGTTTCGAAACGCCACGGAAAAGGCGAATAGCTCTCTGTCCTCAGGGTGCAGGGGTATTGAAAAGAAACAGTCCTTGATATCCAGTACTGCGCACGGTTGCCCTGCGGGGATGGCTGAGTTCGTGGGTAGAAGTGTCTGGACTGGACCCATGGGTCGGATCGTCTTGTTCACTTCTCTCAGGTCGTGGACGAGATGATAGCCTTCTCCGGACCTTTTGGGGATCACAAATACAGGGGTGTTCCATAGGCTGGTGGAGGGTTCTATGTGACCCTTTTGCAGTTCGCGGTCGACCAGTTCCAGCAAAGCTGCCGCTCGAGGCTCTGTCAGGGGCCACTGCTCAACCCATACAGGGTCTGATGATTTCCAAGTCAATTTGATTGGCAGCGGGGGGTGTACGGCAGTGGCCCTCATCATAAATTTTTAATCCGAAATCTGAGCATGGAAAGGACGTCCCGTTTCCCCGGGGCCGGGATGCTTGGAGTGAGGGTGCTGCCAGGGAAAGCTGTGCCGGCTGGGGACAGCTCGCTGAGTTGCTGCCCTTCCCCAGAAGCCTGGGCTAACGTGGTCGTCCTGCCACTCCTGCTTAAATACAATCCGCCTCGCCCCATCTAAAAGCATGCGGCTTATTTGTGTAATATCAAAAGGGAGCAGACCGTCATTGCTAAAAAGGCCATCCACAAGAGTGGATACTACAGCTGAGTTGATCCATTTTTCTGAAATCCCTTTGACAATCGCTCGCACTTCTTTTGGGTTAACCGGGGTATATATGCCTTGTTGATTTCCCTGCGCTCCGGTGACCCTCACCGGGAAAGCGTGTATCGTGGCTGCCGGTGCCTGGTCCCCACAAGCTATTTTTATTTTTCCCCAATCGGTGAGTTTGTGTTGCGATTGTTTCCCGATATTGTTTAAAGCTTTATTCGGTTTCGCTCGAAACCGCATTAATTCTGCTCTCTCAGTTTCCGAGTCCCAGCCGGGCTCGGTCGGCTCTTCCGAGCTGTCTGAGCAGCTGTTACTTGACTCTGAGGCGGAAGTTGACTGCCAGTACATTTCCGGCGCTCCGTGCCGTTTTGTGTGGCTTCGACCCTGCTCCTCCCTTCGGGGGTCGTGCCGTTCCCGCCCCCTGGGCTCCCCCCGCCTCCTGCTGGGGGAGGTCCTTGCCCTATAAGGACCTAATTTGAATAGAGCGCTCTGGTTGGTTTTGCACTCTACCGCGGGGACCGCCCCCCCTCCCCGCTCGCCCGCGCATGCGATGTTAAGCAGGCTGACTCCATTTCCGCCCCCCGTCTCCTCCTTTCTGCCCTGACCACACGGTTCGGCGCCATTTTCAAACGCATATGGTGGGGGGGCGTTTTTATCGATCCCTATGGGGTCCGACAATCCGGCCGCGTTCCGCGCCTCCTCCGCGAGCCCCCGCCAGAAGCATTGCGCGCGCTGCTCTGCCTCCTGCGCCAGATCGGCGACCGGCGGGGAAGAGACAGATAGAGAAACCGCGGATTTTTCGGATGGTTCTGCGGGGGGGCTAGGACCCGGCGGGCTCCGCGGGAAGGTCGGGGGGTCCCCTGGGGGTTCCGGGGGGTCTCCTGGGGGCTCCGGGGGGTCTGGGCTCAGGCTCAGGAAGGGGTGGAACGCGCCCGGCCCCCGCATATTCCCGCCTGCAATCCGATCGCTCTCAGAGGCAGTCTGCGTCGCGGCTCCCACCCCCAGCTTTGGTGTAGCTAATAAACGTGTACGCGGGGCTTCCCGCGTCTCCTGTTCTTCTAACGTCTTGCGTGGGGCCTCTTCTACTTTCCCCAACGCTTTGAGGTTTCTACCACTGCCTGCGGACTTAGAGTCCTCTGCTGAGGCGGCAGTGCACTTCTCCCGCGCTTCCGAATATAATATATTTACCGGACGTTCAATCGTCTCGAGCTCTAGGAGCCTTGCAATAGCAAGATTAGAATTCCTGAGCTCACCTTTAATTCCCCATTGCTCATGAGCCTGACTTACGACCTTCGCTGTGGATTCCATGGTCCACGCTGGTCCGGAGGCGTCCCTCCTGCTGTGGTCAGGCCTGCTGCCACAGCCGCCGTCCTCTGTCCAGGAGAATCCCCGTTCCCCGGGCGCTGCAGCTTTCCCGGGTATCGGCACCAGTTGTTGCCTTCTTGTATAAGGCAAGGCGACCTGGTTCTGAGGAAACGACACGGCGACCCACTCTCCAGGGTCGCTCGGGCCAATGAACATGCGGACACCAATATGGTGGACGGTCAAAAGGCATTTATTACTTCTTCTCGTGGGGTTTTATAGTCTACGGGGTTGTCTACGTAAAAAGGGGGTCTGTCCTTATTATCTATGGTTAGTAAGGAATGGAAAATTACTGGGTAAGGAATGGAAAGTTACTAGCACTACTGTTAGTGGGGCCACACTCCTAGGGTAATCTCTTATCTTAGGGGAACAGGGGGTCCTGCCTTTCCGTGACATCACGTAATCTTCCGGAGTGCCTGTCCCTGTCTACCACAGGTTATGTTGACTTATGGGGTATTGGTTTAAAGATGAGTTGGTCAAAGGTAAAAGTCCTCATTATCCATTTCTAAAATCATCTTCATTTCTGCGAACAGAGATCTTCTTCTAGGGGCACAAGACTACTCTCTTTCTGTTCAAACTTCTCATGGAATTACAGCTACTTATATATCTGTTTACTTTAGCATGGAGGCCTTTGCTCGATATCAATTGAACTCTTCATCTCCCTGTAGTTTCATGTGTTATAGGGAAAAGAGTCTTTTCTCCATAGTTTATAAGAGGATTTCAGCTCTAAAATCAAGGTATCTCCTCATCCCTCCCATGTGGGATTTAACTTCTTTCTCACTGATCATGATGTTTTCATGTTGTTCCTTTACATGTTTGTATCTTGTTCTTTTCTCTTACTCGAAGGCGGATTGAAGTACTGAAAGAGTTAATGTTACCTGGGTCCTTCAAATGGTCGCCTGACCTGCCGGTAACTTGTGCCTGGAGCTGCAGCTAGGGCTGTGTCAGGATCAGCTTCATGGTTGGTTTTTTGTTTTCTTTGCATTCAATTCCAGCTGCAGGGCCACTCTGCATGGCGGCAGGGCTGCCTCTGGTCTCAGCCACGCTGGGGGGAGGGGACTTGATGGTAAGATCTTAGCAGCTGCAGCCAGCCCTGCTCCAGCCAGGGCTCTGCAGCCTATCCCCCTTCCCACCCGGAAACTGCTGGGGCCCAGCCCGGCCGCAATGGGGTTCGGAGTCCCCCAGAGCCCCTGGAGAGGGGCCCGGTTCCCCCCTGTGGCAGAGCCTGCCCGGCCCAGCCCGGGAGAGGGCCCGGCAGGCTTCCCGGGCCTGGCCAGGACAGGACCCAGTGGCCCGGGGTTGTTACCTTCTTGCTGGCCAGGAAAGAAAGAGGAAGTTCCTGGGTTTCTTTCATCTTTAACATGTGTCTTTCACAGAAGTGTGTCTAGCTTCTCAGTGGTTCAACAGACTGTTAGTTACACAAAAATTTTTACATCACTTCCCTAAATTCCTCCCATGTCAAAACCATGACAGCCACATAGAGCAAATTAATTGCCCTCATCACACAGCGTGCCCATATTAGAAAAGTGAATCACCCTAAGATTTTAGAGATAATTACAAATTAGCCTAAAAGTAAAATCTTTAGTCTTGCTAACAAAAAAGAACAAGAAGTAACATGTACTAAAGAAGCTCCATCATACAACCAACTACCAACAGAAGAAACACGTTACGCTTTTTACTAATAGTTCTTGCCACATTGTAATAATAAAACAAAAGTAGAAAACAACCATATAGAGCCCAACATGACAAGTCACAAAAGCTACTGAAAGAGAAGATAGATCAAGCCATCTCACTGAACTCAAAGCCATTCAACTAGCCCTAGACATTGCTAAAAGAGAGAAGTAGCCATAGCTCTATCTCTACACTGATTCATAGATAGTAGCCAATGCTCTGTGGGGATGGCTCGAGAAATAGAAAAAAGCTAATTAGCAGCATAGAAGAAAACCAATTTAAGCTGCTGAAGAGTAAAAACCATCACTATCAAGGTAAAAAAACTGCTTATAAAAGTCTGCCATGTAGATGCGCATGTCCCTAAGAGTAGATCAAATGAGGAGCACCAAAACAATGAGCAAGTAGATCAAGCTTCAAAGATAGAAGTGTCAAAAATAGGCTTAGATTAGCAACACAAAGGAAAGTTGTTCCTAGCTTGATAGGCCCATAATGCCTCAAGTCATCAGAGTAGAAATGCTACCTATAAGTAGGCACAAAACCAAGGAGTATATTTAATCATAGACAATATTTCTGAAGTTATCCATGATTGTGAGATGTTTACTATTATCAAGCAAACCAAGCCAGTAAAGCCCCTATGGTATGCCGGACGGTAGTCCAAATATTAATATAGGGAAGCCTAGCAGATTGACTATATCACACTGTCCCAGACATGCCAAAGTAAGTGCTATGTGCTCACAATAGTAGAAGCCACCACTGGACAGCTGGAGACCTACCCTATGCCTCACACTACAGCCCATAACACCATCTCAAGTCTTGAAAAGCAAGTCCTTTAGAGGCATGGTACCCCTGAGAGGACTGAGCCAGACAATAATTAAAACTCATTTCAAGAATAGCCTTATCAACACCTAAGCTAAAGAACATAGCATTGAGTGGGTGTGCCATATTCCCTACTGTGGGAAAGACATTTCTGTGCTGTTCTTGTGAGGCAGTGAAGGTTTCTTGAAGGTTAGGAAAGCCTCATATCTCTCTCAAGGAATTTGCCAAAGCTATCACTATGACAACGCGAAGAAAGAGAGAGAAAAAAGTGTAAGCTAGAGATCTGGACTTTGGTTTGCTTACACAGTGGTGTGGCTCCTTTCACCTATTGAAAGCATTGTTTCTTCTTTATGACCAATGGGCAGTGTATGTGTGTTGCAGACATCTTTTTATGAAAATCCTTTTCTTGGGATTTTTTCTTCCTGAGAATCTGTGAGGCCTTGGGGACAAAATGTAAATAATGGTTATCTGCTGCTGTGGAATGCAACAGGTGCATCTGTGATTGGTCTCATGTGCTTGTTTGTAATTAATGGCCAATCACGGCACAGCTGGGTCTCTCTCTGTCCGAGCCACAAACCTTTGTTATTCATTCTTTTCTATTCTTAGCTTAGCTAGCCTTCTGAGATGAAACCTTTTCTTCTATTCTTTTAGTATAGTTTTAATGTAATATATATAATAAAATAATAAATCAAGCCTTCTGAAATATGGAGTCAAATCCTCATCTCTTCCTTCAACATAAGACCCCTGTGACCACCGTCACAGATGGTGACCCCGAATGAGGAAATTTATCACTTGGTGAGACCCCAGAGGAGCTGCTACACTGGGTAAACCCTGAGTGTGTGGCATTGATGGTCACCTCACAAGTGACCTCAGAAGTGGATTCTAGCCAGGAGCTGAAGAACTGAAGATCCTGATTTGGACAGAGTTCACAGCCAAGGCTGACCACAAAGAGAACCTTTTGAAAAGCCTCCAGAGAAAATGTCCGGAAAGTTCAGCAGCACCAAGCAGCCTGCCAGAGTCTGGTGGACACTGTCACAAGGTACTGTTAACTTTTCCCTTCCTGACGATGCTGCCCTTCGCGGAATGTGGCTGCACATGTGGGTGAGGGTCCCCACAGAGGCTGAGGTTCCTTTCTCCCCCTCAGAGGAGAAACTTATTGCCCTCTGGCAAAAATGGGGTGAAGCGGACAGCGTTCCTGTGGTGAAGAGACATTTCTATGAGTTTTTTCAATGGGCAAAGTTCTATGGATTTTTTACGAATGTGCTCTATTCCCTTGATATGTACATATGGGAATGCATGGAATCAATTTTCGAAGCTGCAGTGGACCATGGACTTGGGTACCCACGGATTCATCCATCATTCAGGATGCTTTTCCCAGTCTTGAAACGGAAAGCAGCTGTCTTTCAGTGGATTGCTGATTGCAGGGGGCAGGCCCCGTTCCCCCCAGTTCCCACAGGAGAAGACCCTTTGGAGGAAGACGATCTGCTGCTTCCTAGTCCCCCTTACTCACAGCGGGGGGGGGGGGGGGGGGGGGGGGAAAGAGGTTTTTTTTCTGCGTCTTTGGAGCATGCTCAAACGGAGCCGCTTTATCCCCCCCCCCCCCCCCGTCATTGCTCTCAGGGGGGATCTGAGTGGGCTGCGCCGCCCCAGCCAGCGCCGCAAGCACCGCTCCGGCCAGCCCCATGAACCCCACCCCACTCAGCGCCGCGAGCGGCACCGGTCAACGTAGCCCCACCTCCCAGGCCTGCGGGGCCACCCCAACCCGCCCCGCGACTGCGGGAGCTTCCCCGCGCAGCCCCTCCCACGGTCACCCCTCCAGCAGAGCCTGTGGGGGCTCTGGCCGCGGCGGCCCTGCCTGCGGCCGCAGCGCTGATGGCGGAGCTTGCAGCTGAGAACAGCGATCGGCAAGCGGCACTGCCCCCCCTCCCCCCGTCCCGCCGTCTCCTGTGTGGGCTTCGCCGGTTTCTGCGATTGCGCCTCCGCGGCCGATCCCGGAGCCAGGGGCAGAAGCTGCTGCTGACCCCGTGCTGTCCCTGCCATCCCCTCCCGCAGGGACAGAGCTCGCACCTGCGCTGCCGCTCCCGGAGCCGAGTGAGACAACGGCGGCGCTTTCCCGCGCACCTCTTGCACCCCTGCTGCCCCCACTGCCCGCCCCGGCAGTTCTGCCACCTTCGGGGACTCCGTCCTCTGTGTCTGCGTCAGAGGCTGCCCTGGAACCGCAGCATGTCTGAGTTCGGACCGTCCCAAGCCGTCTGCCCCTGCGGCAGCGGCTGCGGCTCTGGCGGCCAGCCTGTCCCTCCATGGGGGAGGCGTGGCTCGGCAGCTGATTGCGAGCACAGCCCGGCTGCCTGCTTTCAAACTCAGCGCTTTTGGCGGGTTGGTGGGTGTTTGGTTGGCGGTTCCCCCTTGGGGGTTCCAGAAATCCCTGCCATCCCTTGCGCACCCCAGCGGCGTGGGGGAGGTGGCTCCTGAAAGTTCTGCCTCTGGCCTCCAGGCCGGAGGAAGTGAGCGGGGTACCGGGAGGCAGAAGGGAGGAACACCTTTTTCATTTGCATTGCAGAGGCAGGGGAAACAGTGGAAAGCGACCATCTCTCGCTTGCTGTGGGGACGAACCATCCTCAGATCTGAGATGACGATTCTCAGGAAAGCTCTTCCCCAGTCGCTAGTCTGTACTGGGAGTCAGGGGAGGAGGAAGCGTTCCGTCACTCGTTCTGCCATTCCATTGGCAGCAGGGTGCTGGTTTGTGAGAACACAGAGCCCGCCTCGTGGGCCGGGACTGGACTGTTTGGCTCGGTTCCCTGGGCCAGGGCCACCGCCCGGCCAGCTGTTGGGCTTGGGGGCTTTGCTTCCCCCGTCAGGTTCTGGGCCACCGTTTTGTGGACCAGGTCTGGGGCAAAGAGGGCCAGGGCCCCCAGGGCCTCTTCGGCTGTCTGCTGCTGCTGCTGCTCTTTCCGACAAAAAAAAAAAAAAAAAAAAAAAAAAAAAGAGTTGAAAGAGCTGGTAGCAGCTCAGAAGCATTGAAGAGCCAAAAATTACCTTCAGCCCGAGTGGTTCAATAAAGGGCTGTGGCCAAGACATTCCAGAAACTTTCTCAAAATTGCTTGATGACTGTCAATGGATTTTTGATAACTATTGATGGATTTTTCTTTAGCAATTTGTTGTTTCAGGATTCTGCAAGCCTGTTTAAGGACCAAAAGGGACTTTCAGAGATGTCAAAGAGGAACATCTTCAGTCCATGGACTTTTCCTGAAACTCAGCTATTTGGACTTGAATTTTCTTTGCATTGTTTTGCATTTTCTTATATTGTAAGATTGTTTTAGTGATATGATAGAATTTTATGTTTTACAGGTGAAGAATTTCCCTGTTCATTCCACATCAGCACTTGATTGAGGTTTTGATTGGCAACAGATAACCTGTCAAGTGTTTGTTCTTTCCTCTGCATGGGTACAGCAGACGAAATTACAAACACTTTTGAATTTAACTAAGCAAAAAAAAAGGTGACATGTCGTAGACATCTTTTTATGAAAATCCTTTTCTTGGGATTTTTTCTTCCTGAGAATCTGTGAGGCCTTGGGGACAAAATGTAAATAATGGTTATCTGCTGCTGTGGAATGCAACAGGTGCATCTGTGATTGGTCTCTTGTGCTTGTTTGTAATTAATGGCCAATTACAGCACAGCTGGCTCTCTCTCTGAGCCACAAACCTTTGTTATTCATTCTATTCTATTCTTAGCTTAGCTAGCCTTCTGAGATGAAACCTTTTCTTCTATTCTTTTAGTATAGTTTTAATATAATATATATAATAAAATAATAAATCAAGCCTTCTGAAGTATGGAGTCAAATCCTCATCTCTTCCTTCAACATAAGACCCCTGTGACCACCGTCACATATGTGTTCGTTAAGTAAATGTAAACATCTTGTAAAACTATAAAAGCAACATGTTGCTTCAATAAATAAGTCTAAACAGCCTTCTGATGGAGCCCTAGTGCTTTGTGCCATGTGGGACTCTATAGCAACACCCTACCATGCACCAACTACAAGCAAAGTAGAAAAGTACAATAGACTATTAAGAACCACCTTGAAAGCATTGGGTAGGGGATCTTTCAAGAATTAAGAGCAGCATCTAGCAAAGGCCACCTGGTTAGTTAACACCCAAAGTTCCACCAACGCAGCAGGTCCTACCCAATCTAAGCCCCTACATACAGTAAACAAAGTCCCAATAATACACATCAGAAATTTGTTAAGGAAGACAATTTAGATCAATTCTACCTTGATTACAGACAAACCTGTCCATAGGGTTGTCTTTGCTCAGAGACTAAATTACACATGGTGAATAATGCAAAAAGATGAAAGAACACTATATGTACCACAGAAAGATCTGATTGTTGAGTGAGAACCATGTGTAAATATCACTGTTTGCTGAATGTTACTGCCATTTTATATATATATATATATACAAACACTATATATATATAATATATGTATTAGTAGAGTTAGAATATATATTAGTTATGGTAGTAAGCTAATGATATAGATATAAGGGGTGGAATGTCCTAGGGTGACTTTATGATGCTTGTGTCCCCATTCATCTGTTTAGCCCAGAAATATGTTTTGCACCTTTAAAACTAGTTTTGAGAGTATAGGGGGGAGACAAGAAATGCAGAGTTTGGTTTCAGAAACTGCACTCACTCCTCCACATTCCGACTGTGTTGTCTGCAGCACAGACAGACAGTGGGACAGAGCTCTCCTTTGCTTTTAGCTAGTTTTCAGCTAGCTGAGGCAGAGAAGTTCCCTAGACTGTAGTTTTTCTTTTCTCTTAGAACTGCCTAAACCTGCTCTAGACTGAACACCCAAAAGAGCACTGGCAGCTCATACCTATAGCCCATCGGGGCCTGGCCTGGGCCGCAGCGTTTCCACTGCCAGAGAGACTGATAACAAACTTAGTGTGCCAAACTACAGCTCATGAAGGGGACTTTCTGAGTTTGTCATCTCTTTTGGAGCAGCAAAAAGTTTAATTGTTTAATATTGTTCTTTTTTTTTTTTTTTTTTTTTGTGCTGGTAAATGCTTTGCCTATTACATAAACAAATAACAAAAATTTTCCACTTTTCTCTTTAGCAGTGTGGTAAAATGGATGGTGTTTTGCTACTACTTCCCAAAAGTGTCTTCTAAGAAAGCCTCTCAGGCAAGTACAGTCACTCAATCCACATTCACACCACAGACAGATCAGCAAAGAAAGACTGAAAGGGTCTCTGTATAGAGTTCCAGCGAGGTTTATTTTAGAGTCACACTGATGGAGTCCAGGGACAAAGACAAGCAGTGCAGGGTCCTGGGTTATGTATGGAGTCAGGGGCCAATCATCTGTGGGCACAGGGGCAGTACAAGGGCAGGGCAAATGGCAATGATGTATGGGGAAAGGGCAGATTAACATAACACTGCAGAGCACCATGGGAGAAGCCCCTTTTGTCTCACCCTAACCATTGAGGTATCCTCTAAACCTGCAGTAAATTCTTCCAGGGCAATATCGTAGAAGTTCCCCTAATAGGCTCAAAGGCCTCCACATTTCTCCAAGGAAATATTTTCCCAAACCAATTAAGAGAGGAGCTGATTAAATCTACTTTCTAGAGGAACCCCTTTAGAAGTTTTCTCCCAAATTTGTCCTAAACTAAGACAGAAAGACAGAGGGGATAATTGGTTTACAAGGGATGGTATGCAGTGGATACCAAAAGCTCTGGCCTTACAGGTATTAAAACAACTCCATGAAGGAAGCCATTAGGGCTCTCAAGGACTGGCAGAAGCCTTCCTCAAAATGTATGTTACTGTGGGTCTTTTTACTTTAGCAAATAAAGCTATTGACGGTTGTTTGATTTGTGCTAAAACCAGTAACAGGGCTACAAAGAAAACTGCCAGGGGAGGGAGGCCTTGGGCTGTAGGTACCTTCCAAAGATGCGAGGTGGATTTTACCAAAATCCTCCAAGTGGCAAGGTTTAGATATCTTCTGGTAATAGTATGTCAGTTAACAGGATGGCCAGAAGCATTTCCAACTGTTTCAGCAACTTGAGGATCAATTATTAAAGTGTTTTTGGAACAAATAATTCCAAGATATGGGATTGTGGAAGCAATAGACTCAGATAGGAGAACTCATTTTACAGGAAAAGTTCTTCAAGGGGTTATGACTGCTTTAGGAATACAATGGAACCTCCATACCCCCTGGCATCCCCAGAGCTCAGGCTGAGTTGAAAGAATGAATGGAGAAATAAAGAAACACCTTTTGAAGCTTGTGATAGAAACTAAGATGCCATGGGTATGGCTTTTGCCATTGGCTTTGGTAAGAATAAGGGCCAGACCCAGAGGAGATTTTCAGTTATCTCCCTTTGAATTGATGTTTGGAATTCCTTACCCTTATAATTCTCAACCTAGTAGAGGAGTGGAAATAAGTGATGTGTATTTAAAACAATATGAGGCCAGGGTACTTTCTCTTGTGAAATCTCTTTGGCAGGAAGCTCAGTTGGCACAGACCCTGCCTTTACACTTTGCTCTTCATAACATCCAACCAGGAGATTGGGTCCTAGTTAAGGGGCAAAAAAAAGCACCACTAATGGCAAAGTGGCATGGACCTTTCCAAGTTTTACTGACCACAGAAATAGCCATCAAGACAGCTGAACAGTGGTGGACCCATCACACTCTGCTCAAGGTCTCTAAAGCCCCAGAAACTTGGACATCTCAGCTGGAGAAGGATGGGAGGTCATGACTGACACTCTGCAGTAGTGGACCAGAGCAGTAACCAGTGTGTTCACAACGGGGGAAACCCCGTGTTCCTACCCACAGACTGTCTGCTGAAATAGCCTGTATGGGCATCCCTCCTTTTGGATCTCCAGTCATTGGGGGCTAATCCTCGCTGTCATTGTTTTCTTTATGTTTAGTTGTTTCTGCACCTTCATCCGCCACAGGTGGTGCGGAAGACAACATGAGAATTAGATTAGGAAATCATGTTACACCATTAGAATGTTTTTCATAATAATCTTACCTTTATATTGTCAGTTAAGTTTGGGCCAGAGGTGGGAGAATTGTTTTTTTAGTCCTAGGAGAAGTAGCAAAAACTTTTAACCTTAGCAATTGTTGGGTCAGCAGAAGGCCAGGAGGATCTGACGACAGGCCATGCATGGGTGGCCAACATGCCTGTCGCAGGTTACCTCCAAACTGGTCAGGAATATGTTATGTAGGGTATATTAAAGCGTTGTTCTTCTTTGCTACCGCAAGTTCAGGGAAATCCATTAGGAATCAAGGTATATGATTATCTAATTAGAGAAAAGAGGTCAGTTGATGCATCCTTGGCTGGAGGGAGCACCCAAAAGTGGGGAACAGATAAATGGCCACCTGAGCAAATCATACATTATGGACCACCCACCTGGAATCCAAATGAATTAATATCAAGTGCCAGAGAACCCATTTATGTAAGAGCCGTAATGAGGGATGTGAGACTCCAGGCAGCTCTTCAAAATGCAGTTTATTGCATCCAAGACGTTACAGCAGTCCAGGGTCGTGGGCAACAGAGCCTGTGCCTACAGCTGTCAGCTCCAGCTACAGGCAGGCCTGGAGACCCTTTAGCTTCGGTTACAATGCATTATATACTTTGCTGAGCATCTTAATACAGAAGAACCGCTCTATACCTCTTTTTTTACCTATAGCCTATCATAAGTACTATAATTACCATATTCATGTTTCTATTCTCCAATCACTAAAAGTTAGTACATCACAGTTTAAGAGAGTTGGTTTTCAGTTTTCTTGCACTGGAAATTTCTGAGACCTTTTTTCTACTTGCAACATCAGCAGACTTGTTTGCCTGTGCTATCTTTCTGTGTGGTAAAAACATCTTGTTTGAGGTGGGTTTATCCTTTGATCTAAGTCATAAAAACCCCTTCTAACTAACATACCCTTTGCCTTCTTAGTTATCTACTACAACTGGCTCAGCAATTCTTTTCTTCTATATCAAAACTTGCTTCCATCTCCATTTCATTCTCAGGTTATACATTCAAAAATCTTTCTGCCAAACATACATATCTGTGAGACTTTCTTGTCAAACTTTCATCCTTCCCAACACATTTATATTGGATAATTAGGTTACAAGCTGTCTTTGAAATAATAACCAACCAGACAGCTTGTCTCAGTTTGGAAAGACAGGTGCCTGCTAAGGAAGGCAGGAGCCTCCCCTGAAATGGAGAATGTAAACCCTCCCCACCCCTCCAAATTACTATAAATTTTAAATTAAGGGGCTCGCAGGCAAAAAATATGAGAGCAGGAAATAACAGTTCTTTAATAGGGAAAGGAAAAAAAAAAGGATAAAATAAACAATGCAGTAGACTAGAACAACACTGACAGAGTCAGAACCCAACCTGACACCCTGTTGGTCAGGGTGTTGGTAGCAGTCTAATTGGAAATGTGGCTGCAGTCCTCCTGAAGTGTCAGGTGTGGTTCTGCTGGAGCAGGGATCCTGTAGAAAAAGGGTGTAGTCTTCCTCTGACAATCCAGTGGAAGAAGAGGCAGCTGCTGTTCCTCTGGGAAATCCAGTGGAGAAGCTGTGCTGGTATTCCAGAATCTCCAGATTATATCTGGGTAGCAATGCTTGGCTCCTCCTTCTGGGCGGAGCATGTCACAATGGGATGATATAGTTCTTATCCATCATGCAGTGACATTCAATAGCCTGTTATCAGCAGATATCCCCTCCCAAGGGAGGAGTGATTGTGGAAGAGATAAGGAAAACTGCCCACTTGACAAAAGACAACTGCCATACAGATGGTAATAGAATACATCTTCCCTTGCAATCTGGAACACAGTTACAGCTCTTGACCTTCTTGCTGACCAATCCACTCAGATGAGCAATGCAATATTTCAGCATTGGATGGTATTAGATTATCTATTAGTAGAAGAAGGGGGAGTGTGTAGAAAATTAAATTGCTCAAACTGCTGTTGACAAATAGATGACAATGGAAAAGTAGTGAAACAAATAAAAAGGGAATAAGAAAGTTAGCTCATATACCAGTCTAAACGTGGAAAGGATGGGAATGGTACATGTTTTAGTGGTTACCTGGTGGACTATGGGTTAAACAAATGCTTTTTTCCCTTTTATGTGCTGTAGCAACTCTCATCTTTTTACCATTGTCCTGGTTTGGGACAAATTTTAGGAGGAAACCTCCAAAGGGATGCTTCCCTGTCGGATTTTGGGGCTGTTTAGATGGTCTGGGAAAAGCCCAAGATGGCCTTGGGTCGCCCGCGTTCCAAAGGACGAGAAGAAACTTCAGATTTTTTCTCGGTCTCGGTGTTTATTAATTGCTTATCTAAAAGATTTTCTCTTGGCCTGACAGAGTTCTGCTCAGCAGTCAGCCATGGGCACACACTGAGAGCCCCTGGGGCGGCCACCTATCTTTATACCCGGAGTTACGTATACAATATTTATCATTTTTCTCCAATACCCTCTACCCTTATTAACCAGTGTTCTTTTAGTAAGGTCCAATCCCAGAGTGCCAACATCACCACAGAAGATGGAGGCCTAGAGGAAGAAGAAGGAGAAGGGCACGCCCCAATTCCTCCATTTTACCTCTCTAGACCCCCCTGTACAGAGATCTTAAACCCTGTATCTCACACTCCAATTAACTTGGCCCTTCACCATTCACCCCAGTTCTGAGAGGCTGAGATCCCACATTTCCCTATAGGGCAAAATTCAGCAGCCTGTCCCCTCACCGATTTGGGAGAAAAGTCTCCTTGGAGAGAAGTGGAAAAAACCTGTTTATTTAACAAGCAAAGTATTGACAAGCATGGAAAATTAATAATATTAAACAATAAAACCTCTTGCCGTTCTGAAGAGATGGAAAATTCAGAACGTCTTTCTGTGGGTGTGGCTCAGTCTTTCAGTTGCTCTGGGGCTCAGGCACAGCATGCCAGGCCTGGCATACAGCTTGAGGGCCCCATGGTGATTCTCCTGATGTCCTGGACTGGAGAGTAGCTGAACAGTCTCAGAAGAAGAAGGCACAGTCCAGGGAAAGCCTTTCCTGTAGCTAATGAGGAAAACCAGTGAATAAAAGCAAAGAAAAACTCCGTCTCTCTCTCTGCAAAAGCTGAGAACTCCAAAAGCACTGAGAGCCTTATCTCTCATTCTGTCCGGGCTAGACAACACAGTCCATGAGACAGGAATTCCAGGGGAGTAAAGTGAAGCTTCTGCAGACAAACTGCGCACTACTTCTCCCCCCTCTTTGCCCTCTCTGTCTCTCTGGGCCTAGCTTAAAACTACAGGACCCATTTCTGAGCAAAAAGACAATGGAGATACCAGCATCATAAAGTCACCCCAGGACATGTATCCCTGTTGCAGCAGATACCCCAGTCATTCAAATTGCAGCTAAACCAGACTGTAAACCTAAGCCAGTAGCTTAACCAGACAGTGAGCCTAAGCCACTGGCAGTCGCTACCATGGGAAAGAAGCACAAAATCAAAACCAATCGGCCAGTGGATGATGATGATCCAGGGGAAGGACCCTCAAAGTCAGCTCCAGCAACTGTTTCAATATCAGAAGTCACTATTGAGTCCTTTTCCCTGAAGGACCTTCGTCGCCTAAGGAAGGATTACACCCAACGACCTGATGAATCTAAAATTAGTTGGTTAGTTTGTCTTTGGGACGCTGCAGGCGAAGCTACAATTCTGGATGGTACTGAAGTGAGGCATTTGGGATCCCTGTCACATGATCCGGTCATTGAGCAGGGAATGGTAAGGGGAGCTGACCCTCAAAGTCTCTGAGCACAGATCTTGGGAAGTGTGGGACAAAGATATCTGTGTGCAGAGGTTCTCTACATGCAGCAAATCCAATGGAAGACCATAGAACCAGGGATCCAATGCTTGAGAGAAATGGTGGTGGCAGAGATTGTTTTCTCAGAAGACCCAGCAATGCCTAAGAATCCAGACTTGGTAGCATGTACACCTGTAATGTGGTGAAAATTGTACTACTTGGGCCACAAGAATACGCTTCTGCTTTAGCAATGATGAAGTGGGATGAAAGAAATGAGACCATGCTTGATATGGCAAAAAAGCTCTGAGCATATGCAGATATCGTGCATGGCCCAACACATGCAAGAATTGCAACTGTGGAAACACATCTGCAAAAATTAGAAGATAGAGGAGAATCACAAGAAACTCAAAGAAGACATTATGGATGACCTTCTCCAAATCTCGGCAGTACAGATCAGAGGTTCTGGAACCAAACACATACATTCCCCAGATAGGGAGAGAATGTACACCCCACAAGGTGAGCTGTGGTTCTTTGTAGCCATGATATTTTCTGAAAAATCCTTTCCTTAGGATTTTTTCTCCTGAGAAGCTGAGAGGCCTCAGGAACAAAATGGAAACAATGGTTATCTTCTGCTGTGGAATGCAACAGGTGCATCTGTGATTGGTCTCATGTGGTTGTTTCTAATTAATGGCCAATCACAGTCAGCTAGCTTGAACAGAGAGTCCGAGCCACAAGCCTTTGTTATTCATTCCTTCTTTTTCTATTCTTAGCTAGCCTTCTGATGAAGTCCTTTCTTCTATTTTTTAGTATAATTTTAATATAATATATATAATAAAATAATAAGTCAAGCCTTCTGAAACATGGAGTCAGATCCTCGTCTCTTCCCTCATCCTAAGACCCCTGTGAACACTGTCACAGTTCTTCCTGTGTGATTGTGGGAAAAGCATGAGATGAGATGGAAGACCCACTGCTGCTCTGGCGCAATAGGTGTGTAAATTAAAGGAGAGCAGGACTCAGAGAGGAAGTTCCACCAAAAAGGACGCAGCACCAGTTGCCCATAGCCGAACTGCCAGGTATGGTGGTGATGACATTTATGATCCCACTGAAGGAAACTCTAAGACATGCACCCCGGGAAGGAAGGATAACCAGGCTTAGGGGAGCCCTGCCTCTAGCCAGGTAGAGGCTAGAGAAAACCGTGGTTTTTGGGCTGTGTGGATTCGTTGGTCTGGCACATCAGAACCACAAAAATATGAGGCCTTAGTCAACACTGGTGCGCAGTGCACACTAATCCCATTGAGACTTGTAGGGGCAGAATCTGTTTCTATTGCTGGTGTGACAGGGGAATCACAGGATTTCACCTTAGTGAAAGTTGATGCGAGCCTGACTAGAAATGAGTGGAAGAAACACCCTATTGTGACTGGCCCAGGACCCCCATGTATTTTGGGCATAGACTTCCTCCAAAGTGGGTATTTCAAAGACCCAAAAGGACTCAGGTGGGCATTTGGGATAGCTGCTATAGAGACAGAGGGCATTAAGCATTAAGCAATTGAAGACCTTGCCTAGACTATTAGAAAACCCATCTGCAGTAGGCCTTCTGAAAGGGAAAGAGCAAAAAGTACCAATTGCCACTTTGACAGTGCACCACAGATAGTACAGAACAACTCAAGATGCTGTGATTCCCAATCACAAGATGATCCGTGAGTTGGAAACCACAGAGTGGTCAGGAAAACCCACACACCTCTCAACAGTCCCATTTGGCCTGTGCACAAATCTGAAGGAGAATGGAGATTGACTGTGGACTATCATGCCTTAAATGAAGTGACTCCACCATTGAGTGCTGCTGTGCCAGACATGTTGGAACTCCAGTATGAGCTGGAGTCCAAGGCAGTGAAGTGGCATGCCACTATAGACATTGCCAATGCATTTTTCTCCATTCCTTTGATAGCAGAATGCAGGCCTCAATTCTCCTTCACTTGGTAGGCCATGGAGTACACCTGGAACCAACAGTCCTACCATCAACCACGGACTGATCCAGGCTGCACTAGAAAATGGTGAGGCTCTAGAACCTCTGCAGTCCATCAATGATATCATTCTGTGGGGAAACATGGCAGCAGAAGTGTTTGAGAAAGGAGAGAAAATAATCCAGATTCTCCTGAAATCTGGTTTCACCATCAAGACCAAACTTAAGGAACGTGCTTGAGAGATCAAATTCCTGGAAGTAAAGTAGCAAGATGGACGGAATCAGATTCCCACTGATGTCATGAATAAGATCACAGCAATGTCTCCATCAACCAACAAGAAGGAAACATAAGCTTTCCTATGTGCCCTAAGCTTTTGGAACATACATATTCCTGAGTACAGCCAGATTGTGAGCCCTCTCTATTTGGTCACCTGCAAGAAGTGCACTTTCCAATGGAGCCCTGAACAGCAGAAAGCCTTTGCCCAGATTAAGCAGGAGATCACTCATGCAGCTGCCCTTGGCCCACTCAGAACAAGACCAGATGTGAAGAACGTCCTCTACTCCGCAACTGGGAGCCATGGGCTGTGCTGGAGCCTTTATCAGAAAGTGCCTGGTGAAACTCCAGGCTGATCACTAGGATTCTGGAGTCAAAGCTACAGACGGTCTGAAGCAAACTACATTCCAACAGAAAAATAAATCTTAGCAACTTATAAAGGAGCCCAAGCCACCTCAGAGGTAATTGGCACTAAAGCACAACTCCTCCTGGCACCCTGGCTACCAGTGCTGGGGTGGATATTCAAAGCAAAGGTTCCCTTTACCCACCACACCACCAATGCCACATGGAGCGAGTGGATTGCCCTCATTGCACAGCGTGCCCATATTGGAAAACTGAATCGCCCTTGGATTTTAGAGATAATTATAAATTGGTCTGAAGGTGAAAACTTTGGTCTCACAGATGAAGAGGAACAAGAGCAAGTGACATGTGCTGAAGAAGCTCCACTGTGCAACCAGCTGCCAGCAGAGAAACACGCTACGCTCTTTTTACTGATGGTTTTTGTCGCATTGTAGGGATGAAATGAAAGTGGAAAGCAGCTGTATGGAACCTAACACAACAGGTCACACAAGCTACTGAAGGGGAAAGTGGATCAAGCCAACTCGCTGAACTGAAAGTGATTCAACTGGCCCTGGACGTTGCTGAATTATAGAAGTGGCCAAAGCTCTACTTCTCCATTGATTCATGGATGGTAGCCAATGCTTTGTGGGGATAGCTGGAAAAGTGGAAAAAGGCTAATTAGCAGTGTAGGGGAAAACCAGTATGGGCTACTGAAGAACAGAAAGACATTGCTGCCCGGGTAGAGAAGCTATATGTGAAACTCCACCATGTAGATGCCCATGTCCCCAAGAGTAGGACTAATGAGGAGCACCAAAATAACAAGCAGGTAGATCAGGCTGCAAAGATAGAGGTGTCAAAGATAGACTTTGATACCTTGCTTAGTGCAATTTATTCAACATGTGATCAAGGGGGTGCAAGCAGTAGCTATGCTTACTGATCCAGAAATGGCTACAAAAGGACAGAAAATGATGTTGCTGCAAATAATTTCAAAACCAAAAAGGACCCAAGAACAGAAAGTTAAGGCATTGATAATTAAGGTTTTCAAAGAAAATTATTGAAAAAATAAGAAGAGGAGGGATTGAAAGGAATGAGAAGGTGTCTTTACAAACAAACTGTGAGCCTGATGGTAGATAAGGCCAGATACAGAAAGATGAATGAAGCAATGGGGGGGACCATAAATTCCATAGGAATTTCACTAATTGACACAGACTGTTACCCACTCAAGACTGTGCTAAATCTCTAGATTTAGAGAAAAAGAACAGCGACACAAGGAAAAATAAAAAGGGAGGGAGTACACATTAGAAAGGGGATGTATTAGTTGATTCGTAAAGACTGTACCTCTCAAGTACCTCAGCCAATGGAGAAAGAGAGAGGGAAATGTGGCCGGGAAATTAGAATAAAAGGAGATTGCATCCTTCAACAGTTTGAGAGTCCCCATGGGAAATGCCATTGACCTCTCCCTTTATTCAAATAAAGTTACAAGGGTCCTCTGTCCCCTTTTTGGGCATAAACCTCTGGTGTTTGTGGATTAACTTTCCTGACAGAAGAGACCTACAATGATCTACTAGTCAACTGTGTAACTATTTCAGGAAAGTTTGCCTTCTTTAAGTGAATTCTTGCATGCTCCTGGAAGTAGTGAATAAAGCAAATATTTTAAGATAAATGCTCCAATTAATACTAAATTAAAAGTAAGCTGTATCAGATACTACTTCCTTCTGCTACCAGTGACTTCTGGAAAACATACTTAATTTCTAGGAACAGGCTTGTAACAAATCAACCTTATTTAGAATTGGAAGAAAGAATGACAAATATATTTAAAGGAAGAGTCAGTACTTCAATTCAAGCAAAGTGTTAAAACTAACTGAGATTTAAGAGGTTGGATGAGTTCAGCCACCAGTTTTTTAGGCTAGATGAATTTAACTCAGTAAAAAAGGTTTGCAAAATTGAACAATTAATACTAGAGAGTTGGTGGATTCGCTCTAAAAATATGTAACATATAGGTCAAGATTTTAATCCTCAAGATTTGGTCAGTATGGGAAAGTTTTAGTGCCTTCTGTATTGGTTTTCCACACCCTGGCTTCTGGTAGCAGGGGGGATGTCCTGGGTTGACTATATGATGCTTTTATCCCCAATCGTCTCATTCTGTTTATGTTGAATAATAAGTTTTGCACCTTTAAGAGTGTTCCAGAGAGTGAAGGGGGGGAGTGAAGAAGCGCGCAGTTTTGTTTTCAGACACTGCACTCCTCCTCCGCATTCCTGCTCCTGGACTGTGTTGTCTGTGGATGAACAGACAGCAGGACAGAGCTCTCCTTTGCTTTTAGTTAGTTTAGCTAGCTGAGGCAGAGAAGTTCCCTGGACTGTTTTTTTTCCTTTTTCTTTGGACCTCTTGAAACTGCTCTGGACTGAACACCCAGGAGAGCACCGTCAGCTGCAGCTGTGGCCCACCGGGCCAGGCCTGGCCTGCGACAAATCCAGCACCGGAGGGACTGATCAGAGACTGAGTGAGCTGAGCTACAACCCGGGGTTTTCTCAGTTTTTCATCTCTTTTAGAGTGGCAAGGGGTCTCATTGTTTGATTTTGTTTTGGTTTTATTGTTTAATAAACAGTTTTTTTCCACCTTTCTCCAAGGAGGTATTTTTTCCCTCCCGGACCAGTTGGGGGGAGGGGCCGATTGGATCTGCTTTTCCCACCGGAGCTCCTTTGGGGCATTCTTCCCCAAATTTGCTCTAAACCTGGACAAATACATGAATTGGCGCCCAACGCGCGGCTGGAAAAGGTGGAAAAAAGCTCTATTAGTTGTGTGTTTGTTATTGTTAAAGCAGTCAGTAGCCATGATGCTTGAACCCCTGATGTCTCTGGTTGTGAAAGCCTTAGTGTGGCTCTGGGCTCTAGACCTTTTTGAGGTTTCAATACCTTTCTGGTCACTAGGACTATTGTCCATAACAAGTAATTTTTACAGTAGAGGGGTACGGATTGGAATAGCTGTGGTGCTGGCCTTGGTGATAATGATTTATAAAGCGTTTACAAAGATACTGGCGTCTGTTTACGATATGTATGGTTTATGGTTTCTTCATCCTACCCTGCATCCCAATTCCAGTAGTACGTTTTGGGAATTTATTAGTAATTACACTCAGTCTGTTAGAGGAGGAGCCAAGAATGAGACTTTCTAGCCTTCCCTTTCCTTCTTCTCCTTTGGATCTGTTATGTCACTTTCTGAGAATGTTCAGTTTCCCCTGAATGCTAAAGAGACCATCTTTCTGGTATTTAATCTGGTAAGCTTCCTCTATATGGTCTGCAGCTTCTCTAGAATGAGGGCTGAGATATCCAGAGGAGCTGGTGAGACCCCTGACCCAGAAGCAGATGCAGGCATGAAAAATCCTGAGTGGTGTGGAGAATGGGAAAATATAGGCCAAACCCTGAAGGAATTTTCTGATCCTGTAGATGGGATTTTCCACGGGAACAAATTCAGAATGCAGCAGAAGTGGGGAAATACCTAAAAGAGAAGTGCCATGATGATTCTAAGGAGAAAAGGCTGATTGCAATAAGCTGGGCCCTGGCCTATGCTTATCACGCTCTGTTAGATAGTGTAGGGCAGCAGACAGAGGCAGGGGGGCAGGGAGATAAATCAGCTGTCCCAGTCACTCAAGCTGTAGCTACAGCCCAGGCTCGAAGCCAGCAGCCAGACCAGACAGTGAGCCTAAGCCAGCATCTAGACCCATGGCTGTTGCTACCAGTACTAGAAGTGGGAAATGCACGGAAAAAACTAATCGACCAGTGGATGATGATGATGATGGTGATACAGGAGAAGGAACCTCAATGCCTCCTGACATAAAATCAGGAGTCAAAGCAGCAGGTGCAAGATCAGACCAAATATTGAGTCTTATTCCCTGAAGGACCTTCATGGCCTAAGGAAGGATTACACCCGACGACCTGATGAATCCATAATTAGTTGGCTGGTCCGTCTCTGGGATGCTGCAGGCGAGGCTACAATTCTGGACGGCACTGTGGCGAGGCATTTGGGATCCCTGTCACAGGATCCTGTCATAGACCAAGGAATGATGAGCAGGGCTAACTCTCACAGCCTCTGGGAACGGGTCCTAAGAAGTGTAGCAGAAAGATACCTGTGCGCAGACGATCTCTATATGCAGCAAACCCAGTGGAAAACCATAGAACAAGGGATTCAACGCTTGAGGGAAATGGCAGTGGCTGAGATTGTCTTCTCAGATGATGGAAACACTGTAAATCCAGACTTGGTACCATGCACATCTGTGATGTGGAGAAAACTTGTACGATTTGGGCCACGAGAATACGCTTCTGCTTTAGCAATAATGAAGTGGGATGATGGTGAGGAGACTGTGCTGGATATGGCAAAGAAGCTCCAAGCATATGCAGACACTGTGAATGGCCCAACACATGCCAGAATCGCAGCGGAGGAAACACGTCTGCAAAAATTACAGGACAAGATAGAGGAGGGTCACAAGAAACTGAGGGAGGAGATTAACAAGGGCTTTCTCCAAATCTCGGCAGTACAGATCAGAGGTTCTGGTACCCAACACAGACGTTCCCCAGATGGTGAGAGAAGGTACATCCCACGAGCTGAGCTGTGGTTCTACCTGCGTGATTGTGGAGAAGACATGGGGAGATGGCATAGAAAACCTACCGCTGCTCTGGCACAACGGGTGCGTGAACTGAAGACTCAGAGAGGAAGTTCCAAAAGGGAAGCAGCTCCAGTGGCCAGTAACCGAACTGTCACATATGATGATAATGACAATATTTTTGATCCCCTTGAAGGAACATCCAAGACATATGCCCAGGGAAAGAAGGATAACCAGGCTTAGAGGGGCCCTGCCTCTAGCCAGGTAGAGGCTAGGGAAAATCATGTTTTCCGGTCTGTGTGGATTCGTTGGCCTGGCACATCAGAACCACAAGAGTATAAAGCTTTCGTTGATACTGGTGCTCAATGTACATTAATCCCGTCGAGACATGTGGGGACAGAGTCTGTTTCTATTGCTGGTGTGACAGGGGGATCCCAAGATTTCACTTTGGTGGAAGCTGATGTGAGCCTGACTGGGAATGAGTGGAAGAAACACTCTATTGTGACTGGCCCAGAGGCCCCATGTATTTTGGGCATAGACTACCTTAAAAGTGGGTATTTCAAAGACCCAAAGGGACTCAGATGGGCATTTGGAATAGCTGCTGTAGAGACAGAGGGTGTCAAGCAGTTGAACAGCTTGCCTGGACTGTCAGAAAGCCCATCTGCAGTAGGTCTCCTGAAGGTGGAAGAGCAACGAGTACCAATTGCCACCTCAACAGTGCACCGCCGACAATACTGAACAAATCGAGATGCTGTGATCCCCATCCATAAAATGATCCGTGAGCTGGAGAGCCAAGGGGTGGTCAGCAAGACCCACTCACCCTTCAACAGTCCCATTTGGCCTGTGTGTAAATTTGAAGGAGAATGGAGATTAACAGTGGACTATCGTGCATTGAATGAAGTGACTCCACCCCTGAGCGCTGCTGTGCCAGACATGCTGGAACTCCAGTACGAGCTGGAGTCCAAGGCAGCAAGGTGGTATGCCACTATAGACATTGCCAATGCATTTTTCTCCATTCCTCTGGCAGCAGAATACAGGCCTCAGTTTGCTTTCACCTGGAGAGGCATGCAGTACACCTGGAACCGACTGCCCAAGGGGTGGAAGCACAGCCCCACCATCTGCCATGGACTGATCCAGACTGCACTGGAAAAGGGTGAGGCTCCAGAATACCTGCAATATATTGATGACATCATTGTGTGGGGGAAGAGAGCAGCAGAGGTGTTCGAGAAAGGGGAGAAAATCATCCAGATTCTCCTAAAAGCGGGCTTCGACATCAAGAAGAGCAAAGTCAAGGGACCTGCTCAAGAGATCCGGTTTCTGGGAGTGAAGTGGCAAGACGGACGGTGTCAGATTCCCACCGATGTCATCAACAAGACCACAGCAATGGCTCCACCATCCAGCAAGAAAGAAACACAAGCTTTCCTAGGCGCCATAGGTTTTTGGAGGATGCATATTCCCAAATACAGTCAGATCGTGAGCCCTCTCTACCTGGTCACCTGTAAGAAGAACAATTTCCACTGGGGCCCTGAGCAGCAACAAGCCTTTGCACAGATCAAGCAGGAGATTGCTCATGCAGTAGCCCTTGGCCCAGTCAGGACAGGACCAGAGGTGAAGAATGTGCTCTACTCTGCAGCCAGGAACCATGGCTTGTCCTGGAGCCTTTGGCAGAAGGTGCCTGGGGAGACTCGAGGCCGACTACTAGGATTTTGGAGTCGTAGCTACAGAGGGTCTGAAGCCAACTACACTCCAACAGAGAAAGAAATCTTGGCTGCCTATGAAGGAGTCCAGGCTGCCTCAGAGATAATAGGCACTGAAGCACAACTCCTCCTGGCACCCCGACTACCTGTATTGGGGTGGATGTTCAAAGCAAAAGTTCCCTCTATGCACCATGCCACCAGTGCTACATGGAGCAAATGGATTGCTCTTATCACACAGCGTGCCTGTATTGGAAAACTGAGTTGCCCTGGGATCTGGAAATAATTACAAACTGGCCAGAAGGTGAAAACTTTGGTCTCGCTGATGAAGGGGAACAAGAAGTGACACGGGCTGAAGAAGCTCCACCATACAACCAACTGCCAGCAGAAGATACACAATACGCTCTCTTTACTGATGGCTCTTGCCGCATTGTGGGAATGAACCGGAAGTGGAAAGCAGCCGTATGGAGCCCAACACGACAGGTGGCAGAGGCCACTGAAGGAGAAGGTGGATCAAGTCAACTTGCTGAACTCAAAGCCGTTCGACTGGCCCTGGACATTGCAGAAAGAGACAAGTGGCCAAAGCTCTACCTTTATACTGATTCATGGATGGTAGCCAATGCTCTGTGGGGATTGTAGTAAACCCCTCAGCTTTAGCCAGGGCCCCTTGGAGAATAGAATGCTGATACAGTGGCAAAGAAGTTTCCTGTCTCCAGGGACATCCGCCTTGTACCTTATCCCTATAGCCATGAAAGGCAATATCTTGTTAACCCTACTATTGGTCACTTATGGTCACTCTAACACCTTTGCCATTGGTCAGGATTGGATCTGGGCCAAGGGTATAAAAGTAGCATACTGTACCCCTACTAACTTGGAAGAAGAAGAGCTGAGACCCTTCATGGAACCCCTACAATAAAGCCATACACGTGGAACAGCCGGTGTTGTCTTCTTCTCTCTCTACCGTCTGCTGGAGCCTTAGGCCAAGGGAAAAAGCTACCTAGAAAGCAAAGCTGAAATCACAAGAGCTGCTTAATCACTAAGAGCTGAATATTCCCTGCTTGCTAGGGGGCTGACCCGTGGCCTTGGTCTGAGAGCGAGCTGGCTTCTGGCACTCAGGCCCCCTGGGAGCTGAGCTCTGGAGCTGTAATAGCTTGCATAAGATAAAGACCAAGTAAGGCGCATTTAAGCGGCGGCCCAAACTTGTCCTCGGACCTTGGCCCCCAGGAGCCAAGCGTCACCGGAGCATCGGAGCCTTTCAGGGCCTCCAGTTATTGCCTGTTCGGGAAGCCTCTCCTTCTGCGAAAGGACTTTTCGTTTTAGAAAATCCTCTCTGCGGAAGGCTCAATTCGACCCTCAACAATACATCTGGACGAGATAAAGTCCGAGGAGAATTGAGAAGCAGACACCCTTCCACAGACCCCTGACTCCAAAGGACGTAAGTATTAATTGAAATTGCGCGCATACCTTTGGGTGCTCTAAAAAACCTTTTTTGTTTTTTTTTCTTTTTTTTCTCGTTTTTCTGTGGAAAGGGCTTGAAAAATCATGGGTACTTGTTTAAGCACCCTAAGACTAACCACACTTGAGAGAGAGTTATATTTAACCATTGTAGAAACCTTATCTGTTAACAATTTCACTTTTTCTAAAGGTAGTCTGTCAAAAAAGACTCTTAAAAAATTTGTATCTTGGATTGTGCTACAATTTCCTGAAACTGATAAGACCACAATTACTAAAAATTCTTTCTGGGATACAGTTGGAAACACCATTTATATGTCTCAAACAAAACAGGACTTTTTTGTTACTAACTTCTAACCTTTATTTCATATAATAACAAAAACGGTTGAAAATCTAATTCTGAAAAAAGTTCCAAACTAATAGATCTTTCCTCTTCATGTGCTAATTGTGCTGATAAGATAACAGAGGAATGTGCCTTGCAGGCCAGAGAACCCCTGGGCTCTGCAGAGCTTCCTGCAGATACCACCTCGCAGGCAGAAGACAAGCAGCCCCCCCCCCCCACATCCCCCCTGCTCGCGGGACCCTCGCTGCCCAACTCCCGGTTTCCTGTAGCCCCCCATCTCCTCGGCTCCCTTTCCTTCCCGCGTCTGGCCCCGGGGGCCTCGCTCCCTGCCCCTACCACCGTACCCTCCACTGCGACCACCCCTTCCCCTGCGCCGCTCTACCCCCTCCTCCCTCCTCCCGTCCCCGTGCTGCCGTTCCCCGCCCCCGCTTGCTCCGTCGCGGTATCCCCTGCTCCCGCTGCTGCCCCCGCCCTGCCCCCCGCTCCCCCCGCCGCGCCCGCCATGCCCCCCTGCCCTGTTATCGCCGCCGCCCCCCCCCCAATCCCGCCCTGCTACCCCCACCCCCGCGATCGCCCTCCCCGCCGTCACCGCCCCCGCTCCCGACCGCCCCGACCCTCCCGGCCCCTCCTGCCGCTTTTCCGAGCCATGCCCACACCCTGTCCCCCTGCGCCGAGCCGCACACATGTGGAGTAACACCAGCTCCCCCTATACCTGTAGTATCCCAAACCAGCGGCACTGTTTGCGCACCCCCAAACCCCCCAGGCGTGCATCCCCAGCCCGCCCACCCCCCCTGCCCCCACGCGTCCCTCCAACCCCCCACCCAACCCTCCTGCCACCCGAACGTATCAGAGACCACCTGTGGCGTCCCCCCACCCACCCAATCCGGTCCCTGCTGTGCTGCTACCCCTCACCAATAGTGCCAACTTCTGGCCAGTCACTGAAAACCTTGTAAAACGCTTCTAAACAAAAAAAAAAGGAATTCACGGGTAGCATATCCCTCACAGCGTTTCTCAGACGATGAAAGCTCCTCTGATGAATCTGATTTTGATACAAATAATATAGACCCATGGGCTCTTATTAAGATAGAAGCTACGAAGTCTGGGAATTGGGACCTAGCACAGAAAATCACAGCCTTTCTGGTCGAATATAAGCAAGGAAGGAATGGTGGGGAATCTAATATCAAGACATGGAAACCAATTTCTAATAAGGAACTAGTGCAATTGAGAAATATAGCCAAGGAACATGGACGTAGTTCACATATCTTTAGAAATTTCCTAGAAGCCATGTTCTCTGCACATGTCTTGCTTCCTCACGATGTAAAAAATATTTCACAATGCCTTCTGTCACCGGCAGAATATTTGTTATGGGATAGGCATTGGAAGAAACACTTAAAAATGTTATCAGATTCATATACTGCCGATGCTACTAAGACCAACTTCACAGTAGAACAGTTGGCCGGCGAAGGAGACTTCCAAAAGCCAGCAGTGCAAATGGAAACTCTGAATAAAGAAGCGCTGCAAGATGTAGCAATCACAGCTAAAACCTCCTTGCTTCTTATGCAGGATGAGTCAACGCCAACAATGCATTTTTCTACTATAAAACAAGGCATTGAAGAAAGCTTTATAAAATTTGTGGACAGACTTAGAGATGCTTTGGAGAAACAAATAGAGAGTGCAGAAGCAAAAAAGGAACTCTTATGCAAGCTTGCTTTCAGCAACTCAAATGAGAAATGCAAGGCCATTTTGAGGTCTCTACCGGTGGATTCAGACCCTACTATAGAGCAAATGCTAGAATGCTGTACATGTCACATGTCCACTGAAAATACAGTGGCCCAAGCAGTTGCTAAGGGTATTGCTGAAGGAGTTTCGGGTGTATATGCAGTCATAACTTCTAAGGAACAAGCTAAATGCTATCACTGTGGAGAGCTAGGACATTATATAAAGAACTGCCCGGAGCAATCACCTCCCCGATACCATCGTAATTATTATCAAAGACCCCAACATCAACAACGCTATCAACCGCGTCCTTTAAACTCCTTGAGGCGCCCGTTCGACCTTCGGGCACAGAATACAAATCAAAGGCCACCAAGACCCAATCACGCACCAACCCAGGCTGCTCCAGACCCAAAGGAGAAGCCCCAACCCACGGGACAAGCCAGAGAGGTACCTGCCGACAACTGCTAACTGCTTTGTCCATTGACTTTAATGATAAGAATGTTCACCGTGTTCCCACAGGAAAATATGGACCTAAAGGGAGTCCTTCAGACATTTTAATTACAGGTGACTCACTTAATACTCCGAAGGAAATCTTCGTTGTTCCAGAAGTGCTGACAGTGCAGCCGGGACAAGAAATCCTCGTGCAGGTATACTGCATAGACTTACCATTTTTTGTTTCTAAGGGAACTCCAACAGCTCAAGCCTTTTTACTCCCAAAGAATCACAGGGAACAGATTCCTCTCAACCCTACAGCTATGTGGGCACAAGTCATGGGACCATCCAAGCCTACCATCGAGTGTGGCCTCTCCCACAAAGGAGAGAAGACCCACCTGCCAGGGATTCTGGACACCGGTGCAGATGTCACCATTGTCGCCCGTTCAGTTTGGCCAGCACACTGGGATCTACAACCTGTTGCAGGCATGATTTCCGGGATTGGTGGAGCTACAGTATCCATGAGGAGCAAGAATAACATCCTGGTAGAAGGGCCAGAAGGCAAGCTGGCAACCATCCGTCCATTTGTGGTAAGGGCCCCCATCACCCTTTGGGGCGCAGACATTTTATCCCAGTGGGGTGCTTCCCTACGTATTCCCATTCAGGATTTCTGACTGGGGTGACTGAGTTGAGCGCGCTGCCAGAAATACCCCGTCTCACCTGGAAAAGCCACAAGCCTATCTGGACTGAGCAGTGGCCCCTAAAGAAAGCCAAGCTGCGCGCCCTAAACACCCTTGTGGAAGAACAGCTCAAAAAAGGCCACATAGTGGAGTCCGACAGCCCTTGGAACTCTCCAGTCTTCGTTCTACCAAAGCCTGGGACTAACAAGTGGAGGCTTCTCCACGACCTTCGCAGAATCAACGTGGTCATCGAGGACATGGGCCCTCTTCAGCCTGGCCTGCCCTCCCCATCGATGCTAGCTAGAGACTGGACACTTGCTATCATAGACATTAAGGACTGTTTCTTCAGCATACCACTGCACCCCGAGGATGCTCCACGGTTTGCTTTCTCCGTTCCCTCTATTAACAAGGAAGCTCCGCTCAAAAGATATCATTGGTGTTTTCTTCCTCAGGGACTAAAAAATTCGCCGACTATCAGCCAGTGGTACGTGTCTCACATCCTGTCTCCCATTCGGAAATCATTCCCAGACGCCCTCATCTATCACTATATGGATGACATTCTGGTGTGTGCTTCAGACAAAGCTTACTTGGACAAAACGGTCAAAAAGACTATTGAAGCCATTGAAAAGGCAGGAATGGAAATTCGTGAGGACAAAATCCAGTACACCGAGCCATGGACTTACCTTAGAGTCCAGATCCGGGAAAGAACCATCGTACCTCAGCAGATCGTCATCAACGATGACCCAAAAACCCTCAGGGACTTACACAGCCTGTGCGGATCCATCAACTGGGTACGTCCACTGCTAGGAATTACATCAGAGGACCTTGCTCCCTTGTTCAATCTTCTTCGTGGACCCAAGGAACTGGACTCTCCCTGCACCCTCACAGAGGAAG
Organism: Melozone crissalis; assembly: GCF_028551555.1. Taxonomy (NCBI): domain Eukaryota; kingdom Metazoa; phylum Chordata; class Aves; order Passeriformes; family Passerellidae; genus Melozone; species Melozone crissalis. Next base: position 1,002,693 of record NW_026535813.1, on the reverse strand, counting down.
CCAGAGGTGCCATCGTCAAAGTCCAGGAAGCCCTGTCTTCACGCAAAGCCCATCGCTATGACCCCAGTCTGCCTTTCCAGTTCATCATCCTGGGAAAAGCACCCAGATTCCATGGACTGATCTTCCAATGGGACCCTAAGCTGCGAGATCCTTTGTTGATACTGGAATGGGTTTTTACAAGTAGCCAGCCTACAAAGACACTGACCACCTACCAGGAGATTATAGCACACTTAATAAAAAAGGCTAGGACTCGCCTTTGTTCCCTTTCAGGTTGTGATTTTGAATGCATATATTTGCCAATAACCCTTAAAGACTTTGAGGATTTGATCAAGACCAATGCGAGTCTACAGTTTGCTCTGGACAGTTATACGGGTCAAACTTCATCAGACATCCCAGAACACAAGCTTTTCAACCAGAATGAAACTTTCCATTTGATTCCAAAACAAATCCAAAGTAGAAAACCTCTCAAGGCTCTAACTCTATTTACAGACGGCTCAGGGTCATCCCACAAGTCGGTGATTACTTGGAGAGACCCCCAAACACAAGAATGGCAATCTGACGTGCAGACAGTGGAAGGATCACCACAGATTGCAGAATTAGCAGCTGTTGTCAGAGCCTTTGAAAAATTTAAAAACGAGCCTTTCAATCTGGTCACAGATTCAGCTTATGTTGCAGGAATAGCTATGAGAGCAGAACATGCTCTTCTCAAAGAGGTCTCTAACCCAAAGCTATACCAACTGCTCTCTAAATTAATACAATTGATATCTCACAGAAAGCAACCTTATCACATAATGCATGTGAGGTCTCACACAGGCCTCCCAGGTGTTGTTGCAGAAGGCAACAGGAAAGCAGATGCATTAGCAATGACAGCAGAAACTGCTAATGTTCCTAAAATATTTGCTCAGGCAAAGCTGTCACACGCGTTCTTTCATCAAAATGTACCTGCCCTTATGAGAATGTTTAAGCTCTCAAAGGATCAGGCAAAAGCTATCGTGGCTACCTGTCCGAACTGTCAAAACTACCAGATACCATCTATGGGTACGGGAGTCAATCCCCGAGGTCTGAATAGCTGTCAGCTGTGGCAGACAGATGTAACTCACTTCACACCTTTTGGAAGGTCAAAGTACGTGCATGTTTCGGTCGACACGTTCTCAGGAGCAGTGTTTGCATCATCACATGCAGGAGAAAAGACTATGCACACAATAAAACACTTCCTCCTCGCTTTTGCCACCCTGGGTGTACCAAAGGAGATTAAAACAGATAATGGGCCAGACTATACCTCCCACAAGTTGAAGGAGTTCTTCAATGAATGGGGCATAGCACACAAGACGGGCATACCTGTAAACCCCACAGGACAATCCATCGTGGAAAGGACACATCGAACCATCAAAAGAGTCCTCGAGCAACAGAACAGAGACACGAAAATCACATCTCCAGTGGAGAGACTTTGTAAGGCTCTCTATGTCATCAACTTCCTGAACTGCACAGCATCAGAGCCTGACCCACCAATACTTTGCCACTTTGCGAATACCACACAAGCAAAGCTCACGGAGAAACCACCCGTGCTCGTGAAGGACCCCGAAACACACCAAATTTCAGGGCCTCATCAGCTGATTACCTGGGGAAGAGGATATGCATGCGTGCTACTACCATCAGGTCCAAGGTGGTACCCAGGAAAATACGTAAAACCATACTTAGGCACAGCGAACACTACTGCAGACGAGGACAAGAATTCTCCTGAGGCAAACACAAGACCACCTCAAAACCAAACCAGCTCAGCCTGGAGACGAAGATGTCGCCAAACACTCACAAACACAAGAACAGACCGCCCCATTACAAGGCAGCAGGCAGAACAGAAAGTTAAACAACAGTCTGCTGTACTAGGCCACAGATAGCCTTAACACAAAAGTGTTCTCTGAATTATGTGTTATTACACTGTGTACTGTTTTGTAAAAAGTCTTATTATTCCCTCTCCCTAACCTTAAAACCTCATAACCTTCTACCCACTCGTCCTCCCATAGTGCAGCTTAGAAATTAAAAGAAAAGGGGGAGAGGAGGGGAACACAGAAAAGAACAAGGCAGAAATCCCTCTTATCATAAAGATAACAAATTGTGCTTATATTCCCTATCAGAAGCCCTAATCCTACCCAAAGATGAAAAATATCTCCGTCGGTGCTGTCCTCACCGCTGCCTGGATGCTCTACACTGTAGCGAGTGCCTTCGGCTGGATTAGCCCACAGCCCAGCCATAATGTTTGGGTAACCTTAGCAAAAACACTAAAACAAGACAACACGTGCTTGTCCATGGGAAGCATTGATAATCCACCTTCTACATGTCTAGTAGGAATTCCCTTTGTAGCAGATGTTGGCCTGTCCAGAACTCACAGGTAAGAGACCCAATGGGGCTGATACTTGGGATGAGTGGACAAAAATTCTGCCAGATGCTCGAGAGGAACCCCAAGAATTGGATCTATTGGGATCCTCCAAAGCCACATATTGTGTCAAATTTTACTTTAGGCGTCCAAACAACGATTGGCCAGAAATTGACCAACACAAAAACACATATCGAAAAGATGTATCACCAGTTAACAAAGCCTATAACCCTCATGATTGGTGCAATTACACCGCTCATGTAATTTCTGTGTCCTCCCTCCATCCCAAAGTATTACCCAAGGGAATGTTTCTCATCTGTGGTGACAGAGTATGGGCAGGGATCCCCTCCTGACTCCAGGGAGGTCCCTGTACTCTGGGAAAACTTTCAACCCTTACTCCAAACATCACCCTGTTACATAATTGGAAAAAAGAAAGAGAATCAAAATGACAAAAAAAGGTCCTACACTGAATTCAATGAAAATTGTGATCCGAGATTGTACGATTGGAACAGATCAAACAAGATTGCTGTCTCTCTGTTTTTACCCTGGGTAGCTGCAGCTAAAGCCCTCGGTGAAATCAATCACCTTGGTTGCTGGCTCAGTAAACAGGCTAACGCCACATCAGCAGCCCTAAGTGATCTCTTAAAGGAAGAAGAAACCACAAGACAAGCTTTACTCCAAAACCGAGCAGCAATCGACTTCCTGCTGCTTGCCCATGGACATGGATGTGAGGACTTCGAAGGAATGTGCTGCTTCAACCTCTCTTCGCGTTCGGAGTCCATCCATGTGAACATCCAGAAACTGAAAGATCTCGTGAAGGACTTGAAAGTAGAAAGAATCCCAGATTGGGTCAATGAACTTTTCGGACAACGGGGACTAACAGGATGGGTTGCATCTTTAGTTAAGGGAATGTTGCTGATCCTCCTTGTAGTTGTCATTGTGTTAGCTATGTTCTTGTGCCTTGTTCACTGTTTCAAAAGAACTATCACAACTGCATTTTTTGTAAAAACAGAAAGTGGAGTTGTAGTAAACCCCTCAGCTTTAGCCAGGGCCCCTTGGAGAATAGAATGCTGATGCAGCGGCAAAGAAGTTTCCTGTCTCCAGGGACATCCGCCTTGTACCTTATCCCTATAGCCATGTAAGGCAATATCTTGTTAACCCTACTATTGGTACTATTGGTCACTTATGGTCACTCTAACACCTTTGCCATTGGTCAGGATTGGATCCGGGCCAAGGGTATAAAAGTAGCATACTGTACCCCTACTAAATTGGAAGAAGAAGAGCTGAGACCCTTCACAGAACCCCTACAATAAAGCCATACACTTGGAACAGCCAGTGTCTTCTTCTTCTCCTCTCTCGACCGTTGGCTGGAGCCTTAGGCCAAGGGAAAAAGCTACCTAGCAAGCAAAGCTGAAATCACAAGAGCTGCTTAATCACTAAGAGCTGAATATTCCCTGCTTGCTAGGGGGCTGACCCGCGGCCTTGGTCTGAGAGCGAGCTGGCTTCTGGCACTCAGTCCCCCTCGGAGCTGAGCTCTGGAGCTGTAATAGCTTGCATAAGATAAAGACCAAGTAAGGCGCATTTAAGGATGGCTGGAGAGGTGGAAAGAGGCTAACAGGCAGCATAGGGGAAAACCAATTTGGGCTGCTGAAGAGTGGAAAGACATTGCTACCAGGGTAGGGAGGCTACCTGTGAAAGTCCGCCATGTAGATGCCCATGTACCCAAGAGTAGGGCCAATGAGGAGCACCAGAACAATGAGCAGGTAGACCAAGCTGCAAAGATAGGGGTGTCCAAAATAGACCTAGACTGGGAACATAAGGGAGAGTTATTCCTGGCTCGATGGGCCCATGATGCCTCAGGCCATCAGGGCAGGGATGCCACCTATAAGTGGGCACAAGACCGAGGGGTGGATTTAACCATGGACAGTATTTCTCAGGTTATCCATAACTGTGAGACGTGTGCTGTGGTCAAGCAGGCCAAGCGAGTGAAGCCCCTCTGGTATGGTGGGCGGTGGTCCAAGTACAAGTATGGGGAGGCCTGGCAGATTGACTACATCACACTGCCCCAGACACGCCAGGGCAAGCGCTACGTGCTGACCATGGTGGAAGCCACCACTGGATGGTTGGGAACCTATCCTGTGTCTCATGCTACAGCCCGGAACACCATCCTGGGCCTTGAAAAGCAAGTTCTGTGGAGACATGGCACCCCTGAGAGGATCGAGTCAGACAACGGGACTCATTTCAAGAACAGCCTTATCAACACCTGGGCTAGGGAACATGGCATTGAGTGGGTGTACCATATCCCCTACCATGCACCAGCTGCAGGCAAAGTGGAGAGGTACAACAGACTGTTAAAAACCACATTGAAAGCATTAGGTGGGGGATCTTTCAAGAACTGGGAGCAGCATCTGGCAAAAGCCACCTGGTTAGTTAACACCCGAGACTCTACTAACCGAGTGGGCCCTGCCCAATCTGAGCCTTTGCAGAGCGTAGATGGAGACAAAGTCCCAGTGGTACATGTCAGAGGTTTATTAGGGAAGACAGTTTGGATTAATCCTGCCTCAAATACAGACAAACCCATTCGTGGGGTTGTTTTTGCTCAGGGACCAGGTTGCACATGGTGGATAACGCAAAAATATGGAAGAACACGATGTGTACGTCAGGGAGATCTGATTGTTGGACAAAACCTGTATAAATATCACTGTTTGCTGAATGTTATTACCATTTTTTGTGTATAGCTGTATAATGGATGCATCATGTATGTATTTGTAGAGTTAGAATTTATATTAGTTTTAGTAGTAAGCAGACGATATGGGGATGAGGGGTGGAATGTCCTGGGTTGACTATATGATGCTTTTATCCCCAATCGTCTCATTCTGTTTATGTTGAATAATAAGTTTTGCACCTTTAAGAGTGTTCCAGAGAGTGAAGGGGGGGAGTGAAGAAGCGCGCAGTTTTGTTTTCAGACACTGCACTCCTCCTCCGCATTCCTGCTCCTGGACTGTGTTGTCTGTGGATGAACAGACAGCAGGACAGAGCTCTCCTTTGCTTTTAGTTAGTTTAGCTAGCTGAGGCAGAGAAGTTCCCTGGACTGTTTTTTTTCCTTTTTCTTTGGACCTCTTGAAACTGCTCTGGACTGAACACCCAGGAGAGCACCGTCAGCTGCAGCTGTGGCCCACCGGGCCAGGCCTGGCCTGCGACAAATCCAGCACCGGAGGGACTGATCAGAGACTGAGTGAGCTGAGCTACAACCCGGGGTTTTCTCAGTTTTTCATCTCTTTTAGAGTGGCAAGGGGTCTCATTGTTTGATTTTGTTTTGGTTTTATTGTTTAATAAACAGTTTTTTTCCACCTTTCTCCAAGGAGGTATTTTTTCCCTCCCGGACCAGTTGGGGGGAGGGGCCGATTGGATCTGCTTTTCCCACCGGAGCTCCTTTGGGGGATTCTTCCCCAAATTTGCTCTAAACCTGGGCAGGGGGGCACAAAAATGGCTCCTGTGAAAAGCTCCTGGAAGCTTCTACCATGTCCAGCAGAGCCAATCCCTGACAGCTTTGAAGATGGACATGCTGCTGGCCAAAACTGGGCCAATAAAAGAGGTTGGTAATGCCTCTGTGACGACATATTTTAGAAGAAAATCAAACCAAAGTCACGGGTCTTGCTCCTAGTCAGAGAAGAGGAGGAGGTGGGAACATGTGAAGGAAAACAACATGGAGACACCAAGATCAGCGGAGAAGGAGAGGGAGTAGGTGCTCCAGACGTCAGAGCTAAGATTTCTCTGCAAGCTGTGGTGAAGACCATGGTGAAGCAAGTTGTCCCCCTGAAGCCCATGGGTCTGTGGAGGATGCAGAGATCCCCCTGCAGGCCATGGGGGAGGTGCCCATGACGGAGTGGGTAAATACCTGGGGGAGGCTGTGATCCAGTGGGAGGCACAGTGGAGAAAGAGGGCCCTTGCTTCCAGGCTGAAGCAGCCTGTCTTTGGAGGACTGCATCCTGTGGAAGAGTGACCCATGTCGCAGCAGTTTTGGGACAACTGTCTGCCCTTGGGAGGTACTCGCGTTGCAGCAGGTGTGATAGGGCTGCTGCTCATGAGAGTGGACCCACACTGGAGAAGTTCATGGAGAGCTGTGTCCTATGGGAGGAACTCCACAGTCTCACAGGGGAAGGACTCCTTTCCCAGAGCAGTGGAAGAAAATCTCGGTGATGAACTGACCAAAACCCCCATGCCCTGTCTCCCTGCACTCCCCATGGGAAGGAGGGAGGGGATGGGGGGAAAAGGTGTTTTAAGGGCTTCTTTTACTTCTCATTATCCTCCTCTGATTTTGTTAGTAATACATTTAATTTGTACTTCTAAGTTGAGCCTGTTTTGCCCTTGAAGTGGGCTTGGGCTTGGCCAGAGCCCAGGCCTTAACTGGAAGGGTCTCCCTAACATATTTTATAGACAGGTCTGTTAGCAATAGCATTTAGGAAAGTTTCCTAAAATGATACGTCTTGCAGATAGCTACACAAAGATATACTAAAGTTTGTAAAGCAGCTGGCTTTGTAATTTATCTTTAGCTAAATAATCAATGGTACCATGAACAAATGGCAAATATCTAAAATAATGCATATGTGTAACCTTAAATAATATCTTATGGATAATGCCTGTTATTAGTCAGTGAATTTGTGGTATGAAATAAATACATCAGCAGTAACTGTCTTAAGAAGTCGCGATAATATTTTTCTAGATATTTATGCATATATGGCATTAAAGCAAAATAAAAGTAAAAAAGAAAGCAGAAAATAGCTTTGTCCTGGGTTGACACGGAAGTGAGTTTTTTGGGAAGTTGTAGTCAAACCAATCAGTGGTCAGATTTAAATACTGGCACCTGATGTGGCCACCGGAGACATGGATACGCCTCTGAGAACACAGGGGGTTAAAAAGCAGAGAACTCCCAGGGGAACACTCTCTTCATTCCCGTTGGTGAAAGAGGTCAAACCTCCCCTGCCCAGCTGTGGATTTGGTGGGGGAGGGGAAGCCACGTGGCCCGGGTTGAGGCAGGCTGGAGCCCCTACAAGATGGAGAGGTGGAGGAACACTGAGAGGCATCGGGCGGGAAGCCCCCCCCCCCCCATCCCCCCATCCCCGGGAGAGAGGGGGAGGGAGAGTGAGACCGAGAGCCTGTGCCTGTGCCACCTTGAAATTTGATATCATGTGCTGGCAGCACTGCCAAGAAGGAGAAGGAGGGGTGTGGGATTCACATTCTCTGAACCTGAGAGAAGCAGTGAGACAAGCAGAGAAAAGAATGATCAAAACAATTCTTTCTTATCTCATTTGCTGCTCCCGTGTTGTGCCAAAGTAGAAAGCAAAATGGCGATTGTTTACCCACAGTGATGGTGTTTTGTTTCCTTGGCCTATAAGGGCCAAGCGCGTGTCCAGACTGTCGGTCAGCAGACAGTCACAAGATTCGGTGCAGTTGAGTGCTTGGCAGATTCAGTTTAGATGTAATGTAATATAGTGTAATATAGTATAATAAAGTAATTAATTATCCTTCTGATATCAATGGAGTCCTCCTCGTAATTTCTCCCTGCCATGGGGGTCACATTGAATCCTATAGGGGAGGTGCAACGAGAAGGTGCCTGGCCGCTGTGGGAGTCCTGGGCAAGCAGAGCCGGAGATTTTAGCCCTTTTCTTGGACAATGAAAACTTTGCGGAACATTAATCCTCCTTGATTTGAACAAGAAGAGAAACAGACATGAAATAGACGGAAATGGGCAAGTGTAGTGAAGGTCTGAGCAAGTGAAGGATGTCAGAAGAAGATGGGGAAGAATCCTAGGTGGGAGAAGATGATGGAGTGGCCTTTGGCTGGACTTTTCTTGTATAGCCATAGACGGAACCAATTTTTCCTGTGACACAGAGACTGCATTTAGGGGGAGGCAATGGCTTGAGCCAAGAGAGTGACCTACTGCAGTGACTGCCAGTACAGGAGTGAAGTGAACAGAGAAAGATGAGGAGGGTGTGGTGGTGCCCTCTGTCTTCAGGGAAGAAGATCTCTGTTCTCGAGACCCTCAGCCCCAGGGGAAGTTAAAATGGGGGGGGAGGGGACGGGGACTGTTGTTCCCAGATGAGAGATGGTTGTTCTTTGGTACTTGGCAAAGCATCCTTAAAAGGGAACCCTATATGCAGTTTTGGTCCGTGAACGGTGGTGAGAGCACTGTACATGGGAGGAAGATGTCATGATGGCAGATTTTCTCCCGGTGATGCCATGTGTGACATGGAAACACAAGAGGTTCCAACTGTTTCCTGGGGAAGACTGTGGTCCAAGAGAGGCTCCTCTCTCCCTTGATGAACTGAGAATTGATTATCTGAGGGATGGTAACTTGATTGAGAATCCAAGGTTTTGTCTCACTGTGTTTTGGTAGAAATTGGGTGGGGGGAGGAGGCATGTTTTGGAAGGTTTTCATTTTGAATTCTGTGTGTTCCTTTTATTATAGTTGTAAGTCAATAAAGTTTTTTTCTTTATTTCTAAGCTTGAACCTGCTCTGCTCTGTTTCTGGTCGAATCTCACAGCACTTATTTCAGGAAAATATATTTTCATGGATGCAGTGGCATTGCTCAAGCGTCAAACCATGACAAGCTTACAGCTCAGCCATAATTTGGAATTGTTAGTCATTCTTCTGTGCTACCTATGGAAGATTCAGCAGCAGAATTTGTTATAAATAATTGTGTTAATTAACCAGTGCAAAGTATTTACATGCATAGAATCCCTGATGAAATCAAGGATCTAACAAACTGTATCTTCTTATATCTTTAAATAGGTGTTTACCAGTGTTTCATTATAATAATGTTAGTTGGTTTTATCTTATCTCTATAATTGTTGTGGTTTGAGAGGAAGTGATTTTTTTGGGATGCTGTGGTCAAACCAATAGGTGCTCAGATTTGAGTATTGGCACCTGGTGTGGCCACTGAGGACATGGATACGCCTCTGAGAACACAGGGGGTTAAAAGCAGAGAACTCCCAGGAAAACTTTGTCTTGGTTCCGGTCAGGGAAAGGTTCAGACCTCTCCCCTGCCCAGCTGCTGCAGCTGGGCGGGGAAGGGGAAGCCATGCGGCCAGGTGAGGTAGGCCGGGGCCTTGGACAGAGAGGGGAGCGGAAGAGGCCCTTGCAGGATGGAAGGGTGTAGGAACATTGGAGAGTCATCAGGCAGCCACGCCCCCCCACCCCCATCCTTCCCCAGGAGAGAGAGAGAGAGAGAGAGAGAGAGAGAGAGAGAGAGAGAGAGAGCCGGTGCCTGTGCTTGTGCCACCTTGAAATTTGATATCAGGCCGGCTAAGAAGGAGAAGGGGGGGGTACGGCGAGAAGGTGCCCGGCAGGGCAGCCGTGGCAGTTCTGGACAGGCAGAGACTGAGATTTTTAACCCTTTTCTTGGATGATGGAAACCTTACAAATGCTGATCCTCCTGGAGCTGAATGAGAAGAGAGATAGAGATAAGAGGAAATGGGCCACGAGAGAAGTGGAGAAGAATCTTAGGTGGGAGGAGGTGATGGAGTGGCCTTTGGCTGGCTGGACTTTTCTTGTATAGCCATGGACAGAACCATTTTTTTTTCTGTGACACAGAGACTGCATTTAGGGGGAGGCAATGGCTCGGAGCCAAGGGAGTACAGTGATGTTATGTCGAGGAGTGCGTGAACAGAGTGAACAGAGACAACGGGTGAGGAGGGTGGTTAGTGCCCTCGATCTTCAGTGGAGGAGAAGATCTCTGTTCTTGGGACCCCTTGGCCCCAGGGGGTGAAATTTGGGGGGGACAGGTGTCCTGAAAGTGAGAGACTGTGCTCTTTTTTGGAACTGGACAAAGCACCCTTAAAAGGAAGACCCTAGAAGCAGCTCTGGTCCATGCACAGTGATGAGAGCACTGGGCATGGAAGGAAGATGTCATGATGGCAAATGATCTCCGGGCGGTGCCACGTGTGACACGGAAACACAAGAGGTCTCAACTGTGTTTCCAGGGGAAGCCTATGGTACAAGAGGGACTCCTCACTCCTTGATGAACTGAGAATTGATTATCTAAAGGGTGGTGATGGACTGAGAGTTGGTGATCTGAGGGATGGATGTATTGGAAATTTGGTGGGGGGGCAGGAGGAAATGTTTTTGGAAGGTTTTCATTCTTTCTGTGTGTTTCTTTTTACATATAGTTGTAGGTTAATAAAGTTTTCTCTTCTTTATTTCTAAGTGGGAGCCTGTTTTGCTCTATTCCTGGTCACATGTCTCAGCAGACACCAGGGAGAATGTATTTTCATGGGGGCACTGGCATTGCGCCAGCGTCAAACCATGACAATAATAAAATAACTGTATCTTGTAAATGAGCAGATTTTAACAGAAGTTAGCTTCATGCAAACTTCTAATGACTCATCTCTATAACAAAATAATTGCATTTTATAATTGAAGCAAGCATATTTTAACAGAACTTAAAATTTATTTCACTGAAACTTAACGTCACCTAAATATAACAGAAAGTACACCTAAGAGAACTTAAAGTTAACATTACTGAACCTGAATTGACCTTAATAGCACTTAACAGAACTTAAAATAACAGAACTTAAATTGAATAACACTTAAATTTAACTTTGCTTAGTCTTACTAATACTTGTAAGCTGCACAATTTTTCACCTTGCAGGGGACACTGATCTATGCATACCAGTTTGTTAGTTTTCCAGGTCAGTTTCAGGGTAGTGTGCAAATCAGTGACCCCTATGAAAAATTGGACCCAATTGTCACTCCTATCTGTGAGACCATGTCACAGCCCCATAATATCATGGGAGTTTGTAAAACAAAAGGCTTAATAGTAGCAGTGTGTCCTTCAGGGCCTACAATGTGGATAAAATATTTGCTTTGAAAGCTAGTACTGCTCCCCCCAATACCAGTGAGTGCTTTGGGGAACTGCAGTAAGTGGTCATCTGGGGGGCCACTTGGCTTGTGAAATTACTGTGGCATCAGCTCCTGTATCAATAATGCCTGTGAGTGTGACATGCTGCCCTTGCCATGACAGTTTGCATTTACAACTGGGACACTGAACTGAGTCCAGCTGCTGAGTCCAGAAAATTTGAGGTTCTCCGGTAGACCCAAAACCGTCCTCCCCCACTGTTTTTGCTCTGCATTAGTAGATATTGGCGTTGTAAAAAATATTAACTGAGCAATTTTAGAACCCTGGGGTACAGTACATGGGGGGAAGGGAGTCCAGACCATGATTTTGATTTCTCCTAAGAAGTCTGCATCTGTTACTCCTGTAGAGCACAAACAATCCCATTAAAGTGGCTGAACACCCCAAAAGCAATGCACTCTGTCCCTCCCCTAAAGGTCCATTTATCCCCATGAGGATCAGATGGACAGAGGAATCTGAAATAGTTACTGCACAGCCAGTTGCCAGGTCCACCCCAGCACTGTGGCTGGTGGCTGGCTGTAAGGCGGCAGTACTCCTGCTGCAGAGTTCAGCTGAAGAATTTGTGTCTGACCTAGTTGCAATGCCGTGCTATGATTCAAGTTTCCCAAGATTGGTTTGCCATCAATATCATATTTTTAGCGACACTGGTTAGCGTAGTGCTGTCCTTTGCAGCATCTCAGACAAAGTCCAAGCAGTTTTTTGGCTTTGCTCCTTTTGAAGCATGGCAGTCTCTTTTAAGGTGGCCTGGTTTTCCACAAGTCTTTCCCGCAGGACCAGGGGCCACCTTAAATGCATCAAAAGCAGCAGCCATAGTTTCAAACTTGTGTTCAACCGTTCTGGTCCAATTACAAGCTTCAACCATTTCTAGAATTGTGGGATTTTTAAGTGGCCTAAGAACCTTTTGACAGTCACTGTTTGCATACTCTATTGCTAACTTTAAAAGAATAATATCACAAGCTTCATGATGAGTAACTTCTTTGTCACAGCAGTGCCTGCTGCCAAAGCCACTGCTAATTGCTATGTGGATTAGGGAGATATAAATCAAGCTCATTCTCAAGAGGTCAAGGATCAAAGGTATAGTCCTCAAATTCTGAATCCCCATCAGAGGCAGTAAATTGGATTTCAGGGGCTCATATCGGGATGTTAGATACTTGTGCTTTTGCAGAAGGGGGGCATGGGGGATGTTAAAAGCTTTTCTGCAGAGTCCTTGCCTGTTCCTGAGGGGGCAGTGGGAGGTGATTCTTTCCTGGCACCCTCCTGAGCTTTAAGAGTTTCTAAAATAGCTCTCCAGATAGGTAAAAGAACAGCCACGATCTTATCACCTCTCCTCGCCCAATCCCAGAGCCTCACTCCTATTTCATACCATAGCTCTGCTGTGAAAGCCGTGCTGGCGTTTAACCCTTTAATGTGTGATTCCACCCAGCATAAAATCAGCTTAGGAGAATGAAAAGCACCTGATTTGCCATGCTTCTCTAAAAGTTTAGACATAAGTTCGAAAACATGTTTTTCTTCTGAAGATATATTGTCCCAGATTGCAAGGAAAGATGTATTCTATTTGCCATTTGTATGGCAGTTGTCTTCTGTTAAGTGGGCAGTTTTCCTTATCTCTGACACAAACCAATCCTCTCTCAGGGGAGACATCTGTGGATAATAGGCTATTGAATGTCACTGCATGACTGATAAGAACAGTCCCATTGTGAGATGCTCTGCCCAGAGAGAAGAGCCAAGCATTCCTACCCAGATATAATCTGAGATTCTGGAACACCAGCATGGCTTCTCCACTGGATTTCCCAGAGGAAGAGCTGCCTCTTCCACTGGATCTTCAGAGGAAGAATACACCTTTCTACAAGAGCACTGTTCTACCAGAACCACACCTAACACTCCAGGAGGACTGCAGCCACATTTCCAATTAGACTTCTACCAACACCCTGACCAATAGGGTGTCAGGTTGTATTCTGATTCTGTCAGGGTTGTTTTAGTCTACTGCATTATTTTATCTTTTTATTTTCTTCCCTAATAAAGAACTGTTATTCCTGCTCCCATATTTTTGCCTGAGAGCCCCCCTTAATTTCAAATTTATAACAATTCAGATGGAGGGAGTTTACATTTTTCCATTTCAGGGGAGGCTCCTGCCTTCTTTAGCAGACACCTGTCTTTCCAAACCAAGACGCATATTACTGTCCATGTTCCCCACAGCTCAACTTCAAAACCTGAAGGGATTGTTGCTGGCTGGCTCCTGCTTCCTTTCAGCAGCACTTCAGTTCTGTGGGGCTCCTCCACCAAACAGCTGGATAGGCGAATTGTCATTCCTTGTCACCGTTGAGTTAGGGACACGTGAATGAGCAACACATAGACTCTAGATCTCTTCAGAAGGCTAATTCGAGTTTATTAGAAACCCATTCTTTTATACACTGATCTGATACAGGTGGACCTGATTGGTCATTTAATCAACACCCCTCACACCATTGGCTAGTTAAGAAGACACCCTTTGGAAAACATCTTATGAAAAAACAACTGTTCAAAACACCAGCTGCAAGATTGTTTTAATTCTTTCTCTGAGCTTCTCTCAGCTTTTCCCAGAATGATGCTTGGGAAAGTTATCTGTTTCTCTCTCTCCAATTAAACTGTCGCATTCACAGTTCCTCACACAGAAACACCATTTGCGGGGATTGAGAGACACGGACCATGCTATGCAAGCAAAGCCAGTTTATTACACAAGTCACTAGTATTTATAGGATGCTAAATTCCATACAAAATTTTCCACTCAAACACTGAAACAGAGTAGAAATTTTCCAGAGTAGAAATCCATTTCAGATTTAGGTGAAATGTGCCACTTTGAATTATTAAGTATGTAGCTTGAAAGCATAACTGTTTGATCTGTGTTCAAGACTGCCTGTTTTTGCAAAAAACCCCAGTGCTCGAAAAACTGCTTCAGGCAAAGGACAGAGATAAGAGGGGCCCCTTGAACTTTGAAGCAGAAGAAGACCAGGGCTGAAGCTGCGGGAGACAGGGCCGGATGACCCATGAGTTCTTTTTGTACTTTCTGATAAAAAAACTAGCTGCAAGTGTAACTTGCTGCAAGTGTAACGGGAAATCAGTAAAATGAATATGTATGAACCCATTGTTAAATTCTATGCATATTAATTAGTAAAGGAGATAAAAAAATGATCGAGGGTTCTCAGGGGTGCCCATGTCCTTTAGGGGGATAACTATCCCCACATGCGTCCAGCCCTGTAATTAACATACCGGCTTTACAACTTTTACAAAGTTGTGGAGTTAGTTCTTTCCACAAATTAACCTTTTTGCCCCTGCTCCCTTAGTAACAAAATCTTTTTGGTTATCATTCTTGTGACAGCAATGTCCTTGTGTCCTGGTTTAGGGCAAATTTGGGAGAAAAATTTTAAAAAGGTTCTTCTAGAAAGTAGATTTAAGTCTTGTTTTAACTGGTTTGGGAAAATATTTGGTTGGAAAAAAGTGGGAAAAAAACTGTTTATTTAACAGGCAAAGTATTTACTAGCATAAAAAATGAATAATATTAAACAATAAAACTTCTTGCCTATCTGAAGAGATGATAAATTTAGAAAGATTTTTTTGTGTGTTGTAGCTTGGCTTACTCAGTCTGTTATTAGTCTCTTTGGTGCTGGAAATGTTGTGGCCCAGGCCTGGCCCGGAGGGCTATAGGTGTGAGCTTCCAGTACTCTTCTAGGTTTTTCATCTAGAGTAGGTTTAAACAGTTCTAAGAAAAAGAAATCAACAGTCTAGGGAACTTCTCTGCTTTAGCTAACTAAAAACTACCTAAAAAGTAATGCTCTCTCCCTCCATCTGTCTGTTCTGCAGAGAACACAGTCTAGGAGAAGAATGCGGGGGAGCAAGTGCAGTTTCAGATAACAAACTGTGCCTCTTCTCTCCTGCCCTTAAAGGTGCAAAACTTATTTTTGGGCTAAACAGACGAATAGGGGATATAAGCATCGCAAAGTCACTCTAGGACATTTTACTCCTTATCTCTATATTGCCTGCTTACTATTACAATTAATATGTTTTTTAGCTTTATAAACACATACATTATATATACATGTATATAGCTATACATAGATAATTACAGTAACATTTAGCAAACTGATATTTACACATAGTTCTTAATTAGATTTTTCTGAGGTACATATTGTGTTGTTCTATCTTTTTTCATTATTTACTGTGTGTAACGATTCTTGAGTAAAGACAATTCTATGAATGGGTTTGTCTGTATTTTAGGTAGAATTGATCTAAATTGTCTTCTCTAATAAATTTCTGACATGTATTACTGGGACTTTGTCTATTGTATGTAGGGGCTTAGATCAGGCAGGGCTTGCTTGGTTGGTGGAACTTTGGGTGTTAACTAATTAGGTGGCTTTTGTTAGATGCTGCTCTTAATTTTTGAAAGATCCCTCACCCAATGCTTTTAAAGTGGTTTTTAACAGAGTAATGTACCTCTTTGCTTTGCTTGTAGTTGGTGCATGGTAGGGGATATGGTACATTTACTTAATGCTATGTTCTTTAGCTTAGGTGTTGATAAGGCTGTTTTTGAAATGAGTCTCATTGACTTAATTTTTTTCAGGGGTATTATGTCTCTAAAGGACTTGCTTTTTAAGGTTTAGGATGGTGTTAAAGGCTGTAGTGTGAGGCATAGGGTAGGTCTTTAGCCATTTAGTGGTGGCTTTTATTATTGTGAGTATATAGTGCTCGCTTTGGTGGGTTTGAGGCAGTGATGTAATTAATTTGCTAGGCCTCTTCATACTTATGTTTGGATCACTGTCTACTATACTATAGGGGCTTTACCTGCTTGGCTTGCTTGATGGCAGCACATGTCTCACAGTTAGGGATAACTTGAGAAATATTGTTTATGGTTAAATCTACTCTTTGGTCTTGTGCTTACTTATAGGTAGCATCTCTATCCCGATGACTTGAGGCATTATAAGCCCATTTAGATAGGAACAACTCTCTCTTATGTTGCCAATTTAAATTTATTTTTGACGCTTCTATTTTTGCAGCTTGATTTACTTGTTTTTTATTTTGATGGTTTTTATTGGCTCTACTTTTGGGAATATGGATTTTTACATGGTGGAGTTTTACAGGTAGTTTCTCTACCCTGGTAGCAATATCTTTTTACTTTTTAGCAGCCTAAATTGGTTTTCTTTTATGCTGCTAATTAGCTTTTTTCTACTTTTCTAACCACCTCTGTGGAGCATTGGCTACTATCTATGAATTAGTGTAGCGGTAGAGCTTTGGCCACTTCTCTCCTTTAGTAATGTCTAGGGTTAGTTGAATGGCTTTGATTTCAGTAAGTTGACTTGATCTACTTTTTTTTTAGTAGCTTCTATGCCTTGTTGTGAGACAGAGTAAAGATCCATTCTGAATTAGGTGAAGTGTCTAAGAAAGGTGAAAAGTCTGTGAGGCCAAAGCTGAAGGAAAGGCTCGCATGCCGAGACAGCAAGGAGACAGCAAGGAGACAGAGAAAGAAAAACAGAAAGACCACAAGGTCGATTTGCCCCAGACTTAGAAATTCCTTTGATAAAGAAGAACTGGTGCTAAATGTCACGCAGAATGAATATGTATGAACTTATTGTGAAACTGTATGCATATGCACTTGGAAGGGGGATAAAAGAAGACCCTAGGTCTTCAGAGGTACGCATGCCTTTTTGGGGGACTTGCGTCCGGCGCGCGTCGTAATAAAAGTATACCGGGCTTTACAACTTTTACAAAGTTGTGAGGTTTCTTCTTTTCTCCGCAAAACATTATGGCACCCCAGATGGGACTTCTCTGTCCCCGCAGGGGCAGGGGGGATAGACGGACCTCCAAGGCGTGCCCTAGGATTTTTTTTTCCCTGGTGGGGCTCCGCTCATCTCAACTTGCCACCTGCGAGGACAGACAAGGACCTGCTGGCCTGCGGAGGAAGATACGGTATGCACTGAGGGGCCTCTGGGGGAGGGAAAAGAGAGCAAGGGAGTAAACCACCCAGAGACGTCTGGGTTCAGCTGATGGAGCAGCTTATTAGAGACGGGGTTCATCGCTCTGATAGAGCAGACCGCAAGCGGTTCTGGGGGTGAGCCGGGTGAACCCGTGTATGTGTGTGTTGGGGGTTCATTGTTCTGATGGAGCAGAACTGCTGAGCCCGTGTGTGTTTTGTTTGTGTGTGTGTGTGATGTCCGGACACTGTGTTGCTGTATGGTTAATGTATGCATTGTGTGGTCAGTGCACTGTGTTTCTAATCGTGTCTATGGTGTATAAAAGAGAGTAGAGTTACTGCGCTATACGGTACGGGGGGAGGGTCAGTACTACCCGTGTTTGAAGCAGCCGAGTGAGGCCTGAGGCACCGGCTGCAGCAGGCTATGGGGGCAGGGAGAGAAGTGCCCCGTGGAGAAGCGAGTGGAGGAATGTCAGTGATGGTATTTATTGTGTTTAAATGTAGTGATTTGTGTAGATTGGGTACATTTTAACCGTGAGTATGAGCTCAGAGAGTTCCTTTGCCTTGGATGTTTGGATTTGATCTCTACACTGTGTGCTGTTATTTTGATTGTGTCCAGGAAAAATTGATGTGAGTAAATGCCGAATTATGGTATGCTGTGTTGTGTTGAGAAAAGTGAGCACTTTGAGAGTTATGCCCTTTACCAGTGATTTTGTGTGGTGATTTTCTTCCGCTGCATTGTGGTAATTTTATTCTCAGATTGTATAGTAGTGTTTGTGCAGTTTTTGAGATTTTGTTTGCAACAAGAGTAGCATTTTACATAGGAGAACTATAGTACGGTGATTTATGCTTAACTACGATAAAACAAGTTAAGGAATTCCAAGAATTCCCCCCCTCACAGCAATTCAAGCCTTGGCTCTAGTGAATTTGAGATAAAGGGGGGGTGCGGGTGCATGTGTCTGTGTCTGTGGGCATATCAGATTTTCGGCTGTGACTAGCACAGCCTTTTTGCAAAGCAGTAAAACAAGTGTAAGTAGGCACAGTGCTTAATTGGATTGTGCAAGAAGAGAACTAGAAAAGACTGATATTTTGTTTGATCAGAACATAGTGTCTATGTCACGTTTTTGATTAGCATGCTGTGTGAGGTGACAGTGGCTGTCCCCTGGGCACAGGGACAGCTCTGGCTGCCCCGTCTCCCCAGGGAACACGGGAATAGCCTGTGAGCAAAAGCTGGATGTGCAGGTATTATTGCAGTGCAGTGTTTATGAGAAACACTGGTATTGCTGTTTTGCTGTCAGGGCACATGCCCCGAGTGTAAATTAGAGGTTTCTGGTCAAGCGGATTCAGAACCTAAGGTCTTAGAGCTTGTGTGTAGGAGGAAAACTGAGAAACTACTGTGAAGGGCTGTGAAAAGAGGTTTGAGTGGAAGCAAGATAGGGCAAGGAGAAATAAATAATGAGAACTGACCAGAGCAAACAGGTTCCTAAATTAGCCCCTTTTGGGAGGGGCTCACCGGGAGGAGGTTGCCAGTAAGAGCAGCTCAGAAAATAAAAAGATTTATAATACTTCATTGCTGTTAGTACTGTTTTATAATAGGAAGATAAATGGGATAGAGTTTTTGTCTGCTGAAATGTCTTTTTGCTTTAAGAAATCACCCAGAATGGCAAAGAGACTGTAAGATCAGACCGCCCTCTGGTCTTGGCCCTTGAAAAAGGAAAACAAGGCAAAGAGAAAGCAAATCAAACATGTTGGTCAGCATGCAGCATAAGATAGCAACGTATGAAATCAGGCAAGGATTATCATGCTGAAATGCAAAGCAATCACAGTTCACAAAGTGAGTACATATGATTTGCTAAAGGCTCCTCCCAAGGTAAGGGAGGAAGGGTAAAGATGACCTCCCCAAAAGGGAAGAATTTTTGTCGACACAAGGGCCATATATTCAGTTTTAATAAAGCTTTAGTACCTGTGGAGAATGTTTATGTTGTAGTGTGGGGAATGAACAACTGGCCAGTCTGAGAAGGCATACTTGTGCAAACCTTTAAAGTAACATGTGTACTATGTGTACCTAAAAGCTTTTGTACAATTTGCTCAATTTGCTAAACATTCTCAAATGAGAAAGGTTACTCTGGAGGCAAATGATACAAAGAGGTTAGGCTTAACATTAACAGACACTGAAATTAAAGACATTAGTAAGGAGATATTGGAATAAGTAAACAAGTGTTTTCAAGGGTATGGGCCTCTGCTGTACCAGGGAGAGTGAAAGATGCTCCCCCATGAGCATCAAGCTTAAGGAAAGAACACAACTAGTGAGAACTGAGTAGTACCCTCAAAAAGAAGATAAAGAAGGAATCAGCCCAATAACTGATAGTACCGGATTAAGGGCTGTCAATAAGATAACACAGAATTTATACCCTGTGGTAGCAAATCCATATACCTTACTAACTTGTTTAACACCTGAGCTAACCTGGTTCACTGTTTTAGGCCTAAGAGATGCCTTCTTTTGCCTCCCTATCCACGAAGCCAGCCAGAAAATTTTTGCATTCAAACACAAGCTCACATAGTCCGTGTGCCTGAAGGCTTCAAGATTCCCCACTCCGATTGGAGAACAGCTTGCAAAGACCCAGAGTCCCGGGAAGCTCCACAAGAGGAAAGGAGGCTGTTGCAGTACGTGGGTGATCTTCTAGTAGCCACTCGGATGAGGGAAGCAAGAGAAGCCTGGATGGTAAGCCTTTTGAATTTCCTAGGACTCCAAGGATGCAGAGTCTCAAAGAAAAAGGTACAGATAGTGAAACAGAAGGTAATCTACCCGGGGCAAGAAGTGAGTGCTGAGCAGCAGACTTTAAGGCAGGGAAGCCATATGCCAAACCCTGAAACCCCAGACAACGAAGGAATTCTGAACATTCTTAGGCATGGTAGGGTAGTGCCAACTGTGGGTTTATAATTATGGACTGTTCGCCAGACCCCTCTATGCTCTTATTGCCAATGGAAACAGAGATCTCCAGTGGACAAAAGACGCCACACGGGCCTTTCGCCAGCTAAAGAGTGCCCTCATGTTGGCTCCAGCTTTGAAACTTCCAGATGTAAGTAAAGCACTCTTTCTATTTTGCCACGCAAGGAATTGCCCTGGGAATATTGGCTCAGGACTTGGGTCCATGCCGGAGGGCAGTTGCTTACTTCTCTAAGCTACTAGATGCAACAGCCAAGGGCTGGCCAGGTTGCCTCAGAGCTGTAGCAGCAATTGTGCTGAATATTCAAGAGGCACGCAAGTTTACCCTGGGACAAAAATGACTGTGCTAGTGTCCCACACAATGTCCGCAGTACTGGAAGTAAAGGGTGGCCACTGGCTTTCACCACAGAGGTTTCTGAAATACCAGGCCATCATGGTAGAACAAGATGATGTAGAGATCGTGGTGACTAATATTGTCAACCCAGCTTCTTTTCTCAGCGGAAATCAAGGAGAAGCAGTACACCATGATTGCCTGGAGACCATTGAAGCTACCTACTCCAGCCGCCCAGACTCAAAGGACACTCCTTTGGACGATGCAGAGACCTGGTTCACTGACGGGACATTGCCAATGGGAAGCGACATGCTGGGTATGCAGTGACTACCTGCAGAGAGGTAATCGAGTCTGGACCCTTACCAACAGGTACCTCTGCGCAGAAGGCTGAGATAATTGCCCTGACCCGTGTCCTGGAAAGGGCAAAAGGGAGGAGAATAACCATCTACACAGACTCAAGGTATGCATTTGGAGTCATACATGCACATGGAGCCATCTGGAAGGAGAGGGGACTGCTGACCTCACAGGGAAAGAAGAGACAATCCAGCTGCTGGAAGCAGTTCAGCTACCTGAAAAAGCATGTTAAGGCACACCAGAGAGTGAGCTTAAAATTGGAGGAAAGAAATGAGCTGGCAGATGGAGAGGCAAAGAAAGCAGCAAAGGGTGAGGTACGGATTTTCCTCAAAGGTAAGCCTTAATACAATAATACTAATCAAAAGAGATGTACAACTGCAAGGGGTGGGCTACCATTGAAAGAGAGCTAGTAACCCCTTCCCATTTTCATGATTACTAGTGAAAGAAGAACACTAGAAAACATACTAGGGCCTAACTACTTTAAAGCCATTTATAGAGTGTGGCTCCTTTCTCAAAATGACCAAGGCTGCGAGTGATACAGAGTGCATTGAAATGAAGTGTTGACTTTAAAGCAGTAATTTCCACAGGCTTTCTAGAACACACATCTGATTGAAAGAATCGTTGTATTGTTGTCAGGAATTTTTATGCCACTATCACTCAGGTAAGCCGACAATGTGATCCTTGCCTCCAGACTAACCCCAAAATACCCCCCGGCCAAAACTCGGTCAGACTGGGAGAGGCCATGGGCCTGTACAGCAGTGGCAAATTAACTTTTCAGAACTCCCAAGGAAAGGGGGGTATCACTATTTACTGGTATTGATAGATACATTTCCAGGGTGGCCAGAAACATTTTCCATCAGAACAGTCAAAGCTCAAGAGGTGACCAGACTATTTTTACAAGAAATAATACCACGCTTCAGAGTTCCAGCCACGATATCCTCAGATAAAGAATCACATTTCATTTCCAAAATAGTGCAACAGATTAGTAGCCATCTGGGCATAGATTGGGAACTTCACACCCCATACCACCCCCAATCAAGCGGCCAGGTGGAGAGAATGAATCATTTGATTAAGTAGCAAATCATAAGACTGGGGCAAGAAGTTAATCTACCCTAGCCCAAGCTCTTCCACTAGCACTATTGCAAATTCAAACTAAACCTTGAGCTAAAGGAATGCTGAGTCCTTTTGGAATGCCTTATAGAAGACCATATAGAATACAAAGGGAATGTCCAGAATGTTCACCTACATGGTGGCATTAAGCAAGCAGCTCAGAGTAATTGAGAAACATGTGGCTGGAACTTGGAGCAGGGAGTTAGATAGCCTGGGGATGATGTATATGTTAAGTCTCTTACAGAGAAGACTTCGGAACCACAGTGGGAGAGACCACTGCAAATACTTCTCACCACCTTCACTGCAATCAAAATCAAGGAGCAGGACGCCTGGATTCATCACTCTCGGGTGAAGAAGGCCCAGAAACCCCTTGAGGAGTGACGCCAGGAGAAAATGAACTGAGACTAAAACTTACTCGGGCAAAATGAGTACATTGCGGTCGGGAGTAGCTCATATTTTAGTTTGTAGAATTGTTTTGTGTTTAATCATAACTGAAGTTTTAGAACTTGAGAGTACCTCTATTCAAAGCAATGGTGAATGGCCTTGGTCCCTGGCATTTAATCAGTATACTGGATCCATGGGAAAACCTTCTGAGATAAAAGATTTAAACATATCTACTGTAGTAATCCACGAGAATCAGGTATGTGAGGAGCAAGAATAGCAAGAACAGGAACTGTGAACACTTCAAGGAATCTGAGGAGAAGAAATCAAAGTAAAGTGCTGGGTCATCAATAGGACAGCTTATGAGAGACCAGATGTAATTAGTGTCTGAACCTCCCCTGGTGTATATGAACACCAGGAAGTCTGTGATAACCTAAGTGAATCAGACTGTTAGTGTAATTTCACCTTGATACAGCCTGTAGAAGTGACCTGCCTTTGAGCTCGAATTACTATTCAAAGTGGACACTGCACTTTTTACCACAGCAGCAGGGCCTTATACACCCCATACTAGTTCAGACTCTACCCAAACTCCAAACTTGAACCTAACGTAGTAAAGAATGTGACTGAACAACAGCTATTATTCAATCCAGAATGGTCTCTCAAATGTGTAGAGCTGATAATGCAAATTACCATCTCAAAAATCCAACCAGCCTGCCCATCCTTCCTAAAAACTTCCTTTGAGGGCTGGACAACATGGTTACAAAAACAGGCATATCTCAGGATCAGAACAAGAAAGGAAGGAGCCAGCTCTCCTGGTGCTTAAAACCAGGAACACCAAGAAATCAGTTTCCTTAAGTCATTTTCTAAGCTGGTTGGCTGAACACCCAGGCAATAGCTGGTAAAGGGTGCTGAACTGCAGCATTATTAACCCAAGCAAGGAAGGTGATTTTCTTTATTTATAGCTATCCCTTTTCCTACTGAGATTTGGATCAGTGATCGTCCCAGTCTGAGGCAGTTGGATTCTGCTTAAAAGAGGTAGAGAGAGAAAGAGACCCCCCCTCAGAGCTCAGCAGCAGGCTGTAGGATTTTGAGTATCACTTTTGTGCTGAGTGTTTCAAGCAGCAGAAATCTGATCCCAGTTTCTTCTGAGGCACTGCAACACTGCAATGAATTTAGGCTCTTCTCTCAGATTTCCCCTTCATTATTTACTTGAGGCTTGGACCTGAAGCTAGGGACAAGGTGGGTGAGGTTTTGTAGACCAGGAGAGACATTCCTGCTTGCCACACATCTGGGAAATCAGGTGCTTTGGAGGGGGAAGGAGAGGTTAGATTCCCTGAGGTCTCTACATTTCAGAACAAACATCTGCCTCAAATATGACCTAAACCTCTGTCAGATACACTTGTGAAGTGTGTCTGAATTTGCAGTGTGAGCCCCCCTGGCAGGGAGGGATGGTCATGGACAGAAAGCAGTTCCTGTTCCCCATAACAAACATCTAACTGGCATATTAGGGACAAGATTAGGAGTTTTAAATGGAATTGATTCAGAAATACTGGTGAATAAACTGGCCACTGCAGCAGGCAGCCTAACAAAATTGAAGCAGCCTTTATAGTAATCTCTATTGGCATTAGGAACTAGCCAGTGACAGATTTCAAAAGTACTGCCAAAGTAAGGAAGTATGAAAAGGCCGGGGACCAAGACCACAAGTTAATAGTAGAAGCACTTAGTATAGTTCAAGATAATGTGTCTTTAGCTTTCAGTTGTATACAAGCACAGTTATGGATACAAGCAACAGCAGCTCTGATCATATGGGAAAGGGGTGAAGGTAATTTTCCAGCTGAAATTCAAGAAATTGTGTGGGATAATGCAATTAATATTGAAAGGAAGTTTCAATCCTGGCGGACTATGGTGAATTTCACCTATGATCCTGTTTCTAATGTGGCAACTGCCTTTGTGTTTACCATACATAATGCCACTGTTTATGTTATCCATCCCATCGTTGCCCTAGGATTAAACCATGAAAAAACAATACTCTATCCTTCAGAACATAGAGTGTGGGCACGAAAGATGAATGGAAAGTGGCAGACAGTAAACTTGGAATCCTGCATTACTAGAGAACAGATGGAATTCATTTGTGAAAGCAGTACTATTAATGTGCAGGATGTGTGTGTTTGGACACTGAACAGAGTATTTGTCACTTTGAAATTCATCCAGTCACTGACCAGAAAACTGTGCTCGTATATACTGGAAAAGGGTGTATGCTTGAGAACTGCTTGTGCTGCTGTACAAATTGATAGCAATGATGTTATTCTGTCTAGTAGAAACCATTCTAATCTCTGTATTTGTAATTTTGTTAGGATTATTTATTACATTGTTAATTTGAAACTGTAGAATGCTACAACGAATAGCTGTACTGACCTCTTTGTCAAACGTACATGGTGAAGCATTAAAAGACACTTATTGTCGTGGGGGTTTTCCTTAAGTAAAAGAATTTACTTATTTCCTAGGAAAGGAGGGAATGAGACAGAGTAAAGATCCATTCTGAATTAGGTGAAGTGTCTAAGAAAGATGAAAAGTCTGTGAGGCCAAAGCTGAAGGAAAGGCTCGCATGCCGAGACAGCAAGGAGACAGCAAGGAGACAGAGAAAGAAAAACAGAAAGACCACAAGGTCGATTTGCCCCCGACTTAGAAATTCCTTTGATAAAGAAGAACTGGTGCTAAATGTCACGCAGAATGAATATGTATGAACTTATTGTGAAACTGTATGCATATGCATTTGGAAGGGGGATAAAAGAAGACCCTAGGTCTTCAGGGGTACGCATGCCTTTTTGGGGGACTTGCGTCCGGCGCATCGTAATAAAAGCATACCGGGCTTTACAACTTTTACAAAGTTGTGAGGTTTCTTCTTTTCTCCGCAAAACAGTTGTGTGGGGCTTTATATGGTCGCTTTCTGCTTTTGTTTTATTTTTACAATGTGGCAAGAATCATCAGTAAAAAGAGTGTAATGTGTTTCTTTTATTGGTAGTTGCTTGTATGGTGGAGCTTTTTTAGCATGTGTTATTTGCTCTTGGATTTTTTTTTGTTTATGACAGTAAATTTTTTATTTTTGAGCTAATTTGTAATTATCTCTAAAATTTATGGGTGATTCAATTTTTTAATATGGGTATGTTGTTTGATGAGGGTAATTTACTTGCTCTTCGTGGCATTGGTGGCATGGTGGGTAGAGGGAACTTTTGATTTGAATATCTACACTAGCACCAGTAGTCAGAGTGCTAGGAGGAGTTGTGCTTCGGTGTTTATTATTTCTAAGGTGGCTTTGACTTTTTTATAGGTTGCTAAAATTTCCTTTTCTGTTGGTGTGTAGTTGGTTTTAGACTTTTTGTAACTTTGACTCTAAAATCTTAGTGGTCGACCTTGAGTCTTACTAGGTACTTTTTGCTAAAAGTTTTAGGATAAACTATGGCTCTCAGCTGCAGAGTAGAGTGCGTTTTTTATATCTGGTCCTGTCCTGATTGGGCGAAGGGCTATTGCATGTGATCTCCTGCTTAATCTGGGTAAAATCTTGTTGTTGTTCAGGGCCCCACTGGAAAGTGTTCTTTTTGTGGGTGAATAGGTAGAGAGGACTTATTATCTGTCTGTACTCAGAAATATGCATTTTTAAAAAAGTTTATGGTGCTTAGGAAAGCTTGTGTTTCCTTCTTGTTGGTTGGTGGAGACATTGCTGTGATCTTGTGGATGACATTGGTGGGAATCTGTTGTTGTCTATTTTGTTACTTTACTCCCAGGAACTGGATCTTTTGAGCAGGTTTCTTAACTTTGCTCTTTTTGCTGTTGAAACTGGTTTTTAGGAGAATTTGGATGATTTTCTCTCCTTTCTTAAAGACTTCTGTTGCTGTGTTTCCCCACACTGTGATGTTATTCATGTACGGAAGATGTTTTGGAGCATACAAGTTGTTTTGTACTGTTGGGGTAGTATATTGGTACTTGCTGGTCTTCTAGTTATCATGGTATCTCTCTTCCAGTTATTTCCCCACCTTGTCTGGGTTCTGAATTTGTTTATGTGAAAATTCCCAGGCTGGGGGATCAAAAAATTCCTTAAGAGTTTGACTCATTCTCTCCTGTTTTCTACAGCACTTAGAATTTTCTACACCTGGGTCTGCTTCTGGGTGGGGGGTCTCATCAGCTCTTCTGGAAATCTCAGCCTTCATTTTAGAGAAGTTGCAGACCATATTGATTTTTTAAAAAAATATGGATATTGATCTAGTACCTATATTCAACTATGACGGACAAAAACTCTCTAACAGTTTGAATTTAGAAAGTGTATGTTTATTGCGACACTGGGCAGTGTGCGGGATAGCTCCCAAATACACACTGCAATTTACAGGTGATTACAGAGTCCTTTTATCTATACAAGTATTGAATACCCAAAATACAAATACATATTCATAACTTTGGTATATCCCATTCCCCGCTTTGTATGGTAATTAGTTCAAAAGCTATTAAGTTCATGTAGTTTGTTCCTTGAAATGGGTCGGTGGTCCTTTTCATGGGGAGGGGTCCCAAAATGAGGAAGTAAATAAAGTCTTCCTGGTTCTGACCTTTCTATCTTTTCACTGCAAATATGACAAATGAACCCTTGGTAGAACTCCCATTCCCTGTCTTCAATTGGTTTCAGAACAGAGGAGGCCTACAATTATCTTATGTTCCTAAAAGCTATTTATCAGTTTCTATATTCTTCATTATAAACCCAGCTAACCAAACATTGTGTTGACAAGCAATCAATTATTAGTTAACTACTAACTCTTAACTTCATCAAGACCTACCCATTTATTTTAATTAACCCAAATAAAGCTTATCTCTAGCTAAAATCTTAGCTCTTCTAAAATCTCTAAATTACTTAAAGTTTATGTCTCCATATAGAAGAAGCTTACTAGATTAAATACCAGGAAAGCGGTCTCTTTAACATTCAGGGGAAACGGAACATTTTCAAAAAGTGACCTAACGGATTCAAAGGAGAAGAAGCAAAGGAAAGGCTGAAAAGCCTCATCCACTACTCCTTCTCGAACGAACTGGGTGCAATTACTAATAAACCCCCAAAACATGCTACTGGAATTAGGATGCTGGGTAGGATGAAGAAACCTGTCTTGGTTTGAAAAGACAGGTGTCTGCTAGGGAAGGCAGGAGCCTCCCCTGAGCTGTAAACCCCCTCCCTCCGAATTGTTATAAATTTGAAATTAGGGGGGGCTCTCAGGCAAAAATATGGGAGCAGGAATAACATTTCTTTATTAGGGAAGAAAATAAAAAGATAAAATAAGCAATGCAGTAGTACAAAACAACACTGACAGAGTCAGAATACGACCTGACACCCTGTTGGTCAGGGTGTTGGTAACAGTCCAATTGGAATGGTGGCTGCAGTCCTCCTGCAGTGGCAGATGTAGTTCTATTGGAGCAGTGATCCTGTAGAAGAGTGTAGTCTTCCTCTGAAGATCCAGTGGAAAAGTCAGCTGCTCCTCTGGGAACCCAGTGGAAAGGCTGTTCTGGTGTCCCAAAATCTCAGATTATATCCAGTTAGGAATGCTTGGCTTCTCCCTCTGGGTGGAGCATCTCACAATGGGATGCTGTGATTTTTATCAGTCATGCAGTGACACTCAATAGTCCATTAACAGCAGATGTCTCCCCGGAGGGAGGATTGGTTTGTGGAAGAGATAAAGAATACTGTCCAATTAACAGAAGATAACTGCCACACCTCTAACAGATGGCAAATAGAATACACACATTGCCTTGCAATCTAGGACAAGGGGGTGAACCCTCATGGTTTGCATGCTGTAAAAATCTGGTAAACTGATGTCACACACATCCCTGAATTTGGCTGTTTAAAATATGCATGTCTCAATTGATACTTTTTCATCAGCAATATGGGCTACAGTACACACAAGAGAAAAAGGTCGGGATGCCATCGCACACTGGTGATCAGCTTTTGTAGCTTTGGGCATCCCTCACACCATCAAAACAGACAATGGCCCTTCATACACTTCACAGAAAACTAGACAATTTTTACAACTCAGGGTGTGGCACACTAAACTGGTATCCCCCATTTTGCAACTAGACAAGCAGTAGTGGAAAGAGTGCATAGTAATTTAAAAGGTATACTTAATAAACAAAAGGGAGGTTGTTGCAGTCAAGTAGAAAAAATATTCAAGAGAGGCCTCATAAAATCAGGCCTGCTCTGTTAGATCAGTGGCTGGCACTTTGCAAGTTCCCATGTGAAAACAATCCTGGCATGAACAGTTCGTTAACATAACAATCTGTTCCGGGGTGAAAAACAACTAGCACCTGCATAAACATTAAATCTGTCCCATGGGAATCAGCGAAGAAAGTATGTAAACAATTTAATAATAAAGATATTTGATGGACAAGAAAAATACCTTTTACTAACCAATGGAGTAATTGGATAGAAAGGTACTAACCAATTGGAGTCACACACAAAGTAGGTAAAACTATAAAAAAGGAGAACATGCAGCAATAAAAAAAAGCCTTGGATACATTGCTCGGTGTGTCATTGCCATCCTTCTCTATAATGACAGGAGGCATGTGGTGAGACCTCACAGAGCAGAATAGCTAAAGCTATATAAACACTAAATCGTTTAGCAGTATTAGAAAAGTCCCAGAACCCAGTTATTTTAAATCACTTCTTATCACTACAATCATCCTGTGATGTTCAGCTGCCCAAACCCAAAGTAATGGTGAGAGACCTCCTCACCAATACATGGAGGGGGTCCTTGAGATCTTAGTACTTTAAAAAAAGAGATATGCATGTTTTTCAACAGACAATGGGACATGTTGGATACCTGCCAGATGTGTCCAGCTTGGGACCACAGGCAGCAATCCTCCTGATGACCCCTCAACAGACATCACAGTCGTGTAACCAGAACAATTGATCACCTACCTCATGGAAAGCTGACACTCTAGAAGTTACAGTTATTTCATTTGTTTACAAACTGTTTTTCTGTTTACAGATTGTTTTTCTGGTACTTGGGTTTTTCTCTAACAGTTCTAAGGGTTAAATAGTTCAAGAGTTAAATAGTTTTTTGTTTTTAGAGATTAGTTGTAACTTGTAACTTCTAAGAAAATAGCCTGTGACATGTTAGCCTGAAAAGATAGTAGGTCTCACCTAACAGCTCCTAGACATGAATGCTGCAGCTCCAGTGATACATAGCCTCATGTAAATTAAACCCATGCTGTCCTCTGTCACCCTGTTTGCAAGGGGCTTTTGCAGAGACGTGACAGAGAGGAGGTTGCAATTTTTAATAAAGAAAGGAGGTGTCACAGTATGTCACAGCACAAGCTGGCTTGTACTGGGCAATTAATTAGGCTATAAATAAGAAACCTAGCTGGTTCCATAAACTGACCTCTGGGTTGACAGACAGGAACCTCAACCAATTACATTCCAGCTTAAGCTGTAGACATCTCACTGGTCCAGCATCTGGGTGGGGTTAAAAGATCAGACCAATGAGCTATCCAGTCAAACCTCCTTTATAAAAAGAGGGATTGAACCAATAAACATTCTCTATTGCCACATGGATATCGGGGTGTGTGTTGTCCCTGTCTCTGATCACCGACTCCACAGAACAAGTCGTCCCATGTGTAATATTTGTCTTCTGGAAAAACTGCTACACATGCTGAAGCCCTACTTCCCAGGAAGTGGCTGGACATTCTATCTGATGGGAAGTCGAGAATAAACTTTTTTTCCTCTTTGCTTATGCACGTGCAATTTTTCACTTTTTTTGTTTTGGTTAACTGTCTTATCTCAACCTACTAGTTGTTTTCCATTTTATTTTCTCTCCCCTGTCCTGCTGAGGGGAGTGATAGAGTGTCTTGGTGGGCATCTGGTGTCCAGCCAAGGTCAATGCACTAGACCAGTGTAGTTACATTGATTTTTGTGAATAAATGATCACTATTATGTTTCAAAGAATGATAAACCACTGAAAGGAAAAAAGAAAGTCTAATAAATGTCCCTGGAGAGATAAGTCACTGATAGTAGTCAGAAATCCCTTGGAAACATATATGACTTACTGTTATTTAAGATGAGACCAATTCTTCAGCAGACTGTCTGGTCACAGGAAGACAATACTAAATTAATCATACTACTATTTCAGAAACTTAAACCCTTCTCCCACTCCTCACTTGTGTCTCCAGTTCTCCATTACACAGGTCCTGGTTTGCCCTGGTTTAGGGCAAATTTCGGAGAGAGCCCCCAAAGGGGATCCTCTAGGAAAGCAGATTCAATTGGCCCCTCCCCCCAATCCGTCGGGAAGAAAATACCTCCTTGGAGAAAAGTGGAAAAAACCTGTTTATTAAACAATAAAACCCCTTGCTGTTCTAAAAGAGATGACAAACTGAGAAAATCCCCTCCCCGGGTGGCAGTTCAGCTCACTCAATCTCTTATCAGTCCCTCCGGTGCTGGAAATGTCGCAGCCCAGGCCCAGCCCGGTGGGCCATAGGTGTGAGCTGCCGGTGCTCTTCTGGGTGTTCAGTCCAGAGCAGGTTTGAACAGGTCCAAAGAAAAAGGAAAAAAACCCCACAGTCCAGGGAACTTCTTTGCCTCATGTAATGGGTTAAAAACTTTAAGTTTGTTCATCAAAGCTGACAAAGTTATTCCAGTAAGACTGTTGCACCACCTCTATCTTGTTTAAGTAAATTTCCAGACTTAAAAGGATAAGGAAGGTGAAACCAAAAGACAATAGGTTTCACAAACATTTGTTTATCTGTTTAGTAAACTGTTAATATGGGTGGAGGGTTTGCTATGATTGATAACACAGTATCAGCTTATCCGCTCAGTAAACCTAAGATTCCAGGAACTCAGCAGATTGAGCATAAAAATTCCAGGAATCAGACAAAGGAAAATTGCCAACCTTCATCTTCAGACCCCGGGAGGTGGACTATGACCACCTAAACACAAAAGAAGAATACGCAGAGTACTACACATCAACCTGGAAGAAGGACTGTATAAGAACTCCACGGAAAATCAGAAGAGTGCGGCAGTGGCGGAGCGGAGACTCCCCTGTCGCCCAGCGCTGATTTGCTTATAGCTTTGCCCGCTGTAATCAATAAATTCTCTATTGGTTTTACTTGGCAAATTGTCGTCTCAATTTATAACACCTCAGCTAGCTAAAACTAGCTAAAAGCAAAGGAGATCTCTGTCCCACTGTCTGTCTATCCGCAGACAACAGAGTCCAGGAGCAGGAATGTGAAGGAGTGAGTGCAGTGTCTGAAAACAAACTGCACGCTTCTTCACTCCACCCCTTCACTCTCTGCAACAAGTCTTAAAGGTGCAAAACTTATTATTCAGCATAAACAGAACAAGACGATTCGGGATAAAAGCATCATATAGTCAACCTAGGACAGAAGCATAAAAGGCTTGATGAGCAACTTAATTTGCAAATACTGTTAAGAGATGTTAGGAGCCTAGCAACCTCCTTGTCTTGGGGATAGTTTATTATCCCATACCATTTGGGGACCTTTTGATCTGTTTTGTTTTGTTTGTGCCCGAGGTGGCTGCTGCCCCTGCTCCACCCCCTATCCTCCCTGGCTCTGGGACTATCGTGGTGAATGGGAGCCAAGCCAGGGTTTCTAGAGGGAGTTGGGAGCCCAGTGAGACAAGAGACAGCCAGCCCTTCCTTTTCCGCACGGGCCATTCAACTGGACACGTGCAGTCGGTATCTCTGACCAGAGATCCTGCTCTTTCTGTGGATTTTGCCTGCTTCTTTTTGTTTGGTTGTTTTGTTTTGGGTTTTTTTTTGTTTGTTTGGTTTTTGGTTTTTTGGGTTTTTTTTTACTTCGGCACTGTGACTGAGCTTGCCGGCTTGGCTTCTTCTGCTGCTCTTCTGTCAGGAAGCCCAGAGCCAGTGTGGGCCCCAACAGGACCCGGGAATACCCTTGTTTTTCCTGCCGGGGGGCTGCTCCCCCACCCTTTGTACGGCCTGGACCCAAAGAACCAGCCAGTGCCAGTGAGAAATCCCAGGGATCCTTTTCCTTACTCTGTTCGGGAGCTGGACTGCTGCTGCCCAACCCCTGCTGTACTTCTGCCATTGCTCTGGAATTGTGCTACACTGTAGTGTTAGGAAAATTAATCCACAAACTTCAGAGGTTTATGTCCAAAAAGGAGACAGAGGGGTCTTTTTATGTTATTTGAATAAAGGGAGAGGCCATGGGGCATTCCCCTGGGATCTCTCAAATTTTTGGAGGACGCAGCCTCCCTTTTTATCCTAATTTCCTGGCTGCATTTCCCTTCTCTCTTTCCCCATTGGCTGAGGTACCTGAGAGGTACAGACTTCCTGATATGCCTGATACTGAAGATTTCCCTCTAATGTATAACCCTCCCTTTTAATTTTTAATTGATATGAAATTTAGGGGTTTTTCTTCCCCATTATTTCTTTCATCTTTCATTGTCTAATTTCATTTATCAGCAAACCTAAAGTTTATTTGTAAAAGCAAATATCTTTTTCCATTCATCAATCAGTGGAATCCTTCCCATTATTTCTTTTATCTCCCAGTGCTAGCTTTATCTACCAGCAGACCCACAGTCTGTTTGTAAAGACGAATTCGCTATTCCTCTGAGTAGCTTTTCACCCCCTGCCTGCCGGGAGGTCCTGCCATTCCAGCTTGCTTCTCCTGAGGTTCCTGCTACAGCTCCTTTTGCTGTCCAGAGGAGGCACCAAGATTGACTCCCCCTGTGAAATTGTAAAAGAAGCCCCTTCCCGTCTCGCTGTCTGCATCCGCTATTTCCCACGTGAGAGAGAGATGGCTGGACTCTCACCAGTGTTCCCTGCAGCCGCAGGTGAGTCATCGCACCGTCATTGCCCGGTGGGGGATCCATCAGTGCCCCTGCCAGCTGTGACCATAACCACACCAAAAGGGAAAGTGCTTGCAGCCAAGAGAAGGCTGTTACTGGGTTTCTGGGGAGGAGTGGCTAAGGTTATTGTCAACTTGCCCCCCTCATCTTGTAAATCCATCGTCTTGGTCCCCATGAAGATGGGTTTTCCCAATAAGGAGGCAATAATTCTTCACTTGGGGATTTTAGTGTCTTGTTGCTGTTATGTCTATGCAAAGGATTTCTTGATTATCTTATCCATTCCTTGAGCTAGTTACAAAAAGTATCTTACATCACATAGTTTCTATTTTAATATTATGCTATAGACTAAAAACTATATCTACCACACTACATAAAAGAGATTAATACAGCATAATTTTCCAACATAACACATATAGTATTCATTTTACTATTGGTGAAGAGACAATCATATAATACACATTTTTCACAAATATTTTGCATTTATTTAATTTTTTTTCTTTCATTTTCTGTGCCTTGCAGGCACCCTTCTTTTTTTGTTAATAATCAGGGGTTTTCTTCACTTTCACCCGGCTATGCATTTCTCTCATTGGCAAAAAGGGATTAATGGAGCTCTTCTCTTTAGAGGAAATGTTAATTCCGGGATGTTTTCTCCTGAAATTTGTCTTGAAACTGAGACACTCCTCCAACTGAGGACTCCCTCCTGCCCAGTTGCTTAAGCCCAGCCCAGTATCCTGGGCACCCAGAGTCTCTGTCTAGGTTGAGGGACTCAACTCTCACTTATCTGTTTGCTGGTTCAATCAGTTGCAAAGCTGAGCATGTATCCCAGAAGCACACGGAGAGCACACGGACATGGCTGGTTACAGAGACTGCCCCAGACAACGTGCTGCCTTCAACAGCACCTAATATACAGGACCTGCATATAACATAAAAACAGACAGCTGTCCTGGTTTAGGGCAAATTTGGGAGAAAACCTCCAAAAGGGGGCCCCTCCAGAAAGCAAACCCACACGGCCCCTCCCCAAAACAGGCACAGCACCCCCCGGCACACAAAATGAACAATTCTGGATGACACCACTCTTTCACCGCTCTGAAAAAGATAAATTCAGAAAGGGATACAAACATCATAACGCCACCCTAGGACATTCCACCTCTTATCTCCATATCATCAACATACTACCACACATCATGCATTTTATTCACATAAAACTTCCATCTGTTCCCCCAAAAATTACAAGCAATACCCATCATGCCCTCATCACATCCCCACACCGGACCACTGAATCCAGGCCCCATACTACAGAGCTGCAGTATTCCCCACTTTCATTTTACTCACTCAAAACTCCATCTTTCACTTGCTCAGACCTTCGACACTTACACATTTCCTTCTATCTCATGTCTGTATGGTTTATTGTACAGACAATGGCAGTAACATCCAACAAACAGTGATATTTGCATATCAGTCACACCCCACAATCAGATCTCCCTGAGGTACACGTGTTGTTCCATCTCTTTGCATTATCCACCACGTGCAACCTGGTCCCTGAGCAAAGACAATCCCACAAATGAGTTTGTCTGTACTCGAGGCAGAATTGATCCACATAGTCTTCCCTAACAAACCTCTGACATGTACCACTGGAACTTTATCTCCATCTATTGTATTCAGGGACTCAGACTGGGCAGGACCTGCTCGGTTGGTGGAACCTCGGGTGTTAACTAACCTGGTGGCCTTTGCTAAATGCTGCTCCCAATTTTTGAAAGATCCCCCACCCAAGGCTTTCAACTGGGTTTTTAGTAGCCCATTGTACCTCACTACTTTTCCTGTAGCTGGTGCATGGTAGGGGATATGGTACACCCACTCAATGCCATGTTCCCTAGCCCAGGTGTTGATAAGGCTGTTCTTGAAATGAGTCCCATCATCTGACTCAATCCTCTCAGGGGTACCATGCCTCCAAAGGACCTGCTTTTCAAGGCCCAGGATGGTGTTCCGGGCTGTAGCATGAGACACAGGGTAGGTTCCCAACCATCCAGTGGTGGCTTCCACCATGGTCAGCACGTAGCGCTTGCCCAGGCACGTCTGGGGCAGTGTGATATAGTCAATCTGCCGGGCCTCCCCATACTTGTACTTGGACCACCGCCCACCATACCAGAGGGGCTCTTCACTCGCTTGGCCTGCTTGACCACAGCACACGTCTCACAGTCATGGATAACCTAAGAAATACAGTCCACGGTTAAATCCACCCCTCAGTCTCATGCCCACTTATAGGTAGCATCTCTACCCTGATGGCCTGAGGCATCATGGGCCCATCGAGCTAGGAATAACTCTCCCTTGTGTTCCCAATCTAGGTCTATTTTGGACATCCCTATCTTTGCAGCCTGGTCGACCTGCTCATTGCTTTGGTGCTCCTCATTGGCTCTACTCTTGGGGACATGGGCATCTACATGGCAGACCTTCACAGGTAGCCTCCCTACCCTGGTAGCGATATCTTTCCACTCATCAGCAGCCCAAATTGGTTTTCCTCTACGCTGCCAGTTAGCCTCTTTCTACCTCTCCAGCCATCCCCACAGAGCATTGTCTACCATCCATGAATGAGTGTAGAGATAGAGCTTTGGCCACTTGTCTCTTTCTGCAATGTCCAGGGCCAGTCGAACGGCTTTGAGTTCGGCAAGTTGACTTGATCCACCTTCTCCTTCAGTGGCCTCTGCGACCTGTCGTGTGGGGCTCCATAAGGCTGCTTTCCACTTCCGGTTCATCCCTACGATGCGACAGGAACCGTCAGTGAAAAGAGCGTAGCGTGTTTCCTCTGGTGGCAGTAGGTTACATGGAGGAGCCTCTTCAGCCCGTGTCACTGGTTCTTGTTCTTCATCTGTGGCACATAAATTCTTATCTTCTGGCCAATTTGTAATTATCTCCAAAATCCCAGGGCGATTCAGTTTACCTATATGGGTGCGCTGTGTGATAAGAGCAATCCACTTGCACCATGTAGCACTGGTGGCATGGTGAGTGGAAGGAACATTGCCTTTGAACATCCACCCCAGCACCGGTACTCAGGGTGCCAGGAGGAATTGCGCTTCTGTACCAATCACCTCTGAGGTGGCTTGGACTCCTTCAGAGGCAGCCAAGATTTCTTTCTCTGTTGGAGTGTAGTTGGCTTCAGAGCCTCTGTAGCTTTGATTCCAAATTCCCAGTGGTCAACCCCGAGTCTCCCCAGGCACCTTCTGCCAAAGGTTCCAGGACAAGCCATTGTTCCCAGCTGCAGAGTAGAGAATGTTCTTCACATCTGGTCCCGTCCTGACCAGGTCAAGGGCTACTGCATGAGCGATCTCCTGCTTGATCTGTGCAAAGGCTTGTTGCTGCTCAGGGCCCCAGTGGAAATTGTTCTTCTTGCGGGTGACCAGGCAAAGAGGGCTCACGATCTGACTGTACTCAGGAATGTCCATTCTCCTCCATCTCATCCCTTAATTTCTGCAGACATGTTTCCACCGCTGCGATTCTGGCATTTGTTGGGCCATGTACAGCATCCGCATCTGCTCAGAGCTTCTTTGCCATATCAAGCATGGTCTCATACCTCTCATCCCGCTTCGTTATGGCTAAAGCAGAAGCATATTCATGTGGCCCAAGTCGTACAAGTTTTCGCCACGTCACATACTATTGGAATAAGAATCCCAATTATTACCAGTTAGATGGTGTCTGGGCCAGTCTGACCCTCGCTGCTGGGCCAAAGGCAGCAACTGCGGTGTAACACCCCAGAGATACCTTGGCTGCTGGAGATTGCAGCAGGGCACTGAACAAGTCCAGGCTTGTCAGGAACTCCGTTTACCTCAGGAGAAAGAGCTTCTGGCGATGGTGAAGACAAAAAGGAGAGGATTCCGCTGGAGAGTTTGATGTCCAGAAGTTTATTCCATGGTTACAGAGGTCTGGACGGGAGCAGCTGTTCCAGCAGAATAAAGCCACATGGTCTGATTAACCTTTTAAGCTCAGGGACAGGGGGAGGGGAGGTACAGGTGAGCCACCCAACCAGGTGAGGGGGGCTGGGTCTCAAGGGACGAGGGACACCTAGACATAGGCCAACAACCCCTGGGCATAGGGGCATCTTTTGAACTTGACCAACCACACGACGCCTTGCTGGAATGTTAGGCCTGATTGACAGGACCCACTAGGCAAGGGGGCGAGGGGGAAGGGAGAGGCATATAGGCACACCTGGGAAAGGGACCCGGGAGTTTAAAACAGTTTACAACACACTGCAACATCTCCCCCCAGTTTTGTTTAAAAAGAAGAGGGCTGTGTTTGTGGTGCAGAACGATTGCCAAACCATGGTTGGTAAATCAGTTCTTCCTCTACAGGAGGGTCAATGTTTTCCACTGAGGCTTCCAGGTCATCCATTGGAGCACTAAGGGCTTCCAAATGGTAGACCTCAGGAGGGGGAGATGAGCTTGAAATTAACTTGAGAACCATGCGTTTGATTAGACCAAAAACAATGCTAAAAACTACAATAACTATAACTAAAATAAACAGCACTAAAAACACAGTTTTCAGAATAGATCCCAACCAGCCCGAGAGTCCCCAGCCATTGAACAGTCCACTCAGTCAGTCGTCAGTTTCTCTTTTGATGTCGCTCACCATGGTTTTCATCTTGTCAATTGTGGCATGGACATTCTCTGCCTTTGATGACAAGTCTAGACAGCAGAGTCCTTCAAATTCTTCACAGCGATGGTTGTGCAGAAGAAGCAGATAGTCTATGGCTGCCCTATTTTGAATGGTAGCTTGCCTGGTAATTTCCTCATCTGATAAGAGGTCACTCAGGGCAGTAGAAGTGAGGTTTGCCTGTTTTGCAACCCAACATTCCAATCGGCCTAATTCTCCCATAGTTTTTGCTGCCGAGATCCACGGCAGAAGGACTGTAATTGCAGTGGCCTTAAGTCTGGACCAGTGAACAATTTCTGAATTACAGTCAGGGTCTAATCGCCTTAGGTCTCTTTTTTTGATAGCCAATGTATGTGTGTTGTTTTTAGTTTGCCAATGTATTAGGTTTGTTCGATTTGGTGTTAACAGGCTCAGCTTGCCAAAGGTACATGGACCTCCGAGCAGACGAGGAGGGAGACCTGCCCATGCTCTGTCTCCACATATTAAAAACACACCTTTTGGGAGTTCACGAGGCTTGTAATCACCACCTGATGAGTGCATAACTAAGACTGAATTTTCACACCAGTTCTTGTCTGTGTAGTGTGGGTTGCTAGGGTCAGGATAGGTGTTTGGTTTAGCTTCATGATATGGTAAGCGGGAATTGAATTTAAAGTGAATGCAAAAGGTTGCATTCATGGAGCCTAAGAGATGGAAATCTTGTGGCTCCCTTTTTGACACTGGTAACTTTCTTGCCCACTCCTGCCAAAACAGTAAAGGATTGTCAGCAGGGTAACGGCCAGGGGAAGGTGCGAGTAAGTTAACTTCATTTAAAGCACTCCACATTTCATTTGGGAACTCTGAGGATTTAAAAGGAACTCCCACCAGGCAAGTTGACAGGGGGTCAGAGGCTGTCGCAGTGGAGAGACAAATGTGATCTTGTCCCAGGGCTCTGGCCAGAGTGGTCCATACATTCGCTTTGGGCTGAGGGACTAACCAGGAGATCGCTGGAGAAATGATCGCAAGTAGGACGAGAAGCAGGCTCGGTCTCATGGCGTCTCGAGACTGCACACGAACAGCAGGATCTAAATCGGTAAAGGGAAACTTAAGACAAACATATATTACAAACTATTCCAGATAGGAGGCTTAAATGGAATTTTCTCCAGAGAACGCGTGCAGCGTTTTCTTCTCCAGGCAGCATGAGCAACCTGGGGTGCTTCTGTAGATTTCTCCGAGACCTTGGGAACATAGGGCTTTACCCATTTGGAAGGAACCCACCTTAAACCAGAGCGGGTGGACACACCGGCGCATCCACGTCCCCAAGTAACCAATTTGTAGGGTCCCACCATTTTCCAAGTCTCAGGGTCTTTTACTAAAACTGGAGGTTTTTCTTTCATCAACCTGTGATTGCTCCCCCCAAAGTGGCGTAGGATGGGTGGGTTCAGGCTGTCAAAAGAACAATTCAGAAAATTGATTGTGAATAGCGCCCTGGATAACCGGATGTGGGGAGGTTCCACCTTCAGAACCTGTTGTTGCTGGTCCAGGACCCTTTTAATATCACGGTGAGTTCTTTCTACAATGGCTTGACTTGTAGGGGAGTAGGGGATGCCAGTTTTGTGCTCTACTCCCCATTGTAACTCCCATTGTAAGTAAATTGAACATCTTGTTCAAACAATTTGTGAGCGGGCCGCGCTACCGAAATTTGTCCTGAGTAGGAATCCAGAGCAAACTGCAACACTTCATTTTCTTGAAACAATTGTTCCAGTATTTTCATAGTATTTTGACCTGATTTTAACTCAACTGGAATGTGAATGCACTTAAAATCACATCCTGCTAGCTCCCTGATCCGGGTCCTTGCTTTCCGGATCAGTTCTGCTACCAGCTCCTGAGGCTTTGTCAGTCTCTTGGACCTTTTGTGACTGAGGAAAACCCACTCTATGATCAAGAGAGGAGCCCTCTGGTCCCGGTCCTTTTTTTGTGTGTTCTTTGCCTTAGGTGTTTGTTTTTCCTCCCACTGGAAAATAATTCCATGGAGGTGTGGCAACTTACCTAGGATGATAAATTTGAATGGCAGGTCAGGCCGGCATCGGTTGGCCTGTCTTGTGGACATTGCAATCTGAACCTTTTCTAGAGCTTTCCGTGCCTCTGGGGTAATAGACCTAGGAGCACCTGGGTCCTCTCCCCCTTTCAATAAATTGAAAAGAGGGGCAAGGTCTTCATTAGTCAGACCGAGCCATGGTCTTACCCAATTCAAAGACCCACACAACTTGTGGACATCCGCAAGGGTCTTGATCCTTGGATTAATTTCTAATTTTTGAGGAACAATGGTCCTATTTCCAATGTCTAAGCCCAAATACTTCCAAGGTGGCATCTTTTGAATTTTCTTTTCCTGGAGCTCGAACCCTGCAACAATCAATGCATCGATCGTTAGGTCAAGCGCATGCGTGAGTAAATCATCATTGGGGGCACACACAAGGATATCATCCATGTAATGATAAATAATGGCCTTCTCTGCGGCTGCACGTACTGGGGAAAGCAGGGAAGAGACATACCACTGGCAGATAGCTGGAGATACCTTTAATCCCTGAGGAAGAACGGTCCAATGGTACCTTTTCATAGGGGCTTCCATGTTGATGGAAGGGACCGAGAATGCAAAACACGGTGCATCGTCAGGGTGCAAGGGGATTTGGAAAAAACAATCTTTAATATCAATAACAGCTAATTTCCAATCTTGGGGAAGCATTGTTGGGGATGGCATACCAGGTTGGGGAGAACCCATATCTTCAATTACATTATTAGTTTGTCGGAAGTCACAGAGGAGCCGCCATCTCTTTTTGTCAGCTTTTTGGATGACAAACACTGGAGAGTTCCATGGGGACATGGTCTCCACAATGTGGCCCTTTTTTAGTTGCTCTTGCACTAGTTCCTCAAGCACCTTTATTTTTTGTTTACTGAGCGGCCACTGTTTCACATCAACTGGTTTGTCTGTTTTCCACTTCAGTTTTTGGGTGGGGCGCTGTTGTTCACTGACTGCTGCACAAAAATGCTGTGGAGAGTCTGGAATATCAATTGTGACACCCCACTGGGCCATTAAATCTCTCCCTAACAAAGGTTCCGAATAATCTAACACAAATGGACCGATATTTGCCAATTGTCTGTTTGGACCCTCGAATTGAATAATGCTTTTGGATTGTCTTGCCAATTGCAGACCTCTCACACCTTGAAGGTGACCGGCAACATTTTGCAAAGGCCAATGTGCTGGCCAGTCTTGTACTGGAATCACTGTGCAGTCTGCACCAGTGTCTACAAGCATCTCAATGTGTTTTGACTCCCCACCCCCACTGACATTGCACCATAATTTGGGTTTATCTTTCCCAATAACTTGGACCCGGGCGACTGTGGGCCCTAGTTTTTCGATATTTTCAGGTAAAGATGGCACAGGGATAGCTTGTGCAACAATTTGTCCCTTGGGAAGAAACAGGGGCGGGTGGAAACAGTGCAGGCCGAGAACAAATTGCTCAGGATCTGATGTTGTCATTCCTGGAGCAATTCTGATCTCTTGTGGTGTGTGTTTGGTGTCCCCAATGACGATGTACTTACAATGAATTCGGTTCCAAGTACCCTTCTGTTCAGGATTTACAGAGACAAAATGCCAGTCAGTATCCTCCAGGAGAAGTGACTCTGTCAGCTGCAACCTGTAAGGCTCATTGACAGAAGACGTGGTTAACACAGGATTACCTAAATCATAACAAAGGTTATTTCGTTTCACTTTCAACAGCGTACTAGCAGACTTGGTCTTTGAAGCACCTGCTTCACTTACACAAACATTAATACTATCGCGTGCTTGATTTGATTTGCTACCCATATTCCCTTGGCCTGCTCTTTTTAGGTCTGCACGCCTGGCAGGCCGGCGCTCTATTTTCAGTTTTTTTGTTGTTGTTGACCCCCAGGGAGGGCTTGTAGTTCTCCTCCCCTGCCATGTCTAAATTGATCAAATTCCCTTTTCAGGGGGCACTGGTTACTCCAGTGCCCTAGGTTATTACAAAGCAGGCATGGTTTTGTGGGCTCAGCCATTGCTGGTCTCCGCTGCTGCCCAGGGTACTGCTGTGCTGAGGGGAAAGGCGCAGGGCTGGCAATGGCGACACGCTGAGGTGGTCTTGGCAGCAGCCTTGATCTGGAGTCTTCAGCCACACTCATCAGAGGCACTTTCCTGCTACAGACTAGAAGCATCTCTTTTAGGGTGGCGGGAGGTTCTATAGGAAGGCTCAGGATTGCCGCTTGACACTGTGCATTTGCATTTGTAAATGCCATTTCCTCTAAAATTGCTTCTCTAGCATTTTCTTTTTTAACTTGTATTTCAATAGCTCTAGTTAGCCTTTCTACAAATTTCACAAAAGGCTCTGATGGTAGCTGTTTAATTTTACTATAGGGCTCAAAAGGCCCCTCAAGTTGGAGGGAAAAGAATGCTTTTTCAGCTGCTTCTTTTACTTTCTCAAGTGTTTCTGCAGGAATTGCAGTAGCTTGGATTGAGGGGGAAGACCATTGGCCCTCACCACAGAGGTGCTCAATGGTGATAGGGTTACCACTGTTGTCTTTGGCTGTGTTTGGATCAGCATGCAAGCCTGGGAGAGCATCTTTTAGCAGTTGTTTCCATGCTATTTCCCATAATTTGAATTCCATGGAGGTCATAAGACAGGAAAAAAGCTGTTTTAAATCATGTGGAATTACCACAGTCCTACTCAATTCAGAATTAAAAAGGCCACGGAAATATGGACTGTGTGGACCATATTCTTTATGAGATTTACAGATCTCTTTAATCAATTGTCGTCCAAAAGAATTCCAAATAGCAGTCAGGGCTGCCCCCCCTTGTGCTGCAGGCTGAAAGGTAACAGGAGCCAGTGACAACATGGGATTATGCATTGAATCTGCTGTTCCTTGCTCTGTATCCCTTGAAACAGAAGCATTGGGATAACACATACAGGTTTGGGGACCGGCAGTGGGTGTGTCCCCACCGTGGGAACCCGAGGAGGGGGCGGGGACAGGGGGTTGGCAGGGGGCGGGGAAACCGTGGGAACAGGGGGCGGGGACACCTGGTGACATCACGTCAGCAGACGCCCCTTGGGAGGAGTAAAGAGGCGGAGCTGAGGGTACTGCAGGAAAGGGGGGGGAAAGGGGGGAAGGGGTCACGAGGAACAGGAGGAGAGGGGGATGGGGCTGGAATTTTGGGATGCTTAAGAGGATTTTGGGAAGAAGAAGACCAGGTTTGGGAAGGTGCCACGTGGCATCCTCCATTTTGCGGACCCCCTAGGGACTGGGGGCCATTTTGGGCATCACTGCTCTC
The DNA here is from genome assembly GCF_028551555.1 of Melozone crissalis. NCBI lineage: Eukaryota > Metazoa > Chordata > Aves > Passeriformes > Passerellidae > Melozone > Melozone crissalis. The sequence goes on along the minus strand of NW_026535813.1, from coordinate 959,536 downwards.
CAGAAAGCTGACTCTGGGTTTCAGAGGAGGGGACACAGGGGACTGGGAAAGGTTCCACGCAGCCTGGCCAGGGCCTTGTGGACAGGACAACTCAGGCATTTGAACAGATTCTGGGAGGCGACTTCCCAATGAGTGTGTTCTCTTTAAAATACCAAGTTTTGGGGTAAGAGGTTTAGGGGTTTTAGAGCTAGGAGAGGGGGAAACAGGGAGAGCAGAGGTACATGGCTTTGCATTTGGCTTTATCTCCATTTCCCTTTGTTTGAGCAATGCAGTTCGAATTTGTAAACTCCAGAACACAAATTTAGCTGAGGGTACATTGCCAGATTGTCCTAAGGTTATCAATTCATTCCCAACTTTATCCCAGAATTGAATATTGTGGATTTCTTCAGGGGAAATTTTTGGGAAGTGCAGGAAAAGCCATCTTATAAACTGTTTCAATTTTCCTTTTGAGAACTTCACATTACCACTAACTAAAATGCTAACAATATTATAATACACTCCTTTTTGTACAATGCTGAGTTTGGAACCCATGTTAGATGTAAAAAGCAAAGTACTGAATCCTGCCTGACCAAAAACAAAGCTAAAATCAGCTACCGATTTCTAAAAAAACCACAGATAGAAAGCGATAACGAGCAGACAAAAGCTTCACAATGCAGCTGTATATACTGCTTTTAAAATTCCCGGGCAGCAGCAGCAGGGCAGGCCCTGCTGAACCGAGGTGGAAACAAAGCCTCCCCCGCCGTGGAATGCAGCCCCCCCGCGGAGCTGAGAGAGCAGCCTCCCCCACGCCACGTGGCAAGCCGAGACCGGGGGCCCCCCGCGCCGCGTGTATGGAGAACGCCCCCCCCCCGCACCGAGAGAGGTCCCCCGGCCACGTGGAAAGAGAGCCCCCCCTCCCCCGCACCGAGAAAGAAAGAGAGTCTCCCGCGGCGAGAGCCGAGAGCCCCCCCCTCCCCCGCACAAAGAGAGAGAGAGCCCCCCGCGGCAAGATAGAGCCAAGAGCCCCCCCCTCCCCCGCACCGAGAAAGATCTCCCGGCCACGTGGAGAGCCGAGCACGCTGCGCTGCCGAGCGGGGGGGAAGGGCAGAGAGCAATCCCGCGACTCCGGCGCGAATTCTAAAAGAAAGTAACACACGCGGCAGAAAGCTAAAGCTAGAACGCAATGAATTCCCTGTGGGGCTGCGCAGCCAAAAATGCAAAGGCAAAAAAGGAACAGAACTCACGGCAGAGTCTGTTTTTGAGCTTCTGCTCTACCGAAAGCAGAGATACTCACCTGAAATGGAAGCTGAAGCTGGCTGGGTACAGGCAGGTCTCCTCACCGGAACAGGACTTCTCTATGCACGAGTGAGGCTCCCCTGTTCTTCCTCTGGAAAATCTGCTCACGAAACAGGAGCTGGGCTTTCCAGAGGTGCCGAACAATCCACGAAACTTCTTCTGGGAATATTCCCAAAGTCTCTAGCTGAGGGCTATGCAACCAAAGCCCTTCCAGCTGGATGCACGGCTGCCAAAAGCTTCTCCGAGGTAGTGAAATCCGTTCTCGGGCTGCAGAGTCGCTTTGCCCACCCAGGGACGCCAAATATTGGAATAAAAATCCCAATATTACCAGTTAGATGGTGCCTGGGCCAGTCTGACCCTCGCTGCTGGGCCAAAGGCAGCAACTGCGGTGTAACACCCCAGAGATACCTTGGCTGCTGGAGATTGCAGCAGGGCACTGAACAAGTCCAGGCTTGTCAGGAACTCCGTTTACCTCAGGAGAAAGAGCTTCTGGCGATGGTGAAGACAAAAAGGAGAGGATTCCGCTGGAGAGTTTGATGTCCAGAAGTTTATTCCATGGTTACAGAGGTCTGGACGGGAGCAGCTGTTCCAGCAGAATAAAGCCACATGGTCTGATTAACCTTTTAAGCTCAGGGACAGGGGGAGGGGAGGTACAGGTGAGCCACCCAACCAGGTGAGGGGGGCTGGGTCTCAAGGGACGAGGGACACCTAGACATAGGCCAACGACCCCTGGGCATAGGGGCATCTTTTGAACTTGACCAACCACACGACGCCTTGCTGGAATGTTAGGCCTGATTGACAGGACCCACTAGGCAAGGGGGCGAGGGGGAAGGGAGAGGGATATAGGCACACCTGGGAAAGGGACCCGGGAGTTTAAAACAGTTTACAACACACTGCAACAACATACGGGCATGGTACCAAGTCTGGGTTCCTAGTTGTTACGTCATCTGAGAAGATAATCTGCCACTGCCATTTCTCTCAGGCATTTGGTACCTTGTTCCACTGGGTTTGCTGCATATAGAGATCATCTGCACACAGGCATCTTTGTGCAACACTGTCCAAGACTCGTGCCCAGATGCTGTGAGGATTAGCCTCCCTCAACATTCCTTGGTCGATGACGGGATCATGTGACAGGGATCCCAAATGCCTCACTCCAGTGCCATCCAGAATTGTAGCCTGGCCTGCAGCATCCCAAAGACAGACTAATCAACTAATTAAGGATTCATCAGGTCTTTGAGTGTAATCCTTCCTTAGGCCACAAGGGTTCTTCAGGGAAAAGGACTCAATATTGGCTTCTGATCTTGCACCTGCTGCTTTGACTCCTGATTTTATGTCAGGAGGCATTGAGGGTCCTTCTCCTGCATCATCATCATCATCATCATCATCATCATCTTCATCATCCACTGGTCGATTAGTCTTGTCCGTGCATTTCCCACTTCTAGTGCTGCTAGCAACAGCCATGGGTTTAGCTGCTGGCTTCGGCTCACTATCTGGTTTGTCTGCTGGCTTCAAGCCTGGGGTGTTGGCTGCTGCCTGAGTGACTGGGATAGCTGCTGATTTATCTCCCTGCCTCCCTGCCTCTGTCTGCTGCCCTGCAGTATCTAGCAGTGTGCGATAAGCATATGGCAGGGCCTAGCTTACTGCAATGGTCTTTTTCTCCTTAGGGTCATCATGGTACTTCTCTTTCAGGTATTTCCCCACATCAGCTGGGTTCTGAATTTGTTCATGGGGAAAGTCCCAGACTATAGGGTCAGTGAATTCTTTCAGGATTTGGCCCATATCCTCCCATTTCCCACACCACTCAGGATTTTCCACTCCTGGGTCTACTCCTGGGTCAGGGGTCTCATCAACCCCTCTAGAAATCACAGCCCTCATTCTAGAGAAGCAGCAGACTGTATAGAGGAAGCTTACCAGATTAAATACCAGAAAAATGGTGTCTTTAACATTCAGGGGAAACTGAACATTCTCCAATAGTGATGTAACAGATTCAGAGGAGAAAAAGCAAAGGAAAGGAAAGGGTGAAAAGTCTCATCCCCTGCTCCTCCTCTAGCAAACTGGATGCATAACCATAGCCACAAACCATTCACACCTGGAGCAGACCCCAGCATGTTTATAAACTTTTTACAAACCATTACCACCAAGCCCAGCAGGATAGCTATTCTGGTCCCTGCCCCTCTGCTGTAAAAACTATGGATTAGGGACAATACTAGTGGTATTTCTGGGTAAGAAAATAAACTTAGGGACCATAGAGGTATGAAGATCTCAAAAAAACCTAGGGACCAGAAATGCATGCAAGCCTTCACCCCAAGAGACATTATGAATTCAAAAAGCATGACTGTTAACTGCTTTCTACGAACACAGAGTAATGGCAACCAAAATGCATTCAAAACAGGGTTTTTTTCACTCTGTCTCGAGCCCCACTCGTTGGGCACCAAATTTTGTCCTGGTTTAGGGCAAATTTGGGAGCAAACCTCCAAAAGGGGGCCTCTCCAAAAAGAAAACCCACACAGCCCCTCCCCCCAACTGGTTCAGGAAGAATTCCTCAGAGAGAAGTGGAAAGAACCTGTTTATTTAACAGGCACAGCACCTCCCCTGCACACAAAATGAACAATTCTGGATGACACCACTCTTTCACCACTCTGAAAAAGATGACAAATTCAGAAAGTGTCTCTTGGGGGTGGTCACTCTGTTCTCAGTCCCTCTGGTGCTGGGGTAGCTGCTGCAGCCACAAGGTGCAAACTCTCGGTGTTTCCTAGGTCCCGGTCTGGAGCAGGTTCGAGTAGGCCAAAAAAAAGGGAAAGGTGAAACAGTCCAGGAAAAAATTTGGACTGCTTAGCTACTAACTAATGAGCAGAAGCAAAAAGCGAGAGCAAAGCAGGAGCAAAGCAGAGGCAAGAGCAAAGCGAAAAGCCAAGCAAAAAGCAAAAGCTGCACCATGTACTGTCCTGTCTGTGTGTCCCGCCAGCCATGGGGGAGCAGCTGATAAGAAACCAAAACAAAACTTTCACTCTTCAGAGCCAGTCTTGAAGGCACAGAACATAATATCCAGCATAAACAGAGCACACAAATGGGGATACAAGCATCATAATGTCACCCCAGGACAACAGCCAAGCCCCCTTTCTTCTCTGGTTGGTAGAGATACAAAGTCACTAATGAAAGTGCACACACACTTTTGAGGATCCCTCAAGTACTGTCATGGACCTTCTGTCTACCTGGTAGCCCTGCCCCAGTCCCAGACCGTTTTACTTGCTTCATGGGTTCCTACTCAGGGCTAATTGAGCTTGATGCTGGATAGCAAACATGAATGCACTCACAAGCTCATCCCCCAGGCACTCTACATTCACAAGTCCCCATGGGTATACCAGCCTTAACCCTTGCCTGCCTTATGCCCCAGCCCAGCCCCAAGACCCTTCTGCTACTTGCTGGCAAGTACAGCTTGAAGTTTGCTAGCAAAGATGCTTGCACATGCATACCCACACAGCTGGTTTGGGGAAAATACAGACACCCAACTTCCCCCTGCCCCTCAGCAGCCAGATCTAGGTATGCATGCTGTGACCTGCAGTGCTGCTCCAGTCATTGGCATTGAGCCTCTCACTCGCCTCACTGATGCTGATTCCCCCCAATATCTGGCTTTCAGGACACATGTTGTTCCCCACCCAGTGGCTGAAGATAAAAGATCCCCACTCATTCCAGTAGCTGATGCTGATCCCCCCTCCCCACTCCAGTAGTTGACACTACTGGCTGTGCAGCACCTATACCCCTAGTCTGACTCTAGTAGCAGACAACAAATTTTACTTGCACACACACAGATCGCATCGGTAGCTGGCACTCAGAACCCCACCACTTGCTCCAGTAGCTAACACCATAGGCCAGGGTCTCCAACACCCCTGGTTTGACTCCAGTAGATAACACCAAATCCATTTACTCTGGTCCTCCCAGTAGCTAGTCCCTGGTCTTTTCAGATCACATACATGTGTGTGTGCACACACCAAGTCATGCCAGTCCCTCAAGTAGCAGGTTTTCAGAATGCACACTGTTCCTACCCCAGTGGCTGGAGGTTAGACACCACTTGCTTCAGTAGCTGTCACCACAGGCCAGGGGTGCTTACACTCCCAGTCTGATTTCAGTAGCTATCACCAAATTCACTCACACTAGTCACCCCAGTAGCTGGCACTCCGGGTTTAAAGTCTGCAGAACCCTTCCTAGATCCAAAAATCTGTGGCCCCTCAATGAATGATACTAGGACCCCCACTTGCTCCTTTCATAGAATCATAGAATATCCTGAGTTGGAAAGGACCCACAAGCATCATGGAGGATCAACATGCAGGTACGTTTGCCAGAAAAGGAAGACCAAAGAAAATTTCCCCCCCACCCCGCCTCTCCTGGATAAATAAGACAGGAAAACTGGTGACACTCTTCATGGAGAGGGCTGAGATTGTTACCAATTTTTTTTTTGCCCCAGTTTTCAATGGTAATCTCTCTTCCCATATCTCTAGAGTCACCAAACCTCAGGGCAGGGACTGGGAGAATGAAGTCACTCTTGTCATAGTAGATCTGATTTGAGACCAACGGAGGAACGTGAACATACACAAGTCCATGGGATCCAACAAGATGCATCCCAGGGTCCTCAGGGAATTGGCTGATGTAGTTGCTAAGCCATTCTCCAACGTATTCTAAAAGTCATGGCAGTCAGGCAAACTCCCCAGTGACTGGAAAAAGGAACGTGTCACATTCATTTTTTAAAAGGCTAAAAAGAACTAGTCTGAACAGTCAGCCTCATCTCTGTGCCTAGTTAGATCATGGAACAGATCCTCCTGGAAGACACATCAAAACATATGGAAGACAGAGAAGTGATTAGAGATTGCCAACATGACTTCAGCAAAGGCAAGTCATGCCTGACTAATCTAGTGGCCTTCTACGATGGGGTGACTACATCAGTGGACAAGGGAAGAGCAACTGATGTTAGCTATTGTGGACTTATTCTTGCCTCTAAATTGGAGAGATGTGGGTTTGATAGATGGACTGTTGGATAAGGAATTGGCTAATGGATGCATTCAAAGTCAACAGCTCAATGTCCAAGTAGAAACCAGTAATGAGTGATGTCCCTCAAGGGTGCTGGGACCAGTAGTGTTCATTATCTTCATCAATGGCATAGACAGTGGGATTGTTGGAAAAGAAATGAAATTTAGCAAAATGTGTAATTATAGTTTAGTTATGAGTTGTGTGTGAATTGGTTTGTTAAAAGCAGTTTTGCAGTTTTGCAGCCGTTGATAGTGTGTGTGTTTGGTTTGTGTGTAACTTAGCAGGTAGTCTTAGGAATTTAGTAAATAATAAAACTAGTGCAGGAGAGTAAGAATGCTAACCTGTCTGAAGGCAGCATACAATGCTCTTAGAATAAGATAAGCAGAAGATTTATGATCTTGCCTGTGAACTAAGGAATGTATCACAAGGGAACTGTTTCTTGGAGACTTTGTTGTGAATTGCATGTATAAGAGGGAAGCACCCATATGTGAAATCGGAGGGCTTGGGTTTTTGGGACGTGAGTCCCCCAGCACCCCGGGCCCATAATAAAGCACCCACAAAACTTATCCGAGTTTTGTGTCATTTATCAATCGGGCAACAGTTTTTCTGGCGACCGCGGCAGGACTCCAAAGGCAGCTGGGGCGGTTCCGCGTCCCGATCCACTCCAAGCCGGCACCGAGCACTTCTCGGGGAGACATCAGTCGTGCCCGACCCCGCGCCTGTTGGACAACTGCCAAGGTAGGCCCGAAGGTGCTTTATATTGGAAAAAGGTGATAATTGGATTTGGATTTGGTGGTTGGTAAAAAGCCTAGGCTCCGGCCATAAGACGTCTAAGGACGCAGGACCGGAACTCGCCTCCTGTTTTTGTTTGGGAAGGACGGCGAGAAGGTATATTGGTTTAAGGTGTATTGGTTTACTGGAACTAAAGGTGGAATTAAAGGCTGTAATATGATGTCTTTTAAAACTATCAAAACCTTAGTGCAAGCCAATGGTAAAATACCTGGAAATACACCATTAGGTTGTATATTGAAACGGTGGAAAAGTGAGGGGTATTATCAAGAATTGGATAAAAGTAAAATGATAGATTATTGTAATCATTGTTGGCCTGAATATGAGATTGGGCAAGCGGGATGGCCGGTGAATGGTACACTGGAATTGGAGATAATGGAATCTTTGATGCAATTTTTAAGGAGAAATGAGAAATGGGATGAAATACCATATTTAGATTTGTTCTTTGTTTTACACCGGAAAGACGAATGGCAAAAGGAGTGTCGTATTTTGGTTTTAGAAGTGATTGATGAAAGGGAGTGTGTGGGATGTAAAGAAAGAAAGGAGCGTAATTTGTATCCTTTAGTTGAGGAAGATTTGTATTACTGTATAGCACTTCCGAGGGCTCCGGTTGCTCCTAATGTGCCCCCTGCTCCCCCTGCGGATATAGCTATAAAAATGGGATCTAGTGAGAGTGATAGTGATGGTGGTGATGGTGAAAGGAATGAGAGTGTTAAAAGAACTCCGTTAGCAGGGCGGACTCGCAAGGGGAGGAAGGGGCAGAAGGGGCCACAGTTAATTGCGCCGTTAAGGGAAGCTGTGGGACCACAGGGAGAAAGGATACTTATAAAGGTGCCTTTCTCCCCCGGGGATTTGGTAATATGGAAGCAATCAGCGGGGAGTTATCGGGAGGATCCTGAAAGGGTGGCAAGGGTGGTTAAAATGGTAATAAAGACTCAGAATCCAGACTGGAATGATTTACAGGTATTATTAGATACTATAATGGATTCCACAGAAAAGGAAATGGTTATTAAAGCCACTAGAGAAAAGGCTCGTGAGGAGATACGGTTGAGACAACTAAATGAGACAGTTGATGAATTGGTACCTAGTGAGGAACCAAGGTGGGACCCAAATTCTACGGGGGGAATAAGGGCTGTAAAACGATATCAGGAATTGTTGGTGGAAGGAATTAGGACAGGAATACCTAAGACTATGAACTGGTCTAAGCTGTATTCGGTCAAGCAGGACAAGAATGAGTCTCCGTCTGCCTTTTTAGAACGATTAAAAGACATGGCTCGGAAGTTTACTAATTTAGATGTAGAGGATCAATCAGGAAAACTTCAATTGGCATTGTTGTTTATGGGGCAATCACAAGAGGATATTAGGAAAAAGTTACAAAAGTTGGAAGGAGAGGACACTCGAATTTTGTATAAAATGTTGGAGGTAGCGTGGAAGGTATAGAACAACAGGTAAAAAGAAACTGCAAAAAGACAACAAGCTAGTATTCTGGCTGTAATGCAACCGACAGGGGTAGGAGGAAGACCCATTAGGGGTCGAGGTCGGGGAGGAGCTAATCACGGACAAAGGGGGCTGGCAAGAGGTCGGGGAGGATTTGGGTTTGCACCTAACACGGGGACGTTGGATCCAAACCAGTGTGCGTTTTGCCGACAGTTAGGACACTGGAAAAATGAATGCCCGGTTAGAGGAGGTATGGGCATGGGAAACATAGGATTAAGGACAGGTCCAATGGGGAATGCTCCTGTGGGAGGATTCACGGGAGGACCAGCAGAAGTCGCTCAAGCACTAGTTTTGGGAAACTATCAGAATCAAAGCTGACTAGACCGGGATTTGAGGGTAGTTTTAGAGATAGATGGAAAGGATCAAGAATTTATGGTAGACACTGGAGCAACCTATTCTGTACTTAATAGACGATTGGGACCTTTGAGTGACACAATGGTACAGGTGGTGGGGGCAACAGGGAAGCTAGAGGAACAACCATTTTTACAACCTTTAAATCTTAGGTTTGGGGGAAAGGAATTAGATCACCAATTCTTGTATATGCCAAACTGCCCCACACCCCTTCTTGGCAGAGACCTGTTGTCCCGACTTAATGTGAAAATAATATTTGAAGGGGGAAGGGTGAAATTGGAAATACCTGAGGAACAAATAGCAGGCATTTTTGTGATCAAGGAAGTGGATGCGTCTCCTATTCCAGAAGAGATTGAGCAGGCTGTAGTACCCTGGGTATGGGAGTCAGGGGTTCCCGGAAAATCTAAAGCTGCGCAGCCAGTAAAGGTGGAACTAAAGGAAGGGGCCCAACCAGTGAGGGTAAAGCAATACCCCTTGAAGCTTGAGGCAAGGAGGGGAGTAGCCCCATTAATTAAACAATTTTTGGCTCAAGGAATATTACAGGAATGTGAATCGGAGTATAATACTCCAATTTTTCCAGTAAAGAAACCTAATGGTAAGTACCGTTTGGTACAGGACTTGAGGGCTATTAATGAAATAGTGAAAGACATACATCCAGTTGTTGCTAACCCTTATACCTTGTTAACATCTGTATCAGAGGAGTTTAAATGGTTCTCAGTTATTGACCTTAAAGATGCCTTCTTCTGCATCCCACTGGCAGTAGAGTGTAGGAAATATTTTGCCTTCGAGTGGGAGAGTCCTGATTCTGGGAGAAAGAAGCAGCTTACGTGGACGAGACTCCCAAAGGGATTTAAAAACAGCCCTACTATTTTTGGAAACCAACTGGCCAAGGAGCTGGAGGAATGGAAGATAACCCAGGTAACAATATCCCCATCCTTGTACGTAGTCCTGCAGTACGTGGACGACATCTTTCTGGCTACTAAGGAAAGGGAAATGTGTGTGGAATTAACAATTAAATTACTCAACATGCTGGGCCAAGCAGGGTATCGGGTTTCTAAGGAAAAAGCTTAACTGGTCAAAAATAGCGTTATTTATCTCGGTTGTGAGATCACACAAGGGCAGAGACGTTTGGGAGTAAACCGAATAGAGGCAATATGTGCTATTCCTTTGCCTCGTAACCATCAGGAATTGAGATCTTTTCTAGGAATGGTGGGATGGTGTCGACTGTGGATCATGAATTTCGGTCTCCTAGCCAAGCCACTGTATGAGGCTGTCGTGGTTTGACCGGAAATGGGACATCTGGGATATGTTGTTTTGCTGTGGTTACCAATGGGTAATTGGAATTTAAGATGGGCACTTAGTTTGACCAGTGGGACATTTGGATCCGCCTCTTGAGACTACGAACCCAAGGGGTTAAAAGCAGGGCTCTTGGCCTTCGGAGTCCTCTTGGGATTTCCGGCGTGAAGAAGTCTCTCCCCCGGCCCAGTTTCTGGCTGGGCTGGGGGAGGGGAAAGCCACGTGGCCCATCTACGGTAGGCCCGGGTTCGGAGGAAGGGTGGTAGACCCTTGAGCGACCAGTTTATTTCCCCCCCCAGAGAATGCAGCCCGTGCTCGAACTGTATATCTTGAAACTTGATATCATGTGCCGGCAGGCAGCACGGCTGGGAGGAGAAAGGGGGGGGGGGGGGGGCAGCGGGCAGTCCGGCCGCCTGGGAGAACTTTTAACCCTTTGGGGAATGAAGGCTTCGCAGAACATTGCCTTTCCTGGGAAAGGGACAGGAGTGGAAGATGAAGGAAGAAAATCAGGCCAGTAAGGAGGGTCTGGCAAAGGGAGAAGAGAGATGTTGACGGAATGGAGGAAGATGGAGTGGCAGTTTTTGCTGGACTCTTTTTTGTTGTATTTCCATGGACTGTTTCCTGGTGAGGCAGAGGCTGTATTGCAGGGGGAAGCGGAGGCTCGGCGTCAAGAGAGTTTGGTTTTGAGACCCCTCGGCCCCAGGGGGTATAGAAGACATGGGGGGGGGACAGAGGTCCCAGGATTGTGACTGTACTCTGCTTGGAACGAGACGAGGCATTCTTAAAAGGCCCTGAAGGCAGGCCCCTGCCCCATCCCATGCCAGGTGGTGAGAGCACCTCGGCATGGAAAGGAGATGTCACGAGATAGCAAGATACCGGGCGGATTGCTGATTGTGACAAGAAGTCCGTGGCACAAGGAAGGACTCCGTCTATCCCTTATGAGCTGAAGATTTGATTTTTTTCCAAAGGGTGGTGCCAGACCGAGTGTGGATAATTTTTGGGAAATGTAAATGTGTTTGGGAATTTGGTGGGAGGAGGATAAGGAAGTGTTTCTGTGTAGTTCTCATTCTCCTTGTTTTTTTCCCCTGTGTGTGTGTAGTTTAGTAATTGTGTGTGTAGTTTAGTTAATAAACTTCTCTTTATGTTTAAGTTGGAGACTGCTTTGCTTATTTCCTGGCCACATCTCACAGCAGATATCAGGTAAAAGGTATATTTATGGGGGCCCTGGCTTTGCCGGGCCTAAACCATAACAGAGGCCTTGAAGCAGCATCGGCTGGAGTGGACAACACAGCAAAATAAGGCCTTCCAGGAATTGAAGCAGGCACTAAAGGAGGCCCCAGCCCTAGGACTCCCTGACCTGACCAAGGAATTCCAGTTGTACGTGAATGAGAGGCAAAAACTGGCATTGGGGGTCCTCACCCAGAAGGTGGGATCCTGGAAGAGGCCAGTGGGATACTTCTCTAAACAACTGGATTCGGTAAGTTCCGGGTGGCCCTCGTGTTTACGAGCCGTGGCGGCAACAATTATTCTTATTCAAGAGGCCTGGAAATTGACTTTGGGGGCAAAAATGAAAGTCTTTGTTCCCCATATGGTCATGGCCATTTTGGAGCAAAAGGAGGGTCACTGGCTATCATCCAGTCGAATGTTGCAATACCAGCCTACCCTGAGAGAACAGGATGATATTGAAATAAGGACTACTAATCATGTTAATCCAGCAGAGTTTTTACGCAGTGACCAGGAGGCTGGGGGACTGGTGCACGATTGCGTAGAGGTAATTGAACAAGTATATGCCAGCAGACCCGACCTAAAGGATGAACCATTGGAAGACCCTGAATGGGAACTATACACTGATGGATCCAGTTTTGTCGAGAATGGGACTCGCTATGCCGGGTATGCAGTGGTAACATTGGATCAGGTAATAGAGGCAAAGGCTTTGTTACCTGGAACTTCGGCCCAGAAGGCAGAGGTGATTGGACTCACCAGAGCCCTGTATTTGAGCAAGGACAAAAGGGTTAATATCTGGACGGATTCTAAATATGCCTTTGGTGTGGTTCATGTACATGGGGCGTTATGGAAGGAAAGGGGGCTTTTGAATTCACAGGGAACCAACATCAAGCACCGGGAAGAAGTGCTACAGCTACTGGATGCAGTACATAGTCCCAAAGCAGTTGCAGTTATGCATGTTAGAGGACATCAGACTGCGGAAGGAGACGTTTACAGAGGAAACCGATTTGCTGATGTTACAGCACGGCAAGTGGCACGGGAAATATGGACTCAAATGGCATTGGTACCGGTAAGAACGAATCCGGCTACCCCATACCTGAATCAGGAGCCCAAATATTCAATAGAAGATGGAAAACTAATAAACTTGCTAGGGGCACAGAGAAATCAACTTGGGTGGTATGTTACACCAATGGGACAAATAGTGGTACCTACTCGCATAATGAAATTTATTTTGGAATCAGAACATAACAAATGTCATTGGGGGGCAGAAGTATTGGTAAAATTTTTGAAAAATGAGATAATCTCTAATCAGATGTTAACAATGGCAAAAAGAGTTAATGCAATGTGCCCGGTATGTTTGAAAAATAATCCAGTAGTTAGGAGACAAATACAAATGGGAAAGCTGCAAGTCGGGCCACAACCGGGAGATTACTGGCAAGTTGATTTTTCCGAATTGCCTAGGGCACAGGGATACAGATACTTGTTAGTGTATGTATGTACGTTTTCAGGGTGGCCAGAAGCTTTCCATGTAGAACTAGTCAGGCTAAGGAGGTGGTAAAAACCTTGTTAAAAGAAATAATACCAAGATTTGGAGTACCTTTAGGATTGTCATCAGATAGGGGTCCGCATTTTATAGCCGGGGTAGTACAGGAATTAGCACGACTGTTAGATATAACATGGAATTTGCATACCCCCTGGAGACCTCAGTCTAGTGGGCAGGTGGAAAGGATGAATCAAACCCTAAAAGGACAAATCAAAAAGATTTGCCAGGAAGCTAAACTGCACTGGCCTCAAGCTTTGCCTTTGGCCCTACTCAGGATTCGAATTAAGCCAAGGGAAAAGGTAGGCTTAAGTCCATATGAGATACTATATGGCAAACCATATCATGCAACTGTATTAAAAGGGGAGGTACATGTGAGTGGGGACCAGGCAATTGCAGAGTATGTTATGTCACTTAATAAGATCTTGAATTCTTTAAGAAATACTTTACAGTGGAATAGACCGCTCACGCTGGAGAATTCGGTCCACGACATTCAGCCTGGGGACCAGGTGTACGTCAAGAAGTGGATCACGGATCCGCTACGGGAATCATGGAGTGGACCCCACCAGCCAGAGAGTTGAGGCCGGTGAAGTTATTGCAATATGGCAACGGGGGGCTGAAAGAAGCCGAGGCAAGATCGGAGTCGGTTGGGATCAGGATAAACAACAAGGAAACACGGTACTGAATCTTACTAAGGTAACCACAAACGATACGGGAGAATATACATGTTTGGTCAAGATACGGGATAGGTTTAATTACAAAAGAGTGAGTATGAGGGTTTTGCCATGGACAGGGGATCGTGCTGAAAACATAAAGTTTGATCCAGTATCAATGGCAGCGGACATGTGGGATGGGCCACCCCTTAGAATAAATTGTTCCTTCCTAGTAAGATCAAGATATCAAAGGAACCTATGGGTCAAAAGGTGGAGGCAAAATAGGGAACTGACCTGGGACAGAATAGAGGACAGGACCAGTTGGTGGGAGAAGGAAGGCAAAGGTTGTGGGTGGTTGAATGTCACTAATCCTAGAATAGGAAATGCATGGTGGAGGCATGACAGAATGATGTTATCCTTACAGAGACACGGTAGAAGGAGTAGACGGGAGGCTAATGATACAATAGAACGGAATACTGAGCAGGAAAACTTAGTGGTAGGATTAATTAGAGATTTTGGGATCATGCAGAACGTGTCTAAAATAACAGCTTGCCTACCATTACCACAGGCTGCAGGTGAACCAATTCCCTGGGGAATAATACCGGTAACCAAAATGCCTGAAGCATTTAAGAATGTTTCATGGTCCTGCCAGTCAGTTCCCAAACCAATGGATGTATGGAGGGATTTGTGTATGACCATTCGGGTTATGACTAGAGAGGAATGTGAAAAGAAACCCAATCATTATGGTTGGATTCAAAATACCAGGAGGTGTTTAATTGCAACCCCAATAGATGAGCCATGCAATACAGTACGAATAAGAACGAAATCCCACCGAAATGAGATGAGTTGTCAGAATGTCACACAGAATTTTGACACCTGGAATAGTTGGAAGACCTTATGGGGACCTAGTGTTTTGGAACACTATAATTACCTTGGGGAAGTACAATGGTGCATCCAATGGTCAGGAGTAAAGAATCAGTCACATTATAGGGCCCTCATCACATCTACATCTTCCCGAGAGTTCAGACCGCAGAAAGAGGATTGGAATTGTACTGAGGTTTTTACATGTGATACACCGGAAGACCGAATTGGATTGGTACCGGTGAAAATGGCATTAAAGTGGGGATGCGAGTGTAGGGGATATGATCATACGGTTAGCAAAGAGTCCATGGAGGGACCTATAGATTGCAGATATACTACTGTGCATAGCCCTGGAAATCTAGTCTGGGTGTTGGGACATGGACAGTGGACCACACATTTACCTCTAGATGGATCAGTAACACAAATCACCCTAGGGGTTCCCACATTGTGTCCATACTGGAAACAGAATAGATTGATCCAAAGGAAAGGACTCAGAAAGAGGGAAGAATCCCTAGAGGAGCAGTGGCATGAACCTGGCTCAGGAGTACAATTTGGATGGATATTAGAGTCATTATTCCCTCCGGTAGCGACATATCGAAATAGGGAAATGCTCAACAACTTGTTAGGACAGACAGAAAGGTTGGCAGCAGCTACTAAGAAGGGATTTAAAGATCTAAATTTGCAATTGCAAGCTACATCAAGAATGACCCTACAAAACAGAATGGCATTGGATTTGCTACTGTTAAGAGAACATGGAGTTTGTGGTTACCTGAGTAGGAGAATAGATCATTGCTGTGTACACATTCCAATTGTTACACTTGAAGTTGAGAAAGATATTTCTCAACTGGCAGAAGTGGAAACAAAAACCAAGGAAATTGAAAAGGAAGCACAGCATAACTGAATAGGAGCAGTATTTGATTCTTTGGGGCTTCACCTGTCTGGCTGGATTACATCTGCTATACAGTATGCACTAATGTTTTTAGCATTTTTAGTGACTATATGGATTGTATATAGATGCCTCTTAGGAGTGATCGAAAAGGAAAAGAAGCGATCTCTCCGGTTGCTGAAGGCGATGACCCGCGGGCGGCAGAATGAAGAACACTCCCCACCTTGTTATGAAGATGTTACTGTCAATACTGTTGATTGAGCATCCTTGCAGTAGGACTGAAGGATGCTCAAAAGGGGGGAAATGTTGGAAAAGAAATGAAATTTAGCAGAATGTGTAATTATAGTTTAGTTATGAGTTGTGTGTGAATTGGTTTGTTAAAAGCAGTTTTGCAGTTTTGTAGCCGTTGATAGTGTGTGTGTTTGGTTTGTGTGTAACTTAGCAGGTAGTCTTAGGAATTTAGTAAATAATTAAACTAGTGCAGGAGAGTAAGAATGCTAACCTGTCTGAAGGCAGCATACAATGCTCTTAGAATAAGATAAGCAGAAGATTTATGATCTTGCCTGTGAACTAAGGAATGTATCACAAGGGAACTGTTTCTTGGAGACTTTGTTGTGAATTGCATGTATAAGAGGGAAGCACCCATATGTGAAATCGGGGGCTTGGGTTTTTGGGACGTGAGTCCCCCAGCACCCCGGGCCCGTAATAAAGCACCCACAAAACTTATCCGAGTTTTGTGTCATTTATAAATCGGGCAACAGGATTGAGTGCACTTGCCGCAAGTTTGCAGCTGATACCAAGCTGAGCAGTGTAGTTGATTCACTTGAGGGAAAGGATGCCATGCAGAGGAACCTTGACAGGCTCAAGGAGTGGGTCCATGTGATTTTTATGAAGTTCAACAAGGCCTGCACCTGAGTCAGGGCAATCCCCAGTATCAATACAGACTGTGGGATGAATGGATTGAAAGCATCCCTGCAGAGAAGCATTGGGGGTACTGGTAGATGAAAAATTGAACATGAGCTGGCAATGTGAGCTTGCAGCCCAGAAAGCCAATGTATCCTGGATGAATCAAAAAAGTGTGGCTAGCAGGTCAAAAGAGGTGATTCTGCCCCTCTACTCTTCTCTGATGCGACTCCACCTGGAGTACTGTGTGCACCTCTGGGGCCCCCAATGCAAGAAAGATGTGGACCTATTAGAGCAGGTCCAGAGCATGATCATTAAAATGGTCAGAGGACTGGAACACCTCTCCTACGAAGAAAGGCAGAGAGTGTTACAGGGCTTGCAAGGGTTTTCAGGATGAAGAGAGAGGCGAGAATGTTGACCTCATGTTCAGAAGGCTTGATTTATTAGTTTATGATATATATATTACATTATGACTATACTACAAAGAATAGAAGGAAAAGTTCTCAGAAGCTAGCTAAGCTAAGAATAGAAAAGGAATCAATAACAAAGGTCTGTGTCCAGGCAGAAAGCAAGAACAGCTCTGCCGTGAGTGGTCAGTAAATCCAAACATCCACCCGAGACCAATGACGGATCCACCTGTTGCATTCCACAGCAGCAGATAACCATTGTTTACATTTTGTTGCTGAGTCCACAGCTTCTCAGAAGGGGGAAAAATCCTAAAGAAAGGATTTTTCACAAAAGATGTCTGTGACAAGAGAGAGCTGGAATTCTTTAGTCTCGAGCTGTCTCTCGGGAGACCTTATTGTGTCTTTTCAATACTTAAAGGCGATTTATAATAAAGACAGACTTTTTACCAGGGCCTTTAGTGATATAAAGATGAGCAATGGCTTTAAACTGTAAGAGGGCAGTTTAGATTAGATATTAGGAAGAAATTCTTTACTGTGAGGGTGGTGAGGCACTAGAAAAGGTTGCCCACAAAATCTGTGGATGCCCCATCACTGGGAAGTGTTCAAGGTCAGTTTGGATAGGGCTTTGAGCAACCTGTCTTGGTGAAAGATGTCCTTGCCCTTGTCAGGGAGGTTGGACTAAATGATCTTCAAAGATGTCCCTTCCAACCCAAATCATTCTGTCAAAAATAGATTAGAAACTGTTGTAAAATAGTTAATAATTGCTAAGCATGTACTGTTAAAAATTTTGTTTATTATATTGTAAAAGGGGTTAAAAGGGTAGTTACAAGAAATACGGTATGCAACGTACCGTATTACACCTAAGTAAAGTGCACACCCCCCCACCCTCCCCCCAAGGCAAAAAACGGAGCCAGCCTGGAAAGAACTGTAAGGGCCAATCAAGCACCTTAACTTTCATGCAAATGAAGGATGCCAACAGAAACCACTCCAAAGAAACAAAAAACAGTATAAAAAGGGGACGTCCGACCCAGTGAATCTGTGTCGCTCCACCTGGAACATCGGGAACATCCCTGCTCAAGAAAGGAAGAAGATCCAGCCAGCACTGTCTCTGCAGCATCCTCATTTGTCAGGAACTCTCCTTCTCGACCCATGGGCCCTCCAAGCTTTAGGCCTTATAATAAATGCTGAAATCACTTTAGCTCCGGGAGTGTGTTCCCATTTATAACAGCTTGGGGACTTTCGCGGGGATACAACCTTGCCCAATCGAGACCGGAAGACGGGAAGGCTGCCTGTCCTCCCCAGATACATGGAGGGACTTTTTGTCAGTATCTGGGAAAAAGGCCTGAGGCACATGAAGCACAGCGGAGCAAGACACTAGTTGGTAAGTATCACCCATCCACCGACGGGGGGGTGGGGGTGGGGGGGGCAAGTGTATGCAGAGCATGTTTGAGGCACGACTGGCAGCCCGAGCGGCTTGGAGCCCCAGAGTGAGTAAGGGCCTCCTAGTACCATGGTTTCGGCTTTCTACGAGGAGATCGGCTGGGAATGGAGGGAAGCGAAAGAGGGAAGACCGAGTGAGGCGCTCCCCCACCCCTCCTTGTTCCAGCACCCAGGCAGGCTACATTAAAGCCTGGCAAGCCATTGTCCCCTGGGTGTGTAGGGGGCAGTGGCAATCTCTAGGGAAGGTGTGAGTGACACACAAACAAGCCATTGATCCCCTGGCATGTGGGGACTGTGGGGAGAGAGTGAGTTACATGCAAATCAGCTTCAGCTCCCTGGGCGTATAGGTGGCAGTGACGAAGGTTTGAGTGACACGCAGATCAGCCTCACAGGTGAACTGTCACCAGAGGCAACCAGATTCAGGGTCCTTTCCCAAGGCCCGGCGGTACTGGAGCCTGGAGAGGCCGACCCCAAGGCCTGGGGGGCTACAGTATCATAGGACTTTTATAGCTCTGTGGCTGTGAGGGGCGGTTATGTGGCCCATTCCTTAGGGTACAGGGAGTGGGAAGTCCAGCTTGAGCAAGGTGCGGAGGTCCGAACCCCTGACTCTGAGGCTACCTCTAGGGAAGAGGGATAACCAAAACTCGGGGGAGGTGGAAGGGGTCAGGGTGGGGGCCTACACGGACCAGTGATTCTCTGGCAACAGGGTTCCACTTTGTGTAAGTCTATGAGGTTTGCTAACATTTCCTTCCTCTGTCCAATAAAAGAAAAGGTCAGCGGGGAAACTTAGGGTGTCGGTACTCAAGGGCTCTGGAGTGTTGAAAAAAGTACCTACATAAGTCCAAGTGGGCGAGGCACCAAGAGCCAAAAACTTGGCTAAGCAGAAGTAGAGAAGTATGAATGAACAGGCCTGAGGGTGTGAAAGAATGTGTGTGTGAGTGCCAAAGAGTAAGTGCTCCTTAGATAAAACACCAGATAAGAGTGCCCAGGGACACCAAAGTTGATTGTTGAGGGCAAGGAGACCTGTTGCATAAACAGAAAGAGATTAAAAGTAGCTAATTTAAATTCAGAGGAGAACTCTCTTTTAAGTTAAAAAAAAAAAAAAAAAGAGAGTAAGACAGAACTTTTAAAAGGGCCAGTAACAGTAAGCAGTTTTATTTACCGGCTTGAAAGCTTACAGTAACTTAAAAGTCACCATGGGTCAGAGCCACAGAAGATGAGGAGAGCGAGCAAGGAAAAAGAATAAGAATATTCCTCCTGGTAGCACCCTTGGTGATATACTGGATGACTGGAATAAGTGGGAAACAACTAAAAAGTTAGATTAAGTGAGGATGATTTATTATTGTGTGGAACATTGGCTAAAGAGAAAATTACAACAAAAATCTTCAAAGTAACCCTGGTATGGAAGTAGAGATAAGTGATTATGTAATTTATTATATCAGCAAGTGCGTAACCAAGAAAACCCTAATTCCGAAGAAGTAGAGTATGTTACTTCCTGGGTCAAATTCTTAGAAGGAAATTCTAAGATATACATACTAAAAAAGGATAAAGAGCAGAAATCAGAGGAAAAGGATAAAGAAAACAAGGGAATTATTCAAAAGAGGCGGTGTCCAGGTTTAGAGCAAATTTGGGGCAGAATTCCCCACAGGAGCTCCGGTGGGAAAACAGATCCAAATCAGCCCCTCCCCCCAACTGGTCTGGGAGAAAAAAAATACCTCCTTGGAGAAAGGTGGAAAAAAACTGTTTATTAAACAATAAAACCAAAACAACATCAAACAATAAAATCCCTTGCCACTCCAAAAGAGATGACAAACTGAGAAAGTCCCTCCCCGGGTTGCGGTTCAGCTCACTCTGTCTCTGGTGAGTCCCTCCGGTGCTGGAAATATCATAGGCCAGGCCTGGCCTGGTGGGCCGCAGGCACAGCTGCCGGTGCTCCCCTGGGTGTTCAGTCCAGAGCAGGTTTCAAGAGGTCCAAAAAAAAAGAAAAAAAACCAAAAGTCCAGGGAACTTCTTTGCCTCAGCTAGCTAACACTAACTAAAAAGCAAAAAAGAACTCTGTCCTGCTGTCTGTGCATCCGCAGACAACACAGTTCAGGAGAAGGAATGTGGAGGAGTGGAGTACAGTGTCTGAAAACAAACTGCGCGCTTCTTCTCTCCCCCCCTTCACTCTCTGGAACACTCTTAAAGGTGCAAAACGTATTATTCAACATAAACAGAATGATATGATTGGGGATAAAAGCATCATATAGTCAACCCAGGACAGGTGGGATCCCCTTGATTATGTAGCCCCACCAACTCTTCCTCCAAACTATCAAGCCACCCCCCCTCCACTTAATATCCAGACTCCTGCTTCTCAAAACCTACCTTTATCGCCTCCAATGATCCCCACCTCTCCTCTATCTCCTCAGAGAATCTCCATGTAATTTTTACCTCCAACAACTCCACTCCCTCATATATATCCACCCCTTGATGCTTTTCCCCCACTGCCCCCTACACCCACTAACCTGCCGCTTGCTCAACCTGTAAATCAAAATACAACTCCTTTCCCTGAGAAAAAAACTCTGGATATATCCTCCAACCTAACAACTGTACCCTCCCACAATGATAGCAAAGAATTCATGAGACAGTCAAATGACCCTTTAGATGCTGGCTCTTACGGTAATACCAGATCGAAAAGTGGTGTAAGGCCAGAGATGAATCCTGACAAGCTGTTTCCCCTGAGGGAAGTTCCACTAGGTAGGGGGATAGGACGAATAGGTTTTGTAAATGCACCCCTGACAGCCTCTGAAGTAAGAACATTCAAAAAGGAGCTGGTAAGCCTGGTAGATCATCCAATTGGGACAGCACAGCAAATAGATCAATTCCTGGGTCCCAATATATATACCTGGGGGAAGCTGCATTCTATTATGAATATCCTCTCCTCCCCAGAGGAGATACGCCTCATAAGATCATCAGGGATAAAGATCTGGGAGAAGGACAACTGCACTGGACTCCTGGGTGAGCAAAAACTCTAATTATAAGAGGCATAAAAGAATCTGTACCCAAAAGCAGCAATACCAAATTGGCATTTGATGGGGATCAGGAAAAGAATGAGTCCCCGGGAGCATGACTAGATCGATTAAAATGAAATTTTCAGTTACATTCCAACATTGATCTTGATTGACCAGAGGGCCAAGTATTATTAAAAGTACAGTTTGTTACCAAAGCTTGGCCTGACATTAGAGGAAAATTAGAAAAAATTGGAAGACTGGCAAGGGGAATTAACGATCTGTTAAGGGAAGCTCTAAAACTTTATTTAAGGAGAGTTGAGGAGAAGAACAGAACAAAAGCAAAAATTGTGGTGGCAGTAGCAAGAGAAAGTGTAGGAGTGGGAAGAAGGGAGCCAAAAGGGGAAGCAGAAAATAAAGGGAAGCTGGGTAAATGGAAAAGATTATGTGTATTGCTATTACTGCAGCAAAAAAGGGCACGTTAAGCTGTCCTGCAAAAAATTACAAATGGATGAAGCAATTGAGAAAGAACAGGACACCCTGGAGAAGATTCTGAGAGGAGATGATTATTAGGGGTGTCAGAGGCTCTACGCTCTGGGGGATGAGATCAGACACCAGATAGAGCCCCTGGTAAACTTAGAAATTGGCCCCCAGAGTGAAGAATATCAGATTTTAATGCCTAAGAGATGATAACAATGGTACTTAAGAGAGACAAAAGATGCAGTCAAGGAGGAGGAGGAGGAGTGCAGCTCTCTGTACTTTCTTAGCTGAGGGGCTTTCTCTTGGGAAGGGCAGACAAACTGCGTGATTTTGGTTGGGGAGTGAGGGGCTGGGCTCTGCTCCTCTCTCTCATTATTGGGACCAGAGGAGGAGACGGTGCTGTTGCTGCTGTGGGGAGAATTCAATGCCACTGCAGAGTTCTGTCCTTTGCTGCTTCTTTACTGTGGATGAGCCTTTGCTCGTAAAAGCAGCTATTGAACTGGGACCTTATTAACACCTGACCTCACTGGGAAGGACCCTCACCATCTACTCTAGAGCCCCAGGGGAAAACCCAGGAGCCTGAGCCTTGAGTCCCTCCTAGGGAGCATCTCACAGCTGTTTGCGGGATTCCAGCTGCCGCTGCCCAGCCTCGCTGCTTTTCTTCTGCTGCTTCAGGTTTTTTGCTGCACTTTAACTCAACTTTCTGTGTCCACCCAAACCCCCACGGCTCCTGCTATGGCTGCAGAGTTTCTTCTACATTGTTTTTGCCACTACAGGGTCTGCTTGCCTCTGCCATTCCAGCTTGCTGCTCTGAGGTTCCTGCCATAGTCCATTTTTCCATCCAGAGGGGCACCAGGATTGGCTGCTCCTGTGGGTTTGTAAAGGAAGCCCCTTTTCTATCTCTTCTGCCAGCTCACCTGCCATTACTCACATGGAGAGATGGCAGAGATGGTTGAGCTCATGCCACAGCACCCCCTTGCAGCCGCAGGGGGATCATAATACCTACCCTGCCCATCAGGAGCCAACAGCATCCCTGCCGACTGTGACCATAACTACACCAAAGGGGAAAGTGCTTGACAGCTGAGAGAAGGCTGTTGTTGAGTTTCTGTTTTTTTTCTGTTTGTTGTTGCTGCTGGTGGTGATGCTTGCTTTCCTTGTTATACATATATATATACACTAGTAAAGAACTGCTATTCCTTTTACCATACTCTGAAAGTCCTGTAATTTCAAAGTTATGATAATTTGGAGGGAAGGGAGTAATTTTTTCCATTCCACAGGTGTCAGAATGCATGTCTGGTAAGCTGTTCGGATCCAATCCGGCTAGCTATGGACCTCAGCTCACACGATCTTACATAGGACAAAAGGCAAAAGACGTGAAGTGCTCTTCTCCACGTGGGGACAAATGTCCTAAGTTTATTTCCTTGATAGGAGACACCACATGGTCCAGGTGACTCCTCAGATGGAAAAGAGGGCATTGCCTTCTCCTGGGGGGGGGGGGGGGGGGGTGTGATTTTGAGCTGAGGGGAAGGGGGGAAGAGGATGGGGGCAACAGCCAACGGGATACAAGCGAGGAGGGGCGAGGGGAGGGGTAAACCAGAAAGAGACCGCCAACACTAATGGGGGGGGGGGAGAGAGGAGATAACCATGTGGTGATAGCATACAAATAATATGAACAGTGCAAATTACCAAACACCCAGTGCAAATAACTAAATAACTATTTAGTGAAATACCACACAAGGGAGGTTCCCACCTTCCTTGGCAGACATCTGTCTTTCAAACCAAGACAATACCTTTCTGCAGGGTTGCACTCCAACCTTTGTCCCCCAGTCTATGTGTACATCCTGGATAACACCATTCCAGGTGCGGAATCTGGCATTTGTCCTTGTTTAATTTCATAAGGCTAGCAATTGCACAGCACTCTAATCTATCAAGATCTCTCAGTAAGGTCTCTCTACCTTTGAGGGAATTGACTTCTCTTAATTTAGTATCATCAACAAACTTAGTGTGTACTCAATTTCTACATCCAGGTCATTGATAAAAGCATTGAAGAGAACTGACTCTAAAATTGAGCCCTGTGGAACACCACTAAGTGACTGGCTGCCAGCCAGATGTTGCCCCATTTACTAGAACTCTTTGAGCCTGACTCTTCAGCCAATTGTCCACCCATTGTACTGTGTGTGTGTCTAGCTGTATGCTGAACATTTAGTCCAGAAGGATACTGTCATGGGTTGATGCTGGCCAGATGCCAGGTACCCATGAAAACCACTCGCTCCCCTCTGCAGCCAGACAGAGAAGAGAAAATATCAGGAAGGGTTCCTGGGTTGATACACTGTTGGAACCCATGAATCATGATTTTAAAGGGTTAAGATTTTAGCTGAGGGTTAGAACCAATTCATATTGAAGTTAGATATACCAAGGATAGGTTAATTATTATTAGATGCTTAAGCTAAAGCTAATTGTTATATTATGAGCTTATTTGTAGAAGGAAGTGGAGCAAGTGAACCATTATAGGAACATACTGAAACCAGTAGAACAATGCCCAGCACCTGGAATCTATGTCAATCCATCATGAAGCAGGGGGCCTTGGATTGTGCCA
This sequence comes from Melozone crissalis, assembly GCF_028551555.1. NCBI lineage: Eukaryota > Metazoa > Chordata > Aves > Passeriformes > Passerellidae > Melozone > Melozone crissalis. The sequence goes on along the minus strand of NW_026535813.1, from coordinate 935,329 downwards.
GAGGGTCACAGAGACCTGACGAAGATGTTCCTGACTTCATCCCTGGGACCACTCACCCAATTCAAGACCACTGACCCAATTCGAGAGAAGAACTGTGTACATGTAAAAGACTAATAATCTCATTTTAATACAAAGCGAGGATGGGAGGTGCTGGGGTTGTGCATATGTATTATTTTGGGAAATAGAGAGAAGGTAAAAATCCTTGTACGGTGTGGTCACGCATTTCGGGAATGACCCCCTGTACCTCCCGCTGACATAATAAACATACCACTTTCTAACTTTGACTAGTTAGAGAGTCTTTGCGATTTTTGGTTTTAAAAATTCACCCAGGGCACAGGGAATATTTCTCTGCCTGTCCTGAGATGTCCTGATCTTCAGGAGAACACTGCTTTTAACCTTCATCCATGAAGAAAGCTTCCAAGACTTTGGGATGAATTAGAAACTATGAGTGTGTGAAATAGATAGTAGTATAGTTTATCATGTTGGAAAAGAAATGAAATTTAGCAGAATGTGTAATTATAGTTTAGTTATGAGTTGTGTGTGAATTGGTTTGTTAAAAGCAGTTTTTCAGTTTTGTAGCTGTTGATAGTGTGTGTGTTGGGTTTGCGTGTAACCTAGCAGGTAGTCTTAGGAATTTAATAAATAATTAAACTAGTGCAGGAAAGTAAGAATGCTAACCTGTCTGAAGGCAGCATACAATGCTCTTAGAATAAGATAAGCAGAAGATTTATGATCTTGCTTGTGAACTAAGGAATGTATCACAAGAGGTCTGTGATTAGGCAAGAGGAATGGGGAATTTTTTCTTGGAGACTAGGCAAGGGAAAGGGGAACTGTTTCTTGGAGACTTTGTTGTGAATCGCATGTATAAGAGGGAAGCACCCATACGTGAAATCGGGGGCTCGGGTTTTTGGGACGTGAGTCCCCCCAGCTCCCCGGGCCCGTAATAAAGCACCCACAAAACTTGTCCGAGTTTTGTGTCATTTATCAATCGGGCAACAGTTTTTCTGGCGACCGCGGCAGGACTCCGAGGGCAGCCGGGGCGGTTCCACGTCTCGATCCACTCCAAGCCGGCACCGAGCACTTCGGTCGTACCTGACCCCCGCGCCTGTCGGACAAACTGCATCAAGGTAAGCCCGAAGGTGCTTTATATTGGAAAAAGGTGATAATTGGATTTGGATTTGGTGGTTGGTAAAAAAAGCCTAGGCTCCGGCCATAAGACGTCTAAGGACGCAGGACCGGAACTCGCCTCCTGTATTTTTTTTGGGAAGGACGGCGAGAAGGTATATTGGTTTAAGGTGTATTGGTTTACTGGGACTAAAGGTGGAATTAAAGGCTGTAATATGATGCCTTTTAAAACTATCAAAACCTTAGTGCAAGCCAATGGTAAAATACCTGGAAATACACCATTAGGTTGTATATTCAAACGATGGAAAAGTGAGGGGTATTATCAAGAATTGGATAAAAGTAAAATGATAGATTATTGTAATCATTGGTGGCCTGAATATGAGAGTGGGCAAGCGGGATGGCCGGTGAATGGTACACTGGAATTGAGGATAATGGAATCTTTGATGCAATTTTTAAGGAGAAATGAGAAATGGGATGAAATACCATATTTAGATTTGTTCTTTGTTTTACACCGGAAAGACGAATGGCAAAAGGAGTGTCGTATTTTGGTTTTAGAAGTGATTGATGAAAGGGAGTGTGTGAGAGGTAAAGAAAGAAAGGAGCGTAATTTGCATCCTTCAACTGAGGAAGATTTGTCTTATTGTATAGCATGCCCGAGGGCTCCAGTTGCTCCTAATCTGCCCCCTGCTCCCCCTGCGGATGTAGCTATAAAAACGGGATCTAGTGAGAGTGATAGTGATGGTGGTGATGGTGAAAAGAATGAGAGTGTTAAAAGAACTCCGTTAGCAGGGCGGACTTGCAAGGGGAGGAAGGGGCAGAAGGGGCCACAGTTAATCATGCCGTTAAGGGAAGCTGTGGGACCACAGGGAGAAAGGATACTTATAAAGGTGCCTTTCTCCCCTGGGGATTTGGTAATATGGAAGCAATCAGCGGGGAGTTATCGGGAGGATCCTGAAAGGGTGGCAAGGGTGGTTAAAATGGTAATAAAGACTCAGAATCCAGACTGGAATGATTTACAGGTATTATTAGATACTATAATGGATTCCACGGAAAAGGAAATGGTTATTAGAGCCACTAGAGAAAAGGCTCGTGAGGAGATACGGTTGAGACAACTAAATGAAACAGTTGATGAATTGGTACCTAGTGAGGAACCAAGGTGGGACCCAAACTCTACGGGAGGAATAAGGGCTGTAAAACGATATCAGGAATTGTTGGTGGAAGGAATTAGGACAGGAATACCTAAGACTATGAACTGGTCTAAGCTGTATTCGGTCAAGCAGGACAAGAATGAGTCTCCGTCTGCCTTTTTAGAACGATTAAAAGACATGGCTCGGAAGTTTACTAATTTAGATGTAGAGGATCAATCAGGAAAACTTCAATTGGCATTGTTGTTTATGGGGCAATCACAAGAGGATCTTAGGAAAAAGTTACAAAAGCTGGAAGGAGAGGACACTCGAAGTTTGGATAAAATGTTGGAGGTAGCGTGGAAGGTATAGAACAACAGGTAAAAAGAAACTGCAAAAAGACAACAAGCTAGTATTCTGGCTGTAATGCAACCGACAGGGGCAGGAGGAAGACCCATTAGGGGTCGAGGTCGGGGAGGAGCTAATCGCAAACAGAGGGGGCTGGCAAGAGGTCGGGGAGGATTTGGGTTTGCACCTAACATGGGGAGGTTGGATCCAAACCAGTGTGCGTTTTGCCGACAATTGGGACACTGGAAAAATGAATGCCCGGTTAGAGGAGGTATGGGCATGGGAAACATAGGATTAAGGACAGGTCCAATGGGGAATGCTCCTGTGGGAGGATTCACGGGAGGACCAGCAGAAGTCGCTCAAGCACTAGTTTTGGGAAACTATCAGAATCAAAGCTGACTAGACCGGGATTTGAGGGTAGTTTTAGAGATAGATGGAAAGGATCAAGAATTTATGGTAGACACGGGAGCCACATATTCTGTACTTAATAGACGATTGGGACCTTTGAGTGACACAATGGTACAGGTGGTGGGGGCAACAGGGAAGCTAGAGGAACAACCATTTTTACAACCTTTAAATCTTAGGTTTGGGGGGAAGGAATTAGATCACCAATTTTTGTATATGCCAAATTGCCCCACACCCCTTCTTGGCAGAGACCTGTTGTCCCGACTTAATGTGAAAATATTTGAGGAGGGAAGGGTGAAATTGGAAATACCTGAGGAACAAATAGCAGGCATTTTTGTGATCAAGGAAGTGGATGCCTCTCCTATTCCAGAAGTAATTGAGCAGGCTGTAGTACCCTGGGCATGGGAGTCAGGGATCCCCGGAAAATCTAAAGCTGCGCAGCCAGTAAAGGTGGAACTAAAGGAAGGGGCCCAACCAGTGAGGGTAAAGCAATACCCCTTGAAGCTTGAGGCAAGGAGGGGAGTAGCCCCATTAATTAAACAATTTTTGGCTCAAGGAATATTACAGGAATGTGAATCGGAGTATAATACTCCAATTTTTCCAGTAAAGAAACCTAATGGTAAGTACCGTTTGGTACAGGACTTAAGGGCTATTAATGAAATAGTGAAAGACATACATCCAGTTGTTGCTAATCCTTATACCTTGTTAACATCTGTATCAGAGGAGTTTAAATGGTTCTCAGTGATTGACCTTAAAGATGCCTTCTTCTGCATCCCACTGGCCGTAGAGAGTAGGAAATATTTTGCCTTTGAGTGGGAGAGTCCTGATTCTGGGAGAAAGAAGCAGCTTACGTGGACGAGACTCCCAAAGGGATTTAAAAACAGCCCTACTATTTTTGGAAGTTAACTGGCCAAGGAGCTGGAGGAATGGAAGATAACCCAGGTAACAATATCCCCATCCTTGTACGTAGTCCTGCAGTACGTGGACGACATTTTTCTGGGTACCAAGGAAAGGGAAATGTGTGTGGAATTAACAATTAAATTACTCAACATGCTGGGCCAAGCAGGGTATCGGGTTTCTAAGGAAAAAGCTCAATTGGTCAAAAATAGTGTTATTTATCTCGGTTGTGAGATCACACAAGGGCAGAGATGTTTGGGAGTAAACCGAATAGAGGCAATATGTGCTATTCCTTTGCCTCGTAACCATCAGGAATTGAGATCTTTTCTAGGAATGGTGGGATGGTGTCGACTGTGGATCATGAATTTCGGTCTCCTAGCCAAGCCACTGTATGAGGCCTTGAAGCAGCATCGGCTGGAGTGGACAACACAGCAAAATAAGGCCTTCCAGGAATTGAAGCAGGCACTAAAGGAGGCCCCAGCCCTAGGACTCCCTGACCTGACCAAGGAATTCCAGTTGTACGTGAATGAGAGGCAAAAACTGGCATTGGGGGTCCTCACCCAGAAGGTGGGATCCTGGAAGAGGCCAGTGGGATACTTCTCTAAACAACTGGATTCGGTAAGTTCCGGGTGGCCCTCGTGTTTACGAGCCGTGGCGGCAACAATAATTCTTATTCAAGAGGCCCGGAAATTGACTTTGGGGGCAAAAATGAAAGTCTTTGTTCCCCATATGGTCATGGCCATTTTGGAGCAAAAGGAGGGTCACTGGCTATCATCCAGTCGAATGTTGCAATACCAGGCCATCCTGAGAGAACAGGATGATATTGAAATAAGGACTACTAATCATGTTAATCCAGCAGAATTTTTACGCAGTGACCAGGAGGCTGGGGGACTGGTGCACGATTGCGTAGAGGTAATTGAACAAGTATATGCCAGCAGACCCGACCTAAAGGATGAACCATTGGAAGACCCTGAATGGGAACTATACACTGATGGATCCAGTTTTGTCGAGAATGGCACTTGCTATGCCGGGTATGCAGTGGTAACATTGGATCAGGTAATAGAGGCAAAGGCTTTGTTACCTGGAACTTCGGCCCAGAAGGCAGAGGTGATTGGACTCACCAGAGCCCTGTATTTGAGCAAGGACAAAAGGGTTAATATCTGGACAGATTCTTTTTCCTTGCGACCATCCCTAACCCTAGGTTTGTTTACCTTCCTTCGATTAGGGTTAGGGTGACGTCTAGGGGTAAGCTTTTTTAAACATGGAAGCCCTGAGTTGCACACACACTGCAGCTGCGCTAGGCATCCCAAGGGGAGCGCAAAAGTTTCACAACATGCCTGCCTCCACCGCTTTTTCCTTGGGACCATCCTGAAAACTATGCTGATTTTCCTGCCTCCAGTTAGGGCTAGGGTTAGGGTTTTTTAAACCAGGAAGCCCTGAGCTCAAGGAACAGTGCAGCTGCAACAGGCATCCAAGGGGTAGCGCAAAAGTGCCTCAACATGGCTACCGCTACAGTTTTTTCCTTTGGACCATGGCTAACACAATGCTGATTTACCTTTCTAGGTTTAAGGTTGCACGTAGAGAAAGGTTTTTTTAAACCAGGAAGCCCTGAGCTCCAGGCACACTGCAGCTGCGAAAGGCATCCCAAGGGGAGGGCAAAGTTCCACAACATGGCTGCTTTCACAGATTTTTCCTTGGAACCATCACAAAACCTAGTCTGATTTACCTTCCTAGGGTGAGGGTTAGGGTTACGCCTAGGGTTAGAGTTTCTTAAACCTGGACGCCCTGAGCTCCAGGCACAGTGCAGCTGCGAGAGGCTTTCCACAGGGAATGCAAATGTGCCACAACATGGCTGCCTCCACCACTTTTTCCTTGGGACCATCCCCATCCCAAACTTTAGGCTGATTTACCTGCCTCACTTTAGGGGTAGGCCTTTGCCTAGGGTTAGGGTTTTTTAAACCTGGACGCCCTGAGCTCCAGGCACACTGAAGCTGCAAAAGGCATCCCAAGGGAAATGCAAAAATGCCAAAACCTGGCTGCCTCCACCACTTTTTCCTTGGGACCATGCCTAACCTCAGGCTGATATACCTGCCTAGTGTCAGGGATAGGGTTACGCCTAGGGTCAGGGTATTTTGAACCAGGAAGCCCTGAGCTCTAGGAACACTGCAGCTTTAAAAGGCATCCCAAGGTGTGCGCAAGAGTGCTACAACGTGCTGCCTCCACCGCTTTTTCCTTGGGACCATCCCTAACCCTAAGCTGATTTCCATGCCTAGGGTTAGTGGTCGGGTTAGGGTTTTTTAAACCAAGCAGCCCTAAACTCCAGGCACACTTAAGCTGCAAATGGCAACCCAAGAAGAATGCAAAAGTGCCAAAACATGGCTGCCACCACCACTTTTTCTTTGGGACCATCCTTAATCTCCGGCTGATATACCTGCCTGGCGTCAGGGTTAGGGTTACGCCTAGGGTCAGGGCCTTTTAAACCAGGAAGCCCTGAGCTCCAGGAACACTGCAGCTGTGAAAGGCATCCCAAGGAGAAAGCTAAAGTGCCAAAACATTGCTGCCTCCACCACTTTTTCCTTGGGACCATCCCTAAACCTAGGCTGATTTACCTGCCTCCAGTTTGGGCTAGGGTTAGGGGTTTTTGAACCAGGAAGCCCTGAGCTCCAGGCACACTGCAGCTGTGAAAGGCATCCCAAGGTGAGGGCAAAAGTGCCGCAACATGCCTGCCTCCACCGCCTTTTCCTTTGGACAATCCGTAACCCTCGGCTGATTTACCTGCCTCCAGTTTGTGCTAGGGTTAGGGGTTTTTAAACCAGGAAGTCCTAAACTCCAGGCACACTCCCGCTGCGAAAGGCATCCTAAGGGGAGCGCAAAAGTGCCACAACATGGCTGCCTCTACCGCTTTTTCCTTGGGACCATCCGTAGCCCTAGGCTGATTTATCTGCCTAGGGTTAGGGTTAGGGTTTTTCCTAGCTTTAGGCTTTCTTAAACCAGGAAGCCCTGAGCTCAAAGCACACTGCAGCTGCGCTAGGCATCCCAAGGGGAGCGCAAAAGTTCCACAACATTCCTGCCTCCACCGCTTTTTCCTTGGGACCATCCGTAGCCCTAGGCTGATTTACCTGCCTAGGGTTAGGGTTAGGGTTAGGGTTAAGGTTAGCATTATGGTTAGGTTTAGGGTTAGGGTTAGGGTTAGGGTTAGACCTAGGGCTAGGGCTAGGGCTAGGGCTAGTGCTAGGCTTTTTTAAACCAGGAAGTGACCAATTGTGTTTACACCTCCATGCAGTTTGAAATGTTTTAAACCAGAAGGTTGAAATATGTTTGACAGACTCTAGTATGTTAAAATATGAAGCAATCCTTATAAACAGTTATGACCTGACACTAGAAGTAAGCAGAAGTTTAAATCCAGCTGAATTCTTATATGGAGAACCAGTAAGTAACCTAATATAAACCTAATATATAATTGTTTAGAAATTATCCAATACCAAATTAAAGTTCAGGAAGATCTTGACAAACAAGACCTTTCAGAAGAGGAAACAATCTATGTGGATGGTTCCTCCAGATGTCTACAAGTAAAAAGTATGTCCGGGTATGCAGTAGTTGATGGAAAAAACATGCAAACTATTGAAAAAGGAAAATTACCTTCCAACTGGTCAGCTCAAACTTGTGAATTATTTGCTCTAAAAAGAGCACTGGAATATTTAGCACACAAGAAAGGGACTATATATACTGATTCAAGGTATGCCTTTGGAGTAGTACATACCTTTGGAAAAATTTGGGAAGAAAGGGGATTACTTAATTCAAGAGGAAAGTAATTAGTACATGAGGGACTCATTTTAGAGGTTTTAGAGGCAATAAAATTACCTGAAGAGATAGCTGTAGTACATATTAAGGGACACCAAAAGGGAATGACCCCAGAAATAAAAGGAAATAATTTGGCAGATCAAGAAGCTAAAGATGCAGCAGAAAAAGGGGCAGAAAGGGTTATGTTAATTTTGACCCCAAATAAGGAAAAATTGGAAATTCCAAAGTTTAGTGAAGCCAAGAAAAAAGAATTAAACAAGATAGGAGGAGAGCAAGATGAACCTAGGAAATGGAAACTTCCTGATGGAAGACATTTACTTAATAAACCACATACTAGGGAATATTAGAAGACATGCATCAGAAACCCACTGGGGTACCCAGGCTTTGTGTAATCACTTTTAAAAGAACTATGGGTGTATTGGTATTGGAATAGGAATCCCAATATTACCAGGTAGATTGTGCCTGGGCCAGTCTGACCCTTGCTGCTAGGCCAAAGGCGGCAACTGTGGTGTATCACCCCAGAGATACCTTTAGCTTGCTGGTGGTTGCAACTGGGCAGCTGAACAAGTCCAGGCTTGGTAGGAACTCCGTTTACCTCAGGAGGAAGGCTTCAGGCGAACGGTGAGGAGGAAAAGGAGATGGATTCTGCCGGAGGGTTATATCCAGAGCTTTATTCCATGGTTACAGAGGTCTGAATAGTAGTAACAGCTCCAACAGAATCCCAACCGCATGGCTTGATTGACCTTTTAAGCTCCCGGGGGAGGAGGAGGGAAAGGACAGGTGAGCTACCAAACAGGTGGGAGGGGCAGGGTCTCAGTGGAGGATGACACCTAGACAGGCCAATGACCTCTGGGCGTAGGGGCATCTTTTAAACTTGACCAACCACACGACGACCTTCCTGGAATGTTAAGCCTGATTGACAGGACTCACTCAGCAAGGGGGAGAGGGGGAAGGGAGAGAGGTATAGGCACACATGGGAAGGGACCTGGAAGTCTAAAACAGGATATGACAACGTACCGCAACATCTTGGGATTTTTGGATTAGCAAAGCAAGTAACTGAACGATGTATAACTTGCCAAAAGATGAATGAAAAGGTGATGTGAAAAACAACATTAGGAGGTCGTGAGTTAGCTCTTTGACCATTTCAAAGTATCCAAGTAGATTTTACTGAGCTTCCTCAAGTACAAAGATGCAAGTATTTATTAGTAATGACAGACCATCTAAATCATTGGGTGGAAGCAGTTCCCACTGTCAAAGCCACAGCCAATGTGGCATGCAAAACCCTTTTGGAACAGATTATTCCCAGCTATGGAATGGTTAATAGGATAGACTCAGACAGAGGAACGCATTTTACGTCAAAACGATTGCAACAAATAAGCCTTGGAGATAAAATGGGAGTTACACGCGCCATGGCATCCACAGAGTTCGGGCCAGGTAGAGAGGATGAACCAGACTTTAAAGAGAACTTTGACTAATTATAGTTGAAACCCGAATGTCATGGGTACAATGCCTACCTTTAGCCTTACTGAGGATCCGAACATAACCCAGGTCAGACATGGGAGTGTCACCTTATGAGATGATGTTTGGGTTACCTTTTCTGACCACCCAACATGAAAATGCTACCTATGAAGTAGGGGAAATGAGTGTTAAAGGATATGAAAACACCATTGGAAAAACTCTTGAAAACTAGTGATTAAAAGGGATAATCCCTCAAACCACACCTTTAGACTTTAAAATCCATAATATTCATCCAGGGGAGTGGGTGCTAGTAAAAACCTGGAAAGAACAATATTTAACTCCACAATGGGAAGGTCTTTTTCAGGTATTGCTGATGACCGAGGCTGCGATCCAGACCAGTGAACGAGGGTGGATCCATGCCAGCAGAATCAAAGGAAGAGTAGAAGAATCTAAGGAGTGGATGATAACATTTAAACTGGCTGATACCAAATTGACTCTTAAATGGGGACTGGGTGGTAATGAACTGGGAAGACCCAAATGATCTAAGAAATGTACAAAGAATCACACCTAACTGGGAAATAAGACCGAGCTTATGTCAGTGGTTTCAAGTATCTCCTAGACAAGTTCTGAGGCGCCTCTGATACCCTCCTTGGGGAGGAATACTTCCACTCCAAACAGGAGGATCAGAAATGTTTCAGACAGAGAGCTCTTGTATTCTGGCCTTAGCCTGTAATTTATACAAAGAGGAGGAGTTAAAACTTCCATCCGTGCCATATCAAATATCCTGTTTGATTCACCCAAATACCAGGCATGCTAGCTGGGTTAAATGTAAATGTTTAAATTGTGGGAAAAATTGGTATTGCATTTCACCAAATCAACGCCCTCATTGTAGGAAGTGTCGAGTGCCAAATCTATCCTCTATCCAGGTAGAACTCAAAACAACTGAAATAATACCTTTGCTTTGTGGATGGTAATTATTGGTGCCTGTTGGATGGGAGATACCTGAGGAACAGTGGGAAACCACAGTTAAGGAGTGTCAAAAACTATTTGCTTGGAAATTAGCTAAGAGAAAGTGACGAGGAAATAGAGGGCAAGACCAGATTGGCCTCTGTATTTGCCACCAAGAAGATCATATACACCTGCTGTGGGTTGCAACCCCACAGGCATGGGAGGTGGGCATATAAGCCATACTGGACCTCTGTTATTCCTTTTTCTGTCACTCATTTGTTGTCTTTTCCCTTTTGGGATACCAACAAAGTCATGCCACAGGTGTTATCGAAAGCTGTATATGGAAAGAAACTGAGGATTCTTTTTTATTACTCTCATTTGTGTCAACAGTCACTGTGATAACCCATCCAAATTAAGCAATTGCACGCACAATGGGAAAAAAATACTGGATTGCGAAGAACTTAGGAACAAGCAGCAACAGGATGGGAAGTCAATGCCCAAAAGGGGAAAGATGGATTTGTTTCACATACGCTATTGGGAATAAAGCACAAGATTTGGAAAAAGAGCAATTGATATACAAAAAGGCTAAGCCAGCACAACCACCTAAACCTGTGCCAATTTCACTTGACAATTTGTATATGAAACTTGAATAGCAATTAGAAAGAGAAATAGATATCTTAAGAATGGGTAAAAATCTGTTTGTGGAATTGAGGGAAAGAATAAGTAGGGAACTTAACATAACCAGCTGTTGGGTTTGGGTTTTCAGAGGGGCTTTGATGTCAGAAGAATGGCCATGGAAAGGCAGCAGCTTAGGCCCAATTGAGCTCCTTAAGTGGAACCAAACAAGTATAAGTGGAGAAAACTGACCAGAAGGGTGGATTTTAAGTTCAATAGTGATAGGGGAAGAATGTCTCTGGCACACTGGGGAAAAAGTTTCTTCATGTAGTAGCAAAAGCAGCCTGTAAAAGATATAAGGTTAGTAATGGGACTTCTATATGGTGGATTGCAGAGGAACCAACCATGTACTGGACCCAGGGGAAAAAAAAAAGGAAATTTTAAGTATAATAACAAAATTAGAGTTTTTCAATGTAATGATACATGCAAGAATACTTACTTTCACATCCCAGAAATCTCCAAATTTTGTGAGAGTATAGATCAACAAAAAAATTGTTATTGGAAAGCTCCAGATAACTTATTTTGGATATGTAGAAAAAGAGTACACCCAAAACTCCCCTCTCGGTGGAAAGGGAGCTGTACTCTGGGAATCACACAGCCAGGATTTTTTCTTTTACCTGGACCTGATGGAGATCAATTAGGGATACCAGTTTATGAGGACCTAAAGAGAAATAAAAGAGATTTGATTGGAGGATTCCAAAAATGGGGAGATGAGGAATGGCCCCGTGAACGCATATTGGAAACATATGGGCCAACCACCTGGGCACAAGATGCGAGTTGGGGATATCGGACCCCAATTTATATGCTAAATCATATTATAAGACTCCAAGCTGATGTAGAGATAATAACAAACAGAACTGGTCAGGCAATGGAATTAATATCAAGGCAACAAGCCCAAACAAGAGCGGCCGTGTATCAGAATAAGCTGGCTTTAGACTATTTATTAGCTGAAGAAGGGGGTGTCTGTGGGAAAGTCAGTACATCAGATTGTTGTTTAAAAATAGATGACAATGGAGATGCTGTCCTGCATATAGTCAATGATACCAGAAAAATTGCCCATGTGCCTGTTCAAAGGTGGGAATCAATGCTAAATACTAGCTGGTGGGATAATGTTTTGGGAATAGAATGGTGGAAGAAGTTAGGCTTCTTCCTTTTATGTGCTATAGTTGGTCTAATATTTCTTCCTTGTTTTATCCCGTTTCATTCAGCTCATCACCAGTGTAGTCCAAGGCATGCAAGTAGTGACAATGCCCATGGTGCAAAAGTTGACTACATCTAGAACGGTGCAAAGGATTATGGTGTTAAAGAAACAAAATAATATAGAAGACCCTTTCAAAGATGCAAGATTGATTTGTGAATAAAATGAGTGAATAATGAAGGCTAGAAAACAAGGAAATATTGCTCAAGCCAAATGATATATAAAAAGAAAGAGGCAGGATTGTGAAAAATGCATATTATGTGATCGGCTCTTCACAAACATTAAACCGAATACTATATGTGTTATGTTGGAAAGTTATGCTGTATTAATATTTTTTAAGTAGTGCTGTATTAATCTTTTTAAGTAGTGAGGTAAATATAGGTTTTAGGTGCTCTAGGGTGATGTTATGATGCTTGTATCCCCAGTTATCTGTTCTGTTTATGCTGGATATTATATTCTATGCCTTCAAGACCTGCTCTGAGAGCAAAGGCGGGGAGAAGAAGAAGAAGCATGGAGTTTTGTTATCAGCGGCACTCTCCCCCACAGTCTGCTGGAACACAGAGCTCCACTGTTATTGTCTGGGCATGGACGGGGCAGAACACAGCACTCCGTTGTTTTTTAGTTAGTTTAGCTAGCTGAGGGAGTGCAAGTTTTCCCTGGACTGTTTTTCTTTCCTTTTTTTTTTTTTTTTTTTGCAAACGTTTGAACCTGCTCCGGACTGGGACCCAGGAAAACACCAAGGGCTTGCACTTTGTGGCCATCGGGGCCTACTCTGGCCAGCGGCCTTTCCCAGCCCCGGAGGGACTGATAACAGAGAGACCACCCACAGGAGAGACTTTCTGAATTTGTCATTTCTACAGAGAGGCGAAAGAGTTTTGTCATCTGGTACTGTTCATTTTTTGTGCTAGGGAGTGCTTTGCCTGACAAATAAACAGGTTTTTTCCACTTATCTCTGAGGAAATTTTTCTGAACCAGTTGGAGGGAGGGGCCGTGTGAGGTGGCTTTCTGGGGAGGCCCCTTTTGGAAGTTTTCTCCCAAATTTACCCTAAACCAGGACATTAGGCTATAACATAATAATAAAATAGAAACTATGTGATGTAAGATACTTTTTGTAACTAGCTCAGGGAATAGATAAGATAATCAAGAAATTCTTCACATAGAGATAACAGCAAGAAGACACCAAAATCCCAAAAGTAATATTGCCTCCTTATCGGGAAGAACCAGACTTCTCCCAGACTTCGAGGAGCCAAAACACTGATTTAAAAGATGAGGGGGGGAAGTTGACAATAAACAGAAAAATTCCTAGTTTGAAAGCAATGTTTGAATCATGCATATATGAATATACAATATGTTATGAACAAAAATTCGGTTAATATTTTTTTTGTGAGAAAAAGTTACAAAAAGGCAGCCAGATCACTGGCCCTGCCAAAGTTCTGTGTGTTTTGTTATTGTAATCACCGGTCGTTGAGGCTAATCGCTCCTTTTGTATTAGCAGAGCCTTGCCCGAGGCTAAGTTGTACCTTTCCCAGAATAGTGAAGACACCTGAGAAGGTGGGGGGGGGTTATGCAAAGTGACTCCAAGACCAGCATTCTTTGTGGGACCCCCGACTCAAACTCACGGAGAAAACCCCAAAAACAACGAGCCAAATAAGAGTTGAGAGACTGGAGTGATGTCTGGACGTGAGGAGCCGAGTGCTGAGCCTGCAGAAATGCGGAACACCTTCGGAGCCTCTCGCCCTGACTATGGGAGTCGTCCCCAGCGGTGAGACCAGGCCGACTGGGTTGGGAGGGGCAACAACTGGAAGGGATCAGCAGGCCCTAAAGGCCCCCACGAGGATCTGATCCCCAGCTCTGCTCCTGGTGGACAAAGCTGTGCATATTCTCCTCCTCTGAGTCGCCCTGGGAGACGACTGGAGACTGCAGCCCTGCCGAGCTGCCCAATCCTGAGCTGATCACTTTTAATAAAGGCATTAAAAAGGAGAAGAAGTCTCCTGGCCCTGTTTATTTCACAATAGGGTATTGCTTTTAAGGGTTAATCCTATTTAGCAAAGCATGTTTATGTGGCAGAGCAAAAGAGCCCGGATGTCCATAATTCTTTGCTTTTTATTGTCTTTTAGTGTCCTGACTTTGTCCAAATTCTTATTGCCCTAATTTGTATTACTATTTTTATTACTATTTTATTACTATTAAACTTCTAATTTTTTTACACAAGTGAATGGCGTTTTTCACATTCATGCACTGGTTTATTAGTTGCCACGGTTTCTTAGGGAGTTTTTGCTCCCCTTTCTCTTTTTGTCCTTTTTATCCTACCAACCTAGAGTTAACCTGCGCTCTCTTGTAGCAGCAGGAAAAGCTTGGGCAGGCTGTTGTAATTTTAAGCGGGGCACCTCCCGCCCAGGACCCCTGGAGCCACGGAGGCTTGAGGTATATATGGGTTTAACCTCCAAATTGTGAAGAACAGAATTCACCACTTAGAGATTTAAAAAAAAAAAAGTGTATATATATATATATATATATATATATATATATATATATATATATGTTGCAGTGTGATATAATAGCCTGTTTCAGTCATCCCGGTTCTTTCCCCAGATGTGCCAATACCCTCTCCTTTCCCCTCCCTTGCCCCCTTGCTGAGAGCTGTCCGTCAATCTTGGCATTCCAGCAAGGGCATGGTGTGATTGGCAAAGTTCAAAAGATGCCTCTCAGCCCTGGGGACATTGGGCCATCCAGGTGTCATTTGTCCCCTGAGACTTCCCCCCCCCTACCTGGTTGGTGGGATCTCTACCCCTTCCCTCCCCCTCTCCCTGGGGTTAAAAGACACAGCAACCACGCGTTTCTTGGTTCTGTTGGAGCTGCTGCTGCATTCAGAGGCCTGTGTGCCTGGAATAAAGCTCTGGATCGAAATCCTCTGGCAGAACCCGACTCCTTTCTTTCATCTCGCCTAAAGCCTTTCCGCCAGAGGTAAACCTGAGCTCCTGCTTGCCTGGACTTCTCCCAAGCGTCCAGCTGCAGCATCCAGCCAGTCAAAGGTGTCTCTGAGGTGAAACCACCTCAGCTGCCGCCTCTGGTCAAGCAGCAAGAGCCAGACGAGCCCAGGCACGTCCCATCCGGCAATATTGGTATTTAATTCCAATTATATTTATATTTATATTTATATTTATACTTATACTTATATTTATACTTATATTTATATTTCTATTTTAGTAATAATATAAAAAAAGGACAATATTTCCTGCACTGGTGTGCTCCTGGCCAACAACCAAAGAACACACCAGTGTACACCGACAATATGTTACCTTTATACTGTTACATGCTGAGATACATGCATATTCATGTGTTTCATGCATTATTCAAATGTTCTTGCAAACTCTCTGATGCTTTGGGAACTCCTTTGTTTGACTTCACACTCCAGCTTATCTTCATGACATCCTGTGTGTCAGGTCAATATATTTTATTTCTTCTTGTGTCTCCATCCTGCTGTTTCACATCCTCTGATAAGGATTTAGTATATCCTCCTTAAATTTAACATGGTATTCTTGAACTGTCCTCCGGTGCTCTGGTTTGTGTCATGGTTATCTTATCACTTGGATAGGTTGGTCAGTGGATGACCTTACACTGTTTTTAGGTACACAAAACTCTTTTCATTTTTTTTATATCTTGTGTTTTGCTAAGGTCTATAACACAGTACATTCATCACACTATTATTTCCATAAGTGACACATAGATATTATATTAATTACACTACTATTTCTATGAGCAACACAGTGCATACTCAAGCTGATAGATTATATCGTCGCCGTCATATTTTCTGAAAAATCTCTTTACCCAGGATTTTCTCCTGGGAAGCTGAGAAGCCTCAGAGAAAAAGGGAAACAAATTCTTATCTCATTTGCTTCTCCTGTGTTGTGCTCACATGTGGAATGTGTTTGGAGATTGTTTATCCAGCTGGTGATTGTTTCATTGGTTTCATGTGAATTGTTTTGACTTATTGGCCAATCACTGCCAAGCTGTGTCGGGACTCTGGAAGGAGTCATGAGTCTTCATTATTATCTTTTTAGCCTTCTGTAAGTATCCTTTCTGTATTCTTTAGTATAGTTTAGTTTAGTATGCTTTGATATAATATAATATCATAAAATAATAAATTAGCCTTCTAAGAACATGGATTCAGATTCATCATTCCTTCCTGCCATGGGGCACCCCGCAAATACAATATTATATTGTATTAACAAGCAGCTAAAAAGAGTTATGATTGATACTATTTTTAAATACTTATAATCACTAACAACATGCATAGGCTAATACATAAATGCAAAAGCCAATATTATCTAGACATTTTTCACACTGCCAGGTGTGCACGCCCTGCTTTACGTCCTGTAATAGTCCTGGTGTTCCCAGACCAAACAATAGCTAAACAGTTTAAAATAAACAACTTCTGACCTCAGCTTATCAGTCTGGAGGTTGTTGTGCCCCCTTTATTTTGCTTGGCCAGAGGGAGCTGGTGAAATGAGGGATGGGAACAATGGTTCTGCCCAGAAAATAAAAACTTTAATTACAAAAATAACAAATGTGGAAACTGCAAAGTACTTAAGTACATCAGGCAAGATCCAAAGACCCGTGGGCATGGCAAACACAGCCAGGTATAGGGGTATCTGAGGGCAAAGGTCCAGTCATGAATGCAAACTCGGAACATGACCTTATTTGTACCCCCCACCCCACCCCTGCCTTCAGTCTCTCTGTCTCTCTGGGTCTAGCTTACAGCTACAGGACCCATTTCTGAGCAGGAAAAAACGATGATGGGGATACTGGAGCATTCAGTCACCCCAGGACACAGGCCTAACTTACTTAGATGTCCTAGGTAATTAAACATCTAAGAAAGCAGGATTTCTCCCAAATTTGCTATAGCATATGTGCACAGAGATAAAGACTTAGTGCAAGCAAGGTACCCGTGAAAAATTTCCCTTTAAGGTAAGTAAAATACTCTGTATGCCTTTGTATCTCCCCAACAGGTGAAGGGTTGGGCCTTGAGGAGTGAGAGTATCAGCTCAGGATTTGTTGTCATTTCATGATCCTCTGAGTACAGCAAACTTGAGAGTTTACTGGCTCTGAGAGGCATCCCACTCAGAAGGAGGTTGCTGGTTGCAGCCCCCTGCAGACCAGAAGAGCTAAAAGAGCGTCATTTTGGACTGCTGTTTATAGGGTTGGAAAAGAGTGAGCTTTAGTCATAACAATGTTTCATCCTGGCCACAGTTTGGGTCAGCACTTTCTTTGAAAGTGTGAGAACAGGGATGTTATGCCATTCAGGCAAGAAAAAGAGTTTCCAAGGCTGTTCATAAAGAAAACAGGACATCAGCAGTTCCTGGGAGCAGGCAGTTTCTGATAAGCTCAAGAAGAGCTCAGCCCAGGTGCATTTCTCAATTTCTCAGATCACAGAGAGCCCTGGGAAAGATGATGGGGGGGGGGGGGGGGAGGGAGGGGGGGCAGGGCGAGGAAATGCACCACAACAGGTGGGCACCTGGAGTCCAGAGTCCAGCCAAAGTTAACCCACTGTTGTCCCTAAAACAAGGTTCTTTTTGATTTGCGGAAAAAAACTCCACAACTTGTAAAAGTTGTAAAGCCGGTGTGATTTATTTTAGCACTGGACGCATGCTCCCCAAGGACATGCACACCCCCGAAAATTCCCAAGTCTATTTTATCCCCTAATCTGTTGCATATGCATAAAAGACATATGCATATGTATTAGACTGTCTTATAAATTTTATGAGCCTACTATGAGCAGTTCTTCAGTCACGTAGTTTTAATGTGGTGTTTGTAACCCAGATTCAGTTTTTCAGTCTGCTTCAGCACCAAGGATGGCGGAGCAGTGGGGAGGTGGGGAGGTGGGGGGGGCCTCTTCTTATCTCTCTTCAGCTTGGATGCTTGCATTCCTTTCTAAGTAGCCTTGAAACTCCTTTATTCTTTCTGCAGGCTTTTTTGTGAGCACACAAGTTAACAGACTAAACAAGCAGACTCCAGCTAAATCCAAAATTGGTTTCTACCCTGAGTTAAGTTTCCAACCCCCTGTCTCACTTTTACCCAGTGTGCAAGAGACAACAAACACACTGAGTTGAGACATTTGATTTTATTACCATTCTGCAAAATAGGGTGCCAGGCATCTAACACAACTGGCATGCCCTCTAGGAAACAAGCACAGTCTTTTATACAAAAAGGTAGCAAAGAAAGAATGATACAGAAAGAGGTGATTGGTCAGTCATGCTTATATAAAAAGATTCTTAATGCACATGTGGAGGTCTTGGTCCAGTTCATGGTTTCTTCTAATTCATTAACTGTCTAAAAAGTAAAAAAACCCTTTTTTTAACTGTAAGAGGGCACTTTAGATTAGATATTAGGAAGAAATTCTTTACTGTGAGGGTGGTGAGGCACTAGAACAGGTTGCCCAGAGAAGCTGTGGATGCCCCATCACTGGGAAGTGTTCAAGGTGAGAAAATTCTCAATCACTTGTTTTAAAATTTAAAAAAGTTTAATCGTAATTTAAATGGTTATAAAAATAGTAATACAATTTAGAGCAATAAGAATTTGGACAACCAGAGTTAGGACAATAAAGGACAATAAAAGCAAAGAATTATGGACATTCGGATGCTTTCTTCTTGAAAGCATGGCTTGCTAACAAAGGATTAACTCTTAAAAGCAATGTTTTGCATAGATAAACAAAACTTCACAACTTTTGTAAAAGTTGCAAAGCCAGTATGTTTATTACAGCACTGGACGCATGTGGGAATCCTTCTCCTAAAATGACATGCGTACCTCTGGGAAATTCAGGTCCTTTTTTATCCCCCTCTCAAATACATATCCATACAATTTCACAATAGGATCATACATATTCATTTTTACGAATTTCTCGTGACATTTGCCAGGAGTTCTTCTTTATCAGAAAGAATTCCTAGGTCAGGTTGACCTGCTCTCACAGCAGTCGCTCTGTCTCTCTCTGTCTCCCCCCCCTTATCTCTGTCCTTCACTGAAGCAGTTTCTCTGAGCTTAGGCTTTTGCAGTCAGCCTACACAGCAAGCTACATTCTTAAAGATGTAGATTCCACCTAAATCAAAATGGATTTCTAACTTAGAAAATTTCTACTCTGCCTCATTCCCCCTTTCCTAAAAGGAAGAAGTAAATTCTTCAGGCAAATTCTTATGACAATAAGCGTACTTTAGTGCTTTTCTATGTACATTTGATAAGGAGGTTAACACAGCTACTCCCTATAGTATTCTCTAATTCTAAATTAGCAATATAATGGATAATCTTAAACTTATTCTTACTAATATTAACAAAACTACAATAGGATGACACACCTTATTAAAGATTCCATTTGCAGTTGGTGACTACTAAAGGATCACATCTCACCAGTGATGATCTGCATTTTGTTTTATTCTTTGTAGAACTCTGGTTATCTCTTTTGTATTGTGTTGGACAGTAATTATGGTTTTCTCTCTGCTTTCTTGGGTTTGTTCTTCAAGATCTTCAGTAGGTCTCGGTGCTTAATAATTGTTTTACTAATGTAAGGTCCATCTTAATAGGAGTAGGTGATAGTCTGTGATACATTGTGTAACTGATTTTAATCAACTGGTGGAATGTCACTGGGGCAAAGTACGAAAAATCACACCCGATAATTTTAACAAAATTGCAAATACAAAAATTAGAATTATTTCTGCTAGACAAAATAACATCATTGTTATCGATTTTTACAGCAGCACAAGCAGTTCTCAGGCACACACAACTTTTACTAGTATATACGAGCACAGTTTTCTGGTCAGTGACTGGATGAATTTTGAAGTGGCAAATACTCTGTTCAGTGTCTAGACACACATCTTGGGCATATAATAGTATTGCTTTCACAAATGAATCTTAGTTGTTCTTTAGTAATGCAGGATTCTAAGTTTACTGTTTGTCACTTTTCATTCACTTTTCGTGATCACACTCTATGTTCTGAAGGGTAAACCACTCTTTTTTCATTATTTAATCTTAGAGCAATGATAGGATGGATAACATAAACAGTGGTATTACGTATGGTAAGCACAAAGGCAGTGGCCACATTAGAAGCAGGATCATAGGTGAAATTTACCATAGTCCACTAGGATTGAAACTTCTTTTCAAAATCAATTGCATTATTCTAGACAACTTTCTGAATTTCAGCTGGAAAATTACCTTCACCCCTTTCCCACATGATCAGAGCTGCTGTTGCTTGCATCTATAACTGTGCTTGTATACAACTGAAAGCTAAAGACACATTATCTTGAACTGTACTAAGTGCTTCTACTATTAATTTGTGGTCTTTGTCCCTGGCCTTTTCTCACTTTGGCAGTACTTTTGAAATCTGCCCCTGGCTAGTTCTTAATGCCAATAGAGATGACTGTAAAGGCTGCTTCAATTTTGCTAGGTTACCTGCTGCAGTGGCTAGCTTATTCATCAGTATTTCTGAATCAATTCTATTTAAAACTCTCAATCTTTTCTTTAATATCTCAGTTAGATCTTTTCTTATACTGCTCTTGAGATATACCTATTTTTGTAACTACGTTGTCTAGCTCTCAAAGGATGTTCTTAGGAAAGAGGAGCAGGCTGGTTGGATTTTTGAGATGTTGGTTTGCATTAGCAACTCATCACGTTTCCACAGTTCTCGTTCTTGCCACTCCTGCTCTTCATATACTTGATCTTCATGAATTACTACAGTGGATAGGTTTCAAACTTTTATCTCAGAAAGTTCTCTCATGGATCTAGTATACTGATTAAAAGCCTGGGACCAAGGCAATTCAGCATCGCTTTGAATAGAGGTACTCTCTAATTCTAAGACTCTAGTTATAATTATATACAAAACAATTCTGTAAATGAAATTACAAACTAATCCTGGCCGCAATATACTCATTTTACCTGAGTAAGTTTTAGTCTCAGTTCATTGTCTCTTGATGTCACTCTCCAAGGGGCTTCTGGGGCCTTCTTCACTCGAGAGTGATGGATCCAGGCATTTTGCTTTTGATCTTGATTGCAATGAAGGTGGTGAGAAGCACTTGCAGTGGTCCCTTCCACTGTGGTTCTAAAGGCTTTTCTGCAAGAGGCTTAACATATACATAATCTTCAGACTTTATATTATGTACTGGTCCATCTTGCTCCTTGCTCCGAGTTCCAACCACGTGTTTCTCAATTTCTCTGAGCTGTTTGCTTAAAGCCACCATGTAGGTGGCCAGTGTTACCTCCCCAGTGTGGGTGGACATTGCCTTTTGTATTTTATATGGTCTTCCAAAAAGCATTTCAAAGGGACTCAGCCTTTCTTTAGCCCGAGGTTTAGTTCAAATTCGCAATAGTGCCAGTGGAAGAGCTTGGGGACAGGGTAGATTAACTTCCTGATCAAGTCTTACAATCTGCTGCTTAATCAAATGATTCATTTTCTCTACCTGGCTGCTTGATTGGGGGCGGTATGGAGTGTGAAGTTCCCAATCTATGCTCAGGTGGCTACTAATTTGTTGCACTATTTTGGAAATGAAATGTGATCTTCTATCTGAGGATATTGTGGCTGAAACTCCGAAGCGTGGTATTATTTCTTGTAATAATACTCTGGTCACCTCTCGAGCTTTGACAGTTCTGGTGGGGAATGCTTCTGGCCACCCTGAAAATGTATCTATCAATACCAATAAATACAGATACCCCCCTTTCCTTGGGAGTTCTGAAAAGTCAATTTGCCACTGCTGTCCAGGCTCATGGCCTCTCCCAATCTGACCGAGTTTTGGCCTGGGGGTATTTTTGGGGTTAGTCTGGAGGCAAGGATCTCACTGTTGGTTTACCTGAGTAATAGTGGCATATAAATTCTTAGCAACGATCCTTTCAATCAGATATGCATACTAGAAAGCCTGTGGAAACTACTGCTTAAAAGTCAACACTTCATTTCAATGCACTCTGTATCACTGGCAGCCTTGGTCATTCTGGGAAAGGAGCTACACTTTATAAAAGCTTTTAAGTAGTTAGGCCCCAGTGTGTTTTCTAGTACTCCTCCTTCACTAGTGCTAGTTGCTTGGAGAAGTAATCAACTGCCCTCCGGTATGGACTCAAGTCTTGAGCTAGTATTCCCAGGGCAATTCCCTGTCTTTCATGGGAAAATAGAAAGAATGGTTTACTTACATCTGGAAGTCTCAAAGCTGGAGCTGACATGAGGGCACTCTTTAGCTGGTGAAAGGCCCGTGTGGCTTCTTTTGTCTACTGGAGATCTCTGTTTCCATTGGCAATAAGAGCATAGAGGGGTCTGACAAGCAGTCCATAATTATAAACCTACAGCCGGCACCACCCTGCCATGCCTAAGAAGGTTTGGAGTTCCTTTGTCGTTTGGGATTTCGGGGTTTGACATATGGTTTCTTTGCGAGCCTGCCCTAAAGTCTGTTGCCCAGCACTCACCTCGTACCCTAGGTAGGTAACTTTCTGTTTCACTACCTGTGCCTTTTTCTTTGATACTCTGTATTCTTGGAGTCTTAGGAAATTTGAAAGGCTTACTGTCCAGACTACACATGCTTCCTTCGTCCAAGTGGCTACTAGAAGATCATCCACATACTGCAATAGCCTTCCTTCTTCCTGTGGAGCATCCCAGAACTCTGGGTCTTTGCAAGTTGTTCCCCAAACAGAGTGGGGGAATTTTGAAGCCTTGAGGCACATGGACAATGTGAGCTGGGTTTTGCACCACTTTTAGGACTTTCCCATTCGAATGCAGAAATTTTCTGTCTGGCTTCGTGGATAGGGAGGCAAAAGAAGGCATCTCTCAGGTCTAAAACAGTAAACCAGGTTAGCTCAGGTGTTAAACAAGTTAGTAAAGTACATGGATTTGCTACCACAGGGTATAAATTCTTTGTTATCTTATTGACAGCCCTCAATCCAGTACTATCAATTATTCAACTGATTTCTTCCCTATCTTCTTTCTGAGGGGGTACTGCTCAATTCTCACTGGTTGTGTTCCTTCCTTAAGCTTGATTACTATGGGAGGGGGGG
Source organism: Melozone crissalis (assembly GCF_028551555.1). Taxonomy (NCBI): domain Eukaryota; kingdom Metazoa; phylum Chordata; class Aves; order Passeriformes; family Passerellidae; genus Melozone; species Melozone crissalis. Next base: position 912,334 of record NW_026535813.1, on the reverse strand, counting down.
CATTTTTCACCCTCCTTGATACAGAAGAGGCCCATACCCCCGAAAATACTTATTAACTTATTCTAATATCTCTTTACTAATGTCTTTCTTAATTTCAATGGCTGTTAATGTTAAGCTTAACATCTTTATATCATTTGCCTCCGGAGTAACCTCCCCATTTGAGAATGTTTAGCGAATTGGGCATATGCAAAAGCTTCTAAGTACACATAGCACACATGTTACTTTAAAAGTTTGCAAAAGTATGCCTTCTCAGACTGGCCAGTTATTCTACACACTACAACATAAACATTCTCCATAGGTACTAAAGCTTTACTTAAAACTGAATATATGACCCCTGTATCAACTAAAATTCCACCCCTTTCTTTTCTTCTGGTATCACTGCCTCTCGCAGAGGGGTCTGTTACCTCCTAGTTCTGGATGAAATTAGACTGCTAGGAGGGGGATGGGTGCGAATGGGTATACCTTCGGAGCCTGAGTCCTCTTCCCTTTTGGGGAGATCTTCCTTATCCTTCTTTTCTTACTTAAGGAGGAGCCTTTAACAAATCATATATACTCATTTTGCGAATTGTAATCGCTTTGTGTTTCAGCATGATAATCTTTGTCTGACTTCATACATTGCTATCTTATGCTGCATGCTGAACAACACGTTTGATTTGCCTTCTCTTTGCTTTGTTTTTTTTTTTCTCAAGAGCTACACCAGTAGATCAGAGGGAGCTCTGAACCCACAGTTACTCTGCCATTCTGGGTAATTTCTTAAAGCAAAAAACACATCAGCATATGGAACCTTATCCCATTTGGCTACCCATTTTAAAACAGCATTAACTGCAATAAGGTATTATAAATCTTTTTATTTTCTGAGCCACCCTAACTGGCAGCCTTCTCCCAGTGAGCCTCTCCCAAAAAGGGCTAGTTCAGGATCCTCTTTACTCTGATTAGTTCTCATTATCATCTTTTCTTTATACTATCTTGTTTCCACCCAAGCCTCGCAGTGTCTTTTCTCAGTTTTTCATCACACACAGACCTCCAGGTGGCGGGTATCAGATGTGATTCTGTACACATAAGCTTTAGGATCTCAGGTTCTGAATTGGCTTGATCAGGAACCTTTAATTTACACTTAAGACACAGAACAGTAATACTAGCGCCTCTCACAAACTCTACATTGCACATAAGGTGCCAGCCTCTCAATGCACTAAAAACTCCCAGGAATTGCCTGCAGGCTATTCCGTTTATCACTTTGGCGTTTATCACTTAACCTCTATGGCAAGTTGTTCTCAGTCCAAACTTACTTAATTACCCACTGAAGTCCCATAAACTCATTCATCTCTTCTATCTAAACTCTGTTTTACAAAATCTCAGTCTTTTCTAGTTCTCTTCTTGCACAATCTAATTAAAGCATTGTTTCTACTGACACTCACTTTACTGCCTTGCAAAAGGCAGTGCTTGTTACAGCAAAAACTCTGATATGCCTACAAACACAGACACACACACCCCTTATCTCAAATTGACTAGAGCCAGGGCTTGAATTGCTGTGGGGAATTCTTGGAATTCCTTTAATTTGCTTTACCACAGTTAAACATAAATCACCATACCATAGTTCTTCTGTGTAAAATGCTACACTTGTTGCAAACAAAATCCTAAAATCTCCACAAACACCACTATACAATCCGAGAATCAAATTACCACAATGCAGGGGAAGAACCACACAAAATCACTGGGAAAGGGCATATCTCTCAAAGTGCCCACTTTTCTCAACACAACACAGCATACAATAACTCAGCATTTACCCACATCAGCTTTCTCTGGACACAATCAAAATAACAGCACACAGTAAAATTCCAGAGATCAAGTCCAAACTACCAGGGCAAAGGAACTCCCTGAGCTTGTACTCACAGTTAAAATGTACCAAATCTACACAAATCACTACATTTAAACACAATAAATACCTTCACTGATGTTTCTCCACTTGTTCTACTTCTCTGCAGGGCGCTCCCTGCCCCCACAGCCTGCCTCAGCCGGCACCTCAAGCCTCACCTGGCTGCTTCAAACAGGGGTAGAATTCACCCCCCGCATCATGGGTGAACTCACTTTTTCGCTCTCTCTTTCATATGCCACACACTCACACGATTACAAACACATTAACATTAACCACACAATGCATTAACCATATAATGATACAGTGTCCGTACACCACACACACACACGCACACACACATATACAGGTTCACTCGACCCACCCTCAGGGTTGCTAGCGGTCTGCTCTATCAGACAGTGAACACCCGTCTCTAGACCAGCCACTCAACCGAGTGCAAGCACAGGCTGAGCACTCAGACGTCTCTGAGTGACTTATTCAGCCGTCCTATCTCTCTTTTCCCCCGGGGACTCCTCAAAACATACCGTATCATCTGCACACCAGCAGGTCCTTGTCTGTCTCCACAGGAGGCAAGCTGAGAAGAGCAGAGCTCCTCCGGGAAAATTCCGGGGCGCGCCTTGGAGGTCCATCTATTCTCTCCTGCCCCTGCGGGGACAGAGACAGCCCCATCTGGGGTGCCAGAATGTTTTGCGGAGATGAACAAAACTCCACAACTTTTGTGAAATTTGTAAAACCGGTATGTTTATTACAGCGCTGGATGCAGGTGGGAATGGTTCTCCTAAAATGAGATGCGTACTTCTGGGAAATTCAGGTCCTTTTTTATCCCCCTCTCAAATACATATCCATACAATTTCACAATAGGTTCATACATATTCATTTTTACAAATTTTGCATGACATTTGCCAGGAGTTCTTCTTTATTAGAAAGAATTCCTAGGTCAGGTTGACCTGCTCTCACAGCAGTCTCTCTGTCTCTATCACCTGTCTCCCCCCTCTTATCTCTGTCCTTCACTGAAGCAGTTTCTCTGAGCTTAGGCTTTTGCAGTCAGCCTACACAGCAAGCTACATTCTTAAAGATGTAGATTCCACCTAAACCAAAATGTATTTCTACCCTGGAAAATTTTTACTCTGTCTCAGCAATAGCCTGTTACATATTCATATATCTCATACATGATTCAAAAATTCTTTTCAAACAAAGGCTGTTTTCTGGTTATTGTCAACTTCCTCCCCTCATCTTCTAAATCAGTCATCTCGGTCCCCACCAAGTCTGGTCCTTCCATTAAGGAGGTAATAATTCTTTTCTTGGGGATTTTGGTGTCTTGTTGCTGTTATCTCTGTGCAAAGAATTTCTTGAGCTAGTTAGAAAAAGTATCCTACATCGCATAGTTTCTAGTTTAATATTATGTTATAGCCTAAAACTATATTTAACACACTACTAAAAAGGATTAATGCAGTATAACTTTCTAACATAACACTTATAATATTCATTTTAATATTTGCGAAAAGCCAATCACATAATATGCATTTTTCACAAAGGTCAGTTTGGATAGGGCTTTGAGCAACCTGTCCTAGTGAAAGATGTCCCTGCCCTAGTCAGGGGGGTTAGACTAAATGATCTTCAAAGGTTCTTTTCAACCCAAACCATTCTATGATTTTATGACTTTGCAACTGCTAAGATTGTAAACTGGGGGGACTCCACACTGGTAAGTATGTAAAGATGCATGTATGTAAAGAAGGAGTTGGACTGGATTTGCACTTGGGGATGGCATGGTTGAGAGCCTCTGGGTAAGGTTTAGGGGGAAAAACTAATAAAGTGGATGTTGTTGTGGGAGTCTACTATAGATCAGCCGGCCAGGATGACAACACCAGTGTATTATTCTATAAGGAATTAAGGGAAATATCTAGATCACTTGCCCTTGTCATTACTGGTGACTTCAATGTCCCAGATGTTAACTGGAACTATCAGACAACAAACACAATTAGATCCAAGAAATTCCTGAAGCATGTTAAAGATAACTTTTTGATAAAGATACTAAGGGACCAAGTAGGAAAGGTGCACTCATAGACCTTTTGTTTGTAAATTGAGATGGTCTCATGGGTGAAGTGATGATTGGTGGCTTTCTTGGCCACAGTGATCATGAAATAGTTGAGTTGAAAATGTTTGCTGATATGGGAAAAACTGGAAGCAAAGGTGCTACCCTGGATTTTGGGGAAGCAGACTTAGGGTTGTTCAAGGAACTAGTAAGGTCTCCTGGGAATCTGCTTTCAAGAATACTGGAGCCCATAAATGCTGGTCACTTTCTAAGAATCATCTTTTAAGACTACAGGAGCAGACAATTCCAGTGTGTCAGAAATCAAGCAATTGGGGTAGAATGCCACCTTGGCTGAACAGGGATCTCCTGGAACGTAGGCAGAAAAAGAGAATATATGAACTTAGGAAACAAAGTCAGGCTACAAAGGAGGACTACAGAGATACTGTTCACTACTGTAGGGAAAAAAATTGTACAACCAAAGCTCAATTGAAGTTGAAGCTGGCCAGTACTGTGCTGAATGACAAAAAATGCTTTTTTGCCTATGTTAACCACAAAAGCAGGACGAAAGAAAACATTGGTCCATTACTTGATGAGGTTGGTCTGTGACCGTGGTCACAAGGGTTTTGAGGATGAGAGAGAGGCGAGAATGTTGATTCCATGATCAGAAAGCTTGATTTATTATTTTATGATATATATATATTACATTATGACTATACTAAAAGGAATAGAAAGAGAAGTTCTCAGAAGGCTAGCTAAGCTAAGAATAGAAAAGAATGATAACAAAGGCAGCTAGCTCAGACCAAGAGCGAGAGCCAGCTCTGCCGTGACTGGTCAGTAAATCCAAACATCTACAGGAGACCAATCAAGGATCCACCTGTTGCATTCTGCAGCAGCAGATAACCATTGTTTACACTTTGTTGCTGAAACTTCTCAGCTTCAGCAGGAAAAATCCTAACGAAAGGATTTTAATGAAAAGATGTCTGCGGCAGCTGGTCACCTTGCCAATAGGGATGAACATCAAGCAGAGACAGTTAATGCCTTCTTCACCTCTGTCTTTAACACTTTAACACCAATGATGGGCCCTGGGCTCAAGGGCTATGACTTGGGGAGTGCCAAGTTTCCAGTCAACTTTGAACTTTCATGGGATGTGCCGCTGCTAGTGAATGCACAGAAGTCTATGTGGCTCGATGGGATTCATCCCACAGTACTGAAAGTTGGCTGATGTTCTTGCAAGACCTCGCTCAGTTATTTATCAATGGTCTTGGGAAATGGAAGATGTTCCATTTGACTGGTAGATAGTAAATATTATTCCCATTTTTAAGAAGGGCAAGAAAAGTCCTGGGTAGTCATAAGCCTGTCAATCTTACTTTGATGCCCGGTAATATTAGGGAGAAGATTATTCAGGGAGTTATTGAAAAACACTTGAGAGGGTCTTAGGTTGGAAATGCAAGATGTGTCTGGGGGCGTGTATTCTATTGCCATCTGTTAGATGTGGGGCAGTTATCTTCTGTTAATTGGGCCACCTGTTAAAACTAAGTGGGGCAGTTTTCTTTATCTCTTCCACAACCAATCCTCCCTCCCGGGAGATATCTTCTGTTAACAGGCCATTGAGTCTCACTGCATGACTGATAAAATTACATCATCCCATTGTGAGATGTTCCACCCAGGGGGAGGAGCCAAACATCCCTACCTGCATATAATATGAAATTTGTAACACCACAGGCAGCCTTTTCCCACTGGATTCCCAGAGGAGCAGCTTTCTTTCCCACTGGATTCCCAGAGAAAGACCAGGCCCATCTACACCACTACTGGACCTTCACAGGAAAACTACACCGTTCTGCACAATCATTGTTTCAACAGAACCACATCTGTCACTCCAGGAGGACTGCAGCCACCATTTAATCAGACTGCTTCCAACACCCTGACCCACAGAGTGTCAGGTCATATTCTGACTCTGTCAGTGTTGTTTTGTAATACTTCATTTTTATTTTTACATTTTCTTTTGATTTTTTAATTTTTTTCCTAATAAAGAACTGTTATTCCTATTCCCATATCTTTGCCTGAGAGCCCCTTAATTTCAAAATTATAATAATTCGGAGGGAGGGGGTTTGCATTTCCATTTCAAGGGAGGCTCCTGCCTTCCTTAGCGTACACGTATCTTTTCAAACCAAGACAGAGAGTCATCAGTCAAGGCCACCATGGGTTCATGAAGGGAAAGTCATGCCTTACTAACTTAACATTCTTTTATGACACAGTTACCCACCTGGTGGGCAAAGGTAAGGCATCAGCAGTAGGGTTTGGGGGATTTTAGCAAAGCTTTTGATACTGTCTCCCACAGGATCTGTATTGGGTTTGCATGGCCTGGTTTTTGGTAGCAGGAGGGCAACAGGAGTGGCTTCTGTAAGAAGCTGCTAGAAGCTTCCTCAGTGTCCAGCAGAGCCTATCCCTGGTGGCTCCAAAGATGGACATGCCACTGGCCAAGCCTAGGTCAATTAGAAATAGTGGTAACACCTCTGTGATAACAGTTAAGAAAAAATCAAAACAAAAAGTGGTTGTGTAGTTTTAATTTCAGCTAGAGAAGAGCAGAGTGAGAACATGTGAGATGAACAACTATGCAGACCCCAAAGTCAGTGAAGAAGGAGAGGGAGGAGGAGCTCCAGGTGCCAGAGCCAAGATTCCCCTGCAGGCTGTGGTGAAGACCATGATAAAGCAGGCTGTCCCCCTGCAGCCCATGGATGTCCATGACAATGCAGAGATCCACCTGTAACCTGTGGAAGAGCCCCATGCCAGACCAGGTGGATGCCTAGAGGAGGCTGTGATCCTGTGGGAACCCCATGGAGAGGCTGGCCCTGCTCCCATGTTGGAGCAGTCTGTCCTTAGAGAACTACACCCTGTGGAAGAGTGACCTATGCTGCAGCAGTTTTTGCCCATGGGATGGACTCACATTGCAGGAGTTTGCAGAGAACTGTTGCTTGTGAGATGGACTCACATTAGAGAAGTTCACGGAGAACTGTCTCCTGTGGAAAGGACATCACGGTGCAGCAGGGGAATGACTCCTATCCCTGAGCAACGGGAGAAGCCATGTGTAATGAACTGACCATAACCCCCATTCCCTGTCTCTTTACATCACTGGGGAAGGAGGTAGAGCTGGGAAGTAGGGAGGAATGGGAGGAAGGTGTTTTTAAGGGTTTATTTTACTTCTTATTGTCTTGCTCTGATTTTGTTAGTAATAAATTCACTTCATATCGCTAAGCTGAGCCTGTTTTGCCCATGATGGTATTTGGTGAGTGATCTCTCCCAGTCCGTATATTGTCAAAACCTCCCTCATAGGTCTCCTTGATGGGGAGACCCCTAAAAAGTTCTGTGCCAGGAATGAGAGACAGACGGGACTCTTGGTTTTTCAATCTTCAGGTTATTGTTTATTTTTCTCTTATCAAAAGTTCTGCACGCCACCTACATGCCAGACTTAGCGTACAAAGAGAAGGCACCAAAAGTCACAAGACACACAGATTCAAGGTCTTTTAAAGCTGTTTTGTCCAATTAACTCTTAGAATGTATTTTATTTCTACCTTTCTACCAATAACTTATTATTTTTCTGTCCACTCAACATCTGCATTGCACTTCTTTCTAACCAATCACCCTGTGCTCCCAACACTGCAGAAAATGGAGTAGATGAAGAAGAACAAGAAAGAGATCAGACAATGGCCAAAATCCTCCATCTTGTCTCCAATTTACCTCCATACTAAAAACCCAAATCTCTAAGTTTTTCACCCTGTGATTGTTGCCCGATTGATAAATGACACAAAACTCGGACAAGTTTTGTGGGTGCTTTATTAAGGGCCTGGGGAGCTGGGGGGACTCACGTCCCAAAAACCCGAGCCCCCGATTTCACGTATGGGTGCTTCCCTCTAATACATGCGATTCACAACAAAGTCTCCAAGAAACAGTTCCCCTTTCCCTTGCCTGGTCTCCAAGAAACAGTTCCCCGTTCCTCTTGCCTAATCACAGACCTCTTGTGATACATTCCTTAGTTCACAAGCAAGATCATAAATCTTCTGCTTATCTTATTCTAAGAGCATTGTATGCTGCCTTCAGACAGGTTAGCATTCTTACTTTCCTGCACTAGTTTAATTATTTATTAAATTCCTAAGACTACCTGCTAGGTTACACACAAACCCAACACACACACTATCAATGGCTACAAAACTGCAAAACTGCTTTTAACAAACCAATTCACACACAACTCATAACTAAACTATAATTACACATTCTGCTAAATTTCATTTCTTTTCCAACATTTCCCCCCTTTTGAGCATCCTTCAGTCCTGCTGCAAGGATGCTCAATCAACAGTATTGACAGTAACATCTTCATAACGAGGTGGGGAGTGTTCTTCATTCTGCCGCCCGCGGGTCATCGCCTTCAGCAACCGGAGAGATCGCTTCTTTTCCTTTTCGATCACACCAAAGAGGCATCTATATACAATCCATATAGTCACTAAAAATGCTAAAAACATTAGTGCATACTGTATAGCAGACGTAATCCAGCCAGACAGGTGAAGCCCCAAAGAATCAAATACTGCTCCTATCCAGTTATGCTGTGCTTCCTTTTCAATTTCCTTGGTTTTTGTTTCCACTTCTGCCAGTTGAGAAATATCTTTCTCAACTTCAAGTGTAACATTTGGAATGTGTACACAGCAAGGATCTATTCTCCTACTCAGGTAACCACAAGCTCCATGTTCTTTTAACAGTAGCAAATCCAATGCCATTCTGTTTTGTAGGGTCATTCTTGATGTAGCTTGCAATTGCAAATTTAGATCTTTAAATCCCTTCTTAGTAGCTGCTGCCAACCTTTCTGTCTGTCCTAACAAGTTGTTGAGCATTTCCCTATTTCGATATGTCGCTACCGGAGGGAATAATGACTCTAATATCCATCCAAATTGTACTCCTGAGCCAGGTTCATGCCACTGCTCCTCTAGGGATTCTTCCCTCTTTTTGAGTCCTTTCCTTTGGATCAGTCTATTCTGTTTCCAGTATGGACACAATGTGGGAACCCCTAGGGTAATTTGTGTTACTGATCCATCTAGAGGTAAATGTGTGGTCCACTGTCCATGTCCCAACACCCAGACTAGATTTCCAGGGCTATGCACAGTAGTATATCTGCAATCTATAAGTCCATCCATGGACTCTTTGCTAACCGTGTGATCATACCCCCTACACTCGCATCCCCACTTTAATGCCATTTTCACCGGTACCAATCCAATTCGGTCTTCCGGTGTATCACATGTAAAAACCTCAGTACAATTCCAATCCTCTTTCTGCGGTCTGAACTCTCGGGAAGATGTAGACGTGATGAGGGCCCTATAATGTGACTGATTCTTTACTCCTGACCATTGGATGCACCATTGTACTTCCCCAAGGTAATTATAGTGTTCCAAAATACTAGGTCCCCATAAGGTCTTCCAACTATTCCAGGTGTCAAAATTCTGTGTGACATTCTGACAACTCATCTCATTTCGGTGGGATTTCGTTCTTATTCGTATTGTATTGCATGGCTCATCTATTGGGGTTGCAATTAAACACCTCCTGGTATTTTGAATCCAACCATAATGATTGGGTTTCTTTTCACATTCCTCTCTAGTCATAACCCGAATGGTCATACACAAATCCCTCCATACATCTACTGGTTTGGGAACTGACTGGCAGGACCATGAAACATTCTTGAATGTCTAAGGCATTTTGGTTACCGGTATTATTCCCCAGGGAATTGGTTCACCTGCAGCCTGTGGTAATGGTAGGCAAGCTGTTATTTTAGTCATGTTCTGCATGATCCCAAAATCTCTAATTAATCCTACCACTAAGTTTTCCTGTTCAGTATTCCGTTCTATTGTATCATTAGCCTCCCGTCTACTCCTTCTACCGTGTCTCTGTAAGGATAACATCATTCTGTCATGCCTCCACCATGCATTTCCTATTCTAGGATTAGTGACATTCGACCACCCACAACCTTTGCCTTCCTTCTCCCACCAACTGGTCCCGTCCTCCATTCTGTCCCAGGTCAGTTCCCTATTTTGCTTCCACCTTTTGACCCGTAGGTTCCTTTGATATCTTGATCTTACTAGGAAGGAACAATTTATTCTAAGGGGTGGCCCATCCCACATGTCTGCTGCCATTGATACTGGATCAACCTTTATGTTTTCAGCACGATCCCCTGTCCATGGCAAAACCCTCATACTCACTCTTTTGTAATCAAAACTATCCCGTATCTTGACCAAACATGTATATTCTCCCGTATCGTTTGTGGTTAACTTAGTAAGATTCAGTACCGTGTTTCCTTGTTGTTTATCCTGATCCCAACCGACTCCGATCTTGCCTCGGCTTCTTTCAGCCCCCCGTTGCCATATTGCAATAACTTCACCAGCCTCAACTCTCTGGCTGTCAAATATAACACAAGTTAATTGAACATCCATCCCTTCCATGACTGTAACCTTTGTTTCTTCAACCTGTGCTAGAGTAGACCCTTGTACGGGTACTAGTCTCATGATCACTAGCAGTAATATAATTAAGAAGGCGGCTTTGCACAGAAGATCATCCGGGTCGGAGACACCATCTGGGTTTCCCATTGGAACGGTGCCTTCTTTACCCTGGTGTAATGGATCCAAGCATCCATCCCCTGGACCTTCACCGCCGTGTAGGTCGTCATCATCACCTGGTGGGGTCCGCTCCATGATTCCCGTAGCGGATCCGTGATCCACTTCTTGACGTACACCTGGTCCCCAGGCTGGATGTCGTGGACAGAATTCTCCAGCGTGAGCGGTCTATTCCACTGTAACGTATTTCTTAAAGAATTCAAGATCTTATTAAGTGACATAACATACTCTGCAATCGCCTGGTCCCCACTCACATGTACCTCCCCTTTTAATACAGTTGCATGATATGGTTTGCCATATAGTATCTCATATGGACTTACGCCTACCTTTTCCCTTGGTTTAATTCGAATTCTGAGTAGGGCCAAAGGCAAAGCTTGAGGCCAGTGCAGTTTAGCTTCCTGGCAAATCTTTTTGATTTGTCCTTTCAGGGTTTGATTCATCCTTTCCACCTGCCCACTAGACTGAGGTCTCCAGGGGGTATGCAAATTCCAGGTTATATCTAACAGTCGTGCTAGTTCCTGTACTACCCCGGCTATAAAATGCGGACCCCTATCTGATGACAATCCTAAAGGTACTCCAAATCTTGGTATTATTTCTTTTAACAAGGTTTTTACCACCTCCTTAGCCTGATTAGTTCTACATGGAAAAGCTTCCGGCCACCCTGAGAATGTACATACGTACACTAACAAGTATCTGTATCCCTGTGCCCTAGGCAATTCAGAAAAATCAACCTGCCAGTAATCTCCCAGTTGTGGCCCGACTTGCAGCTTTCCCATTTGTATTTGTCTCCTAACTACTGGATTATTTTTCAAACATACCGGGTACATTGCATTAACTCTTTTTGCCATTGTTAACATCTGATTAGAGATTATCTCATTCTTCAAAAATTTTACCAATACTTCTGCCCCCCAATGACATTTGTTATGTTCTGATTCCAAAATAAATTTCATTATGCGAGTAGGTACCACTATTTGTCCCATTGGTGTAACATACCACCCAAGTTGATTTCTCTGTGCCCCTAGCAAGTTTATTAGTTTTCCATCTTCTATTGAATATTTGGGCTCCCGATTCAGGTATGGGGTAGCCGGATTCGTTCTTACCGGTACCAATGCCATTTGAGTCCATATTTCCTGTGCCACTTGCCGTGCTGTAACATCAGCAAATCGGTTTCCTCTGTAAACGTCTCCTTCCGCAGTCTGATGTCCTCTAACATGCATAACTGCAACTGCTTTGGGACTATGTACTGCATCCAGTAGCTGTAGCACTTCTTCCCGGTGCTTGATGTTGGTTCCCTGTGAATTCAAAAGCCCCCTTTCCTTCCATAACGCCCCATGTACATGAACCACAACAAAGGCATATTTAGAATCCGTCCAGATATTAACCCTTTTGTCCTTGCTCAAATACAGGGCTCTGGTGAGTCCAATCACCTCTGCCTTCTGGGCCGAAGTTCCAGGTAACAAAGCCTTTGCCTCTATTACCTGATCCAATGTTACCACTGCATACCCGGCATAGCGAGTCCCATTCTCGACAAAACTGGATCCATCAGTGTATAGTTCCCATTCAGGGTCTTCCAATGGTTCATCCTTTAGGTCGGGTCTGCTGGCATATACTTGTTCAATTACCTCTACGCAATCGTGCACCAGTCCCCCAGCCTCCTGGTCACTGCGTAAAAACTCTGCTGGATTAACATGATTAGTAGTCCTTATTTCAATATCATCCTGTTCTCTCAGGGTAGGCTGGTATTGCAACATTCGACTGGATGATAGCCAGTGACCCTCCTTTTGCTCCAAAATGGCCATGACCATATGGGGAACAAAGACTTTCATTTTTGCCCCCAAAGTCAATTTCCGGGCCTCTTGAATAAGAATAATTGTTGCCGCCACGGCTCGTAAACACGAGGGCCACCCGGAACTTATCGAATCCAGTTTTTTAGAGAAGTATCCCACTGGCCTCTTCCCGGATCCCACCTTCTGGGTGAGGACCCCCAATGCCAGTTTTTGCCTCTCATTCACGTACAACTGGAATTCCTTGGTCAGGTCAGGGAGTCCTAGGGCTGGGGCCTCCTTTAGTGCCTGCTTCAATTCCTGGAAGGCCTTATTTTGCTGTGTCGTCCACTCCAGCTGATGCTTCTTCAAGGCCTCATACAGTGGCTTGGCTAGGAGACCGAAATTCATGATCCACAGTCGACACCATCCCACCATTCCTAGAAAAGATCTCAATTCCTGATGGTTACGAGGCAAAGGAATAGCACATATTGCCTCTATTCGGTTTACTCCCAAACGTCTCTGCCCTTGTGTGATCTCACAACCGAGATAAATAACACTATTTTTGGCCAATTGAGCTTTTTCCTTAGAAACCCGATACCCTGCTTGGCCCAGCATTTTGAGTAATTTAATTGTTAATTCCACACACATTTCCCTTTCCTTGGTACCCAGAAAAATGTCGTCCACGTACTGCAGGACTACGTACAAGGATGGGGATATTGTTACCTGGGTTATCTTCCATTCCTCCAGCTCCTTGGCCAGTTAACTTCCAAAAATAGTAGGGCTGTTTTTAAATCCCTGTGGGATTCTCGTCCACGTAAGCTGCTTCTTTCTCCCAGAATCAGGACTCTCCCACTCGAAGGCAAAATATTTCCTACTCTCTACTGCCAGTGGGATGCAGAAGAAGGCATCTTTAAGGTCAATCACTGAGAACCATTTAAACTCCTCCGATACAGATGTTAACAAGGTGTAAGGATTAGCAACAACTGGATGTATGTCTTTCACTATTTCATTAATAGCCCTCAAGTCCTGTACCAAACGGCACTTACCATTAGGCTTCCTCACTGGAAAAATTGGAGTATTATACTCCGATTCACATTCCTGTAATATTCCTTGAACCAAAAATTGTTTAATTAATGGGGCTACTCCCCTCCTTGCCTCAAGCTTCAAGGGGTATTGCTTTACCCTCACTGGTTGGGCCCCTTCCTTTAGTTCCACCTTTACTGGCTGCGCAGCTTTAGATTTTCCGGGGACCCCTGTGTGAAGGTCCGCCCGAAATGAACGGGTGACGAATGATTTTTGGGTGCAAAAATAACCAACAAAGGCACAGGGGTTTTGCAGTAACAAATCAACAAGGTGCAATTTTATTGATTATAACCACAGCTAAATATGCATTAGGTTTAGGGATCCGGGGAAGAGAAGGGTAAGACAAGGAAAAGAGGGAGGAAAGAAGGTCAGGGAATGGGGTATAGCTACCAAAACGTGAGGTCTTCGGGGTCCCGCCGCCGAAACTCACTGGTACACGTCTTAGGGAGTACTCGAAGGACAGTCGGACCGAACCCCAATATATATACTGTTCTTGGTTGGGGGAAGGGTAGCTGAAATTATGTTTCCATGGAGGGGAGAAGTCCATTGTTTTCATGGCCGAATGCTCACAGGTACGTTAGGTTTTCCCCCTCCCTGAGTTGGGAGGGGGTACAGTCCCAGTCTCTGGAAGGAGGTTGCCATGGGGGTGCCATGGGGGTGCCATGGGGGTGTCAATAGGGTGCCAGAGGGGTTCTTGGTTCCTTGATGAGGGAATTCGCATCTCTGTTGGTCCGTCACGGTGGTTGAAGACAGGCAAGAGGGGTCTCATGGAGCGGGGGGGGGGAGCCACCCCAGAGCTCAGTCCAGCCAAGTCAGGAGTTTGGAAGAAAGTCCAGTTCAATTGTCCAGAAAAGGGCAGCATGCCCCCTTCGAGTACAGCATGGCGTGTTCTGCAAACATCACTTGTGAACACACTAGATAAGCAAGAGACTTTCTTTCCCAACCGGCTCAGCAGCTTTAACCCTTCGGTAGTTCTCATGACAATTGTGAGGCAAAAAATGAAGGATTTTCGGATGGACTTCTACACGACCCCGTGACTCACGATTGTCTTGAGGGATCTTCATCAGCAGAGCTCTAGAGTGTCTTCGAAATTCGTTGCACGTCGGTAGCATAACCCCGGAAAAGTAGGGATGACAGGAGAGAGGGGATAAGAGGGGAAAGAGAAGGAAGAGAAAAAGGGAAAAGGGGAAACAAACAAACATAAACATAATTAATATTGATCATCATAACAATTTCACACGTGGTTATTTGTTATAACAATTTCAAAAATTATGATTAATTTTAACAATTTTCAAAAACCATTAATCAATCAAAGCAATATCATTTGTTTAGCAATTTTTTAAATTATTAAGACAAATCACAAATAATCCAAACAACAAACAAATCATAATATAATCATTGTCTTCTAAAATTATTTTCTAAAAACTAAAGTAACTTTCTGTAAATCATACTTGATATTTAAGAAGTTGTTCGAAAGCACATATTCTTGATTCATAATCGTTTCGTATCAAGTGTTTTGGGGACATCTATTGTATGGAGTACATCAGCTAAGCGGTATGCATTGACTACAGTTGACAGTTTCTTAAGCTTTTTCATCATTCTCCAATTCAAAATGAATAGGGCTGCTGACAAGATAAAGCCAAGCGTAACTAGGATCAAAAGAACAACAATTGGATGGCACACATTGTTCAGAACACCTGTGGCAGTAGGTGACCACCCAAAGAGAGTATCCCACCACCTATGCTCAGCATCCTGCTTTACCCTCTCCATAACCCGGTGTATTTGTCTCACGTTGTGATGAACAGTCACCAGAGTCTTCTGCCCGCTCTCCTTGATTTTCTCGAGGATGTCAATCAGGTCCTGATGGAGCAGCAGTTGTCTCACGAGGGTGGGGTTCATTCCGATAGGAGTGGGCATCAGCTTCTGGATCAGTGTGTAGTTGGATTGCAACAGGTGGTGAGAAGTAACTGGAGCTTCGTAAGAGAAATCACATCCTACTATCTTAGTAAAGTTGCAAGCACAAAAGTTTGAATGATTCTTTGTATCTACCACAACATCTTCTACAAAAACAGAATCACATGTAGTTCTAAAGCATGCACAGCCATTGCCTATGTATATAAGGACTGTCTGGGTATCCTCATGTGGACGAATCTCGAAATGACAGATGTTTTGCTCTGTGTCCAAACAGATATCCTGAGCTACAATTGCATTGCTTTCACAGATAAACCCTTGTTGTTCTCGGACAATACAAGTTTCCAGGTTAACAGTTTGCCATTTGTCATCAACCTGACGGGCCCATCCCCTATGTTCAGTAGGATAGAGAACAGCTCCGTCATGGTTTAATCCTAATGCAATAACAGGGAAGACCAAATGTACAGAGGCATTGCGTATGGTTAAAACAAAAGCAGTGGCTGTGTTTGAAATGGGATCATAGGTAAAGTTCACCAGGTTCCACCAGGATTGGAATTCTCTTTCAAATTCAGTGGCACTGTCCCAGATTATTTTCCGAATTTCTGTGGGGAAGGTGCCTTCCTTGCCTTCTCTTATAATTGCAGCAGAGACTGACTGCATCCATAATTGTGCCTGGATACAGCTGAGGGCTAAGGAAACGTTGTTCTGTGTGGCACTAAGTGCATCAATTACCAATTTGTGATCATCTACATTCACTCTTTCCCAATTTGGCAAAATGTTTGACAGCAGCCACTGGTGTGTCCCTAAGGCTGACAGAGATGACCTCAGTGGTTGCTGCAATCTGGTCAGGTCCCTAGTTGTAGCAGCCAATTTGTTCATTAGTACTTCAGAATCAATGCTATTCAGAATTCCCAATCCTGTACCCACAACACCGGTCACATCCCTTGGTGTTCTCTTAAAAGAGCTTCGTTTCCGAAGCCAAGTGGTCCAGCCTTCAAAAGAGGTTTGCAGGAAAGGAGAACAGGCTGGTTGAATGTCTGAAACATTGTTCTGCATTAGCAATTTTACCTGTTTGAGAGACCATGCCGGATTGAACAATATTTGTTGTTGGCCAGTTTTCCTGATCACATAAGGTCCAATCTCGAAAATTATCGGGATGAGTGTGACCGTTGGTGGTATGGGTGAAGTGGTAACAGTGGCGACAGTGGGAACAGTGGTTTCAACATTAATTACAAATTTAAAAGAAAGGCCTTGAGTATCCTTGGCCCAGAGACAAATTACCTCTGTAGTGCTGGTTAATGTGAAACTGTACCAACAATCTCGTACGCTAGGGTGCGTGCAGATCTGCTGCTGTTCATTTTCCCGATCTGTGGAAACACTGATTGACCTTGCTTTGCTATAAGTAGACCCATTAACCATTCGACACCCAACACTAATTTTTTCACCCACTATTCCTTGAACCTGCCAGGTTTTGCGTCTTTCCCATTCTTGTCTGGTGTACAACATATCCTCATGTGTAACTACTGTTAGCAAGTTCAGACCCGTGACATCTCCCATAGATCCAGTGGATTGCAGGAAAGCATGAGACCAGGGCCACCCAAAGAAGTTCCCTGCTGGCCCTGCCAATCGGGATGTGACATTGGAAAAAAGGTTCGCACTTAGGGTCTGAGAGAGTGTAATTACAGCACTCGGTGTGGGTTTTGGTACAGTGTTTATCTTAAATGTGTAAACCAAGCCTCTTAGTCCTAATGGACTAGCTGTGTCATTCTCCCAACGACATGTCACATAAGTGGGTTTGATCAAAGTGAAACTGTACCAGCAATCAAGTGATTCATCATTACAGTCTTTTGTAATTGCAACATTGGTGGTTTTGGCACTAGAAACATAACTACCAACATGCTCCTGGCGGCAACACAGGGTAAGGGGACTTTCTATTTTGGAACACCCCCATTTCTTTGTGGGACACAACCTTGCTGAGGGGATGTTCAGATGATTCTTTCCACCGGCTTCCATAAAATTTCCAGCAATTATGATGGAGGTGGCTTTTTCATGGAGGGTTCCTTCCACTTTTCTGCATGTTACCACAATTGACTCACCAACCGTTCCCGTCAGGGTTCTCATCAACTCATTCTGATCCCACCTCCACTCATTCGGGCGGTACACCTTGGAGTCATGCTGCACTAGGGTTGCCAGGCTTGGGTAACGGCCCTTAGGATAGGTTCCAAGGACACTGGTGTGCTGAACAATGGCTTCAGGCCACAGCTGCTCACCAGGGGGTTGTCCATGAAATTGTGGTAAAATGCAGAAAAGTATTAGCAAGGTTAACATGTTTTCAGATGATTCTCATGTCCCTCGGGGTTCACCTGTAAAAGCAAGAACAACAAAAAATCCTGCCACTGAGAGGCAGAAAGGAGTTTTAAAATGAGGGGATTATCCAGCGTGTGTGTATGCGGTGCTCTTTTCCAAGAGCGTCAGAGGCTACCCATGCATATTTATTCAGAGGGGTTTTCAGCACAAGTGGTACCTCGCCCACCGTGGGGAGGTCCACTAAGACAGGTTGTCCAGGGTAATGTGATGGATTGTTTGCATCGTCGGGACCTTCCAGGGAAGGGATGATGCTTGGAGGTGTGGGGTAAAAAGCGGTGATTTTGGGGCAGCCATTCACTCCCCACCTGCTATTTACCCCTTTAACAGCCTCCCACAGTCGACAGTCCCAGCTTGCTTTCTGGGGCTTAAGGAACCGCTTTAAAAGGCCATTTGTCCTTTCCACGATCCCGTTAGCCTGAGGGTAGTAAGGAGTATGAAAGGTCCACTTTATGCCTTCAGCCTTGGCCCAATCCTGGACCACCTTGGCAGTAAAGTGAGTCCCATTGTCAGACTGGATTTCTTGCGGCTTTGGAAAAGTTCCGAACCACCCCTGCAAAGCTTTAACTGTATTTTCACCTGTGGCCCTTTTAAAAGCATCAGCTTGTACCAAACCAGATACAATTTCCACTCCTACTAACACAAAATGTTTACCTCCTGATTTCTTAAAAGGACCAATATAATCTACCTGCCACGCATCCCACAAGCCTTTACCTTTCCTCAAATGCAGAGGGTCATCCTCTAAAGGATGCCTTTCCAATCGCTTGCGGCACTGTTCACAGGCCGATATGCATGTTTTACACATTTCCCTGGAGACTGGCCAGCCGCAGGCGTGTGCTTCCTGGTACAGATCTTTGGCACCTGTGTGCTGCCTTTTTACATGTAACCATTCTAACGGTTGATTCCAATCCTCTGAAATAGTTTCCTTTTTCAGGGGGCTAAGCCTTGCTAGTTCATCAACTTTGTTGTTCCATTCTCCTGCTTGATTCCCATCTGTTTGATGAGAAGCTACCCAACCGACCAGAAAGTTTCCTTTTCTGGCGATTTCTAGGATTTCTTTCCACTTATCTTTCTGCCACACTGGGATTCTGTTAACTTCCCAGTCATTCTTTTGCCAGAAAGGGAGCCACTCAGTGCAGCCTTTGTATACCGCATATGAATCAGTGTAGATGTAAACAGGAGAAGTGTTCTGTGCCTCACGTTGGAAAACACTCCAGAGGGCTATGAGTTCTCCTACCTGAGCGCTGCCCTCCCCTTCTGTGATAATTTTTTCACCAGATGAAATATGCAAGGCAGCCGCCTTGTATTTCCAAATTTTTCCTTCCCGCTTTGAGGAAGCATCTGTAAACCAACAGTTTGCTGCTATTTCAGGTGAGAATGGTGGTGCTATTTTTATTACAGAAGCAGGTTTGTCTTGGCTGCTATCCAGGCTCTCAGTGTCTTGTATTGCCAAGAATTTTGCAGCATCTTCTGTGACAGAAAAGCTGTTGCAGTAATACTCTATTTGAGCATACCATTTCCTGACTGATGACTTTTGAGCTATGCCGTCAGGTGGAGGGGTCCCGTTTGTGACAGCTTTGATTACCTTGAAGGGACCTCTCAAAATGATGGCTTGCTGCCGTGTGATTTTCTCTACTTCAATGAGAGCCAAACTAACAACAAACAATCCTTTTTCCCAGGTAGTGTATCTTTTTTCAGCATCTTTGAAACCACGGGAAAAGAAGCTGACGGGCCTTGTTGGACCTTCAGGACCTCGCTGCCAGATGTGTATTGATAGCCCTGAGGAGGCAAATCCCCATTCCACTTGGAAGGGGTCTTTAGGGTGAATGGGCCCCAATGCCTGATGTGCAGTGGCTTCAAAAATCAGTAATTGCAATGCTTCCTCCTGAGAAGGAGTCCAATCCCATTTGATTCCTTTTCTCAGTAAATTGTAAAGGGGCCTAGCAATGATTGAGAAATCTGGGATATGTTTCCTCCAGAACACTAACAGTCCTAAGGCTTGCTGGAGGTCTTTTTTGTTTTCAGGCATTTTCATCTGCTCTAAAGAAGTTAAAGTGTCAGGCGGGATGCATGTGCTGCCAGATCGCCACCAAATTCCCAGGAATTTTACTTCCTGAGAAGGCTTTTGAATTTTCTCTGAGGGAATCTTTAAATCAAGGCTCTCCAGATGAGAGATTATATTCTGCTGGAGATCCCCCACCTCTTTAGTTTCCTCTCCTCCTACCAAAATGTCATCAATGTATTGGTACACAGCTACAGTGTCAGGTTTAGGTATTTTTTCTAATTCTTTTGCTAAAGCATGATGTGCTAGTGTTGGAGAGTGTTTGTATCCCTGAGGGAGTCTAGTGAATGTGTATTGTTGTCCCTCCCATGTGAATGCAAAGCGATCCATGTCCTCTGGCTGTATAGGTATCATGAAGAACATGTCTTTGACATCTATGGTTGCCATGATTGTGTGAGCCTTTTCTTGTATTGATGTTATCAGTTCAGCTAAATTTGGCACTGCTGCAGTCAGAGGGTCAGTGTTGGCATTCAGCCTACGGTAATCAACCGTAAGCCTCCACTTCCCGTTAGGCTTTCGGACTGGCCACACGGGTGAATTGTATGGGGAGTGTGTGTTAATAATTATTCCTTGATCACGCAATTGCTGAATAACTGGTTTGATGCCTTCTCTGGCTCCAGAAGGCAAGGGATACTGTTTCACATTGATTGTTTTACTGTAAGGCAGTGCGGGTGCGGTCTGAAGCAGTCTAATGTTAAGTGATGGAGTGCCAAAAGACCACAGAAAACCCTCAGTGTCTTCCCACTGCCTTCCTGAGAGGACATCCATCCCTAGCAGATTATTCGGTATGTCCCCAATTACCATTTTGACAACCAATTGATTTTCTCCTCCAGGGAGTGTTACTTTGACTAAAGCAACATTCATGGGTTCTATGGTTCCTAAAGCATTAAGAACGCAGCATTGCCTTTTTGTTGGAACGACTCCACACTTCTGGGCATCTCTATGTGTTAGTGCAGAGATCTGGGCTCCCGTATCAACAATGTAGGTTACCAAAACTTTTTTAGGGCCCGTGATTGCTGTAATTAACATGTCTCCTGATTTATTTTTTGTGAGCATTCGTAAGTAAACCCAACCTCCACCCCTTCGCTCACCTGTAAGCGGTGGAGATATTAGTTTCCCGAAAGCTCTGTTGGTGGAGATTCACTGTTTGTGTTTTGGGGCACGGGTGGGTGAGCAGTTATGTTGCTTAGATTCTGTGAAAGAAGTTGCGAAAGAGTTACTTCCGGCTTACTGCTGGTGCTTTTCAGGAGACACGCAGCCAGGGTTTCACTGTCCAGGTTCTGTGAAAGAAGCTGAGAAAGAGTTAATTTTGGCTCACTGGTTGTGTTCTGAGGGAGAGGCTGAGATGCAGCCTCACTGCCCAGGTTCCGAGGGAGAAACTGGGGAAGGGTTAACTTTGGCTCATTGCCTGTGTTCTGTGTAAAAGACTGTGATGTATTGTGTGTATTGAACTGTGTATTGGTAGGAGCGTTTGTTAGTTTCTGGTGAGGGAGGGGGATCGGGGCACTGGGCTGGGTATTTGTTCTTCTAAAATTCCAGTTAGTTATGATTTTCTGCAATTTTTCAAGTGGTAAACCATCCATTATGTCCCGGGGAACCCCTTTCTTTATTCCCAGCATCCACCAGCGTTGTCTGTTGGAAATCTGTTTTCCTGGTTCTGTGTTTTCAGTATTAGGGGTTCCCATAAACCGGACACCTTTTGTTTTTTCTGATTTTTCTTCCAGGGTTTTTACA
Organism: Melozone crissalis; assembly: GCF_028551555.1. NCBI lineage: Eukaryota > Metazoa > Chordata > Aves > Passeriformes > Passerellidae > Melozone > Melozone crissalis. The sequence continues at coordinate 890,865 of NW_026535813.1, read as the reverse complement.
GGCCCATACTGTCTACAATAGTTTATTAAATCAACTGCTACCTCACCCCATGTCCAAATCTTGCGATTGCTACTAGATGTGTCAGATGGTGTTGTGGGGGCCTGTGTTGGTGTGTAGGGTGAAGGTGCAGTGTCAGTGGACTCAGACTGATCAGTGGAGTTGTTAAGAAGTCTTTCTAGTCTATCTATAGGGCTTAGAGCCATAACTGTCTTCTGAATAGTGATTGCTGTTGATTTCAATGTTTCTGGAAGCCCACGAATTAAAGGAGTCATAATTTCAGGCTTCACAGGCAATTGCATTGGGGATTCAAAACCAGGAATTAATTTTTTCTCATGAATCATTTGCAGACATGCAGCTTTTTGTACACTTTCTAGGATTTGGTCAGGGGTAGTGGCAATTGCTAAGGGATCACCCCTTTCCAGGGGATTTATTCCCCCGGCCCAATAGGCTGCACGTTGTGTTAGAGACCAGGCATCACGCTTATCTCCTGTTGTTAGGAAAACACCGTGTCCCCAGTAACCACTGGCTTCTTGTTCAGTTAACTTAATCTGGTCTCCGCCAGTGAGGGACACACGGAACACATATTCTGTTTCTGATTCGTGGGGGAGGCGACCAAATTCCTTTTTCAATTTAGCTAATTCGGTAGCGCTGAATGGTGTTTGTTTGGTTGTTATGTGGGGATCCATGTCTTCATCATTAATGTAATTATATTCAGTTTTAATAAAAGGTCTCAAATGAGGACAACAATTTTCCCCACAATTTTTAGCTGTTTCAGATTCTTTTTGTTTTGCTGCCTCGAGTTCTTTGTAAGGATAAATCTTTTTAATGCAAGGTGTTACTTTTTCTTCCTCCTCTGTAGAGGAGTTGATTTTGTGTATGGCTTTGGTGTGCTCTTCCCTAAGAGCAGCTCGCAGCATGTAAATTTCATTTCTGTCCTCATTTAACTGTTTTTGCAAAATTTCAACCAAATTTTGAAGGGAGTCTATAATTACCATTTCCTCAGTTCTCCGTTTACATCGGTTTTCTATGGCTGCAGTAAGACATGCTCCAAGAACTGAGCAAAGAATGTTTTTATTTTTACCCATTTTGAATTTTGATTCATGTTGCAGAGAACATATTCTATCAATGACATTTTCCAAATTAAACCAATTGTTCTCTGCCCAAGTTTCTCCGCCAGATGACGGTTTGGCATGGTATTTAGCAAGCAACGTGTAAAAGTCAGCTTTTGCTTTAGGATTGAGATTTTCACTCATTTTGTGTGAAGGGACTAGGACTATACCAGGGAGCTGATTTGCGAACTCAAGTTACACAATCATACAGACTTTTGTTCCACTCTGTCTCCCTAGACAGCTGAAGAAACCAAATCTGTCTGGAAGGCACTGTTTTAACTGCTTCAGATTGTCCCTTCCTTTCCAGACAGTGTAGACACACACACTTACACACACACAAATGTTTTCTCTGTGAGGGGACTGGAAACCTAGAACAGGGAAAAAGCCACTCAGCCTTCGCTGGGCCGCCCCTCGCTCCCTGTGTAGGTGAAGGGACAATATCTGTCTAAAAGGCACTGCTTAATTACTTCAAGTCTGCCCCTTCCCTTTTAGACAGTCCAGGTACACAAAAATACAGCAGTAAAAAACAGTAACAGGTTCAAATTCAGCTCAAAAACAACAGTAACAGTTTCAGATTCAATTCAAATACAACAACAACAACAACAACAGTATCAATATCAGTATCAATATCAGTAACAGCATCAATATCAGGATCAGGAGAAATATCAGTGTCAGTGTCCGTGCCGGTAAGATCAGTAACAGAAGTGACAGTAACAATTTCCCCTGTTTTTGCACCGAAAAATCTTTTGTGTCAATTCCGAAGCCTGTGTGCTCAATCGAGCGTGAGATTTGGCTTTGGCGTGTGCAGTCTGCAAGAGGTTACAGACTACACAAAACCTGCAAAATCTCACTGGCTACTGGAATCCTGTCCGTGACGCCAATTATGTGAAGGTCCGCCCGAAATGAACGGGTGACGAATGATTTTTGGGTGCAAAAATAACCAACAAAGGCACAGGGGTTTTGCAGTAACAAATCAACAAGGTGCAATTTTATTGATTATAACCACAGCTAAATATGCATTAGGTTAAGGGATCCGGGGAAGAGAAGGGTAAGACAAGGAAAAGAGGGAGGAAAGAAGGTCAGGGAATGGGGTATAGCTACCAAAACGTGAGGTCTTCGGGGTCCCGCCGCCGAAACACACTGGTACACGTCTTAGGGAGTACTCGAAGGACAGTCAGACCGAACCCCAATATATATACTGTTCTTGGTTGGGGGAAGGGTAGCTGAAATTATGTTTCCATGGAGGGGAGAAGTCCATTGTTTTCATGGCTGAATGCTCACAGGTACGTTAGGTTTTCCCCCTCCCTGAGTTGGGAGGGGGTACAGTCCCAGTCTCTGGAAGGAGGTTGCCATGGGGGTGCCATGGGGGTGCCATGGGGGTGTCAATAGGGTGCCAGAGGGGTTCTTGGTTCCTTGATGAGGGAATTCGCATCTCTGTTGGTCCGTCACGGTGGTTGAAGACAGGCAAGAGGGGTCTCATGGAGCGGGGGGGGGGGGAGCCACCCCAGAGCTCAGTCCAGCCAAGTCAGGAGTTTGGAAGAAAGTCCAGTTCAATTGTCCAGAAAAGGGCAGCATGCCCCCTTCGAGTACAGCATGGCGTGTTCTGCAAACATCACTTGTGAACACACTAGATAAGCAAGAGACTTTCTTTCCCAACCGGCTCAGCAGCTTTAACCCTTCGGTAGTTCTCATGACAATTGTGAGGCAAAAAATGAAGGATTTTCGGATGGACTTCTACACCCTGACTCCCATACCCAGGGTACTACAGCCTGCTCAATTTCTTCTGGAATAGGAGACGCATCCACTTCCTTGATCACAAAAATGCCTGCTATTTGTTCCTCAGGTATTTCCAATTTCACCCTTCCCCCTTCAAATATTATTTTCACATTAAGTCGGGACAACAGGTCTCTGCCAAGAAGGGGTGTGGGGCAGTTTGGCATATACAAGAATTGGTGATCTAATTCCTTGCCCCCAAACCTAAGATTTAAAAGTTGTAAAAATGGTTGTTCCTCTAGCTTCCCTGTTGCCCCCACCACCTGTACCATTGTGTCACTCAAAGGTCCCAATCGTCTATTAAGTACAGAATATGTGGCTCCAGTGTCTACCATAAATTCTTGATCCTTTCCATCTATCTCTAAAACTACCCTCAAATCCCGGTCTAGTCAGCTTTGAGTCTGATACTTTCCCAAAACTAGTGCTTGAGCGACCTCTGCTGGTCCTCCCGTGAATCCTCCCACAGGAGCATTCCCCATTGGACCTGTCCTTAATCCTATGTTTCCCATGCCCATACCTCCTCTAACCGGGCATTCATTTTTCCAGTGTCCCAATTGTCGGCAAAACGCACACTGGTTTGGATCCAACCTCCCCATGTTAGGTGCAAACCCAAATCCTCCCCGACCTCTTGCCAGCCCCCTCTGTTTGCGATTAGCTCCTCCCCGACCTCGACCCCTAATGGGTCTTCCTCCTGCCCCTGTCGGTTGCATTACAGCCAGAATACTAGCTTGTTGTCTTTTTGCAGTTTCTTTTTACCTGTTGTTCTATACCTTCCACGCTACCTCCAACATTTTATCCAAACTTCGAGTGTCCTCTCCTTCCAGCTTTTGTAACTTTTTCCTAAGATCCTCTTGTGATTGCCCCATAAACAACAATGCCAATTGAAGTTTTCCTGATTGATCCTCTACATCTAAATTAGTAAACTTCCGAGCCATGTCTTTTAATCGTTCTAAAAAGGCAGACGGAGACTCATTCTTGTCCTGCTTGACCGAATACAACTTAGACCAGTTCATAGTCTTAGGTATTCCTGTCCTAATTCCTTCCACCAACAATTCCTGATATCGTTTTACAGCCCTTATTCCTCCCGTAGAGTTTGGGTCCCACCTTGGTTCCTCACTAGGTACCAATTCATCAACTGTTTCATTTAGTTGTCTCAACCGAATCTCCTCACGAGCCTTTTCTCTAGTGGCTCTAATAACCATTTCCTTTTCCGTGGAATCCATTATAGTATCTAATAATACCTGTAAATCATTCCAGTCTGGATTCTGAGTCTTTATTACCATTTTAACCACCCTTGCCACCCTTTCAGGATCCTCCCGATAACTCCCCGCTGATTGCTTCCATATTACCAAATCCCTGGGGGAGAAAGGCACCTTTATAAGTATCCTTTCTCCCTGTGGTCCCACAGCTTCCCTTAACGGCACGATTAACTGTGGCCCCTTCTTCCCCTTCCTCCCCTGGTGAGTCCGCCCTGCTAACGGAGTTCTTTCAACACTCTCATTCTTTTCACTATCACCGTCACTATCACTCTCACTAGATCCCATTTTTATAGCTATATCCGCAGGGGGAGCAGGGGGCACATTAGGAGCAACCGGAACCCTCGGGGGTGCTATACAATAAGACAAATCTTCCTCAACTGAAGGATACAAATTACGCTCCTTTCTTTCTTTACATCCCTCGCACTCCCTCTCATCATTCACTTCTAAAACCAAAATACCACACTCCTTTTGCCATTCATCTTTCCGGTGTAAAACAAAGAACAAATCTAAATATGGTATTTCATCCCATTTCTCATTTTTCCTTAAAAATTGCATCAAAGATTCCATTATCCCCAATTCCAGTGTACCATTCACCAGCCAACCCGCTTCCCCAATCTCATATTCAGGCCACCAATGATTACAATAATCTATCATTTTACTTTTATCCAATTCTTGATAATACCCCTCACTTTTCCATCGTTTCAATATACAACCTAATGGCGTAGTTCCAGGTATTTTACCATTGGCTTGCACTAAGGTTTTAAAAGTTTTAAAAGACATCATATTACAGCCTTTAATTCCACCTTTAGTCCCAGTAAACCAATACACCTTAAACCAATATACCTTCTCGCCGTCCTTCCCAAAAAAAAAAAACAGGAGGCGAATTCCGGTCCTGTGTCCTTAGACGTCTTATGGCCGGAGCCTAGGCTTTTCTACCAACCACCAAATCCAAATCAAATTATCACCTTTTTCCAATATAAAGCACCTTCGGGCTTACCTTAATGCAGTTGTCCGACAGGCGCAGGGGTGGGCACGATCCCGATGACTCCCCGAGAAGTGCTCGGTGCCGGCTTGGAGTGGATCGAGATGCGGAACCGCCCCGGCTACCTTCGGAGTCCTGCCGCGGTCGCCAGAAAAACTGTTGCCCGATTGATAAATGACACAAAACTCGGACAAGTTTTGTGGGTGCTTTATTAAGGGCCCGGGGAGCTGGGGGACTAACGTCCCAAAGCCCGAGCCCCCGATTTCACATATGGGTGCTTCCCTCTTATACATTCAATTCAGAACAAAGTCTCCAAGAAACAGTTCCCCGTTCCCCTTGCCTAGTCACAGACCCCTTGTGATACATTCCTTGGTTCACAACAAGATCATTAATCTTCTGCTTATCTTATTCTAAGAGCATTGTATGCTGCCTCCATACAGGTTAGCATTCTTACTTTCCTGCACTAGTTTAAATATTTATTAAATTCCTAAGACTACCTGCTAGGTTACACACAAACCCAACACGCACACTATCGATGGCTACAAAACTGCAAAACTGCTTTTAACAAACCAATTCACACACAACTCATAACTAAACTATAATTACACATTTTGCAACATTTCATTTCTTTTCCAACAACTTTAACCCTAGCTCTTGGCAGGTAATACAGAATAAATTTCAGGATGCTCCCAAGGAAAAAGCAGTGGAGGCAGGTATGTTGTTTCACTTTTGCGCTCCCCTTGGCAAGACTTTCGGAGCTGCTGTGTGCCTGGAGCTCACGGCTTTCTGGTTCAAAAACCCTAACCCTAGGCGCAACCTTAACCCTACCCCTTGGCAGGTAAATCAGTATAGGGTTCGGGATGGTCCCAAGGCAAAAAGCGGTGGAGGGAGGCATGTTGTGGCACTCCTGTGCTCCCCTTGGGATGCCTTTGGCAGCTGCAGCGTGCCTGGAGGTCAGGGCTTGCTAGTTTAAAAAACCTTTACCCTAGGCGTAACCCTAACCCTAACCCTAGGAAGGTACATCACCCTAGGTTTAGGGATGGTCCCAAGGAATAAGCTGTGAAAGAAGCCATGTAGTGGCACTTTTGAACGGCTCCCGTTGGGATGCCTTTTGCAGTTGAAGTGTGCCTGGAGCTCAGGGCTTCCTGCTTTAAAAAACACTAACCCTAGCTAATCCCTAACCATAAACGGAAGCAGGTAAATCAGCTTAGGGTTAGGTATGGTTCCAAGGAAAATGATGTGGAGGCAGCCATGTTGTGGCTCATTTGCGCCCTCCTTGGGATGCCTTTTGCAGCGGCAATGTTCCCTGAGCTTAGGGCTCCTTGCTTAAAATACCCTAACGGTAGCCCTCACTGGAGCCTTGTAAATGAGGCTAGGGTTAGGGATGGTCCCAAGGAAAAAGCGGTGGAGGCAGCAATGTTGTGATACATTTGAAAGGCTGCCCTTGGGATTCCTTTCGCAGCTGCAGTGTGCCTGGAGCACAGGGCTTCCTGGTTTCAAAAATCCTGCCATAGGATTTACCCTTACTGGAGGCATGTAAATAATCCTAGGGTTAGGGATGGTCCCAAGGAAAAAGCGGGGGCGCCAGCAATGTTGTGGCACTTTTGAAAGAATCCTCTTGGGATGCCATTTGCAGCGGCGGTCTGCCTGGAGTTCAGGCCTTCCTGGTTTAAAAAACCCTAACTCTCACCCTATCTTGAGGCAGGTAAATCAGCCTAGGGTTAGTGATGGTATCCCAAGTAGAAAGCGGTGGAGGCAGGAATGTTGTGGCACTTCTGCGCTCCCCTTGGGATGCTTTTGGCAGCTGCAGTGTGCCTGGACCTCAGGGCTGTTACATGACTTGTGAGGGTTCCTCAGGGTGAGAGAGATAGACGAGAACCTTGCTTCATGATCAGAAGGCTGGATTTATTAATATATGATATATAATACATTATGACTATAGTAAAAAGAATAGAGAGAAAAGCTGCAGAAGCTGCTAAGCTAAGAATAGAATAGGAATCCAAAAACAAGGGAGCTCTCTGTGAATCTGTCCCCGAGCTTGGTCCTGAGATTGGCCCTTAATTGTAAACATGGAACATTAGCCAATCACAGGTGCATCTTCTGCATTCCACATCAGCAGATAATTATTGTTTACATTCTCCCTCAGGGCCCTCAGCTTCCCAGAAGAGGAAAAATCCCAAAGAGAGGATTTTTATGAAAAAATGTCTGTGACACAGGGCTTCTTGATTTAAAAAACCCTGACCCCAAGCCTAACCCTAATCATAGGCAGGTAAATCAGCCTAGGGTTAGGGATGGTGCCAAGGAAAAAGCGGTGGTGGCAGGCATGTTGTGCCACTTCTGCGCTCCTCTTGGGATGCCTTTTGCAGCTGCAGTGTTCCTGGAGCTCAGAGCTCCCTAGTTTAAAAAAACCTAGCCCTAACAGGAGGCATGTAATTCAGCCTAGGGTTAAGGATGGTCCCAAGGAAAAAGCGGTGGAGGCAGCCATGTTTTGGCAATTTTGCATTCCTCTTCTGATGCCTTTTGCAGCTGCAGTGTGCCTTGAGCTCAGGGCTTCCAGGTTTAAAAAATCCTAACCCTAGGCATAGCCCTAACCCTAACCCTAGGCAGCTAAATCAGCCTAGGCTTAGGGACCGTCCCAAGGAAAAAGCGGTGGAGGCAGCCATGATGTGGCACTTTTGTGCTCCCCTTGGGATGCCTTTTGCAGCTGCAGTGTGCCTGGAGCTCAGGGCTTCCTAGTTTACAAAACCCTAACCCAAGGCGTACCTGTAACCCTGACCCTAGGAAGGTATAGCAGCCTCGGGTTTGGGATGGTCCCAAGGAATAAGCTGTGAAAGCAGCCATGTAGTGGCACTTTTGAAAGGCTCCCGTTGGGATGCCTTTCACAGCTGCAGTGTGCTTGGAGCTCAGGGCTTCCTGGTTTAAAAAACCCTAATCCTAGACATAACTGCAGGAACGTAAATAATCCTAGGGTTAGGAATGGTCCCAAGGAAAAAGCGGTGGCGCCAGCAATGTTGTGGCACTTTTGAAAGGATCCCCTTGGGATGCCATTCGCAGCTGCAGTGTTCCTTGAGCTCAGGGCTTCCTGGTTTAAAAAACTCTAACCGCAATCCTAACCCTAACCCTAGGCAGGTAAATCAGCCTAGGGTTAAGGATGGCCCCGAGGAAAAAGCAGGGGAGGCAGTCATGTTGAGGCTCTTTTGCACTCCCCTTGGGATGCCTTTTGCAGCTGTTGTGTGCATGGACCTCAGGGCTTCCTAGTTGAAAAAACTCTAACTCTAGCCCTAACTGGACGCAGGTAGATCAGCCTAGGGTTAGGGATGGTATCCCAGGCAAAAAGCGTTGGAGTGTCCTGGGTTGACTATATGATGCTTTTATCCCCAATCGTCTCATTCTCTTTATGTTGAATAATAGGTTTTGTACCTTTAAGAGTGTTCCAGAGAGGGAAGGGGGGGAGAGAAGAAGCGCGCAGTTTGTTTTCAGACACTGCACTCACTCCTCCACATTCCTGCTCCTGACTGTTTTGTCTGCGGATGGACAGACAGCGGGACAGAGCTCTTCCTTTGCTTTTTAGTTAGTGTTAGCTAGCTGAGGCAAAGAAGTTCCCTGGACTGTTTTTTTCTTTTTTCTGTGGACCTCTTGAAACTGCTCTGCACTGAACACCCAGGAGAGCACCGGAGGCTGCAGCTGTGGCCCACCGGGCCAGGCCTGGCCTGATACAATTCCAGCACCGGAGGGATTCATCAAAAATTGATTGAGCTCAGCTGCAACCCAGGGATGGGGTTTTCTCAGTTTGTCACATCTTTTAGAGTGGCAAGGGGTCTCATTGTTTGATATTGTTTTGGTTTTATTGTTTAATAAACAGGTTTTTTTCAACCTTTCTCCAAGGAGGTATTTTTTCCTCCCGGACTGTAGGGGCGTCTGTAGGAGTGACGGGGGTCATGCACGGTAGGGACGGATGGAGATGAGATCTCTTTGAAGCTAAGTCATATAACTTGTAGTTTATTACAAAGGGCGTGGGTGCAGGGCCTTGTTGCGAGCTGCCAGCCGCAGCTCAGAGCAGGGCCAAGAGAAGAGAGGCTTAAAGTGTAAGACAGTTAACGGCAAAGGTTTAAGAGCGGAGAGCATGTAGAAAGAAGGGGGTGAAGAAGTGCAGAGGTGAGCGCGAAAAGAGAAGAGAAGAGGAAGAGGAAGAGGAAGAGCGGAGGAAGAGCAGTGGAAGAGGAGTGAAGTTCTCGTTACAATACAATAAATCATCTTCAGTGTTGAATATTCAGATTCTCTTCAACTAATCTACTACAGCATGTATATTTTATAACATTTCTATACAACTTATAAGAATCACTGCAAAAATTTAAGAGCAAAGAGCATGTAGAAAAGAAAAAGTGAAGAAGTGCAAAAGTGAGCGTGAAAAGAGAAGAAAAGAAAAGAAAAAAAAGAAGAGCAAAAGAAGAGCAGTAGAAGAAGAGCAAAGTTCTCGTTACAATACAATAAATCATCTTCTGTGTTAAATATTCAAATTCTCTTCAACTAATCTACTACAACATATATATTTTATAATATTTCTATACAACTTATAAGAATCACTACATTACCATACTGTGTTACATTTTAAACTTTAAATCATACTCTTTGAGCTCCTTCTACTAAGCTGTAGAGTCCACACTAACCCTTAAACTTACTTACTTGCAAATGTATTGTTTCATTAAAAAGAAATTACTTTTAGCTAGCTACACTATTGTTTTCTAGTTATTCAATAACTAAAAAATCTCAAAACTTACTTTCATTTCAATCTCGCTTATAGTTTCTATATTCTCAAAATCTTTTACCAAACAATCATATTTATAAAACTTTCTTGTTCTATCTTCACCAACACCGGACCAGTTGGGTGGGGAGGGGCCGATTGGATCTGCTTTTCCCACTGGAGCTCCTTTGGGGGATTATTCCACAAATTTGCTCTAAACCTGGACATGGAGGCAGCCATGTTGTGGAACTTCTGCTCTCTCCTTTGGGATGCCTTTTGCAGCTGCAATGTTCCCTGAGCTCAGGGCTTCCTGGTTTAAAATACCCTAACCGTAGCCCTAACTGGAGCCATGTAAATCAGCTTAGGGTTAGGGATGGTATCCCAAGCAAAAAGCGGTGGAGGCAGCCATGTTGTGGAACATTTGCACTCCCCGTGGGATTACTTTCGCAGCTGTAGTGTGCCTGGATCTCAGGACTTTCTGGTTTCTAATCCTACCCGAGGCTATACTCTAACTGGAGGCAGGTAAATCAGCTTAGGGTTAGGGATGATCCAATGGAAAAAGCGGAGGACGAAGCCATGTCACGGCACTTTTGTGCTTCCCTTGAGATGCCTATTGCAGCTGCAGTGTGCCTGGAGCTCAGGGCTTCCTGGTTTAAAAAACCCTAACCCTAGACTTTACCCTAACTGGAGGCATGTAATTCAGACTAGGGTTAGGGATGGTCCCAAGGAAAAAGCGGCGGCGCCAGCAATGTTGTGGCACTTTTGAAAGGCTCCTTTTGGGATGCCGTTCGCAGCTGCAGTGTGCCTGGAGCTCAGTGCTTCCTGCTTTAAAAATCCCTAACCCTAGTATTAACCCTTATCCTAAACTTAAACAGGTAAATCAGCCTAGGGTTAGGGATGGTCCCAAGGAAAAAGCGGAGGAGGCAGCCATGTTGTGACACTTTTGCGCCCACCTTGGGATGCCTATCGCAGCTGCAGTGTTTCTAGAGCTCAGGGCTTCCTGGTTTAAAAAACCCTACCCCTAGCCCCCACTCAGGCAGGTAAATCACCCTAGGGTGAGGGATAGTCCCAAGGAAAAAGCGGCGAAGCAGGCATGTCGTGGCGCGTTTGCGATCCTCCTTGGGTGCCTTTCGCAGCAGCAGTGTGCCTGGACCTTAGGACTTCCTATTTTAAAACACCCTAACCCTAGCCCTTATTGGAGGCATGTAAATCCGCCTAGGGTTACGGATGGTCCCAAGGAAAAAGTGGTGGAGGCAGCAACGTTGTGGTACTTTTGAAAGGCACCCCTTGGGATGCCTTTCGCATCTGCAGTGTGCCTGGAGCTCAGGGCCCCCTGGTTTCAAAAACCCTTTCCCTAGGCCTTACCCTAACTCTAACCCTAAGCAGCTAAATCAGCCTTGGGTTAGGGATGGTCCCAAGGAAAAAGCCGTGGAGGCAGTCATGTTGTAGCGTTTTTATGCCCTCCTCAGTATGCCTTTTGCAGCTGCAGTGTGCCTGCATCTCAGGGCTTCCTGGTTCAAAGAATCCTAGCACTAGTCTTAACCGTAACTCGAGGCAGATAAATCAGCCTAGAGTTAGAGACAGTCCCAAGAAAAAGCTGCTCAGGGAGCCATGTTGTGGAACTTTTGTACTCCCCTTGGGATGCCTTTAGCAGCTTCAGTGTGCCTGGAGCTCAGGGCTTCCTAGTTTAACAAAACCTTGCCCTAACTGGAGGCCGGTAAATAAGCCTAGATGTAAGGATGGTCCCAAGGAAAAAGCGGTGGAGGCAGCCATGTTGAGGCACTTTTGCGCTCTCCTTTGGGATGCCTTTCACAGCTGCCATGTTCCCTGAGCTCAGGGCTTCCTGTTTTAAAAAACCGTAGCCCTAGGCCTAACTGGAGGCATGTTAATCAGGCTAAGGTTAGGGATGGTCTCAAGGAAAAAGCAGTGGAGGCAGCCATGTTGTGGTACTTTTGAAAGGCTCCCCTTGGGATGCCTTTCCCAGCTGCAGTGTTCCTGGGCCTCAGGGCCTCCTGGTTTGAAAAACCTCAACCCTAGGCCTAACCCTCACTCTAACCCTTGGCAGCTAAATCAGCCTTGGGTTGGGGATGGTCCCAAGGAAAAAGCTGTGGAGGCAGCCATGTTGTGGCACTTTAACGCCCTCCTTGGGATGTCTTTTCCAGCTGCTGTGTTCCGAGTGCTCAGGGCTTCCTGGTTCAAAAAACCGTAACCCTAGCCCAAACTGGTGGCAGGCAAATCAGCCTAGGGTTAGGGATGGTCCCAAAGAAAAAGCGGTGAAGGCAGCCATGTTGTGGCACTTTTGCATTCTTTCTTGGGATGCAGTTCGCAGCTGCAGTGTGCCTGGACTTCAGGGATTCCTGGTTTAAAAAACTCTAACCCTAGTTGTAGTCCTAACCCTAACTTTAGGCAGGTAGACCAGACTTGGGTTAGGGATGGTGCCAATGAAGAAGCGGTGGTGGTGGCCTTGTTCTGGCACTCTTTCCCTCCCCTTGGGATGCCTTTCGCAGCTGCAGTGTGCGTGGAGCTCAGGGCTTCCTTGTTTGAGAGACACGAATCCTTGGCTTAGCCCTTACTTTAATCCTTGGCTTGTAAATCATCCTAGGGTTCGGGATGGTCCCAAGGAAAAAGCTGTGGAGGCAGCCATGTTGTGGCAATCATGCGCAGAATATTTTGACCTCAAAAAGAAAGACTTACAAACACTTTGGAAAGGAGATAGGATCAAAAGAAATGCAATTGAAAAAAAACCCAGAAAATTGGGAGATTTAGTGTATTCAAAAAATGGTCTGTGAGGAAATGAGTTGCATTGCAAAGGACCAAAACAGGCCAAAACTAAGCTCACAGATGCTGCAAAAGCTGGGGAAAAAGTCGAGGAGGAAGACACAACTTGGGGGGATGATATGAGGGATTTAGCATCGATACTTAAAAAAAAAAAAAAAAAGAAAAAAATCGTTCCCAAATCTAAGCCAGCAAAAGACCGGCCATATGCCATCAGGTGCAGGGACATGCACCAAAGCTTGCCCAAATTGATCCCCGCAGAAGGCCAAAACGGAAAAGAAGGACTTACAAACCCTCTGGAATGGAGATACCATCAAAGGATTTGCAATTGGAGGAGAAGAAAATGAAATTTAGGAATTTTCATTTCCTTTCGGGAAGGGAAATGGAATCTAGCGGTTTCAATGGGGACCAATAGGGGAATCTTTGGTGCATGTCCCTGCATTTATGGCATATGCCATGCCTTTGGATGGCTTTGACTTTTGGAAAGACTTTTTTCTTGGTTTTTTTTTTTTTTAAGTATCCATGCCATGTCCCTCATATCTTCCCCTCCAAGTTGTGTCTTCCTCCTTGACTTTTTCCCCTGCTTTTGCAGCATCTGTGAGCTTAGTTTTGGCCTGTTGTGGTCCTTTGCACCGCAACTCATTTCCTCACAGACCATTTTTTTGCAGACACTAAATCTCCCAATTTTCTTGTTTTTTTCAATTGCATTTCATTTGATTCTATCTCCTTTCCAGAGTGTTCTTTAGCCTGAGGAGGCAAAACTGCTGCTACTCAAAACATCAATTTTGAAAAAGTCACATACAAAAAAATAATGTAAGCGATAATACAGGAAATGCTGGAGTGGTCTCTACAGTTATCCCTTTTGCAGCAAGGAGCATTGTTAGGGCTTGTTTTTCCAGTAGATTCCTCAGCAGTGTATGCTGTATTTAATGGAACATTTTTTCTGCTGCTGCAGGAAAAACTGCACTATAATTATCAATAATTTTGAGTGGACTGTATGTCAAGTGGCAAAGGCAAGATCTAAGACACCACTCAGATACTGTATGGTTCTATTTCCAGTAAAAAGACTCAGTGGGTCTGGCAACTAAATTAAACCCCTGGCCTCATCAACTCTTTTTGTAGGCTGGTTTTGGACTAAGGTACACTCAACTCTTTTTAAATCTTACAAATCCAAAATAGAAAAGTTCAATGAAGCCTTTTCTTTTTAGAAAATCAAAATGTTTTATTTTTCTTTGTTATCGCTAGGGGAAAAAAAAACCCTCAAAACCAAAACCAAATTTTCTTACTTTAAAGTCTGACTTAAAGGATACTATTGGTTTATATCATGTAGCAGAACTTTATTTTCATGGAAGTACAGAGTGAAGTTCAATTGGTCTTACAAACCATATATGTGTATACCTATGCAACTCAAATTTCCTTAAGAAATCAGACATATATCCGGGGAGTGAGGGTACTTTGAAAATCATTTCAGGCAGATTTTTTTTCCCAGGAAATATCCAAAGGCTGTCTTATCCCTTTCCTGTGGAATCAGAAAACTGAAGGGTGATGACAACATTATTATTATTATTATTATTATTATTGTTGTTGTTGTTGTTGTTGTTGTTGTTGTTGTTGTTGTTGTGGTTGTTAAAACCCCAAGTAATTATGTCTTTTGGTAATGCAGTGAGATAATTTTTCCAAGAAGTATATATTGCTTTTGCAATTCCTATAATGGTATAGGGCAAAAATAGTAACCAACTGGCAAGTAACAAGTAGCAGTACCATGGCATGGCAATCTTGAAATATAAGATGAGCAGTAAGCAAGAGCTGAATATAGGGAATATGAGTTATAAACTGTGAGGTAGGAATTATAGCTTCTTGTACATAAAGCTTTTTGTTGTCATTGCAATTTAATTAAGACATGAAAATGCGAATTCTTCTACACTCAAATAATATCAGATTAGAGGGATGACATCTATACATAGGTTTGTTCAGTACTGATATTGCAATTCTGCAGTTAACTTTAAAGATAAAAAGGAAGCCTCATTATTGCAAGAAATGTTTCTAGACATTTTGAAGAAATTAGCACCCTTAGGATGAAATGGGGAAAAACTCATACATCTACAGAGAAGTCCTGTCTATGCATGGAACCTCCTATTTACTATAATCATTAATGAAAATTCACTGCTCCAGGGATCTTCTATTTAATCTCTCTTGTGTGGGGTTTCAGTGTGAAAACGAAAAAAAATATAATGATACTACCGCCTATGTGGTATAGCTGTTATTTCATAAGAAAACTCTGAAGATCTTTTTAAAAGTTTATAATCCAGACTCCCCTAAATTATCTGGAAAGTTATGTCAAAAGTGATGGGGAAAAGAGCTCTTAGGTATAATTGAGTTTTATTTATTTATTTATTTATTTATTATGAAATGTTACTTTTACTGTGCAAAATCTCTTTATTAGTACAACAAAATCTTGCGAAAATTATGAGTGCTTACAAAGCACAACTGCTTCCTGGAGGAGAAATGCTGTGTTTATTTATCCTCACAGACAAAGTGTTGTCCTTTATGACTTAACTATATGGCTATCATTGTCTCAGCTCTTGTGTGCGAGGCTGCTCTTCTGATTGCAATCAGGAAAACAGTCCTAGCCACCAGCCTTTTGATTTGAGTATTAGAGATACCTCTTCTACTCTACTGATTTCTGGAGCTGTTCTTCTCAGGGAAAATGAATGCATTTCAACTAGACGGGAGATATAAAAAACCAGAAAGCACCTTCTCCACACATATCTCCACATGGGAAATTAAAGTTTTTGCCTGAATAGGTAGGTGGAGAGAACATGAAAAAATTCTGCTGAACTGAATGTGTACAACCTGACTTCAGGGAGAGGTCAGAAATAAGGATAGGGATGAAGCATACAAGGCACGTTGTTTTTGTGATCAGATAGATTAAGAACTGTTGACTTTACTTAACCCAACCTTTTGCAGTGCAGCCTCATTCTGAAGTGCAGTGCACTGTTGGCTCTAAGTTCAATCTGTAAGTCTTTAGGGGTAATGAGTAACATTTCCACAATTTACTGCTGTCAGCCCCAGCAAGCATGCAGGACAGCTGTAGTCTGTAAAACAAAACATTGCCCTGAGTTGTAGTGCAGGGGTGATGCTTAGCTTGCTGATTGCCACAGAAATGACAGACAAATTAGTCCATGACAAAAGTGCATCACATTTCACTGTTCTGTCATTTGCCTATTCAAAGGATTCAGTTATGCTGCAGTAAGATCAATGCTGAATTCTAATGACTTCTGTATAATAGGGGATGTTTTGATTAAGTCTGTCACATACCCTTCTTCCAGTATATTTAGTGTAATAAAAAATAGTTATTGGTCTAAGTAAAGTAAGTTATTTGGAATAACCCTGGGGACCTTGGATGCGTTTCCCATCTCTGAAGGTAAGGTTTAGGTACATCAGAAGAAGCTGAAGCATCTTTGCTGTCAACACTTGTGCACTTGTTCACCTGTGTTTCATAATTGTTTTATTTTACAGGTAGAATGAGATAGAACATTATCTATGAAGCATAGTGAATTAGCTCATGTCTACTAAAAGGGACATAAACCTAATTTTTATTCAGATATTATGCTGATTGAGCAAAAATTGTAGCTACAAGAGCTGCGAGAAAGCATTATTTGTGAAAAGTCATATCTGAAATATTATTGGGTTTCAATCAGATTCAGCTAGTGTAAGCCTAGATTATGTTTCACATATCCATCCATCAGACTTCTTAGCTTCCTATCTGCCAGATTTTATTGAAGCACCAGTTTACCACATTCCTCAGCCCCATCACTTTTCATTACATACTCATATATTTTCCTCAATTGAAATGAAGGCAAGTTTTAATTTGTATTAAAATACAATTCCTTTCTTAAACAAACCATACAATTAAAAGTATAATACTTAATTTACTAGATAAACCATCTAGTAAGCAGAACTGATTGTCAAAAAATACAATATGGGAAGTGATATTTTTCAGCTCAGACTTCCAAACAAAATATTCTAGACAAAGAGAAGGCAGAAGAGAAGAGCAGCAAAATGTACTATTCAGAGAGTAGATTTAAAGTGTTATTCCAAGCTAATTTTCACTCCATAAGTTTCTTATCTGGCAAAGGATTGTGCATCTTCTTAATTTTAAATATAAGTAAGTCTTTTGGTGTTCTTGGCATTGAGTTTGAGCAGAAGACATAGTAGAGCTGTTTAGAGTATAGTTCAGTGCTGTTCAAAGTATATATTTAAGAAACTGAAGGATATTTTTAGGATCTATAAGCGTTTTATGGATAAGTATGCATTACCTAATACAACTTTACTTAATTTTAATAGGTGTAACTGAATAGCACCTAGTCTTAAAACATTCATTAAAATAGCAAGAAACTTGAATAGTAATTGTGATTTGACATTAGTTCTGTCTCTGTATCCTTATCAAGTACTTTATTCCCTACTTCTCTGTGCTGTTCTCCCAAGAAGGGAGAATTTATGCTCTCTGAGCAGCAGAAATATTAGTTTCTGATTTGACAGACACACTCTGGTGTTTGTCATAAACATATCTCATTGAGGATTGAATAATTAATTCCAGCCAGGGAAATTACAGGTTGAACTCTGATCTCTTTTTCATATTAGTGAAGCATAACACTTTCATATAAAAAGTCAGAAGTCTTCAGGCTTTTTTTCTAGCATTATAGAGATTATAATCTCCCCTCCAAAAGGCAATCACTGTAAAGAAATACAGAAATTCACCAGAGCGTGCACATGGTTTGAGAAAATACTTATAGAACAGAAAAACTGTGAACAGATTCTTTTGCATCTGTGTTTATATCAAAGTACTGTAGATAAATGCAGGATACATTGATTCTAATATGCCAGTTTGGCAGCCTGCAGAATGTAGAGCACTAGTTTTAAATCAAGTTTATCTGGCATTGCACAGAGTCAGTCACTGCAGAAAGTTGTCACAACAGGAGGGCAATTAAAGAGATTTATAGATCTGATTTCCAATGATAAGATAAAGAAAGGTCAACTTTACTAAACTGTTTTCTAAACACTATGTTAGAAAATGCTGAGTTAATACCTCTGCCAACATTGAGAATCTTGGATGTAAAGATCAGAAGTTGCTGTTTCAAAGGGAAATAAAGAGCCTCTCTGATGTCACTGCAGAGATTCCCTGTTCCTCCAGACTCAGTGTCGTGTCAGTGTTTTAAGAAACAAGCACATTCAGTTTGCCTGTGCCTAAAGACAACATATGTTAGTTGTACCTCTGCATTTTGTGGCTACTCTCATGTTCCAGTGCATGGAAAGGGCTGACAAGAAGTGACTCTTTATCTGTGAGATGGTTGTGCCCTGCTGCAGTAGGTTTGGCTGGTTTGGGCCAGCTTCTTGTATTCATTTTGCTATCTGTGCAGATACACGTGGGCTAGCTGCTGCAGGTTTTAATCTATCTTGGATATGTCTTCATTAAGTGGTGGTCACAGTGACTGGAATTCATCCTTGACCAGATATTGACACCTGCATCTGAGCTAATCACTTGGCACTCGCTTGGTTATCAGTCTCCATTAAAGTCAGTGGAGAAAAATGGGCAGCTTTAGAGCAAAATTTATCTTATGCTAAAATAGGCATTGGAGATAGGTGAGATGAATCACATGCTGTGAGTGCCTCTTTGAGTCTATCAATTAAAGCAGCCTAGGTGTAAGCATTGACCCTGAAGAATTCTTGAAGCAGGTGAGATGAATCTTCCCTCCCAGGCTGCAGAATCAATGTACTTAGAATGGAAGAGTGCCTCCTGGAATTTTTAGGTGGATTAGTCTCCTTTTTCAAGACCAGTGCAGGACCCTGCTGTGTTTGTATTAAGGAAGTTAGTTTTACTATGTGGGCAAAGCAAAAAGTTGTCTGTCAGAATGTCTAACCCACAGTGCATCAAATGCACTGACACAAGGAATCAAGAAGGCATCACTAAAGATTAATGTTTCATCAAGATATAGAACAGGTGAAGTGGCAGTGAGGCCCTTAGGCTCCTCCAGTCTCATCAGCAGGCACATAGGTATAAAGTTTTGTATGGTCAGGTGTAGGCTGTATAGAAAGAGAAAAGAATAATTGTATCAGAGAAGATATTTGTTTTTAACTTCCTAACACTCTGTTTTATACCTTTTACTGAAGTATCTGCTACTTTCTGCTGTTGGACAATGATCCCAGACAAGCCTAGGATGAGTGGTCCTTTTAGTCAGATCTTCAGCAGTATAGGACATATTGCATATTGTCTGAGGAACAGTTTCTTAAAAAAGTTTATGCTCGTTCTGAGCTCAACTATCTCCACTTCTCACTAGCTAGGAGAGCTAAGATTGCACAGGTATTAAAGGGTCCACACTCACCAGCTTTGCTCTGCCTGTGCAGGCTCAATGTCATGAAAACTATTACCCCTTCTGCACTGCTTCTCCTGGCTGCTGAGGCATTGTTCTGTATGCATTTAGCCTGTGTTTGCTGTTATGTTTTCACAGACAAACACATGAAAGCACTGTTCTAATTTCAACTAGTTAATCCAGATGTTAACCCCACAAGAATTATCCCTATTTGCAAAGGGAGCTTAGGGAGTGTGTACGATAGGTAAAGCTCAGCATTAATTTTTATTTTTCTATTTGACACCTTCATGAAAGATATCTAGTGCAAAAATTGCAGACAGCACAATACTAGAGGAAGAAATACTTATTTGTGTGAAAGGGGCTTCTTTTCTAAAAATGTGGATAGGAATATTTTTGAGCACAATTATTTAAAGCAGAAGGAAATAAATTTCAGTGGAAATATTTTCATGCAAAAATGCAAAGTAGAAAGGAAAATTCCAAATCTCTGTGAATGAGAAATGCACTATCCAGTTCACAGTTCTAGCTGTAAAAAATAAATTTGAGTCAAGGTTATTAGGCTTCCTAATAACCATCTACATTCTGGCTTCATTTTTTCAGGAAGCAATTCCAGTTAAAGTTGATTCTTATGACTTGGAGCAGTAGTTTTATCAAGTGGTATGTTTTGGAAATCTTAAGGCCAGTGTTTTCTTTCTATGCAAAAATGCATAGGTAGGTAAGTAAGAAATTAGGACTTTGAATCAAGCATGGTCTGATAGTAGGGCAGTTCTGGGTGCTTAACCCTGGTTAGGGCAAAGAAAACAACGCATGAGAATTGTTTCTTGTCAGTGAAAAGTAATCCCCTACAACATTTCCTTATAGTGATAAGTATTTCTGAGTCTTTAAGTATTCTAGGTCTCCTTAGATTTCATGTTACTTTAATGTCTTCAAAAGCCTCACTTTGATACATTTTCAACAGTCTTATCCCTGCCAAAATCTGCAAGATTTTTCATTAGTGCAGGAGAGTGTGTTTTGCTTAAAAGCAGGGGAATTCCTCGTTGCTGTAGCTGAGTGAGGCATCCTGTGGTCCCAAGGGTTTTTATTCCTCTAACTTCATGTTCAAACCCAGATGGCTGTGCTGTACTGACCCTGCATGTGGAAACCCAGGATATCTGTTTTACTATAAGTTTAATATTCTAATTTGTCTCAGAGGAGTAATGTTGCCATTACTTGAGAGAGACCTCCCTTTCCTATCCCTCTCTCTCCTATTTTTCTCCTGCCTCTTCCCTCCACACCATGGACCACTTTCATAGGAGTCAGCCATTTGCAGGGCCTTGTAGAATCTGTTATCACTAGAAGGGCTTCCATGTCCTTGAAATTAATCTGTCTTCAAGAATTATTGGCATAACAGCTGAAAATATGGTTTGCTTTCAACAGAATTATTTGTGTTCATCCCATATTTTTCCAGCGTCCTCTTTCCATTCTTTGTGGCATACTCTCTCCTTGTTTTTGCAGCTAAAAATATAATGGAGAAAACCAGTCTTCACAAGGCTGGATTTGAACTGTCTACTTCAAGCAAGCCAAGCCCGAGAGAACAGTATTGAAAAACATAAGTTGTATTCTTGTTGCTATTTTCATGAAACAGACCGTAATATGGGAGAGTGTCTGCAAAAATCTCATTTTCAGAATCAATAATTTTCAAAAGAATTCATACAAAAATGATAAATTCCCTTGTTATACACAAATAAAAAATTACTGCTGGTTCTCCAGAAAAAGCCACTTTCATTTGATATTTACTTGTATAAATTCAAATTGTGGTTATAAACAACCATTTTGTTACCTACATTTATTATCCTGGAATGTTCTGATGATTCCTGGGGAAGGTCTGTCTGTTTTAAGAGGCTTGCTGTCATCCCTCTAAATTCTGATCTGCTTCTGTGTGAATAACCTTATGGTCTCTGTCCTAGAGTAGCAGAAGCAAACGCCAAGTGATAACTCTTATTGATAGTGGAGCCCTGGAAAAAGTTAAAGATAGAATCTAAAATGTTAGGCTTTGTGATTTCCCAGATCAACTGCACCTGCGTAAGTAGTATGATAAATTATATAATTGTTAGATGTGATGATTGTTTAGTAATTAAATATAATTATTATATAACCATAAGAAGAATAATGAGAAACTATGTTGGAAATTCAGAGGGGGGCTAAATTTATGTATACAATAGAACAATATAAGTTTAATAATTAACATGAAAGTTATATAACGATAGAGTATAAAACATGATCATTTCAGATGTATGGTCAGAGTCAGATTTGGGTTGAATATACCTCTGACACCCAGAGCTCTTAATAAAAAGCACCGCATATAATCCCCCGTGATTATGTGTTTTTGAATGCTAATATTATCAGCTGAACCTTTGGTGGCCTGCATTCCTCAGCATCATTTAAACCACAAAGTCTTCCTGCAGGTGATTTTCAAAAACCTTGAGATTGCCTCTTATCCTCTTACATTCACACTATGACATATGCCATAGGAACACAGTTCTACAAATGTGCTTCTAAAATCATTCAATTTTTTCAAAATTTTCCCGCAGCTGTAAATCTGAATGCCTTCATTACCACATGGCTAGTTTTGCAAAGTCAGCAATAAAGGTTTCTTAAAAATAATCTAAAGGAGATTGCTATATACTAAAATAAGCAATGTATTCAGTCTCTTTCATCTTGGTACTTTGATAGACAGCAGTGACTGATGTGTCTCATTGGGAAGCTAAGAAAATCACTTCCCCAGAAGTTTAAAGGTCCCATTTGATATTTTATAGTTTTCTGAGGTGTCTGTTTTTACATTCAGATACTTTAAAAAATGTTAAAAGGAATGACTGGTTCAAAATAAAACCTTACTTATGTCTTGATTCAGTGTAATGGTTCAGGGAAACTTCAGAACTTTTCATGAGAAAAGAAGGAATCAACTTTGTATTTTAAATATAACAAAAAGTGGTTCAAAGCTTTGAAATATCAACGAGTTGCAGGGGAGGGGAATCAATGAGAAGAGCCAGCAAGGATGGGTTTAATGGTAATGAGTTTACCCTATGGTTCTGTGTTTTTTTCAGTTTCCTATCTTCTGTATAAAGATCAGAAAGCCCCCAAATAAAATCATATTGTATAATGAGTGGAAATTTCTCCAAATCAGTGAGAGATCAATGAAAATAACTCCAAAAGCCCAAGTTAAAATGCCATGTTGAAAAATTAATTGAAATCTTTTAAAAGATGTGAGCTTATTTTTCACTATATTAAATTAAAATTTCTCCTATTTTTTTTTCCAATACTGAAAAATGTCTTGAGTCTTGTTGAGTTCATATATTCAGCAGTGAACAACTCTGATTTTGTAACCCAAATTTGTTAAAATCTCATTTGATTGCCTAAATGGAATAATTTAGATGGATAAATGCTTCAGATGTTTTCCTGTGGGATCCACTGTGGGTAATGTTCAGGACGGAGCCAGAGGTGCAATATTGCATCGACATGGAGGATTGGCCCTAAATGCTAATCGCTGTCTTGAGGACAATCACTGGGAAAAATATTTGGGGTTTTTTTGTGACATTCTACAATAGAACTGGCTATGCCTTCAGTGACATTACTGTATTCTTAGGAAAGAAAAAAACCTTTTTTATTCACAGCAAAATAATGTTTTGCATTATCTGAAGAAGACTTTAAGAAGCAAATTTATTTGGTCTAATGATAGAAGATTTTTAATGCCACATAGAAAATGTAGCACCTTATGCAATATCCAGGAAAAGAAGCCATATCATTTGTGTGCCTGGAAATCTGCTCCACCTTTGGAGAGAAGCTACAGCACATTTCTATAAAAAGGCAAATAAAAGAATGAAATGCCACATTCAGAACTGGTATGGAGGAAATAGCTTGGTAACTGACTTTTGATCTGCAGCGTTTTGCTGATAGTGATAGCTGATGGCTGTCTATAAAAAAATTATTAAAAACATTACCAGATTCAAGAGGTGAACTGTGAATACCAATATACTTTCTTGCATGGTTGTATTGCCATGTCAAAGAGGTAAAGCAGTTAAGTGGCTCTTTTGAACATCAATTTTTTCTGAGAAAAAAATAAAATAGTGTGTAGTGTGCAATTGCTTGTTAAAATTTGGATGCTATGTGTGCTTCCTCAGAGAAAAGCTTGGGTTTTAGAAATACTGGACTAGAATTTTGCCCATGTTGATACCATCAGTCATTTCTGAATGCTATCAAGTTCCGAATCAAGAAATATTTTGCATTGTGGGACAGAGCAAGGTTGCTAGGCAGCCCTGGGAATTTATTTTATTGTTATGCACATCACAGGGTCATCTGGGTGTGTCATTTCCAAAAGAAACAGCAAAATAAAGAGCTCCATATCTGTCAGATTAAATTCCCAAAGTGTATTAACCTTTATTTCATCTAAGCAGAGTGAATTTTAGTTAAAAAATGAGGGCCATTCAATACTGAGCATTGGCTTTCTGAGTGATTTACACTCTGAAATGGAAAAAAAAAAGGCTTTCCCTGAAAATCATACTTTGAGTATTAGAATGAAATTTCAAAAAAAAAAAAACAACCAAGAAATGCAAAATAGAGAAGCCTTGTTAGGTAGGGAAGCACAAAAGAG
Source organism: Melozone crissalis (assembly GCF_028551555.1). NCBI lineage: Eukaryota > Metazoa > Chordata > Aves > Passeriformes > Passerellidae > Melozone > Melozone crissalis. The sequence goes on along the minus strand of NW_026535813.1, from coordinate 867,231 downwards.
CTGTAAGGGGAACTCTGACTTGAGTCATCTCTAACATTGGTTACAGTGTGATGCAGTTCAGCATTGGCTGAAGACGGAAATACAAAAAATTTAGAGATTTTCATAAATTTCTAGTGGAATGGACTGCCTCCAAGGTAAGAGCTGCTCTGTTTACTGTGCTTTCCAAATTTTGTCGGTGCAAAGAGACTTCTACCCCCTTTGGTCTCATAAATGTACATGAGCAGTTTAGAGAGGATTGTTTGTTATTAGTTCATTTGTTGGGGTTTTGTGTTTGTTTAGTTTTGGGGTTTTTTTCCCAGGAGAGGTGTTATTCACATGAAGGAATATTTTTTACATTTTCAATGAGGCCTTTTAGAGCTTCACTGCAGTACGCATGGCATGTACCTGGCACAGGAGCATTGCAAACAGCAGATCCTGAAATGCAGACTGGAGCTGGAAGTATTCAAGCTCGCCTCTGTTTGCTGCAATGTGTTTCCATGGCAACCAGATGCTATAAAAATGTTCTCTCTAAATATATTGCATGTGCTCTTTTTAACTTTATAATTTTTCCCTTCTAGTTATCAACTTCTATAAAAAAACAATGTCATGATGTTTTGTTTATTCACACCTATGAAAGTGGTTTTGTGTTTATTTTTTCATTATTAACAACATAAAATGTAGTAGCTTACAGTACCAGAGAAGATAGAAAGGTAAATGATGAGTCACTGTGGCAAATAAAAATGTAAATTCTGCCCAGGAAAAAAATAGTCAAAGTGAATATGTAGAACAGTTAATATCAGACAGAGATGTTTTTGTTCATGCCCAGTCCACCATTTGCTGTTAACTATCCTCTGAGATCGTAGTTTGTCTTCTATTCAGACACTGCATAAATCAGATGTGGCATGGAGCTTCACCTTTCAGTGCTCTGTGCTGCATGTGAGAGCCTGGATGCTTCCAGGCAGACAGCAAACAGCGGCAGTGTGAGCCAGAAATGACCCATCAGCTGAAGTTCAAGCCATTTAGTTGTGCTCTTTAACTGCTAACAAAACAGCTCCACTGGTGTGCCAGGGGTTAGCTAATGAACCACCACTGCCCAGCTGACAGCATCCAACCCTGCTGTCCTCCTCCATGACACCTGCTCAACCATCAGACACTGCCCTGTGCTAGGGATGAAAATCATTAACAAAAAAAAGAAGAGTGTATTGCAGCTGGAGTCTCACTCTGCCACATGTGGCAGCCAAACCCAGCACAGGCATGAGACACAGCTTCCTTTTTCCTCATGGAAGTTGTGAGTTCTGTGCTAGGCTGATATACAGAGACTAGTTACAGGGTCCATCACCTAACTTTCTCCTTCATATCACTGAATCTGGGATGGCAGTGACAAATATCTTCCATGATTTGTATGCAATGGATATGATGTACATGAGTCAGCAAGCCAGGCTCCACTTTCTGGGTTATCCTACAGCTGAGTGGTGATGTGGCATGGACAGGGAATGATGATCCTTCTAAGATCAGCACTCACTTGTCAGCTCAAAGACAAAAACTGTGTCCCTCTAGCACCAACAGTCAAATGGCAGCTGGGAAAGAAAAGGTCCAAAGTTTCATACTCTGTGAAGAAGAAGGGAATAGCATGAGAAATTTGGACAGCACTGCACTACTGTGGCTAGGAACCTTGACCATCATTTGTTTAAAGAATTAGTTGGGAGTTTATCGACGCTGTGCCAAAAAAGAAATATATATTCCATTGAAAGAAACTGTGTGTGATGTGCATGTGTGCGTGTGTGTAGAAGTTGCTATGATTTTGAAAAATTCACATAGAACTGGAAAAGAAATGAGAAAAAGTTATGGAAAACTTGTATGCAACATGTCTCCTACAAAAGATGAAAAAGGATCCTTACATGTCATACCACACACTGTATTCCTAAATGATTGAACAAATGGCAACGGTGTATTTGGTTCTGTGAAGATGATTGAAAGGTCCCCAAAACCTTTCAATGATTTTTTTCAGCTTTGAGTAGGACCTAAATATTTAGAGAACAGGGAAATGCCTCAGGTATCACCCTATTGTTCCCTATTCAATTTGTTTAGGTCTCATACCATTAATTCTTCTTCAAGAGCATAATACTGTAATGTAGGTAAGATGATAAAACATCTATTACGAATCCTTAATAATAGAAGTAATATTCATATTGTGTGAATTATCTCCAGATTCAGAAAAACTGTTTTTACTAAATTATTGGACAAATAAAAAGGGACAACACTCCTGAGAAAAAAAAAAAAAGAATTAAAATACAGGCTGATTTGCATATGATTTAAGAAAAATGGCTTCAGAAAAATTTTCACGCTCTTCAACTGTGCTTGAAATTTGCAGAGAAAATTATGTCTGACCAAGAAGTTGGACCTACAGTGGTGTTCCTCAAGGTTTGGTATTGGAACCAACACTGTTTGACATCTTTGTCAATGGCATGGACAGTGGGATTGGGTGAATCTTCAGCATGTTTCCCTGTGACACCAGACTGGGTGGTGTGGCTGGTGTTACTAGGGCAAAAGGATGCCATCCAAAGGGACCTGGACAGGCTTGGGAGGTGGGACTGTGAAAACCTTATCAAGTTCAACAAGCCCCAGTGCAAGGTCCTGTATGTGTGTACAAGCAAACAGGCATAGACTGGGTGGAGAATGGATTGAGAACAGCCCTGAGGAGGACTTGGATGTGTTGGTGGATGAGAAGCTTGACATGACCTGTCAATGTGGGCTCATAGCCCAGAAAGCCAACCATGTCCTGGGCTGCATCAAAAGAAATGTGGTCGACAGGGCAAAGGAGGTGATTCTGTGGAGGAACCCAGGACATTGCTCTGACTGCTCTGGATGGCTCGAGACTCTGGCAGGGGGCTCAGAGACCTTGGCATGGAGTCAAAGACACCTGTGCCTTCAATTTTAACCCATGGAAACAATTACCAACTTTGTGTGAAGATTTACAAGCCACAAGAGTTTGAGTAGAATGATAGTTAATTTGTCACAGGGTGAAAAAGTAGAATTTTGGGGATTTAGAATGGGGGTTCAAGAGGCAAGATGGACAATTTTGGGCGTGTCCTGTCTTTCTTCTTCTTCTTCTTGTCCTCCATCTTCTGCTGTGATGGTGGCACTTCTGGATTGGTTTAGAGTAGAGACAGACAGTCTAACATAGATGATAGTTATTGGAAAACTATTTTAAATAAAGTACACATAGTTTTTAGTATAAAAAGATAACATTACCGCAAGGGAGGTGGCCAGTGTGCCATGAACTGACCTGCCAGACAGACCTCAGCAGGTCAGAGAAAGAATGTATTAGATAAGAGAAAATAAACAACCTTGAAAACCAGAGCTGAGGAATCCCAACTTCTTCTTTGATCGTGAATCTGGGAAAAAAGACACTCTAATACCTTGGGAGCCATTTCAGCAATACAAAACTCGAGAATTCTGCCCCTCTACATGGCTCTGGTGAGACTCTGCCTGGATTCCAGCTCTGGGATCCCAAACATGAAAAGGCCCTGTACCTGCTGGACAGTCTCCAGAAGAGGACACAAAGCTGAATCAGGGGGTTGGAGCACATCTCCTTTGAGGACAGAGAGTTGGTGTTATTCAGCCTGGAGAAGAGAAGGCTGCAGGGAGACTTCATAGCAGCCTTTCAGTGCCTAAAGGGGGCTGACAAATAAGTGGCTATTTGCAAGAACATGTAGTGCTAGGGCAGGGGGAAAGGGCTTCAAACTCAGAGATGACAGTTTTAGATAAGATAATGGGAAAAAATTATTTATTATGAGTGTGGTGAGACACTGGAACATGTTGCTCAGAGAAGTTGTGGAGGCCCTGTCCCTGGAAGTGTTCAAGGCCTGATTGGAAAGGGCTTTGATCAGCTTGGTTTAGTGAAAGGTGTCCCTGCCCATGGTAAAGGGTTTGGAGCTAGATGATCTCTAAGGTCCAACTCAAACCATTCTGATTCTATGATTCATTCTGATTTAGACATATTGTTTGCATGAATTCACTTTGTAGTTAAAATGCCAGAAAACTACTATTCGTCTTTGTTGCAAGGATTTTTCAGGAACAATGTTTGCCTTTTTCTGAGGCCCTTGTGACTCTATCCCATGTCTGAAGCACAATACTTTTCCTGTAGATTGCTGTGGAAATTAGCTTTGCTTCTAGTAACCAGTGACAATGCTCAAACATGCAATTCTCAGTATGTCACTGAACCAAGTCTATCACTTCAGCAGCTGTCATGTGTAATGAAATGTTTAGCTTTTTGTCAGTGTGCAACAGGGATCTGTCAGACATCTCACTTCATTCAGCCACTACCATCTATTCACTCACACCAACTGCAGAAAATGAGTGTTCACGATCACTGTAGAGAGGCAAATTGTGTTGTGAAATCTGGTAAGATTACTTTACCATAAGACCCTGATCCAGTAATATACTTGAGAACATGATTCAGTAGTACCCACACCAAGTGATTAATATGGGCTAAAAGCTAGCAAGAGAAATGCTTATATAATTAATCACTCTCAGAAGGTTTTCTGATGACCTGTTTCAGTCAGGCAAAGTAATTCAGTTTTAAACCTAATGTTGAAATATTTCCAGCCAAAATAATGGCCAATTAATGCATTTTGAATATCCACTAATTTAAAGCTTCAACACATGCTATCAGATAAAGTCTAAAAGAAATGGTCCTTATAAAAGTCTCTATGGACATGAATGAGATGAGTGTCAGTGTCCACTAGCAGAAATAAAGTCTAGCAGAAAAATGATTGAAATAAAATAGTGAGGTAATTACTGTCTTCAAATGCCCGTCCAAATGTTTTTCACGGGACGTAACATAATATACAAGGGTCTTTTTATTACTTTTCTTTCATATAGAGGTTGATATTATATGAACCTATAATTACATTATTGGAAATAAAGTAAATAAATTAATGTAACAAATGACAGCACTGGCCAATGATAGGGATAAAAGAGCTGAAGTCCTGGGGTAAGCCCTGCTCTAACATAGTGATCTAGGATGGGTAGTGTGCACAGTCTTGCTCCCTATCCTACAGATCTTGGAAGAATATCAAGATGTGATGAGCCTTTACTCATTCGTTCTGTTCTATTTACATGCTTGTCTCGCTACTGAAATAAACAGGGCAAGGAGACTTTTTCTCTTTTTATTGCCTTTATTAAAAGTGATCAGCTCAGGATTGGGCAGCTAAGACAGGTCTGCAGCTTCCCGTTCTTTCTCCCAGGGCGACGAGGAGGAGGAGGATATGCGCAGCTTTGTCCACCAGGGGCAGGGCTGGGGGCCTGGCCCTCATGGGAGCCTTTAGGGCGTGGTAACCCCTTCCGATGTTGCTCCTGCCGCTTCTTGGCCAGGTCCGAGACCCGGCTCGGGGGCTCTCGAACGCAGGGTGAGGAACAACGAAGGTTTTTCAGCGTCTCTGCAGGCCCAGCACTCCGCTCCTCACGTCCAGACATCACTCCAATCTCTCAACTCTTAGGTGGCTCGTTGTTTTTGGGGTTTTCTCAGTACGTTTGGAGCAGTAGTCCCTCACAGCATGCTGGTCCTGGAGTCACTTTGCATAGCCCCCCCCACCCTCTCAGGTCTCTTCACCATTCTGGGGAAAAGTACAACTTAGCCTTGGGCAAGGCTCTGCTAATACAAAAGGAGCAATTAGCCACAACGACCCGTACCCATGATTACAATAAAAAAACAAGCAGAACTTCGGCAGCAACAGTGATCTAGCTGATTTTTGTAACCTTTTCTCACAAAAAAAAATTAGCAGAATTTTTGTTCATAACACTACTATAAAATTTACTTCAAGTCCCAGAGTCCTAACAGGCTTAGAGGTTACATTCTAGTGAAGAAGAACTAGTGAGGAATGTGGTCTCAGGGATGAAGTGGGGCACTGCCCATGGCAGCTTGTAGCCTCTCTGAAGCTGGGACTGGCTATGGCACAGCATCCCCCCAGAGTCTCCTCATGTATGAAAAAGAAAGCATTGCAGCCCCACAGCAGCTCTGGGTAACAGGAGGAAACCTCCAGCTGGGGTGACCCCCCTCAGGTCCTCTACTGCTGGATTAGCAAAAATTGGACAAAGCAGAAGACTTGGTCTTTTGAGGGGGTGCCACTAGTTTTGGTGTCAGTGCTGTTCACGGGGTCAGCCTCTGACAAATTTGCTTGATGCTTTGCAAGCCTCTGGAACACACAGTCTAGGAGCAGTACTACCAAATTAGCAGAGCAATACAGATTAAAGTGACTTTTTTTTACTGTAGGTGGCTTGTATTACATGTTTTTCACTGTCAGAAGAGAGCAATTTATCCTATTTCATGCTAATCAGAACAAAATAGGACAACCACTTTCTTCGGTTTAATGTTTCTAAATCAGATACTATAAACTAATAGTGAATTTTTAATAGATACTGACTGAGTACCTAAGATTTAACTTCTTATATCTCTAGAGTAAATTTTCAACAGATACTGATTGAGCAAGACTCAATACTGCATCACTAGAGTAAATTCCATGCCAGTATAATATTCTCTTCCACAACGTTATTGTTACATGAAAGATGTTAAGTAAGGAATACAAATCTAAATAGGAACTTGGAACTTTTTAATGAAGTGTATGCAACAGTAATACTGTGGGGAGTGTTATGAACAAAAATTCTGCTAATTTTTTTTGTGAGAAAAAGGTTACCACTGTTGCTGCTGGGGTGCTGCTTGTGTGTTATGGCAATTATGGGTCATTGTCGTTAATAGTTGTTTTTGTATCAGTAAAAGCCTAGCTGGGGCCGAGTTTATGGCCCTTCTCTGAGACAGTGAAGGGTGGGGACCTCCCCAAACAGTGAGGAGAAGAGACTGGGGGGGGATATGCAAAATAACTCCAGGACCAGCATGCCATGAGAAGCTACTGCCTCTAGCTTGCTAAAAAAGACCCCAAAACAACGAGCCAACTAAGAGTTGAGAGATTGATGTCTGGACGTCAGGAACGGAGTGCTGAGCCTGCAGAGATGCTGAACACCTTCGTAGTCCCTCTCACCCTGAGCACGGGAGTTGTCCCGAAACTGGGAGCGGACTGAGCGATGCGGCAGCAGTAACATCCGAAGGGGTCACCACGCCCTAAAGGCTCCCATGAGGACTGGACCCCCAGCTCTGCCCCTAGTGGACAAAGCTGCGCATATCCTCCTCCTCCTCCTCCTCCTCGTCGCCCTGGGAGAGACTATGGGAAGCTGCAGACCCGTCCGAGCTGCCCAATCCTGAGCTGATCACTTTTAATAAAGGTATTAAAAGGAGAAAAAGTCTCCTGCCCTGTATATTTCAGAGAGGTAACACCAGGTCTGTCCTCCACTGTATCAAAAATGAACCAGTGTGTTGTAGCTGACAGTAGGGACTACAACAGCTGTTGATGGGCGGCTGTGAATTCTCTCAGCTTTAGTAATCCAAAGTGGTTCAGATCCAAACCAAGCTTCCAACATGAGAAAATGAAAGAATGAGAGAAAGAGGCAGATGACTTTTCCTGACTTATTCATGCTACCTGAAGACAAGGAGGATGAATTGCCCTTGGTTGTGCTTTCTTTCTCCTTGGCTACATAAGGAGTATTAAATGAGAAGTGTAGATCACCAGACCTTTAGGTATCCAGCTGCACTGTGTGCAATCAGGATCATAGCAATCATTCTGGGAGGCCTCTTTCAAATTTAATCTCTCCCAGGCTAAGGCTGGAACTGGTTTTAGTTAATTTTTAAATATTGTTATAATTTAGTGGCAAACACCATACATGTTTAAGCAAAGATTAACAGCATAATTTTTGTGCCTTTTCATTTAAATTATTGCCAAAACTTAGAAAAAGTTAATGAAATAATAACTCAGTAATGTTTGTTGCAATTCAGCTGCTATAGAAGTAGCATGTGCATTGCGACAGCTTCATTAAAAACTGCCAAATTGAGCCATTATGATAATTACTACTATAAACTAACTACCCCTCAGTTTAAGGACATGTTTAAGGTTATTTGGGTCAAGCTAATAAAACACAAAAGTTGACTTTTGATGAAATTTTGGCTTCATTAGTTGAAATGTTTTTAAATCACTACAATTAAAACATGTTGAAGTGGAAAATAGGCATTTTCTGTCTCTGCTTTTCCCTCAAATAAAATTTAGATGTATTCATTCAGTTATTTGTCTTGCTCAGTAACAGACCATTTGAAGTGGTTTTACTGCAAAAGTGAGTCTTTGACAGTCTAATTTAAAAACTCCTAATAATTATAAGTATCCCTCAATGATCATACAGCATTGGTGGCCTTAGGCTTTCAACAGTCACCACCAAGTGGTCTTCTGCATCCACTAGTTCATATCAATTGTTCTTCAGGGAGTCTGTGGAGTTATATAAGTTAAAGTTTATTAAAAATAAAATCAGAGTCTGATAAAATGTCCAGTAGTCCTTTATCCCCCTCTCTCATTGGAGAAACAAGTCCAAAGAGAAGTGCTGCCAAGAAGTGTTATGAGCTAACAGCAATTAAGTCCCTTGTAGGATTTCTCATGTGAACAATTCCTAAAGGAACCTCAATGTGGTGCTTTTATGGCTGCTTTTATGTTCTTATCCTAGCTTCTCCTGGCAAAATTTACCAACAAATCCAGGCAGAACTAGGATCTGTCCCTGTAGGTCTTGGTGGATGCTAGTATTTATACCACAAAGGCCATGGGAGAGGGAATAGGTTTGTGCTAGTGACCAGCACAAAGGAGTTGCTGCTGGAGAGCAAAATTGAATAGAAAAACATTAGAATCTCAGCATTTTGACAAGTTTTATTGATGATGTTCAAACTTTTCTGCTGAATTTATTTCTATTGCCCTTTTTTTCTGAAAAGAAATAAAATAACTTATAGACTCCTGGTTAAGAATTTATTATGTACATGTATAGTTACAGTGTAAGCACGACTTGATGCTCAATATACATGATGTCTGTATTTGAATGTATCGTGTGTCTTTCAGTTTGCAGGTACCAGTTCAGGCAGGGAAAAGAATCATTTATTGTGGTAAAAGTGGTATATATTGAGATTTTCTCCAGCTTTGTGTGTTCCAGTTTGATCCTGGAAGTACCTTGAGAAAAGCTTCTGATTTGTAAGGCATGTTTAACCACCTCTGCAATATGCCTTGTGCTGAGGTGAGAAGCCTGCAGGAATTCAGTTCTGTTCTGTTCATTCTTTGAAATTCTATAGCTCAGAATAAAATGAACTTCTGTCTAACATCACAGTTTTCAAATTGCCTTGTGCCAGAGGCTCTAAAAAGTTCAATATCCCATCTTTCTTTTTCAGCCTTACAAGAACAATAAGCACAAGTTGACATTAATGCCATGCACATTTTCAAACATTTACAACTTTTTTTAAACTACAGCTGCTGTGTTCAGTTAATGCAAGGTTTAGTGTGGCTGCTTCTTCTCCTAAAGCTAGAGGGAGGGCAACCCTTGTTGTGTTATGGAATGCTTGCATTGTCAAGGTGGTTATGCAAAAGGTCTGGGTGTCATTAAAAATGTCAAAAACCATGCTCGGTTTCTTGTTGTTTGTTTAAGTTTTTTTTCTCCCTAAAAAAAACAAGCAAAAAGACCCAAGCCAAAGCAACAAACAATACCCCAATCGAACACACCACCTACGAAAACCAAACAAAAATCCAAAGCAAACCTAAAAAAACAAACCCAAAACCTTGAGGACAGCTGATTGTACTCTGTAGTTTGCATTAAGAGCATTTTTTTTTTTAATTAATACCTGGTGTGTTCCTGTGCATTCAAATTACAAGTGAGCATATCAGGAGTTTTATACACTTCCAAAGAATGTCTCTGCCTGCTGTTAGCAGGTCTGTGGCCTCAGCAGAATCCTTTCTTTGCCCTTTCAGAGCGCTCTTCCTTTCCCCTCATTACTGGCCGGAGCAGGGGCTCCATGCCCAGCGCCGCTGGATCTGTGTGGCATCCCGGGACACAGCGATGGCGAGGTGCCACCTTCTGATGGCTGCAAGACGTGCATCCCGTGCCAGGAATGCTGAAATCCCCTGGGCAGATGAACCACCGGGAAAATGATGGTGATTGCTAGTCTGGAAAAACTCATGGGACCTCCAGTGATGGAGAAGCCTCCTTTCTTCAGATGCAAGGTTGTTCAGAACTAACAAACTGACACAATTTTGAATTATCCTTAAAAGTTTACTGAGGACTTATCAGAGCCTCAAGTTTCAGGAGTATTTCTAAAATTTTTTATGAATTTATAACTTTTTTATTTTTTGCTCTATTATCCTAAGTTTCTTTGATTTCTATTATAATTTCATTGAGCAACCATGGCTGAACAATAAATCTGTAGTAATGTTCTCTTCGAAATGTGCTAAGCTTTGTCTTCTATGTGGTCAGGACAAAGGTGAAGGAGGGAATCTTGCTGGACATCCTCCTTTTTCCTTAAGCAGAATTCAATAAATCCTGTTGTCACTGAAGGTAAGATCATTTCATGTAAATACAGCTTCTACCTGAAACCTATTTTGGATAAATTAATAACAGCAGGAAAACTTTTGCATCAGACTCTGTAGGCATGGGTAAGCCTATAACATATGTAAGGGCTTTTTTTGGAGCAAATTATACAGTGGTTTTGAGCTATTTACATGTGCTAGTATTTGTTAAATTTTCAGATACATGGTGCTTAGCTGAAAGTGACAATATTACCAGGCAAATATGATGCCAAATATAAATATTCTGATGCAAAATTAAGAGCCAGCTATAAACACACACCACAGATATCTAAATACATTCGGGATTTTGAGTTTATTTTTGAGAACAGCAGTTACCATTCCACATTCTTTTCAAAGGCTGTCATTTAAATAACCTTGAGAGGAAATTACTGTTTCCTGTCATTCTCCTGCTCTGAAAAAAGGTGGTTGCAGCTACATACAGCTCTTGTTGTCTGTTCCCCTGTGGGGCCTGTAACAATGGGCTAGCTGTAGGAGATTTAGAGTAACCCAGCTTCATCATCACAGGAGGAAAGGTTTTCAGCTCAGAAGCACTGGCATTTTTCAAGGCCTTTCTGCATTTAGCAATAAAACAGTTGTTCTCCCTTGCCATTTCCAGAGTTTCTTGTCCTCTTGGCTCTCTGGTGTCTGATTTGTGGTTTGGTACTCTTGGCCATGTAAGGATTTAGGGGTGCGTGGTTCTGGGGAGTACTCAACCCCGACAACAGACTCTGCCTTGGGTTACTGTTAACAAATATCCAGAGAATAAGACGTGTTGGTGAGGTTTTTTTGGTTTTTTTTTTTTTTTGTTCTCTTTTGGTTTTGGATTTTGTTGGGGTTTTTTTTTGTTTTTTTGGTTTTTTTTTTTGTTTTGTAGGGGTTTTTTGTTGGAGAATTTTGTTCAGACATGGCTTATAGAAAGGCTATGATCACATACAGCTGGTTAAAAAGTAAAAGGCAGCTGTAAGCAGCAAGTTCTCAGGCTTTTTCCTTTAAACAGTAAACACCATGTCCTTGAGTAAAGTGATGAGAAAAACATAGTGGAAAACATGGAGGCCTTGAGAATGGTAAATAACAAGTCAACAACAGGATGAGAAAAACAAGTATTAGCCTCAACAAGAAAACCACAGGTATTGGCAACAAAGGAGGGGTTGGTGTGTAATCTGTAACCAATGATGAGCTCGGGTTTTGTAATATGTATAAGCTTAATTAACACTACTATAAAAGTGTGCAAGCTGGATCAATAAATTGTAGTTTGATGCTGATCAATCAGGATGTGGTCGTCTCCCTTCACCTTCCTCAGTTTTTTGTTTGCTTGGTTTTTGGTTTTTTTTGGTTTTTTTTTTTTTTTTATCAAGGTTATAGCTTGTGCTATATGTGTGCATTTCACTCTTTATTTGAGTTGATAGGCTCTTCTACAGAGTGCAGTGCCATAGGCTAAGCTCTGTCCAAAGTGACATTTTTCTGGTTTTCAGAGAACCTTTAGACTCCACACAGAGATCACAGACAACCTCCCCACTTATGGATCTCTGCCTTGTTGTCTAGTTTGTAAACAGACTGCTCTTTGAAAAGACAAAAATAAGCCCCAGCAAGTGGACATGCTCTACCCTGTGTCCAGAGACAGCTACTAATATATTTAAAATAAAAATTCTGAAGTGTCTTGCTGTTTTAAGAATATTTCATTCAATTATATAAAGAAACATCATTATAGATGGCAAAAATCACTCTGTTAAAAAAAAAATAAATTCTCTATCATCAATTTCTGCTTTTGTGAGAGTGCCCAAATGATTGGTGCCCGCTTTCAATGACCAAATTGCTGGAGCTAAGTTATGCCCATATGAGGACAGCAGTTTTTGAAAGAGTATTATATCAATTGAAAGGAACAGGTGGGCTTTCCTTTGAAAACAAGGAATGCTCTGATGTTCTCACATTTTCAAATATCAGATTTTTGTCATGTACTCTGAAAAGGGAAAGAAAAATCATGGCCACCAGAAATAGCGGTCTATTATTTAGGCTAGGGCTGAAAATTACAAAGTTCCAGGAGTGGAAGATAATTAAACATCCATTAGTAGATATTGACATTTACAGTCTTCCCTTGCACATCAATTATTTTAGACTTGGCCTATGTATTCTGATTATTTCCTGCTCCTCTTTTTTTCATGCCTTTTAAATTCTCAGTCCTGCCCCAAGAACTTGCTCACAGTTTTCTGCTACGTATCAAGGCAAAATTAAAAATTTCTGAGTAAACCTGGCCCCACTTTCTTCTTTATAGCGATCAAATCAATCTCAACAATTCCTGATCCTGGAGGGTTTTTGGCATGTTTTTTAAGGAGGCTGAAGTAGTAAGGAATACTTGAACCTTCACGTAGAGTAATGGCTAAAATACAACAGCTAATTGTTACAACTTATTTTTGATTAAGTTAAGCAACAAAGTATGAAAGCCATTCAGTACTCACATGATAATAGAATTACTCCATCTTCTGGAGATATAATTATTATCACATCACCTCCTTCACTCTACAATCTGGTGCATTAGCAATAGACTAAACACACATATGCATTGCCAGTTGCTCTGCTGTTTGAGGGAAAGCTGCTCAGTTACCGAAATAGTCTTTCCCTTCAGAGCTTATTTTCTGCATTTGCTGCAAAGAGCTTGGTTTAATTGCCTTTCAATTACATCTAAAATCTTAATTTCTTTGTCATGCTTCTGGGCTTTGTTTCTGTGTGTTAAATTTTAGAAAGCTAAAAGTCAAATCAGGAATCTTGGTCAATTTCTTTTTAAGATACATTGTTAATATATACATTTAAAAGAAAGTGACCTTTGCTTGCTACATGTGGTATTCTTAGCTAGATTCATTGTCTCTGGGCAATTTAAAAAGCACCCTTTGGAAAAGGATTGAAAGAACATTTGGAAAAGCAATGGACCATTTCTGTAAATTTTTCAGTTATTCAGAAGCTGACCTGAATGACATATGCATTTATGTGAAACCTCCTCAAAAAATTCGTGAAAAGAGCAGAGCAGAACAAAGATGTTAATTTTACAATATCTGAAAAAAGTCATTTCTATGTACTGACAAGTTTCATTAAAATATTGACATTTACAACCAGCAATGTGAGTTTTAAAGAAAGGTTACAATTTTTCAATGTCTTTCTACATTAAAAATCCTATGTACTATGTACATTATTTTAATTAGAATCTGAGAATCAATATTTTGTATTTTATTAATAATAAAAAAGTTCTAATTTTTCACACAAAGCTAGTATATGAATAGCATATGAATGTTAGCCTCTGCTCTGTCCCTCAACACATTGACACACTGTTCATAAAGTAGATCATAATTTGAAATCATAATAATTTCATAATAATTGAGATCATAATAATTTGATTTAATGAAAAATTATCATTAAATCATCCTTTAACAAAACATATGATTATATTTTTGATGTTTTCCTGTGAATTTGTATTCATTTGTAAAGGCATCTGTCTTTGACAGTACACATATTTGTTGCTTAGCAAACTGAAAATGACTGACAGTGTTGAAAATCCATGTCAGGTCAAAAATGGTCTCTGCTTGGAATTTTGAGTATCAAGAGATCCCTTTTATATTTGTATCACTGCAGGACCAGCCTGAAATATTTGGACTATGTTAGAAGCTGTACAAACAGGGGACAGTGAGATAATTCTTATTTCAGCATAATAAATCCAGATAGATCCATTCCTCCATTTATCACTTCTTTACTATGACTTCTAGTAGAAATTGACCCAGATGAACTTTATTTCATTATAAACTTGGACTTTTCATTCATCTATACATAATTTCTGCCTTTGCTACTTATTGTTAGGGGCAGATATTGGATGCTTTATAGGATTACCATACTGTTACAGAGCAGTTCCTAAATTTTTTCTTATAAGCCTCTCATGCAGTGACTGTTGATAAATCCATGTCTTTGAAAGCTTTATCTTCCTGCTGGTTTAAGAAGACATCTCTTGCCCTCCTAGTTGCACAGTGGTACCTGGCTGCCTTGTGAAGTCACTGTGACCCAAGCTTACTCTAGTCAAGTGAAACTGTGCCACTTACAGCAGGTTAACACTCAGGCTGAGATCTGTAATCTCTATAGATTTGTTTCCTTTGCTGCTGGCAGCCATGTGAGGTGACCTGAAATCACCATCCCAATCCTGACTGGGTTTGCTTGAAACCCACAAATTCCATTCACTTCCTCTTTGAGACATAAAACAAGCTCAGACAAGTATTGAGAATAGCTTTGCCTGAATCCACTATTCCAGAAAAATATATTCTCGGTCCTTAGCTCTGGGTTTGCACTGAATTTGCTGTAGATTGCATGGAACACCACACAGAAGAGATAAGAACCTGCATTAATCCTATGACTGTTTTTGCTGGTTCTCACCTGTACTGAGACCAGGCAGCAGCTGCTGGATTTGCTTCCAAGCCTTATTTTCTGATTCCAAACCAAGGAGTGGGCTCCAGGTGGCAGCACGGACACCGTTTCCAGAACCAGCAGAAAGGTTTGGCAGGAAAAAGTTTCAAATTATTTAGTCTTTCCTGTTCCCAGATGAAACTCGCAATAAAACCACAGCTGAAGTCTAAATTTTAAGGCTTTTTAGAGTTTTCTTAGTTTATATTATTCTTAGAATAATTCTGTGGCAACTTCCATTTCTCAAAAGCACATTTTCTTCCTGAAATTCTGTAGTTACTGAACCAAAATGAGCTAAACCTTGAGATAAAGGTATTGTGAAAAGTTTCCATGTAATTCAGAAAATGAATGGTTTTAAAGCAATTTTAAAAAAGATTACTATTTAGGTTAAATCATATCTGGTATTGGGTTTTTTTCCCCCAGAAAGTTCTAATCGTCTTTATGTGAAATATAGGAGTTCTGCTCATAGCAGAAACACAAGATTGACAGAGAATCCCTGGGTTCTGAAACCCTCCATCTGCAGTTTCAGGTACAATTACATACATGTCCTTAAAACAGCCCAAAAACTATTTAATCATGAAGACCAAAAAGCCCTGAACATTAATTGTGGGGATATGACAATCCCAGCTTCAGGCACAGAGCAAAGTTCTGAATCATGTTCAGATTGATGGGATTAGGAAAGACAATGACCAAAGGAAAAAACAGGCAGTACTATAAAGTGTATACATATGGTAATAAGAGGAAAAACAGCTGATAATGGCTGCTTTTTACATACAAAAGACACCTGTAAGGTTACAGGCTTTAGCAATGTTTTTAACACACTGAGAAAGGAACTCTGCATTTCAAATTCTTGTGCATATTGATTTTGACCCTACATGGTCTCATTCCTGATTATAGGTCTGCCTTTTACATGGTATTGACTCCCTTTCAAGCACTCTGCAGGAATCTGCTCCTCCCTGAGGCAGAATTTGCTCTAAATACCTCCTCACATCTCCTTACTATTGCCACAAGATAGCTCAGAGAGAGATTCACATTTTCCCGAGTGTGCCTGTTCTTTCTCTCTATATGGATATAAAATCTGAATGATTAATTATTGAAAAGCAATGTCACCTCTTTTGTGGGATCTCAGTCTCTCAGAACTGGGGTGCAGGGTGAGCAAGACCCCCCCTGGGGGGCTCGGGAGTCCTGGAATGCTGCCAGAGATGTCTGGTGGCTGGACTTTGATCCCACATGGGAGATGACATCAGTATGAGGACGGGAGGATTTCACTGGGGTGAATGGTGAAGGGACAAGTTAATTGGAGTGTGAGATACAGGGTTTAAGATCCCTGTACAGGGGGGTCTAGAGAGGCAAGATGGAGGGATTGGGGCGTGCCCTTCTCCTTCTTCTTCTTCCTCTGGGCCTCCATCTTCTGTGGTGATGTTGGCACTCCAGGATTGGACCTTACTAGGGGAACACTGGTTAATAAGGGTAGAGGGTATTGGAGAAAAATGATAAATATTGTATACGTAACTCCGGGTATAAAGATAGGTGACCGCCCCAGGGGCTTTCAGTGTGTGCCCATGGCTGACTGCTGAGCAGAACTCTGTCAGGCCAAGAGAAAATCTTTTAGATAAGCAATTAATAAACACCAAGACCAAGAACAAATCTGAAGCTTCCTCTCGTCCTTTCGAACCCGGGGGCCCAAGGCCATCTTTGGGCTTTTCCCCAGACCATCTGAACAGCCCAGAAATCCCACAATTGGCGTCCGCTGTGCGGGCTATCTCCCACCAAACCTTTCGGGGGGGGGAAAGCCCTGAAGAGCTGAAGAGCCAAGAGAACAGCACTTATAACTCCAGAGGAGGGAAGCCTGAAGAAAGAAAGAAGAAAAAGAAAAAACCGGCCGGGAGAAGCTGCAAAAATCAGCAGTCACTGAGAAATCCCATCTCTCAGCTTCTGCTGAAGACAGCTCATAGCAGAGCGGCCTGGACTGGGACCAGAAAGGCGCCTCTGATCCATCCCTCGTAATCTGCTGGACGGAGAACAAGGGCCTCCAGACCACGCTGACGACAGATTCGGTAAGAAGGCCAAAATAAAATTATGGGGGCAACACTCTCCCAAGAACAACGGGAAATCTTATCCACCTTACAAAGTGTAGCAGAATTATATACAGAAGGGATCCCAAAGAAAGAATTAAAACAGCTGTTATTATGGGCAAGGCTCAATTACCCACTTGCAGAAACATATCTTTTGTTCGAAGTCGGGTTTTGGCAAGAGATTAATAGGCATTTATATATTTTAGCAACAAAAAAAGATGAGACAGCGTTAAAGCTACTCTCGCCGGCAAGAATCATGTTACAAGGTATTTCAGTCCAGTCTAAAAGACTGGAAAAGCAGCGAGAAGCTGCGGTACCCTCAGAGAAGGGGGCGGAGCGGCAGAGCTCCGGGAAAAAAATTGCTCTGGCTTTGAAAGGCCAGGGGGAAAGGGCTCTCGAAAAAAGAGAGCGGGAAAAAATATTAAAACCCCCGATCAAAAAATGCAACAAACCCCAAGGGCGTCCTGAAACTCCAGAGAGTGTGGAGGAGTCAGGAGCAGAAGGGGGGGAGCAGGAAGATAAAGGATCGGGGGGGGGGCCTGTTCGCGGTGAAAGCGGCGACGCGGCGGCGGCGGCAAACGCGAGCAGCGCGGGTGAGGATGAGGACACGCGCGCGGAGGGCGAAACTCGCAAAAACCGGGGTGTAGACTCACACGCGAACGCGGAAGGCGGGCTGAGGGAAAATTTGCAGCCTCAGAGGGCCGCCGCGGTGGGACGCAGGAGGCGCGCGGGTGTGACGTCAGAGCCGGTGCGACGGTCAGCTCGAATCGCGGGTAGAGCCGGGGGGCCGGCGGGAGAGGCGAACACAACGTCAGAGGAGGAGGGGTCGGATTCCGGGACAGACCGAGGGGCGGGAACCTCGGAGGTGAAACAGGGGGGAGACGATGATGACGTCACCTTGGGGGACACCGGAAGTAGCTCAGAGAGTACGCACGCGCAGAGAGTAAGACGCGGGCGGGCCCGAGCCCGGTCCCCTGTGACGTCGCGGGTGAGGAGGGGCCGTGCTAGGGATTCTACGTCCCAGGGCTCCACTCCGTCTCCAGATCTGGCGCCTTTGGTCCCGAGCCTCGGAGTTTCAGTTCCTTCCCTTCATGGGAGACGCCGAGCCGGAAGAGGAAGTGGGACAGTCGAGATTGCACCGTCATCTGAGCCAGGGGGGCCGGTGACAGCGCCACCTAGTGGCAGGAGGGCAGAAGTGCACGACATGCCGGGTCGGCTCGGCGGAGCCACAGCGCCATCTCGTGGCGAGACTGCAACAATGCAGCAATTTTTTCCAACAATATATAAAAAGAAAAGCACCTCGAAGAAAACAATGTTAACACGACAAAGGGATTATCCATCCACTTCGGGATTTCATGAAGATGATGAAAGCTCAGATGAAGAACAGCTACAAGGGGAAGATGTCATAAGGATCACAGCATCGGAAGGTGTCCCAACATGGATGCTATCAGCAGCAGAAGCAGCGAAAAGCTTCTTGCATTCATTCGATGCAGTAAAGAAGAAATATCAACAGGATCCTCGAGTTTCCTTTTCGGATTTAGGAGCAAGGCCAAAAACCTCAAGGCGAAAAATGAGACACTATGAATCACCGATGACATCTACAACACCATTATTCATGCAAATCCCAATGGAATCTGATGAAGAGGGGTTTCAAGAGCCGGTGAAGACAATGGATTGGAGGCAAATCAGAGAAGCATTGGAAAAGGAAAAGCATTTATTCCTGGGATCAGGGGATTTGACAATGCCAGTGACATATGATGCCCAGGGACAGAATCCAAGGTGGGAAAGGATGGGTCATGAGACACTCAAAGACCTAGGGAAGGCAGCTCAGACTTTTGGGCTGAACTCACAATACTTCAAACAGCTATTAAGAGGGACATTCTCTATGTATGATCTCACACCATATGACATTCGAAGTATTGTGGCAATGATCCTCACTGACACACAGAGTCTTGTCTGGGAAAAAAGGTGGAGAAAATATCTTGCTGAGTTGCGGAACAGATACCAAGGTGGGCCGAATGCGAACCTCACAGAAGGGCAATTAGCAGGGGATCCTCCAGATGACAATCCAGGGGAACAAGCAGCGCGGCTTCCACGGAGAGTGTTAAGCGACATCAAAGAAGCAGCGCGATTGGCAATCATGCAAATTACGCCGACAGGAGCTCCGGATGTCCCGTTCTCTTGCATCAGGCAAGGTCCCACAGAGCCATTCATGTCATTCATCGACCGACTCACGCAAGCCGTGGATCGACAGGTGACAACAGAAGAAGTGAAGAGGCCTCTCTTGGAGAATTTAGCTTTCGGCAATGCCAACCCGGATTGTCAACGGGTGATTAGCACCATGCCAGGACGGCCATCCTTGGCAGAGATGGTGGAGGCATGCAGCAAGGTGGGGACGCCTCAGCACGTCGCAGCGATTGTAAAGGATGAATTAAAAGAGGAATGGGAGAAACAGCTAAAGGGACGCTCAGAAGGGCAATCAGAGGACAAGACATTGGAGAAGATGTTCGAGAAATTACTTCATCAACAGGACGAAAATATCAACAAAGTTCTTGCGGCAATGCAGAAAAGAAACAGACCCCAAGGAGGACAGTGTTACGGATGTGGGGAATCTGGGCACATGAAAAGGAATTGCCCACGGACACATATACCAACGCCAGTCCAGAGAGCGGAAAGACCAATTTGCGCACGGTGCGGAAGAGGAAGACACTCCGTGAAAGAATGTTATTCCCGGACAGATGTGGAAGGAAATCCGTTGCCGCATCCGGGAAACGGGAAATTGAGCGCGGGAAATCCCCGGCGCGCTCCGACACAAATACTGGCGGTGTCACAAGAACAGACAGGGCAGTCATCAGTGAGCGACAAGCAGATGCCCTCAGCAAAACCCTCAGTCGATTCCACAGTGACCCAGACCTCCTCCCACCAGGGGCACAGTGTGCATTGGCAGCTTCAAAACTAGTATGCTTTCTAGATGAAAGTCATGCGGAGATACCAACAGGTATCCGCGGGGACTCATACAAGAAACAAGATTTTTTGATAGTTGGACAAGATAAGTGCAGTATTCTTGGGCTCATTGTCTATCCAACAGTTGTCTCAGCAGACAAAAATACAGAGTTAACAGTTTTGGCAAGAGCGCTTCGTCCACCATTGACTGTACCAGAAAATACTGTGGTTGCGAGAGCCTTCGCATTGCCACCACATGCAGTTGGAGAGGTCATGTCAATCTTCGACGAAGAAGGTCTCCCTATGAAAGAGCATGTTGAAGTACATACAACATGGGTGAAGCACATAGGTCGAGACCGACCCACGCTCACGTGCCAATTGACATGTGGGGACAGGACAATATCGATCAGAGGTATGCTCGACACAGGGGCGGATGTAACAGTAATATCGTACATCTTTTGGCCACGCAATTGGAGCTTGGTCGCGCCATTGGGCTCTCTCTCAGGCATCGGGGGAGCATCTCTGTGTCTGCAAAGTGAGAATTCCGTCGTTGTCACGGGACCAGGAGATAAGACGGCGATCATTCGTCCTTTTGTCGTTCAAAAGCCGATCACAGTCTGGGGTCGGGACCTTTTGGCACAATGGGGCGCGAAGATCGAAATGGATTTTTAATAGGGGTCACTGCAGCACTCGCCACACTGAAGCTGACATGGAAAACAGATGATCCAGTTTGGGTGGATCAGTGGCCCCTTGAGCGGAAAAAATTGAGTGCTTTGAAAGACCTGGTCCAAGAACAATTGCAGAAGGGACACATCAAGCCAACAGACAGCCCTTGGAATTCTCCGGTGTTTGTCATCAAGAAAAAGCTGTCGGGCAAATGGAGGTTTTTACACGACCTCAGGAAGATCAACGAAGTCATAGAAGACATGGGGCCACTTCAGTTGGGACTTCCATCTGTCTCAATGATTCCCAGAGATTGGCAGCTTGTGGTCATTGACCTCAAGGATTGCTTTTTCAGTATCCCACTCCATCCAGATGATGCTCCGAGATTTGCCTTTTCAGTCCCGAGTATCAACAGGGAAACGCCTCTGCAGCGGTACCATTGGGTCTGCCTTCCACAAGGCCTGAAAAATTCTCCGACGATCTGTCAATGGTACGTGGCGCGAGCTTTGGCACCAGCACGAAAGAAATTTCCGAAGGCGAAGATCATTCATTACATGGATGATTTGCTCATCGCAGCATCAACACGACAGGAGCTGCAAGAAGCTCGTGACTGTGTGATCGCAGAGGTGCAAAAGGCAGGTCTGGAAATCAGCATTTCAAAGATTCAAGAGGTTGCACCTTGGAAATATCTAGGGTGGAAAATCTCAGAGAAAACAATAAAGCCTCAAAAGGTGGAGATCAGCACAAAGGTCAACAATTTGCATGATTTGCAACAGCTTTTGGGAGAAATCAACTGGATGAGACCAGTTTTGGGAATCACAAATAGTGACATTCCAGCACTGCTTGATCTCTTGAGAGGAGACACAGACATTCGTTCTCCCAGGACACTCACACCAGAAGCAAGAAAAGAGTTGGAGAAAATCTCGGATGCGATACAGAAAAGGCAGGCACATCGATTTGTTCCATCGTTGCCTTTTCAGTTGGCAGTGCTGGGGAAGAAAACGCAGTTCCATGGTTTGATCTTCCAATGGGATGAATCACAAAAGGACTCTTTGATAATCATAGAGTGGATTTTCCTACCGCACAGGCCCGCGAAAACGATTCTCACAGATCTGGAGATGGCAGCACAAATCATCATAAAGGCGAGAACAAGGCTGCTGACAATGGCAGGAAGAGAATTCTCAGTCATCAGGTTACCTCTGAAACGAGACTACTTCGATTGGGCAATGCAACAATCGAAAGACCTGTTAATCGCATTGTTAGCGTTCCCAGGAGCTTGCACAATCCACTTTCCCCGACACAGAATACTGCAATCGCAAATATGCTATAGAGCAAAACCACAGATAAGTGAAGAACCTTTGGACGGGATCACCGTGTTCACGGATGGCTCGGGGAAGACACACAAGTCAGTGATCACGTGGAGAGACTCAACGACAGGGGATTGGGAATCAGACGTGAGGATGGTTCAGGGCTCTCCACAAATTGTGGAGTTGGCAGCCGTTGTCCGAGCATTTCAGTTGTTCAAACAGCCTCTCAATCTGGTGACAGATTCCGCATATGTTGCGGGTGTGGTCAAGAGATTGGAGGGTTCGCTCTTGAAAGAAGTCAGTAATGAGGTTTTATACTCATACCTGACAAGCTTGAAAACACTGCTAGAGAGCAGGGAAAGGGAGTATTTTATCACACACATTAGAGCGCACACAACACTTCCAGGGTTTTTAGCGGAAGGGAATGCTCGGGCGGACAGGTTGACAATGCCCATTTTGCAAACGCTGCCAGACATTTTTGAGCAGGCAAGGTTGAGTCATGCGTTCTTTCATCAGAATGCGCAAGCACTGATGGAGTCCTTTCGTCTCACAAAGAGTCAGGCGAGGGAGATCATTAGTGCTTGTCCAGACTGTCAGCTTGTGCAGCCACCTTCTTCTACCGGGGCCATCAATCCGCGGGGGCTGCAAAGTCTTCAGTTGTGGCAAGCTGATGTCACAAAATACCCATCTTTTGGGAAGCTCAAAAATGTTCACGTTTCTGTAGATACATTCTCAGGTGCAGTCTTTGCTTCAGCACATGCTGGGGAAACAGCAGACCATGCTTGCCGACACTTTCTGCAGGCATTTGCAGCATTAGGTGTGCCTCAGGAGATAAAAACAGATAATGGTCCAACATACACAGGCAGGGTGCTTGACAGATTCCTGAAAAGATGGGGTGTCAGACACACGTTTGGTATTCCGCATTCACCCACAGGTCAGGCAATCATTGAGAGAACACATCACACCCTAAAATCCCTTCTGGACAGACAGAGAAGGGGTGAGCCAGAGGAAACACCTCACATGAAATTAAATAAGGCATTGTATGTGCTGAATTTCCTAAATAGCTCATCCTCGGAACCTGATCCACCGATCGTGAGACATTTTCTAAACAACACACAGGCAAAGCTAAGGGAAAATCCTTTAGTTTTGATCAGGAACCCAGAGACCGGACAAATAGAGGGTCCTTTCAGACTAATCACTTGGGGAAAGGGTTTCGCTTGTATCTCCACAGATCGAGGTCTGAAGTGGGTGTCGGCACGGCACGTGAAGCCATTCCGAACGCGAGAACACGAGAATGCTGATCCAAGAAACAAAGAGACGAGTACTCAGACAGAAGTCGAGACTCAGACTGCGAAAAACGACCCAGAAGAGAAATAAAAAAGAAACCAAGGACTCTGGGGGGTTTTCACACAAAAGCGAAGTAATGGGTTTCATGATGCTTATGTGCATCGTTCTTTCATTCATTGCAGTAAGCAGTGGGGGAGATTTACCTGTTAGTCAACCAAGGCAAAATGTATGGGAGGCTTTAGCTCGGGCAGCGAATTTAGACAGCATCTGCCTGACACATTCAAGACCAGGTAAACCGTTTTCAGCATGCATGGTTGGATTGCCAGTGGACCAATGGCCAGTTCCAGGGCACTCTGCAATTAACATTTCGCAAGTCATTAAAAATCCTATAAAAGAGTGGTGTGCTTGGACACACCTGCTTCCTGTGGCTTCTACAGAACCTCAGGAATTGGAGATTTTTGGGTCCATGACAATGAGACTCTGCATGCAGTTTGAAGCTCCGAAAGTCACAAAGGTGAAAACTATTGATTTAACTCCCACTCATGAATTTTATAAGAATGCCTCAGCTTGGTGTAAATATACAAAGAGAACTACCAAAGGATCGATCCAAGTTCCGGTGCAATTGCCGCGGGGTCTGTTCTTAATTTGCGGGGACAGAATTTGGCACGGCATTCCTGCTAATGCCACGGGAGGTCCATGCAGCATTGGGGAAATTTCAATGCTATCGCCTGATTTGAACATGTTAAGAGAGGGAAGGCACAGAGAAAAAAGATCAATACAGCAATATGCAGCAGATTGCAATGATGAAATGTTTTCTTGGGACAAGAAAACGAGTATTGCTACAGCAATCTTCTCACCTCAGACAGCATCGGGGGTGGCCTTGACTCAGATCGACCGCATGGGTTGTTGGTTGAGCAAACATGCGCGGTCTGTGTCTGTCACATTGGATGACATGTTAAAAGACGTCAGTAGTGTGAGACAGGCGACTCTTCAAAATAGAGCAGCAATCGATTATCTATTGCTCGCTCATGGACATGGGTGTGAAGAGTTCGAAGGGATGTGCTGCATGAATCTCTCAGATCATTCAAAGTCAATTCATGAAAATATCAAAAATATAAAGGACAGCATAAATAAGCTTGGTGAGATCACGGGATCATGGATCGATCAATTGGCAGAATTCTTTGACATCTCTCCCATTTGGAGAGGAATCTTAAAAATAGGGTTTTATGTTTTAATAGTTCTCCTAGTCCTCATACTTGTTGTCCCATGCATATTTGCATGTTTAAAACATGCAATGAATCGGATGGCGAAAAAGATCTTTTTGGTGCAAACAGAAGGGAGAGATGTGGGATCTCAGTCTCTCAGAACTGGGGTGCAGGGTGAGCAAGACCCCCCCTGGGGGGCTCGGGAGTCCTGGAATGCTGCCAGAGATGTCTGGTGGCTGGACTTTGATCCCACATGGGAGATGACATCAGTATGAGGACGGGAGGATTTCACTGGGGTGAATGGTGAAGGGACAAGTTAATTGGAGTGTGAGATACAGGGTTTAAGATCCCTGTACAGGGGGGTCTAGAGAGGCAAGATGGAGGGATTGGGGCGTGCCCTTCTCCTTCTTCTTCTTCCTCTGGGCCTCCATCTTCTGTGGTGATGTTGGCACTCCAGGATTGGACCTTACTAGGGGAACACTGGTTAATAAGGGTAGAGGGTATTGGAGAAAAATGATAAATATTGTATACGTAACTCCGGGTATAAAGATAGGTGACCGCCCCAGGGGCTTTCAGTGTGTGCCCATGGCTGACTGCTGAGCAGAACTCTGTCAGGCCAAGAGAAAATCTTTTAGATAAGCAATTAATAAACACCAAGACCAAGAACAAATCTGAAGCTTCCTCTCGTCCTTTCGAACCCGGGGGCCCAAGGCCATCTTTGGGCTTTTCCCCAGACCATCTGAACAGCCCAGAAATCCCACACTCTTTCTTGTTTCTGTTAGCATTAGGAGAGACACATTTCATACAATTTTACACACACAAAGTAAAACATGTTACATAAAATTCAGGAAAGCTTTTATGTACACTTAGAAGAGGCAAGCAACTCAGCTCTTTTCAGTTACAGAGAGAACCAAGCAGAGAAGAATGTCTGCTGAGAAAAACCTTTACACACCAGCAGGCAGAAGAAATAGTTTTTCCTTGGTAAAAGACTTTAAAAGCAGTATTAAAAAATGAAGAGAATAAATTAACAATACTGAATTTTCTATTAAAAACTCAAATCCCAGCTCCTAGTTCCAGGTGTTATAATGCCACAAAATATATTTCTCTACAAAATAAACAACAGAGATATGACATTGAAATAAACAGGGCCAGGAGACTTCTTCTCCTTTTTAATGCCTTTATTAAAAGTGATCAGCTCAAGATTGGGCGGCTCCGCGCGTCTGCAGCATCCGTAGTCTCTCCCAAGGCGACTCAGAGGAGGAGGATATGCGCAGCTCTGTCCACTAGGGGCAGAGCTGGGGGATCCAGTCCTCGTGGGAGCCTTTAGGGCGTGGTGGTCCCCAACAAGTCTTCCTACTTTTGCTGGCTGTCTTAGCCGGCCCTCATCTCCGGGGGCTACTCCCATGGTCAGGGCGAGGGGCTCCGAAGGTGTTCCACATCTCTGCAGGCTCAGCACTCGGCTCCTCACGTCCAGACATCACTCCAGTCTCTCAACTCTTATTTGGCTCGTTGTTTTTGGGGTTTCTCCGTGGGTTTGGAGTCGGGGGTCCCACAAAGCATGCTGGTCCTGGAGTCACTTTGCATAACCCCCCCCCCCCCCAGGTCTCTTCTCCTCACTGTTCGGGAAGGTCCCCACCCTTCACTGTCTCAGGAGAAGGGCCATTAACTCGCCCCAGCCAGGGCTTTTACTAATACAAAAACAACCATTAACGACAACGACCCGTAATTACCATAACACAGGCAGCAGCCCTGCAGTAATGGTAACTTTTTTCTCACAGAAAAAAATATTAACCAAATTAAATCAGCTGTCATGGGAATTGAAAATATGAAGGTTAGACACAGCTAGTTTATTTTTTCAGAAAGATGCAATTTGCAGTCAAGTAGCCCTCAAATCATGTTCATTAAATGAATCCATTCTCTATTCACTCATTAAACAAATTAATGTGATCTGTTTCACATATTGGAGCTTTGCCTGTTTCTATTTGGGGTAGCCCATTGTGAGGGATCTAACCTAATGCATCATTATGGGCTTTTTTCACCTTCCATCCCCCAGAAGATCTGGGTTTATTCTGACTCTTGCAGATCTCTCCCCATGGAGAACTTTCTGTCTTAGTTACTCCCTCTCAGGATTAATACTCAAATAAGGCCTAGGAAATAGACTCCAATGATTTGCTTTATCATCTGACTTGGTGATATCAAAACTGCTTTTGACTTTAGTAAGTAGATTTCCTGAACCAGAGCTCAAAGACTAAGCTTTATATCTTAATTCTTAAACCCTTCATGTTATGAACAAAAATTCGGGTAATATTTTTTTTGTGAGAAAAAGTTACAAAAAGGCAGCCAGATCACTGTAGCTGCCCAAGTTCTTCGTGTTGTGTTATGGTAATTACGGGTCGTTGTCGTTAATGGTTGTTTTTGTATTAGTAAAAGCCCTGGCTGGGGTGAGGTAATGGCCCTTCTCTGACATAGTGAAGGGTGGGAACCTTCCCAAACAGTAGAAGAGACCCGAGAAGGTGGGGGGGGGTTATGCAAAGTGACTCCAAGACCACAATGCAGCATGGGTCCCCCGCTGTACGTAGAAACCCCAAAAACAACGAGCCACTTAAGAGTTGAGAGACTGGAGTGATGTCTGGACGTGAGGAGCCGAATGCTGAGCCTGCAGAGACGCGGAACACCTTCGGACCCTCTCGCCCTGACCATGAGAGACGACCCCGGCGGTGAGACCAAGCCGACTGAGTGGGAGGGGCACCATCTGACGGGGACAACACGCCCTAAAGGCTCCCACAAGGACTGGATTCCCCCAGCTCTGCCCCTTGTGGACAGAGCTGCGCATATCCTCCTCCTCTGAGTCGCCTTGGGAGAGACGACGGATGCTGCAGACCCGTCGAGCTACCCAATCCTGAGCTGATCACTTTTAATAAAGGCATTAAAAAGGAGAAGTCTCCTGGCCCTGTTTATTTCACTTCATTAACTAACTTCATGGATGTGCAGATGAACTAATTTTTATTGCTAGCAGAGCAGAATAAATAATAAAAATTTGCTTTTCTGTGCATGCATGCTCCCAGAGCCTTTCTATGCTCAGTTCCAACAAAAAATCCCCAAAATGCAAAAGTCAAACCTTTCTTTTGAAAATAAGTTTCTTGCTATTTCTCTCACTTTGGTTTCAAGCATATTGAATAGATGCTATATTCTTGCAGCAGTTTTGGTGTGAATTCTAATCAAACCCCATACACCATTTGAGTGAAACACATGAGTTGAGGGCTCTTTGAAATGCTGTGATGGCAACTGGGCAGAATGAAGGACAAAAATCAATGAAATAAAAGTATTCAGTTCCATTAAAGACTTGACATAAATATAGCCTAATTTCCTGCATTTCTGCTAAACTAGTTGAAATAAACAAGGGCCAGGAGACTTCTTCTCCTTTTTAATGCCTTTATTAAAAGTGATCAGCTCAGGATTGGGCGGCTCGGCGGGTCTGCAGCGTCCCGTCGTCTCCCAGGGCGACTCAGAGGAGGAGGATATGCGCAGCTCTGTCCACAAGGGGCAGAACTGGGGGAATCTAGTCCTCGTGGGAGCCTTTTGGGCGTGGTATTCCCCGCCAGGTGGTGCCCCTCCCACTCAGTCGGCCTGGTCTCACCGCCGGGGTCGTCTCTCATGGTCAGGGCGAGAGGGTCCGAAGGTGTTCTGCATCTCTGCAGGCTCAGCATTCGGCTCCTCACGTCTAGACATCACTCCAGTCTCTCAACTCTTAGGCGGCTCGTTGTTTTGGGGTCTTCTCTGTACACCGGGGGACCCATGCTGCATTGTGGTTTTGGAGTCACTTTGCATAGCCCCCCCCCACCTTCTCAGGTCTCTTCACCCTTCTGGGAAAAGAACACCTTAGCCTCGGGCGAGGCTCTGCTAATACAAAAGGAGCGATTAGCCTCAACGACCCGTGATTACAATAACAAAACACGAAGAACTTGGGCAGGGACAGTGCTCTGGCTGCCTTTTTGTAACTTTTTCTCACAAAAAAAATATTAACCGAATTTTGTTCATAACAGTCCCCCCTCTTTTTCTTTGATCGAGCTTAAATTCTAAGCTCGCATCAACTCACAATTTTTTTTGTTTTGAATCTACTATAAATCTCTTGTGCACTTTGGTAATCATGGTTACTTAACCTTGTTACTTTCTTTGGTTTCTTCAGGTTGGTCTGCCCGGCAAGTACTATTCTACTAAAACAGATAAATAAGCATAGTAAAAAAGGCAATCTTCCAAGTACACACACAGTGAGAAAAACTACCTTTTCTCATACATCTTTTTTGAAAATCTCCAGGTTCTCCTACCCACTGGAATCAAGTGTAGGAGTTTGTTCTTCATTATTTACACATGCTAATCTTTTTATTTCGTTTGAAATGTTCTTAATAATTGAATTCTTTATTCTTAATACTGCCTGGAGGCGGATTACTTTATCTAACATAGAAATTGGGATTCGAATTTGGCTTTTACAATTTTGGATTTTCTCAATTTCCATTTCACTTTCCCAGTTCCGTTTATTTTCTCTCAAATCATTATATATAGGAACTCCCAAACTTGATCTAGTTTCTTTGGGTAATAAGAAAATTGGTTTTATCACTCTAGCAATGCAGCTGCCAGACGAGATCAAACTTAGGGGTTTAGAATTCTCCTGAAATGTGTTCCAAAAGGGGTTCATCTCTTTTCTAGTACACTCATATAAATACTTGTAATAAACAATTTTTCTTACTATTTTCACTATTTCTTTGCTTTTTACTAGATCTGCTGAGCTTGTTTCAGCAGCATCACATTCAAAGCACAACCAGGCTTCTCCTATAGGGCACTCTCCTAGGAGTGGCTGCCTAAAAGTGGTAGTATTGTATGTTATCCAATACACTCTCTTATTTTTCTGATAAAGGACCAATTGGGAGAGGTTAACACGATCACGGTCAAAACTGATGTGGACTCTCGACAAGGAGCTCACTTCCTCTTCATAGAGGGGTTGGTAGCATTCACTGCACCGCTCAGCTGGGCTTCCCAGAGCACTACCAGCAATCAGAGCCATCAGTACTACCCTTCCCAAGAGTCCGGTATGGGTCATCTTGCACAGTCTGCCCACCCGGCCTTGCCTCTTGGGGAATTTTACTGAGGAAAAGCTTCCAAGCTCTTTAGAGTCCCTTCTACCTGCTTCTCTGGTAAAACTCTTCTTGGTCTGTTCCCTACCAATTTTGGTTTCCCCTCCCAGGGGAGTGTTGTGTAGGGGATTAACCTGGAGTCTTTAGAATTAGATTAAGGAACTTAACCAGAATTACTTATTTACAGTCTTAAACTTTTTACTGACATAGTTTACACAGAACAGTTCTGAAACATTTCAAGCAATATTAGAACTCTTGATACCAATTTTTTTCTCACACAGTTCAGTCTATTTGACTCTTCCTTCTGAGAGTCAACTTTAAATCTTTTGGTCTTTTTACTACAGTATACTCAGGTGATTTAGCTTGTGAAGCAGATGAATCTTTATCCAGTGCCCAGAGGTGAGAGTGGTGTGGACTCTGGCCCAATGCCAGAGGGAAAAACTGGGAGTCTGGCCCAATGCCAGAAGGAGAAAGGGGTGGAGTCTTGTCTAATGCCAGAGGGAGAATGGGGTGCAGTCCGGTCCAATGCCAGAATGCTAGAGGGAGAAAAAAAACTGGTGTTGAATCCTGGTCCAATGCCAGGACGTGAGAGTGATGTGAGTCTAACTTTTTTTCTTTTGGTCTGCACAGTCGAATTAGTAATGAAGAGTACCTGAAACGGGCTTTCAAACACAGGCATTAATGGTCTGCAATGTTATGATTCTATCAAAACTCAGTTTCTCTGTTTAATGTTATTGCTTAACTTCTCTTTTTCTATAGCTTGAATGTTTCTCTCATCAACTTCTACATACTCTGTATTTTGCAAGGAGTTGTATTTCTCAGCTAACTTAACTCTCAAAGTATTTTTATTCTCTTACATCTCTGTGTATTTAATTCACTGGTTTTCTGTTCTATTTTCAAGATCTTATTTATCTCTTGCTTCTGTTTCTTACTTTCACTTAGAGCTTAAATATTTCTTTCAACCCCTTACACTTAAATTTTTGGGGTTTTTTTCTTACACTATTCTTCTACACAATACACTTCTCTCTAAGGAAATGTGGTAAAACTTATAATGCACAATCTACATTACTTCTATTTTAATTTGTTTATATTCACTCTCACACATTCTTTCACACCCTCAAGACACAAACTGGATTATTATTGCTAGAAAATCACAGGTCCCTGTAGCCCCCCTTCACCCTGGGGTTGGCCCACAGGTCTCAGTATCCCTGGGCCTCTTGGAAGGGCCCTGACTCTGGTTGCCTCTGGTGCACATTCACCTGTGAGGCTGTCTGCGTGTACAGCTATGGCTACCTCACACACTTGAGGAGCACTAGCCTGGTTTGCAGGTCACACATACACATTTCAGCCACAGCCCCCACTTGCCTGGGGAACAGTACCCTGGTTTGCAGGTCACACACACACACACTTGCACTGCCCCCTTCCCACCTGCCCGGGAAGTTGAGGCTGACTTCGTGACTCACTCTCACACACACAACAAGACAACAAAAAGGTACTTTTTACTTTCACATCACTTATTATAAGTTTAGTTTTACTGGCCAGTTTTGGTGCTATTGGATATCTTTTCTACCTAGCTGTTTTTGTCTAACTTCAGAATTTTTTTTCACTATCTTATACTATACTTCTTAGTACTTTGTTGAGACAGGACTTATCTGCTCCTGTATCTACTCAAAAATTCAAATTCTTCATTTAGGGGTCCCACTTCAAAGTTTACCAAGGGCTCTTCTAGATGTTGCATCGGGTCCCCTATAGTGTAAAGCCCCTGACCTTCTAATCGTCACCTCTAAGGATCTTCCCTAAATTATCTTGTTCCCTGGCTATTGCCGCATCGAGACTAAGTTTTCTACAAAACCTCTTGATGTGTCTTGGCTCTCCACAGTAATAGCAATGTCGCTCTCTCAAAGGGCCTTGAGGTGTCTCCATTCTTCTTGCACCTGACAGTACTGACCTATCCTTGCCTCCTTCTGGTGGTGGACCTGCCCACCCTGCACTTTCTCTAGCTACAGCAACCATGATCTTAGCCTTGGCCTTTGCTTTTTCTTCCTCCCTCCTTAAATACACCTTCAATGCTTCTTTTAACAACTCATTTATGTCCTTCTCTTGCCAATCTTCTATCTTTTCCAGTTTTCTCCTTATATCAGGCCAAGATTTAGTAACAAATTGGACTTTTAGTAGCATTTGACCTTCTGGGGTGTCTGGGTCTATTCTAGAGTACAACTGGAAGTTCCGCCTTAGGCGATTAAGCCAGGCAGCAGGAGCTTCATCCTTCTCTTGTGCACTCTCAAATGCTAATTGGGTGTTAGTTCCTTTGGGAACTGACTCTTTGATACCCCGTATCATCAAAGACTTAGATTCTCTCATGGCCTTCCTCCCCTCTTCCTGGTTAGGGTTCCAGCTGGGCTCTGTTAGTGGCAATTTCTGTTCACCTGTTGGCACCTGGGGTCCTGGACTGTTATCTTTCTCCCATATTCTTATGCCAGCTGCCCTTATCATCTGGACTTCTTCTGGGGAAAATAATATACTCAGGATGGAATTCATCTCCTCTCAAGTGTAGATATTTGGACCTAGAAATTGTTCTACTTGGTTGGCTATGCCCACTGGGTCCTCCACTAAATGCCCCAACTCTTTCTTGAATCCTCTCACCTCAGAAGCAGTTAGGGGAGCATTCACAAAGCCAACACCTCCCGCTACTCCTCCCATAGGAACCTCTCTGAGGGGAAAGAGTCTCTCTGCCTTGGAGGTCTTGGATCTGGTGCTACAGTACGGCCCATCTTCAAATGCCAAACTACTTTGAGGAATATCTGGGTTACTGTGAACTTTCTGCCCATCAGCAGGTGTATTTGCTGATAGCTGTTTACTGGGTGAGGAGGCATTTGTGTCCCAACTAGGAGGAGGTAAAGGGGCAGCAATAGGAGGGGGAGAAGAGCCTGAGTGAATATTAAGCGGAGCTGGAGAAGGGGTGGAGAATGCAGCAGGTGGAGTAGGCGCTTGTGGTGATGCAGAAGGAACTGGAGGGGATACTGGGTTTATCATAGTGGGAGCTGAAGAGGTAGAAGGAGGAGTTTGAGCAGGTGGTAATGAGATGGCAGCCGGGGGAAGAACCGGACCTGCCATTTGAGGTGCCTGAAGAAGAGGATTATAAAGTGGAGGGGCAGAAGGAGGCAAATAATCTAGGGGGTCCCATCTTTTACTAGTTCTATCATCCCCTCCTTCATTCCCCTCTTTCTGTCTCTGTACCTTACAAATTCGCACCCTTTCATCCTCAATAGCGCTCTTTACCCAGCAAGATATATACAGTAATTGCTCAGGATCAGTATCTCCTTGAGGTGTCAGATAATTATTTAATTGTTGGCACATCTACTTATCTTTTGTCTCACACTAAGGCCATCTTCCTTGCTCCTCTAATTCTGGCCACACTTCCATACAATAATGGATCATTTTCACTTTATCTAATCTCTCCGTGGCCTCTATAGAATCCCATTTTACTAACAGTTCTCTTAAGGGACTATTGGGATGTATATACTTCAGTTTCTTGCCGGTCTTTTTACTATTACAACATCTCATTTTTCAGGTCTCAATAAAAAAAGTCTCAAAGGTGCTTCTACTGACCGGGAATTTAAAAAAAAACTTTGTTTGAGGAACTTCAGCCTCCTCTACTGAACTTTAAATTTCTGCCTGATGCTCAGGACTTTATACTGAAACAACTGCCCAATCTCTTGATTGCCCAACTTTCCCCACGTCAGGTCTTACATCTATCGGGACTTGAACACACGAAGCCTCGGCCAAGAATCTGGGTCGTGCCTGACTCCCTCAGTCAGGAAAAACAACTGCTTGATTTTTAGTTTGCCTAACTCGCTAATTTTTAGGCTTCACTGTATCAGGACTTAAAAGCAAACCACAGCCTCTTTCACTGGGGTTTGTGCCTGACTCCCTTTGTCAGGACTTACTTTGCCTGCAGGGCTTGTGAAAACACCCGAATCCTTCTCGGGACTGACAAATCTTACCCAAATCTTTCTCGGGACTGACAAATCTTACTCGAATCTTTCTCGAGACTTACAAAAGTGCCTGACCTCTCTTTGTCAGGACTTTGGGGTGCGTGCCACTCATACACAGTAATTCACTTCGC
Organism: Melozone crissalis; assembly: GCF_028551555.1. Lineage (NCBI taxonomy): Eukaryota > Metazoa > Chordata > Aves > Passeriformes > Passerellidae > Melozone > Melozone crissalis. The sequence continues at coordinate 833,614 of NW_026535813.1, read as the reverse complement.
ACGCCCGGAGTGGGGGGGCCCTTTATTCTCCCTTGGGAGACGACTTCACTCACGCTAATTCTACTCGCTTTCTCTTGTTTCCGGCCTGCCCCTTCGCAGGAGTCAGGAAACGCGGTACTGAGGGGTCTTACTCGCTTCGAAGGTCCGGCTGCCGGCCCTCGTCTCGCTCACACACATGCGCACGTCTCCCACTCCCGCCACCGGGTTTCTCACCAGTCCGGTGCTCCGGTGCTCCTCTGCGTCGCTGTCCTGAGCCGATCCCTCTTGGTCCTGGTAGCCAGCTGTCTTCTGAAGATCCAAGATGGCCAGTCCTGAGTCTTCTTGCGGCGTGGCTATCCCGGATGAGCCCCAGCTGAAATAAACAAGGGCCAGGAGACTTCTTCTCCTTTTTAATGCCTTTATTAAAAGTGATCAGCTCAGGATTGGGCGGCTCGGCGGGTCTGCAGCGTCCCGTCGTCTCCCAGGGCGACTCAGAGGAGGAGGATATGCGCAGCTCTGTCCACAAGGGGCAGAACTGGGGGAATCTAGTCCTCGTGGGAGCCTTTTGGGCGTGGTATTCCCCGCCAGGTGGTGCCCCTCCCACTCAGTCGGCCTGGTCTCACCGCCGGGGTCGTCTCTCATGGTCAGGGCGAGAGGGTCCGAAGGTGTTCCGCATCTCTGCAGGCTCAGCATTCGGCTCCTCACGTCTAGACATCACTCCAGTCTCTCAACTCTTAGGCGGCTCGTTGTTTTGGGGTCTTCTCTGTACACCGGGGGACCCATGCTGCATTGTGGTTTTGGAGTCACTTTGCATAGCCCCCCCCCCACCTTCTCAGGTCTCTTCACCCTTCTGGGAAAAGAACACCTTAGCCTCGGGCGAGGCTCTGCTAATACAAAAGGAGCGATTAGCCTCAACGACCCGTGATTACAATAACAAAACACGAAGAACTTGGGCAGCTACAGTGCTCTGGCTGCCTTTTTGTAACTTTTTCTCACAAAAAAAATATTAACCGAATTTTGTTCATAACATAGTCATCTGTCTTACCCACATCAGTAATTTTGCATGGGTTACAAGCAGAGCTCTTTAGATTATTATCAGCAAAATGCTGTTTCTCTTTTTGGATTGCAATGAAGTCAGAGACAACAAGGAAGAAAATATATTTTAAAAGCTTTAAGAGTGTCTTTGCACTCCAGACCCTTAGGGAGCTGATTATTGTCCTGTTTCTTGTGTTTCAGGAAAGACACTGCTAGTAGTGGCTTAGAACTGATTCTTGAGACCAGCTGAAGGACTCTTCTAATGAGCATGCCCGAGTATGCACCTTGTGCTGTCCCTGCTCCCATGTCCTTGCTCTCCTACAGCCAGGGCACCAGAACACCCCTGCTGCACTCACTCAAAACCCATCAAGCAGCCAGTGATAAAGTGACAGCTAAAACAACAGAAAATGATTGAGAGCATGGGTAAAACAGCACTTTTGATCAACCTCGTTTTTAGTTAAGGAAAATAAGAGATTGTGGCTGGATTTGGATGGAGATAATTGTAGAGGTGTTAAAAATAACTACTCATATTTGAGTCATTATGAAGTAGCAATTTCCTAGATGTATACAGAAGAACAATTAGCTTGCACAAAACGACTGTAAGTCATTCTGGTTTGTGGTAACAGGGCATCAGTGACTGTTGGGAGGGAGCAGTTAAAATCAGATTTGTCAAGGAGGGAATTTTCATTCAAAGTGATTTTGCAACTGGGAATGCTAAGAATGCTGTTGTAGGAAAAATCCCATTCTTATGCCTAGAATTGTTCATCTTCTGCCTGTTTTGGGAAGCAGAATTCATGTGTAGAGATAACACACTCTCACAGACATGCTTGAGCCTCCTGCTGGAGGCTCAAAAAGCACAGCCTTTTGATAAACCCATAAACCGTGTGTGCCTGAAGCCCTTTGGTATATTGGGACAGGCAGAGGGGGCCCTTTCACCCCCCACAGTCACTAGAATGAACTAAGCCTAAGGAAGCCTGTGTCCCTGTGTGTCTCTGTGGCCCAGTGTTGTTAGTGAAGTAATGAAATAAATCTACTCTTTGCATCTCAGCTGTGGCTTGGTGGTCACCTTGGTTGTGTCCACTCACATGCTGACCTAATAAGCTGTACCAGCTTTGTCTTCCTAAGGGGATCAAAAGTGACATGAGCCCAGTTTCCTTATGCTGTAAAGACAGATTACGTGGATATATCTGCCGTGCTGTAATTTGTATCCCACAAATGGCCAACCACTCTGAAATTTCTAAAGGGAGTGCTTGAATATTGCATGGTCATTGACCAGAAGAAAAATGAGTTAACTTTTTTAAATGCTAAATGTCTGTGAGTTACTGCCTTGCTACATAGACATGACTGTCCTGGGGAAATATACCTGGGTGTCTGCTCTTGCTTTGAGCCAAATGTCAGGGAAAACACATTTTGTACATCCCATGTTCAAGCCCATGGTTTACAACCACAGTCAGGATGCTGACAGCTCCCTGGGGCTGGAGGTTATGGGGGCTCAGGCCTGAGGCTGCTTGAATAGGACCCTCACCAAATGAAAAATTTCTTCAACATGGGAATGGTATATTCAAAATGAAAACTGTGTTTTCAAGTATTAAGAAGGAAGACTGGAGTTAAAAGAATGGGAGAAGCCAAGCAGTTGCTCTTTTTTGTATTATGTACAGATAACAGGGTTTTGTCTTTTTTTTTTTTTTCCTGAACTCGCTAATATTAATCATAGAATGGTTTGGGTTGCAAAGGAGCTTAAAGATCATCTGATCCCAACCCACCTGCCATGGATCCACTATGCCACACCTTCCACAGGTTGCTCAGAGCCTCATCCAAGCTGGCTTGAACACTGACAGGGATGGGTCATCTGCTACAGCTCTGGACAACCTGTTCCAGTGTTTCACCACCCTCCCAGTAAATAATTTCTTCACAGTTTCTCATCTAAATCTAATCTCAGTTTGAAAACATTCCACCTTGTGTTATCACTACATGCTCTTCTAAATTTGCTCTCTATCTGTCTTGCATTGGAAAGCCACAATTAGATCACTTCAAGGCCTTCTCTATTCCAGGCAGAACAATCCCAGTTCTCTCAGCTTTTCTTCATAGGAGAGGTGCTCCATCCGTCTAATAATTTTAGTGTCCCTCCTCTGGACTCAATCTAATATGTTCATGTCCTTCCTGTGCTGGGAATCCCAGAGCTGGATGCAGCTCTCCATGTGGGATCTCACCAGAGCAGAACAGAAGAGCAGAATGCCCTCCCTTGCCCTGCTGACCACACTGCTTTGGATGCAGCCCAGGATGCAAGTGACTTTCTGGGCTTCAAGTGCACATTGCCACCTCATGTCCAACCTCTCATCCCCTGTCACCCCCAAGTCCTTCTCATCAGGCCTGCAATGGAACTGTTCATCCCCAGCCAGTGTTGATAGCAGGGATTGCCCTGATCCTGATGAAGCACCTTGCACTCAGTCTTGTTCCATGTCATGAATTTCCCATGGGCTCACTTCTCAAACTTGTCCAGGTCCCTCTGGATTGCATCCCATCCTTCAGGTGTATAAACACCACTCAGCTTGGCATCATCTGCAAATTTGCTAAGGGTGCAATCTATCCATTAATCTCTATTCTTAATTAAGATATTAAATAACAATGGTCCCAAATACAGACCCCTGAGGGATACCAGTTGTCATGGATGTCCATCAAGACTTTGAGCCATTGACAACTATGTAACCATTCAATCAATTCCTTATCCTCTGAAGACCCATCGAATCCATCTCTCTTCAATTTAGAGAAAGATGTTGTGAAGGATTGTTTCAGTCTTTACAGAAGTCCATATACATGACATCTGTAGCCCTTCCCTTGTACACAGACATAGTCACTCCATCACAGAAGGCAGGATTTGCCTTTGGTGAAGCTGTGCCGCCTGTCTTGCTTCACCTCCCTGTTCTCCATGTGCCTTAGCATAGTTTCTAGAAAGATCTGTTCCGTGATCTTGTCAGGCGCAGAGCTGAGGCTGACAGGGTAGTAGTTACCAGACTCCTCCTGTAGCCTCTGCTATGCTCCATGCAGCTCTGTGTAGCACCTTGCTCTTTCTGTTCTTCACACTCATGCCTACATTGTTACTAATAGTAACAGAAGCAAATATATTATTTATTATATAATTATATTAAATTATCAAATTAATTATTAATTAGATTATATTATTCCGTAAAGACAAAACACATTTCACTACACAGAGACTTAAGTATGCATATTACTAAAAATTGTAAATATAATAGCATGACAAAATGTCTCCTGCTTTTCTGCTCAAAGTTTTATTTTACGGGATTTCATATTCTAAATTTATATTCAGTGACAGCAAAATTTCCCTTAGTATTACTGGGAAAATAGAGTAAAACTTGGCCTCTGGGTAAAAATTAACCCCCTCAATTTCCCCTCACATATTTATCAATAAGGCAAACATGTAACTCTTGGCCTCTTGATACCTGCTGCTTTGATTCTTCTGATTCTGATTCAGCTGTTGCTGCTGGGAGGAGGCATTGCAAATACTTTGACTCCAAGGGAGATTGAGAGGTGCAGATTATGAACATTAGACTGAATCAGCCTTCTAATTATAATAGCTTTTAGGGTTTTTGTAGAAGTGCATTAATCTGTGCAAGTATTGTAGGTGAAATATTGTGACATTAACTGGCAGCTCTATTCACGCTGGAAGTTATTTATTGCAGTGGTAAAATTTAAAGAAATTATATGATTACATATAACTGAAAAATTATCATACCCCTGTGGTTCTGTCTCTCTGGTTACATCCTGTGGCTTGAAGCCTCCCAGGTGTGTGATTATCTAATAATGATCAATTGCCTTACTGATTCAGCACCATATGTCAAATTGCAAAGGAAAAAACAATGAACAGAAGAGTTTATGCCTACAAGGGAAGTTACATGTTTACATACTTCAACTCTTTCTTATATTAATTGAAATATTTAAGATTTGGAATTGCAATATAAACTTTCTTCTGAGACCTTCTGTTTCTCCAAATGATTTAAAGAGCACAAAATGAGACTTCCAATGCCTTACGGTTTTAGTGGCAGTACTTTCAGTTTGTTTCAACTCCAGATAATTGCTGAGCAGATTTCTTTTTTTTTTTTTTTTGGTCCCTCAAAGTTCGTTTTTATAAATTAATATTACAGATCCATGTCTTAAAAATCTAGCTCAAAACCTCTACATCAAAGTTATAGAAAGAAGTAAAAGCTGTTTTGATGTCTCACATGCTAGAAATTCTATTTCTCAAGAATAAATTAATTTTGCAATTAGTTCTGTTATAATAATTTCTCCAGGACATGCACACATTGTAAGAAATTCTTCTAGCCTTGTTTTTCCCCAAACCCAGGATATTATTCCTCCTGTACACCACAGACAAGAGGGGGATCATTTAAGTATGGAAGGGACTAGACAAGTGTGTGTAAGAATCATATTTATATATTGCCAGTAGTGGTAGATCGTGACTGAATAATCTCAGAAACACAGGAAAGAAAAACGGGAAAGGCTATGCCCAACGCCACTGAATGTTTTCACAGGGAAAAAGGGGATAATCATGAGAGTGTCACCGTTTCTTTTTGGTGCCAGCCATGCTTTGAGTCTTTCTGCAAAACAAAATATCTGACATAGAAGCCATTGGTAAATATTTAAAAGTGGATATCCAGAATTCAGGGTTGTTTTTAAAATCTTAATATACTTGTAAAATGGGGAATGAATATTAACATGTCATTTGACAAAATACAATAATGGTTATTTTATGTAGCACTCACATAATATAATTAAAAGCGCCAAAGAGAAAAACCATGAGGAAATCAATATTTATGTCCTCAGAGAATGACATGAATTGAGCAAATTAAAGTAAAGCATGGGACTGCTCAGTGAAAACTGGCTGTAAAACCCAATGTTGAATGAGTGCTCATTAACTGAGCACCTTTCATTGAATGTAAATGAAGAAAATTTTCCAGAAAAATGTAAACATAAAAGGTTCTCAGCGGGCTCTTCAGTCTCCCCATGTCCTTCTCAGGGCAGTGAAATGGATCAAGTTGGCAGAAGGCACAGCAGAAAAAGTAAGAGGTCTGTAGAGATTCAACTCTGAATCTTCCTCTTTCTTCTACAGTTCTCTGTTCTAGTTATTGAGACTAAATTATATTTGCACAGATAATTTAAATCATTCCATTTAATAGTTATTAATTTATTGAATTTGTGTTCTCAGTAATGCAGTATGTGCGTGCACATGCACCATATTATTATAAATATCTGCAGTGAACTAAGCAGAAATTCATTACCAAATTTTCATACAAAATTAATCATGTTATCTTCATTAAATTCTAAAGCTCTGTAATCTCCTCCTTCAAAAAAGAATGAAGACAGACCCTTCACAGTACAGTCTGTCTAATTTGTGGGCCCCTACTTTCCATTGTGACAGTATCAACTGGTTTTCTACTACATTGCTTCATATTTTGGGAATTTATTGCCCTTGCTGGTGAACCCCCCTTCTACTCTTTGATGTACCAATTCTCAAAGGAACTGGAGAAGTGAAACAACCATGAATATATGGTGCAATGTAAAAAGAAAAGGAGAAAAAATTTCCCCCCAAACCAAGAGAAAAAGATAGGGAAGAGAGAAAACTTCTCTTGGTGAGAATCTCTGCCAACAATACAAATCTTAAGGGCCTCTTCTCCACTTCTACAGCAAAGGCACAATGGTGCAACATATATATGCACCTTCTCAAATCAATCAGGGACATATTCTATTTTCTGATTTTCACGTTGGAAAATCAATTTAGCTGTGAGACTTTCATATGACACCTTTTCCCAGCAATACCGTATGGTTTTATATATCTATTTTTTAATTATAAGTGAGTTGGAAGTGATCAGGCATTGTTTGGTCAACATTATGACTAACTTAATTTTGATAGCCTAATTAACTTAGTTTAATTAACCTTCCCTTCTTTTATCCATGATCCTCTACTTCTGCCCCTAAATTAGACCAGGACAGTACCCAAGACCTATGCTGGAATAGGAAAGAAAAAAAACCCAAATGGAATCCATTAACCTAGATAGAATTTTTTCTTCTCTTTCACCTAAAAGTGATCATTATTGTTACTAGCAGAAGCATTAGAGTAGAGCAGTGATTGTTACTGACATTAATGTTTTGGGAAATAATTTCAATGTGTCTTTATGCAAACTCATGTTTTCAAACTTGGTTCATAGCTAATGTTTACTTCACACTACTGCACTGTGAACAAGAAAAATGCACAGTTAGCTGAGAAAATTGAATAAGGGTGAAGAGAAGCACAGTGTAATGCTGTTCTGTGCTATAAGCTGGAATTAATGGAAAGCTGTAAAAATCTCTCTATACCCTTTAGAAATGTACTTTTTTCTGCCCCACACTTTAGGTTCCCTCTATATAGCCCTAACCTTAGAGAAAAGATACATGCTGCAACAACTGTTTAATAGGCAAATGTTTACTTAAGGGTTCTTAACCCCAGGCAGAGGTAAGCTAATGCAGTTGTGTTTTGTGCAATGAACTGTGTGAAATAATGTCCCATGGTTCAAGAAGTAGTTACATGTGGGCAATTCCTCTGAGTAATTTATAGCTAAATCATGGCCATTTATTTGTTTCCTTAGAAACAAAGATTTTGAGCCTGTCTACCTGATAACCAACATAAATCAGGTAAAAATTCTTGGCATTGCATATTTATTAATTGTCAAAGTGATAAGAATATCTGAATGGTGATAAGCATAATCTAAAGAGTCCTTTTTTTTTATAATGATAGGGTCATCTTAGGAAATATAACAGCTGTATCTCTGTGTTACTTTGTTCAGGCATCTTTATCCATGTGTAAAGAGACTACACAAGCAGGATAGATACTGCCTAGAAACAATCATTATTAGCTAAAATGCACAATTGTGAACTGGGATTAGCAAGCAACAGAATATATTATTATGCTTATCAGAGTTTTACTGCAAGTCAGTGTTCTGGTTTAAGGCCTGGCAAAGCCAAGGCCCCCATAAATATACCTTTTACCTGATATCTGCTGTGAGATGTGGCCAGGAAATAAGCAAAGCAGGCTCCAACTTAAACATAAAGAGAAGTTTATTAACTAAACTACACACACAATTACTAAACTACACACACAATTACTAACCTACACACACACAGGGAAAAAAACAAGGAGAATGAGAACTACACAGAAACACTTCCTTATCCTCCTCCCACCAAATTCCCAAACACATTTACATTTCCCAAAAAATTATCCACACTCGGTCTGGCACCACCCTTTGGAAAAAAAAATCAAATCTTCAGCTCATAAGGGATAGACGGAGTCCTTCCTTGTGCCACGGACTTCTTGTCACAATCAGCAATCCGCCCGGTATCTTGCTACCTCGTGACATCTCCTTTCCATGCCGAGGTGCTCTCACCACCTGGCATGGGATGGGGCAGGGGCCTGCCTTCAGGGCCTTTTAAGAATGCCTCGTCTCGTTCCAAGCAGAGTACAGTCACAATCCTGGGACCTCTGTCCCCCCCATGTCTTCTATACCCCCTGGGGCCGAGGGGTCTCAAAACCAAACTCTCTTGACGCCGAGCCTCCGCTTCCCCCTGCAATACAGCCTCTGCCTCACCAGGAAACAGTCCATGGAAATACAACAAAAAAGAGTCCAGCAAAAACTGCCACTCCATCTTCCTCCATTCCTTCAACATCTCTCTTCTCCCTTTGCCAGACCCTCCTTACTGGCCTAATTTTCTTCCTTCATCTTCCACTCCTGTCCCTTTCCCAGGAAAGGCAATGTTCTGCGAAGCCTTCATTCCCCAAAGGGTTAAAAGGTCTCCCAGGCGGCCGGACTGCCCGCTGCCCCCCCCCCCCCCCCCTTTTCTCCTCCCAGCCGTGCTGCCTGCCGGCACATGATATCAAGTTTCAAGATATACAGTTCGAGCACGGGCTGCATTCTCTGGGGGGGGGGAATAAACTGGTCGCTCAAGGGTCCGCCACCCTTCCTCCGAACCCGGGCCTACCGTAGATGGCCCACGTGGCTCTCCCCTCCCCCAGCCCAGCCAGAAACTGGGCCGGGGGAGAGACTTCTTCACGCCGGAAATCCCAAGCGAGCTCCGAAGGCCAAGAGCCCTGCTTTTAACCCCTTGAGTTCGTAGTCTCAAGAGGCGGATCCAAATGTCCCACTGGTCAAACTAAGTGCCCATCTTAAATTCCAATTACCCATTGGTAATCACAGCAAAACAAAATATCCCAGATGTCCCATTTCCGGTCAAACCACGACATTCCACCCTTCGCCTCTTGAGACTACAAACACTAAAACTATTAAATAAATTACAAAACATTTCTACACAGAAAAAAAAAACCCCACTTAATACATGCTTTGTTCTTATTCCTCTTTGGTCCCATCTCACAGCTTCATCCCATCACTCTCTTAAAATTCGATTCCCGGTCAGGGGAAACCAAACAATGTTCTGGTTTAAGGCCTGGCAAAGCCAAGGCCCCCATAAATATACCTTTTACCTGATATCTGCTGTGAGATGTGGCCAGGAAATAAGCAAAGCAGGCTCCAACTTAAACATAAAGAGAAGTTTATTAACTAAACTACACACACAATTACTAAACTACACACACAATTACTAACCTACACACACACAGGGAAAAAAACAAGGAGAATGAGAACTACACAGAAACACTTCCTTATCCTCCTCCCACCAAATTCCCAAACACATTTACATTTCCCAAAAAATTATCCACACTCGGTCTGGCACCACCCTTTGGAAAAAAAAATCAAATCTTCAGCTCATAAGGGATAGACGGAGTCCTTCCTTGTGCCACGGACTTCTTGTCACAATCAGCAATCCGCCCGGTATCTTGCTACCTCGTGACATCTCCTTTCCATGCCGAGGTGCTCTCACCACCTGGCATGGGATGGGGCAGGGGCCTGCCTTCAGGGCCTTTTAAGAATGCCTCGTCTCGTTCCAAGCAGAGTACAGTCACAATCCTGGGACCTCTGTCCCCCCCATGTCTTCTATACCCCCTGGGGCCGAGGGGTCTCAAAACCAAACTCTCTTGACGCCGAGCCTCCGCTTCCCCCTGCAATACAGCCTCTGCCTCACCAGGAAACAGTCCATGGAAATACAACAAAAAAGAGTCCAGCAAAAACTGCCACTCCATCTTCCTCCATTCCTTCAACATCTCTCTTCTCCCTTTGCCAGACCCTCCTTACTGGCCTAATTTTCTTCCTTCATCTTCCACTCCTGTCCCTTTCCCAGGAAAGGCAATGTTCTGCGAAGCCTTCATTCCCCAAAGGGTTAAAAGGTCTCCCAGGCGGCCGGACTGCCCGCTGCCCCCCCCCCCCCCCCCTTTTCTCCTCCCAGCCGTGCTGCCTGCCGGCACATGATATCAAGTTTCAAGATATACAGTTCGAGCACGGGCTGCATTCTCTGGGGGGGGGGAATAAACTGGTCGCTCAAGGGTCCGCCACCCTTCCTCCGAACCCGGGCCTACCGTAGATGGCCCACGTGGCTCTCCCCTCCCCCAGCCCAGCCAGAAACTGGGCCGGGGGAGAGACTTCTTCACGCCGGAAATCCCAAGCGAGCTCCGAAGGCCAAGAGCCCTGCTTTTAACCCCTTGAGTTCGTAGTCTCAAGAGGCGGATCCAAATGTCCCACTGGTCAAACTAAGTGCCCATCTTAAATTCCAATTACCCATTGGTAATCACAGCAAAACAAAATATCCCAGATGTCCCATTTCCGGTCAAACCACGACAGTCAGTCATCTGTCAGGAGAGGAAGGTTTAGACTCCCTTGCCTCCTTGAGCTGCTCTTCAATGCTCCTAATTTGCCGTCATCTCCCAAGTATATGTATTTTCCTTAACGATTTTATACTTTGCCTTTTTGGTGCTTATTTGAAAAATTTGTGGTGATAATAGAACAATTTTCCACAATTCTCCACAATTTTACAGAACAATTTCTCCACAATTTTCACAGAACCACAGGATAAGTAGAGCTGGAAGGGACCCACAAGTATCATCGAGTCCAACTCCCAGCCCTGCAGAGCACCACTCCCAAGAGTCACACCATGTGCCCAAGAGCAATTTTAAACACTCCTTGAAGTCAGGCTTGGTGCTATGACCACTTCCTGGGGAGCCTGGTCCAGTGTCCAACCACCTTCTCAGTGAAGAACCTTTCTCTAATATCTAACTTAAACCTCCCCTGACATAACTTCAGGCCATTCCCTTGGGTCCTCTTACTGGTCACCACAAAGAAGAGATCAGCACCAGCTCCTCGTCTTCCCCTCATGAGGATGTTGAAGACCAAAATGAGGTCTCCCCTCAGTCTCCTCTTCTCCAGACTGAACAGACCAAGTGACCTCAGATGCTTCTCACACAGCTTCCCCTCAAGGCCCTTCACCATCTTTGTTGCCCTCCTCTGGACACTGTAATAATTTGATATCTGCCTTATATTGCAGTAACCAAAACTGCACACAATATTTGAAGTGAGGCTGCACCAATGAAGAGTAGAGTGGGACAATTATTTTATTTTTACCTTTTTTAGTGTGCATGTCTCTGCTTCACAGACTATTTCACAGCTCTTTCTCTTAATTTAGCAGTTTCCTTTAGCAGTGTGAGCTAAGGTTAGATGGCTTGGGCATATGAGAGCTGGGAGTTGCTCCTGAGCTGTAGATAACAAAGAGTATGCATCTCGTAGGGCTAAATAGGATTGACAGAAGGACACAAAATTATTCTACTAAAACCTCACTTCTTTGGAAATTGAGGTATGGATTGCACGTCAGCTATATTGGAAAATAAAACTTCTATTTGTTATGGAAACTATTCGGGAATGCTTCAGGATAGTTGTCTGAATGCAAACTCTTATTCCAGTGCATGAAAAGTCTAGAAAATTCTTCCTGACAACGTATGTGTAACTTCACCGATTTTTTTTCCCCCTTATCTCATTTTTTTCCCTGGGAAATGAACACTTTGCTAAATTTCGGGCAACACGAAGAAATAGCAATGATTTTCTGAAAGGAAACAAAAAGATAAAGTGTAGAAAACTTTCATCTTCTGTTTTGCTACCGTATCGATATATTGATATGTTTTTCCAGTTGAATCATAAAGCCACAGGTAGTTCTTCATACTAAATGGTCCGTAGCTGGTTTTTAAATTACACTCCAGTGGCTCAGAAGCAGTACCTCAAATGTAGTCACATGATTTACTAGTGTAATTACCTACTGATCTGCCTTAAAACTCGTGTGCTTTTCAGGCTTTCTTTAAAAAGAGGAAGGGACTCTATCAAAAGCCAGTTTTTAATGTATGAATTCAAAATGAAACATATCTGACTTCTTTCACTTCAATGTAATTTTTCTGTAAAAACATCTCTAGTGTTTGCAGTTGTCAACCTCTGCAACTCTTAGTTCAGGTTTTTTTGTCAGTTGTGTGATAAAGTAGACTGCTTATTTTAGTATCAGAAGGCCTAGGCCTTTAGATGAAGCAAATCAAAATTCTGTGCAGTGGAATGCCAGTGATGTGGTCACAGCAACAACTTTCCAATCACTTCACCCAATATCAACTGGTTATCAAAATAAACTTTCATATTACTTTACTCACCTTAATGCTAGAAGCTGTAGTGAACTTGATCCTAGCCATCTCCTGACTCTTTCCCATTTCTGGACCACCTGTGATGATGCTTCCTGATGTTTTGAACCATTCCTCTAGAAATTTTCCTCTAGAAATTACCTTCTTACACAGATTTCTAGTAGGACAGTAGTCTACCTTCAAGTTCAGACCAATGGGAATTAAAGACCAGTTTACAGTCAGTGAAATCACTGTAGCTTGGCTTGTCACTGTGTAGATGAGCATGGATTCCTGAGTGTTTTATAATAGCTGTACTAACATAAAAATGAACAATGTCTATCTTCATATACCTTTTTCTTCTTCATATAGATTTTCTTTTACTTAGAGATGCTTTTACAGTATTTTATGCAAGGGGGAAAATTTAGGATTTAATCGGTAATCTACCCTGTGTTTGAACTTCTAAGGACATGAAAGTGACCCTCAGCTCTCTTGACTCAGAAAAGATCAAAACTTTTTGCTTCCTATCAAAAATGTCAATCAATTGCCCATCACATAGGACATGATGTGTGAATTATTTTCAAGTAGTTTGAAGTGACTAGTGAATCCATTAGGATGGATTGAACGATTTCCAGTACCCTGACTCTTTGCTCCCTACAGGCTGCTTTTGATCTGCATCTCTCAAGCATTTTTACCTTTGAACCATTCTCATTCTTGCCACTTTACAAGTTGTGAACACTACAGGAACCAGATATTTGTAGAGTGTTAATGCAGCTGTTGACAAGGAATTGAGGATTAGGAGCAGGGCTGCTCATGGCTATTAGAACATGTTTTATTAGTATGAGTGCTGAGGCAATAATTTTATGAGCATTTGAGCTGACCTAATGATTCCTGCTTTTCCTTTAGAAAACTGTTCTGATATGTGCCTGAATATTTCTGTTTAAATAAAGACACCTACAGGTACCAGCCCAATTTTGGACCTATACATGTTTATCCAAACTCCTGTAGCTCCCTGGAGTCACACATCTTATGTGGCCAAATCCTCTGAGTTGCCTATCTCTTGTTTGGGAGTGGTCAACATGTACAAAAAATAATCAAATACAGGAGTGTTACAGAACAACAGAAGAAGAAAGCAACTAAAGCTCCTCAAGCTTTTATTTCTTGATGAACACAGGTTCATATTTTCTTGACATTTCAAGGTTGTAATTCTATTCTTACAAACTTGTCTTGCAGAAGTTGCACCTCTCCTCCCAGTGGATTGCTGTTCCATTGCTGGGTTGCCACCTAGGGCATTCATTGGCTGTGCCAGGGGCTGTGCTACTGGAGGACTGTACTCTGAATTGACCACATCGAAGTTTTGTTCCTTGTTTTATTGAACATGGATCACTTAACTGCTCCAGTTTTGCAGAACTCTACAAATAGTAGCATTGTTACAATTTCAGAAGCAAATACAATATTGAGAAGAATGACCGGAAAAAAAAATCCAACTTTAAACTGTACACAATTTCATCCTGGGTTTCGTTCAGAAGCTAATTTCTTTTAAAAATCCATACATAATGAAATTTAAAACAGTGTATCTCCTTTTGACTGTGTTTTGATTACAGTCAAAGCAGTTCAAATAGTACAGGGAGAGAAAGGAGCTCATGAGCCCATTAAGACCCTTAGTTATCACTTTAGTTCTATTTTTCTGCAGATGGCATATCCTTTCAGCTTTCAGTTTTATGCTATGTGTATGGTATGGATCCATATTTTTAATTAACTTCTGTTTAGTAAATAGATGTTCAGACACAGTTTAGAACTGCAATTAGAAGATTAAGGTTAGATTAGAGCCCTACTGTGCTAATTAAAATACTTTTGAGGTCTGTTGTTCATGCAATAAAATGTCAAGTGATTGACAAACCATAAGTGAAAAATTGATCTAATTATCAAGACAGACAAAATGTGGGGTTTTTTTCCCCTGAGTGTTAAGATTTATTATGGCCATTAGAAATACAGATGTTTATATGTGTGTGTCTTAGAATTAATTGAACTTTTCTGTTCCTTAGTGCTATTCTGCTTGCTGTAAGACAGAATTATCAATGGTTTCTTTCCTTCAGTGGATGGAAATGGTCAATCTTTTTCAACTGAAATTTTAATCTGGAAGTAAATGACTGGTGTTTCCCACATTGAGAAGGTGGAAGGGCATGAGCAACCTCCTACCATAGCTCTGCTTGAACTGAGAATATCTTACTGAGTGCTCCAAATGTATGATAATGATCCACAGTGGAAATTAAGTGTGCCACAGAAGTCTAAATACCTAGAAAAGAGAAGCAATGAAGAATAATTGTGAAGAATACCCAGTAATGTTATTTAAGTCAATTTTTGGTAAATATGTGATCATCCAGCAAGTTCTAAACAAGCTTATCAAAGACACAAAATTTTATAATTATTTTTTTTAAACTTACAATGATGCGTTTTAGAAATGGTTAGGTCTTCTGTAACCATTATGGAAATTTACACTAGGAAAGCCTTTCTGCCCAAATGGTGGGGGTTTTTTTATAATTCAGTTTTCCAGCTTATCTGCATTCATGTTCCTTAACACTAATCTGTTCCTGTACCATTAAAACTCCCTTTTACTTCTCTTTAAGCAGTCCCTAGCCCTTTGATGGAAGCTGTTGTGTCCTATCCCAGCTACAACTTGACTACATTACACTAGCGAAATTCACTGTTTTTTCAGTTCCTACAAGACAGGCTCCCCATTTACTGAGCTTCCTATCACTTATTACAGCTTCCCTTAATCTTGCACAGACATATGTGGCCATAATTGTATGTAGCTTAATATATTTCATACAAATACTCATTGGTACTGTATAGAGTGGAAATATTTTTTTTCTACTGGAAATTCCTCATCAGAGGTGTCCATGGATCATACGCCTTTTAAATGATTGCAATATCCTGTTGACTCATATTCATCTCCTGTGATTAATTATGTTACAAGGTCTTTCTCTTCATTATTCTTTCTAGTTGAGGGATTCTCAGTTGAGTTTATAGCAGAATTTTATATTATTGGTTCTCAGAAGCACAATTCTGCATTTTATATTGTTGAATTTTGTACTATTGAATAAAAAAAAAAAAAGAGTTGCACCTCGTTTTATTTGCTTGCTTTTTATGCTCACTTCCAATAAACACTGAGAAAACAAATGAATCTACTTGACTCCTTTCAAACTGGGACTTTCAATGAGTACTTTTGCAATCCCCCTTGCTAATATATGTATATACGCCTGCAAACAGAGCTTGTTTCCTCAGCTAATCAGGGAATGGCACTAACAGAGACTGCATCATTGGCCCAGTCATTAATCAAGATGCTACAAAGTTAGTAATTTCTGGACATACTGAGACTTACTGGGAGTTCTAGCCTGGTCATAACAGTCAATAATAAAGTTCTCATTGTCTTTAAAGAGCTTTTTGCATTTTTAAGATGTACTTTGAACATTCTTTCTGTGTTTCAGTCATGTAGAATTTTCTGCTGTCCTGCAAAACAGACATTTCTCTGGGTTATGTGTATGGTTTTATACAACAAATGACCAGTATTGCTGTTTGTTCCCTTGGCTCAGTGTTTAGAAACAATTAATATTTTAGAGGGCAATGTTGCACCAGTACTTTTTATGCTTTTTTTACAAAACAATAAGAATTTGGAGAGAAAGTGTGTGAATATACCTAATTCATTATTTTTTCTGCTATAAATTGTATGCTCACTGCAAAATCTATTTTTGTATTATTCAAACATTTGTACTGCAAATATACACCCTTCTGCTCTGGGATTACACCATTTTGTGGAGTGTCCATTTTTTTTTATTTTATACAAAACTAATAAGTGTTCTGGAAAAGTTGTCATCATAGATGATAATGATCTTTGATTCCTGGATAGTCTAGATCAGGGAACAAATTTCTCAAAAAGCCTGTCCCCAAAGTATCACATATTTTAAACAATACTAAAATATTCTGCACATCTCTTAGAAGTTCACTTTTATTTTTTTTAATTGTCAAAAGGCAACAAAAATCTCTGGAACTAACAATCCAAACCAATCCAAACCCTACCTGTCCTTTTCCATCAGCAATTGCTTTGACTTTGGAGTAGCATCTTGAATTTGGAATAAATGCCTGTTTGTACTAATGTGGTTTTGGTCATTTTCATAAATATATGGTCAGGACATAATCTTTACAGGATCACACTATACTCAAAGCAGAGGTTTAACAAAACTTGGTATGAGTCTTTGAAGATATTCTCCTGATGAGAAAGGCTAACTAACTTCAGAAACTAAAAATGGTCATCAAACTGTACCACCACTGTTCTCACCACACACAGTGGCTGAATGTATGAGAAACTTGTGTTTAAAGGTAAACATTTCTTATGCCTTTTTCCTTACAAGTGAAGGTATGTTTTTATACTGGAAACAAGATTTTATTTAGGTTGGTCTTTTTTTTTTTCCTCTTTTCTTTTTCTCTTTTATAGAAAGCTAATCTCTCTCGCCCTAGCTGGGAAGAGATGCTCTGAAGCTTTCTTGAGGTAAAGAGTAAGCTGAGAAAAAAGAGATGATGATAGCTCTACAGGAGAGAAATTTGGACCGTCAATCAGGAATTGTTGGCTGTATAAGTAGGCTGAAAATTGCATGTGTCCCAAGAAAGAAATTGGGATGATATAGCAAGGATAGAAAGCTGGGGAGATGGTCTGTTTGATTGTGTAATAACATTGGGTTTAGACAGTAAACCGTATTGGGATAGGAGGAAAATATGTGGGCAGCAGACATGGACATGGGATGAGTTTTTGCCCTTGACAGTAATTCAGTATACATGAAATTAGTTTTTTTTTTTTCCAAGTGGATGTTTCCTTCAGATTATAAAGTTGGGATGTGCCCAAGGTGAATTCTCTCTTTAGCCTATACCAGTGACCCTGGCATGGTTTTGTGGGAGAAAGCCCTTGGTTCCTTTCTTGGATAAAATTTCTTTGCTTTCTGAGCAGATTAATTATATTTCTTAAAAAATCCAAACCTCTGAAGCTTCTCTACTGTGATTGAAATTTATCCTAATTGTTTTTAGTTGTCTAAGAATTATCAGCACAGTCTATTTGGGAATACGCATTAGCAAGAGTTTTTATTTATAATTGGTCTACTGGAGTTCAGACACCTAACCCAGAAGCCTAACCTAGCCTAAAATAAAGGGTTACAGGCTATGTTTACAGAGCTAGATCATTCCACAGAAGCACCTGGGGGGCCATATTTCATACTCATTACTAAAGATATGGGAAAATTGAGTTGAACAGCTGTTTCAGCTTACAGCAGTGATTTCTGAAATACATTCCTAATTCCTTGTTACTGTTATCATTTCATGCTTCATTGTAATGATCACAATCACTGTGCCTGTCCTCATATGTTATGTTGCTTACATGACCAGCCTCATCCTCTCTGCAGTTTCTGCAGCATCTGTTGGAAGCCTGCAGCCACAGACAAAGCCCTTTGGTCCTCAGTCCTGGGCCCCTGCCTGACTCCTGCATTCTGTCACCTTCAGCTTGGCTCAGTTGCTCGGAGTGTCCTGATGCTCCTCATTGCTCTGAGTCAATGTAAGAAGCAGATCAGGGACCATGGTTTGTCTACACAAAATCAGTGGGTCAAAGTCCAGTTCAGGTAAAAAAATTCTTCTGCTGCCCCTTGCCCCACATTTTCCTGTCGCTTGCAGCAGTTTAATCAATGAGTCTCTCCTTTTGAATATACAGCTCAGCTTGTGTAAGTAGGTATAAATGCCTCCATCTATCAGTCAAACAAAGAACAAGTGTGCAGACCATGGGGAGACCCATGAGTGTGGCTCTCCAGCATTTAATTACCACTTCATTTTTCATTTTAACTGTAGATACAGGAAGGAAATTACAGCACCCTAATCAAAAGAAATATTTTCTTAGTAAACACAGGATATTACTATAGATCAACCATTTTTCCTCCAACTTGTTAATTATTCCAATATATGCTTTCATGGAACAACAATGCAACTGATAAGCCAGCCTGTGTCATCCTGTTGCTATAGAAATTGCTCAGTATAAGCATCCTGGTTCTGTAATCAGTTTAGTTCTCTTTAGCCATCACAAAAAGTGCAAAATAAAGCACTTGTGGTTTGAATTTTTTATTTAAACATTTTCACATTCATAGAAACAGGTGTGTATTACCTTGTCAAGACAGCACAGCCTTTGAAGGACAGTCAATCACAGCCTGCACTCAACTCCTGCTCCACACTGCATCCCAGGGCAGCCACAGGTCTATCCAGGCTTAGTGCCTATAATCCCTAGGAGAAAATAAAACCATCAAAGGTCAGAGAAGCACTGACATTAGTTTAACACATGAGGTCCCACATCAAGTACCCACAAGAGCTCTTGCTTGAGCTGTATGCTATGAAGTGGCTCAGTGATGGGGCCCTGAGTGGCAGGTTGATTTTCCTGTAGTCTTGGGTGGTAACTGCTTCCAAAGTTCTCCCACTGTGATGGCAATGCGGTATCATAACCTAGCATCAGGGTCTGGGTGCTATGTAGCCTTAGGTATGAGCTTTGACACACATGCAAAGAGACAGAGAGAAATAACACCATTTTGCGCTATTACTTCTCTGGGCAACTAAATATTTCTGAGTGACTGCAGTGTCCCACTTGATAGCATCATAGAATCATAGAATGTTTTGGGCTGGAAGCAACCCTAAGGATCATCTCATTCCAACCCTGCATCTTGACAGATAGCTTTAGAGTGTTTTAAGCTCCAGTCTTCAGCATTTACCCTTGATATTATGTTCCTGATTAACTGAAATGAATCAAAATTAACATTATTACTGCATTATTTCAATCAGCAGTGGGGGATTTGTGTTTGGGGTTTTTTTTTTGCTGCTTTTACACCTCAACACTTATTTTGTGGTCTTTCATCTGCCTTTCAGAGCACTAGTTAAAATAATTATTTTTTTCTGTTTTTTAAGTGTGCTTGAAAAGAACTGTCACAGCAATGTATGAAAACCAGCATATTTTATGTACAAGATAAACTACAAGACTGCAAAACTATTTTAGTAAAAAGTATTGTACCAAAATTGCACAGAAGCTCTAATTTTAAATATAGGCACAATCTTAGAATGTATCTCAATTATATTACTGTCCAGGTTTAGAGCAAATTTGGGGAAGAATCCCCCAAAGGAGCTCCGGTGGGAAAAGCAGATCCAATCGGCCCCTCCCCCCAACTGGTCCGGGAGGGAAAAAATACCTCCTTGGAGAAAGGTGGAAAAAAACTGTTTATTAAACAATAAGACCAAAACAATATCAAAATAATGAGACCCCTTGCCACTCTAAAAGAGATGACAAACTGAGAAAACCCCGGGTTCAAGCAGCAGCTCACTCAGTCTCTGATCAGTCCCTCCGGTGTTGGAATTGTCGCAGGCCAGGCCTGGCCTGGTGGGCCACAGGTGCAGCTGCCGGTGCTCTCCTGGGTGTTCAGTCCAGAGCAGTTTCAAGAGGTCCAAAGAAAAAGGAAAAAAAACAGTCCAGGGAACTTCTTTGCCTCAGCTAGCTAACACTAACTAAAAAGCAAAAGAAGAGCTCTCTGCCCCACTGTCTGTCCGCAGACAACACAGTCAGGAGCAGGAATGTGGAGGAGTGAGTGCAGTGTCTGAAAACAAACTGTGCGCTTCTTCTCTCCCCCCCTTCACTCTCTGGAACACTCTTAAAGGTACAAAACTTATTATTATTCAACATAAACAGAATGAGACGATTGGGGATAAAAGCATCATATAGTCAACCCAGGACAATTACCCAAACTAATGTTACTATGTGGGTATGACATAGATTGTATTGCTACCAGGTAACTATAGAAGTGTTGTTTCTTTGAAAAGAAAACAAAAGCAACATGCCACAGCTGCTAGGAATAACCATAAAAAAGGCTTGTTTGTACAAGCCCAAACTGCATTAGTTTCACAATAGAAAATATTTCCAGTTTCAGAGTTTTGATCTTTAAGTTATTTTTCTCTTTGACACATAATGTGAGGTCAAAAGTAGGGAAGCCGTAGGGAGCACAAAAAGCTGTTTATTTCAACTCCATTTGAACTGGGTTTGGGATAGGATTTCCTTCTTTCTGTGTGCTTTTCTTAGTATGCTCCTTGCTCAGTACAGGGCTGATCCCAAGTGGAACTTGTATACACTTCTCTAAAAAAAATAAAAAGATGCATGTGAACCTTGTGAGAGGAATTAGGTTTTCTCAGTTTTTTCCAGATCCCACATTTATTCTGCTACTCCTGCAATATTCTAGTTCCTTCTGGTATTGATTGAGATGTTTAAAAGCAGAGTAAATCAAGCCTCTATTTTCTCTCTGTCATTTTCTTCTCTCTTTTTTCCCCCCATAATTTTAAAAGCAATCTTGTTGAAAAACGTTTACTCTTAAGGTTGTTTGCTAGAAGATGAGGACTATTTGCACCTGAGAAACTCTGAATAGTGCAAGTGACAGAACTTTGCTCTCAAACAGATGTGATTTTTATCCCTACTTTATTTTCTAGATCAGATTGTTGATTATAGAAAAGTAGATTTCATGGTTTTCCAATCCCACAACCTGTGGGTCTTCCTGCAATCTGTAACACCTATCTCAGGTAAATGAGTGATCTGTAAGTGATTTTTGGGGTCCAGTGCTAACTTCAGCAGTACATGATCAGCCTTTCTTGGCCATGTGAAAAGAATAAACTTCCTGTGCAAGCTGCTGAATGTTACAGAAACTCAAATCCAAGCTGAGCCTGGGAACTGCAGTTCTTTTTGTGTGAGTATAAGTGTTTATGTTAAGTATAAAAGGGGTTTCAATTCAATTCAATTCAAACTAATGCATTTATTTAAAATTTTAACCCCTGAAATGAGCTGGTTTTTGCCTCGAGGAAGCATATTGGTAATAGACAGGGTCTGTATCCCAGAACTCAATTCTTGCTGCTGATGTGTTTTGGTCTAGGTGACTGCCATTTGCTTTATTTCTTCAATATCTATCAGTCTTTTGGTGTTTATCTTTGTGGGCCTAAGAATGTCTCAAGCTTTGCAAACTCCCATGAACCTGACCCTATTATCTGGAAATACGAATACTTGTCATGAACAAAACAACACAAATTATCCAGCTGAACAAAGACAAATGAATGTGATCATTAGATCTAGATTCAGAGCACAGAGCTCACATTTCCTTGTCCAGGGACTGAACTGTATATTTCCATTGACAGCACAATGACATTCAGTGGCTGATCATAAGCAAGTATCTATCTCCTCCTTGTGGGAATTTGTGTTTTTCCTTTCCATTGGTCTATAATTCTTACTGCTGAAAATTTGTCTGGTATAAATTTATCATTAAAAAGAAATCTTTCATTTACAAATATAGGGAATATAAGTTTACTAATAATTTCTTAATAAAATATTGTAATATTTCTGTTCAACAGCTCTTTATTGCTGAGCAACTCAATGTTTCCACAAAAACTGGCACAATAATTGATGTGTTTACAGTCATCTATCACACGGAAAAGAAGATATTTTAAAAATTTAAAATAAATTGTATAACTTATGAATTCATCTCTCCATTTAAGCATCCATGTATGAATTTCATCAGTAGAAACACTGTTATGCCATATATGCTCCAAAGGAATAATGGTTGACCTCCACAGGATCTCTAACTGCTGAAAAATAGCACAGGGTACAATTCAGGAGGAAATTCAAGACTCTAAGTCTTGTATCATTGAATAGCTGCTTAATGAATAATGCTTAGGCTACCTTAGGAGTACATTGCAATCTCTTATGAAGTTCTTCCAAAGTCAGAAGCAATTGTGTTTCTTGATGCCAGAAATTGTCTCTCTATTTGCCAGAATATGAAGCTGGCAAATAAGTCATTCCTCATAAGTCATTCCTTGGTGAATAGTTGATGTCAAACTGAACACATTATTTCTCAGAATCTCTTTTGTTTATGATATTTATTGCTATAACTTTTCCAAAGCAGCTGATGGAAAGACTAAAAACCCTAGTTGCCCTTTGATTTTGCATAACAGAGGCTCTACATTCTATAGTTATCTATTTTAAAAGCTGAAATAATTGAAATGTTATAATTTTTAAAAACATCTTCAAACTTAGCATTGCCAAATTTTCTGTATAGATGGTTTCTCAGCAATTTCTTTCCATACCAGAAAAAAAGACACAATGACCTTTCTGCTGAACTGTTTGTGACAAAGTCAATTTGTGCTCCATCTCCTGAAAGTGTAATTGAATGATCAGTAGCCTGAAATCTGAGTTGCATAATTGTAATTAATTACATTGCAATTGACCTGCAGTTCTGCTTCTCAGTCCTCCTTCATGCCCTGCACTTTCAAATTCAATACCTAAAAAAAATCACTTTCTCTGAACAATAGCAAGGATCATACTTCAATTTTCAAACATCCAGCTATTCCTACCATTTTGGGGAATATTGCTTCTGTGCTGAAGCTGCATTAATGCCAGCTACAGTCCAGTGTTGGAAAGCAGAAACTGACAAATCCTGACAGGACGGCATGAAGAGAAAGCAGAGGTGAGCACCAAGTAAAAAGCTGATGTGGGAAATTCTGACTGATGCCTGAACATGACTGATAAACAGATGAAAGGCAGGAGGAACAATGTCAGCTGCTGCTTAAAATAGCCTCGAGAAAATGAGAACAGTAGGATCTGTTTGAGAATGGGTCAGTGCTTTGATAGCATTGCTAAATCAATGTCAAAGACGCCTGATGACAGTACAGCAGAGGACTTAAGAAGTCATAGAAGTCAGGTTTCCTGTTAAGCCAACTTGTGAATTTTCTCATTAACGATAAAGTCCCATTTTTAATCAAAGGATAGGCTGCTATTCAATAAACCCTGTATTTCTCCAGCTTTGACATCTGTTAGTATGACCATTTCTAAAAAGGAAGCACACTCACTGTTAGTTTAAATCCACTGTTTTCTAATCATTAATGAACTATTGTAAATCCTTTCCATAGATAATTTTTATAGCTCACATAGCAGGTCTCATATGCAATGGACTCTCCACAGATTGTGAAGCATCAATGTCATGGTTTGACCCGGAAACAGGATTTCTGGGATGCTGTGTGGATGGGGCCAATGAGTGCTCAGATTTGAATATTGCCATCTGGCCCAACCACTGGGCACTGGGATCCACCTCCGAGAACACAGGGTAAAAGCAGGGCTCTCCCCCTGGCAGTTCCTCTTTGGATTTCCGGCGGTGAAGGAGTTGGGTCTCTTCCCCCGGCCCAGTTGCTGGCTGGGCGGGGGGAGGGGAAAAGCCATGCGGCCCGGCCCGGGAGAGGTAGGCCTGGCCCCCCCAAGGGTGGAAGGAAGAAGTAAAGAAATGCCAGGAAGCAATGGGCAGCCTGTTCCCCCCCCCTTGGAGACAGACAGAGAGAGAGAGTGCAGCCTGTGTTTGTGTGCCGTTACCTTGAAAGCAGTAAACATGTGCTGGCAGCAGGCAGCCCGGCTGAGGAGATGGGGGGGGGGTGCAGCCAGGAGTCCAGCCGCTTGGAGGAGTTTTTAACCCTTTTTGGACAATGAAAACTTCACAGAACATTAACCCTTCCTAGACGAGAGATAAGAGTGGAGGAGGACGAAGGAAATGAGCGAGTGATGAAGGTCTGGACCAGAGAGAGAGAGAGTGAGAGATGTTGGAAAGATGGAGAAGAGGGAGTGGCATTTTATGCTGGACTCTTTTGTGTAGCCATGGACAGAGCCATGTTTCCGTGTAATACAGAGACTGAGTCCAGGGGGAGAAATGTCCCAGAGCCAAAGAAGATTCAGTGTGGGTACCCCTCGGCCCCAGGGGGTATATAAAATATGGGGGGGACAGATGTCCCAGAAGTGAAAGACTGAGCTTTTCTGGAACTGGACACAGCATCCTTAAAAAGACAACCCTGGAAGCAGCCCTGATTCTGGTTCGGTGGTGAGAGCACCGGAACAAGGACGGAAAAGGCCACCACGACACATGGAAGGACTCCCTCTCCTCTTGAGGAACTGAAAGTTGAGCATTCTAAAGGGTGGTGCTGGACCCAGAATTGATTTTGGATTGTATTGTATTGGGAATTTAGGGGGCGGGGGGAGGAGGAGGAGGAGAGTGTTTTTGTGAGGTTTTCATTTTCCTTGTGTGTTTTTTTTTTTTTCCTTTCTTTTGTGTGTAGTTTAGTAATTGTTTTTGTAGTTTAGTTAATAAACTTTTCTTCTTTTTCAAGTGAGAGCCTGCTTTGTTTATTCCTGGTCAAAATCTCACAGCAGACACCAGAGAAGGTGTATTTTCATGGGGGCATTTGGCCTTGTGCCAGTGTCAAACCAGAACAATCACTAAAAAAGAGAAGTACTAAAAATTTTAAAAGACAGTATTCTGTGTTTTTATATTTCTTTCAGTCATCAAAGAGAAGCTATTAGTGTTTGATGAATGATGAACATCCGTATGGATAACTTATGATTTCATGTCTCACACCACTTCAAAGGATAGCACTACAGTTTCTTTTGTACTGCCTACAGTAGAAATAGACTATCTTTTAAATTAAAGTACAGGACATTCTGATTTCATAAAAAGCAATGACATATTGAGAGGAATGTTCCTCCTTAGGCTATTGTGACTTTATTGAGTCAGTGGGCTTGCTCCTCATTTGCACAGTGATAAAAAAGAACCTGGCCAATAATTTTCATACATTTGTTTAACAACCTTTGCTTTCTGTATATAAACATGTACAAAATATAAAGGGTTCAATACTTCCTTTATAACATGTATATATTTCTTTTACACAAAACTTATGCTGTATTGCAGACATGAGAAAGCACAAGCCAGAAAGGTATTGATAATACAAGGAAACATAATTATCTCCCAGATACTGCACTTATCAGGAACTGTTTTGTACCAGTGATCTATGGAGCTGAATCCTCCCACACAGGGGGTGTGGGGAGGGCAACTCCTGCTCACTGTGCTCTCTGATGAGCAGCAGTTGCCTGGGACTGTAGATGTGACACTGGTATCCTTTCTCACCTCTTTTGTGATGTCCTGCTGCTCAAAGGATACCTAGGGGGAACAGCCTCTGACATGCAGGCATGCAAAATGTATTTCTCCTCCTCTAAAGTACAGGAGCCATCTTTGCATTCTTCAACCTACTGAGCTCTAGCTCCCTCCAGGCACCACCCTCCCCTGGACAATCTCATTGTCCAATGCAAAGCTTCACCTCAATCTCTACCCAATGGCAGTCAAAATCTCCCTCAGCATCACCTCTGGTGGGTTTTTTTCTCTTCCCACCCTGTCCTGAGTGCAGATGTGCTTGTATATTTCGTTTGGCCTATAAGGCTGTTGCAGAAAAGTTTTGTGGCAAACATGAAAGACTTCAAGATCTTGTGAGACTGTAAGGCCTCCAAGCACTAACCACACCCTTATCTGTTTTCTTCCAACAATGGTCCCTACAAAATTTAGAGTTTATGGATAGGTAGGATTTCATATAGGAAAGATTTTCTATGAAGGAAAACCCTAATAATTTACAAAGAGAAGACTTCTGGATGCAGAAGAAACAAGTGAAGAAACAGGACTATTCTGGTTCATTCGTCATGACAGAAGGGTGAAAATTGGTGTGAGAAGAGTTTAGGGGCAGGGTATAGTGCTCTGATCAAGCTGGTGGGAAGCTCTAAAGCCACAGTTCTATTGAAAAAACATTTAAAAATTATCCAGATAATGAGGGCAGATCCAGCTTCTCCAGTTTCAAGGAAAAGACTGTGTAGAAATCTCTGGACTGTAAACCATGCCCATATGGGTCTATATACCACATAGGTAATCTTTCTCCAAGCTATGGAAAACTAGAACAGTTCCAAATCTAAAATTTTCTTAGCTGTATCTGAATAATGGGAAGAATCAAATGTGTGGAGCTGCTGAACAAGATATATTGGATGGCTGCATGTTGGGTTCTCTGCAGTCTGTTAGCAGCAGCTTTCATAAAAAATCCTTGGGCAGCTACTCTGCTTGATGGATTCAGTTTGGAAGAAAAGACTAGAAATTTGGCTTTGTTAGAGTAATTTTGCATCAATATTCAACAGAATAGAACACAGTGTAATTTGACAGAAGTACAGCACTATGCATTTTATTTCAGGATATTTAATTGTATTTCTGTGGGAATTTAAATATAAAATTGGCTTTTACTATAAAATAAGAATGTATTTTGAAGGGAACCTTTAGGCCTATGTTGACAATTTGGCATTCAGTCAAAAATATTTTGGGACAGTGTTTAGCACTTTCATGGTTAATCCTGAATGCTTTTATGTTCATAGCCAGCTCTTTCTTTTTCATCTACATAGTGTCTTTACTTGATAAACAGGACTAGACCATTATAATTTTGGGGAAATACAATGATAGAAAGAAATGTTTATCTTGCTGTTTCTTATTATGTGTTCCAATAGCTCTAAAATACTGTATTGAATAATAGATAATAGTACAAAATGAGCTATCCAGAATGGTTAAGTCTAGTTTTCTAAATCTGTCCTTGCAGATAAAAAGCTGTATATCTAATGTGACAGGCCTGAGGCATATTTTATTGTTTTAAAACCACGTTTAATACAATGTAAAGCTCTAATATTTTGTTTCTATCCCAGTAACTTAAATTATAAATTATTTTAGAAGCCTTGTTCGCAGAAAATAAAAAAAACCTTTATATTGAGATTGATTCAAATTGCTAAAGAATTAATGGAATATAACCTTACAAGTGATGAAAAACAGTCTTTGGAAAAGTAGTTCAGAACTTGGATGCTAATGGAAGCCAGCATGGACTCTTTGTGTCTTCCTTAAAAGACTTCTTTACCTGAAATTTAAGGGATTTTTCCTTATCCAGCCACATGAAAAAAATCTCACCTACATTTAGTGCCTCACCTGTACCCATTATTTATCACTTGTATTTGAAAATCTGTTTAATTCTCTTACGGATTAAATGATATCTGATAATAAATAATTCCTGCATGTTGTCATGGTACAGGTAAAATCCTGCAGGGGAAGACAAGCAGTGTTTTGAAAGGATAGGAACACATCATAGATGTTGTGGCTTCTTTAATACTGTAGATGTAATTCAGGAAATGCTGTAGTCTTTGGCTGGATCTAGCAAATGTGGACTGTGAGTAGGATACTTGGCCTGATGGGGACCCAGTTTGATCACATGCAGAGGAGTCTTTGTGACAGATCCATTTGGAGACTCCTACTCCAGACACAGATATTAGCAGGGCTGGGCATTAGGCAGACTTTGAGTGGCATATCTTAAAAGCACAGATTCTGGTACTTGGGTCTGTACACCTAAGTGAACTTATTATCTGGAAGGCAGCTGAAATTGACTTGTTTGCCTCAGAATAACATCTGAAAATCAGTATGCAAGAAGTTTCCTGATTAAGCAAACTTTGATTAAGATTAGATAAGACACTACTGAAGTGTGAATTTTTTGTGTCACTATAATGATGGCAGTTGTTAATGAAAACTACATGTTTCGAGTTGATAATTCAAATTTTTAAAAGTTGCCAACCTACAGATTCTAGTTCAGAGAATGCTTTCATGTTACTCCCACAGCCTAACAGGTGCACATCCTGGTAACTCTTGTATCGTGCCCACGTAAGCAGGGCATTGGGAGAGCATAGAAGATGTATGGAGTTATGTTGTAGAACCACCCACTTCAGTATTCAGTCTCTGACAAATCTCTAAGGGTGGATGCAAGGTGAAGAGTAGGCGAACAAGCAAAAAGAATATGATAATTTTTGAGCACCCTCCCCAATTCTGTGACTCAGAGAGAACAACTTAAAGGAATCTTCTTGCCTTGGATGAAATTTTTTTTAGATCTGCAAAGCCTTGAATGAAAGCTTGGTTCTGATTTTTTTCCTTCCTTATTTTGAAGTCTGAATTCCTTATCCTTTTATGCAATTGTTGACAATTCTTCTTTAGTTACCTAATTATTTTAATAAAGAACACAACCTTTCAACATCCTTACTCTATTACGCTGTTTCTTCTGAGCTTTACAATGCTGAGATACATGGAACCTAACAATTGCAATGGACTAATATGGATTGTGGTAGGACACATTTTCAGGAGAGTCCATAGGACTCTTCCACTGCCAGCATGCCGCAGAAAGTGAGGAAAAGTCAATAAGGAGAATAAAAGGGGTTCACTGACAATTTAGTACAGTGAATACAGTCCTTTCTTTTTTCTCTGTTTATGTTTCTGGACTTCTCCTCTGTGCAGGTATGTCACAAGTTTGCTATTTTACATATAATTATTTTGTAAGGTAGAAGAGCTCATTATGTACTCTCACCTGACCTGGTGTTAAATACACTATCAGCTCTCTCAAACTGGGGCGACCTGATGAGGTCTTCAGGGTGAGAGAAGTGGACGAGAATCTTGGTTCATGATCAGAAGGCTGGATTTATTGATATATGATATATAATACATTATTACTATACTAAAAAGAATAAAGAGAGAAGTTGCAGAGGCTGCTAAGCTAAGAATAGAATAGAAAAGAATGAATAACAAAGTTCTGTGTCCAGCAGAAAGCAAGGACAAACTCTCCTGTGAGTGGTCAGCAAATCCAAACACTCACAGAAGACCAATCACCGCTGCACCTGTTGCATTCCACACCAGCCGATAACAATTGTTTACATTCTTCTTCTGGGGCCTCAGCTTCCCAGAAGATGAACAAATCCCAAAGAAAGGATTTCTATGAAAAAATGTCTGCGACAGGGCTCTGCCTGGATAAGTGTCTGCTTCCCAACAGGATCAATTAGCCAGCATGGACTATTTGCTGCCTGGATGTTTCTGTTTCATACACACAGACACCTAACAAATGGGACTCACAAGTAATTTAAAATAGGCTGCGTTGTGGATTCTGTTTCATTTCATTTACTTGCCCCCAGAAGGGAATCTACACAGAGCAAAATAGAAGTTCCTCCTGTTGCAATTAAATTATCTAGTCAAAATCAGGCTGTAATTTTTAACAGAAGAGAAATAATTCAGTACTTAGGAAAACAAGGATAGGAGCTTCTCCCACCTGAGCCACACAGAAGGGGTTTCAGGTGACAACTGAAGTACACATGCACCATGTATCACCTAACTCAAAATTCAGTGGAGATATTCTGATTTATATCAGCTGGTCTCAGGTCAGACCTCTGACCTGAACCTGTATTTCTAGAGAATTTGAACTTTTCAAGCTTGAGAAACCTTTAATAGCATCAATCCACGACCTAAAAGTAAAAATACACTTTGAAAGAAAGTAAGAGCAAGCAGGAATGAAAAAATCCTACATCTGTATGGAAACTCATGTGGCATATTTTGCTTCTAGAATGCAAGTATTTGTACTCCTATAAAAGCCCCAGTGATTGCAGTGGGTAAAGTAGGTATTCACAACTTTCTGAAGGATCAAACCCTGCAGAAAACAAATTATAGAAAGAAAAAAGGTTGTGAACTGGTTCTGCCTGGAGAGTTGTGAAAGGTGTTTGGCTGTTAAGGATGCAAGCATATGACTGCAAACTGCAAAGCAGGTTAAACTGGGGAAGCTCTACTGAGAATTGGAAATAACAGAATTGCTATTATAAAGTAGGTGTTTGCAGCTCTTTCCATCTGTCTTTATTGTTGTAGTCTGTTCATTAAGTTCATTTAATTCCTCCCCCATTTTATGTATCTGCTCCCCCATTTTGTGTAAAATGGTTCTGCCCTCCTCAGTTTTCCCGCCACAGCCCTGCCAGTTATATTGTCAATCTGTTAGGTTATATAATTCCTCCTCCCCTTTTTCCCTTATATGTATGCTTTTCCTCCTCCCTGGCCCAAGTCAATCAACCCCTCACTCCACCTAGTATTCCAGAAGCTTCTCCTCTTTGGGGGTTGTGGTTGGCTGTGGTCCCGGGACCCCTCCCATACCTGGTACCTATTGGGCTCTCCACTATGTCATTTGTGTTAAGTTCATCCCCTCTTCTCCCCCCATTGGTCTTCTGTAAACCCCTCCCGGGTCCACTCCTTCCCTTTATAACCCCTAAGCACCCTTTGTTCTTGGTCATTTGCTGGGACATCGTGGGCTTTCCAATAAACCAAGTTTAGCCCCCCCGGCAAGTGTCCAGCTCCTTCATTCTCATCGTTTTAGCAGCGATCCAGTCCGCAACCAGCACAGCCCGAGGCCTTACGACGCCGAGGGGTGCTGGCAGGTTATGCAGCGAGGTGTCGGCCTTAACCTCAGCTAGCCGGACTCTGACCTTCTCTGCTCTAGAAGGCTAAATACACGTCGCTGCACTTTATTGCACTAGCCACATGGTTGGCCATCAAACAAAGTTATGGGTTTTTGTTTAATATATCAAAGTGCCTTTGCCTATTTCACCCAGAGTTTGCACATTAGGGCTTTTAAATAGAAAAATCTGTTCTGATAAATCAAGTTTTCTCTAACTTAGCTGGCAGATGGCATCCCTGTTTATGGCTTTACAGGGAATTTGAAAGCATATGTTTGATGAATTGCCATAAATGCATGGTGGCTCCTGCAGCAGGAATGGTTCAGAGGTGTAGACAGCAGGTAATAAATAATTAATGGACACCAAAGTAATATCTTTATTTTCTTGCTGGAGCTGAGTGTAAGCAAGATCCATTCAGCTGTTTTTTTGTACTTATTACCAGTCAGAACAGATGAGGCAATGCAGGAATAAGGACCCCCATCCCCTCGTAAAGCATCTGTAATTGTTGCTCAGCTGAATAGTCTTCTCCCTTTGACAAGAGGAACGCTTGGGTGCTGGAGAAGGTCTTTGTACACACTAGATCTGCTGTGTGGGTAGAATGATTCTGTTCCTTCTCCCAGTACTTTTAAATTACTTCAACACATCTTGAAAAAATTTTCTTTACTTGTCTCATGTCATTTTATTATTTAGACAATGCCTATTTATGAGAAGAGGAAGTTTCAGAGACTTTTAGAATGACTAAGACTCCAGAAAACTCTGGACTGTGTGGCTCCCTGAGTTATCCACATGAAACATCTACAGGTGGTACAAAGTCAGCTGAGTACTGTCTGATAATACTTGCTGCCAGATGCTCTTGCACATTCACTCAGCAAGGATGGTTATAGTCCACTGGCATATTGAAGCACTTAATATTGTCCGCTGAAAATTAATTGTTTGGGTTTTGTTCCCCTAAATTATGTATTTCTCAAACCTCACTGCAAGGACTCTGACTTGAAAAGGTTTATTTTCCTCAGAGTCACAATAATACACAATGGCACAATGCACAAATGGCAGCCTGAGGAAATCATGTTCTCGGCTCTAAGTGGTTGGGACAGGGTCTGATTTTTTGTTTTGTACTTGTATGACGATTAGTACAACAGGGCTCTGATGGATGACTTGGCAACACAGAATTAAAACCGCCTCAATAGGATTACATCGACTTCCAGGAAAAGACAAAAGCCTATCACCCTTCTGAAATCTACTTTTAATTCGAAGCACACGGATTGTCACTATACTGCAACTTCCAGCTTTTCAAAGCAGCTTACTTCTGAAGACCGGGAAACATTTATTCCTACAGAAACAATGGGCAACAGCCAAGCTAATCTAAGCACTACTGTTTAATAGGGGATCTGCCAGCATGCCAGTCCAGCTTAAAGTGTGCTTTATTTCAGTCTAACATCCCCACAAAATTCTTCTCCCAACTCCCAACACTGAAATCTTATTTTTCCCTAAAGCTTCTCATCATTAGCAACTTCCAAGTAACATGGGTTTTTTTTACAACATTCAAAAATGTCATGCTGGACTGTACTAGAAAGTAATTTTCAAATATAAGCTTAGAAAAGTTTGAATTGACTTGTCCAGAGAAAAAACCTACAAGTGAACACCTACACCTCCCTAAAAAGACCTAACAAGCCCCTGGCAGCTACCAGCATCAAAGCACAGTGGATGCTTTTAATACAGGATAAGGATAACAATATCACCTTTTGTTCTCTCCAGTTTGTTTTCTCTGCAGTCCTATTTGCTTCTTATGATTTATTTTAGTCCCTGTATCTTCTTGGACATCACTGAGTCTGACAACAAGGATGTGAGAGTCTTTCCCTGCCCTACAGGGAGAACCAGGAAAAGAGTTAAAAAAAGAACGTGGTAGTTTGAAATGAATACTTTCAATGAGAAGCAGCACCTAACAAACAGAACAAAAGTAAACAAAGCATGATCCCTCCCTGGGGACAGAAGACTTACAAACTCTCCAGGATTTACAATTCTAGTGACCAACCCCTTCAGGACAGCAGCCAAGTGTCCCATTAGGGGGTGCTGCACCGAAGAATGATCTGAGAGGTTCCAAAGAGTGAAATGCACAATATTCTGCAAAGACAGAAAATCTTGCAAAATACCAAAAATACAATAGATATAAACTACAGGGCAAGCGTACAAGTATTAACTTTAGGAGCTGGAACCATCCAGGTGAGCAACTGATAACTGGATCCTCAACAGAGTTTGAACCCTTCAGGATAGAGAAGGGTTTTCTCCAGAAATTGCACAGACTGAGTTTTGATAGAACTACACTTGCCAGCTCCTGAGAAACATCACCCATTCTCCAGGTGTCTGGAGGGAACTGCAAATGGCTCTCAAGTAGTTTGAGCTAGTTCTGTAAGGTCTCAGGGTGAATTTCACCAGATGCAACCAAATTGGGCAACTCCCACTGAGACAGAAGGAACCCAAAGCTTGGGTAAGCACAGCTCCAGCAAATACTGAGGAAACAGACATAACAGGGTCAAAAATAATAAACCTACTTTCTTTTTTAACTTGCCTTTTTTTTTTTTATCAGATGAACAAAACAATCAAGGAGAAGGTGAAAAACTCACCATTACCGAACATTCCATCATCTGTAAGCTGACCATCCTTAGCACAGAGGACTCCAAAGTTACAATTCATCAATCCCTAGGAAATAAAACCAAATATTATATGATAAACAGTCAAAGAGAAGACGTAAAAATTTGTTTCCTCTAAGGACTTTCAAGTATGTAAGTACCTTTGCATACACCCTATACATTAGAACATACACTTTATACCATCTCCTAATACATAATAATTTACCTTTAAACTTTAGGTTTAAATATTATGCTTCACTATCAAATTGGTGATCTATTATTATCAAGTTGGTGCTTAAAGCTATTTTTGCTGTCATGTTCAAAAAAACATGAATTTTTTTTACTGTAATGAGCAATTGATTTCAAAGTCATCATAAGCCCATCAAAATACAAAGCTGTATTCAATGGACGGGCCTGTGAGTTAGAAGTAGTTAGGCTTATACTTACCTCTTGCTCTTCCAGAACCAATAAATCCTGGAAACACAAACAGTATCTTTAGCCCACTCCTATTACAGATTCTACAAGGATGATGGTTTTATTTGTGTTTAGAAGTTTTGATTTGAAATGGCCAGTTCAATAGATAAAGACAGTTTAAGTAGTATTACATTATTATTATTGCTATTATTATTGTTATTATCATTACTATTATTATTACTACGACTACTACTACTATTATTATTATCTGCTACAGGAACAAACAAATCAGTTATATTTATACTTAATCACTAATATTTCCAGAAAATAATAAAGAAAAAGAACCAAACAAAAAAAGTCACTTCCTACCTTTTGTATCTCAGGATGAAAAATTTATCTTGGGCTCTTCTGCAATTTATCAAGACTCATAGCACTGAAAGGCAAACAAAATAGTGCTTTATAGAAGGGCAAGTGTACATTTCAACGCTGAACCACCAACTGATTGCAGTGACAGCAGTTACAAAATTAATCGTTCCAAGAGCCTCTGTTAAATGGAATGTTTTGTGGAACTACCATTTCTTTCCCAAAATACTAACTTCCAACACTTCCTAAACGTATTTTGTATTTTAAAAACAGAAATTAGTAGGACTCTGTGTGGAGATCAGATTTAAATTTAGCTCCTTCTAAAGCACAGAGCTCTGTTCTATCACCCTTCCCTTTGGCTCCACACAGAATCACAGTGAGCATTTTAGGAGGGCTCAATAACCAATTCTATTTCTCTCTTTTTCTAGTTCTCTCTCTTCCTAAATAATTCAAGGCAAGTCAAATGAAAAATGACAAGTTCAGCATCAAATTCACACTTTTTCCCTTTGTCTAGTCAAGAACAGGCTTTAAAACCACTTATTAATGCTGTCAATGATTAAGACTTGCAAAACTATTTTAACATGTTTTATAGGTTTATCATAAAAACCACAGAACACAAGCTCTGAATTACAGGAAAAGGTATACAGGCAAATATCTAAACTGATCACTTATTTGTAAATTCATACCTTCATAGAGATTGCACTGAGAAGGTTTCTGTGGGACTCTAAGGGAGACATATTTTTTGAGTACCCTGTAAACAAGAAAACCTAGGATATATTCCAGGACATACCCACTTTTCCTGCATATTCAAATAGGATTATTAACAAAAACATTAAGTTTAAAAAAGAAGGAATAAAACCAAGGTAATTTTACTGCATATTAAAACAGGATTATTAATAAAAACATTAAAGTTAACAAAGAAGGAAGAAAACCAAGCAAATTTTACTCAGCTATATTTACTGCCAATTTAGAGAAAAAAAAAGTCATGGGTGCTGCAAAGAAAAAAAAAAAAGTGAACCATAAATGCCTAGAGTAGAATTTTAAACTAATTGTTTGGATAAAAGCATCTCATACAACATTAAGTAGAAAAAAAGTGAAACCAGTATCAGACCAGCCTATTTTCTCACCATTGCACAAGAAAATCCTAAAAGCAGTATAAAGTCACTGCCTAAAACCGATCATAGGATGTAACCAAGAACAACTTAGGCATTTGCTAATCTAAACAGAAACCTTTTCTGGATGCTAGTGTCAAATCCCAAGTTTTGTCTTTCAGAAGCTCGACGCTGGAAAGCATTTTCCCTGGGGGTCGGGAGGGCAGGGGCAGAAGGGGGTGAGTTTGCAGATCGCACCTGTGCCATCAGAAGGATACAGCCCGCCTGCTCCTGGTACTCGCCATTCTCTTGGCCATCTCTGTGTTTACTGGGCAGCGCCGCTCCGTCGGTTTTCGTGGCAGAAAGAGCCACGAGCACTAATGCAGGCAGTAGCCGTGTCATCGCAGCGCTATCGCAGCGTTCTCTGCTCGCAATGCCGAACACGCCGCGGAGCCGCCTCCGCGGCCGCTCGTCCGCCGCCGCCCGCAGCACCGGCAGCAGCCCGAGGGAGACGGCTGCAGCTCGGGAACTGGTGCGCCTCCGCCATCCCGAGGGCAGCCGCCCCACCGGGACCGCGGGAGCGCCCGGCGCCGCTCGCCTGGGGCGGCTCCCGGCCCGCGGCAGCAAAGCACCGCCTCGCCCTCCGCCATCGGCGGGTGGCAGCGCGCCCCGCACCGCCCGAGCTCAGCCACCGACCCCGGTACCGCTGAGTGAAGCCGAGGAACCTGGCGGACGCCCCTTCCGCGCTGCTCAGCTCCGTGCGGGCGGCCGGACGGAGGCTTCGCCCCTCCAGCGTCGCTGCCGCGGCTCCGTCCCGCGCGGGAGAGGGCCCGAGAACAGCCTACGCACAGCCCGCTGCCCCGGCGTACAACCCCACACGGCCGCCTCGACCCGCCAACCACTCATATGCCGCGTCGGCCATTGCGTCAGAGGCCGCGCCGGCAGCAGGGCCTGCCGGGAGTTGTAGGCTCGGGCTGACAGCCACCGCTCCGTCCGCGCCACTGGGAGCTGCGGTCCCGCCAGGGCATCAAACGGCTCCTTCGCTCCGGGGCGGGTGTCCAGGTTTAGAGCAAATTTGGGGAAGAATCCCCCAAAGGAGCTCCGGTGGGAAAAGCAGATCCAATCGGCCCCTCCCCCCAACTGGTCCAGGAGGAAAAAATACCTCCTTGGAGAAAGGTGGAAAAAAACTGTTTATTAAACAATAAGACCAAAACAATATCAAACAATGAGGCCCCTTGCCACTCTAAAAGAGATGACAAACTGAGAAAACCCTGTCCTCGGGTTGCAGCTCACTCAGTCTCTGATCAGTCCCTCCAGTGCTGGAATTGTCCCAGGCCAGGCCTGGCCCAGTGGGCCACAGGTGCAGCTGCCGGTGCTCTCCTGGGTGTTCAGTCCAGAGCAGTTTCAAGAGGTCCAAAGAAAA
This sequence comes from Melozone crissalis, assembly GCF_028551555.1. NCBI lineage: Eukaryota > Metazoa > Chordata > Aves > Passeriformes > Passerellidae > Melozone > Melozone crissalis. Next base: position 796,881 of record NW_026535813.1, on the reverse strand, counting down.
AGGAAAAAAAAACAGTCCAGGGAACTTCTTTGCCTCAGCTAGCTAACACTAACTAAAAAGCAAAAGAAGAGCTCTGTCCCACTGTCTGTCCGCAGACAACACAGTCAGGAGCAGGAATGTGGAGGAGTGAGTGCAGTGTCTGAAAACAAACTGTGCGCTTCTTCTCTCCCCCCCTTCACTCTCTGGAACACTCTTAAAGGTACAAAACTTATTATTCAACATAAACAGAATGAGACGATTTGGGATAAAAGCACCATATAGTCAACCCAGGACAGCGGGGAAGGACCTGAGGCAGCACCACTCCTCCCAAATGTCCTTTCTTTTCCCCTCCAACTCTTTTTTCTTTTTTTCACTCTGTTTTTCACCAGCTTTTTCACTCTCCCTTTTTCACTCTCATCCTTTTTCACTTCCTTTCCCTGTCCTTTCCTTTCCTTTCCTTTCCATTTCCCTTTCCTTTCCGTGTTTCTAACTTGGTTTTTCTTTCTAGCTGTAAAATAAAAGAGCAGCAGGAGAAACTTTCAGGCTATCTGTGAGTAAAAAAAAAAAACCCAAAACTAAAATGATTTAAAGAAAACTATTGACTCCCTGGGAGCCTGAAATGTTCTACAGCTGCACCAGACATACAGGTTTTGTTCCTTCAAATACGTACTGTATATTTTATACTTATATGGCGTTCCCTGCCTTCTCCACCGGCGCACTGCAGGCACAGCGCCCCCTGCCGTCTGCTCTGGCGCACTGCAGGCAGAGTGCGGCCTAATGACGTCACCACGTCGACATGGCACTCAACACCTGACACCAACCCCGCGCCCTAGAAACAATTTCCTGCAACGCCGTCCGCTGCAGGCGAACCGGAATGCCATCACCGCCACCGGCGAGGCGCGGAAGGCACACAAGAAGCGCCACAAACCGAAAAAATCCCGCGGTTCCGAAAGCCGCCATCTTTGCTTCGCATCACGTGACTCAGGCGGCCATCGCCGTCTTGTACGGCAACCCGCAATGGCCACAACGCCTCCATGTTGTGCGGCACACTGTGACAACCCGGGTGCCGACATATTGTACGGCAAAAAGTGACGGCCAGGGCACCGCCCTCTTGTACAGCTGTAGGGTTCTGTTGGTCTCACCTTGATTTGGCTGAGCTCGTTCGACTCGGCCGAAGGCGGCGTCGTTCGGTTCTGTTTAATTAAACTCGGCTAAATTCGGCTTGGTTCGGCTCTTGGTCTAAACTCATTTCAGTTCGGCTTTTCGTGTAAATTCGGCTTTTTCAGCTCTTCGGCTGAACTCGGCACGGTTCGGGTAAACTCGGTCATATTCGGCTCTTTGTCTAAGCGCGTCTAATGTTGGCTACACTCGGCTATAGGTTACACTCCGCTATCATCGTCTCTTCGGCTACACTCGGCTGTTTTCGGTTAGACTCGGCCCTTCGTGCAAACTCGGCTATTTTCGGCCACACTCGGCTAAACTCGGCTATTTTTGGCTACACTCGGCTCTTCGGCTACACTCGGCTATTTTCGGCTCTTCGGAAGAATTCGGCTCGGCTCGGCTCCCTGAGGGCGGGAAAGAGGGCCAGAGGACCCCGGCAGAGAGAGGCGTTTTTCCCAATGCCTGTCAGAAACCCGTCAAAATATGCCCGCCCGCGGCGCCGCTGAGCCCACAGCCCGTGTCGGGTACACTTGAAACGCCACAGAAAATCCCGTCGGAGCCACGCCGGCTTCGGTGTTCTGTGTAGGCAGTCCGGTCAGACCGACCGGGTGTCTTCAATTCTCACACCATTTTGGCCGCCATCTTGAGAATGTCAAGTGAGTCCGCGACGCGCCACTCCCAAGATGGCGGCCTCTCGGCTGCCTGTCGGCGCAGGGCTGCAGTACCGCGCTCTGCCCACAGGGCGGCAGCACTGCCGACCACCCCAGCCGGGGGCGCCGTGCGCCTTGGGGCTGCAGGCAGGGAAGGCGGCAAAAAACAACAGGGGCGATCCCCCCCAAAAACTGCTCTGAAATAAATGCCCCAAAACAACCAGGAAGAAGAACAAAAACTCCTGCCTCTAACCTATTAGGATAAAAAAAACCAAAACAATTTCTTTTTAAAATATTTAAATATTTTTTTAAATAGTTTTCATATTAATATTTACCTTTCTATATATAATGTATATTGATGTATAATTTCTATTTATAAATAATTTTTTATTCTATATTACATCTATCCCTAATACCTAAATTTATTTGTGTATTTTTGTACATATTTTTACAGAGTAAGTATATATTTCTGTTAGGATTTTTACTTCTGTAACACTTATGTGAAAAATGCATGTATTTTATGATTGGCTTTTCGCAAATATTAAAATGAATATTATATGTGTTGTGTTAGAAAATAATGCTGTATTAATTTTCTTCAGTACTGTGTTAAATATAGTTTTAGGTTATAAAAATTGTTAAAATAGAAACGATGCTATGTAGGATGCTTTGTTTAACAGAAAGGGCTTGCAGCGAGATAGCAGCCACAGGACACCTAGATCTTTCAGAGAAAGGGAATTTATTGCATTCCTATCAGAAGAAACGAACTTCTTCCCGCCTTGGAGGCGCTGTTAGGATTAGAAGGAAGAAGTTGACACTGACCAGACAGAATCCTGTATTTGAATGGAATTTATGCATCATGTATGAAGTGTATGAATATGCAACAGGCTATTGTTCTTAAGGGTTAATCCTTTGTTAACGGGTGTCCTTTTTCGGGCTCCTGATGCCCAGAAAAAGGTACCCAGACATCCGTAACTCTTTGTTTTTATTGTCTCATATTGTCCTAATTCAATTTGTCCAAATTGTTATTACTCTAATTATGTTACTATTTTTATAACTATTTTATTACTATTAAAATTTTAAAAATTTTAAAAACAAGTGATTGGCATTTTTCACAACTTACATTATTTAAAATAAATCCCCTGCCCCTACCCAAATAAAAGCCAAAAAGAGCCCCTTTAATTTCAACTGTATTTAAATGTTAAAAATTATATATTTTTCATATTTATATTCACATTTTTACTTATAATGTACATTGATGTATGTTTATTTTTACAGTTATTATTATTTTCAATTTATATTTAAATTTACAAATATTATTACATCAATTCGTATTACTTATATTTATTTATATATTTTTATTCATATCCTTATATATTAATTATATATTTCTGTGTTAAGATTTTCACTTCTGTAACACTTATAATATTTAAAATAAAACCCCTGACTCTTCCCAAATTAAAGCCAAAAAGAACCCCTTTCTTTTCAACTGTATTAAAATTATTTTAAATTATATTTTTCAGATTTATATTCACATTTACATTTAAAATGTATATTAATGTCTAGTGTTATTTGTATTCTATATTACATCTCTTCCTATCATTTATATTTACTTATATTTAAATTTCGATATGTATATTTATATCTTGGTTATATATTTCAATACTTAGAAATATAACAATAATATCTCTATTCATATTATTTAAAATAAAAACCCTGCCACTAACCCAAGAAGAACAAAAAAAAAAACTCCAACCCTTTCTTTTAAACAATATTTAAATAGCTTTTATAATTATGTTTTCATATTTATATTCACATCTATATTTTAATGTATATTAATGTACAATGTGTACTTATACATTTATCTTTATAAATTTTAATATATATATTTTTATTCTTTATTACATCTATTCCGAGTACTTATTTATATATTTTTATATATGAATTATATATTTCTGTTTTAAGATTTTTACGTCTGTAACACTTATATTATTTAAAATAAAACCCCTGTCTCTACTCAAGGAGAAGACAAAAAATTCCCTTTCTTTTAAACCATATTTACATGTTTTTGTATTTATATTCCATTTATATTGCCATTTAATGTCATTTATATTCGATACTACAACTCTTCATATTACTTACATATATTTATATTTAAATCCATATTCATAGTTTAGTAATTTCTCTTCATATATTTCTTACATATTTCTATCTTAAGATTTACATTTCTATACTTATATTATTTAAAATAAAACCTCTGCCTCTTACCAAATAAAAATCAAAGACACCCCTTGATTTAAACCATACTTAAAATTCCTAAAAATAATTTTATTTTTCAGAATTCTATTCACATTTACATTTATACATTTTATTTATTATATTTATAGATGTTATATATATTAGAGAGAATACCTTTTAATATAATAATATATATATTTATATTTTTTATTTTATATTTATTTATATTAAATATTTTCAGATATTTATATATATATAAAATATATATTTATATATCTGGATTTTTATATTATTTCTATTTATATTATTTATAAAAAACCCAGCCTATAACCTAATAAAAACAAAAAAATCCCCAATTTATTTTAACTATATGTAAATATTTTTATAGTTAAAATTTATATTTTTATATATTTGTGTATATATATAATAGACTATAATTTATATATTATATGTTACAATAATATACTATATATTATAGCTTATTTATTTATGTATTTGTTTTCTGTATTTATGTTTACCACTATAATTTTATATTTAGATTTATTTCCATTTTCATCTATATATTAAACCACATAAATTCATTTCCCTAACATATCAGAACCACAAAAATCCCGTACCTTGGTCAGCACCAGTACGCAGTACACGCTCATCCATCGCAGCATATCAAAACAAATCCTATTTCTATTACTAACAGAACAATAATCCCACAACATTTAACCCTAATAAAAGCTCAAATAAACCGAACTGTAAATAAATTTTAAATCCCACTATAACTAGCCCAAAACCTCCGTTCATTGTAATCATAAACTTCCTCCTAAACCAATATCTGAAAAACCCAAAAAACTCAAATACATTAAAAATTACATAACTGCTAATAAAAACAAACACCCATTAAAACTTAAATCAAACAAACTTACTAAACTCAAAAGTGTACAACTGACCTTAAACATTGCTAAAAAAAACCCCAAAGCTCTACCTTTATGCTAACTCACAAATAATAACCAATAATCTATAAAAGTTACTTTAAAAAAAAAAAAACTAAATAAAAGCATGAAAATGAAAAATATAAACTATTAAAATTCTAAAAAATATCACTACCCAAATTAAAAAACATATTGCCTATAACAACCCACCATATAAATGCCCCTGTCCCCAAAATTAAAACTAAAAAAACCCCGTTGAACCAGAAAGAAATCGGAACTTAGGAACACTAAAACCATAACGTTCAAGAAGTTACACCATATCCCTTATCATACACCAACTACAAACAACATAAAACAATACAATCAATTCTTAAAAACCACCTGAAAACCACTACATTAAAAACCCTTTCAAAAATTAAAAACTGCATTTAACAAAAGCCATCTAATAAATTAACACCCCAAACTCCAGCAGCCGAGCTGGCCCTACCAAACCTGTATGTTTATACACACAGCAAACAAAACCAAAATCCCAGAAATACCTATCAGAAGTCTGTTAAAGAAGCCTATTGAAATTAACCCTACCTCAAATACAAACCAACCCATCCAGAAAGTGAGCTTCACTTAAATAACAATTTACACGGAGTTAATAATACCAAGAAATAAAACCACACACCATAGACCACCAATGAATATAATAGTGAAGGAAAAAAAAACCCGCATTTTTTTCTTTTTTTATTTAAACTAACTACTTATATTAGCTAGAACAAAAGATTTTGCCAGGACTGTAACAACAACTTTTTCTTTTTCTTCTTCTCCTTCTAAAATGTCCCCTCTCATTCCCAAATTCCTTACAACTTCCGAGTTTAAATCCAAGCAAAAAGCAAACTTCGTGCACTTTTGTGTTCAGTGCTCCTGTCAGATTCTGTGTTTCCCTCCACATCTTCTTACACTTTCAGTCTTCACACTGTGCTGCTGTGATGAGTTTGACAGAAGAATTGGCACATGTTAACAGAGGATTTCCCTCCCTCCTTCCCTCCCCAGAGCTGGTTTCCTTAGTGCATTTCAATCAATCCAAGCCTGCAATGATGCATGCTCACCTCAAGGCTCACAGCAAGCATGCAGCAGCTCAGGCTTACTTGGCTCCAGGGCTCTATGCCCTACATAGCTGAGAAAACTTCTGAGGAGCCTCTGTTACAATAAATTGGAATGGAAACTCAGCTCCATCTCAGGGTCTTGGCGGGAGGCAGGAGCACATCTGGCTGAGCCACAAAAAATCCCGTCTTGGGCAGCTGCACTCTGCTGGAAAGGGGAAACACGTGCTAGTGAACAGCAGCTCAGAAACAATCCTTTTCTAATGTTACCTGCTCTACTTGACTGCTCACTAACACTAGTCTAATTTTATCATTGCAGGGAGAATTGTGAAGGAAAATGTCTGATGAGCAGCGACAAAGGCTTCACTCCCTGCTACACAGCCTGCAACACCCTTGGGAGAGCAGAGCAACAAAATCACCAAACTCTCCTTGCCATGGGGAAGGGTAGAAGATTACTGTGGGAGGCATATAAAATGAAAGGAAATGCTCCTATCAATGCACAGCCATTTGCTTTCAGAAGCCCAGAGTTTCTCTAGGAAGCCAGACATGACATGATATTTCTAAGATTTTCTTCTTCATTGAAGGAAATGTATGTATATACATACACTTTTAAATGTATGTATGTTTTTGGGTTTTTTTTCTTCTGAAGCTCCAAGAATGATTTCCCATCTTGAGTCATTTAGAAGAAATGGCCCCTGTGACTCAGGACAGAAGGGCGGCCTGCGTTTTTGATCATGACAGCTTTTGGGTTTACCCTGGAAGCAGGAGCAGCCAGAGCTGAGGCTCAGCAGAGGCTGACCCTGGCCAGCCCCTTCCTCACTTCCCTGTGTCACAATGACTTCCAGGCAGAAGGATGCAAAGCAGGTGTTTGTCTTTTCTCTCGAGTGCCAATAGGGAAACTATTTAGGCTTTGAAATAACTAATTACCCTCTCTTTGCACTCTCCCAAGGACAGTTTTAAAGAAAAGACAGAAGATTGCTGCTAAATCCATATCGGATAAGGAGGAAAGCAGCAAGGATCCGAGGCCAGCAGCGTGGCCAGGCAGTGTCATGTCCCTGCCACCTTGTGACAAGGCACACAGCTGCAAAGCCCCAAAGCCTGCAAGCCCTGGAGCTGCCACATGGATGGACCTGGTTCCCTTCCCGGGTGCCCAGAGGGAAACCTGAGGGCAGGTGTCCACCCCGAGGGTGCACCCAGAGCCCCGGGCAGGGATGGAGTCACTGACTGCTCCCTGGGGACGAGACCCTTCCTGCAGGTGACAGTGTCTTGTCCTCTCCCTGTGGGACAGGGACCTCCAGTGTCTATGACCAGCCTCATGCTGTCAGCATCCAGGTGCTGTGTTAGAGCCAGAGGGGTCAAGGCTTTCCAGAACCATAGGATCCTTTAGGTTGGAAAAGCCTTCTAAGGTCATCGAGCCCAGCTGCTGCCCCAGCACTGCCAAGCCCCCACCCAAATCAGGTCCCTAAACACCATATCTTGACATGCTTTAAATGTCCCCAGGCATGGGGACTGCCCTGGGCAGCCTGCTCCTATGCCTGACCACCCTTTCAGTGAAGAAATTGTTCCTCAAAGCCAATCTAAGCCTTCCCTGCTGCAACTTGAGGCCATTTCCTTTTGCCATGTCACTTCTTACTTGGGAGATCTTGGTACTTAAACCTTACCTGCTCGTTCCCTAGGAGGTCTCTGGCTTGGCTGGATGAGAGGAGAAACACTCCCACCACAGGAATGGGAGCTCAGGAGGTCCCACACCAAGGCAGGGGGAGCAGCCATCCTCACCAGAGCTCGCATGTCAGTTCTCAGAGATTGGCTCTGCTTTTCCTCCCGGGCAGATCTCTGCTCAGTGCTTCAGAGTTGGCTGTTTGGAGGAGGGGGGAAAAATAGGTTAGCCAAGTTTTTTATCCAGACTTATCTGATGTCTTTGCCTGCTTTGCCTCTTCCTGACTTCCTTCTGCTAAGAAAACAGCTGCCTTTGGACTTCTAGGGGGAACTTTCACATAATGCCTGAAAAGGAACTACAGAAAAGTGCCTCATTTTTAAAGACTCGGCCAAGAAGACAGATAATTGCAGCTTCTCCATCCCCACTGCCTGCAGAGCTGGCAGGCACCAGGCCAGCTCTGCTCCTCCTTCAAGTTGTTCCCAAATCTGCTGGAAGAACTGAAGGCTAATTTGGCGTTCCATTGCTCTGCTTCTCCCGAAAAAGATCTTTCAGTGCTGTTATCCCTCCATGGGAACGGCCTTTCTGTCTCACACACTCAGTGACACAAGGCTACACGAAGCTGCAGCAGCCTCTGCTCCAGGTGGGAAGGGCTTTCTTCCTCCTCTGGCACCTGGCTGGCACAGGTTGCTCACAGATGCTGTGGCTGCCCCATCCCTGGAAGTGTTCAAGGCCCATTGGTGCTCTGGGATGAGGCTCTGAGCAACCTCGTCTATGGAACCATGTCCCTGCTCACGGCAGCAGGCTTGGAGTGAGGTGATCTTTAGAGCCCCTTCCAACCTGAATTATTCCATCATTCTATGAACTCAAAAAACTTGGGGAATAAATCTGTAAAGGTCACTAAATACATAAAAGCATATCCCCATCAGCATATTTCTGAATGAAAAGTATATCTAAAAAGAGGAAGAAGTATTCTATGTATTTGCTCTTGCTACCTTTCAGGTGTAATTTTAGCTATCACTTCAAGTTTTAAAATATTTTCTTTTGAAATATAAGCAGTGTTCAAATTTTAGCATTTTTACACTATTGCAGAAGTAAAAATTGCTGACAATCAGGCCATGTCATTCTTTATGGAGCAGAGCCATAATGACAGAATTTCTGGGACAGAAATTTTACAGGATGTCACTCCACAGAGAGCACCAAATTCCATATCAGTTGGCAGTTCAGCTCCTCCACATCAGAAAGCTAAACTAGGACAAAATAGCCTCGGGCTTCACGAATGGTAAGGCAATAAGAGACATGCCTTAATAATATCATTACAATTTCCACATATCTGTCACCTGATCTGTGACAGCAAAGCACCCTGGCCGAGGGGAAGGTGTCCCTGCCCAGGACAGGGGGTGGAACGAGGTCGTTTTTAAGGTCTCTTCCAACCCAAACCATTCTATGGTGTGACGAAACAGGAGAGTTGTAAGGGAGAAGAAGGATGAATTCCTTTGGAAGGATAATGTTTTGCCTCTCTAGTAGCAGGCTTTGTTGGAAGGATTGTTTTGCTCTTCCACTGACCTTGGCTGAAGGTGTTTCACCCTGCAGAGAGCGGTAACAGCCTGGTGCACATGTTGTTCTTGGGCAGATCACATGGAGCTAGAGGGGAAAAGGCCTCAAGCAGTTCTGTGACAGGAGCAGACACTCCTCCCCACGTTTGGAAATATCCATGAGGGATTTTTCCAGCAGATGGCAACAGCAGACCGGTGTGTACAAGGCCAGGCTTTGCAGGCTGCCTGAAACCTGGCTGGGCTCCACCGAAAGCATCTCTCGGGTCTGCTTCTCCTGCTCCTGGTATTGAGCCTAGCTGGTACCCCAGGGCATGGTTACTGGAATATAGAATAAATCAGTGCTGCAGAGAACTGCACTACAAACTCTGCAGCTCTCGGTGTGTTTGCAGGGCTTAAAACACACCTGGTGCATTTGAAACAGATGAAAATTATGGCTCCCCCTGAATAAACATGATTTCTCTCCTGGATATCATTTTAAAAAATAATACTTCAAGGGGTGATCAGAATGGGAGCACAGACAAACACATAGAATAAAAACTACAGTGTTTGATGCTTTATCAAAAGGTGTGTCTGCCCTACCATGTCCAGAAGCTGGACTGCTGGACCCAACTTTGCAGCATATTCTTGTCATTGCTTCTGAGCCATCTTCACCAGCTGCTCTTGGGAAGCACTTGGATTGCCTTGGAAAGGTGATTATCCTGCATGGAACTGTGGGCTGAGCTTTGGGCCTCTGGAGGAAGGAGCTGTGCCCTGGATTCCCTCCCGATGGCGCTGCAGACCCCAATACCCGCGGCAGGACTGGGGCACTCCCGGCCGAGCTCCACATCTCTGCCTGGCCCTGGGGAAGATGTGGGAGTTAGTCTGCACAATCATCGCCCCTGTAATCATCACCTCCATCAAAAGTCTGAGAGCACTGTTGTTTTCAATAAACAGCAACACTGTTCTGCCATTGCCAAATTACAATACGAGTGAACCTGGAAGACAAAACACAAGATAAATTTACAGCTGGACATTCCAGTCTTTTCCTCCAAAATGCAATCAACGTGCAGCTTTTCCCTTAAGCTGAAGTACGGACCAAATTCATCAAATCATTCAGGTCAGAAAAGCCCTTCACGCAGTGAAAATGAGCATTTAGGTGTGGTATGAAGCTTGGGGAGCACTGAAGAGGCTGTAAAAGTCAACTGATATTCTTTGGAAATTACAAATAAAAAATGGGAGGAATGAATTAACAATGAATCCAATGCAGAAACGCCACAAGGGACAGCTTGCAGGGGAGATGCCTGAAAGCCAAACCTGTGCATCAGTGACATCTACGGTGGTAATTTTGCAGAGTGCCTGTACACAAGTTTGTTTTCACGGTGATCAGTGAGCAGTGGCCACCCCAGAGCAGGAGGTGCTGTGGCTCAGAAGACCTGGCTGTAAAAAATACAGGTCATTGTCCCCAAGCACATGCCAGTGGTCTGGAAAAGGGTGACACTGGTCTTTAGCAAACAGACATTACTGTTGTGTTTGCTAAAGGGGGGAGCTGCTCAGTCCTCCTCACTTCACTGATGCTCCCAGTTGTGGTGCAGGTGAATGGCACCACTGGGCTCTGCTCCACCTCCCTGGGTATTTTCTGTGCAGGGAACAGCAATGCCATTGCAACTTTTCTGCTCTCGCATAATTCTTCCAGAAAAAAACAGTACCTTGAAGGGGAAACTGCCTTGTCCCTGTCCCCAAATCCTTTATCACTTGTGGTAACCCACGGCACATTCCCTGCACGTTATCTCTATGTTAACTCTGTTTACAAGTGCTGTGAATAAACCCAAATCCAACTGCAAAAGTCCCTTTTTGCTCATATTTCAATACAAGGCTGGAACTATCACCTTGCAATGAACTTTCCTCTACCAGTGCTAGATGCAAAATTAAAAAGCCAACCTAGGAATGCCTGCCACACTCCAGCACACAGAGCTGCTGCTGCTGCTTTTAATGGCTTAGGCTGAGGGCTTTTCTGTTCTTCCTTTGCTCTGCTAAAATGGGAAGGACTGTGAGACCTCTTTGAACTAGCTACAGATATCAAAGACTGAGTAAACAAGTATTCTTTATCCCATTTCTCTTAAGAGTTTGTTCTGACAGATGTTTTCTCCCTCCTGAAGTTTAGACTATAGTTTGATTTTTTTTCCCCTGTTTTGCCCCTTTAGCCCCTGAAGCATTTCACACCATGATGGGCAAAGGCCCAGCAGTAATTAGACTGACTGAACACTGGAAATGCAGACAAAAGAAAAGGTTGGAAGTTACGGTTGTTCTCCAAGCTGGCACTGCCAGCTCCTGAGGTCTCAGCCATGACAGCCCACGTTTCTGAGAGTACCTGTACACTCTGGGTGTGCGCAGACCTTGGGTCCTGCTGCAGCCTGGAGCCGCAGGCTCAGATATCCACCGTGAGCTCCTAGATCCTCCAGGACAAACCCACCTCTCCCTGTGGCTCCTGTGTTGTGCCTGTGGAGCAGGGAGGGAAGGAGAGGCACACAGGTTAACACGGTGGCAGTGCACAAGCTGCCAGGCGTCACCCATCTGACCTGCACCAAAGAGGAAACCTTATTTTTCAAAACTTCCCATCATGCCACACCAAACACTGAAGCCTTCCAAATCTGGAGGGGATAGCCTGGCATGATGCCCCCCAGCTCATATCTTACATAAAGAGTTCTTTTTCTCCTGCACAAGGCTCCATATTCTGCTTTTACAGACACAGAAATATCTATGGAAACTACAGATATTCCCTTTGCGACCTTAAATCATAACAGCCAGGCCTCTGTATGACTGTGCTTAACTCCTGCTTAGCTCAGGGCATCTCCCCATTCCTCAGGCTCCAGAAACCACTGAAACTCCCATGTTTTCCTGGTGGCTGACTGCTTGCAGCTGCCCTCCTCTCACCAACGGGGTCACCTGCCAGGCTCTCTAGTGCACAGGGCACAGCAGCCTCCAAGGGGAGTATTCATCTGTTTGAGAGGTGATTAAAAGCCTGGAAAAAAAAAAAGAAAAAAAAAAAAAAAAAGCAGAGCGATACTGTGGCTCTGAAGGTGCAAGAATCATTACCCTGGAGATGTGCAGGTCACCTGGCTCATGCTGAACGCGCTCTCTGGTCGCTTCACCTGAGTGTTCAGCTGGAGAGATCCATTTCCATGCGCTGGGCTGGGTCCATCTCTGTCCCTGCTGTGAGAAGGTGTTCAGGGGGGATGCCACTGCCTGCTCAGCAGAGGCTTCACACACTCTGCCATCAGGGGCAGCCTTTGAGGCCACACCAGCCTGTCAGAGAGTGACTGAGCCATTCTGACTGTGTTAACAGCACCACTGATGAATCCTCAACCTGAAACCCAAATTTCACCAGAGAGATGTTTTTCCTCAACATCTCTCTGATAAAGACCTTTTGGCTGTAATATTGACATTGTCGTGACTATTAGATCATCGGAGACTCGTCCATGCTAAAATAAAATCAACCCCCTACTTTGAAGCACTAAATTCTCTACCAAAGCAAGTGTTTTACTGCTTGGGTATACTGAGTGTTATAGGTTGCGGTGGGGAATCAATCACCGACTAGTAAGTCCAAATAAAATGTAATTTATTAATTGTTAGAGCAAGTGATAATAGGCAAAGTCAGCGCTGGGTGAAACCAACAAAAGGCTTGCACCCACCTGGGAGCGCTGGGTGTGGGCCGTTGGTGGAGCGGTGACTCCGCGGCCACACCAAGCGCTCCCGGGTGGGTGCAAGCCTTTTGTTGGTTTCACCCAGCGCTGACTTTGCCTATTATCACTTGCTCTAGCAATTAATAAATTACATTTTATTTGGACTTACTAGTCGGTGATTGATTCCCCACCGCAACCTATAACAAATTGGTGCCGTGACTCGGATTGGGAAAATTCTTGGAGAAGAGAACCTGTTGGGGAGGCGCCCCACCTCACGGTGGCCCCAGGGTTGCTATTCTCCAGGATCCCCGACCCGACGAACCCAAATTCGATAATAGGCAAAGGGAAGCCGGCAACCCCATAATCTTTGTGCACGAAGTCCGGACAAAACACAGCGAGCGTGAGTACGTGAGTATAAGCGGGGGCACCATCCGGTTGGGGTTCTGGGGTTTGTGTATGAGACGTCCTCTGGACGAGGCAAGTGCGGACCTCCTATAGTGCGGTTCCCAAGTACCCACGAGGGACTGGGCCACGAACGGAGGGAGCGAGTGTGTGTGTGTGAGGAGACACTCCGGGAGGGGATAAGGGAAGAGCAAGCTCCTCGGGAACACTCCAGATAGGTTTCGGGGTGTCATGAGAGGGCACTCCATTCGGAATATATTAATTGAATTTGTTAGGCTCTGAACATATATGTTAATTCAAGGGAATCATTCAGTATGGAAAGATCTCGATTGGTTGTTTGTTTTTATTGTGGAAATAAAGGACACTTTAAGAGGGAATGTTGAAGAAGGAAGAAGGATGAGAAATGGTTTCAAGACCAGGAGTTCTATTTGCTGGGGACAAGAGAAAAAGAGAAGCCCCCTATAAAGCTTAAGATAGGTCCCCAGCAACAGATATACGAGTTCCTTGTGGACTCGGGTACTGAACGATCTACAATCCAAACCCTCCCCAAAGGGATGGGACAGGTGTACTCCAGAAAAGGACAGGCGAAAAGCAAGCCGTCTGTACCTATGGGTTTCGGGGTGTTGTGAGAGGACACTCCATCTGGAATGTTTGTGAGAGTGCATTCCAGAAGATGGGACAGGGGAAAAGTATGTTAGATAATTGGAAACATTACCCTAGCACAAAGGGTAAGGAATGGAGTGTTGTGAGAGGGCGCTCCAGTAGCACAAAAGGTAAAGACCCAGAAATAAGAAGAAAAAATTGGCAGATCAAGAATCTAAAGATGCAGCAGAAAATAGAGCTGAAAGAGTTAATATTAACTCCAAATGAAGAAAAATTGGAAATTCCAAAGTTTAGAGAAGCAAAAAAAAAAGGGAATTAAAATAAGATAGGTGGTGAACAAGATAAATCGGGGAAATTGAAACATCTTGATGGAAGACAATTAGATAATTGTCGCAGACATTTTTTCATAGAAATCCTTTCTTTGGGATTTGTTCATCTTCTGGGAAGCTGAGGCCCCAGAAGAAGAATGTAAACAATTGTTATCGGCTGATGTGGAATGTAACAGGTGCAGCGGTGATTTGGCTTCTGTGAGTGTTTGGATTTGCTGACCACTTACAGGAGAGTTTGTCCTTGCTTTCTGCTGGACACAGAACTTTGTTATTCATTCTTTTCTATTCTATTCTTAGCTTAGCAGCCTCTGCAACTTCTCTCCTTATTCTTTTTAGTATAGTAATAATGTATTATGTATCATATATCAATAAATCTAGCCTTCTGATCATGAACTAAGATTCTCGTCCACTTCTCTCACCCATGAAGACCTCATCAGGTCGCTGTAATAGATAATAAAATGCTTACTAGGAAATAGCAGAGAACATGTATCAAAAAAAAAAAAAAAAGCCCAGTGGGATACTCAGGCTTTGTGTGATCATTTTTTTAAAAAGAACTATGGGTGTGAAATAAACAGGGCCAGGAGACTTCTTCTCCTTTTTAATGCCTTTATTAAAAGTGATCAGCTCAGGATTGGGCAGCTCGGCAGGGCTGCAGTCTCCCGTCGTCTCCCAGGGCGACTCAGAGGAGGAGGATATGCACAGCTTTGTCCACCAGGGACAGAGCTGGGGATCAGATCCTCGTGGGAGCCTTTAGGGCCTGCTGATCCCTTCCAGTTGTTGGTTCGGACCGAGTCTCGCTTCCTCCCAGACCTGGCCCGGGGGCTCTCGAACACAGGGTGAGGAACAATGAAGGTTTCCAGCATCTCTGCAGGCCCAGCACTCCGCTCCTCACATCCAGACATCACTCCAGTCTCTCAACTCTTATTTGGCTCGTTGTTTTTGGGGTCTTCTCAGTACAGCGGGGAATCCACACAGCATTCTGGTCTTGGAGTCACTTTGCATAACCCCCCCCCCCACCTTCTCAGGTGTCTTCACTATTCTGGGAAAGGTACAACTTAGCCTCGGGCAAGGCTCTGCTAATACAAAAGGAGCAATTAGCTACAACGACCCGTGATTACAATAACAAAACACGCAGAACTTTGGCAGGGACAGTGATCTGGCTGCCTTTTTGTAACTTTTTTCTCACAAAAAAAAAATTAACAGAATTTTTGTTCATAACAGTCCCCCCTCTTTTTCTTTGATCGAGCTTAAAATTTTTAAGCTCGCATCAACTCACAATTTTTTGTTTTGAATCTACTATAAATCTCTTGTGCACTTTGGTAATCATGGTTACTTAACCTTGTTACTTTCCTTGGTTTCTTCAGGTTGGTCTGCATGGCAAATACTGTTTTACCAAAACAGATAAATAAGCATATTAAAAAGAGCAATCCTCCAAGTACGCACACAGCGAGAAAAACTACCTTTTCCCATACATCTTTTCTGAAAATCTCCAGGTTCTCCCACTCACTGGGATCAAGTGTAGGAGTTTGTTCTTCATTATTTACACATGCTAATCTTTTTATTTCGTTTGAAATGTTCCTAATAATTGAATTCTTTATTTTTAATACCGCCAGGAGCCGGATTACTTTGTTTAACATAGATATTGGGGTCCGAACTTGGCTTTTACAATTTTGGATTTTCTCAATTTCTATTTCACTTCGCCTGTTTTGTTTAATTTCTCCCAAATCATTACATATAGGAACTCCCAAACTTGATCCAGTTTCTTTGGGTAATAAGAAGAAAATTGGTTTTATCACTCTAGCAAAGCAGCTGCCAGACGAGATCAAACCTAGGGGTTTAGAGCTCCCCTGAAATGCGTTCCAAAAGGGGTTTATCTCTTTTCCAGTACACTCATATAAATACTTGTAACAAACAATTTTTCTTACCATTTTCACCATTTCTTTGCTTTCTACTAGATCTGCTGAGCTTGTTTCAGCAGCATCACATTCAAAGCACAACCAGGCTTCCCCTATAGGGCACTCTCCTAGGAGTGGCTGCCTAAAAGTGGCAGTATTGTATGCTATCCAATACACTCTCTTATTTTTCTGATAAAGGACCAATTGGGAGGGGTTAACACAATCAGGGTCAGAACTGATGTGGACTCTCGACAAGGAGCTCGCTTCCTCCTCATAGAGGGGTTGGTAGCACTCACTGCACGGCTCAGCTGGGCTTCCCAGAGCACCACCAGCAATCAGAGCCATCATTACTACCCTTCCCAAGAGTCCGGTATGGGTCATCTTGCACAGCCTGCCCACCCAGCCTTGCCTCTTGGGGAATTTTACTGAGGAGAAGCTTCCAAGCTCTTTAGAGTCCCTTCTACCCACTTCTCTGGTTAAACCTCTCTTGGTCTGTTCCCTACCAATTTTGGTTTCCCCCAGGGGAGTGTCCTGTAGAGGATTAACCTGGAGTCTTTAGAATTAAATTGGGGAACTTAACCAGAATTACTTATTTACAGTCTTAAACTTTTTACCAACATAGTTTACACAGAACAGTCTTAAAACATTTTAAGCAATATTAGAACCCTGATACCAATTTTTTTCCCACACAGTTCAGTCTTTTTGACTCTTCCTTCTGAGAGTCAACTTTAAATCACAGTCTACTCAGGTGAATTAACTTGTGATGTGGATGAATCCTTATGCAGTGCCCAGAGGTGAGTGTGGCGTGGACTCTGGCCCAATGCCAGAGGGAAAAACTAGGAGTCTGGCCCAATGCCAGAAGGATAAAGGGGTGGAGTCCGGTCCAATGCCAGAGGGAGAATGGGGTGCAGTCCGGTCCAATGCCAGAATGCCAGAGGGAAAAAACCTGATGTTGAATCCTGGTCCAATGCCAGGGGGTGAGAGTGATGTGAGTCCAACCTTTTTCTTTTGGTCTGCACAGTCGAATTAGTAATGAAGAGTACCTGAAACGGGCTTTCAAACACAGGCATTAATGGTCTGCTATTTAATGATTTTATCAAAACTCAGTTTCTCTGTTTAATGTTATTGGTTAATTTCTCTTTTTCCATAGCTTGAATGTTTCTCTCATCAACTTCTACATACTCTGTATTTTGCAAGGAGTTGTATTTCTCAGCTAACTTAACTCCCAAAGTATTTTTATTCCTCTATTTTTCTGTGTATTTAATTCACTGGTTTTCTGTTCTATTTTCAAGATCTTATTTATCTCTTGCTTCTGTTTCTTACTTTCACTTAGAGCTTAAATACTTCTTTCAACCCCTTACACTTAAATTTTTTTTCTTACACCATTCTTCTACACAATACACTTCCCTCTAAGGAGATGTGGTAAAACTTATAATGCACAATCTACATTACCTCTATTCTAATTTGTCTATATTCACTCTCACACATTCCTTCACACCCTCAAGACACAAACTGGATCCTTATTGCTAGAAAATCACGGTGGCTCCCCTCAACTTGGGGTTGGCCCACAGGTCTCAGTATCTCTGGGCCTCTGAAAGGGCCCTGACTCTGGTTGCCTCTGGTGCACATTCACCTGTGAGGCTGTCTGCGTGTCACTCACGCTCTTACAGCTACAGCTCCCTCACCCATCTGGGAACACTAGCCTGGTTTCCAGGTCACACACACACTCTTTGGCCACAGCCCCCATCTGCCTGGGGAACAGTATCCTGGTTTGCAGGTCACACACACACACACACATTTCCACTGCCCCCTTCCCACCTGCCCGGGAAGTTGAGGCTGACCTTGCTTGTGACTCACTCTCACACACACAAGACAACAATAAGGTACCTTTTACTTTTCACATCACTTATTACAAGTAAAGTATTACTGGCCAGTTTTGGTGCTATTGAATATCCTTTCTACCTAGCTGTTTTTGTCTAACTTCAGATGTTTTTCACTATTCGATACTTCTTTTTAGTACTTTGTTGAGACAGGACTTACCTGCTCCTGTATCTACTCAAAAATTCAAATTCTTCATTTAGGGGGCCCACCTCAAAGTTTACCAAGGGCTCTTCTAGATGTTGCATCGGGTCCCCTATAGTGTAAAGCCCCTGACCTTCTAATCGTCACCTCTAAGGATCTTCTCTAAATTATCTTGTTCCCTGTCTATTTCCTCATCGAGACGGAGCTTTCTACAAAACCTCCTGACGTGTCCTGGCTCTCCACAGTAATAGCAATGTCGTTCTCTCAAAGGGCCTTGAGGTGTCTCCATCCCTCTTGCACCTGACAGTACTGGCGTATCCTCGCCTCCTCCTGGTGGTGGACCCGCCCACCCTGCACTTTCTCTGGCTACAGCAACCATGATCTTTGCCTTGGCCTTTACTTTTTCTTCCTCCCTCCTTAAATACACCTTCAATGCCTCTCTCAATAACTCATTTATGTCCTTCTCTTGCCAATCTTCCATCTTTTCCAATTTTCTCCTTATATCAGGCCAAGATTTGGTAACAAATTGGACTTTTAGTAGCACTTGACCTTCTAGGGTGTCTGGGTCTATTCTAGAGTACAACTGGAAGTTCCGCTTTAGGTGGTTAAGCCAGGCAGCAGGAGCGTCATCTTTCTCTTGTGTACCCTCAAATGCCAATTGGATATTAGTTCCTTTGGGAACTGACTCTTTAATCCCCCGTATTATCAAAGATCTATATTCCATCATGGCCTTCCTCCCCTCCTCCTGGTTAGGGTTCCAGCTGGGATCCGTTAGTGGCAATTTCTGTTCACCTGATGGCACCTGGGGTCCTGGACTGTTATCTTTCTCCCATATTCTTATGCCAGCCACCCTAATCATCTGGACCTCTTCTGGGGAAAATAATATACTCAGGATGGAATTCATCCCCCCCCCAACTGTAGATATTTGGACCTAGAAATTGATCCACTTGGTTGGCTATGCCCACTGGTTCCTCAAATAAATGCCCCAACTGTTTCTTGAATCCTCTCACCTCAGAAGCAGTTAGGGGAGCATTCACAAAGACAACACCTCCCGCTACTCCTCCCATAGGAACCTCTCTAAGGGGAAAGAGTTTCTCTGCCTTGGAGGTCTTGGATCTGGTGCTACAGTACGGCCCATCTTCAGATGCCAAACTACTAGTTTGAGGGATATCTGGGTTACCCTGAACTTTCTGCCCACCAGCAGGTGTATTTGCTGATAGCTGTTTACCGGGCAAGGAGATATTTTTGTCCCAACTAGGAGGAGGTAAAGGGACAGCAATAGGAAGGGGAGAAGAGCCTGAGTGTATATTAAGCGGAGCTGGAGAAGGGGTGGAGAATGCAGCAGGCGTACTAGGCACTTGTGGTGATGCAGAAGGAACTGGAGGATCTGAAGGTGGTGAGGGAGTGGTTACTGGAGGAGATACTGGGTTTATCATAGGGGAAACTGAAGAGGCAGAAGGAGGAATTTGAGCAGGCGGTAATGAGATAGCTGCCGGGGGAAGAACCGGACCTGCCGTTTGATGTGCTTGAGGAAGAGGATTATAAGGTGGAGGGGCAGAAGGAGGAAAATAATCCAGGGGGTCCCATCTTTTACTAATTCCATCATCCCCTCCTTCATTTCTCTCCTTCTTCTTCTGTACCTTACAAATTCGCACCCCTTCATTCCCAACAGCGCTCTTTACCCAGCAAGATACATACAGTAATTGCTCAGGATCAGTATCTCCTCGAGCTGTCAGATAATGATTTACTTGTTGACACATCCACTTATCCTTTGTCCCACACCAAGGCCATCCTCCTTGGACCCCTAATTCCGGCCAGACTTCTACACAATAATGGATCATTTTCACATTATGTAATCCCTCTGTAGCCTCTATAGAATCCCATTTCTCTAACAATTCTCCTAAGGGACTATTGGGAGGTATATTCCTCAGTCTCTTGCCAGTCTTTTTACTATTACACCCTCCCATTTTACAGGTCTCAATAGTAAAAAGTCCCAAAGGTACCTCTACTGACCGGTAATTTCAAAAAAAACCTTGTTTGAGAGCTTCAGCCTCCTCCACCGAACTTCAAATTTTTGCCTGATGCTCAGGACTTTATACTGGAACAACTGCCTGATCTCTTGATTGCCCAACTTTCCTAACGTCAGGTCTTACATCTATCGGGACTTGAACACATGAAACCTTGGCCTAAGAATCTGGGTCGTGCCTGATTCCCTCAGTTAGGAAAAAAACTGCCTGATTTTTAGTTTGCCTAACCTGCCAATTTATAGGCTTCACCGTATCAGGACTTAAAAGCAAACCACAGCCTCTTTCGCTGGGGTTTGTACCTGACTCCTTTGTCAGGACTTACTTTGCCTGCAGGGCTTGAGCTTACCCGAATCTTTCTCGGGACTTAAAAATCTTACCCGAATCCCTCTCGGGACTTACAATCTGCCTGACTTCCCTCTGTCAGGACTTACTTTGGGTGCGTGCCACTCATACAACTATTCCCTCCGCACGCCCGGAGGGGGGAGGGGCCCTCCTTTCTCCCTTAGGAGACGACTCACTCACACTAATTCCAAGCACTTCCCCCTGTTCCCGGCCGGCTTTCTCGCGAAAGTCCGAAAACGCGGTACTGAGGAGTCGCTCTCGCTCAGAAGGTCCGGCTGCTGGCCTTCGTCTCACTCACACACACGCGCTCGTCTCCCACTCCCGCCACTGGATTTCTCACCAGTCCGGTGCTCCTCTGCATCGCTGGTCCTGAGCCGATCCCTCTGGTCCTGATAGCCAGCTGTCCTGGAGGTCCAAGATGGTCAGTCCTGGTGTCCTCTTTCAGTGTGGCTATCCCGGACGAGTCCCCAGCTGAAATAAAGAGGGGGGAGGAGACTTTCTCTTTTTAATGCCTTTATTAAAAGTGATCAGCTCAGGATTGGGCAGCTCAGGCGAGTCTGCAGATTCCCGTCGTCTCTCCCAGGGCGACGAGGAGGATATGCGCAGCTTTGTCCACTAGGGGCAGAGCTGGGGGTCCGATCCTCGTGGGAGCCTTTAGGGCGTCATGACCCCTTCCAAGGTTACTTTTCCCTGTTTCGCTCTGTCTGCTCCCGGTTTCGGGACGACTCAGTGCTCAGGGTGAGAGGGACTCCGAATGTGTTCAGCGTCTCTGCAGGCTCAGTACTCCGTTCCTGACGTCCAGACATCACTCCAATCTCTCAACTCTTAGGTGGCTCGTTGTTTTTGGGGTTTTCTCAGTACGTTTGGAGCAGTGGTCCCACACAGCATGCTGGTCCTTGGAGTCACTTTGCATAGCCCCCCCCCCCCACCCTCTCAGGTCTCTTGGCCATTCTGGGGAAAAGTACAACTTAGCCTTGGGCAAGGCTCTGCTAATACAAAAGGAGCAATTAGACACAACGACCCGTGATTACAATAACAAAACAAGCAGAACTTCGGCAGCAACAGTGATCTGGCTGCTTTTTGTAACCTTTTCTCACAAAAAAAATTAACAGAATTTTTGTTCATAACATTTTATATTTCTATTTATCATATTTACATTCACATGCATATTTATACTGGACATTGACGTGTTAAGTAATTGATATAATACATCACGTCTATTACTCTTGTTTATATTTATTTGTCTTTTGTGTTCTTATAAATATCCTTATATATTTATTGGATATTTCTATACTTACATTTATATTTCTATAATACTTCTATTGTTCCAAATAAAAACCCTGTCTCTAACCAAATAAATACAATAAAAGACTGCTTTTAAATGACATTGAAATATTTTTATTTATACTATGAAGAATTATGTTCACTTTTTTATCATTCTTTTGATGGATTATATTAATAATTATATATAATATATATAAATTTGCAAAAATATATTTAAATGGTTATTTATATTATGTATCATATCTACTGCTACAACTAATTTTTTCTTATATTTTTAAATTTTATCAAAATGTATTCATGAGATATTTCTAGACTTAGATTTCTACCTTTATATTATGTGTATTTATAATTTTTATAATCAAAACCCTGCTTATTGACAAATAAAAAAAACCCTGCTTTATTTAACTATTTAAAAATATTTTCATATTTATAATTTTCATATTTATATTTATAATTTGTTCTATGTTACGTGATAACATACCTGCTCCTGCACCGCTGTGGGGCTCCCTCTCCTGGGGACCTTGGGCTGCCCCCAATGGCATCAGAGCCCCGAGTCTTCACTCCCTTTTCCTCTATTTAGACACTACACTGGAACTTTTTTCTGAAAACAAAGACATTACATAAATCCTCTCCCCATGCCCCAGACAGATAGATATTCAGTTATTAGTTGGCTGGGAAGCAGTTTCTTAAATAGAATGATAAACAATATGTCAACATTTTAGCTACAAGCAAATAGGCAAATCTGAACAAGGTACCGGTGGCCAACCACTGAAGTTATTTTGAAGCAATTTGTTAAACAATAAAATACTGATACCACAAAAATAAAGCAAAAAGCTAACTACTGGCTAGGAAAGAAGGAAAAATTAACTTTTGACAACAACAA
The DNA here is from genome assembly GCF_028551555.1 of Melozone crissalis. Classification (NCBI taxonomy): domain Eukaryota; kingdom Metazoa; phylum Chordata; class Aves; order Passeriformes; family Passerellidae; genus Melozone; species Melozone crissalis. The sequence continues at coordinate 774,186 of NW_026535813.1, read as the reverse complement.
CATTCCAACGACACAGGCTTTTCCCCCATGTCATACCTTATAACTACCTCTCTTGGGAATTCTCATCTTGTATCCCAAAAGGAATAAATACGTCAGAGCGTCCTAAAGCAAAAAGAAGCATACAGGAGCTCCTCACACTCCCAGGAGGCCAGCACAGTGTGCACTGAGTCGGCAACAAATTGTGCTCAGTGAGGATCTGCAAACAAAGTTTCAACAGAAGAATTGAACTGATTTTAAAGGGATGTTTTCTAAGCACAAAAGCACAGCAAAGAACAAGCAGAAACAATTCTTAAAAACATCTGCAAGTTTTATTTAGCATATATGCGACTGATTTCCACCCTATGGCTTCTCACTTTGATTTGTCTGTAGGTTCAGGGAGATGATAATGCACACTGTGCCTTCCCTGATCCCCCCACAGCAGCTGAGCGCTGCTCAGTGTGCTCAGATCATCAGGAACTGGATTACACATATCCGGATGGACTGGAACTCCTCTGCTGCAGATTCAGGAGATGAGAGCAGAGAGGCGCTCACTGAGGCGGTGTCCGAATTCTATTTCTTTGTGACGAGAAGTAGTTTGTTCCCAACAGCCACAACAATCCTCAGCTCGCTTCTGCGGTGAGTATTGATGGCACACAAATGGCAGCCTGAGGAAATCATGTTCTAGGCTCTAAGTGGTTGGGACAGGGTCTGATTTTTTGTTTTGTACTTGTATGACGACAACAGGGCTCTGATGGATGACTTGACAACACAGAATTAAAACCTCCTCAATAGGATTACATCGACTTCCAGGAAAAGACAAAAGCCTATCACCCTTCTGAAATCTACTTTTAATTCGAAGCACACGGATTGTCACTATACTGCAACTTCCAGCTTTTCAAAGCAGCTTACTTCTGAAGACCGGGAAACATTTATTCCTACAGAAACAATGGGCAACAGCCAGGCTAATCTAAGCACTACTGTTTATTAGGGGATCTGCCAGCGTGCCAGTCCAGCTTAAAGTGTGCTTTATTTCAGTCTAACATCCCCACAAAATTCTTCTCCCAACTCCCAACACTGAAATCTTATTTTTCCCTAAAGCTTCTCATCATTAGCAACTTCCAAGTAACATGGGTTTTTTTTACAACATTCAAAAATGTCATGCTGGACTGTACTAGAAAGTAATTTTCAAATATAAGCTTAGAAAAGTTTGAATTGACTTGTCCAGAGAAAAAACCTACAAGTGAACACCTACACCTCCCTAAAAAGACCTAACAAGCCCCTGGCAGCTACCAGCATCAAAGCACAGTGGATGCTTCTAATACAGGATAAGGATAACAATATCACCTTTTGTTCTCTCCAGTTTGTTTTCTCTGCAGTCCTATTTGCTTCTTATGATTTTTTTAGTCCCTGTATCTTCTTGGACATTACTGAGTCTGACAACAAGGATGCGAGAGCCTTTCCCTGCCCTACAGGGAGAACCAGGAAAAGAGTTAAAAAAAGAACGTGGTAGTTTGAAATGAATACTTTCAATGAGAAGCAGCACCTAACAAACAGAACAAAAGTAAACAAAGCATGATCCCTCCCTGGGGACAGAAGACTTACAAACTCTCCAGGATTTACAATTCTAGTGACCAACCCCTTCAGGACAGCAGCCAAGTGTCCCATTAGGGGGTGCTGCGCCGAAGAATGATCTGAGAGGTTCCAAAGAGTGAAATGCACAATATTCTGCAAAGACAGAAAATCTTACAAAATACCAAAAATACAATAGATATAAACTACAGGGCAAGCGTACAAGTATTAACTTTAGGAGCTGGAACCATCCAGGTGAGCAACTGATAACTGGATCCTCAACAGAGTTTGAACCCTTCAGGATAGAGAAGGGTTTTCTCCAGAAATTGCACAGACTGAGTTTTGATAGAACTACACTTGCCAGCTCCTGAGAAACATCACCCATTCTCCAGGTGTCTGGAGGGAACTGCAAATGGCTCTCACATAGTTTGAGCTAGTTCTGTAAGGTCTCAGGGTGAATTTCACCAGATGCAACCAAATTGGGCAACTCCCAGACTTCCCTTCTGTCCTTCCCAGACAGAAGGAACCCAAAGCTTGTTTTACCCAAAGCTTGGGTAAGCACAGCTCCAGCACTGAGGAAACAGACATAACAGGGTCAAAAATAATAAACCTACTTTCTTTTTTTAACTTGCCTTTTTTTTTTTTTTATCAGATGAACCAAACAATCAAGGAGAAGGTGAAAAACTCACCATTACTGAACATTCCATCATCTGTAAGCTGACCATCCTTAGCACAGAGGACCCCAAAGTTACAATTCACCAATCCCTAGGAAATAAAACCAAATATTATATGATAAACAGTCAAAGAGAAGACATAAAAATTTGTTTCCTCTAAGGACTTTCAAGTATGTAAGTACCTTTGCATACACCTGTCATGGTTTGGGCCTGGCACAGAGCCAGTGCCCCCATGAGAATACCTTCTCCCTGGTGTCTGCTGTGAGATGTGACCAGGAATAAGCAAAGCAGGCTCCAGCTTAAACATAAAGAAAACTTTATTACCTAAACTACAAGAAAAGAAAGAAAAAAACTATAAGAGAAAAAAAATTGAAAACCTTACAAAAAACACTTTCCTCCTCCCCACCACCAAAATTTCCCAATCCGATACATTCCCCCAAATCACCAACTGCCCAGTCTGGCACCACCCTTTAGAATACTCAAACTTCAGTCCATGAAGAGGAGATGAGTCTTTCTTGCATCATAGGCTTCCCCTGGAAACACGCTGAAACCTCCTGTGCTTCCATGTCACTCGGCACTGCCCGGAAAATGTCTTTTTGCCGCTTGTGACATCTTCCTTCCATGCCCAGTGCTCTCACCACTGTGCATGGACCAGAGCTGCTTTTAGGGTTGTCTTTTAAGGATGCCTTGTCTCACTCCAAAAAGGCACAGTCTCTGCTTTGGGACATCTGTCCCCCCCATTTTTTTCCAACCCCCTGGGGCCGAGGGGTCCCCACAATGAACCCTCCTGGTTCTGAGGCACTGCCTCCCCCTAAGTGCAGTCTCTGTGTCACAGGAATAAAACCGAGTCTATGGCCACACAAGAAAAGTCCAGCCAAAAGGTCACTCCAATCATCTCTCCCCACTCAGCCAGGCTTCTTCACATCCTTTGGGCCAGGTCCTTGTCTCATCTCATCTCTTATCTCCCTTCTTATTCAGCTCCGAGGAGGATCAGCATTTTTGCGAGGTCCCAATCATGAAAGAAAGGGGTTAAAAATTTCAGTCTCTGCCTGTCCCAGAACTCCGGCACTCCCACACTCGCTGCTGCTCCAGCCGGGCACCTCCTCCCTCGCTGCATTCCCCCCCCCTTCTCCTCCTGGGCCGGCTGCTACCACATCTGTCGTCACCGGCTCTCCTCTCTCTCTCTCTCCTGGAGGGGGATGGCTGCCCGATGTCTCTTGGGGCTCCTCCACCCTTCCATCCTCAAGGGCCTCCTCACCTTCCATCTCTGTCCAGGTCCAGGCCTACCACATGGCTGCCCCTCCCCCGCCCAGCAGCAGCGGCTGGACAGGGGAAGGGAGATCCGACCTCTGTCCCTCGAAGTCCCAAGAGAGCCTCCCAGGGCCGAAGCTCTGGTTTTAATCCCTATGTGTTCTCGGAGGTGTGTCCAAACCCAACTGGCCACACCAGGTGCCGATATCAAAATCCGAGGACCCATTGGTTTGACCACAGCATCCCAGAATTCCCACTTCTTCCTGGTCAAACCACCACACACCCTATACATTAGAACATACACTTTATACCATCTCCTACTACATAATAATTTACCTTTAAACTTTGGTAGTATAGCATAAAATTATTAACTTAAATTGGTGATCTATTATTATTAAGTTGGTGCCTAAAGCTATTTTTGCTGTCATGTTCAAAAAAACATGAATTTTTTTTACTGCAATGAGCAATTGATTTCAAAGTCATCATAAGCCCATCAAAATACAAAGCTGTATTCCTGGACGGGCCTGTGAGTTAGAAGTAGTTAGGCTTATACTTACCTCTTGCTCTTCTAGAACCAATAAATCCTGTCAACAAAACCAGTATCTTTAGCCCACTCCTATTACAGATTCAACAAGGGTGATGGTTTTGTGTTTAGAAGTTTTGATTTGAAACGGCCAGTTGAACGGATAAAGACAGTTTAAGTAGCATTACATTATTATTATTACTACGACTACTACTACTATTATTATCTGCTACAGGAAGAAACAAACCTGTTGTATCTGCACTTAATTACTTATATTCCCAGAAAACAATAAAGGAAAAGACCGAAACAAAAAAAGTCACTTCCTACCTTTTGTATCACAGGATGAAAAATTTCTCTTGGCAGAAATTTTTTTCTACCAAGAAAATTTCTCTTTTTTTTCTCCGCAACCGCTCGTCCGCCTGCGCCCGCAGCACCAGCAGCAGCCCGAGGGAGACGGCTGCAGCTCGGGGGCTGCTGCGCCTCCGCCAGCCCGAGGGCAGCCGACCCATAGGGACTGCGGGAGCGCCCGGCGCCGCTCGCCCGGGGCGGCTCCTGCAGCTCCTGGCCCGCGGCAGCAAAGCACCACCTCGTCCTCCGCCATCGGCGGGTGGCAGCGCGCCCCGCACCGCCCGAGCTCAGCCCCCAACCCCGGTACCGCTGAGTGAGGCCGAGGAACCGGGCGGACGCCCCTTCCGCTCTGCTCAGCTCTGTGCGGGCGGCCGGACGGAGGCTTCGCCCCTCCAGCGTCGCTGCCGTGGCTCCGTCCCACACGGGAGAGGCGCCGAGAGCTGCCCGCCCACAGCCCGCTCCCCCGGCGCACAGCTGCCTTGGCCCGCCAGCCACTCATGTGCCGCGTTGGCAGCAGGGCCTGCCGGGAGTTGTAGTCTCGGGCTGACAGCCACCGCTCCATCCGGCGCCACCGGGAGCTGCGGTCCCGACAGGGCATCATACGGCTTCTTCGCTCCTGGGCGGGTGTCCTGGGGTGACGTTATGATGCTTGTATCCCCATTCATCCGTTCTGTGCCTTTAAGACTGGCTCTGAAAAGTGGAAGTTTTGTTTGGGTTTCCCTTATCAGGACACAGAGACAAGGCAGTACATAGGGCTGTTTTCACTTCTAGCTCGCAGCTCGCTGCTTTTGCTTGCTTGCTTTTCTGCTCTTGCTTCTGCTCTCGCTTTTGCTTCTGCTTATTAGCTAGTTTAGCTAAACAGTCCAAATTCCTTCCCGGACTGTTTCTCCTCTCCTGTTCCTGTGACCATCTCGAACCTACTCCGGACTGGGACCCGGGAACACCGAAGGTTTGGCTGCAGCAGCTGGCCCAGCGCCGGAGGGACTGAGAGCAGAGCAACCACCCCGAAAGAGACTTTCTGATTTTGTCATCTTTCTCAGAGTGGTGTCAGCTGGTATTGTTCATTTTGTGTGCGGGGGGTGCTGTGCCAGTCAAATAAACAGGTTCTTTCCACTTCTCTCCGAGGAATTTTTTCCCGAACCGGTTGGGGGGGAGGGGCCGTGTGGGTTTTGCTTTCTGGAGGGGCCCTCCTTTGCAGATTCTTTAACAAATTTGCCCTAAACCAGGACAAAATATTGGCGCCCAACGTGGGGCAAAAGAGAGAGTGGAAAAACCCTGTTTTGACTGCATTTTGGTTGCTATTACTCTGTGTTCGTTTAAATCAGCTAATAGCCATGGTTTTTGAATTGATAATGTCTATTGGGGTGAAGTTTTGCACGCATTTCTGGTCCCTAGGGTTTTTTGAGATTTTAATACCTCTCTGGTCCCTAGGTTTATTTTCTTATCCAGAAATAGCTTTAGTATTGCCCCTAATACGTAGTTTTTACATCAGAGGGGCAGTGACCAGAGTAGCTATCCTGCTGGGTTTGGTGGCAATAATGTGCAAGAAGTTTATAAACATGCTAGTGTCTGCTCCAGGTATGAATGGTTCATGGCTATGGTTATGCATCCAGTTTGTTGCAGGAGGAGCAGGAGGGAATGAGGTTTTTCAGCCTCTGCTTTCCTCCTTCTCCTATGAATCAGTTGCATCACTAGTGAAGGATGTTCAGTTTCCCCTCAATGTTAAAGAGACCATCTTCCTGGTATCCAATCTGATAACCTTCCTCTATACAGCCTGCTGCTTCTCTAGAATGAGGGCTGAGATTTCTAGACGGGCTGATGAGACCCCTGACTCAGGAGTAGACCCTGGTGTGGAAAATCCTAAGTGGTGTGGGAAATGGGAGGATATGGGCCAAATCCTGAAGGAATTCTCTGACCCTATAGTCTGGGATTTTCCCCATGAACAAATTCAGAATCCAGCTGAGGTAGGGAAATATCTGAAAGAGAAGTACCAGGATGAGCCTAAGGAGAGGAAGGTCGTTGCAGTGAGCTGGGCCCTGGCATATGCTTATCGCACACTGCTAGATACTGTCTGGCAGCAGACAGAGGCAGGGGGGCAGGGAGATAAATCAGCAACTGTCCCGGTGACTCAGGCTGCAGCTAACACTCCAGGCTCGAAGCCAGCATCTAAACCCATGGCTGTTGCTACCAGCACTAGAAGTGGGAAATGCACGGACAAGACCAATCGACCAGGGGATGATGATGATGATGAGGATGATGAAGGAGAAGGAACCTCAATGCCTCCTGACATAAAATCAGGAGTCAAAGCAGCAGGTGCAAGATCAGATGAGTCCTTTTCCCTGAAGGACCTTCGTGGCCTACGGAAGGATTACACTCGAAGGTCTGATGAATCCATAATTAGTTGGCTTGTCCGTCTCTGGGATGCTGCAGGCGAGGCTACAATTCTGGATGGCACTGAAGCCAGGCATTTGGGATCCCTGTCACAGGATACTGTCATAGACCAAGGAATGATGAGGGGGGCTAACCCTTACAGCCTCTGGGAACGGGTCCTAAGAAGCGTAGCAGAAAGATACCTGTGTGCAGAAGATCTCTATATGCAGCAAACTCAGTGGAAGACAATAGAGCAAGGGATCCAACGCTTAAGAGAAATGGCTGTGGCAGAAATTATCTTCTCAGATGATGTAACAACCAGGAACCCAGACTTAGTACCATGCACGTCGGTGATGTGACGAAAACTCGTACGACTTGGGCCACACGAATATGCTTCTGCCTTAGCCATCATGAAGAGGGATGAGAGGGATGAGACTGTGCTTGACATGGCAAGGAAGCTCCGAGCATATGCAGATGCTGTACATGGCCCGACACATGCCAGAATCGCAGCGGTAGAAACACGTCTGCAGAACTTAGAGGATAAGATAGAGGAGAACCATAAGAAGCTTAGAGAGGAGATTAAAGAAGACCTTCTCCAAATTTCAGCAGTACAGATCCGAGGTTCTGGTCTCCAAGGCAGACGTTTCCCAGATGGCGAGAGAAGGTACACCCCGCGAGCTGAGCTGTGGTTCTACCTGTGTGATTGTGGGGAGAACATGAGAAGGTGGCATAGGAAACCTACTGCTGTTCTGGCACGACGGGTGCATGAACTGAAGGAAGCCACCAGGAGGAAAGCAGCTCCAGTAGCCCGTAGCCGACCGGCCAGGTATGATGATGATGACATGTCTGATCCTCTCGAAGGAACATCCAAAACATACGCCCAGGGAAAGAAGGATAACCAGGCTTAGAGGGGCCCTGCCTCTAGCCAGGTAGAGGCCAGGGAAAATCGTGTTTTCTGGTCTGTGTGGATTCGTTGGCCTGGCACATCGGAGCCACAAGAGTACAAAGCTTTGGTCGATACTGGTGCGCAATGCACATTAATCCCATCAAGACATGTGGGGACAGAGTCTGTTTCTATTGCTGGTGTGACAGGAGGATCCCAGGATTTCACTTTGGTGGAAGCTGATGTGAGCCTAACGGGAAATGAGTGGAAGAAGCATCCTATTGTGACTGGCCCAGAGGCCCCATGTATTTTGGGCATCGACTACCTTCGGAGTGGGTACTTCAAAGACCCAAAAGGACTCAGATGGGCATTTGGAATAGCTGCTGTAGAGACAGAGGGCATCCAGCAATTGAACACCTTGCCTGGGTTGTCTGAGAATCCATCTGCAGTAGGATGCCTGACGGGAGAAGAGCAACAAGTGCCAATTGCCACTTCCATAGTGCATCGACGGCAGTATAGGACCACTCGAGATGCCGTGATCCCCATCCATAAGATGATCCGAGAGCTGGAGAGCCAAGGGGTGGTCAGCAAGACCCACTCACACTTCAACAGCCCCATTTGGCCTGTGCGAAAATCTGAAGGAGAATGGAGATTGACTGTGGACTACCGTGCATTGAATGAAGTGACTCCACCACTGAGTGCTGCCGTGCCAGACATATTAGAGCTCCAGTATGAGCTAGAGTCCAAGGCAGCAAAGTGGTATGCCACTATAGACATTGCCAATGCATTTTTCTCCATTCCTCTGGCAGCAGAATGCAGGCCTCAGTTTGCCTTCACATGGAGGGGAGTGCAGTACACCTGGAACCGACTGCCCCAGGGGTGGAAGCACAGCCCCACCATCTGCCATGGACTGATCCAGACTGCACTAGAAAGGGGAGAGGCTCCAGAACATCTGCAGTATATTGATGACATCATTGTGTGGGGGAACACAGCTGCGGAAGTGTTCGAGAAAGGGAAGGAAATCATCCAGATCCTCCTGGGAGCTGGTTTCGCCATTAAAAAGAGTAAAGTAAAGGGACCAGCTCGTGAGATTCAATTCCTGGGAGTGAAGTGGCAAGATGGACGGCGTCAGATTCCTACAGATGTCATCAACAAGATCACAGCAATGTCTCCACCCACCAATAAGAAAGAGACACAAGCTTTCTTGGGTGCAATAGGTTTTTGGAGGATGCATATTCCTGAGTACAGTCAGATCGTGAGCCCTCTTTACCTGGTCACCCGCAAGAAGAACAAGTTCCAGTGGGGCCCTGAGCAGCAACAAACCTTTGTCCAGATCAAGCAGGAGATTGCCCATGCAGTAGCCCTTGGCCCAGTCAGGACAGGACCAGAGGTAAAGAACATGCTCTACTCTGCAGCCGGGAACCATGGCTTGTCCTGGAGCCTTTGGCAGAAGGTGCCTGAGGAGACTCGGGGTCAACCACTGGGATTTTGGAGTCGAAGCTACAGAGGGTCTGAAGCCAACTATACTCCAACAGAGAAAGAAATCCTGGCTGCCTATGAAGGAGTCCAGGCTGCCTCGGAGGTAATAGGCACTGAAGCACAACTCCTCCTGGCACCCCGACTACCGGTGCTGGGGTGGATGTTCAAAGGCAAAGTTCCTTCCACTCACCATGCCACCAGTGCTACATGGTGCAAGTGGATTGCTCTCATCACTCAGCGCGCCCGTATAGGTAAACTGAATCGCCCTGGGATTTTGGAGGTCATTACAAATTGGCCCGAAGGTGAGAATTTTGGTGTCACAGATGAAGAGGAACAAGAACCAGTGACACGGGCTGAAGAGGCTCCTCCCTATAACCAACTGCCCCCAGAGGAAACACGCTACGCTCTTTTTACTGACGGTTCCTGTCGCATCGTAGGGATGAACCGGAAGTGGAAAGCAGCCGTATGGAGCCCCACACGACAGGTTGCACAAGCTACCGAAGGAGAAGGTGGATCAAGCCAACTTGCAGAACTCAAAGCTGTTCAACTGGCCCTGGACATTGCTGAGAGAGAGAAGTGGCCAAAGCTCTACCTCTACACTGATTCATGGATGGTAGCCAATGCTCTGTGGGGATGGCTGGAGAGGTGGAAAAAGGCTAACTGGCAACGTAGAGGGAAACCAATTTGGGCTGCTGATGAGTGGAAAGACATTGCTACCAGGGTAGGGAGGCTACCCGTGAAAGTCCGCCATGTAGATGCCCATGTACCCAAGAGTAGGGCCAATGAGGAGCACCAGAACAATGAGCAGGTAGACCAAGCTGCAAAGATAGGGGTGTCCAAAATAGACCTAGATTGGGAACATAAGGGAGAGTTATTCCTAGCTAGATGGGCCCATGATGCCTCAGGCCACCAGGGCAGAGATGCCACCTATAAATGGGCACGAGACCGAGGGGTGGATCTAACCATGGACAGTATTTCTCAGGTTATCCATGACTGTGAGACGTGTGCTGCCATCAAGCAGGCCAAGCGAGTGAAGCCCCTCTGGTACGGTGGGCGGTGGTCCAAGTACAAGTATGGGGAGGCCTGGCAGATTGACTACATCACACTGCCCCAGACACGCCAGGGCAAGCGCTACGTGCTGACCATGGTGGAAGCCACCACTGGATGGTTGGAAACCTACCCTGTGTCTCATGCCACAGCCCGGAACACCATCCTGGGCCTTGAAAAGCAAGTCCTGTGGAGACATGGCACCCCTGAGAGGATCGAGTCAGACAACGGGAGTCATTTCAAGAACAGCCTTATCAACACCTGGGCTAGGGAACATGGCATTGAGTGGGTGTACCATATCCCCTACCATGCACCAGCTGCAGGGAAAGTGGAGAGGTACAATGGACTACTAAAAATCCAGTTGAAAGCTTTGGGTGGGGGATCTTTCAAGAATTGGGAGCAGCATTTAGCAAAGGCCACCTGGTTAGTCAACACCCGAGGTTCCACCAACCGAGCAGGTCCTGCCCAGTCTGAGTCCCTGAATGTAATAGAAGGAGACAAAGTCCCAGTGGTACATATCAGAGGTTTGTTAGGGAAGACTGTATGGATCAACTCTGCCTCGAGTAGAGACAAACCCATTCGTGGGGTTGTCTTTGCTCAGGGACCAGGTTGCACGTGGTGGATAATGCAAAGAGATGGAACAACACGATGTGTACCTCAGGGAGATCTGATTGTGGGATAGAATGATATGCAATATCACTGTTCACTGGATGTTACTGCCATTGTCTGTACATTAAATCATACAGACATGAGATAGAAGGAAATGTGTAAGAGTTGAAGGTCTGGGCAAGTGGAAGATGGAGAAGGAAATGTGAAAGTGTCGAAGGTCTGAGCAAGTGATAGATGGAGCTTTAAGTGACGAAAGTGAAAAGGGGGGATCCTGCAGCTCTGTAATATAGGGCCTGGATTCAGTGGTCCAGTGTGGGGATATGATGAAGGCATGATGGGTATTGCTTGTAATTTTGGGGAAACAGATGGAAACTTTGTGTGAATAATGCATGATGTGTTGTAATATGTTGATGATATGGGGATAAGGGGTGGAATGTCCTGGGGTGACGTTATGATGCTTGTATCCCCATTCATCCGTTCTGTGCCTTTAAGACTGGCTCTGAAAAGTGGAAGTTTTGTTTGGGTTTCCCTTATCAGGACACAGAGACAAGGCAGTACATAGGGCTGTTTTCACTTCTAGCTCGCAGCTCGCTGCTTTTGCTTGCTTGCTTTTCTGCTCTTGCTTCTGCTCTCGCTTTTGCTTCTGCTTATTAGCTAGTTTAGCTAAACAGTCCAAATTCCTTCCCGGACTGTTTCTCCTCTCCTGTTCCTGTGACCATCTCGAACCTGCTCCGGACTGGGACCCGGGAACACCGAAGGTTTGGCTGCAGCAGCTGGCCCAGCGCCGGAGGGACTGAGAGCAGAGCAACCACCCCGAAAGAGACTTTCTGATTTTGTCATCTTTCTCAGAGTGGTGTCAGCTGGTATTGTTCATTTTGTGTGCGGGGGGTGCTGTGCCAGTCAAATAAACAGGTTCTTTCCACTTCTCTCCGAGGAATTTTTTCCCGAACCGGTTGGGGGGGAGGGGCCGTGTGGGTTTTGCTTTCTGGAGGGGCCCTCCTTTGCAGATTCTTTAACAAATTTGCCCTAAACCAGGACAGCGGGGAAGGACTTGAGACAGCACCGCTCCTCTTGAATGTCCTTTTTTTTCCACTCCAACTCTTTTTTCTTTTTTTCACTCTGTTTTTTACCCGCTTTTTCACTCTCACCCTTTTCCTTTTTCACTTTCTTTTCTTTCTTTCTTTCCTTCTTTCCTTCCGTCTTTCCTTCTTTTTTCCTTTCCTTTCCCTTTCCTTTCTTCCTTTTCTTTTTTTCCTTTTCTTTCTTTCTTTCCCTGTATTTCTAATCTTGGTTTTCCTTTCTAGATTTAGAATAAAAAAGCAGCAGCAGTAACTTTCAGGCTACCTGGGCGTGAAAAAAACCCCAAAACTATAATGATTTAAAGAAAGCTATATTATTCCCTGGGATCCTGAAATTTTCCACTGCTGCACGTGACATAGAGCTTTTATTCCTTCTTATCTATAGTTCATATTTTATACTTTCTTCATACAGGGGCCCCTGCCGTCTGCCCCGGCGCACTGCAGGCAGAGTGCTGCGGCGTCGTTCTGTTCTGTTTAATTAACTTGGCTAAATTCGGCTCTTGGTCTAAACTTGTTTCAGTTCGGATTTTCGTGTAAATTCGGCTTTTTCGGCTCTTCGGCTGAACTCGGCACGGTTCGGTTCAACTCGATCGTATTCAGCTCTTTGTCTAAACGCGGCTAATGTCAGCTACACCCGGCTTTCATCATCTCTTTGTGTAATCTCGGCTATTTGCGGCTACATTTGGCTCTTCGGCTCAATTCGGCTATTCTCGGCTGCATTTGGTTATTTTCGGCTCTTCGGAAGAATTCGGTCTGGCTCGGCTTGCTGCGGGCGGGAAAGCAGGCCAGAGGACCTCGGCAGAGAGAGGCGTTTACCCAGATGCCTGTCAGAAACCCATAAATGTACACCCACCCGCGGCACCGCTGAGACCACGCCCCTAACACGTACACTTGAAACACCACAGAAAATCCCTTTCGGGGCCGCGCTGGCATCGGTGTTCCGTGCAGGTAGTCTGGTTAGACCGACCGAGGTCCTCGATTTTGACGTGCCCTTGTGGCCGCCATCTTGAGAAGGTCAAGCGAGTCCGCGACATCCGCGACGCGCCACGCCCACGATGGCCGCCTCTCGGCCGCCTGTCAGCCAAAAACCTGCCTCTTACCCAACAAGAACCAAACAAGTCCCCTTTCTTTAAAACCATTTTGAAATAAATTTTATATTTCTATTTTCGTATTTATATGCACATGCATATTTATAGTGGACATTGATGTGGTATGTAATTTGTATATTATGTCTATTCCTATTATTTCTATTTATTTATCTTTTTTGGTTTTATAAAGATATTTATATATTGATTGTATATTTCTTTTTTTAAATTACATTTCTCTAATACTTTTATTATTTAAAATAAAAATCCCATCCCTAACTAAATAAATACAAAACCCCCTCTTCTTTTAAACTATATTGAAATATTTTTCTATTTATAGCTTGCATGACTATATTGACATTTCTATTTATAGTTTATATTGATGCATTGTATTCATAATGATATATCATATGTATCATATTCACATAATATAGATAAATTATTTTTATATTATGTACCATATCTACTGCTACAACTTATTTTTTCTTATATTTTAATTTTTTATATAAATCTTTATGTATTGATAATATTTTTCTAGACTTAGATTCCTACCTTTATATTATATGTATTTATAATTTTTATACTAAAACCCCTGCTTTTGCCAAATAAAAACCAAAACCATCCTTTATTTTAAACTACCTAAAAAATACTTTTATATTTATCATATCTACAATTTTTTATATATTATACCATATTGATGTAGTAGATTTATATCTATTTTATCTCTATTTCCTATAATATGTTATAATAATATATATATAGTATTACTTGTATTTTGCATTGCATCAATTTATGTTATTTTATATTTAGAGTTAGTTAATAATTTTATATATATCTGCATAGTTTTACAATACATTTCTAGATTTATATTTTGGTTTAGGTTGTGTTTATATTTATATTTTCTATTTCTATATCTATAAACATAGAAATACTCTATTAAAATATAATATCTTTTTGTAATATATAATGACTTATGTTACATGTTAAATTTTACAAATAGACTGAATATATAAAAAAAAGTTCTTTATTCCCATTTCTACACATATATTTGTTTTGTTTAAATATAGTTATAGTTGTACTTGTGCATTTAAAATCCAATTCCTAAATAAAATGACAAACAGCATCATATTCCCACCAATATCCTCCAAAAACATCAAGATACCTCCACCAGCCAAACAACTGACAGCGAAAAAAACACACAACACTCTTTGAGGTAACAATTCTCATCACATCAGAAAAATGGAACCAAAATAAAAGAAAACCCGATAGAAACACACAGAGCAAATCACAAAAACTACTAAAAAAATCAAATCAACTTGCTAAACTCCAAACAGTGCCACTGACCCTGAACGTTATTAACAAAACAAAACAAAAAAAACCTAAAACACTACCCCTACACTAACTCAAAGAATAACCAACACTCTGTAAAAATAACTTTAAAAATCGAACTAATTAACGAAATGGAAAAAAATCTCAAACACTAAAAACTAATAAAATAACTACCCAAATAAAAAAAAATTACCCATCATATAAATACCAATGTTCCCAAAAATAAAACTCATAAACAACAACCAAAAACATCAAAAGACCAAAAAAAACCCACAAAAAAACCCCAAAAAACCCAAATAAACTTAAACTTTCAACCAAAAAATTATTCCTACGGAATAAACCCATAGTGCCTCAATCTATCAAAATAAAAATACCACCTAGAAATAAACGTAAAGCCTAAAGATAAACATAACCATAAACAATATCTCCCAAATGATCCGTAACAAAAAAACATACACTACAATCCTACAATCACACAAACCAAATAAGCAAAAGCCCTGGACAACGATAAACACAAATGCAATTATAAAGATTAAAAACCCCGCTGCTATTAGAGACATGACGCTAACTCAAGGCCGCCAAAACAAACACGACACACTCACGCTAATAAAAGGCACCACAACAGAATTAAAATCCTGACCGCTACTTCACGCTACAACGCGTAAAAACCATCGCACGCCTTTCAAAACATAATACCCCGGCAAAAAAAAAAAAAAAAATCCGACTGCAAAACTCAATTCAAAACGAACCTTTACCATTAGCACCTGAACCGAGAACCACAGCAATCAGGAAGAACACCATATCCTTTAGCGCGCACCCGCTGCAAACCAAACCAAACAATGCAATAAATCCCTACAAAGCGGCCTCCGAACCACGACACCCAAGAACTTTGAGCAGCTGAACCCCGCGCTCCCTGCCAGCCCCGGACGGAGCGCACCTCCCGGCGGGAAAGCGGCTCCTCCGGCACGCGGGGGCGGCGCCGCCCCCGGAGACCCCCGCCCGCTCCCCCCTGCCCAGCGGGGCCGGCACCGGGCCCGGGGGGCCCCGGCGGCGCCCGAGCCCGGCGCCCGGAGCGGACAGAGCGGCCGGCACCGCCCGGGCCGGCGCAGCAGCGCCCCCGCCGCCTCTGCCGCCCTTTGCCGGCCCGGCACGGCTCCCCTCGGCTCCGCACGGCTCGCACCGGCGCGGCTCCACCACTGCCACGCCAAATTCCCCGTGCGCCTCGGACGCTGCCCGGGCCGGGCCAGGAGCGCTCCTGAGCGGGAACGTTCCGGGCTGGGCCACGGGCACCAGAAGCGCCCTCAAACGCAGCGGCATAGCCCCATTGCAGCCCTGCAAACGCTGCCAGAGCTGCAGCTTCCTGCAACTGAACCCCGAAACTGATGCCGCAGGCAGGGCTCACCTCACTTCAACAAGGGCCAAGAAATGTGTTCTCCCCTTCACTTTCATCCCCCACGAGAGCAGAAAAGAAGGGGTGCTCCTCAAATGAAAGCCTTCAACTGATGGGAAAGGGGGATTTTGACCTCAATTCAAACCCTTGAAAAGGAGGGACACCAGGGCTGCCGCCTCAATTTAAACCTTAGTGTGATGAAAATGGGGTGGCTACCTTCAAATCAAACCCATAATACTACAACAATACTTTTCCCATTCCCCTTAAAATAGAACGCAGAGAGTCCCTGTCACCCCTGTGATACCCCTAACAGCCTGGAAAAGGCAGGTTTGCCTGCAATCAACACCCTTAAAACCACAAGTGAAGGCGGATCCCTCCAGTTCAAACACAGACAGTAATAGAAGAGTAGCTGCTTCCTTCTCCTTCATTTCTTTTGTCTTCACAAGCTCCATTTTTGTTCCTGGGGAACCGGGGAGGGACTGGCAAGATGAAATTGAAAAGGGGAAGGACAAAAGTTCCCGCTCCAAATCCTCACGGGCTCACCTGTTCGGCTGCTGCTTGCCGGCACAAAGATTCATCCCTCGGCACCTCCTTTAAGCGATGCTCTGCGTATCCAAGCGCGAACCCAGGTGTTCCCCCAGACGCTGGGAGAAGCTCTCACAGTCCTTCCATGAGACAGCGCCGGGAGCGCCCCATAAACCCCTCGACTCAGCAGCTCCATGCAAAAGGGAGCTGAGGCAAAACCTCCCCCTAAAACAGTCTCCCCCCGGCAGGAGCCGGCCCCTCGTTGTTGGAGAGTTTAGTTCAAGAGTGGCTTAAAGAAGGAGGCCATGAGACATGCAGTTGAGAGAAAAGTAAAAGGAAAAAGTAAGGCAGTTCCTAACAGTTCTCAGCCTTCTGATTTCTATAAACAATTAGACTCTCTTTATAAACAATAAAGTTCTCAGACTGTCTTCCCATAACAAGCAGAACACCGTCTCTGGGAAAAGCTGGCAGCCTGGGAACAGATGAAGAAGTTTTGGGAACTCTGGTTCTGTTTTTAATAAACAATTGTAGGTATTCTAAAACAAGAGGAGTGGTTAGAGTTTCTCTGTTAGCCTATCATGACATTGGATTACAGAATATGCATGAAGTTTGTTACTATTGTTATTTAAGGTGATTGATTGATCAATAAAGTTGAGTTCGATGCATTATAGGATGGTCGTTCTCCCGTTCATCTCCAACAAATGGTTGACCCCTGGACGTGATAGCGAACGCTTTCGGGGAGTTCGATGCATTATAGGATGGTCGTTCTCCCCTCAATCTCCGACAAATGGTGGAGAATGCGGGCACCACGGGAGATGAGGACTTGTCCAGGTTCCGAGAAGCAGCCGCAGAATGGCAATAAGCGTGAATAAACAAAGCGGAGGGAAACCCGCCGAGACGCGCCGGCCCCGAGCGACCGTATAGACGGGTCTCGGCTGGTACGTGCGGTCCGAAGCCTTGAGGAGCTGCAAAGTGCGCACTTATATAGGTATGGAAAGGCAAACCGCATATGAACCTTTTATTACTTTCTTGCAAAAAAGGCAAATTAAGGGAATGAATTGGCAAAAAGAATTAAAAGGACTTTGGACTTACGGCTATGATAAAGGGATTTTCCGTAAGGTTTACGACTTAATGGGATGGCATGAATTCGGTGATTTATTGTGGGAGGCTGCTTTAGAGAGTGATAAAACTGCCAAGAAGCTAAGCAAGCCATGGCGAGTGATGTATGGTGCGCTGTGTTACTATCTCTCTGAGTGCAAAACAGCGGCCGCAGCTCATGGCGCTTGCGGTGCTGTGCTACTCCGAACTCGGCACGGGCGCGCCGCCATGGCGAGCAGTCGCGGCGAGCGACCGCCTGAATTGCTGCGCTGCGCCGGCCCGGGAGGAGAGCGGAGTCGCCGCGCGGAAGCAGCCGCGCCGCCCCGAGAGCGGAGCCGCCGCCCTGGGATCAAAGCCGCCGCCGTAGCAACCGAAGAAGCCGGCGCCGCGGGAGCCGCGCGCCGCGGGGGGAGCGAAGAAGCCGCGCCACCGCGGGGGGAGCCACGTGTGCAGGGGTGTCTGCAGCGGAGTCAGCCTGCCAGTCCTGCCAGTGAGTAAACAAAGAGCGCAGCACGGGGGGGGTTTCGCCCGCTCCGACACGAGCGCCGCAGGACCAGAGCGCTTTTTCAAGCGGGAGCATTTCTCCCTCCCCCCGCAGCTGGCAAAAGCTACAGTTTAAGACTTAACAGTCGTAATAATTGTGAACTTTTGTCAACAAAAGGGAAAGATCTCTGTTGCAATTGAGAGACCAGTGATGGTAAACAAGCAAAGTTAAAGGGACTGTTGTTCTTCCCAGCAGAGACTATGAAAGTCAAATCAGCGTAGTGAATGCGGGAGTCAAATTTCAGCCGATTTGGCTCGGCATTGGTTATGCTGTCAGAATCACCGGTACTAACAGAGACTGTAAACATCAGAAGCCCGGATAGCTGAGTCGGAACATCAGACTCTAAAGTTGTGTTTTGAAAAATTTAAAAAATGTTAAGATGTGTTAAAGTGATTGTAGAAGTAAGATGTAATGAGTGTGTTTTTTTGTATTCTTTAAGCTTTGTTTAGATGTGATAGATGTATAAGCAAGCACTGAATTCAAAAGAATTTTTTCACAGGTATACCTTGAATAAACTTATGTTTAAGTGTATTTAAGTATAAAAATGCTGCAGCAAAAACATGAGAAAGGTTATTTTAGCTTAATATTTTGGAATCAGGCCTGTAAGTAAGTTGTAGTGAATGTTATATATTATTTCTATAGTAAGTTTTATCTCTTATTAAGTAGTTTAAGTTAAGTCATCTATCAAATGCCATTAAATGTTAAATACTATTAAGGTTAAGATCATTAAGTTTATTCTCGGTTAAGTTCGAGGTCTGTTGAGTTTGAATTATATATAGATTTGAGTTGTGTGGGATTTGAAGCCAGTTAAGTTCTGTTGAAATTGGTTTCTGTTAAGTTTGAGTGTTATTAAGTTTGGGTAAAGCTAGATTCTGTTTAGATTATGTTGGGTTTGAGGTGTGTAGAATTTAAAAGTCAGCTAAATTTTGTTATAGATAAGTTTTATTAGATTTAAGTGATTTTACATGTTTTGCAAATAAGTCTGCTATAATTAGTCTTGTTAGACTTCCCAGAGGATGAATGAGTAACTGAAATTAACTTTATTTTAATAATTCCGTTTAGTATATTTATTTTAGGCATAATTTCCTCAAAGCAGTTAATCCTGTAAATTACTTTCATATATTCTAAAATTCTTGGAGCATTAATTTATTGCTGCTTTCTAAGTCTGTATCTTCCAGAACACTTTTTTAAAAGTTATGAGTTTTCAAGTGACATCCTGTCTCTAATTGTAAAGGCTATTAATTCTCTGAATATGAATCAAATATTATTTCCTACTGGGAGCTGAAAGCTGGAAGCCATACTCATTTGTTAGGAAGATTTGTTAAAATTTTGCTCCAAGTGTTTCTATTAGATAAAAATAGGTCTTACAATGGTATTTATTGTCTGTGTCACAGAACACACCAGTAAAAAGATAAAAATGGAAAAACCCTAAGCATCTTTTGTTTGCTGGGGTCCTATTTATTTGCAAAAAAGATACTACAGTAAGTCCTACTCCTTACTGGGAAATAGCTCTAGTTTCTCAGATCATGCTTTTACAGAAGTGTGCAAGTTAATTATCTAGTGATCTCTGTCTGTCAGCTTTAAAAATATGAGAGTCAAGAAAATGACAAATGTTTGCCCTTACTCTAATGAATATACATAGGCATTTTCCAACATACTTTCTGAAATACTACCTTTTTTTTCACAAGATTCTTGTATGCCCTAGAATTACATCTGTGCATTCTTTACTTTGTAAAGAAATCCTTAGACTTAACAATTCAAGATAAGTTGCACCTTATTAGTATGGTCTAACTCTAGTCCTGCTTTCAGTTCAGAATTATTGATGAAAGAGAAAACAAGCAAAGTAATTCTTGGGGCATAAAGTTTAAGCAGAGTCAGTAGAGTATGAACCTTCATTTTTCAGCAGGATCTAAATTGAAAGTCCTGTTCTATTCTTCATTTAAAAGCTTGATTGGGTTTTTTTTTTGGGAGTTGCACATTTCCAACTCTGTCAGTTTCTGTCTTGTATTTGCAAGGTAGTCTGAAAGCAGTGAAGCAAGTGTCTGTTGTGGTGAGCATAGTTGTTCAGCCATTGTAATGAAGACTGACAAAATTGTCAGAAGGACAAAAGAGTGCTTTCTTATTGGCCAATGTGAAAACCAAGATATGTGCCCTCTACTCTGTGCTGATGTCTCTGTCCTACTTGCTAGTCTGCTGTATGACATCTTTCTGTCAGTTCTGTAAATTTTAAGCCAAATATTTTAAGTGCTTTAAATGCATACTACTTTTTCACCACTCCAAATGAACAAGGACTGAGAATTGCCCAGCTGATGCCATTTGAGCCAAATGACTAAAGGATTACAGACTGAAAACTGACTTTGAACCTTTCTGAGAGACCCATGAAAAAGGGTGGATGTGAAATTCTCAAGGACAGAAAGGATCATTTTCAGGCTTTTTCACCTTCTCTCCAGGTTCGCATGAATGAAAACAGCTAACAGCTTTCTTTTCTTAGTCCAATTACCACCTGTCCTGCAATGCCTGATAAGGCCGTAACACGCTGTTGCCGGACGACCAGGGAACTGATTGACATTATTGAATCATTATCATCTTTTCATATAAGAGGACCGGCAAAAGAGAACTGTCTTGAATGTCACAGCCCAAATTGTGCTGCTTGGGTTGCACTATGTTGTGGGGGTTGTGATAAGACCTTTTGGGTGGATCTATTGTCACTTTTCCATTTATGGTGCCACACCTGTAGTTATAGACATACCTGGGAACATAATTGGGAGCGGGCACTACGGAATGAGACAGGGCTAAACACTGCCTCAGCTTTAGACCTTTATGAATCTCATGAGCAGAAAATCTTGGCTTATTATCGGTGGGAGGTACAGTGTATTTTGAAAAGGGTTAAAGCTCAAAGTGCATCATATATAGCCTCGATAAGGTGTAGAAAACTGGTGCCTTTAACACAACATTCTGTTGTAGGTCCTATAAGAGGAGATCCCAATTAAGCATTAGATAACTGCATTAGAAGGTTACAAAGGTGTGGTTTTCAGGTGTCAAGAACAGTAAGGTAAAAAACTGAGAAGAAAAAGAAGGTCAATATAAAAACAGAAAAATAAAGTTCACTATTGTTATATTGCTTAGTATAGTAGTAGCTGAAGAATTAAAGGTAGCACATTTTAGTCAACCTAGAGATAATGTATGGATAACACTTGCTAGACAGATTAATCAGTCATTGCTTTGTCTCAGCCTTGGAGGAGTTACAGCTTTGATTACTCTAATTTTCAAAGGATGAGTCAGCATAAACATGGGCTACTCTGGATTCATCTCTAAGCCTGGAAATAGTGTCCAAACAGCTTTATAACCAGTGTAAAGGCTCTACTATTATGACACCTAAGAAATTACCCACAGGGATATTTCTAATCTGTGGAGATAGAGCCTGGAATGGAATACCAGCCCAACCTCAGGGTGGACCTTGCTATTTAGGCAAGTTATCATTATTCCACCCTAACATATCTGTGCTGATGCAACTAAGTCATAAGACAAGCAGGCAAAGGCGCAGCTTACACAACTTAGACTGTAGTCAAATAGGAGATCCGTTGTTCTGGAGTAAATTTAAACAAGTGATGGTTTCAGCTCTCCTACCATGGGGTGCTGCAAGCAAGGCAATGACTTTAGCAAAACAAATAAGGTGTTGAGCTAAGAGTGAATTGAATAAGACATCACAGATATTAGATATGTTAACTGCAGATGTACAAAGTGTTAATCACGCTGTTTTACAAAATAGAGCTGCTATAGATTTTTATTGCTAGCACAAGGCCATGGGTGTGAAGAGTTTGAAGGGATGTGTTGCATGAACTTATCTGATCATTCTGTATCTATTCATGCTAAGTTAAAAGAGCTACGACTAGGGCTTAACAGCCTTTACGAAGAAGAAGGATTAGGAATTGATGAATGGCTTAAAAGCTTAGGATTGGGTCCATGGTTAAGAAACCTTGTAATATATGCTATAGGGATATTAGGTGTACTTTTATTGCTTTTAAGTATCTTACCTTGCTTCTGCAGTTGTATCCAAAAGATGGTTAGTAGGATGATAGAGAAAACCTGGCAAGCTAACCTCTTTTCTCTCAAAGAAAAAAATGGGGGAAATGTTGGAGAGTTTAGTTCAAGAGTGGCTTAAAGAAGGAGGCCATGAGACATGCAGTTGAGAGAAAAGTAAAAGGAAAAAGTAAGGCAGTTCCTAACAGTTCTCAGCCTTCTGATTTCTATAAACAATTAGACTCTCTTTATAAACAATAAAGTTCTCAGACTGTCTTCCCATAACAAGCAGAACACCGTCTCTGGGAAAAGCTGGCAGCCTGGGAACAGATGAAGAAGTTTTGGGACCTCTGGTTCTGTTTTTAATAAACAATTGTAGGTATTCTAAAACAAGAGGAGTGGTTAGAGTTTCTCTGTTAGCCTATCATGACATTGGATTACAGAATATGCATGAAGTTCGTTACTATTGTTATTTAAGGTGATTGATTGATCAATAAAGTTGAGTTTGATGCATTATAGGATGGTTGTTCTCCCGTCATCTCCAACACCTTGTGATCCTCACACTCACACCTGGCGGTGCTCCGAGCCCCCATCAGCCTCACACTCACACCTGGCGCTGCTCCGAGCCCCCATCATCCTCGCACTCGCACCTGGCGCTGATGCCACTCTCCAACAGCGCCTCTCCCTGTCCAGCGCACAGCCCGCTTCTCACAGACACAAACAGAAATCTGCGACGGGCGTTGGCTTTTCTTAGTCCGTCTGGTTCCACAATTCAAACACGTATGTGCACTGATGGCATTGAGGGAAAGCTTTCCAGTGCAGAAAACTGTCATTCTGGTAGCACGCTTCGATACACCTTCAGAAAAAGCAGAATCAGCGCCAACTCCTAAGACCCCTGCTGAGGAACCCAGCCCTCCTTGGGACACCCAATGCAGCAGACCTCGAAAAACGAGGGGAAAAGTCAAGCTTGGAGTGGAAAAAGAGAATATAAATACACCAGCCTTTAAAATATGCCTTCACACAGCAATAGTGGGAACCAGTCCCATTTCTTCTTTCCTTGCTCTCTGTAATGACGTAAATATGAAGTAAAAAACCACATGAAACACAAGGCAGAGCTGGGATTTTACAGGTCTTTGTTTTGGCTCTCTGGATAACAAGCGCCTCTTCTGGGACTGCGACACGATATGGGGACTGGCAGAGAACGGAGGGAAAAGGTGCCAGAGAGCCCTTTCTGTTATGAAAAAAAATTCTGTTAATTTTTTTTGTGAGAAAAGGTTACAAAAAGGCAGCCAGATCACTGTCGCTGCCGAAGTTCTGCGTGTTTTGTTATTGTAATCACGGGTCGTTGTGGCTAATTGTGGGATCTCAGCCTCTCAGAACTGGGGTGAATGGTGAAGGGATAAGTTAATTGGAGTGTGAGATAAAGAGTTTAAGATTTCTGTACAGGGGTGTCTAGAGAAGTAAGATGGAGGAATTGGGGCGTGCCCTTCTCCTTCTTCTTCTTCCTCTAGGCCTCCATTTTCTGTGGTGATGTTGGCACTCCGGGATTGGACCTTACTAGGGGAATACTGGTTAATAAGGGTAGAGGGTATTGGAGAAAAATGATAAATATTGTATACGTAACTCCGGGTATAAAGATAGGTGGCCGCCCCAGGGGCTCTCAGTGTGTGCCCATGGCTGACTGCTGAGCAGAACTCTGTCAGGCCAAGAGAAAATCTTTTAGATAAGCAATTAATAAACACCGAGACCGAGAACAGATTTGAAGTTTCTTCTCGTCCTTTCGAACGCGGGCGACCCAAGGCCATCTTTGGGCTTTTTCCAGACCATCTAAACAGCCCCAAAATCCGACAGCTAATTGCTCCTTTTGTATTAGCAGAGCCTTGCCCGAGGCTAATTTGTACCTTTCCCAGAATAGTGAAGACACCTGAGGGGGGGGGGGGGGGCTATGCAAAGTGACTCCAAGGACCAGCATGCTGTGTGAGACCCCCTACTCCAAACGTGCAGGAAGAACCCCAAAAACAACGAGCCACCTAAGAGTTGAGAGACTGGAGTGATGTCTGGATGTGAGGAGCGGAGTGCTGGGCCTGCAGAGATGCTGAAAAACCTTCGTTGTTCCTCACCCTATGTTCGAGATCCCCCAGGCCAGGTCTGGGAGGAGGCGAGACTGAGACCAATTCAACAACGAAGGGATCATCACACCCTAAAAGGCTCCCACGAGGACCTGATCCACAGCTCTGCCCCTAGTCGACAAAGTTGCGCATATCCTCCTCCTCTGAGTCACCCTGGGAGAGACGACGGGAGACTGCAGCCCCGCCGAGCTGCCCAATCCTGAGCTGATCACTTTTAATAAAGGCATTAAAAAGGAGAAGAAGTGTCCTGGCCCCGTTTTATTTCACTTTCTATTGCCTTCAGCCCCTACAGCTGTTCTGATGGCTTCAGGGCACAGCTTGGCCCATTCCTAGATAAAAAGGTTACGGCAATACCTTCTAAACTACTACCCATCTCCAGTCAGAGTTTCCTACATTCCTGTAAACAAATGAGTGGATAGAGAGGGTTTCTCCCCAAATGAATTTAGAGACAAATTCCTATTCTTTACCAATACCTATAGAACCGAATACCTTGACAGGTTTTAGCATTCTACAGCCACCTCTCCCTGTGAATTTGGTGGCAGCTTTGGGTCCCTCTGGGGGACGGCCCCCAGCGTGACCCCCCTCGCCCGCCACCCACCTGCTCCTGCACCGCAGTGGGGCTCCCTCTCCTGGGGACCTCGGGGTGCCCCCAACGGCATCAGAGCTCCGAGTCTTCACCCCCTTTTCCTCAGCCCCAAAGAAGGCACAGAACGAGTCCGACTGTCCCTGGCAGCAGCGTAGTGCTTCCTCCAAGCTCTTTCCACATGTCCATCCCCCCAGAAAGGGATTCTGCTGCAACAAGAAAGGGGGGGGGCAGCCCCCAGAAGGGTTGAGGTTCCTCCCCAGCCTTGCTGTCACGGGCCAGGGGCAGCGAGAGGGAGCGGCAGACATGGCGGGGACGGGGCGCCACAGAGCAGGGGCCGCTCTCGGCTCCATGCCGGGAAAGCCGCAGGTCCGGCGCTGTTGGGCAGGCTGTTTGACCGGCACGGGGGGATCTGCCGAGAGCCTCCGGCCCCATGCGGGGACTCCTGCAAGGGCCGGGGGACGCCGGGCTCCGGCCCTCGGGGCTTTATTCTCCGGCACCCCGAGCCCCGCGGCTGCGGGGCAAAGAAGGAAAGGGGGCACGGGCAGAGAGGAGCGAGAGCAGGGCATGAGAAAGGGCGGGGAGGGAGGGCGGGCTGTGGAGGAAAGCGGGACGGGAAGGGAAAGCCCGGGAGGGAGGGAACAGGGTGGGTGGACAGAGGAGGGTAAGAGGGGAAACAGAAGGGAGTAGCGGGGTAGGGACAGGACAGGAAGGAGCCGGGCTTGTGGGGGGAGAGGGAATGGGGGAAAGGGAGCGAGAGAAGGTGAATACGGGGAGAAGGAAGGAGGGGTAGAGAGAGGGACAGGCGGGGAAGCCTCACAGAGCCCTGACCTTCCTGCTGAGGCCCAGCCTCAAGGGCTTCTGCCGCAGGCCTGGGAGACGCTCTGGGGAAGCGCCAGAGCAGCCGGGTGCCAGGGACAAGGCGGCTGCCTGGGGGCTTCTTGTGCCCTCTGACACCCAATTCCTCAGGGCTTCCCACTGCCCCGGCTCCTCAGGGGCCTCCTGGTGTTCTGCCAATTGACTGAGGCGATTTAAAGGACACACCACTGGAAATAATGTTCTTCTTTTACTGTGAATATGAAGGAACCACTATGTAAGATGATACATAAAATAAAAAATGTGTGCTTGGTTTTAATGACAAGCAAAAACAAGCAACGTACTGCACCTAAAACAGTACTGTAAGAGAGAAAGGAGAGTGATTTAGAAAGAATAATCACCAATTGCCTAAATGGTTTATCATCTTGTTATGAATAAGAAGCTTGACTAGGCCAATATTCAAGCGGCAATCAATTTATTATTAATTATGGTAAAGTATGAGCAATACAGCGCTGGGTACAGTGGGGGAAGTTTTCCCTCCAACTGCACACCGATAATTGAGGGTTACAGGTATTTATAGGGGTACTCATCAGCTTTTTCAGCAGTTTCTGTTATGAACAAAAATTCAGTTGATTTTTTTCTGTGAGAAAAAAAGTTACCACTACTGCTGGGCTGCTGCCTGTGTTATGGTAATTACGGGTCGTTGTCGTTAATCGTTGTTTTTGTATTAGTAAAAGCCCTGGCTAGGGCGAGGTAATGGCCCTCCTCTGACACAGTGAAGGGTGGGAACCTTCCCGAACAGTAGAAGACACCTGAGAAGGTGGGGGGGGGGTATGCAAAGTGACTCCAAAGACCAGAATGCTTTGTGAGACCCCCGACTCCAAACCCACGGAGAAACCCCTAAAACAACGAGCCAAATAAGAGTTGAGAGACTGGAGTGATGTCTGGACGTGAGGAGCCGAGTGCTGAGCCTTCAGAGATGCGGAACACCTTCGGAGCCTCTCGCCCTGACCACGGGAGTCGACCCCGGCGGTGAGACCAGGCCGACTGGGTGGGAGGGGCAACTACTGCAAGGGATCAGCAGACCCTAAAGGCTCCCACGAGGATCTGATCCCCAGCTCTGCCCCTGGTAGACAAAGCTGCGCATATCCTCCTTCTCTGAGTTGCCGGGGAGACAACGGGACGCTGCAGACCCTTCGAGCTGCCCAATCCTGAGCTGATCACTTTTAATAAAGGCATTAAAAAGGAGAAGAAGTCTCCTGGCCCTGTTTATTTCAGTTTCTATTTCCGATTTTTTTACTCATCAGCAATTTTTATTCCCAATTATTACATCATGATTCTATACACTATTGTGATCTTAGTTTCTCAGGATGTATCTCAAAAGGAAGATCCCAGATGGTGGCGGTCCAGTTTCCCTTTGGTCGAAACCATAAATCCTTGAGGTGATGTTCATCTTCCTTTCTCAAGCTGTTTTTCTCTGCTTCAATAAGGCATGAGATAAGCATATTTCCTTTATATATATTCCAAAGCTATAGTTTCAAGGATACAAGTAATATTCTAAAATTATACTTCAAAAGGTTATTATTGCAGAACTCTTTATGGATTAAATGCAGGCAAAAAGCAACATCTTTAACACTTTAATTCCAATGCTCCTAAATCAACTAGGGTTAATTTGCAAACAAAAGATAGGTTCAAAGGCCTTTTTCCATGCTTTATTCTCCTCAGTTATTATTAGAATTAACAGCTCTCCCATTGTCGGGGTCCACACATTTCGCATTTACAAGTACACACATCGCTGGTTTGTACCTGACACGAAACACAACTTTGTATTTCACAATCTTGCATATCTGCACTTGCTGAGGAGCCCTATTTTACACCAAGGAACTGGGGAACCATTCCCAGCAATTGGGAAAATCCTAGGTCATCCATTCACCCAGAGATGACGTCTCCAAATTTGCCCTGAAAGTGGATCTAGCTTTTATAGGCCAAAAAGAGCAAGTCAACATGACTCAATTATATTTTTAGCCTAGAAAGCCCTGCTGCTGATGGCACACTTCACAATCAGCAGGGGACACAGCTAGGCCAAAGCCCAGACCTCTGCTGGGAGTGTTTCCCCTCAATACCCTTCAAACAAGCCTCCATGCAAGTCAGTGTGGAAAGTTTCTTTAAATGATACATTGCTGGCACCTAACTACAAAGGGTTATGTGAAAGTTTCTAAAGCAGCTGCTCTGGAGTCAAACAACTAGCATTAAGAGTCCTTGTCATCTATTTGTAGCTAAATCACACTTTTGGGGATTTGAAGGAGTTTGGAACGAGCTAGAGACCAGACCTCTGAGCTTTTTAGATGATGCCATTTCTTTTTCTTATCTTCTGCATAGACAGGAAGGGTGAGTTTGGCTCACATCTCCACTACATGTCTCAGAAAGTCACAAGACTTCTAGTTACAAGACCTTTAAAGGATTTATTGGCCAATAAAACATTGCCAACAAGGATATGTATGTTTCTGACCCAATCCTTCAGTATTTCATGTCATGGACTCATGCTTCATTGTCTTAGCCAATCATGGTTCTGGCACACAAACCTACAGCACTGCAGTCTAAACTTTGTGTTTACTGTTGTAACTACTTTTATTTTTTTCTATATCTTAAACTCTACAATGCTAAACTTTGCTCCACTTAGCTTAAGGTGTCTCTGCTTTATACTACAAATCCACATTCTCGCTTCTAGCACCTGAGTTTGGAAGCCCTTTCCAAGGTCTCAGATCAAATCCTGTGTTTAACTCTAAGCCTTGGCTTACAGGCCCAAAGGTCTGAGATTTCCCTGCATTTGGGTTTCCAACAACACTGATGCTGTTAGTTGCAGAGTGCCCGGGATCCGTCTTGCAAGTCAGCTCTGGCAGGAACAAGGCGGCTGCCAGGGGGCTGCTTGTGGCCTCTGACAGCCCATTGCCCAGGGCTTGCCAGCACCCCAGCACCTCAGGGGCTGCCCCAGCCCGGCCAAGCTGCCCAGCAGCAGTGCCGCAGCCCCACAGCAGCTCCAGAGCAGCCCCATCCAGAGGCTCCTGGGAGCCCTCAGCAATGCAGACAGCAGCACACAGGCAGGAGGACATGGATGGCATTTCCTGCCTGGCACAGGGCTTGTGGCCATCTCCAGGCACCGCTCTGGCAGGGATCCCTGCAACTCTGGCCCCTGCCCAGCCGCTCTGTGGGCAGCACAAAGGCTTCAGCAGAACCACCACAGGCCAAGGGGCTTCTGGCCATTTTCCCTGCAGCACTGCACGCCTGGACAGCTGGCTGAGCACAAGCACCCTTTTCATCCTCCTCCCCTATGCCCTACAGATCCTGGGCAGCAAAAGAAAGATCCTGGGATTCTGTGTATTGTAACACATTCTATATTTGCATACAAAAGAAAAACAAAAAGAAGAAAAGAACAGTCTTGAACAAACTGAAAAAAATCCCTGGTGGCTCAGGTGGCACCAGCAGACAGAGCCTCTGGGATCATCTCCCCACAGAGCTCCAGCAGCACAGGCGGCCAAGCCCCGAGACACGAAGCCCTGTCTTCCATGCCCTGCGGAGCTGATCTTCCAGGTTCTCCAAGATGGAATATCGAACAGCAGCTTCTGCCCTGAGAATGTGTAAAGTTTGAAGAGCCAGGCTTCTGACAGAAAGGCTGATGTCATTTGCCATTTCTTCAAGGGCTGCAAGAGAAAGGAACAGAATCACAGTCAGATCCCAGATCTGCGGGGAGCCAAGGAGAGCCCCCTACCAGGGCCATCCCAGCCAGCTCTTGCCATGGCCAGGAGGGAGCAGGGACCAAGGGGATCAGCCCAAAGCTGCTGGCCACGAATGGTCCACGTGGTCCTGAAATCTCAGTGTGCTCTGCCCACGGGAGCAGAGCCCTCCGCAGCTGGGGCAGGGCTTGTGGCTCCCCCCGGCAGCCCCCGCTGTCAGCCCGCTGCCCTCACTCACCAGTGCAGATCAGCTGCAGCTCTTGCTGCTGCCCCCTCAGGTGCCGCCTGGCCATGCCTGTGAACACAGAGCCTGTCACGGCTCCAGTCGCACAGCTCCCTGCCAGCGGCGCTGCCGGCGCTGTGGCCACATGGGCTGCTGGCCTGGCAGGGCTCAGCCCAGCCCTTGCCACATGCTGCCACCCCAGGGCACAGCTGCCAGAGGGCGGCAGCAGCAATGCCCAGGACAGGCGGGGCTCCACGGCCCCGGGCCCGGCTGGCACTGCCGGGGCAGCAGAGGGGGCTGGGGCCAAGCTGCGGCGGGCCGGGCCAGGGAGGGAGCCCGAGCTCGTGGCTCACCCATGAACCTGATTGAAATAAACAGGGCAAGGAGACTTTTTCTCCTTTTAATGCCTTTATTAAAAGTGATCAGCTCAGGATTGGGCAGCTCGGACGGGTCTGCAGTCTCCCGTCGTGTCTCCCAAGGCCACGAGGAGGAGTAGGATATGCGCAGCTTTGTCCACTAGGGGCAGAGCTGGGGGTCCGGTCCTCGTGAGAGCCTTTAGGGCGTGGTGACCACTTCCGATGTTGAGTTAGTCCCAATCTCGTCCCCTCCGAGACCCGCCCCGGGGGCTCTCGAACACAGGGTAAGGAACAACGAAGGTTTTCAGCATCTCTGCAGGCCCAGCACTCCGCTCCTCACGTCCAGACATCACTCCAATCTCTCAGCTCTTAGGTGGCTCGTTGTTTTTGGGGTTTTCTCAGTACGTTTGGAGCAGTAGTCCCTCACAGCATGCTGGTCCTTGGAGTTATTTTGCATATCCCTCCCCTCAAGTCTCTTCTCACTGTTTGGGGAAGTCCCCACCCTTCACTGTCTTAGAGAAGGGCCATTAACTCGCCCCAGCTAGGGCTTTTACTGATACAAAAACAACTATTAACAACAACGACCTGTAATTACCATAACACAAGCAGCACCCCAGCAGCAATAGTGGTAACCTTTTTCTCACAGAAAAAATTATCAGAATTTTTGTTCATAACACTGATGGCCGCCACTCGCAGGGGCTCCTGTGGGCTCTCCAGGGAGTGCAGGGCCCAGCGCAGGTGCTCGGCCGCTCCGTTCCTGTCCTCTGCCAGCTGCAGAGAGCGGCAGGAGGGAAGGGTTGGCGCGGGCTCAGCCCCTGGGCCGGGCGCTGCCTGCGCCCAGCCCCGGCCTCCCCTGGCTGCACAGCCCTGAGGTGCGGCCGGCAGCGGCTGGCGCCGGGCTCCCGAGGGCAGGGGGCAGGGGGCCAGCTGCTGCCCGGGGAGCCGCGGTGCCAGCCCGCAGCCCCACCGGGCCGGGGCTCCATGGGCACCCGGCTCGGGCCCACGGGAGCCTGGAGAAGAGCCCGCGCGGCCTCTGGCTGCAGCAGCGGGCAGGGGCATAGCTGCCAGCCCCGCACACTGAGCGCCGCCCTCAGGGGCCTTCTTCAGCTGAGGCTGGGGGTTCTCGGCTGCTCTTACCAGGCTGTGTGTGAACATCCACATCTTCTTCTTCTTCACCAGTTTGTCAGTGTCCCTCCTTTTTAGGAACTCAGCCACACAAAGCAGCGTTTCCAAAGAAGCCTGGAGAGCAGCATAGATGCAGAGATGTCCACACAGCCCAGGGCACAGGATCCACATTTCTGTGCCAAGGCCTGGAGGAGGCTGCAGCTCAGGAGGTGACCAGAGCAGGAGGCAGCCGAGTCCCCTCCGAGGGGCACACCAGCAGCCCACGAGTCCTCACCCGTGCCACATGCCGATTCTCATCATGGCAGTGAAAGAAGAGTGGTAGAAGGGTGTGGCGCACTTGTGTCTCCAGGGCCTTTCTTTTCTTTCCCAGTGGAAGACTCAGCAATGTTCGGAAGAGCAGTATGGAGAGCAGCTGCACCTGGCTACTATTCTGTATGAAGAGAAGAAAAGAAGACCTCAGGAGGGGCTGTGAGGGGTTCACCTGGGTGCAGGCCTGCAAATCCACAGGGCATCAAGTGTCTGGGCAGCAGTCAGTGGCCAAGGCTGTGGGCACAGAGCCTTACATGGTCAAAGAGTGGCAGGAGCACCTCTGCCAGCTGCAGGGCGATAGGGGTGGGTATTGGCGTGTCCTTGTCCAAGATTATAAAGCTGAGTACCATGACTGTTATCTTAACTATCTCCCCATCTTCATCTCACAGGAGCTCCACAAATCTTTCAGTCAGTGTCCACATTTTTTCTGCCTGTGTGGAACACAAGTTTGTGAAAGGCCACCCTGCTGCTGCAGGACCCAGAAGCCAAAGGCCTGTCCTGAAGCACTGGGGCAGCTGAAGCGGGAGGCAGGAGAGCTGGGAGCAGCTGCCCCAGTGCCCGAAGCCCAGGCAAGGCCAAGCGACTGCGTTCCCCAGTGCAGCTTCAGTCGCTGCCCCCTTCTCACCATTGAGGGATCGTCAGTGAGCTTGAGAAGGGCCCTGAGTGCCAGGCGACGCCTCTCCCTGCACTCGCTCTGCAGGTACCTAGAGAAGATTTGCAGGACTCTGTCAGCATCATGTTCTCTCAAGTCCAGGCACTGGAGGACCTGAAAGGCACAGGGCAGTGACAGGGAGCCGGCCGGCAGGAGCCCAGAACCGCACAGGGCTGGGCCCAGGCAGCAGCACAGGGCACGGGCACCATCCTGGCAGCTGTGGCTATGAGAGGGCAGAGAGCTGGGAGGCAGCTCAGCCAGGCAGCGCTGGCCTTGATGCTCACCTCCACAAGGAATGCCAGGGCGGGCAGATCCCAGTGTGGCTCCTGTGTGCTGAGCAGCCAGAGCAGGTAGCAAAAGATCCGGGAACAGGAGGGTATGGAGACGCAGGACATCTCCCTGGCAGGAAAAAAAGTCAGCAAGACTGTGAGCCAGGAGAATAAAACCTGTCCCAGGAGTGACTCACATGGGTCAGGTCTTTCTCCAGCAGCCTGCAAGAGGACCTGGGCCATGTGGGAGTTGGTTTCTCATGGGCACTCTCCTCTCCCAGCCTTTTCCAGTGTACTTGGGCATCCCTCAGTGACAAGGCCCTCTGGCCCATGACCACGGGGACTGTGTGGGACACCTGGGCACAGAGCACAAATTCAGAGGCAGTGGGGAGAAGGGGGTCTCACCTGGCCAGCAGACCCACAGCATAGGGGTGGGTGTCAACAGAGAGCAGCGTGTCCCAGCCACACCTGCGTTCCATTGCCACCACCACATCATTGTACTGCTTTTGGCAGAGCAGGGACTTCAGGGTCCGCACTGCAAACCTGTGTGCACAGCAAAGCCCAGGTCACACTGGCAGCACTGGCTCCTTCCCAGGCCACGTGGCAGGGACAGGAGGAGTGGCATGGAGCACCTGTTGGGGCTGGTGGCAAGGTCGTGCTCTTCCTGGCATCCCTTCCAGAAGGCATTAACCTCCTCTGGCATATCCAGAGTGCTGAAGAACACTTGGAAGAGCAGATGCACAAAGAGGCGGGGGAAATACACCTTCAATATACGTGGGACAGGGGGCTCCTGGAGGATCTTCCACATCACCACGGTTGCCTGCAAAGGACAAAGCCCCCAAGACAGTGCTCAGTGCTGAGGTGTCCGTGTGGCAGGGCCCGAGTATGGCAGGGAGAGGCCCGGAGAGAGGCATGGGGAGCACGGGGCCTGGTGGGCCTGAAGCTGCCCCTGGGCCAGGTTTCAGGCCAGCGCCTGAGGCAGGGAGATGCAGTGGGGGAAGGAGGAAGGAGAGCTGCTAGAGAGGCGGCCTTGGGGCCAGCAAAGGCCACTTGCAGAAACTCACAGCCAGGGCAAAGACACCCGTTATGTCCCCATCAGAGGTGCATGTGCTGTGCTCTGGCCAGCTCCCCAGAACATCCAGGAGGATCAGTTGTGCCAGCTTCGTAGCCCTGGCTGAGCTCATGATGGTCTTCCACATGGCCATGGCAGCTCTGTGGGGTCAGAGCTCTGTCTCAGGGGGGTCTCAGACACAGCACCGGGGAAGCTGAGCTGGCTGCCAGTTCTGCCTTTGCCCACTGGCCCTCGCCAGCAGCAGCCAGGCAGCCCAGCCCTGTGGGGACAGAGCCCTGAGGGGCAGGGAGGCAGCATGGCAGCAGGCTCAGGGCTGGGAAAGGCAGCAGCCAGAGGGCCCTGGAAGTCTCTGTTGGTCAGACACCTGGGACAGGTGGTACAGGGTGATGGGCTGGGGAGGCCTGAGCCCTCTGGGCAGGTGGGCCCCATACCTGTCACAGGACGGGGCCACACGCAGGAGCATCATCACTGTGTCATCTGGCTGTGCTTCAGTGAGATCCAGCAGGGCCTCGTCCAGCCTGTGCTCAGCACAATCATTGGCCATGAGCCACTGGTGGATGAACCTCACCATGGTGGGCATCTGGAGAAGGCACGGGGTGACTTGGAAAGCTGCCAGAGGGAGCAATGTTCCCAGCTTCCTCAGAGAAGTGCTTCCCTTCCCACTGCACTGCCATATGGCCTCAAAGGCTCACAGCAACCAGTATGCCTGGCTTGGGAGGCCAAGCAATTCCTGGGAGGATCAAACCCTGCCACAGGCTGCTTACTTGATTTGGATAGTAAAAATGTTCCTCTATAAGCATAGACAGGAGGGCAGCGCTGGTCTTGGTTTGGAAGGTGGGCGAGTGGGGTCTGAGCCCAGTGCCCATGGCAATGGTCTCTTCCTCCTGCATTCTCTTGAGGAATTTGCAGAAGAACTGTAGGAGAAGGGCAGGAAGCCGGGGATGTTGCATGGAGTGCTGCACACACGGTGCTGGGCTGAGCAGGGACAGCAGGCCCAGTCCAGGTGGGGGTGGCTGCAGGTACCTGCGCTGTGCTGCGGAAGCGGCCATGGCCAGGTTCCTGCTCTTGTTTGCGCTCCAGGGCTGCATCTGGCAAAGAGCGAGCGCAGCCAAAGCTGAGGGGCCCAGCCCTGCACTCCCCAGGCAGGGAGAGCCCCGGGATGCTCCAGGGGATGGAGCACAGCCACTGCGGGGTGTCTGCCCTGACCCTCTTCCATCCTGTCCGTGGGCATGTCCCCAGGGCATGGCATGGCATGGCATGGCATGGCATGGCATGGCATGGCATGGAGCCAAGCCGGCTGCAGGCAGCATTCCTGCAGCCCAGCTCTGCCACTCACCCTCCTGCGGTGACTGGAATGGCACCACCTCCTCGGCTGGCTGAGCTGGGGCAGCTCCAGGGCCTTCTTCTTCCTCCTCCACCCAGGTCATCTTGAGCACTCTTGGGTTTCTGTGCTCCTTGTCAGTGACTGGAGCTACTTGCAGGAGAGATGTCTTGGAAAAGGTCCGGGACACCAAGTCCCATGCTCTTCCCTTGAGGGCAGCTGCAGAAGAGAAGCCTCAGGGAGACCACAGGTCAGCAAGTCCTGTGGTCTGGCCTTGAGCTCAGCTAAAGGAACAATGCCTCGGAAAAGCTCTGAGTGGAACAAGAACGAGTGCGCTGTGCGGGGGCTCCTCACGGCACCGCTCTGTCCCGTTGTGCCCCGTTGCGTGTTCCAAGCACCCGGGCAAGCCTCTATTTCCTGCGTGTCACAAAGGGCTCTTGGACACCCAGTTCTGTTCGATGGCACGGTGACCGTGCTGCACTGTGTCACAAAGGGCCCTTGCACACACTGCCACCTGCCCTGGGCCCGCCCTCAGCCCAGCCAAAGTGGCCCAGGCTGGAAGGAATGCCTGGCCTCAGGTGTCTAAGGCAGCCCGACAGGATCTTTAGGAAGGGCTCAGAGCATCAGCAAACGCTGCCCTGCTCTGCAGGCTCAGGGCAGCAGAAGGAGCCCCCAGGGCCGCTGATGCAGCCGTGCTGGGAAGGGCACGGGGTCTTCCAGGGAAGCTGGCACGGCCTCCTTGAGACACGTCCCGGCCAGTGGCCATCCTAAACCTGTGGGTGTGACACACACAGGGAACGGGTGGGCCTGGGCACGAATGCTGCTCTGAGGCCTGGGGCCTGAGGAGCGCTGACATCAGCAGCTGTGGCAGAGTCCCCACCCAAGCAGACCTGCCACGCCCTGAGCCCTGGCAGCACTGGTGCCTGTCTCCTGCCCCAGAGACCTGTGCCCCCAGGGGCTTCTGTGCCACAGGGAGCCAAAGCCTATGTGCATTGGGGGCTGTCCTCCTTCCTGCAGGGGCTGATGGCCGGAGCACCTGGAGTAACTGCTGGCACACTTGGTCACTGTCAGATGATGTTGCTCCTTCCTGAAATGTATTTTTCCATAGGAGGGATTAGCAGCTGCACAAAAGCACCAACAGCTACTGCATTTCACAGGACAGAGAGACTCTACAGAGACACAATCATGTCTCTTTGGACTTTTCTGCAAGTTTTTCATGCCTTCTGGAATAAAAAAAGTCGAGTTTAAAGTTTCTTGCAGCATTGTTTGTGTGTCTGAGGCCAGCACCCAATATCCTGTGTATTGGGAAAGTGCAGAAGACAGAGATAACTCTCAGAGGAGAAAGAGAAGGTGTTCTGTCTCTGAGTATGGTGCAAGCACCCTAAAGGAGCAGCCAATGCAAGTGCTGAAAGTAGACTTGCTGTTCTTGTGCTCTTTCCTGAGCCCGCTCTGGTGCTGTTTCTGTGGGGTCCAGAGCTGCCGGGGCAGCAGCGACTCCGCAGCCCTGCTGGAGGAGACATGGTCGCCCTGTCCATGGTGGCAGCAGCTCTGCGGGCCCAGAGCTCTGGGTCAGGGGGGCCTTGGTCACGGCAACATGGCCTGGGCAGCCGCCAGGGCCCGGGCTGGCCGCCAGCCCTGCCTCTGCCCCCTGCCCCTTATTGGCAGCACCCAGACAGCAGCCCCTGGAGGGCCCCGTGCCCTCCGTGAAGGTGCTGACACCAAATACTGGGCACTGGGGGGTCAGGGCTCTACGGCGCCGGGCCCGGCTGGTGCTGCCGGGGCAGCAGGCGGGGCTGGGGCCGAGCTGCGGCGGGCCAGGCCGAGGAGGGAGCCCTGGCTCGTGGCTCACCCATGAACCTGATGGCCGCCTCTCGCAGGGGCTCCTGTGGGCTTTCCAGGTAGTGCAGGGCCCGGCGCAGGTGCTCGGCCGCTCTGCTCCTGTCCTCTGCCAGCTGCAGAGAGCGGCAGGAGGGAAGGGTTGGTGTGGGCTCAGCCCCTGGGCCGGGCGTTGCCTGCGCCCAGCCCCGGCCTCCCCTGGCCGCACAGCCCTGAAGCGCGGCCGGCAGCCGCTGGCACCGGGCTCCCGAGGGCAGGGGGCCGGCTGCTGCCCGGGGAGCTGCGGTGCCGCCCCGCAGCCCTGCTGGGCCGGGGCTCCATGGGCACCCGGCTCGGGCTCACGGGAGCCTGGAGAAGAGCCCGCACGTCCTCTGGGAAGGGAGTGGCGTGTGAGGCACAGGCTGGCGCCCCTGGGTGCAGCACTAGACCTGGACTGCCTCCAGAATTCAGACCTGACAGAACATGGCTTCACAGTTACATTCCCACAACAACAGATTTCCAGAGCTTTGGGCAATCACACAGCAGGTTTTTGTTTCGACGTGGCGGGATGGCAGAAATGCTGCAGCTTTCTTCAAAGCATCTCCTTCAGAAGCCGCTTGGAGCAAGGCCACAAGAGCAGCCATTTCAAGTCCATGCACACACACACACACATATACAACACAGCACAAATAGCTCAGCAGAGGAAAGACAGGAAGGGTCTTTGTATGATGTATTCCAGCAAAGGTTTATTGCATCCACCATGCCAAAGGGATCGGGGAGAAAGACCTGGACATATGCTCTGCACCAGGTTAAATAGGGGTCAGTGGGCAAATGGGGCAGCACAAAGGGCAGTACAAAGGGGATTGGCTTTCAGGGAAGACAGGGCTGGCCACCAGGGGTACCACAACCAATGAGGAAACACAGAAAGCAGAAACCCTGATAATTTGGGACATACGGGGGAAGGAACAGGAGTGGATCATAGTGTTGCAAGGCTCCATGGCAGAAGTCTTCTCTTTCAGCCTAGGTGGAGACTCTATTGTATATTCTTCCAAGGCAAGGCCCTTGAGATTTCCCTGAAGGGTTCAAAGGATTCCACAGGTTTTACATAGGAAGGGAGTGAACAAAAAACACATTTTTCACATCCAGGGCAGACAAATGATATGAGGAAAATAATTTACAAAAAAGAACCTTATCTCAAGAATTTATGATGCAAGCTAACTGCCATGTGAATCAGGGAAAGCCTGGCTCCTTTACTTTTCAGCAGGAAGTATTTCCCCATGTAAACAGATACCAGCGCTATTGTTAGTGCTGGATCCCCCAGGATGGTGTCATGCACAGCATACAGTACAGCTGGGTCAGGAGATGCAGGGAGAGAAGAGCAGCAACCTCTCTGAAGGTATCATAAGGATATAAAGCTAGCAGAGAGTATCCAAAGAAGGGCATGAAGATGATGAGGAGACAGGAGGGGAAGCTGTATGATGAACAGCTGAGGTCAATTGGCTTGTTCAGCTTGGAGAGGAGGAGGAGGAGAGAGAGGGAGGAGGTCTCAGCATGGCTGGCAGCTTCCTCCTGAGGGACAGCTCCAATCTCTGCTCTCTGTGACAGGGACAGCACCTGAGGGAATGGCTGGAGCTGTGTCAGGGCAGGGTCAGGTGGGAGATGAGGAAAAGGTTCTTTCCCCAGAGGGTGCTGGGCACTGCCCAGGCTCCCCAGGGAATGGGCACAGCCCCAGGCTGCCAGAACCCAAGGAACATTTGAACAATGATCCCAGGGATGCACAGGGTGGGATTGTTGGGGTGTCTGTGCAGGGCCAAGGGTTGGACTCCATGATTCTTGCAGGTCCTTTCCTCTGGTGAGTCTATGATTTCATGATTCCTAGACCCTGGGAAGGAGGATTGATACAATGCTTTGCCATGTAAATAAATGCTCTTTGTAGTGCCTTCAGTTGGCTGTGCTCTCAGTTGTACCAAACAAATGTGACAGAATTCAGCTGCTATTTTAGACAGAAAGCACAAAGCGCCACCTCACCATATCGAGCATTGCTCTATTTAAAGGTTCCAACAATCTCTTCTCCATTTCCAGATGCAAACATCAGCAAACACACGTTGGAAAAGTCAAATGAGTTCCAACATTCCCAGGATGCAAATTTTCACTAATGAAACCAAGCAAGGATTGCCCACAAAGCCTTTGGAATCACTTCCTAGATGAATTAAAGTCTCTTCCATGCAGGGCTGTAATAACTGAACATCTGCAGTGCTGAAAGGTTTCAGGTAGAGTGGGAACAAGTCCACAGTTTTCTTGTACAGTCTGAAATAGGGATGCAGGGTTGGACCAAAGGCTTTCCTCAGGGGGATGATGCCAATATCCATTGCATTCTGGCATGCCAGCATTCCAGACCCCAGCAGGTCTGACAGACAGCTCGTGCAAGCAACAAGCTAGATCTAGCTACTAGTGGATGGAATGGGAAGGGAGATGGATTCATTCAGACAAGCAATTAGTGCTTGAAGGAAACCCATGCACAGGTCCCTTTGTGTGAAATGGAAAAGCAAAGGGATTTTGGCAACAGTAGCAGAACTCTTGGAAATATGAGTGCTTTGCAACAGCAGCTTACAAGGAGTAATTGCTGCCACTGGACATTAGGGCAGATGAGAAGAGTTTGGGTAATGCAGGAATCATGTCAGGAGATAAGCAGTCGTCTCCTGTTTCCCCAGAACCTTGTAACAAGCAGAAAGGGCTGTTTGATCAACAAAAATAAAAATAGCAAGAAAATCCTACTGACTCCTGCTGAGACATTGATAGTCTGGTGCCTCTCTTGCCATCTGCTTGGGGTTACTGCCAGCTCCGAGCAATTATTCTTCATGAATTGGTACCTGTGTGAGCAACAGAAAGAATTGGAGAATAGAGCTCCCAGCCTACCTCAATGCTTTGCTTTCATCCTCTCCACATCAGCTCAGGTGATTTGGATGCCTTGTCCAGGGGAGAGTGTCCCTGCCCATGGCAGAGGGTGGAACTGGATGAGCTTTAAGGTCCCTTCCAACCCAAGCCATTCTGGGATTCTAGGATTCTTCTGAAGGCACTGTCATCTGTAATGAGAGATCCCTTTCCACAAGCTCCATCATAAGCTGCTGAGCCTTGTCCCAGGCTGCCCCACTGTATCTAATTACAGCCTGTTTCCCAGCCACACTGCAGCTCCCTTTGATATGTGCTGGCCTAAATGGCCTCCAGAGTTTCACTATTCTACAGCCTGGTTTTTAGGCAACTTGGAGTCCAGCACCTCCTACAACCAGCCAAGGAACTGGTGATCCTTGTAGATTTTATTAGGTGGTTGCAAGTCATCCGTGACTAAATGGAACTTGGGTCAAGTTAATATTCAGTTGTCCCAGGAAAACGTGAGCTGCTGACTGGGGAATGCTTGGCACAGGTTTAAGTTCTCCTGGACAAAACCACTCTGTGGAAGGAGGAGCCAGGCCCTCATGTCCAGGCTGATCAAGTTGTTCCAGATTATCCCATTCAACAGTTACATTTCTTAACCTGCTGTCTCTAAAGATGACAGTGTTCTCTGCATCCATCAGTGTTCTTTCACATCCCACTGTGGGATCCAAGCCAATTCTTCCTTAAAACTGAAGGTGAAAGTACACAAGGCTGATGACCAGACACTCAAATGGACTGGAGGCTTTGGGTCAGCTCCTCACACTGCAGCTTATTGTACAGGACACAGGAAGGCTACAGGGATCCAGCCTAATGCCCCACTTTGATAATGGAAAAATAAACCTTACTCCTGCCCTCACTTGTCTTTTCTATTTGCGTTGCCTGCTCTTCAGAGTTGAAAGGTACCAAGGGTAGAGGATCCAGCACAGCTGCCCTGCATTTTCTAGAGGCCCTCCAACACAAAGAAAACTAAAATAACCTTGGGTTAGCCATAGTTTTTCAAAGGCAAGTGAGCAAA
Source organism: Melozone crissalis (assembly GCF_028551555.1). Classification (NCBI taxonomy): domain Eukaryota; kingdom Metazoa; phylum Chordata; class Aves; order Passeriformes; family Passerellidae; genus Melozone; species Melozone crissalis. The sequence continues at coordinate 734,037 of NW_026535813.1, read as the reverse complement.
CAAGGTATTTTAAACAGTGCCAAAAATTGATAGAAACCCCAGATGGAAAACTGTATTTTTCAGAAAGAAAAACACAAATGAGGAACAGAATTCTGGTTTCCTTTCTTTCTCAGTATCAGACAATATGAATACAAGCATCAACAATTAATTCTAGCTCTTCTTCCAACGACACACCAATTGAACACCATAAATGCTGGTAAACTTTTTCAAGGCAGAGAATGGATTTAAAGAGGGCTACCCTGCTCCAGTAGCTGCTCTTGGATTTCAGCTGCACTCATTTAATTTTACTGGAAATCTCTTTCAGAAGGCCTTTCAAATCAGCGAGCTTTAAAAAAAAGAAGGAGGTTATTTTGGTAAAGTCTATCTAGCTGAAGGAAAGCAATGCTAATGAGAAAGTATTGCACCAAATGCAAGAGTGCTCAAGAAGATACTCCCAATTGCAGTGTTCATCAGGGCAATTAATGCAGCAAGCCCTGATGCCTCTGTATTTCAGTGAGTTAACCAGCAGTTACCAGAAGAGAGAAGCAAGAGATGGGTATTTCTTTTCAGGAGAGAATTAAGGTTAGGAGGATCTCCTTTCAGTTTCAAGAGCAGCATCACTAGCCACAGACTGGCTCACCACTTCCCTTTCAGTCTAGGAAGCAAACTATCATTTTGTAATCTAAATTACTTGACAGCAACCAAAATATGTATATGTGGCTCTTTTCACCTGTGAGCTTCTCAGAAGTCTGTGCTTCATACCAAAGCCACTCCCCACTTCAGAGGCCAGACAGATAATTCAGTCAAGCCTCAGAAAACACCCACTGTGAAGGTCTTTTCAGCATCACAGTCATAAAAAGATTATTTGTAGGGCAATTCACATAATGTGCTCTCTGGTAGATTGGTAGCTTTCTAGTGCTTAGTTACCCCATGCACACAGCACCAGAAGCTAAACTTGACACCTTGGGAAGGGGACATGTCAGCTGTGTGACACCCCTTCTTCCCATTGGTGTTTCATGGGCCTGTTACACAGCTGAATGCTGCAGTTTAAGGTGGAAATTACTTCTATTTTGTTCCATCCCACCAGGAATACTGAGAAGCACTCCTCCAGCACTGAGCAAGTGTTTTTCTGTTTCATTTTCCTGCACAATACGAAGCTCTTGTGGCTTGGAAGGCACCTGACAGCTCATTGTGTTCCATCCCTGCTGTGGGCAGGGACACAGGCTGCTCCAACCCATCCAACCTGGCCTTGGACACTTCCAGGGATGCAGGGGCAGCCACAGCTTCTCTGGGCACCCTGTGCCAGGACCTGCCCACCCTCACAGCCAAGAATTTCTTCCCATTATCCCATCTAATCCTGCTCTGTGTTCAAAACCATTCCCTCTTGTCCTAATCACTGTTGTATTGCACTAGATATTTAGTTGGTTACACTGGGTGTTGGGGAAAAACGTTTTTGGGTCACATGAATGGCATGTTCCCCCTTTCACATGGGTTCCCCTCACATAACCCCCTGGTTCTGTATGCCTTGTGGTCTGGCCCACGGATGGTCCCTCCCCTCACCCCTCCCGGATGTGGTCCTCTTTCCCCGCCCCCACCACCTGGGGCATAAAACCCCACCGCAGGTGAGACACACCCTCTTTGGTGCTTGGGTGGTCGCCTGCGCCGGAGGTGATCTGTCCCACACGAATAAACTGGACACTTTGACCCACGTGGCAGGGAGCACTTCTCGTCTTTTATCTCGTTCATGCGGTTCTGTGTCGGCTTGGGTCCTGAGTGAGCTGGGTTTGGACTCATATAAGCCCAGAGATCCACGGATACTGCAAATCACTACACTCTCTACACACTCCTGTCCATGGAATCAAAACAGCAAGATAAAAAAGCCCAATTAAAATGGGGTCCTGGTGACAGTGACAAAGACTGCACATGACTGTGGGAGGCTCATTTTCCTTGCCATGGCACACCCCCTGCTTTACCAGAGAGAATCACATTCCCCAGAGCAGTCTGGGACAGAAGTACCTTTGCATCCAGCTGTCTGAATCGATGCACCATTCTAGAAACCAGAAGGAGAACATGGAGCAAAGGGATCAGTCTGGATACCAAGGAAAACGTGGCCAATTACCACACCCCACCCCCCCTAGGGCTCCATCCTCCCAGGGAGGCAGGGCTGCACATGACTGGCATAATTTTTAGTACAAGTAAATAAAATAACATGCAAATTATTATTAGCAGGATGCTATTCCATTTTCCTTCTCAAGACACTTTTGCTTCCAGTACTAAGGAGATGGTTTTGGAATTTGTTTGGCTTCTTATCCAATGCTGTGTGTCTCTGGGTAGTGTTAACCTAAACACTTATTTGGTGACAGCAATGTTCATGCCCACGGATATGGAAGGGTCAGGTTTTTCTTGCCCATTCCCATCAACTCTCTCTGATTAAGGGAAATACTCAGGCTGCCAGAAGTTAGCAAAGTTAAGCAATCTTAACAGAGCAGGTTTTGCTCTTTAGCAGTGCTCTGTTTTCTTGCTTTCTTTCTGTTTCTTTTTTCTCTTATACTATTACTCTGAAAACAGTGAGACAGATCCCAAAGATAATGTTTCCATGAGCTGGCAGTCAAAGAAACATCCAAGTCTAAGTGTACAAGCCCCAAATACCATGATTCTAAAGATCATCTTCCCTCCTCAGAGGTCTTCCCTACTCATGCTACTGAGTACACGTCTCCATCTGGATTACTGCTGTGGGAATGTCAGAGATTCCAGATCCAATGGTAAAAATTCTCTGCTAAGAATATATAATAAAAAATATAATAAAATAATAACATAATATTATATAATTATAATTATATAATATATAATAAAATAATAAATGTATAACCATAGAATTATCTGGGTTGGAAAAGATTGAGTCCAACCAATTCCACCACTAACTCGTGTCCCCAAGTGCCACATCCACACAGCTTTTAAATCCCAACCCAAGGTGGGAGTGCCACCACTGCCCTGGGCAGTCTGTTCCAGGGCTGGACAACCCTTTCCACAAAGAACTTTTTCCTAATATCCAACCTAAACTAATCCTATAGCAAGAGTCAGCTGTGGCACTGCTTCCCATGATGAGATCTCAAAACACCATGGGAAGATATTTTCTTATCTTCAGCAGACTAAAAAGCACCATTTCACTTTAGAAATAAAAAGCATGTTTATGCTGAGTTTGCTTACTTACTCATTAGTTTGTAAACATTTAGATCTGCTGAAAACTTGCCTTCACTAGCAATGTTCAAGAGAAAATTAAGAGAATGAAGACAAAGATGGGCAGGCTTACTCTTCTGATGAATCATTTGCTTTTGTATTGATTTTGACAAGGTAATTTTCCTTCATGACAGCTTCCCATGCCAGGATTTCATTGTCCTCATTTCTTGAGCCTGGGAAATGTATTTGAAGAAAAAATGCTTAATTTGTCTTTCCAAAGCCAAGGTGCAAAAAGGCTGGATCAGTGTGTGCATTCTGAGGTTAATGATTCCCTTCTCCACATCCTGAGCACTCACAGCCCCACTGCCCACCCCTGACAGATGTGACACCAACACCTTGCACTGAATGCTCCTGGCAATCAGAGTCACTTAAAAATACAAAATATGAGCAAACATAAAACCCCAAACCAGCCAAACAAACATAAAACACCACCCACCTCGCCAACCTTACAAGCTCCAAAAGTCTTTCTGGACTTCTTTGAGTCTTGGTTAACGCAGGTGCCTCTGCTTCAGCAGGTACAGGACATTCTAGCAAGTTCCCATCTGGGTTTGAGCTTTCCATTTGTTTCTACATTATCCCATATTGGATCATTAAGAGTAACATTTCTAAGAACCACAGTGTAGGATTTTTCATTGAACTGAAACCCTCCTGAATGATGAAGAATTGTCTTCTCTAAGAAGCATTTTGTGGTGGTTCTGTAAATTCAAGAGTTGATACAGATGAGCCCACTTTGAGGCATCAAAGCCCTCCAGGGTAATACTTCAGCATTTATCATGTTCTAGGAGGACAGCATAAACCACAGGGGCTTAAATAAAACAATAAAATTAACTGAGACAAAAGAAGCCCAGGGCTGAAGTCCCTTTCTTCCATCCAGTGCTCCTCTGAGCTCACACACCCCTCAGCTGTTCTCCCATATTCCAACAAGTATTTAAGCACCCAAATCCCAACCATTTCCATAAGAGTTTAATGGGGAAGGCAGGATTTTACAACAGTCAACACATCAATGTGCTTCCTCCACATATTTCTCAGTTCCTATCATCAGCAAAACCACAATCATTTTCTGGCTCTAATTAACTCTCCCATTCTTTCAGAGCTGCAGCATCCACTGTGCATCATTTGAGCAGGAATTTCTGCCATCCAACAGCTTCCCCAGCAAGGAATTCACACAGCAATTTGGACAGCCAAAATTAGTGCTAAGCAATTTTATAGCCAAAGCAGGCTCTTCCTCCTAAACTGGTAACAAATCCAGCTTCTGCTGCAGGGCAACAGGCAGGTTGCTGATGGATGGGAACAACCTGTCAATTAACTCAACTTATGCTCTCTCAGCTGAGAAAACACTACATTTGCTGGAGAGGTGGGGGGAAAGCTTGTTAAAACAATTCCTATCTGTGTCCTCTGACAGAGAAATTAAAGGAGAAATAGCTCAAGAACTGACTTGCCATTTTTGAGGTGGTTTGTTCATTTGGCTACATGGAAATTCTTTATTCTCTTTCAGTCACTCCCTAGCAAGAATGAATTACAAAAAACCTTGCAAGGCAGGGAAACAGCACAGGCAGCCCTAAAGAGTTAGGATTAATCTGAAGTTTTAATGATTTACACACACAAGGCAATTTTACATCAAAATGGCTTGGACAAGAGAGCGCTGGCTAAATCTCACTTGAAAACTTGAATCTTACTGAAGAGATTTCCAGCAGCACAGTGGATTTGCACGACAGAGGTCTACGTGGCCCTTGGAAATTTCCCAGCACAGCATAAAATGTCTGGAATAAGCACAGGATGCCATGGAGGATCTGCAATGCACCTGCTGCATTGGTCAACAAGGGCAAAATCCAAGGTTCCTTGGGCAACAAGGAAAAATCCAACTCACAACAGATGGATGGCTCTTTGCTTTCCTTGTTACAGCAGCACTTGAAGCATTTCCTCAGCACCATGTATATGTAGGCAAAAATGACAAAGGGGAAGGGGATGGTCAGGCAACTGCAATATTCCTGCACCAGGAAAAAATGCTGGAACTTCCATACCTGGTCATTGTTCTCCTGCACTGATCCAACTGTGTAGCTGATGGGAAAGAGAGAACACACCCAGCATGAGTTATTCACCAAAGAGCTGCAACAGAGCCAAGAACAGAGCAATCCTCTACTGTACCAGGCCACAGAATCCCAGAATGGTTTGGCTTGGGAGTGACCTTAAAGCTCATGCCAATCTACCCCTGCCATGGGCAGGGATACCTTCCACCATCTCAGGTTGCTCCAAGCCCTGTCCATCCTGGCCTGGGACACTGCCAGGGGCAGCCACAGCTGCTCTGGGCACCCTGTGCCAGAGCCTCCCCATCCTCACAGGGAACAATTCCTAATTCCCAATCTCCCATCCATCCCTGCCCTCTGCCCTCTGGCACTGGGAGCCATTCCCTGTGTCCTGTCCCTCCATCCCTTGTCCCCAGTCCCTCTCCAGCTCTCCTGGAGACCTTTAGGGCCTGGAAGGGGCTCTGAGGTGTCCCTGGAGCCTTCTCCTCTCCAGGTGAGCACCCCCAGCTCTCCCAGGCTGGCTCCAGAACAGAGGGGCTCCAGCCCTTGGAAAATCTCCTCTGGACTCATCCCAGCAGCTTCTGATGTTAGGGGCCACAATCACTCATTTATTGACTAGGAGGTTATTTAGCTTGTTCTCCTTCTTAGTAATTTGCAAATGGGTGGAACTAAGACAGTAGGAAAAAAACCCAAAACCTTGAATTTACAAATAAACTGGAAAAAATCTAAATGGGAAGAAATGCTCCATGTACTTTTACTACCTCAGCTCTAAGCAATCTTCTTCTAGCCTAGACACATGAGAACAGGATGCTTCTTCACAAGATACTGTGTCTTATTAACTGAGCAGATAACTCCCTTCTTAGGAAAAAAAAAAAAACCCAAATCTAAAACTAAAACACTAACAAGAAATTTAAAAGCTCCTAAGATTTGTAGCAGAGGTATTAAGGACACTCCAGGCATGGATCAAATCCATGGCACAAAGCACTGTATAAACCCAGCAAGGCAACAACCAGAGGAGCACGTTCAGGTTAATAAAACCACAGTGTCCTGAAGAGTGAGAACAACTCATTTACTCACTCCAGCAAGGTCACTGGGGCAGAAGAGTGAGAACAACTCATTTACTCACTCTAGAAAGGTCACTGGGGCAGCAGCTCACACTTGGCAAGGCCCTGACCCAGTATCATCCCCTGTGTGACCCACAGGGGTTCACACCACGCCCACAGCGCAGAGGATGCTCAGAGATGGAGGCCAAGGACAGGCAGGAATCCCTCCCTAGAACACTGCACCAGCTCCCCCAGGCTGCTGGGACAGATGCAGAGGCAAGGGGTGGCTTCCTGCTGTTTTCCAGCAGTGCACTCCCTTTCCCAGGGAAATGCCAGTGCTGGGATGCCCGGGAAGGCTCCTGGGGTACGCACCTGAACATGGCCACGAGCAGGTTGACCAGGAGGATGTTGGTGGAGAGCATGTAGATGCACACCGGGGAATGGTGATCCACTTGGGGAAGCGGGGCTGGTTGTTGGCATCCAGCTCCACGCACAGGGGCTTGGACTCGTTCCCAGAAAAGGCGCAGTGGTCAAAGTTGTAGGTGGTACCTCCGAGAGAGAGGGGAGAGCAAACAGTGAGCTCCTGTTCTGCTGGGCTGTCCTGGATTGCCAAGCAAATTGTGTTCTGTTTGCCATCTGTATGGCAGCTGTCTGGGGAGACACCTGCTGATAAGAGGCCATTGAATGTCACTGCATGGCTGATAAGAACTACAGCATCCCACCGGGAGATGTGAGCCCAGAGGGGAGAGCCAAGCATTCTACCCCAACATAATGTGGAGATTCTGGAACATCAGCAGGGCTTTTCTCTACTGGATTTCCCAGAGTAACAGCTGTTCTCTTCCCCTGGATCTTCAGAGGAAGACTGCACCTTTCTATAGGATCCCTGCTCCAACAGAACCACACCTGACACTCCAGGAGGACTGCAGCCACAATTTCAATGGGACTGCTGCCAACACCCTGACCTACAGAGTGTCAGGTTGTGTTCTGACTCTGTCAGTGTTTTAGTTTACTGCATTGCTTATCTTTTTATTTTCTTCCCTATTAAAGAACTGTTATTCCCTGCTCCCATATTTTTTGCCTGAGAGTCCCTTAATTCAAAATTTATAGCAATTCAGAAAAGGGAGAGGTGGTTTTACATTTTCCATTTCAGGGGAGGCTCCTGCCTTCCTTAGCAGACACCTGGCTTTCCAAACCCAGACAAGGGCCCAGCCCCAGCTCCTGCCCTCATCCCTGCTCCCTTTAAACTTGGAGGCAAGGGGCCAGCACAGTCTGGACAACCTTTAGGAGTACAGAACCTTTGACCCAGCCAGGAGAGACCCCCAGAAGATAAATACCATCAATATCATCAGGGTACTGGCCAAACATGGCCAGGTAGGGCTCGTAGATGACCGACCGGAAGATCCACTCCCAGCGGTGCTCGTTCTTCCTCAGGATGCTTTGCCTGGCCACACCAAAGGCCACCATCCACACAGCAAAGAGGAAGAGGAAGAAGAAGACATCTATCATCTGAAAAAGGGACAACAGGCATCAATCAGTGCCCCACTGCAGGTTTGTTGCAGGCCACACATGGATGACTTTTTGCTCCTCGTTTCACCAACACACATGGTAACAACTGACCACTCCCATTCAGAGAACTTCAAACATATTTATGCAACCACAAAAGCAAGGCATGTTTGGGAATACAGGATATCCCCCTGGCATTAAGACAGGCTCCACAAAAGCCAGAACCAGGTAAAAAGGACTGTGGCTCACCTTATCCCTGTGAGATGAAAGCTTCTGGAAATGCCACTCTGGATGGCTTCCAATCAGCATTTACAGCACAGACACTCTGGCCAATGGTCTCATGAATTTCTAGCACTGTGTGAGAGGATCCTCATCACTCTCTTTCTCAGGTACTCGTGTGATGGATGCAGTGGAGGACCAAAATCCTCCCCCTGTACCCTCTATCATCACTGTCTTGTTTGGGGAATACTCATGGGAGCAGCAGAAATACCACTGAAACCTTTGTGGTATGGAAGACAAAAGCTACCAGGAAGCAAATTTCCTCTTCTGTTCTTCAGCCTGATCCTTATTCTCTCTCTTGACACAGAAAAATGTCCTGCTTTTAATTAGATCCCATTTAAATCTTAATTCATCCTGTTTAGCAGATTTAACTTGCTGCCATCATCAGAACATAGTGATTTCGCTCTTAAGAGGGAAGGGGGAAAAAAAAGTGTCACATCATTTATTTAGACTCTCTTGAATAGCTGCCAGAATTTTACCATCCTCTGCAGCATAATAATTTTGGGTCCTAGATTCCTGCTAACTGTGAAAATGTGGATGAGCCTCAGGGTAAAAACTATGTAGTCCAAACAGAAAATTACTCTCCCGGAATACCAAGAGCTTTCATCAGAGTGAAGCCTGATGGAGACAGCAGAAGAAAACAAAGAGAAGCCTTGGGTGAATCATGCAGAAATCAGGTAAAACCACACAGAAACATTGAAATGGAGAGTGGAAGGTGAGTAATTGGAAAGCAGAGCACAGCTATGCAGGGCTCCATGGCCTCCCCCATCTAATGACAGGTGACAGAGATGGTTAATGCACGCTCCGTTTACACCCTTCCTTCTGACATGCATCATATCCCTGCTCATTTTTTCTCTTAAAGCCATTACCAGCACAGAAATCTGTACCTGGAGCTACTCCCACAGCCCTGTGAAACCACCACAGTTCAACAACTGCCCCACTGCCCTGAGGCAACAAGGACTAAGTTACAGCTGACTGAACAATACCTTTGGAAAACGTGTTTCCGTCATTTCTTTGCCATGGCTTTTAACTGACCCCATCATGTAGAACAGCTTCTGGGAGGTAATGACATTGTTAGGCTGCTGTAGGGACAATCACAGTCCTCTTAAATAGAACACAAAGCCCAGGTGGTCATACTAAATAGTCAGTAACAGGAGCCACAGAAAATCCTAAAGATCCCCTGACTTTTTTTTTTTTTTTTTTTTTGTCAGTATTTGGGGCCTTTATAAAGGGAATTTCATGAACACACTGCTCCCCAAAATTTCATTGCAGGTTGTAGTAAAACCCCACCTTAAGGGAGGGAAGCAATGCTGTAACATGGACACAAGAGAAGGCACTACTCACCTGAACACAATCCCTGCTATGAAGTAGAAGATTGCAAGGGTATCCATAACATTCCACAGGTCTGAGAAATACTTGCTGCCGTTCATGTACCACTGGGAAGGAAAAAGAACAGAAAGTAACCTCCACACAGCACAGTTTCCTTGCCCAATTAGCTTTTTGTCACACAACAGATAACACCAGAGTTCAGATGGCTTTCAATTTCCCCAGAAAGAGGGGCTTAGTGTATCCAGCAATGCCACAAGTTACTGGCAAGATGGTTTTTTGGGTCTTGGTGTTACCCAGGAAGCTCTGCAGAGGGGAGGGGGGGTCACAGTTTAGGGGTAGCTGATGCATCCTGGCTTCTCTCCCTTCACAGAGATCATTCACTGATCTGCCCCCAGCTACATGCACATGCTTTGGATCCAAGATGCAGATTTAATTTATTTTTTTAACTACAGAGCTGTCTATTTCTGAATTGCAAGTCTAGTGAGAATCCCTGCTCATTCCCAGACTGACTGGCACAGCAGCCTGGATCCCCACAGATCCTGGATCTGTGCAAGAACCAACCTCAGGAGTCAATTCAGAGGTGACTCATGAGGACAAGAAGCTTCACCAGGACAAACCTCTGCCAGGCCTGGAGAAATAAACTGCATCCCCAATCATAATTCTTTTGAATTTCAATTTTCACTGAAATAATCAAAGTTTTGGAGAGTACTGCTCAGTGAATCTCTAACTGGCATATCCAAGGAAGGCAATTCTGCCCTTAGTGCTTCTATGGGAAACAAACAGGAATCAAAGGGAGTATTCTCCTAGGTGCTGTCTCTGCCCAGTAGCTCCCTAAATAAAACAAAACATCTGGGACTGAGGTGCAGTTCTCCAAATTCCAAGCAGTTCCTACTGCTGAGAGGTGAAGTGCACAGAGGTTCTGTCCAGATTCCTGCTCCACAGGAGAAAACAGGGCTATCCTTCACACCCCACCAGGGCACCCACTCACCTGGCTGGAGGCTACCTCCATGGGGCCAAGGAGATAGCAGAGAAAAGGCCTCTCCAATTTCCCTAGGGCTCTAAAGAGGACTGGGAGAGCTCCAGCTACTTACAAATCCCTGGGACCACCAGAAGTGAAAGCAGGGCAGAGCCAGTGCCTAAAAGATCAGAGACTGTTCCACACCAAGGGCTGATTTCTCTCCAGGACTGGGTATCTGACTGCAGCAGCTACATGGGACCCCAGGCAAGCTGCTCTTACTTGCCATGGATGTAAAAATACAATCTGAGATACCCCTCTCTTTTATTTCTTTAAATACAAAGGACACAGACACAATTTTGATGCAGAGTTAGAGCCATGCACACATGGTCTATCTCAGGGGAAGCCAGGGAGGAATTTCCCCAAGAAGTTTAGAGGATTGGGACACTGCTCTGCTTTTCTGCTCCATTTCTCCTCCTCAGGAAACCAGCTTTGCAGCCAGAACACTGTCTGCAGATAACTTGAAATCTTCAAATTTAGCTGCCTCCACTGCCAAATTGGTACAGTCTGGCTACCAGTTATTAAAGGGAATTGCAGCAGTTCTACCTGCTCAGGGTAGTAAGAAAAAGGGACATTGATAGGAAAATAAGGTTGCTATCCCTAAGGTTTTCCCCAGGACTTTTGCTGGGTACACACAGGACGTGCAAGGACATGTCCAGAGACACCAGAACCTAAATCAGCAGAAACAAACACTCCATTAGTGTTTTCATGGCAAAAAAAAAAAAAAAGTCTTTTACTTTTCCCCCATTTTCTTAGCAAGTAAAGTTGCCATAAACAGGGTTCCACCTTTACTATTAAAAAGGGAAAACACCACAGTAACAGCAGCATCAGAAATGTCATCTGAGCTCAAGTATAAAAACATTATTGCAGGGTGGGATGATCCAGCAGATCACCCACAAACACTCACGAGGGGACTCAGGCCTTACAGCAGAATCAGAAAGCAGCACCAAACCCACACACCCACTGCTCTTTGCTCTTCCGACTGCCCCAGAATCCTCCCACTGCTCTGGCTATGCACTGGCAGAGAGCAGCTTGCCCTAAACCCACCAGATTCCATGTGAAGTGAGGAGAAGATACCAGGAAAGTGGCTGGCTATAAAGGCAGCCCCACATGCTGTTCCCACATCACAGCTGGTCCTTGAGTCTGCACTGAGCCACCAAAAACTGAACAGATGATTAAAAGCTAAATAGAAGTGCATAAAGGTATGCAGCTTACTGGCAAAATGAAAAAATAAAGGGGGTGGAATGTAGGGAAGAGAGGCAGGCATGACTTAATCTAAAGATAATCTAAATGATTAATCTAAAGCTCTGCACCAAGATAAATGTGCCAAATCTAACCCTTTATTACCAACTACCTTGGCAAGCCAGGCATTCCTGGGGAACATCTGCACTGGCATCATTATCTTCTTGGTGCACAGACACTGCAGCTACAGGGGCACAGGCAGGGACTAAACACCAGAGGAAAAAACCCCTCACTGAGCCCTGAGCAGCCCTGCTAGGAAATGGCTCCCCTGAGCCATTGGAGGGGAAAAGCCACAGGGCTGTGGCTCTAACACTGAACTCTCTGGGGTTGCAGGAGCTGCCTACTTGTCTCATTTCATCACAAAGCAGAATGAAGACCAGCACGTAGAGGATGATCTCCAGGGCCGTGGGTTCCTTCTGGAAATCCATCAGCAGCACGTAGGCAAAGAGCAGCAGGAAAGCAATGTAGAAGATGACATTCCAGGAGAAGACCACAAAGGGGGACGTGAAGAAAGACACATAATATAAGAAGAGTTTCTTACTCATCTCCACAGTCTTTTTCCTGAGGAATTAAAAGAGGGAAAAGGTCTCAAAGCATAGCTTTTAATGCCTGGAAACATCTGTGTTCTTAAAAGCAAAAGAAAAAAGGGTGCAAAGCTCAGAATGTTACTTCAGAGGTAAAGACATCCTGCACCCACTGCCCTCAGGCACTCCAGCAAACTGGTAAATCTTCCAGCTTGGATGGGGCTTGGAGTCACCTGGGATAGTGGAAGGTGTCCCTGCTCATGGCAGGGGTTGGAACAAGATAAGCTTTAAGGTCCCTTCCCACCCAAACCATCCTGTGATTCTGTGATCTTGTATCCAAGATCAGAGTGAAATACAAACTATCAAAAGCTCATTTGGCTTTTTAATACCTTCATCTAAGATTGCCCAAACACTGAACAGCTTCCCCAGAGTGGCTGTGGATTCTCCACCCTTGGAGAGGTCCAAAACTGGGCACAGTCCTGGACAACCTGCTCCAGCTGACCCTGTCTGAGCACAGGGTTGGACTGGGTGATTTCCACCCAGCCTGACTTGCCCTAAGATTCTACAATTAATTAACTTGCTTTCCCTCTGAAAAATTTCCCACTGATGAAAAGTCAGTTGATTACCTGAATGAGATGAAACCACAGCCTATTAAAGGGAAAAAGAACAGGCACAGTATAATCTTCCAGTTCTTAGTATCTCTTGAAATCTCTCCATACCATTGTTTGGAGAGGAAATTCTGCAGGGAAGAAGGAAACACCCTCATTTGTGCTAACAGCAACAAAATCACCTAGGAATGCTATTCAGAACATTTGATTTGGTAAAAATAAACCCCAAACTTTGAGATTTCAGTCAAAATACTAGAGATTTCTGTTGCAACAAACCAGAAAGGTCTCAGCAATGCTGGCTCCTTAGGGCAGCCATGCTCCATCTATGTGATGAGGAGTCAAAAATGAGGCTGAGCAGGACTTGACCTGATTGATAAAACACTCATCCATGCTGGGCATTACATCCACACTGTGCAAGCCAAGAGCAGAAATCACTTCAGGCAGCCTTTATTACCCAGTTCATTAGGATTTATAGCCCCAAGCCAAGATTTTTTTCCCCTCCTGATTTACATTTGTGGGTAGAGGAGCCAACAGCCCCTGTTAGAGCACAAGAGCCACAGTGACCTGCACACCTTTCCCTCACAGCCATTACCTGCACACCTGGCTGGGCAATAAACTGCTGGTCCCTGGCCTCCACTGCTAGCTCCAGACAGTTGCTGCCTCCCCAGGCTACACAGGAATAAGTCAGCAGCTGCTCTGCCAGCTCTTCATCATTGCTGTAGCACTCGGTGAACAGTTCTGGAAGGAAAAAGCAGCTCCAACTTCAATTTCCCACCAACTTGGGTGCAAATATCTTTAGTGTAATGTTTGTGATATCACATTTTCAGCACTGCAGAATGACTGTGCTGAAATCCCTTTACAATCCTACTTGCACATCTTCAACTTTTGATACAGAGTTTGAGCCTGGATGGAAAACTGTAACACTAAATCACACAGAGAGCATTTATTTCTGCACTAAAAAATTGAGTAAAAAATATGAATTTCTCCGTAAATGACTCAGTAAATCTACTTGCTTCATCAGTTTTTCCTAAATTCTGTTTGGCACTGATCTGATGAATTATAGTCAGTCCAAAATTAACAGTAGGGTTGAAATAGTCAGAATCTGATGCTTTTTCACTGGGAAATGCACTGTTCACTCCTTAGTATCCTGCTAAATCATCAGGCCTGAGGGATGTAGATACCTTTGAAAAAGTCTATTTAAGCAGTTTTTGCTTTGTGGAATAAGAGAAATCTCTGGAAACAAGCAAAATATTTCCAGCATGGCCTTGAGCTGGTCCTTGTAAAGTCACAGAACCATCAATCTACTTTTCACCTGCAACTTGTTCTCACTCCCCAGAAGTACTCCCACAAATCTGAAGGGTGTTTTTTCCCAACCTGAATACTACCAGTATTCATTAGGAAAGTTTCCCCTTTTCCATATTCTTCTTCCTGTTTGTGGGCATCCTTCTTCAGCCTTGCCAGTGGAGCTAAGTAGCTTTTCTTCCCCATGAAAGAAATTCTCCACCCCAAAAAAAACCCACTTCACAACACCCACCTTTTGAAGCCAAGCTCTTAAGTCAGGACGCAAAATTTCTACTGGGAACAAATGGTGTGGAAGGAATTTCCAAGCAGTAAAATCACATGCTGACATAAAAGAAAAATGTATTTAATGTGAGATATCTAGTTTTTAATTCCCTGCTCTCTGACCCTTCCCACTAAATTTCTAAAGGACTCACAGAGCAGGCACTTACCTACTGCTCTTGTCTCATACTCGTTAGCCAGTTCCTCGGACTCACCAGCAGCATTTATATCATTCTTCACCTTGGCCATGCTTTTCAGGAGCTTACTGGCCCCCAGGGCTGCCAAAGTGCAGCCTCTCATCTGTGGAGAGAGAGTGAAGTCATGCACATCCCTCTGAGAAGGGAACATGATCATAGAGCCCTGAAACCACAATGATTTGGGTTGGAAAGGACCTTAAAGTTTATCTCATCCCAACCCCCCGCCACAGGCAGGAACACCTTCCACTACACCAGGTGGAATCCTTTAAAAATTCTCCTCCTTTTTGCACCTTCTCAGTTCCCAGTCCAGAATGATCTATTTGATTCTACAACCATTAAATTACTGTCTAATCCAAATTAGAAGTTGGATTTCAATCAAACCCCCGGAATCAGAACCCATCCATGCTGTGGAACGGGTGGGAACTCAGCTTAGGCACAGGTGACAACAGACAGTGGATGTGCACTGCTGACTCACACACAACCTTAGGAAATCAAAGTATCAAGTCCACACCCAGACACAAAATGGGCAATATAAAACCTACTGAGAGTCATCTAGCAATCATCTCTTGTGGTCTTGTGTTTGAAGCTGGATGTGGAGCCTTCAAAGGCCAATAAACCAAAGACACACAACCCCAGTGCACTACCTGCAGAGAGAAATAAAGGAGAACTCAACTTACTTGCTCCCAAATGACTTTGGACAACTCTTTCTTGTTCTGAAGAACTGACCAAATAAACAGAGCTTGCAATGGGTGCCTTGTGATAGGACACTCCTCCTGAAAGAGAGAGCAAGAATTCAGGCCTGAGCTCACCAAATGGTTTCAACTGGAACAAATCTGAGCATGGACTCTCCTGTTTTTGTATTTTCTTTGTTTCACAGCCACCTCACCAATTTCCTCTCTCAGCTATCTGCCACTTGTCACACACTACTGTGAGTTAGGCTGTATTTGATGTTTCTATTAAAGCTTTGTATTTGACAAGGAACAATCAGCCTCCCTGATTTTCCTGAAGCTGGTACTAAAGAATATTTGTGTAAAAGGTCCTTGATGCTTTAACCACTGCAGCCAGATAACCTCACTCAGAGCAGGATCAAAGTGCTCATCACTCACTGAGAGCTGTATCTCCATCTCATCCTTGCTGTTCTTGTAATATCTTTTGAAACCTCTGCGGAAATCCTCCACCATCTTCCACACAAAGGTGAGGAGGGCATCGTTGTAGGAGTTCTTGGCAATCTGCAGGTTGTTGAACACCAGGCTGCTGAAGTTGTTGGTGTAGAGCTCCCTCAGGACCTCTGTGGTCAGGAACTTGCGCAGATTCAAGCCGTTCTCCAGGAAGAGCCGGACAAATTTGGGCCTGTCTTTCACCAGGGCTGTGAACATCACATCCTGCAGGTCTGCAGACTAGGGAGGAATGGAAGAGCAAATATTGGGGATCATGTGAGACATGTACACCTTATCTAAGGCCTGACACACAGTCACTGTCATGTTTTCATCACAATCAGGTTTTTTTCTGTACACAGTTGCCTTGGCTGGATGGCCCAGAGCATTTCTGGCATGGGCACATCACCTTTGCAACCACTGATGATACAATGGATCATCATGGAATGATGGATTGTCACTATAGGACACAAAACAACACGATGTGGACTTGCTGCGCTTTCCAAGGTAAAAAGGCCTTTTTATTTTCTGACTCCAAGATTTATCAATTTCCAAAAGTGACAGTGGATTGGAGGGTGACAGTGCCACCTCTCCAATGACACTGGAAAAACCAACAGTCCATCAAATTCCTCCTCCATAAAAGAATGCAAAACAATAGGTTATTTACAGAAAGTGTGTGAGAAAGTTCATTACTAGAATGTAAACATCAGAAGGCTTAGAAGAACTTAAAAAAACAGGGCGACAACGGATCATTTTGGAATGATCCAAAACTATCATTCATGGATATGGAATACCCCGAGTTGGAAAGGACTTGCAAGGATTATCAAGTCTGACACCCCTGGCCAGGCAGAGAGACCAACAACCCCACCCTGTGCATCCCTGGGACCATTGTTCAAATGCTCATTGGGCTCTGGCAGCCTTGGGGCTGTGCCCATTCCCTGGGGAGCCTGGGCAGTGCCCAGCACCCTCTGGGGGAAGAATATCCAGCCTGAGCCTCCCCTGACACAGCTCCAGCTGCTCCCTGTCACAGCAGAGTTGGGAGCTGCCCCTCGTGAGGAAGCAGCAGCTCCCAAGGAGGTCTGACCTCCTCTTCTCCAGGCTGAATGGATGTGTCAGTGCAGGAGCAGGAGGCACTCTGAGCACAGAGGCTGAGGTGCTGGGACAGGGGGCTCCTGTTGGGCTGTGTCCCTTCCCAGAGCCTCTGCATTCACTCAGAAGGGGCTGTACCTCCCAGTTTCGGTCGTTGGTGAAGATCTCATCACTGGCCAGGTCCAGCTGGTTCCACTCCAGCAGCAGCTTCAGCTGCCCGTTCCAGTTGTCCCTGTCGTGCTCGTTGGTGCTGAAAGCTGCAGAGCAGGAACAACCTCTGGTCAAGGCCAGGCATATTCATCATCTCTGCTTCTCACACTGCTGTTGTATTTGTGGGGTTCCCAGACGAAGGAGGGAATGATGAATCTGACTCCATGTTCTCAGAAGGCTAATTTATTATTTTATCACACTATATTCAAAAATACTAAACTAAACTATACTAAAGAATACAGAAAGGATACTTACAGAAGGTTAAAAAGATAATGAAAACTCCTGACTCTTTTCAGAGTCCCGACACAGCTTGACGCAGGCTGGCCAATAAGTCAAAACAATTCACATGAAACCAATGAAACAATCACCAGTTGGATAAACAATCTCCAACCACTTTCCACATGTGAGCACAACACAGGAGAAGCAAATGAGATAAGAATTGGTTTTCCTTTCTCTCTGATGCTTCTCAGCTTCCCAGGAGAAAATCCTGGGTGAAGGGATTGTTCAGAAAATGTGGCAGTGACACACTACCAGGACAAGACTCCTTCCAAGGGGCTTTCCCCACACTCATGCACATCTTCCCAGCTGGGAGCTGTAGGATGCTGGAGGCTCAGGGATGTATTTATGGTCCAAGGCAGGCCACAAAGGAGCTGCCAGGAGCACCTCATAACCAAGGTCAGCACAACACTTCCTTCAGGCTCCTCAGAGTCCTGCACTCTCTACACAGGAGAGATCCTGCAGGATTCCCAAAGGGGCCCTGTCAGCATCCCCAGGGCTTCCAAAATGCCTTCCCAATTACCTGGTTTGGATCTTTCCCACCCTGAGAGATCCCATACTGGTGCTGCAGCCTGCCCACACCCCTTCAGAGAAAAGCAGGCTCCACACTGTGGCAGGAGCTTAGCTCTAGAGAGGTGGCACTGCTCTAAGGAAACTTTTCTAAAGAATAAACAGCCATAATTTTCCCATTTATTTTTAAATCCCCAAACAAACTCAGAAAAACAATTACTTGCCTTTGTACAGGGCAAAGGAAATGGCATTGCTCACAATTTCATCTCCAGCTTCTTCTATTTTTATCACTGTCAGTAAATGAGGGCTCTCAAGGACTTCTTTGATCTACCAAAAAAAAAAAAAAAAAAAAAGTTGTGTTTCAAAGCTATCAAGGCTGTTTAGTAGCATATCTCCTGTTAAAAAGAAATTTGTCACCACATCATAGCAAAGCTGCTTCTCATCAGTCCTGGGTTTTAACAAATTTAAACAAACCCAAATAGAAGTAGATAATGAGCTTGATTTTCAAGACACCAAAGGACAACATTAATTATCCTCTGAACATACAGCAAATAACTGTGATTCCCCTATGCAGATCATCTTTAACAAGAAGATATAATCTCAGTAATTAGAAATTACTCTTAAAGTAGAAAAGGTTGTGACAGCACAAGTTTCAACTTATGTCAAGCAGCTTGTTAGAGAACAGTCTGTAGCTCCATGTGCTTTGTCACAACCAGATAATTTCTCCTATAATGAAGCTTTGTAGAGTTAATTTCATTTTAGCACACAGAAGACAAATAATCTTGGCCGTTTCTGATGCAGGAGGAGGTGCATTCCAAGGCAGCCCAGCAGAAGCTGTGAGGAGTGTGGCCAGACAGGGAACAAACACAGGTCTACACTCCACAGGGAAGAGATCCTTCTGGAACCTTCTCAGCTTTCCTGTGACCAGACACCTGCTGACCTGATTGCAGCCCCCACAATGCCTTTGTTCCAATCCCTGTAGATGGAGAATTTTCCTTTTTTAAATCTGCACAGATGTAACATGACCAGGAGCCCCACACACCCCATAGGTATCCCCAGACAGCAACTCCCCTGCCTTGGAAGCCCCAGCTGCTCCCTGCAGCCTCCTCCCACAGCATCAACTCACCCACTTGATCCAGCTCTCCGTCTCCTCCTCGGAGAGCCTGGAGATGGTGCGGGGCAGGAACCTGAGCAGGCTCTCCTTGACACAGGAGGAGGCCAGAGTGCCCTCGGCCTCCAGCAGGCTGGCAATGACATCGGTGATGCGCCCCGAGCCCTCCACCACCACACACGGGATCTTGCTCTTGATGGCCACGTTGATGGACTGGGGACACACAGGGAGAGGAGGAGAGCACTTGAGCATGACTGCTGCTGGAGCCTGCTATTGAGTAAGGAAGCCTGGAGAACAACAGAAACCCCCTGTCCACAGCAGTATTTTTATTGTTATCCGCTGATACTTTACCAGTGACAACTCTTTGAAGCACCATCATCTGATGAGAGAGGGCTGTGGGAGCCCCAGAGAGACTGAGGGTCACAAATCACCATCTGCCAAACTTTCACAGAATCACAGAACAATTTGTGTTGGGAGAGACTTCAAAGCACATCTTGTTCCACCCCCTGCCATGGGCAGGGACACCTTCCACTAGGCCAAGCTGCTCAGCTTGAGAGTGGATCAGCAGATCAGGACAACAGCCAAGGGGAAATGGCATTCAGGTCACACACCAGTGCTGCCCAGCTGTTGGGGAAGATGAAACAGGAAAGCATTATAAATATGATTGTCTGGAAAAAGATTTTGAGAATATGGAAACTAGAAGTGAGATTGAAATGAAAGCAAGCTTTGAGATCCCTTAGTTATGAACAACTGGAAAACAATGGTGTGGCCAGCTGAAGGTAATCCCCTTTTGATAAAACAATACCCTCTGCTTGCAGGCAGGTCCAAGGGTCAGAGCAGACCCTGCCAGCTTGGCAGAAGGGCCCAAAGAGGAGTTTTTAGGGTTTAAAATGTAGCCCAGTATGGTAATGTAATGATTCTTATAGGCTGTATGGGAACGCTATAGGATTTGTATATTGTACTAGATTGGTTAGTGAGAATTAGAATATTCAACACAGAATATGATTTATTGTATTGTAATGGGAACTTGGCACTCTTACTTCTTGCCTTTTAGCTCTTACTCTTACCTCTTGTCTCTTAGCTCTTGCCTTTTATGCTCTTACCCCTTTTGCTCTCTTACCCTTTTACTCTCTTGTAGAAGCGAAGGGAGACGACCCATCCTTTGATCAGCATCGAACTCCAATTTATTCATCCACGATGCACATTTTATAACAGTGTTAATTAAGTTCATACATATTGCAAAACCCGAGCTCATAATTGGTTACAGATTAAACAGCAACCCCTCCTTTTGTTTTCAATACCTGTGGTTTGTTATTGAGACCAAGACTTGTTTGTCTCATCCTGTTATGAACGGTTCTCAAGGCCTCCATGTTTGTCACTTTTGCTTTCCCATAACTTATCCAAGGACAAGATATTTACTTGTTATTAAAAAACAACCTGAGAACTTCTGCTGTTTACATAAACGTGCCTGAGAATTTTGTTGTTTACAGGAACAGGCTTTGAGAATTTGCTCCTCACAGCTGCCTTTTACTTTTCCATCAGCTGTTTATGATTATGGCATGTCTGAACAAAACTCTATAAGCCATCTCTGAACAAAATTCTCCAACACTCTCTTACCCTCTCATCCTCTCTCCCCCTCTCTTCTCTCGGGCCTGCTCCTAGCTGTGGCTGGCAGCTCCCAGAAGGGCCCTGGACCCAGGCCCTCTGCAATAAACCACAAGTTCCACGACCTAGCTTCAAAGATCTCTGCTCTCTATTCGTCCTGACTGTGTGACCCCCCAACCATCCGACACCCAGCCATAGCCACTGCTGCTTTATGGCTCAGCATTGCTCAGCTGGGACCAAGGGCTCTGGATTTATTTGCTGGAAGCAGCAGCTGCAGTGTTTTACAGAGAGATCACTACTGTATTATCACAAGACCACCAAACTCTAATGTTACTGAAAGTCTCCAACTAGCCACTGACATGATTTCTCACACAGCAATATTGTACATGGACTAATAGCCAGACAAAAATCTGCTGGAATCATGCTGGAAGGACCATTAACCCATTAAGCAAAGACCATAGGAGACACTGGTTTCATTTGCATCCCTACACTGAGAACAGAGTCACAGCATGAGCTGGCTGCTAGCAAATTGCACAAAGGGAGGCAATGCAAGTTATCACCAAGCACTGGAAAGACAGAACAGCTATTAGTTAAGAGAGTTTCTTGAGAACAAAAAAAAAAAAAAAAAAAAAATTGTTACCGGGCTTGCAAGGGTTCTTCAGGGGTGAAGAGAGAGACGAGAATCTTGACTCCATGATCAGAAGGCTGGATTTATTATTTTAAGATATATAATACATTAAGACTATACTAAAAGGAATAGAGAGAAAAGTTCAGAAGCTTGCTATGCTAAGAATAGAAAAGGAATGAATCAACAAAGGAGCTCTCTCTGATTCTGTCCCAGAGAGAGCTCAGTCTTTGATTGGCCCTTAATTGTACACAACCAACATGGGCCAATCACAGGTGCACCTGTTGCATTCCACAGCAGCAGATAACCATTGTTTACATTCTTTTTCTGGGGCCTCAGCTTCCCAGAAGGAAAAATCCTAAAGAAAGGATTTTTCACAAAAGATGTCTGTGACAGAAACTGATAAATAGCTTTTAGGAACATAAGACAATTGTAGGCCTCCTCTGTTCTGAAACCAATTGAAGACGGGGAATGGGAGTTCTACCAAGAGTTCGTTTGTCATATTTGCATTGAAAAGGCAGAAAGGTCAGAATGAGGAAGACTTCATTTACTTCCTCATTTTGGGACCCCTCCCCATGAAAGGGACCACCGACCCATTTCAAGGAACAAACTATGCATGCTTAATGGCTTTTGAACTAATTACCATACGAAGTGGGGAATGGGATGTACCAAAGTTATGAATATGCATTTGTATTTTGGGTATTCAGTACTTGGATAGATAAAAGGACTCTGTAATCACCTGTAAATTGGGGTGTGTATTTGGCAGCTATCCCACAATAAACTTACACTTTCTAACTTTAAACTGCTAGAGAGTCTTTGTCTGTCACAGTTGGATATCAGTACTAGATCAATATCCATATTTTTAATAAATCACAAGTGCAGCAGCCAAATGAACACTTTGCTCACCCCCAGACCCTTGGACCTGCTGCCCCTGCAGTGCAGCAGTGAAGTGGCAGAGGCCCAGCAGCAGGTGCTCACCCTTGGACTGGGCAATGTAGATCAGCCTGCTGAAGATCTTGCGCATGCAGGGCTTGAGCGCGAAGTTTTTGGCACCGCCGGTGATGGAGATGACGAGGTTGAGGGTCTTCAGGTGCCAGTGCTGGGTCATGAGGTCGTAGAGGGTCTCAGATTCTGTGTCACACGACAGGCGGATGTACTTGGGGAGAGAAAACAGGAGAACAAACATAGAGGAGATAAATCGAGGTCGCTGGGAACAACCCAGCAATTGCATTTTCTTCTCTGCTGCTCAGCCTCCTTCCAGCAGCCAGGAGATGAAAGGCAAGGTGATGATAAAATCCTTGTTTCTTCCCCTGAAGCACCTTTATCCTTTATCCTTCCCCTATAACCCGGCACCCAACCCAGCTTCCTCTCGAGAAGGCAAGAGCAGTTGTGGCATTCACATTCTCTGATAAATCCCTTCACCCACGATTTTTTTCCTGGGAGCTGAGAAGCCTCAGAGAAAAGGAAAATCATTCTTATCTCATTTGCTTCTCCTGTGTTGTGCTCATGTGGAATGTGTTTGGAGATTGTTTACCTACAGGTGATTGTTCCATTGGGTTCTGCTGTGAGTTGTTTTGGCTCTTTGGCCAATCAGGGCCAAGCTGTGTCAGACTCTGGAAAGAGTCAGGAGTTTTCATTATTGTCTTTTTAGCATTCTGTAAGTGTCCTTTCTGTATTCTTTAGTATAGTATAGTATTCTTTAATATAATATAGTTAATAAAGTAATAAATTAGCCTTCTGAGAGCATGGAGTCAGATGCATCATTCCTGCCCTTGTTGGGGCATTTCCCAGCAAATACAATAAGCAGTGACCTTGGGCTTCAGAGGAGCTCTGCAAGGATGAACACACCACCACTACAACAACTACCTCCAGTGGTGCTATTTAAAGCTTGGATTATGAATCAGAGGCAGCATCGTTGCAAGTGAACTAATAATAATAATGACAGTATTTTGATTACACTATTCAAATAAATTCCAGGCTCTATGTGAGAGGTGTCCCTATCACAACACTTACCCACTCCAGTGCTTCAAGTACAAGACAAAACAAATACATCAAATTTGTAGCAAAGCTTGAACACTCTACAAAGATGCCAAAAAGCACCTAAGAGAGATAATCTGGCTTTAGGTGGACTTAACATGTCTCCATTTATTTTAACGCTTCTCTGGCCTTGTCTTGCTTTGCTATTCAAAAGCCCCTTCACAGGTTCATCACTTTTGGAAGACATTCATGGCTGCACAAGCTAAATCAAGAGATGAAAAGGAGGAGCTTGGACCTGAATCATAGAGGATTTAATACTGATTGCCCAGTACTTGCAGGAGAGCAAAATGAAAAGATTATTTTGAGAAGGAAATGTCCCCACCTAAGAGACACTGAACTTGAATAAAAATATTCATGTGCTCCAAGACAGGTTCCCAGAAGGAGTTAAAGCATTCAGGGCATCACAGAGGATGCTGAGCAGGCTTCAGCAGCTACACAGGAGAGCTAAGGGACTCACACAGCTTCTGCCCTAAGAAGCCTCAGTCTCATGAAGCTTTGGGTCTTTTTCTGGAGGGGATCCCTTATAGGAGAGGGGGAAGCTACCAGGAAAAATACCTGGGGTCAGCCCTGCCCACAGCAAAGGTGTCAGCTCCAGTGCAGCCACTGAACTGCTGGGCTCAGCACTTCTCTCCTCCAAAGTCCAAGGAGGCCATCTCGTGGTGCTGCTGGATGCTGCTCCCAGACCAGGGCTGCGATTCAGGAAGCCTTTCTGGGGTCTGGGCTCCCAGAACAGTAAATGCAGCGACTGAGATGCTCGTGGATGTTACAGGGTCTGAGCAGCACAGCAGAAATGAAGAGCTCAAAAGCTGGACTTAAAGAGGGTGTGATTTTATAATGTGGTGGCATTCGCAGGGGTCCCAGGATGAGGGAAGAGACGAGGATCTGACTCCATGTTTCAGGAGGCTTGATTTATTATTTTATTATATATATTACATTAAAACTATACTACAAGAATAGAAGAAAGGATTTCATCAGAAGGTTAGCTAAGAATAGAAAAAGAATGATAACAAAGGCTTGTGACTGACCGAGGCAGTTTGGACAGCTGGACTGTGATTGGCCATTAATGAGAAACAACCACATGAGACCAATCACAGATCCACCTGTTGCATTCCACAGCAGCAGATAACCATTGTTTATATTTTGTTTCTGAGGCCTCTCAGCTTCTCAGGAGAAAAAATCCTAAGGAAAGGATTTTTCATAAAACATGTCTGTGACATTATAGAATCCCAGAGTGGTTTGGGCTGGAAGGGAGCTTAAAGATAATTTAGTTCCCTCCCTGCCATGAGCACCTTCCACTATCCCAGGTTGCTCCAAGCCCCATCCTACCTGTCCTGGGCACTGCCAGGGATCCAGGGGCAGCCACAGCCTCTCTGGCCACCCTGTGCCAGGGCCTGCCCACCCTCACAGTCAGGAATTTCTTCCCAATATCGCATCCAACCCTGCCCTCTGGCAGTGGGAGCCATTCCCTGTGTCCTCTCCCTCCATCCCTTTTCCCCAGTCCCTCTCCAGCTCTCCTGGAGCCCCTTTAGACCCTGGATGGGGCTCTGAGGTGTCCCTGGAGCCTTCTCCTCTCCATGTGAGCACCCCCAGCTCTCCCAGCCATCCTCAAACCTCTTTATGGGTTTGTTCACATCTCATTTCTGCTCAGAACTTTTTAGGACTCATGTGTCCTAAAAAACACAATGCAGAGTCTAAAACTTCCCATCCCTCACTGATAACTGACAGCAATTCTCAGGTCACCCTGAGTTTGAAGTCCTCCCTGCTGTGCATCCACCAAAAATACTTGGCAATCTGCAGGAGCAGCAGGTGCCTTGCTGTGTGGGGAATAAGAACAGGGAATTAAGGTGTGATTCCAGCCAACATTCTAATGGGATGGACAAGGAGACCTATGTGCAGTGTTTGAACAAAGAATGCTCTGAAATATGCACAGTGGCCTTGAGAGTCCACATGAAACAACTGAGGGCCCATGAACTGATTCTCAAAGCTGGAAGTGGGGAAGACACAATCTAAGGAAAGAACATTTAACCTTTGAGAAGTCTGAAATATTGCAACAGAGCAAAGCACTTTTTGTTCCACTACAGTCACACAGCAGCTTACAACAAAGCAGTACAAAGCTAAAACATGCACATCAAAAAATATGTGAAGTACGTGGATCTGTTTAAGCCTGATTTGAAATTTTCAGTCTCCTTTCCCACTCAAGTGCCTCTTATTTCTGCTACTTTGCATAAAACAAACCAAATTCATTTACATAGCAGGCTATGATTTTCCTCATTTATTTTGATTGTCCCAAGCAACCTGCACTGGTGTTAAATATCAGCCATTTAGAGGAGGCAGATGAGCTCAGCCACATGTGACTCCTCACAAGCATCAGTATAAATTACCAGGAACAGCAACAGCAGCTATTTTCTTCTTCCCACATCTCTGCTGTCCATGCTCAGAGCAAAGGCACAAGGAAAAAAACCCAATAAATGGAATAAAATTTTGAAGTTCCACAGACATCTTACATCCCTCCAGAACTCTCCATCCTGGGAAGTAATCAATATGCAATTGTTTATAAGCCTGAGCAGCCTGGTCTATGTGGATATAAAATAATTCAGGGATTATTTTATATCCATTCACTCTCATTCACCCATTCTCCTGCCATGCCTGGAAAGAGAAAATTTCTTTTCACTCCCATGACCAGCCTAACCAACAAGTAACACAGAAGGAATTATGCTTTGTTACCTATTTTCAGGGCTTGAAAAACAAGCTTGTGTCCTTTGTAGCTTCTCCCCTGCCATCAGAATAAAACCCATTTCACCTTCCTTGCTTTTGAGGAGCTTCCACTGGTACTCCACAGGGCCCTCATGAATAGCCTTGATATTTCCACTTACCTTTCCTCTTTTTCCCAAGTTTTCAAACTGAATGTCCCCGAAGGCATCAGTAGGAAGCTCCTTGGTGTGCTTCTTGTAGTTCCATTTCTCAGTAGTGTTAACCTGGGTGCCCTCTATGTGCTGATTTTCAGGGTATCCACATTTACATAAGTTACCCCTGAAAGAAGAGGGAATAGACATCCCTGAGGAACCCTGTGCACAGAAAAGTGAGCTCTGCCAGCAAGGAAAGCAGCAGGTGTAGCTACACAACCAGTTGTGTGTGGAACTATACTGGGATTTAGCACCTGACAAAGCAGAGCAGCACCTGACCCTGCTTCCTCCCCCCAAACCTGCTTCTGCCCAGCACTGGGAGGTGGAACCCAGCTCAGGAACCAGGCTGTGCTGAGGAGTTTCTTCCCCTCTTTGTGCCCTTAACCACACAGGACAAATTCACCGCATCTCCTCTTCCAGGTGACAAGTGACAGGACAAGAGGAAAAAGCCTCAAGTTGTGCCAGGGGAGGTTCAGATTGGATATCAGGGGGAAAAAAAATTGCATGGAAAGGGGTGTCAGGCATTGGTACAGGCTGCCCATGGTTGTGGTGTAGCCACCATCCCTAGAAGTATTCCAAAATCACATGGACGTGGCACTCGAAGGCATGCTTTAGTGGTGGTTCTGGGCTGACTTGATTTTGAAGGTTCTCTCCACAGCTCACATTCCTGCCTCCACACAGGACATGGAGAAAGGGGAACTGCTTGTCTCCTTTAGAAAAGTTCCTTTTACTCTGCTGTACCTTGCAAAGAAACCAGCTTACCTTAAAAATATCTAGACAAAAATAACCCAGCAAGTCCTGTAATCCTCTCCCAGAGGGCTTGCAGGAAGAGAAGCTGATGAGAACCAGCTCCTCCATCCGTTGTTGGTGCCTTGCCAGACATCCCATTTTTGGTGGCAGAGGAGGACCCTGAGTGAGGCTTTCTGAAATGAGACTAATTTCCCTCCCAGCTTCAGAGAAGAGTGGTGTCAGAGAGCCCTCAGAGCTCAATATCAGGATTTCTGCAGCTGTATTAGTTTGATCACGTTTCTCCTGAGACAAAAAAAACCACCCCAAAACCACAAAGCAACATCATGGTCCTCAAAGCAGCACTGCACTGGTACCTGTGCCTGAAAATGGAGCCAGTTTAATACCCTATCTAAAGAGAACATCAACCTGAGCAAAACTTCGTGGTTTGTGCACAAAATTTGTGATTTGGGTTTAAAAGGAAAATTTAAATTATGCAAACCTCTGATGCATACACCTTGTAATACACCAATATCAGTGCTGCACCCTTCAAGCATCCCATTGCCCCAGGTATGCTTCAAATAGGGAATTTGATATTAAACCCTGTGACAGAGCTGCTGGAAGATGAGATCCCTAGTTTTGTATCAAGTTACTTGTGGAGTAACTCTAACAAGGAGACTGAGGTGAGATTGCACTGCTAGATCCAGGCTCTGAACAAAAAACCCCAAAACTTTTCTCCCTGCCTTTGCAGACAGAAATCCCCTCATGTACCAGCCCCCCATTCTTGAAAAACAAGAGAAAAATATCTCCTTACATGGACTTGGTGTCTTTTGTGAAAAAGACACATACTCTCTTCTTAAAGTTTTCTTGGATGAAGTTGGCCAAATCCTGGAAGATAAATTTTATAAAATTATTTCTGATAACTCACAAAACAGAAGAGACCTCAGTAACAGAACAGTCAGTGTAAACACAAAGATACTGCTTAAAACACTATGGCAAACATTCTTCCCAATGGTAAAAAGAAAAAATAAAGATAAAAAAGAGAACACTGGAATGTTCTTTGGGGTAGGGGCTGTTTTAATTCAACACACAGACCCCAGCAGGAGTCCAGAACAACTTCAAGTCCTCCTTTATGGGAGCTCAGTGGAATGTGAAGTCTGTCTAGCTTGTTTAACCATTAACTCTGCTATTAACCTTGAAACTCCCCAGAGAAGCTTTCACACTCGGGGGATGCAAATTCATCCCTCATCTGCCTCTGCCAGCTAAGAAAGCAAAGGGAAATTCTCACGTGCTGATGAAGTGTTGGGGGTTTTTTGTTTGCTTTTAAGTACAGCTTAGATTCACAGAGCAAGATTTCACCTGGGACACCAAGGGAAGACAGGCAGCCATAGTTCAGCTGTTTGACACAGCACTTGTGGTTAAACAGCAGGTAGAAGAAGTTATTCCAAGCAGAAAAAAACATTACAAGCATTATATCCAAAACAAGGAAAATTGAAGGGAACGCGTTCAACCAGTAAAAGTCACAACCGTGCAAGGCCAAAAAAATAAAAGGAAGCACTTGCTGAAGTCCTAAGAATCGGCCATTAGGGCGTTCTGCAACCTCATCAGGAGCAGGGAATCTGCCACACAATTGCTGGAGTCAGCAATCTTTCAGGCATGAAAGGATGTTTAACAGAACCATATGTTGGCTGCCTTGGCCATCAAGCTGGGCTGGTTCTTTACACAGACAAATTTGTCTCTTGCTGCAATGTGGGACACGGTTTAAAACCAGAAGTGATGGAGAAAGCACAATGAAGAGCTACAAGGCTCAAAAGGAAGGCAATACACCCTTAGAGTTTCAAGTGTCAGCTGCTGCTTGAAGGTTACTGGTTTGCAAAGTGTCTCCACAAAGGGGAAAGTGACAAATCCATCCCATCCTGCT
This sequence comes from Melozone crissalis, assembly GCF_028551555.1. Taxonomy (NCBI): domain Eukaryota; kingdom Metazoa; phylum Chordata; class Aves; order Passeriformes; family Passerellidae; genus Melozone; species Melozone crissalis. The sequence goes on along the minus strand of NW_026535813.1, from coordinate 705,330 downwards.
CCTGACCCGAGCGAATTCACCACCGTGGCCCCTCCCTAGGCACCAGCGTGCACCAGGTACTCACAGCATCGCTGCAAGCCACGTCTATGCTGCGAGACATGCTGGAATAGAGGAGCCTGGAGCTCTCAAAATTGCCATTCCTTCGGTGTCTCATGCTGCCCATGGAAGCCTGGAAAAGCAGGGTAGAGGGGGAGATGGAGGAGAACCAGACAACAGCAAGGGCACTTTGCGCCCTAGCAAGGCAAGGAAGAGGTTGTTTGAATCCAGCAAAAAGAATTAGGAAGGAGATTATTCCTAAAGTGTGAAACAAAAATTCAGAAAAAAATTTATATTATTTCATACCACAAAGAGACTTTCTTTTATCTTTCCCCTCCCCAAAGTCAACATCCTTTGAGAAAGGAACATACTTTAAGTGCCATGCCATTAAATCCATTCCCATATTTTAACTCTTTTGTCTTTGATAAGAAAGCTCAGGCTTGTATATATGAACAGTCCTTTATTTGCAAATTAAAGGGGATATTAGGAAGAAACACTTCAGGCACAGAGGAAAAAGTGCACTGTTAACGCAGTTGGCCCAGCAGGACCCCAGGAGCTTGGAGGAGCAGCACCCACCACTGATCCCACTCCTGGAACAAGGACAGTCAATGTGCAAACCAAAGAGCAAGTGGATTTAAAGGATATTGGATCCAAAATTTAGGAAGTGAGCTGTAGAAGCAAACACATTTCAATTGCCCTCCAAAGCAGATCTCTGTGTTGAAGTCACTGTCTTTGAAGGAGCATCACTGCACTTAAAGCAAAGCAGGGAACAAAATAATATTTATTCTAATACAAATATTTCAATTCCCTTTGTGCTACTCTATGAATAATATTGGAAAAGGTCTTTTCCTGAAAGAAAAGCTGTCAGCTAGTGAACATGGGGAACTCAGAGCCTACTTGTGCTTCCATCACTGTTTTCTCTCCTGTCTGTGTGCTCTGGGTTTGCCCCTGGGGTAACGCTGCCAACTGCATGGCACACAAAGCACCCCTCCCAGGAACAGCATCACTGAAGCATCACCCTGTAAATACAGATCTCCTGAGAGCCAAGAACCAGCAAGTGTGAACATTTCCTTGGGGCACTCAACACAGGAGCAATGGCACAGGCAGTGGGAAGCTACAGCTTCAGTAAACAGAATTGATGGGATGTGATGTGAGCAAGCCCCCAAAGCAGTAAGAAACAGCAGCTTTCCACAAAGACACAAATATTCATGTGTTATGATTATTTAAAAAATCCTTTGAAAAACATTTTATGCTGAGGGGGAGCATGACTGACTCAGTGTTGTTCACTGTACATGGCAGAAGCCCTCAGCTGCTTCCCCCAAATTCTGCAGCATGGCCAGGGATCTGTGCCACACTATCACTGATAAGTGATGGAAGAGCACAGGAAAAAAGCCCTCCTCCTCCTTCCCAGCTCCTGCACAGAACAGAACAGGAATGATTTCAACCCAAGAAAAGGAAAAAAAGGCTGGAAAGTGAATGGCTGGAAGGCTGGGCCCAGAAAGGAGGGAACAGAATTAAATCCAGCTCGTGGCCAGTCACCAGTGGGGTTCCCCAGGGCTCAGTACTGGGCCCAGCTCTGTTAAGTACTTTTATCTTTACCAGGGATGTGGCTGAGGGGATGGAGGGCACCCTCAGGAAGCTGCAGACACAGAATTGGTGGGATGTGGATCTGCTGGGGGGCAGGAGGCTGTGCAGAGGGATCCATGGGCCCAGGGTCAGCAAGGCCAAGGGCCAGCTCCTTGTGAGCCTGTGTGGCCACAGTGCCGACAGCGACAGTGGCAGGGAGCTGTGCCACTGGGGGCGTGACAGTCTCTGTGTTGACAGGCATGGCCAGGTTTCCATGATGAAGAGGCAGCAGGAAGAGCTCCAGGATCGCAGTCAGGGTGAGTGAGGGCAGTGGCCTGGCCAGGCAAGCTGCAATGCCTGAGCAGGGAGCTGCAATCCCTGTCCCGGCTGCAGTGGGCTTCACACCCTGTGTTGATGAGGGGTGGTGTGGGCAGAGCACACAGAGATTTCAGGGACATGGGCGGAATTCCTGGCCCACAACTTGCTGCTGATCCTGTTGGCAACACCTCTCTCTTGGCCATGGCAAGAGTTGCGTGGGGTGGCCCTGGCAGGATGGTCTCCTCAGGTCACTGCAGATCCAGGCTCTAACCATGGCTCTCTTGCTCTCTGTTCCAGGCCTTGAATCCCCAAAGAACAATGCCAGCCCATCCTGCTCTAACATTGAAAGTCATGCTAAATTAGCCCTAAGACCTGAAGAAATAGGGTCCTTTTCTGGATCCGGTGAACCAGTGTCCCAAGAATAGCACCAGGAGGCACTGAAGAGGACATCATCTCCCATTGCCACTGCAGCTCTAGGCACAGTTGATGACTGGCACAGCTGAGCCTTTGGGAAGTTTGCATGGCTTCAGCCCTCTCCCTGCCTGTAGATAGCTCCCTCCCTCCAGCCCTCAGACTCTGCCCATCCACTTTTTTCTTGACATTCTCCCTCCCTTTTGACAGCTCCATCTCACCAGCACTCTGACTATGCTCCTTCCTGTGTTTTCCTTCCACTCTTCCTTTTGACAGCTCCATATCTTAAGCCCTCAGACCCTACCTGTTGGAGAAGATGAAACAGGAAAGCCTTATAAATATGATTGACTAGCAAAACATTTTGTGAATATAGAAACTATAAGCAAGATTGAAATGAATGCAAACTTTAAGATCCCTTAGTTACTAAACAATGAGAAAACAATAGTGTAGCCCCTGAAAGTAATCCCTTTTTGATGAAACAATAGCCTCTACTTGCAGACAAATCCAAGGGTCAGAGCAGACCCTACTAGCTTAGCTGAAGGAGTCCAAAGAGTACCTTTTAAAGTTTAAAATGTAAAACAGTATAGTAATGTAGTAATTCTTACAAGCTCTATGTAAATGCTTTAAGATTTGTATATTGTACTTGATTAGTTAGTGAGAATTAGAATATTCAACACAGGAGAAGATTTATTGTCTTGTAACAAGAACCTCGCTCTCTTGCCCTTTTGCTCTCTTGCCCTTTTACACTCTTTCTCTCTCATTCTCTCTACCCCTCTCTTTTCTGGGGCCTGCTCCAAGCTGCAGCTGGCAGCTCCCAGCAGAGCTCTACACTCACGCCCTTTGCAGTAAACCACTAGTTCCACGACCTAGCTTCAAAAATCTCTGTCCGTCCCAACCGTCCTGCCCCCAACACTCCTACACCTACCCATTCCCTTTTTCCCTCCCATATCACCCCTTTGCTTTGCATTTCATTAATAAACAGTTTGGCTTCTTCACTTTGCCTGCATCTCTGTGGAGCTGCAGCAGTGCAAATCCGGGGCCCTGGGACACACAGGCCCCTGCTGCTGTTCTCTCCCACACCCTGTTTTGTGCACAGACCCAGAGGAACGAGGGCAGGTCAGACTGGAAAGGTCCCTGTGCTGACGGTGCAGTTCCACAGCACCATGCAGTTCCAGATCTTGCTGAGCACACTGAAGGCCTGCAGTGGGACAAGGAGCCTGTGTATGTCAGGGACCAAAGTCCTCTCTAAGCCCCTGCCATATTTGGTCCCCTCTTGTGCACGTCAACAAGATAATGAAGAGCAGAGAATGAAGGAAACCTTATGGTTTAACTGGTGGGAATTTGACCCTTAAGAGAAACAGTAGACTGGTCAATCAATGGGAAGTGAACCTGTGAGAGAGGAACGATACACAATGGAGCTGTGGTTGGCATGGAGGGGGTATCACAGGCCACTGCAGCCTCATCTCACACACTGGCCAAGCATGAGACGACGTTGTAACTGGAAAAACTCCACGGCAGAGGAGGAGATGTCAGGCCTGGTTCTGGGGTGGAGGAATGAAAAGGACGAAATGCCCGTCCTTTTGATGCAGGGGATGCCCTGAATGTGGGTGGCCTGCCTGCCCCTCCCACTGGAGCACCATGCTGAGATCCCGAGAGCAGCCCAGTGCTCCTTGCTCCTCTCTGCTGACACGTGAGCGTTTGTCTGCTTTCGGGATGGCCCTGGATGTGTCAGGGCTGCTCCGTGGACACAAGACAGCCGGTCCTGTCCCGCTGGGTCCCAGCAGTGCCTCGCAGCAGCCCTGCACCCACGTCAGGATGCTGGCCAAGAGAGGCCCTGGAAGCTGAGGCAGCTGATTTTAAGCTTTTTCAGATACACACAGGTCAAGGCCAACTGTGTTCCCTCAGGATACAGCAGTCCTGAGGGGTCTCCCTAATTCAAAGAAATCCTCAGACAAATGCATTGTCCGCCAAAAGCCCTTGTATTGAGCTGATGGGAGGGCAGGGGTCAGCACACCACTAAAATGCATCTCTGCCACGTGTAAATTTCAGTGGATTGATGTAGGAATTGTATCAAAAATAACATCCATCTTTACCCTGCTGAGGCAGGTGGCTAGAATTACATTGTGTCAGATTCCTGTACTTGAAGCTAATGTCCAGACACTGGCCAGGAGAGGTCTTGATACCCTAAAGCAGCACTTCTTCCTCATGGCTTCCCTGCACAGGGCTGATTCCGTGCTTGCCCTTAGTTGTTCTGGTAGAATGTGTCTAAAGCTTTTTGTCAAGTCACTCTCCTGTCAAGTTAGGCCACCCAGGTTTTTCTTGTGCTAACTGGTGCGAAGTGCTTACGAAGGTCTGTGCTAAGTACTTGTTTACTAATGTGAATTGCTTGTGCTAATGTCAAACAAAGGCCTTTTTTCATTGCCAAAGGTGCCTAAAGCTGCCCACTCCTTGTGGCACCAGTTGCTTTCCTGTGGGATGTTCTACCTCCCTCAAGAGTGAAGAGGGAGCTGGAGAAAGAGCTTGCCAGGCTGCTCTGGATCCTTTACCAGCAGCCCTGGCTGAGTGGAGAAGTCCGAGCTGAGCGCAGATGAGCCAATGGAACAGCCGTGCACAGGAAGGCTCGCTGGGAAGGATGATCCAGGAACCACAGGCCTGGCAGCCTGGCTTTGCTGCCAGGGAAGGCCTTGGAGCAGATCCTCCTGAGTGCCATCCCACGGCACGTGCAGGGAACCAGGGGCTCTGCTGGAGGCTGGGAAAGCTCTGCGGAGGGACGGTCACAGCTGGGGCTCCTGGCGGGGTGTTGAGGGCTTCTTTGGGGGTGTTTGGGGGGTGGGTGTTGGGGTACATGTTGGGGAAGGAGTTGTCTGGAAGGTGAGAGTCTGGGCTGGAATTTGAGTCAGTTTGAAGGCAGCATCTGTGCTTTGGCACAGCTTTGGTTATGGAGGGCAGAAAGAATATCTGTGACTTTTCCTCTTTGTGGTCCTGATTCTCCTGCAGGGAACAAGGGAGGGAGCTGTACTTTATTGGTCTCCTAGAGATCTGTAGCAGGGGAAGGATTAGCCCTTTTGCCATCTACTCACTTCTTTGGGCTACTTTTGTAACAGTGAGTGGACTTTCATTCCTCGAGAGCTTTTATTCCTTAAGAAAATTAGGATATTATCATCCATTCATTGAAAACTGCTTGAAAATCAAGGAATGGACTTCTTTTTGCCTCTGTGTAGCGTTATGTTTTGTAAAGTGACTCTCAGTTGATGATATTAAGGCAAATGAGTTGCTGCTGTGAGATGGGAAGCAAATGTCTAACTCTCACTTTCAAAGGCCACATGATGTCAGCGCTCCCCGGGCCCCAGGCCTCAGAGCAGCATTCGTGCCCAGGCCCACCCGTTCCTTGTGCGTGTCACACCCGCGGGTTTAGGATGGCCACCAGCCAGGGTGTGTCCCAAGGAGGCCGTGCCAGCTTCCCTGGAAGGCCCCGTGCCCTTCCCAGCGCAGCTGCGTCGGCAGCCCTGGGGGCTCCTTCTGCTGCCCTGAGCCCGCAGAGCAGGGCAGCGTTTGCTGATGCTCTGAGCCCTTCCTAAAGATCCTGTCGGGCTGCCTTAGACACCTGAGGCCAGGCATTCCTTCCAGCCTGGGCCACTTTGGCTGGGCTGGGGGTGGCCCCAGGGCAGGTGGCAGTGTGTGCAAGGGCCCTTTGTGACACAGTGCAGCATGGTCACCGTGGCATGGAACAGAACTGGGTGTCCAAGGGCCCTTTGTGACATGTAGTGACAAAGGAGCTGGCGGTGACAAGAGCAGGCCACAGTGCTCGGAGCATGCAACAGGACAGGACAGGACAGAGCGGTGCCGTGAGGAGCCCCCGCACAGCGCGCTTGTTCATGTCCCACCCGGAGTTTTTCCAAGGCACTGTTCCTGCAGCTAAGCTCGAGGCCAGACCACAGGACTTGCTGCCCTGTGGTCTCTCTGTAGCTTCTCTTCTGCAGGAGCCTGCTACGCCAGACCACAATCCTTGACAGGAGTCTCCTGTCCTTGTGGCAGGAGCCCTTGAGACTGAGTGCAGGACTTGCTGCCCTGCAGCCTTCCTGAGGCTTCTCTTCTGAAGGTGCCTTCCAGGCACAACTGCAGGACTTCGTGACTTGGAGGTTTCCAAGACACCTCTCCTGCAAGTAGCTACAAATACAGTCAGAGACATGGAGCAGAGACCCCCAAGAGTGCCCAAGCTGGCCTGGGTGGAGGAGGAGGAAGAAGGCCCTGGAGCTGCCCCAGCACAGGAGACCGAGGAGGTGGTGCCATTCCAGCCACCGCAGGAGGGTGAGTGGCAGAGCTGGGCCGCAGGAATGGTGCCTGCAGCCAGCTTGACCCTATGCCATGCCATGCCACGCCACGCCATGCCATACCCTGGGGACATGCCCACGGACAGGACGGAAGAGGGGCCGGGCAGACACCCTGCAGTGGCCCTGCTCCATCCCCTGGGACATCCTGGGGCTCTCCCTGCCTGGGGAGTGCAGGGCTGGCCTGTGTTCTCCGGCCTCTCCCGCAGCCCCTCAGCTCTGGCTGTGGTCGCTCTTTGCCAGATGCAGCCCTGGAGCGCAAACAAGAGCAGGAACCTGGCCATGGCTGCTTCCGCAGCACAGCGCAGGTACCTGCAGCCACCCCCACCTGGACTGGGCCTGCTGTCCCTGCTCAGCCCAGCACCGTGTGTGCAGCCCTCCATGCAACATCCCCGGCTTCCTGCCCTTCTCCGAACACTCAATTGCAAATTCATAAAGAGAATTCAGGAGGAAGAGACCATCGCCATGGGCACTGGGCTCAGACCCCACTCGCCCACCTTCCAAACCAAGACCAGCGCTGCCCTCCTGTCTATGCTTATAGAGGAACATTTTTACTATCCAAACCAAGTAAGCAGCCTGTGGGCAGGGTTTGATCCTCCCAGGAATTGCTTGGCCTCCCAAGCCAGGCATGCTGGTTGCTGTGAGCCTTTGAGGCCACATGGCAGTGCAGTGGGAAGGGAAGCACTTCTCTGGGAAATCTGGGAACATTGCTCCCTCTGGCAGTGTTCCAAGTCTCCCTGTGCCTTCTCCAGGTGCGCGCCTGTCGTGGGGTGACAGCCTTTATCCCAGTATCGTGTGTTGTGTCTAGTAGCTGTGTTTTTTCTCTCTCTCTCTCTTCCCCCCCCCCCCCCCTCCCCCGGCCGTCTTGCCGCGGTGGGGCGGGGAGGGAGGAGTGAGGGGGACTGGGGCACTTTCGCTTTTGGCTGTTTGGCTTTGCTGGCCGCTTGCTTGCTGGCTGGCTGGCCTGCTTGCTTTGCTTGCCGCTTTGCTTGCTTGCTACTGCCTTAGCCCTAGCTGATAGCTGCCTTTTTTTCCCTTTGCTGCTTTCTGCTTTCTGCGCTGTTTTTTTTTCCTTTTCTTTCGTCCTCTCTTTCTTACCCTCCCCTGAAGATACTGGACCGGCTCCGGACCTGACCTGGGACGTCCGGGATCCCCGGAGTCTGCGAGAGAAGCTCGGCGCCCTCCACAACACTGACTGGTTTCTTTTCTTTTCTTGTGTTGGGGAGTGTTCTTTTGTTATTTGTCAATAAATAGGTTTTGTTTTCCACTTTGCTCCTCTGAGAAATTCCTTCCTGAACCCGGTATTGGGGGGAGGGGTGGTTGGAGGTTTGTTTTTTTGGGGGGACTCCCTTTTGGAGATTTCCCCTAATTTGTCCTAAACCAGGGCAGCGCCATGGTGAGGTTCATCCACCAGTGGCTCATGGACAATAATTGTGCTGAGCACAGGCTGGATGAGGCCCTGCTGGATCTCACTGAAGCACAGCCAGATGATGCAGTGATGACGCGCCTGCCGACCACTCCTGGCACAGGCCCTCGAACAGAAACATTGCTCCTTTTTCCTGGGAAAATAAACTCACCTGCCCCAGTTCTTGATGGTAGATTGCAGGAGCAACTTGGAACTCTCAAACAAGCATGAGTTGGCACTGGGGCCAGCTTGGGTCTGGGAACCATCCTGCGTACCGTGGAATTTCTGGGGCCAGACAGCCACTCGCAGCCACAGACCCCCGAAGAAAAACCTCACTCTTTTTTCCAGCAAACAAAACTCACCTGCCCCAGTTCATGATGGCAGATTGCAGGAGCCACTTGGCACTGTCAAATCAGCTCGACTTGGCACTGGTGCCAGCTTGGGTCTGGGAACAGTCCTGCGTATTGTGGAATTTCATGAGCCAGCCGGCCACTCTCCACCCCAGGCACCCAAATGAAGTCCTCGCTCCTTTTTTCTGGCAAACAACACTCACGTGCCCCAGTTCTTGATGGTAGATTGCATGGGCCACGTGGTGCTGTCAGACCAGCCAGACTTGGGACTGGTGCCAGCTTGGGTCTGGGAACCATCCTGCGTATTGTGGAATTTTAGGAGTCAGCCGGCCACGCTTGCTACTGGCACCCGAATAAAAACCTTGCCCCTTTTTCCTCGAAAACAATGATCATCTTCCCCAGTCCTTGATGGCAGATTGCAGGAGCCACTTGGCACTGTCAAATCAGCTCGACTTGGCACGGGTGCCAGCTTGGGTCCGGGAACCATCCTGCGTATTGTGGAATTTTAGGAACGAGCCGGCCACGCTGGCTTCCGCCCCCTAAAAATAAAAACCTTGCTCCTTTTTCCTTGCAAAAAACACTCACTTGTCCCTGTTCCTGATGGTAGATTGCATGGGCAACTTTGTCCTGTCAAACCAGCTCGACTTGGCACTGGTGCAGCTTGGTTCTGGGAACCATCCTGCATATTACGAATTTCAGGAGCCAGCTGGCCCCTCTGACCACAGGCACCCAAACAGAAACCTCGCTCCTTTTCCCTGGGAAACAAAATCTACCTTCCCCGGTTCTTCGTGGTAGATTACAGGAGCCACTTGGCACTGTCACACCAGCCCGACTTGGCCCTGGTGCCAGCTTGGGTCTGGGAACCATCCTGCGTATTGTGGAATTTCAGAAGCCAGCCGACCACTCCAGGCACAGGCCCCCAAACAGAAACCAGGATCGTTTCTCCTGGAAAAAAAAACTCACCTTGTTGTGGTGTGTTTGTTTTACTCTCCCTTTGCTTGATTTGTTCTCCCTTTGTTTGAAGTTGGAATGCTCTGTTCCCCCCCCCATGTTGTAACGGTTCTGCCCAGTTTCTCCCTCCTCTCCCAGTTAAATGTCAATCTTTCTGGTCCCCATGGCGCCAAATGTATCCAGTTTACTCCTCCCCAGGGCCCTGCCAGTCACTCCCTGCTCACGCCCTTTTCTCCAGAAGCTTCTCTCCAGGGTTTGAAGTGATTGGGCCCGGGACTGGGGCCCCCCTTTTCTAGCTGTACCCATTGGTCTCCTGTGTATGTCAATCCCTTGTACCCCCTTCCCCCCTGGATTCCCATTGGTCTCTGTATTGGTTCCACCCCTACCACCCACTCCCTTTATAACCACGTGTATCAACTGTCAAATCCTCTTCATTTTGTTGGCTCCCCTGGACACCATTAAAGCCGGACTTTGCCCCAAAATGGAGAGCCTTCTTTATTCCTGTTCATCGCAGCGATTCCGGGTCGCGTCCGCACCTGGCAGCACCTACAGCCATAGCGCTGGGTGACTGCTTGAGGCGCTCTCCCAAAGCCAAGCTATCGGGACAAGTGCCCCCCCCGTACTGCTAGCGGTTGCTGGACGGCTAGCCTGGATGATTGACGCTAACACCACCGCCGCACTGCTGCATCACCTTCCCCGGTCCTTGATGGCAAAGTGCAGGTGCCACTTGGTACTGTCAGACCAGCCCGACCTGGCACTGGTGCCACCTTGGGTCTGGGAACCATCCTGCAGATCAAGAATTTCAGGAGCCAGACGGCCACTCTCGGCCACAGGCCCCCGAACAAAATCCTCATTCCTCTTCCTGGCAAACAAAGCTCACCTGCACCTGTTCTGGATGGCAGATTGCATGAGTCACTAAGTCCTGTAAAAATAGCACGACTTGGAACTGGTGCCTGCTTGGGTCTGGGAACCATCCTGTGGATTGTGGAAATTCACGTGCCAGCCGGCCCCTCAGACAACAGGCCCTGGAATATAAACCTCGCTCCGTTTTCCTGCAAAACCAAATTCAACTGCCCCGGTTCTTGATGGTAGATTGCAGGAGGCACTTAAAACTTTCAAAGCAGCCCGAGTTGGCTCTGGTGCCAGCTTGGGTCTGGGAACCATCCTGCGAATTGTGGAATTTCAGGAGCCTGCCAGCCACTCTCATCCACAGGCCTCGAACAGAAACCTCGCTCCTTTTTCCTGGGAAACAAAATTCACCTGTCCCAGTTTTTGATGGTAGATTGCAGGAGCCACTTGGCACTGTATAACCGGACTGATTTGGCACTGGTGCCAGCTTGGGTCTGGGAACCATCCTGCGTATTGTCGAATTTTAGAAGCCAGCCGGCCAGTCACAGCCACAGGCCCCCGAACAAAAACCTCGTTCCTTTTTCTGGCAAACAACCCTCACCTGCCCCGGTTCATGACGGTAGATTGCAGGAGCCACTTGGAACTGTATAACCGGCCAGACTTGGCACTGGTGCCAGCTTCGGTGTGGGAACCATCCCGCGTATTGCGGAATTCAGGAGCCAGCTGAACACTCCGGCTAAACGCCCCTGAAAAAAAACCTCGCTCCTTTTTCCAGGCAAATAAAACCCACCTTCCCCTGTTCTGGATGGTAGATTGCAGGAGCCACTTGGCACTGTCAAAACAGCCCGACTTGGCACTGGTGCCACCTTGAGTCTGGGAACCATCCAGCGTATTGCAGATATTTAGGAGCCAGCTTCCCACTTGCAGCCACAGGTCCCCGAACAAAATCCTAGTTCCTTTTGCTGGCAAATAAAACACACCTGCCCCGGTTCATGATGGTAGATTGCAGGAGTCACTTGGAACTGTCAAGCCAGCCCGACTTGGCACTGGTGCCAGCTTGGGTCGGGGAACCATCCTGCGTATTGTGGAATTTCAGGAGCAAGCCTGCCCCTCAGACAACAAGCCCCCGAACATAAACCCCTCTCCTTTTTCCTGGGAAACAAAATTCACTTGCCCTGGTTCTTGATGGTAGATTGCAGGAGGCACTTAAAACTGTCAAACCAGCCCCAGTTGGCTCAGGTGCCAGATTGAGTCTGGGAACCATCCTGCGTAGTGTGGAATTTCAGGAGCCAGCCTTCCACTCTCATCCACAGGTATCAAAAAGAAACTGCGTTCCTTTTTCCTGACAAACCAAACTTACCTGCACCTGTTCTGGATGCAAGATTGCATGAGACACTAGGTCCTGTAAAACTAGCATGACTTGGCACTGGTGGCTGCTTGGGTCTGGGAACCCTCCTGTGGATTGTGGAATTTCACGTGCCAGCCGGCCCCTCTGACAACAGGCCCCCGAACATAAACCTCTCTTCTTTTTCCTGGGAAACCAAATTCACCTGCCCCATTTCTTGATTGTAGATTGCAGGAGCCACTTGGCACTGTCAAAGCAGCCAGAGTTGGATCTGGTGCCAGCTTGGGTATGGGAACCATCCTGCGTAGTATGGAATTTCAGAAGCCAGCTGGCCAATCTCAGCCACAGGTGCCCGAACAAAATCCTCGTTCCTTTTTCTGGCAAACAACCCTCACCTGCTCGGGTTCATGACGGTAGAGTGCAGGAGCCACTTGGGACTGTCAAAACAGCCTGAATTGGCACTGATGCCGGCTTGGGTCTGGGAACCATCCTGTAGATGGTGGAATTTCGGGTGCCAGCCGGCCCCTCTGACAACAGGCCCCCGAAGAGAAACCTCGCTCCTTTTTCCTGGGAAACAACACTCACCTGCCCGGGTTCATGACAGTAGAGTGCAGGAGGCACTTAAAACTGTCAGACCAGCCCGACTTGACACAGGTGCCATCTTGGGTCTGGGATCCATTTTGTGGATTGTGGAATTTCAGGAGCCTGCCGGCCGCTCTCTACCACAGGCCCCCTAAAAGAAACCTAGCTTCTTTTCCTGGCAAACAAAACGTACCTTCCTTTGTTTTTGATGGTAGTTTTCAGGACCAACTTTGCACAGTATAACCGGCCTGATTTGGCACTGGTGCCAGCTTGGGTCTGGGAACCATCCTGTGTATTGTGGAATTTCAGGAGCGAGCTGGCCACTCTCATCCACAAGCCCTGAAAAGAAATATCGTCCCTTTTTCCTGAAAAAAAAAACTCACCTGCCCCGGTCCTTGATGGCAAATTGCAGGAGCCACTTGGCACTGTCAAACCAGCCCGGCCTTTCACTGGTTCTAGGTTGGGTTTTGGAACCATCTTTCGTATTGCGCAATTTCAGGAGCCAGCGGGCCACTCCAGCCACAGGCCCCGAACGGAAATCTCGCTCATTTTCCTGGCAAACAAAAATCACCTGCACCTGTTCTGGATGGGAGATGGCATGAGTCACTAGGTCCTTTAAAACCAGCACGACTTGGCACTTGTGCCTGCTTGGGTCTTGGAACCCTCCTGTGGACTGTGGAATTTCAGGTGCCAACTGGCCCCTCTGACAACAGGCCCCTGAACAGAAACCTCGCTATCGCAGGACTTGCGAGGGTTGTTCAGGGTGAGAGAGATAGACGAAAATCTTGCTTCTTGATCAGAAGGTTGGATTTATAGATTTATGATATATAATACATTATGACTCTACTAAAAGGAATAGAGAGAAAAGTTGAAGAAGCTGCTAAGCTAAGAATAGAATAGATTAGATTAGAATAGAATAGAATAGAATAGAATAGAATAGAATCTGCAAACAAGAGAGCTCGCTGAGAATCTGTCCCCGAGCTTGGTCCTGAGACTGTCCCTTAATTGTAAACATGGAACATGAGCCAATCACAGGTGCACCTATTGAATTCCACATCAGCAGATAATAATTGTTTACACTTTTCTTCTGCGGCCTCAGCTTCCCAGAAGAGGAAAAATCTCAAAGAGAGGATTTTATGAAAAAATGTCTGTGGCATCACACCCTTTTCACTGTAATAAATTTAAAAGAAAAATGCTGATGTGAAATGAACAGGAAATTTCTTCACCTGTATATCATACAATACTAACATATCACTAAAACAATCTTACAATCTACTAAAATGCAAAAAACAGCACAAAGAAAATTCAAGTCCAAACAGCTGAGTTTCAGGAATAGTCCATGGGCTGAACATGTTCCTCTTGGGCATATCTGAAAGTCCTTTTTGGTCCTGAAACAGGCTTTCTGCAAAAAGTCCATCAATAGTTATCAAAAACCATTGAAAGTCATAAATCAATTTCAAAAAATTTCAAACAATTTTTGGAATGTCCTTTTCTGGCCCTTCAATGCTTCAGTGCTTCAGAGCTGCTGCCAGCTATTTCAATCTTTTTTTATATAATTTTTTTTTTAATCAAAAAGAGCAGCAGCAGAGCAGAGCAGTGCCAGATAAAGAAAGGCCCTGGGGGCCCTGGTCTATGATGGACCAGGAACCCCAAAACTGGCCCACACAAGGGGGACCAGGACCGGTAGGGGAAACCACAACCCCCACAGCCATCAGAAAGCCAGGCAGTGGCCCTGGCCCGGGAACCTCCTGAGCCCAACAGCCCAGGCCAAACCCACAAGGCAGGCTCTGCATTCCCACAGGCCTGCACCCTGTTGCCAGTACAATGGCAGCACGGTTGGTGAGACGATTCCTTTCCCCAAAACCACTGAGGCATGCCAGCAGTGAGGGAATAGAAGCAGCCCCAAAAATCCTCATCTCGGAGCTAGGAATGTTCGTTTCCCACAGCAAACAAGCCACAGTCTCCTCCAGCTGTGCCCTCTCCCTCTGCAATGCAAATGCATCAGGTATATCTCCCATCATCCCCATGGCATCACCCCCACCCCTCCGGGCTGGGGACCAAAGGCAGAGCTCTCGGGACGCACCTGCACCCCACCACTAGGGCGCAGGAGGGGTGGCAGAGATGGCAGCCTCCATGGGGCAATCCCCAAAAAAACACCCCCCAACCCGCCGAGAATGCTGATCTTAAAAGCAGGCAGGCGAGCTGCTCCCGCCGTCAGCTGGCGAGCACCCCTGCTCCACGGAAGGGGAGACCAGCCGCTGGGGCTGCTGCTACAAAGGCAACCGGCCCGGGATGGTCCGAGCTCGAACAAGCCGCCGGTTCCAGGGCAGCCTCTGACGCTGACACGGAGGACAGAGTCTCCGACGGCGGCAGAACTGCTGGGGCGGCCGGTGGAAGCGGCGGGGGGGCCGGAGCCGGGAAGGACCCCTCCTTCGCTGAGCCGGAAGCTACAGACGCGTCTTCGTTGCCTAGCAACAGTGGCTCAGCAGGCGGCGAAGCTGCAAACGGCAGGACAACCGGGAGGGGCAGCGGCAGGTGAGGCGCGGGGTCGGCGCCGTCTTCTGTCACTGACTCTGGGGTCATCCATGGAGATGCAGTCGCCGGAGGAGTGCACACGGACAGCGGCGAAACAGTCACGGGCAGCGCCGGAGACGCCGGAAGAAGTGGCCATGGTGGATCACTGTTGCTTGGCAACATCCGGCCAAGCGGGGAAGCCGGCAGAGGCGGAGGCAGTGCAGGTCTTGAAAGCGGCCGCGGGGGCCCGGCAAGCGAGGGGGCCTCGGGGGCCATTACCACCCCCATCTCTGAGTGGGGCGGGGTCTGAGAGGCCGGCTGGGGAGGGGCCTGCAAAGCTTCCAGGGGCGGTGCCCACAGCTCTGGCTTGAGCGGCGCCTCCCCCTCCCATCCCCCTGGCGAGGGAGAAGGGGGAGGATGAGGGTGCTCCATCTGCGCAGGCTCCGGAGAAAGAGTAAAAAAAAACTTCTTAGTGCGGCGAAGTTTCACGCCCCCAGCCGGGAAGCAGGGGGGGCTGGAAAACAGCATCTCATCTCCCTCTAAAGGGTCTTCTCCCTCTGGGGACGGGGGGAAAGGAGCCAGCCCATTGCAGTTAGAAATCCATGGAAAAACAGCTGCTCTCCACTTCAAAACTGGGAAGAGCTTTCTAAATGCTGGGTAGACAGGAGGGAAGTCGCACTCCTGACCCCAAACGAATCAGAAAATGGAGTCCATGCACTCCTATATGAAAACATCCAAGGCATATAGCACATCAGTAAAGAACCCAAAAAGCTTTGCCCATCGAAAGAACTCATAGAGATCTGTTGCTGACAGGAAAAGTCCATCCTCTTCACTCCATTTTTGCCAGAGGGCAATAAGTTTCTCCTCTGAAGGAGAGAAATGAACCTCTTCCTCTAAGGGGTGTGTCCCCCATATGAACAGCCACAAACTATGCAAGGCTGAATCCTCAGGGATAGAAAAGCCAACAGTACCTTTTGAAAGAGTCCAGCATGCTCAGGCAAGCTCCACGGTTCTGCTGCTCTTTCCGAACATCTTCCTGAAGGTTTTCCAGAAGAAGGTTCACTTGTGGTCAGCCTTGGCTGTGAACTCTGTCCAAATCAAGATCTTCAGTTCTTCAGCTCCTGGCTTGAATCCACTTCTGTGGTCACTTCTAAAGCAACCATCAAATGCTACACATACAGGATTTTACCCAGTGCAGAGATTTGCTCCTCTGGTCTTATCAAATTAATTTTTGCTCTGACACGAGGGGTCACCAGATATCGCAGTGGCTTGAGAGGGTTCCTCAGGGTGAGAGAGATAGACGAGAATCTTGCTTCATGACATGAAGGTTGGATTTATAGATTTATGATATATAATACATTATGACTATACTAAAAGGAATAGAGAGAAAAGTTGCAGAAGCTGCTAAGCTAAGAATAGAATAGAAAAGAAGAGAAGAGAAGAGAAGAGAAGAGAAGAGAAGAGAATAAAATAGAAACTACAAATAAGAGAGCTCTCTGAGAATCTGTCCCCGAGCTTGGTCCTGTGATTGGCCCTTAATTGTAAACATGGAACATGAGCCAATCACAGGTGCACCTATTGAATTCCACATCAGTTAAGAATCATTGTTTACATTTTTCATCTGAGGCCTCAGCTTCCCAGAAGAGAAAAAATCCCAAAGACAGGATTTTAAGAAAAAATGTCCATGACACCTCGCTCCTTTTTCCTGGGAAAAAAAATTCACCTGCCCCGGTTCTTGATGGTAGATTGCAGGAGGCACTTAAAACTGTCAAACCATCCTGAGTTGGCTCTGGTGCCAGCTTGGGCCTGGGAGCCATCCTGCCTATTGTGGAATTTCCGAAGCCAGCTGGCCACTGCCAGGCAAAGGGCCCCGAAGAAAATCCTTGTTCCTTTTTCTGGCATCAACACTCACCTGCCCCGGTTCATGATACTAGATTACATGAGTCACTAGGTCCTGTAAAACCAGCACGACTTGGCACTGGTGCCTGCTTGGGTCTGGGAACCATCCTGTGGATTGTGGAATTTCAGGTGCCAGCTGGCCCCTCTAAAAACAGGCCGCCAAACATAAAAACCTCTGCTTTCTCCTGGGAAACAAAATTCACCTTCCCAGGTTCTTGATGGTAGATTGCAGGAGCCACTTAAAGCATTCAACCAGCCCGACTTGGCTCTGGTGCCAGCTTGAGTCTGGGAGCCATCCTGCCTATTGCGTAATTTCAGAAGCCAGCCGCCCACTTTAAGCCACAGGCCCCCGAAAAAAATTCTCATTCCTTTTTCTGGCAAACAACACTCACCTGCCTCGGTTCATGATGGTAGATTGCATGAGTCACTAGGTCCTGTAAAACCAGCATGACTTGCCACTGGTCCCTGCTTGGGTCTGGGAGCTATCCTGTGGATTGTGGAATTTCAGGTGCGAGCCGGCCCCTCCGACAACATGCCCCCAGACATAAACCCCGCTACGTTTTCCTGGGAAAAAAAATTCACCTTCCCCGGTACTTGATGGTAGATTGCAGGAGGCAATTAAAACTGTCAAATCAGCCGGAGTTGGCTCTGGTGCCAGCTTGGGGCAAACTCACCTGCGCCTGTTCCTGATGGCAGCTTGCAGGAGCCACTTGGCACTGTATACCTGCCCCGACCTAGCACTGGTGCCAGCTGGGGTCTGGGAACCATCCTGTGGATTGTGGATTTTCAGCGGCCAACCGGGCCCTCTGACAACAGGCCCCGAACAGAAACCTCGGTCCTTTTTCCTGGCAAAAAAACCTCACCTGCTCCAGTTCTTGATGGTAGATTGAAGAAACCACTTGGCACTGTCAAACCAGCCCGACCTTTCACTGCCCCCAGCTTGGGCCTGGGAACCATCCTGCGTATTGCGGAATTTTAGGAGCCAGCCAGCCACTCTGTTCACATGCCCCCCAAAAAAACCTCGCTCCTTTTTCCTCGCAATTAAAACCCACATCCCCCTATTCTGGATGGCAGATCGCAGGAGCCACTTGGCACTGTCAAACCAGCCCGACTTGGCACAGGCGCCAGCTGGAGTCTGGGAACCATCCTGCATAATGTAGATATTTAGGAGCCAGCCGCCCACTTTCATCCATAGGCCCCCATACAAAATCCTCGTTCCTTTTTCTGGGAAACAACACTCACCTGCCCCGGTTCAGGGTGGTAGATTGCAGGAGCCACTTAACACTGTCAAAACAGCCCGACTTGGGACTGGTGCCAGCTTGGGTCTGGAACCATCCTGTGGATTTTGGAATTTCAGAATCCAGCCGACCCCTCTGACCACAGGCCCTCGAACAGAAATCTCGCTGTTTTTTCCTGGGAAGCAAAATTTACCTTCCCTGGTTCCTAATGGTAGATTGTAGGGGGCACTTAAAACTGTCAAACCTGCCCAAGTTGGCTCTGGTGCCAGCTTGGGTCTGGGAACCACCCTGCATGATATGTGGAATTTCAGGAGCCTGCCGGCCACTCTCATCCACAGGCCCCAAACAGAAACCTCGCTCTTTTTCCTGGCACACAAAACTTACCTTCCCCGGTTTTTGATGGAAGATTGCCGGAGCCACTTGGCACTTTATAACCGGCCTGTTTTGGCACTGGCGCCAGCTTGCGTCTGGGAACCATACTGCATGTTGTGCAATTTCAGGAGCAAGCCGGCCACACCAGGCACAGTCCCCCGAACATAAACCTCACTTCTTTTTCCTTGCAAAGAAAACTAACCTGCCCCTGTTCTTGATGGCAGATTGCAGGAGCCACTTGGCACTGTCAAACCAGCCCGACCTTACACTACTTCCAGCTTGGGTCTGGCAACCATCCTGTGGATTTTGGAATTTCAGGAGCCTCTTGGCCACTCTCAGCTGAAGGCCCCCAAAAAAACTTCGCCCCTTCTACCTGGCAAATAAAACCCACCGGCCTCTGTTCTTGACTGCCGATTGTAGGAGCCACTTGGCACTGCCAAACCAGCCCGACTTGGCACTGGTGCCAGCTTGGGTCTGGGAACCATCCTGCCTAATGTGGAATTTCAGGAGCCTGACGTCCACTCTCATCCACAGGTCAAAAAAAGAAACCGAGCTCCTTTTTCCTGACAAACCAATCTTACCTGCACTTGGTTTGGATGCAAGATTGCATGAGACACTAGGTCCTCTAAAACAAGCACGACTTGGCACTGGTGCCTGATTGGGTCTGGGAACCATCCTGCGTATTATAGATACTTAGGAGCCAGCAGCACACTTTCAGCCACAGGCCCCCAAAAAAATCCTCATTCCTTTTTTTGCCAAACAACACTCACTGGCCCCGGTTCATGATGATAGATTTCAGGAGCCACTTGGCACTGCAAAAAATACCCGACTTGGCACTGGTACCAGCTTGAGTCTGGGAACCATCCTGCGTATTATAGATATTTAGGACCCAGCAGACCACTTTCAGCCACAGGCCCCCGATAAAAATCATCATACCTCTTTTTGCCGAACAACACTCACCTGCCCTGGTTCTTGACGGTAGATTGCCGGAGCCACTTTAAATTGTCAAAACAGCCCGAGTTGGCACTGGTTCCAGCTTGGTTCTGGGAACCATCCTGCCTATCATGGAATTTCAGGATCTAGCTACACACTTTCAGCCACAGGCCCCCGAACAAAACCCTCATTCCTTTTTCTTGCAAACAACACTCACCTGCCTCGGTTCATGATAGTAGATTGCGTGAGTCACTAGGTCCTGTACAACCAGTACGACTTGGCACTGGTGCCTGCTTGGGTCTGGGAACCGTCATGTGGGTTGTGGAATTTCAGGTGCCAGCCGGCCCCTCTGACAACAGGCCCCCGACCATAAACCTCTATCCTTTTTCCTGGGAAACAAAATTCACCCTCCCCGGTTCTGGATGGTAGATTGCAGGAGGCATTTGGCACTGTCATACCAGACTGAGCAGGCTCAGGTGCCAGCTTGGGTCTGGGAACCATCCTGGGAATTTTGGAATTTCAAGAGCCCGCCGGCCACTCTCATCCACAGGCCCCCGAACAAAATCCTCGTTCCTTTTCCAGGCA
Organism: Melozone crissalis; assembly: GCF_028551555.1. Lineage (NCBI taxonomy): Eukaryota > Metazoa > Chordata > Aves > Passeriformes > Passerellidae > Melozone > Melozone crissalis. The sequence goes on along the minus strand of NW_026535813.1, from coordinate 685,648 downwards.
AACAAAACTCACCTGCCCCGATTCATGACGGCAGCTTGCAGGAGCCACTTGGCACTGTATAACCAGCCTGACCTAGCACTGGTGCCAGCTTGGGTTTAGGAACCATCCTGCGTATTGTGGAATTTAAGGTGCGAGCCAGCCACACCAGCCACAGGCCACCGAACAGAAACCTCCCCTCTTTTCTCCGGGCAAACAAAACTAACCTGCCCCTGTTCTTGATGGCAGATTGCAGAAGCCTTTTGGCACTGTATAACCGGCCTGATTTGGCACTGGTGCCAGCTTGGGTCTGGGAACCATCCTGCGTATTGCAGAATTTCAGGAGCCAGCAAGCCACAAGGCCAAAAGCACCAAAAAAAACCTCTATCCTTTTTCCTGGCAAATAAAACCTACCTGACCCTGTTCTGGATGGCGGATTGCAGGAGCCACTTGGCACTTTCAAAACAGCCCCACTTGGCACTGGTGCCAGCTTGAGTCTGGGAACCATCCTGCGTATTGTAGATAATTAGGAGCCAGCCACCCACTTTGAGCCATAGGCCCCCGAACAAAATCCTCTTTCCTTTTCCTGGCAAACAAAACTCACAAGCCCCGGTTGATGATGGTAGATTGCAGGAGTCACTTGGCGCTGTCAAAACAGCCCGACTTGGCACTGGTGCCAGCTTGGGTCTGGGAAACATCCTGCGTATTGTGGAATTTAAGGAGCGGGCCGGCCATACCAGGCACAGGCCCCCGAACAGGAACCTTGCTCCTTTTTCTGGCAAACAACACTCACCTTTCCAGGTGCATGACGGTGGATTGCAGGAGCCACTTGGCACTGTATAACCGGCCCGACCAAGCACTGGTGCCAGCTTGAGTCTGGGAACCATCCTGCGTATTGTGGAATTTCAGGAGCCAGATGCCTACTTTCAGCCACAGGCCCCTGAACAAAATCCTCCTTCCTTTTTCTGGCAAACAACACTCACCTGCCCCGGTTGATGATCGTAGATTGCAGGAGTCACTTGGCGCTGTCAAAACAGCCCGACTTGGCACTGGTGCCAGCTTGGGTCTGGGAACCATCCTGTGTAGTGTTGAATTTCAGGAGCCAGCCTTCCACTCTCATCCACAGGTATCAAAAAGAAACTGCCTTCCTTTTTCCTGGCAAACCAAACTTACCTGCACCTGTTCTGGATGCAAGATTGCATGAGACACTAGGTCCTGTAAAACTAGCATGACTTGGCACTGGTGCCTGCTTGGGTCTGGGAACCACCCTGTGGATTGTGGAATTTCACGCGCCAGCTGGCCCCTCTGACAACAGGCCCCCGAACATAAACCTCTCTTCTTTTTCCTGGGAAACCAAATTCACCCGCCCCGTTTCTTGATGGTAGATTGCAGGAGCCACTTGGCACTGTCAAAGCAGCCAGAGTTGGATCTGGTGCCAGCTTGGGTATGGGAACCATCCTGCGTAGTATGGAAATTCAGAAGCCAGCTGGCCAATCTCAGCCACAGGCGCCCGAACAAAATCCTCGTTCATTTTTCTGGCAAACAACCCTCACCTGCTCGGGTTCATGACGGTAGAGTGCAGGAGCCACTTGGAACTCTCAAAACAGCCTGAATTGGCACTGGTGCCAGCTTGGGTCTGGGAACCATCGTGTGGATTGTGGAATTTCAGGAGGCAGCCGCCCCCTCAGACAACAGGCCCCTGAACAAAATCCTCGTTCCTTTTTCTGGCAAATAAAACCTACCTGCCCCAGTTCTTGATGGTAGATCGCAGGAGCCACTTGGAACTGTCAAAAACGCCCGACTTGGCTTTGTGCCAGCTTGGGACTGGGAGCTGTCCTGCGTATTGTGGAATTTCAGGAGCGAGCCAGCCACACCAGGCACAGTCGCCTGAACAGAAACCTCGCTTCTTTTTCCGGGCAAAGAAAGCTAACCTGCCCCGCTTCTTGATGGCAGATTGCAGGAGGCACTTGACACTGTCAAACCAGCCCAACCTTACACTACTGCCAGCTTGAGTCTGGGAACCATCCCGTGTATTCTGGAATTTCAGGAGCCTGCTGCCCACTTTCAGCTAAAGGCCCCGAAAAAAACCTCGCTCCTTTTTCCTGGCAAATAAAACCCACCTGCCCCTGTTCTGGATGGCAGATTGCAGGAGCCACTTGGCATTGCCAAACCAGCCCGACTTGGCACTGGTGCCAGCTTGGTTCTGGGAACCATCCCGCGCTATGTGGAATTTCAGGAGCCTGCCGTCCACTCTCATTTACAGGCCTCCGAAGAAAAACCTCTCTGCTTTTTCCTGAGAAACCAAACTTACCTGAACCCGTTCTGGATGCAAGATTGCATGAGTCACTACGTCCTGTAAAACTAGCACGACTTGGCACTAGTGCCTGATTGGGTCTGGGAACCATCCTGTGGATTGTGGAATTTCAGGTGCCAGCCGGCCCCTCAGACAGCAGGCCCCCGAACATAAACCCGTCTCCTTTTTCCTGGCAAACAAAACTTACCTGCCCTGGTTTTTGATGGTAGATTACACAAGCCACTCTGCACTGTATAACCGGCCTGATTTGGCAATGGTGCCAGCTTGGGTCTGGGAACCATCCCGCGTATTGTGGAATTTCAGGAGCCATCTGGCCAGTCTCAGCCACAGGCCCCAAACAGAAACCCCGCTTCTTTTTTCCTGGCAAACAAAACTTACCTGCCCCCGTTTTTGATCATCGATTGTAGGAGCCACTTGGCACTGTATAACCAGCCCTAGTTGGTTCTGGTGCCAGCTTGGGTCTAGGAACCATCCTGAATATTGTGGAATTTCAGACATCAGCTGGCCAGTCTCAGCCAAAGCCCCCTGAATATACACCTCGTTCCCTTTTCTGGAAAACAGCCCTCACTTTCCCGGGTTCATGACGGTAGAGTGCAGGAGCCACTTGGCACTGTCAAAATAGCCCGACTTGGCACTGGTGCCAGCTTGGGTCTAGGAACCATGCTGCGTATGGTGGAATTTCAGGAGTGAGCCAGCCACACCAGGCACAGTCCCCCGAACAGAAACCTCGCTTCTTTTACCTGGTAAAGAAAACTAACCTTCCCCTGTTCTTGATGGCAGATTGCAGGAGCCACTTGACACTGTCAAACCAGCCTGATGTTACACTTCTACCAGCTTGGGCCTGGGAACCATCCCACGTCATCAGGAATTTCAGGGGCCTGCTGGCCAATCTCAGCTAAAGGCCCCAAAAAAAACCTCGCTCCTTTTTCCTGGCAAATAAAACCCACCAGCCCCTGTTCTAGAGGGCAGATTGCAGGAGCCACTTGGCACTGCCAAACCAGACAGACTTGGCTCTGGTGCCAGATTAGGTCTGGGAACCATCCTGCCTATTGTTGAATTTCAGAAGCCAGCCGCCCACTTTCAGCCACAGGTCTCCGAACAAAAACCTCATTCCCTTTTTCTGGCAAACAACACTCACCTGCCCCGGTTCATGATGGTAGATTGCAGGAGTCACTAGGTCCTCTGAAACCAGCCCGACTTGGCACTTGTGCCTGCTTGGGTCTGGGAGCTATCCTGTGGATTGTGGAATTTCAGGCGCCAGGCGGCCACTCGGACAAAAGGCCTCCAAACAGAAACCTCACTCCTTTTTCCAGGGAAACAAAATTTACATTCCCCGGTTCTTGATGGTCGATTGCAGGAGCCACTTGGCACTGTCAAAGCAGCCCGACTTGCTACTGGTGCCAGCTTGAGTCTGGGAACCATCCTGCATATTGCAGATATTTAGGAGCCAGCCGCCCACTTTCTGCCACCAGACCCCGAACAAAATCCTCATTCCTTTTCCTGGCATACAACACGAACCTGCCCCTGTTCTGGATGGCAAATTGCATGAGTCACTAGGTCCTCTAAAACCAGCCCAACCTGGCACCGTTGCCTGCTTGGGTCTGGGAACCATCCTGTGGATTGTGGAATTTCAGGTTCCAGCCAGCCACGCTGACAACAGGCCCCCGAAGAGAAACCTCGCTCCTTTTTCCTGGCAAACAAAATTCACCTGGCCCGGTTCGTGATGGCAGATTGCAGGAGCCACTTGGCACTGTCAAACCAGCCCGACTTGACCCTGGTGCCAGCTTGGGTCTGGGAACCATCCTGCCTATAGTGGAATTTCAGAGGCCAGCCGCCCACTTTCAGCTGCAGGCCCCTGTACAAAATCCTCGTTCCTTTTTCTGGCAAACAACACTCACCTGCCCCGGTTCATGATCGTAGATTGCAGGAGCTACTTCACAATGTCAAAGCAGCCCAACTTGGCTCTGGTGCCAGCTTGGGACTGCGAGCCATCCTGTGGATTGTGGAATTTCAGGTGCCAGCCGGCCCCTCTGACAACAGGCCCCCGAACATAAACCTCTCTCCTTTTTCCTGGTGTACTGGTTTAGGGCAAATTTGTTAAAGAATCTGCAAAGGAGGGCCCCTCCAGAAAGCAAAACCCACACGGCCCCTCCCCCCAACCGGTTCGGGAAAAAATTCCTTGGAGAAAGGTGGAAAGAACCTGTTTATTTGACTGGCCCAGCACCCCCCAGCACACAAAATGAACAATACCCGATGACACCGCTCTGAGAAAGATGACAAAATCAGAAAGTCTCTTTCGGGGGTGGTTGCTCTCTTCTCAGTCCCTCTGGCGCTGGGGCAGCTGCTGCAGCCGAACGGTGTTCCCGGGTCCCAGTCCGGAGCAGGTTCGAGATGGTCACAGAAACAGGAGAGGAGAAACAGTCCAGGAAGGAATGTGGACTGTTTAGCTAGAACTAGCTAATAAGCAGAGGCCAAAGCAGAGCAGAAGCAAGAGCAGAAAAGGAAGCAAGCAAAGCAGCAAGCTGAAAGCAAGAAGTGAAAAACAGCCCCATGTACTGCCCGTCTCTGTGTCCCTGATAAGAGAAACCCAAACAAAACTTCCACTCTTCAGAGCCGGTCTTAAAGGCACAGAACAGATGAATGGGGATACAAGCATCATAATGTCACCCCAGGACACCTGGGAAACAAAATTCACCTTCCCCGGATCCTGGCAGTAGATTGCAGGAGGCACTTAAAACTGTCAAACCAGCCTGAGTTGGCTCAGGTGCCAGCTTGGGTCTGGGAACCATCCTGCGTAGTGTAGAATTTAGAAGCCAGCTGGCTCGTCTCAGACACAGACCCCCGAACAAAATCCGCGTTCCTTTTTCTGGCAAACAACACTCACCTGCCCCGGTTAGAGATACAACCAGATGATTTAGGAGCCAATTGTCTGCCCAGTGAACCCCCCAATTATGATTCACCTTCAAGACGGATCACTACCTCTAGCATCAAGAAGAAAAGAAGGGTAATCGTAGTAGGTGATTCCCTCCTGAAGGGAACTTAGGGCCCTATATGTCGACCAGACCCATCCCACAGGGAAGTCTGTTGCCTCCCTGGGGCCCGGGTACAAAATATCACTGAGAGACTTCCTGGGCTGATTCAGCCCTCTGATTATTACCCACTGCTGATACTCCAGACTGGCAGTGATGAGATCGAGAAGAGGAGTGTCAAGGCGATTAGAAGTGACTTCAGGGTACTGGGTCAGGTAGTTGATAGGGCAGGAGCACAGGTAGTGTTCTGCTCAGTCCCTTTGGTGGCAGAGGAAAATGATGAAACAAACAGAAGAATCCGCATCATCAACAAGTGTCTTAAGGGTTGGTGTCATCGGCAAAATTTTGGATTCTTTGATCATGGGGAAACTTTTACAGCATCTTCTCTGCTGGAACCAGATGGGGTACACCTCTCTGTTAAGGGGAAAAGGTTTTTAGCTCACGAACTGGCAGACCTCATTGAGAGGGCTTTAAACTAGGTTTGAAGGGGGAAGGGGAACCAGCTGAGCTATCTGGAAACAGGCCCAAGAATTGCAAGGCTAAGATAGGGGTGAAGTCAGTAGCCCAGATGAGGTGCATGTATACCAATGCACGCAGTTTGGGCAACAAACAAGAAGAACTGGAGGCCATGGTGCAACTGCAAAGCTATGATGTAGTTTCCATCACGGAAACATGGTGGGATGACTCACATAACTGGAGTACTGCACTGGATGGATACAAGCTCTTCAGAAGAGATAGGAAAGGAAGAAGAGGAGGAGGGGTGGCCCTTTATATTAAGCAAACTTTTGATGCCATCGAAATTGAAACTAAGGAAGATGGAGTTGAATGTTTATGGGTAAGATTTAAGGGGAAGGCCAACAAGGCTGACACCATACTGGGAGTCTGTTATCGTCCACCTGACCAGGAAGAAGAAGTAGATGACTTATTCTATAAGCAGCTAGGTAATGTTTTAAGATCATCAGCCCTTGTTCTTGTGGGTGACTTCTACCTACCAGGCATCTGCTGGGACCTTAATACAGCAATAAAGAGGCAGTCCAGGAAATTCTTAGAATGTATGGAGGACAACTTTTTGTTGCAGCTGGTGGGTGAACCCACCAGGGGAGGGACTATGTTTGATCTGCTGTTTGCAAATAGAGATGGGCTGGTGGGAGATGTGGTGGTTGGAGGTCGCTTGGGGCAGAGTGATCACGAAATAATAGAGTTCTCAATATTTGGTGAAGTCAGGAAGAGCACCAGTAAAACTCTTGCATTGGACTTCGGAGGGCAGACTTTGGCCTGTTTAGGAGACTTATTCAGAGCATCCCTTGGGAAGCAGTCCTTAAAAACAAAGGAGTTCAGGAAGGGTGGGCATACCTCAAAACAGAGATCTTGAGGGCACAGGAACAGACCATCCCTGTGTGCTGAAAGATCAGTCAACAGGGTAAACATCCAGCCTGACTGGGCAAGGAAGTTTTGGAGGAACTTAAGAATAAAAAGAGGATGTATCAGCGTTGGAAGAAGGGTCAGGTCTCTAAGGAAGTATTCAAGAAGGCTGCTAGAGCATACAGAAAAAAAATTAGGGAGGCCAAAGCTCAGTTTGAACTTAGAATGGCGACTTCCGTAAAGGGTAATAAAAAATGTTTTTATAAATACATTAATGGTAGAAAGAAAGTTAAGACTAGCCTTTGTTCTTTATTGGACAAAGGAGGGAACTTAGTATCTGCAGATGAGGAAAAGGCAGAAGTGCTTAATGCCTATTTTGCCTCAGTTTTTAGTGGGAAGATGACTTGCCCTCAAGACACCCGCCCGCCTGGGCTGGTTGATGGTGTCAGGGAGCAGAATGGACCCCACATTATCCAAGAGGAGGCTGTCATAGAACTACTGAAATGCTTGGATATTCATAAATCTATGGGACCAGACGGGATCCACCCCAGAGTAATGAGACAGTTGGCAAATGAGTTTGCAAAGCCACTCTCCATCATTTATCAAAAGTCATGGCTCACTGGTGAGGTTCCAGATGACTGGAAGCTGGCCAATGTGATACCCATTTACATAAAAGGTGCAAAGGAGGATCCTGGTAATTATAGACCAGTTAGCTTGACCTCAGTACCTGGCAAAATAATGGAACAGTTTATATTATGCGCCATCACGCAAAATTTACAGGATGGCAAGGGTATCAGACCCAGCCAGCATGGATTTAGGAGGGGTAGATCATATTTGACCAACCTGGTCACTTTTATGACCAGGTAACTCGCCTAGTGGATGCAGGGAAGGCTGTTGATGTTGTTTACTTGGATTTCAGCAAGGCCTTTGACACTGTCTCCCACAGCATACTCCTAGACAAACTCGCAGGCCGTGGCTTGGACAGGAGTACTCTTTGCTGGGTTCAGAACTGGCTGGATGGCCGGGCCCAGAGAGTGGTGGTGAATGGTGCTGCATCCAGCTGGCGACCAGTCACCAGTGGTGTCCCTCAGGGGTCTGTGCTGGGGCCAGTTCTGTTTAATATTTTTATTGATGACATGGATGAGGGTTTAGAGTCTTTTATCAGCAAATTTGCAGACGACACTAAGCTGGGAACGTGTGTTGATCTGTTAGAGGGACGTAGGGCTTTGCAGAGGGACTTGGAACGGTTGGATGGATGGGCAGAATCTAATGGGATGAATTTCAATAAGTCCAAGTGCCGAGTCCTGCACTTTGGCCACAATAACCCCCTGCAACGATACAAGCTAGGGACGGTGTGGCTGGACAGTGTTCAGGTGGAAAGAGACCTGGGGGTGCTGGTTGACAGTCGGCTGAACATGAGCCAGCAGTGTGCCCAGGTGGCCAAGAAGGCCAATGGCATCCTGGCCAGTATCAGGAACGGTGTGGCCAGCAGGAGCAGGGAGGTCATTCTTCCCCTGTACTCAGCACTGGTGAGGCCTCACCTGGAGTATTGCGTCCAGTTCTGGGCCCCTCACTTTAGGAGGGATGTTGAGATGCTTGACCATGTCCAAAGGAGAGCAACGAGGCTGGTGAGGGGCTTGGAGCACAAGCCGTATGAAGAACGACTGAGGGAGCTGGGGTTGTTCAGCCTGGAGAAAAGGAGACTCAGGGGTGACCTTATCACTCTCTTCAACTTCCTGAAGGGTGGCTGTAATGAGCTGAGGGTCGGTCTCTTTCTCCGAGCAACAACAGACAGAACAAGAGGACACAGACTCAAGCTGCGCCAAGAGAGATGCAAGCTAAAATTAAGGAGGAAGTATTTTACAGAAAGAGTGGTCAAATACCAGAATCATCTACCCAGGGAGGTGGTGGAGTCACCATCCCTCGAAAGGTTTAAAAAAAGACTGGATGTGGCACTTGGTGCCATGATCTAGTTGAGGTGTTAGAACATGGGTTGGACTCGATGATGTTACAGGTCTCTTCCAGCCTAGAATTTCTGTGATTTTGTGATTCTGTGATTCTGTGATCCTTGATGGTAGATTACAGGAGCCACTTGGCACTGTCAAAAGAGCCCGACTTAGCACTGGTGCCAGCTTGGGACTGGGAGCCATCCTGTAGATTGTGGAATTTCAGGCGCCAGCCGGCCCCTCTTTGAAAAGGCCCCCGAACATGAACCTCACTACTTTTTCCTGGGAAATAAAATTCACCTGCCCTGGTTCCTGACGGTGGATTGCAGGAGCCACTTAAAACTGTCAAACCAGCCTGAGTTGGCTCAGGTGGCAGCTTGGGTCTGGGAACCATCCTGAGTAGTGTGGAATTTCTGGAGCCTGATGTCCACTCTCATCCACAGGCCCCAAACAGAAACCCCGCTCCTTTTTCCTCAAAAACAAAACTTACCTGCCCCGGTTTTCGATCGTAGATTGCAGGAGACACTTGGCACTGTATAACCGGCCTGATTTGACACTGGTGCCAGCTGGGGTCTGGAAACAATCCTGCGTATTGTGGAATTTCAGAAGCCAGCTGGCCAGTCTCAGCCACAGGCCCCCGAACAAAATCCGAGGTCCCTTTTCTGGCAAACAACACTCACCTGCCCCGGTTCATGATGGTAGATTGAATGAGTCACTAGGTCCTGTAAAACCAGCATGACTTGGCACTGGTGCCTGCTTGGGTCTGGAAACCATCCTGTGGATTGCGGAATTTCAGGAGCCAGCCGCCCCCTCAGAACACAGGCCCCCGAAATAAACCCGTCTCTGTTTTCCTGGGAAACAAAACTTACCTGCCCCGGTTCTTGATGGTAGATTGCACGAGCCGCTTCGCACTGTCAGACCAGCCCAACATGGCACTGGTTCCTGCTTGGGTCTGGGAACCCTCATGTGGATTGTGGAATTTCAGGCGCCAGCCGGCCCCTCTGACAACAGGCCCCCAAACATAAACCACGCTCCTTTTTCCTGGGGAAACAAAATTCACCCGCCCCGGATCCTGACGGTAGATTGCAGGAGGCACTTAAAAGTGTCAAACCAGCCTGAGTTGGCACTGGTGCCAGATTGGGTCTGGGAACCATCCTGAGTAGTGTGGAATTTCAGGAGCCTGCCGTCCACTCTCATCCACTGGCCCCAAACAGAAACCCCGCTCCTTTTTCCTGAAAAACAAAACTTACCTTCCCCTGTTCTTGATGGCAGATTGCAGGAGCCACTTGGGACTGTGAAACCAGCCCGACCCTACACTACTGCCAGCTTGGGCCTGGGAACCATCCCACATATTCTGGAATTTCAGGGGCCTGCTGCCCACTCTCAACTAAAGGCCCCAAAAAAAACCTCGCTCCTTTTTCCTAGCAAATAAAACCCACCTGCCCCTGTTCTGGATGTCAAATTGCAGGAGCCACTTGGCACTGCCAAAACAGCCCAAATTGGCACTGGCGCCAGCTTGAGTCTGGGAACCATCCGGCGTATTGTGGAATTTCAAGAGCGAGCCGGCCAGTTTCAGCTACAGGCCCCCAACAGAAACCTCGCTCCTTTTTCCTGGAAAACAAAACTCACCTTCCCCCGTTCAGGATGGCAGATTGCATGAGTCACTAGGTCCTCTAAAACCAGCAAGACTTGGCACTGGTGCCTGCTTGGCTCTGGGAATCATCCTTTGGATTGTGGAATTTCAGGCGCCAGCCGGCCCCTCTGACAACAGGCCCCCGAAGAGAAACCTCACTCCATTTTCCTTGCAAACAATATTCACCTGCCCCGGTTCTTGATGGTCGATTGCGGGAGCCACTTAAAACTATCAACCAGCCTGACTTGGTACTGGTGCCTGCTTGGGTCTGGGAACCATCCTGCTTGTTGTGGAATTTCAGATGCCAGCCGGCCAGTCTCAGCCACAGGCCCCCGAACACAAACCTCGTTCCTTTGTTTTGGCAAACAACATTCACCTGCCCCGGTTCTTGATTGTATATTACAGGAGGCACTTAAAACTGTTAAGCAGCCCGACTTGGCTCTGGTGCCAGCTTGGGTCTGGGAACCATCCTGCCTAATGTGGAATTTCAGAAGACAATCGCGCAATTTCAGTCACAGGCCCCCGAAAAAATCCTCGTTCCTTTTTCTGGCAAACAATACTCCCCCTGCCCCAGTTCATGATGGTAGATTGCAGGAGCCACTTGCCAATGTCAAAACAGCCCGACTTGGCACTGGTGCCAGCTTGGGCCCTGGAATCATCCTGCGTATTGCGGAATTTCAGGAGCCCGCCGGCCGCTCTCAGCCACAGGCTCCCGAACAAAATCCTTGTTCCTTTTCCTGGCAAACAAAACGCACCTGCACCTTTCCTGGATGGCAGACTGCGTGAGTCACTACGTCCTGTAAAACCAGCACGACTTGGCACTGGTGCCTGCTTGGGTCTGGGAACCATCCTGTGGATTGTGGAATTTCAGGTTCCAGCCCGCCCCTCTGACAACAGTCCCCCGAAGAGAAACCTCGCTCCTTTTTACTGGGAAACAAAATTCACCTACGCAGGTTCTTGATGGTAGATTGCACGAGCCACTTAAAACTGTCAAACCAGCCCGACTTGGCACTGGTGTGTTTTGCGGAGAAAAGAAGAAACCTCACAACTTTATAAAAGTTGTAAAGCCCGGTATGCTTTTATTATGACGCGCACTGGATGCAAGCGCCCCCAAAAGGCATGCGTACCCCTGAAGGACTCAGGTCTCTTTTTATCTCCCTTCCAAATGCATATGCATACAGTTTCACAATAGGTTCATTCATATTCATTCCGCGTGACATTTATCGCCAGTTCTTCTTTATCAAAGGATTTCCTAGGTCGGGGGCAAATTGACCTCGTGGTTGTTTCTGTTTTTCCTTGTCTGTCTCCTCCTGTCTCCGGCATGCTAGTTTTTCCTTCAGCTTTGGCCTCACAGACTTTTCACCTCTCCTAGACACTTCACCTAATTCAGAATGGATCTCTACTCTGTCTCATTCCCCCCTTTCCTAGGAAATAAGTAAATTCTTTTACCTAATGAAAACCTTACTGACAATAAGTGTCTTTTAATGCTTCACCATGAACGTTTGACAAAGAGGTCAGTATAGCTATCTGTTGTGGTATTCTCCAGTTCAAAATTAACAATATAATAGATAATCCTAAGCTTATCCCAACTAATATTAACAAAACTACAATGGGGTGGTTTGCAGTTGGTGACCACCCAAAGATCACATCCCACCAGTGATGATCCACATTTTGTTTTATTCTTTGTAGAACTCTGGTTATTTCTTTTGTATCATGTTGGACAGTAATTAAGGTTTTCTTTCCACTTTCTTGGATTTCCTTCAAGATTTCCAATAGGTCTTGGTGCTTAATTAATTGTTTCACTAATGTAAGCTTCATCCCAATAGGGGTAGGTGATAGTCTGTGATACATTGCGTAATTGGCTTTGATCAGCTGGTGAGATGTCACTGGTTCCGAATACGAAAAATCACACCCGATAATCTTAGCAAAATTACATATACAGAAATTAGAATGATTTCTACTAGACAGAATAACATCATTGCTATCAATTTTTACAGCAGCACAGGCCGTTCTCAGGCATACACACCCTTTTCCAGTATATACGAGCACAGTTTTCTGGTCAGGGACTGGATGAATTTCAAAGTGGCAAATACTCTGTTCAGTGTCTAGACACACATCCTGGGCATTAATAGTATTGCTTTCACAAATGAATCCCATCTGTTCTCTAGTAATGCAGGATTCTAAGTTTACTGTCTGCCACTTTTCATTCATCTTTCGTGCCCACACTCTATGTTCTGAAGGGTAGAGTATTGTTTTTTCATGGTTTAATCTTAGGGCAATGATGGGATGGATAACATAAACAGTGGCATTACGTATGGTAAGCACAAAGGCAGACGCCACATTAGAAACAGGATCATAGGTGAAATTCACCATAGTCCACCAGGATTGAAACGTCCTTTCAAAATCAGTTGCATTATCCCACACAATTTTCCGAATTTCAGCTGGAAAATTACCTTCACCCCCTTCGCGTATGATCAGAGCTGCAGTTGCCTGCATCCATAACTGTGCTTGAATACAACTAAAAGCTAAAGACACATTATCTTGAACTGTACTAAGTGCTTCTACTATTAACTTGTGGTCTTGGTCCCCGGCCTTTTCATGCTTCCTTACTTTCATAGTACTTTTGATATCTGTCACTGGCTAGTTCCTAATGCCAATAGAGATTACAATAAAAGCTGCTTCAATTTTGTTAGGCTACCTGCTGCAGTGGCCAGCTTATTCATCAGTATTTCTGAATGAATTCCATTTAAAACACCTAATCTTGTCCCTAATATGCCAGTTATATCCTTTCTTATTCTGCTCTTGACATATGCCTGTCTTTGTAACCACGTTGTCCAGCCCTCAAAGGATGTTTTTAGGAAGGAGGAGCAGGCTGGTTGGATTTTTGAGATGTTAATTTGCATTATCAACTCCACACATTTGAGAGACCATTCTGGATTGAACAATAGTACTTGTTTATTGAAGTGAAGGGGAGAACGACCATCCTGGTAATGCATCGAACTCCAACTTTATTGATCAATCAATCACCTTAAATAACAGTGCTAACGAACGCCATGAATATTCTGTAATCCAATGTCATGATAGGCTAACAGAGAAATTTCTAACCACTCCCTTTGTTTTAGAATACCTACAATTGTTTATTAAAAACAGAAACCAAAACAGAAACCAGAAACTAAAACAGAAACCAGTGTTCCCAAAACTTTTACATCTGCTCTCAGGATGGCAGGCCTTCCCAGAGACGGTGTTCTACTTGTTATGGGAAGACAGCCTGAGAACTTTATTGTTTATAAAGAGAGTCTAATTGTTTATACAAATCAGAAGGCTGAGAACTGTTAGAAACTGCTTTTACTTTTCCCCTATACTTTTCTCTCAATTGTATGTCTCATGGCCTTTTCTTTAAGTCATTCTCCGACACTTGTTCACCCACATTCCTCACTACGTGGGGGCCTATTTCATACACCTCAGGTTCAAGTTTGGGTTGAGTCTGAACTATTTGAGTCTTAGTATGGGTTGTACAAGGTCCTGCTGTGGTAAAAAGTGCAGTGTCTACTTGGAATTTAAATGAAAGTCTGATCGCATCCTGAGCCCAAAGGCAAGTTACTTCTACAGGCTGTATCAAGGTGAAATTGCACCAACAGTCTGATTCACTTAGGCTATCACAAACTTCCTGGTGTTTGTATACACCAGGTGAGGTTACAACACTAATTTCATCTGGTCTCTCATAAGCCGTCCCATTGATCATCTGGCACACTACCTTGCTTTCTTTTCCTCTGATCCCTTGAAGTGTCCACAGTTCCTGTTCCTGCCATTCCTGCTCCTCATATACCTGATCTCCGTGAATTGCTACAGTGGATAGGTTTAAATCTTTTATCTCAGAAGGTTCTCCCATGGATCCAGTATACTGATTAAACACCTGGGACCAAGGCCATTCAGCATTGCTTTGGATAGAGGAACTCTCTAGTTCTAAAACTTCAGTTATAATTACATATACAACAATTCTGTGAACCCAAGTATTAACTACTCCCGACTGCAATATACTCATTTTGCCCGAGTAAGTTTTAGTCTCAGTCCATTGTCTCCTGGTGCCACTCCTCAAGGGGCTTCTGGGCCTTCTTCACCCGAGAGTGGTGGATCCAGGCATTCTGCTCCTTGATTTTGATTGCAGTGAAGGTGGTGAGAAGCACTTGGAACAGTCCCTCCCACTGTGGTTCCAAAGTCTTTTCTGTAAGAGACAACATATACATAATCTCCAGGTTGTATGTTATGTACTGGTCCATCTAACTCCCTGCTCCGAGTTCCAGCCACATGTTTCTCATTTTCTCTGAGCTGTTTGCTTAAGGCCACCATGTAGGTGGCTAGTGTTACCTCTCCAATGTGGGTGGACATTCCCTTTTGTATTGCATATGGTCTTCCATAGAGTATTTCAAAAGGGCTCAAGTTTTCTTTAGCTCGAGGTTTAGTTCGAATTTGCAATAGTGCTAGTGGAAGAGCTTGGGGCCAGGGAAGATTAACTTCCCGCCCCAATCTTATGATTTGCTGCTTAATCAAATGTTTCATTTTCTCCACCTGGCCGCTTGATTGGGGGCGGTATGGGGTGTGAAGTTCCCAGTCTATGCCCAGGTGGCTGCTAATCTGTTGCACTATTTTGGAAATGAAATGTGATCCTCTATCCGAGGATATTGTGTCTGGAACTCCAAAGCGTGGTATTATTTCTTGTAATAATACTCTGGTCACTTCTCTAGCTTTGACAGTTCTGGTGGGGAATGCTTCTGGCCACCCTGAAAATGTATCTGTCAATACCAGCAAATACCGATACCTCCCTTTCCTTGGGAGTTCTGAAAAGTCAATTTGCCACTGCTGTCCAGGCCCATGGCCTCTCCCAATCTGACCGAGTTTCGGTCTGGGGGTATTTATGGGGTTAGTCTGGAGGCAAAGATCACACTGTCGGGTCACTTGAGTAATAGTGGCATATAAATTCCTAGCAACAATTCTTTCAATCAGGTATGTGTATAGGGCATCTATTCCCCAGTGCGTTTTCTGGTGTTCTTCCCTTACTAGTGACCACAATAAATGGGAAGGGATTACCAGCTTCTTTTCAATGGTAGCCCACCCTTCTTGGTTATACGTCCCTCTTTGATCTTCAATTAATTTTCTATCTCTCTTATTATATTCTGGCTTACCTTCAAGGGAAATTTGTCCATCTGGAATTAGGACTCCTTCAGTAGCTACCTCATGTTTTGCTGCTTCTTTTGCCTCTATATCCGCCAGCTCGTTTCCTTCTTCCAATTCTGAGCTCAGTCTTTGGTGTGCCTTAATGTGCATAATTGCTACCTTTTCAGGCAGCTGAAATGCTTCCACCAGCTGGATTATCTCTTGTGCATGTTTGATGTTCTTTCCCTGTGAGGGCAGCAGTCCCCTGTCTTTCCAGATGGCCCCATGTGCATGTACGACTCCGAATGCATACCTCGAGCCTGTGTAGATGTTTATTCTCTTTCCTTTTGGCATTTCCAAGGCACGGATCAGGGCAATTATCTCAGCCTTCTGCGCAGAGGTACCTGTTGGTAAGGGTCCGGATTCTATTACTTCTCTGCAGGTGGTCACTGCATACCCAGCATGTCGCTTCCCATTGGCAACGTAGCTGCTCCCGTCAGTGAACCAGGTCTCTGCATCGTCCAAAGGAGTGTCCTTTAAGTCTGGGCGGCTGGAGTAGGTAGCTTCAATGGTCTCTAGGCAATCATGGTGTACTGCTTCTCCTTGATTTCCACTGAGAAAGGAAGCTGGATTGACAATATTAGTCACCACTATCTCTATATCATCTTGCTCTACCATGATGGCCTGGTATTTCAGAAACCTCTGTGGTGAAAGCCAGTGGCCACCCTTTACTTCCAGTACTGCGGACACTGTGTGGGACACTAGCACAGTCATTTTTTGTCCTAGGGTAAACTTGCGTGCCTCTTGAATATTCAGCACAACTGCTGCTACAGCGCTGAAGCAACCTGGCCATCCTTTGGCTGTTGCATCTAGTTACTTAGAGAAGTAAGCAACTGCCCTTCAGTATGGACCCAAGTCCTGAGCCAGTATTCCCAGGGCAATTCCCTGTCTTTCATGGGAAAATAGGAAGAATGGTTTACTTACATCTGGAAGTCCCAAAGCTGGAGCTGACATGAAGGCACTCTTTAGCTGGTGAAAGGCCCGTGTGGCTTCTTTTGTCCACTGGAGATCTCTGCTTCCATCGGCAATAAGAGCATAGAGGGGTCTGACAAGCAGTCCATAATTATAAACCCACAGCTGGCACCATCCTGCCATGCCTAAGAAGGTTCGGAGTTCTTTTATTGTATGGAGTTTTGGGGTTTGGCATATGGCTTCCTTGCGAGCCTGCCCTGAAGTCCGTTGTCCAGCAATCACCTCGTACCCCAGGTAGATAACTTTCTGTTTCACTACCTGTGCCTTTTTCTTTGATACTCTGTATCCCTGGAGTCCTAGGAAATTCAAAAGGCTTACCGTCCAGGCCATGCATGCTTCCCTCGTCCGAGTGGCCACTAGAAGATCATCCACATACTGAAAAAGCCTTCCTTCTTCCTGTGGAACTTCCCAGGACTTCAGATCTTTTGCAAGTTGCTCCCCAAACAGAGTGGGGGAAATTTTGAAGCCCTGAGGCAATCTGGACCATGTGAGCTGGGTTTTGCACCCACTTTTAGGGCTTTCCCATTCAAATGCAAAAATTTTCTGGATGGCTTCATGGATGGGGAGGCAAAAGAAGGCATCTTTTAGATCTAAACCGGTAAACCAGGTTAGCTCAGGTGTTAGACAAGTTAATAATATATATGGATTGGCCATACAAAAATTTTACTGCCTGTGTGTACCTGTCTATCCATAATCTTCAATATCCCAATAATCCGAGTAGTTTTCTGATTTCTCTCTTTGAAAAGGGCGGAAGAAAAGATAAAATTCCTGCAATTCTCTCGGGGTTGAGCTTCCGGTTACCCTTAATTATTGTGTCCAAGATATTTTACCTCTGGTTCTACAAAATCCAGTTTCCCTTTTGATACCCTTAATCCCTTTTTCCCGAGAAAATTCAAAAGTTTTATAGTAGCCTCTCTAACCTCAACTTCAGCCTCCCCAGATAATAAAAGATCATCCACATATTGGATAATTTGTATTCCAGAAGGAGTGGGGAAAGCTTGCGGTATTGTTTCTAAAGCTTGCCCAAATAAGTTTGGTGATTCAGTAAACCCCTGTGGTTACTTTGTCCATCTTAGTTGTGCCTTTCTCCCACTTTTTGGATCCTCCCATTCAAAGGCGAAGATATTTTGGCTCTCCTTGGCTAGTGGACAAGCCCAAAAAGCATCTTTAAGATCCACTACACTAAACCACTGATGCTGGGGTGGCACCTTACTTAGAAGAGTGTAAGGATTTGGTACCACTGGGTAGCCGGTTCGAGTTCTTTTGTTAACCTCCTGTAAATCTTGTACTGATCTATAGTTCCCATCGGGCTTCTTTACTGGGAGAATAGGGGTATTATAAGGAGACATACAAGGTTCTAATGTCTAATCCTTTGTTAGTCCTTCTATTACTGGCTTCAAACCTTCCCATCCTTCTAATGATATAGGATACTGACGTACACATATGGGACAATCTTCCCTCTCAATTGTGACCCTTATGGGATCAATATCTAATCCTCCCCGATTTCCTTCCCCAGTCCAAACTTCCTTGTTAATTTTTTCCTCATTGTCTTGGCCAAGTTTTAAAACTCTAGCTGTCATTTTCCCTTCTTCTGGTATACCCCCTATTCCAAGTTTCACCTGTAAGTCTCTTCTTAATAAGTTGCTACCTGCCCCAGGGACTAATAAGACATCCTCCATCCAAATTCTAATTTCTCCCTCAATTACCACATCTTTAATGACAGGAACTGTGAAACTGTCTCCTTTTGCTCCTGTTACTTTTACAGTGTCTTTGCTTACACTATAACCTTTTGGAATATTTACCGGCAGGTTCTTTCTGCCCCTGTGTCTACCACAAATTCTAATTCTTCTTCTTGGGGACCCACTTTTAAAGTTATCACAGGCTCCATATGGTATTTGTCCCCGAGAAAATAAAGCCTATGGCTTCCCTATTCCTCCTCTGTCCCCATCTCTCAGAAGATTTTCAGATCTTTTATTTGATTAGGACAATTTCTTCTATAATATCCTTCGACCCCATAGTAAAAACAGACATTTCTAGAATGCTCCTGAGATTTGGTTTGTGCTGGGGTTCTGTAATTTTCCTTTTGCCTATCTCTACAACCTTCATGTCTAGGAGTGGTGCCTGGGTGTTTTAGATTCCTCTGGAAATTACTTTCTCGCATAGTGGTTACCTTAATTTTTGCTTTCAGTTTAGCTTTTTCTTCATCTCTCAAATCTTTTGAGCCTCCTTTACTAAATCATCTAATGATCTATTATGCCAATCTTCAATTTTTTCTAGTTTTTTTTCTAATATCTGGCCAGGCATTAGTGACAAAATTAATTCTTAACAGAGTTTGTCCCACAATAGTCTCAGGGTCTATTACGGAATATTGTTTCATATTTCTCCTAAGTCTGTCTAACCATTCAGTTGGGGTTTCTTCTTTCCCCTGCTGTCTCTCAAAAGCCTTTTTAGCATTTTGCCCTTGGGGTGCCGCCTCTTTTATTCCCTTGATTATCAAATTATGATAATCATTCATGTGTTTCCTCCCCTCCTCATCATTTTGACTCCAATCAGGAGGTGCTGTTGGCATTTTCTGATCTCCTACTGGTTTTCCCTTTGCCAAATTTTTATTCCAGCCTCCCTTATCATTTGCCTTTCTTCCTGAGAAAAAACTATTTTCATTATAGATTGCATCTCTTCCCAAGTATAAATGTTTGGACCCAAGAATTAGTCTAATTGCTCAGCTGTGCCTATGGGATCTTCCAAAATTCCTTTTATTTCCTTTTTAAAGATTCTGACTTCAGAAGAAGTCAAAGGGGCATTACAAACCCCCCTCCATCCCCTCCCATTGGAACCTCTCTTAGTTGGAATAAACCGATCTCTTCATCCCACTCTTTTTGTTCTTTATCCTCTATGACCTTTCTCCCATGTTTTATGGAAAGATCAGGGGAGGGCTGTCTTTTAACTGAGCTTCTTGTGTTTCGATAAGGTGCATCTTCTTCAGGGAGAAAATTTTCCTGAACAGCAGGAGCTGTTCTTACCCAGGGAACGGAGCCCGGAGCAGGGATGGATGGAAGTGTTGGAGGAAGAGGGGTGAAGGGAGGGATTCGCACCAGGACTTGGTCCTCCAAGGGGAGGGTCCTCCATAGGCAGGGTCTGCTGCTGGAACCAGCAAACAGGGGGGGGAGGGGTCTTCCGGTGGGAACCAAACCGGAGCGTGGATGGCCCGCACATGGTTCATGGCGGCTGGGTGGGAAGCTACCGACATAGACAAAAAAGGCGGGGCGAGGGCGGCAGCAGTGGTGGTGCCCAGTGCAGTTGGCATGGGCAAAGCAGCTGGGGATGGGGCAGTGGGGACAGTCACAGGAGAAGTGGTTGGGGATGTGATGGCCAGAACAAATGGGAACCCCGGCATAGTTGGCGCGGCGACCACAGACCACGCAGCAGGAGGGACCCTCCTCACGGCCAGCAGAGCTGCTGCGGGCCAGGCGACTGGGACCGGGGCAGACAAATTCACTGGCGGCGCCGGAGCTGGCACAGGGGCCGAATCGAGCGGCGAGACCGGAGCTGGGATGGGGATGGGGATCGGCGGTGCAAGTGTGAATGGCGAGACCGGAGCCAGGATAGGGACCAGGGTAGTGGCTCATCTGCGAATGGCGGGGGTGCAAGCAGGAAACGAGGAAGCAATGTTGCAAAGGATCCCAATCTTTTTCTTTCTTTTTTTCCTCTTGTTCCCAGTCCTTTTCTTTCCCCTTTTTCTTTTCTTCCTTTGTTTCTGGGGCTTCTGATATTTTAAAGACTTTTATTGTCCTACAATCTCCTGTCCAGTATGTGGCATATTCTCTTTCTTCTGGATTGAATGGTTCTTTTGAATTTACAAATAAATTCAGAGCCTGACAAATCCGAACTTCAAAAGAGCCGTATCTAGGCCAATAAATGTGGTCAGAACTTATTTCCTTTTTTGCCCATTCTATCATACGAAATTGAATCATCTTTACCTTGTTCTTTCTCCTTGTACAAGGATTTGTATCCCTGTTAGCTAACATAACTCCCAAAGGGCTATCTTGGGGTATCTCTGCTGGTACCCTTTTACTCCCTTTTTTCTTTCCTGTACCCAGCTGACTGGTTTTCTGTCCAATTTTTCAAGATCTTATCTATTTGTCCCGTCTTTGTTTCCCACTTTCTCTAGCAACCGGAACACCACCTTCTTCCCACTACACAAGCAAAAAAACCCCCTTTTTCTTACAATAAAATTCTACACAATAAACGTCCCTCCAAGGACTGAAGCTTAAAATAAACAATCTACATTACATATACTTTCATTCATCTACATTTACTCACTTTTTATTTCTCACTCACTCTCAAAGACAACAAGACAACTATAAGGTACCTTTTACTTTCAAATTACTTGCTCTAGCTTAGAAATAAAGAAAACTTTATTAACTAAACTACAAGAAAAGAAGGAAAAAAACTATAAGGGAAAAATTGAAAACCTTACAAAAAGCACTTTCCTCCTCCCCCCCACCCAATTTCCCAATGAAATACATTCCCCCAAATCACCAACTCTCAGTCCGGCACCACCCTTTAGAATACTCAATCTTCAGTTCATGAAGAGGAGAGGAGTCCTTCTTGCACCATAGGCTTCCCCTGGAAACACATTGAAACCTCGTGTGCTTCCATGTCACTCAGCACCGCCTGGAAAGTCCTTTTGCTATCGTGACATCTTCCTTCCATGCCCAGTGCTCTCACCACTGTGCATGGACCAGAGCTGCTTTTAGGGTTGTCTTTTAAGGATGCCTTGTCTCATTCCAAAAAAGGCACAGTCTCTCCTTCGAGACATCTGTCCCCCCCATTTTTTCCACCCCCTGGGGCCGAGGGGTACCCACACTGAACCCTCCCGGTTCTGAGGCACTGCCTCCCCCTAAATGCAGTCTCTGTGTCACAGGAATAAAAATGGTTCAGTCTATGGCCACACAAGAAAAGTCCAGCCAAAAGGCCACTCCATCATCTCTCCCCCCACTCAGCCAGTCTTCTCCACTTCCCTCGGGCCTAGTCCTTGTTATCTCATCTCTTATCTGTCTTCTTATTCAGCTCCATGAGGATCAGCATTTTTGCAAGGTCTCAATCATGTAAGGAAAGGGTTAAAAATTTCAATCTCTGCCTGTCCCAGAGCTCCGGCACTCCCACGCTGCCCTGGCCGGGCACCTTCTCGCCGCATTCCCCTCCTTCTCCTCCTCGGGGGGGGGGGGGGTGGCTGCCCGATGTCTCTTGGTGCTCTTCCACCCTTCCATCCTCAAGGGCCTCTTCACCCCCATCTCTGTCCAGCCCCAGGCCTACACATGGCTGCCCCTCCCCCGCCCAGCAGCAGCAGCTGGACGGGGGAGGGAGATCTGACCTCTTTGCCTCGAAGTCCCAAAAGAGACTCTCAGGGACGAAGCTCTGCTTTTAACCCCTGTGTGTTCTCAGAGGTGTGTCCAAACCCCACTGGCCACATCAGGTGCCAATATAAAAATCTGAGCACCCATTGGTTTGACCACAGCATCCCAGAATTCCCACTTCTTCCTGGTCAAACCAGCACATCCTGGATGAGTACCCATATTGTGAGAGATGCTACTCACTTCCAAAAATTTAGAAGGGTGTATTAAACCTTATCAAAAATACAACAGAAGACTGAATAGAGAAAATATTATGGCGCCAGGAGCAAAGGATTTTTCCTACCATGTGCTCGCCCACACAATTGAGATTTTGCCTTTTAACCCTTGTCCTGGTTTAGGGCAAATTTGGTAGAGAATCTCCAAAGGAGGGCCCCTCCAGAAAGCAAACCCACACGGCCCCTCCCCCCAACCGGTTCGGGAAGAATTCCTCAGAGAGAAGTGGAAAGAACCTGTTTATTTAACAGGCACAGCACCCCCCAGCACACAAAATGAACAATACCAGATGACATCACTCTTTCACCGCTCTGAAAAAGATGACAAAATCAGAAAGTCTCTTTCGGGGATGGTTGCTCTGTTAGTCCCTCCAGCGCTGGAGCAGCTGCTGCAGGCCGAACGGTGCAAACCCTCGGTGTTCCCAGGTCCCAGTCCGGAGCAGGTTTGAGATGGTCGAAGAAAAAGGAGAGGAGAAACAGTCCAGGAAGGAATTTGGACTGTTTAGCTAGAACTAGCTAATAAGCAGAAGCAAAAGCAAGCAGAAGCGAGAGCAGAGAGAGAGAGAGAGCAAAGCAGAAAGCCAAAAGCAAAAAGTGAAAGCAACCCTATGTACTGCCCATCTCTGCGTCCCTGATAAGAGAAACCCAAACAAAACTTTCACTCTTCAGAGACAGTCTTAAAGGCACAGAACATATGAATGGGAATACAAGCATCATAACGACACCCTTTTGCCCCTCTCAAAGTTCTGTCCATCGACTCCTTCTTCTCTGTCCAGTGGTGGAGTTTACTTCCTCAAATCTTGATTGGAGGTCAGGTGTTGCCATAGTGACAAGCCAACCCTCCCAAATGTCCCAAACCCAAGCAGTCTCCTGATAACAATGCAGGGGGGAAAACATAACTGTTAATCTATAAAACTTTTCTTAACATATATGTCACAGACATCTTTTGTGAAAAATCCTTTCTTTAGGATTTTTCCTTCTGGGAAGCTGAGGCCCCAGAAAAAGAATGTAAACAATGGTTATCTGCTGCTGTGGAATGCAACAGGTGCACCTGTGATTGGCCCATGTTGGATGTTTACAATTAATGGCCAATCAAAGGCCGAGCTCTCTCTGGGACAGAATCAGAGAGAGCTCCTTTGTTTATTCATTCCTATTCTATTCTTAGCTTGCTAGCATTCTGAGATCTTTTCTCTCTATTCCTTTTAGTATAGTCTTAATGTAATATATATCATAGAATAATAAATACAGCCTTCTGAACATGAGGTCAAGATTCTCGCCTCCCTCTTCACCTTGCAACCCTTGCAAGCCCGGTAACACATATATACATGATATTTGCCTTTTAATTGTGAGAGTCAATCATCTATCACACTGTGGAATACAATAACATTTTGGGTTACCCAGGACACAGGAACAGAAAGTGCTCTGGCTGTGCCTGGCCTCACATATCAAAAAAGCCCTGGCACAGGTGCAATGCTTTACAAGGCTGTGTTTTACAACCTCCAAGCTTCTTATATCCCTTCCCCCCTTATGAGGAGACCCAAGCCAATGGGAAAAATGCTTTTAAGTCTTTAACAACATCCTGTTGTCTTTGGTGAGAGAATTCCATGTCTTTCAGCAAACAGAAAACAAAGCAAACAGAAATATGTGAAATTTCCACACTATTTTTAGCATCTCCCTGGTGCAAGGTTGTTCTTTGAGTAAAAACAATTCTAAAAACAACTCTTTCTCCTTGCCAATCTTCCATTTTTAACCCTTTTCTCCCCACAGTGCCATTCTCACTTTATCTATACAAATATTTGTGGTCAGGTCAAGGGATGCTTCACCACCCAACTCTGCACAAAGTTCAGGGGCTAACAGGAACTCCAAGACATAAAGTACCTAAGAAAGAATGAAGGGGAGAAGGGGGATGCACCACCACAATCTACCCTGTGACTAAAATCAAGCAATTTTTCCCTCCCAGAGTGGCGGTGTGGTCATCTCTTGCCTCTGTGCCTGTCTTGGTTTGAAAGGCAGGTGTCTGCCAAGGAAGGAGGGAACATTCCTGGAATGGATAAGATCACTCACTCCCTCCAAGTTATTATAACTTTGAAATAACAGGGCTTTCAGGCAAAGGTATGGGGAAAGGAATAACAGTTCTTTACTAGAATATATATATATATATATATATATATAGAGTGAGAAAATGACCTCTCACTTTAAAATTTCAAAGGTTTATTAAACCTTAAAAAATACAACAAAGGACTGAATAAGGAGAAAGAGCAGCACTGGGAGCATGGAACTAAACCACCACATGCTCACATACAAAATGGCTGCTCTGCCTTTTATACCCCCTGGTGTTGCATCAGATAACCCTAGCCCCTCCCAAAGTCTGCCGGTAAACTCTTCTACACTGTCCATTGGTGGAAGCTACTTCTTTGCAACTTGATTGGAGGCCAGGTGTTGTCATGTCGCACCTCCTAATAACAAGCCTGCCCTCCCCCAAATGCCCTGACTAACAAGGCCGTCCAGTGACGACAATACAACAGGGAGGGGAAAGGGGACTAATGGGAGAACAAATCACAATAACATATCTATACATCAACAAAACTTCTCTTAACATACACATAATATTCATCCCTTAACTGTGAGAGCCAACCATTGCATTACCTGTCTACCTGTCTATAACATATATATATATATATATATATATATATATATATATATAAAATAGGATGGACAAACAATAGCAACAACAGCAATAGCAAAGAAAACAGAAAAACCAAGAGCCTCTTGTTGCCCCTTAAGCAAATTTCCCCTTTGGTGTAGTTACGACAACAATCAGCAGGGGCACTGGTGCCATAATTCCCCCATGGCTGCAGCGGGCACTTCATGGAGAGCTCGAAGACCTCTCCACATGGTTAATGGCTGCTTGGCTGAGATGGGAGATCACAGGCGGAAACTGGTCATGATTGCCGGGTGAGAGAGAGGTGGCTCATACAGGTACACGTTGGCCCTGGAGCCCCCCAAATGGCCAGGAAGCAAAAAAAATTTTAAGTAGACACGCAGTGCAGGAATCCGCAGCAGACCAGGATCTCGGAGTCCAACATGCAGGATTAGCCATGTCAATATGATGCAGGCAGAGGATCCAGCAGGAGATGGTCCTGATGTTTTGGCACCACACGCTCTGGTTCTGAGCTCCAAGCACTGAGGTGGTAGGCAAATAGACAAAATAGCTCCTTCGCCCCCTAACTCAGAAATAAGAAAAAGCAAACCCCATTCAAGCCTCGGGTAGTCCCCCTCACTTTTCTTCTCATGGTATCACCCACAACCACCACCACCACCCCCTCCCTTCTCCCCCCCCCCCTCCCCCCGCAGCCAGGGTTATTTCAATAAAATGTTGGAAATGTTGTGACACCCAGCTACATCTTTTGTTTCCTAATTGCCCCATTTGTCCTCCAGGCAACACCCTCCCAACACATTGCCCTTCCAGGTAGCAGATAGGAGGAAAATTCACTGAAAAAACCAAACCCAGAACAGCTTATAAACAGAGTAATATCATATTCCAATTGTAATTTGAGATTTTGAGGGAAAATTTTGGGTAGGTTACCTAATTATTCTGATGTTGACAATGAAATAAACAGGGCAGGAGACTTTCTCTCCTTTTAATGCCTTTATTAAAAGTGATCAGCTCAGGATTGGGCAGCTCGACGGGTCTGCAGTCTCCGTCGTCTCTCCCAGGGTGACTCGCAGGAGGAGGATATGCGCAGCTTTGTCCACTAGGGGCAGAGCTGAGGGTCCAGTCCTCGTGGGAGCAGGTTGGGCGTGGTGACCCAGATGTTGATGACCGCCCCTTTCCTCTCCTGGTCCCAGTTTCGGGATGAGTTTCATGCTCAGGGTGAGGGACCATGAAGGTTTTCAGCATCTCTGCAGGCTCAGCACTTTATTCCTCACATTCAGACATCACTCCAATTTCTCAACTCTATATTGGCTTGTTGTTTTGGGGGCCTTTTCAGCACGTTTTGAGTAGTAGCCCCTCATGGCATGCTGGTCCTGAAGTTATTTTGCATGGCCCCCCCTCCTACCTCTTGCCCCTTCTCTTCACTGTCTGGGGAAGTCCCCTCCCTTTACTGTCTCGGGAGAAGACCCATCAACAGCCCCAGCCAGGGCCTTTACTGATAAAAAAAAAAACCATTAACGACAATGACTTGTAATTATCATAACAAACAAGTAGAACTTTAGCAGCAACCCTGGTCTGACTAGTTTTTGTAACCTTTTTCTCGCAAAAAAAAATTAGCAGATTTTTTGGTTTATAACAGACAAATGCAATTGAGTGACATTATATATACAAGGAGGTTTATGCAACACTGTGAACTAGTCTAGCTGTTCCATACACTTTAACATACAGAAAAATGTTCAGTAGCAAGCATAATATAAATTAGTAAAATTAGGATGCTGTTGTGGTTTGACACTGGTCCAATGCCAGGCACCCACGAGAGTCTCTCACTCACCCTCCCCTGCCACAGAGGGGCAGAGGAAAGGAAAAAGATAGGCGTCATGGGTTAAGGACCAGGAGAAAAGACCTCAAGGGGAAAACTGGCTCAACTTAAGGTGGCAAAGTGAATTTATTACTAACAGGAGAAGAGGAGGATAATGAGAAGTAAAAGAAGCCCTTAAAACACCTTCTCCTGATGCCTCAGGTTTTAGCTGTTATATTTTTCAGATTCTATTCTGCTTTAGTGTGTAAGTCTAGGCTTCATATTAGGGGATAGTAAGCTCTCTTCACAGAATAGGTAGATGTGAACAGTGCATATTTTATGATTGGCTTTTTGCAAATGTTAAAATGAATATTATATGTGTTATGTTAGAAAGTTATGCTCTATTAATTCTCTTAAGTAGTGTGTTAAATATAGTTTTAGGTTATAACATAAGGTTAAAATAGAAACTATGGTATGTAAGATACTTTTTAGCTAGCTCAAGAAAGAGATGAGATAATCAAGAAATTCTTTGCACAGAGATAACAGCAATAAAACACAAAAATCACAAAGAGAAAGAATAATTGCCTCCTTATCATGAAGTGTCGCAGACATCTTTTTCACTAAAAATCCTTTCTTTAGGATTTTCCCTTCTCGGAAGCTGAGGCCCCAGAAAAAGAATGTAAACAACGGTTTTCTGCTGCTGTGGAATGCAACAGGTGGATTTTTGATTGGGCCATCTTGAATGTTTATAATTAATGGCCAATCAAGACGGAGCTATCTCAGACAGAGTTGGAGAGAGCTGCCTTTGTTATCATTCTTCTCTATTCTATTCTTAGCTTAGCCTTCTGAGAATCTTTCCTTCTATTTCTTTTTAGTATAGTTATAATGTAATATATATATCATAAAATAATAAATCAAGCCTTCTAATCATGGAGTCAACATTCTCGTCTCTCCCTTCATCCAAGAACCCCTGTGACCACGGTCACAATGAAGAACTAGTCTCCTTGCAGACTCCATGGAGTCTGACCATGATTTACAAGATGAAGGGGGGCAAGTTGACAATAACCAGAGAAATCCCTAGTTTGAAAGGAATGTATGCATCATGTATGAGATATATGAATATGCAACAGGCTATTGCTTTTAAGGGTTAATCCTTTGTTAGCAAGCCATGTTTTTTTAGAAAGCATCCGAACTTTCGTATTCTTTGCTTTTGTTGTTCTTTATTGTCCTAACTCTAATTGTCCAAATTCTTTTTGGTCTAATTTGTATTACTATTTTTACTATTTTTATAATCATTTATTACTATTAAACTTTTAAAATTTTAAAACAAGTGATTGGTGTATTTCACAGTAGACAACACAAGTCCTGCTCTGGCTGGGGACCCAAGGATAGCCAATCCAGATCTCAGGCCCAAGAGCATAAACAACAGTGGACCGAAGAGAGAAAACAAGAAGGATGGGACTTCATGGGCTAAAGCTGTAATAAGACAATTAGCATGAATATGCTAATGCACGAAAACTAATAAAAGTGTAGACCCTGTGACCAGTTGTCCATTTTTTGGCCATTTTGGGTTGTGCTGCCCAAGGTGGATCTATTGAGGCCTTTTAATAAATACCTACTTTATTTTTTATCTCCGTCTAGTCTCTGTTCTAGGTTAGCCTTCACTGTCCCCAACCCCTCCCTCCTTCCCAGAGACAGTGCAGGGAGACAGGGCATAGGGGTTTTGGTCAGTTAATCTCCAAGATTTTCTTCCACTGTGCAGGGAGACAAGTCTTTCCCCTGTGAGACTGTGGGGTCCCTCCCATGGGAGGCAGTTCTCAGTGAACTTCTCCGGTGTGGGTCCACTCTCATGAGCAGCAGCCCTATCCCACCTGCTGCAATGTGAGTCCCTTTTACAGGCAGACAGTCCTCCCAAATCTGCTGCGACATGGGTCTCTCTTTCCATGAGGTATTGTCTTCCAAGGAAAAGCTGCTCCAGCCTGGAAGCAAGGGCCCTCTCTCTCCACCGGATTTTCCACTGGATGACAGCCTCCTTTAGGCATCCACCTTCCCCGGCATGGGCACCTCCCCCATGGGCTGCAGGTGGATCTCTGCATTCCCTG
Source organism: Melozone crissalis (assembly GCF_028551555.1). Classification (NCBI taxonomy): domain Eukaryota; kingdom Metazoa; phylum Chordata; class Aves; order Passeriformes; family Passerellidae; genus Melozone; species Melozone crissalis. The sequence continues at coordinate 657,023 of NW_026535813.1, read as the reverse complement.
TGGACCCATGGGCCACAGGGGGACAACCTGCTTCACCATGGTCATCACCACAGCCTGCAGAGGAATCTTGACTCTGGTGCCTGGAGCACCTCCTCCCCCTCCTTCTGCACTGACCTTGATGTTGCCATGTTTTTTTCCTTCACATGTTCTCACCTCCTCCTCTTCTCCAACTAGGAGCAAAACCTGTGACTTTGTTTTGATTTTCTTCTTAAATATGTCATCACAAAGGCATTACCAACCTCTCCCATTGTCTCAGTTTTGGCCAGCAGTATGTCCATCTTCAAAATCATCAGAGCTTGGCTCTGCTGGACATGGTGGAAACTTCCAGGAGCTTTTCACAGAAGCCATCTTTGTGGCCCCCCTGCTACCAAAAACCAGGCTGTGCAAAACCAATACAGATGGGATGTAGCATTTGATTTAGAGTTCCCTTTGGTGGTGATGATCATCCAAATAAGGTGTCCCACCAGCAATGTTCTCCATGTTTCTTTACTCTTTCTAAGACATGGTGTATCTTCTCTGTATCATGATAAATGGTGATTAAAGTTCTGTGCCCATTGTCATGGACATGCTCTAGCAGTTGACACAGGTCGTCATGCTTCAGTAGTTTCCTCACTAATGTAAGATTCCTTCCAATGAGGGTAGGCAGTAAAGTTTGATACGTGTCTAATTAGACAGTAACAATTTGTGGGTTGTGAGAGGAGCTGAATAATTAGTGTCTCATTTCCCAATTCTGGAAAAATTACAGACACAGATATTTGAGTGATTGCTTGTCTCTACAGTGGTGTTATTTGTAAGTATAGAATCACAAAGGGTCCTCATACAAATACATCCATCTCCAATGTATAGAAGTACAGTTTTGGGGGTTTCATCGGGGGAAATTTTAAATGACAAACATTTTCTTCGGTGTCAAGACACATGTCTTGGGCCTTAATTATGTTACTTTGACAAATAAATCCCTTTTGGTGACATATAACACATGCATCAACATCAGCGGTTTGCCATTTGTTCCCATTTTGTTGGGCCCATACTCTGTTCTAATGGATATAGTCCGTAATGCAAAGATTGGGTATATGGGGTATACCGAAGCACTGCATGTTGTCAAAACAAAAACTGTTGCTTTACTGTCACTAGGGTCAAAAGTGAAATTTACTAGATGTCACTTAGATTGGAATTCCCTTTCAAATTTAGTTGCACTATCCCAAATTACCTTTCAAATCCCAGCGAGTAAGGTAGCCTCATCACTTTGTCTTATAATTGCTGCCACCGTAGATTGAATCCACAACTGAGCTTGCATACAACTAAGAGCAAAAGAGACATTGGTTTGGGTGGTACCTAGAGCATTCATTATCAGTTGATGATCCTTTTTGTCAATCCTCTCCCACTGAAGCAATATATCTGATAAGAGCCATTGGTTGGTTCCTAACATTGATAGAGAAGATGATAATGGATGTTCTAATTGGTATAAATTACTCGTGGTCAAGCTTATTTTGTTTGCTAAAACTTTGGCATCTATTGAAGTGAAGGGGAGAAGGACCATCTGATGATGCATCGAACTCTGATTTATTGATCAATCAGCCACTTTATATAACAGTGTTAATTAACTTCATGCATATTGCAAAATCCAAGCTCACGATAGGTTAACAGAGAAAACTCTAACCACTCCTTTTGTTTTACAATACCTACAATTGTTTATTAAAAACAGAACCAACGTTCCCACTGTGATATGAGAGTTTCCCAAAACTTCCATATCTGTTCCCAGGGAGCCAGCTTTTCCCAGACATAGTGCTTTGCTTGTTATGGGAAGACTGTCTGAGAACCTTATTATTTATAAAATCAAGCCTGGGAACTGCTTTAGGAACTGCTTTACTTCTACCTTTTACTTTTCTCTCAATTGTATGTCTTCATGGCCTTTTTCTTTAAGCCATGCTTGAACTAAACTCTCCAACAGGTATCCATGATATTTAATATTTCTAATCCTGTTCCCAAAATACCAGTCACATCTCTCTTCACTCATTTTAGAGAGGTGGCAGTTCATCCATGTAACCATGCTAACTATCCTATATATGATGTATCCAGGAATGGTGAGCAGGTAGGTTTAACTGCAGATATAACCTGCATTGTTAGTTCCACTCATTTGAGGAACCATGAGGGATTAAATAGAACTTGATACTGGTCCATATATCTGATGGCAAAGGCTCCAGTTTTAGAAATTTGAGAGGATGGAAATTTTTTATCTTTTACAATGAGGGAAAATGTTAAGTGTGAAGTGGATGTTGTTGTACTGGGTTCAGGAATATCTATTTTAAATATAAACATTAGTCCTATGTTTTTATGAGCCCAGAGAGTCTATGACAACAGGTTGTACCTAGGCAAAATTGTATCACCAGTCCAACTTTTGAGTTTCACAAAGTTTAGAATCATCAGTGTTTGATGTAGCATAGTGCATGGAAAATTGAGATGCCTTTTCACGAGTAGACCCATTAATCATTTGGCATCCTACTTTAATTTCTTGTTCTGCCATTTCCCAAAGTTGGAAAACTTTATGAGAATATCTTTCACTTCTACCCCATCTTCATTCATTTTCTAAGCATGCTTTTGTTCCATGCATGACCACAGTGGCGAGATTCAAGTTCTTTCTCTTAAGAGTCTGCTACCATTGTTCTGGTGTATTTAATACAAGCATGAAACCATGGCCACTCTAGGTTTTCTCCAGTCAGACTTCTTAATAAAACTGGGGGAGTATTCAAAATGGGTACTGACACCATTGTGAAAGTTTTAGTGATTCTGAGGTACTGTTCCTAGTATTATGTTGTTCTCCCTTAGTGTTCCATATGCATGATATTTTAATATAATTTCCCTATACTATGTCATGTAATGAGCAACAATTTATATTACAGAATGCCCTATATGGTACATAAGAATTGTTGTGAATAATCATAACATATATATATATATATATATATATATATATATATATCTCCTTCAACAGGTGGTCATGTTTCACTAGGCACATTTCTGTCAAAGAGTTGGTTAAAATTAAGATAGCTGTCTTATCTGTATTGACCCAATCACAGCTGATTTCCTGATTGACAATTAGACTGAGACATATGGGTATTTGTGGGTAAGCAAGTGTTACCAATATCTTCCACAGCAGCAGGGTGATATATTACACTTTCATCTTAAAGGAGGCTGCAAGACAAAAAGGTAAATCAGACTGGTCTCGATGGGGTTTTTCCAGACAAGTTACCCCATTAAGAAGAAGAAAAAGTCCACCATGCACTAATTCTGTGTTTTGCCCCACTGCTATCAGTAGCTTCTCAAGTAACTGGACCACAGGGTTTCATTAGAGTCATAAGCACAGTTTTAATTTGTGGTAAATTTATCAAAATGGGTTGTCCTGGCGGTAATATGGTTGGATTTCTTTTTCATCCGAAGGTGGAGCAATGTGTTTGACTTTTGCAAAGAATGCTCTACTCACTGGGCTCCCAGTGGACCCATACCAATTATTCAATTGGTGAAATATTTTGGAGAGTCGAGTATCCCACTGAGCCTCTATGGCAGGATGTTTCCCCCTACCACAGAAGAGCTTATCTGTCCATCAGCTGGTTCAATAGTTCCGGGCATTCTCCTCCTCACATGAATTGATGAGATAATTGTCATGATCCACTCTATGAGCGGGGAGTCGTGATCGCTCGTTTTACTGATCTCGGAGTGCAAAAAACCAACACAGAAAGGGGATTGCAGTATCAATCAAAACAAATGCACCTTTATTGAATGACCACAGCAAATGCATTAAAGGAATTAGGGAAAGGAAAAGAATAGAAAAGAGGGGAGAGAAAGAGAGAGAGAGGAGTATAGCTACCAAACATAGAGACAAAGTCCTTTGTAGTCCAGCCAAAGGAATCCATCCGTCACGTCGGGGAGATCTCAGAAGGTACTGGTTAACTCAAGGTTCTATTATAGTCCATTACTGAGGGGGGAACAGGTCTTCAAATCACTGAGGGGAAACAGATACAATGAAGAATGAGTCTATTGAAATCACTGAGAGGAAAAGAAGGTACAGACAGTCCATGTTCTCAGCAGTAGGCGAGAATCATTGCCTTCTTGGCCCAATGGCCACACCTGCAGGCAAACATCTTGCTTTTGGTCAGGTCGGCTCCCCCACATACCTCTCCTGTGTTAGGGGTTTCATGTCTCAGTCCTTGAGGGAGAGGTTTCTCCCATTTCAGTCCGTCACGGTGATTGAAAAGCAGATGATGGCTCTTCTGTGAAGCAGGACCACCAAAGGTTACCCTAGAAAACTCCAACCAGGCCAAGAGGTGGGGAAATTCTCAAGCTATTGTTGCGAAACAGGTGCCAGTATATAGGGCGTGTCACCCCCTTGGCAGGCCCTGCCAGAAGCAGTCATTGTAGACACAGCTGCGAACAATCGCTTGGCAGGTCAGAACTCTGCTCAGGGGCCTCAGGATTATTTGGCATTCATCCACCACTGGCAGGCCAGAATTCTGATCAGGGTCCTCAGGGTCCTGATCTCTGTCCTTGAGACGGTCGCGAGGCAAATGAGGGGAACTCCAGACCGTCTCTCACAATAATCCAGGCCAGATGTGTCCGGTAGTGAGTTATCTCTAGCTAGTGAGTTATATCTCTGTCTGGCATCAGAGGTGGAACTCCCAGTTGCCAATAAAAATTTTGTCTTGAGAAAAATATGTACAGAGATAAGCTGCTGGAATTTGACTGACAAACACTTCACTTTACAAACTATAAAAGCTACACAAATTTTCACGAAGTTAGAAGTCTCCTACACACACCCAGGAAATGTGTAGGACTTCTCCCCAAAGTTTGGATGCATCTTTGTGGTTACTTTTCCAGAAATTGAGTAAAAGGACTCTATGTTTACTCCATCATTAATTTGGTGGTGAGCTACATTGACTCCTAATTTATACTATTTCTTTGCTAGCTGTAATAGAGGTACCTTTTATTGTGCACTGTATTTTTATCTAGTAGTTCTTTTTAATTTATCCTGTGTAGTAAGTAGTCTGTTTAAAGTCTTATGTCTGTTGTGTGTCTATTCAATAAGTAATTAATTTTGTAACAGATCTAATTGGCCATTCTTCAGAACTTGGGAGCAAGAACCATTTGGGGTGCAGGTTGCCTCAAACAGAGCTACTACCAGAAATCTGATTCAAAGGCAGGACTTGTCTAAGCTCTCATCTCCATTTGTAACAGCCTCATGTGGCTTAAGGTTCCTTTTCAATAAGCCATTAGCTCTTTCCATAATTCCATTTGATTTGGGGTACTATGGGGTATGGAATACTCATTGAATTACTTCCTGTTTAGCCCATTCTTGCACTAGGGAAAAGGGAGCAGACAAACCCTCACTGCGAATGGGGGAGCCACTAGTAATAAGCTGAAAATGATCTGCTTTGGTTAGCAAGTTCCAGTGCAAGGAGTGTTTGACCATGATAATAATTTCTGTTATTTCTGTCAAATACAAAATTATCAGGGACCGGTGAAGTAGTTACTGTAAGTAAGAGAAATTATTACATACAGAGCGGTGTTTGTGCCAAGAGGCCACCAAAACAGACCCACTTTCCAACAGATCCCCTGCACAGGACTGTTTCCTTGGGGTGACTATGCATGCTGCCCTTGCCAGCAACACTGCAAGAAAGGGAGCAGCTGAAAGTAGGTAAGGCCCTTGCCTCCCCTTCCACTGTCCAGACTCAGTGACAGGGCTAGCTCCTGGTAAAATTTGAAAGTTTAATAAAGGACAATAGGATACAAAAATAAAGCAAAGTTTAATGGCCAGGTGCTTAGCATTCAGTCAAGAGCACACCTGCTATTTCAGAGACCCCCTTTACATACCTTTTCTATTGCATCAGCCTATTGCATATTCATAAACAATTATGCATATTTAAAGTTTTCCCCAAACTAGTTTACATGTTCCAAGAACTGTTTAGCATGGCTCCTCCTCGAGTCCACTTTTTTAGAACATGCACATTTCTTGTCTGTAGTTTTAGTCTGTTCTTATTATCACCTCCAGCTTGGGCTTTGGTCCATACTTTCTACAGATGGTAGGTGCTGATAGTTGGCATGTCAGTAGCAGGGGTCTTCATCATTCGTTCATTGAATGTTATCCCAACCAAGCAGGCAGATCAATTATCAAAAGCATGACTATATCAGCTATTTCACTACTATGTCTAAATTTAGTTAATAGCAGAAATAAAACCTATATCTTTATAGCAAAGTTATTTTAATATTATAGATATAGTATCCATTTTAATATTTGCAAAAAGCCAATGTTATATTATATATTTATGTCTTGGTTTGAAAAGACAGATGTTGCTAAGGAAGACAGGAGCCTCCCCTGAAATGGAAAATGTCAACCCTCTCCCTCCGAAATTGTTATAATTTTGAAATTAAGGGGCACTCTCAGGCAAAGATATGGGAATAGGAATAGCAGTTCTTTACTAAGGAAGCAAATAAAATTAAAATAAACAGTGCAGTAATACAAAACAACACTGACAGAGTCAGAACTCAACCTGACACCCTGTTAGTCAGGGTGTTGGTAGCAGTCCAATTGAAATGGTGGCTGCAGTCCTCCTGGAGTGGCAGATGTCGTTCTGTTGAAGCAGTGATCCTGTAGAAGGGTAAAGTTTTCCTCTGGAGATCCAGTGGTGGTGTAGATGGGCCTGGTCTTCCTCTGGGAATCCAGTGGGAAAAGGCTGCTTGTGGTGTTTGAAATCTCAGATTACATCCAGGTAGGAATTCTTGGCTCCTCCCTCTGGGCGGAGCATCTCACAATGGGATGATGTAATTTTTATGAGTCATGCAGTGAGACTCAATGGCCCATTAACAGAAGCTATCTTCCGAGAGGGAGGATTGGTTATGGAAGAGATAAAGAAAACCACCCAATTAACAGAAGATAACTATGCCACCTCTAACAGATAAGAATAGAATGCCCATATTTCCAGACTAAGACAGTAAGTTTCCATCTTGCCTACCAACTCCAGGTGAAGACCCTGTCCACACACTGTACAGACAATCAGCATAAAACATGGAAGGAACAAGTGGCCTAACAGTTTTCTTGTCATGTACCTTTGAACAAGGTTTGCCTCTTAATAAAGTCAAGGGATGGCAGGCATGCTTGGACCCCACCATCTGTCCAGGCAGGGGATGCCTATATGCATGGAGCATCATCTTGATCCCCAAGGTTTGCTGTGAGGAGACCAAGAAAACAAAAAACAGGTCGCTGGAACCTGCTCTTCATATTTAACTGCATGGGGACAACATAAAGATTCACATGGCCTTTCACCCTGAGCTGTTGATTTAGCAGTCAGAAAATAGACTGACCACAAGCAGCATCCCTCCTTGAGGGAGCCCAGTACCACCATGATGATATCACCTGCCTTTTTCCTTTCAAAACTTTTCCCTTCTTCATTTTAGCTAAATCTCTGAGGGTTGCCTTAATCAGGCTTAGAACCCTGAGCTGGACTGGCGCAGCAGTGTGATGTTTTCCCCTGTGGGCCCTGGTGTGGAATACCAGCCCACTTGGGCCTGGGGAAAGTGAATTAAGCATTCCCTTGTGAATAATTATGTGTTCTCCCCAAAGGGAACTATGTGACATCTCTGGGTTATTTTCCCTTTTGTTCTAAAAATTAAATGGGACTGTATGCAGTTGTTCTCTAAGAGACTCAGGGTGCACAAAGACGCACTCCAGATGCATACTGTGAATAAAACTCAGCAGAGAGCATATGTCAAGTCTTTCTGCTTATTGAAAACTGTTATTTTAACCTCACACTGCTACAAACAAAACAGAAAAGCATCACTTTTCATACATATGCATATAACCACACAACCTTTCTCTCCCTACCCAAAGAACACTGGCATCTCTTTTTTTTTCTTTTATGAAAATTCACACGATTTAACCTTCAATCTACTAAATTGTTATAAATACAGTCATATTTGAAAAACAGCTTCCTGATTTGAAAAACAAGCGTTCCTGGTCCATAACAAGCAACAACTCTTAAAATATATAATTCTCCTTTCATGTCTAAGCTTGGAATATTTGAGGCAAACTTTTTGGTTAAAAAAGGATTCTAGGCTATGTAGTAAAACTCACAGGTTTAGCAAGGGCCCCGTGGAGAATCTGAATAATAGAAATGCTGACACAGCAGCAAAGAAGCTTCCTGACTCCAGGGACATCTGCCCTATAACCTATCCCTATAACCATGTAAGGCAATATCTTGTTAACCCTACTATTGGTCACTTATGGTCCCTCTAACCCTTGCCATTGGTCAAGATTGGAATCGGGCCAAGGCTATGAAAGTAGCATACTGTACCCCTACTAACTTAGAAGAAGAGCTGAGACCCTTCACGGACCCCTCCAATAAAGCCATATTCGTGGAACAGCCGGCGTCTTCTCCTTCTCCTCTCTCTATCTGTCTGCTGGAGCCTCAAGCCAAGGGCAACCTACCTAGCAAGCAAAGCTGAAATCATAAGAGCTGGCTAATCACTAAGAGCTAAATATCCCCCTGCTTGCTAGGGGCTGACCCACGGCCTTGGTCTCGGCGAGCTGGCCTCTGGCACCCAGTCCCCTTGGGGGCTGAGCTCTGGAGCTGTCATAGCTTGCCTTAGGATAAGAACAATTAAGGCTCATTAAGGCTATGAAATAGATATCTATTGATTTAATGCATGTTGAGAGTTCAAAATCAAAAAAGCCTTTTCCACAGTTTGGTTCATACACTTATCATTACTTCAATAGCTGGTGCATTCAATCAGCCCATCACACAAGGTTATTTCAATGCTCATTTAATATTATATGTATTGAAATGTAGAAACACCCATCCATATTACCTCCATAGAAACGTAACAGGAACTGAAGTTCAGTACATACTCCTTATTATTTTTTTCATTCGGGCATCTTGGAAATAAAACTGTGATGTGGTTGTGGCTTAGAATTCATCCAATAGCATAAAAATAGTTTTAAACTGCCTAATCAATCCCCTGACAGGATCCGTACAGAACTGAGCTTTACTCCCATGAGAGAGACCTATTTTTCTTTTCTCCTTAATTTATCCTTCCTTTTTTTTGTCTTCAACTCTCTACTAGTGCTAACAATGTTTTGCCTGTGAAGATCATATTCTCACAGAATCACTAGGTTGGAAGAGACCTTCAAGATCATAGAGTCCAACCCATGCCCTAACATCTCAACTAAACCATGGCACCAAGTGCCACATCCAATCTTTTTTTAAACACATCCAAGGAGGGTGACTCCACCACCTCCCTGGGCAGACCATTCCAGTACTTTATCACTCTTTCCATTAAAAACTTTTTCCTAATATCCAACCTATATTTCCCTTGGCACAGCTTAAGACTGTGTCCTCTGGTTCTGTCAGTTGCTGCTTGGAGGAAGAGACCAACCCCCACCCAACTACAGTCACCTTTCAGGAAGTTGTAGAGAGTGTAAAGAGTGATAAGGTCACCTCTGAGTATCCTTTTCTCCAGGATAAACAAACCCTGCTCCCTTAGTCGTTCCTCATAGAGCTTGTGTTCCAAGCCCCTCACCAGCCTCGTTGCCCTCCTCTGGACGCATTCAAGTGTCTCAATGTCCTTCCTAAACTGAGGAGCCCAGAACTGTACACAATACTCAAGGTGCAGCCTCACTAGTGCCAAGTACAGGGCAAGAATGACCTCCCTGCTTCTGCTGGCCACACTATTCTTGATACAGGCCAGGATGCCCTTGGCCTTCTTGGCCACCAGGGCAAACTGCTGGCTCATGTTCAGTCAGCTGTCAACCAGTATCCACAGGTCCCTTTCTACCTGGACACTGTCCAGCCACATCATCCCCAGCCTAGAGTGTTGTGGAGGATTATTGTGGCCAAAATGCAGGACTCATCACATGGACTTATTAAACTTCATCTTATTGGACTCTGCCCATCCATCTAACCATTCCACGTCTCTTTGCAGACCCCTCCTACCTTCCAACAGATCAACACGCTCCCAGGTTATTGTTGTCCACAAATTTACTTATGAAAGACTCAATATCATCATCCATGTTTTCAATAAAAATATTGAACAGAACTGGCCCCAGCACAGACCCCTGAGGGACACCACGAGGGACTGGCCGCCAGCTGGATGCAGCACCATTCACTACCACCCTTTGGGCCTGGCCATCCAGCCAGTTCTTAACCCAGCAGAGAGTGCACCTGTCCAAACCATGGGGTACTAGCTTTTCCAGGAGTATGCTGTGGGAGACAGTGTCAAAGGCCTTGCTGAAATCCAAATAGACCACATCTACAGCCTTTCCCGCATCCACCAGTTGGGTCACCTGGTCATAAAAGGAGATCAGGTTGGACAAACACAACCTACCCCTCCTAAACCCATGCTGGCTGGGTCTGATACCCTGCTAATCCTGCAAGTGCCAAGTGATTACACTCAATAAAAACTGTTCCATTACCTTATCGGGTACTGATGTCAGACTAACTAGCCTATAATTACCAGGATACTCATTCCCACCCTTCTTGTGAGTGGGCATCACCTTGCCCAGCTCCCAGTCATCTGGAACATCACCAGTGAGTCAGGACTGTTGGCACATGAGGGAAAATGGCACCACAAGCTCACCTGCCAGCTTCCTCATTACCCTGGGATGGATTCTATCTGGTCCCATAGATTTATGAACATCCAAGTGGCTCAGCAGTTCTCTGATTGCCTCCTCCTGGATAACAGGGGGACCATTCTGCTCCCTGACACCATCTACCAACCCAGGAGGACACTTTTCCTGAGGACAAGCCACTAAAGACTGAGGCAAAGAAGGCATTAAACACTTCTGCCTTCTCCCCATCTGCAGTTACTAAGTTCCCTCCTGCATTCGGTAGAGAAAAACAGTTGCTCTTACCCTTCCTTTTGCTGTTAATATATTTGTAAGAACATTTTTTATTTTCCTTTACAAATGATGCCCAATTAAGTGCTAACTGAGCTTTGGCCTCTAATTTTTTTCCTACATGCCCTAACAACCCCCTTAAATACTTCCTGACCTGACCCTCCTTCCAAAGACGATACATCCTCTTTTTATTCCTAAGTTCTTTCAAAACCTCCTTGCCCATCCAGGCTGGACATTTGCCTCGTCAACTCATCTTTCGGCACACAGGGACAGTCTGTTCCTGCGCCCTCAGGATCTCTGATTTGAAGCACACCCATCTTTCCTGAACTCCTTTGTTTTTAAGGGCTGCTTCCCAAGGAACTCTCTGAATAAGTCTCCTAAATAGGCCAAAGTCTGCCCTCCGGAAGTCCAATGTAAAAGTTTTATTGATGTTCCTCCTCATTTCACCAAATACTGAGAACTCTAATTTCATGATCACTGTGCCCCAAGTGGCCTCCAACCACATTTCCCACTAGCCCATCTCTATATGCAAACAACAGTTCTAGTGCAGTCCCTCCCCTGGTGGGCTCACCCACCAGCTGTGACAAAAAGTTGTCCTCCACACACTCTAAAAACTTCTTGGATTGTCTTTTTGCTGCTGTATTAAGTTCCTAGCAGATGTCTGGTACGTTAGTCACCTATAAGAAAAAGGGCTGGTGATCCTCAAACATTCTCCAGCTGCTTATAGAATAAGTTTTCCGCGTCTTCTTCCTGGTTGGGTGGACAATAACAGACTCCCAGTAGGATGTCAGTCTTGTTGGCCTTCCCCTTAATTTTTACCCATAGTCATTCAACTTCATCATCATAAGTTTCAACATCCCTGGCAACAAAAGCCTCCCTAATATAAAGGCCCCTCCCTCCACTTCTTCCCCCTTTCGTGTCTGTTCCGAAGAGCTAGTAGCCATCCAGCGTAGGGCTGTAGCTGTGTGAGTCATCCCACCACATTTCCATGATGGCAACTACATCATAGCTTTGCTGTTGTACCATGGCTTCCAGATCTTCTTGTTCGTTACCCATGCTGCATGCATTAGTGAACATGCACATCAGCTGGGCCATCAGCTTCGGCACAACAACGTGCATAAGCTAATATATAAATGCAAAAGCCAATATTATCTGGTCATTTTTCACACCTTTCTTCTGCCAATGAGAGAAATGGATTCCAGAGGGTAAAAGTGAAAAAAATTAAACTGTTTATTTAAAAGAAAAAAAATTAGGGGGCCCGCAAGGCACAGAAAAAAATAAAGAAAAAAAGAGAGAAAAAAATATGAACCTTACACCCCACCCCCACCTTCTCACATGCCCGAGAGGCAAAGATGGCGACTGCCCTTCTTTGTTATGGGGATGGGAGGAGAAAAGAGCTCACAGCAGCTGGGAACCTGTTGGATTTTTGGCACGGGTCTTCTTGCAGCAGCTGAAGCAGGTGGGTTTTAGTGTCCTTTCTCGTGTCAGTTAAGCTCCTCCAAGGTCTTGGGTTCCGGGCGGTCCCATCAACTCCCTGGATGAGCCAAAAAGAAAAAACAAAGCCAAGCCAAAACAGTTCAAGGAAAAAAGAAACAAATCGCCGAGAGTATTCCCAGTACAGCCTCCAGGCTAGGGGAAGGGAAAAAACCTTATTGCTTCATGCTAGCAAAAAAACCCCAATCCAACAAAAGGAACAGTGTTGCATCCCAGTCGCGGCTGTCTGGAGAACCCGGAGAAAAAGAGAAAAAGAGCTTGAATAGAGCCTGTGCAGGATCCCAAGGTTCACTGCCCTGCCCCCTCCCCCCCCCCCCCCCCCCCCCCCCGGGGCCATCTTAAAGCTACAGCACTTATTATTTTCTGGCCATGAAGCAGATACATAAAGCATCATCATAAAATCACCCCAAGACAAAAGTTCATGTGTCATAGCCACAGCTGGTCTAAGGCTGTACAAATTTGGCCATAATAAGAAACCAAATTCAGCTAGACTAGTTTGTCATAGCCTAGAAGTAAACAAGTCCCCGAGTGAGGCAATGGGTAGGATTCCAACTCAAACAGGGGACCCCAGCCAATCCCATTCAAACCTGAATGCAGACATATCATTGGCCAGGGAGCTGGGCAGTACTGACATGTTGACCAATCAGTTCTTCAAGCTGGGGAATTTTGAACCCTCTGTAAAAGGGGGCTTCCATAATGAACATGTGCTGTTTGTCACATGATCTTAGTGTGTTCAGTCATGTGCCTGTCTCCAACTATGACTGTAATGTAATAAACATGAAACAAATGTACTAAAATGAATCGATTTGCTGTGCTCCATCAAGCATTTTTTTCCTGCACATCACTGTTTTTAAGCACCTAGACCTGAGAATCTCTGAACTTTAACAGTTTAGAGATATAAGTGTTTTTTAGTTGGTTTTTCTTCTTGCTTGTTTTTTTAAGGAGTAACAAGGAACTTTCCAACAGCATGACCGTCAGTCTATGCAGCACCTTGATCTGGCTTTGAATAACTATAGGTCCTGGGCAGCCTGTTGGCTGTGGAAGATGGCCCCTGAGCCCCACTGCACAAATCCCTCATCTCCACTGCTCACAGCATCTGTCAGGCATCCAGGAGGCAAAGAAACAAGATAGCCCAGCTCCTACATTCAGAAAAACTCCAAAATTCTTAACAGCTAGAGATCTGGGCCATGAAGCCAGGGGTAGCAGGGAGGGCAGTGGTCAGGTACAGGCCACTGCTGGTGCTCCACAGTGTGTCCGACTGAGGCGCAGCTCCTGCGTGTGCCGGGGCCAGGCCTCCTCACAATGATGTTCCTGATGGAGAAAGGCAAGTGGGCCAACACCATGCCGCTGCTGGGCTTGGGGGCATGCAGTGAGGCCACCAGCACTAGGCCTAGCAGGTGCATGTTGCAGAAGGGCATCCATGCCAGTTCCGCTGCTGGCAGCAAGGGGCCCAGCAGCGCAGCAAAAGCAGGCAGTGCTGATCCAGGGACACTGCTGGAGGTAGTGAGGGGCTGGCGGGCTGGCAGGGAGGAGTGATGGAAGGCAAAGAAAGTGGACTGGCGATGGTAGGGCTGAAGCTGGAGGCCACAGCCATAGGGTCTGTAGACACAGGGTGGCTGCTGCAGATCCTGGGGGCAGGGGTTGAAGGAAGAAGGCAGCAGCAGGGTTCATGGTATGCAGCAGCAGCTTGGGCGCCAAGAGCTGTTATTGCTTAAAGTACTTTCGCCAGCTCAGGAAGCTCCTGTTGTCAGACATGTTGACAGACATGGGGTCCAGCATCCAGTAGTTGCCCTTGCCAGAGTTGCTGGGATTCTGAGGAATCTTGACAAAGTAGTCACTGAGGGTGTGGTAGACAGGGACAGGCGTTCGGAAGATCTCGCGATGTGACGGAAAGGCAGGACCCTCTGTTCCCCTTAGATAAGACCCTCTGTTCCCCTTAGATAAGAAATTAACATAGGAATGTAGCCTCCCTAAACCGAATACCAGTAACTTTCCATCCCCTACCCAGTAACTTTCCACCCCTTACTAACCATAGATGGTAAAGACAGACCCACTCTGACGTAGACAGACCCCCAAGATTATAAAACCCCAAGAGATGAGATAATAAAGGCTTTTGGACCGTCCACCACATTGGTGTCTGCGTGTGTCCTTGGCCCGAGCGACCCTGGAGAGTGGGTCGCCGTGCCGTTTCCTCAGAACCAGGTCGCCTTGCCTTTTACCAGAAGGCAACATGAGGGAGATTGTGGTAGTGACGCCTTGTGAAGTCTGATCTAGAACAGAGGCTAGACGGAGTTAAAGAATAAAGTAGGTATTTATTAAAAGGCCTCAATGGATACACCTTGGGCAGTACAAGAGCCCGGACAGGGCTACACCCAAGATGAACCCCAAATGGACACAAAAATGGACGACCGGTCACGAGGTCTCTCACTTTTATAAGTTTTGGTCCATTTGCATATTGGAGTTAATTGTCTAATTATAGCTTTAGCTTATGAAGTCCCATCCTTGTTGTTTTTCTCTCTGCAGTCCACGTTGCTTATGCTCTTAGGCCTGAAATTTGAATTGGTTCTCCTTGGTCCCAAGCTAGGAAAGGAATTGTTTTGTCTACTTACTCTGTGAAGAGAGCTTACCATCTCTTAATATGAAGCTCAGAACTATACACTAACACAGTACAGAATCTGAAAAAAATAAAAGCTAAAACCGAAGGCTTCAGTGGATGCTGTTCCGACATGCAGGGAACTTCTCTCAGTAGTAGGGGAAGTGCCTGCTGATGAATTTGCAAATCTTGCTCAGCGTCAGCCACTTCTCAAGGCTCTGCAGGATGGCCATGGTGATAAGAGCAATGTAGGGAGTAAGGTGGCTTCACCAGATTGTTCTTGCCACCCCTGTGCACCCCACTACTGCTGCCTTCTGTGGACCATCCTGAAAGGGGGCCGTAAACTGTCACCCACCCCACTGCCACCACACATGCGTGACTGTAGTAGCAGGGTGTTGTCATGGAGGTCACCCACACCCTCTTTGTCTTCCTCCTCATCCTCAGTGTAGGAGTGGCAGCAGGGGTGGTGGGACTGTGGTTCCTTGTCATCCTCATCATCAGTCATCAGTCTCCTCAGGCAGCATCGACACTTCAGACATCTCCAAGTTCAGGGTCATGGCATGATGACAGGACAGTGCATTGGCAGAGTCCGGTGCGGCAAGCGAGCAGATGTGTTCCTAGCTACCACCAGGTACCTGTGCTGCTCTGCAGAGAACTGCCAGTTGCTGGTACTGCGATGCAAAAGCGCTCTTGCCACCTGCTCAGAGGCAGCAGCTGTTTTCGATTTTATTTTGGGATATTTTTGCTGCCTTGAAAAATTTCTCTCTTCTCCCCTCCTTTTTTTTTGTCTTTAGCTTTTTTGGGGGTTTGAAGGGCTGTGCCACCATGCCTGCAAATCTGTTCCCCGTTCTTTCTCCTCATTTCGACCCCCAGACATTAATGGATGCAGGACAGGAGGGAGAGCACCTAGTCCTGTGAGGAGGAGGGGGGAGAAGAAGGAGGATGCTGTAGAAGAGGAAGGGTGGAGGCAATGAACAACTGTTGTTAACCATCCTCTTTCTACTATTCATGATTTTGTAGATTTTATCACACTTTGCTAGGTCAGCTCTTTTTCAGGATGAAGCATTCTGCTTGAGAATCACTGGATTCTGTAACCCTAATTCTGTATTGTTGACAATCCTTGCCATTCTTGTCTCTGACTTCTTGTTCACCTCAGGCTGTAAGTGTTCCCAGGCATCTGTGATTGCAACAAGAGCCACATCCAAATGATCCTCCAGAAGAGCACAAGATGCCTACATTTGCTTTTCCAGTTTTTATTTTAACGTATAATTTATACTCTTTTAAGATAGTGTCTATTCACAATGCTAGTTGTGAAAAATGCCAATCACTTGTTTTTAAAATTTTAAAAGTTTAATCGTAATAAAATGGTTATAAAAATAGTAATATAATTAGAGTAATAAAATTTTGAACAATTGAGATTAGGACAATACAAGACAATAAAAACCAAAGAGTTATGGACAGTCTGGATACCTCTTTCTGGGCAAAATAAGTCCGAAAAAGGACACCCGTTAACAAAGGATTAACCCTTAAAAGCAATAGGCTGTTGCATATTCATAGATCTCATCCATTATGCATAAATTATATTCAAACAAAGGATTCTGTCTGGTCAGTGTCAACTTCTTCCTCTTAATCCTGATGGTGTCTTCATGGCTAAGCAAGGCAGGAAGAAGTTAGTTTCTTCTGATAAGAGAGCAATAAATTCTCTTTCTCTGAAAGATTTAGGTGTCCTGTGGCTGCTATCTGGTGCGAGTACCTCATTCCTTTCTTAAAAAAATATCCCACATACATAGGTCCTATTTTAACTACAAAAGTTACCTTTTGACTACAAAACTACATTTACAATACTATTAAAATGTTAATACAGCACTACTAATCAAGACAGCATAATACATATAGTAAATATCTGCGTAGAGCCATATAGCATGCACTTTTCACACTAGTGGAGGAATCATTGATTTTCAAAATGAAGCACTGGACCTTGTAGCTAATGCAGCAGGGTCTTCATCATATGAACAAATGTTTGTTTCGGTTACATTTGATTTCATGTCTCCACTAGCTATTGAAAACCTTTCCAACATTCTCCAGACCCAAATTTTTTGTTGTAGACAAGCTCTGGCAAATTAGGAGGAAGATTCCATAACTAATGTCTCAGATATTTCAGATATTTTCAATTTAATTCTGTAGCAAGGCAAATAAGCCCTGAAGGAGTATGATCCCATTCATAAATGCAGTGAAGATTGGCAGGTAGGCTTTTTGTTCACTTATAAATCTTTGGGGATAAGCTATACTGTGATAAAAGAGGAGATTGATTTTTCATCTAAAACTAAGGGGGTGGCAGGTTCCTACCAGGGCTTGAGCAGAATTAATTGATAATACTACAGAAGGAGGATAATGTTGGGGGTTGGGTTTTTTCTTTTTTTTACTTGTTACTTGTGGAATTTTTTTTCCCATTGAGTTGCTAAGAAGCACTGATGGCTGTGTGCTCTAAGAAGCACTGATGGCTGTGTGCTTGAGAAGGCGGGGAGGGGGAACTCCTTTGGGTTTTTTGAGAGTTTCTCTGGAGTGGGGGGGGGGGGAGGGGATGGGGATGGACGACACAGATATCGAGAGAATAGAGGCAGCTAAAAAGACGAGGGCTGGAGAGTTGGGAACGCTGTCTCTCACTCTGCTGAGTGTTGGAGGAGTATGGTCGGACCTGCTGCTTGGGGAAAGGAATTCACTGCCACTACCATAACCCAGCGGAGAACCTTCCTTCTGCTGCTGGGCCCCGCATCCCCCTGCCCTGCCAGGACATCCCGCAGGTTCCAGCTATTGCCATGGAGTTTCTGATACATCTCGTCCACCACCCCGGGATTTTCTGCTCATCCCTGCTGTTCCAGCCTGCTGCTTCCGAGAGTCCTGCTAAGGGCACCGGGATCGACTGCCCCAAGGGTTGGTGAAGCAAATTCTCTCTTCCATCCCTTCCCATCTCGGCCGAGCCGCCATTGCCACCTGCTCCCCAGGCCCGTGCCGGAGCGCCCCCTGCAGCCGTGTGGGGATCATCGCACCTGCCCTACCCACTGGGCAGCACCCCTGCTGGCTGTGGCCGTAACTACACCAAAGGGGAAAAGTGCCTGCAGCCGAAAAGGCTGTTACTGGATTCCTGGTTCCTGGTTCTGTTATTATTAATGATGTAGTTGCTGTTGCTTTGTTTGCCTTGTTATACATACTAGTAAAGAATTGTTATTCCTATTCCCATATCTTTGCCTGAGAGCCCCTTAATTTCAAAATTATAATAATTCAGAGGGAGGGGGTTTACATTCTCCATTCCAAGGGAGGCTTTCTGCCTTCCCCAGCAGACACCTGTCTTATAAAGCAAGACAAAGACCTTCACCCCCATCCAGCCTCCCCACCTCTGGCCACCTGCACTCATCATTTACCTCCCACTGAACATCAAACTGGATCAGGAGGCCTAGAAAGTCAAAGGCAAAATCCAGAATCAATTTCACACTTGCAGCTGCCAAGACATTAGTCTAAGGGTGCATGTTGAAAGGTACACATCTGAAAGCGTGGCAAATTTAGTCCTGGTTCATCCCGGGCTATAAATGTGCCATCCTTGGGTAGGACTGTTCTGGTTTGGGGTCATATCTTAACAACTTTTTTGACGTGCAACTCAGCAGTGGTCAAAACATTTCTGTGATCATGGCTTAAGCAATCAAGTTTTCTTGAATTCTGGGTATAGGACATCTACAGGAATAATCTATTTGCTTGATCCTGTCATCTGTGCATTAATATAAGGTACCATCTTTTTCATACATAGACGGTGAGGAATGCTGTGACTTTTGACTTTTATCTATTCTCTAGCAAGATCTTAATTGTTGCTTTCTACCATGAGAGACTAACATGAAAGCTTTTCTAGGCAAGCCTTTACCAATCTGATTAACATCTACTCTGAAGTATTTGGTAAAGAAGTCAGGGGATTCTTCATGCAGCATTTCTCTAACTATTCTCTAATTGTCCTCTGTGGGTTGTTATAGAGACATCTCATAGCTCATGAAAGGCTTGTGATGTGGCTTGAAGCCCAGGTATTTTGGGTTGCTGAGTTTAAGTGTTACAGGCATGGTGAAAAAAAGAAACTATTTACTGAGGAACTCGATCTCTTCCTAGACACTGAAGTCTATTACTCCATAGAACCCACCAATGCATAGTACAACACTAATATATGAGATGAAAATAGCACTGTACCTAAATTTCTTCTTCCTGGGCTCCCATTCAATGTTTATATATTTAGTATCTCTTCAAAAGTTAAGGATTCTTTAGTGAATCTTATGTCTCAACTTTGAGAAATAGTTTCTTTTCTGTTCATATCTCTCATAACACCTTTGTTCCTGGACCCCCTAATGCTGCTATTTTCCTTCACTAGATTAATAACATATGTTCATATTTTAAAAAAAAATTATCAGTTCCCCCATAATGTCCTGGAGCATCTACATTAGGAATGAGAACATTATTATTTCCTATGGTGCTTTGTTGATGTGCCATATACTTCTGCTTTCTTGACTGTTGAATATAGCACTCTTTTGAACAAACATTCCCTAAAGAGACTAAATGTTAGGCAGATTTCCTTTACTGCCTGAAAATACATTGAATATGTGATCTTTGTGATCATTGTCAATCAGGACAAATACTACTCCCCTTTAGCCCAACCACTTATGTCTATGATCTGTGATTTGTTTCCTGAATATGATACTAACTTAACACCTCAACATACCATGTTATTACTTAGTACTGGACATGCCTTTCAGGAGAGCTTTTCCACTGGCACTTTAATAGCAACTTTTGTCATTATTCTGCCTTTCACATAATTTAGGAGACAATTTTCATGATGTCAGGAAAATTAATCCCCAAACATCAGAGGTTTCTGTCCAAAAAGGAGACAGAAGAGTCCTTTTACTTTATTCGAATAAAGGGAGAGGCCATGGGGCATTCCCCTGGGGTTCAAATTTTTGGAGGACGCAGCCTCCTTTTTATCATAATTTCCTGGCCGCATTTCCCTTCTCTCTTTCCCCATTGGCAGTCTGTACTTGAGAGGTACAGACTACCCGATATGCCTGATACCAAAGATTTCCCTCTAATGTATTACCCTCCCTTTTAATTTTTCATTCTTATGGAATTTAGGGGTTTCTCCCATTGTTTCTTTCAATGTCCAATTTCATTTATCAGCAAACCTAAAGTTTATTTGTAAAAGCAAATATCTTTTTCCATTCATCAATCAGTGGAATCCTTCCCATTGTTTCTTTTATCTCTTAGTGCTAGTTTTCTCTACCAGCAGACCCACAGCTTGTTTATAAAGACAAATCTGCCATTCCTCTCAATGACTAACCATTTGAATGGTCTTTTTCCATTTCTATGATGCTTCTGTGCAGCTAATGAACTTTGCTTCAATAATGTATATTCTTTGAGGATTAAGATCCTAAGTTTCATCCTTTTTCAGAACTGAAAGGATGCTTGCTGAGCTCACACTGTTTCAGTACTACAGGCTTTGGCTCTGTTTCATTTCTCACCAGAAGTTCTTCAGATACAAGTAAAAACAGTTTTAGGTTTATGTTTTCTATGATGCAATTACACAAAAAGGACTGGAGAAAAGAAGCCAATAGTATTGTAACATTCTAAAATGCTTTTTCTCTGATGCAAAGGTTGCTTTTGGAAGGTCAGCTGTTCATTCCAGGAAATGTAACCAAATTTTACAGACTCCCTTAAACTGTAGTTCTTCAATTGATTCAGTTGATTCAACTCAGTGATGTGGTTTTCAGCATAATTTGTCTTCAAAACCTCTGTAGAAGTCCATCCGAAAATCCTTCATTTTTTGCCTCACAATTGTCATGAGAAAAGACTACCGAAGGGTTAAAACTGGTGAGCCAGTTAGGAAAGAAAGTCTCATGCTTATCTAGTGTGTTCACAAGTAGTGTTTGCAGAACACGCCATGCTGTACTGGAAGGGGGCATGCTGCCCTTTTCCGGACAATTGAACTGGACTTTCTTCCAAACTCCTGAGCTGGCTGGACTGAGCTCTGGGGTGGCTCCCCCCCCCGCTCCATGAGAAGACCCCTCTTGCCTGTCTTCAACCACCGTGACGGACCAACAGAGATGCGAATCCCCTCATCAAGGAACCAAGAACCCCTCTGGCACCCTATTGGCACCCCCATGGCACCCCCATGGTACCCCTCTGGCAACCTCCTTTCAGAGACTGGGACTGTACTCCCTCCCACCTCAGGGAGGGGGAGAAACCTAACGTACCTGTGAGCATTCGGCCATGATTCTTCTCCCCTCCATGGAAACCTAATTTCAGCCACCCTTCCCCCATCCAAGAACAGTATATCTTGGGGGTTCGGTTCAACTGCCCTTCAAGTACTCCCCAAGATGTGTACCAGCGAGTTTCGGCGGCGGGACCCCGAAGACATCACGTTTTGGTAGCTATATCCCATTCTCTGATCTCCTTTCCTCCCTTTTTCCTTGTCCTACCCTTCTCTTCCCCGGATCCCCTAACCAAACGCATATTTAGCTGTGGTTATCATCAATAAAATTGCATTTTGTTGATTTGTTACTGCAAAACCCCTGTGCCTTTGTTGGTTATATTTGCACCCAAAAGTCGTTCGTCACCCGTTCATTTCGGGCGGACCTTCACAACCTCACACGAGAGAATATGATATTATACCTCCAAGCCAGTGAATCCTAGCCTGACAGCTAGGACTGCACTTTCTACAACTTCTATCTTGGAATAATCTTTCTGTGATTCATTTTCACTTCAGTATTTCAGCTTATTAAAACATTTTGTATGTTTGCAATCATCAATTTGCCTTGTAATTCTGAAATATTTTTTTTATATTGATGTCAGGCTGTGAATCTGAAGAATTGTATGGAGTTTACGAGGCCAGGTTTTGGTAGCAGGAGGGCTACAGGGGTGGCTTCTGTGAGAAGCTGCTAGAATCTTCCCCCATGTATGGCAGAGCCAATGCCAGCTGGCTCCAAGACAGACTCACCAATGGCCAAGGCCAAGCCAATCAGAGATGGTAGTAGTACCTCTGTGACAACATATTTAAGAAAGGAAAGAGGTTAGTGTGCAAAAGCAATTGCAGCCAGAGAAGAGAGGACTGAGAATATGTGGGAGCAACAACCCTGTAGGCACCAAAGTTAGTAGAGAAGGAGGGGGAGGAGGTGCTCCAGGCACCAGAGCTGAGTGTCCCCTGCAGTGCACGGTGAAGACCGTGGTGAAGCAGCTGTCCCCCTGCAGCCCAGGAGGTCCCTGAGGAAACAGAGATCTACCCGCAGCCTGTGGAAGACCCCAGGCTTAAGTAGGTGGATGCACCCAAAGAAGGTTTTGACCCCATGGGAAGCCCATGCTGGAGCGAGCTCCTGGCAGGATATGTGGACCTGTGGAGAGGAGGACCCCCACACTGGAGCAGGTTTGCTGGTCAGACTTGTGACCCTATGGGGGACCCACACCAGAGCAGCTCATGAAGAACTGGATCTAAAAGAAAAATCATGGATACGGGGACAAGGTTTGAATTGCATCACCAAGAGAGAAAATACAGCATTTAAATATCTTCTAGGGAAAAAAAAAATAAGGACATATCCATTAATCGAAAAAAAAAAAACCCTGCCAGGCGAGGCTGCAAGCAAGAGAAGGTGGGGGAAGCAGGGAGGGAAGGGAGATAGGCCACACACCCCAAACCAGATCGCAAACAGAAACGAACACGCCCGAAGGGAGGGGGGAAGAGGGGGAAGAGAAGGGGGGGCAGCGGGGAAGAGGCGCGGACTTTACCTTGCATCCCAGCTCAGCCACAAAAATAAATTTTCTTTTAGCAGCACAGCAAGCTTACTAGACTCCATGGCTCTGCAAGTAGCGTCACCTCCACTCACTGTCTCATGCTTTTAACTCCTCCCGCGGTGGCGGCTCCTCCTCTCCAGATTTCACTGCCGTATAGGGCGCACTCTCCTGGCTTAGGCAGTGGCAGAGCGGCGTGCCTGGTCTCCCTTCCGGCCGCCATCTCGCGTGTTGTGCTCTATCCTCATCCCACTCCCACAACTCTCATTTCTCGGCGCTCTGGCACCGCTGCTTCCGCTCTAAGAAGGTACAAAGGAGACGGTGGGGGAGGGACTAGCGTGGAATTTGTTGCGCGACCAAGGGCTGCGGGTTAGTGGGCGGCTGTGGTTGGAGCAAGGCAAGGCATGGCATTTACGGGCAGGGCCTCAGGAGAGCTGTGTATGGCACTGTGTGTGGCAGACCGACCGCTCCGTTCTCCATTAGGGCTTGGACGGCTTCCCGTCGGGTGTGCGAGTGTAGTGAGGGGTAGCTGCGGAGCCCCTTGAACTCACCTACCTTACTGCCGGGCCCAGGTTGTGGCCTGGGCCGCCGAGTGCTTCCTGACCTGTTTTACATGGGTGCTCTTGTTGCTTCCACAGATGAAAGAAACGATCATGAACCAAGAAAAGCTTGCTAAGCTCCAGGCCCAAGTGCGCATTGGTGGCAAGGTAGGAACTGTCTCTCATCCCTGCCTTCAGGATTGTGTGTCACGGTCCATACACTGGGCCTCTGATGTGGGATCCTGAAAACTTGGGTGGGGAGCAGCCTTAAAGACTCCTGCCTTGGCTGGACTGTCCTTGGGGGAAACTGCACTGCTGCAGTGATCTCTAGTCAATTCAGTAGAAGCAGAATGTAGGAGTTGAACCTCCAGCCTTTTCTGTTTGGATTTATCTTATAGCTGACTTGTAGCCTATATTCTTAGATAGGCTATATTAAAAGGCATCTGGGATGGGGCAACCCTGGATGTATGTACGAACTAAGGAATGAAAAATAGAGCAGCACTACAGAAAGGGACCTTGGGGAACTGGTCAATGGTAAGTTGGATATGAGTCAGCAGTGCCCTGGCAGCCAGGAGGGCCAGCCGTGTCCTGGGGTGCATCAGGCACAGTATTGCCAGCCAGTCAAGGAAGGTGATTGTCCTGCTCTGCTCTGCACTGGTGCAGCCTTAACTCAACTACTGTGTGCAGTTTTGAGCACCACAATATAAGAAAGTGTTACAAACAACTGTTTGAGATCACTTAAAAAATCAGCTGCAAGGGTATCGGTAAAGTCCAGATTTAATATTAAGTGACAGCGTGACAAAGTTTGTTGACAAAATTCACTCTATTACTTACTAGACAGTTAAGGCACACCAAGGAAAACAAGCAACAACAAAACCAAACAAAATCCAGGCAATCAAAACAGAAATGAACTGGGAACTATCTGGGGGGGATGCGGGGGTATGCATGTGTGTGGGCATGTGGCAAAAGGATAGTGAGGGCAAGGATAAAAAGGAATACAGCCTAAAAGCTTAACAGCACTCAAACTTAACAGTACTTTAAGTTAACTTATACTTGAAACCTAAGAATTTAACAAAGGAACAACACTTATACTATAACCATAACAACTGAGGAATAGCACTCGCAGCATTTAACTTAGCTTATGACTTAACCTTACTTACAGGCCTAACCTACTTAGATATCTAAGGTACTTAAACACCTAAGAAAGCAGCATTTCTCCCAGGTTTCCTATAGCACATGTGCATGTGTATGCACACAGACATAAAGAATCAGTGCAAGTTACCTGTGAAAAATTCCCCTCAAGTGTAAGTGAAATATTAATTTCAGATGGCTTTGCACCTCCCCAGTGGGTGAAGGGTCAGGCCTTGAGGAGTGGAGGTGTTGTCCCAGGACTCGACGTAATTCAGCAATCCTCTGAGTACAGCAAACATGAGAGTTTGCTGCGTCTAAGAGGCCCCACTCAGAGGGAGGTTGCTGTTCACAGCCTGCTGCAGTCTAGAAGAGCTCAAAGGGTCTCATTTTAGACCATTGTTTATAGGGTCGCAAGAGAGTGGGCTTTAGTCATAACAGTGTTTCATCCTGGACACAGTTTGGGTCAACACTTTCTTTGAAACTGTGAGAACAGGGATATTATGCCATTCAGACAAGGAAAACAGTTTCCAAGGCTGTTCATAAAGAAAAATGGAGCTCATTAGCAGCAGTTCCTGGGAGCAGACAGTGTTTCTGATAAGCTCAAGAAGAGCTGAGCCCATGTGCTGTTTGTCAAGGCTGAGGCCTAACAAGCATTTCTGAGATCACAGTGTGGCCTGGAAAAAGGGGGGTATGCATCACCACAGAAAGATATAAAGCTACTAGAGAGCATCCAAAGGAGGGCTACAAAGATGGTAAAGGGTCTAGAGGGGAAGCCATATGAGGAGTAGCTGAGGTCACTTGGCTTGTTCAGACTGGAGAAGAGGAGACCTCAGGCTACAACTGTAGTTTCAGTCTACAACTTCCTCACAAGGGGAAGCGAAGGGCAGGCACTGATCTCTTCTCTCTGGTGACCAGTGATAGGACCCGAGGGAATGGCATGAAGCTATGTCAGGGGAGGTTTAGTTTGGATAGTAGGAAAAGGTTTTT
Organism: Melozone crissalis; assembly: GCF_028551555.1. Classification (NCBI taxonomy): domain Eukaryota; kingdom Metazoa; phylum Chordata; class Aves; order Passeriformes; family Passerellidae; genus Melozone; species Melozone crissalis. Next base: position 631,597 of record NW_026535813.1, on the reverse strand, counting down.
CACCCAGAGGGTGGTTGGGCACTGGAACAGGCTCCCCAGGGCAGTGGTCACAACCCCAAGCCTGTCTGAGTTCAAGAAGCATTTGGACAATGCTCTCAAGCACATGGTGTAAATCCTGGGGCTGTCCTGTGCAGAGTCAGGAGTTGGACTCTGATCCTTGTGGGTTACTTCCAGCTCAGGATATTCTATGATTAAGATTTGAAGTAAGTAGACCTTTAACAGTAAATGATCTTGGGTATAGTTTTCATAATAGACTAGAGAGCTATACTCCAAATTCTCATGACAAATCTTTAAGATGCCCATGGCTGTTTTCTTGCTTTTTAGAACAAAGCTGGGGTTTCTGTATTTCTCATACTCTTATCATTGTAGAATAACATGCGTAGAAGACCTTTTTATTTTAACATCTGAATTTATGTAGCTTTGTGATTACTTATAATCTGAAAATAAAAAATTATGTTGAGTATAGTTGTATGCTAGTAAACATGTTAATTACAGTTTCAGTTTTAAGGCAAGAATTTGTTAGCAATTTTTTTGTTTCTATACCTGAGAAATGTGCACACAATACAGGCTTGTATTTAGAACACAAGCTATTCTAAAATAAGACAATGGGAGCAGTGGTAAAGGACTCTGGAGTGCAGGTAGTTTTTTCATCAGTCTTCCTGATCAAAAGGAAGGAGTTTGAAAGTGTTAGTCAAATTTGGCAAATCAAAAAATGGTTACAGTACTGGTGCCACAGTTGGGGGTTTGGCTACCTAGACTATAGGACTTGGTTTGAGAAACCTGGTCTGTTAGGGGATGATGGGTCCATCTGTCAGAGAAGGGAATCTTTTTCAGTCATAGGCTTGCCAAGCTGGTGAAGAGGGTTCTAAACCAAAATTGCCGAGAGAGGGGAAACTCAGTCCATCCCACTCCTCCTGGTTAGATGCCAGGGCCGGGGAGAGATGCCCAAAGCCTGGAGAGGGATCACAGGTCAGTAGGAGAGCATCTGAAGAGCAGCACCAAAGAATTCCAGCCAGTAAATCAGCTTCATCAGGGACCCAACTTAAATTCCTCTATGCAAACACATGCAGCATGGGGAATAAACAGGATGTGCACATGCCTCCAGGGCTATGATCTTACTGGCAACACAGAGACATGGTAGGAGGCTCCTGTGATGAGTGTTTGAATAGAAGGACACAGGCCCTTTAGGAAGGACAGGCAGGGGAGACAAGAAGGTGGTGTTGCCCTTTATGTCAATGGAGTGCATGGAGCTCCACCTGGGGATGGATGAGAAACTGACAGAGTTTATGGGTCAGGATTATAAGGAGGGCAGGGACAGGTGACATTATAGTGGGAGTCTACTACAGGCCACCTGATCAGGAAGACAGAGTGGGTAAGACTCTCTACAGACAGCTAGAAACAGTCTCACATTCAGAAGCCCTGGTCCTCGTGGGGGACTTCAACCACCCTGATACCTGTTGGAGGGACAACACAACAAAGCACTAGCAATCCAGGAGGTTCCTGGAATGGGTTGATGACTTCCTTCTCCTAGTGACAGAGAAGCCAATGAGGCAAGGGGCTATGCTGGACGTTATTCTCACCAACAAGGAGGGGCTGGTGGGGAGGGTGAAACTCAAGGGCAGCCTGGGCTGCCCTGACCATGAAATGGTGGAGTTTGAGATCCTTGGGGCAGCAAGGAGTGCACACAGCAATCTCACTGCCCTGGGCTTCAGGAGAGCAGACTTGGGCCAGTTCAAGGATCTGCTTGGTAGATCTCGGGGTCTCTAGTTGGTTAGAGTGACCCCGAGATAGGTTAGAAAGTGTCTTTTCCCAGCCCGGCGGTCAAAGAAGGAGTCAGAACTCTTAATTTCTGGGTCTCAAGGTTGTTTATTGTATCTTATCTATAAAATTCTTTCTCCTGTCCTGCTGAGGTCCGCTCAGCAGGTCAGTCAGAGGCACTCTGCCTGCCCCCGGGGTGGTGTTATCTTTTTATACTAAAAACTACATGTACAATATTTACAATTACTTTCCAATACCTATCACCTATGTCAGAGAGTGAGCTTCTATTCTAAACCAATCTAAAAGTGCTAACATCACAGCAGAAGATGGAGGCCAAGAAGAAGAAGGAGAAAGGCTGGACATGCCCAGATTCCTCCATCTTGCTCCATGAACCCCCATTCTAAAAACCTCAAAAATCTATTTTTCACCCCATGATAAATTCACTGTCATTCTACTTAAACTTTCGTGGCTTGTAATTCTTCATATAAAGTTTGGTAATTGTTTTTTCCAAGGGCTAAATCAAAGGCACAGGGGTCTTGGGCTCTGTGCCAAGGTCTCTGAGCCCCCTGGGCAGGGGCTCAAGTCCTCCAGGGCAGCCAGAGGAATTTCCTGGGTTCTGACAAATAGAGTGCCATGGTATAGGGCCCTGGAGGGAAGAGGGGCCCAAGAAAGTTGGTTGATATTCAAGGATCACCTCCTCCAAACTCAGGAGCAATGCATTCCAACAAAGAGGAAATAAGGCAAAAATGCCAGGAGGCCTGTGTGGATGAACAAAGAGGTCCTGGACAAGCTCAAACAGAAAAAGGAAGCCCACAGAGGGTGTAAGCAAGCACAGGTAGCCTACGAGGAATACAGAGAGATTATCTGACCAGCTAGAGATCAGGTTGGGAAAACTAAAGCACTGATAAAATTAAATATGGCCAGGGATGTCAAGGGTAACAAGAAAATCTTCTATAGGTACGTCAGTGATAAAAGGAGGACTAGGGAAAATGTGTGCCCTTTCTGGAAGGATATGGGAGACCTGGTTACCCAAGACATGGAGAAGGCTGAAGTACTCAATGACTTTTTTGCCTCGGTTTTCACCAGCACACCACCTGAGTTGTAGAAGGTGAATGCAGGGATTGGGAGAACGAAGAATCACCCACTCTAGGAGAAAAACAGGTTTGAGACCATTTAAGGAACCTGAGGGTGCAAAAGTCCCGGTGACCTGATGAGATGCATCCACAGGTCCTGAGGGACCTGGCAGAGGAAGCAGCTAAGCCAGTATCCATAATATTTGAGAAGTTGTGGCAGTTCAATGGAGTTCCCACTGACTGTAAAAGGAGAAATATAACCCATGTTTTTAGAAAGGAAAATGAGGAAGACCAAATTACAGGCCCATCAGTCACCTGTTTGGTGTCCAGCAATATAATGGAAGAGATTCTCCTGGTAACTATGCTAAGGCACATGGAAAATAGGGATAATTTGTGACAGGCAACATGGCTTCACTAAAGGCAAATTGTGCCTGACAAATTTGGTGGCCTTCTATGATAGGGTTATGGTATTGGTGGATGAGGGAAGAGTGGCTGATATAATCTACTTGGACTTGTGCAAAGCATTTGACACTGTCCCACGTGACATCCTTGTCTCAGCTGGAGAGACATGGATTTGACAGATGGACCACTCAGTGGATAAGGAATCAGTTGGATGGTCATACTCAGAGTTGTGGTCAACAGCTCAATGTCCAAGGGGACAGCAGTGACTAGTGGTATCCTCAGGGGTCAGTATTTGGACCAGCACTGTTTAACATCTTTGTTGGCCACATGATCAGTGGGATTGAGTGCACCCTCAGCAAGTTTGTTGACAACACCAAGCTGTGTGGTGCAGTCAACACACTGGAGGGAAGGGAGCCCATCCAGAGGGACCTGGACAAACTTGAAAAATGGGCCCCTGAGAAGCTCATGAAGTTCAGCAAGGCCAAGTGTGAGGTCCTGCATCTGAGCCAGGACAATCCCAAGCATGAGTACAGGCTGGGTAGAGAATGGATGGAGAGCAGCCCTGGGGAGGAAGACTTGGGGGTGATGGTTGATGAGAAGGTCAACATGACTTGGCAATGTATGATTGGTACCCAGAAAGCCAACATTATCCTGGGCTGCATCAAAAGAAGTGTGACAGGCAGGTCAAGGGAGACGATTCTGCTCCACTCTTGTGAGATCCCACCTGGAGTACTGCATCCAGCTCTGGCATCCCCAACATAAGAAGGACATGGACCTGTTGGAGTGAGTCCAGAGGAAGCCATGAAGATGCTCTGAGGGCTGGAGCACCTCTGATGTGGTGACAGGCTGAGAGAGTTGGAGCTGTTAAACCTGGAGAAGAGAAGGCTTCAGGGAGACCTGAGAGCCCCTTCCAGTGCCTAAAGGGGCTCCAGGAGAGTTGTAGAGGGACTTTTTAGAGAGTGTCTTGGTTTGAAAAGACAGGTGTCTGCTAAGGAAGGCAGAAGCTTCCCCTGAACTGGAAAAATGTAAACCCCCTCCCTCCAAATTATTATAATTTTGAAATTAAAAGGCTCTCAGGCAAAGATATGGGAATACAAATAACAGTTATTTATTAGGAAAACTAAAAATACAAAGGTAATAGTACAAACATCAACAAAAAATAACGGACAGAGTCAGAATACGACCTGACATCCTGTGGGTCAGAGTGTTGGTAGCAGTCCGATTGGATGGTGGCTGCAGTCCTCCTGCAGTGACAGGTGTGGTTCTGTTGGAGCAGTGATCCTGTAGAAGGGTGAAGTTTTCCTCTGAAGGTCCGGTAGTGGTGTAGATGGGCCTGGTCTTCCTCTGGGAATCCAGTGGAGAAGACAGCTACTCCTCTGGGAGTCCAGTGGGAAAAAGGCTGTCCTAGTGTCCCAAAATCTCAGATTATATTCAGGATGGAATGCTTGGCTCCTCTCCCTGAGCAGAGCATCTCAGGATGAGATGATGTAATTTTATCAGTCATGCAGTGACACTCAATGGCCCATTAACAGCAGATGTATCCCCAAGGGAGGATTGGTTTGTGAAAGAGATAAAGAAAACTGCCCAATTAACAGAAGATAACTGCCACACCTCTAAGAGATGGCAAATAGAATACACACATTACCTTGCAATCTAGGACAGAGAGGCATGGAGTGATGAGACAAGGGGCAACAGTTTTTAACTGAAAGAAAGTAGATTTAGATTGGACATAAGAAGCTTTTCACTATGAGGGTGTTATGGTCCGGTTTTAAAGTTATTTAGAAATTCCTCTGCCCAAATTAAGGTGCAAATGAGACCATATGCCAAAGTCAATAGTATGAGTTTTATTTAATAGTAAATATGAGAGAGAGAGAGAGAAAGAGAGACAAAAGAAGAGAAAGAAATAGAAACTAGGTGGAGGGACAGAAAGAGAGTGACAGAGACAGAATAAGGAAAATATCACCATCTGTGGATCCCAATGATGTTCCATTGATCCTCTCCATCTGGTCTTCTTGGTGGTGAAGGTTTCCCCAAAAGCATAGAATCTGCTGGGTTAATATACACTTAGGCCAGGTGGGAATATCCAGGTATCTCCCCCTGGGGGGGAATCTCTTGCAGCAGACTCTGGATCTGTTGCATCATTTTGCATCACATGCAGTCCTGTGGTGCAAGGCCTCTGGGGACTGCTTTGGGAGGCCTATGATGGATTATGACACCCTCTCAGCTGCCTCTCACGTGAATGTCCCATGAATGTGGCCTGTGGGGTTGGGGATTTTACAGCTGAGCCAGTTTGTGTAAAGGAGAATGGGTGTTCAGTGTCTCTGACCAGAGGTTACACCTTGCACCTGAAACCTCCTTCCCTCTGCCCTCATTTCAGGGGGAGTCTGTGTAAACCTGACTTCTGTGGGCTGTGGTCTTCCCCCACCCCAAACCCAGACAGATGATTCTCAGCGCACCTGCTGGGTTTGGCTTTCTTGTGAATGCATTCCTTTCCCTCAGCCTTGTTTGTTTCTCCTTAGACCTGAGATGATTGAACTATAGTGTCCCCTTTATCTTATCTAGGTGGCTTAACTAACAGTCCAAAGTTCTTCAGGAAGGTTTCTGTGGTTGTAGCTTCTTTATACACTTTTTGCTATAATGGGCAAAACTCCTTCATAAAAATGTTTAAGGCCTGAATAATTTAGGTCCTGGACAGAGCATGATGAGGCATTGGCACAGGTTGCCCCAAGAAGTTGTCTTTTTCCCATCCCTGGAAGTGTTCAAGGTCAGGTTGGACAGGGCTTAGAGAAACCTGGTCTAGTGGAAGGTGTCCCGGCCCATAGCAAGGGGTTGGAACTAAATGATATTTGAGATCTCTTCCAACCCAAACTACTCTGTGATTCTATTCAGCAGAACTCTTGTTGACAGTTTCCAGTAGCGTTTATTCATGCATTGAAACTTTTTGCCTTTAAATGGATATTTAGTGTGATAGATGAGTAATGCGATGGTTGACTCTCACAATTAAAAGGCAAATATTATGTATATATGTTAAGAGAAGTTTTATAGACTTATGTTTTACCCTGCTTGTGTTGTTATCAGAGGGTAGCCAGGGTTTGGGACATTTGGGAGGGTCGGCTTGTTACTATGGCAACGTCTGACCTCCAATCAAAATTTAAGGAAGTAAATTCCACCACTGAACAGTGAAGAAGGAGTCGATGGATAGAACTTTGAGAGGGGCAAAAGGATTAAAAGGTGGAACATCCATTGTGTGGATGAGCACATGGTGGGAAAGATCCTCTGCTCCCTGCGGCGTAATATTTTCTCTATTCAGTCTTCTGTTGTATTTTTGAGAAGGTTTAATAAACCTTTAAATTTTTGGAAGTGAGTATCATTTCTCACAATGGGGGCTCTCCCTGGGATTTACACCTTGCCCCGGTGGCACTAGAAGTTCTCAAAAGGGGAGCCCCCTCACCACAAATTTGGCGGAATTTATCAGACTCTCCCATGGCCACCAGTGGTCAGAGGTTGGAATCCCAGAGACAACAGGAGGCTGGATAAAGAAAAGAGAAGAAGAGGGGTGAGTAACATCCTCATAACTATCTTTGGCCAGATAATTATTCTATAATTCTGGTATAGGAACTTCATGCCATTACTATACTAGACCTGTCCTGGTCTGTTGAAGTTTTAGGATATTGGAGAGTAGGAGGGAACGGTGGGACACGTGGTGAAGCAGAAAGCGGGGATTTCCCCCGTGGCTGGTGAGATGCATGAGATTGAAGGATTTGTGAGGGGTTTGCAGCACTGAGCCAGCGCACACGGGGGGAGTGAGTGAGCCCACATGGGGCACTGCCTGACTCTGGTGCGCGGCCGGCGCTGTGGTTTCCCGGGCCAGCTGAGTGGTGGTAGCCGGTGGTGGCGCCAGGGGAGACCGAGCAGCAGTGGCGCTAGCCTGGCTGGCAGGCTTGTGCTAGGACGGGGACCCATGGCAGGGTTCCCAGCCAGCACACGCAAAGGGAGTCAGTGAGCCCACATGTGGCAGCACCTGACTAGTTCGCAGACAGCGCTGTGATTTCTGGAGCCAGCCGGGACTAGACTGGGAGAGGGGGGACTGCCTAGGTTTGCAGCGAGGGGGAGGGGGTGGTTGCCCAGGAGTGGGTGTAATGGTCAGCGTGGAGCGGTGGTTTGCTCACCGTTGAATTGTGACAGGGCGGAGCCAGCTGCAGGACCAAATCACAGCGGGGGAAGAGCTGCTGAGCCAGATGGGGCGGGGAGCAGAGTGTGACCCTGGGATGAAAGCCCCAGGATCATCGGTGTTTTTCAGAAGAAGTAAAGTTTTTTTCCTTTTTTCTTTTTTCTCCTTCCTTCCTTCCTTCCTTCCTTTCTTCCTTCCTTCCTTCCTTCCTTCCTTCCTTCCTTCCTTCCTTCCTTCCTTCCTTCTCCTCTCCTTCCTTCTCTCCTTCTCCTCTCCTTCCCTTCCCTTCTTAGGGAGGCAGACCTTACTGGGAGACTGTGTAATTGGCTGATTGGAGGAGGCAGGCTCTGTCAAGAGGGCCTGTGGTTGGAAAGGTGGGCTCTGTCAAGGGAAGACCTGTGATCTGCTGGTCAGGATGGGGTCATGGATGAGTAGCGAATCCCCAAGGGTAGAAGCAGAAATTGAGGAGGAACCAATGGGCATACCCCCAGATAGTCCACTGGGAAAGAAACTAGCCCGGTGGAAATATGATCCCAACACCAGAGATAAGGACAAGACCAAAATGATTCAGTACTGCGCAGTAGAATGGACCAGAAAGGAAATTAGGAGCGACCATGTATACTGGCTCAGATATGGGTCAGACAAAGGATAGATATGTCAGGCATTAAACATGTATGTAAGAGCTAAGAAACAATTAAATCAGTATTACGGCAGGGGGTTTTCAGGGTCTGTCCGACCCCGACTGCCGTAGGTGTCTGGATAGTGAAGTCTTGCTAAGCACAACCTGTCCAGGTCCCTCAGGCAGGCTCCCAGCCACAGGTAATCTTAGCAAGCAGCTCAGCTCTTAAGTGAGATCAGCTCTTTGGTGAATTCAACTCTTTAGTGATTTCAGCTCTTTGCTTGCTAAGTGCCTTGGCAGACAGAGGGGGAAAGAGGAGAAGGCTGTATGAGGTTCCACAGAGGTGTCTTTATTGGCAGCTTCTGCGAAGGGTGACAGTGACAGCTCTTCTGCTGAACAGCACAGAAATAGGAGTTTATATAGGGTATAGGGGTTTTGGGAAACAGTCCAATAGTAAGGGTCAAGGCGAATATGACCTATCGTCTTACAGACAGATAATGAGGGTCCGAAGGCGAAAGAGGGGCTTCTTAGATCCAGTCATCATGACTAGGCATTACTCATCTTAGGCAACTGACTGCCAGGGAGGCCTTGCAGGCCCTGTGGCTGCTACAAATCAGGAAGAGAGTGACTATGCTGTTTGCTGGGAAGGGGAAACCGCACCCTGAAAGGTGAGCATGTTTAAGGTAGCAGAACATAAAGAATGGGACCCATTAGACCACTTACACCCCCCCCCGCCACCTCCAGTAGCTCTAATTACACCTCCCCTACCCCTTGTTGGGCCTAGCTAAAACACCAGAAACAGGGTAGCACCCCGGGAGGAAAGCAGATCAGAGGATGGGAGCCAAGAGTCAGGATTATAATTATACCCCCTGAGGGAAATGCCACTGGCTGGGGTGCTGGGAGGAATTGGATTTGTAACCATAACTCTCAGTTCCTCTGACATGAGAATGTTTAAAAAGGAATTAAAAGGACTATTAGAGGACCCCATTGGATTAGGGGAGCAGTTAGACCAGTTTCTGGGGCCCAATATTTATACATGGGAAGAAATGCAGTCAATAATGACCATGTTGTTCACACCAGAGGAAAGACAGATGATCTGGGCAGCTGGGGTATGGATTTGGGAAAGGGAGCATGTGCAAGGACCTCCTGGGGATCTGAAAATGCCTATAGTGTGCCCCAATTGGGACCACAACAGCACTGGGGGGAGGCAAGACATGGAGGAATATAGAACATTGATTATAAGATGTATCAAAGAGGCATCACCATGTAATCAAAATGCCTGTAAGGCTTTCGATGAGCAGCAAAAGTGGGAAGAAACCCCAACAGAGTGGTTAGAAAGATGGAGGAAAAATATGAGGCAATATTCAGAGGTTGACCCTGACACAGTGGCCGGACAGATCTTACTAAAGATAAATTTCATCACTCACGCCTGGCCAGATCTATGGAGAATGTTAGAAAAATTAGATGGTTGGCAAGAAAAGAGGTTAAAAGGATCTTTTAAGGGAAGCACAGAAGGTGTATGTAAAGAGAGATGAAGAGAAGGCCAAGGTGAAAGCCAAGGTAATGGTAACTACCATTAGGGAAGGAAACATGCACATAAAGAATTACTCAGGTAAGGGGGGGGGGGGGGGCCAGAATGCCCGAATGCAGGAAGATAGATGGAGGGGGCATGAAGCCCCCTGGGACTGGACACAAAGATGAATGTTTGGGGGACAGGGGAACCTAGGACCAGTTTGCTTTTACTGTAAAAAGAATGGGCATATCAGAAAGAATTGCCCCCAGAGGAAAAAGGACCTGAGGGTCTATGAGACTGAGCAAAAAGGAGAAGCAGAAGACTAGAGGTGTCAGGGGCTTTACCTCCTGGGGACAGAATACCATCAGGAGCCCTTGATAACTTTAAAAATAGGTCCCCATGATAAAGAATTTGAATTCCTAGTAGACACGGGGGCTGAAAGAACTTGTATTTGTAGAATCCCAAAGGGGTGCAAAAAGGGTCAAGATACCGTGCAAGTAGTAGGTGCAAAAGGTGAAGGGTTCAAAGTCTTAGTTGTAAAGGAAGTAACGTTTGAAGAGGCAAATAAAATAGGAATTGGGGATGTTCTATTAATTCCAGAAGCAGGTGCAAGTTATTAAGATGGGATTTACAGGTGCAGTTAGACATTGGAGTACTCCCAGAGGAAGGGAAAATAAATGGTAGTTAAGCTTCTCCAATTAAGAGAAGAGAATGAGGAGAAAATTCATGAAATTGTGTGGGCAAAACCAAAAAATTGAGGCAAATTGAACATGAAACCAATAGTAATAAAAATAGTTAATGAGAACCATCCAGTTCAGGTATGACAATACCCACTCTCACCTGGAAGGGAGATGATGACTGCAACTGGTCTTCCAGGACCTGCTTGAAGAAGGGACCTTAGAACCATGTATGTCCCCCCATAATATACCCATATTACCAGTAAAGAAGTCAGATGGGACTTTCAGGCTTGTCCAATATTTAAGAGAAGTAAACAAATGAACAGTGAATCGATACCCTGTAGTGCCTAACCCCTATACACTTTTGAGTAATATGCCCCCATCACACCAGTGGTTTAGCGTGATAGACCTAAAAGATGGGGTTTGGGGCATGTCCACTGGCAGAGAAAAAGTAGGGATATATTTGCCTTTGAATGACAGGACCCTGATTCCGGGAGGAAGCAACAGCTTCGGTGGACTAGGTTACCCCAAGTGTTTTCTGAATCCCCAAACCTATTTGATCAAGCCCTGGGAGAAGTACTACAACTCTTCTCCATCAAACCTGTGATAAAACTCATTCAATAATTAGATGATTTGCTTCTTTCAGGATGGGAACAAAAAAAAGTTCGGGAATCCACCAAAGCATTGTTAAATTTTCTGGGAGACCAAGGACTTTGAGTATCAAAAGGGAAAATGCAATTTTTAGAGAGGGAAGTAAAATACCTAGGACATGTCATTTGCCAAGGCCGCTGATGACTGAACCCTGTGAGAATTGCGGGGTTAGTCTCACTCCCATGGCCAAATACTAAGAGGGAAGTTAGAAGGTTTCTCGTCTTGTTGGGATATTGTAGGCTGTGGATTGAAGGATACACTCAGGCCATCAGGTTCTTGTATGAAAAGTTAGTAGAAGAGGAGATTAGGTGGGATGAAGACAATGAGCAAAACTTGAAGCTTTAAGGCAAAAATTAGTCAGTGCGCCAGCACTGAGTCTTCCCGCCTTAGACAAACCCTTCTATCTGTTTGTAGATAAAGAAAGAGGGGTAGCTCATGGAGTACTAGCCCAGGACTGGGGAGGATCCAGGAAACCAGTGCCCTATTTATCAAAACTGCTGGACCCTGTTAGCTGAGGGCAGCCAACCTGCATTCAGGCGGTGGCCGTGACCACCGTACTCCTAGAGGAAACAAAAAAATTTACCTTTGGGAGAAAACTGAGAATATATACCCTGCACTGAGTGAAAAGTATCCTAAGCCAAAAGGCTGAGAAATGGCTCACTGATTCCCAAGTGCTAAAGTATGAAGCCATCCTAATAGGTAATGATTTAAAGCTAAACGTGAGTAACAAACTCAACCCTGCAGAGTTTTTGTATGGAGAACCAGGTGAGGAATTAATACATAATTGCCTAGAAGTTATAAACTATCAAACTAGAGTAAGAGAGGACCTAACGGATCAACCTCTCTAAGGAGGGAAACAATTGTACATTAATGGATCATTAAGAGTAATCCAGAGGCCCCAGGTATAGGGATATGCTTTAGTGAATGAAGGGTTAGTAGCCATAGAAAAGGGATAGTTACCTTCCAACTGGTCAGCCCAAGCATGTGAGTTATATGCCCTAAAACGAGCTCTGGAAATATTAGCACAGAAAAGGGGAATAACATATACAGACTCAAAATACGCTTTTGGTGTAGTGCATACCTTTGGAAAAATTTGGGAAGAGAGGGGCCTATTAAATTCAAAGGGAAAGGGACTGATTCACAAAAAGCTTGTTTTAGAAGTGTTAGAAACCTTATAATTATCAGAGGAAGTAGCAGTGGTACATGTTGAAGGACATCAAAAAGGGGAGACTCAAGAGGCATGAGGGAACAATTTAGCTGATTTAGAAGCTAAGAATGCAGTTGAATCAGGGACAGAAAAACTAATGATGGTGGTAAACCCTCATGGGAGAAGTGCAAGAAGTCACGGTATTTAGTGCAGCAGAAGAGGAAGAACTCCTTAAAATAGGAGCCAAGAAAGATAATGAAGGGAGGTGGAGATTAGCAGATGGGAGGCAAATGGGATAGCTAAGCAGGTGACTGAACAGTGTGGGATATGTCAACAAGTAAATAAGGTCATGAGGAAAAAACCCAGGGGAGGGCAAGAACTAGCCTTACGGCCCTTTCAAAACATCCAGGTAGATTTTACTGAGTTTCCCCAGGAACAAAGTTGCAAGTTTTTGCTAGTGGCAGTAGATCACTTGACTCATTGGGTAGAGGCGGTACTCACTGTGAAAGCCAATGCCGATGTTGTGAGTAAAACACTCCTAGAATCAATCATTCCCTGATATGGGATGGTAAACAGGATTGATTCAGACCAAGGAACTCATTTCACATCTAAGATATTGCAGAAAATTCTTCAAGCCCTGGGAGTAAAATGGGAATTACACACTCCATGGCATCCACAGAGTTCTGATGGGGTTGAGAGAATGAATCAAACTCTTAAAAGAACTCTAGTTAAGCTAATGATTGAAACCCAAATGTCATGGATAAAATATCTCCCTTTAGCCTTATTAAGAATTAGAACCCAGCCCCGGTCATATCTGGGAGTGTCACCCTATGAAATGATGTTTGGGTTACCCTTCTTGACCTCACCTCAGAAGGTTGCCACCTATGAGGAAGGAGAAACCAATGCCAAGAAATATGTTATGTCTATAGCAGAAACCTTAGAAGGACTGAGACATAAAGGGGCAATTCCTCAAACCACCACCCTGGATATCAGAATCCATAATATTAACCTCAGAGGTTGGGTGATGATCAGCCCCTAACTCATGGAGAGATCAGCCCCTAGCTCTTCAGTGGGAAGGTCCCTTTCATGTACTGCTTACCACTGAATTGGCTGTGCGAACTGCAGAGCAGGGATGGACTCACGCCAACAGAGTCAAAGGCCCTGTAGAAGAACACAAAGAATGGGCTATAACATCCAGGCCAGGTGAAACAAGATTGATTTTCAAGCAGAGACCAAGAGATGACCAGAAAACCAACAACATGCTCAAAAAGTAGAGTCAAGCTTCCACCAGCCACCTCGAGAACTGTTTTAATAGGTGAGAATTACCAGCATCTGTTGAGGGGAGGGACACAAGTGGGCCGTAAAAGGTAATGGGACAGCTTCCTTAAGAAAATAAGACGAAGGAGGGCAAGACCGGGTTGGCCCCTTTGTTCACTACCAGGAAGACTCCATAACCCTGCTGCGGGTAACAACCCCGTAGGCATGGTAAGGTAAGGGCAAAAAGACCATGCCGGACTTCTATAATTCCTCAACTGTCTTCCTCAACAAGAGAGACTGAAGGGCAAGACCGAGTTTGCCTCTGTACCCACACCTAAGGTACGCCTACTATGGGTAGCAACCCCTTAGGCACGGTAGATGGGGGTAAAAAGCCATGCCCGACCGCTGTAATGTCCTTTTGTTCATTCCAGATAAGGGTGTTTAGAGTGAACTAGGGATTTTTTTTCTATTTGGTTTCCTCTGTCCTTGCCCACATCAACAGATGCTAGTGTGAGTCATTGAATTCAATTGTTCGAGCCAAATAACTTGAGGAAAAGGGGAGATTGTGATATATGAGTAATGTGATGGTTGACTCTCACAATTAAAAGGCAGATATTATGTATATATGTTAAGAGAAGTTTTATAGAGTTATAGTTATGTTTTACCCTGCTTGCGTTGTTATCAGAGGGTGGCCTGGGTTTGGGACATTTGGGAGGGTCAGCTTGTTACTATGGCAACATCTGATCTTTAATCAAAATTTAAGGAAGTAAATTCCACCACTGAACAGCAAAGAAAGAGTTGATCGACAGAACTTTAGAAGGGGCTAAAGGGTTAAAAGGTGGAACATCCATTGTGTAGATCAGCACATGGTGGGAAAGATCCTTTGATCCTGGCACCATAATATTTTCTCTTTTCAGTCTTCTATTGTATTTTTGAAAAGGTTTTAATAAACCTTGAAATTTTGGAAGTGAGTATGATTTCTCACACTTAAGCAGCTTTAAATCAGGATTAATCCAGTAATTAACTGGCTTGGTGATTTTGTGTATTCTTTATATGGATTACTAGTTAAGCAGAGGACTGCTGTATTATATTGATGATTATGTGCATGTTGCTAGCATGTGTGTATTGGCTACAGAGGGCTTTAACCTTGATCACAACTGTTTTGGGGTTTTTTTCTTCTTTCTTGTGAGAAAAGTTTGCACATTGCCTCTGATGGAAGATTTTGATAACATTGCAGGACTGCAGATCTTAAAAAGAAGATAAATATTCTATTTAGGTGGAGGGCTGTTGCGGTGTGATGTCATGGTTTGCCTCAGTTTCCCGATCCTTCCCCAGGTGCCAATCACTACTCCTTTCCCCCCTCCCTTGCCCCCTGCTGAGTGCTGTCTGTCAATCCAGAAATTCCAGAAGGGCATCCAGTGATTGGCAGAGTTCAAAAGATGCCTTTCAGCCCTGGGGACATTGGGCCATCCAGGTGTCATTTGTCCCCTGAGACTCCCTCCCCTTACCTGGTTGGTGGGATCCCTACCCCTTCCCTCCCCCTCTCCCCGGGGTTAAAAGACACAGCAACCACGCGGTTGGGGAAGTTCTGTTACAGCTGTTACTCGATTCAGAGGCCTGTGGGCCAGGAATAAAGCTCTGGATCTAAACCCTCCAGCAGAACCCGACTCCTTTCTTTCACCTCGCCTTGAAGCTTCTCCAGCAGAGGTAAACATGAGCTCCTGCATGCCTGGACTTGTCCCAAGCGCCCAGCTGCAGCATCCAGCCAGCCAAAGGTGTCTCTGAGGTGAAACCACCACAGCTGCCGCCTTTGGTCAAGCAGCAAGGGCCAGACGAGCCCAGGCACGTTCCATCTGTCTATATTGGTATTTAATTCCAATAACAATGGAAGTTCATCCTAATTTTAGGTAACTTGTTCCACCTAAACAGTTGGCATTCAGAGCTCTAGGTAATCCCTAACATAAACCAGATGCAACTCCATATTGTGTTACACTGTAAAGAATAACGGATAGAAAAAAAGAGAGATCATTTGTATTTACTGGGATGGTAGACTAAAATCTGTTGTACATTCTTCAATAGGAAGCTGATGGTTAGGGGCATTCCAGCAAAGGTTTTCCTGACCATTGTGGACCTGATTTCCCCCCCCCCCCCCCTCCCCTTTACCACAATGGTATAAATTACTGGAGTGCAGACATGGCCTGTCACTACTCTGATCATTAGTATTGCTATAGCAGTTATGCTTGCACACACCTCCTGCTGTGCAGTACATATACTTTCAGGAATTACACTGCTTTGTCTGGAAATGAATGTATAACCAGTTGAATTAAGAATTCAGTTACTCGGAAGTTTAAAGATCAAAGATATTGTTAGGGGTTAGTCCTAGGAATGATGTCTGAATAGATCTTTCTGTAGAGGTTGATTTGTCACCAAATTAAGCTTGCAACTCTTTATGCATGCAGGACTGTAGAGTATGTCAGTCTTCAGGAGATGATCAGTTTTCAGTTTTATGCCTATGGTAACAGACAAGGATACACTTGAAGTTTTTCTTTCCTAAGTAGGATGTTGCAGAATCCCCATGAGACTTGGGAAATAAAGCTTCTGTGGTGCATTGCATCCTAAAATCTCACACTTCTCACAAACGTGCAAAGCTTATGTGGTGGGTTTTATGTTGACTAAATTGCTAGGCACTTACTAGAATTATTTATTATCTGCTGTGAGATAAGGATTAGAAGAAGAGCAAAGCAGGCTCAAACTTTAAAGGGTATAAAGAAAACTTTAATGACAGAACTAAAAGAAAGAATAATAAGAATCAAAAAATCTTCAGAACATTTCTTTCTCACTCTCTTTTCTTTCTTGCTAGCAGTGTAAAGAGATAAATTTGGTATTTTTAGTCCGTTTACTATTGTTCAAGTAATTTTTCTTTAGTTTACTTAGGGAGAGGAGTCTTTCTCACTGTGCTGTGGAGACTTTTCCACAAGAAACAGTTATCTCATGGCTTTTAATTTTTACAAATAGCAGCTGGCCAGAAATCTGCAATTGTGAAGTCTTTCTTATCTTTTGCAGCTTTCTCACAGTTGCCTTTATGGGTTATATTAAACTTATGGGGTATTATTTTAAGGATGAGCTGTTTAAAAGCAAAAGTTTTTTTTATCTGTCTTTTAGATCATCTTCATCTCTGGGAACAGAGGTTTTTTACTTCTTTCTTTGGGGGTGTGAAACACACCAATCACTTATTTTTAAAATTTTAAAAAGTTTAATGATAATAAAATTGTTATAAAAATAGCAATATAATTAGAGTAATAATATTTTGGACAGTTTGGATTTAGGACAATATGAGACAATAGAAACAAAGAGTTACGGACATCCGGGTACCTTTTTCTGGGCAGCATAAGCCCGAAAAAGGACACACGTTAACAGAGGATTAACCCTTAAAAACAATAACCTGTTGCATATTCATACATCTCATACATGATGCATAAATTCCATTCAAACACAGGATTCTGTCTGGTCATCATCAACTTCTTCCTCTTAATCCTAACGGCGTTGTCCTGACTGAGCGAGGCAGGAAGAAGTTAGTTTCACCTGATAATGGGGCAATAAATTCTTTTTCTCTGAAAGATTTAGGTGTCCTGTGGCTGCTATCTCGGTGTGAGCCCTTTCTTTAGGAAAAAAGTATCCTACATAGCATAGTTTCTATTATAGCATTTTGTTATAACCTAAAACTATATTTAAAACACTACTTAAGAGAATTAATACAGCATAACTTTCTAACACAACACATATAATATTCATTTTAATATTTGCGAAAAGCCAATCATAAAATACGCATTTTTCACAAGGGCAAGGGGTCTTCATCACTCATCTCTGTTCAAGCTTCTCATTTAAATCAGTTACTTTAACACTTGCTTTGCTTTAGCATAGATGCCTTTGCTCATGTCTATAGTTTGAACACTCTCTTCATGCTTTTTCATTAATTAAAGGGATATTTTAGTGTATTACAGTTCATTACCATGGCTTTATCAAAAGAATTTTAGCTTAAGACTAAGGCATCTCTTAATTTTCTTTTTATCTGGGACTTGGCTCTTTCTTTACTGATTTTCATGTCTTATGTTGTTCTCTATGTGTCTTCATTTTTTTTTTTTCTTACTCGAGAGAGGATTGATATTTGTAGGTTTCATCTATGCACTAAAAGACTTCATATCTCGCCTAGGGCCTGCGGAGGGCTATGTGATCTCTGCCAGGCAGTGGTTAGAGCTGTTTACGGTGGAAGATTCTATGGGGCCGCGCTGGAAGGAAGCTAGGATCTCAGCAGCCAGGCTAGGACTCAGCAGTAGCACGCTGCGGGCTGACGGCTTCCCCTCCCTTTGCCTGGTAGTTTCTGGTGTAACTCAGTAGTGGCAGAATTTCAGTTGAGCTGTGGGTTGGCCTGGCCGCGCTGGGGAGGGGCGGCGGGGGGAGGGACGGGGACCCGGAGCTGCTCCCGGGACCTGGTGGGCCCCCACTTGGCCCGGGCTGGCGGCAGGCTTTAGCGTCGTCAAGATGTTAGCAGCCGCGGCCCGGCCCAGCCTCACCCGAGGCCCCACAGCCTCCCCTCCCCCCGCCAGGCCACCGCTGGGGCCCGGCCTGGCCCAGCCAGCCCGCATGGGCCGCGGCAGAGCGGGGCCGGTCTTACTGGCACCCAGTTACCTCTTCAAGGCCGGAAGCAAGAGAGCGATTCTCGGGCTTTGCTCGTCTTTAAATGTGTATATCACAGAGGCAGATTCAGCTCTTTTAGGTGGTTTAACAGATTGCTAATATTCAAAACTAGTAACTGGTTTTGTCAGGCACAGAGGAAGTTCTTAGTAGCTCCTCATAGAGAATAACTTCTGTAGCTGACGTTTTTCCCTCGTTACTACTGTGAAAAACACATTCACTCTCCTGTGAAAATTTTAAAGTTTAATAAAGGACAATAGGAGACAAGGACCATAGAGCAAAGGTTATTATGGCTGGGTGCATCTTGGCATTCAGCCAAGGCCACACATCTTCAGGCTACCCCTTAAATACCTTTTCCATTGCATCAGCCTGTTGCATATTCATAGACCCTTATGCCTAGTAAACTTTTTTCCCCAAACTAGTTTACATTTTCCAGGAACTATTTTACATGGCCCCTCCTTGGATCTGCCTTTTTAGAACATGCATGGGCTTTGGCTGTGGTTTTGCCTCCTCTTTATCACTTCCAGTTTGGGCCTTGGTCCATACTTACTTCAGACAGTGAGTGCTGATAGTTGGCATATCTGTAGCAGGTGTCCTTATCCTATGTTCATTGGATGTTATCCCATCCAAGCAGGCATTTTAACACAAGCATAGCTATTTCACTACTATGTCTAAGCTTAATTAATAACAGAAATAAAAACTATATCAAAGTTACTTTAACACTACACATATAAATCCATTTTAATATTTGTGAAAATTCAGTATTATAATATGTATCTATAACACTACAAATCAATTAATGCAAAACCAGCACAGCTTGCTTTAGCAAGGAAAAGACTGTTGCAGTACAGTTGAAGGAGTGGGGTTGTGTGCTGTAACACAGAAATAGGACCTTGCATACAAAGTTGATTTGTAGATGGCTGAAGAGTAGTTATATGGCCACAAGAATTAGAGTTTGCAAACAGCTAATTAAATATTAATTCATAACCTTTTTTTTTTTTTTTACAAAGGGTACTGCCCGTAGAAAGAAGAAGGTTGTTCATAGAACAGCTACAGCAGATGACAAGAAACTTCAGTTTTCTTTGAAGAAACTGGGTGTCAACAATATTTCTGGAATTGAAGAGGTAATTGTTTAAAAGGGGAAAATGCTTTTCTCTATAGAAGTATAAAATGTATAAAACATAATTTCCTTGAAAGTAACATGTTAAACTTTCCTGTAAATTATCTATAGGTGCTTAAATGAGCTTTAGGAACTTCAACTAGTTTCCTGTTAAATTGAAAAATCTTGCTAAACTGCTTGAAATACTGGTGTTGTTTTGTTTTCTCCCCTTGCAGGTTAATATGTTCACCAACCAAGGAACAGTCATTCATTTCAATAACCCTAAAGTTCAGGCATCCCTGGCTGCTAACACTTTCACTATCACTGGCCATGCTGAGACAAAGCAGCTGACAGAAATGCTTCCTAGCATTTTAAATCAGCTTGGAGCTGACAGTTTGACTAGCCTGAGAAGATTGGCAGAAGCCCTACCCAAGCAATGTAAGTTAAAACTTGAATGCATTTCCTGCTGGCAGCTATGGGGCTTATTTGTATAGCTGCAGTGAAATTCAGTGCACTCTTGCTGTCTGCAAGCATATTATAAAATGCTGAAGAAATGAGACACTTAAATCTTATTTATAGCTCAAATCCAACAATTAATATAACAGAATAAAGCAGAGGCCCCTGTTTCTCAGCATATCTTGCAGCTGGTCCAGGACTAGAAAGTTGTCGCCAGACTTGATTTCTTGGTAGTTTACTACTTGCTGTGGCTACCATACTTTGGCATACCTAGTTCATTAAAGCTAGATAGAGTTACTCTGAGAAAGTTAGGTTTTAAAAGAAGGTATGTCCGTTTTGACACTTTTAATGGAAACATAAACAATAGGGAGAGGGACTTGAGGACAGACATCTTGCTACTGCTTTGTTCCCTCACAGGTGTGGTGAAGGTATTATTTCTTGCATGGGCTTTTTGATAGCTAAGAGGCATTTATACAACATTTGTAAGGAAATATATTATAATTTCTGTGTGTGTAGAACAGTGTAGCAAACAGGACTGGCATGATCAGTAAGCTAGATACACCAATTTCATATTCTATCCTTAGATTAGTAAAAGAACCTGAACACTTTTTCTCCCTAAAACTATGTTTGAAAAGTAGAGGAGGGACCTAAGTATCTGGTGTTTGGAAAAGGTGCTGCTGCTGCTGCTACAGGGTAAGATTTGGGAGCAGAAGACAGGCTTGTTGATATTGGGAGTGATGCCTTAAGTTTTTAGCATTTATATTTTTCAGATCCTGTACTGCATTAGTGTATAACTCTGAACTCCATATAGAGTGTTAGTAAGCTCTCTTCACATTTTGGTCAGACAAAACAATCCTTCCAGGCCTGAGAACCAAGGACACCCTCTGCCTCAGGCCCCGAAAAGTATAAAAAAAAGTGTATGGGGGAGGGGGGGAAGCAAACCAGAGCAATATGATTTCATTACCTAAAGCTGTAATTGGAGAATTAACCTCTGATATGCAAATAGACCAAACTTATATCTGTCTGAAAAACTCATGACTGTCATCCATCTGGGGGGTAGTCTCTGCAAGGCTTTTGCACTGCCCAAGGTGTATCTATTGAAGGCCTTTAATAAATACCCACTTTCTTCTTTTAACTCTGTCTAGCCTCTGTTCTAGGTAGCCACTGCAAGGCATCAGGACCATGTTTCAGTTCCTGCATGTAGGGTTTTCCTACTTACTTTCTGCTTTTTGTGGCAGTTATGAACTTGACTGTTATGGTTTTTCTTTCTGTGCTTTGCTGACAGCAAAGATAGACTCTATTCCTAAAGCTGATGATGCTTCTCTTCTCTCAACTTCCCACCGAAAAAAAATCTGCTAGAAGTAGTGTTCAGGAGGTGAGGTAAACTGCTTTCCCAATGAAACTCAGGTCCCTCCTTCCTAGTGTCAGCTGTGTGGTTTCCTTCTGGTAGAAGTGGGTCTTGAAAGAAAGAAAACTTGAAGGATTTAAAATGAACCTGTTAAGATCTCTCTTCTTATAAAAAGGTGAGACAACTATTTATTTAAGGGAGGGGCTATTTATCAGGGAATGTATAATAGGACAAGGGGTAACAGTTTTAAACTAACAGAGGGCAAGTTGAGATTAGATATTAGGAAGAAATTCTTTATTCAGATGGAGGTGATGCACTGGCATGGGTTGCCCAGAGAAGCTGTGGCTGCCCTGTCCCTGGAAGTGTTCAAGGTGAGGTTGGACAGGGCTTGGAGCAACCTGGTCTAGTGGAAGGTATCCCTGTTCATGTCAGGAGGGGTGGAACATGGTGGTCTTTAAGATCCATTCCAACCTAAATGTTATGGTTTGACACTGGCACAATGCCAGTGCCCCCATGAAAATTCCCCCCTCCCTGGCGTCTGCTGTGAGGTGGTACCCGGAAATAAGCAAAGCAGGCTCCTGCTTAAGGAAAAAGGGAAAAAAAACTTTATTAACTAAACTACAAAAACTAAACTACAAAAGAAAAGAAAAAAAAACCACAAGTAAAATGAAAACTACACAGAACCACTTCCCCCTCCTCCTCCTCCCAGATCCCCAGTACATTTACATTTCCCAAAATTATCCACACTCGGTCTGGCACCACCCTTTAGAAAATCAAATCTTCAGCTCATGAAGAGTAGACGGAGTCCTTCCTTGTCCCACGGACTTCTCGTCACAATTAGCACGGCCCGGAGTCCTGCTATCTCGTGACATCTCCTTTCCATGCCAAGGTGCTCTCACCACCAGGCATGGGATGGGGCAGAGGCCTGCTTTCAGGGTGGACCTTTTTAAGGATGCCTCGTCTCGTTCCAAGCAGAGCACAGTCTCATCTCTGGGACCTTTGTCCCCCCCATTTCTTCTATACCCCCTGGGGCCGAGGGGTCTCAACACCAAACTCTCTTGACTCCGAGCCTCCGCTTCCCCCTGCAATGCAGCCTCTGTATCACCAGGAAACAGTCCATGGATATACAACAAAAGAGTCCAGCAAAATTGCCACTCCATCTTCCTCCATTTCTTCAACATCTCTCTTTCTCTTTGCCAGACCCCCTTACTGGCCTGTTTCTTCCTTCATCTTCCACTCTTATTCCTTTCCTGGGAAAGGTAATGTTCCGTGAAGTTCTCATTATCCACAAGGGTTAAAAGCTCTCCCAGGCAGCTGGGCTGCTCGCTGCCCCCCCCTTCTCCTCCCAGCCGTGCTGCCGGCACATGATATCAAGTTTCAAAGTAACAGTTCAAGCACAGGCTGCATTCTCTCCGTTTCCAAAAAGAGGGGGGGGATAAACAGGTCGCTCGATGCTCCCTCCACCCTTCCACCGAGTCCGGCCTACCGTAGATGGACCACGTGGCTCTCCCCTCCCCCAGCCCAGCCAGCAACTGGGCCGGGGGAGAGAGACCCAACTCCTTCCCGCCGGAAATCCCAAGAGGGCTCTGAAGGAAAAGAGCCCTGCATTTAACTCCTTGGGTTTGTAGTCTCAAGAGGCGGATCCAATACCCCACTGGTCAAACCAGGTGCTCATCTTAAAATCCGACCACCCATTGGTGACCACAGCAAAAACGACATATCCCAGATGTCCCATTTCTGGTCAAACCACGACACTAAACTATTCTGTGTTTCTATGATTCATGTTAATTCCTCCCTGTTGTTTTGGATGCCACCTGTCCCAGGGACAAATGCTTGTAACAGATGCCTCAAATCAATGTGCCTGCCACTCTTCTGCTACAATTGTTTTTTTTTTCACTTCATCACATTTTTATATGTGGAATAATGCTGTTCCCAATAATAGCTTTGCTATAGTTATGATAAAGTTGTACTTTTGTCTGGGAAAGGGTGGGGCTGTGTTTGACTTGACAAGCATGTTTGTCATGGTGTAAGTCATTGCTGCTGGGGAAGAATGGAGAAACTTGTTCAAGTCATACAACTCCTGTGGTTTGAATTAAGGCAGAAATCTGATATAAACATGACATAAATAGCTCCCAGCTCTTTTATCTCTGAGGGCAGTTTCCCAAGGAATCCCACGCAATAGTGCTCTAAATGGCTGAAAGTTTGCCCCTATGAGGTTTAGGGTCCTGACTACTGTTTTACCCATCCAGTACCCCTCAAAATTGAGAATTCTATCCAGGCATTATGGCTGCAGCCCAGGCTGCCTCCAGTCTTGACCTCTCCAATAAGTTAGAGAAACTTTAGAATCATAGAATCATCAAGGTTGGAAGAGACCTTTTAAGATCAAGTCCAACTGTTAACCCAACACTACTACTGTAACCCCTAAACCGTATCACCCAGCACCAGATCCAGATGCCTCTTAAACACCTCCAGGGATGGTGACTCTACCACCTTGCTGGGCAACCTATTCCAATGCCTGACCACCCTAACAGTAATTTTTTTTTTTTTTTGTAATATCTGATCTGAATCTCATGTCTCAGGTTAAGGCCACAAGTTCTTCCACATTAGTGAGCAACAGGTCCAGCAGTGCCTCTCCTCTGGTTGGGCTCTTCATCACCTGTACTAGAAAGTTGTCCTCAAAGCACTTGTATTGGGTCTGGCTGACAAGGAGTTAACTTTCCCCGTAGCAGCTCTCACAGTTCTGTGTATTGGTAGCTAGAAAGGTGTTGATCACATACCAGTGCTTTGTCATTGAGGCTGTCTCTCCAACAATACCCCCTCTTCACCCTCCAAGAACAGTAGGCTGGTGGTGGGCAAATATCTTTGGAAGGGACACAGCCAGGATAGCTGATCCCAACTGACCAAAAGGATATTAACATCTGCTCAGCAATAAAAGTTAAGAGAAAGGAGGAGGAAGGAGGGGGCATTCATTAAGATATTTGTCTCCTGGAGCAACTACTACACATACTGAATCCCTTGTCCCAGGAAGTGGTCAGACGTATGTTGATGGGAAGTAGAGAATAAATCTTTATCTTCCTTTGCTTTTGCATGTGACCTTTGCTTTTGCTTTATTAACCTGCCTTTATCTTGACCCATGAGTTTTGCTCCATCTTATTTCCTCCTCTCTCAGGTCCTGCTGAAGAGGGGAGTGATAGAGCAGCTTGGTGGGCACTTGGTGTCTGGCCACAGTCAACTCACTTCAGCACTCCACTAATTTCTTGGACTGCTTGCAATTCACTGTGACATTTTTCCAGCAGATATCTGGGTGGTTAAAGATCCCTATCAGGATCAGGGCATGCGAGCATGATGCTTCCTGCTGTTGCCTTTTTCTCAACCTGGAAATGAAACTCGAGATATTTTTAGTAAGGAGGTAATATAAAAGGGGATCTTTATTTGAAGGCTGCAGCTGAACCACTAAGTTTATTTTCTTGACTTAGTCTCTAATTTTCACCCATAAGCTTTCGACCTGCATATTGCTGTTCTTCAAAGATCACTTCATGCAATCAATCCTGGTTTTGGCATAGACAGCAACTCCCTCACCTCTCCTTCCTTGTCTGTCCCTTCTGAATAGTTTGTAGCCATCAATCATAGCACTCTAATCATGCAATTCATCCCACCAAATTTCTGTGATAGCAATCAGGTCATGGTTTTCCATCTGGGCAGCTGTTTCCAGCTCCTCCTGTTTGTTTCCCATGCTGCATACACAGGTATAGAAGCACTTCAGCTGGGCTGTCAGCCACATCCCCTTTTTAGAGGAGCTCACCCTAATTCCCTTGAGGCAATTCACAGGTGTTTTCTGTTTATTCCTCATGCCTTGGCAGCCCTGGTTCTTCTCAAGTGCCTAGAAAACCATGTCCTTCCTCCAGTAAATCTAGTTTAAAGCTCTGTTTATAAGTCCAGCTGGCTTATTACTCAGGACACTCTTGCCCTGCTTGGTTACTTGAGCCACATGAAAATTAATTTATTCCCCTTCTGGCTGACTTACACCTTTTAATATTAAGCATCAGGAGATGGTACAGTTCTTTCTGGTTTAGGGAAGTTTCTGAGTAGAGTAAAACCATTATAGCTAGCTCATGCAGTCAGGGTTTGCCATTAGTATATGTTGGGGGTGGCATTCGGATAAACAATCCCCATGCACATCTGCAGCATTTCATGCTCCAGTAATTCCTACCCAAGAGTGATAGCCTTAAAGATGTTTTATGTGGGTTTTTACTGTTGGTAGAAGCTGGAGTAAATGAGCCTTACTTGGTCTTATCCTGGGGCAAGCTATCACAGCTCCAGAGCTCAGCCCCCAAGGGGACTGGGTGCCAGAAGCCAGCTCGCTCTCAGACCAAGGCCGCGGGTCAGCCCCCTAGCAAGCAGGGAATATTCAGCTCTTAGTGATTAGGCAGCTCTTGTGATTTCAGCTTTGCTTGCTAGGTAGCTTTTTCCCTTGGCTTAAGGCTCCAGCTGACGGTCGAGAGAGGAGAAGAAGAAGACACTGGCTGTTCCACGTGTATGGCTTTATTGTAGGGGTTCCGTGAAGGGTCTCAGCTCTTCTTCTTCCGAGTTAGTAGGGGTACAGTATGCTACTTTTATACCCTTGGCCCGGATCCAATCCTGACCAATGGCAAAGGTGTTAGAGTGACCATAAGTGACCAATAGTAGGGTTAACAAGATATTGCCTTACATGGCTATAGGGATAGGGTATAAGGCGGATATCCCTGGAGTCAGGAAACTTCTTTGCTGCTCTGTCAGCATTTAGATTCTCCAAGGGGCCCTGGCTAAACCTGAGGGGTTTACTACAACTCCACTTTCTGTTTTTACAAAAAATGCAGTCGCGATAGTTCTTTTGAAACAGTGAACAAGGCACAAGAACATAGTTAACACAATAAGAATTACAAGGAGAATCAACAACAATCCCTTGACCAAAGATGCAGTCCATCCTGTTAGTCCCCAGTGCCCGAAAAGTTCACTGACCCAATCTGGGATTCTTTCTACTTTCAAGTCCTTCACGAGATCTTTCAGTTTCTGGATGTTCACATGGATGGACTCCGAACGCGAAGAGAGGTTGAAGCAGCACATTCCCTCAAAGTCCTCACATCCATGTCCATGGGCAAGCAGCAGGAAGTCGATTGCTGCTCGGTTTTGGAGTGAAGCTTGTGTTGTGGTTTCTTCTTCCTTTAATAGATCACTCAAGGCTGCTGATGTGGCGTTAGCTTGTTTACCGAGCCAGCACCCAAGGTGATTGATTTCACCGAGGGCTTTAGCTGCAGCTACCCAGGGTAAAAACAGAGAGACAGCAATCTTTTTCGGTCTGTTCCAATCGTACAATCTCGGATCGCAACTTTCATTGAATTCAGCGTAGGACCTTTTTTGTCGTTTTGATTCTCTTTCTTTTTTCCAATTATGTAACAGGGTGATGTTTGGAGTAAGGGTAGAAAGTTTTCCCAGAGTACAGGGACCTCCCTGGAGTCGGGAGGGGATCCCTGCCCATACTCTGTCACCACAGATGAGAAACATTCCCTTGGGTAATACTTTGGGATGGAGAGAGGACACAGAAATTACACTAGTGGTGTAATTGCACCAATCATGAGGGTTATAGGCTTTGTTAACTGGTGATACATCTTTTCGATATGTGTTTTTGTGTTGGTCAATTTCTGGCCAATCGTTTTTTGGACGCCTAAAGTAAAATCTGACACAATATGTGGCTTTGGAGGATCCCAATAGATCCAATTCTTGGGGTTCCTCTCAAGCATCTGGCAGAATTTTTGTCCACTCGTCCCAAGTATCAGCCCCATTGGGTCTCTTACCTGTGGTGCGGAGAACCTCTGAGTTCTGGACAGGCCAATCATCTGCTACAAAGGGAATTCCTGCTAGACATGTAGAAAGTGGATTATCAATGCTTCCCATGGACAAGCACATGTTGTCTTGTTTTAGTGTTTTTGCTAAGGTTACCCAAACATTATGGCTGGGCTGAGGGCTAATCCAGCCGAAGGCACGCGGTACAGTGTAGAGCATCCAGGCAGCGGTGAGGACAGCACCAATGGAGATATTTTTCATCTTTGGGCAGGATTAGGGCTTCTGATAGGGAATATAAGCACAATTTGTTATCTTTATGATGAGAGGGATTTCTGCCTTGTTCTTTTCTGTGTTCCCCTCCTCCCCCCCTTTTTCTTTTAATTTCTAAGCTACACTACGGGAGGAGTGGGTAGAAGGTTAAGGGGTTTTAAGGTTAGGAAGAGGGAATAATATGGTTTTTTTACATTACAAAACACAGTGTAATAACACATAATTCAGAGAACACTTTTGTGTTAAGGCTATCTGTGGCCTGTTACAGCAGACTGTTATTTAACTTTCTGTTTTGCCTGCTGCCTTGTAATGGGGCGGTCTGTTCTTGTGTTTGTGGGTGTTCGGCGATGTCTTCGTCTCCAGGCTGAGCTGGCTTGGTTTTGAGGTGGTCTTGTGTTTGCCTCGGGAGAGTTCTTGTCTTCGTCTGCAGTAGTGTTCGCTGTGCCTAAGTATGGTTTTACGTATTTTCCTGGGTACCACCTTGGACCTGATGGTAGTAGCACGTATGCATAACCTCTACCCCAAGTAATCAACTGATGAGGCCCTGAAATTTGGTGTGTTTCAGGGTCCTTCACGAGCACAGGTGGTTTCTCCGTTAGCTTTGCTTGTGTGGTATTCGCAAAGTGGCGAAGTATTGGTGGGTCAGGCTCTGAAGCTGTGCAGTTCAGGAAGTTGATGACATAGAGAGCCTTACAAAGTCTCTCCACTGGAGATGTGATTTTCATGTCTCTGTTCTGTTGCTTGAGGACTCTTTTGATGGTTTGATGTGTCCTTTCCACGATGGATTGTCCTGTGGGGTTAACAGGTATGCCTGTCTTGTGTGCTATGCCCCATTCATTGAAGAACTCCTTCAACTTGTGGGAGGTATAGTCTGGCCCATTATCTGTTTTAATCTCCTTTGGTACACCCAGGGTGGCAAAAGCGAAGAGGAAGTGTTTTATTGTGTGCATAGTCTTTTCTCCTGCATGTGATGATGCAAACACTGCTCCTGAGAACGTGTCGACTGAAACATGCACGTACTTTGACCTTCCAAAAGGTGTGAAGTGAGTTACATCTGTCTGCCACAGCTGACAGCTATTCAGACCTCGGGGATTGACTCCCGTACCCATTGATGGTATCTGGTAGTTTTGACAGTTCAGACAGGTAGCCACGATAGCTTTTGCCTGATCCTTTGAGAGCTTAAACATTCTCATAAGGGCAGGTACATTTTGATGAAAGAACGCGTGTGACAGCTTTGCCTGAGCAAAGATGTTAGGAACATTAGCAGTTTCTGCTGCCATGGCTAATGCATCTGCTTTCCTGTTGCCTTCTGCAATAAGACCTGGGAGGCCTGTGTGAGACCTCACATGCATTATGTGATAAGGTTGCTTTCTGTGGGAGATCACGTGTATTAATTTAGAGAGCAGTTGGTATAACTTCGGGTTAGAGACCTCTTTGAGAAGAACATGTTCTGCTCTCATAGCTATTCCCGCAACATAAGCTGAATCTGTGACCAGATTGAAAGGCTCGTTTTTAAATTTTTCAAAGGCTCTGACAACAGCTGCTAATTCTGCAATCTGTGGCGATCCTTCTACTGTCTGCACGTCAGATTGCCATTCTTGTGTTTGGGGGTCTCTCCAAGTAATCACTGACTTGTGGGATGACCCTGAGCCGTCTGTAAATATGGTTAGAGCCTTGAGAGGTTTTCTACTTTGGATTTGTTTTGGAATCAAATGGAAAGTTTCATTCTGGTTGAAAAGCTTGTGTTCTGGGATGTCTGATGAAGTTTGACCCGTATAACTGTCCAGAGCAAACTGTAGACTCGCATTGGTCTTGATCAAATCCTCAAAGTCTTTAACTGTTATTGGCAAATATATGCATTCAAAATCACAACCTGAAAGGGAACAAAGGCGAGTCCTAGCCTTTTTTATTAAGTGTGCTATAATCTCCTGGTAGGTGGTGTCTTTGTAGGCTGGCTACTTGTAAAAGCCCATTCCAGTATCAACAAAGGATCTCGCAGCTTAGGGTCCCATTGGAAGATCAGTCCATGGAATCTGGGTGCTTTTCCCAGGACGATGAACTGAAAAGGCAGACTGGGGTCGTAGCGATGGGCTTTGCGTGAAGACAGGGCTTCCTGGACTTTGACAATGGCACCTCTGGCTTCCTCTGTGAGGGTGCAGGGAGAGTCCAGTTCCTTGGGTCCACGAAGAAGATTGAACAAGGGAGCAAGGTCCTCTGATGTAATTCCTAGCAGTGGACGTATCCAGTTGATGGATCCGCACAGGCTGTGTAAGTCCCTGAGGGTTTTTGGGTCATCGTTGATGACGATCTGCTGAGGTATGATGGTTCTTTCCCGGATCTGGACTCTAAGGTAAGTCCATGGCTCGGTGTACTGGATTTTGTCCTCACGAATTTCCATTCCTGCCTTTTCAATGGCTTCAATAGTCTTTTTAACTGTTTTGTCCAAGTAAGCTTTGTCTGAAGCATACACCAGAATGTCATCCATATAGTGATAGATGAGGGCATCTGGGAATGATTTCCGAATGGGAGACAGGATGTGAGACACGTACCACTGGCAGATAGTCGGCGAATTTTTCAATCCCTGAGGAAGAAAATGCCAATGATATCTTTTGAGCGGAGCTTCTTTGTTAATAGAGGGAACGGAGAAAGCAAACCGTGGAGCATCCTCGGGGTGCAGTGGTATGCTGAAGAAACAGTCCTTAATGTCTATGATAGCAAGTGTCCAGTCTCTAGGCAGCATTGATGGTGAGGGCAGGCCAGGCTGAAGAGGGCCCATGTCCTCGATGACTTCGTTGATTCTGCGAAGGTCGTGGAGAAGCCTCCACTTGTTTGTACCTGGCTTTGGTAGAACGAAGACCGGAGAGTTCCAAGGGCTGTCGGACTCCACTATGTGGCCTTTTTTGAGCTGTTCTTCCACAAGGGCGTTTAGGGCGCGCAGCTTGGCTTTCTTTAGGGGCCACTGCTCAGTCCAGATAGGCTTGTGGCTTTTCCAGGTGAGACGGGGTATTTCTGGCAGCGTGCTCAACTCAGTGGCCCCAGTCAAAAATCCTGAATGGGAATGCGTAGGGAAGCACCCCACTGGGATAAAACGTCTGTGCCCCAAAGGGTGACGGGGGTCCTTACCACAAATGGACGGATGGTTGCCAGCTTGCCTTCTGGCCCTTCTACCAGGATGTTGTTTTTGCTCCTCATGGATACTGTAGTTCCACCAATCCCGGAAATCATGCCTGCAACAGGTTGTAGATTCCAGTGTGCTGGCCAATCTGAACGGGCGATGATGGTCACATCTGCTCCGGTGTCCAGCATCCCTGGCAGGTGGGTCTTCTCTCCTTTGCAGGAGAGGCCGCACTCGATGGTAGGCTTGGATGGTCCCATGACTTGTGCCCACATAGCTGTAGGGTTGAGAGGAATCTGTTCCTTGTGATTCTTTGGGAGTAAAAATGCCTGAGCTATTGGAGTTCCCTTAGAAAGAAAAAATGGTAAGTCTATGCAGTATACCTGCACGAGGATCTCTTGTCCTGGTTGCACTGTCAGCACTTCTGGAACAACAAAGATTTCCTTTGGAGTATTAAGTGAGTCACCTGTAATTAAAATGTCTGAAGGACTCCCTTTAGGTCCATATTTTCCTGTGGGAACACGGTAAACATTCTTATCATTAAAGTCAATGGACAAAGCAGTTACCAATTGCCGGCGGGTACCCCTCTGGGTTGTCCCGTGGGTTGGGGCTTCTCCTTTGGGTCTGGAGCAGCCTGGGTTGGTGCGTGATTGAGTCTGGGTGGCCTTTGATTTGTATTCTGCGCCCGAAGGTCGAACGGGCGGCTCAAGGAGTTTAAAGGACACAGTTTGTAGCATTGCTGATGTTGGGGTCTTTGATAATAATTACGATGGTATCGAGGAGGTGATCGCTCCGGGCAGTCCTTTATATAATGTCCTAGCTCTCCACAGTGATAGCATTTAGCTTGTTCCTTAGAGGTTATGACTGCATATGCACCCGAAACTCCTTCAGCAATACCCTTAGCAACTGCTTGGGCCACTGTATTTTCAGTGGACATGTGACGTGTACAGCATTCTAGCATTTGCTCTATAGTAGGGTCTGAATCCACCGGTAGAGACCTCAAAATGGCCTTGCATTTCTCATTTGAGTTGCTGAAAGCAAGCTTGCATAAGAGTTCCTTTTCTGCTTCTGCACTCTCTATTTGTTTCTCCAAAGCATCTCTAAGTCTGTCCACAAATTTTATAAAGCTTTCTTCAATGCCTTGTTTTATAGTAGAAAAATGCATTGGTGGCATTGACTCATCCTGCATAAGAAGCAAGGAGGTTTTAGCTGCAATTGCTACATCTTGCAGCATTTCTTTATTCAGAGTTTCCATTTGTACTGCTGGCTTTTGAAAGTCTCCTTCGCCGGCCAACTGTTCTACTGTGAAGTTGGTCTTAGTAGCATCGGCAGTATATGAATCTGATAGCATTTTTAAGTGTTTCTTCCAATGCCTATCCCATAACAAATATTCTGCCGGTGACAGAAGGCATTGTGAAATATTTTTTACATCATGAGGAAGCAAGACGTGCAGAGAACATGGCTTCTAGAAAATTTCTAAAGATATGTGAACTACGCCCATGTTCCTTGGCTATATTTCTCAATTGCACTAATTCCTTATTAGAAATTGGTTTCCATGTCTTGAAATTAGATTCCCCACCATTCCTTCCTTGCCTATATTCAACTGGAAAGGCTGAGGTTTTCTGTGCTAGGTCCCAGTTCCCAGACTTTATAGCTTCTATCTTAATAAGAGCCCATGGGTCTATATTAATCGCATCAAAATCAGATTCATCAGAAGAACTCTCATCATCTGAGGAACGCTGTGAGGGATATGCTACCCATGAATTCCTTTTTTTTCGTTTAGAAGCGTTTTTCATAGTTTTCAATGACTGGCCAGAAGTTGGCACTATTGGATGGGGGGTTGCAGCACAGCAGGGACCGGATTGGGTTGGGGGGGGGGACGCCACAGGTGGTCTCTGATCCGTTCGGGTGGCAGGAGGGTTGGGTCAGGGGTTGGAGGGACACGTGGGGGCAGGGGGGGTGGGCGGGCTGGGGATGCACGCCTGGGGGGTTTGGAGGTGCGCAAATAGTGCTGCTGGTTTGGGGTACTACAGGTAGAGTGAACTGGTGTTACTGCACATGTGTGCGGCTCGGGGCAGGGGGATAGGGTGTGGGCGTGGCTCGGGAAAGCGGCGGGAGGGGCCGGAGCAGGGGCGGTGACGGCGGGGAGGGCGGTCGCGGGGGTGGGGGGTAGCAGCGCGGGGTTGGGGGGGGGCGGCAGCGATAACGGGACCGGGGGGCGTGGTGGGCGCGGAGGGAGGAGTTGAGGGCAGGGCGGGGATAGCAGCGGGAGCAGGGGGTACCGCGACGGAGCAAGCAGGGGCGGGGAACAGCGGCGCGGGGATGGGGGGGACCGGGATCCCGGTGACGGGAGGCGGCAACGGCAGCACGGGGGCGGGGGGAGGGAGGAGGGGGTAGAGCGGCGCACGGGGAGGGGTGGTCGCAGCGGAGGGTACGGTGGAAGAGGCTGGGAACTGGGCCCCCAGGGCCAGACGCGGGAAGGAAGCGGAGCCGGGAAGATGGGGGGCTGCAACAGGAAACGGGGAGTTGGGCAGCGAGGGTCCCGCGAGGGGGGGGAATGTGGGGGGGGCTGCTTGGCTTCTGCCTGCGAGGTGGTATCTGCAGGAAGCTCTGCAGAGCCCAGTGACTGTGTGGCATGCAAGCCACATACCTCTGTTATCTTATCAGCGCAATTAGCATATGAAGAGGAAAGATCTGTTAGTTTGGAACTTTTTTCAGAGTTCAATTTTTCAATCGTTTTTGTTATTATATGAAATAAAGGTAAGAAGTTAGTAACAGAAAAGTCCTGTTTTGTTTGAGACATATAAATGGTGTTTCAAACTGTATCCCAGAAAGAATTTTCAGTAATTGTGGTCTTATCAGTTTCAGGGAAATGCAGCACAATCCAAGATACAAATTTTTTAAGAGTCTTTTTTGACAGATTACCTTTAGAAAAAGTGAAATTGTTAACAGATAAGGTTTCTACAATGGTTAAATATAACTCTCTCTCAAGTGTGGTGAGTCTTAGGGTGCTTAAACAAGTACCCATGATTTTCAAGCCCTTTTCACAGAAAAACAAGAAAAAAAAGAAAAAAAACGAAAAAGGTTTTTTAGAGCACCCAAAGGTATGCGCGCAGTCTTAATACTTACGTCCTTTGGGGTCAGGGGTCTGTGGAAGGGTGTCTGCTCCTCAATTCTCCTCGGACTTTATCCCATCCAGATGTTTCTTGAGGGTCGAATTGAGCCTTCCGTAGAGAGGATTTTCTAAAACGAAAAGTCCTTTCGCAGAAGGAGAGGCTTCCCGAACAGGCAATAACAGGAGGCCCTGAAAGGCTCCGATGCTCCGGTGACGCTTTGCTCCTGGGGGCCAGGGTCCGACGACACGTTTGGGCTGCCACTTAAATGACCCTTACTTGGTCTTATCCTGGGGCATGCTATCACAGCTCCAGAGTTCAGCCCCCAAGGGGACTGGGTGCCAGAAGCCAGCTCGCTCTCAGACCAAGGCCGCGGATCAGCCCCCTAGCAAGCAGGGAATATTCAGCTCTTAGTGATTAGGCAGCTCTTGTGATTTCAGCTTTGCTTGCTAGGTAGTTTTTTCCCTTGGCTTAAGGCTCCAGCCGACGGTCGAGAGAGGAGAAGAAGAAGACACCGGCTGTTCCACGTGTATGGCTTTATTGTAGGGGTTCCGTGAAGGGTCTCAGCTCTTCTTCTTCCGAGTTAGTAGGGGTACAGTATGCTACTTTTATACCCTTGGCCCGGATCCAATCCTGACCAATGGCAAAGGTGTTAGAGTGACCATAAGTGACCAATAGTAGGGTTAACAAGATATTGCCTTACATGGCTATAGGGATAGGGTATAAGGCAGATGTCCCTGGAGTCAGGAAACTTCTTTGCTGCTCTGTCAGCATTCAGATTCTCCAAGGGGCCCTGGCTAAACCTGAGGGGTTTACTACACTGGAGTATCCTACAGGTTCCAGGATTCACTGAGTTCTCTTCTTCCACCAGCATACAAAATTCAGACTTCCTTAGATGTGACCTCGTGCACATCTACACTGGTGTCTAGGCAGACCTCTGTCAGGAACTGTAGACTAGA
Source organism: Melozone crissalis (assembly GCF_028551555.1). Lineage (NCBI taxonomy): Eukaryota > Metazoa > Chordata > Aves > Passeriformes > Passerellidae > Melozone > Melozone crissalis. The sequence goes on along the minus strand of NW_026535813.1, from coordinate 597,457 downwards.
TGGATTATCATTCTGCTTTAGTGTGTCAGCCTGCTCACATTTGTAGAACAGACAGATCCTCTACTCCCATTATATTTGCTCCACGTATAAAGCATTGAAATTATTTGTACCTTGTAAATTGATTTGTTTCAAAATATGAAATGGCTTTTACCTTTTCTTTTTCGGTTATGTCTCACTTCTGTACCTTTCCATTCTCATTAAGAAATAGAGTATATTTGATAAACTATGTTAGCAGACTGTAAGTTAAATTCCAAGGGGGACTTGTGGCTTCAAAATATATGTATTAATGCACAAAAATGCACTACTATATTTTCTAGGAGGATGCACATCTACCTGAAACCTTGTCATTTTATGTAAGCAAAGAAACATAACCCTTTTAAACAAAAGCCTTTTTGGATACAGTGGGAATGTTATGATGCCTGTTAACGATAGACATCATACCACCTATGCAGACTAGCTCGGCATGCTGCTTTTGTGGTGCATTTTTGGAAGCAACTGTTCTTTGAGCCTGTCCTGGTTTAGGTCAAATTTGGAAGAAAACCTCCAAAAGGCCCCCCAGAAAGCAAGCCCACATGGCCCCTCCCTTCAACCAGTTAAGGAAGAATTTCCTCAGGTAGAAGTGGAAGAAAACCTGTTTATTTAACAGGCAAAGCACTCCCCAGCACAAAAAATGAACAATACCAGATGACAAAACTCATTCACCTCTCTGAAGAGATAACAGATTCAGAAAGTCTCTCCTGGGGGTGGTCGCTCTGTTATCAGTCCCTCCAGCACTGGGAAAGGCTGCTGCCCAGAGTAGGCCCTGGTGGGCTACAAAGTGCGAGCTCTCGCTGTTTCCCCGGATCCCAGTCCAGAGCAGGTTTGAACGGTTCCAAGAAAAGGGAAAGAAAAACAGTCCAGGGAAAATTTGGACTGCCTCAGATAGCTAAGCTAACTAAAAAGCAAAAGGAGCACTGTGTTCTGCCCCGTCCATGCCCAGATGACAACGGTGGAGTTCTGTGTTCCAGCAGACTGTGGGGGAGAGTGCAGCTGATAACGAAACTCCGTGCTTCTTCCTCTTCCCTCCTTCACTGTCAGAGCCAGTCTTGAAGGCACAGAATATAATATCCAGCATAAACAGAACAGATGATTTGGGATACAAGCATGTCGCAGCGCAGGGAGGCTCGGGACCCTCAATATGAAAATCAGCAAGCTCCGTTTATTGTTGAGAGCACCTTATGTTTATTTACAACAAGTAATAAGCTCACGCATATTCTGTAAGCTAAGCAGTCTATTGGTTATGCTACAATATCAGCTCTTCTTCATTCTTTAAAACTTACATTTCTTTTTCTCATGTCTCTCTCACTACTTGTTATCGTACTACAGCCATGCTCAAGGACACTGTTTTTTGCAGGTGCAGAAACTCAGCTTAGCTGGGTTCTTGTCACGTAGCTATTTCTCCACACAAGCATCATAACATCACCATAGGACAGAGCTCTTTAGGTTATAATGCTTAAGATAAGCTAGGTGTATCTTAATGGCAACAAATGCAGTTGCAGGAATTTATAGGGTTTAGCCATAGCTTGCGCATTTTTCAACTGTGCTAAAAGCCTGGCTAAATGCTGCCACATTAAGCTTGCCTGCAGATTGCTGTGGTGGGTTGACTTTGGCTGACTGGCTGCCAGGTACCCACCAAGATGTACTCTCAATCCCATCCATCAGCAAGATGGGGAGAAGATACAATAAAAGACTGGTGGGTTGAGATAAGGACAGGGGGAGATCACTCACCAATTGCCATTATGGGCAAAACAGACTCAGCTTGGGTAAATTAATTGAATGTATTACCAATCAAATTGAGTAGGATAATAAGAAATAGGAACAAATCTTAAAACCCCTTCCCCCCCCCCCCTTCCCTTCTTCCTGGGCTTAACTTCACTTCCAACTCTTCTACCCCTGAGTGACATAGGGGAAGGGGGAATGGGGGTTGTGCTAAGTTCCTAATGCTGTGTCTCTACCACTCCTTTCTCCTCACTCTTCCCAGCATCCTTTCCATGGGGTATAGTCCTTCAGGAACAGGCTTTTCCAGCATGGTTCCCCCATGGGGTCACAGGTCCTGCCAGCAAACCTGCTCCAGCGTGGGATCCTCTCTTTGCAGATCCTGCCAGGAGCCTGCTCCAGTGAGGGCTTCCCACGAGGTCACAGCCTCCTTCGGGCATTTACCTGCTTTGGTGTGGGGCCCTCCACAGGCTGCAGGTGGATCTCTGTTCCACCATGGACCTCCATGGGTCACTGACAGTGGTGACCTTGCCCTTAAACCCTTTCAGAATAAAGTTTATGCATTCATCTTTTTTTGTTTTCTAGATATCGGGAAGCAGCAATTTCAAAAGTCTAGTATAAGCCTATCTCTTTGCTCATGCTTTTCTTGAAAATGGAGAAGGATTAATTAGGATTTAATGGCGGTCATGGGCTAAGCTGTCTCATATTCTTAAGGTAGTACAGTTAAGAATAGCAGTAAAAGTAGTGGCACAAACACCTCAGGACTTGAGATATCTATTTTTAGCATTATACTGCTTCAGTTTCACAGATGCTCATTGGTCTACTACAATGGACAGGGTTAAGTCTCACTAGCACTGGCAAATGTAATGGGAATAGTTAAGAAATTATTGAGTCAGTAGAGATGTGGACCAGGACATGTGGTTACCTTAATCACTGAAGTATAAAATTGTGTATCCAGTTCCATATTCCTCTGGCTTTGCCAGGGAACAATATCTTTAATCGTCTCTAGTCATGTGTCTACTTGCAGCTTCACAATTGCATCTTAGTTTTCTTGAAGGCCTAGGATCATAAGATCCTAAGATTTCCTTATAACTTGCTAATGCTGTAAAATATATAAGCCTCAAGAACCACTGAGTAATCAATAAACCAAGCTGCTTTTAAGAGAAATTGGTAAAATCGGTCTCTTTGCTTTTAGCTGAAAATTATTACCACACAAAGCACTCTATATATCTAGAACCAAGATGGTGAGTAGTAAACTTGTTTGACATCAATCTTCTCATTTTTCAGCTGGTTTGTTTGAGCATTATTAGTAACATACAATTAGTTGTAGATTTTTATTTAGAAGGGGAACTGGATAGAGAATTAAAATTTAGTTCAGACTCTTTGATAATATTTTCAAAAAGCAACACACCTTTGTAATCAAGATGCTTATGGTGAGCTTGACTGATGCTTTTGAACTGCTTACTCTTGCAGCTATCGATGGAAAAGCACCACTTGCTACTGGTGGTGATGATGATGATGATGATGAAGTTCCAGGTAAGAACATGCATGCAGTGGAGGAAATGAAGTGAATTTTGCTGAGACATAATATATGTAGTATAAGATTGGGCCAAGGACAGTAAGAGTATTGACTGGTCATTCCTTTCAGTACCTGAAGAGGGGCTGCAAGAGAGCTGGAGAGGGACTTTTTACAAGGGCATGGAGTGACAGGATAAGGGGGAACAGCTTTAAACTGAAAGAGGGTAGATATGCATTAGATATTAATTAGATACTATTTAGATATTGTCCCTCCGTACTTGGTATTGGTGAGGCTGCACCTTGAATACTGTGTCTGGTTTTCAACCCCTCCAAGAAAGACTTTAAGGTGCTGGAGTGTATCCAGAGAAAGGCAATAGAGCTGGGGAAGGGTCTAAAACACAAGTCCTATGAGGAGTGAGCTGAGGGAGCTGAGGGGGCTCAGCCTGGTGAAAAGGAGGCTCAGGGGACACCTTATCACTCTACAACTATCTGAAAGGAGGTTCTAGCAAGGTGGGAGTTGGCATTTTCTCCCAGGTAGCGAGTGACAGGATGAGAGGAAACGGCATTGAGCTGTGCCAAGGGAGGTTCAGGTTGAACATCAGGAAGAATTTCTTCACAGAAAGAGTGGTTAAGCATTGAAACAGACTGCCCAGGGAACTGGTGGAGTCCCCATCCCTAGAAGTGTTCAAGAAATGATTGCATGTGGCACTTAGTGCTCTGGTCTAGTTGACAAGGTAGTGTTCAGTCAAAGGCTGGACCCAATGATCTTGGAAGTCTTTATCAACCTGAATGATTCTGTAATTCTGTGATTAGGAAGAAATTCTTTACTGAGAGGGTGGTGAGGCACTGGCACAGCTTACCCAGAGGAGCTGTAGCTGCCCCATCCCTGGAAGTGTTCAAATCCAGGTTGGAAGGGGCTTGGTCTAGTAAAAGGTGTCCCTGCCCATGTCTGGGTTGGAATGAGATGATCTTTAAGGTCCCTTCCAACTCAGGCCATTCTGTGATTCTTTTATAGAATTTCTGTGAGCATTGTTTTCAGATACCATATGAGACTTAGATGGATCATTGGTTTGAGCTAGTATTTTTTTCCCACATAGGAATAATAGCTATGGCTAAGATAATTATTTAATAGTCAATAAGAAGACTGCTAAGAAACTGCCTTTTCAATATCACTACTCTGTTGTGGATATGGTGAAGTTAAATGCTCCTAAAATTGTGGTTTATAATAAAGTATTTCAAACTTAGTTGTTTGAACAAGAAGAATGAACCATAAAACCCATAAATGTTGTTTAGTTTGTACTTTATAAGCTGATTTTATTTTGTTTACCATGTAACCACTAATATGACCTGGAACTTTTTTTTTTGGGGGGGGGGATGCGAAGGAATTGGCAAAGCTGAAGTAGCTCAGACTTGAATTTCAACATTTTTCTTTTTCTAGATCTTGTTGAAAACTTTGATGAAGCTTCAAAGAATGAGGCAAACTGAACTGAGTGACACTTTGTGAATAAAATTAAAACTTGAAAAAGCTACATGGAGCTGTTATTTTATACTGTGACTGCTTTTATTTGATTTTATTTTTATTTCCCGATGAGATTTCAAGATGTGTAACATCTGGAAAGTCCTGAACCTGCAGTTCTTATTCAGTTGTTGCTTGTACACAGTATTGTTTTTGTGGCCTAGTTTAACAAGCCTATGCTTCGAAATAAGTCAGATTGCTAATCAATCTCTACCTAGACACAAGTTTTGAGCATCTTGTCTACAAGCTACCCCATCTTTAATGAACTTTGCCGTACAATAAAGAATATAAAATGAACTGTATGGTGTGGCTTTTTGTCAGAAAAGCACGAAAAATAAATTGACCATAATTATTAAGCAATCATAAAAGTCCTGCTTTTTTTTTCAGAACATCTTCCATTCTGCTCTATTAGAAAACTGGCTTCTAAAAAAAATTATAGTGCATAATGGAGCATTTAAGACTTCATTGGTGAATTCCTAGTGTTTGTGGGTCAGAGCACATGCACTGTGTTCCTAAGACACTTTGTAATGTACTGAATTTAAGAAAGAGACCTGTATTCTACAACTACTTTATGATTGTATGGGGTTTACGTGGCAAGGTTAAGGGGGCTGAAGGAGTGGCTTCTGTGAGAAGACACCAGAAGCTTCCCTTATGTCTGACAGAGTCAGTGCCAGCCAGCTCCAAAACAGACCTGGTGCTGGCCAAGGCTGAGCCAATCAGTGATGGTGGTAGCACCTCTGGGACAACAAATTTTAGTAGGGGGGAAGAAGCTGGGTAACACCAGCCAGGAGCGAAGAGTGAGAATATGTGAGAGAAACAACTGCAGACAGCAAGGTCAGGGAAGAAGGAGGAGTAGGAGGTGCTCCAGGCACTGGAGCAGAGATTCCCCTGCAGCCCAGGGTGAGGCAGGCTCTCCCCCCTGCAGTCCACTGAGGTCCATGGGGCAACAGAGATGCATCTGCAGCCCATGGAGGACAGCATCCTGTTGTATTGCACTAAATAGGAATTTAGTTACACTGGGTGTTGGGGAAAAACGTTATTGGGTCACGTGAATGGCATGTTCCCCCTTTCACATGGGTTCCCCTCACATAACCCCCTGGTTCTGTATGCCTTGTGGTCTGTCCCACGGATGGTCCCTCCCCTCACCCCTCCCGGATGTCGCTCCCATTGACCGTGGTCCTCTTTCCCCGCCCCAACCACCTGGGGCATAAAACCCCACCGCAGGTGAGGCACGCCCTCTTTGCTGCCTGGGTGGTCGCCGACACCAGAGGTGATTTGTCCCACACTAATAAACTGGACACTTTGACCCACGTGGCAGGGAGCGCTTCTCGTCTCTTATCTCGTTCATGCGGTTCTGTGTGGGCTTGGGGCCTGAGTGAGCCGGGTTTGGACTCGTATAAGCCCAGAGATCCACAGATACTGCAGGTGGCGCCCACGTGTTCGTCGCCCACGACGGCCACGAAGTAGCTGGTAATTTCATGCATGGATTACAGTAGCTTTTTGACCTCCACCTTCCCCTGTCTTCTTCGTCACGTTTTTGCCGGCAAAGAACGTGTGGGGGCAGAGTCGGGACCCCGCTGCACCCACAGCGGGCCGATTCCAGGACGGAGACTTCGTTTCAGCTGTTCCAGCCAGTCACGTCCCCGCGCGGGGTATTACCCGCACGGCTTAGTGGGACTCCGGGGGGGCCCTCACAGGGTGGGGGTGCACTCCCGGTGCAGGGAAAAAATCCGGCCCTGAAGGGATTGCGTTTTTCCGCGCGGCAGCCTGGGCGGGGCGGCTCTGGCCCTCCGCCGGTCCCTGTGCGCTGTTTGGGGGGTTGTGTGTTTCCAGCGGCGTGCTCCCACGCCACGGGGCTCGCGGGAGCCGCGGTACCATTGCGGGCGGCGCGATTTAGCAGCGCGGGCGGTTTTCGCGGTGAACCCGGGGCTGCGGCAGCGCGAGCGGCGGCAGAGTGTCTGCAGCTGGTGTTTTTGCCTGGAGCGGACACGCCGGGGCAGCGGCGGACCCCGCTGAGCGGCGCGGACCCGCTCCAGCCCCCCACGCGGCGGCCACGTGGTGGTGGGGGTGCCGGCAGCTGTTGTTCGCCATTTTAAAACCCGCGTGGTCTCTTACGCAAGCAATTTCGTCTCTGCCCAGAGGCGGGGGGGGAGGAGGCTGCCCGGTTTTTCCCGGATTAGCTGTGGACTCAGTGCTTTCAGTTTCGTTCGTACTGGCTGTAAAGGAAGGTAGATTTGAGTGCTGCAGAGAGCAAACATGGGTGCTAAGTTTTCTGCGGCACAGAGAAGCATTTATAGCCTAATTTTAGAAACCCTAAGTAGTGGAAACGTTACAGTCTCCAAAGCAGTCTTAAAACGGTTTGTTCACTGGATATCTTCTCACTTCCCTCAGTTTACCCAGCACAATGTTTACTCTGTCTCTGCCTGGAATAAAATAGGGGCCTTACTAACAGCTAAAGCTGAGCAGGGAGATGGGACAGTTTCTCAGTTTGTACCTGTGTTCCTGGTAATTCGGAAAGAAGTCCTGAAGACGGATTTGAAAGGACAGCCAGATGAATTCTCCCCTCCTGTAGCTTCCCCTACCTCTCCTCCCAAACCCTCTGCCCCTGAACCGAGAGAGACGAGCAAGATCTCTTGGCAGTCCCAGGGTACCTGGAACTACCAATGCTCTCCTGAGCCTCCGCCTCTCTCCCAGTATCCTGGCCCCGGCAGCTGTGCACCAGCTGACAGCATCTTCCCTGCACCCCTCTAACCTAATCCCTGTTACCCCTTTTCGGTGTTCTAACCCCCCCCCCATGCCCAAAATGGCGGCAGCCACGTGTTCCAGCCTTCCACTCACCCTTCTTCCCCTCACAATCCTTTTCGCACACCTGTCCCCTCCCCCAACCGCATTCCGGTTCCACAACCCCTTCCTTCCCTTGGATGCTCCTCCCCCTCCCTTCGTGTCCCCGCCCCCCATTGCATCATCCTGTGACCCTGCCCCTGTTTCCCACGGTTGCCCTGCCCCCTGCCTGCTCTCCACGCCCCCTTGCCCGGGACCCACGAGGGTGGGGCCGAGGCCTGGGAGGGTGGGCCCCTGCCCGGTTATGGGGGTGGGGCAGGAGGAGGGCACATCCCTCCTCCCAGGTACCAAGCCACCAGGGTGGGAGGGGCAGAGGGAGGGGGTGGTCCACTTCCCGGTTCCCAAGGCAGTGGGGCTGGGGGAGGGGGTGGTCCCCCTGCTGGGTCCCATGGGGGCGGGGCTGAAGGGAGAAAGCCTAGGGTCTAAATCAGGGAGGAAGAAGTCATCCCCATGGTGGCCCCTGTTCAGTACACGGGTGGTAGGACCGGTGCTAGAACTTACCAACCCTTCTTATATCACTCAAAGTGTCAGTTATGTAAAAGTCAGTTGGAATTTGGGAGAAATAGTGAAATTTTTAGAAGCATAATGAAAGCTACATTAACATCCCTTGAATTTGTTTCTGCTGGTATCCTAGATCTTTTCCGGTGCCTGCTTACCCAGTCAGAGTTTGATCTATGGGAAAGCTCCTGGAAGAGATCTCTCAGGGATCTTGTGGAAGAACTTAAACAAACCCCTCAAGGTGCCAGAGATTTAGAAAATCTCTGGCATTACTTACGAACATCTGTGCGGCGATGGGGAGTGGGCTAAGCCTGAGGACCAAGCTAGGGTGTTATCAAAATTCATGCTAGATAAGATTTCAAACGCTGCAGATAAAGCTTTTAAGACGCTACCAACTGCTGAAGCTAGTGGTAGTTTCCTTGACATTAAACAGTCTCCTTCAGAAAGTTTCTTGCAGTTTGTCGACCGGCTCTGTGCACAGGTTGCGAGACAAGTATGGGACCCCAAGACACAGATGGAGATAGTGAAAGAGATGGCGCAGAGGAATGCCAATGAAGTCTGCAGAAGGGTGCTCCTGGGACTGCCTCTCAACCCCCTGCCTACACTGGCATAGATGATGGAAGCCTGTGCAAGGAAGGCGGAAATGTTTGCTGCACAGGAGGCGTGGTCAAGGCCGACAGACCCAGAGACAGTGGCAGCTGCCAGGAGTGAGGAGGCCACAGATGTCACCAGAACAACTTCAATACGTCATTTGCTTCATATGCAAAAAAACAGGACACTTTGCACAGGACTGCTCCCAAAACCAGCAACTAAAGACACCCTTCACACCAAAAAACCCCGATGCCAGCGCCCACCCACCCGGCGCCATGACACAAATGCAGCAGGCTTCCCTGAAGGGGAAACCTCCCTCAAAACAGAAAAGGCCGAGGAAGGAAAGCAGGGTGCGGGAACACAAAATAACCATTTACAGGATAAAATCTGGTGGTCTCACAAGCGTTTCAAGCTTGTGACCGCCAAAGCTTTTACTTTCAGGTCTACCCAGTGGACAGTCATTGGAGTGGACATGTCAGAGGACTTGCAGAACTTGACAAAAGATCGCACAAGATTGGACAGTGAGTACTTTGTTATTGGGGACACTGCACACACACCCATGGAGATTGAGGTGGCTCCCATGACCATCAAAGGGGACATACCTAACCTCATTCTCCTGGCGCGCTGTCTACAGCCACCCTTCTATTTGGCCAAGGGGCAAATCATCGCCCAGGCCATTCCTGTTCCAGCGGAAATTTCAGTAGATGACAAGGCACCAGGTGTATACTGGGCAGAAGTGGTTGGTGAGGACAAACCCATTATGGGATGCAACCTAATGCGTGGAGCAGAACATCTCCACGTGGAAGGGTTGCTTGACACAGGGACAGATGTGACAATCATACCTGAAAGGTTGTGGCCATCACATTGGGATTTGCAACCCGTGGCTGGTCAAATCCAAGGTGTAGGAGGAGTCACATTGGCAAAGATATCAAAGAGCATTGTGCAAATTGAGGGACCAGATGGAAAATTGGCCAGCATCCGCCCATTTGTTACTAATTACAAAGCTCCCTTGTGGGGTAGAGACACCATGTCCCAGTGGGGGGTCAAATTGGTCATCCCTAAAACACCCCAGGCTTTTTAATAGCGGCCACTGTAGAGCACCCCACCCACAAGTTAACATGGCTGAAAGATGACTCAGTCTGGGTAAAACAGTGGCCCCTCAGTAATGAAAAGATAGCGGCACTGGAGGAGCTTGTAGCAGAACAATTGGCTAAAGGACACATTGAAGAGACATCTAGCTGCTGGAATTCCCTGGTCTTTGTAATAAAAAAGCCAGGAAAGGATAAGTGGTGGCTCCTTCATGATTTAAGAGAAATAAACAAGATAATTGCGGACATGAGGTCTCTCCAACCAGGGATGCCCTCCCCAACAATGCTCCCCCAAAATTGGCAATTGGCTGTCCTAGACATCAAGGACTGTTTCTTCCATATCCCCCTACACCCGGAAGATGCACCACGGTTTGCCTTCTCGGTTCCCACCACCAACCAAAAAGCCCCAATGAAGCGCTACCACTGGAAAGTATTGCCTCAGGGGATGAAATGCAGTCCATCCTTCTGCCAGGGGTACGTCGCTTCATTGCTGTCCCCGGTGCACGACCAGGAAAAGGAGGCAATCATCCTACACTACATGGATGATGTGCTTGTGTGTGCCCCCGATGACATAATACTCCAAGACACACTTGACCTAGCGGTTAAAGTTTTAACCTCTGCTGGATTCCAACTGCAGGAAGACAAGGTTCAGAGAATGCCACCTTGGAATTACCTGGGCTTGTAAATCACTGCGCGGACCATTGTTCTGCAAAAATTGGAAATTAAGACTGATCCCAAAACCCTAGCAGATCTCCATTCCTTGTGTGTGTCTTTGAACTGGGTCAGGCCTTGGCTAGGTCTCACTAACAGGGACCTAGCTCCCCTTCCTAATTTACTGAAGGGAGAGAGAGAGCTAGCCTCTCCCAGGGAGCTGACCCCAGAGGCAAAAACTGCCCTCCAAAAAGTGCAGAAGGCTTTGGCCGAGAGGTGGGCTCATCGCTATAAGCCCCAGCTGTCTTTTGAGTTCATTGTTTTGGGCAAGTTACCACACATACACGGGCTGATGTGCCAGTGGTTTGAAATACAAAAAGATCCACTTCTAATCATAGAGTGGGTTTTCCTCTCCTATCAGCGATCCAAAACCATCACATAGCCACAGGAGCTAATAGCTCACCTTGTCTGGAAGGCCAGGCTAAGATTGCGTGAGCTGGCCAGTTGTGACTTTGAGTGTATTCACCTTCCAGTCCACCTTTCTAAGGACGGAAAGAGCTCTCCCAAGAGGTTAACCGTAAAGAGGTTCGAGGACCTGCTCCAGAGCAATGCCAGTCTCCAGCTATCCCTGGACAGCTACACTGGACAGGTATCAGTCCAAGCCCCGTCACACAAGCTGTTCAACGAGGAATTCCACCTCATTGCTCCTGAGAAAAGGAGTTGTAGGCCAATCAAGGTGCTTACAGCATACACTGATGCATCTGGAGCATCCCACAAGTCGGTGATGACTTGGAGAAATCCCCAGACCCAGCACTGGGAAGCTGATGTTGAGTTTGTGGAGGGGTCGCCCCAGATTGCCGAGCTAGCTGCAGTCGTAAGGGCCTTTGAGAAGTTTGCGGAGCCAATTAATTTGGTTACCAATTCAGCCTATGTGGCAGGGGTGGTGTCCAGGGCGGAGCAGGCAGTCCTCAAAGAGATCGAGGATGGGCATCTTCACAGGTTGCTCTCAAGACTAATTCATTTGGTTTCGCAGCAGGAGCACCCTTTCTATGTGATGCATGTGAGGTCACACACCGATTTACCAGGCGAGATCGCAGAAGGTAATCGCAAAGCAGATTCCCTTACCGCTCCAGCAGAAATGGCACGCCTTCCAGACATCTTTTAACAGGCAAAGCTAAGTCACCAGCAATACCATCAAAATGTTCCAGGTCTAATCCGTCAGTTCCAGTTAACACGCAGTCAGGCTTGAGCCGTTATGGCCACCTGTCCCAATTGCCGGCTTCAGGCAGTGCCATCCCTGGGTGTCGGGGTAAATCCCCGAGGCCTTGGGAGCTGTGAAGTGTGGCAGACAGACATCACACACATTCCCAGTTTTGGTCGCACGAAATACGTACACGTCAGCGTAGACACATACTCAGGTGCGGTTTATGCCTCTGCCCATGCAGGGGAAAGGGCTGTGCATGCGAAACAACACTTGCTGCAAGCCTTTTCAGTATTGGGGGTCCCTAGGGACATTAAAACTGACAATGGCCCAGCGTATGCCTTCAAGGAGTTCCTAGAGTTTGTCCAGCAGTGGGGAGTGGAGCATAAGACAGGCATTCCCCACTCCCCTACAGGTCAAGCTGTGATCGAGCGTGCCCACCACACACTCAAAGAGGTCCTGGCTAGGCAGCGCAATTCTGCAGCGTGGATGACTGCACAACCAAAGGTCTGCAAAGCCCTATTTACCATTAATTTTGTGAATTGTTCATTTGAAAACATGAATCCTCCAGTAATACGTCATTTCAATAATAACAATCGGTTTAAGTTGTCACAGTGTCCTCGAGTTCTCATTAAGGACCCAGAAACTTGGGAAACCAAGGGTCCTTATGAGCTCGTCACCTGGGGGCGTGGTTACGCGTGTGTATCCACCCCCTCAGGCCATCAATGGATACCTCAAAAGTGGGTAAAACCTTTCGTCCCCAAAAATCCAGCTCCAGCAGACGGGGATAAGAAACAAGCAGTTGTCGCTTCCAAGAGAAGACGCCACCGGAAAAAGGAGGAAGAATCTTCCTAAGAGAGTTAGCTACATTCCGGCAGACCCATGAACTTGTATATGTTTGTGTTTTTTTTAGAAAAATGTTTGTTTTCCTTTGTAGAACAGAAAATCTACCTCCTACCTAACCTCACGATGAGCCCTGTCCGAGTTGTCATCCTGTTCACACTGAGCAGTCTCACAGCTGCGTGGATCGTTCCTCAGCCACGCCAGAACGTCTGGGTGACCCTGGCACAGACGCTTCAACAGGAAAATATATGCCTGTCCACAGCAGCAGGGAAAGACCCCATGTCTACCTGCCTGGTAGGGATTCCATTGCAAGCTAGAGAGTTCACAGACAATGTAAATACACCTATACCTCACCCAAGTCCCAGACCAAATCACACACAACCACACAAAATCCATCACCAACGAGCTGTAACAATGAAAAACTCCATAGAGGAGTGGCTGCCAAAGCTACCCAGAGCAGCTCAGGAGCCTCAAGAGTTAGAGCTGTTGGGCTCCTCCCCTGCACCATACTGCATACACTTCTTCTTTATCCCACGTTCCAACACCAAACCTTTTAACAACATTAAACAGTACTGAGAGGAATTCACTGCCAATAGGTGGTGTAAGGTTTTAAGTCATGTTGCAGCAGACAATCCAGACCATTCACATCCCAAGAGCCTCCCCAAAGGTTTGTTTTTACTCTGTGGAGATCGGGCATGGCCAGGAATCCCTTCTCGGCTTTTAGTAGGGCCATGTACCATTGGGCGGTTGTCCCTGTTGGCACCCAACCAAACCATGATTGGCGAGTGGACTCATAAGAACAATTCGGTCAGCAAAATTCAAAAGAGAAGCGTAGACAATTTGGACCCAAATTGTGATGCAGAAATCTTCCATTGGGCTAAGTCAAAAAGAGTTGCTGTATCCCTATTCCTTCCATGGGTTGCAGCAGCCAAGGCTCTAGGATAATTGGGCCACCTAGAGTGCTGGGTAGTCAAACAGGCAAACTTGACATCCATGGCCTTCATCTCCCTCCTAGAAGACAAGGAAATTACCAGGCAGGCCACACTTCCAAAATCGTGCAGCCATAGATTTCCTCCTGCTGCTGCATGGACACAAGTGCCAGGAATTTGAAGGACTGTGCTGCCTGAACCTAGCTTTAAATGCATCTAACGTCCACGCAGCTCTCCGAGAAGTTAAAAGCCTGATCGGACGAGTCAAGCAGGAATCCGAAGACTGGTTCAGCGGATTGTTCAAAGACTGGGGACTCTTGGGGTGGTGGACCTCTATAATGAGGACAATTTTGTTGTTTTTTGTTGTTATTTTCCTAATCATGTTAGCATTCGGAATTCTACGTCGCATACTCTTTAAGGCTATCAATGGTTTGGTCTCCAACACAGCAGAGGTCAACCACTCAGAGTTTGTGGAGCTAAAGCAAATTGACAAGCCTGCAAACCATGAGTGGTGGACAAATTCATAATCAGCAGCAGAAATAGTCCGACACATTCCCTTTTGTTTTAGTTAACAGAAAAGGTGGCTTGGTACCTGGGAGGAGGGATGTGCCCTCCTCCTGCCCCACCCCCATAACCGGGCAGGGGCCCACCCTCCCAGGCCTCGGCCCCACCCTCGTGGGTCCCGGGCAAGGGGGCGTGGAGAGCAGGCAGGGGGCAGGGCAACCGTGGGAAACAGGGGCAGGGTCACAGGATGATGCAATGGGGGGCGGGGACACGAAGGGAGGGGGAGGAGCATCCAAGGGAAGGAAGGGGTTGTGGAACCGGAATGCGGTTGGGGGAGGGGACAGGTGTGCGAAAAGGATTGTGAGGGGAAGAAGGGTGAGTGGAAGGCTGGAACACGTGGCTGCCGCCATTTTGGGCATGGGGGGGGGTTAGAACACCGAAAAGGGGTAACAGGGATTAGGTTAGAGGGGTGCAGGGAAGATGCTGTCAGCTGGTGCACAGCTGCCGGGGCCAGGATACTGGGAGAGAGGCGGAGGCTCAGGAGAGCATTGGTAGTTCCAGGTACCCTGGGACTGCCAAGAGATCTTGCTCGTCTCTTTCGGTTCAGGGGCAGAGGGTTTGGGAGGAGAGGTAGGGGAAGCTACAGGAGGGGAGAATTCATCTGGCTGTCCTTTCAAATCCGTCTTCAGGACTTCTTTCCGAATTACCAGGAACACAGGTACAAACTGAGAAACTGTCCCATCTCCCTGCTCAGCTTTAGCTGTTAGTAAGGCCCCTATTTTATTCCAGGCAGAGACAGAGTAAACATTGTGCTGGGTAATGTTATGAACAAAATTCGGGTAATATTTTTTTTGTGAGAAAAAGTTACAAAAAGCAGCCAGACCACGGGTAGCTGCTGAAGTTCTTCGTGTTTTGTTATTGTAATCACGAGTCGTTGTGGCTAATCGCTCCTTTTGTATCAGCAGAGCCTCGCCCGAGGCTAAGTTGTACCTTTCCCAGAAGGGTGGGAACCTTCCCGAACAGTAGAAGGTGGGGGGGGCTATGCAAAGTGACTCCAAGACCACAATGCAGCATGGGTCCCCCGGTGTACGGAGAAAACCCCAAAACAACGAGCCACCTAAGAGTTGAGAGACTGGAGTGATGTCTGGACGTGAAGAGCCGAATGCTGAACCTGCAGAGATGCAAAACACCTTCAGAGCCTCTCGCCCTGACCAACAGAGACGACCCCGGCGGTGAGACGAGGCTGACTGAGCCGGTAAAGGTACCATCTGACGGGATCAGCAGGCCCTAAAGGCTCCCACGAGGACTTGATCCCCAGCTCTGCCCCTTGCGGACAGAGCTGCGCATATCCTCCTCCTCTGAGTCGCCCGGGAAGACGACGGAGACTGCAGACTGCAGACGCGTCGAGCCGCCCAATCCTGAGCTGATCACTTTTAAAAAAGGCATTAAAAAGGAGAAGAAGTCTCCTGGCCCTGCTTATTTCAGCTGGGGGCTCTCGTCCGGGATAGCCACGCCGCAAGAAGACTCAGGACTGGCCATCTTGGATCTTCAGAGGACAGCTGGCTACTAGGACCAGGGATCGGCTCAGGACAGCGACGCAGAGGAGCACCGGAGCACCGGACTGGTGAGAAACTCGGTGGCGGGAGTGGGAGACGTGCGCATGTGTGTATGAGTGAGACGAGGGCCGGCAGCCGGACCTTCGAAGCGAGTGGGACCCCTCAGTACTGCGTTTCCGGTTTTTCGCGAGAAACCCGGCCAGGAACAGGGGGAAGCGAGTGGACTCAGTGTGAGTGAAGCCGTCTCCCAAGGGGGAATAAAGGGCCCCCCCACTCCGGGGGTTGCGGAGTGAATTACTGTGTATGAGTGGCACGCACCCCAAAGTCCTGACAAAGGGAGGTCAGGCACTTTTGTAAGTCTCGAGAAGGATTCGCGTAAGATTTGTCAGTCCCGAGAAGGATTCGGGTGTTTTCGCAAGCCCTGCAGGCAAAGTAAGTCCTGACAAAGGGAGTCAGGCACAAACCCCAGCGAAGGAGGCTGTGGTTTGCTTTTAAGTCCTGATACGGTGAAGCCTAAAAATTGGCGAGTTAGGCAAACTAAAAATCAGGCAGTTGTTTTTCCTGACTGAGGGAGTCAGGCACGACCCGGATTCTTGGCCGAGGCTTCGTGTGTTCAAGTCCCGATAGATGTAAGACCTGACGCGGGGAAAGTTGGGCAATCAAGAGATTGGGCAGTTGTTTCAGTATAAAGTCCTGAGCATCAGGCAGAAATTTGAAGTTCAGTGGAGGAGGCTGAAGCTCCTCAAACAAGGTTTTTTTTTGAAACTACCGGTCAGTTGAGGCACCTTTGAGACTTTGTTATTGAGACCTGAAAAATGGGATGTTGTAGTAGTAAAAAGACCGGCAAGAGACTGAGGTATGTACATCCCAATAGTCCCTTAGGAGAACTGTTAGAAAAATGGGATTCTATAGAGGCCACGGAGGGATTAGATAAAGTGAAAATGATCCATTATTGTATGGAAGTGTGGCCAGAATTAGAGGTGCAAGGAGGATGGCCTTGGTGTGGGACAAAGGATAAGTGGATGTGCCAACAATTAAATAATTATCTGACAGCTCGAGGAGATACTGATCCTGAGCAATTACTGTATATATCTTGCTGGGTAAAGAGCACTATTGGGGATGAAGGGGTGCGAATTTGTAAGGTACAGAGGAAGAAAGAGGGGAACGAAGGAGGGGATGATAGAACTAGTAAAAGATGGGACCCCCTGGATTATTTGCCTCCTTCTGCCCCTCCACCTTATAATCCTCTTCTACAAGCACCTCAAATGGCAGGTCCGGTTCCTCCCCCGGCTGCCATCTCACTACCACCTGCTCAAATTCCTCCTTCTACCTCTTCAGCTTCCGCTATGGTAAACCCAGTATCTCCTCCAACCACTCCCTCACCGCCCCCTTCAGCTCCTCCAGATCCTTCTGCATCACCACAAGCGCCTACTCCACCTGCTGTATCCTCTACCCCTTCTCCAGCTCCGCTTAATACACACTCGGGCTCTTCTCCCCCTCCTATTGCTGCCCCTTTTCCTCCTCCTAGTTGGGGCACACATGCCTCCTTGCCCGATGAACAGCTATCAGCAAATACACTTGCTGATGGGCAGAAAGTTCAGGGTAACCCAGATATTCCTCAAAGTAGTTTGGCATCTGAAGATGGGCCATACTGTAGCACCAGATCCAAGACCTCCAAGGCGGAGAGACTCTTTCCCCTCAGAGAGGTTCCTATGGGAGGAATAGCGGGGGGTGTTGGCTTTGTGAATGCTCCCCTAACTGCTTCTGAGGTGAGAGGATTCAAGAAAGAGTTGGGGCATTTAGTGGAGGACCCAGTGGGCATAGCCAACCAAGTGGATCAATTTCTAGGTCCAAATATCTACACTTGGGGGGAGATGAATTGCATCCTGAGTATATTATTTTCCCCAGAAGAGGTCCAGATGATAAGGGCGGCTGGCATAAGAATATGGGAGAAAGATAACAGTCCAGGACCCCAGGTGCCAACAGGTGAACAGAAATTGCCACTAACGGAGCCCAGCTGGAACCCTAACCAGGAGGAGGGGAGGAAGGCCATGAGGGAATATAGATCTTTGATAATACGGGGGATCAAAGAGTCAGTTCCCAAAGGAACTAATACCCAATTGGCATTTGAGGGTGCACAAGAGAAGGATGAAGCTCCTGCTGCATGGCTAAATCGCCTAAGGCGGAACTTCCAGTTGTACTCTAAAATAGACACAGACACCCCAGAAGGTCAAATGCTGTTAAAAGTCCAATTTGTTACCAAATCTTGGCCTGATATAAGGAGAAAACTGGAAAAGATGGAAGATTGGCAAGAGAAGGACATTAATGAATTGTTAAAAGAGGCATTGAAGGTGTATTTAAGGAGGGAGGAAGAAAGAGCAAAGGCCAAGGCTAAGATCATGGTTGCTGTAGCTAGAGAAAGTGCAGGGGGGGCAGGTCCACCATCAGGAGGAGGCAGAGGTAGGCCAGTACTGACAGGTGCACAAAGGATTGAGAGACCTCAAGTCCCTTTGAGAGGACGACAGTGTTATTACTGTGGGGAGGCAGGACACACCAGGAGGTTTTGTAAAAAGCTCAGTCTCGATGAGGCAATAGCCAAGGAACAGGACAATTTAGGAAGGATTCTTAAGGGGGAGGACTAGGGGTGCCAAGGGCTTTTTACTATAGGGGACCCGATGAAACATCTAGAAGAGCCCTTGGTAAACTTTGAAGTGGGACCCCTAAATGAGGAATTTGAATTTTTGGTTGATACAGGAGCAGATAAGTCCTGTCTCAACAAAGTACTAAGAAGTATAGTATAGAATAGTGAAAAACATCTGAAGTTAGACAAAAAACAGCTAGGTAGAAAGGATATCCAATAGCACCAAAACTGGCCAGTAATACTTAACGTGTAATAAATTATGTGAAAGTAAAAGGTACCTTTTTGTTGTCTTGTTGTGTGTATGAGAGTGAGTCACGAAGTCAGCCTCAACTTCCCGGGCAGGTGGGAAGGGGGCAGTGCAAGTGTGTGTGTGTGTGTGTGTGTGTGTGTGTGTGTGTGTGTATGTGTGACCTGCAAACCAGGCTTGTGTCCCCCGGGCGGGTGGGGGCTGTGGCCAAAGAGCGTGGGTGACCTGCAAACCAGACTAGTGCTCCTCAGGTGTGTGAGGGAGCTGTAGCTGTAAGAGCGTGAGTGACACGCAGACAGCCTCACAGGTGAATGTGCACCAGAGGCAACCAGAGTCAGGGCCCTTCCAAGAGGCCCAGGGATACTGAGACCTGTGGGCCAACCCCAGGGTGAGGGGGGGCTACAGGGACCCGTGATTTTCTAGCAATAAGGATCCAGTTTGTGTCTTGAGTGTGAAGGAATGTGTGAGAGTGAATATAGACAAATTAGAATAGAGGTAATGTAGATTGTGCATTATAAGTTTTACCACATTACCTTAGAGGGAAGTGTATTGTGTAGAAGAATGGTGTAAGAAAAAACCCCAAATTTTAAGTGTAAGGGGTTGAAAGAAATATTTAAGCTCTAAGTGAAAGTAAGAAACAGAAGCAAGAGATAAATAAGATCTTGAAAATAGAACAGAAAACCAGTGAATTAAATACACAGAGATATAAGAGAATAAAAATACTTTGGGAGTTAAGTTAGCTGAGAAATACAACTCCTTGCAAAATACAGAGTATGTAGAAGTTGATGAGAGAACCAATAACATTAAACAGAGAAACTGAGTTTTGATAAAATCATTAAATAGCAGACCATTAATGCCTGTGTTTGAAAGCATGTTTCAGGTATTCTTCATTACTAATTCGACTGTGCAGACCAAAAGGAAAAAGGTTGGACTCACATCACTCTCACCCCTGGCATTGGACCAGGATTCAGCATCAGTTTTTTTTCCTCTGGCACTCTGGCATTGGACCGGACTCCACCCCTTTCTCCTTCTGGCATTGGGCCAGATTCCCAGTTTTTCCCTCTGGCATTGGGCCAGAGTCCACATCACTCACCTCTGGGCACTGGACAAGGATTCATCTGCTTCACAAGCTAAATCACCTGAGTATACTGTGGTAAAAAGACCAAAAGATTTAAAGTTGACTCTCAGAAGGAAGAGTCAAATAGACTGAACTGTGTGGGAAAAAATTGGTATCAGAGTTCTAATATTGCTTAAAATGTTTCAAAACTGTTCTGTGTAAACTATGTTGGTAAAAAGTTTAAGACTGTAAATAAGAAATTCTAGTTAAGCTCCTTAAGTTAATTCTAAAGACTCCAGGTTAATCCTCTACAGAGGACTCCCCTGGGAGGGGAAACCAAAATTGGTAGGGAACAGACCAAGAGAGGTTTAACCAGAGAAGCGGGTAGAAGGGACTCTAAAGAGCTTGGAAGCTTTTCCTCAGTAAAATTCCCCAAGAGGCAAGGCCGGGTGGGCAGGCTGTGCAAGATGACCCATACCGGACTCTTGGGAAGGGTAGTACTGATGGCTCTGATAGCTGGTGGTGCTCTGAGAAGCCCAGCTGAGCCATGCTGTGAGTGCTACCGACCCCTCTATGAGGAAGAAGTGAGCTCCTTGTCGAGAGTCCATATCAGTTCTAACCCTGATTGTGTTAACCTCTCCCAATTGGTCCTTTATCAGAAAAATAAGGGAGTGTATTAGAGAGCATACAATACTGCCACTTCTAGGCAGCCACTCCTAGGAGAGTGCCCTATAGGAGAAGCCTGGTTGTGCTTTGAATGTGATGCTGCTGAAACAAGCTCAGCAGATCTAGTAAAAAGAAAAGAAATAGTGAAAATGGTAAGAAAAATTGTTTGTTACAAGTATTTATATAAGTGTACTGGAAAGGAGATTAACCCCTTTTGGAACATATTTCAAGAGAGCTCTAAATCCCTAGGTTTGATCTCGTCTAGCAACTGCATTGCTAGAGTGATAAAACAAATTTTGTTATTACCCAAAGAAACTGGATCAAGTTTGAGAGTTCCTATATATAATGATTTGGGAGAAAATAAACAGAACCGGGAAAGTGAAATAGAAATTGAGAAAATCCAAAATTGTAAAAGCCAAATTAGGATTCCAATATCTATGTTAAACAAATTAATCCGGCTCCAGGCAGTATTAAAAATAAAGAATTCAATTATTAGGAACATTTCAAATGAAATAAAAAGATTAGCATGTGTAAATAATCAAGATCAAACTCCTACACTTGATCCCAGTGAGTGGGAGAACCTAGAGATTTTCAAAAAGGATGTATGGGAAAAGGTAGTTTTTCTCACTGTGTGTGTACTTGGAAGATTGCTTTTTTTACTATGCTTATTTATCTGTTTTAGTAGAATAGTACTTGCCGTGCAGACCAACCTGAAGAAACCAAAGAAAGTAACAAGGTTTAGTAACCATGATTACCAAAGTGCACAAGAGATTTATAGTAGATTCAAAACAAAAAAATTGTGAGTTGATGCGAGCTTGGAATTTAAGCTCGATCAAAGAAAAAGAGGGGGGACTGTTATGAACAAAATTCGGGTAATATTTTTTTTGTGAGAAAAAGTTACAAAAAGCAGCCAGACCACGGGTAGCTGCTGAAGTTCTTCGTGTTTTGTTATTGTAATCACGAGTCGTTGTGGCTAATCGCTCCTTTTGTATCAGCAGAGCCTCGCCCGAGGCTAAGTTGTACCTTTCCCAGAAGGGTGGGAACCTTCCCGAACAGTAGAAGGTGGGGGGGGCTATGCAAAGTGACTCCAAGACCACAATGCAGCATGGGTCCCCCGGTGTACGGAGAAAACCCCAAAACAACGAGCCACCTAAGAGTTGAGAGACTGGAGTGATGTCTGGACGTGAAGAGCCGAATGCTGAACCTGCAGAGATGCAAAACACCTTCAGAGCCTCTCGCCCTGACCAACAGAGACGACCCCGGCGGTGAGACGAGGCTGACTGAGCCGGTAAAGGTACCATCTGACGGGATCAGCAGGCCCTAAAGGTTCCCACGAGGACTTGATCCCCAGCTCTGCCCCTTGCGGACAGAGCTGCGCATATCCTCCTCCTCTGAGTCGCCCGGGAAGACGACGGAGACTGCAGACGCGTCGAGCCGCCCAATCCTGAGCTGATCACTTTTAATAAAGGCATTAAAAAGGAGAAGAAGTCTCCTGGCCCTTTTTGTTTATTTCAGGTAAACTGAGGGAAGTGAGAAGATATCCAGTGAACAAACCGTTTTAAGACTGCTTTGGAGACTGTAACGTTTCCACTACTTAGGGTTTCTAAAATTAGGCTATAAATGCTTCTTTGTGCCGCAGAAAACTTAGCACCCATGTTTGCTCTCTGCAGCACTCAAATCTACCTTCCTTTACAGCCAGTACGAACGAAACTGAAAGCACTGAGTCCACAGCTAATCCGGGAAAAACCGGGCAGCCTCCTCCCCCCCCGCCTCAGGGCAGAGACGAAATTGCTTGCGTAAGAGACCACGCGGGTTTTAAAATGGCGAACAACAGCTGCCGGCACCCCCACCACCACGTGGCCGCCGCGTGGGGGGCTGGAGCGGGTCCGCGCCGCTCAGCGGGGTCCGCCGCTGCCCCGGCGTGTCCGCTCCAGGCAAAAACACCAGCTGCAGACACTCTGCCGCCGCTCGCGCTGCCGCAGCCCCGGGTTCACCGCGAAAACCGCCCGCGCTGCTAAATCGCGCCGCCCGCAATGGTACCGCGGCTCCCGCGAGCCCCGTGGCGTGGGAGCACGCCGCTGGAAACACACAACGCCCCAAACAGCGCACAGGGACCGGCGGAGGGCCAGAGCCGCCCCGCCCAGGCTGCCGCGCGGAAAAACGCAATCCCTTCAGGGCCGGATTTTTTCCCTGCACCGGGAGTGCACCCCCACCCTGTGAGGGCCCCCCCGGAGTCCCACTAAGCCGTGCGGGTAATACCCCGCGCGGGGACGTGACTGGCTGGAACAGCTGAAACGAAGTCTCCGTCCTGGAATCGGCCCGCTGTGGGTGCAGCGGGGTCCCGACTCTGCCCCCACACGTTCTTTGCCGGCAAAAACGTGACGAAGAAGACAGGGGAAGGTGGAGGTCAAAAAGCTACTGTAATCCATGCATGAAATTACCAGCTACTTCGTGGCCGTCGTGGGCGACGAACACGTGGGCGCCACCTGCAGTATCTGTGGATCTCTGGGCTTATACGAGTCCAAACCCGGCTCACTCAGGCCCCAAGCCCACACAGAACCGCATGAACGAGATAAGAGACGAGAAGCGCTCCCTGCCACGTGGGTCAAAGTGTCCAGTTTATTAGTGTGGGACAAATCACCTCTGGTGTCGGCGACCACCCAGGCAGCAAAGAGGGCGTGCCTCACCTGCGGTGGGGTTTTATGCCCCAGGTGGTTGGGGCGGGGAAAGAGGACCACGGTCAATGGGAGCGACATCCGGGAGGGGTGAGGGGAGGGACCATCCGTGGGACAGACCACAAGGCATACAGAACCAGGGGGTTATGTGAGGGGAACCCATGTGAAAGGGGGAACATGCCATTCACGTGACCCAATAACGTTTTTCCCCAACACCCAGTGTAACTAAATTCCTATTTAGTGCAATACAACAATGCATGGTGATGACTATCTGACAATTGCTTAATATTCTATAGCATAAAGACAGAAGAAACCGTACATCTTGCTGTCTTAATCTATGTCCCTTTGTTTTTCCATCTTTCCATATAATCTGAAAATGCATTTTTCAGGTTATATATAGGAATCAAATGGACTATTTCTTATCTATGAAACTCAACAGTGACTGAAGTTCAAGACAATATCAAGCAAATAGTGAATGTTCATCACTTAGAATAAGTACTTTCCTGTGACAACTAATACAGAAAAAGGAAATTTCTTTCCTTGTTCATGCTTATATAGCATGGTTTTTCATGGGATATTTTAAAAATTAATCAGAAATGCCTCAGGTTGTATTTTTTCACGAAAACACAGTTTGCATTTTATATTTGTACCAAACCTGTAAGTTAAATATTTATTTTTCCAAAGACCTATATATTTCAGTATTTCCAATAGACAACTTTACAGGAATTGCCATTTTATATTATTTTATTTTAAAATTACTTACACTAAGACAGTTGGTTTTCTTCCCTTGATTTTGATTATTAAACAATTTATCTCTCTGATTTCAAGACATGTCACACTTACTGTTTCTTTTATCTGATTCAATCATACCTAGAAATATGAGGCAATAAAACTGGAGTAAACTTGACATAAAACCAGGAAGTGACTGTAGTGGTTTTGTTTTGCCAATTTGAGATTTCCTGGCCAATGCACCAATTAATGTGGTGGGTTCAGTGCTAGCCAAATGTCCATGTACCCTCTAGAATTTTTAATCATTTACTGCTGTGAGATAGGATTAGGAGGAAGGCAAAGCAGGCTCAAAACTTTAAAAGGGTATAAAGAAAACTTTAATATAAACTAAATGAAAGAATAATAAGAATCTGAATAAAACCTTCCGAACACTTCTCCCCCTACAACCTTTTCTTTCCCACTAACAACATACAGAAAAATTCAGTCAGTTTATCACCTCTAGAATAGTCTTTCTTCAGTTCACTTAGGGAGAGGAGTCTCTCTTGTCATGCTATGGAGACTTCTCCACAAGAAAACAGTTCTCTCATGGCTTTTAATTTTTACAGATAGCAGATGCCCAGGAATCTGCAATTGTGAAGTTCCTCCCATCTCTTGCAGCCTTCCCACATCTGCATTCATACGGGCCATGTCAATTTATGGGGTACTATTTTAAGTATGAGCTGCTCAAGAGCAAAGGTTCTCTTTGTCTATCTTTGCGATCATCTTCATCTCTGGGAACAGAGGTCTTCTTCTTTCCCTGGGGCAAAGGATCTTCATCACTCTTCTCTCTCTCTGTTCAAACTTCTTATGGGATCACAGCTACTTCAAAATTTGCTTGCTTTAACATAGATGCCATTGCTTGTATCTACAATTTGAACACTCCATCCCTCATACTTTTCAATGAGTTACAGGGGAAAAGAGTCTGATGTATCAATTATGTCTTCCCCACAGCCTTACAAGAGGATTTTAGCCCAGGACTAAGGCATCTCCTCAATACCTCCCATCTGGGACTTGACTTCTTTTTACTGACCTTCATGTCTCATGTTGTTCTCTCTGTATCTTCACTCTTTCCTTTTCTTTCACTCGAGAGAGAGAATTGATGTTTGTAAGTTTCATCTGTGCACTGAAAGAGTTACGATCTCGCCCAGGGCCTGCAGATGGTCACGTGACCCCAGCCGGACTGTGACCAAAGCAGTCGTGATGATGGATCTTCAGGACGCATGGGGGGGGGGGGGGGGGCTGTGTCAGGATTTCAGGGGCCCGGCCAGAACAGCAGTGGCCTCTGGCCGCATGGCTGGTCCCTGCCCCCTGCTTTGTTAAATTTCAGCTGCGAGTTGATAGCTTCCCCTCCTCCTGCTTGGAAGCCGCTGGGGCCCAGCCTGGCCCTTCCCACCAGGCTGAGGCCGAGGGGGCCTGGCCCAACCCGTAGCCACTCCTGGAGCCCGGCGGACCCTGGCTCGGCCCAGGCTGGCAGCAGGGCGGCACTTAATGTTGTAAGATATTATCAGCTGCGGCCCGGCCCTACCTTGGCTGGGGGCCCAGCGGCCTCCCCCACCCAGCCACTGGGCCAGGGGGGAGGAAGAACTTCTCTTTTCAGACGCCAGAAGTAAGAGAGCGTTTCCCAGGGTTCATTCATTTCTAACATGTATGTTCATAGAGGCGGGTTCAGCTTTCTAGTGGTTTAACAAGGTGTCAGTATTCAAAAGTAGTCACTGATTGGTTTTGTCAGGCATAGAGCAAACTGCTAGCAGCTTCTCTTAAAAAAATAACTTTTGTGACTGGTTTCTTCCCTGCTCACCAAAAATCAATTAATACAAAATGAGTAGAGTATCAAAGCCTAAGAGACAAATAATAGGCGATTAAATGTAGCATGGATTTCACCAACAACTGCAAGATCAGTTACTTTTTTTCCCCCTTTAACATGCCTTCTCTTATAGATAGGTAATGCAATGGTTGGCTCTTGCAATTAAGAGATTAATATTAAGTGTATGTTAAGAGAAATTTTATTAATGTATAGTTATGTTATTGTGATTTGTTCTCCCCATAATCCCCTTTCCTCTCCCCGTTGTATTGTTGTCACTGGACGGCCTTGGTAGTCAGGGCATTTGGGGGGAGGGCAGGCTTGTTACTAGAACGTGGCAACACCTGACCTCCAATCAAATTGCAAAGAAGTAGCCTCCACCAATGGATGGTGAAGAAGAGTTGACTGATGGACTTTAGGAGGGGTTAAGGTTACCTGATGCAACACCAGGTATATAAAAAGATGGAGCAGCCATTTTGGAGCTGAGCACATGGTGGTTTAGTTCCATGCTCCCAGCGCTGCAATTTTTCCTTATTCAGTCCTTTGTTGTATTTTGCTAAGGTTTAATAAACCTTTGAAATTTAAAAAGTGAGCATCCTTAAGATTATTTCTATTTAAGACTTCATCTTCCAGAAGGAAATGTATCTGCTGCCTGGCCCTCACATAAACCACCTTTCACAGGTTAATTCTTACCTGATTTACACCTTTTATACACCACAGACGTTTCAGTACAAAGTCAGAGAGAAATTTGGCCACAGAGGTCTAATCCATGTAGGTTTAGATTTTTTTCCCCTATTGTATATTCAGTGACTTTGAAATAACATAGTTAGCATTTTGAATTCATTATTTCTCTGACTCTGAACCAAAGAAGTCATCTGGATTATTCCCAGCCTTCCAGTACCTTTGGTCAGGATCACAGACCACATACTTCAAGCAGTATTAATTTCATTTGTGTATGGAATGATTTCCAAATAGAAAAACTAAATATGGTAGAGACACAATACTAGGAAGACATCTAGTAACTTACCTGTTGTCCTAGATTGCCAAGCAAATTTTATTCTATTTGCCATCTGTATGGCAGTTGTCTTCTGTTAAGTGGGCAGTTTTCCTTATCTCTTCCACAACCACTCTTCCCTCCGGGGAGACATCTGCTGATAACAGGCTATTGAATGTCACTACATGACTGATAAGAACTATAGCATCCCATTGTGAGATGCTCCACCCAGAGGGAAGAGCCAAGCATTCCTACCCAGATATAATCTTGGGATTCTGGAACACCAGCACAGCTTCTCCACTGGATTTCCCAGAGGAACAGCTGCCTCTTCCACTAAATCTTCAGAAGAAAACTACCCCCTTCTACAAGAACACTGCTCCAACAGAATCACACCTGACACTCTGGGACTGCAGCCACATTTCTAATTGGACTGCTACCAACACCTTGACCAACAGGGTGTCAGGTTGTGTTCTGACTCTGTCAGTGTTGCTTTGGTCTACTGCACTGTTTATTTTATCTTTATATTTTCTTCCCTAATAAAGAACTGTTATTCCTGCTCCTGTATTTTTGCTTGAGAGCCCCTTAATTTCAAATTTATAACAATTTTGAGGGAGGGGGTTTACATTTTTCCATTTCAGGGGAGGCTCCTGCCTTCCTTAGCAGACACATGTCTTTCCAAACTAAGACACCTGTGTCATCTCTAGTGGACACAGTGGCTAAATGCTTAGGGAAACACATGTGAACTCCTCATGAGGCATCCATATGTACTGTCGGGAAGATCTTATCACTTGTCCCATCTCTCATTGTAGTTTTGATTAAGTGCAGGAGTGCCAG
This sequence comes from Melozone crissalis, assembly GCF_028551555.1. Taxonomy (NCBI): domain Eukaryota; kingdom Metazoa; phylum Chordata; class Aves; order Passeriformes; family Passerellidae; genus Melozone; species Melozone crissalis. The sequence goes on along the minus strand of NW_026535813.1, from coordinate 570,283 downwards.
GAAGTCACTTAACATTGCCCAATTTTTAAACTATTTCAAATCTGTAATTGGTGTTATAACAGCTGCACTAGGACATCCAAAGGATCACACTTAGAAGGCTGGAATGCAGTAGGCTCTGGCTTCTCTTCCCACACTGCTGATGTCTGCTTTTCAGCCACTGCAGGAAGATATTTAGCAGCTGGGTATTCTGTACTTTGACTCCTTATACCAGAGAAATGTCTACTTAGGACACGCTGAGCCAAATTGTTTCAGGACTACAACAGGAAGGCAGAAGCATGTGGAAAGAAATCTGATAAGAATTAAACTATCATCACAGTCTTAATTTATTATTAACTTTTAAAATCAGACAAAGCCAAAAGCTGGCATGGTAATATTAATTGAAGATCTTGAAAGCAATCACACACAGTGCACATTTTGATCCTATTAATTGTAAAAGCATCTATCTTCCATGGTGATATACCTCAATATCTAAACAAATTCTTCAGTTATGTGATCAAGTAGGACACTTGGCACAGCATCACTCACTGTGAACGTTTAGATGGTCAAAACTGGTTTTATTCACAAAGTTTTTCATGCATGACTTCTAAAATTGCATAAAATATGTTTAAAAGGAGAACACATACTTCTATGAGCAAGAATGAAAGAAGAGGAAGCATATTAAAAAGCTTAACTAAAATCAGCAAATAGTTGAACTGAGGTGAAGTTACAAGCAACCCCTTTCACTGGTTACAAGGCTAAAAAGCAGTCCAAATCTTCAAGCCAAGAGTTGATATCTGCAGAAGAGCCAAACATTAATCCTTGATATTTTGAAATAGCCCTAAAAAAAGAGACTTCATAACCTGTTGAACTAAAGCAGAGAAACAGGTTGAGAATCAAGTTGCTCAGTGTTCAGTGTTTTTTCAAGTCTTTAGGGCTGTACTATTTTTTCTGGCTTGTCTTGCAGAATCATTTAATAAAGCTGGACAGGAATAAATTCACTCCAGAAAGGCAGTTTGCATTCCTTCAGAAGGTAAAAGCCTCATATAATGCAAAAACAATTCACTCAATAAGGCAGATGGGTTTTGGAGGTGATGATCTGTTCTCTGGTTTGAATAGGCAGATAGAAAACAGCAAATTTTTAAGCCTATAAATGGAGAGTAGGCAAGAATGCTTATTAAGAAGTACTTCTATGGAACATTTTGAAATTGAAATCTTGAAGGAGTCTTACATCTAGATACCTGTGAAATTACTAGGTCTCCCATAAACACAGAAGATGCTACAGGGGATGCTACACGTGCAGTGCTGGCTTATGCTAGGATTCAGTTAATTTGTGGAACCACATTTATTTCACAGCTTTCAAAATGAAGGCAGCATGAGTACAAAAAGAGTGAAGAGTCCCTTTTTTGCCTCTTGGTTTTGCTGTGCCAAATAAGAAAGCCTAATTCATTGAGCCTGACAATTACTGTCTGCCTTCAAGACGAACTAGAGCTAAAGCCAAAACTAGTCTAACAGGAGAAGAAGGTTTTGCAAATTACATCCCATCATGTCAATAAACAAGTACCAGGATGAAGGGTTCAGATGGACAGCAGGCCTCATCATTGTCCAGTGCAAAATACACTACTTGCACAAGGTTGGGGAGCAGCTCAGCTCCCCTTGTCTGGATCATTATTTGTGCCCACAGATGCAGACCTAGGTCAGTGACATTTTTTCATTTGAGACCTGGCTTTCTGAACCAGGGAGGAAAACTCCTTCCCATTTTGGGCTGATACATTTAGGTGTATAAGACTTTTAGGATAAGTACCTTACAGTTGCAAAAACACTACTAGGACATTATTGTGACAATCCACCTTTAAGGGAAAGGAAGCAACTACATAAACAAGGAGCAGTAAAAATAAAATTCAAAGAATAGATGATTTTAACTTCCCAGACATCAACTGGGAACATCATACAGCAGACACAAACAGGTCCAGGAAATTTCTGAAGCACATTGAACATAGCTTCTTGGTGCAGATACTAAGGGAACTGACTAAGATGCTGTGAGAGTCTGTCCGAATTTTCCCTCATCTGCCTCACGATTGTCATTTTAGGACCACTGAAGAGAAGAGCCCCCCCCCCCCATCTTCTCTGTAGGAGAAAGTTACACATGCCACGGGCCTCAAGACCTGAGCACAATGCTAAGCTATTGTTCACAGGTGTTGTTTGCTGTATGGTACACTGAGCCAAATGAGAAAAAGAAGGGGGCACTGTGCCCTTTTTGCAACAATAGCCTTGGAAGCTGTCCCACCTCTTGGCCTGGCTGGACTTCTCCTGAGTTTCGGGTGGTCTCCCACAGAAGACCCTCACCTGTTTTACAACCAACGTGACAGAGAGACTGAGATTTAAGAAGCCTCTCCATCAAAGACCAAGACATGAAACCCCCATGTGAAAAGGCCCCTCTCCTCTTTCCAAGGACTGGGACTGAAACCCCTAACCCGGGGACGGTATGTGGGGAAGGCAAGCTGACCAAATCGAGATGTTTGCCTGCAGCTGTGACCACTAGACCAAGAAGACAATGACTCTTGCTTACTGCTGAGAACATGGACTACCTGTTACATCTATTCTTTATTATATCTGTTTCCCCCCCCTCACAATTTCCAATGGAGTTATCATAATAAAAACCTCTGAATTAGCTAGAGATTTTGAGATCTCCTCGACGTAACAGGCGGACCCTCGGCTGGACTGGACCAAAGGACTTTGTCTCTATGTTTGGTAGCTATATCCCCCCCCCCCCTCTCTTTTCTCTCCCCATCTTTTTCTCTCCCTTAATCCCTCTATCACATTTTGCTGTGGTCACTCAATAAAGGGGCATTTTTTTTTATTATTACTGCAAACCCCCTTGTACTGTGTTGGTTCTTTTTTGCACCCTGAGATCAATCCACGAACCATCACGAAACTTGTCTGTAAAGATGGATCGTGACAGATGCCCTCCTAGATCTGTTTGTAAACAGAGAGGGACTTGGGCAAAGTGGTGATTGATGGCTGTCTTGGTCACAATGACCACAAAGTAGTTGAGTTTCAAATTGTTGACAATGACAGAAGAAAAACTGCCAGTGAAACTTTGACCCTGGATGTGGGGAGAACAGATTTCAGATTTCAGGATGCTAAAGGAGCCAGTTAGTAAGGTCTCCTGGGAATCTGCTTTTGAAGGTATTGGGGTTCATCACTGTTGGCCAATTTTTAAGAGCCATCTTTAAAGAGTTCAGGATCGGGCAATTTCAAAGTGTAGTGTGAGAAACAGGAAAGGGCTTGATGCTGTAGAAAGCACTGCTCACTAATAACTAAAACATCCTTGTGTTATCAAGACTGTTTCCATCACAAATCCAAAACATATCCCCATACCAACTACTATGAAGAAAATCAACTCTAGTCCAGCCCAAGTCAGCACAGTACTTTACCTTTAAGCTAATTATACATCAGTGTGAATCTTTGCACATTTTTTGTCCTTTTAACTGTTAAGAGATATAACTTATTTGAAAACATGTATTGCAGCCAAAGTATGTATTGCAATATACATGTACCGTTCTGTCTTATTAGCCTGATGTGATGGTTTGACGCTGGCTGGACGCCAGGCACCCACGAAAGCCTCTCACTCACCCCTCTGCAGCTGGACACAAGATAGAAAATTTTAACAAACAGTTCATGGGTTGAGATAAGGATTGGGAGAGAGATCACTCATTAAATACCATCAAGAGTAAAACAGTCTCCACTTGGAGATATAAGGTGAATTTATTGCTAACAAAATCAGAGCAAGATAATGAGAAGTAAAATAAGCCCTTAAAAACACCTTCCCCTCATCCCTCCCTCCTTCCCAGCCCTACTGCCTACCCCAGTGGCAAATGGAGGCAGGGAATAGGGGTTTTCTTCCACTGCTCAGGGAGAGTTGTTCCTCTGCTGTGAGACCATGGGGTCCCTCCCACTGGAGATAGTTCTCTGTGAACTTCTCCAGCCTGAGTCCATCTCATGAGCAGCAGCTCCCTGTGACCTGCTGCAACGTGAGTCCCTCCTATGGTCACAAGTCCTCCTCAGACTGCTGCAGAGTGGGTCAGTCTTCTACAGGGTGAAGTCCTTCAAGGAAAGGCTGCTCCAGCCTGGGAGCAGGGCCCCTCTCTCCATGGGTCCCCCACAGGATCACAGCCACCTCCAGGCATCCACTTGTTCCAGTGTGGGCTCCTCCTCCACGGGCTGCGGGTGGATCTCTGCATCCCCTGTGGTCCTCCATGGGCTGCAGAGGGACAGCTTGCTTCACCATGGTGAAGAATCTCAGCTCTGGCATCTGGAGCACCTTTTCCCCCTCCTTCTTCACTGACCTTAGTGTCTGCATGTTGTTCTCCTCTCACATATTCTCACACCGCTCTTTTCTGGCTGCAAAATTACAATTGCATCACAACCTTTGTTGCAGAACCATGGGTCTCTGGGCTTTATATAAGTCCAAATCCGGCTTGCTCGGGACTCAAGCCCACATGGAACTGCTTAGACGTAGGATAAAAGACCAAGACCGCTCTTTGCCACGTGGAAAAGAGTATCCAGTTTGAGACAGGACACTTCTGTGGCAGAGACCACCCAGGAAGCAAAGAGGGCGTGGCCCCCTTGCAGTGCAGTTTTATACTCCAGGGAAAGGGGACGGGGAAAGAAGACCATGGCCAATGGGATGGCCTTGGGCAAGGGCAAGGGGAGGGGACACCTGTGGGACAGACCACCAAGAAAAAGGGAGATATGGGGACAAACCATGTGATTAAGAAAGGGGGAACCAACAGTCCACGTGACCTTTACATACCCAGTAAAACTTTTCCCACCACCCAGGGCCAAAACACCAACCAAATAAACTATCTAGTGCACTACAACACTTTGTTTTGATTTTCTTCTTAAATATGTTATCACAGAGGTGTTACCATCATTTCTAATTGGCCCAGCCTTTGCCAGCCACATGTCCATCTTCAGAGCCATCAGACACATGCTGGAAGCTTCTAGCAGCTTCTCACATAAGCCACCTCTGTGGCCTCCTGCTACCGAAAACCAGGTCATGCAAAACCAATACACCTGAGTAAAATTTGCATGTGTCATTTGTGGGAAATCATTGAATAAACATTCATTTTTCTGAATCTCTAAACTGGCCTTTGCAGTCTCAGTAAAGTAAATGTTCTTACTTCAGTATAGTTTAACTATCTGAAATCCATGTTAGTATTCACCTTTTAAAGTGCCCACATTTTGTCTATTTACTGTTACTTGTTGCGCCCAAGGTGAGCATGTGAAATATGGCCTCCTTGCAAGAGTGCTTTTTTGTTTTGTTTAGTTTGGTTTTATGTCTTTTCCAATTGCTGAGTTTAGTTACAATCTGTTGTCTCTGAGACATTAGAAATATGAGCTGGTCTGAAATGACAATTATCTGTTTTCTTCCTCCCACCTGTATTTCCTAGGTTTCCTCAAGCTTTATGATTACAAAGCATAAGCTGAAGGACTACCGTAACTGTGTAGTTATTTTTCATTCAGTGCTCACAACATTAAACTTCATACTTGTTGTAAGATAATGTTTTGTTTTCACATTTTAAAAATATTTCTCACACTCAACCAAATCATTAAAGGGCAGCCGCATACAATAATATCCATGGATTTACTTCCAGAATTACTTCCAGAAATTATCAATAGATCTTCCACTTAAAAATTTAAAACAAATTCCTAGTAAGTACTGCTGAAGTCAGATAGTCACTACATGTGCCTTCAATTTCTTCTTGTGTCCTTGCCCTGTTTTCATATTTTTTGGATAAAGGTAATCCTTTCATGTCTCTTCTGTATCTTTTGTTAGAACCTTTTTGTTGTTGCAGGGGAGGTAATGACTAAGACGCTCACTGGTAGTCTGAAGAAATCTTTGTTTAAATATTTAATTTCCTTAAATGATTTAATAGAAATTGGAGCAATGAAATTCCTGTAAAGTATCTACAATAAGGCAATAAAAGCTTTTAGTAATTACTCTTCTGTAGAGGTATGTGAAGATTTACAGTACAACTTTCCACAAAGTAGTCCACAGCTTTAACTATGCAACATCTATACTCAGTTGTAAGTTGTCAGTAAGTACTTTAGAAATCTTTCTAGGTAAGGTGCCAGAGGAGGTTTAGGTTAGATATTGGGAAAAGGTTTTTCACCCAGAGGATGGTTGGGCATTGGAACAGGCTCTGCAGGGAAGTGGTCGCAGCACCAAGCCTGACAGAGTTCAAGAAGCATTTGGACAATACTCTTGGGCATAGCATATGGTGTGACTCCTGGGGCTAGTGCTGTGCAGGGCAGGGAGCTGGACTCGATGATCCTTGTGGGTCTCTTCCAACTCAATATATTTTGTGATTCTGTAATTACTGATACATTTTAAGGAACTAAAGTAAATAATTTTTGCTTTCATTGCTATTAGGTGCTTCAGAAGAGTGTTTTTCAAAATAGGATAACTGAATATATTCCTTCTGAGCAGAAGTTGCATTAAGAGATTTTAAACATTGTACATTCAGATACCAGATGTTACCTGATTAGATCTGTAAAAAACTGTGTGTTTATCACAGAAAGTATGGAGTTTAGAAGGGAAGTTGTTGCAGTTTGTGTTTATTTCATTAAGTTATTGTTAAATGGTTTATTCTATTATCCCCCCATGCTTTCCTCAAGTTGTTTTTTTCCTGTTTTATCTTCCCTTAGAGCTGTCCCTTAAGCTATTCCCCTCCCTTTGTTCTAGTCCCTTCCCTGCCTATCAAGGCAACCCTGCCCCTCTTTCCCTGACTGTCAAGGCGACCCTGCCCCTCTTTCCCTGCCTGTCAAGGCGACCCTGCCCCTTTTCCCTGAATGTTCCCTGCCATTCACCCCCTGGGCCAATCCTTGATTGAAACACCTATTTGGAAATCCCCTAATCCATGACACCCCATTGGCCCATGTGACCTTTCCCCTCTCTTCCCCCTATCCTGATTGGTCCCACAGTGTTGATGTAATCCCCTTGCTCCACCCTTGAAATTCCCCTATTGGTGGATTTTCTGTATTCACCCCCTGGTTTGTAGCTATATTTAACCCCTTGCACTGAGGTGCCTTGGGCTCTCTTCTGCCTTACTCCCTTCACCTGGAATAAAATTTCCCTGTGGAACCTCAAGACAAAGAGCCTCCCCCTTCGCCTGGTCCCTGCCATGGCTATAACAGTGTGCACTGTAGAGCTTGCAGCTCTTCAGGCTCAGCTGTGGACAAACCCCAGTCTCCAGTTGTTCCCCACTCCTGTCGTGGCTACTGGAGTGTACAGAGCTAGCCCGGGTTGCAGTGGGCTTCAGCAGGAAGTCTATAGTGGGTTGACCTTGGCTGGATGCTAGGTGCCCACTAGGCTGCTCTATCACTTCCCCTCCCCAACTGGGCAAGGAAGAGAAAATATAACAGAAGGCCCATGGGTAGAGATAAGGGCAGGGAGACATCACTCACCAATTACTGTCACAGGGAAAACAGACTGGACTTTGGGAAATTAATTGAATTTATTGCCAATCAAAAAGAGAATTAGGATAACAAGAAATAAAAATATAGTTTTTAAACATATGTTTCCCAACCTTATCTCCTACCTGGGCTCAACTTTAATTCAGACTCTTCTACTCTCTCCCCCTCGAGCAGGAGGACAGGGAATGGAGGATGCAGTCATTTCAGCACATGTGCCTGCTGCTCTGTCCACTTCACTCTCTTCCCTACTCAAGGAGGCAATAAAAATTCCTCCTGACCCCCATCACCTACCCAGGTGCCACTTCAGAATAGGTATGAGGCCCTGGATCCAGAGGGTCAGCCAGATGACGTAGAAGAAAATGATCTGCCCAGTGAGCCTTCCAATTATGCTTCATCTCTCGGACAGATAACCACCTCTAATGTTCAAAAGAAAAGAAGGATAATCGTAGTAGGTGACTCCCTTCTGAAGGGAACAGAGGGCCCCATATGTTGACCAGACCCATCCCACAGGGAGGTCTGCTGCCTCCCTGGGGCCTGGGTATGGGATATTACCAAGAGATTCCCTGGGCTGATTCAGCCCTCTGATTATTACCCACTGCTGATACTCCAAGCTGGCAGTGATGAGATTGAAAAGAGGAGCATCAGGGCAATTAAAATGGACTTTAGGGCACTGGGTCAAGTGGTTGATAGGGCAGGAGCACAGGTAGTGTTCTGCTCAGTCCTTTTGATGTCAGAGAAAAACAATGAAAGGAATAGGAGAGCCCACATTATCAACAAGTGGCTCAAGGGTTCACATCATCAGCAGAATTTTGGATTTTTTGATCATGGGGCAACTTTTACGGCACCTGACCTGCTGGGACTGGATGGGCTCCATCTCTCTGTAAAGGGCAGAAGGCTTTTAGCTCATGAACTGGTGGAACTCATTGAGAGGGCTTTAAACTAGGTTTGAAGGGGGAAGGGGATGAAGCCGGGGTCTCTGGAAGCAGGCCCAAGGGTGGTCAGCCTGAGTTGGGGGTGAAATCAGTAGCCCAGTTGATGTGCATGTATACTAATGCATGCAACATGGGTAACAAACTGTGGCATTCACATTGTCTGAAAAAATTCCTTCACCCAGGATTTTTCTCCTGGGAAGTTGAGAAGCCTCAGAGAAAAGGAAAACAATTCTTATCTCATTTGCTTCTCCTGTGGAATGTGTTTGGAGATTGTTTACCCACAGGTGATTGTTTCATTGGATTCTGGTGTGAGTTGTTTTGACTCATTAGCCAATCACGGCCTGTTGTAGTGCGTTTTTATACATTGTAATACTTTGAAGTAGTTTTGTTTCGTATCCCCATATTTTTCCCAAATGGTTTATCCCAAACTGTACCCCACTTCCTTTATCTGTGTTATCCCTCTCCCGGGATGAGGTCATCCCCAAATCCCCACCCTGGCTCTCTGTCAATCACTCAGCATCCCATCCCTCCATCTAGAAGTTTTGGTCCAGGTCATCCAGTGATTAGACAGAGGCTAGGGGTCAGCCCCCCAAGCCTTGCCCCATACGCTGTCCTATATGTCTATCCCCCAGTATATTTCTCTTAGGGTCACTTATTGGTTGGTAAAATGTTATCTACTTTTGGTTTCCACCTCCCTTTAAATGTAACCTTGGCTCATATCCCGGAGCTCTTGGCAGGATGCCCCCTGAGGGTGAGGAGCTCCTTTGGGACTCCTGGAATAAAACCTTGGACTAACCCTTGCTAAGAGTAGGCCCTTTGTCTTCCACCAATGTCTCTGGTGTCTCCTCTGCTGCAAAGGCGACTAGCCTAGGTGCCCTCAGTACCCTTGGGGCACAGGACAGTGTCTCTCCGCAGCTGGCCGTGTCGGGGCTGCCCCCCCTGGTGTCTGCTGACTCGAGACTGGCCGAGGGCTACTGAGAGGCTCCCCAGAGGGAGAGAGACAAGGGCCAAGTTGTGTCTAGACTCCGCAAAGAGTCATGAGTTTTCATTATTATAGTTTTAGCATTTAGTAAGTATCCTTTCTGTATTCTTTAGTCTAGTTTAGTATAGTGGTCTTTAATAAAATATAGTATTATAAAATAATAAATTAGCCTTCTGAGAACATTGAGTCTGATTCATCATTCCTGCCTTCGTTGGGGCAGTTCCCTGCAAATTCAATAAACAAACAAGAGCTGGAAGGCATGGTACAACAGCAAAGCTATGATGTAGTCGCCATTAGCTATTCAGAAGAGACAGGAGAGGGAAAAGAGGTGGAGGGGTGGCCCTTTATACTAGGGAAGCTTTAGAGGCCATGGGTATTGAAACTTATGATAACGAAGTTGAAGGATTATGGGTAAGAATTAAGGGGAAGGCCAACAAGGCTGACATCCATTGAACCAGGAAGAAGAGGTGAACAACTTATTCTACAAGCATCTGGAGAATGTTTGAGGATCACCAGTCCTTGTTCTTGTAGGTGACTTTAACCTGCTGGACATCTGCTGGGAACTTAATAAAGCAGAAAAGAGGCAGTCCAGGAAGTTTTTAGAGTGTATGGAGGACAACTTTTTGTCACAGCAGGTGAGTGAGCCCACCAGGGGTGGGACTATGTTGATGTGGAGGCTTGGAGGCCTACCACTGGGACTATAACACTTCAGCCCTGAAAGGGCAGAAAGAAATGCCCCTCTAAGGTTAGGGTGAGAAGAGCCTCCCTCCCATAGGCCTCTGCAAGCACATGCTAATGTTTCAACTTCTATTGGTTCACGTAGGTGATGTCACCCCTGTTCAGTCCCCTTTCTCCATATTTGTATTCCCCCTATAATGTTCTTTCCTCCCCTGATCCCCATTGGCCCCAGTTTGCCCCAATGCTGCGTCCCTGTTATCTCATTGGTTCCCCAGGTTTGCTGCCCCTCCCCCGCACCACTTTTCCCTGTTCCCATTGGCGCTTGACCCTCAGATCCACCACTTTCTCCCCATATATAATTCCCACTTCAAGTGGTGCCCGAACAAGGACCCCTTTTCAGAGTTTCTGAAGAGTAACTCCGGCAATGAATTGGCTGGTCTGTCGTCGTCAGAAAAGAAGACACCTTCAGGTCAGCCACAGCCCTGAAAGCAAGGCCTGAGTTTTATCAGGACTTGCTGAAGGGAGAGCCAGCACCCTCTGAGCAGCTTGAGGACCGTCTGAACTAATGACATAGGCAGGACATTTTAGGAGACCTGCACCCGGACCTGCCGGAGAGTGAGTTGGTGGGCACCCGCCCAGGGTTCAGGCTGGTTGGTGGTGATTCAGTCCTGTGGGTGGGCGGTCCCTTTTCATCAGGGGCAGCCATGGGGAGTGTGTTCTCCAAGGCTGAGAGGGAGGTATATGTTTGAGTTATGAAGTTCTGGTTTTAGAGGGAAAAAAATTTTGTAAGGGAAGTTTAAAGTCTTTTGTTCATTGGCTGTTCAAAAAATTTCCACGCATTTCTGTCGATTCTGTTTGCCACTCGGCATTTTGGGATGCAGTTGGGGAAAGACTTTATTTTTTGCAAACCCAAGGGATGTTAAAATTTGACAAGTTTTATCCTACCTTTCATTTGATTTAGGAGGCTGTTTCCAATGTTAAAAGTTCTGATGTTTCTCTCCAGTTCTTGTGCTCCGCCCCCTGCGTCCCTAACCCAAATGATCCTGAGAACAGGACAGGAGATGGAACTTGCTACGAGGCAGAGGCAAGCCACTTGCTGTCTGCTATGTTCCCTCCTTTTCTATCCCCTTTCCATCCCTGTACTGTCCATACCACTCTGGATCCTACCCTGACCCATGTTCCATTGTCCCTCAATCCTTACATCCCCTCCCCCTTCATACCGCTCAGAAAATGGCATCCACTCCATGAGGAGGACCATCATGTTGAGTTTGCTCCTGCTCCCCATTCTCTCATTGTGTCCTCTCCCTGTGTTGGGATCCACCCCCGTGTTAAACATCCCCGTGTCAGGACCCTCCCATTCCATCAGGGAGTCCGCTTCCATCCTGGGCCACAAATCTGGAACCCCATGCCGTTAGTCTGCTATTTTGATACAAGGCCCTTCTGGGGCGTCCCCCATCTCCTTTGATTCCACCCCTTCCAGTTCTCATGCCACTGGAACCAGAACTGCGCGTGACATTGACTGGAAGGTAGCCATCTTGGCTACCAAAGGCCCAAAACAATGGGCCATGCTGGTCAACTGAAAAAACCTCTCTTCTGCCAAGAGGCAAACTTCTTCTGAGGAGGAAAGTGAGGCCTCATCTGAGTTTGAGGATGAGCCTGAAGACTCATGGCAGAAGATGCGGAAAGCAGCGGTCAAGAAGGGGGATTGGGAACTAGTACAAAAGTCCAAGTGGCGCCAGTGCAGTATTGCAGGGGAGCTAACCCACGTTGGGAATCCATCTCCCACGGGGAAATGAAGGACCTTTGCAAGGTGGAAAAAGATCATGGGAGGAACTCGCCCTATTTTAACAACCTATTAAATCCTGTGTTTGTGGCTCATGTCATGGTGCCCCGTGACTTGAAGCATTTTATGCACATCCTACTCTCCCCCACTGAATTCATCTTGTGGGAGGGAGTATGGAAAAAACAATTACAACAATTATTGAAGGACTATGCCCAAGAAGATGAAAGGGCACATCTAACAACAGATCATTTAGCCGGGGAGGGAGATTTCACAAAGCCGGGAGATCAGGCAATAGACCTCCCCCGAGCTGGGTTAGAAGACATAAAAGATGCAGCAAAACCAGCATTTTTACAAACACCAGATGGGACAACACCAAACATTGACTTTACTGACATTCGTCAGGGAACGGATGAGACTTTTATAAAATTTGTTGATTGTCTTACACAGGAAATAAACAGATAGAACACCCAAAGGCTCGGCAAGAGCTACTTGCACACCTAGCTGTAGCCAATGTGAACATCAAGTGCAGAGATATTCTTTGTTCTCTCCCCCTCAACCCTAAGCACACCATTGCTCAGATGGTCGAGGCCTGCACCATCAGAGCAATGGCAGACCGGGATGTCACCTTAAAACTGCCAGTCAGGGAAGCATAGAAGAGCTAGTTGCTGCACAAGTAATCCCCCACAGACCCAATAACAACAGTGAAAAGGGACTGCCACAGTGGTCACAAGGGTCTTCAGGGTGAGAGAGAGACGAGAATGCTGACCTCATGTTCAGAAGACTTGATTTATTATTTTATGATATATATATTACATTATAACTATACTAAAAAGAAATGGAGAGAAAAGTTCTCAGGCGGCCAGCTAAGCTAAGAATAGAAAAGAATGAATCACAAAGGTCTGTGTCTCAGCAGAGAGCAAGACCCAGCTCTGCCATGAGTGGTCAGTAAATCCAAACATCCACCCGAGACCAATCACGGATCCACCTGTTGCATTCCACCGCAGCAGATAACCATTGTTTACATTTTGTTGCTGAGGCCACAGCTTCTCAGAAGGGGGAAAAATCCTAAAGAAAGCATTTTTATGAAAAGATGTCTGTGACAAGGGACCATACTTCAACTGTGGGGAAATGGGACACTTTAAAGGAAACTGTTTTGTGGTAATCACATATTCTCTGAAGAGAGAGAGACCTAATTCTCTCACAGGATTTTCCTGAGAAGCTGTGAGAAAGATCAGAGAAAACAATTCTTATTTTCACTTGCTGCATCTGTTGTAGCGCACATGTGGAAGATGTTATGGAGATTGTTTACCAAAAGGTAATTTCTTAATTGGAAACTAGTGATGGTGTTTTGATTCATTGACCAATTGGATCCACATGTGTATCGGACTGCCTGGCAAGGGCGATGGGTTTTTCTTAGTAGTATAGTGTAGTATAGTACTGTATAGCTTAATAAAGCAATTGATCAGCCTTCTGCAATCATGGAGTCAATGCTCATTATTCCCCGTGTTGGGGACGCCCTGTCACAATACTGGTTTAATAAAGGCAGTAACCAATCCCAATCCTCAGGGTGCCCTAATTGTCAGTGTCCTCAATGTCACCAACATCAGTGCTTACCAATGCCCGCAGAACCACCAGCCCTCCGGAAACTCCTGGCAGAGTGCGGGGCGGCCTCGCACGATGACACCAAATGCAAGGCCATTTTGCTCCACTCTCCCGACCATCGCAGAGAATGAGCGTGCCGAGTTTCTCCAGTCCATCGTGACAGCTCCATCACCGCAGAGGAGCTTGACATGCGGCAGATCCAACCAGGAACCCAGAGGCTACTGGCAAGCGCTCTTTCAGTTCAAACTGAAGATACTTTTGTTCACCACATCCCAACAGGCAAGTATGGGTGTGAGGATCGACCTAGGGATGTTTTAATAATTTGTGACACCCAGGAGGGGATGGAGAGACTCACTGTTCTTCCTGAAGTTTCAACAGTAACATCCCTACAAGAAATCATGGTCCAAGTACTGTGCCTAAACCCCCCACTTTTCATCCCTAGAGGAACGGTTATTGCCCAAGCCTACTTGTTACTGGACTTGACCACAACACCTGCTGACCCACTGGTAATGTGGGCCCAAATTCTAGGCCATGACAGAACTGTGATAGAGTGTGCGTTGTCCCAGAAAGGAAAAAAGATCCGCCTTTCACGACTGTTGGACACAGGAGCGGACGTCGCCATTATTTCCCACTCCGAGTGGCCAAGAGATTGGCCCCTTGTGCCAGCAGCTGGGGTCATCTCAGGCATTGGGGGAGCCATGACCAGTTTCAGAAGCCAAAACATCATATGCTTTGAGGGACCTGAGGGCAGAGTTGCCACAGTAAGACCTTTTATAACTCGGGCACCTGTGACACTCTGGGGCAGGGACCTACTGTCTCAATGGGGCATTAGACTAGAAATCCTAACAAGACCACAGGATTTCTAGTCGGGGCCGCTGAGCAGCATGCCACCCTCCAGTTGACTTGGAAGACTGATAACCCCATCTGGGTGAATCAGTGGCCCCTTCCAGAGAAAAAATTAAAGGCGCTGCAGTCCCTCATGCAAGAGCAGCTGTCCAAGGGTCATATAGTACCATCCACTAGTCCTTGGAACACACCAGTCTTTGTCATTCAAAAGCCAAGCAAAGACAGGTGGTGGCTCTTGCAAGACCTCACAAAGATCAATGAGGTCATTGAAGACATGGGTCCCCTCCAGCCCGGCCTACCCTCAGCTTCAATGCTACCCCAAGACTGGAAAATGAATGCTATCAACCTTAAAGACCGTTTCTTTAATATTCCACTACACCCAGAAGATGCCCCCCATTTTACTTTTTCAGTCCCATCCTTAAGCTGACAGACACCTCTACAGAGGTACCATTGGATAGTTCTACCTCAGGGCATGAAGAACTCGCCCACCATCTGCCAATGGTTAATGGCCCAGATTCTTTCATCAAGCCAACAGAGACACCAAAACGTCATCATATTTCATTACATGGATGACATCCTTATTTGTGCAGAAACCCGAATCATTTTAGACTGTTGTTTGAGATGTTATTGATGCTGTACAAAGCCATGGATTTGAAATCGCAGAAGAGAAGATCCAACGGACTGCTCCTTGGAAGTACCTTGGCCTCAAGATCAAGGAGATGACCATCACGCCCCAGCCGCTGCAGATCAAGGGCGATCCTAAGACCCTGTGAGAATTACATCAGCTCTGCGGGAGCATCAACTGGGTTTGTTCACTGCTGGGGATCACCACCGATGACCTCATGCCATTGTTCCAACTTCTGAAAGGTGACGAGGACCTTGACATTCTGTGATCCCTAACGCCAGAGGCCAAGTTGGTGGTACAAAAGGTAGCCCAAGCCATACAAGAAAAGCAGGCTCACAGGTACCACCCCAACCTACCTTCTTCCTTAGCCATTCTAGGCACAAGTCCAAGGTTTCATTCATTGTTTTTTCAATGGGATCAAACATCCTCAGAATCATTGAATAGGTTTTTCGGACCCATCAACCAAACAAGACAATCACTACAACATAGGAAGTAATGGCTCACCGTATCATGAAGGCTAGAGTGCATCTGTATTCCCTCACAGGAATAGATCTTGCCAATATATATTTGCCCCTTACCACTGAACAACTTAATTGGCTGTTACAAACATCTGAGCCACTGCAATACACTTTAGACAGTTACCCTGGAGAAATTTCTATTAATTTCCCAAAACATAAATTATTTAATTCGACTTTCAATTTGACCCCCAAACTCCTAAAAAGTCCAATTCTATTAAAGGCTCTGAACGTCTTTACAGACGGATCTGGGAGTTCCCATAAATCAGTTTTTACTTGGAAAAACCCAGCTACCCAGCAATGTGAGTCGGACACTGACATTGTTCATAGGTCCCCCCAGTTTGCCGAATTGGCTGCAGTGGTCAGACTCTTTTCCAAATTCAAAGAACCAATTAATTTAATTACAGATTCGGCTTATGTCTATGGCGTAGTGCAGCTAGCTGAAAATTTGATTCTAAAAAATATCCTTAATCCCCAATTATATGATTTACTGTCCTGTTTAATTTATCTTTTATCCCACAGAGAACATCCCTACTATATTATGCACACAAGGTCCCATACCATCCTTCCTGGTTTCATTGCAGAGGGAAACAAGAGAACAGACGCTCTAGCCATGGTAGCCCAAAACACCCCTCCCAATATTTTTGAACAGACTAAGATCAGCCACCAATTTTTTCATCAAAATGTACCTGCCTTGGTCAGGATGTTTAAAATCACCAAGGACCAAGCAAGATACATCATAGCCAGGTGCCCTAATTGTCCATCTTATGCCCTTCCATCTGTTGGAGTGGGAGTCAATCCGAAAGGATTGCAGAGTCTCCAGCTCTGACAGACACATGTGACTCACACTATGCCCCTTTCGGGCGATTGAAATACATACATGTGTCAATAGACACTTTTTCTGGTGCAGTCTTTGCTCCTGCACACACTGGGGAAAAGACAAAAGATGTCATCAAACATTATTTACTAGCGTTTTCCACCTTGGGCATTCTACAGGAGATAAAAATGGATAACGGCCCTGCTTGCACCTCACACCAGTTCCATCTGTTCTTAAATCAGTGGAGTGTATGGCACAAAGCAGGCATACCACACAACCCTACAGGACAGTCCATCATTGAAAGGGCCCACCATTCGATCAAAAGGGTCATTGATGAACAGAGAGGAGGACTCCAGACCTATACTCCCATTGAGAGATTGGCAAAGGCTCTTTATGTTTTCAAGTTTTTGAACAATTCATTTATGGAGCCTACTGCCCTGATCATCAGGCATTACACTAATGCAACCAACTCACAGCTAAAAGAAAAACCACCTGTGTTGATCAAAGACCCAGAGACCAAACAAATTATGGACCACTTTCCATTAATAACCTGGGGGAGAGGGTATGCTTGTGTTTCCACAGTGGCCGGCCCAAGGTGGATCCCAGCAAAGAACATAAAGCCATTCTTAGAGGCAGCAAAACCAACACTGGAACAACCTGAAAAAGATCAGAACAAACCAACAGAAAGAATGGCAGAAGCTTGGAAAAGACAGAAAAAGAAGCCCAAAGGAGACCATCCACACCATCTTGACAATACCAGCCAGGACCTTCCAAACCGATAGAACGATACCAGTCAGGACCCATGAATATTGCGCTGGCATTGCCACCCACATTAACTATATTTAATGTTTTGAGACTGTTAAACAAGTGTTATTCTTTAATTTAATTTATTATTTATTTACTTTCAGGCCACCTAAGTCCCCAACAGCCAAAGTCAATTATGGCCAAAGGACCGTCAATTGTTGTCGCTGCAGTAAAGATTTTGATGCTCCTCGCTATGCCACATACCTTTGCCTGGGTGATCCCTCAACCCACCCACAATGTTTGGGTCACCCTAGCCAGGACCTTGAAACAAGACAACATGTGCCTGCCTGCGGGAAGCCCCAATGACTGTTGTTGTTGAGGCGGTCATGACACAAAGCAGAGACCACAAGCAGTCTCAGATGGCAACTCTTTATTATTGAACATGGCTGACCTTTTATACACTTTTTAATTGTTTATACTTCTTCTACCCTAACTATTGGCCACAATAAATCAACATAACACTATTGGTGAAAAGTTACAGTGACTTCAACTAACTTTCTAAAAATACTTCGTCCAGCTGCAAAGTTCTTATCTTTCTTCAATTCCTCACTTCTCTTGGTCTCCTTGGTTACAGCCTTGGAGAGAGCTCCTTATCAGCTTCTTCTTGCTTCTCAGCTTGTTTTCGCTCCTTTAGCTAACAGGCCCACTGCTAGCCCCTTCCACAGATGACCCACTCTCTACATAGTTCGTGGGGATGGCCAACAATGAGTGGCCAGTAACCGTAGATGCCATCAATGGAAGGTGAGGTAGCTCCCCCATTAACATCCATAAGGAATACAACCTGGCAGACAACTGGGACCACTGGACCTTCAGGCTTGAATACACAACTAAAGAACCACAGGAATAAATCAGGCTGCCAAAAGAGATCATTGTATAAATTTGGCGAAAATTGTGATGACCAAATTAAGAATTGGAGCTATGGGAAGAGAGTTGCAGCCTCCATTTTTCTACCTTGGGTGGCTGCAGCAAAGGGCCTCAGGGATTTAACCAATTTAGAATGCTGGATTAGCAAGCAGTCCAATGTTACATCCATCACTTTAAAGAGACAATTCAACATGCTACCTTGCAAAACAGAACACCAATGATTACCTGCTGCTTGCCCACGGACAGGGCTGTCAAGAGTTTGAAGGCATGTGTTGCTTCAACCTGTCAGATCACAGTGAGTCAATACACCGAAGGTCCAATTCCTAAAAGATCAAGTAAATAAAATACAAACAGAAGGCGACAACAACTGGATCTCCAAGCTATTTAAAGACTGGCGGCTCAAGGGATAGATTTCGTCTTTAGTTAAAACTCTTTTATGGACCCTGTTTATCATTGTTGTTGTGGTGATTGTGTTGTTGTGTTTTGTTAAGTGCTTGCAGAGGTCTAGAGCAGAGGCCTTTTTAGTAAATAAAAAAGGGGAAGTTGGGGAGGCTTGGAGGCCCACCACTGGGACTGTAACACTTCAGCCCTGGAGGGGCATAAAGAAACACCCCTCTAAGGTTAGGGTGAGAAGAACCTCCCTCCCATAAACCTCTGCAGGCACATGTTAATGTTTCAAGTTCTATTGGTTCACCTAGGTGATGTCACTAGAGGATGTATCATCTTTGGAAGGATGGTCAGGTCTCTCAGGAAGTATTTTAGGGGGTTGCTAGGGCATGTAGGAAAAAACATAGGAAGACCAAAGCTCAATTTGAACTTAATTTGGCAACATTTGTAAAGGATAATAAAAAATGTTTTTACAAATATATTAACAGCAAAAGGAAGGGTAAGACCCGTCGTTGTTCTCCACTGGATGTGGGAGGAAACTTAGTAACTGCAGTTGGGGAGAAGGCAGAAGTGCTTAACACCTTCTTTGCCTCAGTCTTTAGTGGGGAGATGGCTTCTCCTCAGGACAACTGTCCTCCTGGGTTGGTAGATGGTGTTAGGGAGCAGAATGGTTCCCCTGTTATCCAGGAGGAGGCAGAGAACTGCTGAGCTCCTTGGATGTTCATAAATCTATGGGACCAGATGGGATCCATCCCAGGATGATGAGGGAGCTGGCAGATGAGCTACACACAAATATATGTGTGAAGAATACAGAGAACATATAAAAGAAAAAAAGGCAAAACCCAAATGGCATCAGCAGTAGTCAATTCCAGGTCTACTGGATGCCTCTCCAGGTGAAGGCAAACTGTGACCTGCACTCTGCTGCTAAAGCAATGAAGAAAAAGGTCTTAGCCATGTCAAATGTGGCACCATTTGACTGCCTTGGACTGCAGTTCGTACTGAAGTTCCAGCATGTCCAGAACAGTGGCTGAGTGATGGTGTGACTTCATTCAGGCCACAATAGTCCACTGTCAGTCTCTACTGTCCATTAGACTTACACACAGGCCATGTAGGGCTATTGAAGGGTGAGCGAATCTTGCTGACCGCTCCCTGGTTCTCCAGTTTACAGATCATCTTATGGATGGGAATCACAGTCTCAGTTCACACGGTATTGCTGACGATGGACTGTTGCAGTAGCAATTGGTACCTGCTGTTCTTCAACCCTTAGGAGTCCTACAGCAGAAGAGTCCTCTGAATGACCAGGTGTCATGAGATGAGTGGGAACTTCAGACAAGTCCTGCCTCAGCCTCATATTTTTGACAACAGCTTCAATTTAAGAAATCACTCTGGCATGCAAGTTCTAAGGATGGCAGATCAGGTCTATTATAAAATTACTTATTTATTGAACAGACAGGAGATAACAGAAAAATATCTTAATTAGAGTTACTACACAATATAAACCAAAAAGAATGACTAGTATATTACATAGACAGTGCGCAATATCAAGGTACCTATATTATAGCTAGCAAAGAAATAGTATTGATTAGGAGGCAAACATAATACTAAAATTATAATAGTGTACACAGAGTCCTTTCACTCAACCTCTGGGGAGTAACCACAAAGTAGGCATCCCTGCTTTGGGGAGAAACTCCACACATTTCCAGGGAATATGCAGAATATTTTTGCTTTGTGAAAGCTTGGTGTAGCTTTTATAGTTTGCAAAGTGAGGTGTCTGTCAGTGACAAATCCAGCTTATCTTTCCAGATCTCATTTCCACAGCAAGATGTTTATTGGCAGCTGGAAGTATTAATTCCATGGTGCCAAAATAACTCAGTAAAATATAACTTGTCCTGTTTATTTCACCAGTTAACAAGCAACAAATAAGGTCTTGTGGAGGCAAAATGCTCTGCTACACCAGGCAAGGTATTCAACAGTCTAGTGTCTTCTGTCTCAACAGCAGCTATCCCAAAAGCCCACCAATGTCCTTTTGGGTCTTTGAAATACCTACTCCTGAGCTAATCTATGCCAGTAGTATGTGGGGTCTCTGGACCAGTCATGATGGATTGTTTTTTCCACTCCTTCCCAGTCAAGATCACTTCAGTTTCCAGTGGAGTCAACTACTGAGACCCCCCCTGTCATCCCAGCAATGAAAACAGGTTCTGCCCCCACGTCCCAATGGTATCAGAATATATTGTGCATCAGTGTCAACCAAAGCTTTGTATTTTTGTGGTTCTGATGTGCCAGGCCATTGGATCCACATAGTCCAAAAGACCTGATTTTCCCTGGCCTCTACCTGGTTAGAGGCAGGGCTGCTCCAGTTCTGGCTATTGTTTCCTCCCTGGGCATACATTCTGGAGGTCCCTTCAAGGGGATCAGACATGTCATCCTCCCTTCTGGATGATGCTTCAAAGTTTTCCAAGGGCCTTGCTGCAGCTGGAGGTCTTCCTGGCAAAGGTATCTCTCCTTCACACTTGTTCAGAGTCACGTCCAGAGTGAGATTCTGGCCTCCTCACTATCCCCTGGTCAATACCCACATCCCTCAACAAAGATCCCAAGTGCCTCACTTCAGTACTGTCCGAAATCATACTGTCACCTGTGATATCCCAGACTCAGATCAACCAGCTCAATATGGATTTGTCTGTTCATCAGGTGAGGTCTTTCCGCAGGTTGTGTAGACTTTCTAAGGATAGAGATTTGGTCATTATTTCTGACTGATTCCTCTGCTGGCTGTGAGGGTTCTGCCTCCCCATCATCATCCACCAGGCAAACAGATTTGGTCTTGTATTTCCTCCTTTGGACAGGGGCAACTGCTATTGGCTTAGGCAGCCCATCTGATTTAACTGCATCCTGAGTGACTGTGGTGTCTGTAGATTTGTTCTCCTTCCCCTCCAGCTGTAAGTGCTTCTGTACGGTATTGAGCAGTGTGCGATAAGCATTAGCCAAGGCCCAGCACAGTGCAATAAGCTGTCCCTCTCTTGAACTACCACTGCAATTTTCTTTCAAATATTCTACTACCTTAGTGGGGTTCTGTATTTGTTCAGGGGGGAACTTACAAACTATTGGAGCAGAGTACTTCTTCAAAATCTGGCCCATATCCTCCCACATTCCATGCCACTTAGCATTTCCCACCCCTTGGTAAGATCTCTGGGCAACCTCCCTGGAAATCTCAGCCCTGACTATAAACATGTTGTAGACCATATGGAGGAGACATAGCAGAACTAGCAATAAGAATATGGTGTCAACATCCAGAGGGAAGTTAAATTTCTCAAAATGTGATGTATCAGACCTAAAAGAGAAGAAGGAGGTGAAAGGCTGGGAAAAATCATCCTCTCCTGTTCCCCCAACAGGCTAGGTGTGATTATTAATAAACCCCTAGAAGAAGCAGCCCAGCCCAGGACAGGTAAACAGCAGCAAATACATATACTAAACACTCTTCATTGTCTCTGATGGTATCTTTACATAAACTGATATCACAGAGTGTATCAACAAAGCAATCTTGGTTTCTCTGTCTGATCTGAAAAAGAGAATCATCATGGGCAAATGGTTGCACATATTCAGACACATATACAAGGTTAGGTGCCACACCTCCATGAAGAGCTCAAGTAGGATGGTGACCAGGGAGTTCTGTATCCAATATATAAATGTTTCAGTCAAAATTGTTATTTTTTCATTTTCTGTCTCAAGCCCCTTTAGTTGGGCACTAAATTTATCTTAGTTTAAGACAATTATAAGGGGCAGAGACTCCAAAATTAACTATCTTCCCTTTAGCTTTAACCACTCCCCTTTTACCAATAAGGAAAGATGAACGTAAGAAGATATAAGTGAAAAAATAACAGTTTACTAAAAATCAAAACAGCAACAACCAAGATAACAGCAATAACCACTAGATACAAAGGTGCTGAATCCTGTGGACTCCCCAGGAACAAAGAAAACAAGATGGTAGAGAAGCCCCTCCTCCCAAGATGGCAGCTGCCATAGCCGACCACATGGAACAGAAGACAAAGACAATATGGCAGATGTGAGAAACTTTAAAAGATTTTAAAGGTTTATTAACTCTTAACAAAAAAATACAAAAAAAGGACTAAAATAAATAGGGGAAAATTACAGCGTTGGGAGCCCCCTGCCCCATGGCTGCCAGCCACATGGCTCATCTTCAAGATGGATGCTTCACCTTTTATATCTCTAGCCCTTCCTAGAGCCTTGTCAGACAACTCCTTCCTTGTCATCCAGTGGTGGAGGTCACTTTCTTATATTCTGATTGGAGGTCAGGTGTTACCATAGTAACAAGCCAACCTTCCCAAATGCCCAGATTACCAAGACCATCCCATGATAACAATACTGGGGGGGAGCACATTGTAGTAACATAACTATACATTTATAAAACTTCTTTTAACATACATATAATGTTCACCTCTTAATTATGAGAGCCAACCATCTCATTACTCATCTATAACAGCAGAGAAGCCCTGCTTGGCTCAACCATCTCCCTGGAACAACAACAACAACAAAGTAAAGGTAGGAGCTTACAAAGCAGTTCTGGTGGGAGATGGGGGGTGCTGGCATCAGCCTTCCTGCTCCCTTTCAGCCTGGCTGGACCCAGTTGGTGTTGGTGCTTGTCCTGGGGTGACGTTATGATGCTTGTATCCCCATTCATCTGTTCTGTGCCTTTAAGACTGACTCTGAAGAGTGGAAGTTTTGTTTGGGTTTCTCTTATCAGGGACACAGAGACAGGCAGTACATGGGGCTGTTTTTCACTTCTTGCTTTCAGCTTGCTGCTTTGCTTGGCTTGCTTGCTTTTCTGCTCTTGCTTCTGCTCTCGCTTTTGCTTCTGCTTATTAGCTAGTTCTAGCTAAACAGTCCAAATTCCTTCCCGGACTGTTTCTCCTCTCCTGTTCCTGTGACCATCTCGAACCTGCTCCAGACTGGGACCCGGGAACACCAAAGGTTTGGCTGCAGCAGCTGCCCAGCGCCGGAGGGACTGAGAACAGAGCAACCACCCCCGAAAGAGACTTTCTGATTTTGTCATCTTTCTCAGAGCGGTGTCAGCTGGTATTGTTCATTTTGTGTGCTGGGGGTGCTGTGCCTGAAATAAACAGGTTCTTTCCACCTCTCTCCAAGGAATTTTTTCCCGAACCAGTTGGGGGGAGGGGCCGTGTGGGTTTTGCTTTCTGGAGGGGCTCTCCTTTGCAGATTCTTTAACAAATTTGCCCTAAACCAGGACAGTGCTGCAGTTCCAAGTTGCTGCTGCATTGCAGGGGGAATAAATGGTCCTGCTGAGCACCAAAAGATAGGGCCCCGGGTCAGGCAGTCCCAAGAAGCGGTACATGTGTGTGAGGTCAGTTCTGCCACTTGCTGCCTCCTCCTGCCACCTGCTGGACTCAGTTGGTGTCAGTGCTACTGTCTTGGGTCACTGCCCCAATGGAGAGGGAAGAAAATGGACTCGCTGGGCACCAAAACCTGTGGCCCCTGCCCTGTCCATCCCAGCCTGGTGTGGTGGCTGGGGAAAGGCACAGTGAAATTCACTCTGAAACAGACCTGGATGGCAAAATGCAGCTTCTCAGGTCACCACTAGGAGACCTGCCCCAGGCAAACCGTCTCAGCAGCCCGGAGAGAATGAAAGTCAACTTGTGTGTGTTCATTCCCACTTTTTAAAGGGACTCAGCGCCCCTCCCCTGTGTGAACCTGTGGCAAAATGCACAAGTTCTGTTTCCCAGGTTGTCAGGTCTTAAAAAGACAGATAGTAAAAATCTTGGGCAAGTTGGTGTAGAGAAGATATGAAATACCTGATGATTTTTTGGGTCATCCAGGACAATCATGCTGGTTGCTCAAAGCCCCATCCAACCTGGCCTTGAACACTTCCAAGGATGGGGCAGCCACAGCTTCTCTGGGAAACCTGAGCCAGTACCATACCACCCTCATAATAAAAAAATTTTTTCCTTATGTTCAATCTAAATCTACCTTCTTTCGGTTTAAAAATGCTGCCTCTTTCTTGTCCTGTCACTGAAGGCCCTGGCAAAAAGTCTTTGTCTTATAAGCCCTCTTTTGTGGCCACAGCCCTCTTCATAGAGAGCAGGCAGGCACAACTTCCCAAGGATATTTCCTGGGAATTGCAGCGAGGAACCTCAGAGGAAGAGAAAACAATTCTTATCTCTACTTGTTGCTCCTGTTGTTTTTGCACATGTGGAATGTGTTAGGAAGATTGTTTACATGAAGCAATTTGGTAATTGGATTCCGGTGATGGTTGTTTATATTAATTAACCAGTCACTCGAAGCTATGTCCTGACTGTCTGGAGACAGTCAGGGTTTTTTCTTTAGTATCTTTTTAGTATCTCTTTAGTATAGTATCTCTTTAATATAGTATAGTATAATGCAATATAATATAGTTTAATAAAGCAATTGTTGAGCATTCTGAATCAATGGAGTCAGATATGAATCATTCCCAGACGTTGGGGTCCCCCTGTTGTATTATATGCTTTAAGTACTGAAAGGCTGCTATAAGGTCTCCCCAGAGACTTCTCTTCTCCAGGCTGAACAACCCCAACTCTTTCAGCCTGTCTTATAGGAGAGGTTGACTATATAATACCCCATGGTTATGTTAGCACTCCATTATTTCTGTCAAAAGAAATTAGGAACTACTGCCTTTCATCCAAACTGGAGGGAGTACCCTTTTCTTGCAAGCATATACTGTTGCCTTTTGCCTAACCTGGAAATGAAACGAGATAATTTTAGTAAGGAAGTAATATAAAAGAGGATCTTTATTTGAAGGCCTTCAGGAGCAGTTATAGAAAGACGTCCACAAAAGCCCACGTCCCCTAGGGGTGAGTACATTTTTATAGGTTTTAGGAAATTAGCATAATTGATAAAAAGCACCAATTAGGAGGACAAGTGGTGGTGCAGTTCTCTCCCCCAGGTCAAGCCCCTTCTCTGAAGCCCCCCATCAGCACTAGTTGTACTTTGTCCATGAAAATGTATCTTGAAGAGTTGTTCTTGGCCTTGGTTCCCAGCAAGAACCAAGACAGGATAGGGGCCTTGATCCTCCTGGGGCTTGGAGCTCTGGAATTTGTTTTGTCTTTCTGCTTAGGGAAAGGCCATGAAAAAGTACTGGAAAAACTAGCTCCTAATGCAATAGGTGACAGAGTTACAAATATATGTGTGAAGAATACAGAGAACATATAAAAGAAAAAAAGGCAAAACCCAAATGGCATCAATACTAGTGAGAGAAATCCAAGAATTACTCATGCAGAGGAACAAAATCAGATGGGTGCAGCTGTTGACAAATGTCTTGGGGATGGTTTATTACCCCATCCCCTTGCTGGGGTCTTTGATTTGTTTTGTGCCCAGGAGTGGGGGCTGTTCCCACCCCACTCCCCATCCTCCCTGGCTCCGGGGCTGTTGCGATGAATGGGAACAGAGCTGGGGTTTCTGGGAGGAGTTGGTGGCAGGGCGAGAGGCAATCTCCCGCTCTTACGGCTGGCAGTTCAACCAGACACATGGGGCCGGTATCTCTGACCAGGGATCCTGCTCTTTCTGTGGGTTTTGACTTCTTCTTTTTTGGTTTTTTTTTTTGTTTGTTTTTTTTTGGGGTTTTTTTTGGTTTTTTTTTTTTTTTCTTTTTGTTTGTTTTTTTCCTTTGGCACTGTGACTGAGCTTGTCAGCAGGGGTTCTTTTACTGCTCTGCTGTCAGGAAGCCCAGAGCCAGTGTGTGCCCTGCCAGGACCCAGCACCGCCCTCGTTCCCCACCAGGGGGCTGCCCCCATCCTCTGCACAGCCCAGATCCAAAGGACCAGCCAGCTCTGGTAAGAACATCCCGAAGAGCCTTTTACTATGTTCAGGAGCTGGAGTGCTACTTCCCAATACCCACCTTACCTCCACCATTGCTCCATGTTTGTGCTACACTAGCTTTTCACCCTCTGCCTGCCAGGAGGTCCTGCCATTCCAGCTTGCTGGTTCCTACAGTCCTGCTGGGGCACCGGGATCAACTGCCCCTGGAGGGTTTGTAAAGCAAGCCCTTAATCTGTCCCTTCCCATCTTGGTCAAGCCGCCATTACCACATGGTCCCTGACCTTGCACCAGAGCACCCCTTGCAGCCGCAGGGAAATCATCGTACCTGCCCTGCCCACCAGGAGCCTGCCAGAGCCCCTGCCAGCTGTGACCATAACTACACCAAAGGGGAAAGTGCCTGCAGCTGAGAACACTGTTACTGGGTTTGTGGTTCTGTTGTCACTGCCATTGTTGTTGTTTGTTTGCCTTGTTATACATACTAGTAAAGAACTTATTCCTTTTCCCATATCTTTGCCCAAAATCCCCTTAATTTCAAAATTACAACAATTTGGAGGGGAGGGGGTCATATTTTCCATTCCAAGGGAGGCTCCTTAGCAGACATCTGTCTTTCAAACCAAGACAACAAGACTGCACTTTGCCTCCCAAAGAACAGAAGGAGTGAATATGACTTCCCAGGCAAAGCACGCAACAAAGTGAATTCTCCAGAACTCTTACAGACCTTGTCTGGTCCAACTAGTTAAACCTGAGGGAGTCATCCTAAGAGCCACAGTTTGACCACGTTTGACTTTAGTAAGCTGTAGAACGGTTATAAGGGTAAGTAACATCAGTTGTCTAAATCCAAATATGAATTGCACACACAAAAAGTATGTGATCATGCTCAAACTGCTTTATGAGGATTTTTTATAAACTTGATTGTTTCTCATTTTTTAAATCCTCTGCATAGCTCAATCAAAAGATTAGACCATAAGTATTTCAGTATTTTTTATTTTCTCATGATTAATTATTGTATCAGGTTTGTGTGGCAAGGTTTTGGTAGTGGTGGGACTACAGGGGTGGCTTCTGTGAGAAGATGCAAGAAGCTTCCCCTGTGTCTGATAGATCCTGTGCCAGTCAGCTAGAAGACAGACCCCCTACTGGCCAAGGCATAAGTTATGGTGGTAGTGCCTCTGGGATAACATTTTTAAGAAGGGGGAAAAATCCTGCACAACAGCAACTTCAGCCAGAGAGAGAAGTGAGAATATGAGAACCCTGAAGACACCAAAGGCAGTGAAGAAGGAGGGGGAGGAGGTGCTTCAGGCAATAGAACGGAGATTCTGCTGCTGCTCACAGTGCAGACTATGGTGAAACAGTTGCCTCCCTGCAGCCCATGGAGGTTTATGGGGATGCAGAGATCCACCTGCAGCCTGTGGAGGTGCCTACACTGGAGCAAGTGGATGCTCAAAGGAGGCTATGGCCCTGTGGGAAGGCTGCACTGGAGCAGACTCCTGGCAGGATCTGTGGGGACCCATGCAGAAGCAGTTCATGAAGAGCTCCAGCCCATAAGGACTCAAACTGGAGAAGTTTGTGTGGAACTGTCTCCTGTTGGAGGGACCCCATACTGGAACAGGGGGAGCATGTGAGGAGTGCTCCCCCTGAGGAAAAGGAGAGGCAGAAACAATGTGTGATGAACTGACCACAACCCCCATTCCCCATCACCCTGTGCCACTGAGGTAAGGAGGTAGAGAATTTGGGAGTTAAGTTAAGCCTGTGAAGAAGGGAGGGGTGAGGGGAAGGTGATTTTAAGATTTTTTTTTTAATTTCTCATTATCCTACTCTCATTTGATTGTAATAATTTCAATTATTTTCCCTAAGTTGGGTCTGTTTTGCCCATGACAGTAACTGGTGAGTGATGTCTCCCTGTCCTTATCTCAACCCAGGAGCCTTCTGTTCTATTTTCTCTCCTTTGTCTGGCTGTGGAGGGGAGGGAGAGAGCGTCTTTGGTGGGTGCCTGGCATCTGGCCAGTGTGAACCCACTACAGTTTCCTGAAAGACAAAAGAAAGTTCATGTCTATTTGAAAAAATGAAATAAAAATAGTAAAATAAGAACTGAGGAGATGAAAAGTTTAAAGTTTGCATAAACATGCTCCTCACTACTACCTATTATCATCCTAAGCTGTCCTGGTTTTGTTTGGGATAGAGTTCATTTTCTTCCTAGTAGCTGGTACAGTGCTGTGGTTTAGATTCACTATGAAAATAGTGTTGATAACACAGTGATGTTTTAACTGTTGCTGAGCAGTGCTTACCCTAAGTCAAGGGCTTTTCAGTGTCCTATGCTCTGCAAGTGAGGAGCTGCACAAGGAGCTGGGGGGGAACTGTCAGAGATTGAAATAGTTCACGCCTCAAACATTGATATAAAGTTTCGCTCCTTATAGCAAAACTATAAAGGAGCCATCAAAGCCCACCTCTCCCTAAAGAATGCCTGACTGGAACTTTGGACTGAAATTCAAACTGCTGAGATTAGATAAAAAGAAATCTATTCTTCAATCATCTTAGGCCCAGGGAGAAGTAACCAAACAAGGAAAAGAATGCAAGTCAAACCCAGCAGCCATACTAGGAATCATGTCTGACTTGCTTTGGGTTATGGGAGACCGTAACCCACAGATGCATTTTGTTGGGAGCAGGTTTGCACAGATTTCACCCCCAACTGAGGCGGGGGGGAAAAGTTTCAGTGTGTGGTAACCTCTGTCCAGGGACAGTGAACCCATCCTCACTTACGCAAACTGGCTATGGAACCCCCAACCTTGGGAAGGCTATATCCATGGGACATTCACATGAGAAACAACTGAGGGGCTGCCTTAATCCATCAAATGTCCCCCAAAGTGCCCTTCAGAGTAATTCCTGAAGCCTTGTACTGCAGGACTGCACGTGATGCAACAAATCCAGAGTCTGTTGTAAGAGACAATGGCAAACTCCCCCCCACCCCTCCCCCCAGGGAAGTGCCTGGATTTTCCTACCTGGCCTAAGCATATATTAACCCATCAGATTCTATGCTTTTCGGGAGGATCTTCACCACCAAGAAAACCATCTGGAAAATATCAATGGAACATCATTGGGATCCACGGTGTTATAGATAAGTAATGTAATAGTTGGCTCTCACAATTAAGAGATAGATATTATGTGGATGTTAAAATGTATAGTGATGTTATTGTAATATGTCCTCTCATAGTCCTCTTTACCCTCCCCCTTGTAATAGTCTTAGTAGTCAGGACATTTGGAGAGGGCCAGCTTATTACCAAGATGCGCAGTGTAACAACACCTGACCTCCAATCAAGATGTAAGAAAGTACTGTCCACCAATGGACAGCAGAGAAGAAGTTGACCGACAAAACTTTGGGAGGAGCGAAGGGTATAAAAGGCAGAGCATCCATTTTGTAGATTGAGCACGTGGCTGATAGTCACAGAGACTCAGCACTGCAATTTTTCCTTATTCAGTCCTTTTGTTGTATTTTTGTTACGTGTGATAGATGAGTAATGCGATGATTGACTCTCACAATTAAAAGGCAAATATCATGTATATATGTTAAAAAAGTTTTATAGATTTATAGTTGTGTTTTATCCCCCTTGCATTGGTATCAGCGGACAGCCTGGGTTTGGGACATTTGGGAGAGTTGACTTGTTACTATAGCAACATCTGACCTCCAATCAAGAGTTAAAGAAGTAAACTCCACCACTGGACAGCGAAGAAGGAGTCGATGGACAGAACTTTGAGAGGGGCTAAAGGGTTAAAAGGCGAAACCTCCATTGTTTGGGCGAGCACATGGTGTGAAAAATCCTTTGCTCCCTGTGCTGTAATATTTTCTCTATTCAGTCTTCTGTTGTATTTTTGATAAGGTTTTAATAAACTTTTCTAAATTTTTGGAAGTGAGTATCATTTCTCACAATAAAGTTCAATAAACCTTTGAAAATTTAAAAGTGAGCAGTTGTTCCTCAAAACAGAGTGGTCATATTTTCCTTATTCTGTCTCTATCACTCTCTTTCTGTCCCCCCCACCTATTTTCTATCTCTTTGTTTTGTCTCTCCCTCTGTCTCTCTCATATTTATTGTGAAAAATGCGTATTATATGATTGGCTCTTTGCAAATATTAATATGACTACTATATGTGTTATGCTCGAAAGTTATGCTGTATTAATCTCTTTTAAGTAGTATGGTAAATATACTTTTAAGCTACAGCATAATATTAAAATAAAAACGATGTGATGTAAGATACTTTTGTAACTAGCTCAAGGAATGGATAAGATAACCAAGAAATTCTTCACATACAGATAACATCAACAAGACACCAAAATATCCAAGAGAAGAATTACTGCCTCCTTATCGGGACTATTCAGACTTCTTCCAGACTTCTAGGAGCCAAAGAAATTGATTTACAAGATGAAGGAGGGGGCCAAAATTAAGCAGAAGACATCCTTTGTTTGAAAAGCAAGTTTACATCATGTATGAGATATATGAATATGCAACAGGCTATTGTTTTTAGGGGTTAATCCTTTGTTAGCTGTGAAAAACCCATATTATATGACTGGCTTTTCGCAAATATCAAAATGAATATTATATGTGTTATGTTAGAATGTTATACTGCATTAATCCTTTTCAGTAGTGTGTTAAATATAGGTTTAGGCTATAACATAATATTAAAATAGAAACTATGGGATATAACATACTTTTTCTAACTAGCTCAATAAATTCTTCACACAGAGATAACAGCAACAAGACACCAAAATACCCAAGAGAAGAATTACTGCGTCCTTATCAGGAAATGCAATGGGTTAAAACCTTAATTTGTTCATCAAAACTGACAAAGTTGTTCCAGTAAGACTGTTGCACCACATTCTTTTGTTTGCCTAGTAAATTTCCAGACCTAATAAGTAAGGCGAAACCAAAGACAATGGGTTTCACAACATTTGTTTATCTGTTTAGTGAACTGTTGACATGGGTGGCGGGCCTGCTATGATTGATAGAACAGTATTAGCTTATCTGCTCAGTAAACTTAAAATTCCAGGAACTCAGTAGATTAAGCCTAAAGTTCCAGGAATCAGACCAACCATACCAAATAAGGAAAACTACCGGCCTTCATCTTCAGACCACCGGGAGGCAGACTACGACCACCTAGCAACAGGAGAAGCATGCGCAGAGTACTACCCTGAAGGCCACATCAACCAAAACCAGGATTGTATATAAACCCCGCGAAACACCAGAAGGGTGTGGGCCGTTGGTGGAGCGGTGACTCCCCGGCGCTACCCAGCGCTCCTGGGTGGGTGCAAGCCTTTTGTTGGTTTCACCCAGTGCTGACTTTGCCTATTATCGCTTGCTCTATCAATTAATAAATTACATTTTATTTGGACTTACTAGTCGGTGATTGATTCCCCACCGCAAACTATAACAGGAAAGACCAGGCTTGGTGGCGACTGAGATGACTGATTTGCAAGATGAGGGGGGGAAGTTGACAATACCCAGAAAATGAAATAAACAGGGCCAGGAGACTTCTTTTTAATGCCTTTATTATAAGTGATCAGCTCAGGATTGGGCAGCTTGACGGGGCTGCAGTCTCCCGTCGTCTCTCCCAGGGCGACCCAGAGGAGGAGGCTTTGCGCAGCTTTGTCCACTAGGGGCAGAGCTGGGGATCAAGTCCTCGTGGGAGCCTTTTAGGGCGTGGGGATCCCATCCGATGTTACTATTCCCGGCCCCGTCCCGCCCGGTCTCGGTGTCGGGAGGACTCCCATGGTCAGGGCGAGAGGGACTCCGAAGGTGTTCAGCATCTCTGCAGGCTCAGCACTCGGCTCCTCACGTCCAGACATCACTCCAGTCTCTCAACTCTTAGGTGGCTCGTTGTTTTTGGGATTCTTCCTGCATGTTTGGAGTAGGGGTCCCACACAGCATGCTGGTCCTTGGAGTATTTTGCATATCCCTCCCCTCCAAAGTCTGTTCTCTTCACTGTTCGGGAGGTCCCCACCCTCCACTGTCTCAGGAGAAGGGCCATTAACTCGCCCCAGCCAGGGCTTTTACTGATAAAAAAACAACTATTAACAACAATGACCCGTAATTACCATAACACAGGCAGCAGCCCAGCAGTAGTGGTAACCTTTTTCTCACAGAAAAAAATCAACTGAAATTTTTGTTCATAACAGAAAACACCCTTTGTTTGAAAAGAAAATTTGAATTGTGCATGAGATTTATGAATATGCAACAGGCTATTGCTTTTAAGAGTTAATCTTTTGTTAGCGAGCATGCTTTCAAGAGGAAAGCATCCAAATGTTCATAATTCTTTGCTTTTATTGCCTTTTATTGTCCTTACTCTGATTGTCCAAATTCTTATGGCTCTAATTTTTATTACTATTTCTATAACTATTTTATTACTATTAATCTTTTAAAATTTTAACACAAGTGATTGACGTTTTTCAAATTTACTATTGAATAAACCCATGCTATTGACTTTGGCATATGGTCCCTTTTGCACCTTAATTGGGGAAGGGACATTTCTAATAACTTTAATAACCAGATCTTAACAGGAGCATAACAAGGACAGCTCACTCAGACTGGCCAAAGGATATACCACACCATAGAACGTCCTGCCCAGTATATAAACTGAGGGGAATTGTCCGTGAGGGACTGATTGCTGCTAGGAGATGGGCTGAGCAAATGTAGTGTGCATCACTTGTTTCTCTTGAGTGTTATTCTTTGTCTCCTTTTAATATTGTTAATATTATTATTAGAGAAACTGTTGAGGTTTAAGGAGTTCTTTTGTTTTTTTGTCTTAAGGAATTTTCCCCCATATGTGTTGCTAGGAAACAATAATGACTGGATACTTAAGGGAGACAAAAGAAGTGGCCACAGTTCACTGGAGGGGTCCAGCTGACTACTCTCTCTTTTTTTAACTGGGGTTTTCTCGTGGAGAGCAGAGATACTGTGAGATTTGGGTTGGGGGAAGGGGTTGGATACATCTTCAAGCTCTGTATTTGATCTCAGCATTTGGAGGGGAAGAACATTGCGGTCACTGTGGGATGAATTCACCACCACTGCTGGGTTCTGTCTTCTGCTGCTTTCTCCTGTGAGCGGAGCTCTGCTTGTAAGAGTGGCCGTTGCACTGGGACGGCATTAGCACCCTACTTCACTAAACAAAGGACCCTCCACCATGTGCTCCAGTGGCCCAGGGGAAACCCTGGCCTCCCTTAGTCCCTTTCCCCTCCCAGGGAGACTGCCATATTCAGAAGTTGGGCTGTTGCTGCCCAGCTGAGAGAGAGTGGAAATTTTCCAGAGTAGAAATCCATTTTGATTTCTGTGAAATGTACATCATTGAAGTAAGTCTGTAGCTTGCAAACATAACTGTTTGGTCTGACTGCCTGTTCTCGCAAAAAAACCTATGCTCTAAGAAACTGCTTCAACTGAAGGACAGAGATAAGGGAGGGCCCCCCTGAACTCTGAAACAGATGGAGAGGCTGCTGCAGAAGGCAGGGCAGGATGACCCAGGAGTTCTTTCTGTGCTTTCTGATAAAAAAAAACTAGCTGCAAGTATAAGGCAAAATCAGTAAAATGGATATTTATGAACCTGTTGTGATATTCCATGCATATGGATTAGTAAGGAATGAAATAAACAGGGCAAGAGACTTTCTCCTTTTAATGCCTTTATTAAAAGTGATCAGCTAAAGATTGGGCAGCTCGACGGGTCTGCAGTCTCCGTCGTCTCTCCCAGGGCGACGAGGAGGAGGAGGAGGATATGCACAGCTTTGTCCACTAGGGGCAGAGCTGGGGGTCCAATCTTCGTGGGAACCTTTTTGGGTGTGACCCCTGATCTTCAACTACGCAGCCTCGCCCCCCTCCAGGTCCCGGATTTGGGACGACTCCCGCACTCAGGGTGAGAGGTCACAAAGGTCTCTAACATCTCTGCAGGCTCAGCACTCCACTCCTCACATTTAGACATCACTCCAATTTCTCAACTCTATATTGGCTCGTTGTTTTGGGGGTCTTTTTAGCAAGCTCGGAGCAGTAGCCTCTCATGGCATGCTGGTCCTGGGATTATTTTGCATGTCCCTCGTCCCACGGTTTCGTCTTTTCTCCTCACTGTTTGGGGAGGTCCCTGCCCTTCACTGTCCGAGAGAAGAGCCATTAACTCAGCTCCAGCTAGGGCTTTTACTGATACAAAAACAACAATTAACGACAACGACTTGTAATTATCATAACAAACAAGCAGCACAGCAACACTGATCTGACTACTTTTTGTAACCTTTTTCTTCAGAAAAAAAAAATTGGCAGACTTTTGTTTATAACAGTCCCCCCTCTTTTTCTTTGATGGAGCTTAAATTTAAGCTCGCATCAACTTACAATTTTTGACTCATGAGTTTCATAGTTAATTTTTTGTATTGATTATTAATTTCTTGAGCACTCTGGTAATCATGGTTACTTAACTTTGTTACCGTTCCTAGTTTCTTCAGGTTAGAATTTTTGGGATCTTTAGGTTGGTCTGCACGGCTAATACTACTATTTTAACAAAACGGGGAAATAAGCATATTAAAAAGAGCAATCCTCCAAGTATACACACAGAGACCAAACTTACTTTTTCCCATACATCTTTTTTGAAAATCTCTAGGTTATCCCACCAATTGGAATCAAGTGTAGGAGTTTGTTCTTTGTTATTTACACATGCTAATTTTTTATTTCATTTGAAATGTTTCTAATAATTGCATTCTTCATTTTTAATACTCCCTGGAGCCTGATGATTCTATTTAACATAGATATTGGGGTCTGAACTTGGCCTTTACAATTTTGGATTTTCTCAATTTCTATTGCACTTTGCTTCTTCTGTTTGGTTTCTCCTAAATTCTTGTATATAGGAACTCTTAAACTTGATCCAGTTTCTTTGGGTAATAAGAAGAAAGCTGGTTTCATTATTCTAGCTGTGTAGCTGCCAGGCCAGTCTCCTGACAATTTAGCGGATGCTGTAGTACTAGAGATCAAAACCAGGTGTTTAGAGCTCTCCCGAAATGTGTTATCAGTTTCTGTTGGGCATTCCCAATATTTACACAGTTCCTTCATTTTCCAAAAGGGGTTTATCCCTTTTTCAGTACACTCATAACATTCATATACTTCATAGTGGGTACACTTGTCTCTTTCTTTCTTTTTCAACAGACTCTAATTTATTTGGATCTCTTGGGATCCACTGGGTAGCTGAATACTTTACTGCTAAATACTTGTTGCAAACCATCTTTCTCACTGTTTTTACCATTTCTTTTCTTTTTACTAGATCTACTGAGCTCTTTTCAGCAGCATCACATTTAAAGCCAGGCTACTCCTATAAGGCACTTTCCTAGGAGTGGCTGCTTAAAAGTTGCAGTATTCTGTGCTATCCAATACATTCTCTTATTTTTCTGATAAAGGACTAATTGGAGGAGGTTAACACAATTAGGGTTAGAACTGATGTGGACTCTAGACCAGGAGCTCACTTCTTCCTCCTCATAGAGGGGTTGGTAGCACTCACTGCACGGCTCTCCTGGGCTCCCCAGAGCACCACCAGCAATTAGAGCCATCATTACTACCCTTCCCAAGAGTCCGGTATGAGTCATCTTGCACAGCCTGCCCACCCGGCCTTGCCTCTTGGGGAATTTCACTGCGAAGAAGCTTCCAAGCTCTTTAGAGTCTCTTCTACCCGCTTCTCTGGTTAAACCTCTCTTGGCCTGTTCCCTACTAATTTTGGTTTCTCTTAGGGGAGTGCTCTGTAGAGGATTAACCTGGAGTCTTTAGAATTAAATTGGGGAATTTAACTGGAATTACTTATTTACAGTCTTAAATTTTTTTACAAACATATTTTACACACAGAACTGTCTTTAAACATTTTAAGCTATGTTAGGGCTCTGATACCAATTATTTTCCCATAGAGTTCAGTCTTTTTGACTCTTCCTTCTGAGACTCAACTTCAAATCTTTTGGTCCTTTTATCACAGTATACTTGGGTGAATTAACTTGTGATGTGGTTGACTCTTGTCCAGTGCCTGGAGGTGAGAGTGGTGTGGACTCTGGCCCAATGCCAGAGGGAAAAAAAACTGATGTTGAGTCTGGCCCAATGCCAGAGAGAGAATGGGGTGCAGTCCGGTCCAATGCCACAGTGCCAGAGGAAAAACCTGATGTGTAGTCCGATCCAGGGGGTGAGAGTGATGTGGGTCCAACCCTTTTTTTTGGTCTGCACAGTCGAATTAGCAATGAAGAGTGAAATAAACAGGGCCAGGAGACGACTTCTCCTTTTTAATGCCTTTATTAAAAGTGATCAGCTCAGGATTGGGTAGCTCGGCAGGTCTGCAGCATCCGTCGTCTCTCCCAAGGCGACTCAGAGGAGGAGGATATGCACAGCTCTGTCCACAAGGGGCAGAGCTGGGGATCAGATCCTCGTGGGAGCCTTTAGGGCCTGCTGATCCCCGTCAGATGGTCCTTTTGCCGGCTGTCTCAGCAGGCCCTCATCTCCGGGGGCTTCTCCCATGTTCAGGGCGAGAGGGTCCGAAGGTGTTCCGCGACTCTGCAGGCTCGGCACTCGGCTCCTCACGTCCAGACATCACTCCAGTCTCTCAACTCTTAGGTGGCTCGTTTGTTTTTGGGGTTTCTCCGTACAGCAGGGGACCCATGCTGCATTGTGGTCTTGGAGTCACTTTGCATAACCCCTTCACCTTCTCGGGTCCCTTCTACTGTTCGGGAAGGTTCCCACCCTTCTGGGAAAAGTACACCTTAGCCTCGGGCGAGGCTCTGCTGATACAAAAGGAGCGATTAGCCACAACGACTCGTGATTACAATAACAAAACACGAAGAACTTCAGCAGCTACAGTGATCTGGCTGCTTTTTGTAACTTTTCTCACTAAAAAAATATTAACTGAATTTTTGTTCATAACAGTCCCCCCTCTTTTTCTTTGATCGAGCTTAAATTCTAAGCTCGCATCAACTCACAATTTTTGTTTTGAATCTACTATAAATCTCTTGTGCACTTTGGTAATCATGGTTACTTAACCTTGTTACTTTCTTTGGTTTCTTCAGGTTGGTCTGCACGGCAAGTACTATTCTACTAAAACAGATAAATAAGCATAGCAAAAAAAGCAATCTTCTAAGTACACACACAGTGAGAAAAACTACTTTTTCTCATACATCTTTTTTGAAAATCTCTAGGTTCTCTTACTCACTGGGATCAAGTGTAGGAGTTTGTTCTTGATTATTTACACATGCTAATCTTTTTATTTCGTTTGAAATGTTCTTAATAATTGAATTCTTTATTTTTAATACTGCCTGGAGCCGGATGACTTTACTTAACATAGATATTGGGATCCGAATTTGGCGTTTACAATTTTGGATTTTCTCAATTTCTATTTTACTTTCCCGGTTCTGTTTATTTTCTCTCAAATCATTATATATAGGAACTCTCAAACTTGATTTAGTTTCTTTGGGTAATAAGAAAATTGGTTTTATCACTCTAGCAATACAACTGCCAGGTGAGATTAAACCTAGGGGTTTAGGGTTCCCCTGAAATGTGTTTCAAAAGGGGTTTATCTCTTCTAGTACACTCATATAAATACTTGTAACAAACAATTTTTCTTACTATTTTCACTATTTCTTTGCTTTTTACTAGATCTGGTGAGCTTATTTCAGCAGCATCACATTCAAAGCACAACTAGGCTTCTTCTATAGTACACTCTCTTAGGAGTGGCTGCCTAAAAGTGGCAGTATTGTATGCTCTCTAATACACTCTCTTATTTTTCTGATAAAGGACCAATTGGGAGGGATTAACACAATCAGGGTCAGAACTGATGTGGACTCTAGACAAGGAGCTCACTTCCTCCTCATAGAGGGATTGGTGGCATTCACTGCACCGCTCAGCTGGGCTTCTCAGAGCACTACTAGCAATCAGAGCCATCATTACTACTCTTCCCAAGAGTCCGGTATGGGTCATCTTACACAGCTTGCCTACCCGGCCTTGCCTCTTGGGGAATTTTTCTGAGGAAAGCTTCTAAGCTCTTTAGAGTCCCTTCTACCCACTTCTCTGGTTAAACTTCTCTTGGTCTGTTCTTTACTAATTTTGGTTTCTCCTCCCAGGGGAGTGTTCTGTAGAGGATTAACCTGGAGTCTTTAGAATTAAATTAAGGAGCTTAACTAGAATTACTTTTTTACAGTCTTAAACTTTTTCTTAACATAGTTTACACATAACAGTTTTGAAACATTTTAAGCAATATTAGAACTCTTGATACTAATTTTTTTTTTCTCACACAGTTCAGTCTATTTGACTCTTCTTTCTGAGAGTCAACTTTAATCTTTTGGTCTCTTTACTACAGTATACTCAGGTGATTTAGCTTGTGATGTAGATGAATCCTTATCTAGTGCCCGGAGGTGAGTGGTGTGGACTCTGGCTCAATGCCAGAGGGAAAAACTGGGACTCTGGCCCAATGCCAGAAGGAGAAATGGCTGGAGTCCGGTCCAATGCCAGAGGGAGAATGGGGTGCAGTCCAGTCTAATGCTAGAATGCCAGAGGGAAAAACAAAAAACTGGTGTTGAATCTTGGTCTAATGCTAGGGGGTGAGAGTGATGTGAGTCCAACTTTTTTCTTTTGGTCTGCACAGTCGAGTTAGTAATGAAGAGTACTTGAAACGGGCTTTCAAACACAGGCATTAATGGTCTGCTATTTAATGATTTTATCAAAACTCAGTTTCTCTGTTTAATGTTATTGGTTAATTTCTCTTTTTCTATAGCTTAAATGTTTCTCTCATCAACTTTTACATACTCTGTATTTTGCAAGGAGTTGTATTTCTCAGCTAACTTAACTCTCAAAGTACTTTTATTCTCTTAAATCTCTGTGTATTTAATTCACTGGTTTTCTGTTCTATTTTCAAGATCTTATTTATCTCTTGCTTCTGTTTCTTACTTTCACTTAGAGCCTAAATATTTCTTTCAACTCTTTACACTTAAATTTTTGGGGTTTTTTTCTTACACTATTCTTCTACACAATACACTTCTCTCTAAGGAAATGTGGTAAAACTTAAAATGCACAATCTACATTACTTCTATTCTAATTTGTCTATATTCACTCTCACACATTCTTTCACACTTTGAAGACACAAACTGGATCATTATTGCTAGAAAATCACGGGTCCCTGTAGCCCCCCCTCACTCTGGGGTTGGCCCACAGGTCTCAGTATCCCTGGGCCTCTTGGAAGGGCCCTGACTCTGGTTGCCTCTGGTGCACATTCACCTGTGAGGCTGTCTGCATTCACTCACGCTCTTACAGCTAGGGCTCCCTCACACATCTGGGGAGCACTAGTCTGGTTTGCAGGTCACACACGCTCTTTGGCCACATCCGCCACCCGCCCGGGGGACACAAGCCTGGTTTGCAGGTCACACATACACACACTTGCACTGCCCCCTTCCCACTTGCTCGGGAAGTT
The DNA here is from genome assembly GCF_028551555.1 of Melozone crissalis. Lineage (NCBI taxonomy): Eukaryota > Metazoa > Chordata > Aves > Passeriformes > Passerellidae > Melozone > Melozone crissalis. The sequence continues at coordinate 530,735 of NW_026535813.1, read as the reverse complement.
GAGGCTGACTTCGTGACTCACTCTCACACACACAACAAGATAACAAAAAGTTACTTTTTACTTTCACATTACTTATTACAAGTTTAGTTTTACTGGCCAGTTTTGGTGCTACTGGATACTTTTTCTACCTAGCTGTTTTTTTGTCTAACTTCAGATGTTACTTTGTTGAGACAGGACTTACTTGCTCCTGTATCTACTCAAAAATTCAAATTCTTCATTTAGGGGGCCCACCTCAAAGTTTACCAAGGGGCTCTTCTAGATGTTGCATTGGGTCCCCTATAGTGTAAAGCCCCTGACCTTCTAATCGTCACTTCTAAGGATCTTCTCTAAATTATCTTGTTCCTTGGCTATTGCTGCATCGAGACTAAGCTTTCTACAAAACTTCTTGACGTGTCCTGGCTCTCCACAGTAATAGTAATGTCGCTCTCTCAAAGGGCCTTGAGGTGTCTTCATCTCTCTTGCACTTGACAGTACTGACTTATCTTTGCCTCCTCTTGGTGGTGGACTCGCCCACCCTGCACTTTCTCTAGTTACAGCAACTATAATCTTAGCCTTGGCCTTTGCTTTTTCTTCCTCCCTCCTTAAATACACCTTCAATGCCTCTTTTAACAATTCATTTATGTCCTTCTCTTGCCAATCTTCCATCTTTTCCAGTTTTCTCCTTATATCAGGCCAAGATTTGGTAACAAATTGGACTTTTAGTAGCATTTGACCTTCTGGGGTGTCTGAGTCTATTCTAGAGTACAACTGGAAGTTCCGCCTTAGGCGATTAAGCCAGGCAGCAGGAGCTTCATCCTTCTCTTGTGCACCCTCAAATGCCAATTGGGTATTAGTTCCTTTGGGAACTGACTCTTTGATCCCCCGTATTATCAAAGACTTAGATTCTCTCATGGCCTTCCTCCCCTCCTCCTGGTTAGGGTTCCAGCTGGGCTCCGTTAGTGGCAATTTCTGTTCACCTGTTGGCACCTGGGGTCCTGGACTGTTATCTTTCTCTCATATTCTTATGCCAGCTGCCCTTATCATCCGGACCTCTTCTGGGGAAAATAATATACTCAGGATGGAATTCATCTCCCCCCAAGTGTAGATATTTGGACTTAGAAATTGTTCCACTTTGTTGGCTATGCCCACTGGGTCTTCTACTAAATGCCCTAACTCTTTCTTTAATCCTCTCACCTCAGAAGCAGTTAGGGGAGCATTCACAAAGCCAACACCTCTCGCTATTCTTCCCATAGGAACCTCTCTGAGGGGAAAGAGTCTCTCTGCCTTGGAGGTCTTGGATCTGGTGCTACAGTACGGCCCATCTTCAGATGCCAAACTACTTTGTGGGATATCTGGGTTACCCTGAACGTTCTGGCTATCAGCAGGTGTATTTGCTGATAGCTGTTTACTGGGTGAGGAGGCATTTGTGTCCCTACTAGGGGGAGGTAAAGGGGCAGTAATAGGAGGGGGAGAAGAGCCTGAGTGAATATTAAGCGGAGCTGGAGAAGGGGTGGAGAATGCAGCAGGTGGAGTAGGCGCTTGTGGTGATGCAGAAGGAACTGGAGGAGATACTGGGTTTATCATAGCGGAAGCTGAAGAGGTAGAAGGAGGAGTTTGAGCAGGTGGTAATGAGATGGCAGCCGGGGGAGGAACTGGACCTGCCCTTTGAGGTGCTTGAAGAAGAGGATTATAAGGTGGAGGGGCAGAAGGAGGCAAATAATCTAGGGGGTCCCATCTTTTACTAGTTCTATCATCCCCTCCTTCATTCCCCTCTTTCTTCCTCTGTACTTTACAAATTCGCACCCCTTCATCTCCAACAGCGTTCTGTAACTAGCACAATACATACAGTAATTGCTCAGGATCAGTATCGCCTCGAGCTGTCAGATAATGATTTAATTGTTGGCACATCCACTTATCCTTTGTTCCACACCAAGGCTATCTTCCTTGCACTTCTAATTCTGGCCAGACTTCTATACAATAATGGATCATTTTCACTTTATCTAATCCCTCCGTGGCTTCTATAGAATCCCATTTTTCTAACAGTTCTCTTAAGGGACTATTGGGATGTATATACTTCAGTCTCTTGCCGGTTTTTTTACTATTACAACATCTCATTTTTCAGGTCTCAATAACAAAGTCTCAAAGGTGCTTCAACTGACCGGTAATTTCAAAAAAACCCTTGTTTGAGGCGCTTCAGCCTCCTCCACTGAACTTCAAATTTCTGCCTGATGCTCAGGACTTTATACTGAAACAACTGCCCAATCTCTTGATTGCCCAACTTTCCCAGCGTCAGGTCTTACATCTATCGGGACTTGGACACACGAAGCCTCGGCCAAGAATCCGGGTCGTGCCTGACTCTTTCAGTCAGGAAAAACAACTGCCTGATTTTTAGTTTGCCTAATTTGCTAATTTTTAGGCTTCACCGTATCAGGACTTAAAAGCAAACCACAGCCTCCTTCACTGGGGTTTGTGCCTGACTCCCTTTGTCAGGACTTACTTTGCCTGCAGGGCTTGCGAAAACACTCGAATCCTTCTCGGGACTGACAAATCTTACGCGAATCCTTCTCGAGACTTACAAAAGTGCCTGACCTCTCTTTGTCAGGACTTTGGGGTGCGTGCTACTCATACACAGTAATTCACTCCGCACGCCCGGAGTGGGGGGGGCCCTTTATTCCCCCTTGGGAGACGACTTCACTCACGCTAATTCTCCTCGCTTTCTCTTGTTTCCGGCCTGCCCCTTCGCAGGGAGTCAGGAAACGCGGTACTGAGGCGTCCCACTCGCTTCGAAGGTCCGGCTGCCGGCCCTCGTCTCACTCACACACATGCGCACGTTTCCCACTCCCGCCACCGGGTTTCTCACCAGTCCGGTGCTCCGGTGCTCCTCTGCGTCGCTGTCCTGAGCCAATCCCTCTTGGTTTTGGTAGCTAGCTGTCCTCTGAAGATCTAAGATGGCTAGTCTTGAGTCTTCTTGCGGCGTGGCTATCCCGGACGAGCCCCCAGCTGAAATAAACAGGGCCAGGAGACTTCTTCTCCTTTTTAATGCCTTTATTAAAAGTGATCAGCTCAGGATTGGGTAGCTCGGCAGGTCTGCAGCATCCGTCGTCTCTCCCAAGGCGACTCAGAGGAGGAGGATATGCACAGCTCTGTCCACAAGGGGCAGAGCTGGGGATCAGATCCTCGTGGGAGCCTTTAGGGCCTGCTGATCCCCGTCAGATGGTCCTTTTGCCGGCTGTCTCAGCAGGCCCTCATCTCCAGGGGCTTCTCCCATGGTCAGGGCGAGAGGGTCCGAAGGTGTTCCGCGTCTCTGCAGGCTTGGCACTCAGCTCCTCACGTCCAGACATCACTCCAGTCTCTCAACTCTTAGGTGGCTCGTTTGTTTTTGGGGTTTCTCCGTACAGCGGGGGACCCATGCTGCATTGTGGTCTTGGAGTCACTTTGCATAACCCCTTCACCTTCTCGGGTCCCTTCTACTGTTCGGGAAGGTTCCCACCCTTCTGGGAAAAGTACACCTTAGCCTCGGGCGAGGCTCTGCTGATACAAAAGGAGCGATTAGCCACAACGACTCGTGATTACAATAACAAAACACGAAGAACTTCAGCAGCTACAGTGATCTGGCTGCTTTTTGTAACTTTTCTCACTAAAAAAATATTAACTGAATTTTTGTTCATAACAAAGAGTACCTGAAACGGACTTTCAGATATAGCCATTAATGGTCTGCTATTTTATGATTCTATCAAAACTCAGTTTCTCTGGTTAATGTACAATTGGTTAATTTCCTTTTTTCCATATCTTGCATGTTTCTCTTACCAACTTCTGCATACTCTGTATTTTGCAGGGTGTTGTATTTCTGTTAGCTAACTTAACTCCCAAAGTGCTTTTATTCTCCTATTTTCCTGTGTATTTAACTTACTGGTTTTCTATTTTCAAGATCCTATCTATTTATCTCCTGCTTCTGTTTCTCACTTTTACTAACAGCTTAAATATTACTTTTTTTTTAACTCTTTACTCTTAAGACCAAAAATTTTTCCCACTATTTTTCAACACAATACACTTCCCTCCAAGGAGATGTGGTAAAACTTATCATGCACAATCTACATTACCTGTACTTTAATTCGTCTACATTCACTCTCTTTTATTTCTCATTCGCTTTCACACATTCCTTTACACCCTCAAGACACAAAGTGGATCTTTATTACTAGAAAATCACGGGTCCCTGTGGCCCCCCTCAACTTGGGGTTGGCCCACAGGTCTCAGTATCTCTGGGCCTCTTGGAAGGGCCCTGACTCTGGTTGCCTCTGGTGCACATTCACCTGTGAGGCTGTCTGCGTGTCACTCATGCTCTTACAGCTACGGCTCGCTCACATCTCTGGGGAACACTAGTCTGGTTTGCAGGTCACACACACCTCTTTCCACTGCCACCCTTCCCACCTGCCTGGGAAGTTGAGGCTGACTTTGTGACTCACTCTCACACACACAAGACAACAATAAGGTACCTTTTACTTTCACATTACTTATTACAAGTTTAGTGTTACTGGCCAGTTTTGGTGCTATTTGATATCTTTCTACCTAGCTGTTTTGTCTAACCTTAGATGTTTTTGGGTATTTTACTATACTTTTTGGTACTTTGTTGAGACAGGACTTATCTGCTTCTGTATCCACCAAAAAAATTCAAATTCTTTATTTAGGGGTCCCACTTCAATATTTACCAAGGGCTTTTCTAGATGTTGCATCGAGTCTCCTAAAGTGTAAAGCCCTTGATACCTTTAATCGTCACCTCTAAGAACCTTCCTCAAGGCTTTTTGTTCCCTGGCTATTGCCTCATCGAGACTGAGTTTTCTACAAAAGCTCCTGACGTGTTGTCGCGGTCTTTCCTAGTGGACGGGTGAAGCGATGATTTTTTGGTGCAAAAATAACCAGCAAGGCACAGGGGATTTGCAGTAACAAATCAACAAAATGCAGTTTTATTGTAATAACCACAACTGATATGCGTTGGTGAGGGGATCTGGGGAAGAAAAGGATAAGATAAGGGAAGAGGGAGGAAAGGAGGACAGGGGGGTATAGCTACCGAGACGTGTTGCCGCTTTTGTCCTTCGGGGTTCTCCTGTAAAAGCAAAAACAACAAAAAATCCTGCCACTGAGAGGCAGAAAGGAGTTTAAAACAAAGGGATTATCCAGCGTGTATGTATGCAGTGCTCTTTTCCAAGAGCATCAGAGGCTACCCATGCATATTTATTCAGAGAGGTTTTCAGCACAAGTGGTACGTTGCTCACCGTGGGGAGGTCCACTAAGACAGATTGTCCAGGGTAATGTGATGGATTATTTGCATTGTCGGGACCTTCCAGCAAAGGGATGATGCTTGGAGGTGTGGGGTAAAAAGCAGTGACTTTGGGGCAGCCGTTCACCCCCCACCTGCTGTTTACCCCCTTAACAGCCTCCCACAGCCGACAGTCCCAATTTGCTTTCTGTGGCTTAAGGAACCGCTTCAAAAGGCCATTTGTCCTTTCCACGATCCCGTTAGCCTGAGGGTAGTAAGGAGTATGAAAGGTCCACTTTATGCCTTCGGTTCTGGCCCAACCCTGCACCACTTTAGCAGTAAAGTGAGACCCGTTGTCAGACTGAATTTCTTGCAGCTTTGGGAAAGTTCCAAACCACCCCTGCAAAGCTTTAACTGTATTATCTCCTGTGGCCCTTTTAAAAGCATCGGCTTGTACCAACCCAGATACAATTTCTACTCCTACCAACACAAAATGTTCACCTCCCGACCTTTTAAAAGGACCAATATAATCTACCTGCCATGCTTTCCACAAGCCTTTACCTTTCCTCAAATGCAGAAGGTCATCCTCTAAAGGGTGCCTTTCCAGTCGCTTGCGGCACTGTTTGCAGGCTGATATGCATGTTTTACACATTTCACAGGTAACTGGCCAGCCACGGGCGTGTGCTTCCTGGTACAGATCTTTTGCACCTGTGTGCTGTCTTTTTACATGTAACCATTCTAATAGTTTATTCCAATCCCCTGAGATAGTTTCCTTTTTCAGGGGGCTAAGCCTTGCTAGTTCATCAACTCTGTTGTTCCATTCTCCTGCTTGATTCCCATCTGTTTGGTGAGAAGCTACCCAACCAACCAACAAGTTTCCTTTACTGGCCATTTCTAGGATTTCTTGCCATTTATCTTTCTGCCACACTGGGATTCTGTTAACTTCCCAGCCATTCTGTTGCCAGAAAGGGAGCCACTCAGTGCAGCCTTTGTAAACTGCATATGAATCAGTGTAGATGTAAACAGGAGAAGTGTTCTGTGCCTCACGCTGGAAGACACTCCAGAGAGCTACAAGTTCTCCAAACTGAGCGCTGCGCTCCCCTTCTGTGATAATTTTTTCACCAGATGAAATATGTAAGGCAGCCGCCTTATATTTCCAAGTCTTTCCTTCCCGCTTTGAAGAAGCATCTGTAAATCAACAGTTTGCTGCTAACTCAGATGAGAAGGGTGGTGCTAATTTTATTACAGAAGCAGGTTTGTCTTGGCTACTATCCAGGCTCTCAGTGTCTTGTATTGTCAAGAATTTTGCAGCACCTTCTGTGACAGGAAAGGTATTGCAATAGTACTCTATTTGAGCATACCATTTCCTGACAGATGACTTTTGAGCTATGCCGTCAGGTGGAGGGGTCCCATTTGTGACAGCTTTAATTACCTTGAAGGGACTTCTCAATATGATAGCTTGCTGCCGTGTGATTTTTTCTACTTCAATGAGAGCTAAGCTAACAACAAACAATCACTTTTCCCAGTGTATCTTTAAAACCGTGGGAAAAGAAGCTAACAGGCCTTGTTGGACCCTCAGGACCTCGTTGCCAAATGTGTATTGATAGCCCTGAAGAGGAAAATCCCCATTCCACTTGGAAAGGGTCTTTAGGATGAATGGGCCCCAATGCCTGATGTGCTGTGGCTTCAAAAATCAGTAATTGCAGTGCTTCCTCCTGAGAAGGAGTCCAATCCCATTTTACTCCTTTCCTTAGTAAATTGTAAAGGGGCCTAGCAATGGTTGAGAAATCTGGGATATGTTTCCTCCAGAATACTAACAGTCCTAAGGTTTGCTTGAGGTCCTTTTTGTTTTCAGGCATTTTCATCTGCTCTAAAGAAGTTAAAGTGTCAGGTGGGATACATGTGCTTCTGGATCGCCACCAAATTCCCAGAAATTTTACTTCCTGAGAAGGCTTTTGAATTTTCTTTGGGGGAATCTTTAAATCAAGGCTCTCCAGATGAGAGATTATATTCTGCTGGAGATCCCCCACCTCCTTAATTTCCTCTCCTCCTACCAAAATGTCATCAATGTATTGGTAAACAGCTACAGTGTCAGGTTTAGGTATTTTTTCTAATTCTTTAGCTAAAGCATGGTGTGATAGAGTTGGAGAGTGTTTGTATCCCTGAGGGAGTCTGGTGAATGTGTACTGTTGTCCCTCCCATGTGAATGCAAAGCGGCCCATGTCCTCTGGCTGTATAGGTATCATGAAGAACATGTCTTTGACATCTATAGTTGCCATGATTGTGTGAGCTTTTCCTTGTATTGATGTTATTAATTCAGCTAAATTTGGCACTGGTGCAGTCAGAGGGTCACTGTTGGCATTGAGACTACGATGATCAATCGTAAGCCTCCATGTCCCGTTGGGCTTTCGGACTGGCCACACGGGTGAATTGTAAGGGGAGTGTGTGTTAATTATTATTCCTTGAATAACTGGTTTGATGCCTTCTCTAGCTCCAGAAGGCAAGGGATACTGTTTCACATTGATTGTTTTACTGTAAGGCAGTGTGGGCGCTGTCTGAAGCAGCCTAATGTTAAGTGGCGGAGTGCCAAAAGAGCACAGAAAACCCTCAGTGTCTTCCCACTGTCTTCCTGCCAGGACATCCATCCCTAGCAGATTATTCGGAATGTCCCCAATTACCATTTGGACAACTAATTGATTTTCCTCTCCAGGGAGTGTTACTTTGACTAAAGCAACATTCATGGGTTCTATGGTTCCTAAAGCATTAAGAATGCAGCATTGCCTTTTTGTTGGAACAACTCCACACTTCTGGGCATCTCTGTGTGTTAGTGCGGAGATTTGGGCTCCCGTATCAATTATGAAGGTTACCAGAACTTTTTTGGGGCCCGTGATAGCTGTGATTAATATGTCTCCTGATTTATTTTTTGTGAGCATTCGTAAGAAAACCCAACCTCCGCCCCTTCGCTCACCTGTAAGCGGCGGAGATATTAGTTTCCCGAAAGCTCTGTTGGTGTAGATTCACTGTTTGTGTTTTGGGGTACGGGCGGGTGGGCAGTTATGTTGCTTAGGCTCTGTGAAAGAAGTTGAGAAAGAGTTACTTCCGGCTTACTGCCAGTGCTTTTTAAGAGACACACAGCCAGGGTTTCACTGTCCAAGTTCTGAGAAAGAAGCTGAGAAAGAGTTAATTTTGGCTCACTGGCTGTGTTCTGTGAGAGGGACTGAGATGCTGTTTCACTGCCCAGATTCCAAGGGAGAAGCTGGGAAAGGGTTAACTTTGGCTCATTGCCTGTCTTCTGTGGGAGGGACTGAGATGTGCTGCGTGTACTGTACTGTGTGTTAGAAGGTGTGTATGTTGTTTTCTGAGGAGGGAGGGGGAGCAGTGCACTGGGCTGGGTGAGGCGGTTTGGTCTCCTAAAATGCCAGTTAGTTAAGATTTTCTGCAATTTTTCAAGTGGTAAACCATCCATTATTTCTCGGGGGACCCCTTTTTTTATTCCCAGCATCCATCAGCGTTGCCTGTTGGAAATTTGTTTTCCTGGTTCTGTGTTTTCAGGGTTAGGGGTTCCCATAAACCGGACACCTTTTGCTTTTTCTGATTTTTCCTCTAGGCTTTTTATAGGCCCATATTGTCTACAATAGTTAATTAAATCAACTGCTACCTCACTCCATGTCCAAATCTTACAGCTGCTACCAGGTGAATCAGATTATGTTGTGGGGGTCTGTGATAGTGAATATGGTGATGGAGCAGAATTGGTAGACTCAGATGGATCAGTGGAGTTATTAAGAAATCTATCCAGTCTTTCTACTGGGCTTAAAGCCATTATTGTTTTTTGAATAGTAATTGCTGTTGGTTTCAATGTTTCTGGAAGCCCACGAATTAAAGGGGTCATAATTTCAGGCTTCACAGGCAGTTGCATCGGGGATTCAAAGCCAGGAATTAATTTTTTCTCATGGATCATTTGCAAACATGCAGCTTTATGTACACTTTCTAAGAGCTGGTCGGGTGAACCGACAATTGCCAGGGGATCACCCCTTTCCAAGGGATTTATTCCACTGGCCCAAAAGGCTGCACATTGTGTTAGAGATCAGGACTCACGCTTATCTCCTGTTGTTAGGAAAACACCATGTCCCCAATATCCACTGGCTTCTTGTTCAGTTAGTTTAATCTGGTCTCCGCCAGTGAGAGACACACGAAACATATATTCTGTTTCTGATTCGTGAGGAAGGCGCCCGGATTCCTTTTTCAATTTAGCTAATTTGGTAGCGCTGAATGGTGTTTGGTTGTTATATGTGGGTCTATGTCCTCATCATTAATATAATTATATTCAATTTTAATGAAAGGTCTCAAATGAGGACAGCAATTTTCTCCACAATTTTTAACTGTTTTCAGATTCTTTGTAAGGATAGTCTTGTTTTGCTGCTTCAAGTTCTTTGTGTGGATATATTTGTTTAATGTAAGGTGTTTCTTTTTCTTCCTCCTCTGTAGAGGAGTTGGTTTTATGTGTGTTTTTGGTGTGTTCTTCTCTAAGGGCAGCTCGCAGCATGTAAATTTCATTTCTATCTTCATTTAACCATTTTTGCAAGATTTCAACTAGATTTTGAAGGGAGTCTATTATTATAATTTCCTCACTTCTCCGCTTACAGTGGTTTTCTATGGCTGCAGTAAGACAGGCTCCCAAAACTGAGCAAAGAATGTTCTTATTTCTGCCCATTTTGAATTTTGATTCGTGTTGCAGAGAACATATTCTATCAATGACATTTTCCAAATTAAACCAATTGTTGTCCGCCCAAGTTTCTCCGCCAGGTGACAGTTTTGCATTGTGTTCAGCAAGCAATGAGTAAAAGTCAGATTTTGCTTTAGGATTGAGATGTTCACTCATTTTGTGTGAAGGGACCAGAACTATACCAGGGGGCTGATTTGTAAATTCAAGTTACACAATCATACAGACTTTTATGTCCCCCTTCGTCTCCCTGGATAGCTGAAGAGACAGAATCTGTCTGGAAGGCACTGTTTAGTTGCTTCAGGTTTGTCTCTTCCTTCCCAGACAGTCCAGATACACAATCACACTCACACACGCACACAAATGTTTTCTCTGTGAGGGGACCAGAACCTAGAACAGGGGGAAGCCACTCAGCCTTCGCTGCGCCACCCCTCACTCCCCTGTGTAGGTGAAGGGACAATATCTGTCTAAAAGGCACTGCGTGGTTGCTTCAAGTCTGTCCCTTCCTTTTTAGACAGTCCAGATACACAAATACAGCAGTATCAGGTTCAGATTCACCCAAATACAACAGTAACAGTATCAGTAACAGTAACAGTTACAGTTACCCCTGCTTTGCACGGAGAAAATCTTTTTTGTCAATTCCGGAGCCTGAGTGCTCAATTGAGCTTGAGATTTGCCTTAGGCGTGTGCAGTTTGTGAGAGATTAGAATCACACCCTTTTGGGGCAGATCTTCTCTCCCCTGATACAGACTACACAGAACCTGAAAATCTCACTGGCTACCAGAATCCTGTCCCGTGACGCCAATTAATGTCATGGTCCGTCCTAGTGGACGGGTGAAGCGATGATTTTTTGGTGCAAAAATAACCAGCAAGGGGATTTGCAGTAACAAATCAACAAAATGCAGTTTTATTGTAATAACCACTAAATGATATGCGTTGGTGAGGGGATCTGGGGAAGAAAAGGATAAGATAAGGGAAGAGGGAGGCAAGGAGGACAGGGGGGTATAGCTACCGAGACGTGGTGCCGCTTTTGTCCTTCGGGGTCTGTTATGAACAAAAATTCGGTTAATATTTTTTTTGTGAGAAAAAGTTACAAAAAGGCAGCCAGATCACTGTCCCTGCCAAAGTTCTGCGTGTTTTGTTATTGTAATCATGGGTCGTTGTGGCTAATTGCTCCTTTTGTATTAGCAGAGCCTTGCCCGAGGCTAAGTTGTACCTTTCTCAGAATAGTGAAGACACCTGAGAGAGTGGGGGGGTTATGCAAAGTGACTCCAAGACCAGAATGCTGTGTGGGTCCCCCCGCTGTACTGAGAAGACCCCAAAAACAACGAGCCAAATAAGAGTTGAGAGACTGGATTGATGTCTGGATGTGAGGAGCGGAGTGCTGGGTCTGCAGAGATGCTGGAAACCTTCATTGTTCCTCACGCTGTCTTCGAGAGCCCCCGGGCCAGGTCTGGGAGGAAGTGAGACTCGGACAGAGAACCAACATCTGGCGGGGATTACCACGCCCTAAAGGCTCCCACGAGGACTGGCTCCCCCAGCTCTGCCCCTAGTGGACAGAGCTGTGCATATCCTCCTCCTCTGAGTCGCCCTGGGAGAGACGACGGACGCTGCAGACCCGTCGAGCCGCCCAATCCTGAGCTGATCACTTTTAATAAAGGCATAAAAAAGGAGAAGAAGTCTCCTGGCCCTGTTTATTTCAGGGTCCAGCCGTCGAAGCTCACTGGGTCACGTCCAGGGAGATCTCAAAGGCACGGCCGAATTGCACCCCAAATTGTTATGAACAAAATTCGGGTAATATTTTTTTTGTGAGAAAAAGTTACAAAAAGCAGCCAGACCACGGGTAGCTGCTGAAGTTCTTCGTGTTTTGTTATTGTAATCACGAGTCGTTGTGGCTAATCGCTCCTTTTGTATCAGCAGAGCCTCGCCCGAGGCTAAGTTGTACCTTTCCCAGAAGGGTGGGAACCTTCCCGAACAGTAGAAGAGACCTGAGAAGGTGGGGGGGGCTATGCAAAGTGACTCCAAGACCACAATGCAGCATGGGTCCCCCGGTGTACGGAGAAAACCCCAAAACAACGAGCCACCTAAGAGTTGAGAGACTGGAGTGATGTCTAGACGTGAAGAGCCGAATGCTGAACCTGCAGAGATGCAAAACACCTTCAGAGCCTCTCGCCCTGACCAAGAGAGACGACCCCGGCGGTGAGACCAGGCTGACTGAGCTGGCAAAGGTACCATCTGACGGGATCAGCAGGCCCTAAAGGCTCCCACGAGGACTTGATCCCCAGCTCTGCCCCTTGCGGACAGAGCTGCGCATATCCTCCTCCTCTGAGTCGCCCGGGAAGACGGAGACTGCAGACCCGTCGAGCCACCCAATCCTGAGCTGATCACTTTTAATAAAGGCATTGAAAAAGGAGAAGAAGTCTCCTGGCCCTGCTTATTTCAGCTGGGGGCGCTCGTCCGGGATAGCCACGCCGCAAGAAGACTCAGGACTGGCCATCTTGGATCTTCAGAGGACAGCTGGCTACTAGGACCAGGGATCGGCTCAGGACAGCGATGCAGAGGAGCACCGGAGCACCGGACTGGTGAGAAACCCGGTGGCGGGAGTGGGAGACGTGCGCAAGTGTGTGAGTGAGACGAGGGCCGGCAGCCGGACCTTCGAAGTGAGTGGGACCCCTCAGTACCGCGTTTCCTGACTCCTGCGAAGGGGCAGGCCGGAAACAGGGGAAAGCGAGTGGAATTAGCGCGAGTGAAGTCGTCTCCCAAGGGGGAATAAAGGGCCCCCCACTCCGGGCGTGCGGAGTGAATTACTGTGTATGAGTGGCACGCACCCCAAAGTCCTGACAAAGGGAGGTCAGGCACTTTTGTAAGTCTCGAGAAAGATTCGCGTAAGATTTGTCAGTCCCGAGAAAGATTCGGGTGTTTTCGCAAGCCCTGCAGGCAAAGTAAGTCCTGACAAAGGGAGTCAGGCACAAACCCCAGTGAAGGAGGCTGTGGTTTGCTTTTAAGTCCTGATACGGTGAAGCCTAAAAATTGGCGAGTTAGGCAAACTAAAAATCAGGCAGTTGTTTTTCCTGACTGAGGGAATCAGGCACGACCCGGATTCTTGGCCGAGGCATCGTGTGTTCAAGTCCCGATAGATATAAGAGATTGGGCAGTTGTTTCAGTATAAAGTCCTGAGCATCAGGCAGAAATTTGAAGTTCAGTGGAGGAGGCTGAACCTCCTCAAACAAGGTTTTTTTTGAAATTACCGGTCAGTTGAGGCACCTTTGAGACTTTGTTATTGAGACCTGAAAAATGGGATGTTGTAGTAGTAAAAAGACCAGCAAGAGACTGAGGTATGTACATCCCAATAGTCCCTTAGGAGAACTGTTAGAAAAATGGGATTCTATAGAGGCCACGGAGGGATTAGATAAAGTGAAAATGATCCATTATTGTATGGAAGTCTGGCCGGAATTAGAGGTGCAAGGAGGATGGCCTTGGTGTGGGACAAAGGATAAGTGGACGTGCCAACAATTAAATAATTATCTGACAGCTCGAGGAGATACTGAGCCTGAGCAATTACTGTATATATCTTGCTGGGTAAAGAGCACTATTGGGGATGAAGGGGTGCGAATTTGTAATGTACAGAGGAAGAAAGAAGGGAATGAAGGAGGGGACGATAGAACTAGTAGAAGATGGGACCCCCTGGATTATTTGCCTCCTTCTGCCCCTCCACTTTATAATCCTCTTCTTCAAGCATCTCAAATGGGAGGTCCGGTTCCTCCCCCGGCTGCCATCTCATTACCACCTGCTCAAATTCCTCCTTCTACCTCTTCAGCTTCTGCTATGATAAACCCAGTATCTCCTCCAACCACTCCCTCACCACCCCCTTCAGCTCCTCCAGTTCCTTCTGCATCACCACAAGCGCCTACTCCACCTGCTGCATTCTCCACCCCTTCTCCAGCTCCGCTGAATATTCACTCAGGCTCTTCTCCCCTTCCTATTGCTGTCCCTTTACCTCCTCCTAGTTGGGGCACAAATGCCTCCTCGCCTGATAAACAGCTATCAGCAAATACACCTGCTGATGGGCAGGAAGTTCAGGGTAACCCAGATATCCCTCAAAGTAGTTTGGCATCTGAAGATGGGCCATACTGTAGCACCAGATCCAAGACCTCCAAGGCGGAGAGACTCTTTCCCCTCAGAGAGGTTCCTATGGGAGGAATAGCGGGGGGTGTTGGCTTTGTGAATGCTCCCCTAACTGCTTCTGAGGTGAGAGGATTCAAGAAAGAGTTGGGGCATTTAGTGGAGGACCCAGTGGGCATAGCCAACCAAGTGGATCAATTTCTAGGTCCAAATATCTACACTTGGGGGGAGATGAATTGCATCCTGAGTATATTATTTTCCCCAGAAGAAGTCCGGATGATAAGGGCGGCTGGCATAAGAATATGGGAGAAAGATAACAGTCCAGGACCCCAGGTGCCAACAGGTGAACAGAAATTGCCACTAACGGAGCCCAGCTGGAACCCTAACCAGGAGGAGGGGAGGAAGGCCATGAGGGAATATAGGTCTTTGATAATACGGGGGATCAAAGAGTCAGTTCCCAAAGGAACTAACACCCAATTGGCGTTTGAGGGTACACAGGAGAAGGATGAAGCTCCTGCTGCTTGGCTAAATCGCCTAAGGCGGAACTTCCAGTTGTACTCTAAAATAGACACAGACACCCCAGAAGGTCAAATGCTACTAAAAGTCCAATTTGTTACCAAATCTTGGCCTGATATAAGGAGAAAACTGGAAAAGATGGAAGATTGGCAAGAGAAGGACATTAATGAGTTATTAAGAGAAGCATTGAAGGTGTATTTAAGGAGGGAGGAAGAAAAAGCAAAGGCCAAGGCTAAGGTCATGGTTGCTGTAGCTAGAGAAAGTGCAGGGTGGGCGGGTCCACCACCAGGAGGAGGCAAGGATAGGCCAGTACTGTCAGGTGCAAGAGGGATGGAGACACCTCAAGGCCCTTTGAGAGAGCGACATTGCTATTACTGTGGAGAGCCAGGACACGTCAGGAGGTTTTGTAGAAAGCTTAGTCTCGATGCGGCAGTAGCCAGGGAACAAGAGAATTTAGGTAAGATCCTTAAAGGTGACGATTAGAGGGTCAGGGGCTTTACACTTTAGGGGACCCAATGCAACATCTAGAAGAGCCCCTTGGTAAACATGGAAGTGGGACCCCTAAATGAAGAATTTGAATTTTTGAGTAGATACAGGAGCAGATAAGTCCTGTCTCAACAAAGTACTAAGAAGTATAGTATAGTATAGTGAAAAAACATCTGAAGTTAGACAAAACCAGCTAGGTAGAAAGGATATCCAATAGCACCAAAACTGGCCAGTAATACTTAACGTGTAATAAATTATGTGAAAGTAAAAGGTACCTTTTTGTTGTCTTGTTGTGTGTGTGAGAGTGAGTCACAAAGTCAGCCTCAACTTCCCGGGCAGGTGGGAAGGGGGCAGTGCAAGTGTGTGTATGTGTGACCTGCAAACCAGACTAGTGCTCCTCAGGTGTGTGAGGGAGCTGTAGCTGTAAGAGCGTGAGTGACACACAGACAGCCTCACAGGTGAATGTGCACCAGAGGCAACCAGAGTCAGGGCCCTTCCAAGAGGCCCAGGGATACTGAGACCTGTGGGCCAACCCCAGGGTGAAGGGGGGCTACAGGGACCCGTGATTTTCTAGCAATAATGATCCAGTTTGTGTCTTGAAGGTGTGAAAAAAATAGACAAATTAGAATAGAGGTAATGTAGATTGTGCATTATAAGTTTTACCACATTACCTTAGAGGGATGTGTATTGTGTAGAAGAATGGTGTAAGAAAAAACCCCAAATTTTAAGTGTAAGGGGTTGAAAGAAATATTTAAGCTCTAAGTGAAAGTAAGAAACAGAAGCAAGAGATAAATAAGATCTTGAAAATAGAACAGAAAACCAGTGAATTAAATACACAGAGATATAAGAAAATAAAAGTACTTTGGGAGTTAAGTTAGCTGAGAAATACAACTCCTTGCAAAATACAGAGTATGCAGAAGTTGATGAGAGAAACATGCAAGCTATGGAAAAAGAAATTAACCAATAACATTAGACAGAGAAACTGAGTTTTGATAAAATCATTAAATAGCAGACAATTAATGCCTGTGTTTGAAAGCCTGTCTCAGGTATTCTTCATTACTAATTCGACTGTGCAGACCGAAAGGAAAAAGGTTGGACTCACATCACTCTCACCCCTGGCATTGGACCAGGATTCAACATCAGTTTTTTTTCCTCTAGCACTCTGGCATTGGACCGGACTGCACCCCATTCTCCCTCTGGCATTGGGCCAGACTCCCATTTTTTCCCTCTGGCATTGGGCCAGAGTCCACACCACTCACCTCTGGGCACTGGATAAGGATTCATCTGCTTCACAAGCTAAATCACCTGAGTATACTGTGGTAAAAGGACCAAAGGATTTAAAGTTGACTCTCAGAAGGAAGAGTCAAATAGACTGAACTGTGTGGAAAAAATTGGTATCAGGAGTTCTAATATTGCTTAAAATGTTTCAAAACTGTTCTGTGTAAACTATGTTGGTAAAAAGTTTAAGACTGTAAATAAGTAATTCTGGTTAAGTTCCCCAATTTATTTCTAAAGACTCCAGGTTAATCCTCTACAGAGCACTCCCCTGGGAGGGGAAACCAAAATTGGTAGGGAACAGACCAAGAGGGGTTTAACCAGAGAAGCGGGTAGAAGGGACTCTAAAGAGCTTGGAAGCTTTTCCTCAGTAAAATTCCCCAAGAGGCAAGGCCGGGTGGGCAGGCTCTGCAAGATGACCCATACCGGACTCTTGGGAAGGGTAGTACTGATGGCTCTGATTGCTGGTGGTGCTCTGGGAAGCCCAGCTGAGCTGTGCAGTGAATGCTACCAATCCCTCTATGAGGAAGAAGTGAGCTCCTTGTCTAGAGTCCACATCAGTTCTGACCCTGATTGTGTTAACCTCTCCCAATTGGTCCTTTATCAGAAAAATAAGAGAGTGTATTGGAGAGCATACAATATTGCCACTTTCGGGCAGCCACTCCTAGGAGAGTGTACTGTAAGGGAAGCCTGGTTGTGCTTTGAATGTGATGCTGCTGAAACGAGCTCAGCAGATCTAGTAAAAAGTAAAGAAATAGTGAAAATGGTAAGAAAAATCGTTTGTTACAAGTATTTATATAAGTGTACTGGAAAGGAGATTAAACCCTTTTGGAACATATTTCAAGGGAGCCCAAAATCCCTAGGTTTGATCTCGTCTGGCAACTGCATTGCTAGAGTGATAAAACCAATTTTGTTATTACCCAAAGGAACTGGATCAAGTTTGGGAGTTCCTATATATAATGATTTGAGAGAAAATAAACAGAACCGAGAAAGTGAAATAGAAATTGAGAAAATCCAAAATTGTAAAAGCCAAATTGGGATCCCAATATCTATGTTAAACAAATTAATCCGGCTCCAGGCAGTATTAAAAATAAAGAATTAAATTATTAGGAACATTTCAAACGAAATAAAAAGATTAGCATGTGTAAATAATCAAGATCAAACTCCTACACTTGATTCCAGTGGGTGGGAGAACCTGGAGATTTTCAAAAAAGATGTATGGGAAAAGGTAGTTTTTCTCACTGTGTGTGTACTTGGAGGATTGCTTTTTTTACTATGCTTATTCATCTGTTTTAGTAGAATAGTCCTTGCCGTGCAGACCAACCTGAAGAAACCAAAGAAAGTAACAAAGTTAAGTAACTATGATTACCAAACTGCACAAGAGATTTATAGTAGATTCAAAACAAAAAAAAATTTGTGAGTTGATGCGAGCTTAGAATTTAAGCTCGATCAAAGAAAAAGAGGGGGGACTGTTATGAACAAAATTCGGGTAATATTTTTTTTGTGAGAAAAAGTTACAAAAAGCAGCCAGACCACGGGTAGCTGCTGAAGTTCTTCGTGTTTTGTTATTGTAATCACGAGTCGTTGTGGCTAATCGCTCCTTTTGTATCAGCAGAGCCTCGCCCGAGGCTAAGTTGTACCTTTCCCAGAAGGGTGGGAACCTTCCCGAACAGTAGAAGAGACCTGAGAAGGTGGGGGGGGCTATGCAAAGTGACTCCAAGACCACAATGCAGCATGGGTCCCCCGGTGTACGGAGAAAACCCCAAAACAACGAGCCACCTAAGAGTTGAGAGACTGGAGTGATGTCTAGACGTGAAGAGCCGAATGCTGAACCTGCAGAGATGCAAAACACCTTCAGAGCCTCTCGCCCTGACCAAGAGAGACGACCCCGGCGGTGAGACCAGGCTGACTGAGCTGGCAAAGGTACCATCTGACGGGATCAGCAGGCCCTAAAGGCTCCCACGAGGACTTGATCCCCAGCTCTGCCCCTTGCGGACAGAGCTGCGCATATCCTCCTCCTCTGAGTCGCCCGGGAAGACGACGGAGACTGCAGACCCGTCGAGCCACCCAATCCTGAGCTGATCACTTTTAATAAAGGCATTGAAAAAGGAGAAGAAGTCTCCTGGCCCTGCTTATTTCACAAATTATACTCTTTTGTTGGGGGGAAGGGGAGCTGAAACAAAGGTCTCCAAGGAGGGGAAAGAACAGAAAAGGGGAGGGTACACAGAGTCATTGTTTTCATGGCCCAATGCTCGCAGGTGCATTCATTCTGGGCAGCCTTTCCCCCCTTCGTGCACACCTCCCCCCAGCTGGGGAGGTGTTCAGTCCCAGTCTCTGGAAGAAGGTGCGAGGGGGGTTTTCTCGCATGGGGATTTCTTGTCTTGGTTCCTTGATGAAGAGGTTCACATCTCTGTTTATCTGTCACGATGGTTGAAGGCAGGCGAGAGGGGTCTTCTCTTGGAGGGGGGGAACCACCCCAGAGTTCAGACCAGCCAGGCCAGGAGGTAGGGAGAAAGTCCAGATCCATTGATCAGAAAGGGCAGAATGCCCCCTTCAAGTTCATCATGGCATATTCTGCAAACAACACCTGTAAAAACACTGAGCTAATAGGCATATGACTTTCCCTTCCCACTGGCTCAACAGTTTTTAACTTTTTGGTGGTCTTTTCTTCATGACAATTGTGAGGCAAAAATGAAAGATATTTCGGACAGACTCTCACATGTGTCCTGCCTCTCCACAATAATAGCAGTGTCGTTCACTCAAAGGCACTTGAGGTCTCTCCATCCCTCTTGTACCTGACAGTACAGGAGGCCTATCCTTGCCTCCTCCTGGTGGTGGACTTGCCCACCCTGCACTTTCTCTAGCTACTGCAACCATGATCCCAGCCTTGACCTTTGCTTTTGCTTCATCCCTCCTTACATGCACCTTCAATGCTTCTCTTAATAATTCATTTATGTCCTTCTCTTGCCAGTCTTCAATCTTTTCCAGTTTTCTCCGTATATCTGGCCAAGATTTGGTAACAAATTGGACCTATAGTAGCACTTGACCTTCTGGGGTGTCTGGGTCTATTCTAGAGTACAATTGGAAGTTCCACTTTAGGTGATTAAGCCAAGTAGCAGGAGCTTCATCCTTCTCTTGTGCACCCTCAAATGCCAATTGGGTATTAGTTCCTTTGGGAACTGACTCTTTGATCCCCCGTATTATCAAATACCTATATTCCATCATGGCCTTCCTCCCTCCCTCCTGTTTAGGGTTCCAGCTGGGATCCGTTAGTGGCAATTTCTGTTCACCTGATGGCACTGGGGGTCCCGGACGGTTATCTTTCTCCCAAATTCTTATGCTAGCAGCTCTAATCATCCGGACCTCTTCTGGGGAAAATAATATATTGAGGATGGAATTCATCTCCCCCCAAGTGTAGATATTTGGACCTAAAAATTGATCCACTTGGTTAGCTATGCCTACTGGGTCTTCACGTAAATGCCCTAACTCTTTCTTGAATCCTCTCACCTCAGAAGCAGTTAGAGGAGCATTCACAAAGCCAACACCTCCCGCTACTCCTCCCATAGGAACTTCTCTGAGGGGAAAGAGTTTCTCTGCCTTGGAGGTCTTGGATCTGGTACTACAGTACGGCCCATCTTCAGATGCCAAACTACTAGTTTGAGGGATATCTGGGTTTCATTGAACTTTCTGCAGATCAGCAGGTGTATTTGGTGATAGTTGTTTACTGGGCAAGGAGACATTTGTGTCCCAACTAGGAGGAGGTAAAAGGACAGCAATAGGAGGGGAGAAGATCTTTGGTACATATTAAGTGGAGCTGGAGAAGGGGTGGAGAATGCAGCAGGTGTAGCAGGCACTTGTGGTGATGCAGAAGGAACTGGAGGAGCTGAAGAGGGTGGTGAGGGAGTGGCTACTAGGGGAGATACTGGGTCTACCATAGAGAAAGCTGAAGAGGTGGAAGGAGGAATTTGAGCAGGTGGTAATGAGATGGCAGCCAGGGGAAGAACCAGACCTACCATTTGAGGTGCTTGAAGAAGAGGATTATAAGGTGGAGGGGCAGAAGGAGGCAAATAATCCAGGGGATCCCATCTTTTACTAATTCCATAATCCCCTCCTTCATTTCCCTCTTTCTTCTTCTGTACCTTACAAATTCCCACCTCTTCATCTCCAATAGCGTTCTTTAAACAGCAAGCTACATACAATAATTGCACAGGATCAGTATCTCCTCGAGCTGTCAGATAATGACTCAGTTGTTGGCACATCCACTTGTCCCTTGTCCCACACCAAGGCCATCCTCCTTGCACCTCTAATTCAGGCCAGACTTCTACACAGTAGTGGATCATCTTCACTTTATCTAATCCCGCCGTGGCCTCTATAGAATCCAATTTCTCTAACAGTTCCCCTAAGGGGCTATTGGGAGGTATATTCCTCAGTCTCTTGCCTGTCTTTTTACTATTACACCCTCCTATTTTTCGGGTCTCAACAGAAAAAAACCCAAAGGTGCCTCTACTGATAGGTAATCTCAAGAAAAATTTATTTGCCTGATGCTCATGACTTTACACTGAAAGAACTGCCTGATCTCTTGATTGCCTAACTTTACTAGTGTCAGGTCTTATATCTATCAGGACTTGAAAACACGAAACCCCGGCGTAAGGAGCCGGTTCGTGCCTGACTCCCCTCTGTCAGGAAAAACAACTGCCTGATTTCTAGTTTTCCTAACCTTCCAATTGTTAGGCCTCACGGTATCAGGACTCAAAAACAAACCCCAGCCTACTTCGCTGGTATTTGTGCCTGACCCCTTTGTCAGGACCTAAATTGCCTGCAGGGCTTGTGAGCTTGCCCGAATTCTTCTCGGGACTTATGATCTGTCTGACTTCCCTCTGTCAGGACTTTTGGGCGTGCATGCCACTCATACAACTATTCCCTCCACACGCTCGGAGCAGGGGGCCCTCTTTCCCCCTTAGGAGACGACTCACTCACGCTAATTCCACGCCCTTCCCCCCGTCCCTGGCTGGCTTCCTCACGGAAGTCTGAAAGCGCGGTACTGAGGGGTCCCACTCTTACTCCGAAAGTCCGGCTGCAGGCCTTCGTCTCACTCACACACACACTCGCTCGTCTCCCACTCCCGCCACCAGATTTCTCACCAGTCCAGTGCTCCGGTGCTCCTCAGCGTCGCTGGTCCTGAGCCAATCTCTCTGGTCCTGATAGCCAGCTGTCCTGAAGATCCAAGATGGCCAGTCCTGGTGTCCTCTTCCGGCGTGGCTATCCCGGACAAGAGCCCCCAGCTGAAATAAACAGGTCAAGAGACTTTCTCCTTTTAATGCCTTTATTAAAAGTGGTCAGCTCAAGATTGGACAGCTCCGTCGTTTCTCCCAGGGCGAGGAGGAGGAGGAGGAGGATATGCACAGCTTTGTCCACTAGGGGCAGAGCTGGGGGTCTAATCTTCGTGGGAGCCTTTTTGGGTGTGACCCCTGGTCTTCAACTACGCAGCCACGCCCCCCTCCAGGTCCCGGATTTGGGACGACTCCCGCACTCAGGGTGAGAGGTCACAAAGGTCTCTAACATCTCTGCAGGCTCAGCACTCCACTCCTCACATTTAGACATCACTCCAATTTCTCAACTCTATATTGGCTCGTTGTTTTGGGGGTCTTTTTAGCAAGCTCGGAGCAGTAGCCTCTCATGGCATGCTGGTCCTGGGGTTATTTTGCATGTCCCTCCTCCCACGGTTTCGTCTTTTCTCCTCACTGTTTGGGGAGGTCCCTGCTCTTCACTGTCTGAGAGAAGAGCCATTAACTCAGCTCCAGCTAGGGCTTTTACTGATACAAAAACAACTATTAACGACAACGACATAATTATCATAACAAACAAGCAGCACAGCAACACTGATCTGACTAGTTTTTGTAACCTTTTTCTTCACAAAAAAATTTGGCAGATTTTTGTTTATAACAAGGAAGATGAAAAGAGATCTGGAGTTCCCAGAGGTACGCATGTCATTTAAAGGGGAACAATCCCCACATGTGTTCAGCGCTGTAATAAACATACTGGCTTTACAACTTCCATAGAAGTTGTGGAGTTTGTTTGCTTCTGCAAATCACAGCCCCCCACCATTTCTTCAGCACTGCTCTGGATTTTTGCTACAGTGTAACCAGCACCCCCTGCCCTGCTGGGACAACCAGCGGTTTCAGATACAGTTGCCAAGTTTTTCACAGAATCACAGAATCCCTAGGTTGGAAGAGACCGTCAAGATCATCGAGTCCAACCCATGCCCTAACACCTCAACGAAACCATTGTTATAGGTGGATAATGAGATTATTGTGTCTCACAATTAAGAGATGAATATTGTGTGAATATTAAGAAAAGCTTTAATGATGTATAGTTAGCAACACCTGACCTCCAATCAAGTTACAAGAAAGCAGTCTTCACCAATAAACGGCAAATAAGAGCTGACTGACAGACTTTAGGAGGGGCCAGGGTTGGCTGATGCAACCCCCAGGGGTATAAAAGACTGAGCATCCATCTTGAAGATGAACCGGCCATGTGGCACCCACGAAGGCAGTTCCCAGCCCTGCAAATTTTTCCTTATGTAGTCCTTTTGTTGCATTTTTGTTAAGGTTTAATAAAACGTTTAAAATTTTTAAAGTGAGCAGTTGTGTCTCACGCCATGGCACTGAGTGTCACATCCTGTCATTTTTAAACACAACCAGGGAAGGTCACTCCACTCCCTCCCCGGGCAGACAATTCCAGTACTTTATCACTCTTTGCATAAATAACTTTTTCCTAATATCCAACCAATATTTCCCTTGGCGCAGCTTAAGACTATGTCCTCTCATACTGTCAGTTGCTGCCTGGACAAAGAGACCAACCCCCACCTGACTACAACCACCTTTCAGGAAGTTGTAGAGAGTGTAGAGAGTGAAAAGGTCACTATTACCGCCGGGTTTTCGGGGTCTGTCTGACCCAGGTGCCGTAAGTGTCCCGGATAGCGAAGTACCGCTAAGCACAACCTGTCTAGGTGTCTCTGGCAGGCTCCCAGCCACAGGCGAACTTGGCAAGCAGCTTGGCTCTTTAAGTGAGATCAGCTTGTGGGTGAATTCAGCTCTTCAGCAATTTCAGCTCTTTGCTTGATAACTGCCTCGACAGATACAGGGATGAGAGAGGAGAAGAGCTCTGTGAGGTTCCACAGAGGTGTCTTTATTGGCAGACTCTGCGAAGGGTGACAGTGACTGCTCTTCTGCTGAACTAGGCAAAGGCAGGGGTTTATATAGGGTATGTGGATTTTGGGAAACAGTCCAATACTAAGGGTTGAGGTGGACATGACCTATGGTCTTACAGAGAGATAATGAGGGTCTGAGGTGGAAGAGGGATCTCTTGGTCCAGTCATCATGACTAGGCATTATCTTATCTTAGGCAACAGACCCCCAGGGAGGCCTTGCAGGCCCTTGTAGCAGGCACAGGACCTGAAATGTCTCCATAGCGTTCAGCAGCCTAAGATAAGAAACGCCTAGTCATGATGACTGGATCTAAGAAGCCCCTCTTCCGCCTTTGGACCCTTGTTATCTCTCTGTAAGACTATAGGTCACTTTCGCCTCGACCCTTGCTATTGCACTGTTTCCCAAAACTCCTGTACCCTATATAAACCCATACTTCCGCCCAGTCCGGGAGAAGAGCTGTCACTGAGACCCTTTGCAGAAGCTACCAATAAAGACATCTCTGTGGAACCTCATACAGCGCTTCTCCTCTCTCTCCCTGCATCTGCTGCTGAGGCACTTAGCAAGCAAAGAGCTGAAAATCACTAATGAGCTGAGAATCACTAAAGAGCTGATCTCACTTAAGAGCTGAGCTTGCTAAGATTGCCTGCGGCTCTGGAGCCTGCCTGAGGGGCCTGGACAGGTTGTGCTTAACTGGACTTTGCTGTCTGGGACACCCATAGCAGCTGTTTTTGGGGAGACCCCGAAAACCCCGGAGCCGCATTAATGTATGATCTTAAGTGTATATAAACAGTATAAACAGAGTGTCTGCTCTGTTTGGTGTTCATGTTTGTGGTGGAGCCATCCCCCTCCCCCCCCCCCCCCCCCCCCCCGTGTGTGTCCAGCACTGAATAAACATACCTACTTCATAAACCTGTTGGTTGTGGAGTCTCTATTCTGTGTGTCAATAGCCTACACTGAATGCTGATGCTATGGCACATCGCTGTCAGAATGCCAAGAGGATGAGAGGATGTATTGAAACATGGAGATCTTAGGTGTCACAGACAAATTTTATGAAAAATCCTTTTGTTAGGATTTTTTCTCCTGAGAAGCTGAGAGGCCTCAGGAACAAAATGTAAACAATAATTATCTGCTGCTGTGGAATACAACAGGTGCATCTTTGATTGGTCTCGTGGTTGTTTCTAATTAATGGCCAATCACAGTCCAGCTGTCTCAAACTGTCTGGTCAGTCACAGGATTTTATTATCATTCCATCCTTTCCTTTCCTTTTGAGCCTTCTAATGAAATCCTTTCTTCTATTCTTTTAGTATAATTTTAATACATAATTTTCTTTTAATATAATATACATCATAAAATAATAAATCAGCCTTCTGAAACATGGAGTCAGATTCTCGTCTCTTCCCATGTCAGGACTGCCTGCAAACTTCTACACTTAGGCTATTCTATTATCAGAGAATTGCGGAGATTGATATGGGAGAGTTTGTCATTCAGTTAACAGGTGACGCTGCGTACTCAAATCCCAGAATGCAGTGTGGTATCCTTACGATATTTGTGACATCATAACTGGAACTCTGTCAAAACTAACCTTGTATTTTCAATGGCTGTGGATTTTGCCAGGACTGTTTATTAGAGAGATTGCAGGCTGTCTGTGTGAATGTAGTATCTTCCCACATAGCGGTAGCATAGCAAGGTCTAAATCCTTCAACAGAAATGCTGATATATTGCATGATTGGTAGAACTTGCCATGTGGGATGTATACTCCCTTTTCAGGAATTTTGATTTAAAATTCTGATTACACTGAATTAATACTGATTCTTTGCTCAGTTATAATGATTTTAGCTGCTACCACAAAAATTAGAAACTCATATACTGGGAAAAGTATTTGCAAGTCAGTACCCTCATAGCACAATTTATCCCTATGTGGATAATGTTTTAGTTTGTGGACAGAAAGATTCATATTTGTAAGATATGGTGCCCCCTTAGAAAATTTGGGACATCCCTCCTTGGAAATACTTTGGGTGGATATTAATGGAACATCAATTAACTTTCAAGCCCGATTTCAAAACATTGCATGATTTACCTGTATGGAGCAATTAGCTAGGGGAGGCCTATGCCACTCATAAATCAGGCATTCCTATGCTCACTTGGAGGCAAACCCTGAGCTTTATCTGCAGCAGCTATTTGTGAATTAGATAGAATTAGCTCATGAATCTCCATTGCAAAAGTAGACAGAATTGTGCCAGTGTTACCAGTTTGTTTGCTTTTTATCCCACAGCTTTAATAAGGTAATTTTATTGTCAATCTTTCTCCATGAAGAAACACGTGACAGCATTTCAAATAGGTACAGCTATTTAGTGATTAAAGTGTAGTTATTCTTCCTTGCCACATATAAATTGAAATTGTACTTGATATCAAAACAGTGTAAGTACACTGATGGACCACAAGTGCAGTAAACAGTAGCTCACTCCATAAGAATAATCTGAAACCATGACTTTGTAGCTGTTTATATACAAGTGTCAGTCTTACATACCCACTGATCTAAGCAAGTTACATGTGCAAAACTCATGGCAGTATTATATAACTAGGTCCTTGATGTTTTAGCCTTAAATATTTATATCCCATTACTTTTTATAGCCAAAGCTCAAATCTATTGTATAGGCAATCTTGAAAAGCTGTCTTACCATCTGCAAACTGAGCAGGTTTGAAGTGCAATTTGCCAAGATATACACAGCTGTCATTTTTCTGAGTAAAGCTGCACTTTAAAATACCCTGGCAAAGTTATTCTTACACCAGAAAAGTCCTGACTATGAATGGGTATTTTCAATGCTGTTTGCAGTGACGATGAGCTATTCTTAAACTTAAATTATATAAAAATAAAGCCTATTGGCCACACCCTCATAATCTCTCCAGTAAATCCATGTTCCTGCTATTCAGTCACAAATCAGTTGATTGCCTGCATATTGTTCATTGATGTTTAATTGTTGTATGACAAATTTTCAGTAGCTTTCTTGTAACGATGGAGTTGAGTTAAATTCTGATGTATCTGAAACTTTTAAAGGAGCACTCTCAACTCTGTCTTAAGTTTTGTTGAATTTAAGTGATATTAATTTTCAGTTCTGTTATGTTTCAATTCTGTACAGTTTAAGTGATGTTAAGGTTCAGTTCTGGCAAGTCTAACTGATGTTAGGTTTAAGTTCTGTTACTTTGAAGTTCTGTTATATTTAAGGTATGTTGAGTTTAAGTTCTGTAAAGTTAAAGTGATGTTAAGTTCTGTTATACTTAAGCGTTGTTAAATTTAAGTGATGTTAAGTTTACATTCTGTTAATTTGAAGTTCAGTTACATTTAAGTTCTCTTAAGGTTAAGTTCTGTTAAGTTTAATTTCTGTAAAGTTTAAGTGAGGTTAAGTTTCAGTTCTGTTGAAATATGCTTGTTTAAATTACAAGAGAATTCTTTTGTTATAGAGATGAGTGATGTTAAGTTTAAATGAAGTTAAGTTTCAGTTCTGTTGAAATCCGATCATTTAAATTACAAGATACAGTTCTTTTGTTATAGAGATAAGATGGAACTGACTTAAATAATTATGATGAAGAATTGGTAAGCATCTGTTTAAGAATATAAGATAATGAAATGTGTAAAATAGGTGAGGATGCGATTTATTAGATCCTTAAATTCATTGAAGATTCTATGGGTACACATGTTCTGCATTGGTCAATTAACATAATTATTCATAACCATCTTTGCTGTTTTATCTTCCATAGGTAGCACAGAAGAATGAGCAACAATTCCAAATTATGGCTGTTATTAATTGTAAGCTGTTTAGTGCTTTCTTTCTTGCTTTTATTTTGATTTTTTTGTCATATATGCATAGATGTGTGGAAAAATATGATCTCAACTTCTTAGGACAGTTACTGTTGATGTTTTAATGATTCTGAATATGTTGTTAATGTCATAGCGTGCATTCACTGACTTTTTATAAGGGGCATTATCCATAAGATATTTGAGGTTACACATATACATTCCTTTGGTTGCTTGCAGTTTGTTCATGGTACCACTGACTACTTAGCTAAAGATAAATGACAAAGCTGGCTGCTTTACAAACTTTCCCATACCATTGTGTAGCTATCTGCAAGTCATGTATAATTTTAAGAAAGTTTCTCAACTGCTATTACTAGAGGCTTGTTTGTAGGATACATTAGAGAGACCTTTCCAGTTAAGGCCTTGGCTCTGCCCAAGCCCTAGCCCTACCTGGTCAGAAGTATGCCAACAGACCCAGGTGTTTCTGCACTAAAAATGTAATCAGGTCACTTTGACTTGCTGATTTGGGCTTATAATAGCTGGACCCCCTTTCGAGGCAAACTTGGAAACCTTTCCTGGGAATGGTTCTCCAGGTCCTCATTGTGAAACAGGGCTTGCCAGCCATTGCAGACTCTGGGTAATGGTACAGTATTTAGGCAATTGATGATGTATCATTCTAAATCACCATCCTATCTCTCATGTGCTACTGATTACGTGTATTACCTTGCTGATTTTTGCTCAGTGTGAGTTTATTGTTTTACCACATGTATTGCTCTACTTTTATGTTGCCTTCATGTTCATAGTGAGACACACATGTTGTGAAAAAAAAAAAAAACAAAGAAGGGGGAATACAGCTCTGCAAGAACATTTAGATAATGAAATATTTGGACTAGAATTTTTGAAAGCAGATCATCAAATTTGAGCCCCGGCAGAGCGATACTGCTCTGAAGATTTGCATGCACGGAACCAATTTCTGAAAGTTTTATGTAAGGATTCACAATTGGGTGTGCAATGGCAAGGCCTAGCTGATTTACTAACCTAGGAGAGAAGGTATGCATGTGTTTCATCACCAACAGGTCTAATGTGGTCATCTGCTCATCTGGACAAACACTGATCGCCTATGAGGAGACGAGGCCCAGTGAGAGGAAAAATTACCTAATCACCATCCAGCCCTCGTAGACAAGGCAGGAGCAGGCGTAGGACTGCCAGGAACATGGCTGTGTCTGGAGGCTTTCAGAGGAAGCCTGCCAACAGAGGCCTTGTGTCCCACTGCACCCACCATCATGTTATTGTGTTCCTGCTGACCTTCTTCAGTTATTCTCGGCTCCATGCTTCCAGAAAGACATTCAGTAATGTCAAAGTCAGCATTTCCAGCTAATGGACTTCCTCCTGCCAAAACAGCATGGCCCCTGAGCTCCAGTCATGTGTGTCACAGACATCTTTTGTGAAAAATCCTTTCTTTAGGATTTTTCCCCCTTCTGGGAAGCTGTGGCCTCGGCAACGAGATGTGAGCAATGGTTATCTGCTGCTGTGGAATGCGGCAGGTGCGTCCGTGATTGGTCCCCCGTGGATGTTTGGATTTACTGACCACTCACGGCAGAGCTGTTCTTGCTTTCTGCCTGGACACAGAACTTTGTTATTCATTCCTTTTCTATTCTTAGCTTAGCAAGCTTCTGAGAACTTTCCTTCTATTCTTTTTAGTATAGTTATAATGTAGTATATATATCATAAACTGATAAATCAAGTCTTCTGAACATGAGGTCAACATTCTCATCTCTCTCTTCACCCTGAAGACCCTTGCAAGCCCTGTAACAATTGGTGAACCCCGAGTGAGTGAGGAGGCCAAACCATCAGTTGGTGACCCCTCGTCTGAAGAATAATCATTTGATGAGACCCCAGAGGAGTAAGTGCTGCACTGGGTAAACCCCGAATGTGTGGCATTGATGGTTGCTTCACAAGTGACCACAGAAGTGGATTCTAGTCAGGAGCTGAAGAACTGAAGATCCTGATTTGGGCAGAGTTCACAGCCAAGGCTGACCACAAAGAGAACCTTCTGAAAAGCCTCCAGGAAGATGTTCCAAGAGCCTAGCAGCACCATGGAGCTGGCCAGAGCATGCTGGACTCTTTCAAAAGGCACTGTTGGCTTTTCCCTTCCTGAAAAAGCGGCCCTTCGTAGTTTGTGGCTGCTGATATGGAGGACTTCCCCCATAGAGGATGAGGTTCTTTTCTCTCCTTCAGAGGAGAAACTTATTTCCCTCTGGCAAAAATGGGTGAAGAGGACAGAATTCTCCTGTTGGAGACAGATTTCTATGGGTTTTTTCGATGGGCAAAGCTTTTTGGGTTCTTTACGAATGTGCTATATGCCCTCGATGTTTTCATATGGGAGCGCATGGACTCCCATTTTCCAATTCGTTTTGGACCGTGGGTTTGGTTACCCTGGGATCTATCCAGCATTCAGAATGCTCCTTCCAGTTTTGAAATGGAGAACAGCTGTTTTTCCCTGGATTGATAACTGCAAGGGGCAAGCTCCATTTCCCCCGTCTCCAGGGGGAGAAGACTCTTTGGAGGAAGACGATCCGCTGGTTCCCAGCCCCCCTGCATCCTGGTGGGGGGGCGAAGTTTTGCCGGGAGCCGAAGGTTTTCTTTACTGCGTCTTCGGAGCATGCTCAGATGGAGCCATCCCTTCCCCCCCCTTCTCTCTCTCCGGGGGAATGAAGGTCGGCGGCACCGCCCCAGCCAGCGCCGCAGGCACCGCCCCTGGCAGCCCTGCAGGCCCCGCCCCGGCCAGCGCCGCGAGCGCCTCCCGGACCCGCCCCGCGGCCGCCTCCCCAGGCGGTCCCGCCCGCGGCTTCACCGGCTTCCACGCCTGCGTCTGGGAGCTCAGAAACCCTGCTCCCTGCGCCTGCGCCCGTGTTGCTAGGAGACGCCCTCGGCGACAACAGCGACTCGACGCCGCCCCCCCTGGCTGTCCTGCCGCCCCGGCCAGCCCCGCAAGCACCGAGAGGACTGCCTCAACCCGCCCCGCGGGAGCGGGCGCTTTCCCCCATGGCCTCTCCTGTGGTCGTCTCTCCGGCAGAGCCTGTGGGCGCAGCTTCCCCGCCTGCAAGCTCAGAAACACCGTTTCCCGCAGCTGAGCCGATGTTGCTAAGCAACAGCGATCCTCCGCCGCCGCCCCTCCCGGCTGTTCTGCTGTTGCCCGTGCCAGCCCCGCTGCTGCCCGTGCACACTCCGCCGGCTTCTGCAACTGCATCTCTGCAGCTGACCCCAGAGCCAGGGGCAGAAGACGCTGCCGACCCCGTGTCATGCCCGCCAGCCTCTCCCGCAGAGGCAGAGCAGCCTGCGGTCCTGCCGCTCCCGGCAGCAGCTGTCGCGGCAGCTCCTGCACCCAGCGCGATTTCCCCCCGAGTTTTTCAGGTTGTCCCAGGGCTGCCCCTGCGGGGGGAGCTGGGACAGGGGAAGAGGACGTCAGTCTCTCCTTCCATGGAGCAGGCATGGCCCGACATCTGGGGGTGGAGGCAGCCCGTCTGCCAGCGTTCAAGATCAGCGTTCTTGGCGGGCTGGGGAGTGTTTGGTCAGTTCCTGCCCCTTGGAGGTTGCCATCTCTGCCACCCCTCTTGTGCCTTAGCAGCGAGGGGCAGGTGGGTCCCGAAAGTTCTGCCTTTGGTCCCCAGCCCAGAGGGGGTGGTGCCGTGAGGCAGATGGGAGACACACCTGTTGCATTTGCATTGCAGAGGCAGAGGGCACAGTGGGAAGCGATCATGGCTTGCTTGCTGTGGGGAACAAACATTCCTAGACCCGAGATGAGGGCGCTTGGGGCTTTGTCTATTCGCCTGCTGCTGGCATGCCTTGGTGATTTTGGGGAAAGGAAGCGTCTCACCACCCGTTTTGCCATTGTACTGGCAGCAGAGTGCAGGCCTGTGGGAATGCAGAGCCTGCCTCGTGGGCTGGGCCTGGGCTGTTGGGCTCAGATCCCTGGGCCGGGGCCACCTCCCAGCATCCTGATGGGTTTGGGGGTTTTGCTTTCCCCTACCGGCTCTGGCCCGCCTTTTTGTGGGCCAGATCTGGGGTTCCTGGTCTCTCCACATGGGGCAGGGCCGCCCAGGGCCTTTCTCTGGCTGCTCTGCTGCTGCTGCTCTTTTCGATCACAAAAACGAAAACAAAAACAAAAAAATTAAATTAAATAAAAAAGAATTGAAATAGCTGGCAGCAGCTCTGAAGCATTAAAGGGCCAAAAACTTGGCTTCAGCCCAAAAGTGTTCAATAAAGGGCTGTAGCAAGGACATTCCTGAAGTCTCAAAATTGTTTGAAATTGTTTTGTGACTGTCAATGAACTTTCGATAACTATTGATGGACTTTTCTGCAGCAAGCCTCTTTCAGGACCAAAAAGGACTTTCAGATATATCCAGAAGGAACATCTTCAGTCCATGGACTTTTCCTGAAACTCAGCTG
This sequence comes from Melozone crissalis, assembly GCF_028551555.1. Lineage (NCBI taxonomy): Eukaryota > Metazoa > Chordata > Aves > Passeriformes > Passerellidae > Melozone > Melozone crissalis. The sequence continues at coordinate 498,933 of NW_026535813.1, read as the reverse complement.
CTTGGACTTGAACTTTCTTTGCATTGCTTTTGCATTTTCTTATATTGAAAGATTGTTTTAGTGATTTGATAGAATTGGATGTTCTACAGGTGAAGAAATTCCCTGTTCATTCCACACCAGCACTTGATTGAGATTTGGATTGGCAATAGATAACCTGTCAAGTGTTTGTTCTTTCCTCTGCATGTGCACAGCAGAGAAAATTACAAACACTTTTCTTTTTAATTTAATAGAATTTAAAAGGTGAAATGTCACAGACATCTTTTGTGAAAAATCCTTTCTTTAGGATTTTTCCCCCTTCTGGGAAGCTGCGGCCTCGGCAACGAGATGTGAGCAATGGTTATCTGCTGCTGTGGAATGCAGCAGGTGCGTCCGTGATTGGTCCCCTGTGGATGTTTGGATTTACTGACCACTCACGGCAGAGCTGTTCTTGCTTTCTGCCTGGACACAGAACTTTGTTATTCATTCCTTTTCTATTCTTAGCTTAGCTAGCTTCTGAGAACTTTCCTTCTATACTTTTTAGTATAGTTATAATGTAGTATATATATCATAAACTGATAAGCCTTCTGAACATGAGGTCAACATTCTCATCTCTCTCTTCACCCTGAAGACCCTTGCAAGCCCTGTAACACATGTGAACTTTGGAACAGTATCCATTTACTTCCACTGTCTGGGAACACTGAACACCATCTTTTTTGTTTTCCTATGCTGTGGGTCTCTTTGTCAGTGGCATGGTTTTGTCTGATGGGTTTTTATTGATTGCGATCTGTATTCCATGTATCTTATCTTGAGTCCAGCAGATGACCAGTAACAGTCTTAATAAGATAATGGCCTTACAGGTGCAGACTGTTTTAGCATCAGGGTACATGAACCCTTCGCACAAAAAAACAAAGAAAGGGGGAGATGTTGCATATAGGTAAAACCTTATAAAATAAAGGCCTTGTTACTCTTGTAAAATCATGGCTCAGGCCTGCTACTTTGGCTAAGTACAAGAGGATTATGGGAAAGTTACTCAGCTGAATTGGAGGTAGAAAAGCAAGTTATATAACCATTATGTGTTCACATCACGGTGTATGGTGGTTGGTTGAATTATATTTGTTATACTTAAATGGAATGTGACCAATAGTGGGCTAACTGCTTACAAAGGCCTGGTTTTTGCAATAAAGCAGCTCTCCTTTGCACCTCCCTGGGGACTCTACGTCACTCTGCTTCGTACAAGCAGTTGTATTTAATGTTTTGAAATAGAAAAAAGCCAATTATATAATCACTAGTGATTACTTTTTAAAACCCAAATATCCCATTGATTTTTTACAGTTATATCACCGCTTTTATAACCCTATTATATTATAGAGCTCAATTTCTGCAGGGACTTTCCACTGCTGCTTATGGATAGGTACACCTGCTATATCCTGACTAATACCTTAATAAAATCCCTGGGGTCTTGCCCTGAACTCACTGGATCAGGGGATTTGAGGATCTCCCTGAAAAACCTTGGGTGCATTCTAGACCCCCCTCTCAATCCCATGAATTTATGGAGCCTCAGAAGCAGAATCTCACCTGGGCTGCCAAAAAATCTTGCCAGAAGTGCTGGTATAAATCAAACTCTCTAACACTATTTTTAAGTATTAGAAAGTAGGCATTACTTTATTCCAGTGCTGGGGTGCACTGGGATAGCTCCACCTAGATGGACATGACTTTCAAAACTTTTCACTTATTTATACATTTTTAGCAAACATAGAAACTAATGTTCATTGGTTCTAAATTACATAATTCTCTTCATTATTTAGTCTTCTAGCTTCTATTGGTTATTGATTTCTTGCTTATCATGCTAATTAGGTCACATTTTCAGTCTTTTTGCTACCTTTTGCTAGATAGGGAGTTTACAGAACTCATGCTGTAATATCTTTTTTAGTCTCTTCTTTTTTTTTTTTTTTTTTTTTTTTGTTTTCTGCAAGATGTCCTTGAAGGGCTATAAATTCTACATTCCAGGTGTGAAAAATGCATATTATATGATTAACTCTTCGCAAAAATTAAAACGAATGCTATATGTGTAATGTTGGAAAGTTATGTTGTATTAATTTTTTTTGTAGTACTGTATTAATCCTTTTAAGTAGTGTGGTAAATATAGTTTTAAGCTATAACACAATATTAAAATAGAAACTACGTGATGTAAGATACTTTTTGTAACTAGCTCAAGGAATGGATAAGATAATCAAGAAATTCTTCACATAGAGATAACAGCAACAAGACACCAAGATCTCAAGAGAAGAATTATTGCCTTTTTATTGGGAAAAGCCAAACTTTGTGGGGACCAAGGCGATTGATTTACAAGATGAGGGGGGGAAGTTGACAATAAACAGAAAAATCCGTAGTTTGAAAGGAATGTTTGCATCATGTATGAGATATATGAATATGCAACAGGCTATTGTTTTTAAGGGTTAATCCTTTGTTAGCAAAACATGTTCTGTAGCAGAGCAGAACACCTGGACGTCCGTAATTCTTTGGTTTTTATTGTCTTTTATTGTCCTAATTTTCATTGTCCAATTTCTTCTTGTCCTAATTTTTATTACTATTTTATTACTATTAAACTTCTAAAATTTTAACAAAATTTTAATTGGCATTTTTCACACCAGGTGTCCAGCTTTTAGCTCTCCCAGGCTTTGTTCATTGAAGGTCATCAGGGTTAGTTTAGCTAAACCTCAAGTTCCAGTGATTTTCCAATCAAATGTTAACAATAATAGCCTATGAAAGAACTTAGCTATGTGCAGGCTAAATTGGAAAATTGCACTGCTTATTATTGGGAAAAATGTGTATTATATGATTAGCTTTTTGCAATTATTAAAATGAATATTATATGTGTTATGTTAGAAAGTTATACTGTATTAATCCTTTTCAGTAGTGTGTTATATATAGTTTTAGGCTATAACATAATATTAAAATAGAAACTATGCGATCTAAGATACTTTTTCCAACTAGTTCAAGAAATTTTTCACACAGAGATACCAGCAACAAGACACCAGAATCTCCAAGAGAAGAATTATTGCTTTCTTATCGGGAATAACCAGACTTGGTGGGGACTGAGATGACTGATTTACAAGATGAGGGGGGGGGGAAAGTTGACAATAACCAGAAAACACCCTTTGTTTGAAAAGAATTTTTGAATCATGTATGAGATATATGAATATGCAACATGTTATTGCTTTTCAGAGTTAATCCTTCGTTAGTGACCCATGCTTTCAAGAGGAAAGCATCCGAACGTTTGTAATTCTTTGCTTTTTTTATTGTCCTTTATTGTCCTAACTCTGATTGTCCAAATTCTTATTGCTCTAATTTGTATTACTATTTTTCTAACCATTTTATTACTACTAAACTTTTAAAATTTTAAAACAAGTGATTGGCATTTTTCACATGATTAATACACTACTTATGATTAATTAAAACAATTAAGGAAAAAGTTAATTAAAACCATTAATTAGAAAAATCAATTAGGAAAGTTATATAATTTCCAACAGCAGGATAATGAGAAGTAAAATCTTAAAAACACCTTCCCCTCCCTCCTTCCCAGCTCTACCTTTTCTCCCCCACTGGTGCATGGAGACAGGTGATGGAGGTAACAGTCAGTTCATCACATGTTGTTTCTTATGCTGCTCAGGGAGAAGAGTCCGTCCCCTGCTCCAGCACGGGGTCTCTCCCATGGGGGACAGTCTTGCATGAACTTCTCCAGCGTGAGTCCATCCCGTGGGCAACAGTTCTCCATGAACTGCTCCAATACGAGTCACTTCTCCACAGGGTGCAGTCCTTCAAGAACAGGGTGCTACAGCGTGGGTCCCCCACAGGCTCATAAGTTCTACCAGGAAACCTGCTCTAGCATGGGCTCCCCTCTCCACAAGTCTGCAGATCCCTTCCAGGACCCTGCTCCAGCACGGGTTTCCCACAGCTTCACAGCTCTCTTTTTGGGCGTCCACCTGCTCCAGCATAGGTCTCTTCCATAGGCTGCAGGTGGATCTCTGCACCCCCATTAACCTCCACGTGCTGCAGGGGGACAGCTGTTTCACCATGTACTGCAGAGGGACAGCTGATTCACCATGGTTTCAGCTCTGGGACCTGGAGCACCTCCTCCCACTCCTTCTGCCCCGACCTTGGTGTCTGCAGAGTTGCTCCTCTCATATATTCTCACTCGTCTCTGTGGCAAGACTTCCCCCTACCACAGAAGAGCTTGTGAGAAACAACTTCTCACTTTGAAAATTTAAAAAGGTTTATTAAACCTTCACAAAAATGCAAAGGACTACATAAGGAAAAAGCTGCAGCGCTGGGAACTGCCCCTTGCGCATACCACGTGGCCGGTTCATCTTCAAGATGGATGCTCAGTCTTTTATACCCCTGGGGGTTGCATCAGCCAGCCCTGGCTCTTCCAAAAGTCTGTCAGTTAGCTCTTCTTTGCCATTTATCCGTGGAACCTGCTTTCTTGTAACTTGATTGGAGATAGGGTGTTGCCATGCCACACCCCCTAAGCAACAAGCTTTTCCATTCCCAACTGCCCCATGCAAGGGACACATGTGCATGCCTTCTTTTTTACCTGTCCTAGACAACCCCTGCTGTCTGATGGCCACAATACAGGGGGGAAAAAGGGAACTATGGGGAGAACAGAGGACATCTAAACTACAAAAACATAACTATACATCACTAAAGCTTTTCTTAATAGTCACACAATAGTTATCTTTGAATTGCGAAAGCCAATCATCTCATTATCCATCTATAACAGCTTATCTGTTCTGTCCATCAGCTAGTGCAATAGCTCTGGGCATTCTCCCTCTCATATGAATTGGTGAGCTAACCCAGGCCAGACCTGTGTCCGGTAAGGAGTTGTCTCTGACGTCAGAGATGTTGTTATCATATTTCAAGAGTCCCATACCTTCTCGGTATTTTCTTGTGGGCAGCTCTTAGCAGCACTGACTTCTTCTCCCACAGATTGTTCCTTCTTCCTCAAAGCTCCTTCAAGGCTCTCCCTGACTGGCCAACCCACTCCCTTTTATCCCAGTTATCTTCATTAGTCACAGCTGCAGCCCAATTAGAACAACTGGGACTTATCGGGGCAAGGCCACCTATACAATGCATATATTTTACTATGACTCAAAGGCCACCTATACAGAGAGATGGGATATGAAACGAGGTTGGAAATTTAACTCAGAATAGAAACTAATTTAAGATTTTTTTTGTTTTGTTTGGTCTTTTAACTTGTGTGCTCACAAAAATGCCTGCAGAGAGAACAAAGGAGACTCAAGGCTACTTAGGAATGCAACCATACATGTGGCAGCAGTTCTCTGGCCACAGAGACCAGGCACAGACTTTCCCAGAAAAATCCTGGGAAGCTGTGTAGAAGCTGTGGGAAACTTAGGGGAAAAGAATTCAAACAATTATTATCTCTCTTTCTGTAGCCATTGTTTACAGATAAGGTTCTCTAGAGTGTGTTATTGATAGCCACCAATAGTGTGTGAGAGGTTTTCAGTTTGAGACCAATCAGGTCTTAGGTCCACCATTGTTTCTATAAGAACTGTAGATTTCTAATATTAGTGTCTTACATGACTTCTGGATCATGGAGTCAATGCTAATTATTACCTGGCTGGGGGCCTGCTACCACACATCCAAGCTGAAGAGAGATAAGAAGAGACCCCCCACTGACCCCCCACTGATTGAATCAGACAGAAAAACTGAATCTGGATTATAAACACCACATTACAACTATGTGACTGAAAAACTGCGCCGGTTCATAAAATTGATAAGACAGTTTAATGCATATGCATATGTCTTTTATGCATATGCAACAAGTTAGGGGATAAAGTAGACCTGGGGATTTTCGGGGGTGCACACGTCCTTGGGGAGCATGCGTCCAGCGCTGAAATAAATCATGCTGGCTGATAAAAATGGGACCAGGCTCCCAGTACTAAGGTGATTTCAGCATTTATTGTAAGAAAAAGAAAGGCCAAAAGCATGGGGGCCCGTGGGCCAAGCAGGAGCATTCCCATCCAGGACGCTGCAATGCCGGCACTGGGTCTTTTTGAGCAGCAATGTAGCGATGTCCCCAATGTCCCAGATGGAGTGGCGCGGCTTCAGTGGGTCAGAAGCCGCCTCTTTTTTGTCCCATTGGATTGGTTTCTTTTTGGATCCTTCATTTGCATGAAGGTTTAAGGTGGTTGATTGGCCCATTACAGTTCTGTCCAGGCTGGCTCGTTTCGCTTGGAGGGTGGTGCACTTTACTTAGGTGTGTTATGGTATGTTGAGTACTGTATTTCTTATAACTTCCCTTTTAACCCCTTTTACAATATAATTACCAAACTAACAGTACATGCTTAATGATCTATCAACTATTTTACAACCTATTTTTAACACTGGCTTTACAACTTTTACGAGTTGTGGAGGTTTTTTTCTGCAAATCAGGATACAGTAAACATCTTGCCTTGAGAGCAGGATGTAGGGAGATAAGCTGGAATTTCTGAATGACAGACACTTCACTTTACAAACTATAAAAGCTACACAAACTCTCACAGAATCAGAAGTCTCCTACACACACCCTGGAAACATGCAGGGCTTGTCCCCAAAGTCTGGACCCAAACTCCGTGGTTACTTTTCTGGAAATTGAGGGAAAGGACTTTATGTGTACTCCATCATCAGTTCAGTGGTAAGTTGTAGTAAACCCCATGGACCTAGGTAAGGCTCCATGGAGAATTCAATACTAGGAACTGCTGAGACAGCAACATAAGTTCCTGTCTCTCTGACCCCCGCCTCAAAGCTTATCTCTGTAACCCTATAGGCCACTATACCTAAACCCTTATCATTGGTCAAGTTTGGATTCCCCCTAACCCTATAAAAGGGACATACTTTAGCCCATTCGACAGAGGAAGAGCTGTCGCTGGGACCCTTCACAGATTTCCCCAATAAACATCGCTGTGGAACTCCGGGATCTCTCCTCCTCTCTCACCGTCTGCTGCAGCCTCAGCCAAGGGCAACTTACCTAGCAAGCAAGAGCTGAAATCCTAAGAGAGTTTGCAATCACTATAGAGCTGATCACCACCAAGCTTGCTAAGGGGGTTAGCCCGTGGCAATTGGCCTCGAGCTCACCTAGCTTTTGGGCACCTCATCTCCCTGGGGACCGGGCCCCTGGGCTATCTTGCACTGCTTGATGATAAGGCCAGAATAGAGGCTTTATTAGTAAGTCACAATGACTCCTAACCTATACTATTTTTTCACTAGCTGTAATATAGGTATGTCCTAGGGTGACGTTATGATGCTTGTATCCCCATTCATGTGTTCTGTTTATGCTGGATATTATGTTCTGTGCCTTTAAGACTGGCTCTGAAGAGTTAAAGTTTTGTTTGGGTTTTCTTATCAGCCTGGCGGGACACAGAGACATGGCAGGAGCTAGTGCTGCTTTTGCTTTTTGCTTTTCGCTTTGCTCTCTCTTGCTCTTGCTTCTGCTTTGCTTCTGCTTGCTTTTGCTTCTGCTCATTAGCTAGTTTAGCTAAACAGTCCAAATTTCTTCCTGGACTGTTTCTCCTTTCCTTTTTTCCGACCAACTCAAACCTGCTCCGGACTGGGACCTGGGAACACTGAGAGTTTGCACTTTGTGGCCTGCAGCTGCCCCAGTGCCGGAAGGACTGTGAACAGAGTGACCACCCCCGAGAGAGACTTTCTGAATTTGTCATCCTTTTTTCAGAGTGGTGTCATCTGGTATTGTTCATTTTGTGTGCTGGGGGGTGCTGTGCCTGTTAAATAAACATGTTCTTTCCACTTCGCTCCGAGGAATTCTTCCCGAACTGGTTGGGGCGAGGGACCGTGTGGGTTTGCTTACTGGAGGGGCCCTCCTTTGGAGATTCTCTCCCAAATTTGCCCTAAACCAGGACAAGGTACCTTTTATCGTGCACTGTTTTTTATATACTAGTACTTCTTTTTGTTTATCCTCTGTAATAAGTCTGTTTAAAGTCTTCTGTCTGTTAATCTTGTGTATATTCAATAAGTAATTCATTGTATAATAGACCTAATCAGCCATTCTTAAGAACTGTTTAACTGTTTAATCAGTTTAACTGTTTGTCCTGGTTTAGGGCAAATTTGGGAGAAAACCTCCAAAGGGGTTCCTCTAGAAAGCAGATTTAAGTGGCCTCTCCCCCAAGTGGTTCGGGAAAAGATTTCTGTTGGAACCCAGGGTGCAGGGAATACTTCCCTGCCTGTCCTGGCAAGTCCTGATTCTCAGGAAAACACTGCTTTTAAACTTTGTCCATGGAGAAAGCTTCCCAGACTTTGAGATGAATTAGAATCCACAAGTGTGTGAAATAGATAGTAGTGTAGTTTATCACAGTGTGAAAAATTTAGAGTTTTGGGTTTTTAGTATGGAGGTGGATGGGAGACAAGATGGAGGATTTTGGGCATTGCCTAGCTGCCTTCTTATTCTTCATTTACTCAATTTTCTACTGTGTTGGTGGCACAGGGTGATTGGTTGGGGAAAGTTGCAATGCAGATGCGGCGTAGCAGACAAATAGTTAGGTATTGGTAGATAAGTAGAAATGAAGTGTGTTTTAGGAGTTAATTGGATGAAACAGCTTTAAAAGACCTTGAAACTGTACACCTTGTGACCTTTTCGCTGTCTTCTCCTTGTGGGCTAAGTCTGGTGCAGACAGCGCACAGAACTTTTGATAAGATAAAAATAAATAGCAACCTGAAGACCGAAAAAAGTCACGTTCATCTCTCACTCCTAGCACAAGAACTTTCTTAGGGGTCTCCCACGTTGGGGGCCCCAAAGGGGTTTCGCACAAACTTCCTTGGAGAAAAGTGGAAAAATTCTGTTTATTTAACAGGCAAAGCATTGACCAGCACAAAAAATGAACAATGTTAAGCAATAAAACCTCTTGCTGCTCCAAAAGAGATGACAAACTCAGGGAGTCCCCTTCATGGGTTGCAGCTCAGCTTACTTGTGGGATCTCAGTCTCTCAGAACTGGGGTGCAGGGTGAACGAGACCACCCCTGGGGGGCTCGGGAGTCCTGGAATGTTGCCAGAAATGTCTGGTGGCTGGACTTTGATCCCACAGGGGAGATGACACCAGTATGAGGACAGGAGGATTTCACCGGGGTGAATGGTGAAGGGATAAGTTAATTGGAGTGTGAGATACAGGGTTTAAGATTTCTGTACAGGGGGGTCTAGAGAAGTAAGATGGAGGAATTGGGGCGTGCCCTTCTCCTTCTTCTTCTTCCTCTAGGCCTCCATCTTCTGTGGTGATGTTGGCACTCCGGGATTGGTCTTTACTAAAAGTGCACTGGTTAATAAGGGTAGAGGGTATTGGAGAAAAATGATAAATATTGTATACGTAACTCCGGGTATAAAGATAGGTGGCCGCCCCAGGGGCTCTCAGTGTGTGCCCATGGCTGACTGCTGAGCAGAACTCTGTCAGGCCAAGAGAAAATCTTTTAGATAAGCAATTAATAAACACCGAGACCGAGAAAAGATCTGAAGTTTCTTCTCGTCCTTTGGAACGCGGGCGACCCAAGGCCATCTTGGGCTTTTCCCAGACCATCTAAACAGCCCCAAAATCCGACAACTGGCGTCCGCTGTGCGGGCTATCTCCCACCAAACCTTTCGGGGGGGGGAAAAGCCCTGAAGAGCTCAAGAGCCAAGAGGACAGCACTGATAACTCCAGAGGAGAGAAGCCTGAAGAAAGAAAGAAGAAAAAGAAAAAACCGGCCAGGAGGAGCTGCAAAAATCAGCAGTCACTGAGAATCCCATCTCTCAGCTTCTGCTGAAGACAGTTCGTAGCAGAGCGGCCTGGACTGGGACCAGAAAGGCGCCTCTGGATCCATCTCTTGTAATCTGCTGGACGGAGAACAGGAGCCTCCAGACCACTCTGACGACAGATTCGGTAAGAAGGCCAAAATAATATCATGGGGGCCACACTCTCCCAAGAACAACGGGAAATCTTATCCACCTTACAAAGTGTAGCAGAATTACATACAGAAGGGATCCCAAAGAAAGAATTAAAACAGCTGTTATTATGGGCAAGGCTTAATTATCCACTTGCAGAGACATCTCTGTTGTTCGAAGTGGGGTTTTGGCAAGAAATTAATAGGCATTTATATATTTTAGCAACAAAAAAAGATGAGACAGCGTTAAAGCTACTCTCGCCGGCAAGAATCATGTTACAAGGTATCTCAGTGCAGTCTAAAAGACTGGAAAAGCAGCGAGAAGCTGCGGTACCCTCAGAGGAGGGGGCGGAGCGGCAAAGCTCCGGGAAAAAAATTGCTCTGGCTTTAAAAAGCCAGGGGGAAAGGGCTCTCGAAAAAAGAGAGCAGGAAAAAATATTAAAACCCCCGATCAAAAAATGCAACAAACCCCAAGGGCGTCCTGAAACTCCAGAGAGTGTGGAGGAGTCAGGAGCAGGAAGATAAGGGATCGGGGGGGGCGCTCGTTCGCGGCGAAAGCGGCGACGCGGCGGCAGCGGCAAACGCGGGCAGCGCGGGTGAAGATGAGGAGACGCGCGCGGAGGGCGAAACTCGCAAAAACCGGCGTGTAGACTCACATGACAGCGCGGGGGCGGTGAGACGCAGGAGGCGCGCGGTTGTGACGTCAGACCTGGTGCGAAGGTCAGCTCGAATCGCGGGGAGAGCCGGAGTGCCGGCGGGAGAGGCGAACACAACGTCAGAGGAGGAGGAGGTGGACTCAGGGACAGACCGAGGGGCGGGGACCTCGGAGGTGGTACAGGGGGGAGACGATGACGTCAGCTTGGGGGACACAGGAAGTGGCTCGGAGAGTACGCATGCGCAGAAAGTAGGGCGCGGGCGAACCCGAGCCCGGTCCCCTGTGACGTCGCGGGTGAGGAGGGGCCGTGTTAGGGATTCTACGTCCCGGGGCTCCACACCGTCTCCAGACCTGGTGCCTTTGGTTCAGACCCTCGGAGTCCCAGTCCCTTCCCCTCACGGGGGACGCCGAGCCGGAAGAGGAAGTGGGGCAGTCGAGATCGCTCCGTCATCCGAGCCAGGGAGGCCGGTGACAGCGCCACCTAGTGGCAGGAGGGCGGAAGTGCACGACATGCCGGGTCGGCTCAGCGGAGACACAGCGCCATCTCGTGGCGAGACTGCAACAATGCAGCAATTTTTTCCAACAATATATAAAGAGAAAAGCACCTCGAAGAAGACAATGTTAACACAACAAAGGGATTATCCATCCTTGGAACCTGATCCACCGATCGTGAGACATTTTCTAAACAACACACAGGCAAAGCTAAAGGGAGATCCTTTGGTTTTGATCAGAAACCCAGAAACAGGTCAAATAGAGGGTCCTTTCAAACTAATCTCTTGGGGAAAGGGTTTCGCTTGTATTTCCACAGATCGATGTCTGAAGTGGGTGTCGGTGCGGCATGTGAAGCCATTCCGAACGCGAGAACACGAGAACGCTGATCCGAGAAACAAAGAGACGAGTACTCAGACAGAAGTCGAGACTCAGACTGCGAAAAACGACCCGGAAGAGAAATAAAAAGAAACTAAGGACCTTGGGGGGTTTTCACACAAAAGCGAAGTAATGGGTTTCATGATGCTTATGTGCATCGTTCTTTCATTCATTGCAGTAAGCAGTGGGGGAGATTTACCTGTTAGTCAACCAAGGCAAAATGTATGGGAGGCTTTAGCTCGGGCAGCGAATTTAGATAGTATCTGCCTGACACATTCAAGACCAGGTAAACCGTTTTCAGCATGCATGGTTGGATTGCCAGTGGACGAATGGCCAGTTCCAGGGCACTCTGCAATTAACATTTCGCAGGTCATTAAAAATCCTATAAAAGAGTGGTGTGCTTGGACACACCTGCTTCCTGTGGCTTCTACAGAACCTCAGGAATTGGAGATTTTTGGGTCCATGACAATGAGACTCTGCATGCAGTTTGAAGCTCCAAAAGTCACAAAGGCGAAAACTATTGATTTAACTCCCACTCATGAATTTTATAAGAATGCCTCAGCTTGGTGTAAATATACAAAGAGAACTACCAAAGGATCGATCCAAGTTCCAGTGCAATTGCCGCGGGGTCTGTTCCTAATTTGCGGGGACAGAATTTGGCACGGCATTCCTGCTAATGCCACGGGAGGTCCATGCAGCATTGGGGAAATTTCAATGCTATCGCCTGATTTGAACATGTTAAGAGAGGGAAGGCACAGAGAAAAAAGATCAATACAGCAATATGCGGCAAATTGCAATGATGAAATGTTTTCTTGGGACAAGAAAACGAGTATTGCTACAGCAATCTTCTCACCTCAGACAGCATCGGGGGTGGCCTTGACTCAGATCGACCGCATGGGTTGTTGGTTGAGCAAACATGCGCGGTCTGTGTCTGTCACATTGGATGACATGTTAAAAGACATCAGTAGTGTGAGACAGGCGACTCTTCAAAACAGAGCGGCAATCGATTATCTATTGCTCGCTCATGGACATGGGTGTGAAGAGTTCGAGGGGATGTGCTGCATGAATCTCTCAGATCATTCAAAGTCAATTCATGAAAATATCAAAAATATAAAGGACAGCATAAATAAGCTTGGCGAGATCACAGGATCATGGATCGATCAACTGGCAGAATTCTTTGACATCTCTCCCATTTGGAGAGGAATCTTAAAGATAGGGCTTTATGTTTTAATAGTTCTCCTAGTCCTCATACTTGTTGTCCCATGCATATTTGTATGTTTAAAACATGCAATGAATCGGATGGCGAAAAAGATCTTTTTGGTGCAAACAGAAGGGGGAGATGTGGGATCTCAGTCTCTCAGAACTGGGGTGCAGGGTGAACGAGACCACCCCTGGGGGGCTCGGGAGTCCTGGAATGTTGCCAGAAATGTCTGGTGGCTGGACTTTGATCCCAAAGGGGAGATGACACCAGTATGAGGACAGGAGGATTTCACCGGGGTGAATGGTGAAGGGATAAGTTAATTGGAGTGTGAGATACAGGGTTTAAGATTTCTGTACAGGGGGGTCTAGAGAAGTAAGATGGAGGAATTGGGGCGTGCCCTTCTCCTTCTTCTTCTTCCTCTAGGCCTCCATCTTCTGTGGTGATGCTGGCACTTTGGGATTGGTCTTTACTAAAAGTGCACTGGTTAATAAGGGTAGAGGGTATTGGAGAAAAATGATAAATATTGTATACGTAACTCCGGGTATAAAGATAGGTGGCCGCCCCAGGGGCTCTCAGTGTGTGCCCATGGCTGACTGCTGAGCAGAACTCTGTCAGGCCAAGAGAAAATCTTTTAGATAAGCAATTAATAAACACCGAGACCAAGAAAAAATCTGAAGTTTCTTCTCGTCCTTTGGAATGCGGGCGACCCAAGGCCATCTTGGGCTTTTCCCAGACCATCTAAACAGCCCCAAAATCCAACACTTACTCAGTCTCTTATCAGTCCCTCTGGTGCTGGAAATGCCGCGGCTCAGGCCTGGCCTTGTGGGCCACAGGTGCAAACTGCTGGTGCTCTTCTGGATATTCAGTCCTCAGCAAGTTTAAACAGCTCCAAGAAAAAGAAAAACCACAGTCTAGGGAACTTCTCTGCCTCAGCTAGCAACAAACTTACTAAAAGCAAAGGAGAGCTCTGTCCTGCCATCTGTCTGTGCTCCAAATATCACAGTCCAGGAGCAGGAATGTGGAGGAGTGTGTGCAGTTTCTGAAAACAAACTGTGCGCTTCTTCTCTTCCCTCTCTGTTCACTCTCAGAACCAATCTTGAAGGTACAAAACTTATTTCTAGGCTAAACAGACGAATGGGGATACAATTCAGCATCATAAAGTCACCCCAGTGTATTGTTCAACATTCTTAAGAACTGTTAAGCTGTTCAATCAGGTTTTAAATCTACAGTATTTCTCAGTTTGATGTTGGACTTCCCTTACCTGGGTAAAGCACAAGGCAGCAATGACAAGCTTAGAAGGCAGCAATGGCATTCAATTAGAAAAATCATCTCAATAGACTGACTACAACTTTGCATATATATTCCTGTAACAGACAATCAACAAGGCATGTGAAAAGACAGTTGCTTTACTTGATAGACATGTGAAGAACTTTCTCATCTTCTCTTCCTAATACAGGAAAAGTAAAATATCTCCCAGAGTTTTTAGGCATAATGTTTGAGTAAACAATATCTTCAAGTTTTCTTCACTTCTTAGCAATACCTTTTAAGAATAATTGTACTTATTTATCAAGCCAAGTCATTGTTTTACTTGGATGTTTTAAGATATATAATATGAAAACAATTATTCCTAATATTCCTGCAATCTTTCTGCAAGAATTTTGAATCTGGGTAATTTAGCCACACACAGGTATCTGAGTATGATGACCTTTTCTAATAAATCTGATGATCACTGATGAGCATTATGGTCAGTAGTAAATCTCTACTAGCTTGGAAGTGAAATTTTTCTTCACTCTGAAAGAGAATGAAATTTAATATAGAATCATAGAATATGATGAGTTGGAAGGCACCCATCAGGATCTAATAGATTTTTTGATATCTAAAATATATTCCTATTGGCACTGATTTTTTGTCTTCTGCAAGCTCTTGCACTCAATTTCACATCAAGGGTTTGAAGACTATAGCGACAATAATTGACTCCTCCACTGTCTGCATGCTCATTCTCAAGGAGCCCTACATTCAACAGAAGAAAAAAATACAAGTCTGTGAAAAGTGGTAAGAGGGAAAGCAGGTCTGGACTTAATCATGAACTAAAGACTTCAAGGTGGGGTGAACACTACAGAGTCATAATGAACCTGCACATTTAAAGAAAAATAAGCTTTCTTTGGAAAGGGAAGGGATAGGACAATGAATTCTCCTATAAATATTTCCAGTATTTTAGATGGAAAAACTAAAAAAAGAAACTGTGTCGTATGTGAAACTGATTCTACTTATGAGAAGTATAGGTTAATGTAGAGCAACTTCCTATATAAGACATCTGAAGATAACAGTAGGTATCTAATATTTATCAGTCATTTCCCTGGACTATGTAATTTCAAAAGTGAAGCTGTGTATCTGCTGCACTAAATACCTGAGCACTTTTTAATTTTAATGTTGGCAGCTATTTTACAAAGCTTTAAGACCATTAATGTTATAAACAAAAATCTGCCAATTTTTTTTTGTGAGAAAAAAAGTTACAAAAACTAATCAGACCACTGTTGCTGCTGGGGTGCTGCTTGTTTGTTATGGAAATTACGAGTCGTTGTTGTTAATAGTTGTTTTTGTATCAGTAAAAGCCCTAGCTGGGGCTGAGTTAATGGCTCTTCTCTCAGACAGTGAAGGGCGGGGACCTCCCCAAACAGTGCGGAGAAGAGACGGTAGGAGGGGGGGAGACATGCAAAATAACCCCAAGACCGGCATGCCATGAGAGGTTACTGCTCCGAGCTTGCTAAAAAGACCCCCAAAACAACAAGCCACCTAAGAGCTGAGAGATTGGAGTGATGTCTGGACGTGAGGAACGGAGTGCTGAGCCTGCAGAGATGCTGAACACCTTCGGAGTCCCTCACCCTGAGCACGGGGGTCGTCCCGACACCGGGAGGCGGAGAAAAAAAGGGCGGTCATCAACATCTGCCTCCCACGGGGTCTGGAACCCCAGCTCTGCCCCTAGTGGACAAAGCTGCGCATATCCTCCTCCTCCTCATCACCCTGGGAGAGACGACGGAGACTGCAGACCTGTCGAGCTGCCCAATCTTGAGCTGATCACTTTTAATAAAGGCATTAAAAGGAGAAAAAATCTCCTGCCCTGTTTATTTCAATTAAAGTAAGATCTTGCTGGTCTTCCCTTTCAAAAGATGAAAGAAAAAAATTAACGACTGTAAGATGAGAGCATTAAGCTTAAGTGGAATACAAAGAGATGCAGTAGATTCTGACCTGTTAAGATTCCAGTTTGGTGCACTTTGGTATTCCGGGAGGATTTTAGGCTCCAAAGCACAATGCAGCATTCAAAATTCAATAGGAAGATTATTTGGAATAATAGTTCTTTTCTGTGATAGGAAAATAGCAACATAAGATGACTGATTGATTACAGGGAAACTGGGTTAAAAACAATGCTTTAAACAAACCTTAGCCAGCATATAGGTCAGTCAAAATTGAAACAAGAATATAATCAAATCTGGACAACAGAAGGTTTTTTTATGCCTTCATTTCACTAGAATTCAATGCATAGCACTTCTGCCATTCTTGTGATGTATGTGAAGAGAGGTGTCCCAACTGTTTCTTTTGTGACAGTTGGGATAAAACTCAGTTACTTATGAAAAAGATGTACCCTTCTGTAGCAGGTTCCAGGCCTGCTAGGGCCCCATGGAGAGCAGAGGCTTAAAGACAGGAAATGCCAAGTCATAGCAAAGAAGCCCCAGTCTTCTCCCTTTCAGACCCCTGGTTATGTCTCTGAAACCCCATAGGTCACTTTCCCTTAACCCCTGCTATTGGACAATTTTGGATCCCCCTATACCCTATATAATGGGCTGTTTTAGCCGATTCTGGTTAGAAGAGCTGTTGCTGGAACCCTTCACAGACTCCCCAATAAAACCATCGCTGTGAAATGCCAGGATGTATCTTCTCCTCTCTCGCGTCTGCTTCCCGGCTAGCCTGGCCGCCTTAGCAAGCAAAGATCTGGAAATCATAAAAGAGCTGATAAATCACTAAAGAGCTGATATCCCTTAGGCTTGCTAAGGTTGCATGCGGCTAAGAGTGGCTTGGGTACTCAGACAATCTGTCCCCAAAGGACTGGGCTATCTGGCCCCGTGCTGCCTGCTCGGGGGCAAAGTAGCCCAGCAGGAGACCAGGACACGTGGCGCCCGAAGAGAAGGAGAATACCTCAGGAGAGCAGCATTTTCTTCGGAAAATGGTAACTGCCTTTCTGAACGCCGCGCCCTTCTGGAGACAGCTCTTTGTTTTAGCAGGACTTCTCTGCAGGGGGTGTCAGATCGACACTCAGAAATTTACATCTGAACAAAATTGTTCGAGGAGACTGACAAAGCAGAGTACCTTCCAGCAGACCTCGGACCTCACAGGGCTGAAGAACAGTAAGTTTTAAATCAGCCTCTATTGCGCACTTTTTCCTTTGGGTCCTAATTACCTTTGGGGTTTTTTTCTTTTTTTTCTCGTTTTTGTCTGCTGGAAGGGACACGATAATATGGGATCAAAACTTAGTACTTTGAAACTATCCCAGAACGAGAGAGATTTATATTTACTGTGAAAAATACATGTATTTTATGATTGGCTTTTCGCAAATATTAAAATGAATATTATATGTGTTGTGTTAGAAAGTAAGGCTGTATTATTTTTCTTAAGTACTGTGTTAGATATAGTTTTAGGTTATAAAAATTGTTAAAATAGAAACTATGCTATGTAAGATGCTTTGTTTAAAAGAAAGGACTTGCAGTGAGATAGCAGCCACAAGACACCTAAATCTTTCAGAGAAAAAGAATTTATTGCCCTCTTATCAGAAGAAACTAACTTCTTCCGCTATTAGGATTAGAGGGAAGAAGTTGATAAAGACCAGACGGAATCCTGTGTTTGAATGAAATTTACGCATCATGTATGAAGTGTATGAATATGCAATGGGCTATTGTTCTTAAGAGTTAATCCTTTGTTAATGGGTGTCCTTTTTTGGGCTCATGATGTCCAGAAAAAGTTACCCTGACGTCCGTAACTCTTTGCTTTTATTGTCTCATATTGTCCTAATTCAATTTGTCCAAATTGTTATTACTCTAATTGTGTTACTATTCTTTTTAACCATTTTATTACTATTTAACTTTTAAAAATTTTAAAAACAAGTGATTGGCATTTTTCACAATTATGGTAGCAGAGGATGGTTACTAACACCTCGTTGCCGGTGCTTTAGGAGAGTCAGAGTGGGGAAGGCGCACCCTGCCCTCTTTGGCAGCCTCGCTCTGTTTCCCCTGAAGTGACCCACAGACGCAGGTTATGATCTGTGGACAAAAGGAGGCAATAAAACAAAGAGAAAGGAAAAAGGCTTCCTACAACCGCGGTAATTGGGCCCCTAAGACTAGTAGTGCTCACGAAGAACCCGGGAAGGAAAAAGGATTGGTAAGTATTTCTCAGGAGGGCAGGTATGGGGGGATGAATGTGTGTGAATGAGAGGCGAGCTGGTTGTCCCAGACCTGCCAAGTGAGTGCTGAAGTCTCCCATGCTGCATTTCCGACTTTCCGCAAGGAAAGCGGCCAGTAAAGAGACGAAGCACGAAGCGAGTGATAAGAGTAAAAGAATCCCCCAGGGTAACTGGGACTGGGTCTCAGGGAGGGGTTGGACCCCTTGGAGGTAGGGAAGCAATGTTTCCTAGCCCAATCCACTAGGAAACGGGACAGGAGGGGACCCTAAAATCTGCTGGGTTGAGGGATTTATATTCCAAGAGCATCCAAGAGCAGGGTTGAGCAGAATTCTGTCGGAGTGAGGATATGCCCAAGAACACTCAGGGTGGGACAACACAGCTAGATTGAGGGATGAAAATTTTTGCCCAACAGGATCCAGGGTTGAACAACACAGCTAGATTGAGGGATAAAAGAATGCCCAAGAACATCCAGGGTTGGACAACACAGCAAAAAAAATTAAATGCCCAAGAGCATCTGTAGTTGTACCACACCGCTGGGTTGAGGGACAGAAAATGCCCAAGAGCATCTGGGGTTGAACAACACAGCTGGATTCAGGGAAAAATACCCAAGACCATCTGGGGTTGGACAACACAGCAGGACTGAGGGAAAATACCCAAGAGCATCTGGGGTTGTCTGGGGTTGGGCAACACGGCAGGATTGAGGGAAAAATTGCCCAAGAGCATTTGGGGTTGGATAACATAGCTGGGTTGAGGGATATCCAATAGCACCGGTACTGGCCAGTAACACCTAAACTTGTAATAGGTGATGTGAAAGTAAAAGGTACCTTATTGTTGTTTTGTGGTGTGTGAGAGTGAGACACACACAAAGTCAGCCTCAACTTCCCAGGTGTTATGAACAAAAATTCTGTTAATTTTTTTTGTGAGAAAAAGTTACAAAAAGGCAGCCAGATCACTGTCACTGCCAAAGTTCTGCATGTTTTGTTATTGTAATCACGGGTCGTTGTAGCTAATCGCTCCTTTTGTATTAGCAGAGCCTTGCCCGAGGCTAAGGTGTACTTTTCCCAGAAGGGTGAAGAGACCTGAGAGGGTGAGGGGGGGCTATGCAAAGTGACTCCAAGGACCAGCATGCTGTGGGACCCCTACTCCAAACGTGCAGGAACTCCAAAAAACAATGAGCCCCCAGCTGAAATAAACAGGGCCAGGAGACTTCTTCTCCTTTTTAATGCCTTTATTATAAGTGATCAGCTCAGGATTGGGCAGCTCGGCGGGGCTGCAGTCCCCCGTCGTCTCTCCCAGGGAGAGTCAGAGGAGTAGGATATGCGCAGCTTTGTCCACTAGGGGCAGAGCTGGGGGATCCGGTCCTCGTGGGAGCCTTTAGGGCGTGGTGATCCCTTCTGTTGTTACTCCTCTCACCCTGACCATGGGAGTCGTCCCCGGCGGTGAGACCGAGCCGACTGGGCCGGGAGGAGTAACAACGGAAGGGATCACCACGCCCTAAAGGCTCCCACGAGGACGTGATTCCCCAGCTCTGCCCCTAGTGGACAGAGCTGCGCATATCCTCCTCTGAGTCGCCCTGGGAGAGACGACGGGGGACTGCAGCCCCGCCGAGCTGCCCAATCCTGAGCTGATCACTTATAATAAAGGCATTAAAAAGGAGAAGTCTCCTGGCCCTGTTTATTTCACCGGGCAGGTGGGAAGGGGGGAGGCAGTGGAAAGAGGAGTGAGTGACCTGCACACCAGGCTGTAGTTCCCGGGTAGGTGGGGGCTTCTGGGCCGAAGGGTACAAGTGACCTGGACACCAGGCTATAGCTCCAGGGTAGGTGGGGGCTTCTGGGCCGAAGAGGAGTGAGTGACCTGCGAACCAAGCTAGCGTTCCCTGGGTGTGTGAGGGGCCATAGCTGAAGAGTGTGAAAGACATGCAGACAGCCTCACAGGTGAACGGGCACCGGAGGCAGCCAGAGTCAGGGCCCTTCTAGGGGGCCTGGTGACACTGAGACCTGGAGATAAACCCCAAGGCGAAGGAGGGGGCCACAAGGACCTGTAATTTTCTAGCAATAAGGATCCACTTTGCGTCTTGAGGGTGTGAAGGAATGTGTGAAAGTGAATGAGAAATAAAAGTGTGTGAATGTAGACGAATGAATGTAATGTGGATTGTGCATTTTAAGCCTTACCATATCTCCTTGGAGGGAGGTGGATTGTATTGAAAAGCAGTGTGAGAAAAAGGGTTTCTAGGCTGTAAGTAGTTGAAAGAAAAGTGGTATTTAAGTTGTTAGTAAAAAGTGAAAAACGGAAGCAGGGGATGAATAGATAGAATATTAAAAAATGAGACAGAAATTCAGTAAGGTGGATACAGGAAAGAAAAGCGGGAAAAATTACCAACAGAAATACCCCAAGATAGCCCTTTGGGAGTTATGTTAGCTAACAGAAATACAACTCCTTGCAAAATACAGGGTATGCAGAAATTGATAAAAAAAAAACAAAACAAAAAACCACATGCAAACTTGTGAATTACATGCTTTAAAAGGTGCATTGGAATATTTAACACAAAGAAAGGAGTTATATATTGATTCAAGGTATGCCTTTAGAGTAGCACATACCTTAAGAAAAATTTAAAAAGGAAGATTAGTTAATTCAAGAAGAAAAGGATTAGTACATGAGAAACTTATTTTAGAGGTTTTAAAGGCATTAAAATTACCTAAGAGAGATAGCTGTAGTACATATTAAAGGACACCAAAATGTAAAGACCCCAGAAATAAGAGGAAATAATTTAGCGGATCAAGAAGCTAAGATGCAGCAGAAAATGGAGCTGAAAGAGGTAATATTACCTCCAAATGAGGAAAAATTAGAAATTCCAAAGTTTAAGGAAGCAAAAAAAAGGGGAATTAAAACAAGGTAGGTAGCGAAGAAGATAAATCAGGGAAATAGAAACATCTTGATAGAAGACAATTAGATAATAAAATGCTTACTAGGGAATAGCAGAGGATATGTATCAAAAAGCCCAGTGGGATACTCAGGCTTTGTGCGATGGTTTTTTTTGGAACTAGGGGTGCATTGAGATTTTTGGAGTAGAAAAACAAGTAACTGAAAGATCTATAATTTGCCAAAAGGTAAATAAAAAGGTGATGAGAAAAACAACATGAGAAGGTCATGAGTTAGCTTGTCGACCATTTCAAAGTATCCAAGCAGAAGTTTAGATTTGTTAAGCTCTGGATTTATTTGTAAAAACCGTTAAATCCAGAAGAAAAAGAGTATACCACATGCTGGGGAGGGGGGAGGTTGTAAGAAAATAACATTTTTGAAAGGTAATAAAAGAAAAACAGTGAAAGTATAAGGCTGGGAACACAATATTACTTCATCCATTCCCGTCTGTTTCTCCACTCGTTGGCAGATGCACCACCCCCCAGCCCCTATGCCGGGTCCGGCACAGCCTTATAATGGGTTAAAACTTTAAGTTTGTTCATCAAAGCTGACAAAGTTATTCCAGTAAGACTGTTGCACCACCTCCAGTTGCTTGCTTAATAAATTTCCAGACTTAAAAGATAAGGAAGACGAAACAAAAACAATGGGTTTCACAAACATTTGTTTATCTGCTTAGTAAACTGTTAATATGGGTGATGGTCTTGCTATGATTGACAACACAGTATTAGCTTATCCGCTCAGCAAACCTAAGATTCCAGGAACTCAGTAGATTGAGCTTAAAATTCCAGGAATCAGACAAAGGAAAAATATCAACCTTCATCTTCAGACCTCCGGGAGGTGGACTATGACCACCTAGAAACAAGAGAAGAATACGCAGAGTACTACACGTCAACCCGGAAGCAGGACTGTATAAGAACTCCACGAAATATCAGAAGAGTGCGGCAGTGGTGGAGCGGGGACTCCCCTGTTGCCTAGCGCGCCCGGGGCACTGACTTTGCCTATTATCGCTTGCTTTATCAATTAATAAATGTCATTTTATTTGGACTTACTAGTCGGTGATTAATTCCCCACCGCAACTAACTTATAACAGCCTGTCTGTCCCAGTCCATCTGTCCCAGTCCCGGCCGCCTGTCCCAGTCGGCCCCGCTGGCCATGCCGGGGCGGGGAGGGGTCTGTCCTGCCGTGTGGACCGTGGTTACCGTGTGGACCACAGTTACCGTGCTGACCGCACCGAAGGGGGTCCCGTCTGTCCCATCCCCGGCTGCCTTGACTCTGTCGGCTCCCGTTGCTGCAGCCGGGGTCAGTCGGCTGCTTTGTCTCTGCCGGATCAGCCACCATCAGCCATGTGGAGGCTATCCACGCTCCAGCTCGGTCTGCACCGGAACACCCCCTCGGGCGATTCCGGTTGGAGACTTCGCCTTTGGAGGACCGAGACTCAGAGTCATGCCGAGTCTCCCTGTCCTGCCCTGAGCTCCGTTGCCTTGGTAACCACAGCTCCGGCTGCTCAAGGAAAATCTCTAAAGGAATCACCTTATCGAAACACTAAAAGTTCAGTTAAAAGAAAGCCCTCTCCTGATTCTTCCTAAAAATACGGGAGAAAGGCTATGGAAGATAAACAAACTTAAGAAAATTGGAAAATGGTCCTAAGTAACTGGAAGATCTGAAAATCTTTAAAGAGATGGGTACAGAGGAAGAATAGAGAGGTCATAAGCTCCAATTTTTTTAGAAGACAAATACCATCTAGAGCCTGTGATAACTTAAAAAGTGGGTCCCCAAGAAGAAGAATTGGAATTTGTAATAGACACAGGGGCAGAGAGAACCTACCTGTTAAATATTCCAAAAGGTTATAGTGTGAGCAAATATATAGTGAAAGTAACAGGGGCAGAAAGAGAAAGTTTTACATTTCTGGTCGTTAAAGATGTGGTAATTGAGGGAAGAAACTAAAATTTAGATGGGAGATGTGTTATTGGTCCCAGGGGCAGGTAGCAATTTATTGGGAAGAGTCTTACAAGTGCAATTAAGAATAGGAGTTATATCAGAAAATGGGAAAATGACAGCTAGAGTTTTAAAATTAGGCCAAGAGGATGAAAAAAAAAAATCAACAAAGAAGTTTGGGCTGGAGAAGGAAATAGGGGAGGATCAAATATCGACCCCATAGGGGTTACAATTAAGAGAGAAGATTGTCCCATATGTGTTCCTCAGTATCCTGTATCTTTAGAAAGACGGGAAGGTTTGAAGCCAGTAATAGAAAGACTAATAAAGGATGGGGCATTAGAACCTTGCATGTCTCCTCATAATATCCCTATTGTTATAAACAAAAATTCTGCCAATTTTTTCTGTGAGAAAAAGGTTACCACTGTTGCTGCTGGGGTGCTACTTGTGTTATGGTAATTACGGGTCGTTGTCGTTAATAGTTGTTTTTGTATCAGTAAAAGCCCTAGCTGGGACCGAGTTAATGGCCCTTCTCTGGGACAGTGAAGGGTGGGGACCTCCCGAACAGTGAGGAGAAGAGACTTGGGGGGGGGGGGTATGCAAAATAACTCTAGGACCAGCATGCCATGAGAAGCTACTGCGTCTAGCTTGCTAAAAAAGACCCCAAAACAACGAGCCACCTAAGAGTTGAGAGATTGGAGTGATGTCTGGACGTGAGGAACAGAGTGCTGAGCCTGCAGAGATGCTGAACACCTTCGTAGTCCCCCTCACCCTGAGCACGGGAGTTGTCCCGAAACCCGGAGGGGACAGAGCGAAGCGGCGAGCAGCAACATCCGAAGGGGCCACCACGCCCTAAAGGCTCCCACGAGGACCGGACCCCCAGCTCTGCCCCTAGAGGACAAAGCTGCGCATATCCTCCCCCTCCTCGTAGCCCTGGGAGAGACGACGGGAGACTGCAGACTCGCTGAGCTGCCCAATCCTGAGCTGATCGCTTTTAATTAAGGCATTAAAAGGAGAAAAAGTCTCCTGCCCTGTTTATTTCACCTATTCCCCCAATAAAGTCTGGTGGGAGTTATAGACTAGTACAAGATTTAAGAGAAGTTAATAAAAGAACTCAGACTCACAACCCAGTGGTAAAATATCTTAGACACTTGATAAATAAAAGTAGCTAGAAACCCAACCATTAGAAAATTGCAAGAATTTTATTCCTTCTTCCTCCCTCCTCAAAGAGGGAGATCAGAAAAGTTACCTAGATTATTGAAATATTATAGAATATAGATTGAGGAGTACACAGAGGCAGCAAAATTTGTGTATGAAAAATTGACAGAAAGAGATGATATAAAATGGACCAAGGAAGATATTGTTAAATTAAAAGAGTTAAGTTAAAAGTAGTCTAAGTACCAGCTTTAAGTTTACCCTTGTTTGAAAAATCCTTTATCATTTATACATAAATATAGAAAATGGAGTAGCTCATAAAATTTTAATTCAGGAGTGAGGAAGAGTAAAAAATATCTAGTAGCTTATATCAAAGATGTTAGACCCAGTAAGCCACAGCTAGCCAGTATGTATTTAAGTTATAACAGCTACTGCAATCCCAGTAAAAAAGTTGTAAGCTTACTTTTGGAAGTAAATTAGTTAGGTTCACCTCGTGTCCTCTGAGGTGTGTTGAATCAGAGAAAAAAAAAAAAGTAACAAGAGAAGAAAGAGAGAAGTTGAAGTAGGGAGGTGGTTAGGAAACTCTGAGATGTTAGAATGTGAAGTGATGACATCTTGGTGCTAGAAGAGAGCAGAAGTGTGAATGCGGGTTTTTTTGGTTTTTTTTTTTATATGAAAGACAGGGAAGTGTCTTAACACATAGCTGTTAGGAGGTTATTCAATGCCGAACTGAGGTTCAGAAAGAGTTTAGCAGAATGGGCCCTCCTTGAAGAGAAAAGAGGATAAGTTGACTAGAGAAAGAGAAAGAATGTCAGGAGCACCTGGGGACGCCAAGTTTGGGGTTGTCAAGGTTGGGAAGTGTCTGACCGCTCCCTACGAGCGGCGGGGTCTCGGGGGCTGCAGCAGGGACCGATTCATGGAGGTGACCCGGTGGCGGTGCTGGGAGCAGATTACACAGGTTTGCCGGCCAGGAGCGGGCTGGCTCCGTGGTGGAACTGCCGGGGTGGCTCCCCGACTGTCGGGGTCCCGAGTCCAGGATGGCAGCGTCAGCCCTGGTAAGTGGGCTGAGAGAGAGAAGGAAAGAGAAAGAGCGAGAAGAAGAGAGAGAGAGGGGGCAAAAGAGACCCAAGGCAGCCCCCCGGGTCCCCATGCCCGTGGCTGTTCTCCCCTGCTCCGGCCCTGCAGCGAAGTGGCAGCAGCGGGGGAAGGGCGAAGAACAGCATTGACAGCAAGGCTGTGAAAAGAGGGGGAGAGGGCCAGCAATAAAAGATAAAGTCAAAGCAGAGATTGATGACTCTCCAAACCTCACAAAGCGGTTTGTTTTTCTTAAGTAAGAATTTTTTTGGTGTTTTCTTTTTTTGTGTTTTGTTTGCTGTTAAAGAGAAGGTTTTTCCTGAAGAATGGGTTTGTAAGGCTAAAAAGATTAAATGTTGCCCAGAAAGTAAAAAGCAATAGATGTGATACATCTCGTGTTAAAATTGGTCTGGCTTTTCTTATTTAACTAACTGTAACTCACGGAAAGAAGAATTTGCTTCTGAAGCTATTAGCACAGCTGGGTAGAAGAAGAGGCTGCTGTGGAGAAAGCTTTTAGCTAAACCCAGAAAGTTTGGAAGAAAAGCGAATGGTAAAAGTTAATGCAGTATTATCTTTCTTTTATTACTATGCTATTAAGAAGTCCTTTCCAGGTACTAATAAGCAACGATCAGAATCACGGAAAGAGGGTGGATTCATGCCAGCAGAATCAAAGGACTTGTGAAGGAACCTGAGGAATGGACTATCACATTTAAACTGGGTGATACTGAACTGACTTTCCAATGGGGACTGAGTGGTAATAGTTTGGGAAAACCCAAATGATCCAAGAAATGTACAAAGAATAACACTGAATTAAGAAATAAGATAACGCTTATATCACTGGTTTCGAGCACTGCCTGAATAAAACATCTCCTTGGGGGAGGAATACTTCAGATAGAAGGATCAAGACTGTTTTTGTATTCTGACCTTAGCCTGAGAATTGTACAGGGGAGAAGGGGAATTACCATTTCCATTAGTAAACTTTATTTGATTCATTCCAATACTAGACATCCCAGCTGGGTTATAAGTAAATGCTTAAATTGTAAGAGTAATTAGTATTGTGGTTTATAAATTTTATGCTCTTATTGCAAAAAAGTGTTAAAGTAATAACTTTGTTTTGTGGATGGGAATCATTAGTGCCTGTTGATTGAGAGATAACTGAAGAATGGTAGGAGACCACAGTTAAAGGGTGTCAAAAACAATTTGCCTGGAAATTAGTTAAGAGAAAGTAACAAGGAAATAGAGGGCAAGACCAGATTGGCCTCTGTATTCGCCACCAAGAAGATCAAATACACCTGCTGTGGGTTGCAACCTCACAGGCATGAGAGGTGGGAGTATAAGCCATACTGGACCTCTGTTACTCCTGTTTCTGGCACTCATTTGTTGTCTTTTCCCTTTCGGGATACCAGCAAGATTGTGTCACAAATGCTACAGAAAGCATCATATGGAAAGAAACCAAAGTTCCTCTTTTATTACACACACCTATGTCAACAGCCATTGTTATAACCCATCCAAATTAAGAACCTGTAGGCAAAACACAGAAAAATATTGGATTACAAGAAACTTAGGGAAAAGTGGTAATAGATTTAGAACTGAATGTCCAGAAGGAGAGGGATGGAGTGTTTTATATTTAATCTTGAGGATACAGTTCAAGATTTAGTAAAAAAACAAATAGTAAATGAAAAGGTAAAACCAGAACAGCAATTTAACTCTGTATTGACCCCAAATTATCTATTGAGTTGTATTACAAGACTCCAAGCAGTTACAGAAATGGTAGCAAATAAAGCCACCCAGGCATTAGAGTTAATATCAAGTCAGCAAAGCCAAACAAAACCTGTAGTGTATCAGAATAGGTTGGCTTTAGACTATTTATTGGCCAAAGAAGGGGGTGTTTGTGGAAAGTTCAATATATCAGATTGTTGAAAATTGATGACCACAGAAAAGTCATTCTAGCAAAAGCAAAAGAAATCAAAGAAGAAAAAAAAATATATATGCATATAATAACCCAGGTACTAGCCAAAAAAATTAGAAAACAATGTTAAAATCTAGCTGGTGGGGTAATGTATTAGAAGAAATTAAGATCTTTCATTTTGTGTTACAACTGTTTTATATTTCTTCCTTGTGTAATCCCCTGTTTTATTTTGCCAGCATAGTCCAGAAGATGCAAATAGACAAGAAATATTGCTGAAGCCAAATGATTTACAAAGAATAAGAGTGGGGATTGTGAAAAATGCATGTATTTTATGATTGGCTTTTCGCAAATATTAAAATGAATATTATATGTGTTGTGTTAGAAAGTAATGCTGTATTATTTTTCTTAAGTACTGTGTTAGATATAGTTTTAGGTTATAAAAATTGTTAAAATAGAAACTATGCTATGTAAGATGCTTTGTTTAAAAGAAAGGACTTGCAGTGAGATAGCAGCCACAAGACACCTAAATCTTTCAGAGAAAAAGAATTTATTGCCCTCTTATCAGAAGAAACTAACTTCTTCCCGCCTCAAAGGCGCTATTAGGATTAGAGGGAAGAAGTTGATAAAGACCAGACAGAATCCTGTGTTTGAATGGAATTTATGCATCATGTATGAAGTGTATGAATATGCAACGGGCTATTGTTCTTAAAGGTTAATCCTTTGTTAACAGGCGTCCTTTATCGGCTCGTGATGCCCAGAAAAAGTTACCCTGACGTCCGTAACTCTTTGCTTTTATTGTCTCAAATTGTTCTAATTCAATTTGTCCAAATTGTTATTACTCTAATTGTGTTACTATTCTTTTTAACCAATTTATTACTATTAAACTTTTAAAAATTTTTAAAATAAGTGATTGGCGTTTTTCACATTTACTAATGCTAGAAATCCTACCTTCTAACAACTTTTCTTTCTCTAAAGGCAAACTGTCTAAGACTAACCTAAAAAAATATGAAATGGATTCTTTCTCAGTTTCCTGATACTGACAAATTATCTCTAAAGATTTCTTTAGGGACAAAGTTGGAACCGCGATATATAATTTGCAAACTAACCAAGACTTCTCTGTAACTCAGTGTCGTGGTTTGACCGGAAATGGGACATCTGGGATATGTTGTTTTGCTGTGGTTACCAATGGGTGGTCGGATTTTAAGATGAGCACCTGGTTTGACCAGTGGGGCATTTGGATCCGCCTCTTGAGACTACAAACCCAAGGAGTTAAAAGCAGGGCTCTTGTCCTTCAGAGCTCTCTTGGGATTTCCGGCGCGAAGGAGTGTGGCCTCTTCCCTGGCCCAGTTGCTGGCTGGGCTGGGGGAGGGGAGAGCCACGTGGCCCATCTACGGTAAGCCCGGATTCGGCGGAAGGGTGGGGGGAGCATCGAGCGACCTGTTTATTCCCCCCCCTTTTTGAGACGGAGAGAATGCAGCCTGTGCGTGAACTGTTTACCTTGAAACTTGATATCATGTGCCGGCAGCAGGGCTGGAGGAGAAGGAGGGGGCAGCGGGCAGTCCGGCTGCCTGGGAGAGCTTTTAACCCTTGTGGATAGTGAGAACTTCACGGAACATTACCTTTCCTGCCAAAGGGATAAGAGTGGAAGACGAAGGAAGAAACAGGCCAGTAAGGGGGTCTGGCAAAGAGAAAGAGAGATGTTGAAGGAATGGAGGAAGATGGACTGGCAATCTTGCTGGACTCTTTTGTTGTGTATCCATGGACTGTTTCCTGGTGATACATGTTATGAACAAAATTCGGGTAATATTTTTTTTGTGAGAAAAAGTTACAAAAAGGCAGCCAGACCACGGGTAGCTGCTGAAGTTCTTCGTGTTTTGTTATTGTAATCACGAGTCGTTGTGGCTAATCGCTCCTTTTGTATCAGCAGAGCCTCGCCCGAGGCTAAGTTGTACCTTTCCCAGAAGGGTGGGAACCTTCCCGAACAGTAGAAGAGACCTGAGAAGGTGGGGGGGGCTATGCAAAGTGACTCCAAGACCACAATGCAGCATGGGTCCCCCGGTGTACAGAGAAGACCCCAAAACGACGAGCCACCTAAGAGTTGAGAGACTAGAGTGATGTCTGGACGTGAGGAGCCGAGTGCTGAGCCTGCAGAGATGCGGAACACCTTCGGACCCTCTCGCCCTGACCATGAGAGACAACCCCAGCAGTGAGACCAGGCCGACTGAGCCGGCAAAAGTAACATCTGACAGGGAATCACGCCCTAAAAGCTCCCACGAGGACTGGATCCCCCCAGCTCTGCCCCTTGTGGACAGAGCTGCGAATATCCTCCTCCTCTGAGTCGCTTTGGGAGAGACGACGGAGACTGCAGACCCGTCGAGCCACCCAATCCTGAGCTGATCACTTTTAATAAAGGCATTAAAAAGGAGAAGAAGTCTCCTGGCCCCTTGTTTATTTCAGCTGGGGGCTCTCGTCCGGGATAGCCACACCGCAAGAGGACTCAGGACTGGCCATCTTGGATCTTCAGAGGACAGCTGGCTACCAGGACCAAGAGGGATCGGCTCAGGACCGCGACGCAGAGGAGCACCGGACTGGTGAGAAACCCGGTGGCGGGAGTGGGAGACGTGCGCAAGTGTGTGAGTGAGACGAGGGCCGGCAGCCAGACCTTCGAAGCGAGTGGGACCCCTAAGTACTGCGTTTCCGGTTTTTCGCGAGAAACCCGGCCAGGAACAGGGGGAAGCGAGTGGACTTAGTGTGAGTGAAGTCGTCTCCCAAGGGGGAATAAAGGGCCCCTCCACTCCGGGCGTGCGGAGTGAATTACTGTGTATGAGTGGCACGCACCCAAAGTAAGTCCTGACAGAGGAAGGTCAGGCACTTTTGTAAGTCTCGAGAAGGATTCGCGTAAGATTTGTCAGTCCCGAGAAGGATTCGGTGGTTTTTGCAAGCCCTGCAGGCAAAGTAAGTCCTGACAAAGGGAGTCAGGCACAAACCCCAGTGAAGGAGGCTGTGGTTTGCTTTTAAGTCCTGATACGGTGAAGCCTAAAAATTAGCGAGTTAGGCAAACTAAAAATCAGGCAGTTGTTTTTCCTGACTGAGGGAGTCAGGCACGACCCAGATTCTTGGCCGAGGCATCGTGTGTTCAAGTCCCGATAGATATAAGACCTGACGAAAGTTGGGCAATCAAGAGATTGGGCAGTTGTTTCAGTATAAAGTCCTGAGCATCAGGCAGAAATTTGAAGTTCAGTGGAGGAGGCTGAAGCTCCTCAAACAAAGTTTTTTGAAATTACCAGTCAGTTGAGGCACCTTTGAGACTTTGTTATTGAGACCTGAAAAATGGGATGTTGTAGTAGTAAAAAGACCGGCAAGAGACTGAGGTATGTACATCCCAATAGTCCCTTAGGAGAACTGTTAGAAAAATGGGATTCTATAGAGGCCACGGAAGGATTAGATAAAGTGAAAATGATCCATTATTGTATAGAAGTCTGGCCGGAATTAGAGGTGCAAGGAGGATGGCCTTGGGGTGGGACAAAGGATAAGTGGATGTGTCAACAAGTAAATAATTATCTGACAGCTCGAGGCGATACTGATCCTGAGCAATTACTGTATGTATCGTGCTGGTTACAGAACGCTGTTGGGGATGAAGGGGTGCGAATTTGTAAGGTACAGAGGAAGAAAGAGGGGAATGAAGGAGGGGATGATAGAACTAGTAAAAGATGGGACCCCCTAGATTATTTGCCTCCTTCTGCCCCTCCACCTTATAATCCTCTTCTTCAAGCACCTCAAAGGGCAGGTCCGGTTCCTCCCCCGGCTGCCATCTCATTACCCCCTGCTCAAACTCCTCCTTCTACCTCTTCAGCTTCCGCTATGATAAACCCAGTATCTCCTCCAGTTCCTTCTGCATCACCACGAGCGCCTACTCCACCTGCTGCATTCTCCACCCCTTCTCCAGCTCCGCTTAATATTCACTCAAGCTCTTCTCCCCCTCCTATTGCTGTCCCTATACCTCCTCCTAGTTGGGGCACACATGCCTCCTCACCCAGTAAACAGCCATCAGCAAATACACCTGATGATGGGCAGAATGTTCAGGGTAACCCAGATATCCCTCAAAGTAGTTTGGTCCCTGAAGATGGGCCATACTGTAGCACCAGATCCAAGACCTCCAAGGCAGAGAGACTCTTTCCCCTCAGAGAAGTTCCTATGAGAGGAATAGCGGGAGGTGTTGGCTTTGTGAATGCTCCCCTAACTGCTTCTGAGGTGAGAGGATTCAAGAAAGAGTTGGGGCATTTAGTGGAGGACCCAGTGGGCATAGCCAACAAAGTGGAACAATTTCTAGGTCCAAATATCTACACTTGGGGGGAGATGAATTGCATCCTGAGTATATTATTTTCCCCAGAAGAAGTCCAGATGATAAGGGCAGCTGGCATAAGAATATGGGAGAAAGATAACAGCCCAGGACCCCAGGTGCCAACAGGTGAACAGAAATTGCCACTAACGGAGCCCAGCTGGAACCCTAACCAGGAGGAGGGGAGGAAGGCCATGAGAGAATATAGGTCTTTGATAATACGGGGGATCAAAGAGTCAGTTCCCAAAGGAACTAATACCCAATTGGCATTTGAGGGTGCACAAGAGAAGGATGAAGCTCCTGCTGCTTAACTAAATCGCCTAAAGCGGAACTTCCAGTTGTACTCTAAAATAGACACAGACACCCCAGAAGGTCAAATGCTGTTAAAAGTCCAATTTGTTACCAAATCTTGGCCTGATATAAGGAGAAAACTGGAAAAGATAGAAGATTGGCAAGAGAAGGACATTAATGAATTGTTAAAAGAAGCATTGAAGGTGTATTTAAGGAGGGAAGAAGAAAAAGCAAAAGCCAAGGCTAAGGTAATCGTTGCTGTAGCTAGAGAAAGTGCAGAGTGGGCGGGTCCACCACCAGGAGGAGGCAAGGATAGGTCAGTACTGTCAGGTGCAAGAGGGATGGAGACACCTCAAGGCCCTTTGAGAGAGCAACATTGCTATTACTGTAGAGAGCCAGGACACGTCAAGAAGTTTTTGTCGAAAGCTTAGTCTCGATGTGGCAATAGCCAGAGAACAAGATAATTTAGGGAAGATCCTTAGAGGTGACGATTAGAAGGTCAGGGGCTTTACACTATAGGGGACCCAATGCAACATCTAGAAGAGCCCCTTGGTAAACTTTGAGGTGGGCCCCCTAAATGAAGAATTTGAATTTTTGAGTAGATACAGGAGCAGGTAAGTCCTGTCTCAACAAAGTAACATCTGAAGTTAGACAAAAAAACAGCTAAGTAGAAAGGATATCCAATAGCACCAAAACTGGCCAGTAATACTTAACTTGTAATAAGTGATGTGAAAGTAAAAGGTACCTTTTTGTTGCCTTGTTGTGTGTGTGAGAGTGAGTCACGAAGTCAGCCTCAACTTCCTGGGCAGGTGGGAAGGGGGCAGTGCAAGTGTGTGTATGTGTGACCTGCAAACCAGGCTTGTGTCCCCCGGGCGGGTGGGGGCTGTGGCCAAAGAGTGTGTGTGACCTGCAAACCAGACTAGTGCTCCCCAGGTGTGTGAGGGAGCCGTAGCTGTAAGAGCGTGAGTGACACACAGACAGCCTCACAGGTGAATGTGCACCAGAAGCAACCAGAGTCAGGGCCCTTCCAAGAGGCCCAGGGATACTGAGACCTGTAGGCCAACCCCAGGGTGAGGGGGGCTACAGAGACCCGTGATTTTCTAGCAATAATGATCCAGTTTGTGTCTTGAGGGTGTGAAAGAATGTGTGAGAGTAAATATAGACAAATTAGAATAGAAGTGATGTAGATTGTGCATTATAAGTTTTACCACATTTCCTTAGAGAGAAGTGTATTGTGTAGAAGAATAGTGTAAGAAAAAAACCCCAAAAATTTAAGTGTAAGAAGTTGAAAGAAATATTTAAGCTCTAAGTGAAAGTAAGAAACAGAAGCAAGAGATAAATAAGATCTTGAAAAATACAACAGAAAACCAGCGAATTAAATACACAGAGATATAAGAGAATAAAAATACTTTGAGAGTTAAGTTAGCTGAGAAATACAACTCCTTGCAAAATACAGAGTATGCAGAAGTAATGAGAGAAACATGCAAGCTATAGAAAAAGAGAAATTAACCAATAACATTAAAATGAGAAACTGAGTTTTGATAGAATCATAACATTGCAGACCATTAATGCCTGTGTTTGAAAGCCCGTTTCAAGTACTCTTCATTACTAATTCGACTGTGCAGACCAAAAGAAAAAGGTTGGACTCACATCGCTCTCACCCCCTGGCATTGGACCAAGATTCAACATCAGGTTTTTTTTCCCTCTGGCATTCTGGCATTGGACCGGACTCCACCCCTTTCTCCTTCTGGCATTGGGCCAGACTCCCAGTTTTTCCCTCTGGCATTGGGCCAGAGTCCACATCACTCACCTCTGGGCACTAGATAAAGATTCATCTGCTTCACAAGCTAAATCACCTGAGTATACTGTGGTAAAAGGACCAAAAGATTTAAAGTTGACTCTCAGAAAGAAGAGTCAAATAGACTGAACTGTGTGGGAAAAATTGGTATCAGAGTTCTAATATTGCTTAAAATGTTTCAAAACTGTTTTGTGTAAACTATGTTGGTAAAAAGTTTAAGACTGTAAATAAGTAATTCTAGTTAAGTTCCCCAATTTATTTCAAAAAAAACTCCAGGTTACTCCTCCACAGAACACTCCCCTGGGAGGGGAAACCAAAATTGGTAGGGAACAGACCAAGAGAGGTTTAACCAGAGAAGCGGGTAGAAGAGACTCTAAAGAGCTTGGAAGCTTTTCCTCAGGAAAATTCCCCAAGAGGCAAGGCCGGGTGGGCAGACTGTGCAAGATGACCCATACCGGACTCTTGGGAAGGGTAGTACTGATGGCTCTGATGGCTGGTAGTGCTCTGGGAAGCCCAGCTGAGCCGTGCAGTGAGTGCTACCAACCTCTCTGTGAGGAGGAAGTGAGCTCCTTGTCGAGAGTCCACATCAGTTCTGACCCTGATCGTGTTAACCCCTCCCAATTGGTCCTTTATCAGAAAAATAAGAGAGTGTATTGGATAGCATACAATACTGCCACTTTTAGGCAGCCACTCCTAGGAGAGTGTACTATAGGGGAAGCCTGGTTGTGCTTTGAATGTGATGCTGCTGAAACAAGCTCAGCAGATCTAGTAAAAAGCAAAGAAATGGTGAAAATAGTAAGAAAAATTGTTTGTTACAAGTATTTATATAAGTGTACTGGAAAGGAGATGAACCCCTTTTGGAACACATTTCAGGGGAGCCCAAAATCCCTAGGTTTGATCTCGTCTGGCAACTGCATTGCTAGAGTGATAAAACCAATTTTCTTATTACCCAAAGAAACTGGATCAAATTTGAGAGTTCCTATATATAATGATTTGGGAGAAAATAAACAGAACCGAGAAAGTGAAATAGAAATTGAGAAAATCCAAAATTGTAAAAGCCAAATTCAGACTCCAATACCTATGTTAAACAAAGTCATCAGGCTCCAGGCAGTATTAAAAATAAAGAATTCAATTATTAGGAACATTTCAAACGAAATAAAAAGATTAGCATGTGTAAATAATGAAGAACAAACTCCTACACTTGATCCCAGTGGGTGGGAGAACCTGGAGATTTTCAAAAAGGATGTATGGGAAAAGGTAGTTTTTCTCACTGTGTGTGTACTTGGAGGATTGCTTTTTTTACTATGCTTATTTATCTGTTTTAGGAGAATAGTACTTGCCGGGCAGACCAACCTGAAGAAACCAAGGAAAGTAACAAGGTTAAGTAACCATGATTACCAAAGTGCACAAGAGATTTATAGTAGATTCAAAACAAAAAATTGTGAGTTGATGCGAGCTTAGAATTTAAGCTCGATCAAAGAAAAAGAGGGGGGACTGTTATGAACAAAATTCGGTTAATATTTTTTTTGTGAGAAAAAGTTACAAAAAGGCAGCCAGACCACGGGTAGCTGCTGAAGTTCTTCGCGTTTTGTTATTGTAATCACGGGTTGTTGTGGCTAATCGCTCCTTTTGTATCAGCAGAGCCTCGCCCGAGGCTAAGTTGTACCTTTCCCAGAAGGGTGGGAACCTTCCCGAACAGTAGAAGAGACCTGAGAAGGTGGGGGGGCTATGCAAAGTGACTCCAAGACCACAATGCAGCATGGGTCTCCCGGTGTACAGGGAAGACCCCAAAACGACGAGCCACCTAAGAGTTGAGAGACTAGAGTGATGTCTGGACGTGAGGAGCCGAGTGCTGAGCCTGCAGAGATGCGGAACACCTTCGGACCCTCTCGCCCTGACCATGAGAGACAACCCCGGCGGTGAGACCAGGCCGACTGAGCCGGCAAAAGTAACATCTGACAGGGAATCACGCCCTAAAAGCTCCCACGAGGACTGGATTCCCCCAGCTCTGCCCCTTGTGGACAGAGCTGCGCATATCCTCCTCCCCTGAGTCGCCCGGGAAGAAGACGGAGACTGCAGACCCGTTGAGCCGCCCAATCCTGAGCTGATCACTTTTAATAAAGGCATTAAAAAGGAGAAGAAGTCTCCTGGCCCTTTGTTTATTTCAATACAGAGGCTGCATTGCAGGGGGAAGCGGAGGCTGGGAGTCAAGAGAGTTTGGTTTTGAGACCCTTTGGCCCCAGGGGGTATAGAAGAAATGGGGGGGACAAAGGTCCCAGAGATGAGACTGTGCTCTGCTTGGAACGAGACGAGGCATCCTTAAAAAGGTCCACCCTGAAAAGCAGGCCTCTGCCTCATCCCATGCCTGGTGGTGAGAGCACCTTGGCATGGAAAGATGTCACGAGATAGCAGGACTCCGGGCGGTTGCTGATTGTGACAAGAAGTCCGTGGGACAAGGAAGGACTCCGTCTACTCTTCATGAGCTGAAGATTTGATTTTCTAAAGGGTGGTGCCAGACCGAGTGTGGATAATTTTGGGAAATGTAAATGTATTGGGGGTCTGGTAGGAGGAGGAGGGGGAAGTGGTTCTGTGTAGTTTTCATTTTCCTTGTGTTTTTTTTTTCCTTTCTTTTGTAGTTTAGTTTTTTGTAGTTTAGTTAATAAAGTTTTTTTTTCCCTTAAGCAGGAGCCTGCTTTGCTTATTCCCGGGTACCATCTCACAGCAGATGCCGGGGGGGGGGGGGGGAATTTTCATGGGGGGCATTGGCATTGTGCCAGTGTCAAACCATAACACTCAGTATATGCCTTTATTTCACATAATAACTAAAACTCTAGAGAAAGCTAACAGAGATAAAACTAATGCCAGGCAGCCTTTCGCAACAGGCACAGACAATCTCCCTTCAAATGCTAATTACACTGATAACGGTGCTCCAGAATGCAGTCCCCTGGTCTCGGGTTCCCTGGGTCCCAGCGCTGCCGCAGCCCCTACCCCTCCCTCTGTACAGCCCGCATGGTCCTCCCCCACCCCCCCCGTGCCTGCGGGGTCTGCGCTGTCCTTTCTTCCCCCGCCCAACCCCCCGAACGCGGCAAACACGAATTCCGTAGCCTTATCTATAACTCCAGCCGTCCCCTTTTCCGCCAGCTCGGGTTCCCCCACACCTCCCGCCCTCCCCGCCCCCCCATATCGCCGTTTCCCCTGCCCCCCTGCAGCTGTCCCCGCAGTGCCTCTCCCTGCCTCTGCTGCGGCTTCCCCCACCCCCCTTCCCGCCCCCCCATCCCCGCCCCAGTCCTCCCCACCCCCGCCACCAGTCCCCCAATCCCAGCCCCCATCCCTGCTACCGCCCCTCTCCTGCCCGCGTGTACCCCCCCCCCCCCCCCCCCACCCCTTGCAGCCTGCCTGCTACAGCAGGCTGTCACCCTGCGTGCCGCCACGCCACAGCTCCAGCGCAACACGCTGTACCGGCGGCACCCCAGACTGGTCTCACTTCCCCTCTCCTCCGCTCCCCCCTTGCCTCACCCACCCTCAATGTCACCCAAGCAGAATCCCAGAGAACCCCTACGGTACCACCCCTCTCTCCCAGTCCTGTGCATGCTGTGCTGCCATCCCAGCCCCAAAGCCGCCTCCCTCTGGTTAAGCTACGCCACGTGCTTCCTCACAGCCGTCATAGCCCCTGAAAAATCCTACTCCTACACGCCGTAAAAAGCATAGGACAGGGACTGCTTGCTCTCACTCCTCCTCCTCGGATGACAGCAGTTCCAGTGACTCTGATTCTGATACAGTGAACATTGATCCATGGGCTCTAATTAAGATAGAAGTGACTAAGGCGGGTGATTGGCAGATGGCGCAGAAAATCAATGCCTTCCCAGTAGATTATAAAAAGGGAAAAAAAGGCGGGGAATCTACTATAAAGACGTGAGAACTTAGATAAGGAACTCGTACAATCAAGAAATATAGCCTAAGAACATAGCAGAGGCTCATATATTTTTAGAAATTTCTTAGAAGCTATGTTCTCAGCACATGTTTTAGTACCCCACAATATTAAAAATTTTGCCCACTGCCTCCTATCCCCAGCAGAATATTTGTTATGGGAAAGGCATTGGAAAAAACAATTAAAAACATTATCAGACTCATATTCTGCAGATGCTGATAAGACAGATTTTACTGTCAAACAGCTGGCGGGGAAGGGGATTTACAGAGACACTCTGAACAAGTTGAGAAATTGTCCAAAGAGGCATTGCAAGATGTGGCACTTGCAGCAAAAACCTCTTTACTTCTCATTCGCGATGACTCAATGCCCTCTATGCATTTTCCTACTATTAAACAAGGAGTAGATGAAAGCTTTATCGAATTTGTAGACAGAATTAAAGATGCTCTGGAAAAACAGATAGAGACCTCAGAGGCAAGAAAGGAACTCTTATGTAAGCTTGCCATGAGTAACTCAAACGAACAATGCAAAGCGATTCTGAGGTCTCTACCCTTGGATACAGACGCTACCATAGAGCAAATGCTGGAATGCTGTACATGTCACGTCCATTGAAAATACAGAAGCCCAAGCAGTTGCTAAGGGTATTGCTGAAGGAGTTTCTGGTGCATATGCAGTAATGGCTCCTAAAGACCAGGCCCGCTGCTTTCACTGCAGAGATTTTGGACAATTTATAAAGGACTGTCCAGACAGGTCACCTACCAGAAACCCTTAAACACCTATCAAAGACCCCAGAAGCAGCAGCGCTACCAGCAGCATTCGGGAAATGCCTCACACAGCCCAGTGGAGCCCCAGACTATGACAACAAATCAAAGGCCACTGTCATGGTTTGACCTGGAAACAGGATTTCTGGGATGCTGTGTGGATGGGGCCAATGAGTGCTCAGATTTGAATATTGCCATCTGGCCCAACCACTGGGCAATGGGATCCACCTCCGATAACACAGGGTAAAAGCAGGGCTCTCCCCCTGGCAGTTCCTCTTTGGACTTCCGGCGAGAAGGAGTTGGGTGTCTCTCCCCCGGCCCAGTTGCTGGCTGGGCTGGGGGAGGGGAAAAGCCATGCGGCCCGGCCCGGGAGAGGTAGGCCTGGCCCCTCCAAGGGTGGAAGGAAGAAGTAAAGAAAGGCCGAGAAGCAATGGGCAGCCTGTTCCCCCCCTTGGAGACAGACAGAGAGAGAGGGCAGCCTGTGTTTGTGTGCCGTTACCTTGAAAGCAGTAAACATGTGCTGGCAGCAGGCAGCCCGGCTGAGGAGATGGGGGGGGGGGGTGCAGCCAGGAGTCCAGCCGCTTGGAGGAGTTTTTTAACCCTTTTTGGACAATGAAAACTTCACAGAACATTAACCCTTCCTAGACGAGAGATAAGAGTGGAGGAGGACGAAGGAAATGAGCGAGTGATGAAGGTCTGGACCAGAGAGAGAGAGAGTGAGAGATGTTGGAAAGATGGAGAAGAGGGAGTGGCATTTTATGCTGGACTCTTTTGTGTAGCCATGGACAGAGCTATGTTTCCGTGTAATACAGAGACTGAGTCCAGGGGGAGAAATGTCCCAGAGCCAAAGAAGATTCAGTGTGGGTACCCCTCGGCCCCAGGGGGTATATAAAATATGGGGGGGACAGATGTCCCAGAGGTGAAAGACTGAGCTTTTCTGGAACTGGACAAGGCATCCTTAAAAAGACAACCCTGGAAGCAGCCCTGATTCTGGTCCAGTGGTGAGAGCACCGGAACAAGGACGGAAAAGGCCACCACGACACATGGAAGGACTCCCTCTCCTCTTGAGGAACTGAAGTTGAGCATTCTAAAGGGTGATGCTGGACCCAGAATTGATTTTGGATTGTATTGTATTGGGAATTTGGGGGGGGAGGAGGAGGAGGAGAGTGTTTTTGTGAGGTTTTCATTTTCCTTGTGTGTGTTTTTTTTTTCTTTCTTTTGTGTGTAGTTTAGTAATTGTTTTTGTAGTTTAGTTAATAAACTTTTCTTCTTTTTCAAGTGAGAGCCTGCTTTGTTTATTCCTGGTCAAAATCTCACAGCAGACACCAGAGAAGGTGTATTTTCATGGGGGCATTTGGCCTTGTGCCAATGTCAAACCTTGACAACCAGACCCAGACCCAACCA
Organism: Melozone crissalis; assembly: GCF_028551555.1. Taxonomy (NCBI): domain Eukaryota; kingdom Metazoa; phylum Chordata; class Aves; order Passeriformes; family Passerellidae; genus Melozone; species Melozone crissalis. The sequence goes on along the minus strand of NW_026535813.1, from coordinate 459,354 downwards.
CGCATCATCCCAGGAGGTTCCAGACCACAAGAAGAGGATCCAACACACGGGGCGATACAGATGGGAACCCGCCGCCAACTGCTAACTGCTCTGTCCATTGACTTTAATAATGAGAATATTCATCGTGCTCCCACAGGCAAATACTGGCCAAGAGGTGGTCCTTCTGACATCGTAATTATAGGTGACACTCTCCACAGCCCAAAGGAAATCTTCATTGTTCCAGAAGTACAAACAGTGCACCCAGGATAAGAGATTCTTGTCAAGGTGTACTGCATGGACTTACCATTTTTCCTTTCACAGGGAACTCCAATCCCACAAGCCTTTCTACTCCCAAAGAATCACAGGGAACAGATTCCTCTCAACCCTACAGCGATGTGGGCACAAGTTGTGGGACCAACCAAGCCTACCATCAAGTGTGATCTTGCCTGCAGAGGAGAGAAGATCCACCTACCAGGGATGCTGGACACCAGTGCTGACATGACCATCATCGCTAACTCCGAATGGCCAGCACACTGGGATCTACAACCTGTTGCAGGCATGATTTCAAGGATTGGTGGAGCTATGGTATCCATGCGAAGCAAGAGCAACATCCTCGTCAAAGGGCCTGAAGGCAGGCTGGCAACCATCCGCCCATTTGTGGTAAGGGCCCCCATCACCCTTTGGGGCAGGGACATTCTATCCCAGTGGGGGGCTTCCCTACGTATTCCCACTCAGGATTTCTAATTGAGGCCACTGAGGAGCGTGCACTGCCAGATACCCCTAGTCTCACCTGGAAATGCCATGATCCGGTTTGGATTGAACAGTGGCCCCTCTCTAAAGCCAAGCTGGCGCACTACAAGCCCTCGTGGAAGAACAGCTCACCAAAGGCCACATTGTTGAGACCACCAGCCCTTGGAACTCTCCAGTCTTCATACTACCAAAGCCTGGAACGAACAGGTTAAGGCTCCTCCATGACCTTTGCAAAATCAATGAGGTCATCGAGGACATGGGTCCCCTCCAGCCTGGCCTGCCCTCTGCTTTGATGCTGCCTAGAGACTGGACACTTGCTATCATAGATATTAAAGACTGGTTCTTCAGCATTCCACTACACCCCCAGGATGCTTTGCAGTTTGCTTTCTCTGTTCCCTCTCTTAACAGAGAGGCCCCACTCAAAAGATATCATTGGCATTTTTTACCTCGCCCACTATATACCAGTGGTACGTTGCTCACATCCTGTCTTCCATTCGGAAATTATTTCCAAACGCTATCATCCACCACTATATGGATGATATCCTGGTTTGTGCATCAGATAAAGCTTACTTAGACAAAGCAGTTAAAAGGACCATTGAAACCATAGAAAAGGCAGTATTTGAGATTCATGAGGGCAAAATACAGTACACCAACCCATGGACTTGCCTTGGAGTCCAGATCCAGGAAAGGACCATCGTACCCCAGCAGCTCACCATACGAGACGACCAAAAAACCCTGAGAGACTTACACAGTCTGTGCGGATCCATCAACTGGGCACATCCCTGGCTAGGAATTACAACAGAGGACCTTGCTCCCCTCTTCAACCTTCTCTGTGGCAACAAAGACCTGTACTCTCCACACACTTTCACAACAGAAGCCCGAGATGCCATGAACAAGGTTCAAGAAGCCCTGTCTTCACGCAAAGCCCATCGCTTCGAGCCCAGCCTGCCTTTCCATTTTGTCATCCTCAACTTTGAGACCCTTTACTGATACTGGAATGGATCTTTATAAACAACCAACCTACAAAGACAAATACCACCTACCAGGAAATCATGGCACATTTAATAAAAAAGGCTAGAACTTGCCTCCGCTCTCTTGCAGGATGCGAGTTCACATGCATATACTTGCCACTGACCACTGGGGACTTGGAGAGGTTACTCCAGACCAATGAAAATCTCCAGTTTGCCCTAGATAGCTGTACAGGCCAAATTTCAGTTCAGATCCCAAAACACAAACTTTTTAATCCTGATGTAACCTTTCATCTGACCCCAAAATTTGTCCAAAGTAGAACATCTCTCAAAGCTCTAACCATCTTTACCGATGGCTCAGGTTCTTCCCACAAGTTGGTAATGACACAAAAATGGGAATCTGACATACTAATAGTGGAGGGATCTCCACAGACAGCAAAGTTAGCAGCTGTTGTCAGAGCCTTTGAAAAGTTCAAAAACAAACGCTTTAATCTGGTCACAGATTCAGCTTATGTTGCTGGTATAGCTATGAGAGTAGAACATGCTCTTCTCAAAGAGGTTTCCAATCCAAAGTTGTACCAATTTATTTCTAAATTAATACACTTAATCTCCCACAGAAAGCAACCTTACGATTTTAAAAGCTGCGCGGTTTGCGCGCAAGCAGTTCGGTCTCTCCCCTGGAGGGGGGGGGGGGGGGCTGCCTGGATTGTTTCTCGTATTGGCTGTGGACTCACTGCTTTCAGTTTTTTGTTTGTGCTGGCTGTAAGGAAGGTAGATTGAGTGCTGCAGAGAGCAAATAACATCAGAATGGGTGCAAAGTTTTCTGCAACACAGAGAAGCATTTATACCCTAGCTTTAGATACCCTAAGTAGTGGAAATGCTACGGTTTCCAAAGCAGTTTTGAAACAGTTTGCGCGCTGGATATCTTTTCATTTCCCTCAGTTTACCCAGCAGAATGTAAATTCTGTCTCTGCCTGGGACAAAATTGAAGCCTTGTTAACAGCGCAAGTGGAACAGGGAAATGGGACGGTGTCTCAATTTTTTCCTGTGTTCCTGGTGATTCAGAAAGAAGTGCTAAAGAGGGATTTGAAACGATATCCATGGCAAATCTCCCTGAAATAGAGATTTTTGGAATGCACTTGAGTTAGCAATATGAATTAAGCATTTAAAGTTTAGCCTGTAGAACTATGAGTTGAATTTTAACCCTTCTACTTAAGAAACCCCTGCCATGGTACAAAGGGCACAGGAAATGCAGATTTCTGAAGCTTCTTGCATAAAGAACAATACCAGAGGAGACCAAGGGAACCCAGATAAAGGAGCTCCTCTGGCTCCAAGTTAATCAAAGCCACAGACATACTCAAATAAGCACAAAGAGACCAAGGGCGCACGCGCAAAGGGAAAAGTTCAAAAGTTCAGCCAGGAGGAAGACCACAACCTTCAGCCTCAGAGACCACCAAAAGACCCCCGTGCAACCACCACAGCGAACCACGCATGCCCAGAAGGGCGTGGAACTATTTAGCATACGAGGCGAGGACAGGCGGGGCCAGGGGTTGAACATGCATGAAAAAGTGCAATCTATTGCATATGGAACACCTTTGTGAATAAAGATGTGGGTCAGACTGAAGCTCGGGGCACAAGTTTTTCATGAGAGCTATCTCACTTGTGCCGGGCGCCGACATACATACCCACTTCATAACTATCTCTGGTTGTGGAGTCTATTTATTCCGTGTATCGCTTCATCCCCTCCTGCGGCTTCCCCTACCCCTCCTCCCAAACCCTCTGCCCCTGAACTGAGAGAGACGAGTGAGGCTCCCCAGCAATCACAGGGTACCTGGAACTGCCACTGTTTCCCTGGCTTCCCACCTCCCTCTCAGTACCCTGGCTCTGGAAGTTGCGCACAGGCTGACAGAGCATCTTCCCTGCGCCGCTCTAGCCGAGTTCCTGTTACCCCGACTTTGCGTTCTGACCCCCCCATTCCTAAAATGGCTACAACCACATGGTTGGCATCCAGGATACTGCTGACCGCATGGTCGGAGCCCAAAATGGCAGCATCCACGTGTTTCAGCCCTCCACTTACCCCTCTTCTCCCCACAATCCCTTTTGCCCACCTGTCCCCTCCCCCAAACCTTTCCGGTCTCACAACCCCTTCTTTCCCTTGGACGCTCCTCCCCTTCCTTTCATGTCCCCGCCCTCCGTGATATCATCCTGTGATCCCGCCCCTAGTTCCCATGGTTGCGCCGCCCCCCTGCCAGTTCCTGTTTCCCACACCCCCTTGCCCGGGTCTCAAGAGGGTGGGGCCGAGGGCTGGGGGGGTGGGCCCCTGCCTGATTCCCACAGGACTGGGGCAGGGGGAGGGGATGTCCCCCCTCCCAGTTACCAAGGCGCCGGGGTGGGGGGGGCAGAGGCAGGGGGTGTACCCCCTCCCAGTCTCCATGGGAGTGGGGTGAAGGGTGTTTCCCTGCCTGCTTCCCAAGGCAGTGGAACTGGAGGAGAGGGTGGTCCCCCTGCCGGGTCCCACGGGGGTAGGGCTGAAAGGGGAAACCCTGGAGTTCAAAACCAGGAGGAAGAAGTAATTCCCTTGGTAGCCCCTGTTCAATACACAGGTGGTAGGGCCAGCCCTAGAACTTACCAGCCCTTCTCATATCAGACAAAGCGTGAGTTATGTAAAAGTCAATTAGCATTTGGGAGAAATAGTGAAATTTTTAGAAGCATGATGAGAGCTACATTAACATCCCTTGAATTTGTTCCTACTGACCTCCTAGATCTTTTCTGGTGCCTGCTTACCCAGTCAGAGTTTGATCTATGGGAAAGCTCCTGGAAGAGATCTCTCAGGGATCTCTTGGAGGAACTTCAGCAAACCCTTCAGGGTGCCAAAGATTAAGAAAATAATAACATTACTTATGAATATCTGTGTGGCGAGGGGAAGTGGGCTAAGCCTGACGACCAAGCTCCGGTGTTATCAAAATTCATTCTAGATAAGATTTCAAAGGCTGCGGATGAGGCTTTTAACCAGTTACCAACTGTTGAAACTAGTGGTAGTTTCCTTGACATTAAACAGTCTCCTTCAGAAAGTTTCTTAGTTTGTTGACGGGCACCGTGCACAGGTTGAGAGAAAAAGTATGGGACCCCAATACACAAGTGGAGATGGTGAAAGAGATGGCACAGAGGAATGCCAATGAAGTCAGTCCCAGGGTGCTCCTGGGACTGCCTCTCAACCCCCCCCCCCACCTACACTGCCAGAGATGATTGAAGCGTGTGCAAGAAAGGCAGAACTGTTTGCTGCACTGGAGGCGTGGTCAAGACCGACAAACACAGAGACTGTGGCAGCTGTATCTCCAGGAGTCAGAAGGCAACAGATGTCACCAGAACAACTGAGGAAGCAAAGGGAGTTGACCCATCCTAATTGATCAGCATCGAACTCTGATTTATTGATCTCACTTACACACTTTTATAGTGGTGTTAATTAAGCTTATACATATTACAAAACCCAAGCTCATCATTGGCCACAGATTACACACCAACCCCTACTTTGTTTCCGAAACCTGTGGTTTTCTTGTTGAGACTAATACTTGTTTTTCTCATCCTGTTATTAACTTGTTATGTATTATTCTCAAGGCCTCCATGTTTTCCACCATGCTTTCTCATCACTACTCAAGGACATGGTGTTTACTGTTGTTAAGGAAAAAGCCTGAGAACCCGCTGCTTACAGCTGCCTTTTACTTTTAAACCAGCTGTATATGTTCATGGCCTTTTTTCCTTCAAGCCATGTCTGAGCAAAATTCTCCAACAAATTCCCCGTTTTTCTTTTTTGCGCAAGGAGGTTAGTCTGCCAGGTTTTTTTCTATCATTCTACTGACCATATTTTGAATACAATTAAAAATACAAGGTAAAATAAGTAAAAGCATTAAAAGCACATCTAATATCTCTATAGCATATGTCAAAAGGTTCCTCAGCCACGGTCCAAGCAATGGCTTTTACCCCAAAGGGTTAAAACCACGCCCAACTGAGCCATAATGTCCTGCCTTATCAGGCATTGCACAGCAGGTGGTAATTGGACTACTGAAAAAGAAAACTGTTAGCTGTTTTCCATTCATGCGAACCGGGAGAGGAGGCGAACAGTTAGGGCTAATAATGCTGGAATCGACCCCAGTGTCCAACAAGCCTGAAAATGATCCTTTCTGTCCTTGAAATTCCACTTCCACCCTTTTCTTGGGTCTCTCAGAAAGGTTCAAAGTCAGTAAGGTAAGTCCTCCGGTGGATTCAAAACCATTTCCCCCCTTCTCTTGTCCTTTTATAGTCTGTAATCCCTTAGTCATTTGGCTCAAGTGGCACCAGCTGAGCAATTCTCAGTCCTTTGTTAATTTGGAGTGGTGGGAAAGGAGTATGCACCATAACATATAGTCCACACAAATGACGCCAGGCAAAACAAATAATCCCAACGCAGATGATCTTCTGAAAAGCAAAGCACCCAGCTTGACTCTGTAACAATAGGTCCATGAATCCCTGGTGGGATTTTCCGTGGGTGCGGGGTCATCAGCATAACTTCTACAGCGGGTGCCAGTTCCAAGCCGAGGCTCCCTGTGGTGTCGGGTTGGAGACAGGAGAGGGTGCTGATGCTGCAGCGATGACTTCTGTTGGTGCGTGGTCACTGCGGTTCTGGCACCAACTAGGCGTTGGAGGCAGTGCTGTTGACGTTTGAAGAGGTGCAAGAGCAGCTAACACCTGATTTTGAGAGGTCCCTGCTTGTTCTTGTAAGCCTAGCCCTAATTGTGCTACACATTCATTTACAAGCCCTTGCCAATGAGCATTGAATAACAATTGCTGAGGCTGAGTAAAGATCAATTTAGCTATCTCATGACAATCATTCATCAAAAGAAGAAGACTAGCATCAAAAATATAATCTAACATCTCTTTGGCTGGCTCACTTTTCACTCCAAACTGACTAACAGTAGACCTCAGTCGAGACAGCAATTTCCAATCAAGAGCTGTAATAGTAGCCTGCATGCTCCCTCCCTCCTGCAGATTGAATACAACAGGACAAGCCAGCTGGGTAGCAGCGCTGATAAGTTCCCCATCCCCCTTTTTCATAGCGTCTCTGGCAAGCGCAGCCCAGGCCAACCTCCGTTTCCTTGCAATAGCCCCCGCTAGGTCGTTTTCCGCCCCAGGGATCGGCTCATTGATTTTCGGGAGATTATCGGGTGGTCTTGGCCATAGTTCGTGTTGTTCAGGGGGTGTGGAAGCCTCAGAAGCACTCTGTGTAGCCTGGCTTGAAGCAGAAGAGGGCGACGAAGCAGGTAATAGGACCGTCCTCATTGCAGGGGCTGATGGTATTCCCCTGTCCTGATCGTATCCCCTGTCCTGATCGTAATCTTTATTACACCCATGAGCAGTGGTAGCCTGCTGGGCAGCCTCTTTCTCAGCCTGAAACTGCAGTAATTCATTGCGAACAACCTGCCATAATTTACCTAACTTCTTGGCAGTTTTATCGCCCTCTAAAGTAGCCTCCCATAATAAATCACCGAATTTACGCCACTCCGTTAAGTCGTGAACCATATGGGGGTTAATAAAAACTCCCCTATCGTAGCCATAAGCCAAAAGCCCTGGTAAATCCTTCTGCAAATCTATCCCCTTAACCTGCCTTTCTTGTAAAAAGGCAGTAAATAAATCATATGCTGCTTGCCTTTCCATACCTAAAATTGTCAGCGCTGTTGCAGCCTCTTCAAGGTCCGTGCAGCACGTATCAGTCGGGCTCACCTGTACGACACCCCAGGCACGACGCTTCTGAGCCTCTTTTTTATCCGCTTTTTTTTTCTTTTCTCCGCGTTTTCTGATGTCCCGGCTGCTTCTTAGGACCTGAGCCGTGTCTTCACTCCTCCGTGGTGCATTGCCGTATCACGATCGGGTGTCACCTTTTGAGGAAGCAAAGGGAGTCGACCCATCCTAATTGATCAGCATCGAACTCCGATTTATTGATCTCACTTACACACTTTTATAGTGGTGTTAATTAAGCTTATACATATTACAAAACCCAAGCTCATCATTGGCCACAGATTACACACCAACCCCTACTTTGTTTCCGAAACCTGTGGTTTTCTTGTTGAGACTAATACTTGTTTTTCTCATCCTGTTATTAACTTGTTATGTATTATTCTCAAGGCCTCCATGTTTTCCACCATGCTTTCTCATCACTACTCAAGGACATGGTGTTTACTGTTGTTAAGGAAAAAGCCTGAGAACCTGCTGCTTACAGCTGCCTTTTACTTTTAAACCAGCTGTATATGTTCATGGCCTTTTTTCCTTCAAGCCATGTCTGAGCAAAATTCTCCAACAAACAACTTCAACATGTCATTTGCTTCATATGCAAAAAACCAGGACACTTTGCCGAAGACTGCCCCCAAAGCCAGCAACAAAACCAGCAACTAAAGACACCCTTCACACCAAAAAACTACAACGCGAGCGTGCATCCGCCCTGTACCACGACATAAATGCAGCGGGCTTCCCTAAGGGGAAAACCTCCCTCAAAACAGAAAAGGCGGAGGAAGGGAAGCAGGGTGCGGGAACACAAAATAACCATTTACAGGATAAAATCTGGTGGTCTCACAAGCGTTTCAAGCTTGTGACCGCCAAAGCTTTTACTTTCAGGTCTACCCAGTGGACAGCCATTGGAGTGGACATGTCAGAGGACTTGCAGAACTTGACAAAATATCGCACAAGATTGGACAGCGAGTACTTTGTTATTGGGGACACTGCACACACCCCCATGGAGATTGAGGTGGCTCCCATGACCATCAAAGGGGACATGCCTAACCTCATTCTCCTGGCGCACTGTCCACAGCCACCCTTCTATTTGGCCAAGGGGCTAAATCATCGCCCAGGCCATTCCTGTTCCAGCAGAAATTTCAGTAGATGACAAGGCGCCAGGTGTATACTGGGCAGAAGTGGTTGGCGAGGACATACCCATTATGGGATGCAACCTAATGCGTGGAGCAGAACATCTCCACGTGGAAGGGTTGCTTGACACGGGCAGATGTGACAATCATACCTGAAAGGTTGTGGCTGTCACACTGGGATTTGCAACCCGTAGCTGGTCAAATCCAAGGTGTAGGAGGATTCGCATTGGCAAAGATATCAAAAAGCATGGTGCAAATTGAGGGACCAGGTGGAAAATTGGCCAGCGTCCGCCCATTTGCTACTAATTACAAAGCTCCCTTGAGGGGTAGAGACACCATGTTGCAGTGGGGGGATCAAATTGGTCATCCCTAAGACACCCCAGGATTTTTAAAAGCAGCCACTGTGGAGCACCTTGCCCACAAGTTAACATGGCTGAAAAATGATCCAGTCTGGGTAAAACAGTGGCCACTCAGTAATGAAAAGATAGAGGCGCTTGAGGAGCTTGCGGAAGAACAATTGGCTAAAGGACACATTGAAGAGACAACTAGCTGCTGGAATTCCCCGGTCTTTGTAATAAAAAAGCCAGAGAAGGATAAGTGGCGGCTCCTCCATGATTTAAGAGAAATAAACAAGATAATTGTGGACATGAGGTCTCTCCAACCAGGGATGCCCTCCCCAACGATGCTCCCCCAAAATTGGCAATTGGCTGTCCTAGACATCAAGGACTGTTTCTTCCATATCCCCCTACACCCGGACGATGCACCACGGTTTGCCTTCTCGGTTCCCACCATCAATCGAGAAGCCCCAATGAAGCGCTACCACTGGAAAGTATTGCCTCAAGGGTGAAATGCAGTCCATCCATCTGCCAGGGGTACGTGGCTTCATTGCTGTCCCCAGTGCACACGCAGAAAAAGGAGGCAATCATCCTACACTACATGGATGATGTGCTTGTGTGTGCCCCCGATGACATAATACTCCAAGACCCACTTGACCTAGTGGGTAAAGTTTTAATCTCTGCTGGATTCCAACTGTAGGAAGACAAGATTCAGAGGATGCCACCTTGGAATTACCTGGGCTTGTAAATCACTGCGCGGACCATTGTTCCGCAGAAATTGGAAATTAAGAGTGATCCCAAAACCCTAGCAGATCTCCATTCCTTGTGTGGGTCTTTGAACTGGGTCAGGCCTTGGCTGGGCCTCACCAATGAGGACCTAGCTCCCCGTCTCAATTTACTGAAGGGGGAGAGAGAGCTAGCCTCTCCCCAAAAACTGACCCCAGAGGCAAAAACCACCTTCCAAAAAGTGCAGAAGGCTTTGGCCGAGAGGCAGGCTGATCCTTATAAGCCCGAGCTGCCTTTTGAATTCATTGTTTTGGGCAAGTTACCACACATAAATGGGTTGATATTCCAGTGCTTTGAAGGGCAGAAGGATCCACTTCTAATCATAGAGTGGGTTTTCCTCTCCTATCAGTGATCCAAAACCATCACATAGCCACAGGAACTGATAGCTCAGCTAATCTGGAAGGCCAGAGTAAGATTGAGTGAGCTGGCTGGTTGTTACTTCCAGTGTATTCACCTTCCAGTCAACCTTTCTAAGGAGGGAAAGAACTCTCCCGAGAGGTTGACCAAAAAAAGGTTCTAGGACCTGCTCCAGAGCAATGCCAGTCACCAGCTATCCCTGGACAGCTACAGTGGACAGGTATCAGTCCAGGCCTCGTCACACAAGCTGTTCAATGAGGAATTCCACCTCATTGCTCCTGAGAAAAGGAGTCGTAGGCCACTCAAGGCACTTACAGTGTTCACTGATGTGTCCGGGGCATCCCACAAGTCGGTGATGACTTGGAGAAATCCCCAGACCCAGAATTGGGAAGCTGATGTTGAGTTTGTGGAGGGGTCGCCCCAGATCACTGAACTGGCCGCAGTCGTGAGAGCCTTTGAGAAGTTCTCAGAGCCAATTAATTTGGTTACAGATTCAGCCTATGTGGCGGGAGTAGTGTCCAGGGTGGAGTAGGCAGTTCTCAAAGACATCGAGAATGAGCATCTCTTCAGGTTGCTCTCAAAACTAATTTATTTAGTTTCGCAGCAGGAGCACCCTTTCTATGTGATGCACGTGAGGTCACACACCGATTTGCTAGGCGAGGTCGCAGAAGGCAATTGCAAAGCAGATTCCCTTGCTGCCCCAGCAGAAATGGCACGTCTTCTGGATATCTTTCAACAGGCAAAGCTAAGTCACTAGCAATACCATCAAAATATTCCAGGTCTAATCCATCAGTTCCAGCTAACTCGAAGTCAGGCTTGAGCCATTGTGGCCACCTGTCCCAATTGCCAGCTTCAGGCAGTGCCATCACTGTGTGTTGGGGTTAACCCCCGAGGCCTTGGGAGCTGAAAAGTGTGGCAGACAGACATCACACACATTCCCAGTTTTGATCGCATGAAATATGTGCATGTCAGCATAGATACATACTCAGGTGCAGTTTATGCCTCTGCCCACGCAGGGGAAAGGGCTGTGCATGCCAAACAACACTTGGTGCAAGCCTTTTCAGTATTGGGGATCCCTAGGGACATTAAAACTGACAATGGCCCAGCGTACGCCTCCAAGGAGTTCCTAGAGTTTGTCTAGCAGTGGGGAGTGGAGCACAAGAAAGGCATTCCCCACTCCCCCACAGGTCAAGCTGTGATCGAGCGTGCCCACCATACACTCAAAGAAGTCCTGGCTAGGCAGGGAAATTCTGCAGTGTGGATGACTCCACAACAAAAGCTCTGCAAAGCCCTGTTTACCATCAATTTTTGAATTGTTCATTTGAAAACATGAATCCTCCAGTAGTACGCCATTTCAATAATGACAAGCCGTTAAAGTTGTCACAGTGTCCACCAGTTCTCATTAAGGACCTAGAAACTTGGGAAACCAAGGGTCCTTATGAGATTGTCACCTGGGGGTGTGGTTACGTGTGTGTATCCACCCCCTCAGGCCCTCGATGGATACCCCGAAAGTGGGTAAAACCTTTTGTCCCCAAAAATCCAGCTCCAGCAGATGGGGATGAGAAGCAAGCAGCTGTCGCCTCAAAGAGAAGATGCCACTGGAAAAAGGAGGAAGAATCTTCCTAAGAGAGTTAGCTGCATTCCGGCAGACTCATGCACTTGAATATGGTTTTTTTAAAAAAATGTTTGTTTTCCTTTGTGGAAATCTACCTCCCACCTAACCTCACAACGAGCCGTGTCCGAGTTGCCATCCTGTTCGCGCTAAGCAGTCTGACAGCTGCGTGGATCGTTCCTCAGCCACACCAAAACATCTGGGTTACCCTGGCACAGGTGCTCCAACAGGAAAATATATGCCTGTCCACAGCAGCAGTGGAAGACCCCATGTCTACCTGCCTGGTAGGGATTCCATTGCAAGCTGGAGAGTTTACAGACAAGTTAGATACGTCTATACCTCCCCCAAGTCCCAAACCAAATCACACACAACCACGCAATATCTGTCACCAGCGAGCTGTAATGATTAAAAGCCCCACAGAAGAGTGGCTGCCAAAGTTACCCAGAGCTGCTCAGAAGCCTCAAGAGTTAGAGCTGTTGGGCTCCTCCCCTGCACCATACTGCATACACTTCTTCTTTATCCCACGTTCCAACACCAAACCTTTTAACAACATTAAACAGTATAGAGAGGAATTCACTGCCAAAAGGTGGTGTGAGGTTTTAAGCCATGTTACAGCAGACAATCCGTTCTATTCACATCCCAAAAGCCTCCCAAAAGGACTGTTTTTAATTTGTGGGGATCGGGCATGGGCAGGAATCCCTTCTCAGCTTTTAGGAGGGCCATGTACCATCAGGCGGTTGTCCCTGTTGACACCCAACCAAACCATGATTGGCGAGTGGACTCAAAAGAACAATTTGGTCAGCAAAATTCAAAAGAGAAGCGTAGACAATTTGGACCCAAATTGTGGTGCAGAAATCTTCCATTGGGCCAAGTCAAAAAGAGTTGCTGTATTCCTGTTCCTTCCATGGGTTGCAGCAGCCAAAGCTCTAGGTGAATTGGGCCACCTAGAGTGCTGGGTAGTCAAACAGGCAAACTTGACATCCATGGCCCTCAGCTCCCTCCTAGAAGACAAGGAAATTACCAGGCAGGCCACACTCCAAAACCGTGCGGCCATAGATTTCCTCCTGCTGCTGCATGGACACGAGTGCCAGGAATTTGAAGGACTGTGCTGCCTGAACCTAGCATCAAAAGCACCCAATGTCCACGCGGCTCTCCGAGAAGTGAGAAGCCTGATCAGACAAGTCAAGCAGGAATCCGAGGACTGGTTCAGCGGACTGTTCAAGGACTGTGGACTCTCAGGGTGGTGGACTTCTATAATTAGGGCAATTTTGTTGTTTTTTGTTGTTCTTTTCCTAGTCATGTTAGCATTCGGGATTCTACATCGCATACTTTTAAAGGCTATCAACGGTTTGGTCTCTACTACCTCAGAAGTCAACCGCACAGAGTTTGTGGAACTAAAGCAAATTGACAGACCCACGAATCATGAGTAGTGGACAAATTCATAATCTGCAGCAGAAATAGTCCAATGCATTTCCTTTTAATTTTAGTTAACAGAAAAGGGGGAGGTGTCGTATTGCTCTAAATAGTTTATTTAGTTGTTGTTTTGCACTGGGTGATGGGAAATTTGTACTGAGTATGGTATGTCACGTGGATTGTTATTTCCCCTCTCCTATCACATGGTCTTTCCCTTATGCACCCCTCTGCTATACCCCCTGGTGGTCTGTTCCCTGGTTACCCCTCCTCTCGCCCCTCCTCAATGGTATCCCATTGGCTGCGGTCCTATTGCCCTGCCCTCATCCTCTTGGGTATAAAAGTCCACTGCAGGAATGTCATGCTCTCTTTCCTACCTGGCTGGTCACCAGAGCCAGAAGCGTCCATTCCCAAGCCAATAAACGGGACACTCGTCCCCATGTGAGGAGCGCTTCTCGTCTTTTACTTTGTCCATGTAAGACCGTGTGGGCCAGGGTCCGAGCTAGCCTGATTGGACCCATACAACAGCCCGAGATACACGGATTCTTACATCATGTGCATTTCACCTGGAACGTGTGGAATCTGATATGGTCTGCCATACAGTATTTCATAGGGACTGATGTTATCCCTCCACCTTAGTTCTATGTGGATTCTCAGTAAAGCTATATGCAAGGGTTGAACCCATGTCATGGATGTTTCCCGATAAATTTTACTAATTTGTGTTTTAAGGGTTCCATTCATATGTTCAATTTTACCACTCACTTGGGGTCTATAAGGTGTATGCAGATCCTAAGTCATTCCCAAAATCCAGCTAACTTCCTTAACCACAGTTGCAACAAAGTGTGGTACCCTGTTGGATGACATCCACAAGGGAACCCCAAACCCTGGAATTATATGATTGAGCAAAACTTTTACTACTTCCTTGGCTGTGTTAGTGCAACAGGGGTAAGCTTCCGGCCATCCACTGAAGGTGTCAATTAATACCAGTATGTACTGGTATCCCTCTTTGCGTGGTAACTCTGCAAAATCTATTTGCCAGTAATCTCCAGGAAGAACCCCTGCATTTGTTACTCCTAGCAGAACTCTTTTCCTCGTGTCAGGGTGGTTTTTTACAGCAGATTTCACATTTGCTCACTACTGACTGTACAATATCAGTCATTCTCATTCCTATTACTACCTTTTTTAGATGTTTCAAAAGATTTTCAGCCCTGAAATGTGTGTTTTCATGTTCTCCCTTGAATTGCAGAAAATGAAAACAAACTCCATAACTTTGCAAAAGTTGTAAAGCCGGTATGTTTATTACAGTACTGGACGCATGTGGGGATCACTCCCCTTAAAAGACATGCTTACCTCTGGGAACTCCAGATCCATTTTTTATCTCCCTTACTAATCCATATGCATGAAATTGCACAATAGGTTCATACATACACATTTTACTGAGTTCGTGTTACACTTGCAGCTAGTTAAACTTGCAGCTAGTTTTTTATCAGAAAGTACAGAAAGAATTCCTGGGTCAACCTGCCTTGCCTCCTGCAGTCTCATCGTCTGTTTGTCCTTCCGCTGAAGCAGTTTCTTCAAACATAGGTTTTGCGAGAACAGGCAGTCAGACCAAACAGTTATGTTTGCAAGCCACAGGCTTCAAAGTTCAAGGGCCCACCCCCCTTATCTCTAATTCAAATATGTACATTTTACTTAAATCAAAATGGATTTCTACTCTGGATAATTTCCACTCTGTCTCATTCCCCCCCTTTCCTAAAAAAAATAAGTAAATTCTTTGACTTAATGCAAATTCTTATGATAATAAGTGTCTCTTAATGCTTTACCATGTGCATTTGATAAGAAGGTTAACACAGCCACTCGCTGCAGTATTCTCCAATTCCAAATTACCAATATAAAGGATAACCCTAAACTTACTCCAACTAATATTAACAAAATTACAATGGGGTGACACAACTTATTAAAGATCCCATTTGCAGTTAGTGACCACCCAAAGATTACAGACCACCAGTGATGACCTGCATTTTGTTTTATTTTTTTGCAGAATTCTGGTTATTTCTTTTGTATCATATCAGACAGTAATTAGGGTTCTCTCTCTGATTTTTTTGGATTTTCTTCAAGATCTCTAATAGGTAATTGTTTTACTAATGTGAGGTCCATTCCAATAGGAGTAGGTGATAGTCTGTGATACATTGTGTCGTTGGTTTTAATTAACTGGTGGGATGTCACTGGGGCCAAGTATGAAAAATCGCACTTGATAATCTTAACAAAATTACAAATACAAAAATTAGAATGATTTCTACTAGGCAAACTAACATAGTTTTTATCAATTTTTACAATAGCATAAGCACTTCTCAAGCATGCACAACCTTTACCAGTATATACAAGTACAGTTTTCTGATCAGTGACTGCATGAATCTTGAAGTGGCAAATACTTTGTTCAGGGTCAAGAAACACATCTTGAGCATTAATAGTACTGCTTTCACAAATGAATCCTAGTTGTTCCCTTGTAGCACATAATTCTAAGTTTACTGTTTGCCACTTTTCATTCACCTTTCATGCCCACACCCTATGTTCTAAAGGGTAGAGCACCGTTTTCTTATGATTTAATCGTAGTGCAGTGATGGGGTGGATAACGTAAACAGTGGCATGACGTATAGTAAGCACAAAGGCAGTGGCCACATTAGAAGCCGGATCATAGGTGAAATATACCATAGTCCACCAGAATTGAAACTTCCTTTCAAAATCAATCGCATTATCCCAGACAACCTTCCGAATTTCAGCTGGAAAATCACCTTCACCCTCTTCCCGCATGATTAAAGCTGCTGTTGCCTGCATCCATAACTGTGCTTATATACAACTGAAAGCTAATGACACATTATCTTGAACCATACTAGGCACTTCTACTATTAACTTGTGGTCTTGGTCCCTGGCCTTCTCCCACTTTGGCAGTACTTTTGAAATCTGCCACTGGCTAGTTCTTAATGCCAATAGAGATGACTGTAAAGGCTGTTTGAATTTTGCTAGACCACCTGCTGCAGGGGCCAGCTTGTTAATTAGTATTTCTGAATCAATTTCATTTAAAACTCCCAACCCTGTCCCTAATATCCCAGTTAGATCCCTTCTTATTCTGCTTCTGAGGTGTACTTGTCTGTGTAACCATGTTGTCCAGACCTCTCCTCCTTAGGAAAGAGGAGCAGTCTAATTGGAGTTTTGAGATGTTAATTTGCATTAGCACTTCCCTTGAACTGTCCACAGTGCCCGTTCCTGCCACTCCTGCTCCTCATATACCCGATTCCCGTGGATTACTACAATGGAAAGGTTTAAATCTTTTATCTCAGAAGGTTCTCCCATGGATCTAGTATACTGATTAAAAGCCTGGGTGTCACAGACATCTTTTCATAAAAATCCTTTCTTTTAGGATTTTTCCCCTTCTGGGAAGCTGAGGCCCCAGAAGAAGAATGTAAGCAATTATTATCTGCTGCTGTGGAATGCAATAGGTGCACTTGTGATTGGCTCATGTTCCATGTGTACAATTAAGGGCCAATCACAGGACCAAGCTCTCTGGGACAGATTCACAGAGAGCTCTCTTGTTTTTAGATTCCTATTCTATTCTTAGCATAGCAGCTTCGGAACTTTTCTCTCTATTCCTTTTAGTATAGTCATAATGTATCATATATCATAAAATAATAAATCCAGCCTTCTGATCATGAAGCCAAGATTCTTGTCTATCTCTCTCACCCTGAGGAACCCTTGCAAAGCCATGTAACACCTGGGACCAAGGCCATTCAGCATTGCTTTGGATAGAGGTACTGTCTAATTCTAAGACTCCAATTATAATCATACACAAAACAATTTTGTAAATGAAATTATCAACTACCCCCGGCCGCAATATACTCATTTTGCCGAAGTAAATTTTAGTCTCAGTTCTTAGTCTCTTGGTGCCACTTTCTAAGGGGCTTCTGGGGCCTTCTTCACTCAAGAGTGGTGGATCCAGGCATTCTGCTCCTTGATCTTGATTGCGGTGAAGGTGGTGAGAAGCACCTGGAATGGTCCTTCCCACTGTGGTTCCAAAGTCTTTTCTTTAAGAAACTTAATATATACATAATCTCTAGGCTGTATGTTATCTACTGGTCCATCTAGCTCCCTGCTCCGAGTTCTAGCCACATGTTTCTCAATTTCTCTGAGCTGTTTGCTTAAAGCCACCATGTAGGTGGCCAGTGTAACCTCCTCAATTTGGGTGGGCATTCCCTTTTGTATTCCATATGGTCTTCCATGAAGCATTTCAAAAGGACTCAGCCTTTCTTTAGTTCTAGATTTAGTTCCAATTCACAACAGTGCCAATGGAAGAGCTTGGGGCCAGGTTAGATTAACTTCCTGCCCCAGTCTTATCATCTGCTGCTTTATCAAATGATTAATTTTCTCCACTTGGCCTCTCAATTGGGGGCGGTATGGAGTGTGAAGTTCCCAATCTATGCCCAGGTGGCTACTAATCTGTTGCACTATTTTGGAAATGAAATGTGATCCTCTATCCGAGGATATTGTGGCTGGAACTCGGAAGCATGGTAATATTTCTTGTAATGATACCCTGGTCACCTCTTGAATCTTGACAGTTCTGGTGGGGAATGTTTCTGGTCACCCTGAAAAATATATCTGTCGATACTAATAAATTCCGATAACCCTCTTTCCTTGGTAGTTCTGAAAAGTCAATTTGCCACTGCTGTCCAGGCCCATGGCTCCTCCCAGTCTGACTAAGTTTTGGTCTGGGGATATTTTTGGGGTTAGTCTGGAGGCAAAGATCACACTGTTGAGTCACTTGAGTAATAGTAGTATATAGATTCCTGGCAATGATTCTTTCAATCAAATAGGTGTTCAGGGTATCTATTCCCCAGTGTGTTTTTTTGGTTCTCCTCCCTTACTAGTGACCATAACAAATGGGAAGCGATTACCAGCTTCTCTTCAATGGTAGCCTACCTTTCTTGGTTGCATGTCCCTTTTTGATCTTTGATTAGTTTTCTATCTTTCTTATTATATTCTGGCTTACCTTCAAGGGAAATTTGTCCATCTGGAATTAGAGCTCCTTCAATAGTTACCTCACCTTTTGCTGCTTCCTTTGCCTCTCTATCTGCCAGCTCATTTCCTTCTTCCAATTATGAGCTCACTCTCTGGTGTGCCTTAATATGCATAATTGCCATCTTTTCAGGCAGGTGAACTGCTTCCAGCAGCTGGATTTTCTCTTGCACATATTTGATGTTCTTTCCTTGTGAGGTCAGCAGTCCCCTCTCTCTCCAGATGGCTCCATGTGCATGCACAACTCCAAATGCATATCCCAAGTCTGTATAGATGTTTATTCTTTTTCCTTTTGCCATTTCCAAGGCACGAGTCAGTGCAATTATCTCAGCCTTCTGTGCAGAGGTACCTGTTGGTAAGGGTCCAGATTCTATTACCTCTCTGCAGGTAGTCACTGCGTATGCAGCATGTTGCTTTGTCACTGGCAACGTAGCTACTCCCGTCAGTGAACCAGGTCTCTGCATCGTCCAAAGGAGGGTCCTTTAAGTCTGGGTGGCTGGAGTGAGTAGCTTCAATGGTCTCCAGGCAATTGTGGTGTACTGTTTCTCCTTGATTTCCACTGAGAAAAGAAGCTGGGTTGACAATATTAGTTCTTCTTCCATCATGATTGCCTGGTATTCTAGGAACCTCTGTGGTGAAAGCCAGTGGCCACCCTTCACTTCAAGTACTGCAGACACTGTCTGGGACACTAGCACAGTCATTTTCTGTCCCAGGGTAAACTTGCGTGCTTCTTGAATATTCTGCACATTCTGCTCGACTGCTGCTACAGCTCTGAGGCAACCTGGCCATCTCTTGGCCGTTGCATCTAGTTGCTTGGAAAAGTAAGCAACTGTTCTCCAATATGGACCCAAATAGAAAGAATAATTAACTTACATCCAGAAGTCCCAAAGCTGGAGCTGACATGAGGGCACTCTTTAGCTGGTGAAAGGCCCATGTTGCTTCCTTTGTCCACTGGAGATCTCTATTTGACCAACAGTCCCTTATTATAAACCCACAGCCGGCACCACCCTGCTATGCTTAAGAAGGTTTGGAGTACCTTTATCGTCTGGGGTTTCGGGATTTGGCATATGGCTTCCTTGCGAGCCTGCCCTAAAGTCTGTCACCCAGCAGTAACCTTGCACCCCTGGTCACTACCTGTGCCTTTTTCTTTAATACTCTGTATCCTTGGAGTCCTAGGAAATTTAAAAGGCTTCTTCCTTCTTCCTGTGGAGCTTCCCAGGACTCTGGATCTTTTGCAAGTTGTTCCCCAAACAGAGGGGGGGAATTTTGAAGCCTTGAAGGCCTTGAGGCACACAATCCATGTGAGCTGGGTTTTGTGCCTGCTTTTAGGGCTTTCCCATTTGATTGCAAAAATTTTCTGTCTGGCTTCGTGGATACTGGGGCAAAAGAAGGCATCTTTCAGAACTAAAATGGTAAACCAGGTTAGCTCAGGTGTTAAACATGTTAGCAAGGTGTGTGGGTTTGCGACCACCAGGTGCAGATCAGGCTTTTATTGCCTCACCCTAGCTGGTTGTTTTCCTTAACTTGCACAGGAGGTGCATTCTCTGCCTTCCCTGGTATGTTAGAAGCCCATACCCCAGAAAACACTGGATCCATTATTTTCTTGTTAATTTCATCCTTATTTTCAATTTCAGTTGCACTAATTGTTACAATTAAGCCTAGTATGTCTACATATTGTTGATCATTTACCTCCAAAATAATCTCCCCATCTTTAAATGTGATCTTTGCTTTTAGTTGCTCCAACAAGACCTTTGGAGAGTTGGGCATATACAAAAACCTATGAATATTTTGATGGTTTGCAAAGTATGTTTTTTCAGATTGGCCAGTTGCCCCCTTACCATAACAAAACCTTCTGTTAGGCTTTATTTAACACTGAGTATGCTGCTCCCATGTCTGCTAAAAACTCTATTTTCTTAGTTCCCATCTTTCTACTCCATCCCAACTCTTTGCCTTAATTCAAAGTCTTGGGGTATAAATAGGCTGATCACACTCAGCTTTAATTATTTCTGCTGGGTTTCTTAAATTACTTGAAACTCTCTTTTCTAATAATTCAAACACCCTGTTACTTCTTTGCTTCTCGCGACTGGTTGCTAATAAAATCCTTATAGCTCTCTGAGTAGCCTTTGTTTCCTTATAGTAACACAAATGACAAAATGTCTGCCTTGGTCTCCTCCACCTAAACTCTGTTTTACAAAATCTCAGTCTTTTCCAGTTCTCTTCCTGAACAATCTAATTAAAGCGCTGTTTCCACTGACACTTACTTTGCTGCCTTACAAAGGCTGTGCTTGTTACAGCAAAAACTCTGATATGCCTACAAACATAGGACCCTCCTGCCCCACCCCATCCCGGATCTCAAATTCACGAGAGTCAGGGCTTAAGTTGCTGTAGGAGGGGAAATTGAAATTCCTTTAATTAGTTTTACCACAGTTAGACATCAATCACCATACTGCAGTTTTTCTGAGTAAAATGCTACACTTGTTGCAAACAAAATCCTAAAATCTCCACAAACACAACCCTACAATCCCGAGAATCAAGTTACCACAATGCAGGGGAAGTACCACACAAACTCACCAGGAAAGGGGTATCTCTTAGAGTGCCCACTTTTCTCAACACAACCCAGCATCCAATACTTCAGCATATACCCACATCAGTTTCTTCTGGTCCTCACACTCTCTGGACACAATCAAAATAACAGCACACAGTAAAATTCCAGGGATCAAGTCCAAACTACTGGGGCAGAGGAACCCCCTGAGTTCGTCTAGCCACGGTTAAAATCTGCACAATCTACACAAATCATCACCTTTAAACACAATAAATGTCCTCACCCACGTTTCTCCACTTGTTCCACTTCTCTGCTCCCTGCCCCCACAGTCTGCCCCAGCTGGTGCCCCAGGCCTCACCTGGCTGCTTCAGACACAGGTAGAACTTCCCTCCTCATGCCATGGGGTACACTCACTCACTCGCTCTCTCTTTCATACACCACGCACTCACACAATTACAAACACATTAACATTAAACACACAATACATTAACCATGCAATGTCCGGACACCACAAGCACACAAACTTTGGGTTCACTCAACTCAACCCCAGAGTCGCTAGCGGTCACCCTATCAAACAATGAACCTGTCTCCAGCTTCTCTATCAGCCAATGGTTGCCTGCAGGCACACGAACGAGGCTGCCCACTCAGACATCTCTGAGTGACTTACCCAGCAGTCCTATCAGTCTCACCCCCAGGGCCCTTCGATACATACCATTTATCCGCACACCAGCAGGTCCTTGTCTGTCTCTGCAGGAGGCAAGCTGGGACAAAGTGGACCCCCTCCAGGGAACATCCTGGGGGTCCGTTCTCCCCTCTGCCCCTGCCAGGACAGAAAATCTCCAGGCTGAATCACCATAATGGATTGCGGAAAAAGAAAACAAACTCTATAACTTTTTAAAAGTTGTAAAGCTGGTATGTTTATTACAGCGCTGGACGCATGTGGGGATTGCTCCCCTTAAAAGACATGCTTACCTCTGGGAACTCCAGATCCCTTTTTTATCTCCCTTATAATCTATATGCATGGAATTTCACAATAGGTTCATACATACAACATTTTACTGAGTTCGTGTTACACTTGCAGCTAGTTACCCTTTGTCCTAGGGTGACGTTATGATGCTTGTATCCCCAGTTGTCTGTTCTGTTTATGCTGGATATTGTGTTCTGTGCCTTCAAGACTGGCTCTGAAAAGCAAAGTTTTGTTTTGTTAACAGCCGGCTCACTCCCCCACAGTTGGTGGGACACAGATGGCGCAGTACATAAGGTTGCTTTTGCTTTTTGCTCTTGCCTTCGCTTTTGCTCTTGCTCCTGCTTTTGCTCTTGCTTTTGCTTGTTAGTTAGTTTAGCTAGGCAGTCTGAATTTTCCCTGTGTGAAAAACACCAATCAATTGTTTTTAAAATTTTAAAAGTGTAATAGTAATAAAATGGTTATAAAAATAGTAATACAATTAGAGTAACAATAATTTGGACAATTTGAATGAGGACAATATGAGACAATAGAAACAAAGAGTTACGGACACCCGGGTACCTTTTTCTGGGCAGCATAAGCCCAAAAAAGGACACCCGTTAACAAAGGATTAACCCTTAAAAACAATAGCCCGTTGCATATTCACACACCTCATACATGATGCATAGATTCCTTTCAAATACAAGATTCTGTCTGGTCATCATCAACTTCTTCCTCATAAGACTAATGGCATCATCCTGGCTGTGCGAGGTGGGAAGAAGTTCGTTTCTCCTGATAATGGAGCAATAAATTCTCTTTCTCTGAAAGATTTAGGTGTCCTGTGGCTGCTATCTTGCTGTGAGTCCTTTCTTTAGAAAAAAAGTATCCTACATAGCATAGTTTCTATTTTAGCATTTTGTTATAACCTAAAACTATATTTACCACACTACTTCAGAGAATTAATACAGCGTTACTTTCTAACACAACACATATAATATTAATTTTAATATTTGCAAAAAGTCAATCATAAAATACACATTTTTCACACCTGGACTGTTTCTCCTCTCCCTTTTCTTGGAACCATTCAAACCTGCTCCAGACTGGGACCTGAGAAACACCGAGAGTTTGCACTTTGTGGCCTGCAGCAGCCATTCCCAGTGCCAGAGGGACCAATAACAGAGTGACCACTCCCAGGAGAGACTTTCTGAATTTTTAATCTCTTCAGAGTGGTGAAAGAGTTTTGTCATCCGATATTGTTTATTTTGTGTGCTGGATGGTGCTGCGCCTGTTAAATAAACAGGTTCTTTCCACTTCTCTCTGAAGAATCCTTCCCAAATCAGTTGAGGGGAGGGGCTGTGTGGGTTTGCTTTCTGGAGGAGCCCCCTTTTGGGGGTTTTCTTCCTAATTTGCCCTAAACCAGGACACCCTTGCAGCTAATTTTTTATCAGAAAGTACAGAAAAAATTCCTGAGTCACCCTGCCCTGCCCCCCGCAGTCTCTTCGCCTGTTTTTCCTTTGGCTGAAGCAGTTTCTTTGAGCATAGGTTTTTGCGAGAACAGGCAGTCAGACCAAACAGCTATGTTTGCAAGCCACAGGCTTCAAAGTTCAAGCCCCACCCCCCCCCCCCCCCCTTATCTCTAATTCAAAGATGTACATTTTACCTAAATTACCTAAATCAAAATGGATTTCTACTCTGGATAATTTCCACTCTGTCTCACTCTGAGCTATCTCCTGAACGATCAGGGGTGGGACTACCACCTGATTTGCTGGTGTAACAGCTCATACACTTTCTGTGATCTCAGCTTTAAGAAACTTAATTAGTTTGTGGTCTGCTTGTTCATATTTTGGGGTGAACCCTGACAAATCAATCTTTTTGTGGAATTACTGGGAGAATACCTTTTTCTGCCATTCCTCTTGCTGCTTTATCAGCAAAGCGATTTCTCAATTCTGGAGTGGTTTTCTCTTTTTGGTGACCTCTACAATGCATGATAGCTACTTCTCTAGGGTTTTTTAATGCTCTCTAAGAGGGCAAGTATTTGTTCTACAGGAATAAATCACATGGGACTCCATTTTCTTCATGGTGGAAAAAGCCCATTATTAATTCACATAATTCCTTTTTATACAGTTTTACAGACCTCGTGTGGGACTCCAATTGGTTAGTAGTTTTCTTGCCAATAACTTTTATTGGTTAGTAATAAGTTGTTTTTCTCTATTGATTGGTCACTCTCTGTGTATATGTGCAGGGAAGATGTTTGTGAAAGATAGTTTTCATTTTTCTATCTAACAGTGTAAAAAGCAGTTTATACAGGTGCAAGTTGTTTTTTTACTCAGGAATAGCTTGTAATATTAACAAATTGCTCACAACAGGATTGCTTTCACATGGGAACTTACAAAATGCTAGCTTTGACAAGGCCAGCCACTGATTCCAGGAGACCAGGCTTGATTTTATGAAGCTTTTCTTTATGATTTTTCTACCATACTGCAACATTGTTCAGCATGTTTGATTTGATTACCTTGAGTGTTCAGAAGTCCTCTCTCCTTCCAGATGGCATGGACAACACTAAATGCATATTTAGAGTCAGTCCATATATTTACCTTCTTTCCTTCGCTCAGGTCTAGGGCTCTTGTCAGTGCAATCTGTTTGGCTTTCTGTGATGACACATCTGCTGGCAGGGCCTTTGCCTGGATCACCTTATCCTGCGTGGTCACTGCAGAGCTCATAATTCTTTTGCCATTTTTCATGATGCTGCTTCCAAATGTTCCCAGTCTGGATTTTCCAGAGGTGCGTCTTTCAGGACTGGTCAGCTGGAATAGACCCCTTCAATTGTCTGCAAACAGTCATGCTCAGGCACATCATCAATTAAGGTGGAGGACAGAAACATGGCAGGGTTAACAACAGAAGTTGTTTTCAGGGTAACATCATCCTGCTCTAATAACAGTGATTGATATTTAAGCATCTGGTTGCCGGACAGCCAATGTCCCCCCTTTTGTTCAAGTATAGCTGCTACTGCATGGGGTACATACACTACAATGTGTTGCTCAAGGGTGAATTTTTGGGCCTCCTGGATCAAGATGACAGTGGTTGCCACAGCCTTCAGACACCCTGGCCAGCCTTGGGCAACACTGTCTAGCTGTTTAGAATAGCAGGCCCCAGCCCTCTGTTGGTTCCTGAGGCACTGTGCTAGTACCCCCAAAGTGACATTCAGTCTTTCATATGTGAAAAGTTCAAAAGGTTTAGTTAAGTCTGGCAGTCCCAGTGCTGGAGCTGACATTAGAGAGTGTTTCAGCTGTCCATCTTGGGTAGAGATTTATATGAAGTTCAGAGTCACACACTAAGGCAGTACTGTAGCCATGATATTTTATGAAAAACCCTTTTGCTAGGATTTTTTCTCCTGAGAAGCTGAGAGGCTTCAGAAACAAAATGTAAACAATAATTATCTGCCGCTGTGGAATGCAACAGGTGCATCTTTGATTGGTCTCATGTGGTTGTTTTTAATTAATGGCCAATCACAGTCCAGCTGTCTCAGACTGTCTGGTCAGTCACAAGATTTTATTATCATTCCATTCCTTTCCTTGCTAGCTTTCTGATTAAATCCTTTCTTCTATTCTTTTAGTATAGTTTTAATAGATCATTTTCTTTTAATAGAATATATATAATAAAATAATAAATCAGCTTTCTGAAACATGGAGTCAAGATTTTTGTCTCTTCCCTCGTCCTGGGACCCCTGTGAACACCACCACAAGTACAGAATCTGAAAAATATAAAAGCTAAAACTTAAGGCATCATCAGAAGCGACCTAACATGCTACAAAAGGGGTCTAAATGTTTTCTCGAGTAGGGTCCTGCTGTAAAGTTTCCAAGTGCCCCTAAAAACACCACCTGAGAGAACACACTGTCAGGCACAAAGGCAATTACACAAAGAATTACATAAAGGGTGTGGAATGCCTCACAGAGAGGATCACACTGTAAAAAAACTTCAAAGTATCCAAAAAGCACTCTCTGAGAGAACACAGTGACTCATTTACAGGCACTAGACTTCAGGGAGGGTCACACCGTTCTTTTAATGCCCAAGTAAATCTCTCCCAAAGACCTACACACTAAATGATTCAAAGCAGATATAATATTTTTCGTCAGAAAAAATCCCACTTCTGACACCAATTGAATGTCCCATTCTGCTATAAAAGGGCGAGTCAGGAAGGATTTTTTTGATAGATTTCTTGGACAAAAGTAAAGTGCAAACGTGGCAATATATCTGAGAACCCTTTATTGATAGAAAAGAGTAAGTGTTCCTACTAAAGGGGGACAGGAAAAGGAGCAGAGAGGGGAGAAAGAGAGGGAGAAAGGAACAGAAGACACAGACAGCGTTACCACAAGAACCCTGGTGATCTGTCAGTGTCAGCTTGGCAGATGGAGTGTGTGTGCTGTGAACCGCGGTGCATTTGCATAGCTCCCGTGGCAGGCTGGGCACGATTTCCAAACAGTAGCAGGCTCTGTGTGTTCCTTCTGTTGGCAGAGAGCAGGCTGTCGTGGCCAAGGGCTCAATCCTGGAACAGCTGCAGGTTCTCAGGGTTGGGGCGCCGCGGCTGCGGGTACAACTGAGTGCAGGCAGCGGTGACAGGCTGGTCGCTATGGGCTAGTGCTATGGCAAGTTGGTGCAGGCGGGCAGCGCAGGAAACACGGCAGTGGTTGCAGTTAGGTGCAAGTGGGCTTGTGCTGCAGACGACAGCTGTGGCTGCAGCTGCGGGCTTGGCTGAGTGCAGGCTGGCAGTGGCTATGCTCGGGAAGCACAACAGGGGCGGCTTGCTGTGGCAGCGTCTGCTCCGTTGGCGGGGCAGCTGTCGGATTTTGGGGCTGTTTAGATGGTCTGGAAAAAGCCCAAAGATGGCCTTGGGCCCCCGGGTTCGAAAGGACGAGAGGAAACTTCAGATTTTTTCTCGGTCTCGGTGTTTATTAATTGCTTATCTAAAAGATTTTCTCTTGGCCTGACAGAGTTCTGCTCAGCAGTCAGCCATGGGCACACACTGAGAGCCCCTGGGGCGGCCACCTATCTTTATACCCAGAGTTACGTATACAATATTTATCATTTTTCTCCAATACCCTCTACCCTTATTAACCAGTGTTCCCCTAGTAAGGTCCAATCCCGGAGTGCCAACATCACCACAGAAGATGGAGGCCTAGAGGAAGAAGAAGAAGGAGAAGGGCACGCCCCAATTCCTCCATCTTACCTCTCTAGACCCCCCTGTACAGAAATTTTAAACCCTGTATCTCACACTCCAATTAACTTATCCCTTCACCATTCACCCCAGTGGAATCCTCCCATCCTCATACTGACGTCATCTCCCCTGTGGGATCAAAGTCCAGCCACCAGACATTTCTGGCAACATTCCAGGACTCCCGAGCCCCCCAGGGGTGGTCTTGTTCACCCTGCACCCCAATTCTGAGAGGCTGAGATCCACATCTCCCCCTTCTGTTTGCACCAAAAAGATCTTTTTCGTTTTTATGTGAAAACCCCCCAAAGTCCTTAGTTTCTTTTTATTTCTCTTCCGGGTCGCTTTTCGCAGTCTGAGTCTCGACTTCTGTCTGAGTACTCGTCTCTTTGTTTCTCGGATCAGCATTCTCGTGCTCTCGCGTTCGGAATGGCTTCACGTGCTGCGCCGACACCCACTTCAGACCTCGATCTGTGGAGATACAAACGAAACCCTTGCCCCAAGTGATTAGTTTGAAAGGACCCTCTATTTGTCCTGTCTCTGGGTTTCTGACCAAAACTAAAGGATTTTCCCTTAGCTTTGCCTGTGTGTTTTTTAGAAAATGTCTCACGATCGGTGGATCAGGTTCCGAGGACGAGCTTTCATTATCTTCATGAAATTCCGAAGTGGATGGATAATCCCTTTGTCGTGTTAACATTGTCTTCTTTGAAGTGCTTTTCTCTTTTTATATATTGTTGGAAAAAATTGCTGCATTGTTGCAGTCTCGCCACGAGATGGCGCTGTGGCTCCGCCGAGCCGACCCGGCATGTGGTGCACTTCTTCCCTCCTGCCACTAGGTGGCGCTGTCACCGGCCTCCCTGGCTCGGATGACGGAGCAAGCTCGACTGCCCCACTTCCTCTTCCGGCTCGGCATCTCCCGTGAAGGGAAGGGACTGGGACTCCGAGGGTCTGAACCAAAGGCACCGGATCTGGAGACGGTGTGGAGCCCCGGGACGTAGAATCCCTAACACGGCCCCTCCTCACCCGCGACGTCACAGGGGACCGGGCTCGGGTTCGCCCGCGCCCTACTTTCTGCGCATGCGTGCTCTCCGAGCCGCTCCCTGTGTCCCCCAAGCTGACGTCATCGTCTCCCCCCCGTTTCACCTCCGAGGTCCCCGCCCCTCGGTCTGTCCCTGAGTCCACCTCCTCCTCCTCTGACGTTGTGTTCACCTTTCCCTCCGGCACCCCAGCTCGCGCCGCTATCCGAG
Organism: Melozone crissalis; assembly: GCF_028551555.1. Classification (NCBI taxonomy): domain Eukaryota; kingdom Metazoa; phylum Chordata; class Aves; order Passeriformes; family Passerellidae; genus Melozone; species Melozone crissalis. Next base: position 431,262 of record NW_026535813.1, on the reverse strand, counting down.
CCGATCTCCGCACCGGGTCTGACGTCACAACCGCGCGCCTCCTGCGTCTCACCACGGTGGCCCTCTGAGGCTGCACATTTACCCCTAGTCCGCCTCCCGCGTTCGCCGCCCCCGCGCTCGTATGTGAGTCTACACGCCGGTTTTTGCGAATTTCGCCCTCCGCGCGTGTCTCCTCATCTTCACCCGCGCTGCCTGCGTTTGCCGCTGCCGCCGCGTCGCCGCTTTCGCCGCGAACAAGCGCCCCCCCCGATCCCTTATCTTCCTGCTCCCCCCCTTCCGCTCCTGACTCCTCTACACTCTCTGGAGTTTCAGGACGCCCTTGGGGTTTGTTGTATTTTTTGATCGGGGGGTTTAATATTTTTTCCTGCTCTCTTTTTTCGAGAGCCCTTTCCCCCTGGCTTTTTAAAGCCAGAGCTAATTTTTTCCCGGAGCTCCGCTCCGCCCCCACCTCTGAGGGTACCGCAGCTTCTCGCTGCTTTTCCAGTCTTTTAGACTGCACTGAGATACCTTGTAACATGATTCTTGCCGGCGAGAGTAGCTTTAACGCTGTCTCATCTTTTTTCGTTGCTAAAATATATAAATGCCTATTAATTTCTTGCCAAAACCCCACTTCGAACAACAGACATGTCTCTGCAAGTGGATAATTGAGCCTTGCCCATAGTAACAGCTGTTTTAATTCTTTCTTTGGGATCCCTTCTGTATATAATTCAGCCACACTTTGTAAGGTGGATAAGATTTCCCGTTGTTCCTGGGAGAGTGTGGCCCCCATGATCTTATTTTGGCCTTCTTACCGAATCTGTCGTCAGAGTGGTCTGAAAGCCCTCAGTCTCCGTCCAGCAGATCACGAGGGATGGATCCAGAGGCGCCTTTCTGGTCCCAGTCCAGGCCGCTCTGCTACGAACTGTCTTCGGCAGAAGCTGAGAGATAGAATTCTCAGTGACTGCTGATTTTTGCAGTTCCTCCTGGCCGGTTTTTTCTTTTTCTTCTTTCTTTCTTCAGGCTTCTCTCCTCTGGAGTTATCAGTGCTGTCCTCTTGGCTCTTCAGCTCTTCAGGGCTTTTCCCCCCCCGAAAGGTTTGGTGGGAGATAGCCCGCACAGCGGACGCCAGTTGTCGGATTTTGGGGCTGTTTAGATGGTCTGGAAAAAGCCCAAAGATGGCCTTGGGCCCCCGGGTTCGAAAGGACGAGAGGAAACTTCAGATTTTTTCTCGGTCTCGGTGTTTATTAATTGCTTATCTAAAAGATTTTCTCTTGGCCTGACAGAGTTCTGCTCAGCAGTCAGCCATGGGCACACACTGAGAGCCCCTGGGGCGGCCACCTATCTTTATACCCAGAGTTACGTATACAATATTTATCATTTTTCTCCAATACCGTCTACCCTTATTAACCAGTGTTCCCCTAGTAAGGTCCAATCCCAGAGTGCCAACATCACCACAGAAGATGGAGGCCTAGAGGAAGAAGAAGAAGGAGAAGGGCACGCCCCAATTCCTCCATCTTACCTCTCTAGACCCCCCTGTACAGAAATTTTAAACCCTGTATCTCACACTCCAATTAACTTATCCCTTCACCATTCACCCCAGTGGAATCCTCCCATCCTCATACTGACGTCATCTCCCCTGTGGGATCAAAGTCCAGCCACCAGACATTTCTGGCAACATTCCAGGACTCCCGAGCCCCCAGGGGTGGTCTTGTTCACCCTGCACCCCAATTCTGAGAGGCTGAGATCCCACAGGCAGCAGAACACGAGGTCATCTCAATGACAAGCTGGTTTGTGGGACTGTAAAAAACAGAATTCACTACTTAGAATTTTAAAAAGTTTAATAATAATAGGATAAAAAAAAGGGGGATATTTCTAGTGCTGGGGTGCTCTTGGCCAATAGCCAAAGAACACACCAGTGTATACAGACAGTGGTTATCAGGGGGGTTGAAGAGGCCTCACCCCAGGCTCAGTGTTCTTGTGTCTATCTTGCTGTTTCACATACTTTGATAAGGATTTAGTATGTCCTCCTTAAAGTTTAACGTGTCCTCCGGTGCTCTGGTTTGTGTCAGTTATCACTTGGACAGGTTGGCCAGTGGATGGCCTTACACTGTTTTTAGTTACATAAAAGCCCTTCTTTTTCTTATGCTTTGCTAAGGTCTATATCACAATACATCCATCACACTATTATTTCCATAAGTGATACAGATATATTATATTCATTATATTAATTACACTACTATTTCTATGAGCAACACAGTGCATACTTAAGCTGATAGATTATATTATATTAACAAGCAGCTGAAAAGAGTTATAATTGATGCTATTTCTAAATACTTATAATCACTAACAACGTGCATAAGCTGACACATAAATGTGAAAGCCAATATTATCTGGTCACTTTTCGCAATCTCTCTTCTTTGTTTTTCTTACTGTATTTGTCCTGAGCTACAATTTTTGCACTTCTGCACTTTTGGCATACTGATACTTTTCATAGATCTTAAATGTTTTGTTTTAATCATCTTCCTTTTCTTATTACCATAATTTTCTGCTTTTGTCCTAGGGTTCCGGACTTTGGATTGGTGGGTACTGTCATTATTTGCATGTTTTGGACTACATAAGTGATTAATTGAATAAAGCATGGGATCAAATATGGAAGAAAAATTAGACCTGTTGTTCTACATAGTACTACAAATCTGGCTCTCTTCCACTAGGATATTCTAAAAAAATCTTCCATCTTTTCTCCATTATAGATTCCCACTTTTGGACTGGCACATGGGCTATTTTCTGAATATTTTTTGCTGTATCTAAAACTGCATCCCCATTATCATAAATTTGTAGGCAGCAATCTGATGTGTTAAACTTTTTGCAAACCCCTCCCTCTTCTGCTAACAAATAGTCTAGTGCTAACAGATTTTGATACACTGCAGCTCTAGTTTGCTTTTGCTGTTTGACTATTAATTCTATGGCCTCGGCTATTTCATTAGATATGATTTCTACAACTACTTGGAGTCTTATGACGCGATTCAACATATAAATTGGGGTTTGATATCCCCAACCCCTCCTCTTGTGCTCAGGTAGCTGGACCATATGTCTGTATTATCCATTCAGGTGGCTAGTCTTTATTGCCCCACTTTTGGTATCCCCTAATTTCTCCAATTAGTTCTCTTTTATTTCTTTTTAAGGTATCATACACCAGTATTCATCTCTATCATGGATTGGGAACAGGAAAAATTTTGGTTGTATAATTCTCAGAGTGCAACTTCCTTTCCATAGGGGAGGAAGTTCTGGACAAGCCCTTTCCCCACATATCTAAAATAAGCTATTTGGTGTTTTCTAGTACTTGTTCCTTTGGTTATTCATGTTTTCCTAAAATTTAGATATTTCAGGGATCCCATAATAGGGATTCTTCCCAGAGTCATTGCACTGGAAAAGTTTAATTTCTTTTTAATATTGATAATTTTTTTCTTCTCCTGGATCCAATATTGCATGGGTTTTTCAGGGATCTACCATGTGAAAGTTTCATTATAAATTTTATATCTTTTACAGGAGGTTTGTCCTACATTGTCTGAAAATTCTTCTCTCATATGCTAGAGGCATTCTTCTCTAATTATTTCTGAACTTAATATTTATCCCTCTGGCTGATTTTCCTCTTTTATTTTGATTCTGTTCTATTTAAGAAGTTCAACCGGACCTAGGCTACTACCTTTCTATAGCCTTTCTTCAGACATTAAAGCTCCCCCCCAAACCCAGCAGTTGGTAACATTTAGCTCTCTGCTGGTCCTTTCTCCCAGATCTACAAAAAATTTTTTTTTCTTAACTTTGGTATTTCTATTTTATTTTCTAGTTGTTGTTTGAGTTTTGCATATAAATCTCTACGTGGAGTTGGCTTTGAAGTGGTGGGTTGCTGTCTGTTTTCTTTGTTTAATATTATTCATTCCCATATTAAATCTTGTAACTTATCTCGTTCCTTTTTTTATTCTCGGGTTTGACTCGTGGAGAAACAAACCTATTTGTCTCCTCATGGGTACTCTTGTTTTGACCCTACAATTTTGGTAAATTTATACATTCAATTATTTTGTATGCAGGTGTCTACCTGAGAGGAGTTATAGCAGTGGTGGCTGATGAAGGTATGAAAGCTAAAGTAAGAACCTAGAGTTTTCCTGTGGTATAGTGGTCTGTAGCATTTGTGGCAAGGATCATCTGGATTCCTAAAGATGATACGACTAATGAGTAACAGAAGCCCACCATGACGTGTACCCCCACCTTCCATGCCTGATGAGGTTGCTGCCCACAGCATGTGAACATGATCTACTTGCTGGTATGTATAGTGGTTAATCTGGTCTTGCCTTCTGGCCTCCTGTCATAGTTTGACATGGGAGGAGTTTAAGGAAGTGAGGCAAAAGCTTTTTGTGTAACTGACAGTCTGTTGAACTACAGAGAAGCTGGACACGCCTCTATGAAAGACACATGTTAAAGACGAAAGAAACCCGGGAACTTTCTCTTTCTTTTCCGGTCGGCAAAGAAGTAACAGGCCCCAGCCCCCATCCCGACTAGGCCAGGCTGGACAGCCCTGCCGCGGGTCAGGCCCCTTTCCCCGGGCGGCCCCCCATCAGTCCCGTCCTGCCGGGGGGCCGGGCCCCAGCCGTTGCCAGGCAGAAAGGCGGGGGAGGCTGCGGAGCCCTGGCCGGAGCAGGGCTGGCCACGGCTGTTAAGATCTCACCATCAGATCCCCTCCCCCCAGCGCGGCTGAGATCAGAGACCCCTACAGCCTGTACAGAGTAGCCCTGCGGCTGGAAGTGAACACAAAGAAAACCAAAGACTAACCATGAAACCGATCCTGACACAGCCCAGTCACAACTCCCGCCACAAATTGCCAGTGAGTCAGGTGACTATTTGAAGGCCTTAGGCAACATGTTAAACTTTTCAGTACTTCAATCCTCCCTCGAGTGAGAGAAAAGAACAAGATGCAAGCATGTAAAAGAACAACATGAAAACATCGAAGTCAGTGAGAAAGAAGTTAAGCCCCAGATGGGAAGTGAGGCAGAGTGGAAATTTTCCAGGGTAGAAATCAATTTTGATTTAGGTGGAATGTACGTCTTCAAGTATGTAGCTTGCTGTGTAGTCTGGCTGCAAAAAGCCTAGGCTCAGAGAAACTGCTTCAGTGAAGGACAGAGATAAGGGAGGAGGGGGGGGGAGGGAGGAGACAGAGGGTGATAGAGAGAGACAGAGACTGCTGTGAGAGCAGGTCAACCTGACCTAGGAATTCTTTCTGATAAAGAAGAACTAGCAGCAAATGTCACGCGAAATTCGTAAAAATGAATATGTATGAACCTATTGTGAAATTGTATGCATATGTATTTGAGAGGGGGATAAAAAGGGACCTTAAGTTCCCAGAAGTACGCATGTCATTTTAGGGGAACGATTCCCACATGCTTCCAGCGCTGTAATAACCATACTGGCTTTAAAACTTTCACAAAAGTTGTTGAGTTTTGTTTATCTCCGCAACACAGAAAGGTGAGAAAATACCTTAGTCTTGGGGCTGAAATCCTCTTGTAAGTTAAGGAAAAACGACCCTTTTTCCCTATAACACATGAAACTATGGGGAGATGAAGGGTTAAATTGATATCGAGCAAAGACCTCCATGTTAAAGTAAGCAGATATTAAAGTAGCTGTGATCCCATTAGAAGTTTGAATAGAAAAAAAGAGAAAGTTGTCTTCTCCCGTATCCTCAGGAGAAGAAGATCTCTGTTCCCAGGGATGAAGAGGATTTTAAAGATAGATAATGAAAACTTGTGCCTTTGAACAACTCATCTTTAAAACAATACCCCATTAGTTAACATGGCTCATCAACAAGGTGTGAGAAGGCTTGTAGAAAATAGGAAGGGCTTCACAATAGCCGATTTTCCCCTGGGTGCCTGCTAGTCATGAGAGAACTACAAGAGAAGTGCTTTTTCCTCTTGTGGGAAAGTCTCCATAACCTTAACAAGAGGGACTTCTCTCCCTAAGTAAACTGAAGAAAGACTATTTTAGAGGTGGCAAATTGACTGGAAATTTAAAGTTTTTTTTCTTTACATTGTCAGTGGGAAAAAAAAGATTGTGGGAGAAGAAGTGTTCTGAAGGGTTTGTTTTGATTCTTACTACTTTTTTTCTTTAAATAAAATTTTCTTTATACCCTTTTAAAGGTTTTGAGCCTGCTTTACCTTTCTCCTAATCCTATCTTCCTATCTCAGAGCAGGAAATGAGTGCACTGGTGATTGACCAGCACTGAAGCCCACCACATTCATCAACACATTAGTTGGGAAATTTTAAAATTGAGAAAATCTTAAATTGGTGAACCAAAAGCACTACACCTCCTTATCCCAAAATTATCAATGTCATCTGCTTTTCTTATTTTGTGGTTCTCTGTAGTTCTTTAAATAGTCAGCCTTTATTAAGTTCACTCTCAGAATAGGGTCTTATCACCTCCCATCATATAGAGTAGTTGCCTGCATTCAAAATATGGTCCCTGGTTTTGATTTACTACAACCTCTCACTCAGTTTCTAATAGCTCATGAGTATCAAGGAGCATCTACTCAACTCTACAACAAAGTGTTAGAATTGGTACCTGCCTTCGATTAGTGTTGGAACTTCTCCCTTTATCTTGGCAAATTTTGTAACATGCTTGTCACCTGGGCGAGCTACAATGCCAGAGCTGGCCACAATTTTCACAGTGACATTGTACCCAACTTGAGTGTCTCGTTCCAGAGTGCTTTAAGCAGGGTATGTGATCAGGAATAAATCTGGGATATGTCTCAGCAGAGAGGGCTAATGTTTGTTCTTTCTGCACGTCACAGGCAAAAGCGAAAACCCTATGTTCACCTATGGACTTGGTGTTTGTTAATTTGTATGTGCTCGATCCTACCTGATCTCCCCGATTGGGAAGGTAGCAAACCACCACCCCGGAGTTTGGAAAGCTTCTGGCCTTTGGGAATACAAAAGAATCAATAAAGCCCGTGGGGAACTCCCTCCCAGTCTGGATTGATGTGCGGTTGCTCATGGTTTACTTGCTAAATTGAGCTTGTGCATTCTGTTTTAAAGTAATTTTCAGTCTTTCTGTGGAAGTGATGATTTTCCAGTTGTAGGGTTCTCTTATTGGTCCTTTTATCTTGCTAGCTTGAGTCCATCTTCATTCTGCAGTTTGTACAGCCGATTTGGTGGTTAGCAGCACCTGAAAGGGACCTTCCCAGTCGGGGGTTAAAGGTTGATCTTTCTATGATTTAACCATTACCCAGTCCCCAGGATTAACACTATGAATTTTGAAATCTAGGGTAGCAGTCTGAGGAATTCTTCCCTTTTCCCAGAGTTTGTCTAAAGTTTGTACTATGGACAGGACATATTTCTTGACACTGTCCTTCCCTTCTTCATAAGTGGCCATACTATTGGGTGAAGTCAAAAAGGGTAGACTAAACACCATTTCACAAGGTGAAACTTTTAAGTCTGATCTAGGCTGTGTTCTAATTCTTAGCAAGGCTAGGGGTAGGCACTTGATCCATGACAATTGGGTTTCAATCATAAGCTTTGTTAGAGTTCTCTTGAGAGTTTGATTAATCTTTTCAACCCACCCTGAACTCTGGATGCCATGGAGTGCGTAATTCTCACTTTATACCTAAAGCTTAGACTACTTGCTGTAGTATTTTTGAGGTAAAATGTGTTCCTCTATCTGAGTGAATGTGATTTACTATTCCATACTGGGGAATTATTAGTTCTAGAAGAGTTTTGTATACCATATTGACAGTAGCTTTAACTACTGGCACTGCTTCTACCTAATGGATTAAATGATCTATTATTACCAACAAAAATTTCTACTGTTACACCTGGGGGAGTTCAGTGAAATCTACTTGGATGCTTTGAAAAGGTCATAAGGCTAATTCTCGCCTTCCTTGGTGGGCTTTCCTCATCACTTCTCGGCTTACCTTCTGGCATATCACACACTTTTCAGTTATTTTTTTTGCTATTCGATAAATTCTTATGCAGCCACAGTTTCTCAAGAACTGATCACTCAATGCTTGAGTACCCCAATGAGTTTTACTATGCATGCTTTCTAATATTTTCTTGGTCAAGGGTTTATTTAAAAGTTGCCTTCTATCAGATAACACTCACTTCTCTTCATTGTTCTTTTTTGTTCCTATTCTAAGGAGATCCTCTTCTTTGGTTTTACTGAATATGGGTACATCTTGAATTTCTCTAGTAGGGGTCAGTATCATCACCACTTTCTTCTCCCTGGACTCAGCTGCATTTTTTGCTTCTAAGTCTGCTAAGTTATTCCCTCTTATTTCTAAAGGGGCCCTTTTTTGATGCCCCTGAATATGCACAACAGCAATTTCCTCTGGTAACTGCAAGGCTTCTCACACATTTGAGATGAGTCTTTCATTAATTAGTCTTTTCCTTTTAGAATTTAACAATCCTCTTTCTTCCTAGATTTTCTCAAACGTATGTACCACTCCGAAGACGTACTTGGAATAAGTAAATACAGTCCCCCTCCCTTGTGTCAATATCTCGAGGGCTTGTTTCAAGGTGTACAATTCACATGCCTGAGCTGACTAACTGGAGAGTAGCCTTCTCTTTTCTATGGTTACTAATCTTTCATCTACTATAGCATATCCTGACATTCACTTCCCCTGAATCACCTTTGAGGATCTGTCGATGTATAATTGTTTCCCCCGCTGCAGGGGTTGGTTGGTTGGTCTGTCAAATCCTCTCTCACTTTGGTCTGGTTGTTTATAACTTCTAAGCAATCATGCACTAGTTCTTCTACTGGTTCCCCATACAAAAACTGGGTAGGATTGAGGTGCCTGTCTGTAATTAGTTCTAGGTCATCTTCATCTATCAGAATTGCTTTATATTTTAGCACTCAAGAATCAGTTAGCTACTTTTCAGCTTTCTGGTTCAGAATATTTCTAACTGCATGTGGGGTGTGTACTTTTAATTTCCCCTTAAAAGTCAGTTTTCTACTTTCTTCTACTAATAGGGCAGTGGAGGCTACTGCCTGGGTATAGGTTGGCCACCCTCTACTAACAGGGTCTAACAATTTTGCCAAAAGCTACTGGTCTCTTGGACCCCCCGCATTCTTGGGCTAGGACTCCATGGACTGCCCCATTTTCTACATCTGCAAATAAGTAAAAAGGCTTATCTAGAGCAGGAAGACTTAAAGCAGGGGCTTTAATTAACTTTAGTTTTAAGCGTTCAAATCTCTGCTCATCTTCTTTTCCCCGTGTAATCTCTTCCTTTATCAGTTTTTCATACAGGAATTTAACAGCTTGAGTGTATCCTTCAATCCATATTCTACAATATCTTAAAAACCTCAATAGCTTTCTGGTTTCCTTTTTAGGTTTTGGTTGGGAGAGTGAGGTTATTCTTGCGATCCTTTTAGGATTTAATTGCTGGCTCCCCTGGCTTACTATATGCACTAAGTATTTTACTTCATTCTCTACTAATTGGAGTTTTTCTTTTGATACCTGAAGCTCCTGGTTCCACAAAAAGTTTAGTAATGATATGGTGGATTCTTGGACATTTTCCTCATCTTCCCCTGAGAGAAGTAAGTAAGTCATCAACATATTGGATAAGTTTTACCTCTGGTATTATGGAGAAATGTTGCAGTACTTCTTTCTAGGGCTTGTCTAAATAAATTAGGGCATTCAGTAAATCCTTGGGGCAATTTAGTCCATCCGAATTGTTGCTTTCTCCCTGTATTGGGATCTTCCCATTCAAAAGCAAATATATTTCTGCTCTCCTCTATGAGGGGACAGGTTCAAAAGGCATCTTTGAGATCCACTACACTGAACTATTGGTGTGATGGAGGAATTCTGCTTAACAGTATATAGGGATTTGGTGCTACTGGATATCGATCTATAGTTCTTCTGTTTACTTCTGTCAGGTCTTGGACAAGCCTGCATGTCCCGTTTGATTTTTTTACTGGTAATATGGGGGTATTGTGAGGAGACATGTATGACTCTAAAGTCTCATCTTTGATTAATTCTTGAATTACAGATTTCAACCCTTTTCTCCCTTCGAGAGAGAGTGGATATTGCTGTACCTGAATTGGACAGTCTTTGTTGGTTATTTCAATTACTATAGGGGTTATGTTTAACTTACCCCTAATTCCAGGTTTGGCTCAAACTACTTCTTCAATTTGCTTTTTGGACCCCTATGCCTAACTGTAGTTGAACGTCCTTTCCCAGCAGATTACATTCTGCTCCTGGTATAAATAAAACATCCCCCATTCCTATCTTGTTGGTTCCTTCAAATACCACATATTTTATAACTAGCGGTCTAAATCCTTCCCCTTTTGCCCCTACTACTTGAATTGTATCTTGACTTTTCTCAAACCCTGGTGGGATTTTACACACACATGTCCTCTCTGCCCCTGTATCTACTAAGAACTCGAATTCCTCCTCCTGGGGGCCTACTTTTAAAGTTATCAAGGGCTCCTGTTGGTATGTTGCCCTCAGGAGATAGAGCCCCAGACCCTCCTATTCATCTGTTTCTTGAACCTGCTTGAAAACTTTCAGATCTTTTTCTCTCTGAGGGCAGTTTCATCTTAAGTGTCCAATTTTCTTGTAAAAATGGTAGATTGAGCCCTGGTTATTAAATTCCCCTTCTCCCCTTCTAGGGCCTCTCTCCCAGGGAGCTCCGTTCCTCCTTATTTCCTCCCAGCCCCGCCTGCTGTAGCCTGACTGGGGCCTCATCTCCCTATAGGAGTGAGTCTTTGCCTGGTGGTTTCCCTCAGCAATAGCAGCTGCCATTATTTTAGTTTTTACCTTTTCTTTCTCCTCATCCCTCCTTACATATAATTTTTGGGCTTCTTTTAGCAGATCATTCAACCCTCTGTCTTGCCAATCCTCTAATCTTTCTAGCTTTTCTTATATCCGGCCATGCATGGGTGACAAAGGTCACTTTTAACAGGGTTTGTCCCCCCTCCATATCAGTATCCATTCCTGAGTACTGCCTCCTGTTCCTTTTTAACCTCTCCAGCTATTCAGTTGGGGTTTCGTCCTTTTTTTTGTTGCTCTGCAAATGCTTTGTGGGCATTGTGATTACAGGGAGCTGCTTCCTTAATTCCTCTGATAATCAATGCTCTGTACTCCTCTATGTTTTCTCTTCTCCTGGGGTTATTATGGTCTTACATTGGGCACTGTAGTGGCATTTTATCCTCCCCAGGGGGTCCATTTACATGTTCCCTCTCCCATATTCCCATACTTGCAGCTCAATCATCTTTCTTTGGACATAAACAAAAGGTTTAGTATAGATTGCATTTCTTCCCAAGTATAAATATTAGGCCCTAAAAACTGGTCTGCTTGTTCTGCTAATCCAATAGGGTCTTCAAGTAGACCTAATTCCTTTTTGAATGCTCTCACTTCGGAGGAATTGAGTGGGACAGTGACAAACCCAACCACCCTTTGTTTCCCTCCCAATTTAACTTCCCGGAGGGGGTATATTGATACTGCTTGGTCTTCCTTTTTGAATTCCTCTCACTGAGCTGCCCTTCCTCAGGTATTTTGACTAGGCCGGTCAGGGGTGGAGAGGGTGCATTAGGTGCTGGCGGATATGGAGGGGAAGACAATCTAAGGGATCCCAATTTTTGTCTTCTTCTAATTTAAACACCTTCACTTCTCCTGGAGAGTTTTCCTTCCCCCAGCAAGCAGCATAATAATTTTCTTTTTGGCTGACAGCTTGTCATTTACATAAGCATTTAAGGCTTGGCATATTTCCCTTTCAAAAGACCTGTTAAAAATAGGTTAGAAACTGTTGTAAAATAGTTGATAGATTGTTAAGCATGTACTGTTAGTTCGGTTATGGTAAAAGGGGTTAAAAGGGTAGTTATAAGAAATACAGTACTCAACGTACCATAATACACCAAAGAAAAGTGCACCATCCCCCAAGAGAAAGGAGCCAGCCTGGACAGAACTGTAATGGGCCAATCAAGCGCCTTAAACCTTCATGCAAATGAAGGATCCAAAAAGAAACCAATCCAAAGGGACAAAAAACAGGATAAAAAGGGGCATCTGACCCAGTGAATCTTTGCTGGTCCACCTGGAACATCAGGGACATCGCTGCTTGAGAAGACACAGTACTGGTGCTGCAGCATCCTCAATGGGAACACTCCTGCTCGGTCCACGGGCCTCCATGATTTAGGCCTTTCTTTTTATTATAATAAATGCTGAAATTACTTTTAGTACCGGGAGTCTGGTCTCGTTTTTAACTGACCCATGTAGGGGCCAGAATAAATGGTCTGATTTTATCTCTTCTTTAGTTTGTTCAATCATACAATAATGTATTGTGACAGTGGTCACAGGGGTCTTCAGGTGAGGGGAGAGACGAGAATGTTGACTCCATGTTCAGAAGGCTTGATTTATTATTTTATGATATATATATTACATTATAACTATACTAAAAAGAATAGAAGGAAGGTTTCCTCAGAAGGCTAGCTAAGAATAGAATAGAAAAGAATGATAACAAAGGCAGCTGGCTCGGACAGAGAGCGAGAGCCAACTCTGCCGTGACTGGTCACCAAATCCAAACATCCACAGAAGACCAATCACCGATCCACCTGTTGCATTCCACAGCAGCAGATAACCATTGTTTACATTTTGTTTCTGAGGCCTCAGCTCCTCAGAAGGGAAAAAATCCTAAGAAAAAATTTTTATGAAAAGATGTCTGTGACATGTCAGCTTTTTAATTTAGTTTAATTAAAAAGAATAGTGTTTGTAATTTTCTCTGATGGGCACATGCAGAGGAAAGGACAAACCCTTGACAGGTTATCTGTTGCCAATCAAAACCTCACTCAAGTGCTGGTGTGGAATGAACAGGGAATTTCTTCACCTGTAGAACATACAATTCTATCAAATCACTAAAACAATCTTACAATATAAGAAAATGCAAAAAACAATGCAAAGAAAATTCAAGTCCAAGAAGCTGAGTTTCAGGAAAAATCCATGGACTGAAGATGTTCCTCTTGGACATATCTGAAAGTCCTTTTTGGTCCTGAAACAGGCTTGCTGCAGAAAAGTCCATCAATAGTTATCAAAAGCCATTGACAGTCATCAAACAATTTCAAACAATTTCAAACCACTTCTGGAATGTCCTTTTTTGGCCCTTCAATGCTTCAGAGCTGCTGTCAGCTATTTCAATTCTTTTTTATTTAAATTCTTTTTTATTTAATTTTTTTTTGGGGGGGGATTGAAAAGAGCAGCAGCAGCAGAGCAGAGCCAGAGAAAGGCCCTGGGGGGCCCTGGCTCATGTACGGACCAGGAACCCCAGATCTGGCCCACGAAAGGCGGGCCAGGACCGGTAAGGGAAAGCAAAACCCCCAAATCCATCAGGAGGCCGGGAGGTGGCCCCGGCCCAGGAACCTGAGCCCAACAGCCCAGGCCAAACCCACGAGGCAGGCTCTGCATTCCCACAGGCCTGTACCCTGCTGCCAGTACAGTGGCAGAACAGGTGGTGAGACGCTTCTTTTCCCCAAAATCACCAAGGCATGCCAGCAGCAGGGGAATAGAAGCAGCCCCAAAAATCCTCATCTCGGGTCTAGGAATATTTGTTCCCCTCAGCAAGCAAGCCATGATCTCTTCCTGCTGTGCCCTCTGCCATGCAAATGCAACAGGTGTGTCTCCCATCTGCCTCACGGCACCACCCCCTCTGGGCTGGGGACCAAAGGCAGAACTCTCGGGACGCACCTGCCCCTCGCCGCTAGGGCGCAAGAGGGGCGGCAGACATGGCAACCTCCAAGGGGCAGCAACTGACCAAACACACCCCCAACCCGCCGAGAATGCTGATCTTGAAAGCCAGCAGACGGGCTGCACCCACAGCCATCTGGTGAGCAACCCCCCCTCCACAGAAGGGGAAGGCGACCGCCGCAGCCGCTGCCACAAAGGCAACCGGCTCGGGACGGTCCGAGCTCGATCCTGCCACCGGTTCCAGGGCAGCCTCTGATGCAGACACGGAGGACAAAGTCCCCGACGGCGGCAGAACTGCTGGGGCGGCCGGTGGAGGCAGCGGGGGGGCTGAGGGGGCTGGCGGAGGAGCCGAGGCTGGAGGGAATGCTTTCCCCGCTGAGCCGGAAGCAGCAGACGCTTCCTCGTCACCTAGCAACAGTGGCTCAGCTGTGGGAAACGGCATTTCTGAGCTCGCTAGGCGGGGAAGCTGCCGGAGGGACGACCATGGGAGAGGCCGTGCGGAGAAGTGCCCGCACCCGCGGGGCGGGTTGAGGCGGTGCTCTCAGTGCTCGCGGGGCTGGCCGAGGCGGCAGGACAGCCAGGGGGGGTGGCGCCGAGTCGCTGTTGTCGCCGAGGGCGTCTCCTAGCAACACGGGCAGCATCAGATGCCTAGAGATGTAATCAACAAGATCACAGCTCTGTCTCCACCAACCAGCAAAAAGGAAACACAAGCTTTTCTAGGCGTCATAGGCTTTTGGAGAATGCACATTCCGAAATACAGTCAGATCATGAGCCCTCTTTACTTGGTCACCTGCAGGAAGAACGATTTCCACTGGGACCCTGAGCAGCAACAAGCCTTTGCCCAGATTAAGCAGGAGATCCCTCATCCGGTAGCCCTTGGCCCAGTCAGGACAGGACCAGATGTGAAAAACATGCTCTACTCTGCAGCTGGGAGCCATGGTCTGTCCTGGAGCCATGCATTTTGGGCATAGATTACCTCCGAAGTGGGTATTTCAAAGACCCAAAAGGACTCAGGTGGGTATTTGGGATAGCGGCTGTAGTGACAGAGGGCATCCAGCAGTTGAACACCTTGCCTGGACTGTCCCAGAATCCATCTACAGTAGGACTTCTGAAGGGAGAAGAGCAACAGGTACCAATTGCCACTTCCACAGTGCATTGCCGACAGTATAGAACAACTCGAGATGCTGTGATTCCCATCCATAAGATGATGCGAGAGCTGGAGAGCCAAAGGGTGTTCAGCAAAACCCACTCACCCTTCAACAGTCCCATTTGGCCTGTGTGTAAATCTGAAGGAGAATGGAGATTGGCTGTGTGACTGTGGACTATCGCGCATTGAATGAAGTGACTCCACCACTGAGCGCTGCTGTGCCAGACATGTTAGAGCTCCAGTACGGGCTGGAGTCCAAGGCAGCAAAGTGGAATGCCACTATTGATATTGCCGATGCATTTTTCTCCATTCCTCTGACAGCAGAATGCAGGCCTCAGTTTGCCTTCACATGAAGGGAAGTGCAGTATACCTGGAACCGACTGCCCCAGGGATGGAAGCACAGTCCTACCATCTGCCATGGACTGATCCAGACTGCACTAGAAAAGGGTGAGACTCCAGAACATCTACAGTATATTGATGACATCATTGTGTGGGGGAACACAGCAGCAGAAGGGTTTGAGAAAGGAGAGAAAATAATCTGACTCCTCCTGGAAGCTGGTTTTTCCATCAAAAAGAGCAAAGGTAAGGGACCAGCTCGTGAGATTCAGTTCCTGGGAGTGAATTGGCAAAAATGGGGTGAAGAGGATAGAATTCTCCTGTTTGAGACAGATTTCTATGAGTTTTTTTGATGGGCAAAGCTCTTTGGGTTCTTTACTAATGTGCTGTATGCTCTGGATGTTTTCATATGGGAGTGCATGGAATCCATTTTCCAATTCGTTTGGGACCGTGGTGTGGGATACCCCCACGTTTACCCAGTCTTATTCTGTGTACTCTCTTCTGTCTTTAAACGGAGAGCAGCTGTTTTTCCCTGGATTTCTAACTGCACGGGGCTCGCCCCATTTCCCCCGAATTCAGCGGGAGAAGACCCTTTGGGGGATGATCTGCTGTTTTCCAGCAGGGGGGTGAAATTTCACTGCAAGCTGAAGGTTTTTTTACTGCGTCTTCGGAGCATGCTCAGATGGAGTGGTCCTTCTCCCCCCCTTCTCTCTCTCCGGGATAATGGGAGTGGGCGGCGCCGCCCCAGCCAGCACCACGAGCACTGCCCCTGGCAGCCCTGCAGGCCCCACCCCGGCCAGCGCCGCGAGCGCCTCCCAGACCCGCCCCGCGGGTGCAGCTGCCTCCCCGGGCGGTCCCACCCGCGCCTTCACTGGCTTCCGTGCCTGCGCCTGAGAGCTCAGAAACACCGCTTCCTGTGCCTGCAGGAAGAACGATTTCCACTGGGACCCTGAGCAGCAACAAGCTTTTGGCCAGATTAAGCAGGAGATCCCTCATCTGGTAGCCCTTGGCCCAGTCAGGACAGGACCAGATGTGAAAAACATGCTCTACTCTGCAGCTGGGAGCCATGGTCTATCCTGGAGCCTTTGGCAGAAGGTGCCTGGGGAGACTCAAGGCCGACCACTAGGATTTTGGAGTCAAAGCTACAGAGGGTCTGAAGTCAACTACACCCCAACAGAGAAGGAAATCTTGGCTACCTATGAAGGAGTCTAAGCTGCCTCAGAGGTGATTGGCATGGAAGCACAACTCCTCCTGGCACCCCAACTACTGATGCTGGGGTGGATGTTCAAAGCAAAGGTTCCCTCCACCCACCACGCCACCAGTGCTACATGGAGCAAGTGGATTGCTCTTATCACACAGTGCACCTATGTTGGTAAACTGAATCTCCCTGGGATTTTGGAAGTAATTACAAATTGGCCTGAAGGTGGAAATTGTGGTCTCATGTTGCTGTCGAGGTGGTCAGGCCACAAAGCAGACACCACAAGCAGTCTCAGATGGCAACTCTTTATTATCGAACATGGCTGACCTTTTATACACTTTCTAATTGTTTATACTTCTTCTACCCTAACTATTGGTCACAATAAATCAACATAATACTATTGGTGAAAAGTTACAGTGACTTCAACTAACTTTCTAAAAATACTTCGTCCAGCTGCAAAGTTATCTTCTTATCTTTCTTCAGTTCCTCACTTCTCTTGGTCTCCTTGGTTATAGCCTTGGAGAGAGCTCCTTATCAGCTTCTTCTTGCTTCTCAGCTTGTTCTTGCTCCTTTAGCTAACAGGCCCGCTGTTAGCTCCTTCCACAGTCTCATGAATGAAGAACAAGGACAAGTGACACAGGCTGAAGAAGCTCCACCATACAACCAACTGCCAGCAGAGGAAACACGCTACATTGTCACATTGTAGGGATGAGTCAGAAATGGAAAGCATCTGTGTGGAGCCACACATGACAGGTTGCAGAGGCCACTGAAGGAGAAGATGGATCAAGCCAATTTGCAGAACTCAAAGCTGTTCAACTGGCCAGGGACACTGCAGAAAGAGAGAAGTGGCCAAAGCTCTACATCTACACTGATTCATGGATGGTAGCCAATGCTCTGTGGAGATGTCTGGAGAGGTGGAAAGAGGCTAATTGGCAGCATAGACGAAAACCAATTTGGGCTGCTGATGAGTGTAAAGACATTGCTACCAGGGTAGGGAGGCTACCTGTGAAAGTCCGCCATGTAGATGCCCATGTCCCCAAGAGTAGAGTTAATGAGTAACACCAAAAACAATCAGCAGGTAGACCAGGCTGCAAAGACAGAGGTGTCAAACATAGATTTAGATTGGGAACACAAGGGAGAGTTATTCCTAGCTCGATGGGCCCATGATGCCTCAGGCCATCAGGATAGAGATGCTACCTGTAAGTGGGCATGAGACAGAGGGGTGGATTTAGCCATGGTCTGTATTTCTCAGGTTATCCATGACTGTGAGACATGTGCTTCCATCAAACAGTCCAAGCAGGTGAAATCCCTATGGTACGGTGGGCAGTGGTCCAAGTACAAGTATGGAGAGGCCTGGCAGATTGATTACATCACACTGCCCCAGGCACACCAAAGCAAGTGCTATGTGCTCACAATGGTAGAAGCCACCACAGGATGGTTGGAAACCTACCCTGTGTCTCATGCTACTGCCCGTAACACCATCCTGGGCCTTGGAAAGGAAGTCATTTGGAGACATGGTACCTCTGAGAGGAATGAGTCAGATAATGGGACTCATTTCAAGAACAGCCTTATCAACGCACCAGCTGCAGGCAAAATGGAGAGGTACAATGGACTGTTTAAAACCACCTTGAAAGCATTGGATGAGGGATCTTTCAAAAATTGGGAGCAGCATCTAGCAAAGGCCACCTGGTTGGTTAGTTAACACCTGAGGTTCCACCAGCCAAGCATGTCCTGCCCAATCTGAGACCCTGAAAATAGGAGACGGAGATGAAGTCCCAGTAGTACATGTCAGAGGTTTGTCAGGGAAAACTGTTTGGATTAATTTTGCCTTGAGTAGAGACAAACTTGTTCATGGGATTGTCTTTGCTCATGGACCAGGTTGCATATGGTGGATAATGCAGAGAGATGGAATAAAACGATGTGTACCTCAGGGAGATCTTATTGTGGGGTTGAATCATTAAAACCGAAAATCATGGACAAAGACTTTTCAACTAGTTGAAGTTAGAAAGTGGTATATTTATTACGCTGGTGGGCATCATGGGTGGGGTCATCCCTGAAATGCGTGATCGCACCGCACAAGGATTTTTGCCTTCTATTTATTTCCCAAAATAATACATATGCATAACCCCAGCACCTCCCATCCCCACTTTGTATTAAAATGAAATTATTAGTCCTTCACACATGCGCAATTCTTCTCTTGAATTGGGTCAGTGGTCCCAGGGATGAAGTCAGGAAGGTCTTCGTCAGGTCTCTGTGACCCTCTGGCACGATCCAAGGCCCTCTGCTTTGTGATGGATTAGCATAGAGTCCAGGTGCTGAGCATTGTTCTACTGGTTTCAATATGCCCCTATATTGGTTCGCTTGTTCCACTTCCTTCTACAAATGAGCTCTTAATATAATAATTAGCTTTAGCTTAAGCATCTAATAATCATTAACCTATCGTTGGTGTATCTAACTTGAATATGAATTGGTTCTGACCCTCAGCTAAAATCTTAACCTTTTTAAAATCATGATTCAGGGTGAGAATCATATGCAAATATGATTGTTTGCTGGATGTTACTGCCATTGTCTGTCCATTAAACCACACAGACATGAAATAGAAGGAAATGTGTAAGTGTTGAAGGTCTGAGCAAGTGAAAGATGGAGTTTTGAGTGAGTAAAATGAAAGGGGGAAATCTTGCAGCTCTGTAGTCTGGGGCCTGGATTCAGTGGTTCTGTGTGGGGACACGATGGGGGCATGATGGGTATTGCTTGTAATTTTTGGGTGGAATGGATGGAAGCTTTTACGTAAATAAAATGCATGATGTTTGTGTGTGTAGAGTTAGAATATATATTCGCTTTGGTAGTAATTTGATGATATGGGGATAAGGGATGGAATGTCCTAGGGTGACTTTATGATGCTTGTATCCCAAATCATCTATTCTTTTTATGCTGGATATTATATTCTGTGCCTTCAAGACTGGTTCTGAGAGGAAAGATGGGGAGAAGGAGAAGCACAGAGTTTGTTATCAGAGACTGCACTCACTCCTCCACATTCTGCCCTGGACTGTGTTGTCTGGGCATGCACAGAGCAGAACAGAGCCCTCCTTTGCTTTTTAGTTAGTTTAGCTAGCTGAGGCAGAGAAGTTTTCCCTGGACTGTTTTTTTTTCCTTTTCTTGGAACTGTTCGAACCTGCTCCAGACTGGGGAGCCGGGGATACACCAAGAGCTTGCACTTTGTGGCCCACATGGGCCTACTCTGGGCAGCAGCCTTTCCCAGTGCCAGAGGGACTGATAACAGAGCAACCACCCACAGGAGAGACTTTCTGAACTTGTCATCTCTTCAGAGCGGTGAATGAGTTTTGTCATCTGGTATTGTTAATTTTTTGTGCTGGGGAGTGCTTTGCCTGTTAAATAAACAGGTTTTTTTCCACTTCTCTCTGAGGAGATTTTTCCTGAAACGGTTGGGGGAGGGCCCGTGTGAGTTTGCTTTCAGGGGGAAGGGGGCCCTTTTGGAGATTTTCTCCCAAATTTGCCCAAAACCAGGTCATCAGTCTTCCCCCACATACATGTTAAATCATCAGTAGCTCAATATGTCAAATAAGAAATACATATTTGTTCTGAACAAATGCATAAAGTCAGCCAAAGACGAAAAAGTATCTCTATGCAGTATTTTCCAGGTAACTGCAGGAAGACTGACTGTACTCTGAGCAGATCAGAAGTCATGCAGTTGTTTTAGTGTGGCACTGAGCTTGGAATGTTCTGACACACAGCACACCACTTCAGGTACTCTTCCCTTTGTCTGAAGTCATGACTTAGCTCTAAATCAAAGCCAAAGAAAGACCCGGCAAAAGGAAGACACTAAAAAGGTGATTTTATTATAGGAACTTCTATTGTTGATCTATTTTGCAATTTTCATTAATTTTATCACCACCTCTGTTTCACTGTTGCTGTACTTAAGCATAGAACTTAAAATTACTAAACCAAGACCTGAGGAATGGAACCCCGGTTTATACTTAAAACACAGTTTAAATACAGAAATTAACTTTTGTAATATAAAGAAAAATTAAAATCTTAGAATAGCATGTTTATATGAAAAAAGCTTTTTTTTGAACATAGAAAATGATCTTCTGTAAAAGCTCTTGATTTCCTCCCCTCAAAATTTTAGATGAATCTCTAATGTCAGATAGTAGACTGAACATATTTGCATTTTATCAGCCTAACCTTCTAGGTGGGGAGAGTAATACTTTGTAAGCTAAGGTCTCAATTTTTATTTTTTTATGCTGTATAATTTGCTTATGCTATAAAAGTATAGATTCCAAGGCTTATAAATGAGTTACATAATGTTTAAAAAATTCTGTAAACTGTTCAAGTTGCATATCAGGAAAAACCCTAAAATTAAAACTGGTACACACTTAGTGTGTCAGACTGGATTACATCAATGTTTTGAGACATTTTGGGATGCTTGGAGTGCCTGTGTGTGTGAGGTGGGGCAGGCCGTACTTTGAATAGGTGAGGCAGTGCCCTGCCCTGATCCCAGACCCCCCAGAGCTGGTAGAGCTGTCAATCACACACTGGACGCAATGCTAACCCAGCCCCTGAGTGGCCAAGCAACTGAAAGTCCCACCTAGGGGGAGGGCCCACTAAGGCCCTGGGGCTTTAAAGCCCCCTTGTGGGAACCATGTGTGTCTGACCCTGCCAGCTTTCCTGGAGTCCGCAATGGAACCCTAGGAGTTAGTAGGTATAGGTGTGATTTTCTATATCTTTTTTGTCTTTCTCTCTCTTTCTTCTTCTTATCCTCTTTTCATGGAACGCTTTGAGTAACTTAACATCTTCAAGGGCTTAAAGGTTTCTACATTAAATGGGCTAAGTTAACGTTATGATAAGTGCTTTATATTGAATTGTATGCTGTATCTATATCCTTTTGCCCAAGTTCCTTAATTTTTTATATTTCACCAGTAAACTCTTGTGTATTTTTGACCTTTTGAGAATATCTGGTTTGTATTTCTCTTTGCACCAAACTAGAGTAAAGGAACCTCGGTTTAACCCCCTTAGCATTTAAGTGTTCTGGAGTGTTACAAAATGCCAAATAGACATTGTGATTGAAGAGATTTATAGGCTTTGCATTTCAAGGGTTTAGATATTTCCCAGAAATATAACCTGAGAATGTGAAAGACTGTTATAATATGAGCGGGAAAAATTGTAGGTCATCTCTACTGGAAACTCCTGATTATATGTGGTGTTTGCTCTCTGTGACCTAGTAATTTGAAACAGACTTTTTTGGTGAATCTTGCTGTGTCTTCTTTATAGGGGTGTTGTAGGTTTGGGTTTTTCAGGGAATTTTGTCCCATCTGAAAGAAAGACCCTGTGAGGGGAGGAGGTTGCCCAGGAAGCAAATAGGGGTGTTATAGATGAGTAATGTGATGCTTGACTCTCACAATTAAAGGGTGAATATTATGTATATGTTAAGAGAAGTTTTGTAAATGTATAATTATGTTTCCCCTCTCCCTTGTGTGATGGTGTTCACAGGGGTTTTCAGGTGAGGGAAGAGACTAGAATGTTGACTCCATGTTACAGAAGGCTTGATTTATTATTTTATTATATATATTACATTAAAACTACACTAAATGAATAGAAGGAAAAGTTTCATCTCAGAAGGCTAGCTAAGCTAAGAATAGAAAGGAATGAATAATAAAGGTTTGTGTCTCAGACAGAGAGTCCAAGCTAACTGGGCTGTGATTGGCCATTAATTATAAACATCCAAGATGGGCCAATCACAGATGCACCTGTTGCATTCCACAGCAGCAGATAACCATTGTTTACATTTTGTTCTGGAAGCCTCTCAGCTTCTCAGGAAGAAAAATCCTAAGAAAGGATTTTTAATGAAAAGATGTCTGCAACACCCTTGCATTGTTATCATGGGATAGCCTTACTAGTCAGGGCATTTGGGAGGGTTGGCTTGTTACTATGGCAGCACCTGACCTCCAATCAAGATGTAACAAAGTGACTTCCACCACTGGACAGTGAAGAAGAAGACAATTGACAAGACTTTGGGAGGGGCTAGAGGTATAAAAGGCAGAACATCCATTTTGTAGACAAGCACATGGTGACTGAATCCTTTGCTCCCAGCACTGTATTATTTTCTTTATTCAGTCTTCTGTTGTATTTTTGAAAAGGTTTTAACAAACTTTCTAAATTTTTTGAAAGTGAGCATCATTTCTCACAGGGTTAATTAAGAAACAAAAGACATGGTCAAGCACTCTTATATACCACAGTAATGACTTGGCCAAGGGAAACAAGAACTTGGGAGTCATGCCTGGGGATTCGGGGTTTTTGGGAATTGCAGGTAATACCGTTAGAGGGGGTGGGGGTTTGCCCTTCATTCCCTCTTCTGCCTGGCGACCAGAGAGAGCGTACATGCGTGTTACAGAGAGCGGATGCCTGTTTTTTCTAGAGACAGTGCTATGTTTTAGCTTGCTGCCCAGATCTGCCTTTTTTTCGCCATTTCTGCCCGCTGCCATTGAGTGATACTGAGATTTACTGCTGCCGATCAAAGCTGCCTGCCTTTACCATCTCTACCAGCTGCCAGTGGGTGATACCAAGGTCCATTGCTGCTCTATTGGATCTGCCTGCCTTCACTGCTGCCTGTGGAATCTTTTGAACCCTTCAGGGAAATCCCCAGGGCCTTGCCTTGGAAGAATATACCATAGAGCCTCCACCTAGGCTGAAAGAGAAGACTTCCCCCATGGAGCCTTGCAACACTGTGATCCATCCCAGTTCCTTTCCCCATATGTCGCAAATTCTTGTAGTTTCTCCTTTGCCTGTTTCCTCATTGGTTGTGGTATCCCTGGTGGCTGGCCCTGTCTTCCCTGTAGGCCAATGCCCTTTGCCCTGCCCTTTGTGCCACCCCCATGCTCTCAGACCATTGGCCACTGACCCCATACTTAATGTTGTGCAGACCACATGGCCAGGTCTTTTGTCCCTGATTTCCCTTTGGCATGCTGGAATAAACCTTCGCTGGAATTTATTATACAAAAGGCCCTTCTGCCTCTCTTCGCTGAGCTAGCTGTGGTGAGTGTGGTGTGTGGACTTGACTGCTTTGCCTGAAGGCTTACCCAAGAGGCTTTTCCATAGGAAATGCTTATTGGGAAATAGGTAGCAGCATCCACCATCTAAACTCCAAGCTGCTACAGCTGCCTGCTGCAGAGACAGATTGCTACTTGTGAGTTTACAAAAGGAGCTATTTCCCCCTCTCCCCCCTCGCCCAAGACCCCAGTACCACCTGGAGAGATTGCCAAGCTTGCATCAGAGCTCCCCCTGCAGCTGAGGAGGAATTAAGGCACCTTTCTTGCCTCACTGAGGCCCACTAACACCCTCTGCTGGTTGTGACTTCAGCTGTTGCCTTGCTGGGGGCCAAGAGCACTCCCTGAAGCCATGGGGGAATCACTACAGCCTCTCTGCCTTGACACAAGGAAACAGTGCCCCCTACTGAATGTGAGCATACATACACCAAAGGGGAAATTGCTTGGTGGGCAGGAAAAATCTGTTCTTGCACTGTCTGGGGTTTTTGTTGTTGCTGTTGTTGTTGCTTGTCTGTCTTGACATATATATATATATATATATATATATATACACATATATTTTCTAGTAAGGAACTGTTATTCCTTTTCCAATGACTTTGCCTGAAAGCTCCCTAATTTCAAAGTTATAATAATTTGGTGAGAGGGGGTAATCTTTTCCATTCCAGAAAGGTTCCCACCTTCCTTGGCAGACACCTCTCTTTAAATCAGGGCAGTTTTTGACACACAAGGTAGGGCCTGAGGGCATCAAGAGGAAAGGGTGAGAAAAGAATAACAGTTCTTGGGTAACCTATTTGCATACTGGATATAGAAACCGCTTTAAGCAGCACCACGTGGTCTAATCTATCCTTGCTCATTTGACACATGATCGTGGCTATGTTTTTCCCATTTGAAGTTCCTTATCTAAACATGGGTCCTAAGACTAAGGCCATTGCAGCTGTTATTCTGTTTGCAGAATGGCTCAATATAGTGAGGAATTCAATGTCTGTAAACTTCCCCTGGAATGTGGGCACATGGCTATATAACTATCACAGACTAAGTTCATATCTTTGGGATTTCCTTAATAATGGTACCCATTGTGAGGAAGCAACACGGGTGAGTTTTCTCCCATTCTTTCACCCAATTCTTTGGGTGAAACCCACCAGCTCTTGAAGGGGTCAAATATTCTCTAGGTGCTAACGATATTGCACAATGGCTGGTGCTGCCGATATGCTTATTCTATTAAGCATTTAGACATAGGGTGAGATTGCTTTGGATAACTACCCTGACATCTACCCCAGAGACTAGGGATGCTTCCCAGGAGCATGCCACAGGGGCCAGCAACACTGCTCAACAGCCTATCACTACCCAACAGCCCAACTTAAAAATAAATCACTCAAATTGGATGGGGGTATTGGAAGAGATAGGCCAGGTGCTGAAGAAAGAATTTTCCCCAGCTGTTTGGAAGCCCTCCTCCTGGCTCAAAGAGGGAAAGGCCAATGGCGCAGCAGTGGAACCCACAGACGTTACAACCGTCCAGGTTCCAGCTAAATCACAAGGGCAGCCACAGACACCAAGTCAGCCCTATGCAGAGGAGGAAGTATAAAACCAAATCGGTATGCCCAGTTAATGATGATGAGGTACCAGTGCCCTCACTACAAGTGGAGGAGCCAGAACCTGAAATCATCACTGAATCCCTGTTGCCTGACAGTCTCCACAATCTGCGAAAAGACTGTGCAATGGGGGCGTGAGGCTTTTTCAACCTGGTTGACTCGAGTTGGGGACCTTATGGGTACAAGCATGCAATTGGATAGTGGTGAAGAAAGGTATTTGGGATCCTTGACTCAGGATGCGGGTATTGATAGGGTGTTCGTGAAAGAGCCAGGGCCGCTTCCTCTCTGGGAACGGCTTATAATGAGTGTAAGAGAGAGGTTTGTTCACAGAGACAATCTGCTGGAGCACCATCAAAGAACATCCTGGAAGACCATGGAGGAAGGGATCAAACTCATGAGAGAAGTGGCCATATTGGAGGTACTTTTTGGAGGGGACAGACAACTTGATAACGACCCTGACAAGGTCAGGTGCACAAAGCAAATGTGGTGGAGCCTTGCATATCTGCAGCCATCTGAATATTCCAACTTCGTAGCAACAATGCATTTCGAGGACAACTAAGAGACAGTGGGTTCCATAGTCAGCTGTCTTGGGAAAAATATATTTTCATGGGTGCACTGGCACTGTGCCAGCGCCAACCCATAACATCAGCAAAATCAGAAATTATGACAGTGTGGTAAATGGCCTGATGCAGAATCATGTCTCTGCTATGGTTAAGAATCTGTTGGGGTTTTAGGAGTTCTCATTTTGCTTTTTTTCCTCTTAAGGAATTTTCCCCCTATGTGTTGCTAGGAGACAATAGCGACTGGATACCTAACAGACACAAACAAAGTTGTCAGCTCAGGGGAGGGGTGCAGCTAGCTACTCTCTCTTTACCTGAGGTTTTCCCAGGTAGGGCAGAGATATCGAAAAATTTGGTAAAATAAACAGAGCCAGGAGACTTCTTCTCCTTTTTAATGCCTTTATTAAAAGTCATCAGCTCAGGATTGGGCAGCTCGGCAGGGCTGCAGTCCCCGTCGTGTCTCCCAGGGCGACTCAGAGGAGGAGGATATGCACAGCTCTGTCCACTAGGGGCAGAGCTGGGGGATCCAGTCCTCGTGGGAGCCTTTAGGGCGTGGTGTCCCCCGTCAGATCTTAGTCCTCCCAGCTCAGTCGGCCCGGACTCACCACCGGGGACGACTCCTATGGTCAGGGTGAGAGGGACTCCGAAGGTGTTCCGCATCTCTGCAGGCTCAGCACTCAGCTCCTCACGTCCAGACATCACTCCAGTCTCCCAACTCTTATTTGGCTCGTTGTTTTTGGGGTTTTCTCCGTGCGTTTGGAGTCGGGGTCCCACAAGCATGCTGGTCCTGGAGTCACTTTGCATAACCCCCCCCCCACCCTCTCAGGTCTCTTCACCCTTCTGGGAAAAGTACACCTTAGCCTCGGGCAAGGCTCTGCTAATACAAAAGGAGCGATTAGCCACAACAACCCGTGATTACAATAACAAAACATGCAGACCTTTGGCAGCTACAGTGGTCTGGCTGCCTTTTTGTAACTTTTTCTCACAAAAAAATATTAACCGAATTTTTTTTCATAACAGTCCCCCCTCTTTTTCTTTGATTGAGCTTAAATTTTAAGCTTGCATCAACTCACAATTTTTTTGTTTTGAATCTACTATAAATCTCTTGTGCACTTTGGTAATCATGGTTACTTAACATTGTTACTTTCCTTGGTTTCTTCAGGTTGGTCTGCACGGCCAGTACTATTTCACTAAAACAGATAAATAAGCATAGTAAAAAGAGAAATCCTCCAAGTACACACACACCGAGAAAAACTACCTTTTCCCATACATCCTTTTCGAAAATCTTCAGGTTCTCCCACCAACTGGGATCAAGTGTAGGAGTTTGATCTCGATTATTTACACATGCTAATTTTTTATTTCGTTTGAAATGTTCCTAATAATTGAATTCTTTATTTTTAATACTGCCTGGAGCCGGATAACTTTGTTTAACCTAGATATTGGGATCTGAACTTGGCTTTTACAATTTTGGATTTTCTCCATTTCTATTTCACTTCGCCTGTTTTGTTTAATTTCTCCCAAATCATTATATATAGGAACTCCCAAACTTGATCCAGTTTCTTTGGGTAATAAGAAGAAAATTGGTTTTATCACTCTAGCAATGCAGCTGCCAGACGAGATCAAACCTAGGGGTTTAGAGCTCCCCTGAAATGCGTTCCAAAAAGGGTTTATCTCTTTTCCAGTACACTCATATAAATACTTGTAACAAACAATTTTTCTTACCATTTTCACCATTTCTTTTCTTTTTACTAGATCTGCTGAGCTCGTTTCAGCAGCATCACATTCAAAGCACAACCAGGCTTCCCCTATAGGGCACTCTCCTAGGAGTGGCTGCCTAAAAGTGGCAGTATTGTATGCTATCCAATACACTCTCTTATTTTTCTGATAAAGGACCAATTGGGAGGGGTTAACACAATCAGGGTTAGAACTGATGTGGACTCTCGACAAGGAGCTCACTTCCTCCTCATAGAGGGGTTGGTAGCATTCACTGCACGGCTCAGCTGGGCTTCCCAGAGCACCACCAACAATCAGAGCCATCAGTACTACCCTTCCCAAGAGTCCGGTATGGGTCATCTTGCCCAGCCTGCCCACCCGGCCTTGCCTCTTGGGGAATTTTACTGCGAAGAAGCTTCCAAGCTCTTTAGAGTCCCTTCTACCCGCTTCTCTGGTTAAACCTCGCTTGGTCTGTTCCCTACCAATTTTGGTTTCCCCCAGGGGAGTGCTCTGTAGAGGATTAACCTGGAGTCTTTAGAATTAAATTGGGGAACTTAAACCAGAATTACTTATTTACAGTCTTAAACTTTTTACCAACATAGTTTACACAGAACAGTCTTGAAACATTTTAAGCAATATTAGAACTCTGATACCAATTTTTTTTCTCACACAGTTCAGTCTTTTTGACTCTTCCTTCTGAGAGTCAACTTTAAATCACAGTATACTCAGATGAATTAACTTGTGATGTGGATGAATACTTATCCAGTGCCCAGAGGTGAGTGGTGTGGACTCTGGCCCAATGCCAGAAGGAGAAAGGGGTGGAGTCCAGTCCAATGCCAGAGGGAGAATGGGGTGCAGTCCAGTCCAATGCCAGACTGCCAGAGGGAAAAAAACCTGATGTTGAATCCTGGTCCAATGCCAGGGGGTGAGAGTGATATGAGTCCAACCTTTTTCCTTTGGTCTGCACAGTTGAATTAGTAATGAAGAGTACCTGAAACAGGCTTTCAAACACAGGCATTAATGGTCTGCTATTTAATGATTTTATCAAAACTCAGTTTCTCTGTTTCATGTTATTGGTTAATTTCTCTTTTTCCATAGCTTGCATGTTTCTCTCATCAACTTCTACATACTCTGTATTTTGCAAGGAGTTGTATTTCTCAGCTAACTTAACTCCCAAAGTATTTTTATTCCCCTATTTTTCTGTGTATTTAATTCCCTGGTTTTCTGTTCTATTTTTCAAGATCTTATCTATTTATCTCTTGCTTCTGTTTCTTACTTTCACTTAGAGCTTAAATACTTCTTTCAACCCCTTACACTTTAATTTTTTTTCTTACACCATTCTTCTACACAATACACCTCTCTCCAAGGAGATGTGGTAAAACTTATAATGCACAATCTACATTACTTCTAATTCATCTATATTCAGTCTCTTATTTCTCATTCACTTTCACACATTCCTTCACACTCTCAAGACACAAACTGGATCATTATTCCTAGATAATCACGGGTCCCTGTAGCCCCCCTTCACCCTGGGGTTGGCCCACAGGTCTCAGTATCCCTGGGCCTCTTGGAAGGGCCCTGACTCTTGTTGCCTCTGGTGCACATTCACCTGTGAGGCTGTCTGCGTGTCACTCACGCTCTTACAGCTACGGCTCCCTCACACACCTGAGGAGCACTAGTCTCGTTTGCAGGTCTCACACACTCTTTGGCCACAGCCCCCACCCGCTTGCCCGGGAAGTTGAGGCTGACTTTGTGACTCACTCTCACACACACAACAAGACAACAAAAAGGTACCTTTTACTTTCACATCACTTATTACAAGTTTAGTTTTACTGGCCAGTTTTGGTGCTATTGGATATCCTTTCTACCTAGCTGTTTTTGTCTAACTTCAGAATTTTTTTCACTATACTATACTATACTTCTTAGTACTTTGTTGAGACAGGACTTATCTGCTCCTGTATCTACTCAAAAATTCAAATTCTTCATTTAGGGGTCCCACCTCAAAGTTTACCAAGGGCTCTTCTAGATGTTGCATCGGGTCCCCTATACTGTAAAGCCCCCGACCCTCTAATTGTCATCTTTAAGGATCTTCCCTAAATTATCTTGTTCCCTGGCTATTGCCGCATCGAGACTGAGCTTTCTACAAAACCTCCTTACGTGTCCTGGCTCTCCACAGTAATAGCAATGTCGCTCTCTCAAAGGGCCTTGAGGTGTCTCCATCCCTCTTGCACCTGACAGTACTGGCCTATCCTTGCCTCCTCCTGGTGGTGGACCCATCCACCCTGCACTTTCTCTAGCTACAGCAACCATGACCTTAGCCTTGGCCTTTGCTTTTTCTTCCTCCCTCCTTAAATACACCTTCAATGCCTCTCTTAATAACTCATTAATGTCTTTCTCTTTCCATTCGTCCATCTTTTCCAATTTTCTCCTTATATCAGGCAAAGATTTGGTAACAAATTGGACTTTTAGTAGCATTTGACCTTCTAGGGTGTCAGGGTCTATTCTAGAGTACAACTGGAAGTTCCGCTTTAGGCGGTTAAGCCAGGCAGCAGGAGCTTCATCCTTCTCTTGTGTACCCACAAATGCCAATTGGGTGTTAGTTCCTTTGGGAACTGACTCTTTAATCCCCCGTATTATCAAAGACCTATATTTCCTCATGGCCTTCCTCCCCTCCTCCTGGTTAGGGTTCCAGCTGGGATCCGTTAGTGGCAATTTCTGTTCACCTGATGGCACCTGGGGTCCTGGACTGTTATCTTTCTCCCATATTCTTATGCCAGCCGCCCTAATCATCTGGACCTCTTCTGGGGAAAATAATATACTCAGGATGGAATTCATCTCCCCCCGAGTGTAGATATTTGGACCTAGAAATTGATCCACTTGGTTGGCTATGCCCACTGGGTCCTCAACTAAATGCCCCAACTCTTTCTTGAATCCTCTTACCTCAGAAGCAGTTAGGGGAGCATTCACAAAGACAACACCTCCCGCTACTCCTCCCATAGGAACCTCTCTGAGGGGAAAGAGTTTCTCTGCCTTGGAGGTCTTGGATCTGGTGCTATAGTACGGCCCATCTTCAGATGCCAAACTACTTTGAGGGATATCTGGGTTACCCTGAACTTTCTGCACATCAGCAGGTGTATTTGCTGATAGCTGTTTACTGGGCAAGGAGGCATTTGTGTCCCAACTAGGAGGAGGTAAAGGGATAGTAATAGGAGGGGGAGAAGAGCCTGAGTGAATATTAAGTGGAGCTGGAGAAGGGGTGGAGAATGCAGCAGGTGGAGTAGGCACTTGTGGTGATGCAGAAGGAACTGGAGGAGATACTGGGTTTATCATAGCGGAAGCTGAAGAGATAGAAGGAGGAATTTGAGCAGGTGGTAATGAGATGGCAGCCGGGGGGAGAACCGGACCTGCTATTTGAGGTGCTTGAAGAAGAGGATTATAAAGTGGAGGGGCAGAAGGAGGCAAATAATCCAGGGGGTCCCATCTTTTACTAGTCCTATCATCCCCTCCTTCATTCCCCTCTTTCTTCCTCTGTACCTTACAAATTCACACCCCTTCGTCCCCAATAGCACTCTTTAACCAGCAAGATACATACAGTAATTGCTCAGGATCAGTATCACCTCGAGCTGTCAGATAATTATTTAATTGTTGGCACGTCCACTTATTCTTTGTCCCACACCAAGGCCATCCTCCTTGCACCTCTAATTCCGGCCACACTTCCATACAATAATGGATCATTTTCACTTTATCATACCCTCCGTGGCCTCTATAGAATCCCATTTTACTAACAGTTCTCCTAAGGGACTATTGGGATGTATATACCTCAGTCTCTTGCCGGTCTTTTTACTATTACAACCTCCCATTTTTCAGGTCTCAATAAAAAGGTCCCAAAGGTGCCTCTACTCACTGGGAATTTAAAAAAAAACTTGTTTGAGGAGCTTCAGCTTCCTCCACTGAACTTCAAATTTCTGCCTGATTCTCAGGACTTTATACTGAAACAACTGCTCGATGTCTTGATTGCCCAACTTTCCCAACGTCAGGTCTTACATCTATCGGGACTTGAACACACGAAGCCTCGGCCTTAAGAATCCGGGTCGTGCCTGACTCCCTCAGTCAGGAAAAACAACTGCCTGATTTTAAGTTTTCCTAACCCGCCAATTTTTAGGCTTCACCGTATCAGGACTTAAAAGCAAACCGCAGCCTACTTCGCTGGGATTTGTGCCTGACTCCTTTGTCAGGACTTACTTTGCCTGCAGGGCTTGTGAGCTACCCGAATCCTTCTCGGGGCTGACAAATCTTACTCGAATCCTTCTCGAGACTAACAAATCTGCCTGACTTCCCTCTGTCAGGACTTACTTTAGGTGCGTGCCATTCATACACAGTAATTCCCTCCGCACACCCGGAGGGGGGGCCCTTTATTCCCCCTTGGGAGACGACTCACTCACACTAATTCCACTCACTTCCCCCTGTTTCCGGCTGGCTTTCTCGCGAAAGCTCGGAAACGCAGTACTAAGGGATCCACTCTCAGGTCGAGGGTCCGGCTGCCGGCCTCGTCTCACTCACACACACATGCGCACATCTCCCACTCCCGCCACCGGATTTCTCACCAGTCCCGTGCTCCGGTGCTCCTCTGCGTCGCTGCTCCTGAGCCGATCCCTCTGGTCCTGATAGCCAGCTGTCCTCTGAAGATCCAAGATGGCCAGTCCTGAGTCCTCTTGCAGTGTGGCTATTCCGGACGAGTGCCCCCAGCTGAAATAAACAGGGCCAGGACACTTCTTCTCCTTTTTAATGCCTTTATTAAAAGTGATCAGCTCAGGATTGGGCAGCTCGGCAGGGCTGCAGTCCCCGTCGTGTCTCCCAGGGTGACTCAGAGGAGGAGGATATGCACAGCTCTGTCCACTAGGGGCAGAGCTGGGGGATCCAGTCCTCGTGGGAGCAGGTTGGGCGTGGTGTCCCCCATCAGATCTTAGTCCTCCCAGCTCAGTCGGCCCGGTCTCACCGCCGGGGACGACTCCTATGGTCAGGGTGAGAGGGACTCCGAAGGTGTTCCGCATCTCTGCAGGCTCAGCACTCGGCTCCTCACGTCCAGACATCACTCCAGTCTCCCAACTCTTATTTGGCTCGTTGTTTTTGGGGTTTTCTCCGTGCATTTGGAGTCGGGGTCCCACAAGCATGCTGGTCCTGGAGTCACTTTGCATAACCCCCTCCCCACCCTCTCAGGTCTCTTCACCCTTCTGGGAAAAGTACACCTTAGCCTCGGGCAAGGCTCTGCTAATACAAAAGGAGCGATTAGCCACAACGACCCGTGATTACAATAACAAAACACGCAGACCTTTGGCAGCTACAGTGGTCTGGCTGCCTTTTTGTAACTTTTTCTCACAAAAAAATATTAACCGAATTTTTGTTCATAACATTTGGTACTGGGAAAATGGGGTTGGATGCAGCCCCTAGTCCTCTTGTGCTCTCAGCATTTTGGAGGGAAGAGAGGCTGCAGTGCTATGGAGAGAATTCATCACCACTGCAGGAGTTCCATCCCTTGTTTCCTTTATTCTACTGTGAGTGGAGCTCTGCTCATAAGAGCAGCTGTTGCACTGAGACTTTTTTTTTTACCATCTGCTCGGGTGCCTCAGGGAAAAACCCCAGAATCCTGAGCCTGCCTTTTTCCTGCCCTTTTGGGAGCTGGGTCGCTGCTGCCCCCTCTCCCGCTGCTTGTCACTGCTCCGATCTTTCGCTACACTGTGGCCCCAAACCCCCTGCCTGCTGAGTGTCACAATCTGCTCATATAAACGGGGGTCGTGATGTTTCCTTAACTGATCTCAGAGTGCAAAAAAAAACCAACATGGAAAGGGGATTGCAATATCAATCAAAACAAATGCGCCTTTTTTTGAATGACCACAGCAAATGAGTTAAAGGAATTGGGAAAAAGGAAAAGAATAGAGAGAGAGGGAGAAAGAGAGAGGGTATAGCTACCAAATGTAGAGAGAAGTCCTCATGGTCCAGTCAATGGAGTTCGCCTAGTCACATTGGGAAGATCTCAAAGTCCTGGTTATCTCAGGGTTCTATTATAGTCCATTGCTGGAGGGGAGAAACAGATCTTGAAATTGCTGAGGGGGAACAGATCTATTGAAATCACTGAGGGGGAAAAAGGTATTGAAGACGGGTACAGACAGTCCATGTTCTCAGCAGGATAAGTCTATACCAGCAGTGAGAGGGACCCATTGTTTCAGGACTGGTTTCTATGGGAAACCAGTCTAGGTCCAGTGAACAAATCTGCAGGCAACACTTTGCAGGCATCCCACTTCAGTCAGGCCAGGACCCCCCTGTATCACGATTATAGGGGTCTCAGTGTCAGCCCTTGGGAGGGGACTTCAATCTCCTTCCGTCATGGTGGTAGTGGAGCAGATGAAGGATTTTCTGTGAGGGGGACTACCAAAGTTGCCCCAGCAAGTTCATTTGGCCAAGAGGTGGGAAAATTCATGGGCTATTTTTGCAAAACAGGTGCCAGCATATAGGGCGTGTTGCCCCCTTGGCAGGCCCTGCTAGAAACAGTCACTGTAGACACAGCTGCGAACAATCACTTGGCAGGCCAGAACTGTGCTCAGGGGCCTCAGGATTTTGGCATTCATCCACCACCGGCAGGCCAGAATTCCGATCAGGGACCTCAGGGTCCTGATGTCTGTCCTTGGGACAGTCATGAGGTAAATGAAGGGAACTTCAGACCATATCTCACAGGGAGAAATCTCACAGTTCCAGCTACAGCTGTGGAGCTTCTGATACATCTTGTCCACCACCCCAAGGTTTTTGCTCATTCATGACACTCCAGCTTGCTGCTTCCTAGAGTCCTGCTGGGGCACCAGGATCGGCTGTCTCTGGGGGTGTGTAAAGCAAGCCTTTCTTCCATCCTTTCTCACCTCAGCCAAGCTGCTGTTACCATGTGCTCCCCGAGCTCACACTGGAGAACCTCCTGCAGCCGTGGGGGAATCATCGCATCTGCCCTGCCCACCGGGAGCCACAAGTGCCCCTGACAGCTATGACCGTAACTACACTAAAGGGGAAAGTGCCTGTGACCAAGAAGGCTGTTACTGAATTTCTGGTTCTGTTTGTTGTTGCTGCCATAGTTACTGCTATTTTGTTTGCCGTGTGTCCTGGTTTTGGGCAAATTTGGGAGAAAACCTCCAAAAGGGGCCCCCCAGAAAGCCAACCCACATGGCCCTCCCCCCAACCAGTTTGGGAAAGAATTTCCTCGGAGAGAGGTGGAAAAAACCTGTTTATTTAACAGGCAAAGCACTACCCAGCACAAAAAATTAACAATACCAGATGACAAAACTAATTTGCTGCTCTGAAGAGATGACAAGTTCAGAGAATCTCTCCGATGGGTGGCTGCTCTGTTATCAGTCCCTCCAGCGCTGGGAAAGGCTGCAGAGTAGGCCCCCATATGCTACAAAGTGCAAGCTCTCAGTGTTTCCCTGGGTCCTAGTCCAGAGCAGGTTCAAACAGTTTCAAAAAAAGGGAAAGAAAACCAGTCCAGGGAAAACTTCTCTGCCTCAACTAGCTAAACTAACTAAAAAGCAAAGGAGCACTGTGTTCTGCTCTGTGCATGCCCAGACAACACAGTCCTGCTGAATGTGGAGGAGTGAGTGAGGCTGATAACAAAAACTCTGTGCTTCTTCTCCCTGCCCTCACTCTGAGCCAGTACTGAAGGCACAGAATATAATATCCAGCATAAACAGAACACCCAATTGGGGATACAAGCATCATAACATCACCCTAGGACATCACCCTATGACCTTTTATAACAAGGTTATACATACTGGTAAATAACTGTTATTCCTATTCTCATATCTTTGCCTGAAAGCCCCTTAATTTCAAAATTTTAACAATTCAGAGGGAAGGGGGTTACATTTTCCATTCCAAGGGAGGCCCCTATAGTAAACAAGGGCGTCCCCCATGGCAGGGAGAAATGATGAGGAGGACTCCATGGATATCAGAAGGCTAATTAATTACTTTATTATACTATATTACACTATGTTACATTACATCTAAACTGAATCTGCCAAGCACCCAACTGCCCAGAATCTCATGACTCTCAGCCGACAGTCCCAACACACACACGGATTCAATTGGTCAGTGAATCAAAATACTCACACCAGAATCCAATTACCAATTCCCTTCAGGTAAACAATCTTCCACAATGCATTCCACTTGTGAACAACACAGGAGCAGTAAATGAGATAAGAATTGTTTTGATCATTCTTTTCTCTGCTTCTCTCAGGTTCAGAGAATGTGAATCCCACAGGCCCCTGCCTTCCTTAACAGACAGGTCTTTTCAAACCAAGAGAGTCTCAAAGAGGAGAAGAGTGAGAGGATGAGGAAGGAGACGAGGGAGAACAGTTTCCATGTGGCACCAGTGTGAACCAGATGACCAAACATCAGAGCCCAATGTCTCCCAGCTAGGGAGAGGGGGTACACCCCACGATCTGACCTATGGTTCTTCCTATGTGAGCAAGGGGAAGATATGAGAAGGTGGGTTAGAAAGTCCACTTCTGTCCTGGCACCACGGATGGGTAAACTCAAGGAGGAAAACACTAACAGAGGGAATTCCACCAAAATAAATGTAGCCCCAGCTTCCTGTGACCAAACTGCTAGGTATAGCAGAAGGGAGGATGACATGTCTGATCCCCTTTAAAGGAACCTCAAGGATGTACACACAGGGAGGGAACAGCAGCCAGGACTAGAGAGGCCCTGCCTCTTGCCAGATAAATGCTGGGGAGAATTGGGTCTTTTGGAAAGTATGGATCCAATAGCCTGGTACATCAGAACCACAAATATATGGGACTTTGGTCAACACTGATATGCAGTGTACTTTAATACCATTGGGACTTGCGGAGGCAGAACCTGTTTCTATTGCTGGGCTGACAGGGGGATCGCAACAGTTGACCCTGCTAAAAGCTTAGGTGAGCTTGAATGGGAAGTAGGAGAAACACCCTACTGCGACTGGTCCAGAAGCCCTGTGTATTGTGGGCATAGACTTCCTCGGGAGTGGTTATTTCAAAAACCCAAAAGGACTCAGGTAGGCTTTTGAGATAGTGGCTGTGGAGACAGAGGGCATTAGACAATTGAATACCTTGCCTAGACTGTCAGAAAATCCTTCTGAAGTAGGATGCCTGAGGGTAGAAGAACAATGAGTACATTGCCACTTCAACAGTGCATCACCAGCAGTATTGAATGAATCAAGATGCCATGATCCCCTTCCACAAGATGATCCATGAGCTGGAGAGCCAAGGTGTGGTCAGAAAGGCCCACTCACACTTCAACAGCCCCATTTGGCCTGTGCACAACTCTGATGGGGAATGAAGATTGACAATGGACTATCATGCCTTGAATGAAGTTCCACCACCAGTGAGCACCGCTGTGCAGGACATGCTGGAGCTTCAGTACAAACTGGAGTCCAAGGTTACTAGTGGTATGCCACCATTGACATAGCTAATGTGTTTTTCTCCATTCCTCTGGCAGAAGAGTATAGGCCACAGTTTGCCTTTGCCTGGAGGGATGTGCAGTATACATGGAACCAACTGCCCCAGGGGTGGGAGCACAGTCCCACCATTTGCCATGGACTGATCCAGACTGCACTAGTAAAGGGTGAAGCTCCAGAGCATTTGCAGGACATAGATGACATCACTGTGTGGGGGAACATGGCAACAGAAGTATTTGAGAAAGGAGAGAACATCATCCAGATTCTTCTGAAAGCCAGTTTTGCCATCTAAAGGAGTAAAGCCAAGGAACTTGTCCAAGAGACCCAATTCCTGGGAGTAAAAAGGCAAGACGGACAACGTCAGATACCCACTGAGGTCATCAGCAAGATCACCATGATGTCTCCACCAACCAGCAAGAAGGAAACATAAGCTTTCCTAGGTGCCATAGGTTTCTAAAGGATACAACTCCCAGAGTACAGCCAGAATGTGAGCCCTCTCTACAAAAAGAACAATTTCCACTGGGGCCTTGAACAGCAACAGGGCTTTGCCTAGAACAAGCAGGAGATTCCTCACGCAGTAACCCTTCGCCCAGTCAGGACAGGACCAGAAGTGAAGAATGTGCTTTACTCTGCAGCCAGGAACAATGGTCTTTCCTGGAGCCTGTACTTGAAGGTGCCTAGTGAGACTTGAGGCTGACCACTTGGATTCTGGAGCCGAAGTTACAGAGGGTCTGAAGTTAACTACACCCCAACAGAGTAAGAAATCCTAGCAGCCTATGAAGGAGTTCAAGCTGCCTCAGAGGTAATTGACACAGAGGCACAACTTCTCCTGACACCCCAGCTACTGGTGCTGGGGTGGATGTTCAAAGGAAAGGTTCCCTCTACCCATCATGCCACCAACTCTACATAGAGCAAGTGGGCTGCCTTGATTACACAGCACACCCATATTGGAAAACCAAATTGCCCTGGGATCTTGGAGATAATTACAAATTGACCTGAAGGTGAGAACTTTGGTCTGACTGGCAAAGAGGAGCAGGAACAGGTGACACATGCTGAGGAAGCTCCACCATACCACCAACTGCCAGCAGAAGAAACACTATATGCTTTTTTCACTGATGGTTCCTGTTGCATTGTAGGGATAAACTGAAGGTGGAAAGCAACAGTAAGGAGCCCCACACAACAGGTCGCAGAAGCTACTGAAGAAGAAGGTGGATGGGGTCAACTTGATGAACTCAAAACCATCCAGTTGGCCCTGGATGTTGCTGAAAGGGAGAAGTTTTCAAAGCTCTACCACTATACTGACTCAAGCAGGCCAAGCGGGTGAAGCCCCTGTGTTATGGTGGGTGGTGGTCCAAATATAGGTATGGGGAGCCCTGGCAGATTGATTACATTATACTGTCTCAAACCCGCCAAGGCAAGTATGATGTGCTCACAATGGTAGAAGCCACGACTGGATGGCTGGAGATCTAACCCATGCCTCACACTGCTGCCGAGAACACCATCCTGGGCCTTGAAAGGCAAGTCCTTTGGAGGCATGGTACTGATGCCTTAGGTTTTAGCTTTTATATTTTTCAGATTCTGTACTGCTTTAGTGTGTAGTTCTGAGCTTCATATTAAGGGATGGTAAGCTCTCTTCACAGAGTAGCTAGACAAAACAATTCCTTTCCTATCTTGGGACCAAGGACGACCGATCTAAATTTCAGGCCCAAGAGCATAAACAACAGTGGAATGGAGAGAGAAAAACAAGAAGGATGGGACTTCATAACCTAAAGCTATAATTGGACAATTAACTCCAATATGCAAATGGACCAAAACTTATAAAAGTGAGAGACCTCATGACCGGTCGTCCATTTTTGTGTCCATTTGGGGTTCATCTTGGGTGTAGCCCTGTCCGGGCTCTTGTACTGCCCAAGGTGTATCCATTGAGGCCTTTTAATAAATACCTACTTTATTCTTTAACTCTGTCTAGCCTCTGTTCTAGGTCAACCTTCACAAGGCATCAGTACCCCTGAGAGAATTGAGTCAGGCAATGGCACTCATTTCAAGAATAGCCTTATAAATACTTCAGCTAAGGAACATGGTATTGAGTGGGTGTACTACATTCCTTATGCACCAGCTGCTGGGAATGTTGAGCAGTGCAACAGACTCTTCAAAACAACATTGAAGGCAATGAGGGGTGGGACCTTCAAGCAGTGGGATCTGCATTTAGCAGAGACATCATGGTTAGTTAACACCTGCCCTAGTTTAGAACAAATTTGGGAGGAAACCTCCGAATGGGATCCCTCTAGAAAGCAAATACAAACAGCCCTTCCCTCAACTGGTTTGGGAAAAAATTTCCTTGGAGAAAAGTGGAAAAAACCAGTTTATTTAACAAGCAAAGCATTCAGAAGCATATTAAAAAAAAAAATAATAATATCAAGCAATGGAACCTCTCACTGTTCTGAAGAGATGGCAAATTCAGAAAGTCCTTTTTGTGGGATGTTGATTGGCTCACTCAGTCTTTTATCAGTCCCTCCAGCGCTGGAATGCAGCATCCCGGGCCCTGGTGGGCCACAGGTATGAGCCCCCAGTGTTTTTCTGGGTTTTCAGTCCAGAGCAGGTTTGAACATTTCCAAGAAAAAGAAAAATCACAGTCCGGGAAACTTCTCTGCCTCAGCTAGCTAAAAAACTAACTACAAGCAAAGGAGAGCTCTGTCTCGCTGTCTGTTTGTCTGTTCTACAGACAACGCTGTCTGTGTGAAGGATGCTGGGGAGCAAGTGCAATTTCTGATAACAAATTCCACATTTCTTCTCTCCCCATTCCCTCTCGAAACCAGTCTTAAATGTGCAGAACTAAATATCCATCATAAACAGAACAGAAAATTGGGAATACAAGCATCATAAAGTCACTCCAGGACATTCCACCCCTTGTCCCCATATCATCAGCTTACTACAAAAATGAATATATATTCTAACTCTACACATGCATAAATTTATACATACATATATATATACACACACATATATACAGTATACAGCTATATACAGACAATGGCAGTGGCATTCGGCAAACAGTGATGTTTACATATGGTTCTCACCCAACAATCAGATCTCTCTGTGGTACACATTGTGTTTTTCCATCTTTCTCCATTATCCACCATGTGCAACCTGGTCCCTGAGCAAAGACAACCTCAAATGGATTTGTCTGTAGTCAAGGCAGAATTAATAGACACAGTTTTCCTTAACAAACCCTTGGCATCAATCACTGGGACTTTGTCTCCGTCTCCTGTATGCAGATGCTCAGATTGGGCAGAGCCTGCTTGTTACAGGGCTTGCAAGGGTTTTTCAGGGTGAAGAGAGAGGCAAGAATCTTGACCTCATGTTCAGAAGGCTTGGTTTATTATTTTATGCTATATATTACATTATTACTATGCTAATAGGAATAGAGAGAAAAATTCTCAGAAGCTTGCTAAACTAAGAATAGAAAAGGAATCCATCACAAAGTTCTGTGTCCAGGCAGAAAGCAAGAACAGCTCTGCTGTGAGTGGTCAGTAAATCCAAACATCCACAGAAGACCAATCACAGGTGCACCTGTTGCATTCCACAGCAGCAGATAACCATTGTTTACATTTTGTTGCTGAGGCCACAGCTTCTCAGAAAGGGGAAAAACCCTAAAGAAAGGATTTTTATGAAAAGATGTCTGTGACACCTGCTCATTTGGTGGAACCTCAGATGTTAACTAACCAGGTGGCTTTTGCTAGATGCTGCTTCCAATTCTTGAAAGATCCCCCACCCAAGGCTTTCAAGGTGGTTTTAAACAGTCCATTGTACCTCTCCATTTTGCCTGCAGCTGGTGCATGGTAGGGGATATGGTGCACCCAGCCAATGCCATGTTCCCTAGCCCAGGTCTTGACAATGCTGTTCTTGAAATGAGTCCCATTGTCTGACTTAATCCTCTCAGTGGTGCCATGCCTCCAAAGGACCTGCTTTTCAAGACCTAGGATGGTGTTATGGGCTGTAGTGTGAGGCACAGGGTAGGTCTCCAACCATTCAGTGATGGCTTCTACCATTGTGAGCACGTAGCGCTTACTTTGGTGTGCCTGGGGCAGTGTGATGTAGTCAATCTGCCAGGCCTTCCCATACTTATATTTGGACCACTGCCCACTGTACCACAGGGGCTTCACTCTCTTGGCCTGCTTGATCAAAGCACACATCTCACAGTCATGGATAACCTGAGAAATGCTGTCCATGGTTAGATCCACTCTTTGGTTTCGTGCCCACTTATAGGTGTCACCTCTACCTTGATGACCTGAGGCATCATGGGCCCATTGAGTTAGGAACATCTCCCCTTCGTGTTGCCAATGTAAGCCTATTTTTGACACCACTATCTTTGCAGCCTAATCTACCTGCTCGTTGTTTTGGTGCTCCTCATTAGTCCTATTCTTGGGAACATGGGCATCTACATGGCGGACTTTCACAGATAGTTTCTCTACCCTGGTAGCGATGTCTTTCCACTCTTCAGCAGCCCAAATTGGTTGTCCCCTATGTCACTTCATTCAATGCACGATAGTCCACAGTCAATCTCCATTCTCATTCAGATTTCTGCTCAGGCCAAATGGGACTGTTGAAGGGTGAGTGGGTTTTCCTGACCACCCCTTGGCTCTCCAGCTCTCGGATCATCTTTTGGATGGGAATCACAACATCTCGAGTTATTCTGTACTGTCAGTGATGCAAAGTGGCACTTGGTATTTGTTGCTCTTCCACCCTCAGAAGTCCTACTGCAGATGGGTTCTCTGATAGGCCACACAAGGTGTTCAATTGCTTAATGCCCTCTGTCTCTACAGCCACTATCCTGAATGCCCACCTGAGTCCTTCTGGGTCTTTGAAATATCCACTTTGGAGGAAGTCTATGCCCAAAATGCATGGGGTCTCTGGGCCAGTCACAATCAGGTGTTTCTTCCACTCATTTCCAGTCAGGCTCACATCAGCTTTCACCAAAGTAAAATCCTGTGATCCCCCTCTCACACCAACTAGAGAAACAGATTCTGCCCCCGCATATATCAATGGGATCAATGTGCGCTGTGCACCAGTATCAACCAAAGCTTTATATTTTTGTGGTTCTGATGTGCCAGGCCGATGAATCCACACAGTCCAAAAAACACAGTTTTACCTTGCCTCTACCTGGCTAGAGGCAGGCCTCTCTAAGCCTGGTTATCCTTCATTCCTTGGGCAGATGTCTTAGAGGTTCCTTCAAGGGGATCAGACGTCATCATCATCACCATACCTGGCAGTTCGGCTATGGGCTACTAGAACTGCTTCCTTTCGGTAGAACTTCCTCTCTGATTCTTGCTGTCCTTCAGTTCAAGCACCTCTTACGCCAGAGCAGCAGTGAGTCTTCCATCCCACCTCCTCAAGCCTTCCCCACTACCACACAGGAAGAACCACAGCTCAGCTCATGGGGTGTACCTTCTCTCCCTATCTGGGGGATGTCTGTGTTTGATACCAGAACCTCTGATCTATACTGCTGAGATTTGGAAAAAACCCTCTTTAATCTCCTCCCTGAGTTTCATCTGATTCTCCTCCATCTTATCTTCTAATTTCTGCAGATATGTTTCCACAGCTGCAATTCTGGCATGTGTTGGGCCATGCACGGCATCTGCCTATGCTCAGAGCTTCCTCACCATATCAAGCATGGTCTCCTCCCTGTCATCCTGCTTCGTTATTGCTAAAGCAGAAGCATATCTCTTGTGGCCCAGGTTGTACAAGTTTTTGCCACATCACAGATGTACAGGGTACCATGTCTGGATTCTTAGTTGTTAAGTAATCTGAGAAGATAATCTCTGCCAATGCCATTTCTCTCAAGTGTTGAATCCCTTGTTCTATGGTCTCCCACTGGGTTTACTGCATATAGTGATCATCTGCACACAGATATCTTTGCTCCACACTTCCCAAGAGCCGTGCCCGGAGGCTGTAAGGGTCAGCTCCCCTCATCATACTAGACAATTGGAGTTGAACATGAGATCTGTGAAAACTCTATAAAAATGAGTTATGTGAATAAAGGATGAGCTTTTCCCTCATGAAGAAACTGAGTCCTGTCTGTTTTACTGCAACACCATCCAGAATTGTAGCCTCACCTGCAGCACCCAAAGATGGACTAACCAACTAATTATCGATTCACCAGGTTGTTGACCATAATCCTTTCTTAGGCCATGAAGATCCTTCAGGGAAAAGGACTCAGTAGAGACTTATGATTTTGTGTCAGTTGCCTTGACTTGTGATTTTGTGTCAAGAACTAGCTTTGAGGGTCCTTCTTCCAGATCATTATCATCCACTGGTCAATCGGTTTTATTTGTGTGCTTCTTTCCCGCATTAGTGACTGCCAGTGGCTTAGGATCACTGTCTGGTTTAGCTGCAGGCTTAGGCTCACTGTTTGATTTAGTTACAACCTGAGTAACTGAAGTGTTGTCTGCAGCCTGACTGGGGTAGCTGCTGATCTATCTCTCTGCCCCTCTACCTCTATCTGCTGCCCTACAGTATCTAGCAGCATGAGACAAGCATATGCCAGGGCCCAGCTTACTGCAATGAGTTTTTTCTCCTTAGAGTCATCATGGCACTTCTCTGAAGTATTTCCCCACCTCAGTTGGGTTCT
The DNA here is from genome assembly GCF_028551555.1 of Melozone crissalis. Lineage (NCBI taxonomy): Eukaryota > Metazoa > Chordata > Aves > Passeriformes > Passerellidae > Melozone > Melozone crissalis. The sequence continues at coordinate 387,870 of NW_026535813.1, read as the reverse complement.
GTATTTGTTCATGTGGAAAGTCCCAGGCTATAGGGTCAGTAAATTCCTTCAGGATTTGGCTCATATCCTCCCGTTCTCCACACAACTCAGGATTTTCCATGCCTGGATCTACTCCTGGGTCAGAGTTCTCAGCCTCTCTGGACATACCAGCCGGCATTTTAGACAAGCGGCAAACCATATAGAGGAAGCCTACCAGATTAAAGACCAAGAAGATGGTCTCTTTAACATTCAGGGGAAACTGAACATTCTTCAAAAGTGACATAACAGATTCAAAGGAGAAGGAAAGGAAAGGCTGAAAAGCCTCATCCCCTGCTCTTCCTCTAACAAACTGGGGGCACTTATGTCCTAGGGTGATGCTATGATGCTTGTATCCCCAATCGTGTGTTCTGTTTATGCTGGATATTGTATGCTGTGCCTTCAAGACTGGCTGAGAGCGAAGGCAGGGAGAAGAATAAGCACAGAGTTTTGTTATCAAGAACGAGACTCACTCCTCCACAGTCTGCTGGAACACTGTTGTTGTCTGGGCATGGACGGGGCAGAACACTGTGCTCCTTTTGCTTTTGAGTTAGTTAGTTAGTTTAGCTAGCTGAAGCAGTCTGAGCTTTCCCTGGACTGTTTTTCTTTCCTTTTTCTTGGAAGCATTCAAATCTGCTCCAGACTGGGACCCGGGGAAACACCAAAAGCTTGCACTTTGTAGCCTGCCGAGGCCTACTCTGCAGCCTTTCCCAGCACCAGAGGGACTGACAACAGAGTGACCAGCCACTGGAGAGACTTTTTGAATTTGTCATCTTTTCAGAGCAGCAAATGAGTTTTGTCATCCAGTAATGTTCATTTTGTGTGCTGGGGAGTGCTTGGCCTGTTAAATAAAGAAGGTTCTTTCCACTTCTCTGCAAGGAAACTTTTTCCCGAGCCAGGAGGGGGGAGAGGCCACATGAGTTGGCTTTCTGGAGGGGCCCCTTTTGGAGGTTTCCTCCCAAATTTGCCCTAAACCATGACAAATAATTAATGAACTCCCAAAACATGCTACCGGAACTAGGACTCAGGGTAGGACGAAGAAACCATAAACTATTCATATCTTGAACAATCCCTAGTACCTTTGTAAACTCCCTATAAATTATTATCACTAAGCCCAGCGCAATAGCTATTGTCATCCGTGCTCCTCTACTGTAAAAACTACATGTTAGGGACAATACTGGAGCTATCTCTGGATAGGAAAATAATCCTAGGGACCAGAAAGGTATTAAAACCTCAAAAAAGTCTAGGGACCAGAGACACATGAAAGACTCCACCGAGAGAGACATTATGAATTCAAGCAACATGTCTACTGACTGCTTTATCCCAATACAGAGTAAGTACAACCAAAATGCAATCAGTACAGGTTTTTTTCCACTTTCTTGAGCCATGCGCTGGGTGCCTGTCATGGTTTGACCCAGAAACAGGATTTCTGGGATGCTGTAGATAGGGCCAATGAGTGCTCAGATTTGAATATTGCCATCTGACCCAACCACTGGGCATTGGATCCACCTCTGAGAACACAAGGTAAAAGCAGGGCTCTCCCCTTGGCAGCTCCTCTTTGGATTTCCGGCGGGAAGGAGTTGGGTCTCTCCCCTGGCCCAGTTGCTGGCTGGGCGGGGGGAGGGGAAAAGCCATGCGGCCTGGCCCGGGAGAGGTAGGCCTGGCCCCCCCAAGGGTGGAAGGAAGAAGTAAAGAAATGCCGGGAAGCAATGGGCAGCCTTTCCCCGCCCCCCCCCCCCCCCCCTTGGAGACAGACAGAGAGAGAGTGCAGCCTGTGTTTGTGGCCTTTACCTTGAAATTTAGTAAACATGCGCTGGCAGCAGGCAGCCCGGCTGAGGAGATGGGAGGGGGGGTGCAGCCAGGAGTCCAGCCGCTTGGAGGAGTTTTTAACCCTTCTTGGACAATGAAAACTTCACAGAACATTAATCCTTCCTAGACGAGTGATGAAGGTCTGGACCAGAGAGAGAGAGAGTGAGAGATGTTGGAAGAATGGAGAAGAGGGAGTGGCATTTTATGCTGGACTCTTTTTGTGTAGCCATGGACAGAGCCATGTTTCCGTGTGATACAGAGACTGAGTCCAGGGGAAGAAATGTCCCAGAGCCAAAGAAGATTCAGTGTGGGTACCCCTTGGCCCCAGGGGATATATAAAATATGGGGGAGACAGATGTCCCAGAGGTGAGATACTGTGCTTCTCTGGAACTGGACAAAGCATCCTTAAAAAGACAACCCTGGAAGCAGCCCTGATTCTTGTTCGGTGGTGAGAGCACCGGAACAAGGACGGAAAAGGCCACCACGACACATGGAAGGACTCCCTCTCCTCTTGAGGAACTGAAAGTTGAGCATTCTAAAGGGTGGTGCTGGACCCAGAATTGGTGACTTTGGAAGATGTATTGTATTGGGAATTTAGGGGGGAGGAGGAGGAGAGTGTTTTTGTGAGGTTTTCATTTTCCTTGTGTTTTCTTTTTTTTTCTTTTGTGTGTAGTTTAGTAATTGTTTTTGTAGTTTAGTTAATAAACTTTTCTTTTTTTCAAGTGAGAGCCTGCTTTGTTTATTCCTGGTCAAAATCTCACAGCAGACACTAGAGAAAGTATATTTTCATCGGGGCATTTGGCCTTGTGCCAGTGTCAAACCTTCACAGTGCCAAAAAAAAATGTATTTGTTCTGGTTTAGGACAAATTTGGGAGGAAACCTCTGAATGGGGACCCTCTAGAAAGCAAATTCAAACAGCCCCTCCCTCAACTGGTTTGGGAAAAGATTTCCTTGGAGAAAAGTGAAAAGAACTGTTTATTTACAGGCAAAGTATTCACAAGCATATAAAAAAAATAATAACATTAAACAATGGAACCTCTCGCTGTTCTGAAGAGATGGCAAATTCAGAGAGAGTTCTTTTCGTGGGATGTTGCTTGGCTCACTCAGTCTTTTATCAGTCCCTCCAGCACTGGAATGTAGTGTCCTGGGTCCTGGTAGGCCACAGGTGTGAGCGCCAGGGGTTTTTCTTGGTTTTCCGTCTAGAGCAGGTTTGAACATTTCCAAGAAAAACCACAGTCTGGGGAACTTCTCTGCCTCAGGTAGCTAAAAAACTAACAAAAAGCAAAGGAGAACTCTCTCTCACCGTCCGTTCTATAGACAACACTGTCTGCGTGAAGGATGCGGGGGAGCAAGTGTAATTTCTGATAATGAACTCCAAGCTTCTTCTCTCCCCCTTTGCTCTCAGAACCTGTCTTAAGTGTGCAGACCGTAATATCCAGCATAAACAGAGCAGAAAATTGGGAATACAAGCATCATAAAGTCACTACAGGTCAGTGGTCCACTAACCGAGCTGGCCCTGCCCAGCCTGAACCCCTTCATTTGACAAACAGAGATAAGGTTCCAGTGGTGCAGTTGAGAGGTATGTTAGGAAACACTGATAGTGGGGGCCCTGGAAAATGTTAAAGATAGACTCTGAAAATGTTAGGCTTTGTGTTTTGCCAGATCATTGCACCTGCGTAAGCAGTATGATAAATTATATAATTGTTAGATGTGATGATTGTTTAGTAATTAAATATAATTATTGTATAATCATAACAAGAATCATGAGAAACTACGTTAGAAATTTAAGGGGGCACAAGGAGCCATGCTTGGCTGAAATCTATGTATACAATAGAACAATATAAGTTTAATAATTTACATGAAAGTTATATAGCCATAGAATATAAAAACATGTTCATCTCGAATGTATGATCGGAGTCAGATATGGGTTGAAATACCCCTGATTCCCAGAGCTCTTAACAGAAGCACCAACATATAATCATTTTCGTGATTATATGTTTCTGAACGCTAACCTTTTGGTGACCCAGATGGGACCCTTGTGAGTGCTGCTGAGCGAGTTTTGCGAGTCAATTATGCTCCAGCTGGCACCAAGGGATTCTCGGGAAGCTCAATCAGCTGCGATCCGCCTCTGCTGCTCACAACACCCCTGGGAGAAAGGTAAGGTGCTTTACTTTGGTTTGGTTGCCTGCCAATAAGACGCAGCGAAAGCTACGCTTGGATTGGGCTAAGGAATTCCTGGTGGTATTGCCTAGGCACCATTCCGTAAGACAATCGTGAAAAGTGTTGCGGGTTTGGCATTTGTGGTGTATTTTTGGATGGAGAAGCTCAAAGGGATTTTGGGCAGCAATGCCTCTATTCCGCAAACTTCTCCTTTTGGGTGCTTCTTAGCATATTGGAAACAGGGTCATTTTGGGGAAGAATTACGTAAGGCTAAGTTGCTTGATTATTGTAATACGTGGTGGCCAGAATATGTCATGGAAAATGGTGAAAAATGGCCAAAATATGGGCTCTGCAATATAACAGTATTTTGCAAATAATGTTGTTTTGTAAACAAGAAGGAAAATGGGATGAGGTTCCGTATGTTGATTTGGTTTTCTATTTATGGGGAAAGCCAGAATGGCAGGATGAATGAGGATTAATGGTGGTTAGAGCATCTACAAGTGATAAGTGTGGGGTTTGTGAGGAATGTTTTTTAGAATACTTGGCGTTGAAAGAAAGTCTGAGTAGGGAAAATTATACAGCTATTGATTTACAGGTAGCTCCAATAAGACCAAGAGAACCTAACCCTATCCCACCTGCTTAATCTGTCCCTATCCCACTGCCTGCCCCTACCTCACCTAATCCTGAACCTGTCTCGTCTAGTACACCTTCCTCTCTTTATCCTCCCCTTCCATCGTCACCCGATTCCTCTTCCTCGGAAGATGAGCAAAACCTAACTGTGATAGAAAGGAGGGGAAGGGATGCAAGTAAAAAAGATAGCAATAGTAATGGCTCAGCGACCCCAGTAGCCCACAGAACTCAAAGCTGGTTAAAGCTTGCCCCGGTTGTGGATAGAAAAGACATAGGCAGACAAAAACAGACTGTGATTGCTCCCTTGCGACAAGGTGTAGGAGTGAAAGGACCAGTATTTGTAAAGTGCCTTTCTCTCCTGCAGATTTAGTTATTTGGAAACAATCAGCTGGAACTTATAGAGAAAATCCTGATAAGGTGGCACGAGTAGTAAAAATGGTTATAAAAACTCAGAATCCTGACTGGGATGACATACAAGTAATATTAGATACTTTAATGGATTCTACTGAGAAAGAGATGGTACTTAAGGTAGCCAAAGAAAGGGCAAGGGAGGATATCAGAAACGGGCTCATAACAGGAAATTTAGATGAGAATTTCCCAAGTGAGGATCCAAAATGGGACCCTAATTTATCTTGGGATATGAGGAGACTGGAAATATCAGGAGTGGATCCAAATAAGAGTTCAGAATGCTGTGCCAAAAACTATGAATTTGTCTAAATTATATGAGGTCCAACAGGAAAAGAAAGAATCTCCCACTGCATTTTTGGAGAGACTTAAGGAGGCAGCAAGGAAATATACAGATCTCCAAACAGACACAGAACAAGCAAATGTTCAGCTCGCTCTCATATTCTTGAGCCAATCACAAGACGATATTCGGAAGAAATTGAAAAAATTAGAAAGGGAGGAATTAAGGAATTTGGATAAGCTACTTGAGGTAGCCTGGAAGGTATATGATAATCGCAAAAGAGAAGCTAGTAAAAGGCAGCAGCAAAATCGTTTGGCGGTAATACAAGGAAAAGGGAACCCAAATTTCAGGGGATGTGGCAGAAGTAGTCGAGGTAGAAGACCAGTTATGCAAGGGCTAAGCCTAAATCAATGTGCGTATTGCAAAGAGGAGGGACATTGGAAACGGGAATGCCCAGACTCGCACAACCGGTTTCACCAGGGCAATCAGTTCTGGCAGGAAAAAGTTGCCAAGACGATGGTCTTGGGTGAATATAGCAGCTGACTAGACATGGAACCTGTAAAACAGGTTCAAGAACCTGTTATAAATGTACAGTTAGGGCATAAGGAGGTCAAATTTCTAATAGATACGGGAGCTACTTACTCAGTACTAAATGATTTGCAAGGACAAATTGGGGACAAGGAAACAACAATAGTTGAGGCTACAGGGAAAGGGGAAAAACGGCCATTCCTGCAACCCCTAGATTTGTGTTTTGGGAACAAGGTTTTAACACACGATTTCTTATATGGACCTGAGTGTCCAATGTGCTGTTAGGAAGAGATTTGCTAGCGAAACTTGATGCGGTAATAACCTTTGAAAATGGAGACCTTATAATTAAAATACCTGAATCAAAGATGGGACAGATTTTAATGATCAAAGAAAAACCTGTTTCCTCTATCCCTAGGGAGGTAGAAGATGCAGTGATTCCCTCTGTATGGGAAACGGATGTACCAGGAAAATCTAAATTGGCACAACCAGTACATGTAGAGTTAAAAGAAGGGGCGAGGGCTGTACAAGTCAAACAATATCCCATAAAACCAGAAGCACGGCAAGGAATAGTAAAGATTATTGAGAAATTCTTGAAATACCGAATTTTAGAAGAATGTGAATCAGAATTTAATACACCAATATTTCCAGTAAAGAAACCAAATGGTGAATATAGACTAGTGCAGGATTTGAGAGCAATAAATAAAATAACAGAAGACATTTATCCAGTGGTAAAAAATCCCTACACATTACTGACATCCGTAAAGGAGATATATAAATGGTTCACTGTAATTGATTTAAAAGATGCCTTTTTCTGCATACCCCTTGACAAAGAAAGTAGGAAACTGTTTGCCTTTGAGTGGGAAAACCCAGGGAACAGAAGAAAGACCCAGCTCACCTGAACACGATTTCCATAAGGATACAAGAACAGTCTGACCCTATTCTGAAACCAAATGGCAAAGGAACTGGAAATTTGGACCGAAAATGGGCAAGTACCAAGAGACCAATACCTGTTGTTGCAGTATGTTGATGATATACTAATAGCTACGGAAGAAAAAGCAACCTGTATAAAGGTAACCATTGAGATTTTAAATTCACTGGGAATGGGAGGTTATAAAGTATCCAGAGGAAAGGCACAAATCGCACAACAGACTGTGATTTACCTGAGATGTGAAATTTCACAACGGCAATGAAAACTAAGTACTAACCGTATCCAAGCTATTTGTGCTATTCCAGAGCCTCAGAATTTACATGAGCTGCGAGTCTTCCTCGGGATGGCAGGGTGGTGTCGCCTGTGGATCATGGACTATGGACTGATTGCAAAACCCCTGTATGAAGCTCAGAAGACACAGCCATTCACCTGGGGCAAGCCACAGAAAGAAGCCTTCCTAAAATTAAAGGAAGCACTGACAACTGCTCCAGCATTAGGGTTACCTGATCTGTCTAAAGATTTTCAGCTGTTTGTACATGAAAGGCTGCGCCTAGCACTAGGAGTCCTGACCCAACGTCTGGGAAGTTGGAATAGGCCGGTGGGCTACTTTTCCAAACAACTTGACTACATAAGTGCCGGGTGGCCTTCATGTCTGCGGGCAGTCGCAGCCACTGTGATGCTGATACAAGAGGCCAGGAAGCTTACTATGGGAAGGCACATAGATGTCTATGTACAACACATGGTAACCACTGTTTTAGAGCAGAAGGGTTGGCTATCCCCAAGCAGGATGATGAAATTCCAGGTAGTCCTGACTGAACAGGATGATGTCACATTAAAAACAACTAACCTTTTGAATCCAGCTTTGTTCCTAGGTACCACAACTGAAGAAGGCCCATTAGAGCATTACTGTGTAGAAGTAATAGAGTACACTTATTCAGCAAGAGAAGACCTGAAAGATGTCCCACTAGAGCAGCCAGAATGGGAGCTATTTACAGATGGGAGCAGCTTCGTGTAAAACGGAACCAGATACGCTGGATATGCGGTAACAGCAGTCAATACAGTAGTGGAGGCAAAGGCATTACCACCAAATACATCTGCCCAGAAGGCAGAACTGGTTGCTTTAACCAGGGCACTAAAATTAAGTGAAGGGAAAAGGGTAAATATATGGACTGACTCAAAATATGCTTTTGGAGTGGTGCATGTACACGGAGCACTGTGGAAAGAAAGAGGACAATTGTGTTGCGGTTTTCCAGCCATTTGTCTGGTGCAGGGAAAACTCGGTGCTCAATATCAGTCATCAGCAAGTTCCCGTTTATTGAAGAGAGCATCAGACACTTATACAGCAAGTAATAAGCTCATGAATATTCTGTAATTTACACCGTCCATTGGCCACACCACAACACCAGCTCTTCCCCATTCCTTAGGGGTTACATCCCTCTTTTCTCATGTCTCTTTCACTATTTGTTATCATACTACCGCTACGCCCAAGGACATGCTATCTTGCAGGTGCAGGACTTGGAATTAGCCACGGCCTTGTACTTTTCCAGTCTCTAGTCAGCTAAAATCCCAACACTATTGTTTTCTCAAGGTATGCACATTAAACTTCAAGATGCAGTCCTGCAATTGATAAAAGCAGTACAAAAACCTGAACAAGTGGCAATTATACACTGTAAAGCACACCAATCAGGGAACTCCAAAATCTGTGAGGGAAATTGAAAGGCAGACTGGACAGCCCGAAAGGTTGCTTGAGAGGTGCAAACAACAGTGGCATCGATACCCTTAAAGCTTAATGTATCCCAATTCAATTTGCCTCCAAAACCAAAATATTCAGTAGATGATGAGAGACTGGCACGTTTACTAAATGCACAAAAGAATTCGGAAGGATGGTATGTGACTGCACAAGGACAGATAGTGGTACCCCCCTTGATAATGAGAGAAGTTCTACAAATTAAACATAACGAATGTCATTGGGGTGCAGAGGCATTGGTAAATTTGCTAAAGCAGAGTTTTATTTCGGTACGGATGTTAACAATGGCAAAATCAGTAGTGTCAAAATGTGATATCTGCTTGAAAAACAGCCCAGTGGCTAGGCGACAGGCACAGCTAGGAAGAATTTGGATAGGAATAGAGCCAGGAGACTATTGGCAGGTAGATTTTGTAGAATTGCCAAGAACTTGAGGATACAAATACCTGTTAGTTGGGGTTGACACATTTTCTGGATGGCCAGAAGCCCTTCCCTGTCGCGCAAACCAAGCAAAGGAAACAGTTAAGTGGTTGCTACAGGAGATTATTCCCAGGTTCAGGGTACTCCTAGGGGTATCATCAGATAGGGGGCCCCATTTCATAGCTACAGTAGTAAAAGAGGTAAGTAGATTGCTGGGGATAACTTGGGACCTCCACACACCATGGAGACCCCAGTCAAGTAGACCGGTAGAGAGGATGAATCAGACACTAAAAAGGCAAATCAGTAAAATATGCCAAGAAGTCAAGCTGCAGCAGCCCCAGGCCTTGCCAATAGCTGTCGGAGAATGACTTAAAGAAAAGGCCATGAGACATACAATTGAGAGAAAAGTATAGGGGAAAAGTAAAGCAGTTTCTAACAGTTCTCAGCCTTCTGATTTCTATAAACAATTAGACTCTCTCAGGCATCACTTTATAAACAATAGAGTTCTCAGACTGTCTTCCCATAACAAGCAGAACACCGTCTCTGGGAAAAGATGACATCCTGGGAACAGATGTGAAAGCTTTGGGAACTCTGGTTCTGTTTTGTGTAAACAATTGTAGGTATTCTAAAACAAGAGGAGTGGTTAGAAGTTTCTCTGTTAGCCTATCATGAAATTGGATTACAGAATATTCATGAAGTTCATTAGCACTGTTATTTAAGGTGATTGATTGATCAATAAAGTTGGAGTTCGATGCATTAACGGATGGTCGTCTCCCCTTCACTTCAATAAATAGCACTGCTGAGGATTCAGATAAAGCCTAGGAGTGGGATGTCAGTCAGTCCTTATGAGATATTGTATGGGAAACCATATGAATCTCCTGAGCCTAACCCTAATGTACATGTCACAGGAAAGCAGGAAGTGTATAATTATATTCTGCTTCTCGGGAAAACTTTAGCTCGGCTCCGGAGCATCCTCGTGTGGAATAGACCGCTAACTCTCGAGAATCCCGTTCATAACACACATCCAGGACATGAAGTCTACATTAAAAACTGGAACGAAGAACCACTGAAAGAAAAGTGGAGTGGATCCCATCAGGTACTGCTGACCACCTTTACAGCAGTCAAAGTAGCTGGCGTGGACCCCTGGATTCACTATACCCGAGTGAAGAAAATCCATCCTGGATCACGGACTGTGTAAACTGTGGAACCAACAAGCCTGCAGATAAGATGTGTTAATTTGCTTTGAGAATGCTATCAGTAATTGTGACAATGTTATGGTCATTAATGTCTTTGGGATGTGGAATGCAAAAAGATCAACTAACCACTCTTCATTCAAGAATGAAGAGGGACGTACAGGCAGAAACACAGGTGATAAAGGTTTCCAATGCAGTTCATGCTGAGAATGTAATGATTGGATTAGTCAAAGATTTTGCCAAAATGCAAAACACCAGTCGAATAACTGCCTGTCTGCCAATACCAAAGGCAGCAGGAGACCCAGTAAATTGGGGAATCATAACATCAAAACTACCTGAAATACAAAAGAACAAAACAATTGCACGTAAACAGGTACCCAAGTCAAGGCAAGTAGTCAAGGAAACTTGGAAGAAAATAGGAACATGGATGAGACCTATGAGCCAGAAAGACTGTGTTCTAAGTGATGACATACTAGGAACCCCTATGGGAGAGTCGGGAGGCATCACACAATGGCAATGCTATTTGCCACACTATAAAAAGATTATAGAAAATGTTACAGAAACCACTCTGGTATGGAAGTGTGAGGCCAAGGATCAGAAAGATCAAATAGAGCCTTGGGACAGTGCGTGGTCTGTGAGTATACTTCAAAAATTCCAATATATGGCAAACACCCCTTGGTGTATTAAGTGGGAAGGCTCCAAGAATGAAACTGATCCAGCAGTAACATACACTGCCACCAGTAGCAGAATTTGGGCAGACAAAGTAAGTTGGTGGGCATGTAATAAAACTTATGACTGCACTTCTGATGATGCAGAGATAAAACAGATGCCATCCATGGCAATAGCCCTACAAATTGGTTGTGCTTGCAGAGAGATCAAACATAAAGAAGGCAAAATGAATTATAAAGTAGTTGTAGGATGTACCAGGAGTACAATCCGAAGTCCAGGACAATTTGTATGGGCAACAAGTGATGGTACCTGGACAACACATCTGCCTGTAGACGGGAAAGTAAAGGAGATTACTTTGGGCCTCCCAACCACATGTCCAATTTGGAAAAAGTCCCCATTTAATGGAAAAAATGAACTTCTGCAGATAAGAGCAACACGAGAAGTTCTAGACAATGAAAATCTAGATGACACTTGGCAAGAACCCTCAAGTGGAGTGAAATTTGGGTGGGACCTAGAGTCTTTGCTTGGTCCTATAGCAAACTATCAGAGTAGAGAGATGCTGTACAAACTCACAGGTCAGGTAGATAGACTGGCAAGAGTCACCCGGGAAGGATTTAAAGAATTAAATGTACAATTAAAAGCCACCACAAAAATGACTTTACAAAATCGATTAGCCTTGGATTTTTTACTCCTGAAAGAGCATGGAGTATGTGGATTTTTAAAGGGACGGATTGATCATTGCTGCGTTCACATCCCAAATGTAACTGCAGATGTAGAATATGGCATCAATCAGTTGAAACAAATAGGGCATGAAGCACAAGAAGAGCAAAAGGATTTGACTACGAGCTGGCTAGGCAAAATCTTTAAAGGGTTAGGGTGGAATGTGAGTTCATGGATTAAATCTGTCATTGAGAGTGTGATAATCTTACTAATTGTATTCTTAGCAATTTGGTTAGTTTACAGCATCTTGAAAGGAGAGATACAGAAGAAAACGTCCTGGAACCAGAAAATAATAAAGGCACTAACATGAGATCCACGCCCACCATGTTATGGTTCTCCAGTTCGTGATAGCGTCCATGACATCGTTTACATCAACCATGGATTTGAAGAACGTCAAGTATAAATTGAGAAATAAAGGACTGTATCAAGTGAAAAAATTTACACCTATAGTGAAGTGAAAATGCTTTCAAAGGGGAGAGAATGATAGTGGGGGCCCTGGAAAATGTTAAAGATAGACTCTGAAAATGTTAGGCTTTGTGTTTTGCCAGATCATTGTACCTGCATAAGCAGTATGATAAATGATATAATTGTTAGATGTGATGATTGTTTAGTAATTAAATATAACTATTGTATAATCATAAGAAGAATCATGAGAAACTATGTTAGAAATTTAAGGGGGCACAAGGAGCCATGCTTGGCTGAAATCTATGTATGCAATAGAACAATATAAGTTTAATAATTTACATGAAAGTTATATGGCCATAGAATATAAAAACATGTTCATCTCGAATGTATGATCGGAGTCAGATATGGGTTGAAATACCCCTGATTCCCAGAGCTCTTAATAGAAGCACCAACATATAATCATTTTCGTGATTATATGTTTCTGAACACTAACAACACTGTTTGGATTAATTCTGCCTCGAGCTAAGATAAACCCATCCGTGGGGTTGTCTTTGCTCAGGGACCAGATTGCATTTGGTGGGTGCTTCAGAAAAATGGAGAAACACAATGTATATCTGAAGAGGACCCTATTTTGAAGTGAACGGTCCATGACACTGTGCCTGTATCCATATCTGCATGTATATATGTATATAATTAGGCTAACACATGTATATATGTAGTTTAGAACTCCAAGCTTGATGTATCGTCTTGGTATGTGAAAAAAAATTCAAAGTGGATTGTCCCGTTCTCGGCTGTTTTTAATGGCCTGGAAAGGCTCGGGATGGCCTTGGGGCAGCTCACGCTCCAAAGGACGAAAGGAGTCTTCAGGTTTTTCGGTCTTCAGTGTTGTTTATTAATTCTTATCTACAATATTTTCTCCCGGCCCGACAGAGGTCCGCACAGCACGTCAACCATGAGCACACTGATTGCCCTCGGGGCGGTCACTTATCTTTATACCCAAAACTACATATACAATATTTACCTTTTCTCCCCAATACCTTTCACCCTTATTGACAAGTGCACATTCAGTAAGAACCAATCTCAAAGTGCCACCACCACCACAGAAGATGGACGACAAGAAGAAGAAGAAGAAGAAGAAGAAGGACAGGACACGCCCTAATTCCTCCATCTTGTCTCCCTAGAACCCCCCTGTACCGAGATTCTAAAACCTGTGTTTCACACTATAATTAATCTATCTCTTCACCATTTATCCCCGTGTGATCCTTTCATCCTCATACAGGTGTCATCTCCCGTGCAGGATCAAAGTCCAACCACCAAACACTTCCGGCAACGTTCCAGGACCTCCGAGTCCCCCAAGGGTGGTCTCGGTGACTCTGCACATCAGGAATGTTGTGCTGAGTTCCCACAGTGGATAATGCTGGTTGTGTGGTTTCTTCAAGGAAGTTTCTTCCCATTTGTTGTCATGGAAAATGCAAATGGACGTGTATTAAGAAACAGAAGACATAGCCAAGCACTCTCACATACCACAGTAATGGTTTGGCCAGGGGAAACAATTTTGGAGTCATGCCTGGGAGGAAGGGAGTGTTTCCGGAGTGGTGGTATAAATACCAAGAGAGGTATTTGGGACCGGACTCCAAGACTCTCATCTTGCAGTGGTGGGCTGGTTGCCAGCCCTTTTTTTCCTCTCAAGATCTGTTGTTTGTGTTACAGAGGGCGTTTGGCTGCTCTGGGGATATTTCTGTGCTTTAGCTTGCTCCCCCGGTTGTGCCCATATCCGGTGTTCCTGCTTGCTGCTACAGTTTAGCTTGCCATCTGGAGTGTTACAGAGACCAGCTGCTGCCTCTGCTGCATGTGAATTTTGTAAATATGAGCCACCTCCCACCTTCCCCCTTGCCCAAGCTCCCAATAACACCTTAGGAGATTTTACGAGCCTGCATCAGAGCACCCCTGAATCCTCAGGGGAACCATCACAGCCCCTCTGCTATGCTAGGAGCCAACAGCATCCCCTGGAGCCATGGGGGAATCACTGCACCCTCTCTGCCACTACACTAGCCAACAGTGCCCCCTACTGGTTCTGATTGTCAGTACACCAAAGGGGAAATTGCTTGACAGGCATGAAAAGGCTATAATTAGGTTGTTTGGGGTTTTTTGTTATTGCTGTTATTGTTTGTTTGTATATATATATATATATATATATATATATATATATATATATATATATTTAAGTAAAGGACTGTTATTCCTTTGCCCAAATCTTTGCCTGAAAGCCCTGTAATTTTGAAGTTGTAATAATTTGGAGGGGGGGGGTGTGTCATATTTTCCATTCCCGGAAGGTTCCCACCTTCCTTGGCAGACACCTGTCTTTTAAATCAAGACAGGCTGTCAATCAGAAATTTGTCTTATCTTGTCAGTTCTTACTTCAAAAGTAAGATGTTTATTGGCAGTTGGAAGATTCCAGACTGGTATTAAATCCATGGTACCAAAATAACTCACTAGAAGAAAACTTGTCCCATTTGAGTTATCTGACTGGTTAACAAACAATAAATAAGCTTTTTATGGGGGATAAGATGCCATGCTACAGGAGGACACAATTCTGGAGCTGATGGATGCACATCAAGGAACCTGTGACCCAATGGGTAGCCCACACTTGAGCAGGGTATCAGCAGGACCTGTGAATACATGGAGAGGAGCCCATGCTGGAGCAGGCTTGCTGGTAAGGACTTGTGATTCCACAGGGGCCACATACTGGATCAGCCTGTTCCTGAAGGACTGCACCTCGTGGAAAGGATCCATGCTGCAGCATTTTATGAAGAATTGCAGCCCATGGAAACTACTCACATTGAAGAAGTTCATGGAGGACTATCTCTTGTGGGAGGAAGGAGCAGCAGAGACAATCTGTAATGAACTGGCCATAAGCCCCATTTCTCATCTCCCTGTGCCACTCAGGGGGGAGGTAGAGAAATTGGGAGTGAAATTTGTGCAAGGGGAGTAATTAAATAAACTAACAGAACACACTACAACAGAAATTGAGCCTGGGAAGAAGGGAGGGGTGGGGGAAAGGTGTTTTTAAGATTTAGTTTCTATTTCTCATTATCCTATTTGACCGGAAAAATATTTTTTTACGAAAGTAAAGTTTATTTTGCCCGTGACAGTAACTGGTGAGTGACCTTCCTGTCCTTATCTTGACCCACAAGCCTTTTTTCATATTTTCTCAACTCATCACATCTACTTTGGAGATTAGGAAATTATGAAGTTGAAAACAAAATGTGTTATGATGACTGTAGCTGACAGAAATATATCTCTTTCCACTGTTTTTTCTGTCCCAACATCCCCAAAGAAGAATGTTGAAATACATAGGAAAAAAAAGAGGTCATGAAAGATTCACTTGAAGAAGAGGAAGATTAAGGGAAAAAAAACTCTGATAATGCAGAGCTTGAAGAAGTTGTAGCATTTGCATAACAAAAAAAAAAAGTCATGGAAAATTTTCCTTAAAATATAGAATAGAATGATGGAATTGTTTGAGGTGGAAGGGACCTTAAGGATCATCTACTTCCAATTTCCCCACCATGGGCAGGGACACCACCCACTCTACTAGGTTGCTCAGGGCCCCTTCCAACCTGCCCTTGAATATTTCCAGGGTTGGGGTAGCCACAGCTTCTCTGGGCAACCTGTGCTGGTGCCTCATCATCCTTACAGTAAAGAATTTCTTCCCGATGTCTAATCTAAACCAGCCAGTGAATCTTGCTACTCCTGCTGCCACCTAGAGGCCATAGCACATACCTTTATCCCTACAGCTGAACAGAAGGGATGAAACATTTTGCTCTTCCACTACTGTTTTCCAAATGGAGTAAGCTTGCAGGTCAGAAAATGACTACCGAAAGATGTACCATATGGAATTCAGTGAACTTCATCTGGCTGACCCCTTCAGAAAGCTTTTTATGAACACAAAATTCTTGTTCCATGTTTGGCTGTATCTCACTAAATTTCATGTAAAATGCATCCTGATTTCTGGGAAAGAAATTCAGCTTTGCTTACAGGCATCACTCCAGAGATCTTCAGATCCATGAGGTAAGATGTGCTGTTCACCTGTCTTACATCAAATACTATGGGGTTCTCCAGGCTACCTTATGCTGCTAGCTTGTGCTGCTGGTAGCATGTATGCAATCCCTGTGATTTTAATAGATGTGCCCAACTCTGACTGGAGTTCAGTGAACTGTTCTGGGAATGCCCAAAAAGGCACAGAAGTCCATCCGTATTTTAGTCTGATACTGAAATCAGACAGATAGAAACTTTCTAACAGAGTTTTGAGTATTAGAAAGCAGGCATTCTTTATTGCAGCTGCTGGTCACTCAGGGGATTCTTCCACCCTTTGAGAGCGATGAGTGTTGGGTAAACAGAGTTTTTAACATACACACTGATTACATACTCATCAGCTATCCCCACTTCCTGGACTTTATTTTGCACAGTTGCACCCCTTATCAGAAGTCCTTATGTGGTTCTTTGGGGTCTGTCTTCAACATCTGGTGTCCTTTTTAGGTAGCTGTTCCTCGATCCCCATTTTTGAGTAAGTGCAATATTGTTGTTTTGCATAACTTCTACTTTGTCACTGCTGCAGAGCTGAGCTGGCATCCTGCTTGTGTTATGCATTAATTCTATTTGCCTAAGTTACATCCTTTACCTTTTTTTCCAAGGATGTTCTGTTCTACTGTCCTTGATAAGAGTAAAATGCTGTTCTGTTTTACTGTCCCTATCAAGTCAGTAAAGCAAGCAGAACCAGCTCCCAATACGAAGGGAGCAAGAGTTTGTCTTAAACACTGTAATGGGTCTAGATGGGATAGAGTTAACTTTCCTCACAGAAGCCCTCACAGTGCTGGGCTTTGCATTGGTAAGTAGAAAGGTGTTGATAACACACCAGTGCTTTTGCTACTGCTGAGCAGCACTGGTACAGCACCAGTAGTGTGTCTCCAATATCCTCCTCCCCTCAGGACAGACATACTATATAATGTCTGCTCAGCAAAAAATGCTAAGAGAAAGGAGGAGTTATGGGGACATTCATTATTTGTGGGAACTCAGCACATCATTCCTGATGTCCAGAGTTGCCGAGACAACCCTTGGGGGGCTCGGAAGTCCTGGAACGTTGCCAGAAGTGCTTGGTGGTTGGACTTTGATCCTGCATGGGACGCAACACCTGTATGAGGATGGGAGGATCACACGGGGATAAGTGGTGAAGGGATAGATTAATTATAGAGTGAAAACACAGGTTTTAGAATCTCGGTACAGGGGGGTTCTAGGAGACAAGATGGAGGAATTAGGGCGTGTCCTGTCCTTCTTCTTCTTGTCATCCATCTTCGATGGTGATGGTGGCACTTTGAGATTGGTTCTTACTGAATGTGCACTTGTCAATAAGGGTGAAAGGTATTGGGGAGAAAAGGTAAATATTGTATATGTAGTTTTGGGTATAAAGATAAGTGACCGCCCCGAGGGCAATCAGTGTGCTCATGGCTGACGTGCTGTGCGGACCTCTGTCGGGCCGGGAGAAAATATTGTAGATAAGAATTAATAAACAACACTGAAGAATTGAAAAACCTGAAGACTCCTTTCGTCCTTTGGAGCACGGGCTGCCTCAAGGCCATCCAGAGCCTTACCAGGCCATTTCAACAGCTGAGACGGGACACAAAACAACAAGCCAATATAGAGTTAAGAAATTAGAGTGATGTCTAGATGTGAGGAGTGGAGTGCTGGGCCTGCAGAAATGCTGAAAACCTTTGTGACCCCTCACCCTGAGTTGGAGAGTCCTCTCAGACCGGGACCCGGAGAGTGCGAAAGCCGAGAATTCAACATCTGGGTCACCACGCCCAACCTGCTCCCACGAGGATTGGACCCCCAGCTCTGCCCCTAGTGGACAAAGCTGCACATATCCTCCTCCTGCGAGTCACCCTGGGAGAGATGATGGAGACTGCAGACCCATCGAGCTGCCCAATCCTGAGCTGATCACTTTTAATAAAGGCATTAAATGGAGAGAAAGTCTCCTGTCCTGTTTATTTCAGCTGGGGCGCTCGTCCGGGATAGCCATGCCCGAAGAGGACACCAGGACTGGCCATCTTGGATCTTCAGGACAGCTGGCTATCAGGACCAGAGATATTGGCTCAGGACCAGCGATGCAGAGGAGCACCGGAGCACCGGACTGGTGAGAAATCCGGTGGCGGGAGTGGGAGACGAGTGGGTGTGTGTGTGAGTGAGACGAAGGCCGGCAGCCGGACCTTCGAAGTGAGAGGGACCCCTCAGTACCGCGTTTTCAGACCCCTGTGAAGGGGTTGACTGGGAAAAGGGGGAAGCGAGTGGAATCTGCGTGAGCGAGTCGTCTCCAAAGGGGGAAAGAAGGCCCCCCCCACTCCAGGCGTGCGGAGGGAATAGTTGTATGAGTGGCACGCATGCCCAAAAGTCCTGACAGAGGGAAGTCAGGCAGATCATAAGTCCCAAGGAGGGTTTCGGCCAGCTCACGAGCTCTGCAGGCAAATTAGGTCCTAACAAAGGGGTCAGGCAGAAATCCCAGTGAAGGGAGCTGGGGTTTGTTTTTAAGTCCTGATATGGTGAGGCCTAGCATTTGGAAGGTTAGGCAAACTAGAAATCAGGCAGATTTTTTTCCTGACAGAGGGGAGTCAGGCACGAACTGGCTTCTTACGCTGGGGTTTCATGTTTTCTAGTCCTGATAGATATAAGACCTGACACTAGTAAAGTTAGGCAATCAAGAGATCAGGCAGTTGTTTCAGTGCAAAGTCATGAGCATCAGGCAAATAAATTTTTATTGAGATTACCTATCAGTAGAGGCACCTTTGGGATTTTTTCTGTTGATACCTGAAAAATGGGAGGGTGTAATAGTAAAAAGACAGGCAAGAGACTGAGGAATATACCTCCCAATAGCCCCTTAGGGGAACTGTTAGAGAAATGGGATTCTGTAGAGGCCACGGAGGGATTAGATAAGGTGAAGATGATCCACTACTTTGTAGAAGTCTGGCCAGAATTAGAAGTGCAAGGAAGATGGCCTTGGTGTGGGACAAGGGACAAGTGGATGGGCCAACAACTGAGATTATCTGACAGCTCGAGCAGATACCGCTCCTGAGCAATTATTGTATGTAGCTTGCTGGTTGAAGAGTGCTATTGAGGATGAAGGGGTGCGAATTTGTAAGGTACAGAAGAAGAAGGAGGGAAATAAAGGAGAGGATGCTGGAATTGGTAAAAGATGGGCCCCCCTGGATTATTTGCCTCCTTCTGCCCCTCCACCTTATAATCCTCTTCCTCAGGCACCTCAAATGGCAGGTCCGGTTCTTCCCCCGGCTGCCATCTCATTACCGCCTGTTCAAATTCCTCCTTCCACCTCTTCAGCTTTCTCTATGGTAGACCCAGTATCTTGCCTAATAACTACTCCCTCACCACCCCCTTCAGCTCCTCCAGTTCCTTCTGCACCACGACAAGCACCTACTACACCTGCTGCATTCTCCACCCCTTCTCCAGCTCCACTTAATATGTATTCAAGCTCTTCTCCCCCTCCTATTGCTTTCCCTTTACCTCCTCCTAGTTGGGACACAAATGCCTCCTTGCCCAGTAAACAGTTATCACCAAATACACCTGCGGATCTGCAGAACATTCAAGGTAACCCAGATATCCCTCAAACCAGTAGTTTGGCATCTGAAGATGGGCCGTACTGTAGTACCAGATCCAAGACCTCCAAGGCAGAGAGACTCTTTCCCCTCAGAGAAGTTCCTATGGGAGGAGTAGCGGGAGGTGTTTGCTTTGTGAATGCTCCTCTAACTGCTTCTGAGGTGAAAGGATTTAAGAAAGAGTTAGGGCATTTAGTTGAGGACCCAGTGGGCATAGCCAATCAAGTGGATCAATTTTTAGGTCCAAATATCTACACGTGGGGGGAGATGAATTCCATTCTGAATATATTGTTTTCCCCAGAAGAGGTCCGGATGATTAGGACGGCTGGCATAATAATTTGGGAAAAGGATAACCGTCCAGGACCCCAGGTGCCATCAGGTGAACAAAAATTGCCACTAATGGATGCCAGCTGGAACCCTAAACAGGAGGAAGGGAGGAAGGCCATGATGGAATATACATCTTTGATAATACGGGGGGATCAAAGAGTCAGTTCCCAAAGGAACTAATACTAAATTGGCATTTGAGAGTATACAAGAGAAGGATGAAGCTCCTGCTACTTGGCTTAATCACCTAAAGTGGAACTTCCAATTGTACTCTAGAATAGACCCAGACACCCCAGAATGTCAAGTGCTACTATAGGTCCAATTTGTTACCAAATCTTGGCCAGATATATGGAGAAAACTGGAAAAAATCAAAGACTGGCAAAAGAAGGACATAAATGAGTTATTAGGAGAAGCATTGAAAGTGTATTTAAGGAGGGAGGAAGAAAAAGCAAAGGCCAAGGCTAAGGACATGGTTGCAGTAGCTAGAGAAAGTGTGAGGTGGGCGGGTCCACCACCAGGAGGACGCAAGGGCGCAAGGGTAGGCCAGTATTGTCAGGTACAAGAGAGATAGAGAGACCCCAAGTACCTTTGAACGAACGACACTGCTATTATTGTGGGGAGGAAGGACATGTCAGGAGGTTTTGTAGTAAACTCAGTCTCGATGAGGCAATAGCCAGGGAACAAGAAGCCTTGGAGAGGGTTCTTAGAGGTGACGATTAAGGGTGTGATGGGCTTTACACTTTAGGGGACGTGATGCAACATCTAAAAAAGCCCTTAGTAAACTTTGAAGTGAGACCCCTAAATGAAGAATTTGATTTTTTTTGGTAGATACAGAAGCAGATAAGTCCTGTCTCAACAAAGTACCAAAAAGTATAGTACCCAAAAACATCTAAAGTTAGACAAAAACAGCTAGGTAGAAAGATATCCAATAGCACTGAGACTAGACAATAGCACCAAACTTGTAATAAGTGATGTGAAAGTAAAAGGTACCTTATTGTTGTCTTGTTGTGTATGTGAGAGTGAGTCACAAACAAAGTCAGCCTCAACTTCCTGGGCAGGTGGGAAGGAGGCAGTGGAAAGATGTGTGTGAGACCAGCAAACCAGACTAGTGTTCCCCAGAAGTGTGAGGGGGCCGTAGCTGTAGAGCGTGAGGGACACACAGACAGTGTCACAGGTGAACGGGCACTGGAGGCAACCAGAGTCAGGGCCCTTCCAAGAGGCCCAGAGATACTGAGACCTAGAGGCCAACCCCAAAGTGAGGGGGGCCACAGGGACCCATGATTTTCTAGCAATAAGGATCCACTTTGTGTCTTGAGGGCGTGAAGGAATGTGTGAAAGTGAATGAGAAATAAAAGAGAGTAAATGTAGACGAATTAAAGTATAGGTAATGTGGATTGTGCATTATAAGTTTTACCACATCTCCTTGGAGAGAGGTGTATTGTGTTGAAAAATAGTAGGAGAAAAAAAATTTGTTTTAAGTGTAAGGGGTTGAAAAACAAGGAGTATTTAAGCTGTAGGTGAAAGTAAGAAACAGAGGCAAGAGATGAATAGACAAGATCTTGAAAATGGAACAGAAAACCAGTTAGTTAAACGCACAGAAAAATAAGAGAATAAAAGTATTTTGGGAGTTAAGTTAGCTCACAGAAATAAAACTCCCTGCAAAACACAGGGTATGCAAAAGTTGATGAGAGGAACATGCAAGCTATAGAAAAAAGGAAATTAATCAATTATACATTAACTGAAGAAACTGAGCTTTGATAGAATCATAAAATAGCAGACCATTAATGCCTATATTTGAAAGTCCATTTCAGGTGCTCTTCATTGCTAGTTCGACTGTGCAGACCAAAAGAAAAGGGTTGGACCCACATCACCAGAGTCCACACCACTCTCACCTCTGGGCACTGGACAAAAGTCAACCACTTCACAAGTTAATTCACCCAAGTATACTGTGATAAAAGGACCAAAAGATTTAAAGTTGACTCTCAGAAGGAAGAGTCAAAAAGACTGAACTGTATGGGAAAATAATTGGTATCAGAGCCCTAGCATAGCTTAAAATGTTTCAAGACAGTTCTGTGTGTAAAATATGTTTGTAAAAAGTTTAGGACTGTAAATAAGTAATTCTAGTTAAGTTCCCCAATTTGGTTCTAAAACTCCAGGTGAATCCACTACAGAGCACTCCCCTAAGAGAAACCAAAATTTTTAGGGAACAGACCAAGAGAGGTTTAACCAGAGGAACAGGTAGAAGAGACTCTAAAGAGCTTGGAAGCTTCTTCGCAGTAAAATTCCCCAAGAGGCAAGGCCGAGTGGGCAGGCTGTGCAAGATGATTCATACCGGACTCTTGGGAAGGGTAGTAATGATGGCTCTGATTGCTGGTGGTGCTCTGGGGAGCCCAGGAGAGCCATGCAGTGAGTGCTACCAACCCCTCTATGAGGAGGAAGAAGTGAGCTCCTTGTCGAGAGTCCACATCAATTCTAACCCTAATTGTGTTAACCTCTCCCAATTGGTCCTTTATCAGAAAAATAAGTGAATGCATTGGATAGCCCAGAATACTGCCACTTTTAGGCAGCCACTCCTGAGAGAGTGCCCTATAGGAGAAGTCTGTTTGTGCTTTGAATGTGATGCTGCAGAAGCAAGCTCAGTAGATCTAGTAAAAAGAAAAGAAATGGTAAAAACAGTAAGAAAGATGGTTTGTAACAAGTATTTAGCAGTAAAGTATTCAGCTACCCAGTGGATCCCAAGAGATCCAAATAAATTAGAGTCTGTTGAGAAAAAAGAAAGAGAGAAGTGTACCCACTATGAAGTATATGAATGTTATGAGTGTACTGAAAAAGGGATAAACCACTTTTGGAAAATGAAGGAACTGTGTAAATATAAGGAATGTCCAATAGAAACTGATAACACATTTCGGGAGAGCCCTAAACACCTGGTTTTGATCTCTGGTACTACAGCATACACTATATTGTTAAGAGACTGGTCTGACAGCTGCGCTGCTAAAATGATACAACCAATTTTCTTCTTATTACCCAAAGAAACTGGATCAAGTTTAGGAGTTCCTGTAAACAATGATTTAGGAGAAACCAAACAGAATAAGCAAAATGCAACAGAAATTGAAAGAATCCAAAGTTGTAAAAGCTAAGTTCAGACCCCAATATCTATGTTAAACAAAATCATCAGGCTCCAAGCAGTGTTAAAGAATGCAATTATTATAAACATTCCAAATGAAATAAAAAATTTAGCATATGTAAATAACCAAGAACAAACTCCTACACTTGATTCCAGTTGGTGGGATAGGCTACAGATTTTCAAAAAATGTATGGGAAAAAGTAAGTTTGCTCACTGTGTGTATACTTGGAGGATTGCTCTTTTTACTATGCTTATTTCCCTGTTTTGTTAAAATAGTAGTATTAGCCGTGCAGACCAACCTAAAGATCCCAAAAATTCTAACCTGAAGAAACCAGGAAAGGTAACAAAGTTAAGTAACCATGATTACCAGAGTGCTCAAGAAATTTATAATCAATATAAAAAATTAACTATGAAGCTCATGAGTCAAAAATTGTAAATTTCTGTGCGCTTAAATTTAAGCTCCATCAAAGAAAAAGAGGGGGGACTGTTATAAACAAAAAAATCTGCAAATTTTTATTTTGTGAGAAAAAGGTTACAAAAACTAGTCAGACTAGGGTTTCTGCTAAAGTGCTACTTGTTTGTTATGATAATTACAAGTCGTTGTCGTTAATGGTTCTTTTTTGTATCGGTGGGGGCCCTGGCTTGGGCTGGATTGATGGCTCTTCTCCGGAGACAGGAGACAGTGTAGGACGTGGACCTCCCCAGACAGGGAGGAGAAAAGACGAAACGTGGGAGGGGAGACATGCAAAATAACTTCAGGACCAGCATGCCATGAGAAGGTTCTACTCCAAACTTACTGAAAAGACCCCCAAAACAACAAGCCAATATAGAGTTAAGAAATTAGAGTGATGTCTAGACGTGAGGAGTGGAGTGCTGGGCCTGCAGAAATGCTGAAAACCTTTGTTGCCCCTCACCCTGAGTTGGAGAGTCCTCTCTGACCGGGACCCGGAGAGTGCGAAAGCCGAGAATTCAACATTTGGGTCACCATGCCCAACCCGCTCCCATGAGGATTGGACCCCCAGCTCTGCCCCTAGTGGACAAAGCTGCACATATCCTCCTCCTGCGAGTCACCCTGGGAGAGATGACGGAGACGAGCTGCCCGATCCTGAGCTGATCACTTTTAATAAAGGCATTAAATGGAGAGAAAGTCTCCTGTCCTGTTTATTTAATGGAGGACATTGGGCCATCCAGGTGTCATTTGTCCCTTGAGACTTTGCTCCCCACTTACCTGGTTGGTGGGATCCCTACCCCTTCCCTCCCCCTCTCCCCGGCGTTAAAAGACACAGCAAAGTGGAAGTTCTGTTAGAGCTGTTACGGGATTTAGAGGCCTATGGGCCAGGTATAAAGCTCTGGATCGAAAACCCTCTAGTAGAACTGACTCCTTTCCTTCATCCTCACCTTAAAGCTTCTCTGCCAAGGTAAAACTGAGCTCTTGCATGTCTGTACTTGCCTAAAAGCACCCAGCTGCAACATCCAGATAGCCAAAGGCATCTCTGAGGTGAAAACACCACAGCTGCCGCCTTTTGGTCAAGCAGCAAGGGCCAGACAAGCCCAGGCATGTCCTGTCTAGCTACATTGGTATAATTCAAATAGACAGTGACTCTGATTCTGATACAGAGGACATTGATACATGGGCTCTAATAAAAATGGAAGCAACTCAAGCAGGAGACTGGGAACTGGCTCAGAAAATCTGTGCCTTCCCAGTAATTTATATAAAGGGAAAAAGAGGTGGGAGCAGTACTAGAAAGAAGTGGGAACCTAACACAAATAAAGAACTTATACAACTATGAAATATAGCCAAAGAACACGATAGAAGTTCACATAATTTTAGAAATTTGCTAGAAGCTATGTTCTTAGTGTCAGGACCCAGGACATCCCTCTGACTGTCCTGAGCAGTCAAGCCCCCTGCCAGGGGTCTCAGAGACCCTGGCACAGAGCCCAAAATGCCTGTGGTTTTGATTATGACCCGTGGAGCAAATTACCAACCTTTTATGAAGATCAGTAAGCCACAACAGTTTAAGTAGAATATTAGTGAAGTTATCACGGGGTGGAAAAGTAGATTTTAGGGGTTTTGGTATAGGGGTTCAGGAGGCAAGATGGAGTGAACTGAGTGTGTCCAGCCTTTCTCCTTCTTCTTCTTGGCCTCCATCTTCTGCTGTGATGTTGGCACTTACAAATTGGTTTAGAGTAGAAGCTCACTGTCTAACATAGGTGGTAAGTATTGGAAAGTAATTGTAAACATTGTATACGTAGTTTTTAGTATAAAGACATAACACCGCCCCGGAGGCAGGCAGAATGCCTTGGACTGTCTTGCTGAGCTGACCCTGGCAGGGCAAGAGAAAATTTTTTTATAGATAAGATAAAATAAACAACCTTAAGACCGAGAAATGAAGAGCCCTGACTCCTTCTTCAAGCACCAGGCTGGGAAAAGAGACTTTCGAACTTTTCTCGGGGTCACTCCCACCAGCTAGAGATCCCGACACTCAGCACATGTTTTAGTACCCCTCGATATTAAAGATAGTGCCCACTGCTTTCTTTCCCTGGCAGAATATATGTTATAGGAAAGGCATTGGAAAAGACAATTAAAAACATTATCAGATACCTATGCTACCGATGATGATAGGCCAGATTTTACAGTTGAACAGCTGGCTGGGGAAGGGGATTTACAGAAACACTCTGACCAAGCAAACACCTTACCTAAGGCAGCACTACAAGACTTGGCTATTGCAGCAAAAACATCCTTACTTCTTACCCCAGATGACTCTATTCCTACCCAACACTTTTCTAATATTAAACAAGGAGTAGATGAAAGCTTTATTAAATTTATGGTCAGAATTAAAGATGCTCTGGAAAAACAGATAACACAGAGGCAAGAAAAGAACTGTTATGCAAGCTTGCCATGAGTAACTCAAACGAACAATGTAAAACAATTCTGAGGGCCCTACCCTTAGATACAGAACTTGCCATAGAGCAAATGCTGGAAAGCAGTACGCGTAATTTTTCCACTGAAAATACAGAGGCCCAAGCAGCTACTAAGGGTATTGCAGAAGGAGTTTCTGGTGCATTTGCAGTAGTGGCTTCTAAAGACCAGGCCCACTGCTTTCACTATGGAGAATTTGGACATTTTATACAGGACTGTCCAGACAGGTCACCTACCTGAAACCCCCGTAACACCTTCCAAAGACCCCAGAATCAGCAGCGCTACCAGTAGCATTCAAGAAACTCCCAGCAGAGCGTGGTAAGGCCCCGTGCCAAGACAACAAATCAAAAGCCGTCCAGGCCCAACCATGCATAATCCCAGGAGATTCCAGATCACACGAAAAGGATCCAACACATGGAGCGATACAGATGGGAACCCAGTGCCAGCTGGTAACTGCTCTGTCCATTGACTTTAGTAATGAGAATGTTTATCATGTTCCCACAGGCAAGCATAGGCCAAAAGGCAGTCCTTTTGACATCTTAATTATAGGTGACACTCTCCATAGACCAGGGGAAATATTTGTTGTTCCAGAAGTACAAACAGTGCGCTTGGGACAAGAAATCTCTGTCCAGGTGTACTGCGCAGACTTACCATTTTTCCATTCAAGGGAAACTCCGATCACACAAGCCTGTCTACTCCCAAAGAATCACAGGGAACATCTTCCTCTCAACCCTACAGCAATGTGGGCACGAGTTGTGGGACCAAGTAAGCCTACGATCAAGTATGGTCTTACCTGCAGAGGAGAGAAGATCCACCTACCAGGGATGATGGACACCGGCGCTGACATGATCATCATCACCCGCTCACAATGGCCAGCACATTGGGATCTACAACTGGTAGCAGGCATGATTTCAGGGATTGGTGGAGCCACAGTATCTATGCGAAGCAAGAACAGTATCCTCGTCAAAGGGCCTGAAGGCAAGTTGGCAACCATCCGCCCATTTGTGTTAAGGGCCCCCATCACCCTTTAGGGCAGGGATGTTCTATTCCAATGGGGAGCTTCCCTATGTATTCCTTGTCGGGATTTCTAATTGGGGCCACAGAGGAGCCCGCGCTACCAGATATCCCTTGGCTCACCTGGAAATGCTAGGACCCAACCTGGATCAAGCAGTGGTTCCTCTCTAAAGTCAAACTGTGTGCACTACAAGCCCTTGTGGAAGAACAACTCGCCAAAGGCCACATCGTTGAGACCACCAGCCCTTGGAACTCTCCAGTCTTTGTACTGCAAAAACCTGGAACGGACAGGTGGAGGCTCCTCCATGACCTTCGCAGAATCAACGAGGTCATTGAGGACATGGGCCGCCTCCAGCCTGGCTTGCCCTCCCCATCGATGCTGCCTAGAGACTGGACGCTTGCTATCATAGATATTAAAGACTGTTTCTTCAGCATCCCGCTGCACCCCCAGGATGCTTCGCAGTTTGCTTTCTCTGTTCCCTCTCTTAACAAAGAGGCTCTGCTCAAAAGATATCATTGCCTGTTTCTTCCCCAAGGACTAAAGAACAGTCCCACTATATGCCAGTGGTACGTTGCTCACATACTGTCTCCTGTTCGGAACTTATTCCCAGATGCAATCATCCACCACTATATGGATGATATCCTGGTTTGTGCATCAGAAAAAGCTTACTTAGACAAAGCAGTTAAAAAGACCGTTGAAACCACAGAAAAGGCAGGATTCGAGATCTGTGAGGACAAAATACCAACTCATGGACTTATCTTGGATTCCATATCCGGGAAAGGACCATCGTACCTCATTAGTTCGCCATCAGAGACAACCCAAAAGCCCTGAGAGACTTACACAGTCTGTGCGGATCCATCAACTGGGCACATCCCTGGCTAGGAATTACAACAGAGGACCTTGCTCCCCTCTTCAACCTTCTCTGTGGCAATGAAGACCTGTACTCTCCACACACTTTCACAACAGAAGCCCGAGATGCCATCACCAAGGTTCAAGAAGCCCTGTCTTCACGCAAAGCCCATTGCTTCGAGCCCAGCCTGCCTTTCCATTTTGTCATCCTGGGAAAAGAACCCCGGTTCCATGGACTGATTTTCCAATGGGATACTCAACTTTGAGACCCTTTACTGATACTGGAATGGATCTTTATAAACAACCAACCTACAAAGACAATTACCACCTTCCAAGAATTCATGGCACATTTAATAAAAAAGGCTAGAACTTGCCTCCGCTCTCTTGCAGAGTGCGAGTTCACATGCATATACTTGCCACTGACCACTGGGGACTTGGAGAGTTTGCTCCAGACCAATGAAAATCTCCAGTTTGCCCTAGATAGCTATACAGGCCAAATTTCAGTTCAGATCCCAAAACACAAACTTTTTAATCCTGATGTAACCTTTCACGTGACCCCAAAATTAATCCAAAGTACAAAACCTCTCAAAGCTCTAGCCATCTTTACAGATGGCTCAGGTTCTTCCCACAAGTCAGTGATTACATGGAAAGACCCCCAAACACAAAATTGGGAATCTGACATACAAATAGTGGAGGGATCTCCACAGATTGCAGAATTAGCAGCTGTTTTCAGAGCTTTGAGAAATTCAAAACCAAACCTTTCAATCTGGTCACAGATTCACTTTATGTTGCTGGTATAGCTATGAGAGCAGAACATGGTCTTCTCAAAGAGGTTTCCAGTCCAAAGTTGTACCAATTGATTTCTAAATTAATACACTTAATCTCCCACAGAAAGCAATCTTACCATATAATGCATGTGAGGTCACACACTGACCTCCCAGGTGTTATTGCAGAAGCTAACAGGAAAGCAGATGCATTAGCCATGGCAGTAGAAACTGCTAATGTTCCTAACATCTTTGCCCAGGCAAAGTTGTCGCACACATTTTTTCATCAAAATGTGCCTACCCTTATCAGAATGTTGAAGTTCTCAAAGGATCAGGCAAAGGCTATTGTTGCTACATGTCCGAACTGTCAAAACTATCAGATACCATCTATGGGGACGGGAGTCAATCCCCGAGGTCTGAACAGCTGCCAGCTGTGGCAGACAGATGTGACTCACTTCACACCTTTTGGAAGGTCAAAATACGTGCATGTATCAGTCGACACATTTTTGGGAGCAGTATTTGCATCATCACATGCAGAAGAAAATACACAGCACACAATAAAACACTTCCTCCTCGCCTTTGCCACTCTGGGAGTACCAAAGGAGATCAAAACAGATAATGGACCTGCCTATACCTCCTGCAAGTTAAAGGAATTCTTCAGTGAATGGGGAATAGCACACAAGACAGGCATACCTGCAAACCCCACAGGACAATCCATCGTGGAAAGGACACATCAAACCCTCAAAAGAGTCCTCAATCAAAACAACAGAGACACAAGAATCACTTCTCCAGTGGAAAGACTTTGCAAGGCTCTCTATGCCATCAACTTCCTGAACTGTACAACATCAGAGCCTGACCCCCCAATATTTTGCTACTTTGCAAATACCACCCAAGCAAAGCTCACTGAGAAACAACCTGTGCTACTGAAAGACCCAGAAACACACCAAATTTCTGGGCCTTTCCAATTGATTACTTGGGGAAGAGGGTATGCATGTGTTCTACTACCATCTGGTCCAAGATGGTACCCAGGAAAAAACATAAAACCATACCTAGGCACTGCAAACACCACTCCCACAAATGGTGACAAGAATTCCCCTGAGTCAAACACAAGACCTCCTCAAAACCAGACCAGTTCTGCCTGGAGATGAAGACGTTGCTGAATGTCCACATGCTGAAGAAAAGACCGTCCCATCACGCTACAGCAGACAAAATAGAAAGCTGGACAACATACTGCTGCATCAAGCCATAAGCCAGACACAGCCTGAACACAAAACTGTTCTCTGATTTATATGTTGCTACCCCTTTTTTCCCTAAAAAACCCTATTATTCCCCTTTTTCAACTCTTACCAAAAACCCCTAACCTTATACCCACTCCCCCATCCTGAGCTTATAGGAAAAAAAAAAAAAAGAAAGAAAAAAAAGAGGGGGGGGGGAGGAGGAACGGAGGAAAGGAACAAGGGAAAAAACCCTAACCCTCCCCTCCTACCATAAAGATTACAAATTTTGCTTATATTCCCTATCAGAAGCCCCATTCCTGTCCAAAGATGAAAAATATCTCCGTTGGTGCTGTCCTCACTGCTGCCTGGATGTTCTTCACCGTACCGTATGCCTTCGGCTGGATTAGCCCACAGCCCAGCCATAATGTTTGGGTAACCTTAGCAAAAACATTAAAACAGGACAACATGTGCTTGTCCATGGGAAGCATTGATAACCCACTTTCCACATGTCTCGTAGGAATTCCCTTTGTAGCAGATGACTGGCCCGTCTATAATTCAAAGCTCCTCTGCACCACAGGTAAGAGACCCAACCTGGTAGATACTTGGGACAAGTGGACAAAAATGTTGCACAGTGCTCTAGAGGAACCCCAAGAATTGGACCTGTTGGGGTCCTCCAAGTCAACATACTGTGTCAAAATTTACTTTAGATGTCCGAAAAATAATTGGCCAGAAATTGACCAGACAAAAAACACACACCGAAAAGAAATATCACCAATTAACAAAGCCTATAACTATGCCAATTGGTGCAATTATACGACTTGCGTGATCTCTGTATCGTCTCTCCACCCCAAAGTATTACCCAAGGGAATGTTTCTCATCTGTGGTGACTGAGTATGGGCTGGGATCCCCTCACGGCTCCAGGGAGGTCCCTGTACCCTTGGAAAACTTTCTACCCTCACACCAAATATCACCTTGTTGCATAATTGGAAAAAAAAGAAAATTGATTAAAACGCCACAAAAGATCCTGCACAGAATTTGATGAAAATTGCGATCCCAAATTATATGATTGGAACAAACCAAAGAAGATTGCTGTCTCCCTATTCCTACCATGGGTAGCTGCAGATAAAGCCCTTGGTGAAATAAATCACCTCAGGTGCTGGCTCAGTAAGCAAGCCAACTCTACATCAACTGCCCTGAGTGATCTCTTGAAGGAAGAAAAAACCACAAGAAATGCATCACTTCAAAATCGAGCAGCAATTGACTTCCTGCTGATTACCCATGGACATGGCTGCCAAGACTTCAAAGGGATGTGCTGCTTCAATCTCTCTTCATGCTCGGAATCCATTCATGCAAACATCCAGAAAGTGAAAGAACTTGTGAAAGACTTGAAAGTAGAAAACAACCTGGACTGGGTCAATGACCTTTTCGGTCAATGGGGATTAACAGGATGGGTTGCATCTTTGGTTAGGGGAATGTTGTGGATTTTCCTTGTAATTGTCATTGTATTAACTATGTTCTCATGCCTTGTTCATTGTTTTAAAAGAACTATAGGGAAGGCCTTTTTTCTAAATGCAGAAAGTGGAGTTGTCACAGGCACAGGGCCTGCAAGGCCTCCATGGCGTTCAGCAGCCTAAGATAGGAAATGCCTAGTCATGATGACTGAACCTAAGAAGCTCCTCTTCAGCCTTCAGACCCTTGCTTATCTCTCTGTAAGACTATAGGTCGCATTTGCCTCAACCCTTACTATTGGACAATTTCTAAAACTCCTGTACCCTATATAAAGGACTACTTTTGCCCAGTTCGAGAGAAGAGCTGTCCCTGAGAACCTTTGCAGAAGACATCAATAAAAACATCTCTGTGGAACCTCACACAGCCTTCTCCTCTCTCTCCCAGTGTCTGCCAAAGGCACTTAGCAAGCTAAAGAGCTGAAATCACAAATGAGCTGATAATCACTAAAGAGCTGATATCACCTAAGAGCTGAGCTTGTGAAGGTAGCCTGAGGCTGGGAGCTGCCTGGGAGCCCGGGTAGGCTGTGCTGAACAGGGCTGCGCTATCCAGTGCAGCAACAGCCAGCCGGGAATATCCCGAAACCTGGCCGAGGCACACATTAATGCAAAAACAGTACAGGGGGGGAAAAATGAGCCAGTTTGCTAAACTGGCAGAAAACTAAACAGATCCTGGAGAGTACAACCAACACCTATACGCACTTTATTCCCTCTGGTAAGGTGAGAGGAAAGGGGTATCACAGGCCTTGGAGTAAGGCTCCCCTTCCAGTAGCCAACTGGTTCTTACAGCTCAGCTGTTCCATGAAGCCTCATTCTAACCATTTCCTCATTTTATAGCTTTGAACATGAACCTAAAATCAAATTTTAAAATATCATGTGACAATTATCCATAACATAATTTTCTAGGTAGGTGTTTCAGTGAAGCAAGTTCTCCAGGCTCTAGCCCAGAACTGCCCAGATGTTTTTGCAATTTTCCTTCCCTTGAGTCTATTGCTCACTGTTGAACAATAAAGTGTTAACTAAAGATTTAAGTACTCTTGCTTTTCCTTTGCATATATTTTTTCAGATAAAATCCATTCTCTTTATCATTTGGAGACACTTCGGGATCAGGGCTGACCTAACTTGTTTGTTGCACCCTGAGTTTTACCTCCAGGCTCTGTTCTCAAATACATCTGGAATCCTTCTTTGTAGTCCTTGGCACTCATCAGTACTACATCTTCATGAGCTTTGAAATGCAAACTCTAAGCTAAGATGTGGATGCGACAGTTTAGTCAGAGAGAGAGAAACAGATAGCTTTCCCAGACATTGTCCTGGGGAAAGCAGTGGGAATGCTCAGAGAAGGAATTAAAACAATTCTTATCTTAACTCTCTGCAGCTGGTGTCTGTGAACATGTGTAATGTGTTCTACGTGATGTTTATGGAAAGATGGTGCTGTTCCTAATTACCCAATTGGGTGACAGGTGTTATTAAGAACCAATCAGGTTCTGGGTGAATGATGTTGCTTATAAAAACATGAAGTTTTGTAATAAAGTGAGCTTTTATGCCTTCTTAAAATGCATGGATTTGTGTAACCTTTATTCCCGTTCCTGACTCATTGGTGACACTAAGACAATTCAGAATTTTCCCCCTCCTAAATGGAATATGAATCCCAATATTACCAGATAGATTGTGCCTGGGGCAGTCTGACGCTGCTGGGCCAAAGACGGCAACTGTGGTATTTCACCTCAGAGACACCTTTAGCTAGCTGGAGGTTGCAGCAGGGCAGTGAACAAGTCCAGGCTTGTAGAAACTCCATTTACCTCAGGTGGGATGTCGGATTTTGGGGCTGTTTAGATGGTCTGGGAAAAGCCCAAGATGGCCTTGGGTCGCCCGCGTTCCAAAGGACGAGAAGAAACTTCAGATTTTTTCTCGGTCTCGGTGTTTATTAATTGCTTATCTAAAAGATTTTCTCTTGGCCTGACAGAGTTCTGCTCAGCAGTCAGCCATGGGCACACACTGAGAGCCCCTGGGGCGGCCACCTATCTTTATACCCGGAGTTACGTATACAATATTTATCATTTTTCTCCAATACCCTCTACCCTTATTAACCAGTGTTCCCCTAGTAAGGTCCAATCCCAGAGTGCCAACATCACCACAGAAGATGGAGGCCTAGAGGAAGAAGAAGAAGGAGAAGGGCACGCCCCAATTCCTCCATCTTACCTCTCTAGACCCCCCTGTACAGAAATCTTAAACCCTGTATCTCACACTCCAATTAACTTATCCCTTCACCATTCACCCCGGTGAAATCCTCCTATCCTCATACTGATGTCATCTCCCATGTGGGATCAAAGTCCAGCCACCAGACATTTCTGGCAACATTCCAGGACTCCCGAGCCCCCCAGGGGTGGTCTCGTTCACCCTGCACCCCAGTTCTGAGAGACTGAGATCCCACAGTGGGAAGGCTTCAGGCTATGGTGAGGAGAAAGGAGACGGATTCTGTCGGAGGGTTTATATCCAGAGTTTTATTCCATGGTCACAGAGGTCTGAATCTTAGTAAGAGCTCCAACAGAGTCCTGACCGCATGGCTTGATTGGGCTTTTAAGCTCTGGGACAGGGGGAGGGGAAGGGACAGGTGAGCCACCAACCAGGTGGGAGGGGCAGGGTCTCAGGGGAGGATGACACCCAGACAGGCCAATGACCTCTGGGCATAGGGGCATCTTTTGAACTTGACTAACCACACGAGGCCTTGCTGGAATGTTAAAACTGATTGACAGAACTCACTCAGCAAGGGGGTGAAGGGGAAGGGGAAGAGAGGTATTGGCACACCTGGGGAAGGGACCCGGAAGTTTAAAACAGGATATTACAACACACTGCAACATCTCCCCCTGGTTTTGGTTAAAAAGAAGAGGACTGGGTTTATGGTGCAGAATGCTTGCCAATCCATGGTTGGTAAATCGGTTCTTCCTCTACAGGAGGGGAAGATGGGCTTGAAATTAACTTGAGGACCATGCGTTTCTTTAATCCAAAAACAATGCTAACAACTACAATAATTATAACTAAAATAAACAGCACTAAAAACACAGTTTTCAAAATAGATCCCAACCAGCCTGAGAGTCCCCAGCCTTTGAACAGTCCACTCAGCCAGTCGTCAGTTTCTCTGTTGATGTCCGAGAGCTTTTGCCAAGGTAGTCCATACGTGCTTTGGGCTGAGGGACTATGCAGGAGATCACAGGTGGGATGATCGCAAGTAGGACGAGAAGCAGGCTTGGTCTCATGGCGTCTTGAGACTGCACACAAACAGCAGGATCTAAACTGGTACAAGAACTTGAAACAAACATATATTACAAACTATTCCAGATAGGAGGCTTAAATGGAATTTCCTCCAGAGAACGCGTGCGGCGTTTCCTTCTCCAGGCAGCATGAGCAACCTGGGGTGCTTCTGTAGATTTCTCTGAGACCTTGGGTATTGAAGTGAAGGGGAGAACGACCATCTGATGATGCATCAAACTCCAATTTATTGATCAATCAGCCACTTTATATAACAGTGTTAATTAACCTCATGCATATTGCAAAATCTGAGCTCATGATAGGTTAACAGAGAAAACTCTAACCACTCCTTTTGTTTTACAATGCCTACAATTGTTTATTAAAAACAGAACCAACGTTCCCACTGTGATATGAGAGTTTCCCAAAACTTCCATATCTGTTCCCAGGGAGCCAGCTTTTCCCAGACAGAGTGCTTTGCTTGTTATGGGAAGACTGTCTGACAACCTTATTATTTATAAAATCAAGCCTGGGAACTGCTTTAGGAACTGCTTTACTTCTACCTTTTACTTTTCTCTCAATTGTATGTCTTCATGGCCTTTTTCTTTAAGCCATTCTCCAACACTTGGGAACATAGGGCTTTACCCATTTGGAAGGAACCCACTTTAAACCAGAGGGAGTGGACACACAGGCATATCCACGTCCCCAAGTAACCAATTTGTAAGGTCCCACCGTTTTCCAAGTGTCAGGGTCCTTTACTAAAACCGGAGGTTTTTCTTTCATCAGCCTATGACTGCTCCCCCCAAAGTGGCGTAGGATGGGTGGGTTCAGGCTGTCAAAAGAACAATTCAAAAAATTGATTGTGAATAGTGCCCTGGATAACCGGATGTGGGGAGGTTCCATCTTCAGAACCTGTTGTTGCTGGTCCAGGACTCTTTTAATATCACGGTGAGTTCTTTCTACAATGGCTTGACCTGTAGGGGAGTAGGGGATGTCAGTTTTGTGCATTACTCCCCATTGCTGCAGGAAGCCCCCGAATTCCTTGGATTTATAAACAGGCCCATTACCAGTTTTCAGCTCCTTGGGGATGCCCATGAAAGAAAAAAGCCTTTAAGAGGTGCTTAATAGCATTGATAGATGATTCTCCTGTGTGGGCAGAAGCATCTGCCCTTCTGTTGCCTTCGGCAATAAACCCTGGCAAGTCAGTGTGTGACCTGACATGCATCACATAAAATGGTTGCTCTCGGTGAGTGACTAACTTTACCAGTTTTGAGAGCAATTCGAAAAGTGCGATGTTAGACACCTCTTGCAGTATTGCTTGATCTGCCCTGGATACTACTCCTGCCACGTATGCAGAGTCTGTAAGCAGATTGAATGGTTCTGAGAACCTTTCAAAAGTCCTAACAACCGCAGCCAATTCAGCAACCTGAGGTGAACCTTCCACCTCAGCAATGTCCGTCTCCCACTGCTGGGTTTGAGGATCCTTCCAAGTCATAACGGACTTGTGGGACCTCCCGGACGCATCTGTAAAGACAGTCAGAGCCTTTTTTAAAGGTCTCCTACTTAGAGCACTTCTCAATTTCAGAGTGAATTGAACATCTTGTTCGAACAATTTGTGAGCGGGCCGCGCTACCAAAATTTGTCCTGAGTAGGAATCCAGAGCAAACTGCATCACTTCATTTTCTTGAAACAATTGTTCCAGTATTTTCATAGTATTTTGACCCGATTTTAACTCAATTGGAATGTGAATGCACTTGAAATCACATCCTGTTAACTCCCTGATCCGGGTCCTTGCTTTTCGGATCAGTTCTGCTACCAGCTCCTGAGGCTTTGTCAGTCTCTTGGACCTTTTGTGACTGAGGAAAACCCATTCTATGATCGAGAGAGAGTCCCTCTGGTCCTGGCCCTTTTTTGGTGTGTCCTTTCCCTTAGCTGTTTGTTTTTCCTCCCACTGGAAAATAATTCCATGGAGGTGTGGCAACTTACCTAGGATGATAAATTTGAATGGCAGGTCAGGCCGACATCGGTTGGCCTGTCTTGTGGACATTGCAATCTGCACCTTTTCTAGAGCTTTCCGTGCCTCTGGGGTAACAGACCTAGGAGCACCTGGGTCCTCTCCCCCTTTCAATAAATCAAAAAGAGGGGCAAGGTCTTCGTTAGTCAGACCGAGCCATGGCCTTACCCAATTCAAAGACCCACACAACTTGTGGACATCCGCAAGGGTCTTGATCCTTGGATTGATTTCTAGTTTTTGAGGAACAATGGTCCTATTTCCAATTTCTAAGCCCAAATACTTCCAAGGTGGCATCTTTTGAATTTTCTTTTCCTGGAGCTCAAACCCTGCAACAATCAATGCATCGATCGTTAGGTCAAGTGCATGTGTGAGTAAATCATCATTGGGGGCACACACGAGGATATCATCCCTATAATGATAGATGATGGCCTTCTCTGCGGCTGCACGCACTGGGGAAAGCAGGGAAGAGATATACCACTGGCAGATTGCCGGTGAGACCTTTAATCCCTGAGGAAGAACTGTCCAATGGTACCTTTTCATAGGGGCTTCCATATTGATGGAAGGGACCGAGAATGCAAAACGCGGTGCATCATCAGGGTGCAAGGGGATTTGGAAAAAACAATCTTTAATATCAATAACAGCTAATTTCCAATCTTGGGGAAGCATTGTTGGGGATAGCATACCAGGTTGGGGAGAGCCAATATCTTCAATTACATTATTAGTTTGTCGGAGGTCGTGGAGGAGCCGCCATCTTTTTTTATCAGCTTTTTGGATGACAAACACTGGGGAGTTCCATGGGGACATGGTCTCCACAATGTGACCCTTTTTTAGTTGCTCTTCCACTAGTTCCTCAAGCACCTTTATTTTTTGTTTACTGAGCGGCCACTGTTTCACGTCAACTGGTTTGTCTGTTTTCCACTTCAGTTTTTGGGTGGGGCGCTGTTGTTCAATGACCGCTGTACAAAAATGCTCTCGAGAGTCTGGAATATCAATTGTGACACCCCACTGGGCCATTAAATCTCTCCCTAACAAAGGTTCCGAATAATCTAACACAAATGGATGGATATTTGCCAATTGTCCGTTTGGTCCCTCGATTTGAATGATTGTCTTGCCAATTGCAGACCTCCCACACCTTGAACATGACTGGCAACATTTTGCAAAGGCCAATGTGCTGGCCAGTCTTGTACTGGAATCACTGTGCAGTCTGCACCCATGTCTACAAGCATCTCAATGCGTTTTGACTCCCCACCCCCACTGAAATTGCACCATAATTTGGGTTTGTCTTTCCCAATAACTTGGACCCGGGCAACTGCAGGCCCTTGTTTTTCAGTAGTTTCAGGTAAAGACGGCACGGGGATAGCTTGTGCAACAATTTGTCCCTTGGGAAGAAACAGGGGTGGGTGGAAACAGTGCAGCCCGAGAACGAATTGCTCAGGATCTGATGATGTCATTCCTGGAGCAATTTCGATCTCTTGTGGTGTGTGTTTGGTGTCCCCAATGATGATGTACTTACAACGAATTCGGTTCCAAGTACCCTTCTGTTCAGGATTGACAGAGACAAAATGCCAGTCAGTGTCCTTCAGGTGGAGTGATTCTGTCAGCTGCAACCTGTAAGGCTCATTGACAGAAGACGTGGTTAACATAGGGATCACCTAAATCATAACAAAGGTTATTTTGTTTCACTTTCAACAGTGGACCAGCAGACATGGTCTTTGAAGCACCTGCTTCACTTACACAAATATTAATATTATCGCGTGCTTGATTTGTTTTGCTACCCTTATTCCTTTGGCCTGCTCTTTTTGTGTCTGCACGCCTGGCAGGCCGGCGCTGCCTTTTCAGTTTTTTTGTTGCTGTTGATCCCCAGGGAGTACTTGTAGTTCTCCTCCCCTGCCATGTCTGAATTCATCAAATTCCCTTTTCAGGGGGCACTGGTTACTCCAGTGCCCTAGGTTATTACAAAGCAGGCATGGCTTTGTGGGCTCAACCATTGCTGGTCTCCGCTGCTGCCCCAGCGTACTGCTGTGCTGAGGGAAAGGGGGCAGGGCTGGCAATGGCTACACGCTGAGGTGGTCTTGGCAGCTGTGGGATCTCAGCCTCTCAGGACTGAGGTGCAGAGTGACCGAGACCACCCTTGGGGGGCTCGGGAGTCCTGGAATGTTGCCAGAAATGTCTGGTGGCTGGACTTTGATCCTACACAGGAGACGACATCAGTATGAGGATAGGAGGATTTCGCTGGGGTGAATGGTGAAGGGATAAGTTAATTGGAGTGTGAGATACAGAGTTTAAGATTTCTGTACAGGGGGGTCTAAAGAAGTAAGATGGAGGAATTGGGGCGTGCCCTTCTCCTTCTTCTTCTTCTTCTTGGCCTCCATCTTCTGTGGTGATGTTGGCACTTTGGGATTGGTCCTTACTAAAAGTGCACCGGTTAATAAGGGTAGAGGGTATTGGAGAAAAATGATAAATATTGTATACATAACTCCGAGTATAAAGATAAGTGACCGCCCCGGGGGCTCTCAGAGTGTGCCCATGGCTGACAGCTGAGCAGACCTCTGTCAGGCCAAGAGAAAATCTTTTAGATAAACAATTAATAAACACCGAGACCGAGAAAAGATCTGAAGTCCCTTCTCGTCCTTTGAAGCGCGGGCTGCCCAAGGCCACCCCGGGCCTTTCCAGACCATCTAAACAGCCGAGAATGCGACAGGCAGCAGCCTTGGTCTTGTGTCTTCAGCCACACTCATCAGAGGCACTTTTCTGTTACAGACTAAAAGCATATCTTTTAGTGTAGAGGGAGGTTCTATAGGGAGGCTCAGGATTGCCGCTCGACACTGTTCATTTGCATTCGTAAATGCCATTTCCTCTAAAACCTCTTCCCTAGCATTCTCTTTTTTAACTTGTATTTCAATGGCTGTAGTTAACCTTTCTACAAATTTCCAAAAAGGCTCTGATGGTAGCTGTTTAATTTTGCTATAGGGCTCGAAAGGCCCTTCAGGTTGGAGGGAAAAGAATGCTTTTTCAGCTGCTTGTTTTACTTTCTTGAGTGTTTCTACAGGAATTGCAGTAGCTTGGATTGAGGGTAAAGACCATTGGCCCTCGCCACAGAGGTGCTCAATGGTGATAGGGGTACCACTGTTGTCCTTTACTGTGTTTGGATCAGCATGCAAGCCTGGGAGAGTGTCTTTTAGCAGTTGTTTCCATGTTAATTCCCATAATTTGAATTTCGTGGAGGTCATGAGACACGAAAAAAGCTGTTTTAAATCATGTGGAATTACCACAGTCCTACTCAGTTCAGAATTTAAAAGGCCACGGAAATATGGACTGTGTGGACCATATTCTTTATGAGATTTACAGATCTCTTTAATCAATTGTCGTCCAAAAGAACTCCAATTAGCAGTTGGGGCTGCCCACCCTTGTGCTGCAGGCTGATAGGTAACAGGAGCCAATGACAACATAGGACCATCTATTGGGTCTGCTGTTCCCTGCTCTGTATCCCTTGAATCGGAAGCATTGGGATCACAGATACAGGTTTGGGGACAGGCAGTGGGTGTGTCCCCACTGTGGGAA
The DNA here is from genome assembly GCF_028551555.1 of Melozone crissalis. Classification (NCBI taxonomy): domain Eukaryota; kingdom Metazoa; phylum Chordata; class Aves; order Passeriformes; family Passerellidae; genus Melozone; species Melozone crissalis. Next base: position 347,770 of record NW_026535813.1, on the reverse strand, counting down.
CATGGGGAGGGGGCGGGGATGCAATGGGCACAGGGGGCGGAGACAGGGGGCTGGCAAGGGGCAGGGACACCGTGGGAACAGGGGGCGGGGTCAAGGGGCTGGCAGCGGGCGGGGACGACTGCAGGAAAGGGAGGGGGAGGGGGGAAGGTATCACGAGGAACAGGAGGAGAGGGGGATTGGGATGGAATTTTGGAATGCTTAAGTGGATTTTGGAAGAAGAAGACCAGGTTTGGGAAGATGCCACGTGGCATCCTCCATCTTGTGGACCCCCTAGGGACTGGGGGCCATTTTGGGCATCACTGCTCTCTGGAAAGCGGACACGTGCTCTGGGTTTCACAGGAGGGGACACAGGGGATTGGGAAAGGTTCCACGCAGCCTGGCCAGGGTTTTGTGGACAGGGCTTCTCAGGCATTTTAACAAACTCTGGGAGTCGACTTCCCAATGAGTGTGTTCTCTTTAAAATACCAAGTTTTGGGGTAAGAGGTTTAGGGGTTTTAGAGCTAGGAGAGGGAGAAACAGGGAGAGCAGAGGAATATGGCTTGGCATTTGTCTTTTTCTCCAATTCCTTTTGTTTGAGCAAGGCTGTTCGAATTTGTAAACTCCAGAACACAAATTTAGCTGAGGGTGTATTCCCAGACTGTCCTAAGGTTATCAATTCATTCCCTACTTTATCCCAAAATTGAATATTGTGGATTTCTTCAGGGGAGATTTGTGGGAAGTGTAGAAAAAGCCATCTTATAAACTGTTTCAATTTTCCTTTTGAGAACTTCACATTACCACTGACTAAAATGCTAACAATATGATAATACACTCCTTTTTGTACAATGCTGAGATTTGAACCCATGTTAGATGTAAAAGGCAAAGTACAAAATCCCGCCTGACCAAAAAACAAAGCCAAAATCAGCCACTGATTTCTAAAAAAATCACAGATAGGAAAGCGATAACGAACAGACAAAAGATTTACAATGCAGCTGTATATACTGCTTTTAAAATTCCCAGGCAGCAGCAGCAGGACACGCCCTGCCGAGCCGAGGCAGAAACAAAACCACCCCTGCAGTGCTGAGAGAGCAGCCTCTCCCCGCACCACGTGGCAAGCCGAAACCGGGGCTTGCCCAGCATCGCGTGTACAGAGCACCCCCCCGCCCCGCGCTGAAAAATCTTCCCCGGCCACGTGTAGAGAGCCCCCCTCTCCCGCACAGAGAGAGCAGAGTCCCCCGCGCCAAGAGGGCTCCCCCCGCTGAGAGAGCCGAGCACGCTGCGCTGCAGAGCCGGGAGGAAGGGCAGAAAGCACTCCCACTCCGGCGCGAATTCCAAAAGACAGCGAAACAAGCCGCAAAAGCTAAAGCCTAGAACGCAATGGATTCCATCTGTGGGGCTGCGCAGCCGAAATGCAAAGGCAAAAAAGGAACAGAACTCACGGCAGAGTCTGTTTTTTGAGCTTCTGCTCCACCAAGGGCAGAGATACTCACCCGAAATGGAAGCTGTTGCTGGCCAGGTCCAGGCAGGCAGGTCTCCTCACCGGAACAGGACCCCTCTATGGGCAGGAGAGGCTACCCTGTTCTTCCTCTGGAAAATCTGCTCACCAGAAAGGAGCTGGGCTTTCCAGAGGCGCCGAGCAGTCCACGAAACTTCTTCTGGGATTGCTCCCAAAGTCTCTACTGAGACCGTTGCAACCAAGGCTCTTTCAGCTGGGTGCACGGCTGCCGAAGCCTGTCTGAGGTACTGAGAGTCCTTCTGGGGCGGCAGAGTCGCTTTGCCCCACGTTGGGCACCAAAATATTGGAATATGAATCCCAAAATTACCAGGTAGATTGTGCCGGGGCCCATCTGACCCTTGCTGCTGAGCCAAAGGCGGCAACTGTGGTATTTCACCTCAGAGACACCTTTAGCTAGCTGGAGGTTGCAGCTGGGCAGTGAACAAGTCCAGGCTTGTAGAAACTCCATTTACCTCAGGTAGGAAGGCTTCAGGCTATGGTGAGGAGAAAGGAGACGGATTCTGTCGGAGGGTTTATATCCAGAGTTTTATTCCATGGTCACAGAGGTCTGAATCTTAGTAAGAGCTCCAACAGAGTCCTGACCGCATGGCTTGATTGGGCTTTTAAGCTCTGGGACAGGGGGAGGGGAAGGGACAGGTGAGCCACCAACCAGGTGGGAGGGGCAGGGTCTCAGGGGAGGATGACACCCAGACAGGCCAATGACCTCTGGGCATAGGGGCATCTTTTGAACTTGACTAACCACACGAGGCCTTGCTGGAATGTTAAAACTGATTGACAGAAATCACTCAGCAAGGGGGTGAAGGGGAAGGGGAAGAGAGGTATTGGCACACCTGGGGAAGGGACCCAGAAGTTTAAACCCCCCCCAAGGACACAACTCTCTAACCAGATGGGATTTACTTTCATTCTATTTTCAAACCAGACAAATCTATCTTCCTAGCATGTTTTTTTTTTTTTCCAGAGTGCCTAACAGCTTAGTCAAGATGATGGAAATGGTAGAAAAGCAGAGAAGTAAAGGTGCCACAGCTAACTTCTCGTCTCAAAAATCCTGCACCTATTTCAAATAGTTAAGTATGTAAACACAGACCTGCCTTGAAAAGTCACAGTGACAACTTTAGTCTTTCTTTTCTGCAAATAATTTATAATCATAAAACAGAGATGGATAAGGTTCCATCTCCACAGAAAACTGCACAGTGATCCAGAGATTAGGCAGTTGTGAAACAGCAAGCAGAATCATTAATATCAGTAAGCTAAAAAGGTAGCTATTTCAAAAACAGCCAAAAAGAACAATAAAAAGTCCCCTCCCAATATAATTAGACATCAAAACCCCATTGTTAAAGATACTATAGAATCCAGTAACTTGACAAGAATCAGAGGCATTTACATAGCAGCAACCACACTCAGAGATCTGCAATGTTGTATTTGGCCTGACTGAGTTCATTTTTCCTTAGCAGCCCTCACAGTGCTGTGCTTTGCATTGGTAGTGGCAAAGGTGTTAATAACAAACCAGCGTTTTGGCTACTGCCAAGCTGTGCTGTCCCTCTGACATTCCTTCCCCCATCAAAGGGGATGGGAGTGGGCAAGATCCTAGGAAGAGATGCAACCAGGCCAGCTGACCCAAATTAGCCAAAGGGATATTCCATACCATGAGATGTCAGCTCAGATATATAAAGCTAAGGGAGAAAGGAGGAAGGGGGGCATTTGTGATTCCTCAGTATTTGCCTTCTGAAGAAATCATTCCACATACTGAAGCCCTGCTTCCCAGGAAGTGTCTGAACATTGCTGCTAATAGGAAGTAGAGATTGACTTTTTTTTTCTTTAGCTTATGCATGCACAAAATCTTGCTTCTTTCTTTCACTGTAATAAAACTGCCTTATCTCATCCCACTGGTTGTTCTACATCTTATTCTCTCCCATCCTACTGGGAAAGGCAGTGATAGAGCAACTTAGTGGGCACCTGGCACTGAACCAAAGTCAACCCGCTACACCAGCCAAGGTCAATCTACTACAAATGCTAAAAAAACCCCTTAGACATTATAAAGGAAAACAGCCTTTAACCACTAGGCATTGCATAAAATCTTCACAAACATGCAGATCATTCCACATAAGGAATATGGGAATAATAAAAATGGGATTTTTTTAAGGGTTTTACTGAATGTTGGAGACTATGTGCCCAGCTGGATCAAATGTACAAAGTATGCCAATTTTCATGTTCTTTTCTCCTATGCAAGTAGTACAGGAAGTGAAAGGTCTACTATGTATTACTTGCATGCCACAGGCAATTCACTTTTATTTTAAAAAAGTCAAATTTTAAAAACTCAAATGTGGGAATGGTGGCAAACACCTGCCATTGTTACCAGGTGATAAATTGTGTACACCTGGTGAGCTGACACAATGCTTGTTCTACCAAAACCACTGGCCCATGGTGATGCACAGGCAGACCACTCTTTAACTAATTAAAGTTGAAAAGAGGGTATATTTATTACAGCACTGAGCACAAGCAGATTTCCAAAGGCATGTGCCAAGAATCACAGGCTCTGGTCTTCTATTTATCTAAAAAGGCTTTACATATTCAGATGGTTTCCAAGATGCCTAATACATAAATATTGCCTGCTCCATTTAGTATTATCATCAGCTGAATATCTATTATAGCTGCGCAATTGTCCTCTTTAACTGAGTCGGTGGTCTCTGGAAATGGGTCAGTGGGTTCTTGAAGAGGAAGCAAATTATCTTCCTCATGGTAAACTCTTCACCCAGTTCAAGTTGGCAGGGCTTCTTGACCTGCTGGTTACAGTCAAAACCTCCCTCCATAGTTCGATTACTCTTAGGAGTCAGTTGTATTTATAGTTCCTGCTCTTTTACAATACTTCATGTGTCCCCTGTCACTCCCATCTTTGCTTTAGTTATCCCCACATGGTATCAATTAATTTCCTTGTTCAGCTTTAATCAAGATATATGTGATCTTTGCTAACTACATTTGTAACTTAACCCCTTAATTCATTTAAACTTTTAATGAAAATATATGTCATTTTCACTATCTTAGCTGCATTCCTAGCTCGACCCCTTGACTCAATGGAACTGCACAATGTCCATTTTGTAAGAAGAACTGGAAAGTAATCAGCCACAGTGCCCTGCCAACTCTGCCAGGTCAACTGGAACATTGGGGTCCCTAGCCACTAGGGACCACCAGAGAGACGCCCAGGGCATAAGAAAGCATGCTTAAAGGGGAGGGAAAATATGCTAAAGATTTCAGGGAAATTATTATAATCTCCTGGGACAATCAATGAATATATATGTAAAATACAGTATATAAACAGGAACTTTCTTGCACTCAGCATGTCCTCCTTTTGGACGAGCTATCCGTCCATGCATCCAGCCCAATAAGGAATGCCTACTTCTCAATGCTACATAGGTGTTAAGGAATTTTTTTTTATTTTACTGAATTTTTGGTAACAGCATCCTAACCAAGAGTAGAACAATAGAATGTTAGCCTTAAAGGTCCTGCTAACTTGTTTGTTTGTTGAGGATGCTGTGGAATCTCATTTCTGGGTGGAAAACTGAATCATTAAAACCAAAAATCATGGACAAAGACTCTAACTAGTTAAAGTTAGGAAGTGGTATGTTTATTACACTGGTGGGTGGCACAGGAGTCATTCCTGAAAGACATGACTGCACCGCACAAGGTTCTTTGCCTTCTATTTATTTCCCAAAGTAATACATATGCATAACCCCAGCACCTCCCATCCCCGCTTTGTATTAAAATTAAATTATTAGTCCTTCACACATGTGCAATTATTCTCTTGAATTGGGTCGGTGGCCTCAAATTGGGTCAGTGGTCCCAGGGATGAAGTCAGGAAGGTCTTCATCAGGCCTCTGTGACCCTCTGGCAGGATCCAAGGCCCTCTGCTTTGTGATGGATTAGCACAGAGTCCAGGTGCTGAGCATTGTTCTACTGGTTTCAATATGCTCCTATATTGGTTCACTTGCTCCACTTCTTTCTACAAATGAGCTCATAATATAACAATTAGCTTTAGCTTAAGCATCTAATAATCATTAACCTATTGTTGGTGTATCTAACTTGAATATGAATTGGTTCTAACCCTCAGCTAAAATCTTAAACCTTTTAAAATCATGATTCAAAACCACTGTATGAGCATGTGACATTGGCCCTGGGCTAGGCAGATGAATGGGGATATGAGCATCATAAAGTCACCCCAGGACACCCTCTTACTATGCTGGCCTTTGTGTCCCTGACACTCATGACAGTCATCCCCACCTTCTGGATCCCCATCTTCTGAATCTATATTCTGATATACCTTCCAAGGGATGTCTACCAATTTACCTCGGTGCTCCCTCACTTCCAACTTTTGCAGTGTGGGAACTGTGCCAAACACCTGGCATCCTGACCAAAGTTAGAACAAGAAAATGTTAACCTAAGGGCCCTGCTAATTGTGCATGGCTGAAGGATGCTGTGGAATCTCATTTCTGGGTGGAAAACCACCATGTGAGTATGACCATGTGGCTTATCATGACTGAAAACAATCACATGCATGGAATGCTTGAGACATGTTTTGTGTGTAACAAAATTAGCAAGATTCAATAGAGACCAATTAGAAGGCAGCGGTTTATCTGTAGTGAGATTAAATAAAAGGGAGCTCGCATGAAATATAGGAAGAGGAGAAAAACAACACCTGCCAAGCCCAACACTATTACACAGCGTCAGTGTGTTATTTCCATTGTTGATATATCTATTTTTATATTTAGATTTTCCTTTGCATTTAAACTTGTCACTAACATTTGGTGATCCCAATGTGATACTGACAAGATGATGTCGTATCACAGGCATGATACAACAATGGGGGACTTTTTTGGCGAACCATAATCTGACGGGAAAAATGGCCAACACAGCCTATAAAATTATGTCAGTGGTATTCACTGGATGAAGAATCATGGGATTATGAGTATACTATCATGAGACAGGGGGGTGTCCCAGGGTCATCAACACAGCTTGTGGTATTCTCGGGGTCCCCAGGACAAAAGAGGAATTGATAATTCTGACTCCATGTTCTTAGAAGGTTAATTTATTATTTTATGTACTTATATTATATTAAAGAATACTATACTAAAACTATACTACAGAATAAAGAAAGGATACAGACAGAAGGTTACAAAGAATTATAATGAAAACTTGTGACTGCTTCCAGAGTCCTGACACAGCTGGATGGTAATTGGTCATTAAGTTAAAACAATTCACATGAAACCAATCAAACAACCACTTGTTGGATAAACAATCTCCAGACTATAGTAGAGGTGGCCTTTGAGTCCTAGTAAAATATCTGTATTGTACTTGAATATCTGTTTATAGGCCTTGCCCCGGTAGGTCCCAGTTGTTCTTGATGGGCTGCAGCTGCGATGTCCTTCATTGGGCTGCAGCTGTGGCTAGTAAAGATAACTGGGATAAAAGGGGGTGGGTTGGCCAGTCAGGGAGAGTCTTGAAGGAGCCCTGACTAAGAAGGAACAACATGAAGAAGAAGCCAGTGCTGTGAAGAGATGCCCCTAAGAAAACACCAAGAGAAGGTATGGGACTTTAGAAAATCTGATAACAACAGTATGGGACTCTAGAAATAAGAATACAACACCAGACCACATTCCAAAGCAGCAAAACAGGGAGAAGCAATCAGATAATTATTGTTTTCATTCTTCTCTGAAGCTTCTTAGCTTCCCAGGAGAAGAAATCCTGGCAAAGACATTTTTCAGAAAATATGACAGTGACAACAGCTTAAAGGTATTGCAACAGATTCTCCGCACTGCAGGACATAAAATCTCTGACAAGCAGAGAAACTTTTATTACTGGTTAATGAACACTGTACTTGGTTTCTAAATGAGAGAAGCTTTGATGTTAAGGTAGAAGAGCATTTTCAAACTTAGGGACTTAGGTTTTTTGATTCCTGATTGAGTGATAATAATGTGGTGATTTCTCATGAGTGCTTTAGAGGCCCTGGAAGTGGCTGAGGCAAGGGGTGATGAAAAGGATACTGATAATCAGATGAGAACATATTACCATCAGCTCTTGTTAATACTGGAAAGGAGCCAGACCAGCATCTTCCCTTGAGAGAATCCTTAGCACAACCATTAGAATATTTTTATACTCCCTGTCCAGCATTTAGCAAAGAACTGTTTGCACCTTATGCATGCCTCCCCCTCCCCCCCTCCCCTTCATCCCCATTGCCCTAGGTGCTGCCTGGCTGGTTAGGGTGGCTCTGGCATTGACTCTGCTTCCCTGCTCCACAGCCCTTGGTGTGCTTCCCCCCTCCTCCCCCTGCAGCTGTAGCAGCTCTATCTAAGGCCCCGGCAGGGTGCCCAGCAACAGCGGCAGCAGCCCCAGCACAGGTGGGGACCTGGCACAACCCCTGGCCCCTTCATCCTCATGCTGCTTCATCTTTATGCCATTAACATGGCCGTGGCTGTGGATGAGGCAGGCAAGCCCTGGTGGCTGCCCCATGCTGTGTGCACCTGGCCCTGCCTGGAGGGGTCCTCCAGGGCTTCACAGCTCAGTCCATGAATGTTTTCTCAAAGAACTTTTTGAACTAATGATACTGAGTTGTATTTTAAATTTGTTGCTAGCTTTCACAAAGAGAAAGTGTTGCAGCAGAATAAATGGGAAATAATAATAATAAAAAAACCACTGGATAATAAGAAAGTTGGGATGGGAAACCAAATGAAATGACATCTGTGTTGAAAGCAACAGCAAAACCTTTTTTAACTTAGGTGAAATTCCCTTGGTAGAAATTCTTTGAGATTTTACTGGTATACCACAAGTCCCTCTGAGACAGTCACCACCGTTCCTGCTATCAGCAAGTACCAGTTGAGAGCAAGGATGAGGCCAGGCCCTGGCTCCAGCAGTCCAAGGTGGGGTGTGCCCTATGGAGTGCTCTATTCTCAGGTCCCAGTTCAGGAAAGCCCTGATTGCTAGGGTGCCTGTAATTTGCTAACATTGGAGGAGTAAAGAAACAAAAGGGGACTGCAAACCAAAGCAAAATATTTCTGGCTTAAATAGCTCGAAGCTCCTTTCCCCCCTCCTCTCACTATTACTGCTAAGCCTAAGACATTCTGCAGGCTTTCTATTTTTGCTGGATTTCACCAGGAAATTATATTTCTCCTGGACAGCCCATATTTTGCATACTTTGTCTCTTTTCTGAGGTTACAGGTTTCAACTATTTTCAGTCCAAATCTCTGAAAGGAAAGCCTACTATATAACTTAAAACTGGAGGACTATCTTTAACAGGAACCACATTGTGTTCTGAGGCCTGCCAGGACACCCCACGGCTCCTGCTACAGCTGTGGAGTTTCTGCCACACTTTGTATGCTACCCCAGGTGTGCCTGTCTCTGCCATTCTAGCTGCTGCTCCCAAGGTTCCTGCCTATCCTGGGGTGACTTTATGATGCTGAATTGTATCCCCATCCATCTGTTTAGCCCAGAAATAAGTTCTGCACCTTTAAAACTAAGAGTGAAAGGGGGGGGGGGGGTGTAGAGAAGAAGCACACTGTTTATTTGCAGAAACTGCACTTGGTCCCCCACATTCCTTCTCATGGACTGTGTTGTCTGCAGCACAGCCAGAGAGAGCTCTCTTTTGCCTTTATTTTAGGTAGCTGAGGCAGAGAAGTTCCCCGGAATGTGGTTTTCCTTTTTCTTGGAACTGTTCAGCCCTACTTTGGACCAAAAACCATGAAAAACACCAGGAGCTCATGCCTGTGGCCCACCAGGGCCTGGGACGCAGCATTTTCCAGCACAGGAGGGATTGATAAGAGGCTGAGTGAGCTGAGCTACACCCCACGGAAAGGTCTCTCTGAATTTGCCATCTTTTCAGAATAGCAAGAGGTTCCATTGTTTAATATTCATTTTTTCATGTTTGTGAGTACTTTGCTTGTTAAATAAACAGTTTCTTACACTTTTCTCAAAGGAGGGTTATCTCCTGAACAGATTGGGGAAGGGGCCACTTGAATTTGCTTTCTAGAAAAGACCACTTCAGAAGTTTCCTCCTATCTTGGTTTGGAAAGACAGGTGTCTGCTAAGGAAGGCAGGAGCCTCCCCTGACATGGAAAAATGTAAACCCCCTCGCTCCAAATTATAAATTTGAAATTAAGGGGGGCTCTCAGGCAAAAATATGGGAGCAGGAATAACAGTTCTTTAATAGGGAAGAACATAAAAAGATAAAATAAACAATGCAGTAAACTAAAACAACACTGACAGAGTCAGAACACAACCTGACACCCTGTTGGTCAGGGTGTTGGTAGCAGTCCAATTGGAATTGTGGCTACAGTCCTCCTGGAGTGTCAGGTGTGGTTCTGTTGGAGCAAGGATCCTGTAGAAAGGTGTAGTCTTCCTCTGAATATCCAGTGGAAGAGGCAGCTGTTCCTCTGGGAAATCCAGTGGAGAAAGCTGTACTGGTGTTCCAGGATCTCAAGATTATATTTGGGTAGGAATGCTTGGCTCCTCCCTCTGGGCGGAGCATCTCACAATGGGATGCTGTAGTTCTTATCAGTCATGCAGTGACATTCAATAGCCTATTATCAGCAGATGTCTCCCCAGAGGGAGGATTGGTTGTGGAAGAGATAAGGACAACTGCCCACTTAACAGAAGATAACTGCCGTACAGATGGGAAATAGAATACAATTTGCTTGGCAATCCAGGATACCTCCCAAAATTTGCCCTAAACCAGGACACTGCCATAGCCCATTTCAGCATACAGAGGGGCACCTGGACCAGCTGCCCCTGTGAGGTTGTAAAAGAAGCCCCTTTGGTATCTCTTCTGCCAGCTCACCCACGAATAACTGAGTAGAGGGATGGCTGATCTTGCTCCATAGTGCCCCCTTGCAGCTGTGTGGGAATCATCATAACTGCCCCGCCCTGCCCAGCAGGGAGCTAACAACACCCTGCCAGCTGTGACCAGAACTACACCAAAGGGGAAAGTGCCTGAGAGCCAAGAGAAGGCTGTTATTTGGTTTCTGGTGTTGTTTGTTGTTTCTGCCATTGTTGTTGTTTGCTTGCCTCATTTTATATATATATATTTATTTTAGTAAAGAACTGTCGGATTTGGGGCTGTTTAGATGGTCTGGAAAAAGCCCAAAGATGGCCTTGGGCCGCCCAGTTTCGAAAGGACGAGAGGAAACTTCAGATCTGTTCTCGGTCTCGGTGTTTATTAATTGCTTATCTAAAAGATTTTCTCTTGGCCTGACAGAGTTCTGCTCAGCAGTCAGCCATGGGCACACACTGAGAGCCCCTGGGGCGGTCACCTATCTTTATACTTGGAGTTACGTATACAATATTTATCATTTTTCTCCAATACCCTCTACCCTTATTAACCAGTGTTCCCCTAGTAAGGTCCAATCCCAAAGTGCCAACATCACCACAGAAGATGGAGGCCTAGAGGAAGAAGAAGAAGGAGAAGGGCACGCCCCAATTCCTCCATCTTACTTCTCTAGACCCCCCTGTACAGAAATCTTAAACCCTGTATCTCACACTCCAATTAACTTATCCCTTCACCATTCACCCCGGTGAAATCCTCCTATCCTCATACTGATGTCATCTCCCCTGTGGGATCAAAGTCCAGCCACCAGACATTTCTGGCAACATTCCAGGACTCCCGAGCCCCCCAGGGGTGGTCTTGTTCACCCTGCACCCCAATTCTGAGAGGCTGAGATCCCACATCTCCCCCTTCTGTTTGCACCAAAAAGATCTTTTTCGCCATCCGATTCATCGCACGTTTTAAACATGCAAATATGCATGGGACAACAAGTATGAGGACTAGGAGGACTATTAAAACATAGAACCCTATCTTTAAGATTCCTCTCCAAATGGGAGAGATGTCAAAGAAATCTGCCAGTTGATCGATCCATGATCCTGTGATCTCGCCAAGCTTATTTATGCTGTCCTTTATATTTTTGATATTTTCGTGAATTGACTTTGAATGATCTGAGAGATTCATGCAGCACATCCCTTCGAACTCTTCACACCCATGTCCATGAGCGAGCAATAGATAATCGATTGCCGCTCTGTTTTGAAGAGTCGCCTGTCTCACACTACTGATGTCTTTTAACATGTCATCCAATGTGACAGACACAGACCGTGCATGTTTGCTCAACCAACAACCCATGCGGTCGATCTGAGTCAAGGCCACCCCCGATGCTGTCTGAGGTGAGAAGATTGCTGTAGCAATACTCGTTTTCTTGTCCCAAGAAAACATTTCATCATTGCAATTTGCCGCATATTGCTGTATTGATCTTTTTTCTCTGTGCCTTTCCTCTCTTAACATGTTCAAATCAGGCGATAGCATTGAAATTTCCCCAATGCTGCATGGACCTCCCGTGGCATTAGCAGGAATGCCGTGCAAAATTCTGTCCCCGCAAATTAAGAACAGACCCCGCGGCAGTTGCACCGGGACTTGGATCGATCCTTTGGTGGTTCTCTTTGTATATTTACACCAAGCTGACACATTCTTATAGAATTCATGAGTGGGAGTTAAATCAATAGTTTTTGCCTTTGTGACCTTTGGAGCTTCAAACTGCATGCAGAGTCTCATTGTCATGGACCCAAAAATCTCCAATTCCTGAGGTTCTGTAGAAGCCACAGGAAGCAGGTGTGTCCAAGCACACCACTCTTTTATAGGATTTTTAATGACCTGCGAAATGTTAATTGCGGAGTGCCCTGGAACTGGCCATTCGTCCACTGGCAATCCAACCATGCATGCTGAAAACGGTTTACCTGGTCTTGAATGTGTCAGGCAGATACTATCTAAATTCGCTGCCCGAGCTAAAGCCTCCCATACATTTTGCCTTGGTTGACTAACAGGTAAATCTCCCCCACTGCTTACTGCAATGAATGAAAGAACGATGCACATAAGCATCATGAAACCCATTACTTCGCTTTTATGTGAAAACCCCCCAAAGTCCTTAGTTTCTTTTTATTTCTCTTCCGGGTCGTTTTTCGCAGTCTGAGTCTCGACTTCTGTCTGAGTACTCGTCTCTTTGTTTCTCGGATCAGCGTTCTCGTGTTCTCGCGTTCGGAATGGCTTCACGTGCCGCGCCGACACCCACTTCAGACCTCGATCTGTGGAAATACAAGCAAAACCCTTGCCCCAAGTGATTAGTTTGAAAGGACCCTCTATTTGTCCTGTTTCTGGGTTTCTGATCAAAACTAAAGGATTTTCCCTTAGCTTTGCCTGTGTGCTGTTTAGAAAATGTCTCACGATCGGTGGATCAGGTTCCGAGGATGAGCTATTTAGGAAATTCAGCACATACAGTGCCTTATTTAATTTCATGTGAGGTGTTGCCTCTGGCTCACCCCTTCTCTGTTTGTCCAGAAGGGATTTTAGGGTGTGATGTGTTCTCTCAATGATTGCCTGACCTGTGGGTAAATGCGGAATACCAAACGTGTGTCTGACACCCCATCTTTTCAGGAATCTGTCAAGCACCCTGCCTGTGTATGTTGGACCATTATCTGTTTTTATCTCCTGAGGCACACCTAATGCTGCAAATGCCTGCAGAAAGTGTCGGCAAGCATGGTCTGCTGTTTCTCCAGCATGTGCTGAAGCAAAGACTGCACCTGAGAATGTATCTACCGAAACATGAACATTTTTGAGCCTCCCAAAAGATGGGTATTTTGTGACATCAGCTTGCCACAACTGAAGACTTTGCAGCCCCCGCGGATTGATGGCCCCGGTAGAAGAAGGTGGCTGCACAAGCTGACAGTCTGGACAAGCACTAATGATCTCCCTCGCCTGACTCTTTGTGAGACGAAAGGACTCCATTAGCGCTTGCGCATTCTGATGAAAGAATGCATGACTCAACCTTGCCTGCTCAAAAATGTCCGGCAGTGTTTGCAAAATGGGCATTGTCAACCTGTCCGCCCGAGCATTCCCTTCCGCTAAAAACCCCGGAAGTGTTGTGTGCGCTCTAATGTGTGTGATAAAATACTCTCTTTCCCTGCTCTCTAGCAGTGTTTTCAAGCTTGTCAGGTATGAGTATAAAACCTCATTACTGACTTCTTTCAAGAGCGAACCCTCCAATCTCTTGACCACACCCGCAACATATGCGGAATCTGTCACCAGATTGAGAGGCTGTTTGAACAACTGAAATGCTCGTACAACGGCTGCCAACTCCACAATTTGTGGAGAGCCCTGAACCATCCTCACGTCTGATTCCCAATCCCCTGTCGTTGAGTCTCTCCACGTGATCACTGACTTGTGTGTCTTCCCTGAGCCATCTGTGAACACGGTGATCCCGTCCAAAGGTTCTTCACTTATTCGCGGTTTTGCTCTATAGCATATTTGCGATTGCAGTATTCTGTGCTGGGGAAAGTGGATTGTGCAAGTTCCTGGGAACGCTAACAATGCGATCAACAGGTCTTTCGATTGTTGCATTGCCCAATCGAAGTAGTCTCGTTTCAGAGGTAATCTGATGACTGAGACTTCTCTTCCTGCCATTGTCAGCAGCCTTGTTCTCACCTTTATGATGATTTGTGCTGCCATCTCCAAATCTGTGAGAATCGTTTTCGCGGGCCTGTGCGGTGGGAAAATCCACTCTATGATTATCAAAGAGTCCTTTTGTGATTCATCCCATTGGAAGATCAAACCATGGAACTGCGTTTTCTTCCCCAGCACTGCCAACTGAAAAGGCAACGATGGAACAAATCGATGTGCCTGCCTTTTCTGTATCGCGTTCGAGATTTTCTCCAACTCTTTTCTTGCTTCTGGTGTGAGTGTCCTGGGAGAACGAATGTCTGTGTCTCCTCTCAAGAGATCAAGCAGTGCTGGAATGTCGCTATTTGTGATTCCCAAAACTGGTCTCATCCAGTTGATTTCTCCCAAAAGCTGTTGCAGATCATGCAAATTGTTGACCTTTGTGCTGATCTCCACTTTTTGAGGCTTTATTGTTTTCTCTGAAATTTTCCACCCTAGATATTTCCAAGGTGCAACCTCTTGAATCTTTGAAATGCTGATTTCCAGACCTGCCTTTTGCACCTCTGCGATCACGCAGTCACGAGCTTCTTGCAGCTCCCGTCGTGTTGACGCTGCAATGAGCAAATCATCCATGTAATGAATGATCTTCGCCTTTGGAAATTTCTTCCGTGCTGGTGCCAAAGCTCGCGCCACGTACCATTGACAGATCGTCGGAGAATTTTTTAGGCCTTGTGGAAGACAGACCCAATGGTACCGCTGCAGAGGCGTTTCCCTGTTGATACTCAGAACTGAAAAGGCAAATCTCGGAGCATCATCTGGATGGAGTGGGATACTGAAAAAGCAATCCTTGAGGTCAATGACCACAAGCTGCCAATCTCTGGGAATCGTCGAGACAGATGGAAGTCCCAACTGAAGTGGCCCCATGTCTTCTATGACTTCGTTGATTTTCCTGAGGTCGTGTAACAACCTCCATTTGCCCGACAGCTTTTTCTTGATGACAAACACCGGAGAATTCCAAGGGCTGTCTGTTGGCTTGATGTGTCCCTTCTGTAATTGTTCTTGGACCAGGTCTTTCAAAGCACTCAATTTTTTCCGCTCAAGGGGCCACTGATCCACCCAAACTGGATCATCTGTTTTCCATGTCAGCTTCAGTGTGGCGAGTGCTGCAGTGACCCCTATTAAAAATCCATTTCGATCTTCGCGCCCCATTGTGCCAAAAGGTCCCGACCCCAGACTGTGATCGGCTTTTGAACGACAAAAGGACGAATGATCGCCGTCTTATCTCCTGGTCCCGTGACAACGACGGAATTCTCACTTTGCAGACACAGAGATGCTCCCCCGATGCCTGAGAGAGAGCCCAATGGCGCGACCAAGCTCCAATTGCGTGGTCAAAAGATGTACGATATTACCGTTACATCCGCCCCTGTGTCGAGCATACCTGTGATCGATATAGTCCTGTCCCCACATGTCAATTGGCACGTGAGCGTGGGTCGGTCTCGACCTATGTGCTTCACCCATGTTGTATGTACTTCAACATGCTCTTTCATAGGGAGACCTTCTTCGTCGAAGATTGACATGACCTCTCCAACTGCGTGTGGCGGCAATGCGAAGGCTCTCGCAACCACAGTATTTTCCGGCACAGTCAATGGTGGACGAAGCGCTCTTGCCAAAACTGTTAACTCTGTATTTTTATCTGCTGAGACAACTGTTGGATAAACAATGAGCCCAAGAATATTGCACTTATCTTGTCCAATTATCAAGAAATCTTGTTTCTTGTATGAGTCCCCGCGGATACCTGTGGGTATCTCCGCATGACTTTCATCTAGAAAGCATACTAGTTTTGAAGCTGCCAATGCACACTGTGCCCCTGGTGGGAGGAGGTCTGGGTCGCTGTGGAATCAACTGAGGGTTTTGCTGAGGGTATCTGCTTGTCGCTCACTGATGACTGCCCTGTCTTTTCTTGTGACACCGCCAGTACTTGTGTCTGAGCGCGCTGGGGATTTCTCGCGCTCAATTTCACATTTCCCGGAAGCGGTAACGGATTTCCTTCCACATCTGTCCGGGAATAACATTCTTTCACAGAGTGTCCTCCTCTTCCGCACCGTGCGCAAATTGGTCTTTCCGCTTTCTGGGCTGGCGTTGGTATATGTGCCCGTGGGCAATTCCTTTTCATGTGCCCAGACTCCCCGCATCTGTAGCACTGTCCTCCTTGGGGTTTGTTCTTTTTCTGCATTGCCGCAAGAACTTTGTTGACATTTTCGTCCTGTTGATGGAGTAATTTCTCGAACATCTTCTCCAATGTCTTGTCCTCTGATTGCCCTTCTGAGCATCCCTTTAGCTGTTTCTCCCATTCCTCTTTTAATTCATTCTTTACAATCGCTGCGACGTGTTGAGGCGTCCCCACCTTGCTGCATGCCTCCACCATCTCTGCCAAGGACGGCCGTCCTGGCATGGTGCTAATCACCCTTTGACAATCCGGGTTGGCATTGCCGAAAGCTAAATTCTCCAAGAGAGGCCTCTTCACTTCTTCTGTCGTCACCTGTCGATCCACGGCTTGCGTGAGTCGGTCGATGAATGACATGAATGGCTCTGTGGGACCTTGCCTGATGCAAGAGAACGGAACATCCGGAGCTCCTGTCGGCGTAATTTGTATGATTGCTAATCGCGCTGCTTCTTTGATGTCGTTTAACACTCTTTGTGGAAGCCGCGCTGCTTGTTCCCTTGGATTGTCATCTGGAGGATCCCCTGCTAATTGCCCTTCTGTGAGGTTCGCATTTGGCCCACCTTGGTATCTGTTCCGCAACTCAGCAAGATATTTTCTCCACCTTTTTTCCCAGATAAGACTCTGTGTGTCAGTGAGGATCATTGCCACAATACTTCGAATATCATATGGTGTGAGATCATACATAGAGAATGTCCCTCTTAATAGCTGTTTGAAGTATTGTGAGTTCAGCCCAAAAGTTTGAGCCGCCTTCCCTAAGTCTTTGAGTGTCTCATGACCCATCCTTTCCCACCTTGGATTCTGTCCCTGGGCATCATATGTCACTGGCATTGTCAAATCCCCTGATCCCGGGAATAAATGCTTTTCCTTTTCCAATGCTTTTCTGATTTGCCTCCAATCCATTGTCTTCACCGGCTCTTGAAATGCCTCTTCGTCAGACTCCATTGGGATTTGCATGAATAATGGTGTTGTGGACGTCATTGGTGATTCATGGTGTCTCATTTTTCGCCTTGAGGTTTTTGGCCTTGCTCCTAAATTTGAAAAGGAAACTCGAGGATCCTGTTGATATTTCTTCTTTACTGTATCGAATGAATGCAAGAAGCTTTTTGCTGCTTCTGCTGCTGATAGCATCCATGTTGGGACACCTTCCGATGCTGTGATCCTTATGACATCTTCCCCTTGTAGCTGTTCTTCATCTGAGCTTTCATCATCTTCATGAAATTCCGAAGTGGATGGATAATCCCTTTGTCGTGTTAACATTGTCTTCTTTGAAGTGCTTTTCTTTTTATATATTGTTGGAAAAAATTGCTGCATTGTTGCAGTCTCGCCACAAGATGGCGCTGTGGCTCAACCGAGCCGACCCGGCATGTCGTGCACTTCTGCCCTCCTGCCACTAGGTGGCGCTGTCACCGGCCTCCCTGGCTCGGATGACGGAGCAAGCTCGACTGCCCCACTTCCTCTTCCGGCTCGGCGTCTCCCGTGAAGGGAAGGGACTGGGACTCCGAGGGTTTGAACCAAAGGCACCGGGTCTGGAGACGGTGTGGAGCCCCGGGACGTAGAATCCCTAACACGGTCCCTCCTCACCCGAGACGTCACAGGGTACCGGGCTCGGGTTCGCCCGCGCCCTACTTTCTGCGCATGCGTGCTCTCCGAGCCGCTCCCTGTGTCTCCCAAGCTGACATCATCCTCTCCCCCCCGTTTCACCTCCGAGGTCCCCGCCCCTCGGTCTGTCCCTGAGTCCACCTCCTCCTCCTCTGACGTTGTGTTCACCTCTCCCTCCGGCACCCCAGCTCGCGCCGCTATCCGAGCCGATTTCCACACCGGGTCTGACGTCACAACCGCGCGCCTCCTGCGTCTCGCCACGGTGGCCCTCTGGGGCTGCACATTTTCCCCTAGTTCGCCGCCCGCGTTCGCCGCCCCCGCGCTGGTATGTGGGTCTGCACCCCGGTTTTTGCGAATTTCGCCCTCCGCGCGCGTCTCCTCATCTTCACCCGCGCTGTCCGCGCTTGCCGCCACCGCCGCGTCGCCGCTTTGCCCGCCACGAACAAGCGCCCCCCCCGATCCCTTATCTTCCTGCTCCCCCCCTTCTGCTCCTGACTCCTCTACACTCTCTGGAGTTTCAGGACGCTCTTGGGGTTTTTTGTATTTTTTGATCGGGGGGTTTAATATTTTTTCCTGCTCTCTTTTTTCGAGAGCCCTTTCCCCCTGGCTTTTTAAAGCCAGAGCTAATTTTTTCCCGGAGCTCAGCCCCGCCCCCACCTCTGAGGGTACCGCAGCTTCTCGCTGCTTTTCCAGTCTTTTAGACTGCACTGAGATACCTTGTAACATGATCCTTGCCGGTGAGAGTAGCTTTAACGCTGTCTCATCTTTTTTCGTTGCTAAAATATATAAATGCCTATTAATTTCTTGCCAAAACCCCACTTCGAACAACAGACATGTCTCTGCAAGTGGATAATTGAGCCTTGCCCATAGTAACAGCTGTTTTAATTCTTTCTTTGGGATCCCTTCTGTATATAATTCAGCCACACTTTGTAAGGTGGATAAGATTTCCCGTTGTTCCTGGGAGAGTGTGGCCCCCATGATCTTATTTTGGCCTTCTTACCGAATCTGTCGTCAGAGTGGTCTGAAGGCTCCCGTTCTCCGTCCAGCAGATCACGAGAGATGGATCCAGAGGCGCCTTTCTGGTCCCAGTCCAGGCCGCTCTGCTACGAACTGTCTTCGGCAGAAGCTGAGAGATGGAATTCTCAGTGACTGCTGATTTTTGCAGCTCCTCCTGGCCGGTTTTTTCTTTTTCTTCTTTCTTTCTTCAGGCTTCTCTCCTCAGGAGTTATCAGTGCTGTCCTCTTGGCTCTTCAGCTCTTCAGGGCTTTTCCCCCCCCGAAAGGTTTGGTGGGAGATAGCCCACCCAGGGACGCCAGTTGTCGGATTTGGGGCTGTTTAGATGGTCTGGAAAAAGCCCAAAGATGGCCTTGGGCCGCCCGGGTTCGAAAGGACGAGAGGAAACTTCAGATCTGTTCTCGGTCTCGGTGTTTATTAATTGCTTATCTAAAAGATTTTCTCTTGGCCTGACAGAGTTCTGCTCAGCAGTCAGCCATGGGCACACACTGAGAGCCCCTGGGGCGGTCACCTATCATTATACTTGGAGTTACGTATACAATATTTATCATTTTTCTCCAATACCCTCTACCCTTATTAACCAGTGTTCCCCCAGTAAGGTTCAATCCCAAAGTGCCAACATCACCACAGAAGATGGAGGCCTAGAGGAAGAAGAAGAAGGAGAAGGGCACGCCCCAATTCCTCCATCTTACTTCTCTAGACCCCCCTGTACAGAAATCTTAAACCCTGTATCTCACACTCCAATTAACTTATCCCTTCACCATTCACCCCGGTGAAATCCTCCTATCCTCATACTGATGTCATCTCCCCTGTGGGATCAAAGTCCAGCCACCAGACATTTCTGGCAACATTCCAGGACTCCCGAGCCCCCCAGGGGTGGTCTTGTTCACCCTGCACCCCAATTCTGAGAGGCTGAGATCCCACAAAGAACTGTTATTCCTTTTCCCATATCTTTGCCTGAATATCCCATAATTTCAAAGTTATAATAATTTGAAGAGAAGGGGGTAATATTTTCTGTTTCAAGGGAGGTTCCTGCCTTCCTTGGCAGATACCTGTCTTTCAAACCAGGACACCCCAAATAGGGACTTGTTTCCATTCCCCTTCATCTCCTCCTTCTGTTTGATGGTCAGAGGTGTGGAACTTCACTGAGTTCTGGCTGGCTTCTCTCAGGGATGGAAGGTTGTAACTCCACTGGTCTATTTCTCTTTCACTCTCCTTAATACTTCTTAATCTTTCTACTTCCTCCTTAACTCTGCCATCAGGCAGAGGAGATCATTTCCCTATTCACACTGCATGCAGCAGTCTTTTGCGTTATCCTCTGGTACTGCCATCAGGCTCAGGCATTCCCTGCAGCCAGTAGCTTGGACAGCTATGTCCTTCTTTGCGGGCTTTGTTTGTGTTACTATACTTTTACTAACAGTACGTTCTGACTGTTTGGAAACCATTGCTAAAATAAAAAGACAAGAAACACTACCACCAGAAAACAACTCACTACAAAAGGTGTGGCTACAACCCTGCCTGCTTGTCCTGCTGGTGTGAACTGTTGCGCAAACTGCTGTGCCACACCTTCACAAATGTGTCATGCCCCTGTTTGTCTTCTTCTGGTTGCTGTGCACCTGGTCACCTCACTCCACAGAGCCTCTTTTAAATCACTGGTAATGGCCCAGAGATAGCTCCTCCCCTCACCCAATAACTGAGAGCAACATGCTGACAGCATGAGCAGTTTGCACAGCTTTTCTAAGTGCTATTGTTGTGATAGCAGCCATAGATGCTATGATTGTTAAAGAGATGATAAAAGCAATTAGCAATCCAATGAATGTCTGATTGGTTCTTGGGTGTTTTAAGTAGTCTTGCCAATTGTCCTAATCCTAATTCTCCTTCCCATTCTTGGGTCAAATTCACCAGAAGCGATAATTCTGCTCTTCTTCCCATAGGTACAATAACAGATAAATTTAATTGGGACACATTCTGATTAGTAATACAACTGAAATAACAGGGATTATTAATAGTCATGTTAAATGTGTGATTCTCTACCTTGGCCTTAATAACAGTTGCCGCCATGAAGACATATGGATGTATAGTACATATCATTACAGAGTCCTTATGCCAATTTGATGCCTTGAGAGGCTGACCTAGAACAGCGGCTGGACAGAGTTAAAGGAATGAAGTAGGTATTTATTAAAAGGCTGTAAAAGGATACACCTTCATTGCAATAAATCAGCCGTGACTCCATTTTCTTCATGCAGAAAAAGCCAATTCGTTATTCACATAATTCATTTTATACAGTTTTCACAGACCTTGTGTGCAACACCAGTTGACTAGTAGTTTTCTTACTATTTCATTCATTGGTCAGTGTTGCGGTGTGATGTCATGGCTTGCCTCAGTTTTACTGGTCCTCCCCAGGTGTCAATCACCTCTCCTTTCCCCCACCCTGACTCCTGCTGGGCACTGTCTATCAACCCAGAAATTCCAGAGGAGCATCGAGTGATTGGGCAGATTCAAAAGATGCTCTCCATCCCTGGAGGCCATTGGCCCATCCAGGCGTCCCTTTCACCTGAGACCTGCCCACCCTGTACCTTATTGGTGGTCCTTACTTTCCCCCTCCCCTCCCCCCCCCGATTAAAAGGGCAAGCACACGATGCGGTTGGGAGTTCTGTAGGAGCTGTTACTGCATTCAGAGGCCTGTGGGCCAGGAATAAAGCTCTGGATCAAAACCCTCCATCAGAACTGACTCCTTTTCCTTCACCATTGCCTTAAAGCTTCTCCACCAAGGTAAACCTGAGCTCCTGCATGTCTGTACTTGTGTCTATGTGCCCAGCTGCAGCATCAGCTAGCCAAAGGTGTCTCTGAGGTGAAATCGCCACAGTTGCCACCTTTTGGTCAAGCAGCAAGAGCCAGACAAGCCCAGGCACGTCCCGTTCCAGCTATATTGGTAGTTATTCCAATAGGTCAGAAGGTGATTTGTGTGTTCGTGCTAAGATTCAGATATTTACATTTTTCCTTTGAGGGTTCTCACTGGACAGAGCTACTGTTTATGCAGGGGCAGATTTGCTTTTCTCCCCAATAATAGGTTGTTGTGTTAACAAACTTTTCATACCTAAGATTGTTTTGCATGGGAACTTGCAAGCTATTGTTAGCTTAGCAAAAGTAGCAGGGCCTAATCCATATTTTGTAAGACCTTTCTTTTATAACCTCTTTTACCAGTCTGGAACATCTCCCCCTTTCGTTGTTTTAAAAAAGGGGCTCACATGTTCTGGTGTTAAAACAGCTCACTCTTTTGAGGGCATTATCTCATTAAGGTTATCACCGGTTATCTATTAGATACAGGATAAGATGCATAAAAGACTGATTACAATCAACAAAACTTATTAAATCAAATTATGTCACTGACACAGGGTCTCACAGCATGGGAAAACAAAAGATAATGTCCAATGTCTCTTAGGGAAATAGAAATAATTGACCATTGTTCTGAAGTCCAAATAGTTGAGACTCAGGAAGCATGTTGTTTAGGTAGGATTAAGTTCATTAGCTGGAAATGTTGACCTTGACATCACTGAATGTCCTTTGTAGGAGCCTTGAACAGGGAATAGCTGAAGAAGGTTAGTAGGAACACAATACCATGATGATGACATGAGGCCTCTGTTGGCAGGTTGCCTCTGTAAGTCTCCAGACACAGATATGTTCTGACAGTCCTACTTTTGTTCCTGTTCTGGCCACGAAGACTGAGTGGTGGTTAGGTCATTTCTCACTGGGACTCATTTTCTCAGAGGCAATTGATGTCTGATCAAATGAATAGATGACTACTTTGAACTTGTTGATGATAAAAATACATGCACATCTTCTCTTTAAGTTAGTGAATCAGTTAGGCCTTGCCATTGCACATTCAATTGAGGACTCTTACCTAAAAACCTTTAAAATTTTTTGTATAAATATTGCATTATTCAGACTTCATTAGGAGCTAATTCTCCTTTCTTTTTGTTTTAAAAACAGCATGCATGACTCTTTCTATGAACATGAAGGTAACAACAAAACAAAACAATACATGTAGTGAAACCAGAAACTTAGAGCAATCAGGAATAATTCAGATACAACAATCGGGACTATTTCAGATAATAGACATAATTATTAACACATGTGAAATTGGGTAATTAGCAATCTCTGAAGTACTGTTCCATCACCCCAGAGTCTGCAAACAGCTGACAGACCTCAATTCAGTGAGGACTTGGATAATTATTTCTGGATAATAATTCCCAAGCTCACTTTGAAAATAGGTCCTGCTGTCATACATATAGAGGGTCAAATTGCCAAGTCAAAGTGACTTGAATCTATTTTTGATGCAGAAAACATCTGGGTTTGTTGGCAAATTCTGTGGGAATGGAACCGGCTGGGATGAATAGTGGTTTAGCCTTGGTGGTATATACAGGAGGCATCAACCTGAGACCATGGGAAGCAGGATACTGAAAGGTCAGGTCATGGCAAGAAGAGTGTAGCCATGGGAGTTGGTATGTTAATGGTCTGTTAATGGAATTATTCTATAATGGGTCATGTTTCTGGTTCTTGTTTTCAGTTGGTTTGGAACCTGTCACATATAAGGTCATATTCCTAGTGCACATTTGTGATTGGACCCCTGCCCTAAGAATACCCCTATATATTGTTACATTCACCACATCCCTTCGTCTTTGGATCTTGCCCCTCAGATTGTGCAGTTTCTGCGTTTGTTATTTTGCTAATAAAGTTCTTTATTTTTTGGGCAACTCCATCATTCCTGTCCCTCTATTTTTGCCACACTCCCCCCAGCTGGACCAAGCTCTTGGTCACAGCGAACCAGACTGTGACAAAATTCCCCATTCCACGTAGAGCCAAGGCCTAGCCACTGCCTAAGCTCTAACTGGGAGGGAATTCCCTAAACATATTTTAAAAGAACGCTCTTATGAATAGCAGTTTAGAGTAAAGGTCTTGGGGTTAAAGACTAATCGAACCATCCAATAGCTGTTTTCCTCTGATGTTTCCCTCAGGATAGAGATGCTTCAAACACAGCAAATTGCTGGAGTACTTGTGTAATAGTAACTGGAACTGCATCTGATTACTGAGAGTAAAGGTCACAATACCATCAATTCAGAGGAGGCTTCCGACAAAGTTCAGATATCGTTTCTTGGAACTCTGAAAAATACTTTAAAATCATGAGACAGCACTGGGTCAAACCATAGAGCTTGTGCAGAGACTAGCCAGAAAAGTAGCCTGGACAAAGGAGACATATGCAGCTAGAGAACAAAAAAGAAGGATCCCAAAATGACCTGTGTCTTGTAGATAGCTACACAAAGAAATGGCAAAGCATATGAAAAGCCAGCTACAAATACAGTAATATTAACTTATGAATAATGCCTATTATAAAATAAGTAAATTCACACTATGTAATCAATATTGTTGCAGCAGACCTCACGTTTGAGATAGAAATGGGTCAAGACACAGACTCTTGTTTAATAATGTGGAAATATCCCGGTTTATTCTTCCTCATAACTCAGTCATCCTGACTAACTACTCACTGACTGACTACAGCAAACTCCCACTGTAGGTTTCCTTCGCGGACTCTGACTGCAGGTTATTTCCTGCTAGACTATCACTGCAAGTATTCTTTGCAGCCTCTGACTGCAGGATTTTACCTAGCTCAACTCTGACTGCAAGCTCCAACTGCAGGGTCCAACTGCAGACCCAGACTGACCTCACAACAGATTCCTCACAGCAGCAAGTCTCTCTCCCATTTGGTCAGTCCTCCAGCCATTCTGAATGAGTCCTCCAGCATCCTCAGTTCCTTCTCCATCAGGATCCTCCCCTGACTAGCCAACCCATCCTTTTATCACGCTCATAACACAGCTGTGACTTATCAGGGACAAGGTCATCTGTAATCCCTTCTCCTACAAATATATCAGCTGTAACTATCTGAAGAAGTTGAGATAATATTTTCCAAACATTTGTGTATCTATGACAGTAAAATGAAACAAAACAAAACACTGAACAGCTTACTAGTAAAATCTAAAATAACTCAAATTAAATAACACTCAAACCTGGTAGAAATTAATTTGACAGAAATAAAGTTTAACAAAATGAACTCAGTAGAGCTCAACCCTAAAAGGTTTTCAAATTAATAGAATGTAGCTCAATTATCACCTCAGTAAAACAAAAAGCACACTTAAGAGAACTCAAAGTTAATAATTATAAATACTGAAGATTACGTGATGTAAATAAAACTGGAACAGAACATTGTCCAAACTTAGTAATACTCAACAGAAATGAAATCTAATAAAATTAACTTAATAGAACTTAGCCTTGCTCAACAAAACATAATGGAGAATTACCTAAATCTGCCAATATTGTACCTTAACAGAATTTAAATTAACATCCTTAAAAGTTATAGATGTAACAAGATGTAACTTAGTCTAAAGTTATTAACACAAAAAGACAATGAAAAAGTAAACAACCCGTAAGTGAAATAACAGCATGATGGTGTACTGGAGGGATTAATGGGGGCAATAAGTGTGTTATGGGATTATGTGATTCCGTTTTGAGAAAAACTCATAGTAGCTAGAAATTTCATGTAAGCATACTTACTAAGAATTTGTAAAGTGCAGCTGTACTGAAAGAAACAATAACAATGCAGAATTTGGCAAATTTGCTCAGCAAACCAGTAGCATCTTGATGTTGGATTCAGCGTGATTCCATATGGTGAGTTTATCAGCATTTGTGGTAAAGAAATCAGATCATGTCATGATCCTTGACAAATAATAAGGTACTGCATTTACCACTTCCCATCTCTCCAGCAACCGTAAAACTGTAAAAAAATCAGTAAAACATTTAAGAACACAAAATTAATTAAAAAAAATATCAACACGTTTTTAAGGCATACAAAAAACAGTACGTAAAACTTCATTAAACAGAGGTAGCCAGAGACTGTCCCGACAAATGCCAGGGGATGTTTTGTGCCGCTGCGGGGAAATCTCGAGCCACAGCAGGGGAAGTGAAGCCGCACAAAAGGGGAGGGGGCCGACCCGCTACACCACAGGAAGGAAAACTTAGCTATATGCCAAAGCAGGGGGAAGTGGGGGGGCCGTACCGCCATCGTGCAGAGGGAAAGGGGGGGGGAGCGTGGCGTGCCACAGCGTGCTGCAGCGGGGGGGTGAGGGGGAAGAAGGAAACTCAGGCCGCCATCATGTCGCTGCTGCTGCTCGAAGAAGGTAAAACCCCTAAAAGCTGCATGCAGCAAAGGTAAGGAAAAACATGAAAAAACAAAGACAGATAAAACTGAGGGAGCTCAAAGTGCCTGGGCTTCCCTCCCCCGGACGCTACCATTGTCCAGGAACCTGCCCAGTTCCCGCAATAGGAAACCGGCTGCCTGGGGGGAAAGCTGATCTTTTGGTTTTAACCAAATATTTTACAAAGATAACAGTCACAGATTGAGCTAGGTAACAGTGAATGGGCTTCCCTGGACACCTTTTCTCCCTGCGAGATGCAGGCAGACCAGCACAGCACCCACTCCACCGATGTTACCAAGCCTTGTCGGTGTAAGCAGCTCATCCACGAGAATGGGAAAGGGTTTCTGTGTCCGCCCGGAAAAGCTCTGTGAAAAACGCCATTCACTTGTGTTAAAATTTTAGAGGTTTAATAGTAATGAAAATAATAATAAAAATGGTAATAAAAATTAGGACAATAAGAATTTGGAGAATTAAAGTTAGGACAATAAAAGACAATGAAAAGCAAAGAATTATGGACGTCGAGGTGCTTTGCTCTGCCACAAAGCACATTTTGCTAACAAAGGATTAACCCTTAAAAGCAATAGCCTGTTGCATATTCCTATATCTCATACATGATTCAAACATTCCTTTCAAACTAAGGATGTTTCTGCTTAATGTCAGCTTCCCCCTCTCATCTTGTAAATCAACTATCTAGGTTCCTCGAAGTCTGAGTTTTCATGATGAGGAGGCAATAATTCTTCTCTTGAGATCTTGGTGTTTTGCTGCTGTTATCTCTATCCAGTTAGGATAATGAGAAGAATTTCTTGGTTATCTTTTCCACTCCTCGAGTCAGTTACAAATAGTATCTTACATCACATCATTTCTATTTTCATACTATGCTATAGCTGAAGCAAAGTGAAAATTTTCCAGGGTAGAAATCCATTTTAATTTGGGTGAAATGTACATTTTTGAGTTGAGCCTGTGGTTAGAAACCACAGTTATTTAGCCAGACTGCAAGGCCTAAGCTCAGTTAAGTTACTTCAGCGAAGGACAGAGATAAAGGGGGGGAGACAGAAGATGATAGAGAGAGACAGGGACTGCTGTAAGGGCAAGTCAACCTGACCTCAGAATTTTTTCTGATAAAAAGGAACTAGTGGTAAAAGTCACACGAAACCCATAAAAATGAATATGTATGAACCTATTGTGAAACTGTATGCATATGTATTTGAGAGAGAGATAACAAGAGACCTGAAGTTCTCAGAGGTACGCATGCCTTTTTGAGGAGAGCAATCTCTGCATGCGTCCAGTGCTGTAATAAACATACCAAGCTTTACAACTTCTACAAAGTTGTGGGATTTTCTTCTTTTCTCCGCAAAACATTATGGCGAGCCAAGCCAGGAGTTCTCTGTCCCTGCAGGGGCAGGGGGGATAGACGGACCTCCAAGGCGCACCCTAGGATTTTTTTCCTGGTGGGGCTCCGCTCGTCTCGACTTGCCTCCTGCGAGGACAGACAAGGACCTGCTGGCTGCGGAGGAAGATATGGTATGTACTGAGGGGCCCCCGGGGGAAAAGAGACCTAGGGAGTAAATCACTCAGAGACGTCTGGGTCCAGCAGATGGAGCAGCTGGAGTAGAGATGGGGGTTCATTACCCTGCTAGGGCAGACCGCTAGCGACCCTGGGGGTGAGTCGAATGGACCTCTATGTGCGTGTGTGTGTGTGGTGTCCAGACACTGTATGGGGGTTCATTGTCTGATAGAGCAGCGCTAGAGACCCTGGGGGTGGGTCGAGTGTATCTCTATATGCGTGTGTGTGTCAAACATTGTGTCACTGTATGGTTAATGCATTGTGTGGTCAGTGCACTGTGTTTCTAATCGTCCAAGTGTCTAAGTGTATGGTGTATAAAAGGTATAAAAGAGGGTAGATCTACAGTGCGGGGGGGGGGGGGGGGAGGTGAGTACTACCCGTGTTTGAAGCAGCCGAGTGAGGCCTGAGGCGCCGGCTGCAGCAGGCTGTGGGGGCAGGGAGAGAAGTGCCCTGCAGAGAAGCGAGTATAGGAACGTCAGTGACGGTATTTATTGTGTTTAAATGTAGTGATTTGTGTAGATTTGGTACATTTTAACCGTGAGTGCGAGCTCAGAGAGTTCCTTTGCCCTGGATGTTTGGACTTGATCTCTAGACTGTGTGCTGTTATTTTGACTGTGTCCAGGAAAACCTGATGTGAGTAAATGCTGAATTATGGTATGCTGTGTTGTGTTGAGAAGAGTGGGCACTTTGAGAGATATGCCCTTTTCCATTGATTTTGTATGGTGATTTTCTTCCACTGCATTGTGGTAATTTGATTCTCAGATTATATACTAGTGTTTGTGGAGATTTTAAGATTTTGTTTGCAACAAGAGTAGCATTTTACACAGAAGAACTATGCTATGGTGATTTATGCTTAACTATGATAAAGCGAATTAAAGGAATTCCAAGAATTCTCCCCCTCACAGCAATTCAAGCCTTGGCTCTAGTGAATTTGAGATAAAAGGGGGGAGGGTGCATGTGTGTCTGTGTCTGTGGGCATATCAGAGTTTCGGCTGTGACAAGCACAGCCTTTTTGCAAGGCAGTAAAACAAGTGTAAGTAGACACAGTGCTTAATTAGATTGTGCAAGAAGAGAACTAGAAAAGACTGGTATTTTGTAAAATAGAGTTTAGATAGAAGAGATGAATGAGTTTATGAGACTTCAGCTGGTACTATAGTAAGTCTGGACTGGGAACAGCCTGCTGTAGAGATTTAGAGTTCTCTGTAATAAACGGAATAGCCTGCCTTTGCGGGAAATTTCGGGGTGCCTTTGTTGCATCAAGAGGCTGGCACGCTGTGTTAGTATTATTGCAGTGCGGTGTTTGTGAGAAACGCTGGTATTGCTGTTCTAATGAGCATCAGGGCACATGCCCCGAGTGTAAATTAAAAGTTTCTGATCAAGCTGATTCAGAACCTAAGATCTTAAAGCTCGTGTGTGGAAAATCACATCTGATACCTGCCAACTGGAGCTGTGTGTGTGTGTGGGAGGAAGACTGAGGAACTATTGTGAAGCTTTGTAAAGAGAAGTTTGGGTGGAAGCGAGATAGGGCAAGGAAAAAGAGATAATGAGAACTGACCAGAGCAAAGAGGTTCCCAAATTAGCCCCTTTTAGGAGGGGCTCACTGGGAGAAGGCTGCCAGTAGGAGCAGCTCAGAAAATAAGAAGATTTATAATACTTCATTGCAGTTAATACTGTTTTAAAATAGGAAGGTAAATGGGACGGGGTTTTGTATGCTGATATGTCTTTTTGTTTTAAGAAATCACCCAGAATGGCAAAGAGACTTTGAGATCAGACCGCCCTCTGGTCTCGGCCCTTGAAAAGGAAAACAAGGCAAAGAGAAAGCAAATCAAACATGTTGTTCAGCATGCAGCATAAGATAGCAATGTATGAAGTCAAACAAAGATTATCATGCTGAAATGCAAAGCGATTACAGTTCGCAAAATGAGTACATATGATTTCTTAAAGGCTTCTCCTAAGGTAAGGGAGGAAGGATAAAGATGACCTCCCCAAAAGGGAAGAAGACTCAGGCCTCAAAAGTATACCCACTCGAACCCATCACCCTCCTGACAGTTCAATTTCATCCAGAACTAGGAGGTAACAGACCCCTCTGCGAGAGGCAGTGAGATCAGAAGAAAGAAAAGGGTAGAATTTTAGTCAACACAAGGGCCATATATTCAGTTTTAAATAAAGCCTTAGTACCTGTAGAGAATGTTTATGTGGTAGTGTGAAGAACAACTGAACAACTGGCCAGTCTGAGAAGGCATACTTTTGCAAACCTTTAAAGTAACATGTATGCTATGTGTACTTAGAAGCTTTTGTACAATTTGCTCAATTTGCTAAACATTCTCAAATGAGAAAGGTTACTCTGGAGGCAAATGATATAAAGATGTTAGCTTTAACATTAACAGACACTGAAATTAAGAAAGACATTAGTTAGGAGATATTAGAATAACTAAATAAGTGTTTTCGAGGGTATGGGCCTCTGCCATACCAGGAAGAGTGAAAAATGCCCCCGCATGGTAATCAAGCTTAAGGAAACAACACAACCAGTGAGAATTGAGTAGTACCCTCAAAAGGAAGATAGGGAAGGAATCAGCCCAATAATTGATAGTACTGGATTAAGGGCTGTCAATAAGATAACACAGAATTTATACACTGTGGTAGCAAATCCATATACTTTACTAACTTGTTTAACACCTGAGCTAACCTGGTTCACTGTTTTAGGCCTAAGAGATGCCTTCTTTTGCCTCCCTATCCACAAAGCCAGCCAGAAAATTTTTGCATTCAAACACAGCTGTGAAGGTCCGCCCGAAATGAACGGGTGACGAATGATTTTTGGGTGCAAAAATAGCCAACAAAGGCACAGGGGTTTTGCAGTAACAAATCAACAAGGTGCAATTTTATTGATTATAACCACAGCTAAGTATGCGTTTGGTTAGGGGATCCGGGGAAGAGAAGGGTAAGATAAGGAAAAAAGGGAGGAAAGAAGGTCAGGGAATGGGGTATAGCTACCAAAATGTGAGGTCTTCGGGGTCCCGCCGCCGAAACTCGCTGGTACACGTCTTGGGGAGTACTCAAAAGAACAGTTGAACCGAACCCCAATATATACACTGTTCTTGGTTGGGGGAAGGGTGGCTGAAATTAAGTTTCCATGGAGGGGAGAGAACAGGAGGAGGGGGTGAGACAGTTCCATTGTTTTCATGGCCGAATGCTCACAGGTACATTAGGTTTTTCCCCCTCCCTGAGTTGGGAGGGAGTACAGTCCCAGTCTCTGGAAGGAGGTTGCCAGGGGGGTGCCATGGGGGTGCCATGGGAGTGCCAATAGGGTGCCAGAGGGGTTCTTGGTTCCTTGATGGGGGGATTCGCATCTCTGTTGGTCCGTCACGGTGGTTGAAGACAGGCAAGAGGGGTCTTCTTGTTGCCCGATTGATAAATGACACAAAACTCGGATAAGTTTTGTGGGTGCTTTATTACGGGCCCGGGGTGCTGGGGGACTCACGTCCCAAAAACCCAAGCCCCCGATTTCACATATGGGTGCTTCCCTCTTATACATGCGATTCACAACAAAGTCTCCAAGAAACAGTTCCCTTGTGATACATTCCTTAGTTCACAGGCAAGATCATAAATCTTCTGCTTATCTTATTCTAAGAGCATTGTATGCTGCCTTCAGACAGGTTAGCATTCTTACTCTCCTGTACTAGTTTAATTATTTACTAAATTCCTAAGACTACCTGCTAAGTTACACACAAACCAAACACACACACTATCAACGGCTGCAAAACTGCAAAACTGCTTTTAACAAACCAATTCACACACAACTCATAACTAAACTATAATTACACATTTTGCTAAATTTCATTTCTTTTCCAACATTCTCATGGAGCGGGGGGGGAGCCACCCCAGGGCTCAGTCCAGCCAGGTCAGGAGTTTGGAAGAAAGTCCAGTTCAATTGTACAGAAAAGGGCAGCATGCCCCCTTCGAGTACAGCATGGCGTGTTCTTCAAACATCACTTGTGAACACACTAGATAAGCAGGAGACTTTCTTTCCCAACTGGCTCAGCAGTTTTAACCCTTCGGTAGTCTTTTCTCATGACAATTGTGAGGCAAAAAATGAAGGATTTTCGGATGGACTTCTACAACAGCTCACATAGTCCATGTGCCTGAAGGCTTCAAAATTCCCCACTCCGATTGGAGAACAGCTTGCAAAGACCCAGAATCCCGGGAAGCTCCACAAGAGGAAAGGAGGCTGTTGCAGTACGTGGATGATCTTCTAGTAGCCACTCGGATGAGGGAAGCCTGGACGGTAAGCCTTTTGAATTTCCTAGGACTCCAAGGACACAGAATATCAAAGAAAAAGGCACAAGGAGTGAAACAGAAGGTAATCTACCTGGGGTAAGAAGTGAGTGCTGAGCAGCAGACTTTAAGGCACGGAAGCCATGTGCCAAACCCTGAAACCCCAGACAACGAAGGAACTCCGAACCCTCTTAGGCATGGCAGGGTAGTGCCAGCTGTGGGTTCATAATTATGGACTGCTCGTCAGACCCCTCTATGCTCTTATTGCCGATGGAAGCAGAGATGTCCAGTGGACAAAAGGAGCCACACGGGCCTTTCACCAGATAGAGATTACCCTCATGTCGGCTCCAGCTTTGAGACTTTCAGATGTAAGTAAACCATTCTTTCTATTTTTCCATGCAAGGAATTGCCCTGGGAATACTGGCTCAGGACTTGGGTCCATACTGAAGGGCAGTTGCTTACTTCTCTAAGCAACTAGATGCAACAGCCAAAGGATGGCCAGGTTGCCTCAGAGCTGTAGCAGCAGTTGTGCTGAATATTCAAGAGGCATGTGTGGAGAGCTTTGTTCAAACATGGCTCATAGAAAGAGGCCATGAAAATATACAGCTGATGGAAAAGTAAAAGGCAGCTGTAAGCAGCTAATTCTCAAGCCTGTTCCTGTAAACAACAAAATTCTCAGGCACGTTTCTGTATACAGCAGAGTTCTCAGGCTGTTTTTTAATAACAAGTAAATATTTTGTCCTTGGATAGTATGGGAAAGCAAAAGTGACAAACATGGAGGCCTTGAGAACCGTTCATAACAGGATGAGAAAAACAAGTCTTGGTCTCAATAACAAACCACAGGTATTGAAAACAAAAGGAGGGGTTGGTGTGTAATCTGTAACCAATGATGAGCTCGGGTTTTGCAATATGTATGAACTTAATTAACACGGTTATAAAATGTGCGTGTTGGATCAATAAATCGGAGTTCGATGCTCATCAATCGGATGGTCATCTCCCTTCACTTCGTCAGGCACGCAAGTTTACCCTTGGACAAAAATGACTGTGCTAGTGTCCCACACAGTGTCCGCAGTACTGGAAGTAAAGGGTGGCCACTGGCTTTCACCACAGAGGTTTCTGAAATACCAGGCCATCATGGTAGAGCAAGATGATGTAGAGATAGTGGTGACTAATATTGTCAACCCAGCTTCCTTTCTCAGTGGAATCAAGGAGAAGCAGTACACCATGATTGCCTAGAGACCATTGAAGCTACCTACTCCAGTCCCCCAGACTTAAAGGACACTCCTTTAGACGATGCAGAGACCTGGTTCACTGACGGGAGCAGCTACATTGCCAGTGGAAAGCGACATGCAAAGTACATAGTGACTACCTGCAGAGAGGTAATACAGTCTGGACCCTTACCAACAGGTACCTCTGCACAGAAGGCTGAAATAAATGCATTGACCCATGCCTTAGAAACAGCAAAAGGCATTCAGAGTCGTGCATACACATGAAGCCATCTGGAAGGAGAGGGGACTGCTAACCTCACAAGGGAAGAAGAGACAATCCGGCTGCTGGAAGCAGTTCAGCTACCTGAAAAAGCATATTAAGGCACACCAGAGAGTGAGCTTAAAATTGGAGGAAAGAAATGAGCTGGCGGATGGAAAGGCAAAGAAAGCAGCAAAGGGTGAGGTACAGATTTTCCTCGAAGGTAAGCCATAATACAATAATACTAATCAAAAGCGACGTACACCTACAAGGGGTGGGCTACCATTGAAAGAGAGCTAGTAATCCCTTCCCATTTTCGTGGTTACTAGTGAAGGAAGAGCACTAGAAAACACACTAGGGCCTAACTACTTAAAAGCTTTTTATAGAGTGTGGCTCCTTTCCCAAAATGACCAAGGATGGCAGTGATACAGAGTGCATTGAAATGAAGTGTTGACTTTGAAGTAGTAATTTCCACAGGCTTTCTAGAACATACATCTGATTGAAAGAATCGTTGTCAGGAATTTATATGCCACTATCACTCAGGTAAGCCGACAATGTGATCCTTGCCTCCAGACTAACCCCAAAAATACCCCCTGGCCGAAACTCGGTCAGACTGGGAGAGGGCATGGGCCTGTACAGCAGTGGCAAATCAACTTTTCAGAACTCCCAAGGAAAGGGGGGTATCAGTATTTACTGGTATTAATAGATACATTTTCAAGGGTGGCCAGAAACATTCCCCACCAGAACTGTTAAAGCTCAAGAGGTGACCAGAGTATTATTACAAGAAATAATACCACACTTCAGAGTTCCAGCCACGATATCCTCAGATAAAGAATCATATTTCATTTCCAAAGCAGTGCAACTGATTAGTAGCCACCTGGGCATAGATTAGGAACTTCACACTCCATACCCCCCATCAAGTAGCCAGGTAGAGAAAATGAATCATTTGATTAAGCAGCAGATTGTAAGACTGGGGCACGAAGTTAATCTACCCTAGTCTCAAGCTCTTCCACTGACACTATTGCAAATTCGAACTAAACCTTGAGCTAAAGAAATGCTGAATCCTTTTGAAATGCCTTATAGAAGACCATACAGAATACAAAGGGAATGTCCACCCACATTAGGGTGATAACACTGGCCACCTACATGATGGCTTTAAGCAAACAGCTCAGAGAAATTGAGAAACATGTGGCTGGAACTCAGAGCAGGGAGTTAGATAGCCTGGAGATGATGTATATGTTAAGTCTCTTACAGAGAAGACTTTGGAACCACAGTGGGAGAGACCACTGCAAGTACTTCTCACCACCTGCACTGCAATCAAAATCAAGGAGCAGAATGCCGTGGATCCATCACTCTGTAGTGAAGAAAGCCCTAGAAGTCCCTTGGAGAGTGATACCAGAAGACAATGAACTGAGACTAAAACTCACTCGGGCAAAATGAGTATATTGCGGTCGGGGGTAGTTCATACTTTAGTTTACAGAATTGTTTTGTATGTAATTATAACTGAAGTTTCAGAACTAAAGAGTACCTCTATCCAAAGCAATGCTGAATGGCCTTGGTCCCAGGCTTTTAATCAGTATACTGGATCCATGAGAGAACTTCCTGAGATAAAAGATTTAAACGTATAACTAGCCAGTGGCAGATTTCAAAAGTACTGCCTAAGTAAGGAAGTATGAAAAGGCCAGGGACCAAAACCACAAGTTAATAGTAGAAGCACTTAGTACAGTGCAAGATAATGTGTCTTTAGCTTTCAGTTGTATACAAGCACAGTTATAGATGCAAGCAACAGCAGCTCTGATCATATGGGAAAGGGGTGAAGGTAATTTTCCAGCTGAAATTCGGAGAATTGTTTGGGATAATGCAATTGATTTTGAAAGGAAGTTTCAATCCTGGTAGACTATGGTGAATTTCACCTATGATCCTACTTCTAATGTGGCCACTGCCTTTGTGTTTACTATACGTAATGCCACTGTTTATGTTATCCATCCCATCATTGCACTAAGATTAAACCATGCAAAAACAATACTCTACCCTTCAGAACATACAGTGTGGGCACAAAAGATGAATGAAAAGTAGCAGAAAGTAAACTTAGAATCCTGCATTACTAGAGAACAGATGAGATTCATTTGTGAAAGCAATACTATTAATGCCCAGAATGTGTGTTTAGACACTGAACAGAGTATTTGTCACTTCGAAGTTCATTCAGTTACTGACCAGAAAACTGTGCTCGTATATACTGGAAAAGAGTGTGTGTGTGCCTGAGAACTGCTTGTGCTGCTGTAAAAATTGATAGCAATGATGTTATTTTGTCTAGTAGAAATCATTCTAATTTCTGTATTTGTAATTTTGTTAAGATTATCGGGTGTGATTTTTCGTACATGGCCCCAGTGACATCCCACCAGCTGGTTAAAACCAATTACACAATATAACACAGATTATCACCTATCCCTATTGATATGGACCTTGCATTAGTAAAACAATTAATTAAGCACCAAGACCTACTGGAGATCTTGAAGGAAATCCAAGAAAGTGGAAAGAAAACCTTAATTACTGTCCAACATGATACAAAAGAAATAACTAGAATTCTGCAAAGAATAGAACAAAATGCAGATCATCACTGGTGGGATATGGTCTTTAGGTGGTCACCAACTGCAAATAGAATCTTTAGTAAGTTGTGTCATCCTACTGTAATTTTGTTAATATTAGTTAGAATAAGTTTAAGATTATCCATTATCAAACGTATATGGTAAAGCACTAAAGTACACTTGTTGTCATAGGAATTTGTACGAAGTAAAAGAATTTACTTCCTCCTTTTAGGAAAGAGGGGAATGAAGCAAAGTGAAAATTTTCCAGGGTAGAAATCCATTTTAATTTAGGTGAAATGTACATTTTTGAGTTGAGCCTGTGGTTAGAAACCACAGTTATTTAGCCAGACTGCAAGGCCTAAGCTCAGTTAAGTTACTTCAGCGAAGGACAGAGATAAAGGGGGGGAGACAGAAGATGATAGAGAGAGACAGGGACTGCTGTAAGGGCAAGTCAACCTGACCTCGGAATTTTTTCTGATAAAAAGGGACTAGTGGTAAAAGTCACACGAAACCCATAAAAATGAATATGTATGAACCTATTGTGAAACTGTATGCATATGTATTTGAGAGAGACATAAAAAGAGACCTGAAGTTCTCAGAGGTACGCATGCCTTTTTGAGGAGAGCAATCTCTGCATGCGTCCAGTGCTGTAATAAACATACCAAGCTTTACAACTTCTACAAAGTTGTGGGGTTTTCTTCTTTTCTCCGCAAAACATAGCCTAAAAACTATATTTACCATATTACTTAAAGGAGATTAATACAGCACTACTTAAAAGAGATTAATACAGCATAACTTTCCAACATAACACATATAGCAAATCATATAATATACATTTTTCACAGCTTCATGCAGGCCGGACAAAGGCATCCAGCAGAGTCGCTTGGCTCCCTCAAAGAGACTGCACAGCGGCACCAGGAGAAAATGTGGTCTGTGCCACCAGCTTTGGAAGAAAGCTGTGCTACAGAAATGCCGTCCGACCTCTTTCAGGCTCTGGAGCCCGCAGGCTCCATGCAGAGCCGCCTCCACCATCACCTGTGGCCAGCCAGGGGTTCGGGGGATTTCTGGAGAACAAAAGTCGCCTGGATGGCTGCCGCATCAGCCACTCACCACCCCCCACAGCCGCTGCAGTTCCCCAGAGAGCGAAAGCTGGCCGCCTCACGCCGCCCGTTCACTCTACCTGGGGGAGAACTGAGTCGCACTGGAGTTATTTTTGCAGGCGCATGCAACTAAGTTCTGGTGCCTTTTCCAGGTTCTTTGTTCGTTTCTCGTGTGGTTGGCATGGTCTGGACCAAAAGCAATTTCATAGTGGATACAACATTTTTTAACACTCTTTTCAACGCAAAAAATGGAATCAAAAGGTAATTTTTTCCATCGCCTGTAGG
Source organism: Melozone crissalis (assembly GCF_028551555.1). Classification (NCBI taxonomy): domain Eukaryota; kingdom Metazoa; phylum Chordata; class Aves; order Passeriformes; family Passerellidae; genus Melozone; species Melozone crissalis. The sequence continues at coordinate 310,464 of NW_026535813.1, read as the reverse complement.
CAGAGGGAACAGAAAAGGTCCCACAGACACGGGGGGTACCAATCTAAAGGTTTCTGGCATCCTCAGGGTGGCGGTTGCCACGGCAGCTGTGATCCCCTCAGTGGATTGTAATTTTTCAATGAATTTCTAATTACATACCTTGTAGGTCGTGATTTTGTGGGTGCCATGTCCTCCCGTATGGCTGCTGCCCACAAAAACTACCCCAACTCTTCCCAACTTTAGATAGAAAAGGCATTTTTCACATTGATATCCATGTTATGCTTTCTACACCATAGCAACAAAGTTCGCAATTTCTTTTTATCATGTTTTGTCCCGTTTGCCCAATATAAGTGCCAATACATATACTATCGCTTTTTCATCAGTTGAGATTCATAATCTCAGATTCCCTGTATTTTACCCTTTTTTAACTCACAGTTCAGACTTTCTTTCTGTGACACAAATATTTCCATATGTTGCAGCTCCACAAGTCTTCTCCGTGACACAGATTTATTCTGCATCTTGTTTTCCCATGATTCTCTGACAGTGCCCCACACCTCAAATGGACGCAATGTATTTTCCAGTTCTTGACCATTCCCCACAACTCGCTTGGCCGTGCTCCCCCACTTCAGGGTGTTTACTCGTGACATGCCCTTTCCACATGAGGCGCCCTTCCTTGTGCGTGCCTTCTGCCCGCGAGTTTTGTCTCACCAGGTGCGTGCTTTCCCCCAGAAGATGTGTTTGCTTCTATGTGCTCCACGCCATGGGCGACCCTGTGCAATGGCCGCTCATGTCCTGCTCTGCCAGCTGGCTCTTGTCTTTGTTTATTCTGCACCGTCCCATGGCTGGCTGTAGCCATAGCCTTTCACTACTTTCTATATCCGCTGCTTGAATTTAGTTTTGTGCCGATTCTGTGGCCAGCAGTTGTGTCAGTGCTTGTGCTCACTTGCTGTGTCTTGCAAAGCTGGTGTTAGAGATGAGTAATGCAATATTTGGCTCTCACAATCAAGAGATAGATATCACGTGGATGTTAAAATATATTGTAAAGTTATTGTAATATGTCCTCCCATAGTCCTCTTTCCCTGTTAACAGGGTTTCTCTGTTCCAGGTTAACAACACCTGACCTCCAATCAAGATGTAAGAAAGTAATGTCCACCGATGGAGGGCAAAGAAGAAGTTGACTTGTGACGGTGGTCACAAGGGTTTTCAGGTGAAGAGAGAGGCGAGAATGTTGACCTCATGTTCAGAAGACTTGATTTATTATTTTATGATATATATACTACATTATACTAAAAAGAATAGAAGGAAAAGTTCTCAGAAGGCTAGCTAAGCTAAGAATAGAAAAGAAAAGAATGAATAACAAAGGTCTGTGTCCCGGCAGAGAGCAAGAGCAGCTCTGCCATGAGTGGTCAGTAAATCCAAACATCCACAGGAGACCAATCACGGATCCACCTGTTGCATTCCACAGCAGCAGATAACCATTGTTTACATTTTGTTGCTGAGGCCACAGCTTCTCAGAAGGAAGAAAAATCCCAAGAAAGGATTTTTCACAAAAGATGTCTGTGACATGTCACCCTTTTAAATTAATTAAATTTTAAAAAAAAAGTTTTTGTAATTTTCTCTGCTGTGCACATGCAGAGGAAAGAACAAACACCTTACAGGTTATCTGTTGCCAGTCAAAACCTCACCCAAATGCTGGTGTGGAATGAACAGGGAATTTCTTCACCTGTAGAACATACAATTCTATCAAATCACCAAAACAATCTTACAATATAAGAAAATGCAAAAACAATGCAAAGAAAGTTCAAATCCAAACAGCTGAGTTTCAAGAAAAGTCCATGGGCTGAATGTTGGATTTCTCGGCTGTTTAGATGGTCTGGGGAAAAGCCCAAAGATGGCCTTGGGCCCCCGGGTTCGAAAGGACGAGAGGAAGCTTCAGATTTGTTCTCGGTCTCGGTGTTTATTAATTGCTTATCTAAAAGATTTTCTCTTGGCCTGACAGAGTTCTGCTCAGCAGTCAGCCATGGGCACACACTGAAAGCCCCTGGGGCGGTCACCTATCTTTATACCCGGAGTTACGTATACAATATTTATCATTTTTCTCCAATACCCTCTACCCATATTAACCAGTGTTCCCCTAGTAAGGTCCAATCCCGGAGTGCCAACATCACCACAGAAGATGGAGGCCTAGAGGAAGAAGAAGAAGGAGAAGGGCACGCCCCAATCCCTCCATCTTGCCTCTCTAGACCCCCCTGTACAGGGATCTTAAACCCTGTATCTCACACTCCAATTAACTTGTTCCTTCACCATTCACCCCAGTGAAATCCTCCCGTCCTCATACTGATGTCATCTCCCATGTGGGATCAAAGTCCAGCCACCAGACATTTCTGGCAGCATTCCAGGACTCCCGAGCCCCCCAGGGGGGGTCTTGTTCACCCTGCACCCCAGTTCTGAGAGACTGAGATCCCACATCTCCCCCTTCTGTTTGCACCAAAAAGATCTTTTTCGCCATCCGATTCATTGCATGTTTTAAACATGCAAATATGCATGGGACAACAAGTATGAGGACTAGGAGAACTATTAAAACATAAAACCTTATTTTTAAGATTCCTCTCCAAATGGGAGAGATGTCAAAGAATTCTGCCAATTGATCGATCCATGATCCTGTGATCTCACCAAGCTTATTTATGCTGTCCTTTATATTTTTGATATTTTCATGAATTGACTTTGAATGATCTGAGAGATTCATGCAGCACATCCCCTCGAACTCTTCACACCCATGTCCATGAGCGAGCAATAGATAATCGATTGCTTCTCTATTTTGAAGAGTCGCCTGTCTCACACTACTGACATCTTTTAACATGTCATCCAATGTGACAGACACAGACCGCGCATGTTTGCTCAACCAACAACCCATGCGGTCGATCTGAGTCAGGGCCACCCCCGATGCTGTCTGAGGTGAGAAGATTGCTGTAGCAATACTCGTTTTCTTGTCCCAAGAAAACATTTCATCATTGCAATCTGCTGCATATTGCTGTATTGATCTTTTTTCTCTGTGCCTTTTCTCTCTTAACATGTTCAAATCAGGCGATAGCATTGAAATTTCCCCAATGCTGCATGGACCTCCCGTGGCATTAGCAGGAATGCCGTGCCAAATTCTGTCCCCGCAAATTAAGAACAGACCCCGCGGCAATTGCACCGGAACTTGGATCGATCCTTTGGTAGTTCTCTTTGTATATTTACACCAAGCTGAGGCATTCTTATAAAATTCATGAGTGGGAGTTAAATCAATAGTTTTCGCCTTTGTGTCTTTTGGAGCCTCAAACTGCATGCAGAGTCTCATTGTCATGGACCCAAAAATCTCCAATTCCTGAGGTTCTGTAGAAGCCACAGGAAGCAGGTGTGTCCAAGCACACCACTCTTTTATAGGATTTTTAATGACCTGCGAAATGTTAATTGCAGAGTGCCCTGGAACTGGCCATTGGTCCACTGGCAATCCAACCATGCATGCTGAAAACGGTTTACCTGGTCTTGAATGTGTCAGGCAGATGCTATCTAAATTCGCTGCCCGAGCTAAAGCCTCCCATACATTTTGCCTTGGTTGACTAACAGGTAAATCTCCCCCACTGCTTACTGCAATGAATGAAAGAACGATGCACATAAATATCATGAAACCCATTACTTTGCTTTTGTGTGAAAACCCCCCAAGGTCCTTAGTTTCTTTTTTATTTCGCTTCTGGGTCGTTTTTCGCAGTCTGAGTCTCGACTTCTGTCTGAGTACTCGTCTCTTTGTTTCTCGGATCAGCGTTCTCGTGCTCTCGTGTTCGGAATGGCTTCACATGCCGCACCGACACCCACTTCAGACCTCGATCTGTGGAGATACAAGCAAAACCCTTTCCCCAAGAGATTAGTTTGAAAGGACCCTCTATTTGACCTGTTTCTGGGTTTCTGACCAAAACCAAAGGATCTCCCTTTAGCTTTGCCTGTGTGTTGTTTAGAAAATGTCTCACGATCGGTGGATCAGATGGATAATCCCTTTGTCGTGTTAACATTGTCTTCTTCGAGGTGCTTTTCTTTTTATATATTGTTGGAAAAAATTGCTGCATTGTTGCAGTCTCGCCACGAGATGGCGCTGTGGCTCCGCCGAGCCGACCCGGCATGTCGTGCACTTCTGCCCTCCTGCCACTAGGTGGCGCTGTCACCGGCCTCCCTGGCTCGGATGACGGTGCAATCTCGACTGCCCCACTTCCTCTTCCGGCTCGGCGTCTCCCATGAAGGGAAGGAACTGGGACACCGAGGCTCTGGACCAAAGGCGCCAGATCTGGAGACGGTGTGGAGCCCTGGGACGTAGAATCCCTAGCACGGCCCCTCCTCACCCGCGACGTCACAGGGGACCGGGCTCGGGCCCGCCCGCGTCTTACTCTCTGCGCGTGCGTACTCTCTGAGCTACTTCCGGTGTCCCCCAAGGTGACGTCATCATCGTCTCCCCTCTGTCTCACCTCCGAGGTCCCAGCCCCTCGGTCTGTCCCGGAATCCGACCCCTCCTCCTCTGACGTTGTGTTCGCCTCTCCCGCCGGCACCCCGGCTCTACCCGCGATTCGAGCTGACCGTCGCACCGGCTCTGACGTCACAACCGCGCGCCTCCTGCGTCCCGCCGCGGCGGCCCTCTGAGGCTGCAAATTTTCCCTCAGCCCGCCTTCCGCGTTCGCGTGTGAGTCTACACCCCGGTTTTTGCGAGTTTCGCCCTCCGCGCGCGTCTCCTCATCTTCACCCGCGCTGCTCGCGTCCGCCGCCGCCGCCGCGTCGCCGCTTTCGCCGCGAGCAGGCCCCCCCCCCGATCCCTTATCTTCCTGCTCCCCCCCTTCTGCTCCTGACTCCTCCACACTCTGGAGTTTCAGGACGCCCTTGGGGTTTGTTGCATTTTTTGATCGGGGGTTTTAATATTTTTTCCCGCTCTCTTTTTTCGAGAGCCCTTTCCCCCTGGCCTTTCAAAGCCAGAGTAATTTTTTTCCCGGAGCTCTGCCGCTCCGCCCCCTTCTCTGAGGGTACCGCAGCTTCTCGCTGCTTTTCCAGTCTTTTAGACTGCACTGAAATACCTTGTAACATGATTCTTGCCGGCGAGAGTAGCTTTAACGCTGTCTCATCTTTTTTTGTTGCTAAAATATATAAATGCCTATTAATTTCTTGCCAAAACCCTACTTCGAACAGCAGATATGTTTCTGCAAGTGGATAATTGAGCCTTGCCCATAATAACAGCTGTTTTAATTCTTTCTTTGGGATCCCTTCTGTATATAGTTCTGCTACACTTTGTAAGGTGGATAAGATTTCCCGTTGTTCTTGGGAGAGTGTTGCCCCCATGATTTTATTTTGGCCTTCTTACCGAATCTGTCGTCAGAGTGGTCTGGAGGCCCTTGTTCTCCGTCCAGCAGATCACGAGGGATGGATCAGAGGCGCCTTTCTGGTCCCAGTCCAGGCCGCTCTGCTACGAGCTGTCTTCAGCAGAAGCTGAGAGATGGAGTTTCTCAGTGACTGCTGATTTTTGCAGCTTCTCCCGGCCGGTTTTTTCTTTTTCTTCTTTCTTTCTTCAGGCTTCTCTCCTCAGGAGTTATCAGTGCTGTTCTCTTGGCTCTTCAGCTCTTCAGGGCTTTCCCCCCCCCGAAAGGTTTGGTGGGAGATAGCCCGCACAGTGGACGCCAGTTGTTGGATTTCTCGGCTGTTTAGATGGTCTGGGGAAAAGCCCAAAGATGGCCTTGGGCCCCCGGGTTCGAAAGGACGAGAGGAAGCTTCAGATTTGTTCTCGGTCTCGGTGTTTATTAATTGCTTATCTAAAAGATTTTCTCTTGGCCTGACAGAGTTCTGCTCAGCAGTCAGCCATGGGCACACACTGAAAGCCCCTGGGGCGGTCACCTATCTTTATACCCGGAGTTACGTATACAATATTTATCATTTTTCTCCAATACCCTCTACCCATATTAACCAGTGTTCCCCTAGTAAGGTCCAATCCCGGAGTGCCAACATCACCACAGAAGATGGAGGCCTAGAGGAAGAAGAAGAAGGAGAAGGGCACGCCCCAATCCCTCCATCTTGCCTCTCTAGACCCCCCTGTACAGGGATCTTAAACCCTGTATCTCACACTCCAATTAACTTGTTCCTTCACCATTCACCCCAGTGAAATCCTCCCGTCCTCATACTGATGTCATCTCCCATGTGGGATCAAAGTCCAGCCACCAGACATTTCTGGCAGCATTCCAGGACTCCCGAGCCCCCCAGGGGGGGTCTTGTTCACCCTGCACCCCAGTTCTGAGAGACTGAGATCCCACAGCTGAAGATGTTCCTCTTTGCCATCTCTGAAAGTCCTTTTTGGTCCTGAAACAGGCTTGCTTCAGAAAAGTCCATCAATAGTTATCAAAAGTCCATTGACAGTCATCAAATAATTTCAAACAATTTTGAGACAACTTCTGGAATGTCCTGGCCACAGCCCTTTATTGAACAACTTTGCTGGAGCTAATTTTTGGCCCTTCAATACTTCCGAGCTGCTGCCAGCTATTTCAACTCTTTTTATTTAATTTAATTTTTTTTTTTTTATCAAAAAGAGCAGCAGCAGCAGAGCAGCCAAAGAGAGGACCTTGGGGGCCCTGGCCAATGTGGAAGGATCAGGAACCCCAGATCTGGCCCACAGAAAGGTGGGCCAGGACCAGAAGGGGGAAGCAAAACCCCCAAACCCATCAGGAGGCCGGGAGGTGGCCCTGGTCCATGGACCCGAGCCCAACAGCCCAGGCCCAACCCACAAGGCAGGCTCTGGATTGTCACAAACCTGCACTCTGCTGCCAGTACAATGGCAGAACAGGTGGTGAAACCCTTCTTTTCCCCAAAATCACCAAGGCATGCCAGCAGCAGGGAAATAGAAGCAGTCCCAAGAGCCCTCATCTCGGGTCTAGGAATGTTCGTTCCCCACAGCAAGCAAGCCATGATCGTTTTCCGCTGTACCCTCTGCCTCTGCAATGCAAATGCAACAGGTGTGTCTCCCATCTGCCTCACGGCACCACCCCCTCTGGGCTGGGGACCAAAGGCAGAACTCTTGGGACCCACCTGCCCCTCGCTGCTGGGGCGCGTGAGGGGCAGCAGAGAGATTCGCACCCCCCAAGGGGCAGCAACTGACCAAACACCCCCCAACCTGCCGAGAATGCTGATTTTGAACACCAGCAGCAGGGCTGCACTCACAGCCAGCTGTCGAACCTCGCCTCCTCCACGGAAGGAGAGGCTGATGCCGTCTTCCCCTGTTCCAGCTCCCCCTGCAGGGGCAGCCCAGGGACAGCCCAAAAAACTCGGGGGGGAAGTCACGCTGGGTGCAGAAGCTGCTGCGGGCTGCTCTAAGGGTCCCGCAGGTTCGGCGGCGTTTTCAGCATCCTCCTGAACAGGGACTGGCTCGGCAGGAGGCGGCGGGGGTGTGTGGGAACACGCCACTGCTGTGTTGCTTGGCTCCGGGAGCAGCAGTGCAGACGCGCGCTGTGCCTCTGTGGGAGAGGCTGGCGGGCACAGCACAGGGTCGGCAGCGTCTCCTGCCCCTGGCTCTGGGGTCGGCTCGGTGGAAGATGCAGTTGCAGAAGCCGGCAGAGTGCACACGGGCAGCGGCGGGGCCAGCATGGGCAGCAGCGGAGCCGCCGGGGGGGGGGGGGGGCGGTGGAAGTGACACTGGATCTCCGTTGCCTAGCAACAGCGTCGCAGCCGCACGGAGCGGTGTTTCTGAGCTCTCAGGTGAAGGCGTGGAGGCTGGCGGAGCTGCGGGCAGGACCGCCCGGGGAGGCGGCCGTGGGGCGGGTCCGGGAGGTGGCCCAGCCCACTCATCATTCCCCGGAGAGAGACAAGTGACGGAAGTGAAGGGAGACGAGCACATCCTATTGATGATCATTGGTCTCAACTTTGTTGATCCGGCTTACATGCTTTATAGTAGTGTTAATTAAGCTCATACATATTGCAAAAGCTAAGCTCATCATTGGTTACAGATTAAATTTCAACTCCTCCTTTGTGGCTACATTCTCAAAATACTTGTGGTTTTCTTGTTGAGGCTAATACTTGTTTTTACATCCTGCTGTTGACAACAGTTATCCATTCAAGAGCACCGTGTTGTTGTTTTCTTGTTATTTGCTCAAGGACGCAGTGTTGTTGTTTTCTCGTAAGGAAAAGGCTGAGAACTTAGTGCTTACAGCTGCTTTTTACTGCTTAACCAGCTGTATATGATCATGGCCTTTTTCCTCAAGCCACGTCTACACAAAACTCTCCGCACTTCCCCTGTTTTCTTTTTGTGCAAGGAGGTTAGTCTGCCAGGTTTTTTCTATCATTCTACTGGCCATATTTTGAATACAATTAAAAATACAAGGCAAAATAAGCAAAAGCATTAAAAGCACACCTAGTATCCCTATAGCATATGTCACAAGGTTCCTCAGCCACGGTCCAAGTCCCAAACTTTTAAGCCATTCATCAATTCCCAGTCCTTCCTCTTCTTTGAGACTGTGAAGTCCCTGCTGCAATTCTTTTATCTTAGCATGAATAGATACAGAGTGATCGGACAAATTCATGCAGCGCATCCCTTCAAGCTCTTCACACCCGTGCCCTTGTGCTAAAATCAAAAAATCTATAGCGGCTCTATTTTGCAAAACAGCATAATTAACACTTTTTACATCTGCAGTTAACATATCTAAAATTTGTGACGTCTTGTTTAATTCAACCTTGGCCCAGCACCCCAATTGTTTTGCTAAGTTCAAAGCTTTGTTTGCAGCACTCCCTGGCAAGATAGTTGAAACTATCACTTGCTTCAGCTCACTCCAGAACTGTGGGTCTCCTATCTGACTGCAGTCTAAATCATGTAGGCTACGTCTTTGTCTGCTTGCGTTTTGACTTAGTTGTATTAATAGAGATACATTGGGGTGAAATCATGACAATTTTCCCAAATAACAAGGTCCACCCTGTGGCCAGGCTGGTATACCATTCCAGGCTCTGTCCCCACAAATTAATAATATCCCTGTGGGTAACTTCATCGGTGCCGTGATGTTAGTGCCATTACATTGGCTGTAAAGCTGCTGAGACACTGTGCCCAAACTCAGGGATGAATCTTAGGTAGCCCATGTTCCTCTATGCTGATTCAAATTCTGGGGATCTAAGGGATCAAAACTGAACCATCCGCCATTTGAGGTGTTAGTCATACTGGCGTTTGCACTTCTGCAAAGATCCAATTCCTCTGGAGGAGAGTGCAAGGTAGTATTAAGTGATAAGATTATTAAGCATTGGCGGTAACCGTCACTTTGACTTGCAGTGTACCCTTGTTGCGTGGGTAACCTAATGTTTGTCATATTATGCATGCATAGAGTTTGCTTATGAATCAGACTGCAAAATTCCCGAGGAGACCACACTGGGAGTCCCACCAAGCATGTTCGAAATGGGTTAGTAACCCCTCCAAGGCTAAGACAAAGCGATGATTGGTTAATTTGATTAGCAAGCGTTATCCATATATTATCTCTTGGTTGATTACTCTTGTTACTCCTACTACTCCAGCCATCACTGCACTAAGCAGTATAACCAAGACAAGCTTCATTTTTCTGTTTTCTTTCTTGCTTTCTTTTTCTTATCAGCCTTTAACTTTACCGCTCCTGACACTTGTAGTCTCCACTCCTGTAGTTCTTTAATGCATTGATCTAATGCTTTATCAGGATCTCCTTTAACGGGTCCTACAACAGAACGCTGTGTTAAGGGCACCACTTTTCTACACCTTGCGGAGGCTATGTACGACCTACTTTGAGCATTAACCCTTTTTAAAATATACTGCACCTCCCACCAATAGTAAGCCAAAATTTTCTGTTCAGGAGACTCATAAAGATCTAAAGCCGAAGCTGTATTTAGCCCTGTCTGTCTCCTTAGTTCTCTTTGCCAGTCATTGCCCCATGTGTGTTCATGATCTCAGGTGTTGCACCACAAGCGCCAAAGCAACGACTGTTCTACCCAAAAGGTCCTACCACAACCCCCACAATATAGTGCTACCCAAGCGGCACAATCCGGGCTGCGGCAGTCAAGGCAGTTCTCCCTTGCCGGTCCCCTTATGTGGAAAGACGATAATGATTCAACGGTGTTAATCAGTTCCTTGGCCATCTGGCAGTGGCATGTCATGGCCCTGTCGACTGCTTTCGATGGTCCCTTCAGCTGTAGCAGTAGTGGTCACAGGATCAGGGGCAGTTTCTTCTCTAGACGCTCCTTGTCCCCTTCTGTGAGGTGGTCCACCAATTGCTGCATCAAGAACAGGTTTAGTCCACTTGGCAGGTACCCACAGTGCTCCGGCAGGGGTGGAAATACAGAGATATCCCCTTCCCCAGAACAGGACCTTAGCAGGATCCTTCCACAACCCTGTCTTGGGGTTCCTGTATCTTACCCATATTTCCTTTTTCTGCTCAGTAACCTCTTTTGGCTTATAATGCAGTTCTGCCGGGGGTTGCCCTGCATCCCCAAATACACTCAAGTGATTGATCACAAACAAACTTTTTAACAACCTTGCCTGGGGGTCAGTTATTCCCTCGTGTTTGGCTAAATACCTTTTCAAGGTACCATTTGCCCTTTCAATGATGGCTTGCCCTGTCGAGGAGTTTGGAATTCCTGTAAGGTGTTCAATTCCCCAATTTCTTAAAAATTTCCCTATCCTCTGACTGATATAGGCAGAACCATTATCCGTTTTAATTCTTTTTGGTGTACCCATTACTGCAAAGCAACTATACAAATGCCTTTCCACATGTATTGCTCTTTCTCCGGTCTGAGCCGTTGCCCAAATGTATTTGCTATAGGTATCAATAGACACATGTACGTATTTTAGCCTGCCAAAACTAGGGACGTGTGTGACATCCATTTGCCATAACTCATTTGTTTGCAGGCCTCGTGGATTTACTCCTAGGCCTAAACCGCTACCCCCATTATGGTGACTACAAGTTGGACAGGCCCTCACAATGGCTTTTGCTTCTGCGAGTGTTACCTTAAATTCTCTACTTAAGCCTTTTGCATTTTGGTGAAACATTGAGTGGGCTTCTCGTGCCAATTGGTGATTTGACAGGGGTGTATTTTGGGTTATAGTAACCAATTTATCCGCCCTATCATTCCCTTCTCCTAAACCAACATTCCATTTGTGGCTCCTAACATGAATTACAGCATAAGCGTGTTCCCTTGATCTTGTAGCCTTCTTCAGCTGCATTAGCAGTTCGTACAGTCTCTGATTTTGTACCTCCTTTATGGAGGCATCTTCAATTCTCGCTACAACTCCTGCAACATACAAAGAGTCTGTAACAGTGTTCAATGGTTCCTTAAGCTGTGACAATGCCCATACTACTGCTAACAGTTCCATGGTTTGTAAGCTGTCCACCACCTCTGCTTGCAAAATCTGATGTTTCCATAATCCCTTTTCTTGCCAAGTTATTGCAGCAGTTCTTGACTTCCTGCCAGCATCTGTAAATACAGTAATGGCATCTGTTATAGGGGAGTTTTCTCACTTCGGGCGAGTTATCCAGTCCCAGTCCCCTATCCACTGAACCGGAGCTGGTCGAAGCTTGTCCGTTTCAATAGGGCAACATGCACCTAAAAGAGCTTCCTGTAGTTCTTCTGAATTATTCAGGTACCAATCCAAAGTATCCTTTTTCATTGGCATCCTGATGATAGCTGGTTCCGCCCCTGCCACCTGTAACATCCTTTCTCTGCCTTTCTTTATTAAATCTGCTAACATTTCAATTTTTTGAAAAAGAGTTTTAGTTTGTTGTAACGGAGGGGAAAGCCATTCTAGTATCCGTGTCTCCCCCGTTTTTTTTTTTGAATTGTGTTAGCGCTCCAAGAAGATATTTTGGACCATTCCAAATAGTCAAGTCTATGGGTAATTCTGGATCCCTTCGGTAAACCTGCCCGTGTATAACACAGTCCAGAATTTGCTGAATGACCCGCTGTTGTTTGTCGGTCATTTGCACCGGGCAGGTTGGGTCAGTTCCTTTTAGTAGCGGGCGCAACTCATCCAGTAGTTCGTTGGGTATTCCCACTATTGGCTTTAGCCACTGCAAATCACCCAAAAGCTTTTGAGCATCATTTAAAGTTGCCATCTTTATTTTTAACTCCAATTTCTGAGGTTTTACTGTTTGCTCCGACATGGACCATCCCAAATATTTCGAGGGGGCTGTTGTTTGAATTTTCTCAGGAGCTATCACCAAAGAATATTGTGCCAGTGTGGTCCTTATTGTCTGGATTTGTTGCTCTGTAAAAGGTATGGGCTGAGCAAACAAGACATCATCCATGTAGTGGTAGATCACTGTGCTCGGCCATTGTTTTCTTAATGGTTGCAATGCTGCATTACCATAAAGCTGACACAAGGTGGGGCTGTTGCACATGCCTTGCGGGAGTACAGTCCACTCGAACCTTTGATCAGGCCCTTCCCTGTTAATCGCAGGCAATGTAAAGGCAAACCATTTCATATCCTGTGGATGAAGTGCAATAGTGAAAAAACAATCCTTCAGGTCGATGATTAGTAGAGACCAATACTTTGGAATCATTGCAGGGTTAGGTAATCCTGGTTGTAATGCGCCCATAGGCTCCATTTGATCATTAACAGCACATAAATCATGGAGCAACCTGTACTTCCCAGATTTTTTCTTTACCACAAAAATTGGAGTATTCCAGGGACTGGTAGATAACCGCAGGTGCCCCTGTTGAAATTGTTCTGATACCAGTTGATGTGCGTGTTGAAGACTTTCCTCTTTTAAGGGCCATTGCTTAATCCATACCGGGGTGTGTCCTGGTGTGTTGGGGATAAAAGCATCATATAGTCAACCCAGGACAGGGTGTTAGCAGTCCAGGTTTGGAATTGGGAAAGTCCAAGTAATGGCTTTTACCCCAAAGGGTGTTAATTGGTTAAAACCACCCCCAACTGAGCCATAATGTCCTGCCCTATAAGGCATTGCACGGTAGGTGGTAATTGGACTATTGAAAAAATAGCTCTTGGCTGTTTTCCATCTATGCGAACCTGGAGAGAAGGCGAACGGCTAGCCAGGGTTAAGCCTCCAACCCTGGTCACTGTGGTGGCTGCTGGCTGCAAAGGCCAGTGTTGAGGCCAACAGCTAGGGCTAATGATGCTGGAATCTTCTCCAGTGTCCAGCAAGCCTGAAAACGATCTTTTTTGTCCTTGAAATTCCACTTCCACCCTTTTCTTGGGTCTCTCAGAAAGGTTCAAAGTCAGCAAGGTAAGCCCTCCAGTGGATCCAAAACCATTTTCCCCCCTCTCTTGTCCTTTTATAGCCTGTAATCCCTTAGTCATTTGCTCAAGCGGCACCAACTGAGCAATCCTCTGTACTTTATTAATTTGGAGTGGGGGGAAAGGGGTATGTACCATGACCATAATTTCTCCTGTATAATCCGCATCAATGACGTCAGGCAAAACAAATAATCCCAACATAGACGCAGATGATCTTCCGAAAAGCAAAGCACCCACCGCTTTACCCTGTATAACAATAGGTCCCTGAATCCCTGTCGGGACCTTTTGTGGGTGCGGGGTCATCAACGTAACTTCTACTGTGGCTGCCAGGTCCAAGACGAGGCTCTCTGTTGTGGCGAGTTGGAGGCAGGAGGGAGTGCTGCTGCTGCAGCGATGACTTGTGTCGGGGCGCGGTCGCTGCGGTTCGTGCTCCTGTGGAAGTTTCCCGATCTCCGCTTGCAGGCGCCCATATTGTGGGTGTCCGAGCGGCAGTTTTGGCACCAAAGTCCTGTGGCTTGGCATTCCCGGCACATATGACCCATGCCTCCACATCGATAACATTTCATGCGGTTTCCTCTGGTCGTTGGAGCCAGTGCAGCTGACGCTTGAAGTGGTGCAAGAGCAGCTAACACCTGATTTTGAGAGGTCTTTGCTTGTTCTTGTAAGCCTAGCCCTAATTGCTTGATTGCATCTACCAAAAAGGCTTGTGGTCCTGTTGGCATCAAAGCCATTCTCTCTAATGCCTCCTCTGTAGTCCAATTGGCACCCAGAGTATTAAGCATGCTTCTAGTAGTAGAATTACAATTTTGGAGATCACACTGCTTGAGTAATGCCCCCCTCATATATTCTGGTATCCCGGCCCTTTCGATTCCGGCAGCAGCTTTATCAATAAATGACCCGAATGATTCTTCTTGCCCTTGCTTAATTCCCATATACACGGGTACCCCTCCTGGCTCTTTTACCCTCTCTATAGCGAGCCTGACCAACCTCATAGCTTCCCGGCACTTCTCTTGCCCCAGCAAAGCTTGTGCTTCGGTACGAAGAAAAGGTCCTAAGCCCATAAGCTCATTCACAGTTATACCATGGAGAGGATCTCCCTGCTGTCGCCGTACTGCTATGCATTCATTTACAAGCCCTTGCCAATGAGCACTGAATAACAACTGCTGATGTTGAGTAAATATCAATTTAGCTATTCCCTGACAATCATTTACCAAGAGAAGACTGGTATCAAAGATATAGTCTAACATTTGTTTGGCTGGCTCACTTTTCACTCCAAATTGACTGATGGTAGACCTCAGCTGAGATAGTAATTTCCAATCAAGGGCTGTAATAGTAGCCTGCATGCCCCCTCCCTGCTGCGGACTGAATACAACAGGACAAGCTAGCTGGGTAGCAGCGCTGATAACCTCATCATCCCCGTTCTCCATGGCGTCTTTTGCCAAAGCAGCCCAAGCCTCCCTTCGCTCCCTCGCAATGGCCTCCGCTAGATCGTTTTCCGCCCCAGGGATCGGCTCATTAATTTGCAGGAGCTTATCGGGTGGTTTTGGCCACGGCTCCTGTTCTTCAGGGGGTGCGGAAGGCTCACAAGCGCGCTCTATACCCAGTCCTGCCGAAGCAGAGGAGGAAGGTGAGGCAGGCAAAAACACCGTCCTAACTGCAGGGGCTAGGGGAGTACCCGCATCCTGATTATAATCTTTATTACAGCCATGTGCAGCTGTAGCCTGTTCGGCCGCTTTTCTTTCGGCTTGATGTTGTAAAAGCTCATTATGAACCACCCTCCATAATTTACCTAACTTCTTGGCAGTTTTATCATCCTCTAAAGTAGCCTCCCACAATAAATCACCGAGCTTACGCCACTCTGTTAACTCATGAACAGTGTGGGGGTTAATAAAAACTCCCTTAGCATACTCATAGGCTAAGAGCCCTGGTAAATCCTTTTGTAAATCTATTCCCCTAACCTGCTATTTTTGTCAAAAGGCAGTAAATAAATCATATGATGCTTGCCTCTCCATACCTAAATCGTCAGCGCTGTTGCAGCTCTTCAAGGTTTCGGCAGCACGTATCAGCTGGGCTCGCCTGTACGATCACCCAGGGCACGGCGCTTCTCAGCTTCTTTTTTCTCCTTTTTTCTCCACGCTTATCTGCCGTCCTGGCTGCTTCAGGACCCGACCCGGTTCTTCACTCCTCCGTGGTGAGCCGCAGCATCACAGTCGGGGGTCACCATTTGACGGAAGTGAAGGGAGACGAGCACATCCTATTGATGATCATTGGTCTCAACTTTGTTGATCCTGCTTACATGCTTTATAGTAGTGTTAATTAAGCTCATACATATTGCAAAAGCTAAGCTCATCATTGGTTACAGATTAAATTTCAACTCCTCCTTTGTGGCTACATTCTCAAAATACTTGTGGTTTTCTTGTTGAGGCTAATACTTGTTTTTACATCCTGCTGTTGACAACAGTTATCCATTCAAGGGCACCGTGTTGTTGTTTTCTTGTTATTTGCTCAAGGACGCAGTGTTGTTGTTTTCTCGTAAGGAAAAGGCTGAGAACTTAGTGCTTACAGCTGCTTTTTACTGCTTAACCAGCTGTATATGATCATGGCCTTTTTTCTCAAGCCACGTTTGCACAAAACTCTCCACAGATGAGGGGGGAGAAAAAGACGGCTCCATCTGAGCATGCTCCGAAAACGCAGTAAAAAAACCTTCAGCTCCAGACAAGATCTCCCCTCCCCCCGCTGGGATGCAGGGGAGCTGGGAAGCAGCAGATCGTCCCCCTCTAAAGGGTCTTCTCCTGCTGGAGTCGGAGGAAATGGGGCAAGCCCCGTGCAGTTTGCAATCCAGGGAAAACAGCTGCCCTCCGTTTCAAAACTGGAAAGAGCATACTAAATGCTGGATAAATCCGGAGGTATCCAAACCCACGGTCCAAAACAAATTGGAAAATGGAGTCCATGCACTGCCATACAAACAGATCAAGGGCATTTAGCACATTTGTAAAGAACCCAAAGAGCTTTGCCCATCAAAAAAACTCATAGAAATCTGTCTCCAACAGAATTCCATCCTCTTCACCCATTTTTGCCAGAGGGAAATAAGTTTCTGCTCTGAAGGGGAGAATCGGACCTCCTCCTCTATGGGAGAAGTCCTCCACATCAGCAGCCACAAACTACGAAGGGCCGCTTTTTCAGGAAGGGAAAAACCAACAGTACCTTGTACCAGGGTCCAGCATGCTCTGGCCATCTGCGTGGTGCTGCTAGGCTCTTGGAACATCTTCCTGGAGGCTTTTCAGAAGGTTCTCTTTGTGGTCAGCCTTGCTGTGAGCTCTGTCCAAATCAGGATCCTCAGTTCTTCAACTCTTGGCTAGAATCCACTTCTGTGGTCACTTGTGAAGCAACCATCAATGCCACGCATTCAGGGTTTACCCAGTGCAGCAATTGCTCCTCTGGGGGTCTCTCCAAATGATGATTTGCTCTTCAGTCACTCGGGTCACCAACTGATGATTTGTCCTCCTCAGTCACTCGGGGTTCACCAATTGTGATGGTGGTCACAAGGGTTTTCAGGTGAAGAGAGAGGCGAGAATGTTGACCTCATGTTCAGAAGACTTGATTTATTATTTTATGATATATATACTACATTATAACTATACTAAAAAGAATAGAAGGAAAAGTTCTCAGAAGGCTAGCTAAGCTAAGAATAGAAAAGAAAAGAATGAATAACAAAGGTCTGTGTCCCGGCAGAGAGCAAGAGCAGCTCTGCCATGAGTGGTCAGTAAATCCAAACATCCACAGGAGACCAATCACGGATCCACCTGTTGCATTCCACAGCAGCAGATAACCATTGTTTACATTTTGTTGCTGAGGCCACAGCTTCTCAGAAGGGAGAAAAATCCCAAGAAAGGATTTTTCACAAAAGATGTCTGTGACATTGACTGTCAAAACTTTGAGAGGGGGCTATGGGTATAAAAGGCAGAGCATCCATTTTGTAGAGGAGCACATGGTTGATAGTCATGGAGACTCCCAGCGCTGCGATTTTTCCTTATTCGGTCCTTTTGTTGTATTTTTGTTAAGGTTTAATAAACCCTTTAAAATGATAAAATGAGGGTCATTTCTCACTAAATCATTTCGATTTGGGGGGTCGTTACGGATATAAAACCTCATCTCTGTGGCCTTAGATGATTTCGGATGTATGGCACACCCCTACTGAATTTGGTAGCTCAAACAACATCTCCTGGGACCATCAGTGATTGCAGGTTGACACCCCAGAGACAACAAAGACTGGATAACAAAAAAGAGGAAGAGGAAGAAGAGAAAAAGCCCTTGAAAACTGCAGATCTAGAGGATTATGAGCATTAGTCTGTGTAAGAGTGGAGAGTATGCTTGAAGTGTGAGTGGGGTAGTTCCGGGAGTGTGCTTGGGGTAGGTATGAAACTTAGAAGATCCTCATAATTGTTCTGGCCAGATTGTAATTCCATAATCCGTGTGTATAAATGTCAGCTTCAGACAAGTAATACACAGGACCCGTCCTGGTCTGTTGAAGCTTCAGTATAGTGGACGACTGGAAAAAAAAATGGCCGGACACATGGCAGAGAAAAGCAGGTGCCCCATGGAAAGCGAGGACCCTGTTGCTGGCAGGAAGCGTGAAACTGAAGGATTTGCAGGGACTCAGGAGCATTGGGGGGCACTGTGTGGAGAGTCTCCAGGCTTGCGGCACGGGTCGCCCATCGATTGGGGTGAGGAGTTGCTGCTAGTTTCTGGTGCGCAGTCAGTGCAATAACTTCCAGAGCTTACCAGATGAGGCTTGGGAGGGGGTTCTGTCACTGGTAGAAGCAACGAAAAAATGCTGAGCACAGGGGCATCCAGGGTACCCAATGGTGCAGAGCAGAGCTGCAGTGATTTCCCTGACCCACTGGTGCAAAGGAAGTTGGGGGATGGGTCCACGAGGAGTGGCGTGCGCTGCCATACTTGGCACAGCAGGCTTCCAGCACGTGCCAACCCAACAAGGGTAGGGGGAGGTGGCAGAGGCCCGGTGCGCTGACCAAGATTAGACATGGCGCTGCTGGCGGTTGGGGACCAGCCAAGCAGTACAAGTGTTCCCAGACCGGGGTACAGCACCACAGTGGCTCCCCGATAAAACCCGCCAGTATAAAGCCGTGAGACCAGGGCACCGCAGGGGGGGCGGCGCCCGCAGGCAACTGAGGGCTGTGGGCAGTGAGAGGGCTGCCAGCAGTGACTGGGACAGCTTTCACTGAGTGCAGAGGTGCCCGGAAGAGTGGGCCC
Source organism: Melozone crissalis (assembly GCF_028551555.1). Taxonomy (NCBI): domain Eukaryota; kingdom Metazoa; phylum Chordata; class Aves; order Passeriformes; family Passerellidae; genus Melozone; species Melozone crissalis. The sequence goes on along the minus strand of NW_026535813.1, from coordinate 291,959 downwards.
GGTTGTGCGAGGTGTCCAGGCCAGGGACTGCACTGGCGTGCATGGGTGGTAGGGGACTGGGGACGCCCCACGTGTTAACTTTCAGCAGTACTGACCCGACTGAGGGTGACCACGGCAGTCAGAAGCACTAGAGTCCAGAGCTGCTGGTCTGCTGATGCGGGCTGCTGGTGGCCAGAGCCGCACTTGTGGACTTGGGGGGCGGGGGGTTTGGAGGCATGGGACTGCTAGCAGTGGGAGCTGCAGACAACATGGGCCATGGGCAGCGAGGAGCTGCTACTGGGTGCAGTGCTTCAGGGCACAGAGGGTGTGGTTTGCACCCGGCACTGCTGTGAGTCAAGAACAATCTCTGTTATGCAGGGGTCTCGGGGGCCAGCGTGGGTAGCTTTCGGTGGTTGCTCTGCACTAGTAAACTGAGAGGTACCAGAGAGCCGAAACATGGCTGCAAAAAGAGCAGCAGAGCCGACCCAGTAGTAATCACAAGCGAGTTGGTTTTTTCCGTTTTTGCTTTTTGGGAAGAAAGTAAATTTTATGTTTTCCTTTCCTTTCTTCCTCTTTTTCCTTCCTCACTTGTTTTCTTTCTTTCACCTTCTAGCTAATTAGGAAGGAGGGTCTTGCTGAGAGAACCTGTGGTTAGCAAATTAGGATAAGACCGAAAACAAGTAAGAAGTCCCCAAAAGGAGAAGGAGGATCCTCTCCCCTCTTCCCTTGCCCTCCTCTAGGCTGCCAAACCTCTGAGCTTTTCTTCTTCCTTTATCTTTAAGCTTTTCATTTAGCAATTGCCAAGTAAATGAAAAAGAAGTGCATTGGCAGATGAGTTTTAGAGACTAGAGTGTGCCTGTCATTTCCTACTATAGTTTAGATCCCTGTTGCCTCTCAAAGCCACTAACCACCTTATGGTTGGGGCTACTGGGAAGCACTGCACAAGCTCCCTAAGTTGGGCAGACACTAAGAGAGTAAAAAAATTAGTTTCCTCTTTATGTTTACCTCCCCATTGCTCTAAACTAGTGCAACCCCATTTCTGTAGGGCTAAAAGAGTGTGAAATGCCCAAACCAGACTACCTACCCTACTTTACTCCCTGGGCCCAACTCTGTGCCCATGTCTGGTGATTTCCTCTCTTGATCAGCTCCTAAGACTTTTTCTTCAGCTGAGGGCTGTGTCCTGAAAGCTTCACTCTACTTCTCCTTCTAGGCTCTCCTTCCACAGCCAAGAACAAATACTCTTAAGAATAGCAGAACTACAAGACATCATAGATTAAAACTGTGAAATGAGCACAATTTCAGAGAGTCCTGTTAGAACATATATATCATGCTTTGAACTCGTTTAGCTAAAAGTCTTGACCTGTCTCCACTCAACTTTAACACTGGGAAAGTGCTACTTCTCTTTCAGGTTAAGAGAAGAGCTTAAGTGTCAAAAACTTAGACATTTTTTCCATACATGACACAGATACCTTTCCCTCTTTCAGTCCAATATAACATCTTAATAAAAACTTTGTCTCACTTTCACCCCTACAGAGTGGCCTGAAGCCTTCCTTACCATATCCCCAGAAGACAGTGAGCTAGCCTCCACAGTAATAAAAATCACAAGTATCCCTCCTCGGTTAAGAAGTAAAAAGTACCCCTTAACAAAATACAAACTTCCAAGGCAGTGGGGTAAGACTGCTTTTAGTTCCTACCCCAATATATCATGAATAATATAGGAGGTGAGAAACTCCATGAGTGCTATGACCTAGTAGTGATCCTCAAAAAATCTTTCTAATCCTCCCCTTTGTGCTATTCAAGCTCCTGAGGAAAATAAGACAGCAAAAAGTGCTCAGATTTGCCCTTTTAAAGTGAGAAGCAAAAAGCAAGAATCCAGCATAATCTCTGACTTTTCCTTTAAGACAGGCCTGTCTATTCCCACCCCAAAGGGACAGAGAGTGCTCTTTTAACTGTAACACAATGTCCCACCCATACTCCCCTCTCCTTTCCCCATCCCCTACCGTGATATAATCCCACGAAGAGAAACCCACGGAGGCGTCAGGGCCTGGAGAGCTCTGACAGAGTAATGTACAAGTGTGTGCCAGTGTATGTAGCTCTGTGTGCACATGTGTTTTCTAGTGTGCCCAAATGTGAGTGAACACATCCTGCTTTACACAGTGTACGTGTGTCAGTGTACACAACACTACTCACATAGATGTGCTGAAGTGTACATGTGATATGTACACTGCTGTTTACATGTATGTTAAATTACACACTCAAGTGTGAGTGAACCTGTGCACAGCTCTGTGCTTGTGAGTATGCACAGGTTCTGCAAGTGTGAGCATGACAAGTGTGAGCCATGTATATTAATGTGTGTGACACTGCACACATTGGCATGCTCAAGCTCTATGTGCAAGCAAGTCTTGTGCTTGCTGGCACATGTGCATTAGTAAAGACTGTACATAAGTAAGTGTCTGTGTAATATGTGTGCTGGTGTGGCAGGTTGGGGGTACACAAGTGTGTGCTGCTATCAAGTACCATAATACACAAGAGCTCTGTGCAGGTGAGCAGGTACCAGTGTGCACATTCACTAACTCTGCACACGTCCCTGTGTGCATACACGGACTGGGCATGCCCAGAGACATAGCTCTAGATTCACAGCTCCATGCATCCGACTGCTGTCTCACCTGGAAAAACAGACGTATGTGTATATATGTATGTAAGTTTCACTACCTAGCTCTCTTGTGTACACCTTGTTCTTGTAAGGAGAGGAATTTGCCTCTATGCATAAGTTTACCAAAAGTTGTGGGAACTCAGCACAGCAGTCCTGATGGGCAGAGTCACCGAGACCACCCTTGGGGGACTCGGAGGTCCTGGAACGTTGCCAGAAGTGTTTGGTGGTTGGACTTTGATCCTGCACAGGAAACGACACCTGTATGAGGATGGGAGGATCACACGGAGATAAATGGTGAAGAGATAGATTAATTATAGTGTGAAACACAGGTTTTAGAATCTTGGTACGGGGGGGTTCTAGGGACAAGATGGAGGAATTAGGGCGTGTCCTGTCCTTCTTCTTCTTCTTGTCGTCCATCTTCAGTGGTGATAGTGGCACTTTGAGATTGGTTCTTACTGAATGTGCACTTGTCAATAAGGGTGAAAGGTATTGGGGAGAAAAGGTAAATATCGTATACGTAGTTTTGGGTATAATGATAAGTGACCGCCCCAAGGGCAGTCAGTGTGCTCATGGCTGACTTGCTGTGCTGACCTCTGTTGGGCCGGGAGAAAATATTGTAGATAAGAATTAATAAACAACACTGAAGACCGAAAAACCTGAAGAGTCCTTTCGTCCTTTGGAGCGCGGGCTGCCCTAAGGCCATCCCGAGCCTTTCCAGGCCATTAAAACAGCCAAGAACGGAACAACTGGTGTCCGCTGCGTGGGCTACTCCCGCCAAGGGAGGGTATCAGCCCTGAAGAGTCGAGACTGAAGAGCCGAGAGGGCAGCTCCGGATTTGGACGAATTCCCAGGAGAGCACTGATAACTCCTTGGGAGAGAAGAAAAAAAAACGGCCGAGAGAGTCTGAAAAAAGACAGCAGTCACTGAGAATTACACCTCTCAGCTTCTGCCGAAGAAGGTTCGTAGCAGAACAGCCCGAATCGGAACCAGAAAGGCGCCTCTGGATCCATCTCCTGTGACCTGCTGGACGGAGATCAGGAGGCTTCGGACTGCTCTGACGACAGAGATTCGGTGAGAAGGTCAAAATTAAGAACATGGGGGGCACACTCTCCCAAGAACAGCTGGGAATTTTGTCCGCCTTACAAGGCGTGGCAGAGATGTACACAGTCGGGATTCCAAAGAAGGAGCTGAAAGAGCTTTTATTGTGGGTGAGACTCAATTACCCGTTTTCAGAGACACGTCTGTTGTTTGAAGTAGGGTTTTGGCAAGAAATTAATAGGCACCTCTATCTCCTAGCCACGAAAAAAGACAAGACAGCCTTAAAATTGCTGTCTCCGGCAAGAATTATGTTAGAAGGCATATCAGTGCAGTCAAAACGACTGGAAAGGCAACAAGCTGTTGCGGGTCCCTCAGGAGCAGGGGGAGGAGAGCAAGGCTCTAGGCAGAGATTGGCTCTGGCCCCAGCTAGCCAGGGGGAAAAAGCTCTTGAGGAACGGGAGCAGGGAATAATGTCATTGCCTCCAATCTCACCACCCAGAAAGCACAAGAAATCCCTAAAACGCCCTGAAACCCCAGAGAGTACAGGGACTTCAGGCTCCGACTCAGAAGCGGCGGGGTCGGAAGGAGGCGTCCAAGGGGGAGAAAAAGGGTCGGGGGAAGCGTTTTCTCGCGGCGGGCAGGGCAGCGCAGCGGCGGCAGAGCAGACTGGCGCTGCTGCGGCGGTGCAGGCTGAGAGGGAGGTGCGAGTAAGGAGGTGATGGAAGACACGGGTTCTGGTGCGGCTTTCGTAAGCACAACGCCGGGAGCGGCGGCTGCTCCAGCCGGCACGGTGGCAAAGACGCGCGCAAAGGGCAAGGCTCGCGGAATCCCTGGGGAGGGGTCTCAAACCAGTGCGGGAGCGTCAGACACGGGCAGCGAGTTGGGAGAGGCTGCAAAGCCCCAAAAGGCCACCGTAGAGAGACGCAGGAGACGCGCGGTTGTGACGTCAGACCCGGAAGTAGGGACGTGGAGATTGGCTCGAATCGCGGAGCGGGCCCTGGTGCCGGCGGGGGGCGGGCTGTGCGCACCGGTGGGAGGAGTGGATACAACATCAGAGGAGGAGGAGAGAGAGTCAGGGACAGATCAAAGGGAAGAGATTTCAGAGGTGGAACGGGAGGGAGAGAGTGACGTCAGCTCGGGAGAGAGGGGACGCGGTTCCAAAAGCACGCATGTGCAGAAAGCAGAGCGCGGGCGGAGGCAGGCTCGTTCCCCTGTGACGTCTCCGGCAAGGAGGGGCTGTGCTCGGGGTTCCACATGCCAAGGCTCCACCCCCTCTCCAGTCCCGGTGCCTTCAATCCAAACCCTTGGAGTCCAAGCCTCTTCCCTCCAAGGGAGATGTTCACGTATTCCAGCTCCATTGTCAGATGAATTAAAAGCCATGCAGACATGGTCTCAAACAAGATCGCAAGCATGGCAGTCAGCCGAACGAGGGGCAGTCGAGTTCATGTCGTCATCCGAGCTACAGAGTCCGGTGACAGCGCCACCTCGTGGGGGAGTGACAGAAGTGCACGACATGCCAGATCTGTTCGGTGGAGCCACATCGCCATCTCGTGGCGAGACTGCAACAATGCAGCAATTTTTTCCAACAACATATAAAAAGAAGAGTACATCTAAGAAAACAATGACAATGCAACAAATGGATTATCTTTCAACTTCAGGATTTCGCAAGGAAGAAGAAAATTCAGATGAAGCACAGCAACAAGGAGAAGACATCATACGGATTACAGCATCTGAAGGTGTTCCGGCATGGATGCTGTCAGCAGCAGAAGCAGCAAAAAGCTTCGTGCATTCTTTTGATACAGCAAAAAAGAAATATCAACAGGATCCTCAAGTTTCCTTTTCGGATATAAGAGTGAGGCCGAAAACCTCAAGGCAAAGAATGAGGTACAACGAATCACCGATGACCTCCACGACTCCACTGTTCATGCAAATAGCAATGGAGTCTCCAGAGGAGGAATTTCAACAGCCGGTGAAGACGATGGATTGGAAGTGCATCAGAAAAGCGTTGGCAAAAGACAAGCATTTATTTCCGAGTTCAGGAGATTTGACAATGCCAGTGACATACGATGCCCAGGGACAGAACCCGAGATCGGAAAGGATGGGTTACGAAACACTCAAAGACTTAGGGAAGGCCGCTCAAACTTTTGGGCTGGAGTCACAATATTTCAAACAACTATTAAGAGGGACATTCACCACCTATGACCTTACGCCATATGATATTCGAAGCATTGTGGCAATGGTTCTCACTGACACACAGAGTCTCGTCTGGGAAAAAAGATGGAGAAAGTATCTTTCAGAGTTGCGAAATAGATATCAAGGTGGGCCAAACGCAAATCTCACAGAAGCGCAGTTAGCAGGGGATCCTCCGGATGATAACCCAGGGGAACAAGCAGTGCGGCTTCCACGAAGAGTGTTAAGTGACATCAAAGAAGCAGCACGAATGGCAATCATGCAGATTACGCCAACAGGAGCTCCAGATGTTCCGTTCTCTTGCATCAGGCAAGGTCCCACAGAACCATTCATGTCGTTCATCGATCAACTCACGCAAGCTGTGGATCGACAGGTGACGATTGAGGAAGCGAAGAGGCCTCTCTTGGAGAGCTTAGCTTTCGGCAATGCCAACCCGGATTGTCAACGGGTCATTAGTGCCATGCCAGGACGGCCATCCTTGGCAGAGATGGTGGAGGCATGCAGCAAGGTGGGGACACCTCAGCATGTCGCATATATTGTGAAGAACGAGTTAAGAGAGGAATGGGAAGAACAGATAAAGGGACACTCAGAGAGACAATCAGAAGACAAGGCATTGGAAGAGATGCTGGAAAAAATACTTCATCCACAGAACGAGAACACCAACAAAGTTCTTGCAACAATGCAGAAGAAGAGCAATCCCCCAGGAGGGCAGTGTTACAAATGTGGGGAGTTTGGACACCTGAGAAAGAATTGTCCACGAACACATACACCAGCGCCAGCACAAAAAGCGGAAAGGCCAATTTGTGCGCGGTGCGGAAGAGGAAGAAACTCTGTGAAAGAATGTTATTCTCAGACAGATGTGGAAGGAAATCCGTTACCGTATCTGGGAAACTGGAAAAGGAGCGCGGCCTTAAATCGCCAGCGCGCTCAGACACAAGTACTGGTGGTGACACAAGAGCAGACAAGGCAATCATCAGTGAGCAACAGGCAGACGCCCTCAGCAAAACGCTCAGTCGATTCCATAGTGACCCAGACCTCCTCCCACCAGGGGCACAGTGTGCATTGGCAGCTTCAAAACTAGTATGCTTTGTAGACGAGAATCATGCAGAGATACCAAGGGGTATCCGCAGAGATTCATACAAAAAACAAGATTTCTTAATAGTTGGACAAGACAAATGCAGCATCCTTGGACTCATTGTTTATCCTACAGTTGTTTCTGCAGACAAGAATACAGAATTGACGGTTCTGGCAAGAGCGCTTCGTCCACCATTGACTGTGCCGGAAAATACTGTGGTTGTGAGAGCTTTCGCCTTGCCGCCACATGCCATTGGAGAAGTCATGTCAATCTTCGACGAAGAAGGGTTCCCTATGAAGGAACATGTTGAAGTACACACAACATGGGTGAAGCACATAGGGCGAGATCGACCCATACTCACGTGCCAATTGACATGTGGAGACAGGACGATAGCAATCAGAGGCATGCTCGACACAGGGGCGGATGTCACAGTAATATCGTACATCTTTTGGCCACGCAATTGGAGCTTGGTCGCGCCCTTGGGTTCTTTCTCAGGCATAGGGGGAGCTTCTCTGTGTCTGCAGAGTGCGAATTCTGTCGTTGTCACGGGACCAGGAGACAAGACGGCGATCATTCATCCTTTTGTCGTCCAAAAGCCGATCACAGTCTGGGGTCGAGACCTTTTGGCACAATGGGGCGCGAAGATCGAAGTGGATTTTTAATAGGGGTCACTGTGGCACTCGCCACACTGAAGTTGACATGGAGAACAGACGATCCAGTTTGGGTGGATCAGTGGCCCCTTGAGCGGAAAAAGTTGAGTGCTTTGAAAAACCTGGTCCAAGAACAATTGCAGAAGGGACACATCAAGCCAACAGACAGCCCTTGGAACTCTCCAGTGTTTGTCATCAAGAAAAAGCTATCAGGCAAATGGAGGTTGTTACACGATCTCAGGAAGATCAACGAAGTCATAGAAGACATGGGACCACTTCAGCTGGGACTTCCATCTGTCTCAATGATTCCCAGAGATTGGCCGCTTGTGGTCATTGACCTCAAGGATTGTTTCTTCAGTATTCCGCTCCATCCAGATGATGCTCCGAGATTTGCCTTTTCAGTTTCGAGTATCAACAAGGAAACGACTCTGCAGCGGTACCATTGGGTGGTTCTTCCACAAGGACTGAAAAATTCTCCGACGATCTGTCAATGGTACGTGGCACGAGCTTTGGCACCAGCGTGGAAGAAATTTCCGAAGGTGAAGATCATTCATTACATGGATGATTTGCTCATTGCAGCATCAACACAACAGGAGCTGCAAGAAGCTCGTGACTGTGTGATCGCAGAGGTGCAAAAGGCAGGTCTGGAAATCAGCATTTCAAAGATTCAAGAGGTTGCGCCTTGGAAATATCTAGGGTGGAAGACTTCAGAGAAAACAATAAAACCTCAGAAAATGGAGGTCAGCACAAAGATCAGCAATTTGCATGATTTACAACAGCTTTTGGGAGAGATCAACTGGATGAGGCCGGTTTTGGGAATCACAAGCAGCGACATTCCAGCGTTGCTCGATCTTTTGAGAGGAGACACAGACATTCGATCTCCCAGGACACTCACGCCAGAAGCAAAGAAAGAGTTGGAGAAAGTCACAGACGCGATACAGAAAAGGCAGGCACATCGATTTGTTCCAATGTTGCCTTTTCAGTTGGCAGTGCTGGGGAAGAAAACACAGTTCCATGGTTTGATCTTCCAATGGGATGAATCACAAAAAGACTCTTTGATAATCATAGAGTGGGTTTTTCTACCATACAGGCCTTCAAAGACAATTCTCACAGATTTAGAGATGGCAGCACAAATCATCATAAAAGCGAGAACGAGGTTGCTGACAATGGCAGGAAGAGAATTCTCAGTCATCAGATTACCTCTGAAGCAAGACTATTTGGATTGGGCAATGCAACAATCAAAAGATTTATTAATCGCGTTGTTAGCTTTTCCGGGAATTTGCACAATCCACTTTCCACAGCATAGAATACTGCAATCACAAATATGTTACAGAGCGAAACCAAGAATAAGTGAAGAACCTTTGGACGGGATCGTAGTGGTCACTGATGGCTCAGGGAAGACACGCAAGTCGGTGATCACTTGGAGAAACTCAACGACAGGGGATTGGGAATCAGATGTAAAGATGGTCCAGGGCTCTCCACAAATTGTGGAGTTGGCAGCCGTTGTCCGAGTGTTTCAGTTGTTCAAAAAACCTCTCAATCTGGTCACAGATTCCGCATATGTTGCGGGTGTGGTCAAACGATTGGAGGGTTCGCTCTTGAAAGAAGTCAGTAATGAGGTTTTATACTCATATCTGGCGAGCTTGAAAACATTGCTAGAGAGCAGGGAAAGAGAATATTTTATCACGCACATTAGAGCGCACACAACACTGTCGGGATTTTTAGCAGAAGGGAATTCTTGGGCAGACAGGTTGACAATGCCCATTTCGCAAACACTGCCGGACATTTTTGAGCAGGCAAGATTAAGTCATGCGTTCTTTCATCAGAATGCACAGGCGCTGATGGAGTCCTTTCGTCTCAAAAAGAGTCAGGCGAGGGAGATCATTAGTGCTTGTCCAGACTGTCAGCTTGTGCAGCCACCTTCTTCTACAGGAGCAGTCAATCCACGGGGACTGCAAAGTCTTCAGTTGTGGCAAGCTGATGTCACGAAGTATCCATCTTTTGGGAGGCTCAAAAATGTTCATGTTTCAGTAGATACATTCTCAGGTGAAGTCTTTGCTTCAGCACATGCAGGGGAAACAGCAGACCATGCTTGTCGACATTTTCTGCAAGCATTCGCATCATTAGGTGTGCCTCAGGAGATAAAAACATGTGGGGGCGAATATATATATGTATGTATTGTTATGCAGAGAGTCCCTGTTAAGATCTATGTGTGGGTCCTCGTTACTCCAAACGAGCTACAGCTGCAAAGTCCTTAGTTGGGCAGCAGCTGTGGCTCCTGAGGGTAACTGGAATAAATAGGGGTGGGTCGAGAGCCCAGGAGGAGCCCCTGAGAAGACACACGAAGAACTGCACAGCAGAGAAGAACAGCTTGGTGCAGTGTGTGGGACCTGAGAAAGATGACTGCAACAAGAATGCAACAAAAACAGACAATGGTCCAACGTATACAGGCAGGGTGCTTGACAGGTTCCTGAAAAGATGGGGTGTCAAACGTACTTTTGGTATTCCACATTCGCCCACAGGTCAGGCAATCATTGAAAGAACACATCACACCCTGAAATCCCTTCTGGACAGACAAAGAAGGGGTGAGCCAGAGGCAACACCTCACATGAAATTAAATAAGGCGTTGTATTTGTTGAATTTCCTAAATAGTTCATCCTCAGAACCTAATCCACCAATCGTGAGACATTTTCTAAACAGCACACAGGCAAAGCTAAGGGAAAATCCTTTAGTTTTGATCAGAAACCCAGAGACAGGACAAATAGAGGGTCCTTTCAAACTAATCACTTGGGGCAAGGGTTTCGCTTGTGTTTCCACAGATCGAGGTCTGAAGTGGGTGTCAGCCCGACACGTGAAGCCATTTCGAACGCGAGAACAGGAGAACGCTGATCCGAGAAACAAAGAGACGAGTACTCAGACAGAAGTCGAGACTCAGACTGCAAAAGCCGACTCAGAAGAGAAATAAAAAGAACTGAAGACTTTGGGGATTTTTCCTTTGGGGTCTTGAGTGAAAACATAACAATGATTTTGCACAAAAGTGAAGTCATGAGCATCATTCTTTCATTCATTGCAATAAGCAATGGGGCAAATTTACCTATTAATCAACCGAAACAAAATGTATGGGAGGCTTTAGCTCAAGCAGTGAATTTGGATAGTATTTGTCTGACACATTCGAGGCCAGGAAGACCATTTTCAGCATGCATGTTTGGATTGCCAGTGGACGAATGGCCAATTCCAGGGCACTCCGCAGTTAACATCTGGCAGGTCATTAAAGATCCTGTGAAGGAGTGGTGTGCTTGGACACATCTTCTTCCTGTGGCTTCTACAGAACCTCAGGAATTGGAGATTTTTGGGTCCATGACAATGGAACTCTGCATGCAGTTCGAAACTTCAAATGTCACAAAGGCAAAAACTATCGATTTGACTCCCAATCATGAATTCTATAAAAATGCATCAGCTTGGTGCAAATACACAGAGAAAACTGCCAGAGGATCGATCCAAGTCCCAGTGCAATTGCCACGGGGTTTGTTTCTAATTTGCGGGGACAGAATTTGGCACGGCATTCCTGCTAATGCCACGGGAGGTCCATGAAGCATTGGGGAAATTTCAATGTTGTTGCCAGATTTGAAATCGCTAAGAGAGAAAAAGCACAAAGAAAAAAGATCAATACAACATTATGCGGCAGATTGCAATGATGAAATATTTACTTGGGACAAGGCAGCGAGAGTTGCTACAGCAATCTTCTCACCTCAAGCAGCATCGAGGGTGGCCTTGACTCAAATCGACCGCATGGGTTGTTGGTTGAGCAAACATGCTCAATCTGTGTCTGTCGCATTGAGTGATATGTTAAAAGACATCAGTGGTGTAAGACAGACGACTCTTCAAAACAGAGCGGCGATCGATTATCTATTGCTCGCTCATGGACATGGGTGTGAAGAATTTGAAGGGATGTGCTGCATGAATCTCTCAGACCATTCAAGATCAATTCATGAAAGTATTCAGAAAATAAAAGACAGCATAAATAAACTTGGCGAGATCACAGGATCGTGGATCGATGATCTGGTAGAATTTTTTGATATCTCTCCCATATGGAGAGGAATTTTAAAGATAGCATTCTATGTCTTAATAATTCTCTTAGTCCTCATACTTGTCATTCCGTGCATCTTTGTATGTCTAAGACGTGTCATGAGTCAGGTAGCAAAAGAAGTGTTTTTAGTGCAAACAGAAGGGGGAGATGTGGGAACTCAGCACAGCAGTCCTGATGGGCAGAGTCACCGAGACCACCCTTGGGGGGCTCGGAGGTCCTGGAACGTTGCCAGAAGTGTTTGGTGGTTGGACTTTGATCCTGCACGGGAAACGACACCTGTATGAGGATGGGAGGATCACATGGAGATAAATGGTGAAGAGATAGATTAATTATAGTGTGAAACACAGGTTTGAGAATCTCGGTACAGGGGGGTTCTAGGGACAAGATGGAGGAATTAGGGCATGTCCTGTCCTTCTTCTTCTTGTCGTCCATCTTCGGTGGTGATAGTGGCACTTTGAGATTGGTTCTTACTGAATGTGCACTTGTCAATAAGGGTGAAAGGTATTGGGGAGAAAAGGTAAATATCTTATACGTTGTTTTGGGTATAAAGATAAGTGACCGCCCCAAGGGCAGTCAGTGTGCTCATGGCTGACTTGCTGCACGGACCTCTGTCGGGCCGGGAGAAAATATTGTAGATAAGAATTAATAAACAACACTGAAGATTGAAAAACCTGAAGACTCCTTTCATCCTTTGGAGCGCGGGCTGCCCCAAGGCCATCCCGAGCCTTTCCAGGCCATTTCAACAGCCGAGAACAGAACAAAAAGTTTATATAAAGTTGTATACAGTGATTTCCATCAGATTTAATAGTGTTTAAGTTTCCATTAAATCCCTATAAACAGGGATATCTACAATCACTGTAACCCACTGCTGTTCTAGCCCACGTTCCCTAAAACTGCTACCATCAAAACAGGATGCTAGGCTATGTGCTAAATCTCTCTGTGATTGTAATGCTTCTAGGCTGCACAGTTCCCTTGTATCAGCAGTAGTAAGTAACTAAGACTCAAACATATGAAGCAGTGCAATGTCCATTATCTTCAGTTTAACCCCTCAGTGAAGAAGTCCCTTTCAGGTACTGCTAACCACTGAATCAACTGTATGAACTGCAGAGCAAGAGTGGACTCGTGTCAACAGAATTAAAGGCCCAGTAAAAGAACCCAAAGAATAGACTGTAACATCCAGACCAGGTGAGAGATAGCCAAAGAAGCTCAAAGACGTCTGAAAAGTAAAGTCAAGCTTCCACCAACCAGCTTGAAGATTGTTTTAACTAAAACTTTAGGCAGGGAGGTTAAACCGCATCATTTCTTGATGTAATTGTCCTATTTTAATAGATAAGAATTACAAGCATCTGTTGAGGGGAGGTATACAGGGAACTGCAAGAGGTATTGGGGCAGTTTCCTTAAGAACCAACAAGTAAAGTAAAACAGGAAATAGAAGGCAAGACCAGGTTGGCCCCTGTGTTTGCCACCAAGAAGATTATGCCCCTGCTGTGGGCAGCAATCCCATAGGCATGGTAAGGTGGGAACAAGAAAGCCATACCAGACCTCTGTCATTCCTCAGTTGTCTCTTAATGCAACAGAGACTAAAGGGCAAGACTGAGTTGGCCTCTGTACTCACCACTAAGATACATGTGCTATGAGTAGCAACCCCATAGGCAGAGTTGATGGGAGTAAAAAGGCCATACTGTAACTCTGAGATCCCATTTCTTCCATTCCAAATAAGTGTGTCTAAAGAAAACCTAAGATTTTTTTCTGTTCCCACTGTCCTCACCCACATCAACAGATGCTAGTAAAACTTATTCTTTTATTATTTATTCTTTTTTGAGAAGTAACAGTAGATTATCAGAATCAAAAATGAGAATTAATTGTTCGAACCAAATGACTTATAGAAAAGGGGGGTTTGTTATAGATGAGTAATGTAATGGTTGGCTCTCACAATTAAGAGATAGATATTATGATGACGTTAAAATGTATAGTAAAGTTATTGTAATATGTCCTCCCATAGTCCTCTTTCCCCTCCCCCTTGTAATAGTCTTAGTAGTCAGGACATTCGGGGAAGGCCAGCTTGTTACCAGGAGGCACGGCGTAACAACACTTAACCTCCAATCAAGATGTAAGAAAGTAATGTCCACCAATGGATGGCAGAGAAGAAGTTGACTGATAAAACTTTGGGAAGGGCTAAGGGTATAAAAGGCAGAGCATCCATTTTGTAGATTGAGCACTTGGCTGATAGTCATGGGGACTCCCAGCACTGTGATTTTTCCTTATTTGGTCCTTTTGTTGTATTTTTGTTAAGGTTTAATAAACCCTTTAAAATTATAAAAGTGAGGGTTGTTTCTTACAGTTGGGTTGCTTCTTTTTTGCATTTCTTCCACAGCCTGGGCTGTGGCTGTATTTTCAAGACTTTGTGTATTCTGTTTCTGAGTTCCATCTCGCTACAGGCTGCAGCACACTATATCTTAGCCGATCCCACAGCTGACTGCAGTCTTCCTTTCACAATTTGTGTGTTTGCCTGGTCCTGTGGCCGACTTGACTTGTCTCCTCTTTCTTGGCTGATCGTTTTGTGTAGTTTTTTGCAGCAGGCTGTTCGCTTGTTATCAGGTCTCTTTCGTGGCAGGCTGTTCGTTTGTGATCGTGTCCGGCTGTCACCAGATGTTGCAATAAATTAACTGTGACTCCATTTTCTTCATGCAGAAAAAGCCAATTCTTTATTCAAATAACTAATTTTATACAATTTTCACAGACCTTGTGTGCAGCACCAATTGGCTAGTAGTAGTTTTTTTGCTACTTCATTCATTGGTCAGAAGGTGATTTGTGTGTTCATGCTAAGATTCAGATATTTACATTTTTCCTTTGTGGGTTCTCACTGAACAGAGCTACTGTTTAAGCAGGTGCAGGCTTGTTTTTCTCTCCAGTAATAGGTTGTTGTGTTAATGAACTTTTCATACCTAAGATTGTTTGGCATGGGAACTTGCAAGCTATTGTTAGCTTAAGTAAAGTAGCAGGACCTAATCCATATTTTGTAAGACTTTTCTTTTATAACATCTTTTACCAGTCTGCAACACACCTTGGGAGAAAAAGAGAGAAGAGTAGTCCTGTGTTCCCCGGAGAAGATCTCTGTTTCCAGGGATGAAGATGATTTTAGAGATAGATAATGAGAACTTTTGCCTTTGAACAACTCATCTTTAAAACAATACCCCATAAGTCGATACAACCCATCAACAAGCTGTAAGAAGGCTTGTGGAAAATGGGAGGAGCTTCACAATGGCAGGGTTCCCCAGGCAGCTGTTATCAGTGAGGAAACTGAGAGCCACAAGAGAACTGTTTTTTTTCTCTTTTGTGGAGAAGTCTCCATAACATTAACAAGAGGGACTTCTCACTTCTCTCCCTAAGTGAACTGAAGAAAGACAATTTAGAAGTGGTAAAGTGACTAGAAATTTTAGGGTTTGTTTCTTTACATTGTCAGTGGGAAAGAAAAGGTGGTGGGGGGAAGACAATTGTTCTAAAGGGTTTGTTTTAATTCTTACTTGTTACATGGCTTTGCCAGGGTTCCTCAGGGTGAGAGAGATAGACGAGAATCTTGGTCTCATGATCAGAAGGCTGGACTTATTATTTTATGATATATAATACATTATGACTATACTAAAAGGAATAAAGAGAAGTTCAGAAGCTGCTAAGCTAAGAATAGAATAGGAATAGAATCAACAAAGTTCTGTGTCCAGGCAGAAAGCAAGGACAAACTCTCCTGTGAGTGGTCAGCAAATCCAAACACTCACAAAAGACCAATCACCGCTGCACCTGTTGCATTCCACAGCAACCGAGAACAATTGTTTACATTCTTCTTCTGGGGCCTCAGCTTCCCAGAAGGGGAAAAATCCTAAACGAAAGGATTTTTATGAAAGAATGTCCGTGACACTTACTACTTTGGTTTTTTTTTTAGTTTCTATTAATAAAATTTTCTTTATACCCTTTTAAAGGTTTTGAGCCTTCTTTGCCTTTCTCCTAATCCTATCTTCCTATCTCACAGCAGGAAGTGAATGCGTAGTTGATTGGCCAGCACTGAAACCCATCACACTCATCAGTGCATTGGTTGGGAAATCTCAAAATTGGTGAAATCTCAAATTGGCAAACCAAAACTACTACAAGTACGTAGCCCACTTGAAAGCCAATTAAGCTTTGACACACCAACGAATTTTGCAAATGGGAAGATGAACTGGTAAAAGTGCAGGACCTGGATGGTGGGTGCTGCTGCCTATTATCTGTTCCCAACAAACCTCTCCTGTAGAAAAGCAGGTTGGGTTATTACTCAGGCAACGCAATCAGATCTCTACACAACACTCACCACGGCTGGCTCAGTGAGAGAGGCAGAAGGCTCTTTTTTGCAGGGTTTCATTTCAGCAAGATATCACATGTGGTGGCTGATGGGAACCTGGCTAGAAAGAGAGAGCAACCACGTGGTGCAGGCAGCTTAAAAAGGGGAAGGGGTGGGGGGCAGAGCTAAGGGCAGGACAAAGGGGATTAGTCTCCAGGGGAGAGGGTGCAGCCACCAGGGGTATCCAACCAATGAGGGAACAGGGAAAGGAGAAACCAGGGTAGGTTGCACAATGTAGGGATCAGTGAGACAGAAGTCCATGGGGGAGTCTTGTCTTTTCCTCCAGGAGGAATGAACTCTATGGTGCAATGCCCTTGGGAAATGGCTGGGGCGGGGAGGGAGGGAGTTCATGGTATACTACAAGCTGGTGTCGCAGTCGAGGCAGTCACGACATAAAGCAGAGACCACAAGCAGTCTCAGTTGGCAACACTTGGCAACAGTTTATTAGTGAAAATGGCTGATCTTTTATACACTTTCCAGTTGTTTACCCTTCTTCTACCTTAGCTATTGGCCACAATAATTCAATACCATGCCAGTCGTGAAAAGTTACTCTGACTCCACCTGACTTTCTAAAAATGCTTCATCCAGCTGCCGAATGCTCTTTTCTTCCTTCTCTCGATCTCCTTGGTTACGGCCTTGGAGAAAGCTCCTTGTCAGCTTCTTCTTCTTCTTACTTCTCGCTCCTTTAGCTAACAGGCCCACTGCTAGCCCCTTCCACAATTCCCCCTTTTTTTTGTTTTTAAACTGTAAATACAGCTGCTATGGATTTTTGCAGGGCCCTTTGCAAAAACCCAAGCAGAGAGGGGACACACAAAATCACAATCACAACCATCAACAAAATTCCCATTCTTAATACAATCATTCCTGTCCTTCATCCATCTTTAAGTACTGATATATGGTCTTAGCCAGTGTCATCCGCACGTTCTGCTTCAGATGCGGAACCATCGATCCTGTCCTTTCCCGCACGCTCTAGGTAAGGTTTGACACAACAAGCAGGAACCCATCGAGGACCATTATCTGTCAAAACACAAGCATAACCCCTTCCCCAGGTTACCAGCTCCATTGGACCAGACCATATACCAGTAATCAAATCGTTGACCCATACCTTGACATTTCTATGGACATTTGGTTGCTTATAATTCAAAGAAGAAAAATGGCAAAAGATTGGAGATAACCGTGAGTCAGGTAGGGGACGCAAGAAGTTTAACACATAAACAGCTTTATCTAATCTCACTTGAGGTGACTCCTGTTGCATTCCCCCTTTTTGTTTTTGAACCTGACGTTTAAGAAGTCCGTGAGCTCTTTCAATAATTGCTTGGCCCGTGGGGACATGTAGAATGCCTGTTGAATGCTCAATGCCCCAGGCACAAAAGAATGCTTGCATTTTCTGCGAAGCATATGCTGGGCCGTTATCTGTTTTTACGTGACACGCAACACCTAGAATAGAAAAGGCATGATAAAAATGATGAATAGCATCTCGAGTTTTTTCTCCTGTGAATGCTGAAGCAACCATTGCATGATAAAAAGTATCAACTGTAACATGAACATACTTAAAGCGACCAAATTCTGGCATCTTTGTAACATCAGTTTGCCATTCTTCTGCCTGAGAGCAAATCAAACAATGGCTGCATCTGATGATTAGTTATGCCTAAGTATGATTGAATCCAACCTATCAAACCAACCAATTTCTGTACATCAGTAGCAGTTTTAACATCAATGTCTAACTTTACAGGTTGAGGCATAACTTGAGTGTTGGTCACCAACATACCTAGGTATTTCCAAGGCATGTGTTCCTGCACTTTCTCTGGGGCAATGATCAGACCAAAGGCTTTCAAATTTGTCACAGCACATTGTTTAAGAGCTAACAACTGTTGTTTGTTGTCAGATGCCAACAAGATGTCATCCATGTAATGATAGCAGTAGCAGTTTTTAAATTGCTCCCAGACTTTTGACAAGGCCTGTGCCATAAACCATTGACAAATAGTTGGCGAATTTTTCATGCCTTTTGGGAGTACCTTCCATTGATATCTTTTATCAGGTTCAGCATGATTTACAGAAGGCACCGTAAAAGCGAATTTTTCTTTGTCCTGCTCAGCCAATGGAATAGTGAAGAAACAATCTTTTAGATCAATGACAACTATTTGCCATTCCTTTTGAATCATCGTGGGTGTAGGAAGGCCTGGTTGCAAAGCTCCCATTGTTGCCATTACAGCATTTATCTGCCGTAAATCATGTAAAAGTCTCCATTTTCCCGATTTCTTTTTTATTACAAAAACGGGGGTGTTCCAGGGACTGAATGATTCCTCAATGTGTCCTGCTTGCAATTGTTTTGTAACTAATTCTTGCAGGGCAGTAAGCTTTTCAGTAGTCAGGGGCCACTGGCGAACCCAGACAGGCTTATCTGTCAACCATGTCAGGGGTACAACTGGACGTTCATTGCCCTGCAGCACAGTGGCCCCCATTAAAAATCCGTAGTAATTTTGACACCCCATTGAGATAAACAATCTCGTCCCCACAAACTTTGAGGAGCATCGGCAACATAGGGTCTGATGTTAGCTTGTTGGCCATCAGGATGTTTCACATTAATTACAATGGCTGACAGGCCACCTGTTGTAGCACCGCCCAACCCCAGGAGTCCAAAACTTGCACGAGTGAGAGGCCACGATTGAGGCCAGCAAAGTCGTGCGAGTATTGTGACATCTGCTCCAGTGTCAATCAAACCTGTTACTGATATAGTTCCTGGATGACATCCACTGGCGGTGAGAGTGCATGTCTTTTCTGGACGGCTCTCTGTTACTTTCTCAGTCCAAAACACTTGAGGTACTCCTGTCGATTCAAAGCTTCCTGTGCCGTGACTTCGATCCACTGTATTTGGAACAGAACTCACAAAAGGTACAAGTTGAGCAATGCAAGTTCCTTTCTGAATAGTGACAGGAGGGTCATCAATGGATACCATAGCATGAATCTGCCCTAAATAATCAGCATCAATAAGCCCTAGATGCACATGAATACCTCTAAGTGTAGTACTTGATCTCCCTATCAAAAATGCACTCAATCCCCGTCCTATCGGACCATAGGCATCAAGAGGGACTTTACATATTTCTTTTGTTAAAATGGTTACTGTGTCAGCGGTGGGTATATCAATCCCTGCGGACCCGCTTGTTGCCCCTGAGTATTGTTCGCAAATGGGTAGCTTTGCAGGGCTGGGAAGGCCCGCATTTGCTGTTGTGGTTGTTGGGGTATTTGTTTCCCCATGCGCCCCCTCGCGCTCCTCTTTGGGTTTCCCTGCAATAGCTGACCATTTGCATGATATTTACTCCTGCATTGCTTAGCATAGTGCCCAGATTTAGCACAACGGTTGCATACAACATCGCTGCTTGCACTTGGCCTAAATGTTGTTTTCCGGGCAGTACACTGTGACTTTATGTGCCCTTGTTGTCCACAATTATAACACTTCACTGAAGGTCTTAACACTGCAGCAAGGGCTGCCATTTTATGCTCAACTGAACCAACTTTCAAGCAAGCAGTAACCATTTCAGACAAGGTGGGTTCCCCAGGCAAAGTGTCAATAATCTTTCTGCAGTCTGGGTTTGCATTTTCTTTAGCCAATTGTACACACAATTTGTCTCGCAAAGTTTCATCATCTACCTGTTTCTTAATAGCGGCAGCAAGTTTTTTTGCAAACTGCAAAAATGGTTCTCTCGTTCCTTGTTGTATAGTGACATATTTCTGCTTTGGAGCTGCCATTTCCATTGTTTTAGTTAAGGCACTCATGCCAATTTGCTGAGCTTGTGCCAAAATCGAAGGATCCCACCTTGCCTGTAAATCTGGATTGGCAAAAGGCCCAGAGCCCAGTAGGGCATCAACACCCACAGCATGACGAGGGTCGTGTTGAGGCAACTGCATATTTGTTAAAGCCGTGTGCTCAGCCACTCGCCTCCAAGTTTCTTGAAATACACCATATTGTACTGGCTGGAATAGAATTGTAGCAAGATGAGTGATGTCATAAGGTGCAAGCAAATCTGCATTAATCACACGTATTAATTGCATTACCTCTGAGGAATTAATACCATACTGAGCTACTTTCGATTGGAGGTCTTGCACAACCCTCCAGGCGAAGACGTGATGACTGTCGTTCTGTCCTGTTCCAGGAGCTGCTTTGAAAACTGGAAAAGCCATAGGGTTATCACAAGCAACATTTGCATTGGCACTGTTCTCCTGAGGTACTCTTGGAGCACCTAACCTTTCTATGATGTCCCAATTCTTTTCTTCAACTGCTTTCCTCCTAACAAATTCCCAAAACTCCTGAGGTTGTCGAGGAAGCACAGTGACTTGGCATGGAGGCAAAGTCCATGGGGCAGTAAGGCTAGAGCTCTTAGGAGATGAAGGGACCAGAGCTCCTTGCCCCAACACAGGTGTTACTGCGGGCGACTCATCACTTGATTCACTGTTGCTGTCACTGTCAGGTAAAGGAGGATACAGCCTTGCAGGTTGTTCAAGCCGCTCAGAGGGAAGCGGGGGGGCAGATGGCTGGGTTTTTCTCTCTGCTATAGACATTTCAGCTAACTGGCGTAGCGGTGTAGTATATACAGGCACCATCGCGAGCTGCTGCACAAGTGTGAGATAAGGAGGCTTAGGGGTCTGATAAGAAGAGGCTAGGGCAGGTTGCCCAGAAGTTTTGGCAGCTTTCCCAGAAGCTCTGACAGCGTGCCAGGTAACTCCCATGGCATCCGAACTTTCTTCACCAAGTTCCCAATGAGAGCCCCCTTCTACCACAGAGGCCCCCCCATCAGGTTCTGTTATCAGCCCCAACTCTTCGTCCACATCTTGCTCCGTTTCTCTCTCTATTTTCCATTCCTTTAAAGCCTCAAAGAGCGAGTTCCAGGTTACTGCTAAATCAACAGCTGTTTTATCTCCTGCTCGAATGACTTGCCAAAGTCTGTCCCCGACCTTTTTCCATGCCTTAACACTAAATGCTGTATCGGGATCAGTGCCAAAATTCTGTGATTTGGCCCACAGCAATATTTTACGAAGCACATAGTCTGACATATTAATTCCCTTATTTCTTAACAAAACTTTCCATGTAGACAGAACATTTTCTTCCTCTTTAGATAAATTTTGTCCCATTATTACTAGTTGGTGGCTCACCTACTTCCAGGTGTCTTGATTGGAAGGAATCAGGTCCGGACCTCCCTGTGGCTGCCACCTGCCACTCTCAGCTGCACCAACGCTGCCTCCCCCACTACGTCCCAGTGGGTCACGGTTGCCAATTGCTAGGACCCCGTATGGGCCCCCACCGACTATTTTCTTATCACGTCGGGGATCACCAAAATGTTGCAGTCGAGGCGGTCATGACATAAAGTAGAGACCACAAGCAGTCTCAGTTGGCAACACTTGGCAACAGTTTATTAGTGAAAATGGCTGATCTTTTATACACTTTCCAGTTGTTTACCCTTCTTCTACCTTAGCTATTGGCCACAATAATTCAATACCATGCCAGTGGTGAAAAGTTACTCTGACTCCACCTAACTTTCTAAAAATGCTTCATCCAGCTGCAGAATGCTCTTATCTTCCTTCTCTCGATCTCCTTGGTTATGGCCTTGGAGAAAGCTCCTTATCAGCTTCTTCTTCTTCTTACTTCTCGCTCCTTTAGCTAACAGGCCCGCTGCTAGCCCCTTCCACACTACCCTCCATGGGTACCCTCCCAAGTTTGCTTCCTGGAAGATCCCATTTCACTCACCGGTGAGATTTTCAGTGGTCCTTCCCTGTGGACTCTTCACAGACCCCCCTGGTCCACCACTCATCTGTCTCCTGGACAGTCTCAGAAACCCAATCAATTGCCCGGTGCCGGCCGCCACCAAGGGGAGCTGATCACCCAAACGGGGTGAGGCATACCTTCAGCTCCACTCGCTGCCCGCTGCCCCGGACAGAGGAAAGACCCCGGGGACGAGACCCCAGTTGTCAGGAAAATTAATCCACAAACATCGGAGGTTTATGTCCAAAAAAGAGACAGAAGAGTCCTTTTAGTTTATGCGAATAAAGGGAGAGGCCAAGGGGCATTCCCCTGGGGTCTCTCAAATTTTTGGAGGACGCAGCCTCCTTTTATCCTAATATCCTGGTCACATTTCCCTTCTCTCATTCCCCATTGACTGAGGTACTTCAGAGGAACAGACTTCCCAGAACGCATGATACCAAAGATTCTCCTCTAATTGAATTGTTAAAACTGAAAATCATGGACAAAGGCTCTCTAACTAGTCAAAGTCAGAAAGTGGTATGTTTATTTACGCCGGCAGGCAGGAAGGGGGGGGGGGGGTCGCCCTTGAAATACGTGACCGCACCGCACAAGGGTTCTTGCATTCTAATAATTTCCAAAATAATACATATGCATAACCCCAGCACCTCCCATCTCCGCTTTGTATTAAAATTAGGTTATTAGTCTTTCACGTGTGTGCAATTCTTCTCTTGAATTGGGTCAGTGGTCTCAAAGTGGGTCAGTAGTCCCAGGGATGAAGTCAGGAAAGTCTTTGTCAGGTCTCTGTTACCCTCTGACATGATCCAAGGCCCCCTGCTTCGTGATGGATTGACACAGAGTCCAGGTGCTGGGCATTGTTCTACTGGTTTCATTATGTTCCTATAATGGTTCACTTGTTTCACCCTTCTACAAATGAGCTCATAATATAATAATTAGATTGAGCTGAAGCATCTAAGAATCATTAACCTATCATTGGTGTATCCAACTTCAATATGAATTGGTTATAGCCCTCAGCTAAAATCTTAACCCTTTCAAATCATGATTCATTCCCCACTCCTTCTTCAAGGTTAGTAAATTCTTTTACTAATATACAGATTCTTCTTCATCTAGCAAGACTGCTCAGTAGGTGTCTCTTAAAACTGTACTATATGCTCTCGATATTGAATTTAAAGCTGCTACTCACTGCAACAGTCTCCAATTCCAAACAAGTACTATAATAGACAAAAACAAACTTATACCAACTCAGATAAGCAAAACAATAATTGGATGAACTAAGGTATTGAGTAAGCTGATTGCCGTTGGAGACCACCCAAAAAGCACATCCCACCAATGAAGGGATGGGCCTTCTTCCAATCTTTTAAATACTCTCCATATAGTCTCGGTGTCATGGTGTATTGTAATCAAATTTTTCTTTCCTTCATCTTTAATTTCTTTAAAAATTCTCTTTAATTCATGATGTTTCAACAATTGGGTAACCAAAGCTAAGTTCATCCCTATAGGCACTGATAATATTTCTTGGACAGTAATCAAATTTGCCTTTATATATTGGTATGATACAACAGGTGCCTGATAGGAAAAATCACATCCCTCAATTTTGACAAAGTTACAAATGCAGAAGTTAAATTGAGTTTCCTTCACAGTTATCTCATCCACTATTATAGTGGGGCATGCTGTTCTGAGGCAGACACAACCTTGTCTTGTATACACGAGCAAGGTTGTCTGGTTAATGGGATGCATTTCAAAATGACAAATGCTTTACAATGTATCCAAACAAATATCTTTATCATCACCTACATTACTTTCACATATACACCCCAATTGTTCCCTCATTGAGCAGGGTTCTAAGTTAACAGTTCGCCATATTTCTTCAACCTTTCATGCTCACATTCTGTGTTCAAAAGGATGTAATATGGTCTCCTCATGATTTAGCCCTAAAGGAACAATTGGATGTATCAAATTACTGATGCATCGTATATGTTTAAAACAAAAACTGTTACCATACTCATCATAAGATCATAAGTAAAATTAACTAAAGCCCACTAGGATTGAAGTTCTTTTTCTAAATCTGAGGCATTATGCCAAACAACTTTATGAATTTTGGCAGGAAAAATGCATTTTCCTTGTCCTTAATAATTTAAGCCACCACTGATTGCATCCATAATTGTGCCTGTGTACACCCAAAAGCCAAAGAAATGTTCCCACTAGCTGTGCCTAAAGTATCAATCATCAATTGATGATCTCGTTCTTCCATATTTTCCTATTCTGCTAATATTTTGGACAATTTCCACTGGCTGGTATCTAATGCCAACAAGGAGGATTGCAAAGGTTGTTGCAATTAAACCATATCACTGCCAAGTTCTGTCAATTTGTTCATTAATACTTCTGAATCTATTGTATTTAGAGCTCCTAGTCCCATTCCAAATAATCCAGTAAGGTCTTTCTTCTGTCTGGACATATAAGGCATACACTTCTGCAGCCAGGTAGTCCAGTCCATAAAAGAGGTCCTTAAAAATGGACCATACTCGGATCGAATGGCAGAGGCATTTACTTGTACTGACATCTCTACCCGTTTTAATAACTACTTTGGATTAATCAGGAATTTTTGAATTCTGGCCTTTTTAACAGCATACAGTGCAATTTTGGTAATTATGGGAACCATGGGTTCTAAAGTGATTTGTGTAGTCGTGGTTTGTCTCAGTGTTGGTATTGGTTGAGTTATTTTAACCTTATGTATTTGGGAAGTACTACAAAATTGAGTTATACTATAATCAATCATAGGATCCTTGATGGCACAACCTTCTATTTTGAGTCTAAACTCTGGGCAATTGGCTAAGCATTTGTCACAGCATTCAGGACCAATTTGAATAAGTTTCATGGGTTTTTGATGAAATTCATGGAACCCATTCTGGACAAACGCATATTCACATCCCCAAATATTTTTTCCTTCCCACACAGTTGCATTTGTAACTTTTAGCATCTCATCCAGAGACTTACGGGAGTCAGATTCATAAGCTTTCCCTTGGCACTTATATATACCAGTCACATTATATGCAAGTGGTACTACATTAGCTGTGGCTATAGTGATAATCACAAATACCACAACTCTCCAGGCTACACCTACTTGATTATCCATTATAACTACAAGCTTTTCTATTCTTAAACTATGCTTATCATTTTACCCACACTCTATTTATTTTTCCGAGAAAGTTTTCATTTCAGTTCATTGTCATCCGGAATAACTTTCCAGAGTCCCTCGAGAGCCTTCTTCACTTGGGAATGATGGATCCAGACACTTAGTTCCTTAATCTTGAGTGCAGTAAATGTGATTAGGAGCACTTGGAATGCTCCTTCCCACTGAGGTTCCTGAGTCTTCTCTGCAAAAGACTTAATATATACATAATCCCCAGGCTGTACATCATGTACTGGTCCATCTAATTCTCTGCTTTGAGCCCCAGCCATATATTTCTCAATTTCTCTAAGTTGTTTGTTTAGGGCCACCACATATCTGTGTAGGGTTTCTTCCCCTACTTGAGTGGATGTTGTCTCTTCTTGAATTCTATATGGCCTTCCACACAGTATTTCAAAGGGACTCCGTTTTTCCTTTACTTTTGATTTGGTCCAGATTCATAATAATGCGAATAGAAGAGCCTGAGGCCAAGGTAACTTCGCCTCTTGTCCCAGTCTTATTATTTGCTGCTTAATCAAGAGATTAATTTTCTCCACTTGACCGCTTGACTGAGGTTGATATGGAGTATGAAGTTCCCAGTCTATGCCTAAATGGTGGCTAATTTGCTGCACAATTTTTGAAATAAAATGTGGCCTTCTATCTGAAGACATTGTCACTGGGACTCCAAAACACGGTATTATTTCTTGTAACAATGCTTTGGCTACCTCCCGCGCTTTAGCAGTTCTCATAGGGAAAGCTTCTGGCCACCCTGAAAAGGTATCTGTTAACACCAATAGGTATCGGTACGCCCCTTTCCTGGGTAGTTCTGAAAAATCAATTTGCCATTGCTGTCCAGGTCCATATCCTTTTCCAATTTGCCCAAGTTTTGGTTTAGGAATATTTTTGGGATTATTTTGGAGGCAAAGGCTACATTGACGAGCCACCTGAATCACTGTACTTTGCAAGTTTCTGGCTATGATTCTGTTTTTCAAGTAATTATACAAGGCATCTATTCTCCAATGTGTTTCCTCATGTTCATCTTTCACTAATGACCATAGCATGTAAGAGGAGATCACAAGCCTTCCTTTCCCTTCATCTGTAACAGCCCATTCCTCTTGATTATAACTTCCGTTTTCTTTTTCAATAAGTCTTTTTTCTTTTTGACTGTACCTTGGCTTACCTTCAATAGGAATTTGTCCATCTGGGATTAAGGCTGCCTCAACTGTCTCAACAATTACCTCACCTTTAGCTGCTTCTTTTGCCTTTCAGTCTGCCAGCTAATTTCTTGCCTCCAATTCAGAGCTCACTTTTTGGTGTGCCTTGATGTGCATGATGGCTACCTTTTCAGGTAGCTGGACTGCCTCCAACTGTTTTATTATCTCTTGTGCATGTTCAATGCTTTTTCCTTGTGAGTTCAACAGTCCTCTTTCCTTGCAGATTGGCTCTGTGTGCATAGACTACCCCAAATGCCTACCTCGAGTCTGTGTAAATTTTGATTTTCTTTTCTTTTGCCAGCTCTAAAGCCTGGGTTAAGGCAATTATTTCAGCCTTCTGTGCTGAGGTGTTGGTTGGTAATGATCCAGACTCTATTACCTCTCGGCTTGTGCTAACCGCATGCCCAGCATGCCTTTTTTCACTGATGACATAGCTACTTCCATCAATAAACCAGGTCTCAATGTCCTCGAGAGGGGTGTCCTTCAGATCTGGGCAACTGGAGTAGATAGCTTCGATAGTCTCTCGGTAATCATGGATCACCGGTTCTCCCACATTACCACTGTGGAAAGAAGCTGGGTTCACAATGTTAGTTACCACAATTTCTACATCATCTTGTTCCAGCATTATGGCTTGGTATTTCAAGAATCTCTGTGCGGAGAGCCAATGTCCCCCCTTTGCTTCCAGCACATCAGACACTGTGTGGGAGATTAGAGCAGTCATCTTCTGGCTCAGAGTGAACTTCCGTGTTTCCTGGATGTTCACTGCCACTGACGCAACAGGTATGAGACATCCTGGCCATCCCTTAGGCACTGCATCCAGCTGCTTAGAGAGGTAGGTGACTGCTCTGCAGTACAGGCCCAGATCTTACACTAGTAATCCCATAGGAATTCCCTTCTTTTCGTGAGAAAAAAAAAAGAATGGTTTACACACATCTGGAAGTCCCAGGGCTGGAGATGACATGAGGGCCTTCTTCAGTTGGCCAAAGGGTCGTGTTGCTTCTTTTGTCCATTGGAGGTCTCAGTTTCCTTCTGTAATCAAGGCATATAGGGTTTTGACTGTCCATGATTATAAACCCACAGCCTGCACTACTCAGTCATGCCCAAAAAGGTTCTCAGTTCTTTTACTGTCTGGGGCTTTGGGGTCTGGCATATCGCTTCCTTGCGATCCCGTCCTAAATTTCTTTGTCTAGCACTAACCTCGTAGCTCAAATAAATAACTGTTTGCTTCACCATCTGGGCTTTCTTCTGGGATACTCAATACCCCTGTAGGCCCAAAACGTTTAAGAGGCTTACCGTTGTCCTGGTTCAGGGCAAATTTTGGAGACAACCCCCAAAGGGACTCCTCTAGGAAAGCAGATTCAATCAGCCCCTCCCCCCAACCAGTGCAGGAGAAAATACCTCCTTGGAGAAAAGTGGAAAAAACCCTGTTTATTAAACAATAAAACCTAAACAATATTAAACAATAAAACCCCTTGCTGCTCCAAAAGAGATGACAAACTCAGAAAGTCCCCTCCCTGGGTTGCAGTTCAGCTCACATAGTCTCCTATTAGTCCCTCCAGTGCTGGAAATGCCACGGCCCAGGCCCAGCCGGTGGGCCACAGATGTGAGCTGCCGGTGCTCTTCTGGTGTTCAGCCCAGAGCAGGTTTAAACAGGTCCAAAGAAAAGGGAAAAAAGAAAAAAAACACCACAGTCTAGGGAACTTCTTTGCCTCAGCTAGCTAAACTAACTAAAAGCAAAGGAGAGCTCTGTCCTGCTGTCTGTCCATCCGTAGACAACACAGTCCAGGAGCAGGAATGTGGAGGAGTGAGTGCAGTGTCTGAAAACAAACTTCATGCTTTTTCTCTCCCCCATTCACTCTCTGTAACAAGTCTTAAAGGTGCAAAACTTATTATTCAGCATAAACAGATCAAGACGATTGGGGATAAAAGAATCATAGAGTCGACCCAGCACAACCGTCTACTCCATACATGCCTGTTGAGTTTTAGAAGCTTCCAGGATGTCGTCTACATACTGTAACAGCTGTCCTTCTTCTCATGGAGCTTCCCAGGATTCCAGATCTTTTGCTAGTATAACAGGTAAAATAGGAGTATTGAACTCAGACTGACATTCTTTTAATTGCCCTATCTGTAAAAAGTGTTCTATTACTGGGCTAATCCCTTCTCTGTCTTCCTTTCTTAAAGGGTACTGCATGACCCTAACTGGTTATTTTCCTTCTTTAAGCCTAATTTGCACTGAGGGTGAATTCTTTCCTCTCTCTGGTATGTTAGAAGCCCACACCCCAGGAAATAACTGATCCAGTATTTTCCTGTGAATCTCATCTTCACTTTCAACTTTGGCCTCATTGGTTATTAACATCAGGCTTAACAATTCCACATATTGTTGGTCCTTAACCTCCAAAGTAATCTCTCAATTTTTTGGATATTATTTTTGCTTCTAATTGTTCCAATAAATCTCTACCCAAAAGTGCTGATGGAGCATTGGGCATATATATAAGAACTTGTGAATTCCCCATTGTTTCCCAAATTTATATTTCAATGGCCTTCAAAAATAAGCTCTTTCAGATTGTCCAGTTGCCCCTTTTTCCATGACATAATAATAATCTGTTATTGGTAATAAAGCTTTATTCAACACCGAATATGTTGCCCCTCTGTCTATCAGGAATTTAATTTCCTTCTCTTTGTTCCCTAGTTTCATTATAACCAGATGATCTCCTAGGGTAAGATCCTCCAGTCCACATCAGTCTTCCTGAACATGGGCTACCACTGTCCCCCCTTTTTTATCTCCTCTTCTTTGTTCATCACCTTTTCTTCGTTCCAGGCACTGATTCTTCCAGTGTCCAACTCTCTTGCAGAATGCACATTGATCTCTCCTTAGCCAAGGTGGTCCCTGCCTTAGTGGCCCTTGTCCACATTTCCCTTTTTCTTCTTCCCTTACTACTGCTAATAAATTTTTCATCCCTTCTTTGCACTTTTCTTCCCAGTTACTAAATACTCTCCATGCTTCTTCTAGCAAAGTCTCTAAATCCCGTGCTGTCGGACCCTGTATCTTCTGAAGTTTGCGTCTAATGTCCTCTGTAGATTGTCCTAAGAATAAACCCACTAGATGTGGTATCCCTTCCTCAGATTCAGGATCTAAAGTTGTATAACAATGCATTGCATCCCGCAAATGTTCTAGAAATTCAGAAGGTGTTTCAGAGGGACCCTGCCTAATTGTATATAGGGCTGACCCGTTTATTGTTTTAGGGATTGCCCTTTCTAACCCCCTAAATATGAAATCTTAATAATCCTCTAGTCTTTCTATATCGCTAACATCATTAGCATTTCAATGTGGATCCTGAAGAGGAAAGACATCTCATATCACTCTGTGTTATTCTACAAGCATCTTCTGCTAACCCCTCTGCTACCTTTAAATCCAATTGGTTTTCTATTTCAGTTAAGGCATCCAATAATAACTGGAGATCTGACCAATCAGGTCGATGCTGTTTAATCATAAACTTCAATTTCTTTGCAATGCCTATCGGGTCACTCCGATAACGTTTAGCAATCTTTTCCCAAACCTCTAAATCTGTTGTGGAAAAAGGAATTTTAACCAACAGTCTTCCTTTCAGGACTTAGTGCCTCCCTCAAAGGTGCTTGTATAATTTTCTTAGTTTGTTCCAGAGTCCAGGATGCTATAGGATCCTCTGGAGGGGGCTTCTCTCATTCACTGTCGCTGCTGGATAGTTGGAAAGATTTAGGGGGAGTCGAGATGGGGGATAGAGTAGAAGATGGAGTTGAACCTGAGATAGAAACTGGAGTGGATTCAGCTGAGCTTAAAATCAGAGTTGGAGCTGAAATATAAATAGCTTTGTTTAAAGTCGGAGCTGGGGTTGAAATAGTAGTGAGGGATGGAATGTGAGCTGGACTTTGGACAGAAATGTCAGGGGGTGGAACAAGAGCTGGAGTTTGGACGGAGATATCAGGGGGTAGAACAAAAGCTAGAGATGGAGTTGAGGTTGTTCCCAAACTTTCTGCCCCTCTCCATCCCCCTTGCCTTCTAGAGGATGGTTCAAACAGATCCCCCAACTCTTGCTCCAGTGAGTCAGCTGGGTATACCTTGTCTGGATGTGTGCAGCATTGATTTATAGAGCATGCACTACAACACTGTTTCAGCCTCCCCCTACTAGCCTCATTATCTTTTTCCAGGGCCAACACAAAGGAGTCAGAGGGAGCTCTGAGTCCACAATCCCTCTGCCACTCAGAGTGATTCCAGAGAGAGAAAAACATGTCACCATACTGATTTGCAGGAAAAAAAACTTTCACAACTTTTGTAAAAGTTGCAAAGCCAGTATGTTTATTACAGTGCTGGATGCATGTGGGGATCGTTCCCCTTTAACAAGACACGCATACCTCTGGGAACTCATGATCCTTTTTTTATCTCCCTTACTAATCTATATGCATGGAATTTCACAACAGGTTCATATATATTCACTTCACTGATTTCACATTACATTTGCAGCTAGTTACCCTTGCAGCTAGTTTTTTTATCAGAAAGTACAGAAAGAACTCCTGGGTCACCCTGCCCTGTCTCCCGAAGCAGTCTCTCTGTCTGTTTCAGAGTTCAACGGGCCCTTCCTTATCTCTGTCCTTTGGCTGAAGCAGTTTCTTCGAGCATAGGTTTTTTGTGAAAACAGGCAGTCAGACCAAACAGCTATGTTTGCAAGCTACAGACTTAATTTAAAGATGTACATTTCACCTAAATCAAAATGGATTTCTACTCTGAAAAATTTCCACTCTGTCTCAATGCATCGCCTCTTCCCATTTTTGCTCCTGTCTCAAAAAGAACATAAGCTGTAACCAAGTCTCATAATGTAGGGTTCCAGTTGGGGGCCACCTAACCCCCTCTTCATGCCTATAAAGTGGCCACCACTGTATGGAAAATTTCATGGGGGTCCTTTTATTTTCTATTCTTTCATACCCTACTAGTTCCTTCCAGTGTGCCAAAATACACCCTAAAGGACTACTTTTGGGGATCTCTTTACTCTGGTTGCTTCCCATCGCTCCCCTTCTCTTTAACAAAACCAACACTCTAATCCTTATCTCCTCCTTTGCTTCTTGTCTCACTTCCACCCAAACTTGGCTTCACAGATTTGTACAGTCCTTTCCCTTTCTTCTTCTCACACATCCCACTGCTCAGGTGCTAAATGTGACTTCGCACACACCAGCTTTAAAATCCTTGATTCTAAATCAGCTTGATCAGGGAGCTGTCAACACTGGGCACACTCTCTGTACTGGTTAGCAGAAGAACAATAATAGCGTCCTGCACAAATTTTGCACTGCAGTAACACCCACGCACAATGCCAACCTCTAGATGCACTAAAGCTGCAGGAAAATTCCCACAAATGCAAGATATTTCATTTGCCTCTTCTCAACTCTCTAAATTCTCCACAGCCAGTTGCTCCCAATCCAAAGCCACTAGTCCCCCAGCAGACATCTGATATAAACCTTCTAAATATACTCTCTCATTTCCCCTGTCTATCCACCAGTTTACTGAATTCACAAACTCGTGCGAGTCGAGCCCAAACCACTGAAGAAAAGGAGTTCCTCCCATCTGTCTGGCCAGATTGGATTCTCAGACCGCAATTACCCCTATTATAATTACAAACACAATCACCGTACCTAAAACCTCAAGTAAACCCTTATCAAAGCCTCCAAACAAACCAGTTTTACTACTTCACATTCAGTGTGTGCTACACTTTGACACAAGATAGCAGTGTTGCCTCAAGAAAAAACCACCACAGCTCCAAACACGATTACAACATCCCAATCTTATTCTTCCCACGGGAAACACTTCATACAATCTAACAATACACACAGTACACTAAAGCACTCAACTTCTATATTTCAAATTCCACAAACAAAAACACCTGAACAGAGAAGCGCCACTCCTATAATTTCTCAGTCTGAACCCTTTTAACGTGAACACTGGGTGTTGCGATATATTCCATCCTCTGTAACCAAAACACACACACAGAGTCACAGCGGGGAGGGGATTTTATTAAGGATAATGCACCCCACTTGTTTTGTTTTTCCCCAGCCGTTTCAGTTGCCAGAGAATGGAACTGCGGGTCCAAACTCCCACTTGCTTAGTGCTAACAGCACATCTCAAGAAACGCTCTCACAATCGTTCTCACAGTCAGGACACATTCACAATAGCATAACAACTTTAGACCAGGATTTCCCTTATGACTGCTAGCCCCAGTTGCTACCAAACTGAGCCTTCTGCGGCAAAGCAAATGGTAAAATCCCCTTCTGCCAGCAACAGAAGCCCGAGCTCAGTACAACAGTTCAACAACTCGTTCGGCTGACAACAAGATTTCAACTGCAATTTCAGCTTGCAAGAACACTACAGAGGCACAGAGTTGTGCATGGAACATCTCACACGACTTATCAAACGGCCTTTCCTGACCACGTGTATGCCTTACAAGTCACTACTTAAAACTGTTTTAATTTTTAAGTATAACGTTTTGTCCGGAGTTTTAGTAGTCAGGGGTCAGTGGTCTCGAATTGGGTCAGTGGTCCCAGGGATGAAGTCAGGAAAGTCTTTGTCAGGTCTCTGTGACCCTCTGGAATGATCCAAGGCCCCCTGCTTCGTGATGGATTGACATAGAGTCCAGGTGCTGGGCATTGTTCTACTGGTTTCAATGTGTTCCTATAACGGTTCACTTGCTCCATTTCCTTCTACAAATGAGCTCATAATATAACAATTAGCTTTAGCATCTAATAATCATTAACTATGGGGTTTTGGCCATCTCGTTGGGCCCAACAGGGGGCTCCCCCGATGGGGGAAATCCCTGCTGTAACA
Organism: Melozone crissalis; assembly: GCF_028551555.1. Taxonomy (NCBI): domain Eukaryota; kingdom Metazoa; phylum Chordata; class Aves; order Passeriformes; family Passerellidae; genus Melozone; species Melozone crissalis. The sequence continues at coordinate 258,942 of NW_026535813.1, read as the reverse complement.
GTTCTGTGCCAGGATAGAGAGACGCACAGAACTTTTTCGGTCTTCAGGTTGTTGCTTATTGTTATCTTATCAAAAGTTCTGGCACGCTGTCTACACCAGACTAAGCGTGCAGTAAAGCACTGCAAAATGGCTACAAGATGTGTAGTTTCAAGGTCTTTTAAAGTTGTTTCATCCAATCAGCTCTTAATACATACTTAATTTCCACTTTTCTACCAATAACTCATCCCTTGTCTGTCCACATAACCTCTGCACGGTGGCTTTCCTCACCCAATCATTCTGTGCCACCAACACTGTAGAAAATGGAGTACATGAGGAAGAAGCCTGACACAATGCTTGAAATCCTTCATCTTGCTTCCTATCTACTTTCTTACTAAAAAATCCCAAAACAAAAATTTCTGACCCTGTGACAAACTACACTATTCGCTATTATCTATTTCACACTCTGGTAGACTCTAGTCTATCCTGATGTCTTGGAAGCCCTCTCCATGGGCAAAGGTCAAAGGCAGTGCTTCTCTGGGTGTCAGGACCCCTCAGAGCAGGCAGAGAAATATTCCCTGTGCCCTGGGTTCTAACAATTAACATATCGTTGGTGTATCTAATTTCAATATAAATTGGTTCTAACCCTCAGCTAAAATCTTAGCTCTTTCAAATCATGATTCATAATGTATAGCCCTCCATTGTAATTATTAATTCTTATGGTATTTAAGGTTTTTTCCCCATTGTTTCTTTCATCTTTCAATATCCAATTTCATTTATCATCCAACCTACAGTTTGTTTGTAAAGGCAAATATCTTTTTCCATTCTTTAATCACTGGAATCCTTCCCATTGTTTCTTTTATCTCTTTTAGTGCTAGTTTTATCTACCAGCAGATCCACGGCTCCTTTGTAAAGACAAACCGTCATTCCTCTCAGAGATGTCTTGTTGGTTTCTGGGGCAGGCATCAGCTTGCTGGGGGGAGACTTGCAGATGCAACTGGAAATGGGGGTTGTATCAGAAGAAAAAAGGGCTTTGGACTTACTTTTAGAGATAAACTAGTTGTGTGTATACCAAAGTGTGTTAAGTCAGAGAAAAAAAAAAAGAGGGGGAGAAAAGATAAAAAAAGAAGAAAAAGAGAGGTTGGAAAAAAAAAAAAAGAGTGGTTAACAGACTCCAAGATGTTGGAATGTGGAACAATGGTAACTTGGTACTGGAGGAGGACAGGAGTTTGAATACAATTTCTGTATGAAGGGCAGGGAGGTGCCTTAACACATGGTTGTTTGGAGGTTGTTCAATGCCAAACTGGGGTTTGGGAAGATCTAGCAGAACAAGCCCTCCTAGAAGGGGAAAGAAAATATATTGATGGTTTGTCCAGATGCCTACAGAAGAAAAATGAATGATAAGAGCAACTAGGGACACCAGATAAAATGTCAAGTTTAGGAGGTGTTTGGCCACTCTTGAGCAAGCATCAAGTCCTCGGGGGCTGCGGCAGAGGCTGATCTATGGGAGTAATTTGGTGCAGCAACTCCCAGTGTTCACCCACCCGGTGGAGGCGGCACAAGGCGTGGTTTGCATGGGGCGCCGCTAGGGGTTGGGAGCTGGATTGCTTGTGCCAGGGTCCCGAATGGCGCAGAGTTGCCGGATGCGCTCACCGGCCCAGTGATGGTGTTGGGTGAAATGAACAGGGCAGGAGACCTTTTCTCTTTTTAATGCCTTTATTAAAAGTGCTCAGCTCAGGATTGGACAGTTTGGACGGGTCTGCAGCTTCCCATCGTTTCTCCCAGGGTGACGAGGAGGAGGAGGAGGAGGATATGCGCAGCTTTGTCCACTAGGGGCAGAGCTGGGGGTCCAGTCCTTGCGGGAGCCTTTAGGGCGTGGTGACCCCTTCGGATGTTAGGTTTCTCAGTTCCTTCCTGTCCGGTCCTGGCGTCGGGAGGACTCCCGTGCTCAGGGTGAGAGGGACTACGAAGGTGTTCAGCATCTCTGCAGGCTCAGCACCCCGTTCCTGACGTCCAGACATCACTCCAATCTCTCAACTCTTAGGTGGCTCGTTGTTTTGGGATTTTCTCAGTATGTTTGGAGCAGTAGAGCAGTAGTCCCCCACAGCATGCTGGTCCTGGAGTCACTTTGCATAGCCCTCCCCCAGGTCTCTTCACCATTCTGGGGAAAAGTACAACTTAGCCTCGGGCAAGGCTCTGCTAATACAAAAGGAGCAATTAGCCACAACGACCCGTAATTACAATAACAAAACAAGCAGAACTTCGGCAGCAACAGTGATCTGGCTGATTTTTGTAACCTTTTCTCACAAAAAAAATTAGCAGAATTTTTGTTCATAACATTGGGCACGGATCGTGCAGGTTTGTCCCTGAGGAGCAGGCTGGCTCAGTGGCGGAGCTGCCGGGGGCAGCTTCCAGCCTGCCGATGTCCTGAGTCCAGGATGGCAACCTCAGCCCCAGTAGGTGGGTCGAGGGAGAGAGAGAGGGCAAGAGGGAGGCAAGGCATGCCCCCAGGGTCCCTGCGCAGGTGGCTGTCTGTGAGCCACTGCTCCCGCTAGGGCAGGGTCCACCCTTGCCAGGGCTGCTACAGTGCTGTGGCGGCAGCAGGGGAAAGGCGAGGGACAGCGTTGAAAGTGCTGCTATGAAAAGAGGAAGAGGGGCCAGCACAAGAGATAAAATCAAGGCAGAGATAGCCTTAATATCTCTCTGACTCTCCAAACCTCGCAAAGTTGTTTATTTTTAAAGCAAGATTTCTTTTTTTCTTTCTGTTTTTTTATTTTCTTTTTTCTTGCTGTTAAGAAGGGGGGATTTTGTTCTGAGGAATGGGTCTGTGATGCTAAAAAAGGTAAATGTTGCCCAGAGGGTAAAAAGCAATAGATGTGATTCATCTCGTGTAAAAATTGGCCTGGCCTTTCTTGTTTAACTAATTGTGGCTCACAGAAAGAAGGATTTGCCTCTGCAGCTGTTAGCACATCTGGATACAAGAAGAAGAGATGGTTGTGGAAAAAAGCTTTTTGCTAAACCCAGAAAGTTTTGGGGAATGCTGATGGCAAATGCTGATGTAGTATTGTCTTCCTTTTGTCACTGTCCCTGTGCTATTAAGAAGTCCTTTTCAGGTACTACTGAAGTAGCAATCCCAACCAGGGAAAGAGAGTGGATTCATGCCAGCAGAATCAAAGGACCTGTGAAGGAACCTGAGGAATGGATTATCACATCTAAACCGGGTGATACCAAATTGACTTTCAAATGGTGACTGGGTGGTAATGAACTGGGAGGACTCAAATGATCCAAGGAATGTACAAATAATCACATCTAATTGGGACATAAGGCCAAGCTTACATCAGTGGTTTCAAGTACAGCCTGGATAAGTCCTGAGAGGCCCCGACACCTCTTTGGGGAGGAATACTCCCACTTCGAACAGGAGGATCAGGACTGTTTCCATCAGAGAATTCTCATATTCTGGCCTTAGCCTGTAGTGAGAGTCCCTGTAAAATCTATGTACTGTATAAGTGGCCTTGCCCCAGTCCTAGTTATTCTAAATGAGCTACAGCTGTGAAGTCCTTAGGTGGGCAGCAGTTGTGGCTACTAGGATAAAAGGGGGTGGGTTGAGGGCCTTGGAGGAGCCCTGATGAAGCCACAAGGAACTACACTGCTGAGAAGAGCTGCATGTGAGAAGAACTTCTCAGAAGGTACGGACTACAGAAATATTATAACAACAATATGATTACAATACTACGGGACTCTAGAAATAATATAACAACAGTATGATTGCAATATTAGCCTGTGACTTATATAAAGAAGAGGACGAATTACAATTTCCATCAGTGCCATACTGCATACTCTGTTTTATTCATCCCAGTACTGGACATGCTAGCTGGGTTATATGTAAATGTTTAAATTCTAGGAAAAATTGGTATTTTAGTTCACAAAACTGACACTCTTGTTGCAGGAAGTGTCAAGTACCAAATCTGTCCCCTATCCAGATAGAACTAAGAACAATTGAAATAATAATTTTGTTTTGTGGATGGAAATTATTAGTGCCTGTTGAATGGGAGATACCTGAGGAACGGTGGGAAACTACGGTTAAGGAGTGTCAAAAAAACCTATTTGCCTGGAAATCAGCAAAAAGGAAGTGACAAGGAAAGAAGAGGGCAAGCCTGGGTTGACCACTGTACTTGCTGTTGAGAAGTTCATATACACCTGCTATGGGTTGCAACCCCACAGGCGGAGAAGGTGGGGGTGTAATGGGTTAAAACTTTAAGTTTGTTCGTCAAAGCTGACAAAGCTATTCCAGTAAGACTGTTGCACCACCTCCATTTGTTTGCCTAATAAATTTCCAGACTTAAAAGGATAAGGAAGGCGAAACCAAAGACAATGGGTTTCACAAACATTTGCTTATCTGCTTAGTAAACTGTTAACATGGGTGATGGGCTTGCTATGATTGATAGCACAGTATTAGCTTATCCGCTCAGTAAACCTAAGATTCCAGGAACTCAGCAGATTGAGCCTAAAATTCCAGGAATCAGATAAACCTATCAAATAAGGAAAATACCGGCCTTCATCTTCAGACCTCTGGGAGGCGGACTATGACCACCTAGCAGCAGGAGAAGAATACGCAGAGTACTACCCTGAAAGACACGTCAACCCGGACTGTATAAAAACTCCACGAAATATCAGAAGAGCGTGGGCCATTGGTGGAGCGGTGACTCCGCGGCCACACCCAGCGCTCCCGGGTGGGTGCAAGCCTTTTGTTGGTTTCACCCAGCGCTGACTTTGCCTATTATCGCTTGCTCTAACAATTAATAAATTCATTTTAAATCGGACTCACTAGTCGGTGATGATTATCCACCAATAAATTCATTTCATTTGGACTTACTAGTCAGTGATTGATTCCCCACCGCAACTAACCTATAACAGGGGTATAAGCCATACCAGACCTCCGTTATTCCTGTTTCTGTCACTCATTTGTTGTCTTTTCCCTTTCGGGATACCGGCAAGATGGTGTCACAAATGCTACTGAAAGCATTACATGGCAAGAAACGAAAGTTCCTTTTTAATTACACATATCCATGTCAGCAATCACTGTTATAACTCATCCAAATTAAGTACCTGTAGGAAAAACAGAGAAAAATATTGAATTGCAAGACACTTAGGAAAAAGTGGTAATAGATTTGGAATTGAATGTCCAAAAGGAGAGAGATGGATTTGTTTTACATTTGATCTTAGAGATATAGTCCAAGATTTGGTAAAAGAACAATTAGTAAACAAAAAGTTAAAACCAGCACAGCAATCTAACTCTGTATTGGCTTCAAATTATATGCTGAATAGTATTATAAGATTCCAAGTAGTTATAGATATGATAACAAACAAAGCTGCTCGAGCAGTGGAATTAATATGAAGTCAGCAAAGCCAAACAAAAACTGTAGTGTATTAGAATAGGTTGGCTTTAGACTATTTACTGGCTAAAGAAGGGGGTGCTTCTGGAAAGTTTAATATATAAGATTGTTGAAAATAGATGACAACAGGGATGTCATCCTGGAAAAAGCAAAAGATATCAGAAAAATAACCCAGGTACCGGTCCAAAATCAAGAAACAATGTTAAAAACTAGCTGGTGGGGTAATGTATTGGGGATAGAATGGTGGAAGAAATTAGACTTCTTCCTTTTATGTGTTACAACTGTTTTGATGTTTCTTCCCTGTTTTATTCGGCTAATTACCAGCGTAATCCAAAGAATGCAAGTGGACAAGAAATATTGCTCAAGCCAAATGATTTATAAAGAATAAGAGGGGGGATTGTTATAGATATATATTATAATATTGGCTTTTCGCAAATATTAAAATGGATTTTATATGAGGGTGTTAAAATAACTTTGCTATAAAGTTTTTATTTCTGTTTTTAATTAAGCTAAGTGAAATGTTGCAGAGTGTGGCTACAGTGACATGATCATGTCCAGGGAGGCCACAACCCAGCGGCAGGGGAAACAGACAAGACAAGTCTCTTTGTTGTTTAGCATGAGAGTCCATTTTATTTCCCCTCCCTCACCCCATGCTGGGGGAGGGGGGGGGGCAGGAAGTGGAGGACCGGGAGCGTGAGCAAAGTTCAGAGAGCCAGAGAGCAGAGAGGAAGCAGACCCAGGGCTGTGGGGTTTTATCAGGTGTCCTGTGGGAGGAGTCTTAAGATCAGATTACAGCCTCCTCAGAACAGGAAGGCTCTACAATTCCTCAGTTTATAAATTGGTTAAAACAAGGGGATTCTTGGTGTTATAGGTAATAAATGAAAAACCCAAATTAATAATAATAATGATAAATTTTATTTTTGTGACCAAAATATGGTCTCTGATACCCGCAATCGAAGGGACAGCGTCGAGACCGGGATTGGCGCTGGATGAACCCTGATCCGACCTCTATCGCATCAGATCCCTTGCATTCACAAATGCCGAATGCCGTCACTGTCGGGGCTGGTTTTATACAGTTTTTTCCACCTGAGGCAGAGGTTCCTCTATTCTTTTCCTTGCTTTGCATATTCATGCAGCACCCTTTCTCTGTGCAGGACTGGACAAAGCCAGTTCTGGGAAGCGATGAATGCTGATATTGTGTTACAGGAAACTGGCATTTGGATGCACATTCCTGACAACTCTGGCTATCTTGATTGTAGATACTTATTGAGTATTCATCGCTTTGGGGTGTTTCATAGATAGTCCCAGGAAAGGGCCCATCTCTGCATGGGCTGCGCCCTTTTGCTTGCTAATTAGGTCTTCTTCCCTTGCTGCCATCTGGGGTTTCGGAATTTTGTGTGGCAATCTTTTCCCTGACTGTCCGATGTTTTAGGCTTTAAAGATTTTCGGGTACAGGCACAATTTATTCACAACTTATTTAATGTATATTTTATATAAGCACAAATTATTTCATACCACACATTACAATCCCTCCCCTTCTATATAAACACAGTAATTCATGCTCCTTTCTACAATTTTTATTTTTCTACTATTTGTTTTTGCTAAAGCCATCCAACTACTCCTAACTTCTAAAACTTGTTTTTTTGGTGTTTCTTAGGAGGAGAACAGGGACCCTCTTTATCTTCCTCAGATTCTTTATTTCTATCCCATTCTCCTTGTGGTACTTCCTGATATATTCTATAAACAACTCCATTATCTTTTATTTGTTCTTCAAATTCAGCCAAGGCTTCTGCTGCTTTACTCTCTACTTCACCTTCTCCTAGTTTCATTATTTTGGACACTTTATAATTTAGCTTCTCAGGAGCATGCTCAGGGTCTACAGGCATGGCTGCTATCTGCATGCCCTGTACCACTGAGTGTATCAGTCTAATGAAACATGGTATTAAGCAGGGTAGAAATATAACCCCAGCTTCTGAACACAATATGAAGAACACTATCTTCTTCCACCAAGCTCCCTCAAATAATTGATCCCACCAGGATACCTGGAGGATAGAATTCCATTTCTGGACCGGGACATGTGCCACCCTCTTAATTTCTGCTGCACGACCCCTGATAGTCTCCCCGTAATCATAAATTTCTATACAACATTCTGATTCATTAAACTTTCCGCAGACTCCCTCTTCTTCAGCTAACAAGTAATCCAATGCTATTCGATTTTGATACACAAAAGCCCGCATTTGAGAATGATGTCTGCTCAATAGTTCAAGGGCCTCTGAGGTATGAGTTGATACTATCTCGACTACTGCTTGCGAACTTATTAACCTGTTTAATAGATAAATTAGGGTTCTATATCCCCAGCTTCTGTCCTGAGCCCATGTAGCAGGGCCATAATATTCTATTATCCTCTCAGCAGGCCACTCCTCTTCTCCCCATGTCTGGCTGCCACCCCACCTACAAAACGAAATTTCTTCTTTAGGTCTCTCTTTTTCCTATTCAAAGTCTCATACAGAGGTGCCCCATATAAGCTACTTTTGGATCTGGGCAGGGTAAAGAAAACAGGTCCAATCATCCCTAATGTACAGGATCCTTTCCTTTTTCGGGGCAATTTGCTAAATGCCTTTTTCCCACAAATCCAATATATCCCATTAGGGGCTGTAATATATGTTGGGAAATAATTTATGCTATAAAGTAATGTATTTTTTAAAGATTGTGGAATCCAAATGAGTCGCTGACCACAAGCAGCCTGAGAGGCAGACGTCTATTCAAACTCTGAAATTCCTGAAGGTGGCAGGATAACGATCAGCATTTAGCTTATGAATAGATGCACCCAGCGCGATGATCACCGCCATCCTGACCATTGGAAGATGCCTATGGGCGATCATCACCCTGTTGATAACATCGATCAAGATAGCCGAAGTCGTCAGAAAGATACATGTGAATACGTGACTTCCTGGGATTCGATCAACACTGACTATCAACCAGGAAACGGCGATTGCCCAGCTCTGCACAGTGAAAGAGCCAACTATGAATATGCAGAGTTACAAAAGAAGCTTGAACTCCTTCGCCTCGGGCATAATAAACAGTGTAAAACATCCCCGCTAGAAGCGGCTCTTGTGAATAAGGGGGGGTCCGATGTGATAGAGGTTGGATCCAGGTTCACCTAGCGCCAAACCCGAGCTCAACACTGTCTCTTTGGCTGTGGTGGTTTTGAGGACCATATTTTGGTCACGGAAAAAGGTAAATAAATCTTTTTGCATTTTTTTACAATTTGGCTTTCGATTGATCATTTATAACAATTCTGGTGACCCCAATGTGATTTGAATTTGGGGTTCGGGAACCCCTCTCTGGCCAGGAGGCGCCCCATTGATTTGAGCGGCCTGACAGAATTGGGAGTTCACAAAACCAAACACTGAACCTAAGCCAGAACCACAGCCAAAGAGGGATAAAAACAGGCCCAGAGCTCTCGGAAACTCAGAACAATCCAAAGAGGGATCTCTGAGGCCGCGGTGCTTTTTTTTTCACTTGGAAAATCGACGTGCATGAAGAATCCACACAGGAAAGGAACCGTGAGTACCGTGTGGTTGAGTGGGGTGTGATGGTGTGTATGAGACGTGATTTTATCACGAAGCGAGTGTGGACCCCACAACTGCAGTTCCACTCTCCTGTGAGGGAAGTGGTCGGTCGAGGGGGAAGCGAGAGCTTTCTCTTGTCACACGTGGGACTTGGGACTCGTAGGGAGTTCAGAGGATTGATCACGGTTGAGTCAGGAGGGGAAAGAACGGTCCCGAAATATTTCAGGAGCCAGTCTGCCTTCTGATCCGGAGAATCAGGTAAGAGAGCTCGATACCAGTCAAAAGACCCGCAGAATGGTTCTCTGTGTGGCTGAGTAGATTGGTTTTGTTTCACAGACTTAGGAAATCGACATCGGACAAAGACTTGGGACTTGTGTCAAGAATCCCAGCCGAAATACACAAGGTCAGAAAATTAGCGAACAGGTATTTTGGGAAAATGGGATTGAAAAAGAGTAAGTGCCAGAAAAAGCCCCAGGAAAAACCTCCCCAAAATCCCGAGAAGGTTCTGCCTGAAATCCTGAGGGGAAGCCTGTTGGAATGGATGTTAGAACACTGGGACGACAGCCCCAGGAGGGTGGGAAAGTCGAAGGAAAAGATTATACATTTTTGTATGGAAAAGTGGGGGGGAAAGGAGATTGCGAAATACATGGTTTGGCCGGTGTTCGGCACTTTCGAGATATGGACATGCATATCCCTGTACGACCATGTAGTCGATCACCACCTGCAGGATTTTGAGGAAATTGAGTACGCTGAGATGTGGAAATACACTTCTTCGGGATTATACCCGATCAGAGCCCTCAGACACTCGGCAAACCAGGGCAAGGAGTGGGAACCACTGGAAAGCCTTGAACCGCCACACCTTGTCCCTCTGCCCCAACCCATGCCAGCCCAGGTACCTCCGGTGCCCGCATTGCCTCCAGAGGCATCGATCCCACAGGGACAGGCTTTGGCGCTGCCTCTCCCACCGGAGCTGACCGCAGAACTTTCTCTCCCACATGAGCAGGCAATGGCACCTTTGCTCTCATGCAAGCAGCCCCAGCCACCGACCCTTCCCAAGATCGACGAGAAACAGGTATTTCCCCCACAGAAAGCAAACTGTCCTCTGGACCATCGAACAAGGCGGAGAACGAGGAGGGCAACCACTGGAAATAGTGATGACAAGGAGGAAAAGCCCGGTCTCTTCCGTTTACGGGAAGCACCGATGGCTCCGGGAGTTATTGGCTTCGTACGTGCCCCAGTCGACACCGGGGACGTGAGGGCTTTCAAGAAAGAGATGGGGAAGCTGATGGATGATCCTTTGGGGGTGGCAGAAAGACTAGATGAATTTCTATGAACCAGCACCTACACATACAAGGATCTCAGTGCAATCCTGAGGTTGCTGTTCAACAACGAGGAGAGAGAAATGATCAGACAAGCTGCAATCAGGGATTGGGAGCACAGGAATCCCCAGGGGGAGCGAGGAGATCAGAGGTGGTCAGACCAAAAGCCGTCTTGGAACACCCAGGTGAAGGAAGGGAGGCAGAAAATGATAAATTTGAGAAATATGATAATACAAGGTATCAGGGAGGCAGTGCTGAAGGGACAAAACATGAGCAAAGTACTCAGGGAATGTCAGGGAAAGGACGAAACCCCCACGGAATGGCTGGAAAGGCTTCAAAAGAGCCTGAGAATGTATTCTGGAATGGACCCCGAATCTTCGATTGGGGTGGTCATGCTGAAGACCCAATTTGTGGCGAGATCATGGGAAGACATAAGGAAGAAATTGGAAAAGATAGATGAATGGCAGGACAGGGGACTGCAGGAATTGCTCTGAGAAGCCCAGAAGATCTACATGAGAAGAAACGAAGAAAAGCAAAAGATTCAGGCGAAAGTGCTAGTGGCTGCAGTGAGGGAAGCACAGAAACAGGAACAGGTCAGAGACTCGGCAAAAGCGGCACTGGAGAGGAAACAAAATCCTTCCCAAGGAAAGGCTTCGAACAACCAGAAGAAGGACTTCGAGTGCTACTACTGCAAGCAAAAGGGACACATTCGGAGAAATTGTCCCAACAAGGTCAAGGATCAAACTATGTTTCAGGAAGATTAGGGGTGTCAGGAGATTTTCAGTTTGGGGTGTGGAACACCAAGGGAACTGTTGACAAAATTGAGTGGGATCTCACAGGCAGGAAATTTGGTTTTTAGTAGATTCTGGAGCTGAGCGGACCACGGTGCAGCAGTTACCACGAGGGTGCTCTCTGAGCGATGATGCAATGATGGTAATTGGAGCAAAGGGGTAACCTTTTAAGGTTCCGATCATAAAGAATGTCGAGATAGAGACAGAAACTAAAAAGTGTATAGGAAATATGTTATTAATAAAAGATGCAGACTTTAACTTACTGGGATGGGATTTGATGGTAGCACTGGAAATCAGTTTACAGTGCAAGATTTCCAGCTCAAGGTGAGATCGTATAAACTCACTACCCAGGATGAGGAGAAAATTAATCCAAAGATTTGGTATGTCCAGGGGGAGGCCGGGAGGTTGGGCATAAAGCCAATCCACATTGAAATTGAAAGGCCAGAAGACCCCATTCAGGTCAAACAGTACCCCATCCCCATGGAAGGGAGGAGGGGGCTGAAACCGGTGATTGACGAATTGATAAAAAAAGGAATGTTCGAGCCGTGCATGTCCTGGCACAACACCCCGATTTTGGCAGTGCGGCAGACAGACGGTAGCTACAGACTGGTGCAGGATTTAAGGGCTGTGAATCAAAGGACTAAGACACTGTTCCCCACGGTCTCGAATCCTTACACCCTGCTGAATAACATCTCTCCTGAGGACACGTGGTACAGTGTGATCAATTTGAAAGATGCTTTCTGGACCTGTCCTTTAGTGAAGGACAGCAGAGATTGCTTTGCGTTTCAGTGGCAAGACTCAGAAACGAACAGAATGCAGCAACTCAGATGGACATTGTTGCCTCAGGGCTTCATTGATCCTCCAAACCTTTTCGGGCAAGCACTCGAACAAGTGCTGAGTCACTTTGTACCAACGGAGGGAACAAAATTGCTACAATGGGTGGATGATTTGTTGATTGCAGGCCCGAGGGAGGAGGATGTGAGGACGAGTACCATTGAACTTTTGAACTTTTTAGGGGAAAAAGGATTGAAGGTGTCTAAGTCAAAGTTGCAGTTCACAGAGCCCAAGGTCAGATATTTGGGACATTGGTTGATCAAAGGGAAAAAGGAGTTGGATCCTGAAAGGGTGGCAGGGATTATTGCCCTACCACCCCCACGGACAAAAAGAGAAGTAAGGCAATTGCTGGGGTTGTTGGGATATTGCCAGCAGTAGATCGAAGGATACAGTGAAAAGGTGAAGTTTTAGTATGAAAAACTCATCATGGACAGAATCAAATGGACAGAAAAGGATGAGGAAGAATTTAGGGGAGTCAAGAAAGCACTCATAGCAGCACCAGTGCTGAGCCTCCCTGACGTGAGACGGCCATTCCAGCTGTTTGTGGACGTGAGCAATCACACAGCACACGGTGCGCTGACACAAGACTGGGCGGGGTCAGGAAACCGGTCGGTTACTTATCTAGGCTTTTGGACCCTGTAAGCAGGGGCTGGCCCACGTGCTTGCAAGCGATCATAGCTGTAGCACTGTTGGCAGAGGAAGCCAAGAAAGTAACTTTCGGGGGACCTTTGGTAGTATTTGCACGGCACAATGTGAGGGATATACTACAACAGAAGACAGATAAATGGGTCACTGATGCTAGATTGCTGAAGTATGAAGCCATTTTGATCCACTCACCGGATTTGGAATTGCCAACAACAACCGTGCAAAACCCGGCTCAGTTTTTGTTTGGGGAAGCTTCGGAAAAGCTTGTCCATGATTGTGTGGAGGCAGTCGAATTGCAGACAAAGATAAGAGCAGATTTGGATAAGGAGGAATTAGACAAAGGGGAAAAATGGTTTGTAGGTGGCTCAAGCAGAGTGATCGAAGGAAAAAGGAAATCAAGATATGCAGTTGTGGATGGGAGAACAGGGAAAGTGATTGAAGCAGGCCCCCTGAACGCGGGTTGGTCAGCACAGGCTTGCGAATTGTACGCAGTTCTGAGAGCCTTGAAAGGATGGAAGGGAAAGAAGGGAACAATTTTTACAGACTCTAGGTATGCCTTTGGGGTGGTTCACATCTTTGGGAAAATTTGGGAAGAAAAGGGGTTGATCAACACACAGGGAGGGGGACTGATGCACGGGGAATTGATCCGGCAAATTCTGGAAGTGATAAGGGAGACGGAGGAAATCGCGGTGGTCCATGTGAAGGGACATCAGGAAGGATGCAGTTCTGGACCCGGGGAAACAACTTGGCAGACCAGGAGACCAAAACCGCGGCATTAATGATGGTAAGTACCCCGGAGATCGAAGGGATCGAGGTCCCAGACAACCCTCCTCAATCCTCCCCAAAGGAGATTGAAAGTTATGAGAAGATTGAGGGGGAAATTGGAGGAAGGTAAGTGGAAATTACCAGATGGGAGAGAACTAGTCTCTAAAGGTTTTACCAGGAGAATTTTGAGGAGAATGCACCAGCGAACACATTGAGGTACAGGGATGCCTGATCTGTCAGAAAGTTAACAAAACTAAGGCAAGACAAGCAGTCCTGGGGAGTCGCCCCATTGTGTACTGACCTTTTGAGAGAATTCAAGTTGATTTTACTGAATTGCCCAAGGTGGGAAGGTTCAAATTTGTGCTTGTAATAGTAGACAAATTGACCCATTGGGTGGAAGCTTTCCCCAGTCCAAGGGCAACGGCTCAGACAGTGTCCAGGAAATTGCTGGAAGAAATTGTGCCCCGATATGGGGTGGTGAATTACATAGACTCAGATCAAGGGACTCATTTTACTTTGAAGATTATTAAGCAGATGGCAGAGGCACTGGACATTCGATGGGAATACCACATCCCGTGGCATCCCCAGAGCTCGGGACAAGTTGAAAGGATGAATCAGACTTTGAATGCGCAGTTGTCTAAATTAATTTTAGAAACTTGGATGTCCTAGCTGAAATGCCTCCCTCTTGCCTTGCTTAATATCAGGACAATGCCTCATTCAGAGACGGGGGTCTCACCCTTCGAAATGCTATATGGAATGCCATATAAGCACGGGATGCCGGTGGGACACCCCAGATTGGAGGACAGCCAAATTCAACCATATTTAGTAGAGATAAACAGAAACTTTCAGGAATTGAGAAAACAGGGGATAGTATCTCAGAGCGCCTCTCTGGGATTTGCTATCCACAAAATTCAACCGGGTGACAGAGTACTTGTGAAAGTATGGAAAGACGTACCCCTCTCCCCTCACTGGGAAAGCCCCTTTCTTGTCCTTCTGACAACAGACACAGCCATTCAGATGGCGGAAAAAGGTTCGACACACACATCCAGAGTGAAGAAGGTCGAGCATCAGGAGGAGGCTCCCGAGTGGAGGATCACCTCTTCTCCAGGCGACCTGAAGATCAAGCTCCAACGTCCTCATAAATGACCGATGGTGAACGGATAGGTTGTATACTGTCAGATTGTGTATGCTATCCGTTTGTACACTTCAAGTGTGAATATTGTCAAGGGGTTTTTGTTATACATTGCAGAAGGGGACAGAGGCCAAAGGGATTATGCACCCAGTGTCTGGAAGAGGAGCTTGAGCTGACTGACCGCATTCTAACCCTAGCCACAAATTTAGGAATTATCAAATTAGATTCACAAGAGTGGTTCCACATTTTCCAGAACGGGGTGCTTGGAAAACTCAAATCTAAGGCAGAAATATTGGATGTGGAGTGTCAGAAGTCAATCAAAGTACCATGCAGCTCAGATGCTGTCAAGATCTCAAGGTGGGGCGCCTTTAAGAGGAGGTATGCGGCAAGGTCTGAGAATGTATTCCCTGAAGAATACTCCTGCTGCCACGAAGATGGTCTTCCTCGCTGCTGGTGGCACCCCAGGGGGTGGAGGCAAAAGCAGAGAACTATGCCTGGTGGGAATCTGATTGGCCTGAGCCTAGCCATGTGCAGGACACAGAGTCTGCACATTGAGGTCCTGATCCATGACGGAAATCAGAGCTCCGTGGATGAATGTAGTAAGTGCACTCAGATGGTCCCAATCGAGCAAAGGGACAAGGGGATCACAGCATACCAAGCCTCAGAGGAATGCATCAGGGAGTCTGGCAGGTACTGTTTGATAAATGGCACTCAGGTCAAATTGTGCAGATTGGGCAAAGAGATCCTGTGTTTAGATCTGAAGACTGGGAAACAGAATGGGCAGTCAGACAAGCACCAACACCAAGTACTGAAAAGAAATGTAGAACCAATGTCGATCCTTTTCGCAGTCAATGTAACCGAACAATGTGGGTTGGGGGAAAGACAGAATCAATGTTTGTAGCATATCACCAGGTGAATCCATCGTGTTATGACAATTCGAAACTGGGAATGTGCATGATGAACGGGAAAATGTACTGGGTGGGAAGAAATATAAAATTTGATGGCCAATTCACCCTGAACAGAGAGCTGATCATATTGGACTTAGCACAGGCAAATGATGATAGTGTCTGCCTGCAATATGATAGGGCTGTCTGTTTTGCAAGGAACAAGGATGGAATAGATCCTGAAGGAAAGATGAAAGAGATCACTCAGGAACTGAAAAGAAGGGAGTCAGAACTGAGAAAGAAAAGGGTGGAACAGGAGAGGTCGAAAACTTTGAGCGAGCAGTACGAACAGCTTGAGAGACAATACGCTGATGGGGAACTACCTTCCCCAGATCGAAACTTATTAATTGATTTAGTTCAGGAAATTGCCAAGGAATTGGGATTGTCCAACTGTTGGATTTGTGGGGGGATGAAATTGGCAGAGAGGTGGCCTTGGAAGGGTGAGGGTTTGGCTCCAGAACAGCTTTTGAAATGGGACAACCCAAGTGTCACAGACATCTTTTGTGGAAAGTCCTTTCTTTAGGATTTTTCCCTCTTCTGGAAGGCTGAGGCCCCAGAAAGAGAATGTAAACAATGGTTACCTGCTGCTGTGAAATGCAACAGGTGCACCTGTGATTGGCCCATGTTCCATGTTTACAATTAAGGGCCAATCAAAGACAAGCTCTCTCTGGGACAGAATCAGAGAGAGCTCCGTTGTTGATTCATTCCTTTTCTATTCTTAGCTTAGCAGCTTCTGAACTTTTCTCCTTATTCCTATTAGCATAGTCTTAATGTAATATATATCATAAAATAATAAATCCAGCCTTCTGATCATGGAGTCAAGATTCTCGTCTCTCTCTTCACCCCTGAGGAACCCTTGCAAGCCCGGTAACACCCAAGGGTCTCAAAATTGGGCATGATCCATCCAGTTTTCTTCACTCTCCCTCAAACAAAAAGCAACCTACTAGGGGCTCCTCTGTATGAGACCCTGAGGAGGGAGCGAAGAAGCTTGAAGAAAATGATACCTGTCATAAGCGGCAGGCAAATTTGGGGGGAGGAGGAGTGGCCGGCAGCAAGGATAATTGATTATTATGGGCGGGCCACATGGGCTCAGGACGGAAGCTATGGATATAGGACTCCAATCTATCTACTGAACCAGTTGATCAGGCTGCAGACAGTGGTGGAAATTGTGTCGAATCACACCTCAGAGGCCCTGGACTTGTTGAGTCAGCAGCACACTCAGGTACAGGCTTTTGTGTACCAGAATCGAATAGCTTTAGACTATTTGCTGGCTGAAGAAGGGGGAGTGTGTGGAAAATTCAACGAATCGGAATGTTGTATTGAAATTGATTATGGGGAAACCATAAGGGGATTAGCAGCCAAAATTAAGAAAGTGGCCCATGTCCCAGTTCAAAAATGGAATTCGATCTTGCAGTCATCTTGGTGGGACAGATTATTTGATGGGGCCTGGTAGAACAAAATAATGTTTTTCGTACTGTGTTCAGTAGCAGGAGTCATATTCCTCCCATGTCTAATACCTTGTTTTATTAGACTGGTACACTCTGTGGTACAGGGTATGCAGATAGCTGTAGTGCCCGTGGACCCAGAGTTGGCTTCCAGAAACACCGTGTCACAGATCATGAGCCTGGGAGAATGGAAGTGTGCAAGCAATGCTGCCAAGGTCTTGGCAAAATTTGAGAAACAGGTCAAAAGAAATCGGAGCAATTATAATGGTTATGAGGGAATCCCGCAAGGAGAGCATGGCATGAGAATTTAATAAAGCCTTCTCTTTGTAGGAGACCCTTAAAAGTGGAGGGTAGATGTAGGAAGTAAATAGATAATAGTAATTTGGGATGTAGAGGTGTGAGAGTCTGTCTGAATTTTCCCTCATCTACCTCAAATTGTCCTTGGGAGACCACTGAAGAGAAGATCCCCCCTGTCTAGAATATCTGGCTCTGAAGGAGAAAAGTCACATGCCAAAGGCCCTGAGACCTGAAAGCTCAGTGTTGAGTTATTGTTTTTACAGGTGTGCTTGCTGTATGCTAAGAAGGGGACAACATGCCCCATCTGCAACAATAGCAGCTCTGCAAGCTGTCCCACCTCTCGGCCTGGCTGGACTTCTCCTGAGTTTCAGGTGGTCTCCCACAGAAGACCCTCATCTGTTTTACAACCACCATGACAGACAGACTGAGATGTAAGAAGCCTCTCCATCAAGGACTGAGACATGAAACTCCTAAAAGGCCCCTCTGCTCTTTCCAAGGACTGGGACTGAAACCCCCAGCCCGGGGGAGGTGTGTGGGGGAGGCAAGCTGGCCAAAGCAAGATATTTGCCTGCAGGTTGTGACCACTGAACCAAAAAAACAATGGCTCTCGCTTACTGCTGAGAACATGGACTACCTGGTACATCTGTTCCCTATTGTATCTGTTTCCCCCCCCTTACAATTTCCAATAATAAAAACCTCTGATTTTGCTAGAGCCTTTGAGATCTCCCCAGCGTAACAGGCGATAACAGGCGGATCCTCGACTGGACTGGACCAAAGGACTTCGTCTCTGTGTTGGTAGCTATATCCCCTCTCTCTCCCTCTCTCTCTCCTCTCTCTTTCTCTATCTCTATCTTTTTCTCTCCCTTAATCCCTCTATCGCATTTTTGCTGTGGTTATTTCAATAAAACTGCATTTGTTTTGATTATCACTGCAAACCCCCTTGTACCGTGTTGGTTTTTGCACTCTGAGATCACTCCTACAAACCATCAGGTCATCTGTTCACTAGGACGGATCCTGACAAGAGGGAGCATGAATTAATATGTTGATATTAAAGGGGAGGGATTGTAATATATGTTAGAAATAATTTATGCTAGAAAATAATGTATTTTATAAAGATTGTGGAATCCAAACAAGTCTCTGACCACAAGCAGCCTGAGAGACATATGTCTATTCAAACTCTGAAATTCCTGAAGGCGGCAGGATAACGATCAGCATTTGGCCCAAGAATAGACGCACCCAGCCCGATGATCACCGCCATCCTGAACCATCGGAAGATGCCTAAGAGCGGATTTGATCAACGCTGGCTATCAACCAGGAAACAGCAATTGCCCAGCTCTGCACAGTGAAAGAGCCAACTATGAATATGCAGAGTTACAAAAGAAACTTGGACTCCTTCGCCTCAGGCATAATAAACAGTGTAAAACATCCCTGCTGGAAGCGGCTCTTGTGAATGAGGGGGGGTCCAATGTGATAGAAGTCGGATCCAGGTTCACCCAGCGCCGATCCCAGGCTCGACGCTGTCTCTTTGGCTGTGGTGGTTTTGAGGATCGTATTTTGGTCGCGGAAAAAGATAAATAAATATTTTTGCATTTTTTGATAATTTGGCTTTCGAGTGATCATTTATAACAGGGCTTTCAATTTAATTTTTGTATTTTCAGGTTCTTTCCCAGTAACTCCTCAGTTCTTCCAGGGATTGGTAAGGGTTAGCTGCAGAGCCTTTGATCCAACAAAGTCCAATTTTATCATTCCATTCACAATTGGTTCCCTTCTCATGACTCCAATATCCAGTAGGAGGTTCTGGTTTCCAGACCCTGCTTTTGCTGCTAGAATTTACTTCTAGAGTGG
The DNA here is from genome assembly GCF_028551555.1 of Melozone crissalis. Classification (NCBI taxonomy): domain Eukaryota; kingdom Metazoa; phylum Chordata; class Aves; order Passeriformes; family Passerellidae; genus Melozone; species Melozone crissalis. Next base: position 239,984 of record NW_026535813.1, on the reverse strand, counting down.
ATATACATGGGGTATATCCCACTACCGCCGTATCTTCATTTCTTTCTCTACTAATGCAGATTGTTCCAATTACTCTTTGGTCTAATACCCATCCCTCAAGTCTCCGTATCATTCTGGAGACTTGAGTATTATCTCATTTTAAAAGCTGCTCTTGAGTTAAGCTCTCACCTTTCCAAGGCCATTTCTCAGCTGATTTAAGCCCCCTGCAAATCCAACAGTTAGTCAATCCTAGTTCAGTAGCAATCTCCTGAATCAAATCTATAAATAGGTTTCTGTTTGGAGGAGGTAATCCCCAATCAGTATATACCTTTTCTACTTGGTCATATAGCTCACTCAGGGTTGTGGGATTTCAGCACCTCAGGACTGAGGTGCAGAGTGACCGAGACCACCCTTGGGGGGCTCGGGAGTCCTGGAATGTTGCCAGAAGTGTCTGGTGGCTGGACTTTGATCCTACACGGGAGACGACACCTGTATGAGGATGGGAGGATTTCACCGGGGTAAATGGTGAAGGGATAAGTTAATTAGAGTGTAAAACACAGGGTTTAGGATTTCTGTACAGGGGGGTCTAGAGAAGTAAGATGGAGGAATTGGGGCGTGTCCTGTCCTCCTTCTTCTTCTTCTTCTTGGCCTCCATCTTCTGTGGTGATGGTGGCACTTTGGGATTGGTTATTACTAAAAGTGCACCGGTCAATAAGGGTAAAAGGTATTGGAAAGAATAGGTAAATATTGTATACGTAATTTTGAGTATAAAGATAAGTGATCGCCCCGGGGGCGAGTAGTGTGCACGTGGCTGGCTTGCTGTGTGGACCTCTGTCGGGCAGAGAGAAAATCTTTTAGATAAACAACCAATAAATACTGAAGTCCGAGAAAGACCTGAAGCCTCTATTCGTCCTTTTGAAGCACGGGCTGCCCAAGGCCATCTCTGAGCCTTTCCAGGCCATAAAACAGCCAAGAACCGACAAGTGGCGTCCGCTGCGTGGGCTACCCCCCACCAACCTTTCGGGGGGGGAATCAGCCCTGAAGAGCTGAAGAGCAGAAGAGCCGAGAGGACAGCTCTGGCCTTGGACGAATTCCCAGGAGAACACTGATAACTCCTGAGGAGAGAAGAAAAAAAAACGGCCAGGAGAGTCTGCGAAAAACAGCAGTCACTGAGAATTACATCTCTCAGCTTCTGCCGAAGAAGTTCGTAGCAGAGCGGCCTGGACCGGGACCAGAAAGGCGCCTCTGGATCCATCCCTCGTGACCCGCTGGACGGAGATCGGGAGCCTTCGGACCGCTCTGACGACAGATTCGGTAAGAAGGTCAAAAATAAGAACATGGGAGGCACACTCTCCCAGGAACAGCTGGGAATTTTGTCCGCCTTACAAGGCGTGGCTGCATCATACACGGAAGGGATCCCAAAGAAGGAGTTAAAACAGTTATTATTGTGGGTGAGGCTCAATTATCCACTTTCAGAAACATGCCTGCTGTTTGAAGTTGGGTTCTGGCAGGAAATTAACAGACATTTATATCTTTTAGCAACAAAAAAAGATGAGACAGCGTTAAAGCTGCTCTCGCCAGCAAGATTAATGCTAGAAGGCATTTCGAAGCAGTCGAAAAAACTGGAAAAGCAACAAGTTGCAGGGCCCTCAGAAAGAGGGGGAGAGCAAAGCTCTTGGAAAAAATTAGCTCTGGCCTCAGATAGCCAGGGGGGAAAGGCTCTCGAGGAAAGGGAGCAGGAAATGGTATCAAAGCCTCCGGTCCCAAAACCCAGAAACCCCAGGAAACTCCTAAAACGTCCTGAAACCCCGGAGAGTACAGGGGAATCAGGATCCGACTCAGACAAGAGATCAGAAGGGGGGATGCAGGGGGGAAAAAAGGGATCGGGGGGAGCGCTTTCTTGCGGCGGCGCGGCAGCGGCAGAGCAGGGCGGCCAGGCTGCGGCGGTGCAGGCGGGAGGCGCGAGTGAAGAGATAACGGTCAGCAGGGAGCCAGAAACGCGCGCGGCGGGCAGGACTCGCAAAGACCGGGGGGGGGGGAGTCACAAACCGGTGCGGGAGCGTTAGGCACGGGCAGCGAATTGGGGGAAACCCCGCACCCCAAAGGGCCACCATAGTGAGACGCAGGAGGCGCGCGGTTGTGACGTCAGACCTGGTGCGGAGGTCGGCTCGAATCGCGGAGCGGGCCCTGGTGCCGGTGGGAGGCAGGCGCATACCGGTGGGGGGAGTGGACACAGCGTCAGAGGAGGAGGAGACAGAGTCAGGGACAGACCGAGGGGAGGAGACTTCGGAGGTGGAACGAGGGGGAGAGAGTGACGTCAGCTCGGGAGAGACAGGGAGTGGCTCGGAAAGCACGCATGCGGGGAGAGCAGAAAGCGGGCGGGGGCGGGCCAGGTCCCCTGTGACGTCTCGGGCGAGGAGGGGCCATGCTCGGGATTCCGCATCTCAGGGGTCCACCCCCTCTCCAGACTCAGTGCCTTTACTTAAAAACCTCGGAGTCCAAGGCTCATCCCTTCAAGCGAGACGTTCTGGTGTTCGAGCTCCATTTTCAGCTGAATTAAAAGCCAGGCAGGCTCGGTCTCGGGCGAGATCGCGAACGCGGCGGTCGACCGAAGGAAGAGCAGTCGAGCTCATTCCGTCATCAGAGTCAGGGAGGCCGGTGACAGCGCCACCTCGTGGGGGGATGACAGAAGTGCACGACATGCCGGATCTGTTCGGTGGAGCCACAGCACCATCTCGTGGCGAGACTGCAACAATGCAGCAATTTTTCCCAACATTATACAAAAAGAAAAGCACTTCAAAGACGACAATGATAACGCAGCAAAGGGATTATCCGTCGACTTGGGGATTTCGTGAAGATGATGAAAGTTCAGATGAAGCACAGCAACAAGGTGAAGATATCATACGGATCACAGCATTGGAAGGTGTTCCGGCATGGATGCTGTCAGCAGCAGAAGCAGCGAAAAGCTTCTTGCATTCATTTGATACAGCAAAAAAGAAATATCAACAAGATCCTCGAGTTTCCTTTTGGGATTTAGGAGCGAGGCCAAATACCTCAAGGCGAAAAATGAGGTACGATGAATCACCAATGACATCCCCAACACCATTATTCATGCAAATCCCAATGGAGTCTCAAAAAGAGGAATTTCAAGAGCCGGTGAAGACGATGGATTGGAAGCGAATCAGAAAAGCGTTGGCAAAGGAAAAGCATTTATTCCCGGGATCAGGAGATTTGACAACGCCGGTGACATATGATGCCCAGGGACAGAATCCAAGGTGGGAAAGGATGGGTCATGAGACACTCAAAGACTTAGGGAAGGCGGCTCAAACTTTTGGGCTGAACTCACAATACTTCAAACAGCTACTAAGAGGGACATTCACCACGTATGATCTCACGCCATATGATATTGGGAGTATTGTGGCAATGATTCTCACTGACACACAAAATCTCATCTGGGAAAAAAGGTGGAGAAAATATCTTGCTGAGTTGCGAAAGAGATATCAAGGTGGGCCAAACGCGAACCTCACAGAAGGGCAGTTAGCAGGGGATCCTCCAGATGACAACCCAGGGGAACAAGCAGCGCGGCTTCCACGAAGAGTGTTAAGCAACATCAAAGAAGCAGTGCGATTGGCAATCATGCAAATTACACCGACAGGAGCTCCGGATGTTCCGTTCTCTTGCATCAGGCAAGGTCCCACAGAACCATTCATGTCATTCATCGATCGACTCACGCAAGCCGTGGATCGACAGGTGACGATAGAAGAAGCGAAGAGGCCTCTCTTGGAGAGCTTAGCTTTCGGCAATGCCAACCTGGATTGTCAACGGGTCATTAGTGCCATGCCAGGACGGCCATCCTTGACAGAGATGGTGGAGGCATGCAGCAAGGTGGGGACACCTCAGCATGTCGCATCGATCGTGAAGAATGAATTAAGAGAGGAATGGGAAGAACAGTTAAAGGGACACTCAGAAAGGCAATCAGAGGACAAAACATTGGAAAAGATGTTCGAAAAATTACTCCATCAACAGGACGAGAACATCAACAAAGTTCTTGCAACGATGCAGAAAAAGAACAATCCCCCAGGAGGACAGTGCTACAAATGTGGAGAATTTGGACACATAAAGAAGAATTGTCCACGAACACATACACCAACGCCAGCACAGAAAGCGGAAAGGCCAATTTGTGCGCGGTGCCGAAGAGGAAGACACTCTGTGAAAGAATGTTATTCCCAGACTGATGTGGAAGGAAATCTGTTACCGCATCCGGAAAACGGGAAACGGAGCGCGGCCGTAAATCGACAGCGCACTCAGACACAAGTACTGGCGGTGTCACAAGAACAGACAGGGCAGTCATCAGTGAGCGACAGGCAGATGCCCTCAGCAAAACCCTCAGTCGATTCCACAGTGACCCAGACCTCCTCCCACCAGGGGCACAGTGTGCATTGGCAGCTTCAAAACTAGTATGCTTTCTAGACGAAAGTCATGCGGAGATACCAACGGGTATCCGCGGGGACTCATACAAAAAACAAGATTTCTTGATAGTTGGACAAGACAAATGCAGTATTCTTGGACTCATTGTTTATCCAACGGTTGTCTCAGCAGACAAGAATACAGAATTAACAGTTTTGGCAAGAGCGCTTCGTCCACCATTGACTGTACCGGAAAATACTGTGGTTGCGAGAGCTTTCGCATTGCCGCCACACGCAGTTGGAGAGGTCATGTCAATCTTCGATGAAGAAGGTTTCCCTATGAAGGAACATGTTGAAGTGCACACAACATGGGTGAAGCACATAGGTCGAGACCGACCCACGCTCACATGCCAATTGACATGTGGGGACAGGACAATAGCAATCAGAGGTATGCTCGACACAGGGGCGGATGTAACGGTAATATCGTACATCTTTTGGCCATGCAGTTGGAGCTTGGTCGCGCCATTGGGCTCTCTCTCAGGCATCGGGGGAGCATCTCTGTGTCTGCAAAGTGAGAATTCCGTCGTTGTCACGGGACCAGGAGACAAGACGGCGATCATTCATCCTTTTGTCGTCCAAAAGCCGATCACAGTCTGGGGTCGAGACCTTTTGGCACAATGGGGCGCGAAGATCGAAGTGGATTTTTAATAGGGGTCACTGCGGCACTCGCCACACTGAAGTTGACATGGAGAACAGACGATCCAGTTTGGGTGGATCAGTGGCCCCTTGAGCGGAAAAAGTTGAGTGCTTTGAAAAACCTGGTCCAAGAACAATTGCAGAAGGGACACATCAAGCCAACAGACAGCCCTTGGAACTCTCCAGTGTTTGTCATCAAGAAAAAGCTATCAGGCAAATGGAGGTTGTTACACGATCTCAGGAAGATCAACGAAGTCATAGAAGACATGGGACCACTTCAGCTGGGACTTCCATCTGTCTCAATGATTCCCAGAGAATGGCCGCTTGTGGTCATTGACCTCAGGGACTGTTTCTTCAGTATTCCGCTCCATCCAGATGATGCTCCCAGATTTGCCTTTTCAGTTCCGAGTATCAACAAGGAAACACCTCTGCAGCGGTACCATTGGGTCGTTCTTCCACAAGGCCTAAAAAATTCTCCGATGATCTGTCAATGGTACGTGGCACGAGCTTTGGCACCAGTGCGGAAGAAATTTCCGAAGGCGAAGATCATTCATTACATGGATGATTTGCTCATTGCAGCGTCAACACAACAGGAGCTGCAAGAAGCTCGTGACTGTGTGATTGAAGAGGTGCAAAAGGCAGGTCTGGAAATCAGCATTTCGAAGATTCAGGAGGTTGCGCCTTGGAAATATCTGGGGTGGAAAATTTCAGAGAAAACAGTAAAGCCTCAAAAAATGGAGATCAGCACTAAGATCAACAATTTGCATGATTTACAACAGCTTTTGGGAGAAATCAACTGGATGAGGCCGGTTTTGGGAATCACAAACAGCAACATTTCAGCGTTGCTCGATCTTTTGAGAGGAGACACAGACATTCGATCTCCCAGGACACTCACGCCAGAAGCGAGAAAAGAGTTGGAGAAAATCACGGACGCGATACAGAAAAGGCAGGCACATCGATTTGTTCCAATGTTGCCTTTTCAGTTGGCAGTGCTGGGGAAGAAAACACAGTTCCATGGTTTGATCTTCCAATGGGATGAATCACAAAAGGACTCTTTGATAATCATAGAGTGGATTTTCCTACCACACAGGCCCGCAAAAACAATTCTCACAGATTTAGAGATGGCAACACAAATCATCATAAAGGCGAGAACAAGGTTGCTGACAATGGCAGGAAGAGAATTCTCAGTCATCTGATTGCCTCTGAAATGAGACTATTTCGATTGGGCAATGCAACAATCGAAAGACTTGTTAATCGCGTTGTTAGCGTTCCCAGGAACTTGCACAGTCCATTTTCCACAGCATAGAATACTGCAATCACAAATATGTTACAGAGCGAAACCAAGAATAAGTGAAGAACCTTTGGACGGGATCACAGTGTTCTCAGATGGCTCAGGGAAGACACACAAGTCAGTGATCACGTGGAGAAACTCAACGACAGGAGATTGGGAATCAGACGTGAGGATGGTTCAGGGCTCTCCACAAATTGTGGAGTTGGCAGCCGTTGTCCAAGCATTTCAGTTGTTCAAACAGCCTCTCAATCTGGTCACAGATTCCGCATATGTTGCGGGTGTGGTCAAGAGATTGGAGGGTTCGCTCTTGAAAGAAGTCAGTAATGAGGTTTTATACTCATATCTGACGAGCTTGAAGATACTGCTGGAGGGCAGGGAAAGAGAATATTTTATCACACACATTAGAGCGCACACAACACTTCCGGGGTTTTTAGCGGAAGGAAATACTCGAGCGGACAGGTTGACAATGCCCATTTTGCAAACACTGCCGGACATTTTTGAGCAGGCAAGGTTGAGTCATGCATTCTTTCATCAGAATGCGCAAGCGCTGATGGAGTCCTTTCGTCTCACAAAGAGTCAGGCGAGGGAGATCATTAGTGCTTGTCCAGACTGTCAGCTTGTGCAGCCACCTTCTTCTACCGGAGCGATTAATCCGCCAGGGCTGCAAAGTCTTCAGTTGTGGCAAGCTGATGTCACGAAGTATTCATCCTTTGGGAGGCTCAAAAATGTTCATGTTTCAGTAGATACATTCTCAGGTGCAGTCTTTGCTTCAGCACATGCAGGGGAAACAGCAGACCATGCTTGTCAACATTTTCTGCAAGCATTCGCATCATTAGGTGTGCCTCAGGAGATAAAAACAGACAATGGTCCAACGTATACAGGCAGGGTGCTTGACAAATTCCTGAAAAGATGGGGTGTCAAACATACATTTGGTATTCCACATTCGCCCACAGGTCAGGCGATCATTGAGAGAACATATCACACCCTGAAATCCCTTCTGGACAGACAAAGGAGGGGTGAGCCGGAGGCAACACCTCACATGAAATTAAATAAGGCACTGTATATGTTGAATTTCTTAAATAGTTCATCCTCAGAACCCAATCCACCAATCGTGAGGCATTTTCTAAACAGCACACAGGCAAAGCTAAGGGAAAATCCTTTAGTTTTGATCAGAAACCCAGAGACAGGACAAATAGAGGGTCCTTTCAAACTAATCACTTGGGGCAAGGGTTTCGCTTGTGTTTCCACAGATCGAGGTCTGAAGTGGGTGTCAGCGCGACACGTGAAGCCATTTCGAACACAAGAACACGAGAACACTGATCCGAGAAACAAAGAGACGAGTACTCAGACAGAAGTCGAGACTCAGACTGCGAAAAACGACTCGGAAGAGAAATAAAGAGAAACTAAGGACTTTGGGGATTTTCCATTAGGGTCCTGAATGAAAAACAAAACAATGATCTCGCACAAAAGCAAAGTCATGAGCTTCATGATGCTCATGTGCATCATTCTTTCATTCATTGCAGTGAGCAATGGCGGAAATTTACCTATTAGTCAGCCAAAGCAAAATGTATGGGAGACTTTAGCTCAAGCAGAGAATTTAGATAGTATTTGCCTGACACATTCGAGACCATGGAAACCATTTTCAGCATGCATGGTTGGATTGCCAGTGGACGAATGGCCAGTTCCAGGGCACTCCGCAGTTAACATTTCACAGGTCATTAAAGATCCTGTGAAAGAGTGGTGTGCTTGGACACATCTACTTTCTGTGGCTTCTACAGAACCTCAGGAGTTGGAGATTTTTGGGTCCATGACAATGGAACTCTGCATGCAGTTTGAAATTCCAGGTGTCACAAAGGCAAAAACTATCGATGTAACTCCCAATCATGAATTCTATAAGAATGCATCAGCATGGTGTAAATATACAGAGAAAACTGCCAGGGGATCGATCCAAGTCCCAGTGCAACTGCCACGGGGTTTGTTTTTAATTTGCGGAGACAGAATTTGGCACGGCAGTCCTGCTAATGCCACGGGAGGTCCATGCAGCATTGGGGAAATTTCAATGCTATCGCCTGATTTGAACATGCTAAGAGAGAAAAAGCACAAAGAAAAAAGATCAATAGAACAATATGCGGCAGATTGCAATGATGAAATATTTTCTTGGGACAAGACAACGAGGATTGCTACAGCAATCTTCTCACCTCAAACAGCATCAGGGGTGGCCTTGACTCAGATCGACCGCATGGGTTGTTGGTTGAGCAAACATGCCCGGTCTGTGTCTGTCGCATTGGATGACATGTTAAAAGACATCAGTGGCGTAAGACAGGTGACGCTTCAAAACAGAGCGGCGATCGATTATCTATTGCTCGCTCATGGACATGGGTGCGAAGAGTTTGAAGGGATGTGCTGCATGAATCTCTCGGATCATTCAAGGTCAATTCATGAAAGTATTAAAAACATAAAGGACAGCATAAATAAGCTTGGCGAGATCACAGGATCATGGATCGATCAGCTGGTAGAATTCTTTGACATCTCTCCCATTTGGAGAGGAATCTTAAAGATAGGATTCTATATTTTAATAGTTCTCCTAGTCCTCATACTTGTTGTCCCATGCATATTTGCATGTGTAAAACGTGCGATGAATCAGATAGCAAAAGAGGTCTTCTTGGTGCAAACAGAAGGGGGAGATGTGGGATTTCAGCTACTCAGGACTGAGGTGCAGAGTGACCGAGACCACCCTTGGGGGGCTCGGGAGTCCTGGAATGTTGCCAGAAGTGTCTGGTGGCTGGACTTTGATCCTACACGGGAGACGACACCTGTATGAGGATGGGAGGATTTCACCGGGGTAAATGGTGAAGGGATAAGTTAATTAGAGTGTAAAACACAGGGTTTAGGATTTCTGTACAGGGGGGTCTAGAGAAGTAAGATGGAGGAATTGGGGCGTGTCCTGTCCTCCTTCTTCTTCTTCTTCTTGGCCTCCATCTTCTGTGGTGATGGTGGCACTTTGGGATTGGTTATTACTAAAAGTGCACCGGTCAATAAGGGTAAAAGGTATTGGAAAGAATAGGTAAATATTGTATACGTAATTTTGAGTATAAAGATAAGTGATCGAGTAGTGTGCACGTGGCTGGCTTGCTGTGTGGACCTCTCTCGGGCAGAGAGAAAATCTTTTAGATAAACAACCAATAAATACTGAAGTCCGAGAAAGACCTGAAGCCTCTATTCGTCCTTTTGAAGCACGGGCTGCCCAAGGCCATCTCTGAGCCTTTCCAGGCCATAAAACAGCCAAGAACTGACAAGGGCCTTTAATCTTTCTTGTTCCACCCTCCTTTTTCTCATTTCTGATTCCTGTCTTTTTAATTCTTGGGCTACCTGTTTCATTTAACTTTCTGGATCTACTCCTTCTCTGTTCCTTGAAAACCAGAAAGTTTTATCATATTGTAAACAGGCCCGATCATCGCTTTCCTCAAGAAGATCCAGAATAACAGGTTCATTACTGAGGGTGAGCCTATTCTCATATTTCAAATTTTTCCTGACCCAGTCAGTTTTTTCATCCATTACACAGATTTCCAACTGAGTGTTGCCGTAACACGGTTGGTTAATTTGAAAATATGCTACAAAGACTGATTTCATTTTTCCCCCAATCCACGCCGTGCGATTACATTGATTACAAGTAGGAACAGATAGTCGCCCTGCGTCCCTCTTATACATTCTACGCATGGGTGTCTCTGACTGCACGTCCTCAGATCTCACTTTTAGGTTAAAACACACTGTTTTTCTATCCAATTCGCGTATTCTATACTGAGTGCCGTTTAAGGTACAGTACCCGCTTTTCCCATCACCATGGCAGTCTTCAGGGTCTGGATATGCTGAAATTCACTTTTCTCCTTGTCCCTCCCAGACAACCCTCAAGCATCGCCCACACTCACTAACAGGGCTCTGCCCTTCCATACGGAGTGGGTTTTCAGGGTGCTGACTAGTTGTCCTGCACACGACTAGGCTCAGACCCATAAGGATTCCCCATAGTTGTACTCCTCTGCCCTTGCCTACGCCCACTGGGTTGCCATCTTCCCAGCAGCAAGAGTATTCTTCCGGGGTTCCATACCCGGACTGAGTCGCATACCACCTCTTAAAGGTGCCCTACCTTGATAGCTTGACTGCATCTGTGCTGCAAGGTACCTTATTCAACCTTCGGCACTCGACTGCTATGATTTGAGCCTTTGAGTCCAATTTTCCCCTTATTCTGTTTTTATACAAGAGGTACCACTCCAGGGAGTGCAATTCTATTATACCCAAATCAGTAGTGAGTCCTAAGATAAAGCTAGTCAGGTTTTGTTTGTCCTCAAGACACCTTGTGCACAAACCCTTAGGTCTATACCCCCTTTTACAATGCATGACCCAAACCTCATGACAATATTCACATTTAAAATGAACAAACAGATAACATTCGCAAGCAGTCACTGTACTACTTATCTGATCCCTCTTGGTCATTTACTTGGTCAGCGCAATTTTATCTTTAAGTCTCCAGGGGGAGAGGTAACTTTCCACTCCAGTATCTCTTCCCGGTGTTCGACCTTTTTTACTCAAGATGCGTGCGTCCAGCCTTTCTCCGCTGTTCGAATAGCTGTGTCTGTGGTCAAAAGGACAAGAAAAGGGCCTTCTCAGTGAGGGGAGAGGGGGACCTCCCTCCAAGCTTTTATAAGTACTTTATCTCCTGGTTGTATTTTGTTTATAGCGAACCCCAAAGGGGTGCTCTGTTTCACTATCCCCTGCTTTCACAATTCTTGTAGATTTTTATTTATTGCTATTAGGTAGGGTTGTATTTGACCATCCTCTAACCTAGGGTGTCCTACTGGCATCCCATGTTCATAAGGCATTCCATATAGCATCTTGAAAGGTGACAGCTCTGTCTCAGAGTGAGGCATGGTCTTGATGTTTAGTGAAGCTAGGAGGAGGCATTTTAGCCAGGACATCCTAGTTTCTAACATTAACTTTGATAATTGGGCTTTTAATGTCTGGTTCATTCTTTCAACCTGTCCTGAGCTTTGGGGATGCCACAGGGTGTGGTATTCCCACTGGATACCTAAGGTCTCTGCTAGTTGCCTAATGATCTTTGAGGTAAAGAGTGTCCCTTGATCTGAATCTATGTAATTTACTACTCCATATTGGGGTACAATTTCTTCTAGTGGGACTTTTGACACTGTCTGAGCTGTAGCCCTAGAGCTCAGGAAGGCCTCTACCCAATGGGTCAATTTATTGACTATTACCAGTAGAAATTTATACCTCTCAATTCTGGGCAATTCAGTAAAATCTATTTGGATCCTTTCAAAGGGCTGGTATGCTATTGGGCGACTTCCCAATATTGCCTGTTGTGCCCTGGCCTGATTAACTTTCTGGTAGATCGTGCATCCTTGCCCTTCCTGTTTAGCCAATTCATAGATCCCTTTACACCTGAAGAATCTCAGAAGTTGTTCTGCAAGGGCCTGGGCCCCCCAATGTATCTGTTGATGTAACCTCCTCAAGATTTTCCTGGTATAGCCCTTAGACAGCAGTTCCCTCCTGTCTGGTAATCTCCACTTACCTTCTTCTAATTTTCCCCCCATTTTCTCATATCCTTCAATTTCTTTCTGGGAAGGATATGAGGGATATTCTTGGGCCTCACTTTCCTCGACTTCCGGGGTACTTACCTTCAGTAAAGCTGCATTCTTAGCTTCCTTATCTGCCAAATTGTTTCCTCGAGTCTGAAATTGTATTCCTGCTTGATGTCCTTTCACGTGTATGATCGAAATTGCTTCTGTCTCCCTGACAGCTTCTAAGATCTGTTTTATTATTTCCCCATGTACCAGCCCTTGTCACCGAGTATTAATTAGCCCTCTTTCCTCCCAAATTTTTCTGAAAGTGTGAACTACCCCAAATGCATATTTTGAATCTGTGAAAATTGTTCCTTTCTTTCCTTTTAATCTCCTTAGGGCTTGCAATACTGTGTATAGTTCACATGCCTGAGCTGACCACCCAGCACTCAGAGGTCCTGATTCTATTACTTCTCCTGACTTGCCATCAACAATCACATATCCCGACTTTCTTTTTCCTTCTATAACTCTTGCCGGCTCAGTTCACAAACCATTTCTCTCCCTCTTCTAATTCCTCCTCCTCCTCTAAATCCGGTCTTGTCTTGGTCTGTAGTTCCACCACTTCAGCACAATCATGAATGGGTTCTCCTGAGGTTTCTCCAAACAGAAATCTAGCTGGATTTTGTGCAGTAGTTGTTCATAATTCTAAATCATGCAAATGGATTAATACGGCTTCATACTTCAATAGCCTAGTGTCTGTAAGCCATTTGTCTGCCTTTTGTTGTAGTATACTTCTAACGTTATGAGGAGTATAAACTACCAACAGGGCCCCAAAGGTTACTTTCTTGGCTTCTTCTACTAATAATGCCACTGCCACAATTGCTTGTAAGCAAGTGGGCCACCCCCGGCTTACAGGATCCAGAAGCTTTGAAACGTACCCTACTGGTTTCTCGGCCCCTGCCCAATCCCGTGTTAATACTCCATGAGCAGTATGACTACTAACATCCACGTATAACTGAAATGGCCTTTTTACATCAGGGAGGCTCAATACTGGAGCTGCCATAAGTGTTTCCTTCAATTCTTTAAATCCTTCCTCATCTTGTTCTGTCCATTTTAGCCTATCAGTGGTGAGTTTCTCATACAGGAATTTTACTTTTTCACTATATCCCTCAATCCTCTGTCTGCAATAACCTAGAAGTCCCAGTAGCTGTCTTATCTCCCTTTTTGTCTGTGGGGAAGGTAGAGCAATGACCCCTGCCACCCTTTCAGGATCCAACTTCTTCTTTCCTTTTGTTAGCCAATGTCCCAGATATTTGACTTTGGGCTCAGTAAATTGTAGCTTTGATTTCGAAACCTTTAATCCTTTATCCCCTAAGAAATTTAATAATGCTATGGTGCTTGCCCTTACATCTTCCTCTCTTGGGCCAGCAACAAATAAGTCATCTACATATTGCAATAATTTTGTCCTTTCTACTGGCATGAATTGACTTAGTAATTGTTCAAGTGCCTGACTGACATGGTTTGAGAGGAAGTAGGTTTTCTGGGATATGCTGTAGTCACTAAGTGTTCAGATTTTAATATTGGCACTTAGTGTGGCTACTGAGGACATTGAGTACACTTCTGAGAACACAAGGGTTAAAAAGCAGAGCACTCTCACGGGAAGCTCTCTTAGTTTCAGTGAGGGAAGCAGGTCGGACTTCCCCTGCCCAGCTCTTGGCTGGGCAGGGGAGGGGAAAGCTATGCGGCCGGGGTTAGGTAGGCCGGGCTTCAAGGATGGAAGGGTGGAAGAGCACTGAGAGGCACTAGGCAGCTCCCCTCCTTCTTAGGAGACAGAGAGAGAGAGAGAGAGTCTGTGAGACTTTGAAATTCGGTATCATGTGCTGGCAGCTTCAGCCCGGCCGGTGGAGAAAGTAGGGGGGATGCAGCGAGAAGATGTCCGGCCGCTGTAGGAGGGCAGAGCCAGAGTCTTTTAACTCTTTTTTAGACAATGAAAATTTTACAGAACATTAACTTTTCTTGGAAGAGAGATAGAGATGGAATAGAAGAAGAAATGAGCAAGTATAGGAAATTCACGCGAGTGAAGATGCAGAAGAGTAGAGAAGAATCTTAAGTGAGAAGAGATGATAGAGTGGCTTAGCTGGACTCTTCTTGTTATAGCTATGGACAGAACTATGTTCCTTGTGACACAGAGACTTCATCCAGGGGGAGGTGATGGCTCAGACCCAAGAGGGTTCAGTGTTGAGACTCCTCAGCCCCATGGGGTGAAATTTGAAGGAGACAGGTGCCCCAAAAGTGAGACTGTGCTCTTTTTAGAACGAGACAAAGCATCCTTAAAAAGATGACCCTAGAAGCAGCTCTGGCCCATGTTCAGTAGTGAGAGCACCAGACATGAAAAGAAGAGGTCACGATAGCAGATGTTTTCAGAGTGGTGCCACAAGTGACATGGAAACACAAGAAGTTTCGACGGTGTTTCCAGGGGAAGCCTATAGCACAAGAAAGACTCCTCTCCTCTTGATGAACTGAGAATTGATTACCTAGAGAGTAGTGATAGATCAAGAGTTGGTGATTTTAAGAGATAAATGTATTAGAAATTCGGTAGAGAGAGAAAGAAATGTTTTTGGAAAGTTTTCATTTTCCCTATGTGTTTCTTGTTACTTAGAGTTGTAGTTTAGTTAATAAAGTTTTCTTTTCCTTTATTTCTAAGTGAGAGCCTGCTTTGCTTATTCCTGGTCACATCTCACAGCAGACACCAGAGAGAGTAAATTTTCATAGAGGCACTGGCATTGCGCCAGCATCAAACCATGACACTGACCCAACAGGTTTGGTGAGTCTACAAACCGCTGAGGCAAAGATGTCCATCTGAACTGCTGTTTTCTGTTGGTCTCTGGGTCTTCCCATTGGAAGGCAAAATAGTCCCTGCTATCTTTAGCTAAGGGGCAGATTCAAAAAGCATCTTTCAGGTCTATCACACTATACCAGGTATCCTCAGGAGAAGCATTATTTAACAGGGTGTAAGGATTTGAGACCGTAGGGAATAGTGTTTTAGTCCTCCTGTTCACGGCTCTCAGATCTTGCACTAGCCTGTAACTACCATCCGTCTTCCGTACTGCCAAGATTGGGGTATTATGCCTAGACATGCAAGGCTCCAGAGTCCCCTTTCTTATCAGTTCTTCTATTACAAGTTTCAAACCCCTCCTCCCTTCCATAGGAATGGGGTATTGCTTAACCCTAATTGGATCCTCCGGTCTCTCGATTTTGATATGGATCGGCTCTATTTCTAGCCTTCCAGCTTCCCCTTGGGTATGCCAGACTTTTGGATCTATTTCATCCTTGTCCTCTGTGGTTAATCAGTATAGACTTACCCTGAGCTGGGATTCTTGTACAATCAGGCTTATTCCCAGAGCTACCATCAAGTCTCTCCCCAGCAGATTATAGTCTGCTTCTTCGACCAGCAGCATATTCCCTAAGCAAAACCTAGTTTCTGATTCTATTTCTAGGTCTTTAATAACCTGAACTTTAAAGGGTTCCCCTTTTGCCCTGATTACCACCATAGTGTCTTTGCTTTTAGTGCATCCTGGTGGCAATTGCTGTGCAGTACTTCGCTCAGCTCTGGAGTCCACTAAGAATATTAATTCCTGGTTTTGGGGTCCTACCTTCAGCTTTATCAAGGGCTCTTTAGATGTTCTGGACCCTAAATTTAAAAGCCCCTGACACCTCCAACCCTCCTGGAAGATTTTCTCATCTTTCATTCTCTTCTTACATTCCCTCCTAAAGTGACCTCTCTGTTTACAGTAAAAGCACTCCGGGATATTCCTCTGGCTGTTTGAGTACTTATTTTGGGAGGGGTTCTGCTTCTTCTGAGGTTGATGGTTTTGCTCTGGCTTTACAGGGTCTCACACCTGTTCCTGCTTCTGTGCTTTCCTCACCACTGCTACCAACACTTTCCCTTGTACTTTTTGCTTTTCTTCATCCCTTCTCATATAAATCCTCTGCACCTCTCTAAGTAAATCCTGTAATCCTTTCTCCTGCCAATCTTCTATTTTCTCCAGTTTCCTCCATATGTCTTCCCATGACTTTGCAACAAATTGCATTTTTAACAGGACCTCCCCGACTGGGGAATCAGGGTCCATTCCCGAGTACATCCGAAGACTTTTTCTCAGCCTCTCTAACCATTCGGTGGGTGTTTTGTCCTTCCCCTGGCATTCCCTGAGTACTTTGCTCATATTCTGCCCCTTTGGTACTGCCTCCTCTATGCCTTGTATTACCATATTTCTTAGCTCTATCATTTTCTGCCTGCCTTCCTCCATCTGGGCATTCCACAACGGTCTCTGGTCAGGCCATCTCTGGTCACCTCACCCTCCCTGGGGGTTCCTGTGTTCCCAATCTCGAATCGTGGCTTGCCTTATAATTTCCTGCTCCTCGTTATTGAACAGTGACCTCAGTATAGCATTTATATCATCGTGCGTGTAGATGCTAGTCCCTAGGAATTCATCTAGTCTTTCTGCTACCCCCAACAGATCATCCATCAGCCTTCCCATCTCTTTCTTAAAAGCTCTTAAGTCCCCAGTATTAATCGGTATGTTTACAAATCTGATAACTCCTGGACCAGTTGGTATTTCTCTTAAAGAGAGGAGATTATGCTTATCTTTCTCATCCTCACTACCATCATTATTCACCTTCCTCGTTTTGTGCCTTCTGGCTGGGGGAGAACTGGTTTTCCCGGTAGGGAGGGTTTGCTTCTCTGCTGTCTGTGGTGGGGGTGGGGGCTGGGAATAATCCTGTGGGTACTGCAACATCGAAGCCTGCTCTTGTAAGAGCAGGGCTTCTGGAGGCGGTACGGGCAACGAGGGTGCCTGGGCTTGTAAGGGTTGGTGCGGAGGTCCCGTGGGTATGGGCAAAGGGACCTGAGCTTGCATGGGTTGGAGTGGGGGAGTTAGATAAGGAGGTGGGAGGTTATCTAAAGGTTCCCATACCTTGCTCTGGTCCACAGCACCTTTGCAAGTTCTGATCGGGAATAACCCCGTGCTAGCATTTCCCCATAATCTGGCATAGTCCATTTCCTCTCTATCCTGCAGATATTTACCAGCCACATGATTGTATAAATCTTGGCAAGTTCATCTTTCAAAGGTGCCAAACACAGGCCAGACCAAATGTCTTCTCATTTCCTTATCTCCCCATATTTCTATGCAATAGTGAATAATTTTCTCCTTAGACTTCCCCCTCCTTTTGAAACAATCTTCCCAATGCTCTAACATCCACCCCAATGGGCTATCCCTTGGAATCTTGGGTAAACCTTTTCCTCGTGCCTTTACAGGCTTCTCCTGGGTTTTTCCCTGAGCCTTACTTTTATTCTGCCCCATCCTTCTTAGAAAAACAACTGTCCTAGTGTTTCCTTACGGTAACTCTGTGCTGGGATCCTGAAAAGAATCCTATGTCTTTAACTGGTACTGTATTTATGCCTAGTATTTGTTTAAGATTACCTGCCTACTAGCCTCACAGTGAACCAATTTGTGAGTTTTTCGGATGGTAATGAGCTCTCTTTTCCTTTCCTTCTGGACTTATCTGAGTCCTGGATCAAAAAGATTTACCAGTTCCCAAACACCTGAGAACGTTCCTTCCCTTTTTGATCCTCCCTGTGGTCAATCCCCTGAACTCCCTGAGTTGTAGGCTTTATGCGTGAAATGAGTCTTTTACCACGTTGCGTCCGCTTCCCCCTCGACCGACCACTTCCCTCGCGGGAAAGTGGAACTGCAATCTTGGGGTCCATACTTGCTTCGTGATAATATCACGTCTCACACACGAGCTCGATCACACCTCACTCAACCACGCAATACTTATGGTTCCTATTCCCACGTGGGCTCTTCATGCACGTAGAATTTTAAGAGTGAAAAAGCTGTGCCGCAGCTTCGGAGATCCTTTCCCTGCATCTGTCCGTATTACCCGAGAGCTCTGGGCCCGTTTTTATCCCCCCTTTGATTGTGGGTCTGGCTTTTCAGTTCGAGATATGATTGCTTCCATGAGGTTTTCCAATCCTGTCAGGCCACTGAAATCAGCAGGGCACCTCCTGACTGGAGAGGGGGTCCCTGGACCCCTAAATCAGATCATGTCGGGGTCACCCGGATTGTTATAGGTAATAAATGAAAAAGCTAAATTTATAATAATAATGATAAGGGTGTCAGATAGCCACAATCAAAGGGATAGCGTCGAGCCTGGGATCGGTGCTGGGTGAACCCTGATCCGACCTCTATCACATCGGATGCCCTCCAGTCATGAATGCCATCTCCGTTGGGGTTGGTTTTATACAGTTTTTTCCACCTGAGGCAGAGGTTCCTCTATTCTTTTCCTTGCTTTGCATATTCATGCGGTGCCCTTTCTCTGTGCAGGGCTGGACAATGCCATTTCTGGGAAGCGATGAATGCTGATATTGTGTTACAGGAAACTGGCATTTGGATGCATGTTCCTGACGACTCTGGCTATCTTGATTGTAGATACTTATTGAGTATTCATCACTTTTGAGTGTTTCTTGGATAGTCCCAGGAAAGGGCTCATCTCCGCATGGGCTGCATCCTTTCGCTTGCTAATTAGGTCTTCTTCCCTTGCTGCCATCTGGGGTTTCGGAATTTTGTGTGGCAATCTTTTCCCTGACTGTCCGATGTTTTAGGCTTTAAAGATTTTTGGGTATAGGCACAATTTATTCACAACTTATTTAATGTATATTTTATATAAGCACAAATTATTTCATACCACATATTACCTTGGGAATATGACTTAATGGTTTACAAAACTAAAATGAACATTATTAAGCTGAATTAACAGTAATAAAAAAGCATTTGAGACTTAATTACAGAGGATAAAGTAACAGAAATTATGATACTGAATTAAATGAATACATTTTTGCTTAGTGGGTTAATAGTTCATTCTCCTTTGGCTTTTGATCTTTTCACCAGAAGGGGTGCTGTTCGTGGTCTCCTCTTTCATGAGGGGCACAGTCCTTAGTGTTTGATCTCTGCTTCAGTACTGATGTTGTAGGTGTTTTTCCGTTGGATTCTGATGATGATGACTGTGAAGCAAGGAAGGGTGAAAGCAGCAGTGGGACAGCTTGCAGCACATGGCGGGGCTCTGCCCTTTCCAAGGCTACCCCACTCCAACCCGCCACGCCGCCTCTGCCTTGTGTCTCCTGCAGGCACAGCAGGGCCCAGCCATGTCTCAGGGCTCACCAGCCCCGCCTCGCCTCACACAGTCCTGCGGGCTGGGGGCGGAGCCAGCTGCAGCCGCGCGGCCGGAAGGGGGAAGGTAGGTGAGGGGGAAGGGCAGGCATGGGACCAGAAAAGAAGGACTCAGCAAGAAAGAGAAATCTCAAAACCACATGGTCGCACCGCTTTGAGAAGGAGCACCTGGAACGGTATGGCCAGTGCCTTCCCAGGCAGGGAACAAGGCATATGGAAAGAGATGGGGGTGAAAGCGGACACAGGGTGGCAAGAGGACGGTAGCATTCCCACGTCAGCTCTGGACGGTTTCAGACCTTGTCCTCCTTCAGGGAAAGGGGGTTGGTGTGGTGTGAAAAATGCATGTATTTTATGATTGGCTTTTCGCAAATATTAAAATGAATATTATATGTATTGTGTTGGAAAGTAATGCTGTATTAATTCTCTTAAGTTCTGTGTTAAATACAGTTTTAGGCTATAAAAATTGTTAAAATAGAAACTATGCTATGTAAGATGCTTTGTTTCACAGAAAGGGCTTGCAGTGAGATAGCAGCCACAAGACACCTAAATCTTTCAGAGAAAGGGAATTTATTGCCTTCTTATCAGAAGAAACGAACTTCTTCCCGCCTTGGAGGCACTGTTAGGATTAGAAGGAAGAAGTTGACACTGACCAGACAGAATCCTGTGTTTGAATGGAATTTATGCATCATGTATGAGGTGTATGAATATGCAACAGGCTATTGTTCCTAAGGGTTAATCCTTTGTTAACGGGGGTCCTTTTTCGGGCTTGTGATGCCCAGAAAATGGTACCCGGATGTCCGTAACTCTTTGTTTTTATTGTCTCATATTGTCTTAATTCAATTTGTCCAAATTGTTATTACTCTAATTGTGTTACTATTTTTATTACTATTTTATTACTATTAAATTTTTAAAATTTTAAAAACAAGTGATTGGCATTTTTCACAATTTGGTAGCAGAGGATGGTTACTAACACCTCGATGCCGGTGCTTTAGGAGAGTCAGAGTGGGGAAGGCGCACCCTGCCCTCTTTGGCAGCCTCGCTCTGTTTCCCCTGAAGTGACCCACAGACGCAGGTTATGATCTGTGGACAAAAGGAGGCAATAAAACAAAGAGAAAGGAAAAAGGCTTCCTACAACCGCGGTAATTGGGCCCCTAAGACTAGTAGTGCTCACGAAGAACCCGGGAAGGAAAAAGGATTGGTAAGTATTTCTCAGGAGGGCAGGTATGGGGGGATGAATGTGTGTGAATGAGAGGCGAGCTGGTTGTCCCAGACCTGCCAAGTGAGTGCGGCTCTCCCATGCTGCGTTTTCATCTTTTCGCTAGAAAAGCGGCCAGTAAAGAGACAAAGCGAGTGATAAGAGAGTGAAAGAATCCCCCGGGGTAACTGGGACTGGGGCTCAGGGAGGGGTTGGACCCCTCAGAGGTAGGGAGCAAGGTTTCCTAGCCCAATTCACTAGGAAACGGGACAGGAGGGGCCCCTAAAACCTGCTGGGTTGAGGGATTTATATTCCAAGAGCATCCAAGAGCAAGGTTGAGCAGAATTCTGTCGGAGTGAGGATATGCCCAAGAACACTCAGGGTGGGACAACACAGCTAGATTGGGGGATGAAAATTTTGCCCAACAGCATCTGGGGTTGGACAACACAGCTAGATTGAGGGATGAAAATTTTGCCTAACAGTATCCTGGGTTGGACAACACAGCTGGATTGAGGGAAAAATACCCAAGAGCATCTGGGGTTGAACAACACGGCAGGATTGAGGGAAAAATTGCCCAAGAGCATTTGGGGTTGGATAACTGTCCTGGGGTGACATTATGATGCTTGTATCCCCATTCATCTGTTCTGTGCCTTTAAGACTGTCTCTGAGGAGTGAAAGTTTTGTTTGGGTTTCTCTTATCAGGGACACAGAGACGGGCAGTGCATAGGGCTGTTTTTGCTTTTTGCTTTTGGCTTTTCTGCTTTTGCTTGCTGTCTCTCTGCTCTCGCTTTTGCTTTTGCTTCTGCTTATTAGCTAGTTTAGCTAAACAGTCCAAATTCCTTCCTGGACTGTTTCTCCTCTCCTGTTTCTGTGACCATCTCGAACCTGCTCCGGACTGGGACCTGGGAACACCGAGAGTTTGCACCGTTTGGCTGCAGCAGCTGCCCCAGCGCCGGAGGGACTGAGAACAGAGCAACCACCCCCGAAAGAGACTTTCTGATTTTGCCATCTTTCTCAGAGCAGTATCATCTGGTATTGTTCATTTTGTGTGCTGGGGGGTGCTGTGCCTGTCAAATAAACAGGTTATTTTCATTTCTCTCCAAGGAATTTTTTCCCGAACCGGTTGGGAGGAGGGGCCGTGTGGGTTTGCTTTCTGGAGGGGCCCTCCTTTGGAGGTTCTCTACCAAATTTGCCCTAAACCAGTACAATAACACAACTGGGTTGAGGGACATCCAATAGCACCAGGACTGGCCAGTAACACCTAAACTTGTAATAGGTGATGTGAAAGTAAAAGGTACCTTATTGTTGTTTTGTGGTGTGTGAGAGTGAGACACACACAAGATCAGCCTCAACTTCCCGGGCAGGTGGGAAGGGGGAGGCAGTGGAAAGAGGAGTGAGTGACCTGCACACTCACTGTAGGCTGTAGCTCCCGGGTAGATGGGGGCTTCTGGGTCGAAGAGGAGTGAGTGACCTGCGAACCAAGCTAGCATTCCCTGGGCGTGTGAGGGGCCGTAGCTGAAGAGTGTGAAAAATATGCAGACAGCCTCACAGGTGAACAGACACCAGAGGCAACCAGAGTCAGGGCCCTTCTAGGGGGCCTGGTGACACTGAGACCTGGAGGTAAACCCCAAAGCGAAAGAGGGGGCCACAAGGACCTGTGACTTTCTAGCAATAAGGATCCACTTTGTGTCTTGAGAGTGTGTAGGAATGTGTGAAAGTGAACGAGAAATAAAAGCGAGTGAATGTAGACGAATGAAAGTATAGGTAATGTCAATTGTGCATTTTAAGCCTTACCATATCTCCTTGGAGGGAGGTGGATTGTATTGAAAAGCAGTGTGAGAAAAAGGGGGGTTTTTTGGGGGGTGTGAGTAGTTGAAAGAAAAGTGGTATTTAAGTTGTTAGTAAAAAGTGAAAAAGGGAAGTGTTGCAGTGTGTTGTAATAGCCTGTTTTAAACTTCCGGGTCCCTTCCCAGGTGTGCCTATACCTCTCTCCCTTCCCCCTCGCCCCCTTGCTGAGTGAGTCCTGTCAATCAGGCTTAACATTCCAGGAAGGTCGTCGTGTGGTTGGTCAAGTTCAAAAGATGCCCCTATGCCCAGAGGTCATTGGCCTGTCTAGGTGTCATCCTCCCCTGAGACCCTGCCCCTCCCACCTGGTTGGTGGCTCACCTGTCCCTTCCCTCCCCCTCCCCCGGGAGCTTAAAAGGTGAATCAAGCCATGCGGTCGGGATTCTGTTGGAGCTGTTGCCAAGATTCAGACCTCTGTGACCATGGAATAAAGCTCTGGATATAACCCTCCGGCAGAATCCGTCTCCTTCTTCCTCACCATTAGCCTGAAGCCTTCCCTCCTGAGGTAAACAGAGTTCCTACCAAGCCTGGACTTGTTCAGCTGCCCAGCTGCAACCACCAGCAAGCTAAAGGTGTCTCTGGGGTGGTACGCCACAGTTGCCGCCTTTGGCCCAGCAGTAAGGGTCAGACTGGCCCAGGCACAATCTATCTGGTAATATTGGGATTCATATTCCAATACGGAAGCAGGAGACGAATAGATAGAAAATTGAAAAATGAGACAGAAATCCAGTAAGGTAGATACAGGAAAAGAAAAGCAGAAAAAATTACCAACAGAAATACCCCAAGATAGCACTTTGGGGGTTATGTTAACAAACAGAAATACAACTCCTTGCAAAATACAGGGTATGCAGATGTTGATGAGTAAAAACATGCAAACTTGTGAATTATATGCTTAAAAAGAGCATTAGAAAATTTAACACAAAACAAAGGAGTTATATATTGATTCAAGGTATGCCTTTGGAGTAGCACATACCTTAGGAGAAATTTAAAAAGGGAGATTACTTAATTAAAGAAGAAAAAGATTAGTACATGAGAAACTTATTTTCGAGGTTTCAGAGGCATTAAAATTACCTAAGAGAGATAGCAATAATACATATTAAAGGACACCAAAAGGTAAAAACCCAGAAATAAGAAAAAATAATTGGCAGATCAAGAAGCTAAAGATGCAGCAGAATATAGAGCTGAAAGAGTTAATATTGACTCCAAATGAAGAAAAATTGGAAATTCCAAAGTTTAGAGAAGCAAAAAAAAAAAAAAGGGAGGGAATTAAAACAAGATAGGTGGCGAACAAGATAAATCGCCGAAATAGAAACATCTTGATGGAAGACAATTCAATAATAAAACCCTTACTAGGGAATAGCAGAGGACATGTATCAAAAAGCCCGGTGAGATACTCAGGCTTTGTGTGATCATTTTTTTAAGGCACTATGGGTACAATGAGACTTTTAGAGTAGAAAAACAAGTACCTGAAACATGTGTAATTTGTCAAAAGATAAATGAAAGGGTGATGAGAAAAACAATATGAGAAGGTCATCAGTTAGCTCGTCGACCATTTCAAAGCATCCAAGCAGAAGTTTAGAATTAAGTTAAGCTCTGGGTTTATTTGTAAAAACCGTTTAATCCAGAAGAAAAAGAGTATACCACATGCTGGGGAGAGGGGAGGCTGTAAGAAAATAACATTTTTGAAAGGCAATAAAAGCAAAACTGGGAAAGTATAAAGCTGAGAACAAATTGCCTCATCCATTCCCGTTCGTTCCCCCACTCGTTCGCACCAGCCCTCCCAGCCCCTGTGCTGGCTCCGGCACAGTCCATCTGTCCCAGTCCGGCCGCCTGGCCCGTGGCCGCTCCGCAGTTCGTGCCGGGGGTGGGGGTCTGTCCTGCCGTGTAGACCGTGGTTACCGCGCTGACCGCACCGAGGGGGATCCCGTCTGTCCCATCCCCGGCTGCCTTGACTCTGTCGGCTCCCGCCGCTACAGCCGGGGTCAGTCACCTGCTTTGTCTGTGTCGGATCAGCCACCGTGAGCCATGTGGGGGCTATCCACGCTCCAGCTCGGCCTGCACCGAACACCCCCTCGGCGATCCCGGCAGCAGACCCCGCCTTTGGAGGACCGAGACTCGGAGCCACGCCGTCTCCCCGTCCTGCCCTGAGCCCCGTTCCCTTGGTAACCACAGCTCCGGCTGCTCAGGGGAACTTGCTAAAAGAATCACTTTATCGAAACACTAAAAGTTCAGTTAGAAGGAAGCCCTCTCCTGATTCTTCCTAAAAATACGGGAGAAAGTCTATAGAAGATAAAAATCCAAAACGAATGAGATAAAGAGATTGGTCTATTTCCATTACGAAAGGTTCTCATAGGAGGGGACGGATCAGAGTTTGTAAATGCTCCTTTGACTTCGTCTGAGGTCTGAAATTTTAAGAAATAAATAAAAGGGATATTTGGAGAATCCCATAGGCATAGCTGAACAATTAGACCAACTTTTAGGTCCAAACATTTATACTTGAGAAAAGATGCGGTTGGTAATGTGTTGGAGAATTTTGC
Organism: Melozone crissalis; assembly: GCF_028551555.1. Taxonomy (NCBI): domain Eukaryota; kingdom Metazoa; phylum Chordata; class Aves; order Passeriformes; family Passerellidae; genus Melozone; species Melozone crissalis. Next base: position 215,242 of record NW_026535813.1, on the reverse strand, counting down.
TCAGAAATGGCTTAAAAGGCAGCTGTGAGGAGCAAATTCTCACAGCCTGTTTCTGTAAACAGCTAAGTTCTCAAGCCTGTCTTCAATAACATGGAGGCCTTGAGAACTTTCATAACAGGGTGAGAAAATAAATCTTGGTTTCAATAACAAACCACAGGTATTGAAAACAAAAGGAGGGATTAATGTTTTAGCTGTAGCCTATGAGGAGCTCAGATTTTGCAATATGCATGAGTTTAATTAACACCACTATAAAGTGTGTAAGTGAGATCAATAAATCGGAGTCGATGCTGATCAACAAGGATGGGTCATTCTCCCTTCGCTTTCAACAGTAATGAAAATAATATTTTTCACAGGAAGAAAGGCAATTAATCAGAGCAACTGAAATAAAAGCTTGAGAAAAAGATAATCTGCGGGGACCCCCAGAGAAGACAAAATGCCAACTGTACCCCCTGAGTGGGGTTAAAATAATGAGGAGGGGAGTAAACACATGAATTGTTATCGTAATTACATAATCAAGAGAATAAATGAGACAGCATATCAAAGGCAAAATGCGAAAACAAAAGGTTATTGAAGGGCAGCTTTTAAAGGGGAAAGAAGAAACTCCAACTAAATAGATAAACAAACTTGAGAGAAAAAGGAAAATGGTCCTAAGTAAGCAGAAGATCTGAAAATCTTTAAAGAAATGGGCACATAAAAAAACAAATTAAAAAAAAAAAAGTCATAGGCTCTAATTTTTTTTTGGGGACAAATACCATCTGGAGCCTGTGATAACTTTAAAAGTGGGTCCCCAAGAAGAAGAATTGGAATTTGTAATAGACACAGGGGCAGAGAGAACCTGCCTGTTAAATGTTCCAAAAGGTTATAGTGTAAGCAAACATATAGTGAAAGTAACAGGGGCAAAAAAAAAAGAGAAAGTTTTACATTTCGAGTCATTAAAGATATGGTAATTGAGGGAAGAAACTAAAATTTAGATGGGAGATGTTTTATTGGTCCCAGGGGCAGGTAGCAATTTATTGGGAAGAGTCTTAGAAGTGCAATTAAGAAAAAGAGTTATATCAGAAAAGAGGAAAATGACAGCTAGAGTTTTGAAATTAGGCCAAGAAGAACAAGAAGTTTGGGCTGGAGAAAGAAATAGGGGAAGATTAAATATCGACCCCATAAGGGTTACAATTGAGGGAGAAGAAAGAGAGAAGTTGAAGTAGAGAGGTAGTTAGGAAACTCTGAGATGTTAGAATGTGAAGTGATGACATCTTGGTGCTAGAAGAGAGCAGAAGTGTGAATGCAGGTTTTTTACATGAAAGGCAGAGAAGTGTCTTAACACATGGTTGTTAAGAGGTTATTCAATGCCACACTGGGGTCCAGAAAGGCCTTAGCAGAACGGGCCCTCCTTAAAGGGAAAAGAGGATAAGTTGACTAGAGAAAAAAAAAAAAGAATGTCAGGAGCACCTGGGGATGCCAAGTTTGGGGTTGTCAAGGTTGGGAGGTGTCTGACCGCTCCCTACGAGCGGCGGGGTCTCGGGGGCTGCGGTAGGGACCGATCCATGGAGGTGACCCGGCGGCGGTGCTGGCAGCAGAGGACACAGGTTTGCCGGCCAGGAGCAGGCTGGCTCCGTGGCGGAACTGCCGGGGGGGCTCCCAGACTGTCGGGGTCCCGAGTCCAGGATGGCAGCGTCGGCCCGGTAAGTGGGCCGAGAGAGAGAAGGAAAGAGAAAAGGAGAGAAGAGAGAGAGGGCAAAAGAGACCTAAGGCATACCCCAGGGTCCCCATGCCCGTGGCTGTTCTCCCCTGCTCCAGCCCTGCAGCCAAGGGGCAGCACCGAGGGAAGGACGGCGTTGATAGCAGGGCTGTGAAAAGAGCTGGAGGGGGCCAGCACTAAAAGATAAAATCAAAGCAGAGATTGCTGACTCTCCAAACCTCACAAAGTGATCTGTTTTTCTTAAGTAAGAAGTTTTTTTAGTTTTTTTTTTCTTTTGCGTGTTTTGTTTGCTGTTAACAAGAAGGTTTTTTTTCCTGAAGAAGAAGGGGCTGCTGTAGAGAAAGCTTTTAAGCTAAACCCAGAAAGTTTAGAAGGAAAGCGAATAGTAAAAGTTAATGCAGTATTATCTTTCTTTTATTACTATGCTATTAAGAACTCCTTTCCAGGCACTACTGAAGCAACAATCAGAATCACAGAAAGAAGGTGGATTCATGCCAGCAGAATCAAAGGACTTGTGAAGAAACCTGAGGAATGGACTATCACCTTTAAACCGGGTGATACTGAACTGACTTTCCAATGGGGACTGAGTGGTAATAGTTTAGGAAAACCCAAATGATCCAAGAAATGTACAAAGAATAATACTGAATTAAGAAATAAGATAACGCTTATATCACCGGTTTTGAGCACTGCCTGAATAGAACATCTCCTTGGGGAAGGAATACCTCAGATAGAAAGATCAAGACTAGTTTTTATTGTATTCTGACCTTAGCCTGAGAATTGTACAGGGGAGAAGGGGAATTACCATTTCCATTAGTAAACTTTATTTGATTCATTCCAATACTGGACATGCTATCTGGGTTATAAGTAAATGCTTAAATTGTGAGAGTAATTAGTATTGTAATTCGCAAAATTTATGCTCTTATTGCAAAAAAAGTGTTAAAGTAATAACTTTGTTTTGTGGATGGGAATTATTAGTGCCTGTTGAATGGGAGATACTTGAGGAACAGTAGGTGACCACAGTTAAAGAGTGTCAAAAACAATTTGCCTGGAAATTAGTTAAGAGAAAGTGACAAGAAAATAGAGGGCAAGACCAGATTGGCCTCTGTATTTGCCACCAAGAAGATCAAATACACCTGCTGTGGGTTGCAACCTCACAGGCATGGGAGGTGGGAGTATAAGCCATACTGGACCTCTGTTATTCCTGTTTCTGGCACTCATTTGTTGTCTTTTCCCTTTCGGGATGCCAGCAAGATTGTGTCACAAATGCTACAGAAAGCATCACATGGAAAGAAACCAAAGTTCCTCCTTTATTACACACACCTATGTCAACAGCCACTGTTATAACCCATCCAAATTAAAAACCTGTAGGCAAAATGGAGTAAATTATCGGATTACAAGAAACTTAGGAAAAAGTGGTAATAGATTTAGAATTGAATGTCCAAAAGGATAGAGATGGGTTTGTTTTAAATTTAATCTTGAAGATATAGTTCAAGATTTGGTAAAAAAACAAATAATAAACGAAAAAGTAAAACAAGCACAGCAATCTAACTCTGTATTGACTCCAAATTATCTGTTGAATCGCATTACAAGACTCCAGGCAGTTATAGAAATGATAGCAAATAAGGCTGCCCAGGCATTAGAGTTAATATTAAGGCAGCTAAGCCAAACAAAAACTGTAGGGTATTAGAATAAGTTGGCTTTAGACTATTTATTAGCCAAAGAAGGGGGTGTTTGTGGAAAGTTCAATATATCAGATTGTTGAAAATTGGTGACCACAGAAAAGTAATTCTATCAAAAGCAAAAGAAATCAAAAAGAAAAATATATATGCATATAATAACCCAGGTACCAGTCCAAAAATTAGAAAACAATGTTAAAATCCAGCTGGTGGGGTAATGTATTAGAAAAAATTAAGATCTTTAATTTTTTGTTCCAACTGTTTTTATATTTCTTCCTTGTGTAATCCCCTGTTTTATTTTGCCAGCATAGTCCAGAAGATGCAAGTAGATAAAAAATGTTGCTCAAGCCAAATGATTTACAAAGAATAAGAGTGGGGATTGTGAAAAATGCATGTATTTTATGATTGGCTTTTCGCAAATATTAAAATGAATATTATATGTGTTGTGCTAGAAAGTAATGCTGTATTAATTCTCTTAAGTACTGTGTTAAATACAGTTTTAGGCTATAAAAATTGTTAAAATAGAAACTATGCTATGTAAGATGTTTTGTTTCACAGAAAGGGCTTGCAGTGAGATAGCAGCCACAAGACACCTAAATCTTTCAGAGAAAGGGAATTTATTGCCTTCTTATCAGAAGAAACGAACTTCTTCCCGCCTTGGAGGCACTGTTAGGATTAGAAGGAAGAAGTTGACACTGACCAGACAGAATCCTGTATTTGAATGGAATTTATGCATCATGTATGAGGTGTATGAATATGCAACAGGCTATTGTTCCTAAGGGTTAATCCTTTGTTAACGGGGGTCCTTTTTCGGGCTCGTGATGCCCAGAAAAAGGTACCCGGACATCTGTAACTCTTTGTTTTTATTGTCTCATATTGTCTTAATTCAATTTGTCCAAATTGTTATTACTCTAATTGTGTTACTATTTTTATAACTATTTTATTACTATTAAACTTTTTAAAATTTTAAAAACAAGTGATTGGCATTTTTCACAGGTGGCAGATGGGCAGAAAGTGACAGAGAAGACGGTAGCAATTCCGAGCCATCCTGGCAGTTTTCACTCCTTGCCATGCTCTTAGGAACAAAGGGTAAGGAAAGATGCAGACAGCTTCACAGAAACTGAAAAACATGGGAGTTCACAGGAGGGAGGACCACTGATTTAGGGCATGGACACTGTGCATGCAAATTGTCCGTAACTGTCCATAAATAGCCACTCAGCCTTTACCGTCCATAAACTGCAGCAGACATGTCAGTAGAGTTGGTAAGAGTACCAAGCATGGTCCTTTTTGCAGGCAGACTAGCTGCTTGTAGCTCTTAAAACTTCCATCCCACAAAGAATGAAAGGACTTGTGCCCTGATGTCAATTTCATCTCTCAGTCCCAGTAAGCCAGTCCCCTTACTGGATGTTTCCCTCCCTGTAAACATTTTACCTCCATGGAAGATGGGAGTCCTGCAGGGTGTATCAATCTGCAGGTGACTCACAGGGGTGCTGGTTGGCCTGTCCTCACTGGCTGCCCGCATTCTCCACCATTTGTAGCAGCATGTGGCTACAGGGATGATCGTGTCCAGGGAGGCCAGAACCCAACGGCAGGGGAAACAGACAAGACAAGTCTCTGTTGTTTAGCACGAGAGTCCATTTATTTACCCCCCTTCCTTCCCCCCCCCGCCGCTGCCCCATGCCAGAGGGGGGCAGGAGGCAGAGGCCCGGGAGCCTGAGCAAAACTCAGAGAGCCAGCAGACTCAGGGCCATGGGAGGAGTCTTAAGATCAGATTACAGCCTTCTAAGAACAGGAAGGTTCTAGAGTGAAATAGCTGATATAAGTATACTTGTGTTAAAATGCCTGCTTGGATGGAATAACATCCAATGAACATATGAAGAGGACACCTGCTACAGATATGCCAACTATCAGCACCCATCATCTGAAGACAGTGTGGGCTGGGGCCTAAAGCTGAAGGTGATGATAAAAAAGGGCTAAAATCACAGCCAAGGAATACACATGCTCTATAAAGGCAGACCCAAGGAGGAGCCATGCTAAACAGTTCTTGGAACATGTAAACTAGTTTGGGGAACCAGTTTACTCTGCATAAGGGTCTATGAATATGCAACAGACTGATGTAAGGGAAAAGGTATTTAAAGGATATTTCCAAAGGTAATGGTGTGGTCTTGACTGAGTGCCAAGATACACCCGGCCATAATAACCTTTGCTCTATGGTCTTTGTCTCCTATTATCCTTTATTAAACTTTTAAAATTTTCACAGGAGAGTGAACGTGTTTTTCACATGTGAACTAGTAGTAATGTAGTTATATGTTAAATAGATGTTATGTAACGGTTCACAGTCACCAGGAAACATCAGGTTCTTATTAGGAAACTGAGAGAAAGACTTGCATAATACTACTGTGGATTTTTTTGCCAAGAAAATGAGAAACCCTAATTTTTTTTGTTACACTTGGTAAGTGTGACTTCTCATGAATTATGTTGTAATCCTTTTAAAGTGATATGTGCACTGAATATTTGGTATGCAAAATTCAACTGGAAAACTAATCTGAAACTTCGGCTGAAATCGCAGCTGAATCAGGCTGCCCAACAGGAGGTGTATGCAGAGATGTATATGCAGGGCTGAAATCACAAGATGCAGGATGGAATATCTGAATTAGAATGACTGGAAATTACTTGGATGAAAAAAGTTATGAAACTTAAGACAGAAATCTTTATTCTGAAAAAGAAATCTGCAAAGGAATAGGTAATTGCAGTCTTTAACACTTTAAAAAATATAACTTCAATGGTACTGTGTTAAAAAGTGTGTGTATATAAATGCTTATATTTTAATGAAATGTGCATTTCATATGTATATTTATCAATATATTGGAAGGCTTATAACTGAGAAGTTGAAAGACACTAGTACAAAGAAAACTTCTATTTCTTTTTCATCTGTAAAAAACGCCAATCACTTGTTTTTAAATTTTTAAAAGTTTAATAGTAATAAAATGGTTATAAAGACAGTAATAATATTAGAGTAACAAAAATTTGGACAATTAGGGTTAGGACAATACGAGACAATAAAAACAAAGAGTTACAGATGGTCCAGGTACCTTTTTCTGGGCAAAATAAGGCCAGAAAAGGACTCAGGTTAACAGAGGATTGACCCTTAAAAGCAAAAGCCTGTTGCATATTCATACATCTCATACATGATGCATAAATTCCATTCAAACACAGGATTCTGTCTGGTCAGTGTCAACTTCTTCCTCGAAATCCTGACGGCGTCTCAGGGCTGAGCGAGGCAGGAAGAATTTAGTTTCTTCTGATAAGGGAGCAATAAATTCTTTTTCTCTGAAAGATTTAGGTGTCCTGTGGCTGCTATCTAGGTGCAAGTACCTCATTCCTCTCTTAAAAAATATCCCACATACATAGTTTCTAGTTTAATTATAAAAACTACATTTTAACTACAACACTACATTTACCATACTATTAAAATGTGAATACAGCACTACTAATCAATACAACATAATACATACAGTAAATATCTTCATAGAGCCATATAATATGCACTTTTCACATCGTCCAAATGCTATGGTTCGGTGGTCCAGTTGTGATCAATTTTTCATAAAAACAAGGTGAGGACAGTATAGAGATCTCATTTATGTATGCCAAATTGACTGTGGTTCTTGTGGCAGAGTAAGTTCTTCTATAGAAGACTTGTGTAGAGCCCTCTCCTGAAGTACTCTTGAATATTGTGAAAGGAGTGAGGGACTTGTTTTTACAAACTAACTGTGGGTCTGCTGGTAGATAAAACTAGCAGTGAGAGAGAAAAGAAACAATGGGAAGGATTCCACTGATTGATGAGTGGAATGAGAGAGGTTTGTCTTTACAAACTGTAGGTCTGCTGATAAATAAAACTGGATACTGAGAGATGAAAGAAACAATGGGAAGAACCAAATTCCATAGGAATTCCACTGAGTGACACAAGGAAAAGAAAAAATTAGGGGGAGAGTATACATTAGAAGGGAGTCTTAGGGATCTCAGTCTGTACCTCTCAAGTACCTCAGGCAATGAGGAAAGAGAAAGGAAAATGTAGTTGGGAAATTAAGATAAAAAGGAGGCTGCGTCCTCCAAAAACTTGGGAGACCCTAAGGGAAATGCCCCATGGCCTCTCCCTTTATTTGAATAAAGTTACAAGACTCCTTTGTCTCCTTTTTGTACATAAACCTCTGGTGTTGGTGGATTAATTTTCCTGACAATAGCTTCAGGATTTGGGCTTTTGTTTTTCTAAGCATTTTCTTCACACAATTGCTGCCTTTTTAACAGAAAAGCATATTGACTGAGAGTGAACCACAGTAGTTGGAAACTTATTCATTTTCCCATGCAGAATCCTTTTTCTATTGTACTTGATTAGGATAAGGAAGGACAAGAGGTACAGTACTATTTAGTTCCTATGCAAAGCTAATATTGGCAAGGATGTTTGGCATCTTAAGCTGCTATACTTTACACTCAGCTGTGTGCTGAGTTTGACCTTGGCTGGATGCCCGGTTCTCACCATAGCTGCTCTATCACTTCCCTCCTCATCTGGACAGGAGAGAGAAAATATAATGAAAGACTCACGAGTCTTTCATTATATTTTTGGACAAGGAGAGATCACTCAGTAATTACCATCACGGGCTCAACGGACTCAACTTCAGGATATTAATTTAATTTATTACCAATGGCTATTATCAATTAACAACAGAGTGGGATAATCAGAAATAACAACAAATCTTAAAACATCATATGCCCCACCCCTCCCTTCTTCCCAGGCTAAACTTCACTCCTGATACCTCTCCCCTGCCCCCTTCCCCAGGAGGGCGGGGGGATGGGGAATGGGAGTTGCAGTCAGTAACTATCACACCTCTCTGCTGCTTCCTCCTCATGTTCTTTCCCTTCTTTAGTATGGGGTCCCACTCACAGGAGACAGCTCTCCACAAACTTCTTCGCTGTGGGTCCTTTCCACAGGCTGCAATTCTTCATGAACTCCTCCGGCATGGAGTCTCCATGAGGTCACAGGTCCTTTGGGTGCATCCACCTGTTACCAAATCAGTTATATTTCTTTAAAAAGGAGCCTAGGCAGAAGTGGGGGGAAACTGTTGAAAGGAGAATTAATCTGTGAAATAGGTAACAGATTATGGACAAGATCTGGGTGATGTCCATGTGATAGAAAAACAAAAGTTTAGGGCCACATGTTGCCCTCTTCCTTTCCCCATTGGCTGAGGTACTAGGAAGGTACAGCCTTTCCAAATTGCCTATCACATACCCCCCCCTCCCCCTTGATCCTTTCATTTTCATCCAAAGTTCAGAAATGCAGACTTGCACAGATCCATTTGTCTGTTTCAAGAGTCAAACTGTAGGGGTTCTGTAACAAACCTGCAGCTTGAATTTGTGTGAAAAATGCGTATTTTATTATTGGCTTTTCGCAAATATTAAAATTTATTAATGTATTTATATGTAGTGTGTTAAATATAGTTTTAGGTTATAAAAAAATGTTAAAATAGAAACTATGCTATGTAAGATACTTTTTTTAAAAGAAAGGACTCGCAGCGAGATAGTAGCCACAGGACACCTAAATCTTTCAGAGAAAAAGAATTTATTGCTCCCTTATCAGAAGAAACAAACTTCTTCCTGCCTCGCTCAGCCCTGAAGACGCTGCTAGGATTAAGAGAAAGAAGTTGATGATGACTAGACAGAATCCTGTGTTTGAATGGAATTTATGCATAATGTATGAGGTTTATAAATATTAAACAGGCGATTGTTTTTAAGGGTTAATCCTCTGTTAATGTGGGTCCCTTTTCAGGCTTATGTTGCCCAGAAAAAGGTACCCGGACCATCTGTAACTCTTTGTTTCTATTGTCTCATATTGTCCTAATCCAAATTGTGCAAATTATTATTACTCTAATTATATTACTATTTTTATAACCATTTTATTACTATTAAACTTTTAAAATTTTAAAAACAAGTGATTGGCGTTTTTCACAAGTTGGTAGAGTTATTAAGACCCATTTCAAAAACGTTACCACCCATACCCTCACCCATGGAATTGTTTGGAAAGACATTAGTACACACGTTCCAGATCACTACTGTGGTGTGTTGTAGGTTTGCAGGAAAGAATGAGAAACTGACCCTATCTTTGCAATGTGAGTCCACGGGTACAAGTGTGGTGTGACTGTAGGTGTGACACGGGATGATGGAAGGAGGGAGAAAGGGGACAGGCAGGAGGAGTGGTACGTGCAGCGTTACTCTAAGAACAGCTCTTCCTCGCGCCCGGGCCTCAGCGAGGGGAACTACAACTCCCAAGAGCCTTTGCAACATCAAGCGCAGGAGGATTCACGCCTTAAGCGTGGTGGCAGCCTACGCGACATCGAGGGTGCTCTTCTGCGGGCGGGGGCGTAGTCATTGGCTGAACTACAACTTCTAGCAGCCCTTCACACATCTCGCGCGTGCGCACGGCCTTGGTCCGGCCGCACTGCCGTTGTCGCCGTAGGTGTGTGTGGAGGGGGGAAGGGAGTGAGCGAACGCGGCGGTGAGGAGGGGGGTGAGAGTTCAGAGTTCAACCGCCGTTGTCCCTGCTAGCTTGCACTCATGATTCCTATATGTCCGGTAGTTTCTTTCACCTATGGTAAGTAATGGCGCTCGATGTTTCTGTGTCCGTGAGCGTGGGGGGAGGGGGGCAGCGGCGAGGGGAAGGAGATGCGGCCCGCGCGTGGGGCGGAGGAACGGTGGTCCTGAGGCGCCGTGTCTGACCTGCGCTCGCGCGCACTTCTGTCTCTTGTCTGTCTGTCCCTTTCTCTCCCCGCCTCCTCCTGCCGGGCCTCCTGTCATGGCCCCGACCGCTGCCGCCTCTTGGTTATCTTCGCCACAGTGCCCAGCCGCCTGGGAGAAGATGCCAAAATGGCCACCGGCAACTACTTTGGATTCACCCATAGCGGGGCTGCTGCCCAGTATAGGTAACCACCGCGACCCTTCCCTCCGTCCCTCCCTCCGTCCTTGCCCGGAATCACTTCCCTCTTCGCCTCCGGTTTCGTGTCCCTGATCGGGATCTCCCCGCCCCCTCGGGGTCAGTGCTCGGGACTGCTCCCATCCTCCGCCCCGTGTGGAGCCTGCTTCTGCAATCCGCTACTCCGCGATAGTTGTGCTTAGGACTCATCTGCTTATCTGCCTCTCCCGCAGGTCTGTTTTCTTATCCTGGTAAGGACCTCCCTGTATCCCCAGTGGTGTGAGGGTGGGGAGGTGGAGCCAGACACCACGGAGGAGGCAGCATCAGATCCCAAGGCCCTTAAATTAAAATGACCACTTAGACTCAACAACGCCAACAAGTTACTGCCTGCTGCCCCCAGACACTTTTCCTTCCGTGAAGATGGGGCTTGCTCCCCAAGTCTTTGCTTCCCCCTATGTCAGTGTGGGAGGATGGAATCCTTTTTAACGTGTTAAAATTACACCAACCTAACCTATGGGATAGATAAGGGAAGAATAGAAACACCAGAAAATACAGGGGACTGTCCCATTCCACTGAAGCAATGTTATAAATAATGTATCGGAAAGTAGAGAAAGTACTTTTGGAGCCATGCTCCTTTTAAAAAGATTTCCTACTTGGGTATCTAAGATCAGGAGCAGGTCTTATAGGGGAACTTGGGGACATGTAACGATATATATTTTGTATAGGTATGTTGCCTTAAATTTTTGCATCTTTGTGCATCCAAATTGTGTGTCAGACTGTTGAAAAGTAATTGGTAGCATCTATTATCTCACTTTTTCTGAAAACAAATTACTTAATTTGACAAAACCCAGATACAATCATGAACATCATCACATTTTTGGCTTGTGTTGGAGTAGCACCTTGAAGTTCATATTTGAATCTTTGTTATTAGTTTCATAAATTTATAATAAAGGCCTTCCTTGACTCCTAAGTCTTAGTTAATGGGAAAATAGTAGGATAAAGCAAATATATGAAATATGAGGGATTATTGGCAAATGAATGCAGATGTGTGCTACTGTTATCTATCTAATCAGAACTGCATACCTGACATAGTCTCAGGAATATACAGTATTATGTGGGTCATGGAACGACTCCCAAATGATTATTTTCTGGAAATGGATATAAAATAAATGAATTTTCATTTACTCCAATGTATAATAGTTAAAGGAGGGGATTAAACTTAGCTAAGCTTTTTCTTTTTTTTTTTTTTTTGATTAGGTGCTCACAGTATGTTTATGTTTTACTTGACAGTTGTGAAATTTGAAACTGGGTTGTCATGGGTTATGAAGGAGTTTTTAAATAACATAGAGGATTTTTTATTTTTGTAAATAAATAAACAATATTTGAGTGAATAATAAACTGACATCTATATATAATGCATTTTTGAAGTGTAGATTAATTTTTAAAAAATGTTATTCCTTTATTGTGGAGCTGAGGTAGTCTGTAGACTTTGAAATTTCCTTAAAACCATATAATTGGAATACAGTTCAGGTTCAAAACTGTTTTCATAGTTAATCCTAAATGTATTCTTGAGAAGATGGAAAGACTGATAGATTGAAAGCTTTTTCTTTTGCTGTCAAAAGTACAAGATACCATTCCATTTACGTATTAGTAAAAGACTCTATCCTATAAATGGTTTGTATATTTGCCAAGTCTGAAAGTGAAGAGGCAAAGCAATCAGTGTTAAAGCAGTCCTTTCATAAGAATGAATTTAATATTTTGAACAGAAAACACAGGAGTCAATGTCTAAAAGGGAGTTTATCTAATGTAATGACATGATTTAATGAGAGAAGCATTAGATTATGCAAATACCAATACAGAAATTTTTTCTGAATATTCCAATACCTTTGTGCTAGTAGTGGTATTGGGTCTAGGGTTATAAGCCTGCATGCAATGCAAAACTCTGTTACTTATTTAAGTAACTATTAATCCATTTATTTACAAGCCTGAAATAAATGTGAAATTTGGTGATACTAGTCCTCTTTATTTTGTATGTGTGTGTGGGCATTCTGTAGGCCACCTTAACCACTGTGTGTCTATTCAGCTTGACATGAACAACCTAATATTGGCTTGTTTTTCATGTGTAAAAAATAGCATTCTTGATTCACTGCTGGAGAAGAGGCATAATTATGCTTTTATTTTGAAGTTGGCTGACTGAAATGTGGGGATGCTGATGGAGAGATAGGGACATTGAGAATTGTTTGGACAGAGAAGTGTGCAAATGTGATGGTCTCTTATCTTGTTTCAAGATTTTGTTTCCTGTTAAGAAGATAAAGAACCTTTGAGCATCTGAGTTTCATCTTACTTACCGTGTGCCTACTCTAATGAGGCAGGTCACAGATGCGATATTCTTGGGTAGTTAGGACTGAATTGTTAACTTTGAATTGCTAAGTGTGGTGAGTCTTTGGAGGTAAAGGGAATTTATTGTAGTAAATAGGGTCCAGAGCCAATCGCAATGCCTGTGCGTTTAGATTAAGATGCAGTCTTCTAGGTAGCCATATGGAAGTGAACTCTTGCAATTATAGCTAGTTTTCTATTTGAGTGCAGTGTATGATGTTACCGGATATTCGAGACTTGTACAGAAGTATTATGACCCACCCTAGAAGGCAAGGGTAACCTAGCTTCTTGTTAATCCCTTGGGGTGGATTAGAGTGAAATGACACTGATTCATGTTTGTAAATATATACATATAGGGTTTATTTTAGAACAATTTGGTTGCAATGGAAAGCAGGTATGTAGCCATTTGAGTTGTTATTATCTATAGTAATATAGCAATATAAAAGCATGAAAATATCATTTAAGAAAATGTATAAGAGAAAAGAAAGAAAGGATAAGAGTAAGGGAACATATCACTACCCATGGATCTGCAATGAGACTTGATGCAATTTCGATATCCATTGGTCACAGTAGTGATCACTGTCTTGATCCATTAGGGGTGGGGAAAAACCCCTCAAAACACAAAGTTCAATGGGTTAAAATATGCTCAGGCTGTGTGGGAACCCCCAGGTACCTCCCCTGGGGGGGAGCTTTCAGTCTTCTGGTGGAAGGCCTCAGAAATTAGTCTAGGAGCACTTTGGGGGTCTTTGATGGTTTATAACACCTTCTAAGACATGGCATCTGTCTCTCACATCAGCACAGTTGAGCCAGTTATGCCCTATCAGACCTGGAGACTTGTGTCCAGTTCTGGGCTCCCCAGTGCAAGAGAGACATAGACATATTGGAAATAGTCCAATGAAAGGCCACAAAGATGATGAAGGGGCTGGAGCCTCTTACTTATGAAGAAAGCCTGAGAGAGAGAGCTTGGACTGTTTAGTCTAGAGATAAGAAGGCTCAATGGGTATCTTGTTAATGTATATAAATACCTAAAGGAAGAGTGCAAAGAGGATAGAGCCAGGCTCTTATCAGTGGTGCCCAGTGAGAAGACCAGAGGCAATGGGCACAAACCAAAACACAGGAGGTTCCCTCTGGACATCAGAAAATGTTTTTTAAACTGTAAGGGTGACGGCACTGACACAGTTTGCCCAGTAACCTTCTGGAGTCCCTCAAAGATGTTCAAATAGTGGTCTGGACATGGTCCTGGGCAACTGGTTCTTGGTGGCCCTACTTGAACACGATTGTACCCTCCAGATGTCTCTTTCAACCTCAGCCATTCTTTGATTCTGTGATTTTGACAAGGAAAATGTTAGTGGTTGATAGTTTTACAGGCAGACATAACATCTAAAGCTCAGTTCTTTTTGTCATGCATTATCATTGTGAACATGGCTGTTATCTAGACTTGAATAACTTCAATGTTTTGATAATGAGCTGTCAATGGTGCGCAATCACGTAAAGAGAAGTAGATGGATGAATTCTGCAAGATTTTGAGCCAGTGTGGCCCTTCATTCCACAGAAAATCAGATTCACATGGAATTGAAGATTAGTGTGGAGAAAAATACATGGTCACAGCTTGCTGCCATCAGCCTTATCTAGCAGGTTTATTATAATGGTATTTCATAATATATGGCACTTTTTCTGATACTAATGTATCACAGACATCAGTATTTTCCATCACTAATGTCAGTAGAATTTAGTGTAGTTGTGTCCTACCAGTTGGGGGAGGGGCCCCTTGAATCAGCTTTCTAGAGGGACTCTGGCACGGGCAGTCGCTTGGTGATGTCCTCCAGCTAGCCCTTGCCTCCTGGCCCGTGCCAAGAGTGGCTGCCCCCTATCCTCCCCTCGGGACAGTCTGGGTGGCAGTAGAGCAGGGCTGCCTAATTCCCAGACGCAGCAAAGCTGTTCTGTGCGTCTGCTGATAGGAATCCCGAGTCGAGGAAGCCAGAACAAAGGAGACGAGAGGGGCCACTTGTATAAGCTCTCAAGAGGGTTTAATCTCCAAGAGGGTCCAGGGACAAGTGACAAGCTCCAACAGGGTAACAGCAACTTAGGAACAGGGGAGGGTACTAGGGGAGGATACAAATCTTAACCAATAGTAGAACAGCAGAGGAGGAACGTAGGGTGGGGATCAGATTCTAGGTAACCAATAGGGGATAACATGGGAGGGGATCAGGCTTGGCACACCAATGGAACTTTGAGGAAAGGATGATAGCCAAGGAAGGTTCTAGAGAAAGGGATGGAGTTACATTTGATGAACAAGGGAAGAGGGCAGTACTTCCAGGACTGGCAGGGAAGGGTCTGGAAATCAGGGAGGTGCAAGGGAGATTGACATGGGGACTGACATAAGATTAGGCAGGAAAATAGTAAACAACTTCAGGGCAAAACCACTGGGGAAACTAAACAGGGTACATGGAACAAACCACTATAAACTCACAATAAGGAACACTTTAGGATTACAACAGAAAAACAATCTACCACAGGACCCCTTTGGAAGTTTCCTCTCAAATTTGCCTTAAACCAGGACAAGTTGTTATTCAAAGATTTGAGTCAAAGGCGTTTCTAAAAAGCCCAAACTTTTCTCATGCACTGTAGTACAATAATTCTATGTAAAGAATTAAGTCTCTTGATCCTTGAGGTTTTTTAGGTAAGATGTGAAAGATGAGAGGAAGCTGGGTATACATTGGGGTCTAAAACTTCTGAATATAAGTGAGCTTATTTGGAAGGAGGAAGCAAAGAGCATGTCTTCCCTGAAAATGTTGGGATAAATTAAACTCTCTAACACAATTATTTGTATTAAGGAGTAGGCATTACTTTATTCCAGGCCAGGTGCATAAGGAGATCGCTACACCTAGGTGCACACAACTTTGAAAACTTTTTACTTATGTATACATTATTAGTAAACAAATTAATGTTCATTGGTTCTAAATTACATAATTCTCTTCATTAATTAGTATTCTATCTTCTACTGGTTATTGATTTCCCATTTCTCATGCTTATTAGTCCACATTTTAAGGTATTTTTATTATCTTTTTCCCAGACAGGGAGTCTGCAACACATGTTAGATTGTCTTTGTTAGTCTCTTCTTTATCTTCTGGTTGCTTCAACATGTCTTTGGAAGGCTCTAAATTCTGGATTCCAGGTGTCCAGCTTTTTACTCCCTCAGGCTTTGTTCATTGAAACTTATCAGGGTTAGTTTAGCAAAACTTAAAGTTTCAGTGATCTAATAATCAAACTCTTAACAATAACAGTCTGTTAAAAAACCAAAAGAGCTACATGCCCTGCGTCAATAGCTACATGCTGGCTAAAGTGGAAAATTACACTGCTTAAGTAATGCGGCTTTGGGCTGCCATCGGTGTCCCAGACAGCCAAGTCCGGTTAAACACAACCTGTCCGGGCCCCTCAGGCAGGCTCCAGAGCCGCAGGCAATCTTAGCAAGCTCAGCTCTTAGGTGAGATCAGCTCTTTAGTGATTCTCAGCTCATTAGTGATTTTCAGCTTTTTGCTTGCTAAGTGCCTCAGCAGCTGATGCAGGGAGAGAGAGAAGCGCTGTATGAGGTTCCACAGAGATGTCTTTATTGGCAGCTTCTGCAAAGGGTCTCAGTGACAGGTCTTCTGCCAAACTGGGCAGAAATAGGGGTTTATATAGGGTATAGGAGTTTAGGAAAACAATCCAATAGTAAGGGTCAAGGCAAAAGTGACCTATAGTCTTACAGAGAGATAACAAGGGTCCGAAGATGGAAGAGGGGCTTCTTTTGGTCCAGTCATCATGGCTAGGCATTTCTTATCTTAGGCTGCTGACCGCCAGGGAGGCCTTGCAGGCCCTGTGCCTGCTACAACTCCACTTTCTGTATTTAGTAAAAAAGTGTTCCCTATAGTTCTTTTAAAACAATGGAAAAGGCATGAGAACATAGCTAACACAATGACAATTACAATGAAAATCCAGAACATTCCCTTAACCAAAGATGCAACCCATCCTGTTTATCCTCATTGACCAAAAAGGTCATTGACCCAGTCAGGGTTGTTTTCTACTTTTAAGTCTTTCACAAGTTCCTTCAGTTTCTGGATGTTTGTGTGGATGGAGTCTGAGCATGAAGAGAGATTGAAGCAGCGCATGAAGAGAGATTGAAGCAGCACATCCCTTCAAAGTCTTGGCAGCCGTGTCCGTGGGCAAGCAGCAGGAAGTCAATTGCTGCTCGATTTTGAAGTGATGCATGTCTTGTGGTTTCTTCTTCCTTTAAAAGATCACTCAGGGCAGCAGATGTAGCATTGGCTTGCTTATTGAGCCAGCACCCTAGGTGATTTATTTCACCGAGGGCTTTAGCTGCAGCTATCCATGGTAGGAATAGGGAGACAGCAATCTTTTTTGGTTTGTTCCAATCGTATAATTTGGGATCGCAATTTCCATTAAATTCCTTGTAAGACCTTTTGTGGCATTTTAATTCACTTTCTGTTTTCCAATTATGTAACAAGGTGATATTTGGTGTGAGGGTAGAAAGTTTTCCAAGCATACAGGGACCTCTCTGGAGCTGCGAGGGGATCCCAGCCCATACTCTGTCACTACAGATGAGAAATGTTCCCTTGGGTAATACTTTGGGGTGGAGAGAGGATACAGAGATCACGTGAGCAGTGTAATTACACCAATTGGTCTAGTTATAGGCTTTGTTAATTGTTGATACGTCTTTTCAGTATGTGTTTTTTGTCTGGTCAGTTTCTGGCCAATTATTTTTCAGATGTCTAAAGTAAAATTTGACACAGTATGTTGCCTTGGAGGACCCAAACAGATCCAATTCTTGGGGTTCCTCTAGAGCATTGGCCAACATTTTTGTCCACTTGTCCCAAGTATCTACCAGGTTGGGTCTCATACCTGTGGTGCAGAGGAGCTCTAAATTATAGATAGGCCAGTTATCAACTACAAAGGGAATTCCTATCAGACATGTGGAAAGTGGATTATAAATGTTTCCCATGGATCAGCACATGTTATCCTGTTTCAATGTCCTTGCTAAGGTTACCCAAACATTATAGCTAGGCTGTGGCCTAATCCAGCCCATGGCATATGGTACGGTGAAGAACATCCAGGCAGCAGTGAGGACAGCACCAACGGAGATATTTTTCATCTTTGGACAGGAATGGGGCTTCTGATAGGGAATATAAGCAAAATTTGTTATCTTTATGATGGGAGGGGAGGGTTAGGGTTTTCTCCCTTGTTCCTTTCCTCCATTCCTTTCCCCCTGCTTCTTTTGTTTTTTTCTTTCTTTTTCTATAAGCCAAAGATGTGGGAGTGGGTATAAGGTTAGAGGGTTTTTGGTCAGAGTTGAGAAAGGGAAATAATAGGGTTTTTTAGGTTAAAAAGGGGTAATAACATATAATTCAGAGAACAGTTGTGTGTTCCAGTTGGGTCTGGCTTATGGCTTGATGCAGCAGAATGTTGTTTAGCTTTCTATTTTGTCTGCTGTCACGTGATGGGACGGTCTTTTCTTCTGCATGTGGATATTCGGCGACATCTTTGTCTCCAGGCAGAACTGGTCTGGTTTTGAGGAGGATTTGTATTTGACTCAGGGGAATTCTTGTCAGTGTTTGTGGGAGTAGTGTTTGCATTGCCTAGGTATGGTTTTATGTTTTTTCTTGGGTATCATCTTGGACCAGATGGTAGTAGAACACACACATATCCTCTTCCCCAGGTAATCAACTGGAAAAGCCCAGAAATTTGATGTATTTCTGGGTCCTTCACTAGCACAGGTGGTTTCTCAGTGAGCCTTGCTTGGGTGGTATTTGCAAAGTGGCAAAGTATTGGGGAGGTCAGGCTCTGATGTTGTACAATTTATGAAGTTGATAATGTAGAGAGCCTTGCAAAGTCTTTCAACTGGAGATATGATTTTTGTTACTCCTGACTGTTGATTGAGGACTCTTTTGAGGGTTTGATTTGTCCTTTCCATGATGGATTGTCCTGTGGGATTTCAGATATGCCTTTCTTGTGTTCTATTCCCCACTCACTGAAGAACTCTTTTAACTTACAAGAGATATAGGCAGGTCCATTATCTGTTTTGATTTCCTTTGGTACTCCCAGGGTAGTGAAGGCAAGGAGCAAGTGCTTAATGGTGTGCTGTATAGTTTCTCCTGGATGAGCTGATGCAAATACTATTCCAGGAAACATATCAACCGATACGTGCACATATTTTGACCTCCCAAAAGGTCTGAAGTGAGTCACATCTGTCTGCCACAGCTGGCAGCTGTTCAGACCTCGGGGATTGACTCCCGTCCCCATAGATGGTATTTGGTAGTTTTGACAGTTTGGGCATGTCACGACAATAGCTTTTGCTTGATCTTTTGAGAGCTTGAACATTCTGATAAGGGCAGGCACATTTTGATAAAAAAATGCGTGTGACAACTTTGCCCGGGCAAAGATGTTAGGGACATTAGCAGTTTGTACTGCCATGGCTAATGCATCCGCTTTCCTGTTCCCTTCTGTGATGATACCTGGGAGGTCAGTGTGTGACCTCACATGCATGATATGGTAAGGTTGCTTTCTTTGAGAGATTAAGCGTGTTAATGCAGAAATCAATTGGTATAACTTTGGATTAGTAAATCTCTTTGAGAAGAGCATGTTCCGCTCTCATAGCTATACCAGCAACATAAGCTGAATCTGTGACCAGATTAAAGGGTTCGTCTTTGAATTTCTCAAAAGCTCTGACAAAAGCTGCTAACTCCACAATGTGTGGAGATCCCTCCACTATTTGGATTTCAGATTCCCATTTTTGGGTCTTAGGGTCTTTCCTTGTCATTACAGACTTGTGGGAAGGCCTTGAGCCATCTGTGAAGATGGTTAGAGCTTTGAGAGGTGTTTTACTTTGGACTAATTTTGGGGTCAGATGAAAGGTTACATCACGATTAAAAAGTTTATGTTTTTGGATATGGATAGAAATTTGGCCTGTATAGCTATCTAGGGCAAACTGGAGATTTTCATTGGTCTGGAGCAAATGCTCCAGGTCCCCAGTTGTCAGTGGCAAGTATTTGCATGTGAACTCACACCCTGCAAGGGAGCGGAGGTGAGTTCTGGCCTTTTTTATTAGATGTGCCATGATTTCTTGGAAGGTGGTAATTGTCTTTGTGGGTTGGTTGTTTGTTAAGATACATTCTAGTATCAAGAAAGGGTCTCAAAGTTGAGTATCCCATTGGAAAATCAGTCCATAGAACCAGGGTGCTTTTCCCAGAATGACGAACTGGAAAGGCAGGCTGGGCTCGAAGCGATGGGCTTTGCATGAAGACACGGCTTCTTGGACCTTAGTGATGGCATCTCAGGCTTCTGTTGTGAGAGTGCGTGGAGAGTCCAGGTCTTCGTTGCCATGAAGAAGGTTGAACAGGGGACCGAGGTCCTCAGTTGTAATTCCTAGCAGTGGATGTACACAGTTGATGGATCCACACAGGCTGTGTAAGTCTCTCAGGGTTTTTGGTTTGTCTCGAATGGTGAGCTGCTGGGGTATGATGGTCCTTTCCCACATCTGGGCTCCAAGCTAAGTCCATGGGTTGGAGTACTGTATTTTGTCCTCACGAATCTCAAATCCTGCCTTTTCTATGGTTTCAATGGTCTTTTTAACTTCTTTCTGTAAGTAAGCTTTATCTGATGCACAGATCAGGATATCATCCATATAGTGGTGGATGATTGCATCTGGGAATAGGTTCTGAATGGGAGACAGAATGTGAGCAACATATCACTGGCATATAGTGGGACTGTTTTTCATTCCTTGAGGAAGAAAACACCAATGATATCTTTTGAGTGGAGCCTCTCTGTTAAGAGAGGGAATGGAGAAAGCAAACCGTGGAGCATCCTGGGGGTGCAGCGGAATGCTGAAAAAACAGTCTTTAATATCTATGATTGTTGCATTCTTGTTGTATCCATATTTCTCAGGTCCCACACACTGCACCAAGCTGTTCTTCTCTGCTGTGCAGTTCTTCGTGTGTCTTCTCAAGGGCTCCTCCTGGGCTCTCGACCCACCCCTATTTATTCCAGTTACCCTCAGGAGCCACAGCTGCTGCCCAACTAATGACTTTGCAGCTGTAGCTCGTTTGGAGTAACTAGGACCCACACATAGATCTTAACAGGGACTCTCTGCATAACAATACATACATATATTCAGGCCCCCACATTTTCCCCCTTTTCTTTTAGCAATTACACAATGACAATACACATACAGTCCCAGCTCTCAGGCTGCCACAGCTCTCAGGCTGCCACAGCTCTCAGCTGTCTTTAAACACATACATAGAATATATACATATCCCTATACAGTCCCAGCTCTCAGGCTGCCACAGCTCTCGGCTGTCCTCTTATTCTAACACATACATATATTCAGCTGTCCTTTCTTCTATAATATTGGGGGGTCCCATACACACATAGATCTTAACAGGGACTCTCTGCATAACAATACATACATATATTCAGGCCCCCACATATGATAGCAATGTCCAGTCTCTAGGCAGCATCGATGGGGAGAGCAGGCCAGGCTAGAGGGGGCCTATGTCCTCGATGACCTCATTGATTTTACGAAGGTTGTGGAAGAGCCTCCACCTGTCCGTTCCAGGTTTTTGCAGTATGAAGACTGGAGAGTTCCAAGCGCTGGTGGTCTTGACGATGTGGCCTTTGGCAAGCTGTTCTTCCACAAGGGCTTGTAGTGCACACAATTTGACTTTAGCGAGGGGCCACTGTTCGATCCAGATCAGGTCTTGACATTTCCAGGTGAGCTGAGGGGTATCTGGTAGTGTTCTCTCCTCAGTGGCTCTAATTAGAAATCCCGAGTGGGAATATGTAGGGAAGACCCTCATTGGGATAGAACATCCCTGCCCCAAAGGGTGATGGGGGCCCTTACCACAAATGGATGGATAGTTGCCAACTTGCCTTCAGGCCCTTTGACAAGAATGTTGGTCTTGCTTCGCGTAGACTCTGGCTCCACCAATCCCTGAAATTATGCCTGTTACCGGTTGTAGTTCCCAGTGTGCTGGCCATTCTGAGAGAGCAATGATGGTCACATCAGCACCAGTGTCCAGCATCCCTGGTCAGTAGATCTTCTCTCCTCTGCAGGAAAGACCACACTCGATGGTAGGCTTACTTGGTCCCACAACTCATGCCCACATTGCTGTAGGGTTGAGAGGAAGCTGTTCCCTGTGATTCTTTGGGAGTAGAAAGGCTTGTGCGATCGGAGTTCTCTTTGAAAGGAAAAATGGTAAGTCTGTGCAGTATACCTGGACAGAGATTTCTTGTCCCGGGTGCACTGTTCGTACCTCTGAAACAATGACGATTTCCTCTGGGCCATGGAGAGAGTCACCTATAATTAAGATGTCAAAAGGACCACCTTTTGGCCCATGTTTGCCTGTGGGAATATGATAAACATTCTCATTATTAAAGTCAATGGACAGAGCAGTTACCAGCTGGTGACGGGTTCCCATCTGTATTGCTCCATGTGTTGGATCCTCTTAACGTGATCTGGAATCTCCTGGGATGATGCGTGGTTGGGTCTGGACAGCTTTTGATTTGTTGCCTTTGCGCGGGGCCTGACCATGCTCCGCTGGAAGTTTCCTGAATGCTTCTGGTAGCGCTGCTGATTCTGGGGTCTTTGATAGGTGTTACGGGGATTTCAGGTAGGTGATCTGTCTGGACAGTCCTTTATAAAATATCCAAAATCTCCACAGTGAAAGCAGCAGGCTTGGTCTTTGGAAGCCACTACTGCAAATGCACCAGAAACTCATTTTGCAGTACCCTTAGCAACTGCTTGGGCCACTGCATTTTCAGTGGACAAAAAACATGTACAGCTTTCCAGCATTTGCTCTATGGTAGGTTCTGTATCCAAGGGTAGGGCCCTCAGAATTGTTTTACACCATTAATTAGCATTACTCATGGCAAGCTTGCATAACAGCTCCTTTCTTGCCTCTATGCTCTCTGTTTTTCCAGAGCATCTTTAATTCTGTCCACAAATTTGATAAAGCTTTCATCTACTTCTTGTTTAATATTAGAAAAATGTTGAGTAGGAATAGCGTCATCTGGGGTAAGAAGTAAGGAGATTTTTGCTGCAATAGCAAAGTCTTGTAGTGCTGCCTTAGGTAAGGTGTTAGCTTGGTCAGAGGGTTTCTGTAAATCCCCTTCTCCAGCCAGCTGTTCAACTGTAAAATCTGGCCCATCAGCATCTTTAGCATAGGTGTCTAATGAAAGGATTTTTCATAAAATTTGTGACACGTCACCCTTTTTATTTAAAATAAATTAAAAAGAAAAGTGTTTGTAATCTCATCTGCTGGGCCCATGCAGAAGAGAGAACAAACACTTCTCAAGAGGTTAATCTGTTGCCAATCAAAAACCTCAATCAAGTGCTGATGTGGAATGATCAAAGAAATTCTTCACATGTAGAACATCAAATTCTATCATATCACTAAAACAATCTTACAATATAAGAAAATGCAAAAACAATGCAAAGAAAGTTCATTGCTTCAAGTCCCAACAGCTGAGTTTCAGGAGAAGGTCCATGGACTGAAGATGTTCCTCTTTGACATCTCTGGAAGTCCCTTTTGGTCCTGAAACAGGCTTGCAGAATCCTGAAACAAAGAACTGCTAAAGAAAATCATCAACAGTTATAAAAAATCCAATTACAGTTATCAAACAATTTTGAGAAAATTTTTGGAATGTCTTGGCCACAGCCTTTAACTGAACCACTTGGAATGAGGTTAATTTTTGGCTTTTCAATGCTTTTGAGCTGCTAGCTCTTTCAATTTTTTTTTTTAATTTTTAAATTTTTTTCCTTTTTTTTTTTTTTTTAAAGAGCAGTAGCAGAGAGGAGCTTCTAGGACCCAGCAGGGGCCCTGGCCCTCGTGGATGGATCAGGAATTCCAGACTTGGCCCACAGAACAGTGGCCCAGGTCCTGACAGGGGAAGCAAAGCCCCCAAACCCAACAGCCGGCCAGGTGGAGGGCCCAGCCCAGGGAACTGAGCCAAATGGTCCAGACATGACCTGCGAGGCGGGCTCTGTGTTCTCACAACCCGGCACCCTGCTGCCAATACTTGGGCTGCACGAGTGACCGAATGCCTCCAATCCCATGAACCACCGGCGCATACTGGCAGTTGGGGAAGAGAAGTCTTTCCAGGGATCATCACCCCGGATCTGAGGATGTTTTGTCCCCACCGCAAGCGAGCGATGCTCGCTTTCCACTGCTTCTCTTGCCCCTGCAATGCAAAGAAGAGCGTTCCTGCATCCTGCCCCTCGGCACCACCCCAACCCCCTCTGGGCTGGGGACCAGAGGCAGAACTTTCGGGAGCCACCCCCCTGATGCTGCTGGGGCGCGCGGGGGAAGTCAGGCATTCCAACCCCCAGCAAGAAACCCCTGGCCAAACACGAATTGGCCCACGAAAAATGCTGTGTTCCACAAAAGCGCTAAGTTTGAAAGTGTTCACTCTTGTGACACCAGTGCGTTGCCTAGCAACACAGAGACAGGCTCTTGTCGATCGTCGTTGCTGTCGATTGAGTCACCTAGCAACACGGGTGAAGCCACGGGAGGCAGTGCTTCTGTGATCGGAATACAGAAAAACTCTGCTGGAAGTGGTGGGGCTGGCTGGGTGGCGGGCAGGGCCGTGGGGACTAGCTCAGCCCACGGGGCTTGCCCGGGCGGGGCCACAGGGACCGGCGCACCCCGCGGTGCTGGCTGGGGCAGGACCTGTGGGGCTGGCCGGAGCGAGGCTCGCGGCACCAGCCAGGGCAGCAGAGCCAATTCACATCCCCCCTGAGGGCAACGGGGGGGGGAAAACGCGGCTCTGTTTGAGCATGCTCCAAAGAAGCAGAAAAAAACTTTTCCTCGGTTGCGGGCAAAGCCTCGCTTCCTCTCCACAATGCGAGGGGGCTGGGAACCAGCAGTTCGTGTCCCTGGACAGGTTCCTCTCCTGCTGAGTCTGACGGGAAGGGAGCACGACCTCTGCATTCAGTAATCCATTCAATTAAAAATTCTCTCTGTTTCAAAACTTTGAAGAGAGTTTAGAATGCTGGATAAATTCGAGAAAATCCAAAACCCTTGGTAAAGAGCCTCCCCAAAAATGAATTCCATACATTCCCGTATGTATGAATTGAGGGAATACACCACAAAAAAATCCATGGAAGTTTGTCCATTTGAAAAACTCACAAAAATGTCTCGTCACCATATGAACTCTGTCTTCACAACCCCACATTTGACAGAGGTGTTGCCTTCTGGTGCAAGGCAAGGCGACCTGGTTCTGAGGATCAGCACGGCAACCCAAAACTCTCCAGGGTCGCTCGGGCCAATGAAACACGCGGACACCAATGTGGTGGACGGTCAAAGGCGTTTATTACTTCTTCTCGTGGGGTTTTATAGTCTAAGGGGTTCTCTACGTCAAAAGGGGGTCTGTCCTTATTATCTATGGTTAGTAAGGAATGGAAAATTACTGGGTAAGGAATGGAAAGTTACTAGCACTACTGTTAGTGGGGCCACACTCCTAGGGTAATCTCTTATCTTAGGGGAACAGGGGGTCCTGCCTTTCCGTGACATCGCGTAATCTTCCGGAGCGCCTGTCCCTATCTACCACATCTCCCCTCCCTTTTTCACAAATGAATGAGGTAGTCATATACATAGGTACTAAAATGAGGTATAAGGTTGTAACTTGACAAGGGAAAGGGGTTTTGGAAAACGTGAGTAAGCTTTTGCCAGACAAGTTCGGAAAATCTTGTGACTGGCAGTGTTCCCTGGTTGAATTCACAGCAATTGTCGTCGACCTAAGAACAGGATGTTGGTCCGTTCCAGGCGGCTCTGAACGAACAAGACCAGCTTGTTCAGCAGGCATGGTCCGAAGGTAACTGTTAGAAGCAGCACCGCCAATGGACCTATCATTATTTCTCTTTTGTGGATCCGGCTGGGTTCCTCAAGAAGATGGTACACTTCTTCGTCTGAGTGGTACAGGACCCTAGGAACAATCAGAACTTGGACACAGAAGTCGTTAGAGTCATTGAATTTGGGAAGGAACACACAAGGACTCACTCCAGATCGCTGGCAAACCCACATCCCAGATGCGGATGGGACTGCCCACTTATTGTTTTTCCTGTTAGGCTTGACAATTTTGGTGCAGATGTTGCCTCCCCGCTTAGCTAGGGTTGCATTGCCAAAGCATCTGCCTCGGCCTGTGACTTGACTCAGGGTGATTCCTTTGCGAGGGGTATCCCATCTGCACTGGTGAGGGGCATCGGCTGAGGAATAACTGAAGGGAGTGTTTAGAGCGACTCCTTTGTAAAAGGGGGGTTTGACATCGTAACAAAGCCAGCAGGATTCGGTTAGGTTAGGGTTGGATTCGTTCGGGGATACAAAGGTAGCTTCTAACATACGAAGGATTGGGTCTGAGTCTGACTCGGTTAAGCGGCTCATCTGAAAGGTTTCCGCTTGACCGTTCGGGACATTGCTGACCCCTGTGGGTAAGGTTTTGGGGTAGGTTACGTTTCTCCCTTTCGGCACACTTTTAATTGCTTTGTTGGGTCCGACCGCTCGGGGTGCCGACGGTTGGAGCCTGATAATTCGCACGTTCATCCTCTCTTTTGACCCTTGAAGGACTACTGTCCACGTTTTGCCTGTGGCCCAGCTTGGGTGATCTGGCTGCAAGACCGTCATGTTGTAATCAGTGCATGCCCGAAATCTAGGGATTTTTTCGGTTTCGATGGAAGTTTCCGTGAAAGAAGAAGGGTGTTTTGCAGCCGATGGGTGCCCAGGTAAACTGTAAGAATTTGTCTGGCTCTTGTGGATCCCACCCAGGCCCCGACAGTCTGGCATCTGTAACAATGGTTTCGCAGCCCCAGTGCCCACAATATCCCCACCCTGGGTGATTGCAGTAGCTTTTCCCAGGGTTTGAAGCTGGGCACCAGTAGGATAGGTACGAGTGTGTGACGTGTGGGGAATAGGGGTTTACCTTTGGCTGTCCTGGAAACAGGTCGGTGATGTGGAGCACGAAGGATGGGGTGTTTGGTGTGGTGATTTCTTTGAGCACTTTGCCACTACTAGGGTGTCGCATGACCAACCTGAAGGGCCGATGGGGGTAGTGGTCTGGGCTGGCTTGCCCTCTGGCGACAAGCCCCAACAGCAAAATCACACAGAAACACCCTTGGTGCTTGGGTCTCACCCGTGCGGGTCTCTTGGGCGCTGCCTGACGGCTTGGTGGTCTGTCGCTTTCGTCTGGAACCGGGATGTACGCGTCACGAGGACGTCCCACGAGCATGTCCTGTGAACAAAAGCTCGCAATTCTCATCAGTCTCATTCTGCTCGCTATGAAGGTCCGGTTTAATCGACTTAAGTGGACACCACCTGATTTTGCCGTCCTTTTTGACAGCTGCGTACCCTCGCCCCGTGATCATCAGCCTCCAACCCCGTTCCCACTCGCCTAGCTCGTTTCTAATTACCACCTGTGGGCCCTCTTCTAGT
The DNA here is from genome assembly GCF_028551555.1 of Melozone crissalis. Taxonomy (NCBI): domain Eukaryota; kingdom Metazoa; phylum Chordata; class Aves; order Passeriformes; family Passerellidae; genus Melozone; species Melozone crissalis. The sequence goes on along the minus strand of NW_026535813.1, from coordinate 188,059 downwards.
GTTCGAGTGGTCCAGTGTTTTTGGATGGGACTATTTGTTTCATCTCCCCTAGGGAATTGATTCAGTGCCAGCAAAGCGGTTGCCAGCATATGTGCCTGATCTCCTGGGGGAATGGAATTGGCAAAGCCCTCTGCTTTTGCCAACACTTCTAGCTTGGTTTTCAGGGTCTGGTTTGCTCTCTCAACTATGGCCTGTCCGGTACTGTTATATGGGATGCCTTGCACTAACGTGATGCCCCATTTCGAGGCGAATTCCTGTACTGGTTTGGAGGTGAAATTGGAGCCATTGTCCGTTTTGATCTGCTTGGGGATACCAAGCCAAGCCATGGCTGTCAGCCAGTGCTGAATTGTGGCTTTGGAGTTAGTTTTGGGGTGCTGTGTGGCTATGATCGTTCCGCTATAAGTGTCCACTGTCACTGCAAGCCATGCTCGGGGCTTCAGCAGTTGACATAAGGTGAAGTCCGACTGCCAGATTTCTGAGGGCTTGAGACCTCTCGGGTTGACCCCGCAGGTCCAAAGGGGTAACTTCTGGCAATGAGGGCAGGTGGCTACCACATGTTTTGCGTCCGCTGTCGAGATTTCGCATCTCTTCGCCAGTGCTTTGACTCCGATGTGGAGCGACTCGTGCAGTTGACGAGCTCTTTGCAAGGTCCAAACGCCTTTTGCTGCGGCGTCCGCTTTGTCGTTGCCGATCTGGAAGTAACCTTTGACTGGGTCATGGCTGTTGATGTGGATGACTGACACGGTGCCCTGTCGCGAGGAGAGTGCTTCTTCCAGCATTAGGGCTGCTGCTGATGTTGACACACCTGGTCCTGCCATGGCTAGGCAGAGCCTTGCCACAAATATGGAGTCCGTTACGATGTTGAGGTGTTCGTCTTGGAAGAGTCTGCACACCAAAACCACTGCTGCTGCCTCCAGTTGTTGCACTGACAGTGTGGGGTCACACGCTTTGACGCAGTGCCATTGCTCTCCTGCCTGCCACACTGCTGTTGCGGTTGAGGTCGTGGAGGAAGCGTCTGTGAAGACCGTTGGTCCTGGCTGCGGTCTGTCCTTGACCTTCGGTGGCATGTCCATGTCGACAATGGTCAGCAGCTGAGTCCAGGGTGGTCTGGAGGAGTAGGAGATTTCTCCTCCGAAGCCGGAGAGAGCAAGGGCCAGGTACTCCGATATTGTGGCTGACTCCGTGGTCGGCTGCTTGTGAAACGGAAGGTGGATGCTTGTCAGCTCAGTCCCTAGGTGTTTCAAGGCGAGTCTCCTGCCTTTCATGATGAGGCTGGCGATGCATTCGATTCCTGGGGAAAATGCACGAGCGGGTCTTCCGAGGACCACCCATTGGATCGGCCGGGCCTTTTCAGCAAGTCCTTGGGCCAGTGCTCCCACTCCCCCCTTCGGTGTAAAGTGGACGTACAGGTCCAGTGGCACGGCTGGGTTCCACCTGGCAAGTGTGCCAGTGGACATCTGGCTTTCGATGAAGTCGAGGGAGCTCGTTGCTTGCGGTGTCAGCTCCTTGGGTTCCCAGGGGTGCTTTCCTTTCAGGAGGTCGTACAGAGGGTCCATGACCTCGGGAGGAATCAGGACAATGTTGCGAAGCCACTGCAGCGATCCCACCAGGCGTTGCACGTCGTGGAGCGTCTTGACGTCTCGGTTGACCTTCATCTCGGGGGGTGTCACGTAGGAGCTTGTAATTCTTACTCCCAGGAAGGTCACGCAGGGTCCTCTCTTGATCTTTGCGCTCGCGATCTCGAAGCCGTTGGCCTGAAGGGTCTCCGTGATTGCTACTGTCTGTTCTGGTCCCTTTTTTGTGTGAAGTGTTATAGCTACCAGCTGGGTGCTTTTCCATGCCCGGGACTGCCCCCCCACACGGACCGGGAACACCAGTGTGGCAGACGGAGCCCATTCCGCGCAAGCCATTTTTATTTTCCGCCAGTTTATAAGCGGGGTTCGGTCTTTCTCTGGTAACCCCTTCACCCATGCGGGAGCGCTGTGGCTAGTGACCTTACATGCCGCTGCTCTCTCTCTGTTAAAGCTAGAATCTGAGTCGGAATCCTCCAATCTCCTCTCGAGCTCAGAGCTCGAGTCCGAGTCCGAGCCGGAAGTCGAGTAACTAGACGCTTCCGGGCTGTTTTGCCTTTTCCTCGGGCTCCGACCCTGCCCCTTCCTGCGGGGGTCGGGCCGTTCCCTCCCCCTGGGGTCCCCCCGCCTCCTGCTGGGGGAGGTCCTTGCCCTATAAGGACTTAATTTGAATAGAGCGCTCTGATTGGTCTTACGCACCTCCACGGGGGCCGCCCCGTCTCCCCGCTCGCCCGCGCATGCGATGTTAAGCAGCCTGACTGCATTTCCGCCCCCTGCCTCCTCCTTTCCGCCCTGACCACGCGGTTCGGCGCCATTTTCAAACGCATAGTGTGGGGGGGGCATTTTTATCAATCCCTATGGGGTCCGACAATCCGGCCGCGTTCCGCGCCTCCTCCGCGAGTCCCTGCCAGAAGCATCGCGCGCGCTGCTCTGCCTCCTGCACCGGATCAGCGACCGGCGGGGAAGAGACAGATAGAGAAGCCGCGGATTTTTCGAATGATTCCGCGGGGGGGGTAGGACACGGTGGGCTCCGCGGGAAGGTCGGGGGGTCCCCTGAGGGTTCCGGGGGGTCTCCTGGGGGCTCCGGGGGGTCTGGGCTCAGGCTCAGGAAGGGGTGGAATGCGCTCGGCCCCTGCATATTCCCGCCTTCAATCCGATCGCCCTCAGAGGCGGTCTGCGTCGCGGCCCCCACCCCCAGCTTTGGTGTAGCTAATAAACATGTACACGCGGCTTCCCGCGTCTCCTGTTCTTCTAACGTCTTGCGTAGGGCCTCTTCTACTTTCCCCCACGCTTTGAGGTTTTTACCACTGCCTGTGGACTTAGAGTCCTCTGCTGAGGCGGCAGTGCACTTCTCCCGCGCTTCCGAATATAATATATTTACCGGACATTCGATCGTCCCCAGCTCTAGGAGCCTTGCAATAGCAAGATTAGAGTTCCTGAGCTCACAATTAATTCCCCATTGCTCATGAGCCTGACTTACGACCTTCGCTGTGGATTCCATGGTCCACGCTGGTCCGGAGGCGTCCCTCCCGCTGTGGTCAGATCTGCTGCCACAGCCGCCGTCCTCTGTCCAGGAGAATCCCCGTTCCCCGGGCGCCGATCGGCTCCCGGGTTTTGGGCACCAGATGTTGCCTTCTGGTGCAAGGCAAGGCGACCTGGTTCTGAGGATCAGCACGGCGACCCAAAACTCTCCAGGGTCGCTCGGGCCAATGAAACACGCGGACACCAATGTGGTGGACGGTCAAAGGCGTTTATTACTTCTTCTCGTGGGGTTTTATAGTCTAAGGGGTTCTCTACGTCAAAAGGGGGTCTGTCCTTATTATCTATGGTTAGTAAGGAATGGAAAATTACTGGGTAAGGAATGGAAAGTTACTAGCACTACTGTTAGTGGGGCCACACTCCTAGGGTAATCTCTTATCTTAGGGGAACAGGGGGTCCTGCCTTTCCGTGACATCGCGTAATCTTCCGGAGCGCCTGTCCCTATCTACCACACAGAGGGCAATAATTTTCTCCTCTTAGGGAGAGAACAGAACCTCTGTCTCCATAGGCACCCTCTGCCAAATCCCAGCCCACATTCTGCGAAGGGCAGCATTTTCATAAAGGGAAGAGTTAACAGTACCTTGTGACAGTGTCCTCTGGGCTTCATCAGGCTGCTCTGTGCTGCGAAGGTTTCTGGACATCCTGTCTGGGAGACTTTTCAAAAGGTTCTCCCTGTGGTCAGCCTTGGCTGTGAACTCAGGGTCTTCGGTTCTTCAGCTCCAGGCTAGAAGCCACTTCTGTGGTCACTTGTGCGGTGATCATCAATGCCACACACTCAGGGTTCACCCAGTGTAGCAATGCTCCTCTGGGGGCTCACCAAATGAGGAATTTTTCTTCACTCGAGGTCACCAATTGTAGTGGTTTGCAGGGGTCCCAGGAAGAGGGAAGAGACGAGAATCTGACTCCATGTATCAGAAGGCTTGCAAAGAAAGGAAAAAAATTATAACAAAATCTTGTGACTGACTGAGAGTCCGAGACAGCTAAACTGTGATTGGCCATTAGTTAGAAACATCCACATGAGACCAATCAAAGATACACCTGTTGCATTCCACAGCAGCAGATAATTGCTGTTTACATTTTTTTTTCCTGAGGCCTCTCAGCTTCTCAGGAGAAAAAATCCTAACGAAAGGATTTGTCATAAAATGTGTCTGTGACATCTGATAATGTTTTTAATTGTCTTTTCCAATGCCTTTCCCATAACATATTCTGCTGGGGAAAGAAGGCAGTGGGCAGTATTTTTAACATCGTGGGGTACTAAAATATGTGCTGAGAAAATAGCTTCTAGGAAATTTCTAAAAATCTGTGTACTTCTACCGTGTTCTTTGGCTATATTTCATAGTTGTACTAGTTCTTTATTTGTGTTAATTCCCACGTTGTTGTAGTAGTGGAACCTCCTCTTCTTCCCTTTATATAATTTGCTGGGAAGGCAGAAATTTTCTGAGCTAGTTCCCAATCCTCTGCCTGAGTGGCTTCCATTTTGATTAGAGGCTATGGGTCAATGTCCTCTGTATCAGAATTGAATTCGCTGTCACTGCTGTCCTCAGAGGAGGAGTGACAGTGAGCAGGCAGTGCCCTATGCTTTTTATGGCGTGTTGGAGCAAGATTTTGCAGGGATATATGGGAGTGGAGAGAATGTGAGGAGGCACATGGCAGGGCTTGGCTAGAGGGAGGCAGCAGTGGAGCTGGAATGGCAGCGCCACGAGTGGCACAGCATGAGCAGAATTGAGGCGCGTGGGGAAGTGGGGTGCTACCATGGGGGGTCTCGGAGGTGCCGTTCAGGGGACCCTTAGGGTGGGTGGGCAGTTGCAAAACCTGGGGATGGGAGCAAGGGAGAAGTGGTGAGAAGGAGGCAGTGCGATTGGCAGGGGCTGCCGCGGGTACAATGGGGCATACAGCGTGGTTTGCTGGGGCTGCGGTGGGCAGGCAGGCAGGGAGAAGACCTACTGCTGTGGCAGGAATGGTAGCGGGGGTAGGAAGACATGCGAGGGTGGGGGGGCCGGCGGCAGGGGTGGGGAGGGTCACAGTAGGGGTGGGGTGGTTGACTGATAGAAACCGGTGCAGTTACATTCAGAGGTAATGTGGAGGGAGGACAGAGGCAGCATGCCGTAGGATGCGCAACTGGTGGAGCAGAATCTGTGCTTGCTGCATCCAGTGGGGGGCCTAGGGATAAGCAGACCCCGCAGGCGCGAATGGGGTGGGTGGGAGCAGCAGAATTCTGTGTTCCCTGTCCCAGGAAGGGAGATCCAGGCTGAAACAGCCCCAGAGGCAGCATTAGGACCCAGAGAAAGCAGAGGACTGGATTCAAGGGCTGAGAGGGGAAGATTGTTATCAGCATGATTAGCATTTGAAGGGAGAGTCTCTGGTGGAAGAGATAAGGTCTGGATTCCCTCCCCAGGGGAAGATTGCACAGAAACTGAGCTTTTTATATTTCTTTTCTCTACGGCTTTGGTTATAGAATGAAAAAAGGGTAGAAACTGAGTTAAAGTCTTCATTAGTTTGGAGGGTATATATTCTTCTGCCTACTGTGTCCCAAAAGGAATCTAGAGTGATAGTGTGTGTGTTAGTATCTGGAAACTGGGAAAGAATCTATTTTTGGGAATTTATTAGTAATTGCATCCAGTTTGTTGGAGGAGGAGCCGGCAATGAGGCTTTCCAGCCTTTCCTTTCCTCCTTCTCCTTTGAATCTGTCATGTCAGTTTTTGAGAATGTTATAAATGATCAATCGAAAGCCAAATTATCAAAAATTGCGAAAAGATTTATCTTTTTCCGTGACCAAAATACGGTCCTCAAAACCACCACAGCCAAAGAGACAGTGTCGAGCCTGGGATCGGCACTGAGTGAACCTGGATCCGACCTCTATCGCATCGAATCCCCCCCTGTTCACAAGAGCCACTTCTAGCGGGGATGTTTTACACTGTTTATTATGCCCGAGGTGAAGGAGTCCAAGTTTCTTTTGTAACTCTGCATATTCATAGTTGGTTCTTTCACTGTGCAGAGCTGGACAATCGCCGTTTCCTGGTTGATAGCCAGTGTTGATCAGTCCCCGGAAGTCACGTATTCACATGTATCTTTCTGGCGACTTCTGGACTTCTGCTATCTTGATCGATGCTATCCACTGGGTGATGATCGTTCTTAGGCTTTTCCAATGACTCGGATAACGGTGATCATCATGGTGATCATCACACTGGGTGCTTCTATTCTTGAGCTAAATGCCGATCATTATCTGGCCGTCTTCAGGAATTTCGGAGTTTGAATAGACATCCCCCTCTCAGGCTGCTTGTGGTCAGAGACTCGTTTGGATTTCACAATCTTTATAAAATACATTATTTTATAGCATGAATTATTTCTAACATATATTACAAGAATGTTCAGTTTCCCCTGAATGTTAAAGAGACCATCTTTCTGGTGTTTAATCTGGTAAGATTCCTCTATATGGTCTGCAACTTCTCTAGAATGAGGGCTGAGATGTCCAGAGGAGCTGATGAGACCTCTGACTCAGAAGTAGACCCAGACGTGGAAAATCCTGAGTGGTGTGGAGAATGGGAAAATATGAGCCAAACCCTGAAGGAATTTTCAGACCCTGTAGACTGGGATTTTCCACGTGAACAAATTCAGAACCCAGCTGAGGTGGGGAAATACCTGAAAGAGAAGTCAGAAGTGCCATGATGACTCTAAAGAGAAAAGGCTCATTGCAATAAGCTGGGCCCTGGCCTATGCTTATCGCACACTGCTAGATACTGTGGGGCAGCACACAGAGGAAGGGGGGCAGGGAGATAAATCAACAGCTATCCCAGTCACTCAGGCTGCAGCCAACACCCCAGCCACTCAGGCTGGAGCTACAGCAGACAGTGAGCCTAAGCTACTAGCAGTAGCCACAGGAAAGAAGCACACAAGCAAAACCAATTGGCCAGTGACCGACGATGATGATCCAGGGGAAGGACCCTCAACACCAATTACTGATACAAAAGCCAAAGTTAAAGCAACTGACACGACATTAGAAGCCACTATTGAGTCCTATTCCCTGAAGGACCTTCATAGCCTAAGAAAGGATTACACTCGAAGACCTGATGAATCCATAATTAGTTGGTTAGTCCATCTTTGGGATGATGCAGGCGAGGCTACAGTTTTGGATGGTAGTGAAGCGAGGCATTTGGGATCCCTGTCACATGATCCTGTCATCACCAAGGAATGATGAGGGGGGCTAATCCTCACAGCCTCTGGGCACGGGTCCTGGAAAGTGTAGCACAAAGATACCTGTGTGCAGATGATCTCTATATGCAGCAAACCCAGTGGAAGACCATAGAACAAGGGATTCAACGCTTGAGGGAAATGGCAGTGGCAGAGATTGTCTTCTCAGATGACGTAAACACTGTAAATCCAGACTTGGTACCATGTACGTCTGTGATGTGGCAAAAACTTGTATGACTTGAGCCACAGAAATATGCTTCTGCTTTAGCAATAATGAAGTGGGATGACTGTGAGGAGACTGTGCTTGATATGGCAAAGAAACTCCGAGCATATGCGGATGCTGGACATGGCCCAACACATGCCAGAATTGCAGCGGTGGAAACACATCTGCAGAAATTAGAAGACAAGATGGAGGAGAATCACAAGAAACTGAGGGAGGAGATAAAAGAGGGCTTTCTCCAAATCTCAGCAGTAAAGATCAAAGGTTCTGGTACCCAACGCAGACGTTCCCCAGATGGAGAGAGAAGGTACACCCCACAAGCTGATCTGTGGTTCTTCCTGCGCAATTGCGGAGAAAACATGAGGAGATGGGATGGAAAATCCACTGCTACTCTGGCACAATGGGTGCGTGAACTGAAGACTCAGAGAGGAAGTTCCAAAAGGGAAGCAGCTCCAGTGGCCCATAACTGAACTGCCATATATGATGATGACAACGATATTTTTGATCCCCTTGAAGGAATCCCCAAGATATATGCCCAAAGAAAGAAGGATAACCAGGCTTAGAGGGGCCCTGCCTCTGGCCAGATAGAGGCTAGGGAAAACCGTGTTTTTTGGACTGTGTGGATTCGTTGACCTGACACATAGGAACCACAAGACTATAAAGCTTTGGTGGACACTGGTGCGCAGTGCACATTAATCCCATCAAGACGTGGGAGCAGAATCTGTTTCTACTGCTATTGTGACAGGGGTATCACAGGATTTTACTTTGGTGGAAGCTGAGGTGAGCCTGACTGGAAATGAGTGGAAGAAACACCCTGTTATGACTGGCCCAGAGGCCCCATGCATTTTAAGCCTAGACTTCTTCTGAAGTGGGTGTTTCAAAGACCCAAAGGGACTCAGGTGGGCAATTGGGATAGCAGCTGTAGAGACAGAGGGTGTCAAGCAATTGAACACCTTGCCTGGACTATCAGAAAGCCCATCTGCAGTAGGACTCCTGAACGTGGAAGAGCAATGAGTGCCAATTGCCACCTCGACAGTACACCACCGACAGTACCAAACGAATCAAGATGCCGTGATCCCCATCCACAAAATGATCCATGAGCTGGAGACTCAAGGGATGGCCAGCAAGACTCAGTCACCCTTCAACAGCCCCATGTGGCCTGTGTGTAAATTTGAAGGAGAATGGAGATTGACTGTGGACTACTGGGCATTGAATGAAGTGACTCCACCACTGAGCGCTGCTGTGCCAGGCATGCTGGAACTCCAGTATGAGCTGGAGTCCAAGGCAGTGAAGTGGTACGCCACTATAGACATTTCTAACCTGTTTTTCTCCATTCCTCTGGCAGCAGAATCCAGGCCTCAGTTTGCCTTCACCTGGAGGGACATGCAGTACACCTGGAACTGACTGCCCCAGGGGTGGAAGCACAGTCCTACCATCTGCCATGGACTGATCCAGAGTGGACTAGAAAAGGGTGAGGCTCCAGAACATCTTCTGTATATTGATGACATCATTGTGTGGGGGAAGATGGCAGCAGAAATGTTTGAGAAAGGAGAGAAAATCATCCAGATTCTCCTGACAGCCGGCTTCGCCATCAAGAAGAGCAAAGTCAAGGGACCTGCTCAAGAGATCCAGTTTCTGGGAGTGAAGTGGCAAGATGGATGGCATCAGACTCCCACCGATGTCATCAACAAGATCACAGCAATGTCTCCACCAACCTGCAAGAAGGAAACACAGGCTTTCCTAGGTGCCATAGGTTTTTGGAGGATGTATATTCCTGAGTACAGTCAGATTGTGAGCCCTCTCTCCCTGGTCACCCATAAGAAGAACACTTTCCACTGGGGCCCTGAGCAGCAACAAGACTTCACCCAGATCAAGCAGGAGATTGCTCATGCAGTAGCCCTTGGCCCAGTCAGGACAGGACCAGATGTGAAGAATGTGCTCTACTCTGCAGCCGGGAACCATGGTTTGTCCTGGAGCCTTTTTCAGAAGGTGTCTGGGGAGTCTCGAGGCCGACCACTAGGATTTTGGAGTTGAAGCTACAGAGGGTCTGAAGCCAACTATTCTCCAACAGATAAGGAAATTTTAGCAGCCTATGAAGGAGTCCAAGCTGCCGCAGAGGTAATAGGCACTGAAGCACAACTGCTCCTGGCACCCCGACTACCAGTACTGGGGTGGATGTTCAAAGCAAAGGTTCCCACCACCCACCATGCCACCAGTGCTACATGGAGCAAATGAATCACCTGTATTGGAAAACTGAATCACCCTGGGATTCTGGAAATAATTACAAACTGGCTGGAAGGTGAAAACATTGGTCTCGCTGATGAAGAGGAACAAGAAGTGACACGTGCTGAAGAAACTCCACCATACAACCAACTGCCACCGGAAGATACACGATACGCTCTTTTTACTGATGGTTCTTGCCGCATTGTGGGAATGAAACGAAAGTGGAAGGCAGCCGTATGGAGCCCCACACGACAGGTCGCAGAGGCCACTGAAGGAGAAGGTGGATCAAGCCAACTTGCTGAACTCAAAGCTGTTCAACTGGCCCTGGACATTGCAGAAAGAGGGAAGTGGCCAAAGCTCTACCTCTACACGAATTCATGGATGGTAGACAATGCTTTGTGGGGATGGCTGGAGAGGTGGAAAGAAGCTAATTGGCAGAATAGAGGAAAACCAATTTGGGCTGCTGATGAGTGGAAAGACATCGCTACCAGGGTAGGGAGGCTACCTGTGAAAGTCTGCCATGTAGATGCTCATGTCCCCAAGAGTAGAGCCAATGAGGAGCACCAAAACAATGAGCAGGTAGACCAGGCTGCAAAGATAGGGGTCTCCAAGATAGATCTAGATTGGGAACACAAGGGCGAGTTATTCCTAGCTCGATGGGCCCATGACGCCTCAGGCCGTCAGGGCAGGGATGCCACCTATAAGTGGGCACGAGACCGAGGGGTGGATTTAACCATGGACAGTATTTCTCAGGTTATCCATGACTGTGAGACGTGTGCTGCCATCAAGCAGGCCAAGCGAGTGAAGCCCCTGTGGTACGGTGGGCGAAGGTCCAAGTACAAGTATGGGGAGGCCTGGCAGATTGACTACATCACAGTGCCTCAGACACACCAGGTCAAGTGCTATGTGCTGACCATGGTGGAAGCCACCACTGGATGGTTGGAAACCTACCTTGTGCCTCATGCTACGGCCCGTAACACCATCCTGGGCCTTGAAAAGCAAGTCCTGTGGATACATGGTACCCCTGAGAGGACTGAGTCAGACAATGGGACTCATTTCAAGAACAGCCTTATCAACACCTGGGCTAGGGAACATGGCATTGAGTGGATATACCATATCCCCTACCATGCACCAGCTGCTGGCAAAGTGGAGAGATACAATGGGCTGTTAAAAACCACCTTGAAAGCATTAGGTGGGGGATCTTTCAAAAATTGGGAGCAGCATTTAGCAAAGGCCACCTGGTTGGTTAACACCTGAGGCTCTACTAAGTGAGTGGGCCCTGCCCAATCTGAGCCTTTGCATAGAGTAGATGGAGACAAAGTCCCAGTGGTACATGTCAGAGGTTTGTTAGGAAAGACAGTTTGGATCAATTCTGCCTCGAGTACAGACAAACCCATTTGTGGGGTTGTTTTTGCTCAGGGACCAGGTTGCACATGGGGGATAATGCAAAGAGATGGAAGAACACGATGTGTACCTCAGGTAGATCTGATTGTTGGGTGAGAACTCTGTGTAAATATCACCGTTTGCTGAATGTTACTACCATTGTCTGTGTATAGCTGTATATTGGATGTGTAATGTATGTGTTTGTCGAGTTAGAATATATATTAGTTTTAGTAGTAAGCTGACGATATGGGGATAAGGGGTGGAATGTTCTGGGTTGGCTATATGATGCTTTTATCCCCAATCGTCTGTTCTGTTTATGCGGAATAATAAGTTTTGCACCTTTAAGACTTCTTCCAGAGAGTGAAGGGGAGAGAGAAGAAGCATGCAATTTGTTTTCATACACTGCACTCACTCCTCCACATTCCTGCTCCTGGACTGTGTTGTCTGCGGATGGACAGACAGCAGGACAGAGCTCTCCTTTGTTTTAGTTAGTTTTACCTAGCTGAGGGAAAGAAGTTCCCTGGATTGGGTTTTTTTTCCCTTTTCTTTGGACCTGTTTAAACCTGCTCTGGGCTGAACACCCACAAGAGCACCGGCAGCACGCAGCTGTGGCCCACCGGGCTGGGTCTGGGCTGCCCCATTTCCAGCATCGGAGGGACTGATAAGAGACTGAGTGAGCCAAGGTGCAATCCGGGGAGGGGACTTTCTGAGTTTGTCATCTCTTTTGGAGCAGCAAGGGGTTTTATTGTTTAATATTGTTTAGGTTTTATTCTTTAATAAACAGGGTTTTTTCCACTTTTCTCCAAGGAGGTATTTTCTCCTGGACTGGTTGGGGGGAGGGGCTGATTGAATCTGCTTTCCTAGAGGAGTCCCATTGGGGGTTCTCTCCAAAATTTGCCCCGAACTAGGACAACACCCCAGCTAAATCTTTCAGCCTAAGACAACCTGTCATTGACTAAAACATACATCTGCAGAACATGGAGAAGAACAATTGAGTGCAACATGTAGCCTGTACACTGGCTGTGATTGCGATAGTAAAACCACTGTGATATAGAAATCCAAGATGGAAGATGAGTGTTTCAGAATGTGTGTTGTTCCTAGAAAATTGGAATTAAAGTGAGCTTGGTGTGTCGCTGTTGAGTCAGGGACGGAAAGAAAGACTCCAGTCTTCAGGTGGATCAGAAGGCAAAACAGAATAATCCCTTTATTAGCAAGAAGTTGCGAGCTTTATAGTCTCACTCGCTAAGCTGAGACCTGATTGGTCTCAAAGTGAAAACATCTCACACTACTGGCATACTATGGATAGCGCACTGTGGAGAACCATAGCTATAAAAAATGGTTACAGAAAGAGAGATAATAATTGTTTTAACTTTTTTCCTCTAAGATTCCCAGGCTCAGCCTGGGAGAAATTATCTCTGTTCTTTCTTTGACTGAACTGAGAATATCCATACTTGGTGGGGAAGTACTGTTACTTTGATGATCAGCTAAAGAAATAGATGTGGTATGAATAAAATACATTCATTTTGAATTAAAATATTTGGCAGAAGGTATTATTAATGCAGTGTAGCAGAGTAAGATTTAAAGCTAACGAGTCCTTTGTCTGTAACTTCTTAAGTCAAAGAGTGATGTTTATTTTGATAGTAAGTTAAAATACTGTAAGAATTGTAATATGAAGTTACCTTGAATTGGATGTTCACAAACTGGGTTTGCTTTAAGTAAACATCGGTTTAGAAGTCATTTGCTTTTGAAACAATCTTTCATAAATTAAGGAAAAAATTTTGACAGTGAAGTGCTCAGATATTGGAACAGTTTGTCTAGAGCTGTCTTGGAACCTGATTAGACACAAAGCCCTGGGAAAACGAATGTAACTTTGTTATTAGCTGTGCTTTGGGCACAGAGTTAGAACAGACGACCTCATAATATTTGCTTCAGCCTAAATTACTCTGTCATTTTTAAGTTCTGTCTAGTTAGTAAAGCCTGTTGGACTACATATCTTTTCATATAAAGAGCACTCAAATTCTTTGAACTCAAAGATGCTATTAAGGATATTAGAATTTATTTGGGGGAAGAGAAGAATTGATCTACAAAGAAAACTCACTAAGGTACCAAGTCAACCGGTTAGCTTCTCTCTCTGCTTCTAATTTGGTTCAACTTTTCCCCCACTGTGTTAGGGGATTAAGCTAAACTGAATGACTTTCTTTGTTGTAGTAAAAAGCACACATGAAGTTTGTTACCATAGCTCAGCTGACATACCGTGTTTCACTGTTGCTCTAATAACTTGATTAAATGCCTAAGTTTTTTGAGTGTTATTTATTAGGACTAAGTTGAAATACTTGATGTGGTGCAATATGGAAAATTATAATCTATCTAGAAATTAGTAAAAGAATTGTAGAGAAGGATCCAGTAGAGGTGGTTAGTAGAATTAGAAGAGTGATTATCAGAGGAATAGTTGCAGTGGAGTACTCTAGGGATTGATCTTGAGTCTTATTTATGGTGCATTGTGATATTTGATGCAAGGGAAATATTGTCAACACACAGGTAACTTTACAAGAAGCTGCTCTGAGGAAGCTAGATTCTTTGGAAAAAAAGTCTGGAGCAGAGTGAGTGGCATAGCTGAAACCTCAAATGATCCATACAGTTTTTGCCATCTGTAGTAATGAAAAAATAGATAATACTAGGATATGGGCAATGAAAAATTGCAAGAAAGATTGATGGAAGAGGGAGCTAGAAAAATAGTCTGGAGAGAGGTAAGTTCATCTTGGCAAATATGATGAACCACTAATCACCAAACAAGGATTAAAAACTCTTTTAAGTTAAACGACAGTGACACAAAAATATTTTGATTATAAATTAATTAACTGAAAGTATCTGGTCATCTTTATGTTAAAAGGTTCTCAGTAAGACCATGGGGAGAAAAAGAAACATCAAGTTAGAAAAGACTGATAGTGGAACCCTGGAAAAAGTTAAAGATAGAATCTAAAATGTTAGGCTTTGTGCTTTCCCAGATCAACTGCACCTGCGTAAGCAGTATGATAAATTATATAATTGTTAGATGTGATGATTGTTTAGTAATTAAATGCAATTATTATATAACCATAAGAAGAATAGTGAGAAACTATGTTGGAAATTCAGAGAGGGGCTAAATTTATGTATACAATAGAACAATATAAGTTTAATAATTAACATGAAAGTTATGTAACGATAGAGTATAAAACATGATCATCTCGGATGTATGGTCGGAGTCAGATTTGGGTTGAATATACCCCGATTCCCAGAGCTCTTAATAAAAAACACCGCATATAATCCCCCGCATATAATCCTCCGTGATTATGTGTTTTTGAACGCTAACAAGATGTTGATATGAATTTCTGTAACATAGCATAACAATTTTTAAAAATGAAGTAGCAGTCAATTCTAGAATATTTTTCTTGTGGTCTTGCAAACTCAGTCACTACACTAGCTCTGCATGGTGTTGCAGAAGCAAGGGGAACAGATTTGATAAAATAAACATGGTGATAGAATTATATTAGCCTTAGAAATCAAATTATTTGAGCTGCTAATTCTGCACCATGATAAGGAAGTTTGGTACAAAAATAGCACAGAAGAAATTAAACTGTTAGCAGAATCTTGTTAATAGTCCTCATAATGATCACAATCTCTTCACAATATTAAACACTGAAAACTGTCAGGCAACTCTAATCAAATATATATATATATATTTCTGAGAAGAAAAGCATTTTAGTTGATAGACTGATACTATTACCTCATAGTGTGTTGTTAACACTGTATTGTATTTTGTAATAGTAACTTAAGCTTGATTTCATGAAACTTGTGACAGATTAATGCTTCCTGAGCAGGTCCCTGTTCTTTCTCTCTCTCCCATTATTTATTTTCCTCTGCTTCCATATGTATAACTTATGTGGGTTCTAGCACTCAGCAGACTGTTTTGTGAGCTACAATGTTTCTAACATTTCCACCACGATAGAAAATGAACTCAGGAAAAAAATAATTTAAAAAAAAATCTAGTTTTCTGCTAGATTAATGAGTTAAATCAGTGCAATGAATAGCTTGACAAGTAGCAGAATTAGCACTAGGGATGAAATAGGATGACATAACCAGGTTTGGTATATGGGAGGAAGGAGGAATAAGAGTGAGGAGGAAGACATTTCCTTGTTGGCAGTATTAGACTGGTAATTTGTTCAAGTGCAGTCTGAGATAGTCTGCTGCCTGTTTTCCCAATGTAATGTACTTTTAGTAGGTACGTATGATAATGTGAATTACCTCAGAACGTATGACTATTTTACACTTCTGTACTGTTAGTTATGTAGATAATACAGCCTAATTTTATAAATTGTCATTCACTTTTACCATCATAAAATAGTCTTCCTCGATTTTCTGATGGAGTCTGATTTCTCACTTTAAACTGACAAAATAGATAAACTGTTTATATACATCAAGCAGTGGTGGGAGCTACACCAGAGTGAGTGAGGTCTTTTCCTTCGACTGTTATGCTAAGAAGTTGAAAATGAAATGAAACATAATTGTGAGTACAACTCACAACTGAATTAAATTTGGATGAAATGCAAGTGGCTTTTAAAGCAAACAGGGGCTTAAGATAGGAAAAGGTGGAGTCCGGGTGTGTAAGTACAATAATAATATTTTCTCTGTGTGTTTCTGCTGTAAGAAATTTTTAAAAATATATTGAAGTTATTGGGTTCTGCTGTAATTAAAATTACAAAATCAGGGTTTTTTTAAAATAAAAGTTATTAAATGAAAGGGAGTTATGGAAATGTTTTTTGCAAAAATAATAGCAACTATAGTTAAAAGGTGCTTTGTTTCTGATAGCTATGTCAGAGAGAATATTGCAGTCTTTAGGAAAGAAATACTGTAACTCATTCCTTTTGGTTTTGAGCATAATCATGCTGAAATTCCACTTTGAGTGTTTGCTTCCAACAAGATTTCATTTAACTATTTTTTTCTAAAAATTAGAGGATACTACCTCCTTGATAGGCATGGAATTGTTTTTGAATAATCTTTTAACAGTGCTATGGAGATGTGAAACTCTATAGAGACTCTAAAATTTTGAAAATCAGTACAGGAAGTATACTAAAAAATTCATAATAATCACTCAATCCCCTATTTAATATAATTGTTCCAGATAGTGATATTTTGCCCAGTTCACTTTATTTGTTTAAAAATAGCTATTTTATAGGATTTTAATAATAATGCAAAGTTGTAAATCATTATAGGACAACAATATTAGTCTTAGTTCAAATAATAAATCTTAGAATCCATAGTTTTTTTATTTCCACTATTAATATTTATTTATTTTTATTAAATAGCTACATAGTAATGTTTTACCTGCACATTAAAGAGAAGCAAATTAGTTTCAGCATGTGCCTGGAAGATTGCCAGACCTCTGGTAGCAGTTGTCTTGCTTGATTTGACTGCCCGTTCTTTTGATGCTTCATGTTGAGAGGCAGTGGACTTCTGTTTGAGTGAGTGGGGCCAGCTTTTATAATTTTCAACTTTTGTGGGAAACCTCCCACATCAGAAATATTTAAACCTTCTCTTCCTTAAATTTAAGAGTTCTGAGCTATTTTTCACAGAAGTCTTTAAAATCTCATTACTTTAATATGATTTACTGAAAAACATCATGCAAGTGCATATCAATAATGAGCTCCCATAGAAAAGCAGTACTTTTCTTAATTTGACAGGTATATCAGTTTTGTTGAAGAACCACTAAAACATTTAAAAACTTATTGGTAATGAAAAGATAACTGTGTAAGACTTGTGTATTATTTTGAATGAAAGGCTTGAGATCTTTTCAAGCAGTGGAACACAGCTACCACCACTCCTTGCTAAGAAGAAAGTCATTGCCTGCACGATATATTTCCATTCACATAAACTTCAAAATGATACAGCCTTTTTAATGGGGTAGATAAGAGGTAATAAAAGTAATTACAGTGTATGATAGCTGTTCCAGGTCTGTTTGTAGAACAGACAAGTATGAATCAAATCTGGGAGTTTGAAATGTTTAGGCATTAGATGAGTATGTTGGATTAATCTAATTACTTACTTACTGTCTTTTTCCAATGTAGCCAGCAGCCAGCTTCAGGCGTAGCTTATTCCCATCCAACTACAGTTGCCAGCTACACTGTCCACCAAGCACCAGTTGCTGCGCACACTGTCACTGCAGCCTATGCTCCAGCAGCAGCTACAGTTGCAGTAGCCAGGCCTGCTCCAGTAGCTGTTGCAGCTGCTGCAACAGCTGCTGCTTATGGAGGCTATCCTACAGCGCACACAGCTACAGATTATGGTTATACACAGAGGCAACAAGAAGCTCCACCACCACCACCTCCTGTCACTACGCAGAACTACCAGGTGTGTTTTTTAAAAAAAAATAATTGTGTAATTTTCAAATTATATGTTAAAAGGAGGAGGCCTGTTTGGATAAGAGAATGTGGTGATATTTATATTTTTTTCTTCCATGGCTCACAGCTAAAACTGTGATAGAATGTGAAGTGACTGCTGTTCTGTATGGTGTGTATAGAGGATTATCAGCAGTAATACTGATAAGATTTAGACATTCACACAATAAACAATGCATTGACATTTATCTCCAGATTATTTTGTGAAGTACTGCTGAAATACCTGTCTTGGCTAGCCTAACTGTCTGTCATGGTTTGACGCTGGCGCAATGCCAGTGCTTCCATGAAAATATATGCTCCCTGGTGTCTGCTGTGAGATGTGACCAGGAATAAGCAAAGCAGGTCCCCACTTAGAAATAAAGAAAACTTTATTAACTAAACTACAACTCTAAGTAACAAGAAACACACAGGGAAAATGAAAACTTTCCAAAAAGATTTCTTCCTCCCCCCACCAAATTCCAATACATCTATCCCCCAAAATCACCAACTCTTGGTCTATCACTACTCTTTAGGTAACCAATTCTCAGTTCATCAAGAGGAGAGGAGTCTTTCTTGTGCCATAGGCTTCCCCAGGAAACACGGTCGAAACCTCCTGTGTTTCCATGTCACTCATGGCACTGCCCAGAGAACATCTGCCATCGTGACCTCTTTTCATGTCTGGTGCTCTCACTACTGAACATGGACCAGAGCTGCTTCTAGGGTCATCTTTTTTAAGGATGCTTTGTCCTGTTCCAAGCAGAGTACAGTCTCACCTTTGGGACACCTGTACCTCCCAAATTTCACCCCCTGGGTCCGAGGGGTCTCAACACTGAACCCTCTTGGGTCTGAGCCATCGCCTCCCCCTGGATGCAGTCTCTGTGTCACAAGGAACATGGTTCTTTCCATGGCTATAGCAAGAAGAGTCCAGCAAAAGCCACTCCATCATCTCTTCCCACTTAAGATTCTTCTCTACTCTTGCGCATCTTCACTCACCCGAACCTTCATCATACTCGCCCATTTCTTCCTCTATTTAATCTCTATCTCTCTTCTAAGAAAGGTTAATGTTCTGAAAGGTTTTCATTGTCCAAAAAAGGGTTAAAAGCTCGGGCTCTGCCCTCCCAAAGCTCCCACTCGCGCCCGGGGCTGGGCTGCCAGCACATCATATCAAATTTCAGGGTCTCACAGGCTCTCTCTCTCTCTCTGTCTCCTGGGGGAGGGGGGGGCTGCCCGATGCCTCTCGATGCTCTTCCACCCTTCTATCCTCAGGGCCCGGCCTACCTCACGGCGCATGGCTTCCCCTCCCCCACCCAGCCGAGAGCTGGACAGGGGAGGTCCGACCTGCTTCCCTTGCCAGACCCAAGAGAGCTTCCCCCGGGAGTGCTCTGCTTTTTAAACCCTTGTGTTCTCCGAATCATATCCATTGTCCCCAGTGGCCACACCAGGTGCCAATATTCAAATCGGAATATCCATTGGTGTGACCACAGCATATCCCAGAAAACCTACTTCCTCTCAAACCACGGCACTGTCCAAGTGGCATGCAGTTAAATGGGTCATGGAACTGATTTAGATGAAAAAACTGTTCCAATAAAATTTTTCAGTGGGAGATAGTAGTTCCCTTGTCAGATTCCTGGTTGCCACAGGAGCTCTAGCACCAAATGTAAGAGGATAGAAGATTACTCTAGGAGAGGAACTGTCTTTTGAGTAGATTTTGAGTACCCTTTGTGAGATGTCTGCCTACCTTTGTGTGGCTACAGGATTTTACAAAAGAAAACTGTTGTGTTTTCATCTCGCTCTGACCTTTACTGACACTTCTTTGCATTGAATCTAGCAGTTGTCAGCATTTGAGTGGGTCAGTTCAGGATAAAGATTCCACAGAAGGTTAACCAACTTTAAAAGGAACAGCATCTTTCCATGGGATTGACAGACTTCTGCAGAATTTCCTTGGTTCTGCATAGTTGTGGTGCCAATGCAAGAGATGGATGTGGGATCATGTAGGGTGAGGAGAGATGTGATGGTACCTCAGACAACTTCCCATTCTTACACTGGCTTAAATGTCTTATGAAACAACATCCTGTCAGTGACTGGTATTACTCTTCAGAAATAAAGAAACTTAGAAGTACAAATCAGTGCTGCATCAGTTTTGCAGTCGGAAGATTTCAGTACGTAGTGGTTATCTTGGGACTTATTTAAGATAACTGTTTACTCCAAGGAGCGAGAAGTTGCAGTCTTTTCTGTCTGCTGTCTGTCTAAATTGACACAATGTAAGGGTATATACACATCAGCAACCCTAGCCCATTGGTTTCAGACAGCTTAGATGCAGAAAGATGGGCAGTTTTACATGGCCAGGTAGTTTCCTATTAGAAATGTGAGCTTTATTTGTATTTTTAGCAGCTTTTTTTGTTGCATTATCTAGACTCTAATTTGCATTTTTATTTGTTTAAAGCTACTATACTGTTGCTGTATGTTATTAATTCCTTTGTGGGGCTTTGAACTTTGTTACATATGGTAATGAACCAAAATGTAGGAGTCTTTCCAGTAGCATGTTTACACATAATTACAAGGTTGTTAAACTAGTCAGTTATTAGATGCATTCAGATAGATAATAGTCCCCTTAATTAAAGAAAAATACTACAAGAAAGACATTGAGGCACTGGAGTGTGTCCAAAGAAGGGCAGTGAAAATGGTGAAGGGTCTGGAACATAAGTCTTCTGAGGAGTGGCTGAGGGAGCTAGGGTTGTGTAGCCTGGAGAAGAGGCTGAGGGGAAATCTTACTGCTCTGAAAAGAGGTTGTAGTGAGGTGGGTCTCAGTCTCATTTCACAAGTAACAATTGACAATACAAAAGGAAATGGCCTCAAGTTGCACCAGGGGAGGTTTAGTTTGGATATTAGGAAACATTTATTTATGGGAATGGTTCTAAAGCATTGGAACAGGCTGCCCCGGGAAGTGGTGGAGTCACCATTCCTGGAAATGTTCAAAAAATGTGTGGATATGGTTTAGTAGTGAACATGGTGGTAGTGCTCGGTTGACTGTTGGACCTGGTGATCTTAGAGGTCTTTTCTAACCATAATGATTCTATGATTTCATTCACCAGCACCCCCAAGTCCTTGGCAGGGCTGCTCTCAATTTCTTCATTCCCTACCCTGTATTGATACAAGAGATTGCCCAGACCCAGGTGCAGCACCTTGCACTTAGTCTTGTTGAACCTCATGAGTTTCCCATGGGCCACATCTTGGGCTTGTCCAGGTTGCTCTGGATGGCATCCCATCCTTCAGGAATGTCAACTGTACTGCTCAGCTTGGTGCCATCTGCAAACTTGCCGAGGGTGCACTCGATCCTTTCATCTATGTCATTGATGAAGACGTTGAATAGCACTGGGTCCTAATACGAACCCCTGAGTGACACCACTTGTCACCAATGTCCATTGGGACACTGAGCTGTTGACAGATACACTCTGGATGCAACCATCCAAGCAATTCCTTATCCACTGAACAGCCCACCCATCGAATCCTCTCTCCAACTGAGAGAGAAGGATGTTGTGGGGGACCATGTCAAAGGCTTTACAGAAGTCTAAATAAAGGATATCTGTAGCCCTTCCCTTGTCCACTGATGGAGTCACTCCATCATAGATGGCCACTAGGTTGGTCAGACTTGCCCTTGGTGAAGCCATGCTGGTTGTCCTGAATCACCTGCCTGTCCTCCATGTGCCTTAGCAGAGCTTCTAAGAGGATCTGTTTCAGGATCTTCTCAGGCACAGATGTGATGCTAACAGGGCCGTAGTTCCCAGGGTCTTCATTTCTACCCTTTTTTAAGATGGGTGGAAGGTTTCCCTTTTTCCAGTCTCCTGGGACTTCACATGACAGCCATGACTTTTCAAATGCAATGGAGAATGGCTTGGTGATCATGAACCTGATCTTCTCTTATAGTGGGAGGGACTTTGCTCTCCCAGTCTGTCTTGCAGTCTATCCACTTGAGAAGTGTGGGAAGAAAGGTTGCCATTGAAGACTGAGTCAAAAAAGCTGTAGAGTACCTCAGCCTTTTCCTCATTATTATTGAGAGTTTGCCAGTCTTGCTTATCAGGAGTGGTACATCATCTTTGATCTTCCTTTTCTGGCTGACATACCTGTAGAAGTCCTTCCTGTTATTCTTTGCCTCCTTTTTCAAGTTCAGCTCCTGCTGCACCTTGGTCTTCCACGCATCATCCTGACACAACCGGTGTCTCTATATGCTTTCCAGGACACCTGTTCTTGATTCCACTGCCTGTGCATTTCCCTCTTGCCCTTTAGTTTGTCTCAGCCATGCTGGTCTCTTGCCTTCTTTGCCTGACTTGTGCTGGGGGATTGCAAGCTCTCTTTGCTCAATGGAAGACTTCTTAAAGATCTGCCAGCTCTGTTCTGCTCCTTGGCCCTGAGGGCAGTTTCTCAGGGGGATCCTATTGACTAACTCCTTGAACAGCTGGAAGCTTATTTTCCCAAAATTCTGGGTCTTGACTCAGCCTGACCCATATTCCTCAGGACTGCAAATTCTATGAGTGCATGATCACTGCAGCCCAGGCTGCCTCCAATCTTGATGACCCTCATTAGCTCACTTACACTGGTGACCATCAGGTCCAGTAATTGCATCCCCTCTGGTAGTGCTGTCTATTAGCTGGCTTAAGAAGTTATCCTCCATGCATTTCAGGAGTCTTCTGGATTGCCTACAGCTCACTGTGCTACTTTCCCAGCAGATGTCGGAGTGGTTGAAGCCCCCCAGCAGGACAAGAACCTGCGATTGCGATGTCTCCTGTAGCTGGAGCAAGAAGGCTTTGTCAATAGGCTTCTCCTGATTGAGCGGCCTGTAGTAAGCACCAACCACAGGGTTCCTTTTTTCAGCTCTGTCTCTATTTCTCACTTATAAGCTTTCAACCTTCTCATGGCTGTTCTTCAGAGACAGCTCTTCATAATCTATCCATTTCTTGACAAAGGGGACAACCCCTCCACCCCTCTTTTTATCTCTGTCCTTTCTGAACAGTCTGTAGCCATCAATAACCACACTCCAGTCATGGGATTTGTCCCACCAAGTTTCAGTAATGACAACAAGGTTGTAGCTTTGTAGCAGCATGGAGACTTCCAACTCCTGTTTGTTGCCTATGCTGCGTGCATTGGTGTAAAGGCATCTCAGCTGGGCTGTCAGCATATCACCTTTTTTATAGGAACACCTCTCCTCTGAGGTGTTTCCCTAGTGACTTCTATTACCTCAGGAGCCCCTGGCTCATCTCTGTAAGTCTTCAGGTGTGCTTCAGTGTGGCTAGCACATCTCAGAGTCACTGGCTGAAGGCCCTCGCTATCACTCCATCCCTCTAATCTTGATGTGTTGTCCCACCGCTTGTCAAGGACAAGCCTGATATTATCCCTCTCCCCTGTCATGTCTGGTTTAAAGCTCTATATCAATGAGTGCTACTAGCTCCTGAGCAAAGACCCTCTTTCTCTTTTGTAAAAGGGGAATCCCATCTGATTCCAGCATGCCTTGTGTCATATAGGCCATTCCATTATACAAACACGTGAAATTGTGGCAGTGACACTAGCCATAGAGCCATGTATTAGACTGGGTTCATCTGTTTCTTCCAATGTCTCTGCCCACAACTGGGAGGATAAAGGAGAAAATAACCTGTGCTCCATATTCCCTTACCAGCTATCCCAAGCCCCTGAAGTCTCTTTTGATTGCCCTTGGATTACGTATTGTGATTTCATCACCACCCATGTGGAAGACTAATAATGGGTAGTATTCTGAGGGCTGTACCAGGCTAGAGAACTTTCCCAGTCATGTCTTTAACCCTGGCCCCAGGGAGGCAGCACACTTCCTTAAGAGGAGGATCCATCCAGCATATTGTACCTTCTGTTCACCTTAGAAGGCAACTGCCTACAGCTGCAACCTGTCTTTTCCTCATGGAGGTGGTTGTTATACAGAGGGTAGGCCTTTCTGATTCTGGCAACACCTCTGGCATAGATGGACCTTTGTCCTCATCATCCTTTGACTGACCTTCTACATCTTCGTACCTATTGTACAGAGGCACCTAAGAGGGTGAGGTGGGCAAGGAGGGGATTCACCTGCTGCCCCGAGCGAGGACTTGCCTCCATTCACCCCTTTTCTTTGAGCTACTGCCTTCTACCTGCCCAAAGGGAAAAATATAGGACCTCCTTGATATTTTTTTCTGGTGGCTCTTCCTGTCGCAGGGAGGGCCAAGCCATGGTTCCATGTTTTAAACTTGTGAATATATTGTGGTTTGTGGAGATCTGTGGTGGGTTTTTTCCTTCGTATTTTACAGGAATGCAGTCTGATATAGTCATGGAAAACTAGTGTGCACTGAGCTGCTTTTTGGTAACAAAAATAATTTGGAAGGGGAAAAGTTGTTTAATAGCATGAGATTAACTCCTATATTATGCCTGAAAAAGACCATTCAGGCGTGTCTTCAGGCCTGAAGTATCTGTAAACATAAATTTAATTTCTTTAATACATATATTGGTATATAATGTATCTGTAAATATTTTTTAAATCTACTTAAGTAGAATAGAAGAAAAATCTTTGACTCTGCTAATGATTTTTCTTATTCCAGATATATAGTTAAGGAGAAATTTGATGGGTTTTCTTTTTTGAATTTTTAGGATTCCTATTCTTATGTTCGATCTACTGCCCCAGCTGTAGCTTATGACAGCAAACAATATTATCAACAGCCAACAGCAACTGCTGCGGCTGTAGCTGCTGCTGCACAGCCTCAGCCTTCAGTGGCTGAGTCATACTACCAGACAGGTAGGTGGCATGAATTAACTCCTGTCATTATATACAGTCTGTATACTATTTTAATAGCTTAAAATATGTCTTTGATGATTTCATATTATCAGATTTATTTATTGTTTTGACATGTAATCCCTGTCAATATGTAGAAAAAACTTGATTCACCTAGAACTTGAACATTATTGTGACATTGCCATAAGTAACTATCTTTGAGGTTTGGCTTGTTATTAATATACTCAAAACATACTTCTAGGCAAAAATTTTTGCTGAAGTAGGTTGAAAAAGTCAGTGCTGGTTTCAGATGCTAACTTGGTTAGAACGACTTTTAAAAAAATTTTTCAGTTAATGTATATAGTTCTTTAATTATCGATATCACAAATGCTACAAAACATAAATCCTATTTACTTTTCTTTTACTATAATTAGAAATAATAGCCAAGTTTAGATGTACTTTGGTTTAGTGTGTACTCCAGTGAAACCATTGAAGGAGAAGGTTGTTTAAAAACATGGCAGCACAGTTAAAAATACATAAATAAATCTGAGGCTTGCTAGTGTGAGCTTCGATGTGATTAAACCATTGTGGGATATATGGTAACTGAAGCATAACCATTACTGTAAAAAAACCAAACAATACCCAATCAAAAAAAGGCAAAACCCAACCAAACTAAAACAAAACCCACCATGTTAATGTGTTTATTCCCTAGCATATCATTAAGTATCGCTTCATATGCTTTGCATTTTATTCAGCTAAAGCATATCAATGTTTGTACACTTCTATTTTCTATCCTAATTAGCTCCAAAAGCAGGATATAGCCAAGGGGCAACTCAGTATACCCAAGCCCAGCAAACACGACAAGTGACAGCTATAAAACCTGCAACCCCAAGTCCAGCAACAACTACATTTTCTATATATCCAGTATCTTCTACTGTGCAGCCAGTAGCAGCTGCAGCTACTGTTGTTCCATCCTATACTCAAAGTGCAACATACAGTACAACAGCGGTTACTTACTCTGGTAAGAATTTTGCATATTATATTGTTGGGATCTTTGCATTTGTTACAGGAGAGGATATAAATACTCAGCATTTTAGCAGTTTATGTTCAATTGCTTCATAGTCTATAGAGAAATATCAACCAGTTAAATCATAATAATGGTAAAATATTTTTATGTATCTCCAAAGAGGTTTGATGCTTGTATGTGCCTATTTTGTTCCATGTGAGAATATACAGTGTTGGCATTACTACATGCACAAATATTTTGTGATTTACTGTGAAGTTTGGAGAGAAAAGATGGGGGATAGAAAAAACATGGAAATACAAATATAATCTTGGGAAATTTGGAGCATGCTGCCATCAAGCAGCAATTACAGAGACAAGGAGGAGCAGTCAAATATAAATTTTTTAAGTTTGGGTTGTCTTGACCCAAGATGGGAGGAGAATGGGTGCTACAAAGAAAAACTTTCCTTCAAACACTAGAAATCCAAAAAGTAGTTAAAGGTGAGAAGATGTTAATTTTATGGCCAGATGGTAATTAACTGGCATATTATAGCTACCTTGAACTATTTGTTTTGGTTTGTTTTCAGTTTAAAAAGGGATTGTAAGACTTCATCGAAACAGAGCTTGATTAGAGGATTAAAATAGTTGAATGAGTAGATCTATAAAGTTTATGGGAATACTGGATCAAAAGGTATGAAAGCCCAGTTTCCTTGATTTACTAAAGTTTGATACTAGAAATCAAGGAGTGTCTAGACAGGGTGTGCTGCAACTCATTTGAAATAGAACAGCTAATGCTATTACATTCTATCTTTTATCTTATTTTTTTTTCCCTTAGTCTACATAATATCTTTCCTTTTCTCTTTGGAACTTGAACAGTTAATCTGGCTCTGGAAGACTGCTTATTTCAAGTGACCTTTGATAAATCTTTGTCCTGGTTTAGGGCAAACTTGTTAAAGAATCTGCAAAGGAGGGCCCCTCCAGAAAGCAAAACCCACACGGCCCCTCCCCCCAACCAGTTCGGGGAAAAAAAATTCCTCGGAGAGAGGTGGAAAGAACCTGTTTATTTGACTGGCCCAGCACCCCCCAGCACACAAAATGAACAATACCCGATGACACTGCTCTGAGAAAGATGACAAAATCAGAAAGTCTCTTTCAGGGGTGGTTGCTCTGTTCTCAGTCCCTCCAGCACTGGGGCAGCTGCTGCAGGCCAAAACGGTGCAAACTCTCGATGTTCCCAGGTCCCAGTCCGGAGCAGGTTCGAGATGGTCGAAGAAAAGGAGAGGAGAAACAGTCCAGGAAGGATTTTGGACTGTTTAGCTAGAGCTAGCTAATAAGCAGAGGCCAAAGCAGAGAAGAAGCGAGAGCAGAAAAGAGAGCAAGCAAAGCAGCAAGCTGAAAGCAAGAAGTGAAAACAGCCCTATGTACTGCCCGTCTCTGTGTCCCTAAGAGAAACCCAAACAAAACTTCCACTCTTCAAAGCCGATCTTAAAGGCACAGAACAGATGAATGGGGATACAAGCATCATAACGTCACCCCAGGACAATCTTTTATTAAAATTCTTGTTTCATCATACTCAGTCTTACCAGATGTACCAGGAAATTTCACATATTCTTTAGGGATGCTTTGATATATTTAACAGAACAGTGTGTCTGCAAAGTTTTGTCTAAAATCAAATAGACTCCTGATACAAATGGCATGCTATGTATTTGTGTACTGTGAAACATCAAGAAAAATTCAGACTGCCTGACAAGATCTCAATAAATCTTTTATATCCTACTCTATTATGCAATATGCTTGGAATTAGTGTATTATGTAATTGATACGTGATGTACAGTGATGTAACATTTATTTTAATCTTTGAGGTACCTCTTATTCTGGCTATGAAGCTGCAGTATATTCAGCTGCATCATCGTATTACCAGCAGCAGCAGCAGCAGCAGAAACAGGCAGCGGCAGCAGCTGCTGCTGCTGCAACAGCTGCTTGGACAGGGACCACCTTTACTAAAAAGATACCGTTCCAAAATAAGCAACTGAAACCAAAGCAACCTCCCAAACCACCCCAGATCCACTACTGTGATGTTTGCAAGATCAGCTGTGCTGGACCACAGGTACCTGTATTATGTAATATCCTGCTATATGCTTTAGTCATAATTTTTTCCAGCTAAAAAAATGGCCCCTTTTAGAATATTTGTTAATTTTTAAAGACCTGATTCTATACTTATACTAAATGAATAATTAAATGAAAATGTATGCTATGACAGAAAGAGGCCATAAGAGAAGACAAAAAGATGCATCTCCTTAGCTTGGACAGAGAAGCTTCAGCTGTGCTTTCGACTCCAGAAGTATTCTAAACTTTGAATTTTATTTTCTTTTTAACATAGCAAACTTCTTAGAAAAGACTTTTTTCAAAACTTTGTGAATGGTTGTCATGGTTTGACACTGGCTAGAAGCCAGGCACCCACAAAAACCATTCACTCATTCTCCTCTGCTGTAGTTGAGCAGAGGAGGGGGAAAGAAAAACTAAAAGGCTCGCAGGGTGAGATAAGAATTAGGAGAAAACATTCTAAGGGCAAAACAGGCTCAAAACTTAAAAGGTATAAAGAAAAATTTATTAACAGAAATAAAAGAGGATAATGAGAACTAAAATAAACCTTTAGAGCACCTTTCCCCCCCTCCCCTCTTTCCTTCCCACCAACAGTGCAGGGAGACAAAACATGGGGTTTTTAGTCAGTTTGTCATTTCTAAAAATCTTTCTTCAGTTCGCTTAGGGAGAGGAGTGCTGTGCCATGGGGTCCTTCCCACAGGAGACAGTTCCCTGTGAACTTCTCCAACATGGTTCTAATTTTCACAAGTAGCAGTCCTTCCCAACCTGCTGCAACATGAGTCCTTCCCACAGGCAAATAGTCTTCCCACAACTGTTTGCATGGGTCATTTAGTTCATGGGATACAGTCTTTTAAGGATGAGTTGTTCTAGTTTGGAAGCAAGGGTCCTCTTCCTTTTTTCCTGGAAGCAAAGGTCCTCTCTCTATGTTCAAGTTTGTCACTAAATTACAGCTTTTCAGCATTCACACGCTCTAGCGTATCTTTTCTCACAGGCTGCAAGTAGACTTCTACATATCCCCCATGCACTTCATGAATTACAGGGAAAAAACCCCATTTGTTGTATTATAGTCCTCACCATGGCTTGCAGAAGAATCTCACCTCCAATGCCCAGAGCATCTCCTCCTCCTCCCTCATTTTTCACCGACCTTAGTGTCACCATGTTGTTCTCCTCATGTGTCTTCACCTTTTCCTTTTCTCTGACTTGGGAGAAAATTGGTGTCCATAGGTTCATTTGTTCTCAAGTTCTATCAGTTGAAAAGTTTTTATAGAGTTCCACAGTGCGGAAAGGTTGAGCCTGTCTAGGCTCCACATTGGAGAATTACTTGCTATGCCTCTCACTGTTGGTCATGTGGTCCCCGCTGGCACCGCATGAGCTGCTTCGGCTGCCAGTTCCAGTCAGCACCTGTCCTCATGTGGGGCGCCGAAAAGGAAAAGCTACTGCTGCTTCTGCCCTCTTGTTCGCAGCATGGCTGCGCTAAAAGTGTCTAAGCAAGTAAAGTTCATTGCGAGCCATGCTGAGATGGCAGCTGCCGCGTGGCACCACCCCAGCTGCACCGATCCCAGCCATGCGGCCGCTCCCAGCGCCAGGATGGCAACAGCTGCCCTCCGCCGCATGAGCGCTCTGGGCACTGGCCACATGGCCACATGGTCTCGGCCCCGTGGCTGCTCGCGGTGCTGGGATAGTGTCCCAGCAGCACAGCCTCAGTGGCCACGCCAAAAAGAGTCCCGGCCACACCAGGAAGGGGCCTGGCGGCCCTCTCACCACCCCTCTGAGGGGAGAAAGAAAGAGAGCTTGCACATGTTTTTTTGTTTTTAAATATGTCATCACAGAAGCATTACTAACTTCTGTAATTGGGCCAGCCAATATGTCCATTGTCAGAGTATTCAGGGATTTGCTCTACTGGACATCGAAGTTTTGAGGAGCTTCTCTCTCAGAAGCAGCCTCTGTGGGTTCCTCTGGCCCCACTGAAAGCCATATTGTGTTAAAGGAACGCGATGGTAATCCTGAAAATGTATTCATTTTTTTCCAGCATCCCAGTTTATTTTCAAAGGGGATACAAGTGCATAAAAAAGTAGATATCGATCAATGAAATATTTGTGTGTGTGTTTGGCAAAACAGTTCTCACTCTTTAGGTAAATTAGTCATTATTTTCTACCCTGTCTGCTCCATAGATTGCCAGTGTTAGTATAGGAACAAATAGCAACTTCTGTATTTTATTTTCAGCATAGCTTTATTTATGCGCTACCTTTTTTTGAATTTGCTTTTTTAGTTATGTGAATACATTTAATAACTGTGGTCTTGCAGTTTGAGGAAAATTCAAAATCAAGAATAATTCAATGCAATGTGGGAAAATGCAACTGAGACAGTTTTCTGATCTTATCAGGCTTTCAATGGTAATATATGTTGACCAGTACTTGACTGAGGAAGTGAGAAGGTAGAGGAGTAAAGACCGTTTTGTATTACCCAAGAGTGGAATCCTGGTGGTGAAGAAAATATCTTGGTTTTGGAAGTGGCCTACTTATGCCTTAAAACATGTCATAGGGAAGCAATGTTCAGTGTAGGAAGTATTTTTCATACAAAACATGTCTTTTATGCTATGCTCTATATTACATGTATACACATGAATGATGAACAAACAGTTCAAAACCAGCTGTGTGTATTTTTTATTTAAACAGACTTATAAAGAACACTTAGAAGGCCAGAAACACAAAAAGAAAGAAGCGGCATTAAAAGCTTCCCAGAACACCAATAACAACAGTACTTCTGCTCGTGGAACTCAGAATCAGTTGCGCTGTGAGCTTTGTGATGTGTCTTGTACAGGAGCAGATGCTTACGCTGCCCATATCCGTGGAGCCAAACATCAGAAAGTAAGAACTTTCTCTCATCTATATTATACAAGTCAGTCATATATTTCTTCCCATAATTTTTCTCATTTTAGGAGAAAATACGCAGAAAGAATATAATTAGAATTTTGTTTAAAGACAGTTCTGCTTTTTGTTTCAAAATTATCTTTAAGCTCACTAGTACAAGGGCCTTGTTGGGAGAAAGGGGGAAAACATATTGCCACAGCATCAAGGAGAAGAGGATATATTGGGAAAGGTATGTAAATAGTAGGAAGAAGGTATAGAGCAAGATGGGGAAAAGTGTCAATGAGGACATGCAGTAGCATGCTTGTGCCCCCTAACACTTTTCAAGACTTGTCTTGACATTCTTATTTGGCACTGTGAAGTGCTCTGTGCTTTGAAATACTGTAAACTGAGTCAGTGCCAAGAAATGAGATTATTATGTATCACTTTTTGGTATTTCTTGCAAAAAAAAAAAAAAAAGGCATCTGGAAACAAGGAACAATGTCCTGTAGTAGATTTTATGAGCATGTTTAAAGAATTTTGGTAAGCATGCTTCCCCTATTGTCTGTGTGCAGTTAGGTGAACATTTTAGAATAAAGACTACGAGCTGCACTGTGAACTCCTGTGACTTGTGTTCTAAATTTGGTCATACGACAATAAAGGGAATGGTGCAGTGTAGAATGCATGTTTAGATATTACAGTATTGGGGTACACAAAACAGAGAGTACTTTGGACCTTATTAACATAAGAGATTTGATAAATAAAATGCCTTGGCAAGACCAAACAGAACTTTGAGAATTAAATCAAGATTGCAAGAAGATTAAATCAGATGGATTTACAGGAAAAAGAAAATTACCTCAAATTCTGCAAGCAGGAGATGTTGTAAAATGCATAAGTTTATTTATGCGATTTTTAACCCAATCATTGTAGTAAAACATTACTAGCCTTCCTAAAATACTATATAAGCATTTGTATCCCACAATAAAATCAGATTCTTTGATCATCTCAAAGTCTTCCCTGTCTCTCTTGATCACCCATATTACAGATTTTCCTCAAAGCTGTGGAATTATTAATGTAAGTAACAACGTAATAATATTCAGCTTTTATAGACCTTTGTATCTCAGAACACTGTACAAAGTGGCATCAGTAATATCATTCCTATTCAAGTAAATAAATCTCATAGCAAATTTAAAATAATTTTCCAAATTTTTTTTTGTTAGTAGAAGAACAAAAATTATCATTTATATAGATTTGCCTAGTTTGTTCTTTCATTAATGAAGTTGAGTCATTAAATTTTTGTGTTGTGCCCAATAACTCCATAGGTATATGGAGTACAATAATATATTATCTTTGTATATTTGGATGTCCTTTTCTCTTCCTCATAGATAGTTGCTAACTAATACTAAGTTAGGTTGTCATCTTTGTAAAAATGAAATCTCAAAGGACTCTTTCTTTGGTACACCGAAGAATCTTGTGCATTCTAGTGGGAAAAAATTAATCTGGAAGAGTTTCTTGAACTTAAATTTGTAATATTACATGACATTAATATGTCTGTATTCTGATGAGGAACATGCTTAAAATAAGAATAAAAAGCTAAGAAGTGTATGTATACACTTGTGTGCATATCATAGAATTATTTAGGGTGTAGAAGCCCTCTAAGATCATTGACTCCAACTGTTAAACTAACACTGCCGAGTCCACCACTAAACCATGTCCCTAAGCACCACATCTACATGTCTTTCATGACTTTTAAATCCCTCCAGGGATGGTGGCTCAGCCACTTCCCTGGGTAGCCTCTTCCAATGCTTGACAACCCTTTCAGTGAAGAAATTTTTCCTAATATCCAATCTAAGCCTCTCCCCGCACAACTTGAGGCCATTTCCTCCTGTCCTAGCTCTTGCTACATGGGAGAAGAGACCAACACCCACCTGGCTATAGCCTCCTTTCAGGTAGTTGTAGAGAGTGATAAGGTCTCATCTGAGCCTCCTTTTCTTCAGGCTAAACAGCCCCAGCTCCCTCAGCTGCTCCTCATAGGACTTGTGTTCTAGACCTTTTACCAGTTTTGTTGCCCTTATTTGGATGCACTCTACCACCTCAACATCTGTCTGGTTTTGAGGGACCCAAAACTGAACACAGGATTCAAGGTGTGGCCTCACCAGTGCCAAGTACAAAGGGACAGTCACTTCCCTAGTCCTGCTGACCGCAGTATCTCTGTTACAGGCCAGTATGTCATTGGCCATCTTGACCACCTGGGCACAGGCTGGCTCAAGTTCAGCTGGCTGTTGGCCAACACTCCTTGCTCCTATTCCATCTTTCCACCTGCTCTTCCCCAAGCCTGTAGCGCTGCAGGGGGTTGTTGCGACCCAAGTGCAGGATCTGCTACTTCACCTTGTTGAACCTGATTGTGTACATGTATTTGCATTAAAGACATAGCTAGCAGATTTGCATTTTTTTTACTGCTGCTTTCAAACCCAGTCTCCAGTTTTCATTCTGCATGTTTTGTTCTTATGGACTGCATGTATTGCTTTTTCAGGTGATGGTTAGCTGTCACCAAAAAGAAGTATTATTCTATCTCAAGTGTGTTGTAAAAAGGCCTCTGCTTATTACTTCTAACAATAAGCACATACCTCTTAACTTTCAAGGAGATAAAGAGCTCTGAAATATGCCTTTTGCATCCTCCTTAACTCTTTCTGCAGATGTGCTTTAACAAAAAGAAAAGAAAGCCTTTGTCCAAGGAATATCTTCCATTTTGCTAGGTAACCTGGAAAGTCTATAAATATTCTTAAAATGTAGTGATGAAAAGAGACAGTGTTGAATCTGAATTAAATAACTTATTTACAAATATTATTTGGAACTAAAATAACTAAAATAGTTCAGCATACTACAATTTTTGGAGGGAGAATAAAAAGCAACCAGGCAACAAAATAGTCACGTTGGAAACATTTTGCCCAAACTGTTTTGTGAGTTTTACTGGCTTGTGAGTTTATTGACTTTCTGTTCTTATTTACACAGCTTTTGGAGTAAATGTGTGAATTTATAGGGGAAATAAGCAACCTGAGATAAATATTAACTATTTCCTCATCACAGACGATAAGAACTTTTGCATGTCCCTTTCTTTTCCTCCTGAAACTGCTTTTAGTAAAAAAGGCAATAACTTTGAAATAAAATAAAAATATCAATATCACTGGTGATATTGATGTTTTTGTTAAAGCTTCAATAACCTATAACAAGTTCAATTTTTTATAGCAACCCCAGGGAGATAATATTATTAATTTCTTGTTATTTTTATAGGTAGTAAAGTTGCATACAAAACTTGGCAAACCTATTCCATCAACTGAACCAAATGTGGCTACCCAAGCTGCAACTTCAACATCCACATCTGCTTCTAAACCATCTGCTTCTGCTTCAAATATAGCAACTAGCAGCAGTACTGTGAACTCCTCTGTCGCATCCTCTACAGTGAAAATTCTTACTCCCACGGCAAATGCACCACTTAACACTGTGTCCAACAACAAAACATCTTCAACCGCTGCTAATATAGCTGTAAAGAAAATATCTCCACCAAAAATAAACTTTGTTGGCAAGTACAGAAGTCAGTCTTTATTTTAAACCTAACCTATTCTATAGTTTTTAAAAATATTTTAGTGCAACAAGTACAAATATATTTAATTAACTTCTGCATGAGTAATTCTGTTGTGTTTACGAGAATTATTACTAATGGGGAAAATAAGAATGTGTTTCAAAATTTTGCTTCACAGTTTATACTGTTTTCTGCCCTTTTGTCTTCACCTGTCCTCTCCTGGAGGCCTCTCCCACCTTCAGAAAAAGCCTCCCACCTTTGGTTTCTTCTGTAGTAGCTGCTGGAGTATTGCAGATTATAGTCCAGTTGCTTCTAATTTCAGTTCACAGCCTGGCCTGTTAACACAGCCTGCAGTAGGTTGGCAATTGGTAACTGGGAAACTGAAACATTATTGTAACACTGGAAATTTAACAGTGGAAACTTATGAAATAAGCATGACAGACATTTAGAGACAGAAAGCAGTTGTTCAATAGTAAGCTAACTTGCTCTCAAAGGAAAGATCTATGCAGTTGCAACACTGAAAGTATGCTGTCTTTTTTAGTCCCTCAAAACCTTTTAATGTTTGTACTTTCTTGGATCTATTTGCAAAAAGAAAACAAATCTGATGACAAAAAAATTTAAAATATATTTGCTGAGTTGTTCCCATTCAGTCCTATCTCTTGAAAAAGCATGAAAATTACAATTACAACTATATAAGGCAAAAGATTTCTTGCTAAAATAAAAAACTAGGTTTTTAAATAAGTTTTTGTTTAGCTTTAAAAAAACCAAAACTTTAATAGTATTTAAAAATGTTTAGTTTAACTAAAATTCAGACTGATAATGCTTTGACCAGAACACTGATACTTGCAAATAAACTCTTCAGTTTGCACATCATGTATAATTCTCATTTTATGAAAGTTAGAGATTTAACTTTTTTGATTTGTAGGTGGTAATAAACTTCAGACAACAGGAAGTAAACTGGAAGAAATGAAATCAGCTGAAAGTGTTAAAGCAACAACTGCTGCTACAATACAAACACAGGAAGTAAAACCAGACACAGCAGCTGAACCAGTGACATCTATGAATCTTGCTGCCTTGCAAAGTGATGTCCAGCCAGTGGGCCATGACTATGTGGAGGAGGTATTGATATGAAAACATGGATTATTTTTTAACTATTATATGGAGAGAGGTTCTAGTCCCTTCATCATCTTTGTGGCCTTTTATTGGACTCTCTCTACTATGTTCATGTCTCTCTTGCACTGGGGAGCCCAGAACTGGACACAAGACTCCAGGTATGACCTCACCAGTGCTGAGTGAGAGAGGAACGATTAGCTTTCTCAATCTGCTAGCAATACTTTGTTGAATGCAGCCTGGAATGCCATTTGCTGCCTTTGCAGCAAGGGCACATTGTTGACTCAAGTTTAACTTAGTGTTCACCAGGACCCCCAGGGCCTTTTCTGTCAATCTGCTTTCCAGGTGGGTGGCCCCCAGCATATATTGGCACATGAGGCTGTTCCTCCCCAGATGCAGGACTTTGTACTTCTCCCTGTTGAACTTCACAAGGTTCCTGTCAGCCCGTTTCTCCAGCCTGCTGAGATCTCTCTAGACAGCAGCTCAACCCTCTGGCATATCAGCCACTGCATTCAGTTTTGTGTCATAAGCAAACTTGTTGAGGGTGCACTCTGCCCAATCACCAGATCAATAATGAATATGTTAAACAGAATTGGACCCAACATTGAGCCCTGGGATACACTGCTAGCTACTGGCCTTCAACTAAATTTCATTCTACTGATCACCACCCTCTGGGCTTTGCCATTCAGCCAGCTTTTGATCCACCTCACTGTATGTTTATCCAGCCCTTACATCAACAGTTAGTCTATGAGGATATTATGGTGAGACTGTGTCAAAGGCCTTACTGAAGTCCAGGTAGACAACATCAACTGCTCTCCCCTCATCTACCAGGCCAGTCACTTCATTGCAGAAGGTTATCAAGTTGAACAAGCATGACTTTCCCTTGGTGAAGCCATGCTGACTACTGATGATGATTTTCTTGTCCTTAATGTGCCTGGAACTGGTGTCCAGAATTAGGTGCTCCATCACCTTCCCAGGGATTGAGGTGAGGCTAACTGGCCTGTAATTCCCTGGGTCCTTCTTGAAGATAAGAGTTACAAGGCACTGAACCTGCAAAGGCTTGTGCATATGTTTACATTTTTGTACTGTGCATGTTTCTTTTGACCTCAGTGGGGCATTCTTCATGTTGGTGGAATGAGATATGTGGATGAAATATGATGCAAATTTTTCATAGTTTGTAATTATTCAACTCATTATGTTCGGGCTCAAGTTTAAAGCTGTTGAAGAACTTTGTTCCTTACCAAACACCATGGTGTGTCTGTCAGAATTGAAAGTTCTATTTTGCCTTTTTTCAGTTCCTGTGTGAAGTTTTAAGCATGTTTTGAGATGGGTAGACATTACCCAGTGTCACTGAATTAGATTAATTTTCAAATCAGCTTTTGTTAAAAAAAAAAGTAAATGTGTTTTATAACTTTTATTTTCCAGGTAAGAAATGATGAAGGAAAGGTGATCCGCTTTCACTGTAAACTTTGTGAATGCAGTTTTAATGATCCTAATGCCAAAGAGATGCACTTAAAAGGGAGGCGGCACAGACTTCAGTATAAGGTTGGTAAAAATGCTAATACTTTAATCTGGAAGTCTACCAGATGTCAGCTGACTGATTACATGTTCTTATATTTAAAGACTAGTCAGAAGTAGGTGCTCTGACTAAACAGCATATAAAAAAAGCTAGAGAAATATATTTCTGAGGGAGTATAGTCTTTAAAGTTGTAATGCAAACTGAAACTGCATTTTTGTTTGGGTGTTGCTTTAAACATTCTGAATATTGCTTTCAGGCATTTTTTTTCCAGCATTAAAATATTGTACAGTGTGTGCAAGCAATAATAGGTGCTTTGTTGCTTACCGTAAATTTCAAAGGGTCAATGTTTTTGGCAGGATAAACCACATAAACCCCTTATAGAGACATTTGAGAAACAAGTATTTGCAGACATTTTAGTCATGAATGGAGAGACACCTATAGTGACACATGGTGTGCATTTTCATTATTATTAAGATTATATAAAAAGAATTTACCGTGGTCACAGGAGATACAATGGGCCTGCATAATCATGAAAGGGATGAAAGAAGAGGAAAGAAAAAATTGCCAGAAAAATTTATTTAGTGTCTTATGATTATGGTCCAGTATGAGGGACCCTTCAGGAACAGGGCATCAGGAAGCGCACAGTAGTTAAGATGAAATGGTTTTTTTTCAGGCTATATTGTAATCATCCTGCTACAGAATGAACAGCAAATTACTTAGTATTTCATGCAACATTTTAATTTTAGATAGTTTTTTTCTCACATAGCTGAAAAAGGAATTCATGCTATATGTAGTACATTGCTGTTTCTTTCCTTTAAAATACCAGACACAGATTTTTCTTCAGCTGTTTTTTCAGTGCGGTTCTAAAACTGCATTTCACTCCCCTTGATTTTATCATAGACTCGTAGTGTGTGCTTAACATGTCAGAAGAACTCCATAACCTTGAGATGATAAGAGGCTAACCAACATTTCATTTGTTATTTTTCTGAACTAGAAAAAAGTAAACCCAGATTTACAAGTAGAAGTAAAGCCCAGTATTCGAGCAAGAAAAATTCAAGAAGAGAAGATGAGGAAACAGATGCAGAAAGAAGAATACTGGAGAAGGCGAGAAGAGGAAGAACACTGGAGGATGGAAATGAGGTAGTGCATTCTGTTTTATCAGCAAATGAGACAAAGTTGCAGTCAGATTATCTAAAACTAACTCTTCATCTGTAATTACTTATTTTAAATACTTGTTTTGGGAGCTCTATACTGTCTTGTTTTAAATTAAGTTGTCATTATCCCTCAGGGTTTTTTTTGTTTTGTTTTGTTTTGGGTTTTTTGTTCAATCTCTCTGAGGAATGTAGACTCGCTAGAATTATTCCCTATGAATTCAGACCTGCTTTCAAAATAACCATTCATTTTAGGTACCCTCTGGAGTTCATTGTTATTTGTTCTTGATTACTAGAAATGAGTTAGTGAGAACATCCAAGAATTTATTTAGAATGGTTGGAAGTATTAGCTGCTATATAAAGAGGACATTTTGATGTACTTCAGGCGATATGAAGAGGACATGTACTGGAGGAGAATGGAGGAAGAGCAGCATCACTGGGATGACCATCGCAGAATACCAGATGGAGGATATCCTCATGGTCCTCCAGGATCTCTAGGCCTGCTGGGAGTTAGGCCAGGAATGCCTCCTCAGCCCCAAGGACCAGCCGTGAGTTTCTTAGCTTGAGGGGAAAAAAAGAAAGAAGAAAATGCTTACCAAGACGCACAGTTAAGAACTATAAATTATTCAGTGCTACTTCAGTTGTCTCCAGCGTTTCTTAATAAAGCATATAGAAAAGTGAAGAAAAAATTATATACTAATGAAACTCTGTAGTTGGACCGCTTTGAAAATAAGCCCACTTATATGACAAAAGGATGCCTTGAAGACAAATATTGTTTCTTCTGAAATACAAGTCACTCTGGATTTGTGTACTACTTCTTATTTAATTGCATTATACTTTTATTTATCTAATTGTGGACAAATGTATGGATAAAAAGTGGTTGGATCATCAGTCCCAGAGGATAATGGTTTAGTGGTGGGCCATACTCTACCTGGAGGTCAGTAAACAAGTGCAGTGCTGCATGTGTTTATCCCGGGATTTGTCTCATTAGCATCTCATCAATGATCTGAAAGGTGATGGAGTGAGTTCGTGCTCATCAGGTTTGCAGCTGACATGAAACTGAATTGGTTCCAGTAGGGAGAACAGTTGATACCTTTGAGGGTAGGGCTGCTATCCAGCATGACCTAGACAGATTGGAAGAATGGACCAACAGGAACTTTATGGAATTCTGCAAGGACAAATGCCTAATGCTACACTTGGGAGGGCATAACTGCTTGCACTGAAGGGCTGGATAGAAGCCCTGCTGAAAGGCATCTGGGGTTCTTGGCAGATGGTAGTAAGCTGAATGTGAACCAACCATGTGCCCTGGCAGCAAGCAAGGCTAATAGCATCCATGGTGATATTAACAGAAGCATAACCAGGAGATAAAAGGAAGTGATCCACTTTCATGAGACCCAAACTGCAATACTGCATTCAGTTTTGGACTTTCCAGTACAAGACAGATTCTGATAAACTACAGCAGGTGTGGCTGCTGGGATCAGGGGTCTGTAGTGTGCCCTGTGAGGAGAGACTTGAGGGATCTGGGCCTGTTCAGGCTGGAGAAGAGAGCTTCAGTGGGATGTAATAGCCTTCTAATACCTGTGCGTTATAAAGATAATGGAGCCAGGCTCTTTACAGTGAGAGGGTGAGATATACTAGCTTAAGCTGAGACAAAAAAAGTGCAAACTGAATACAGGATTTTTTTTCTTTTTTTCTCCACACAGATGTTGTGAAGGTCCCTCTTTGGCAGTTTTCAAGAACCAACTGGATGAAGCTCTGAGCAACATGATATAGTCTTATAGCTGACCATGGTTTCCACAGGAGGCTGGACTAGAGGACCTCCTGAGGTCCCTTTCTATTTGAATTTTTCTGTGATTCTATGAAAGTAATCATGGATACTTTATTTTATGGCAGTATGCAAGTATTTCCCAGTTAACAGAAAGACAATAGATATTTATGTTGGGGAGGTACTTTTGATCCTGGGATTTCCCAATTTATTTTTTTTAATACATCTCATGTTTTTTACAGATATGATTGATTGTGACCAGTGTAAGTTATTAAGGATACTTTATGTTTCCTTACATCTCAATAATTTGAGGTTTGAATATTCTGTTGTTTGGCCATGTTTGGTTTTTGGTCACACATCACCTGTGAACTTGAAAGTATATTATAGAATTATAGAATAGTTTGGTTTGGAATGGACCTTAAAGGTCATCTAGTTCCAACCCCCTACCATGGGCAGGGACACCTTCCACTAGACCAGGTTGCTCAGAGCCACATCCAACCTGGGCTTGAACACTGCCAGGGATGGCACATTCACAACTTCTCTGGACAGCCTGTTCCAGGGCCTCACCACCCTCACAGTAAAGAATTTATTCCTAATATCTAATGTAAACCTATTCTCTTTCAGTTTAAAGCCCTTGTCCTTTCACTACATGCCCTTGTAAAAAGTTCCTCTCCAGCTCTCTTGTAGGCCCCCTTTAGGTACTGGAAGGTGCTCTAAGATCTCCCTAGAGCCTTCTCTTCTCCAGGCTGAACAGCCCCAGTTTTCTCAGCCTGTCTTCCTAGGAGAGATGCTCCAGCCCTGTGATCATCTTGGTGGCCTCCTCTGGACTTGCTCCAGTAGGTCCACATCCTTCTTATGTTGAGATTGCCAGAGCTGGATTCAGTACTCCAGGTGGGGCCTCATGAGAACAGAACAGTCACCTGCCTTTACCTGTTGTGTACTCAAATTTCAGAAATGTGCTTTTTCATCTGTTTAGCCTCTACGCCGCCCTGACTCCTCTGATGACCGCTATGTGATGACCAAACATGCAGCTATATATCCAACAGAGGAGGAACTTCAAGCAGTCCAAAAAATTGTCTCTATTACTGAGCGTGCTTTGAAACTTGTTTCTGACAATATGACTGACCATCAAAAAAGCAAGAGCAAAGAGGGAGATGACAAAAAAGACAGCAGTAAAGACAGGTATTTTTTTTTCCTTCTTATTTTTAAAGAATTTTACGACTTCTTTCTGAAGCCATTTTATGTTTTTCCTTGTACTGTTATCAGTGCTTTCAGGAAGTCTGTTCCCTTCGGATTTTAATATGACATATGTCACTGTGGCTTCAAGAGTATATGGAATACTGCTATTTTATTTAATTTTTCTATCTTCATGTTTAGTTTTATGATTTTTATAGTATTTTAAATGCAGCTTTTAACTATAATTCACAGAGCTTTGAAAGGAGTTTTACGGGTGGGCGTTTTGGCTAAAGGTTTGTTACTCCGTGGAGACCGAAATGTCAATCTTGTTTTGTTATGTGCTGAGAAGCCTTCAAAGATGTTACTTGGTTTTATTGCTGAAAGTCTTCCCAAACAACTTGCAGTAAGTAACATTTAGATTTTTGGATCTGAATTTTGGTAAAAATACTATAAAAGTCTGTCCTCAAGTCAAATGTCTGTCGGGCTGACTGTGCTGCATTTCATAGGTCAGGTACAGTTTCTTTTCATTTTCTGACTGTGTCTGAATTCAGGGACTATGCTGTGTGTTTTGCTTTCTGTATATTGCATCCATACAAGTGTCTAGGTGCTTATGCTAGCAGTGTAGTTTCAATCACAATTTAATAGATTTCCTTCAACTGGGAAATAGAAATGAGCGGAAGAAAGACGATTATCCAGTTACCAGCAGCGATAGACGTAATTTGTGCGATGTTACAGGAAGCTTGCACTGCCTGAAGGTCAAAGTTCTCCATTAATGCCAGTCTCTTTGTACTCATCTTGTTTCCAGTTTGTATGTGTCAGCGCTTTGTAGTCCCAGAAGTAGTTAACTAAGTCTTGTATGTGTTTTTTTTTTATTTGGCACTTCAAAAAAAAGTACATGTAGTCTTAAACCATTCAGCAAAATTCATATAAACCATTTGCTGTATTTCTACAATAAATGAAAGTACAGAATAAAGTTTTTAGCTTGAGTACTCTCTACTGAACAAAGCCTGTCTAGTATTGCTATAGGATGCTTTTCACAGCATTAGTACTTCAGTGCAGTCTGGTAAAATGCTCAACAGAATCCATGGCATGGTAGAAGCATTAGCAGGATCAGAATAATTAGAAAATAATCTTGGGTTTGCTCTTGTTTGAAATAACAGAAGAAAACTTTAAACCTGCACATCTTGGTCTGGCTTTGTGGAGAATTCACTTGTTCCTCTAGTTTGTGGAAGAAGGCGATAAAGGTGCCTACAGCTTTATTTTGGGGGTATTTAGAGTTATTAAATCTAGTCCCAAGAAGAAATTCTGAGTGACCACCTTGTTACTCTTACTATTTTTTCCCCCTGGTGTTAATCTTGTCCTTTGCTCTCATCAGAGGATGTTGTGTTAGCCAAGTATAGAATGTGACTCTCAGTACCCAACTTGTAACTGCAAGCTTGAAGAACCACCTCTGCATCTTGGTGCTTTTTAAAGGCTCCTGTGTTCCAATAAGAAAAACATTCAACTGGCATTTGAAGTGCCACTGAGGCTTTTATTTATCTCAAATGCTGTCAAGGTTCTTGTTATGTAAT
This sequence comes from Melozone crissalis, assembly GCF_028551555.1. Taxonomy (NCBI): domain Eukaryota; kingdom Metazoa; phylum Chordata; class Aves; order Passeriformes; family Passerellidae; genus Melozone; species Melozone crissalis. The sequence goes on along the minus strand of NW_026535813.1, from coordinate 145,942 downwards.
TTACTTATTTATATGAATTTCACCTGGTTGTTTTTTTCTCATTTGCACACTTGGCAACTGCTGTGTGTTTTCATTAATGATTTGGAAACAGTATGTAAGTCCATATATATATGTATTAATTGTGTATACTGTTGTTTCTTTGAATACACAGGTATTTGCTTCATATAATTATATTGCGTTTCTGCCTTTCTGTTAAAAAAGGCTATGTTGAAATCCATTTTCTTCCCTTTACTTTTCTTGGCCACATGCTAATGGAAGTTTCTCTTTCTTGATATTTAGGTAATAAGTCCCGAGAAATATGATATCAAGTGTGCAGTCCCAGAAGCAGCAATAATTTTAAATTCATGTGTGGAACCCAAAATGCAAGTTACTATCACACTGACATCTCCAGTCATTCGGGAGGAGAACATGAGGGATAGAGGTTGGGAAGTTGTTAAAGATGTTACTTCTATCTATTCTGCTTAAGATAGCATTGAGGCCCTAGAAGGCAACATGCTGGCATAACTAAAGTACTTGATCAAAACCTTGTTTTTCAACAAGCAGTCTCAGTAGAGAACAATTTCCTATAAAAAATGCTTATAAGATGCATTTAATTTTTTAAAATTCTAATTTGAAGTCCAACTTCACCTTTCTGGAAAAGGTACAAACTTGATTCTTTTTCACCCCTCTTATAAAATTATAGGTAAAACTAATTAATTTATAACAAGTGGCTATAAACTGGCTTTAAAATGCAGTCCTGCCCTAAAAGAAAGATCACATTTTCAAGTTTTAGCTAGATCAGTATTACCATCATTGACATATTCCAAATAGCAGCACCACCTAAAATGTACTTTTGTATTTTTGATGGCAACAGTGCTTATAATTTTAAAAGAAGATGTAATTTTTTTTCCAGCACTCTGAGGTTGCTTTTTGGCCTGGAGTTATTTTTGAATATATTTAGGCTCCTGATATTGCAACCAGTCTTCTATCCAACTGGCAAACTCAGACTAGGAAAATAAGAAATGGCTTTGTCATTTCAGCTGCAGCAGAAAGTGAAATTTGTAAATAAAATTGCATTTTTGAAGTTCACAGTTTCTCTGGTGCCAGCAATGTTGCTTTACGGTCTGTTTTGTAATGCTTTCCAAGCTTTAAAAGCTTTTAAGCCAACAAGCATGAATAATGTTTACAGTACATTGGTTCCTTTTGTTTTTGGGTCAGATAAAACTAACTTTTGTTTCCTTTTAATCCTGTATTTTCATAGTTGAAGAGATCATGGCAAACAGGGTTCTGGTGTTTGACAGTGAACCTACATATAGCAAATCTGAGGCTGTCTTAACACTTCTATGCAGGTTGAAAAAAATTGTATGTATGTATACTTGTGCTCATGTATATATGCATTTATATAAGCCACAGAGACTTTTAAAATTTCATCTCATCATTACATGCCCTCTACATTACTTCAGATTTTTATATTGCATTAGTAAATGTTCTGTAGCTATGACTAATGCATTGTAAGCAAGCTGTGTTAACAAAGCCATCCTACATAATCAGAAAGAAAAATGTCAAGATGCATTCTCTAGTTTGGATGACTTCTGGAGTCTTAAAGAGTGCTTTGTACATGATTTTTGAGCTTTACATATTATTCCTAGTTATAAAGTCTTTGTACATATACTATGACACCCAATTAGTTTACTCGTTTTTTGAAAATCCTAAGTGTAACATGACTTTTAATTTTCTGTGCTGAATCAGGCTTCATGTATTATTTAAGCTCATAAAGACTGCTTTAAAATATTTGATTATTAAAGTACATTAAGCATTAAATTAAATTAACCTTAAACACCATGTTTGCTTATTAACATACTGTGAAAAGATGCAATACTGATCCTGCCACAATACTAAATTTCCATTTTCTGGCCTAAAATTCTATGATGTAGACTAAAAAGAAAACAAATTTCAAATTATTATGATCAAACCCTTAATTTATGCCACCTAAAGGAAACATATCTGTACTTTTGTCTGACCCACACTTGAGTTAAAATGAGTTTATTCTCTGCTGGAGTGCTGTCTCTAGGCAAGCAAAATCAAGTTAGATTTCTTTTCAAGACACTGAGCAGTATAAAAAGTTCACTTTTGAAGCTAGAGCAAATAAAAGACTGAATTGCAAATTATTGCAGCAAAGGAGGCCTTATTATGAAGACTTCTGCTTTTTTGCTGCAGAGTAATAGTATGTGTTTGGTTTTTCTCTTACTGCAGCTCCTCATGCTCTGTGTCTTAGAATGGCTTAAAGTTTTCTTTTTTTTTTTATTTTTAGCCTGCAGTTTAAGTAAAGATGAGACTGAGACTTGCATGAGGAATATAAACATGTTTGATGTGTAATAATCCCATTACATTATAAAAAGCTAAAAAAAACCAAACCAAAATTAGTGTGAAATAAAACTGCTAACCACATAGCTACTGTTTCTTACAGTATTGCGCATTTGACAGTTTACCAAATCAGATATATTCAAAGGGCTCTAACCCAGTTGTGGATTCTTTCCTTCAGCAGACGAAGTGTACATATTTATAAAAGCATATATATATGTGCACATGTCTTTACTTTTTTATCCTTAGCTAACAGCCCCAGTCCTAAGCTTTCTAGCAAAGGGTCTTGATTCCTGTCAGGGGTTGCTACCAAGACATCGGAAGGATTTTTGACCAAGGTTTTCTAAAGCTCAGTGCCACACCTGCCATACTTTACAAAGGAGGTGTTTGGACGCACAGTCCTAGGGCCTGCTGTTACTTTGGGTTTTTTTCTTTTTGTCTTTATCCTAGAATTAAGCAGTGTTCACACTAGTTTTCAAATAGTTGACTGGATAAATTGCATTCTGTGTAATACAACTTAGTAAAATTGATACGCCTGTTAACTTTTAATGACGAAGTAGTGTGGACACAGAATGTCTAACTGAAGATTAACCCCTTATATTTAGGGTAGTAATAAATTAAGTTATATAGGGTAAGAATTTGTGCTTGTATTTTGTAAATTAATTTTAATGGTTTTGTTTTAGCTCAACAGGGTGGTAGATTAGGCATCTGAATTTATTTAAAGACTATTTAAGGGGTTAATCCTAAAATGTAAAACAGATGCAAAAATTCACAGATTAAGTTTTCTTGATACATTTTTTCCAGTCAATATATTCTCAGCTCAATTAGATGTCTTACAACTTCTTAGTCTTTTTAACTTTCAAGGATATTCATATGATACCTAGTGGTAGCACATTTTAGACTGACATTTCCAGCACTGTGTATGATTATTTTCTGTGCACTTAAACTGTAATTCTTTTTAGTAAAATTGTTTTCCAAATTGAATTTTTTGGAGCTAGAAGTAATTGGAATTTCAAATCATGTAGTGAGTTATTGTGATTAAAGTTTACACAGTATAATCTATTTGCATAGTAGCTTTAAAAAAAGACTGTAAAAACAGACTGATTAGGCTAATGGACAGAAGAGACACATTTTTAATTTCTCAGTCTTATTTTGCCTCTTATTTTCCTGCTGTGCATTCCCTCTAAATATACTCCTTGTCTTTTTATATCCAAGTTTTACTTGTTTCATCAGTTATCTTACCTGGCACCCCTCTTGTATAGGTTTTGGTTTGATTTTTGTTTTGTTTTAAATGAAATGCCCCTTTAAATGTATTCATTTGCTGTGTAAATACCTTGTTGGTTCAGTTATTCTTCTTTCCACTTTAATACACAGTACATAATTTTAAACATCTGTTTGAGAAGATACCTATGTTCTTAACTTTGTTCTTATTTTGAAATCTTCCCCCTTTTAGCCCCATGTAGAGCAATGGGACTATCCTATAAAAAAAATGCCCAAATCTGAATGGAGTACTTCAGATTTAAGTTTTGCAAAGTTATAGAACCATGTTCATTCATAGCTTTTTAGTTCTCTCTAAAGTATCCTACTATTTAAAGTATCCTACTATTTATTTTGCATTTGTGTATAAATAGGTGGTTTCTGAGCTCTCTGCATCATCCCTACTTGCTGGCATGTTTCATGCAACTATATATATAACTTCTATTCTCTGAGTTACCTAACTTTAAATCTTGCTGGAGTAAATCCTGTGAAATGAGTGCCATTGAGTGAAGGCTTTTTTTTTTTTCATCTTGTCTGGTGTATCACCAGTTATGCTACCAGTATACTTTGGCACTAGTCACAGTAGCCATTTTCATAATTAGTAAAACAAAATACTTTTAAAAGTGATCATTACATTATATCCCTACAATTTTTAAAGTAACTTGAAGATACCCTTTCATATTGTTCAGTGGTTCCAGTTTCACTGATTTAAACCACTTCCAAAAGGGTCTTGTGGTCTTTTCTATTTTAGTAACAAAACAATCTGCTTTGTAATTAATCATTTTCTGAACATTTAAACATAAAAGATCTACCATATTTTAGAATAATAAAATCATAGAATCATTTAGGTTGGAAAAGTCCTTCAAGATCATCAACTCCAACTGTTAAACTAATGCTGCCAAGTCCACTGCATCTAGTGCCACATCTATACTTCTTTTAAATCCCTTCAGGGATGGTGACTCAGCCACTTCCCTGGGTAGCCTCTTCCAATGCTTGGCGACCCTTTCCTTGAAGAAATTTTTCCTAATATCCAATCTAAACCTCCCCTGGCACAACTTGAGGCCATTTCCTCCTGTCCTATTGTTTGTTACTTGGGAAAAGAAACCAACAACCACCTTGTAACAACCTCCTTTCAGGTAGTTATAGAGAGTGCTAAGGTCCCTCTTGAGCCTCCTTTTCTCTAGGATAAACACCTCCAGCTCCCTCAACCACTCCTCATAAGACTTGTGCTCTAGACCTTTCACTATATCCGTTGTCCTTCTCTGGACACGCTCCAGCACCTCAGTGTCTGTCTTGTTTTGAGGGGCCCAAAACTGAACACAGGATTCAAGGTGTGGCCTCACCAGTGCCAAGTACAAAGGGACAGTCACTTCCCTAGTCCTGCTGACCGCAGTATCTCTGTTACAGGCCAGTATGTCATTGGCCATCTCGGCCACCTGGGCACACGCTGGCTCATGTTCAGCCGCTGTCAACCATGGCCCCAGGTCCTTTTCTGCCAAGCAACTTTCCAGTCAATTCTCCCCCCAGCCTGTAGTGCTGTGTGGGGTTGTTGTGACCCAAGTGCAGGACCTGGCACTTGGCCTTGTTGAACCTCATACCATTGGCCTCAGCCCATCAATCCAGCCTGTCCAGATTCCTCTGCAGAGCCTTCCTACCCTTGAGGAGATCAACACTCCCACCCAACTTGGTGTCACCTACAAACTTACTGAGGGTGCACTCAATCCCTTCATCCACATAATTGATAAAGATATTAAACAGGACTGGCCCCAGTACTGAGCCTTGGGGAACCCCACTAGTGACTGACTGCCAGCTGGATGTAACTCCATTCCCCGCCACTCTGAGGCTGGTTGTCCAGACAGGTTTTTACTCAAGAATACGTGCACTTGTCTGAGCCATGAGCAGCCAGTTTCTCCAGGAGAATGCTATGGGAAATGGTGTCAAAGGCTTTACTAGGTCTAGGTAGACAAGATCCCCAGCCTTTCTCTCATTCACTAAGTGGATCACCCTGCCATAGAGGGAGATAAGGTCATTTAAGCAGGACCTGCCTTTCCTAAACCCATGATGGCTTGGCCTGATCCCCTGGTTGTCCTGTATGTGCCGCATGATGACACTCAAGATGATCTGCTCCATGACATTCTGTGGTACCAAGGTCAGGCTGACAGGCTTGTAGTTCCCCAGATTTTCCTTCTGGCCCTTCTTTCAGATAGTCTGCTTTGTTTTTTTCTTTCTTGGCTTTTCTTTTTCTTGATGAATCATAAGTAAAGCAGTCCCTATTCAGATCCTTCCTTGCATCCTGAATGATATTGGAACGCATATATCATGGATGAGGAATTTATATGAGTAAGAGAGGATATTAAAAAGTAATGGAAATCTTAAAACTGAAGAGATTTCACATTCCTTTAGTCAGTTTTTTAAAATGCATAATAATTTCCATTTCAAGTTTAAAGTATGATAAAAATAACATTACAAAATATCTAGTGCTTTTAAGTGTTTTTTTAATATACTTAGTTTTTCTTAAAAAGAGTAGATCCCAAATAGCATGTGACCATTAAAATTTTCATGAAACTAAGTGTGAATATTTCTACTTTGTTAAAGCGGATTTTTAGTGTTCCTTCTGTCTTGTGGTCTCTGTGCTGGTGCACTGTGTCCATTCATTTTTCCTTTTCTGTTCAATTTTAGGGGATATATGTTTTTCCAGTGTTAGCTTAAAGAAAGAAGTACTATGTTTTGCATAATCTGCAATGCATTTGAAAATAACATGACAGCTAAAGTTTAATATGATTCTACAATCTTCATACTGGGTTAATGCCCTAATACTAATTGAGTGACTTTTATTGAACAATTGCATTTGTTGTTCATGGGTTCAAGCTTTAAATGGCATGTGTGGCATTGAAGCTACTTTAAATGGTCAAACACCCATTCCTCACTGCATTTTGCCAATTCAATCCATTTTAGATGTAACCTCGGGTATGGTGAAAGACCCACCGGACATCTTGGACAGGCAAAAATGCCTTGACGCTCTGGCTGCTCTACGCCACGCTAAGTGGTTCCAGGTTCGGAACATAATTTTATTTTCTTCTTGTAGCCTTATGAGAGATTAGTTCAGTTGTAATATAAATGTCTAACTGGGTGAAAACACTCAGTGTTGTTCATGGTAATAATACTTAATATTTTTCTGGTCCCTGAATTTAGGTGTAGAAGGTTGAGTAGAGAGGAACTGCTGTATGCAGTTATTGTTCATTTGACCTTTTTTTTTCTTTTTCTGGTCATCAAGAAAGCAATGTGGAAAGCTTGATTCACTTGGGGTGATCATATGTTGTATATTTGTTATATGTTCCATAAGGCTGCAGAGCAACTTTGCTTTAAATAATGAAATATTTGTTTAAAGCTTTGTGTTTAGATTTAAGACTTTTTTCCTATTTCTTTAAGTGTAGGGAATGAAAGGCAAGAAGCAACTGTTTGGTTTAGTGACTTTGCATTCTGGCAAAGGCACAATAAAGAAACGAAACAGATTCCCTTCACCTTTCCATCTCTATACCTATTTCTTAGACCTTTATTTCTAATATAGAAAAATACTGTATTTATTGTTGCAGGTGAATATAGGTCAAAGTGTATAGGGGATCAAGAAATGTTATTCTTGTATAACCTGTGCACTTTGACTTCTATCACCTTAAATTACTAACCCTGTATAAAATACTGCTGTAAATGGCAGCTCTTAGAATAAAGTTGTAGAATGATTTGTTTTGGTCTTGTATCTGAGCTTCCATTGAACAGCAGTGTTTTAGTCTTTCAACAAGTCCTATTTGCTGTATCTGCTGGGATTAATTTGATTTTGTATTGTTCTCAAGGCTAGAGCTAATGGTCTGCAGTCCTGTGTGGTTATCATACGTATTCTTCGCGACCTCTGTCAGCGGGTTCCAACATGGTCTGATTTTCCAAGCTGGGTGAGTAATGTTCTTTTGAATGAGTTTTTAATGCACATTGGGTTTTTTTTAATCCATTGCAAATAAAGCATGGGAATGTGTTACTACAGATTTAAAATTTAGGTTTTTAAAAGGAGTAATGTAGGGTTTTGCTTGGGCGGTTGGTTGGTTTGTTGGTTGGTTGATTTTTTGGTTTTCCCCAACAAACGATCCAGATTACCTCTAAAATTTTAATTTTCTGTGGTTTTGCCATGTGGAGCTGAAAATGTTTTTTAAAAATGAAATTTCTTGTTGTTTTTGGAATTTTTTGAGAGTAGCATTCTTATTCTATATTTTAGCATTTTTTTCCTTTACTCTGTATCAAAGAATCTATTTTTTACTTACAACCTGCTCTGAATTGCTTGGACTTTACTGAAACTGGTAGAAAATAATGTCAGCTGTACCCAGATAGCTCTGTGATAACAGAAAAGCTGCTTGAAAGAATAATTCACAGCAATTCCTGCAATCATTAATATGTTGTTTCTGCAAGATGAAATACCACAGTACTAGTCTGTGGATGTGTAACCATCGGCATTTTAATCAGTGTCACTTAGACACAGCTCTCTAGGTTGTAGCTGGATACCTATCTCAATTCTTGCAGCTGAGTGGTTTTGGAGCATTCTTTTACATTGACTATCTTAAGTTATGCTCTCCAGGAGTGCAACTTGTGTTCCAAATATTAATAAATGTTCAATCTGTGGACTGCACAAAGTTAGTCTGAACCAAAATCTCCAAAGCGTATATATGTGGAGGTAAATTCAACTTCGACTTTTTGTTTCATAGACCAAATCCTGTTGCACTGTGCTGCTTCCTAATGTAGACTTTTCAGTTTTGGCAGGAAGAGTGCTAACATTGTCAAGACAGTTATAATAGTTGGCATTATTTCAATGAGAAATGTTTTACAATTGTAATAAGCTTGCTGATCAGAAAAAATGTGGAGCAATTATTTCTGCTTTTTAAAATATTTAAAGTTTAAGAAAAATCCACTTTCTCTGCTATACTTCATGAAAGATATACTGTATAAATATAGTTTTACAGAAGCTCGGAAGTGTGTAAGTACCCTCAATATTGCTTACTAAGTAGCCAAAGAATAAACCCAGACATACTTTTAGAAAAGCATCCTTTAAAATATTGCAACACACAGCAGGCACATAGATGAAGAACAAGGAATGTTGTTTCTTATTTCTCATAATATCTGTTCTAAGGCACAGCCAGAAATGAAGCGATGTGTCACAGAATCACAGAATGGGTAAAGTTGGAAGGGACCACAGTGGGTCATCTGGTTCAGCCTCCCTGCTTCAGCAGGGTCATCTCAGAGCACATGGCACAGGACTGCATCCAGATGCATCTGGACTATCTCCAGTGAGGGAGACTACACAATCTCTCTGGGTAACCTGTTCCAGTGCATGGTCACTCACAGAATAAAGAAGTTCTTCCTTATATTCAGGTGGAACTTCCTGTGCATCAGTTTCTGCACATTGCTTCTTGTTCTATTGGTTGGCATCACCAAGAAGAGCCTGTCTCTATCCTCTGACACTCATCCTTTAGGTACTTGCAGACATTGATGAGGTCCCCTCTCAGTTGCCTCTTCTCAAGGCTGAACAGGCCCAATTCCCTCAGCTTTTCCTCTTAAGAGAGATACTCTAGACCCTTGATCAACTTCATAGCCCTCTGCTGGACCTGCTCCAGGAGCTCCATGTCTCTCTTGTACTGAGGAGCCCAGAACTGGACACAGCACTCCATCACACCAGGGCTGAGCAGAAGGGCAGGATCACCTTCCTCGACCTTCTGGCAACACTCTTCCCAATGCACCCCAGGATGCCATTGGCCTTCTTGGCCACAAGGGCACTGCTGGCTCATGGGCAACTTGTCCACCAGGACCCCCAAGTCCTTCTCTGTAGAGCTGCTTTCCAGCAGGTCACCCCCAGCCTGTACTGGTGCCTGGAGGTCATTCCTCCACAGATGCAGGACCCTGCACTTGCCTTTGTTGATATTCAGATGATTCCTCTCTGTTCATCTCTCCAACCTGTCGAGGTCCTTCTAAAGAGCAGCACAGCACCCTGGGGTATCGGCCGCTCCTCCCAGCTTTGTGCCATCAGCAAACTTGCTGAGGAGGCATCTTCCCCTTTGTCCAAGTCATTGATGAAAACATTAAACAATACTGGACACAGTATAGAACCTTGGAAAGCACCACTAGTGACAGTCCTCCAACTAGAGTGCCACTGATCACAACCCTCTGGGATCTGCCCTTCAGCCAGTTCTCAATACACCTCACTGTCCACTTATTCAGTCCATACTTCCTGAGTTTGCCTATGAGGATTTCATGAGAGATTTCAGGCCTAGGTGTCTCAGTTCTCTCTAAAAGTGCTTCCTGTCTTGCTCTTGTCTCCGAAAAATGGGAAATAAACTCTCCAACCAATTTGCTAGGTTAGAAAGCCAACATTACTTTATTAGCAGTGCTGGATACATGGGGGATTCTTCTCAAAGCATGCATGAGCAGCAACCTAACAGACCAGGTTATATTCCTGAAACTAATGCATATTCATCACATTTCCTGAATGCATGCATATATGCTAATTATTTCCATGGACTTGTTTGGATATGGTTCTAGATCTTCTGATGAATCTTTTCTCTTTCAGAGTATCTCAAGTATGTCATCAGGTCATAATGTACTTCACTTATCATTCTTTGCTCTGACACACAATCCTTGTTCTCAAAACTAAGATATAAGCTAATACATATTAATCACTGATAGAAGTAAACAAGGATACATTAGCTGGCAGAAGACTTATTAGTCAGATATAGGGAGTTAACACAAGGCCACAATCATCTCTGGTATTTGCATAAGCAGTGTATGGTACAAAACTAAACATTAACCACAAATACAGGGATCATACACTATTGTGCTGAAGTTAAAAGAATGTTCCAACATCTACCCCCAGTGCTGCATAGACTTCTTATTAAAGAAATTTAACTTGTTCAGTAACACTCTTCGTACCCAATGCATTGCCGGTGCCACGAATCACCATTGAAATTTGTGTATTCAGTTGTTCTTTTGGCTTGTTAGCAAAGTCCTACTGGAAAAAAAAAAAAAGACATTAAAAATATATATTATTTCTGACAGTTACAGATAAAATTTTGTAGATTGAAGAAATATATTTTCCTAGACGCAGAACTTCTCCTGACCTTTATGCTAGAAGTCTGTTACAAGCCAGAGATGCCAGAGCATTTCAGAAAGAGCCTAAGTAGTTTTAATAATAGAAAACATTAGGAAATCTAAACACACATTAGTATCAGTCTCTTTATATAGCTAGAAATAAAAACTAAATTAGAAGAATTGTGTCAAGTTCCTACAAGTTAGAAGGAACCAATATTCAAAACTTGTTTTTATTTTCCAAACTTGAAATCTAGCCGTTTTCGCACATAAACACTGGGGCATCATAATTCACATTTTCCTATGATGAAATTGAAGACTTTAGTGTATTTTATGAGAATCCAAAAGAGTTAGACTTGAATAAATAATGCGATCTGCTTTTTTTCTTTCCTGCTGTATTTTGCTTCATACTTGAAAACAACTAAATTGTTGCTAAAACTCAAAAGCTTGACCCTGAGTGATACAGTCTAAGTCCTAAAATACCATGATCAAGAATTGAAATTTTTCAGTTAAATTGAGAGAAAATAGAAAGGAATAGGCACCCTTAGGGAGTAATTGTAATCAGCACTGCCTGTAGTTATTTGCATGCATTAGAATGGACATTTATTCTTGGAAAATAGAAATAGAAGGCAACATTAGAGCAACTGTAACTTGGGAGAGGAACCAAAAAAAACCAAACTACCAGAAATCCCACCAAAAACCAAGAGAGACATATTGTTTGAAAATAAAACTTGCCAAGGAGGTGGTATTGAAACATCCATTTAATGCTTACTTCGCAAAAATAAGCATAAACTTTTATAGTTTTTTTTCTTTTTAATGGTGTCTAATAAAGGCAAACAATGGAAACATTCACAGAAAAAAAAGTGTAAATTTTAGAAAACCTGTTTATCATCAAGGTTTTATTTACACTTGTTTAACATCTAAGTTAGTGTTAGGGTATACCCAAAAAACAAAAATTGAAGTGAACTTCAGTTTTGCAAAACTGAAGAATTAGTAACCACTTAAATGTTAAAAGGTCATTAAATGTTGGATACTTTAAGTTTCTGTATTCTTGTAGAAAAAAAGATAATTTCTCTGTAGCATCCTGTTAATTTCATTAGATGAATCAAATTCATCATTTCACACTGATTTGTGGAAGGAAAAATACTCCACAACTTGTAAAAGTTGTAAAGCCGGTATGTTTATTACAGCGCTGGATGCATGTGGGGATCGTTCCCCATAAAGGACATGTGCACCCCTGAGAACTCCCGATCCTTTTTTATCCCCCTTACTGGTACATATGCATAGAATTTCACAATAGTTTCATACATATTCATTTTACTGGTTTCCCGTTACACTTGCAGCTAGTTTTTTTATCAGAAAATACAGAAAGAACTCCTGGGTCACTGTTTTGCGGAGAAAAGAAGAAACCTCACAACTTTATAAAAGTTGTAAAGCTTGGTATGTTTATTACGGGGGCCGGACGCATGCGGAGAATGCTCTCCTTAAAAGGCATGCGTACCCCTGAAGACCTCAGGTATCCTTTTATCTCCCCTTCCAAATACATATGCATACAGTTTCACAATAGGTTCATACATATTCATTCCGCGTGACATTTATCGCCAGTTCCTCTTTATCAAAAGAATTTGTAGGTCAGGGCAGATCGACCTTGTGGTCGTTTCTGTTTTTTCTCTCTGTCTCCTCACTCTCGCTGTCCTGCAGTTTTTCCCTTCAGCTTTGGCCTCACAGACTTTTCACCTCTCCTAGACATTTTACCTAATTCAAAATGGATTTTTACTCTGTCTCAGTCACCTTGCCCTGTCTCCTGCAGCCTCAGCTTTGGTTTTCATCTGTTTGAAAGTTCAAGGGGTCTCTCTTATCTCTCACATTTTTCCTTCAGCTGAGGCAGTTTTTTTTTTAAACAGCACATTTCATCCAAATCCAAAATGGATTTCCACCCTGGTAAATTTCCAGTCTGTTTCAATATTGTGTGCTGTTTACTCACATGGCTAACAGATTCCAGTGACCTACCACGTTTCATGCTCTCAAAAAATGACTGGACAAGTTCCCCAAGGAGGCTAGTACTGTATAAATTTCTAAGAAAATCTTTGGACAATTTGTCATGAGAAGCAGCATATTGGTACTCAACACTCAATGTTAATCTTACAGTAGCTTTCTTTTTATTGTTAACAAACATCTGATTTTTAAAATTTTAACTGAAAGTGTTGTGTGATGTGTAATATCCTTCAAAATTTCAGTTTTAAAAGTTCTATACTGAACAACAGTAGTAGATTTTTTTTTTAAATCAGTCTTCTAAATTGTCTGGATTTTCTTATTGTTCTTCTAGGCTATGGAGTTGCTTGTGGAAAAAGCAATTAGCAGTGCTACTGGACCACAGAGTCCTGGGGATGCACTAAGAAGAGTTTTTGAGTGTATATCTTCAGGAATCATCCTTAAAGGCAAGTTGCAGTTGATTAGTGTTTGTATACTTGTGTTTAAGTAATGTAAAATCTGTAATCTTGACTGAAATAAGATGGAGATGTGCTACTAATTAGCCTAACTGTTTTAGGTGGCCCTGGCCTTCTGGACCCTTGTGAGAAAGATCCTTTTGATACACTTGCGGTAATGACAGATCAGCAACGAGAGGATATTACTTCAAGTGCACAGGTAAGGAAAAGTGTCACAGTACGATAAATTGGATTCAAACCTATACAGGGGACCTTCAGCCAACCCTGTTCAACCTTAACTGCAAGCAAACCACTGGCCAGAGAGCTGGGCAGAGAGCAGTCCCATCCAAGCAGCTGTCTGGGCCTTGGAGATTCAAAGCCCCTATAAAAAGGGCAGCCATATTAAAGTCAGGGCTGTTTGCTGATGATGATTGGTGTGTTGTGTCGTGTCTCTCTCTAACCCACGACCCCACATAACAGAAAAGTGTTTTAAGTAACTAAATTTGATGGATAGTTTTTTTGTGGGGATGGTTGGTTGATTTAGGGGTTTTTTGGTGTTTTTATTGATGAAACTATATGATGGACATGAATTTTCTTTCCTTAGAATGTAGTCTAGTCTTTCAAATGATCAGTCTTAAGCTAGGCAATAAAAATGTCACAACAGAGAATGTATTGTAGTGTTCATTTTCGTACTAAAATTAACAAATTTTCCTGAAAAGTTTGAAGCACTCCCATCTACACATATATAATCTCTGTAAAGATGCTTACTCTACAGTAGCATGTTATTAGATTAAAAATTGGACCAGCATTTAATATTTTATAAATTGTCCTGGTTTAGGTCAAATTTTTGGAGGAAACCTCCAAAGGGGTCTCCTCTAGAAAGCAAATTTCAGCAGCCCCTCCCCTAACCAGTTTGGGAGAAAAAAATCTCCTTGGAGAGAAGTGGAAAAAACTGTTTATTTAACAAGAAAATACTCACAAGCATGAAAAAAAAAAAGTAATATAAACAATGGAACCTCTTGCTGTTCTGAAGAGATGGCAAATTCAGAGTCCTTCTGTGGATGTGGCTCAGTCTCTCTGGGGCTTGGGCCCAGCATGCCAGGCCTGGCATTTAGCTTGGGGGGCCCCTGGGTGATTCTCCTGATGTCCTGGATCGGAGAGAAGCTGAACAGTCCTAGAAGAAGGCACAGTTCAGGGAAAATCTTTCTTGCCTTAGCTAACAAGGAAAACCAGTGAAAAAAAAGCAAAGAGAAACTCATTCTCTCTCTCTCTGCAAAAGCTGAGAACTCTGAGAGCACTGAGCTCTTACCTGTCTCCTGCTGTCTGAGCTAGGCAGCACAGTTTGTGAGAGAGGGGAATTCTGGGGGAGTAAAGTGAAGCTTCTGCAGATAAACTGCGTGCAGCATCATAAAGTCACTCAAAGAAATCTGTGAAAGCTTAAATTTTAATATTTATTGTATCTACTTACAGTATTGGCTATTCATGCTTGCAGCTTAAGAGTTTACTGCCCCTACCTCTTAATTCAATCCTTTTGCTGAAGATCGCTAATGCATATTGAGGCACATGACAAGCCTTGGCTGCTTCAATGCAAGTCCAGCAGCTAAAACACACGTATATTATTTTTAAGTTAATATGTTGTATTTTGTGTCAAAGCAGCAAATGGGACATACACATTTTGTTGTGTTGACTTTGTTGGGGGAAGGAAGAGAGGATAATAAGAGCTAAGTATAATATCATATACCACTAATGTTCTTCATTAATTGTTTGATAAAGTATTTTAGATTGACATTTGTTTCTAACAGAAATATCTTCTTTCTATCCTTTTTCTAGTTTGCACTGAGACTCCTTGCATTCCGTCAAATACACAAAGTTTTAGGAATGGATCCATTACCACAGATGAATCAACGCTTCAGCATTCATAATAATCGTAAAAGAAGAAGGGACAGTGATGGGGTTGATGGATTTGAAGCAGAGGGAAAAAAAGACAAAAAAGATTATGATAACTTTTAAAAACATTTGTCATTAGTGCTAAGATTGAAGGTGATAAAAAGTCCATTTGTTGCCTTGCTTTTAAATTGACATAATAATGTATGTTTAAAATATCCAAAAACAACTTAGTAATTATATTTGGAAGAGAAAAATATAGATCTTCTGTGAGATTGTGAATATTTTAATGATATACTGTATCAGATAGATTATTAATGGAAAGACTGCAAATGGAAACTGTCATTGGAAAAAATAGTTTTAAGTTTTTTCCTCATTACATTTTCTTTAAATGTGTTGCTACCTTTAGTCTCCGTTTCTCTCTCATGTGCATTGTTTTATCTTAACTGTATTTAATTCAGTGTTTGTGCTTCTGTTCCTGTGTGTATTTTGATTATTTTTTTTATTTGGAAGGTTTTTTCTTTGCCTTTCACACTAGTTGTATATGTTACATTGTGTTAGCATAAACTGTTGCCCTCCCAGTTAATATTTTACAAAACTTCATTTTGTAAAGTCAGACTGAATTATTATGTTTTTGCTTTTGTTTTCCCAAATGTGAAGGGGTTGCAACACATAATTATCCTGCCATTTGAGTACTCAAAATTAAATGTTTTTGCCAATCTTTTGGCATTTGTCTCTTTAGTGTGATATAAAGTGTGATATAGTGTGATATCAATATAAATATTTGTTAATCTAATCAACTTTGCTGTTAGTTGTGTATTAGCAGTATAAAAGCTAATATATAGAGTATGGTCTTACAACAGTTTTAAAGCAGCTGCATAACTGATCCAAGTTTTGCATGATGTTTTGGGGTTTTTTTAATATAAGGGCTTTTAAAGCTATCATTTTAGATTAAATGTGTAGGTCTTTCTATGACTGACTTTGTGACATAGCAAGGTCAAAATATAACTTTCTGAATTTCCTTTTTCATCATACAAACAGAAGCAGGCGTTTCCCATTTAGACAAAGTTAGTAATTCTTTTCAGCCCACTTGGTTGATATTAATGCCTCTCAGGCCTTAAACGTTTGTCATATCAGTGCCTGTAAGGGTATTCCTTATAGCTATTTCTGTATAAACTCTCAGTGATTTTTTTTTTTTCAATAATTCAAATTTTAAAAAGTGAAGCATAATTGAAAAAGTGAACATTATTAAAGGAAAAAAGTAACCCTGAAAATTGTTTGATGTACGCTTATGTCTCTTTCAAAAAGCTAAGTATAGCAGTGGTATAGTAATGTTACACTATACTGTTGATGTATGCTCTGGTACACAGTTGTGATTTGTTGTCACAGCACTACTGTGGAATATACAACTAAAAGCTAAAATTTATTAAATTACTAAAATTCATTATACACTTGAAACTGAAGTTTCCCTCATTCTGTTCAGTGTGTATTATACTTTTTGCAAACCCATAAAACTCGCAGATAAACATAGACTAACATTCTGGTGACTACTGATGGCTGTAGGAGTGTATCACACATTACAAAGATAATTTGTTATTTCTGGTACAATTTAAAAAATCTTTTTGTTCCATTTTGAGGTTGAATTTATCTTTGACCTTTTTAATAAATGCCTCTTGGAGTAGGATGGGGGGATGTTTTTGTTTGCAATGCTTACTGCTAACAGCATGGGCCTGTAAAATAGAAATATACAGTATTTTAGAAAAATTGAGAGAATCTTAAGGAAATATATTAATAACATTCTTCAAACATTAGAGTGCAGTTTTAAAATGAGTGGTTATTACTGGTTATCAAATAAAAGGAAGGCTTTCTCATTGTAGGAAAGATTTCTTACCAATTTCAGCATCAGAAATACAATAATTAATGCATGCTTTAAAATTACTTTAAAAAAGGATTATGCTAGTTTCTTTTGTCTAGCCTTGATGTGTGCCTCCAAGCATGTGCTTGGTCTTAGTTGGTGGGTATTGGTTGTTTGGGTTTTTTGGTTGGTTGGTTGATTGTTTTTTTTACAAGGGCTATCTTGCTGCCATGGTGTCTAATAAGCCATTACTGTTTATTTTGAAAGTTACAGGTGCTATTCATGTGGCTAGTTCAACTCCATACCAAAGTTTCTTTCTCCATAAAACAAACATTTATTTGGGCATGTGACTAACCCTAAAATTTAGGATTAAAAAGGTCAAAGATGTATTTTGGATTTCCTGTGTTTTTGTTCTACTGGCTTTTAACTCTTAAGCAGTTTCTGGGTCTTTTGAACTGTTGTATACTTAAAATGATTCCACATTAAATTTGAAGCTGTGACTATGATTTTTGCACTGTGTGGTAAAGAGTGAATTTGCAGTTTATTTCTGTTTTACTTGCCCATTTTAATGGGCTATTTTAACGATGTAACTTCTGACTCCTGTTAAGCTAAGAATAATGGAAAAACAAGGTTTTAAAAAGTACAGCATGAACTTTGTTTTTAAATATTACATTGTGTGCTTAGGAAGATAAAGTTAAGACCAAGTAATCAATTTACAAGCAAATAGCCATTTTAATACCCTATGTTTTGATAATGCTATTGGTTCACTAATAAACAGTGTTTGCCTTTCTTATTGAGCAATGCTGTGTGTTAAATCTCAAAGTGCCAGACACTATAGTCATAATATACAAAAAAGAAATGTACACAGCAAGAATTTTCCCCTCAGTGTTCACTTTAGAGGAACAATTTAGTAAAATGAGAGCTGTTCTGTTTTGAAGTATTTTCAAGCTTTGTCTGCCTAGTTTTTAAGTATGTGCTGTCTGTGAGTATTATGGTTTCACATGGGTTTCTGTAGAGGCATTGGTAGAAATGCAAGTCTGTTGGATACATTCCATCAACATCTTACCCTATTATAGAATTCTATATGAATTGTTAACCTTATGGAGCTATTGAATGTGATGGATTCATTTGCTGCTTTTATTTTTAGACCTATTTCACTACTCAGAAGTGATTTAAAATTTACTTAAAATTGTACCTAGAAACTTTCTGAGAGTTGAAATCAACTTTAAATATTCCTACAGCAATTTTCATGTATATTTAACATTCTTGTTGTTTGATGAATATCTGGTGATGATGGGTCTGTGAAGAATTACTCAATGCCAAATTCATTTCTTTGTTAAACAAGACCCATTTGCACTACCCAAACAGATTTTATCAGCATACCACTAGTAATAGAGAAGGGGAAAAAAAAAAGAAATTGGGAGGCATAATTTGCATTCTGCTGTTTTTTCCTACTTACATCATAGGTTTACAAAGTACAGTGATAGATTCAGCCAGAACATGTTTTCCTTCTGGATGGTATTTTTTTCCTCTGAAAGCTGTAAGTCAAAGAGCTTTCCTAGGCAAAAAAGGCTAGCAAATTAGATTTCTTCTGAGAGATACTTTTATAAATCTTCTCAAGAGTTCTCTTTTCCTGTACTGTGATATTTCTCAGCCTTTTTAAAATGAAACAGACACCTAGTCTTTTGAGGAGGAAAAAAACTAAGGAGTGTCATCAACAGTGTTATCACAGTGGTTTTGATTTACATCCAAATAAAAATCAGGCTTAATTTTGTTAATATCTGTTGATCTGTGTTCTCCAATTTTGTTCCATTTTCTCATTTAAATTTATGAAAACGTGCAAATCATATAATCATTAAGGTTGAAAAAGGCCTCTTAGATCAAGTCCACATGTATATATATTCCATATATTCCTAGTACTGAGAAAATTTGAAGTTATTGAACTGTGTTCTGTTAGGTTAGAGTTTACATTTTAAGTACTGCTGCCCTAAAAATATGTGGCATGTGTAAAGTTCCTAACAGGGTAAAGTTCATTGGTTTTCATGGATACCTGTTTGGCAGCTATTGATGGGGATTTTTAACCTGTACGGTGCACACTTTCCCACTTAATCTAGCCTTAGCATGTCTGCATTAGCAAAGTTCCTCATTAAGGGTTGTAGTCCTTAATAGGTATGTTTTCCTGAACTATTTTGTCCTGGGGTGACTTTATGATGCTTGTATCCCCATTCATCTCTTTAGCCCAGAAATAAGTTTTGCACCTTTAAGACTG
Organism: Melozone crissalis; assembly: GCF_028551555.1. Classification (NCBI taxonomy): domain Eukaryota; kingdom Metazoa; phylum Chordata; class Aves; order Passeriformes; family Passerellidae; genus Melozone; species Melozone crissalis. The sequence goes on along the minus strand of NW_026535813.1, from coordinate 126,795 downwards.
GTTCCGATAGCGAAGAGGGGAGAGAAGAATCGCAGAGTTTGTTATCAGAAACTGCACTCACTCCTCCACATTCCTTCTGGACTGTGTTGTCTGCAGCATGGACAGACAGCAGGACAGAGCTCTCCTTTGCTTTTTAGTTAGTTTTTAGCTACCTGAGGTAGAGAAGTTCCCTGGAGTGTGGGTTGTTGTTTTTTTTTTTCTTGGAGCTGTTTGAACCTGCTCTGGACTGAAAACCCAGAAGCGCACTGGCAGCTCACATATGTGGCCCGCTGGGGCCTGGCCTGGGCCACAGCATTTTTCTAGCACCAGAGGGACTGATAAGAGACTGAGTGAGCCAAGCTACAGCCCACGAAGGGGACTTTCTGAGTTTGTCATCTCTTCGAAGCAGCGAAAGGTTTTATTATTTAATATTATTCATTTTTTGTGCTGATGAATGCTTTGCCCTAAACCAGGACAAAAGCCAGGGCAACTAATATTTATTTTGAAGCCAGTGGTTCATTTATTGCAGGACAGTTTAAGTCCTATAAGCTTTTAGAGGCTTAGCCTAGCTTAAATATTTATGCATATATTCTACATTAATTCTATTTGAGGTTAATATCCTAAATTCAAAAAACCCCATAGAATGGTATCAAGAAACCTCTATCAATTTTTGAAGTTTTCTATATTTAAAAATCCAAGATTTCAGACTTGAATAGCTGACCAAGAGTAAATAAAAAACTTTCTACAGTAAAAAGTTACTTTATCATTAAAAGGGAGACACAAAGCCCTTTGTTTCTACATGAGAATTGCAAACCTTGCTCCCTGTGTGATTTTATTTTTCTTTTCTGCATGCAGCATTGTGTTTGTCTTAATTGTATGTATATGATTAGGAAGAATTCTGTTCAGAATATGTAAGACACCCTTATTACAGACAACTTCTGGCATGCATATAGGTTTGTCATTAATTTGCTGGTTATATGTTGCAGTAAAGATGGACAAGGCACCTTTTCTTCATGCAGTAATAGCCAATCTATTGTTCATGGCTCATATTTATATCGTTGTCTAAAAGCATTGTGTTTAATTCTAGTTGGTTAGTAACTTGTTGCTACCCAGTGTAAGAGACAACTGCTCACTTTAAAAATTTTAAAAGGTTTATTAAACCTTAACAAAAATACAACAAAAGGACTAAATAAGGAAAAATTGCAGCACTGGGAACTGCCTTCATAGCTGCCTACCACGTGGCCAGTTAATCTTCAAGATGGATGCTCAGTCTTTTATACCCCTGGGGGTTGCATCAGCCAACCCTGGCTCCTCCCAAAGTCTGTCAGTCAACTCTTCTTTGCTATTTATTGGTGGAGACTGCTTTCTTGTAACTTGATTGGAGGGCCAGGTGTTGTCATGCTGCGCCCCCTTAGGAACAAGTTCTAGAAATCTCAGCCCTCATTCTAGAGAAGCTGCAGACTGTATAGAGGAAGCCTACCAGATTAAATACCAGAAAGATGGTCTCTTTAACATTCAGGAGAAACTGAACATTTTCCAATGGGGATGTAACAGATTCAGAGAAGATGGAAAGCAAAGGCTGAAAAGCCTCATCCCCTGCTCCTCCTCTAAAAAACTGGGTGCATAACCATAGCCACGAATCATTCATACCTGGAACAGACCCCAGCACCTTTATAAACTTCCTACAAGTCATTACCACCAAGCCCAGCATGATAGCTATTCTAGTCACTGCCCCTCTACTGCAAAAACTACAAATTAAGGACAATACTAGAGCTAATTCTGGATAAGAAAATAAACCTAGGGACCATAGTGGTATTAAGACCTCAAAAAAACCTAGGGACCAGAAATACATGCAAGCCTCCACCCCAAGAGACATTATGAATTCAAATAACATGGCTATTAACTGCTTTATACCAACACAGAGTAATTGCAACCAAAATGCAATGAGAACAGACTTTTTTCCACTCTCTCGAGCCACACGTTGGCCACCAATCATTTGTCCTGGTTCAGGCCACATTTGGGAGAAAAACTCCAAAAGGAATCCCTCCAGAAAGCCAACCCATGCGTCCCCTCCCCCCACCTGGTTTGGGAAAAAATTTCCTCATAGAGAAGTGGGAAAAAACCTGTTTATTTAACAGGCCAAGCACTCCTCAGCACACAAAATGAACAATACTGGATGACAAAACTCATTTGCTGCTCTGAAGAAATGAAAAATTCAGAAAGTCTCTCTGGTGGGTGGTTGCTCTGTTATCAGTCCCTCCAGCACTGGGAAAGGCTGCAGAGTAGGCCCCGGCAGGCTAGAAAGTACAAGCTCTTGGTGTTTTCCTGGGTCCCGGTCTGGAGCAGGTTCGAATGGTTCCAAGAAAAGGGAAAGAAAAACAGTCCAGGGAAAGCTCAGACTGCCTCAGCTAGCTAACCTACCTAGTTAACTCAAAAGCAAAAGGAGCACGGTGTTCTGCCACACCTGTGCCCAGACAACAACAGTGTTCCAGCAGACTGTGGAGGAGTGAGTCTAGTTCTTGATAACAAAACTCTGTGCTTCTTCTCCCTGCCTTCGCACTCAGACAGTCTTAAAGGCACAGAATATAATATCCAGCATAAACAGAACACACGATTTGGGGATACAAGCATCATAACATCACCCTAGAGCAGGAAGAAAAGGAAAAGCAAAAGATTTGTTCTCTACTTCACATCAGCAAATGATGTCCAGCCACTTTATGGGAAGTAGGGCTTCAGTATGTGTAGTGATTGCTCTGGAAGGCAAATATAGCAATAGTGAACGACCCCCCCCACATACTTCCCTTAGTTTTTGTATCTGAGCTGACATTATATGTTATGGAATATCCCTTTGGGTAATTTGGGTCAGTTGTTCTGGTTATGTCCCTTCACGAGATCTTACCCACCCCCAACCTATTGGCCTTTGGGGATATTGAGAGATGTTGAAGAGACAGTGCTCATGCTGTGCCACTGCTGCTCAGCAGGAGCCAAAGCACTGGTGTATTGTCAACACCTTTCTAGCTCCCAATGCAAAGCACAGCACTGTAAGGGCTGCTATGGGAAAATAAACTGCAATATACAAAAAGGGTGTGAGGGAAGACCCAGGGAACTACAGACCTGGTAGTCTAACCTCAGTTCCTGGAAAAACTATGGTGAAGATTACTCTGAGTACTACTGAAAGGCATGTAAAGAACAATGCAATTATCAGGCACAGTCAGCATGAGTTCACAAAAGGAAAGTCCTCTTTGTGAAAAATGCATATTAAAATGAATACTATATGTGTTATGTTGGAAAGTTATGCTGTATTAATCTCTTTTAAGTAGTGCTGTGTCAATCTCTTTTAAGTAGTGTGGTAAATATAGTTTTTAGGCTATAGCATATTATTAAAATTGAAACTATGTGATGTAAGATACTTTTTGTAACTAGCTCATGGAATGGAAAAGATAATCAAGAAATTCTTCGCATTATCCTCTCTGGACAGAGATAACAGCAACAGACACCAAGATCCTAAGAGAAGAATTATTGCCTCCTTATCAGGAAAGCTCAGACTTCAAGGAACCAAGAAGGTTGATTTACAAGATTGAGGGGGAAGCTAAAATTAAGCAGAAACACCCTAGTTTGAAAGGAATGTTTGAATCGTGTATGAGATATGTGAATATGCAATAGGCTATTGCTTTTAAGGGGTAATCCTTTGTTAGCAAGGTGTGCTTTTTGGTGGAGTGCCAGGCACCTGGACGTCCATAATTCTTTGCTTTTTATTGTCTCTTATTGTCCTAATTTTCATTACTATTTTCATTACTATTGTGAAAAATACCAATCAGTTGTTTTTAAAATTTTAAAAGTTTAATAGTAATAAAACAGTTATAAAGATAGTAATAATATTGGAGTAATAAAAATTTGGACAATTAGGGTTAGGACAATACAAGACAATAAAAACGAAGAGTTACAGACGGTCCAGGTACCTTTTTCTGGGCAACATAAGCCCGAAAAAGGACCCACGTTAACAGAGGATTGACCCTTAAAAGCAATAGCCTGTTGCATATTCATACATGATGCATAAATTTCATTCAAACACAGGATTCTGTCTGGTCAGTGTCAACTTCTTCCTCTGAATTCTGACGGTGTCTTCAGGGCTGAGCGAGGCAGGAAGAAGTTAGTCTCTTCTGATAAGGGAGAAATACACTCTTTTTCTCTGAAAGATTTAGGTGTCCTGTGGCTGCTATCTCAGTGTGAGTACCTCATTCCTCTCTTAAAAAAATAACCCACATACATAGTTTCTATTTTAACTACAACACTACATTTACCATACTATTAAAATGTTAATACAGCACTACTAATCAGTAGTGCATCATGCATATAGTAAATATCTGCGTAGAGCCTTATAATATGTACTTTTCACAGAGACCAAGACAGGCACTTTGTCATTTGTATTATTCTAAGGAAACATAGGCTACTCAGAGAGCTATAAGGGTTTTAGTAGGAACCGGTCGCGAGAAGCAAAGAAGTAATAGGTTGTTTGAATTATTAGAAAAGAGAGTTTCAAGTAATTTAAGAAATCCAGCAGAAATAATTAAAGGTGAGTGTGCTCAGCCTATTTTTTCTACCCCAAGACTTTTGAATTAAGACCAAGATTTGGGATGGAGTAGAAAAATGGGGACTAAGAATGTAGCAGGAACAGGGCCTGCAAGACCTCCCTGGCAGTCAGCAGCCTAAGATAGGAAATGCCTAGTCATGATGACTGGACCTAAGAAGCCCCTCTTCCACCTTCGGACCCTTGCTTATCTCTCTGTAAGACTATAGGTCACATTCACCTCCACCCTTAACATTGGACAATTTCTAAAGCTCCTGTACCCTATATAAAGAGCTACTTTTTCCCAGTTTGGCAGAAGAGCTGTCCCTGAGAACCTTCGCAGAAGACTCCAATAAAGACATCTCTGTGGAACCTTACACAGCCTTCTCCTCTCTTTCCCTGCATCTGCCTAGGGCACTTAGCAAGCTAAAGAGCTGAAATCACAAATGAGCTGATAATCACTAAAGAGCTGATATCACCTAAGAGCTGAGCTTGCTAAGGCAGCCTGTGGCTGGGAGCTGCCTGGGAGCCTGGGCAGGCTGTGCTGAGCAGGACTGCGCTATCCAGACCTGCAACAGCCAACCAGGGATACCCCAAAACCAGGCTGAGGCACATATTATAAGAAAATGGAATTTTTAGGACGGGGGGCAACATAGTATTAAATAAAGCCTTGATGCCTGTAACAGATGATTATGTTATGGTAAAGGGGAAACTGGCCAATCTGAAAAATCATATTTCTGCAAACCATCAAAATATTCATAGATTTCTGTATATGCCCAGCTCTCCAAAGGCACTGTGGGGTAGGGATTTGTTGGAGCAGCTGGAAGCAAAGATCACATTTAAAGATGGGGAGATTATTTTTGAGGTAAAGGATCAAAAATATGTAGACATACTAAGCTTAATTTTGACAATTAGTGAGACCAAAATTGAAAATAAGAATGAAATTAATGGATCAGGTGTTTTCTGGGGTATGGGCCTCTAACATACCAAGGAGGGCAAAGAACGCACCTCTTGTGCAAGTTAAGCTTACAGAAGGAAAACAACCAGCTAGGGTCAGGCAGTAAAAGCCTGATATGCACCCAGCGGTGGCAAACCCAAACACCTTGCTAACATGTTTGACACCTGAACTAACCTGGTTTACCATTTTTGGTTTAAAGGATGCCTTCTTTTGCCTCCCTCTCCATGAAGCCAGACAGAAAATTTTTGCCTTCGAATAGGAGAATCCCAAGAGTGGGCACAAGACTCAGCTCACATCGATGATATTACCCCAGGGTTTAACAACAGCCCCAGGATATTTGGAGAACAACAACCTACAAGAGATATAGAGTCCTGGGAAGCTCCATCTGAGGAAGGACAGCTGCTGCAGTATGTAGACAACCTCCTGATAACTACCTGAACCCAAGAGACATGTGTGGATTAGATGGTAAGTCTCCTGAACTTTTTTTGGGTTTACAAGGGTATAGAGTACTTCAGAAAAAGGCTCAGATAGTGAAGCCAACAATCACCTACCTGAGTTACAAAATCAATGCTAGGCAAAGGACTCTAAGGCAAGACCAAAAAGAGGCATGCAAGTTCACCCTGGGCCAGAAGATGACTCTGCTAGGGTCCCATACAGTGTCTGCAGTGCTGGAAGTAAAAGGCGGACACTGGCTTTCCCCAAAAAGATTCCTGAAATACCAAGCCATAATAGTAGAACAAGATGATGTAGAGACTGTAGTCACTAACCTTGTGAACCCAGCTTCTTTTCTCAGTGGGATACCGGAGAACCAGTGATCCATGATTGCCTGGAAGCTATTGAGGCCACCTACTCCAATCATCCAGATTTGAAGGATACCCCCTTGATAATGCAGAAATCTGGTTCACCGATGGGAGCAGTCATGTCATCAGTGGAAAGAGACATGCTGAGTATGCTGTCACCACTTGCAGGTAATAGAGTCTGGACCGCTACCAACAAACACCTCTGCACAAAAGACAGAATTGGCAAACTCAAGGTATGCATTTGGGGTTGTGCATGCACACAAAATTATTTGGATGCACAAGAAAGAATGAAACTGTTAGAAGCTGTCCAGCTACCTGAGAATGCATATCAAGGCATGCCAGAAAATGAGCTCAGAATTGGAGGAAGGAAATGGTCTGGTGGACAGAGATGCAAAAGAAGCAGCAAAAGGTGAGATTCCCACTGAGGGAGTCCTAATTCCAGATGGCCCTTGAAGGTAAGCCGGAATAAAGACAGAAAGTTAATCCAAGATCAGGAAGGGATATATGACAAAGAGGGGTGGGCTACTATTAGCAAGAAGCTAGTAATCCCTTCCCATTTGTTGTGGTCACTAGTAAGGGAGGAGCACCAGAAAGCACACTGGGGAGTTGATACCCTGAACACCTATCCAATTGAAAGAATCATTGCCAGGAGTTTATATGCCACTATTACTCAAGTGACCCGACAGTGTGATCTTTGCCACCAGACTAACCCCAAAAATACCCCCAGACCAAAACTTAGATTGAGAGGGGCCATGGGCCTGGACAGCAGTGGCAAATTGACTTTTCAGAACTCCCAAGGAAAGGGGGGTATCGGTATTTATTGGTACTGACAGATACATTTTCAGGGTGGCCAGAAGCATTCCCCACCAGGACTGTTAAGGCTCAAGAGGTGACCAGGGTATTATTACAAAAAAAAAAAAATACCACGCTTTGGAGTTCCAGCCATGATGTCCTGAGATAGAGGATCACATTTCATTTCCAGGATAGCGCAACAAATTAGCAGCCACCTAGGCATGGATTGGGAACTTCATACTCCATACCACCCCCAATTGAGTAGCCAGGTGGAGAAAATGAACCATTTGATTAAGCAACAAATTGGCTCCAAGCTCTTCCACTGGCATTGTTGTGAATTCAAACTAAACCTAGAGCCAAAGAAAGGTTGAGTTCCTTTGAAATGCTTTATGGAAGACCATATGGAATACAAAAGAGAATGTCCACCCACATCAGAGAGGTTACATTGGCCACAAACATGGTGGCTTAAAGTAAACAGCTCAGAGGAATTGAAAAACATGTGGCTGGAACTCGGAGCAGGGAGTTAGATGGACCAGTACATAACATACAGCCTGGAGATTATGTATATGTTAAATCTCTTACAGAAAATACTTTGGAACCACAGAAGGCAGGACCATTCCAGGTGCTTCTCACCACTTTCACTGCAATTAAGATCAAGGAGCAGAGTGCCTGGATTCACCACTCTCGAGTGAAGAAGGCCCCAGGTGCCACTTGGAAAGTGACACCAGGAGATAATGAACTGAAACTAAAACTTACTCTGGTAAAATGAGTATATTGCGGCTGGGAGTAGTTAGTAATTTCATTTGCAGAATTGTTCTGTGTGTAATTGCAATTGAAGTCTTAGAATTAGAAGGTACTTGTGGAGAGTTTTTGTGCAGACGTGGCTTGAGAGAAAAAGGCCATGATCATATACAGCTGGTTAAGCAGTAAAAATGCAGCTGTAAGCAGTAAATTCTCAGCCTTCTGATTAAAAGAAAACAATAACACTGTGTCCTTGAGCAGGTAGTAAGACAACAACAGCAGGATGTGAAAACAAGTACTAGCCTCAACAGAAAACCACAAAGCATCCTGAGAATATAGCTACAAAAAAAGGAGCTGACATTTAATCTGTAGCCAATGATGAGCTTAGCTTTTGCAATATGTATGAGCTTAATTAACACTACTATGAAAGCATGTAAGCCGGATCAATAAATTTGAGACTCAATGATCATCAATAGGATGTGCTCGTCTCCCTTCACTTCCATCAGGTAACTCTATCCAAAACGATGCTGAATAGCCTTGGTCCCAAGCTTTTATTCGGTACACTGGATCCATGGGAAAACATTCTGATGTAAAAAAATTTAAACCTATCAACTGTGGTAATGCATGGAAGTCAGGTATATGGGAAGCAGGAGTAGCAAGAACAGAGACTGTGAACACTTCAAGAGATCAAAGGAAAAGAAATCAGGGTAGGACGGCGGATGGTCAAGGGGACCACCCATAAGAGACCAAATCAAATTAGTGTTTCAGCTTTTCCTACATACAGGCACCAGGAGGTTTATGATGGCCCAAGTAAATCAGGCTGTTGGAATAATTTCACATTAATACAGCCTGTAGAGTTGACCTGTCTTTGGGCTCATGATGCTATCAGACTCTCATTCCAATTTAAAATATATGCTATATCTCTTACAACAACAGAACCTCATACAACTCACACCAGTACTCAAGCAGCTCAAATCCAAGCCAGACAAACCTAAGGTCTATGAAATAGGCCCATACATAATAAGGAATATGGGTCAACAACAACTGTTGTTTAATTCAGGGTGGTCTCTCAAACGTGTCAAATTGCTGATGCAAATCAACACATCAGAAATCCAGCCAGCCTGCTCCTCTTTCCTGAGGACATCTGCCACCATTGAGTCAGAGATGACACGGAGTTGTATCAGAAGGCAAAATGGCAAAAAGCCTCACGTTTATTGAGATGTCTTCTTTTATATCCTCGTCCGGCACAGGTGGAGCTGATTGGTCATTTAATCAATACATTTCACATGATTAGCTAATTAAGAAACCACACTTTTTTAAACAACCTTACTGTAAACATCATGTAGCACACGTTAACATGATCACAGCTGCAGAGATTAAGGATTGTTTGGATTCTTTCTCTGAGCTTTCTCACACTTCCCCAGGATGATGCCTGGAAAAGTTATCTGTTTCTCTCTGTGACCAGAGAGCCACCACCACAGACATCCTTCGAGGGCTGGACAATGTGGTTACAAAGACAAATACACCTCAGGAGCAGAATAAGAAGGGATTTAACTGGGATATTAGGGACAGGATTGGGAGTTGTGAACAAAATTGACTCAGAAATATTAATGAACAAATTGGCTACTGCAACAAGTGATCTAACAAAACTAAAACAGCCCCTGCAGTCATCTTTATTAGCATTAGGAACTAGTCGGTGGCAAATTTCAAAAGTGCTACCAAAATGGGAAAAGGCCGGGGACCAAGACCACAAGTTCATAGTAGAGGCACTTAGTTGTTGGGAAGGATGAAAGTTTGACAAGAAAGTCTCACAGATAGGTATGCTTGGCAGAAAGATCTTTGAATGTAGAATCTGAAGAAGGAATAGAAATGAAAGCAAGTTTTGATATAGAAGAAAAGAATTGCTGAGCCAGTCTTACTGGATAACCAAGGAAGCAAAGGGTATGTTAGTTAGAAGGGGGCTTTTATGACTTAGAGCAAAGGATAAACCCACCTCAAACAAGAAGATGTTTTTACCAAGCAGAAAGATAGCACAGGCAAACAAGACATGTCGATGTTGCAAGTAGAAAAAAGGTCTCAGAATTTTCCAGTGCAAGGAAACTGAAAAACAACTTCTAGCTTAAACTGTAATGTACTAACTTTTAGTGATTGGAGAATAGTAACATGAATATCATAATTATAGTAGTTATGATAGGCTATAGATAAAAGTTAAGGTATAGATTGGTTCTACTGTATTAAGATGCTCAGCAAAGAAAAGTATATAATGCATTTGATACCTAAACTAAGGGTCTCCAGGCTTGCCTGCAGCTGGAGCTGACAGCTGTAGGCACAGGCTCTGTCGCCCATGACCCTGGACTGCTGTAATGTCTTGGACGTAATAAACTGAATTTTGAAGAGCTGCCTGGAGTCCCACATCCCTCATTTCGGCTCTTACTCTTAGTATAGTTCAAGATAATGTGTCCTTATCTTTCAGTTGTATACAAGCACAGTTATGGATGCAAGCAACACCAGCCTTGATCATACAGAAAGGGGGTGAAGGTGACTTTCCAGTTGAGATACGAAAGATTGTTTGGGCTAATGTGATTAATTTTGAAAGAAAGTTTCAATCTTGGCAGACTATGGTAAATTTTACCTATGATCCTGCTTCTTATGTGGCCACTGCCTTTGTGCTTACTGTATGTAATGCCACTGTTTATGTTATTCACCCCATCATTGCACTAGGATTAAACCATGAGAAAATGGTGCTTTATCACTCAGAACAGAGAATGTGGGCACAAAAGATGAAAGACGAGCATCAAACAGTAAACTGAGAATCTTGTGTTACCCGGGAACAAGTAGGATTCATCTGTGAAAGCAAAATTATTGATGCTCAAGATGTGTGTCATGACACTGGACAAAGTATTTGACACTTCGAGATTCATCCAGTTACTAATCAGAAAACTGTGCTTGTATTGAATCATTAAAACTGAAAATCACAGACAAAGACGCTCTAATTAGTTAAAGTTAGAAAGTGGTATGTTTATTATGCCAACAGGTGGCACAGTGAGGCTGTCCCCGAAATGCTTGACCGCACCGTACAAGGTTTTTGCCTTCTATTTATTTCCCAAAATAATATATATGCATAACACCAGCACCTCCCATCCCCGCTTTGTATTAAAATGAAGTTATTAGTCCTTCACGTGTGTGCAATTCTTCTCTTGAATTGGGTCGACGGTCTTGAATTGGGTCAGTGGTCCCAGGGATGAAGTCAGGAAGGTCTTCATCAGGTCTCTGTGACCCTCTGGCACAATCCAAGGCCTCCTGCTTCATGATGGATTGACACAGAGTCCAGGTGCTGGGAATTGTTCTACTGGTTTCAATATGTTCCTATAATGGTTCCCTTGCTCCACTTCTTTCTACAAATGAGCTCATAATATAACAATTACCTTTAGCTTAAGCATTTAATAATCATTAACCTATTGTTAGTGCATCTAACTTCAATATGAATTGGTTCTATCCCTCAGCTAAAATCTTAACCCTTTCAAATCATGATTCATTCCCCACTCCTTCTTCAAGGTTAGTAAATTCTTTTACTATTATATAGATTCTTCTTCATCTTGTAAAGCTGCTCGGTAGGTGTCTCTCAAAACTACCATATGCTCTTGATATTGAAGTTAAAGCTGTTACTCACTGCAACAGTCTCCAATTCCAAACAAGTACTATAATAGACAAAAACAAACTTATACCAACTAAGATAAGCAAAACAATAATTGGATGAACTAAGGTATTGAGTAAGCTGGTTGCCGTTGGAGACCACCCAAAAAGCACATCCCACCAATGAAGGGATGGGCCTTCTTCCAATCTTTTAAATACTCTCCATATAGTCTTGGTGTCATGGTGTATTGTAATCAAATTTTTCTTTCCTTCATCTTTAATTTCTTTAAAAATTCTCTTTAATTCATGATGTTTCAACAATTGGGTAACCAAAGCTAAGTTCATCCCTATAGGCACAGATAATATTTTTTGGACAGTAATCAAATATGCCTTTATATATTGGTATGATACAACAGGCGCTTGATAGGAAAAATCACATCCTTCGATTTTGACAAAGTTACAAATGCAGAAGTTAAATTGAGTTTCATTCACAGTGATCTCATCTACCATTATAGTGGGGCATGCTGTTCTGAGGCAGACACAACCTTGTCTTGCATACACAAGCAAGGTTATCTGGTTAATGGGATGCATTTCAAAATGACAAATGCTTTGCTCTGTATCCAAACAAGTATCTTTATCATCACTTACATTGCCTTCACATATAAACCCCAATCCCCAATTGTTCCCTCATTGAGCAGGGTTCTAAGTTAACAGTTCTCCACATTCCTTCGACCTTTCGTGCCCACATTCTGTGTTCAAAAGGATATAGTATGATCCCCTCGTGATTTAGCCCTAAAGGAACAATTGGATGCATCAAGCTTGCTGATGCATCGTATATGGTTAAAACAAATGCTGTTACCATACTCATCATAAGATCATAAGTAAAATTAACTAAAACCCACCAGGATTGAAGTTCTTTTTCTAAATCTGAGGCATTATCCCAAAAAACTTTACGAATTTTGGCAGGGGATATGCCTTCTTCCCCGTCCCTAATGATTGAGGCCGCCACTGATTGCATCCATAATTGTGCCTGTGTACACCCAAAAGCCAAAACAATGTTCTCACTAGCTGTGCCTAAAGTATCAATCATCAGTTGATGATCTCACTCTTCTATATTTTCCCATTCTGGTTCCACTGGCTGGTACCGAATGCCAACAAGGAGAATTGCAAAGGTTGTTGCAATTTAACCATATCACTGCCAAGTTCTGTCAATTTATTCATTAATACTTCTGAATCTATTTTATTTAGATCTCCTAGTCCCATTCCTAATAATCCAGTAAGGTCTTTCTTCTGTCTGGACATATAAGGCATATGCTTCTGCAGCCAGGTAGTCGAGTCCATAAAAGAGGTCCTTAAAAATGGAGCACACTCAGGCCGAATAGCAAAGGCATTCACTTGCATTGCCATCTCTACCCGTTTTAATGACCACTTTGGATTAATCAGGAATTTTTTAATTCCAGCCTTTTTAACAGCATACGGTCCAATTTTGGTAATTATGGGAACAATGGGTTCTAAAGTGATTTAAGTAGTCGTGGTTTCTCTCAGTGTTGGCACTGGTTGAATTATTTTACCCTTTTCAATTCGCGAAACAGTACAAAATTGAGTTATATTATAATCAGTCTTAGAATACTTGGTTGCACAACCTTCTATTTTGAGTCTAAACTCTGGGCAATTGGCTAAGCATTTGTCACAGCATTCAGAACCAATTCAAATAGGTTTCATGGTTTTTTGATAAAATTTATGAAACCCATCCTGGACAAATGCATATTCACACCCCTGAACATTTCTTCCTTCCCACACAGTTGCATTTGTAACTTTTAACATCTCATCCAGAGACTTACGGGAGTCAGAGTCATAAGCTTTCCCTTGGCTCTTATATATACCAGTCAAATTATATGCAAGTGGTACTGCATTAGCTGTGGCTATAGTGATAATCACAAATACCACAACTCTCCAGGCTACACCTACTTGAGTATCCATTATAACTACAAACTTTTTTATTCTTAAACTATGCTTATCATTTCACCCACACTCTATTTATTTTCCCGAGAAAGTTTTCATTTCAGTTCATTGTCATCCGGAATAACTTTCCAGAGTCCCTCGAGAGCCTTCTTCACTTGGGAATGATGGATCCAGACACTTAGTTCCTTAATCTTGAGTGCAGTAAAGGTGGTGAGAAGCACTTGGAATGGTCCTTCCCACTGAGGTTCCAGAGTCTTCTCTGCAAAAGACTTTATATATACATAATCCCCAGGCTGTACATCATGTACTGGTCCATCTAATTCTCTGCTTTGAGCCCCAGCCATATATTTCTCAATTTCTCTAAGTTGTTTGTTTAGGGCCACCACATATTTGTGTAGGGTTTCTTCCCCTACTTGAGTGGGTGTTGTCTCTTCTTGAATTCTATATGGCATTCCACACAGTATTTCAAAGGGACTCAATTTTTCTTTTACTCTTGGTTTGGCCTGGATTTGTAATAGTGCTAATAGAAGAGCCTGAGGCCAAGGTAACTTCGCCTCTTGTCCCAGTCTTATTATTTTCTGCTTAATCAAGAGATTAATTTTCTCCACTTGACTGCTTGACTGAGGTTGATATGGAGTATGAAGTTCCCAGTCTATGCCTAAATGGTGACTAATTTGCTGTAAAATTTTTGAAATAAAATGTGGCCTTCTATCTGAAGACATTGTCACTGGGACTCCAAAACGCGGTATTATTTCTTGTAACAATGCTTTGGCTACCTGCCGCGCTTTAGCAGTTCTCATAGGGAAAGCTTCTGGCCACCCTGAAAAGGTATCTGTTAACACCAATAGGTATCGGTACGCCCCTTTCCTTGGTAATTCTGAAAAATCAATTTGCCATTGCTGTCCAGGTCCATATCCTTTTCCAATTTGCCCAAGTTTTGGTTTAGGAATATTTTTGGGATTATTTTGGAGGCAAAGGCTACATTGACGAGTCACCTGAATCACTATACTTTGCAAGTTTCTGGCTATGATTCTGTCTTTCAAGTAATTATACAAGGCATCTATTCTCCAATGTGTTTTCTCATGTTCATCTTTCACTAATGACCATAGCATGTAAGAGGAGATCACAAGCCTTCCTTTCCCTTCATCTGTAACAGCCCATCCCTCTTGATTATAACTTCCATTTTCTTTTTCAATAAGTCTTTTTTCTTTTTGACTGTACCTTGGCTTACCTTCAATAGAAATTTGTCCATCTGGGATTAAGGCTGCCTCAACTGTCTCAACAATTACCTCACCTTTAGCTGCTTCTTTTGCCTTTCTGTCCGTGTCATGATCAATCCGCTAGTACAAGCGTGGGTCGTGATGGTTCATTTTACTGATCTCGGAGTGCAAAAGACACACAGCAGGGGACTTTCAGTATTAATCAAAACAAATGCACCTTTTATTGAGTGCCCACAGCAAATGCTATAGAAGGATTAGAAAGGAGATAAAGGATAGAGAGAGAGAGAGAGAAAGAGGGGGGGAATAGCTACCAACAGAAAGATGAAATCTTCGTGGTCCAGCCAATAAATCTGTCTTGTCACGTCAGGGTGAATCACAAAGTCTTTGGTTAACTCAGGGGTCTTTTATAGCCTTATGTCGATGGAACAGGTACAGGGCAGTGGAGAATATGTCCATTGAGAACCAGTACAGACAGTCCAGTTCCGAACAGGACAAACCAGGCTCAGCAGTGGTTCCCATGGGAAACCAGTCTTGGTCCACACACCTGCAGGCAATACTTGGAAGACATCTCACTTCAGTCAGGCCAGTGCCCCTGTGTTAGAATTTTAAGGGTCTCAGTCTCAGTCCTTGGGAGGGGGCTTCAATCTCCGTCCTTTACAGCAGTCGTGAGGCAGATGAGGGATCTTCCTTGGGGGATCACCAAAGTTAAAGTGAGTGGCATCTGGCCAAGAGGTGGGGAAATTCATGGGCTATTGTGATGAGCGGGGATTATGAAGCAGGTGTAAGCATACAGAGCAAGCCACTAATTGCCAGTCCCTGCTTGAAGCAGTGTACCGTGGTAGCACAGCAAGTACACCTGCAAACAATCACTTGGCAAGCATCCACCTCAACCAGGCCAGAATTCCAATTGGGTCTTAGTCTCTGTCCTTGCAACGGTCATGAGGCAAACGAGGGAAACTTCAGACCATCTCTTACAGTCCGCCAGCTCATTTCCTTTCTCTAATTCAGAGCTTACTTTTTGGTGTGCCTTGATGTGCATGACGGCTACCTTTTCAGGTAGCTGAACTGCCTCCAACAGTTTTATTATCTCTTGTGCATGTTTAATGTTTTTTCCTTGTGAGTTCAACAGTCCTCTTTCCTTCTAGATGGCTCCATGTGCATAGACTACCCCAAATGCACATCTCAAGTCTGTCTAAGTTTTGATTTTCATTTCTTTTGCCAGCTCTAAAGCCTGGGTTAAGGCAATTATTTTAGCCTTCTGTGCCAAGGTGTTGGTTGGTAATGATCCAGACTCTATTATGTCTCGGCTTGTGCTAACCGCATGCCCAGCATGCCTTTTTTCACTGATGACATAGCTACTTCCATCAGTAAACCAGGTCTCAGTGTCCTCGAGAGGGGTGTCCTTCAGATCTGGGTGACTGGAGTAGATAGCTTTGATAGTCTCCAGGTAATCATGGATCACCGGTTCTCCCATATTACCACTGAGGAAATGCAGCGGTGCGGCGGTGGTGTTAGTGTCAATCGCCCAGGCTAGCCGGCCAACAACCGCTAGCAGCACAGGGGGCACTTGTCCCGATAGCTGGCTTCGGGAGAGCGCCTCAAGCAGGCACCTAGTGCTATGGCTGTAGGTGCTTCCAGGTGCTGACGAGACCCGGAATCGCTGCGATGAACAGGAATAAAGAGCGCTCTCCGTTTTGGGGCAAAGTCTGGCTTTAATGGTGTCCAGGGGAGCCAACAAAATGAAGAGGATTTGACAGTTGATACACATGGTTATAAAGGGAGTGGGTGGGAGGGGTGGAACCAATACAGAGACCAATGGGAATCCAGAGGGGAAAGGGGTACAAGAGATTGACATACACAGGAGATCAATGGGTACAGCTTAAAGGAGGGACCCCAGTCCCTGGCTCAATCACTTCAAACCCTGGAGAGAAGCTTCTGGAGAAAAGGGAGTGAGCAGGGAGTGACTGGCAGGGCCCTGGGGAGGAGTAGGGGAAAGGATACATTGAGCTGTCAGGGTAACCTGGGAGGAGTAGAACTGGATACATTTGGCACCATGGGGACCAGAAAGACTGACATTTAACTGGGAGAGGAGAGAGAACCTGGGCAGAACCGTTACAACATGGGGGGGAACAGAGCATTCCAACTTCAAACAAAGGGAGAACAAATCAAGCAAAGGGAGAGTAAAACAAACACACCACAACAAGGAAAGAAGCTGGGTTCGCAATGTTAGTTACCACATTTCTACATCATCTTGTTCCAGCATTATGGCTTGGTATTTCAAGAATCTCTGTGCGGAGAGCCAATGTCCCCCCTTTACTTCCAGCACAGCAGACACTGTGTGGGAGATTAGCACAGTCATCTTCTGGCTCAGGGTGAACTTCTGTGCTTCCTGGATGTTCACTGCCACTGACGCAACAGGTATGAGACATCCTGGCCATCCCTTAGGCACTGCATCCAGCTGCTTAGAGAGGTAGGTGACTGGAAGTCCCAGGGTTGGAGCTGACATGAGGGCCTTCTTCAGTTGGCCGAACGCTCATGTTGCTTCTTTTGTCCATTGGAGGTCTCTGTTTCCTTCCGTGATCAAGGCATATAGGGGTTTGACTAACAGTCCATAGTTATAAACCCACAGTCATGCCCAAAAAGGTTCTCAGTTCTTTTACTGTCTGAGGCTTTGGGGTCTGGCATATTGCTTCCTTGCTATCCTGTCCTAAAGTTCTTTTACAGCACTAACCTCATAGCTCAAATAAATAACTGTTTGCTTCACCATCTGGGCTTTCTTCAGGAATACTCAATACCCCTCTAGGCCCAAAAAGTTTAAGAGGCTTACTATCTACTCCATACATGCCTCTTGAGTTTTGGTAGCTACCAGGAGGTCATTCACATACTGTAACAGCTGTCCTTCTTCTGATGGAGCTTCTCAGGATTCCAGATCTTTTGCTAGTTGTTCTCCAAATATCGTAGGGGAGTTCTTGAACTTTGAGGCAGAACTGACCATGTGAGCTAGGTTTAGCATCCAGTTTTGGGGTTTTCCTACGCAAATGCAAAAATTTTCTGGCTGGCCTCATGGAGAGGAAGGCAAAAGAAAGCATCCTTCAAATCTAAAATGGTAAACCATGGTAGTTCAGATGTTAAATGAGTTAACAGAGTGTAGGGGTTGGCAACCACTGGGTATAAATCCTCAGTTATCTTATTAACAGCTCTGAAATCATGTACTATTCGGTATGATCCATCAGGCTTTTGAACAGGTAAATAGGAGTATTGAACTCAGACTGACATTCTTTTAATTGCCCTATCTGTAAAAAGTGTTTGATTACTGGGCTAATCCCTTCTCTGTCTTCCTTTCTCAAAGGGTACTGCATGACCCTAACTGGTTGTTTTCCTTCTTTAAGCCTAATTTGCACTGGGGGTGAATTCTTTCCTCTCTCTGGTATGTTAGAAGCCCACACCTCAGGAAATAACTGATCCAGTATTTTCCTGTGAGTCTCATCTTCACTTTCAACTTTGGCTTCATTGGTTATTAACATCAGGCTTAACAATTCCACATATTGTTGGTCCTTAACCTCCAAAGTAATGTCTCAATTTTTGGATATTATTTTTGCTTCTAATTGTTCCAATAAATCTCTACCCAAAAGTGCTGATGGAGCATTGGGCATATATATATAAGAACTTGTGAATTCCCCATTGTTTCCCAAATTTATATTTCAATGGCCTTCAAAAATAAGCTCTTTCAGATTGTCCAGTTGCCCCTTTTCCCATGACATAATAATCATCTGTTATTGGTATTAAAGCTTTATTTAACACTGAATATGTTGCCCCTCTGTCTATCAGGAATTTAATTTCCTTTTCTTTGTTCCCTAGTTTCCTTATAACCAGACGATCTCCTAGGGTAAGATCCTCCAGTCCACATCAGTCTTCCTGAACATGGGCAACCACTGTCCCCTCTTTTTTATCTCCTCTTCTTTGTTCATCACCTTTTCTTCGTTCCAGGCACTGGTTCTTCCAGTGTCCAACTCTCTTGCAGAATGCACATTGATCTCTCCTTAGCCAAGGTGGTCCCTGCCTTAGTGGCCCTTGTCCACATTTCCCTTTTTCTTCTTCCCTTACTACTGCTAATAAATTTTTCATCCCTTCTTTGCACTTTTCTTCCCAGTTACTAAATACTCTCCATGCTTCTTCTAGCAAAGTCTCTAAATTCCATGCTGTCGGACCCTGTATCTTCTGAAGTTTGCGTCTAATGTCCTCTGTAGACTGTCCTAAGAATAAACCCACTTCTCAGGGTCGGCTGTCTGGTCTCTGCCTCGAGATGCGTGGGATGGTTCTGAGGCAGCCTGCACTCCCAAGAATGAGTCTGGACTCTTAACTTTTTGGTCTTTAGGTTGTTTATTATTTCTTATCTACAAAATTTTTCTCTCTGACCAGCCGAGATCTGCTCAGCAAGGCAGCCACGAGCACTCTCCCCCGCCCCCAAGGCGGTGTTGTCTTTTATACTACAAACTACATATATCATATTTACTTTTAATTCCCAATACCTATCATCTATGTTAGACAGTGCACTTCTACTCTAAACCAATCCCCAAGTGCCAACATCACAGCAGAAAATGGAGAACAAGTAGAAGAAAGAAGAAGGATGAGACACGCCCTGATTCCTCCATCTTGTCCCCATAACCCCTATACCAAAAATCCTAAAATCTATATTTTCACCCTGTGAACACATTATTTTTGCACCATTCAAACTGGTGTGGCTCTCATGTCCTCATACACAGGTGGCACTTCGTTAAAAGGATCAAAATCAAGCCACCAGGTGTCCCGGGCAACATGCCAGGGTCTCCGAGCCCCCCGAGAGGATTCTCGGCAACTCTGGACATCCAGAGGGATGTGCTGAGTTCCCACACCCTCTAGATGTAGTATCCCTTCCTCAGATTCAGGATCTAAAGTTGTATAACAACGCATTGCATCCCGCAAATGTTCTAGAAATTCAGAAGGCGTTTCAGAGGGACCCTGCTTAATTGTATATAGGGCTGACCAGTTTATTGCTTTAGGGATTGCCCTTTCTAACCTCCTTAATATGAAGTCTTGATAATTCTTTAGTTTTTCCATATCACTAACATCATTAGCATTTCAATGTGGATCCTGTAGAGGAAAGACATCTCTCATTTCCCTCTGTGTTATTCTACAGACATCTTCTGCTAAACCTCCAGCTACCTTTAAAACCAATTGTTTTTCTATTTCAGTTAAGGCATCCAATGACAGCTGAAGATCTGACCAATCAGGCCAATGCTGTTTAATCATAAACTTCAATTTCTTTGCAATACCTATTGGGTCACTCCAATAATGTTTAGCAATCTTTTCCCAAACCTCTAAATCCGTTGTAGAAAAAGGAATTTTAACTAACATTGTCTTCCCTTCAGGACTTACTGCCTCCCTCAAAGGTGCTTGAATAATTTTCTTAGTTGGTTTCCGAGTCTGGAGTGCTGTAGGACCCTTTGGAGAGGGCTCCTCTTCCTCATAGTCGGTGCTGGGCAGTTGGAAAGATTTACGAGTAAGTAGAGAAGTCGAGGTGGGGGATAGAGTAGAAGCTGGAGTTGAACTTGAAATAGAAATCAGAATTGATTCAGCTGAGCTTAAAACTGGAGCTGGAGTTGAAATAGAAATAGCTTTGTTTAAAGCTGGAGCTGGAGTTGAAATAGTAATATCCTTAATTGGAGCGGAGAATGGGACAAGAGCTGGAGTCTGGACAGGGATGTCAGGGGATGGAACAAAAGCTGGAGTTGGAGTTGAGGGTGAAGTCTTAGGAGGTGGAATGAGAGCTGGAGTTGAGGTTGTTCCCAAATTTGCTGTCCCTCTGCATCCCCCTTGCCTTCTAGGGATGGTTCAAACAGATCCCTCAACTCTTGCTCCAGTGACTCAGCTGGGTATACCTTGTCCAGGTATGTGCAGCTTTGATTTATGGAGCATGCACTGCAACAGTGTTTCAGCCTCCCCCTACTAGCCTCATTATCTTTTTCCAGGGCCAATACAAAAGGATCAGAGGGAGCCCTGAGTCCACAGTCCCTCTGCCACTCAGGGTGGTTCCAGAGGGAGAAAAATATGCCAGCATACCTCACCTTTTCCCATTTTTGCTCCTGTCTCAAAAAGAACATAAGCTGTAACCAAGTCTCATAATGTAGGGTTCCAGTTGGGGGCCACCTAACCCCCTCTTCAAGCCTATAAAGTGGCCACCACTGTGTGGAAAATTTCATGAGGGTCCTTTTATTTTCTGTTCTTACATACCCTACTATTCCTTCCAGAGTGCCAAAATACACCCTAGAGGACTACTTTACACTACTTTTACTTACTCTTTACTCTGGTTGCTTCCCATCGCTCCCTTTCTCCTTATCAAAACCAGCCCTCTACTCCAATCCTTATTACTTCCTCCTTTGCTTCTTGTCTCGCTTCCAGCCAAACCTGGCTTCACAGATTCGTACAGTCCTTTCCCAGTCTTCTTCTCACACATCTCACCTCTCATGTACTAAATGTGACTTTCCACACATCAGCTTTAAAGTCCCTGATTCTAAATCAGCTCGATCAGGGAGCTGTCAGCACTAGGCACACTCTCTGTACTGGTTAGCAGAAGAACAATAATAGCGTCCTGCACAAATCTTGCACTGCAGTAACACCCACGCACAATGCCTGACGGATTTTCGGCTGTTTAGATGGTCTGGAAAGGCCCGAGGTGGCCTTGGGCCGCCTGCGCTCCAAAGGACGAGAAGGGACTTCAGATCTTTTCTCGGTCTCGGTGTTTATTAATTGCTTATCTAAAAGATTTTCTCTTGGCCTGACAGAGTTCTGCTCAGCAGTCAGCCATGGGCACACACTGAGCTCCCCGGGGCGGTCACTTATCTTTATACTCGGAGTTACGTATACAATATATATCATTTTTCTCCAATACCCTCTACCCTTATTAACCAGTGCACTTTTGGTAAGGACCAATCCCAAAGTGCCAACATCACCACAGAAGATGGAGGCCAAGAAGAAGAAGAAGAAGGAGAAGGGCACGCCCCAATTCCTCCATCTTACTTCTTTAGACCCCCCTGTACAGAAATCTTAAACCCTGTATCTCACACTCCAATTAACTTATCCCTTCACCATTCACCCCGGTGAAATCCTCCTATCCTCATACTGATGTCGTCTCCCGTGTAGGATCAAAGTCCAGCCACCAGACATTTCTGGCAACATTCCAGGACTCCCGAGCCCCCCAGGGGTGGTCTCGGTCACTCTGCCCCTCAGCCCTGAGAGGCTGAGATCCCACAAATGCCAAACTCTAGATGCACCAAAAGCTGCAGGAAAATTCCCACAAATGCAAGCTATTCCATTCACCCTTCCTTGACTCTAAATTCTTCATAGCCGATTGCTCTCAATCCAAAGCCACTAGTCCCCCAGCAGTCGGATATAAACCTTCTAAATATACTTGATTTGCGGAAAAAAACCCTCCTCACTCGGCCAGTGGCTGCCGACAAAACTTCAAACCTTTACTTACACGGATCGAGGCCATGCACTCAGACGTCTCTGAGCAGCCCAATTCCTTCCCCAGGGCGCTTCTAAGGATACATACCGTTTATCCGCACACCAGCAGGCGGTTGTCTGTCCCCGAAGGAGGCAAGCCGAGACACGAGACACGGAGATCCTCCAGGCAAAGTCCCCTGGAGGGGCGCCAAGGAGGTCCGCCTCCCCGCTCTGCCACTGCGGGGTACAGAGACGATCTCCTGGCTGGCTCTCGCCACAAATGATTTGCAGAAAAAAACCTCCACAACTTGTAAAAGCTGTAAAGCCGGAATGATTTATTTCAGCGCTGGACAAATGTGCACTCCCAGAAATTCCCGAGTCTACTTTATCCCCTAACCTGTTGCATATGCATTAAAGACATATGCATATGTGTTAAACTGGTCTTATCAATTTTTATGAGTCTGTGCAATTTTTCAGTCAAGTAACCCAGATTCAGTTTTTCTGTCTGCTTCAGCCCCAAGGTCGGTAGGGCCTCTTATCTCTCTTTAGCTTGGGTGCTTACATTCCTTTCTAAGTAGCCTTGAATCTCTTTGTTCTCTCTGCAGGCCTTTTTGTGAGCATACAAGTTAACAGACTAAATAAGCAGATTCCAGCTAAATCCAAAATTGGTTTCTACCCCGAGTTAAATTTCCAACCCCTGTTTCATTCCCCTCTTTTCTAGAAAATGAGTAAATTCTTTTACTTAGTACAAATTTCTATGATAATAGGTGTCCCTTAATGGTTTGCCATGTACATTTGATAAGGAGGTCAACACTGCTATTCGCTGTAGTATTCTCCAATTCCAAATTAGCACTATAAAAGATAAGACTAAATTCACCCCAACTGATATCAATAAAACTACAATGGGGTGGCACAACATATTGAAAATTCTAGTTGCATTTGGTGACCATCGAAAGATTACATCCCACCAGTGATGATCTGCATTTTGTTTTATTCTTTGCAGAATTCTGCTTATTTCTCTAGTATTATGATGGACCATAATTAGAGCATTTTCTTTGCTTTTCTAGATCTTCTTCAAAATCACAATTAGTTCTTGGTGTCTAATTAATTGTCTTACTAATGTAAGGTCTATTCCAATAGGAGTAGATGATAGCCTGTGGTACATTGTGTAATTGTTTCTGATCAACTGGTGGGATCTCGCTGGTGCCAAATACAAAAAACCACACCTGATAATCCTAACAAAATTACAAATAGAAAAATTAGAATGATTTCTACTAGGTAAAACTACTCTGTTGCTATTGATTTCTGCAAAAGTACAAGCAGTCCTTAATTGTACACAAACTTTACCAGTGCATACTGAATCATGATTTGAAAGGGTTATGATTTTAGCTGAGGGATAGAACCAATTCATATTGAAGTTAGATACACCAATAATAGGTTAATGATTATTAGATGATTAAGCTAAAGCTAATTGTTATATTATTAGCTCATTTGTAGAAAGAAGTGGAGCAAGGGAACCATTATAGGAACATATTGAAACATAGTAGAACAATGCCCAGCACCTGGACTCTCTGTTAATCCATCACGAAGCAGGGGGCCTTGGATCATGCCAGAGGGTCACAGAGACCTGATGAAGACCTTCTTGACTTCATCCCTGGGACCACTGACCCAATTTGAGACCACCGACCCAATTCAATAGAAGAACTGTGCACGTGTAAAGGACTGATAACCTCATTTTGATACAAAGCGGGGATGGGAGGTGCTGGTGTTATGCATATGTATTATTTTGAAAAATAAATAGAAGGCAAAAACCTTGTGTGGTGAAGTCACACATTTCGAGGATGGCCCCCCCGTGCCACCAGCCAGCGTAATAAACATACCACTTTCTAACCTTGTCTAGTTAGAGAGTCTTTGTCCGTGATTTTCGGTTTTAGCAATTCAGTTGGTGAGCCAGCCAGGGGGAGACTCTGCTCGGCTGTGAGACTAGCTCGAGTTGTGGACTCCCTTGGGGTGCCACTGGGATATTCCTGGAAGAGTGGGGTCCAACGCCCAGACTGTTCATCCAGCAGCAGACAAGGACCCCTGACTACTAAAATTCCAGAAAAAATTGTATGTTTAAAAATTAAAGTAGCTTTAAGTAGTGACCTGTAAGGCATACACGTGGTCAGGAAAGGCCGTTTGATAAGTCGTGGGAGACATCCCACGTGGAACTTGTGCCTATGTAGTGTGCTTGGAAGCTGAAGATGCAGTTGAAATGTAGTTGTCAGCAGAAAGAGTTGTCGAACTGTTGTACTGAGCTCAGACTTTTGTTGCTGGCAGAAGGGGATTTTGCCATTTGTTTCGCTGTAGAGGGCTCAGTTTGCTACCGATGGGGCTAGCAGTCATAAGGGCAAATCCTGGTCTAAAGTTTTTATGCTATTGTTAGTGTGTCCTGATTGTGAGAACAATTGTGAGACCATTTGTTGAGACGTGCTGGTTAGCACGACACAAGTGGGAGTTTGGACGTGCAGTTCCATTCTCGGGTGACTGAAACGGCCAGGGAAAAACAAAGTGAGTGGGGTGCATGATCCTTAATAAAATCCCCTCCCCACTGTGACTTTGTGTGTGTGTGTGTTTTGGTTATGGGGGATGGAATTTTCAGGAACAGCCGGTGTTCAAATTAAAAGGGTTCAGACTTTGAGAAATTATAGAGGCATTGCTTTGCTGTTCAGGTGTTTATGTTTGTGGAATTTGAAATGTAGAGGTTAAGTGCTTTAGTGTAGTGTGTTTGTATATTGTTCGATTGCATGAAGTGTTTCCCACAGGAATGAGAGTGTAATGTTGTAGTCGTGTTTGGAGCTGTGGTGTATTTTTGAGGCAACACTGCCATCTTGTGTCAAAAGTTTTAAGTGTAGCACACGTCGAGTATGAAGTAGTAAAAGTGGTTTGTTTGAAAGAGTTGATTAATTTTTGAGAACTGAGACGAGAACATTTTGAAGTAAATTGGAGACAGACAAAGGATGGGGCCAGTTTGGCAAGAAAAAGTAGAAGCCTTTGATAAGAGTTTACTTGTGGTTTTAGGTACGGGGATTGTGTTTATAGATGCTGATTGCTAGAATCATAATAGAGGTAGTTTTGGTCTGAGAATCCAATCTGGCCAGATGGATAGAAGGAATTCCTTTGCTTCAGTGGTCTGGGCTCGACACGTGGGAGTTTGTGAATTCAGTAAACTGGTGGACAGACAGGGGAAATGAGAGAGTATTGAAACGGGGCAGAATAGAATTAGGTATTAATACTCCTGTCACAGCCCCCGAGACCTTGACACTTACTTGAGAGCAGCCAAACACCTCCTAAACTTGATAACAACCTCCAAACAACCATGTGTTAAGGCACCTCCCTGCCCTTTATACAGAAATTGTATTCAAACTCCTGTCCTCCTCCAGTACCAAGTTACTATTATTCCACATTCCAATATCTTAGAGTCTGTTAACCACTCTTCCCCTTTTCCAACCTTTTTCTTTTTTTTTCCTCTTTTTTCTCTCTTTTTCCTTTGATTTAACACACTTTGGACCGCACGAGGTATACACACAACTAGTTTATCTCTAAAAGTAAGTCCACAGCCCTTTCTTTTTCTGGTAAAATCCCCATTTCCAGTTGCATCTGCAAGTCTCTCCCCAACAAGCTGATACCTGCCCCAAGAATCAACAAGACATTGCCTATCCCCATGTCAGTCTCTCTCCTTATTACTCCATCTTCAATGACAGGGATTTTAAACCTTTCTCCTTCTGCCTCTGCCACTTCTACCCTGTCACCACCCATATCACATCTCCCTGGAATCCCTACAACACAAGTTCTCTCCACTCCAGAATCAACCACGAATTCCAATACTTCCTCTTGGGGATCTGCTTCCCAAGTTATCAAAGACTCTAGACAGCATTTATCCCCCAGAAAACAGAGCCCATGTCCTTCCCACTCCTGCACAGGGCACTTCCCCTGAAGCGCCTCCAAGTCTCCCTCTAGATGAGGGTGCTCCCTTCCCCCCCGCTACAGAAGAAACAGGCATCCCTAGTGCCTTCCTGGGACCCTGACCACACCAGGGCTCTGCCTCCCTCTTGAACCCCTCCCACAGATACAGCAGGAGCTGGATTTGCTGAGGGAAGAGACAAGAGCGGGGTTCAGAAGTGAGGCTGGAACCAGTAAGTGGACAGTTAAGAGCAGAAGTCAGCAGGAAAACTGGAATCAAGAAAAAAGCAGAGGTAGGAACAGGAGCAAGAGGCTCCAGAGTCACAGTGGGGATGGGAGTGATCACAGTCAGTATGGATGGGGTGGGCTGAAACTCCTGACACAGGCAGAGAAGCTGATATGGGTAAGGAGACCGGAGCTCCTGTCATGAGCAGAGAAAGTGGAGACAGGGAGAGGCAACATTTCCAGGGGGTCCCAGTCCCTTTCTCTGGTTCCCCATCTCATTTCCCCATGACCCTGCCCGCACGTCCCTGGCTTCTGTCTCCCTGCTGCAATCCATTCCCCTGACAGCTCAAATACCTCTCACTCTTCACAGCACAGAAAATCCTTCCTCTCCAACAGTATAATACAATCTACCATACTCCAGAAAATAGGGTTAAACTTTAAATCAACAATCCATATCACATATACTTTCATTCATTCACACTCACTCACTTTTATTTCTTTAATATCTCACTCATTCTGATTCACAACAAGAAAACAACAAGGTACCTTTTACTTTTAAGTCACTTGCTAATATCCACCCATGGGTATTGTAAAATCACAAAATGTTATTGGCCAAACCCAGATTTTCTTGGGTATTTATATCTCTCAATCCAGCAGTGTTGTACAACCCCAAATTTTCTTGGGTCTCTCAATCAAGCAACTTTGTGGGGTGCCCACTTTTGTCCTGTTTTCCCAGTGGATTGTGCTAGGAAAACCCTCAGCTCCCTTCTTCCAAGGGG
The DNA here is from genome assembly GCF_028551555.1 of Melozone crissalis. Taxonomy (NCBI): domain Eukaryota; kingdom Metazoa; phylum Chordata; class Aves; order Passeriformes; family Passerellidae; genus Melozone; species Melozone crissalis. The sequence goes on along the minus strand of NW_026535813.1, from coordinate 99,715 downwards.
TCCAACCCCTCCCTGGGACCCCATCCCAGTTTCCCAGGGGGCCACTCTCACTCCTTTTATCTCTCGCTTTGTCTCCTTGCTGGTGGTCTTTCTCATGAAAGATTGGAAACACAGCCCTCGGAAACCCCTCACTCACTTCGCAGTTCTGGAATAACCAGTCTGCATCTCATTCACACACACATTCATCCCCCGTATCTGCTTCCCCAAAAGATTACTTTACCAATCCTCTTTTCTTCTTTGGGTCTTTCTTTGTGCACGATAATTTTTGTGGGGCTACTGCAGTTCTTAGGGAGCCTTTTTTTCTCTTTTCCTTTGCTTTATGTGTCTCCTTTTGTCCACCAGGTGTTCTACCTGCAATCTCCAATCATGACAGGAGAGACAGAGCCAGGCTGCCTAAACCTGGCAGGGTGTGTCTTCCCCCACTTGGGATCTCCTGGTAGTCTTGGGAGTGAGGTGTTACATCCCAGACGAGCGCCCATTTCTGAAAAACACGTTCACTCTCCTGTGAAAATTTAAAAAGTTTAATAAAGGACAATAGGAGACAAGGACCATAGAGCAAAGGTTATTATGGTCAGGTGCATCTTGACACTCAGCCAAGAGCACACATCTTCAGAGATACCCCTTAAATACCTTTTCCTTTACATCAACCTGTTGCATATTCATAGACCTGTATGCATAGTAAACTTTTCCCCAAACTAGTTTACATGTTCCAAGAATTATTTAGCATATCTCCTCCTTGGATTCACCTTTTTAGAGCATGCTTATTCCTTGGCTGTGGTTTTAGTTCTTTTTTATCATCTCCAGGTTATTTTGGGCCTTGGTCCACACTGTCTTTAGATGGTGAGTGCTACTAGTTGGCATACCTGTAGCAGGTGTCCTCTTCATATGTTCATTGGATGTTACCCCATCCAAGCAGGCATTTTAACACAAGCCTACATACATCAGCTATTTCACTATGTCCAAGCTTAATTAACAACAGAAATCAAAACTATGTCTTTATAACAAAGTTACTTTAACATCACACATATAGAATCCATTTTAATATTTGCAAAAAGCCAATATTATAATATGTATCTATAACATTATCCATATATTTGTTTTTGACTGATTAACAGTCCAAGTAAAGTAACAGGAGGAAGCAGTAATACTAAAAAAGCTTTTACTAGCATAAGACAAATATTACTTTGAGGTAATGGCAAGTCACTGCTTGCTTGATAATTCTTGATGTTCAGGCAAACCATATCGATGCCCACACATCAGCTGTTTAATTTGTTTATTGTTCTGACTGCCCCTTAAAGGATCTCGATGCTGACAATCAGCTCTTCTTTTTGTGAGATGCACAATATCAAATGTGGGATTTCTCAGCTGTTCAGATGGTCTGGGGAAAAGCCCAAAGATGGCCTTGGGCCCCCGGGTTCGAAAGGACGAGAGGAAGCTTCAGATTTGTTCTTGGTCTTGGTGTTTATTAATTGCTTATCTAAAAGATTTTCTCTTGGCCTGACAGAGTTCTGCTCAGCAGTCAGCCATGGGCACACACTGAAAGCCCCTGGGGCGGTCACCTATCTTTATACCCGGAGTTACGTATACAATATTTATCATTTTTCTCCAATACCCTCTTCCCTTATTAACCAGTGTTCCCCTAGTAAGGTCCAATCCCGGAGTGCCAACATCACCACAGAAGATGGAGGCCTAGAGGAAGAAGAAGAAGGAGAAGGGCACGCCCCAATCCCTCCATCTTGCCTCTCTAGACCCCCCTGTACAGGGATCTTAAACCCTGTATCTCACACTCCAATTAACTTGTCCCTTCACCATTCACCCCAGTGAAATCCTCCCGTCCTCATACTGATGTCATCTCCCATGTGGGATCAAAGTCCAGCCACCAGACATCTCTGGCAGCATTCCAGGACTCCCGAGCCCCCCAGGGGGGGTCTGGTTCACCCTGCACCCCAGTTCTGAGAGACTGAGATCCCACATCTCCCCCTTCTGTTTGCACCAAAAGACCTTTTTTTGCTTTTATGTGAAAACCCCCCAAAGTCCTTAGTTTCTTTTCATTTCTCTTCTGGGTCGTTTTTTCGCAGCCCGAGTCTCGACTTCTGTCTGAGTACTCGTCTCTCTGCTTCTTGGATCAGCATTCTCGTGTTCTCGCGTTCGGAATGGCTTCACGTGCCGCGCTGACACCCACTTCAGACCTCGATCTGTGGAGATACAAGCGAAACCCTTTCCCCAAGTGATTAGTCTGAAAGGACCCTCTATTTGTCCGGTCTCTGGGTTCCTGATCAAAACTAAAGGATTTTCCCTTAGCTTTGCCTGTGTGTTGTTTAGAAAATGTCTCACGGTCGGTGGATCAGGTTCCGAGGATGAGCTATTTAGGAAATTCAGCACATACAATGCCTTATTTAATTTCATGTGAGGTGTTGCCTCTGGCTCACCCCTTCTCTGTCTGTCCAGAAGGGATTTTAGGGTGTGATGTGTTCTCTCAATGATTGCCTGACCTGTGGGTGAATGCGGAATACCAAACGTGTGTCTGACACCCCATCTTTTCAGGAATCTGTCAAGCACCCTGCCTGTGTATGTTGGACCATTATCTGTTTTTATCTCCTGAGGCACACCTAATGCTGCAAATGCCTGCAGAAAGTGTCGGCAAGCATGGTCTGCTGTTTCCCCAGCATGTGCTGAAGCAAAGACTGCACCTGAGAATGTATCTACAGAAACGTGAACATTTTTGAGCTTCCCAAAAGATGGGTATTTTGTGACATCAGCTTGCCACAACTGAAGACTTTGCAGCCCCCGCGGATTGATGGCCCCGGTAGAAGAAGGTGGCTGCACAAGCTGACAGTCTGGACAAGCACTAATGATCTCCCTCGCCTGACTCTTTGTGAGACGAAAGGACTCCATCAGTGCTTGCGCATTCTGATGAAAGAACGCATGACTTAACCTTGCCTGCTCAAAAATGTCCGGCAGTGTTTGCAAAATGGGCATTGTCAACCTGTCCGCCCGAGCATTCCCTTCCGCTAAAAACCCTGGAAGTGTTGTGTGCGCTCTAATGTGTGTGATAAAATACTCCCTTTCCCTGCTCTCTAGCAGTGTTTTCAAGCTTGTCAGGTATGAGTATAAAACCTCATTACTGACTTCTTTCAAGAGCGAACCCTCCAATCTCTTGACCACACCCGCAACATATGCGGAATCTGTCACCAGATTGAGAGGCTGTTTGAACAACTGAAATGCTCGGACAACGGCCGCCAACTCCACAATTTGTGGAGAGCCCTGAACCATCCTCATGTCTGATTCCCAATCCCCTGTCGTTGAGTCTCTCCACGTGATCACTGACTTGTGTGTCTTCCCCGAGCCATCCGTGAACACGGTGATCCCGTCCAAAGGTTCTTCACTTATCTGTGGTTTTGCTCTATAGCATATTTGCGATTGCAGTATTCTGTGTTGGGGAAAGTGGATTGTGCAAGCTCCTGGGAACGCTAACAATGCGATTAACAGGTCTTTCGATTGTTGCATTGCCCAATCGAAGTAGTCTCGTTTCAGAGGTAACCTGATGACTGAGAATTCTCTTCCCGCCATTGTCAGCAGCCTTGTTCTCGCCTTTATGATGATTTGTGCTGCCATCTCCAGATCTGTGAGAATCGTTTTCGCGGGCCTGTGCGGTAGGAAAATCCACTCTATGATTATCAAAGAGTCCTTTTGTGATTCATCCCATTGGAAGATCAAACCATGGAACTGCGTTTTCTTCCCCAGCACTGCCAACTGAAAAGGCAACGATGGAACAAATCGATGTGCCTGCCTTTTCTGTATCGCATCCGAGATTTTCTCCAACTCTTTTCTTGCTTCTGGTGTGAGTGTCCTGGGAGAACGAATGTCTGTGTCTCCTCTCAAGAGATCAAGCAGTGCTGGAATGTCACTATTTGTGATTCCCAAAACTGGTCTCATCCAGTTGATTTCTCCCAAAAGCTGTTGCAGATCATGCAAATTGTTGACCTTTGTGCTGATCTCCACCTTTTGAGGCTTTATTGTTTTCTCTGAGATTTTCCACCCTAGATATTTCCAAGGTGCAACCTCTTGAATCTTTGAAATGCTGATTTCCAGACCTGCCTTTTGCACCTCTGCGATCACACAGTCACGAGCTTCTTGCAGCTCCTGTCGTGTTGATGCTGCGATGAGCAAATCATCCATGTAATGAATGATCTTCGCCTTCGGAAATTTCTTTCGTGCTGGTGCCAAAGCTCGCGCCACGTACCATTGACAGATCGTCGGAGAATTTTTCAGGCCTTGTGGAAGGCAGACCCAATGGTACCGCTGCAGAGGCGTTTCCCTGTTGATACTCGGGACTGAAAAGGCAAATCTCGGAGCATCATCTGGATGGAGTGGGATACTGAAAAAGCAATCCTTGAGGTCAATGACCACAAGCTGCCAATCTCTGGGAATCATTGAGACAGATGGAAGTCCCAACTGAAGTGGCCCCATGTCTTCTATGACTTCGTTGATCTTCCTGAGGTCGTGTAGCAACCTCCATTTGCCCGACAGCTTTTTCTTGATGACAAACACCGGAGAATTCCAAGGGCTGTCTGTTGGCTTGATGTGTCCCTTCTGCAATTGTTCTTGGACCAGGTCTTTCAAAGCACTCAATTTTTTCCGCTCAAGGGGCCACTGATCCACCCAAACTGGATCATCTGTTTTCCATGTCAGCTTCAGTGTGGCGAGTGCTGCAGTGACCCCTATTAAAAATCCATTTCGATCTTCGCGCCCCATTGTGCCAAAAGGTCCCGACCCCAGACTGTGATCGGCTTTTGAACGACAAAAGGACGAATGATCGCCGTCTTATCTCCTGGTCCCGTGACAACGACGGAATTCTCACTTTGCAGACACAGAGATGCTCCCCCGATGCCTGAGAGAGAGCCCAATGGCGCGACCAAGCTCCAATTGCGTGGCCAAAAGATGTACGATATTACTGTTACATCCGCCCCTGTGTCGAGCATACCTCTGATCGATATTGTCCTGTCCCCACATGTCAATTGGCACGTGAGCGTGGGTCGGTCTCGACCTATGTGCTTCACCCATGTTGTATGTACTTCAACATGCTCTTTCATAGGGAGACCTTCTTCGTCGAAGATTGACATGACCTCTCCAACTGCATGTGGTGGCAGTGCGAAGGCTCTCGCAACCACAGTATTTTCTGGTACAGTCAATGGTGGACGAAGCGCTCTTGCCAAAACTGTTAACTCTGTATTTTTGTCTGCTGAGACAACTGTTGGATAGACAATGAGCCCAAGAATACTGCACTTATCTTGTCCAACTATCAAAAAATCTTGTTTCTTGTATGAGTCCCCGCGGATACCTGTTGGTATCTCCGCATGACTTTCATCTAGAAAGCATACTAGTTTTGAAGCTGCCAATGCACACTGTGCCCCTGGTGGGAGGAGGTCTGGGTCACTGTGGAATCGACTGAGGGTTTTGCTGAGGGCATCTGCTTGTTGCTCACTGATGACTGCCTTGTCTGTTCTTGTGACACCGCCAGTATTTGTGTCGGAGCGCGCCGGGGATTTCCCGCGCTCAATTTCCCGTTTCCCGGATGCGGCAACGGATTTCCTTCCACATCTGTCCGGGAATAACATTCTTTCACGGAGTGTCTTCCTCTTCCGCACCGTGCGCAAATTGGTCTTTCCGCTCTCTGGACTGGCGTTGGTATATGTGTCCGTGGGCAATTCCTTTTCATGTGCCCAGATTCCCCACATCCGTAACACTGTCCTCCTTGGGGTCTGTTTCTTTTCTGCATTGCCGCAAGAACTTTGTTGATATTTTCGTCCTGTTGATGAAGTAATTTCTCGAACATCTTCTCCAATGTCTTGTCCTCTGATTGCCCTTCTGAGCGTCCCTTTAGCTGTTTCTCCCATTCCTCTTTTAGTTCATCCTTTACAATCGCTGCGACGTGCTGAGGCGTCCCCACCTTGCTGCATGCCTCCACCATCTCTGCCAAGGATGGCCGTCCTGGCATGGTGCTAATCACCCGTTGACAATCCGGGTTGGCATTGCCGAAAGCTAAATTCTCCAAGAGAGGCCTCTTCACTTCTTCTGTTGTCACCTGTCGATCCACGGCTTGCGTGAGTCGGTCGATGAATGACATGAATGGCTCTGTGGGACCTTGCCTGATGCAAGAGAACGGGACATCCGGAGCTCCTGTCGGCGTAATTTGCATGATTGCCAATCGCGCTGCTTCTTTGATGTCGCTTAACACTCTCCGTGGAAGCCGCGCTGCTTGTTCCCCTGGATTGTCATCTGGAGGATCCCCTGCTAATTGCCCTTCTGTGAGGTTCGCATTCGGCCCACCTTGGTATCTGTTCCGCAACTCAGCAAGATATTTTCTCCACCTTTTTTCCCAGACAAGACTCTGTGTGTCAGTGAGGATCATTGCCACAATACTTCGAATGTCATATGGTGTGAGATCATACATAGAGAATGTCCCTCTTAATAGCTGTTTGAAGTATTGTGAGTTCAGCCCAAAAGTCTGAGCTGCCTTCCCTAGGTCTTTGAGTGTCTCATGACCCATCCTTTCCCACCTTGGATTCTGTCCCTGGGCATCATATGTCACTGGCATTGTTAAATCCCCTGATCCCGGGAATAAATGCTTTTCCTTTTCCAATGCTTTTCTGATTTGCCTCCAATCCATTGTCTTCACCGGCTCTTGAAACCCCTCTTCATCAGATTCCATTGGGATTTGCATGAATAATGGTGTTGTAGATGTCATCGGTGATTCATAGTGTCTCATTTTTTGCCTTGAGGTTTTTGGCCTTGCTCCTAAATCCGAAAAGGAAACTCGAGGATCCTGTTGATATTTCTTCTTTACTGTATCGAATGAATGCAAGAAGCTTTTTGCTGCTTCTGCTGCTGATAGCATCCATGTTGGGACACCTTCCGATGCTGTGATCCTTATGACATCTTCCCCTTGTAGCTGTTCTTCATCTGAGCTTTCATCATCTTCATGAAATCCCGAAGTGGATGGATAATCCCTTTGTCGTGTTAACATTGTTTTCTTCGAGGTGCTTTTCTTTTTATATATTGTTGGAAAAAATTGCTGCATTGTTGCAGTCTCGCCACGAGATGGCGCTGTGGCTCCGCCGAGCCGACCCGGCATGTCGTGCACTTCTGCCCTCCTGCCACTAGGTGGCGCTGTCACCGGCCTCCCTGGCTCGGATGACGAAGCAAGCTCGACTACCCTACTTCCTCTTCCGGCTCGGCGTCTCCCATGGAGGGAAGGAACTGAAACTCCGAGGCTCGAGACCAAAGGCGCCAGATCTGGAGACGGAGTGGAGCCCTGGGACGTAGAATCCCTAGCACGGCCCCTCCTCACCCGCGACGTCACAGGGGACCGGGCTCGGGCCCGCCCGCGTCTTACTCTCTGCGCGTGCGTGCTCTCTGAGCTACTTCCGGTGTCCCCCAAGGTAACGTCATCATCGTCTCCCCCCTGTTTCACCTCCGAGGTTCCCGCCCCTCGGTCTGTCCCGGAATTAGACCCCTCCTCCTCTGACGTTGTGTTCGCCTCCCCCGCCGGCCCCCCGGCTCTACCCGCGATTCGAGCTGACCGTCGCACCGGCTCTGACGTCACACCCGCGCGCCTCCTGCGTCCCGCCGCGGCGGCCCTCCGAGGCCGCGCGTTTTCCCTCAGCCCGCCTTGCGCGCTCGCGTGTGAGTCTACACCCCGGTTTTTGCGAGTTTCGCCCTCCGCGCGCGTGTCCTCATCCTCACCGGCGCTGCTCGCGCCCGCCGCCGCCGCCGCGTCGCCGCTTTCGCCGCGAGCAGGCCCCCCCCCCGATCCCTTATCTTCCTGCTCCCCCCCTTCTGCTCCTGACTCCTCCACACTCTCTGGAGTTTCAGGACGCCCTTGGGGTTTGTTGCATTTTTTGATCGGGGGTTTTAATATTTTTTCCTGCTCTCTTTTTTCGAGAGCCCTTTCCCCCTGGCCTTTCAAAGCCAGAGCAATTTTTTTCCCGGAGCTCTGCCGCTCCGCCCCCTCCTCTGAGGGTGCCGCAGCTTCTCGCTGCTTTTCCAGTTTTTTAGACTGGACTGCAATACCTTGTAACATGATTCTTGCCGGCGAGAGTAGCTTTAACGCTGTCTCATCTTTTTTTGTTGCTAAAATGTATAAATGCCTATTAATTTCCTGCCAAAACCCTACTTCGAACAACAGACAAGTCTCTGCAAGTGGGTAATTGAGCCTTGCCCATAATAACAGCTGTTTTAATTCTTTCTTTGGGATCCCTTCTGTATATAATTCTGCTACACTTTGTAAGGTGGATAAGATTTCCCGTTGTTCTTGGGAGAGTGTTGCCCCCATAGTATTATTTTGGCCTTCTTACCGAATCTGTCGCCAGCGTGGTCTGGAGGCCCTTGTTCTCCGTCCAGCAGATTACGAGGGATGGATCAGAGGCGCCTTTCTGGTCCCAGTCCAGGCCGCTCTGCTACGAGCTGTCTTCAGCAGAAGCTGAGAGATGGGATTTCTCAGTGACTGCTGATTTTTGCAGCTTCTCCCGGCCGGTTTTTTCTTTTTCTTCTTTCTTTCTTCAGGCTTCCCTCCTCTGGAGTTATCAGTGCTGTTCTCTTGGCTCTTCAGCTCTTCAGGGCTTTCCCCCCCCCGAAAGGTTTGGTGGGAGATAGCCCGCACAGCGGACGCCAATTGTGGGATTTCTCCGCTGTTCAGATGGTCTGGGGAAAAGCCCAAAGATGGCCTTGGGCCCCCGGGTTCGAAAGGACGAGAGGAAGCTTCAGATTTGTTCTTGGTCTTGGTGTTTATTAATTGCTTATCTAAAAGATTTTCTCTTGGCCTGACAGAGTTCTGCTCAGCAGTCAGCCATGGGCACACACTGAAAGCCCCTGGGGCGGTCACCTATCTTTATACCCGGAGTTACGTATACAATATTTATCATTTTTCTCCAATACCCTCTTCCCTTATTAACCAGTGTTCCCCTAGTAAGGTCCAATCCCGGAGTGCCAACATCACCACAGAAGATGGAGGCCTAGAGGAAGAAGAAGAAGGAGAAGGGCACGCCCTAATCCCTCCATCTTGCCTCTCTAGACCCCCCTGTACAGGGATCTTAAACCCTGTATCTCACACTCCAATTAACTTGTCCCTTCACCATTCACCCCAGTGAAATCCTCCCGTCCTCATACTGATGTCATCTCCCATGTGGGATCAAAGTCCAGCCACCAGACATCTCTGGCAGCATTCCAGGACTCCCGAGCCCCCCAGGGGGGGTCTGGTTCACCCTGCACCCCAGTTCTGAGAGACTGAGATCCCACAATCAAAGGCACCCACAACTTTGACACTCACATAGAGTCCATGCTTGATGACCCCCTGTGTGACAGGCCAAGAAGGGAAAAGAAGGTAACAGACCTGCAACCACCTCTGGACGTATGATCAACTGGTTCTCCGAGGATGAAAGATTTATATTTTGCTCCTTTTCTGTGTTTTGATTGGCTGGCTGTTCAGTGGGGGGAGGGGAGGGGGTCTGGTGTTTTCGGCTGGAATCTAACAGGGACTGGTGTCTGTGGTGATGCAGGTATGACTCCTTCCCCATATGGTGGGATGGGGGGGCCCAGTGTGAATCATCTGGTGCTCAATCAGACCAGAGCTGTGGCTGAAGCTCTTCCCACATTCCTCACACTCATAGGGCCATTCCCCACTGTGGATCCTCTGGTGAGTGATGAGGTGGGCCAGTGGTTTTTCCACTTTCTGGGTCTTTTGCGGGGACTCGTGCTTTTTTTCCTTTGCTAATGATGTTGGTTTTTTTCTTTTTTTTTGACGTAGAAGAGTGTTTTATTGTGGGGGAGTGGGGGATGCCAGTGAAATGGGAGATTCTCCTTGGGGTGAAAGAGGAGGAAGTTCGTTGAGAATTGTACAAACTTTAACATATCTTTATGTAGCTACCTCCAAGACATGCATAATTTTGAGAAATTTTCCTTACTGCCATTACTGAGAAGCTTGTTTTTAGAATATATTAGAGAGACCCTTCCAGCTAAGGCATGGACCCTGGCCAAACCCTGGCCTTACCTGGTTGGGAAGTATGCAAATAAACCCAGGTGTTTTCTGCACCAAAACTGTACTCAGGTAGTTTTGGCTTGCCGAATTTGGACTTATAATAGCTGGACCCCCTTTTGAAGTGAACTTGGAAATCTTAACCAGGAATGATTTTCTAAGCCCTCACTCTAAAATGAGGCTTGCCAGCTATTGCAGACCCTGGGTAATGGTACAGTATTTAGGGAATTGATAATTTATTGTTTTATATCACTATCCTATCTTTCACATACTTTGAATTGTGTCTATTTTCTGATTTATTTCAGCTTGGTGCGAATTTATTGTTTTGCCATATGTGTTATTTGGCCTTTATGTTGCCTTCATGTTCATAATGAGAGACATACATGTTAAAAAACAACAGAAGGGGGAGTATGGCTCCTCAAGATCGTTTACACTAATATTTACACTAAAACCTTTTAAAGCAAATAAAATTGAACCAAATTTGATCCCCAGCAGAACGATACTGCTTTGAAGATTTGCATGTGCAGAGCCAATTTCTAAATATAATGTCAATCATCACACTTAGTACATTTGCTGAGGATATCAGACTGGAAGCTGCTGTTGACTCTTGAGGGAGACAAGAGGCCTTGCAGAGGGCTCTAGATAGATTGGAGAATTGGGCAATGATTATTGGGATGAAATTTAACAAGTCAAATGCCAGATTCTGCATCTAGGACAGAATAATGCTGGGCGCAAGTATAGATTGGGAAAGGCTAGAGAGTAGCCCTGCAGAAAAGAATCTGGGGCTGCTGGTTGGGAGGAGGCTCAGTATTGAGTCAGCAGTGAGCTCTGGCAGCCAAGAGGCCAAACCATGTTCTGGGGTGCATCAAACACAGCTGGTCAAGAGAAGTGATGATCCTGCTGTATTCAGTGCTGGTATGGCCTCACCTTGAGTACTGTGTGCAGTTGTGGGCCTAATCATTTAAGAAGGATGTGAAGGCCCTTGAATGCATCCAGAGGACAACAAAGCTGATTAAGGGGCTGGAAGGAATGCCCTATGAGGAGCAGCTGAGGACTTTGGAAAGAAGGAGGGTGAGGTGTGACCTCGTGGCACTCTACAGCTTCCTGAGTTTGGAAGTGGAGAGGGAGGTGCTAAGCTCTTCTCCCTGGTATCCAGTGATAGGATGCATGGGAATGGTTCCAAGCTGCATGAGGGGAGGTTTAAATTGGACATTAGGAAGCATTTCTTTACCCAGAGGGTGGTCAAACACTGGAACAGGCATCTTAGACAGGTGGTTGATGCGCCATGACTGTCAGTGTTTAAGAGACATTTGGACAATGCCCTTAACATCATGCTTTAACTTGGTCAGCCCTGAACTGGTCATGCAGTTGAACTAGATTATCATTTCAGAGAGTAGATATAGGAGAAGGGAGAAGAGAGATTCAATTTGTTCAGAGTTCCTGAGGGGCTGCAAAGAAAAAATGAGCTACAGAAGTTCTTCCAGACACTGGAACAGGTTGCCCAGAGAAGTTGCCCCATCCCTGGAAGTGTTCAAAGCCTGAACAAAGTCACACCATCACTGAGTACTTCTGTGCTGAACATGCTGGAACTTCAGTATGATCTGAAGTCCAAGGCAGCAAAGTGGTACCACCATCGACATTGCTAATGCATTTTTCATTTTTCTCCATCCCTTTGGCAGCAGAGTGTAGGCCACAGTTTTCTTTCACCTGATATGGCATCCAGTACACGGGATGCCTTGCTCTGCTGTAGCACTGGATGGGCCAGGCTCCACTCTGCTGCGTGGCCCAGCTGGCTCAGTCCGCAGTGAGTCTCGGCTGAGATTCTGCAGCCACTAAGTTCCAACTGGGGCCGGTGGGCCAGGCTGGCCCCAGCTCTGCTTCAGGTAGAGCTGAGCCAGGCTCTGCTCCAGCTGCGAGCCACTGAGCCATCCTGCTGGTGCCATGGAAAAATCATGCGGCTAAGAACAGAGGTGGCCCTCCAGCCCTGTGCAGAAAGCAGCCCTGCAACTGGAATTGACCATGGCAGGGGCCAGAAAACAGCCATGTTGCCCAGCAGAGATCACATGACCATCCGCAGGCCCGGGCAAGATATTAACTGTTTCAGTGCACGGATGAAACCTGCAGACATCAATCCTCTCTCAAGTGAGAGAAAAAGAAAAGACTGAAGACACAAAAAGAAAAGAGCATGGAGACACTGAGGTCAGTGAAGAAGGAGTCAAATCCCAGATGGAAAGAGAATTATATGCCTTAGTCTTGGGCAAAAATTCTCTTTTAAAGCTATGGTGAAGATATAATTGATGCATCAAACTCTTTTATTTTTCCCCCTGTAACTCATGGAATGCATTGGGCGGTGTGTAGTAACCACAGCTGTGAGCAGAGGCATCAGTGTTTAAGCAAGCAGATGTTGAAGTAGCTGTGATCCAATAAGAAGCTTGAACAGAGAGAGATGAGAGAGATGAGATGAGATGAGAAACCTGGCCCCAGGGATGGGAGAAAAAAACCTCTGTTCCCAGAGATAAAAGAACTTTTGTTTCTACATTAGAACAGCTCATCCTTAAAATTGTACCCCAATTAGCTGAAATGACCCATGGTGGTAGTTGTGGGAAGACTACCAAACCATGGGAGGGACTTCACAATTGCAGATTTCCGGGTGGCTGCTATTTGTGAAAATTAAAACCATGAGAGAACTGTTTCTTGTGGAAAAGTCTCCATGGCATGGCAAGAGAGACTCGTCTCCCTAAGTGAACTCAAGAAAGACTATTCTAGAAGTGGTAAACTGGCTGAAAATACCAAATTTTGTGTCTTTACACTGTCAGGGGGAAAGGAAAGAAGAGTTTTGGGGGAGGAGAAGTGTTCTGAAGGTTTATTCTGATTCTTATTATTCTTCTTTTAGTTCTGTTAATAAAGTTTTCTTTATACTCTTTAAAGTTTTGAGCCTGCTTTTGCCCTTCTCCTAATCCTTATCTCACAGCAGAAAATGAGTAAATAATTCTAGTGAGTGCGCTGGCATTTGGCCAGCACTCAACCCACCTCATTAATTGTTGTGTTGGCCAGGAAATTGAATTAGAGAACCAAAACCACTACAAAGCCATCAGATTCCAAAGGATGTTGGTCAAAAAAATAGCAGCTATGTCCCCACTGACCAGCAAGAAGGAAACACAGGCTTTCCTAGGTGCTGTGGGTTTTGGGAGGATGCATATTCCAGATTAGTGAGATTGTAAGCCCTCTCCATCATATGAAGCGGAAGAAGAATGATTTCAAGTGGGGTCCTGAACAACAACAAGCTTTTGAACAAATTAAGCAGGAGATTGTTCATGCAGTAGCCCTTGGACCAGTGAGGACAGGTCAAGATGTGAAAATGTACACCACAGCAGGGGAGAATGGTCCTTCCTGAAGCCTCTGGCAAAAAGTAACTGTGGAAACTCAAGGATGACCCCTGGGATTCTGGAGTCAGGGATACAAAGGATTTGAGGCCTGTTGCAACCCAACTGAAAGGGAGATACTGCACCTTGTCAAGGGATTCGAGTTGCTTCAGAAGTGATTGGCAGTGAAGCACAGCTCCTACTGGCACCCTGACTGATGGACTGCTGGTGTTGGGCTGGGTATTTAAAATCAAAGTCCCTTCCACACATCATGCAGCTGATGTCAAGTGGAGTAAATGGATCTCTCTGATCGCCTTAGGCTACAAGATAGGTGTTAAATGAGATAAGGAAAAAGGCAATCCTGCAAGGCAGGTAGTGTTTCTTTTTCTTCACACCAATGACTCCCTCTGGGGAAGCACCAGCACAGTAACACCCATCCTAAGGGGTCACCTCTGCTAATGGGCCATAATGGATTCAATGGCACTGGCAGAATGGGCAGCTGCAAGGATTTAGACCATCAAAGACTCACAAAATATCCCATGACTCCCAGTGTTACATCACACATTGTGAAACTCCCCACCCTGGGGGAGGTACTGAGCATTCCCACCTAAACCTGAGCATATATATAATCTTTGGCCTTGGGGACTTCAGGACCTCTTGATAGATCCAGAGGAGGACCAGAACTTCAACAGGGCTGTGACCAATACTCTGACCAACAAGGTACCAGGTTGTACTCTGCCTTTGTGGGTTAAAACCAGTTTTGTCTGAATCATTGTATTTATTGTAACCTCTTCAGTAAATTGTAACTCCAACCTGTAATCTCTCTTGAGGCAGCTGTGGGGTTAATTTCTTCTACTGCTTAACTTTTAAACCAGCTCACGTGCTGAGGAGACCCCACTGTATAATCAGCTACCTGAAAATGAAAACCAATATGCTCTCTTTACTGACAGTTCCTGCCATATTGTAGGGGTACATCAAAAATCGAAAGCTGCCATATAGAGTCCTATGTGGCAAGTCGCAGAAGCTATTGAGGGACAAAGTGGATCAAGTCAGGTTGCAGAGCTGATAGCTGTCCAGTTGGCTTTGGATATTGTTGAACAAGAGAAATGGCCAGTGCTCTACCTCTACACTGACTCATGGATGGTGGCAATTGCTCTGTGAGGGTGACTAGAACAATGGAAACAGACCAATTGTCAGCACAGTGGGAAATCCATCTGGGATGCTGAAGGATGCCAAGACATCACTTCCTGGGTAGAGAAGCTGGCTGTAAAAGTATGTCATATAGATGCACACATACCCAAGTGTTGAGCTAATGCAGAACATCGCAACAATGGACAGGTGGATCGAGCTGCCAAGACTGAAGTGTCTCAGGTGGATCTGGACTTGTTGTATTCATATTTCAAGAGTCCCATACCTTCTGGGTGGTTTTCTCACAAGCAGCTCTTCACAGCAGTGTTATGCCTGCTTCTTCATCAGGGCTCCTCCAAGGCTCTCCCTGACTGGCCAGCCCATCCCCTTTTATCCCAGTTATCTTCATTAGCCACAGCTGCCACCCAATTAAGGACATCACAGCTGCAGCCCATTTAGAACAACTAGGATTGGGGTAAGGCCACTTATACAATACATATATTTTACTAGGACTCCTACTATATGGACTGGCAGCATAAGGGTGAATTATTTCTAGCTCAGTGGGCCCATGACACCTCAGGTCATCAGGGAAGAGATGCAACACACAGATGGGCTCATGACTGAGGGGTGAACTTAACCATGGACAGTATCTCCCAGATTATCCATAACTGTAAAACATGCTGCAATCAAGCAGGTAAAGCCCTTGTGGTATGGGGGAAAATGGTCAAAAATACAAATTTGGGGGGGCCTGGCAGATCAATTATATCACACTCCCACAAACTCACCATGGCAAGAGCTATGTGCTTACAATGGTGGAAACAACCACTGGATGGCTGGACATGTATCTTGTGATTTATGCCACTGCCTGGGACACCATCCTGGGCCTTGAAAAGCAAGTCCTGTGGCAACATGGTACTCCAGAGACAACTGAGTCAGACAACAGGAGTAATTTCAGAAATAGCCTCATAGACACCTGGGTTAGAGACCATGGGATTGAGTGGTCATATCATATTCCCTATCATGCACCAGCCTCTGGGAAAGCTGAATGGGACAATGGACTGTTAAATACCACATTGACAGCAATGGGTGGTGGGACCTTCAAGCATTGGGACCGACATTTAGAGAAGGGCACCTGGTTAGTTAACTCAAGAGGCTCTACCAATTGAGCTGACCTGCCCAATCAAAACCTTCATGTACCAAAGAAGGGGATAAAGTCCCTGTGGTGCATATGAGGAATATGTTGGGGAAGACATTGTGAATTAGTCCTGTCTCAAGCAAAGGCAAACCCATCCATGGGATTGTTTTTACTGAAGGACCTGGGTGCACTTGGTGGGTAATGCAGAGGGATAGGGAAATGCAATGAGTACCTCAAGGGGATTTGATTTTTGGGTGAGAACAGTCTGTAATATTGAATTGTATAACATTGGTTGCTGAATGACACTAGCACTGTGTGCCATAACTACCATGGACAATGAGGGTGGACTGCTTCAGATACACCAGTTGTGAGCTCCTGATGCAGCTTGCACCAAGTCAACAGCACACCAGCCTTCCTGCCCTGAAAGATATCTAGGACATATAGAACCCACAGTCATGAACTAAATGAACTCAACAGACATCTTGGAGGGATGGTCATTGACTATGGTAATGATATCCGTTCTTGTGTGTGCTTTTATATATATATATAGTATATAGTTGGAAGGTATAGGATCTGGGCATGAATAGATGATATAGAATAAGGGGTGGATAATGTCCTGGTTCTGGCCAGGAGAGGGGTAATTTTTTAGTTGCTGGGAGGGGTGGGACTGGAGGGTCCCTTGTGGTCAATAAGCATGGTGGAGGGAGTGGTCTGGTAGCACCCATTCCAAGCACTCATGTGTGAATTGTTTGCCTATCATGTACACTTTGCCTATCTTGTACACTTTATTACTGATATTGTAGCTGTTTAATGTTTGTTTTCTTATCTCATTACTGTTTCCAGTAAATTGTTCTTATCTCACCCCATGCTCTTTACCTTTCTGTCTCCAATTCTCCTCTCCAGCCCACCATAGGGGAGGGAGAAGTGAGCAATCAGTGAGTGGTTTGGAGTTTCAGTGGGAACACTAAATTGGGGAATACCATTCCTAAACCAAATCAGAATGTGTTTAATGCTACAATATGAAACTCTTATTATCCTGATACACCAAAGCTTGCAATCATTCACTCTATTTAATTCACGCTGCTTTGAACCATCCCTTTGATGCACTTAAATTTAAGAATTTCATGAGTTCTTGCAGCAGAAGCCTTGAAATTTAGACTTGACTTCATACATGGAAGTGATGTCTCTCACAGCTTCAAAAGCTCAGTAAAACTGATATTAGATGCCATTAGTAAGTAAAGCAAGTTTATATTTTTTCTCTCTTGGGTATTGCTGTCTTTTTGACAGCCTGTGACTGTCTCAATGGTTACACAGGAAGCTGAAGACTTCCTGAAGCTGAAGACTTCAATGTTTTATTAATAAGGATTAAAAATACAATTTTAGATACATGAAACCTGTGAGGCTAGTCAGGGACTTGGAGAAAGCATGTTGATATCCTAAAATAAGTAGAAGTGAGCATCTCTCAAGGCACTGTATGCTTATGTACATGAGAAAAATAACTTTCTGAACATGAATTTCCTGTACATGTTAACTTTCATGTAGTTGAGTTTTCAATTTGGGACTAGACTGATTGGAAATACTTTAGTCCCTCTAACATGGAAAATAGTTTGGTCAACTGGAAACTTTCATCAATATAGGATATTAGTCTGCCTTAATATCGCAGTTACACTGCCTCTTTCAGTAGCAGATCCTTGGGAAAGAGTATAAGCAGCAGGTATGTTTAGTATCATGCTTCCTCCCCTCCGGTAGACCCTGTCTAAAGGTGGGAAACAGGAGTTCAAAGACTTCATAAGCTTGAGGTTACATCTAGATAGTATTTGTGTTAATGATGAGCTGATCTGTGAATTTATGGAGTCTTACCTTTAATATACTTATGCTTTTGACTTGCAACAAGATTTTCTAGCAACCAGTATGCAATACAGAACAATATATTAGTGTTATGCTGTATTCCTTCTTGCATGCAACCTCCGGATTAATTGGTCTTGTCCTTGTTCACCTGGAAAGTTGTTTGAGACCTTAAACTGCCCCTTCTCAGTTAGGAGAACCCTACAATAAGAAAATGAAACAAGTAGAGCAGAATTTTCTTCTAGCCCCATCTTGTTTAGTCCATCCTCATATACTTAAGGGACACAGTAGATAATGGTCAGAAAATAAAATGAAGTTAGCTTTAAACTGCCTTTGGGATTTGTTTGCTTGAATATGAAAATAAACAGGAACTCTATTCATGTTAATATATGGCAAGATAGAAGAAAGGAATGAACAAAAAAAGCTTTTTATTAAAAGAACAGAAGTGACTTTGACCGTGTTTTTCAGAACATCTGAAAAAGCAGTGTTTTCAAGAACTGACTAAATATAACCTAGTTGTGCTCTGCTACATGGAACCGCATATCAACCAATGGTCTTTAAGAGCAAAACCATGGGATGTTGATATTCATGACTGTCACAGCACAGCTGGTCTGTAGCTGGGCAAATAAATTTGGTCATAAATAAGAAACCCAATTTGGCTAGCCTAGTTTGATAAACAAGTTCCTGGGTGAGCAATGACTGGATAGATTTGAACTCAGACACCTCAGCCAACCCTGTTTAACCCTGGATGCAGACACATCAGTGGCCAGAGATCTGGGCAGTGCAGAGATCCCAAGCAATTGGCTATCCAAACCCAGGAAATTCAAACCCCCTATAAAAGGGCCAGCCATAATAAACTCAGTGCTGTTTGTTGATGACCCTTGGAAGAGTTGTGCCATTTGTCTGTCTCCGACCAACAACTCACGTAAATGTGGTGATCCTGACATGAAGACAGCAGCCATTTCTCTGCGTACAGAGCAGGGGAGACAAAAAACTGAGATAAGAGCCGGAGAAGTGGAGAAAGCTGAAAGAACCAAATGGCAATCAGAGCCGGAAAAGCGGAAAGCTGAAAAAAACAAAAGGCGGACACAACCTGACCAGAAGCAAAAAAAGCTGAAAAAGAGAAGAAAAAACCCTCTGAAGATATGGGTAGATTTATCTCCGTGGAGGAACACCCATATATTAAGGTATGGACTCTTTTTCTGTGGGAATGGGAGATAGATTATGAAGAAGAGACTTCATAACATGGACAAAATCTCTGGCTTAGAACCCACCAAAGAGACAGCGCTCAATATACATACCTGGACATGGACTGGGAGATATATATTAGATGCAGCTTCCAAAGGTGATGAAAGTGCAGTTTGAATTTTAAAACCCTGGAGGCTCATCTTGAACTTGCTGAGGCAGATACATACAACATATGTGGCGGAGACCCAGCAGGCGGTGGAGTGGAGGGCAGCAAGTCGAACCCAGGTGGGAGGCAGGAAGTTGGATTGTTCAACCCAGTCACGAGGTGCGACCCCAGCGGGCAGCAGAGCTGGGGACGGTGACCCAGCACCAGAGGCAGGCACAGCCCCGGTGGGCAACCAAACCATAGCCGGCAGAGCTCTGCATGTAAGTGGTGCGGTGGCAGCCAGTGGAGCACCAGCGTGCTGTGGACCAGCAGCAGGCACAGCCCTGGTGGCTGTTCCAAGATGCTGTGCTATGCCAAACGACGTGGCAGCTATTCCAAGCTGCTGTGCCATGCTGAATCGCCCTGTGGCTGCGTGGAGTTGTTATCCCAGATTGGGTCGTGCCACCATTTTGGCTGGGCATCCCGTGACCATGAGGGTCCTGGGATCTCCCCCTCCCACCGGAGACTCCCACACCCCTCGTCACTATAGAAACACCCGGACCACCTCTACCTGGAGCTGATTGGCTTGGCTGCGAAGCCCTGCCTACGGTCCCACCTCCTTTGACCACACCTACTTGCTGCTGTAATTTGTGGGCGGGGCCCGGGAATATGTCACTAGAGAGGCCCGGATGTAGGACTGACATCACACCTGGAAATGTACTGGAACCAGGAAACACCAGTACAATGATGCCAAGCCCCGCTCCTGCCGCTACCACAGCCTCATCGCATCTACAGCCAAGGCTTGAACAGCCCCAAGGAACCACATCACCAATGGACACATGAGACCCTTACAGAGGGAACCTGAGTCACCATCCTGCTGCCAGCGCCAGAAAGGAAGCTGTGGTATTCTGTTATTTTACAGTTTGTTCTTCTGTAGTAGGTTTTAAATATTCCTTGTTATAAGTTTGTAATGGTTCATTCCATGTACCCCATTTGGCTTCCCTGATGGTTCAGTCCTGAGTTGTTTACCCCAAGATTTTCCTGCCAAGTGTATGTCAATCCCCCTGTCTATCAAAGATAGCACAGCCTTTTGTTCTGGAGCGTTCCCTGTCCTTCATCCCTTCCTCAAAGCAAGATTGGATTGCAAAGTTTGCTCCTTCCCCTTGTTGGCTTCTATTGGATAGCCCTTACCCTGTACTCCTTCCCTAATGCCATCCTATTGGTAAAAGGTTGTGTCTTCCCCTTATTCCCTCCCCTCCTTAAAAAGCAGTTTTTTGCCCTCAGTTATTGTCACTTGTCCCTGACTCCTCTGGGGAAATAAATATTCCTTAGAACTCAAGCAAGTGATCCCTCTCGATTCCTTTGCCTCGGTCCCTCATATTGGGTTGCTGCTGTGTCACCTGTGCCACAGCTGTCTGCTGCAGGGACCTGCGAGCCCCTGTATGCACCACCACCCAGGAAGGTCTTCGTAGAGATCCTCTCTTGTGACTGTCCATCAGTCTCAGGGAGTGAGCTGGCCAGAGAACATATTCCCTGTGACCGCAGCACGCAGTTACAGAAGCCTCCACAGCCCCACCAGTACCAGCCCCATCACCACCCCTATCGGACACCATCCCAGCACATGTTAAATTGATGCTATAAGCCCTGGTAGCCCTGGTAAAAACTGCAAACATATCTACTTCAACCCACAGGTACTCAAGTTAAAAACAAAATCCCAAAGAGCTATATGCAAAAAACTTATATATATATATATATATATATATATATATATATGCTCAAAACCTTTTAAGAATCATAAACTAAGACCCTATATAGAGTTAAGCACTCCACAGTTATATATAAGCCCCGTTCAGTATTAACAGAGGTGACCCTGAGTTAACCTCTCTGAGAAAATTAACTCCAAAGGCGAAAACTGTTCTAGAAGCAGTAGAATGACCCACAATAGACAGACAAGTTTGCCGAGTATGTCCTGAAGTTTGTATTACAGTGTTTATTATCATTGTTAATTTGCATCCTACAGGAATTATTGGTCAATGGGACACATGGTGGTCTAACCCACTTCATATCTTGAAGATGGATCTTTCTGCCCCACCAGCCTAAAAGGACAGCATCTACTGTTTTTAGATTAATTGCACAGTTGATTATCAAATGCTGTCTAAAGTGTGTGCAGTTAAATGGAAGAGATCCCTCAAAAATTGTTATACCAGTACAACAGGAATGATTTTAACGATGCTTTGCAAATAACATACCACTACAAATTGCTTTACATAACTATACAGGGCAAGTTACCTATCACTTACCCAACCACAAATCATTATGATTAAGCAAAACCCCTGTATTATCCTGTAGTGAGAGTCCCTATGAGACGGAGTGGGGATCCATTCTGAATTAGGTGAAATGTCCGGAAAAGGTGAGGGGTCTGTAGGGCCAAAGCTGAAGGAAAAGCTGCATTCCAGAGACAGCAAGGAGACAGAGAAAGAAAAACAGAAATTACCGCAAGGTCAGTCTGCCCCAGACCTAGGAATTCCTTAGATAAAGAAGAACTGGTGCTAAATGTCACGCGGAATGAATATGTATGAACTTATTGTAAAACTGTATGCATATGCATTTGGAAGGGGGATAAAAGAAGACCCGAGGTCTTCAGAGGTACGCTTGCCTATTGGGGAGGCTTGCGTCCGGCGCGCCGTAATAAAGCATACCGGGCTTTACAAATTTTACGAAGTTGTGAGGTTTCTTCTTTTCTCCGCAAAACATTCTTGGCGAGCCAGGCAGGAGAAGGAGATACTTTTTGTCTCCATCTCTGTCCCCGCAGGGGCAGGGGGGAGACCGACGGACTCCTAGGCGCGCCCCAGGATTTTCCTGGTGGGGCTCCGCTCGTCTCGGCTTGTCTCCTGCTGGGACAGACAAGGACCTGCTGGCCTGCGGAGGAAGATACAGTATGTACGGAGGGGCCCCCGGGGGGGAGGAAGGAGAGCAAGAGAGTAAATCACCCAGAGACGTCTGGGTTCAGCTGATAGAGCAGCTGAGCAGCTGTATTAGAGACGGGATTCATAGTTCTGATAGAGCAGAACCGCCAGCAGCTCTGGGGTGAGCTGGATGAACCTGTGTATGCATGTATTGGGGTTCATTGTTCTGATAGGGCGGAGCTGAACCCGCGTATGTTTTCTTTGTGTGTGTGTGTGTGTGTGTGAGTGGTGTCCGGACACTGTGTTGCTGTATGTTGCATTGAGTGATCAGCGCGCTGTATTTGAAATTGTGCAAGTGTATAAAGTGTATGTTGTATAAAGGAGAGTAGATCCATAGTGCTCTACTGCGCGGGGGGGGAGGTCCTACCCGCCGCTGGAGAGGCTGAGTAAACGCCAGCCGAAACAGGCTGCGCGGGGGGGAAGTCCTACCCGCCGCTGGAGGGGCTGAGTAAACGCCGGCCGGGGCAGGCTGTGGGGGCGGGGAGCGCCCGACAGAGAAAACAGAGTAAACTGTGGAAAAGTGCGGGTGAGGACGTTTATTGAACAAAGGTGGTAAATTGTGGTGTAGGTTGTGTAGGCTCTTACCGTGGCTAGACGAACCCGAGGGGTTCCTCTGCCTCAGTGGTTTGGACTGGACCCCTGGGAGTTTGTGAATCCGGTGGATTATTGGATAGATAGGGGAGACGAACGAGTTCATTTAGAGGGGCTCTACAGGACTTCAGCTGGCACTCTTGTAAGTCTGGACTGGGAACAGCTTGCCGTAGAGGATTTAGAGCTCCCTGTAATAAATGGAATAGCTTGCCTTTGCGGGAAATTTCGAGTAGCCTTTGGTACATCAAGGGGCTGGCACGCTGCGTGGGTATTATTACAGTGCATAGTTTGTGGGAAACGCTGGTATTGCTGTTCTAGCAGGCGACGGGGCACGCGCCCCAAGTGTAGATTAGAGGTTTCTGATCAAGCTGATTCAGAGTCTAAGATCTTAAAGCTTCTGTGTGGGAAATCGCATCTGATACCTGCCACTTGGAGTGTGTGGGAGGAGGACTGGGAAGCTACTGTGAAGTCCTGTGAAAAGAGGTTTGGGTGGAAGCGAGATAGGGCAAGAAGGAAATAATGGGAACTAACCAGAGCAAGGAAGTTCCACGAGCCAGCCCCTTAGGGTGCATCTTGGCCCACTGGAAGGAAGTCACTAGCCGGGGGGGCTCTGAGAATAAAAAGGATCTAATCCAGTATTGCACACGCTGGTGGCCCTTATACAGGTTAGGGGACGGAGCAAGGTGGCCATCCACTGGAACCCTAGACTATAATACTTTACTGCAGTTAATGTTGTTTTTAAGACGGGAAGGTAAATGGGATGAGGTCTTGTATGCTGATATGTTTTTTGTTTTAAGAAATCACCAAGAGTGGCAAAAGGACTGTGGGATTAAATCACCCTCAGACCCACTGGTCTTGGCCCTTGAAAAAGATAACAAGGCAAAGAGAGGGCAAATCAAACGCTGTTGTTCAGCATGCAGTATAGGACAATGGTGTATGAGATCAGATAAGGTCTATCGTTCTGAGGAGCAAGAACGGGACACATTTGAGTGGGTGAAAGCTCCCCCAGCTCCTCCCCGAGGGGGGGGGGCTGGGCAGGTTGAGACTGAAACTGAGGATGAGGAGGAAGGGAACCTCCCCAAAAAGGAGGAGGACTCAGGTGGGGAAGGCACATCTACTAAAACCCACCCTACCCGTGGGAGTCCAGTTGCATCTAGAACTAGGAGGCAAGTAGTGCTACAGGCCCCTCTGCGACAGGCAGTGGGACCAGAAGGGGGCAAATTAATGATTAAAGTGCCATTTACCACCCTTGATTTAGAAGCATGGGAAAGGATTGCGAGGAATTATCGTGTTGACCCGATACTCACTGCCAAACGCCTACGATATGTTATCAAACAACACAATCCAGACTGGGCTGACATCCAGCTACTACTAGATGCTTTCACTGAAACAGAGAAACAGCTGATCTTAAAGACAGCAGGGAATTTGGCAGAGGATTACTGTAAGGCCACACAGCTGGATGTAAGAGAACATTTCCCCCTCCAAGACCCAGAATGGGATCCTAATGTGTCGGCAGAGGTAAAGAAATTAACAGATTATCAAGAGTGGATAGCAACAGGGGTAGAAAGAGCTATTCCAAAAACCATAAACTGGTCTGCCTTATATTCACTTAAGCAGGGGCCTTCTGAGGCTCCATCTGAATTTCTAGAGCGTTTAAGGGATGCTATGCGTCGCCATACATCATTAGATCCAGAGTCTGAGATAGGGATAAATCAACTAGTTAATTCATTTTTGGGGCAGTCTGCTGGAGATATCAGGCGTAAACTTCAGAAAATTCGGGGACCAAAAGGGTGGAATTTTTGGTTGACACAGGAGCTACCTATTCAGTCTTAAATAAAGCTTTAGCACCTGTGGAAAATGATTATGTTGTAGTGCAGGGGGCAACTGGCCAGTCTGAAAGGGCATATGTTTGTAAACCTTTGAGGTATAAATTGGGAAAACAATGGGGTATTCATAAATTCTTGTACATGCCTAATTCACCAAGGGCACTCTTAGGGAGAGATTTATTGGAACAATTACAAGCAACCATTACATTTAAAAATGGGGAAATTACTCTGGAGGTAAATAATCAAAAGTACATAGAGGTATTAAGTTTAACTCTGACAGCTATTGGCATTAAGGAAGAAATTGATGAAGAAATACTAGGTCAGGTATTTCCTGGGGTATGGGCCTCTGATGTGCCAGGGAGGGCGAAAAATGCCCCCCCCATAGTAATCAAACTCAAGGAGGGGGCGCAACCAGTGAGAATCAAGCAGTACCTCCTAAAGAAAGAGGATAGGGAAGGAATCAGCACAATAATTGAAAATTTTCTACGGTTAGGATTACTGAAAGAATGCCAATCTGATTTCAATACTCCCATTTTACCTGTTCGGAAACCTGATGGGTCATACCAGGTAGTACAGGATTTGAGGGCTGTCAATAAAATAACAGAAGATCTGTATCCGGTGGTAGCCAATCCATACACTTTATTAACTTGCCTAACACCTGAGCTAACCTGGTTTACTGTTTTAGATTTAAAGGATGCCTTCTTTTGCCTCCCCATCCATGAAGCCAGCCAAAAAATTTTTGCATTCGAATGGGAAAGCCCTAAAAGTGGGCGCAAAACCCAGCTCACATGGACCAGACTACCCCAAGGCTGGAAAAATTCCCCTACTTTGTTCGGGGAGCAACTTGCAAAGGATCTGGAGTCCTGGCAAGCTCCACAGGAAGAAGGAAGGCTTTTGCAGTATGTGGATGACCTTCTGGTGGCCACTCGGATGAGGGAAGCATGTGTGGCCTGGACGGTAAGCCTTTTGAATTTCCTAGGACTCCAAGGATGCAGAGTATCAAAGAAAAAGGCACAGGTAGTGAAACAGAAAGTTATCTACCTGGGGTATGAGGTGAGTGCCGGGCAATGGACTTTAGGGCAGGCTCGCAAGGAAGCCATATGCCAAACCCCAAAACCCCAGACCATAAAAGAGCTCCGAACCTTCTTAGGCATGGCAGGGTGGTGCCGGCTGTGGGTTTATAATTATGGACTGCTTGTCAGACCCCTCTATGCCCTGATTGCCGATGGAAGCAGAGATCTCCAGTGGACAAAAGAAGCAACATGGGCCTTTCACCAGCTGAAGAATGCTCTCATGTCAGCTGCAGCTTTGGGACTTCCAGATGTGAGTAAACCATTCTTCCTATTTTCCCATGAGAAACAGGAAATTGCCCTGGGAATACTGGCTCAGGACTTGGGTCCATACCGGAGGGCAGTTGCTTACCTCTCTAAACAGCTAGATGCAACAGCCAAAGGATGGCCAGGTTGCCTCAGAGCTGTAGCAGCAGTTGTGCTGAACATTCAAGAGGCACGCAAGTTTACCCTGGGACAAAAATTGACTGTGCTAGTGTCCCACACAGTATCTGCAGTACTGGAAGTAAAGGGTGGCCACTGGCTTTCACCACAGAGATTTCTGAAATACCAGGCCATCATGGTAGAGCAAGATGATGTAGAGATTGTGGTGACTAATATTGTCAACCCAGCTTCCTTTCTCAGTGGAAACCAAGGGGAAGCAGTACACCATGATTGCCTGGAGACCATTGAAGCTACCTACTCCAGCCGCCCAGACTTAAAGGATACCCCTCTGGATGATGCAGAAACCTGGTTCACTGATGGGAGCAGCTATGTTACCAATGGGAAGCGACATGCTGGGTATGCAGTGACCACCTGCAGAGAGGTAATCGAGTCTGGACCCTTACCAACAGGGACCTCTGCGCAGAAGGCTGAGATAATTGCCCTGACCCGTGCCTTGAAAAGGGCAAAAGGGAGGAGAATAAACATATACACAGACTCAAGGTACGCATTTGGAGTTGTACATGCACATGGGGCCATCTGGAAGGAGAAGGGACTGCTGACCTCACAGGGAAAGAACATCAAACATGCACAAGAGATAATCCAGCTGCTGGAAGCAGTTCAGCTGCCTGAAAAGGTAGCAATTATGCACATTAAGGCACACCAAAAAGTGAGCTCAGAATTGGAAGAAGGAAATGAGCTGGCGGATAGAGAGGCAAAAGAAGCAGCAAAAGGTGAGGTAGCTATTGAAGGAGTCCTTATTCCAGATGGACAAATCTCCCTTGAAGGTAAGACAGAATACAACAAGAGAGATAGGAAATTAATTGAAGATCAAAAAGGGACATATAACCAAGAAGGGTGGGCTACCATTGAAAAGAAACTGGTAATCCCTTCCCATCTATTGTGGTCACTAGTAAGGGAAGAACACCAGAAAACACACTGGGGAATAGATGCCCTATACACATACCTGATTGAAAGAATTGTTGCTAGGAATTTATATGCCACTATTAGTCAGGTGACCAGACAGTGTGATCTTTGCCTCCAGACTAACCCCAAAAATACCCCCAGACCGAAACTCGGTCAGATTGGGAAAGGCCATGGGCCTGGACAACAGTGGCAAATTGACTTTTCAGAACTCCCAAGGAAAGGAGGGTATCGATATTTGCTGGTATTGACAGACACATTTTCAGGGTGGCCAGAAGTGTTCCCCACCAGAACTGTCAAAGCTAGAGAGGTGACCAGAGTATTATTACAAGAAATAATACCACGCTTCGGAGTTCCAGCCACAATATCCTCAGATAGAGGATCACATTTCATTTCCAAAATAGTGCAACAGATTAGTAGCCACCTGGGCATAGACTGGGAACTTCACACCCCATACCGCCCCCAATCAAGCGGCCAGGTGGAGAAAATGAATTATTTGATTAAACAACAAATCATAAGACTGGGGCAGGAAGCTAATCTACCTTGGCCCCAAGCTCTTCCACTAGCACTATTGCGAATTCGAACGAAACCTCGAGCTAAAGAAAAGTTGAGCCCTTTTGAAATACTCTATGGAAGACCATATGGAATACAAAAGGGAGCGTCCACCCATATTGGAGAGGTAACACTAGCCAGCTACATGGTGGCCTTAAACAAACAGCTCAAGGAAATTGAGAAACATGTGGCTGGAACTCGGAGCCGGGAGTTAGATGGGCCAGTACATAACATACAACCTGGAGATTATGTATATGTTAAGTCTCTTACAGAAAAGACTTTGGAACCACAGTGGGAGGGACCATTCCAAGTGCTTCTCACCACCTTCACTGCAATCAAAATCAAGGAGCAGAATGCCTGGATTCATCACTCTTGGGTGAAGAAGGCCCAGAAACCCCTTGAGGAGTGACGCCAGGAGACAATGGACTGAGACTAAAACTTACTCGGGCAAAATGAGTATATTGCGGTCGGGAGTAGCTCATATTTTAGTTTGTAGAATTGTTTTGTGTGTAATCATAACTGAAGTTTTAGAACTTGAGAGTACCTTTATTCAGAGCAAAGCTGAATGGCCTTGGTCCCAGGCGTTTAATCAGTATACTGGATCCATGGGAAAACCTTCTGAGATAAAGGATTAAAACCTATCCACTGTGGTAATTCATGGAGATCAGGTATATGAGGAGCAGGAATGGCAGGAACAGAAACTGTGGACACTTCAAGGGATTAGAGGAGAAGAGATCAAGGTAGGGTGCCGGATGATAAATGGGACGGCTTATGAGAGACCAAATGAAATTAGTGTCTCAACCTCTCCTGGTGTACATGAACACCAGGAAATCTGTGATAGCCCAAATGAATCAGACTGCTGGTGTAATTTTACCTTAATACAGCCTGTAGAAATAACTTGCCTTTGGGCACAGGAAGATATCGGGCTTTCATTTAAATTCAAAATAGACACTACACCTTTTACAACAGCAGGACCCTATACAGCCCACACCAAGACTCAAATAGTTCAGACTCAACCCAAACTCGAACCTGAGGTGTATGGAGTAGGCCCCTATGTAGTAAGGAATGTGGGTGAGCAACAACTATTATTCAATCCTGAATGGTCTCTCAAATGTGTGGAGTTGATAATGCAAATTAACATCTCAAAAATCCAACCAGCCTGCTCCTCCTTCCTAAAAACTTCCTTTGAGGGCTGGACAACATGGTTACAAAAACAGGCATACCTCAGGAGCAGAACAAGAAGGGATCTAACTGGCATATTAGGGACAGGATTAGGAGTTTTAAATGGAATTGATTCAGAAATACTGATGAATAGACTGGCCACTGCAGCAGATAGCCTAACAAAATTGAAGCAACCCTTACAGTCATCTCTATTGGCATTAGGAACTAGCCAGTGGCAGATTTCAAAAGTTCTGTCAAAATGGGAAACGGCCAGGGACCAAGACCACAGGCTGATAGTAGAAGCACTTAGTACAGTTCAAGATAATGTGTCTTTAGCTTTCAGTTATATACAAGCACAGTTATGGATGCAGGCAACAGCAGCTCTGATCATACGGGAAGGGGGTGAAGGTAATTTTCCAGCTGAAATTCGGAAGATTGTGTGGGATAATGCAATTGATTTTGAAAGGAAGTTTCAATCCTGGTGGACTATGGTGAATTTCACCTATGATCCTGTTTCTAATGTGGCAACTGCCTTTGTGCTTACCATACGTAATGCCACTGTTTATGTTATCCATCCCATCATCGCCCTAGGATTAAACCATGAAAAAACAATACTCTATCCTTCAGAACACAGAATGTGGGCGTGAAAGATGAATGGAAAGTGGTAGACAGTAAACTTAGAATCTTGCATTACTAGAGAACAGATGGGATTCATTTGTGAAAGCAATACTATTAATGCTCAGGATGTTTGTTTGGACACTGAACAGAGTATTTGTCACTTTGAAGTTCATCCATTCACTGACCAGAAAACTGTGCTCGTATATACTGGAAAAGGGTGTGTATGTCTGAGGACTGCCTGTGCTGCAGTAAATATTGATAGCAATGATGTTATTCTGTCTAGTAGAAATCATTCTAACTTCTGTATTTGTAATTTTGTTAAGATTATCGGGTGTGATTTTTCGTACTTGGCCCCAGTGACATCCCACCAGCTGATTAAAGCTAATTACACAATGTATCACCGGCTACCACCTACCCCTATTGGAATGAACCTTACATTAGTGAAACAGTTAATTGAGCACCAAGACTTATTGGAAATCCTGAAGGAAATCCAAGAAAGTGGAAAGAAAACCTTAATTACTGTCCAACATGATACAAAGGAGATAACCAGGGTTCTACAAAGAATAAAACAAAATATGGATCATCACTGGTGGGATGTGATCTTTGGGTGGTCACCAACTGTGAATGGAATCTTTAATAAGTTGTGTCACCCCATTGTAGTTTTACTAATATTAGTTGGGATAAGTTTAGGATTATCTATTACATTGTTAATTTGGAACTGTAGAATGCTACAACGAATAGCTGTACTGACTTCTTTGTCAAACGTACATGGTGAAGCGTTAAAAGACACTTATTGTCGTGGAGGTTTTCCTTAAGTAAAAGAATTTACTTATTTCCTAGGAAAGGGGGGAATGAGATGGAGTGGGGATCCATTCTGAATTAGGTGAAATGTCCGGAAAAGGTGAGGGGTCTGTAGGGCCAAAGCTGAAGGAAAAGCTGCATTCCAGAGACAGCAAGGAGACAGAGAAAGAAAAACAGAAATTACCGCAAGGTCAGTCTGCCCCAGACCTAGGAATTCCTTAGATAAAGAAGAACTGGTGCTAAATGTCACGCGGAATGAATATGTATGAACTTATTGTAAAACTGTATGCATATGCATTTGGAAGGGGGATAAAAGAAGACCCGAGGTCTTCAGAGGTACGCTTGCCTATTGGGGAGGCTTGCGTCCGGCGCGCCGTAATAAAGCATACCGGGCTTTACAAATTTTACGAAGTTGTGAGGTTTCTTCTTTTCTCCGCAAAACATTCTTGGCGAGCCAGGCAGGAGAAGGAGATACTTTTTGTCTCCATCTCTGTCCCCGCAGGGGCAGGGGGGAGACCGACGGACTCCTAGGCGCGCCCCAGGATTTTCCTGGTGGGGCTCCGCTCGTCTCGGCTTGTCTCCTGCTGGGACAGACAAGGACCTGCTGGCCTGCGGAGGAAGATACAGTATGTACGGAGGGGCCCCCGGGGGGGAGGAAGGAGAGCAAGAGAGTAAATCACCCAGAGACGTCTGGGTTCAGCTGATAGAGCAGCTGAGCAGCTGTATTAGAGACGGGATTCATAGTTCTGATAGAGCAGAACCGCCAGCAGCTCTGGGGTGAGCTGGATGAACCTGTGTATGCATGTATTGGGGTTCATTGTTCTGATAGGGCGGAGCTGAACCCGCGTATGTTTTCTTTGTGTGTGTGTGTGTGTGTGTGAGTGGTGTCCGGACACTGTGTTGCTGTATGTTGCATTGAGTGATCAGCGCGCTGTATTTGAAATTGTGCAAGTGTATAAAGTGTATGTTGTATAAAGGAGAGTAGATCCATAGTGCTCTACTGCGCGGGGGGGGAGGTCCTACCCGCCGCTGGAGAGGCTGAGTAAACGCCAGCCGAAACAGGCTGCGCGGGGGGGAAGTCCTACCCGCCGCTGGAGGGGCTGAGTAAACGCCGGCCGGGGCAGGCTGTGGGGGCGGGGAGCGCCCGACAGAGAAAACAGAGTAAACTGTGGAAAAGTGCGGGTGAGGACGTTTATTGAACAAAGGTGGTAAATTGTGGTGTAGGTTGTGTAGGCTCTTACCGTGGCTAGACGAACCCGAGGGGTTCCTCTGCCTCAGTGGTTTGGACTGGACCCCTGGGAGTTTGTGAATCCGGTGGATTATTGGATAGATAGGGGAGACGAACGAGTTCATTTAGAGGGGCTCTACAGGACTTCAGCTGGCACTCTTGTAAGTCTGGACTGGGAACAGCTTGCCGTAGAGGATTTAGAGCTCCCTGTAATAAATGGAATAGCTTGCCTTTGCGGGAAATTTCGAGTAGCCTTTGGTACATCAAGGGGCTGGCACGCTGCGTGGGTATTATTACAGTGCATAGTTTGTGGGAAACGCTGGTATTGCTGTTCTAGCAGGCGACGGGGCACGCGCCCCAAGTGTAGATTAGAGGTTTCTGATCAAGCTGATTCAGAGTCTAAGATCTTAAAGCTTCTGTGTGGGAAATCGCATCTGATACCTGCCACTTGGAGTGTGTGGGAGGAGGACTGGGAAGCTACTGTGAAGTCCTGTGAAAAGAGGTTTGGGTGGAAGCGAGATAGGGCAAGAAGGAAATAATGGGAACTAACCAGAGCAAGGAAGTTCCACGAGCCAGCCCCTTAGGGTGCATCTTGGCCCACTGGAAGGAAGTCACTAGCCGGGGGGGCTCTGAGAATAAAAAGGATCTAATCCAGTATTGCACACGCTGGTGGCCCTTATACAGGTTAGGGGACGGAGCAAGGTGGCCATCCACTGGAACCCTAGACTATAATACTTTACTGCAGTTAATGTTGTTTTTAAGACGGGAAGGTAAATGGGATGAGGTCTTGTATGCTGATATGTTTTTTGTTTTAAGAAATCACCAAGAGTGGCAAAAGGACTGTGGGATTAAATCACCCTCAGACCCACTGGTCTTGGCCCTTGAAAAAGATAACAAGGCAAAGAGAGGGCAAATCAAACGCTGTTGTTCAGCATGCAGTATAGGACAATGGTGTATGAGATCAGATAAGGTCTATCGTTCTGAGGAGCAAGAACGGGACACATTTGAGTGGGTGAAAGCTCCCCCAGCTCCTCCCCGAGGGGGGGGGGCTGGGCAGGTTGAGACTGAAACTGAGGATGAGGAGGAAGGGAACCTCCCCAAAAAGGAGGAGGACTCAGGTGGGGAAGGCACATCTACTAAAACCCACCCTACCCGTGGGAGTCCAGTTGCATCTAGAACTAGGAGGCAAGTAGTGCTACAGGCCCCTCTGCGACAGGCAGTGGGACCAGAAGGGGGCAAATTAATGATTAAAGTGCCATTTACCACCCTTGATTTAGAAGCATGGGAAAGGATTGCGAGGAATTATCGTGTTGACCCGATACTCACTGCCAAACGCCTACGATATGTTATCAAACAACACAATCCAGACTGGGCTGACATCCAGCTACTACTAGATGCTTTCACTGAAACAGAGAAACAGCTGATCTTAAAGACAGCAGGGAATTTGGCAGAGGATTACTGTAAGGCCACACAGCTGGATGTAAGAGAACATTTCCCCCTCCAAGACCCAGAATGGGATCCTAATGTGTCGGCAGAGGTAAAGAAATTAACAGATTATCAAGAGTGGATAGCAACAGGGGTAGAAAGAGCTATTCCAAAAACCATAAACTGGTCTGCCTTATATTCACTTAAGCAGGGGCCTTCTGAGGCTCCATCTGAATTTCTAGAGCGTTTAAGGGATGCTATGCGTCGCCATACATCATTAGATCCAGAGTCTGAGATAGGGATAAATCAACTAGTTAATTCATTTTTGGGGCAGTCTGCTGGAGATATCAGGCGTAAACTTCAGAAAATTCGGGGACCAAAAGGGTGGAATTTTTGGTTGACACAGGAGCTACCTATTCAGTCTTAAATAAAGCTTTAGCACCTGTGGAAAATGATTATGTTGTAGTGCAGGGGGCAACTGGCCAGTCTGAAAGGGCATATGTTTGTAAACCTTTGAGGTATAAATTGGGAAAACAATGGGGTATTCATAAATTCTTGTACATGCCTAATTCACCAAGGGCACTCTTAGGGAGAGATTTATTGGAACAATTACAAGCAACCATTACATTTAAAAATGGGGAAATTACTCTGGAGGTAAATAATCAAAAGTACATAGAGGTATTAAGTTTAACTCTGACAGCTATTGGCATTAAGGAAGAAATTGATGAAGAAATACTAGGTCAGGTATTTCCTGGGGTATGGGCCTCTGATGTGCCAGGGAGGGCGAAAAATGCCCCCCCCATAGTAATCAAACTCAAGGAGGGGGCGCAACCAGTGAGAATCAAGCAGTACCTCCTAAAGAAAGAGGATAGGGAAGGAATCAGCACAATAATTGAAAATTTTCTACGGTTAGGATTACTGAAAGAATGCCAATCTGATTTCAATACTCCCATTTTACCTGTTCGGAAACCTGATGGGTCATACCAGGTAGTACAGGATTTGAGGGCTGTCAATAAAATAACAGAAGATCTGTATCCGGTGGTAGCCAATCCATACACTTTATTAACTTGCCTAACACCTGAGCTAACCTGGTTTACTGTTTTAGATTTAAAGGATGCCTTCTTTTGCCTCCCCATCCATGAAGCCAGCCAAAAAATTTTTGCATTCGAATGGGAAAGCCCTAAAAGTGGGCGCAAAACCCAGCTCACATGGACCAGACTACCCCAAGGCTGGAAAAATTCCCCTACTTTGTTCGGGGAGCAACTTGCAAAGGATCTGGAGTCCTGGCAAGCTCCACAGGAAGAAGGAAGGCTTTTGCAGTATGTGGATGACCTTCTGGTGGCCACTCGGATGAGGGAAGCATGTGTGGCCTGGACGGTAAGCCTTTTGAATTTCCTAGGACTCCAAGGATGCAGAGTATCAAAGAAAAAGGCACAGGTAGTGAAACAGAAAGTTATCTACCTGGGGTATGAGGTGAGTGCCGGGCAATGGACTTTAGGGCAGGCTCGCAAGGAAGCCATATGCCAAACCCCAAAACCCCAGACCATAAAAGAGCTCCGAACCTTCTTAGGCATGGCAGGGTGGTGCCGGCTGTGGGTTTATAATTATGGACTGCTTGTCAGACCCCTCTATGCCCTGATTGCCGATGGAAGCAGAGATCTCCAGTGGACAAAAGAAGCAACATGGGCCTTTCACCAGCTGAAGAATGCTCTCATGTCAGCTGCAGCTTTGGGACTTCCAGATGTGAGTAAACCATTCTTCCTATTTTCCCATGAGAAACAGGAAATTGCCCTGGGAATACTGGCTCAGGACTTGGGTCCATACCGGAGGGCAGTTGCTTACCTCTCTAAACAGCTAGATGCAACAGCCAAAGGATGGCCAGGTTGCCTCAGAGCTGTAGCAGCAGTTGTGCTGAACATTCAAGAGGCACGCAAGTTTACCCTGGGACAAAAATTGACTGTGCTAGTGTCCCACACAGTATCTGCAGTACTGGAAGTAAAGGGTGGCCACTGGCTTTCACCACAGAGATTTCTGAAATACCAGGCCATCATGGTAGAGCAAGATGATGTAGAGATTGTGGTGACTAATATTGTCAACCCAGCTTCCTTTCTCAGTGGAAACCAAGGGGAAGCAGTACACCATGATTGCCTGGAGACCATTGAAGCTACCTACTCCAGCCGCCCAGACTTAAAGGATACCCCTCTGGATGATGCAGAAACCTGGTTCACTGATGGGAGCAGCTATGTTACCAATGGGAAGCGACATGCTGGGTATGCAGTGACCACCTGCAGAGAGGTAATCGAGTCTGGACCCTTACCAACAGGGACCTCTGCGCAGAAGGCTGAGATAATTGCCCTGACCCGTGCCTTGAAAAGGGCAAAAGGGAGGAGAATAAACATATACACAGACTCAAGGTACGCATTTGGAGTTGTACATGCACATGGGGCCATCTGGAAGGAGAAGGGACTGCTGACCTCACAGGGAAAGAACATCAAACATGCACAAGAGATAATCCAGCTGCTGGAAGCAGTTCAGCTGCCTGAAAAGGTAGCAATTATGCACATTAAGGCACACCAAAAAGTGAGCTCAGAATTGGAAGAAGGAAATGAGCTGGCGGATAGAGAGGCAAAAGAAGCAGCAAAAGGTGAGGTAGCTATTGAAGGAGTCCTTATTCCAGATGGACAAATCTCCCTTGAAGGTAAGACAGAATACAACAAGAGAGATAGGAAATTAATTGAAGATCAAAAAGGGACATATAACCAAGAAGGGTGGGCTACCATTGAAAAGAAACTGGTAATCCCTTCCCATCTATTGTGGTCACTAGTAAGGGAAGAACACCAGAAAACACACTGGGGAATAGATGCCCTATACACATACCTGATTGAAAGAATTGTTGCTAGGAATTTATATGCCACTATTAGTCAGGTGACCAGACAGTGTGATCTTTGCCTCCAGACTAACCCCAAAAATACCCCCAGACCGAAACTCGGTCAGATTGGGAAAGGCCATGGGCCTGGACAACAGTGGCAAATTGACTTTTCAGAACTCCCAAGGAAAGGAGGGTATCGATATTTGCTGGTATTGACAGACACATTTTCAGGGTGGCCAGAAGTGTTCCCCACCAGAACTGTCAAAGCTAGAGAGGTGACCAGAGTATTATTACAAGAAATAATACCACGCTTCGGAGTTCCAGCCACAATATCCTCAGATAGAGGATCACATTTCATTTCCAAAATAGTGCAACAGATTAGTAGCCACCTGGGCATAGACTGGGAACTTCACACCCCATACCGCCCCCAATCAAGCGGCCAGGTGGAGAAAATGAATTATTTGATTAAACAACAAATCATAAGACTGGGGCAGGAAGCTAATCTACCTTGGCCCCAAGCTCTTCCACTAGCACTATTGCGAATTCGAACGAAACCTCGAGCTAAAGAAAAGTTGAGCCCTTTTGAAATACTCTATGGAAGACCATATGGAATACAAAAGGGAGCGTCCACCCATATTGGAGAGGTAACACTAGCCAGCTACATGGTGGCCTTAAACAAACAGCTCAAGGAAATTGAGAAACATGTGGCTGGAACTCGGAGCCGGGAGTTAGATGGGCCAGTACATAACATACAACCTGGAGATTATGTATATGTTAAGTCTCTTACAGAAAAGACTTTGGAACCACAGTGGGAGGGACCATTCCAAGTGCTTCTCACCACCTTCACTGCAATCAAAATCAAGGAGCAGAATGCCTGGATTCATCACTCTTGGGTGAAGAAGGCCCAGAAACCCCTTGAGGAGTGACGCCAGGAGACAATGGACTGAGACTAAAACTTACTCGGGCAAAATGAGTATATTGCGGTCGGGAGTAGCTCATATTTTAGTTTGTAGAATTGTTTTGTGTGTAATCATAACTGAAGTTTTAGAACTTGAGAGTACCTTTATTCAGAGCAAAGCTGAATGGCCTTGGTCCCAGGCGTTTAATCAGTATACTGGATCCATGGGAAAACCTTCTGAGATAAAGGATTAAAACCTATCCACTGTGGTAATTCATGGAGATCAGGTATATGAGGAGCAGGAATGGCAGGAACAGAAACTGTGGACACTTCAAGGGATTAGAGGAGAAGAGATCAAGGTAGGGTGCCGGATGATAAATGGGACGGCTTATGAGAGACCAAATGAAATTAGTGTCTCAACCTCTCCTGGTGTACATGAACACCAGGAAATCTGTGATAGCCCAAATGAATCAGACTGCTGGTGTAATTTTACCTTAATACAGCCTGTAGAAATAACTTGCCTTTGGGCACAGGAAGATATCGGGCTTTCATTTAAATTCAAAATAGACACTACACCTTTTACAACAGCAGGACCCTATACAGCCCACACCAAGACTCAAATAGTTCAGACTCAACCCAAACTCGAACCTGAGGTGTATGGAGTAGGCCCCTATGTAGTAAGGAATGTGGGTGAGCAACAACTATTATTCAATCCTGAATGGTCTCTCAAATGTGTGGAGTTGATAATGCAAATTAACATCTCAAAAATCCAACCAGCCTGCTCCTCCTTCCTAAAAACTTCCTTTGAGGGCTGGACAACATGGTTACAAAAACAGGCATACCTCAGGAGCAGAACAAGAAGGGATCTAACTGGCATATTAGGGACAGGATTAGGAGTTTTAAATGGAATTGATTCAGAAATACTGATGAATAGACTGGCCACTGCAGCAGATAGCCTAACAAAATTGAAGCAACCCTTACAGTCATCTCTATTGGCATTAGGAACTAGCCAGTGGCAGATTTCAAAAGTTCTGTCAAAATGGGAAACGGCCAGGGACCAAGACCACAGGCTGATAGTAGAAGCACTTAGTACAGTTCAAGATAATGTGTCTTTAGCTTTCAGTTATATACAAGCACAGTTATGGATGCAGGCAACAGCAGCTCTGATCATACGGGAAGGGGGTGAAGGTAATTTTCCAGCTGAAATTCGGAAGATTGTGTGGGATAATGCAATTGATTTTGAAAGGAAGTTTCAATCCTGGTGGACTATGGTGAATTTCACCTATGATCCTGTTTCTAATGTGGCAACTGCCTTTGTGCTTACCATACGTAATGCCACTGTTTATGTTATCCATCCCATCATCGCCCTAGGATTAAACCATGAAAAAACAATACTCTATCCTTCAGAACACAGAATGTGGGCGTGAAAGATGAATGGAAAGTGGTAGACAGTAAACTTAGAATCTTGCATTACTAGAGAACAGATGGGATTCATTTGTGAAAGCAATACTATTAATGCTCAGGATGTTTGTTTGGACACTGAACAGAGTATTTGTCACTTTGAAGTTCATCCATTCACTGACCAGAAAACTGTGCTCGTATATACTGGAAAAGGGTGTGTATGTCTGAGGACTGCCTGTGCTGCAGTAAATATTGATAGCAATGATGTTATTCTGTCTAGTAGAAATCATTCTAACTTCTGTATTTGTAATTTTGTTAAGATTATCGGGTGTGATTTTTCGTACTTGGCCCCAGTGACATCCCACCAGCTGATTAAAGCTAATTACACAATGTATCACCGGCTACCACCTACCCCTATTGGAATGAACCTTACATTAGTGAAACAGTTAATTGAGCACCAAGACTTATTGGAAATCCTGAAGGAAATCCAAGAAAGTGGAAAGAAAACCTTAATTACTGTCCAACATGATACAAAGGAGATAACCAGGGTTCTACAAAGAATAAAACAAAATATGGATCATCACTGGTGGGATGTGATCTTTGGGTGGTCACCAACTGTGAATGGAATCTTTAATAAGTTGTGTCACCCCATTGTAGTTTTACTAATATTAGTTGGGATAAGTTTAGGATTATCTATTACATTGTTAATTTGGAACTGTAGAATGCTACAACGAATAGCTGTACTGACTTCTTTGTCAAACGTACATGGTGAAGCGTTAAAAGACACTTATTGTCGTGGAGGTTTTCCTTAAGTAAAAGAATTTACTTATTTCCTAGGAAAGGGGGGAATGAGATGGAGTGGGGATCCATTCTGAATTAGGTGAAATGTCCGGAAAAGGTGAGGGGTCTGTAGGGCCAAAGCTGAAGGAAAAGCTGCATTCCAGAGACAGCAAGGAGACAGAGAAAGAAAAACAGAAATTACCGCAAGGTCAGTCTGCCCCAGACCTAGGAATTCCTTAGATAAAGAAGAACTGGTGCTAAATGTCACGCGGAATGAATATGTATGAACTTATTGTAAAACTGTATGCATATGCATTTGGAAGGGGGATAAAAGAAGACCCGAGGTCTTCAGAGGTACGCTTGCCTATTGGGGAGGCTTGCGTCCGGCGCGCCGTAATAAAGCATACCGGGCTTTACAACTTTTACGAAGTTGTGAGGTTTCTTTCTTTCTCCGCAAAACACCTATAAGGTCTATGTATTGGATAAGTGGGTCCTAGCTATTCTAAATGAGTCACAGCTGCGAAGTCCTTAGTTGGGCAGCAGGTGGGGCTCGTAAAGATAACTGGGATAAAAGGGGTGGGTCGAGAGCCCTAGAGGACCCCCTGTGAAGCCATGAGGAACTGCACAGCAGAGAAGAGCGGCACAGTAGAAAACCAGCTAGAAGGTATGGACTTTAAAAATATAATAACAACAGTATGGGACTCTAGAAATATGAATACAATAAGATAACAACATTATCCCTGAGACCACTAAACAAATCATGGCCACGCCAAAAGCCACCATTCTGGAGAGGTCCCAAGCAGCTGCCTGGACCATTTAGCCACGCACAATAATAAGCTCTAGAGATTCTAGTGTTTAATTCTGCTAACTAATTTTAACATTTGCTCACTTAAAAATAAACTTTTTTAAAAGTGCCTTCTCAATGTCTAGTACTTACAAAAATTCAGCCACAAGCTATTATTTAATGTTACTTATGTACATTTCTTTTATTATTTGTACACTGTTTATGCTTTTATATTTTTCAGATTATGTGTTGCTTTACTGTGTAGTTCTGAGCTTCATATTAGGGAATAGTAAGCTCTCTTCACAGAGTAGGTAGACAAAACAATTCCTTCTCTAGCCAGGGACCAAGGACAAATGATCCAAATTTCAGGTCAAAGAACATAAACAATGGTGGACTGAAGAGACAAAACCAAGAAGGATGGGACTTCATAATCTAAAGCTGTAATTTGACAATTAACTCCATTATGCTAATGGACCAGAACTTATAAAAGTCTGGGACCTTGCGACTGGTTGTGCATTTTGTGACCATTTTGGGTTCAT
Source organism: Melozone crissalis (assembly GCF_028551555.1). Lineage (NCBI taxonomy): Eukaryota > Metazoa > Chordata > Aves > Passeriformes > Passerellidae > Melozone > Melozone crissalis. The sequence goes on along the minus strand of NW_026535813.1, from coordinate 60,026 downwards.
TTTGAGTGTAGCCCTGGCTGGGCTCTTGTACTGCCCAAGGTGTATCCATTGAGGACTTCTAATAAATACTTACTTTATTCTTAAACTCTGTCTAGTCTCTGTTCTAGGTCAGCCTTGACAAGGCATCAGTTTCTGGTGCCCACGAAGGGACAGAAGGCATCTGGAACACCCCCTGGACCAGAGTCAGAGGAACATCCAACTCCTGTCCCCCCACTCCTGCCAGCACTCCTGGGGGGGGAGGGGGGGGGCAGCTGCAGTCCAGAAGGTATCAGAGCCCAAGAACCCTAGGACCTGACAGACACGCATGAGTAGATAAAGGGGTATTCTGTTTAGCTACTAAGTTAAATGTTAAGGGGTCTCTTGTGTCACTGAAGGACACGAAAGAACACAAGCATACCACCGCTCTCAAGGTGAAGGAAAAAAAGGGAAGTTTTATTCTCTGACTCCAATATTTATAGTTTTACAAAAGTGACAACGGATTGGAAGGTGACAGTGACACCTCTGCAATGACACTGGTCAAACCAACAGTCCATCAACTCTCTCCTCCTCCATAAAGGAATGCAAAACAATGAGTTATTTACAGAAAGTGTGTGAGAAAGTTCACTACAAAAATGTCAACATCAGAAGGCTTAGAAAATCTTAAAAAACCAGGGCGACATCTCACCCTTTTCCATTTAAAAAAGAAAAAGAAAAAAGAAATGAACAATGTGAAAAGGAAAATATGAACAATGTTCAGTGTCCACTTGCAGAGGAATCATTGGAGTGATCACTCTCATCATCTGCATCCGAATCATCACTCAATGATTCCCCCGCTTGATGCCTTTGAGGTTGGTCACGGTTTCCATCTTGCTCATCAGCTGGATTCTGTCTCTGCGATCGCAGGTCAGGGCGAACACATTTTCAAGGTACCCAGTGTACCCCAGTATCTGTGGATACACAAGCATACCTGCGCCCCGAAGCGATAAGGTCATAGGGACCTTCCCACTGTTTGGTGACTAAATTCCGCACCCAAACCTTCACTCGAGGCTGATGTGCCTCGTCCACAACCTGCAACAAAAGGTGATGATTCAAAATGACAGGGTTATTTGAGTTCTGCGGCACAGTGAGATGATTGATTGTGCACAAAGCTTTTGCCAACCGACTGTGCGGGGTATCACCCTGCATTCCCCGTTTTTGTGTTTGAAGAACCCGCTTCAGAGTACCATGAGCATGTTCTACAATAGCTTGACCAGTTGGAGAATGAGGGATACCAAACTTGTGCGAGACACCCCACAACTGCAGGAACTGCCGCACCTTTTGCGATGCGTAAGCAGGACCATTGTCAGTTTTCACAGCAGAAGGTATGCCCGGAATGGCAAAGGCCTGCCTCCAGTGGGCAAGGACATCACGGGCCTTCTCGCCAGTGTGAGCCGAAGCCCACATCGCAGAGGAGAACGTGTCCACAGTGACATGCACATACTTGAGCCGGCCAAACTCGGCAATCTGGGTGACATTGGTCTGCCAAAGCTCCAAGGCCCTAAGGCCTCTGGGATTTACCCCTGCCGGCAGAGGCGGAGCAAGTGCATGGCAGTCATCACATGACTCGACAATGTCACGAGCCTCAGTTGGCATCAGCTGAAACTGCTTCTGCAGGGTATGTGCATTTTGGTGGAAAAACCCATGTGATGCCTCTGCCTGTGCGAGTGTGTCAGGCTGAGGCACTACCCACGCTGGGTTAGCCAACTTGTCAGCCCTCGCTTACCTTCCACTATAAAATCTGGCAAATTGGTGTGACTCCTCACATGCAGAATATAAAATGGATGAACTCGGGCCTGAATGGCACATCACAAGGTCTTCAGTAAATGAAACAAGGCAGGATTACTGACCTCCTTCAAAACCGAATGACCCAAGCGCTGTGTGATATCAGCCACATAGGCAGAATCCGTGACCAAGTTGAAAGGTTCCTGGGAAAATTTCTCAAACGCCATGACAGCAGCCCTCAGTTCAACCAATTGGGCTGACCCATCCTCATGGCCTTCCAGAACCTGCCACTCAGATCCGTCCCTCCAGGTAACAATGGCCTTTCCTGTTCTCCCTGAACCATCAGTGAAGACGGTGGGTCCTTGCACGGGTTCCTGACTATTCTTGGGCCGCAAAGAAATTTGTGTGGATTTCGCCATATGCAACAGCCTATGGCTGGGCAGATGATAAGTGATCTGCCCTGAAAAATTTTCCAGAGCACTCTGCAGGGACACACTGTTTGCAAATCTCCAGTCAAAATCCTCCCGTTGCACTGGGAGTATGATTTTTGCAGGATCCGCACCCATCAATTGCAAACACCGTTGTCAGCATTTGATTATCAAGCGAGCAATCAGCTCAAAAAATGTAGTTGCCGTCTTCTGCGGCTGATGGGGCAGGAAAACCCATTCCAGAACGTGCAAGGAATCAGACCATTTGTCACTCCATTGACCAATGATACCTGTGGGATGTGAATCTGGAGTGGTGATGAACACAGTGACATCAACGGAGGGATCAATGCGATAAAACTGACAAGCCGAAACAGCTTGCTGAACCACCTCCAATGCCTTACGCGCCTCAGGGGTCAGTGTGCAAGGCGACTTTAGATCAGAGTCTCCTTTCAACAAATCATACAGAGGAGACAGCTGTGCGTTGGTTAGTCCCAAGTACGGATGTAACCAAGTGATGACACCTATCAATTTCTGAGCATCATTCAGTGTCTTCACAGAATGCACAAATTGCACCTCCTGGTGACGGATCGTCCGTTCCAAAATTTTGACCCCCAAGTACTTCCAAGGTGGTTTTTGTTGAACCTTTTCTGGAGCCACCTGCAGTCCATGAGTATGCAAAGCATCGAGCAACCGAGGCTGAATCCTCAGCAGCTCATCCTCAGTGGACACGGCCACCAAAATGTCGTCCATATAATGATACAGACGCGCATCAGGAAACTGCTTGCGAACTCCAGACAAGGCACGGGCCACATACCACTGGCATATGGCAGGGGAATTGCGCGTGCCCTGAGGCAATGTCCTCCATTGATATCTCTGCGCGGGCTCAGCCTCGTTAATCGCTGGCACCGAGAAGGCAAACTTCGGTCTGTCATCAGGATGCAAAGGAATTGTAAAGAAACAATCCTTCAGATCCACAATGAGGACCGGCCAGTCCACGGGAAGCATGGTAGGCGATGGCATGCTGTCCTGGGGTGACGTTATGATGCTTGTATCCCCATTCATCTGTTCTGTGCCTTTAAGACCAACTCTGAAGAGTGGAAGTTTTGTTTGGGTTTCTCTTATCAGGGACACAGAGACTAGCAGTACATAAGGCTGTTTTTCACTTCTTGCTTTCAGCTTGCTGCTTTGCTTGCTCCCTTTTCTGCTCTTGCTTCTGCTCTGCTTTGGCCTCTGCTTATTAGCTAGTTCTAGCTAAACAGTCCACATTCCTTCCTGGACTGTTTCTCCTCTCCTGTTTCTGTGACCATCTCGAACCTGCTCCGGACTGGGACCCGGGAACACCGAATGTTTGGCTGCAGCAGCTGCCCCAGCGCCAGAGGGACTGAGAACAGAGCAACCATCCCCGAAAGAGACTTTCTGATTTTGTCATCTTTCTCAGAGCGGTGTAATCGGGTATTGTTCATTTTGTGTGCCGGGGGGTGCTGTGCCTGAAATAAACAGGTTCTTTCCACCTCTCTCCAAGGAATTTTTTCCCGAACCGGCTGGGGGGAGGGGCCGTGTGGGTTTTGCTTTCTGGAGGGGCCCTCCTTTGCAGATTCTTTAACAAATTTGCCCTAAACCAGTACACATGCCCGCCTGCAATGGTCCCATGCTTTCCATCACGGCATTGACCTTCCGGAGGTCTTGCAACAACCTCCATTTCCCAGATTTCTTTTTGATACAGAAGACAGGAGTGTTCCAAGGACTGTTAGAAGGCTCCAGATGACCCTGGTCCAACTGCTCCTGCACCAAATTCTGAAGGGAGACTAATTTATCATCAGGGAGGGACCACTGCTTCTCCCAAATGGGTTTGTCCACCAGCCACTGTATAGGAGGCGTAGGACACTCTGCGCCCTTCCCTGCAGTGGCCCCCATCAAAAATCCGTCCCGATACGCACCCCCCAGGCAGACAGAACATCCCTCCCCCAGAGGTTGGCAGGAGTAGAAGTAACATGAGGCCTAACCCAGGCCATCTGTCCCTCCAGGTTCGTGACCAGCACGGGCTGCTGGGCCACGTAGCATTGTGCCGTCCCTCCCAGGCCCGCGACAGACGTCCCTGTCCCGTTCTCGGCTGTTTTGATGTCCTGGAAAGGCTCGGGGAGGCCTTGGGACAGCCCGCGCTCCAAAGGACGAGAAGAGTCTTCAGTTTTTTTCTCGGTCTTCAGTGTTTATTAGTTTTTATCTACAAGATTTTCTCTCGGCCCGACAGAGGTCCGCACAGCACGTCAGCCATGGACACACTGACTGCCTTCGGGGCGGTCACTTATCTTTATACCCAAAACTACGTATAAGATATTTACCTATTTTCCCCAATGCTTTTCACCCTTATTGACAAGTGCACTTTTAGTAAGAACCAATCCCAAAGTGCCACCACCACCACAGAAGATGGAGGCCAAGAAGAAGAAGAAGAAGAACAGGACACGCCCCAATTCCTCCATCTTGCTTCTCTAGACCCCCCTGTACTGAAACTCCAAAACCTGTGTTTCACACTATAATTAACCTATTCCTTCACCATTTATCCCAGTGTGATCCTCCCATCCTCATACAGGTGTCGTCTCCTGTGCAGGATCAAAGTCCAGCCACCAGACACTTCTGGCAACATTCCAGGATCTCCGAGCCCCCCAAGGGTTGTCTCGGTGTCTCCACACATCAGGGCTGATGTGCTGAGATCCCACACGTCCCCACCGGATCCAGGGGCCACTCCGAGGGCCAGGCAGCAAGGGAGAGAACCGTGATGTCAGCACCACTGTCGAGAAGCCCACGGAGGTGGATTTCCGACGGTGTCGCACCAGGAACAGACAGGGTACACAGCATCTCGGGACGGTCCTTGGTCAGGACATCAGTCCAGTGAACCTGAGGCAGCCCAGTGGATCCAAAACCACCAGCTCCACACAACCGGTCAGCTGTCCTGCAAACAGAAGACTTAAAAGGCACAAGTTGAGCAAGCCGTGTCCCTTTTGGGATTGTGACAGGGGGAGTGGGTGTGAAGACCATGGCACAAATCTGCCCTGTAAAATCTGCGTCAATGAGCCCCAGGTGCACAATGATGCCCTGAAGGGTGGCACTAGACCTCCTCATAAGGAGAGCACTCATGCCCCCACCCAAGGGACCAAAGGCATCCAGGGGAACCTTGCGTATCTCAGACGAGTCTAAGACAACTGTTGCTGTGGTGCAGACATCCACGCCTGCTGATCCGCGGGTGCTGGCTGCAAGCCGGCAAAGGAGACCTCCATCGGCACCTGGGTCTGGAGGGAAGCTTGTGTCTGAGTGCGCCCCTCCTGCTGCGCACTCCGCTTCACGTTTCCCGAACCCGGTAACGCCTGGCCATTAACATGAACAGTCGCCTTACAAACGTTAGACGTGATTCAGCCTACCACACCGACCGCACAAGAACATGGGGAATTTGACCTTCTGCACCTTCTTCCCTCGCTTCCTGCTAGTCTGTGCATTCCCCTGCTGTGGCCGCCCGCCCTGCGGTGCTGCCCAGACTGGCTGCACAGCGGCAGCCACAGCGGCCAACTTCCGACGTGAGGGAATGATGTTCGCACAGGCCTGCGCCATCTCCCAGATACTAGGATCACAAGGCATAGCCGCTATAACCTTACTACAAGCTTCATTACAATTGCCCTTGACAAGGTTTGCAATCGTAACGTCCCTCACCAGAGGATCAGGCACCTGCCTCTCCACGGACGCAATCAACCTCGCCGCAAATACCATAAAAGGCTCGTTATCCCCCCGGACAATGATTGAAAACGGCTGCTTCAGAGCAGCCATTTCCAGGGTCTGCACAATCGCTCCCATGCCCAGCGTGTTGCATTGCTGAAGCACAAGGGGATTGTATCCAACCTGCCCCTGAACATTCTCATAACGCCCTGTCCCCATCAGCATGTCAACAACAACTCCACGCCTGGGGTCCTGCGGCACCAGCGCAGCATTCTGCCTCACCACTTGGGCCGCCAGACGAGCCCACTTGGTCTCAAAAACACCAAATTGCACAGGGTCAAAAAGAGAATGTGCCACACAATGGACATCGTGAGGTGTCAGCACGTCCTGCTCAAGCCTCCGAAGAATGTGCATAACCTCAGCAGACCCCAAACCATGCTGAGCAACCACTTCACGGAGTTCCTTCTCCAGCTTATATGCAAGGGGTTCATAGGTGTTATGAGTGACGCCCCTGAGCACAGGGAAAGCCTGGGGACCCCCTGGCAAAGCCACCGCACCTGCTGTGTCCTGATCCTTGGGCCCCCCAGAGACAAGAGGGAGTGATTGACCGGGAGCCAGGGCAACACCACTCGTCCCTGTGCCCCCTGCAGCACCGGCAGAGCCAAAGGAATCTGCCCCGCGACCCTGCAGATGCCGTGAGGAGAGAGGTTCATTCATCTCATCGGTCTTGGTTTTTGCCTCTCGCCAGAAACGTTCAGGGTACTTCGGACGCACGGTCACCTGGCACGCAGGAAGCATCTAATGACTCGACGAGAAAGCGCCATGGCCCCGGGCACCCATCGGCCTCCCGCTGGCCGTGTCAGCAGTTGCACTAAAGGTAAACACCCCAGTACCCTGCCGCGCTGCAGCTCCGGCAGGGGCCGCCTCGGCGGCCGCAGGTGCCGGCATGGCCCCGGACGAGACCGGCGCGGCCACGGACGAGACCGGCGCGGGGCCTCCATCCCCCGATACGGGGGCGGGGTGGGACGCTGAGGGAGGCGCGGCCCGCGGAGCCGCGTCACTGCGGGGCGGCACAAGGGAGCCGGGCAGGCCCCCTATGAGAGCCCGCCCCAAGCCGCAAGGCCCCGCAGCGGGCACCGCCCCCACCGAGCGGAGAGGGGCGGGCTGCCCGCCCACTGGAGCGGGGCCGGGCGGAGCACCGACCGACGCCCCGCCCCCGGCTGCCTTCACTAGCTGCGCATGCCCAGCAGGCTGCGCAGACCCAGAGGCGGGAGAAGTCGCCCCCCCCCCCCGCTGAGGAACCCCACTCGGGGGTGGGAGAGCCCACCCCCGCCGCGCTCAGGGAGAACGTGGTGGACACTCTGCAATTCGGACAAAAGGTCGTCACCAAAGCAGCCTCAAGTCGGGGCGGAGGCTGACCCTCAAAGGCTGGGAAGGCACAAAGAGAGGGCAACCCGTCCCCCGCCCCGCCACCCGCGCAGGGCGAGGCGGGGTGAGGACGGCCCGCCGAATCCAGAGAGCCCCCCGGACCCGGGACCAGCTGGCTGTGAGCCCAATCCACCCCGGGCGAACAATGGCCACTCCCCAGCACACCATTCTGGGACGGGGAAGGGAACTCCACATCGCACAGGAGCTCAATCTCCTCCTCATCCACATCCGAGATAGAAGGGCTTCCCTGGGACCTCCGAGGGGTACAAGAACCAGACCCCCGCCAAAGCTCCTCACATTTCTTCCACTGCACTAGCAGCGGTCCCACGTCTACAGTGCAATCATCAAAGAGGGAGTCTGTGGAGAGTTTTGTCAAAGAGTGGCTTGAGGAGAGAGGACACAGCCGAATTAATTTGGTAAAGATGTCCTAACTAGGGCAGAGGCCTTTTTGCAGGCAGGGTGTCTGTTGAGAAAGTAGCAGGCTAAAGAATGGAAAAGTACAAGACCGTGGTTAATTCCAAATCTTGCACCTGCAAAGATAACGTGTCCTTGGGCCTAGCGGAGTATGATAGCAAGAAATGGACAGCGAGGTGTGAGAAGTAGAGAACGTAGGCCCAAAGGAATGTGGATGAGTTAATGGTATAGTTTAACCAATAGATTGCTTGGCTTACAGAATATTCATGAGCTTATTATTTGCTGTATAAGTGTTTGATGCTTTCTTTAATAAACTGGACCTGTGATGAACCATCTGGTGTCTCGGTCTCCTTCCTACGACAGGAGTCCATGAGGTGGACCCCCAGGAGAGACCACTCCTCCTTAGAGAACGCCTTCGCAGGGTCCGAAAAAAAACCTCGCTCTCGGGCCCACAGAATCAATCTCTCCAAATCATCCCAGGAAACAGGCGCCTGTTTCCACTCCAGGACCCCCCTCCAGAGATCCAAAATGAGGGAATCATCCTGGAAAACCACAGAGGTTTCCATTGCCCCAAGAACAGCAGGCAAAGCACCAAAAAGAGGGGGAGAAATCCTCACCACAATCCGCTGTCCATGTCTCAGCCTAGGCTGCAATACACTTCGGCGGTCACCAGATGTCGCTGAAGGACACAAAAGAACACAAGCACACCACCGCTCTCAAGGTGAAGGAAAAAAAGGGAAGTTTTATTCTCTGACTCCAATATTTATAGTTTTACAAAAGTGACAACGGATTGGAAGGTGACAGTGACACCTCTGCAATGACACTGGTCAAACCAACAGTCCATCAACTCTCTCCTCCTCCATAAAGGAATGCAAAACAATGAGTTATTTACAGAAAGTGTGTGAGAAAGTTCACTACAAAAATGTCAACATCAGAAGGCTTAGAAAATTTAAAAATACCAGGGTGACACTCTTGTGCTCTAGAGTCCAGACGGAGTGCTACTGGTAGTAAAGGAGGACACTCTCTGAGAAGTGGGTTAGATTGCACTGCTGCTGGCATGAGGCCAGCAGCGGTGGCACTAAGGGATAGCTCCTATGCTGTGACTCCGAAGGGCCAGGGGTTCTAACCCTATCTCTTCTTTCTCTCGCTTGCTCACTCTCTCTCTCTCCCTGGTTCTTTTAATTTCTACTCATAATTGTTAAGATATGGGGTGCACATTCTCCTGCTAGTGTTGTAGTAATAATATCCTGAAAGATAGTCCCCTGGGATTAGTACTGAGAAAGTGGGGAGACCTTATTGGGGAGGGGTCATTGTTTTTCCAATCCAAACTTATTAGACTCTCGGAGAAGATCTTGCTGATGTCTGAACTAGAGGACAATCAGATGTGGCCCAAATTTGGTAGTTTGCATAAGAGATTAATATCAAGTTTGATTTCCCATATATGCCAGGAGAAATACTTAGATGAGTTAAAGTACGCTAGGCTCTTTATGGTGTTAGCATGTCAACAAAGCCCAGCAGCAACCCAAAAGGAAGAGCATATCTTGGTCTTAAAGGAAAAAGAGGGGAAAAGTAAAAAAGAGCCAATATTGAGGAACGAAAGTAAAACAAAAGAGGAAGAAGAGTTAGATCTAGTTGCTCCTGCTCTGCACATGGGGCTAGTCTTGCTCACAGCAGGCACTGTCTCTTTGTTGGCATCAGCATAAATTGCTGCAATGAAGGTGGTGTATTGAGATGGCCCTAGATTTGCCAGACTCCATAACATTTGTCCTGTGCACCTGACCTTGTTGGGGTCATTATCATGCTGTCCATCCCTCTCAAAAAGTACCTCCAATACTTCTCTCAGCTGTTGGATCCCTTCCTCAAGGGTCTTCCAGCACATTCTATGGTCGTGCTCCTTCATTCTCTGCCTGTAGGCAGACCTCTCTCTGACACTCATTAAAAGCTGCTCCCAGAGGGAAAGGGACCCTGGCTCCCTTACAAAAATTGGATTCATACCTGAGTCCTGGGTCAAGGGTCCCAAATTCCTTGCCTCACCACCATCCAGTTGGACACCTGTACCCATGAGGTCCCAGACCCGAAGTAACCAGGTTGTATAAGCCTCACATCCCCGTCGTACAATGTCTTTGTGCAGATTACGGAGACTTTTGTACATCAGGGACTCAGTGATGATCCCAACCTCTGGCTCCCCTGTGGGTTGTGAGGGCCCTCCATTCTTATCCTTATCTGGGTGCTCTGATTTCATCGTAGACGTCCTTGTTTCTACAGGGGTGACTGCTGCTGGCTGTGACTGGCTTTGCAGTTCAGCTGGAACCTGGATGGTTGTAACATCTGTGGGTTCCACTGCTGCACTATTAGACTGACATTGCATCCTGATCGCGGGAGGAGCAGTAGCACCGGTCGCCCGTGTGCTCTGATCCCCTTTCGCTTTCAACGCACATCAGGAGTGGCTGTGTCCTGCCTCAGCTGCCGGCAGGCAGTATCGCGGTTTGGCCAAGGCTGAGGTCCCAGATCGACAGGTGCAACTGATAAATATGGACTCACGTCTAAGGATTGAAGTAAAGGAAGAAGGAAGGACTCTTTGCTTGCTTCTCCGAGCCATCTTTATTCTTTCCCATGGTGAGAGCGGTGCCAGGGCTGCAGTGCTGTGCGGGAGTGGTGCAGATGACAGAACGTCACACAGGAGCGGCACAGGCTCGAATGGGGGCAGTGGCAAAAGAGCGCGAAACAAAGAAAAACAGCAACTTTGGCGGGGGGGGCGGTTTCCCAGTAGGAGGAGACCGTTTAACAAATCAAGGGCTAAATAGGAGGGGTATGGGGGGACAAATGTAAACATAATGCCAATAGAAAAGGGGACGGGAAAGGTGCATACCAGTGAGAGAATGGAAATATCATAACTGACAATGAAGCTTCTGGATAAATGGGTGTAGCAAATTATGGCAGACAGGCTGCAGGGGCAGGATTTTGGAGGATAGACAGGGAAGGATCTGGAATTATCATAACTGCCACGGAGAAAAGGCAGGAAGACAGGTGGTTAACAACTTTAGGGAGAGACTAAATATATAATCTTCAAAACCCCACTTCCACAATTCCCCCTTTTTTGTTTAATTTTTATGATAGTGTTGAGGGGATGACAGCAGTGGCAGTTAATCAAACTTCAGATTCTTCCCACCATCACTGAGGGGATCCACTTTGGACCAGAGGGTGCAGACACGCAAGGGTACCCACACCCCCAAGTGATCAAGTTGCAGGGCCCTTGGATCTGCTGTGACTTGGGATCTTTTATTAACACTGGTGGTTTTTCTTTGAACTTTAACATGTGGTTTTGGTTAAAGTGTCTCACTACTGGCGGGTTTAGACTTTCAAAGGAACAGTTCAAGAAGCTGAGGGTGAACAGTGCCTTTGAAAGCCTGATTTGGGGGAATAGCACTTTGGCTTCAGCCCTCTGATATTCTAGGGTTCGTTTCAGGTTCTGATGAGTCCTCTCTATTATTGGTTGGCCAGTGGGAGAGTATGGAATTCCAGTTTGATGTTCGATTCCCCATTCAAGCAGGAAATTACCGAAGGCCCTGGAGACATAGGCTGGCCCGTTGTCACTCTTAATGACTTTTGGAATCCCCAACACAGAGAAGGCCTGTATTAGGTGTTTCTGTGCATCCATTGCCTTCTCCCCTGTGTGGGCTGAGGCATAGAGTGCACCAGAAAAGGTATCCACGCTAACATGAACATATTTAAATCTGACAAATTGGGGTACATGAGTTACATCAGTCTGCCAGATTTCACAACTTTGGAGACCTCTGGGGTTTACCCCTGCCCCCAGTGATGGTAATGTGGACCCCTGTCATTGTGGTCATGTGGCCACGATTGCTCTGGCCTGGTCATGCAGTAGATTGAATTGGCAGACCAGACCAGGCACATTCTGATGGAACTGCTGATGGCTGAGTTTAGCTCGATGGAAGGCATTGCCTTGGCCAGCCAGCTGTAACGGTGCGGCCAAGGCATCAGGTCTGCGTGTCCCTCCGTGATGAAACCTGAGAGATCAGAGTGTAATCGCACATGCATGATGCAAAAAGGTTGCTCTTGGTGGGGAACTAGCTGTACTAATCTTGAGAGCAACTTGTAAATCACCGGGTTCAAGACTTCTTCAAGCACCACGTGCTCAGCCCTAGACACCACCCCGCCACGTAAGCTGAATCAGTTACAATGTTAATAGGTTCAGGGACTCTTTCAAAGGCTCTAACGACAGCGTCCAACTCAGTTACTTGAGGGGAGTCTTCAACGATCTTAACATCAGTTTCCCACCGCTGAGTCTGAGGGTCCTTCCACGTCATTACAGACTTGTGGGAACTCCCGGATGTGTTGGTGAAAATGGTTAGAGACTTAAGGGGTTTACAACTTTGAATTTCTTTTGGCACCAGATGGAATTCACTATTAAACAATTTATGACCAGGTTGGTGAATAGTCAATTTCCCAGGGTAACTGTCTAGGGCAAACTGGAGGTTTTCATTCTCTTTTAGTAGATGTTCTAAAGTCTCATTTTTCAATCTTCCAGTGGACAGCCGAATTGGTATGTGGATGCATGCAAAATCACACCCCACAAGCAACCGCACGCGTGCCCTAGCCTTACAAATCAGCTGAGCCATCAGTTCTTCTTGCAGCCGAGTGATGCTTTTGGACAGACTGTGGCCAAGGAACACTCACTCTGTAATCAAGAGGGGGGTCCCTCTGACCTCCGTCCCACTGAAAAATCAACCCATGCAAGTGCGGCAGTTTCCCTAAAATGATGAAATTGAAAGGGAGTTCGGGCCGGCAGCAGTGGGCCTGCTGACTTTCCAATGCTAATTGGATCCTTTCTAACGCAGCCCATGCCTCCTGGGTTAATGTCTTTGGGGCATCCATCTCCCCCCCCTCTTTAACAAATCGAAAAGAGGAGATAGATCACCTGTGGTTAGGCCCAACCAGGGCCTCACTCAGTTTAAGGTTCTACACAGCTGCTGGAAATCTCGCAGGGTTTTGGGCTCATCTTTGATTACCAGCTGCTGTGATGTTATCATGCAGTTGGTGATTTTGAGGCCTAAATATTTCCAGGGCGGCAGCCTCTGCACTTTTTCATGATTTAACTCAAATCCTGCCACCAACAAAGCAATAACAGTATCATCAAGAACCTGTATGTGTTGTCGTCTGGGGCACATACGAGTACATCATCCATGTAATGATAGATGATGCACTCTCTTGCTTTGGCATGCACTGGGGACAAGACTCTGGCGACGTACCATTGGCAGATGGTTGGCGAGTTCTTCATCCCTTGGGGAAGAGCACACCAATGGTAACATTGCATTGGTGCTTCTCGGTTGATGGAAGGAACCAAGAAGCAAAACATGGTGCATCGGCTGGGTGTAGGGGACTTTGGAAAAAGCAATCTTTGATTACAATGACTGCTAATTGACAATTTTGAGGGAGCATTGATGGGGATAGCATACCTGGCTGGAGAGACTCCATGTCCTTGATTACATCATTAATTTTTCTCAAGTCGTGAAGGAGCCGCCACTTGTCTTTCCCCGGCTTTTTGATAACAAATACTGGGGAGTTCCAAGGTCTGTTGGTTTCTACAATGTGTCCCTTGACCAACTGCTCCTTCACAAGCTGATTGAGCGCTTTTAATTTCTGTTTACTGAGCGGCCACTGGTCTACCCAGACTGGTGTTTCAGTTAGCCAATTTAACTTCTGAGTAGGGCGCTCTTTTTCAGTGGCCTCTGGTAAAAACCCTGAGGGGTTGGCAGTTCTAATTTGGCCCCCCATTGGGACATGCAGTCTCTCTCTCATAGGGTAAACTTGGTGTTTAATACAAATGGGCGTATATTTGCTAATTTCCAATTGGGCCCCGTAATTTGCACAATGCTCCTTGATTGTTTTGCGAATTGTGTGCCCTCTACACCTAAGACCTTGCAGTCTACGTCCTGCAGTTCCCATGAAGTTGGACATCGTGCCCCTCACTCTTAAGGCCGCACCATATAAGGGGCTTCTCCTCTCCCACCACTTCAGTATAGTAAACTGAAAGGTCCTGGTTGTCCCATAAAAACTGTGTCAATGGAATGGCCTGGGCGACGACCTGGCCCTTTGGTAGGAAGAGGGGGGATGGACACAGCATGCCATTAGAACGAGATGTTCCAGGATAGGTGGTAGAAGTCCCGGCGCAATCTCGATCTCACAGGTTGTGTGATTTGTGTCGCCTATGACAAGGTACTCACATCTCTGCCGGTAGAGAGACTGAACCAGTTCGCAGAATGTGATTTCCAGCTCCGGGTCCATGTAAAGTTCTTTCCAGTCTGAGTTGGTAAATGTCACAGATTGGGTAAGGTGTAGCCTAAAAGGCTCGGTCACATCCTGGGTAGAAAACAAGCCAAAGGGGCTATTAATATGATATTGATCACAGTCATCCTCCCCGTGCCCTGCCCCATTTATTTCCTCACCCGGAGCAGTATTGCGCTCACATGCTAGTTTTTTGGTTGGCTATTTTCCCCATGCTCCCTTCCCTCCCCCCTTCTTGGTGGAACTGGGGAGGCTTCCCCAGATAGGGACAGTCCCTCATAAAATGTCCCTTCTGCTTGCAGTCAAAGCAGGGATATAGTTTTGACACTTGTGAAGAGATGGGAGGTGGTTGAGTGTCCGCCACTGCTGTAGCCCGTTCTCTGATGGTGACCTTCGTTGGCGCTTCTACTTGAGGAAGTCTCACTTTCCTGGTGCATTCCTCCATAGTTAAGTCTAGTGATGATGGTGATGATGAAGGAAGACTGAGAATGATTCTTTTGCAGTCTTCATTCATACCTTAGGTTATGAGGTCTATGATGATGTCATCTTGGGCTCATATCTAGGAATCCTCCTTCCCACAACTTCTCTGACCCTGTCTACAAAATCTAAAAATGCTTCATCAGGTCTCTGCTTTAAAGAGACAAGACTGGGCAAAGGATCTTTAGTGGGTAGGAGGTTAAAAGCTTTTCCTGCCTCTACTTTATTATTTCTAAGATTGCCTTAGGAATTTTTTCGACTTGGATTGTGGATTGCTCCCACTCACCCTCCCCTACGAGATGTCCTATACTGAGATGTTTGTCATCTTCATCATTTGCAGTTTCTTCATTTTCCCATAAAGTTGGAAGGAGGTTGACAAGCCATTCCCGCCAGGCTTTCATCCACAGCCTATCTTCTGATGGACTACATAGGTTGGAAAATATTTCTTTCAGGTCCCCGGGAGCTAGGACATTTGCCAAAAGGGTGGTCCTTAGAAAGCCTTTAAAATATTCACTTGATCGACCAACCTCCTTCTGGGTTTTGAATAATTCTTTGATGTTGTTGTAGGGGAAAGATGCCCACTTGGGACGCTTCCCCCTAGCACTGTAAGAAACGGGCACTGAGAAGATGACTGGGTTGCCGCTGTCTGACATCTGGTCTTCCACCTCGTCCTTCCCTTTTTCCACAGTACTGTGGGAACTGGAAGGAGGAGCGTGGGAAACCGGAGGTGGGAGGGATGGTCCCAAAGGGTGAGAGGCAGAGCAAAGGCAGGGAGCAGAAGCACTGAGAGGGGCAGTGGTTTGGCCAGAGGGCAGAGCAAAGGGAGATACAGGGGGCTGAGCCAGGGTATTTTGAGGATGGGAAGAGGAGAAGCCAGAACACAATTGAGGGTCTTGGGTCAGGGGAAGGGAACAGGGGAGAAAGGGATTATGGGAAGTAGAAGAAGAACCACAAGATGGAGACCAAGCCATGTGATGTCCACCATTTTGTGACTCTAGGTAAGGGGGACGGGAGCAACGGAGAAAGGGATTATGGGGAGAAGAACCACAAAATGGGGGCCAAGCCATGTGGCATCCTCCATTTTGTGACTCTGGGTAAGGTGAGGAATCTGGGAGACGACCTACAGGTTTTTCTACAGGCAAAGGAGGTGAGTTATTAGGGTGTAGGGAAGGAGCTCTAACAGGGTGATCAGTCCTGCAAGAGCCAGAGGGGAACCGGGTAAGATGTGGGGAGCCAGGGAGACCCACAATGTGGGGGCGGCTGTGCACTTGCTGCCGGTGGTTTGCTCCCCTCAGCTCACTTGGTTCCAGAAAGCTGGGGGTCAGGAATAAAGGGGACTGGAGCAGGGGTTTCTGGAGGAACTTGGGAAGATTTATTTGGATTTTCTTTCACTTTCTTTTCAATTTAGATTGTGATAGTTTTCAATATTATAAAGAGAGGATAAAAATCACTTTTTGATTCACCATCTATCATTGCATCTTCTCCAAGTTTAATTCCAATTTTATCCCAAAATCTTAGTGTTTTTACCTCATCAGGGGTAGAAGTTGTAAAATGAAAAAAAATCCACTTAAAAAAAATCTCTTAACTTTTCCCTTTGATAAACGAAAACCCACTCCCACCAGGGAACCCACAACTTGGTTATAAACTCCCCTCTCCCTAATAGACAGTCTTGCACCCATTATGACTGAGACTATCTGCTAGGTTCTTTTCCACCCACTCTCCGAGGCAAAACAAAAACTAAAGGAAAAGCATCCGAGAATTGCCGGCAAGGGGATTTTAATGTTGAGAATCCACGGGAGTTCCCCCCACCCAGCTGGGTTCTTGCCGGCCACTGGAATACTCACAAACCTGGAGATTCTTGGAAATTAAAAGCTTCAGAGATGGTCCCCAATCCAAAGGAAGGTTCCTTGCACGTCTGGAATAGGAATGCTGGGGGTAACTTTTCCTGCCCGCCAAGAGCCACGTAAACCAGAAAGTGCACAGATTCGCCGGCCGCACTTGACAGTCCACGAACTTTACTTCACAGAGGCGTCCACATGCCCTGGAGAGAGCTCTTTCTGTGGGGTCTTGCTCACGCTGCTCCCACAGTGGGCGCCAACTGATGTTGCGTCCTGATCGCTGGAGGAGTGGTGGCATGTGGTAGACAGGGAAAGGCGCTGCGGAAGATCTCGCGATGTCACGGAAAGCCAGGACCCTCTGTTTCCCTTAGATAAGACCATCTGCTTCCCGTAGATAAGAAACTAACATAGGAAGGTAACCCCCCTTAACCAAATTCCAGTAACTTTCCATCCCCTACCCAGTAACAGTCCACCTCTTACTAACCATAGATGGTAAAGACAGACCCATGCTGACGTAGAGACCCCTTAGACTATAAAAACCCAAGAGACGAGATAATAAACACCTTTTGACCGTCCATCACATTGATGTCTGCGTGTGTCATTGGCCCGAGTGGCCCTGGTGAGTGGGCCGCCATGCTGTTCGTCTGAACCAGGTCGCCTGCCTTGCTCCAGAAGGCAACATACTGGTGCCGAACCCGGGACTGCTGCAGTGCCCGGGGAACGGGAATTCTCCTGGTCAGAGGGCGGCGGCTGTAGCGGCGGGTCCGACTACAGCGGGAGGGACGCCTCCGGACCAGCGTGGACCATGGAATCCACAGCGAAGGTCGTAAGTCAGGCTCATGAGCAATGGGGAATTAAAGGTGAGCTCAGGAACTCTAATCTTGCTATTGCAAGGCTCCTAGAGCTGGGGACGATCGAATGTCCGGTAAATATATTATATTGGGAAGCGCGGGAGAAGTGCACTGCCGCCTCAGCAGAGGACTCTAAGTCCGCAGGCAGTGGTAAAAACCTCAGAACGCGGGGGAAAGTAGAAGACGCCCCACGTGAGACGTTAGAAGAACAGGAGACGCGGGAAGCCGCGTGTACAGGTTTATTAGCTACACCAAAGCTGGGGATGGGGGCCGCGACACAAACCGCCTCTGAGAGCGATCAGATTGACGGCGGGAACATGCGGGGGCCGGGCGCGTTCCACCCCTTCCAGAGCCCGAGCCCAGACCCCCCGGAGCCCCCAGGAGACCCCCCGGAGCCCCCAGGGGACCCCCCGACCTTCCCACGGAGCCCGCCGGGTCCTAGCCCCCCCGCGGAACCATCCGAAAAAACCGCGGTTTCTCTATCCGTCCCTTCCCCGCCGGTCGCCGATCCGGCACAAGAGGCAGAGCAGCGCGCGCGATGCTTCTGGCAGGGACCCACGGAGAAGGCGCGGAAAGCGGCCGGATGGTCGGACCCCATAGGGATCAGTAAAAACTCGCCCCAGCCATGTGCCTTTAAAAATGGCGCCGAACCACATGGTGAGGGTGGAAAGGAGGAGGCGGGGGGCGGAAATGCGGTCAGCCTGCTTAACAACGCATGCACGGGCGAGCGGGGAGGGGGGGCGGTCCCCGCAGTAGAGTGCCAGACCAACCAGAGCGCTCTATTCAAATTAGGTCCTTATAGGGCAAGGACCTCCCCCGGCAGGAGGCGGGGGGACCCCAGGGGGAGGGAACGGCACCACCCCCAAAGGGAGGAGCGGGGTCGGAGCCGCACAAAACGGCACGGAGCGCCGGAAGTGTACCGGCAGTCAGCTTCCGGCTCAGAGTCAAGTAACAGCTGCTCAGACAGCCCGGAAGAGCTGACCGAGTCCGGCTGGGACTCGGAAACTGAGAGAGCAGAATTAATGCGGTTTCGAGCGAAACCGAATAAAGCTTTAAACAATATCGGGAAAAAATTGCAACACAAACTCACCGATAGGGGAAAAATAAAAGCAGCCTGTGGGGACCGGGCACCGGCAGCCTCCATGCACGCTTTCCCGGGGGGGGTTGCCGGAGCGCGGGGGAACCAAAAAAGGGCATATACCCCAGTTAACCCAAAAGAAGCCAAAGGGGTTTCAGAAATAGGGATCAACTCAGCTGTAGTACCCACTCCTGAGGACGACCTTTCTAGCAATAACGATCTGCTCACTTTTGATATTACGCAAATAAGCCGCATGCTTTTTGACGGGGCGGGGCGGATAGTATTTAAGCAGGAATGGCAGGACGACCGCGTTAGCCCAGGCTTCCAGGGAAGGACAGCTACTCAGCGAGCTGTCCCCAGCCGGCACAGCTTTCCCTGGCAGCACCCTCACTCCAAGCATCCCGGCCCCGGGGAAACGGGAGAGGGAGGGGGCGCGCGGGCCACACTCAGCCTCCTCCCGCTGCAAATGCGAGACGGCCCAGCTACAGCAACCCCCAGTGGGGCAGGGGATCCTCATACCCCATGTCCCCACAGGGAGCAGTCAATTATGCAGAATTCTCCACCCCTGTTAGGAAAGGACGTCCTTTCCATGCTCGGATTTCGGATCACAAATTTACCACGAGGGCCACTGCTGTACACCCCCCGCTGCCAATCAAATTGACTTGGAAATCATCAGACCCTGTATGGGTTGAGCAGAGGCCCCTGACAGAGCCTCGAATGGCAGCCTTGCTGGAACTGGTCGATCGAGAACTGCAAAAGGGTCACATAGAACCCTCCACCAGCCCATGGAACACCCCTGTATTTGTGGTCCCCAAAAGGTCCGGACAAGGCTATCGTCTCGTCCACGACCTGAAAGAAGTGAACAAGACGATCAGACCCATGGGTCCAGTCCAGACACTGCTACCCATGAACTCAGCCATCCCCACAGGGCAGCCGTGTGCAGTACTGGACATCAAGGACTGCTTCTTTTCAATACCCCTGCATCCTGAGGACAGAGAGCAATTCGCCTTTTCCGGGGCATTTCGGAACGGCGAGCGGCCCAACCTTCGCTTCCAATGGAGAGTGCTTCCACAAGGCCTGGTCGACAGCCCGACCATATGCCAAATCACCGTGGACAAAGCACTGACGCCAGTCCGACACTCCTACCCCACCGCAACCGTCATCCAGTACAAGGGTGACATCCAGGTCACAGCACCATCGACAAGCCATGTAGATCGCCTGGTGTCCACAGTCACGGAAACCCTTCAAGCCAACGGCTTCGAAATCGCGAGCGCAAAGATCAAGAGAGGACCCTGCGTGACCTTCCTGGGAGTAGGCATCACAAGCTCCTACGTGACACCCCCCGAGATGAAGATCAACCGAGACATCGAGACGCTCCACGACGTGCAACGCCTGGTAGGATCGCTGCAGTGGCTTCGCAACATCGTCCAGATTCCTCCCGAGGTCATGGACCCTCTGTATGACCTCCTGAAAGGAAAGAACCCCTGGGATCCCAAGGAACTGACACCGCAAGCAAAGAGCTCCCTCGACTTCATCGAAAACCAGATGTCCACTGGCACGCTTGCCAGGTGGAACCCAGCCATGCCACTGGACCTGTACGTCCACTTTACACCGAAGGGGAGAGTGGGAGCACTGGCCCAAGGACTTGCAGAAAAGGCCCGACCGATCCAATGGGTGGTCCTCGGAAGACCCGCTCGTGCATTTTCCCCAGGAATCGAGTGCATCTCCAACCTCATCATGAAAGGCAGGAGACTCGCCTTGAAACACCTAGGGACAGAGCCGACAAGCATCCACCTTCCGTTTCGCAAGCAACCGACCATAGAGTCAGCCGCAATATCGGAGTACCTGGCCCTTGCTCTCTCCGGCTTCGGAGGAGAAATCTCCTACTCCTCCAGACCACCCTGGACTCAGCTGCTGACCAGGGTCGACATGGACATGCCACCGAAGGTCAAGGACAGACCGCAGCCGGGATCAACGGTCTTCACAGACGCTTCCTCCACGACTTCAACCGCAGCAGCAGTGTGGCAGGCAGGAGAGCAATGGCACTGCGTCAAAGCGTGTGACCCCACACTGTCAGTGCAACAGCTGGAGGCAGCAGCAGTGGTTTTGGCGTGCGGACTCTTCCAAGACGAACACCTCAACATCGTAACGGACTCCATATTTGTGGCGAGGCTCAGCCTAGCCATGGCAGGACCGGGAGTGTCAACATCAGCAGCAGCCCTAATGCTGGAAGAAGCACTCTCCTCGCGACAGGGCACCGTGTCAGTCATCCACATCAACAGCCATGACCCAGTCAAAGGTTACTTCCAGATCGGCAACGACAAAGCAGACGCCGCAGCAAAAGGCATTGGGACCTTGCAAAGAGCCCGTCAACTGCACGAGTCGCTCCACGTCGGAGTCAAAGCACTGGCGAAGAGATGCGGAATCTCGACAGCGGACGCAAAACATGTGGTAGCCACCTGCCCTCATTGCCAGAAGTCACCCCTTTGGACCTACGGAGTCAACCCGAGAGGTCTCAAGCCCTCAGAAATCTGGCAGTCGGACCTCACTTGGTGCGAACTGCTGAAGCCCCGAGCATGGCTTGCGGTGACAGTGGACACTTATAGCGGAACGATCATAGCTACACAGCACCCCAAAACTAACTCCAAAGCCATAATTCAGCACTGGCTGACAGCCATGGCTTGGCTTGGTATCCCCAAGCAGATCAAAACGGACAACGGCTCCAATTTCACCTCCAAACCAGTACAGGAATTCGCCTCGAAATGGGGCATCACGTTAGTGCAAGGCATCCCATATAACAGTACCGGACAGGCCATAGTAGAGAGAGCAAACCAGACCCTGAAAACCAAGCTAGAAGTGTTGGCAAAAGCAGAGGGCTTTGCCAATGCCATTCCCCCAGGAGATCAGGCACGTATGCTGGCAACCGCTTTGCTGGCACTGAATCAATTCCCTAGGGGAGATGAAACAAACAGTCCCATCCAAAAACACTGGGCCACTCGAGTGCTAGAAGAGGGCCCGCAGGTGGTAATCAGAAACGAGCTAGGCAAGTGGGAACGGGGTTGGAGGCTGATGCTCACGGGGCGAGGGTACGCAGCAGTCAAAAAGGATGGCAAAATCAGGTGGTGTCCACTTAAGTCGATTAAACCGGACCTTCATAGCGAGCAGAATGAGACTGACGAGAATTGCGAGTTTTTGTTCACAGGACACGAGACGTCCTTGTGACGCGCACATCCTGGTTCCAGACGAAAGAGACAGACCACCAAGCCGCCAGGCAGCACCCGAGAGACCCGCACGGGTGAGACCCAAGCACCAAGGGTGTTTCTGTGTGATTTTGCTGTTGGGGCTTGTTGCCAGGGGGCAAGCCAGCCCAGACCACTACCCCCATCGGCCCTTCAGGTGGGTCATGCGACACCCTAGTAGTGGCAAAGCACTCAGAGAAATCACCACACCGAACACCCCATCCTTCGTGCTCCGCATCACCGACCGGTTTCCAGGACAGCCAAAGGTAGACCCCTATTCCCCACACGTCACACACTCGTACCTATCCTACTGGTGCCCAGCTTCAAACCCTGGGAAAAGCTACTGCAATCACCCAGGGTGGGGATACTGTGGGCACTGGGGCTGCGAAACCATAGTTACAGATGCCAGACCATCGGGGCCTGGGTGGGATCCACAAGAGCCAGACAAATTCTTACAGTTCACCTGGGCACCCATCGGTTGCAAAATACCCTTCTTCTTTCACGGAAACTTCCATCGAAACCAACATAAAATCCCTAGATTTCGGGCATGCACTGATTACAACAGGACGGTCTTGCAGCCAGATCACCCGAGCTGGGCCACAGGCAAAACGTGGACAGGGGTCCTTTAAGGGTCAAAAGAGAGGGAGAACGTGTAAATTATCAGGCTCCAACCGTCAGCACCCCGAGCGGTCGGACCCAACAAAGCGATTAAAAGCGTGCCGAAAGGGAGAAACGTAACCTACCCCAAAACCTTACCCACAGGGGTCAGCAATGTCCCGACCAGTCAAGCGGAGACCTTTCAGAGGAGCCGCTTAACCGAGTCAGACTCAGACCCAATCCTTCGCATGTTAGAAGCAACCTTTGTATCCCCGAACGAATCCAACCCTAACCTAACCGAGTCCTGCTGGCTTTGTTACGATGTCAAACCCCCCTTTTACGAAGGAGTCGCTTTAAACACTCCCTTCAGTTATTCCACAGCTGACGCCCCTCACCAGTGCAGATGGGACACCCCTCACAAGGGAATCACCCTGAGTCAAGTCACAGGCCGAGGCAGATGCTTTGGCAATGCAACCCTAGCTAAGCGGGGAGGCAACATCTGCACCAAAATTGTCAAGCCTAACAGGAAAAACAATAAGTGGGCAGTCCTATCCGCATCTGGGAGGTGGGTTTGCCAGCAATCCGGAGTGAGTCCTTGTGTGTTCCTTCCCAAATTCAATGACTCTAACGACTTCTGTGTCCAAGTTCTGTTTGTTCCTAGGGTCCTGTACCACTCAGACGAAGAAATGTGCCATCTTCTTGAGGGACCCAGCCGGATCCACAAAAGAGAAATATTGACAGGTTTCTAACAGTCACCTTCGGACCATGCCTGCTGAACAAGCTGGTCTTGTTCGTTCAGAGCCGCCTGGAATGGACCGACATCCGGTTCTTAGGCCGACGACAATTGCTGTGAATTCAACCGGAGAATTCAACCAGAGAATTCAACCAGGGAACACTGTCAGTCACAAGATCCTCCGAACTTGTCTGGCAAAAGCTTACTCAGGACTCCCAAGACCCTTTTCCCTAGTCAAGTTACAACCTTATACCTCATTTCAGTACCTATGTATATGACTACCTCATTCATTTGTGAAAAAGGGGGGGGAGATGTGGTAGACAGGGAAAGGCGCTGCGGAAGATCTCGCGATGTCACGGAAAGCCAGGACCCTCTGTTTCCCTTTGATAAGACCATCTGCTTCCCGTAGATAAGAAACTAACATAGGAAGGTAATCCCCCTTAACCAAATTCCAGTAACTTTCCATCCCCTACCCAGTAACAGTCCACCTCTTACTAACCATAGATGGTAAAGACAGACCCATGCTGACGTAGAGACCCCTTAGACTATAAAAACCCAAGAGACGAGATAATAAACACCTTTTGACCGTCCATCACATTGATGTCTGCGTGTGTCATTGGCCCGAGTGGCCCTGGTGAGTGGGCCGCCATGCTGTTCGTCTGAACCAGGTCGCCTGCCTTGCTCCAGAAGGCAACAGTGGCACCAGTCACCCGTGCGCTCCGATCCTCTTTCGCTTTCGATGCACATCAGGAGTGGCCACGTCCCGCCTCCACGGCCAGCTGGCAGGATCACAGTTCGACCACTGACTGAAGTCCTGGACCATCAGGTGTGGCCGATAAATGCGGATCCACTTCTAAGGATTGAGGTAAAGGAAGAAGGAAGAACTCTTTGCTTGCTTCTCCAAGCCGTCTTTATTCTTTCCCATGGCGGAAGCGGGCAGGTGAGCCCGGCAGCCCTGGGGTGCTACTGTCGCTGGGCAGGTGGGCAGCCCTGTCGAGAGATGGCCCAAAGCCGCAGTCCTGGTGGCGAAACCCTCGGCCTCTGCCCACAACCACTACAATAGAAGCCCTGCGCCGGCAGTGTCAATGGGCACCAGGTGAAAGAGATCCCCGGGAGGGGGCCGGGCTGCAGCACGGCTGCCAGCGCTGGGAGCAGGACAAACTTCACAGAGCAGCACCTCAGCCTCAGCACCAGTGTCAGCAAGACGTCCAGCACCAGCACCACAAACACAAACCCACTGGTGTCTCTGACTCTCTGGGAGGCTCTCAGGAACCCTCAGCCAGTCCCGAGTTGGAAGACACCGGGGGGGCAACCCCGACACAGCTGACAGCGGGGAGACACTCTCTTGTGCCCCGAGGGTACTGAGGGCACCTAGGCTAGTTGCCTTTCCAGCAGAAGAGACACTAGAGACATCGGTAGAAGATAAAAGGGCTGACTCTTAGCAGGGGTTAATACAAGGTGTCCTGGTTTAGGGCAAATTTGGTGGACAGTTTCCAAAGGAGGGCCCCTCCAGAAAGCAAACCCACAGGGCTCCTCCCCCCAAACCATTCGGGAAGAATTTCTCAGAGAGAAGTGGAAAGAACCTGTTTATTTCATGGGCACAGCACCCCCCAGCACACAGAATGAACAATACCGGATGATACCACTCTGGAAAAAGATGACAAATTCAGAAAGTCTCTCTTGGGGGTGGTCACTTTGTTCTCAGTCCCTCCGGCACTGGGGCAGCTGCTGCAGCCACAAGGTGTAAACTCTCAGTCTTCCCAGGTCCCAGTCCGGAGCAGGTTCCAGATGGTCAAAAAAGGAGAGGGGAAACAGTCGAGGAAGAAATTTGGACTGTTTAGCTAAAGAGCAGAAGCAAAAAGCAAAATGCAAGCAGAAGCAAAGCAAGCAAGAAGCGAGAGCAAGCAAAGCGAAAAGCAAAAGCAGCAAAAGCAACAGTCTCTGTGTCCCGCCAGGCTGATAAGAAAAACCAAAACAAAACTTTCACTCTTTGGAGCCAGTCTTAAAGGTACAGAACATAATATCCAACATTAACAGAACACATGAATGGGGATACAAGCATCATAACATCACTCTAGGACACAAGGTTTTATTCTAGGAGTTCTGGAGGAGCCCCTAAACCTCAGGGGGCCTCCTGCTGAGCGCCCTGGGAGAGGTACCAAGGCTGCATTTAAAGGAAGGTGGAAACCGAAAGTAGATAACATTTTATTAACCAATAAGTAACCCTAAGGGATGGGTACTGGCAGATAGACATTTAGGACAGCGTATAAGGCAAGGCTTGGGGGGGGCTGACCCCTAGCCTCTGGCTAATCACTCGATATCCTGGACCGAAGCTTCTAGATGGAGGGGATGGGAAGCTGAGTGGTTGACAGAGAGCCAGGGTGGGGATTTGGGGATGATCTCAGCAAAGGAAAGGGATTACACAGGTAAAGGGAGGGGAGTACAGTCTGGGATAAATCATTTGGGAAAAATACAGAGATACAAAACAAAACTACTTCAAAGTATTACAAAGTATAAAAACACACTACAACATCTCCCATTTTTCATTTAAATAAAAAGGCAGAGGCACTTAAGTCTAAAAAATTAAAACTCAGCTTGGGCTGATCCGAAGCATCGGCAAACCAAGGCTGTTTTATAAACACTGCAGAGGTTCTTGTTTCTTCCTCAGGAGCCGTGGGAACAGTCACCTGATTGATCTCTAAAGGAGAAGTAGCTTTCGATATTAATTTGGCCACAATGCCCTTGATGATCCCAAAGCTGATCAAAATAACAAAAAGAACAACCAAAACTAAAAATACAGACTTTAGTATGGATCTGACCCAGCCCGAGAGTCCCCATCCTTGGAAAAGTCTGTCCATCCAGTCTGCTGTTTTCTGCTTGATGTCCTGGACCATCTGTTGCATCTTTCCAATGATTTTGTGGACATGCTCTGCCTTGGATGACAGATTCAGGCAACAGAGACCCTCAAGCTCCTCACACCAATGATTATGTAGTAGGAGAAGAAAATCAATTGTGGTGCGATTTTGTAGGGTGGCTTGCCTTGTTGTTTGGCCATCTGCCAGGAGGTCAGAAAGTGCAGCTGATGTAATATTGGCCTGTTTAGCAACTCAACATTCTAGGTGCTCCAATTCACCTAGAGCCTTGGCTGCAGACACCCATGGCAAAAACACGGTGATTGCAACCCCTTTTGGTTTGGACCAATGTACAATTTCAGAATTGCAATTTGGGTCTAAATTCCTTAAGTCTCTCTTTTTGTGGGCCGAATTGTGGGCGCTGGTTTTGGTTGGCCAATCCATGATTTTGATCTTGTTGGGCGTAAACAGGCTCAGCTTTCCAAGGGTGCATGGACCTCCGGTTAGACAAGAGCGGATGCCTGCCCATGCTCTGTTGCCACAAATGAGGAAAAACCCTTTAGGGAGGGCACGGGGCTTATTATCGGGGGTGGACACCATCTCCACATGGGAAATTTTCTTAAACCAATTTTTTACTGTGTAGTTTTGTCGTGGTTTGGAGAGGAAGTGAGTTTTTTGGGATGCTGTGGTCAAACCAATAGGTGCTCAGATTTGAATATTGGCACCTGGTGTGGCCACTGGGGACATGGGTATGCCTCTGAGAACTCGGGGGGCATAAAAGCAGAGAACTCCCAGGAAAACTTTGTCTTGGTTCCAGTCAGTGAAAGGTTCAGACCTCCCCTGCCCAGCTGCTGCCGGCCGGGCGGGGGAGGGGAAGCCATGCAGCCAGGTGAGGTGGGGCCTTGGACAGAGAGGGGAGGTGAAGAGGCCCTTGCAGGATGGAAGGGTGGAGGAACCCTGAGAGGCATTGGGCAGCCACCCCTTCCTCCCCCCCGCCAAGGAGAGAGAGAGAGAGAGAGAGAGAGAGAGTCGATGTCTGTGCCTGTGCCACCTTGACGTTTGATAGCACGGCCAGCCGAGGAGAAGAAGGGGGGGGGGGGGGTGCGGGGAGAAGGTGCCCAGCAGGGCAGCCATGGGAGTTCTGGACAGGCACAGACTGAGATTTTTAACCCTTTTCTTGCATGATGGAAACCTTACAAATGCTGATCCTCCTGGAGTTGAATGAGAAGAGAGATAGAGATAAGAGAAAATGGGCCACAAGAGAAGTGGAGAAGAATCTTAGGTGGGAGGAGGTGATGGAGAGGCCTTTGGCTGGACTTTTCTTGTATAGCCATGGACAGAACCATTTTTCCTGTGACACAGAGACTGCATCTAGGGGGAGGCAATAGCTCGGAGCCAAGAGAGTTCAGTGTTGTTATGTGAAGGAGTGTGGGAACAGAGACGGCCGGGTGAGGAGGGTGGTTGGTGCCCTCGATCTTCAGTGGAGGAAAAAAATCTGTGTTCTTGAGACCTCTCGGCCCCAGGGGGTGAAATTTGGGGGGGGCAGGTGTCCCGAAAGTGAGAGACTGTTGCTTTTTTGGAACTGGACAAAGCACCCTTAAAAGGATGACCCTAGAAGCAGCTCTGGTCCATGTGCAGTGGTGAGAGCACTGGACATGGAAGGAAGATGTCACGATGGCAAATGTTCTCCGGGCGGTGCCACGAGTGACATGGAAACACACGAGGTTTCAACTGTGTTTCCTGGGGAAGCCTATGGCACAAGAGGGACTCGTCTCCTCTTGGTGAACTGAGAATTGATTATCTGAAGGTTGGTGATGGACTGAGAGTTGGTGATCTGAGGGATGGCAACTGAATTGAAAGTCCAAGGTTTTGTCTTACGTATTGGGAACTTGGTTGGGGAGAGGAGGAATGTTTGGGAGGCTTTCATCCTGAGTTCTGCATGTATCTTTTATATATTGTAAGTTAAGAAAGTTTTTTTCCCTTCTATTCCTAAGCTGGAGCCTGCTTTGATCTATTCCTGGTCACATCTCACAGTAGACACCAGGGAGAAGGTATTTTCATGGGGGCACTGGCATTGTGCCAGCATCAAACCATGACAAGTTTTCTTTAAACTGCTTGACTTACTGATACAAATTTACCTGGTCTTTCGGTTTAAACATAAACTGAACACAATAGAATGCTTTTGAAGAACCAAGGAGCTCGAATTCTTGGGGTTCCTTTTCTGTTATTGTCTGTCTGTAAACTAATTTTGCCCAAGGGGATAACGGATTAAATACTGGAAAAAAGGAGGTTGCTAATGTTGGCAGAAATTCACTGGATTTAGGTGGGATCCCCACAAGGCAAGTAGACATTGGGTCAGACACAGAGGAGGCAGGCAGGCAAATGTGATCTTGGTTGAGGACTCTGGCAAGAGTGGTCCATATGTTTGCCTGAGGCTGAGAAACGATCCACATCTGACTTGGATGGATGGCTGACAACAGGAGCAGCAGAAGGATGGGGCTCATTCTGATGGTACAGGGGCTGAGTTCAGATCAAGGGGAAACACTGAAAAAACTGAAGATAAAAAATGTTAGGAATAAGGTTCAGGTAATAGCAACTTAACTTTAAAGAGTCTGACGACGCTTCCTCCTCCAGCAGACATCGGCTACATGTGCCGTGGCTTTATCTTTTGACACTCTTGGAATGTATGGTCTTATCCACTTGGAGGGGATCCATCTGAAGCCTGAGGGAGCGGATGCGCACGCATATCCCCTACCCCAGTCCACGAGCTCATAGGGCCCCTCTGTTTTCCAAGTCTCAGGGTCTCTTATGAGGACGGGTGGCTGGACTTTCAGTTTGTGCTGACTGTTCTCTTTAAAGTGCCTTATGATGGGTGGGTTAAGGTTTTCATAGGTACAGTTTAAAAAATTCAGTGTGAACAGCGCTTTGGACAGCCGGACTTGAGGGGACTCCACCTTCATAGCCTCTTGTTGTTGGTGAAGGACCTTTTTTAGGCTCTGGTGGGCCCTCTCCACCACGGCTTGGCCTGTCGGGGAATAGGGGATGCCTGTCTTATGTTCTATTCCCCATTGCTGCAGGAAGCTCCGAAGCTCTTTGGACTTGTACGCTGGGCCATTGTCTGTTTTGATGACCTTACGGATTCCTAATGTGGAGAAGGCTTGCATGAGATGCTTTTTTACTTCAGAGACCTTCTCCCTTGTGTGGGCGGAAGCGTAGATGGCACCAGAAAAGGTATCCATGGAGACGTGGACATGTTTAAATTTGCCAAATTATGAGATGTGGGTTACATCTGTCTGCCACACCTCGCAGCTCTGCAAACCCCTAGAGTTTGCTCCTGTACTTAGGGAAGGTAGTGACTGGTTTTGACAAGAAGGACACGTGGCTACGATGGCTTGGGCTTGTTTGTGCGTCAGGCAGAATTGCCGAACCAAGTCGGGTGCATTCTGATGGAAAAATTGGTGACTGATCTTTTGCTTGTTGGAATATGTCTGGGAGTGGGGCTATTTCGTCTGGTGCCGCAAGGGCATCAGCCCTACGGTTACCTTCTGCAATGAACCCCGGCAGGTCTGTGTGTGACCTGACATGCATCACATAGAAGGGTTCTTCCCGGTGGGAGGTTATTTTCACTAATTTTGAGAGCAATTCATATAAAATAATGTTGGAAACTTCTTGCAATACAGCATTCTCTGCCCTGGACACTACACCTGCTACGTAAGCTGAGTCAGTAACTAAATTAAAAGGCTCAGAGAACCTCTCAAAGGCTCTGACGACAGCGGCCAACTCAGCAATTTGGGGTGATCCCTCCACCTTGGCAATATCTGCCTCCCACTGCTGAGTTTGAGGATCTTTCCAAGTCACCACTGACTTGTGGGACGCTCCAGACGCGTCAGTGGAAACTGTCAGTGCCTTTAGAGGCGCCCTGCTCTGAATACTTGTCAATGATAAAGAAAGCTGAACGTCCAAATTAAAAATTTTGTGGGCCGGTCGCTGGATCGAAATTTGGCCCGTGTAGCTGTCTAGCGCAAATTGCAGGGCTTCATTCTCTTGAAGCAATTGTTCTAACATTGCTTGAGATAGTTGGCCTGATTTCAATTTTAAGGAGATGTGAATGCAGTCAAAGTCACACCCTGCCAATTCTCTGATCCGAATCCTTGCTTTCTGGATCAGTTCTGCCATCAGCTCCTGTGGCACTGTCATCCTTTTGGACCTGTTGTGACTGAGGAAGACCCATTCTATGATTAAGAGTGGGTCTTTCTTGGCCTGGTCACCTTTCCCTGCCTGGGCAGTTTCCCACTGGAAGATCACCCCATGGAGGTGTGGCAACTTGCCTAAGATGATGAACTTGAAGGGCAGGCCCTGCTGGTACCTGTGGACCTGCCTGGTAGACATTGTTTCCTGAACTTTCTCCAGTGCAGTTCTCGCCTCCTGGGTGAGGGTCCTAGGAGAACTAAGGTCATCTCCCCCTTTCAACAAATTGAAAAGGGGGGCTAGGTCCTTGGTGGAAATGCCTAGCCAAGGTCTCACCCAGTTTAAAGACCCACACAGTTGACGGAGATCCGCTAAGGTTTTGATGTCATTTTTGATAGCTAATTTTTGCAGCACAGTGGTCTGCTTTCCAATTTCGAGACCCAGGTACTTCCAAGGCGGCATCTTTTGAATCTTTTCTTCCTGGAGCTCGAACCCTGCAGCAATCAATGCATTGATTGTCAGGTCAAGTGTGTGAGTAAGCATGTCATCAGTTGGGGCACACACCAGGATGTCATCCATGTAGTGCAGGATGATGGAATCTCCTGCAGCTTCACGGACTGGGGACAGCAAGGATAGGACATACCGCTGGCAAATCACAGGACTTACTTTGAGACCTTGTGGGAGTATTTTCCAGTGGTATCTCTTCATTGGGGCTACTAGGTTAATGGTAGGAACCGAGAAGGCAAAACGCGGGGCATCGTCAGGATGCAGGGGAATTTGAAAAAAACAATCTTTAATGTCAATTACAGCTAAATTCCATTTCTGTGGAAGCATGCGCAGTGAGGGCATCCCTGGTTGTAGAGAGTCCATGTCTTCAATAACGTTGTTGATTTGACGGAGGTCATGGAGGAGACGCCACTTGTCTTTGTTGGGTTTTTTAATGACAAAGACAGTGACGTGGTCTCCACGATGTGGCCTTTTCTTAGCTGCTCCTCTATGAGCTCTTCAAGTGCCTTTAATTTTCTTTTGTTGAGTGGCCACTGTTCTACCCGCACTGGAGTATCAGTTTTCCAAATCAATTTTTGGGCAGGGCGCTCCTCAGTGGCCGCCGCCCAAAAAACCCACGGGGGTTTCTGAGATGTCAATTGTGGTTCCCCACTGAACCATCAAATCTCTGCCCCAGAAGGGCTCTGTGTAGTCTAAAACAAATGGGCGTATAGAAGCCACTTTGCCATTCAGTCCCTCAATTTGGATGACGTTTTTTGATTGTCATGCTAATTGGATGCCCCCTACACCTTGCACACGTCCTGCCACGTTTTGCAATTCCCAGTGTGACGGCCACTCCTTGGAGGGAATGATCGTAATATCTGCTCCGGTACCTGGAAGTCCTTGTATAGATCTGTACTCCCCACCTCGGTGCAACCCACACGATAACTTGGGTTTTTCTCTTCCCAGTACCTGAGTCCAGCAGACATTGGGATGGAGTTCATTTCTGAGGGTGTCTGCCTGCTCCTGGTCCCATGGAGGCTCAGGCACTGGGATGGCTTGGGCTATTATTTGGCCTTTGGGCAAGTACACGGGTGGGCGAGTACGGTGGAGCCAAATGACAAACTGCTTCGGGTCTGATGATATGAGACCAGGAGGAGTGTTAATTTCCTGGGGTGTGTGTTTTGTGTCCCCAAGGACAACATACTTACTGTGATGTTTCTGGCAAAGCTGTGTCCAAGTACCTGGCTGTTCAGCGTTAACAGTTATGAAATGCCAGTTTGTGTCCTTGAGAAGGAGAGACTCTGTCAGTGCCAATCTGAAAGGGTTATGGGGAGAATTGGTGGTTAGAATTGGTCTGGGACTGTGACAGTTATATGAATGTTCTGTCCTGTCCAATGCCAGTGTCTGACTTGGCACAGGCACGTCTCCTAAACTGGGTATTTTGTGTGTGTCCCCCCCCCCCCCCCCCCCCCCCATGCTGGAATTGGATCCACCCTGTTTTTGTCATAGCGCTGGGGAAAAGAGCGCTCTTTATTCAGTTTTTTGGAAGGCTCTCTTTTGGGGAATTCTGATCTTTAAGCTTATTGTATTTAAAATCTAAAAACTGCTTTTTCAAAGGGCAGTCAGGCATCCAATGCCCTAACTTCCCACAAAGATGGCAGGGTTGATTAGAGTTGGAGGTTCTCTCCTGTGGCATCGTGACGCGCTGAAGCTGGCTGGTGGATGGTGGATCAGGGGCGTCCACAGCTGCAATCTTTCTCTGTGGTTTCAGTCTCTCGTCCTGGTCAGCAGGGGTGATCGTAACTTTCTTCTCACACACTTCTAGCATTGCTTGTAGTGTTAGTGTTGGATCGAGAGGCAGGCTCAGGATGGCAGCTTTACACTTCTCATTGGCATTTTGTTTAGCAATCTCGGTGAGGACTTCCAGCCTGGCTCCTTCATTCTGAACTTGCAATTCCACAGCTTTCCTCAACCTTTCCACAAAACTCAAAAAGGACTCAGATGAAGATTGTGTTATTTGCAAATAGTTCTCAAGTGGAACATCAGGACGCAACCCGAAGAAAGCTTTCCCAGCTGCTCTAGCACTTTCTTTGAGAGACTTTTTGGAAATGCCCTCTGCCTGACTTGCTCCATCCTCCCACTCCCCTTGTCCACAGAGATGGTCTAGTGATATCAATTTACCATAAATATCATGGGCAGTGACTTCATCAGCCCACAGGGCTGGTAAACTGGCTCTCACTCCGTTTTTCCATGCTGCATCCCACAAGAGATATTCAGATGGGGATAACAGGCAGGAAAAAAGGTGTTTGATGTCAACGGGGGTTAAGGTATTAGCAGAAAGCGTAGCTTTAAGAAGTCCCCTAAAATATTCACTCGACCTATGAAAATCTTTCTGGGCTTTTATGAGCTCTTTGACAGATTCGAAGGGAAAAGGGGTCCAATGCGGCTGAATCCCCCCACATAAATCTGAAATGCACGACACAGGAGCTGCAGAGAGGACAGCCGTTGTTTCCAGGTTCCGGCTGCCAGGCTCAGCATCTCAGGTTTCTGTGATGTGGGAGCTGGAGGGCAGGCTGTGGGAGGGGCGGAGGGAGGGGGCAGCTGGTGGGCAAACCCCTGAGGGGGCGGAGGCGGGCGGGGCCAGAGTAGGAGGAGGGGGAGGGGTGCTCGGAGGGAGTGTTTCAGGGGAGGGGTTTTCCGACTGGAATGGGTTGTTCGAAGAGCGAAAAGGATTGTAGGAAGAAGCAGGAGCAGGGACCACCATGTGGTATCCACCATCATGGCCTGGGGGAATCACCTGAGGTGAATCAGGGGTACAAAAACACAAGGATTTCAAGACGGGGTATCGCAAACTGGGGAGATAGAGGGAAGGGTAAAATCCCAGGGAGTTTGGCCAGAACTCTCTGGATTGGAGACTGGGAGCTTCTGAGGGAAGCTAGGGAGTGTAGCTTTCTTCAGAATGTCCTATCTCGGGGCTGAGGGGGAAAAAAGAGGGCTAGGACAGGGAGAACATAACTTGGAGAGGGGTAAATTGGGTTTCTGGGAAGCAGAGGTGTTCAAATTGCTCCCAGATGGCTGTTCCTACATTTTTGATTTGGATTTTACAACATTTCTTATCTGCATAGCTAGAAAAGCAAACTTTTACAGAGATTTATCACCTGACTTCCCTGCTTTCAATAACTCATTGCCAGTTTTGCCCCAGAAAGCCAAAACATTAATATTTTCAGTTGATACATCGGGGAAGTGAAGGAACAGCCATCTAACAAATTGTTTAACATCTCTTTTTCAAAATTGGATTTCCTTACTCTTAAGAAAATTTAAAAGATGGTAATAGACCCCTTTATGAGATACAGAAAGCTTGGCACCCATTGTGGCTGTGATTTAAAGTTTTGTATCTCAATATCTCAAATAACTTTCACCAACCCAGGTGTGGGGGGGGGGGGGGGGGCGGGGCGGGGAGGGAGAAAAGAAACAAACTCCTGCAGCTGGCAGCCTAAAACCAAAGGCAGGGAAACACCCCTCCTCCCGAAGAGGGGAGAAACAAGAAAAAGGTAAATGTACCAATCCAGCTGTAGGACGGTAAAGAGGGGGGTCCTGGGATGATGATCTTCCACCTGACACTGACTCTTGGGGCACATCAAGAACTACCAGTCTCGTCCTCAGAAGAGCAACTCATTAAAACTGAGTGTATTCTTACTGAGGTAACTTGCCGGCCAAAGGCTTTGGTGAACAGTCTGAAAGAATGTCCGAGCCCCGTCCGTGAGCTCTGGGGATGGTCTCAGAGCCGCATGTTGGTCGCCAAGCTATCTCTGACCCTCTGGGGAGCCTCTCAGTAACCCTCGGCCAGCCCCGAGTCAGCAGACACCGGGGGGGGCAACCCCGACACGGCCGACAGCAGGGAGACACTCTCTCATGCCCCGAGGGTACTGAGGGCACCTAGGCTAGTCACCTTTGCAGCAGAAGAGACACTAGACACATCGGTAGAAGATAAAGGGCCGACTCTTAGCAGGGGTTAATCCAAGGTTTTATTCAGAGGCTCTGGGGAGCTCCTACACCTTAGGGGGCCACCTGCTGAGCGCCCTGGGAGATGTGCCAAGGTTATATTTAAAGGGAGGTGGAAACCAAAAGTAGATAACATTTTACTAACCAATAAGTAACCCTTAGGGATGGGTACTGGGGGATAGACATTTAGGACAGTGTATAAGGCAAGGCTTGGGGGGTTGACCCCTAGCCTCTGGCTAATCACTCGACGTCCTGGACCGAAGCTTCTAGATGGAGGGGATGGGATGCTGAGTGATTAGCAGAGAGCTAGGGTGGGGATTTGGGAATGATCTCAGCCAGGGAGAGGGATTACACGGGTGTTGCAGTGTGAGACTATTTCCTGTTTTACTTCCCAGTCCCTTCCCAGGTGTGGCAATACCTCTCCTCCCCCTCGCCCCCTTGCTGAGTGAGTTCTGTCAATCAGTCTTAACATTCCAGCAAGGCGCCGTGTGGTTGGTCAAGTTCAAAGGATGCCCTTCAGGCCTGGGGTCATTGGCCTGTCTATGTGTCCCTCGTTCCCTGAGACCCTCCTCCTCCCATCTGGTTGGTGCTCACCTGTCCCTTCCCCTTCCCCTGTCTCTGGGCTTACATTCAGCCAGGACCACGCGGTCAGCATTCTGTTGGAGCTGTTGCCAAGATTCAGATGTCTGTGACCATGGAATAAAACTCTGGATCAAACCCTCTGCAGAATCCGCTCCCTTTTCCTCTTCACCCTCGCCTGAAGCCCTTCCACCTGAGGTAAACTGAGTTTCTACAAGCCTGGGTTTGTTTCAGTGCCCAGCTGCAACATCCAGCCAGCCAAAAGTGTCTCTGAGGTGAAATACCACAGTTGCCGCCTTTGGCCCAGCAGCAAGGGTCAGACGAGCCCAGGCACAATCTACCTGGTAATATTGGGATCTTATTTCAATATTTTTGCGCCCAACGTGGGGCTGAGCAACTCTGCAGCCCCAGAAAGGAATCTCAGTACCTCGGAAAGACTTCGGCAGCCGTGCACTCAGCTGAAGAGCTCTGACTGCATTGCTCTCAGCAGAGACGTTGGGACTAACCCACAAGAAGCCTCGTGGACTGTTCGGCACCTTTGGAAAATGAAGCTCCTTTCTGGTGAGCTGATTTTCCAGGGGAGAATAGGAGAGCCTCCCTTGCCCAGGGGGGTCCTATTCTGGTGAGGAGACCTGCCTGCCTGGACCTGGCCAGCAACAGTTTCGATTTCGGTGAGTATCTCTGCTCCTCGGTGGAGTAGAAGCTCAAAAACAGGCTCTGCCGCGAGTTCTGTTCTTTTTTTGCTCTTGCATTTAGGCTGTGCAGCCCCACAGACGGAAACCATTGCATTCTAGGCTTTAGATTTTCTGTGGTGTGTTTTGCCGTCTTTTAGAATTCACAGCGCCGGCGGAAGAGCGGGGGTGCCTCTCCCTGCCCTTCCTCCCGGCTCAGCAGCGCAGCGTGTTTGTCTCTCTCGGCGGGGCGGAGCTCTCTCGGCGCGGGGACGCTGCTCTCTCTCTGTGCGGGGGAGGGGGGAGCTCTCTACACACGGCGCGTGCCGGGGGGTGCTCTGTACACATGGCACGGGGCGGCCCCGGTTTCGGCTTGCCACGTGGTGCGGGGGGAGGCTGCTCTCTCTCAGCACTGTGGGGGGGCTGCTCTCTTCCTCGGCTCGGCAGGGCGTGTCCTGCTGCTGCTGCCTGGCAATTTTAAAAGCAGTATATACAGCTGCATTGTAAAGCTTTTGTCTGCACGTTACCGCTTTCCTATCTGTGGGTTTTTTTAGAAATCGGTAGCTGATTTTGGCTTTGTTTTTGGTCAGGCAGGACTTGTACTGTGCCTTTTACACCAAAGATGGGCTCGAAATTAGGCACAGTACAAAAAGGAGTGTATTATCATATTGTTAGTATTTTAATCAGTGGTAATGTGAAGCTCTCTAAAGGAAAATTGGAACAGTTTATAAGATGGCTTTTTCTACACTTCCCACAAATCTCCCTTGAAGAAATCCACAACATTCAATTTTGGGATAAAGTAGGGAATTAATTGATAACCTTAGGACAATCTGGGAACACATCCTCAGCTAAATTTGTGTTCTGGAGTTTACAAATTCGAACAGCCTTGCTCAAACAAAAGGAATTGGAGAAAAAGCCAAATGTCAAGCCACGTACCTCTGCTCTCCCTGTTTCTCCCTCTCCTAGATCTAAAACCCCTAAACCTCTTACCCCAAAACTTGGTATTTTAAAGAGAGCACACTCGTCGGGAAGTCGACTCCCTGAGCTCGTTAAAATGCCTGAGTTCCCTTGCACACAAGGCCCTGACCAGGCTGCATGGAAACTTTCCCAAAACCCTGTGTCCCCCGCTCTGAAACCCAGAGCATGTGTCAGCTTTTCAGAGAGCAATGATACCCAAACAAAGGTAAAGGAAGGGGGGTACAATCTGGGATAAACCATTTGGGAAAAATACGGGGATACAAAACAAAACTGCTTCAAAGTATTACAAAGTATAAAAACACACTACAACAGTAGTCTGGTGCATGTTTACTACCTTGCGCTGGAACTCCACCAGGTCCTGTCACATCGGCTGCTTGGGGGCCTTTTCTTCCTTGTATTTTATTAAATTCCACAATTTCTCCATCTCCTACACTGTGGAGGCATTTCTTTGGATTATTCTTTTTTATAGCAGTCTGGTGAACAAACACATCTTCTATGTTATCATTCTGGGTTAGGAAACCGTATTTGTTTTTGACATTGAACCATTTTACTCTTCCCAAAACGTTCATGGCAAGGACTTTTTTACCTTTGCCAGTGGGTTTGTGTTGGTGTTTCTGGACGCGTTGCTGGTGCACTGCCATGCAAAGTTCATTCCGCTCCCAGCGCTGGCGGCCACACTCAGGCTCGGCCCCCTCCTGGGGGTCTGTCTCAGCTGGTGCCTGCAGACACTGCCAGTCCGGGGCTTTCAGAGCAGTGACGGTGGGCAGGGGGCGGCAGTTTCGCCGCCAGGACTGCAGTTCTGAGCCATCCCCGGGCAGGGCTGTCCATCCGCTTGGCCTCAGAGGTGCCCCGGGCCTGCCGGTCTCGCCAGCCCGCCCTCAGCCCTCATGCAGCAGGCTGCCGTGGGGCGGATTGGACAGTGAGTATTGGCCGGCTCGCTCTGGCCTTGCTGAGCGCCGGCGGGGCGGCCACGGGTTTTTCACGGAGGGGGGAGCCGCAGTGGGGCACGAAGCGACAGCAGCCCTGTGCAAGGGGATACGGTGCTTGCCACCCCTGCCACGTGGGGCTGTCACCCCACGACACGGTGCTACAGCAACCAAGGTAAACACGACCGTCGGAGGAGGCGTGGGGACCAGAGGGCAGAAGGGGAGACTCTGTGGTCCCTGCCATGCGTTCTCCACCATCTTGGGCAGCAGGACTACAGATAGGAGAACTTAGAGGAGTCTTTCCTTGTGACAGGGGAGGGGGTGCAGGAGCACGAAGAGGGGAACACGAAGGAGGGGTTTTCAGCTGGTGTTCATCCTCAGGATTCACAGCGCATTTTATCATCATACTAAATAAAGGATGGAATTCTGTGTTAGTTTTTGACCTTTCCCAAAGTACTTCCAAGAATTCATTGGTTAGGACTGAGTTCCGTGAAATATAAGGATAATGCTTAAATAAGCACTGTAAAAAATACTTCAACTCCTCCTCTGAAAAGCAAAAATTTTCTTGAAGAAAACACTTTTTAAGGTAGAGGTAAACTTCTTGTTGTGCGTGGGTGAGTGTTGTCTCCATCTTAGCCCAGTCTCTTCCCAACACACAAGAGTACAAGGAGGAAGGAACTAATATTTCAAACTCACCACACTGGGGTAAGAAAATTCTCGGGGCGGTCTAGTGCAGATGTTTTCCAGGAGAAGAGGTCTCAGACTAATCTGGAGGCCCCACATTTAGGGCATCATTTGTTGCAGCTTGAATTGCTGCTAGTAAAGTCCAGGGTAAAGAAGCAAAAAAGGCTTTTGCATAATATCCATTGTAAAAAACGCCAATCACTTGTTTTTTAAATTTTTAAAAGCCTAATAGTAATAAAATGGTTAAAAAGAATAGTAACACAATTAGAGTAATAACAATTTGGACAAATTGAATTCGGACAATATGAGACAATAAAAGCAAAGAGTTACGGACATCCGGGTACCTTTTTCTGGGCATCACGAGCCCGAAAAAGGACCCCTACTAACAAAGGATTAACCCTTAAGAACAACAGCCCGTTGCATATTCATACACTTCATACATGATGCATAAATTCTATTCAAACACAGGATTCTGTCTGGTCATTGTCAACTTCTTCCTTCTAATCCTAACAGCGCCTCCAAGGCGGGAAGAAGTTAGTTTCTTATGATAAGAAGGCAATAAATTCCCTTTCTCTGAAAGATTTAGGTGTCCTGTGGCTGCTATCTCGCTGCAAGCCCTTTCTGTTAAACAAAGCATTTTACATAGCATAGTTTCTATTTTAACAATTTTTATAACCTAAAACTATATTTAACACAGTACTTAAGAGAATTAATACAGCGTTACTTTCTAACACAACACATATAACATTCATTTTAATATTTGCGAAAAGCCAATCATATAATACATGCATTTTTCACATCCATAGATGTTTAATTCAGCCGTGCGGTGAGATGTTCTCCTCTCAGACACACACTCTCCCCCGCCAAGGTCCCGCTCTCTCCTCCAGGGGCCTCCCGGCTGACCTTGGTCTCCGGGCAGTATCGAAGTGAGGCCCAATCAGGGAAAAGGGAGGGACAGCCTCAGGAACACCTATGTTCAGGCATAGGAACAGGGGAAGGAGCCAATGGGGTGTAACTTAGGAGAAGCCCCTCCAGGGCCTCCACACATTACTCTGAAAAAAACTTGCACCACCCCTCAATCTAAACAATTAAGCCTCCTAGTGATGCAGACTGGTGAAGTGTCAAACTGCAATTAGATTCCAACAGCTACTTCCAATGACCTGTCAACAGAGTTTTGCACAGTTGCAACAGTCAAACAAACTAAAGGGACTACTTTTTAAGGCTACTTTTCAAATGTCATTGACTTACATCCCTTTGCCAGCTTAAGTGAAGGTGGGGAGGCACAGGGGACCCCAGGCGCTGATGGCTGCCACATGTGGATGCCAGGTTGTGACCAGTGGGCAGGGCTGCACCCTGCCTCTGCCACACCAGCTGCAGCTTCTGCAGCCTGAAACACGGCTGCCTCGGGGGTTTAAATCAAGAGCCAAAGTATTTCACTGGTCCATATGGGAACGAAAAAGGTCATCACCTCTAGCATGCTACAAGCCTGACACTTCATTTCTGTAGTGGTAGGACAATCACCTTGTTGGAGTGAAACACCTGGGTAAACACTGAAGCATTTTCAGATTCATATTATCCTACATTTCTGTGACCTTCTTTTACACCTGCATTGTTTCATACTGCTGGGGTGAAGCACAAGTTTTTGTACACTATTCTAGAAATAAAAAATAAAACACAGCTGTGGGAAATGGATTTGTAGAGAGTTCTCAGGGCCTGACAGAAGGCCCACACAGTATGCATCCGTATGCAAACTTTGAGACAAGAAATGCTGACTTAGAAATGCCATGGAATAGGACAGATATTTTGTCCTGGTTTAGGGCAAATTTGTTAAAGAATCTGCAAAGGAGGGCCCCTCCAGAAAGCAAAACCCACACGGTCCCTCCCCCCAACCGGTTCGGGAAAAAATTCCTTGGAGAGAGGTGGAAAGAACCTGTTTATTTGACTGGCCCAGCACCCCCCAGCACACAAAATGAACAATACCCAATGACACCGCTCTGAGAAAGATGACAAAATCAGAAAGTCTCTTTCGGGGGTGGTTGCTCTGTTCTCAGTCCCTCCGGCGCTGGGGCAGCTGCTGCAGCCAAACGGTGCAAACCATCGGTGTTCCTGGGTCCCAGTCCGGAGCTGGTTCGAGATGGTCACAGAAACAGGAGAGGAGAAACAGTCCAGGAAGGAATTTGGACTGTTTAGCTAGAACTGGCTAATAAGCAGAGGCCAAAGCAGAGCAGAAGCGAGAGCAGAAAAGAGAGCAAGCAAAGCAGCAAGCTGAAAGCAAGAAGTGAAAAACAGCCCTATGTACTGCTCGTCTCTGTGTCCCTGATAAGAGAAACCCAAACAAAACTTCCACTCTTCAGAGTTGGTCTTAAAGGCACAGAACAGATGAATGGGGATACAAGCATCATAACGTCACCCCAGGACAATATTGTTGAGAGAGAAATGGAGCTCGAAAAAAGTTTCAAAAGAAGACCTTGCAAATAAGACTAGATACTTTGGAGAAATAGATTTATGAAAGATGCATTGTAGTGGGACCCACGAGGGGTGGTTTTAGATGATTGGCTTTAAGGCATCTACAGCACGGCGTGGCAAAAAGCTGAGAGGCCAAGAAACGCTTTTAGTGTATTGTAATTAGGAAATCGTTGGCCTCTGATTGTGATAGCGTGAATTATAACATCTGTATTGTCTCACCCTTCTCATGAGACTGAAAATGGAAAAAAAGTTTTTAAAACGCCTCTCAGTTGCCCCATCTCTGGGTCAGGAAAAGGATATTGTCCGACACAGACCCACATCTTCCCGCAGCACCATCCCGCCACCCAAAAAAAACCCCAGCCCTAACAAAACCTACCAGCACAATGTTTAGTATTTCAAATGACAACAAGCGTAGAAGGGACAGAAAAAGATCCTCCTTAACCATTTGTGCATGCAGTACTCTGCAATCAACTCCTAAATTCTACTTCTAGTATACCAAATATTTGTCTCCAGAACTCCTTGTTCTCCAGTCAAACCCTTCTAGGAAGGTAATCAAGGAGATACTGGACATATTTTTAGCACGCGCTTCACTAGTAATTTAAATCCAATGCACAGGATAACTTGACTAAACCATCAGTGGTGACTAAGGTGATGAAAAAACAAGCACATGGTCATGTCTTAATTTGGAACTCTTCAAACTGCTTGAAAATTGAAACCTTGGACCTTGAAGGTTCAGACAAAGAAAAATCCAAAACGTGGACAGCATCTCCCTTCTGCTGGAAACCTTGAAGTCCACCACTGCAGTCTACAGCAGATCATCTGAGTATTGTGAAAGTTCTCCAAAGTTGAACAAGGCTAATGGATGCACACAAACGCTGATCAAAAACACTTGATGCTCTTGGAGATAAAGAGGTAACCTTTACTTTCTTAAAGGCAAGGTGACTATGCTCGTCTCTAGGAATAATAGGAAAAAACCCAATCTGCTGTTTTGCAAAATCTGTTTTAATGATTTTGTTAACTGAAGCTTTG
The DNA here is from genome assembly GCF_028551555.1 of Melozone crissalis. Lineage (NCBI taxonomy): Eukaryota > Metazoa > Chordata > Aves > Passeriformes > Passerellidae > Melozone > Melozone crissalis. The sequence continues at coordinate 18,331 of NW_026535813.1, read as the reverse complement.
TTAAGAATTGAGGAACACGGAAAGACCTGCCACTTTGTTTCAGAATGCCATCTAAACTGCAACACTTATGTTATAGATATATATTATAATATTGGTTTTTCTCAAGTATTAAAATGAATACTATATGTGTTATGTTGAAAAGTTGTTCTGTATTAATCTCTTTCAAGTAGTGCTGTAATAATCTCTTTTAAGCAGTGTGATAAATATGTTTTTTTAGCTATAGCATAATATTAAAATAGAAACCACGTGATGTAAGATACTTTTTGCAACTAGCGCAAGGAATGGAAAAGATAATCAAGAAATTCTTCGCATTATCCTATCTGGATAGAGATAACAGCAAACAGACAACAAGATCCCAAGAGAAGAATTATTGCCTCCTTATTGGGAAAGCTCAGACTTCAAGGAACCAAGAAGATTGATTTACAAGATGAGAAGGGGAAGCTAAAATTAAGCAGAAACACCCTAATGTGAAAGGAATGTTTGAATCATGTATGAGGTATATTCATATGCAATAGGCTATTGCTTTTAAGGGGCAATCCTTTTGTTAGCAAGGTGTGCTTTGTGGCAGAGTGCCAGGCACCCGGATGTCTGTAATTCTTTGCTTTTTTATTGTCTCTTATTGTCCTAATTTTTATTACTATTTTCATTACTATTAAACTTCTAAAATTTTAACAAAAGTAAATGGCGTTTTTCACACTTATTTCACCAACAGGCCACTTAACATCATCTGCAAATACTGACAACATGCAGTTCTGATTGACACAAACCCCCATTACCTAAGAAAGGAACAACTCCAAGCAAACAGTTTGCAAAGATTAGCAATTTAGCATTACTGAGACACTTTTTCTGCCTTCAGCTATGGATGCCATACCCTCTAACCTTCACGTATGCCTTGAGCTCTCACACCACCTCTGCCAGCATCTGTGCCAAGCCGCCCCTCTTCAGCACCACCGCACCTACCACAAGGTAGCGGAATCGCGGCGAAAAGAGAGGTGGCCAACGGAGGGAAGTTCCTCACTGACAGCTAACCTCCAGATTCAGTGTCCTTTACCTCTCCTTCCCAGGACGGGTGGGAAAATGCCTCAGAGGAGCGTGGTGCTAAGCGGGAGTGGTCGGCACCGCACCGAGCGCGCTCCACATGCCCGACGGGCTGCGCTGCTGCAGGGACCCCGGGTTCACCAGAATTGGCCACAAGCGGCAGGGAGAGGAGCTCGGCAAAGGCGGCCAGACCTCATCGTCCAGGGAACGCCAGCCTCGGCTCTCCTCTCTCACCACCGGCACTGGCAGTGTTAGCAGCCCCCTGCTGTGGCCGCTGCAGGCTGCACACCTGGCTGTGCACCGCCCTGCCAGCCACGCTGCTCCGCTGAGTCACACAGCACCCGCCGGGCCGCTGCTGGGGGCGGCCATCGAGCCACCGAAAGCAGAAGCGCACGGCTCCGTGCCTCTCGCCGTGCCCCACGGGGGCTCCTCTCTTCGCTCTACCTTGACCGCCCCGGTCCGCCCCACCTGCCCCGTGGCCTGCCGCTCAGCGCGTGTGCTCCGCGCCTCGTGGCACGCGTGTGGCTGGGCCTTGCTGAGAGCCGGGTGCGGGGCGGCGGGTTCCCGGCGAGGCTGAGCGGGCGGCAAGCGTGGACGCCCGTGAGCGCGCAACCAGGGGTGAGCGGAAGGGCAGATGGAGAGATGGAGGCAGCAGCACCGCATGGAGTAAAATAGTTCATGGTCCCGCAGCCGCCCGCTCCGCACTCCCTCGGCTGCTGATGAGAGGGGGCCCCAGCCCTGCCCGCGCGGGTAGCAAGGTGGGTCCACAGCCCACGGGCAGCCCTGGGCAGGCAACGGAGCACTGCAGGCATTCCTGGGGCGGCGCAGCGGTACGTACCACGCGGGGGGAGCCGCCAGGAACCATTTTGCACCTCCCACAGAGCTACGGGGGTGCACGGAGACCCCGCGGCAGGCTGCTGCCGTTAGAAAAATTAATCTACTATGCCAATGGTTTATGTCCAAAAAGGAGACAGAGGGGTCCTGTAACTTTATTCGAATAAAGGGAGGGGTCATGGAGCATTTCCCATAGGATCTCTGAAATGGTTGGTGGTTGGTTTTTATCCTTAGTTCTCACTGCACCACCGTCTTTTTTTTTCCACACGGGATGAGGCAATCAGAAGGTACAGACTTCCTGAATAGCCTACTCTATGCTCCACTCTAATATGCACTCCCACTTTTGTTATATGAAAGAAAAAGAAACTCTTCCTAATTCTATTAAATCTCTCTTCTCTTGCTCTATGCTCAGGAATGTAACACAGCCTTGGTGGAGTAACAGTCCATGTTGCTTATTAACAGTTTGTAGAACTAAGAGTTTCTTCTGTTACTTCACTGTCTGTAAGTTCCTGGCCTTGTCTACAAGCAGATTCACACGGTCTGCTTGTAAAGATGCATTAATCTTATTTCTTTCAATCCCTCCTCTTTTTATTTTCTCTGTATTTGTCTTTACAGACCTTAATTACCATTGATTTAAGTTTTTCTTCCTGGGTCGCCTTTGGTTTTGCAAGTATTTGCAGTGACATAATTTTCCATCTTTTTGTAATAATTTCTGCATCAGTAGGTATAGCTACTCCCTGCATCCCCTTGATCACCTGCTGAAAGAGTTGCAGTCAACAAGGTGTCATGCATGGGAAAACGATTAGAGTTGCTAAAGCACATAAGAGGAGAAATAGTATTAATTTAACCCATAGATTGTCAGGGAACCATGAAAACGTGTCTCATTCCCATCTTTTCCGTATTTGGACAGGTACATGAGCTTACTTTATTCCCTTTGTTATTTGCTTGACCACTTTTCTGTTGCCATCTCTTTGCAAACAGCGGTCTGAATACTTTAATTTTCCACAAACTCCTCCTCCTTCTGCTAATAGATAATGTAATACTATCCAATGTTAAAATATTGCATTCCTCATTTGAATGGATTGGTTGGCAAGAAGGTCAAGAGCTGTAGCTGTTTGGTTAGTTATAGTTTCAACGACAGCTTATAAGCTAATTATCCCATTCAAATTATAAATGGGTTCTCTGGCACTTTATATTAATTCATGAGGATTCCAAGTGGCTGGTCTATAGTGCAGTATAATTTTTTCTGGTGGCTGTTCATCTTTTCCCCATTTTGGGGTACTGTCTCCAGCCAGTCCTGCATTAATTGATTGCTTTTCTCTAATTAAATCATCAAAGATTTTGATTCTTAAGTGATTTCCCTGAACTTGTGGTAGGTAAAAGAGCAACGATCTGATATGTCCCATATAACATATCCCTGAGCAGTTTGGAGGTAACCTGCAATAAGCATGCTGGCCACAAATCCAATAATGTCCCTTCAAAGCCCACGTTCCATTAGCAAAGGGGCCTTCCTACGCTTTGTCATCAATTGGTGGGTCAAAATACAGCTTGTTTCCTGGCCTTAACCATCCTCCAACAATAGTTGCCCCACCGTAAGAGTCACAATATTTGCATTTCCAAGCTCCCACTCGGGGTTCCCATCTACGTTTACATCTGCAAGCTGTTTGGTTGGATTTGGAGCAGAACTCAATAAAAAGGATTCAAGTTCCATTCTGATGTTGCCATTTCCACTGATATTCGCAAACAACATGTGTTCTACTTGTGGAATTTTCTTGGCGGCAGCTTAAAAACAGATGGTCAAGAAAACCCTTATCCCTCTCCACTGCTTTACAGCCTTCAAAATCTTTTCATCAATTATGGTAGGAACACCTTACCCAGCTAGCATTAGTGAGTTGAACAGGCATTTGATTGCATTTGCCTTGATATTTGGAACAATTGTAAGGAGGGTAATTTGGAATCCAAACCCAATTGTTTAAACCCAAAGGTAAGTAAATTCACAAACGCTTTCCTACATAGATCCCCCCCCATCCTATTTAGGCTATAAGTGCCTGTTTCAGAAGAATGAAGTCACCATGAACTTCCTTCTTTGTCCCCAAATCCCATCCCATTATGGACCTCACTTAGAGTGTTGACCCACCATTTAGGTTCAACTGGGCTATTCACCCATGGCCACTCTTCAGATTCTCCTGGCTCTCCCCAGACCCAACAATTGCTAAGGTTAAAAACTCTTGCTACTTCTTCTCCTAAAGCTGCAAATTGATTCTACCACTCCTGTCTTAAACTTATCTGACAATATAAAAGTAGAATTAGTAAGGAAAATATTCTAATGTATTTATAGTATTCTAATGTCTTAGTCTAATTTTCACCTTTTCTTCTGCACCACCTGTGGTGAGTGAAGGCACAGAAACCATTTAAGATAAAGAAAACAACGGCAGCAAGTAGTAGCCCCCCAGTGAATGGAGATTCTAAAGGAGGGATGCCCATACAGACAATTTCAGCAGACAGTCTGTGGGTAGGCACACACCAATGTTGATGCACTGGCTGCTGCTCCAGAACACTCCTGCGGAGTGTCAGTCACGGCCTCCTGTCCCTCTCTTCCAGCTGGGATGTCCAAATCTCCAGGGCTTTAGAGACCTTGACCAGAGTGTGATGGGTCCACCTGTGTTCAGCTGTCTTGACAGCCTTTTCTGTGGTCAGTAACACTTGGAAAGGTCCACGCCACTTTGCCACCAGTGGTGCTTCTTTCCAATCCTTAACCAGGAATAAAATCCCCTGGTTGGATGTTATGAACAGCAAAGTCCAAAGGCAGGGGCTGTGCCAGCTGAGTTGCCTGTTGACGGAGATTTCACAAGAGACCTTATCCTGGAAACATATTGTTTTAAATATACATCACTTATCTCTACCTCCCACTAGGCTTAGAATTACCTGAGTAAGAATTCCAAAAAAATATTCAAAGGAAAATAACTCATCTCTCTTCTGGGTCTGGCCTTCATTCTTGCCAAAGCCAATGGCAAACGCCCTACTGGTGGCATCTTGGTTTCTCTTACCAGCTTTAAAAAGTGTTTCTTTTTTTCCCTATTCATTTCTTTTCTACCCAATACAAGCTCTGGCAGTGCCAGGAGTATGGAGGATCCATTGTTTTCCCAAAGTAGCCATAACCCCTTGAAGGATCTTTCCCGTAAAATGAGTTCCCCTATCTGAGTATATTGCTTCTACAATCCTGTGTCTTGGAATTATTTGTTCCAAAAAGACCTTAATAACTGATGTTGTAGATGCTGAAGCAGTTGGAAATGCTTCTGGCCGCCTTGTTAGCTGACATACTATTATCAGAAGATATTTAAGCTTTCCCACTTGGGGCATCTCAGTAAAATCCACTCGGCATCTTTGAAAGTGACATACAGCCCAAGGCCTTCCTGCCTTGGCAGTTTTCTTTGTAATCCTGTTATTTGGTTTAGCACAGATCAAGCAACCTTCAACAGTTGGTTTTGCCACACTAAAAAGACCCACATCAACACACATCTTGAAAAAGGCTTCTGCCAGTCCTCGAGAACTCCAATAACTCCCTTAATGGAGTTGTTCTACTACTTGTAGGGTCAAAGCTTCTAGCATCTATTCTTTGCCATCCCTTGTAAACCAATTATCCCCTTTTTTTCTTTGCCCCACCATTTTAAACTATCTCCAGCTCCTTTGGTGGAAAAGACAGTTTCTCTGGCAGTGATTGAGTCACTGGGAGCAAAGTTGCAGAGTTCTGGTGAAAGTGTTGCTTTCTGGGTTTTTTTCATCTGCCAATCAATTACCTATTGCCTCCTCCGAGTACCCTGCCTGATGCCCTCTAACGTACATTATTGCCACAATTTCTGGTAAATTCACCACCTCCAATAGACGAGTAATGAAGCTTTCATGAGCTAATGTTTTTCCCCTGCAGGTTAATAAACCTCTTTCCTCCCACAGATTTCTAAATGCATGTATTACTCCACATGCATACTAAAAATTAGTAAGAATGTCAATTCACAGGCTGTTAGAAGCACATACAGTTGTGCTGTCTGAGCTGGCCATGTGGGTGACAACATTCTCCCTTCTTCTAATTCCCTTCCCTTGATAATAGTGTCTCCTGTAACTCGCTTCCCTTCTATTACCCCTGAAGACTCAGTAATAAACACATTTTTTCCCTTAGGCCAGGGAGTATCTTGTAAATATTCCCTAGCCTGGGTCTGGAGATCTATCACCTGAATGCAGTTATAGGTTTCTTCCCAGCCCTCTCTCCAGGACTGTTTAAACAGGAGGCTGGCTTAAACCCTTCCACACTTTTCAATGCTTAATCTTTTTGTTCCATTAAATAAGTTTTAGACTGCAATAATTGGGTACTGGACATCCACTTAGAGGGTTTTTTGCTTCACAAAATTTTAATTTGGTGTGAGATTTCCATAATAAAACATTCTCCTGTCATCAGTAGTCAGACTTCAGTCACCAATAAAGCCATGATTGCACAATTCTGCAGACAATGAGGCCATCCTCCAGGCCACTGGGTCAAACATCTTAAAAAAGTAAGCAAGAGGCTGCAGTGTTCCCCTGTGTACCCATACTAAAATCCTTTTAGTATGGTCCTGTTTAACAACCACATACAATTAAAATTCTTTTTCCCTTTCTGGAACATCTATAGCAGGAGCTTCTGCCATTTGTTTTGGTGTTTTTTTTCTAACTCTTTAAAATTCTGCTTTCCTTCTGTTGTCCATTCATGCACTTTCTTAACTGACAGGACAGGAGTATTATAGGGGGGCATGCATGGCCCTAAAAGACCTGCCTTTAACAGGGACTCAGGCTGCAATCTCTTCTTTCCCTACCTTGAAAAGAGAGTATTGCTTTTTAGGCATCACTTGTCTTGATTGCTTCAAAGTAGTTCGGAGAGGCTCCATAGTTCATTTTCCAGATTTCCCTGGGACTGCCGAGAAGCATTCAGTTTAGGTTCAGTTGACAAGAAATGCAAAATTATTTGGTACGTAGTGTTCAGAAGGAAAGTGCATGTCCCAGGCGTTTTTCAGAAGAAGCAAAACCTAAGAGCGCTTCGCTGCCAGCACAGTGTTCTGTGCGAGAAGCAGATGATGATTCGCCTTCGGGAGAATGAAAGCATGATAGGTCTTTAAAGGTGAAGAACGAAGCCCCGGGGCACCAGGATGGTGTGCGCAGCGTGCTGGCTGCAAGGCAAGTGTGGCTGCCACTGGCTTGCCCGCCGAATTCACGGTGGCAGTCGTAAGGAGGCAGTTCAATGAGAGCTCCTTGTGCTGCTACTTAACCCTCTTTCTACCCTCCGTGGAAACAATCGCATCCACCTTCAGGCACTGAGATCCAAACAACACAATGGTAGATGCAACAGAAAAATAATAGACAGAGTGTACAAGTCAATTTGATGTGGCATACATGGGGCAAGGGGAAGGTGCAGCTCTGCACAGGCTTTTACTTTTATAGTCTTTCTCTATAAGCGCAGCTACTGGACGTTTGCAACGAAGAGGTGAGAGTGAAAAAAGTGACAGCAGGTTTATCTGGAAAAGAAGATACACAGCAGCAGTGCATTGTGTGCAACTTAAGTGCTGCTAAGAGAAGGGGGTGCATTAAGAACGTTTTCTGTCCTGGTGCTTCCATCCGTGTGATCTCTAGCTGCCTGGATTCAGCAACACGAAAGTGGTGTGAACGTGATTGCGCTGTGGATATCGGTTTTCACAGGGAAGAGGACAGAGCAGCAAATGTCTTCTGTCCTGGCTCATCTCTCAGTCTGAACTGTAGTTGGAAACTCTTCGTTGTAACGATGAACTCTGCCACTTTGAGAAAACATGTTGATGCTATATATATAGTTGGGAAGAAAAGTGCAATTCTGTAGTGTGTTTTGTGTAGTTTACAGACTGCAAAGGGACTATGAAAACCAACATTGGCTTTTTGTTGTAGGACTTTTTCTTTGAAAAAAAAAAGCTGCTGGGGTGTTTTGAAGGGCTTTGGGATCTGTAAGATTGAGGGGTTGTGATGGTACATAGAGCTTAAGTGAAAGTGCATGTCTCCAAGGAGGTGGATGCAGTTCAGCGCGTGCGAGTTACATGTTGAGCTGCTGATCACACTGAAAACGTTCTAAAAGGAAGACGCCGTCCTGCATTTGCCTTATTTGTTGCAGCTTACAAACTGCTCAGCCTACAATGAAACGATTCCTCTTCCTTCCCCGTTACATGCAGGAACTCATTCTGTCAGTCTCCAAGAGCCAGGAAGCACAGCGGAGCTCTTCCCCGAACTTCTCCCAACACGAAGGGGGCTGAGCCAAGAGAGTGCTTGTCTTTTTCCTGGGCCCTGGCAGAGGTCATCAAAACAACCACATAATGGCGCTGTCGGCTCGCAAAAGAAGGAAATGCACCCAGCCCACGTCGAAACCACCCCGTGCGCAGAGCCAAGTTGGGAACGTCCCTGCTCTCAAATCTACAGTGCCAGAACAAAAAAGATTTCCCTGATCTTCCCCTTCTAACTGCATACTCTTCCTTGCATCACACTCAAATGGAAACACAAACTCCTTTGCCTTAACAAAGCTTTTCACTCTCTCTGAGTCCACTAACAAACTTGAAAACCTCTGGCAAAAATTGAGTACAAACAAGTGCCACCAGCTAAGAAAGATCATGCTGTCTACAATTTTAACTTCACCCATCAAACTTCGAGCACACACCCTGTTACGGACTCCTTCCCTCTCAGCTCTAAGTATTGTCCTAAGCTTTCAGTTTCACAGAGTCAGGATCCAAACGAAACAGCACCAGGGACTGCTCACACACTAAAGGACATAAAGCTCAACAGCTTGACGTCTGCATTCCCACTGAAAATTCAACAACTTTAACCCAGAGAACTTCCTATTAGGAAAAGCCTTTAAATTTGCTAAGACCGCCCAAAGTGCACATCCAAACTTGCTTTCTTGGCCAAAGTCGTGAACTAGAAGCCCATCTCAAGAGAAATGGCATTCCATCTTCCAAAATACAAAACATCCAGGAACTGATGCACCTCCAGTGTTGAATATATCCAAGAAATATGCCTACACAGAAGGGGCTAGGACAGAAATATCTTGCTGGATTATTCCTTGCCCCAGTACCTTTAACATCTTCTCCAAAAACAGTGGCACTATATCTTTTACTTCCCAAGAAAGGGCACACCAAGTCACTTGGCCTTGCCTTCAGTAGTGTTCCTAGCTTTTCCTAGCCTAGCCTTGCTTTGCTTGCTTTGCCTATGTCTGCCTTGCCTGGCCCTACCTGCAAATTCCTTCCTTTGTTTTCCTTGCTTACCATGCTTTGCCTTGCCTTCCATGCAGGCAAGGCAATGCAAACCTCATGTAGGCAGTTGTAGGCAAGTAAAGGGAGCGGTTGGCAAGGCCAGAGCAGAGAGGGGAAAGCAAATGGGGTGGTAGGCTAGAGAAGGCCCCAGAAGTTCTATGGAAGGTTGGGTATAGGAACAACAGGTAGAAACAGGAAGGCCTAGGCAAGGTCCTGGAGGAAAATAGTAGGCAGGTCAAGGATGGGACATGGGTGTGCAAGGGAATGCAAGGCTAGGGAGGGTTAGAAGGGCAAGGCAAGGAAACTGTTGGGTTGCCAAGGCAAGGCAGGTGAGAGGTACATTCAAGGATTGCTGGTACTCGAAAGCATCCAGAACAGAATGCTCTGTCCAGTCTTGATCTCACATGGGCCATCTCGCATCTGCACCTAAAACACTTGGGCTACCTGCTTTCCTTCTTATGGAAAAGAACTGTCCTTCTGGTCCCAGAGTCCAAGGGCAAAGTGTGAATTGTCTGTCCAAAATTCAAGACATGCTTGGATTGGTGCCAGACAAAAGCTGCCCAGACAGATGAGTCTGGCAGCATGTGTCCTCCCCTGGGCTTTCTCTCATGTGTTCCTGAAGCACTCCGGACACATGAGAGCTTTGACATTTGTAGGAAGGGCAGACAGGCAAGGCCAGGAAATGTCACTAAAAAGGGGTCTTGAATTTCAGGTGGGGGAGTGGGGAGCGAGGGAATGCAAAGCAAGGGAGGGGTTCAAGGGCAAGGCAAGGCAAGTAGTGACTTTCTAAGGCAAGGCAATGCAAGTGCTTGAAGGAGAAGCAAAGGCAAGGCCAGACCTGGATGAATGGGTAAGGAAGTCCGGTGGGGGATGGGTGAGCAAGTCAATCCAAGGCAGTGGAGAAAAGCCTGCGTGTGTGTGGAGGGTTGTGTGCCAAGTTGTGTGGGGTAACTGTATGTGAGTGGGGGGGTGTGTGGGCCTCGTGTGTGGGGTGCGGTGCCAGTGGCAGCCACCTCACCACCAAGAATGTGTGTGGGAGAAAGGAGTCACGTGAATGTGTCTTTACAAACAGACCATGTGAATCTGCTTGTAGACTAGTCTAGGAACTTATAGACAGTGAAGCAACAGAAGAAACTCTTAGTTCTAGAAACTGTTACTAAGCAACACAGACTGTTGCTCAGCAAAAGCTGTGTTAAACTCCTGAATGCAGAGCAAGAGAAGAGAGAATTATAGAATTAGGAAGAGTTTATTTTTCTTTCTTTTATATAACAAAAGAAGGGTGCCTATTAGAGTGGGGCATAGAGTAGGCAATTCGGGAAGTCTGTACCTTCTGAATATCTCAGTTAATGGGGAAAAGAAGAGGGTGATGCAGTGGAGAACATAAGATAAGAAGGAGGCTGCATCACCAAACCATTTGAGAGACCGCATGGGAAATGCCCCATGACCTCTCCCTTTATTCCAATAAAGTTACAGGATTCCTCTGTCTCCTTTTTGGACATAAACCTCTGATACTGAGGATTAATTTTCCTAAAAAAATGGGAACTCATGCAGGATCCTTTGACCATCCAGGGGCAGTGAGTGGAGTTGAAGGTGCCCCTTGCTCAGTTTTGGTGATCAGTTCCTTTTGGTGGAGGCTGGCACTGGGCGATTGATTGGGTACCTGATAGTGTCCACTCGAGACAGATGAGTGGCAGACCAGGGGATCCATGAAGACTCCACAGGGAGGGACCACTGAAAATCTCACCAGTCAAAAGCATTTTCGGGGAGTAAACCTGAGAGGGCACCCATGGAAGGTAGCACAGGTAAAGCCAGATCCCAGCAAAAGGGATGACATTCCCAAAATATCTCCAAAGAATCCCTTGGGAAAATGTTGAGGTAGTTTGCACACTATTCCAGGGGTAATTAAAGACAATCAATCCCCGGGGAGGCAGTAAGGGAAGTTGAAAAGGGGTCTCAGCAACAGGGGACAGATGGTGTTGGTATGTTGGGAAAGGACTGGTTGAAGTAGAATCTGTAGGAATATAGTTAAGGCAAGTAGCAGCAGAAAGCAGTTATCCTCAAAATTTGCCAGCTGATCCAGGGCCAGCTGCAGGGGCCTGCCTTTGGGCACTGTGGCACGATGGGGACTGGCTCTACTACACAATGTATGGTGAAAAGACTGAGCACAAAGAGGAGGAGCAAGAAATATCTGGGAAATGAGGATTACATGTGGAAGGATTAGGATTTTCTTTTAAGGATTTTATTTGGGTCACTGGAGAAACAAATGATTTTGAGCTGTGAAAATGAGCATCCAAAGGCAGTAGCAGGGGTGGGGGCTAGAGGAAGGGCAGAATAATCCCTTGGATGGACTGGTTCGAAAGATACAGCAGTGTATCTAAGAAGGTATGAGGAAAAGGTGAAAGCAAAGGTGATGGCAGAGTTCCGACTGCCATGGAGGGATACACCACAGGGCCCAAGGGGGCCCAGGAGAAAGACAAGCACTCTCTTGGCTCAGCCCCCTTCGTGTTGGGAGAAGTTCGGGGAAGAGCTCCGCTGTGCTTCCTGGCTCTTGGAGACTGACAGAATGAGTTCCTGCATGTAACGGGGAAGGAAGAGGAATCGTTTCATTGTAGGCTGAGCAGTTTGTAAGCTGCAACAAATAAGGCAAATGCAGGACGGCGTCTTCCTTTTAGAACGTTTTCAGTGTGATCAGCAGCTCAACATGTAACTCGCACGCGCTGAACTGCATCCACCTCCTTGGAGACATGCACTTTCACTTAAGCTCTATGTACCATCACAACCCCTCAATCTTACAGATCCCAAAGCCCTTCAAAACACCCCAGCAGCTTTTTTTTTTCAAAGAAAAAGTCCTACAACAAAAAGCCAATGTTGGTTTTCATAGTCCCTTTGCAGTCTGTAAACTACACAAAACACACTACAGAATTGCACTTTTCTTCCCAACTATATATATAGCATCAACATGTTTTCTCAAAGTGGCAGAGTTCATCGTTACAACGAAGAGTTTCCAACTACAGTTCAGACTGAGAGATGAGCCAGGACAGAAGACATTTGCTGCTCTGTCCTCTTCCCTGTGAAAACCGATATCCACAGCGCAATCACGTTCACACCACTTTCGTGTTGCTGAATCCAGGCAGCTAGAGATCACACGGATGGAAGCACCAGGACAGAAAACGTTCTTAATGCACCCCCTTCTCTTAGCAGCACTTAAGTTGCACACAATGCACTGCTGCTGTGTATCTTCTTTTCCAGATAAACCTGCTGTCACTTTTTTCACTCTCACCTCTTCGTTGCAAACGTCCAGTAGCTGCGCTTATAGAGAAAGACTATAAAAGTAAAAGCCTGTGCAGAGCTGCACCTTCCCCTTGCCCCATGTATGCCACATCAAATTGACTTGTACACTCTGTCTATTATTTTTCTGTTGCATCTACCATTGTGTTGTTTGGATCTCAGTGCCTGAAGGTGGATGCGATTGTTTCCACGGAGGGTAGAAAGAGGGTTAAGTAGCAGCACAAGGAGCTCTCATTGAACTGCCTCCTTACGACTGCCACCGTGAATTCGGCGGGCAAGCCAGTGGCAGCCACACTTGCCTTGCAGCCAGCACGCTGCGCACACCATCCTGGTGCCCCGGGGCTTCGTTCTTCACCTTTAAAGACCTATCATGCTTTCATTCTCCCGAAGGCGAATCATCATCTGCTTCTCGCACAGAACACTGTGCTGGCAGCGAAGCGCTCTTAGGTTTTGCTTCTTCTGAAAAACGCCTGGGACATGCACTTTCCTTCTGAACACTACGTACCAAATAATTTTGCATTTCTTGTCAACTGAACCTAAACTGAATGCTTCTCGGCAGTCCCAGGGAAATCTGGAAAATGAACTATGGAGCCTCTCCGAACTACTTTGAAGCAATCAAGACAAGTGATGCCTAAAAAGCAATACTCTCTTTTCAAGGTAGGGAAAGAAGAGATTGCAGCCTGAGTCCCTGTTAAAGGCAGGTCTTTTAGGGCCATGCATGCCCCCCTATAATACTCCTGTCCTGTCAGTTAAGAAAGTGCATGAATGGACAACAGAAGGAAAGCAGAATTTTAAAGAGTTAGAAAAAAAACACCAAAACAAATGGCAGAAGCTCCTGCTATAGATGTTCCAGAAAGGGAAAAAGAATTTTAATTGTATGTGGTTGTTAAACAGGACCATACTAAAAGGATTTTAGTATGGGTACACAGGGGAACACTGCAGCCTCTTGCTTACTTTTTTAAGATGTTTGACCCAGTGGCCTGGAGGATGGCCTCATTGTCTGCAGAATTGTGCAATCATGGCTTTATTGGTGACTGAAGTCTGACTACTGATGACAGGAGAATGTTTTATTATGGAAATCTCACACCAAATTAAAATTTTGTGAAGCAAAAAACCCTCTAAGTGGATGTCCAGTACCCAATTATTGCAGTCTAAAACTTATTTAATGGAACAAAAAGATTAAGCATTGAAAAGTGTGGAAGGGTTTAAGCCAGCCTCCTGTTTAAACAGTCCTGGAGAGAGGGCTGGGAAGAAACCTATAACTGCATTCAGGTGATAGATCTCCAGACCCAGGCTAGGGAATATTTACAAGATACTCCCTGGCCTAAGGGAAAAAATGTGTTTATTACTGAGTCTTCAGGGGTAATAGAAGGGAAGCGAGTTACAGGAGACACTATTATCAAGGGAAGGGAATTAGAAGAAGGGAGAATGTTGTCACCCACATGGCCAGCTCAGACAGCACAACTGTATGTGCTTCTAACAGCCTGTGAATTGACATTCTTACTAATTTTTAGTATGCATGTGGAGTAATACATGCATTTAGAAATCTGTGGGAGGAAAGAGGTTTATTAACCTGCAGGGGAAAAACATTAGCTCATGAAAGCTTCATTACTCGTCTATTGGAGGTGGTGAATTTACCAGAAATTGTGGCAATAATGTACGTTAGAGGGCATCAGGCAGGGTACTCGGAGGAGGCAATAGGTAATTGATTGGCAGATGAAAAAAACCCAGAAAGCAACACTTTCACCAGAACTCTGCAACTTTGCTCCCAGTGACTCAATCACTGCCAGAGAAACTGTCTTTTCCACCAAAGGAGCTGGAGATAGTTTAAAATGGTGGGGCAAAGAAAAAAAGGGGATAATTGGTTTACAAGGGATGGCAAAGAATAGATGCTAGAAGCTTTGACCCTACAAGTAGTAGAACAACTCCATTAAGGGAGTTATTGGAGTTCTCGAGGACTGGCAGAAGCCTTTTTCAAGATGTGTGTTGATGTGGGTCTTTTTAGTGTGGCAAAACCAACTGTTGAAGGTTGCTTGATCTGTGCTAAACCAAATAACAGGATTACAAAGAAAACTGCCAAGGCAGGAAGGCCTTGGGCTGTATGTCACTTTCAAAGATGCCGAGTGGATTTTACTGAGATGCCCCAAGTGGGAAAGCTTAAATATCTTCTGATAATAGTATGTCAGCTAACAAGGCGGCCAGAAGCATTTCCAACTGCTTCAGCATCTACAACATCAGTTATTAAGGTCTTTTTGGAACAAATAATTCCAAGACACAGGATTGTAGAAGCAATATACTCAGATAGGGGAACTCATTTTACGGGAAAGATCCTTCAAGGGGTTATGGCTACTTTGGGAAAACAATGGATCCTCCATACTCCTGGCACTGCCAGAGCTTGTATTGGGTAGAAAAGAAATGAATAGGGAAAAAAAGAAACACTTTTTAAAGCTGGTAAGAGAAACCAAGATGCCACCAGTAGGGCGTTTGCCATTGGCTTTGGCAAGAATGAAGGCCAGACCCAGAAGAGAGATGAGTTATTTTCCTTTGAATATTTTTTTGGAATTCTTACTCAGGTAATTCTAAGCCTAGTGGGAGGTAGAGATAAGTGATGTATATTTAAAACAATATGTTTCCAGGATAAGGTCTCTTGTGAAATCTCCGTCAACAGGCAACTCAGCTGGCACAGCCCCTGCCTTTGGACTTTGCTGTTCATAACATCCAACCAGGGGATTTTATTCCTGGTTAAGGATTGGAAAGAAGCACCACTGGTGGCAAAGTGGCGTGGACCTTTCCAAGTGTTACTGACCACAGAAAAGGCTGTCAAGACAGCTGAACACAGGTGGACCCATCACACTCTGGTCAAGGTCTCTAAAGCCCTGGAGATTTGGACATCCCAGCTGGAAGAGAGGGACAGGAGGCCGTGACTGACACTCCGCAGGAGTGTTCTGGAGCAGCAGCCAGTGCATCAACATTGGTGTGTGCCTACCCACAGACTGTCTGCTGAAATTGTCTGTATGGGCATCCCTCCTTTAGAATCTCCATTCACTGGGGGGCTACTACTTGCTGCCGTTGTTTTCTTTATCTTAAATGGTTTCTGTGCCTTCACTCACCACAGGTGGTGCAGAAGAAAAGGTGAAAATTAGACTAAGACATTAGAATACTATAAATACATTAGAATATTTTCCTTACTAATTCTACTTTTATATTGTCAGATAAGTTTAAGACAGGAGTGGTAGAATCAATTTGCAGCTTTAGGAGAAGAAGTAGCAAGAGTTTTTAACCTTAGCAATTGTTGGGTCTGGGGAGAGCCAGGAGAATCTGAAGAGTGGCCATGGGTGAATAGCCCAGTTGAACCTAAATGGTGGGTCAACACTCTAAGTGAGGTCCATAATGGGATGGGATTTGGGGACAAAGAAGGAAGTTCATGGTGACTTCATTCTTCTGAAACAGGCACTTATAGCCTAAATAGGATGGGGGGGGATCTATGTAGGAAAGCGTTTGTGAATTTACTTACCTTTGGGTTTAAACAATTGGGTTTGGATTCCAAATTACCCTCCTTACAATTGTTCCAAATATCAAGGCAAATGCAATCAAATGCCTGTTCAACTCACTAATGCTAGCTGGGTAAGGTGTTCCTACCATAATTGATGAAAAGATTTTGAAGGCTGTAAAGCAGTGGAGAGGGATAAGGGTTTTCTTGACCATCTGTTTTTAAGCTGCCGCCAAGAAAATTCCACAAGTAGAACACATGTTGTTTGCGAATATCAGTGGAAATGGCAACATCAGAATGGAACTTGAATCCTTTTTATTGAGTTCTGCTCCAAATCCAACCAAACAGCTTGCAGATGTAAACGTAGATGGGAACCCCGAGTGGGAGCTTGGAAATGCAAATATTGTGACTCTTACGGTGGGGCAACTATTGTTGGAGGATGGTTAAGGCCAGGAAACAAGCTGTATTTTGACCCACCAATTGATGACAAAGCGTAGGAAGGCCCCTTTGCTAATGGAACGTGGGCTTTGAAGGGACATTATTGGATTTGTGGCCAGCATGCTTATTGCAGGTTACCTCCAAACTGCTCAGGGATATGTTATATGGGACATATCAGATCGTTGCTCTTTTACCTACCACAAGTTCAGGGAAATCACTTAAGAATCAAAATCTTTGATGATTTAATTAGAGAAAAGCAATCAATTAATGCAGGACTGGCTGGAGACAGTACCCCAAAATGGGGAAAAGATGAACAGCCACCAGAAAAAATTATACTGCACTATAGACCAGCCACTTGGAATCCTCATGAATTAATATAAAGTGCCAGAGAACCCATTTATAATTTGAATGGGATAATTAGCTTATAAGCTGTCGTTGAAACTATAACTAACCAAACAGCTACAGCTCTTGACCTTCTTGCCAACCAATCCATTCAAATGAGGAATGCAATATTTTAACATTGGATAGTATTACATTATCTATTAGCAGAAGGAGGAGGAGTTTGTGGAAAATTAAAGTATTCAGACCGCTGTTTGCAAAGAGATGGCAACAGAAAAGTGGTCAAGCAAATAACAAAGGGAATAAAGTAAGCTCATGTACCTGTCCAAATACGGAAAAGATGGGAATGAGACACGTTTTCATGGTTCCCTGACAATCTATGGGTTAAATTAATACTATTTCTCCTCTTATGTGCTTTAGCAACTCTAATCGTTTTCCCATGCATGACACCTTGTTGACTGCAACTCTTTCAGCAGGTGATCAAGGGGATGCAGGGAGTAGCTATACCTACTGATGCAGAAATTATTACAAAAAGATGGAAAATTATGTCACTGCAAATACTTGCAAAACCAAAGGCGACCCAGGAAGAAAAACTTAAATCAATGGTAATTAAGGTCTGTAAAGACAAATACAGAGAAAATAAAAAGAGGAGGGATTGAAAGAAATAAGATTAATGCATCTTTACAAACAGACCGTGTGAATCTGCTTGTAGACAAGGCCAGGAACTTACAGACAGTGAAGTAACAGAAGAAACTCTTAGTTCTACAAACTGTTAATAAGCAACATGGACTGTTACTCCACCAAGGCTGTGTTACATTCCTGAGCATAGAGCAAGAGAAGAGAGATTTAATAGAATTAGGAAGAGTTTCTTTTTCTTTCATATAACAAAAGTGGGAGTGCATATTAGAGTGGAGCATAGAGTAGGCTATTCAGGAAGTCTGTACCTTCTGATTGCCTCATCCCGTGTGGAAAAAAAAAGACGGTGGTGCAGTGAGAACTAAGGATAAAAACCAACCACCAACCATTTCAGAGATCCTATGGGAAATGCTCCATGACCCCTCCCTTTATTCGAATAAAGTTACAGGACCCCTCTGTCTCCTTTTTGGACATAAACCATTGGCATAGTAGATTAATTTTTCTAACGGCAGCAGCCTGCCGCGGGGTCTCCGTGCACCCCCGTAGCTCTGTGGGAGGTGCAAAATGGTTCCTGGCGGCTCCCCCCGCGTGGTACGTACCGCTGCGCCGCCCCAGGAATGCCTGCAGTGCTCCGTTGCCTGCCCAGGGCTGCCCGTGGGCTGTGGACCCACCTTGCTACCCGCGCGGGCAGGGCTGGGGCCCCCTCTCATCAGCAGCCGAGGGAGTGCGGAGCGGGCGGCTGCGGGACCATGAACTATTTTACTCCATGCGGTGCTGCTGCCTCCATCTCTCCATCTGCCCTTCCGCTCACCCCTGGTTGCGCGCTCACGGGCGTCCACGCTTGCCGCCCGCTCAGCCTCGCCGGGAACCCGCCGCCCCGCACCCGGCTCTCAGCAAGGCCCAGCCACACGCGTGCCACGAGGCGCGGAGCACACGCGCTGAGCGGCAGGCCACGGGGCAGGTGGGGCGGACCGGGGCGGTC